>NC_090446.1:547917031-557917031 GCF_031143425.1 Pleurodeles waltl | reverse complement strand
GGCGGTAGGGGGGGTCGCGGGGCCCCTGGGGGCCCCTGCAGTGCCCATGCCACTGGCATGGGCATTGCAGGGGCCCCCGTAAGAGGGCCCCTACATGTATTTCACTGTCTGCTGCGCAGACAGTGAAATACGCGACGGGTGCAACTGCACCCGTCGCACAGCTTCCACTCCGCCGGCTCGGTTCCGAGCCGGCTTCATCGTGGAAGCCTCTTTCCCGCTGGGCTGGCTGGCGGTCTGAAGGCGACCGCCCGCCAGCCCAGCGGGAAAGTCAGAATTACCGCCGCGGTCTTTCGACCGCGGAACGGTAACCTGACGGCGGGACTTTGGCGGGCGGACTCCGCCGCCCGCCAAGGTCAGAATGAGGGCCATAGTGCTCAACTCTTATGACAGGATCATTAGTACTGCCAATTCCATGGTATCCTGAAAGCAAGGACTAACCACTGAGTTAAAAGGAAACAGATGTTTTGATGGAGCATGCTCAAAGGCAAATAGAAACCTTAGGGAAGCAGTCCTCAAGGCATCAAGAGATAGAGTAGAGGTGAATGCCTGTGAGACCATATAAAGAAGTAATAGGGGCCAGGAAAAATGATTTTTCCTTCATTATTAAATACCCAAAACATACCAGAATTGCTAAAATCACGCTAAAGGCTTATGAATAAAAAATGTTTAAACAATAATATACAGCATCATGAAAATCACATTTATCAACACTACACGAGATTTGGAGGAAATACTTATTTATCCTGTTATCATAGGGGCAATGATTCATATATTTTCCTTAGTTTAAGAGCCTTCCTAATAACGTTTAATACTGCATAGCTTATTACTGGAGTGGAGAGTTTCTGTAAAAAGATCAAGCCTTTTTTTATAATTCTTAAATTAGTTTTCTTTAAAACAGGAATTAAACATTCTTGCCTAAGTACTTTATATAACGGACAAAAAAGTATAAAGTGTCTTGTGCTTTGTGTGGAAGCATGCTCACAGTTACACAGAGGTAAAACATGTTTACAGGTATTATACTGAGGTGAAGCTATCATATACTGACTCATAGACAACCTGAAAAGGGTAAGATAACTACGATATATGGGGTTCGCTATCCAAAGAAGCCACACAATCTGTAGTTGTAATCTCAACATATCTTTTCAGTGAGACCATGGACTGGGCCCTCCTTAATCTTATATCTGTACGATATGTTAGGAAGCGTGTTTTAACCTCCCTCTTACATGAGCTGTTGATAGAATAGGAGTAGTCAAACAAATCCTTCAGACCTATGATCTCAAAAGTATGTCTCAGATAAGTGATCCAGGGGTTCTAAAGGGAGAAAATCGGAAAAACAAGACCTGTCTTATGGCCTCATTACAAGTTTGGCGGTCCGAGGACAGCCATGTTGGCGGTGCTGGTGCAACCGCCAACAGGCTGGTGGAGAAGACCACAAAATTATGACATTTGTGGTGATGCATACAGAATCCCGCCAAAGCACCGCCGGCACCGCCAGTGTGGTCAGACCGCTGCATCGTTTAGAGCCGCCATCATTCAGGTGGAGACCATGTTTTCGTCTGACTCATTAAAAGGTTGCACACCCCCAACATAACCGCTGTGGCTGGACCACCACGGAACACCATGCGGAAACAAACAGAAAAAAAGGAGACACTCACCTCCAGGTAGCCATACTCATCCAGAGCCACCATGGAACCACTGCTAGACGTCATCCCGCTGTTCCTCCTCGCTGAAATACAACGGAACCATCACTGACGAAGAAGAGAACAACAGTAAGTACACACACTCACCTGTTACATTTGTATAATGTATGAATTTCAACAGTTACATGACGTACCATAGGAAGGGAAGTACGAGGGCTATACTCACATGTAACAGTACAGTGACACACACACACATGCAGCAACAAGCACACCCACACATAGACATCACGCACACTGCAGCCAGCACACACACACCACACGTCAAGAACACACACTGATGAAAAGCAACACAGCACCGGAGCAATCCCACTGATTTACATACAACAAACTGAATTTTAACAACAACACCACAACCTCACAAATATGTACACATGTCAGACACTTTCATCCAACACTGGTCAGGAACGCCACACACATACAACACAACATACAACCATCTGTGACGAACCACACACAAATACACCATCATACAACCTAGCAATCAACATACGCATCACTCACACACAGTACAGCACACCTAATATGCCATGCACAATACACGCAGACTCAAACAGGTCAAACACACAAAGCCACACAGCACCCCAACAAATGCATATCAACACTAACACAACACACCACCATGACAACAACAAATCAGCAATACACACATACCCATCACACAAAACACACACACTCCCTGGGGGAGAAAAGCACTGCACACAACCTCACAGACTGCTAAGACAATAACAAAAGCATCAAGCAGCACACACACACGTACAAATACTGCCACACAACCAATGGCAGCCAGGAACAACTCAAACCTAGGAAAAGAAATGCAGGACAAAGATGGAATGTTAAAACCAGCAAGTGGCTGGTTTAACCTTTATGCAAAATAATTTTGTAAAAAGACAATGTCCAAGGCCATAGGCCAGTCCGCAGCTGTTGAAAAACAGCACCAAAGGCACTCAATGGTTCCCCTTCTTCAGTCTTGACTGCCATCTAACCTCCACATGTAGGGGCATTAAGGGGTCAGCAGGCACATCAGGGATCCTTAGGGGGTAATGGGGGGGTTTGGGTACATGCTTGGAACGGGAGGTTTAGGCTTGGGCTTGGGAGGGGAAAAGGTCAAACTCTGCAAGGAAAGTTTTCTTGGATACACGGGGACAGTCATCTGAAGGGGGTTTAGGTGTGGAGGGTGAGGGAGTGGTTGTATGATGCGTCGGTGTGGATGTTTTGGGTGCATGTGTGAGGGAGATGTGCTTTTGGGTGGTGGGTGTCTGTTGGGTGCGTGAATGTGGGCGTTTATGTTTCTTGGGCTGAGGAGGGTGGAGGTGCTGGTGGATTTCATGGTGGGTGTGTAGGTGGCTGTCTGTTAGTATGGTGGTGGTGCTGCATGTAGGCGTGTCAGTGGTTGTAGTGTCTGTGGGTGTGGGGGCTGGGGTGGATGTCTGAGGGTCTTCTGGGGTGCTGTCTGCGGGTAGGATAGGTGTGGTGGCTGTATCAGTGAATGTTGGTGGGTTCTGCAGGTGTGCCAGGTGTTGTGTCTGTGATGCTGGGGTTGGTGATGTCAGTGCAGGTCGTGACTGTTGCTGTGTCTGCAGGTGGATGTTGTCTGTGTGAGTGCCGGTGCTGTGTCTTGCGGTTACTATGTTTGTCTGTGCTACCCTTGGATGTTAAGGTGGATGCATGCCTGTCTGTTTGTGTGCTTTGGCTGGGTCGGGAAGGGGGGATTGGGACTTGGGAGGAAGGTGGGGGGGACGGTAGACAAAGGGTGACTGCCTGCGGTCAGTGTGGAGCCCGAACCTGAAATGATCTCTGTAGGCCGGCCAGTGCACTGTGAATTCCCTCCAGGAGCACATTGCTCTGTTGGATTTGAGTTGCCAGTCCCTGGATGGCATTCACGATGGTCGAATGACCCACAGAGATCGACCTCAGGAGGTCATTATCCTCTTCACTGGGGGCAGCAAAGATAACAGGGGCTGGGGCAGAGGTGCCTGTGCCAAAGGAGACGCCCACCCTCTTGGGATGGGCAGGCACGGCCAACTTGGTGGGGAGCTACAGGGAGGGCGGTGATAGAATGGGGGGTTATGGACAGAGATGGTACAGAGATGGTCGCTGATGGGTCCGCCACCACTGGGGAGTGGCCACTGGAGGAGGATTCCAAAGAAGATGTACTGGATCCGGTCTCCCCTGTGTCACTCCCCTCACCCTTAAGGCCACTGGGTCCCTCGATGGCGGTGTTCTTGTGACTGGAGGTCCATTGGCCAGAAGCTTCCCCACTCTGCTATGCCCCGTCTCCTTCGCCTGCCGGGGCTGATGCTGACAAACAGAAAGTCAGGTATGGTCATCACATTCACAAGATAACACTACTGTCATACAGTACACATAAGTCACATTACATCCTGGTCGCCAATACCTGTAGGTAGTGCCAGAAAGGTGCCAACATCATGTCACTACAAAATTTGATGAATGTCCCTCAATATGAACATTGTCAGACACCAGCCAAGCTACCTAACTGACACCTATAATACCATGAATGAAGTAGACCAATCACACTATCCATACCATTACAAGGTGACTTTGTCACATTATACTGGTTCCCTATCTACAACAACATGGTCAAGCACCAATGAAGCAATAGTTTAGGAAAGTGAAATTGCTTAACACTGATCAAAAACACATACTCAACACAAACAAATATTTTAACCTGATGCCATGTACCAGGCTCTGACACCTATGGTAAAGTAAAGGCAAGCATGCCTGGTGTAGAACGGTCAAACCTACCTAATTTCACATACTTATAATGTAGGAAAATGCCACTATTGACATGGTCACCCCCCACTTTTTGCCTAGTGTTGATGCCAGCTTTGATTGAAAGTGTGCTGGGTCCCCGCTAACCAGGCCCCACCACCAGTGTTCTTTCCCTAAAACTGTACCCCTGTTTCCACAATTGGCACAGCCCTGGCACACAGTTAAGGCCCTTGTAAAACATACCCCTGGTACCAAGGGCCCTGTGGCCAAGGAAGATCTCTAAGGGTTGCAGCATGTATTGTGCCACCCTCAGGGACCCCTCACTCAGTACATGCACACTGCTTTGCAGCTTGTGTGTGCTAGTGGGGAGAAAAGACAAAGTCAACTTGGCACTCCCCTCGGAGTGGCATGCCCACAAACCACTGCCTGTGGCATAGGTAAGTCACCCCTCTAGCAGGCCTTCCAGCCCTAAGGCAGGGTGCACCATACCACAGGCGAGGGCATAGCTGCATGAGCACTATGCCCCTACAGTGTCTAAGTCAATTCTTAAACATTGTAAGTGCAGGGTAGCCATACTGAGTATATGGTCTGGGAGTCTGTCATTACGAACTCCACAGCACCATAATGGCTACACTGAATACTGGGAAGTTTGGTATAAAACTTCTCAGCACAATAAACCCACACTGATGCCAGTGTAGGATTTCAGGAGAAATGCACACAGAGGGCGTCTTAGAGATGCTCCCTGTATGTTAGCCTAACTGATAGTGTAACACTGACCAGTCTGTGCCAGCCTGCCACTTCCAGAAGAGTTTCTGACTGCATGGGGTGAGTGCCTTACTGCACTCTGTGGTCAGAAACAAAGCCTGTCCTGGGTGGAGGTGCTTCACACCTCCCCCTGCAGGAACTGTAACACCTGGTGGCAAGTCTCAAAGGCTCAATCCTGGTGTTACAGTGCCTCAGGGCACTCCAGCCAGTGGAGATGCCCGCCCCCGGACAAGCCCCCACTTTTGGCAGCAAATCCAGAGAGATAATGAGAAAAACAAGGAGGAGTCACCCCCTCAGCCAAGAACACCCCTAGGGTGTCCTGAGCTGAAGTGACCCCCTCCTTGAGAAATCCTCCATCCTGCTTTGGAGGATTAGGACCAATAGGGATAGGGATCTCCAGAGAGGGAGTGGGCACAAGGAGGGTGTAGCCACCCTCAGGGAGAGTAGCCATTGGCTACTGCCCCCTGAACCTAACATACCCCTAAATTTAGTATTTAGGGGCAACCCTGAACACAGCTCTTGAGATTCCTAATGACCTCAAGAAAGAAGAAGAACTGCTGAGCTGAAAACCCCGCAGAGAAGAGAAGGAGACAACAACTGACACGGCCCCAGCCCTACTGTCCCGTCTACTGCTTCAAATAGCTGCAAGAAAAGAAGCGACACGTTCTGCAGGACCAGCGACCCACGAAAAGTCTCCAGGGGACTATATGCACCACCGAGGACCAAGAAACTCCTGTGGACAGTGGACCTGTCCAAAAAGAAGACAAAGGAACCATCTTTAAAGGGACTCTCTCCTCACTCCAGAAGCATGAGTCCAACTACTCTGCACCCGATACCCCTGCCCATGTCCAGAGAAACCAATTAGCCAGAGAGGATCCCCAGGTTACTCTGACTATGTGTGTCCCCTGGGATGACCTCTCAACACCCCCACGATGACGCCTGCAGAGGGAATCCCGAGGACCACCCTGACCGCGACTGCCCGGGACAAAGATATCCGTCGCCTGGAGAAGCACTGCACCCGCAGCCCCCAGGCCCAAGAGAAACCGTCCACCGGTACAGCAACGTCCAGCAGGCGGCCCTCACCCTTGCCTAGTTGGTGGCTTGCCAGAGAGGCCCCCCTGTGCCTGCAGCACCTAAGTGACCCCCGGGCCCCTCCATAGAGTTCTATTGAGAACCCGCACCCTGTTTGCACACTGCACCTGGCCGCCCTGTGCCGCTGAAGGTGTGGTTTTTATGCCTACTTGGGGCCCCTCCAGTACTCCTTCAGACCTCCCTGGTCTGCCCTCCGACAATGCGGGTACTTACCTGCAAGCAGACCGGAACTTGAGTACCCCCTGTCTCCAAAGGCAACCATGTTATTTTGGCTCCTGTTTGACCTCTGCACCTACGCGGCCCTGTGTTGCTGGTGCTGGGTGTTTGGGGTTATCTTGAACCCCCAACGGTGGGGTACCTATGCCCTGGAGATTGAACCCGTAAGTTTGTTACTTACCTCAAAAACTGTACTTTACTTACCTCCCCAAGGAACTGTTGAAAATTGCACTGTCCACTTTTAAAATAGCTTTTTGCCATTTTAAAGAAAACTGTGTACATTTTTGATTCCATTCAAAGTTCCAAGTATTACTGTGCAAAGTACCTTTCATTTAATGTATTTACCTGCTAAATGAATCTTGTGGTTCTAGAAATAAATTAACAAAAGAATATTTTTCTATATAAAAACCTATTGGCCTGGAGTTAAGCCATTCAGTGTGTCTTTTCACTTATTGCTTGTGTGTGTACAACAAATGCTTAGCACTGCCCTCTGATAAGCCTAACTGCTCGACCACACTACCACAAAAAGAGCATTAGTATTATCTGTTATTGCCTCTGTCAAGCCTCTTGGGGAACCCCTGGACTCTGTACACACTATGGGGGTCATTACGACCCCGGCGGTCGGTGCTAATGTGGCAGTAGTACCGCCAACAGGCTGGCGGTACTTAACGCCACATTATGACATTGGCGCGTTGGCTGAAGCCAACACGCCAATGTACCACTCCGACCGCCATGGCGATAGCAGCTGCCGGGCGAGAGAGGAGACTCTCCAGCCTGGTGGCTGCCATTGTGCCACCAGCGGTATTATGTCCCTGCCTACTGCCATGGTTTTCGAGGCGTTCATAACGCCACATAAACCATGGCGGTAGGCTCTATCAGTGACAGGGAATTCCTTCCCTGTCCATGATAGGAGGCCCACTCCCCCCCTAAAACTTCTCCAGGCACCCCCCACCAACCCCTACATCTATGCCCTCCCAAAACACATGCACGCAGACACACACTCATCCACACATACATACACGCATGCATACATTAATTCATGCACACATCCGCACACACATCATAACATACATGCCGACACGCATACACTTTACCATACATACACGCACTCACACACATTCATCCACGCACTTACACACAGTCATCTAGATCATTGGTCTTCAGACAACTAACATCATCAGTCAAGTAAGGGGCAAGTTGACTCTGACCTATGTCCCACACAGCGACAAGAAGTCAAGCAGAGTGTACCAGAAATATGGACAACTACACTGTAAGATGACAATCAGACCTACCTAATTATGCAATTGGTCCATCTTTGGGCCACTGACTGAGTGGGTACATCACTACACACACATCAGACATGCCAAGCCTTACATCTGTCTGTGAAGGATTTTGTAGGCCAAAGCACATGTGTTGCAAACATGACCAGGACACCTACCATGATGCAAGCTTCAAGCCCAGATACACTGACATCACTACTCACATGTGTATGTGAACTACCACACCAGCACCACACAGCTATCAATGCCAACATTAGGCCCCCAAACCTCCAGACTCATTTGCCACATCTTTCATAGAAAATGCAAGTATACATAACTATTTGCAATGTTGAATCTTCCCTGAACCTTCAAATTATACATGATGTTGATACATATCTGTCAAGTATGCACCTGTGAATAGGCTACCATTGCCTATGTGTAATGCCTACAATAGTATGCCCAAGGACAATGTTGTGTGACCACTTTCCACTCATATAGAACATTAGCAAGGTTGCAGCATTCCTAGATTCTGATATCAATATATGTACGCCCATAGAAATGTTGGCACACATCAATGGTATCCAACATGCATGTTGTCTACTCTGATGAGGCATCACAAATGTATATGTACATCCTTCACTTACCAAGGGGGAATACCTTGTATCAGGTGTGAAAATGTTAACCATGTAGGTCATGTGACATCACGGCCTCACATGCTGCTGTCACTTATCAGAAAGCATTATAAAATCAGTGATGAGTAGAATATGTCTGACTCTATGTTGCACATAAACAGGAATATTGAAACATTGCAGATGACAGAGTTCAATGAACTACACACCTTACCACCATTACATTGGAAGGATTTACCTGTTGGTGAGTATCCACAATCACCAAAGTTGAAAATGCAGTACACTGGTACACATATGACACAGTCATATGTGCACCATTATATGCTATTGTACTGAGGGAAAAACATAGTTGAGTAACAGGTCTCTAAATACATTGGTATTGCACACCTGTGTGCCATAGATGGCTCATCAATATGTACACAGGAAATCTGTGACACTTTGCACTTACCACATAGTCCGAGCCAACATTCTGTTCTCTCACTCAATCAACTGGTAAAGGGGCAAACATTTACAAGTGCTCATGGATATTTAAGGAATGGGATCTATTTATTAAGTGCACACAGTGGGAGGTTCAGTCATGGTGACTGGAAACGTCAGGGTAGCTGCAACAACATTTGGAGTCTCAAGTCCTGTGTCCTTGTGCCATTGGAAATGGATAATGTTTGTAACACAGTCAACAGGGTGTATCTGTGACACACAAGGGGAACCAGCCATTAGAGGATCAAAGTGGTGTCTGAGGAATGTCCTTCGCTTTGCAGAACCCCATTCAACTGGCTGCCCCAGACGTAGAAGGACCCGATGTTAACCTACTCATCTAGATGGTATTAATGTCTCTCAGCACCTCTGTTAGGGAGGCCATGTTGGCACTGTGGACTCCCACTTTTGCATGACTTGGTGGTTGTTCCTTTGCAGCTGCTTAATCTCCCCCATCATGGTAAGTACTTGGCCCATCATGCCATGGGGCTGTTGGTCAACTGCCAAGACTTGGGAGATGGTGTCCTGGCCAGATATATCCCTAGGAACCTTAATCCGCTGGCCTACACCATCCTTCCCATGCTCCCTCTCCCCATGTGCGTGTGCCCTTGGCATAGTTTGCCCATTCTCACTGGTGCCAGGTCCTTCATTGTCAGTGTTTTCTTGTGCTTGACTATGGTACCTTTCCGGGGGGCACATGATGGTATTAACTGTCCTTGGAACACAGGTTTGGGGGCGAATGGTTGCGCGGGTTGTGGATGCCACAGGGCTGAGAGGGGTCAATGTGGGCAGGGTGAAGCTGACAGTTGTAGACTGACCAGGTGTCCCAGATGGGCAAGAGTCATCCTCAATGTCCTCACATCCAGGGGTGTTGTCATCACTGAGGGCTTCAGCGTGGGGAGAAGTGGCTGTCTCAGGTGTCCTCTCCGTGTTCACAATGGGTAGGTGACCTTTTGTAGAAGTGGAACAGTTACAGATTGTAATGCAACATGTGGTATCAAACTTTGACAGGTAGATATGCTTTGAGTCATATACCGAAAGGCTTAGCTAGATTCCCTGATATGACAGTAACACCTGCTTTCAAATCTGGGGTAGAGCTAAATGGGATACAGGAGTATCCTATGACATACACCTTGCTACAGGATACCAGATTAGTTTCACAGTTGTCTGCTGTGTAGCTTAATATTGCCCATGTTAGCTCCCAGTTTGCAATAGTTCAGTATTGTGACACCAGACAGCTGCAGAATGTGAAGTGGAAACTGACCTGTACATTAGCTTATGGGTAACCAATCTACCTTGCCGTATATTTCAGGATGCACCTAGTACATCACACAAGAGATATGTGTGTTCCTCCTAGGTGAGTTGCTATCAATGGGTGTTTGGAGCTAAAAGGGCCATTTTAGCATTGGACACAGCTGTATCTGTGTGTTGCTGGTATTGTACTGGCAAATGCCCATAGCATTGCTATCACTGCCCTAGACAGTGATATTGTGGATCATTCAGGTGGGTTTAGTCGATTGTGTAGTTGACATGCAAGGCTGTTTTCATTTTTGATATGCTGGTCTGGTTTTCTTAATGGTAGAAGAGTACCTGCTGGAAGCTGAAATGCAGTCAGTTCCTCCACTACCCACGCCATTCACAGACACTGTGCCCCCACGTGAGTTTAGTTGACATGTGGTATGCGAGAGAGAGGTATTTGGACAGTTGGACAGGGGGGTGATGAGTGTGTTGGCTGCTAAGATGTCAAAAGGTGATCAGTGAGCATGCAAGACAGAAACTTAGGGTGACATTTTCAGTTTTGTGACTTACCCAATTTCACTTCCCCAGGTATTCCTGTCAAGCCCTCAGGATGTCCAAGACCTTCTCCTCCCATGATGTGAACGCTGGGGAAGAAGGTGTGGGCCCACTGCCAGTCTTGAGGACTGCCAGGTGATTGGTGGTGTCTGATGTGTGGATGAAAACATTGTGGGATATGTATGATGTGCTGGTGTGTGATGAGTGGCGTTCAGCACAGTTACATGAGGAAACACATTGCAAACACCTTGGAGTCCACCATGGTGTCACTATTTTGGGCATCTAGAGGCGCACCCCAACCCCCAGCATCACCACCACCCATACCACAGAGACACTACAAGTGGAGGGAGCCCATCCTCTGTAAGTATACATCCTTGACAGTAGTGTGCCACTGGGGGCCTCTTACATGAAGCCCCTGGCTTGCAGTGGCGCTGTTGGGATTGTCCTGGGGACACTGGTCCCCTGTGTTGGACACTGTTGTTGTTGTGCTGTCTCCTGTCTATTACTTAACGGAAGTCATTTTTTGGCTACTTGTGTGGCTGAAAAAATACGCTAGGCTGACTGTAAACTTTGCACTTGTATAGCACACTACTCACCCATTAGGGTCTCAAGGCACTGTATACATACCGCTGTGGAACCCCTCCTGGCTTTTCCATGTGAGGCACCCACTCCTGGACACCCCCAGGGTGAGGTCGGGCATCCAAGCACTGTGAGGGCTGTTGTGGAGATTAAGCAAGCTATTGCCCAGAGTTACAGAGTGGGATCCATTAATTAGATTAGGCACCAAGGTGAGAAATATCTGGTCCAAGGGAATTTAACCCAAGACCCTCCGAGGTGAGAATTGAACCCTGGTCCTTGGCCAGATCTCTGCATCAGGGTCTGCCACTCTAACCATTGTGCCACACTTCTCCAGCAGCAGAATTTTTGCCACTCACCAATCTACCGTCTTTTTGGCTCACTAGCGCCATTTTTTGTATCGCCATCCGTCACTGGATAGCAACATTTTTTGTGAAGCTAGTCTTTTCTCAGCACCATGGTGCACCATTTCATAAATGTGCACAGCCATGCCACAGAGAAACGTTGTTATGCGGCGTTAACTATTTTGAAGCACAACTGGCTAGGGCCTTAGTACATATTGGGCCATATTATAGAAAGTGCCCCACAGTGGGCATTTTCGCCTGCTTTGTGCACCCCAGGGCACTTTGGTATTACAGAAAGATCTGCAGATGCTTGTGCAGCCCTTCCTGTAATATACATAGCACTGGGGCACAGATATCGCTAATGCTATCACCAGAGGATGTTCCCTCATTTGCATAAGGGCATGCCTGCATGCAAATGGGTGAATCCCATTGGCTCTGCACCTGCACCATATTATTGACGTGGGCACAGAGGCAAAAAAGCTGTCAGGAGGCGCACTGACATTATGCCACCTTTTGGGTGGTGCACTGTCAGTGTGCCCCCTGATGGCAGTCCTCTGGGGGGGGGAAAAGATGGTACTAATGACTCCCCCAGACATCCCCTTGCAGGCAGGTGTAGTCACTTACTACACCCGCCTGCAAGGGGATCTTCAATCCCCCTTAAGAGTACAGGTGGCTTGCCGTCTGCACAGTGAAACACAGACCGGCTTGAAAGCAGCCGCTCCGTTTTTCACTTGAATGTGCTGCCCCCAGGACAGAGTGAGTTTGAGGCTGCCCTAGGGGCAGCACATTCAATGTAATAGGGCACACTTTCTCAGTTTGTGCCCGGCGCACCTCTTTTAAGGTGCACCATGGCACAAACTGAGAAAATATGTCCTGTGCGTAATAGGGCCCTGGTGTTTATGGGCCTCAGTTTCTGACTGTGTCAATAGGCTGAATCTGTAGTCCATATACGCCAACACTGGGATTGATTCAGGCATATTATACTTTTTGCAACATCTACTTTGTGATGCGAAGGCAAAAGTTAGATACAACAGTAAAGGAAACTGTACAGATTAATTTAAATTACCCTGGATTGTCAGACAAGAGTGTATTTTAGCACCAACTTTGTTTATTTCATACAGAAATGATTTAGAATGTAATTTAGCATCTGGACAAAAAGATGTCCTCCAAATCTATGGTCCTTTCGTGCCAATACCATTATATACATAAAACGCTGTTCTTTTTTTCAACTTTATTTTTCATTTTAAGACAATACAAAGAACAAACAGTTAGCAATGCAGTTCAAACATACATACTATACAGCATTAGAATGATCAGGTGGTCGCACACGTTATATATAACATCATCTTTTATGCCCTGAGGGCTATTGAGCAGCAGTGGGTGTAAAAAAGGAGAAAAGAAAATATAGCCAGTAATATAATAAACCGATTGACGTGCATAGCTTGAATTCAACATGAGCTGGTATCAGTGGTTAACTGCTATGTAGGAGGTGTGACAGTCAATGCAGGCAAGTCATCCCTTAGCGGCTGCCAAATGTCCATAGGCCTAGAACTCAGAGGCTGCAGTGAGGCGTATAGTTCACTATTTGTGTTGCAATACTTGAGGCTGGCCACCCAAGAGTGAACTCTAAGTGCATGTTTGGAACCCCATCAAATTGCAACCTTCCGTTTAGCTAGCAAAAGCAATATCGCTGTGAGGCGCCTTATGGATTTGGGAAAGTCAAAAGTATAGCCAAGAAGAGCCGAGAGCAGGTCCGGTCGTAAAGGCCGACCCACAATCGCTGACACTCTCTCATATACCTCACACCAAAAAGGGGTAATGTTAGGGCAGGTCCAGGTCACGTGTGAAAAATCAGCAATCAAAGCACGGCACTTGGGGCAAGCAGTGGGGTGGCTGGGGTCCGTTCGAGCTATGTCTTTAGGGATGACATATCCTTCTGAGGAATTTGAAGTGTATTAATTTGTGGCGTGGGTTAGTTGATCTCCCAGACCTTTTGAGATAATTGGTGACCCAGATCGCTCTCCCATCTCTCTCCCAGGATTCCCTCAGTCGTGCATCTGGAACAGGTAAAGCCCCAATGCATACTGAGTGTAGTCTGGACACCAAGCGCGCTCCGGAGGCCGCCGTAGCAACCAGGGTAAGTGATGTAAGCTCCACAGGAGCCAGTGGGTACCTAGCATAGCGTGCTCGCATTGTGCTTTGCAGGCGGCTTAGCACAAAGTGTTGCAGGTGTGTAGCGTCTGTGAAACGAGTATCTGTAGTATGTGAGAATATGTGGTCATCTGGGAAAGCATCTCCGAAAGTGTGAAGTTGAAGAGCACGTAATGTACACTGTACAAGCGCCTCCTGTGTGATGGGTATAAATGGATTATAACAACACCAGAAGCAGTCCACTGGTGTAAGTGGCTTACCATGGGATCCATTGCCAAGATAAAGAGCAGACGCGACAGAGGGCACCCATGCCGTGTACCACGCGTTATGGGGAAAAGTGGAGAGAGCTCACCATTTAGACGTATAGCTGCTGTTGGCTGCGAATACAGTAGAGCAATCTGTTTGGTGTAACCTCGAGAAAACCCGAGCATATTAAGGACAGCACGTATGAAGGGCCACTCAAATGAGTCAAAAGCCTTTTCGGCACCCAACAAGGCAATCGCCGCCGGAACCTCAGGGACACACTGTTTATCACCAAAAAGACGTGCGAAGATTGATAGAGGTAGAGCGATGCAGGACAAACCCAGACTGAGCGGGGGAAACAATTGTGTCCAATAGAAGGGAAAGGCAGGTGGCAATTATTTTGGCCAGGATTTTATTGTCAAAATTTATCAGAGAGAGGGGGTGATATGATCCACAGCTTAGAGGATCTTTGCCAGGTTTAGTCAAAAGAGCAATAACCGCCTCTCTCATAGATGCCTGGAGAGCCCGGGCCTCCAGAGCCTCAGCATACACCGATAACAGATGAGGGCTTAGAATATCTTTGTATTTCTTAGAGATCACCCCAGTGAACCCATCGAACCCCGGGGCCCCCCTCCCCCCCCAGCAAGTTAATAGCCTGCAACACCTCCTCTGCAGAAAAGGGCTCACTAAGGAACTGCTGCTGTGCAGATGTGAGCTAGACCATAGCTATGTTGTTTAAATAGTGCTGTAATCCAGGACTGGATGGCCCTGCCTGTGCAGTATAAATCGTAGAATAGTATTTTAAAATACTCCTCCTGGACCGCTGCGGTACCGATGGTAACACTGCAGTCAAATCTTTTAATTTCAAGAATATGGGACGCAGAATGTGGGGGCCGAATCAATCTGGCCAACAGCTTCCCAGGTCGGTCCCCCTCACCATATCTACGGGCTGTTAAGTATTTGCCCATGTAATGGACTTCTCTCCCTGCTAGTTTGTTGAACTCATCAAGCAGGGTCCTGCACTGCCCCAGGTGAGGGGCTACATCAGCTGCCCCAGTCACCGAGTCAATGTCAACAAGCTGAGCCTCCACCCTTGCCACATCGCGAAAAATCTTGCGTAGGACACCAGAATGTGTAGAACTGCTGATGCCCCTGATGTAAGCCTAAAAAGGCATCCCACAACCCTGCCCATGTACCCACCGACCCACATTTAGCTTAAAGAAGTTGACCACTGCCTACTGCAAGGCCGCGCTGAATGGAGTGTCCAGCAATGCCATGTCTTGGAATCTCCAATTTTTACTGGCCCCGCATGCCACGGGTATAGAAAGTGCCATCAGCACTGGGGAGTGGTCCAACAGCGTCCGAGGTAAATGTGTGATGTTAGTAACTCACTGTGCAGTTGCACCTGTCAACAACCAATAGTCAATACACGACCACGTACCTCAAGGTGCAGAGTGAAATGTGTAGGCCAACGAGCCCGTGCCATACAGCTGCCAAGGGTCATGTAAAGCGAAAGGTGGTGCATAGGGTCCCTAAGGGAGCGCAGCTTGGATGTCAGGGCCCAGGGGGTGGTGTCTACCACTTGGTCCACAGCTAAATTAAAGTCCTCACCCAGCAGGACGCACTCTATATCAAAACTATCAATGTGCGAGTGGGTATCCTGGAAGAATTCAGGTACCTCAATGTTAGGGGCATACACATTTACCAGTAGGACCTTACGGTTATCCAAAAGCCCCGCAACCATCACATATCTGCCATTGCCATACAACAGTAGTTTAAACTGAACTGTTTTATGAATCAAGATACACACCCCCTAGAATAGGAACTGGGAATGGTAGAGTATCGATGTGTGCCCCACGGAGCTGCAAATGAGGGCCCGTACCAGCAGTGAGATGCGTCTCCTGCAGGAAAGCAATCTGCACTCCATGCCTGCAAAGATACTGAAGCATTTTACCTTTCTGGGGGTTATAGTGACCACGTATATTCCAGGAGAGGAGTGTGAGACCTAGTGTGTTTTTCGTCGCGGGAGCGACAGCCTTAGCGCACTGAGTCTGTGCAGCCTTATGTATATAGGGTAGCTGTGTATAGAATCTGCATTGCATAACAAAACAACATTACATCACATAGCCCATATAAATGAAACAACCCACCCGCCACTCACACCTTGCCCAAACATGCCAAGCGAATCCCGTAATACCCTAAAGCCAGACCATTACAATAAAAGAACAAATAACATGGTATCAACCGTGGGAGCATGACAACACAGCCGGGGAGTACTCCCAGTTGTAAATGGTATTGATATTGTGACAGAGGGGAATACAACCCGACCTAAAGAGAGAACAGGAATGATAAACAGTAGGGCAGCACAAAAGCAACCATCTTTTGTAGTTACTGGGGGAGCACTGATTATATCAACTTGGCCGTGGTCACAATCAAGGCCACTTCATCTAATCCAGGGGAAATAGTTCCATGCTCGAAGCAGGCCCAGCATCTAGATCGTCGTGTCTCTGTGGAGAGCCGCCAGGCGATCCACTCTGCCACCGGTGTTGTTTGCAGAACTTCATGGCATCACTAGGGTTATCAAAGTATTGCGCTTTATCATTCACCTCCACCCTCAGCCTGGCCGGATAGATCATTCCTTAGCGTATTCCAGGAGAATGGAGCATTGCCTTATCCTCAGAAAATTTCTGTCTGGCTTCCTGCACCATAAGTGTGAAATCGGGGTAGAGGGACACGACTGCCCCTTGATATTGTAATGGACCTTTCTCCCTAGCGAGGCAGAGGGCGATGTCTCAGTCTCCATAGTTCAATAGGTGGGCAATAATCAAACGGGCAGGTGCCCCCAGAGGAGGACTAGGGCCCTAGAAACAAATCTAAGCGACCAGTATTGGTGGACTCCGCTATTCCGGCTATACGTAAGTTGTTACGCCGCCCCCTGGCCTCCAAATCCTCATTCTTTATCGCCACTGTCTTTAACCGCCCCTTGACCTTATCAAGTCATTTTCTGAGCATCGCGGTGTGATATTCGATGGTAGAGATTCGACCCTCCGCACCCACCATGCACAATTGGTGCTTGTCCAATCTACTACTCATGTTGTCTATTCTGGAGGCCAGAGAGTCGAATCTAGTATCAACAGCGTGAAATCCTGCCCTCAGTTCCATCAATATTGCCTCCGCACCCAGTGTCGGATCTCGCATTTGTTCACTCCAGACTCCTAGAGCTGGAGCCATGTCGTCCTGTGACCTCCTCTCAAATGGAAGTTTACACTGCTTGGGTTCTCCACGGCCCATGGCCTGCCAGAATCGCCTCCCAGCTAGTGCTGGTCTGGTTATACACCAGGGATCGTAGGGGGAACCTCGCGCCACGTAGGGGTACAACCCCGGTAACAGCCACGGTGACACAGATCCCACCCAATTCACCAGGCAGGCTGCACCAAGTGACCAACACAGATGGAGACTAGATTGTTGTGCTATGCCTTACATGTCACGTAGTGCAGGAGCGCAGAACTCCAATGTAGGCCTCCGACGATGGGCACTCCGCCAGCAAGGAAGTTTGTATTGTGGGGTCCCACTACAGGCCGGTGCATGACCACACCGGTCACTCCACCGTGTGTCAAAAAGAGGGGGGCGGAGGGCATGGGCATACCCCCCGCTGTGCTATTGATCCTCCTGGGGCCAGTCAGGCCTGTGTCACCACAAAGATGGACTTGCCCCCGGCACTGGGCCGCAGAAAGAGCCACAACAGGCCTCACTGCCACTCGACCATGCTGAATTTGCCCAGGGGGGCAATGGAGACGCTCCCCTAGCATCGCACTGGGCTTGGAGGGGAGGGGAGAGGGGACCGCGATTGGGGGCTCCTGGCAGAAACGCACCGCCAGGTGGCCCAGCCTCCTCAGACTCACCGAGGCCCCTGTCACCTCGGGGCCTCCGAGGCGCATGGGCCTAGTGCACGGGCTGCAGCAATAGCAGCGCCCATGCACCGCGATGTCACCAGCTGTGCCCCCCTGCAATCACATCCAACCATCAATGCTCCAGCATGTGCGCTGGGCTGACTCCGTATCCTGGGTGCGCTCCACAACTCAATTTACGGTAGCATCTGCAGGAGCTTCAAAGTCGTGTGCCCATGTTGGTCGGCGGTTTGGCCACGCCCTCACAGATAATGCTATTATACTGGGAAGTTGAGAAGGACAGCTAATGTTCTTAATGACCTTCCTGATGGTATTGTTTCTTATATGGACAAAAGTGCAAAAGTGATATTAGCACAATCCTTAGTAAGTCATTTATCGTGCTAGGTAAAATAAAATTGGGAAAGTCAAGACATTTTATGAGAAATGGTCATTGTTTGGTGAAGATTAAGGCCTTCTCCTATGCAGGCTTGGCCTGCTATAACAGCTCATCATGGAATGAGTTGTTAAAAATTAAAAAAAGATCCTTTGCTGAATCTTTCTCATCTGTCTTTAATTTTACTAAAAAAATTGGGAAAGAAACGTTTTCCATCTATGCTTACACTATATCAGACGAAATCAGTTTCTGTTGCTTGTTATGGAGGTGTAGTCTGGGGTTTTGTTGACTCTGGACTCCTTCAAACAGAGGGGAAGAATTTTTTTTTAGACATCCTTTGTCAGTCTCCCAGTTTGTATCACATTGTTCCTCTCATAAATAGCTAGTGAGGTCCTATCTGATAGATAGAATCTAAATTGCACCTCTTTTATTATAAATTTCTATTTGGTGCAATTTAAGTGCTTCCCTAAATAGATTGATTGTTAAAATTCTCCTAACTATGAGGGAGCATGGAAATTCCAGATTATTAGATTTATTAAATCTTAAAGAATCTATTTAGGTAAATCCAACCTGTATAACTCACCAGACTTATTGACCATCAAGGATGCGCTCTGAGCAAAGAACAGAGAAAATCATGAGCTGACTAAACATACAGGTAAATCACATCTAATGACTTTCTATTTAGAACTGTATCGGTGAAATGTGTATGATAACTGGTGCCAGCATCTGCTCACACGGGTCAGGCTTGGTCTAAAACAATAAGATCCTCCCTTCCCTTTGGGCTGAAGTTGCAAGGATATTCCCTGTTCTTATGACGATGTATCATCACATTATGTTTTTTTGTGAATTTTATATGATTCTTTTAGACCTGTCAGCTCATGGTGTGGTTTACCCTGTCTTTTTGGCTTCTGACCTCCTGTTCTGGTACTGTGCTGCATTTAGTTTTTGCTGGCTTTAGGACTCTGGGCATTTTGTCACTACTGACCAGTGCCAAAATGCAAGTGCTCTCTGTCCAAAATGGTTAAGGTAATTGGGTTCTCCCTGTTTAGCATATTTGATTTACTAGTAAGTCCCTAGTATAGTGCATCAGGTGCGCCCTGGGCATATAAATCAAATGCTACTAGTGGTCCTGCAGCCCTGATCGTGCCAACCACAAGAGTAGCCCTGTAAACATGGCTAGGACCTGCCACAGCAGTGTACGTGTGGGCAGTTTCAAACTGCCATGTTGACCTGGCAAGTGCACCCACTTGCCACACCCAAACCTTCCCTTTTAGCACATGTAAGGCACCCCTAAGGCAGGCCCTAGGTAGCCCCATGGGCAGGGTGCAGTGTCTTTAAAAAGTAGGACATGAACTGATTTGTTTTACATGTCCTGATAGTGAACTACTGCTGAATTTGTTTTTCAATATGGCAAGGCCTATCTCTCCCATAGGTTAACATGAGGATTGCCATTAAATACCTGTGGTGTGTAATTCTTAATTGGGAGCAGATAGTGATATGGAGTATAGGGTTTCTGAACTCACAATTTAATAATACATCTTTTAGTGAAGTTGTTTTTTAGATTGTAAGTTTGAAAATGCCACTTTTAGAAAGTGGGAATTTTCTTCCTTAACCATTCTGGGCCTCTGCCTGGCTGCTGAATCCACGTCTGAATCAGAGTAACATTTGGGCTGTTTGTGAATGTACTCTAGATAGTCACAGAAAGGAAGCCGAGGGGTATCCTGCATATCCTGATGGGTCTTCCTAGCCTAGAATGGTGGGAGGGTCTGATACCTGCACCCTAATAGGGTTGTGCCTGTCCTCACACACAGCAGTCTCCAACGCCCTAGAGTGTGCATGCGCGCAGGACATGGAAAGGCAGGGTCTTGGGCACTACAAAGACTTTACTTTGAAGTTTGCCTACTTCAAAGGCAGAAATGAGTATAAGTATTCGACTGCTGACTCCACAAGTTCAGAACACTTCTGGATCAAAAGGAAACCCTGCCAAGGAGAAGAGCTGAAGAGGTGTGAGGAAGAGTACTGCATCTTTGCTGTGTGCTTTGCTGGGTTGGCCTGAAGTTACTGTCTCTGCTTTGGGGAGGACAAAGACTAGACTTTGCTGTGTATCCTGCTTGTGAAGTTTCTCCAAGCACTTGAACTGAGCTTGCCTCTTGTTGCAAAGTCAAAGGGATAACAAAGACTTAATCTGCCAGTGCCAGGGCTCTTCTGCTGAGAGTCCTGACTTGCTAGCTGGTGCCAAATTCAGTAACTGGGCCCTTAGAAGTTGAAGCTGGTAACCTGCAGGGGAAAATCCACACACCACTGTGTGCGTATCAGAAAAATGGACGCAGTGCCTGTTCTCAACGCGGACCCCTCGCTCTACGTGTTGGAATTTTCCACGCATCATCCCTAGGAGTCATTTTCCTTCATCGACGCTGCACCGCAGTAAGGAATCTATGCATCGCCAGCCCGGCTGGAAAATAATCTATGCATTGCCTGTCCGGTGGGAAAAGAATCAATGCATTGCAAACCCAATGGGAAAAGAATCCATGCATTGCCCATTCAGCCGGAAAATAATCGACTGCCTATGTTTTTGACGCATCTGAGGTACTGTGAATTAAAAGGATACAACCTTTAATTCTTTAGGATTCAGGGCATCATTACAAGTTTGGGGGTCTTTTGGCAGTGGCGGCCACAAAAAGACCTCCATGTTGGTGTTAATCTGACCACCATATTATAAGTCACACAGCGGAGTCTGCCAAAATACAGCCAAGTTCCCGAAACCGCCAGGACACTGGGGAGCGGGAAAGAGGCGGTCCCACTGCCAGTCAGCGAAAAAACCTCCAATCATATTACGATCCACAAATCACAATAGCAGTTTTTCCCTGGCAGAAAACCAATGGTGGTGGGAACCCCAGGGGTCGGCGGTCACATCAATAATACACCACACTACATTGGATAGTTTGAAAACCCCACACCTGACACACATCCACACACCCGAAACACTTAAAACCTGCACTATAAAACACACCCCTTCACACGCCACAATCCTTTGCAGCAAAAACACCAAAGGCAGCCAGATAGAATCCAATAAAAAATGATTACAAAGCAAATTAGTACCCCACACAATAGACACCAACCGTCACCCACTCACATCACAGCACCCACACCTAATCACCAATTGATTTTTCTTTTCATTTTTCCTACCTCACCGTATTGTCTACCACTACCATGTCCCCAGAAAAACATCCACTTTTCACTGATGTTGAGTTGAGGGTCATGGTGGATGAAATCAACAGAGTAGAGCCATACCTATTTGGAGCACAAGTTCAGCAAACATCAATCGCCAGGAAAATAGAGTTGTGGCACAGGATATTCGACAGGGTGAATTCTTAAGGCAGCTATCCACGCACAAGGGAGGACATCAGGAAGAGGTGGAACGACCTCAGGAGGAAAGTACGTTGTATGGCCGCCAGGTACCAGCTGGGGGTCCTCAAGACTGGCGGAAGTCCCCCATTTTCTCCCCCTACTTTCACATCATGGGAGGAGAAGATTTGAACATCCTGCATCCAGAGGGCCTGACAGGAATATCTGGGAGAGTGGAGTCTGGTAAGTCACTACACCATTCATGTCACCAAAAAAGTTTGTCTTGCATAGTCACTGATCACCTTTGGCCACCTCAACAGCCAACCCACCCACAACCCCTGTGTCCAAATGTCCAAATACCCCTCTCTGGCATGCCTCATGTCAACTAAACTCACCTGGGGGCCCACTGTCTCTGTATGGCATGGGGAGTACAAGGACTGACAGCACTACAACTCCCAGCAGGCACTGTTCTGCCAGTAAGAAAACCAGAACAGTGTACTACAATTTAAATTGCCTTGCATGTTAAACTAACAATCAGTTCAACCCACCTGAATTCTCCACTATTGTACATTCTATGGCAATGACATCAATGCTATGGCCCACTACCATTACTGTTACAAGCAACACACAACTACAGCTGTATTCCCTACTAAACTGGCCTTTGAAATTACCATCCAAACAATGTCATGTGCTCACCTGGGTGGGGGGAGTTGTAGAAAGCTGGATGTACTTGCAGTACACCCATACAGAGGCCCAGGTTAAATTGTAACTCGCATACTGCTGGTCAGCTGTTACCATAGTACATAGTGCAACTGTTAGTTGACTCAATGATGCTATAGACCTTACTAAGAGAGAACTTTATATTGTTATGTCTTTACTCAGACAGGATATGAGTCATCTAACTACCAAGATACTCCAAGATCTTGGAGCATTGTGTGTGCAATTAGAAATTTCTATGTCCCACATAGCTCTAACCCAGATTTGGAAGCAGGTGTCATTGTCATATTAGGGGATCATGTAAAGGCTTTGTGTGCATGTCACATAGCATGTCTAGCGGTCAGTCTTTGATATCACTTGTTGCATTACTTTCAGCAACTGTGTGTTCCACTTCTCCTACAGGTAACCTTGCCACCATGGAGAGGACAACAGGCACTGACACTACCCCTCTGGATGAAGGCCCCAGTGAGGAAAATACCCCTGAATGTGTGGACATTGAGGATGAAGCTGGCCCATCTGAGACATCTGGTCAGTTAATAACTGTGAGCCTCACCCTGTCCACATCGACTCCTCCCAGCAATGGTGCATCAACATCGCAGGCAACCATTCACCCCTAAACCTGTGTCCCAAGGGCAGTGGCTTTCATCTTATGCCCCCTAGTACAGATACCTTAGTCTCCTGTTGTGAACCCAGACAATGATAGACCTGCCACCAGTGGGAGTGCGCTAACTGTGCCAGAGGCATAGGCACGTGGGAATAGGGTGCATGGGGGGATGGTGTGGGCCAGAGGATGGAGGCTCCTAGGGACACCACTGGCCAGGACACCATCTCCCAAGTCTCTGGAGATTACCAACAATCCCAAGGCGTGATGGGACAGGTACACACCATGATGGGGAGAGATCAGACAGCTGCAGAGGGATAACCACCAGGAAGCCATGCAGCAGTGGCAGACCCAACATGCCCACTTGGCTTCCATTGCAGGGGTGCTGAGAGACATGAATACCACCCTGAGTAGGTTTTGTACCCAATATCTGGCCTCTTCTACTAGCAATGAAGCATCAGGCTCTTCTACATCTGTGGCTGCTAGTGGAAGGGAGGCCCTGGCAGGGGAAGAGTATGCCTTGGACACCCAACCTCTGTAGCTGAAGAACCCCCAGCAAACGTGGACGTCCCCCCAAACATCCAGGTGGAGCAGATGCTAAGATCAAAACCACTGCCTGGAAGTGAACCTCTACTGATTGGTTCCCCTTCTGTGACACAGACACACCCTGTTGACTGTCTCCATTGTCCTATGGTACAAGTACACTGGACTTGTATTTCCAAATGGTGTAGCAGCTACCTTGAGGATTTTATCTACCATGCCTGAACCCTTCACTGTTTACTTTGTGATATTTTTGTTTCAATTCACTCATTTTGCTGTGCACTCCCCAATAAATACCAAATAACCACAAATCATGTGTTAGAGTCATTTATCATCCATAAACAACTGTCATGTATAACACCTCTTGCACAAAAAAGTTTTTCTCAAATGTAAATCCTTTGTTATGTTCGATCACACATGTACTATATAACCAGGCTAGATCTTACATTGCCTAATAATGATAGACATACCTCAAATCACTTGCATTCCACTTTCCCACATAAATGTTGGGAGAATGCCAATGATCACATAGTGAAGTACTGCTGCTAACTTCAGAGTTTCAGCATAGGTATCATACACTACCAACCCACAGACGTCTACAGTTAGTGACATGTCAGTCTTTCACCATCCCAGGAAGAAACATATTGTTGCAATTTATCATCAGCTAAAGCCTTATCCCATACCCATACCATAGCTCCTAAATTAGCATACCCCAACAGACAGAGGTCAGTTCAAATGTCCCCAGTCATGGAACCTTCCACTTACCATGGTCAGGTCTATGTAGGCTTGCCACTCACCTAAGTCAGTCTTCAGGCACATGCACATTGGTCTGCAATGAGGAAACACACTGGCAGGTATATACAAGCTTGTTTTTATCCAACACAAACCATTGTGATGTTAGAGGGTATGGATAACACTTGATGACATGTGTCAGAAACACAAGACCACACACATTGCACCATTGCCCCACCTCCAATTCCAAACAGGTCTTTAGTGTGGAATAGGGCAGTACCATACCAATGTCCTGACAGTCTGGGCATAGAACTCACATACCCCACCTGCCTGTGACACTGTCTGATATTGCCAAATGAGGATCAGCCTGTTAATTAATCTGCAATTTGTAAATGACAAACATAAGGTATAGGCCACATTGATACATAAACATTACACAGCCAATTCATATATACAAGAAATATATAGAAACTCAGATTGTGCATTGTAAAAAACTTAGACTATGTGGATCAAGTGGCTGGACACTACTCCAATTAACAATCTGCATGCATATCTGAGTCATGTGCTTTGGAGCTATGTATGACATCTCTGATGGTCATAGTAAGACCCTTATCAAGCATTCATAACCTCACCAATTCCCCACTGAATCACTTTATTTGCATCACATCACTTAACTAAAGTCAGGTGAAGTACTGATTGATGATATCAGCCCTGATGTCTCCAGCTTTAACCTCATCATACTCATCCTCACTTGGAAAATCTGCATTCTCACCTGCAAGAACTGCTGGCTCCCCCTCATCTGGTGTAAATGAGATCACAGGGTGAGGTTGTAGAGCATGCAGCAGGCAACAATAATTTGTCATACTTTGTTGGGTGAGTAGAGGAGGGATCGATGCAGCAGAATATTGCCTTCAGGAGCCCAAACGTCCGCTCCACGACACACATTGTCCTTCAGTATGACTCATTGAAGTGGACGACCCTAGCAGGGTTGGGTACGTCACAGGTGTCAACACCCAAGGACGGTTTGGGTAGCCAGTGTCCCTTGTAAGGGATAGTTACAACAAGCCAAACATAAATCTTGGACATCCACATATCTGGTAGCAGATTTAAGTTACTGACACACATAAAATATGTGACTTAGCAACCAGCCAGGCCCTCTCTAAGGGCCGGATGTAGGTAGGTATAGAATTGCGACTTGCAATTTGCGAGTCATAGCGACTCGCAAATTGCAACTCGCAATACAAGATGCAGAAAGGTGTCTCAGACACCTTCTGCGACTCGCTATGGGTTCGCAAAGACCCACCTCATGAATATTAATGAGGTGGGTCGCAGTTTGCGACCCCATAGCGAGTCTAGGCACTCACAGGGATGGTGGCCTGCTGGAGACAGCAGACCAGCATGTCCGTGACTGCTTTTTGAATAAAGCAGTATTTTTTTTTTCTTTTTGCAGCCCGTTTTCCTTAAAGGAAAACGAGCTGCAAAACTAAAAAATTCCGAAACCCTTTTGTTTCGTTTTTTTCAGAGTAGACAGTGGTCCATAGGACCACTGCCTGCTCTGAAAATATATTTTTTTTGGCATTCACAAAGGGGAAGGGGTCCCATGGGGACCACTTCCCTTTTGCGACTGTGTTACCATCCACTTCAAGTGGATGGTCACTGCGAGTTGGTTTGCGACCGCATTCACGGTCACAAACCAACTCAGCATGGCGATGCGGTCGCAAATAGGAAGGGAACACTCCTTCCTATTTGCGAGTCGTAGCCTCAAATTGTGAGTCGGTACCGACTCGCAATTTGAGGTTGTGCATCACGTTAAGCCTTTTGCGCCTCGCAAACTGCGTTTTTCGCAGTTTGCGAGGCGCAAAAGGATTCCTACATCTGGCCCTAAGTATTGTCATGTCATCAGCAGTGGGATATTGCTGTTCCACATGATGAAGGAATCATGGACTGGCCCCGGGTTCCTTGCACAAACTTGTGAAATGCAAAGGTCAGCCAAACAGACCACTTGGACATTAATGGAGTGGAAGCTTTTCCTATTCCTATACACCTGTTCATTGGCATTTGGGGGAACCAAGGCTACATGGATGCCATCCATGGCTCTAACTACATGTGGAATTTGTCCCAAAAGATAAAAATCAGCCTTTAAATGGACCAAATCTTCACATTGTGGAACTCTGATGTAGCTGTCCGGGTGTTTTAACAATGCAGACAGTACTGCCTTCAAAACCAGACTGAGTATAGGCTGAGACATCCCTGCAGTTAGGGCCATGGTATTTTGAAAGGTGCCTGTGGCCAGGAAGTGTAGCACTGACATTAACTGTATAATTGGAGGTATGCTATTGGGATTACGAATGGCAGGGATCAGATCTAGCTCTATCTGACGATAGTGATCCATGATTGCATGCCTATCAGTCGGTAGATCTTAGTCACATGGCGCTCCTCTATGGTCTGCAGTTGTATGTGTATCTCTCTATCTGTACAGCATAAGTATGATCACACCTACGTCACATGTAATGCTAAATATCGAAACATGAAACTGTAACAACTTTGTACACAGCACATACCTAGGCAAATAATGGCTCAGAACTGCATTTACAACCCCTAGCCCCATCATGTTTTTAAAATGTAGAAACATGTCACTGACAGTCCAGGTGACATTAACTTTTTTAACATGTTGCACATATTTGGTACCTATACCATTTTCAGATTGTCATTACTCTACTGACAATACTATTACATGTACATAACTCAGGATGCATCAATTTAACATCCTGTATATAATACATGCACTTATACATGTTTGTTTGAAGCCAGAAGTGAACACAATGTCGTAGATATATATTTCACAGCTTGTAACGCAACTTTTGAAAAAAGTTTGTTCATCTATGAGCCATAAAGTGGCAGCTGCCTGACCTATTGTACTGGACATTAGGAAGTGACCTAACTCCGACGGCAGATGTCATCATGGCAGTAGGTGGATACAACTGCAGTGGACATTGTCATAGGAACATATTGCTGCCTTTGGCGGTCTTAGGCCAATGGCGAGGTCTGCCAATGGTGACGGTCTTGCACGTGGCGGATGTGACAGCCATCTCATACTTCATATCTCACTTGACTCCTGACACTGCTGCCAGCAAGCCCTCCACGACTTGAGCTGCTGTGTACTGCCTCTGGGAGCAATCATGCCACGTCCTACAGGTGATAGGGTCCGTGCCTTCTCACCAGAAGAGCTGGGAAAACTTGTGGAGGAGGACCTACCCTTGTATGAACAGCTCTATGGTGCACCAGAGGAGCAGGTAAGTGCAATACAATAACGATGTTTGAATTTTTGAATGAATGATGATGTTCAGGAAATGTGGTTGAATGAAGGATTCAGGTAGTATGTGTGGGTAAATGGACATGTGCACATGTGCCTAGATAGATTTTGAGTCCTCAGACATAGCAGAGAATATGTGATGTATGTACCCTGACCCACCTATATACATGATAATTGACGGCAGTACTGAAAGATTTTGGAAAGAAATACCATGTATAGAGATATGCTTGTGGTTTGGTCATATGTTTCAAGCTGACACCTTGTGCTGGATATGCATGTTGTATGCCTGTCTCAATGTCACACATGGCCTGACTTCAGATGGTCATCCCTAATTGAAGGGGATGTTGAAGGCAGTCTGTGTATGGTTACTTGCACTAACTTGTATTTTCATCCTGTTTGTTTTGGTATAGTGCATATGGACATGACATTTTCTTCTTGTCTGTGTCATCCATGCAGGTCAACGCCCATCAGAAACAAGGGATTTGGCGGGCCTTTGCAAAGAATATGCGTATCCTGGAGGTCCATAGCCGGTGGAGCACCCACTGTAGGAAGTGGTGGGAGGACCTGAGATGCCGGGTCCGGAAGACCGTAGAGGCCCAGCTGGGGATGTCCTCCCACGGAGGACAGGGTGCCGTTGGACCTTGACCCCGCTAATGGCCCGCATATTGGCGGTGGTCACTGGAGTTGGATGGGCTGAGGGCAACACAGCAGCCAGAAGGGGGTAAATACAGACAACACATTTTCATCCCTTTAACAGGTTAGTGTATGATGTGAAAGATTCTAAACTCTGACAATGTGGTAAGTGGAAAGGGTCAAAGATGTCCAAGAAACACATAGATGTACAGTCTTCAACATTGGTACACAGGTGGGCACATTCTATTGTGTATAGGGAGATATTACTCGCCTGTGTTTTCTCCTCTGTACAGCAGCATATGATGATGCACGTGTGACTGTGTCAGATATGTACCACTATACAGCTTTTCATACCCTGCTGGCTGTTCCTTCCCACCTACAGATCAATACTCCCAATATCATGATGATAAGTTATTTTCCCTCTGCCCATTCCAATGTCCCTTGATCCATGACTATGTGCCACATAGTGTCTGACTATTTAAAGTCATTCCTACTTTTTATAAGGTTCCTGATAAGTGACAGCATCATGTAAGGCTGTGATGTCCATCTAATATTTCACATGCCATACTTGCAACACTTATTCAGACCTGTTACAAGGTGAACCCCCTTGGTAAGTGAGAGATGTAAATAGACCTCTGTAATGTGCCATCTGAGTAGACATCCTACAGGTAGGTATCTATGGAGGTATTGCTAGACTCCTATTGGATCACATACATTGATGTCAGAGCTATGAATGTTAGTACCATGTTCATAATCTGCAGGTGGGAAAGGGCTACACAGATATTTCCTTAGCCATAGTGTTGTAGGCATGATAAATAGGCCAAGACATCTCTTTTTTTTTTTTTTTAAACATGTTTTTATTAGTTTTTCAAAACAAAAAGCCATACATTTCCTTGCAAATAAAGTCATTGTTACAGTTCAACATCAATTTGCGGTGTGTCATCCGGCTTTCCCCTATTAGTATCTATCTATAAACTAAACTACTAAGAACTTGTGTGCACTTCCCGGCCCGCTAAACCTGCCCGACACTGTCAATCCAACGCCACGTAAGGCGAGGCGTACAGGTGCAGCGTGGATCTATCGCCCCCGGTGATCAGAGCCCCCGACACCCCCCACACGGGAGCAGGGGGGGGGGCGAAGGAGCCCAGTGTAGGAGGGAAGGGGTGAGGGGGGGGGGAAGAGGACAAGGCGGGAGGATCCCATGATGCAGAGCTCTGCGCTAATGTCCATTGGTCAAGTGCGCAGAACTATTGGTGCCTTGGCATGCTTGTGTTGGGGGGGGGGGGGGGCGAGCCGTCAGGTCATCAGTGTTGGTGAGGTATTAATGCAAGATGTGTGTGTGCCTCCAAGTGTATTGTTATCTTTCTGCAGAGGGCTAGGCCCTCAGCCCGCTAAGTGGGCACAGCTGACTATAATTCAGGGGGGTCTTTCGTCATTTTTAGCTTCCAACCTGGAGACTAATACACCCCAGGCCTCCTCTCCCATCCGACCCAGACCCCTACGGGCTAAGTTTATTAGCAACTGATGCTCAGCGCGAGCCCAGCGTAGCGTGAGGGCAAGCCAGACTTTTAAGTCAGGCATGTTACGAGCCTTCCAGCTCATAGCTATCAGTCTTTTGTAGATTACATACGCTAAGTCTACAAACCTGTGTGAGTGTTTATTTCTTTTCGTTCTTGGCCTCAGTCCAAGTAAGCAGGACCTGGGATCCATGTTCAAGTTGAGCCCCGTGATCTCCGCTAAGGTTTTAACCACCCTCTCCCAGCCCCCTCCCAGCCTCGGGCACTCCCAGACCATGTGATAGAACTGTGCTGCTGGTTTTTTGCATCTGGGGCAGGCTGGATCCGACCCGGGGAACATACGTTTGATCCTGGCCGGTGCCAGGTATGTCTGATGTAAGTAATTAAACTGTGTATATCTGAATCTAGGGTTTCTTGATACCTCTCGTGTGTGGCTCAAAGCTTTTGTCCATTCTGACTCAGAGACCGGGTTGGGCAATACACTGTCCCACTTCTCCCTGACTTTCTGCAGATTGTCACCCGGGGGTTTGTTCAGAAGCTTGTAAAGGTTTGATACTGCTTTTACTTGGGAGTCACACCTCAGCATGTGATGCAGGGTAGCTGTGATATCAGGCTCTGAGTCGACTGATGCCCATGTTTTCCTGATTGCATGACATATTGCGTGATATGCCAGGAACTGCCCACGATTAATCCCTGTGAGGGCCTGTATAGCTTCGAAGGTCATCAATTTCCCTTCCTCGAAGCAATCTCCCACTTCATTTATACCCGCCTCTAGCCAAGTTATGGGTGAAAATGAACCCGCGTCTGTCCAACCGGGGAGCCACTCCAGTGGGAGGAGTGGAGAGTAAGGAAATGCTTTACTCCCCCCTTGGACATACTTCTTCCAGTATGAATGTGCCGTTAACATCAATGGATTGGTGCATGTGCTTTTATTCTGCTTATCCAGCAGCCAGGTCAGTATTGGAGAGTCTTGAAGACGGGACTTCAGCCATATAGTTTCTGCTGAACTAGGCCTATGTAGCCAATATAAAATCCACTGCAGCTGTGCTGCCGCGGAATAGAGCTCGAAGTTTGGAGCGCCCAGTCCACCCATTGCTACCGGATGGTGCAGCGTGGTCAGTGCAACCCGCCTTCTGCCCTCACCCCACACCAGCTGTAGTAGAATAGAGTTCAGACCGATAAAAAAACTTTTGGGGATAGTGATTGGTAGGGCCGCAAAATAATACAACAGTCTAGGTAATATCAACATATTTGCTATAGCTACCTTACCCAGTGGTGAGAGTGGTAATTTATTCCAGAAGCATAACGAGCTGTTTACAGAAGACACTGCTCTCCCCAGATTTCCATCCCTTAGATCTTCAGGCTTATGGTAGACATTGATCCCTAGATATTTAAATGTGTGAAAACACCATTTTAGGTGACCCGTTGGAACATTTTCTTGCCTCACAGGGGGCCAGCTGACTAGTGGGAATATACAGGATTTCCCCCAGTTAACCATTAAACCAGATAACCTTCCGAACTCAGACAGTAGCGACATCACTGGGGCCAATGCATCTTCTGCCCTGCGTACGTATATCAGGGCATCATCTGCATATAATGATATGGAGTGGAGAGTACCATTCCTTGACACCCTCCATTCTTCTTTTTTGGCCCGGACGCGTGCAGCTAGCGGTTCCATTGCCAAGGCAAATAGGAGGGGGGAGAGCGGACAACCCTGTCTTGTTCCTCTGCAAATCGAGAAAGCATCTGATACCACTCCTCCCGTCTTTACCCTAGCCTGCGGGGCTGTATATAAAATGCGTACCCAGTTTATGAATTTTGGGCCAAGGCCCAATAACTGCATGGTGGCGAACAGGAAGTCCCATTCTAATGTATCAAACGCTTTTTCTATATCAAGCGATATCACCGCTTCCTCGAGTGCAGTCGGGAGGGAGTCACCCATCACGCTGAGCAGCCTCCGAATGTTTAGGAAGGTGCTACGTTTCGGGATGAATCCATTCTGGTCCTCGTGTACCAGGATATGCATGTAGGGAGCTAACCTATTAGCCAGAATTTTGCCCAATATCTTACAGTCCAAGTTCAACAGTGAGAGGGGCCTGTAGGATCTGACATCAGTGGGGTCACGCCCAGGCTTTGGGAGGACCACTATCATTGCCTCTCTCATCGAGGGGGGCAGGTTTCCGTTGACCTCTGCTTCCTCGAATATTTTCAGGAGATATGTGTTAAGGTGTGTCGCAAACGTGGAGTAATATTCTGACGGCAGTCCGTCCGTCCCTGGGACTTTATTCCTAGGTAATTGTTCGAGGGCCTTGTTGAGTTCCCCCAACGTGATGGGGGCTTCTAAAGACTCCCTGTCAGTGTTTGTTAGTTGGGGCAGGGGAGAGTCTGCTAGGAAGGACTCAAGCTGTTGGATGGTACATGATGTACTTTTGGTGTATAATTGTGTATAGTATTCCCTGAACGCATCATTTATATTTACCTGTGTGGTGGCTATTGCGCCTACGCCTGTAATTATCGACCCTATTGGAGGGCACCGACGGTCCTCCCGCAACAGCCACGCGAGCAGCCTACCAGATCTATCGCCTTCCGCCTGTAGTCTAGCCATGTGATGTTTGTGATCGTGTAGGCGTAATGTAGCATCAGCCTTTGCATGTTCCGCGCGCGTTTCCCTCAGAGCCGAGTATGGCGTTACATTGCAAGCAACTGCGTTTTCTAATGCCCTTAGCTTTTCCTCCAGTTTGCTAACCTCTGCATGAAGTGTACGCCTAACCCCCCATGTAGTGGAGATACAATGCCCACGGATTACCACTTTGTGTGCATCCCATTCTGTTGCCCTTAAATTTGTGGTGCCGGTGTTAGATTCCCAATACTGTTTTAGCGCTGTCCTCAGTGCATCTATGAATGCAGGGTCGTGTAATGCTTCCACTTGTAGCCTCCACGTTGGGATAGCATGGCGCCTCCTGCCCCAATCCAAAGTGATACTGAGCGGTGAGTGATCTGATAATGTCTTGGCTAGGTAGTCTGTACCGCTGACCCCCGTGCAGATCTCCTGAGTGCCCCAGAACAAATCAATCCTTGTGTGTACCTTATGAGGAGCTGAGTAAAAAGAATACTCCCTAATTTGTGGATGTTTCATACGCCATATGTCGTGAAGGCCCATATTACTGGCCCATGACAATAGTGGACGGCCGAGGAGTCTGATTGCTGTTGAATGTGTGGGGGGATTTGACCTGTCTAATGCTGGGTCTGGCGTGCAGTTAAAGTCTCCTCCCCATATAGCAGGTGATTCGGGATGCGTTAATAGCGCTGGGGTAAGTGAACTCAGGAACTCAGATAGTGCGCTGTTAGGAGCGTATACCCCTATGATTGCCAGTTGTTTGCCGTCTAGTTTGCCCTCCACCACCACATACCTGCCCTCTTTATCTATCTTGCATGAAGTTTGAGTAAAGGGGACATTCCCTGCTATCCATATGAGAACCCCCCTCGCAAATGATGAATAGGATGTACCCACTATCTGACCTCCCCATTTAGCGCGTAAATCCTGCAAGTCTGGGTCACGCAGATGAGTCTCTTGTAAGATTGCAATATGCGTGCAATGGCGTTTAAGTCTTGTGTGCACCCTTGACCTCTTACTCGGGGTCCCCAATCCCCTGACATTCCAGGTGATTATGACATATTTGTACGCTCTATGAGCAGTGGGTTGGGCCATCATTCACTTGAGGGTAAACGAATGTCCTGCCCCCCTACCCCCGGGAGGCCCCCCCCAGCCCCCGGCCCCCCACCACACCCCCCGCCCGGGTCCCACACCACAGGGCGAATAGCTAATATTATGGTCAGGCCGGTAGTGCACAAACTAACGATTACCCACTTCCCCACTCCAACTGGATCCCAACCCCAACTGTGAATTTGCAACAAGCAACACACCCATAGTGGGTGTGGGTAAAGATATATCCGCATGGATATCTGCGGGGGGGCAATAATACTATCCGGATGCGGCTCATTTTAGGGGCTCGCATCCTTTTGCGGACGCAGTCCGCAGTTGTCTTAGGGCACTCCAAGGGCACGGCTCCGCAGGCCTCCCCCGCACCAAGCCACCACTCGCGCCTAGTACGGATAGAGGCGTTATCACCAGGAACAAACAAGCAAGGATACATAAGTTCAGGTGATGTTACCACCTATTTCAGGAGAAAGTCGCAATTTTAGATTCTGTGCTCCAGACTTGGAGGTTGGTCCCCACTCGGGGGGATAGTTCGGTGGTGAACATTTAAAGTATGTCTGCGGATCTGGGGGTGATCTCCGGGCCCCTCACACCCTCCGTTAGTGTAGAGTCCGAGCTGAACGAGTCCGAATCCGACCCCTCCACCGGGTGGGTCCTGAGCAACTCGAAAGAATTCTGAGTTAACAGGGGGGTTTCTTTGAGGGCTCTTGCTCTCTCTTCCGCCGCCTGCTCCTCCGTGGGCTGGCCCCTGGTATGTTTCTTGGAACGTTTCCTTTGTTTCGTCGTTGTCCAGTTTGCATCCCCCCCAGCCTCCCCGCGTGGCTGGGCTACACCTTTAGCATGCATCCACGTCCAGGCATCTTCTGGTGAGGTGAACAGGTGAGTGCGTTCCTCTAAAATTACACGTAATTTGGCGGGGAACATTAGTGCATATTTTATGTCATACTCCCGGAGGCGTTGTTTGACTTGGTTAAAGGAGTTACGTTGCCTTTGTACTTCCTGGGTGAAGTCTGGATAAGCATGCACTCTCGAGTCCTCATAGCTGTATGGGCCTTTGCTGCGGAACCGTTGGAGTATGGTATCCCGATCCCTGAAATTCAGAAATCTGGCTATCAGTGGTCTCGGAGGTTGGCCCGGTGCCGGAGGGCGTCCTGGTATTCTATATGCTCTCTCCACCGAGAAAAATTTGGATGGAGAGCCATTCAAAACCTCCCTGATTAACCATTGTTCCAGCAGAAGCTCCGAGCTTTGATCCAGCGTCTTTTCAGGAAAGCCAAGAAACCGAACATTGTTACGGCGGGATCTGCCCTCCGCCTCCTCTGTTCTTCTCTGCAGTGACTTAACTTCTGCATTCAGGCGGAGAATTTGTTTTTGATTCTCCTCGACCTTTGGGGTCAGCGCACTTATTGCCTCCTCCGTTGACTTCACTTTATCAGATAGTTTGCCGTGATCTACCCTGAGGATGTTTAAGTCTTGCGATACCGTATCTATCCTGGTTTCCAACGATGTTTTGGTGTCCATGATTGCTTGTAACACTTTCTCAAATTGTGAGGAGTGAGTCATGAGTGTGGACTCCAGCGACTGCAAGGAGGGCGTATGCTGCTGGTCTCCAGGTGCCTGACCCTGCGCGTTCCGATCCTGATTCTTTGCTGATTTAGACCTCCCGGCCATTTTGACTTGTCTATCGCGACCTGGTGCCTCCTGAGCTCTGGCAATCGCTTTCGTACTCTAGGCCGCGATAGCGAATAAGGCGCGCTCTTCTCCTCAGGGCCACGCCGGTACAGGCTGCAATTTTTGCGGTCTCAGGCCTACTGGTGGATTTTTAAGTGAGTTCACGGGCAATCAGGCCAGCCAGCACCACACGAGGTCAGCAATCAGTACCCAGCTCCAGTCCCTCTTCGGCACGCAGAAGAGGAGTGGGGCCCACAGTTTTGATGACTCACGGGCTCGCTCAGTACTTTCATCGCCTCATATAACATCCGGAGTATTCAGGGGCCATTTCCCAGCCCGCACTTGTAGTAGGTTACCCCCAAGCCTGCTGTTGCTTTCCTACAGGGCCCCCTGCAGGGGGAGGCACGACACCACGCTCCTTCACTCCTCCACATCAGTCCGGGGCCCCCGTGCGCCGGCCCCCCCCGCCGCTGTCTCACGAGGCCCCCCTCACCCGATATAGGGGGGGGGAGGGGAGGAAGCCTCCGGCGAACGAATATTTAGCGGGGGGGGCACCCAGCGCGGGACTCATCCAATGTTGGGCTTCACGCCCTCACGAGGTGGGCCGCATCAGCTCCGCGCACCCACCTCTCTGCCCGGCTCCAGGGCCTCGTCCAGCCCGGCGCGGGCAGCAAAATGGCGGCCGCGGCACTCCGGCGCGATTCACTTGCCGGCGAGTCCTCCGCGCGGCCGCCCAACGATCACGGAGCCGGCATTGGGGCGAGAACGACCCACAGGACAGGTCCCGCCACAAGAGGTGCGGGAGCGGCGCCCCCGGAGTGCCCCGCAAGTTCTTCTTGGGCGAACCCGAGAGGAGCGCCGATTCAAGCGTCTCTCCCGGTCGCCATCTTGGCTCCGCCCCATAGGCCAAGACATCTTATTAACAGTTACAGTCTTAACTGTTTTTTGTTAACATCATGTGTACACTGTAAGATTCTGTCATACATCCACATTGTAATGAGTTTTAAACATACTTTCTTTTGCTATTTTGGATATGTTTTGATACCTTTTTGTAAGGAAACGTATTTTTTGCACTGACTACATTGTGGTGCAGGTGTGGTAGTTCACATACACATGTGAGTTGAATGGTATGTGTGGTCCGACATTTGGCTTGCATCAAGGTGTATGTCCCTGTCATTGTAGCCTCAGATGTGGTTTGTGTCTCTGATTTGTTTCCCAAACAGATGTAAGGCTAATCACATCTCATGTGTGGATGGTGATTTTGCCACTCAGTAATGGGGCTATTGATGGAATAATACATGATACGTTGAACTATGTGTCACCTTCATGCACATGACATGTGTCTGTTGTATTAAAAAAGTATTAATAATACCTGTGGTTGTGTGTGAATAAATGCTCTGAGCTAATTGGGCCCTTGTAAGTGTGCTATACTTTGTTTACAGGAGGACAATGAATTAGATGACTTGGTCCACAAAGTATGTATCATCCTTTCCTACATCACTATTGGTACATGTGTAGGTGACGTGTTCAGACTCTGTCATAATCAAAATTTGGAAATGCCAATTAGAGTAGTTGCATGTTTGCAAAATTTCCATTGTGAAGGTTGTGAACTCAGTGACATGAAGTGGCTGTATGCAACATGCTGTTTTGTGTTTACTATACAATGAGGTCCCTTGCCCGGTATATGACATCAGGCCAAAATGTTAGTATGTGTTGAGTTTGTGTATGTGATATGTGGAAATCTATGTTATCACTATTTCCCATTGCTTGGTTGTTGGTTGACTATGTTGCTGTGGATAGGGACCTAGTATCATGTGGCCAACGCACCTTTGTCATGGACTGGTTGGTGTGCTAGCTTAGCTGGTGTGTGACAAGGTTTTTATTGAGGGTTTTACAATGTATCTTGTTGTGACATAATGTTGGCACTAAACTGGTACTACCTGGGGGTGTTGTACAACTAAATGTGATGTTACTGAGGTGTACAGTGTGATGTAAGTAGTGTGTTAAGAATGTGATGACCCTACCTCCCTTCCTGTTTTCCAGCATCAGCAGGTGAAAGAGACGGTGCACAGCTGAGTGGGGCAGTTGCTGGCCACGGGATCACCAGTCATAAGAACACCAACACCGAGGGTCCTAGTGGTCTGGACGGCGAGGGGAATGCCACAGGGGAGACTGGATCAAGTTCATCATCTTCGGAATCCTCCTCCAGTGGACACTACCTGGCGGGGGCGGACCCTAGCACCATCTGTGTCCACCACCCCCTTTTCTATCACCGCTCTCACTGTAGCTCCTCTCCCAGTTGGCCGTGCCTACACACCCAAGAGGATGGACATCTCCTTTGCTACAGGCACCTATGCCTCAGCCCCTGTTAGCCCTGCTGTTCTCAGTGAGGAGGCCTTTGACCTCCTGAGGTCTATCTCTGTTGGTCAGTCGACCATCGTGAATGCCATCCAGGGACTGGCAACTCAGATACAAGAGTAATGCGTTCCTGGAGGGCATTCGTGCTGCACTGGCTGGTCTACAGAGATAATTTCAGGCTCTGGCCTCCACACTGATGGCAACCAGTCATCCTTTGTCTCCCCTCTCCCCTCCACCTTCCTCGTCCCAAACCCCAATCTTCCCTTCCCCGACCTAGTCAAAGCACATAGACAGACATGCACCCACCTCAACATTCAAGGGTAGTGCAGACAAACCAAAGCACCACAGGAAACATCACCAGCATACACACAAACAAAATACACATGCACACACAGCAACGGTCACAACCTGCCCTGACACCCTCACTACCCCCAGCATCACAGACATCACACCTGACACACCTGAAAACATGACACCAACATTCACAGATCCAGCCACCACACCCATCCTACCCACAAACAGCACCCCAGCAGACCCTCAGACATCCACCAAAGTCACCCCACCAGCAGACACCACAACCACTGACACACCTACATCATATCTGCAGTTACCACCCCAAAAGAGAGCCACCTATCCACCACGGCATCCTCCAGCACCTCCACCCCCCATCAGCCCAAGGCACATAAACACCCTCACTCACCCACCCAACAGACACCTACTACCCACAAGCATACCTCCCACAAACACACACCCAAAACATCTACATCAACACATCTTACAACCACTCCCTCTCCCTCCACACCCAAACCCTTTTGTTATGACCGTCCCCGTGTGTGCAAAAAAGCCTTCTTCTCTGAGATTGCCCTTTTCCCTACTCCTTCCACTGTGACACCCCTAAACGTACTGTTTCCCTCCCCAAGGCCGTTCCTTCTATATCCAAGGCCTCCCCTACCCCCTTGCAAGTACCCATGCTCCTCCCCACCAAGAAGTCGATCCCTCCCAAAAAGAGCCTACCCTCCCCCAAGCCTAAACCAAAACACCCCCCTCCCAAGCCAAATCCCAAACCACCTTTCCCAAGCCTAAGCCCAAACTCCCCCCCCTCTCTGCCAGCCTCCCCCCTACCCATATCATCCCTGAGGTGCCTGCCTGCCCCCTTGATGCCCCTACCTGTGAAGGTTACATGGCAGTCAGGAGTCAAGTTGAGGCACAAATATGTGCCTTTTGGTGCACAATCTGTGGACAATGGACTGGTCTGTGGTCTTTGACTTTTGTCTTATTTATTGACAAACTATATTCAGACCAACCAGTTGTTGGTTTCCTGGTTACGTCTTTTTCCTGCATTTCCTTTCCTAGGTTTGAGTTGTTCCTGGCTGACATTGGTTGTGTGCCAGTATTTGTGTGTGTGTGGTGCTTGTGCTTCCTGTGTTGGTTGAGCAGTATGTGAGGGTGTGCGCAGTGCTTTTGTCCCTCAGGGATAAGGGGTGTGTCGTGTGATGGGCATGTGTATGTATCAGACATGTTGTTGTAATTTTATTGTGTGGTGTTTGTGTTGACATGTGTTGTTGTGGTGTGTAGCTTTGTGTGCTATGACTGTGTATGTGTGTGTGTATTGTGAATGGTTTGGTAGGTACGATGTGCTGTGTGTGTGAGATGTGTGAGTCAAATGGTAAGTTGTATGATTGTGTAATTGTGTGTGTTCATTCTCTGTTGGTTGTACATTGTGTAGTATGTGTGATGTGTCCCTGGCTAGTGTCGGTTGTGAGTGCTTGTCAGTGTGTTTATGATGGTGCAGTTGGGGTGTTATTGTGACATGTTGGTATCTTGTATGTTATTGTGTTTGACTGGGCCTGTGCTGAGTTGCCGTGCGTAAGTGTGTGTTTTTGACGTGTGGTGTGTGTCTGTATGGCGGCTGCAGTGCATGCTGTGTATGCCTGAGTGTCTTTGTAGTTGTATGTGAGTGTGAGTGTCAGTGTACTGTTACACTACCCTCACAGTCCCGTCCCTATGGTATGTTATGTAACTGTACAACATGTAACAATATACAACAGTAACATGTTAGTGTGTGTACTTACGTTTGTTGTCGTCATTGTCGTCAAAGATTCTGTTGTCTTTCTGTGAGCAGGAGCAGCAGGATGACGTCTAGTTCTAGTTTCATGGTGGCTTTGGCTGCGTAGGGCTTCCTAGAGGTGAATGTCGCCTTTTATACAGTTAGTTTCAGCCTGGGCTTCCGTGGTGGTCCAACCGCGATGGAAATCTTGGCAACCTTGTAATAGGTCTGACGGAAGCATGGTCTCCGCTGTCCTGCTGGTGGCGCCAATCGTCTGCAGCGGTCTGACCGCACTGGCGGTGCAGGCGGTGCTTTGGCTGTATTCCGTTGGGATCACCGAAAAAGTCATAATTTGGTGGTTTTCTCCACCAGCCTTTTGGGGGTCTGACTGCCACCCCCAAAATGGCGGTCCCAGGACCACCAAACTCGTAGGAAGGCCCAAAGACTCTTTTAAACCTTTAAGAAATCATATCTTTGCTTGTGTATGTTGCATTTTTGTCATTTTGGTCTTGTTTTACTCAGATAAATATTGGCTATTGTTCTAAATTGGCATTGAGTACTTTTGTGGTGTTTTCACTGTGTTACTGTGTGTGTGTGTGTGCGCACACAAATACTTTACAAATTGTCTCTGAGATAAGCCTGACTGCTTGTGCCAAGCTACCAAGGGGGTGAGCAGTGACTCCCTTACACTTACTAGAGAGAGGGTCCCTACTTAGACAGGGTGCAAACTGACTGCCAGCTACAAACCCCATTTCTTACAGACCACGCAGAAGGGATCTCACTCCTATTTTAAAAAGAGCTAATGTTGCACAAATTAGATCAGTATTATTGTACTTAAAGATGCTCCACTCATCTTTGTTTTTTTGGTGACTCAATTTTTATCTTCTGCTTTTGGAACTTTGGCAAATTGCCCTTTTCTTAATTTATAACCTTTGATGTAAACCTATTTTTGTAATACAAACATTTTTATGTAACTTATTCTTTATTTGTTGTACAGTTTTATGACCAAAGACCCTCATAACTCATTGACTTAAATTTTCTTATAATATCTGATATATTTATTTAATCTTCAGTGGTATCTGTGGAAAAACATACAGTTAGGGCCTCATTACGACATTGGTGGGCCGCGATGAGGCCCCCGAAAGCCATGGAGGAGAGGTCGTCGCCAGACTGCTGGCCTCTCCTCCCACCCTATTTCGATGTTCCCGCCATACTGGCAGCATGAACATCCACAGCTGCATTGTCTTGGCTCCTCATGGAGCTGAGGCCAAAAAAGCCACACAGAGGGGGCAGTGCAGCACCCATGGAAAGCACACTGTCTGCTAATGCAGACAGTGTGCATTTCGTGGGTTCTGCATGAGTGGCCCCTGCACTGTCCATGACATGGTCGTGGACAGTGCAGGGGCCCCCCACTGGCTCTCTTTTTGCTTTTCCGCCAGCCTTTCTATGTTGGAAAACCAGCCATGGAAATGCTGGTGGAAAAGCAAATCCTAATCAGCATGGCATGTTGAATTCAACACCCCTGTGGCTGCTTAGGAAAAGGACCGCCACCAGCCAGTCAGGACCTCTGGCCCTGGCAGTGGCTGCAGTCCTTTGGTGGTCTGATCGTCAGACCTGTAGACCATCAGACCTGTAATCTGATGGTCAGACCGCCAGGATTGTGGCAGTCTATCCTCCGCTGCGGGGCTGGCGAAGGATGGACGGCCATAGTCCTAATCAGCCCCTTAGTATGTAACAGTTTGTCTAATGTTATGCTATTTTATATGTATGTGTTTATGGTTTTACAACAAAATAAAGATGAATTGAATTGAAATCAACTGAACTGGCAGCTATCTTTCTCCAAAATGTTACATACCTCCACCGCTTCGACCTCTCTGTTGTTTTGCCAAACTAAAAATGCTCTAGTATAGTGCTTACTCTTGATAGAAAGTGAGGCGCATATTTATTGTAATTCAATGCAGCGCAGAAAGTCACCTTGCTGCACTGCATTACAGGGAAAGGGCAGGTATTTATTGCAATACAGCACAATCCTGTCCTTTCCTCAGCCCTGGTGCACAATGGGATGCCTAGCGCCAATGCAGGCACCCTTGCACTATGGTGCAAGGATGCTGACTTTGTATGCTGGATTGCTTTTGTGCCGGAAAGGACACCTTCCGGCACAAAAACAATCCTGAGAGGCATATTAATCTTAGAAAGAGGAAGCAATGAGGAAAAAAAAAGATATTCCCCTGGGAAGGCATATTTTTTTTTGGCGCACTGACAATTCTTCCACTTTTAGTAAATCTAGGAAGGTGTCAAAAACAATGGGAGTTGCAAGGGAACATCCATGCAACGTCCATGGAACACCTTCCCAGGGCAGAGTAAGGCGAAGCAGCAATTTGTGCTTCGCTGCATTACTCCACTTTAATGAAGCAACTTAGAGCCACGCAAAGTGGCCTTGTGTAGCTTCATAAGTCTAATTTTTGAGTTGTGTTGTTTTTGCACCACGTTGCATATTACAAAGGCGACGCAACTGGGCTCATAAACATGGCCCAGAATGTCTAATTTTTTAAATACATTTCAAATGAATGTAACCCTTTTAACTCACTTAGGCCCTCATTACAACATTGGCGGTAAAAGCCGCTTACCGCCGTTCAGAAGACCGCCAACACACCGCCGTGGCCGCGGAATTCCGCCACAGCTATTATGACCCACAGCACGGAATCCGCCAATATTCAGACACCCACACAAGTCTGCACCACACCAAAGGTCAGTGATAAACTGGCAAAAACAAAACCTCCACCGTCACGCCAACAGAAAAAACGCCCACACTATCACGACACATGAATCCACGCAGCGGTCTTTCTACCGCGCTATTCCATTGGCGGTACACACCGCCGCGCTCAAAATACACACACTCTTACAAAACACAGCCACATTGGACAAGTTGAAATACACACACCTGATACACATACACACACCGCTCCCACATACCCATTACAATATAAAACACACACCCACATCACCCACAAACTCCTATGACAAAAAATTTCGAAAGAAGGCCAGAGAGAGACACCACCAGCAAGTACAACAGCATCCACAGGCACACAACACCATCATCCACAGAACTTCCACGCACCTCACACAACACACCACTACATATCAGCACACTTATCACCACACACTCCACCCCACACATCACCTACACCACCCCATGGCACGGAAAAGACACCCCAGGTTCTCAGAGGAGGAGCTCAGGGTCATGGTGGAGGAAATCGTCCAGGTAGAGCCACAGCTCAGCGGATCACAGGTGCAGCACACCTCAATAGCAAGGAAGATGGAGCTATGGCGAAGAATAGTGGACAGGGTCAATGCAGTGGGACAGCACCCAAGAAATCAGGAGGACATCAGGAAGAGGTGGAATGACCTATGGGGGAAGGTGCGTTCCGTGGTCTCAAGACACCATCAGGCGGTTCAGCGGACTGGCGGCGGACCCCCACCTCCTCCCCCATAACTAACAACATGGGAGGAGCAGGTCTTGGCGATTCTGCGTCCTGAGGGCCTCGCAGGACTAGGTGGAGGAATGGACTCTGGTAAGACAAATCTTAATTGTTTCATCCCCCACCCTACCTGCATGCCAGCACATACCCCCACCCTCACCCCCAGCACCCCAACTCCTCACATATGTCCCAACATCACAAACCACCCATCCCAACAGCAAGCCCTGCATGCAACAACAAAGCATGGACACCCATCACTAAAGCATGCCCACTGCACATACCCATACAACCCCCTAAACCATCATCACACAAGATCCCACACAGGAATGCAAGCACTGGGGTACACGGTCACCCACCCATTGCACACCATGACACACACAGATGTAATAACCATCCTTTTATACCCCTGCAGGACCCCTACCCAACGTCACCGGACAGGAGGGTCCACACATGTCCACACCATCAACAGAAGAGGCTCACAGTGATGACAGCAGCTCTGTCCAACTGGATCTAGATGACCAGCCCGGCCCATAGGGGACCTCGGGACAGTCGGTTCCCCTCACCCAGTCACAGGCCACCACAGACCTTTCCCCCTCTGGAAACACCAGCACAGCACCCACCGAGCGGGCCCATACCTCCGTCCCCAGGACACGTCAATCAGCTGTGTGTCCACCACTACAGGGAACCTAGGCTAACCCACCACCCCAACAACAACAGGGACCTGGGGGCAGTGGCAGTGGGCACACAGTCCAGGGGACGGAGGCCCAGGAACACAGGGGAACTGGGAGGGCTGCTGTGCGACAGGAGGCGGACAGGCCAAGGGAACCCACTCTCCACGAGGCCCTCTCCTCCATCATGGGAGCATACCACCACTCCCAGGAGACAATGGCAACGGTACTGCCCAAGTTTCAGAAGACCCAGCGCCTGCAGGAGGAACAGTATATGGGCTTCAGGGAGGAACTCAGAACCATCAGCTCCACCCTGGGCACCATCGTAGGGGTGCTGAAGGAAGTACTCAACACCAGGAGGAACACTGTGGCACAACAAGGGGCCCCTGACACTAGCATGGACGATGAACTGCCCACCACCTCTACCGGTGCTAGTGGACAGGACGCCCCGCCACAGGACCACCACACCAGCACCCCACCCCCTGCAGAGGGAGAAGCATCCCGCAAACGGTCCCTGAGATCCAGGAACAAGACAAAGCACAATGCCAAGCCCCGCCAAGAAATTAGACCACCTTGATTGTCATCCTACTGTCCCACTTTGTCACCCTGTCCATACTTAAACTGCCCCAGCTCCACTTCCTATGCCCATATGGGCAATGCACCTGTGAGACTAATAGTCTGGACTCTGCCATGGACATTCCTCCGCCATCACCCCTCACCATTTCACTACCCCCTCCAATATTGAGCACTTAAATAAAAACACTTAAAGCACAAAACAATCTGGAGTCTGTCTGTGATTTCGAAATAGTGTATTAGCAATTACAGTGACAAAATGCTCTTTCAATTGTAATGTCAACATACCTATGTCACACAGCTCTAGTCCATGAGGAATCTAAGCAGATGTCACACAGTGGGACCCACATCTGTGAAATCGTAAGGGAAAGTGACAACTCAGTGACCATACACTGGGTGAAAACGACAGACAGTAGAGAGGTAGTAGTGTTAAAGTACATGTAGTGTGCAGGTCTGTACTCTTACCTGTGTCTCATTGGAAATATTGCTGGATCACTGAGTTCCTGTTGTTCATGTCTTCTTCCCCTGCTTCCTCATCTTCACTGTCCACAGGCTCCACAGCTGCCACAACACCGCCATCTGGACCATCCTCCTGCAGAAAAGGCACTTGTTGTCGCAAAGCCAAGTTGTGAAGCATACAGCAGGCCACGATGATCTGGCACACCTTCTTTGGTGAGTAGAATAGGGGTCCACCTGTCATAAGGAGGCACCGGAACCTGGCCTTTAGGAGGTCGAAGGTCCGCTTGATCGCCCTCCTAGTTCGCCCATGGGCCTCATTGTAGCGTTCCTCTGCCCTTGTCCTGGGATTCCTCACTGGGGTCAGTACCTATGACAGGTTGGGGTAACCAGAGTCACCTGCAAATGGCAAGGGACAACTGTTAGACATGCACTAACCTGGAGGGATATCCCCAGACCCAGACAACCATTCCCACTGACTTGCTTCCAGGTGCTCACCCAATAGCCACACACGGTGCCTCTGGAGTTGACCCATCACATAAGGGATGCTGCTATTCCGCAGGATTTACGCGTCATGCACTGAGCCAGGGAACATGGCATTCACATGGGAGATGTACTGGTCTGCCAAACATACCATCTGTACATTCATGGAATGATAACTCTTCCGGTTTCTGTACACCTGTTCACTCCTGTGGGGGGGGACAAAAGCCACATGGGTCCCATCAATGGCACCTGTGATGTTGGGGATGTGTCCCAGGGCATAGAAAACACCTTTCACTGTAGGAAAATCCTCCACCTGAGGAAAAACGATGTAGCTCCGCATGTGTTTCAGAAGGGCAGACAACACTCTGGACAATACGTTGGAAAACATAGGTTGGGACATCCCTAATGCTATGGCCACTGTTGTTTGAAAAGACCCACTTGCAAGGAAATGGAGCACTGACAGCACCTGCACTTGAGGGGCGATTTCTGTGGGATGGCGGATTGCAGACATCAGGTCTGGCACCAACTGGGTACACAGTTCCTGGATTGTGGCACGGTCAAGCCTGTATGTGATAATCACATGTCGCTCCTCCATTGTCGACAGGTCCACCAACGGTCGGTACACTGGAGAATGCCGCCATCTCCTCACATGTCCCAGGGGACGGTGCCTATGAAGGACAACAGCGAGCACAGAGTCAAACAACTCAGAGGTATGTATCCACAGTTTACACAGAACACCATTCATACACAAAAAATGGCCTGAATGTGTGTAGAGTGTAGGTCTAGGCATGTGTGATGCAGTTGAAAATAAAGCCATGTGGGCCGCTGAAATGGCGGCTGCCTGACCTCTAAAGTGGGACAATGGGATGTGAGGTAACTGCGCTGGCGTTGTACACCGTCGCGGTAGGAGGTCAAAGACCGTGGCGCAATGCTGCATTGGTTAACATTGGACCCTATGGGTCCCAGGAGCCAATGACGATGTACGCCGGCGGTGACGGTATGCACCGCCGCGGGTGTGACCGCCATTTTCTATCTGTTCAATCACTCGATACCTGATCTTCGGCAGGAGAGGACCTACACTGCAAGTGCTACTGTGACCTCGGTCTGGAAGAGACAATGGCTCGAGTGTCTGGGGAAAGGGCCCCTGCCTTCACATTGGAGGAGTTGGAGAAGGTCGTGGATGGGGTCCTCCCGCAGTACACGCTACTCTACGGTCCTCCAGACAAACAGGTAAGTACACAGGGAGCATGTTGTGTGGGCTATGCCTGTGTAGAGAGGGCTGGATGTAAGAAGGAAGGGGAGAGAGTGCTGCGTGCATGAAAGACGGTGAATGAATGTGCCAAATGGCAAGGGTAGGGATGGGGGCCAATCACTTTGACGGTGCAGTTGGTAATAACCTCTCTTTTTCCCCTGTACATTTCATGTAGGTCAGCACCCACCAGAAAAAAGATATTTGGCTTGCCATAGCCAAGGACGTCCGGACCCTGGGTGTCTACCACAGACGGAGCACCCACTACCGGAAAAGATGGGAGGACATTCACTGCTGGAGCAAGAAGACGGCGGAGGCTCAGCTGTGGATGGCCTCCCAACGTGGGAGGGGTGCCCGTCGCACCATGACCCCCTGATGTTCAGGATCCTGGCGGTTGCCTGCCTGGAGTTGGATGGGCGCTTGAGGGCATCACAGCAGCCACAAAGGGGTGAGAAAACTCTCATTCTGCTGACTTTGCGCGCAGTGGAGGTGTCTGGGTGGGGGAGGTGGGCTGTGGGCTTCCCTAGACCAGGGCGAGTTCCTTAGGCAAGGCCACTCTGTAAGGCAGGCCATGTGGCACCCCACCTCTGTAGAGTGCCAAGTACACCTAGTCATGCCCCTGTGTCATCTATGTGTGCAAATGTCGTCTATAGCCTTCTAGGCCATTTCCCAGGAATTGAACAGTGGAGCCCAAGAGCACGGCGTAGTGCAGGGGGCTTCTGTGTCTGTCGTGTCCGCCAATGGTAGCGGTAATGCATGCACTCAACATGTCTTTCTTCTGTCGCCCCCCCCTTTTTGTGGTCTCCCTGTTCTTGTGTGCATTAGCATCATCAGGCGGAGGAGCAGTGGCACCGGAGCACAAGGGATCTGCATCCCACATTGCCCTGGAGGGCGAGATTACGGACTCAGAGTTCACCAGTGGGACGGAGGGCGAGGGGAGCTCCACGGCGGGGACAGGAGCTGACACCAGTGACACGGGCTCGTCCTCTGATGGGAGCTCCCTTGTGGTGGCGGCAACATCTGTGCCCTCCGCATCTACAGGTACAGCCGCCACCCCCCCTACTAGCACCGCCCTCCCAGCCGCCCCTCAGCCTTTGCCCCCTGCCCGCTCACCCAGGAGGGTGGGCATCACCTTCGCCGCAGGCACCTCTGGCCCTGCCCCAGTCACCCCTGCTGCCCTCAGTGAGGAGGCCATTGACCTCCTCAGGTCCCTTACTGTTGGGCATTCTACCATTTTGAATGCCAACCAGGGTGTAGAGAGGCAGTTGCAACAAATAAATGCATTCCTAGAGGGCATTCATTCTGGTCAGGCGGCCCTTCAGCGAGCTTTTCAGACTCTGGCCTCAGCACTGATGGCAGCCATTGTCCCCGTCTCTAGCCTCCCCGTCCAACCTCCTCCACCCAGACCCAATCCCCTCTACCTCAGCCTATCCCAAGCACACCTACAGACCAGCATGCACACACGTCAACACACAAGGGAAGCTCTGGAAAACATAAGCACCACACATCCCACAGGCACTCACGCAAGCATCACACACATGCAGACACACCAACATCCACTGCCTCCACTGTGTTCCCCTCCTCCTCGTCTCCCTCCTCCCTCCCTGTCTCGTCTACACTCACACCTGCATGCACTACCTCTACAGCCACTACGTCCCTCTCCAGCACACCCACCACCACACCCCGCTCACGTGCAGTCACTACCATTCACACGTCCCCTGTGTCCTCTCCCAGTGTGTCTGTGACGTCCCCTCCCAAGATACACAAACACAGGCACACACCCACCCAACAGCCATCCAACTCACGACAGCCTCCACCGCATGCACCTTCACCCAAAGTCACCAAACGTACACCTCCTACAACCACCACCTCTTCCTCCACTCCCAAACCCCCTCCAGCTACCTGTCCCAGTGTGTCCCAAAAACTTTTCCTGTCCACCCTTGACCTCTTTCCCACACCTCCCCCACCCCGTCCTTCTCCTAGGTCCCAAACTAGCACCTCAGCCACAACATCTCCGGGACCAGTGGTGCCTGTAGTCACCGGAATCTGGAGTGCACCGGCCACCAGGGCAGCCAGTGTGGCACGGAGCCACAGCACAGACAGTCCCCCACCTGTGAAGCATCAGAAGTTGGCCAGTGCCTGGCGGGAGAGGGGGAAGACTCCAGCCACCAAAGCTGCTCCCAGGGGTCCCGGTGGGAGTGTGGAGTCAGCTGTGACACCTTCCAAGGTGGCGAAGGGCCACAAGAAACCCGGCAAGTCTGGGAAGAGAGCACGGCGGAGAAGACCGCCATCATCCCCGCTGCCCAGGAGGCCAGCACCAGCCCAGCTGCCCAGGAGGCCACCGCCAGCACCAGCCCAGCTGCCCAGGAGGCCACCGCCAGCAGCAGCCCAGCTGCCCAGGAGGCCACCACCAGCACCAGCCCACCTGCCCAGGAGGCCACCGCTAGCACCAGCCCAGCTGCCCAGGAGACCAAAGCCACATGGCCCGCCAGCAAAACCCCCGCTGGGCCATGAAGGACCGCCAGCAGCTGAGACCCTGCAATGGAGACCGCCATCTCAAGCACCGCTGAACATGGCACCGCCATCTCAAGCACCGCTGAACAGGGCACCGCCATCTCAAGCACCGCTGAACAGGGCAACGCCAACTCAAGCACCGCTGAACAGGGTACCACCGTCCCAAGCAACGCAGGCCCATGAGCGGCAAGGGCACTGACGCAACTGAGTCCGTCACGGGGTGAATGATGCACTCTTGGCACCATGCCCCCTCCAGAACTAGTGGAGACTGTCATCCACTACCTCTGTCCTTAGCAGGATGAAGCACTCTGGGCACCATGCCCCCTCCAGAACCAGTGGAGACTGTCATCCACTACCTATGTCCTTAGCGGGATGAAGCACTCGGGGCACCATGCCTCCTCCAGAACCAGTGGAGGCTGTCATCCACTACCTCTGTCGTTAGCGGGATGAAGCACTCTGGGCACCATGCCCCCTCCAGAACCAGTGGAGACTGTCATCCACTACCTCTGTCCTTAGCGGGATGAAGCACTCTGGGCACCATGCCCCCTCCAGAACCAGTGGAGACTGTCATCTACTACCTCTGCCCTTCGCAGGATAAAGCACTCTGGGCACCATGCCCCCTCCAGAACCAGTGGAGTATCCCATCCACTACCTCTGTCCTTAGCAGAATGAAGCACTCTGGGCACCATGCCCCCTCCAGAACCAGTGGAGACTGTTATCCACTTGAGAGACTGTGGCTTTGCATTCCCCAGGATATGGCAGTGGGCAACCCACCCACTGTAGAGACTTGAGAGACTGTGGCTTTGCACTCCCCAGGATTGAACAGTGGGCAACCCACCTACTGTAGAGACTTGAGAGACTGTGGCTTTGCACTCCCCAGGATGGAACAGTGGGCAAACCACCCACAGTAGAGACTTGAGAGACTGTGGCTTTGCACTCCCCAGGATTGCACAGTGGGCAACCCACCCACTTGTGAGACTTGAGAGACTGTGGCTTTGCACTCCCCAGGATTGAATAGTGGGCACCATGCCCCCTCCAGAACCAGTGGAGACTGTCATCTACTACCTCTGTCCTTCGCAGGATAAAGCACTCTGGGCACCATGCCCCCTCCAGAACCAGTGGAGTATCCCATCCACTACCTCTGTCCTTAGCAGGATGAAGCACTCTGGGCACGATGCCCCCTCCAGAACCAGTGGAGACTGTTATCCACTTGAGAAACTGTGGCTTTGCATTCCCCAGGATATGGCAGGGACCCCAGGCAACCCCACAAACTCAGGACGATCAGGGACCCGGGGTCAGTGGCAGTGGGAACACGGTTCAGGGGACAGAGGCACAGGACAACAGGGAAGGTGGGAGGACTGCTGTGCGACAGGCGGAGGACATGCCCAGGGAACCGACACTCCACAAGGCTCTCTCAAACATCATGGGAGCATACCACCATTCCCGGGAGACCTTGGGCACTGTACTGGCCAAGTTACAGGAGTCCCAGTGGCTGCAGGAGGGACAGTACCTGGGGATCAGGGAGGACCTCACAAAAATCTACACCATCCTGGTCACCATTGTAGGGGTGCCTACTGATGTGGGCAAGACCATGAGGGAGGCAGTGGCACAACAAAGGGCCCCTGACACAGGCCAAACCGAGGAACAGCCTTCCACCTCCACCGACGCTAGTGGACAGGAGGCCCCACCACAGGACCAACTGGCCACCAGCACCCCACCCCCCACAGAAGGAAAACCACCCCGCAAACGGTCCCTGCGATTCAGGCAGAAGACAGAGAACATTGCCAAGACCCCCTCCAGGAAATAGGACTCTCCTGATTGTCACCCTTCTGTCCCACTCTGTCACCCTGTCCACCTAGAACTGCCATTGCTCCCCTTCCTATGCCCCATTGGACAATGCACCTGTGATACCAAGAGACTGGACTCTACTCTGGACCTTCCTCCACCATCACCCTAGCCCCTTGCACTTACCCCCATACTATTTAGCACAAAAAATAAACACCCTTGAAATATAAACCATACTGGAGTCAGTGTAATGATTGGAAAGATGTATTCTTACAACATTCTCAATGCATTGCAACGTCTGTGTTCAGTGAATTATACCACAGGATGACAGTCGGTGGGCAGGAGTACATATAGCATTAGCCAGAATGGGATACACAGATCTGAAAAAGGGGAATCCAAAGGGAACAGTCAGTGTCCATAGACAGAGGGTAAGAGGCTGCCGGGTACAATGCCCAAAATTATACTGAAATGTGAAGTTGAGTTACAGTCTTTTACCTGTGTGTCACTGGAAGTACTGCTGTATAATGTTTGTTCTGTTGTCCACATCTTCTTCATTCCTCCTGCAGAAAAGGCACATGGTGTCTCAAGGCCAGGTTCTGCAACATGCAGCATGCCACGATGATCTGGCACACCTTCTTGGGTGAGTAATACAGGGATCCATCAGTCAGATGGAAGCACCGGAACCTGGCCTTCGGGAGGCTGAAGGTTCTCTCAATAATCCTCCTTGTCCACCCATGTGCATCATTATAACGTTCCTCCCCTTGTCCTGGGATTCCTCACTGGGGTCAGTAGCCATGAGAGGTTGGGGTAACCAGAGTCACCTGTAAATAACGAGGGACAACTGTTAGCGACACACCAACCCTTAGGGACAACCCCATACTCAGACCCCAACTTATACTGTGTGGGGACCTTGGCCTCACCTAATAGCCACACCCGGTGCCTCTGGAGTTGCCCCATCACATAAGGGATGCTGCTATTCCTCAAGACATAGGCGTCATGCACTGAGCCAGGATATTTGGCATTCACATGGGAGATCTACTGGTCAGCCAAACACATAATTTGCAAATTCATCGAATGATAGCTTTTTCTATTCCTGTAGACCTGTTCACTTCTGCGGGGGGGCAAATGCCACATGAGTACCATCAATGGCTCCAATGATGTTGGGAATATGTCCCAGGGCATAGAAGTCAGCTTTCACTGTGGCCAAATCCTCAACCTGGGGGAATACGATGTAGCTGCGCATGTGTTTCAGCAGGGCAGACAACACTCTATTCAACACGTTGGAGGACATTGGCTGGGACATCCCTGATGCCATGGCCACTGTTGTTTGAAAGGAACCACTTGCCAGTACATGGAGCACTGACAGGACCTGAACTATAGGCCGGATTCCTGTGGGCTGACGAATAGCTGACATCAGGTCTGGCCCCAATTGGGCACACAGTTCTTGGATTGTGGCACGATCAATTCTGTATGTGATGATAATGTGTCTGTCCTCCATTGTCGCCAGGTCCACCAGGGGTCTGTACACCGGAGGATGCCGCCATCTCATCATCTGCTTCAGCGGTTGTAGCCTATGGAGGAGAACGGTGAGCAGAAGGTCATATTTCCACATAGATGGCACAACTGTTTGTGAATGTATGTCACAGAAGCAGTGTGTGAAGTCGAGAGTCAGTAGATGTGCCAATATGTGCTGTGACGCAGTTAGTTGCCATGCCATGTGCCCCCCTGAAATGGTGGCTGCCTGACCTGTGAGGAGAGACAAGGGGAAATGAGGTAAGTGCGCTGGCGTTGTGCGCCGTCGCGCTAGGCGGACGATGTCCGCCGCGCAACCTTGCATTGGTTATCATTGGGCCCTATGGGTCCCAGGAGCCAATGGTGATGTACGCCGGCGGTGAAGGTACGCACCGCCGCGGATGTCACTGCCATTTTCTAGCTATTCACTCACTTGCTACCTGACCTTCAACAGGAGAGGACCTACACTGCAAGTGCTCCTGTGACCTGAGTCTGGAAACGACAATGTCTGGGGAAAGGGCTCCTGCCTTCACTGCGGAGGAGTTGGAGAAACTGGTAGATGGGGTCCTACCTCAGTACACTTTACTCTACGGTCCTCGAGACAAACAGGTGAGTTCCCTGACAGCATGATGTGTGGGCAATGCATGTTTTGAGTGGTGTGTATGTAAGCTACATGTTGGGGGGTGCTAATGCATCCTGGCCTGAGTGTTGCATGAGAGGTAGTCAGTGTATGTGCGTCAGGGCATGGGTGGGAACTGGGGGGCAATAAGTATGCCGGTCCGGACGGGTGATTAATTACATTTTCCACAGTCTACTCCCTCTAGGTCAGCGCCCACCAGAAAACGGGTACTTGGCGTGCCATCACCAGGGAGGTGCGGACCCTGGGGGCCTATCACAGGTGGAGCACCCACTGTTGCAAGAGATGGGAGGACCTGCGCCGCTGGACCAAGAAGACGACAGGGGACCCAGCTGGGGCTGGCCTCCCAACGTGGAAGGGGTGCCCGTTGCACCATGACCCCCCTGATGTTCTCCATCCTGGCGGTGGCCTATTCGGAGTTGGATGGGCACTTGAGGGCATCACAGCAGCCACAATTGGGTGAGTACAGATTCAGAAAGCTGACTTTGCGCACTTTAGGAGCTATCTGGGTGGAGGATGTGGGCGGTGGGTGCCCCTAGGCCAGGGCGATCATGGCAGGGTAGGCCCCTTGTGTGCAGGCTCTGAGGCACTCCTACCCCAATGGTACAAGTGGCCAACTACTACTGGTCAGGGTCCTGTGGGTATCAGGTGTGCAGATGCTGGCATTAGCCATTGTACGCCACGGGTTGGTGACTACCTTAGTGACTGGTTGGGCATGGCCTAGTGCATAGGACAGCTCAGTGTGTGTTGTGTCCACCAACGGTAGTGGTGTTGCTGGCATTGACCAAGTGTATCCTCTGTCTCTCCCCCCCTTTTTGTTTCATCTGGCGGAGGAGCAGAGGCACAGACGACAGAGGGAGCTGCATCCCACATGGCCCATGAGGGTGAATCCATTGAGGGTGAAGGCACCAGTTGGACGGAGGACAAGGGGAGCTCCACGACGGGGACAGGAGGGGATACCAGTGACAGCAACTCCTCCTCCGATGGAAGCTCCCTGGTGGTGGGGGACACCTCTGTGCCCATCCCAACAACAGGTACAGCCGCCACCCCCCCACCAGCACCACCCTCCCAGCAGCCCCTCAGCGTGTTTCAAGTGCCCGCTCACCCAGGAGGGTGGGCATCTCCTTCGCCCCAGGCACCTCAGGCCCTGCTCCAGTCAGCCCTGCTGCCCTCAGTGAGGAGGCTATTGACCTCCTGAGATCCCTCACTGTTGGGCAGTCAACCATTCTGAATGCCATCCAGGGTGTCGAGAGGCATTTGCAACAAACAAATGCATACCTGGAGGGCATTCATTCTGGTGTGGCGGCCCAACAGAGAGCATTTCAGGCTCTGGCCTCAGCACTGAGGGCAGCCATTGTCCCTGTGTCCAGCCTCCTCCCTCCAACTTCCACTACCCCAACCCAATCCCCTCTACTTCACCCTATCCCAAGCACACCTTCAGACCAGCATGCACACACATCAACACACAAAAGTGGCTCAGGAAAACATAAGCACCACACATCATCACACAGGCACTCACACAAGCACCATACCCATGCAAACATACCAACATCCACTTCCTCCACTGTGTCCCCTCCTCCTCTTTGTCCACCTCCCTCCCAGAAGTGTCTCCACTCACACCTGTATGCACTACATCTTCACCCACTACCTCCATCACCAGCACGCCCATCACAACACACCCATCACAAGCAATCACCACCCCACAACCATGCACACGTCCCCCGTGTCCTCTCCCAGTGTGTCTGTGAGCCCTCCTCCCAAAGTACACAAATGCAGGCACACACCCACTCAAAAGCCATCCTCCTCACAACAGCCTCTAGCCCATGCACCTTCATCCAAACTCAGCAGACGTACACCTCCTACAACCAATACCTCGTCCTCCTCTCCCAAACCCCCTTCATCTTCCCATCCCAGTGTGTCAAAAAAACTTTCCCTGGCTAACATTGACCTCTTCCCTATGCCCCCTCCCGTCCTTCACCTAGGGCCAGGATGTCAAGATCCCAGGCCAGCACCTCAGCCACCAACTCAACGTTGGATGTGGTCCCTGCAAGTCCGAGGGGATTGAAGGAGGCACCCGTCAGGGCTGGCAGTGTGCCGCCTACCAGTGCAAGAGACCAAACGATTCTGCCACCTGCCAAGGTTAAGAAGGGGCCAGCATGCAGCACGGACAAGATGCACGACCCACCCAGCAAGGCCTCATCAAAAAAACAAGAGGACAGTGCCAGGGTCCCAGCAACGTCTACTAAGGTGGGGAAGGGAAAAAAGTGAAAAGGCAAGGCACTTCAGGGCTCGAAGCCTCCAGGTGAGGGACTGGTGACCACCATTAGTCCTGACAGCCAGCAACCTGTACCGCTGTAAGCACCGCCGCAAGCACCGCCACCTGCACCGTCACCTGCACCGCCACCTGCACCGCAATCTGCATCGCCATCCGCACCGCCCCCTGCACCGCCACTGCCACAACAACAGTCAGCAGCATCATCCCAGTGGGCAGCCGTCCGAGGCTGCTGTAGACCGCCTAGAGTCTCCTTCCACTACTACCAGCACCTGCACCACGGGCAGCACCGGCAGCATCTTCGCTGCAGACACCGCCACCTGCACCGCCATATGCACCGCCACATGCCCAACCGGTGCCACTACATCGGACATCAGCACCATCAACAGTGGGCAGCCGTCCGGGGATGCAGGAGATGTCCTGGGCTCTGCACCCACCACTTGAAGTACCACCACCAGCACTGTCACTACCAGCAGTTTGCAACCTAAGTTGCCGCAGGATGGAGTCTGTCTCTGCCTCCATGAAGTATCATGCTACCTGTTCCCTGCACATCTCATGCCTCAGACACCCAGGTGAGGGAATGGGAACTGCCACACCCCAGGTGCAGCTTCACTGGGCACAAGGCCCCCTCCAGAACCAGTGGAGAGATGCATCCACTCTCTCTATCCTTGGCAGGATAAAGCAGACAGGGCACAATGCCCTCTCCAGAACCAGTGGTGAAAGGCATCCACTCACCCTATGCTTGGCAGGATGAAGCAGACTGGGCACAAGGCCCCCTCCAGAACCAGTGGAGATATGCATCCACTCAGGATGAAGCAGACTGGGCACAAGGCCCCCTCCAGAACCAGTGGAGAAAGGCATCCACTCACCCTATCCTTGGCATGATGAAACAGATTGGGCACAAGGCCCCCTCCAGAACCAGTAAAGAAAGGCATCCAATCACCCTATCCTTGGCCCAGTGTAGAAGGCATCCACTAAAAAGACTGTGCCTTTGCACCCCCAGGAGCAAGCAGTGGGCAAACCACCCACTAGAGAGACTTGAGAGACTGTGGCTTTGCACTCCCCAGGATGGAACAGTGGGCAAACCACCCACTGTAGAGACTTGAGAGACTGTGGCTTTGCACTCCCCAGGATTGAACAGTGGGCAACCCACCCACTTGTGAGACTTGAGAGACTGTGGCTTTGCACTCCCCAGGATTGAACAGTGTGCAAACCACCCACTGTAGAGACTTGTGAGACTGTGGCTTTGCACTCCCCAGGATTGAAAAGTGGGCAAACCACCCACTGTAGAGACTTGTGAGACTGTCACTTAGCACTCCCCAGGATATGGCAGTGGGCAACCCACCCACTGTAGAGACTTGTGAGACTGTGGCTTTGCACTCCCCAGGATATGGCAGTGGGCAACCCACCCACTGTAGAGACTTGAGAGACTGTGCCTTGGCACTCCCCAGGATGGAACAGTGGGCATGTGGCCCGCTCGTGGATTTGGCGTTGTGCACTCAAGCGGCTGAGGTGCCCCCCCTTTCCCTCCCCCTGAGGTGCCTGTTTATTTGCTCTCTGATGCCCCTGCAGCGTTCTCTCCGTCATGGTCGGGGATCTTGTGTGGGCCTCGCCCATACTGTGTGGTCCCAGTGTTCCACGGACTTTCTTAGAGCACTACCTGTACTACTATGCTTGGTATATATTTTGTACATGGTGCATATATATATTTCTGCCTACTTGCTCTTAATATATTACATTGGTTGCACTCATTTTCTAATGTCTTTGCATTCTTCCGGGGGATTTGGGGTGTGTAACTGTGATGTATTGATTTGCATTAGTGTGTGTGTTGTAGTGGGTGAGGGTGGGGGTGTTGCGTGTGTGTGTCCCTGTTTTTTCCCTCCCCTCCCCTGTGTCGTAGGTGTAGTACACACCGTGGTCTTTGCCGCCGGCGTTCGTGCTCCTGGTAGAGGAGCAGGAAGACTATTGCAGGGAGAATTTGGAGTTCCAGATCCATGGCATCCTCCTTCCTCGTGGGGTGTGTAGAGGTGAGCGTTTTCCCTTCGGGATTCCTGTTTCCGCCGTGTTTTTATCCGCGGTGAATCCGCCCCGGAAAAGGTGGCGGATTGGCCTGTCATAATAGTGTGGGCGGTACATTGTCTCCCGCCTGTCTGTTGGTGGTGACCGCCACGCTGTTTGTTTGTACCGCTGTAGCGGTCGGAGTGTTAAAGTGGCTGTCTTTGTTGGCGGTTTCCGCCACAGTCGTAATTGCAATGTTTTTAACGCCGGCCTGTTGGCGGTCTTACCGCCGCTTTAACACCGACCGCCAGGGTTGTAATGACCACCTTAATCTAAATCGGGTAGGTGTTATAATGTTACCTGCACTTCGCTCCCAAGCAATGTCAAAATAGTGCTACCTTCCTCTCAAGTCCAGCGTTAGGTTCCATACAGCACCCTCATTTTGGAACACTTTTTGCCATGTCCCCAAATGTAGAGATGGTTTACCTGGTTGAGTCATTAAAAATTAGGGTTGTTTGACATTGTGGATGCTGGCTTACTATTGATACCTAACTTAAGCAACATGGCACTAGGCACAAAACAAAGTATGGAAAAACAGCACAAAAGTCACTACCAATTCCAGACTGTGCAACTTCTAAACTGCAAGGTTTGCAATCTTGCACAGCTGATATTACCACCTGCAAAAACAAATTAACGTTTGTGGTTAGCTAGAAAACAAAACAGATTTTGGCCCTCATTACAACCCTGGCAGTAAATGCTGTTACCGCTGTGCCGACGGGCGCCAAGATACCGTGGCCACGGTGGTAATCCACCATGGGTTTTATGACCCACACAGAGAATACCACCACAATACAGACACCCACACAAGTCCGCCACACCAAGGTCAGTAAAAAATTGCCGATAGCAAAACCCACACCATCACACCAACAGGAATATGCCCACAGTATCACGACCCACGAATCAACGCAGTGGTTTCTCACCCACGGTAAACCATTGGCAGTACACACCGGTGCCCTCAAAATACACACACAATTACAAAACTACACCACATTGGACAATTCAAACTACACACACCTGACACACATACACACACCACACCCTCACACTCATACCACTATAAAACACACACCCATATTACCAACAACCCCTTACAACGAAAAAAAAGAGCCAAGCACAGAGAGACAAGCAAAGAGCGCCCACTCAATCTGAGGCACAGAACACCATCACCCATACACCATCCACGCACATCACAGTATACACCCCAGCACATCACCCCACATATCATGTCACACATCCACACACATGTCACTCACACCACATCCATGGCACCTCAAAGACACCCTAGGTTTTCAGAGGAGGAGCTAAGGGTCATGGTGGAGGGAATCATCCGGGTAGAGCCACAGGTATTTGGATCACAAGTGCAGCAGACGTCCATTGCAAGGAAGTTGGAGCTATGGCGGAGAGTGGTCGACAGGGTCAACGCCGTGGGATAGCACCCAAGAACCAGGGATGACATCAGGAAGAGGTAGACCAACCTATGGGGGAAGGTGCATTCTGTGGTTTCAAGACACCAGATTTCTGTACAGAGCACTGGTGGTGGACCCCACCTCCTCCCCCACAACTAACAACATGGGAGGAGCAAGTCTTGGCAATAATGAATTCTGAGGGCCTTGCAGGAGTAGCAGGAGGACTGGACTCTGGTAAGTCAAATCTTTACTACTATATCCCCCACCCTACCTGCATGCCATCACAAACTCCTACCCCTACCCTCACCCCCATCACTCCAACACCTCACATATACCCCACTATCACAACCCACCCATCCCAATACCAAGCCCTACATGCCACACCAATGCATGGACACCCATCACAGACCTGCATGGACACCCATCACTACAGCATGCACACTAGATAGACTCACCCAGCCCACATAATCACCACTCAAACAAGGCGACAGGGAAAGCACAATTATATAGGGAAACACACCCATTGCAGAAGATGGCCCACACAGATACAATAACAATGCATTTGCATCCCAACAGGACCCCTCCCCAGAGTCACCAGAGAGGAGGTGCCAGCTATATCCAGCACCCCCCCAGAAGAGGCCCACAGTGATGACAACAGCTCTGCACACCTGGATCACGATGACCAACCTAGCCCATCGGGGACCTCTGGACAGTTGGTTCCCCTCACCCAGTCACAGGCCACCACAGACCTTCCCCCCTCTGGAAACACCAGCACAGCACCCACCCAGCGGGCCCATACCTCCGTCCCCAGGACACGTCAATCAGCAGTGTGTCCACCACTACAGGGAACCCAGGATAACCCACCACCCCAACAACAACAGGGACCTGGGGGCAGTGGTAGTGGGCACACGGTCCAGGGGACGGAGGCCCAGGAACACAGGGGAACTGGGAGGGCCGCTGTGCGACAGGGGGCGGACAGGCCAAGGGAACCCACTCTCCACGAGGCCCTCTCCCCCATCATGGGAGCATACCACCACTCCCAGGAGACGATGGCAACGGTACTGGCCAAGTTTCAGGAGACCCAGCGGCTGCAGGAGGAACAGTATATGGGTTTCAGGGAGGAACTCAGAACCATCAGCTCCACCCTGGGCACCATCATAGGGGTGCTGAAGGAAGTACTCAACACCAGGAGGGACACTGTGCCACTTCAAGGGGACCCTGACACTAGCATGGACAATGAACTGCCCACCATCTCCGCCGGCGCTAGTGGACAGGACGCCCTGCCACAGGACCACCACACCAGCACCCCACCCCCTGCAGAGGGAGAACCACCCCGCAAATCGTCCCTGAGATCCAGGACAAAGACAGAGCACGACGCCAAGACCCCCACCAAGAAATGAGACCACCCTGATTGTCATCCTACTGTCCCACTTTGTCACCCTGTCCATACTTTCACTGCCCCAGGTCCACTTCCTATGCCCATTTGGGCAATGCATCTGTGAGACTAATAGACTGGACTCTGCCATGGACATTCCTCCGCCATCACCCCTCACCATTTCACCACCCCCTCCAATATTGAGCACTTAAATAAAAACACTTAAAGCACAAAACAATCTGGAGTCTGTCTGTGATTTCGAAATAGTGTATTAGCAATTACAGTGACAAAATGCTCTTTCAATTGTAATGTCAACATACCTATGTCACACAGCTCTAGTCCATGAGAAATCTAAACAGATGTCACACAGTGGGACCCACATCTCTGAAATCGTAAGGGAAAGTGACAACTCAGTGACCAGACACTGGGTGAAAACGGCACACAGTAGAGAGGTAGTAGTGTTAAAGTACATGTAGTAGGCAGGTCTGTACTCTTACCTGTGTCTCACTGGAAATATTGCTGGATCCCTGAGTCCCTGTTGTTCATGTCTTCTTCCTCTGCTTCCTTGTCTTCACAGTCCACAGGCTCCACAGCTGCAAGAACACCGCCATCTGGACCATCCTCCTGCAGAAAAGGCACCTGTCGTCGCAAAGCCAAGTTATGAAGCATACAGCAGGCCACGATGATCTGGCACACCTTCTTTGGTGAGTAGAATAGGGATCCACCTGTCATATGGAGGCACCTGAACCTGGCATTCAGGAGGCCGAAGGTCCGCTCGATCACCCTCCTAGTTCGCCCATGGGCCTCATTGTAGCGTTCCACTGCCCTTGTCCAGGGATTCCTCACTGGGGTCAGTAGCCATGACAGGTTGGGTAACCAGAGTCACCTGCAAATGGTGAGGGAAAACTGTTAGACACGCACTAACCTAGAGGGATATCCCCAGACCCAGACAACCATTCCCACTGACTTGCCTCCATGTGCTCACCTAATAGCCACACACGGTGCCTCTGGAGTTGACCCATCACATAAGGGATGCTGCTATTCTGCAGGATGTAGGTGTCATGCACTGAGCCAGGGAACTTGGCATTCACATGGGAGATGTACTGGTCTGCCAAACATATCATCTGTACATTCATAGAATGATAACTCTTCCGGTTTCTGATGCTATGGCCACTGTTGTTTGAAAAGACCCACTTGAAAGGAAATGTAGCACTGACAGCACCTGCACTTGAGGGGGGATTCCTGTGGGATGGCGGATTGCTGACATCAGGTCTGGCTCCAACTGGGTACACAGTTCCTGGATTGTGGCACAGTCAAGCCTGTATGTGATAATCAAATGTCGCTCCTCCATTGTCAACAGGTCCACCAACGGTCGGTACACCGGAGGATACCGCCATCTCCTCACATGTCCCAGGGGACGGTGTCTATGAAGGACAACAGCGAGCACAGAGTCAAACAACTCAGAGGTACGTACCCACAGTTTACCCAGAACACCAATCATACACAAAAGGTGGCCTGTATGTGTGTTGAGTCTAGGCCTGGGTATGTGTGACGCAGTTGGAAATGAAGCTATGTGGGGCCCTGAAATGGCGGCTGCCTGACCTCTAAAGTGGGACAATGGGATGTGAGGTAAATGCGCTGGTGTTGTACACCGTCCCGGTAGGCGGTAGAAGACCGCGGTGCAATGCTGCATTGGTAAACATTGGACCCTATGGTTCCCAGGAGCCAATGACAATGTACGCCGGCAGTGACGGTATGCACCGCCGCGGACGTGACCGCCATTTTCTATCTGTTCAATCACTCGATACCTGATCTTCGACAGGAGAGGACCTACACTGCAAGTGCTGCTGTGACCCCGGTCTGGTACAGACAATGGCTCGAGTGTCTGGGGAAAGGGCCCCTGCCTTCACATCGGAGGAGTTGGAGAAGCTTGTGGATGGGGTCCTCCCCCAGTACACGATACTCTACGGTCCTCCAAACAAACAGGTAAGTACACAGGGAGCACGTTGTATGGGCTATGCCTGAGTGGAGAGGGCTGGATGTAAGAAGGAAGGGGGGAGAGTGCTGCATGCATGAAAGACGGTGAATGCATGTGCCACATGACAAGGGTAGGGATGGGGGCCAATCAGTTTGACGGTGCAGTTGGTAATAACTTCTCTTTTTCCCCTGTACATTTCATGTAGGTCAGCGCCCACCAGAAAAAAGATATTTGGTGTGCCATCGCCAAGGACGTCCGGTCTCTGGGGGTCTACCACAGACGGAGCACCCATTGCCGGAAAAGATGGGAGGACATTCGCCGCTGGAGCAAGAAGACGGCGGAGGCTCAGCTGGGGATGGCCTCCTTACGTAGGAGAGGTGCCCGTCGCACCATGACACCCCTAATGTTCAGGATCCTGGCGGTGACCTACCCGGAGTTGGATGGGCGTTTGAGGGCATCACAGCAGCCACAAGAAAGTGAGTACACTCGCATTCTGCTGACTTTGCGCTCAGTGGAGGGGTCTGGGTGGGGGAGGTGGGCTGTGGGTTTCCGTAGGCCAGGGCGAGTTCTGTGGGCATAGCCCCTCCGTAAGGCAGGCCTATTGGGCACCCCAGCCCACCTCTGTAGAGTGCCAAGTACACCTAGTCATGCCCCTGTGTCATCTATGTGTGCAGGTGTCGTCCATAGCCTTGTAGGCCATTTCCCAGGAATTGAACAGTGGAGCCCAAGAGCGCGGCGTTGTGTAGGGGGCTTCTGTTGTGTCCGCCAACAGTAGCGGTAATGCATGCACTCAACATGTCTTTCTTCTGTCTCCCCCCCCTTTTTTGTGGTCTCCCTGTTCTTGTGTGCATTAGCATCATCAGGCGGAGGAGCACAAGGGAGCTGCATCCCACCTGGCCCTGATGGGCGACACTATGGAGTCTGAATTCACCAGTGGGACATAGGGCGAGGGGAGCTCCACGGCGGGGACAGGAGCTGACACCAGCGACACAGACTCGTCCTCTGATGGGAGCTCCCTTGTGGTGGCGGCAACATCTGTGCCCCCCGCATCTACAGGTACAGCCACCACCCCCCCTACCAGCACCGCCCTCTCAGCAGCCCCTTAGCCTTTGCCCCGTGCCCGCTCACCCAGGAGGGTGGCATCACCTTCGCCCCAGGCACCTCAGGCCCTGCCCCAGTCACCCCGGCTGCCCTCAGTGAGGAGGCCATTGACCTCCTCAGGTCCCTCACTGTTGGGCAGTCTACCATTTTGAATGTCATCCAGGGTGTAGAGAGGCAGTTGCAACAAACCAATGCATTCCTGGAGGGCATTCATTCTGGTCAGGCGGCCCTTCAGCAAGTGTTTCAGACTCTGGCCTCAGCACTGATGGCAGCCATTGTCCCCGTCTCTAGCCTCCCCCCTCCAACTTCCTCCACCCAGACCCAATCCCCTGTACCTCAGCCTATCCCAAGCACACCTACAGACCAACATGCACACACCTCAACACCCAAGGGAAGCTCAGGCAAACATAAGCACCACACATCCCACAGGCACTCACGCAAGCATCACACACATGCAGACACACCAACATCCACTGCCTCCACTGTGTCCCCCTCCTCCTCATCTCCCTCCTCCCTCCCAGTCTCGTCTACACTCACACCTGCATGCACTACCTCTACAGCCACTACGTCCCTCTCCAGCACACCCACCACCACACCCCGCTCACGTGCAGTCACCACCCCACTACCATTCACACGTCCCCTGTGTCCTCTCCCAGTGTGTCTGTGACGCCCCCTCCCAAGATACACAAACGCAGGCACACACCCACCCAACAGTCATCCACCTCACGACAGCCTCCAGCGCACGCACCTTCACCCAAAGTCACCAAACGTACACCTCCTACAACCACCACCTCTTCCTCCACTCCCAAACCCCCTCCAGCTGCCCGTCCCAGTGTCCAAAAATCTTTTCCTGTCCAACCTTGACCTGTTTCCCACACCTCCCCCACCCGTCCATCTCATAGGTCCCGAACTAGCACCTCAGCCACAACATCTCCGGGACCAGTGGTGCCTGTAATCACCGGAATCTGGAGTGCACCGGCCACCTGGGCAGCCAGTGTGGCACGGAGCCACAGCACAGACAGTCCCCCACCTGTCAAGCATCAGAAGTTGGCCAGTGCCCCGGCGGGAGTGGGGGAAGACTCCAGCCACCAAAGCTGCTCCCAGGGGTACAGGTGGGAGTGTGGAGTCAGCTGTGACACCTTCCAAGGTGGGGAAGGGCCACAAGAAACCCGGCAAGTCTGGTAGAGCTACACAGCGGAGAAGACGGATCATCCCCGATGCCCAGGAGGCCACCGCCAGCACCAGCCCACCTGCCCAGGAGGCCACCGTCAGCATCAGCCCAGGAGGCCACCGCCAGCATCAGCCCACCTGCCCAGGAGGCCACCGCCAGCACCAGCCCACCTGCCCAGGAGGCCACCGCCAGCAACAGCCCAGCTGCCCAGGAGGACACCGCCAGCATCAGCCCAGCTGCCCAGGAGGCCACCGCCAGCACCAGCCCACCTGCCCAGGAGGCCACCGCCAGCACCAGCCCACCTGCCCAGGAGGCCACTGCCAGCATCAGCCAAGCAGGAGGCCACCGCCAGCACCAGCCCAGCTGCCCAGGAGGACACCGCCAGCACCAGCCCAGCTGCCCAGGAGGCCACCTCCAGCACCGCTGGGCCATGAAGGACCGCCAGCACTAGCCACGCTGGGCCATGAAGGACCACCAGCAAAAGCCCGCTGGGCCATGAAGGACCACCAGCAAAAGCCCCACTGGGCCATGAAGGACCCCCAGCAAAGCCCCGCTGGGTTATGAAGGACCGCCAGCAAAAGCCCCGCTGGGCCATGAAGGACTGCCAGCAGCTGAAACCCTGCAATTGGAGACCGCCATCTCAAGCACCGCTGAACAGGGCACCGCCATCTCAAGCACCGCTGAACAGGGCACCGCCGCCTCAAGCACCGCTGCACATGGCACCGCCATCTCAAGCACCGCTGAACAGGGCACCGCCGTCTCAAGCACCGCTGCACAGGGCACCGCCATCTTAAGCACCGCTGAACAGGGCACTGCCGTCTCAAGCACCGCTAGCCCATGAGCGGCAGGGGCACTGACGCAACTGAGGCCGTCACGGGGTGAACGATGCACTCTGGCCACCATGCCCCCTCCAGAACCAGTGGAGACTGTCATCCACTACCTCTGTCCTTAGCAGGATGAAGCACTCTGGGCACCATGCCCCCTCCAGAACCAGTGGAGAGATCCATCCACTACCTATGTCCTTAGCAGGATGAAGCACTCTGGGCACCGTGTCCCCTCCAGAACCAGTGGAGAGATCCATCCACTACCTCTGTCCTTAGCAGGATGAAGCACTCTGGGCACCACACCCCCTCCAGAACCAGTGGAGAGATCCATCCACTACCTCTGTCCTTAGCAGGAGAAAGCACTCTGGGCACCACGCCCTCTCCAGAACCAGTGGAGAGATCCATCCACTACCTCTGTCCTTGGCAGGATGAGGCACTCTGGGCACCATGCCCCCTCCAGAACCAGTGGAGTATCACATCCACTACCTCTGTCCTTGGCAGGATGAAGCACTTTGGGCACAAAGCCCCCTCCAGAACCAGTGGAGACTGTTATCCACTTGAGAGACTGTGGCTTTGCACTCCCCAGGATACAGCAGTGGGCAACCCACCCACTGAAAAGACTTGTGAGACTGTGGCTTTGCACTCCCCATGATTGGACAGTGGGCAACCCACCCACTGTAGAGACTTGTGAGACTGTGGCTTTGCACTCCCCAGGATTGGACAGTGGGCAACCCACCCACTGTAGAGACTTGTGAGACTGTGGCTTTGCACTCCCCAGGATTGAACAGTGGGCAACCCACCCACTGTAGAGACTTGAGAGACTGTGGCTTTGCACTCCCCAGGATTGGACAGTGGGCAAACCACCCACTGTTTAGACTTGAGAGACTGTGGCTTTGCACTCCCCAGGATACAGCAGTGGGCAACCCACCCACTGAAAAGACTTGTAAGACTGTGGCTTTGCACTCCCCAGGATTGGACAGTGGGAAACCCACCCACTGTAGAGACTTGTGAGACTGTGGCTTTGCACTCCCCAGGATTGAACAGTGGGCAATCCACCCACTGTAGAGATTTGAGAGACTGTGGCTTTGCACTTCCCAGGATTGGACAGTGGGCAAACCGCCCACTGTAGAGACTTGAGAGACTGTGGCTTTGCACTCCCCAGGATTGGACAGTGGGCAAACCACCCACTGTAGAGACTTGAGAGACTGTGGCTTTGCACTCCCCAGGATTGGCCAGTGGGCATGTGGCCCCCTCATGGATTTGGCATTGTGCACTCAAGCGGCTGAGGTGCCCCCCCTTTCCCTCCCCCTGAGGTGCTTGTTTAGTTGCTCTCTGATGCCCCTGCAGTGTTCTCTCCGTCATGGTTGGGGATCTTGTGTGGGCCTCGCCCATACCGTGTGGTCCCAATGTTCCACGGACTTTCTTAGAGCACTACCTGGACTACTGTGCTTGGTATATATTTTGTACATGGTGTATATATATATTTCTGCCTACTTGCTTTTAATATATTCCAATGGTTACACTCATTTTCTATTGTCTTTGCATTCTTCCAGGGGCTTTGGGGGGTGTAACTGTGATGTATTGATATGCATTAGTGTGTGTGTTGTAGTGGGTGAGGGTGGGGATGGGGGTGTTGCGTGTGTGTCCCTGTTTTTTCCCTCCCTCCTCCCCTGTGTCATAGGTGCAGTACTCACCGTGGTCTTTGCCGCCGGCGTTCGTGCTCCTGGTAGAGGAGCAGGAAGACTATTGCAGGGAGAATTTGGAGTTCCGGATCCATGGCGACCTCGTTCCTTGTGGGGTGTGTAGAGGTGAGCGTTTTCCCTTTGGGATTCCTGTTTCCGCCGTGTTTTTATCCACGGTGAATCCGCCCCGGAAAAGGTGGCGGATTGGCCTGTCATAATAGTGTAGGTGGTACATTGTCTCCCGCCTGTCTGTTGGTGGTGACCGCCGCGCTGTTTGTTTGTACCGCCGTGGCGGTCGGAGTGTTAAAGTGGCTGTCTTTGTTGGCGGTTTCCACAACGGTCGTAACTGCAAATTTTTTACCGCCGGCCTGTTGGCGGTCTTACCGCCACTTTAACACCGACCGCCAGGGTTGTAATGACCACCTATATATCAATATACAAAAGAAAAATAGTTTCTTGTTTCTATATATGAGTTGTAATTTGTAATTTTGATTAATATTACAAGGAGGAAATTATTGCTCCTTTTTCTTGTGCATTTTTGTCTGCTTTTAGAGTGTGATTGAGTTCGTATGATTGTGAATTTTTTATGGTTTTAGTATAGGGGGTGGTCTTGATTATGTTTTCTCAGCAAGTTTTTCTATCTTTCCATTATGTGATCAGATAAAGTATAGATTTTTCATGTAATAATCAATCAAATGTATTAATTATTTGTTGTTCTTCGTATGTATTGTTTGTTTTGGCTTGTTATCGTCTTTTTTTGTGTGGTTAGCTCTGTAGTTAGAGCTCTATAGGGATTCTGGTATTCCTGGAACACTTAGCATGAAGTTGGGTTGTTTTCTTTTTTATTTGGGATCACCTGAAACAATGAAACATTTTCTAGCTTACGCAACAAGAATTTTAAATTCTATTAAGGACACGGAGGCGAGGATTGTGCTTCTCTTTCTTTACTACTAAATTTCAACAGCCAATCACAATAAAGATAAAACAAAACTACGTTAGCCATGTATCACTGAAAACATATCACATGCCCCAATTGCCAGACAGTAACCGCTATAAGAGCATCAGCCACCATATTGTGTCCTCTTTCTTTTTTAATAAAGTCTCATAACTGCGGAATATTTCAATTAGATAAAGATATAGGCGGTCATTCTGACCTCGGCGGGCGGCGGTAGCCGCCCGCCATGCGGTCACCGCCATTTGGCCGCTCCGCGGGAAAGGCCCTGCAACATAGAAGCCGGCTCCGAATGGAGCCGGCGGTGTTGCAGGGGTGCGACGGGTGCAGTTGCACCCGTCGCGATTTTCACTGTCTGCTAAGCAGACAGTGAAAATCATGCTGGGGCCCTGTTAGGGGCCCCTGCACTGCCCATGCCAGGGGCCCCACAACACCCGTTCCCGCCATCCTGTTCCTGGCGGTAAAAACCGCCAGAAACAGGGTGGCGGGAAGGGGGTTGGAATCTGGAGATTCAGCCCAGACAGGGCCGCCGGATCCCCTTTTCTGCTTTACTGCCGCGGTCAGAATGGGCAGGGAAGCACCGCCAGCCTGTTGGCGGTGCTTCCGTGGTCGACTGCCAGGGTTGGAATGACCCCTATAGTCATCAACAGTTCAAAACAATCCCAATGTCGATCTAAAACGTTCAAATACTGTCCACCAGCTCAAAAAGAACATAAATAGAATATCAAGGAACTCTCCAGAGACGTAGAAGGAAGCATTCAAATCGACTCCTTTCCATGGCAACTCTAGTTAATGCTGAAATTAAATTTTCTACCATTTTCTGGTCATTACCTGAAATGAAAGATCACTAACCATAAAGCCTGTAGAATAAATACAGACAAAATACACCACACTGAATAATAAAGTACATATAGGGGGGGGAAGAAAATAATCATAAAAAATTGTACAGTCATCGCCTCCATGCCCTTGATAGGTTTGAAAATTCTTGTTGTGTAAGCTAGAATTTTTTTTCATTCTATGTCCGGACCAGAGGCTCTCATTCTTGTTCAAAGCTGCTTCACCACCAGAGATGCCACATCGACAATAGGTTTTGGAATAGAATTTACATAATGTAGACTTAGTAGACCAATCTGTTGCTCTCATATCGTCTGAACGAGAACCTAAACCATAAGATTTTAAAGCTATAGCTCCTCTGGAAGAATGAACTCCAAAAACTGAGGTGTCAGTACCAGCTTCAGATAATTACCATCTCATCCATCTGGCTAAAGTAGCTGCAGATACAGGTCTAAAAGGTTTCTGCAAAGCAATAAGCATGGCCACATGAATCCTGTCTCAGCTCACAAGTCACTGCCTCATAATTCTTGAAACACTGAACCACACATAATTGAGGATTGTCTGGAAGAATTGAATACGTTACTGACCTAGAATTAGTTTTGCTATGACGAGTAATAGTAAACGTCACACCATGCGGGGAAAAAGTTGTCTCTTCCAGATCTAAAGCACAAACATCTGATACTTCTGACATGAGAAAGTAGCATCATCAATTTAGCTGAGATTTGTTTGCATGACAAATACCTGTTTACTGGCCATTGTTCTAAGAATGTAAGCACAATATTAACATCCCAAAGAGATGAGTACTCATATTTGTAGAGTTTGATCAGATGAATACCTATCATCACTTTGGAAACCAAAGGATGCTCTCCCACTGGTTTACCATCAACTGAGATGTGCCCAGCAGAAATAGCAGATCTGAAATTATTCACTGTCCTATGAGCTGGACCCGAAGAAGTGAATTCTGGTACAATATTGATCACCATGCAATAGTCTGTCCCCACCGGATCGACACCCCGTTTGGTACATCAACTACTCTACCTCTTCCAGGCGGAGGCATAATGTTTGTGGGTTCCACTTGCTTAAGCCTGTCTGATGAAGTCTGCAGCTTGTTGTGAAATGCCTGGGGTAGTTCAAAACCATCTAAGCCATCAACCGAAGCTGGCCTGAGAGGATTAGAGAATGGGGAAACCCACTGGGATTCAACAGAAGATCTTGACGGAGAGGGAGAAGAATCAGAGGAGCACAAGCTACTGGGAATCATGGTTGAGCCCTCCAGAACGGAGATATAAGAATTATCTCTGACTTTTGCCATCTGAGTTGTGTTAAGACTCTAGGACTCATCAGGAATGGGGGAAAAGCATAACACGGGAACTGAGACCAGTCCTGGAGAAACGCTTCCATCGCCTGGGCTTCCAGGTCTGGACGCCAACTGAAAACTTGACCAATTGGCAATTGAGACATGATGCAAAGAGGTCCACTTTGCATGGGCCCCAAAACTTGAGAAGCTGTAGAAATACAGAATGATTCAGTTTCCAGTCGCTGGAGTTCCAATCAGCTATCAGATAACTTTTTCCTTCAAGATGCTCCACTGTGATGGATATGTGATGACTGAGACAAAAGTGACAACAATCCTGGGCAATTTTGCCTCTCCCAATTTGTTGACATACCGACCTGTTGAGATGTTGTCCATTCTCAGCAATATGCAACCATCGGTTCTCTGGGGGAAAAGACTCCTCATGGCAAAAGAGCCCACCAGAAGTTCCAGGCAATTGATATGGAGACCCAGTTCTGCTTCTGAACAACATCCCCCTGTTGAAAGAGATCCACATCTCATTCCCCAGCCCCACCGGCTGGCATCAAACTCTGTCACTATCTCCACAGACATGCCTAAAATAAACATTCCAGAACTCTATGTTATTCAACTATCATAGAATTTGAGTCCTGGCTTGCTCTGGTAGGGAAACTTGTTCTGAGTAACAAAGGCCTTTCCTAGATGTTGGATTTTCAGTCTCTGAAGAGCTCTGTAATGGAAGGGGCCTTGAAATATGGGCAGAATCGAAGATGCCAGAAGCCCCACAATCCTGGCGATTTATCTCAATGATACAGTCAGTTTGGACAATGCCCTCTTGATCTTGCAAATTATCTGAGAGGGAAGAATAAAGTGAGTGTGGACTGGGTCGATCTGGAAACCCAGAATTGCTATCTGTTTAGAAGCAGACTAAAGGGATTTCTGAGGATTGATTATAACACTCAAACTTTGGAGGAGTTGGATGGTCCAAGAGAGATGAGTCAAGAGAGTCTGAGGATTTTGTGCCATTAAAAGTAGATCATCTAGATATACAATTAGTTGGATTCCTCTTGCTCCGGAGGGACTCCACCACTGGTCTTATCAATTTGGTGAAGCACCCGGGGGCTGAGGATAGTTTGAAGGGGAGAGATTGGAATTCCGGACAGTGGTCTCACCACTGGAATTGAAGGATTCTCCTGCGTGAAGAGAAAATGGGAACGGAAAGATAAGCATCCTTCAGGTCAAGATGGACCATCCAGTCGCCTTCTTGTAGAATATCTCTTAGCATGTGAATGCCTTCCATTTTGAAATGTCTGTATAAAATTCCAACATTGAATTCCTTGAGATTTAGCACCAGACAATAACCGCCCCCTTTCTTTTCCACAAGAAAAATGGGAGTGATGAAACCCTTGGGAAACATTTTGCTACTTTGTTTAACAGAGATTGGATTTCAAAGTGCGTAAAAGGCTGTTTTGTTTTGGAAAAATATATTTGCCTTGGTGGGGTCAACCAAATTGGGGTATCGTAAAACTCTAGCTTGAATACCTGAAAGGTTTCTATGACCCATGAAACTTGGGTAATTTGTCTCCAGTTGTCTAGGAACAGACCCGCTCTTCCCCCAAAAAATTACTTCTGAAAACAGAATATCTCGTCTGAAACAAACTGACCTCCTCTGGAGCGAGTGAGGTAGGTGGTGATGTCTGATGTCTCTCTACCTACCACCTCTAGCCCGAGGACAGTAACGTTGCTGAGGCCTGTGGAAGGATACTCAGCCTGGCGCACGCTCTCCATAGCGCCCAGCCCTGAGAAAAAGACCTCTCTTGAACACTTCTATAAGAGACATTTGTGCTTTGTCTATAGTGGAATAGGTATAACAAAATTTGGCAAGTTCCTTGACAAAAGAACCTCCGAACAATAGTCCCTTATCTACTGGCTGAGCTTCCAAAGAGGACAAATCATTGTACTTCGGATCCATCAGCATAAGGATGGATCTCCTCCGCTCTGTAGATATGGTGCAGTTGATGTTCCCAAGTTGACAGATAGCCCTCTGTGCCCAGCCAACCAATATCTTGGTATACACTGGGGATTGGGAATCCGTGGCATGATAAGCAAACATATGAATTTTTGTTAAGGGCCTGGCCATGTCCAGACGTTTATCCTGACAATTAGGCCACACCCTATCTAGACCTTTTTTAGTATCTTTTGCAAATTTTTTCATGAAAGTGACCATACTTAAGTCTACCTCTATAGTATCAGCAACTTTCCCTTCCAAAACTGCTAGAGGAAATGTTTTCCGTAGGCGAGCACAAACATCTTTATCGAGTCTCTTGCGGAGGTGTGCTTGTACATACAAGGGGGATGGGGGACATCCAGATTGGTGGGGGGCACATTAGTCATGTTCCTTGTCCCTCTTACAGCGTAGTTTATCAAAAGCCTCTGCATGGGGTTCTGCACTGGGTCTTAGCACTGGCCTTACGTTTACCCGATGGGGTCCTCTCCGTAGGCCGGATATCCTGGGAGCCAGCCTCCATGATGAGCATAATCAAGCAATTGTCCAGTATAGAGATCCAGATCAGAGCATCATTTGCTGTAGGAAAGTACCCTTTTTGCCATGATTACCCCCATTTTCTGCCCGATGTCAGTGTGCTTGACTGTGTTCACAGGGATCCTGCTAACCAGGACCTCAGTGATTACGCACTCTCTCCTCTAAATTTTGTTGTTGTATACTGGTAACCCAGTATCACACCCACAATTGGCATACTGGTTCCCTCTTATAAGTCCCTAGTATATGGTACTTAGGTACCCAGGGCATTGGGGGTTCCAGGGGATCCCTATGGGCTGCAGCATATCTTTTGCCACCCATAGGGAGCCCATGTAAAGGCTTCTGCAGGACTGCCATTGCAGCCTGCTGAAAAGGTGCATGCACCCTATCACTGCCATTTATACTGCACCAGGTCACTTATACGTCATCCCTATAGCAGGCCTCCAGCCCTGAGGGCAGGGTGCAGAGTAACTGTGTGTGAGGGCACCCCTGCACTAGCAGAAGTGCCCTCACGACCTCCAGGACCATTTTCCTGGACTTCGTGAATGTGGGTACGCCATTTTACTTGTGTGCTGGACATAGGTCACTACCTACATCAGCTACATAATGGTAACTCTGAACATAGGCATATTTTGTTATCAAACATGTTGGAATCATACCCCAAGGCTTTTGCAAGCATTGGTTGTATGATTCCATGTACTCTGGGGGCTCCTAAGAGGACCCCCAGTATTGCCATTCCAGCCTTCTGAGGTATTCCAGGCAGCCCCAGCTGCTGCTACCTCTCAGACAGGGTTCTGCCCTCCTGTTAGTTGAGAAGCTCAAACCCAGGAAGGCAGAAAAAAGGATTTCCTTTGGTAGAGGGGTGTTACACCATCTCCCTTTGTAAATAGGTGTTACAGGTTTGGGAGGGTAGCCTCCCCAGCCACTGGAAAAGCTTTGAAGGGCACATTTGGTGCTCTCCTTGCATAATCCAGTCTACATCGGTTCAGGGACCCCCAGTCGCTTCTCTGGTGCGAAACTGGACAAAGGAAAGGGAAATGACCACTCCCCTGTCCATCACCACCCCAGGAGTGGTGCTCAGAGCTCCTCCAGAGGGTCTCTGGGTTTTGCCATCTTGGTTTCCAACTTGGCTGGGGACTCTGGGAGCATCTGAGAGGCCAGTGCCAGCAGGTGACATCAGAGCCCTCCCCTGATAGGTGCTTACCTGATTAGGTGACCAATCCCTCTTTCAGGGCTATTTAGGGTCTCTCCTTTGGGTGGTTCTTCAGATGTGGATTCCAAGACTCTAGCACAAATCCTCTGCATCCTCTATTTCACCTTCTCACTGAAGAAACTGCATCTGGACTCTCTAGGAACTCTACAAACTGCAACAAAGAAGCAAAGAGGACTTCTGCAACATTGTATCTTCAGCTCCTGCCAGCAACTGCAACTGTTTCCCGGTCGTGCATCCTCAGAGGACAGCCTGTCTTCAGTCTGCACCAGAAGAGAAAAAGAAATCTCCCTTGGAGTGAAGGAGTCACTCCCCTGATTCAGCAGGCACCTCACTGCATCGACGACCAGCAGCGTGGGTCCCCTTTCCTGATGAGTTACGTGGATCCTGCATCATGGGTGGTAGACTGAAGTGGTCCCAAGGGTCCTGATGTCCTATTGTCCAACTTTGGTGGAAGTAAGAGCTTGAATCCCCATGCAAGACAGTACCCGCGTGCATAGTAAGTTTTGCAGTTGAAAAGAGTTGCAGGCATCCTTCCATGAAGTTCTTCATGCACCATGAAGCTCCCGCCCCCAGCACTCTAACCTGCAATGCACTTCTTCCTGAGTGGTTCTCCGGCGGCGTGGGAGCCTTTGTCGTAGTGCTGCATGGGCCTCCTTTGCACCTCCTTTGTCCCTGTGCTGTGGGACTCCTGTGCGTGCTGCTTCGTCTTCTATGGGCTCTCTGAGTTGCTGGGTAGAGTCCACCAGGTCCCTCTTGGCCCTGGGCAGCGCCATTTTCCGCTAACTGCGAGCTTTGCGTGGGCCAAGGCTTGTTGATGGACTCCAGCGACGCAAACCAGACTGCAATCTTCCATCCAGCGTGAGACATCATCTGCACCAACTAGGAACCCGCATCTGTCTTGTTGAGTGCAGTACTGACTGTTGTTCTTTACCTGTGGTTCCTCTTTTGCACCTTCATCTGGGTTAGCAGAGGCTCCTGTTCTCACTGGACTCCTCTATGCTTCTTGGGCAGGTCCAGGAATCCACTGTTGGTGTCTTGCAGTCTCTTCTAGCTCTTGCATAATCTTCTTTCTGGTGTTTCTGTGTGTTCTGGGAACGTTCCTGTATTTTACTCCTACTTTCCTGGGCTCCGGGGTTCTAGTACTTACCTTTGGTGTTTTCTAGTACTCCCAGCGTTCCTCTACACACTACACTTGCCTGGGTGGGAAACCAACATTCACATTCCACTTTCTTAGTATATGGTTTGTGTTCTCCTTAGGCCCATTTCTAACTATTGTGATTTTCACTATTTGCACTGTTTTCTAACTGTTTTTGAATATTAGTGTATATAATTTGTGTATTACTTACCTCCTAAGGGAGTATAGTCTCTATGGTATTTTTGGCATTTGTGTCACCAAAATAAAGTACCTTTATTTTTGTAACACTGAGTATTTTCTTTCATGTGTGTGAGTACTGTGTGACTACAGTAGTATTGCATGAGCCTTGCATGTATCCTAGTTAGGCCTTGGCTGCTCAGCTACAGCTACCTCTAGACAGCCTGGCTTCTAGACACTGCCTACATTTCACTAATAAGGGATAACTGGACCTGGTGTAAGGTGTTAATGCCATAGGTACCCACTACAAACGACGCCAGCCTCCTACATTTAGTGATTGTTGTGCCCTACAATCCAAAGCCTCAACAAGGTCCATCTCCAACTGGTTGCCAGTATCATTAGGGGGAAATTCCCCTTCTGCTTCATAGGGGTCTCATTGAGCCAATCTCTTGATAATTAGGAATACGATGTAGTTCAAGAAAGAGAAAGGGGGGTTTAACTCCTACCAAGTAAACTGAGCTGCCTAAATGTAAAGTATGGGGGGAGCTGCCTGGGACAAAAAACAACACTCTAGGCCAAGCCTTGTGACAGCCACCTCCATTTTGTGAGCCTCTGCATCTCCCCTGTGTCCTGATACAGCCTAGTGTTCAAGGATTGCAAAAAGACCTAGGTAAGGAGCTCTGAGATATTTCTGGGTAAATAGTATTATTTGTTCAAAAGTGTTTATTTCAGCTACCTATGTCTGTTTTACTGTGGACTCTCTGTGTTTCAGGCAGCCTGGCCTCTTTTAAAGTGGTGGTTTTTTTTTATTAGTTTTTGCCGTGACTGTGTGAATTGCCTTGCTAGTCTGTGACACATAACCCCCCCCCTTTTTTCTTCTAAGTAAAAAGGCTACATACATCTTGCAGAGTGTGTTTTTAGGAGACTGTTTTAATCTGTTTCTGTGATTTAAATTGTGCTTAAAAACTGTCTGGCCCCCTGTTTTTTTTGCTTTTAAAAAAGCCCGATTTCAGAGTGCGTGCCCTGCAGTATTCCAGTGTTTGTTTCTTAAACAATCTCTCCCTTACCTGGAAGGAAAGACTCTGCTAGCTTGGAAGTGTGGATTCAGCCTGTCTGTATCCAAGGAGATTCTGAATAGAGCAGCAGTTGCCTTTCCCCCAGGGGCGGCTGGTGTTCAAGGGCTAAGGGGCTGCGCCCCTAGCCTTTTCTGGCCTCTCTAGTGAAGCATATATTTAATTACATGATGAAAGTAAAACATTTTCTGCACAACATTTTCTGAGTGAAAGTTGTGCACTTTGAAAAGCCCCACTGCTCCGGCGGCAGTATGTAGCTGAAAGCTGCACATTAGGGCTGACAGGGCTTGCCCACGCAAAGCCTTTACGTTTTCTCAGAACGCAGTGACGTCCCTGGCTTATCTCCTCCTCCACCAGAGGCCCTGATAGTAAACAGCCTGGAGTGTTTTTTGTTCAGCCCGGGTTTCTGAAAACTCCATGTCACTCCGATATTATTATCCACCCTTTCCTATTTACTCAAATGGTGGGGTGTGATCAGAAGGGTCTACGTACCAGAGGTCACATTTTATTAAAAGAATGTGGTATTGCGCAAAGAAAATCCCCTTTTCCTGCATTACAAGCAGTATGTGGCAGAGAAATTGAATAAATACAATAAATAACTCCATCCAGGGCTCTCTGGGAGACAGGAGTGTGACCTGAAGACCCCAAGTCATAAAGATGCCAAAGACAAGCCTGCACACAAGTAAGCCGGAGCTCTATCTTTTTTACAGACAATAATAAAAAAATATGTTCTCTCAGCTCTCCTCTCCTTTCACTGCCTCTGTAGGTGATTTAGGGGCATATTTATACTCCGTCTGCGTCGATTGTGCGTCAAAAATTTTGACGCACAAACAGCGCAAACGTTGCCCCGTATTTAAACTTTGAAGCCCGAGCTCACGGATGACAAAATTCCGCCGTGTGCGTAATTTTTTGGATGCGGCAACACACCTTGCGTTAATTATATGCAATGTAGGCGTTCACGTCCAAAAAATGGCTTAAACGGCCGTGTGTCGTATTTATGCTTTAGGGCAAAAATGACGCACGACCGGGAGGCGGAGCCAGAAAATGACACACAGCCCGATTTGCATCAAAAATTAACGTCTGGGTCAGGGCAGGCGTTAAAATGGGGCAAACACACCTGTATTTAATCAAAACACACAGAACAAACAGCAGAGCAGCAGAGCAGCAACAGGGAGGCATGGAGGTGATTCTAATCCAGCGTGCACGCAGACGCAGAGCCCAGCAGCAACAACAGCAGCTACAACAACACCGCCAGGGACCCCAAAGGCAGCGCGGAAGGCAGGAGAGGATATTCCGCCCAAGAACAACCCTTCAGGGCCTCAGGGAACACAACATCATACAGAGGTACCGGTTGAACTGGCAGGCCATTCAGCAGCTGCTGCGAAACATTGAACAGCAGTTGGCCCCCACTTTGGTGACACCCCGCACCATCCCAACAGAAAAAAAGCTGCTTGCCGTACTTCATATGCTGGCAAGTGGCTCTTTTCAAACAACTGGTGCCCTGGTTGGCGGAATATCACAACCATCATTCTCCGCCTTTTTGCCCAAAGTACTGGACGCCATCATTCGACTGACACCCCGCCACATCTGCTTCCCTAACACACTGCAGAAGCAGCAGGAAACTAAACAGGGGTTCTACGCAATCAGTGGCTTCCCACACGTCCTTGGTGCAATCGACTGCACACATGTACGCCTTGTGCCACCTGCTGCAACTGAACACCTCTACTGCAACAGGAAGCACACACATTCCATCAACGTGCAGGCCATTGTCGATCACCGGGGATTGATCACCAACATCGTGGCTAAATATCCTGGGAGTGTACATGACTCATACATCTTCCGTCACTGCACCATCAATGAACACTTCCAGGATGGACGGTATGGCAATGGACTACTTGTTGGTAAGTACAAAAACCTACTTATATACCCACTGCACAGCAACCCTCTAGGACATACAACACATACACCACAACAGCAACATGTCGACAGGAACACACTGAGGTTGTGACATCGCTAGCCATGTTTCTTAAGTCACCATTGAACCTGTCACACATCAGAATTTACTGTACAGCCTAATGTGAAGACGTCAATGAGTGTGGTTGCCGAAATGTCACCTTGCAAATTGTAAGTGTCCCAATGACCTTTACATTAATACATTGCCTAAGTCTAAGGGTATGGGATGTCCAGGGTACTTTGATATGAACGTGTTAACAACACTTTCAATTTTAACTGTGCATGGAACTATCATCTCACCCCCAGTGAAGACACACGGACACCTGTATCACAAGTCACAATGCTAGGGATGGCACACTGTACTGCAAATCCCAAAACATACTGCTGACAAACGGTTAGCAGACAAACACTTGTTCAGCCAAGGAAACAACACAATGCAGATGGTATAGCCTACAAGCATAGGATGTCACATTAGTACACAAAAGAGTCACAGACAACACAAGACAACTACTGCCATTAAAGGTCTTTTTAATAGTGCCAGCTACATCAACATGATCCCATTCATTTTCTCTTGCAGCTGACCAGGGGTATGGCATCCAGCCATGGATTATGACACCATTTGGCAACCCGAGTACAGCTGCAGAGCGTGCATACAACGAGGCCCATAGGAGGACACGCAGCATTGTCGAGCGGATCTTCGGCATCCTCAAGTCAAGGTTCTGCTGCCTCGACATCACTGGTGGTAGAATCCTATATTCCCCAGAGATGGTCTGTAGGATCATCCTCACATGTGCAATATTGCACAACATTTGCATCAGAAGAAACATTCCCCTCCTGGAACCAGAGCCACACATGCCTGAAGAGGAGGAAGAGGAGGATGCTGGCCTGCAACAGGAGGGGGAACTACAGAACACAGTTGCTGGTATACGCAGGCGCCAACAGATTGTAAATAATTTCTTCTGAATATGATCACCTTCACCACTTTAGTTAACTAATTTAAATAAACACCTATTATAATAACCATATCATGGTCTGGCTATTCCTTTTTACACACCCTCATCTCTACTTATCAGAATAAGAGTGTTGCCTCATGGAGCATTGCTGAGATACTGAGTAGGACACGGAATATCCCAGAGCTTATGTGATGCCTAACATACAATGGTCACATACAAACACACTCTTAATGACATATATCATGTACATATCTCCTTTGAAGGCCTATAACAGAGGACCACAACTATTTCACACATACATGTTGAAAGCAAGGTCCAACGCAGCTTATGGCACACAACTATGAGACCATCACTCAATAAGGGGAAAACAAGCCTCATACATGAGGCAGTCAATGTGCTTTGGCATCACTAACAGGAATGTCTGACAAGACCCTTGACAGCAGTTAGTCCAACTGCATCCAATATTTGCAAGGAATATCTGTGACTAGAGTTCCATAGAAGCAGAACAAAGACAGCACAAGTGCCACACATATGACATGCATTGCGCACATGACATTCCATGCACATGTCAGCCCATTTCCTAACTCCTGACACACCCATGCACCTGGTCACAACCCACCTGTCGGAAGAGGTCCCTGGAATACTAAGATGTGTACCCTGATAATACCTACTCTACACACACACAGACCAACATTAGCATACCAGTGTGCTACACCCTTTCCTAAGGTATGCCATTGTCATATAACAACTGACTGCATGGACGTCAGGTCAATTTATACACTGTCTTCAAGTTTCAAAGCCCTGTTAGCATATGTAGATTGCTTCCCCTTGTGAAAATGTCTGTTGGCCCTTAGAATGCAAGTCTCACCTACAGGACTGGTGAGAAACAGATGCAGTCCACACCTGTGATTACCTCCATGCACACCACCCATTACAAAAAGCTCTGCCCCTGATGATGCCTGGAACAGCATAGGAGTCGCCATTATGTCAAATACACCATCAACCATTGATAGTAATTAAGCCGTATAACACAGCCCTTGGGTTCATTTGTCACCTTCAAAAACACAGGACGTACACAGATTGACATGTCAACTGTCTAGTTTGTCCTCCAAACAGTCTCAGTCAGACCACTGATTATGTAACTTGTCCAGTAGCTGGCTCCTGAATCATCTTGCATTCTGTCAGCCTGACTGGCAACTGTCTGTGCGTCACACTAAAGTATCCCTGTGTCTACATATGTACCACACTTGCGTTAGCAAACCTGCCATTCATCAGGGGGCATTGGGCATGGGCTTCTTCCATGCATACACAAATACATTGTATAGCATCATCTGCCTTTTAACTGTACTATTTGAGTTAAATCCTCTTGGAAATGCAAAATTCATGGCCCATCCCTTGTCTGGGATGCATTTATACATGAATGACAAAGTGTGACAGTGTCCCAGGGTCATAGGCGGGGATTGGGTACGGGGCTTTCAGCACAACCAGCAACCTCTGATAATGTACATGACTAATACACAAATGTCAGAACCATGACAGTTCACACACAGCATCACAGTGCGCACAACATAGTGAGGGGCCGTGTGTGGTGAATAGCTGCGAGAATAAACAGCACAGAAGCTATGATGTTCCCAGATGCAGTGGGAAGTGCAGAGGCCAACCTGTGTACAAATGTTGTAATGACACCTGCCGGAACATGACAATTGAGACATTATCTCACTCAGCACTCCAAGGTTGCCCTGTTGACTGTCTCATTACACGCCTTTAGTGACTGGGTGGGACCATCCACATGTTGGTTCACATGTCCACATCTACTTTACTCACATTGATCAACAAAGGATACTCAGTAGTTACAGGAATAGCTGCCACTGACTCATGATGAGTCCTGGTCCGAACTGTGACAAATTACACCCCAAACAATCTACAGGATCATCATTGGACCACACACATGAACAAGACACCTATGTGCAATTGATCACTGGAAATATATGGGCACGTGCTGTCTTGTATGCTGGTCCACCACAGCCACATGATAGTTGGGGCTTACTTCTATGGCCTCAACTGTGGTGTCATCATACATATGAGACTGACCCTTGTCTGTCTGTGCAAACAACATGGTACCCACTTCCTCAATGCATGTGTATGACTCACTGTGGGATTCATCAACTAGTGCCTAGGAAGCTGTTACCAATACTCTAGGACATAGGATGTAGAAATTGTGGACCTTTGACATGAACATGTGTCTGCCATCCATCTGGTGCATGCTATGTCACATGTGGTGTCTACGTGACCCTAAAACTTGGAAGTATACTTTGCGGGTGTTGTTACATGTATGACGAACACATGCCCTTGCTCATTCCAATTTTTACTTGCATCTTAGGGTTGGACACATGGACGTCACATTCATACAACCAAATGTACAATAATGCTTCATGTGATGTACACACACACTTGGTCAACCAACAAATTAGTTGTCAAAGCACACACTTTGAGCCAAAGGCAATTAGGTATTGTACATATGTGCATCACATTGCTATCCTCTCCTTATGGCAAACATGCACAATTTGTGCCACACATATATGTAGGGCACACTTATGACCATCTATGACGTTGGCCAACTGTGAACATACTGTGAAGGGTGTAGTGGATGATGTTGCGCTGCAGTATGATGTCACACATGTGAACATACACCATCAACACCATACTGTCTTCAATTAGCCAATCTCTGATGTGTTCCAAATGTAAAATAACCAAAAAAGAAGTAAAAATGCCCCAAACCAGTTAATGCACTGTAATTTTGACATCCCTAGCGGTGTGCGTCATTTTTTGTTTGCCAAAACTGTATTTGCGTCATTTTTTTTGCCGCACAGGAGTGAAATTTAGCCCGCATCCACATAATGATACACGGACTGTACAAATATCTGGATGCGGGCTAAATTAATTAAGGGTTAATATTCACGTCTGTGCGTAAAGAAAATTACGCAAATACAGTTTTGTGCAACACAAAATGACGCATAACGCGAAAAAGGTGGGACTTTTCACACAGGAAGTGATGTAATAGGATATCCTGTTTACAGATCATGTACAGTTGGTGTACTTTCACTTTCACTTTGCAGTCTATGATCCTTCTAGACTGTGTGGCTGTGTAGAGAGTGTTGTCCAGAGATTTTGTGCTGTATTTGTCCTGTGTGCTATCTGTAAAGTCCTTTTGTGAAATAAATATTGTTTGTGTATACTGTAGTACTGTGTTTTGTCTACATTTGTCCATTTATCTTGTGTATTTCTTGTTTGTGGGAGTCTGTTGTGGGTAGTGTTAGTTTGGGGATAGTTGGGCTCTTTTAGTGTTTAGGTTTCCTTTTTTCCTGTCTTTTTACCCCTACTTTCACCCATTTCCCCTTTCTATTTCTTTTACCCCTATTCCTTCTCTGCAATTATAAGTATGTCTGGTAGGCCACGTCTTGGCAGGATGGGGGAAGAGGAGTTGGGGGGCTTCATCTGGCTGGTGACACATTTCTTGCCACTCATGATCCAGGCAGGGGGCAGGGTCACACAGGGGTACCCGACAGAGGTGCGCAGAATCCGGTGGGTAAAGGTGCTGCATCACTTGCAGCGTGTGTATGCCAGCCAGAGGAGTGACCACCAGCTGAAGCACCGGTGGGCTGACCTCATCACCAGGGAGCAGGATCTCTTGGACCACCTGGGAATCATGATTGGTGGCACTGTTGGTGAGTACGACTATTGTTATTGTGCACGATTAAATGCTCTGTAGTGACATCAGTGGATTAGTGCAATGTCTGCCAGCTAACTTGATGACTGTGTGTAATTTTGGGGAAATATAAGGGGATCATTGATGCACTATGGCAAGGATCACAATTGCTAGCTGTCAGGTAGCACGTGCTCAGCAAACTTACAGGTAACTTTACCATGAAGGAAATTGGTGTGGCCTTTTTGTCAGCACAGCTAACAAAATAGGAGCCAATCATGTCTATATAGGGTATTATTGACAGAGAAGTACAGATGTACCAACATTTAGGCCAACAATGTTGACGCAATTGCTAGACTGACTTTAGAATCACTACATGATGCTGAAAATGAGTACTGCCTTCACGTCAATTGATAATACCAAAGTGACTCAAACATTGGTCTCATGTTAGTCTGGTGAGTGTGGAAGGAAAGCGTTCACAGAAGTGCTATGAATGTGTGGGATTGTTGTGTTTCTTGATCTTTTTGGATACATGTCAGTTAATGATTTGAAAACATCGTGAAAAGGTGTAAGGTGCCCTCAGCTAACATCTTAAGATGTTTGTTGGAATCGGTTGAGCCACAATCCAAATATGGATGGCAGTCCAAGTGTATGCACATGGCTTTGCATCTCCATGGTTGGTGCAAATCACCATAGCTGGGCCACATCAATTGACTATACTGTGACAACAGGATGGCTTACAGGAGTCCCTGCCCCTCCCTCTGTACATTGGGCCTATTTGCACTAAATGTGTCATGGCCACAAGGCATGTTTGACTGGTAATGCAGTCCTCAAGTAACCAGGCGTTGGATGTTTCTCTTGGATGCACATGATGATACGATTACACTCCATATTTTTTAGTGCTCACCAATTATGGGGCAAGTTTGCAACCACATGATAGTTAGGGCCAATGTATGTGTGCAGATATGTGTGTAACTGTCACAGGAGACCCATGCTATGTACAAGTTGGCCGTGAAATATCAGATGCAGTACCATCATGTCTGAATGGCTGCCATGTCCTTATTCAGCCTACACATTGTAAATGATACTGAAAATGTTGCACTGTGCACGGATTTTGAGCACATTTCTTCCTTCCATACCTTACAGGTGGACCAGCGCCCTACACTGTGGGAGAGGTGGCGACATTTGAGGACCCCGACCATTACAGTAAGTGTTGATATGTCTGTTGTGTGTTGTGTTTGCTGGTTATGGACTCGTGTGAGTTGGACGCATAGCAAGGTGTGATGCGGTGGGCACGTTTTTCACTTGTTCCATGAGTGGGAAGGCAGTTCTCACATGTTTTGAACTAGCCAATGCGTATCCAATGGTATCATGTAGGGATTGTAGGACATCCCTGTAGGCCCCACTGTGAGTACAGGGGATAGTCATGTCTCTGACACTTGTATCACCAAGAGTCGCAATGGAAGTCAGCCCCTAATTAGTCAGCCTGTCAGACCCACATTCTCCACAAGATTGGTGGAGCTAATAGCTTCCCAATAGACATCTGCTTCACTATTTACCTACGTAAGTTTGAAACAGTAGGTAGAACCTCCTAGCAGTATGTACTTCCTCATGTAGTGCATCAAGTCTGTGGAACCTGAGTGTAATGGCCTAGGTGTGCATGCAATTCATGATCATGGGTGTTCTAGCAACTCTGTGTCTGATGTAAGTCAGGCCTCACTGGAAGTATATGTTGTGTACTAAGTTCTGATTTTCCTGACATGTCCGACCCTATGAGTGCTCTAGGGTTTGCTGACTCCAAATTGTAGATAGACCTTACCTGTGGTGTGTCTGTAGAGACAAACATGTGTGGATTCGCCTATACACTCCTCGGTGTACATGTTGTTGGCAAATTATAGTTGTGTATCCACCACCCCCCCCTCAAAAACAGCCATGGGTTTGTGAATGGGGTACCTAGTATTGATGCTACCAGTATGTTACACATACCTGTGAATAAGTGACGGTTTGGTTGCATAGTAGTATACACACTCAGGTTTGGCACTTGGTACCATACTGGACAGTCCAGTTACAACTTGCAGACCATGTCGCTTTAGTTTTGCTTTCCGTACACTGACATTTGTAGCCCAGCTCTTGGTGGAGGATATGCAGCATGATTCTTAGATGTTAACTGTCAGAACTCAGATTGCAAGTCAAAGCCAGTTGTTACCCATCTTGTGGGTTATGGATGTGCTTTGTGTGATGTGACCTTTGTTGTCTGGCCTGCCATGTACTTCCTCAGGGACATTCGATGCTCTGTATCGTGATATGAGCTGTTAGAAGTACAGTAGATGTAATGTCTGATTAACTTGCTGTGCCGTTTCACACAATGCAGTTACTAATGTGGCATATCTGCATTTGTCTTCACAGCAGCTAACATGACTCCAGACCAGGCCAGTGAATTTCAGCGTCGGGCCATGCGATACCAGCACATCCTGCTGGTGGAGTCGGGGTTCCGGAGGATGGCCCGGCGATATCGCAATGAACGTGCCTCCGGGGCATGGCGAGCCTTCCCACAGGGTGGGCCTACTGTGCCCACCACAGCCACCACAGAAACAACCACCAATTAGAGCCAGATGGCCCTACCCACAGCTGCCTCTGTTGATTCTACATCTGCTGGACTTCCTGGCCCCAGCATTGCCACCGGTGCAGGACAGCCCACACAGACCTCCTCCACCGGTACCCAGACTGCCACTGCTCCAGTTGTTGACCCTGCAGCCTTCAATAGACTTGAACACAAGATGGACAAAGTGCTGCGCAAGGTGAGCCACCTGAGCCGGTACGTGCGGCACATTAAGCGGCAGGTCAAGGATATAAAGAGGACCCTCCGGAGGGCCAATCTCTAGACAGTTGAATAGATGGACATGATACCCTCCCCTTCCTCCTCTTTCCTTGTTCTTATAGTTAGTGGGCTTAGGGGGCTTAGTGTTAGGTTAGTATAGGCTATTAGTTTAGTCAGTGTTAGTGGGTGGGGGGTAGGGGGTCCTGCTAGTTTCTTTTTTTACTTATTACATGGGTGAGTGGGTGGGTGGGGGGCTATGTTGGGGTTCTTGTGTGTAACAAAATTAAAAAAAACAAAAAAAAAGCAAAAAAATAAAACAAAAATGTACCAAATAAATATATATTTGTTTAGGATAGTATAGTATGTGTTTAGGTTAGTATGTGTTGTCCTCGATGTGTCCCGTCTCATAAGGGAGGTGGGGGGTAGATGTTTAGAACGTTTAGTTACATGTGATAAGTAAGTGTAGCTTAGGTTAGTTAGGGACAGTTGTTGGTAATGAGTAGTCATGGTAGATTAGGGTAGGTAAGATTTTTCCTTCAGTTTCCTCATCTATGGTTAGCTTTTAATAAATATTTGGTTACCCCTTAATAGTATGTGTTGAATGGTACTTGATCGTGGGTTTGGATTCCATGTACATCTCTTTTGTACTATAACATCTGTGTCCAATGCTACAAACAAATCCCAACTGAGCTGTACGATTGGCAGCTAACCCAGAGCTACCTTGCAAAGTTTCTACCCTTTGTTGCAACCACCAATCACAGTTAATATGGTTCCTAATGTGTTTCTGTTGATAAGTGTGTTTTCAAAGTCACTAACAGTGCTTCCAGACTTGATATTGGGGAAACATTTTTAGGTCTGACTGCAGTGTGATGATCATGCACACCCTTATAAGAAGAGTTCTCATTGGCAATCTTGTATTCTTGTCTTCATGACCCTCATACATCATTTGTGACACAGTTCGGCATGATTACCTATTTGTATGTTATCTCAGACACCTTCATTTGTGCAGGTTTTTTTTTTGTATTTACTTAGATTAGTGTGGCATGTTTATTGTGTTATTTTTGCATGTTGACAACATTTAGCGGGCACTATTTGATGACTTAGTTATCCCCTGAGGAAGCATTCTTCTGTCCAACACAGCATGGTGGTGTATGGTTTCTCACTTCATCAGATGATTCCCTCAGGATGGGCAGAGTATGATGCAATCATGGTCACTGTGCAGATTTCTCTAACTACATAATATCTGGACAGTTGTATTGACAAGCTATGTTATTTGACAGTAGGGAAATTTCAATTATCTACTGCGCAGTTGATATGTCACATTACCCAGAGACAGATTTGTTTTGTAAGTGCTATTTATTGAAAAGTGCTGTCGTGCTATATGTACATTGTCCATGACTGTGAGTCCATTATAGTGATATCTTCCAGTGTGATCCAACACAAGGGTTTACCAAAATGCTTTTGTCATGCTGGGGTTGCTGTTTCAGACAGTGCAGAGGGACAGACTTAGCCAATGAGTAGGAGAGAGACAATCACTGGGCTGGGTGACAAGATATACAGTGGTTAGCAGAACAGTGCTTGAGTACAGTTGTTGTAAGACTGTCATGTTACAAAACGCAGGACTTTGGTAATAGTTGGCCATGTGGCAGGGACTAGTGCTTCCGGGTACTTTTCCTTGTGAATGTGATCTGTTCCATGTCTTCTTCTTCTGATGTGTGTGTTGCCTGCTTTGTCCTTGTTGTTGTTGGTTGTGAAGGGGCAACACACACCTCAGTGTTAGAAGACGTGGAGTCAGACATCCCGGTCGCTGCTCCCTGTGAAGGTCTTAAGGGCAGTACTGCTGCAAGGAGGGCCTGCTGGCTCTTGAGAATAGCCGCCACATCACGATGGTAGGCAGCCAGGTCGGCCCTGAGGGGTTCAATGTTGGCCACGTTGACAGGATTGCTGTTGTAGGTGTTGGGTCAACTGTATTACAGCTGTGCTGATTTCCTTCTGGGTTTTTTGCAGGTCCTGCAAGATAGATGTTAGGGCTTGCATAGCTGCTGCCTGATCTGCAGATGACATCATGCACGAACGCATCCCCTCAAGGCTGGCTGCCATATTTTGCATCCCCACCCGCACCTTCTTGGCCAGCTCCCGCTGTACTCCAACTACAGTTCTCTCAAAGCTGGTTCCAGTGTTGTCTGAATCCTCAGCTGTATTGGAGCTGGCAGGTCTTACAATTGGGGTGGTGGGTGTAGGAGGCTGGACTGGCTTGTAGTGAGTACCAAGGGGTACTTGCACCTTGCACCAGGCCCAGTTATCCCTTATTAGTGTATAGGGTGTCTAGCAGCTTAGGCTGATAGATAATGGTAGCTTAGCAGAGCAGCTTAGGCTGAACTAGGAGACGTGTGAAGCTACTACAGTACCACTTAGTGTCATATGCACAATATCATAAGAAAACACAATACACAGTTATACTAAAAATAAAGGTACTTTATTTTTATGACAATATGCCAAAGTATCTTAGAGTGTACCCTCAGTGAGAGGATAGGAAATATACACAAGATATATATACACAATAGCAAAAATATGCAGTATAGTCTTAGAAAACAGTGCAAACAATGTATAGTTACAATAGGATGCAATGGGGAAACATAGGGATAGGGGCAACACAAACCATATACTCCAGAAGTGGAATGCGAACCACGAATGGACCCCAAACCTATGTGACCTTGTAGAGGGTCGCTGGGACTATTAGAAAATAGTGAGAGTTAGCAAAATAACCCACCCCAAGACCCTGAAAAGTGAGTGCAAAGTGCACCAAAGTTCCCCTAAGGACAAAATAGTCGTGTTAGAGGGAGAATGCAAGGAAAACACAAATCAGCAATGCAACAACGATGGATTCCTGTCTGAAGGTACCTGTGGAACAAGGGGACCAAGTCCAAAAGTCACAAGCAGCTCGGAGATGGGCAGATGCCCAAGAAATGCCAGCGGTTGGTGCAAAGAAGCTCTTACTAGGCTGAAGAACTGTGAATACTGCAGGAACGACAAGGGCTAGAGACTTCCCCTTTGGAGGATGGATCCCCCACGCCTTGGAGAGTCGTGCAGAAGTGTTTTCCCGCCGGATGGACGCCAACAAGCCTTGCTACACGCAAATCGTGCGTTTGGCGTTTTTGGACGCTGCTGGGGCCCAGGAGGGACCAGGAGGTCGCAAATTGGACCTGCAGAGAGAGGGGGACGTCGAGCAAGACAAAGAGCCCTCACTGAAGCAGGTAGCACCCGGAGAAGTGCCAGAAACAGGCACTATGAGGATGCGTGAAACGGTGCTCGCCGAAGTTGCACAAAGGAGTCCCACGTCGCCGGAGACCAACTTAGAAAGTCGTGCAATGCAGGTTAGAGTGCCGTGGACCCAGGCTTGGCTGTGCACACAGGATTTCCGCCGGAAGTGCACAGGGGCCGGAGAAGCTTGCAAAGTCGTGGTTCCCAGCAATGCAGCCCAGCGAGGTGAGGCAAGGACTTACCTCCACCAAACTTGGGCTGAAGAGTCACTGGACTGTGGGGGTCACTTGGACGGTGTCGCTGGATTCGAGGGACCTCGCTCGTCGTGCTGAGAGGAGACCCAAGGGACCGGAGATGCAGCTTTTTGGTGCCTGCGGTTGCAGGGGGAAGATTCCGTCGACCCACGGGAGATTTCTTCGGAGCTTCTGGTGCAGAGAGGAGGCAGACTACCCCCACAGCATGCACAAGCAGGAAAACAGTCGAGAAGGCGGCAGGATCAGCGTTACAGAGTTGCAGTAGTCGTCTTTGCTACTATGTTGCAGGTTTGCAGGCTTCCAGCGCGGTCAGCGGTCGATTCCTTATCAGAAGGTGAAGAGGGAGATGCAGAGGAACTCGGCTGAGCTCATGCATTCGTTATCTGAAGTTTCCCCAGAGACAGAGACCCTAAATAGCCAGAAAAGAGGGTTTGGCTACCTAGGAGAGAGGAAAGGCTACTAACACCTGAAGGAGCCTATCACAAGGAGTCTCTGACGTCACCTGGTGGCACTGGCCACTCAGAGCAGTCCAGTGTGCCAGCAGCACCTCTGTTTCCAAGATGGCAGAGGTCTGGAGCACACTGGAGGAGCTCTGGACACCTCCCAGGGGAGGTGCAGGTCAGGGGAGTGGTCACTCCCCTTTCCTTTGTCCAGTTTCGCGCCAGAGCAGGGGCTAAGGGGTCCCTGAACCGGTGTAGACTGGCTTATGCAGAATTGGGCACCTCTGTGCCCAACAAAGCATTTCCAGAGGCTGGGGGAGGCTACTCCTCCCCTGCCTTCACACCATTTTCCAAAGGGAGAGGGTGTCACACCCTCTCTCAGAGGAAGTTCTTTGTTCTGCCATCCTGGGCCAGGCCTGGCTGGACCCCAGGAGGGCAGATGCCTGTCTGAGGGGTTGGCAGCAGCAGCAGCTGCAGAGAAACCCCAGGAAGGGCAGTCTGGCAGTACCAGGGTCTGTGCTACAGACCACTGGGATTATGGAATTGTACCAACAATGCCAGGATGGCATAGAGGGGGCAATTCCATGATCATAGACATGTTACATGGCCATATTCGGAGTTACCATGGTGAAGCTACATATAGGTAGTGACCTATATGTAGTGCACGCGTGTAATGGTGTCCCCGCACTCACAAAGTTCAGTGAATTGGCTCTGAACAATGTGGGGGCACCTTGGCTAGTGCCAGGGTGCCCTCACACTAAGTAACTTTGCACCTAACCTTTACCAGGTAAAGGTTAGACATATAGGTGACTTATAAGTTACTTAAGTGCAGTGTAAAATGGCTGTGAAATAACGTGGACGTTATTTCACTCAGGCTGCAGTGGCAGGCCTGTGTAAGAATTGTCAGAGCTCCCTATGGGTGGCAAAAGAAATGCTGCAGCCCATAGGGATCTCCTGGAACCCCAATACCCTGGGTACCTCAGTACCATATACTAGGGGATTATAAGGGTGTTCCAGTAAGCCAATGTAAATTGGTAAAAATGGTCACTAGCCTGTCAGTGACAATTTGGAAAGAAATGAGAGAGCATAACCACTGAGGTTCTGATTAGCAGAGCCTCAGTGAGATAGTTAGTCACTACACAGGTAACACATACAGGCACACTTATGAGCACTGGGGCCCTGGGTTACCAGGGTCCCAGTGACACATACAACTAAAACAACATATATACAGTGAAAAATGGGGGTAACATGCCAGGCAAGATGGTACTTTCCTACACAACCCCCCCCCAAACGAAGGACAATAAGACTAGCCATTACCTGATGAGTCTTCATTGTCTAAGTGGAAATATCTGGAGAGTCCATCTGCATTGGAGTGGCTACTCCCAGGTCTATGTTCCACTGTATAGTCCATTCCCTGTAGGGATATGGACCACCTCAACAATTTAGGATTTTCACCTTTCATTTGTTTTAGCCAAAGTAGAGGTTTGTGGTCTGTCTGAACAATGAAGTGAGTGCCAAACAGGTATGGCCTCAACTTCTTCAGAGCCCAGACCACAGCAAAGGCCTCCCTCTCAATGGCAGACCAACGCTTTTCTCTAGGGGTCAACCTTCTACTAATAAAAGCAACAGGTTGATCCTGGCCCTCAGAATTAAGTTGTGATAGGACTGCCCCTACTCCTAATTCAGATGCATCAGTTTGGACATAGAATTTTTTAGAGTAACAAGGGCTTTTCAGGACAGGTGCAGAGCACATGGCCTGCTTCAGCTCCTCAAAAGCTTTCTGACAGTTTGCTGTCCATAATACCTTTTTAGGCATTTTCTTGGATGTGAGGTCATTAAGAGGGGCTGCAATGGAGCCATAGTTCTTAATGAACCTCCTGTAATACCCAGTGAGGCCTAGGAAGGCTCTCACCTGAGTCTGAGTGGTAGGGGGAATCCAATCAATAATAGTTTGGATTTTCCCCTGAAGTGGTGCAATCTGTTCCCCACCAACAAGGTGTCCCAGATAAACCACCTTACCCTGCCCTATCTGGCACTTTGAAGCCTTGATAGTGAGGCCTGCCTTTTGCAGGGCCTCCAAAACTTTCCAAAGGTGGACCAGGTGATCATCCCAGCTGGAGCTAAAGACAGCTATATCATCCAAATATGCTGCACTGAAAGCTTCCAGCCCTTGCAGGACTGTGTTCACCAACCTCTGAAAAGTGGCAGGTGCATTTTTCAAACCAAAAGGCATTACAGTAAACTGGTAATGTCCTCCAATGGTAGAAAATGCAGTCTTAGGTTTAGCATCTTCTGACATTTTGATCTGCCAATACCCTGCAGTCAAATCAAAAGTGCTTAGATACTTGGCAGATGCCAGTGTATCTATTAGCTCATCTGCCCTGGGTATAGGGTGAGCATCTGTTTTGGTTACCAAGTTGAGACCTCTATAGTCTACACAAAACCTCATTTCCTTCTTTCCATCTTTAGAATTGGGTTTTGGTACCAGTACCACAGGAGAAGCCCATGGACTGTCAGAGTGCTCAACCACTCCTAGTTCCAACATCATCTGAACTTCTTGCTTTATGCAGTCCCTGACATGGTCAGGCTGCCTATAGATCTTACTTTTGACAGGTAAACTGTCTCCAGTATCTATAGTGTGCTCACACCAAGAAGTGGTGCCTGGCACAATGGAGAAGAGTTCTGAAAATTGTCCTAGGAGATTTATGCAATTATCTTTCTGCTCAGCAGTAAGACAATCAGCCAAAACTACCCCTTCCACAAGAGCATCTTGTTCTGTGGAAGAGAAGAGATCAGGTAGAGGATCACTGTCTTCTTCCTGTCCCTCATCTGTTGCCATGAGCAGGGTGAGATCAGCCCTGTCATAGTAGGGTTTCAGGCGGTTGACATGGAGCACCCTAAGGGGACTCCTGGCAGTGCCTAAGTCAACCAAGTAGGTGACTTCACCCTTCTTTTCAACAATTGTGTGTGGACCACTCCATTTATCTTGGAGTGCTCTTGGGGCCACAGGCTCCAAGACCCACACTTTCTGCCCTGGTTGGTACTGAACCAAAACAGCCTTCTGATCATGCCATTGCTTCTGGAGCTCTTGGCTGGCCTGAAGGTTTTTACTGGCCTTTTTCATGTACTCAGCCATCCTTGATCTGAGGCCAAGTACATAATCCACAATATCCTGCTTAGGAGCTTTTAAAGGTTGTTCCCAACCCTCCTTTACAAGTGTGAGTGGACCCCTAACAGGGTGTCCAAAAAGAAGTTCAAAGGGGCTGAAGCCCACTCCTTTCTGGGGTACCTCCCTGTAGGCAAAAAGGAGGCATGGTAGAAGGATATCCCATCTCCTGCGGAGTTTTTCAGGGAGTCCCATAATCATGCCTTTGAGAGTTTTATTAAATCTCTCCACCAGTCCATTTGTTTGTGGATGATAGGGTGTTGTGAACATGTAAGTTACACCACACTCCTTCCACATGGCCTTTAAGTATGCAGACATGAAATTGCTTCCTCTGTCTGATACTACTTCCTTTGGGAAGCCCACCCTGGAAAATATTCCCAGGAGGGCCTTTGCCACTGCAGGAGCTGTAGTGGTCCTTAAAGGAATAGCTTCAGGATATCTTGTGGCATGGTCCACTACCACCAAGATAAACCTATTGCCTGAAGCAGTAGGAGGGTCAAGGGGGCCAACTATGTCAACCCCTACCCTTTCAAAGGGAACCCCAACCACAGGCAGTGGGATAAGGGGTGCCTTTGGAGTGCCACCTGTCTTGCCACTGGCTTGACAGGTTTCACAGGACTTACAAAATTCTTTTGTGTCCTCAGACATCCTAGGCCAATGAAACAGTGGTACCAATCTGTCCCAAGTTTTCATTTGACCCAGGTGCCCAGCTAAGGGAATGTCATGTGCCAGTGTTAGGAGGAACTTTCTGTACTCCTGAGGAATCACTAATCTCCTGGCAGCTCCAGGTTTAGGATCCCTTTGCTCAGTGTACAAGAGGTTGTCCTCCCAGTAAACTCTGTGTGAGTCACTGACATCCCCATTAGCCTGTTTGACAGCTTGCTGTCTGAGACCCTCTAATGTGGGACAGGTTTGCTGTGCCACACTCAGCTCCTCTCTGGCAGGCCCCCCTTCACCCAAAAGCTCAGCAGTGTCTGCTTCCAGCTCCTCTGGTGTAGGTTCTGCACAGGGAGGGAATTCTTCTTCCTCAGAAGTAGAATCCACTGTAGAGGGAGGGATAGTAGGAAGTGGTTTGCTTCTACTAGCCCTAGCTTTAGGGAGCACTTGGTCCATTGTTCCAGGATCCAAGCTTCCCTGTCCTTTTTGCTTTTTGGCCTGAGCCCTTGTCAAAGCAAAAATATGCCCTGGGATGCCCAGCATTGCTGCATGGGCCTCCAACTCCACATCTGACCAAGCTGATGTCTCCAAATCGTTCCCTAATAGACAGTCTACAGGTAAATCTGAAGCTACCACAACTTTCTTTGGACCAGATACCCCCCCCCCCAGTTGAGATTTACAACAGCCATGGGGTGGCTTTGTGTTATGTTGTGAGCATCGGTTACTTGGTACTGGTGTCCAAGTATGTGTTGTTCAGGGTGCACCAGTTTCTCAATCACCATTGTGACACTGGCACCTGTGTCCCTGTAGGCCTGGACCTCAACACCATTTATTAGGGTTAGTTGCTTGTACTTCTCCAAGTTATGGGGGCAAGCAACCAAAGTGGCTAAGTCAATAGCCCCTTCAGAGACTAAAGTAGCCTCTGTGGTCTCCCTAATCAGACCAACCCCAACTAAATTACCAAAAGTGAGCCCAGCTACTCCCTTGGCTTGGCTATTAGTAGGTTTGCTCCCACCACCACTGCTATTAGTAGGGACACTAGGTGTAGCAGTAGGGGTTGTAGTGGTAGGAGCTGTGGTGCCTTTCTTTGGACAACTGGGATCTGTTGTCCAATGGCCTTTTATCTTACATAAATAGCACCATGGTTTCTTTTCCTTGTTCTGATTAAAGGAGGATTTGGGCCCACCACCCCCACCAGAGTGTTTTTGTGGGCCTGATGAAGACTCATTTTTAGATTTGTCCCCACCCTTGTCAGAAGACTTACCATCCTTCTTTTTGTTGCCATCTTTGTCACCCCCTGTATGAACTTTTCTGTTCACTCTTGTTCTGACCCATTTGTCTGCCTTCTTTCCCAATTCTTGGGGAGAGGTCAGATCAGAGTCCACCAAGTACTGGTGCAACAAATCAGACACACAATTATTAAGAATATGCTCTCTCAGGATTAAGTTATACAGGCTGTCATAATCAGTAACTTTACTGCCATGTAACCACCCCTCCAAGGCCTTCACTGCCTGGTCAATGAAATCAACCCAGTCTTGTGAAGACTCCTTTTTGGTATCTCTGAACTTGATCCTGTACTGTTCAGTGGTTAAGCCATAACCATCCAGGAGTGCATTCTTAAGAACTTGGAAATTGTTAGCATCATTTTCTTTTACAGTAAGGAGCCTATCCCTACCTTTTCCAGTAAATGATAGCCATAGGATAGCAGCCCACTGTCTTTGAGGGACATCCTGTACAGCACAGGCCCTCTCAAGTGCAGCAAACCACTTGTTAATGTCATCCCCCTCCTTGTAAGGGGGAACTATCTTATGCAGATTCCTGGAATCATGCTCTTTTGCAGGATGACTATGGGGAATACTGCTGCTGCCACCATGGGTATCTAAACCCATTTTCTGTCTTTCCCTCTCTATTTCTAAAGACTGTCTATCCAAATCCAGCTGTTGCTTCTTGAGCTTCAGTCTGGTTTGCTCCACTCTCAATCTATTGAGCTCCCTTTCCAACAATCTGTCATCAGGGTGGGTGGGAGGGACATTTCTAGATACAGAGGTATGATGGGAATGAACAGAAGGAGACCTGTCCCTTACAGAGGGCACCCTAACAGCTTGGCTACCAGTATAATGTGAGAGCACATCATCAGTATGATGTGATTCAACCTCTGTACCAACTATGCTAGACTGTCTAGTAATGGGCAGGCTGAGAAGTTTCTTTCCTGAACCTTTTCCTGGGGGAGTCCCTGGATCAGATTGAGAACCATTAGCTACTTTTTCTACAGATTGGGCACTTATGGCCTTATCCTGTACTCTAAGCATATTAATTAACAGTTCTAAGGAAGGATTCTTCCCTACACTCAAACCTCTCTCTATGCAGAGACTCCTTGCTCCTTTCCAGCTAAGGTGATCATATGCAAGTTTGGACAGTTCAACTTTTTGGCCTGTGCCAGACATTTTTAGAGAGAGTTAAAGTGATAGACAAAGAGAAAAAAAAGTTTTCAGAACTTTTTGGAAAGACAGAAAAAACTTTTTAAACTTTTAAGAACTTTTTGAAAGTTTAGAAGTACTTTTCAGCACTTAGAAAAGAGTGAAAAGAGGAAATGCAAAACTTTTTGGCTATGTGTATATACACTGACCTTGTTTTGTATATTTTTCTCTTATGAAAAGTACAATGACAAGAGTGGTAAGTAGTCTCAAAGCACTTATCCCACCACTGCACAACCAATGTAGGAGGCTGGACTGGCTTGTAGTGAGTACCAAGGGGTACTTGCACCTTGCACCAGGCCCAGTTATCCCTTATTAGTGTATAGGGTGTCTAGCAGCTTAGGCTGATAGATAATGGTAGCTTAGCAGAGCAGCTTAGGCTGAACTAGGAGACGTGTGAAGCTACTACAGTACCACTTAGTGTCATATGCACAATATCATAAGAAAACACAATACACAGTTATACTAAAAATAAAGGTACTTTATTTTTATGACAATATGCCAAAGTATCTTAGAGTGTACCCTCAGTGAGAGGATAGGAAATATACACAAGATATATATACACAATAGCAAAAATATGCAGTATAGTCTTAGAAAACAGTGCAAACAATGTATAGTTACAATAGGATGCAATGGGGAAACATAGGGATAGGGGCAACACAAACCATATACTCCAGAAGTGGAATGCGAACCACGAATGGACCCCAAACCTATGTGACCTTGTAGAGGGTCGCTGGGACTATTAGAAAATAGTGAGAGTTAGCAAAATAACCCACCCCAAGACCCTGAAAAGTGAGTGCAAAGTGCACCAAAGTTCCCCTAAGGACAAAATAGTCGTGTTAGAGGGAGAATGCAAGGAAAACACAAATCAGCAATGCAACAACGATGGATTCCTGTCTGAAGGTACCTGTGGAACAAGGGGACCAAGTCCAAAAGTCACAAGCAGCTCGGAGATGGGCAGATGCCCAAGAAATGCCAGCGGTTGGTGCAAAGAAGCTCTTACTAGGCTGAAGAACTGTGAATACTGCAGGAACGACAAGGGCTAGAGACTTCCCCTTTGGAGGATGGATCCCCCACGCCTTGGAGAGTCGTGCAGAAGTGTTTTCCCGCCGGATGGACGCCAACAAGCCTTGCTACACGCAAATCGTGCGTTTGGCGTTTTTGGACGCTGCTGGGGCCCAGGAGGGACCAGGAGGTCGCAAATTGGACCTGCAGAGAGAGGGGGACGTCGAGCAAGACAAAGAGCCCTCACTGAAGCAGGTAGCACCCGGAGAAGTGCCAGAAACAGGCACTACGAGGATGCGTGAAACGGTGCTCGCCGAAGTTGCACAAAGGAGTCCCACGTCGCCGGAGACCAACTTAGAAAGTCGTGCAATGCAGGTTAGAGTGCCGTGGACCCAGGCTTGGCTGTGCACACAGGATTTCCGCCGGAAGTGCACAGGGGCCGGAGAAGCTTGCAAAGTCGCGGTTCCCAGCAATGCAGCCCAGCGAGGTGAGGCAAGGACTTACCTCCACCAAACTTGGGCTGAAGAGTCACTGGACTGTGGGGGTCACTTGGACGGTGTCGCTGGATTCGAGGGACCTCGCTCGTCGTGCTGAGAGGAGACCCAAGGGACCGGAGATGCAGCTTTTTGGTGCCTGCGGTTGCAGGGGGAAGATTCCGTCGACCCACGGGAGATTTCTTCGGAGCTTCTGGTGCAGAGAGGAGGCAGACTACCCCCACAGCATGCACAAGCAGGAAAACAGTCGAGAAGGCGGCAGGATCAGCGTTACAGAGTTGCAGTAGTCGTCTTTGCTACTATGTTGCAGGTTTGCAGGCTTCCAGCGCGGTCAGCGGTCGATTCCTTATCAGAAGGTGAAGAGGGAGATGCAGAGGAACTCGGCTGAGCTCATGCATTCGTTATCTGAAGTTTCCCCAGAGACAGAGACCCTAAATAGCCAGAAAAGAGGGTTTGGCTACCTAGGAGAGAGGAAAGGCTACTAACACCTGAAGGAGCCTATCACAAGGAGTCTCTGACGTCACCTGGTGGCACTGGCCACTCAGAGCAGTCCAGTGTGCCAGCAGCACCTCTGTTTCCAAGATGGCAGAGGTCTGGAGCACACTGGAGGAGCTCTGGACACCTCCCAGGGGAGGTGCAGGTCAGGGGAGTGGTCACTCCCCTTTCCTTTGTCCAGTTTCGCGCCAGAGCAGGGGCTAAGGGGTCCCTGAACCGGTGTAGACTGGCTTATGCAGAATTGGGCACCTCTGTGCCCAACAAAGCATTTCCAGAGGCTGGGGGAGGCTACTCCTCCCCTGCCTTCACACCATTTTCCAAAGGGAGAGGGTGTCACACCCTCTCTCAGAGGAAGTTCTTTGTTCTGCCATCCTGGGCCAGGCCTGGCTGGACCCCAGGAGGGCAGATGCCTGTCTGAGGGGTTGGCAGCAGCAGCAGCTGCAGAGAAACCCCAGGAAGGGCAGTCTGGCAGTACCAGGGTCTGTGCTACAGACCACTGGGATTATGGAATTGTACCAACAATGCCAGGATGGCATAGAGGGGGCAATTCCATGATCATAGACATGTTACATGGCCATATTCGGAGTTACCATGGTGAAGCTACATATAGGTAGTGACCTATATGTAGTGCACGCGTGTAATGGTGTCCCCGCACTCACAAAGTTCAGTGAATTGGCTCTGAACAATGTGGGGGCACCTTGGCTAGTGCCAGGGTGCCCTCACACTAAGTAACTTTGCACCTAACCTTTACCAGGTAAAGGTTAGACATATAGGTGACTTATAAGTTACTTAAGTGCAGTGTAAAATGGCTGTGAAATAACGTGGACGTTATTTCACTCAGGCTGCAGTGGCAGGCCTGTGTAAGAATTGTCAGAGCTCCCTATGGGTGGCAAAAGAAATGCTGCAGCCCATAGGGATCTCCTGGAACCCCAATACCCTGGGTACCTCAGTACCATATACTAGGGGATTATAAGGGTGTTCCAGTAAGCCAATGTAAATTGGTAAAAATGGTCACTAGCCTGTCAGTGACAATTTGGAAAGAAATGAGAGAGCATAACCACTGAGGTTCTGATTAGCAGAGCCTCAGTGAGATAGTTAGTCACTACACAGGTAACACATACAGGCACACTTATGAGCACTGGGGCCCTGGGTTACCAGGGTCCCAGTGACACATACAACTAAAACAACATATATACAGTGAAAAATGGGGGTAACATGCCAGGCAAGATGGTACTTTCCTACAGTGGGTGGTTCCTCTGCGATGGCTGCCTGTTCTGTGCTCCTCCTTGTGACTGAAGGTGGAGTCTGGAGGGTTTCAAGGACCTTTTGGATAGTCTCCTGGGGAATGTTTATCGGCTCGTCATCCATGTCATTAGGGAAATCTGGGACAGGCATATCGGAAGGAGATTCATCTTCCTCTGCAATGAAACAGGGTACAATTAGTGTGTCTGTGTTGTGACAATTTTGACGTGACGTGCCTGCCTTTTGATGAATTCACTTTGTGATCTTGTTTTGTATTAATATATGCAGTCCTTCAGATGGGCATTGTTTCAGGCCTATGGCCCACCTGTGTGTCACATGTATGTTATTGAGTTATCAGACTTGTCAGCCTAATCGCCTCTAGGTGTTGGTTTATGCCAAATTGAGAATTGCCACCTTCGTGTCCTACTCGACCCTCCGTGTATATCCATTCTCATGGTGAGACCTTTCACTGGCTGTGGGTGTTCTGATGGCCCTGGCAGCACACTTAACAATCTGGACCTGCCCCAATCCCTGATCGTTCACATCGACTTAAATGTAATTGACATGTTGCATATCCTATGCATGGCAATGTTATGATCTGATATGGATGTTGACATTGTTAATGGGTCCTGCTGATGTTGGGTAATGTGTGTTACATTGGATTGCCCTAATAGTCATATCAGTGTCCTATTTCGTCCTCTGACTGTGCAGGTGTATTTCAGCGACCAGTTACATGTGTCCCCTCCTCAATGCTGTTGTCGGAGCAGTATGACATTTGGGATGTTGCCTTGTTACCCAGGCACAGGATGGACCCTGACATATGCAGCATGGGTGTGTCCTCAGTGCTGTGTCGCTCCTATTGTTGTTTACTTTGGCTGATGTTTGTGACAACTATGGGCATTGACCTTTGAGTGTACTGGGGCCTTTGTCTTGTTTCATGGGATTGTTGCAGATGTCATCCTCACCCCCTAATTTAGGTGTGTATGTTCCATGGGGAGGTTACTGCCATTGGCTACTTGAGCTGCACACGGATCAGAGATGGTAGTGGCAACTGTTGTAGCAGTTACATTGCAGTTGTCGGTTTGGCTAGAGGATTGCTAATAGGGCCCTAGTTAATGTAGGAGGTATGTTGGCTGACGAGTGCCAGGATGTAAGTTTGACGTAGTGGCCTTCCCTCCTGTCGTGGCTTTCCCTTTGCTCCATCGTTGGCATGACAGCATGCCCCCATGGGACTGTTGTTGGTGTTGTGTAATGGTGTGCCCCAGGTCTTCTCAGAACGGGCCATACTCCCATGCCGTGCCCTTTTACCCATGCCACTCCATGTATTAGATGACTTCCATGCATTTAGTGGTCGGTATCCCCCCCCATGCTCACAGTTGACATTATTGCATTATAATTCCCCATGCGACTTACCCTGCATGTGCGTTGTCTCCTGGTAGTCTGCGCTGTCCTGTCCTTGAATCCCTGTGACGATCTCCTCAGGGATGACGGCTGCGACCATCTCCTCCATGTGATCCAGGGCCTCCTGGTGTGCTGGACTCCCCCCTCCAGTCTGCAGTGCTGCCTTCCTGTTCCTGGCCATCTTTTCCTTGGTCCTGTGTTTGCAGTCATGCCAGCGTTTCTTGCACTCGATGACTGTTCTGCATACTTCAGCCACACTGTTAATTTTGTCGACAATTTGTTGCCATATAGCCTCTCTCCTACTGATTGGCAACTTTGATGTGACAAACAGTTGGTGCTGGTGTTCCGTCACCTCTTTAACCAGGATTTCCTGCTCCTCTGCACTGAAGCGACACTTTCTTTTCTTCTTAAAAGTGTCCTGGTTCTTGTGTGGGTCCTCCTGGCTGGTTCCTGGTCCGCTGTGATCTTCCTGGGGTCTGTAGTGGCATCTGGGATCCATTTTGGCTCTCCTCTGGTGAAATGGCTGTGTTTGCTGTGTTTTTTTACGCTATTGCGTAAAAAACAACGGCGTATATCCGGTTTGCGGTGTCGTAAATCGACCCACAGTCATTTCCGCCGCGTTAACGTCGTTTTCCTTTACAACTTGACGCCGCGGTGTGCGTCAAAAATAATGACTCCCACCTGTTGTTTGCGCCGCCGTGCGTCAAAGTATAAATCTGACACCCGCACAGCGCACCAAAATGGCGTTAGCCGGCAGTAATATTTTTGACGCAAAACTGCGCTGGCGCAGTTTTGCGTCCAAAAGTATAAATATGGGCCTTAGTCTCTCAAAGGCAGTAATGGTTCCAGTAATTTATCATGGCTAGTTATGCTCGTTTTAGTTCTTCTGCAGACTAATGACGTGATATGTCATATTAAACATGTAATCTGCAGCTCAAATAAATGTGTACCTTTTGTCACTGAAACTGCTGGATACTGGATGGGTGAGGCAATGTGTGTTTGTTTGAATGTGTTTGCAGGGCTTGACTGACTGGCTGAGAAAATGTGGGTGTCAGTGTATAAGAGTTGTGTGAATGGCAGGGGATGACAATGTGGATGAGTAAATGGGTAGGTGACCAAAGGCAGTGGGTGAGTAGGTGAATGGAAATACATGGGTAGTGAGGTTCTCTCACAAGGTGCAATTCCGTCTTGTATTTGTGCCCCACCACTGCTTTCAGTCACCAGCCACCACTGCTTTTCCCCTGACCACAGGGACTGGACTTAGCTGATTGGCTCTCTGAGTCCCTGCTGCACCTGAGCCCCGCCCCCCAACACCTGCTGTGGCCCCTTAAGTTTGTGGAGGGAAGCCCAATACAGCCGCCTCCATTTTGTGAGCCTCTGCATCTCCCCTGTGTCCTGATACAGCCCAGTGTTCAAGGATTGCAAAAAGACCTAGGTAAGGAGCCCTGAGATATTTCTGGGTAAATAGTATTATTTGCTCAAAAGTGTTTATTTCAGCTACCTGTGTCTGTTTTACTGTGGACTCTCTGTATTTCAGGCAGCCTGGCCTCTTTTAAAGTGGTGTTTTTTTTTAATTTGTTTTTGTCGTGACTGTGTGAATTGCCTTGCTAGTTTGTGGCACATAACCCTTCCCCTCTTTTCTTCTAACTAAAAAGGCTTCATACACCTTGCAGAGTGTGTTTTTAGGAGACTGTTTTAATCTGTTTCTGTGATGTAAATTGTGCTTAAAAACTGTCTGCCCCCCTGTTTTTTTTGCCTTTAAAAAAGCCCGAATTCAGAGTGCACCCAGCAGTATTCCAGTGTTTGTTTCTTAAACAATCTCTCCCTTACCTGGAAAGTAGACTCTGCTAGCTTGAAAGTGTGGAGTCAGCCTGTCTGTATCCAAGGAGATTCTGAATAGGGTAGCAATTGCCTTTCCCCCTGACCACAGGGACTGGACTTCAGTTAACTTGCTCCTTATATAAGTTCCTATTGGTTGTTGCATATGTTGTTGTGATAGGTTGTTTGGAGATGGTCTTTCCATTAGTTGCTGGCTCCAGGGCTGGGGTTATGATTGGTGGATAGGGCTAAGAATCTGATTGGCTGTTGGTTCTAGGGCTGTGATTGGTGGATAGGGCTGAGATTCTGATTGGCTGTTGGTTCTAGGGCTGTGATTGGTGGATAGGGCTCAGAATCTGATTGGCTGTTGGTTCTAGGGCTGTGATTGGTGGATAGGGCTGAGATTCTGATTGGCTGTTGGTTCTAGGGCTGTGATTGGTAGATAGGGCTGAGAATCTGATTGGCTGTTGGTTCTAGGGCTGTGATTGGTGGATAGGGCTGGGATTCTGATTGGTTGCTGGTTTTAGGGCTGGGGCTGTGATTGGTGGTCAGGAATAGGGCTATGATTGGTGATTAGGGCTGGATCTCCCATTAGTTGTTTGAATCAGGGCTTGAAATTGGATTGGCAAGGGTTAGGATCAGCTTCTTATTGGCCAGTAGGGCTATTAAAGGCTAGGACTCAGGGTGTCTCAGCCCGGGAGTCAAGGCTAAGGGCGGAGAGGACAAGGGCAGCTGCCTGTTTGGGCCTCTTGGGGACAGGTAGGGACTAGGGCCAGAAATGCTGCTGAATTCTCAATGGACCAAGAATGGTTCCAGCCCCTACACATCCCTCAACATGCAAACACATATTTTACAAAGGCATCCAACTCATGCATCACAAACTGACCACAGACAGATTGCATTTTCCCATCACCCAAAACAATACCCTTTATATACACATATCCCCCACAACTACAACAGTCAAACACCTGCATTCTCACAGCAAACACTACTCTGTCCACTCCCACTAACACAACCTGCCATCACCCACACAATACAAAACTACAGTATACATTTCTCTCAGTCTCAGCCTTCCAGATACACACTCTCTGCTCAAACTAACCAACAACACTATCCGCTGTTTGCTCCACACAGACCACCTGTCATCATAACAATGCCCAAACCCTGCCTTCAAACACACCATCTACAAACACTCTTCCCCTCTTTTCACCAATTACACACAACCATACAATCCCCACATTTCACTCCGCCACACATATTACCTCTTCCAGTCATCGCAACTAACGCTAACTCCCCTGACACACATCCATCACCTCTTACACACCTCGTACATTCATCTCCAAAACACATCAACACCCCATCTAACACTCAAATTCCACTCACCAGCACTAACTCACATACAAATCCCTCACCAAAAACAACTACACCAATATCCCCTCTCACTATTCCACAAAAACAATACAGACCACAAACATCAGCACATCAAAGCAACACAAACTTACATTACACTTATCGTCATACCCACTCCCACCCTCAGGACTACACATCTATCTCCACCCCTACTTTCTCACTCTTCACAAACACCTACCACAAGCACCCCCAACCCAGCAACTTTCATTCACTTGCCTCTCCTCCATTGCACAACTTAGAGCCTTACATCATGATCAACATGCTCCTCCACCACTCCTAACCCATACTCCATCCACTCTAAACAAATGCAAACAAAATAAAAAACATGCCACTCATAGCAACCTCGCATCCCCTTGTCTATTACATAATAAGACTACCCTACAAAAAACAGTACACTCTTCATGGCTCTCTCAGCCACCACCTCCACCACCCACACACACAGACCCATCAAAATGCCACCTTAACCTGCTGGAAGAGGAACACTATCTTGAAAAGCAAGACTATTGTGAGCCTCTAACAGTTATCACAACCAGCAACACTCCTGCTTCAAGCTCACATTATACTACTTACCCTTCTCCTAAACAAAACAACACTACCACTAACACACCTTTTCTAAACTGCCAGCTCACAAATGCTTGATCACTCTCACAAAACAAGCACCACATCTCCGACCTGCTCACAGACACACAACCTGACTTACTATTCATAACTGAATCCTGGTTGGGAGATGACATGGCCCCAGTGTTGCACGAAGCCGTTCCTCCAGGCTATCAAACCATCACACAAAACCGTATAGGCAAGAGAGGAGGTGGACTATCTATCATATTCAAACAGGCATTGAACCTCAGTAAAACAGACAACATCTCCATACAAGGTTGTGAAGCCCTCCTTACCAGATGCCACCCTACTCCAACTTCCTCCTGTAACTTTCTCCTCCTTTACAGACCTCCACCTAACAACTCCACATTCCCAGATGCTTTTCTAGACACATTTTCAAACCTTATTACACTATACTCCAACCTATGCATTCTTGGGGATCTAAACATTTGGTTTGACAAACCCAATATGCCCCATCCAAAAGCTATCACCACTGGCCTAGTCGCATTGAACATACATCAGATTGTACACAATCCCACACACATCGCTGGACACATCCTAGATGTAATTTTTGCTAAGCCTGAACTAGTTACTGTTCATAGCATCACGCCAATCACTTGGTCAAACCTCCATTTGATAACTTTCCGTCATAAAACTCCACAAATCAACACACTCTACAACTACTTACATACATACACCTATCGACCATGGAGCAAACTCAATTTGGATGACTTAGAAACACAACTAACAGCCAACACAGATCTAGATACAATTAATTATGTGTCAAACCTTTATGAGTGGCTACAGGAAGTTTTTGATATCCTAATACCACTCAGAAAAACTAAACTCAACAAAAGAAAACCAACTCCTTGGAGAAACACAGAACAAAGATAAAGCAACAAATCAGAAAGTTGCAGCAGACCTGGCTCAAAACAAACAGCAGTCAAGACAAACTGCAGCTACACAAACTTAACAGGATATACAAATCATCAATCAAAAAAGCTAAAAAAAGGTACTACTCAGACAGAATTCAAAATGATCAATCTACAACCAAGGAATTTTATAAAATTCTTAATGAATTTCGAAAACCTACATGCATGGAAGGAAGTCATGCCACTACTCAAGATTTTACAAACAAATTGGCAACTCACTACACAACCAAGGTAGACACATTGGACTCCTATTTAAAACAGAAAAAAAACATCAGCACCAACCCCTTTCCTAAAATACCCTCTAAGAATAAACCAACCCAACCTCTACAGTGCTTCAAACAAATATCCCAGGGTGAATTTATGGATTTGGTCAAAGCAAGCAGACCTTCCGGTTGCCCTTCTGACACTTGCCCACCACAAATCTTCAAGAACATTCTTCTATCTACTTCTGCTGCCGCACCTATAAGAAGAATCATCAACAACTCTTTACCTTCAGGAACTTTTCCTGTAGACCTGAAAAAGGCATACATACGACCATTATTAAAGAAAACAAACCTATACCCACAATACCCCAACAACTACAGACCAATCACAAATGGACCTTTCCTGGGCAAATTGATAGAAAGAGCAGCATTCGCCCAGATGTCACAATTCATTGAATACAATTCTATACTTTCAGACTTCCAAACTGGATTCCCCCCAGGAAGAAGCACTGAATCGGCACTCATAGGAATCTGGGATAATCTTAAAAACACAGTCGACCGAAATGGAGTTGCTGCACTACTTCTCTTGGACCTCTCAGCTGCCTTTGATACGGTTGACCATGACACCCTAATTCAAAGACTCCACGAAGCCGGCATACAAGGGATTGCTCTCGACTGGATTACCTCCTATCATCAAAAAAGATCTATTATCATCCACTCGCCCCCCTTCTCGTCCGAACCCTACCTCACAAAAGCAGGGGTCCCCCACGGATCAATCATCTCACCTTTGCTTTTCAACATCTACATGATATCTTTACCAGAACTGATCAAGGATTTCCATCTCACATGCTACAAATATGCAGATGACACACAGATACTACTTAAATTAGAATGCCCCAAAAACATTGAAAACTCAGAAATCTTCAGTTGCCTCAGAGCCGTTGATCAGTGAATGACCTGGAGCCATCTCAAACTAAATACCTCCAAAACAGAAATACTAATTTGTGGTGACTGGAAAAATTATGACCCTCTGTGCGTCTGGCCTGACAGTCTCAGACCACCTCCTCAATTATCCAAGGAAGTTAAAAACCTAGGAATCACCATGGACTCCAAGTGAACTATGAATGCCCAAGTGGACAAATTAACACGAACAAGCTTCATCACCTTGAAGACTTTACGACGCATCTTCCCCCACCTCGGATTTCCACACAAGGTGCAAGCTACTATCTCGCTAGTACTATCCAAACTGGATTATGCCAATGGCCTCTACCATGGATCATCTCTATCTATTATGAAAAAACGACAACGTATCCAGAATTCCGCAGCCAGGCTACTATTACATGTAAAGCTGCAAGCCCACATCTCCCCTGCCTTGAGGGCACTACACTGGTTACCCGTTGCCAGAAGATGCACTTTCAAGCTGCTTTGTATCACCCACAAAGCTATACATGGAACAGGACCACTTTTTATCAGAAACAAAATAACCAAATACATCCAACAAATAAACCTCCGCTCAAGATTGGCACCCCACCTTAGAACGCCACCATACAAGAAAAAGACTATAGGTGGTACATCCTTCTCCGTTCAAGCAGCCAAACTATGAAATTCATTACCCCCAACTATAAGAGCCACAGATAACTTTCTTGTCTTCAGAAAACTACTCAAGAGTTGGCTCTTTCCTTCATAGCCACCATATTCAAACAACTATGGACTGCATATGCCTATGTTGATAAATATTTTTTTCAGATTATGTGTATATTTCTAGTTATGTATAGTTCTTTAGAAAATATTTATCGCTACTATGTCATAACAATAAAATACACACACACTCTTTAAACCTGTTTGACTAAGTATATTTTACCCATGGTTCTAATTATGTATTGTATGTGCATATGTGTGTGTATTCATGTGTTTGTATGTGTGTGTGTATGTTTGTATGTATATATATATATGTATGTATGTATGTGTATATGTTGTTCCTGTGCTTGGCGTGTTGGTAGGTCATTGCATGGCTCCTGGGTGGGTTGTTATACTAGATATCTATGAATTCCTGCTCTCATCTTATCACACTTATCTACCCATCATCATATGTCATGTCTCTATCAAACTATCCTCCATTCTCACTCTGACTCATCCCAAATCCTTTCTACTACTTTCATCTCCTAAATAACTCTGCCTAAGCTCTTCCCGCCGCTTCCACATCTAACTCACCAAACCTCACTCTACTACCGTGACCTCCCACACAACCCTACTAAATTCTCCCGCATTTATCTCAACCTGCTACTATGCTCTCCCTAACCCTTCCACATACTCTTCCCTCCTCCACCCCCCTTTACTCATCCAAAGCCTTTGGGTTGAGCAAATGAAGGCTATACTCCCAATTAACACTTCTGGATTTCTTTCCTCCACCCCTCTATTACTCCAGTCAGTCTAACTAACAAACTCTCAAAAGCGCTTTGAGGCCTCGTCAGGGGTAGTAAGCGGTATATAAATACTATTACAATACAATACAATATCTGCGGCTCACTGAACTCATAATAATACTAAAACTGTACTCATTATTTCCTGGTACTAATCCATCACTAATTCTTGTTGGAATCCAGAGTAGCGTGCTACTCACCGAAAAGCACTTCGACGCCTCGCCAGGGGTGGTAAGCGCTATATAAATACGATTACAATACAATACAATACAAAATGTAATACACAATGTGCTCTCTGCAATCAGGGTGTCAGGGAAGCAAGATACAAGGCCAGGAAAACAAGTGAGGGGTGCACTCAGAAACACTTTCATCGGTGTTCCAAATGCATTCTTTACATCCACGTAAGGGAGCAGGCACTAAAAGAAACCAAAAGACTGCGCTGAGAACGTGTCTGCTCCCCTCTCCATGAGGTAGTATGCGGCCAAAAGGCTTGCCGGCCGCTAAATAAAGGAAAAAAAGAAACGTCAGAAAGACTTGTGCGAGCAAGGGATTAGCGCGCTGAGTTGCGTTGCACGGTTTTAAATTACACAACTGCAATTTACCAGTAGTACGGTATAAAAAAGCATAAACTCGCACATTTATTGAAAAATAACTGCAAATGATAAATGGAACGTGTACAGTTTATCAAAACATAAAACATAAATGTATTGAAATAACCATGTAACACTATGGCATAATCACAGTAAGAATAAAAGGCACTTATCTGGCTGCGAAGCAGCAAAGAAAGAGTACACAATATGGTGACCTGATGATGCTCTTATAGGGGTTAACTCTCATGTGATTGGAATTGGAGCATGCGATATGTTTCAAATGCCACAAGGTGGCGCTGGTGTACAACGGGAGGTATAGGATTGCCGCAATATTACGATATTTATACAGTCCCCTCGTCTTCTTCGCTTGATTTTGCTTTCAAGCAAGTATCACTCATACCCATTACACTGAAAATTAGAAAATGTCACACATAGCAATATGAAACCTTGGCAGCTATGTTGGAGCTTCCTGTCTGCTGGGCAGACAAACAGAGGCGCACAAGTGAGTGTTTTACTATTTCTTTCTTTAGTGTGGTAAGTAGTATTACACTTGCACAGCCTGTCAAATTCGCCACTGAATCTTCGAGACGTGCGATTGATTGATTATCCTTTCACACGCTTGCCCTAAGGACGGGTTTGCGAATTGACAGCAAAAACGATGATTCTAGCGGTAAGTGCTGACTGCTCTAGCAGGTTGCTGGGGTGCGCATGGGTTTTACGCTCGTGGCAAGAGGTGGCTTGTAAGACTTCACAAAATGGACTATCTCGCTCAACGAAATGTCTTACTCACGGTTCTCTGTTCAATCTCCACAAGCTGAATCAAGAGAATAAATAGTTTGAGAAATTTCAATCCAAATCTTTAAATTCTCACTTTTTATTTTATTGAAACGATTTGCATTCACTTTTCCAAATGCTATAAGCGCTCACAGTACGTGATGGTCCAAAGACTGAAGACAGAAAAAAACATACCGTCCATCGCACCTGTACAGAGCGTTGAAGTGCCATCTTGCCATCCTCTTTTTAGGATACCACAACCGGCTTCCTAGCCCCTTGAAACCACCACGGTGAAATGAACCACCCTGTGTTAACAGTGATCCCCACCCACTCTGTTGAGCATAGAAGGCAGAAGAAGAGCAGTTTGGCCAATTAACATCTATATTAAAACCACAACAAAAGAACTGGGGGCCATATTTATACTTTTTGACGCAAAACTGCGCTAACGCAGTTTTGCGCCCAAAAAATTTGCGCCGGCTAACGCCATTCTGAAGCGCCATGCGGGCGCCGTATTTATTCAATGACGTTAGCCGCCGTTAGCCGCCGGCGCTGTCTGGTGTGCGTTAAAAAAAACGACGTACACCGGGGAGCGCCGGCGTAGGGGGAAAATGGAGTATGGGCGTCCACAAATGGTGCAAGTCAGGCTGAGGCAAAAAAATCGCCTCAACCCGATTTGCGCCATTTTTTTACGACGCCCAACCCCCATTGAAATGACTCCTGTCTTAGCAAAGACAGGAGTCATGCCCCCTTGCCCAATGGCCATGCCCAGGGGACTTCTGTCCCCTGGGCATGGTCATTGGGCATAGTGGCATGTAGGGGGGCACAAATCAGGCCCCCCTATGCCACAAAAAAAAAAAAAAAAAATACTTACCTGAACTTACCTTAATGTCCCTGGGGTGGGTCCCTCCATCCTTGGGTGTCCTCCTGGGGTGGGCAAGGGTGGCAGGGGGTGTCCCTGGGGGCAGGGGAGGGCACCTCTGGGCTCATTCTGAGCCCACAGGTCCCTTAACGCCTGCCCTGACCCAGGTGTTAAAATCCGGCGCTAATGCGGGTTTTTTAGACCCGCCCACTCCCGGGCGTCATTTTTGCCCGGGAGTATAAATACGACGCATATGCATCGGAGTAATTTTTTAAGACGGGAACGCCTACCTTGCATATCATTAACGCAAGGAAGGTGTTCACGCAAAAAAATGACGCTAACTCCATGAACTTTGGCGCTAGACGCGTCTAACGCCAAAGTATAAATATGGAGTTAGTTTTGCGTCGAATTTGCGTCGAAAAAAACGACGCAAATTCGGCGCAAACAGAGTATAAATATGCCCCTGGGTTTTCTTGCAACAGTGGGAGCTTATTCATCAAAACAACATACATCAGTGGCGTAACAAAACGTGAGAGGGGGCCCCCTGCAAGATATACTGAGGGGGGCCTCATGTTCAAATCAGTAGGGGCTGCGGAGTCCCCCTCCAGTATTGGTAAGCCACCCCCCTCCCCCGCCCCCCAACCACACAATGGGGACTGCAGGGTCCTCTGTTAAGCAACTGTATAAACTAGAAAATAAAGCCCATAGTTATACTTTTTTTAGCGCCACATTTGCGTCAATGTTTTGACGCAAAAGCAGTGCAAACTTACAAAATGTAATTGTATTTTGTAAGTTTGCACTGCTTTTGCATAAAAAAATGACGCAAATGTGGCGCTAAAAAAGTATAAATATGGGCCTAAGTCAGGGAAAAATATAGGTCTCATATTCTCCAAAAAGTTGTTAAACCTCAAAGCATTGTCCAGTACTAAAAACTATTGCAGAGAAGAACTATGTAGTTGAATGGAAAGTGGATATTTAATATATGAAACGTCACTATTTATTTGGGCACAATCTAAGTAATAGAGCTTGTGAACATTTTGACTGGCAGCTAGATACATAGGGCCTGATTCTAACTTTGGAGGACGGTGTTAAACGTCCCAAAAGTGGCGGATATACCACCTACCGTATTACGAGTTCCATAGGATATAATGGACTCGTAATACGGTAGGTGGTATATCCGCCACTTTTGGGACGGTTTAACACCGTCCTCCAAAGTTAGAATCAGGCCCATAGTGTGAAAGGAGTTATGTAGCCTAATAACAAGAATAAAAGGGACTCTAGGCATTGGCAGGGTGGAGTCCATCTTGGAATTGGGGTGCAAAAAATGTGTGTGAATCATTTGAACATAAATGAACAATTGTACAAAGGTATGTATACAGTTAAATGCTTGAAGACACAGAGGGAGGGACACTTGAAAAAAGCAATCGGTGCTAGGGCCACATTGCTTGGGGGCACTTGAAGATGTAAATTGGGTGAGAATCAGTAATGGGGCCTCTACGGAGCAGGGGAAGTGATAGTACGAGACAGGAAAGCAAAGCATTTGGGTAATTCACAGGGGGAAGTGTGTATTAGCTCAACTGATAGCTGAAATAAAACATTTTCACACACTATTAACCTAGAAGTGTGTGTTTCAGGTTTAGAATTTTATTGGTCCCATACCAACTTCTCCTTTCAGAGATCCCTGGACCTCAGCCCAAAGTGGGAGGGGGGGGGGGCAGCAACCAGGTAATTGGCCTCTGTCCCTCTTCTAGTACCCCCTATGGGTGCCACTGGATGACACAATGGACCAAGTCATACTGGATCCATCCGGAAGGTTTGAGGAACTACTCCAGGCCATCAGGAACATAAAGATATCATATAAGACTAAAATAGATGCAATGGCAATCGAAATGAGTCTTATGAGGGCAGTCCAGGCAAAACTAAAGGCCAGACTGGAATCTACATAATCGATTTCCACAATGGGAACTACAGTGACTGAATTCCAGGCACACATTAAAGCGTTGCAGGTGGAAGTAGCCCTCTCACGATTGAAAACGGAAGATGTAGGCCACTCACTCTGTAACAACATGCATATTGTGGGCCTCCTGGAGCGAATAGATGGGTCTAACATGGAACTTCTTCTGGAGGACATACACTCCACTTTTTTCTCTGTGGAGTGGGCCCACAGAGTGCCAAACAGGCCTTTCTCCCGGGGCCCCACCTAGGCCAGTAGTGGCACGACTCTTTAATTATTGGAACAGAGATGAAGCACTGCAGGTTGCCAGGAGCAGGGGTCCATGGCAAGTAGGAAATGGAACAGTAAACATATTCCCTGACTACACAACAGAGATACAGACATGCAGGGCTTTATGCATTGCGACAACAAGGAAGCTTTGTCAAATAGGTCTTAAGTACTCACATATCCAGTCAAACCTCATGTACTACACTCTTTTGTTATGAAACCCGCAGATCTGTGGGGCAGTCTGGAGTCCAAATGAGTGTCTCATTGGCATCTGATCCTCCAGTAGACACTGAATGGAAAATTCAAAGAGCCTAGCCATGACAACGAAGAGTGGCCCTAGAGAAACACTCTCATTAATAGGTAGTAAGGGACAGAGCTTTGGCAGTGTCAGAATTGGAGCTTAGCTGCTGCCCAGATACTAGGTCACTCAGATCCACAATGGGCTTACCAGGGAAAGATGCACCCACAGCTTTTAAAGACATTGAGTAGGAGCTGAGGTCGGGCTGGATCTCATCCTAGTGTTCTCTAAACCTATTATATGACACAGAGATGACATATCATTGACTACATCATGCTGACACAGGTTGTGTGGACACTGCAGTGACGGGGGAACCTACATGCAAGGAGGTCCTGATGTTACCTGGGAGATGAGACAACTGGAGGTGTGGGATGCACAAGCTGCTACTGACATGGTGTCCCTAGCAGTTGCTGTCGGTTGGCTCCACATAGTTAGGAGGTGTGTGCATGTTGAGATTTTTGTTTTTGTGGAGCAACCTCACAGGGATGACAGCCTAATCACAAAACCTTAGCCTAGCACTGGCACTCAGTGTGGGTTCGATGGGAGGGTTGGGAGATCACTCTACTATACACCATGGTGATCGACCAGAATGGATCATTACCCAGGTATACTGTCAACCTGGAACGTGAGGGAACTGGCTACCCTAAATACCACCACCAGATCTACTCTTACTTGAAATGCAGGCAGGCACATATACCATACTTGCAGGACACCCACATGACAGCAACAGAGTTCCTTAAACTTTCTAAACGGTGGAGGGCCGGATCGTTGGCACAATCTACTCGACCTGTGCAAGGGCTTCCCAATTTGGATCTCACCTGCTGTACTGGTGATCTGCCGGAGACAGGTGGCCCCAAGGGACACGTTGTGGGGATCAAAGGTGTACTAGATGGCACACCAATATCGGTAGTAGCACCCTATGCCCCAAACACTAACCATTTGCAGTTTCTAAACAGCCTGCCCTCACGTTAGTGCAGGACCTATTCATGTCTATCATTTGGGACATGCACGCATTGTGGTACTTGAGAGATTAATTTTCCGCCTCTAGTCCATACCAGGCATTAGGGTGATCGCTCTTTCGATGCTTGTATAAGGGACGGACAGTTGCATGACATGCAGCACATTACGGCCCATATTTATACTTCTTTAGTGCTGCATTTTACGCAAAAGCAGCATAAACTTACAATATATAATTGTATTTTGTAAGTTTGTGCCGCTTTTGCGTCATAAAATGCCGCAAATATAGCGCAAAAAAATGATAAATATGGGCCTATGCACCCTCACACAGCTGAATAATTGTACTACCCCCCTGTACACCAGCTGCATACTAGAGTTGATATCCTTCTTTGCATTTCAACAATGGTTCCATATATTCTGACCACTGAGTACTTTAGGCTGCACCTTTTCTGACCATAGCCTACTCAGGATAATAGTGCTGTGGGGCAGATGGCACACTCAGATTCCCATTCCTATGTGGAGCTTTCTTGCCCAGGTGCTACAAAACCCCATATTTTTTAGACACAGTAGGCACACATATAGACCAATATTTAGAGGAAACCAAGGGCAGGGAGTCTAACAGTGAGGTGGAATGGGATGCATTCAATGCAGTGGGATGTGGCCTGAGTAACAAAACCACACATAAATGTATATTCATAAGCCCCTAGCGCCAACTTGTGCCGCATTTGAGGCATTTATTTTGACACAAAGGTGGCGTTAAGGTGGCATTTCCCACGTGCCATAGTTACAAAGTGGTGCAATGCTTGCATTACGCCACTTTGTAAACCCTTGTGCCACATTATGCCTGTGCCGGGGGGGGGGGGAGAGGGGTGTTTCCCCTGTTAGGGGAGCTGAAAAATGGTGCAAGGCAATCTATGAGATTGCCTTGTGCCATTTTTTCGGCACTTTTAATGCCTGCTCAGAGCAGGCGTTAAAAGGGAGCATACCTTTATTTAGAGTAGGCCCCTATGTACTCTGCAGGAGTAGCGCCAACATTTTGGCACTACTCCTGCAGAGTAAATCAATAGTGTCACAGTAAAATGACACTATTGCCCCCTACCTTGCACCACCGTGAGCTGTATTTTAAATATGGCACACACATGGTGGCGGTAGGGGGAGCTAAGGGGCGCAAGCAAAGTGGAACTGCACTGGGTGCAGTGCCACTTTCCTTAACTCTACCCCATAGTGTGAACCTCACAATACACAACTAGATTTTACAGGTGGAACGTACAATCTGAGAAAGAACGATGTGAGCTGGAGTGGGATGGTTGGACTATAAAGAATATATAGCTAGACAACTTGCAGAGGGAGGCAAAGCAGGGTGCTTGCTGGATTGGCTATTACAGGCTGATGCAAGTAGAACCCCGGTATGTGCCATGAGATCTCCGGACAGTGAAACCCTCACCATGCATGCAGACATCAGTAAGGTCTTCCTGGACTATTATAGTTCCTTACACACCACAGTGGAAGGGGCCAGTGATCCCCCACCCCCACAAACCTATATAGACAGGGTGTCAGTCCCAAACTACGACCCCCTTTAGCGACTCGCTCTAGATGAACAGCTCTAAATAAATCACTCATGACTGATGAGGTCTGGGCTGCAATTGATCAGATGGCACGCAATAAACCCCCCGAACAGACAGACTCCAGGGGAAGTTCTGCTCTACTTATAGGACGAAGCTGGCACCATGATTTCACCAGCTATCCTGAGCAGCCTGGGAAGTAGGAGCTCTCTCTGCGACCATGAAAGAGACCCTGACCATGGCACTTCTTAAACCTTGCTGTGACCCCCTAGAGGTGCGCTCATATAGACCTCTCTTTACAATTTTCAACATGGAGTGTAAAATTCTAAGGAAAGTTACAGCTTCCCTGATGCAATGTTTGGCCACTCTGTTTCCCCCAACCAGAATGTTTTAGTTCCGGGCAGGAATTTAAGATGCCCCACAAGTGGGCACACTGTAAATAGTGACGCCACTCTATATAGAAAAAGCCTTCGATAATTTAGGGTGAAACTACCTGTTGAATGTCCAGGAGAGAATGGGGCTGGGACAGTAAATCGTGCAATGGATTTGGCCTTAATTTAATCCTATCCGAGGGCCAGACTCAGCACAGGACACGCAATCTCAGACACCTTCGATATAGGCAGAGGCACTAGACAGGAGTACCCACTGTTCCCGATAATATTCACCCTCGCGATGGAGCCGCTAGCAGGTTTTTCCAGCAGAGGGGCCAGAATGGGGGCTGCCAAGTGGCAACACTTGGAAGATCATGTTGTTATGTGCAGATGACACACTAGCATATTTGTGCAACATGCAAAGAGATCTCCCCCAGGTAATGAAGCTGCTGAATAAGTTCAGTGAGTCTTCTCGATTTTAATGTTAACTGGGTGAAAACAAGCCTGTTTCAGAGGCTGACAATCAGGTTTTGCTAAACACAGGCCCTGAATGGCGACAAGATACATTTTAATACTCTGGGGTAAACATACATTACACTGATGCTGATCTTATGCAGTGGAACCCGGGTTTGATACTGACAAGTACATGCCACTCCTTGGCCTACTGGAAATCCTTCCCTTTCACCCCAGTGGGCAGAGTAGTAATTGCCAAGGTGCTGGTGTAGCCCTTGACTATCGTACCACTTTTCCACATTTCCCAGGAGTATTTTCACAGACTTAAATAGTGCACTATCTGACCTGATCTGGGGGACGGGTAGGAAAAGAGTGGCCTTGCACAAACAGTATAACCTCCTAAGGAAGAGTGGGCTGGGTGCTCCACACAATGACGTTTACTATGCATCAGGACGGCCGCACCGCAATGGCATATGCGGTGGCTTTCCACTGCTCCCAATCCAGAGAGGACAAACATAACAAAGGAACTAAGGGGATGGCAGATTTTTCAGTGGCTGATGAACCCTGGTCAGGTCACACCCACCTTAGGCAAATTAACAAGGGTGGCCAAACACTGCTAGAGCAAATGTCTACAGCCTGAAAAGAACATGCTACTGTACGTCCTGAGTTGTCACGCCGCGCCCGCGAGCACGGGCCGCCGCGGTGCGGCACTCGGGAAATGCGGCGGCCTGCGGGCAGGCCACGGGGGAAGCAGCAGCTTGAGTCAGGGGGTCGCGGCACTCGCCGCGCCCCCTTTCTCAGACCTCTGGTTCCAGGGCAGGCGCGGCAAGGGAGGAGACACCGAGCCGGGTCTCAAACCTTGCCGCGCGTAGCGCGTTCAGCGCACACAACACATCCCTAACCCACACATGTCTGGGATTCCCCGGGGAACCCTCATTGACTTCACTCACCTGTTACACGGCAAAGAGCGGATGCTTGCACATGTTTAGCTTTTATGCATGCTTTTCCCTTTCCCAGCATGCTGTTCACTTCCTCTTTTCCCTGCATGCTTTGTTTCTCTTTTCCAGATGCATGTTCTCTACTATTAGTCATGACCTTTTCCCCAATCCAAGATGGTGGTATTACTACTTCCTGTTTTTCACTTCCTGTCTAGGGGTATATAAGGGGAATCTAGCTTCTTTCTAATTGCGTTGCAACACTCCTGTGGTGGTAGTCATGCTCCGGCTGGTTTCATCTTGTGGAGCCAGTTATTCTTGACCTGTCTTCCGTCTCCAGTATTCTTGAACTCCAGAATCTTCAGTCCTAATGTCCTTGTGTCCTCCTTCTGTTTCAGGGAGTTCCTGTTGGAGGATTTTTAACCCTTTTGGGTTTTTTCCTCTGGGACTCCTTCTGGAGGGCACGGACTGTAGTGGCTTGCTATTGTCAAATAGCACAGTGGCTACCGGAAGGGGTCACCCCTACCTTGGCCAAAGCAGGACCTGCAGGAACCAGGGTCGTTCCCCACCTCTCATCAATCTCGACGGTAAGCCCAGGGTGAACTGTGACAGATTGCAACGCCCAAAACTCCAGTTGCAGTCCGGAACCATGGATAATCCAGTGATGAATACAGAACCAACAAGCCAGACCCTGCTCCTGACTATACAACAACAGGCTCAAGAATTCCAGCAGCTACGTACCGAAAACACTGTCTACCGACAAGCCTTTGCCTCTAGAACCACTGATGTTCCCACGGTCTCTGCCACTACACCTCGTTTCTCCGGGGATCCTAACAAATTGAGAGAATTCCTGGATGCCTTGACGGTCTATTTCGCATTCCACCCCTCACAATTTATGCAAGACAAGACCAAGGTGGGGTATTTGATTAGCGCCCTATCTGGCCCAGCCCTAGCATGGGTAACTCCTTTAGTGACAAGCAATGACCCTAGCTTGTCTAATTATTCCAGCTTTGCCACTACCTTTAAGCAGATGTTTGAGCGCCCTGGACTTGAGTCTTCAGCAGAAGAAGCTCTCTGCGATATCCAACAAGGAAATCAGACGTATTACAATACATCACTCGTTTCAGACAATTGGCAGCAGAGACGTCCTGGGTGGAACGTACCTTGGTGACTCTGTTTCGCAGGGGACTCAGAGAGGACATTAAGGACGAACTGGTGCACTCTGCCAGAATAGAGAATCTTAAGGGGTTGATGGATCAGACCTTGATGATAGAATATCGGTTAAATGAGCGAAGAATGGAGAGAAAGAAGAGTCGTTTACCATCACATTCAGTGACGTCTCGCACCTTTCCTCATCGTACCGAAGAGGTTCGTCCTGAAACTAAGGGTGCTACCGAGGAAGAGCCGATGCAAATCGATACGGCTCGAGGGCCTTTATCATCTAGTGAACGAGAAAACAGACGTAGGAAGGGACTTTGTTTGTATTGTGGTGCGGCTGGTCACCTAATTCGCACCTGTCCCGTCCGTCCAGCCAAGCCTTTGGGAAACGCCAATTCCCGTCCTCAGTGAGAAGGGTGAGGACGGGATATTGCGAAATACCTTCCATTTGTTCTTCTAGGGAGGAAGGAACTGCTCTTTTCCTTTTACCCATTATCCTCCACTTAACTGATGGCCGGGAAGAAAGAGCTCTGGCCTTGTTGGACTGTGGATCCAGTGGTATCTACCTAGATAAAGCATGGGCCAGGGAAAGACAGATTTTGCAAATACCTAAGGAAGTACCAGAACAAGTCCACACGGTGGATGGATCCCTCTTGGCCTCAGGACCCGTACAGTATACCACCTCTACCTTCTGTCTCCAATTCGGGAAACATCAAGAAAATCTTTCTTTCGTTTTAATTTCTTCACCACATCACGTTATGTTCCTGGGAATTCCATGGCTCACACGGCATAACCCTTACATTAACTGGGAAACAAGAACTATTTCTTTATCCTCTCACTTCTGCCAACACCACTGCTACCTAGCAGGAGACTATTGGTCCCCAAAAAGTCTCTTAACAGCACCCCCTAAGGTGGGATGTTTTATTAACGTCCTACAGGGAGTACCCAGTCATTATCAAGAATATGCCAATGTATTCCAGAAACCAGAAAGACCTAAACTGCCACCCCATAGAGAATACGATTGCGCCATTCCTTTGGAACCAGATGCTGTGGTTCCTTTTGGGCGAATGTACTCTCTAACAGAACCTGAGAAGCATATCCTTAAGGAATACCTAGAGGAGAACATACAGAGTGGATTGATTGCTCCCTCTTCTTCACCTGCAGGGGCTCCTCTCTTCTTTGTGCCTAAGAAGACGAAAGACTTGCGCCCCTGTATTGATTTTAGAGGATTAAACAAGATCACTACTAAGGATCGGTACCCGCTACCTCTTATTAAGGACATCTTAGAAGCTGTCAGAGGGGCAAAGAGATTCACCAAGCTGGATCTTAGAGGAGCATACCATCTTTTAAGGATAAAGGAAGGGGATAAGTGGAAGACCGCCTTCAGAACACCTTTCGGTCACTATGAATACCAAGTAATGCCACTTGGACTCACCAATGCCCCCTCCATTTTTCAAAGATTCATGGACTCTATTTTTTCCGATCTTCTACAGCAAACAGTGGTTGTTTATCTAGACAACATTTTAATATTTTCTGTCCACCCAGAACAACACTCTAAACATGTTCTCCAAGTCCTAGAGAGACTCAGACAACACCATTTATTCTGCAAACCCGAAAAGTGCGATTTTGATCGAACTGAGGTAAAATACTTGGGATATTGCATTAACCAAACTGGGGTCGCCATGGATTCAGGTAAGGTTCAAGCTATACTGGATTGGCCGTCTCCCTCTCCCATCAAAGAAACTCAGTGTTTTTTGGGATTGGCCAATTTCTATCGACAATGTAGATTTTCCTAGTCTATGACGGAAAGTCTTAATTTTATTAAAGACACGGAGGCGAGTATTATGCGTTTCTTTTCTTGCTTTAATTAATGAGCAGCAGTCAAGAAAGTACAACTCCCATAAGGCTTAACATCAGTAGCCAATGGGATTAAAAACATAGTTCAAAACACACATAACCAATAGTAATAACGATATGCCATTATGACGTCACTTGACTGCAAGCAGCCCTCTTTTCTTGCAAATGAAGTCAGTTAACTGTGAACAAAGGGAGTAATAAACAAAGAATAAACAGAGCCATAAGGAAAGCGAAAACATCAGAGAAAAAGTCTAGTAGCTTGCAGAGGCACGGGTAGTCCGGCCAAACCGACAGGGATGATCCAAATCCTGAAGGAAACGAATTGATTGGATGATCCGACGGGATCTGATTAGGACGTTGTCTGAGTAGTTGAAGCCGAAACTAGAGAAAGGGAGGGATAAACAAAGTTATACAAGAGGTGGGATAATACTCGCCTCCGTGTCTTTAATAAAATTAAGACTTTCCGTCATAGACTAGGAAAATCTACATTTTATGACAAGACCGGAGGCTCCTATTATGCGAGTTTAAAGCATATTAATCACATTCGAAGAGACATTATCAATTGGTTTGCAATAGAATACTCTAAAAGTATTGTCATTGGACCAATCCGCAGATTTTAGAATATCCTCCAAACGGGATCCCGCCCAGAAAGCTTTGGAAGCCATAGCTCCTCTAGAGGAATGAGCTCCAAACTTGGAGACATCAATACCAGCCAAAGACATAATCAGTCTTACCCAACGGGCTAATGTAGCCGAAGAAACAGGATTATGGGGTTTCCTGAAAGATATGAGAAGTTGGGAGGAGGATGTTCTCAAATCTGCGGTCCTATGCTCATAAACTTTGAGACATTGTCCTACACACAATTTTGGTTGAAGCGGAAAATAGGGATAAAAGACGGACGACAAATTGGTCTTGGTACGTCTTACAACCGAGAACAGCACACCCGACGGGGTGAATTGACGGTTGGAGACATCCAAGGCCTTAACATCTGATAAACGTTTAATAGAAATTAAACATAATAGCATTGTTAATTTAGCAGATAAAAGCTTTAAGGATAAACTTGAATTATCTGGTAATGCAATCAAATATTTCAAAACAATATTAACATCCCACACATGATTGTATTTCGGTAACGGAGGTTTAGAAAATTTTACTCCCTTTAATAATTTACATACCAACGGATGTTCGCCTACTGGTTTTCCGTGAACATGAATATGGTTGGAAGAGATAGCAGATCTGTAAAGATTGATGGTGCGAAATGCTTTACCTTTGCTGGCTTCCGAGGCCAAAAAATTTACGACAAAAATTACATCTGCTGAAAAGGGATTAATTTGTCTTCCCACACACCAGCAATCCCATAGAGACCAGGCTGCCTTGTAGGCTTTTTTGGTGCCTGGGGCCCAGGAGTTTGAGATATAATGGGAAGCTTCTGCCGAAATGACAGGGGAAGATTGGGAATCCCTGAGATTTTCCAAGTGGATAGGGTTAGGATATTGTTCAGAATAAGGGGATGAGAACGGTGAAGAGGGTCTAGTAGCAGATCCGGAAAGGATGGAATTAACAAGGGAAAATCTATTGACAGTTCTAAAAGAGTGGGGAACCAGATTTGGGATTGCCAAAACGGGACGATAAGAGAGAGGGAAGCGCGTTGACGTCTGGCCTGAGCCAGAACCCTGTTGATCATTATGAAAGGGGGAAAGGCGTAGTTGAGGGAAAGCGACCAATCTTGTGAGAAAGCATCTGATGCTAAGGCCAAGGGATCTGGGCGCCAGCTGTAAAATTGGGGAAGTTGTGTGTTGAGGCGAGATGCAAAAAGGTCTATGGAGAAGGGACCCCATAAGGATTGGATGTTGTGAAACACAGAAGGATGAAGCCTCCAATCGCTGGAATCTCGAAGGTGACGAGAATGCCAATCTGCTACTGTGTTGAGAGTCCCAGGAAGATACTCTGCATGTACCGAAAGATGGTTTGAGAGGCAAAACTCCCAAAAGCTTTTGGCTAGATCTGCCAAAGGTTTGGATCGAGTGCCCCCAAGATGGTTTATATATCTGACCGCAGATATATTGTCCATCCTGAGCAGGATTGCACAATGTACTTTGTTCTTTGCCAGACTTCTGATTGCAAAGGAGCCTGCAAGCGTCTCTAAACAATTGATGTGCAATTTGGACTCCTCGCTTGACCATGTACCCCCAGTCGAGATGGGTCCACAACGGGCTCCCCAGCCTTGATGGCTTGCATCGGATTCTAACACAAGATCTGGGGCTGATGGAAAGATACTTTTCCCGTTCCAAGCATCTAAATGGTCTATCCACCATTGAAGCTCTGTACGAGACTCTATGTCTAAAGGAACGAGATCGGAATACGAAAGCCCCTTTCTTAGGTGTTGAATCTTTAATCGTTGAAAAGCACGATAGTGAAGGGGACCCGGAAAGATTGCTTGGATGGAGTAGGAGAGAAGACCTACAACTCGGGCTAGACTTCGGAGGGAAATGAGGGAATTTCGGAGAATTTGCAAAATTTCTGATTTTATGGATTTTATTTTTGACGATGGTAGAAGAAGGGTCGCTGAGAGGGAATTGATTTGAAATCCTAGAAAGTCCACGATTTGGGAGGGTATAAGAATGGATTTTTCCCTGTTTATTATGAAACCCAATTGTTCCAACAGAGAGCAAGTTGTTTGTAGGTGGAGTAGAAGAGTCTGAGATGATTGACTTAAGATGAGGATATCGTCTAGATAAATTAATAATCTTATCCCTTGAGCTCTTAGAAAAGCTACCACGGGTTTCATGAGTTTTGTAAAACACCATGGGGCTGACGATAGACCGAAGGGCAGAGAGGTAAAGTGATACATTTTGTCTAACCACTGGAATTGAAGAAACTTCCTGCATTCTGGGTGAACAGGAACGACTAAGTAAGCGTCCTGTAAATCCAGTCTGACCATCCAGTCGTTCTGGAGGAGAATGTCTCTGAGATGGAGAATTGTTTCCATTTTGAAATGCCGGTATACAACAAATCGGTTGAAATGTTTTAGATTGATGACTGGACGCATCTTTTTGTTTTTCTTTTGAACAAGAAAAATTGGACTGATAAAACCCGAAGAAAGGGGAAGAGCAGGCGCAATCGCTTGTTTGCGTAACAATGTGTCTACCTCTAGGGAAATTAGATGAACCATTTCTGTGGAAAAATGGGGCGGAGGTTGGAAAAAAGTTTGCACCGGAGTAGAATAAAGTTCTATTTTGTAGCCTAGAACTGTGTTTAACACCCAAGCATCTGTTGTTATTGCATGCCAATTTGATAGAAAATGGGAAATACGACCTCCTGTCGGGAAAGAATCGACTAGGAGGCTTACCTGTTGGGTTGGCGGCTCTGGAATGTCTGGCTGGCCTGGCACGGTATCCTCTGCCACGCTGGGGGTAGAACTGAGGTCTGAAGTCCTGCTGATAGGAACTGTAATAGCCTCTGGAGCCTTGATTGGTGAATCCGCGGCCGGTAAAGCGACCCCTACCTCTACCGGCCCTGGCAAAAACCCGCTGGTGGAACATTTTTCTCATGGACTGTTGGGCTTTGGTTAATGAGGTGAAAGTAGCAACATATTTGCCAAGGTCCTTTATAAAGGAATCTCCAAAAAGCTGTCCATCTGACTGGAGTTGAGGTTGAACGGTTGCCAAATTTACGAGTTTGGGATCAAGTTTAATCAGTAGCCCTATACGCCTCTCATGAATGAAGGAAGAATTTGCATTTCCCAACAGACAAAAACAACGTTGAACCCATAAAGATAACTCTTCTGGGTCGAGGAAGGAACCGTCTAGTCTGGCTGATTCGACAAGATCAAAAATCCTAGTAAGAGGCCCTGTAATGTCTAAGAGTTTGTCCTGACAGGAGGACCAAGCTTTATCCACGCCCTTGCGCGGGTCCTTTCCATGTTTGGTGAAGAAAGTTAACATTTGTTCATCTATAGTAGGAGTAATAGTGGCTTTGTTGGAGAGTACGGGACGAGGACATTCGGATTTTAATTTAGATCTCGTTTGTTTGTCTAGGGGTGAAAAAAGTTTTTGTGCCACATAACGACCCACATGGTCAGCTGGAAACCACTCCGTAGAATTCGGATGATGAATTTGAGAGGGATCGAACATAGGAAAACCCTCTGAGTCGAAAAGAGAAGGGGTAGCAGAAATTACTTTTGCTTTCTTTGGAGGAGGAATGGAAAAGGACTCATCATCATCTTTGTCAGATAAATAGGAATCTGAATCTACATCAGGCATATCTTCGTCTGTATCCTGAATAACTGGAGATATAACCGGGAGAACATTACGCTCTTTAGATTTTCGTTTTAAAGAAGATTTTGGAACCATATTGTTATACTCCTTGGCAGGAGCCTTGTGAGGAACCGTGTCCTCTGGCATGCGTGAGATGGACTCACCTTCCATTTGCGTCCCCATACCTGGCTTCGCTGGTAGACGCGAACTACTTTCCCTCGCAGTCTGGGCCGATTTGGAAATTAAATTAGAAAGGTTATTCTCCAGATTTTTGGATAATTTTTGTAATGAGGAAGATACCGCCTGATGAACAGAACTTCTAATGAAGTCACAGAGTTCATGTCTCATCTCTTCCAGTTCAGTGGAAACACCTTGTTCCATAGAGGAAGTACCAGGTTCCATGATGTTTTATTTCAATAAAATATATTTAAACTAAAATAGGTTTGTACATTTAAAATTTGAATTTTAGGAGTCCGAAACTGAGAAGAAACGAAGTCTGTTGTAATGGAAGGGGTTAATAATATGGCACAGGTCAAAATAAAGCGACTAAAGTTGCTCTAGAGAAGAAATAAATAAAGCTGAGAAAGCGTGCTGTCCTCCGACGTCTCTGCCTCAGGAGCAAACCGAATGACGGTTGCTGCCTGAGGCAAAGGAATGCCTGGAATTTGGAGCGCGCGCGACGCGCGTGTAAAAATAAACAAACCCAACGTCAGCGCTGAAGCGCTCAGCTCGGAACCTTTCAAAAAGGGAGGTCGGAGCAAAGGAACACACGGCAGCTTGCCGTGAACTATAAATCAAAGGAAATGCCTATGAACTCGCGCGACGCGCGTTAAAACAAACAAATAAATAAACTAAAAACGGAGTTGACGAACTCAGCTCAAAATAGCCGAAATGCAGTGGCCGGAGACACAAACAAACATGCGGCAACTTGCCGTCTGACATTACAAAGGTAATAAAGCGAAATATTTGTGAAACCAATAATATTAAACTCAATTAATAATATAATTAAGAGAGTAAAAGAGAATGCGACTTATCTCGACTGCAGCAGCAAGAAAAGAGGGCTGCTTGCAGTCAAGTGACGTCATAATGGCATATCGTTATTACTATTGGTTATGTGTGTTTTGAACTATGTTTTTAATCCCATTGGCTACTGATGTTAAGCCTTATGGGAGTTGTAGTTTCTTGACTGCTGCTCATTAATTAAAGCAAGAAAAGAAACGCATAATAGGAGCCTCCGGTCTTGTCATAAAATTTATAGCGGACTTTGCCCAAAGAACCAGTTACATTACTCAAACCCTTAAAAAAGACAATCTAAAGAAGGGCTTTTGTTGGACACAAGACACAGAGTTAGCTTTTCAAGACTTGCAGAAAGCCTTCATTCAAGCTCCCATTTTACGGCACCCAGACACCAACAAACAGTTCATCGTTTTCGCAGACACCTCCGAAAGAGCCATAGGGCTGCTTTACTACAAAAACAAGACGATGATGAGTTAGAGCACCCTGTATTCTACCTTTCACACATCTTATCCGATTCAGATAGGAACTATTCAGTGTTAGAACGAGAGTTACTCGCCTTGAAGACCGTGTGCACGGAATGGAGACACTTCCTGATGGGTTCGAAAGAACCTTTTGAAGCCCGGACAGATCACCGAAACTTACAATGCTTGAGAAACTTTCAGTGTCAGAATAGCCGACAGGCTCGATGGGCTTTCTTTTTCAGTCAATATGACTTTTACATCACATACATCCCTGGTTCTCAGAATATCCTGGCCGATGCCTTGTCTCAGCGTTACCCTGAGTGTAGCAATTCTCCTGTACAGAATCTATTTGAAAGTAACAAGATCATTGGTTTAGTACAGACTTTTCTAGACCAAGTCAAGTCCGAATATTCCCGTCTAGGAAGGCTACAGAGCTGAATAAGTTGCGCCCGCAACTTCATATAGATCAAGGATACTGTTACCATAACAAGGCCCTGTTCTTACCCACTAAGTTAGTACAGACTGAAGCCTTACGTATGTGCCATGATTCCCCCATCGCAGGTCATCGTGGAATGAAAGCTACCCAAGAGCTTCTGCTTCGCTCCTTCTGGTGGCCAACTCTCAAGGCGGATACTGAAGACTATGTATCATCCTGTCCTATATGTGCTCAAGCCAAGATGCCCCGTACTAAACCAGTAGGATTACTTTGCCCATTACCTGTTCCCCCAGGTCCATGGCACACTATCTCCACTGATTTCATGTGCTCTTTACCCTCTTCAGTGGGAAATCAAGTAATTATGGTAACCGTTGACTCCTTCACTTAAATGTCTCATTTCACGGCGTTCAGAAAGTTATCAATGGCAAAGGAATTAAGCCAAATCTTTACACAAGAAATCTTTCGACTTCATGGATTACCTCAGGTCATTATCTCGGATCGGGGTCCCCAATATATCTCCCGATTCTGGAAACAATTCTGGAAGACCCTGGGAATAGAAGTGGCCTTATCATCAGGGTTCCATCCTCAAACTAATGGACAGACAGAACGACTAAATCAAGGCCTCGAACAATATTTACGCAGCTTCTGCAATGCTACGCAGAGTAATTGGTCTACCTATTTACCACTTGGAGAGTTCTCCTACAACAACTCAATACACAGTGCCTTGAAAGTCTCCCCTTTCTATGGATCTTACGGTTTCCATCCTAAGGCCTTCCCAACTCCCCTGAAAGATATTTCCAATCTTCCTGCCATCTACTCCTATGTTCGGCAGCTACGGGGTGTCCAACGTGTTATCCATTCTAACCTTGTGGCCACTAAGTCACGTATGAAAAGAATAGCTGATTAAAGACGTTGTGAGGCTCCACAATATCAGGTCCACGATAAGGTTTGGCTTTCCTCTAGATTTTTACCTCTCCGACTTACCCAGAAGAAATTCAAACCTCGTTATTATGGTCCATTTCCGATTCTCCAGAAGATTAATCCAGTCTCTGTGCGTCTTCGTCTGCCCCAGACTTGCAAGATACATCCTGTGTTCCATGTCTCACAACTTAAACCTTACCTTCCTGATCCTTATCACAGGCAATTTTCCTATCCTCCCCCTCTGCTGATTGATAATGTACCCGAATACGAGGTCCAGGAATTCTGTGACTCTCGGTTTTTCCATGGGCGCCTTCAATATCTTGTTAATTGGAAAGGTTACCCTGTGATTGAGTGTTCCTGGGAAGATGCCCCTTCAGTTCATGCCCCTCTTTTGGTCCGTCGCTTTTTCCGGCTTTTCCCTCACAAACCTGAGGCCTCGGGGTGGGACCTACTGTTGCGCCGCGGCCGCGAGCACGGCCCGCCGCGGGCGCGGCACTCGGGAAACGCGGCAGCCCGCGGGCAGGCTGCGGGGGAAGCCGCGGCTCGAGTCAGGGGTCACGGCACTCGCCGCGCCCCCTTTCTCAGACCTCTGGTTCCAGGGCAGGCACGGCAAGGGAGGAGACACCAAGTCGGGTCTCAAACCTCGCCGTGCGTAGCGCGTTCAGCACGCACAACACATCCCTAACCCACACATGTCTGGGATTCCCCGGGGAACCCTCATTGACTTCACTCACCTGTTACACGGCAAAGAGCCGGATGCTTGCACATGTTTAGCTTTTGTGCATGCTTTTCCCTTTCCCAGCATGCTGTTCACTTCCTCTTTTCCCTGCATGCTTTGTTTCTCTTTTCCAGATGCATGTTCTCTATTATTAGTCATGACCTTTTCCTCAATCCAAGATGGTGGTATTGCTACTTCCTGTTTTTCACTTCCTGTCTAGGGGTATATAAGGGGAATCTAGCTTCTTTCTCATTGCGTTGCAACACTCCTGTGGTGGTAGTCACGCACCGGCTGGTTTCATCTTGTGGAGCCAGTTATTCTTGACCTGTCTTCCGTCTCCAGTATTCCTGAACTCCAGAATCTTCAGTCCTAACGTCCTTGTGTCCTCCTTCTGTTTCAGGGAGTTCCTGTTGGAGGTTTTTTACCCTTTTGGGGTTTTTCCTCTGGGACTCCTTCTGGAGGGCACGGACTGTAGTGGCTTGCTATTGTCAAACAGCACCGTGGCTACCGGAAGGGGTCGCCCCTACCTCGGCCAAAGCAGGACCTGCAGGAACCGGGGTCGTTCCCCACCTCTCATCAATCTCGACGGTAAGCCCAGGGTGAACCGTGACATGAGTCTCCCAAAATGGGTGCTCTCAATCTTTCATAGAAATGCTGAACACCACAACATCAGGCGATGGGCAGAGGTGAAATTAATTGCAATAGGCGGTGTATACAAATAACACACTGATGACTTTCCAAGTGAATGGGGATCACTATGGTAGTGGGGGTGATTCCAGGCGTATAATGCTCTGATAAGCCCAATTACAGCAGTATAGGGCCTTGATCACAAGAAACCACCAACACCTGATTCGCTATACTTACTTTTCAGTTATGGAGAAAGCAGCAAATCGGTCTCACTAATCTATGGGGCACTCCTAGGCACAAATACAACGGAATACCTGGCATTCGGTGAGAGGTGAGCTCTCTGCATTGGACAGGAGCTGACAGACAGATAAGGACCTTGGAACAAGTTAAGAAGGTATTGAGGAATTCCAACTTCAAACATACCCAATTCAACTACAGTCACCATACCATCTAACCCAAAGTGGACCAACTGTATGTGTTTCCTGGGACCTTACCTAAATGCCCTTGATGTCCTTGTCTAGAAACCGACTATTGACATATGGTATAGGCTTGTCGGAAGTTTGTGCAGTTCTAAGCTGAGATGGTAGCAATGATGGAGAGAACAACCAGTAAACTTCTGAGGGTCGATCCAGTCTCATGTTTATTAGAGGTACAACCACACACTAAAAAGGGTAAGAATGCCATGAGATTCATAGACTTAGCATATGTCCCTACCAAAAAACAGATAGCAATGGCCTGGAACTCCCCCGCAACTCCACCCAAAGAAAAATTGAACAATTGAATGAGGAGCCTCTCCAAATGATGCCCTTTGCGCGCAAAAGGTGACAGGGCGCAGGAGAACACTTGGCATGCATTCATGGATTCGGAGGCAGCCATATCTGACAAGAGGCCAGCCTAATCCTGCCTTCCTAAGTGGGCAAAGAGAACACCCGTAGCTGGAATAGGGAGAGCGGCTCAGGTGAGGATGACACAATAGGTATACACTAAGGGCCCGATTCACAAAGGTAAGTTAAGAGGAGTATCTTTACGTCCGCACTCAGGGCGGATGACGTGCACTCGGGGCAGAGCATCCGCAATCGGGGCAGAGGAACCGGAGTTGGGTCGGAACCCAATGATTGGCAACAGGAAATGACACAGAGTAAATGCAAGACAGGAAGTCCATGACAGGAAGTTGCAGGCAGCCATTTTATTGTCATTCTGAGTCATCCTCTCTTACAGACAGGATCCTCTGCCGTCCTGCTGCTCTTTACACCCTAACTTCCCCCAAAATGGCTGAGAAAGCTGATGAGAGAGCACACCCCTTCAGTGACTGACAATTGGACATCTTAGCTGAGGGAGTACTGGACCATTACCCTCAGCCTTATGGGGGTCTGGTGGACCAGCTGAGCAATGCATCGCCTACCCAGCTCTGGGAGCAGATTGCACAGCGCAGTGGGCGTTTACCACCAGAGGGCCAGGATCTACAAGTGCTGGGAGGACCTGAAACGTTGGACCCGACTGAAGGCCCAAGAATTGAGGGATCAGTCCTCCCAGCCCCACGTGCACCATCCCCACCTCATGCCACTGTAAAAGAGGGTCCTGAAAACCTCCTGGCAGACCCTCTATGCTCAGCTGGAAGAGTTGGAACAGCAGAGACCTGGTAAATGCATGGGCTCCATACTCTGTGTGGTAGGATGGTGTGAGTTGTGACTGAGCTGTACCAACACGTATCATATGTCACCATGTACACATTCTCAACAATAGCTGCAGCAGTCATGAGGCCAATGTCCCATTGGAGCACATTGGAAGCACTGAGCAGAGGGCATCCTGGGACTTGTAGTGTTCTAAACACTACAGGGGAATTTGCCATACCTCTTGCATGCATATGAAGTTATGCAATGCCAACACCATGACTGGCGAAGCAAGGGTCTCATCACTGCTGAGTACAATGGCAAAGGGATGGTCCAGTCACTGTCCAGTGTGAGGTCAATAGGTCACATAATGTATTGCATGCTGTTACTTGCATGCCTTTGTTGTGTCTTTCATCAGTGTGAAGTTTAATGTCATGTATCTTGGAGTAATGGCTGACTTTGGAATACTTGTCTCATACAAAATAATCCTAACATTTCCAAGGGTAAACAAATGCATATCTTCACAAAAGTGGCTTGTACGTCTCATGTGACATTTAGGTAGCAGATCGAATTTTTCACAAATGCCAAATGGTGTATAGTAACACCAGGCAGTCTTGATCTGTCAAATGTGGAACATGCCATGTAGCTTGGCTGATATTTTCAGGGATCCACCAATACTTGTACCCGCAGCTTAACAAAGGTCAGTACCAAGGACTAGTTTTTACATGTACGCTCATGCAAGCATTTATATGGATTCAGACCATGCTACACCGCAGATAACATGCAATAGTTTGAGACTACCAATTCTGCACTTGATAGGGTTGTCATACTGTTGTATGATGGAACCACACACGCTGGAACAACGCATGCCTTAACAACAGGGTCGGAACCACGACCGTGTTGTTTCCACACATGCCTTTACCATGCATGCCTTTACAATAAATGTTGTTGTAAAAGCATGCCTAGTAAACGCATGTGTGGAAACAGCATAGGAAACAGAATGGATGGTTCTTTCATGCAACCACCCACCCGCCCTGAGCCCCAAAACTATGCCCACCCCAATACCTAAAACTACCCTGACCCCCAGCCACCCTGAGCCCTAAAAGAAAACTATCCCAAAACCCCATCCTGCTCCTAAGAAAAGTACCCGGCCCCCCACCAGCTGTGAACCCTAAAAAGAACTAACCTGACCCTCCCACCCCTACCCCATAAAACTAAACTACCCTGACACCCTCCACCCACCCTGAGCCCTAAAACCTTCCCCCTGATAAGTAAAATACCCCGATCCCCCCATGTGCCCTGAGCCCTAAAAACACTACCCTGACCCCTTCACTCCTGCTCCTAAAAACGAAAGTACCCCGATATCCTCCACCCACCCTAAGCCCTCAATCCTTAAACAAAAATCATCCTGATCCCCACACCCTGCCCCTAAAAACGAAATTACCCTACCCCCCACCAGCCCTGAGCCCTAAAAAACCTATCCTGACCCCTCCACCCCTGCTCCCAAAAACTAAAGCACCCCGACTCCCCTACCCAACCTGCACCCTAAATCCACCCCCACTGCTAAAAACAACCCCACTTACCGCACTGTGTCCTCTCCAGATCCTTTCTCCTCTTCTCTCCTCCCTCCTTAAGCCTTCCCGACCCCCTAAAACATAAGCTACCCCATACCCCACCTTAAGCCCTAAAAAAATACCCAAACCCCCCACCCACACACCTAAAAAAAATAGCCTGAACCTCCACCGTAACCCCTAAAAAAAAAAAACCATCCGCCTCTAAAACAAACAAAAAAAGCCTGACCCCTACCCCCACCCACCCAATTCCTTAATCCAGCCCAACCCTAAAAACTACCCTCAAACTTGCCCTAGCCCTACTTATCTCACTGCGTCCCTCCCTAAGCCCTAAAAAAAGAAATATCCAAACCCCCACCCCGTCCCTAAAAAAAAAGCCCTTCCCCTCACCCACCCCAGCCCTTAATCCATCCCACCCCTATAACTACCCCCAGTCCTGTCCCACTTACCTCACCGCATCCTCTCCCGATCCATTCTGCCTTTTTCTGTGCCTTAACCAAGTACTTTGGTACATGTGTGGTTAAGGCAAAGAAAAAGGCAGTTGTTGTTCTGTCAAGCGTGGTTATGCTTGCGTGAGAAACATCTGTGTTGTCCACAACGCATTATTTAGGACGTGTTCCTTGTCATGTTCATACTTTGGAGTGGACAGCCCCATCCAGACTGTATTCCATCTCCACTTGCAGACATACTTGTGAAAATGACTAGGTAGCTGTTATGATATTTATGTTTTGACCACTGACTCCAGGTTGCACTTAGCCTGGCAGCACACCGTCATATTATTGACCATCAGCTTAATTTTGCTTATTGACTTTATTTTAGCATTAGCCACTGCCACGTTAAAAGCTGCAAGTAGTTTTCCACATTGTACAATGTGCACATGTTTTTATTTTTCGTGTTCTTTCCCACCAAGGCCTTAGGCTGATAAGAATGTATGAAGACGGCTGGGAACTGTCTTGTTTTGAATTGGCACCTTGGGATTGTGGCAAAGTCCCGACATGTTATTTTCAAAGCTGGCCTAAAGCAATCAGCATTTTTTTTATAAATTAACTTCTGCAGTGAGAGGGAGGTTCTCGAATTTTCCTCTCTTGTTTGTTCGAAGTATAAGAGGCCGGGACTAGATGGAACAGGGACTGAGAGTGTTTGCAGATCTCAGGCATATCCAGGACGCTGGAGTGTGTCATCCTTCCCGTGAGGATAATTGATCTCTCTCTCCTTGATCGATTCTGGGATCTGGCGATCTGATGCTGAATAGAGGGGAGATGAAGCAGTTATGCCCTTGCCTCACGGTGATGCATATTTTTTAATTCATTATTTGCTTTGCATTATAATATAAATACATATATTTGTTGTGTATATTGCAGTGGAGAATCATTTGTACATGTTTTCATTTCATTGCTGTGACCATTTTTAAACGTCTGCTTTCAGCATGCTAATCTCCTTTTATGAACCTTGCGAGGCGAAATAATAAATGGGATCTGTAGGAGGCTGGACTGGCTTGTAGTGAGTACCAAGGGGTACTTACACCTTGCACCAGGCCCAGGTATCCCTTATTAGTGTATAGTGGTGTCTAGCAGCTTAGGCTGATAGAAAATGGTAGCTTAGCAAAGCAGCTTAGGCTGAACTAGGAGACCAGTGAAGCTCCTACAGTACCACTAGTGTCATATGCACACTATCATAAGAAAACACAATACACAGATATACTAAAAATAAAGGTACTTTATTTTTATGACAATATGCCAAAGTATCTCAGTGAGTACCCTCAGTATGAGGATAGCAAATATACACAAGATATATGTACACAATACCAAAATATGCAGTAATAGCAATAGAAAACAGTGCAAACAATGTATAGTCACAATAGAATGCAATGGGGGCACATAGGGATAGGGGCAACACAAACCATATACTCTAGAAGTGGAATGCGAACCACGAATGGACCCCAAACCTATGCGACCTTGTAGAGGGTCGCTGGGACTGTAAGAAAACAGTGAGGGTTAGAAAAATAGCCCACCCCAAGACCCTGAAAAGTGGGTGCAAAGTGCACCTAAGTTCCCCAAAGAGCACAGAAGTCGTGATAGGGGAATTCTGCAGGGAAGACCAACACCAGCAATGCAACAACGATGGATTTCCAGCCGAGAGTACCTGTGGAACAAGGGGACCAAGTCCAAAAATCACAATCAAGTCGGGAGTGGGCAGATGCCCAGGAAATGCCAGCTGTGGGTGCAAAGAAGCTGCCACCGGATGGTAGAAGCTGAGGATTCTGCAAGAACGACAAGGGCCAGAAACTTCCCCTTTGGAGGATGGATGTCCCACGTCATGAAGAGTTGTGCAGAAGTGTTTTCCCGCAGAAGGACCACAAACAAGCCTTGCTAGCTGCAAAGATTGCAGTTAGGGTTTTTGGATGCTGCTGTAGCCCAGGAGGGACCAGGATGTCACCAATTGCGTGAGGGGACAGAGGGAGCATCCAGCAAGACAAGGAGCCCTCTCAAAAGCAGGCAGCACCCGCAGAAGTGCTGGAACAGGCACTACGAAGTGGAGTGAAACAGTGCTCACCCGAAGTTGCACAAGAGAGTCCCACGCCGCCGGAGGACAACTCAGGAGGTCGTGCAATGCAGGTTAGAGTGCCGTGGACACTGGCTTGGCTGTGCACAAAGGAAATCCTCGGTGAGTGGACAGGAGCCAGAGTAGCTGCAAAACACGCAGTTCCCAGCAATGCAGTCTAGCTTGGGGAGGCAAGGACTTACCTCCACCAAACTTGGACTGAAGAGTCACTGGACTGTGGGAGTCACTTGGACAGAGTTTCTGAGTTCAAGGGACCTCGCTCGTCGTGCTGAGAGGAGACCCAGAGGACCGGTGATGCAGTTCTTTGGTGCCTGCGGTTGCAGGGGAAAGATCACGTCGATCCACGGGAGATTTCTTCAGAGCTTCTTGTGCAGAGAGGAGGCAGACTACCCCCACAGCATGCACCACCAGGAAAACAGTCGAGAAGGTGGCTGGATCAGCGTTACAGTGTCGCAGTAGTTGTCTTTGCTACTTTGTTGCAGTTTTCCAGGCTTCCAGCGCGGTCAGCAGTCGATTCCTTGGCAGAAGGTGAAGAGAGAGATGCAGAGGAACTCTGATGAGCTCTTGCATTAGTTATCTAAGGAATTCCCCAAAGCAGAGACCCTAAATAGCCAGAAAAGGAGGTTTGGCTACGTAGGAGAGAGGATAGGCTAGCAACACCTGAAGGAGCCTATCAGAAGGAGTCTCTGACGTCACCTGCTGGCCCTGGCCACTCAGAGCAGTCCAGTGTGCCAGCAGCACCTCTGTTTCCAAGATGGCAGAGGTCTGGAGCACACTGGAGGAGCTCTGGGCACCTCCCAGGGTAGGTGCAGGTCAGGGGAGTGGTCACTCCCCTTTCCTTTGTACAGTTTCGCGCCAGAGCAGGATCCCAGTGAGACAGTGAAAACACTGTGACATACACTCACAAACAGGCCAAAAGTGGGGGTAACAAGGCTAGAAAGAGGCTACTTTCTCACAGGATCTAAGTCACCTGATATTAGCTTAGATATGCTTAGATATTAGCACTTGCTTTTGATACTCACGTACCTTGCCTACATTTGTACACCAACTACATAATGTTCTCAATTCTATTTCAGTGGACCCGCTGTCCAGGAACAAAAAGAAGGTGACCATGGACAGAGATTAGCATCCTGGGAATGTTAGCGGGCACAGCCTTTGTCTTCAATAGAAGAAGAGGAAGAGGCGGAGGGACCAACAACATCAGGAGGCAGGGGTAGTGTGCCCAACTGGACAGACTAAGCTGAGAGTGACCAGGTGGAGGCTGTCAGAAACTGTAGGAGGGGGCTCTGAAATGGACACCTCTGGCCGGGGGGGGATGTCTCCTCTCCCCTTGAACTCCACTACCCTGGCCTACCGGAGTTGACCCCACCACAGGGAGATCAAACACCCGACCCTGACCATGCCATACCACATGGTACCCACAGTCCATTGGGGCACCCAGCTGCCACCCCTGCCACCAGTCCCCCTCTGAGTGCCTGCCAGAGTCTCAGGAGGAGCTCCCATGTCCCTGACACCACACATCTCTCTTCTGCTACCCAAACCTCTCCCTGTATTGTCACACCTGTGACTGCATCCCAGGAAGAAACAAAAAAAGGCAAAAAATATATATAGTGACCTCCTCTATGCCCCACGAAGTATTAGCATTTGAAAAAGCAGTACTAAGTGATTTATCTGCTTTACAACCCCAACGGAGTTTTTCCAACATCTCCAATGCTGAGAGAGATGCCCTAAAAGCTCTATCTACAGACTTGAGCGTTGTCACCAAACCTGCGGATAAAGGGGGAGCCACGGTGATAATGAATTCATCTGATTACAGACAAGAATGTTTACGTCTATTGGGGGATTCGACCTATTACACACAGACCCACACAGATCCAACGAAGAGATTACAAACCGAAATACGAGGTATGATTGAGGAAGCCTTAACGAACACTTGGATCTCACGCAATGAGGCCTCCTTTCTGGATACTACAAGCCCGCGTATCCCTTACTTCTACTGCCTCCCCAAAATCCACAAGGGTAAAATACCTCCCCCGGGATGTCCAATCGTCTCAGGCATAGGGTCCATCCTGGAACCCCTCTCTACTTTTTGTGACAAATTCTTACAACCGATTGTCCAGACATCCACCACCTATCTGAAGGACACCAAAGATGTCCTCAACTTGATTTCAGCTATCAACTCAACGACTGAAGTTCATGCCCTCATTACCCTGGATGTTGAAGCCTTGTATACAAATATTCCACAAGAGGCCACTTTGGAAGTTGTTGAAACTGCTCTTCACTCAGTCAGTCAGATACTGACTTCTCCTGTACATTTCATTATGCATTGTGCATCTCTAGCCTTGAAAGAAAATTTCTTCCAGTTCGAGGATCTTCTCTTTCTTCAGACTCGTGGCACATCAATGGGTAGTACTTTCGCCCCAAGTCTTGCGTGTCTATACATGTCTGACTTTGAATCAAGGTTTATACTCCCTGACACCAATCCTTTTCATACCAACATTAAAGTTTGGCGTAGATACATCGATGACATTTTGATCGTGTGGCAAGGTCCCCTTTCTGGAGTACAAGCTTTTACTACTTGGGTTAATACATTGAACCCTTTCTTGAAATTCACATCTTCTGTCTCTAATACAGAGATACCCTTCCTGGATCTCATGATCTGCATTGAACATGGGAAATTACACACTCATACTTACCAAAAAACTACAGACCGCAATAGTCTCCTTATGTATGAGAGTCACCATCCTAAGGCACTCAGAGACAATCTTCCGTACGGTCAGTTTCTCCGACTCCGACGGAACTGTAGTACCACCCGTATGTTCTCCTCCCAAGCTGATGATTTGACCACCAGACTGAGCAATCGCCATTACCCAGACAAGGTGGTCAGGACAGCCTACAAACGGGCCAAGTCCTGTAACAGAGACAATTTACTATCCACTAATTCGGTGGACCCAGAGCCTAAACTCACATGCGTGTCAACCTTTACTCCTCTTTCCAACACTATAAAAAAAGTTGTGAATAAGAGATGGTCTATTCTCTGTAGTGGTGGGTCGCAGATTCCAAAACCTCTATTTGCCTTTAAACGCACCACTAATGTAAAGGATTTACTCGTCCATACTAGACCCCGCCCCACTTCATCACCCCCCCCATTTACAAACACTATGGGGTTTACCACCAGTAACTGGTCATTTTCCTTGTGGCACGTGCAATTTTTGCACCCTGACTAAACGATTAAAATCCATCGAATTTGACTCCATAGGCCCTTGGCATCTACTCAGACACACGAATTGCAACACAAAAAATTGTGTTTACATGATCACTTGTCCCTGCAATTTACAATATATAGGTATGACCACACGAGCAGTGAAATTTAGGATTAACGAACATCGCAGCAACATCAGATGTGGCCGTGCCACGACTAAACTGGCTTTACACTTCCTTGACAAAAGACATAGCCCTAACGACATGTGGTGGGTCGTGCTACAAATTGACTCACGCAACACACCGAACTCACTTTTTGAGTTAGAACAACGATGGGTGTTTAAATTACGCACCTACCTAAATGGTTTGAATGATGAGATTCCTTGGAATTGTCTTTCAAAATGATTGTTCACTGTATTTTTAGATTGTTGCAGTTACTAATGCTAATTCCCTAGAGTTTATTTCTTTTGATACTCTTTTCCCCTTTTTGTACAGTCTTTTCAGTGATTAGCTAACCAGCATGATTCTGTGATTTTTCTCTTATGATCAATAATTTTGATTTTGGGATATCCAGTATCTCATTAAGATACCATCCCTTACCCCACGAGGTCATGTGCAGACGATTATTATCCTCTTATTATTTTTCATTGATTTGTAGTCCTGTTTCGTTGTCTGAAACTGTCAGATTAACGCTTATTGCTGTTTTCTATTTTTAGATCTTTTAATGTTGACTCCGGGACCTCCTCCGAGTCTTTTTTCTCTTTCTATAATTCCTAGACCAACGCGTTCCGCGTTGCCTGACTGCCTGACCGGAAACTCTTAATCTCCAATTTCCGGCACGCTATGTACATCAAGCGCAGCGGCCCGGGTTCCACTATTCTTCGGGAACCACGGACCTGGGTAGGTCTCTGCCTGGCCAGCATTGCTGCAACAAGTAAGTGACCTGCCGCTTTCCCCCCCCTCGGGTGATACTATACAGGTCCCGTTCCCCTTTTCGGGACCCGTGTTTTCTGCGGACTCCTCCTCCTACGTTGTTCTGCCATTTGACAGTCAACATGGAGTCTTTTATCCACCGGCTCCTTACTCTGTTATATCGGCGACCGTTGACCGTATTGCTGTAAATACAGTACATTTATCGAGGAGACCAGAGTTACTCCTCTACTCTGACTTCTTCCTGTGCCTCGGTTTCCGTGAGGATGGACTCTACATTTAAAAATTTAAAATTTAAACTTAGATAGTTATTGATATTTACCACTCCTTTTACCGTCTAGTGTTCTCTGTTAGACAGCATTTTATGTCTAACCACACTATGTAGTCTGCTACCTGTATTTACTCCTATGGACCTTTCTGTCCCACAGCTATTTTACTGACATTCACTGCCTTATTCGTTATTTTTGGTTTTCCATGCTTCGTGTGATCATACCAATTATGAACTTATGATTACTACATTTGAGACCCCTATGACAACACACATATACGTTACTTGATTGGATACTTGACCTATCTGTTAATTGATTCTGTTGTTTCATATTCCCCCTTGTTTAGACGTTGTTTAGCGCTGGACTATTGGTCCGTGTATTCCTAAGATGCTCGCCTTCAATTTTAGGACGGTAAGCTTGTACCCACAAGCACTTGCATGTGTGTTGCTCACGAAGTAATACTTGCACTGCACATCACGGCCGCCTTGTTTTCCCATGATATGTACAATGCTATGACTCGCCCCTATTGTGGTATAACCTGTGTACTTCTTTTTTGCAGGGCACGAGTTAGGAATTATTTATTCCATATTCATGTAAGTGATTATTACGCCTCCCCACTAATTGCTGGTTGAGAGGTATCTGTATTTACTTCCTTGCAAATATATGTGACCCTCATTATTCAGGAGATACATATAGTCACATAAGGTCCTGATGAAGCATCACTGGATCCGTTTGGACCACCAGGATGCGAAACATGTTGACCCATGAGGGGGTAGTTTTTGGAGAATTCCCAGACTCCTCTCCTTGATATGTTCTAATTTACAAGAGTGATTGATCTTAACTTCTTGATTCACTCTTCTGTTTCTAATTTTTAATCTTGGCCCTGACCGCTCATTGGGTCCAATAAAATCTACAGTCCCAGTGGCGTTTTTGAGAGTCAATTTTAACCACACAATTTTTTCTGATCTCCGTTGATTCTTTAGTCACCTTTGGGGTCACGGCACCACCATATATTAAGATCTCCGGCAAAGAGCCCCCCCATCAGGGGTGGTGCCCGTCAGACATTGCAGCGCCAGTCTGACGAGGAGCAGCGCCTATGATGAAGCATGACACCCTATGGGTGTGTGAGGCCTCTTGCTCCTAGAATTTAGGACCCTGGTCACTATATATATTTTTTGCCTTTTTTTGTTTTTTTTGGAACAGTGTATCGCTTATTTTCTATGTTCACTTAAGGAGGATATACACTGGACCATAATTCCTCCTGATCCCTCCCTTATTCTCAATGCATCCCAGGAAGGCATGGTGGCAGCTGAGGGGGAGCAGGTAATCTGCTGTCAGATCCTACAGCAGATCTATGAGGAAGTGCGTGGGATACAACAGGATATTGCCTAGAACTTTGCTGCCCTCAATGCCAGCATCATTTCCTTGGGTGCAGCATAATGGCCCTCTCCCAGCGTCCATCCCATACAGCCCTCCATGTCTTGTCTCCCTGTTCATCTTCGCACACTATTGTCCTCAATGTCCTTCATACCCCTGTGTGTCTCAATCCATGGAGTGTTAGGTCCTCTAATGACCAGCCAGGAGGATGCCACCCGCGCAGAAGATCTTATTGTAATTGCAAAGGATGAGGACCAGGAGGACATTTGACTGGACTTGATATCTTGACTGTGACTGGACTTTTTGTTTCCCCCTGTACAAAGACTTATAACCCTGACCTTTCCTGACATGTTATTTTTTTTGTCCAACCCCCTCCATGTCCCCTGCTCCATTAAGAACATTATATGATTTCTTTTCTCCCTTCCCAATGGACAGTTTTTGTTTTCTTAATATGAATATTCTGATAAACAAATATTTATCCAATCAACTTTGTTATGTAGTTCATTGTCTGTGCTGGAACCAGAGTATGGAAGTATACGTATAGAGTTGGTTAGCTATGTCATCCACATGACTCAAATGGACACAGATGGCTCTAGTGTTGAACATGTCCTACACACGTTGTTGACACATATATGGTCTACAGCCACTGAGGTACTGGGTTTTTCAGAACCGGTACTGATCCGGTAACCCAGCGGTGCCAGGGTACACCCAAAGACCTCGGGTACTTTCCTGATTCAGACCACAGAAACTCAGAGTCTTCTAGGTGAAGTCAAAAATTGAATTTATTGGCTGCAGCCAAGTAACAAGCGTCCTAGAGGTACAACAGCACTGTTTGTATGTTCTCAGGAGACTGTGTTTCAATGCAAAGTCAGGTTTCCTTATATACAGTTTTTTAAGCTTCAGGCAAACATTCTTGACATTTTGGTTGGTCATTCACATGTTTTCACTACAAAGGAAAAAACAGTGTCATGATGAAACCTCATATTTCATGTCATCCAACCCATAATAAATTACCCGGCAAGGCCTAGTATTTTACATCAGATAAGTGTGGACCCCCAATAAAAACGGGCACCTCCCCCTCATAAAGTAAGAAGAAGAAAAGAGCAGGTCTAGGTGTGAGCAAGATTAGGCAGGGTGTGTGAGCGATAATAAGGGTTTTATGGCATGGTGTGCCTTGATGCTATCTGATTCGGCCACTGGGAGAGGGACTGACCAAACAGGTTTGGCCTGAGGCAATGGTTCCAGCTTGCCCAGGTCAGAGAAAAGTCAATCAAGGTGTACGTGTCCTTGGAATCAAATCTGACTGTATCATAAGCCTATGTGAGGGCAACTTTTAAAAATGGCTGCCGTGTATAAAATGGGAGCCACGAGTGCAGGACGAAAATGGCGATTTCGAGGTGAAAACGCTGCTGGAATTGAGCGAAAATGCTCATGCTTAGTGTACTAGTCATTATCGGTCTTTTGATACTAGAATCGTACTGCTGTGGCAAAGTAAATTACATGGGTCCAGAATTTTTAGAACCACAAACCCTCCTTTTGCCCTTACATAGGCAATAAACCTATTCTCGTGCTAATCTGAGTCCAGGTCTATGTTTATAAGGCCATGGAGATGTTGCTGGAGCAAAATTCTAGTACTTGGTAACTCTCTCTGGACAGGTCTCCTCGAACATGAAGTAGCACAAAAGGCCACATATGGCAGGACAAAATAAGGAATACCTCTATCTGCAGTAGGTGGCATAAGATCACACACCCAACAATTAGTGATGTTCACTACTAACTAGTGTTGATGCAGAAGCTGTACAAAAGAATTGCTTACGAATTCTGATCTTCTAACCTGCTCATGTTCAGGAAAAGGGTGAAAAGAGTGCAAAGAAACAATAGTAGGAAAAGACATAGGTTGGGAAGTGGGTGCAGAAGTCAATTGAGTAGAGAAAAACAACCCCATCCATAAATGACAACGTCATGTTTAAAAGACACTAGAAAACACGTTATTAAGAACATATAGACAACGGGAGAAAGTAGTGACCACTATTACAAATGAAATAATAATTTTTCACAACCCTAACCAAAAAGCAAATCCTAAAATTATCTAGTAACATTTTTAGGGCTCCTCTGCATTTCAGTAATTTTTGTATGTTCAGGTGGAACAGTGGTGACTCTCATCAATGCTCTAAGGTGAAAAGGGGGTACTCTTTCCACAGAAAATGGACTTTATTCTGCTTTTACTAAACAGAATAGTACTTTAAAACAATGCCAGCAAAACAATCAGTCTCCTAACACCTAGTCTATACAATCACACGGAAACCTCTTGTGAAACCAACTATGCCCAGAGTCCGTTCAAAAAGCCTCTCTGGCAGGCTTCTATTGTCCATCAAATTTTCTTTTGCTGTTTTCTTTCGCATGGGCCTCTCAATTCAGGCCTCTTCGTGAGAAAAGTACTGCTTAGTTGGAGTGCCCTCCTGGCAAACACCCACAGCTCACTCGAAAGTCTCAATGTCTTAAAGCAATGCACCAGTGTCTCTCCTCTGTGGCAGACACTACAAACAATGTGCTCTTCATTGATCAAGGGCACAAATCATCTTGTGCAGACCCAAGCACCATTAATTGGGAAATAGCTCAAGCTCAGCAGCACTTTCAGACTCCAACACTCATTATTTAGTGTCAGAGGACGCTCAAGCTGCTCTTTCATGGGCACCACAATATAGTGCCTTTTTCCAAACTTGAAATCTCCGGTGCACTGCCCTTCTTCCGTTGGAGCAAAGAAAAGGGGGTGTGTGGCCAAAACTCAGGCCAAGGGGCTCAAGGGATTGCACACTGTCAGAGGTTACCAGTACATGACAGGTAGAGAAATGAAACCTCAAAACAGCTCTGCCATCAACAACAGGAATCCTTCTCTTTAGCTCCTTTACACTGAAACTTTGGTTTTGTGATGTCCAACGCCGTCTGATGGAGCAAGTACGATACCATGCGCTGGCGATCGCTGTCCAGCTTTGCTTCTTTCTGGGTGCTGAGACTGTAGGGCCAAGACGTCCGTCTTTCATCTGTAGCTGTCACTGATGGGAATTAGGCTTAAATCAATGTCCAGCAGGTTATTATGACTTGATACCCGCAGAATCTAGTGACGTAGGAAATGTGCCACAGTTGTTAGTTTCCTTCAATTTAGTAAAAAAAAACAGTTCATGGTTTTTAACAAGGGGACTGCAAGCAGGTGGTCTGCAATCTTCAAAGGAGTAGCCATACACCATGGGCATAAAATACAAAGACAAAGGCAGAAGGGCAAAACAGGGTCTCTAGCATCTTTAATTGGGTTCTCTCCATTATTCTCTGCCATCTATAGCTACATGAGAATTCTATCTGAATGGGTTTCCTCACACAGTGGCATTGTCTAATGGGGTAAACGCATATTTTCCTCAATGATTAAGTCTAGGTGTTCCTTCTTACCTTAGAACATCTCAATAGAGAAATCACATGATACCGATTATCAGGGACATGTAGAAACCTTCCTTTAAAAACTGTGCATCAAGTGCACTATGCAATACACAGGCTAATAGTCAAATGTGCAAACAAAGAGACATGAACTAGAGGGTCCTGATATTTGCATGATTAGGACACATCTGATCCCACCAAAAATTAAAGTAGCAGGAACAGAAAGGAACCGAAAACCAAATTAAAATAGACATTGAAAATTCGTCATGTTCAAAAAGGTAAACATAAGATATCTCCTATTGAAATGGAAAACTTTTCTTACTATAATATTGAGTCAGTTAACCATTCTATCGCTACCCTGACAGTCAGGCTGGAAAACATTGAAGCAGGCCTAAGGCAAATTCTTGAAAACCAGTCTGGTCATACCAAAGGGAATTATACATAACATGGGGGTCCCTGGTACATCACTGCAGTCTGGAAATGTGAACCTGAACAATACGTCAATAATAATAAAAGGGCTGACTGGTGAAAGGAATTCGAAAAAGAGAAATGGGACTAGGACATAGCTAAAATCTCAATAACTAAGCATGATCCGACATTGGTCAGGGGAAGTAACAAAAAAAAAAAATCTATAGGAAGAACCAAAAAAATTATTTGGGTGATAGTCAGGCATGTGACACAACACCGAGAGTACGGGTGATACACAAAGGCCAAAGTTACACAAATTTTAACTCTACCGTTGGCGACTACACCATATACGGTACTCCTAGCTAATGTTTCAGTTCCTTCTTCAGGAAAAAATGAAAACCTGGTTTTCTTTTAAGGAACGAAAGCCATATGCTACTTAGGAAACAGAACATCATTAACTAATGTAATATAGAAATTAGGCCACCTTGAGTCACAGATCTATAATTTCATCCTTAGGTCCAATCAAGGCTACATAAATGTAGGGCTGCCTGTTCCTTTAAGGGAAGGGGCAGTAACGTGACTAACTGCAGGTGACCCACTGTGATCCTGTATATCTCTTTTTATTTTCCTTCAATACCATTATAGCCAAATAGACATGCACTGGTGAAGTGTTGTCTTTTATGTTCACAGCATGAAATATCATTATCTGTGGAATTTAGTAACCAGAACAAGTTCAACCAACTGTTGCGTAGCGATGGGCATCGTCATTGACCATCCCCTCACAACATAGGGGAGCTTGTAATAGTATCAAAAGCAGCAACAAACATGCAAAAAACAAATAAAAAATAATAAAAACGCACAAAACGTCAAGCCATCAGATATACTTGCTGTGTATCAAGCACAAAAAGCATAGACAAAACAATAGCATGTGTGAATAAGCGGTGACACACAACACCATGTCATGTACTTTATGCACTGTAAACCTGCAGCCCAAAACCCAATATTTGGGCCTGTTTAATTTGTCAGGTTTAAAATCCTTACCCTCCTTTTGACAGTAGATCACCAGGCAATGGAAATCTGCTGTCAAATATAACTTTACTGTTTCTCTTCTAACATACAGGACCAGCAAGAACAATTCATGATAGGACCAAATACATGAAAATACATTTCCATTACTTAACTGTTACCCTCTTGTCAGTTACTTCGCAACATCAAGCCACCTTAGTTTTACCTTTCTAAAAGTAAAAAATTGTTACACTGACACTCCATATTAATTTGGCACCTACAATTTCCACTGTGAAAAATAAGTCTTAATTGGCAAATCGTTCTCATTAAGGCATGTAGCCTTCAAAATTTTAGAAAAGGGCTGCATCTTATTTTCTGTCTAAGACTTAATGCAACACTTCGTTTTCTGTCAAATAAAAGCAACTAGCAGGCATCATTTTATTTTTTTTAGAGCGGAGACACAAATGTATCAGTTCTGCAGAGCATTTAACATGATGTTGGGACTTTCGAAGAAACCCCTTTTTTTTATATTTTCCCTTTGGAATTAAGTTCTTTAATTGTATTGATGTTCTTCTGGAGAAACCAGAAATCCCACTTTTAGAGGCCCGTAGGGTCATTCTGCATTTCACAGAGACAAGACCCTAATTTAAAAGGTCACAAGTGTCAACATGACAGCCTCCTCCATTGTTTATGGGAAAACTAAAGATAGCATCTCAGAAGTGTGACTTGAGCCAGCCTCTGTAGCTCTCCTAGCTTCTGCCACTCTGAATCTGTCAAAGACAGTAGGCCTTCCTATTTTCCTTCTAACCTGCAATAATTCACTCTATTTAAAAAAAAAAAAAAAATCCTTTTTAGGCGCTAAAAAAATTATCTCTATTTCAAGATTATTAAACTACATTTACTGTGAATAATTCACAAACCTTAATAACACACATACCAGTTGTTAGAATAAATGCTTGTTGCAATCCCATGCAATGGTACATATTTCATCAACCTCGAATGAATGAACGTCTCAGTAGGCCCAGCTGAAGTTGGAACCTTCAACCTTGATATTAAAACAAGCCTTTGTACTGGCACATTGACTCATTGAATCATAAGAAGGCACAACCTGCAAATATATATCAAACCTAAATGTATGCATTTACTGAAGCCTGAGACACTTTAAAAAGTACTCTGAATGAAAGAAAATGCAGTTTAAACAGTGCTTTTGCCCAAAATCGACTTTGATATTTTAGGCATTAAAAAATCAATATCCTACAATTTTCTTGCATAATATGCATTACCAGAATGTCTATTACACAATCCATGAGTCAGCCATTGAAAATATTAACTTATACTTTATAGAAATGAGCTTGTTTGCTCCTGCGCCAAGGGAAAATTGCACATACAAATGTCATTTTAGCGGTGCAACATAACTTAAATAAAATTTTAATGTTAGGAGGTCATAGTATAGGTATTGAGCTTTATAAATATTAAAAAACGATTTTGAAAGGCACTTATTTTTAAAATAATTTTTCCATAATTAATAATTTTCTTTTTAAAAAAAAATAAGAACCCAATTATTCTTTTTTTTGTGATAATTCCACATATAAAAGCAAGCTGCATCCCTTGCCTATTATTTGGGATACATTAACTCACAAGCCTAAGCGCATAAGCCTAACTTGAAATGCGTCACATTTTAGCTCCACTTTCATTTAAAAGGAAGGTTATGCAAAATTCCACCCATGTTTAACTGGGAAAGTGGTGGCTGAATTGAACATTCCTATTAAATATACTGCAGCTGAAAAGTTTGCCTGTGAACATCTAATACAATGCATCTAAGAAAAATGCTGTAAATGTATTTTTTTTTTTGTTGCAAAAATAGATAATTTCGTTTTTTTTTTTGGGGCCCTATTTATATCTATTGAATGTGTTTTCTAATTTATTAAGCATTTAACGGCAGTTTTGTATATGTGCACAATTGCTCATTCTATAAATTAAAGAGCAACATATAGCTACGTTAGCACATCACATGGTTCATTTCTGGATTTTTTTAAAGTTTCTACTTAATATTAATTAACCAACATTTTACTTAACAAACTGTAAACATCAAGAAGACCCACAAACACACATTGAGCTCATTTCAGATATAAACAGAAAACACTCAGTACACACAATACAGCGCGCTTTAGCCATTTTTCATAAATAGCGCCGTCGCAATTTACTTACAGAACCGTTTGCAGATCCTAGTTGTAAGTCATATTTACAAGAAAAAAAGAAAACTTTTCTCAATTATTTCCAAGAATAGCGGACCCATACTTTATTAAACGTGATGGGGCCTACTCCGTGCTTCACATATAGTTCATAGGTTGGAGTTCCAATCGGAGGAACCGGACATGAGTCCTCCAACCGGGAGTCCCTCTTACAACCAAGACAAAACAAATTTCCAAGTCTGCTAAGACCAGGCATCTTCGCTCACTAGTCTAGCTTCAAACTTCAAAGGATTATCGTTTACGATAGTCTCGTGAATACACGAGTCCTTCGGCTTTGGTACTTGCAAGTTCCAAATCAAAGTGATCCCGAAGGGATACCAAACCAAATGTCCAACTAAGGACCAAACCAAGTGTCCAACTATGGACTGGGAGACGCTCCACTTATACTTAACTGAAAATATCGAAGACGTCACCAGAAGACTCGTCTTATCGTTTCGCTCTACCAAACATCAAGGGTCCAAATCAGGGCGATAGCCAGGGCAGCAGTCCTTCGTAGCCGTCGGGAAGCGGGGAACCTCGCAGCAAGGACTTTCGGACCACGTCGACATGCAGGGGTCGATGAAGTGGCGGCCTTCCTCCAGAATTTTCACACGAAGCTCCCCACGGACCTCAGGCTTGGACCGGTACCGCTGGTATCGCTCCACGTTGGGCGCCAACTGAGGTACTGGGTTTTTCAGAACCGGTACTGATCCGGTAACCCAGCGGTGCCAGGGTACACCCAAAGACCTCGGGTACTTTCCTGATTCAGACCACAGAAACTCAGAGTCTTCTAGGTGAAGTCAAAGATCGAATTTATTGGCTGCAGCCAAGTAACAAGCGTCCTAGAAGTACAACAGCACTGTTTGTATGTTCTCAGGAGACTGTGTTTCAATGCAAAGTCAGGTTTCCTTATATACAGTTTTTTAAGCTTCAGGCAAACATTCTTGACATTTTGGTTGGTCATTCACATGTTTTCACTACAAAGGAAAAAACAGTGTCATGATGAAACCTCATATTTCATGTCATCCAACCCATAATAAATTACCCGGCAAGGCCTAGTATTTTACATCAGATAAGTGTGGACCCCCAATAAAAACGGGCACCTCCCCCTCGTAAAGTAAGAAGAAGAAAAGAGCAGGTGCAGGTGTGAGCAAGATTAGGCAGGGTGTGTGAGCGATAATAAGGGTTTTATGGCATGGTGTGCCTTGATGCTATCTGATTCGGCCACTGGGAGAGGGACTGACCAAACAGGTTTGGCCTGAGGCAATGGTTCCAGCTTGCCCAGGTCAGAGAAAAGTCAATCAAAGTGTACGTGTCCTTGGAATCAAATCTGACTGTATCATAAGCCTATGTGAGGGCAACTTTTAAAAATGGCTGCCGTGTATAAAATGGGAGTCACGAGTGCAGGACGAAAATGACGATTTCGAGGTGAAAACGCTGCTGGAATTGAGCGAAAATGCTCATGCTTAGTGTACTAGTCATTATCGGTCTTTTGATACTAGAATCGTACTGCTGTGGCAAAGTAAATTACATGGGTCCAGAAGTTTTAGAACCACACCACAATAAGCATCTGACCTTTATCAACTATTGCTCAACTCAATTTAAATGTGGAATATGTCTTTTATTCACATAGTGCTGTGCACACATATATCACATTGCTCAAGGGGGATCACACTTGTGTCTTCTCAGGTGAAGTGGTGAGGATTGTTGTGATGCAGTGCTTTTCCTTGGTTTCTTAGTTGCAGGTGGGTGTAATTCCTGTACAGGGGGGGTCTACCTGCACAGGCGGAGGGTATACATGAACAGGGGGTGGGTCAATGTGCATAGGGGTAGGGTCTACCTTCACAGGGGGTGGGTCTATGTTCACAGGGGGAGGGTGTACCTGCATAGGGTTGGGTCTATGTGTACGGGGGGTCTACCTGCACAGGGGGTGGATCTATGTGCACAGGGTGAGGTTCTGCCTGCACAGGAGGTGGGTCTATGTGCACAGATGGTGGGTCTACCTGTACAAGGGGTGGGGATCTCTGTACAGGGAGGGGGTGTACCTGGACAGGGGGTGGTAATCCCTGTAGATGAGGGGATGCCTGGACAGGGGTTGTCAGACCCTGTACATGGAGGACGTGGCTCTACAGTGGAGAGCCTGTGCAAGGGGTGTGTTCCCGTTGTGGATTGTTGTGGGCCCAGTTCAGGTTCCCTGACCAGGGTTTGGGGATGAGATGGTGCAGATAGATGTCTTGACTCCCCTACATGCTTTGACTGTGAAGAATTTGGTATTATTTTAATTATGCTCTCCATCATCTTCATAGCCAACGCATGGTGTCTTGCACTCTCTTCCCTCTGTATGACTATGATGTCATACATCCTCTTTCCCATGTTGTCCCAGGATCTATCCATCCTCTCCAACACATGGGTCATTCTGTGCACCAGCTGTGGGAGTTGGCGCATGTCCTGTAATGAGGCAGACATGTCCGATAGTGTAACCCCAAATCAAATCAAATCAAAAACATTTATAAAGCGCGCTACTCACCCGTGAGGGTCTCAAGGCGCTAGGGGAGGGGGGTTACTGCTGCTCGAAGAGCCAGGTTTTGAGCTGCCTCCGGAATGCAGGGTGGTCCTGAGGTTGGCAGGGAGGGAGTTCCATGTCTTGGCCGCCAGTTAAGAGAAGGATTTCCCACCTGCCGTGGTGCGGCAGATGCGAGGGATGGCGGCGAGTGCGAGGTTGGCGGAGCGAAGTTGACGGGTGGGCGTGTAGAAACTGAGGCGACGGTTGAGGTATTCGGGTCCCTTGTTGTGGAGGGCTTTGTGTGCGTGGGTGAGGAGCCGGAAGGTGATCCTTTTGTTGACGGGAAGCCAGTGCAGGTGTCTCAGGTGGGCAGAGATATGGCTGTTGCGGGGTATGTCGAGGACGAGGCGGGCGGAGGCGTTTTGTATTAGCTGAAGACGTTTCTGGAGTTTAGCGCTGGTTCCTGCGTATAGGGTGTTTCCGTAGTCCAGGCGGCTTGTGACGAGGGCATGGGTCACAGTTTTTCTGGTGTCGGCGGGGATCCAGCGGAAGATCTTTCGGAGCATGCAGAGAGTGAGGAAGCAGGAAGATGATACGGCGTTTACTTGCTTGGTCATGGTGAGAAGTGGGTCCAGGATGAATCCGAGGTTGCGTGCGTGGTGTGAGGGGGTTGGTGCGGTGTCAAGGGCCGTGGGCCACAAGAGTCGTCCCAGGCGGACGGGGTATTTCCGAGGATGAGGACTTCCATTTTGTCTGAGTTCAGTTTCAGACGGCTGAGTTTCATCCATTCTGCGACGTCTTTCATTCCATTTTGCAGGTTAGTCTTGGCGCTGGTGGGGTCCTTGGTGAGGGAAAGTATCAGCTGAGCGTCGTCAGCGTAGGAGGTGATGTTGATGTCGTGTTTGCGTATGATGTCGGCGAGGGGGCTCATGTAGACATTGAAGAGAGTCGGGCTGAGCGAGGAGCCTTGTGGGACGCCGCAGATGATCTCGGTGGGGTCTGAGTGGAACGGAGGGAGGTAGACTCTTTGGGAGCGGTTAGAGAGGAAGGAAGTGATCCAGTCCAGGGCCTGTCCTTGGATACCGGTGGAGCGCAGGTGGGATATTAGGGTTCGGTGGCAGACGATGTCGAAGGCCGCCGAGAAGTCGAGGAGGATGAGGGCGACTGTTTCTCCGTTGTCCATCAGAGTTCTGATGTCGTCTGTGACTGAGATGAGGGCGGTTTCTGTGCTGTGGTTGGCTCGGAATCCGGACTGGGAGGGGTCGAGTAGGTTGTTGTCTTCAAGGAAGTTGGTCAGTTGCTTGTTGACGGTCTTCTCGATGACTTTGGCCGGGAAGGGGAGGAGCGAGATGGGGCGGAAGTTCTTAAGGTCGCTGGGGTCCGCCGTAGGTTTCTTCAGGAGGGCGTTGACTTCCGCGTGTTTCCAGCTCTTGGGGAAGGTGGCAGAAGCAAACGAGCTGTTGATGATAGTCTGGAGATGAGGGGCGATGATGTCGTCGGCTTTGTTGAAGATGAAGTGTGGGTAGGGGTCCGAGGGGGCACCGGAGTGGATGGTGTTCATGGTAACTTTGGTCTCCTCCGCGCTGATGTGAGTCCAGGCGTTGAGGGTGATGTCTGGGGTTGTAGGTTCTGTGGTGGTTGGCTGGGTCTGGTGTCCGAAGCTGTCGTGTAGGTCGGTGATTTTACGATGGAAGAAGGTAGCGAGGGAGTTGCAGAGGTCTTGTGAAGGCGTGATGGAGTTGGAGTTGGCGTTAGGATTGGAGAGCTCTTTGACGATGTTGAAGAGTTCTTTTCTGTTGTGAGTGTTCTTGTCCAGTCTGTCTGTGAAGGAAGTTCTTTTGGTGGCGCGGATCAGCTGATGGTGTTTGCGGGTGGCATTTTTGAGGGCAGACATGTTTTCTACGGTTGGTCTTTGCGCCAGGCTTTCTCGAGGGTGCAGCAGGTTTTTTTGGATTCCTTGAGGGTGTCTGTGAACCATTGAGGTTTCCTGGTGCTGGTCGGTCTTGGGAAGTGTCTTAGGGGTGCGTGGTTGTCCGCGCAGTTGGTGATCCAATGAGTGAGGCTGAGGGCTGCGTTGTTGGGGTCGGTGGAGAAGGTGGGTTGGTTGTCGCTGAGAGTGGAGAGTGGAGAGAAGCTGTACCGTGGGGATTTTGTTCCAATGTCTGCGTGGGATGGGAGGTGGAGAATCTTGCGTCTGAAGGTGAAGTGGACACATCTGTGCTTGGTCCAGTGTATTACGGAGGAGTGGCAGAAGGATACGTGGTTGCTGGCGGAGAAGATGGGGTCGAGCGTGTGTCCGGCGATGTGGGTGGGGGTGTTCACCAGTTGCTTGAGACCGAGGTTGTCGAGGTTGTCGAGTAGGGTGGTGGTGTTGGGGTCGTTGTTCTGCTCCAGGTGGAAGTTGAGGTCTCCAAGGAGGATGTAGTCCGGCGAGGCCAGGGCGTGCGGGGAGATGAAGTCAGCAATGGATTCGCTGAAGTGGGCACGTGGTCCAGGGGGCCTGTAGATGAGAGTTCCTCTGAGGGTGGTCCTGGGGTCCTTGTGGATCTGGAAGTGCATGTGTTCGGCGGCGAGGGGGGTATCTTCGGTGGAGGTGGTGACATTGATGGAGTCCTTGAAAATGATGACGATTCCGCCACCGACTTGGTTGGTGCGGTCTCTCCTGGTGATCTTGTAGCCGTCGGGGATGGCTATGGCGATGTCAGGGGCCGAGGAGGCGTTCATCCAGATCTCAGTGATGAAGGCGACGTCTGGTGCGGTGGAGTCCAGGAGGTCACATAGTTCAATGGCGTGCTTGTGGACGGAGCGTGCGTTGATGAGGATGCATTTGAGATGATTATTGGCGCGTGGGCTGGCGGGCGGGGTGCAGTTGCGGTGGAAGGTATGCTTGCAGGTAAGGCATGCGAAGGGTCCATGAGTGCGTTTTGGGTTGGCTTGGAAGCAGGTTCTGGAGCGTCCCGGGTTGAGAGCGTGGAGGGAGGTGGGATCGTAGCGGTGCTGCGGGGTTTGGAAATGCTGGGGGCCAGGGGTCGTGGCGCTGGGCACGGTCCAGGCGCAGACGGGCGCAGATGGGTTTGCCTTTGGCGTGCGGCCGCCATAAGAGGTAGGAGGGGGGGCGGAGGGGTCAGCTGGGGGTGGGAGGCGGGAGGGGGGACAACGAATGGGAGCAGGGCGGGGCGGGGCCGAGCGGGTGGTGGCGGCGGGAAAGCAGAGGGCGGGGGGGGTCAGATAGAGAGGAAGGGAAAGAAGATAGGGAAGGGAGGAGATGGATTCAGAGGAGGAAAGGAGTCAGAAGAAAAGAAGATAGGAACCCAGAAGAAGAGGAGGAGAGGAGTCAGAAGAAAAGAAGAGAAGAACCCAGAAGAAGAGGAGGAGAGGAGTCAGAAGAAAAGAAGAGAGGAACCCAGAAGAAGAGGAGGAGAGGAGTCCGAAGAAAAGAAGAGAAGAACCCAGAAGAAGAGGAGGAGAGGAGTCAGAAGAAAACAAGAGAAGAACCCAGAAGAAGAGGAGGAGAGGAGTCAGAAGAAACGGAGAGAAGAACCCAGAAGAAGAGGAGAGAAGAGTACAGAAGAAGAAGGGAAGACCACAGAAGAACACAGATGAAGAAAAGAACACGCAGGATGGGGTGCAGAAGAAGGGAAGAACACAGATGAAGAAAAGAACACGCAGGATGGGGTGCAGAAGAAGAGAAGAACACAGATGAAGAAAAGAACACAGAGGATGGGGTGCAGAAGAAGAGAAGAACACAGATGAAGAAAAGAACACGCAGGATGGGGTGCAGAAGAAGAGAAGAACACAGATGAAGAAAATAACACGCAGGATGGGGTGCAGAAGAAGAGAAGAACACAGAAGAGGAGCAGAGCACGAGGAAAAACGTGGTGAGGAAGAAGAGAAAGAAGAGAAGAACACAGAGGAAGAGCAGAGCAGGAAGAAAACGCGGTGAGGAAGAAGAGAAAGAAGAGAAGAACACAGAGGAAGAGCAGAGCAGGAAGAAAGCACGGTGAGGAAGAAGAGAAAGAAGAGAAGAACACAGAGGAAGAGGAGAGCAGGAAGAAAACGCGGTGAGGAAGAGGAGCGGGACACAGAGGAAGAGCAGAACACAAGGAAGATGGCTATCAGAGGGAGGAGCAGAATGCGAAGGGAGATGGACAGAGAGAGGACAGCAGAGGTACGAAGAAAAAGTTGGAGGACAGAGCAGAAGACAGAAGTTCAGGAAAACAGAGGTGAGTAACGAGGGGCTGGGCGAGGGGCTGGGTGGGGGGAGTACTTACGGTTCAGCTGGTCTTGCTGGGAGGTGGCAGGAGCCTGGGCAGGTGGAGCTGCAGTGGTGGGGGAAGCGACCTACCCTAGGCAATGGCAATAATGGCACTAATGTCCTGCCTCACATCTGCCTGCTGCTGGAAGAACTCTTCCTCCCACTTTCTGACATCAATATCTGCCAGCCCTCTCTGACTGGGATGACCTGGAAGTGACCAGAATGTACACCAGCAGGGGGAGGCCAATAGGAGGTTGTGAAGAGGAGAAATGTCCAGGACTGGCATGTCCCTCAGATGTTATAGTGAAGGCCTGGGAGACACTGTCAGAGTAGGAGTGTGTAGGGGAACCAACACATCTGACCTGGATGTGAGGGCTGTGAAGAGGTGAGTTTTGGGTTGGTGTAAATCAGGAAAGGGCAATCCTATGGCTGATAGGAGGAGGTACCATGCCAACCACAGCAGATGTGGATTTAGTAGGTAATCTGCATGGGCCAACATGTGGGGTCAGGGGATTGGCTTCCACATCACTTGCAGCCAGGCCCTGATCTTCTGCCTCCTCAACTTCCTCCTCCTCCTCTTCCTCCTGTGATATACTGGCAACGAACAAGGCAGCTTGGAAGCGGATTGGGTTCTGCCTTCGGATTGCCCGTCACCCGTCACTGGTTGATGGTGCTTCCTCCCAACTCAAGTAATTCAACTCACCACCTATGAGACTTCGGTTGCAACAGGCTAAGTAATTGGCTGATAGCATGATGTGGTGCAACATAGGGATTGCGTCAATTAATCTTCACATAAACAGATTTACCTCATGTGACCTGGTTTGTGTACCCTTAGATGTGATAGCTCACACTGTGACATTGAGGTGTATAATGCAGCTGTACGGTGCACATTCAAGCTCACCAGTTCTCAGCACAGGTCTGTGTGGTGTTGAGATCCCCCTTGATGTCAGCTGCTGGACCGGGCTCCTGGGATGTTTTGCAGAAGAACTGGTCTGTGATCCAGCAGCTTCGGAAAGAAATGACAGCATGGTTACTGTTCTGTATGTATAATATGTGATATTGCACACCTGCAACACACATCGCTGAACTTGTTGAGTATCTTTTACACACCAGCTACTGGGAAGGTTCTAAAATGGCAATATCTGCTCATCCCCTTCCACATGATTGTGGTTCTTGTTGATGGGTATGGTATCAGTACTCACTTACCTCCCCGACAGATTGCAGTGGGTTTGACTGCTGTAGCCAGGATGTCTCCCAAACTCCTGGATGGTGTCATCTGAATCACTGAAGTAGTCCTGACAGCAGCTATAATTAACATACATACCCATTACTGAGTGCAAAGCATGGTGGTGATGAATCTACATGTACATGTCCGAGGTATGGATCAGTGATCTACAAGTTACAGGCGGCCCTCATATCACTCAGGTATCACAATAACAGGCAAACATTTATTTGGCGGTTACTGAGACCTAAGGGACAGTAATAGCTTGGTTATCCTGCACTGGCTACTTTTGGATACACTTACATTTTTAGTGGCATTGTGCAACCTATGTATGACGTGGTATCTGCTGATTTGTATACGAGACTTCCAGAACATGCAAAACTGTATGTTCTTTGCACATCAGATTTAGGCCCTCATTATGAGTGTGGCGGTCCCAAGTCCACCACACTCGCGATGGCAGTCAGACCGCCCTATTATGACCGTGGCATATGGGCCTCAGTCTGACCGCCAGGCTTTTGCACCCAATGCACCAAAACATTGCTGCTGGCTCGATTACGAACAAGCGTCAATGTTGTGGTGAAGTTTTCTGCTGGGGCAGCAGGTGGAAACGCAGTTTTTGCCCACTGGCCCAGCAGAAAACTCCTAATAGGGTGGCCAACATACCGCCAGCATTGGCAGTATGCTGACTGTAGCGGCTTTGGCAGTCTTTAAAAAAGACTGCTGAAGCCGTAATGAGGGCCTTAGTCAGTACATTGACAAGTACATGTATGCCATATACATTTATATAACAAGGTATAGGTTAGATTTATTTTGATAAACCCCCCCACCTAGTGTTTAATTTGTAAATAAAAATGTGCCGGTGCCCAAATCCCTCCTCTAAAACATGAGGCTGCTGCAATTAAATGTGAGAGCACATAATACTGAGGCAGCTTAATCCTGAAGCCATCTTGGGCCTCTTCAATCCATTTAAAGCCACTTCCTGCCCCTTCTGATCACCCTTGCAGCTTTCTGCTTTCTCCCACTGTGACGCTTTTTCATTTTTTCTCTTCCTCCGTCTTTCCCATATGTGTCTTTTGCTCGTAGTAAATGCTTGAGGCAGAAATATAAGTGCCAGCCCTAAAAAATAAGTGCTGGTGCTCTGCCCTGGAAACAACAAGCACAAATTAAGCAATGCCCCACCCCAATATTGCTAAGTTTGTACTGTGGTGTCAGCCATTTCTGCTGTGCACTTCTCATTTGGCCTGTGTTTGCAATGTACGTGTACAACATCATGGTCTGTTTTACCTGACACTGTACACGGTCATGTACACCACACAATCTGTATTCATCGATTCAGGATTTCACCCATTTGTGATCATCATGGCAAAGTGAAATAAACATAGATCTAGGATCCCACAAATTGTGGAAAAGCTGGGCTGATCCCCACATTTACTGTTGTCAGATTGTGCAGTTCAACCACTAGATGTGTAGGCTTCTCCCCCTCTATACACCCAACTTGTCAGCCATTAACACACTCCCAAGCTGCAAGCCTGCTGGTATCAGTACAGCACTCAACAACATCATTACATTAGCAGTTGTGTCCTGGGATTTAGTAAGCCAGTATCCCTGTCAAGAACTCAGAAACAGGTTGTTCCTCCACCTCTACATGAGGTACATGGGGGCAAATTTATGAGACACACAAGGCACTGGAGGATCACTCTTTGTGCAACTCCAGCTGCACACCCTAGTAAATCATGTCTATGAGGACAGGCCCTTTGGAATGTGTTAGGACTGAACAAATCACTATGGTGGTCATTATGACATTGGCGGTGACTGTTAAAGTGGCGGTATTACCGCCAACAGCCTGGTGGTAATTACCGCCAAATTATGACCATGGTGATGATACCTCCCATAGACAGCCAATGTATCACACCAACTACCAGGGCTTTAATACCACTGACCATGGCGGTAGCCACCAACAGCCAGGCGGAAGTCAAGGTATGGCCCACCATATTATGATATAGTAAACCACCAGGATTTCAGGGACGGTACCAACGCCATCAAAAGCCTGGCAGAAACACAGTACAGAAAACAGAAGACTCACCATCAGGGACACAGAGGACTCTGTGGCCGCCGGGAACTAGAACTCCAAATCTTCCCGATACTCTACCACGCCATGAACATCCTGGAGCACCAACGCCAACAAAGACGAAGACGGTGAGTACAGTCGCCTAGCACACAAGGGAGGGAGGGAGGAAAAGGAGAGTGACACACACACGCACAACACACACCATTCACAGACACACCGTACACAGAACCAGTTGCAGAGTAAAATGACTGTCACAGGACCCACGAGCAAATACTGCAAGGACAACAATTCTGAAGTACGAACACTGTAATATGCTGCCAACAGCCACCATAATGAATCATGCAATTAAAATGCAGGCAGCAATGTACATATTCGCCCAACGGCCAGTCCAAAGTACCAAAGGCCACATGGCCACAGGGCATAGTCCAAGCCCCAACTTGACTCCTGACAACAACCGGACTCCACTGTTCAGGGTCATCATGTTGGAAATGGGCAGGTACCTCAGGGGGAAGGAGGAACAGAGGGGCACCTCAGCTTGAGTTGGTATCATGCCCACTGGTTCTGGAGGGGACTCCTTGCCCAACAGTCTCTGGAGGGGAGTGAAAGGCCACAGTCTCTGGAGTGGGTAAAATGCCTTATGGGTCTGTAGGGGGCTCCTTGCCCAAAAGTCTCTGGAGGGGAGTGAAAGGCCACAGTCTCTGGAATGGGTAACATGCCCACTGGTTCTGGAGGGGGCCCATTGCCCAACAGTCTCTGGAGGATGAACTACATGCCCTCAGCTGGTGAAGGGGGTTCTTTGGGTTCCACTGCTGGTGGAGGGCGCTCTTTGGGTTCCACTGCAGGGTTCCATTGCTGGTGGAAGGGTCTCTTTGAGTTCCACTTCTGGTTGTGGGGGCTCCTTGGGTTCCTCTGCTGGTGGTGGGGGCTCCTCGCCTCTGCTGGTGGAGGGGGCTCTTTGGTTTCCACTGCTGGTGGAGGGGGCTCTTTGGGTTCCACTGCTGGTTGTGGGGGCTCCTTGGGTTCCTCTGTTGGTTGTGGGGGCTCCTTGCCCTCTGCTGGTGGGGCAGGCTCCTTGCCCTCTGCTGGTGGAGGGGGTACTTTGTGTTCTACTGCTGGTGGAGGGGGCTCTTTGGGTTCCACTGCTGGTTGTGGGGGCTCCTTGGGTTCCTCTGCTGGTTATGGGGACTCCTTGCCCTCTGTTGGTGGAGGGGGTTCTTTGCGTTCCACTGCTGGTGGAGGGGGCTCTTTGGGTTCCTCTGCTGGTTGTGGGGGCTTCTTGCCCTCTGCTGGTGGAGGGGGCTCCTTGGCTTTCTTTGGTGACGGAGGTGGCTCCATGGCTTTCTTTGTTGGTTGAGGGGTATCGTTGGCTTTTTTATGGTGGAGGGGTATCCTTGGCTTTCTTTAGTGTTGGAGGGGTATCCTTGACTTTCTTTGGTGGTGAAAGGGGATCCTTGTGTTCCCTCTTGTGATTGGCCCGCTTGGCCTTTGTCTGTGTGACTTGAGTCCTTGCCTCCAGGTCTAGGAGGTGCCTCCACTGACCCTGTCCTCTGTCCCTTAGGTTTTGTCACCCTAGTCCTCCCTTTCTGAGGCGGAGGTTTCTGAGGCGGAGGTGTGGACTTACTAGAAGTGGCTGTGGTCACACTCAGGGGCCCCTTTGTGCCAGCAGCTGATTTTTGGTGGGAGCAGTGGCAGACTGTTTGGCTGAGGTGCTGGCCTGGGTCGTTGGGACCCTGCTCTTATGTGCAGGATGGCAGGGTGGAGGGGGAGGTAAGAGGTCAAGATGGGCAAGGGAAAGCTTCTTAGGGACGTGGGGGTGGGATGTGGAAGGAGAGATGGGAGTGGAGGTAGAGGAAGTGGTTGTAGGAGGCGTACATCTGCTGGATGTGGGTGCAGGTGCATGGACAGTGTGCATGTGTGAGGTGGATGGCTGTTGGGTGTCTGAGTGTGAGCCTTTGTGTCTCTTGTGGTCAGTCAGGGTGCAGGACGTGTGAATGTATGTTGTGGAGGTGTCTGCAAGTGAGGTGGGTGTGCTGCATGATGTGGTGATGGTGGTGGTGGCTGTTGTTGCAGTGCATGCAGGTGTGAGTGCGGATGTGACTGTGAGGGAGGAGGAGGAGGAGGGGGAGACAGTGGAGACAGTGGATGGTGTTGTGTGTGCAACTGTCTGTTGTTTGTGTGAGTGCTTGTGGCTTGAAGATTGGTGCCTTTGTTTGTCTGTGCCACTCTTGTGTGATGTTTTGTGTGCATGCTTGCCTGTATGTGTGCATGGGATGAGTTGGGGTTAAGAAGACTGGGACTGGGAAGTGATAGTTGGAAGGGAACGGAAGGACCAGGGACATTGGCTGCCATCAGAGAAGAGGCAAAAGCCAGAAATGATCTCTGTAGGGCCGCCAACCCACAGTGGATGCACTCCAGGTAGGCATTGCATTGCTGCATCTGGGATGCCAGCCCCTGGATGGCATTCACTATGGTTGACTGCCCTATAGAGATGGATCTCAGGAAGTCAACAGCTGCCTCCTCACTGAGGGCAGCAAGACTCACTGGGAAAGTGCCTGAGGTGCCTGGGGCAAAGGAGATGCTCACCCTCCTGGGTGAGCGGGCACGGCCAACTCAATGGGGGGCTACTGGGAGGGGTGGTGCTGGTACGGGGGTGGCAGCTGTAGCTGGGGTGGTTCTAGAGGTGTCCGCCACCACCAGGGAGCTCCCATTGGAGGCGAGTCAGAGTCAGTGTTGTCACCTCCTGGCCCTGCAGTGGTTCTCCCCTCTCCCTCACGCCCACTGGTCCCCTCAACGTCGGTGGACTCTGCCTCCTGGGTCCAGTGGGCTGCAGCTCCCTCACTCGCCGGTGCCCTTGCTCCTCCGCCAGATGATGCTAATGCACACATGGACAGGATGACAGAAGAAAATAGGGGGGGAGAGAGAGAAAGGGAGCACTGGGTCAATTACAACACCAACACCACAAATGGCATACCATCACAAACAGGGATCAAGATTGAGCACTATGCAACACACTGGCATTCCATTGGCTGGGTACCACAGCAAGATGAGAGCCAACCACAGCCATTTGCACCCCTCCTGGGACTAAGCCTTGTCTGTCATGGAATACCACCTAGCTAGCTCACAAGATTTTGCTACTCACCCATTTACCCTGAGCTGGACCACGCAGCAATGTATGAGCTGGCAAGAAGGGGCAGCTACTGACTGCAACCCACCACCAGCATCCTATGCCAGGCAACAAAGATGGGTGTTACACATACTGTACTCACCCCCTTCTGGCTGCTGTGCTGCCCTCAAGCACCCATCCAGTTCTAGGTAGGCTACCGCCAGTATGTAGGCCATCAGGGGGGTCTGTTTCCAATGGGCCCCCCTTCCTTGTTGGGAGGCCATCCCCAGCTGGGCCTCCACGGTCTTCTGGGCCCAGCGTCTCAGGTCCTCCCACCGTTTCCTGCAGTGGGTGCTCCGCCTGCTATAGACCGCACGTCCTTGACGATGGCACACCACAATACCTTCTACTGGTGGGTGCTGACCTTCAGAGGAAACACAGACAGGAGGACACCATTAGCCATGCAATCCAGCCTGTCACACATATGGCCCACAAATACAATTTTCCCTCAAATGGCACACACATCACCCAGAGCCCTGCATGTACACAACCACCAGCCATACCCCCCCACCCAAATGACACGCTGCCAGCATACACACATCTCCATGCAAAGTTGGCGCATGCATCGTCCCCATGGTGTACTCACCTGTTGGTCTGGAGGCCCATATAGGAGGAGTAAGCAAGCCCCAGTGTACAGACCCCTTTTGGATTTGGCTACACTGGAAAACAGGCACAATATACTCACCTATAGACTGGACAGGGCCACAATCACAGAGCTGTGTGCACAATTGGAGCTTGATCTGATATCTGCTATGTGTCAACCCACTGGGATTCCTCCTCTTCAGCAGGTCCTCTCAGTGCTCCAATTCCTGGCAACTGGCTCTTTCCAAGTGAAAGTGGGCTTGGCTGCAGGAATGTCACAGCCAAGGTTCTGAATAGTGCTGGCAAGGGTTTTGGCTGCCCTACTCAAACACATGTGCAGTTACATTGCTTTCCCCCAAGTAGATGATTTGGCCAATGTGAAGGCTGGTTTCTATGCAATGGGACATATTCCAAATGTTATTGGGGCCATTGATGGAAAACATATAGCATTTCCCCCCGGCACAATGAACAGGTGTTCAGGAATTGGAAGAGTTTCCACTCACTCAATGTGCAAATTGTGTGCCTGGCTGAACAGTACATCTCCCACGTCACTGCCAGGTATCCTGGGTCGGTGCATGATGCCTTTGTCTTGAGGAATAACAGCATCCCACATGTAATGGCACAACTACAGAGGCACAGGGTGTGGCTAATAGGTGAGCCTGAGTCCCCACCCAATGAATGTGAGTGTATGGCTTCAGGAGTCATCCCCTATACCATTGTGCAAGGCTAATCTTTGTCCCTCACTTTTTGCAGGTGACTCTGGCTACCTAAACCTGTTGTGCCCCTTGACTCCTGTAAGGAATGCCAGGACAGGGGCAACAAAAAGGTATAATGATGCTCATGGGTGAACCAGGAGGATAATTGAGAGGACATTCGGCCTCCTGAAGGCCAGGTTCAGATGCTTCCATCTGACAGGTGGATCTCTCTGCTACTCCTCTGAGAAAGTCTACCAGATAGTTGTTGTATGCTGCATGTTGCACAACCTGGCCATCAGACAACATGTGCCCTATCTGCAGGAGGAGGAGGATGAAAATGCTCCTGTGGCAGCAGTGGACCCTGAGGACAGTGAGGATGAGGAGGCAGAGGATGAGGATATGGACAACAGGACATCGGTCATATGGCAGTACTTCCAATGACACACAGGTAAGAAAGTGGAACTGACCATTCTGCTGATTATTTATTTTTCTGTGTGGCTGTAGCATGATGGCAGTCACTTCCTTAGCATCCCAACTGACTGTCACCTATGCCTTCCCATTTCACAGATGTTGGTGTGGTTACAACTGTGTACTGATGTGATGACTGCAGACAGCTACAGGCCATTTTTTGTGTGGAATCACAAAGTTCAGGACAATTGCACACGATGAAACAGTTAAAATGATTGCACATTTTTGTCACATAAAGCACTATCACTCACGTTGTGTTCAAGGGTGTTTATTGAAGTGAAAAATATAGAAGGAATAGTGCAATGGAATGGGGTGATAGTAGAGGAAGGTCCAGGGTATTGGTCCAGTCTGTTTGTAGCACATGTCCAGTGTCCAAGGGGCCATAGGAAGTGGAACAATGGCAGTTCAAAGTGGAACACAAGGGCGACATTCAGGACGGTCTCATTTCCTGGCGGTGGTCTTGATCTTGGCAAGTGTCTCTGACGTCTGTCTGGGTCACAGTGAACGTTTGCGGTTTGGTTCACCTTCTGCAGGGGGTGGGGTGCTGGTGGCCTGTGGGTCCTCTGGCAGGGCCACCTGTCCACTAGCTGCAGCAGATGTGGAGGGCTGTTCAGTTGACTGGCTAGTGGAAGGGGCCCGCTGGTGTGATGTGTACACCCTCATTATGTTGGCCATATCACCCAGCACCCCTGCTATGGAGACCATTGTGGTGTTGAGGGCCTGCAATTCTTTCCTGATCTCCTGGTGGTGTTGCTCCTGCAGCCGCTGCTTCTCTTGCATGACGTCTATCACCTGACCCATCTTGTCCTGGGATTGTTGGTAAGCCCCCAGGACATTAGTGAGTACCTCCTGGACAGTCGGTTCCCTGGGCCTGTCCTCCCCCTGGCGCACAGCTGTCCTCTGAGTGTCCCCCTGTATGGTGTGCCCACTACCACTGTCCCCAGGGCCCTGATTGTCTTGGCCCTGAGGTGTGTACTGGGGTCACTGGTCTGGGTCTGGGGACGGGTCTGGGGATGTTGTGTGGCTGCTGTGGTGTTGGATACTGATGGGGGAGGCTCTGTGGTGGACTGGGTGTGGGCTGGGGTATCCGACTGACCAGTGGTCCCTGATGGGCCAGGGAGTTCCTCCAGATCCAGAAATCCAGTTACTGTCATTATGGGGGGCATCTTCTGGTGGGGTACTGGGTAGCCGTGGCACCTCCTTGCTGCTGGGATTGGCTGGGGCACCTGTGGGGATGTAAGTGGTGTATTATGCTACATATCTGTGACATATTCTACATCCCTAGCTCCCCCTTTATCGTTGCTGTTGCCATGCCACCTTTGTTTGTGTATGGTGATGTATTGTGGGTTTGTTAGTTGTCCATGCTGTGCATGCATTGGTAGGGGGTGTGCATGCAGGGCTGGGAGGGATGTTCATGCAGTGGGTATGTCATGCAGGATTTGGCATTCAGGCTAGTATATTGTGGGGGGAATGGAGTGGAGTGATGGGTGTCAGGGTGAGGGGTGGTGGTGTCATGCAGGTATGTGGGGGGATAGGTAGTAAATATTGACTCACCAGTGTCCAGTCCTCCGGCAACTCCAGTGAGTCCGTCAGGATGCATTATTGCCAAGACTTGCTCCTCCCATGCTGTCAGCTGTGGGGGAGAAGGTGGGGGTCCACCGCCAGTCCTCTGGATGGCGAGCTGGTGCCTTGCTGCCATGGAACACATCTTTCCCTGTTGGTCGTTCCAACTCTTCCTGATGTTGTCCCTTGTTCGTGAATGCTGTCCCATGGCTTTCACCCACCATAGCTCCATCTTCCTTGCAATGGAGATTTGCTGTACCTGTGCTCCATACAGCTGTAGCTCTACCCTGACTATTTCCTCCACCATGACCCGCAACTCCTCATCAGTGAAATGGCGGTGCCTTTCTGGGGACATGGGTGTTGTGTGTGTTGTGCAGTGGGTGTTGAGTAATGTGGTGGCGTGTGGGGTGCATGACGGCTGAATGGGTGTTTGTGGTGTGTGTGTAGTTGTGTCTATGTATTGCGTGGCTTTCTCTTGGCTATTTTTCCTGTTCATAAAGGGTTGTGGGTAATGTGGGTGTGTGTTTTATAGTGCTGTAGGTGGGTGGGTGTGTTGTGTATCAGTGTCAGGTGTGTCTTTTTAGCTTTGGCCAATGTTATGTTGTCTTATATTTGGGTGGCCATTCTGACTGCGCCGGTGTCTACCGCCAATGGTTTACCACCGTTGAATGTCCACTGTGGTGATTCGTGTGTCATAATGTGGAAGGAGTTGATTTGTTGGCGTAACGGTATGGGTGTTTGTACCAACAGTTTAACACTGATCTTTAGTCTGGCGGAAATGTGTTTGTGGCAGTATTCTGTTGGTTTAGTGTGTGTGTGTCATAATATGGCAAACGGATGTTCGCCTCTGCGACTGTATATTGGTGGCAGTCACTGCGGCAGTAAGCGGGATTTACCGCCAAAGTCATAATGAGGGCCTATGTTGCCTTACTCTTCACTTGAGTCACATTCCATGAACAATGGGGACACTTGTGACACTTACCCAGAGTGATAAAACATATATACCTGTAACAGTACAAACACCTTACACATTTTGAGGAGAGGCATACAGCTTTGTTACATATTGACTTGCTTCACTACCCAATCAATATCCACCAACAAGAGGAGCAGTATGTACCCTTAGGTAAGTACTGTATATATGCATTATTGGTAGACCTATCATTGGCCAACCTGTCAGGTTGTGGAACACTGCTGTGATCACTCTGGTATTGGGGGGACAATTCCATGCATCCCCGTGGCTCCAGCATAGGGCCCGGGTACTGCCAAACAAACTCTCTGGGGATTTCTCTGCAGCTACCGCTGCTGCCAACCCTCAGACAGGTTTCTGCCCCCCTGGGGCCTGGGCAGCCCAGTCCCAGGAAGGCAGAACAAAGGATTTCCTCTGAGAGAGGGTGCTACACCCTCTCCTTTTGGAAATAGGTGTTAAGGGCCTGAGAGGAGTAGCCTCTCCTGGCCTCTGGAAATGGCCTCTGGAAATGCTTTGAAGGTCAAGGTGGTGCCCTCCTTGCATAAGCCAGTCCACACCGGTTCATGGATCCCCCCAGCCCTGCTCTGGTGCGAAACTGGACAAAGGAAAGGGGAGTGACCACTCCCTTGACCAGCACCTCCCAGAGCTCCTCCAGTGTGTCCCAGACTTCTTCCATCTTGGATGCAGAGGTGTGAGGGCACAATGGACACCTCTGAGTGGCCAGTGCTAGCAGGTGACGTCAGAGACCCTCCTGATAGGTGCTTACCTTTCTCTGTAGCCAATCCTCCTCTGAGGGCTATTTAGGGTCTCTCCTGTGGGTTTCTCTTCAGATAACGAATGCAAGAGCTCACCAGAGTTCCTCTGCACTTCCCTCTTCGACTTCTGCCAAAGATCGACCGCTGACTGCTCCAGGACACCTGCAAAACCACAACAAAGTAGCAAGAAGACTACCAGCAACATTGTAGTGCCTCATCCTGCTAGCTTTCTTGACTGTTTTCTGGTGGTGCATGCTCTGAGGGCTGTCTGCCTTCACCCTGCACTGGAAGCCAAGAAGAAATCTCCCGTGGGTCGACAGAATCTTCCCCCTGCCAATGCAGGCACCAAACTTCTGCATCACCGGTCCTTTGGGTCCCCTCTCATCTTGACGAACATGGTCCCTGGAACACAGGAGCTGGATCCAAGTATCCCCAACAGTCCAGTGGCCCTTCTGTCCAAATTTGGTGGAGGTAGGTCCTTGCCTCCGCCTGCCAGACAGTAATCCTGTGTACTGCGTGAACAGCAGCTGCTAGGGCTTCTGTGCACTTTTGCAAGACTTCTTTTGTGCACAGCCTAGCCCATGTCCCCAGCACTCCATCCTGCATTGCCCAACTCGCTGAGTTGGACTCCGACTTCGTGGGATCCTCTTTTTTTGTGCTGAGTCAACCGTCATGCTCAGATCTTTTGAATGCCTGTTCAGGTGCTTCTGCGGGTGCTGCATGCTTCTCCGTGGGCTCTCTCTGTTGCTGAGCGCCCCCTCTGTCTGCTCCTCTAAGGGGCGACCTCCTGGCCCTTCCTGGGCCCTGGCAGCACCCAAAATCCTTAACTGTGACTCTTGCAGCTAGCACGGCTTGTTTGCGGTCTTTCTGCGTGGAAACAACTCTGCTTCCTCCAGTACGCTGTGGGACATCTTATGACCAAAGGAGAAGTTCATAGCACCTTCCGTTGTTGTAGAATTTTTGTCTTCTTCCACCCAGAGGCAGACCTTTTGCACCTTCATCCGGGGTTTAGTGGGCTCCTGCCGCCCGTGGACACTTGCGTGACTCTTGGACTTGATCCCCTTCCTTTGCAGGTCCTCAGGTCCAGGAATCCGTCTTCAGCGCTTTGCAGTCAGTTGTTGTCTTTGCAGAATCCCCTTTACTGTCTTTCTGGGGTAGTAGGGTAACTTTACTCCTACTTTTCAGGGTCCTGGGGTGGGGTATCTTGGACACCCTTAGTGTTTTCTTACACTCTTAGCGACCCTCTACACACTACACTAGGCCTGGGGTCCATTTGTGGTTCGCATTCCACTTTTGGAGTATATGGTTTGTGTTGACCCCAGGCACATTGGCCCTCATTCTGACCTTGGCGGTCTTTTCGCGAGACCGCCGAGTTACCGCCGCGGTGAAGACCGCCGACCGCGGCGGTATGCCGCTGTGCGCATTCCGACCGCTGGGAGCGTTCCGCCGGGAAACCGCCAGCAGCCACACTGGCGGTCGGCGGAAAAGTGGAGACTGGTCAACCTCCACCGCCACGCCAGCAGAACACCGCCCACAGAATTACGACCCACATATCTGTGTGGCGGTCTTCTGTTGGCGGTGTTCTGTTGGCGGTCACCTCCCCATGGCTCCCGTCGCCTCCCGGAGGACCAACGCACAAGGTAAGTTGACCGTCCGTGAGGGGAGGGGGAGGGGGGGTGTTGTGTGATGTGGGCGTGCATGGGGGTGTGCGTGTGAGTGTGTAGAGGGGGTGTGTGAGTGCGTGTATGCGGGCGGGGGGTGCTGCTGTGTCTATGGGTAATGTGTGCTGTTCGGCAGGTGCGCATGTCTGCATGTATGTGTGCGGGTATGTGTCCCCGTTGTGTATGTGTGTGTAGGGGGTGTGTATATGTGCATGTTGGGGGTGTGTGCATGTCGGGGTGCATGTATGTGCATGTCGGGGTGGGGGTGGGGAGGGGGTTCGTACCACCTCTGGGGGGTGGCAGGGGGGTGGAGGGTGTGGGGGGAGGACTCGGGTGGGTAGTGGGGGGTGGGGGAGACCCCTATCAGTGCCAGGGAAGGAATTCCCTGGCCCCGATAGTGCTTACCGCCATGGTTCGCATGGCGGTTCCCGACCGCAAGAAACCGCGGCGGTAGGCAGGGTCATGATACCGTTGGCGGTCTTGGGACGACCGCCGGGCCGGAGTGCGCAAACTCCAGCCCGGCGGTCATGACCGCCGTGGCGGTCGGAGTGAGGAAGTGGCGGGCGATCGCGGCGGGGACCGCCGCGGTCAGAATGCCATTTTTCTGACCGCCGGTCTGTTCGCGGTCCGACCGCCGCCTCTCCGCCGACCGCCAGGGTCAGAATGAGGGCCATTGTCTCCTATTGCATTCTATTGTGTTCTACAGTGTTTGCACTACTTTTCTAACTGTTTACTTACCTGATTTTGGTTTGTGGGTATATTTTGTGTATATTACTTACCTCCTGAGGGAGTATATATCCTCTGAGATACTTTTGGCATATTGTCATTAAAATAAAGTACCTTTATTTTTAGTAACTCTGAGTATTGTGTTTTCTTATCATAAATTGCTAAGTGATATACGTGGTATAGTAGGAGCTTTGCATGTCTCCTAGTTCAGCCTAAGCTGCTCTGCTATAGCTACCTCTATCAGCCTAAGCTTCTAGAACACCTCTAATCTACTAATAAGGGATAACTGGACCTGGCACAAGGTGTAAGTACCACAAGGTACCCACTTTAAGCCAGGCCAGCCTCCTACAATTACCTAGTTCATTTCACAGGTTTCCACAGTTCATGAATCCCTACTACTGTAAATATGACTTATCTGGTAACAATGTAGGAGATGATGCCCTCCCCTGGCCATATTTAAATACCATTTTGTGCTGATGGTATGGGTTTTTGTGCTCCATGACATTGCCTCCCTAATGGTGCAGTGACCTGTGCTCCCGTGTGTGACTGTCCGCTGGCTGTATGTTGCAACAAAAGGGAAAGGTCATCAGACACAACCAAGATATTTGCTTATGTGCAACCTTTCACAATACTATACATTTGCATCTACATGCCAACAGCAGTGTTAAGTGAATGAGGGACATTATCTATTACCCTGCACCCGTGTTAAGTGGATGAAACAGCAGTGAGGGGCCACTGTTTGGGACTGAGGTATTGTAATTTGCAATTGCTATTACAAATGATTCTGGTACTTGTAGTGTTATGGACTTTCTGAGACACATGAGGGTGAGAGACACCATACAGATTGCACTTATTTGGGACAACATTCATGGTCACTTTTTTAGAGTATCACAAACATTACTCATTTGGTGTCATTGTCAGTATCATTGCATTTTAGCTGGCACCACATTGCCACCCTCAGTCCCAGGCAACCCATGGAGCAGGTGGGGGTCTATGGTGGACAGGACATTCCTTTCAAGTGGGGTGAGTCGGAAGTGGGCTCCAGTGTGTACACCAGGGAGAGCTCTAGCCACCTATATCCTGTTATACTTTTCCTTCAACCTTCTCTCCTCATCGTGCCACTTCTTCTTGATGTCATTAACAGTCCAGATGTCCTCCCCCAGTGCAGTGACCATAGTGGCCAAGTGCAGCCATAAGGCTGCCTTATCTGAGGAACTGCTGCTGTAGGGTGGGAGACCATGCAGTCTCTTGTTCCTCACAACAAATTTCACTATCATGGTGGTCTCCTCCACTGTGTAATTCGTTTTCCTCCTGGTGGGCAGCGTGACGTTAGGATTTGTAGCAAAGGCACAGTGTGCTGCTTTTATCTGGTTAGAAAACATTTGAGAAAATAAACCTCTTTTCAAGTGTGACTGCTGCTTCAAACAGGCATACATTTTTGGCACAAAGCTCTGACTACTTTTTAGTAGATATGACTTTTCATCAAAATCTATGGGTGATTGCATGGTAGCGCCTATGTACCATCCATGGGATACCCCATTGTTGCAAAGCAGCGAAACATGCAACTCGAGTTACTTTAGGATTAATTTCCAGTGCACATCAAGATTTTCACTGAAAAGTGAATCCCAGTTCCACTCTTTGTCAGACTGTGCCAATAATAAATCTAGCTTCTGGTGTCCAGCCACACCACACTTTGCCCAGTCCCTCCAAACCTGAGGCCACACTTTCTGCTTTCACATTGAGAGTGTACAGCCAGTGCCACAGAACAAATGCAGCCTCCATTTTCCTGTCACTGTGGGTCTGATGACATCTGAGCTGACAGGAGAGATGGTAGTTGATGGTGCTGCATGCATTTGACCTGTTCCTTCAGGTCTCTGGAAACCTGGGGAGGAAGATGATCACCACCAGTCAGAGCACAGGCCATGGAACACAGCACTTCGCTGCTCTGATCTCAAAGCAGTGTAAAATAACATCAATCTTTTTCAATACTCTGACGTCAGAGCAGTGATTAACTGGATTTGGAATCTGTTTTCTCAACAGCTGTCTGAGCCATACATAACATTAGCATCACTCACATTAAAACTTTCATTGGTGTGTCCCCCAAGAGATGGTGGGTTTAACGTGCAGAGCGCCTCTGCTACCACTGTATTTCGCAAGTTCCACAAATAAATATGTAGAAGATCTGTTTGTAGATAAAAGTTTGCCCTGCCAGCACTCAATATTGTTACGTCCAGGGGGCACTGGGATTATTAGAACAATAAAGCGGGAGACAAGAGAGGTAAAATGCGGAAACGTTATTCAATCATACTACACTGGAGAAGGCAGTGGGTGTTTGGTATGATAGGCTCAACACAAAAGGGTTCCAGGATCGCTTTCCTGGGAAACGAAAAGGAGAAAAGGCATACATTTTGTGACCAATAAGAGAAATCCCTGAAGAGGCGCAAAATAATTTAATAATAATTAATAATTTAATAAAGGAAAGTGAAAGAGGTTACTTAGTGAGAACTTTTAAGGTACTAATTTTTATCATTGATGCTACGTCCTGTATTTAGGCCAGCTGCTGCAATTCCTTGAGACATTGATGTGTTGATTATGTTTAGTCAGTCGGGAATAATGGACCAATTTATCTCTATCTATAGAGGGAATGGTATGAGTTCAGAGAACTGGAAGATGACCCAGCCTCTGCAATATTGTTCAGCTGTTCTTTCAGGGTAACATCTTATTTGATTTCAGGTTTGTGGTCGTACCGTGCTGCTCTTTGAATGAGTCAGTAATGGAAAATTTGACCTTTCTCACTTTCTAAATGAAGACAGTGGAAAACTTCACATGCTTTTCCTTCGATGTGTTTGGGTTCACTATTTGAGGGAAAATTATGCACCGTCACACAGCTTTGAATAGTTATTTTTTGCTTGACCTAATTTTCCCTTTATGTAGGCATATTTGGCTTCTAAGATAAACGTTTTGTATTATTACTTTTGAAACGCAGTAGTGTCAAGTTCTTCAGACGGATTTTGATGCCAGATTAATTCCATTGCTCTAAAGATTGTTCTTGCTCATGTAAATCTTTTGAGCATAATTGTGATGATCTTTTTCCCTTTAAATTTTAGATGCCATCTTATCTATGAACCCAGACATTTGCTCAATGCATCGATGGCTGAGTTAATTTACCACTAATGGGAAACATTGTGCAAATTCTAATGATAGCATGGCAGTATTTTGGCTGCCGGCCCTTTTTAGGCCTTTTTATATTTGATCAGAGATCACAATTCTTATAAAATTCATCAACAATAGGTTGAGTGAGTGATTTGACTAAGCCACTTTCATCACAGAGTTGATCTGAGGTATCCAATCTTTAGTTATCAAAAGATCCAGAGAGAAGCCGTTAATGTATGTGGGAGCCGTAAGCAAGTGACATTATTGTTTTCTAATTTGGAGGATAGTAGAGAAACAACATCATCTTTGGGTGGACGGGGTCATCCAAGATGGCCAACTAGTCGCACTTCTCAATGCTCCGTTTGGCCCCTCCTAAAAAAGCCTGCATCCATACCCATCTGCCCCAATGATAACTGCTCCTTCCTGGCGTGGGACATTGAAAATGTTCTGATCATTCCCGTGGGGAACTGGAGTGGAGGGCTCCGGTGGCTGGTGGTAGCGAGCCCTCGTGGTCTTGGCCGGGCTGCAGAAGAAGAGGGCTGAAGCCGGAGTGGTGGTAGAAGCCAGAGCCGTGCAGCGGAATCCCAAAAGACATTAGAGAGCGGGGACTGTGAGGTGGCTGGACTCTGCTGGGGAAGTGGGCATGGACTGGAAATTCAGCCTGCCGACGAAGAAAAGCCCGGCGTTGCAGTAGAGGGAAAGCCTCCAAGGACACGGGCCTGCACAAGTGAAACGCCACAGGGTGCAGCACCAACCTGTGGGAGTTCCCAGCCTGGGTCGCGAGCAGTGATTGTGGCCTATTTACATCATCTGCTGAGCAGAGATCAGCAGCAGTGATATCCTGAAGGGGAGTACTGGATGGTGCACAGAGCCTACTGAGTACAATCAGCTGGAGATGCCTGGCAGCTAGAGACGTGAACCCGCTGGGACTTGTCCAGTGTTCCTGTTGGAGCTACAGTGGGTCCTGGATTGTAGATTGGAGGTGTGACCCATATTTTCCAGTGGTGGTCTGAGGGCATTGGCGCTTCTATGTTGGGCCTAGTCCTGGGGCCTTTGGGACCAAAAACATGGACAATTGAACAGTGGGCACTCCACTAACATCCTTCAATACAACCCCATAAAAAAGCCCTTGGGACTGGTCTATTGTGGGGGAGTGTGCCCATTGCCCTCCTCTGGATAAATTGGAGTGATCTTGGGCCCTTGCTTTGCCCCTGGATTGGAATACATTCTAGTATCAATCCCTCCAAATATCCATCAGTCCCAGTCCCAGCTTCATATCAGTGAGTGCTCATGTCATATTAGGTTTCATGTGGGCCCTCACCGGGACCCAGTCTAGCAACCCATCAATAACACAATTACCATCCCCCACCCAAAAAATATCAGCCGTTAAATATGGTGCGGGATGGTAATTGTGTTATTGATGGGTTGCTAGACTGGGTCCCGGTGAGGGCCCCCACGAAATCTAATATGACATGAGCACTCACTGATATGAAGCGGGGACTGGAACTAACGGATATTTGGAGGGATTGCTTCTAGAATGTATTCCTGTTATACATCAGCAACTGGAACATATAGCAGGCTGGATTGCTGTTTGCAAACACCCACCCTGGCGCGGGATGTGAAAAACATATTCTATTTGGTTCGCTATCTGTCAGATCTTTCCTCAGTTCTAATGCGTTTGCAGAGGGGATCTGACTGGCTGGCAATCCTACTCTGGCAGTTACAGACCTCTCCTTTGCAATGGAGGTGGGAGAGGCGTTATCACACTATTTTGCAGACAGTTGGGGCAGTGAGGGAAGTAGGGACTTTGAATGGGAGGCTATGAAAGTTTTCATTAGAGATGTTTGCCTCAGGACATCCTTTGGCATCAAGAAACAACAGGAACAGGACCTGGGCTATCGGGAGATTCATTTGGGTGCACAAGAACAACTCCCAATTAAACTATCTAAACTCATGGGACGGAGGCAAAGGTGTGAAGAATTGCTAGATGATTGGCATAGGCTGGAGAAACACACATGCACGACATACTGCCAGACATTACATGCCAAAGGTAATACAACAGGAGCAATGTTAGCCCATTTTCCAAAACAGTAGGAGGGTCGGGCTTTAGTATAGATGCTGCGAGACCGAGCAGGCACCAAGGTTCACTCCCAGGCAGCCATCAAAGGTATTTTCCAGGCACACCTGAGCTCAATATACACAGCTAGTAGGGAGGATACACACTATCAGGACCTCACCTTCCTAGCTGAGGTAGACCTACTACGATTGTCGTCGGAGGGCAGAGCTTCACTAGAGATGCCCATTACCTGAGAGGATGTCTTGGCGGCCATAAACAATGTAAATACCGCAAAACTCCAGGCAGTGATGGCCTTTGGGCTGAATTTAACAAAAAATACACAGATCAAGGGGCGGAGAAGCTGTTAGAGATATATCAAGAGGCCCCCCAGCGAGGCTTATTGCCTGAATCTGTGTGTGAAGTCCTTATACCTTTGCTCCCTAAACCTGGGAAAGACCCATTGTACGTTTCCTCCTATAGGTCGATATCTCTGTTGAATGTAGATGTAAAAATTCTCAGTAGTATATTGGCAGCATGTTTGCTGCCATGTCTGCGCGCATCGATATACTCACACCAATGCAGTTTTATTCAAAGGAGGAGTACTATGCACAATCCCTGCAGTTTATCACATGTGTATCATGCTGCAGAGAGGGCAATTGTGGCTTGCTCCTTTTTGCATATAGAACCAGCCTTTGATTCTGGATACTGGGAATACCTCTGGGAGGTTCTGAGAGAAGTGGGCCTGTGCCCATGTTATATTACCTGGACCCAATTGTTATATACAGACCCGGGAGCTAGAATATGTACAGGAGGACTAGTCTCTAGCAAATTTTCACTATCGAGGGGTAGCTGTCAAGGTTGCCCCCTATCGCCCCTCTTATTTGGCTTAGCACCGGACCTATTGGCGGTGATGATGAGAACTGCACTGAAACCATGGGGAATCAGGGTGCAGATCATGACCCAAGTGGATGATGTCCTGGTGAATCTTCAGGCCCTGGAATATTTAATCCCTATACTATTAAACATCCTACGGTAGTTCGGGTATGCCTCAGGTCTGAAAGTTTATACAACCAAATCCCAGCTCTTCCTTTTTGGATGCTTGGAAACTGTTGCACCTGAGGCCTATTCTGTAGTGGGCCTCCAATGGGTATAAGGGTAGGTGGTCCCTTATCTCTGAATCTGACTGGCTCATACATACTAGGCTTTCCTGGATCTTAATTTTGGCCAAGTTCTGGAAGGTCTTCAAGCATCAGTTCGGTTCTGAAGGGACCTTCTCTTGTCTCTGATGGGCAAAGTAGCAATTGTAAAAATTGTAGTATTGCCTCAATGCATGTATATGCTACAACATACGTTATATGGAATCCCCAAGCATATATTTATTGAGTTGGAAAATTTGACCCTTGATCTCCTGTGGGGTAACAAGAGGAAAAGGGTTAGCTTACCTATGCTTCGACAGACTTGGGTTCCATGCATAGTGCATTGAAGTTCCACATCTATTTTGTGGCAGCACATTTCCATCATGCCGTCCATTGGGTGGAACCAAACAATAACTGGGAAAAACTGTTGCTGAAGGGATCCCATAGGGACCAGTCGCTACCCACTATGTTCATGGGAGAGGGGAACGAGTGTCACCAGAAATACCCTATGTCGTTGGGCAGGTGTGTTGCGCATTTGGGAAATGACAGTCAGGAGGGTGTTACGGCATGCACGCTACACATGAGACATACCAATCTGCAATCTAAACCATACACACAGATTGCAGAGGTAATGTTATTACAAAATTGGAGGAAGATCAGATGTGATGTGCTTGGTGACTTATACTTGGCGAGGGCAATTCATAACTCAAAATGACACATTCAACTCCTTTGCATAAGATAGGTGGCGTTATCTACAAAATATGAGGTTATCTGTGACAATCCGGGAAATGTACCCTTGTTTTCTGGGGGAACCGGAACCCTCACATATGTTGATGTGACTCCTGTCTCTTGCTGGTGGACGCAGGCTGATTTCCCATATGTACCAAGCACTTTGAGAAGACTTGCCTAAGCTGATACCAAAGGCATGTGCTAAGTGGGAGAGGGTTTTGTGGAACCCCTATTAGCTCAACAATGGAGGAAAATTCACACTGATGTGCAAACGGTTAGATCAAATGCACAATTCAAACTAATTCAATAAACTCTATCCACCAGGCCTACCTTTCACCAGAAACACAGCATTACATTTATGAGCACAGACAAGATAGGTACAGTAAATGTGGAAGCCCTGCAGCAGATTTAATACATGTGGTGTGGATGCTGCGCTTCTCTGGCACCGCACTGGTCGAGGGTGGGGGGTGTCTCAATGCAGCAACAGGGTTGGATATACAGCTTACTGCTGGGCTTGATACCAACCCCAGAAGATAAGAAACTGAGTTGAAAAATCCTTTTACTGGGTCTACTACTTGCTAAACGCCGCACTGCCATAAGGTGGTTGGATGCTGCTCCCCCACCCCATGATACTCAGACTGGCTCTGGGATATATCGGAATAGGCTGTGCGTCGTATTTATGCTTTCGGGCAAAAATGACGCATGGCCGGGAGGCAGAGCCAGAAAATGATGCACAGCCCGATTTGCGTAAAAATTAACGCCTGGGTCAGGGCAGGCGTAAAAATGGGGCAAACACACCTGTATTTAATCAGAACACACAGAACAAACAGCAGAGCAGCAGAGCAGCAACAGGGAGCCATGGAGGTCTTTCTAATCCAGCGTGCATGCAGACGCAGAGCCCAGCAGCAACAACAGCAGCTACAACAACATCAGAGGTACTGGTTGAACTGGCAGGCCATTCAGCAGCTGCTGCGAAATATTGAACAGCAGTTGGCCCCCACTTTGGTGACACCCCACACCATACCAACAGAAACAAAGCTGCTTGCCGTACTTCACATGCTGGCAAGTGGCTCTTTTCAAACAACTGGTGCCCTGGTAGGCGGAATATCACAACCATCATTCTCCGCATTTCTGCCCAAAGTACTGGATGCCATCATTCGACTGACACCCCACCACATCTGCTTCCCTAACACACTGCAGAAGCAGCAGGAAACTAAACAGGGGTTCTACGCAATCAGTGGCTTCCCACACGTCCTTGGTGCAATCGACTGCACACATGTACGCCTTGTGCCACCTGCTGCAACTGAACACCTCTACCGCAACAGGAAGCACACACATTCAATCAACGTGCAGGCCATTGTCGATCACCAAGGAATGTTCACCAACATCGTGGCTAAATATCCTGGGTGTGTACATGACTCATTCATCTTCCGTCACTGCACCATCAATCAACACTTCCAGGATGGACGGTATGGCAATGGACTATTTGTTGGTAAGTACAAAAACCTACTTATATATACACTGCACAGCAACCCTCTAGGACACACAACACATACACCACAACAGCAACATGTCAACAGGAACACACTGAGGTCCTGACATCACTAGCCATGTTCCTTAAGTCACCATTGAACCTGTCACACATCGGAATTTACTGTACAGCCTAATGTTAAGACATTAATGAGTGTGGTTGCCGAAATGTCACCTTGCAAATTGTAAGTGTCCCAATGACCTTTACATTAATACATTGCATAAGTCTAAAGGTATGGGATGTCCAGGGTACTTTCATATGAACATGTTAACAACACTTTCAATTTTAACTCTGCAAGGAACTATCATCTCACCCCAAGTGAAGACACACGGACACCTGTATCACAAGTCACAATGCTAGGGAGGGCACACTGTACTGAAAATCCCAAAACATACTGATGACAAACGGTTAGCAGACAAACACTTGCTCAGCCAAGGAAACAACACAATGCAGATGGTATAGCCTACAAGTATAGGATGTCACATTAGTACACAAAAGAGGCACAGACAACACAAGACAACTACTGCCATTAAAGGTCTTTTCAATAGTGCCAGCTACATCAACATGATCCCATTCTTTTTCTCTTTCAGCTGATCAGGGGTATGGCATCCAGCCATGGATAATGACACCATTTGGCAACCCGAGTACAGCTGCAGAGCGTGCCTACAACGAGGCCCATAGGAGGACACGCAGCATTGTCGAGCGGACCTTTGGCATCCTCAAGTCAAGGTTCCGCTGCCTCGACATCACTGGTGGTAGCCTCCTATATACCCCGAGATGGTCTGTAAGATCATACTAACATGTTCCATCCTGCACAACATTTGCATAAGAAGGAACATTCCCCTCCTGGAACCAGACCCATACATGCCTGAAGACGAGGAAGAGGAGGATGCTGCCCTGTAACATGAGGGGGAACAACCAAACACGGCTGCTGGAGTGCGTAGGCGCCAACACATTGTGAACAATTTCTTTTAAATATTATCACCATCACCACTTAATGAACTATTGTAAATAAACACTGATAAGAAACACCACATCATGGTCTGGCTAATCATTTCTGCACACCTTTAGCTCTAAATATCAGAAGAAGAGTGTTGCCTCATGGAGCATTGATGATATAACAATCAGGACACAGAAAATCCCACTACAAATGTGATGCCTATCATACAACGGTCACATACACACACAATGTAAATGACTGACATCCTGTACAGTTCACCTTTGAAGGGCAATAGCTGAGGACCACACCTATTACACACATACATGTTGGAAACATGGTTCATCGCAGCATATGGCACACAACTAAAACACCATCACTCAACTAGGGGAAAACAGGCCTCATACATCAGGCAGTTGACATGCTAATGCTTCAGGAACAGGAATGTATGACCAGACCCTTGACAGCAGTAATTCCAACTACATACAATCTTTGCAAAGACTATCTGTCACTAGAGTTACACATAAGCAGAACATACACAGCACAAGTGCCACACATATGACAAGCATCCAGCACATCACATCCCATCTACATGTCAACCCTTTTCTAAAAAGCTGACACACCCATGCGCCTGGTCACACCCCACCTGTCTGAAGAGGTCCCTGGAATGCAAATATGTGTACCCTGATATTCCCTCATCTACAGACACACACTAACAAGAGTCATCCAGTGTGCCACACCCTTTCCTATGGTATACCATTGTCATAGTACTATCTGACTGCATGGAAGTGAGCTCAAATAATACACTGGCTTGGGGTTTTTAAGGCCTGGTATTACCTGTAGATTGCTGCCCATGTGAAAGGTACTGTAGGCCATTTGAAAGCAAATCTCATCTGACAGGACTTGTGAAACACTGATGGAGGTCACACCAGTGATCAACTCTATGCACACCACCCAAATTTACATGCACCGTCCCTGCTGATGCCTCCTACAGCATAGATGTAGTCATTTTGGCAATTACACCGTTAGGCATTGCTACTAATGTTGCCGTGTAACACTGTATCTGGGTTCATGTGTCACCTTCAAAACAACACAGGACATACACAGTTTGACATGCCAACTGTCTACTGCTCCCTCCGACCAGTCTTAGGGGGTGATTCCAAGTTTGGCTGGCGGCGGGCACCGCCAGCCAAACGGGAACCGCCAGAATACCGCTGCGCGGTCAAAAGACCGCTGCGGTTATTCTGAGTTTCCCGCTGGGCGGGCGGCGACCTCCAGAAGGCCGCCCGCCCGCCCAGCGGGAAACCCCTTCCCACAAGGATGCCGGCTCCGAATGGAGCCGGCGGAGTGGGAAGGGTACGACGGGTGCAGTTGCACCCGTCGCGATTTTCAGTGTCTGCTATGCAGACACTGAAAATCTTAGTGGGGCCCTGTTAGGGGGCCCCACGACACCCGTTACCGCCAGCCAGGTTCTGGCAGTCAAAACCGCCAGAACCAGGCTGGCGGTAAGGGGGTCGGAATCCCAATGGCGGCGCCGCCATGGAGGATTCCCCAGGGCAGCGGGAAACCGGCGGGACACCGCCGGTTTCCCGTTTCTGACCGCGGCTGTACCGCCGTGGTCAGAATGCCCATTGGAGCGCCGCCAGCCTGTTGGCGGTGCTCCCGTCATTTTAGCCCTGGCGGTCGTCGACCGCCAGGGTTAGAATGACCCCCTTAGTCAGACCACTGATCATGTCAATTGTGAAAGAGCTGGATCCTGATTGACCCTGCATCCTGTCAGCCTGACTGGCACCTGTCCGTGGGTCACCCTAAAGATTCCCTGTGGCCACATATGGACCACACTTGCTGTCAAAACCTCTCTTTCCTCAGAGGCTAATTTGTCATTTGCCTCATCAATGTATACTCAAATACATTGTATTGCATCATCTGACTTTTATTTGTATCATATTTGTTACAGTGCCCTTGAATAGCTAAATCATGGCCCATCTGTTGTCTGGGCCTCATTAATGCCTAAACTACAAAGTGTGACAGTGTACCTGGGCCATAGCCTTTGATGGTGTACGTGGCCTCCAGCAGAACCAGCAACCTCAGATAATGTCCATGAAAAGTCTACACATTTGAGGACCCTGACAGTTCACACGCTGAGTAACATTGTCCAAATAATAGAGATGGCTCGTGTTTGGTGCAGCCATATTATTCTGCACAGAGGCTATGATGTTCCCAGATGCATTTCCATCCACACTTGAGTACAAATGTTGCAATCACACATTGAAGGAGGCTGGACTGGCTTGTAGTGAGTACCAAGGGGTACTTACACCTTGCACCAGGCCCAGGTATCCCTTATTAGTGTATAGGGTGTCTAGCAGCTTAGGCTGATAGATAATGGTAGCTTAGCAGAGCAGCTTAGGCTGAACTAGGAGACGAGTGAAGCTCCTACAGTACCACTAGTGTCACTTGCACAATATCATAAGAAAACACAATACACAGATATACTAAAAATAAAGGTACTTTATTTTTATGACAATATGCCAAAGTATCTCAGTGAGTACCCTCAGTATGAGGATAGCAAATATACACAAGATATATGTACACAATACCAAAAATATGCAGTATAGTCTTAGAAAACAGTGCAAACAATGTATAGTTACAATAGGATGCAAGGGGGACACATAGGGATAGGGGCAACACAAACCATATACTCCAAAAGTGGAATGCGAACCACAAATGGACCCCAAACCTATGTGATCTTGTAGAGGGTCACTGGGACTGTAAGAAAACAGTGAGGGTTAGAAAAATAGCCCACCCCAAGACCCTGAAAAGTGAGTGCAAAGTGCACTAAAGTTCCCCAAAGGACATAGAAGTCGTGATAGGGGAATTCTGCAGGAAAGACACAAACCAGCAATGCAACAACGATGGATTTCCAGACGAGGGAACCTGTGGAACAAGGGGACCAAGTCCAAAAGTCACAAGCAAGTCGGAGATGGGCAGATGCCCAGGAAATGCCAGCTGTGGGTGCAAAGAAGCTGCTACTAGGCAGTAGAAGCTGAGGATTCTGCAGGAATGACAAGGGCTAGAAACTTCCCCTTTGGAGGATGGATGTCCCATGTCGTGAAGAGTCGTACAAAAGTGTATTCCCGCCGAAAGACCGCCAACAAGCCTTGCTAGCTGCAAATCGTGCGGTTAGGGTTTTTGGATGCTGCTGTGGCCCAGGAGGAACCAGGATGTCGCCAATTGTGTCAGGGGACAGAGGGGGCACCCAGCAAGACAAGGAGCCCTCTCAGAAGCAGGCAGAACCCACAGAAGTGCCAGAACAGGCACTACAAAGAGGAGTGAAATGGTGCTCACCCGAAGTTGCACAAAGGAGTCCCACGCCGCCAGAGGACAACTTAGAAAGTCGTGCAATGCAGGTTAGAGTGCCGTGGACCAAGGCTTGGCTGTGCACAAAGGATTTCCGCCGGAAGTGCACAGAGGTTGGAGTAGCTGCAAAAGACGCGGTTCCCAGCAATGCAGTCTGGCCTGGGGAGGCAAGGACTTACCTCCACCAAACTTGGACTGAAGAGTCACTGGACTGTGGGAGTCACTTGGACTCAGTTGCTGGATTCAAGGGACCTCGCTCGTCGTGCTGAGAGGAGACCCATGGGACCGGTAATGCAGTTCTTTGGTGCCTGCGGTTGCAGGGGGACGATTCCGTCGGCCCATGGGAGATTTCTTCGGAGCTTCTAGTGCAGAGAGGAGGCAGACTACCCCCACAGCATGCACCACCAGGAAAACAGTTGAGAAGGTGGCAGGATCAGCGTTACAGAGTTGCAGTAGTCATCTTCGCTACTTTGTTACAGTTTTGCAGGCTTCCAGCGCTGTCAGCAGTCGATTCCTTGGCAGAAGGTGAAGAGAGAGATGCAGAGGAACTCTGATGAGCTCTTGCATTCGTTATCTAAGGAATCCCCGAAAGCAGAGACCCTAAATAGCCAGAAAAGAGGGTTTGGCTACCTAGGAGAGAGGATAGGCTAGCAACACCTGAAGGAGCCTATCAGAAGGAGTCTCTGACGTCACCTGCTGGCACTGGCCACTCAGAGCAGTCCAGTGTGCCAGCAGCACCTCTGTTTCCAAGATGGCAGAGGTCTGGAGCACACTGGAGGAGCTCTGGGCACCTCCCAGGGGAGGTGCAAGTCAGGGGAGTGGTCACTCCCCTTTCCTTTGTCCAGTTTCGCGCCAGAGCAGGGCTGAGGGGTCCCTGAACCGGTGTAGACTGGCTTATGCAGAAATGGGCACCATCTGTGCCCATGAAAGCATTTCCAGAGGCTGGGGGAGGCTACTCCTCCCCTGCCTTAACACCTTTTTCCAAAGGGAGAGGGTGTAACACCCTCTCTCTGAGGAAGTCCTTTGTTCTGCCATCCTGGGCCAAGCCTGGCTGGACCCCAGGAGGGCAGAAACCTGTCTGAGGGGTTGGCAGCAGCAGCAGCTGCAGTGAAACCCCTGAAAAGGCAGTTTGGCAGTACCAGGGTCTGTGCTACAGACCCGTGGGATCATGGGATTGTGCCAACTATGCCAGGATGGCATAGAGGGGGCAATTCCATGATCATAGACATGTTACATGGCCATATTAGGAGTTACCATTGTGAAGCTACACATAGGTAGTGACCTATGTGTAGTGCACGCGTGTAATGGTGTCCCCGCACTCACAAAGTCTGGGGACTTTGGCTGGCAGGGTCCCAGTGACACATACAACTAAAACAACATATATACAGTGAAAAATGGGGGTAACATGCCAGGCAAGATGGTACTTTCCTACACAACCCCCCCCCCAAACGAAGGACAATAAGACTAGTCATTACCTGATGGGTCTTCATTGTCTAAGTGGAAATATCTGGAGAGTCCATCTGCATTGGAGTGGGTACTCCCAGGTCTATGTTCCACTGTATAGTCCATTCCCTGTAGGGATATGGACCACCTCAACAATTTAGGATTTTCACCTTTCATTTGTTTTAGCCAAAGTAGAGGTTTGTGGTCTGTCTGAACAATGAAGTGAGTGCCAAACAGGTATGGCTTCAACTTCTTCAGTGCCCAGACCACAGCAAAGGCCTCCCTCTCTATGGCAGACCAACGCTTTTCTCTAGGTGTCAACCTCCTACTAATAAAAGCAACAGGTTGATCCTGGCCCTCAGAATTAAGTTGTGATAGGACTGCCCCTACTCCTAATTCAGATGCATCAGTTTGGACATAATTGTTTTTAGATTAACAAGGGCTTTTCAGGACAAGTGCAGAGTACATGGCCTGCTTCAGCTCCTCAAAAGCTTTCTGACAGTTTGCTGTCCATAGGCATTTTCTTTGAAGTGAGGTCATTAAGAGGGGCTGCAATGAAGTATGGTGAGAATGAACAGAAGGAGACCTGTCCCTAACAGAAGGCATCCTAACAGCTTGGTTAACAGAAACATCACTTCTACTATGATGAGAAGGAATACTCTTGCTATGATGTGAGACAACACTATCAGTATGGTGTGACTCTACATCACTACCAGCTATGCTAGGTTGTCTGGTAATGGGCAGGCTAGGAAGTTTCTTTCCTTAATCTTTTTCTAGGGGTGTCCCTGGATCAGATTGGGAACCATTAGCTACTTTTTCAACAGAAGTGGCACCTCTGGCCTTATCCTGTTCTATAAGCATGTTAACCAACAGTTCTCTGGGGGGATTCTTCCCTACACTTAAACCTCTTTCTATGCAGAGAGTCCTTGCTCCTTTCCAGCTAAGGTGATCATAAGCAAGTTTGGACAGATCAACAGTTTGGCCTGTGCCAGACATTTCAGAAAGTGTTTAAGTGATAGAAAAAGTGAGAAAAAAGTTTTTCAGAACATTTGGAAAGACAGAAAAAAAACTTAAAAAACTTTTTAAGAACTTTTAGAAAGTTTAGAGGTACTTTTCAGCACTTAGAAAAGAGTGAAAAGAGGAAATGCAAAACTTTTTGGTTAGGTGTACATACACTGAACTTGTTTTGTATATTTTTCTCTTATGAAAAGTACATTGACAAAAGTGGTAAGTAGTTACAAAGCACTTATCCCACCGCTGCACAACCAATGTAGGAGGCTGGACTGGCTTGTAGTGAGTACCAAGGGGTACTTACACCTTGCACCAGGCCCAGGTATCCCTTATTAGTGTATAGGGTGTCTAGCAGCATAGGCTGATAGATAATGGTAGCTTAGCAGAGCAGCTTAGGCTGAACTAGGAGACGAGTGAAGCTCCTACAGTACCACTAGTGTCACTTGCACAATATCATAAGAAAACACAATACACAGATATACAAAAAATAAAGGTACTTTATTTTTATGACAATATGCCAAAGTATCTCAGTGAGTACCCTCAGTATGAGGATAGCAAATATACACAAGATATATGTACACAATACCAAAAATATGCAGTATAGTCTTAGAAAACAGTGCAAACAATGTATAGTTACAATAGGATGCAATGGGGACACATAGGGATAGGGGCAACACAAACCATATACTCCAAAAGTGGAATGCGAACCACGAATGGACCCCAAACCTATGTGACCTTGTAGGGGGTCGCTGGGACTGTAAGAAAACAGTGAGGGTTAGAAAAATAGCCCACCCCAAAACCCTGAAAAGTGAGTGCAAAGTGCACTAAAGTTCCCCAAAGGACATAGAAGTCGTGATAGGGGAATTCTGCAGGAAAGACACAAACCAGCAATGCAACAACAATGGATTTCCAAACGAGGGAACCTGTGGAACAAGGGGACCAAGTCCAAAAGTCACAAGCAAGTCGGAGATGGGCAGATGCCCAGGAAATGCCAGCTGTGGGTGCAAAGAAGCTGCTACTAGGCAGTAGAAGCTGAGGATTCTGCAGGAACAACAAGGGCTAGAAACTTCCCCTTTGGAGGATGGATGTCCCACGTCGTGAAGAGTTGTGCAGAAGTATTTTCCCTCCAAAAGACTGCCAACAAGCCTTGCTAGCTGCAAATCATGTGGTTAGGGTTTTTGGATGCTGCTGTGGCCCAGGAGGGACCAGGATGTCGCCAATTACGTCAGGGGACAGAGGGGGCGCCCAGCAAGATAAGAAGTCTTCTCAGAAGCAGGCAGCACCCACAGAAGTGCCAGAACAGGCACTATGAAGAGGAGTGAAACGGTGCTCACCCGAAGTTGCACAAAGGAGTCCCACGCCGCCGGAGGACAACTTAGAAAGTCGTGCAATGCAGGTTAGAGTGCCGTGGACCCAGGCTTGGCTGTGCACAAAGGATTTCCTCCGGAAGTGCACAAAGGCCGGAGTAGCTGCAAAAGACGTGGTTCCCAGCAATGCAGTCTGGCGTGGGGAGGCAAGGACTTACCTCCACCAAACTTGGACTGAAGAGTCACTGGACTGTGGGAGTCACTTGGACACAGTTGCTGGATTCAAGGGACCTCGCTCGTCGTGCTGAGAGGAGACCCAGGGGACCGGTAATGCAGTTCTTTGGTGCCTGCGGTTGCAGGGGGACGATTCCGTCGGCCCACGGGAGATTTCTTCGGAGCTTCTAGTGCAGAGAGGAGGCAGACTACCCCCACAGCATGCACCACCAGGAAAACAGTCGAGAAGGCGGCAGGATCAGCGTTACAGAGTTGCAGTAGTCGTCTTCGCTACTTTGTTGCAGTTTTGCAGGCTTCCAGCGCGGTCAGCAGTCGATTCCTTGGCAGAAGGTGAAGAGAGAGATGCAGAGGAACTCTGATGAGCTCTTGCATTCGTTATCTAAGGAATCCCCCAAAGCAGAGACCCTAAATAGCCAGAAAAGAGGGTTTGGCTACCTAGGAGAGAGGATAGGCTAGCAACACCTGAAGGAGCCTATCAGAAGGAGTCTCTGACGTCACCTGCTGGCACTGGCCACTCAGAGCAGTCCAGTGTGCCAGCAGCACCTCTGTTTCCAAGATGGCAGAGGTCTGGAGCACACTGGAGGAGCTCTGGGCACCTCCCAGGGGAGGTGCAGGTCAGGGGAGTGGTCACTCCCCTTTTCCTTTGTCCAGTTTCGCGCCAGAGCAGGGCTGAGGGGTCCCTGAACCCGTGTAGACTGGCTTATGCAGAAATGGGCACCATCTGTGCCCATGAAAGCATTTCCAGAGGCTGGGGGAGGCTACTCCTCCCCTGCCTTAACACCTTTTTCCAAAGGGAAAGGGTGTAACACCCTCTCTCTGAGGAAGTCCTTTGTTCTGCCATCCTGGGCCAAGCCTGGCTGGACCCCAGGAGGGCAGAAACCTGTCTGAGGGGTTGGCAGCAGCAGCAGCTGCAGTGAAAACCCTGAAAAGGCAGTTTGGCAGTACCAGGGTCTGTGCTACAGACTCGTGGGATCATGGGATTGTGCCAACTATGCCAGGATGGCATAGAGGGGGCAATTCCATGATCATAGACATGTTACATGGCCATATTCAGAGTTACCATTGTGAAGCTACACATAGGTAGTGACCTATGTGTAGTGCACGCGTGTAATGGTGTCCCCACACTCACAAAGTCTGGGGAATTTGCCCTGAACAATGTGGGGGCACCTTGGCTAGTGCCAGGGTGCCCACACACTAAGTAACTTTGCACCTAACCTTTACCAGGTAAAGGATAGACATATAGGTGACTTATAAGTTACTTAAGTGCAGTGGTAAATGGCTGTGAAATAACGTGGACGTTATTTCCCTCAGGCTGCAGTGGCAGGCCTGTGTAAGAATTGTCAGAGCTCCCTATGGGTGGCAAAAGAAATGCTGCAGCCCATAGGGATCTCCTGGAGCCCCAATACCCTGGGTACCTCAGTACCATATACTAGGGAATTATAAGGGTGTTCCAGTATGCCAATGTGAATTGGTGAAATTGGTCACTAGCCAGTTAGTGACAATTTGGAAAGAAATGAGAGAGCATAACCACTGAGGTTCTGGATAGCAGAGCCTCAGTGAGACAGTTAGTCATAACACAGGTAACACATTCAGGCACACTTATGAGCACTGTGGCCCTGGCTGGCAGGGTCCCAGTGACACATACAACTAAAACAACATATATACAGTGAAAAATGGGGGTAACATGCCAGGCAAGATGGTACTTTCCTACACAACCCCCCCCCAAACGAAGGACAATAAGACTAGTCATTACCTGATGGGTCTTCATTGTCTAAGTGGAAATATCTGGAGAGTCCATCTGCATTGGAGTGGGTATTCCCAGGTCTATGTTCCACTGTATAGTCCATTCCCTGTAGGGATATGGACCACCTCAACAATTTAGGATTTTCACCTTTCATTTGTTTTAGCCAAAGTAGAGGTTTGTGGTCTGTCTGAACAATGAAGTGAGTGCCAAACAGGTATGGCCTCAACTTCTTCAGTGCCCAGACCACAGCAAAGGCCTCCCTCTCTATGGCAGACCAACACTTTTCTCTAGGGGTCAACCTCCTACTAATAAAAGCAACAGGTTGATCCTGGCCCTCAGAATTAAGTTGTGATAGGACTGCCCCTATCCTAATTCAGATGCATCAGTTTGAACATAAATGTTTTTAGATTAACATGGGCTTTTCAGGACAAGTGCAGAGTACATGGCCTGCTTCAGCTCCTCAAAACCTTTCTGACAGTTTGCTGTCCATAATACCTTCTTAGGCATTTTCTTTGAAGTGAGGTCATTAAGAGGGGCTGCAATGAAGTATGGTGAGAATGAACAGAAGGAGACCTGTCCCTAACAGAAGGCATCCTAACAGCTTGGTTAACAGAAACATCACTTCTACTATGATGAGAAGGAATACTCTACATCAGTACCAGATATGCTAGGTTGTCTGGTAATGGGCAGGCTAGGAAGTTTCTTTCCTGAATCTTTTTCTAGGGGTGTCCCTGGATCAGATTGGGAACCATTAGCTACTTTTTCAACAGAAGTGGCATCTCTGACCTTATCCTGTTCTATAAGCATGTTAACCAACAGTTCTCTGGGGGGATTCTTCCCTACACTTAAACCTCTTTCAATGCAGAGACTCCTTGCTCCTTTCCAGCTAAGGTGATCATAAGCAAGTTTGGACAGATCAACAGTTTGGCCTGTGCCATACATTTCAGAAAGTGTTTAAGTGATAGAAAAAGTGAGAAAAAGGTTTTCAGAACTTTTGGAAAGACAGAAAAAAAAACTTTTTAAACTTTTTAAGAACTTTTAGAAAGTTTAGAGGTACTTTTCAGCACTTAGAAAAGAGTGAAAAGAGGAAATGCTAAACTTTTTGGTTAGGTGTACATACACTGAACTTGTTTTGTATATTTTTCTCTTATGAAAAGTACAATGACAAAAGTGGTAAGTAGTTACAAAGCACTTATCCCACCGCTGCACAACCAATGTAGGAGGCTGGACTGGCTTGTAGTGAGTACCAAGGGGTACTTACACCTTGCACCAGGCCCAGGTATCCCTTATTAGTGTATAGGGTGTCTAGCAGCATAGGCTGATAGATAATGGTAGCTTAGCAGAGCAGCTTAGGCTGAACTAGGAGACGAGTGAAGCTCCTACAGTACCACTAGTGTCACTTGCACAATATCATAAGAAAACACAATACACAGATATACTAAAAATAAAGGTACTTTATTTTTATGACAATATGCCAAAGTATCTCAGTGAGTACCCTCAGTATGAGGATAGCAAATATACACAAGATATATGTACACAATACCAAAAATATGCAGTATAGTCTTAGAAAACAGTGCAAACAATGTATAGTTACAATAGGATGCAATGGGGACACGTAGGGAGAGGGGCAACACAAACCATATACTCCAAAAGTGGAATGCGAACCACGAATGGACCCCAAACCTATGTGACCTTGTAGAGGGTCGCTGGGACTGTAAGAAAACAGTGAGGGTTAGAAAAATAGCCCACCCCAAGACCCTGAAAAGTGAGTGCAAAGTGCACTAAAGTTCCCCAAAGGACATAGAAGTCGTGATAGGGGAATTCTGCAGGAAAGACACAAACCAGCAATGCAACAACGATGGATTTCCAAACGAGAGTACCTGTGGAACAAGGGGACCAAGTCCAAAAGTCACAAGCAAGTCGGAGATGGGCAGATGCCCAGGAAATGCCAGCTGTGGGTGCCAAGAAGCTGCTACTAGGCAGTAGAAGCTGAGGATTCTGCAGGAACGACAAGGGCTAGAAATGTCCCCTTTGGAGGATGGATGTGCCACGCCGTGAAGAGTCGTGCAGAAGTGTTTTCCCACCGAAAGACTGCCAACAAGCCTTGCTAGATGCAAATCGTGTGGTTAGGGTTTTTGGATGCTGCTGTGGCCCAGGAGGGACCAGAATGTCGCCAATTGTGTCAGGGGACAGAGGGGGCGCCCAGCAAGACAAGAAGCCCTCTTAGAAGCAGGCAGCATCCGCAGAAGTGCCAGAACAGGCACTACGAAGAGGAGTGAAATGGTGCTCACCCGAAGTTGCACAAAGGAGTCCCACGCCGCCGGAGGACAACTTAGAAAGTCGTGCAATGCAGGTTAGAGTGCCGTGGACCCAGGCTTGGCTGTGCACAAAGGATTTCCACCGGAAGTGCACAGAGGCCGGAGTAGCTGCAAAAGACGTGGTTTCCAGCAATGCAGTCTGGCGTGGGGAGGCAAGGACTTACCTCCACCAAACTTGGACTGAAGAGTCACTGGACTGTGGGAGTCACTTGGACACAGTTGCTGGATTCAAGGGACCTCGCTCGTTGTGCTGAGAGGAGACCCAGGGGACCGGTAATGCAGTTCTTTGGTGCCTGCGGTTGCAGGGGGACGATTCCGTCGGCCCACTGGAGATTTCTTCAGAGCTTCTAGTGCAGAGAGGAGGCAGACTACCCCCACAGCATGCACCACCAGGAAAACAGTCGAGAAGGCGGCAGGATCGGCGTTACAGAGTTGCAGTAGTCGTCTTCGCTACTTTGTTGCAGTTTTGCAGGCTTCCAGCACGGTCAGCAGTCGATTCCTTGGCAGAAGGTGAAGAGAGAGATGCAGAGGAACTCTGATGAGCTCTTGCATTCGTTATCTAAGGAATCCCCCAAAGCAGAGACCCTAAATAGCCAGAAAAGAGGGTTTGGCTACCTAGGAGAGAGTATAGGCTAGCAACACCTGAAGGAGCCTATCAGAAGGAGTCTCTGACGTCACCTGCTGGCACTGGCCACTCAGAGCAGTCCAGTGTGCCAGCAGCACCTCTGTTTCCAAGATGGCAGAGGTCTGGAGCACACTGGAGGAGCTCTGGGCACCTCCCAGGGGAGGTGCAGGTCAGGGGAGTGGTCACTCCCCTTTCCTTTGTCCAGTTTTGCGCCAGAGCAGGGCTGAGGGGTCCCTGAACCGGTGTAGACTGGCTTATGCAGAAATGGGCACCATCTGTGCCCATGAAAGCATTTCCAGAGGCTGGGGGAGGCTACTCCTCCCCTGCCTTAACACCTTTTTCCAAAGGGAGAGGGTGTAACACCCTCTCTCTGAGGAAGTCCTTTGTTCTGCCATCCTGGGCCAAGCCTGGCTGGACCCCAGGTGGGCAGAAACCTGTCTGAGGGGTTGGCAGCAGCTGCAGTGAAACCCCTGAAAAGGCAGTTTGGCAGTACCAGGGTCTGTGCTACAGACCCGTGGGATCATGGGATTGTGCCAACTATGCCAGGATGGCATAGAGGGGGCAATTCCATGATCATAGACATGTTACATGGCCATATTCGGAGTTACCATTGTGAAGCTACACATAGGTAGTGACCTATGTGTAGTGCACGCGTGTAATGGTGTCCCCGCACTCACAAAGTCCGGGGAATTTGCCCTGAACAATGTGGGGGCACCTTGGCTAGTGCCAGGGTGCCCACACACTAAGTAACTTTGCACCTAACCTTTACCAGGTAAAGGATAGACATATAGGTGACTTATAAGTTACTTAAGTGCAGTGGTAAATGGCTGTGAAATAACGTGGACGTTATTTCCCTCAGGCTGCAGTGGCAGGCTGTGTAAGAATTGTCAGAGCTCCCTATGGGTGGCAAAAGAAATGCTGCAGCCCATAGGGATCTCCTGGAACCCCAATACCCTGGGTACCTCAGTACCATATACTAGGGAATTATAAGGGTGTTCCAGTATGCCAATGTGAATTGGTGAAATTGGTCACTAGCCTGTTAGTGACAATTTGGAAAGAAATGAGAGAGCATAACCACTGAGGTTCTGGATAGCAGAGCCTCAGTGAGACAGTTAGTCATAACACAGGTAACACATTCAGGCACACTTATGAGCACTGTGGCCCTGGCTGGCAGGGTCCCAGTGACACATACAACTAAAACAACATATATACAGTGAAAAATTGGGGTAACATGCCAGGCAAGATGGTACTTTCCTACACACATGCCGGATCTTGACACCTGAGACATTCTCTCACTCAGCACACCAAGGTTGCCCAGTTGAAAGTCTCATTACACGTCTTCAGTGACAGGGTAGGACCGTCCACGTGTAGGTTACCATGTCCTCAATGACTTTACTCACATTTATCTCCAAAGGATACTCATTAGATACACGATTAGCTGCCACTAACTCATGATGAGACCTGGACGTAACAGTGACAACATACACCTTAACAGTTGATACAGGATCAACATTGGACCACACACATGTACATGTACCATCCAATCACCAAAGTGGTTGCAAGCAGCCTATCACAGTAGTGTCCCAATTGTAACCTAGCATGAAGATTGAAACATGCCACTAAACCAGGTAATGCATTAAGGGCCACATGCATCAAAAACCTATTTGCAATTAGAACATAAGGAACTTTGAGAATTTGCTATTAAATCTATGCTAAATGGTATGTCTGATTTTTCTAAAGAAGTAATAGGGCAAACTTCAAATGGGCAAATGGTATTACAGATTTGCAAAAAGAGAATCATACTCAATTTGCATCTATGGGCCTGCTGCCTATGGTTTAGCCTTACAGAAATTGGGAAAACTGTTGATTAATTCGCAAGTCAGGAACAGCAAATCCCAGGGTGCTGGGGGCCTAAGTCCCCCTCTGCTGCACTCCAAATAAACACTTTTTACGGACAGGTGAAGCACACACATGCTTAAGGGGCATGTGTGCGCTACATGTCTATAGTGAAACATATTCTTGCTACATTAACTTGTAATTAGCACATGGTTACCCCCAAAAGTTGTTTAGGCGTCAATTGCATTACCTAAATGGCCATTTTGCAATTTGTAAAAGCTTGATACATGTGCTCACAAATTAGCTAATAAAGACATCCTGTTAGCTCTTTCATATTTGAAAAGTCGCAATCAGCAATTATCTACATGTGTGCGCAATTATGAGTAATCTCCATTTTGGCCAATCATTACTATTGCACTGTGAATGCCTTCCATACATCCTGTAAGGCACATTTGCTTTCGCTAAGCCAAGTATTTATCATTTAGCACCGTTAGGTAAAGCAAATCTGCATGACTAATTTGGACATAAAAAATACATAATTGTCATTATGTGTCATATTTTCACGCATACAGCTTGTGCGTCATATTTTTTGACGCACAGGAGTGCAAATAATGCTGCATCCAAATATTTTTAATGATTGGTAAATAATATTTGGATGAGGCATAATTTTCACCTATGGAAGTGACAGTTATGCCGCATCCAGATATTATTTACCAATTATAAAAAATATTTGGATGCAGCATTATTTGCACTCCTGTGCGTCAAAAAATATGACGCACAAGCTGTATGCGTGAAAATATGACGCATAATGGAAAAAAACGGCGGCCATGTTATGCAGGATGTGATGTAATAGGATATCCTGTTTACAGATTCTGTACAGTGGGTGTACTTTCACTTTCACTTTGCAGTCTGTGATTATTCTAGACTGTGTGGCTGTGTGCAGAGTGTTGTCCTGTGATTTTGTGCTTTTGTGTCCAGAGTGCCATCTTACTTGTTGTTTTGTCATTTAAATATTGTTGTAGAATACTGTCTGAGTGTGTGTTGTTTACATTTGTCCAGTCCAGTGTTGTATTTATTGTCTGTGGGAGTCTGTTGTGGGTATTGTTATATAGGGGATAGTTGGGCTCTTCTATTTGTTAACTTTACTTCGTATTTCCTTACTCCTACTTTCCCCATTTTCCCCTTTCTTCTTTTTTTCCCACTACATTTTCCCCTTTTCTGTGCATAAATGTCAGGTAGACCACGTCTTTCCAGGATGAGTGAGGAGGAATTGGGGGAATTCATATGGCTGGTGTGCCATTTCCTCCCACTGATGCTCGAGGCTGGGGGTAGGGTGATACAGGGGTATCACACTGAGGCCCGAAAAGTCCGGTGGGGGAAGGTGCGCCATCACTTGGTGCGTCTGTATGGGAGCCAACGCAATGATCACCAGCTGAAGCACCGCTGGGCTGACCTGATCTCCAGGGAGCAAGATCTGCTGGACCACCTGGGAATCATGATTGGTGGCCATGTTGGTGAGTACAGATCATGTAAATGTGCACAATTAAAAGCTGTGTAGTGACATGAGATGATTGGTACACAATCTGCCAGATAAGTTGCTGACTGTGTGTAATGCTGAGGAAACATACAGGGTAATTGATGCACTATGTGAAGGATGACAAATGCAAGCAGTCAGGCAGCTCATGTTTTGCAAACTTACAGGTTGCTTGTTGCTGAATGTAATTTAGTGCCGCCTTTGTGTCAGACAAGCGAAACATTAATGAGGCAATCATGACTCTACAGGTCACAATTGCCAGTGAAGTATGGATGTACTAACATCATACCTACATATGTTGACGCAATAGCTAGACTGACATTGGAAACCCTACATGATGCAGAAAATGAGTGCTACCTTCACGTCAATTGATGATAGCAATGTGGCCCAGACATATGTCTCATGTGTGTCTGGTGAGTGTGTAATGAAAGTGTTCACGGAAGTGCTATGCCTGTTAGGGATTACTGTGCTCCTTCATATTTTATTGATACATGCCAGATCTGAACATGAACCATATTTGGAAAGGAGTCAGGTGCCCTAAGCTAACATCTTAGACAGGTATTTTTTGTTTCTTGTGCCAAAATCCGATTAGGGATGGCAGTCCAAAGGTATGGACTAGGGTACAAACATCTATGTTTGGTGCCAATCACCATTGTTGTGACACATCAATTTATGAAACTTTAACAACATGCGGTATTGCCAAAGTTCCTGCCCCTCTGTACCATGTACCTATCTGTCACAAATGTGTCATGACCACATAGGCTGTTTGATAGGTCATGCAGTCCTCAAGTAACCAGCCTTTGGATGTCTCTCTTGGATGCACATGATGAGACGAATACACACCAATATTGTTGCTGCTCACTAATGGAAGTGCATGTTTGCCACCACATGACAGTCAGGGCCACTGCATGTGTGTAGAAGTGTGTGTAACTGTAGCAGGAGACCCATCCTATGTAAATGTTGGCCGTGAAATATTCCATGCAGTATGAGCATGTCTGAAAGTGTTTCATTACTCATGTCAGCTTACACATTGTTTTTGTAATTGAAATTGTTTGTCAGTGCACTGATTCTGAGCATATTCTTCCTTCCATGCTTTACAGGTGGACCTGCACCGTACACAGTGGGAGAGGTGGCTCGTTTTGAGGACCCCAACACCTACAGTGAGTGTTGACATGTGTGTTATGTTTTGTGTTTGCTGGTGATGTGTGATGGACTCCTGTGTGCTGAACACAATGGAAGGTGTGATGCGCTGCCCAATCATTAGTCTTGTTCCATTAGTGGGATTTCAGTTCTTAGAAAATTTTGAGTTGACCAATGCTTATCCATTTGTCTGATCTAGGGTTTGTAGGCCATTCCTGTAGGGCCCGCTATGAGAACTGGGGTGAGTCATGTGGAATACACTAGTTACAATAAGAGTTGCACTGCGACTCGTCTCTGACTTAGTCTGCATGTCAGACTCACATTCTCCCAGATAGCTTCTGCAAATGGCTTTTCTGAAGACTGCTGCTTCCCTATTAACCGATGTACTGAGTACACTGTAGGTTGAACCTTCTGGGAGCATGTACTTCCACAAGGTGTGCATGCTATTCATGATCATGGGTGTTCTTGCTACTCTGTGTCTGTTGAAAATTATGCCTCACTGGAAGTATGTGATGTTGACCTAGGTCAGTACATTCTGACATGTGTGGGCCTTGGATAGGACAAGGTTTAGCTGACTCCAATTTGTTGATAGCCCTTACTGCTGGTGTGTGTGTGTAGAGCCAAACACATGTTGAGCTTTCTATACAATTCTGGGTGTGCATGTAGTTTGGAATTGTTTGTTGTTCTTCCCCCCCCCTCAAACACAGGCATGGGTTTGTGAATAGGGTACCTAGGACTGAAGCAACCAGTATGTTACACATACTTGTGACTATTTGAAAGTTTGTTTTGAACCTAGTGTACACACTCAGGTATGGCACATGAGTACTGTACTAGCAAATCCTATTACAAATCGCAGACCTTGAGGTTTGTGATTATCATCACATACACTGACATATGTAGTCCAGGCAATAGGTGGAGGATGTGCAGCATGATTGTTAGCTGACAACTATCAGTACTTTGATGACAAGTTATTGCCAGTTGTTACCCATCATGTAGGTTTTGGATGTGCTATGTGTGAGATGACCTTTGTAGGCAGGCTTTCCATGTACTTCCTCAGAGACTTTCAATGATCTGTATGGTGATATGAGCTGTTACAAGTACAGTAGATGTATTGTCAGATTGACCACTTGTGCTATTTCACACAATGCAGTTCCTATGATAAATAGTTGCCCTTTGTCTTCACAGCTGCAAACATGACACCCGCCCAGAAGCATGAATTTGAGAGGCAGGCCATGAGATACAGACACATCCTGCAGGTGCAGTCAGGGTTCCGAAGGATGGCCCGTACATACCAGTCCGATCGGGCATCCGGAGCATGGTGGGCTTCACCATAGGGTGGCCCAACGTTGCCCACTACAGCCACCACCACCACAACCACCGGTTCTCCCCAGGTGGCCCCACCCACAGCGGGGACAGTTGTCCCTACATCTGCAGCACACCCAGGCCCCAGCAGTGTGACAGCTGCAGGACAGTCCAGTGGGCTAGGCTCCACACGGCCACAGAGCACCTCGGGCGGGACACAAACGGCACCAGCCCCAACAATCGACTCTGCGGCATTCCTGGCTTTGGAACATAAGATGGACCGAGTTCTAAAGAAGGTGAACAATCTTAGCCAGGATGTCAGCTACATAAAGAAGCGGGCCACATCGATCAGGCGGACCCTTCGGAGGGCCAACCTCTAGGAATATATTTTTGCTATGGACATGATTCCCTCCCCTCCCTCCTTCCTTGTTCTCATGATTAGTGGGCTTGGGGGATTAGTGTTAGGTTAGTATAGGTTGTTAGTTTAGTTAGTGTTAGGGAGGGGGGCCCTGATTCTTTCTACTTTTCCTTATTAAGTGTGTGGGTGGGTGGGAGGTGGTCAATGTTGGGGTTCCTGTGTGTTTCCAAAAAAAAAAATATATGATTGTTTAGGATAGTATAGTATGTGTGTAGGTTAGTATGTGTTGTCCTCCATGTGTCCTGTCTCATAATGGTGGGTGGGGGGTTGATGTTTAGAACAATTTGTTATATGTGATGAGTAAGTTTAGCTTAGTTTAGTTAGGGACAGTTGTGGGTAATGAGTAGTCAGGTTAGATTAGGGTAGGTATGACTTTTCCCTTAGTTTCCTCTTGTGTGATTAGTTTTGAATAAATATATAGATAACCCTTTACATTATGTGTTAACTGCTACTTGATCATATCCTTGGCATCAGTGTAGATGATTGTTGTTCTATGACATTTATGTCCTATGCTACAAACAAATACAAACTGAGGTGTAAAATGGCAGCTACCCCAGTGCTACCTTGGTAAGAATCCACCATTTGTTTGAACCACCAATCGGAGTTGACATGGATCACAAAGGATTTTTGTCGATGAGTATGTTTTCTACGTCACAAAGTGTGCTTCCAGACTTGGTATTGTGGGGACAGTTTTAGGTCTGACTGCAGCATGATGTTCAGGGACACCTTCTAACATGAGTTCTTGTTAACACTCTTGTCTTCTTGTCTTCATAACTGACATTGATCATTTGTGTCAATATTCAGCATGATTACCTATTTGGATGTTAACTCAGAAAGATTGATTCATGCTGTGTTTTGTAGTGTTTGCTTAGATTAGACTGCACAGTTCTATGTGTTAGTATTGCATGGTGACAACATTTATCAGCCACTATTAGTTGACTTTGATATCCCTTGAGGAAGCATTATTCTGTCCAACACAGCATGATGGTGTGTGGTTTCTCACTTCATCAGTTATTCTCCTCAGGATGGGCAGGCTATGATGCAATCCTGGCCACTGAGCAGATGGTTCTGACTACATGATGTCAGGACAGTTGTATTGACAAGCTACATGATTGGAACACAGGCACATTTGTGTTATCTACTGCACAGTTGATGTGTCAAATTACACAGAGACATATTTGTTGTGCAAGTGCTATTTATTGAAAAGTGCTGTAGTGCAATATGTACATTGTCCATGTTTGCTGAGTCCGTTCTAGTAAAATCTTACATTGTGATCCTACAGAAGGGGTGTAGGTAATGCTACTGACATGCTGGGGTGATGTTACAGACAGTGCAGAGGGACAGGATTTGCCGATTAGTAGGAGAGAGACATTAACTGGGCATGCTGACAAGATATACAGTGGTTAGCAGAACAGTCATTGAGTATAGTTGTTGTAAGACTGGCATTTGACAAAACGTTGGACCTTGGTCAAAGTAGGCCATGGTACAGGAACTAGTGCTTCCGGGTACTCTTCCGTGTGAATGTGATCTGTTCCATGTCTTCTTCTTCTGATGTGTGTGTTACCTGCTTCGTCCTTGTTGTTGTTGGTTGTGAAGGGGCAACACACACCTCAGTGTTAGAAGACGTGGAGTCAGACATCCCGGTCGCTGCTCCCTGTGAAGGTCTTAAGGGCAGTACTGCAGCAAGGAGGATCTGCTGGTTCCTGAGAATAGCAGCCACATCACGATGGTAGGCAGCCAGGTCGACCCTGAGGGAGTCAAGATTGCATTTGTGCATGCAGTGGAAGGTTTGGGGTGCGAGGTGTTGTGGCAACTCCCTTACTGCAGTGGTGAATTCCTTGACAGTTTCTTGTAGTCCGTGCAGTATGGATGTTAGGGCTTGCATAGCTGCTGCCTGATCTGCAGATGACATCATGCACGAACGCACCCCCTCAAGGCTGGCTGCCATAGTTTGCATCCCCACCCGCACCTCCTTGGCCAGCTCCCGCTGTACTCCAACTACAGTTCTCTTAAAGCTGGTTCCAGTGTCGTCTGAGTCCTCAGCTGTATTGGAGCTGGCAGGTCTTACAATTGGGGTGGTGGGTGGATCCTCTGCGATGGCTGCTTGTTCTGTGCTCCTCCTTGTGACTGAAGGTGGGGTCTGGAGGGTTTCAAGGACCTTTTGGATGGTCTCCTGGGGAATGTTTATGGGCTCGTCATACATGTCATCAGGGAAATCTGGGACAGGCATATTGGCAGGAGATCCATCTTCCTCTGCAATGAAAGAGGGTACAATTAGTGTGTCTGTGTTGTGACAATTTTGACGTGACGTGCCTGCCTTTTGATGAATACACTTTGTGATCTTGTTTTGTATTAATATCTGCAGTCCTTCAGATGGGCATTGTTTCAGGCCTATGGCCCACCTGTGTGTCACATGTATGTTATTGAGTTATCAGACTTGTCAGCCTCATTTCCTCTAGGTGTTGGTTTATGCCAAATAGAGAATAGCCACCTTTTTGTCCTACTTGACCCTCCGTGTACATCCATTCTCATGGTGAGACCTTTCACTGGCTGTGGGTGTTCTGATGGCCCTGGCAGCACATTTAACTATCAGGACCTGCCCCAATCCCTGATCTTTCACATCAACTTAATTGTACTTGACATGTAGCATATCCTATGCATGGCAATGTTATGATCCAATATGGATGTTGACATTGTTGATGTGTCCTGCTGATGTTGGGTAATGTGTGTTACATTGGATTGCCCTGATAGTCGTATCAGTGTCTTATTTTGTTCTCTGACTGTGCAGGTGTATTTCAGTGACCAGTTACATGTGTCCCCTCCTCAATGCTGTTGTCTGAGCAGTATGACATTTGTGATGTTGCCTTGTTAGCCAGGCACAGGATGGACCCTGACATATGCAGCATGGGTGTGTCCTTAGTGCTGCGTCACTCCTATTGTTGTTTACATTGGCTGATGTTTGTGACACCTATGGGCATTGACATTTGAGTGTACTGGGGCCTTTGTCTTGTTTCTGGAGATTGTTGCAGATGTCATCCTCACCCCCTAATTTAGGTATGTATGTTCCATGGGGAGGTTACTGCCATTGGCTACTTGAGCTGCACACAGATCAGAGGCGGTAGTGGCATCTGTTGTTGCAGTTACATTGCAGTTGTCGGTTTGGCTAGAGGATTGCTAATAGGGCCCTAGTTAATGTAGGAGATATGTTGGCTGACGAGTGCCAGGATGTAAGTTTGACGTAGTGGCCTTCCCTCCTGTCGAAGCTTTCCCTTTGGTCCATCGTTGGCATGACAGCATGCCCTCATGGGACTGTTGTTGGTGTAGTGTAATGGTCTGCCCCAGCTTATGTTTGTGCAGGCCATGCCCCCCTGCCGTGCCCCTTTACCCATGCCACTCGATGTACATGATGACTTACATGCAATGTGTAGTAGGTATTTCCCCCCCTGCTTACAGTTAACATTAGTGCATTTCAATTCCCCATGCGACTTACCCTGCATGTGCGTTGTCTCGTGGTAGTCTGCGCTGTCCTGTCCTTGAATCCCTGTGACGATCTCCTCAGGGATGACAGCTGCGACCATCTTCTCCATGTGGTCCAGGGCCTCCTGGTGTGCTGGACTCCCCCCTCCAGTCTGCAGTGCTGCCTTCTTGTCCCTGGCCATCTTTCCTTGGTCCTGCGTTTGCAGTCATGCCAGCGTTTCTTGCACTTGGTGACTGTTCTGCATACTTCAGCCACACTGTTAATCTTGTCAACAATTTGTTGCCATATAGCCTCTCTCCTACTGAATGGCAACTTTGAGGTGATAAACATTTGGTGCTGGTGTTCTGTCACCTCTTTAACCAGGATTTCCTGCTCCTCTGCACTGAAGCGACACTTTCTTTTCTTTCTATAAGTGTCCTGGTTCTTGTATGGATCGTCCTGGCTGGTTCTTGGTCTGCTGTCATCTTCCTGGGGTCTGTAGTGGCATCTGGGATCCATTTTGGCTCTCCTCTGGTGAACTGGCAGTGTTCGCGTTTTTTTTAAACGCTTTTGCCTCACAAAACGGCGCATATCCCGGTTGCGGTGTCGTAAATCGACCCACAGTCATTTCCGCCGCGTTAACGTCGTTTTCCTTTACGACTTGATGCCGCGGTGTGCGTCAAAAATAATGACTCCCACCTGTTGATTGCACTGCTGTGCGTCAAAGTATAAATATGACGCCCGCACGGCGCAACTAAATGGCGTTAGCCGGCGGTAATTTTTTTGACTCAAAACTGTGCCGGCGCAGTTTTGCATCAAAAAGTATAAATATGGCCCTAAATATACCATGAAAATGAAGAGAAAAAGTCCAGAATTATACCAAGAGTGAAAATGAAAGTAGCAAGACATACAGAAGGGGAATATGCAACACATCACTAAGGGCCGGATGTATCAAAGGATTTTACCTATTCTGTGTCTATGGGAAAATGCTTTACTACATATGGCCCTAAGTACTGTAAAGGTTTCGCTGAAGAACAGGCATTTACAACGGCGATAGATTTCTCCTGGCCCAGCCCTCTTCCCAAAGTTCAAGCTTTGACAAAGACGTGTTTGTCCTTGCTTTTGGGTACAGGTCACATGTACCATATGCACTTAATCCAGTCTTTTCTGGGTCTGCTTGACGTTTAATTCATTCCAAATTATTTACATTTCAGAATAACCACTATTAGGCTGGGAACAGCATTTATACCAGGTGCGGGCAACATGATAAAAATGTTCATAAGGTGCTAAGAATTACCAACATTGTGCCAAGGCCCTCATTTTACCAGGGTGTGCAGTTTACATTCTCCCGTCGATGTTCACAAGAACCACCTTTGTGTCAGGGCCTGCATTTTATCATGGGTGGGCAATGCACCCACCCCATGAAGATCCACAAGCTGCCAAAAGTCACCATCAATATGTAGAAGACAGCTTTTCATCTGCTACTTCTTGTTGGCCAGAATAAAAGGGGGACTCGTTTTAGTTACACTCAGAATAAAGAATTGTGTGAAAAATGAGAATTTCACCTAATGAGGAGTAGGTTTCTATTGAGGCTTTGTTTCACTAGACTAGTAAAAGGGGTTTGACAAGAAGTGTGTGTCTCCATGCATCCCATCAGTGAGCTCTTGAAGAGTCTTATTACTTCCTGATGGTTTCACTTTATGTCATTACCAAGAAGCTTCTCCCACCAATGCCCAGCACACCCCAGAATTCCTCTTGCGCTGGCCACAACCAGGCTAAGTGGATGACTTTTTCTCCCTCCTTCCTACGATTTGAGTAAGCAGGTACCCTATCTGTGTATATCTTAAGTACTTTGTTAGTCAAATATGTTCTGTGTAAGATGTTTAATTTTGTCAACTTCCCATGCCCTCTTTTTACTTAATTACTTATTTAAAAGCTATCAATATTTCAGCAGGTCCATTGGACCCATGGTGCAAGTGTGTAATACGTCCTACTTCACTCCAATAAGTCACTGTTTTTGCACCAAACTGTTGGATTAAGGACCACGGCACCCTTGCTACTCCACTAGTTAATACCTGTGCGTCCTAGCACCTAACCCCCCACTTCCTGAAAAAAAGAAAACAAAATCTTGCTTCCTTCTTCCCTCTCCAAAAACCCTCATAATAATCCCCTCCCCCGACCAAGTAGTGGAACAAAATACGAAGGATCCTGCCACAAAAAGCCACCACCCTATTCACCCGGAAGTGAAAAGAAGCATCTGATAATCTGATACCCAGCCATGGCCTGTATACTGGGGCTGAGGGGCCACACACCCCCACCTTTTGCCCCTCAAGAAGAGTCCCTGTCAGGCTGAGCAAAAGTCATCTTCATTTTCAGATCAGGCAGCCAGGAGCGAGACATGCGCGATTTGCGCAGGCTTCTCGCTGCCTGACTTGAACTTTGCTGTGCTGAAGAGGTCATATCTCCTATGGGTGTGACCTCCTCAGCTCAGCAAAGATGCCTCAAGGGCCACCACCTCGGTGACGAGGGGAATCGTCACCCATTGACTCCGACTTGGGTACTTCAGGTTTAAGCCCTGAAGAGCCCAATGCAGAGTGTCAATAAGTGACACCTTATCACAGACTGGGGTGGGGTCAGAAGTCTCACTGACCCCATCCCACTCTGTGACGAAGGTCAGCCAATGAAGGAAGGCAGCAGTCCCAACCCTCCTGGGACCTCCGAGGCAGAGCTGAAGGTAAGTGTGTGTGTTTTTTAAAATGAACGTTTGGTGCGTGGATGCGTGGATGTTTGCAATATTTGATAATGAGTACTGTGAATGGATGTCTGTGTGTGTGTGCGCACGCAAGTGTGTGTGTGTATGTGTGTGTGAGTGTGTTTTTTTTTTTTTACACTGTGGGGACCTGAACCCAGGACCCCACAAGTCAATGTCTTCTAAAAGACAAAAAATGACTCTAGGAACATCTGTGCCAATTTTTACAACTTTTAAAAAAATTGCCTTGTGGGGATCTGTGTTTCATTAAGTGTGTTTATATTTCTGCATTTTTGCTCAGCTCTGCCCCTGTACACAGGCAGCAATACTGCAGCCTTAAACACACTTTGCATTTAAACACGCTTTTCTCACCAGCAGCAGAAAAGACAAACATTTCAAAGGAAAGCTGCATAACCTGGTGCTTATCCAAATATTTTTCATTCAAATTAACCTTTCCTCTATTTATTAAAAAAAACTTTGATGATATGAGGCTATTAAAGTTACACTTTGGGGTCTACATTTTTTTAGTGTTTTATAACATTGCTAAATGCAATTTGGGTCAGTTTCTCCTTTCAGAATACTTCACTATTGCCATATGATCCTTATCTGCAATTCAAGAATGATGGTGCAATACAATGTGATACAATATAAACTGATTTAAGTGTTTCTGGCAAGTAACCGAGAGGCATCAATGTCTATTGTTACATTGTAATATTTGTACCACGAATACAAAGCCTTTAAATTGCTTTGGTTAAATTTTAATATGCACCATGGAATACGTGTTTTTAGATTAATGCTAAATGAGTGAGAGACTAGCATTGTTTTGCAATAAGGGCTACATTCTCCAGGACAGCAAACTGAAGAAACGTTATGCCCTTAGCATGGGGAGGTCTATTTTTAACAGAAAAGTTATGTTCTTCTAAAAATAGTGAACTTATTGGAAGATGTTTTCAAACTTTGCCATAAAAACATTGAACTGATTAATGTAAAACCTGTTCCTTGAGCTCTCCAAATTAAAACAGTTTGTTGACATTCCCTAGGGTGGATGAAGAACAATCCTAACAATCACTGGCAAAATCAAAAGGGCTAGTCTATGCAAGAGCTATTGGCTTTGCCAAAGTGTTTTAGCCATGTTGTACACCAGCATTGCTGCTGTTCACCGTGGCTAAAGGTTAGTGGTGTAGAAGAGAGTGGCATGGAGTGTCAGAGTGGAGTAGCGTAAAGTGGAGTAGAGGGCTGTGGAGTGGCTTTAGCGGAGTGCCATAGAGTGGAGTGGAATGAGTGGAGTGGCTTATAGTGGAGTATTAGAGTAGAGCATCATGGAGCGGAGTAGAGTGGAGTGCCATACAGTGGTTTAGAGTGGAGTGGTTTAGAGTGTAGTAGTGTGGCATTGAGTAGAGTGAATTAGAGTGGAGTGGCACAGAGTAAAGTGGCATGGAGTGCATAGAAGAAGTTGTGTAGAGTGGAGTAGAGTTGAGTCATGTGTCATAGAGTAGAGTGGAGTGGTGTAGAGTAAAGGGGCGTGGAGTACATAGAGAGAGTTGCAAAGGGTAGAGAGGAGAAGACTGTTGTACAGTATTGTACAGTGGAGTGTGTAGAGTAGAGTGTCGTAGAATGGAAAGCTGTAGAGTGAATGAGCAAAGAGTGAAGGGCCTTGGAGTATTGTGGCATAGAGTGGAGTAGAGTCTCATGAAGTGGGGTGGCACATAGAGTAGAATGGAGTAGAGTGTCATAAAGTGGAGTGTCGTGGAGCGTCATAAAGTCTAGTGGCTTGGAGTGGCACACAGTAGACTGGAGGGGCGTAGAGTAGAGTGAGGTAAAGTATTGTAGAATGAAGGGACATAGAGTGGAGTAGAGTGTTGTAAAGTGAAGTAGTGGAGTGCAGAGTGGGGTTGCGTAGGGTAGAGTACTGTTTAGTGGATTAAAGAATTGTAGAGTGGTGTAAAGTAGCCTAGAGTGAAAGAGTGCAGGGTCATAACGTGAAGGGGCATAGAGTGCCATTGAGTAGAGCGGAGTGATAGAGTGGAGCATCATACAGTGGAGTGTCATGGGGAGTGGGATAGAGTGGGGTGTTATGGAGTGTTGTAGGGTGGAGTGTCGGAGAGTAAAATGTCATAGAGTATGATGTCATAGAGTGGCATAAATTGTAATAAAATGGAGTAAAGTGTAATAAAGTGGAGTAAAGTGCCATAGTGGGATGTGGAGTAGAGTGGCACAGAGTAGAGCAGAGTGGCAAACAGCTGCAGAGAAACATAGAGTGAAGGGGCGTCAAGTCGAGGAAAGTGTTGTAGAGAATGGGGCATAGAGTGTCGCAGAGTGCAGTATTTTAGACTGGAGTATGATAGAGTGAAGTGAGGTAGAGTGGAGAGGGATAAAGTGGAGTTGGATAGAGTGGAGTGTCGTGGAGTGGCATGAAATTGAGTGTCATAAAATGGAGTGTTGTAGAGTGTCATAGACTGGAGGAGAGTAGAGGGGTGGAGAGTGGTGCAGAGTGGCATAGTGTGGTGTAGGATGGCAGAGACTGCAGGGTCATAGAATGGAGGTGCGTAGAGTGGAGGGGCTTAGAGTGAAGTGAGGTAAAGTGTCATAGATTGGAGGGGTGTAGAGTGCAATAGAGTGGAGTGTCACAGAGGGTAATATAGTGGAGGGGTGTAGAGTAGAAGGCCTGAGAGTGAAGCGATGTAGAGTGGAGGGGTTTAAAGTGGTGGGGCATAGAGTGGCATAGAGTGTTATGGAGTGGTGCAGGGTAGAGTGTCATAGAGAGGAGGGTCATAGAGCAGAGGGTCGTAAAGTGGAGGGGAAAAGAGTGGAGTCACATAGAGAGGCATAGAGTGTTGTAGAGTGGAGTGTCATAGAGTGGAGTGCCCTAGAGTGGAGCAAGGTCATAGAGCAGAGTGCCCTAGAGTGGAGTTGAGTGGCCTAGCGTAGAGTGGTGGTGATTGTTCTAGATTGGAGTGGAGTAGAGTGACATAAAGAGGAATAAAGTGTAGTAGATTAAAATGTCATAGAGTGAAGTGATGTAGAGTATGAGGTGTAGAGCTGAGGGACATAGGGGGTCATTACAACATTGGCGGTAAAAGGCGCTTACCGCCGTGCAGAAGACCGCCAATACACCGCCGGTGCCGCGGAACTCCGCCACAGCTATTATGACCCACATCTTGGAATCCGCCGAAATTCAGACACCCACACAAGTCCGCCACACCAAAGGTCAGTGGTAAAGTATCGAAAACAAAACCTCCACCTCCACGCCAACAGAAACACGCCCATGCTATTACGACCCACGAATCCACGTGGCGGTCTTTCAACCGCGGTATTCCATTGGCGGTACACACCGCCGTGCTCAAAATACACACACATCTCCAAAACACCGCCACATTGGACAATTCAAAATACACACACCTGAGACACATACAAACACCACTCCCACACATCCAACACTAAATAAAACACACTCCCACATCACCCACAAACACCTACGACCAAAAATTAGTCACGAAGCCCAGAGACACAGCACAGAATAGACAACCCCACCACACAGAGGCACACAACACCATCACCCACACAACATCCACGCACAAAACGCCACATACCGCTACACATCACCACACACATCAACACTGACACCGCCCCACACATCACACACACCACCCCATGTCACACCAAAGACACCCCCGCTTTTCCGAGGAGGAGCTCCGGGTCATGATGGAGGAAATCCTACGGGTAGAGCCACAGCTATTTGGCTCACAGGTGCAGCACACATCCATAGCCAGGAAGATGGAGCTACGGCGCAGAATAGTGGACAGGGTCAACGCTGTGGGACAGCATCCAAGAAATCGGGAGGACATCAGGAAGAGGTGGAACGACCTACAGGGAAGGTGCGTTCAGCGGTCTCCAGGAACAACATCGCGGTTCAGCGGACTGGCGGCAGACCCCCACCTCCTCCCTCACAACTAACAACATGGGAGGAGCAAGTCTTGACCATCATGCATCCAGAGGGCCTCGGAGGAGTCGGTGGACGAATGGACACTGGTAAGCCAATTCTTAACTATCATATCCCCCCTACCTGCATGCTATCACACACCCCCACCATCACCCCCTCCCCTATCACTCCAACTCCTCTCTAATGTACTCATAACACAAACCACCCATCCCAACACCAAGCCCTGCATGACACAACTAAGCATGGACACCCATCACTAAAGCATGCCCACTGCACATACCCATACACCCGCCTAAACCATCATTACACAAGCCTCCACACAGGAATGATTGCACTGGGGTACACGGTGAGCCACCAATTGCACACCATGACACACACACATGCAATAATCATGCACTTATGCCCCAGCAGGAACACGAAGGACCATCACCACCCCGGAGGGTCCAGATAACTCCACTCAACCCACAGAAGAGGCCCACAGTGACGATAGCAGCTCTGCCCTACTGGATCCTGATGACCAGCCCGGACCATCGTGGGCCTCGGGACAGTCGGTTCCCCTTGCACAGGCACAGCCCAACACTGACCTTCCACCCTCTGGTAACACCAGCACCGCACCCACCCAGTGGGCCCAAACCTCCGTACCCAGGACAGGTCAATCAGCGGTGTGTCCACCACTACAGGGAACCCAGGATAACCCACCACCCCAACAACAACAGGGACCTGGGGGCAGTGGTAGTGGGCACACGGTCCAGGGGACAGAGGCACAGGAACACAGGGGATCTGTGAGGAACCCACTCTCCACGAGGCCCTCTCCTCCATCATGGGAGCATACCACCACTCCCAGGAGATGATGGCGACGGTCCTGGTCAAGTTTCAGGAGACCCAGCGCCTGTAGGAGGACCAGTATTTGGGGTTCAGGGAGGAGCTCAGGACCATCAGCTCCGCCTTGGGCACCATCGTAGGGGTGCTGAAGGACATACAGCAGACCTTGAGGGACACCGTGGCAGTCCAAGGGGCCCCTGACACTAGCCAGGACGATGAACTGCCCACCACCTCCGCCGGCGCTAGTGGACAGGACGCCCCGCCACAGGACCACCACACCAGCACCCCACCCCCTGCAGACGGACAACCACCATGCAAGCGGTCCCTGAGATCCAGGAACAGGACAGAGCAAGATGGCAAGACCCCCACCAGGAAATGAGACCACCCTGATTGTCCTCCCACTGTCCCACTTTGTTACCCTGTCCATACATAAACTGCCCCAGCTCCACTTCCTATGCCCATATGGGCAGTGCACCTGTGTGACCAATAGACTGGACTCTGCCATGGACATTCCTCCACCGTCCCCCATCACCATTTTACAACCCCCCTCCATTTTTGAGCACTTAAATAAACACCCTTGAATCACAACACAATATGGAGTCAGTCTATGATTTGGTAAAATGTATTATCAATGACAGTGTGAAAATGCGTTTCTAGTTGTAAAGGCAACATACCTGTGTCACACATCACAAGTCCTTGAAGGATGCATGCAGATGACACACGTTGGTAACCACACCTGTGAAACCGTAATTGAAAGGTACAACTCAGTTATCAAATAATGCTATGAAATGACACACAGGATAGAGGAAGACGTGTGACAGTGAATGTAATGGTAAAAATGAAAATGTTCTCACCTGTTTGTCACTGGAAATATTGCTGTATGACTGACTCCCTGTTGTCTTCTTCCTCAGCTTCCTCCTAATCACTGTCCACAGCCTCCACAGGCTCCACAGCTGCCACAACGCCGCCATCTGGACCATCCTCCTGCAGAAAAGGAACCTGGCGTCGCAAAGCAAGATTGTGAAGCATCAAGCAGGCGATGATGATCTGGCACAACTTCTTCGGTGAGTAGAATAGGGAACCACCTGTCATATGGAGGCACCTGAACCTGGCCTTCAGGAGGCCGAAGGTGCGTTCGATCACCCTCCTAGTTCGCCCATGGGTCTCATTGTAGCGTTCCTCTGCCCTGGTCCTGGGATTCCTCACTGGGGTCAATAGCCAGGACAGGTTGGGGTAACCAGAGTCTCCTAATAGCCACGCACGGTGCCTCTGGAGTTGACCCATCATATCAGGGATGCTGCTATTCCGCAGGATGTAGGCATCATGCACTGAGCCAGGAAACATAGCATTTACCTGAGAGATGTACTGGTCTGCCAAACATACCATCTGTACATTCATAGAATGATAACTCTTCTGGTTCCTGTACACCTGTTCACTCCTGTGGTGGGGGACCAGAGCTACATGGGTCCCATCAATAGCACCTATGATGTTGGGTATATGTCCAAGGGCATAGAAGTCACCTTTAACTGTAGCCAAATCTTCCACCTGAGGGAAAATGATGTATCTCCTTACGTGTTTCAGCAGGGCAGCCAACACTCTGGACAGCACATTGGAAAACATAGGCTGGGACATCCTTGATGCCATGGCCACAGTTGTCTGAAAAGACCCACTTGCAAGGAAATGGAGCACTGACAGCACCTGCACGTCAGGGGGGATTCCTGTGGGATGGCGGATTGGTGACATCAGGTCTGGCTCCAACTGGGTACATAGTTCCTGGATAGTGGCACGGTCAAACCTGTAGGTGACGATTAAATGTCGCTCCTCCATTGTCAACAGGTCCACCAGCGGTCGGTACACCGGAGGATTCTGCCATCTTCTCAATTGTCCCAAATGACGGTGCCTAGGAAGGGCAACAGCGACCACGGAGTCAACTTTTTTCCAGGTATGTACCCACAGTTACACAGAACACGACACCAAACACAAAACCCTTCCTGTATGTGTGTTGAGTGTAGGCCTAGCTATGTGTGACGCAGAAGTAAATGAAGCCATGTGGGCCCCTGAAATGGCGGCTGCCTGACCTCTAAACTGGGACAATGGGATTGTGGGGTAACTGCGTTGGCGTTGCACACCGTCGCGGTAGACGGTTCTAGACCGCGGCGCAATGCTGCATTGGTTAACGTTGGACCCTATGGGTCCCAGGAGCCAATGAACAAGTGCGCCGCCGGTGATGATACGCACCGCCGCGGACGTCACCGCCATTTTCTATCTGTTCAATCACTAGATACCTGATCTTCGACAGGAGAGGACCTACACTGCAAGTGCTGCTGTGACCTCGGTCTGGAAGCGACGATGGCTGTTGCGTCTGGGGAAAGGGCCCCTGCCTTCACTTCTCAGGAGTTGGAGAAACTAGTAGACGGGGTCCTCCCCCAGTACACGCTACTCTACGGTCCTCCAGACCAACAGGTGAGTACACAGGGAGCACGTTGTATGGGCTAGGCCTGGGTGTAGAGTGTCATGGAATAAAGTGGAAGGGGCAAGGAGTGTCAGCTTAGAGAACAGCCTAGCACAGAGTGGGGTAAAGTGTTGTAGAGAGGAGTAAAGTGTTGTAGAGTGGAGTAGTGAGCAGTGGAGTGCCAAACAGTGGAGTGGAGTAGAGCACACTGGAGTGTTGTAGCATAGAGTGGAGTAAAGTGGCATAGAGAGGAGTGGAGTAGAAGAGCATCATAGAGAGGACTAAGGCGGTGTGGAGTGTAGTTGAGTGAAGTGGCATAGAGTGATGTACAGTGGCATAGAGTGTCATAGAGTGGCATGTTATAGAGTGGTATAGAGTGGAATGGTATACAGTGTTGTAGAGGGGAGTGGCATTGAGTAGAATAGAGTGTAGTAGAGTGGAGTGTCATTGAGTAATGTAAAGTGTGGTATCACAGAGTGGAGAGTGGTAGATTGGAGTGATGTAGAGTGGAGTAAAGTGAAAAGAAGTATAGTAAAGTGAAGTGGCATAGAGTGTCATAGCGTGGCATGGAGTGATATAGAGTGGAGTGTCAGTGACACGGAGTGATATAGAGTGGAGTGTCATAGAGTGCAGTGTCATGGAGTGTCAGTGTAGAGTGTCTTAGAGTGGTATAGAGTGCTCTAGAGTAGAGCAAAGTGTCAGAATAGAGTAGTGTAGTGTGGAGTATCAGAGAATGACGTAAAGTTGTGTGGAGTGTTGTGGAATAGAGTGGTATACAGTGTCATAGAGTGGCATAGAGTGGGGTGTCAGAGTGGAGTGCTGTAGAGTATGGTAGAGTGGCATGTGATAGAGTTGAGTGTTGTCGAGTGGAATAGAGTGGCCTGCAATGAAGAGGCGTTGTTGTGGAGCCATTTTAGTGATGTTTGTGGGCATGTTATTTTAGCAACTAGGCCTGCTGCCTGTGCCCTTTAGCCTAGTAGCATATTATTTCATTTCATTTTTATTCTTTTAGAAACAATCACATTTGTGGTGATGTTTTATTTTAAATTACCTTGCTGTCCTTTCACTTAGGAAAGCATTTAAATTTGTTAGCATACTGTTCTTTCACTCTGTGCTTTCTTCAACGCTTCAATGAGATAGTATTGCAGGCACAAGTGGTACCACATCTCTAACATTACACAGAAACATACGGATTTTTATATGGGGACACTTTTCTCAGAACACTAGCAGTTTTATTATAAAAACATCTCTCTTGTCCCTGAACATTAGAGGGAGGTCCCAGCCAGATGATCACTATCGCATGCTGTCTGACTTCGGTACAGCTGCTTGCTGAGACTGACGGTTCCCTAGCCTACATGGGGAGAGTATCTCAATAGACAACAGGCTTCGGCACTACTGCCATACTGAGGAATGGGGGATGATGTCTTCCCTGGGGGTCCTAAAGGGCAGATTAGGGCTTATCCTGCTGTGATCTAACACAGAACATTAGTGGGGTAGATAGGAATCACACATCTTGTATAGTGACAGTATGATGGGACTTTTCTTGTGTTTCACTTTTCTTGTCACCATTCTGCTTCAAGTACGTTTTATCACCCTAATTATTGCAGTTAATGTTGTTTTATCTAGAATGCAGCTGATTCAATAAATCTTATTGAACTATTCCCTGCTTCTGTTTGTCTTTGCATGTGTGAGATGAATGTAACAGAGAGAAAAGGATGAGATCTGATCCACCACGGTTTCCCTGAGAAGGCACAATGTCATGCCCCTGGTTGCCACAGATCACCCCTGCTCTTGGGCATTTGTGAGGTGCTGCAGACTGGCCAGAAATGGATTAGGCCAACAGTTGTCACAGGGTGTGGGATCAAACTCAGTTCCCCACAATTCAGATTATGCTGCTGCCCAAATCCAGCAGCCTCATTGGTACAGTGAGAGCCAACGCGACAGCGTAGAGTGCCATAGATCCGAGTGGCATAGAGTGGCAAGAGTGTTGTAGAGTAGAATGATGTAAAATGAAGTGGTGTAGAGTGTCAGTGAGTAAAGTGTTGTAGAGTGCCATAAAGTGTTATAGAGTGGATTAGAGTGGAGTGGGATAGAATGGAGTGTCATAGAGTGGAGTGTCGTAGAGTGGACTAAGGTGGCATAGAATGGAGTGATATTGAGTAGAGAAGAGTGCCATACAGTGGAGTAGAGTTGTAGAGTGGCTTAAACTGTAGTGGCATAGAGTAGAATATAGTGGCCCAGAGTTAAGCGCATAGAATGGTGTTGAGTGGTAGGACATAAAGTGGCATAGATTGGAGTAGTTTCGTAGAGTAGGGTAGAGTTTCATAGAATAGAGTGACGTAGAGTGGAGTGTCATAGAGTGGGGTAGCATAGAGTGGATTAAAGTGTTGTACAGTGGAGTAGTGTGCGCTGTGGAGAGTGGAGTATAGTGAAGTGGTGTAGCGTAGAGTGGCATAAAGTGTCTTAGAGAGGAGTGGCATAGAGTGGAGTAAATGGTGTGGAATGGTATAAAGTGGTGTAGGGTGTTGTAGAGTGGAATAAAGTGTCATAGAGTGGAGTGTCACAGAATAGTGTAGAGTGTTGTAGAGTGGAGTGCTGTAGAGTGGCATAGAATGTAGTGTGATTGAGTGGAGTATCATAGAATAGAGTGTAGTGTAGTAGACTGAAGTATCATAGAGTGGCATAGAGTGGAGTAAAGTTGCATGGAGTCTAATGGAGTGGAGTGGCATAAAGTATTGTAGAGTGGCATGGAGTTGTGTAGAGTGGAGTGGTGTAGAGTGCCACACAGTGGAACGTTGTAGAGTTGAGTGTCCTAGAGTGGAGTGTCGTGGAGTGCAGTGTCAGAGTGGCACAGAATGTCATAGAGTAGAGTGGTGTAGCATAGAGTAGAGTAAAGTGTCAGAGTGGAGTGGTGTAGTGTGGAGTATTGCAGAGTGGAGTAAAGTGATGAGGGGTGTTGTAGAGTGGAGTGGGATAGAGTGGTAGAGTGGATTGTCATAGAGAGAAGTGATGTAGAGTGGAGTGTTTTAAATTCGAGTAGAGTGGCCTAGAGTGACGTAGCCTAGAGCTTTGCAGAGTGAAGTGGCATAGAATGGCCTAGAGTATTGTAGAGTAGAGTAGAATACAGTGTCTTATTGTGGAGTGGCACTGAGTGGTGTGGAGTAGAGGGTCATAGAGTGTTCTGAAGTGGTGTAGAGTGGAGTGGGATAGAGAGGAGTGTCGTAGGGTGGAGTGTCAGAGTGGAGTAAAGTGGCATAGTATGAAGGGGCACAGAGTAGAGCAGTGTGTCACAGGGAGAAGAAGTGTAGAGTAGAGTAGAGTGTTGTACAGTGGAGTGTCATAGAGTGGAGTAGAGTAATGTGGAGCAGCATAGAGTAGAGTGGCTGTGGAGTGCCATAGATTAGAGTGGCCTAGAGTGAAGGAGAGCAGCGTAGAGTAGAGTGGGGTAGAGTGACATGGAGTGGAGTGGTGTGGAGTGGCATGTGGTAGAGTGAAGTGTTGAAAAGTGGAGTAGAGTGGCCTAGATTGAAGTAGCATAGAGTGTCATAAAGCAGAGTGGCCTAGTGTGTTGTAGAGTGGAGTGAAGTGGTGTAGAGTGTCATAGAATAGAGTAGTGTAGAGTGACAGAGTGTCATAGAGTGGAGTGTCACAGAGTGGTGTAGTTTGGAATGTTGTAGAGCGGAGTGCCATAAAGTGGCATAGAATGCAGTGACAGAGTAGAGTAAAGCGGCGTGAAGTGTAGTACAGTGGAATGGCATAGACTTTCTTAGTGTGGCATTGAGGTTCTTAGAGTGGAGTGTCAGTGTTACATGAAATGTTATAGTTGCGTGTCATAAATTGGCATAAAGTGGGGATTTGTAGCACAGTGTCAGAGTGACACAGAGGCCCTCATTACAACCCTGGCGGTAATACTGCAAACAGCCCGGCGAAAATAAAATGGGATTACGACCATGGCGGAAACCGCCAACATAGACAGCCACTTTAACACTCCGACCGCCACAGCGGTACAAACAAACACTGTGGCGGTAACCGCCAACAGACAGGCGGAAGACAATGTACCGCCCACACTATTATGACACACCAATCCGCCACCTTTCCCGGGGCGGAACCAACACTATCAAAAGCACGGCGGAAACAGTACACAGAAGGGAAAACACTCACCACTCCACACCCCACGAGGAACCATGGCGCCATGGAGCCCGAATTGCAGAGACTGCCCATGCTGCTCTTCCTTCTCTTCTATCAGGAGCACCAAAGATGGCGGCGAAGACCATGGGGAGTACTCCACCTACAACACAGGGGAGGGAAAAGAGAGTGACAGACACACGCAACACCCCCACCCCCACCCTCACCCTCACCCACAACACCATACACACAAATACATGCTGCAACATTACATATACACTCCCCCCACCCCCTGGAAGAACGCAAGGAAAAAAGGAAATGTTATTTGAACGAATGTAATCATGTGAAATCTCATTATCAAAATTTAAAATCCAGTCTGTACAATTATGTACACCAACTACACAAGTCCAGATAGTGCACCAATCCTTGTCTGTGGACCACTGGGCCCAAAATGCATGGGCAAGGCCCACACATGATACCTGACTGGAAATGGAGAGAACACTATTGGGGCATCAGATCGAAAATATACAGGCACCTCAGGGGGAGGAGGGCACCTCAGCCTGATAAACGCACAACGCCACTGCTGCACGACGGGGCTCCATGCGCATTGAGGTATCCTGGGAGTGCAAAGCCATAGTCTCTCAAGTCTCTCCAGTGGGTGGGTTGCCCACTGCTTTATCCTGGGGAGTGCAAAGCCACAGTCTCTCAAGTGGATGTCAATCTCCACTGGTTCAGGAGGGGGCTTTGTGCCCAGAGTGCTTCATCCTGCCAAGGACAGAGGTAGTGGATGTATCTCTCCACTGGCTCTGGAGGGGGCTTTGTGCCCAGAGTGCTTCATCCTGCCAAGGACAGAGGTAGTGGATGTCAATCTCCACTGGTTCTGGAGGGGGCTTTGTGCCCAGAGTGTTTCATCCTGCCAAGGACAGTGGTAGTGGATGTATCTCTCCACTGGTTCTGGAGGGGGCTTTGTGCCCAGAGTGCTTCATCCTGCCAAGGACAGAGGTAGTGGATGTCAATCTCCACTGGTTCTGGAGGGGACTTTGTGCCCAGAGTGCTCCACGTGCAGTGTGGCCGGTACAATTCACTCACCTGGGTGTGCTTGGCACGACATTGGCGAGGTACAGGTAGCATGATACGCCATGGAGGCAGCAACATACTCCACACTGCTGCGGCTTCACCTTCCACCTGCAGGTGCCAACAGTGATGACAGTACTGCTTCATGGAAGCTGCCCAGGGTCCTGCAACTGTCCTCCAGCCTCGGGTGACTGACCACTGGGGAGGGTAGGCATGTCAGCGTGGTGCCACTGTCCGAGGACATCGCGGTGCTGGCGGCGGGGTCTGTGGCGGCAGTGATGGCGGCGGGGTCTGTGGCAGCGGTGCTTGCGGCGGTGTCTGTGGTGGCGGTGCTGGCAGCTGGGTATGTGTCAGCACTTGCTGAGGGAGAAAGCTGGATGTCTCCTGCAGCCTCGGATGGCTGCCCACCGGGGAAGAGGCTGGGAACTGTTGCAGCGGCTGTAGACATGCCGGAGGCGGTGCGTGTGGCAGTGCGTGTGGCAGTGCATGTGGCGGTGCAGGTGGCGGTGTTCACCACCGTACAGGTTGGCGTGGATGTGAACAGAAGGTGTGACAGGGGTCCCTCAGTCGGTACCACCATGCCCTCCCCTGACCTGCTCTTCTGTTTTTGGCCCTTCCCCACCTTTGATGGTGCCGCAGTTGTCTTGCCACTATCCCCTTTCGTTTTTGCAGAGCACTTGGTGGATGGTGGTTTTGGCTACTCCCTCCGGGATGTGGGCACCTTTTTCACCTTGGCAGGTGGCGGAATGTCCTTGCCCTCGCCACGTGGCACACTGGCAGCCCTGATGGGTGGCACACTCCATGACCCTGCAGTTGCTGCCACCACTGTGCCTGGGGATGTGGTGGCTGAGGTGCTGGGCTGGGACCTGGAAAGCCTGGCCCTAGGGAAAGGATGGGGGGGAGGTGTAGGGAAGAGGTCAATGTTAGACAGGAACAGTTTTTAGACGCACTGGGACGGGTAGATGGAGGGGGTTTGGGAGTGGACAAAGAGGTAGTGGTTGTTGGAGGTGTACGTCTGCTGAATTTGGGTGAAGTTGCATGGGCTGGAGGCTGTTGTGAGGTGGATGGCTATTGGGTGGGTGTGTGCCTGCATTTGTGTACTTTGGGGAGAGGGCTCACAGACACACTGGGAGAGGACACTGGGGATGTGTGAATGGTAGTGGGAGTGGTGATTGCACATGAGCGGTGTGTGGTAATGGGCGTGCTGTTGATGGATGTAGTGGCTGAGGATGTAGTGCATGCAGGCGTGAGTGGAGATGAGACTGGGAGGGAGGAGGGAGACGTGGAGGAGGGGGACACAGATTAGGAAGTGGATGTTGGTATGTCTGCATGGGTATGGTGCTTGTGTGAGTGCTTGTGGGATGTGTGGTGCTTATGTTTGCCAGAGTCACTCGTGTGTTGATGTGTGTGCATGCTGGTCTGATGGTGTGCTTGGGATAGGCTGAGGTACAGGGGATTGGGTCTGGGTGGAGGAGGTTGGAGGGGGGAGGCTGGACACAGGGACAATGGCTGCCATCAGCGCTGAGGCCAGAGCCTGAAATGCTCTCTTTTGGGCTGCCTGGCTAGAATGAATGCCCTCCAGGTATGCATTTGTTTGATGCAAAAGCCTCTCAACACCCTGGATGGCATTCACAATGGTAGACTGCCCAACAGTGAGGGATCTCAGGAGGTCAATAGCCTCCTCACTGAGGGCAGCGGGGCTGACTGGGGCAGGGCCTGAGGTGCCTGGGGCGAAGGAGATGCCTACCCTCCTGGGTGAGCGGGCACGGACAGATGCTGAGGGGCTGCTGGGAGGGGGGTGCTGGTAGGGGGGGTGGCAGCTGTACCTGTTGATATGGTGGGCACAGAGGGGCCCGCCACCGCAAGGGAGCTCACATCAGAGGAGGAGTTGAGTCGCTGTCGCTGGTCTCTGCTCCTGTCCCCGCCGTGGAGCTCCCCTCGCCCTCCGCCCTACTGGTGGCTTCAGACTCCGTTGCTTCACCCTCCAGGGCGAGTGGGTTGCAGCTCCCTCCTGCTCTGGTGCCAATGCTCCTCCGCCTGATGATGCTATTGCACACAAGAACAGAGAGACCACAAAAAGGGGGGGAGACAGCAGATAGACATTATCAGTGCATGCAATACCACTATCGTTGGCGGACACAACACACATGGAGCAGCACTCTGCACTACACCATGCACTTATAGTTCCTAGATTTTTCACCTAACCATGGGGTACGAGGCCTAAGACCAATTGCTGTACACCTAGAAGTCACAGGAGCATGACAAGGTGTAGATGGCTCTTACCACTAGTGGGGTTGGGGTGCCACATAGCCTGCCTCACAAGGGACCTTGCCTATCAAGTTCGCCCTGGCCTAGGGAAACCCACTGCCCACCTCCCCCACCCAGACACCTCGTAATGCGCGCAGAGTCAGCTGAATGAGAGTGTACTCACCCCCTTGTGGCTGCTGTGATGCCCTCAAGCGCCCATCCAACTCCGGATAGGCCACCGCCAGGATCCGGAACATCAGGGAGGTTATGGTGCGACGGGCACCCCTTCCACGTTGGACGGCCATCCCCAGCTGGGCCTCCGTCGTCTTCTTGCTCCAGAGGCACAGGTCCTCCCATCTTTTACAGCACTGGGTGCTCTGTCTGTGGTAGACCCCCAGGGTCCGGACGTCCTTGGCGATGGCACGCCAAATACCCTTCTTCTTGTGGGCGCTTGTAGGAAAGTACCATCTTGCCTGGCATGTTACCCCCATATTTCACTGTATATATGTTGTTTTAGTTGTATGTGTCACTGGGACCCTGCCAGCCAGGGCCCCAGTGCTCATAAGTGTGCCCTGTATGTGTTACCTGTGTTATGACTAACTGTCTCACTGAGGCTCTGCTATCCAGAACCTCAGTGGTTATGCTCTCTCATTTCTTTCCAAATTGTCACTAACAGGCTAGTGACCAATTTCACCAATTTACATTGGCATACTGGAACACCCTTATAATTCCCTAGTATATGGTACTGAGGTACCCAGGGTATTGGGGTTCCAGGAGATCCCTATGGGCTGCAGCATTTCTTGTGCCACCCATAGGGAGATCTGACAATTCTTACACAGGCCTGCCAGTACAGCCTGAGTGAAATAACGTCCACGTTATTTCACAGCCATTTACCACTGCACTTAAGTAACTTATAAGTCACCTATATGTCTAACCTTTACCTGGTAAAGGTTGGGTGCTAAGTTACTTAGGGCCAGATGTAGCAAACGTTTTGCGACTCGCAAACGGCAAAATTTGCCGTTCGCGAGTCGCAAAACGCGTATCCCAATGCAGAAATGCATTTTGCGAGTCGTTACCGACTCGCAAAATGCATTTCAGACTCGCAAATAGGAAGGGGCGTTCCCTTCCTATTTGCGAGTCGCATTGGGATGCAATACCATTTGCGACCGCATATGCGGTCGCAAATGGCATCGCAGTTACCATCCACTTCAAGTGGATGGTAACCCAATCGCAAATTGGAAGGGGTCCCCATGGGACCCCTTCCAGTTTGTGATTGCACCCCAAAATATTTTTTCAGGGCAGGGAGTGGTCCAAGGGACCACTCCCTGCCCTGAAAAATCCGAAACTAAAGGTTTCGTTTTTTTTTTGTAGTGCAGCTCGTTTTCCCTTAGGGAAAACGGGCTACACTTAAAAAAAAAAAAAACTGCTTTATTGACAAGCAGGTCGCTAACATGGAGGCCTGCTGACGTCAGCAGGCCTCCATGTTAGCGAGTGCCCATACTCGCAATGGGGCCGCAATTTGCGACCCACCTCATGAATATTCATGAGGTGGGTCATTGCGACCCCATTGCGAGTTGCAGTCGGTGTCTGAGACACCGTACTGCATAGCAATTTGCGACTTGCAAATTGCGAGTCGCAGGGACTCGCAATTTGCAAGTCGCAAATTGCTTTTTTGGTACATCTGGCCCTTAGTGTGTGGGCACCCTGGCACTAGCCAAGGTGCTCCCACATTGTTCAGGGCAAATTCCCCGGACTTTGTGAGTGCGGGGACACCATTACACACGTGCACTATACATATGTCACGACATATGTATAGCGTCACAATGGTAACTCCGAACATGGCCAGGTAACATGTCTAGGATCATGGAATTGTCACCCCAATGAGGCAATTCCATGATCCCCCGAGTCTCTAGCTCAGACCTGGGTACTGCCAAACTACCTTTCCCGGGGTTTTTCTGCAGCTGCTGCTGCTGCCAACCCCTCAGACAGGTTTCTGCCCTCCTGGGGTCCAGCCAGGCATGGCCCAGGAAGGCAGAACAAAGGACTTCCTCAGAGAGAGGGTGTTACACCCTCTCCCTTTGGAAAAAGTTGTCAAGGCTGGGGAGGAGTAGCCTCCCCCAGCCTCTGGAAATGCTTTGATGGGAACAGATGGTGCCCATCTCTGCATAAGCCAGTCTGCACCGGTTCAGGGATCCCTCAGCCCTGCTCTGGCGCGAAACTGGACAAAGGAAAGGGGAGTGACCACTCCCCTGACCTGCACCTCCCCTGGGAGGTGCCCAGAGCTCCTCCAGTGTGCTCCAGACCTCTGCCATCTTGGAAACAGAGGTGCTGCTGGCACACTGGACTGCTCTGAGTGGCCAGTGCCAGCAGGTGACGTCAGAGACTCCTTCTGATAGGCTCCTTCAGGTGTTGCTAGCCTATCCTCTCTCCTAAGTAGCCAAACCCTCTTTTCTGGCTATTTAGGGCCTCTGCTTTGGGGAATTCCTTAGATAACGAATGCAAGAGCTCATCAGAGTTCCTCTGCATCTTTCTCTTCACCTTCTGCCAAGGAATTGACTGCTGACCGTGCTGGAAGCCTGCAAAACTGCAACAAAGTAGCAAAGACGACTACTGCGACCTTGTAACGCTGATCCTGCCGCCTTCTCGACTGTTTTCCTGGTGGTGCATGCTGTGGGGGTAGTCTGCCTCCTCTCTGCACTAGAAGCTCCGAAGAAATCTCCCGTGGGTCGACCGAATCTTCCCCCTGCAACCGCAGGCACCAAAGAACTGCATCACCGGTCCTCTGGGTCTCCTCTCAGCATGACGAGCGAGGTCCCTTGAACTCAGCAACTCTGTCTAAGTGACTCCCACAGTCCAGTGACTCTTCAGTCCTAGTTTGGTGGAGGTAAGTCCTTGCCTCCCCACGCTAGACTGCATTGCTGGGAACCACGTGTTTTGCAGCTGCTCCGGCTCCTGTGCACTCCACGAAGATTTCCTTTGTGCACAGCCAAGCCTGGGTCCACGGCACTCTAACCTGCATTGCACAACCTCCTGAGTTGTCCTCCGGCGGCGTGGGACTCTCTTGTGTAACTTCAGGTGAGCACCATTTCACTCCACTTCGTAGTGCCTGTTCCGGCACTTCTGCGGGTGCTGCTTGCTTCTGAGAGGGCTCCTTGTCTTGCTGGACGCCCTCTCTGTCCCCTCACGCAATTGGTGACATCATGGTCCCTCTTGGGCCACAGCAGCATCCAAAAACTCTAACCGCAAGATTTGCAGCTAGCAAGGCTTGTTTGCAGTCTTTCTGCGGGAAAACACTTCTGCATGACTCTTCACGACGTGGGACATCCATCCTCCAAAGGGGAAGTTTCTAGCCCATGTTGTTCTTGCAGAATCCTCAGCTTCTACCATCCAGTGGCAGCTTCTTTGCACCCACAGCTGGCATTTCCTGGGCATCTGCCCACTCCCGACTTGATCGTGACTTTTGGACTTGGTCCCCTTGTTCCACAGGTACCCTCGTCTGGAAATCCATCATTTTTGCATTGCTGGTGTTGGCCTTTCCTGCAGAATTCCCCTATCACGACTTCTGTGCTCTTTGGGGAACTTAGGTGCACTTTGCACCCACTTTTCAGGGTCTTGGGGTGGGCTATTTTTCTAACCCTCACTGTTTCCTTACAGTCCCAGCGACCCTCTACGAGGTCACATAGGTTTGGGGTCCATTCGTGGTTCGCATTCCACTTCTAGAGTATATGGTTTGTGTTGCCCCTATCCCTATGTGCCCCCATTGCATTCTATTGTGACTATACATTGTTTGCACTATTTTCTATTGCTATTACTGCATATTTTGGTATTGTGTACATATATCTTGTGTATATTTGCTATCCTCATACTGAGGGTACTCACTGAGATACTTTTGGCATATTGTCATAAAAATAAAGTACCTTTATTTTTAGTATATCTGTGTGTTGTGTTTTCTTATGATATTGTGCATATGACACTAGTGGTACTGTAGGAGCTTGACTCGTCTCCTAGTTCAGCCTAAGCTGCTCTGCTAAGCTACCTTTTCTATCAGCCTAAGCTGCTAGACACCCCTCTGCACTAATAAGGGATACCTGGGCCTGGTGCAAGGTGTAAGTATCCCTTGGTACTCACTACAAGCCAGTCCAGCCTCCTACAGCGCTGACCTAGAGGAATGGTACAGGGGACAAGGACATTATTCACCAGACCGTCATACTCATTGCCCACCAGTTCCCACCCATGCCATGACGCGCATACACTCACCATCTGCACATGCAGGCCTCAGCCCCTCCGTTTCTTAAAGCCACAGCACTCAAAGCAGGCATTGCCCATTCAGCATGCTCACAGTGTACTCACCTATTTGTCTGGAGGACGGTACAGTTGCATGTACTGGGGGAGGACCCCATCCACTAGTTTCTCCAACTCCTCGGAAGTGAAGGCAGGGTCCCTTTCCCCAGACACTGTAGCCATTGTCGCTTCCAGACACAGGTCACAGCAGCACCTGCAGTGTAGGTCCTCTCCTGTTGAAGGTCAGGTATCAAGTGAGGGAACAGACAGAAAATGACGGTCACGTCCCGTCACCCCGGCGTACATTGTCATTGGCTCCTCGGACCCATAGGGCCCAATGTTAACCAATGCTGATTTGCATCCCGGTCTTCGACCGCCCACCGCGACGGTGTACAACGCCAGCGCAGTTACCTCATATCCCCTTGTCCCACCTTACAGGACAGGCAGCTGCCATTTCAGGGGGCCACATGGCATTAATAATAACTGCGTCACACCTATCTAGGCCTGGAATACACACAGTTACAGGCACATTGGGGATTAATACATTTTCAGAAAATAACATTTTGTGATACCTCAGTGTTGGCTGACTCTCTGCTCGCTGTTCTCCTCCATAGGGCACGTCTGCTGGGGCAGGTGATGAGATGGCGGAATCCTCCAGTGTACAGACCCCTGGTGGACCTGTCGACAATGGAAGAGAGACACATCCTGGTCACATACAACCTTGACCGTGCAACAATCCAGGAACTGCGTGCCCAGTTGGGGCCCGACTTGATGTCAGCTATCCGCCATCCGTCAGGGATACCCCCTCTAGTGCAGGTCCTGTCAGTACTCCATTTGCTGGCAAGTGGTTCCTTTCTAACAACAGTGGCCATTGCATCAGGGATGTCCCAGCCAATGTTCTCTAACGTGTTGTCCAGAGTGTTTTCTGCCCTGGTGAAACACATGCACAGCTACATTGTGTTCCCACAGGTGGCGGATTTGCCCACAGTGAAAGGTGACTTCTATGCCCTGGGACATATCCCCTACATCATTGGTGCCATTGATGGGACACATGTGGCATTAGTACCCCCACGCAGGAGTGAACAGGTGTACAGAAACCAGAAGAGCTACCATTCGATGAATGTGCAGATGGTGTGTTTGGCAGACCAGTACATCTCCCATGTGAATGCCAAGTTTCCTGGCTCAGTGCATGACGCTTACATTTTGAGGAATAGCAGCATCCCTTATGTGATGGGGCAACTCCAGAAGCACCGTGTGTGTCTAATAGGTGAGGCCAAGGAGCCAAATACAATGTGAATAGGTGTCTGGGTATGGGGTTGTCCCTAAGGGTTGGAGGATGTCTAACAGTTGTCCCTCGATCTTTACAGGTGACTCTGGTTACCCCAACCTGTCATGGCTACTGACCCCAGTGAGGAATCCCAGGACAAGGGCAGTGGAACGCTACAATGAGGCACATGGGCGAACTAGGAGGGTGATCGAACACACCTTTGGCCTCCTGAAGGCCAGATTCCGGTGCCTCCATATGACAGGTGGTTCCCTATACTACTCCCCAAAGAAGGTGTGCCAGATCATTGTGGCCTGCTGTATGCTGCACAACCTGGCTTTGCGACAGCAGGTGCCTTTTCTGCAGGAGGATGGGCCAGATGGTGGTCTTGTGGCAGCTGTGGAGCCTGTGGACAATGAAGAAGAGGAGGCAGAAGAAGAGGATATCGACAACCAAAACAACATAATCATGTAATACTTCCAATGAGACACAGGTAAGAAGATGTCACTGCCTCCCACATCTCATGCTATTGTTGGAGCTAGCATAAGTCTGTCATTTTCACTCAGTGTATGGACCCTGACCTGTCACTTTGACTTTCCATTTCACAGATGTGGGCCCCACTTTGTGCCCTCTGCTATGTTTCCTCTGGCCAACAGCTGTGTTACATTGGTATGTGAACAAGTAAATTGACATTGCTATATTCCATGGTTATTGCAATTACACATTTGTGAAAGCACAGACTGACTCCAGATTGTTTTGTGATTGAAGTGTGTTTATTTCTGTGCAAATAAGTGGAGAGGGTTGTAAAATGGGCTGGGGGGATGGTGGAGGAATGTCCATGGCAGAGTCCAGTCTATTTGTTTCACAGGTGCATTGTCCAAAGGGGCATAGGACGTGGAGCAATGGCTTAAGGATGGACAGGGTGACAAAGTGGGATAGAAAGGTGACATTCAGGGGGGTCTCATTTCCTGGCGGGGGTCTTGGCAATGTTCTCTGTCTTGTTCCTGGATCTCAGGGACTGTTTGCGGGGTGGTTCCCCATCTGCAGGGGGTGGGGTGCTGGTCTCGTGTTCCTGTGGCGGTGCCTCCTGTCCACTAGCTCCGGCGAGGTGGAGGGCTGTTCATTGTCCAGGCTAGTGTCAGGGGCCCCTTGTTGTGCCACTGTGTCCCTCCTGGTGTTGACAAGGTCTTGCAGCACACCTGCAATGGTGACCAGGGTGTTGTTGATGGACATCAAGTCCTTCCTGATCCCAAGGTAGTGTTCCTCCTGTATCCACTGGGTCTCCTGAAACTTGGCCAGTACCGTTGCCATCGTCTCCTGGGAATGATGGTAAGCACCCATGATGTTGGAGAGTGCCTCGTGGAGAGTGGGTTCCCTGGGCCTGTCCTCCCCCTGTTGTACAGCAGTCCTCCCAGCTTCCCTGTTGTCCTGTGCCTCTGTCCCCTGAACCATGTGCCCACTGCCACTGCCCCCAGGTCCCTGATCATCCTGTGTTAGTGGGGTTGCCTGGGTTCCCTGTAGTGGTGGACACACTGCGGATTGACGTGTCCTGGGGACAGAGGGATAGGCCCGCTGGGTGGGGGCTGTACTGGTGTTTCCTGAGGGGGGGTGCTCTGTGGTGGCTTGTGACAGTGTCAGGGGAACCGACTGTCCCGCGGTCCCAGATAGGCCGGGCTGGTAATCTTGATCCAGTTGTGCAGAGCTGCTGTCATCACTGTGGGTCTCTCCTGTGGGGGGACTGGATATGTCTGGCACCTCCTGTCCGGTGACGTTGGGTAGGGGTCCTGTAGGGGTGTAAAAGCATGAATATTGTAACTGTGTGCCATCTTGTTCAATGGGTGAGTTACCCTCTACTCCTGTGCTTGCATTATTGCCTTGGCCCTTGTGTGATTGGTGATTTTGTGGCCTGGGTGAGTCTCTGTAGTGAACATGCTTTGGTGATGGGTGTCCATGCATTGGTGTTACATGCAGGGCTTGTTTTTGGGATGTGTGGGTTGTGTTGGTGGGGTATCTGTGGATTGTTGGGGTGATGGGTGTGAGTGTAAGGGTGGGGTATGTGATGGCATGCAGGTAGGGTGGGGGATATGGTAGGAAAGATATGACTTACCAGAGTCCAGTCCTCCTGCTACTCCTGCGAGGCCCTCAGGATGCAGTATTGCCAAGACTTGCTCCTCCCATGTTGTTAGTAGTGGTGGAGGAGGTGGGGGTCCACCGCCAGTCCTCTGTACAGCAATCTGGTGTTTGGAGACCACGGAATGCACCTTCCCCCGTAGGTCATTCCACCTCTTCCTGATGTCATCCTGTGTTCTTGGATGCTGTCCCACTGCGTTGACCCTGTCGACAATTCTCCTCCATAGCTCGATCTTCCTTGCAATGGAGGAGTGCTGCACCTGTGATCCGAATATCTGTGGCTCTACCCGTACAATTTCCTCCACCATGACCCTGAGCTCCTCGTCAGAGAACCTGGGGTGTCTTTGCGGGGCCATGATGTGGTGTGGCTGAAATGTGAGGTGGTGTGTGTTGTGATGTGTGAGGGGATGTGTTTGTGTGTGTTGTTTGAGGTGCGTGCATGTTGTGTAAGTGGTGGTGTTGTGTGTCTGTGGATGCTGCTGTTGTTTAAGGTTCTGTATCTCTCTGGCCTGCTTTAAATTTCTGGTAGAAAGGGTTTGTGGGTGATGTGAGTGTGTGTTTTATAGTGGTGTGGGTGTGTGGGTGTGATGGGTATATGTGCATCATGTGTGTGTATTTCGAATTGTCCAATGTGGTGGTGTTTTGTATATGTGTGTGGAATTTGAGTGCGGCGGTGTGTACCACCAATGGATTACCGCGGTTGAAAGACTGCCGCGTTGATTCATGGGTCGCATTAGTGTGGGTGTATTCCTGTTGGTGTGACGGTGTCAGTTTTGTTATCGCCATTTTATCACTGACCTTTGGTGTGGCGGACTTGTGTGGGTGTCTGTATTGTGGCGGATTCCGAGCTGTGGGTCGTAATACCTATAGCGGAATTCTGCGGCCGCAGCGGTATATTGGCGGTCTTCTGCATGACAGTATGCGGGATTTACCGCCAGGGTTGTAATGAGGGCCAGAGTGTTGTAGAGTGGAGTGGTGTAGCACAGAGTGGAGTAAAGTGTCAGAGTTGAGTGGTGTGGGATGGAATGTTGTAGAGTGGAGTAAAGTGGCGAGGAGTTTTGTAGAGTGGAGTGGCATAAAGTGCTGTAAAGTGGCATATAATGTCATTGTTTCCTGTTTTCATATTTCTCTGACACCTTACCGCCTTTGAGACCTGGTAAATCTGTCTAATCTGCCTCATCCAATTTTTCTAAACCTATTACCCAGGGCAGCGCGCGGCAGACTTGCAAGCTCCTGAACATGTGATACATCCCCCAGACCCACCATGAGATTGAAATTTGCTTGGCTTTAGCAGTTCCAGGTGTGCTTAATGGAAAGCTGGACACTTTCTTCTTGCAGATTACAATTACATACAGCTTTCTTTCTCTAATGCTGTGTTAAAGCCTTAATTCTGCACCCCGTATACCTGATCTTGACAACAAGGCTCTGAAAGGCAAGGGCATATTTAAAGCCAGATGTATTGGCCTTTTTTAAATGCATGTTTAAATAATTTTTGTGAGTCTCTGAAGTGAAAAAAGTTAAAGTTTGGGAAAAATGAGCGAAAGGTTTGAAATTACTTCTCAACCTCTAATATGCCAGCCTCTTTCCTCTCTACCTCTGAAGATCATGTGCAGGACCCCTGGAATTACTTGATTATGTGGCTGTGCCTTTTCAGCATGATTATAGATTTGACACTCTTGCCATATAATCCATCATCTTCTGCATAACTTTAAGGGTTTAACAAAAAAACATAGGTTTCTGACAACTGTAAGCAAGCTCTTTTTTGTGCAGTCACCTTCATTTGCTGACTCCTCTATTTAGGTATTAAACTGTCACTAATGAAGTTAAACTTTTGCACACACAGTCTTATAATGAGTAAAATGATAAAATAGTAACTTAATACTGCCACACATTATGCAACATTATGTAATATAATTTGCCCTTTCTTCCTGTATAATTTAGCCAACCTTACTGCACCGTTTCGTCCTCCCTTGCTGCATAATTCCAGTGGTCCTGGTCACAGGGGATGCAGAGCAATGTAATCATGTGCAAACAGCAACGATGAACTTTTTTGTGCAAAAGCTCTTTTTATGTGCTTAATTTTCATTAGTCAAACTCTAAAATCTCACTTCTATGATCCCAAGTAATGGTACACCTACTAAACTAGCATGCTTGAGCTTTGTGTGAAATCTTAGGACCAAATGGAACCCAGAACAAACAATGGACAAACAGAATGTAGTGTGATACTCCCTAAACATAATGTGTAGTGCGTGCTTGTGATAGCTGATTGTCATTGTCATCACATAGCCATTTGTACTCGATGGTGTACTTTTAGTACGAATTTCATGCAAGACACAGATGTCTCCCCTTTGTGCCTGGCAATGCTTAGCATCCTTGGACGAGCACGGTGGATAGTACAATTGTTTACAGTTTGCACAATGTAGCGGTGCATATTTTCACACAGTGTCGTTTGGCCTATCTTTTAGTAAATTTGGGGTTAAGAGTAATGGAATTATTTGGATGATCAGTTCTGTTCGGTTTGTTTCACAGCAGTTACAAAAAATACCTTCATGAAGCTTTAGTAAGTACTGTGCACCTCATACACCAATCATTTCTCAGTCTAATGCTTCTTTACGATTTCCAAGTGCAACCAAAATGTATTTGGGACAGCAGAGCATGGGGAGGGGTGTTCGAGGCTTGGTATCTTGGTATCTTGACTCCTCTGTCTCCTAGCCGGGGAGTTAAAACACAAAAGACGCAATCTGCATACATTGGCACCTTCAAGTCCACTGCCTAGAAAGCTTTGTGTGGTTACTATGGGGCAACTCGCTGCCTGAGATGGGTTGGGATTTTCATTTCTTTTTTTTGTAATCAACTGCATAGCAGTGACTCTGTTTTCAGCATGACCTTGCAGGAAAAGTATTTTATAGGGTGCTGCATGCTACATTTTCGCAGTTTTTTTTAACTTCTGCTTATAACAGGTGCGTGTTAATTCAATGGTGAGAGAGGAAAACGGGGAAAACCACCTATAAGGTTTCATTTTTTTCAGACGGTTGCCATCTAATGTCCATTGTTCGTTATTGATTTAATAACAGACAGCATTTGTCCGTAATTTCAGAACTGTTCAGCTTTTAAAAGTCAGCACGCTTTGGCGCGAGCTCATGTGTCTCTGCGATCCATGTAAATTTACACATTAATATTAACTGTGAAAATAAGAGTATTAAACATGTATTTGACTCAATTACTGTTAAACTGGAACAGGCCGTTTGCCACATTTTGAATTTTTGGCCTATGGGGTGAGATTACTGACATCAAGGTCAAAATGTATGAAAACAATAAAGGGGCCAGTCCTTGTAACCCCACTGCGTGTGGACTGGAAAGCGAACTTACAATATAATACATAGGTAGTCAGGATCAATGTCTACTCATTATTTCCTAAGTGACACATAAATTGTTCACCTGAATGTACTGTATTTCTTTGTACTACATTTATTATAGAATTATCTTCTTTTCGTACAATGACCTGTTTCCCAGTTGTTCATATACTAATTTATGTATGCACCTAATTTCACGTCACTTGTTCAAGATCAACACATCACATAACAAGACAAAAACAACACATTAATGTCCCAATATTTAAAAGGTATCAAGGCAAGTGCTTCCCAATTGTTCCAAGTGAGCTGCTGTACCTAATTTCACAAATCAGTCATCTCCTTTGAGGTAGTCAAAACAAATGTCCCCACCGCAATTGACAATTATGCCATTCTATTTCACATGGACTCATCTTTTCTTCTGTCCAATTCAAAAAACACTTTTGACTCCTTCTCAAGGATTTCTGTCTACGCGTTTCAGCTTCAATTGTTTTCAAGCATCTTCAAGACATAGGAAACATGGGTACCTAAATATAAAATCACACTCATGTGTATTTTTTTCTTCTAATTACGAAAGTGACAAATCCACCAGGGTAACATATCACCCTGTTTACCAAAACATCTCAGTACATCTCAACAATTAGAGCACCTTGTGACCTTATTATGATGTTTACCCCTTGTGTGGATTTTTTTAAGTGTATTTACACAATACGTCAGGTACTGATATGTGACACATGCACCTAATGGTGTAAAATACCAGAAGTAGGACAGGATGAAAAACTATGTAAGACGGATCCACAATATCCTTCTATCAAGTGATATAACACCCAAATAGCACTGACCTTGTCGGGTTTTTAATATAAAACCTAGTTATATACTGGAAAATCGATGTTCACACTTCTCTAAGGCTGCCCTTAGTGGTTATATACTTTTGCGGCTTTCGATTCCACCTAAGAAAGTAATACATGTATTCTTAGAAAAATTAGATACTCTACAAACTAGATGCAGAGCACTACGAAAATTATTCTCTAATGTTTCTCTAAACCTTAATGAACTTTTTAACTTTTCTGACTTTATTTGTCTCGCAGGGAAGGGGAAACGCTCCTTCGTTGAACTGTCGGGCTGCGTGTCATCGCGTTCGCGTCTGGGTGAATCACTGTTTCACCCGCGGAAGCTTGCTCTTTGAACTATTGCGTTGTAACCAAGGTAACCCAACGTGTTACACGCATGCTGTGTGTTCAAGAAGTATTGAATCAATGATGCGGCCTCCATTGTTAAATGAAATCATTAAAGGGAATCAACAACAACATCCCCGGATCAATTTACATCGGAAATAGAATATTCCATCTCAATTGTAACATAGACAAAACTTTCTACCTAAAGCCATTTATCGATCTAGACGGCTTAAATTACAACCTAAAATAAATAAAGGTATCTCTCTATATAGCAAGGCTCCTCTTGTATACGAAATCAACTGAATATGTGGCTTACATATGGCTTCTGTATTAAGTACCTTTTAGAAACATATCTTCAAAATATGGAAAACACGAGTAATTTATTGTAGCATGGTAGATGCCTCATCTATATCTAATCAATGACCACATTTCATTAGGTCATTCAGATCACTACGTGCTGTGCCATATTTTTCAATCATCCTGGCTTCCATTCTATACAAAATTTGTTTAGCTTCAGCACCTCTCGTTTCTGTCACAAGTAATACTGTCCAGAAAATATAATTCTCACTATGTTTCTCTTTAGTGAAGTGATCTACCAGTGGAGCACCATGAACCATACATTTGATCCTAGAGTGATGTTGCAAAATACGTGATTTCACTGGTTGCGTAGTTTGTCCTATATATGTCAATTTACAAGGACATTGTGTACTACAGAGGACGTTTCTTGTGTTACGATTAGAGAACCTACATTGTTTGTGTGTTTTACCATTAATTTCCACACTTTTGTGATTAGTAGTAAATTCACAAGCTGCACAAGTATTGCACCGAAAATGACCAATCACTGGTGGACTTTGGAGCATTTCTCTAATGTCCTTTTTCTTTGTGCTTTTGATTGAAGCATGTACCAAGGAATCTTTTATATTAGGTCCTCTTTTTAGGGAGAACAATGGTTTGGGTACATTTAAAGAGGCTAAAACTTTCCAATTCCTCTCTATGGTTGAACGTATCTTATTTGCTTTTGGATGATATGTTATCACGCATGTCAGTGGGATCTCACTAGTTCTTTTCTTAGGGATGAGTAAATCTTCTCTTGCATGCATTTTTTACTAGTTTTCTTGGGTATTTTTGTACCAACCTAGCTGTTAAATTATCAGCATTGGCAAAATAATCAATCTTATTGGTGCAGTTTCTTTGAATACGAAGGAATTGTCCATATGGAAGATTTTCTCTAAGACCTCGTGGATGGCTGCTGGAAAAATGTAATAATGTGCTTCTATCAGTAGGTTTAGTATACAAATTTACTTCAATCAGTCCATCCATTGATTCTATCCATAAATCCAAAAAATTGATCCGTTTAGTATCGAAATTCATTGTGAACCGTAAGTCAACTGTATGTTGGTTCAACCAATTCTGGAAGGCAATCAAGGACTCACTGCTACCCTCCCATATCATAAAGATGTCATCAATGTATCTAAGCCACTTAATGATTAGTGCTCCAAAGGGATTGGTATTTCCATAAATATATTTGTTCTCAAAGTAATCCATTACCAGATTCACAATTTCTGGGGCAAAACTGCACCCCATCGCTACTCCTTTTATTTGGAGATACAAATCATCCCCATACACAAAGAAATTGCTTTTCAAACACAAGGTTGCTAGAGACAGTAAACTCTGTAGGAGCCTTTTATGGAAAAGGCCTGGAATCCAAGGTATGTCTCATCACTTCTATTGCTTCTTCTGGTGGTATATTCGTGTATACAGCTTTAATATCTAGCATCACCAAAAATTGTGACTGTTTACTGAAGTCTGACCCCTCTAGTTTGGTAATCATGTCCGTAGTATCTTGTACAAAGGCCTGGCTTTTCACCACAAATGATTTTAAAAAAAGTTTCTACATATTGTGCTAGTGGTTCCAGAACAGAACCACATGCTGCAATTATTGGTCTCCCTGGAGGGTTATCTAGATTCTTATGAATTTTAGGAAGGCTATTATATCTATATATATATATGTATATATATATATATATTGGTGTGCAAACTACACTCCTATTTAAAAATTCAAATTCTTTTTTACATATTCAACCTTCTTTTAATGCTTCTTTGGTTGTACCAAGGATGGTATTTTGTAGTCTTGGCGTGGGGTTTTCATAAATTTGTCTGTAATGTTCACTCACTCTTAAATGTCGCAGGACTTCGTTATCATACTTGTACTTGTCTAGCACTACTATGGCACCTCCTTTATCAGCTGGTTTTATTAGAATCTTATCATTTTGGGACAATTTTTACAATGCTGAGACCTCTTCTTGTGAACAGTTATAATTAAAAAATTGTTGTTCAATTTATCAAGGTCTTGCAAAACAATTTTCTCGAAAATTAATACTTCGGGGGGCATGCTGTTATTTGTAGGGCAAAAAGTGGATTTCAATGTTAACCCACTGATATTATACTCCTCCTGTATTCTGTCTGCAACCCGTTCTGGGTTTGAGAAAAAGACCTGTAGGCATATTTAACGCAAGAACTCCAACACTTCTGTCTTGGATTCCACTGGATCCTGACATTTAGTGGGTACACAGGATAAACATTTACTAAGAATCTGACACTCGAATTATGAGAGTGAATATTTTGATAAGTTATAAATAGGTACTATGGCCCTCATTACAACTCTGGCGGTAAATGCCGCCTACCGCCGTGCTGACGGCCGCCAACATACTGTGACCGCAGCAGTATTCCGCTACGGGTATTCTGACCCACACTGAGAAATCCGCCACTATACAGACACCCTCACAAGTCCGCAAGGCCAAAGGTCAGTGATAAACTGGCGGTACCAAAACCCACACTGTTACGCCAACAGGAATACACCCATAGTATCATGACCCACTAATCACCGCGGCGGTCTTTCAACCGCGGTAAACCATTGGCGGTACACACCGCCATGCTCAAAATACACACACACTTACAAAACTACACCACATTGGACAATTCAAACTACACACACCTGGCACACATACACACACCACACCCACATACCCACAACACTATAAAACACACACCTACATTACCAACAACCCCTTACAGCAAAAAAAAAAGATAGCACACAGAGGGAGACAAGCCAGGAGCACCCACTCAATCAGAGCCACAAAACACCATCACCCATACACCATCCACGCACCTCACACCACACACCCCAACACATCACCCCACACATCCTCACACATATCACTCACACCAGATCCATGGCACCCCAAAGACACCCCAGGTTTTCAGAGGAGGAGCTAAGGGTCATGGTGGAGGAAATCATCCGGGTAGAGCCACAGCTATTCAGATCACAGGTGCAGCAGACGTGCATTGCAAGAATCGTGGACAGGGTCAACGCCATGGGACAGCACCCCAGAACAAGGGATGACATCAGGAAGAGGTGGAACGACCTATGGGGGAAGGTGCATTCCGTGGTTGCAAGACATCAGGTAGCAGTACAGAGGACTGGCGGTGGACCCCCACCTCCTCCTCCACAACTAACAACATTGGAGGAGAAAGTCTTGGAGATCATACATCCTGAGGGCCTCACAGGAGTAGCAGGAGCACTGGACTCTGGTAAGTGAAATCTTTACTACTATATCCCCCACCCTACCTGCATGTCATCACAAACTCCCACCTCTACCCTAACCCCCATCACTCCACCACCTCACAAATACCCCACTATCACAACCCACCCATCCCAATACCAAGCCCTGCATGCAACACCAATGCATGGACACCCATCACAGACCTGTATTGACACCCATCACCACAGCATGCACACTAGTGACAATCACTTAGCCAAACCAAGCACAACTCACACAAGCCAAAGCTGCCTTGCTAATAACAACCATAGAGGGAAACATATCCATGCACAAGATGGCAAACGCAGAAAAAATAACCCCACCACAGGAACAACAGGCCACCAGCACCCCACCCCATGCAGAAGGAGAACCACCCCGCAAACGGTACCTGCGATCCAGGCAGAAGCCAGAGAACATTGCCAAGACCCCCACCAGGAAATAAGACTCTTCTGATTGTCACCCTTCTGTCCCACTCTGTCACCCTGTCCACCTTGAACTGACATTTCTCCACTTCCTATGCCCCCTTGGACAATGCACCTGTGATACCAAGAGACTGGACTCTACCCTGGACTTTCCTCCACCATCACCCCAGCCCATTGCACATCCCCTCTACTTATGAGCACTTAAATAAACACCCTTGGAACAAATACATATCTGGAGTCTGTCAAATGTTTCAAATATGTATTAGTACAACATTATCAAAGCATTGCAAGTCATATGCACAGTTAAATTTACATTGGAATGACCTTTAGTGGGCAGCAGTAAACACACCAGGATCCAGAGTGGGCCACAGAGATCTGAAAATAGATATGCCAAAGGGTACAGTAAGTGGCCATAGACATAGGGAAATCAGGCTGCCATGTACAATATCCAACAGAAAAATGAAAAGTAAAGTGAAGTTACAGTGTCTTACCTGAGTGTCACTGGAAGTACTGCTGTATTATATTACTTCTGTTGTCCACATCTTCTTCATCTGCCTCCTCTTCCTCACTGTTCACAGGCTCCACTACTGCCACAAGACCATCTCCAGGCTCATCTCCCTGCAGAAAAGGCACCTGGCGTCTCAAGGCCAGGTTGTGAACATGCAACATGCAACGATGATCGGGCATACCTTCTTGGGCGAGTAGTACAGTAATCCACCTGTCAGATGGAGACACCTGAACCTGGCCTTCAGAAGGCCGAAGGTTCTTTCAATTATCTGCCTTGTTCGCCCATGTGCCTCATTGTAACGTTCCTCTGCCCTTGTCCTGGCATTCCTCACTGTGGTCAGTAGCCATGAGAGGTTGGGGTAACCAGAGTCACCTGCAAATATTCGAGAGATAACTGTTAGCCATACACCAACCCTTAGGGACAACCCAATACCCATACACCAATTTAGACTATGTGTGGGCCTTGGGCTCACCTATTAGCCACACCCGGTGCCTCTGGAGTTGTGCCATCACATATGGATGCTGCTATTCCTCAAGATAAAGGCGTCATGCACAGAGCCAGGATACTTGGCATTCACATGGGAGATGTACTGGTCAGCCAAACACATCATCTGCACATTCATAGAGTGTTAGCTTTTTCTATTCCTGAACACTTGTTCATTTCTCCTGGGGGGGTACAAATGCCACATGATTACCATTAATGGCACCAATGATGTTGGGGATATGTCCCAGGGCATAGAAGTCAGCCTTCACTGTTGCCAAATCCTCCACCTGGGGGAATACGATATAGCATGTGTTTCAGCAGGGCAGACAATACTCTGGCCAACACGTTTGAGAACATTGGCTGTGACATCCCTGATGCCATGGCCACTGTAGTTTGGAAGGAACCACTTGCCAGGAAATGGAGCACTGACAGGACCTGCACTAGAGGGGGGATACCTGTGGGCCGGCGGATAGCTAACATCAGGTCTGGCTCCAATTGGGCACACAGTTCTTGGATTGTGGCCCGATCAAGTCTGTATGTAATGATGATGTGTCTGTCCTCCATTGTACCAAGGTCCACCAGGGGTCTGTACACTGGAGGATGTCTCCATCTCATATTCATCCTCAGCGGTCGAAGCCTATGGAGGAAAACAGTGGGCAGAGGGTCATAACCACACATCTATTGCAGTAATGATGCATTTCTACATTTACAGAACTAATATGTGAATCCGAGAGTCAGATGCTGTGCCAATGTCTGCTGTGACGCAGTTAGGTGCCATGCCCTGTGCCCCCCTGAAATGGCAACTGCCTGACCTGTGAGGAAGGACAAGTGGAAATTAGGTAATTCCGCTGGTGTTGTGCACCGTTGCGGTAGGCGGTCAACGACCGCGGCGCAACTTCGCATTGGTTATCATTGGGCCCCATGGGCTCCAGGAGCCAATGACGATGTACACCGGTGGTGACGGTACACACTGCCGCGGATGTGACTGCCATTTTCTATCTATTCACTCACTTGCTACCTGACCTTCAACAGGAGAGGACCTACACTGCAAGTGCTGCTGTGACCTGTGTCTGGAACTGACCATGGCTCATGTGTCTGCAGAAAGGGCCCCTGCCTTCACTGCGGAGGAGTTGAAGAAACTGGTGGATGGGGTCCTACCCCAGTACACGTTACTCTACAGTCCTCCAGACAAACAGGTGAGCACACTGTGAGCATGATGCGTGGGCCATGAATGTGTGGAGTGCTGTGTGTGTAAGCCACATGTGGGGGGGCTGAGGCGTCCTGGCCAGTTTGCTGCATACATGGTAGTTAAGTTAATGTATGTGCATCAGGGGATGGAAGGGATCTGGTGGGCCATGAGTGTGACGATCCGGACGGTTGACTAATTCCCTTTTCTGCTGTCTTTTCCATGCTAGTCAGCGCCCACCAGAAAAAGGGTATTTGGCGTGCCATCGCCAAGGAGGTGCGGACCCTGATGGGTCTTTGACAGGCAGAGCACCCACTGCTGCAAACGGTGGGAGGACCTGTGCCGCTGGGGAAGGAAGACAGCAGAGGCCCAGCTGGAGCTGGCCTCCCAACGAGGAAGAGGTGCTCGTCGTACCCTGACCCCCCTGATGTTCCGCATCCTGGTGGTGGCCTATCCGGAGTTGGATGGGTGCTTTAAGGCATCACAGCAGCCACAAGGGGGTGAGTACAGATTCAGAATCATGACTTTGCGTGCGTTAAGGTTGTACCTGGGTGGGGAATGTGGGCTGTGGGAGCCCCTAGGCCAGGGCGAACTGGCAGGGTAGGTCCCTTGTTGGGTAGGCTAGGAAGCACTCCTACCCCAATAGTGTTAGTGGGCATCTACTACTGGGCAGGGTCCTGTGGGTTTCAGGTGTGCAGCTAATGGCGCTAGGTATTGTACCCCATGGGCTGGTGACTATCTTAGTAACTGGTAGTGCATGGCTAAGTGAATAGGGCTGCTCCCTGTGTGTCGTGTACACCAACGGTAGTGGTGTTGTTGGCATTGACCAAGTGTATCCTCTGTCTCTCCCCCTCTTTTTGTTTTGTCACCCTGTCCTTGTGTGCATTAGCATCATCTGGCGGAGGAGCAGAGGCACCGGCGACCGAGGGAGCTGCATCCTACATGGGCCTGGAGGCCGAATCCACCAACGGTGAGGGCACCAGAGGGACGGAGGGCGAGGGGAGCACCACGACAGGGACAGGTGGGGAGACCACAGACAGGGACTCCTCCTCCAATGGAAGCTCCCTGGCTGTGACGGACACCTCTGTGCCCACCCCAACAATAGGTACAGCCGCCACCCCCCCACCAGCACTGCCCTCCCAGCAGCCCCTCAGCATGTTTCCCGTGCCCGCTCACCCAGGAGGGTGGGCATCTCCTTCGCCCCAGGCATCTCAGGGCCTGCCCCAGTCAGCCGTGCTGCCCTCAGTGAGGAGGCTATTGACCTCCTGAGATCCCTCCCTGTTGGGCAGTCAACCATTCTGAATGCCATCCAGGGTGTCGAGAGGCATTTGCAACAAACAAATGCATACCTGGAGGGCATTCACTCTGGAGTGGCGGCCCAACAGAGAGCATTTCAGGCTCTGGCCTCAGCACTGATGGCAGCCCTTGTCTCTGTGTCCAGCCTCCCCCATCCATCGTCCTCTACCCAGCCCCAATCCCCTCAACCCCAGCCTATCCCAAGCACACCTTCAGACCAGCATTCACCCAAATCAACACACAAAAGTGGCTCAGGCAAACACAAGCTCCACACTTCATCTCAGAGGAACTCACACAAGCACCATCCCAATGCAGACACACCAACATCCACTGTCTCCACTGTGTCCCCTCTTCCTCGTCTTCCACCTCCCTCCCAGAAGCATCTCCACTCACACCTGCATGCACTACATCCTCATCCACTACCTCCATCACCAGCACGCCCATCACAACACACCCCTCATTAGCAGTCACCACTCCCACATCCATGCACACGTCCCCTGTGTCCTCTCCCAGTGTGTCTGGGACCCCTCCTCCCAAAGTACACAAACGCAAGCACCCACCCAACAGCCATCCACCTCACAACAGCATCCAGCCCATGCACCTGCACCCCATCTCAGCAGACAGACACCTTCTCCAACCACTCACCCTTCCTCCTCTCCCAAACCCTCTCCCTCTTCCCACCCCAGTGTCCCTAAGAAGCTTTTCCTGGCCAACTTTGACCTCTTCCCTACCCCTTCCCCCCATCGTTCCCCTCGGGCCAGAGTGGCCAGAACCCAGCCCAGCACCTCAGTGTGAGAAAGTAGCCTCTTTCTAGCCTTGTTACCCCCACTTTTGGCATGTTTGTGAGTGTATGTCAGGGTGTTTTCACTGTCTCACTGGTATCCTGCTAGCCAGGGCCCAGTGCTCATAGTGAAAACCCTATGTTTTCAGTATGTTTGTTATGTGTCACTGGGACCTTGCTAGTCAGGACCCCAGTGCTCATAAGTTTGTGGCCTATAGGTATGTGTTCCCTGTGTGGTGCCTAACTGTCACACTGAGGCTCTGCTAACCAGAACCTCAGTGGTTATGCTCTCTCTGTACAAATTGTCACTAACAGGCTAGTGACCAATTTTACCAATTTGTATTGGCTTACTGGAACACCCTTATAATTCCCTAGTATATGGTACTGAGGTACCCAGGGTATTGGGGTTCCAGGAGATCCCTATGGGCTGCAGCATTTCTTTTGCCACCCATAGGGAGCTCTGACAATTCTTACACAGGCCTGCCACTGCAGCCTGAGTGAAATAACGTCCACGTTATTTCACAGCCATTTTACACTGCACTTAAGTAACTTATAAGTCACCTATATGTCTAACCTTTACCTGGTAAAGGTTAGGTGCAAAGTTACTTAGTGTGAGGGCACCCTGGCACTAGCCAAGGTGCCCCCACATTGTTCAGGGCCAATTTCCCTGACTTTGTGAGTGCGGGGACACCATTACACGCGTGCACTACATATAGGTCACTACCTATATGTAGCTTCACAATGGTAACTCCGAATATGGCCATGTAACATGTCTAAGATCATGGAATTGCCCCCTCTATGCCATCCTGGCATTGTTGGCACAATTCCATGATCCCAGTGGTCTGTAGCACAGACCCTGGTACTGCCAAACCGCCCTTCCTGGGGTTTCACTGCAGCTGCTGCTGCTGCCAACCCCTCAGACAGGCATCTGCCCTCCTGGGGTCCAGCCAGGCCTGGCCCAGGATGGCAGAACAAAGAACTTCCTCTGAGAGAGGGTGTGACACCCTCTCCCTTTGGAAAATGGTGTGAAGGCAGGGGAGGAGTAGCCTCCCCCAGCTTCTGGAAATGCTTTCTTGGGCACAGATGTGCCCAATTCTGCATAAGCCAGTCTACACCAGTTCAGGGGACCCCTTAGCCCTGCTCTGGCGTGAAACTGGACAAAGGAAAGGGGAGTGACCACTCCCCTGACCTGCACCTCCCCTGGGAGGTGTCCAGAGCTCCTCCAGTGTGCTCCAGACCTCTGCCATCTTGGAAACAGAGGTGCTGCTGGCACACTGGACTGCTCTGAGTGGCCAGTGCCACCAGGTGACGTCAGAGACTCCTTGTGATAGGCTCCTTCAGGTGTTGCTAGCCTATCCTCTCTCCTAGATAGCCAAACCCTCTTTTCTGGCTATTTAGGGTCTCTGTCTCTGGGGAAACTTTAGATAACGAATGCAAGAGCTCATCCGAGTTCCTCTGCATCTCTCTCTTCACCTTCTGCCAAGGAATCGACTGCTGACCGCGCTGGAAGCCTGCAACACTGCAACAAAGTAGCAAAGACGACTACTGCAACTCTGTAACGCTGATCCTGCCGCCTTCTCGACTGTTTTCCTGGTGGTGCATGCTGTGGGGGTAGTCTGCCTCCTCTCTGCACTAGAAGCTCCGAAGAAATCTCCCGTGGGTCGACGGAATCTTCCCCCTGCAACCGCAGGCACCAAAAAGCTGCATTACTGGTCCCTTGGGTCTCCTCTCAGCACAACGAGCGAGGTCCCTCGAATCCAGCAACTCTGTCCAAGTGGCCCCCACAGTCCAGTGACTCTTCAGTCCAAGTTTGGTGGAGGTAAGTCCTTGTCTCACCTCGCTAGACTGCATTGCTGGGAACCGCGACTTTTGCAGCTACTCTGGCCTCCGTGCACTTCTGGCGGAAATCCTTTGTGCACAGTCCAGCCTGGATTCACGGCACTCTAACCTGCATTGCACGACCTCCTAAGTTGTTCTCCGGCGACGTGGGACTTCTTTGTGCGACTTCGGGTGAGCACTGTTTCACGCATCCTTGTAGTGCCTGTTTTTGGCACTTCTATGGATTCTACCTGCTGCTAAGAGGTCTCCTTGTCTTGCTCGACGTCCCCTCTACCTCCTGGTCCAATTTGCGACCTCCTGGTCCCTCCTGGGCCACAGCAGCATCCAAAAACGCTAACCGTACGATTTGCAGCTAGAAAGGCTTGTTGGCATTCTTTCGGCGGGAAAATACCTCTGCAAGACTCTACAAGGCAAGAGGGATCAGTCCTCCAAAGGGGAAGTCTCTAGCCTTTTGTGTTCCTGCAGAAACCGCAGCTTCTTCTGTCCAGTAGAAGCTTCTTTGCACCCGCAGCTGGCATTTCCTGGGCATCTGCCCATCTCCGACTTGCTTGTGACTTTTGGACTTGGTCCCCTTGTTCCACAGGTACCCCAGATTGGAAATCCAGCGTTGTTGCATTGTTGGTTTGTGTCTTTCCTGCATTATTCCTCTAACACGACTTCTTTGTCCTTAGGGGAACTTTAGTGCACTTTGCACTCACTTTTCAGGGTCTTGGGGAGGGTTATTTTTCTAACTCTCACTATTTTCTAATAGTCCCAGCGACCCTTAACAAGGTCACATAGGTTTGGGGTCCATTCGTGGTTTGCATTCCACTTTTGGAGTAAATGGTTTGTGTTGCCCCTATCCCTATGTTTCCCCATTGCATCCTATTGTAACTATACATTGTTTGCACTGTTTTCTAAGACTATACTGCATATTTTTGCTATTGTGTATATATATCTTGTGTATATTTCCTATCCTCTCACTGAGGGTACACTCTAAGATACTTTGGCATATTGTCATAAAAATAAAGTACCTTTATTTTTAGTATAACTGTGTATTGTGTTTTCTTATGATATTGTGCATATGACACTAAGTGGTACCGTAGTAGCTTCACCCGTCTCCTAGTTCAGCCTAAGCTGCTCTGCTAAGCTACCATTATCTATCAGCCTAAGCTGCTAGACACCCTATACACTAATAAGTAATAACTGGGCCTGGTGCAAGGTGCAAGTACCCCTGGGTACTCACTACAAGCCAGTCCAGCCTCCTACATTGGTTGTGCAGTGGTGGGATAAGTGCTTTGAGACTACTTACCACTCTTGTCATTGTACTTTTCATAAGAGAAAAATATACAAAACAAGGTCAGTGTATATACACATAGCCAAAAAGTTTTGCATTTCTTCTTTTCACTCTTTTCTAAGTGCTGAAAAGTACTTCTAAACTTTCTAAAAAGTTCTAAAAAGTTTTAAAAGTTTTTTTCTCTGTCTTTCTAAAAGCTCTGACAAACTTTTTTCTCTTTTTCTATCACTTCAACTCTCTCTAAAAATGTCTGGCACAGGCCAAAATGTTGATCTGTCCAAACTTGCATATGATCTCCTTAGCTGGAAAGGAGCAAGGAGTCTCTGCATAGAGAGAGGTTTGAGTGTAGGGAAGAATCCTTCCTTGGAACTGTTACTTAACATGCTTAGAGAACATGATAAGGCTAAAAGTGCCCCATCTGTTGAAAAAGTAGCTAATGGTTCTCAATCTGATCCAGGGACTCCCCCAGGTAAAGGTTCAGGAAAGAAACTTCTTAGCCTTCCCATTACAAGACAGTCTAGCATAGTTGGTACTGAGGTGGAGCCACACCATACAAATAGTGTTGTCTCACATCATAGCAAAAGCATTTATTCACACCACAGTGGTACTGATGTTTCTGTTAGCCAAGCTGTTAGGGTGCCCTCTGTAAGGGACAGGTCTCCTTCTGTTCATTCCCATCATACCTCTGTATCTAGAAATGTCCCTCCCACCAACCCTGATGACAGATTGTTAGAAAGGGAACTCAATAAGTTGAGGGTGGAACAAACCAGACTGAAGCTTAAAAAGCAACAGCTGGATTTGGATAGACAGTCTTTAGAATTAGAGAAGGAAAGACAGAAGTTGGGTTTAGAAACCCATGGTGGCAGCAGCAGTATTCCCCATAGTCATCCTGCAAAAGAGCATGATTCCAGGAATCTGCACAAGATAGTTCCCCCTTATAAGGAGGGGGATGACATTAACAAGTGGTTTGCTGCACTTGAGAGGGCCTGTGTTGTACAGGATGTGACTCAAAGGCAGTGGGCTGCTATCCTATGGCTATCATTTAGTGGAAAAGGTAGGGATAGGCTCCTTACTGTGAAAGAAAGTGATGCCAATAATTTTACAGTTCTTAAGAATGCACTCCTGGATGGTTATGGCTTAACCACTGAACAGTACAGGATAAAGTTCAGAGAGACCAAAAAGGAGTCTTCACAAGACTGGGTTGATTTCATTGACCATTCAGTGAAGGCCTTGGAGGGGTGGTTACATGGCAGTAAAGTTACTGATTATGACAGCCTGTATAACTTGATCCTGAGAGAGCATATTCTTAATAATTGTGTGTCTGATTTGTTGAACCAGTACTTGGTGGACTCTGATCTGACCTCTCCCCAAGAACTGGGAAAGAAGGCAGACAAATGGGTCAGAACAAGGGTGAACAGAAAAGTTCATACAGGGGGTGACAAAGAGAACACTAAGAAGAAAGATGGTGAAAAATCTCAAGATAAGCATGGGGACAAGGGTAAAACCAAAGATCCCACTTCAAATCTTAAACACTCTTCAGGGGGTGGGGATAAAACAAATTCTTCCTCTTCTTCTCAACCTACACAATTTAAAAAGCCTTGGTGGTTTGTGTGTAAAAACAGAGGCCATAGGCCAGGGGATAAGTCCTGTCCAGGTAAACCCCCTGAGCCTACCACCACTAATACATCAAGCTCTAGTGCCCCTAGCAGTAGTGGTACTAGTGGTGGGACTGCTGGCAACAGTCAAGCAAAGGGTGTAGTTGGGTTCACTTATGGGTCCATCATAGAAACTGGGGTAGTCAGTCCCAAGACAGTTTCTGTCACACCTAGTGGCATTGGCCTTGCCACACTAGCTGCTTGTCCCCTTACAATGGATAAGTACAGGCAGACAGTTTCAATAAATGGTGTTGAGGCCTTGGCCTACAGGGACACAGGTGCCAGTATCACTTTGGTGACTGAAAACCTAGTGCACCCTGATCAACACATCATTGGACAACAGTATAAGATTATTGATGTCCATAACTCCACTAAGTTTCTTCCCTTAGCTATAATTCAGTTTAGTTGGGGTGGAGTTACTGGCCCTAAGCAGGTGGTGGTATCACCTAGCTTACCTGTAGACTGTCTCTTAGGTAATGACCTAGAGGCCTCAGGTTGGGCTGATGTAGAGTTTTATGCCCATGCAGCCATGCTGGGCATCCCAGAGGAATTGTTCCCTCTCATTTCTACAGAAATGAAAAAGCAAAGGAGAGAAGGCCTGAAAACTCAGGATCCCTCTCCATCAACAGGTAAAAAGGGTATCACAGTATCCCCTAACCACCCTACCATTCAGGATACCATTCCTGTGGTGGGAGAAACCTCTCCTGGGGTGGCATCTGTTCCAAGGGAATCATCAGCTGGCAAAGCTGGACTCCCTGAGGTAGAAGTACCTCTCTGTGGGATAACTAACATTGGTGAGAAAAAGAGCACCATTTTAGTTAACATGGAGCATCCCTCCAACCCTCCCAGAGAAACTTTAGTGCAGAAACCCTGCACTGCCTCACAACACTTAGGACAGCATCCCTGCCCTAGTGTGGAGCTCATAGGACAGCATCCCTGCCCTGCTCCAACTCAAGAGAAACAGCATCCCTGTTCTCTCTTCCAGCCATATGGACAAAGTTTTTGCCCAGCTATGGCTTTTTCTGAGACAGCATCCCTGTCTGACATTTCCATCACTACAAATAGGTTCAGTGGACAATTCCCACTGCTCTAAACTAAAACTTACTGATAGAAACTCTGAAAATACATCTTCACATTGTTGCTTAGCTAAAAAACTTCAAACAGGGTGGTTTACATCCCCACAGGGAAGTAACCATATAGTGGATGATAAAGGGAGTAACCAGTCTATTGCAGAGCTACTCTCTACTTATCACCACTTAGACAATAAAGTCTCAACTGGCCAAGGTTAGCCTTATTGTCCTTCGTTTGGGGGGGGGTTGTGTGAGAACGTAGCCTCTTTCTAGCCTTGTTACCCCCACGTTTGGCCTGTTTGTGAGTGTATGTCAGGGTGTTTTCACTGTCTCACTGGTATCCTGCTAGCCAGGGCCCAGTGCTCATAGTGAAAACCCTATGTTTTCAGTATGTTTGTTATGTGTCACTGGGACCCTGCTAGTCAGGACCCCAGTGCTCATAAGTTTGTGGCCTATAGGTATGTGTTCCCTGTGTGGTGCCTAACTGTCTCACTGAGGCTCTGCTAACCAGAACCTCAGTGGTTATGCTCTCTCTGTACAAATTGTCACTAACAGGCTAGTGACCATTTTTACCAATTTGTATTGACTTACTGGAACACCCTTATAATTCCCTAGTATATGGTACTGAGGTACCCAGGGTATTGGGGTTCCAGGAGATCCCTATGGGCTGCAGCATTTCTTTTGCCACCCATAGGGAGCTCTGACAATTCTTACACAGGCCTGCCACTGCAGCCTGAGTGAAATAACGTCCACGTTATTTCACAGCCATTTTACACTGCACTTAAGTAACTTATAAGTCACCTATATGTCTAACCTTTACCTGGTAAAGGTTAGGTGCAAAGTTACTTAGTGTGAGGGCACCCTGGCACTAGCCAAGGTGCCCCCACATTGTTCAGGGCCAATTTCCCTGACTTTGTGAGTGCGGGGACACCATTACACGCGTGCACTACATATAGGTCACTACCTATATGTAGCTTCACAATGGTAACTCCGAATATGGCCATGTAACATGTCTAAGATCATGGAATTGCCCCCTCTATGCCATCCTGGCATTGTTGGCACAATTCCATGATCCCAGTGGTCTGTAGCACAGACCCTGGTACTGCCAAACCGCCCTTCCTGGGGTTTCACTGCAGCTGCTGCTGCTGCCAACCCCTCAGACAGGCATCTGCCCTCCTGGGGTCCAGCCAGGCCTGGCCCAGGATGGCAGAACAAAGAACTTCCTCTGAGAGAGGGTGTGACACCCTCTCCCTTTGGAAAATGGTGTGAAGGCAGGGGAGGAGTAGCCTCCCCCAGCCTCTGGAAATGCTTTCTTGGGCACAGATGTGCCCAATTCTGCATAAGCCAGTCTACACCGGTTCAGGGGACCCCTTAGCCCTGCTCTGGCACGAAACTGGACAAAGGAAAGGGGAGTGACCACTCCCCTGACCTGCACCTCCCCTGGGAGGTGTCCAGAGCTCCTCCAGTGTGCCCCAGACCTCTGCCATCTTGGAAACAGAGGTGCTGCTGGCACACTGGACTGCTCTGAGTGGCCAGTGCCACCAGGTGACGTCAGATACTCCTTGTGATAGGCTCCTTCAGGTGTTGCTAGCCTATCCTCTCTCCTAGGTAGCCAAACCCTCTTTTCTGGCTATTTAGGGTCTCTGTCTATGGGGAAACTTTAGATAACGAATGCAAGAGCTCATCCGAGTTCCTCTGCATCTCTCTCTTCACCTTCTGCCAAGGAATCGACTGCTGACCACGCTGGAAGCCTGCAACACTGCAACAAAGTAGCAAAGACGACTACTGCAACTCTGTAACGCTGATCCTGCCGCCTTCTCGACTGTTTTCCTGGTGGTGCATGCTGTGGGGGTAGTCTGCCTCCTCTCTGCACTAGAAGCTCCGAAGAAATCTCCCGTGGGTCGACGGAATCTTCCCCCTGCAACCGCAGGCACCAAAAAGCTGCATTCCCGGTCCCTTGGGTCTCCTCTCAGCACGACGAGCGAGGTCCCTCAAATCCAGCAACTCTGTCCAAGTGGCCCCCACAGTCCAGTGACTCTTCAGTCCAAGTTTGGTGGAGGTAAGTCCTTGCCTCACCTCGCTAGACTGCATTGCTGGGAACCGCGACTTTTGCAGCTACTCCGGCCTCCGTGCACTTCCGGCGGAAATCCTTTGTGCACAGTCCAGCCTGGGTCCACGGCACTCTAACCTGCATTGCACGACCTCCTAAGTTGTTCTCCGGCGACGTGGGACTTCTTTGTGCGACTTCGGGTGAGCACCATTTCACGCATCCTTTTAGTGCCTATTTCTGGCACTTCTCTGGGTGCTACCTGCTGCTAAGAGGGCTCCTTGTCTTGCTCGATGTCTCCTCTACCTCCTGGTCCAATTTGCGACCTCCTGGTCCCTCCTGGGCCACAGCAGCATCCAAAAACGCTAACTGCACGATTTGCAGCTAGCAAGGCTTGTTGGCATTCTTTTGGCGGGAAAACACCTCTGCAACACTCTACAAGGCGAGAGGGATCCGTCCTCCAAAGGGGAAGTCTCTAGCCCTTTGCATTCCTGCAGAAACCGCAGCTTCTTCTGTCCAGTAGAAGCTTCTTTGCACCCGCAGCTGGCATTTTCTGGGCATCTGCCCATCTCCGACTTGCTTGTGACTTTTGGACTTGGTCCCCTTGTTCCACAGGTACCCCAGATTGAAAATCCAGCGTTGTTGCATTGTTGGTTTGTGTCTTTCCTGCATTATTCCTCTAACACGACTTCTTTGTCCTTAGGGGAACTTTAGTGCACTTTGCACTCACTTTTCAGGGTCTTGGGGAGGGTTATTTTTCTAACTCTCACTATTTTCTAATAGTCCCAGCGACCCTCTACAAGGTCACATGGGTTTGGGGTCCATTCGTGGTTCGCATTCCACTTTTGGAGTATATGGTTTGTGTTGCCCCTATCCCTATGTTTCCCCGTTGCATCCTATTGTAACTATACATTGTTTGCACTGTTTTCTAAGACTATGCTGCATATTTTTGCTATTGTGTATATATATCTTGTGTATATTTCCTATCCTCTCACTGAGGGTACACTCTAAGATACTTTGGCATATTGTCATAAAAATAAAGTACCTTTATTTTTAGTATAACTGTGTATTGTGTTTTCTTATGATATTGTGCATATGACACTAAGTGGTACTGTAGTAGCTTCACCCGTCTCCTAGTTCAGCCTAAGCTGCTCTGCTAAGCTACCATTATCTATCAGCCTAAGCTGCTAGACACCCTATACACTAATAAGGGATAACTGGGCCTGGTGCAAGGTGCAAGTACCCCTGGGTACTCACTACAAGCCAGTCTAGCCTCCTACACTCAGCCACCAAATCGTCATCTGCTGTGGTTCCTGCAGCTATCAAAGGCTCAAAGGGGGCACCTGCCATCCCAGCCAGTGTACCACCAACCCCTGCCAAGGCCAAAACCATTCCACCACCTGGCAAGGTGAAGAGGGGGACAGGATCCAGCAAGGGGAAGGATCCTCAACCACCCAGCAAGGCCACCTCAAAGACTCCAGCTGCCAGACCCAAGGTGACACCACCATCTGCCAAGGTGAGGAAGGGACAGAAAACACCAGGCAAGGCACTTTAGCCGTCCGAGGCTGCAGGTGAAGGCCTGGTGGCTACCAGCACAACCGCCAGCTGGGAAAATTATTTACTGAGCCCAGTCGTGTTTGCACCTGACTCAGTAAAGCTAAAATGCCAGACCTCCGAAAATGAAAACAATCTAATTGAGTGTGAGTTAGATTTATGTTATCTTTCAACATGTAAGGACATGTATATATTTGAGGGGCATTTGACCACAATGTGCAGTTTCATTATTGTTTACTTTACTGAAATATTTACTATTGCATTTCTTAGATGGGCAGATGGTTTGATTTAAAATTAACTGTTTCTTTAGATTCCTGTCCAGTGTTCTCATGCAGAGAAGTAAAGGTAGCCAGGGCGTTGCCACGGGCAGCGAAAGATGTGCAATTGTACTTTTGTGAGTAAAAAAGGATCAATTAACTAGCAATGCTGAGAACACCTCAGGTCAATGACTGCCACAGACTGGGGGATGGGCGTAGGTTGAAACAGATTACAAACACCTTGTCTAGGTGAGCAGAGAGGAACCAGCAAACAGCAAATAGCTGTCGACCGAAACTTCAGCAGCAGTTAGAAAGAGGTTGATCCTGAGACTGGTGATTTGCTTTTGCGCTTCCAATAAACAAACGAAAACACATAATAAGGTCCATTTTGAGAGAAGCACTTGTGGATGGAACATTGTTACTACCTAGCACTGACAAATGTTGTAAAGAAAAAACGAGGAAGGCTAGGGCTTACAACATCCATTTTAGGACATCCTCATTCCTCACTCCTCATCCCTTCTTCTTATCCCTGCTCCTCATCCATCATCCCTACTTCTAATCCATCATACATCATCCCTACTTCTCATCCATCATCCCTGCTTTTCATCCATCATCCCTACTTCTCATCCATCATACATCATCCCTAATTCTCATCCATCATCCCTACTTCTCTTCCAACATCCCTACTTCTCTTCCATCATCCCTACATCTCATCCATCATATATCATCCCTACTTCTCATCCATGATCCCTACTTCTTATCCATTGTACATCATCCCTACTTCTCACCCATCATCCCTACTTCTCTTCCATTATCCCTACTTCTCATCCCTGCGTCTCATCCCTGCTTCTCATCCATGATCCCTACTTCTTATCCATCGTACATCATCTCTACTTCTCATCCATGATCCCTACTTCTTATCCATCGTACATCATCCCTACTTCTCACCCATCATCCCTACTTCTCTTCCATTATCCCTACTTCTCATCCCTGCGTCTCATCCCTGCTTCTCATCCATGATCCCTACTTCTTATCCATCGTACATCATCCCTACTTCTCCTCCATCATCCATGCTTCTCATCCATCATTCCTACTTCTCATCCATCATCTCTGCCTCTCTTCCATCATACCTAATTCTCATCCATCATCCAAACTTCTCATCCATCCTACATCATTCCCATTTCTCATCCATCATCCCTGCTCCTCTTCCATCATCCATACTTCACATCCCTAATCCTTGCTTCTCATCCATCATACATCATTTCTTCTTCTCATCCATCATCCCTGCTTCTTTTTCATCATCCTACTTCTCATCCCTCGTTCCTGCTTCTCATCCCTACTTCTCTTTCATCATCCCTACTTCTCTTCCATCATTCCTACTTCTCACCCCTGCTTCTCATCCCTACTTCTTATCCATCTTCCATCATTCCTATTTCTCATGCCTCAGGCATCATCCCTACTCCTCATCTGTCATCCCTACTCCTCATTCCTCATCCCTCAGTCATACCAACACATTTTCAGTTTTGTGAAACACACCTTCACACTGATTGGCTGGCAACAGCCAATCAGAGTTATGAGAGAGGTGCATTCTATTTCACTGAAAACCAGCCTTCTCATTGCATGTGCTCGGTGAAGAGGGAGGTGAGGAAATGCAACTGTCTTTGTTTCCAGTGATTTCAAGGCTGTACAACACTTCATTTTATTTAACTAAGTGTTTTTCTGTTTACACAGGCCTCTGGTTTGGGAAATGCAAGGAGCCCACAGCTTGGGGCATAAATCAGCTCTTTGAGAAAGGGTTATACAGTTCCTCTACAGTTCATTGAAAATTTTTCTGATTTAAAAAAATAAAAAAAATCTGTCAGAGATAAAAGCAGCCTCACATGTAAACATTTCATTTGTTACAAATAAAAAGCAGGCTCATATTTAAACATTTTATTTGTTACAAATAAAAATGAAACCAGAAAAGGTTTGGATGAATTGGATTGCACTGTCACCAGAGTTGATTTAAACATTTTCTTTCTACATATGAAACTGAAACAAGAAAGGTTTTCAGTTGAACTGTAGATGACCTGTACAACCCTTTCTCCAAGAGTTGATTTATGGCCCAAGCTGTGGGCTCCTTGTATTTCCCAAACCAGCAGAACTTTCTGCAGAGACCTGTGTAAAAAGAAAAACACTTAGTTAAATACAATTAAATATTGTGCAGCCTTGAATTCACTGGAAACAAACACACAGTTGCATTTCCTCACCTCTCTCTTCATCCAGGCTGTTTTTCAGCACAATAGAATGCAGCCCTCTCTCATAACTCTGATTGGCTGTTCCCAACCAATCAGTGTGAAGGTGTGTTTCACACAACTGAAAATGTGTTAGTATAACTGAGGGATGAGGAATGAGGAGTAGGGATGATGGATGAGGAGTAGGGATGATGGCTGAGGCATGAGAAGTAAGAATGATGGAAGATGGATGAGAAGTAGTGATGATGGAAGAGAAGTGGGAATTATGGAAGAGAAGTAGGGATGATGGAAGAGAAGTAGGGATGAGAAGCAAGGATGGGGAGTAGGGATGATGGAAGAGAAGCAGGATTGATGGATGAGAAGTGGGGATGATAGATGAGAAGTAGGGATGATGGATGAGAAGCAGGGATGATGGATGAGAAGTGGGGATGATAGATTAGAAGTAGGGATGATGTATGATGCATGAGAAGTAGGGATGATGTATGATGGAAGAGAAGTAGGGATAATGGAAGAGAAGCAGGAATGATGGATGAGAAGTAGGGATGATGTATGATGGATGAGAAGCAGGGATGATGGAGGAGAAGTAGGGTGGTGTATGATGGATAAGAAGTTGGAATGATGGATGAGAAGCAGGGATGAGACGCAGGGATGAGAAGTAGGGATGATGGATGAGAAGTAGGGATGATATATGATGGAAGAGAAGCAGAGCTGATGGATGAGAAGTAGGGATGATCTATGATGGATGAGAAGCAGGGATGAGAAGTAGGGATAAGGAGTGGCAAATGAGGATGTACTAAAATGGATGCTGTAAGGGCTTCTTCGTCGTTTAATGGGAGTGCTGCACTCTAAGCATTTATCTATTCTAGAAGCACAGCGAGTTCACTTGCACAAATGTAGAATGTTTAATTGCAATATTTCCTATATTTAATAAAGAAAAAATGCTTTAAATTTACATTTTGAATGTATATATTTTATTTTTCTTTGAATATTTCAAAATTATTTGTATCATATTGTGTTGTATTATATGGGAGGGTTGACAGGAAAAGGCACATTTGTAATAGTATACTTCCATATTTTAGGCACATTTGTAATCGTGTACTTACTTATTTTGTCATGTTTTTCAAACAGGTTAACGCTGTTTGGGCAAACGTTTCATCGCATTAGTATCACTTTAAAACCAAAATACAGCAATTGGCAACAGAAGGGAGACCAGGCTGCCTTTGAAGAGAGCCTTCCAAGACAGGGCACAGTGTGTTACTTCGGTCATTTTGATGTATTTGAGCTAGAGGCCTTTTTTTATTCACATCTGCAGATTGTGCAGCAGATGAAAGATAATGTGGCAAATGGTGAAAATGAATGGAGGCACAATTATATCATTCAAGTGGCCCCAGGTATAGAGACCAAAATCAACAAGTATGACTGGCTTGACATGTGCTCAGCAGCCAGAATGAAGCTAGGGCACCCAGGCTGACTATTCTCTGATCACAGCCGCCAAACCAGGATGATTGTACGCTGAAATCAACATTTTTGTGCTATCTGCAACAAAATCAGCAGGATATGTTATTTTAAAATAGATTACAAAATGTTGGAAATGGTAATAAACATATGAAAAGTGAATCAGAATTCATGTGTAACCCTCATTCTTGTCCTCATAAGGGGGTAAACCATGATAAGCACAGTCTCTTTGTGGTATATGAAAATCTACACTTCTAATGAAAAAGTAAGGCATGGGCTAAATTACCAGTTTTGTTCATTTTAATGAAGGAGCAGTTTTTCCTTTGCAGTTTTAGTTGCGGTTTTCTTTTTATTGTAATATTTAAACAGAATAAGAAAGGGCACTCACTACCTTCTTTAAGAAGCCAAGTATGGCTCTGATTTACTAAATTTCATGCTGTGCAAAGCTGTGTACTAATCAGCAGTACTGCACTAAATGAATAGTAAAAAATTGTGCAGCACCATGGGGGGTCATTCCAACCCTGGCGGTCGGTGTTAAAGCGGCGGCCAACCCGCAAACAGGCAGGCGGGCAAAAAAATGGAATTCCGACCCTGGCGGGAACCGCCAACACAGCCCGCCACTTCAACACTCCGACCGCCACGGCGGTACAGACAAGCAGGGCGGCGGTCACCGCCAACAGACAGGCGGCAGACAATGTACTGCCCACCCTATCACAACTCACCAATCCGCCACCTTTTCCGGGGTGGGAGCCCCGCCGATAAAAACACGGCGGAAACAGACTACGAACGGGAAAATGCTCACCTCTACACACTCCACGAGGAATCTGGACAGCATGGAACCAAAACTACACATCCTACCAGCTATTGTCTACCTGCTCCTCTACCAGGAGCACGAACGCCGGCGCAGAAGACAACGGTGAGTACTGCACCTACGACACACGGGAGGGGGGAGGAGAAAAGATTACGGGCACACACATACGCGCCCCCCCCGCCAACTACCTACACACCAATGCAGAGCAACAACTCAGAGTGACACCCCCCAAACCCCCCAGAAGAATGCAAAGACAAAATAATAAGTAATTGTAATACAAATATATTGTAAGGCAAAGTAAATAAGTAAGACGAACATCCCATAACTATATACACATATGTATATTGTCCCGTCAGAATTGGCTTTCTGTCATTGTACGTGGGCCAATGGTCCTCAACACATGGGCAAAGCCCACACATGAGACCCGAATCCATTGGAGAGAACACTGCAGGGGCATCAGATAGGAAAACTACAGGCACCTCAGGGGGAAGGGAAGGGGGGGCACCTCAGCCACATGAGTCCACAACGCCAGATCCACGAGGGGCCTCCACGGCCAATGTTCAATCCTGGGGAGTGCAAAGCCACAGTCTCTCAAGTCTCTACAGTGGGTGGCTTGCCCACTGTGCCATCCTGGGGAGTGCAAAGCCACAGTCTCTCAAGTCTCTACAGTGGGTGACTTGCCCACTGTGCCATCCTGGGGTCAATGCCACAGTCTCACAAGTGGATGACAGACTCCAGCGGTACTGGAGGACTCTTGGTGCCCAGAGTGTATCATGCAGCCCTGTCCAACACTGATCCGGGCCTGCCACTTCTGCCAATGTGTCAGCGGTGCTTGAGATGAAGGGCCAAGCGGAGCGGTGCAGACACGGTGGTGCCCAGCGGAGCGGTGCTTGAGATGAAGTGCCAAGCGGAGCGGTGCAGAGACGGCGGTGCCCAGCGGAGCGGTGCTTGAGATGAAGGGCCCAGCGGAGTGGTGCTTGAGATGAAGGGCCCAGCGGAGCGGTGCTTGAGATGAAGGGCCCAGCGGAGCGGTGCTTGAGATGAAGGACCAAGCGGAGCGGTGCAGAGACGGCGGTGCCCAGCGGAGCGGTGCTTGAGATGAAGGGCCCAGCGGAGCGGTGCTTGAGATGAAGTGCCAAGCAGAGCGGTGCAGAGACGGCGGTGCCCAGCGGAGCGGTGCTTGAGATGAAGGGCCCAGCAGAGCGGTGCTTGAGATGAAGGGCCCAGCGGAGCGGTGCTTGAGATGAAGGGCCCAGCAGAGCGGTGCAGAGACGGCGGTGCCCAGCGGAGCGGTGCTTGAGATGAAGTGCCAAGCGGAGCGGTGCAGAGACGGCGGTGCCCAGCGGAGCGGTGCCTGAGATGAAGGGCCCAGCGGAGCGGTGCTTGAGATGAAGGGCCAAGCGGAGCGGTGCAGAGACGGCGGTGCCCAGCGGAGCGGTGCTTGAGATGAAGGGCCCAGCGGAGCGGTGCTTGAGATGAAGGGCCCAGTGGAGCGGTGCTTGAGATGAAGGGCCAAGCGGAGCGGTGCAGAGACGCCGGTGCCCTGTTCAGCAGTGCTTGTCTTGAAGGGCCCTGTTCAGCGGTTCTTGAGACGGCGGTGCACTGTTCAGCGGTGCTTGTCTTCAAGGGCCCTGTTCAGCGGTGCCTGTCTTGAAGGGCCCTGTTCAGCGGTTCTTGACACGGCGGTGCCCTGTTCAGCGGTGCTTGTCTTGAAGGGCCCTGTTCAGCGGTGCTTGTCTTGAAGGGCCCTGTTCAGCGGTGCCTGTCTTGAAGGGCCCTGTTCAGCAGTGCTTGTCTTGAAGGGCCCTGTTCAGCAGTTCTTGAGACGGCGGTGCCCTGTTCAGCGGTGCTTCACATGTGTCTCCAGGGCACCAGATCCGGCCAATAGATGGTGTTCACTCGCCATCCGACTTCTCGCTTGCTGGGCCCTCCTGTGCTGGTGGCCCGTGCCCGTGGGTGTCCTCCTTCACCCCCGGAATGGGGCTGGTGGGGCCCTCCTGGGCAGCTCGCCTGCTGCCGGACTTGTCGGCTGTGCTGCCCTTGCCATCCTTGCCTGATCCTCTGTGGCCCTTGCCTCCCTTTGGAGATGTGCCAGGTGGCACCCCACTCCCTGACGGTGCCAGGGTGGTGCCTGTGGAGGCTGCCGTCTCTGTTTTCTCACGCCGGCCCTTGGCTTTTTTTGTTTTTTTCCCAGGGGGTGGGCTGGCTGTCCCTTTGCTGCTGGCCGATGTGGCTGCCCTCGAACGTGCGGGACTCCAATATCCCTGGACTATGGTCCTTGTAGGTCCAGGGGTTGTGGTGGCTGAGGTGCAGATTGGACTTTTACGAGATGGAGGGGGTGGGTCAGGTGATGGAAAGAGGTTAATTTTGGAGAGGAAAAACTTTTTGGGAGCAATGGGAAGGGTAGGTGCAGTGGGTATGGGAGTGGAGGAAGAGGATGTGGTTGTAGGAGAGTCAAGTGTGCTGTCTATGGGTGCAGGTGCTTGTGACGGAGGCTGTCGTGAGGTGGATGGCTGTTGGGTGGGTGGCTGCCTGCGTTTGTGTGGTTTGGAAGAGGGGGTGACAGACACACTGGGAGAGGACACAGGGGACGTGTAAATGGCAGTGGGGGTGGTGACTGCACGTGTGCGGAGTGTTCTGGTGGGTGTGCTGGTGATGGTCGTAGTGGCTGATGAAGTGGTGCATGCAAGTGTGAGTTGGGACGTCACAGGGAGGGAGGAGGGAGACGAGGAGGAGGGGGACACAGAGGAGGCAGTGGCTGTTGGCATGTCTGCATGTGGATGTTGCTTGTGTGAATGCTTCTGTGATGTGTGGTGCTTATGTTTGGATGAGCTGACCTTGGGTGTTGAGGTGTGTGCAGGCTGGTCTGTAGGTGTGTCTGGGATAGGCAGAGGAACAGGGGAGTGGGACTGGGTGGAGGGAGTTGGAGGAGGGAGGCAGGAGACAGGGACAATGGCTGCCGTCAGTGCTGAGGCCAGAGCGTTGAACGATCGCTGATGGGCAGCCTGACCCGAATGAATGCCCTCCAGGTATGCATTGCTCCGATGCACCTCCCTTTCCACCCCCTGGATGGCATTCAAAAGGGTAGACTGCCCAACAATGAGCGTCCGGAGGAGGTCGATGACCTCCTCACTGAGGGCAGCAGGGGTAACTGGGGCAGGGCCTGAGGTGCCTGCGGCAAAGGAGATGCCCGCCTTGGTGTGCGAGCGGCACGGGTGAACGCTGAGGGGCTGCTGGGAGGGCGGAGCTGGTGCGCTGGGTGGCGGCTGTACCTGTTGTTGCGGTGGGCACGGATGTTGCCGCCACCACAACGGAGCTCCCTTCCGAGGACGTGTCGGTGTCGCTGATGTCTCCACGTGTCCCCGTTGTGGAGCCCCCCTCGCTCTCCGTCTCACTGGTCAAATCAGAGTCCGTTGCATGGCCCTCCGGGGTCATGTGAGATGCAGCTCCCTCGTGCTCCAATGCCACTTCTCCTCCGCCAGATGATGCTAATGCACACATGAACAGGAAGAGCAGACCAAAAAAGGGGGGGGAAGAATAAAGACATGTTGAGTGCATGCATTGGCAACACAGTTGGCGGAGAGGACAGACACAGAAGCCCCCTGCACTACGCCGCGCACTTGGGGTACACTACTCAATCAGTGGGACATGGCCTACAAGCCTATGGACGACAACTGCACACATAGGTGACACAGGGCCATGGATAGCTGTACTTGGCACCCTACAAAGGTGGGGGGCGAGGGCACAGGGCCATGCCTTACGGAGGGGCCTAGCCTACAGAAATCGCCCTGGCCTAGGGATACCCACAGCCCTCCTCCCCCACCCAGACACCTCCACTGCGCGCATAGTCAGCAGAATGAGAGTGTACTCACCCCCTTGTGTCTGCTGTGATGTCCTCACGCGCCGATCCAAATCTGGGTAGGCCACCGCCAGGATCCGAGACATCAGGGGGGTCAATTGACGCGTGGCACCCCTCCTACGTTGGGAGGCCATCCCCAGCAGAGCCTCCGCGGTCTTTCTGCTCCCGCGGCGGATGTCCTCCCACCTCTTGCGGCAGTGGGTGCCCCGTCTGTTGTGGACCCCCAGGGTCCGGACGTCCTTGGCGATGGCACGCCAAATGTCGACTTTCTGATGGGCGCTGACCTATGTGACACGTACAGGGAGAGAAAATACAATATCAGAATTTTCGCCATGCTCGATGTGAGTGTGCCCCCATCCCCACACTTGCCATGTGGCACATGCTCTCATCTGTCGTTTGATGCATGCCTCATACGCTCCCCTCCGCACCATCGTTCATTCACCCCACTCAACCCAGGCATTGCCCACAAAGCATGGTCCCAGTGTACTTACCTGTTGGTCTGGAGGACCGTAGAGTAGCGCATACTGGGGGAGGACCCCATCAACAAGTTTCTCCAATTTCTCAGATGTGAAGGCAGGGGCCCTTTCCCCAGTCGCAGCAGCCATTGTCTCTTCCAGACCGAGGTCACAGCAGCACTTGCAGTATAGGTCCTCTCCTGTGGATGATCAGGTCTCGAGTGATTAAGCAGAGAGCAAATGGCGGTCACGCCCGAGGCGGTGCGTACCGCGACCGCCGGCGCACATCGTCATTGGCTCCTGAGACCCATAGGGTTCAATGTTAACCAATGCTGCTTTGCGCCGCGGTCTTCGACCGCCTACCGCCACGGTGTGCCACGCCAGCGCATTGACCTCACATCCCATTGTTACACTTCACAGGTCAGGGAGCCGCCATTTCAAGGGCCCACATGGCTTAATTTCTACTGCGTCACACAGGCCTAGGCGTTGCATTACCACTCATACAAGCCATTCAATGCATAGCGAATCGTGTTCTGTGCAAGCTGTGGTTACATACCTGTGGGTTGCTTGACTCTGTGCTCCATGTTGTCCTTCCTAGGCACAGTCCGCTGGGACTTGCGAGGAGATGGAGGAATGTTCCTGTGGACAGACCGCTGGTGGACCTGTCAACAATGGAAGAAAGACATGTCATACTGACATACAGACTTGACCGAGCCACTATACAGGAACTGTGTGCCCAGCTGGAGCCAGACCTGATGTCCCCCATTCGCCAACCCACAGGGATTCCCCCTCTGGTGCAGGTGCTGTCAGTACTCCATTTTTTGGCAAGTAGATCATTCCAAACAACAGTGGCCATATCATCAGGGATGTCTCAGCCTATGTTTTCTAAGGTTTTGTCCAGAGTGTTGTCTGCCCTGATGAAATACATGCGGAGCTACATTGTTTTCCCTGAGGTGGGCGATTTGGCTACAGTGAAGGGTGATTTCTATGCCCTTGGACATATCCCCAACATCATTGGTGCCATTGATGGAACCCATGTGGCTTTGGTTCCCCCCAGTGAAAGTGAGCAGGTGTACAGGAACAGAAAAAGTTATCATTCGATGAATGTCCAGGTGGTCTGTTTGGCTGACCTGTACATCTCCCATGTAAATGCCAAGTTCCCTGGGTCAGTGCATGACGCGTACATCATGCGAAATAGCAGCATCCCTTATGTGATGGAACAGCTACAGAGACACCGTGTGTGGCTAATTGGTGACTCTGGTTACCCCAACCTGTCCTGGCTACTGACCCCAGTGAGGAATCCCCGGACCAGGGCGGAGGAACGGTACAATGAGGCCCATGGGCGGACTAGGAGGGTGATCGAGCGGACCTTCGGCCTCCTGAAGGCCAGGTTTAGGTGCCTGCATATGACAGGTGGATCCCTAATGTACTCACCAAAGAAGGTGTGCCATATCATCGTGGCCTGCTGTATGCTTCACAACCTGGCTTTGCGACGCCAGGTGCCTTTCCTGCAGGAGGATGGTCCAGATGGTGGTGTTGTAGCAGCTGTGGAGCCTGTGGAGAGTGAAGAGGAGGAAGACGACGGGGACGACACAGACAACAGGGACACAGTGATACAACAGTATTTTCAGTAGCACACAGGTACGAATCAACCCCGCCATTTTACATTTACGTAAAGTCTCCTGCCTCTCTACTGTCTGTGTTTCCCCCCAGTTCCTGTTAACTGAGTTGTGACTTTCCCTTCCGTTTTCAGAGCTGTGGGCCCCACTGCGTGACCTCTGCTTTGTTTGCCCATGGACTACAGCTGTGTGACAGTGGTATGTTGTCATCACAATGTAACTGAACATTTTGGCACCGTTATGTCTAATACATTTGTTCAAAATACAAGCAGACTCCAGATTTTTTAAGTGCAATAAGTGATTTTATTAAAGTGCTAAATTTAGGGACATGATTGAAAAACGGTGATGGGTGATGGTGGAGTAATGTCCATGGCAGAGTCCAGTTTTCAGTCTCACAGGTGTATTGCCCATATGCCTGTGGAAGGATGGAGCAGGGGCAGTTTAAGTTTGGACAGGGTGACAATGTGGGACAGTGGGATGACATCAGGGGGTATCCTTTGCTGGCGGGGGTCTTGGCATCCTACTCTGTCTTCTTCTGAGATCTCAGGTACCGCTTGCGGGGTGGTTCTTCTTCTGCAGGAGGTGGGGTTCTGGTGGCCTGTCGTTGTGTGGGGGCCTCCTGTCCACTAGCACCGGCAGAGGTGGTAGCCCGGTCTTGGTCCATGCTAGTGACAGGGGCCCTTTGTGGTGCCACATGGTCCCGCAATGTGGTGACTATCTGGTTAAGAGCCACGACGATGGTCCCCATTGCGGAACTAATGTTTCTCAGTTCCTCTCTGAACCCCATGTACTGTTCCTCCTGCAGTACCTGGATCTCCTGGAACCTGGCCAGTACCGTAGCCATCATCTCCTGGGAGCGGTGGTATGCTCCCATGATGGAGGAGAGGGCCTCTTGGAGAGTCGGTTCCCTGGGCCTGTCCCCCCCCTGTCGCACAGCAGCCCTCCCAGTTCCCCTGTTTCCCTAGGCCTCTGTCCTCTGGACCATGTGCCCACTACCACTGCCCCCAGGTCCCTGTTGTTGTTGGGGTGGTGGGTCAACCTGGGTGCCTGGAAGTGGTGGACACACCGCTGATTGGCGTGTCCTGGAGACAGAGGCATGGGCCCGCTGGGTGGGAGCTGTGCTGGTGTTCCCAGAGGGGGTTAGGTCTGCTGTAGCCTGTGGCTGTCTGTGGGGAACCGACTGTCCCGAGGTCCCCGATGGGCCGGGCTGGTCATCTGGGTCCAGGGAGACAGAGCTGCTGTCATCACTGGGGGCCTCTTCTGGGGGTGGGATGGACATCTCTGGACCCTCCTGGGCGGTATGGTTGCGTTCGGGTCCTGCATGGGTATTAGAGTATGGTTATTGCTTCTGTGTGTGCCATTTCGTGTAATGGGTGGGTGGCCGTGTACCCCAGTGCTGGCATTCCCTTGTGGGGGTTTTTGTGACGGTGGCTTGTGGGGGAGATGGGTATGTGCAGTGGGCATGCTTTGGTGATGGGTGTCCATGCTTTGGGGACGCATGCAGGGCTAGGTCTTGGGATGGGTGGGTTGTGATGGTGAGCCATTTGCAAGGAGTTGGTGTGATGGGGGTGGGGGTGAGGGTGGGGGTATGATTTGGCATGCAGGTGGGGTGGGGGGAATGAAGTAGTGAAGATTTGACTTACCAGAGTCCATTCCTCCGCCTACTCCTGCGAGGCCCTCAGGATGCAGGATGTGCAAGACTTCCTCTTCCCATGCTGTGAATTCTGGGGGAGTAGGTGGGGGTCCGCTGCCAGTCTTCTGCACCGCGATGTTGTGCCTTGATACCATGGAACGCACCTTCCCCCGTAGGTCGTTCCACCGCTTCCTGATGTCGTCCCGATTTCATGGATGCTGTCCCACAGCGTTGACCCTGTCCACTATTCTTTACCATAGCTCCATCTTCCTGGCAATGGTGGTGTGCTGCACCTGTGTCCCGAAGAGCTGGGGCTCTACCTGAACTATTTCCTCCACCATGACCCTGAGTTCTGCGTCAGAGAACCTGGGGTGTCTTTGGGGTGCCATGGGGTGGTGTGGATGAGGTGAGGGGTGGTGTATGTGTTGTAGAGTGTGGTGAGTGTGGTGGTGCATGGTGTTTTGTGCGTGGATATTGTGTGGGTGATGTTGTGATTTGCCTCTGTGTGATGGTCTACTCTATTCTGTGCTGTCTCTCTCTGTCCTTCAGTCGCAATTGTGGTCGTGAGGGTTTGTTGGTGATGTGGGTGTGTGTTTTATATTGTATTGGGTGTGTGGGAGTGGTGTGTGTATGTGTCTCAGGTGTGTGTATTTTGAATTGTCCAATGTGGTAGTGTTTTGTAAAGGTGTGTGTATTTTGACCGCGTCGGTGTGTACCGCCAATGGAATACCGCGGTTAAAAGACCGCTGCGGGGATTTGTGGGTCGGAATGGCATGGGGGTATTTCTGTTGGCGTGACGGTGGAGGTTTGGTCATCGCCAGTTTTTCGCTGGCCGTTGGTGTGGCGGAATTTTGTTGATGTCGGGTTTTTGGCGGTTTGCCAGTTGCGGGTCAGCATGACCGTGGCGGTTTACCACGACTGCGGCAGTGTTATGGCGGTCTTCTGATAGGCGGTAAGCGCCTTTTACCGACGAGGTCAGAATGACCCCCCATATGTAGAAGGAGTCAGAAGCTGACACCCTCACACGCATCTGCGCTAAAAAAGCTATTTTAGCCTGAGACTAAACATCATGCAACAGCACAAATGTGAGGAAGCATTACCTTGAATGACAACTGGGCCTAGCTCCAATGGGAAAATTCCAGCCTGAACTGCCGGGGAAGGTCACCCATAATTCCATTGGGACCAAGCTATACTGGGCTCAAGAGCTTTGTGTACCAGTTCATGGAGGACCTGTTCTGGCAGTTCGGGCTGGACTGTTCTCATTGGATCAGGGTCAAGACTGATTTTCAAGAGCTGGGTCCAAACTTAGGCGGCATGGTGTTACAAATAACGATGGACTGGTATGCGGTGTTGAGTATTTACCAGTGGCTGAGATTAATTTAAGCCTTCTATCCTTCACTTTGTTGTATATGTCAGTTTGTCTTGCTGTGAGCAAGCATTTATAGGTGGAAGCTACCAACCAGATCAATCTTTCCAGTTGCAAAAGACCTACTGTCAGCTTACCAAGATCTTACAGTGGGAAAAAAAGCCAACAATTGCTTGCCATTGATTGGCTTTATTTTAATTCGTATTTGCATAGTACTTTTTAGATGGCTCGCCTTACTCATCTTGTGTTTGTGCCTCCCATGGAGCATAACCTCTTTATTTGTGTCCTCCCATTTCTCACCTTAAGGGAACTACTTTTCATGTGTTTTCCAGCTGTCTTGTTTGGGTGTGTCTCTCCTTCCCCAAGTTCTTGTTGTTCTTTCTCACCTGTCTGCTTTTTTCCCTCCTCACTGATATCTCTTGTTTCTTTTTGTTTAAGCACTCCACAAGTGCACATGTTTTTAGCTGTTTCCCCTGTGTGCTTCTCCCCCTCACACTGTTGCTCTCTCTTCTTCGTGTCCTTCTTTCCCCATGCTGCCTTCTCTCATGCACATGCTTCACACCTTCCTCTCCACACTCCATGTTATTCTCTCTCACATGTGTACTTCTGTGATGTTCTCTGCCTCTTTTGTTTACCCCACCCACTGTCCATGCTGTCCCACTGTTCCCCTTCACCCGCTCGTCCACTGTCGGGCACCACCACCATCAACACCTGTGGTCCTTTTTTAATTGGCAAGTTTGTGCAAAAAAATCTTATTTTTTCATATTTACTGATCCAAATGGCAACTGTAATCTTGGATCAGTAAATGAAAAAACAAATGGCACTGGCGTCCTTCCACTGGTGAGCACATGATTTCTGATGCATGTGTGCATCAGTGAAAAGATGTCACCACTATAGTGCCTTTCTTTTGATGACTCTGCACAGCATCCAAATGCTATACAGCACCACTGAAAGCAATTGGCAAAGCCAGTAGGCCCATAGCGTGAGACCTATTGGCGTTTGCGAATACTTATTGCGGTTAGTCACTGGCCACTCTCTTGATGTTAAAGTGTGTTCGTATAAGTATTACCTAGTTGAGACATGGGGCCTGATTATGACCCTGGCGGACGGCGGAGGCCGTCCGCCAAGGTACCGCCGCTGAATGACCGCACCGCGGTCAAAAGACCGCAGCGGCCATTTAGACATTTCCTCTGGGCCGGCGGGCGCTCTCCAAAAGAGCGCCCGCCGGCCCAGAGGAAATGCCCCTGCAACGAGGACGCCGGCTCAGAATTGAGCCGGCGGAGTTGCAGGGGTGCGACGGGTGCAGTTGCACCCGTCGCGTATTTCAGTGTCTGCTTAGCAGACACTGAAATACTTTGCGGGGCCCTCTTACGGGGGCCCCGCGGCACCCCCTACCGCCATCCTGTTCCTGGCGGGCGAACCGCCAGGAACAGGTTGGCGGTAGGGGGTGTCAGAATCCCCCATGGCGGCGCAGCAAGCTGCGCCGCCATGGGGGATTCTAAGGGCAGCGGTAAACCAGCGGGAGACCGCCGGTTTGCCTCTTCTGACCGCGGCCGAACCACCGCGGTCAGAATGCCCTGCGGGGCACCGCCGGCCTGTCGGCGGTGCTCCCGCCGACCCTGGCCCCGGCGGTCTTGTACCGCCGGGGTCAGAATCACCCCCATGGTGTCTGTGAAGAGATGCTATACCTGTGGACAGCTGTGAAGCTATTACAGCACAAAATAGCTATGGAATGATGGTAGGGCTGTAAACCTATGAGGATTAGGAGAGAGCTGTGGAAGGTTGAGGAGATATGGTTAAGAAGGTAATGGAAACAAACTGTAGCTGTGGCGAATTGTGTCAGGCTGTAAACTGAAACTGTTTAGAGTGAGAGCTGGCTGTTGGATATGATGTGGTTAAGGGGCGGTGTATGTCCTGTGAAGAACAAAGTGAGGTAAAATGTTGAGTGGTGGAGAAATGTAGTGCGTGTAGATATATAAGGGTATCAATCAATCAATCAATCAAAGACATTTGTAGAGCGCGCTACTCACCTGTGAGGGTCTCAAGGCGCTGGGGGAGGGGAGACCGGGGTGGGGTGGCAGGGAGGGTCACTGATCGAACAACCATGTCTTGAGGTTCTTTCTGAAAACCAGTAGGTCTTTGGTTTTGCGAAGGTCGGTAGGGAGGGAGTTCCAGGTTTTGGGGGCGAGGTAGGAGAAGGACCTGCCTCCTGTGGTGGTGCGTTGGATGCAGGGGACTGTGGCTAGGGGGAGGTCGGCTGATCGGAGGTTGCGTGTGGGAGTGTGGAAGTTAACTCTATCATTGAGGTAGGTTGGGCCGGTGTTGTGGAGGGATTTGTGTGCGTGGATGAGGATCTTAAATGTGATTCTCTTGTCTATGGGGAGCCAGTGAAGGGATTTGAGGTGTGGTGAGATTCGTTCGTGGCGGGGGAGGCCAAGGACGAGGTGTGCGGCTGTGTTCTGGATTCTCTGGAGTTTGCGTTTGAGTTTGAGTGTGGTGCCGGCAAAGAGGGTGTTATCGTAGTCTAGTCTGCTGCTGATGAGTGCGTGGGTGACTGTCTTTCTGGTTTCTGGGGGAATCCATTTGAAGGATTTTTTTAGAGTCCGGAGTGTTTTGAAGCAGGAGGAGGTAAAAGCATTGATTTGCTGTGTCATTGCGAGGGAGGGGTCGAGGATGATGTTGAGGTTGCGTGCGTGGGTTGCAGGGGTGGGTGCGGGGCCTAGGGCGGTGGGCCACCAGGAGTCGTCCCATGCAGTTTTGTTGGGGCTGAAGATGATGATCTCGGTTTTGTTTGAGTTGAGCTTGAGGTGGTTAGTGGTCATCCAGTTGGCGGTGTCGAGGAGAGCGGCATGTAGGTTGGTTTTGTCGGTGGTGGGGTTGCGGGTGAGAGAGAGGATGAGTTGGGTGACATCTGCATAGGAGAGGATAGTGATTCCGTGTGCTCGGAGTATGTTGGCTAGGGGGATCATGTAGCTGTTGAAGAGTGTTGGGCTGAGGGAGGACCCTTGGGGGACTCCGCAGGTGATCTTGGTAGTGTTGGAGTGGAAGGGCGGAAGGCGGACTCTCTGGGTCCGGTCGGTGAGGAAGGAGGTGAGCCAGACTAAGGCTTTGTGGCGAATCCCTATGTTGTGGAGGCGTGTACGGACTGTGTGGTGGCAGACAGTGCCAAAGGCTGCGGAGAGGTGTAGGAGGATGAGTGCGACGGTCTCGCCTTTGTCGACTTTGGTCCTGATGTCGTCAGTGCATGCAATGAGGGCGGTTTCTGTGCTGTGGTTCTTGCGGAACCCAGATTGTGAGGGGTCAAGGGTGTTGTTTGCTTCGAGGAAGTGGGATAGGCGGGTGTTGACTAATTTCTCTGCATCCTTGGCGGGGAAAGGGAGGAGAGAGATGGGGCAGTAGTTGGAGAGGATCTCTGGGTCGGCTTGGGGTTGTTTTTTTAGGAGAGCGGTAATTTCCGCGTGCTTCCAGGGGTCTGGGTAGGTGGCGGAGTCGAAAGAGGAGTTGATTATGTTGTAGAGTATGGGGAAGATGGTAGGGCTAGCTTTGTTGTTGATGCAGTGTGGACAGGGGTCGGAGGGGGAACTGGAGTGGATGGAGTTCATGGTTTTTTCGGTTTCTTCATGTGTGGTGGGGGTCCATGTGGAGAGTGTGGTGGGGGGTCCTGAGTTCCTGAGAGGGGGTTGGGTTGGGTGAGTGAGGGGTATGTGTGGTGGGTGTGTGTGGTATGAAGCTGTTGTGGATGTCCAGGATTTTGTGGAGGAAATGGTTGGAAAGGGCGTCACATAGGGGCTGTGTGTGTGTTGGGTCTATGTTGCTGGCTTTGGGTTTGGCAAGTTCATTGATGATGGTGAAGAGTTCTTTGCTGTTTTGAGAGGTGTTGTCAAGGCGTGTCTTGTAGTGATCTCTTTTGGCGGTGTGTATGAGTTGGTGATGGGTGCGAATGGTGGTTTTGTGGGTGGAAAAGTTGGTTGTGGAAGGTTCTAGTCTCCATATTTTCTCAGCTTGGCGGCATATGCGCTTGGAGTCTTGGAGTTCATGGGTGAACCATGGGGCGTTCTTGATGTAGCGGGTGGCGATGTGTTTTATGAGGGGGGCTAGTGTGTCTGCGCAGGTAGTGATCCATTTGGAGAGGTTGTGTGCTCCTGTGTTGGGGTCGTTGGTGTGGGGGGGTTATGGGCCAGTTGGGACTTTAGTCGTTCTGTGGGGATCTTGTCCCACATGCAGTAGGGTGTGGTGTGTTGATGGTAGTGTGTGGGGGGTTTGGTGAAGGAGAAGTGGATGCAGCGGTGGTCGGTCCAGAAGAGTTCGGTGGTGTGGGTGTAGGCGATGTGTTGGCTTGAGGTGAAAATTGCATCGAGCGTGTGTCCTGCTGAGTGGGTGGGTGCGGTGACCAGTTGTTTGAGTCCGAGGTTGGTGAGGTTGTCTATGAGGGAGGTAGTGTTGTGGGCTTGTGGGTTTTCTAAGTGAAAGTTGAAATCACCGAGGATGATGTAGTCTGTGGAGGTGAGGGCGTGCGAGCTGATGCTGTCGGCGATGGTGTTGCAGAGGGCGGGGTGTGGTCCGGGTGGTCTGTAGATTAGTGTACCTCTGAGGGTGGAGTTGTTGTTAATGTGGATGAGGAAGTGCATGTGTTCAGTGTTGTCGATAGTGTCTTGGGAGCTGGTGGTGACTTTGATGGTGTCTCTGTGTAGGATGGAGATGCCACCGCCTGGCCTGTTGAGGTGGTCTTTGTGTTGGAGTTTGTATCCCTTGGGGGTGGATATGGCTATGTCGGGTTCTGAGAAGGGGTTAGTCCAGGTTTCCGTGAGGAAGGCGATGTCAGGTGAGTGTGATGTGATGAGGTTCCAGAGTTCTATGGCATGTTTGTGAAGGGAGCGGATGTTGAAGAGCAGGCAGTTAAGGTGGTTGTGGTGGGTGGCGTTGGTGTGGTGCGTGAGGGCGTTTTGCGAGGTGTGTTCTGGTTGTGGGCTGGTGTGCTGCGGGGTTGGTTGGTTGGGGCATGGTGGGTGAGCCTTGTGTTGGGGGTGTTGTGGTTTGTTGAAGGTGGGGTCGCTATGGTTGGTGTGTGGTGTGAGAGATGACGAGCAGGAGAAGTGGCAGGTGTGGCAGGTGAAGGTGCCATGAGTGTGTGTGGGGCTAGATGTGGTGCATGTGGGGCGGGGGCTTGGGTTGAGAGAGTGGAGGGTGAGGGGGGAGTAGGTGTGTCTGAGAGGGCCAGGGGTTCTGGCGCTGGGCGCGGTCCAGGCGCGGATGGGCGCAGACGGGCTTGCCTTTGATACACGTTCAGCGCGCCATAAGAGGAGGGGAGGGTGGGAGTGGCAGCTGGGAGGCGGGAGGGCCTGCCCAATGAGAGGGCTGGGGGGTGAGGCCGCAGAGGACGCAGAGGCGGGAAAAACAGTGAGGAAGCGGTGAGAAGGAGTGGGGAAGCGGGAGGGGCTGCAGGGGATGCAGCGGCAGGGAAAAAAGCAAAGAGGGAACGGGAAAGGAGGTGGCGCGGAAGGCGGAGCGACCTACCTGCAAACAGGGTCAAAGGTTGCTCCCTGCTAGCGCGCCGCGGCTGCCATAAGAGGAGGGGAGGGTGGGAGTGGCAGCTGGGAGGCAGGAGGGCCTGTCTAATGAGAGGGTTGGGGGGTGGGGCCGCAGGGGATGAAGCGGCGGGGAAAAACATTAAGGAAGCAGTGAGAAGGAGGGGGGAGGTGGGAGGGGCTGCAGGGGACGCATCGGCAGGAAAAACACGAAGGAAGCGGTGGGAAGGAGGGGCCACAGGGGACGCAGCGGCGGGAAAAACACTAAGGAAGCGGTGGGAAGGAGGGGGGAGGTGGGAGGGCCACCAGGGGACGCAGCAGCGGGGAAAAACACTAAGGAACCGGTGGGAAGGAGGGGGGAGGCGGGAGGGGCCGCAGTTGACGCAGCAGCGGGAAAAACACTAAGGAAGCGGTGGGAAGGAGGGGGGAGGTGGGAGAGCCACCAGGGGACGCAGCAGCGGGGAAAAACACTAAGGAAGCGGTGGGAAGGAGGGGGGAGGCTGGAGGGGCCGCAGTTGACGCAGCGGCGGGAAAAACACTAAGGAAGCGGTGGGATGGAGGGGGTAGGCGGGAGGGGCCGCAGGGGACGCAGCGGCAGGGAAAAACACTAAGGAAGCGGTGTGGGAAGGAGGAGGAAGGCGGGAGGGGCTGCAGGGGACGCAGTAGCGGGAAAAACACTAAAGAAGCGGTGGGAAGGAGGGGGAGGCGGAAGGGGCCGCAGGGGACGCAGCAGTGGGAAAAACACTGAGGAAGCGGTGGAAGGAGGGGGGAGGCTGGAGGGGCCGCAGGGGATGCAGCGGCGGGAAAAACACTAAGGAAGCGGTGGGAAGGAGGGGGGAGGCGGGAGGGGCCGCAGGGGAGGCTGCGGCGGGGAAAAACACTAAGGAAGCGGTGGGAAGGAGGGGGAGGCGGGAGGGGCCGCAGTGGACGCAGCGATGGGAAAAACACTAAGGAAGTGGTGGGAAGGACGGGGGAGGCAGGAGGGGCCGCAGGGGACGCAGCGGCGGGGAAAAACACTAAGGAAGCGGTGGGAAGGAGGGTAATGCGGGAGGGGACGCGGGGGACGCAGCAGCGGGAAAAACACTAAGGAAGCAGTGAGAAGGAGGGGGAGGCGGGAGGGGCCGCAGGGGATGCAGCAGCGGGGAAAAAAGCAAAGAGGGAACGGGAAAGGAGGTGGCGCGGAAGGCCGAGCGGGGAGCGACCTACCTACAAGCAGGGTCAAAGGTTTCTCCCTGCTAGCACGTCGAGGCAGCCATAAGAGGAGGGGAGGGTGGGAGTGGCAGCTGGGAGGCGGGAGGGCCTGTCCAATTAAAGGGCTGGGGGATGGGCCGCAGGGGATGTAGCGGCAGGGAAAAACACTAAGGAAGCGGTGGGAAGGAGGGGGGAGGCGGGAGGGGCCCCAGGGGACGCAGCAGCAGGAAAAACACTAAGGAAGCAGTGGGAAGGAGGGGGGAGGCGGGAGGGCCCGCAGGGGACGCAGCGGCGGGGAAAAACACTAAGGAAGCAGTGGGGAGGCTGGAGGGGCCGCAGGGGACGCAGCGGCGGGAAAAACATTAAGGAAGCGGTGGGAAGGAGGGCGGAGGCGGGAGGGGCCGCAGGGGACGCAGCGGCGGGAAAAACACTAATGAAGCGGTGGGAAGGAGGGGGAGGCGGGAGTGGCTGCAGGGGACGCAGCGGCGGGAAAAACACTAAGGAAGCGGTGGGAAGGAGGGGGAGGGGAGGTGGGAGGGGCCGCAGGGGACGCAGCGGCGGGAAAAACACTAAGGAAGTGTGGGAAGGAGGGGGAGGAGGGATGGGCCGCAGGGTACGCAGCGGCGGTGAAAAACACGAAGGAAGCGGTGAGAGGGAGGGGGGAAGCGGGAAGGGCCACAGGGGACGCAGTGGTGGGAAAAAAGCAAAGAGGGAACGGGAAAGGAGGTGGCGCGGAAGGCGGAGCGGGGAGCGACCTACCTGCAAGCAGGGTCAAAGGTTGCTCCCTGCTAGCGCACCGCGGCTACCATATGAGGAGGGGAGGGTGGGAGTGGCAGCTGGGAGGCGGGAGGTCCTGTCCAACGAGAGGGTTGGGGGTGGGGGGAAAAACACTAATGAAGCGGTGGGAAGGAGGGGGAGGCAGGAGTGGCTGCAGGGGACGCAGCGGCGGGAAAAACACTAAGGAAGCGGTGGGAAGGAGGGGGAGGTGGGAGGGGCCGCTGGGGACGCAGCGGCGGGAAAAACACTAAGGAAGTGTGGGAAGGAGGGGGAGGCGGAAGGGGCCGCAGGGGACGCAGAGGTGGGAAAAACACTAAGGAAGCGGTGGAAGGAGGGGGGAGGCTGGAGGGGCCGCAGGGGATGCAGAGGCGGGAAAAACACTAAGGAAGCGGTGGGAAGGAGGGGGGAGGCGGGAGGGGCCGCATGGGACGCAGCGGCGGGGAAAAACACTAAGGAAGCAGTGGGAAGGAGGGTAATGCGGGAGTGGCCGCAGGGGACGCAGCAGCGGGAAAAACACTAAGGAAGCGGAGGGAAGGAGGGGGGAGGCGGGAGGGGCCATAGGGGACGTAGCAGTGGGAAAAACACTAAGGAAGCGGTAGGAAGGAGGGGGAGGCGGGAGTGGCTGCAGGGGATGCAGCGGCGGGGAAAAGCACTAAGGAAGCGGTGAGAAGGAGGGGGGAGGCAGGAGGGGCCGCAGGGTGCGCAGCAGCGGGAAAAACACTAAGGAAGCGGTGGGAAGGAAGGGGAGAGGCAGGAGGGGCCGCAGAGGACGTAGCGGCGGGAAAAACACTAATGAAGCGGTGGGAAGGAGGGGGGAGGCGGGAGGGGCTGCAGGGGACCCAGCAGCGGGAAAAACACTAACGAAGCGGTGGGAAGGAGGGGGGAAGGGCCGCAGGGGATGCAGCAGCAGGAAAAACACTAAGGAAGCGGTGGGAAGGAGGGGGAAGGTGGGAGGGGGCCACAGGGGACGCAGTGGTGGGGAAAAACACTAAGGAAGCGGTGAGAAGGAGGGGGGAGGTGGGAGGGGCCGCAGGGGACGCTGCGGTGGGAAAAACACTAAGGAAGCGGTGAGAAGGAGGGGGTAGGCGGGAGGGGCCGCAGGGGAGGCAGCGGCAGGGAAAAAACACTAAGGAAGCGGTGGGAAGGAGGGGGAGGCGGGAGGGGCCGCAGCGACGGGAAAAACACTAAGGAAGTGGTGGGAAGGAGGGGGGAGGCGGGAGGGGCCACAGGGGATGCAGCAGCGGGGAAAAACACTAAGGAAGCGGTGGGAAGGAGGGTAATGCGGGAGGGGCCGCAGGGGACGCAGCAGCGGGAAAAACACTTAGGAAGCGGTGGGAAGGAAGGGAGAGGCAGGAGGGGCCGTAGGGGACGTAGCGGCGGGAAAAAACACAAAGGAAGCGGTGGGAAGGAGGGGGGAGGCAGGAGGGGCTGCAGGGGACGCAGCGGCGGGAAAAACACTAAGGAAGCGGTGTGAAGGAGGGGGAGGCGGAAAGGGCCGCAGGGGAGGCAGCAGTGGGAAAAACACTATGGAAGCGGTGGAAGGAGGGGGAGGCTGGAGGGGCTGCAGGGGATGCAGAGGCGGGAAAAAAAAAGAGGAAGCGGCGGGAAGGAGGGAGGAGGCGGGAGAGCCACAGGGGAGGCAGCGGCAGGTAAAAACACTAAGGAAGCGGAGGGAAGGAGGGGGAGGCGGGAGGGGCCGCAGGGGACGCAGCGACGGGAAAAACACTAAGGAAGCGGTGGGAAGGAGGGGGGAGGCGGGAGGGCCCGCAGGGGACGCAGCGGCGGGGAAAAACACTAAGGAAGCAGTGGGGAGGCTGGAGGGGCCGCAGGGGACGCAGCGGCGGGAAAAACATTAAGGAAGCGGTGGGAAGGAGGGCGGAGGCGGGAGGGGCCGCAGGGGACGCAGCGGCGGGAAAAACACTAATGAAGCGGTGGGAAGGAGGGGGAGGCGGGAGTGGCTGCAGGGGACGCAGCGGCGGGAAAAACACTAAGGAAGCGGTGGGAAGGAGGGGGAGGGGAGGTGGGAGGGGCCGCAGGGGACGCAGCGGCGGGAAAAACACTAAGGAACTGTGGGAAGGAGGGGGAGGAGGATTGGGCCGCAGGGGACGCAGCGGTGGTGAAAAACACGAAGGAAGCGGTGAGAGGGAGGGGGGAAGTGGGAAGGGCCACAGGGGATGCAGTGGTGGGAAAAAAGCAAAGAGGGAACGGGAAAGGAGGTGGCGCGGAAGGCGGAGCGGGGAGCGACCTACCTGCAAGCAGGGTCAAAGGTTGCTCCCTGCTAGCGCACCGCGGCTACCATATGAGGAGGGGAGGGTGGGAGTGGCAGCTGGGAGGCGGGAGGTCCTGTCCAACGAGAGGGTTGGGGGTGGGGGGAAAAACACTAATGAAGCGGTGGGAAGGAGGGGGAGGCAGGAGTGGCTGCAGGGGATGCAGCGGCGGGAAAAACACTAAGGAAGCGGTGGGAAGGAGGGGGAGGTGGGAGGGGCCGCTGGGGACGCAGCGGCGGGAAAAACACTAAGGAAGTGTGGGAAGGAGGGGGAGGCGGAAGGGGCCGCAGGGGACGCAGAGGTGGGAAAAACACTAAGGAAGCGGTGGAAGGAGGGGGGAGGCTGGAGGGGCCGCAGGGGATGCAGAGGCGGGAAAAACACTAAGGAAGCGGTGGGAAGGAGGGGGAGGCGGGAGGGGCCGCAGGGGACGCAGCGGCGGGGAAAAACACTAAGGAATCGGTGGGAAGGAGGGTAATGCGGGAGTGGCCGCAGGGGACGCAGCAGCGGGAAAAACACTAAGGAAGCGGAGGGAAGGAGGGGGGAGGCGGGAGGGGCCGTAGGGGACGTAGCAGTGGGAAAAACACTAAGGAAGCGGTAGGAAGGAGGGGGAGGCGGGTGTGGCTGCAGGGGATGCAGCGGCGGGGAAAAGCACTAAGGAAGCGGTGAGAAGGAGGGGGGAGGCGGGAGGGGCCGCAGGGTGCGCAGCAGCGGGAAAAACACTAAGGAAGCGGTGGGAAGGAAGGGGAGAGGCAGGAGGGGCCGCAGAGGACGTAGCGGCGGGCAAAACACTAAGGAAGCGGTGGGAAGGAGGAGGGAGGCGGGAGGGGCTGCAGGGGACCCAGCAGCGGGAAAAACACTAACGAAGCGGTGGGAAGGAGGGGGGAAGGGCCGCAGGGGATGCAGCAGCAGGAAAAACACTAAGGAAGCGGTGGGAAGGAGGGGGAAGGTGGGAGGGGCCACAGGGGACGCAGTGGTGGGGAAAAACACTAAGGAAGCGGTGAGAAGGAGGGGGAGGTGGGAGGGGCCGCAGGGGACGCTGCGGTGGGAAAAACACTAAGGAAGCGGTGAGAAGGAGGGGGCAGGCGGAAGGGGCCGCAGGGGAGGCAGCGACGGGGAAAAAACACTAAGGAAGCAGTGGGAAGGAGGGGGAGGCGGGAGGGGCCGCAGCGACGGGAAAAACACTAAGGAAGTGGTGGGAAGGAGGGGGGAGGCGGGAGGGGCCACAGGGGATGCAGCAGCGGGAAAAAACACTAAGGAAGCGGTGGGAAGGAGGGTAATGCGGGAGGGGCCGCAGGGGACGCAGCAGCGGGAAAAACACTTAGGAAGCGGTGGGAAGGAAGGGAGAGGCAGGAGGGGCCGTAGGGGACGTAGCGGCAGGAAAAACACAAAGGAAGCGGTGGGAAGGAGGGGGGAGGCAGGAGGGGCTGCAGGGGACGCAGCGGCGGGAAAAACACTAAGGAAGCGGTGTGAAGGAGGGGGAGGCGGAAGGGGCCGCAGGGGAGGCAGCAGTGGGAAAAACACTATGGAAGCGGTGGAAGGAGGGGGGAGGCTGGAGGGGCTGCAGGGGATGCCGAGGCGGGAAAAAAAAAGAGGAAGCGGCGGGAAGGAGGGAGGAGGCGGGAGGGGCCACAGGGGAGGCAGCGGCAGGTAAAAACACTAAGGAAGCGGAGGGAAGGAGGGGGAGGCGGGAGGGGCCGCAGGGGACGCAGCAACAGGAAAAACACTAAGGAAGCGGTGGGAAGGAGGGGGGAGGCGGGAGGGGCCGCAGGGGACGCAGCGGCGGGGAAAAACACTAAGGAAGCGGTGGGAAGGAGGGTAATGCGGTAGGGGCCGCAGGGGACGCAGCAGCAGGAAAAACACTAAGGAAGCTGTGAGAAGGAGGGGGAGGCGGGAGGGGCTGCAGGGGATGCAGCAGCAGGGAAAAACACTAAGGAAGCGGTGGGAAGGAAGGGAGAGGCAGGAGGGGCCGCAGGGGACGTAGCGGCGGGCAAAACACTAAGGAAGCGGTGGGAAGGAGGGGGGAGGCGGGAGGGGCTGCAGGGGACCCAGTAGCGGGAAAAACACTAACGAAGCGGTGGGAAGGAGGGGGAGGCGGAAGTGCCGCAGGGGATGCAGCAGCAGGAAAAACACTAAGGAAGCGGTGGGATGGAGGGGGAAGGTGGGAGGGGCCGCATGGGACGCAGCAGCGGGGAAAAACACTAAGGAAGCGGTGAGAAGGAGGGGGGAGGTGGGAGGGGCCGCAGGGGAGGCAGCGGCAGGGAAAAAACACTAAGGAAGCGGTGGGAAGGAGGGGGAGGCGGGAGGGGCCGCAGGGGACGCAGCGGCGGTGAAAAACACTAAGGAATCGGTGGGAAGGAGGGTAATGCGGGAGTGGCCGCAGGGGACGCAGCAGCGGGAAAAACACTAAGGAAGCGGAGGGAAGGAGGGGGGAGGTGGGAGGGGCCGTAGGGGACGTAGCAGTGGGAAAAACACTAAGGAAGCGGTAGGAAGGAGGGGGAGGCGGGTGTGGCTGCAGGGGATGCAGCGGCGGGGAAAAGCACTAAGGAAGCGGTGAGAAGGAGGGGGGAGGCGGGAGGGGCCGCAGGGTGCGCAGCAGCGGGAAAAACACTAAGGAAGCGGTGGGAAGGAAGGGGAGAGGCAGGAGGGGCCGCAGAGGACGTAGCGGCGGGCAAAACACTAAGGAAGCGGTGGGAAGGAGGAGGGAGGCGGGAGGGGCTGCAGGGGACCCAGCAGCGGGAAAAACACTAACGAAGCGGTGGGAAGGAGGGGGGAAGGGCCGCAGGGGATGCAGCAGCAGGAAAAACACTAAGGAAGCGGTGGGAAGGAGGGGGAAGGTGGGAGGGGCCACAGGGGACGCAGTGGTGGGGAAAAACACTAAGGAAGCGGTGAGAAGGAGGGGGAGGTGGGAGGGGCCGCAGGGGACGCTGCGGTGGGAAAAACACTAAGGAAGCGGTGAGAAGGAGGGGGCAGGCGGGAGGGGCCGCAGGGGAGGCAGCGACGGGGAAAAAACACTAAGGAAGCAGTGGGAAGGAGGGGGAGGCGGGAGGGGCCGCAGCGACGGGAAAAACACTAAGGAAGTGGTGGGAAGGAGGGGGGAGGCGGGAGGGGCCACAGGGGATGCAGCAGCGGGAAAAAACACTAAGGAAGCGGTGGGAAGGAGGGTAATGCGGGAGGGGCCGCAGGGGACGCAGCAGCGGGAAAAACACTTAGGAAGCGGTGGGAAGGAAGGGAGAGGCAGGAGGGGCCGTAGGGGACGTAGCGGCAGGAAAAACACAAAGGAAGCGGTGGGAAGGAGGGGGGAGGCAGGAGGGTCTGCAGGGGACGCAGCGGCGGGAAAAACACTAAGGAAGCGGTGTGAAGGAGGGGGAGGCGGAAGGGGCCGCAGGGGAGGCAGCAGTGGGAAAAACACTATGGAAGCGGTGGAAGGAGGGGGGAGGCTGGAGGGGCTGCAGGGGATGCCGAGGCGGGAAAAAAAAAGAGGAAGCGGCGGGAAGGAGGGAGGAGGCGGGAGGGGCCACAGGGGAGGCAGCGGCAGGTAAAAACACTAAGGAAGCGGAGGGAAGGAGGGGGAGGCGGGAGGGGCCGCAGGGGACGCAGCAACAGGAAAAACACTAAGGAAGCGGTGGGAAGGAGGGGGGAGGCGGGAGGGGCCGCAGGGGATGCAGCGGCGGGGAAAAACACTAAGGAAGCGGTGGGAAGGAGGGTAATGCGGTAGGGGCCGCAGGGGACGCAGCAGCAGGAAAAACACTAAGGAAGCTGTGAGAAGGAGGGGGAGGCGGGAGGGGCTGCAGGGGATGCAGCAGCAGGGAAAAACACTAAGGAAGCGGTGGGAAGGAAGGGAGAGGCAGGAGGGGCCGCAGGGGACGTAGCGGCGGGCAAAACACTAAGGAAGCGGTGGGAAGGAGGGGGGAGGCGGGAGGGGCTGCAGGGGACCCAGTAGCGGGAAAAACACTAACGAATCGGTGGGAAGGAGGGGGAGGCGGAAGTGCCGCAGGGGATGCAGCAGCAGGAAAAACACTAAGGAAGCGGTGGGATGGAGGGGGAAGGTGGGAGGGGCCGCATGGGACGCAGCAGCGGGGAAAAACACTAAGGAAGCGGTGAGAAGGAGGGGGGAGGTGGGAGGGGCCGCAGGGGAGGCAGCGGCAGGGAAAAAACACTAAGGAAGCGGTGGGAAGGAGGGGGAGGCGGGAGGGGCCGCAGGGGACGCAGCGGCGGGGAAAAACACGAAGGAATCGGTGGGAAGGAGGGTAATGCGGGAGTGGCCGCAGGGGACGCAGCAGCGGGAAAAACACTAAGGAAGCGGAGGGAAGGAGGGGGGAGGTGGGAGGGGCCGTAGGGGACGTAGCAGTGGGAAAAACACTAAGGAAGCGGTAGGAAGGAGGGGGAGGCGGGTGTGGCTGCAGGGGATGCAGCGGCGGGGAAAAGCACTAAGGAAGCGGTGAGAAGGAGGGGGGAGGCGGGAGGGGCCGCAGGGTGCGCAGCAGCGGGAAAAACACTAAGGAAGCGGTGGGAAGGAAGGGGAGAGGCAGGAGGGGCCGCAGAGGACGTAGCGGCGGGCAAAACACTAAGGAAGCGGTGGGAAGGAGGAGGGAGGCGGGAGGGGCTGCAGGGGACCCAGCAGCGGGAAAAACACTAACGAAGCGGTGGGAAGGAGGGGGGAAGGGCCGCAGGGGATGCAGCAGCAGGAAAAACACTAAGGAAGCGGTGGGAAGGAGGGGGAAGGTGGGAGGGGCCACAGGGGACGCAGTGGTGGGGAAAAACACTAAGGAAGCGGTGAGAAGGAGGGGGAGGTGGGAGGGGCCGCAGGGGACGCTGCGGTGGGAAAAACACTAAGGAAGCGGTGAGAAGGAGGGGGCAGGCGGGAGGGGCCGCAGGGGAGGCAGCGACGGGGAAAAAACACTAAGGAAGCAGTGGGAAGGAGGGGGAGGCGGGAGGGGCCGCAGCGACGGGAAAAACACTAAGGAAGTGGTGGGAAGGAGGGGGGAGGCGGGAGGGGCCACAGGGGATGCAGCAGCGGGAAAAAACACTAAGGAAGCGGTGGGAAGGAGGGTAATGCGGGAGGGGCCGCAGGGGACGCAGCAGCGGGAAAAACACTTAGGAAGCGGTGGGAAGGAAGGGAGAGGCAGGAGGGGCCGTAGGGGACGTAGCGGCAGGAAAAACACAAAGGAAGCGGTGGGAAGGAGGGGGGAGGCAGGAGGGGCTGCAGGGGACGCAGCGGCGGGAAAAACACTAAGGAAGCGGTGTGAAGGAGGGGGAGGCGGAAGGGGCCGCAGGGGAGGCAGCAGTGGGAAAAACACTATGGAAGCGGTGGAAGGAGGGGGGAGGCTGGAGGGGCTGCAGGGGATGCCGAGGCGGGAAAAAAAAAGAGGAAGCGGCGGGAAGGAGGGAGGAGGCGGGAGGGGCCACAGGGGAGGCAGCGGCAGGTAAAAACACTAAGGAAGCGGAGGGAAGGAGGGGGAGGCGGGAGGGGCCGCAGGGGACGCAGCAACAGGAAAAACACTAAGGAATCGGTGGGAAGGAGGGTAATGCGGGAGTGGCCGCAGGGGACGCAGCAGCGGGAAAAACACTAAGGAAGCGGAGGGAAGGAGGGGGGAGGTGGGAGGGGCCGTAGGGGACGTAGCAGTGGGAAAAACACTAAGGAAGCGGTAGGAAGGAGGGGGAGGCGGGTGTGGCTGCAGGGGATGCAGCGGCGGGGAAAAGCACTAAGGAAGCGGTGAGAAGGAGGGGGGAGGCGGGAGGGGCCGCAGGGTGCGCAGCAGCGGGAAAAACACTAAGGAAGCGGTGGGAAGGAAGGGGAGAGGCAGGAGGGGCCGCAGAGGACGTAGCGGCGGGCAAAACACTAAGGAAGCGGTGGGAAGGAGGAGGGAGGCGGGAGGGGCTGCAGGGGACCCAGCAGCGGGAAAAACACTAACGAAGCGGTGGGAAGGAGGGGGGAAGGGCCGCAGGGGATGCAGCAGCAGGAAAAACACTAAGGAAGCGGTGGGAAGGAGGGGGAAGGTGGGAGGGGCCACAGGGGACGCAGTGGTGGGGAAAAACACTAAGGAAGCGGTGAGAAGGAGGGGGAGGTGGGAGGGGCCGCAGGGGACGCTGCGGTGGGAAAAACACTAAGGAAGCGGTGAGAAGGAGGGGGCAGGCGGGAGGGGCCGCAGGGGAGGCAGCGACGGGGAAAAAACACTAAGGAAGCAGTGGGAAGGAGGGGGAGGCGGGAGGGGCCGCAGCGACGGGAAAAACACTAAGGAAGTGGTGGGAAGGAGGGGGGAGGCGGGAGGGGCCACAGGGGATGCAGCAGCGGGAAAAAACACTAAGGAAGCGGTGGGAAGGAGGGTAATGCGGGAGGGGCCGCAGGGGACGCAGCAGCGGGAAAAACACTTAGGAAGCGGTGGGAAGGAAGGGAGAGGCAGGAGGGGCCGTAGGGGACGTAGCGGCAGGAAAAACACAAAGGAAGCGGTGGGAAGGAGGGGGGAGGCAGGAGGGGCTGCAGGGGACGCAGCGGCGGGAAAAACACTAAGGAAGCGGTGTGAAGGAGGGGGAGGCGGAAGGGGCCGCAGGGGAGGCAGCAGTGGGAAAAACACTATGGAAGCGGTGGAAGGAGGGGGGAGGCTGGAGGGGCTGCAGGGATGCCGAGGCGGGAAAAAAAAAGAGGAAGCGGCGGGAAGGAGGGAGGAGGCGGGAGGGGCCACAGGGGAGGCAGCGGCAGGTAAAAACACTAAGGAAGCGGAGGGAAGGAGGGGGAGGCGGGAGGGGCCGCAGGGGACGCAGCAACAGGAAAAACACTAAGGAAGCGGTGGGAAGGAGGGGGGAGGCGGGAGGGGCCGCAGGGGACGCAGCGGCGGGGAAAAACACTAAGGAAGCGGTGGGAAGGAGGGTAATGCGGTAGGGGCCGCAGGGGACGCAGCAGCAGGAAAAACACTAAGGAAGCTGTGAGAAGGAGGGGGAGGCGGGAGGGGCTGCAGGGGATGCAGCAGCAGGGAAAAACACTAAGGAAGCGGTGGGAAGGAAGGGAGAGGCAGGAGGGGCCGCAGGGGACGTAGCGGCGGGCAAAACACTAAGGAAGCGGTGGGAAGGAGGGGGGAGGCGGGAGGGGCTGCAGGGGACCCAGTAGCGGGAAAAACACTAACGAAGCGGTGGGAAGGAGGGGGAGGCGGAAGTGCCGCAGGGGATGCAGCAGCAGGAAAAACACTAAGGAAGCGGTGGGATGGAGGGGGAAGGTGGGAGGGGCCGCATGGGACGCAGCAGCAGGGAAAAAACACTAAGGAAGCGGTGAGAAGGAGGGGGGAGGTGGGAGGGGCCGCAGGGGAGGCAGCGGCAGGGAAAAAACACGAAGGAAGCGGTGGGAAGGAGGGGGAGGCGGGAGGGGCCGCAGGGGACGCAGCGACGGGAAAAACACTAATGAAGCGGTGGGAAGGAGGGGGAGGCGGGAGTGGCTGCAGGGGACGCAGCGGCGGGAAAAACACTAAGGAAGCGGTGGGAAGGAGGGGGAGGGGAGGTGGGACGGGCCGCAGGGGACGCAGCAGCGGGAAAAACACTAAGGAACTGTGGGAAGGAGGGGGAGGAGGGATGGGCCGCAGGGGACGCAGCGGCGGTGAAAAACACGAAGGAAGCGGTGAGAGGGAGGGGGGAAGCGGGAAGGGCCACAGGGGACGCAGTGGTGGGAAAAAAGCAAAGAGGGAACGGGAAAGGAGGTGGCGCGGAAGGCGGAGCGGGGAGCGACCTACCTGCAAGCAGGGTCAAAGGTTGCTCCCTGCTAGCGCACCGCGGCTACCATATGAGGAGGGGAGGGTGGGAGTGGCAGCTGGGAGGCGGGAGGTCCTGTCCAACGAGAGGGTTGGGGGTGGGGGGAAAAACACTAAGGAAGCGGTGGGAAGGAGGGGGAGGCAGGAGTGGCTGCAGGGGACGCAGCGGCGGGAAAAACACTAAGGAAGCGATAGGAAGGAGGGGGAGGTGGGAGGGGCCGCTGGGGACGCAGCGGCGGGAAAAACACTAAGGAAGTGTGGGAAGGAGGGGGAGGCGGAAGGGGGCGCAGGGGACGCAGAGGTGGGAAAAACACTAAGGAAGCGGTGGAAGGAGGGGGGAGGCTGGAGGGGCCGCAGGGGATGCAGAGGCGGGAAAAACACTAAGGAAGCGGTGGGAAGGAGGGGGGAGGTGGGAGGGGCCGCAGGGGAGGCAGCGGCGGGGAAAAACACTAAGGAAGCGGTGGGAAGGAGGGTAATGCGGGAGTGGCCGCAGGGGACACAGCAGCGGGAAAAACACTAAGGAAGCGGAGGGAAGGAGGGGGGAGGCGGGAGGGGCCGTAGGGGACGTAGCAGTGGGAAAAACACTAAGGAAGCGGTAGGAAGGAGGGGGAGGTGGGAGTGGCTGCAGGGGATGCAGCGGCGGGGAAAAGCACTAAGGAAGCGGTGAGAAGGAGGGGGGAGGCGGGAGGGGCCGCAGGGTGCGCAGCAGCGGGAAAAACACTAAGGAAGCGGTGGGAAGGAAGGGGAGAGGCAGGAGGGGCCGCAGAGGACGTAGCGGCGGGCAAAACACTAAGGAAGCGGTGGGAAGGAGGAGGGAGGCGGGAGGGGCTGCAGGGGACCCAGCAGCGGGAAAAACACTAACGAAGCGGTGGGAAGGAGGGGGGAAGGGCCGCAGGGGATGCAGCAGCAGGAAAAACACTAAGGAAGCGGTGGGAAGGAGGGGGAAGGTGGGAGGGGCCACAGGGGACGCAGTGGTGGGGAAAAACACTAAGGAAGCGGTGAGAAGGAGGGGGGAGGTGGGAGGGGCCGCAGGGGACGCTGCGGTGGGAAAAACACTAAGGAAGCGGTGAGAAGGAGGGGGTAGGCGGGAGGGGCCGCAGGGGAGGCAGCGGCGGGGAAAAAACACTAAGGAAGCGGTGGGAAGGAGGGGGAGGCGGGAGGGGCCGCAGCGACGGGAAAAACACTAAGGAAGTGGTGGGAAGGAGGGGGGAGGCGGGAGGGGCCACAGGGGATGCAGCAGCGGGGAAAAACACTAAGGAAGCGGTGGGAAGGAGGGTAATGTGGGAGGGGACGCAGGGGACCCAGCAGCGGGAAAAACACTTAGGAAGCGGTGGGAAGGAAGGGAGAGGCAGGAGGGGCCGTAGGGGACGTAGCGGCGGGAAAAACACAAAGGAAGCGGTGGGAAGGAGGGGGGAGGCAGGAGGGGCTGCAGGGGAAGCAGCGGCGGGAAAAACACTAAGGAAGCGGTGTGAAGGAGGGGGAGGCAGAAGGGGCCGCAGGGGAGGCAGCAGTGGGAAAAACACTATGGAAGCGGTGGAAGGAGGGGGGAGGCTGGAGGGGCTGCAGGGGATGCAGAGGCGGGAAAAAAAAAGAGGAAGCGGCGGGAAGGAGGGAGGAGGCGGGAGGGGCCGCAGGGGACGCAGCGACGGGAAAAACACTAAGGAAGCGGTGGGAAGGAGGGGGGAGGCGGGAGGGGCCGCAGGGGACGCAGCGGCGGGGAAAAACACTAAGGAAGCGGAGGGAAGGAGGGGGAGGCGGGAGGGGCCGCAGGGGACGCAGCGACGGGAAAAACACTAAGGAAGCGGTGGGAAGGAGGGGGGAGGCGGGAGGGGCCGCAGGGGATGCAGCGGCGGGGAAAAACACTAAGGAAGCGGTGGGAAGGAGGGTAATGCGGTAGGGGACGCAGGGGACGCAGCAGCAGGAAAAACACTAAGGAAGCGGTGAGAAGGAGGGGGAGGCGGGAGGGGCTGCAGGGGATGCAGCAGCAGGGAAAAACACTAAGGAAGCGGTGGGAAGGAAGGGAGAGGCAGGAGGGGCCGCAGGGGACGTAGCGTCGGGCAAAACACTAAGGAAGCGGTGGGAAGGAGGGGGGAGGCGGGAGGGGCTGCATGGGACCCAGTAGCGGGAAAAACACTAACGAAGCGGTGGGAAGGAGGGGGAGGCGGAAGTGCCGCAGGGGATGCAGCAGCAGGAAAAACACTAAGGAAGCGGTGGGAAGGAGGGGGAAGGTGGGAGGGGCCGCATGGGACGCAGCAGCGGGGAAAAATACTAAGGAAGCGGTGAGAAGGAGGGGGGAGGTGGGAGGGGCCACAGGGGACGCAGCGGTGGGAAAAACACTAAGGAAGCGGTGAGAAGGAGGGGGGAGGTGGGAGGGGCCGCAGGGGAGGCAGCGGCGGGGAAAAAACACTAAGGAAGCGGTGGGAAGGAGGGGGAGGCGGGAGGGGCCGCAGGGGACGCAGCGACGGGAAAAACACTAAGGAAGCGGTGGGAAGGAGGGGGGAGGCGGGAGGGGCCACAGGGGACGCAGCGGCGGGGAAAAACACTAAGGAAGCGGTGGGAAGGAGGGTAATGCGGGAGGGGCCGCAGGGGACGCAGCAGCGGGAAAAACACTTAGGAAGCGGTGGGAAGGAAGGGAGAGGCAGGAGGGGCCATAGGGGACGTAGCGGCGGGAAAAACACAAAGGAAGCGGTGGGAAGGAGGGGGGAGGCAGGAGGGGCTGCAGGGGACGCAGCGGCGGGAAAAACACTAAGGAAGCGGTGTGAAGGAGGTGGAGGCGGAAGGGGCCGCAGGGGAGGCAGCAGAGGGAAAAACACTATGGAAGCGGTGGAAGGAGGGGGGAGGCTGGAGGGGCTGCAGGGGATGCAGAGGCGGGGAAAAAAAAGAGGAAGCGGCGGGAAGGAGGGGGGAGGCGGGAGGGGCCACAGGGGAGGCAGCGGCGGGTAAAAACACTAAGGAAGCGGAGGGGGAGGCGGGAGGGGCCGCAGGGGACGCAGCGACGGGAAAACACTAAGGAAGCGGTGGGAAGGAGGGGGGAGGCGGGAGGGGCCGCAGGGGACGCAGCGGCGGGGAAAAACACTAAGGAAGCGGTGGGAAGGAGGGTAATGCGGTAGGGGCCGCAGGGGACGCAGCAGCAGGAAAAACACTAAGGAAGCGGTGAGAAGGAGGGGGAGGCGGGAGGGGCCGCAGGGGATGCAGCAGCAGGGAAAAACACTAAGGAAGAGGTGGGAAGGAAGGGAGAGGCAGGAGGGGCCGCAGGCGACGTAGCGGCGGGCAAAACACTAAGGAAGCGGTGGAAGGAGGGGTGAGGCTGGAGGGGCCGCAGGGGATGCAGAGGCGGGAAAAACACTAAGGAAGCGGTGGGAAGGAGGGGGGAGGCGGGAGGGGCCGCAGGGGACGCAGCGGCGGGGAAAAACACTAAGGAAGTGGTGGGAAGGAGGGTAATGCTGGAGTGGCAGCAGGGGACGCAGCAGCGGGAAAAACACTAAGGAAGTGGTGGGAAGGAGGGGGGAGGCGGGAGGGGCCGTAGGGGACGTAGCAGTGGGAAAAACACTAAGGAATCGGTAGGAAGGAGGGGGAGGCGGGAGTGGCTGCAGGGGATGCAGCGGCGGGGAAAAGCACTAAGGAAGCGGTGAGAAGGAGGGGGGAGGCGGGAGGGGCCGCAGGGTGCGCAGCAGCGGGAAAAACACTAAGGACGCAGTGGGAAGGAAGGGGAGAGGCAGGAGGGGCCGCAGAGGACGTAGCGGCGGGCAAAACACTAAGGAAGCGGTGGGAAGGAGGAGGGAGGCGGGAGGGGCTGCAGGGGACCCAGCAGCGGGAAAAACACTAAGGAAGCGGTGGGAAGGAGGGGGGAGGCGGGAGGGGCCGCAGGGGACGTAGCGGCGGGGAAAAACACTAAGGAAGCGGTGGGAAGGAGGGTAATGCGGTAGGGGCCGCAGGGGACGCAGCAGCAGGAAAAACACTAAGGAAGCGGTGAGAAGGAGGGGGAGGTGGGAGGGGCCGCAGGGGATGCAGCAGCAGGGAAAAACACTAAGGAAGCGGTGGGAAGGAAGGGAGAGGCAGGAGGGGCCGCAGGGGACGTAGCGGCGGGCAAAACACTAAGGAAGCGGTGGAAGGAGGGGGGAGGCTGGAGGGGCCGCAGGGGATGCAGAGGCGGGAAAAACACTAAGGAAGCGGTGGGAAGGAGGGGGGAGGCGGGAGGGGCCGCAGGGGACGCAGCGGCGGGGAAAAACACTAAGGAAGCGGTGGGAAGGAGGGTAATGCTGGAGTGGCCGCAGGGGACGCAGCAGCGGGAAAAACACTAAGGAAGCGGTGGGAAGGAGGGGGGAGGCGGGAGGGGCCGTAGGGGACGTAGCAGTGGGAAAAACACTAAGGAATCGGTAGGAAGGAGGGGGAGGCGGGAGTGGCTGCAGGGGATGCAGCGGCGGGGAAAAGCACTAAGGAAGCGGTGAGAAGGAGGGGGGAGGCGGGAGGGGCCGCAGGGTGCGCAGCAGCGGGAAAAACACTAAGGAAGCGGTGGGAAGGAAGGGGAGAGGCAGGAGGGGCCGCAGAGGACGTAGCGGCGGGCAAAACACTAAGGAAGCGGTGGGAAGGAGGAGGGAGGCGGGAGGGGCTGCAGGGGACCCAGCAGCGGGAAAAACACTAACGAAGCAGTGGGAAGGAGGGGGAGGTGGGAAGGGCCGCAGGGGATGCAGCAGCAGGAAAAACACTAAGGAAGCGGTGGGAAGGAGGGGGAAGGTGGGAGGGGCCACAGGGGACGCAGTGGTGGGGAAAAACACTAAGGAAGCGGTGAGAAGGAGGGGGGAGGTGGGAGGGGCCGCAGGGGACGCTGCGGTGGGAAAAACACTAAGGAAGCGGTGAGAAGGAGGGGGTAGGCGGGAGGGGCCGCAGGGGAGGCAGCGGCGGGGAAAAAACACTAAGGAAGCGGTGGGAAGGAGGGGGAGGCGGGAGTGGCCGCAGGGGGCGCAGCGACGGGAAAAACACTAAGGAAGCGGTGGGAAGGAGGGGGGAGGCGGGAGGGGCCACAGGGGACGCAGCAGCGGGGAAAAACACTAAGGAAGCGGTGGGAAGGAGGGTAATGCGGGAGGGGCCGCAGGGGACGCAGCAGCGGGAAAAACACTTAGGAAGCGGTGGGAAGGAAGGGAGAGGCAGGAGGGGCCGTAGGGGACGTAGCGGCGGGAAAAACACAAAGGAAGCGGTGGGAAGGAGGGGGGAGGCAGGAGGGGCTGCAGGGGACGCAGCGGCGGGAAAAACACTAAGGAAGCGGTGTGAAGGAGGGGGAGGCGGAAGGGGCCGCAGGGGAGGCAGCAGTGGGAAAAACACTATGGAAGCGGTGGAAGGAGGGGGGAGGCTGGAGGGGCTGCAGGGGATGCAGAGGCGGGAAAAAAAAGAGGAAGCGGCGGGAAGGAGGGAGGAGGCGGGAGGGGCCACAGGGGAGGCAGCGGCAGGTAAAAACACTAAGGAAGCGGAGGGAAGGAGGGGGAGGCGGGAGGGGCCGCAGGGGACGCAGCGACGGGAAAAACACGAAGGAAGCGGTGGGAAGGAGGGGGGAGGCGGGAGGGGCCGCAGGGGACGCAGCGGCGGGGAAAAACACTAAGGAAGCGGTGGGAAGGAGGGTAATGCGGTAGGGGCCGCAGGGGACGCAGCAGCAGGAAAAACACTAAGGAAGCGGTGAGAAGGAGGGGGAGGCGGGAGGGGCTGCAGGGGATGCAGCAGCAGGGAAAAACACTAAGGAAGCGGTGGGAAGGAAGGGAGAGGCAGGAGCGGCCGCAGGGGACGTAGCGGCGGGCAAAACACTAAGGAAGCGGTGGGAAGGAGGGGGGAGGCGGGAGGGGCTGCAGGGGACCCAGTAGCGGGAAAAACACTAACGAAGCGGTGGGAAGGAGGGGGAGGCGGAAGTGCCGCAGGGGATGCAGCAGCAGGAAAAACACTAAGGAAGCGGTGGGATGGAGGGGGAAGGTGGGAGGGGCCGCATGGGACGCAGCAGCGGGGAAAAACACTAAGGAAGCGGTGAGAAGGAGGGGGGAGGTGGGAGGGGCCACAGGGGACGCAGCGGTGGGAAAAACACTAAGGAAGCGGTGAGAAGGAGGGGGGAGGTGGGAGGGGCCGCAGGGGAGGCAGCGGCGGGGAAAAAATACTAAGGAAGCGGTGGGAAGGAGGGGGAGGCGGGAGGGGCCGCAGGGGACGCAGCGACGGGAAAAACACTAAGGAAGCAGTGGGAAGGAGGGGGGAGGCGGGAGAGGCCACAGGGGACGCAGCGGCGGGGAAAAACACTAAGGAAGCGGTGGGAAGGAGGGTAATGCGGGAGGGGCCGAAGGGGACGCAGCAGCGGGAAAAACACTTAGGAAGCGGTGGGAAGGAAGGGAGAGGCAGGAGGGGCCGTAGGGGACGTAGCGGCGGGAAAAACACAAAGGAAGCGGTGGGAAGGAGGGGGGAGGCAGGAGGGGCTGCAGGGGACGCAGTGGCGGGAAAAACACTAAGGAAGCGGTGTGAAGGAGGGGGAGGCGGAAGGGGCCGCAGGGGAGGCAGCAGAGGGAAAAACACTATGGAAGCGGTGGAAGGAGGGGGGAGGCTGGAGGGGCTGCAGGGGATGCAGAGGCGGGAAAAAAAAAGAGGAAGCGGCGTGAAGGAGGGGGGAGGCGGGAGGGGCCACAGGGGAGGCAGCGGTGGGTAAAAACACTAAGGAAGCGGAGGGGGAGGCGGGAGGTGCCGCAGGGGACGCAGCGACGGGAAAAACACTAAGGAAGCGGTGGGAAGGAGGGGGGAGGTGGGAGGGGCCGCAGGGGACGCAGCGGCGGGGAAAAACAGTAAGGAAGCGGTGGGAAGGAGGGTAATGCGGTAGGGGCCGCAGGGGACGCAGCAGCAGGAAAAACACTAAGGAAGCGGTAAGAAGGAGGGGGAGGCGGGAGGGGCCGCAGGGGATGCAGCAGCAGGGAAAAACACTAAGGAAGCGGTGGGAAGGAAGAGAGAGGCAGGAGGGGCCGCAGGGGACGTAGCGGCGGGCAAAACACTAAGGAAGCGGTGGGAAGGAGGGGGGAGGTGGGAGGGGCTGCAGGGGACCCAGTAGCGGGAAAAACACTAACGAAGCGGTGGGAAGGAGGGGAGGCGGAAGTGCCGCAGGGGATGCAGCAGCAGGAAAAACACTAAGGAAGTGGTGGGAAGGAGGGGGAAGGTGGGAGGGGCCGCATGGGACGCAGCAGTGGGGAAAAACACTAAGGAAGCGGTGAGAAGGAGGGGGGAGGTGGGAGGGGCCACAGGGGACGCAGCGGTGGGAAAAACACTAAGGAAGCGGTGAGAAGGAGGGGGGAGGTGGGAGTGACCGCAGGGGAGGCAGCGGCGGGGAAAAAACACTAAGGAAGCGGTGGGAAGGAGGGGGAGGTGGGAGGGGCCGCAGGGGACGCTGCGGTGGGAAAAACACTAAGGAAGCAGTGGGAAGGAGGGGGGAGGCGGGAGGGGCTGCAGGGGACGCAGCGGCAGGAAAAACACTAAGGAAGCGATGGGAAGGAGGGGGAGGCGGAAGGGGCCGCAGGGGACGCAGCAGCGGGCAAAAACACTAAGGAAGCGGTGAGAAGGAGGGGGGAGGCGGGAGGGGCTGCAAGGGATGCAGCAGCGGGAAAAACACTAAGGAAGCGGTGGGAAGGAAGGGAGAGGCAGGAGGGGCTGCAGGGGACGTAACGGCAGGAAAAACACTAAGGAAGCAGTGGGAAGGAGGGGGGAGGCGGGAGGGGCTGCAGGGGACGCAGCGGTGGGAAAAACACTAAGGAAGCGGTGGGAAGGAGGGGGAGGCGGAAGGGGCCGCAGGGGACGCAGCGGTGGGAAAAACACTAAGGAAGCGGTGGAAGGAGGGGGGAGGCTGGAGGGGCCGCAGGGGATGCAGAGGCGGGAAAAACCCTACGGAAGTGGTGTGAAGTAGGGGGGAGGTAGAGGGGCCGCAGGGGACGCAGCGGCGGGGAAAAACACTAAGGAAGCGGTGGGAAGGAGGGTAATGCGGGAGTGGCCGCAGGGGACGCAGCAGCGGGAAAAACACTAAGGAAGCGGTGGGAAGGAGAGGGGAGGCGGGAGGGGCCTCTAGGGGACGTAGCGGCGGGGAAAACACTAAGGAAGCGGTGGGAAGGAGGGGGGAGGCGGGAGGGGCTGCAGGGGACGCAGCGGCAGGAAAAACACTAAGGAAGCGATGGGAAGGAGGGGGAGGCGGGAGTGGCTGCAGGGGATGCAGCGGCGGGGAAAAGCACTAAGGAATCGGTGAGAAGGAGGGGGTAGGGGGGAGGGGACGCAGCATCAGGAAAAACACTAAGGAAGCGGTGGGAAGGAAGGGAGAGGCAGGAGGGGCCGCAGGGGACGTAGCGGCGGGCAAAACACTAAGGAAGCGGTGGGAAGGAGGGGGGAGGCGGGAGGGGCTGCAGGGGACCCAGCAGCGGGAAAAACACTAACGAAGCGGTGGGAAGGAGGGGGAGGCGGGAAGGGCCGCAGGGGATGCAGCAGCAGGAAAAACACTAAGGAAGCGGTGGGAAGGAGGGGGAAGGTGGGAGGGGCCTCAGGGGACGCAGTGGTGGGGAAAAACACTAAGGAAGCGGTGAGAAGGAGGGGGAGGCAGGAGGGGCCGCAGGAGAGGCAGCGGCGGGGAAAAAACACTAAGGAAGCGGTGGGAAGGAGGGGGAGGCGGGAGGGGCTGCAGGGGACGCAGCGACGGGAAAAACACTAAGGAAGCGGTGGGAAGGAGGGGGGAGGCGGGAGGGGCCCCAGGGGACGCAGCAGTGGGGAAAAACACTAAGGAAGCGGTGGGAAGGAGGGTAATGCGGGAGGGGCCGCAGGGGAGGCAGCAGCGGGAAAAACACTAAGGAAGCGGTGGGAAGGAAGGGAGAGGCAAGAGAGGCTGTAGGGGACGTAGCGGCGGGAAAAAAACACAAAGGAAGCGGTGGGAAGGAGGGGGGAGGCGGGAGGGGCTGCAGGGGACGCAGCGGTGGGAAAAACACTAAGGAAGCGGTGGGAAGGAGGGGGAGGCGGAAGGGGCCGCAGGGGACGCAGCGGTGGGAAAAACACTAAGGAAGCGGTGGAAGGAGGGGGGAGGCTGGAGGGGCCGCAGGGGATGCAGAGGCGGGAAAAACACTAAGGAAGCGGCGGGAAGGAGGGGGGAGGCGGAAGGGGCCGCAGGGGAGGCAGTGGCGGGTAAAAACACTAAGGAAGCGGTGGGAAGGAGGGGGAGGCGGGAGGGGCCGCAGGGGACGTAGCGACGGGAAAAACACTAAGGAAGCGGTGGGAAGGAGGGTAATGCGGTAGGGGCCGCAGGGGACGCAGCAGCAGGAAAAACACTAAGGAAGCGGTGAGAAGGAGGGGGAGGCGGGAGGGGCCGCAGGGGATGCAGCAGCAGGGAAAAACACTAAGGAAGAGGTGGGAAGGAAGGGAGAGGCAGGAGGGGCCGCAGGCGACGTAGCGGCGGGCAAAACACTAAGGAAGCGGTGGAAGGAGGGGTGAGGCTGGAGGGGCCGCAGGGGATGTAGAGGCGGGAAAAACACTAAGGAAGCGGTGGGAAGGAGGGGGGAGGCGGGAGGGGCCGCAGGGGACGCAGCGGCGGGGAAAAACACTAAGGAAGCGGTGGGAAGGAGGGTAATGCTGGAGTGGCAGCAGGGGACGCAGCAGCGGGAAAAACACTAAGGAAGTGGTGGGAAGGAGGGGGGAGGCGGGAGGGGCCGTAGGGGACGTAGCAGTGGGAAAAACACTAAGGAATCGGTAGGAAGGAGGGGGAGGCGGGAGTGGCTGCAGGGGATGCAGCGGCGGGGAAAAGCACTAAGGAAGCGGTGAGAAGGAGGGGGGAGGCAGGAGGGGCCGCAGGGTGCGCAGCAGCGGGAAAAACACTAAGGACGCGGTGGGAAGGAAGGGGAGAGGCAGGAGGGGCCGCAGAGGACGTAGCGGCGGGCAAAACACTAAGGAAGAGGTGGGAATGAGGAGGGAGGCGGGAGGGGCTGCAGGGGACCCAGCAGCGGGAAAAACACTAAGGAAGCGGTGGGAAGGAGGGGGGAGGCGGGAGGGGCCGCAGGGGACGTAGCGGCGGGGAAAAACACTATGGAAGCGGTGGGAAGGAGGGTAATGCGGTAGGGGCCGCAGGGGACGCAGCAGCAGGAAAAACACTAAGGAAGCGGTGAGAAGGAGGGGGAGGTGGGAGGGGCCGCAGGGGATGCAGCAGCAGGGAAAAACACTAAGGAAGCGGTGGGAAGGAGGGGGAGGCGGGAGGGGCCGCAGGGGACGCAGCGACGGGAAAAACACTAAGGAAGCGGTGGGAAGGAGGGGGGAGGCGGGAGGGGCCGCAGGGGACACAGCGGCGGGGAAAAACACTAAGGAAGCGGTGGGAAGGAGGGGGAAGGTGGGAGGGGCCACAGGGGACGCAGTGGTGGGGAAAAACACTGAGGAAGCGGTGAGAAGGAGGGGGGAGGTGGGAGGGGCCGCAGGGGACGCTGCGGTGGGAAAAACACTAAGGAAGCGGTGAGAAGGAGGGGGGAGGTGGGAGGGGCCGCAGGGGAGGCAGCGGCGGGGAAAAAACACTAAGGAAGCGGTGGGAAGGAGGGGGAGGCGGGAGAGGCCGCAGGGGACGCAGCGACGGGAAAAACACTAAGTAAGCGGTGGGAAGGAGGGGGGAGGCGGGAGGGGCCACAGGGGATCCAGCGGCGGGGAAAAAGACTAAGGAAGCGGTGGGAAGGAGGGTAATGCGGGAGGGGCCGCAGGGGACGCAGCAGCGGGAAAAACACTTAGGAAGCGGTGGGAAGGAAGGGAGAGGCAGGAGGGGCTGTAGGGGACGTAGCGGCGGGAAAAACACAAAGGAAGTGGTGGGAAGGAGGGGGGAGGCAGGAGGGGCTGCAGGGGACGCAGCGGCGGGAAAAACACTAAGGAAGCGGTGTGAAGGAGGGGGAGGCGGAAGGGGCCGCAGGGGAGGCAGCAGTGGGAAAAACACTATGGAAGCGGTGGAAGGAGGGGGGAGGCTGGAGGGGCTGCAGGGGATGCAGAGGCGGGAAAAAAAAAGAGGAAGCGGCGGGAAGGAGGGGGGAGGTGGGAGGGGCCACAGGGGAGGCAGCGGCGGGTAAAAACACTAAGGAAGCGGAGGGAAGGAGGGGGAGGCGGGAGGGGCCGCAGGGGACGCAGCGACGGGAAAAACACTAAGGAAGCGGTGGGAAGGAGGGGGAGGCGGGAGGGGCCGCAGGGGACGCAGCGGCGGGGAAAAACACTAAGGAAGCGGTGAGAAGGAGGGGGAGGTGGGAGGGGCCGCAGGGGACGCTGCGGTGGGAAAAACACTAAGGAAGCGGTTAGAAGGAGGGGGGAGGCGGGAGGGGCCGCAGGGGAGGCAGCGGCGTGGAAAAAACACTAAGGAAGCGGTGGGAAGGAGGGGGAGGCGGGAGGGGCCGCAGGGGACGCAGCGACGGGAAAAACACTAAGGAAGCGGTGGGAAGGAGGGGGGAGGCGGCAGGGGCCACAGGGGACGCAGCGGCGGGGAAAAACACTAAGGAAGCGGTGGGAAGGAGGGTAATGCGGGAGGGGTCGCAGGGGACGCAGCAGCGGGAAAAACACTTAGGAAGCGGTGGGAAGGAAGGGAGAGGCAGGAGGGGCCGTAGGGGACGTAGCGGCGGGAAAAACACAAAGGAAGCGGTGGGAAGGAGGGGGGAGGCAGGAGGGGCTGCAGGGGACGCAGCGGCGGGAAAAACACTAAGGAAGCGGTGTAAAGGAGGGGGAGGCGGAAGGGGCCGCAGGGGACCCAGTAGCGGGAAAAACACTAACGAAGCGGTGGGAAGGAGGGGGAGGCGGAAGTGCAGCAGGGGATGCAGCAGCAGGAAAAACACTAAGGAAGCGGTGGGAAGGAGGGGGAAGGTGGGAGGGGCCGCATGGGACGCAGCAGTGGGGAAAAACACTAAGGAAGCAGTGAGAAGGAGGGGGGAGGTGGGAGGGGCCACAGGGGACGCAGCGGTGGGAAAAACACTAAGGAAGCGGTGAGAAGGAGGGGGGAGGTGGGAGGGGCCGCAGGGGAGGCAGCGGCGGGGAAAAAACACTAAGGAAGCGGTGGGAAGGAGGGTAATGCGGTAGGGGCCGCAGGGGACGCAGCAGCAGGAAAAACACTAAGGAAGCGGTGAGAAGGAGGGGGAGGCGGGAGGGGCCGCAGGGGATGCAGCAGCAGGGAAAAACACTAAGGAAGCGGTGGGAAGGAGGGGGGAGGCGGGAGGGGCTGTAGGGGACCCAGTAGCGGGAAAAACACTAACGAAGCGGTGGGAAGGAGGGGGAGGCGGAAGTGCAGCAGGGGATGCAGCAGCAGGAAAAACACTAAGGAAGCGGTGGGAAGGAGGGGGAAGGTGGGAGGGGCCGCATGGGACGCAGCAGTGGGGAAAAACACTAAGGAATCGTTGAGAAGGAGGGGTGAGGGGGGAGGGGACGCAGTAGCGGGAAAAACACTAAGGAAGCGGTGGGAAGGAAGGGAGAGGCAGGAGGGGCCGTAGGGGACGTAGCGGCGGGCAAAACACTAAGGAAGCGGTGGGAAGGAGGGGGGAGGCGGGAGGGGCTGCAGGGGACCCAGCAGCGGGAAAAACACTAACGAAGCGGTGGGAAGGAGGGGGAGGCGGGAAGGGCCGCAGGGGATGCAGCAGCAGGAAAAACACTAAGGAAGCGGTGCGAAGGAGGGGGAAGGTGGGAGGGGCCGCAGGGGACGCAGTGGTGGGGAAAAACACTAAGGAAGCGGTGAGAAGGAGGGGGGAGGCAGGAGGGGCCGCAGGGGAGGCAGCGGCGGGGAAAAAACACTAAGGAAGCGGTGGGAAGGAGGGGGAGGCGGGAGGGGCTGCAGGGGACGCAGCGACGGGAAAAACACTAAGGAAGTGGTGGGAAGGAGGGGGGGGCGGGAGGGGCCCCAGGGGACGCAGCGGTGGGGAAAAACACTAAGGAAGTGGTGGGAAGGAGGGTAATGCGGGAGGGGCCGCAGGGGACGCAGCAGCGGGAAAAACACTAAGGAAGCGGTGGGAAGGAAGGGAGGTGCAGGAGGGGCCGTAGGGGACGTAGCAGCGGGAAAAACACAAAGGAAGCGGTGGGAAGGAGGGGAGAGGCGGGAGGTGCTGCAGGGGATGCAGCGGTGGGAAAAACACTAAGGAAGCGGTGGGAAGGAGGGGGAGGCGGAAGGGGCCGCAGGGGACGCAGCGGTGGGAAAAACACTAAGGAAGCGGTGGAAGGAGGGGGGAGGCTGGAGGGGCCGCAGGGGATGCAGAGGCGGGAAAAACACTAAGGAAGCGGCGGGAAGGAGGGGGGAGGCGGAAGGGGCCGCAGGGGAGGCAGTGGCGGGTAAAAACACTAAGGAAGCGGTGGGAAGGAGGGGGAGGCGGGAGGGGCCGCAGGGGACGCAGCGACGGGAAAAACACTAAGGAAGCGGTGGGAAGGAGGGGGGAGGCGGGAGGGGCCGCAGGGGACACAGCGGCGGGGAAAAACACTAAGGAAGCGGTGGGAAGGAGGGGGAAGGTGGGAGGGGCCACAGGGGACGCAGTGGTGGGGAAAAACACTGAGGAAGCGGTGAGAAGGAGGGGGGAGGTGGGAGGGGCCGCAGGGGACGCTGCGGTGGGAAAAACACTAAGGAAGCGGTGAGAAGGAGGGGGGAGGCGGGAGGGGCCGCAGGGGAGGCAGCGGCGGGGAAAAAACACTAAGGAAGCGGTGGGAAGGAGGGGGAGGCGGGAGGGGCCGCAGGGGACGCAGCGACGGGAAAAACACTAAGTAAGCGGTGGGAAGGAGGGGGAGGCGGGAGGGGCCACAGGGGACGCAGCAGCGGGGAAAAAGACTAAGGAAGCGGTGGGAAGGAGGGTAATGCGGGAGGGGCCGCAGGGGACGCAGCAGCGGGAAAAACACTTAGGAAGCGGTGGGAAGGAAGGGAGAGGCAGGAGGGGCTGTAGGGGACGTAGCGGCGGGAAAAACACAAAGGAAGTGGTGGGAAGGAGGGGGGAGGCAGGAGGGGCTGCAGGGGACGCAGCGGCGGGAAAAACACTAAGGAAGCGGTGTGAAGGAGGGGGAGGCGGAAGGGGCCGCAGGGGAGGCAGCAGTGGGAAAAACACTATGGAAGCGGTGGAAGGAGGGGGGAGGCTGGAGGGGCTGCAGGGGATGCAGAGGCGGGAAAAAAAAAGAGGAAGCGGCGGGAAGGAGGGGGGAGGTGGGAGGGGCCACAGGGGAGGCAGCGGCGGGTAAAAACACTAAGGAAGCGGAGGGAAGGAGGGGGAGGCGGGAGGGGCCGCAGGGGACGCAGCGACGGGAAAAACACTAAGGAAGCGGTGGGAAGGAGGGGGGAGGCGGGAGGGGCCGCAGGGGACGCAGCGGCGGGGAAAAACACTAAGGAAGCGGTGAGAAGGAGGGGGGAGGTGGGAGGGGCCGCAGGGGACGCTGCGGTGGGAAAAACACTAAGGAAGCGGTGAGAAGGAGGGGGGAGGCGGGAGGGGCCGCAGGGGAGGCAGCGGCGTGGAAAAAACACTAAGGAAGCGGTGGGAAGGAGGGGGAGGCGGGAGGGGCCGCAGGGGACGCAGCGACGGGAAAAACACTAAGGAAGCGGTGGGAAGGAGGGGGGAGGCGGGAGGGGCCACAGGGGACGCAGTGGCGGGGAAAAACACTAAGGAAGCGGTGGGAAGGAGGGTAATGCGGGAGGGGTCGCAGGGGACGCAGCAGCGGGAAAAACACTTAGGAAGCGGTGGGAAGGAAGGGAGAGGCAGGAGGGGCCGTAGGGGACGTAGCGGCGGGAAAAACACAAAGGAAGCGGTGGGAAGGAGGGGGGAGGCAGGAGGGGCTGCAGGGGACGCAGCGGCGGGAAAAACACTAAGGAAGCGGTGTAAAGGAGGGGGAGGCGGAAGGGGCCGCAGGGGACCCAGTAGCGGGAAAAACACTAACGAAGCGGTGGGAAGGAGGGGGAGGCGGAAGTGCAGCAGGGGATGCAGCAGCAGGAAAAACACTAAGGAAGCGGTGGGAAGGAGGGGGAAGGTGGGAGGGGCCGCATGGGACGCAGCAGTGGGGAAAAACACTAAGGAAGCGGTGAGAAGGAGGGGGGAGGTGGGAGGGGCCACAGGGGACGCAGCGGTGGGAAAAACACTAAGGAAGCGGTGAGAAGGAGGGGGGAGGTGGGAGGGGCCGCAGGGGAGGCAGCGGCGGGGAAAAAACACTAAGGAAGCGGTGGGAAGGAGGGTAATGCGGTAGGGGCCGCAGGGGACGCAGCAGCAGGAAAAACACTAAGGAAGCGGTGAGAAGGAGGGGGAGGCGGGAGGGGCCGCAGGGGATGCAGCAGCAGGGAAAAACACTAAGGAAGCGGTGGGAAGGAGGGGGGAGGCGGGAGGGGCTGCAGGGGACCCAGTAGCGGGAAAAACACTAACGAAGCGGTGGGAAGGAGGGGGAGGCGGAAGTGCAGCAGGGGATGCAGCAGCAGGAAAAACACTAAGGAAGCGGTGGGAAGGAGGGGGAAGGTGGGAGGGGCCGCATGGGACGCAGCAGTGGGGAAAAACACTAAGGAAGCGGTGAGAAGGAGGGGGGAGGTGGGAGGGGCCACAGGGGACGCAGCGGTGGGAAAAACACTAAGGAAGTGGTGAGAAGGAGGGGGGAGGTGGGGAGGGGCCGCAGGGGAGGCAGCGGCGGGGAAAAAACACTAAGGAAGCGGTGGGAAGGAGGGGGAGGTGGGTGGGGCGCAGGGGACGCAGCGACGGGAAAATCACTAAGGAAGCAGTGGGAAGGAGGGGGGAGGCGGGAGGGGCTGCAGGGGACGCAGCGGCAGGAAAAACACTAAGGAAGCGATGGGAAGGAGGGGGAGGCGGAAGGAGCCGCAGGGGACGCAGCGGCGGGCAAAAACACTAAGGAAGCGGTGAGAAGGAGGGGGGAGGCGGGAGGGGCTGCAGGGGATGCAGCAGCGGGAAAAACACTAAGGAAGCGGTGGGAAGGAAGGGAGAGGCAGGAGGGGCTGCAGGGGACGTAACGGCAGGAAAAACACTAAGGAAGCGGTGGGAAGGAGGGGGGAGGCGGGAGGGGCCGCAGGGGACGCAGCGGCGGGAAAAACACTAAGGAAGCGGTGGGAAGGAGGGGGAGGCGGAAGGGGCCGCAGGGGACGCAGCGGTGGGAAAAACACTAAGGAAGCGGTGGAAGGAGGGGGGAGGCTGGAGGGGCCGCAGGGAATGCAGAGGCGGGAAAAACCCTACGGAAGTGGTGGGAAGTAGGGGGGAGGCGGGGAGGGGCCGCAGGGGACGCAGCGGCGGGGAAAAACACTAAGGAAGCGGTGGGAAGGAGGGTAATGCGGGAGTGGCCGTAGGGGACGCAGCAGCGGGAAAAACACTAAGGAAGCGGTGGGAAGGAGAGGGGAGGCGGGAGGGGCCTCTAGGGGACGTAGCGGCGGGGAAAACACTAAGGAAGCGGTGGGAAGGAGGGGGGAGGCGGGAGGGGCTGCAGGGGACGCAGCGGCAGGAAAAACACTAAGGAAGCGATGGGAAGGAGGGGGAGGCGGGAGTGGCTGCAGGGGACGCAGCGGCGGGGAAAAGCACTAAGGAATCGGTGGAAGGAGGGGGGAGGCTGGAGGGGCTGCAGGGGATGCAGAGGCGGGAAAAAAAAGAGGAAGCGGCGGGAAGGAGGGGGGAGGCGGGAGGGGCCACAGGGGAGGCAGCGGCGGGTAAAAACACTAAGGAAGCGGAGGGAAGGAGGGGGAGGCGGGAGGGGCCGCAGGGGACGCAGCGACGGGAAAAACACAAAGGAAGCGGTGGGAAGGAGGGGGGAGGCGGGAGGGGCCGCAGGGGACGCAGCGGCGGGGAAAAACACTAAGGAAGCGGTGAGAAGGAGGGGGGAGGTGGGAGGGGCAGAAGGGGACGCTGCGGTGGGAAAAACACTAAGGAAGCGGAGAGAAGGAGGGGGGAGGCGGGAGGGGCCGCAGGGGAGTCAGCGGCGGGGAAAAAACACTAAGGAAGCGGTGGGAAGGAGGGGGAGGCGGGAGGGGGCCGCAGGGGACGCAGCGACGGGAAAAACACTAAGGAAGCGGTGGGAAGGAGGGGGGAGGCGGGAGGGGCCACAGGGGACGCAGCGGCGGGGAAAAACACTAAGGAAGCGGTGGGAAGGAGGGTAATGCGGGAGGGGCCGCAGGGGACGCAGCAGCGGGAAAAACACTTAGGAAGCGGTGGGAAGGAAGGGAGAGGCAGGAGGGGCCGTAGGGGACGTAGCGGCGGGAAAAACACAAAGGAAGCGGTGGGAAGGAGGGGGGAGGCAGGAGGGGCTGCAGGGGACGCAGCGGCGGGAAAAACACTAAGGAAGCAGTGTGAAGGAGGGGGAGGCGGAAGAGGCCGCAGGGGAGGCAGCAGTGGGAAAAACACTATGGAAGCGGTGGAAGGAGGGGGGAGGCTGGAGGGGCTGCAGGGGATGCAGAGGTGGGAAAAAAAAAGAGGAAGCGGCGGGAAGGAGGGAGGAGGCGGGAGGGGCCACAGGGGAGGCAGCGGCAGGTAAAAACACTAAGGAAGCGGAGGGAAGGAGGGGGAGGTGGGAGGGGCCACAGGGGACGCAGCGACGGGAAAAACACTAAGGAAGCGGTGGGAAGGAGGGGGGAGGCGGGAGTGGCCGCAGGGGACGCAGCGGCTGGGAAAAACACTAAGGAAGCGGTGGGAAGGAGGGTAATGCGGTAGGGGCTGCAGGGGACGCAGCAGCAGGAAAAACACTAAGGAAGCGGTGAGAAGGAGGGGGAGGCGGGAGGGGCCGCAGGGGATGCAGCAGCAGGGAAAAACACTAAGGAAGCGGTGGGAAGGAAGGGAGAGGCAGGAGGGGCCGCAGGGGACGTAGCGGCGGGCAAAACACTAAGGAAGCGGTGGGAAGGAGGGGGGAGGCGGGAGGGGCTGCAGGGGACCCAGTAGCGGGAAAAACACTAACGAAGCGGTGGGAAGGAGGGGGAGGCGGAAGTGCCGCAGGGGATGCAGCAGCAGGAAAAACACTAAGGAAGCGGTGGGAAGGAGGGGGAAGGTGGGAGGGGCCGCATGGGACGCAGCAGTGGGGAAAAACACTAAGGAAGTGGTGAGAAGGAGGGGGGAGGTGGGAGGGGCCACAGGGGACGCAGCGGTGGGAAAAACACTAAGGAAGCGGTGAGAAGGAGGGGGGAGGTGGGAGGGGCTGCAGGGGAGGCAGCGGCGGGGAAAAAACACTAAGGAAGCGGTGGGAAGGAGGGGGAGGCGGGAGGGGCCGCAGGGGACGCAGCGACGGGAAAAACACTAAGGAAGCGGTGGGAAGGAGGGGGGAGGCGGGAGGGGCCACAGGGGACGCAGCGGCGGGGAAAAACACTAAGGAAGCGGTGGGAAGGAGGGTAATGCGGGAGGGGCCGCAGGGGACGCAGCAGCGGGAAAAACACTTAGGAAGCGGTGGGAAGGAAGGGAGAGGCAGGAGGGGCCGTAGGGGACGTAGTGGCGGGAAAAACACAAAGGAAGCGGTGGGAAGGAGGGGGGAGGCAGGAGGGGCTGCAGGGGACGCAGCGGCGGGAAAAACACTAAGGAAGCGGTGTGAAGGAGGGGGAGGCGGAAGGGGCCGCAGGGGAGGCAGCAGAGGGAAAAACACTATGGAAGCGGTGGAAGGAGGGGGGAGGCTGGAGGGGCTGCAGGGGATGCAGAGGCGGGGAAAAAAAAGAGGAAGCGGCGGGAAGGAGGGGGGAGGCGGGAGGGGCCACAGGGGAGGCAGCGGCGGGTAAAAACACTAAGGAAGCGGAGGGGGAGGCGGGAGGGGCCGCAGGGGACGCAGGGGACGCAGCGACGGGAAAAACACTAAGGAAGCGGTGGGAAGGAGGGGGGAGGCGGGAGGGGCCGCAGGGGACGCAGCGGCGAGGAAAAACACTAAGGAAGCGGTGGGAAGGAGGGTAATGCGGTAGGGGCCGCAGGGGACGCAGCAGCAGGAAAAACACTAAGGAAGCGGTGAGAAGGAGGGGGAGGCGGGAGGGGCCGCAGGGGATGCAGCAGCAGGGAAAAACACTAAGGAAGCGGTGGGAAGGAGGGGGGAGGCGGGAGGGGCTGCAGGGGACCCAGTAGCGGGAAAAACACTAACGAAGCGGTGGGAAGGAGGGGGAGGCGGAAGTGCAGCAGGGGATGCAGCAGCAGGAAAAACACTAAGGAAGCGGTGGGAAGGAGGGGGAAGGTGGGAGGGGCCGCATGGGACGCAGCAGTGGGGAAAAACACTAAGGAAGCGGTGAGAAGGAGGGGGGAGGTGGGAGGGGCCACAGGGAACGCAGCGGTGGGAAAAACACTAAGGAAGTGGTGAGAAGGAGGGGGGAGGTGGGAGGGGCCGCAGGGGAGGCAGCGGCGGGGAAAAAACACTAAGGAAGCGGTGGGAAGGAGGGGGAGGTGGGTGGGGCGCAGGGGACGCAGCAACGGGAAAATCACTAAGGAAGCAGTGGGAAGGAGGGGGGAGGCGGGAGGGGCTGCAGAGGACGCAGCGGCAGGAAAAACACTAAGGAAGCGATGGGAAGGAGGGGGAGGCGGAAGGAGCCGCAGGGGACGCAGCGGCGGGCAAAAACACTAAGGAAGCGGTGAGAAGGAGGGGGGAGGCGGGAGGGGCTGCAGGGGATGCAGCAGCGGGAAAAACACTAAGGAAGCGGTGGGAAGGAAGGGAGAGGCAGGAGGGGCTGCAGGGGACGTAACGGCAGGAAAAACACTAAGGAAGCGGTGGGAAGGAGGGGGGAGGCGGGAGGCGGGAGGGGCCGCAGGGGACGCAGCGGCGGGAAAAACACTAAGGAAGCGGTGGGAAGGAGGGGGAGGCGGAAGGGGCCGCAGGGGACGCAGCGGTGGGAAAAACACTAAGGAAGCGGTGGAAGGAGGGGGGAGGCTGGAGGGGCCGCAGGGGATGCAGAGGCGGGAAAAACCCTACGGAAGTGGTGGGAAGTAGGGGGGAGGCGGGAGGGGCCGCAGGGGACGCAGCGGCGGGGAAAAACACTAAGGAAGCGGTGGGAAGGAGGGTAATGCGGGAGTGGCCGTAGGGGACGCAGCAGCGGGAAAAACACTAAGGAAGCGGTGGGAAGGAGAGGGGAGGCGGGAGGGGCCTCTAGGGGACGTAGCGGCGGGGAAAACACTAAGGAAGCGGTGGGAAGGAGGGGGGAGGCGGGAGGGGCTGCAGGGGACGCAGCGGCAGGAAAAACACTAAGGAAGCGATGGGAAGGAGGGGGAGGCGGGAGTGGCTGCAGGGGACGCACCGGCGGGGAAAAGCACTAAGGAATCGGTGAGAAGGAGGGGGGAGGGGGGAGGGGACGCAGTAGCGGGAAAAACACTAAGGAAGCGGTGGGAAGGAAGGGAGAGGCAGGAGGGGCCGTAGGGGACGTAGCGGCGGGCAAAACACTAAGGAAGCCTTGGGATGGAGGGGGGAGGCGGGAGGGGCTGCAGGGGACCCAGCAGTGGGAAAAACACTAACGAAGCAGTGGGAAGGAGGGGGAGGCGGGAAGGGCCGCAGGGGATGCAGCAGCAGGAAAAACACTAAGGAAGCGGTGCGAAGGAGGGGGAAGGTGGGAGGGGCCGCAGGGGACGCAGTGGTGGGGAAAAACACTAAGGAAGCGGTGAGAAGGAGGGGGGAGGCAGGAGGGGCCGCAGGGGAGGCAGCGGCGGGGAAAAAACACTAAGGAAGCGGTGGGAAGGAGGGGGAGGCGGGAGGGGCTGCAGGGGACGCAGCGACGGGAAAAACACTAAGGAAGTGGTGGGAAGGAGGGGGGGGGCGGGAGGGGCCCCAGGGGACGCAGCGGTGGGGAAAAACACTAAGGAAGTGGTGGGAAGGAGGGTAATGCGGGAGGGGCCGCAGGGGACGCAGCAGCGGGAAAAACACTAAGGAAGCGGGTGGGAAGGAAGGGAGAGGCAGGAGGGGCCGTAGGGGACGTAGCAGCGGGAAAAACACAAAGGAAGCGGTGGGAAGGAGGGGGGAGGCGGGAGGGGCTGCAGGGGATGCAGCGGTGGGAAAAACACTAAGGAAGCGGTGGGAAGGAGGGGGAGGCGGAAGGGGCCGCAGGGGACGCAGCGGTGGGAAAAACACTAAGGAAGCGGTGGAAGGAGGGGGGAGGCTGGAGGGGCCGCAGGGGATGCAGAGGCGGGAAAAACACTAAGGAAGCGGCGGGAAGGAGGGGGGAGGCGGAAGGGGCCGCAGGGGAGGCAGTGGCGGGTAAAAACACTAAGGAAGCGGTGGGAAGGAGGGGGAGGCGGGAGGGGCCGCAGGGGACGCAGCGACGGGAAAAACACTAAGGAAGCGGTGGGAAGGAGGGGGGAGGCGGGAGGGGCCGCAGGGGACACAGCGGCGGGGAAAAACACTAAGGAAGCGGTGGGAAGGTGGGAGGGGCCACAGGTGACGCAGTGGTGGGGAAAAACACTGAGGAAGCGGTGAGAAGGAGGGGGGAGGTGGGAGGAGCCGCAGGGGACGCTGCGGTGGGAAAAACACTAAGGAAGCGGTGAGAAGGAGGGGGGAGGCGGGAGGGGCCGCAGGGGAGGCAGCGGCGGGGAAAAAACACTAAGGAAGCGGTGGGAAGGAGGGGGAGGCGGGAGGGGCCGCAGGGGACGCAGCGACGGGAAAAACACTAAGTAAGCGGTGTGAAGGAGGGGGGAGGCGGGAGGGGCCACAGGGGACGCAGCGGCGGGGAAAAACACTAAGGAAGCGGTGGGAAGGAGGGTAATGCGGGAGGGGCCGCAGGGGACGCAGCAGCGGGAAAAACACTTAGGAAGCGGTGGGAAGGAAGGGAGAGGCAGGAGGGGCTGTAGGGGACGTAGCGGCGGGAAAAACACAAAGGAAGCGGTGGGAAGGAGGGGGGAGGCAGGAGGGGCTGCAGGGGACGCAGCGGCGTGAAAAACACTAAGGAAGCTGTGTGAAGGAGGGGGAGGCGGAAGGGGCCGCAGGGGAGGCAGCAGTGGGAAAAACACTATGGAAGCGGTGGAAGGAGGGGGGAGGCTGGAGGGGCTGCAGGGGATGCAGAGGCGGGAAAAAAAAAGAGGAAGCAGCGGGAAGGAGGGGGGAGGTGGGAGGGGCCACAGGAGAGGCAGCGGCGGGTAAAAACACTAAGGAAGCGGAGGGAAGGAGGGGGAGGCGGGAGGGGCCGCAGGGGACGCAGCGACGGGAAAAACACTAAGGAAGCGGTGGGAAGGAGGGGGGAGGCGGGAGGGGCCGCAGGGGACGCAGCGGCGGGGAAAAACACTAAGGAAGCGGTGAGAAGGAGGGGGGAGGTGGGAGGGGCCGCAGGGGACGCTGCGGTGGGAAAAACACTAAGGAAGCGGTGAGAAGGAGGGGGGAGGCGGGAGGGGCCGCAGGGGAGGCAGCGGCGTGGAAAAAACACTAAGGAAGCGGTGGGAAGGAGGGGGAGGCGGGAGGGGCCGCAGGGGACGCAGCGACGGGAAAAACACTAAGGAAGCGGTGGGAAGGAGGGGGGAGGCGGGAGGGGCCACAGGGGACGCAGCGGCGGGGAAAAACACTAAGGAAGCGGTGGGAAGGAGGGTAATGCGGGAGGGGTCGCAGGGGACGCAGCAGCGGGAAAAACACTTAGGAAGCGGTGGGAAGGAAGGGAGATGCAGGAGGGGCCGTAGGGGACGTAGCGGCGGGAAAAACACAAAGGAAGCGGTGGGAAGGAGGGGGGAGGCAGGAGGGGCTGCAGGGGACGCAGCGGCGGGAAAAACACTAAGGAAGCGGTGTGAAGGAGGGGGAGGCGGAAGGGGCCGCAGGGGACCCAGTAGCGGGAAAAACACTAACGAAGTGGTGGGAAGGAGGGGGAGGCGGAAGTGCAGCAGGGGATGCAGCAGCAGGAAAAACACTAAGGAAGCGGTGGGAAGGAGGGGGAAGGTGGGAGGGGCCGCATGGGACGCAGCAGTGGGGAAAAACACTAAGGAAGCGGTGAGAAGGAGGGGGGAGGTGGGAGGGGCCACAGGGGACGCAGCGGTGGGAAAAACACTAAGGAAGCGGTGAGAAGGAGGGGGGAGGTGGGAGGGGCCGCAGGGGAGGCAGCGGCGGGGAAAAAACACTAAGGAAGCGGTGGGAAGGAGGGGGGAGGCGGGAGGGGCCACAGGGGACGCAGCGACGGGAAAAACACTAAGTAAGCGGTGGGAAGGAGGGGGGAGGCGGGAGGGGCCACAGGGGACGCAGCGGCGGGGAAAAACACTAAGGAAGCGGTGGGAAGGAGGGTAATGCGGGAGGGGCCGCAGGGGACGCAGCAGCGGGAAAAACACTTAGTAAGCGGTGGGAAGGAAGGGAGAGGCAGGAGGGGCCGTAGGGGACGTAGCGGCGGGAAAAACACAAAGGAAGCGGTGGGAAGGAGGGGGGAGGCAGGAGGGGCTGCAGGGGACGCAGCGGCGGGAAAAACACTAAGGAAGCGGTGTGAAGGAGGGGGAGGCGGAAGGGGCCGCAGGGGAGGCAGCAGTGGGAAAAACACTAAGGAAGCGGCGGGAAGGAGGGGGGAGGTGGGAGGGGCCACAGGGGAGGCAGCGGCGGGTAAAAACACTAAGGAAGCGGAGGGAAGGAGGGGGAGGCGGGAGGGGCCGCAGGGGACGCAGCGACGGGAAAAACACTAAGGAAGCGGGGAGAAGGAGGGGGGAGGTGGGAGGGGCCGCAGGGGACGCTGCGGTGGGAAAAACACTAAGGAAGCGGTGAGAAGGAGGGGGGAGGCGGGAGGGGCCGCAGGGGAGGCAGCGGCGTGGAAAAAACACTAAGGAAGCGGTGGGAAGGAGGGGGAGGCGGGAGGGGCCGCAGGGGACGCAGCGACGGGAAAAACACTAAGGAAGCGGTGGGAAGGAGGGGGGAGGCGGGAGGGGCCACAGGGGACGCAGCGGCGGGGAAAAACACTAAGGAAGCGGTGGGAAGGAGGGTAATGCGGGAGGGGCCGCAGGGGACGCAGCAGCGGGAAAAACACTTAGGAAGCGGTGGGAAGGAAGGGAGAGGCAGGAGGGGCCGTAGGGGACGTAGCGGCGGGAAAAACACAAAGGAAGCGGTGGGAAGGAGGGGGGAGGCAGGAGGGGCTGCAGGGGACGCAGCGGCGGGAAAAACACTAAGGAAGCGGTGTGAAGGAGGGGGAGGCGGAAGGGGCCGCAGGGGAGGCAGCAGTGGGAAAAACACTATGGAAGCGGTGGAAGGAGGGGGGAGGCTGGAGGGGCTGCCGGGGATGCAGAGGCGGGAAAAAAAAAGAGGAAGCGGCGGGAAGGAGGGGGGAGGCGGGAGGGGCCACAGGGGAGGCAGCGGCGGGTAAAAACACTAAGGAAGCGGAGGGAAGGAGGGGGAGGCGGGAGGGGCCGCAGGGGACGCAGCGACGGGAAAAACACTAAGGAAGCGGTGGGAAGGAGGGGGGAGGCGGGAGGGGCCGCAGGGGCCGCAGCGGCGGGGAAAAACACTAAGGAAGCGGTGGGAAGGAGGGTAATGTGGTAGGGGCCGCAGGGGACGCAGCAGCAGGAAAAACACTAAGGAAGCGGTGAGAAGGAGGGGGAGGCGGGAGGGGCCGCAGGGGATGCAGCAGCAGGGAAAAACACTAAGGAAGCGGTGGGAAGGAGGGTAATGCGGTAGGGGCCGCAGGGGACGCAGCAGCAGGAAAAACACTAAAGAAGCGGTGAGAAGGAGGGGGAGGCGGGAGGGGCCGCAGGGGATGCAGCAGCAGGGAAAAACACTAAGGAAGCGGTGGGAAGGAGGGGGGAGGCGGGAGGGGCTGCAGGGGACCCAGTAGCGGGAAAAACACTAACGAAGCGGTGGGAAGGAGGGGGAGGCGGAAGTGCAGCAGTGGATGCAGCAGCAGGAAAAACACTAAGGAAGCGGTGGGAAGGAGGGGGAAGGTGGGAGGGGCCGCATGGGACGCAGCAGTGGGGAAAAACACTAAGGAAGCGGTGAGAAGGAGGGGGGAGGTGGGAGGGGCCACAGGGGACGCAGCGGTGGGAAAAACACTAAGGAAGCGGTGAGAAGGAGGGGCGAGGTGTGAGGGGCCGCAGGGGAGGCAGCGGCGGGGAAAAAACACTAAGGAAGCGGTGGGAGGGAGGGGGAGGTGGGAGGGGCGCAGGGGACGCAGCGACGGGAAAATCACTAAGGAAGCAGTGGGAAGGAGGGGGGAGGCGGGAGGGGCCGCAGGGGATGCAGCAGCAGGGAAAAACACTAAGGAAGCGGTGGGAAGGAGGGTAATGCGGTAGGGGCCGCAGGGGACGCAGCAGCAGGAAAAACACTAAGGAAGCGGTGAGAAGGAGGGGGAGGCGGGAGGGGCCGCAGGGGATGCAGCAGCAGGGAAAAACACTAAGGAAGCGGTGGGAAGGAGGGGGGAGGCGGGAGGGGCTGCAGGGGACCCAGTAGCGGGAAAAACACTAACGAAGCGGTGGGAAGGAGGGGGAGGCGGAAGTGCAGCAGGGGATGCAGCAGCAGGAAAAACACTAAGGAAGCGGTGGGAAGGAGGGGGAAGGTGGGAGGGGCCGCATGGGACGCAGCAGTGGGGAAAAACACTAAGGAAGCGGTGAGAAGGAGGGGGGAGGTGGGAGGGGCCACAGGGGACGCAGCGGTGGGAAAAACACTAAGGAAGCGGTGAGAAGGAGGGGGGAGGTGGGAGGGGCCGCAGGGGAGGCAGCGGCGGGGAAAAAACACTAAGGAAGCGATGGGAAGGAGGGGGAGGCGGAAGGAGCCGCAGGGGACGCAGCGGCGGGCAAAAACACTAAGGAAGCGGTGAGAAGGAGGGGGGAGGTGGGAGGGGCTGCAGGGGATGCAGCAGCGGGAAAAACACTAAGGAAGCGGTGGGAAGGAAGGGAGAGGCAGGAGGGGCTGCAGGGGACGTAACGGCAGGAAAAACACTAAGGAAGCGGTGGGAAGGAGGGGGGAGGCGGGAGGGGCCGCAGGGGACGCAGCGGCGGGAAAAACACTAAGGAAGCGGTGGGAAGGAGGGGGAGGCGGAAGGGGCCGCAGGGGACGCAGCGGTGGGAAAAACACTAAGGAAGCGGTGGAAGGAGGGGGGAGGCTGGAGGGGCCGCAGGGGATGCAGAGGCGGGAAAAACCCTACGGAAGTGGTGGGAAGTAGGGGGGAGGCGGGAGGGGCCGCAGGGGACGCAGCGGCGGGGAAAAACACTAAGGAAGCGGTGGGAAGGAGGGTAATGCGGGAGTGGCCGTAGGGGACGCAGCAGCGGGAAAAACACTAAGGAAGCGGTGGGAAGGAGAGGGGAGGCGGGAGGGGCCTCTAGGGGACGTAGCGGCGGGGAAAACACTAAGGAAGCGGTGGGAAGGAGGGGGGAGGCGGGAGGGGCTGCAGGGGACGCAGCGGCAGGAAAAACACTAAGGAAGCGATGGGAAGGAGGGGGAGGCGGAAGTGGCTGCAGGGGACGCAGCGGCGGGGAAAAGCACTAAGGAATCGGTGAGAAGGAGGGGGGAGGGGGGAGGGGACGCAGCAGCGGGAAAAACACTAAGGAAGCGGTGGGAAGGAAGGGAGAGGCAGGAGGGGCCGTAGGGGACGTAGCGGCGGGCAAAACACTAAGGAAGCGGTGGGAAGGAGGGGGGAGGCAGGAGGGGCTGCAGGGGACCCAGCAGCGGGAAAAACACTAACGAAGCGGTGGGAAGGAGGGGGAGGCGGGAAGGGCCGCAGGGGATGCAGCAGCAGGAAAAACACTAAGGAAGCGGTGCGAAGGAGTGGGAAGGCGGGAGGGGCCGCAGGGGACGCAGTGGTGGGGAAAAACACTAAGGAAGCAGTGAGAAGGAGGGGGGAGGCAGGAGGGGCCGCAGGGGAGGCAGCGGCGGGGAAAAAACACTAAGGAAGCGGTGGGAAGGAGGGGGAGGCGGGAGGGGCTGCAGGGGACGCAGCGACGGGAAAAACACTAAGGAAGCGGTGGGAAGGAGGGTTGGCGGGAGGGGCCCCAGGGGACGCAGCGGTGGGGAAAAACACTAAGGAAGTGGTGGGAAGGAGGGTAATGCGGGAGGGGCCGCAGGGGACGCAGCAGCGGGAAAAACACTAAGGAAGCGGTGGGAAGGAAGGGAGAGGCAGGAGGGGCCGTAGGGGACGTAGCAGCGGGAAAAACACAAAGGAAGCGGTGGGAAGGAGGGGGGAGGCGGGAGGGGCTGCAGGGGATGCAGCGGTGGGAAAAACACTAAGGAAGCGGTGGGAAGGAGGGGGAGGCGGAAGGGGCCGCAGGGGACACAGCGGTGGGAAAAACACTAAGGAAGCGGTGGAAGGAGGGGGGAGGCTGGAGGGGCCGCAGGGGATGCAGAGGCGGGAAAAACACTAAGGAAGCAGCGGGAAGGAGGGGGGAGGCGGAAGGGGCCGCAGGGGAGGCAGTGGCGGGTAAAAACACTAAGGAAGCTGTGGGAAGGAGGGGGAGGCGGGAGGGGCCGCAGGGGACGCAGCGACGGGAAAAACACTAAGGAAGCGGTGGGAAGGAGGGGGGAGGCGGGAGGGGCCGCAGGGGACACAGCGGCGGGGAAAAACACTAAGGACCGGTGGGAAGGAGGGGGAAGGTGGGAGGGGCCACAGGGGACGCAGTGGTGGGGAAAAACACTGAGGAAGCGGTGAGAAGGAGGGGGGAGGTGGGAGGGGCCGCAGGGGACGCTGCGGTGGGAAAAACACTAAGGAAGCGGTGAGAAGGAGGGGGGAGGCGGGAGGGGCCGCAGGGGAGGCAGCGGCGGGGAAAAAACACTAAGGAAGCGGTGGGAAGGAGGAGGAGGCGGGAGGGGCCGCAGGGGACGCAGCGACGGGAAAAACACTAAGTAAGCGGTGGGAAGGAGGGGGGAGGCGGGAGGGGCCACAGGGGACGCAGCGACGGGAAAAACACTAAGTAAGCGGTGGGAAGGAGGGGGGAGGCGGGAGGGGCCACAGGGGACGCAGCGGCGGGGAAAAACACTAAGGAAGCGGTGGGAAGGAGGGTAATGCGGGAGGGGCCGCAGGGGACGCAGCAGCGGGAAAAACACTTAGGAAGCGGTGGGAAGGAAGGGAGAGGCAGGAGGGGCCGTAGGGGACGTAGCGGCGGGAAAAACACAAAGGAAGCGGTGGGAAGGAGGGGGGAGGCAGGAGGGGCTGCAGGGGACGCAGCGGCGGGAAAAACACTAAGGAAGCGGTGTGAAGGAGGGGGAGGCGGAAGGGGCCGCAGGGGAGGCAGCAGTGGGAAAAACACTAAGGAAGCGGCGGGAAGGAGGGGGGAGGTGGGAGGGGTCACAGGGGAGGCAGCGGAGGGTAAAAACACTAAGGAAGCGGAGGGAAGGAGGGGGAGGCGGGAGGGGCCGCAGGGGACGCAGCGACGGGAAAAACACTAAGGAAGTGGTGGGAAGGAGGGGGGAGGCGGGAGGGGCCGCAGGGGACGCAGCGGCGGGGAAAAACACTAAGGAAGCGGTGAGAAGGAGGGGGGAGGTGGGAGGGGCCGCAGGGGACGCTGCGGTGGGAAAAACACTAAGGAAGCGGTGAGAAGGAGGGGGGAGGTGGGAGGGGCCGCAGGGGAGGCAGCGGCGTGGAAAAAACACTAAGGAAGCGGTGGGAAGGAGGGGGAGGCGGGAGGGGCCGCAGGGGACGCAGCGACGGGAAAAACACTAAGGAAGCGGTGGGAAGGAGGGGGGAGGCGGGAGGGGCCACAGGGGACGCAGCGGCGGGGAAAAACACTAAGGAAGCGGTGGGAAGGAGGGTAATGCGGGAGGGGCCGCAGGGGACGCAGCAGCGGGAAAAACACTTAGGAAGCGGTGGGAAGGAAGGGAGAGGCAGGAGGGGCCGTAGGGGACGTAGCGGCGGGAAAAACACAAAGGAAGCGGTGGGAAGGAGGGGGGAGGCAGGAGGGGCTGCAGGGGACGCAGCGGCGGGAAAAACACTAAGGAAGCGGTGTGAAGGAGGGGGAGGCGGAAGGGGCCGCAGGGGAGGCAGCAGTGGGAAAAACACTATGGAAGCGGTGGAAGGAGGGGGGAGGCTGGAGGGGCTGCCGGGGATGCAGAGGCGGGAAAAAAAAAGAGGAAGCGGCGGGAAGGAGGGGGGAGGCGGGAGGGGCCACAGGGGAGGCAGCGGCGGGTAAAAACACTAAGGAAGCGGAGGGAAGGAGGGGGAGGCGGGAGGGGCCGCAGGGGACGCAGCGACGGGAAAAAAAACTAAGGAAGCGGTGGGAAGGAGGGGGGAGGCGGGAGGGGCCGCAGGGGCCGCAGCGGCGGGGAAAAACACTAAGGAAGCGGTGGGAAGGAGGGTAATGTGGTAGGGGCCGCAGGGGACGCAGCAGCAGGAAAAACACAAAGGAAGCGGTGGGAAGGAGGGGGGAGGCGGGAGGGGCTGCAGGGGATGCAGCGGTGGGAAAAACACTAAGGAAGCGGTGGGAAGGAGGGGGAGGCGGAAGGGGCCGCAGGGGACGCAGCGGTGGGAAAAACACTAAGGAAGCGGTGGAAGGAGGGGGGAGGCTGGAGGGGCCGCAGGGGATGCAGAGGCGGGAAAAACACTAAGGAAGCGGCGGGAAGGAGGGGGGAGGCGGAAGGGGCCGCAGGGGAGGCAGTGGCGGGTAAAAACACTAAGGAAGCTGTGGGAAGGAGGGGGAGGCGGGAGGGGCCGCAGGGGACGCAGCGACGGGAAAAACACTAAGGAAGCAGTGGGAAGGAGGGGGGAGGCGGGAGGGGCCGCAGGGGACACAGCGGCGGGGAAAAACACTAAGGAAGCGGTGGGAAGGAGGGGGAAGGTGGGAGGGGCCACAGGGGACGCAGTGGTGGGGAAAAACACTGAGGAAGCGGTGAGAAGGAGGGGGGAGGTGGGAGGGGCCGCAGGGGACGCTGCGGTGGGAAAAACACTAAGGAAGCGGTGAGAAGGAGGGGGGAGGCGGGAGGGGCCGCAGGGGAGGCAGCGGCGGGGAAAAAACACTAAGGAAGCGGTGGGAAGGAGGAGGAGGCGGGAGGGGCCGCAGGGGACGCAGCGACGGGAAAAACACTAAGTAAGCGGTGGGAAGGAGGGGGGAGGCGGGAGGGGCCACAGGGGACGCAGCGACGGGAAAAACACTAAGTAAGCGGTGGGAAGGAGGGGGGAGGCGGGAGGGGCCACAGGGGACGCAGCGGCGGGGAAAAACACTAAGGAAGCGGTGGGAAGGAGGGTAATGCGGGAGGGGCCGCAGGGGACGCAGCAGCGGGAAAAACACTTAGGAAGCGGTGGGAAGGAAGGGAGAGGCAGGAGGGGCCGTAGGGGACGTAGCGGCGGGAAAAACACAAAGGAAGCGGTGGGAAGGAGGGGGGAGGCAGGAGGGGCTGCAGGGGACGCAGCGGCGGGAAAAACACTAAGGAAGCGGTGTGAAGGAGGGGGAGGCGGAAGGGGCCGCAGGGGAGGCAGCAGTGGGAAAAACACTAAGGAAGCGGCGGGAAGGAGGGGGGAGGTGGGAGGGGCCACAGGGGAGGCAGCGGCGGGTAAAAACACTAAGGAAGCGGAGGGAAGGAGGGGGAGGCGGGAGGGGCCGCAGGGGACGCAGCGACGGGAAAAACACTAAGGAAGTGGTGGGAAGGAGGGGGGAGGCGGGAGGGGCCGCATGGGGACGCAGCGGCGGGGAAAAACACTAAGGAAGCGGTGAGAAGGAGGGGGGAGGTGGGAGGGGCCGCAGGGGACGCTGCGGTGGGAAAAACACTAAGGAAGCGGTGAGAAGGAGGGGGGAGGCGGGAGGGGCCGCAGGGGAGGCAGCGGCGTGGAAAAAACACTAAGGAAGCGGTGGGAAGGAGGGGGAGGCGGGAGGGGCCGCAGGGGCCGCAGCGACGGGAAAAACACTAAGGAAGCGGTGGAAAGGAGGGGGGAGGCGGGAGGGGCCACAGGGGACGCAGCGGCGGGGAAAAACACTAAGGAAGCGGTGGGAAGGAGGGTAATGCGGGAGGGGCCGCAGGGGACGCAGCAGCGGGAAAAACACTTAGGAAGCGGTGGGAAGGAAGGGAGAGGCAGGAGGGGCCGTAGGGGACGTAGCGGCGGGAAAAACACAAAGGAAGCGGTGGGAAGGAGGGGGGAGGCAGGAGGGGCTGCAGGGGACGCAGCGGCGGGAAAAACACTAAGGAAGCGGTGTGAAGGAGGGGGAGGCGGAAGGGGCCGCAGGGGAGGCAGCAGTGGGAAAAACACTATGGAAGCGGTGGAAGGAGGGGGGAGGCTGGAGGGGCTGCCGGGGATGCAGAGGCGGGAAAAAAAAAGAGGAAGCGGCGGGAAGGAGGGGGGAGGCGGGAGGGGCCACAGGGGAGGCAGCGGCGGGTAAAAACACTAAGGAAGCGGAGGGAAGGAGGGGGAGGCGGGAGGGGCCGCAGGGGACGCAGCGACGGGAAAAAAAACTAAGGAAGCGGTGGGAAGGAGGGGGGAGGCGGGAGGGGCCGCAGGGGCCGCAGCGGCGGGGAAAAACACTAAGGAAGCGGTGGGAAGGAGGGTAATGTGGTAGGGGCCGCAGGGGACGCAGCAGCAGGAAAAACACTAAGGAAGCGGTGAGAAGGAGGGGGAGGCGGGAGGGGCCGCAGGGGATGCAGCAGCAGGGAAAAACACTAAGGAAGCGGTGGGAAGGAAGGGAGAGGCAGGAGGGGCCGCAGGGGACGTAGCGGCGGGCAAAACACTAAGGAAGCGGTGGGAAGGAGGGGGGAGGCGGGAGGGGCTGCAGGGGACCCAGTAGCGGGAAAAACACTCACGAAGCGGTGGGAAGGAGGGGGAGGCGGAAGTGCCGCAGGGGATGCAGCAGCAGGAAAAACACTAAGGAAGCGGTGGGAAGGAGGGGGAAGGTGGGAGGGGCCGCATGGGACGCAGCAGTGGGGAAAAACACTAAGGAAGCGGTGAGAAGGAGGGGGGAGGTGGGAGGGGCCACAGGGGACGCAGCGGTGGGAAAAACACTAAGGAAGCGGTGAGAAGGAGGGGGGAGGTGGGAGGGGCCGCAGGGGAGGCAGCGGCGAGGAAAAAACACTAAGGAAGCGGTGGGAAGGAGGGGGAGGTGGGTGGCGCGCAGGGGACGCAGCGACAGGAAAATCACTAAGGAAGCAGTGGGAAGGAGGGGGGAGGCGGGAGGGGCTGCAGGGGACGCAGCGGCAGGAAAAACACTAAGGAAGCGATGGGAAGGAGGGGGAGGCGGAAGGGGCCGCAGGGGACGCAGCGGCGGGCAAAAACACTAAGGAAGCGGTGAGAAGGAGGGGGGAGGCGGGAGGGGCTGCAGGGGATGCAGCAGCGGGAAAAACACTAAGGAAGCGGTGGTAAGGAAGGGAGAGGCAGGAGGGGCTGCAGGGGACGTAACAGCAGGAAAAACACTAAGGAAGCGGTGGGAAGAAGGGGGGAGGCGGGAGGGGCTGCAGGGGATGCAGCGGCGGGAAAAACACTAAGGAAGCTGTGGGAAGGAGGGGGAGGTGGAAGGGGCCGCAGGGGACGCAGCGGTGGGAAAAACACTAAGGAAGCGGTGGAAGGAGGGGGGAGGCTGGAGGGGCCGCAGGGGACGCTGCGGCGGGGAAAAACACTAAGGAAGCGGTGGGAAGGAGGGTAATGCAGGAGTGGCCGCAGGGGACGCAGCAGCGGGAAAAACACTAAGGAAGCGGTGGGAAGGAGAGGGGAGGCGGGAGGGGCCGTAGTGGACGTAGCGGCGGGGAAAACACTAAGGAAGCGGTGGGAAGGAGGGGGGAGGCGGGAGGGGCTGCAGGGGACGCAGCGGCAGGAAAAACACTAAGGAAGCGATGGGAAGGAGGGGGAGGCGGGAGTGGCTGCAGGGGACGCAGCGGCGGGGAAAAGCACTAAGGAATCGGTGAGAAGGGGGGGGAGGCGGGAGGGGACGCAGCAGCGGGAAAAACACTAAGGAAGCGGTGGGAAGGAAGGGAGAGGCAGGAGGGGCCGCAGGGAACGTAGCGGCGGGCAAAACACTAAGGAAGCGGTGGGAAGGAGGGGGGAGGCGGGAGGGGCTGCAGGGGACCCAGCAGCGGGAAAAACACTAACGAAGCGGTGGGAAGGAGGGGGAGGCGGGAAGGGCCGCAGGGGATGCAGCAGCAGGAAAAACACTAAGGAAGTGGTGGGAAGGAGGGGGAAGGTGGGAGGGGCCGCAGGGGATGCAGTGGTGGGGAAAAACACTAAGGAAGCGGTGAGAAGGAGGGGGGAGGCAGGAGGGGCCGCAGGGGAGGCAGCGGCGGGGAAAAAACTCTAAGGAAGTGGTGGGAAGGAGGGGGAGGCGGGAGGGGCTGCAGGGGACGCAGCGACGGGAAAAACACTAAGGAAGCGGTGGGAAGGATGGGGGAGGGGGGAGGCGGGAGAGGCCCCAGGGGACGCAGCAGTGGGGAAAAACACTAAGGAAGCGGTGGGAAGGAGGGTAATGCGGGAGGGGCCGCAGGGGACGCAGCAGCGGGAAAAACACTAAGGAAGCGGTGGGAAGGAAGGGAGAGGCAGGAGGGGCCGTAGGGGACGTAGCGGCGGGAAAAACACAAAGGAAGCGGTGGGAAGGAGGGGGGAGGCGGGAGGGGCTGCAGGGGACGCAGCGGTGGGAAAAACACTAAGGAAGCGGTGGGAAGGAGGGGGAGGCGAAAGGGGCCGCAGGGGACGCAGCGGTGGGAAAAACACTAAGGAAGCGGTGGAAGGAGGGGGGAGGCTGGAGGGGCTGCAGGGGATGCAGAGGCGGGAAAAACACTAAGGAAGCGGCGGGAAGGAGGGGGGAGGCGGAAGGGGCCCCAGGGGAGGCAGCGGCGGGTAAAAACACTAAGGAAGCGGTGGGAAGGAGGGGGGAGGTGGGAGGGGCCGCAGGGGACACAGCGGCGGGGAAAAACACTAAGGAAGCGGTGGGAAGGAGGGTAATGCGGGAGGGTCCGCAGGGGACGCAGCAGCGGGAAAAACACTAAGGAAGCGGTGAGAAGGAGGGGGAGGCGGGAGGGGCCGCAGGGGATGCAGCAGCAGGGAAAAAAGCAAAGAGGGAACGGGAAAGGAGGTGGCGCGGAAGGCGGAGCGGGGAGCGACCTACCTGCAAGCAGGGTCAGAGGTTTCTCCCTGCTAGCGCGCCGAGGCTGCCATAAGAGGAGGGGAGGGTGGGAGTGGCAGCTGGGAGGCGGGAGGGCCTTTCCAATGAGAGGGTTGGGGGGTGGGGCCGCAGGGGATGCAGCAGCAGGGAAAAACACTAAGGAAGCGGTGGGAAGGAGGGTAATGCGGGAGGGGCCGCAGGGGACGCAGCAGCGGGAAAAACACTAAGGAAGGGGTGAGAAGGAGGGGGAGGCGGGAGGGGCCGCAGGGGATTCAGCAGCAGGGAAAAAAGCAAAGAGGGAACGGGAAAGGAGGTGGCGCGGAAGGCGGAGCGGGGAGCGACCTACCTGCAAGCAGGGTCAAAGTTTTCTCTCTGCTAGTGCGCTGAGGCTGCCATAAGAGGAGGGGAGGGTGGGAGTGGCAGCTGGGAGGCGGGAGGGCCTGTCCAATGAGAGGGCTGGGGGGTGGGGCCGCAGGGAATGCAGCGGCAGGGAAAAACACTAAGGAAGCGGTGGGAAGGAGGGGGGAGGCGCAGCAGGGGACGCAGCAGCAGGAAAAACACTAAGGAAGCGGTGGGAAGGAGGGGGGAGGCTGGAGGGCCCGCAGGGGACGCAGCGGCGGGGAAAAACACTAAGGAAGCGTTGGGAAGGAGGGGGGAGGTGGGAGGGGCCGCACGGGACGCAGCGGCGGGAAAAACACTAATGAAGTGGTGGGAAGGAGGGGGAGGCGGGAGTGGCTGCAGGGGACGCAGCAGCGGGGAAAAGCACTAAGGAAGCGGTGAGAAGGAGGGGGGAGGTGGGAGGGGCCGCAGGGGACGCAGCGGCGGGGAAAAACACTAAGGAAGCGGTGGGAAGGAAGGGAGAGGCAGGAGGGGCCGCAGGGGACGTAGCGGCGGGCAAAACACTAAGGAAGCAGTGGGAAGGAGGGGGGAGGTGGGAGGGGCTGCAGGGGACACAGCGGCGGGAAAAACACTAACGAAGCGGTGGGAAGGAGGGGGAGGCGGGAATGCCCGCAGGGGATGCAGCAGCAGGAAAAACACTAAGGAAGCGGTGGGAAGGAGGGGGGAGGTGGGAGGGGCCACAGGGGACGCACCGGTGGGAAAAATACTAAGGAAGCGGTGAGAAGTAGGGGGGAGGTGGGAGGGGCCGCAGGGGACGCAGCAGTGGGGAAAAAACAAAGAGGGAACGGGAAAGGAGGTGGCGCGGAAGGCGGAGCGTGTAGCGACCTACCTGCAAGCAGGGATGCTCCACTGCTGGGACTGTACAACTTTTTACGGCTAAGGAGAGAAGTAGGGAATCTGCAGATCTCAGGGGAAATGGGAACCTGACTGGAGCTTCAACTCAAAGCAAGACTCTGGGATATTTTAGTATGAGCAGCATCGCAGCTTAGCCTGCTATAATTCTGGAGACCACATCTATATGGGGGATTTGCTGCATTCGGAAGTTCAGAGTTTGGGTTGGAATTGAGGACTGTTCGTTTCTGACGAGGCAAAATGTAACAGTAGGTGGTCACTAAGTTTAGCTATTCACATACCACCTGTATTTATTTGTTAAAAGCAAGAGCAAATGTATATCCTGGATGGGGATTTAGAGGGAACATTCTCCTATTTAATGATTATGCAAGCATAAAGGTTTGTTCACAGAAAAAAATCCCTTCCCTTGGAGATAAACATTGCAATGCACGTTTTTATGACATATAGAAATGTGGAATGTTCCAGCTGGTTAAAAAACTGCATGCCAAAACATTACTCTTTGCAATGTTTTTAGACCTGTACTTCTCTGCAGGGTTATCCCCAAACTTTCTGCCTTCACACCACCCTGTTTCCTGAACCCGTTTTTGTTGGCTTTTCGGACTCTACCTCTGCTAACCAGTGCTTAAATGCTTGTTCACATTCCTTTGAACATGGTAAACTTGGCTTACACCCAACTGGTACATTTAATTTACTTCTCAGTTCCTAGTAAAGTAGTAGTATATGAACCCAGAGCTTGTAGATTAAATGCTATTAGTGGGCCTGCAGCATTTATTGTGCCACGACTTAGGTAACAAGTTGAAACACATTTCCGGCCTGCTATTGCAGCCTGTGGGCAGTTTTGAACTGCCAGTTCGACTTGGCATAATGGCCCCTTGCCAAGGCTAAACCTTACTTTTTTAATATGTAGAAATCACCCTTAAAGGTAGGCCCTAAACAACCATTAGTGCAGGGTGCAGTGTATTAAAAAATTTGGTGATGTACTTTTAGGTTTTACATGTCTTGGTAGTGACAAACTCTTAAATTTGTTTTTCACTACTGCAAGGCCTATCACTCCTATAAAATAACATTGGGTTACCTTATTACATTTAATAAGTGTTAACTTTTGATTGGCAATAGATATATGTTCCTTCCAAGCTGATAGACACTTCTAGCTGCAGACTCCATACATTTGTATTTCTTGAGGGATCAAACTAGATCTGGAATCTTTTGCTTGAGCGAAATCCCTGTGCGTGCCATCAGGTGGCTCCTCTCAGTTCCATGTGGCATCGTTGGCACCGGATATATAGGTGCGACCCAGGCACGTGGACGCCAGTTAACGTAGATCTGGCAAGAACTACCCTGTTGTTGTTTTTTAACAGGCTTTTTTTGACTTTTCTTTCGATGTTTTCTCTTGAAGTGTGTCGAGGATGTCATCCAGAAAGGTAGGATTCCAGCCATGTAGTGCCTGTCACCATGCCATGTCGGTTACGGACCCTCACCTTGTCTGCCTCTGGTGTCTTGAGCGTGACCATCATTTGAAGTTGTGCTTGGACAGCCGGGCAATGGATCTGAAGGGTTTGAAGGATTAGTCCCTAAAGCTGCTTGCGGCTCATCAGTCGACACCAGCATGCGCGACTCCTCAGAGGGCAGGTTCGTGGAGGAGGTTGCAGGACCACTCCAGGAGCCCCAAGTCTTCTTCATCTCACTCGAGGTCCTTGGAACACTCGGGAAAGAGGCACAAAAAGAAGAACTCCAAGCTGACTTCTACTTCACCTCGCCTGTCGGCTGACACGATGAGCAAAGAACATCTGTGTTCGAGGCATGGTTCTGTTGAGCTGTTGCCAAGACCAACTCAGTGCCCTCCAATTCCCCTCCATTTCCTGGAGCGGAGGTGACCTTCGCTCAAATGAAAGAGTTCTATGAGGCCATGTGGCGCATAATAGAGCTGTATCCCTATGGACCCGCGAGGTCAGAAGAAGCCGAATCAGTTTACGCACCAGTGGCTTCAGCCTTGGCTCCCATGGGGTCTCATGGATCCGAATCCGGATCAGCGCGGGTCATACCCACACAACCTTCTCCGGCACTGATCCTGATGCCAATGCTCCTGGTGCCATCGGTGCCAGCCCCATTCTGATACCTGACTATCCAGAGTCGGAACGGCATCGCACAATGCCGATTCCGCCACCAACAGCGCCCATGGGTGCCAGATCATTGCCTGAGCATTATTTTCAATGGCCAGGCATGGGGGAAGAATGGGAAGGGGCACTGGACCCTTTATAACAACAGTTAGCGCAATCATCTCCCTGCACTGGGTAACCCTGATTTCCTCAGCCAACACTCACCCCTAAAAAAGCTTGGTAGTCTAAACCTCAACTTCACATAACATGTTCCCTTCCACTCTCCTGGACAGGGAATCCAAGAGGCTAGACCAACTTTGGAAGAAGATGTTTTCTTCCACTAGCCTGGAATTAAGATCGGTAAACACCTCATGCTTATTGGACTGTTTTTCCCACACCTTATAGGATACAGTCGTGCAAGTGATGCCACAGGCACCGTCGGAGACCAAGGCCATCCTCTTCCAAGCAGTAAAAGATGGGAGAGATGCAGCAAAGTTCACAATTAGGTTTGGCCTTGATAGGACTGACTCACTGAGCAGAGCAGTTTCATCAACAGTGGCCTTATGGCACCAATCGTGGCTGAGAACATGTGACTTTTCACGGGATGTCCAGGCCAACCTTATGGACATGACCTTCGATGGAACTTGCTTGTTTGGTGAGAAGGCAAACTCAGCGCTGGAGCGCTTTAAGTAATCTTGGGCTACAACCAAGTCCTTGGGCCTCTCAGCAACCCCTGTCTACCATCTGCCTTCTGCCTCTTTCGTGGCTATGGAAGGGGCATGCCACCACACCAGCCCTATGCCAGCCACCATCTTATTCAAGCACCCCAGGCCATGTGAGGATGTGGGCTCAGCGCCTTCAGACCTAGAGGGTCTGGAAGCCAGAAATCGTCCACCTCCCAGCAGCTGCAGTCTCCAAGCCCTCCTAGTTTGATTTTGCAGAGCCATGGTTATCCAGTTGGAGGGAGAATTCAACATCATCTCCTCCACTTGCAGTCCGTTACAGGAGACGCATGGGTTCTGCAGATCACTCAGAAGAGCTACGCCCTGCCTTTCCATATCTTTCCTCCCCGAATACTGTCATGCACGAACAGCTGGTGAAGGATCATATGACTCTGCTCTGAGAGGAAGTTACAGCACTCATGGCCAAGGGAGCTATAGAAAAGGTCCAGATATCAAAACTAGGCTCTGGTTGTTATTCCCACTGCTTTCTGATATACAAAAAGAACAAGGACCTTCACCCTATTCTTGACCTCTGGACCATCAATCTCCTCCTCAAAAAGGAGATGTTCATGATGCTCACTTTGACTCCTCTTCCTTCCCCACCCAGACCTAACCATAGCGACAGATGCGTCACTCCAGGGATGGGGTGGCCATGTGAGAGAGGTGGAGATCATAGGACTCTGTTCTCTGGCTGAATTTAGACTCTTCATAAACTTGCTGGAGCCCCAGGTGATCGGGCTAGCACTGAAAACATTGCTTCCTTCTGTCAAAGGGAAGTTAGTGCAGTTGTTCATGGACAACACCACCGCAATGTGGTACTGCAACATGCAGGGCAGTGTGGGGTCTTTGTCAAGAAGCCCTGTGTCTCTGGACATGGCTGGAACAGCAGTGCATAACCCTGGTGGTCCAACACCTGGCAGGTTCTCTGAATGTCAGGGCAAACAAACTCAGCCGCCGATGACTAGCAGAGCACAAGTGGTGTCTCCATCCGGAGGTTGTACAAGAACTATTTCAGCAGTGGGGAGAGCCTTGGTTAGATCTGTTCGCCTCTGAAGAGAATCCGCATTGTCAGCAGTATTGCGTTTTGGAGTTTACACGGCGGTATTCGCTCTGCTACGCTTTTCGTTGGGAGTGGAGTTCAGGCCTCCTGTATGCCTTTCCGCCCATACCACTTCTGCACAGAGTTCTCAAGAAGATCCAGAAGGACCCGGCCCAAGAAATCCTTGTGGCTCCGGACTGGACAAGGAGAGTCTGGTATCCCGTGCTTCTGACAATAAGCATAGATCATTCAATCAGGCTATCCCCTTGGGAGGATCTTCTGTAGCAGGGGAGGGTTCACCACCAAACATGTCAACTTTATGCCTTCATGAGTGTAAATTGAGAGGCCACAATTCACATCCTTCGACCTTCTTCCAGAAGTCTGTAATGTTATTCTGAGATTCAGCATTCCTCCACTAAAACGGTATATGCCTGCAGTTGGCAAAAATGTATAAAATATTGTACAGAGAAGTCTAAAGATCTTCTTCCTGCTTCTCGCTCTGATGTTCTTCTTTTCATTCTGTACTGTGCCCGGCAGGGCTCTTCTGTGGGCTATCTGTCACCAAGCTGGGTGTCAAAGTTCTTGACACTGTTGTTTCACGTCAATTATCTTTCTACTTGGATTCCACAGCCTCCTCACTGATAGCCAATCTGGATTCAAGCTGCAGAAAAGTACTAAAACCACTTTACTAAATGTAAGAAAGGAGTGCCTATCAGCCCACGGCCAAGTCCTAGAAAAGATTTGAGTAACTCTTCATTTTTTTTAATGCATCCTGTTTTCCTTTAAGAAAAAAACACCACCTAAATTCAAATATTATTTGCAATAGCTTGGAGTGATAACATAACTAAACAACAGTGTTGTTTCAAAAATGACTGCTGGCCTATAAAAATCATTTCAAAAACATATTAATGAATCACAGACAGATATCACTTTGTATGGAGATCTTCAGTGTGATACACTTGACAATAATGAAGTGCATATAAAGGCTAACACTAAATACCTTCAGTATTATAGTAAGAACAAACAAGTAACCCCTCTAAAAACAAACATGACTCTTTATGAAGCAGACCTTGTTAAAGGTTTTCACACCATATTCAAGATGAAAGCAGGAGTGTTGTGGTTCTTTTGAGTTTGAGTTTGGGCTCAGATAAGACCAAGATTAATTTTACCAAACCAGTTTCACAGGGCCAGGTGTACCAAGCTTTTTTTCTGTATGCAAACAACCTGATTCCCAGACAAAAAGCATTTTGGAATCTACAAATGCTATTTTGCAATTTGGTAATCTATTAACGAATCACAAAATAGGTTTGCGAGTCGTTATTAGGAAGGGCCGTGCCAAAGATGTCCCTTCCTAATAGCGAGTCACAGTGAAATGTATGACTGCATTCACGATCCCAAAACAATTGCAGTTACCACCAACTTCAAGTTGGTGGTAACTCATTTGCAAACGGGAACGGGTCCCAAGGGACCAGTTCCCCTTTGCGAATGGGGGGGGTGTAAACATTTCTTACGAGAAGGCAGTTGTCCCAAGCACCACTGACTACTCTGAAAAAATGAAAAGAAAACTTTTCAGTTTTCTTTTTGTAATACATCCTGTTTTCCTCTAAGGAAAAAGGGCTAGATTACAAAAAGCATTTTTCTTGATTTAAAAGCAAGTGCAAAGATGGTGGTCTGCTGTCCCTGTGTTTGTAGACATTCACAGTGGGTCTCAAATTGCGACCTGCCTTATGAATATTGATGAGGCAGGTCCCTTTGCGACCCATTACGAATCGCTAACAGTGTTGAAGACATTGTTGTACATTTGGTATTGTGACTCACAATTTGTGAATTTCAAAAATTTGCATATTGTGAGTCGCACTACCAAATGGTCATACATCTGGCCCATGGTACGTAGACCTATGACATGGCGAGATATAATGTATGCACCGGGAAGTTGGTGGTGATCTCCCTTATATGCCTATGATTTCAGACTAAACATAATATGATTACTGCTTGAGGACGATGTTTCTGTGATGTGTGAGACATTGGTAGCATGCTCTGGATGCCATGTCAGATCATCTGCACTCCATCACCATCACCTGAATACAACAGGCAGAGTGCTTCTTCATTTAAAGGAGCAGTAATGTATTGTACAAAATCTAACCAGAGCAAATAATCACTATTTGTGCCTTCAAACCAAGTAGTTTCGATTCACAAACATAGGCTGTTAAAAGTTGTAAATATACACCTGTAGTTTTATCTCTATATTTGGAAGACATTTCAGACATTTTGTTTCTGTTCATAGAGGAAATATTTTTCCTGTTGGAGAAATCCATTTCTAAACACCCCCAACAAATGTTTGGCTCATGCCAACCCTTTCCCACTTCAGAAAGATACTCTCCTCTTTCACAAAAGTGATAATGAATGTATTTGCAGAGTAGTAAAGTATCTTTAAATAAGCACAAATAAGCAAAAACTACATTATACCAGCATATTCTCACATAATTTGGGTAAATGTATTTTACTCTGATCACACCAAATTACCAAAATTACGCAACTGCTATTTGTGGCTAAATTTTATTGGGAGCATTCAGTAACAAAACAAGTGGTCAGAAAACAAGCAGCTGTTGTGTGCAACATTTGTATTTTTTTGTGCATTACTTTTTACATGAAATATGTCCTTGATTACAAAGTGGAAGCAAGGACAGTAGTGTAACAACGGCCCCCGTAGCCCCTGTGGTGCTGGTGGGGGGGGGGGTGCCCGGGCTCCAGGAGGCCCTCTCAGCACAGCACCAGGCCTGAGTGAGTCCAGAGGGGGGCTCCCTCCATATTCTGTGCAGGGGCCCCCTCCAGTTTTGTTACGCCATTGAGTAAGGATGCATTCTTCTATTTGCTTTTCAAATTATGCACAATTTTCTTGAAATTCTTTGTAATAATGCAAAAGAAAATTTTGCACAGCCCTACCAAAAATGTACACCTATGAGGCTGTTTACTTTTTTCTACATTATCTTTGTGGGGATCTCAGTAACACAATAATCACGCAAATCCCTGCAGGGACTTGAGTGTGACTATTATCTCAAACTATCTTTCTGAGGACATAGGCATCACTATAATCACACACTATCTTTCTGGGGACTTCAACATGACTATCATCACAGATATCTTTGTGGGGACATGAACATGCTATAATCACACCTTATAGCTGTGGGAATCAAACATCACTACAGTCATACATGATCCCTGCAGGAACTCCCACAACTACCATTACAAACTATTGTTGTGGAGAACTGATCATCAAAATAATTTCACACAATCTCTATGAGAACCTGAACATAACTATCATCACACACTATCTTTGTGGGGACCTGAATATCAGTATATTCACACAGTATCTTTGTGGGGACTTGAACATAATTATCATCACACACTATCTGAGCTAACATGGGCATAGCTATAATCACACACTATCTTTGCGGGGATTTGAACATAACTATCATATCATACTATTATTATGAGGACCTGGTCGTTACAATAATCATACACAATCTCTGAGGGAACTATTGTTGTGGAGACCTGATCATTAAAGTATTCACCCACAATCCCTATGAGGACTTGAACATAACTATCATCACACGCTTTCTTTGTTGGAACCTGGGCACCACTATCATTACACACTATCTTTCTGGGGACCTGGTCATCACAGTTATCACACACTATTTTTGTGGGTACTAGGACATCACTATAATCACACACTATTTCTGTGGGGACTTGAACATAACTATCATCACACACTATCTTTGTGGGGACCTGTTCATCACAATAATCACACACAATCTCTGTGGGGGCTTGGACATAACTATCAACACACACTATCATTGTGAGGACCTGGTCATCACAATAATCGCCCACAATCTCTGTGGGGACCAGAATATAACAGTGTCATTGTGGGGACCTGGTCATCACAATAATCACACACACAATCTCTGTGGGGACATGAACATAATTATCATCACACAGCATCTTTGTTGGGACCTGGGCATCACAATTTCACACACAATTTCTGTGGGACTTGATCATCACAAACTATTGTTGTGGAGACCTGATCATCAAATTGATTACACACAATCTCTGTGGGGACGTTGGCATCACTATCACCACACAGTATCTTTGTGGGGATCTTGACATTACTATAATCACACACTATTCCTGTGAGGAGTTGAACATAACTATCATCACCCACTATCTTTGTTGGGACTTGGGCATCACAATTATTACACACAATTTCTGTGGGACTTGTTCATGTCTATCATCAGATACTATTGCTGCAGGAACCTCATCATGAATCTCATTACACACAGTGGGGGTCATTCTGACCCCGGCCGGCGGCGGAAGCCGGCGGCCTGGCTGGGACCGCCAGAATACCGCTGTGCGGTCAAAAGACCGCCGCAGGTATTCTGGGTTTCCGCTGGGCTGGCGGGCGACCGCCAGAAGGCCGCCCGCCAGCCCAGCGGAAAACACCCTTCCATGAGGATGCCGGCTCCGAATGGAGCCGGCGGAGTGGAAGGGGTGCGACGGGTGCAGTTGCACCCGTCGCAATTTTCAGTGTCTGCATGGCAGACACTGAAAATCTTGATGGGGCCCTGTTACGGGGGGCCCTGCAGTGCCCATGCCATTGGCATGGGCACTGCAGGGGCCCCCAGGGGCCCCACAACACCCCATACCGCCATCCTCTGCCTGGCGGCCAAAACCGCCAGGAACAGGATGGCGGTATGGGGGTCGGAATCCCCATGGCGGCGCAGCTAGCTGCGCCGCCATGGAGGATTCCCCAGGGCAGCGGAAAACCGGCGGTACACCGCCGGTTTTCCGTTTCTGACCGCGGCTGTACCGCCGCAGTCAGAATGCCCAAGGGAGCACCGCCAGCCTGTTGGCGGTGCTCTGCGGTTGTTGGCCCTGGCGGATTTTACCGCCAGGATCAGAATGACCCCCTATATCTGTGTGGTATTGAACATGGGTATTACTCTTATAATACATATGAGCATTCAATCCTTATATAAAAGCTCTTCTTTAATTTCCTTATTATAAGTGACTTCTAACATCCCTATCAAGTTGTAAGAAATGTAGCTGCTCAACTGCAATAACTTATTACAGTCAGAGTCAGCACAGTGCCTACTGTTTGAGTCAGCAGCTGAGAGGAAAGGCAGATCAAAAAGCATAGTTAAAGCTGCACTTTAAAAAACAAAAATGAACACTTGTATTTTCTTATTTTGTTCCGGTTTGTGAGATGAACATTGATAAGTAGAAAGGAGATATGCATGGCTAGATGTCTATCTAGCCACACTTTAGGTAATTATAGGAAAGATAGACTAGCTCTGCATGGTTCGGAAAATTCTGAGCTACAGTATTTTTTTTAATTGGACTTGTGTTAAGCTGATTCACATACTTTATTTGCAACAAATATGTAACAGTTTTAGTATGTTAATTTTGCTCTAGAATTCTAATTTTATTCTTAATATTTTCAAACATCCTATCTCGTTCATATTAATGAGCACCAGGAGAAGGATTTCAGTGGTTTATGAGATGGGTGATGGTAAGACCATGAATTATAAGAAATCAAGTACCCCTGGCATACATTCTAATTATATTGCACTCCAAGTTGGAGTTCCATGACTCTATAAAGGAATTCGTCGTTCAACTCCATTCCTTCATATGACAGTAGTCCTTGGTCACAATATCCTTATAAAGTATGTCCAGATGATACTTTATCATATCTATTGTCACAAGGTACCTCTATGGGCAATCAAATATGACTGTAATTAAACATTATCTCTGATGATTCCTCGGCATCACTGCAATCACACACTATCTCCTAGGGTATTTGAAGTTACTATAATCACGGTATCTCTGCACAGGCCTATGCATCACTGTAATCATCTACTATCACTGTGGGTTGAACACGAGTATCATGCCATACTATCACTGTGGGAACTTCAAAAACACTATCATCGCACACTATCTTTGTGGGGACCTGGACATCACAATAATCACACACTATCTCTGCGGAGACTTGAACATACCTATATTCACATGCTATGGGGCATACTTACAAGCCCCTAGCACCACCAGAGCGTGACGTTTTGGGATGCTCCAGTGGCACTGTGCACTGCATCATACTTACAAGGCAGCACTAAGCCACTTTTTGTGGCTTAACACCTCCTTGTAAATATGGGCCCCTCCAATGCAGTTTTCTTTGGCAGAGGGGCGTACAATGGGAGTTGCTGTAGACGTTCCACTGAAACACCCATTGCTTTTGACACTGCCCCAGATTTACACAACCGAGGGGTGGTGTTAGCATGGCACAAGGAGGAGAAATACTTTTATTTCTCTTTGTTTTTGCTTTTTATATGTGTGCTGCATTTTGCAGCACACATAGAGCAAAATGCCATGAATTATTGTTTATGCAGGAAGGTATCCCTTCCTGCACAATAACAATCATTCAATAATAGCGATTTGCTACTTCTATGTCTGCTGCATTCTGCAGCACACATATAAATGCCAAATCGCCATTGTAGATTATTTATGTGCAGGAATGGACACCTTCCTGCACATAAACAATAATCCCCTTCAATGCAGACACCCGTGCACTTTGGTGCAAGGATGCCTGCATTGGCAGCTAAAGTTTGCACCAGGGCTAGGGGAAACTCAGAGGTGCGCCATATTTTTGTAACTACGGTGCATCCCTGCTTTTCAGAACTGACACAGCATGGTGTTGCCATTTTTACGCAGCGCTGCACCAGTTCCTTGTAAATCTGGCCCCATATATCTTGAACATACTATGTCAGCCAGTTCTTCAACATTGATATAATCACATGTCATCTCTAAGAGGACTAACAATACAAAAAAACATTAAACAGATAATACCTTGTCGTGAATTTGATGAAAATGGAGCCTGACAGTCTAACTCTGGCTTTCTCACTTAACCCCATTGTATGTTCAATGGCAAGTCAATTATTTTGCCTGTGTGTCCTTCCTTAGCCCTTAACATTTGTGGGCACTTAGCAATAGTTAGTGTCTGTGACTCCCTTTATGTAGACTAGATTGTCTGAATGTTTGTGATGAGCACAGTATTATCATCAAAACCCATTTCGTGTGCACCCCTAGGACAAATACATCTATTTATATATGAACAAACTATCATAAAATCTAGGTAGAACACTGGCAATTACACATTTACCCATTTGGTTGTGAATGAATGAAATGAAAAATGACAGTTTTGGAGTAAGTCCTCACAAGGTTAGCAACACGTGTTCAGGTCCCCATAATGATGGTTCTATGCACATGAATAAATAAAGCTATATTTGCAAATTTGAAACAGGATCCTGTATTCTGATTTTTTTCTTAATATTTTTCTATTATTTGTACATTTTGAAACCATTGGGAAAGGTTAGTTCCCACAAGGCTGGTATCCACACATAGTCCCCACAAGGATGGTAACACGTGTATGCATGTGTGTGTGTGTGTGCGTGCGTGTGTGAATGAATGAATGAATGAGTGTCAGTGTGCATGTGTGTCCCGCCCCCCTCCCTCCTAAATTTACCGGCCGCCACTGCTGATACCCTTTGGGCATTCTCCCCCCTGCAGTCTTGAGTGCTCGTTCTGAGAGGGCTGAGGTGGTCGTAGCTCTATAGCTGAGACCTGCCCGCTGTCAGTAGGGAGAGAAGTCGTTTTTGGTTTTCTAATGATAAGAAAACACCCTGGTAACATTGTGAGCCCAAAAAAACAAGGAAAGAAGAAGACAACTTTATCGTATTCGTTTTTCAGGCAGTTTTGGATCTTCTCTTGAGTGCTATCACTGCCATTGAGAGCCGCAGATCAAAAATATTTACTTCACTGTTTTTAGAACCAACTAAGTTCTTGGAGATTCAAGAGAAGACGTTCAGAAGCACGCCTCAGTTTGGTGTTCCCCATGATTAACAAAATGGGTGCCACTGAAAGAGTGAAAAGCAGCCCCATCCAGCAGATTGTGGCCTCCAAAGTACCTATCTGAAAGATATTCTGCCGAATTACTGTGGCCATCAGGAAGAAGAACACGTAGATGAAGAGTTGGGATACCACTGTTTTGGCGGCCTTGAAGTGAACTTCCAAATGAGGCTTGTTGAAACAAGGCAAGTTCTGCTCCATGTTCCGCTTGTGTATGTAGAGGGATCGGATGATCAGCGTAGAAGAGGCCACTCCAATGACTAATGGAAAGCACAATCCTACGATGGTTGAAACAACTACGAAGTAAGAAGTCTCATATATTTCACTTATTTCATGGGTGCCGTTTTCTGTGAGATTGCTCGTCATGCCCTGATTGTATTCATGACTTAAAAAAAAATTGACTGCAGGAGCACTCACTATGAGGGATAACACCACTCCCCAAACCAGCAGGTACCGAATTACTTCTGGCAACCTCATCTTGAGCCTCCTGAAGACAGGATGCTTAAAGTCCACAATCCTCAAGCAGTAGAACACAGATTGACAGGTTGAGAACCAAAAAGTGGTGACTCCTAAAAAGAGAAAGATACTGGAGAAAGCCCAGCCAAATTTGATCTGGCACTGAAAACCACTGCAAAGGAACATCAAGAAATGAAATACACCTATTGTACCCTGGAATAAAATTTCCACCAATGCTAGCATCATGAGGATGATGTCAACAGAGTTAATGCTCCTGCCATTTGTCCAGTATAGAAGAATCACAACAACAATAAATGTGTTAATAGCAATTCCGATCACTGTTTCAGTGCCGATGATGGTCAAACAAACAACATGCCCAGTGCTCACCATGGTCTTCCCTCAATTGACCTGCAACTGGTCTTCCTAGGTTCTTTGTGGGTAATGTTCCTGCTGCCAGAAAGCAAGTTCTGTGATTAAGGTCTGAGCTCTCAAGGAGGGCTCATTTCTACGCTGTGAGCCTATCGTGCTTCAAATCATACAGAAACTATAATCCATTTCTATCCATCCTGTTTATTTCTGAAAGAATGCAAATGTGGGGAGTGCCTCATAAATCCTTAGAGCAAACCACAAATTTGCCTTAAAAGCTTTCAGTATTCAAATTACACACCGTTTATTTTTAATGTGCACAGCTGACTACACAGAGCTGGCACTTGCGCATCTTGGTGGTTCTGTTTAGGAGTTGGAAAACCAGATTAGTCTAAGCACACATGTGCCTTAGCCTTATGACAAGGGATTGTTCTGCTCCAGATCTGGTGCTGTGAACATAAACTAGCTAATGTTTACACCTTCTGTGAAATGGACTAAGGGTACGATTTAGAGTTTGGTGGACAGGTTTCGAAGTCACAAATGTACTGTCTCTATCAAACCCTCAGTTTGCCTGCTCTATTTATAGATATCCGTACCATCATCTTTCTGATGGGGGTGCTCTCACTGGCTCTGTTGTCACAAAGCTTACGCCCACAGGTTGAGCATGTTGGAGTAAGGACATCAGACCACCTGTCCTATATTAGAGCAGACAGTCTGATGTTTTTATTCCTGTCTGTCACTAACAGAAAAAAAACTGGAGGTATTAGACACAAAATGACCACCACAAACTGGGAGAAGACCCCACGGTGTGGAGGTCATTAGTATATTTTTTCCAAAACTAAACTCCCAAAACTAAACTGTGTGTGTCAGCCTGACAGACAGCGGGCCACACACCAAACTTGCAGTGCTTTCCAATGAACTGCCGTAATGACTAGTCCTCTGAAGCCAGAAGGATCACTAGTTAAGTAGCAGTGATCTCTAAATAAGGCAGGCAGAAGTCCGCCAGGGTGGCTGAAGTTAGGTCCTCTGCCACACTGATGGACAGAGGGGCCGCCTGTCAAAGTAGAAATCAAGCCCCAAGCCAGGGGCGTAGGAGACAATACATTTCTGGGGGGGACAGGGACAGCCTTGGGGACTTTCAATCAACCCTATACAAATCGCTCGTTGTTTACGAACTGCATGCTCCGATAAATATACACAATCATATATATTGGAAGTGAAATAGGGAGAAAGGAAGGCATGTTTTCACAGTCTGAAAGTATCTTTAATTGTTCTTTACATTCACAAAGTAATTAGCTCAAATGTGAAAATAACATGTTGATTAACCTTGCATCTTCATGCACCAAGCAAATAAAGGTAGGAGGGTAAAAGGGAAGAACACACCCTTTGCGCCCCACACCCACCATGCCCTTCGCCTCATGCCAATTGGAACCGCACTGGAGATATCAAAAGCGATTAGGTACAAGAGTTGTAAACTGTGCTCGGAAACCATAGTTCTAATAACACTTCTACTCCTGTGTGTGATCTTGGGCAGCTCAGCTCCACATCAGTCATAACTAGAAGCATTTCAACTGAAGAAGCACTTGCAGTTACAGGCTATATAAACATGGATTCTCTAATCTCTGTATAAACTGCAGTCACTAATTTCTTTAGAAACGGCTGTTTGTGATGCACCAAGTCACTGCGTATAAAGAAAAGACATTCACTGATTCTAAAGAAAAGACATCGGAAAATGACTATGATAAGGTTATTACAGTCGAGTTCTGACATTACAGTGCCTTCTGCCAGAGCTAGCAGCCAAGGTAAAAGGCAGATCAGGTCACAGAGCATAATTAATGCAGCTGTTTAAAGCAAAAAATGGAATGTTGCTTTTCTTTCTTCTGCTCTACTTTAATAGCTTGGAATGACAGAAGCTATGCACTAAGGTTTTAAATGGTTTGTGGGAAAGTTGGTGGTGTGACCATGTATTATATGGGGTAAAATACCCCTGGCATTCATAAGGATATTGCAAGTCACCTTGAAGGTCATACCGTATAAACAAGCATTGGCAAAGCCAATAAGTCTCGCCTATGCAAGTTCCATTGCCTTTGCAAATGTGTTTTAGCCGTGCTGTACACTAGTGAGACTACTATTCAGCATGGCTCAAAGTTAATGGCATAAAGGAGAATAATGTGTCATCGACTGGTGTGGTGTAGTGTCATGGAGTGAGTAGAGTGTCCTAAAATGGAGCAGTAAACTAACTTTAAAGGAACAGGGGTCCCTTGAATAAAATGCAACACGACTCCCATAAACAATGATATTGAAGTATTATGCATTTGGGGCGTGGCCAAGATGGCGGCATGAGTGGACGTGTTTGTCCGTGCTCCGCCGCCTAGGCCTCCAACACAGCTCTGCGACCCCAGCTGGGGTGAATTTGGGCGGCCTGGGGATCGTGCCAGACGCCCCAGACAGCAGGGTGCCCCAGGGGGCCCGGGGCGCCTGTGGAACCGCCGAGTGGGAGCGCGGAGCCGCGTGGCCGGTGCCGGCGCCTGCAGCAGGCGGGCACAGCTTGCGGCGGTTCGGGCCGCGTGGTGGCTGTTGTACCTGGCAGCCTGACGGCCTTGAGGAGTGGCGCGGCAGCGGCCCAGGAGGGCGCCGCACAGCTGGTGCTCGGCGGGGGCAGTACTGTGCTCCAGACGTGGCGTGGAGCGCCGAAGCCTAAGGGCTGCAGGGCCTAGGCCCCTGGCTGGGGAAACAAGTCTGCCGGTACACTGATGGGCAGCCGGATCTGGGCGAAGAGCGGCCCTTGGTGACGTGGGACCCTGGGTCCATTGATCGGCGGTGAAGGTGGCCCGCGGTTGACCCTGCTGACGCCGAGGCACAAGGAGCGCTGGAGAAGTGACGTACATTGCCAGTGAGAGGAGAGGTTAGTGGTGGCTGGTGACTTTGGTGGGCCTAGGGTGGCCCGACCCCCGGGCGTACTTTTGAGGAGGCTTCGATTGAGCAGGACGCACGACGCAGTGAGGGAGCTGGAGTGATGGCGGCCGCTAAAGGCAAGCGGGAACGGACTGTTAGAGACATTCTCACCGGGGCTCGCCCAGTGCCGGGCGAGGCTCCTGAGGGGCCACCTGCTGCGAGGTCTCCGGAGGAGAGGGGCGAGGTGGAAGAGAATGAAGGGGCCCCAGTTACGAGGGGCTTTCTTGCCTCCCTGTTCGACTCGCTCCGGAGTGATCTCCAACAGCTTTGGAGGGACATTTCCCATGAGGTAAAAGAGCTGAGAGCAGAGGTCACCTCCTTAGGTGAGCGGGTGGGACAGGTCGAGGACGGTGAAATCTCCCGGGGAGAGGAGGTGTCGGATCTCCAACAAGAATGCATTCACTTGCGGGAGCAACAGGATCTCCTTCAGCTTGCGGTGGAGGACCTAGAGAACTGGTCACGCAGGCATAATATCCGCATTAAGGGAGCACCGTCTGGGGCTGAGAAGGAGGACATCGGAGAGTTCGTGGTGGAGTTATTCCATTCAGTTCTTGGCCTGGAGGAGTCCCGAGAGATTGGGCTTGAGAGAGTGCATCGGGTGGGTCGGGCTCGAGGTGATGGAGATCGCCCTCCGGATCTCCTGGCATGCTTCCACAACTATGGGCTCAAGGACAGTATATTGCAACGAGCACGCAATTTGCAGCGGATCCAATTTAGAGGGCTCCAGCTTCAATTATTTCAGGACCTTTCGGCATGGACTTTGCAGCGGCGGCGTGAATTTAAGCCTGTTACGGAACATTTGCGAGCGCAGGATGTCTCATACTCTGGGGGCCACCTGTTCCGCCTTATCTTTCGCTGGGAGGCGCAGCTCCATCAAGTGAAGTCCATATTGGAGGCGAACCGGATCCTGGGCCTGGTGGAAGGTGGTCAGGACCTGGGTGCGAAGCCGGGCCCGAGCGGGGAGGACCGTCCGAGCTGGAGGAGAAAGGAGAGAAGGAGGAAGCGACAGCGAGCTACCGCATCGGAGCAATTATCGGAGCAGCAGTCCGCAGTGAGCAATGTAGCAGCTGGGACTAACATTTAAGACTGGGGCGTCTGAGGGCGGCTGTTTAGCACTGGGTCGCTTATTTGCTCGCCTACGGGCTGTCAAGGAGGGGCCTGGGCGGCGGGGTGGACGGGCCCAGCTGGTGAACTTGAGGAGGTTTCACGGCCCAGTTGAGACTTTTTCCTCTTTGGAGATGAGAGTGAGAGGACTTTATGGTTGTGAGCACCTGTTGTGCGCAATGGTTGTTTGTTGCTGTGCTTCCCTGGGAGTCCGTTCTAGGAGTAGTGTTGGCCGAGCAGCCCCGTGCTCTTTTCCCCTGGGTAACCCTCTCCCTGTGACGATATGACAGTTAAGTGTATAAGTTTGAATGTTCGGGCGCTTAACAACCCAACCAAGCGGCTAGCGATACTGTCAGGTCTAGAGAAATCTGGGAGTCACATTTGCCTATTACAAGAGACCCACTTGTTACACAAAGATACGTTTTGCATGCGCTCACGATGGTTCCCTAGGCAGCTTTGGTCCTCAACTACTACGAAACATACGGGGGTGGCAATACTGCTCTCGAGGATGTTTGCTGGGGAGATAGTTGGGAAGATACATGAAGTCCCAGGTAGGTTCCTGGCTATTAGAATGCAGCTTGGGGCGTTTTCTTTCACCTTGCTTCCCTTTATGCTCCAAATTCCCAGCAGGAGGCTTTCCTGAGACAGTCAATCTCCCCTATACTTAGTTTGCAGGTAGCACCATTTTGATAGGGGGTGATTTTAATCTAGTGATGGACAATGAGCTCGACTGCTCGGGCCAACGCTTTGGGCAGACTGGGCTGTGTCGGAGATGGGGTGTCAATGGCTACTTGAGTGTGGATTGGAGGATTTGTGGAGGAAGTCCCATCCTACACTCCGATATTATTCCTTCTACTCTGCGGCGAGCAAGACTTACGCACAGCTTGATCTTTTCTTGGCATCGCAAGAGTTTATGTCCCGGGTTAGAGAGGCTACGATTGAGCCCAGGGCCTTGACTGACCATGCCCCTATTACTGTTGAACTGGCCATGGAGGTAGGTCACGTCGGTGCCCCGAGCTGGCGCTTTAAGGACTCCTTGCTTCAGAGTGAGTCAGCGGTGGAGTCGCTTCGACATGCGATTGCGGACTATATTGTCTTTAATGATGACGGCAGCGCCTCCATGGAGACTTTCTGGGAGGCGTTGAAGGCAGTAGTGCGGGCGAGGTAATGGCATTGTCAGCGAGGGATAATAGGGCGAGGAGAGAGGAGTTAGAGCAGAGAGTGGCTGTCCTGGAGCGTTCCCATAAATCGACTGGTGCGCCCAGAATCTGGCGAGAGTTAGAGAAGGCAAGGCAGCAGCTGAAGCGACTAGACTGGGATAGGGCGGAGTACGCAGTAGTACGTCTGAAGCACAAATATTATATTGGGAGCAATAGATGTGGAAAGCTCTTCGCGCACCGGTTGCGAGCGCAGCGTGCGGCGTCGACAGTCAAACAGATTCGTTCCCCTTCCGGTGAAATGGCCTGTGGGAGTGCTCAGATTGCTGAGGCCTTTGTGGGGTTTTACCAGGGTTTATATGCGGCGGATGAGGGGGACGATGCGGCCCTGGACTCTTACTTAGAGGGCATAGCAATCACTCCTCTTGGGGAGAGGGAGGCGATGTTATTAGACCAGCAGATAAGGCCAGAAGAAGTTATATCGGTGATTTCCTGCTTGAAGAATGGGAAGTTCCCCGACCCAGATGGGTTCACAGCATTGTTTTGTAAGACCTTTTGTGTGGAGCTCGCCCCGCTACTCACACGGCTTTTTAATTCCTTTCGGACGATGGGGACCCTGGCGCCGAGCATGCTGGACGCTACTATTGCTGTTATACATAAATCGGGTAAGAATCCAGAGGACTGTGCTTCGTATAGGCCGATCTCGCTTCTGAACATAGATGCCAAATTATTCACGGGGATGCTTGCCTTCCGCCTTAATTCTTATGTGACGGGTCTTATTGATCCCAATCAGTCAGGTTTCATTCCAAATCGACAATGCGGTGATAATACGAAGCAGCTTTTGCATCTGCTAGATAAAATTGATAGATCTCATAGAGAGGCGCTTTTTCTCTCTATCGACGCTGAAAAGGCGTTTGATAGGGTTCATTGGCCATACCTCTTCCGGGTCTTGAAGCTCTTCGGTTTGGGCCCAGGCTTCAGATCTTGGATCCAATGTGCTTACCGCTCCCCTAGAGCGGCAGTTCGAGTCAATGGTGTGCTCTGTGCGTCGTTTCCGGTTGGGCGTGGGACTAGACAGGGTTGCCCACTTTCTTCCCTCTTGTTTGCGCTATGTATGGAGCCCCTCGCATAGCATTTGCGAGATAGCCCCTTGGTTTCTGGTGTGAAATTTGGCAGAGACCACCATCTTATTACCCTATACGCAGACAATGTGATTCTTACACTTGCGGAGCCTGCTACCTCTTTGCCTGCACTTATGGAATTATTAGTTGAGTTTAGCCAGGTTTCGGGATTTTAAATAAATATGCAGAAGTCTCAGGTCCTTGGTCTGTTTTTGAGCACAGACCATGAGGAAGATTTGAGAGCTTGATATTCCTTTATTTGGTCGTCCTCGTGCCTTTCCTATCTGGGGGTTGAGTTAGCAACATCTGCTGCAAAAACGGTGAGCCTGAATTACAAGAAGCTGGTATGCGATATACAGCGGGATCTGGAGTTATGGGGGAAACATAAGCTGTCTTGGCTGGGTAGGGTAGCTGCTGTCAAGATGACAGTTCTGCAGTGAATATTATATATATTTCAGGTGCTCCCATTGGCCCTACCCCCCCGGACGATTGCCACCCTACAATCTGCGGTCCTGAGATTTATATGGGAGGGTCGACCGGCGCGTCTACCGCAGCAGGTTTTATACCGCCACAAGAGCAGTGGGGGACTAGCGATCCCGTGTCTTCTGAGATATTTTCAGGCAGCACAGCTGCGCTTTCTTGTAGAGTGGAGTCACCCACTCACGGAGAAACACTGGTGCTTTATGGATCAGGCCGTGGCGGACTCTCATATTTGGAAGGAGCCTTGGCTCCGGCGTAGACATTGGGCTGGAGGTCTTTATGCGTCCCAGATCACTGGGACAACGCTGCGGGTATGGGATACGGTGGCTTGCCGTTTAGGGCTGACTTCTTTCCCTTCCCCGATGACCCCCATAGGTGCGAACCCTGATTTTAAGCCTGGACTCCGTCTGGAAGGCCTGAGACGTTGGTATGAGGGGGGCTGTAGGAGGGTGGGAAGCCTTTTTGATGAACATGGGGTTTTATCCTTTGACCAGATGAGAGAGGCCTATGGCCTAGTGGAGGCGGATAGGCTGATGTATTATCAGGTTCAGCACTGGGCTCTCTTGCCGGCGAAAAGAGCTTTGATGGATAGGCCTCTCACACCATTTAAGAAATGGCTGTTCCTGAAGAGGGATGATAGGAGAATTATCTCGGAGCTCTATCGCCTTCTGCAAGGAGTAAGCCCCCCGCCTAAGTCAAAGGGTCAGCTGAGATGGGAGAGGGAGCTGGAGAGAGAACTCTCGGATGAGGAATGGGACAGCATATTCTATAGAATACATCATACAGCATATAGTGCTGCAGGGACGGAGACATCATATAAAGTCGCCTCTTACTGGTACTACACTCCAGCGCGGTTGCACGCATTGGATCATGATAAGACAGACCTTTGCTGGAGAGGGTGTGGAGCTACAGGCACACTGGTACATTTGCTTTGGCACTGCCCCAAGTGATATTGTTACTGGGAAAACATTATAGATGATATAGACGCAGCGTTCCAGGTTAAGATCCCAAGATTCCCATCGTATGTCCTACTGGGGCTGCCCAATCCTCTTACTTTTCCTTTAGGATCTCTAAAAGGGAGGCAGATAGCCCTAGCATTCAATGCAGCGTTGCAATTGATTCTAGCTCTCTGGGGTACAGATAGGGTCCCGACTCGTGTCTCATGGCTCCAGAAGCTCTGGTTTATTCTTGCAATGGAGAAACTTATATTAGCCTCCCAGCAGCGGGTAGAAGATCTGTGCGCATTGTGGAAGCCGTTTCTTCGGCTTCTTTCTGCAGAATTTACTGAGCTGACATGCCCGACCTACCTGAGAGTTTTGAGGCTGATTTGAATCATTGGCTGGAGTGCTGCGGGGTGGGTTGCTAGAGGGGGAATGCGCTTGGATGATGTAGGGGTTAAGGAGGGGAAGGGTAGAAGGATGACACGGTCTCTTGGAGGGAAGCATTGTTGAAATGTTACTTTTTGTATGTTTATGTGGTTCTCATCTGCGGAACTGACATTCTGGATGACTATTGGACATCGCCAGTGGGCACACGGCTTAGCAAGGAGAAGATTCTCTGAGGGGTCCCTTTGAGCTTGGTTTTGGGACTCATGAGAGAGATCTTTGTATGAAGATACGATATTGCTACTGTGCTGATATATTTCATTTCTGTCCTGCGATGAGTGGTGGTTTTGTACGTTTATATTTTTTATAAAACAATAAACAGATTTGATCTTAAAGTAGTATGCAAATGGAATGTTTCATACATTTATTCAATCAAAATATAAAAGATCAAATGTAGTGGGAAAACATCAACAGGAGAAATCGAGAAAAACTGGTATTCGGGCATTTCACAAGTTATCTGGATGACCCAATGTCGCCAAGTACAAGAAAAATGTAAAAAAGTAACCTATATAGTACAGTGGTTTAGAGGAGGCTGGCCTGGTTTGTATTGGGTACCTATGGTACTTACACCTTATACCAGGTCCAGGTATTCCTTATTAGTGAAATGTAGGCAGTGTCTAGAAGCCAGGCTCTCTAGGGGTAGCTGTAGCCAAGGCTTATCTAGGAGAGATGCAAAGCTCAGGCAATACCACTGTAGTCACACAGCACTCACACACATGAAAGAAAATACTCAGTGTTACAAAAATAAAGGTACTTTATTTTAGTGACACAAATGCCAAAAATACCATAAAGACTATACTTCCTTAGGAGGTAAGTAATACACCAATTATATACACTAGTATGCAGCAATAGCAATAAAAACAGTTAGAAAAGTGCAATTAGTGAAAATCACAATGATTATGAAATGGGCCTAGGGTAAACACAAACCATATACTAAGAAAGTAGAATGCGAATGTCGGTTTCCCACCTAGGCAAGTGTGGTGTGTAGAGGGGCGCTTGGAGTATTAGAAAACACCAAAGATAAGTAATAGAACCCACCCCAGAGCCCAGGAAAGCTGGAGTAAATCACAGTAACTTTCCTAGAACACACAAGAACACGAGAAAGAAGATAATGCAAGAACCAGAAGATACTTCAAGACACAAAGGGGGGATTCCTGGACCTAAAGACCTGTGGAAGAATGGGATTATGTCCAAGAAGCACAGAAGAGTCCAGGGAGCACAGGAGCCCCTGCTAACCCGAATCAAGGTGCAAAAGAAGAACCACTGGTGAAGAACAACAGTCAGTACTGCACCCAAGAAGATGGATGCGGGTTCCTGGTTGGTGCAGATGATATCCCACACCGGATGGATGATTGCAGTCTGGTTTGCGTTGCTGGATTCCGCCAACAAACCTTGGCACACGCAAAGCTCACGGTTAGCAGAAAATGGCACTGCCTGGGACCAGGAAGAACCTGGTTGATTCTTCCCACGAGGAGGAGTCAGAGGGGGCTCTCAGCAACTCAGAAGCTGTGCATTGCAGGAAGGAGTGCTGGGGGCCAGAGTTACATTGTGCACAAAGAATTTCATAGAAGGATGCCAACAAGCCTTGGCAACTGAAAAACATGTGATGAACAGGGTTACTGTCTTGCGTGGGAAGGCAAGCTCTTACCTCCACCAAAGTTGGACAGTAGGATGTCAGGACCATCAGGACCACTTCAGTCCACCATCCGTGATGTAGGATCCATGCAACTCAACAGGAGAGGGGACCCAAGCAGATGGTCGTCGTTGCAGAGAGGTGCCTGCTGAAGCAAGGGAGTGACTCCTTCACTCCAAGGGAGATTCGTTCATTCTTCTGTTGCAGGTTGAAGACAGGCTGTCCTCGGAGGATGCACGACCGGTAAACAGTTGCATTTGCTGGCAAGAGCTGAAGATACAATGTTGCAGAAGTTGTCTTTGCTTCGTTGTTGCAGTTTGTGGAGTTCCTGGATGGTCCAGATGCAGTTTCTTCAGTGAGAAGGTGAAGTAAAGGATGCAGAGGATACCTGCTGGAGTCTTGCAATCCGAATCTGAAGAACCTCCCAAAGGAGAGACCCTAAATAGCCATGAAAGGGGGGTTGGTCAGCTAAACAGGTAAGCACCTACCAGGGGACGGCTCTGACACCACCTGCTGGCACTGGCCACTCAGATGCTCCCAGAGTTCGCTGCCAACTTAAAATTCAAGATGGCAAAACACAAGGACCCTCTGGAGGAGCTCTGAGCACCACACCTGGGGTGGTGATGGACAGGGGAGTGGTCACTCCCCTTTCCTTTGTCCAGTTTTGTGCCAGAGCAGGGACTGGGGGTACCTGAACCGGTGTACACTGGATTATGCAAGGAGGGCACCAAATGTGCCCTTCAAAGCATTTCCAGTGGCCTGGGGAAGGAAGCTACGCCTCCCAAGCCTGTAACTCCTATTTCCAAAGGGAGAGGGTATAACACCCTTCTCCCAAAGGAAATCCTTTGTTCTGCCTTCATGGGCTTGAGCTTCTCAAGCAACAGGAGGGCAGAAACCTGTCTGAGAGGTGGCAGCAGCTGGGCCTGCCTGGAAAACCTCAGAAGGCTGGAATGGCAATACTGGGGGTCCTCTAAGGAGCCCCCAGAGTGCATGAAATTATACAACCAATGCTTGCAAGAGCCTTGGGTTATGATTCCAACATGTTTGATACTAAACATACCTATGTTTGGAGTTATCATTATGTAGCTGGGAATAGGTAGTGACCTATTTCAAGTACATGTGTAAAATGGCATCCCCGCACTCAGGAACTCTGGGAAAATGGTCCTGGGGGTCGTGGGGGCACCTCTGCTAGTGCAGGGGTGCCCTCACACACAGATACTCTGCACCCTGCCCTCAGGGCTGGAGGGTGTGCTATAGGGGTGACATATAAGTGACCTGGTGCAGTGTAACTGGCAGTGAAAGGGTGCATGCACCTTTTCACGCAGGCTGCAATGGCAGTCCTGCAGAAGCCTTTGCATGGGCTCCCTATGGGTGGCAAAAGAAATGCTACAGCCCACAGGGATGCCCTGGAACCCCAATGCCCTGGGTACCTAAGTACCATATACTAGGGACTTATAAGGGGGCACCAGTATGCCAATTTGGGGTGAAATACTGGGTTACCAGTATGCAACAACCATAATTTAAGGGAGAGAGCATAACTACTGGGGTCCTGATTAGCAGGATCCCAGTAGACACACTCAAACACACTGGCAAACAGGCCAAATGTGGGGGTAACCAAGCTGGAAGAGGCTACTTTCCTACAAGGTTAGCACCCACAATAATAATTTACAAGCTTTTATACACCGACTTTTACATGAATGACTCAAATAGTGAATCGAGAAGTCATTAGCTCATAGTGCCTATGCTTGTGCCAACTTATGTACAATATCACAAATTCAAGTCAAGGTACTTTGGCCGACGATATTTAGATCCCCTAGACAAGTATCAGGATCATCCTAAGCCTTCGTTAAGCTTGAGTTAAAAGGGTTACAGAGTGCTTCTAACCAAAACGGCGAAGATAAATCGGACTCACTTCTCATATGAGTGAGAAGGCAATCAATGGAGATCTGAATCTCTAATCAAGCGCCAATGCCATAAAGTAGTAGAAGAGTGAAGTAGTGTCACAGTGTAATAGAGTGGCAGAGTGTCGTAGAGTGGAAAGGCATAAGGAAGAGTGAACTGGAGTAGAGTGAAGGTAAGTAATGTGAAGTGGCATAGAGAAAGTTGGGTAGAGTGTTACAGTGAACATAGTACATTGTTGTATAGTGGAGTGGCAGAGAGGGTTGTGCAGTGGTGTTGAGTAGAGTATCATAGATTGAAGTGGCATAGAGTGGTGTGGAGGGCATGCAGTGGAGTAAAGTGGAATGGAGTGGCCTATAGGGAGTTGTGTAGGGAGTTACACAGTGGAGAAAGTGTTAAAGTTTGATGGAATAGAGTATCAGAGTCTAGTATCATGGATTGTAATGTCAGAGTGAAGTGTCATAGAGTGGAGTTGGGTGGTCTAGAGTGAAGTGGCATAGAGTACAGTGGCGCAAGGTAGATTGGTGTAGAGTGCAGTGGTATAGAGTGCATTGGTTTTGAGTAAAGTGGTGTAGAGTGCATTGGCGAATACTGCACTGGTTTAGCGTACAGTGCAGTAGCGTAGAGTGATGAAAAGTAGAGAGGAGTATAGTTCAGTGGCAGAGTGCAGTGTTGCAGAGTAGAGTGTCATAAAGGGAAGTGCTGTTGAGTAGAGTGGCATAGAATGCATTGGTGTAGAGTGCAGTGATGTAGAGTGATGCAGAGTAGAGAAGAGTGGCGTAGAATACAGTGGTGCAGAGTAGAATAATGTGGCATAGAGTGCAGTGGCATTGAGTAGATTGCTGCAGCGTACAGTATAGTGGTGAAGGGTAGATTGTTGCAGAGTGGAACATAGTGATGTAGAGTGCAGTAGCATAAAGCGGTGCAGAGCAGATTGGAGTGGTGCAGGGTACATTGGCGTGGTGCAGGATAGATTAGACTTGCATAGTATAGAGTAGAGTTGCGTAGATTGCAGTGGCATAGAGGAGCTGATTTCAAAGTAGAGTGAAGTGCCCTATAGTGGAGTGGTGTAGAGTAGATTAGAGTGCAGTGGTGCAGAAAAGAGTGCAGTGGGACAGAGCACAGTGGCATTGAGTGCAGTGGTGCAGAGTAGAGTGGCGTGGAGTTCAGTGGCAGAAAGTGCAATGTTGCAGATTAGAGGGTCGCAGAGTACAGTGGTGTATTGTAGAGTGACATAGAGTGCAGTGGCATAGAGTGCTGTTGCACAGAGTACAGTGGCATTGAAAGCAGTGGAATAGGGTGCTGTGGTGCAGAGTAGGTTGGCATAGAGTGCAGTGGGATAGAGTGCATTAGTTTTGAGTAAAGTGGTGAACAGTGCACTGGCAGAGTGCAGGGGTGTAGTGTACAATGGTTAGAGTAGAATAGCATAGATTGCAGTGGTGTAGTGTAGAGTGGAGTGGTACAGCATAGATTGCAGTGGCGTAGAGTAGCACAGAGTGGAGAAAAGTGCTGTAGGATGCAGTGGCATAGGGCAGATTGCTTCAGAGTAGAGCGAAGAAAAGATAGTATTCTTCAATATGTTGAAGTATGTAACGATACCAACAACATAAATAATAACGCTAGGCATAATGGCCCAAAATTAAATATGGCTTCTACCTGTTAGCCACGCTGTAATCAAGCGCTTCATTACCTAGAAAACAAAACATTAAAGATAAATGTTAGAAAAATATACCCTTCTAATAGCTAAATTGTTGTGTGAAAAGGTAAAATCTGGGCTCTATCTCAACTTCACTGTTTCACCAACTGGTGTGATCTTAGGCAAATACAGAATTTGTGTTTAACAGAGTCTCCTTTCTAGCCTGCGCATATCAGGCTGAGTGGGACTCCGTTCTCTCTTTAGATCTTCCTTATTGTCTTTCAGCTCCTCTTGAAGGCATCCTGCAGTGCTCCTCTTCAAGGCGGCAGGTGATGCAGACAGTAATCATCCAAAACTCTTTTCTCCTCCTCGTGCCCTTTGTTCTTATGAGCACCCTTAATGCCCACAGCTGTGAACAGGACAAACAAAAGGGTAGAGGGCGCCGGGGGCCTCCGGACTCACCTTCATTCTGTTACCATCAGATTGGAGGATGGTCAGTACAGGGCTATCATAAGTAGCGCTTTTGTGCGCTAATGGCCCTCTGAATAATAGATGTGAGAGGGGAAATTATTGTGTCCCCTTGTCCCCCCCACCTTCGTCCCCTGTGTCCCCCCCCCTCCAAAATCTGGGGGGGATACATCCCCCGCACCCCACACACTTCCTACGCCCATGCCCCAAGCATCGCTTTTCCACATCTTTTGATAGTTAGGGTTAGGCTTGGTGTCTTGAGATTGTCCAAAAACATAATCAACCTTTATGCTGCAGTTATCATTAGGAACGTAGACGTCTTAAAGTTATGCATTGTTAAGTAGGCACACATTTGCTGATTTCGAGCGCTTCTGTATCATAGTGAACAACCAAAAAGGACCTGTTAGAGACAAGATAAGAGTAAAGACTACCCCAAAAAGCATGCCTTCTGGGTCTCAGAGGACAATTCTGCATACCAACGCTACAGTCACAGTGGTTCTTCTTTTTCTAAGAGTGCCACGCTACGGTTGTTTGTTAGAATATCAATAACATAAATATTGTCTAACTTAAATATCCTTTCCAAAAATATTGCTACATTGGGCTAGATTTTTTTATTAACACCAATGGGGTGATATTAATAATATTTAGAACACAATATTTTTGTCGGACTATAGTTAAGCCACAATATTCTGGTACTAAGTAACCCTTTAACAGTTCTGAGTATCATGAGAATCTAGACCCAATCATAGGGCATTTAAATAAGATTCTCATTTCCATTGTTAGTGTATGGATTATAAAAAGATCCAGGACACCTACTTTTCTGACAACCCTGGAAAACCGAAAATATTCAGTGCATTCCTCAGGGTGATATTCCACTGTTGCAGCAAGTTGAGCATATATGCTCTGGGGAAAGTGCTACTCCCCAAACCCAAGTTACAATAAGAGCCCACAATTTCTTTCTATTGACATGGTCAAATGCTGTTGTCAGGTCCATAGAACAAACTTTGAGCCCGTTTGGGCCATTCTTTTACACAGAAAATATTATATACACATTTTAAAATTACTCAAGAGTACCCAGGCCTACCCCAAATTCGTAGTGCAACCCAGTTAATTGTGATACGTGTTTTAACTTTCGTTACAGCACATATCACAATTAGGAGTTTTGTGATAAATATCGGCAAGTCTAGCATGCCTATATCCATTGGGGTAAAATGTCCTGTATATACTGGAACACAGAAATTGTGGGGCAATAAGCACCAAAATGCACGTTATTCTCCAAAAACCTGTAATTATGAAGTATTTATCGCCCATCAATACATTTGACTCTGTAAAGTCAGATTTTATCAGGTGCAATAAATATCACATTAGTCACCAAGCCACTCATAATGAGGTCCATATTGTTTTCCCAGGTGAAATTGAGAGTTAAATTGAGCCTGATTCAGTGTCTTTCTTAAATGTAGTAATTATTACTGAGCAAGACCAAGAGACCGAGTGCTGTCCCGAGACTGAAGTCTGCACTTCAGGATGCAAAGCCCAAAGATAAACAATATGTTTACACAAGTCCATAAGTACTTGGGCTGGATGCACATTTGTGATGTGGGTCAAGTGGCGGCTGCCTCAAATCTCAAGAGGAGGGGCATAAGGGACGGGCGAAGTGGGGGGAACGGGAGAGATAAAAAAAATGATTAAAAAAACCTCTTACCTCTCCGACACCACCACCTGCCTCCTTGCTTCTCTTCTCTCCTGGTGTCCCAGCAGTCCCTGGGACACCAGCCCAGGCTCCCCTTTCAATCCTGGCACTTCTCTCATGCTATGCCTAGCATGGGAGCAGCGCCAGGATTGGTCTGAGTGGCTTGTTCTGCCGCTCAGACACTGCATGAGATTCTGTGCAGTTTCTACAACCCAGCTGTGTTGCGCAGCCGGGTTGGGGAAACCTAAGTTAGCCTGTCAGTTTGATCGGCCTGAGACAGCTGGCCAAACTGACATGCACACTTAGTGCACTGACTCCACTCCCCCTCTTGCCCCCTCCCATGGACCAGCCCCGCCCCTCCCAGTGCCACCAGATGAAAATAAAACAATAGTATAATATAATTTTATTCTTCAGCCGCTGGCTCTTAGCCAGGGGGGCGACGCTCCTTTGCCATTACAAAGGAGCAGCCCTTGTGTGGGTTACTTGCGTGGGTTACGTCGTCTAAACTGAAGGCTAGACAGAGGCCATGCAGGGCATATTATATAGAAAACATCTACAGGGGCTCTGCAAGAGATACTGTAGAACCATAAAAACAGGGGCATAGCTTGGTCATTAAGACTGAGAGGGGGTGAGCTTCAGATTTCCTGACAATCACGCTGGCATATTTTGTTAACATACATCATACGACAAGTAGAGTGCATGAGAGGGGCTTAAGAGGCAGTGGAAAGGGAGAGGAACGCAGATTGGTGGGAGTACTGAGTGAGAGAAACACAATATTTTGTAAAATAATCAACGTTTTTTAGGGATTTCAAAACAGAGATGAGAGTGCATGTTTGTGTGTTTTTGCCTGTGTGCACAAGCACGAAACACGGTTGAAATCAAACAGACACCTCACCATACCCAACTGAAAGCATCTGTACCAAACTATTTATCAGAAAATGCATATATTAGGGACGGTGAAATGCCCAAAACACCCCTCCCCTGAAGCTACGTCCCTGCATAAAAGGTAAAGCATCAATGTTTTTGTGATTTATTAGTGTCTGGATATGGCGTGATTTGGATTAAGAAGAATATTTAGCAATTGTCCTCTCCAAAATATGATTTTAGAATTCCATGGAGAAATATTCTTCTCATAAGATTGTAGTTCTAAAGTTTTTTTAACTGTGACAAACATAAAAGTCACACAATATCATCAAGAGGTGTTTTCCGGGGCATCTGTTTTCAGACAACTGAGGATACAAACATGAAGTAAATTAAATGGAAATTATGCAACCGGCTGTATGCATGTTACAGTATGGTAGAAACATTAATCAACAACCACTGGCAAAGCCAACAGGTCTCGTGTTGACTTCCAAACGTTTAGGTTTGTCAATGATGGTATTGTTTTGTCATGTTTTTTACAAAACTTTATTGTTATATTGGCTAAAAGCATAACTATTGTTTGGTCTATAAAAAAAGCACACATTGCCACAGTAGTGCTAGTCACTGAAGGGAACTACTTTGGCCCATATTTATGGCAACTTTGTTCCACTTTGCGTAATTGTTTTTTACACAAAAGTGGCACAAATCTACTGCCATATTCATATTTTGACACTAGACCCATCTAGCATCAAAATATCTGATTTAGCGTCATCTTTTGGGAGCGCCAACCCACCTTGTGTCGTTTTGCGATATATTTACTGCCTGAAGAAAAAATGACGCACAGAAAGGAATCGGTCTCAAAAAATGAAGGCCCAATTTGTGTCACATTTTAATGCCCGGTCAGACCAAGTGTTAAAATGAGGCCCACACACCACAACTCAGGTAAGCACACAGAAGGAGCATTGCCCACGTACTGGACAACATGGAACTGTAAATGATCAAACTTGCCACACGCTGCAGACAGTGAAGGCAACAGGTCCCTTCAGCACCACCAGAGCAACCCCAAACACCACCACAGCAGCCACAAAGACGGCACGGAAGGCGGGAGAGGAAATTCTGACAGCACACAACCATCTTTGGGCTCAGGGAACAAGATGTCATCAGAACCTATAGTCTGAAGCGGGAGTCCATTGTACACCTGCTGCACCTCATAGCACCTGACAACACTGCAAGGGTGGAAACACCAACTAATATACCACACATGACCAAACTCCTCTAAGTACTCCATATGCTGGCATCAGGATCATTCCAGACAACGGGTGCACAAGTGGCTGGCATCTCCCAGCCATCGTTCTCAGCCTTCCTACCAAAGGTCTGGATGCAATCATCTGCCTCACACCCTCACACCCCACCACATCTGCTTTCCCAACACCCAGCAATTGCAGCAGGAGATCAAGCAAGGTTTCTACTATATTGCTCTTTTCCCGCATGTGCTGGGTGCAATGGACTGCACCCTTGTACAGCTTGTGCCACCTGCTGCAATGGAACACCTGTACAGGAATGGAAAACCCATAGATTCCATAAATGGAACCACCAACGTCCGTGTTGCCTGCATATTCCAGCATTTCACCATCAACGAGCTGTTCCAAGATGGGCAATATGGCAATGGCCTACTCGTAGGTAAGCCACCATACCAACCAGTACACCGACAACACACCAACCTTGTAGGACAAACAAGACATACTCCACACGAAACACACACGGGCAGGAGAACACAGATGTACAGACATCAACACATATGCTACATGCCACATTGCATTGCATTCATTGCACATCAGACACACATACACACAGATGTACATAATGCAGCCACAGCCTGACATGCACACCACATGAAGGACAGGTGGAGCTATGTCCCCTTTTTATACAGAAGCTGGCCCCAACCCACTGGTTGACAACAAAATACTGATCCCACACACATTACACCAAACAATGAATAGCTCAGCCATGTGAGTGGCATAGGCCATGTCAATGTAAAGAAAGTCACACATAGGCACAGCCCCACATTTGTCATGGTGTAAAAGCCTCTGTCGGCACCAATATCAAATGGCACACAAGTGTTGACATGACCAACTACATATCACCTACACATAGCTGTAGTGAGCACCATTACCTTCCAATGATGCTGGTATTGGGTGGCCACATTATCCAGGGCTAACCCACAGAGGCAAGGAAGCTGCGGTGGGGCAAAGTGCTTCACCACCTGCGCAGAATATTTAGCGTAGTGTGCACTGACCACCATTTGAAGCATTGTTGGGCTGACCTGATGGCACAGGAGCAGGATCTACTGGATCACCTGGGTATACAGATTGGTGGACCAGTTGGTAAGTACCCCATTTGCCTAGCTACATCCTTATATGCATGTGCATGACAGACGGACATAAGGTTGAGTGCAGCATGTTTTGTCAAGGGTCAGGACAGGTTGTTGTGGGCCACACTTAAGAGCCTCTAGCGCCACCTTAGTGCTGCCATTGTGAAAAACACAAATGACGTTAAGCCAGGGCTGAAGGGCCATTTTCCCTGCACCATATTAAACAAAGTGGTGCGATGAAAGCATAGTGCCACTTTGCTAAGCCTTGCACAACATGATGGCTGTGCCAAGCATCATGTATGGATGGGGGCCTTCCCCAGTAAGGGGTGCAAAATTTATGAGCCCGGGAATAACGTTACATACCCTAGGGCCAATTGTTCCACCACTTTGAACACCTGCTCAGAGCAGGCGTTGAAAGGGTGCATACCTTTATATATGATGGTCCTCTATGTACTCTGCAGGAGTAGTGCTAAAAATTTGTGCCACTCCTACTGAGTTCATGTTTTGCATCTATATGTCATAGCCCCCTAACCTGCAGAAGGATGCACCGTATATTACATATGGCGCACAGATGGTGGGAGATATGGGGGTTCCAAGGGGTGCAAGGACAATTGGAAGGCACTACATTCAGCACCACTCTCCTTCAATCAGCCCCTTTGTGTCTTTGGCTAACGACATTTAAGTGAGCTTAGCTAGGCACTGAGTTCAGGCTACTTGCACATTCCTCTTTGTGTACATCATGCACATACACCACACAAAACAGACAGTATGGGGCAGGCCTGCATCTGCGGCAGCACTAGCACCTAGCTCCGTAGCCAGCACCAATGCAGGCATACTTGGGCCACAGTGCAAGTGTGTCTGTGTTGAGGGGAGTCTAAATGGGCAGATTGGTATAACTTCCTGGACATAAATGGTCTACTGTGGTGACAATGGCTGCCCACACAGTATTGGCAAGTCATCCATAATGTTATTCAGTTAATATGCAGGAAGGGACAACTATGTGAACATGAGGAAACTGCCATTTTAGCCTTTACATGGCACATACATATTAGTGACAAGAAACAAGGATGTATCAATGCAGCCCTCAACACTTTGCTATGCTCACTCCCCTTAGGGCAGTTGTTAGATTTGTTTGCACTAATAATGATTAGGATGTCTTCAACATCTGGAGGAGGGTTACAAGCAATGGGGGTTACAATGGGACAGCCACTGCAAAACCATTGCATTTCCCTCTGTTTCAGAATACTGTGTCATGCTGCCCCATATGGACATGGAGGTGTAATGCCAATAAACAGCTGCATGACAAAGCCATGTGCATATGGTACAGTGAAATGCACCATAGCAGCATCAGGGAAACTGATGCTTTGGTGGTGCCAGGGTCTCCATTATCTGCACCTTCATCTCACAGACAGATTATAGATGTTTGGCAGTTCTTCTGACCTACCACTAAGTTGACTTGCTTACTCAGCTTTACAAGTTGAATGTGAAACTGTTGTCCATGCAGACATTTGTCCAAATGTCACCAAGAGCACTGCCCCTTTGCCTGTGACTGTGCTTTGCAGGGTTGGCCTGCAGTTGCTGCTTTTGCCTGAAAGAGGACAAAGACTGGACGTTGTGGTATATTCCTGCTTGTGAAAAATCTCGAAGGGCTTGGACTGAGCTTGCCTCTTGTTTTGAAGTCTCAGGGACATCAAAGACTTCTTCTGCCAGCAACTGGACTCTCAGCACAGACCCCTGCCAAGTGGTGCCCTATCCAGTCCATGGGCCCTTGAAAGGTGAAGCTGGTAGAACAAGGACTAAAATCCACACACAGGAAGAAGTGAAGGAAACATTTCGATGCACCACCTGCAACACGGCTGTAAAAACGACACACCACCTGTCTCATGGATGAAATTGATGCACCACCTGCATTGTGGCTGGGAAATCGATGCATCACCTGCATTGCGGCTGGAAAAACGACGCAAACACTGGATTGCGGCTGCTGAAAATGACGCAAACCCCACACAGTGCGGTTTAACATCACCGTGTGGCTGGATTTCAAACACATCATCGTTGGGCACCACAGTCATCGTGAACCTGCACGGATCCGAGGTGCCCCGCCCAGAAATTGACGCATTGCTCTCTTGCGGGGGAACGATGCACAGCTTCACTTACGAGTAAGGAATTGATGCATCGCTGACTTTTCCAACGTGCGCTTGTCACTGTGGTGTTATTTTTTATACAAACCAGGTACTTTGTGTAATAACAACGTTTCCATTATTTTCTAGGGAGTAAGACTCTTTTTATTTTAAAGATTCATATCTTGACTTGTGTATGTTGGATTTGTGTCGTTTTAGTCTTGTTTGATTTAGATAAATCTTGCCTATTATTCTAAACTGGTGTGGTGTCCATTTTCCATTTTGTAGTGTTTTCAATGTATTACTGTGTGTTTTGGTACAAATACTTTACACATTGCCTTTGAGAAATGCCTGACTGCTTGTGCAAAGCTACCAAGGGGGTGAGCAGGGGTTATGTTAAGTGTGTATCCCCATTGCCCTGAGTAGAGTGAGGGTCCGTTCTTGGACAGAGTGCAAACAGCCTGCCAACCAGAGACTCAATTTCTAACATTGGTGATCAGCAGTTGGGATTGGACTTGTATTTGTAGTTGACATATAGTGATTAAGTGTACACCACTGTTTTCAGTGCAGACCATTACACAACCACATACTGTTTTTTCCTCTTATGTTTTCTGTTGTCCTCCTAGAGATCTTGCAATTTTTTGTACTCTGGTTTTTGGTTGCACCTGTGAGGCCTTTGCAGAATGGAAGTCAACTGCTGGCACCTGGAGAGCTATACAATGAGGTAGCTAAACATTTTCTGCAAGGAAATTGGGCTGGCTGTGAACAGAGGGTCCCAAAGGTGGGTTCTTGAGACAGCCCTGTTTCAGTATGAGATGATATGCTGGGAAGTACCCATACGAGATGATTCTGAGGAGGAGGACTACTCTGATGAGGAGGGCAGTGGCCCTGAGAGGGAACTAGAGAGAGAGGGATGGGTCCTAGCCCAGGAGCAGTGGATGAGAAATCTGGATGAAGAGCTCGAGAGAGCTGAGGCTGAGAGAACCTTGGCCAAGGAAAAAGAAATGTGTGCAGCTCATAAACTGAGTCTAGTTCAGATGGTGACAGCAAACATCTTATGTCCAGTACTGAAGAAGTGCACATGCCCAGAGACTGGGTGCTGACTTAAAGGAGGAGGTTATCTTACACCAGGAAGTTAATGGTATGAGGCAGCTCCAATGCTGTGCAGGGTCCCTGAGTTAGATTAGGGAACCAGCATGGGGAGTCATATTCTTTTTAGTGGGAGAGACACTCTACTGGCTCTAGGAGAGACTGCCAGGGAGAGGGATAACCCCCAGGTGGAGGTCCTGGTTGTAAAGTATGGAGGCACCCCAGAAGAGTGTGGGTTGAGTGTCAGGGATAGTCAGATACATTCTCACCAGTCTCACGGGGGTGATGTAGGGCACTTTTTCAAGGCTGAGGCACTGGATGGTTGGGTGAAGTGTAGTTTGCTTAACTCATGTGAGGGGCTGTGTGATGTGATTGCTGGAGAAGATATGTCCAGTCCTTGTTTTCCAGAGCTATGCCAACACCAGGTGGAGTGTGAGTTCTCTGACCCCAGAGAACTTGCACTGGAGGCAGATTTCTGGGTGAGAACCAGAGGGTTTGAAGAGGCTTTTGGGGGCTCCTGAAGGAAGTGGCTTAGGTATTTCCCAACTAGGTGATGTGGGGAAGGCTTGCAGTGTCCCAGGTAGGTCCCTGTGTAGTAAGATGGGTGAGGGATTTCATGTCCAGTCTCAGAGGAGAGGAAATGGGGGTGGACTGGGTCTGAGGATGCCCAAGATCCAGTCCCAGAGCCTGAATGCTTCCCTGAGTGATCACCAGGAGGCGAGCTTAGTCTGTACCGTGGTGCCATCTGTTGAGGGCGACCCTATAGTGTTAGGAGAATTTGGGGAGGAAAGCTGTTGCCAGCGTCCCACCAGTTCTGGCGCCTGGCAGTACCACTCCTAGTGAGGGGGTGCAGAAGTCCAGACAGAGGGTTGAGGGGGGTTTGCGAGCCCCAGTGGAGAACCTGGAGGGTCATCTCTGAGGTCCGAGCCCCCCAGGAATTGCCTTGGTGATACCACATCTGGGCTGGGGGGATCCAGGCTCTGCCAGATGGGCAGAGGTAAGGAGACCAGCGCCAGCCAGACTCTAGTACAGACTATACGGAAGGTGTTTCCCTTGTGGGGGTGTAGGTGTGCTCCCCAGGAAGTCCTAGATTGCCGGGCAGTGGTCCAAATGAAGGGTACAGATCTTAGGCTGGAGGGTCAGGTGCAGGGAGTATACTTTGACCTAATGGGGGGACGGTTTGCCCAATCACCTCCCCCGGTGTGACTTCTAGGAGGACTCTCTGTGGTGGGGGATGCAGAACCCTGGGCGTAGGGGCAGGGGAGGTAGATACTCACCTCTAAACCTGGTTCAATCCAAAGGTACAGACCCTGGGTGTCCCCCCTGACCTGGAGGGAGGGGCCACTGCTGATAATGCCCCTACCATATTGTCTTCTGGGTGTACAGCTCCAGGAGGGAGGGTGCAGTGGCCCAGAAGGAGGGACAGGAGAGGGCTGTGTTACCACTGACCCCCACCCAGCTTAAGGGCGCAGACCATGGGTAGGGGGACCAGGGCCAGGAAGTCATCCCTACACTGGTATGTGAATTGTGCAGGACTGCTTCTACAAGCACCCTGACAATTCTGGATTCTGGGGGGGCACTCCTAGTGCAGGGATACACAACCCCAGAAGAAGGGGTAGGAGGAGGGGAACCTCGCCCCTGACCCCAATCCAACCTGTGGTTACAGACCCCAGATTGGAAGACCAGTTGCAGGTTCACATCCTTGCACTGGTGGAAAGGAGAGTGGACAAAGGGTGCCAGGCACCTGGGGCTACTGCCTCCCACTCTCCAAAGTCACAGGGGTTGGAGAGCGCTGGAAGGCCTGGGGCCTGGCTCTCATCCCTGACAGCTGTCAATGGCCACTGTGGCTCGCTGCCCTGGTGAGATTTTCCCCGGGGGGGACAGGAGTCACACCCCAGGGGTGGAGTGGGCCACACAATTGTGTTGGCCATGGGGGTACTGTCTGCCCACTGGGATACATCTGTGAGCAAAGTAAGGTTAGGTGCTGCACAGATGGTATCTGCAGGTGAAGAGAAGGGTTCCCCATGGGTTAACTTAGTGGGCCCTGAGAGTATGGAAAGAAGGATCCAACTGGGCTCAGAAAGACGTAGAACTGGAACATGCCTCTGCTGTTGTGGGCCAGGGTCCATGTTCTATCACCCCAACAGGGAAGTCCATCAAGGTATTGATTGGTCTCCCCTGGCTTTAGTCTGGTGGGGGGGTTGTGATGGACCTGGCCCTTCTGGAAGGGTCATCCTAACACTTGTTGCTTTCTTCCTCCTATTTTTTTCTGAAAAACTTTTGTTGATTTTAGGACTCTGGGCATTTTACCACTGCTAACAAGTGCTAAAGTGCATATGCTCTCTGTATAAATTGTAATGGTAAATGGCTTTTCCGTGATTGGCATATTTGATTTACTAGTAAGTCCCTAGTAAAGTGCACTAGAGGTGCCCAGGGCCTGTAAATCAAATACTTTTAGTGGGCCCTCAGCACTGGCTGTGCCACCCACACGAGTAGCCCTGTAAAGATGGCTCAGACCTGCCACTGAAGTGTCTGTGTGTGTTAAACTGTCAATTCGACCTGTCAAGTGTATCCACTTGCCAGGAACAAACCTTCCCTTTTTAAACATGTAAGGCACCCCTAAGGTAGTCCCTAGGTAGCCCCATGGGCAGGGTGCAGTGTATGTTAAAGGTGGGACATGTACTGATGTATTTTACATGTCCTAACAGTGTAATACTGCCAAATTTGGTTTTCACTGTTGCAAGGCCTATCTCTCACAAAGGTTAACATGAGGGCTTCCTTTAAATATCATTTAAGTGCAGTTTCCCTTTGGGAGCAGATAGAAATTTGGATTTTGGTGTCTCTGAACTCACAATTTACAAATGCACCTATTGGTAAAGTTAGCTTTTAAATTGTCAGTTTGAAAATGCCAATTTTAGAAAGTGGGCCTTTTCTTGCTTAAACCATTCTGTGACTCTGCTGGCTTCTGTATTCCCTGACTCCTGCCCTGCCAAGTGGTGCCCTATCCAGTCCCTGGGCCCTTGAAAGGTGAAGCTGGTTGAACAAGGACTGAAATCAAGGCGCAGGAAGCTGTGAGGGGAAAATTTCGACACACCACCTGCAACGGCGCTGTAAAAACAACGCGCCATCCGCCTCATGACTGAAATAGACGCACCACCTGCATTGCAGTTCGGAAATTGGCGCATCACCTGCATCGGGCTGGAGAAACAGTGCAAACACCTGCTTGCGGCTGCTGAGAATGACGCAAACCCAACGCAGCGCGGTTTTCCATCATCGTGTGGGCAGATTTCGCACGCATCATCGCTGGGCGCCAAAACTATCATGAACCCACGTGGATCCGAGGTGCCCTATCCAAAAATCAACGCATCGCTCTCTTGCGGCGGAGAAAAACGACGCACGCTCTCACTTGCAAGTAAGGAATCAGCGCATTGCTGACTTTTCTGAGGCACACCCACCCATGTGGATTTATTTTTGATGCAAACCAGGTACTTTGTGCAACAACATTTTCATGTTTTCTACGGAGTAAGACTATTTTTATTTTAAAAATCCATAGCTTGAATTGTGTATGTTGGATTTTGGTCGTTTTAGTCTTGTTTGATTTAGATAAATATTGCCTATTTTTCTAAGCTTTTGTGGTGTCCGTCTTGTAGTGTCTTCACTGTATTACTGTGTGTTTTGGTACAAATACTTTACACAGTGCCTTTGAGATAAGCCTGCCTGCTTGTGCCAAGCAACCAAGGTGGTGAGCAGGGGTTATCTTAAGTGTGTATCCCCATTGCCCTGACTGGAGTGAGGGTCCCTGCTTGGATAGAGTACAAGCTGATTGCCAACCAGAGACCCCATTTCTAACAATAGGTTTAGATATGATGATTTTCCTATGTTTTAATAAATCCTGTTAGTATTAGAAAATTATCTTTCCATGCTGATTGGGTGTCTGGGTGTTCTCATGTGCGCACTGGCCAGGTAGGAGGATTGTCTTATGGTATGCTCTCTGTCTTTATTGTCCATGGATGACTATGTGCATCCTCTATGACCAATGAGCTGTCAGATTGGCTGCTAAATGACAACTGCTAGTCTAAACATTTGTCATCCATAGTTCCAGCCATTCACATTGTGTATGTATATGGTATCCTGGACAGGTAAGTATGGCACTTCAACAGTCATTGCTGGGATCTGGCAGTATTATTGTTGGAAAGGGTGGAACATATGACATTAGCCATATTTGGGTCTGTAACCTGCCACAATGACAGCAGCCCGTCACTGATTAGATTTGCCTCTTCTGATTCAAACATATTAATTGTACTAGTACTCTCATTTGGGTAAATTACCATACACTTGTTTCAGACCCATACATGCCATATGTCAACTTCCATGAATATCTGTTCAATACATGTATTAAAGACTCTGTAAGTTGGATGCAGCCCACAACACCACCATTCACCTTTTTCATGTTAGGATCCTAGTGTGTGGCTTTGAGTCTGACAGTAATGCACACATGTGAATAAGTTCTGTTCTCATTTACATAGCTTCAGACATTGCATACATTTAGATGAGTTGACGGATCACAGTAAACGTTGAAATGTTACATGTGAACATGGTGATCTATTTAGAGGTGCAAGTGTATCTTCCAATGCTATACTATGAGAGATCCTGAGCCATTTGTTGCACAATCAGAGTCCAAGGGTGAGGGACATGTCATGAAACATGGTTAGGAGAAGTGTGCATTAGTGAAGAGGTGTCCAAATTGCCAATAGGTAAGATTTGAGACAATGACAGCGCATAGCAAAAGAGTCAACAGTGTTTGAATGAAGATGGTATATTGCCTCCTGTCACAACACTGGCATGATCGTAAGTACAGAACTAAGGAGATACTGTCTATGTGGCACAGACTGTTGCTACTGGGTGGTTTTCCTTGTGAATGTTGTTTCTTCCACATCTTTATCCTCTGATGTGTACGGTGCCTCCTGTGCCATGGGTGGTGCTGTTGTTGAGGTTGAGGGGGGCTAACACACATCAGGGGATAGAGATGTGGAGTCAAAGGTCCTGGGAGCTACCATTTGTGGGAACACATAAGGCATCATTGCAGCAAGGAGGAACTGCTGATTTCTTAATACCGCAGAAACATCACGGTGGTAGGCAGCCATGCTTTCTCTGAGGAAGGCCACTTACCGCTGTATGGACTTCGGGGTATCATGTATAGTCCCCAGCCTGTTGTCTATCATGCTGCTGCCACTTTGGGAGGGCAATTGTTGAAACCTTTACCTCATGACATCAGCTATGTTGGCCAGGGACTGCTGGAGGCCATGTATTGAGGAGTGGGTCCCTTTGATGGCAGCTGAGTTGTCCCTAATTGCCCTCTGCACTCCCTCTAGACTGCCTACCATGGTCTCCATCCCTACCCGCACCTGCTTGGCCAGCTCCCGCTGGTCTCCTACCGCTGTCCTCTGGAACGTGATGTCTGGGTCCATGGAGTCCAGGGCTGTGTCAGTAGTGGCTGGTGCTGTGTGTTAGTAGCTGGGTGGTTAATGTGGAGACCCGCAATGCTGTGTCCTCCCTGCGACAGGAGGTGGGGTCTGGAGAGAACCTAGGACATCCTGGAGAGTTTCTTCATTGATGGTCGGTAGTTGGTCATCCATGTCATCTGTTAAATACAGGACAGGCAGGTTGGCAGGAAGTCAGGCATCATCCTCTGCAATGAGATAGTGATATGTCAATCTTTGATTGTGATGGCTGTTGACATGGCACATCATTTACTTTCTACTGAGGGCTCAGTGACATGTTACAGATCCCAGCCTGTGGTTGTATATTATGTGTATCATTGTGCATCACACATGAGGCAAGCTCACAAGGTATTTTGGGGCATATTTAAGAGCCCCTAGCGCCACCGGAGCAAAACTTTTGTGACGCTCCGGTGGTGAAATGCCCTGCGCCGTATTTACAAGGTGGTGTTCAGCCACATTTTGTGGCTTAATTCCACCTTGTAAATACGGCCCCTTCACACGCAGCACTTTGTGTGGAAGGGGCGTGCAATGGGTGTTGCTGTGGGCATGCCACAGAAACACCCATTGCATTTGGCGCTGCCTGAGGCAGCGACAAATTTTAACGCCACCCTAGGGGTGGCATTAGCATGGTGCAACAATGAGAAATGCTTTCATTTCTCCTTGTTTTTTGCTTTTTCTATGTGTGGTGCATTTTCTGCACACATAGAAAGAGCAAGTCACCATTTAAGATTGCTTTTGTGCAGGAATGTGTTCCTTCCTGCACAAAAAAATCTTCCCCTTTAAAGCAGATCCTTGCACTATGGTGCAAGGGTTGCTGTGTTGGTGCACGGCAGCTAATTTAGTGCCAGCACAGGGGGAAAAACAGGGGTGCACCATATTCTGGTAAATACTGCGCATCCCTGCATTTTGAAAATGACAGTGTGCAACGCTGCAAAACTTGGCCAGTGCCACAGATCATCATTTTCTACTACATCTGGCCCTATGTGCTTTGATCCCACACCACCTACTTTGTTGCAGGCTCCTTGTCCCTGCCACTGACACTATTCACCATGGTGGAAATTATCACAATAGTGTAATTTGTGCTGTCACTCTCTTGGTGCTATAATGCGTTGGCACCAAGAATGATGCCACTAGTGCAGCATAGGACAGGTAGGTCTATTGCGTACAATGCTTGTGTTAGATTCTCATCTGCCTGTAGCAGGCTCCAGGCATGTGCTAATGGGAAGGGTCAGTGCAACCATTATGGATTGTCTGCCCCATTAATTTGGGGCAGACAATCCTCTAATCCCCTAATAACTCCCTAATTTTGGGACATTTCCTTGCACACAATGTATCTGCAACAGGCATGTGGTGGTGAAAGGATGTAGAAAGTGAATCAATGCATGCATTTTGATACTGTTGATGTGGCACAAGGGGAATGTGCAGCTTGGACCCACATGGACAACTATTTGTATGATGATACAGTTACATTATGGTCTAGTGACATTGTGCCAGTAGAGCAACTTTGATGCCACTTGTGCCAGTTCTCACGCACATTGATTGTACCACTAAGCAGTGCACCAACCATTCACACAACACACTCAATCTTGTCAGATGGTGAGATTGCAGCTGCTTGTAAAGCTACACAAATGATGTTCACAAACATGCCCCATGTGTTGTATCAGTTGACTTTTGTGGCCATTCCCAAATGACGCATGGAGTTGTATGAGAGTTGTTGTTGGTCCACCCTTTGTGGTTTGTGTTCCACAGGTTGCACACGTAAGGCTTGATTTTTGGTCGTGACCATAGTGAGTGGCTTATGTCCACGTTGTGCATATGTCAGAGTGCATTGCACAACCAGAGCATAACTACAAGTGTGGCTTGGGTGGTGATGAGGCATTTTGATCCAGGGATTTTGGGGGTCATTCTGACCCCGGCGGTAAAATGCACTTACCGCCGGTCATAAATCCTCCATAATCCCGCCGCGGTCGCGGAAACCCGCCACGGTCATTCTGACCCGCAGAAGGCAAACCTCCGAAAATCCGACAGCCACAACCGACCGCCAGACCAGCGGTCGGCGGAAAAGTGGAGGTGACAAAACCTCCCCCGCCACGCCAACAGAAATACGCCCATGCCATTACGACCCACGAATCCACGCGGCGGTCATTCAAACGCGGTATTCCATTGGCGGGACACACCGCCGCGGTCAGAATACACACAAACGAACAAAACTCAGCCACATTGGACGATTTGAATCCCACACACCTGATACACATACACACACCACTCCCACACACACAATACAATATAAAACACCCACCCACATCACCCACAAACCCCTACGCAAAAAAATTCTGAAAGAAGGCCAGAGCGAGACACCACCATCCACAAACTAGCAGCCACAGCCACTCCACACCATCACCCACACACTATCCACACACAAAACAACACACACCACCACACTCAACACACTTAAATACACATACTCCACCCCACACATCATACACACCACCCCATGGCACCCCAAAGACAACCCCGCTTCACAGACGAAGAACTCAGGGTCATGGTGGAGGAAATCGTTCGGGTAGAGCCCCAGCTGTTCGGCACACAGGTCCAATACACCAGCATTGCCCGGAGGACGGAGCTATGGCAGAGGATTGTCGACAGGGTCAACGCTGTGGGACAGCACCCCAGAAATCGGGAAGACATCAGGAAGCGATGGAACGACCTACGGGGGAAGGTGCGTTCCATGGTATCCAGGCACAACATCGCCGTGCAGAAGACTGGCGGAGGACCCCCACCTCAACCCCCACAATTTACATCATGGGAGGAGGAAGTCTTGAACATCCTGCATCCTTACGGCCTCGCAGGAGTCGGCGGAGGAATGGATACTGGTAAGTTGAAGCTTCACTACTGCTTCCCCCCCACCTGCATGCCAAATCATACCCCAACCCTCACCCCCATCCTCGAACCCCACCCTCACCCCCACCCCCACCACCATCCTCACCCCCACCACCATCCTCACCCCCACCCTCACCCCCACCACCATCCTCACCCCCACCACCATCCTCACCCCCACCCCCAGCACACCTATTCCCCGCCAATGTCTCACCATCACAACCCACACATCCCAAAACCTAGGCCTGCATGCGTCCACTAAGCATGGACACCCATCACCAAAGCATGCCCAATGCATATACACATCCCCCCCACAAGCCACCCTCACCAAAGCCCCCACACACGAATGCCAGCACTTGGGGACACGGGAACCCACAGATACACCCATATGCCACACATTGAAACTATAACCATACCTCTATACCCCTGCAGGACCCGACCGTCAACACACCGCCGCGGAGAGCCCAGAATTCTCCACACCCCCCACCCAAGAGGCCGTCAGCGATGACAGCAGCTCTGTCGACCTGGACACCGATGACCAGCCCGGACCATCGGGGACCTCTGGACAGTCGGTTCCCCTCACACAGGCCCAGGCCACTACAGACCCAAACCCCTCTGGGAACACCAGCATAGCTCCCACCCAGCGGGCCCATGCCTCTGTTTCCAGGGCGCGTCAATCTGCGGTGTGTCTACCACTACAGGGCACCCAGGATAACCCACCACCCCAACAACAACAGGGACCTGGGGGAAGTGGTAGTGGGCACACCGGCCAGGGGGCAGAGGCCCAGGGAAACAGGGCAACTCGGAGGGCAGCTGTGCGACAGGGGGGGGACGGGCCCAGGGAACCCACTCTCCACGAGGTCCTCACCACCATCATGGGAGCATACAACCGCTCCCAGGAGACGATGGCGACGGTACTGGCCCGGTTCCAGGAGATCCAGGTACTGCAGGAGGAACACTATCGGGGGTACAGGGAGGACATCAGAGCCCTCACCTCCACCCTGGTTACCATGGTAGGGCTGCTGCAGGACCTCGTCAACACCAGGGCGGACACTCAACAACACCCAAGGGCCCCTTCCACTAGCCTGGACCAAGAACAGCCAACCACCTCCGCCGGCGCTAGTGGACAGGAGGCCCCCGCACAGCAGCAGCAGCCCACCAGACCCCCACCTCCTGCAGGAGAAGAACCACCCCGCAAGAGGGCCCTGAGATCTCGCAAGAAGACAGAGTAGGATGTCAAGACCCCCGCCAGCAATGGATACCACCTGATGTCATCCCACTGTCCCACATTGTCACCCTGTCCATCCTTGAACTGCCCATGCACCATCTCTCCACAGGCCTCTGGACAATGCACCTGTGTGACTGTTACTCTGGACTCTGCCATGGACATTCCTTCACCATAGCCCCCACCCACTTGAAACCACCCATCCCATTTTGAGCACTTCAATAAACACCTATTTTGCACAAAACTATCTGGAGTCTGGCTGTGATTTCAATATATTGTAATTGACATGACAGTGCAAATATGTCCTTGTACATGGTGAAGTCAACAAACAGCTGCCACAAAGCTGTAGTCCATGGGGAAACGAAGCACAGGACTCGTAGTGGGGACCCCAGATCTGAAATAGGGAGGGAAAAGCCACAACTCAGTCATCATACACTGGGGCAAATAGACAGGCAGCAGAGATGCAGGAGAGTAGTTCACATTTACTAAATTATCTTTGAATTGTTACCTGTGTCCTATTGGAAGTACTGTTCAATGATTCTGTCCCTGTTGTCTGTTTCAGCCCCGTTGTCTTCCTCCTCGTCACTCTCCTCAGGTTCCACAGCTGCCACAACACCACCGTCTCGACCATCCTCCTGCAGGAAAGGCACCTGGCGGCGCAAAGCCAGGTTGTGAAGCATGCAGCAGGCCACGATGATGTGACACACCTTCTTAGGTGAGTACATTAGGGATCCACCTGTCATATGCAGGCACCGAAACCTGGCCTTCAGGTGGCCAAAGGTGCGTTCGATCACCCTCCTAGTACGCCCATGGGCCTCATTGTACCGTTCCTCTGCCCTTGTCCGGGGATTCCTTACTGGGGTCAGTAGCCACGACAGGTTGGGGTACCCAGAGTCCCCCACTAGCCATACACGGTGTCTCTCTAGCTGTTCCATCACGTAAGGGATGCTGCTATTCCTTAGGATGTAGGCGTCATGCACTGACCCTGGGAATTTGGCATTTACATGCGAGATGTACTGGTCAGCCAAACACACCACCTGGATGTTCATTGAATGGTAACTTTTTCTGTTCCTGTACACCTGCTCCCTGTCTCTTGGGGGAACCAAAGCCACATGGGTCCCATCAATGGCACCAATGACGTTGGGAATATGTCCAAGGGCGTAGAAATCACCCTTCACTGTAGCCAATTCGCCCACCTCAGGGAAAATGATGTAGCTCCTCACGGATTTCATCAGGGCAGACAACACTCTGGATAACACCTTCGAAAACATGGGCTGAGACATCCCAGAAGCAATTCCCACTGTTGTCTGAAATGACCCACTTGCCAAGAAATGGAGTACTGACATGACCTGCACCAGAGGGGGAATCCCTGTGGGTTGGCGGATGGGGGACATCAGGTCGGGCTCCAGCTGGGCACACAGTTCATGTATAGTGGCACGGTTAAGACGGTAGGTCAGGATAATGTGGCGTTCTTCCATTGTCGACAGGTCCACCAGCGGTCGGTACACGGGAGGATTCATCCGTCTCCTCGCCAAACCCAGCGGACGGTGCCTAGGAAGGACAACATGGAGCACACAGTCAAGCAACCCACAGGTACGTACTCACAGCTAGCACAGTAAACGATTCTCTATGCAGTGAATGGCGTGTCTGAGTGGCTATGCAAGGCCTAGGCCTGTGTGACGCAGTTGAAATAGAGCCATGTGGGCCCTGGAAATGGCGGCTGCCTGACCTGTGAAGTGTGACAGTGGGATGTGAGGTCAATGCGCTGGCGTGGCACACCGCGGCGGGCGGCGGGCGAAGACCGCGGCGCGAAGCCGCATTGGTTAACATTGAAGCCTATGGGTTTCAGGAGCCAATGGCGAAGGGCGCCGGCGGTGGCGGGACGTACCGCCGCGGTACGCACCGCCGCGGACGTGACCGCCATTTTCTATCTACTAATCCACTTGCGACTTGAACTTTCACAGGAGAGGACCTATACTGCAAATGTTGCTGTGACCTCGGTCTGGAAGGGACAATGGCTGCTGCGCCTGGGGAAAGGGCCCCTGCCTTCACTGGAGAGGAGTTGGAGAAACTTGTGGATGGGGTCCTCCCCCAGTATGCGCTACTCTACGGTCCTCCAGACCAACAAGTGAGTTTAATTCAATCTGGATTTGGGGCCACTGGCTGGCTTGGGGGCCTGGCGGGGGGCCTGGGGGGGGCCTGGCGGGGATGGGGGGCATGTTGGGCCTGGCGGGGGGCATGGCGGGGGGCCTGGCGGGGATGGGGGGCATGTTGGGCCTGGCGGGGGGCATGGCGGGGGGCATGGCGGGGATGGGGGGCATGTTGGGCCTGGCGGGGGGCATGGCGGGGGGCATGGCGGGGATGGGGGGCATGTAGGGCCTGGCGGGGGGCATGGCGGGGATGGGGGCATGTTGGGCCTGGCGGGGGGCATGGCGGGGGGCCTGGCGGGGATGGGGGGCGTTGGGCCACTGGCAGGGAAAATGCAGACAAACTTGAACGTGGTATTTCTCCCTCCCTGTACGTGTCACATAGGTCCGCGCCCATGAGAAGATCGGGATTTGGCGTGCCATCGCCAAGGGAGTCCGGACCCTGGGGGTCCACCATCGACGGGGCACCCACTGCCGCAAGAGGTGGGAGGACATCCGCCGCGGGACCAAGAAGACCGCCGAGTCTCTGCTGGGGATGGCCTCCCAACGTAGGCGGGGTGCCTGCCGTCAACTGACCCCCCTGATGTTCCGGATCCTGGCAGTGGCCTACCCTGATTTGGATGGGCGCGTGAGGGCAGCACAGCAGACACAAGGGGGTGAGTACAAGCATTATCTACTCTGTTGTCGCGCAGTGGAGGTGTCTGGGTGGGGGAGGAGGGCTGTGGGTCCCCCTAGGCCAGGGCGATATCTGTAGGCTGGGCACCCCCGTAAGCCCCTGTGTCCCCAGCCACCACCCTCAGTAGTTTGTCAGTACAGCCATCCCTGGGTCGTGTCATCCATGGGTGCAGTTGTCAACTCTAGGCGTGTAGGGCATGTTCCACGGAATGCGTAGCGGACCACAAGTGCGCAACTTAGTGCAGGGGGCATCTGTGTCTGTCATGTCCACTAACTGTACCGGAGATCCATGTACTCAATATCCCTTTATTTCTCTCTCCCCCCCCTTTTTGTTTGTCTTTCTGTGCTTGTGTGCATCAGCATCATCAGGCGGAGGAGAAGTGGCATCGGGGCAGGAGGGAGCTGCATCTCACATGGCCCAGGAGGGCCATGCCACAGAGTCAGACTGGACCAGTGAGACGGAGGGCGAGGGGAGCTCCACGACGGGGACGACTGACCCTGCAGCGACACGGACACGTCCTCGGAAGGGAGCTCCCTTGCGGGGGTGGCACCATCCGTGCCCCCCGCCATTACAGGTACAGCCGCCACCCAGCGCAACATCTCCGCCCTCCCAGCAGCCCCTCAGCGTTCGCCCCGTGCCCGCTCTGCCAGGAAGCCGGGCATCTCCTTCGCCCCAGGCACCTCAGGCCCTGCCCCTGTTACCCCCGCTGCCCTCAGTGAGGAGGTCATTGACCTCCTCCGAACGCTCATTGTTGGGCAGACTACCCTTTTGAATGCCATCCAGGGGGTGGAGAGGGAGGTTCATCGCAGCAATGCGTACCTGGAGGGCATTCATTCGGGTCAGGCTGCCCATCAGCGATCGTTCCAGGCTCTGGCCTCAGCACTGACGGCAGCCATTGTCCCTGTCTCCTGCCTCCCTCTACTAACTCCCTCCTCCCAGTCTCCTGTTCCTCTGCCTGTCCCACCCACACCATCAGACCAGCCTGCACACACCTCAACACCCAAGAGAAGCTCATCCAAACATAAGCACCACAGATCACGCAGACATTCACACACGCAACATTCCGATGCAGACATGCCAACAGTCACTACCACCTCTGTGACCCCCACCTCCTCGTCTCCCTCCTCCCTCCCTGTGACGTCTACACTCACACCTCCATTCACCTCACCATCAGCCAGTGTTTCCATCACCAGCACACCCTCCACTCCAGTCCGCACACGTGCAGTCACCACCCCCACTGCCATTTACACGTCCCCTGTGTCCTCTCCCACTGTGTCTGTCACCCCCTCTTCCACACCACACAAACGCAGCCACCCACCCACCCAACAGCCATCCACCTCACGACAGCCTATCCCTCCTGCACCTGCACCCAAAGACAGCAAACGTGACTCACCTACAACCACATCCTCTCCCTCCACTCCCATTCCCACTGTACCTACCACTCTCCATTGTCCCAAGAAACTCTTCCTCGCCACTGCTAACTTCTTTCCTGACCCTGAGCCCCCCCCTCCTTCTCGTCGGGGTAAGAAGAGCACCTCAGCCACCACCAGCCCTGCAGCCCCCTTGACAAGGGTGCAGGGGTATTGGAGCCCGCCAGCCCGCATGTCTGGATCTTCGCCCAGCAGCAAGGGGACAGCCAGCCCACCCCCTGGGAAGAGGAGCAGAAGGCGGAAGGGGCGCCGCAGGAGCCCGCCTTCTACATCCCCCCCGGACACCACCCAAAGACAGTCACCAGTCACAGCTCCAAAGGGAGGAAAGGGCCACAGACTCACGACTAAGGAGGGCAAGGGCAGCAAGTCGGAGAGGTCAGGCAGCAGGCATGCTGCCCAGGAGGAGCCCACAACCCCCATAGCCGCTGCCCCGGGAGGAACCGGCACAGCTGCCCCGGGAGAGCCCACCACCCCCATAGCCGCTGCACAGGGAGGACCCAGCCCAGCTGGCCAGGAGGGCCCCACCACCCACAGCCCAGGTGGGCATTGAAGGAGCACCATCCCCGCTGCCCAGGAGGGCACCACCAGGCAATGAGCAGTCGGCCATAGACCAGCCGCCGTCTCAAGCACCGCTGAACTGGGCCCCGCCATCTCAAGAACCGCTGAACTGGGCCCCGCCGTCTCAAGAACCGCTCCGCTGGGCCCCGCCGTCTCAAGAACCGCTGAACTGGGCCCCGCCGTCTCAAGCACCGCTCTGCTGGGCCCCGCCGTCTCAAGAACCGCTGAACTGGGCCCCGCCGTCTCAAGAACCGCTGAACTGGGCCCCGCCGTCTCAAGAACCGCTCCGCTGGGCCCCGCCGTCTCAAGAACCGCTGAACTGGGCCCCGCCGTCTCGAGCACCGCTCCGCTGGGCCCCGCCGTCTCAAGAACCGCTGAACTGGGCCCGCCGTCTCGAGCACCGCTCCGCTGGGCCCCGCCGTCTCAAGCACCGCTGAACTGGGCCCCGCCGTCTCGAGCACCGCTCCGCTGGGCCCCGCCGTCTCAAGCACCGCTGAACTGGGCCCCGCCGTCTCAAGCACCGCTCCGCTGGGCCCCGCCGTCTCAAGAACCGCTGAACTGGGCCCCGCCGTCTCAAGAACCGCTGAACTGGGCCCCGCCGTCTCAAGAACCGCTCCGCTGGGCCCCGCCGTCTCAAGAACCGCTGAACTGGGCCCCGCCGTCTCAAGCACCGCTCCGCTGGGCCCCGCCGTCTCAAGAACCGCTGAACTGGGCCCCGCCGTCTCAAGCACCGTTGAACTGGGCCCCGCCGTCTCGAGCACCGCTCCGCTGGGCCCCGCCGTCTCAAGAACCGCTGAACTGGGCCCCGCCGTCTCGAGCACCGCTCCGCTGGGCCCCGCCGTCTCGAGCACCGCTCCGCTGGGCCCCGCCGTCTCAAGAACCGCTGAACTGGGCCCCGCCGTCTCGAGCACCGCTCCGCTGGGCCCCGCCGTCTCAAGAACCGCTGAACTGGGCCCCGCCGTCTCAAGAACCGCTGAACTGGGCCCCGCCGTCTCAAGAACCGCTCCGCTGGGCCCCGCCGTCTCAAGAACCGCTCCGCTGGGCCCCGCCGTCTCAAGAACCGCTGAACTGGGCCCCGCCATCTCGAGCACCGCTCCGCTGGGCCCCGCCGTCTCAAGAACCGCTGAACTGGGCCCTTCAAGGCAAGACCCGCTGAACTGGGCCCTTCAAGGCATGAGGCGCTGAACTGGGCCCTTCCAGGCAAGAACCGCTGGCCCTTTGGCAGACGTGGCAGGGCAGGATCTATCTCGGGCAGGGCTGCAGGATGTCCTCTGGCCAACATGCCTCCTCCAGTGGCAGTGGGGTCTGTTATGGACTGTATGGACTGTGGCTTTGCACTCCCCAGGATGGCCCAGTGGGCAGGCCACCCACTGTATGGACTGTTTGGACTGTGGCTTTGCACTCCCCAGGATGGCCCAGTGGGCAGGCCACCCACTGTATGGACTGTATGGACTGTGGCTTTGCACTCCCCAGGATGGCCCAGTGGGCAGGCCACCCACTGTATGGACTGTTTGGACTGTGGCTTTGCACTCCCCAGGATGGCCCAGTGGGCAGGCCACCCACTGTATGGACTGTTTGGACTGTGGCTTTGCACTCCCCAGGATGGCCCAGTGGGCTGGCCACCCACTGTATGGACTGTTTGGACTGTGGCTTTGCACTCCCCAGGATGGCCCAGTGGGCAGGCCACCCACTGTATGGACTGTATGGACTGTGGCTTTGCACTCCCCAGGATGGCCCAGTGGTCATGGAGTCCCCTCGTGGATCTGGCGTCGTGTACTCAAGTGGCTGAGGTGCCCCCCCTTCCCTTCCCCCTGAGGTGCCTGTCCTATTTTCTTTCTGATGCCCCTGCAGTGTTCTCTCCGTGGAGTTCTTGTCGTGGGACTGGGCCTTGCCCCTTTGCACAGGACCCCTGTGGTCCACGGACAGTGGTTGGACTACATTTAGTAGCTGTGTATATTTTGTACATAGTTTATTTATTTATTGGGATTACTGGTGTCCATATTTCAATATATCTGCCCGTTTATGATCTCTTCTTTTGGTCTTTGCATTATTTCGGAGGGGGGGGTTTGTGGGTTGTGACAGTGATCTGTGGGAATGCATTGATGTGTGTGTTGTAGTGGGTATGGGTGGGTGGGTGTGTGCCGGTAATCTTTTCCCTCCCCTGTGTCGTAGGTGCAGTACTCACCGATGTCTTCCGCTCCGCCGGGCGTGCTCCTGGTATATGAGCAGGTATAGGAGTGCGGGGATGACCTGCAACTCTGGTTCCATACTGCCGGAATCTCGCGTGGAGTGCGTAGAGGTGAGCGTTTTCCCGTTCGTAGTCTGTTTCCGCCGTGTTTTTATCGGCGGTGCTCCCGCCCCGGAAAAGGTGGCGGATTGGTGGGTCGTGATAGGGTGGGCGGTACATTGTCTGCCGCCTGGCTGTTGGCGGGGACCGCCGCGCTGTTTGTTTGTACCGCCGTGGCGGTCGGAGTGTTAATGCGGCGGGCTGTGTTGGCGGTTCCCGCCAGGGTCAGAATTGCATATTTTGGACCGCCGGCCTGTTGGCGGCTTGGCCGCCGCTTTATCACCGACCGCCAGGGTCAGAATGAGGGCCTATGTGTCTTGATGCAACCCTTTAGTATAAATTGAGTGTGTCCTATGTGCCTCTCCCTTCTGCCATTTGTGAGATTCAAGATAACCCCCCCTGCAACTTACCCTGCATTTGTGGTAGTTCATTGTAGTCTGTGCTGTCTTGTCCTGAGATTACAGTGACCACCTCCTTCGGGATGACTGCTGCGACCATCTCCTCCAGCTCATCCAGGTCCTCCTGCGATGCAGGACTTCCACCTCCAGTCTTCAGTGCTGCCTTTTGGTTCCTGGCCAGTTTCTCCTTAGTCCTGCGCTTGCAATCGTGCCAGCACTTCTTGCGATTGGTGACATTCCTCCTCACCTCTGCCACGTTGTTGACTTTGTCTACTATTGCCTTCAATATGACCTCTCTCCTTCCTATTGGCAATTTGAAGGTGATGAAGAGCTGGTGTTAGTGCTCAGTCATCTCTCCGACCAGGATGTCATGGTCCTCCTCACTAAAGCAACACTTCCGCTTCCTCTTCTCCTTCTCCTGGGACTTTGCTGGACCCTCTTGGCTGGTACTTGGGTGATTGGGGTCTCCCTGGGGTCTCTCCTGGCCTACATTCTCCATCTTGTCTTCCCAAATGTGTGTTTCTTGTTGTGCATATTTTTACGCTAATGAGGTTACTTATGGCACACTTATGTCGCTAGGGAATAACGATAGCTCACATTAAAGTTTTTGACCCACAACTGCTCTAGTGCAGTTGTGCATCATTTTTCATGAATCTGCCCCTTTCTGCTTGTGTACTCTATGTGAAAGCGCAGAATGCTGCAACTCACAGCGAAGGTTGCCAGTGGCTGAAGGAGCTGACCTTTTACCCCATGCTGTATTCTGCAGAGGGCTGGATAAAATGTGAGTGACACAACAGACCAGTGGATGAAGAGGGCTGGATGGAAAGCAACACAAATATATAAGATAAGTAATTTTAGTAAAACCAGTCATGGCTAACAATGGAGCTAATACAACTGTACATAGACCAAATATTGCTAATGTTGTTGATTCCTACTAGAGCCATTCAATTATGAGAAGCACTCCTATCTCAGTTAAAGAGCGGCAACAGAATCCAACTTGTCAACCACTTTCTTTGGCTTCTCAAATAGATCCCCTCACATCCTGGGCCAATACATTCTGAACGCAATTTTAAGGAATCGCTAAAATAGCGATTCCTTAAAATTGCGACCCTGTTTAGAGAGTCGCAAATTGCGACTCTCTAAATTAGAAATCGCAAATAAGAATTCCTTATTTGCGATTCCTTAGCACATGTATGAAGCCATTCCTAAATGCGATTTTGGCATTTAGGAATCGCTAATTACCACCAAATTCGAACTTGGTGGTAACAATGTGCAAAATGTAAAAATGCTTTTACAAAGCATTTTTAAATTGTACATGTAAAGCACACATTACCTTTTGGCATGTGTGCACCTTACATGTTGCCAAAAATACTTTTGGGTGCAGCAGGCAGAGGGGGCCTTAGCCCTCCAGCACCCTGGGGTTTTGCATTTCCAAAATTGCGATTTCTGGTTCAGAAATCGCAATTTTGGAAATGCAAAAAATTCGCAGATATGGGCCAACAGGCCCATAGCTGCGAATGGTGCCGGTATCGCAATTTGCGATTCGGTAATAGCATTTGCTATTTTTAAGAAATCGCTATTATCGATTCGCAAATGTGATACATGGTGCTTTGCGAGTCGGAAATAGCGATTTCTTAAAAATCACTATTTCCGTATCGCAAAGGGCCGTGATGATACATCTGGCCCCATGTCTGGTAATAGGCAGCACCTCTATAATGGGAATGCACCAAGATGAATCCTCTTCAGCTATTAGTTCTCAGGAGAATGCACTAGACTCAAATGTAACATTAAAATCACCTGTAATGATGATGAAGTGCGACTTGGCGTAACAAATAATAAAGCCATCCAAAATCTCTAAATTTGGGGAAGGTACTTTAAAAGAAGTTAACCTGTTGTAAACATTAACAAGTAGCCAGGACCTCCCACCAGCCTCAACAACCTCTAGCCCCATTATGTCCAGACATTGTACTGAAATCTCTCGTATTTGCTCCCTCAAAGTAGTTTTGACCCATATTAACAGGCTACCAGAAGGGTGGCCTGCCATTGAACTGAGGTAAATTTAGGATAACTTTAAAAGCTGTCCCTTAGCTCAGTACTGAAATCTCTCTCATTTGCTCCTTCAAAGTAGTTTTGACCCATATTAACAGGCCACCAGAAGGGTGAACTGCCACTGAACTGAGGGAAAGTTAGGATAACTTTAAAAGATGTCCCTTAGCTCAATTTCTAAGGTCCATGTCTCCTAGAACACACATGTCAAATACATCAAGAAAAGCACCCCATCCTGGGTCAGCCAGTTTGGTGAAAGACCTGCTATATTCCACCAGACTAGGGAGAACCTTCCATTGCACTATTTACTGGTGGGCCCATAAGTAATCACAATGGTGAGGTCTACAGAATGTCCAGGAGGAAGGGACGACCATAGTCCCTTGTTGTTTCCATCTAAGCTGGGATAATTATGGGGGTTGGTGCTTTGTCTGCATCATCAGAGTAAGGCCATAGCCCAGATATCACCTCCATCACAGTCAAGGGCATAACTGTAGCCTCATAGGAATCCCTTGCTGTCTCAGTGAGTCAATCGATTTCATGGATATCAGAGAGTGGGGCATAATGATCATCAGTTGGAACAACAAATGTGCATGATCTCTGCATAGCTCACTCTCCAAGCTATCATTATTTAATCATAAAAAATAAGCATCCGGGTCCACATTGTCATGAAGTCAGTGAATAACTTTGTTATGAAGTTCCTCAAAGGATTTAATCTTATTCTCCACCAAGGGAGGAACACTTGCTAGACCTATTGATTGAGGGCATGCCTCAGGGAGGAGAGAGATGGTAGAAAGAGCATAAAGGATGACAAGCTCCTATGTCCTTCATTGCTACTCGCTGGATTAATAATGCATCTTTGTACCCCTATGCAATCCTAAAAGAGCATTGTTAACCTTTCCCTCTACTAAGCTGTCCACCACTCCTAATACAGGAGTGACGACAGATTGAGATGGTGGCCATTTCAAGCAGACACACTATAGAAATAAGTCAGTCTATTAAAGGGGAGAGTTCAGCCAGTAAGAGTGACTTGAATTTCAAACAATAGTCCTCCATAAGATGCTCAATATGGGACTGGCTAGAGCTTAAGTCCCCCAAAGCCCCTGCTACAGAAGGAGGGGCAAGGCAGGATAGGGAGGAGTTTGTTGGAACCTAGCGTATTGAGCTTGTGGCCATAGTTCGCCTTGCCTAATTAATGAAACTAGAAGTCGCTCCATGATTATTATGGCTCCCCTGTATTCCCTAGGGGTGAGCAGAACTCCCAGAGTTTCACTCCATGCAATTCTGCTGAGTTACAAAAAAAATCTGTGAGATTCTGTGGAGTTTCACATGTGGGTAGATATCTATATTTTGCGCTGCCTGTATGTATTTTTAGCACCTGGAGCTTGTTCCACGCTGAGAAATCAGCATGACTAGCATCACATGGTGTGCCTGAGTGTGCTGCTGCTTGAGTGGGTTTTGCTGCTGCTCAAGTAGATTTTCTATTCAAGAAGCAGCTTTTCCAACGTGAACAATTGTGACCGCCTGTGCTGGAAAAATCTTGCCAGATGCCCCACAAGTGCCCAAAAATCGCACTAGGGGATACCAATTCGCACTCAGCAACTTACCATTGGCGAACAGCGTGTGAGAAAAAAACTCTGTCATGCGGCTGAGTGCAGAATTTGGTTGGAACTCTGTGTTACATGCGTAATGCGGAGAGGCCAAAACTCCACAGACTAGCTGGCCGAGCAGAATTTTTTGTCCACCTCTAGTTTTGACCCCTTGCTGTTTTCTAGTTAAAATTGAGGGCTATTAGTATCACTCCCTGCCACAGTGTGGGAATTTGTGACACAGGTGGCTTCACCAGTTGATGTAGCAGTGAGTGGAAAGAGACCAGGCATAGGCTCAAGGTGTAAGCCAGTGACAGCCTCATTAACAAAAGAAAATCAAAGCAGAACCCAAGTTCAATGTGAGCTCTATTTTAGTCCAAGCAACTTCAGTGCTAATAACTCCTATACCACTTGCCAGCGTTCTGTCAAATGAGGTACAGTTCACAGAGGGGTGGAGACAGATTGTCCACCAGTGATTTTCTTCTTTCCCATGTTATTAAACATAAGGAAGACACAATCAGACAGAACAAGGCTAACAAATACAGAGAATGCAGGTCCAGAGAACGAAGGAAAATAAGTCAAAGGTACCTTTTAGAGCAAAACCAAGATGGGTGGCCAAGACGCCTTTGGGCTCCGACGGGGGTGGACCCGCCTGCTCCTGGCTGAGACTTCACCCAGGTGCAGCCCAGGCACATCACAAACTGTGGGAAATCCTGCCATCTTTTGAACCCGGTGGGCTTTCAGGAGACGTCCCCCAACGGAGAGTGGTGCCTCTGCTTCGGGGGCTTGTGGTCTCTCTAAATCCCCTGCCCACGTCACAAAGTGCATCCCTTAATTCAGCTGTGCACTCTGCACATGGTCAGTTTCTGCCAGTCAGCATGTGCCTGATTGCAGTTGTGCGCACAGGGGCATCTTGGCACTCATGAAGCGCTTGATTGCCTGTATTTTACCTTTCTGGTCATACATTCAAATATGCAAAAAACAACATATGGACAACAAATAACCTAGGGCCAGATGTATGAAAGCATTTTGCATTCCAAGTGGTGCGAATGCCCGTTTGCAAATCCAAAATGCCAGTTTAGAATGTATGAAATACATTCTGAACGCTACTTTAAGGAATCGCTAAAATAGCGATTCCTTAAAATTGTGACCCTGTTTAGAGAGTCGCATATTGCAACTCTCTAAATTAGAAATCGCAAATAAGGATTCCTTATTTGCGATTTCTGAGCACATGTATGAAGCAATTCCTAAATGCGATTTTGGCATTTAGGAATCTCTAATTACCACCAAGTTGAACTTGGTGGTAACCATGTGCAAAATAAAAAAATGCATTTAAAATGCATTTTTAAATTGTACATGTAAAGCACACATGCCCTTTTGGCATGTGTGCACCTTACATGTCCCCAAAACGTTTTTTGGGGTGCAGCAGAGGTGGCCTTAGCCTCCCAGCACCCTGGGGTTTTGCATTTCCAAAATTGCGATTTCTGGTCCAGAAATCGCAATTTTGGAAATGCAAAAAATTCACAGATATGGGCCAACAGGCCCATAGCTGCGAATGGGGCCGGTATCGCAATTTGCGATTCGGTAATAGCATTTGCGATTTTTCAGAAATCGCTATTGCCGAATCGCAAATGTGATACATGGCACTTTGCGATTCGGAAATAGCGATTTCTTAAAAATCGCTATTTCCGAATCTCAAAGGGCCTTGAGGATACATCTGGCCCCCTGTCTTTTGTCCAGATATATGTTTAGAAAAATACGCAGAAGCAAGGAACAGAATCAGGTGAGTAATTGAACAAAAAGAGCAGAAAATTGCCAAATCTGTCATGCCAGGAAGTCTAACAAATTTTAGGTTACCTTAAAGAATAAAAAAAATGTGGCTAAAGAAGAAGATAAATAGTAGCTCAATTCACTATGATTTATGGGCTATTTGCTTTACACACTGCCTTTGGGAGCTGAAAATAAAATCACAAATTATTAGACTGTCGGTGTGCATGTTTTCACACCTATCCCAGTTAGTTCTCAATGGTGCAGAGAATCCATTTCTAAGCATGCCTCAATGTAGTCTTACCCTTGAGTTAGAAAATGGATTACATGTTAACTGTGAAAAGGAGTGCCACCCAGCAGATTGCAGCCTCTACAGTGGCAGTCTAAAAGAAATGCAACCTCATCACTAAAGTCATCACAAAGAAAAACATGTAGAGGAAGAGCTGGGTGGGACCAGTGGTGGCTGGTGACATTTGGAAGGGGTGGGGCACAAAAATTAGGTCTGGTGTTACATTGCAAGCGTGTGAAGCACACAAGTCCGACCAACAGTAAGGGAGTTTGGGGGAAGGTTATTTTCCTTAAAAAACATTTAAGTGACCAATGGTACATTTTAAAGCAAATTTGAGAAAGCAAGAACGTTTATAAAGCAATTACGAATGTGTAGTGTTGAAATATTTAACCTCTATGGTGCAGGCGTCGGCCACTGGCCGATGCCTGCACTACCTCCCTGGTGCGGGTCATGACCAATAGCCGACACCAGGAAGCGGGTTACACATTTTTTTTTTTTTTAATTAACAAAAACTTCGGGAAACACAGAAGATCTTCTGTGTCTCCACCCGTCCTCCACCTGCCCCTCACTGTTTGTTTTCCCCACTGGAGCAGGAAGCAGCCTTAGGTGGGGAAAACGGGCCCAAACGGGCCTCCCTGACATTCGGGAAGGCCTCGTTTGAAAGGGGAGATTCTCTGTAGCTTTTAGGCAGCAATAAAAAAGTCAAATAAGTCTTGTGATTATGTTTCTGCTACAAAAGGATCTGATTTTTGGCTAGTGGCAGTTTTGATGCCATAAATTAGTGCAGAAGATTTATATGCCTACTGCAAAGATCAAATCTGTATTTTATGTAAATAGCTGAGGAGATTAGTAAAGTCAACCATTACCTGTGCTATAATACAAATGAAATGTATGTGCGAGGCGTGCTATGGAGAGATGAAGGGCATTTTTGCTGGGTGGTAGTGAGGAAATCGGAGGAGGAGGTAATGAGAGTAGGAGCACCACTAATGATTGTTGGACTGGGCTCTTAAGGCGATAAAGACTGTGATGATTGGTATGCGACAAGGTGAAGTAATAGTGTGTCTTTTTTGAGTGTCTTGAGAGAACGTTCTAATTGAGGGAGGAAGCGAAAGTAAGGTTACCTCTATTGTTGCACGTATCACACACACACATACCAGCAATTCTGTGACTGTCTACGTAGGCTTGTGTCTTAGAGCGACAGGATAGCCAGTAGCAGAGATGGCATCTCGTTGGATGACTGCTGCTCAAGCCCTCACTCAGGTTATAGAAGACAGCTCTGACGTAGGATCAGAGACTGAGACAGCATATACAGAGCAGATGCTGAGACAGCATATGAGGGAAAGGACAATGGCGCAGACTCTGGGAGTGATTTTTCAGTCCCAATCGATAACTCCTCTTCCAGTGATTATGACGGAGGTGGTGAGGACAGTCCTTCTGTCCCTTCGCAACCACAGTCTGTGCAGTGGGCAATAGTGGATTAGCCCAACCCAGAGAGCAGGTGTATGTGGCGGCAAGCAAAGAGAGAGTGCTCTCTTAGGAGCTTCCCAATTTGGTTCACCCCAAACTTCCACCACCCAAATCAAATTGTGGATACATCAAAATTATCTATCACAAAACAACTTGGTCTTGTAAGGCAGGTACCTGTGTTTTTGGTCCTGGGCTCGGCAGTCATATAGGGAAACCTGCCAAATCCAGACATTTCTGGAAACTAGACATCCAGGGAAGTCCACAGAGGTGTGACTTGTGTGGATTCCCCAATGTTTTCTTACCCAGAATACCCTGCAAAGGTAAAATGTTGAATAAAAACTTTTTTTTTTTTTTTGCATTTCTGTCACACATACTACAGGAATCTGCTGGGATCCACAAAAATTCCTACCACCCAGTGTTTCCCCACCTGTCCTGATAAAAACGCTACCCCACTTGAGTGCCTGTACTTAGTGCCTGAGTCAGGAATGGATTACCCCAGGGTAAACAGTTGCCCTCATGTAAGGACCAACATTGACAAATGTGTGATCTATTCCTGACACAGGCACTAGGCTTACCCACACAAGTGAAGTACCATTTTTATCTGGAGACTTGGGGGAGTGCTGAGTGGAAGGACATTTGTGGCTCCTCTAAGATTCCATAACTTTCTATCAACGAAATGTGAGGAAAAAGTGTTTTTTTGCCAAATATTGAGGTTTGCAAAGGATTCTGGGTAACAGAATCTGGTGAGAGCACCACAAGTTACCCCATCCTGGGTTCCCTTAGGGGTCTAGTTTTCAAAAATTCACAGGTTTGGTAGGTTTTCCTAGGTACCGGCTGAGCTAGAGACCAAAATCTACAGCTGGGCACTTTTTCAATGTAAGAATTTGATGTGTACATGTAGCATTATGGGGCGTTTCCTGTGGCGGGCACTAGGCCTACCAACACAAGTGAGGTACAGTTTTTATCGTGAGACTTGGGGGAATGCTGGGTGGAAGGACATTTGTGGCTCCTCTCAGATTCCAGAACTTTCCATCACCGAAATGTGAGGAAAAAGTGTTTTTTTGCCAAATTGTGAGGTTTGCAAAGGATTCTGGGTAACAGATCCTGGTAAGAGCCCCACAAGTTACCCCATTCTGAATTACCCTAGATGTCTAGTTTTCAAAAATGTATAGGTTTGCTAGGTTTCCCTAGGTGCCGGCTGAGCTAGAGGCCAAAATCCACAGCTAGGCACTTTACAAAAAACACGTTCAGATTTCAATGTAAAAATGTGATGTGTCCATGTTGCGTTTCCTGTTTCTGGCATTAGGCCTACCCATGCAAGTGAGGTACCCTTTTTATCAGGAGACTTGGGGGAACACAGAATAGCAGAACAAGTGTTATTAACCTTGTCTTTCTCTACATTTCTTCCCTCCAAATGTAAGACAGTGTGTAAAAAAGACGTCTATCTGAGAAATGCCCTGTAATTCACATGCTAGTATGGGCACCCTGGAACTCAGAGATGTGCAAATAACCACTGCTTCTCAACACCTTATCTTGTGCCCATTTTGGAAATACAAAGATTTCCTTGGTACCTATTTTTCACTCTTTATATTTCACCAAATGAATTGCTGTACACCCAGTATAGAATGAAAACCCATTGCAAGGTGGAGCTCCTTTATTGGCTCTGGGTAGCTAGGGTTCTTGATGAACCTACAAGCCCTATATATCCCCGCAACCAGAAGAGTCCAGCAGACATAACGCTATATTACTTTTGAAAAAATGACATCGCAGGAAAAAGTTGCAGGGTAAAACGTGGAGAAAAATGGCTGTATTTTTACCTCAATTTCAATATTTTTTTAGTTCAGCTGTTATTTTCTGCAGGAAACCCTTGTAGTATCTACACAAATGACCCCTTGCTGAATTCAGAATGTTGTCTACTTTTCAGAAATGTTCAGCTGTCCGGAATCCAGCATTAGTTTAACACACATTTCTGTCACTAACTGGAAGGCGGCTAAAAGCACAAAAAATAGATAAAATGCAGTATGTCCCAGTAAAATGCCACAATTGTGTTGAAAAATGTGGTTTTCTGATTCACGTCTGCCTGTTCCTGAAAGCTGGGAAGATGGTGATTTTAGCACCGCAAACCCTTTGTTGATGCCATTTTCAGGGAAAAAAACACATACTTTCTTCTGCTACCTTTTTCACATTTTTCAGAAAAAAATAGACGTATTTTGGCTAATTTCTTGGTCTCCTCCAAGGGAACCCACAAACTCTGGGTACCTTTAGAATCCCTAGGAGTTGGAAAAAGAAGGAAGCAAATATGGCAGGATAGCTTATGTGGACAAAATGTTATGAAGGCCTAAGCGCGAAGTACCCCAAATAGCCAAAAAAGGTTTCAGCACTTGGGGGGGTGGGGGCAGGTACGCCCAGCAGCTAAAGGGTTAAACATATGAAAAACTGCTTCATATCTTACTGCTCTAAATACGTTCAACAGTTACTGGAGTGAGCCACTTGTACAACTGGGCATACGTACTATGGAAATGAAACTATGGAATGGTTGCACACAAGTAATCTGAAGACTTTGCAGCTATAAGCAGTTTTGCTGTCAGATCACCATAGTGCAAATCTGCTATTGAGAGCAGATTTGCATCTGTAAATAATGATTAACAATTGTCAATTAAAAGCTCTGAAAAACAACTTGATTTGTTTCAAATGTGAATGCCGCCTAAAATTCAGATCAGCTTTCCCTTCTTTAGTTTCGTTCTACACTCCCCAGCAGGCAGCAGTCACCACGGGGGAACACATGCAAACTCACAAGTTATGACTTGCTAACAATAAAACCAGTCATTTACAGAGCTTTTTATTGCGACAATCAAGGGGATGACGGTTTGGACAAATGCCAGGCACCTTCCCAAGCCACACTAGGGCCATGTCATCTCCCAACCATGATTCCGTTACAAATAGTAAGTCAGGTTGTGTGTCAGTGAGTAGGTCATTGATGTGATGCTTGTTTTTTTAGAGTGATCAAGCATTTATGAGCAGGCAGTTTAGAAAATGTGTGTTTGTGGTGGTGGTGTTTTGCTTTGGACAAGGGTGAGCAGTATATTTTGAGCTTGTAGTAGGTGTGTTGTTAGTTGTGATAACTGTGTGAGGGTCACAATAGTCCGGTTTTTCAACATAGTATTCCTCTCCCAGCAGGCGTAGGAGGCATTTTGTTGGGTTTGTGTGTGTTGGTGGTAGACTTGGCGGCTGAGAGTGACATGATGAGTGTAGTTTTTTTAGTAGAGTAACCTTATTGTGTGATAGATAAAGGGATGCAAAGTTGTTAAGAGTGGCATGTTTATTTCATTTGCATTCTGTTTAGTGTGGAAGGAGTATGTGTTATGGGTGGTGGAGCAGCATGTGGATCATAATGTAAGGCTCTAAGGGGCATATTTATACTCCGTTTGCGCCGGAATTGCGTCGTTTTTTTTTACGCAATTCCGACGCAAAAGTAACTCCATATTTATACTTTGGCGTTAGACGCGTCTAGCGCCAAAGTCCATGGAGTTTGCGTCCTTTTTTAGCGTGGACACCTACTTTGCGTTAATTATATGCAAGGTAGGCGTTCCCGTCTAAAAAAGTGACTCCGCGGCATGTGCGCCGTATTTACACTCCCGGGCAAAATTCACGCCCGGGAGTGGGCGGGTAAAAAAAAATGACGTATGGCTGCTTTTGAGCCGTTTTTTAGCGCCTGGAAAAGGCAGGCATTAAGGGACCTGTGGGCTCGGAAGGAGCCCAGAGGTGCCCTCCCATGCCCCCAGGGACACCCCCTGCCACCCTTGCCCACCCCAGGAGGACACCCAAGGCTGGAGGGACCCATCCCAGGGACAATAAGGTAAGTTCTGGTAAGTATTTTTTTTAAATTTTTTTGTGGCATAGGGGGGCCTGATTCGTGCCCCCCTACATGCCACTATGCCCAATGACCATGCCCAGGGGACAGAAGTCCCCTGGGCATGGCCATTGGGCAAGGGGGCATGACTCCTGTCTTTGCTAAGACAGGAGTAATTTCTATGGGGGTTGGGAGTGGAAAAAAATGGCGCAAATCGGGTTGAGGCGAAACATTTGCCTCAGCCTGACTTGCCCCATTTTTTCACGCCCAAGCTCCATATCCCCCTACGCCGGCGCTGCCTGGTGTACGTCGTTTTTTTCAACGCACACCAGGCAGCGCCGGCGGCTAACGCCGGCTAACGTCATTGCTTAAATACGGCGCCCGCAGGGCGCTTCAGAATGGCGTTAGCCGGCGCTAATGTTTTTGACGCAAAACTGCATTAGCGCAGTTTTGCGTCAAAAAGTATAAATATGGGCCTAAATTGTGCAATGGATGAATGTTGCTGTGTTGGGGGTGCTTGTGGTAGATGTTGTGAAGAGTGAGATAATTGTATATATTTTAATAATCTCTTCTTATTAAAATTATGACCATAATTCAGGTCAATTCAACATCCTTATTACACTATGACTATTTGAAGGCTCTTGATATGTTTGGGTGACTCTTCTAGTTTATTTCTCCTCTTTGGCTGTCTTGTGTCTTTTTTGGAGGAATTGTGTTAGCCAGCCAGCAGCTCTGATGGTGGAGTGGTGAAAGTGGTATTCTATTAAAATTAGAATGGCAGATTTAAATTAGGATGCTAAATGGCAACATTTTTATTCTTTGCTGCAGATAGAGGAAGAAGGTAAATGGAAGTGCTTTAGTATTATGCAGGGACACTGGCATTATATGGCAGGAAGAAAAAAAATTATGAGGCAGGATTGACCAATTTTTGGGGCAAGAAAAGACCAGTTATGAATTTACAATGCCAATAGCTCTAACACAAGCAAATGCTAGACCTATTGCGTTGCATATGCTTGTTATTTCACATGTTCACAGTAAATAAAGAGAATGTGGATGATGCCACATTATTTCCATTTATTATGAAAAATGCGAAATAAAAACATTGCCAGCTCAAGTGGAGTGACACTGAGACGTGAGCAATGGCGAGTCATTTTTTCTTTTTTTTTTCTCGAACCTCCTGCTACATCCATACATATTTTCCCTGTAGGGAGCTCTAGTCTGTACCTAAATATGTATACATCTAACACACAAAATGATGCGAACCGGGAGGTAAAAGAAAAGGAAAAAATCACAAATCACTGTTGGAATCTTGGCCTGGGCTGTAGTATATCCTGTGATTCTGGGCAAATCGCTTAGCCTTGTGGAGGATGAAAACATCTGACAGTGTAATGTAGCCAGGGCGCTCATGTAATGCGCGCCAATACCGTTGGGTGGAGTTTGCAAGACTACAAAATCAGACTCTCTTGCGTAAACACCACAAGGCTGCTCAACTGCAAGGAAATAATCCATAAAAAGTATAAAAATTGCGTTTAAAGGTAAAATAGGTATCTAGCATTTTGTGCCTGTGCTGCACCAGCATTGTAACTGGGTACAGCCTCTTCCATGATGTAGCTTGTGCCTGCAGAGAGAAGAAGGTACATGCGCAGCAGGATGTCTGTAGTTTATCACAGCTTCCCCAATCAGCCGTGGCCCGACCTTTAGGGCGGAGGGGCCACACCCCCCACCTTTTGCCCCTCATGAAGAGTGCCTGTCAGGCTAAACAAAGGTCAGCCTGACAGACACTCATCATGTTCAGATCAGGCAGCCAGGAGTGAAATATGCCAGACTCCTGGCTGCCTGAGCTGAACTTTGCGGGGCTGAAGAGATCACAGCTCCTATGGGCGTGACCTCCTCAGCTCAACAAAAGTGCCTCGAGGCCCTTCCCCTCGGTGATGAGGGAAAACGTCACCCATTGACTTCGACCAGGGCACTTCAGGTTTAAGCCCAGGGTGAGTGTCAATCAGTGACACCTCGTCACAGAATGTGGAGGGGTCAGCCGTCTCGCTCATCCCATCCCACTCTGTGACGAGGTTGGGACTGATGCCTTCCCTCACTGGCTGACCTCAGAGGTCCCAACCCTGTCCACTATTCTGCGCCATAACTCCATCTTCCTGGCTATTGATGTGTGCTGCACCTGTGAGCCAAATAGCTGTGGCTCTACCCGGACGATTTCCTCCACCATGACCCTGAGCTCCTCCTCGGAGAAGCGGGGGTGTCTTTGGCGTGCCATGGGGTGGTGTGGGTGAGGTGTGGGGTGGTGTATGTGGTGATGAGTGTGGTGAGTGTAGTGGTGTGTGGTGTTTTGTGCGTGGATGTTGTGTGGGTGATGGTGTTGTGTGCCTCTGTGTGATGTGGTTGTCAATTGCTGTGCTCTCTCTCTGGCCTTCTTTCAGAATTTCTGGTCGTAGGGGTTTGTGGGTGATGTGGGTGTGTGTTTTATATTGTATTGGATGTGTGGGAGTGTTGTTTGTATGTGTATCAGCTGTGTGTATTTGTAAATGTCCAATGTGGCTTTGTTTTGTATATGTGTGTGTATTTTGAGCGTGGCGGTGTGTACCGCCAATGGAATACCGCGGTTGAAAGACCGCCGCGTGGATTCGTGGGTCGTAATAGCAAGGGCGTGTTTCTGTTGGCGTGGAGGTGGAGGATTTGTTTCCGCCAGTTTATCACTGACCTTTGGTGTGGCGGTGTTGTGTGGGTGTCTGAATTTCGGCGGATTCCGAGATGTGTGTCATAATAGCTGTGGCGGTCTACCGCGGCTGCGGCTGTGTATTGGCGGTCTTCTGCACGGCGGTAAGCGCCTTTTACCGCCAATGTTGTAATGACCCCCTTTGTCTTTAGCTGTTTGATACCCTAAACCATCCTCACCTTTCTGCCTTGCTCGATACTTAATTCTCCTCCTTATGAGGGAAGACTTCCTTTTGCTATACCTTGCTGAGACTTTGCTGTTCTATCCTGGCTGATGGCGAATTGATTGATGTTCTGAGGATGAAGACTGACACAGTATGCCGCCCCATTTGGATGGGTAACTATCTGATAATGAAATTGTAATTGTCTGTTTGCCTTTTCTTTCTAGGTACCAACTGCTCTTTTGATAGAGGCCATAGTTAGATGTTTTCCAAATTTGTGTTGCTAAATTGTTTTGCATGAAGCCCAACATGCTGATGCTAATTAGAGGGTAGTTAAGGAGTTCACTAATACTGGGTGCAAGCAGACAAATTACTGTATCTTTGCTTTGTTGAATAATGTGTTAATGATACTCTGCTAAAGTTGATTCATGTTGACGTCGTACTTTGTTCTAATGTTCATGATCTTTGCTTTGATAAAGTCTTATTCAAGTTGCCATCTTGTAGTGTTGTTGATGTGTTTACTGATATTGAGACTAATAAACCTGCTAGTAGAGTGTAACAAATAGGGAATAAATATCTTAAATCTTACTAGATTTGTGTGGTTATTCATGGTTGAAAGGTTATGGTGTGTTTTGATTCTTATTGATGTCACTACCTAATTTGATTTTTTTGTTATTGTGAATATTGATGAGGTTATTGATCTACTGGTTGAAATGCTGAATAGATATCTCGTCCTAAGGAGTCTCCAATCAGGGTCAAAAGGTTCATTGGCCTAAAACGAGTCCCCGTGCAAGTTAAATTAGTAAAGGTGGGACACGTTATCACTGTCTACCTGGAATACATACAAGGAAAGGTGGGAGTTTCACCTCCAAATGAGTGCTTGTGACTATGATCAACTAAAGGGAAGATGCACTTCATTGTAAATCTGAGGGTTTGTAGTCATTCTTGCACCATCCAATGCCTGAACTGTGGTATTCAGCAGAGAGAACACAATATTGAGTGCTGGCAGAGCTGCCCATATGACGTGGGCTCCATTGTTATTTTTGTGCCTCTGGCTTCCATTGCAGAAACAGGACCATTGCAAAATCTCTGCAGCCTTCAGATTTGTCTTTTTTTACATTTTCTTTTTACATTTTGCTAGAATAAAAAAAGAAAAATGCTTACCAGCGTAACAATCACCACCAGGAATTTGCCAGCTCAGTCTTCCTGCCAATAGCAGAAAAAACATTATCATCCTACTACATCCTGTTATCATTGCACATTACAAGTGATACCTCTTACACTTAAACATTGTTTGCCTTCAAGGTGCATGGGTCTACAAAGTAATCAATATATTTGCATTATCTCACACATTCATTCAACCAGTCCCTGGAACTCCATCTATGCTCTCCAAATATCCCTGAACTTTTTTTGGACATCCTCTACCTTTGTCTAAATTTGTTATTGCTGCCATACACCAACTCATAGTTAGGCCTAATTTCCTGTCTGTCTGAGCTTCTGTACCACCCCACAGTCTAGCTACAACACAGCAAGTCACTACAGTCACAAGTTCCCAAAACAGTTTGATATGTCTTACAGTGCACATTTGTCTCAAAAGCCCAGAATCATAACTGGAGGAAATCCCCCTTTTCGGCATGGTCGCCCACTTTATTCTGGACCCTATTTTTGCTGGACTGAGAACTATGTGCCTTTTACCCCTGTTAGACAGGGGTAAGGTGTCTGTACTACCCTTTAAATACGATTACATTGGTTTACCCCAATTGACTTATTTAGCTTCCTGATAAGTCCCTAGTATATGAGACAGAAATGTACCCTTGGTCTGGAAGTTAAATGTCACCTGGGGACTGCAGTAGCTATTGTGTCATCCAGAGTGGGCTTGGCAAACACGATTTCACATCTATCATGTGTGGTCTGTCTACAGCACCCCACAAACCTGCCATCAAACTTGAAAAAATAACACTTTTTAACAAGTGGAAACCTTGCTTTTAAGTATTAATAACTCATACCAATTATCCTTTGTTGCTCACAAGGTCTGATGTAATATTTAAAAATGGAACAAGCATGAAATTAGAAATTGTCATGTTCCTCCAGTTACTATGGCCCCAGAGGCTAATTTCACTGGCAGGGCCCTAGTTGAATCCTAAAAAATAGAAACTTTAATCTGTAACATTTGACAGAAAATAGTCAGTCAGAGACTGTTTTTAATATTAGTTAAAAATTCAATTTAATGTTGAAGTTAGATTTTGAATAAATATTTATGAAGAGTAACTTTTAGAAAGCTACATTTTCCCTGCCTGAAACTCCTAGAGGTTAATTCACATTAGCTTTAAAGCAGCTGCTCAGCAAGTGCTTGACCTTAATAGGGTTTGAAAACTGCGCCTAGAGAAAGAGGAATGTCCTGGTAGTGGGCAGATGTTTTTTTCTTATCCTTCCCGGAACCCTAGTTAGGGCTGACCGAGGAACTTCATTAACTTGTAAAAGAGCATGCCGTTATATAAGTAAATTTAGTGTGAGGCCTGCAGAAGACAGCCCTTTGTCCTCTCAGCCAGGCTGACACCAAACCAATTATGAAGGGAGCTACCCCCAGAACTGGTTTTGAGTGAGAACAGAGGAATGTGCTGCTCTTTGCCTTGGTCACATATCTTGGTGGGCATACAGGCTCCGCATGGATCACTGACAGAATATTAGAACTAAAAATATTGTGTGAACAGAATACTGGGTGAAAAATATCAAGGACCAAATATCAAGAAAGTAAGTGCAAATAGGTAAGTATAAATGTATGATTCTCAATTACACATCTACATACCTTGAAGATATGTATGCATATGTCAATGTACATATATGTGGAGTTATATATAGTAAAACTTTACCTATAGAAACTTACTTCACAATATTTTTGTCCTTGATATTTTTGACTCAATATTTTTTCCCACAATATTTTTAGTTCCGATATTTTGTGTAAACACCCTAGCACAAGGGAAGAAGGGTTTCTCCATCTTGAAGTTTAGAAGTACGGTGATGGTAGGATTGTTTGCAGTAGGGTAAACAGGAAACGCTGCAAAGGTGGGTAAGATAGCCACTAGGAATTTTACTCCATTGAATATGAAAGAGCCAAGAATGCCCCTTACCCACTAGCTCGTGCCAACTATAAATATAATTTCCCAAGGCACCATTCTCGCACCACTTTCTGGACCTGTGGAAGACCAGAAGAGGAATAGACCTTGTTGTCTGTGAATGGAATGGAGCCCTCAAGAAATAGACCTGTTTCCTTCTGTTTCCAGGATATTGAAGTGGACTTCAAGTGTCAGTTGGTTACTCTCCTGTGTGGCTACACAAACATAAGAAGGCTTTTGTTAAGTGACCAGTTGACCAGTAGCAACTGGACCTTGCTGGTGGCCTCTGATCGACGGAGTCCAGGCCTCTAGGTGTTGTCCCTGAGGTCCTGGGAACCTGATAAGTGATCGAGAGGAACTACTGCAGAAACCATGAAATGTTGGAACTTAACAAAAGTTTTGGACTCACAAGACCTCTGGAGCCATCAGAGGGATTTCATGACAAACGTGGCTGGTTTTGTTGCCTGCTTAGCGTATCTGACTCATGCTTCATCACTATCTGCCTGAAATCATCTGTGCTTAGTGATTTTTGTCACTATTTTTACTTAAAACTTTAAATATTCATAACTACGGCAGCCCTTGTTTACACCATACATTTTTCACACATTTCCCTACTTATTCTTGTCTGCTCTGTACAACAGCTAGCAGAACTTGGGCTCAGGTGATTTAGTGACTCTGAAGTTTTACTCTGGCAGGTTATTGTCATTATTCCCTGACTGTCTACCCCAAATAATTATCCACTATGTTACAATAACCTTAAAATGCAATATGCTTGCTCTCTGATGAATGTTGGGTCTTTACTTCCTCATTGAAGGAACAGGACTTTGGGAATGACAAAAGGTATGGAGAAGGTTTCCTGTATGAAGACACCAGTTACTACAAAGATCATTTGTAGTTCTGCCCATTTTCAACAGCTAGGTTCTTGTATAATACATTTAATTCAACAGTTTTAATTTTAATAGGCAGACCCCTGTTCTTACTGCCATTTTCTCTTGGGTAGTATTGCGCTTCCTCCTAGTCTGTGTCATCCAAGGTCATCCAGGTTGCTATGGTCCTCTTTCCACATTATCTTTACAGTAGTTGTTCCTGAAACTATTCTGTACTTTGCATATTTATGTGAGTGCATGCCTTAGACTAAGAAGAAAACTTCCAACTACACCAGGTAGAATTCAAGATGGGGTTGCAAAACTCTTTAACGCTTTTTTTAATTGGTGAGAAGGGCAAGATGGTGATTGGCTAATGCTTCGCAGGTGAAGCTCCCTCCCACTCAACATGGCATTCGCAGGCTTCCGGAAAGGAGGGGGCATGTCCGGACTTTGGCCCTGGTTAAAAGATTTAATATCAGCTTGGAATGAGATGTGGTAATGGTGGCATCCTTTCGGGGGATTCCTTTCACCCCCATGTGGCAACTGCAGCTCCTGCAGGTGGAAAACGCAGCTAGCTGCCACAATAGAAAAGATTCTAGGGCTTGCTATCCAGAAAGGGGAACGGATGCTCCTGTAGAGTGCTTGTGGCTTTTGTTGTGGTTTTCAGTGGCTGGAGCAGGTGTTCGGTGGGGTGCAAGATGCCTCCTAAATCTGTAAAGCCGGTATACGTTAAGACAGACGCCCGGCTGCCGGCTGGTATGGTGCACGTCACTGGGGATCGTGGAAGCATCGGAATGAGGAATCCCGAGGCAAACCAATGGAAAAAGGAGGAGGCAGCATCAGAAGTCAGCCAGCTGATGGATGTTAAAGAGAGAGTCACTGCCCAATCAGACACCCCGGCAGCATACAATTGCTGACTTCTTTTTGGTATCAGCTATGACGGAGGTAAATGAGTTTAGCGAGGGGAGGGCTGTCTCCCTGTTTTTTTGGTGAGAACAATGTGGGCACTTCGGATAGAGACCTCACAGGTGGCAAGACTGATGGTCTGGTGGGGGCCCAGGCAAAGGTTATGCCACAGGTTGGTCTGGGGGGGGGTACCGACTTTGGGCAATGGTGTCGATGGCTTGCAGGATCTCATTCAAAAGTGTATGAACTGGTCGGACGTAAATAACCTGGTTGCCCATGGTGTGGATGGAGGCCACAACACTGGTGACTCCTGACAACCTGTAAGCGCAGCTGTAGCTATCCCTTCAGATTTACAGAACATAGTGAGTCCAATCATTGATGTTCATGTGCCGGGTATAGAATCTGCTGGTGTTCTAGTGCCGTAGGAAGGCATTACCAGGGACTAACCAAGAGCACAGCGACAGGTTTTTCTCACTCACTGATGACTCGCAATCCTCCATCAAAGGAACTAGTGATGCGGGCGAGGATATTCCATCAGGGTCCCTAGATTTGACAGAAATGAGTTCAGATAATGAAGAGGAGGAACCATGTGCTTCCAAATGTAGGAAACATCATGGCAAGAAATCAAAGCAATGTGGAAGGGAACGTCTAGCTCATGTGTGGAATAGTCCTGACCTGGCCAAAATGCTGGAATGGAATTACTCTGCCACGAGTCTGACTTATCCCGAGGACGCCCGATCACTAAGTGATCCTTCTTCGCAGGGTGCCATCCAGCAGTCTCCACAGAAAAGGGGAGAGCCCACGCTTAGCCTTATATATAAGTCCAAAAAGCAGATATAAGACGAGGCCCGCAACGAGAGCCGTAGAGCTCGGCTAGATGGTAAGAAGGTTTAGGGGGATCTTAAGGAAAATTAATAAGGCCTGTTCTGAGATTGGTGCCTGGATCTCCCTCTGTGAAGAATGAGCAGTGGTATTGGAAGAAGACATTGGGGGACTGCAAGGTGAAGTTAAGAAACAGCAATCCCAGATCAATGATCTTATGTGGAGAATGGAGAACTTTGAAAACTGGTAAAGCTGCAATAACTTACGTTTTTTGCATCTGGCTGAAAGGATTGAAGGTAGTGACAGCAGGCTGTTCATGGTTAAGTTCTTGAGAGGCGCCTCCCCAGAATTGTCTCTCTGGAACTGGGGCTTAGAACTACAATGGGTGCATCACTTTCCTCTCACCCAGTGACAGTCTTGTGAAGGGCACGCGGATAGACCAAGGGCTATCTGGTCTTCTCTGGGAATTTCTCAGTGCACCAGGCTATTTCTGAAAAGGCACATCCCAATGCTAAAAGGAATTATGACAGTCAGTCTTTTTTTGTCTGTCCCGACTTCTACCACGTAATGGTGGAGAGACGGTTGAGACTTTCACAACTTATCAAACCCTTTCAGGATATAGGCACAAAGGCCTATCTTTTGAACCCAGCCCTGTTGAAAGTTAACTGTAAGGGCAAAAGCTGCACCTTTTTCTCGGAGCTCAAAGCCTTCGAATATCTTAAAGAATTGACTATACCCACTGAGAGGGCTGAGTAGGGCTCTCGTGTACGGGTGAGGTTCTGACGGTTCTGATGCTGCCTCTGGGGTTTCTAGATGGGTGTTAAACAGTCCGGTTTCTGAGGGATGTTTTTGTTCAGAGATTCACTCCCTGAGATTGGGGACAGAGTGAGATAAATAGTTGCAGGTTTGCGGGTTGCTTAAGCAAGGGCAGGGTCAGGAGGTTTAGTATGGTATTCATTCAGGCACTGAGTGAGGGGTTTCTACGTTTTTGGCCCCTTTTGGGGCCTAGTTTCTTTCTTTATGACAGAGTGGCGGGGAGGCATCAGTAAACAGGTTTCAATGCTCATCACTCAGGTCCCCTATAAATGGTAACGGGAGGCAATGGGAAGGGGTAAGGGAAGGGTCGGTGGGGGTTGAGGAGTTGGAGGTAGTGATGGTGGTTGCGTGGAGGGGAGAAAGAGAGGAGAGAGTGCTGGAAGGGGTTGCAGCACATTGGGCAAATGGTTATGTATGTATCCATCAGAATGGTAAAGAAGGTCAGCAGCGGAAGTTTGCAGAATGAGTACATTGCACTGGGTCAGGCTTTTAAGAAAAGTAAGGTGGTTAATATTTGATGGGCAAAGTTCGTATTGCTTCAGTCAATATCTGTGGGCTAAATGACAGTAAAAAAAGGAGGAGGGTGGCACATGAATTTAAAGCACTTCAGGCAGACATTCTGTGTCTCCAAGGAACCTACATTGAGGCTTCGCGAAAGTATACACTTGAGACACTGGGCTTTAAATTAGTGGGGAATACAATACAGGGTATACAGACGAGAGGGGTGGCCATCTTGGCCCGGGGTTGTGATCATTCTTTTAGGCATACAAGAGTGGATCATCTTGGCGGGTTGGTCATCACGGAATGTCATGGTGGGGATGGATATTTTTGGTTAGTCACAGTGTATGATCCAGGCATGTTTGATTGGATAAATATTGAGCTGACACTCTGGCCAACCCTGCTAGTACTCTGTGGGGATTTCAACTTTAATGGTCTTAGGGGCTGGTGGGGAAAGAAAGCAAGGGCATATGTTGGGTGGAAACCAAATGTTGTTCGGTCCCTTTGGCATTTGGTTGACAGTCATGGACTGTTTGATGTGTGGCACAGGCTAAGGGTCCATGAACCTGGGTTTACCTATTTATCTGCTCCACATAGGACACATGCCCAGTTGGATCACATGTTGACTTCATGCACATGGCTTACTGGGGCTCAGATAGATGCATGTTTGGTCACAATCTGGTAGTGCTTCAACTTGAAGTGGTTGGCCTAAAGACACTCCCAAACTCACCAGTTTGGACTTTTGATTGTGCTTGATTACACAATAAGGTTTATCTCCAGCATGTGAAGGACTGGATTCCATGGTTCCTGGCAGTCAATAGGGAGAGTGCCTCAGTGAGGTCTGTTTCGGTGGCCTTTAAGCTCTGTTTAAGCGGTGAAACGTTCAGCTTTGGGCTTAGGTTGCAAAAGAAAGAGAAACAAAATAAGACAGAGTTATGTAAGGCTTTGGCCAATGCGGAAGCACAGCTAATGGTAGCATCTGCCTCCTGGAATGATGTTCAAGATGCCTTAAGACAGGTTCAGGTGGCAAAGGCAGCAATTGTGGATATTTCTAGCAAGCTTTCCGTGGCCAAATTTTTGGTTTGGATAATGGCAAGCTATGAGTATAGAGAACATGTGGGGCATCAATTGGAGGCTGTTGCCTGGCAAAGGGCCTTGCATGGGGAGATTCTTGAAGTGTGGAATACAAACAGGAACAGGATTGCTGATGACAAAGGCGTTAGAGAGGTGTTTAGAGGCTACTATGAGCGGTTGTAAAAGGCAGATGCCACAGAGGCGGAATTCCCGGGGACAGATTTAAGTGACTTGTTATAATCTATTGCTTTTGAGATCCTGGGGGAAGCGGATTGGCAACCACTGGAAGCGCCCATCTCATGGAGAAACTACAGGCGGCTATTCGGGAACTTCCTTCAGGTAAGGCTGTGGTGGCAGATGAAATTTCACTAGAATTTTATAAAACCTTTCTCTCTGATTCACAATCTGAGTTATTGTTTACTTTCTGTCAGATACAAAATGGGTGTGCCCTGCTAATATCATAGTTTCTCCCAAGAAGGGTAAGTCATCAGATAATTCCGGGTCATATTGTCCTATCACACTCATCAATAGCGATACCAAACTGTACTCAAAATTTTTTGTTATGAGGGTGAGCTCTATCATCCTTAAGTTAATGACGCCGTGGCATCCCAGGAAGGTATTCCAAAGCTCATACCCGCAATGTGATAACCCTTTTTGATGCAGCAACAGTGTCAGGCCTTAAAGTTGCTCGACGCAGAAAATGCCTTTGACAGGCTGACTTGGGCCTACGTATGGTATATCATGGGGCAGTACGGTATCGGTGCTGGATGTATCAGGGCCTTGCAGGCCTTATGCCAAAACCTAAGCGCCAGGGTGAATGTGGGAAGGGGGAAGTCCAGTATGATACAGATTTAAAGAGGTACAAGGCAGGGCTGTCCCTGCTCCCCGCTGCTATTCGCATTATATATTGATCCGTATATTCGGAAACTCATAGAGGCTCCAAGGATAGCCCCAGTGCAATTCTACGGTTTGGATACCAAAGTTCTGGCTTAGACTGATGAAGTTGTCGGGGTTACCCCTAGACCAACAGAAGCATTAGTTCAGATAGAAGTAGTGCCACAGGCATTTGGGCAGTTTCTGGGCTATTTGTTCAATCAGAGTAAGACCCAAGTGGTATGTAATCACTCAGTTAGATTGAACGATGAAAGGGTAACTAAGGAAGCAACCTATCTTGGCGTCACTATTACAGCAGACCTGGATAAGCTGGTGGAAACAAATCTGGCTCCATTATCGAAACAGGCAGGCAGTGACTTAAAGAGGCTGAACCATCTGCATCTTTCTATTATGGGGCAGTGTAATATCATCAAGATGATGTTGTTGCTCAAACTACTTTATTTCTTTCGAGTAATCCCACTCAGGATTAATAACTGGTGGTTCCAGGCTATGAATAGAGTGGCAACTCAGTTTACTTGGGCCTATGCTAAGCCTATACAAGCGCAGAGGTATTTAACTATACCCAGGGAGAGAGGTGGCTGGGCTGATCCAGATTTCAAGCTATACTATTGGGCTGCAGCACTTCAATATATGGGGCCTCTTTTTATGGAGTTGAGGCGGCTGTGGTATATTCCTTCTATATACGAGCTACTGCTGAGGAATGTGGCCAGAGGCAGTCTGTTGAGACAGTTGGAACCCAGTTACTACAAGAAAGTCCAGTTTAAGATATTACAGGGGGCCTACAAGGTTTGGGCATCGATCTGTAAAAAGCTAAGGTTGGGACGCTATCATTTTTATATACTAATCCAGAACAATCCCTTTTTTACCAGACATTTTTAGGGGATACCTAATGACAGACTGGGTGGCTGCTGGCATTGGGAGACTGGGGGACATTTTCTCTCCTGACAGAATTGTCCCTTTTGAAAGACTTCAGGATAATTTTGGGATTCCTCATAAGGATTTGTTTAAATACCTACAGATAAGGGACTTCTTAAGTCGAAAGGTTGGTGGGGTCAGTGGGTTTCGGAAGTGTGGATTGATAGATTATCTGATTAGTGGGGGATTTCCTCTATCAGCCAATTTTATGGATATCTAAGTACATACATGGTGGATGACTTAGGTAAATATATTGAGAAATGGCATGATGTGTTGGGGGCATCGGGATAGGCTTTCTCTGACTCATTGAATCTTGGGGGCTTGGTCTTAATGTCTGCCAATTTACAGGTACGACATTATAAGACTATTTTCAATCTGTACCATACTCCCTGGAAGATTGTCAGTTGGGGTAGAACGGAAGATATTTATTGTCCCATGTCTCAATATTTAAAGACTGATGTCTCCAACATGTTTGGTTGGTGGCAGGACTTTAAACCTTTTTGGGGGGAGATTGCAAAGTTCTTGCATGTGAGTCTTAAACTTGATCTAAATTTGACCCCACATCTTATTCTGCTGGGAAATTGTGATGACAGGGTACCTGCAGATGCACATAGATTTATATTTATTCCCGTGGCTGTGGCACGTGCATTTATAGCGTCTTGTTAGCTTGATAGGGATCCTACCACCTTCCAGCAATGGTTTTCCTGACTCCTGGCTAATTTAGAAAGAGCTATTTATGAGAAGACAGGCCGCAGGGTGCTTAATAAGGGTAAGGAGATTTGGATGCTGTTTTGGGATTGGCACAGGAGTTTGGCACCCTAAATGAATAGGGTTATGCATTAATTTGGCCCGAGTGCACGAGTGTAGTTGAGATGGCCTTCAGCAATGATTGGGAGGTTCCCATTGTCTATGATATTTCTGCCGTTTCATCATTTTGTTTGATGCTGTACATGTGCTGCTTATATTAAAAAAAAAACAAAAAAAAACTTTTAGTCTCCATATTTCAGAAGAAAAGTTCCATCCATGCCACTTCATTTTCATGATGTGGTTATTAAAAAATTGTTAAATCCTTTTGGTCCCTATAGATCATTTAAGATTGGCAAATCTACAAAGTTCATTTATTGTACTGTTGTAGGGCCACGATTCCACAGCACGGTGTACTGCATCCTTCAGGATTGACAATACTGCCACAACCTGTGACCTTTGTTCTTTTCCTGTCAATATGAAGCATGCTGCTTTCCAGAAGGACTCCAAAGGACTCTGCTTTCTGCACAGAAAGACCCATATTTATACGGTGCAAACTTAACTCCATATTTATATTTTGATGCTAGGCACGTCTAGTGTCAAAATGTAGGAGATAACGTCATTTTTTTGATGTGTGAACCCACCTTGCCTCAGTGAGATGCAAGGTAGATGTTCCCGTCCAAAAAATGACTCTAAGCCAGTAGCACCATATTTATTCCCCTTGCAAAAATGGTGCACGGGTGGGAGGCGGGCCTAAATAATGGCACTAAGCTTGCTTAGCGCCATTATTTAAGCCTGGGTCTTATCAGGTGTTAAGGTACCTGTGTTTAAACACCATGGAATGGGTCCACAGGTGCCCTCCCCAAGCCCCAGGAACACCCTCACCAGAGGGACACTGGAGGATGGGGGAACGCCATCCCAGATAAGTCCAGGTAAGTATTTTTTTAAATATATATTTTTTTGCCATTGGGGGCCCTGATTGAGGCCCCCTGCATGGCACAGGGTGCAATGGCCATGTCCAGGGGATACCTGTCCCATGTGCTGGCCATTGGGATGCCTCCTGTCTTTCCTAAGACAGGATTTATTCTTTTGGTGTTTGTGCACCAGGAAATGGCGTTAGTCTGGTTAGAGGCATTTTTTTTGCCTCTAACCAGGCTAGCGTAATTTTCTGATGCACAACCCTCTCCTTCCCTACCACCTCCCCCACCCGGCTAGCGTCATTTTTAAGACGCAAGCCCAAGTTTAGCGCCGGCTTGCTCCATTCAATAAATAATGCGCTCGGCTGGCATTGTGAAATGACACAAGCAGCGCTATTTTTTTTGCAGCAAAACTGTGTTAGCGCAGTTTTGCAGCAAAAAGTATAAATATGGGACAAAATCTTTCATCCCTTATACTAGTTTTACCCCTTTGCCGCCCTGTAACATAGGAGAAAAGCAACATGAAACCCTGTTTTTTCATCTGTTTTCCGATGGAAGCAGTCATCATTGGTGGGACACTCATTTTGACTACTTCCAAACTCCCTTTTGATGTATTATTGGCTTCTGAGCAGGATGCTGCTCAGGATGCCATGAATTTTAACGCACCTATTTCACCCGGCATAGATGGGATAAGCTGATTAATCCAGGCCATAATTTCCAAGTCAGTAGCTGATGCAGTGGGTGGTGATCACAGCATTAAGAGATACTCCTTTTCCAAGTCTAATGTGGGAGACAGCATATATTTAGCGTGCGCTTTCTTTCTAAGCCCAAGGGCCAAGTGAAGAGGATATAGGTGCTGCGTCTGATGCTTTTCAGCCCCCTAGGCACTAAAGAACTGTAGTAGTTTGTGAGGCCCCTTCGATATAGGGGGGAGAAAATGTTGTAAGAAGCCCATAGCTTCAGGCTCGAAGTGTTTCTCACCCTAGGTTCTTTCCTCCCGTGCTCCTGGTCTCCTGGTCTCCTGGCTGCAGCTCCTTCTCTCATCAGCTCCAAAATGGCGATCACCAACATTTGGGAATGCAGCTCACTTTTAAGGCGAACCCTCAGCTAGTTAATTTTAACTTTTTGTTCTCCTTTCTTTTCCCTTTCCATCATGGCTTTTCCTACATTTATTTCTTTGTGATCTCCCGAATCCATCCTATTTTCTGTCATGTGGTGTGTGGTGTCATTTCCTTTTCTGTTCTTTTGCTATTTAAAGACCTCAGTCTAGTTGGAGGGTGCATAGCAACAAACCTGTTTCTTCACTTGTTTTCTCACTCCCTCCACTAGCTGGTCCTGATTATTTCCTCTTGGGACTTCCACACGTGGATTCCTGACTCTTAGTTTTCTCCAACCCTGTGAAGACTTACACAGCAAGGAGTATTTTTAAGTCTTTGGCTTTTTCCTCCTGAGAAAGAAGCAACTTCTTGAGGTCAAATTCCTACTGCATATTCTAGTGTGTGGTAACATCATGGCTTCTGGAAACAGTCACTTTTACCTTGGACAGTGGAAGACCCAGTTCTGTATTTATGGGTAAGTGTCCAGTCCTGAACAGCTGGCTCATGTTCGGGACAATGTGGGGAGGTCTCAGTGACAGAGGCGAATGGAGGACATGCTTGAAAAATTTGATCTTCCCTCTACTTTTCAATTTCCTGTGCATAATTCCATGAGGAATGCCATTCTGTGTCATTGGAATAACATTGCACAGTTAGAGATGCTCAAGATTGTGGCCCAAACTAATCTGGATGTAGTGGCTGCTGTACCCACATAATCTTCATTGGCTAATTTGTCTGGCAGGGTGTCAATGCCTGGGGAAGACATGATCCCAAAAGACTGTGTTGGCCAGAAAGCAGACACCTATTTAGAGAAGGGATGTGTGAATTCCAATATGAGGGATTGTATTTATGCAGTATGTGTGACAAAATATTTCCATAAAGATTTCCAGACTTTGATATAATGCAAGATAAACTGGACTTCTCTGAAGTCCTATTATTGAAACTCATGCATTATCTAGTAGATGTTGTATTTGATATCATTTGACAGCAGCCTTCGGTGAGGATTCAACAGTGTGTCATAACTTCCCCATTTGGTGCATTCCTTTCTTTTGTTAGTGTGACTAATGTCATCTGTTTGCCAAAATAATATGGCGATCTTGCACACTCTATTAGACATCATTACTGTTCAATATCATTAGTTCTCCAGACTATGCACATATACACTCTAAAGAGTTAGTGCGTCCCATATTTATCATACAATCATGCCTGATTTATATGTAACATGTATCTATTATCAGGAAAGCCCTGTGACAGATAGAGTGAGTTGAGAAGGATCACGTATTGCCATTCCAGAATCAGAAGTGTGTGGCTTACATTTGACTGGAATTGTCAGTGAAAAAGTTTCAGAACAGAAAGTTTGCCTAGCCTTTCTAGGGCAAGTTAAGTGTGACCTTTCCTGGCTCAAATGCTTTTCCAATTCATCCAGCTGCTATCAAAAGTCTTTGGATGGTTATGATGATCAATCTTATCTAAGGCCTCTGACTAAGAGAAGTATCAACATTTCTGGCTATCTGGTTCCTCAGGGGCCAGATGTATTGGTGGGAAGGAAGGTAAGACACTTGCAATTTTTCAGAACTTTTTGGGGTCAGTTCTTCAAAGACCTATGGGTATTTGTAGTTGTATCCAAAGGCTATTTATCCAAACGTAGATCTGTGTCTCTGGAGGCCAGGGGGCTGCAATGCTCTGGCCCAGGGATCCATTCATTTACAGACCATTGCAAGCAAGGATTCAGGGCTCTCTGGTTCCTGTACCTCAAATGAAATTGGAGATGCGTTGTCTCTATGAATTTTCTGGCATCCAAGGTCACCTGAGGATTCAGGTTGGTAGTGGACCTGAATTATTTGAATGCTTGAATTCCCAACTTCCATTTCAAGGTGGAAATGTATAAGTAGGTGATTCTGATGTTTTTGCCCCTGAATTTCATGGCTTCAGTGGCTAGACGGGATGCATATCACCATGTTCCCATCTGGAAGTGTTACCAGACGTATTCAAAATTCTCATTGTGGATACAGCACTGTCAGTTCAATGTGTTCCTTTTCGGCCTAAAAACAGCTCCTTGGATATTCATGAAACATCTGGCTTCACTGGTGGGTCTGTTGCCCACACAGGGTTGAAGGTACATCCTAATGAGAATCTTTAGCTGGTCAATGCATCCTGATTCCAGTTGGTGGCTGTTCAAATGCAAGACAATGCTTCACAATGGTTTCCTCATCACTGTGCTGAAGTCTCACTTTGTTCCATCTGAGTTTCTGGAGTTCATCAGGGCAGCCTTATGCAGAGATACGGGCCAAACGTTTCTGCCATATAAGTATGTAGTGACTTTGCAGTCCCACGTGGCTACATTGCTGATAACCATAATGACTTCATTTCAGGAATGGCTAATGGCTCATGGGCATATTACTTCAGATCTTCTGGTGTCTTTATCATGCTATCATTCGCATCTATTATTGGTTCCCTTTCTATGTGCTTAGCAGCCAGACTCAAAGGACATCCCCTGCTGTGAGCTGTCATGTGTCGTGGTGCCTGCATTCAGACTACTTGAGGATGGGTGTTGGTTTGGATCAACAGGTGCCATGTGTCCTAACCACGGACACTATCAAGTTGGGGTGTGGCTCTCAAGGACTTGAAGACTTAAGGTCGCTGCACCAGGTCCAAGCATCTACTGTCTTCCAGTTTGAATCAGATGATCTTTTGCAGTCTCCTGGCTTTTTCAGCTGTTTCTCTCCAGTCAGGCAGTGTCACACAGGTCACTGAGGGGCATATTTATACTTGTTTTGCACCCAAAAAATGTTTACACAACTTTGGTGCAAAACTAACTCCATATTTATACTTTGACGCTAGACCCTTCTAACGCCAAATTTATGGAGTTAAAGACATTTTTGGGACGTGGAAACCTACTTTGTGTCAATGAGATGCAAGGTTGGGGTTCCTGTGCAAAAAATGACTCCAGAGACTTAGGTGGTCATTCCGACCCTGGCGGTAAATACCGCCAGGGCCGGGGTCCGCGGGAGCACCGCCAATAGGCTGGTGGTGCTCCTTTGGGCATTCTGACCGCGGCGGTACAGCCGCGGCCAGAAACGGAAAGTCGGCGGTGTACCGCCGACTTTCCGCTGCCCAGGGGAATCCTCCATGGCGGCGCAGCTTGCTGCGCCGCCATGGGGATTCCGACCCCCATACCGCCATCCTGTTCCTGGCGGTTTCAGCCGCCAGGAACAGGATGGCGGTATGGGGTGTCGTGGGGCCCCTGGGGGCCCCTGCAGTGCCCATGCCAATGGCATGGGCACTGCAGGGGCCCCCGTAAGAGGGCCCCACTTAGAATTTCAGTGTCTGCTGAGCAGACACTGAAATTCGCGACAGGTGCTACTGCACCCGTCGCACCCCTTCCACTCCGCCGGCTCCATTCGGAGCCGGCTTCCTCGTGGAAGGGTGTTTCCCGCTGGGCTGGCGGGCGGCCTTTTGGCAGTCGCCCGCCAGCACAGCGGGAAACCCAGAATGACCGCTGCGGTCTTTTGACCGCGGTGCGGTCTTCTGGCGGTTCCCGCTTAGCGGGCGGCTCCCGCCGCCCGCCAAGCTTGGAATGACCCCCTTAGCGTCATATTTATCCCCCCATGCTAAAATCATGTACCAGGGAGGAGGGGTCAAAACTTTGCACCATTATTTAACTCCCGGGTCAGGACAGTCATTAGGGGACCTGTGGGCCTATGTCCATGGTGGAACACCATGAAATAAGCCCACAGGTGCCCTCCTCAGGTCCCAGGGGCACCCCCACCAGAGGGATAACGGAGGATTGGGGACCCCACCACAGGTAAGTATAGGTAGGTACAGGTAAGTATATATATTTTTTAAGTGCCATTGGGGGCCCTGAAATGGGCCCCCTACATGGCACTGGGTGCAAAGGCCATGCCCAGGGGACCCTGGTCCCCTGTGCTGGCCTTTAGGGTGGTGGCCATGTCTCCTGTCTTTTATAAGACAGGAGTCATGTGGCATGGATGGTTTTGTGTCAGAATATGACGCTAGGCAGGTTGGAGTCATTTTTTTTACTCTAACCTGCCTAATGTAATTTTTGGTGCAAAACCCCCTTCTCCCATACCGTCAGCCCCACCCAGCTAATGTCATTTTTTTTATGCTAGCCTACCCTTTTCACCTGCTTGCACCATTCCATAAATATGGTGCCTGGCAGGTGCTCAGAAATTGTGCAAGCCGGTGCTAAACTTTTTGGTGCAAAACTGCGTTAGTGCAGTTTTGCACCAAAAAGTATAAATCAGGGCCTGAGTTCTTTACTTCAGCCAAGAAGCATAGAGTCAGGAAATCACAGCCCTCCTGAAATTATCTGTTCCTTTCAGTAATAAGCAGGTTTTGTGGTCAGCTGTACACATCAAAAATAGACGGCACCAAATTTGAATATCACAAGCATGTCATACAAATTAGTTATCTGAGGTCTTCCAACATTTGCATCCTACTAAATGTAAACAGGATGGATGATAATGAAACAGCGAATGCTTGGCTGAGCTGAAGACTTGTAACATTGAAAACAGCAATCAATGAACACTAGAAAGCTGACTGCACACCCCACATTACACATAGAAGAATCTTTGCTCATAAAGGACGTGGGTAATACCAGTTTTAAGTCCTTCACAGGACGGGTTCTCTAATAGGAATGACCGCCAACAAATAGTGTCCATATAATTCCTTGATTGGTCTATCAGCAGGAACCACAATTTGTCCACACTATCCTCATCAAGCTGGTCTTGGGGCCATTTTCTGACAAACCACTAAATGGCTCAGATTTACTGAACTTCACGCAAGGAAATGCTCTGTAAAAATGTGCATAGCAGTGTTGCGTGAAAGGCAAATTATAGTGCAGCACCCGATTTAGTAAGAGTCGCCTGCCTGTCTGCGTAATGCAAAGCTTCACACTGGCTGAAAGGCGAGCCTGCTCTGTCTAGCATTGGCTTCGACCTTCTGAGGGGGAGGGGGTGGGCGTGGGCGGGAAGCACACACCCACACATACACTCACATACACTCATTCTTTCACACACAGACACGCACACACATCCATTAACACTCATAACATTCAAACATGGACTCAGACGCCAAACATTCATTTTAAAAGATCACACACACTCATTCTTTCACACACACATGCACGCACGCACATCCATTAACAACACTTATAACATTCCAACATGCACGCACGCACCAAACATTCATTTTAAAACATCACACAAACACACACTTACCTTCAGCCTCGAGGTCCCAGGAGGGTTGGGACTGCTGTCTTCCCTCATGGCTGACCTTATGTCAGCCAATGAGGGAAGGCAGCAGTCCTAGCCTCGTCCCAGAGGGGAATGGGGTCAGTGAGACTGCTGACCCCACCCCACTCTGTGACGAAGTGTCACTGATTGACACTTTCCCTGCTGAAGCACCCAGGTCGAAGTCAATGGGTGACGCTTTCCTCGTCATCCAGTGGAGGGCCTTGAGGCACCTTTGCTGAGCCAAGGAGGTCACGCCCATAGGAGCTGTGACCTCCTCAGACCAGCAAATTTCAGCTCAGAAAGCAAGGAGTCTGCCCAAATTGTGCATGTCTCACTCCTGGCTGTCTGAGCAGAAAATTAAGAGTGTCTGTCAAGCTGACCTTTGTTCAGCCTGACAGACACTCTTCATGAGGGGCAAAAGGTGGGGGCGCATGACCCCTCTGCCGTAAAGGATGGGCCGCGCCTGCTGCAATTATTTGACTGTCCATGGCACACAAATGTGGATCACATTGCAAATTCTGAATTTTCACCACACACACTTAGAGTGGTAAAAAAACTCAGCAAACTGCTGCAAGTAATTTTCCATATTGAGCGAATAGTGGCAGCTAGGGGACCATTTGCTGCACTACCTGTAGTAATCACGTCACACAATTCAAAGCAAACTTTGCCCACCTCTGAAGACCAGCTACTAAATGATCAGACATTAGAGACATTTCTTCATAATATAGAGGCAACAAAGATACAAAGTGTGCAAAAAGAAGAGCCATCTAAAAAGTAATATACAACAAGTAGGTCCTTAACATTTTTCTTTTCAATCAGGTTCTTCATCAGGTGTACAACAACAGCCAACACGTTTCACCTTTTTTACAGACTTCCATAGGGCGACATTCAAAGAAAAAGTCGACCTATGGCCCCTGCCATGTCAATCAGTATCAGCAAGATAAGCACAGTATCCAGAGTACTCTCCAAAGGTGTAAAGGGCCTCAAGTCCTATAACAAATGTCCAGTACTTCACAATCAGTAGCAGCTAGGTTTACAGAATGAATAATTCAATCTTCCATGCTGTGTTTGGCAAGCCCACTGTATACTAAACTCCAAGTCTGTCAAAAGATATAGGAGGTCATTACGACCCTGGCGGATGGTGTTAAAGTGGCGGTAAGACCGCAAACAGGCCAACGGACAAAAAAAGGGAATCATGACCCTGGCGGAAACCGCCAACAAAGACAGCCACTTTAACACACCGCCCGCCACGGCGGTACAGACAAGCAGCGCGGCGGTTACCGCCAACAGACAGGCGGAAGACAATGTACCGCCCACACCATTACAACCCGCCAATCCGCCACCTTTTCCAGGGCGGATTCACATGGATAAAAACACGGCGGAAACAGCTTTTGCTATGGGAAAACGCTCACCTGAACACATCCCACGAGGAACGACGACTCCATGGACCCGGAACTCCAAATACTACCTGCCCTTGTCTTTCTGCTCCTTTACGACCAACAGCGACGTAGGCGCAGAAGATACCGGTGAGTACTGCATCTACGACATGGGGGAGGGGGGAGGCAAAAGTTAGGGGGACACCCACCAAACACCCCCACCCACGCATATTACAACATACACACCAATGCAGTCAAAAATATCACATTAACAACCCACAATCCCCCCGGAACAATGCAAAGACAAAGCGAATTTCGGTCAAACATTGTAATGTGCCAATATACATGTCATCCAAAAATATACAGACATATATCTCTAAATCATTCATAATAATATATACAATACAAGAAGTAGTGCAGATATGTACACAATAATGTCCGTGCACCAACAGTCCAAAAATGCATGGGCGAAGCCCACAATGGATACCTGACCAAAATCGGGGAGAACACTGCCGGGGCATCAGATAGAAACACTACAGGCACCTCAGGGGGAAGGGAAGGGGGGCACCTCAGCCAGATGAATGCAAAGCCAGATCCACGACGGGGCTCCATGCCCATTGATGTATCCTGGGGAGTGCAAAGCCACAGTCTCTCAAGTCTATACAGTGGGTGGGTAGCCCACTGTGCCATCCTGGGGAGTGCAAAGCCACAGTCTCTCAAGTCTATACAGTGGGTGGGTAGCCCACTGTGCCATCCTGGGGAGTGCAAAGCCACAGTCTCTCAAGTCTATACAGTGGGTGGGTTGCCCACTGTGCCATCCTGGGGAGTGCAAAGCCACAGTCTCTCAAGTATATGCAGGTCTACACTGGTTCTGGAGGGGGACTGGCGCCCAGACTGGATGAGTCTCCCCGTGAAAGTTCCTGTCCTGTCACTGTCCCAGCTGCACATGGGATAAGGATGCCTGATGTGGCGGTACATTCATTCCTACACGGTCTTTGCCCTGTTCAGCGGTGCTTTGCCATGGCGGTCTTTTCCCTGTTCAGCGGTGCTTTGACATGGCGATTCAGGACTGTTCAGTGGTGCTTTGCCATGGCGGTCTTTGCCCTGTTCAGTGGTGCTTTGACATGGCGGTCTTTGCCCTGTTCAGCGGTGCTTTGACATGGCGGTTCTGATACTGACATTGGTGTGTGGCATGACGATCTCCGCACTGGACATTGGTGTGTGCATGACGATCTCCACACGGGACATTGGTGTGTGGCATGACGCTCTCCACACTGGACATTGGTGTGTGGCATGACGTTCCATCATTGCCCAGCGGGGCTGTGGCATCCTGTCCCCTCCTGGGCTGTGACTCTGGCGGTGGTGTCTGGACCAGTGACGATACTTGGGCCCTCCTGGGCACTGACTCCGGCGGTGGTCTCCTGACCAGAAACGATACTTCGGCCCTCCTGGGCTGGAACTCTGGTGGTGGTCTCTGGACCAGTGACGATACTTGGGCCCCCCTGGGCACTGACTCCGGCGGTGGTCTCCTGACCAGTAACGATACTTGGGCCCTCGTGGGCTGTGACTCTGGCGGTGGTCTCTGGACCAGTGACGATACTTGGGCCCTCCTGGGCACTGACTCCGGCGGTGGTCTCCTGACCAGTAACGATACTTGGGCCCTCCTGGGCTGTGACTCTGGCAGTGGTGTCTGGACCAGTGACGATACTTGGGCCCTCCTGGGCACTGACTCCGACGGTGGTCTCCTGACCAGTAACGATACTTGGGCCCTCCTGGGCTGTGACTCTGGCGGTGGTCTCTGGACCAGTGACGATGGTGCTGGCAGTTGTGTCTGGACCGTCGGAAAGGATGGCGCACTTCTCCGCTGTGACACTCACAACAGGCTGGGCAGACTTCCTCTGGACCTTCCCCACCTTTTTTGGAGTTACAGCTGACTCACCAATCGCCTTCGATCCCATTTCACTTGTTGTCCCACCAGGAGTCTTGACACGGTCCTGTCGTCCACTCTCCAATTTCAGTGCCTTTACAGGGGGTGGGCTGCCAGTGCCTTGGCTCCGGGTCCTACTGCCTGCCTGGTGGACGGTGCACTCTAAAAACCTGGAACACGCACCACTAGTACTGGAGGCTTTTTGGCTGAGGCGCTATGACTGGACTGATGAATTGCAGGGGGGGGTGGGGGCAAAAAGGTCAATTTGACAGAGGGACAGTTTATGACGGACACTGGGATGGGTAGCTGGAGGGGGTCTGGGAGTGGAGGAAGCGGAGGTGGTTGTAAGAGGTGTCACTTTAGGTGTTTTGGGTGCAGGTGCAGGTAGTGGAGGCTGTCGTGAGGTGGATGGATGTTGGGTGAGTGATTGCCGGCGTTTGGGTACTTTGGGAGGGGGCGTCACAGACACACTGGGAGAGGACATAGGGCACGTGTAAATGGCAGTGGAGGTGATGAGTGCAGGTGAGCAGCTTGTGTTGCTGGGTGTCCTGGTGTGAGTCCTAGTGCCTGTAGATGTGGTGCATGCAGGTGTGTGTGTAGACGAGACTGGGAGGGAGGAGGGAGAAGAGGAGGAGGGGGACACAGTGGAGACAGTGGATGTTGCTGTATCTGTATGGGTGTGATGCTTGTGTGAGTGCCTGTGGTGTGTGTGGTGCCTATGTTTGCTTGAGCTACTTGTGTGTGTTGACTTGTGTGCATGGTGGTCTGTAGGTGTGCTTGGGATGGACTGGGGTACAGGGGATTGGGTCTGGGTGGAGGAAGTTGGAGGGGGGAGGCTGGACACAGGGACAATGGCTGCCATCAGTGCTGAGGCCAGAGATTGCAGGGTTCGCTGAAGGGCAGCCTGACCAGAATGAATGCCCTCCAGGAATGCATTACCGTGTTGCAACTCTCGTTCTACACCCTGGATGGCATTCACAATGGTAGACTGCCCAACAGTGAGTGACCTGAGGAGGTCAATGGCCTCCTCACTGAGGGCAGCAGGGGTGACTGGGGCAGGGCCTGAGGTGCCTGGGGCGAAGGTGATGCCCACCCTCCTGGGTGAGCGGGCACGGGGCGAATGCTGAGGGGCTGCTGGGAGGGCGGTTATGGTAGGGGAGGTGGCGGCTGTACCTGTAGAAGTGGGGCGCACAGATGGTGCTGCCACCACAGGGGAGCTCCCATCGGCGGACGAGTCCGTGTCGCTGGTTGGTGATCCAGTGGCCGACGTGAAGCTCCCCTCGCCCTCCGTCCCACTGGTGCATTCAGAGTCTGTGGTGTGGCCCTCCATGGCCATGTGGGATGCAGCTCCCTCGTGCTCCGGTGCCACTGTACCTCCGCCTGATGATGCTGATGTACAAAAGGACAGGGAGAGCAGGAAAAGGGGGTGGGAGACAGAAGAAAGAGAGTTTTAGTGCATGGCATACCGCTACCGTTGGCGGACAAGACAGACGCAGCAGCCCCATGCATAACGCCGTGCTCCTGGCCTCTGCACATGCAAATTCTGGGATATGGCCTACATGGCAATGGTGGAAATCTGCGCACATGAATGCCACAGGGGCAACTATACCTCAACTTGGCACTCTGCTGAGGTGGGGTTGAGTGCCACATGGCCTACATTACGGAGGGGCCTTGCCTACCTAACTCGCCCTGGCCTAGGGACACACACAGCCCACCTCCCCCACCCAGACTCCTCCACTGCACGCAAAGTCCGCAGAATGAGGTTGTACTCACCCCCTTGTGTCTGCTGTGATGTCCTTAAGCGCCCATCCAACTCCGGGTAGGCCACCGCCAGGATCCGGAACATCAGGGGGGTCATGGTGCGACGGGCACCCCTCCCACGTTAGGAGGCCATCCCCAGCTGAGCCTCGGCCATCTTCTTGCTGCAGCGGCGAATGTCCTCCCATCTCTTACGGCAGTGGGTGCCCCGTCTCTGGTGGGCCCCCAGGGTCCAGACCTCCTTGGCGATGGCACGCCAAATGTCCCTCTTCTGGTGGGCGCTGACCTACATGACATGCACAAGGGAAGAGGAACAGTCATTACCAACTGCACCATCAATGTGACTGGCCCCCTCCTTACTCTGACCATGTAGCCCATTTATTCCCATGCTTTACTGTAGTATGAACTCTGCCCCCTTCCCTCTTCCACCCAGCCCTGTCCACCCAGGCCTAGCCCATACAACGTGCTTCCTGTGTACTAACCTGTTGGTCTGGAGGACCGTAGAGTAGCATGTACTGGGGGAGGACCCAATCCACAAGTTTCTCCAACTCCTGTGCAGTGAAGGCAGGGGCCCTTTCCCCAGACGCAGCAGCCATCGTCGCTTCCAGACCGAGGTCACAGCAGCACTAGCAGTGTAGGTCCTCTCCTGTCGAAGGTCAGGTATCTAGTGATTGAACCGATAGAAAATGGCGGTGACGTCCGCGGCGGGGAGCATCATCACCGCCGGCACACCTGTTCATTGGCTCCTGGGACCCATAGGGTGCAATGTTAACCAATGCAGAATTGCGCCGCGGTCTACGACCGCCTACCACGACGGTGTACAACGCCAGCGCTGTTACCCCACAATCCCATTGTCCCAGTTTAGAGGTCAGGCAGCCGCCATTTCAGGGGCCCACACGGATTCATTTTCAACTGTGTCACACATACCGAGGCCTACACTCAACACACATACAGGAAGGGTTTATTGTCTGGTGTAGTCTTGTGTGTGACTGTGGGTACATACCTGGAGGAATAGTGACTGTTTCTTCGCTGTTGTCCTTCTTAGGCACCATCAGCTGGGACATATGCGAAGATGGCGGAATCTACCGACCGCTGGTGGACCTGTTGACAATGGAAGAGAGACATTTAATCGTCACCTACCGGTTTGACCGTGCCACAATCCAGGAACTATGTACCCAGTTGGAGCCAGACCTGATGTCACCAATCCGCCATCCGACTGGAATCCCCCCTGACGTGCAGATGCTGTCAGTGCTCCATTTCCTTGCAAGTGGGTCTTTTCAGACAACAGTGGCCATGGCCTCAGGGATGTCCCAGCCTATGTTTTCCAACGTGTTGTCCAGAGTGTTGTCTGCCCTGCTGAAACACGTAAGGAGATACATCATTTTCCTTGAGGTGGAGGATTTGCCTACATTGAAAGGTGACTTCTATGCCCTTGGACACATATCCCCAACGTCATAGGTGCCATTGATGGGACCCATGTGGCTCTGGTCCCCCCCCGGCAGATGTACAGGAACAGGAAGAGTTATCATTCTATGAATGTCCAGATGGTCTGTTTGGCAGACCAGTACATCTCGCAGGTAAATGCTATGTTCCCTGGCTCTGTGCATGACGCCTACATCCTGCGGAATAGCAGCATCCTTGATATGATGGGTCAACTCCAGAGGCACCGTGTATGGCTATTGGGGGACTCTGGTTACCTCAACCTTTCCTGGCTATTGACCCCAGTGAGGAATCCCAGGACCAGGGCAGAGGAACGCTACAATGATGCCCATGGGCGGACTAGGAGGCTTATCGAACGCACCTTCGGCCTCCTTAAGGCCAGGTTCAGGTGCCTACATATGACAGGTGGGTCCCTATTCCACTCACCGAAGAAGGTGTGCGACATCATCATCGCCTGCTCCATGCTCCATAATTTGGCATTGCGACGCCAGGTGCCTTTTCTGCAGGAGGATGATCCAGATGACGGTGTTGTAGCAGCTGTGGAGCCTGTGGAGCCTGTGGACAGTGATGACGATGAAGCTGAGGAAGAAGAAAACGACAACAGGGAGTCAGTCATACAGCAATATTTCCAGTGAAACTCAGGTGAGTACATTTTTAGGTTTAACATTACATTAACTTTTACACGTCTACCTCTATCCTGTACCGACATTTCACTCACGATTTGTTAACTGAATTGTCCCCTTCCATTTCAGTTTCAAAAATGTGGTAACCTACGTGTCAACTGCTTGCATCCTTGAAGGGCTTGTGATGTGTGACATTGGTATGTTAGCCTTCCAATGGGTAACCCATTATGACACTGTAATTGATAATACAAAATTACAAATCATAGACTGACTCAAGTTTTTTTTAGTGTTTCAAGGGTGTTTATTTAAGTGCTAAAAAATGAAGGGGGTTGTAAAATGGGGATGGGTGATGATGGAGGAATGTCCATGGCAGAGTCCAGTCTATTAGTCTCACAGGTACATTGCACATCTGGCCATTCGAAGTGGAGCTGGGGCAGTTCCGATTTAGACAGGGTAACAAAGTGGGACAGTGGGGGGACAATCAGGGTGGTCTTATTTCCTGGCGGGGGTCTTGCCATCTTGCTCTGTCCTGATCTCAGGGCCCGCTTGCGTGGTGGTTGTCCGTCTGCAGGGGATGGGGTGCTGGTGTGGTGGTCCTGTGGCGGGCCTGCCTGTCCACTAGCGCCAGCGGAGGTGGTGGGCAGTTCATCGTCGTGGCTAGTGTCAGGGGCCCCTTGGAGTGCCACGGTGTCCCTCAAGGTGTTTTGAATGTCCGTCAGCACCCCTACGATGGTGCCCAGGGTGGAGCCGATGGTCCTGAGCTCCTCCCTGAACCCCAAATACTGCTCCTCCTGCAGACGCAGGGTCTCCTGCAACTTGTCCAGGACCGTGGCCATCGTCTCCTGGGAGTGGTGGTATGCTCCCATGATGGAGGAGAGGGCCTCGTGGAGAGTAGGTTCCTTTGGCCTGTCTTCCCTCTGTTCCACAGCAGCCCTCCCAGTTCCCCTATGTTCCTGTGCCTCCGTCCCCTGGACGGTGTGCCCACTACCACTGCCCCCAGGTCCCTGTTGTTGTTGGGGTGGTGGGTTAGCCTGGTTGCCCTGTAGTGGTGGACACACCGCTGATTGACCTGTCCTGGGTAGGGAGGTTTGGGCTCGCTGGGTGGGTGCTGTGCTGGTGTTACCAGAGGGTGGAAGTTCGGTGTTGGGCTGTGGCTGGGCAAGGGGAACCGACTGTCATGAGGCCCACGATGGTCCGGGCTGGTCATCAAGATCCAGTAGGGCAGAGCTGCTGTCGACACTGTGGGCCTCTTCTGGGGGGTGGATTGGTGTTGTCTAGACCCTCTGGTGTGGTGATGTTCCTTCGGGTTCCTGTCGGGGTATAAGTACATGATTATTGCATGTGTGTGTTTCATGGTGTGCAATGGTTGGGTGTGTGTGCACCCCAGTGCAGGCATTCGTATGTGGGGGCTTGTGTGCTGATGGTTGGGGGGTGTTCTGGGTATGTGCCGTGGGAATGCTTTAGTGATGGGTGTCCATGCTTAGTTGTGTCATGCAGGTCTTGGGGTTGGGATGAGTAGTTGGTGTTCTTAGTACATTGGTGAGGAGTTTGGGTGATAGGGGAGGGTGTGAGGGTGGGGGTGTGTGATATCATGCAGGTCGGTGGGGGATATGATAGTTCAGATTTGACTTACCAGTGTCCGTTCCTCCAATGACTCCTCCGAGGCCCTCAGGATGCAAGATGGTCAAGACTTGCTCCTCCCATGTTGTTAGTTGAGGGGGAGGAGGTGGGGGTCCGCCGCCAGTCCGCTGTACTGAGATGTGGTGCCTGGATACCGTGGAACACACCTTCCCCCGTAGGTCATTCCACCTCTTCCTGATGTCCTCCCTATTTCTTGGGTGCTGTCCCACTGCATTGACCCTGTCCACTATTCTTTTCCATAGCTCCATCTTCCTGGCTATGGATGTGTGCTGTACCTGTGAGCCAAATAGCTGTGGCTCTACCCGTAGGATTTCCTCCACCATGACCCTGAGCTCCTCCTCGGAGAAGCGGGGGTGTCTTTGGCGTGACATGGGGTGGTGTGGGTGATGTGTGGGGTGGTGTATGTGGTGATGAGTGTGGTGAGTGTAGTGTCTCGAAGTTGGGTCCCCTGAGAGAATTGCGAGCAAAAATTGAGAATCTTTACTGCGTTATTTGGTAAAAAATACACATTGTATAATCAGAACGTGTGGTCAAAAGGAAGGATATAGTGGTTTTACGTAACGCGCTAAAAGTTAACAGAATTTGAAGACGGCAGAAAAAGAAAACTTGCACAGAGGGAAAGTTTGATAAGCACAGCACATAACAAATCAGGAATGGAGCAGGCACACATGTGCATGGAATAAAACAATTACTTGGTGGGCTACTTTGAAGGAATATGGTGAAATTAATTCGGGCATAAAAAATCGGAACAAGAACCCGTTACCATAAAACAAAATAACGACGAGACGTGCCTCTGCTTCTTACTGGTATGTAAGAAAGATTCTTAACAGCTATTATAAATGGCTCATGTTTCAGATAGAGGAAAACAGATCCTAGATACTGGGTGATTTCTGCTTATCCTTAATGAGGCAATACCAAATATCAAAACGAGATGAATAGATGTTTCCATGAATGTCCAGTACAATCTGAGTAAGGAATGGTTATTTCTATTCCTGAAAGTGATCAGGAGAGAATTTCTGGTTGATAAGGAAAACGAAAAAGAAGTGATTGATAATGTAATATCATTACTAAACTCAAAATAGAGTTCTGGATTAGAAGACACGTACCTGAACATCTTATGGGTTTATGTTCAAAATAGGAAAACCACAGTGTTTATTTCAAGTGTACAAAACAGTGAGAAGTTGGAAGAGTACACAAATGGAAATAAAAATGGCCAAGAGATTACAGAGAGCGGAAAGTTTGTTTTCAAAAGATAAGAAGGCTGCAACTGGGACAACTGTGACATTAGTAACAACTCATACACAGAATAATTTGAAGTATCTGTACATACAATTAGAATGTCTATTGAAGAAGGAAATTACAAAAAGCTGGGAGATTCTAACTTTGCACAAATATAAAGAAGTTCACAGAGTTCCAAGAGGGTTAAGAATTTTTACATTACCCAACCATCCAGATACTAACTCGGAAATGCTTGAAGAATGGGGTGCAAACAGCATGGAGTGTTCGAAGAATATGATGCGCATTATTATTAAGTATGCCAGGAAAGATCTAGAATCAATTTTGAAGGAAATAAAGGTAATAGAGGAAAAGATTGAAGCACTAAACAAAGAGGAAGAAAGTGGCAAGTTAAGACATACTATGGATACCACTCTGGAAAAGTATGAAAAGATGATTGAGGAACAGAAACAAAGGAAGTTTAGAAGAGATTAAATTGATTACGAAACTGGAAGAATTTTGATCCTTTGCTAAAAGATTCGATACACTGAAACAGCAAAAGTCCAATGCTCTTGATAAGAAGATGCAATCTCCAGAAGCATCCATTAGTGAATCAGATGTGGAATTAAGGGCCAGATGTAGCATTTTCCGATTTTGCGAATGGGAAATTGCGAGTCGGTGCAACTCGCAATTTCCGATTCGCAAAATCGGATGCAGTACGGTGTCTCAGACACCGTCTGCGAGTCGCTATGGGGTCGCAAAGACCCACCTCATTAATATTAATGAGGTGGGTCGCATTTTGCGACCTCATAGCAAATCCCTGCCCTCACAGGGATGGGGGCCTGCTGAAGACAGCAGACCTCCATGTCTGTGACTGCTTTTTAAGTAAAGTATTTTTTTTTTTGCAGCCCATTTTCCTTAAAGGAAAAAGAGTTGCAAAATAAAAAAAATAACGAAACCATTTGGTTTCGGTTTTTCAGAGTAGGCAGTGGTCCATTAGACCACTGCCTGCTCTGAAAAAACATTTTTGTCAACATTCACTAAGGGGAAGGGGTCCCATAGGGACCCCTTCCCTTTTGCAAATGGGTTACCACCAGTGTGACACTGGTGGTAACTTCGAATTGCTTTGCGACCGCATTCGCGGTCACAAAGCAATTTAGCATATCGATGCGAGTTGCAAATAGGAAGGGGACACCCCTTCCTATATGCGAGTCGCATTCACAATTTGCGAGTCGGTACCGACTCGCAAATTGTGAATGAGCATCGCAAACGGCATTTTGCATGGCGCAAACTGCGATTTTTGCAGTTTGCACCATGCAAAATGCTTGCTAGATCTGGTCCTAAGTGAGCGAGAGGAAAGATCAGTACTGACAAAAAAGACGACTTTTTTAGACGAGATGAAACTAGTCTATATGGATCAAAGAACATCGAGGGGAGGAGGACGGGACCAAGCACGAGGTCGAGGAAGAAAACTCACATAGGTTCGAGGAAGCATCGGAAAACAAGAAGGGGGTCTAGAAAGAACAAAAGACTATCCACTGAGAAGCAAACAAACAAACAAAACCAAGTAATTTAAGTGAGAATTTGTTTGTAAATCTTTCAAATCATGAATTGACGCAACAAGAAATGACCCTCCTGAATAAAGGCCTGTCCTTCTGTCCGGAAATGCATTATGATCATGTTGAAACAAGGATTGACTTATTTGTGCGAAAGTTAAAACTGGCTAAATTTTTCTCCAAACAAGTACCAGGAGTACAAGCACTAGAGGTACAAAATATGCCATTTATTAATCTAACTATTGAACACAAATCAGATGTGAAAACAGAATATGATCTGATGCATGGTCTTGAGGATCATGAGTTATCGGAAACACAAGTACTGGAAGAACTAGACATTAGTATGGATGGACGCTATCATACAAACTTCAAACCTAAATCAAAATTCTGTACAACACTATCCCCGGGCAATAGGATGGATATTTTCTATGATCTGGTGGTTGAAGACTTGGAAAGATTAAATAAAATCAAATATGTGACAAAGGAAAATATAACCAAACAGGAACGGGAGGCCCTCAAAGCATTGATAGAAAATCAAGACTTGGAAATCAAACCGGCTGACAAAGGGGGTAATATAGTGATTATGGAAAAACAAGACTATATGAAAGAAGCATATAGGCAGCTGAACATCAAAAATCATTATCTTAAACTCAAGGAAAATCCCATCAACAAATTAACTATGCAATTAAACCAACTATTGGATACATGGTATAGTGATGGTCTGTTAAATAAGGACGAGAGATTGTTCTTGGGTAATGATAATCCAATTTTTCCTACAATTTATTTTCTCCCAAAAATCCACAAAAGTTTGGAAAAACCACTGGGTCGCCCAATATTTCCAGTTGTGGTTCACTATATGAGAACTTATCAACATATGTGGATTCCTTTTTAGCCCCAATAGTAACAAGTCTTAGGGGGTCATTCTAACCCTGGCGGTAAAAACCGCCAGGGCGAATGACCGCGGTAGCACCGCCAACAGGCTGGCGGTGCACCGCTGGGCATTCTGACCGCGGCGGTTCAGCCGTGGCCAGAAACGGAAAGTCGGCGGTGTCCCGCCGACTTTCCGCTGCCCTTGAGAATCCTCCATGGCGGCGGAGCGCGCTCCGCCGCCATGGGGATTCTGACACCCCCTACCGCCATCCGCCAGGAACAGGATGGTGGTAGGGGGTGCCGCGGGGCCCCTGGGGGCCCCTGCAGTGCCCATGCCAATGGCATGGGCACTGCAGGGGCCCCCGTAAGAGGGCCCCAAAAGGAATTTCAGTGTCTGCCTAGCAGACACTGAAATTCGCGACGGGTGCTACTGCACCCGTCGCACTCCAGCAACTCCGCCGGCTCCATTCGGAGCCGGCTTCATCGTTGCTGGGTCTTTCCCGCTGTGCTGGCGGGCGGCCTTTTGGCGGTCGCCCGCCAGCACAGCGGGAAAGCCAGAATGGCCGCCGCGGTCTTGTGACCGCGGTGCGGTCATTTGGCGGTAACCGCATGGCGGGCGGCGACCGCCGCCCGCCGCGGTTAGAATCACCGCCTTAGTTCTTACATTAAAGATACAGGGGACTTCTTAAGATCACTCTCTGGAATTAATTAGGAACCAGAATACAAACTTGTTACTATAGATGTTGTATCCTTAAACACATCAATTAAGCATGAAATGGGTCTGATGGCAGTGTACTATTTCTTAAAACAGCGGGATATGAAGTATTTGAAACATTAAAAAATGCTAATGAAGATGATTGATCTGTGTTTGAGGAACAATATTTTTCTTTTTAATCGTCAGTTATAAATTCAAGTCTGAGGGACAGCGATGGGGGTTTCCTTTTCGCCCAGTTATGCGAACCTGATGATGGAATGGTGGGAGAAACATGTAGCATGGAGTGATGACAATGAGGAATCTGCAGCAAAAGCCATCATGTGGCTGAGATATATTGATGATCTATTCATCATTTGGAATGGAACCGAAAAGGAATTTGTACAGTATTTTGAATGAGAATGAAGTGGGTTTAAAATTTACCTATAACATTAGTTCCCAGTCCATTCAATTTCTGGATGGTCAAGTATATATTGAGAACAATAAGATTGAAACTACACTACATTGTAAGCTCACCTGACATCTCTGAAGAAAAGCATACCGTATGGAGAGTTTATCAGGATCAAACTAAACCGTTCCACAGAACATGAAATGGAATCGAAATTCAGGGAAACTCGACAAAGATTTATACAAAGGAAATACAAATTAAAAGATATAAACTTGGGAGAATGTAAAGCTAGATCTAAACGAGAGATGACATTTTGAATAAATCTAAACTCGAGAAGGACAATAAAGATTCCATTATAAGGATGATTATGACATATAGCAAAGAAAATCATCTGATCCTCAAGATACTCAATAAGTATTGGGATATTATAGGGAAAGATCCCGATATTGGAAAACTCATTGGGGAAAGACTTATGGTAACATACAGGAAGGTATAATCTATACAAGATCTTCTGGTGAATAGTCACTTTCAGCGAACCAAACCTTTGAATTGGTTACATATTCAGACAATAGGTTTTACATGTTGTGGCAAATGTAAGGCCTGTCGGATAGGTGTGAATACAAGAGAATATCCAGATTCTAAAGGAAGATCGATAAGAATTACAAAGAGAATCACATGTGACACTACTCATGTAGTATATAAAATTGAATGTGACTGTGGTCTTCGTTATGTGGGGAGTACAATCTGTCCTTTAAAAAAACATATACTTGAACATATCAAAGCTGTGCAAAATAAGGATGTAAACTATGCTCTGGCAAAACATCTACTTACACATGAATGGAAAAATTGGACAAACATGAAGTTCTTTGGGATCGCGACTATTGAGCATAATGAAAGAGGAGGGAATTGTGAGCTCAGGCTGAGATATTTGGAGTCCAGACTGATAGTACAACTTAAAACAAAGACTCCGAGGGGACTTAATGGCGAAGAAAAACTTCATTATCATCTATGAGGGTACAAACTATATACATTGGGGTACGGGTTGTGGTTATAAAAGCAATCAGTGTAATCAGTGGGCATCTAAGGAAGTGATATTTTTTAAAGGACAATAGGTACTGAATGGTTGTGAGGTAATAGACATTAGGTCAATCTTATGGAAAAAAGAGGCTGAAGGTATAGAGACCGAATGTATTCACATGTATTAAGGTGAGCATTATGTTTACATATGTCCTTAGATATATAGAGGATGATAGATATATGTGAAATAATGAATATGTGGCTTTGAGCACTATATCAAGTATATATAGCAGATTGATAGATACAAGGAAGACAAATGTCCCTGGAATTTGGCTAATACCATTAATCTCACAACGCAACTACCTTCCAGTAATATAATAATGTGTGAGATACAATTATTAGTCCAATATCCTTCATTTGTTATAGGTATGGTAACAGCTATCCCACTAATTGAATACACATATTATCTGTTTCTTTATATATGTAAACTACGTTTATCAGTATTACTAATCTCTGTTGGCATTATATATATTTCCGTATTTTATTATTTAACAATAGTTTGGATGTTTAATAATAACAGAAAAGTTTAAGTGGGTTTTTATCATGTTTTGATTGTCACTAGAATCTTGTAGGGTGACTATGTGTCCCAGATTACACTTGGGTGGTGGTAGGAAAATTAACTATAAATAGAGACTCATGGGAAGGTTTTCTTTGTAAACTGTGATCAAGACCGAGAGGTTGAAACGTGTTGGTGGTATTTTTTTACACTTCTTTGGATAGAAGCAATCAAACTCTCTTGGAGTGCAACAAATCAATTGTTTGACAATTGTTGGTGTTGGAGATTGTGGAGGAATTGTCCTTTCCTCACGTTTGCACCCGTGAAATTTGCGCGCCACAAGGTGGACCTTTGGATGGTGTAATATATATATATATATATATATATATATATATATATATATATATAGAGAGATATACACACATGTACATATATATATATATATATATATATATATATATATATGTGTATATGTATAAAAAATAATAAATACAACTTAAAACTGACATTGTCACCTATGAAAGCTATGATGTCACTTTAAGCTTTGATTAATTATAGAATATCTAGATTTATTTTTTAATGTAAAGTAAGATCTTATTACCGTACCCAAACCCCGTTGGCATTTGCAGGGTGAGTTGGCACATGGCATGGCCTGCCAACAGGGCAGCACCCAACCCACATAGGTGGCAAAATCCTACCCTGGTTAGCCTTCGGCTGTGCATGGCATGTAGTTGGGTCAGTGTGATGACCACCCCCAAGTTCAGGACCATGTATTGTGAGGTGCTCCTTGCTCGGGCATAGACTAAAGCAGGGCCACATGCCTTTTAAAGGCTTGTACAAGCTTGTTGGTTTTACTGCCTGGGGAGCTGACCTTTCAAGGCCAAAGCCAGACTTTCATGTGCACCGCTAATGTGGACTGCACCTGGGGTTACCACAAAAAATACACCAGGAACGCAACATTTAGCATGGAGGAGAAATTGGGTGAGAGGACCTGTGGGGGTGATGTGGCTTCAATCAGCATTCTGACTTACGAGCTTATGCATATCTTGTGCCTACCTCCCTCTGAAAAGCCTTGGACTGCTCGTCCCCACATTACCACTGACAGTCAAGTACTGAAGGGGTAATAGATGGCCAAGTTACTCGCGATCCATAAAAAGCCTTAGCTGCCATGGTCAGATCTTTCAACTCTTGTTTGCTTTGTAGTCCTCTGAAAGGAGTTTTGACATTGACTACATCTCTGATAACACAATAGTCACATACAGCACAGAGTTACTGAGTGTACACATGTGGATCCACAACAGAGAAATGGTGTAAGCCTTGGAGGCAAGTCTGAATGTCTGTGTTGAAAGTTATACAATGCACTGTTAACAATTCACTAAAGTTTGGGGTGTAAGTATCACTCCATGTTAAACAAGATAAAGGCAGAGCACACTTGATGTGAGTTGCAGAGTATGTTTGAAAGTATGTTGTATGTCAAGGTTTTTTTTAAATATAAAGTAAAATTTAGTTACCATACATAACTATGCCACCCCCCACTGCACATGGCCTGTGACTGTGCGCTGCTTGGTATTGGTGCCCACTCGCCTATAGGTGGCCAACCTACCACAGACACCCATGCCCCATTTTATAAAATAAAGTTTTTATAATTCTGCAGGACTTTCAGGAAAGTTAATAAGGAGCCAGTGCAGCCCCATATGCTTGTGTGGGAAGGGGCGTAGCTTCGAGGGGTGCGGTGTTACACACTCCTAACAAATGTATCTTGTGATAAATAGTTGGGTACAGGGACTTTTAGTTGGGTATGGTAAGGTGTCATGTCGGATTTCACCAGGAGTTTAACACACACAAACAAAAACACACACACACTCCCTCCTACAGTCTGTTTGGGAGTTCTTAATTTTTTTTGGTTATTTCCAAAATAATGTGCTTTCTGTCATTTAGTGCACCTACCAATCTCCATTCCTCTTCCTCTCCGCTGCTCTAAGCCCCGCTTGTCGTATAATGTATTTCACACTACGGAACGGATTTTCACTAAATCACAAAAAATACACTTTCTGGGCAAGGATTTTGTTTTCGGCCAAATTTGGTGTAATTCCTGTTGTCAGTTTTTTTCTGTAGATGTGTTTACATCTGGAAGTTGAATTGAGAAATTGTGTTTTGGGATCTCCCTTTTTTCTCTGCCCCTGATTGACAGATCATTCCGGAACGTTCAAGGAAGGAACTGGGGTGGATGAACCTTTTTTCAGAAAGTTTCATCAAATTGCACCAAAGTTATTAGCAAACCAAAAAATCTATTTCCTATCATAACTAGGCCCTAACTATAACTACACAGTGGCAGTTGAAACTGTTTAGTTACAGTTATAGTTAACACAGAGTTTCCATAGTTAAATAATTTTTTGTTTCACTAATAACTTTGGTGCCAGGTGACAAATCATGACAAAACTTTCCCAAAAAAAGGTTCATCCACCTTGGCTCCTTCCTGGAAAATTATGGGGTGATCTGTCAAGTGGAGTCCTATAGTGTTGCTTTCCTATATTAATTCCCATTCAAAATTTTGGGAAGAGATCAAGAGAACAAACGGCTGAACAGAATTGCAACAAATTTGGCAGTTAGACCTTTAATCAGAAAGTGTGCTTTTCATTATTTGGTGTAAAGCGATTCATCCATTTTTGAGAAATTCACATTTAAAGAAGTGCTCACGTTGGTCATAAAGATGTTAAAAAGATAGTGATTTCTGGACTATTGGTGTCCCGATAAGCTCTGGTTGGGCACTTGAATGGAAGTTGTTCAATCCTGATTGGCTGGCCACAACCTGACAAATATGTTGTGGCATCCATTACAGGCAGCCAGCAACCTACAAATAAATGACTAACATATAAGGATATAAGGTGAGCACACCTTGACTCCAAGAGCATCCAAGGCAGCCCCAAAGGGATTCCCTGTTCAGTGGTGGCAACAACATGTACAACAGGTTGTGGCAGCTGTAAGAAATTGAGTTATTAGTTGTTCAGAATGTGAGTCCAATGCATGCGATACGTCCGCAATTGTCTCCTTACTGGGAACCAGGTTCCCCATTGTTGCACTACACTCTCTCAGGAAAGCAAAGCAGAGCAGTCCAAGGCCTGCTCACGGGGAGTGATGTGGGCTAGTAATCTCCATTCACTGGCATGCAACAACATTCAATAAATTATTGTCCAGCCAGTACCAGTCAGTATATTTATTGCATACACTCTATGAAGTACTATGCATTCATTTACAAATATGTACATGAGGTAGATGGAAATACCTTGGTGACACCCTTACATGACATTTTATCCTAAGTGGGTCATGACCCCAATAATCATAATACCCCTTGCCTAAACCAGAAGTAACTTCTCAATATAAGAGTTGTTATTATGTATAAGGCAAGCCTATTGACTTTGTCTGAGGGTCTCCACACTATTAAAAACAATAATGACATTCATGCCTTATCATCAAAACCAATAATGATGTTCAATTAAATTAATTATTCATAAAAAGCATTTGATCTCCTTCAATAATCATCGTCAATGAAGTATTAAATAAAGCATTGAAAATATTGTGTTAAGAGCCTTTCTTTACAAGATTTAGGCCACATAAAATGCAGCCATATGACCAAACATTGGGGTCCCCACACTCAAAACAACAAACGTTCAACTCTTAGAGTGCTTCAAACTGAAGTAAGCATCTCCCGAAGGCATGCAATTATGGCCGCAAGAGAGTTATGGGTATCAAGATATTGGATTATCACTGGGGCTGCTGCACTTTCTGCAGCTCACACAACAGTTAAATAATTATTTAATGATGCCACTGCTGACATCTGGCCACCACAGGCATAGCAGATATGTAAATAAAAGTCACACATAGGGCATTATGGTGCGCTCCAGACCCAGTTTTGTGAATATTTGATCAGCAGGACTCTTGCTGGTTTATTTTTGTTTCACAACATTGCACTGCCTACTTTTCCTTTGATTTTCTGGAAGCTCATGCCCAACAGGGCACCCAGTTGCTGCAGCAGGTGGGGATAGTTCATGGAGACTACTCCTGGTTGCCCAATCTAGTTCTGTGCCCAGCAGGCACTACTGGCAAAATAACTGGAAGCTCCATTCTCCCTGCCAGCTCCACGTGGGCAGGGTCTGTGTGATGTGATATGCGCATGTTCCCCTGGACATGGGGAGAGAGGGCAGCACATCTCCACATGCACGGTGTTGTTCCCCCATCTCAACTCCTCATAGGAGTACAATGGGGCCTCCTCTCTGTATGCCATTTGTCCCCAGGGACCCTCATCTCACCGGGGCCCAACACAAAGGGCCCCATGCACTCCTGCACCCCAGGAAAGATCATAAATTGCATTATATGCCAACCCTTGGATCAGCTGGAGACAAAGGGGGTGATTTTAACCTTGGCGGACGGCGGAGGCCGTCCGCCAAGGTACCGCAGTGAAATGACCGCACCGCGGTCAAAAGACCGCGGCGGCCATTTAAACATTTCCGCTGGGCCGGCGGGCGCTCTCCGAAAGAGCGCCCGCCGGCCCAGCAGAAATGCCCCTGCAACGAGGACGCCGGCTCAGAATTGAGCCGGCGTAGTTGCAGGGGTGCGACGGGTGCAGTTGCACCCGTCGCGTATTTCAGTGTCTGCAAAGCAGACACTGAAATACTTTGCGGGGCCCTCTTACGGGGGCCCCTGCAGTGCCCATGCCATTGGCATGGGCACTGCAGGGGCCCCCAGGGGCCCCGCGGCACCCCCTACCGCCATCCTGTTCATGGCGGGTTTCCCGCCATGAACAGGATGGCGGTAGGGGGTGTCTGAATCCCGCCGCCATGGAGGATTCAATGGGGCAGCGGTAAACCGGCGGGAGACCGCCGGTTTACCCTTTCTGACCGCGGCTGAACCGCCACGGTCAGAATGCCCTCGGGAGCACCGCCAGCCTGTTGGCGGTGCTCCCGTGGTCGGTGACCCTGGCGGTCACCGGCCGCCAGGGTCAGAATGACCTCCAAAGTCCTCAGCAGGGCATCAGGTAGCTTCTCTTTCCAGCTGTCCTGTACTCTACTGTCATAGCCCTCCAGGTCCAAGGTCTGGTTCACTGTCTCTCCCTAGTGCGGGGGTTCAGAAGTGTAGGTGGGAAGTTGTAGATACCAGTTACCACTGGCCAATCCTAGAATGCCACACCATACCTCCCTCCATGTCCCAAGCCTCCTCCACAGAATTCTGGCTATAGCTGTCAACACCCTTACAGGATGACTGAGTCTCCAAAGAAAACAGTAACACATTCAACACGACATGCCTGACAGAGTAACCTCCTGCAGTCCCAACCACAGTAACCACCCCTGGAAACCTTAGCCACCTGTCCTCCATGAGAAAAGGGTTCATGCCCCACATCCAGGGACTCTCAAGCCCCACCGGGTCAACTGGATGAGCCAGTGGGAGCTCTGTAGGCTACACCTTACTCAGGCCTCGCATAGAGCAAGTTCTGTGTCTCCAAGGGGTCAGGCTGGAGACCAATCAAGGACCTTGAAGATTCTCCAGAGAAATTTGAAAGGTTACCCTGAAGGCACACACTGCCACCTTCTACCTCCATCAGCTGAGGACCTCCTCGCTGAGTTCACGGCTGGCAACCCAGGACTTACAAGAGGCCTCAGTCCTCACGCCTATGCTAGTATACCTAAAGTGCACCAGGCAGGAGTCTGCTGAGGCAGGGCCTCTGCTGCCTGTACTTCTAATAGCTCAGAGTGACAATTCCTAACACATGGATGTTCCTCCCTTCAGACTAATGCTCAGGGTCCTCTCCAAGAGTAGGCACCTCCAGGCCACCTTAGCAGGTCATGGAGGGCTCACTCACCTTCTGCACCCCCTCTGTCTACAGGACCTCCACCCTCCAGTCCAGGGTCTGACCCCACAGGATGTACCTGATTGAATATCAGGCTGTGCATGGCCCCAGACCCTAATTCAGATTCAGGTAAGCTAGTCTCCAGGATGACATCCTTCACTGTACTAGGCAGTCACCTACCCTACCCTTTCCTCTCAGGGTCCACCACTAATCCATCCTAAGAATCTAGGGAGTCCACCACCCCTCTCTGATCTCCTCAGGGTGACTGGGGAGAGTGATAGAAAAGCTTCAGCACTCTGTCCATCATCCCTTTGCATGTTGCTCATTCACATGTTGCTCATTCACTACCCCACCTGGGGAAACCAGAGGACTCACTACCCACCGTATGTTTCCTCAAGAGCTACGACTACACCTTCTACCTCTGGAACCATCCCCTTACTGGGCCACCCCAACACTATGGTATGGGCCACCCTTGGGCAGCTCCCGCTTCCCAGCAGATTACTAATGGGGACTGTGGGTGCCACAACTTTTCCTAACAGCCCCCACTGTGGGAAAACCTCTAAGGGACCACCCCACCCTCCTAGCAGGTACCCATAGGGCTGTCACTAACTACTGGGTACCCTCCTCCCTAACCCTTCCAGTTGTGGTTTTTAGTCTGTATTATTGGTGGGAAAATCTCTGCTAAGAGAGGGACTCAATGTGGGATCCCTTGCGGAAAATTTGTCTTGCTCATGGCAAGCACAAGAATTTCCTGGAGACACCCCTTTAGATTATACAACCCAAGAATCAGTTACATAAAAACAAATAGCTGGTGTCCCATCCAAGGCCCCCATATAGGGGTCTGGGAGGCTGGAAAAAAGTGATTAAATTAATAAACAAGTAGTTGGTGTCCCTCCAGACTGCTTGGGGCCCCTATCGGACCCAGGCAGAAGAAGACAAAAATCAAATAAATTAATTAATAAATAATTGTTTTTCCTTTTCTGGCCATGGGGCCTGTATGGCAAACTTGGGGGAAGGAAAACGTTAAATAAAGTAAATACAGCTATGTACTACAGACTACTTCAACCAGCTACAAGCACAAATAAATATATCAGGAAAGTATATTAGGTAAAAAAAAAAAATGACATGGGTTCATAAAATAGTGGTCGCTCATCACATGGCCAGCAAAAAAAAACATGCACACACAAACACACCTGCACACACACATACAAACTTGCTCTCTCTCTCTCTCTCTCTTTCTCTCTCTCTCTCTCACGTTCTCTCTCTCTCTCTCTCTTTCTCTAACACACACTCTGGCTCCACAGAATGGTAGACACTCAACACACGGCCACTAAAGAAGGAAGGATGGGGAAGAAAGACAAAATGGCTGGCTGTGGCACACACGCACATATTGACTCCGCAAAATGGTGAGTGCCCACTTCAATTGACAAACACACACTCATTGAGTTGGCAAAATGGTGGTCCCCACACATGGCCAGAAAAGTGGGAGGAATGGGAAACAAAGTGAACATTACTGTCCTACCATGGCTGGAGCCCCTTACTCCCCTTCCATCAATAAAAATGTGAAGGATTGTAGGGAAGGAATTGCACGAATATACACTCAAAATGTGACTGTGCCAATCAATGGCTTACAGCACACAACCAGTAAAGCACCAAAAATAATGTAATAGCAAATTCAACCAAGATAAAGATATAATAACAGCACAGCAAAATGGAAGCAGAAAAGCGTAAAACAACTTTAAAAAAATGTACCAAATACAAACAGCACAAAAGAACAATTACCACTGCAAAATATATTTAAACATTTAAGAAAAACAATTAATCAACTATCTCATAGAAACACTCACACACAAATGGTCTGCAAGTAGAAGCCCATGGGGAGCAACAAACAGAAATGTCTGAATACATGTGCCAGAACACCTGGAGCCACCAAGACTCTGGCCACAAACAGGCACATGCAGACAATAAATAACCTAAACTTATCATTAATTCAAGACCATCCCCCAGTCCATAAAGTAATAAAAAAAATATCTCTAGCACAAAAGCAATGAGAATGTGAAAATACATTAAAAATCCATCCAAGGCCTACAGCGGAAACTAGGTTTGAAACACTACACACCGAGTAATGGCAAATCAGAACAAAATTCACAAAAACACTAGGAGTAGGTGAAGTATATATAACCCCAGGTCACCATCATCTTAAAATGTATATTATCCTTTAACCCCTTCGCTGCCAGGCTTTTTCTGCCTCCTGTGGCGAGCCTTTTTTTAGCTATTTGGGGCAGTTCGCGCTTAGGCCCTCATAACTTTTTGTTCACATAAGCTACCCACGCCAAATTTGCGTCCTTTTTTTCCAACATCCTAGGGATTCTAGAGGTACCCAGACTTTGTGGGTTCCCCAGAAGGAGGCCAAGAAATTAGCCACATAACAGTGACAATTTCGTTTTTTTCAAAAAAATGGGAAAAAGGGGCTGCAGAAGAAGGTTTGTGGTTTTTTCCCTGAAAATGGCATCAACAAAGGGTTAGCGGTGCTAAAATCACCAGCTTCCCAGCTTTCAGGAACAGGCAGACTTGAATCCGAAAACCCAATTTTTCAACACAATTTTGGCATTTTACTGGGACACACCCCATTTTTACGATTTTTTGTGCTTTCAGCCTCCTTCCAGTCAGTGACAGAAATGGGCATGAAACCAATGCTGGATCCCAGAAACCGCAACAGTTCTGAAAAGTAGACAAAATTCTGAATTCAGCAAGGGGTAATTTGTGTAGATCCTACAAGGGTTTCCTACAGAAAATAACAACTGAAAAAGAAAAATATTGAAATTGAGGTAAAAAAACATCAATTTTTCTCTACGTTTTACTCTGTAACTTTTTCCTGCAATGTCAGATTTTCTAAAGCAATATACTGTTACGTCTGCTGGACTCCTCTGGTTGCAGGGATATATAGGGCTTGTAGGTTCATCAAGAACCCTAGGTACCCAGAGCCAATAAATTAGCTGCACCCTGCAGTGCGTTTTCATTCTATACCGGGTATACAGCAATTCATTTGCTGAACTATAAAGAGTGAAAAACAGCTATCAAGAAAACCTTTGTATTTCCAAAAAGGGCACAAGATAAGGTATTGAGGAGCCGTGGTTATTTGCACATCCCTGAATTCCGGGGTGACCATACTAGCATGTGAATTACAGGGCATTTCTCAAATAGATGTCTTTTTTACACACTCTCTTATATTTGGAAGGAAAAAAATGTAGAGAAAGACAAGGGGCAATAACACTTGTTTTGCTAATTTATGTTCCCCCAAGTCTCCCGATAAAAATGATACCTCACTTGTGTGGGTAGGCCTAGCGCCCGCAACAGGAAGCGCCCCAAAACGCAAAGTGGACACATCAAATTTTTTTAAAGAAAACAGAGGTGTTTTTTGCAAAGTGCCTACCTGTAGATTTTGGCCTCTAGCTCAGCCGGCACCTAGGGAAACCTACCAAGCCTGTGCCTTTTTGAAAACTAGAGTCCTAGGGGAATCCAAGATGGGGTGACTTGTGGGGCTCTGACCAGGTTCTGTTACCCAGAATCCTTTGCAAATCTCAAAATTTGGCTAAAAAAACACGGTGACAGAAAGTTCTGGAATCTGAGGGGAGCCACAAATTTCCTTCCATCCAGCGTTTCCCCAAGTCTCCTGATAAAAATGTTACCTCACTTGTGTGGGTAGGCCTAGCGCCGCGGCAGGAAATGCCCCAAAACACAACGTGGACACATCACATTTTTTAAAAGAAAACAAAGGTGTTTTTTGCAAAGTGCCTACCTGTAGATTTTGGCCTCTAGCTCAGCCGGCACCTAGGGAAACCTACCAAACCTATGCATTTTTTTAAAACTAGAGACCTAGGGGAATCCAAGATGGGGTGACTTGTGGGGCTCTGACCAGGTTCTGTTACCCAGAATCCTTTGCAAACCTCAAAATTTGGATAAAAAAACAAGTTTTCCTCACATTTCGGTGACAGAAAATTCTGGAATCTGAGAGGAGCCACAAATTTCCTTCCACCCAGCGTTCCCCCAAGTCTCCCAATAAAAATGATACCTCATTTGTGTGGGTAGGCCTAGCGCCCGTGACAGGAAATGCCCCAAAGCACAACGTGGACACATCACATTTTTTTAAAGAAAACAGAGGTGTTTTTTGCAAAGTGCCTACCTGTAGATTTTGGCCTCTAGCTCAGCCAGCACCTAGGGAAACCTACCAAGCCTGTGCCTTTTTGAAAACTAGAGTCCTAGGGGAATCCAAGATGGGGTGACTTGTGGGACTCTGACCAGGTTCTGTTACCCAGAATCCTTTGCAAACCTCACAATTTGGCTAAAAAAACACGGTGACAGAAAGTTCTGGAATCTGAGGGGAGCCACAAATTTCCTTCCACCCAGCGTTTCCCCAAGTCTCCTGATAAAAATTATACCTCACTTGTGTGGGTAGGCCTAGCGCCCGTGACAGGAAATGCCCCAAAACACAACGTGGACACATCACATTTTTTAAAAGAAAACAAAGGTGTTTTTTGCAAAGTGCCTACCTGTAGATTTTGGCCTCTAGCTCAGCCGGCACCTAGGGAAACCTACCAAACCTGTGCATTTTTGAAAACTAGAGACCTAGGGGAATCCAAGATGGGGTGACTTGTGGGGCTCTGACCAGGTTCTGTTACCCAGAATCCTTTGCAAACCTCAAAATTTGGCTAAAAAAACAAGTTTTCCTCACATTTCGGTGACAGAAAGTTCTGGAATCTGAGAGGAGCTACAAATTTCCTTCCACCCAGCGTTCCCCCAAGTCTCCCAATAAAAATGATACCTCATTTGTGTGGGTAGGCCTAGCGCCCGTGACAGGAAATGCCCCAGAACACAACGTGGACACATCACATTTTTTGAAAGAAAACAGAGATGTTTTTTGCAAAGTGCCTACCTGTAGATTTTGGCCTCTAGCTCAGCCAGCACCTAGGGAAACCTACCAAACTTGTGCAGTTTTGAAAACTAGAGACCTAGGGGAATCCAAGATGGGGTGACTTGTGGGGCTCTGACCAGGTTCTGTTACCCAGAATCCTTTGCAAACCTCAAAATTTGGCTAAAAAAACACGTTTTCCTCACATTTCGGTGACAGAAAGTTCTGGAATCTGAGAGGAGCCACAAATTGCCTTTGACCCAGCGTTCCCCCAAGTCTCCCGATAAAAATGATACCTCACTTGTGTGGGTAGGCCTAGCGCCCGTGACAGGAAATGGCCCAAAACACAACGTGGACACATCACATTTTTTCATAGAATACAGTGCCTACCTGTGGATTTTGGCCTCTAGCTCAGCCGGCCCCAGGGGGGGCAGAAATGGCCTAAAATAAATTTGTCTCCCACCCCCCCAACCAACCCCCAACCGCCCCCCGGAAGCGACCCTTGCCTACGGGGTCGCTCCCCCTGCGTGACATTGGCGCCCCAAAAAAAATCCCCGGTGCCTAGTGGTTTCTGCCCCCTTGGGGGCAGATTGACCCAAAATCGGCCAATCTGCCCCCAAGGGGGGCAGAAATGGTCTAAATACAATTTGCCTCCCAGGGGAGTGACCCTTGCCTAATGGGTCCCTCCCCATCTCTAAAAAAACAAAAAAACAAAAAAAACACAAACAAAAAATTTGCCCTGACGCCTAGAGGTTTCTACCCCCCCTGGGGGCAGATCGGCCTAATACCAATAGGCCGATCTGCCCCCAGGGGGGGCCGAAATGGCCTAAAATAAATCCCCCCCCCCCGGGGAGCGACCCTTGCCTACAAGGTCGCTCCCCTTGCGTGACGACGCAAAAAAAAAAGATCCCTGGTGCCTAGTGGTTTCTGCCCCCCTTGGGGGCAGATTGACCTAAAATCAGCCGATCTGCCCCAAAGCGGGCAGAAATGGTCTAAATACAATTTGCCTCCCAGGGGAGTGACCCTTGCCTAATGGGTCCCTCCCCATCTCTAAAAAAAAAAATAAAAAAAAAATAACACAAACTAAAAATTTGCCCTGACGCCTAGAGGTTTCTACCCCCCCTGGGGGCAGATCGGCCTAATACCAGTAGGCCGATCTGCCCCCAGGGAGGGCCGAAATGGCCTAAAATAAATTTGCCCCCCCCACCCCCCCGGGGAGCGACCCTTGCCTACAAGGTCGCTCCCCTTGCGTGACGACGCAAAAAAAAGATCCCTGGTGCCTAGTGGTTTCTGCCCCCCTTGGGGACAGATTGACCTAAAATCAGCCGATCTGCCCCAAAGCGGGCAGAAATGGTCTAAATACAATTTGCACCCCAGGGGAGCGACCTTGCCTAATGGGTCGCTCCCCATCTCTAAAAATACACACAAAAAAAAAAAAAACACCCAAAAAAATTGCCCTGGCGCCTAGAGGTTTCTGCCCCCCCTGGGGGCAGATTGACCTAAAATCGGCCGATCTGCCCCCAAAGCGGGCAGAAATGGCCTAAAATAAATTTGCCCCTCCAGGGGAGCGACCCTTGTCCAAGGGGTCGCTCCCCATCTGTAAAAAAAAAAAAAAAAAAAAAATCCCTGTTGCCTAGTGGTTTCGGGAAAATAGCCTATTTACTGTAATCGTCCACAAGTGCTTGTTTTTTGAAAATAGATCTTTAAATCTTGTTCTTATCTGGCCACATTTTCTGTGCATTCAAAGACAGATGTCAAATGTCAAACTCTGTCTTCTGAGGGAGCTTGGTGTTTACTTTTCTTTGACTCCAAAGTGTGAGGATTTATGTGACAATCTTGCTGTGAAAGGGAAGGCTTTTTTCTAGCAAAAATCAACATTTAAATGTCTGTAAATGAACTGTGCAGATATTACAGAAAATATCAGAATTAGGAAAGCACAAATTAAACACATTTTTTGTAATTCTGAAGCATGGTGTACACAAATATTTTAATAAGATCAAAACAGATCATCACACTAGGGCATGGCATTTCCTCACTTTATCGTTTATGTGCTGTATACCTTTATACCCTTATCAGTAAAATTGTATGTCTCTGCAACGTAATGTCCCCTTCAAGTATAAATGTGTTGTCTGTGTGCAACCACACCATGCATACTCCACACTACACCACTCCACACTACTTCACCCTAGAACACTCTACTCCACTCTATGCCCCTCCACTCTCTGCCACCGTCGGACATGCTATTCCATTCTACGATACTCCACTCGATTAAGCTCCACTCCACTCTACGCCAATCCACTCTACGCCACTTTTCGACATGTCACTCAACTCTGTGACATGACACTCCATGACACGCCAATCCACTCCACTCTAATACATGCCACTCCACTCTACAATATGTCACTTCACACAATGCAACTCCCCTCTACCCCCTCTTCTCTAAGACAGCCTATGATGTGCCACACGTCACTCTACTATATGACACACCACTACACTCTATGACATGCCACTCCACGCCACGCCACGCCACGCCACTCCACCCTATTCCACTCTACTTTCTGCCACTCCAGGACATGCTCCTCATTCTATGCCCTTCCTCTCTATGCCCCTCCACTCTACAACACAACACTCCATGTCACTCCACTCTATGACATGACACTATACAACACAATACTCTATGACATGACACTGTACTCCACTCTATGACACTCCGCTCTATGCCACTCCCCTCTATGACATTTTACTCAACTCTACACCACTCTATGGAACTTTACTCCATTCTACAACACTCTGCGCCACTCACTCTATGAACTCCACTCTATGCCACTTTACTCTAGTTCACTCAATGACACTCTACTCCAGTCTATGACTCTCCACTCTCTGACACTCTACTCCGCTCACACTCTACTCCACTCTATGCCACTCTACAACTCTTTACTCCACTCGAAGACACTCTGTGCAACTCCCTCTACACCATTTCATGTCACTTTACTCCTGTCTACTCAATGATACACTCCTCCATTCTACTACACTACGTCACTCCATGCTACTCCAACCTACACCACTCCACAATTCTCTACTCCACTCTAAGCTACTCCATTCTACCCCACTCTACTCTGACACTCCACCCTACGACACTCCACTCTATGACACTCCACTCCACGACACTCCACTCTATGCCAGTCCACTCTATTCTGTCTATGCCACTCCACACTATGAGAATCTACTTCACTCTACTCCACTCTACTTTGCAACACTCTGCACCACTCTACGCAACTATCTCTATGACACTTCATGGCACTTTCCTCCACTCTTCCCTACTACAATGTACTCTGTGACACTCTACTCCATTCTATGCCACTCCACTCTACGACACTCTATGCCACTCCACGACACTCTACTTCCCTCCACCCTACTCTGTTCTGTGACACTTTACTGCCTCCACGGCACTCCATGACAGTACACACCACTCCACTCTACTCTACAACACTCTACTCCACTCCACACTAAGATACTTGATGCCATTCCACTCCATGACACTCTACTTCACTTTATGCCACTCCACTGTACAACACTCTATTACACTTTACACACCTACACTCTGCCACTCTAAGCTCCTCTACAACACTCCAATCTACTCTACTCCACTGTACACCATTCCACACCACTCTACACTGCTCCAAGACACTTTGGCCCTCATTACAGCCCTGGCGGTCGGTGATAACACGGCGGTATTACCGCCAACAGGCAGGCGGTAAAAAAAATGGAATTGTGACCATGACGGAAACTGCCCACACAGACAGCCACTTTAACACACCGACCGCCACAGCGGTAGCAACAAGCACTGCGGTGGTAACCGCCAACAGCCAGGCGGAAGACAATGTACCGCCACAGTATTACAACAGGCCTATCCACCACCTTTTCCGGGGCGGTACCAACGACATCAAAAGCACGGTAGAAACAGTACACAGAAGGCAAAGGACTCACCTCTGGAGACACAGGGAACAACCACGGCACCATGGAAGCCTCAGTTGTACATCTTACCCATGATTGTATACCTATTCATGCATTACGAACAGCAACACCGGTGAAGATGACCACAGTGAGTACTGCCGCCTAGCACACAAGGGAGGGGGGAGGAAAAAAAGAGTGACACAGACACGCAACGCCCCCACTCCCATCCCCACCCCCAAAACTATACACACAAACAGATGCAATAACATTACATATCTACCCTGTACCCCTCAGGAATAATGCAAGGACAAAAGGAATAGATTAAAGTGAGTGTAATAAGATAAAGCAGTAGAAATGTGTGCTTGAAAATCAAAACAGTATATACATATATACAAATAGAGGGACACTGCCCAGTCCTCAATGTCCGTGGGCCACAGGGCCACTAAACATAGGCCAAGGCCCCACTTGGCTCCTGCAACAACATGAAGAGAACACTGCAGGGGCATCAGGTTGAAAATACACAGGCACCTCAGGGGGACAGGGAACTGGGGGCATCTCAGCCGGAAGATGGTACAACATACAATACCACTGGTCCAGGAGGGGGCAACATGCCTTGTGCGATGTCCTGGGGAGTGCATGGTCACAGTCTCTCAAGTGGGTGGTTTGCCCACTGCTTGGTCCTGGGGAGTGCAAAGCCACAGTCTCTCAAGTGGGTGGTTTGCCTACTGCTTGGTCCTAGGTAGTGCAAAGCCACAGTCTCTCAAGTGGGTGGTTTGCCCACTGCTTGGTCCTGGGGAGTGCAAAGCCACAGTCTCTCAAGTGGGTGGTTTGCCCACTGCTTGGTCCTGGGGAGTGCAAAGCCACAGTCTCTCACGTGGGTGGTTTGCCCACTGGTTCTGGAGGGGGCCTTGTGCCCAGTGTGCTTCATCTTGGCAAGGAGGGGGTGAGCGGATGGTTTCTTCCACTGGTTCTGTAGGAGGCCTTGTGACCAGTGTGCTTCATCCTGGCAAGGAGGGGGTGAGTGGGTGGCTTCTTCCACTGGTTCTGGAGGGGGCCTTGTGCCCAGTGTGCTTCATCCTGGCAAGGAGGGGGTGAGTGGATGGCTTCTTCCACTGGTTCTGGAGGGGGCCTTGTACCCAGTGTGCTTCATCCTGGCAAGGAGGGGGTGAGTGGATGGCTTCTTCCACTGGTTCTGGAGGGGGCATTGTGCCGTGTGATGCAGCCCTTGAGGAGTGCAAGGTCACAGTCTCTCACCTGGGTGTCACACCTACAGGATTTGCAGGGTCCAGGACACACTGCAGCCCATGGAGACAGGACTACACACTGCCCGTCGGCGGTGATGACTGCTCAGTTTTTCGCAGTGGCGGTGCTGGTGTCAGGGATGCCAGTGGTGGGGGGAGGCTCCAGCCCTTCCCCTGCAGCCTTGGATGGCTGCCCACTGGGGATGCTGCTGCTGGCAATGGTGCTGGTGGTGGTGCTGGTGGCAGTGCTGGTATCGGGGATGCTCCTCCACCAGATAATGCTAATGCACATAAGGACAGGGTGACACAACAAAAAGGGGGGGAAGAGACAAAGGATACACTTGGTCAATGGCAGCAACAACACCACCGTTGGCATACACAACACACACACAGGGAACACCCCTACGCACTAGGCAATGCACTAACAGTCACAATGCGAGTCACCAGCCCATGGACAGGAATACCTAACGCCAATAGCAGCATACCTGAGACCCAAAGCCCCCTGCTTAGTAGTGGATGCCTACTAGCTTGGTTGGAGGTATTTTATATCAGAACCCTTCCCAACATGGGACCTACCCTGCAATGTCCGGCCTGGCCTAGGGGACCCCACAGGCCCACATACCCCACCCGGTGACCACCCCACCACGCGCAAGTAGTATATTGGGAAACTGTACTCACCCCCTGGTGGCTGCTGTGATGCCCTCAAGCACTCATCTAGCTCCGGATAGGCCACCGCCAGTATGCGGGCAATCAGGGGGGTCAGGGTTCGACGGGCACCCTTCCTTATTGGGAGGCGATCCCCAGCTGGGCCTCCGCTGTCTTCCTTGCCCAGCGTCTCAGGTCCTCCCACCGTTTGAGACAATGGGTGCTCTGCCTGCCGTAGACCCCCAGGGTCCGCATGTCCTTGGCGATGGCACGCCATATACCCTTTTTCTGATGGGCCCTGACCTGCAGAAAAAGAAACATATAAAAAGGTATCAGTCATACCGCCCAGCCTGTTACACTCATGGCCCACCATAGCCTTCACATCCCCTTACCCACAGACATTGCCCACCATACATGCATCACGATGCCCATAACACTTCCACCAACCCCCCCCACACGTGGCCCTGACACTCAGCACTCAATGCATTTATGCCCCATGCACCGTGCTCACAGTGTACTCACCTGTTGGTCTGGAGGCCCATACAGCATTCGGTACTGGGGTAGGACCCCATCCACAAGTCTCTCCAACTCTGCAGGGGTGAAGGCAGGGGCCCTTACCCCAGTGACACGAGCCATGGTTGGTTCCAGACACAGGTCACAGCAGCACTTGCAGTGTAGGTCCTCTCCTGTTGAAGGTCAGGTAGCAAGTGAGTGAACAGATAGAAAATGGTGGTCACATCCGCGGCGGTGCGTAACGTCACCGCCAGCGTACATCACCATTGGCTACTGTAACCCATAGGGCCCAATGACAACCAATGAGGAGTTGCACGGCGGTACTCGACCGCCTCTGCCAACGGCGCACAACGTCAGCGGCATTACCTAATTTCCACATGTCCATCCACACAGTACAGGCGGACGCCATTTCAGGGGGAGGCAGACCATTGCACCTAACTGCGTCACAGTACACATAGGCACCATATGGGCCTATCCAACAACTAACTGTTACAGTCACAACATGCAATGCAATGTAGAGTTTTGAAATGTGGAATAGTGACCAGCTGCTCACCGTTTTGCCCCCTAGATTACAACTGCTGCAGATCAATAGGAGATGGAGACATCCCCCAGTGTACAGACCCCTGGTGGACTTGGCTACATTGGAGGACAGACACATTATCTTCACCTATAGACTGGAAAGGGCCACAGTCACAGAGCTGTGTGCCCAATTGGAGCCTGACCTGATATCTGATATCCATCACCCCACTGGGATCCCCCCTCTGGTGCAAGTCCTATCAGTGCTTCATTTCTTGGTAAGTGGCTCCTTCCAAGTGACAGTGGGCTTGGCAGCAGGAAAAACTCAGCCAATGTTCTCAATAGTGCTGACCAAAGTGTTGTCTGCCCTGATTAAACACATGCACAGCTACATTGTTTTCCCCCAGGTGGAGGATTTGGCCACAGTGAAAGCTGACTTCTATGCAATGGGACATATCCCCAACATTCTTGGGGCTATTGATGGTACACTTATTGCATTTGTTACCCCCCCGGAGAAATGAATAGGTGTTAAGAAATCGAAAGAGCTTTCACTTGATGAATGTGCAGATAGTGTGACTGGCGGACCAGTACATCTCCCATGTCAATGCAAAGTATCCTGGGCCTGTGCATTATGCCTGATTCCTGAGGAATAGCAGCATCCCATATGTGATGGCTCAACTCCAGAGGCACCGGGTTTGGCTAATAGGTGAGCCCATGGTTCCCATGCAGTATATGTTGGTGTATGGGTATAGTGTTGGCCCTAAGGGTTAGTGTGTGTCTAACAGTTGTCCCTCGATATTTGCAGGCGACTCTTGTTACCTCAACCTCTCATGGCTTCCGACCCCTGTGAGGAATCCCAGGATAAGAGCAGAGGAACGTTACAATGAGGCACATGAGCAAACAAGAAAAATAATAGAGAGGACCTTCATCCTCCTGAAGGCCAGGTTTCGTTGCCTCCATCTAACAGGTGGATCCCTGTACTACTCACCCAAGAAGGTGTGCCAGATCATCGTAGCATGCGCATTTTGCATAACCTTGCCTTGAGACCCCAGGTGCCTTTTCTGCAGGAAGATGAGGCTGGAGATGGGTGTGTGGCAGTAGTGGACCCTGTGGACAGTGAGGATGAGGAGGATGAGGATGAGGACAACAGAACAGCTATTATACGACAGTACCTCCAGTGACACACAGGTAAGACACTGTAACTTCACTTTGCATTGACAGTTTTGTATTTGACATTGTACATGGCAGGCAGATTCTCCCACTTCTATGGCCACTTACTGTACCCTTTAGCATCTCTATTTTCAGATATCTGTGCCCCACTCTGGCACCTGGTTTGTTGACTGCAGCCTACTACAGGTCATTCCTATGTATTTATTCCTGTACAGTAGTATTGCAGTGTTTAAAGCTTGTTAAACAAATACTTTGTTCAATCATTTGACAGACTACATACTTGTATTTTTTAAATGGTGTTTATTTAAGTGCTAAGAAGTAAAGGGGGTAGTGTAATGGGCTGGGTTGATGGTGGAGGAAAGTCCAGGATAGAGTCCAGTCTATCGGTAACACAGGTGCATTGTCCAAGGAGGCATAGGAAGTGGAGCAATGGCAGTTCAAGGTGGACATGGTGACAGAGTGGGACACATGGGTGACAATCAGGAGAGTCTTTAATCCTGGCGGGAGTCATGGCAATGTTCTCTGGCTTCTGCCTGGATCGCAGGGACCGTTTGCGGGGTTGTTCTCCTTCTCAAGGGGGAGGTTGTGCTGGAGGCTTGTTGTTCTTGTGGCGGGGCCTCCTGTCCACTAGCGGCAGCAGAGGTGAAGGGCTGTTCATTGGTGTGGCTAGTGTCAGGGGCCCGGTAATGTACCACTGCCTCCCTCGTGGCGTTGGCCATGTCTGGCAGCACCCCTGCAATGGTACCCAGGCTTGTGTGGATATCCTTCAGGTCCTCCCTGATCCCCAAGTACTGTCCCTCCTGCAGCCGATGGGTCTCCTGCAACTTGTCCAGTATCTGACCCATCGTATCTTGGGAATGGTGGTATGCTCCCAGGATGTTGGTGAGTGCCTTTTGGAGAGTTGGTTACCTGGGCCTGTCCTCCCCCTGTCGCACAGCAGTCCTCCCAGCTTCCCTGTTGTCCTGTGCCTCTGTCCCCTGAACCATGTGCCCACTGCCACTGACCCCAGGTTCCTGATCGTCCTGTGTTTGTAAGGTTGCCTAGGGTACCGGTAGTGGTGGACACACTGCCGACTGACGTGTCCTGGGGACAGAAGTATGGGCGGGTACTGTGGTGGTGCTTCCTGAGAGGGGAGGCTCTGTGGTGGTATGGGACTGTGCCTGGATAACCGACTGTCCGGAGATCCCTGATGGGCCAGGTTGGTCATCCTGATCCAGGCGCCCAGAGCTGCTCTCATCAATGTGGGCCTCTTCTGTGGGGGACTGGATGTTACTGGCACCTCCTCTCCGGTGACTTTGTTTGGGGGACCTGTAGTGTTATTGTTTCTGCGTTTGACATGTTGTGCATGGGTGTGTTGCCCTGTATGGTTGTGATTGCCTCAGCAGCTTTGCCTTGTGTGAGTAGTGATTTTGTGGGCTAGGTGATTCTCTCTAATGTGCATGCTTTTGTGATGGGTGTCCATGCAGGGCTGTGAGTGATGTCCATGCATTGATGGTGCATGCAGGGCTTGGTATTGGAATGGGTGGGTTGTGATGGTGAGGTGTATGTGAGGTGGTGGGGTGATGGGGGTGAGGGTATGGGTGTGGGTATGTGAAGGCATGCAGGTAAGGGGGGTGATAGTAATAGAAATTTGACTTACCAGAGTCCAGTCCTCCTGCTACTCCTGCCAGGCTCTCAAGATGCATGATTGCCAACACTTGCTCCTCCCATGTTAGTTGTGGAGGAGGAGGTGGGGGTCTACCGCCAGTCCTCTGTACAGCTATCTGGTGTCTTGCAAACACGGAACGCACCTTCCCCCGTAGGTCGTTCCATCTCTTCCTGATGTCATCCCTTGTTCTTGGGTGCTATCCCACGGCGTTGACCCTGTCCACGATTCTCCGCCATAGCTCCATCTTCCTAGCAATGGATGTCTGCTGCACCTGTGATCTGAATAGCTGTGGCTCTATCCATATGATTTCCTCCACCATGACCCTTAGCTCCTCCTCAGAGAACCTGGGGTGTCTTTGTGGTTCCATGGATGTAGTGTGTGTGGTGTGTGAGGGTGTGTGGGGTGATGTGTTGGGGTGTGTGTTGTAAGCTGCGTGGATGGTGTATGGGTGATGGTGTTCTGTGCCTCTGGTTCTGTGGGTGCTCTTGGTGTCTCTTTCTCTCTGTTGTCAATTTATTTGAGTCGTAAAGGGTTGTGGGTAGTGTGTGTTTTATAGTGTTGTGGGTGTGTGGGTGTGGTGTGTGTATGTGTGTCACGTGTGTGTAGTTTGAATTGTCCAATGTAGTGTTGTTTTGTTAGTGTGTGTGTATTTTGAGCGCAGCGGTATGTACCGCCAATGGTTATTCGTGGGTCATAGTGCTGTGGGCGTAGTTCTGTTGGCGTAACGGTGTGGGTTTTGCTACCGCCAGTTTATCACCTACCTTTGGGCTGGCGGAGTTGTGTGTGTGGCTGTATAGTGACGGTTTGCTATGTGTGGGTCATAGGATGGGTAGTGGTAAACCGCTGTGGCATAGTGGTGGCAGTCCGCATGGCGGTAAGCGGGTGTGAGAAAGTAGCCTCTTTCTAGCATGGTTACCCCCACTTCTGGCCTGTTTGTGAGTATGTGTCAGTGTGTTTTTACTGTGTCACTGGGATCCTGCTAGCCATGACCCCAGTGCTCATAGATAAAAATCTATATGGCGGTATGTTTTGCTTGTCTCACTGGGATCCTGCTAGCCAGGACCCCAGTGCTCATAGTTTGTGGCCTAATGTGAATGCCTGTGTAGTGTCTAACTGTGTCACTGAGGCTCTGCTAACCAGAACATCAGTGCGTATGCTCTCTCTGCTTTTAAATTTGTCACTGTAGGCCAGTGACTTCATTTACTAATTTCAATTGGCATACTGGACCCCCCTTATAAGTCCCTAGTATATGGTACCTAGGTACCCAGGGCATTGGGGTTCCAGGTGATACAAATGGGCTGCAGCATTTCTTTTGCCACCCATAGGGAGCTCAGAGAAACCCTTACACAGGACTGCTATTGCAGCCTGCGTGAAATAACGCACATGTTATTTCACAGCCATTTTCACTGCACTTCAGTAACTTATAAGTCACCTATATGTCTAACCTTCACTTGCTGAAGATTAGGTGCAAAGTTACTAAGTGTGAGGGCACCCTTGCACTAGCAAAGATGCCCCCACATAGTTCAGGGCCATTTCCCTGGACTTTGTGAGTGCAGGGAAGCCATTACATGCGCGCACTACATATAGGTCAATCCCTATATGTAGCTTCACAATGGTAACTCCGACTATGGCCATGTAACATGTCTAAGATCATGGAATTGTCCCCCCATCCCAAATCTGGTATTGGGGAGCAGATTCCATGCATCCTGGTGGCTCCACCATGGACCCCCAGTACTGCCAAACAGCTCTCTGAGGGTTGCACTGCAGCTACTGCTGCTGCCACCTCAAAGACACGGTTCTGCCCTTCTGGGGTCTGGGCAGCTCAGTCCCAGGAAGGCAGAACAAAGCATTTCCTCTGAGAGCAGGGTATTACACCCTCTCCCTTTGGAAATAGGTTTTACAGGCTGGGGAGGAGTAGCCCCCCCCAGCCTCTGGAAATGCTTTAAAGGGCATAGGTGCCCTCCTTGCATAAACCAGTCTACACCGGTTCAGGGACCCCTTCTCCCCTGCTCTGGTGGGAAAGTGGACAAAAGAAAGGGGAGTGACCACTCCCCTGTCCATCACCACCCTAGGGGTGGTGCCCAGAGCGCCTCCAGTGTGTCCCAGACTTCAGCCATCTTGCTTTGCAAGGTGTGGGGGCACTCTGGAGGGCTCTGAGTGGCCAGTGCCAGCAGGTGACATCAGAGACCCCTCCTGATAGGTCCATACCTGATAAGGCAGCCAATCCCCCTCTCAGGGCTATCTAGGGTCTCTCCAGTGGGTTCTCTTCAGATTCTGTTTGCAAGTTTCCTTCAGGAATCCTCTGCAACAACTTCAGACTATGCTGACCTCGGATCAACCGCAGCCTGCTCCAAGAAACGCTGTAACTGCAACAAAGTGTCTACAAGAGACACTTTTCTTCAGCAACCTCAGCTCCAAGTCAGCAACTGCAACAGTTTCCATGGTGTGCATGCTCTGGGGACTCCCTGTCTTCATCCTGCACCAGAAGGACCGAAGAAATCTCCCGTGGAGTGACGGAGTCACTCCCATGCTCCAAGCAGGCACCTTCTAAGGTGATGACCGGTACCCTGGGACTCCTCTCACAGCAACGAGCATGCTCCTAAGGACACAGAGGGTGGACATCATCGACATTGACTGTCCTGAGGTCCTGCTGACGCAATTTGGAGGAGGTAAGACCTTGCTTTCCCCGAGAGCGATAGTACAACTGTGTACTGAGTCTTCCTCGCCTCCTGAAGCCTCTGTGCACTCTTTGCAAAATTCCTTCATGCACAGCCTGGCCCAAGTCCCCAGCACTCCATCCTGTGGCGCTCAGCTTGCTGAGCTGTTCTCCCGCGGTGTGGGACCTTCTTTTGTTGTGCTGCATCAAGTGCATTTTGCACCTCCTTTGAACACAGATCCTGCAGCTTCTGGCAATGCTAGCTGGTATCCTGATGGCTCTCTAAAGTGCTGAGAACCCCCTCTTCCTCCTCACACAGAGTTGAGGCCACCAGGTCTCTCCTGGGTCCATCCAGTGCCATTTTGATGCAAAATGCACTTTTGTCGTAGCCAAGGCTTGTTGGCACCTTCCAACATGAAATCTCATCTGCAACAATCTTCACACTGTGGGACATCTTATGCATCATGCAGAAACCTGCTGGCATCTTCCACAGGTGCATTGCTGCAGTCTTCGACTAACCAGGAACTCTTCTTTTGCACCCTCTTCTGGGTTGGCAATGGGCTCCTGTCCTTCCTGGAACTTCTCTCGACTTCTGGACTTGGTCCCCTTCCTTTTCAGGTCTTCAGGTCCAATAATCCAGCAGTTGTTCTTTGCGGACCTGGTTGACTGCTGCAAAATCCCAAAAACGAGGTGTAGTGTGTCCTAAGGAAACTTGCAGTACTTTACTCCTGCTTTTTGGGGCTCTAGGGTGGGGTAATTTACTTATCTTTACTGTATTCTTACTCTCCCTGTGATTCTGCACAGACTACACTTGTCTAAGGTGGAATTTGTGATTCACATTCCACTTTCTTAGTATATGGTTTATGTTGCCTCTAGACCTATTTTCTCACATTGCATTCTATAGGTTTTCCTACTGTTTGCATTGTTCTATGACTATTTACTTGTCTAATTGTGGTGTCTAGTGTATATATTTTGTATAATACTTACCTCCAGAAGGAGGATTGTCTCTAAGATATTTGTGGTACTGTGTCAACCTAATAAATAACTTTATTTTTGGTAACACTGAGTATTGTTTTTACTTGTGTATAGGTACTGTGCAAATATAAGTGGTATTGTATGAGCTTTGCATGTCTCCTAGTTCAGCCTAAGCTGCTCTGCTATAGCTACTTCTATCAGCCTAAGCTGCTAGAACACTACTACATTTCACTAATAAGGATAACTGGACCTGGTATAAGGTGCAAGTACCCAAAGTACCCACTACAAACCAGGCCAGCCTCCTACAGCAGGACTTACCGCCAATGTCATAATGAGGGCCTCTATGCCTCTTCACTGTATGACACTCTACTCCACTATGTGGTACTCTACTCCATGTCACTCAAAGGTGCGGCACTCTACTCTAGTCTACATCCCTCCACTCTACTCCTCTCCACTCTACTCCCTCAATGATACTCTACAAACTCTACATCATTCTACACTGTGACACTCCACCCCACAACTGTGTGCCATTCCACTCTACTCTCCTTCACTTCACAACACTCCGCTCTAAGACAATCCACTTTACAGCACTCCACTCCATGACATTCTACACCACTAACTTTATAGCCATGCTGAACACCAGCCATGCTGTTGCACACCATGGCGAAAACACACTGGCAAAGACAATAGCTCTTGCATAGTCAAAACCTATTGGCCTTGAAATGTTTGTTATTGTTGATTCCCCTGATATTACTACAAACATTTCCTGCAGCAAGCACAAATGTATGTATCTTTACTGACTAATTTGCAAAAGTAGTCCACTTTTTTAGCTATTGATTCGCCAATGGGGGACACTTTTATTTTGTTGGCTGGGCCTATTTTCTGTTGCAGTCCAACACTGACTGTAATTCACAATCTCTCACTTGCTAATGTTCACTCATGTTCACTGTTACTCATTCACAAACATACTCATACTCACTGGTTATCATTCTCACCTACAAACACATTTACACACAGAGTCACTGACTGGGCCCTGCTGCACCATTGATAGCTACACCCCCTACTCACCCTCACTCCCTCTCACAAGCTCCAATCACTCATTTGAACACACTCATACTCCTTCATTCATTCCCTTATACTCACTTTAACTTATTAATTCACACTCTCAAAATCAAATTCTCACTCACGTTCACTCTCATTGACAATATCAAACACACTCAGACACACTTTCACTCAATCCCATTTATTCTCAATCACTCACAAACACATACACACATGCATAAAAAAAAAAAATTTTTTTACTTACCTTACATACTTAACTGGCAACTCAGATGCTCTATGGCAGCAGCAGAGTAGGTGCTGGACACTGGATCCTGCAAGTGGTGACTCCCAACAAGTAGCCAGACAGACCAGCAATGGCAGGATTGAAAAGGGGAAGACCCAACTCATACCCGCCTAGCATGGCGGTGACTCTTTAACTCAACAGGTCTTCTAAAGCCACTGAAAGCTACAAATGATCTTGCTTTTCCTTTAAGGCGATTCTCTATTAGATACAACTGGTATATACGGACAGAAAAGACACGACTGCGTCTGAAACTTGCATGTTTTGACTTGCATAACACAATTAAATAATTTGAAATGCTTGGCAAAGGTTTTCCATATTTATCTTCTTGCCTGCCACAACCCTCCCCTGTGGGTGTGTCTCACTCGTTAGATGCTGTCACTGTGTATCTATAAGATAGGAACGGAATTGACAGAAAGACTGGCATCCGCGTTAGAAAAGATTACAAATACCGAGAAAACGTCCACAGTTATACCAGGAGTGAAAATAAAAGTAGCAAACAAAGACGTTTGAAATATCCAACCCAGCAAAACGTGGCATTCGTTGGGGCAATAATGTAAAGGATCCACATAAGAACAAGCATCTGACCTCACTTTTAGAGAGAGTTCGCTAAACTCATACACTAGCCTACACATCACACATATTATTTGGACGCGTTCCTGTCTTCTCTGGATCTGCTTAAACAAAATTATTTACATTTTTGAATGACCACTATTAAGTCAGGAACTGCATTTTTACCAGGGGCAGGCAACATGAAACAAACCCTCAGAGTTTTCAAAGAATTACCAACATTGTGTCAAGTCCCTCACTATACAAGGTTGTGCAAGTTACATCATCCTGTCGATGTCCACACGATTCCAAGGATTGCCACCTTTACACCAGGGCCTGCTTTTCACAATGGATGGGAAATGCAGTCATCCCATGGAGATCCACAAGTTGCGAAAAATGACCACCAATATGAGAGTTAGCATTTTACCTATACTTCTGTCTGACCAGAATAAATGGTGCACACGTTTTGGTTTCACTCAGAATGTAGAATTCTGTGAAAAACGAGGATTGGATGTTATTGAGACATAAGGCCTAATTCAGAAAGTTAATTTACACTTTTGAATACGTTTTCTACATTTCGGCATTCACAAACTGCACATTTGTAGCAATTTACAGTTTTGTTGTAATTCCAGCACTTCACTTGGACAACCACTGGTACTGCAGCACCCTGTCATAGAATGTAATGGAAGCAAGGACTTTCTACAAAAGTGTAAATTGCCATAGAAGTGCAGTTTGTGAATACTGAACAGTAGTAAAGTTACTCAAAATTGTAACTTACTACAAAAGTGCAGTCTGTGAATAGAATTTTGTAGCATGTTTTGTAGTATGACTGTAGTACTATAAAACGTACTACTAAGTGCAGTTTGCGAACCAGGCATATAGTTTAGGTACGCTAGAAAATGTGTTGGAAAGAGATATGAGCCTCCACTGTATCCCCTCAAAGAGCTCTTGACAAGTCCTATTACTTCCTGATTACTTCACTGTGTGTCATTACCAACAACCTTCTCCCACCACTCCCAGTTCACCTCAAAATTCCTGTAGGCTGGCCATCAGCAGGCTAAGTGGATGAAATATGCGCCCTCCTTCCTACGTTTTCTGCAATTAGGTGCCCTATCTGAGTAAACCTTAAGAACATTGTTAGTTAAATATGCTCGGTGCAGGATTTTTAATTAAACTTTCCTGGCCTCTTTTTTAGTTATTTATAGATGCATAGCTGTCAATAGTTCAGCAGGTACAGTGGCACCAGGACCCAAGTGTGTAAAAGGCTCGTAAGCACACCACAGAGTGACATTTTTTACCTCTAAACAACGGGAGGGGAGACCTAATTGTCTTTGGTGCATTAGGGTCCACAGCACAACAAGGGTCCTTCCACCCCCATTCTTGAAAAAAGAAAACAAAACTTGTTTTCTTCCACTCTCTCCAAAGGCTCTTGTAATATCCACTGCCTCTCTGACCAAATATTAGAAAAATATACATCATCCTGCTACACAAACCCACCACCCTCAGCAGCACAGCACCCTCCTTCGCCCTTAAGTAAAAAGAAATATCTTGTGTCCTGCCACTTTCTGGATCTTACTTCCCTCTGGGGCCTGAGTGCTGTGTCTGAGAGTCAGGGGAGTAGCTTCAGGGGGGAGTTTGGGGTGTTGTACCCCACTAATAAGTGCATTTTCTGAAGAATAGTTGGGTACAGTTGATTTCAGTCGGGTATGATGATGCCTGTCGTATTTCACTTAGTGTTTATGCACACACATACTGACAAAGACACACACATTCTCTCATGTCTGCTTTGAAAGACCGATTTTTTTTTCATTATTTTACAGAATATTGTTTTTCTCTTACTTAATACTACTACAAATTTGCATACCTCTCCCTTTCCACTGCCTCTTCAGTCTCTCTCATGTGCCCTGCTTGTCATATAATGTGTTTTTATTCTGTTGTATATTTTTATTGTCATATTTCAAAACAATATACAGTATACATAAAGCAAATAAGCCTCCAAAATTTGTATATATATCATACATTTGAAAATCTGATAAAACCATACCAGTAAGTGTCAAGCAGATGAGAAATAAAGATGATCAACTTTAGAAAAGCATCCAGAAGGTCCCTGCTACATAATAATTAATTCTAAAACATACAATTTCCACTGAAATATAATACATGGAATACCCATAGTACAATAACAAGATAATACAATACGATAATACCGTACCTCAATAGAGTGATGCAAAAATACAGTAACACATTTATATAGTAACAAGTCATTGCCACCATTTTGCAATTGTGCAATTATACTTCCCCTCTGTCTCACCTCATGCCCCAGGAAAGGGCACGGATACATGTATTCCTAACGGGGCAAAAAAACCTGCCCTCTCCAACCTGCCCCATCACCAACAGTCCGAGAGCTTCAATAACCCACGCCTGAATGGGGAAGAAGATGATAAGGAGCGTCAGGATGCCGCAGGAAGATAACGAAGGGTGGACAAAAGACAACACTGTGGAACCTCTAAACTGGAGACTCTGACTGAAGGCGGGGCATGGTGGCCTATGTGGCTTGCGGGGGGAGTGATACTCCTCCCTTGGAATAAAGAAGGAAGGACCCAAAAAGGGCCATAAAAGGAGGGAAATTAAGGTAAAGGAGCGCCCCGTTGGGAGCCATGTGAATAAGAAGAGTGGCTGTCTCTGAGTATCGGTATGCAGTGACCTGGGTAAGGTCTCATTTAAGGAAGGGGTATCTAAAAAAGAGGTGTATAGAAAATTAAAAAGACAAAGAAAGACAGAACTATGGATTGATAATAAGAATGGAAGCAAAAGGGGAGGGGAGAGAAGAGAATATCAAAGGAAGAAACAGGAGAGACAGAATGTCAGGATGTTCAGCTCACCGGCCCAGAGAGGAAGGGCAACCACGTCTGTAAAAATACGTCTGCCTTATTCTGCAAGTCATAGATGAGATGCTCGTGGGAAGCTGCCTGATACATTGCAGAACATTGCACTCCATTCCCCGTGAGAGGTACCTGAGAATAAATAACTTTGCTGTGGCTAGTGCGGTGTGCAATAAGCCATGTTGCGGTCTGGAGAGATCGTAGAGCTCTCCGGTGTCATGCAGCAGAAGAAGGGGAGGGGTGAGGGAAGGTGGTAAGGGTGGTGTTTCTCTAAGGATATTTCCCACTGAAAGCCAAAAAGGCTGGATGGCCGGGCAGTCATGTAAAATATGAGGCAAGTGAAAGCGTGCGTAAGGACATATCTAGCAGGAGGCATGGGGTGGTAACCCTGCAGTACGTAGTTTCTGGGGGGTCCAATACCAGTCATGTAACGTTTTGAAAAGACAGAATTTCAAGCGGGCCTCTCGTGCTCCGTGGTCTCTGGCCTCGATTAGATCTGCCCAATCCTCCAGATCGTATTCGACCTGGAAGCGCGCCTCCCACTTATTCTTGAGGGAAACTAGGAGGGGGAGTGAGAAGAGGTGTTGATTCAACAAAGCTTATAGGCCTGATACAGCCCCCATTAATTGACCCCAGGTTTCCAAGTAATGAAGTGTAGGGGATTGAGAGTCGCCGGGGGAGGTTCCCAAGACGGCTCGTCAGACAATGTCTGAGCTGTATAAAGCGCCATGATTGGTGTTCGTGGAGACCAAATTCCTCCTTAAGTTCTGGGAACGACTTCCATATGTCACCCGTGAGGAACTGGTCCGCCCGTGTGAGGCCTTTCAAACACCAGTCCCTCCAAAAAATAGCCTTTCCCCCAATGCAAAAACCTTTATTGCCCCATATGATTGCCCTGTCATGTATGTGGGGATCTACTTTCAATAGCAGTGTGCTTGCCGCCATGCATTTCGCTTGGCTCCAATCATGGGATTGATGATTCGTTGGGATACTGGGTCTGCATTATATAGAACCTGGAGTCCTGATGTGGAACGCAAAAGCGTTTGTTCTATTTCCACCCAATGTGGCTGATCTCGTACTCCTGGGAGTAAAAAGACCACCTGCGAAAGATGTAGTGCCAAGGTATAGTGTTCTACTGAGGGAAGACTCAAACCTCCATACTCACATCTGGCAAGCAAAGTGGCTCTAGGTAACAGTGGATGCATGGATCCCCAGACAAAAGTCCGGATGTGACGATCTATCTCTCGAAGGAGAAACAAGGGTATTCGCAGGGGTAGCAAACCCAGAACATATAAAAATTCGTACCGCCTGTACCCTGCCCCACATAGAGAGGCACAGATGGGTCCATTTCTCAAAATCCCGTTTCATACTACAAAGTAAAGGATCCAGGTTGTCCGCCACCATTTTATCTAAACCTCTGTTAGCCTCAATGCCCAGATAGCAAAGACGTGACTGTTTCCATTTAACTGAAAATCCGTAGATTGAAGCACGAACTGTTACTGGGGACAATGGTAGCGCCTCACTTTTGTCCCAGTTGATCCGATAGCCTGAAAGATGTTCAAATTCCATTAGGATAGCTCTAAGGGCTGGGAGGGAGGTGGGTAAGTCGGTGAGAGAGAGCAAAATATCATCAGCATATAGATAAATGGTGGATCGGCCGCCTGGAACCGGGATACCGGAGATAAGATTGGAATTGCGAATCGTTGCCACTAAAGGCTCTACAGCAAATAGAAATAATAATGGGAACAGGGGGCAGCCCTGGCGTGTCACCCTGTGGACCGAGAAGACGTCGGAGAGAAACCCGCCGCAGTTTACTTGGGCTGTCAGGGAGTCATACAGCAGACGTACCCTGTTGATAAAATTCGTCCCTAGACCAAAACTTTTAAATATTTCGAAGAGGTACCACCACTCTATTCGATCGAACACCTTCTCAGCGTCTAGTGAAAGGGCTAGGTCCTCCTCCTGTGAGTCCTGGGCAGTCCAAATAGCGTGGAGTAATGTATGGAGGTCATTTCTCGATGAGCGGCCCGGAACAAAACCCACTTGGGTGTGATGAATTAAAGAAGGGACAATCTTCTTGAGGCGAGATGCCAGGATCCCTGCCAGGATCTTGAAATCTCCATTAAGGAGAGATATGGGACGATAGCTATCGCACAGAAGAGGATCTTTACCCAGCTTGGGCAGAACTGTGATGGAGGCTTTGTTGGAAAGAGGGTGTAAGGAGCCCGTCTGGTCGGCCCCCCGAAATGCCTCGTATAAGGAGTCTACTGTATCTGCTCCCGTCCATTTATAGAATTCTGACATGACCCCATCTTCCCCCGGTGTCTTGTGGTAGGAAAGGTTAGCTATCGCCTGCTATATCTCCTCCTTGCTGATGTCACCCTCCAGGAGCAATCTACCCTCATCTGAAAGACATGGTATGTTTGCCCTTTCAAGGAAGGAATCCAATCGCCCAATGCCTTCAGTTGTTTCAGGGGTGTATAGGGTTTGGTAAAAACAACCAAACACCTCCGCAATTGCCTGTGGGTGCATAATAATCGGCCCGTCGGGGCTGCGTAAGGCTGGTATGGCCAATGCCGCCTCCCTCTGACAGAGTTCAGCGGCTAACAGACGACCCTCCTTCTCTCCGTGCTCATAATGACGACCTGTCAGCCATTGTAAGGCATATTCCGCCCGTGACGTATAGACATAGTTGAACTCCATTTAGCTAGTGCCAGGTTCCGACGAATGGTCGGAGTGGGAGTTCGGTGTATTCCCAGGTGGTCTGGGCAATGCAAGCTTCCAGCTTGTTCTGTTGGTCCCTCTTTTGGGAATTGGAGATGGCCGCATCTCTCATCAGTTGTCCTCTAATGGTCGCCTTTGCCGCCACCCATAATAACTGTGGTGAGGAGACCGAGCCCTTATTGTTCTGGAGATATGCAGCAATGTGGGGCCTGAGTTGTTCTTTTCCCTTCGGGGATCGATATCTGGGGTTTGGGAGACGCCAAGGCTTACGACCTGGTGAGGCCATCCCCAGCTCTACAGCCAATAAAACCAGAGAATGATCAGATAGTGCAGCCAGAAGAATTTCAGACATTCGAATCGACTGTAATAACCGGTGGTTGATTAGAAAATAGTTTAGCCAGGATTGAGTCCCATGTACTGTGGAAACAAAAGTATATTCTCGGTCGGATGGATGACAGAGGCGCCAATGGTCCAACAGACCATGTTCAGACAAAACGTCATGGAAAATGGCCCGGTCCATGTTGATGCCCGTATCTAGGCCACTTGAGCGATCTAAGATGACATCCTGTACTAAGTTCCAGTCCCCGCCCAACAGGTATTGGGAGGCACCAATCTCTGTCAGAAGTCTGTTAAGGGAGAGTTAAAAACAACATTTGGAGCCAATGGGAGCGTAAATAGAACCAACACAAATTGTAGAAGGCCCGAGCTTGGCCAGTACGTAACGCCCGTTCGGATTGTTCCACGCCTTAAGAAGCCTGAACTGAAGGGATCGACGAATAAGTATCGCTACACCGCATTTCTCCCCGAGCCATGCGTCTCACTATGCACAGATGGCGTTCCGCTGAAAAGCACCTTGCCCACCCAGTCTCTACGGAGATTTTCTGACTCAGATGGGGAGAGGTGAGTTTCCTGTAAGAGAGCATTGTCAGTACTTTTTGACCGAAGATAAGAGAGGATCTTCTGACGCTTGATATAGTATGTCATACCGTGTACATTCCAAGAGAGAACTGTGAGCGGGGTCGTCAACCCCATTATGAAGTAAAATAGGAACGTAATCTATGGGGAACTGGGTGCTTTGTGATTGGTGATACAATGGATGTAAGAAGGAGCTGGATATAGCGGAGCTCCACGCACTTGTGTTCTTGCGCGGGACAATTAAATGAAATGAAGGGGGGGATGTGGAGGAAACCCTCGGTCACAGGAAAAAAAAAAGGGGGGGAACCCCTAAGAAAAAGATGCGAGAGAAGGAGGAAATGGAAGAAATGGGTAGAAAGAAATAATAATCACCCAAGTAGTAAGAAAGAGTGTGCAGATAAAGAAGCACAAGAGAGAGCGGGATGGTGCAGGAGACAAAAAGGAAAGATAGAAAAAGAATGAAAGAATCTATGAGGGAGGACAACTACAGTGATCGAGAGATATCTCGTAACCAAAAGCCCTGTTAAACTGTGGGTCGGAACCTATAAAACCCGCCCACCGTGCGGGTGTCAGGGGAAACGGGAGGGGTGCAAGGTAATTGATATGCTAACTGATATGATTGCCAGAGGGCCTCCCCTACAGGTAGCACCAGGCGATTGTGCATTTTGAGCAACGAGTTCAAAGCGTGGAAAGGCGACAGAGACCAGTATATAAATGGTGGCTAAAGTCCCGCAACTCATGCCATCGGGGTAGCCTTTCTAGGTAGCGAGTGGAAATGAGTGGGACAGGAAGGGGAAATAGAAACCTCCCCACTATCTAGGACATGAGGGATATCGAAGGTCCTTCGGGGACTCATCTTATGATGGTCCCCAACGGCTGTGAGACTACAAGATAGATGGTACATGGGACAGGAAGCACAGAGGGGGTGGTCATGGAAGAGGGAATTGTCAGCGTCTAACGGCATGATCCCAATCTGCAACCTGAGACCGAGCATATGACACATGTAGTATAATCAATACCATACAAGAAGCATAGGTGGAAAATAAAGAACATTCAACCAACAACATCAGAAAACATATACGATATTGTGTGAGTAAAATGGTTACATCCGTTGCTGCTCTGTGATATTAGCTATAAGCCAACCCTCAAGGTGATATGACATTCGCAAGGGGGTTGACCACACAGCCGACCAATGAACAGGGATAAATCACAACAGTCACCAGGATGGGCTCCTAATACAGGACTGTTGGGGCCAATTGTCCGTGGGGGAGCTCCAGTATGTCGTACTGTACTGGGTGTGGTCGTTGACATTGGCGCCTGATTAGCGCATCTCAGGGCTCCTGCGTGGATCCTCCGGCATGTCAGGGCACTTCTGCCACATCCTAGGCCATCAAAAGATCATTCATGTACTAACAGGCGGAGGGAATTCACCCTTTACCTCGCTTTTCTGGGGTATCCCGGTCCCCGTAGAGGTGGCGGGTCAAAACAGGCTCACGCGGGCAACGGAGGTGGTCCCTACCTCCCGTTCCACTGGCGACGCTTTCCCCCTCCTGTGAAAATCGAGGCCGTGGCTCAGCGTGCCTCACCAGGCCGAGCCTGGCTGGACGCTGCTGGAGGTTGCCATGGCTGCTACGCGTCGTGGGGCTCCTTGTCCCCAAGTCTGGCGCGTCTCCAAGAATCCTGACGATAGCGGGAAGGCTCCCGTCAGGGCACCGAGCCCCCTCCGTAGGCCCCTACCCGGCCCTGCACACAGAGCTCTGTGCTCAGGCGGCCATTCAGGTCGGCAGCCAAACCACGCCCCCCATATAATGTAATTTAACATTATATGCCGGCGTAATTGTCGGGAAATCTAAAGCTCACACCCCTCCAGTCTTACTGTCAGCAGGGAGAGAAGCCATTTTAGGTTTTCTAATGAGAAAATAAAACTCTCTCTCGTAACATTGTGAAGCTGAAGAATTAGAAAAGCAAGTGGAAAACAACTTTATCAGTTTAGCTTATTAAACTGTTATGTATCTTCACTTTGGTACCATTGAGAACCGCAGATCACAAGCATTTTCGTTACTGTTTTCAAAGCAAATCAGTTCTTGGAGGTGCAGAGAAGCAGTGGCGGATGGCAGTTTTAGGAGGGAGGGCGGGAAGCGCACTCACACTTTCACACACATACGCACGCTCGCACACACATCCCTTAACAACACTCATCAACATTCAAACATACACGCAAGCACCAAACATTTAAAATTATCACACACACACACTTACCTTCAGCCTCGGAAATCCCAGGAGGGATGGGACTGCTGCCTTCCCTCACTGGCTGACCCTAGGTCAGCCAATGAGGGAAGGCAGCAGTCCCAGCCTCTTCACAGAGTGGGATGGGGTCAGTGAGACTGCTGACCCCACCCCACTATGTGACGAAGTGTCACTGATTGACACTAGCCCTGGGCGCTTCAGGGCTTAGGTCGAAGTAATGGATGACGCTTTCCTCATCATCTTGGGGGGGCCTCGAGGCACACTTGCTGAGCCAAGGAGGTCACACCCATAGGAGCTGTGACCTCTTTAGCCCAGCAAAGTTCAGCTCAGGCAGACAGGAGTCTGCACAAATCGCACATGTCTGCTCCTGGCTGCCTGATCTGAACATGAAGAGCGTCTTTCAGGATGAGCTTTGCTCAGCCTGTCAGACACTCTTCATAAGGGGCAAAAGATGGGGGGGCGTGGCCCCTCCGCCCTAAAGGACGGGCTGTGCCTGCAGAGAAGACGTTCAGAGGCACGCCTCAGTTTGGTGTTCCCTATGATTAAGAAAATGGATGACGAGGTAGCAGATTGTAAACTCCATGGATACAGTCTGAAAGATATGCTGACGCATCACTATGGCCACCAAGAAGAACAGCACGTAGATGAAGAGTTTGGACAACACAGTTTTGGCAGCCTTAAAGTGAGCTTCAAGCTGAGGCCCGTTGGAACAAGGCAAGTTCTGCTCTATGTTACGCTTGTGTCTGTAGAGGGTTCGGATGATCAGCACAGAAGAGGTCACTTCAAGGACAAATGGGAACCAAAAACCTAATATGTTGGAAAAGGCCTTGTGTAGGAAGCTAGCCTGGTTTGTAGTGGGTAACTTGGGTACTTACATCTTTTACCAGGTCCAGTTATTCATTATTAGTGAAATGTAGTAGTGTTCTAGCAGCTTAGGCTGATAGAGGTAGCTATTGCAGAGCAGCTTAGGCTGAACCAGGAGACATGCAAAGCTATTGCAATACACCAGTACTTATACACAAGTAAAGACAATACTCAGTGTTACCAAAAATAAAGGTATTTATTTGGGTGACACAGTACCAAAAATATCTTAGAGACAATACTCCTTCTGGAGATACGTATTATACACAATATATACACCAAAATTAGACAAATGAATAGTCATAGAACAATGAAAGGAATGAGAAATGCTGTAGATTGCAAAGGGAGAAAATAGGTCTAAGGGCAACACAAACCATATACTAAGAAAGTGGAATGCGGATCACAAATTACTCCCTAGACAAGTGTAGTGTGTGCAGAATCGCTGGGAGAGTAAGAATACAGTAAAGGTAAGTAATTACCCCACCCCAGAGCCCAGAAAAGCAGGAGTAAAGTACTGCAAGTTTCCTTAGGCCACACTACACCTCATGATTGGGATTTTGCAGCAGCCAACCAAGTCTGCAAAGGACAACTGCTGGATTCCTGGCCCTGAAGACCTGCAAAGGAAGGGGACTAAGTCCAGAAGTCAAAAGAATTTCCAGGAAGGACAGGAGCCCATGCCAACCGAGAAGAGGGTGCAAAAGAAGAGTCCCTGGTTAGTCGGAGACTGCAGAAATGCACCCTAGGAAGATGCCAGTGGGTTCGTCCATGATGCAAAAGTTGTCCCACGGTGTGAAGATCATTGCAGATGAGATTTCATGTTGGAAGTCACCAACAAGCTTTGGCTACGACAAAAGTGCTTTTTGCGTCAAAATTGCGCTGGATAGACCCAGGAGTGACCTGGGGGCCTCAACTCTGTGTGAGCAGAAAGAGGGATCTCTCAACACTTTAGAGAGCCCTCAGGATGCCAGCCAGCACCCCCAGTGGTCCCAGGACATGGGGACAAACGAGGTGCAAAGGGCAGTTGATGCAGCACAACAAAGGAAAGTCTCATGCCGCGGGAGAACAACTCCGCGAGTTGAGCATCGCAGGATGGAGTGCTGGGGACCTGGGCCAGGCTGTGCACAAAGGAATTTTGCAAATAGTGCACAGAGGCCTCAGGAGGTAAAGAAGACACAGTACACAGGGGTACCATTGCTCTCTGGGAAGGCAAGGTCTTACCCCCTCCTAAGTGCGCCAGCAGGACCTCAGGACAGTCTATATCGATGATGTCCACCCTCTGTGTCCTTAAGAGCATTCCCGTCACTGTGAGAGGAGTCCAACGGTGCCGGTCGTCGTCTTGGAAGGTGCCTGCTGGAGCAGGGGAGTGACTCTGTCACCCCCCAGGAGATTTCTTCAGTCCTTCAGGTTCAGGATGAAGACAGGAAGTCCTCAGAGCATGCACACCGTGGAAACTGTTGCAGTTGCCTACTTGGAGCCAAAGTTGCTGAAGAAAAGTATCTCTGGTGGATACTTTGTTGCAGTCACAGCGCTTCTTGGAGCAGGCTGCGGTTGATCCGAGGTCAGAGGATGCTGAAGTTGTTGCAGAGGATTCCTGAAGGAAACTTGCAAGCAGAATCTGAAGAGAACCCACAGGAGAGACCCTAAATAGCCCTGAGAGGGGGATTGGCTACCTTATTAGGTATGGACCTATCAGGAGGGGTCTCTGACGTGACCTGCTGGCACTAGCCACTCAGAGGCCTCCAGAGTGCCCCCACACCTTGAAAAGCAAGATGGCTGAAGTCTGGGACACACTGGAGGGGCTCTGGGCACCACCCCTGGGGTGGTGATGGACAGGGGAGTGGTCACTCCCCTTTCCTTTGTCCAGTTTCCCACCAGAGCAGGGGGAAAGGGGTCCCTGAACCGGTGTAGACTGGTTTATGAAAGGCGGGCAGCATCTGTGCCCTTCAAAACATTTCCGGAGGCTGGGGGAGGCTACCCCTACCCAGCCTGTAAAACCTATTTCCAAAGGGAGAGGGTGTAACACTCTGCTCTCAGAGGAAATGCTTTGTTCTGCCTTCCTGGGACTGGGCTGCACAGACCCCAGGAGGGCAGAACCCTGTCTGTGGGGTGGCAGCAGCTGTAGCTGCAGTGCAAGCCTCAATGAGCTGGTTTGCCAGTACTGGGGGTCCATGGTGGAGCCCCCAGGATGCATGGAATTAGCTCCCCAATACCAGATTTGGAATGGGGGGACAATTCCATAATCTTAGACATGTTACATGGCCATATTCGGACTTACCATTGTGAGTGCACGCGTGTAATGGCGTCCCAGCACTCACAAAGACCCGGGAAGTGGCCCTGAACTATGTGGGGGCACCTTTGTTAGTGCAAGGGTGCCCTCACACTTAGTAACTTTGCATCTAACCTTCAGCAAGTGAAGGTTAGACATATAGGTGACTTATAAGTTACTTAAGTGCAGTGAAAATGGCTGTGAAATAATGTGTGCGTTATTTCACGCAGGCTGCAATGGCAGGCCTGTGCAAGGGTTTGTCTGAGCTCCCTATGGGTGGCAAACGAAATGCTGCAGCTCATATGGATCTCCTGAAACCCCAATGCCCTGGGTACCTAGGCAGTGCTTAATTTGTGCTTGTAGTTTCCGGTGCTGAGCACCGGCACTTATTTTTGAGGGCCAGCACTTAATTATTTGCCTCAAACATTAATGGCGAGCAAAAGACATTTGGGGAAGATGGAGGAAGAAAAAAACGAAAAAGCGTTACAAAGGGAGAGAGCAGAAAGCTGCTGGAGTTAGCGAAAGGGACAGGGAGTGGATATAAATGGAGTAAAGAGTCCCGAGATGGCTTCAGGATTACGCTGCCTCGGTATTCCGTGTTCGCACATTTAGGCCCATATTTATACTTTTTGACGCTAAACTGCGCTAACGCAGTTTAGCGTCAAAAAGTTTTGCGCCGGCTAACGCCATTCTGAAGCGCCATGCGGGCGCCGTATTTATTGAATGGCGTTAGCCGGCGCAAGCAGACCGGCGCTGCCTGGTGTGCGCGAGAAAAACCACGTACACCAGGCAGCGCCGGCGTAGGGGGAAAATGGCACATGGGCGTCTTAAAATGGGGCAAGTCAGGTTACGTCGAAAAAATCGTCGTAACCCGACTTGCGCCATTTTTTTTCGACGCCCATCCCCCATCAACATGACTCCTATCATTGTAAAGATAGGAGTCATGCCCCCTTGCCCAATGGCCATGCCCAGGGGACTTCTGTCCCCTGGGCATGGTCATTGGGCATAGTGGCATGTAGGGGGGCACAAATCAGGCCCCCCTATGCCAAAAAAAATTATTCAAAAAAAATAAAAAAATACTTACCTGAATGTCCCTGGGGTGGGTCCCTCCAGCCTTGGGTGTCCTCCTGGGGTGGGCAAGGGTGGCAGGGGGGGTCCCTGGGGGCAGGGGAGGGCACTCTGGGCTCATTTTGAGCCCACTTGTCCCTTAACGCCATGCCTGACCCAGGCGTTAAAAAGCGGCGCAAATGCGCCGTTTTTAGCCACGCCCACTCCCGGGCGTCTCTTTTGCCCGGGAGTATAAATACCACGTAAAGGCCTGGGAGTCATTTTTTAGACGGGAACGCCTCCCTTGCATATCATTAACGCAAGGAAGGGGTTCACGCTAAAAAGTGACGCACATTCCGGGAACTTTGGCGCTATTCGCCTCTAACGCCATAGTATAAATATGGCGTTAGTTGGCGTTAGTTTAGCGTCGAATTTGCGTCGAAAAAAACGACGCAAATTCGGCGCAAACGGAGTATAAATACGGCCCTTAATTGCAGCGGCCGCGTGTTATCAGTAGAGGGCTTTGAGCACCGGCACCATTTTATTTACAAATTAAGCACTGTACCTAGGTACCATATACTAGGGACTTATAAGGGGAGTCCAGTGTGCCAAATGAAATTGGTAAATGAAGTCACTAGCCTACAGTGGCAAATTTAAATGCAAAGAGAGCATAAGCACTGAGGTTCTGGTTAGCAGAGCCTCAGTGGCACAGTCAAGCACTACTGACAACATGTACATTAGGCCACAAACTTTGAGCACCTGGGTCCTGGCTAGCAGGATCCCAGTGACACAGTAAAAACACACTGAAACACACTCACAAACAGGCCAAATGTGGGGATAACCATGCTAGAAAGAGGCTACTTTTTCACACTTTGTAGTAAACAGTCCAGTCTGCTACAACTCCCTCAGGAGCGTTAAGTTTGCTGTGAGATCACTACTAAAGTCATGATTGTATTTGTGATCTTTAAACAGATATAGTGCAGGAGCAGTGATTATAAGGGATACCAACGCTTCTTCAACCAGCAGATACCACACTACTACTGGCAACCTCAGCTTCAGCTTGCTGAGGAGGGGGTGCCTGAAGTTCATGATCCTCAGGCAATAGAAAATAGACAGACAGGTTGAGAAGCCAAAACATAGTAACTGCTAAAAAAACATTAAGAGAATACACAAAGTAGAGACAAGTTTCAACTGGGCCTAAAACCCACTGCACAGGAACATGAAGAAATTAAATAAACATATTGTGCTCTGGAATAAAATTTTCACCAAGGCCAAAATGATGAGGATGATGTCAATAGAGTTCAGGCGCCTGCTTTTAGTCCAGTCTAGAAGATTTACAACGACTATAAATGTGTTGATTGCAATTCCAACCACTGTTTCAGCACCGATGATGGCCAAACAAACAACATGCCAGGTGTGCAACATGGTCTTCCGTCAATAGAACAGTCGCTGGGCATGCCCAAGTAATCTGTAATGTTACTGCTGCTGGATTGCAGGTTCTGAGATTCTGATGGAGCGCTCACTGAAGGCTCATTTATATGCTGTGAGTCTGTTGTGCTTCGAATCATGGAGAAACTATATTCCATTTCTATCCATCCTGCTTATTTTTCAAGAATGCAAATGTTGGCAGTGCCTCACAAATCGTGACAGCAGGCTACAAATTTGTCTGAAAAGCTTTCAATATTCAAATTCAACAGTCTATTTTTGATGTGCACAGGTGACCGCACAGTCCTGGCTGCCAATTGTGCAGCTTAGTGGCTCTGTACAGGACTTGGAAAACCTAATTACTCTAAGCACACCGGTGCCTTCGTCTTACGACAATTGGGTGTTCCTGCTCAAGATCTGATGTTGGGGCATAAACTAGCCAAAGTTTACACTTAGGTGAACTAGCCGAAGAGTAGTTTTACCAGATACTTGGCTACATACCTCAGCGTTAGGCCTGTTGTCCCGGATTGTCCAGAAATGGAACATTCAGTGATGAGCAAAATGAATGCTCAGTTATCACTGGCAGTTTAAACAAGTATGTAATGTAATTTTTGTTTTTTTAAATGTTGCTTAACATTTCAGTCAATACAATGGCCGGTTAAGTCTACACGCCCCGCCAAACATATACAGTATTTGTCAGCTATAAAAGAGGTGGTACCATGTCGACTCTCGGCTAATTTCTAATAGCCTAATGATTTTGAAGCATTCCATCCCCGAATCACAACAGTAGCAACACATCATCATCATGTCCGGTTCAGTGCGAAGTGGGTAGCACTGCCCAAACCCGTCCCCGTACATGTACAGCAAGAAAAATAAAATAAACTACAAAGATTAATTTATAGACCAAGACTCGTTACTAGGCATGTTCCTACAGGTTGTGTCTCCATACACAACTCGGCGACCAAGGTGTACATAAACAATAAAATCCACTCGTAAAGGCCAGGAGGAGGGCCACTCTGGACCGTACCATGACTCTCCATATCGCATCATTATCCTATTACTGGTAGCTGTGCATACATACATTCCTAGCTGGCCCCTCCTCGTACCTCTCAGGCACTATCATGGTCAGAGGTATGGGCCGCCTCCTCGTTAGTGGTAAGAAATGCCTACAGTGTCTTTACCCATAGCCCCGCAATAGGTTGTCTCTGCCCCCCCCCCCACCGCCCAGACATCCCCCCCCCCGCCTTCATCGCGCAGTGCTGCAGCCTCCGCCCTGGCCACTGCTTCAGGGACTGCGCCAGCAAGTATGCGGGGCTCCGTCTTGCGACCTCCTTTGCTGGGCGATGTCCCTTTTCGCCAAAATCATTGTCAAATCTAGTAACCTAGGGTCAGATGTAGCAAAGGTTTTTCCCCATTCTGTGTCTATGGGAAAAAGTGTTCGTACATATGGCCCCTATTGCCCACTTTGCGCTGCCTACAACGGGTGTACACACCCAGCAGACATAGGGTCATGGATCCCACATCTCCCCAACCAGTGATCTCTCCATTACGTCCTTCCGGAATTGCTGAATTACGGGGCATTCCCACACCATTTGCGAAAACCCAGCGTCTCTCAGGGGGTATTGGGGTACTGCATATGGTCCGACTGCTGCATGGCAATGATCCTGTTGGAGGTCAAGTAGGTGGTATGTATGAGGATGAATTGTGTAAATTTAAAACAAGTATTTCTCAAGACCTTATGTATTTGTTCCATCGCCATTTTCCATTCTCTATCCTGGAGCCCTGTCCTGAGGGTAGCCTCCCAGTACTCATGTCTACTTGGTAAGTCACCCGTGACCATTACTAATTCAGACTGATACCCCCATGAGATTAGTCTATGACCCTGCCCAAAGGTTAAATTAACCTGAAGCAACTTATGCATCCTAGGTTCTGTCTGTCCCCCACTCCATAAACACTGCATGGCTGTGCCAGCATCTCCATAGGTAAGAAGCTGGGTGCCCGAAAGGCCACCCTCCACTACCTATGAATCCAGTTTGCGCATGGTGCCCTCCTCGTAGCAGTCCCCAACTGTCTCAATACCCTCCACCAGCCACTCTTCTATGCTGTGCTCCGTAAAGTAACCCACTCTATAGGTAGGCAGACCCACCAGCAAGATCGCGCGGCCATAGAGCACCTGATGTCTCATTCTAATGGCCAAGGCCCTCCAGCACCTCATAGCGAAGGTCAAGAGTCTGCAAGGCGGAGTGCCCCTGGTGACCCAGCATCCAGGACACAAGTGCACCCCTGTGCTGGTGCCCAGCAAACCCCCCATAGAGCCTGTATAAATCCTTATTAGGGACAGCCAGGCCACCATTTCAGATAGGTCTACGAAGAGTAGCTAGAGATACTCGATTACGCCCTCCATCCTAGATTAGCTCCCGGAGTACTACGTCAATAACCCTAAACCAGCACCAGGGAATCCAAACCAGTAGGTTGGTAAAGTAGTATAAAAGCCATGGCAGGACCACCATCTTGGTAAGTGCAACCCTCGCCATAATGGAGAGATTCAGGGAGCACCAAAATGTAACACTTCCCCTGAGTTCCCGCAATGCAGTCCCCAGGGTGGCTTTGCATTTGTCTTCCTCACAGTGAAATATACGCACCTTCCATATATTTCAGGTGAGTTGGTGCCCACTGAATATGACAGTCCAAGATGGTGGGGGAGGGTCAGGCCAGCCTAGGAACAGGGGAAAGGCATATGTCTTCTGCCAGTTAGTTGTGAGGCCTGAGGTGGTACCTAGATCTTCCAGTAATGACATACACCATGGTACTCCCAGGTCAGGGTGTCGCAAATAAACCAAAATGTTGTCTGCATATAAGGACACTACATGTATGCACCTCGCAATGATATCCCCCAGAGAACCGCCTTGATTCTCATTATACTGGCAAAGGATTACCCCACCAGGGCAAAAAGCATGGACAATAGGGTGCCGCCCTGCTGTGTGCCCCTAAACACACCAAAAGAGTCGAAGATGCTGCTCCCTATCTTCACTCAGGCCCACGCATTCGCATAGAGGAGGGCAACCCACCGGCACTAGTGAGGTCCCAAGTTCATCTGCTGCATTACATCTTATAAGTAGGCCTAGCGTAGCATTTCAAAGGCCTTGTGCAGGTCCATGGAGAGGGCCATTGCTCCCCGGGAGTATTCTTCCATTGTCTCATCCATGAGACGGAACACCCAACGGATATTGTAAGAGGTGTTGCGCTACGGGATGAAGCCATTCTGGTCCGGGTTAATCAGTGCAGAAAGGTGGTCATGTAACCACTGTGCCAAGACTTTACTCAGTATTGTGTAGTCGATATTTAACATCAACAAGGGTTTATACATCCCCACCTCAGTGTGATCCCCTCCTGGCTTGAGCACCGAGACGATGAGGGCCTCCTGCATAGTATCTGGCAGGTGCCTCACTTCCAACAAGTGGGTTTATAATGCACCAAGCCGAGGGGTTAAATCCCCTGCGTACGTTCAATAGAACTCAGAAGGGAGGCCATCTGTGCCCGCAGTCTTGACCCCTGCCTGGTCTGCAATGGCAGCCCTGATCTTTTTCTCCAGTATGGGCCCCCCAAGTGCCTCCTGATCTTCCACTCTCAGATGCATGAGCTGTGCTCTGCCCAGGAATCCATCTAGCACTGTTTCTGAGGGCTCCGGTTGTGTGCCATATAGATCTTTATAGTAAGTTGTGAAGACGTCCAGTATGTCAGACTTTGTCTACAAAAGATGGCCCTGACTATGTTTTGCTTGGGTTGCCACTTGGCATCACTGGACTCCACATATTACCCTGGCCAACAGCAGACCAGCCCACCCTCCCATCGTGTGCGTGCTATCGAGATATTCTCTCCAGGCAAAGGAGCATAGTTGTTTATTGACCAGCACAATCTTTTCTTTCTGCTCCAATAATCTAGGGACGACCTCTGGATCCATGGGCAGGGAACGCTCAACATTTGCTAACTCGGTTTCCAAGGTTGTCAGCAGGTCATTGGGCGACCTGCACAGCCCAACTGATTGGTCTATACAAAATCCTCAGGCCACCACCTTGAATGCCTCCCATTTAGTGGCTATGTTTCCCGTAGGCCCTGCATTTTCATTAAAATAGTCTTATATGGTGGTCGCTAGGGGTTCGCAGAAAGTGGGTTCCAATAGGCATGATGTGGTCAGATTCCATGTTGGTATCGCTGAAATGCGTCTCCCCATGTCAGGCTAAGGAGGTCTGGATTATGGCCAGATAGTGTGTGCGCCAATTGTTCCACCCTCGCAACAGGCTTGTGGACAACCGGGCTGCATAGCCAACCATCTAGGCGAACGTGCAGGTAATGGACCGGCAAGTAATATGTGTATTTCTTCAGGATCTCATGTCATTCCAGTCATGCATCTAATAGGCCCCAGTGGGCACACAACCTGTGAAAATCTGCTGCCAGCCTCACTGTTGGGGAGTCCTGCAGGTGTGGTGTGGATCAGCCCAGACTCAAATCAGTAATTATATTATACTTCCCCCAAGTGGTGTTGTTATGTTTAGCGTGAGCACCATAAATGAAGACAGACAGTCATAAAAGAGTGTTTGGTGTGTACATGCTGCCCAGCACTAGCTCAACCCCATTGAGGTGCCCCAGAGGAAAACAAATCTCCCCGCCTTGTCAATTTATGCGGACTTAACATCCAAGGGTGTCCCTTGCTTGACCCAGATCAGGGTACAGTGAGCATAGGGGAACAAGTTTGTAGCAAATACCTGAGACCTCCAATAAGAAGTGTCTCTTGCAGCAGGTTCCAGGTCCCTCACGTTCCAGCTAACGTAGGTGTAGTTTAAGTCGGGCTTGTAACAGTAGTATATTGCGTACACTTGATGTTTGGCACATCCACAGTATAGTCTGGATAAATGGACACTGGCACATTTTCAACTTGAAATTAACCAATCTCCCAGGAACGTTACAGAATGAGGTCTCTGGTTTCTGTTACAATAGTACAGCAATCTCTCCACCACGGGTCATGGCAGGCCCCCTGGAGGCTTAGGCTAAATCAGAACTCAGTGTGCCATCTCCAGGGCAAATAATTTAGACAAACCTTGGGGGATACCTCTGTCTCAAGCCATGTCCGGAGGTAGCAGATCATGTCTGGGCCCCCCATCTTTTCCAGCAACCCCACTATCCGCACACTGTTCCGCCGACGTCGTCCCTCTGCGTCCTCTGCTTAGAATCGAGGATACCCCTCTCTTGTTAAAATCGCACACCTGAGTCTCCAGTGCCTCCAATTCTGGCGGGACCACTGATGCAGCTGCCTGTGACTTGGCCACTCAGGGACTCAGTTAAGAATGGTCATCTCTGAGGATTCTGTGGTCCACCACCAGCGACTCAGTTTTGCATTCTAAAAATATCTGGACTTGTTAATGGCCTCCAGTATCAGCATCAGTGTAGTGTCAGTAGGCTTCCTGACTGTGGCCCATTGGCACCTCCCCGGTCCTGTCAGCAGGCCATCCTATGTCAGGGTGGACCCCGGGCTGGATCTGGAGCCCGTATTGGATTCCCTTTGTGCTCTAGTGCATTCCATATTGGGGTAGACTAGTTTCAGGAAAGGGCATCACCTCAAGCCCTAGTGTCCCAGCAGATACTCCCAATGTCAGTTCCGGGGCCTCCTCTATGATGCCATCCAGTAGATGCTGTAGTCGCTCCACTATGACCCTCACCAGCACTTAAGACAAGAGGTTTGCTGCCTGGTAGTGCATGTGCAGCTTAGGGCAGAGATGTCCCCCCAGTTTCAGGTACTCCTGGGGCCCTCCAGTACAAAGTCTCCAGACTGATCCCTTTTCCAGGGGCCTGCTGGGTTATCAGATTAGTGGCTACCTTCACATTTGTCCAGGCCTGTGCAGGGGACAGCACTAGTCATTCCTCGACACAACTCCACAAGGAGCAGTCCTGGGGCATGCTCAGTAGATCTCCGTCTGGCCCATGCCTGCCTGCTCTAAAAATGGCATTACTCCACGAGAACCTCTCTTGAATCCAAAGCCTCTGTTGGCACCTAAACCTCTTTGACTAGAGATTCCAGCTTTGAAAATGAAGGTGCAAATGAGAAGTTCAGGCCTGCTGTGGATTAGTCTTTCTGGAGGTGAATCTCTAAAACCTCCTCTCCTGGAAAACCCACTACTTCTTTGAGGGCCACTCTGCAGGCTGCTGCATCATTGATTGGAGGAAGGAGGCCAGTTCTCCGTTTCTGTCAGTACATGTCTGGCTGCCCCAGCATTGCTGTTAGTTCTCCCAGATTGTTGTAAGTCAGTAGCGATTAGATTAAGCATTAGCAGAAGACATCTTGTATTTAGCAACTATTGTGAGCATTTCGCAGAATCCATTTTGTATTCATGGCAGCCATTTTCTCTGCCACATGCTGCCATGTGCTTGCCATGTGCTCTGTCCTACCTTTCTGTTAACTACTCTTGAAAATCTGTCTAGTGACAAGTTATATTTAGCATCTCCCACTTTCGCACATGCCCAGTAAGATCTACAGCTGTTAGTAATCAGTAACAGACAGTAATGTGTCAACTAGTCCTTGAAAACTGTTAGCCCCTCCTACCTGTCGACTGTGCATTTCCATATGACCTTATATGTATGTAAGTCTTGCTTCTACAGTATTGTAGTGTAGCCATTTTTAATATAGCCTTTGCGCGTTTGCTTAAAGCATTAGGCCTTTGTGCACTTTGTTCTAGATGCATTTTATTTAGCCTCACACTGTTATTTTTCAATAACCAGTTTCACGGTCTTGTTTTATTTCTTCTATCACACTTTTTAGCTTACTTCAGCACCGGAGTTCTCAAGCAATACATTCTTGCTCGCTCTGTGCTTCAGTCAAGGATACAGTCTGGTACATTGCCGATAGACGTGGTAGGAGTTTAGTCTTTAGAGTTCGTAGAAAGTACACATTCTTACATAGGGACGTTTCCTAGAACACCGGCGTGTTAATTATAAAAGCACTTCCTAGTCCTGGTACACGTAAGAGGGAGATTCCGACCAGGGAACCACAACTAGACGCTGACTGTCCTGTTGCAGATGCTGATCCAGATGACAGGCCTTTGCTCAGGCATGAGGGTTGATGTCCTCCCGGGGGAACCTAAAAGGCAGGCTTAGAGCTTAACATGCTGTGCTCAAAATAGAACTTAGAAGAGCGAACGTAATCTAGTAGCACTATGATAGCGTTATTCTTATGTTTCACTCTCCTCGTTACTATTTCAATCCTACTGTGTTGTATGGTTCTGGTTATTGCGGCTCACTCTTTGTTATCTAAAATGCAGTTGTTTTATTAAACCAATCTTTAAAACTCAAACTGCCTTTGTCATTTATATATGAGACCACACCGTGTATGAGAGAACTGGTTGGGATCTGTGTGATCACGACTTCCCTGGGAAGCACGAAGATGTCATGCGCTCGGCTACCCAATCATCTCTTCCCCTCTAGGAGGGATGAGGCACTGCTAGTTAGCCGGAGCAAAACCGGATTGAGGGTGACAAGGGTCCTTCCCGTGGGTTAGACTTAGTCCCCCACACTGTGAACGACCCTGCTACCCAAAAATCCAGTAGTCTCATTAGGATAATGAGAGCCTACACAACACTATAATTGTACCACCTTCTTTTAGCCCCTGCGTGGGTATAAAAGGACCATGCTCTCTTAGTTCAGTGTGCTACTTCAAACATTACCAAAGGGTGCTGTTTGAAATGTAGTACCACCTCATGAGGTTTAATAAACTTTGGCCCATATTTATACTTTTTGACGCAAAACTGCGCCGGCGCAGTTTTGCATCAAAAATATTACCGCCGGCTAACGCCATTTTGGTGCGGCGTGCGGGCGTCATATTTATACTTTGACGCACGGCGGCACAAACAACAGGTGGGAGTCATTATTTTTGACGCACACTGCGGCGTCAAGTCGTAAAGGAAAACTACGTTAACGCGGCGGAAATGCCTGTGGGTCGATTTACGACACTGCAAACTAGATATGCGCCGTTTTTTGACGCAATAGCGTAAAAAAAAAACGCGAACACTGCCAGTTCACCAGAGGAGAGCCAAAATGGATCCCAGATGCCACTACAGACCCCAGGAAGATAATAGCAGACCAGGAACCAGCCAGGAGGACCCACACAAGAACCAGGACACTTTTAAGAAGAAAAGAAAGTGTCGCTTCAGTGCAGAGGAGCAGGAAATCTTGGTTAAAGAGGTGACGGAACACCAGCACCAACTGTTTGTCACCTCAAAGTTGCCAATCAGTAGGCGAGAGGCTATATGGCAACAATTTGTCGACAAGATTAACAGTGTGGCTGAAGTACGCAGAACAGTCATCGAGTGCAAGAAACGCTGGCATGACTGCAAACGCAGGACCAAGGAAAAGATGGCAAGGAACAGGAAGGCAGCACTGCAGACTGGAGGGGGGAGTCCAGCACACCAGGAGGCCCTGGACCACATGGAGGAGATGGTCGCAGCCGTCATCCCTGAGGAGATCGTCACAGGGATTCAAGGACAGGACAGCACAGACTACCAGGACACAACGCACACGCAGGGTAAGTCGCATGGGGAATTGAAATGCACTGTCAACTGCAACCGGGGGGGGGAAATACCTACTACACATTGCATGTAAGTCATCATGTACATAAAGTGGCATGGGTAAAGCGGCACAGCAGGGGGGCATGGCCTGTTCTGAGAAGACCTGGGGCACACCATTACACAACACCAACAACAGTCCCATGGGGGCATGCTGTCATGCCAACGATGGAGCAAAGGGAAAGCCACAACAGGAGGGAAGGCCACTACGTCAAACTGACATCCTGGCAATCGTCAGCCAACATACCTCCTACATTAACTAGGGCCCTATTAGCAATCCTCTAGCCAAACCAACAACTGGAATGTAACTGCAACAACAGTTGCCACTACCACCTCTGATCTGTGTGCAGCTCAAGTAGCCAATGGCAGTAACCTCCCCATGGAATATACATACCTAATTTAGGGGGTGAGGATGACATCTGCAACAATCTCCTGAAACAAGACAAAGGCCCCAGTACTGTCAAATGTCAATGCCCATAGTTGTCACAAACATCAGCCAAAGTAAACAACAATAGGAGCGACACAGCACTAAGGACACACCCATGCTGCATATGTCAGGGTCCATCCTGTGCCTGGGTAACAAGGCAACATCACAAATGTCATATTGCTCAGACAACAGTATTGAGGAGGGGACACATGTAACTGGTCACTGAAATACACCTGCACAGTCAGAGGATGAAATAGGACACTGATACGACTATCAGCAGGACACATTAACAATGTCAACATCCACATCAGATCATAACATTGCCATGCTTAGGATATGCCACATGTCAATTACATTTAAGTCGATGTGAACGATCAGGGATTGTGGCAGGTCCAGATTGTTAAGTGTGCTGCCAGGGCCATAAGAACACCCACAGCCAGTGAAAAGTCTCACCATGAGAATGGATGTACACAGAGGGTCGAGTAGGACAAGAAGGTGGGAATTCTCGATTTGGCATAAAGCAACACCTAGAGGCGATGAGGCTGACAAGTCTGATAACTCAATAACATACATGTGACACACAGGTGGGCCATAGGCCTGAAACAATGCCCATCTGAAGGACTGCAGATATTAATACAAAACAATATCACAAAGTGAATTCATCAAAAAACAGGCATGTCACATCAAAATTGTCACAACACAGACACACTAATTGTACCCTGTTTCATTGCAGAGGAAGATGGATCTCCTGCCGATATTCCTGTCCCAGATTTCCCTGATAAAATGGATGACGAACCGATAAACATTCCCCAGAAGACTATCCAAAAGGTCCTTGAAACCCTCCAGACCCCACCTTCAGTCACAAGGAGGAGCACAGAACAAGCAGCCATCGCAGAGGATCCACCCACCACCCCAATTGTAAGACCTGCCAGCTCCAATACAGCTGAGGACTCCGACGACACTGGCACCAGCTTTGAGAGAACTGTAGTTGGAGTACAGAGGGAGCTGGCCAAGGAGGTGCGGGTGGGGATGCAAAATGTGGCAGCCAGCCTTGAGGGGGTGCGTTCGTGCATGATGTCATCTGCAGATCAGGCAGCAGCTATGCAAGCCCTAACATCTATCTTGCAGGAACTGCAGAAAACCCAGAAGGAAATCAGCACAGCTGTAATACAGTTGACCCAACACCTACAACAGCAATCCTGTCAACGCGTGCACGAATGCAACATTGAACCCCTCAGGGCCGACCTGGCTGCCTACCATTGTGATGTGGCTGCTATTCTCAAGAACCAGCAGGCCCTCCTTGCAGCAGTACTGCCCTTAAGACCTTCACAGGGAGCAGCGACCAGGATGTCTGACTCCACGTCTTCTAACACTGAGGTGTGTGTTGCCCCTTCACAACCAACAACAAAAAGGACAAAGCAGGCAACACACACATCAGAAGAAGAAGACACGGAACAGATCACATTCACAAGGAAAATGACCCGGAAGCACTAGTCCCTGCCACATGGCCGACATTTACCAAGGTCCTGCGCTTTGTAACTTGCCAGTCTTGCAACAACTGTACTCAAGCACTGTTCTGCAAACCACTGTATATCTAGTCACCCAGCCCAGTGATTGTCTCTCTCCTACTCATTGGCGAAGTCTGTCCCTCTGCACTGTCTGAAACAGCAACCCCAGCATGACAAAAGCATTTTGGTAAACCCTTGTGTTGGATCACAATGGAAGATATCACTATAATGGACTCACAGTCATGGACAATGTACATATAGCACTACAGCACTTTTCAATAAATAGCACTTGCACAACAAATCTGTCTCTGGGTAATGTGACATATCAACTGCGCAGTAGATAATTGAAATGTCCCTACTGTCAAATAACGTAGCTTGTCAATACAACTGTCCAGATATTATGTAGTTAGAGAAATCTGCACAGTGACCATGATTGCATCATACTCTGCCCATCCTGAGGGAATAATCTGATGAAGTGAGAAACCATACACCACCATGCTGTGTTGGACAGAAGAATGCTTCCTCAGGGGATAACTAAGTCATCAAATAGTGCCCGCTAAATGTTGTCAATGTGCAAAAATAACACAATAAACATGCCACACTAATCTAAGTAAACACTAAAAAAACTGCACAAATGAAGGTGTCTGAGTTAAGGTACAAATAGGTAATCATGCCGAACTGTGTCACAAATGATGTATGAGGGTCATGAAGACAAGAATACAAGATTGCCAATGAGAACTCATCTTATAAGGGTGTGCATGATCATCACACTGCAGTCAGACCTAAAACTGTTTCTCCAATGTCAAGTCTGGAAGCACTGTTAGTGACTTTGAAAACACACTTATCAACAGAAGCACATTGTCATCCATATTAACTGTGATTGGTGGTTGCAACAAAGGGTAGACACTTTGCAAGGTAGCTCTGGGTTAGCTGCCAATCGTACAGCTCAGTTGGGATTTGTTTGTAGCATTGGACACAGATGTTATAGTACAAAAGAGATGTACACGGAATCCAAACCCACGATCAAGAACCATTCAACACATACTGTTGAGGGGTAACCAAATATTTATTAAAAGTTAACCATAGATGAGGAAACTGAGGGAAAAATCTTACCTACCCTAATCTACCCTGACTACTCATTACCCACAACTGTCCCTAACTAACCTAAGCTACACTTACTTATCACATGTAACGAAACGTTCTAAACATCTACCCCCCACCCCCCTTATGAGACGGGACACATTGAGGACAACAGATACTAACCTAAACACATACTAAACTATCCAAAACAAATATATTTTTGGGGGGTAAATTGTTTTTTTATGTTTTTTGCTTTTTTTGCTTTTTGTTATTTTTTTTTACAAACAAGAACCCCAACATATCCCCCCACCCACCAACCTACACATGTAATAAGTCAAAAAAGAAACAAGCAGGACCCCCTACCCCCCACCCACTAACACTGACTAAACTAACAGCCTATACTAACCTAACACTAAGCCCCCTAAGCCCACTAAGTATAAGAACAAGGAAAGAGGAGGGAGGGGAGGGTATCATGTCCATCTATTCAACTGTCTAGAGGTTGGCCCTCCGGAGGGTCCTCTTGATATCCTTGACCCTCCGTTTAATGTGCTGCACATCCTGGCTCAGGTGGCTCACCTTGCGAAGCACTTTGTCCATCTTGTTTTCAAGTCTATTGAAGGCGGCAGGGTCAACAGCTGGAGCAGTGGCAGTCTGGGTACTGGTGGAGGAGGTCTGTGTGGGCTGTCCTGCACCAGTGGCAATGCTGGGGCCAGGAAGTCCAGCAGATGTAGATTCAACAAAGGCAGCTGTGGGTGGGGCCACCTGGCTCTCATTGGTGGTTGTTTCTGTGTTGGCTGTGGTGGGCACAGTAGGCCCACCCTGTGGGAAGGCTCGCCATGCCCCGGAGGCACGTTCATGGTGATATCGCCGGGCCATCCTCCGGAACCCCGACTCCACCAGCAGGATGTGCTGGTATCGCATGGCCCGACGCTAAAATTCACGAACCTGGTCTGGAGTCATGTTAGCTGCTGTGAAGACAAATGCAGATATGCCACATTAGTAACTGCATTGTGTGAAACAGCACAGCAAGTTAATCAGACAATACATCTACTGTACTTCTAACAGCTCATATCACGATACAGAGCATCGAATGTCCCTGAGGAAGTACATGGCAGGCCAGACAACAAAGGTCACATCACACAAAGCACATTCATAACCCACAAGATGGGTAACAACTGGCCTTGACTTGCAATCTGAGTTCTGACAGTTAACATCTAAGAATCATTATGCATATCCTCCACCAAGAGCTGGGCAACAAATGTCAGTGTACGGAAAGCAAAACTAAAGCCACATGGTCTGCAAGTTGTAACTGGACTTTCCAGTATGGTACCAAGTCCAAACCTGAGTGTGTATACTAGTATGCAACCAAACCGTCACTTATTGACAGGTATGTGTAACATACTGGTAGCATCAATACTAGGTACCCCATTCACAAACCCATGGCCGTGTTTGAGGGGGGGCGGTGGATATACAACTATAATTTGCCAACAACATGTATACTGAGGAGTGTATAGGCTAATCCACACATGTTTGTCTCTACAGACACACCACAGGTAAGGTCTATCTACAGTTTGGAGTCAGCAAACCCTAGAGCACTCATAGGGTCAGACATGTCAGGAAAATCAGAACTTAGTACACAACATATACTTCCAGTGAGGCCTGACGTACATCAGACACAGAGTTGCTAGAACACCCATGATCATGAATTGCATGCACACCTAGGCCATTACACTCAGGTTCCACAGACTTGATGCACTACATGTGGAAGTACATGCTGCTAGGAGGTTCTACCTACTGTTTCAAACTTACGTAGGTAAATAGTGAAGCAGATGTCTATTGGGAAGCTAATAGCTCCACCAATCTTAGAGAATGTGGGTCTGACAGGCTGACTAAATAGGGGCTGACTTCCATTGCGACTCTTGGTGATACAAGTGTCAGAGACATGACTATCCCGTGTACTCACAGTGGGGCCCACAGGGATGTCCTACAATCCCTACATGATACCATTGGATACGCATTGGCTAACTCAAAACATGTGAAAACTGCATTCCCACTCATGGAACAAGTGAAAAGCTTGACCACAGCATCACACCTTGCTATGCGTCCAACTCACACGAGTCCATAACCAGCAAACACAACACATAACAGACATATCAACACTTACTGTAGTGGTCGGGGTCCTCAAATGTCACCACCTCTCCCACAGTGTAGGGCGCCGGTCCACCTGTAAGGTATGGAAGGAAGAAATGTGCTCAAAATCTGTGCACAGTGCAACATTTTCAGTATCATTTACAATGTGTAGGCTGAATAAGGACATGGCAGCCATTCAGACATGATGGTACTGCATCTGATATTTCACGGCCAACTTGTACATAGCATGGGTCACCTGTGACAGTTACACACATATCTGCACACATACATTGGCCCTAACTATCATGTGGTTGCAAACTTGCCCCATAATTGGTGAGCACTAAAAAATATGGAGTGTAATCGTCTCATCGTGTGCATCCAAGAGAAACATCCAACGCCTGGTTACTTGAGGACTGCATTACCAGTCAAACATGCCTTGTGGCCATGACACATTTAGTGCACATAGGCCCAATGTACAGAGGGAGGGGCAGGGACTCCTGTAAGCCATCCTGTTGTTACAGTATAGACAATTGATGTGGCCCAGCTATGGTGATTTGCACCAACCATGGAGATGTAAAGCCATGTGCATACACTTGGTCTGCCATCCATATTTGGATTGTGGCTCAACCGATTTAACAAACATCTTACAATGTTAGCTGAGGGCACCTTACACCTTTACACGATGTATTCAAATCATGAACTGACATTTATCCTAAAAGATTAAGAAACACAATAATCCCACACATTCATAGTACTTCTGTGAACTCTTTCCTTCCACACTCACCAGACTCACGAGACCAATGTTTGAGCCACTTTGCTATTATAAATTGTCGTGAAGGCAGCACTCATTTTCTGCATCATGTAGTGATTCTAAAGTCAGTCTAGCAATTTGCGTCAACATAGTTGGCCTAAATGTTGGTACATCTGTACTTCTCTGTCAATAATACCCTATATAGACATGATTGGCTCCTATTTTGTTAGCTGTGCTGACAGAAAGGCCGCACCAATTTCCTTCATGGTAAAGTTACCTGTAAGTTTGCTGAGCACATGCTACCTGACAGCTAGCAATTGTGATCCTTGCCATAGTGCATCAGTGATCCCCTTATATGTCCCCAAAATTACACACAGTCATCAAGTTAGCTGGCAGACATTGCACTAATCCACTGATGTCACAACAGAGCATTCATTTGTGCACAATAACAATAGTCGTACTCACCAACAGTGCCACCAAACATGATTCCCAGGTGGTCCAAGAGATCCTGCTCCCTGGTGATGAGGTCAGCCCACCGGTGCCTCAGCTGGTGGTCACTCCTCTGGCTGGCATACACACGCTCCAGGTGATGCAGCACCTTTCCCCACCAGATTCTGCGCACCTCTTTCGGGTAGCCCTGTATGACCCTGCCCCCTGCCTGGATCATGAGCGGCAAGAAATGTGTCACCAGCCAGATGAAGCCCCCCAACTCCTCTTCCCCCATCCTGCCAAGACGTGGCCTACCAGACATACTTCTAATTGAAGAGAAGGAATAGGGGTAAAAGAAATAGAAAGGGGAAATGGGTGAAAGTAGGGGTAAAAAGACAGAAAAAAAGTAAACCTAAACACTAAAAGAGCCCAACTATCCCCAAATTAACACTACCCACAACAGACTCCCACAAACAAGAAATACACAAGATAAATGGACAAATGTAGACAAAACACAGTACTGCAGTATACACAAACAAACTTTATTTCACAAAAGGACTTTACAGATAGCACACAGGACAAATACAGCACAAAATCTCTGGACAACACTCTCTACACAGCCACACAGTCTAGAAAGATCATAGCCTGCAAAGTGAAAGTGAAAGTACACCCACTGTACAAGATCTGTAAACAGGATATCCTATTACATCACTCCCTGAATGAAAAGTCCCGCCTTTTTCGCGTTATGCGTCATTTTTTGTTGCACAAAACTGTATTTGCGTAATTTTTTTTGATGCACAGATGTGAATATTAACCCGCATCCACATAATGATACATGGACTGTACAAATATCTGGATGCGGGCTATATTTCACTCCTGTGCGTAAAAAAACCCGACGCAAATACAGTTTTGTGCAACAAAAAATTACGCACACCGCTAGGGACGTAAAAATTGCAGTGCATTAACTGGTTTGGGGCATTTTTACATGTTTTTTGGTTATTTTTCATTTGGAACACATCAGAGATTGGCTAATTGAAGACAGTATGGTGTTGATGTGTAAGTTCACATGTGTGAAATCATACTGCAGCAGAACATCATCCACTACACCCTTCACAGTATGTTTACAGTTGGCTGACGCCATAGATGGTCATATGTGTGGCCCACATATATGTATGGCACAAATTGTGCATGTTTGCAATAAGGAGAGGATAGCAATGTGACGAACATATGTACAATACCTAATTGCCTTTGGCTCAAAGTGTGTGCTTTGACAACTAATTTGTTGGTTGACCAGGTGTGTGTGTACATCACATGAAGCATTATTGTACATTTGGTTGTATGAATGTGACGTCCATGTGTCCAACCCTAAGATGCAAGTAAAAAATTGAATGAGCAAGGGCATGTGTTCGTCATACATGTAACAACACCCGCAAAGTATACTTCCAAGTTTTAGGGTCACGTAGACACCACATGTGACATAGCAGGCACCAGGTGGATGGCAGACACATGTTCATGTCAAAGGTCCACAATTTCTACATCCTATGTCCTAGAGTATTGGTAAGAGCTTCCTAGCACTAGTTGATGAATCCCACAGTGAGTCATACACATGCATTGAGGAAGTGGGTACCATGTTGTTTGCACAGACAGACAAGGGTCAATCTCATATGTATGATGACACCACAGTTGAGGCCATAGAAGTAAGCCCCAACTATCAAGTGGCTGTGGTGGACCAGCATACAAGACAGCACGTGTCCACATATTTCCAGGGATCATTTACACATAGGTGTCTTGTTCATGTGTGTGGTCCAATGATGATCCTGTAGATTTTTTGGGATGTAATTTGTCACAGTTCGGACCAGGACTCATCATGAGTCAGTGGCAGCTATTCCTGTAACTACTGAGTATCCTTTGTTGATCAATGTGAGTAAAGTAGATGTGGACATGTGAACCAACATGTGGATGGTCCCACCCTGTCACTAACGACATGTATTGAGACAGTCAACAGGGCAACCTTGGTGTGCTGAGTGAGATAATGTCTCAATTGTCATGTTCCGGCAGGTGTCATTACAACATTTGCACACAGGTTGGCCTCTGCACTTCCCACTGCATCTGGGAACATCATAGCCTCTGTGCTGTTTATTCTAGCAGCTATTCAGCACACACGGCCCATCACTATGTTGTACGCACTGTGATGGTGTGTGTGAACTGTCATGGTTCTGACATTTGTGTATTAGTCATGTACATTATCAGAGGTTGCTGGTTGTGCTGAAAGCCCCGTACCCAAGCCCTGCCTATGACCCTGGGACACTGTCACACTTTGTCATTCATGCATAAATGCAACCCAGAAAAGGGATGGGCCATGAATTTTGCATTTCCAAGAGGATTTAACTCAAATGGTACAGTTAAAAGGCAGATGATGCTATACAATGTATTTTTGTATGCATGGTAGAAGCCCATGCCCAATGCCCCCTGATGAATGGCAGGTTTGCCAACGCAAGTGTGGTACATATGTAGACACAGGGATACTTTAGTGTGACGCACAGACAGTTGCCAGTCAGGCTGACAGAATGCAAGATGATTCAGGAGCCAGCTACTGGACAAGTTACATAATCAGTGGTCTGACTGAGACTGTTTGGAGGACAAACTAGACAGTTGACATGTCAATCTGTGTATGTCCTGTGTTTTTGAAGGTGACAAATGAACCCAAGGGCTGTGTTACACGGCTTAATTACTATCAATGGTTGACAATGTATTTGACATAATGGCTACTACTATGCTGTTCCAGGCATCATCAGGGGCAGTGCTTTTTGTAATGGGTGGTGTGCATGGAGGTATTCACAGGTGTGGGCTGCATCTGTTTCTCACCAGTCCTGTAGGTGAGACTTGCATTCTAAAGGCCAACAGACAGTTTCACAAGGGGAAGCAATTTACATGTGCTAACAGGGCTTTGAAACTAGAAGACAGTGTATAAATTGACCTGACGTCCATGCAGTCAGATGTTCTTTGACAATGGCCTACCTTAGTAAAGGGTGTAGCACACTGGTTTGCTAATGTTGGTCTTTGTTTGTAGAGGAGGTATTATCAGGGTGCACATCTTAGTATTCCAGGGACCTCTTCTGACAGGCGGGTTGTGACCAGGTGCATGGGTGTGTGATGAGTTCGGAAATGGGCTGACATGTACATGGAATGTCATGTTCGCAATGCATGTCATATGTGTGGCACTTGTGCTGTCTATGTTCTGCTTCTATGGAACTCTAGTCACAGATATTCCGTGCAAATATTGGATGCAGTTGGACTAACTGCTGTCAAGGGTCTTGTCAGACATTCCTGTTGGTGATGCCAAAGCACATTGACTGCCTCATGTATTAGGCTTGTTTTCCCCTTATTGAGTGATGGTGTCATAGTTGTGTGCCATATGCTGCGTTGGACCTTGCTTTCAACATGTATGTGTGAAATAGTTGTGGTCCTCTGCTATTGGTCTTCAAAGGAGATATGTACATGATATATGTCATTAACAGTGTCTGTGTATGTGACCATTGTATGTTAGGCATCACATAAGCTCTGGGATGTTCCGTGTCCTACTCAGTATCTCAGCAATGCTCCATGAGGCAACACTCTTATTCTGATAAGTAGAGATGAAGGTGTGTAAAAAGGAATAGCCAGACCATGATATGGTGATTATAATAGGTGTTTATTTACATTAGTTAACTAAAGTGGTGAAGGTGATCATATTCAGAAGAAATTATTTACAATCTGTTGGCGCCTGCGTATACCAGCAGCTGTGTTCTGTAGTTCCCCCTCCTGTTGCAGGCCATCATCCTCCTCTTCCTCCTCTTCAGGCATGTGTGGCTCTGGTTCCAGGAGGGGAATGTTTCTTCTGACACAAATGTTGTGCAATATTGCACATGTGAGGATGATCCTACAGACCATCTCGGGGGAATATAGGAGTCTACCACCAGTGATGTCGAGGCAGCAGAACCTTGACTTGAGGATGCCGAAGGTCCGCTCGACAATGCTGCGTGTCCTCCTATGGGCCTCGTTGTATGCACGCTCTGCAGCTGTACTCGGGTTGCCAAATGGTGTAATAATCCATGGCTGGATGCCATACCCCGGATCAGCTGCAAGAGAAAATGAATGGGATCATGTTGATGTAGATGGCACTATTGAAAAGACCTTTAATGGCAGTAGTTGTCTTGTGTTGTCTGTGACTCTTTTGTGTACTAATGTGACATCCTATGCTTGTAGGCTATACCATCTGCATTGTGTTGTTTCCTTGGCTGAACAAGTGTTTGTCTGCTAACCGTTTGTCAGCAGTATGTTTTGGGATTTTCAGTACAGTGTGCCCTCCCTAGCATTGTGACTTGTGATACAGGTGTCCGTGTGTCTTCACTGGGGGTGAGATGATAGTTCCATGCAGAGTTAAAATTGAAAGTGTTGTTAACACGTTCATATCAAAGTACCCTGGACATCCCATACCTTTAGACTTAGGCAATGTAGTAATGTAAAGGTCATTGGGACACTTACAATTTGCAAGGTGACATTTAGGCAACCACACTCATTGACGTATTCACATTAGGCTGTACAGTAAAATCCGATGTGTGACAGGTTCAATGGTGACTTAAGAAACATGGCTAGTGATGTCAGGACCTCAGTGTGTTCCTGTTGACATGTTGCTGTTGTGGTGTATGTGTTGTGTGTCCTAGAGGGTTGCTGTGCAGTGTATATATAAGTAGGTTTTTGTACTTACCAACAAGTAGTCCATTGCCATACCGTCCATCCTGGAAGTGTTGATTGATGGTGCAGTGACGGAAGATGAAGGAGTCATGTACACTCCCAGGATATTTAGCCACGATGTTGGTGATCAATCCTTGGTGATCGACTATGGCCTGCACGTTGATGTAGAGGTGTTCAGTTGCAGCAGGTGGCACAAGGCGTACATGTGTGCAGTCGATTGCACCAAGGACGTGTGGGAAGCCACTGATTGCGTAGAACCCCTGTTTTGTTTCCTGCTGCTTCTGCAGTGTGTTAGGGAAGCAGATGTGGCGGGGTGTCAGTTGAATGATGGCATCCAGTACTTTGGGCAAAAGACGGAGAATGATGGTTGTGATATTCCGCCAACCAGGGCACCAGTTGTTTGAAAAGAGCCACTTGCCAGCATCTGAAGTACGGCAAGCAGCTTTGTTTCTGTTGGGATGGTGCGGGGTGTCACCAAAGTGGGGGCCAACTGCTGTTCAATGTTTCGCAGCAGCTGCTGAATGGCCTGCCAGTTCAACCGGTACCTCTGTATGATGTCGTGTTCCCTGAGGCCCTGAAGGGTTGTTCTTGGGCGGAATATCCTCTCCTGCCTTCTGCGCTGCCTTTGGGGTCCCTGCTGGTGTTGTTGTAGCTGCTGTTGTTGTTGCTGGGATCTGCGTCTGTGTGCATGCTGGATTAGAATCACCTCCATGGCTCCCTGTTGCTGCTCTGCTGCTCTGCTGTTTGTTCTGTGTGTTCTGATTATATACAGGTATGTATGCCCCATTTTAACGCCTGCCCTGACCCGAAAGCATAAATACGACGCACGGCCGTTTAAGCCATTTTTTGGACGGGAACGCCTTCCTTGCATATAATTAACGCAAGGCCGGTTGCCGCATCCAAAAAATGGCGCACACGGAGGAATTTTGTCATCCGTGGGCTCGGGAGTCAAAGTTTAAATACAGGGCAACGTTTACGCTGATTGTGCGTCAAAAAGTTTGACGCACAATCTGCGCAGACAGAGTATAAATATGCCCCTTTGTCTTTTATTTCAGTTTCTGTGCCAACTTCTTCCTATATGGTCTGAGGACTTTGTGCAGAGAAGGGCGAACCCCTTGCACTAGTAGGCCTTGCTGAGGCTTACTTCGACAAATTGGCGCCCGAACAGGGACTCATCGGTGACTCGGACGCCTGACAGATTGGTCGCAACGAAGGATTGGGATCTCGCTGCGGACGATCAATGCCTGAGGAGACCCGAGTCTTGGCACCCACGTAGTTTTTCCCTTTTTTCTGATTTGACCATCCAGGCGGCACTGGTCCTCGACTGAGATCCTTTTTTTTTCATTCGTCATGCAGTGACCATTTGGTCAATTTTAGAACTTGGCAGTTGGAACCTGGACGCCCTGTGATTGGTAAGAGCCATTTTACAGCACTTGCTGTGGGTTTTGATGCCTTTGTTTGGTAATGAAGTTTAGCACCACTTACTGTGGCTCTCGTGTTTTGGGTGACTAGTCAATTTGTGTCCTTTGAAGTGATATATAAATTGCAATTTGTATAAGCAGGTAATGAGGAGAATTTTCTCCAATTTAATTTTGATTTGAACGGCACCTTAAGTGCTACTTTGATTATAATATTGCATATTCTGCACTATTTTTGGCATGCCTGTTTTTAGCGCACTTCGTAGGATGTGCCCAATAGAGATATGTATGTTAAACATGGTCTTTCTTCTATAATGTACAGCACATTATGGAATAAATACACTTGTGCGGATTGTGAGTTACGTTGGCCTATGCATGGGTCATTTGATTTGCGAAAGATTGAGTATATGGAACAATGTATGTGTAAGCGAAGGTCTAGGCAAGATATGTTTGACTGTGTACGAATGTGGGAGAAAGAAGTGCGTGGACGAGTGAAGCGTGAGCAAGCCTTGCTTGAGAAAGAGCAGCGAAAGAATGTATATGTGAAAGCATTGGAAATGAGAAAGAAATAAATAAATGACTTAAAGGAGCTAGAAGAGAAAGAACGTAAATTACAGGTAACTGGCCAATACACTGTTAGGCAACCTCTCTATCCTATCCTTAATAAACCACACAATGATTTTTTGTTACTAGATTGCCCTCCACCTCCGTAAGTCGTTCCTTCTGCCCCTCATGAGTTAGCTGAGGTCTCCGGTTCGGAGCAACAGAAGATACAAGACAGTCGCTCTATGTTGCCTGCTGACCGTGCGTCTGAGCTTAGATCTATTGCTCGTAAAACTATTCGTAGCGTTGTCTCTGCTTCTGAACTTTTAGACAACATGAAAGGATGGACGGAAAAGGAGCAGCTATATTTTACTGAGGCATTTGGCACAGAAGTTATTGAACTATTTCGGAAAAATTCTGATGAGTTAGAGCCCGATGATGTAGCAGCTGATCATAAGCAAATGCGTGATGGTCTTTTTGTTTTCTCCCAGGTGGCTGATGCAATCAGGCGTTTGGTGAAATTATGTGTTGTGGCAGTCCGTTTGCAAGAGGAGAAAAGGGCCGTGGACGTAGTTGCTCGGACATCTCAGACCGGCGGGGTGCAAGCTTCCAACTTCGGAACAGATAAGTCTATGATAGTTGACGCGAAACCAATGCGGGAGGCCGCGCCTTTTTATGTTCCTCCTAAAGGATTGGGTACAAGTGATGATAAAACTTCTGTTGATGTTAAGGGTTATTTTATTTATAATTGGGTGTATACCCCTTGGAATAGGACAGATGTAATGACACTTAAAACAGCCTTACCTGACCCGCGGAAAAATCCAGCCGCCTTTTATGAGGAAGTTGAGGGAGCATTTAGTTCTTGTACTATGACTTTGGCTGACATTGATTTATTTTTCGGATTGATATTACCGCCAGATATGTGGAGAACTGTTCGTAAAGTTGATGATCGTGTAGTTTTTGGGGCGTCATGGAAAGAATTAGAACAGATGGACGGGGATAGGGAACCTGCGAAAAAGCCATATCAGTTGATTCTAGATCTTCCCGCAGCCATATTAGTTAAGTTAAAAATGATTATTCCCCCTAAAAAGATAGATTGGACTGTTTTAGCGTCTTGTAAGCAAAACACAGATGAATCGGTCTCTGATTTCTTTACACGCTTTGAAGAAGCATTTAATGATTTTAGTGGTCAGTTATTGTCAGATGATACGGGCAGACATTTGTTTGTCGATAAATATGTCGCAAATCTGTTACCAGGAATAGCTAGTCGTCTAAAAGCTAGTGAAAGTTCATGGACTACCTCTACTCCGGTTTCTCTTTTGACTTTGGCTCAGTATTATGAACGTCAGGAATTAGAAGCATTAGGTAGCGAGGATAAAAAGATTAAAGAATTAAAGACGAAGGTTATGTTGGCTCAAGCTTATGGTCCGCCTTTTAGAGGTAGTGATAGAGGTGGATGTGGATCTTATGGTTCTTCTTACACTCGTTTGAATTTGTCTGTTGATCAGTGTGCGTATTGTAAGAAATTTGGGCATTGGGCTGCCGATTGTCCAGCACTACGTGTTCAGCAGTGTTCACGTGGTCGGGGACAAATGAGATATCGCTCAGGATATTCAGGGCCCAGAAGAAGCACGAATGATCATGCTAGGGTTGATGTTAATGTACGAGGGAATTGATAGACGGAACCAATACCAGATGTTTAACTATGTGCAGCCTGATTTCCAAGATTCTGCTTATGCATAGGATTGCCTAGGATGGGGTAAGGAATCAGTTGAAGTTCCAGTAGATCAGAGGGGTCCCTATGTTACAGCACATGTTTTGGGTTCTACTGATCAGTTTCTGGTTGATACAGGAGCTACTCGTAGCGCCTTGTCTAAACAATTGATTACAAGGGCTCCCCTGTCTGGCTTAACCATTACATCAATAGGTTTTGATGGAACACCTTCCCCTAGCCCATTGTCACAACCACTTGCATTCCATGTTGATAAATGTACTGCTCCATGTCCATTTTTGCTTTCTCCAAATACACCAGACAATATTGTGGGTCTTGATATGCTCAAGTATTTCAGGGCTACAATACGATGCTCTCCTGAAGGGGTGCGTGTTATTTTGAATGATAATCATCCTGTGATGGAAAGAGTTTATCTTGTTAAAGAGGATATTGCATTAGCTTCACTCCCTAGTACATTGTGGGCTACTTCAGATACTGATGTGGGACAAATGATTATTCCACCAGTACATATTAGTGTCAAGGAGGGAGCTGTATTGCCATGTTTGCCTCAATACAAAATTTCACAGGAGGGCGAAGAAGCACTCACACAAATTGTGCATGATTTTATTGCAGTTGGAGTTGTTGAGGAATTTCTGTATAATGTTTGTAACAGTCCGATTCTTCCTATTCTGAAAAAGGATACTGATACTAGGATTTACCGATTCATTATTGATTTACGAGAAGGCAATACGATTGTGGTACCACAATATCCTGTGGTATCTGACATCACAAAACTTCTTACTTTGGTTCCCCCGACAGCAACTACGTTCTCTGTGATAGACTTGAAGAATGCTTTCTTTTTGATCCCTATTCATCCTGACAGCCGATATTTGTTTGGTTTTACTTTGAATAAACAATCATGTAGATTTTGCAGAGTTCCTGAAGGCTATACTGAGAGTCCTAGTATTTATAGTCAAGCGTTAAAACGACAACTTGATTCTTTTGTTTTGCCTGAAGGTGTGGGTCTCATACAATATGTTGATTATATTTTGTTGGCAGCTGATACCCCTGAGCAATGTGAAAAGTGCACTTTGTCCTTACTTTCTTTTCTTGCTTCACACCATCATAAAGTGGCACGAAATAAATTGCAATATTGTAGACCAAAGGTAACATATTTAGGTCACCTTTTGTCTAAGGAGGGCCATGCACTTACATCAGATCATATTCAAGCAATTTTAGACACACCAGTACCCTCTACTCAGAAAGATGTTCGTGCATTCCTTGGTCTTATTTCTTTTTGTAGGCAATGGATATTAGGGTTTTCACACATTGTCAAACCTTTGCTAGCACTGTTGACTAAAGATACTCCAATGCCCCTCCCATGGACAGATGAATGTGAGACTGCTTTCTGGCAGCTACAACAAGCCCTTTGTTCAGCACCAGTGTTAGGTACTCCAGATTACATGAAGCCTTTTGCACTTTACGTACATGAGAAAGATGGATGTGCATTGTCAGTTTTAGTACAGACACATGGCGATAAGTAGCGTCCCTGTGCATATTTTTCAGCAGTACTTGATCCTGTTGCTCGAGCGTTGCCTGGGTGTTTTCGTTCAGTTGCCGCAACAGCTGTGTCAATACGTCAGAGTGAAGGGATAGTTTTGTCACATAAACTGTTGGTGTTAGTACCCCATGCGGTTGATGCTCTTTTAAATCAAACAAAGACGCAACATTTAACTAGCGCTCGCCTGACAGGATATGAATTGACATTGCTGGCTCCTCACATTACACTGAAGAGATGTGCAACACTAAATCCAGCCACTTTGTTGCCATATCCGTTGACTCAGCTTCAGTCACAAGAAACACATGATTGTATATTCCTTACCGAAGAACAGACAAAGGGTCGTATTGATTTACAAGATACGCCCCTTCCAGATGTAGATGGGGAATTGTGGTTTGATGGGTCTTGTTTGAAGTTGCCAGACGGTACGACCTCAGCTGCATATGCAATCACCACAATACACACGGTAGTGGAGACAGCTCGTATACCACAGAAGTTAGCTCAAGCAGCTGAACTCATAGCTTTGACACAAGCATGTGAGCTTAGTACTGACTTATGTGTAAACATTTATACAGACAGCCGCTATGCATTTGGAGTGGCTCATGATTTTGGTTTGCTTTGGAAGGAGAAAGGCTTTCTCACATCCCACGGGATGCAGATAATGCACAGAGAATTAGTGCATAACCTCTTGACTGCACTGACATATCCAAATAAACTAGCTATTGTGAAATGTAGTGCACACAAGAAAGTGACCGATAAGATAGGGCAAGGTAATGCCCTTGTGGACTGCGTAGCACGTGAGACTGCGATGAAGCAAAGTACCACTTCTATGTATGTAGTGAAGTCACAAGCTGAACGTTGGCATAATGCTAGACAAGGCGTATTAGATATACAGAAATCTGCTTCTGTGAAAGAACGTGAGCAATGGTCTGAAGAAGGAGAATTGGACGATGAGGGCTGTTGGCGGAATAAGCAGATGGATAAATGGAAATTGCCTATAGCTTCTGTACAACCTATGGTTCAGATGGCACATGGGCTGGCACATGTTGGAGCTTCAACAATAACGAAGTTGCTTATGCAAGTTTGGGAGCATCCAGAAATTTCCAGTAGAGCTAAGAGAGTAGTACAGTCTTGTTTGATCTGTTTACAATACAATCCTGGAAAAGGGACACGAACTCCTGCGGAAGGGTTTGCTACACCAACTGCACCTTTCGAAGTTCTACAAATGGATTATATTCAGCTTGAACGCTGCAGCAATTTAAAGTATGTCTTGGTGGAGGTATGTGCCTTCAGTAAATGGATAGAGGCGTACCCCACAAAAGATAATACTGCCATTACCACTGCGAAGGTGCTTTTGAAAGAATTATTCCCTAGGTTTGGTGTTTGCAGACTTTTATGGAATGATAACGGACCTCATTTTGTTGGGGAAGTTATTAAGTATGTCCTGAAAGGATTAGGGATCAAACAGAAGTTCCATGCGGTTTTCCACCCACAATCAGCAGGGTTGGTGGAAAGGTATAATGCTACTTTGAAGCTAAAGTTAGCAAAGATACAGGCTTCCCCATCCTTAACTTGGCCGGATGCATTACCGTTGGCATTATTGTCTATTAGGTCAGTGCCACACTCTCGAATAGGCCTTACCCCCTATGAAATAGTATTTGGAAGGCCAATGAACATTTGGGGAGTTCCTAAGCCAAATTCTGTATATGATGTACCTTGTGTCCTGATGAATGATTATTTGGCACAGTTAACCGACAATTTGGTTTCTATTCATCAACAGGTTCGGGAAGCACTTCCTGACAGATCTACAGGTGAAGGCCATGAACTCCGACCTGGTGACCAGGTGATGATTAAGTTCTTTGAAAGATCAAGCAGCTTGGAACCAAGGTGGCGAGGCCCAGAGCAGGTGCTCCTTGCGACAAGGACAGCAGTTCGAGTGACAAACCGAAAGAATTGGGTCCATAGTACTCACTGCCAGAGAGTGCTACCTACCTTGGTGGAACCTGCTGTGCTGACCAATTATCAAGAGATTTTGACTATGGAGAAAGGCCGTGTTATATCACCTGATGAATCTGCGGAGTTCTTCCCGGACCATACGATTTCTGGAGTGTCGCGATATAATTTGAGACCGAGGAAAGACCCCGTCGTGCTGGACAAAACTGGTTGAGCTACTGCCCTGGGTTAGTGAAACGGAGAGCCAATGTGGCAAGGGGGGGATCAGCCATGCATTAGAGTAGTGACACCCGTCTTGGCCCGTGGTGAAGAAATCAGCGACTGCCCAGGGATAAGAGCTCCAACGATTGTTTTTAATTAATTTTTGAAAGGGTCGATTATCACTGTTGCTAAAATGAGTAACAAACTGATCATTAGTACTATGGGGTTTGTTGTTGTTTTGGTGGTTATAGCAATAATCACCTGGTTTGTTGAAAAGAAGGCTCCTGCTCGTGAGTTTTTTGTTGCCACTACTCCAGTACCAGAGGATCACTATTACTTTACGCTTCCCTATCAGGAGCAGAAGCACCGTCAATCGTACTTCAATAATACTTTCATTCAGATGTTGCATCATACTCATAATGCTACAAATACTACTAACTGCTGGGTATGTGGAATGATACCTGCGCATCAAAAGAAAGGAGGAACACCTTTCATTCCTCTTCCTTTTTCACACAATGGTTCTTGTCAAGTTTCGTATACGCTTTTGTTTGCATCTGGAAAAGGTACAGAGGGCGGACTTCTTTTTCGCCTTAATAAAGTATGCTACCAAGACAAAGATGGGTATCCTCAAGCCAAAAGAACTAAATGGGAATGGGAAGAGTATCAACCGGACAATGTTTCAATACCATATGTCTTCACAAATATAAGAGACTCTGACAAGAAAGAACAATTTGTGATTTCTGTTACAAAAACTAAAGCAGATTTATGTATACGTAGCATTGGGCGAATTCCAGTAGGGATAAGCGATTGTACTTTGATTTTAACTATTGAGGGTGTAAATAATAGTAGTTTTACAGCTTCACATAATACATATTTTGTTTCTGGTAACTATGGATATTACCAACTACCTGTTAGGTGGTCAGGTGTGTGTTATGTATCGTTTCTATTACCCCCTGTGTTTTTGGCCCCTGCATCATATCACCGAGATTTTAGACTGTTCAATGACATCATTAAAAATAGATATAAAAGGACAATAAGTACAAATGAGGTAGACCAAACGGACACTAGCCTGCAACAATATGTTGATTTTAATTTAGGGTTGTTCTCCTTTGTGGATGCTGCGTTAAACAGTAGGAAAGTGAGACAATTGACTAGGGTTGTGGAAGCTGTTACCAATCAGGCAGCTCTGGCACTTGGGAATATTACAGAGGAGCTCCAAATTGCGAGGATGGTAGCGCTCCAAAATCGTATGGTACTAGATGTGATATTAGCTGATCGAGGTGGTGCATGTCGCATCATCGGTAGTAGTTGCTGCGTTTTTATTCCAGATCACTCACAATCAGTATATGATGCAATATCTAAATTGCATAAAATTGCTGCAGAAATCCATACAGAGACTGCTACTTGGACTTTTCTGGTTGGTTTTGGTCTGCTTGGGGCTGGAAACTACTGACTATCCTGTGTGTAATGATTGCAATATTTTTCACATGCTGTATCTGTATTCAGTGTGGTCCAATGTTCTGCTCCATGTGTATTACTGCTTGTATGCCTACCAAAATAACTATTACAGAAATGAAAGCACAACACATGTTAGATAAGGAAATAGCTGAAATGATGAGCATAAATATACAAGATGAATATTTAGATTATCCCAGAAAGATGAATGTCTTCAGCTAATGCTGAAAGGGTCGTCTGTTGTAAGTCGGTAGAGATTAGATTAAGCATTAGCAGAAGACATCTTGTATTTAGCAACTATTGTGAACATTTCGCGGAATCCATTTTGTATTCATGGCAGACATTTTCTCTGCCACGTGCTGCCATGTGCTCCCCATGTGCTCTGTCCTACCTTTCTGTTAACTACTCTTGAAAATATGTCTAGTGACAAGTTATATTTAGCATCTCCCACTTTCGCACATGCCCAGTGAGATCTGCAGCTGTTAGTAATCAGTAACAGACAGTAATGTGTCAACTAGTCCTTGAAAACTGTTAGCACCTCCTAACTGTTGACTGTGCATTTCCATATGACCTTATATGTATGTAAGTCTTGCTTCTATAATTGTACCACCTTCTTGTAGCCCCTGCGTGGGTATAAAAGGACCATGCTCTCTTAATTCAGTGTGCTACTTCAAACATTACCGAAGGGTGCTGTTTGAACTGTAGTACCACCTCATGAGGTTTAATAAACTTTGTCTTTTATTTCAGTTTCTGTGCCAACTTCTTCCTATATGGTCTGAGGACTTTGTGCAGAGAAGGGCGAACCCCTTGCACTTGTAGGCCTTGCTGAGGGTTACTTCGACAAGGTGGTGGCTTCTTCTCCCATGACTCCCCTGCACCTTTGTGAGTCCTCCAGGGAGTCGCTTCTTCTCCCGGAACTCCCAAGTCTTCCAAAGGCAGCTCTGTGACCCCAATTAGGGCCCCTGACTGGGATCAACTCTTGCGGGGTGACTATCACCATTTTGTGAATTGGAGCCACTGTGACCAAAGCTCCCCAGCAGAGCCTACACAAGCACAAGCCTCCTACTGGCCTCCACAGGGCGCCACTTGGCTCCTGAGGGCATATACAGTCTGCTTGTGCCCCCAGGCTGCTTCCTGCTTCCTGTGGATACTGGGCTGCTGGTGGGCAGGATAAACCATGGTGGCCGGCTGAGAGCCTGTTCAGTACACTGTAATGCTCTGCAGCTGCTTGCGATGCTCCCCAAGAAGTATATAAAGTTATGCATTGCTTTGTAGGTTTGGAAATTCCTGAGTTTGAGGACTTCTATATCATAGTGAACAACCAAAAATATTAGCGTTGCCCACAAAGTATGCAATCTGAGTGTCACAGGGAAAATCTGTTAATCAACACTACAGCCACAATGGGTGTTCTTTTTCAAAGAGTGTCACACTACAGTTGTATGCTAGAAAATGAAAAACAAATGTTTTGTCTAACTTAGATATGGTGGCCTAAATATCGCTTACAAAAATATTACTCCATTGTGTGTACATTTTCTTTTATCAACTCGAATGGGGTAATATTCTTTAAAGGATATTATTGTCACATGATATTTAAACCATGATATGCTGGCACCAAACGAACAGTTAGCAGTTCTGTAAATCAGCTCAATCTAGACCCTGTCCTTAATGGTGAGGTGCATGGGCACTTAAATCACATCCTCATTTAGCCAGTTAATTTGATAGAGTATTTATAAGAAGGAAGTCGTAATTTATCCAGCCACTGGCCAGTTAGTGCATAATCTCTGCTTTTTACTCAACAGCTGGCAAAATAGTACAATATCTCTGCTAGTTAGCGAACAGTCGACTAAATATGAAAAAACAAACTATTTATCTGTCCACAAACTAAATAGCAAAGAAAAGATACTATTTTGCCAGTCACTGGATAAATAATGTGAAGGAGGCCATTATTTAGCCAGAAGTGAACAAAAATTGGACTGCAGGCAATTGAGAGATGGTGGCCATCTTGTAATGGGGATGAAGGAAAGTGTGTGAAGCATTTGAAAGTAAGTGCATATACAAATGTACTGAAGTATGTACAAAAGGAAGTGCACAAATGAAGCCAAGTTGTTACAGATAAAAAAAAAAAATCAGTAAACCAATTTGGAATAAATACATAAATGCTGTTATAAAATGAAAATAGATGTAGAAATCAAACTTCAGCATCAGAAGTTTCAGGTTATGGGAGGCATGGCCTGCAAGCCAAGATGGCGCATGTGATCTAGAGGAGCTCTGCGGCCAACCCCGATTATCTGCCCAAAATACGGCAATGGGGGGCTGATGACCAGCAGCTGACTTGCGCGCCTCCAGGGGGGACCCTCCAGGAGTGAGTTGCCCCGCCCGGAGATGTTGGGGGAGAATCGGAGATAGCACCGAGGCCACCGACCTGCGGGACGCGCTGCCGGGAGTGGCCTACTCGGCAGTGCCCACGTGTAGGGGACCTGTAGGAGCAGAAACTCAGCACTCGTACTGCTGATCCCAAGAGATGTGAGACAGGCGACACTGGCCGCAAGGCGATAGCCACGATAAGACACTGGGCCCTGTGGGAGGTAGTGACCCACTCCCACTCATCAACAGTTAAATGGACACCTGTCATTCAAAATCAGCAATCTCAAGACTGGGCACTGCAGTCGATATTACAGGAAGGTATCGCAGTGTACGGGGCTGGGGAGAGGGAAGTGACCCTTACTTAGTTAGACTACCCCCCCAGGCAAATTATGCGTGCTGGAGCAGTTAAGCACTGTGGCCATTGACCACCGGAGTGGCCATCAAGTGACTTACCTGCAGCATGACCACGGCGGGGAGAGAGGCTGCTCATGCAGCTGAGCTTTACCGGCTACGTCACACAAGCAAGCGGGCTTACCCCGTCTCCACTCTGGTCGGCCACTGAACTGACTCCCACTCCATACGACAGCCGATATTGCTGAAGACAGGACCCTCCTTGGAGCCAGTGTTTGAGAATTGAGGCTCACGAACCCAAGGGAGAAGGGAGTAACTCTACTTTATTCGATTGTCTCCTCCTGAGGCATATCCATTTATGCTGACCCACTTGGCTGCCCCCACCATTTGTAACAGGAACTCCTACCACCCATCTCCTTCGGCAGTGTGGTTGCTGCTCGTGCAGCGCGCCTACTTCACCAGGCGGCGCATGCAAGTGGGCCGCCCACACCCCTGCTAATTGAAATCTGACTGGAACCTGAGGTTGTGATCTGCGCCAATCCACATAGTCTCCCTTGGAATAAAAATGGCGGGTGCAGGCAGCCTACATTCGGGGACTGGAACTAAGTCACCATCGAAGACACTGCACCCAGACAACCACAAGTTAGACGCTATACTAGCGGTAGTGGAATGCATAGGCACCTCTTGAGAACCAGCTCGTGCTTCACTGGAGGGCAAAATTGATAAGATGGCCAGTGGTCTCACCTTGCTCCATGCGGATCACCACAACCTAGTAGACAAAACACGCACACTGGAGGAGAAGCGTAATGATCTGGCACCTAAGACGGAACAGCTGGAGTCGTCACTACAGAAAGCACTGGACCGGATAGACGTGCTGGAACATCGCATTGAGGGTACTGAAGGCGTACCAGGAGGAATAATATCCAAGTTATATGCCTCCCAGAAGGCGCAGAGGGCCTAGATGCGGTCTCCTACTCTGAATCATGGCTTCAGGCACTGGTCCTGGAGGGTTACCTGACACCTTTCTTTTCCGTTGAACGAGCTCACAGGGTCCCTACCAGGATTGGCCACCGGGCCCTGGTCCGCGTCCTTTTCTGCTTCGCCTACTCCACTATGCAGACAGAGATATTATCCTCCGAGTGGTCAGAGTGCTCCCAGTTGTCTGAGTGGATAACGCCCAGGTCATGCTATTCCCAGACTATACAATTGCTGTACAGAGAGTGTGCCTCATTTCTGCCTTTAAAACACAAACTCCATGCCCTTAACTTGTCATACTCCCTCCCATTTCCAGCCAGATTTCGAGTAGCCACCGAGGACAAGACACATTTTTTTGCCACACCAGAGACAGCCTGGGAGTGGCTGGAGTCCAGGAACCGGATCAGTAGGCGCAACACAGAAGTAGAATCACGAGGTTTGAACTCTTGCAAAAGGAGAAGTCTCACAAAGCGAGTGGCTGCTCCGAGAGAGGTGAAGCATGTCCCCGATCTGGGACAAATCATACAAGAACGTCACTGTGCACTGCAATCTGCAGCAGCCATTAATGCCCTTCCAATTATCTTGGATGTGGAAGCAGACCTCTCACAGCCTAATGGAGAGGATCTTTCCTCCCTCGAAACCTCAGCTGAAGTGGGATCCTCAGCTCACCCCGTGGTGACACCGCAGACAGCAGACGACTTGCTCTAACCTTAACATACTGGCTCATACCTGATGATCTTCACTTCGCAGCGGTACCACATAGGAGACTTGGGAAGTCCCAAACGGTCTCAGTCCCTGACTACATGGATGGTGTCTCTGCTGTCTCCCTTGCGTCCCAGCGGATGATCCGGATGCACCGGTACCAGCTTTGGTGTCCCCGACAAATGGTGGAAGTTCCTTTAACAGCGCCTCGCCCTGTCTCCTCCACACACAACCATACTCTGCTGCTATTGGCCCCCTGATTTTGTGCTGGATTGGGGGAATTGTCCTAATTTCAATTGAACACACCTCAACTTGCCCATCCCACTCTCCTATTAGTGGAGACCTCTTGCTTACACCTGTTTTGTTAACTCCATGAGTTGCTTAGTTTGGGCAGATACCAGTTGTCCCTCTGCTCTAATGGTATTCTACTTGTTTGTTTTGGTATAGAGTCTGGGACCCTTTTGCCCGCTGGTCCAAGGGAGCTTCGACGCTGGCAACACATCACCTATCTTTGGTGGTCGGACAATAAGACATTATCATCACAATGACCCACCATGAACCCCTTTACCTTCCTTACGTGGAATGTGCGAAGCATACATATGCCAGCACGCAGATATTCCATATACTCATGTCTTAAAAGACACTCAATTCATATAGCGCTTGTGCAGGAAACACACCTTGTGCAACCTGAGGTGACCAGATTGCAACGGCAATGGAGAGGACAACTCTATGTGACAGGTTATTCTTCCTACGCCAGAGGAGCTTTTATTTGGATCAGATCGTGCACCCCCTTTGTGGCAGAAGACCATATTATTGATGCTCAAGGGCGCTATGCCCTGGTGCGGGGAAGTCTTGCTGGCCGAGCGCTGGTGATGGGTTTCATACATGCACTGAACACAGACCAGGCCTCGTTTTTCCATTAATTATCTAACCAGCTTTCACGTTGGAGTGAGCTCCCCTGGTTATTGAGAGGTAATTTTAATAGTGTATTGGATCCTTGTTTGGACCAATCCTTTCCCCCATTACCTTCTGCGCCTACTGTAGTGGCTGCATGTGCACTATGCAACTGGCTCCAGAATTGCCATCTTTTGGACATTTGGCGCCACCATAATGCTAATGCAAGAGTCTATTCGTATTTTTCTGCTCCACACCAATTGCATGTTCGTCTTGAAAGAATTCTATGCACAATTGACCTATATTCTAAGGTGCTAGAAACTGACTACTTGGCACGCACTAATTTAGACCACAATCCACAATTTCTGCACTTGGGATGGGACATTTCTCCCTCAAGTGTCCTACCTGGAGACTACTCCCGGAGCTGCTGGAGGATGAGGCATTTAGGGCATCGCCGAATGGGGCGATTCCTGAATATTTTGAGCATAACACTGTCACGGCATCTTCTGGTTTGATTGAATGGGAAGCATTTAAAGTCTTCATTAGGGGCCATTGTATAGGTACATAATGGAACTTGCGTAAATCTATTGAGCATCATCTCACTAAGGTGGAAAGAACTCTGATGCAACACGAACAATACGCTACCCAGCACCCTTCAGAAACGGCACAATTATCATCTGCCCGGGCAGAACATATATCCCTCTTAGAGCGATTCCATTGTTTAAATTATGCAGCCCACTCAGCACGCATACATGCTTCTGCTGATAGATCGGGTAAACTGTTAGCCTGGCTGCTCCGAGAAAAACAAAATCGCAGCCCTATCATGGAACTCCGCTTGGCGACTGGGAATGTGCTTCATACTCCTCAAGAAATCCACTCTGAGTTTACGAGGTATTACGAGGCACTCTACTGGACACTGCAATGATAGACCAATCGGAATATGACCATTTCTTTTCCTTGATTACCCTGCCCCACTTGACCGACGACCAGCGGGGAGAACTGGAGGGACCCCTGACACTTTCTGAGGTACAAGACAGTATCCATGCCTTATCTGCAGGCAGAACTCCAGTGCCGGATGGCCTTCCATCTGACTTTTATAAAGCCTTTTCTGCAACTTTTGAGCCTCGCCTTCTCCATCTCTACGAGGAGGCCATACGGGAGGCATCGCAAAGAGAGGCACTGCTGGTGTCATTTCCCAAACCTGGCAAGGACCCATTGGGGCTCGGCTCTTACAGACCACTGGTGTTGCTCAATACTGATTATAAAATCCTCGCCAAGGACCTGGCAACACGGTTGGCGCCCCTGGTTCCACAGCTGGTTCATTCTGATCAGAATGGTTTTGTACCCGCCTGAGACACCTCCCACAAAATCTGGCCTCAAGCAAGATGTCTGGTACTTGACTTAGAGAGAAGGCCTTCAACTTCTTGGAATGGCTGTACCTCCTTGAATCATTGCAACGCTTTGGCCTTGATCCTTATTTTCTACGCATGGTGGAACTATTATACACCCGACCTCGGATTAGGGTCAAAGTGGGTAGGAACATATTCAACCCAGTTGAAGTGGGCAGGGACAGACGACAGGGCTGCCCTCTCTCACCATTGCTGTTCTCACTAGCAATGGAACCGCTGGCTGCGGAGCTTTGCAGAAGAGGTGAAGCCTGGGGCATCATAATAGGAGACGGCCCACATAGCATATCTTTGTATGCAGATGACCTCCTGTTGTAATTCAGAGACATTGATAACGTCCCTTCGGTAGTCGCGACTCTCCTGCAACAGTTCGCCACCCTATCGGGTCTGCGAGTAAATTGGGCAAAATCATGTCTTTTCCTCTTTGATCTAGCACTACCGAACCCGGACCTGTGCCTTTCAGGAGTTAGGGGTCCTTGGCAACCAAGGACGTTCCGTTATCTGGGAATACAAATATATCACAGACATGAAGATCTACATGACGGGAAACTTATAAAGGTAGTGTCATCCATTCTTTCCCAAATGGCCTTCTGGCAAACACTGCCACTCTCAGTGGCAGGAAGGATCGCCCTCTTGAAGATGATAGTGCTCCCTCACTTACTATTCTACTTTTCCAACTTGCCACACTATGTCCCAACCAGTTTTTTTAAAGATCTGGAACCCAGGATAAGGGAATGTATCTGGAACAAAGGCCGATGCAGAGTGGTGCTGAAAAACTTTATTTGCCTCTAACTCAAGGCGGCCTCTCAGCACCAAACATGGAGCATTACTATTTGGCCTGGCAACTTCAATGGGCGGCGTGAAGGCTGGGGGAACTTTAGTTTTCTGACACAGAGACCACTTCTAAACCCTGGACACTTGCGCAACGAATGCACCTTTTCCACCTCGCTCACATCTGCAGCACCACCTGTAGAGCTTTTGCTCAATGTAGCTCATCGTTGCTACCATAGATGTTTAAACCTTACGAAGGGAACCATTCCCTTTGCTCCGGTATTAGCACTACTAGGTAACCACGCAGTCTAAGAATCACAACTGCTACCGAGCTTGGGCCCTGGCCTGCTGTGGACTTTTATACGCTGGGCGATCTCTACAGCGACAACAGGCTAACCCATTTAATGAACTGATGGCAGAGACAGGCCCCCTGGCAGGACAATTTCTACTATACAATTCATTGATGAGGGCATTATCGAGTAAATGGGGGAACAGACAGTTGAACCCCCAACTTATTTACTAATATAATATATGCAGTTATGGGTCAGGGCTGGCATCTGATACGATGGTTCACAGACACACTTAGAATGCACACACTGTATACTCACACTGCGCTGCACGCCGCTTGGGAAGGCGATTCCACTGATCCCTTTACTGATGCAATGTGGGGATCAGCCCTGTCCAGTCACACTACTATCCCCCAAATTCTAGATTTCGACTTATTAAATTTTATATTATCCATAGAGCATACCTCACTCTGGCCCGCATTAATAAATATTTTAACCGTGTCAATGCAGCCTGTCCCCTCTGAAAGCAAGTTGATGCGGACATCCTCCACATGCTGTGGTCTTGTCCCTCCTTACGCACCTACTGGTGCACAATCACATTGTGTCTATCGACATGAACGTCACGTCCACCACTAGATGATTGGGAATCCTGTATCCTTGGCCTATTTCCCAGAAATAAAAATTATAAAGCCTCTATGAGATTCCTAGACCTTGGGCTTCTAACAGCCAAACATCTGAATACCCGGAGATGGAAAGTTACTGAACCCCATCCAGGCAGGCTTGGAAAAACTATTTTCTGACATAGGGGGAAGCTGAAGGTGGTCACGCTGAGACGTGAGGATAAATTGGGCATGCGCAAATATCCCCTATTTACCAGCTGGGATGGGATGCTAACATTCCTACTTGGTCAAGACATTGACACAGACTCTAAGGTTACAGTCAACAAGTCGCAGAAACAACACAAGAATAGGCAATTACTATGTTAGAATTGACAACGGTACTCTTAACATCCTATCTACTTCCATACACTGTTTCTGGTCAATCTGTCATTGGCAATTTATTTTAATGGTTAATTCAGATCTCGAATGCAGTGCCACTTGTGCACTTATACTGGGGAGCTCCCTGCACCTGGGGGGCAATTGACTCAGACTCCATGTTATGTTGTATTACTTTTTTGTATTATATTGATCTGTATATTAACAAGCTCGAAACTACATTTCTCAATGTTCCTAAGGACACACAGTATGAATGTCTTCGGCTGTTTGCTCATGGCTCTTTAAAGTTATGTCTGCAAAGCGTAATGAGTATGTTTTGATGTACTGTACATAAATGTTTTCTTCATTCATGAAAATATCTTATTTTAATGTTCATGATCCTCATTTTGAAGATTTTTTGCAGCTGCACTACTTATGGGCTTCTTATGTAAAACCTTATACTTATTGTGAACTTCTTTTTAAGATGGATTGTGCGTGTTTAGTGGTTCAGACGTGTGAGCGCGGTGTAGCAGGATTGGCACCGGGTAATTTAGTTTGTTTTGGGCATTTGACCTTCAATACATGTGGATTCAAAAGGCCACTTGTTAACCGATTTTTCGGCTGGGTGGTTTTCATGTCTCCTTGAGGAACTGCCACAGCTATTCAGTGTTGCCCTTACAAGATTCTCATGCTTCAAGTTTTACAATAATTCAAACTGCACGCTATTGTGAAGGCTCTTCAATCGTCCATGGTCCTGAGGAGGCCCAGACTTTATAGGGGCCAAAACACATTAACATCCTATATGGAGGAGCTGCTTCACATTTGGAATTTATTGAAATAGGATTGGGATTCTCACTGAATTATTTGAGGTCATAGACATCCTCAATGTGTGATCCCTTATAGGACTACCTCCTATGTGGACTGTTTTTTCAATTAAAGACTTACATCTGCATAAATAAAAACTGCTGGAAGTTTAGAGTCCATTACACTTGATTCAATCACTAGGTTGGCTTTTTGTATGTTGTTTATATTGTATGTCATGTTACATGTCGTAAGAAATGCTCAGCTTGGTAACAATCTTTCTGGTGTAAATCAATCTGTAATTTAAGCTTTAGGATTCTGAGGCTGAGGACACTGTACTATGTAAATTGATTAAAAAACATTTGGGTGCCATAAGAGATATGGTATATGTCCAGTGACCAATTGATGTTTTTCACTGTTCTAGTATTTGTTGAATTATTCCCTACTGTTTACCAATTATTGTGTGTTGAGACTATTGCCCAGGTACAGCAGGGTTATTAGGGAATACCCCTATTTTTTTATATGTGGTTCAGATCTGGCAGCAAAGGGGACGCCGACAAGCAGCAGCAAACATGGAGCTCAGAGAGAAGATGGTATCTGGGCCATAGTGGGAGGTGCACTAACATAAGACAGTAGGGGCCATATTTATACTTTTTGACGCAAAACTGCGCTAACGCAGTTTTGCGCCAAAACAATTAGCGCAGGCTAACGCCATTCTGAAGCACCATGCGGGCGCCGTATTTATTGAATGGCGTTAGCCGGCGTTAGCCGACCGGCGCTGCCTGGTGTGCGTGAAAAAAAACGACGTACACCAGGCAGCGCCGGCGTAGGGAAAAATGGCGTTTGGGCGTCCAAAAATGGGGCAAGTCAGGCTGAGGCAAAAAAATCGTCTTAACCCAATTTGCGCCATTTTTTTTTGATGCCCAAACGCCATTAACATGACTCCTGTCTTAGCAAAGACAGGAATCATGCCCCCTTGCCCAATGGCCATGCCCAGGGGACTTCTGTCCCCTGGGCATGGTCATTGGGCATAGTGGCATGTAGGGGGGCACAAATCAGGCCCCCCATGCCACAATTTTTTTTAAAAAAAAAATACTTACCACAACTTACCTTTTCTTCCCTGGGATGGGTCCCTCCATCCTTGGGTGTCCTCCTGGGGTGGGCAAGGGTGGCAGGGGGTGTCCCTGGGGGCAGGGGAGGGCACCTCTGGGCTCATTCTGAGCCCACAGGTCCCTTAACGCCTGCCCTGACCCAGGCGTTAAAAAGAGGCGCAAATGCGGGGTTTTTTGCCCCGACCACTCCCGGGCGTCATTTTTGCCCGGGAGTATAAATACCACGCACATGCCTGGGAGTCATTTTTTAAGACGGGAACGCCTACCTTGCATCTCATTAACGCAAGGAACGTGTTCACGCCAAAAAATGACGCTAACTCCATGAACTTTGGCGCTAGACGCGTCTAACGCCAAAGTATAAATATGGAGTTAGTTTTGCGTCGAATTTGCATCGAAAAAAACGACGCAAATTCGGCGCAAACTGAGTATAAATATGCCCCTAGGTGTTAAGGAGCACAGTGGTTTAGGGCACTGGCAGGAGGTACACTGAGTGGAGAAAAAGTGATGGGGTTTCTGTGGGACAGGAGAAGTGAAAATAGGGGACAGAGAGCAAAGCATCCAAGTAGTTCATGAGGGAACTTTCTATTTACTCTGCTGCCTGCTGATCAAACACACTTTTTTCACACTATTCACTCAGCCTGGGTTTCAAGCATTGATGCTTAGTGGTATCATATCATGAGTGGGCACATTGGCATTTTAGTCACCTACCAATGTGTCCTGGGAATTGTACTTTTCTAACATGCTAAGCAACGTTTTAAAGGAGCTGGGCCTTGTCTTTACTTAGCCCTAATTTCTGTCATTAACAACCATGTTAGCAAAAGAAATCTAAAAGCCACAAATAAAATGTGAAAAAGTTAAAGGGCACATTTTACTAAATTTCACACAATGCAGGGCAGCAAGCAAAGTGCCATGCTGCATTGTGTGAAAGGGAAACAGCAGAAATGCACCATGCCTATTGAGGTATGGCCCATTTCTGCTGTCTTCTAGTACTGGTACAGTGGGTGCTGCCTGCGTTAGAGGCTGAATTGTTTTTGTGCAGGTAGGCATACCTTCCTTGAAGGCATTTTCCTATTTTGTTGTGTGCTGCAAAATTCAACACACATGGAAAGAGTAAGTAAAAAGAAGAAATACAGATACTTCTCATTGTTATGCCTGGTTCAGGGAGGTGTAGCATTTTTATGCAATTGTAGGTTTACTCACTCTAGTTAACCGGGGATTGCATCAAAATCCATGGGCGGATGCATGGGCACTCCCATGGCCCACCCCTGGAAAGCCTCCCTGACACATCATAAAGAAAGGCAGCATTATGAGCTGCTTTAAGTTACTTTGTAAGAAAATTCCCACATAAAGCCACACAAATCTGATTTACTTGGCTTTGTAAATCTCACCTAACATTTTGCATCATGTCTACACCATAAAATGGCACAACCTTGGCATAAAATGTTATTAACTCTGGGCCTAAATCTGAGTAACAGGCATGGAGACTGTACCAGAGCCAAGTAATTGCAGATGAGACATTGGACAGATAGGAGGAGGACTGGTTGAATGAGGAGGATGCCTAGTAGGAGAATAAAGGAACAGGACGTGTACAACCAGGAGGAATTGCCAGAGCCATGAGGACCAAGACAAGAAGGACCAAGGAGACCTAATCCATGAGGATTAGGGTGACCTAGGCCAGAAGGAACCAGGAACAAATTGACGAGGTGCAGTATCAGTAAGAAACATGACATGGAGTACTAGAATCAGAGCGAAAAGGATCAGGAGGAATTGTAACAGGGGTTCAGGAGTTGGAGTACTATGGCCAAAAGGAACAGAAGGACCAAGGGTAAGTGAGCTAGCAGACTCTAGACCAGCAGGAGGAGGAAGGCTGAGATGGTTTGAGAGCTTCCACGGGACCAGGGGGATGAGGAGTACCAAAGCCAGGAGCAGCAGATCCAGGTGGACAAACATGAGAAGATCAGTACCAGGAGAACAATGGAAAATATGACCAGGGACAGGTGAATCAGGATCACTGAGAATAGATCAAGGAGAACTAGGAGGAGTAGTAAGAAGAACAAGAGGAGGGGAAGACATGAGTGATTCTCGTCCTCATGTATTAGAACATGCCTCCTGTATGTGGCTCTTAGTCATTGTCTTCATGGTGTCAGACCCTAGAGACTCTATCTTTCCAGCCCACTTAAATGACCAGATGATAAGTATGGGTTGAAAAATAAAAGCATGCAGATTCAGGACAGTCCCTCTCTGAGCTCTGAGTGAGAGCAGCTGCTGTCTAATTCTGGCACAGTTATCTAACAGTGGCTTGGGGGTAGACAGAGTAATACTTGGCAAAGGGTCCTAAGGTGGATGGGCCAAAGGACCGTGGTCTTTGAGGAATGGCAGAAAGGTTTGAGAAACCAGGAGGACTAAAGTCAGCAAACATAATGAATGGCTAACAGAGGGGGTCAAAAGGCTGGGGAAATCATCAAAGTGGAGCTCCAGCTAATAAGAACACTTTGACAAGCAAGTAGAAGAGGAAGTCAGGGAAGCTGCAGATTGGCTCAGAAGGCCTGCAGAGAGACTCTGAGTAACAAAGGGTTTTGATTGCCTGCTGTGTTAGCAATGAGAACTGAGGGCAGGAGTGGTAGCTTCAGCATCATCTGAGTGGCCTGTAAAGCACTGTGGCAAGAATAACTTTCTGGGCTCAAACCTTTGCTTAGAAACATGCAGCAGGTGCTATTGATTATCAGGAATGTTGAATACCATGCCTGCAGTCTTGATTCAATCTTATGCCTCTTTCAACCATCTCCTAAGACTCCCTGCCTTTTCATCTTAATATTTCAGGCTCTTTCCCATCCCTGATTTCTTTCTTTGACACATTTTTCTCTTCCTTCTTCTTTCCCCCTGGTTTTCTCTCTCTTGCTCTGATGAGAAAAATAAGAGCTTGTCCCCAGAAATGAGTGCCCCTGGGCCTCACCTTCAACCATGGGTCAAATTAAACACCATAGCAGAGAGGGTTTGAATGTTAAGATTGGCAGAGTAGCCTGCATAACTTTTGGCTGTCAGAGGAATTTGAAGCCGAATGGCAGGGTTTTAAAATGTTGGAAGGGCTGTGATGCAGGTTTGTTCTGATGGTTGATAGGTAGGCTCTTAGGGTCAATAGAAAAATAAGAATGTCAAGCAAGATATTTTAAAAACAGAAGGGAGCCTCTAGGAGCCATAACAGGGATGTGCGATTATTAAGGAGGGAGCGGCTCAGTTGTCAGTGAGAGCTAGCAAAGGGGTGAATAGACTCCTAAGGGGGAGAAAGGCTAGGGTCATGGGAGACAAAGGGAAGTAAAAGTTGGCAAAAGTGAGTACATGAGGGTAACAGGGTAATGTGAATAATGCCAGTGGTGGTGGAGGTAGGCCTGAATGCCAAGATTGTCAAAGTGTATCTATGACAAGTGGCTGTGTGGGGGTGGGTAAGGATGGTCTAAAACAAAGAAACATATTTAATGAAACTTATCACCACCTTTGCATCATAAAGTATGATGCAAAAGAAATGCTAACCAAGCACCATATTTATATTTTGTCGCTAGACCCATCTAGTGACAAAATATTAGAGTTTGCATAATTTTTTGTGAGTGCCACCCCACCTTGAGTCGTTTAGTGACAATAATATGCAAGGTAGGCATTCCCTCTCAAAAAATGACGCTAGCCCTCCAGCGCCTTATTTACTGCCTGATGCAAAAATGACGCACATTTAGGAACCAGTCCCAAAAAATGACGCAAAGTCCGATTAGCATCAAATTTTAATGCCTGGTCAGACAAGGCATTAAAATGAGGCCCACACACTGCTACATAAGGAAAGCACACAGAAGGAGTATTGGAGACCCCATGGACAACATGGAACTGTTAAGGCCCCAGCTCGGCACATGCCGCAGACGACAGTGACGACAACAGGTCCCACCAGCACCACCGCAGCAACCCCAAACACCACCACAGCAGCCACAAATGCAGCGCAGAAGGCGGGAGTGGATATTTCAACAGTGCACAACCATCCTTGCGCTCAGGGAACAAGATGTCATCAGGACCTACTGTCTGAAGTGGAAGACCATTGTATGCCTGCTGCACCACATTGCACAAGACATCACTGTAAGGGTGGACACTTCAACAACTATTCCACCCATTACCAAACTCCTCGCTATCCTCCATATACTGGCATCAGGATCGTTCCAGACAACTGGTGCACAAGTGGGTGGCATCACTCAGCCATTCTTCTCGGCCTTCCCTCCAAAGGTTCAGGATGCAATCATACACCTCACACCCCACCACATCTGCTTTCCCAACACCAAGCAACTGCAGCTGGAGATCAAGCATGGTTTCTACCAAATTGCTGGGCTCCTGCATGTGCTGCACCCATGGCCATCTTGTGCCAACTGCTTCAACCAAAGACCTCTACAGGAACCGCAAACACACCCATTCTATAAATTTGCAGGCCTTTGTGGACCACCATGGGCGCATCACAAATATCCTAGCCAAATATCCTGGCAGCTTCCAGGATGTCTACATATTCCGGCATTCCACCATCAACGAGCGGTTCCAGGATGGACAATATGGCAATGGCCTACTCGTTGGTAAGCCACCGTACCAATCATTACACAGACAGCACACCAAACTAGTAGGACAAACAATACACACACCACACTAAGCACACATGAACAGGGGAACACTGTTACACAGACAACAATACATATGCCACATGCCACATCACACACACATACACCCATATGTACATAATACAGCTACAACCTGACATGTACACCACGTGAAGGGCAGGTGGACCTATGTCCCTTTTGCATACAGAAGCTGGGACCTAACCACTACAAGTGTCCATTGGTTGGCAACTAAATACAGATTCCACACACATTACACCAAACAAGGAAGAGCTCAGAGATGTGAATGCCATTAGCCATGTCTACGTAACGAAAGTCACATATAGGCACAGCCCCACATTTGTCATGGTGCAGAAGCCTCTTACAGCACCAATATCAAATGCCATCCAAGTGTTGCTATCACCAACTGCATATCACTGGAACATACCAGACTTCACCTGTCTGGTGCATTGTGCTGCACACATAGGAATACAACATCACCAGCCATGAAAGACCATCTGTAGGGATGGTCACCTCAAAGCATTCCTACCATCATACCTGGTAATTCCACAATACCATAACATGATACTAGGTTACCAACAGGGCGCTGTGTGAGCTGGACAACTGACAATGTACTTGAAGAGGCCAGAGATGCATGTGAATGAGGAGACATGGGACTTAGCAGGACTGGTTAAGTGATGCAGGGCATTGCAGAAAAACACATCATTCCCTCTCCTGTCACACAGGTGTCTGAAAATGCTTGCATAAATCACTAAACAAACTATACAACGGTGCCACACTGTAACCATGATCCATATGCAGATATGTATGACAGCCAGCAATTGCCAACAATTAAATTTTGTGCAAGGGAGCATTTCCAAGGGAAAAAGGGTGGGAATGGCATGCTACAACAGGGGCTCAATACCTGTGTCATGGCACACAACACACAAAATAGGTTCAAAGTCCCAGAACATCACTTATCTGCAGGTCAAAAGTGAAGGGACCGAGGGACACATTTCAGGAAAGTGGCGCAGCCTTAACATCAGTGCCACTGTAATTATGCCAACTTGCAGCACACTACTACCACTCTGTGGGCCTCTTATACAATAATGGCGCACCATGGTGCAGAATAGGTACAATAGTGTTGAGATAATGGACGCCTTAGTTGGACTCTGTAGGAGTATTGAGGACATACCTGACCATTTCATGCACAGTACATAGGTACCCATTCTAAACTATGGTGTGCCCCCTCTTAATGCCTGCTCTGTGCAGGTGTTGAATGTGTCTATGATAAATCATATCTAGGAACCTTGAAGAATCCTCTGCACTAATTGTGTTAGTCCTATGGTTTGGCTCTCACACTTCTACACATGCTGGCTGGCACAGGCATAATCTGCAACAAAGGTTCACTAAGTGTCAACAAATTGCACTGAACTTCTACGCCTAGGCACTGTACAGCAAAAATCACCCTGTAAATATCACCATTAAATCACTTTGCACCACAGATTGTCCATGGTGTACTCATTTCTGCTACATGTACCATTGGAAAGTTGTTCATACCACAGAGAGCAGCAAAAAACCACAACAGTTACAAAGAATTTTTGAACATAGGTTGTGATGTAAGAGGGTCTACCACCTCCATGGTGCACAACAGTGTCACATAACTCACGCTCATGTGACTGCATAGCAGACAGTGAAAAGCGCAACGGGTGCAACTGCACCCGTCGCACCGCAGAACACCGCCAGCTCCATTTGGAGCCAGCTCCTGTGTTGCGGGCGAGATCCCCGCTGGGCCAGCGGGCGGAAACCAGGTTTCTGCCCACCGGCCCTGCGGGGATCTCCAAATAGACTCCGCGGGAGTGCGGCTGCATTGGCGGCCGCCCCGCGGTGCCGCCCGCCAATGTTGAAATGAGGGCCTTAGTGGTGTAATGTAGGCATGGTAGGGGTTGTATCAAAATGGTGTACTTTAAAATAAGGAACTAAACTGTGTCACATCTCAGGCGGGTTGCTGTAACCCCTGTACTGAGCAGGTCTGACAAGGGGGAACACCATTGGTATCAATGGACCATCATGACTGGTCGGGGTAAGGGGAAATAGTTTCAGCCTAGCTCTGCACTGTATATCAATGGTATGATGTACCGTAAGTACTATTAGCCCCAACCATGTCACATGGTGTGCTGTCTCACAAATATAGCACTCACATGTTGGCTGTGGAGTGCGCTAAGGGTGGCAAGAGAAGTGGTGCAGCAATGAGTGCTGAGCCACTCTCCACACATATGCCCTACAGCCAGGAATGATCAATAAAATGGGAGAATGCAGCACCACTTGAATGTGTGGGTGGAATGTAGGCAGAGTCTGTAGCACTTCCAATGTACATTCTTACACACATGTCACACAATTGTGTTGGCTTGACATATGCCTGCAGCTAATCTGGAAATACATGTAAAAACTGATGTACCAGTGTATGGCCTAAGTAGGAAAGGGTTAGCAATTACCTACAATGGTCTGCAAGGTAACCCAGTATAGTCTGCATGATACCATTGCACATCACATTTGAAAACACACCCCTCATTGACACTTGCAAGCCTGACCAGGACAAAGTGACCTGCTGGTCCAATACCATGTCTAGGTATCCAACATGGCAATCTAGTTTAGGATGTGCATGCAGGTCTAGGAATGTCCAAACATGTCACAGACCCATCCTAAATTGTATGGGTGAAGAAGGAGACAGAAATGTTCCATGTGGCAGATCAAATGTTCATAGCTCAGAAGGCTTCACACAACAATCATATACACTCATGGTGAAAGTGACATATGTTGTGGAATGCAGATGTGAGTGCATGCCCATGTACACCAAGGGATGTGGAAGAACAGCTGAGAGACTCCTTCATACACTTGGAGATACAACATGGGGAGGTCACTTGGACTCTACACAAGTGCTGTGGCTGGTGTACTGTCATGTGCATGTGGAAATCATGTAATCTAGCAAAGCCTGGAAATAGGAGGGAAACTAACACATCGCCAGTAGAAGAAGATGTGTACATTTTCAAATTACACACGTCACATGGAGCATCCTGCCTACGTATAACCGGATAATGTTGCTGGAGATGATATGTACAAAGGGTAAGTAGCCTAAAGAATGCCAGCTATGTTGGACCAAGTCTTTTCCAAACAAGATGTGCCGGTAATGTGAGAGAGTGTACACACATAGACCAATACTGACTGTGCAACACAACAATGTTACCATGAGATAACCCGACATTTATTCACAGAGGATGTGTAGGTCAGAACATAACATATTTATGTTTGCAACAACACCAACAATGTAGTTGCTCATCACGTACTCTTCTGACAGAAGGCAGTGACAGATGACATCATCTGTCCCTTAGGTCGGAAAACATAAACAAGTTACACTAGAGATACATCTCCTAATAAAGCTGCATGTGGAAATACAAACAATGTATAACCATTTGTATCAGACCATGCCAAATGATGAGACATGTGCTACATGAACAAGGAGCCAATCTCCTGTACATGACAGGGCAAGCCTGACATCAAGTACCCCAAAGGAAAGAAATTATGCCAGGCCATGGAATCATATTTGTGCAGGCGTCTGTCTGCAGGGAACTGCGTATTGAGCTACTGAAGAGCTATCATGATGAGAGGAGATCCCCACCCAACACCCCCTAACTCCAATGCTGAGTCTACATTGACTCATGACCCAGTCAGGGGCCTCATTGCATGCGCGCAGTGGACTGAGCTGAGTGGAGCACCATCAACCTGCATCAAAACATACAACCATGGGTCTGTGTGGGCACACAAAGTCCCACAGGAGCAATGATGACTAGGGTGCCATGATTGCTTGACTGCAACCCTGCTACACAGTTGTATGCAATAATACATAAAATTTATAACAAACATGCTGTAGTTACTTGTATGTACCGAGTTTGTGGCTTACACACATATGTCTGAATTCTCAGCACACATGTACCACTTCAATGGTACAGGCCCGGTATTGTGAATTGGAGTATGCACAAAAGTCTACTTTCCACTAATGCACGTGTATTTGCATCACATGGTCATACATCGACTTAAATTACCTTCAGATAGGATCCCATACAGGGAACTGTAGATGGCACTGATAGGACTACACAGCCATGAAACTATGGCCAACATAGGTCCATGCTGGAAGATAGATTTGTGTGGTTTCAAATCACATTAACATACAGCTTTGGCATTCATTACACATATTACACTTCACATGTCATTCCACACACACGTCACATAATAACCTTCATTGACACATGTGAGTACACTATCTCCTGCATCATAGATGCATGGGGAGCCATTTGTTACACGTGTAACATAGCATTATAAACGCTGAACTACACAGCACACCACAGTGTGGACACACATGCTCTCCCATTGCTATGGGTTACATGAACTCAATCCAGCCATAGTCAACTGCATCTCCTTAGTACGATTTGTCAAGGGTATCACATGCATGAACCTCTATTGGACATAGCCCATCATATCTAAAGTGGTGTAGTCAAATGTACATTTGGAAATCAGACATGACAATGTGGTAGACCCACAATTATGTGTTACATCACATATGTACACTCCCAATACACATGTGGTAACATGTATGTGGTATTAGACTACGAACATATGCACACATGCAAACGGTATCAACCATTGCATGCACCACACACACATGCAAACATATGGTAACACATTCTGATGTTACTGTTACAATATGAATGCACATGCACACATGCGTAGCCATACCATACTGACTACATACATACATGGGCCCTGTAACAAGGTATGTGAATCTGGGTGCACTGACAGCCTTTCCAACAAAATCCATGCATTCCCGTCAAGCGTCAAAATTTATGATGCAAACAGCAATACTCCACACTACATTATTTAAAAAAAATGACACCTGGCCCCTGCGCTTCAATCTCAAGTCGTCAGGTCTTGTCAGACTTCTAGGAAAGGAATACCACACATGACCGTATTGCATCAAAATATTTTACACAAATAGCAATACTTCATACTTAGCTATTCAACAAAATGATGCTTGGCCCCTGTGTGTCAATTGTAAGTCGGCCATCCTTGTCAGCCTTAATGGGAAAAAAGCCATGCATGACCATCATGCCTAAAAAAAAACGACGCATATCAGAAAACGGGATGCACATGCCCAGGAAGTGTTGAAACAGGACTTCCTTGCTGCATACATGGTACAGTGATTTCACTTTCACTTTTACTTTACAGTCTTTTTGTCTGTGATTGTGAGAGGGTGTTTGGAGCTGGTGCTGGTCGAGGAGTGATGGATGTTTGAGAGTTTTGCGCTGTGTCCTGTTGCTGTCCTGTGCATTTTGTGATTTTGCTGTGTTTTGTGTAGTTTTTCTGTCCTGTCATTGTTGTTGTATGGTCGGGTGTTTGTCTTGGGGTAGCGTAGTCTGTTGTGGTATTTGGGGTTAGGTGGGGTAGTGTGTCATACTTTTTGGGGCTATTGTGATTGTAGTCGAGGGAAACTGCAACATGCCGGGAAAGGGGAGAGCACAAAAGATGAGTGCAGATGAACTGGCAGGGTTCATCTGGCTGGTAAAACACTACCTCCCCATGATGCTGAAATTGCATGGTGAGGTCATCCAGGGCTGCAGTGGGGCAAGGTGCTCTACCACCTACGCTGCATATTTGGAGTTGTGCACACTGACCACCAAATAAAGCACTGTTGCGCAGCCCTGATAGCACGAGAGCGAGATCTCCTGGATCACCTGGTGATTTGTATTGGTGGACCAGTTGGTAAGTACCCTTTTTGCATTGCAACATCCTCATTTGAATGTGCATGACAGGTGGATATAAGGTTGACTGCAGCATGTTTTGTCAAGGGTCAGGACAGGAAATTATGTGTCTTCATCAAATCGGATTTAAGAGAGCCTAGCAATGCACCAGGTGCAGACTACTTCCATATTCCTCTTTATGTATCACATGTATCACATGTACCCCATAAAGTGTCAAATATCAGACACGTGCAATGGTGCATGGGTACATGTTTCATAAGCACAAAAGTATATGTCCATCATGGCCATTACAACTGTGTAAGTGGGGTTAGTAGAGCTGAAGTGATGGGAAACATGACGCAGGAGTATTCTCAGTCATGGGTGTTTGTGTGCAGAGAGTTATGTATGTGCAGAGTGACATGACAGTTACACATATGTAAGCAGGAGTGAATGCCTCACGATGCTACATCTGTGTCTACGTTTTGTAATAGGTAATGTTGCCAATGGAGGCATCTACTACTTAACCATATGTAAAATATTTGACAAGTACAAGCATTGTGGCAGTGTGAAAGGCTAGTGCCATATGATGGCAGACCCAGGCCTGAGGAATGGAAGCTGTGTATTCCTGCAGTAGGTGGCACCCAAAAAAATTAGACTCAGCATCAACTTGGTCACACTGTTCCTTCATTGGACTAAACTTATATATCTGCCTAAGGCTGGTTGATTATATGACTGTTTCCATGTCATCAAGTAGCCGATTTCTGCTTTCCATGTGTAGCATATTCATGTATGATGCCAAACATGCCAAGTGCAACCATACTGACAGGGTTCCCAACATCAGTGTCCTGACATACACCATGGGGTACCATATGTAACATATTGTACGCACATGATGGAGGTATGGGTTGGTGCCATGTGTATGAAAAAAGGTAAGCATCTGAGTGGTAGGCTGGTTCTTCACATAGATGTTCCACAAGAGTCAATATTTTAGCCAATGGCCATTATACCGTTCCACTATATTGTTTTACATATGTATCTGAAACATGTACATATGTCTGCCAGCCAAATCTGTCCATGTTCTTGTGTGATTACTACGTGAAGCATATGTGTGAACAGGTGCAACACAGTGCTGTACCAACATCAGCAGCACTGTGTTGAATTTGTAATACAGCCCTGCCCCGTCTTTCCGAGCATATGGAGCAGGCCTGCATCAGCACCTACACCAGCACATAACTAGCAGCCTGCGCCAATGCAGGCATACTTGGACCACAGTGTAAGTGTGTCTGTGTTGAAAGGAGTGTCTATGTGCAGGTAGGTATCCCTTCCTGGACATAAACAGTCTACAATGGCAATATGCCACTTCTATGTGTGCTGCATAATGCAGTCCACATAGTAGTGCCAAGACATCCATTATGTTATTTCGTTAATACGCAGGAAGGGATACCTACATTGTAGTGTGGTTAGTTTTACGTCTCCTTTGCACGTTAGCTTCAGGCTTTAGGCCTTTGTGCACTTTGCCCTGGATGTATTTTATTCATTTGCTGGCAGCTTAGAGCCTCTGTGCACTTTGCTCTAAATGCTTTTTATTAGGCTTTGTATTGTTATTTTTCAAATTGCCAGTTCTACGGTTTTGTTTTTTATTCATATCACACTGTTTAGCCTACTTCAGCACTGGAGTTCTCCATAACACATGCACTCTGTGCTTCAGTCAAGGATACAGTCTGGTACATTGCCGATAGACGTGGTAGGAGTTTAGACTTGGCATTCCTGCGTACGGACATTTTGTGATCACGCTGACATGTTAGTTATAAAATCACTTCCTTGTCCCAATACACGCGAGAGGGAGATTCCAACCAGGGAACCACAACTAGACGCTGACTGCCTCGTTGCAGATGCTGAACCAAGATCACAGGCCTTTGCTCAGGTATGAGGGCTGATGTCTCCCGGTGATTCAGAAAGGCAAGTTAGAAGCTTAACATGCTGTGCTTGAAAGAGATCAAGCAGAGGGAGAGTAGAAACTAATAGACATGATGATAGCTTTGTTCTTATGTTTTACTCTCCTAGTGACTATTTCAATCCTACTGTGTTGTATGGTTCTGGTTATTGCGGCTCACGCCTTATTATCTAAAATACAGTAGTTTTATTAAAACATTATATAAAACCTATACTGTCTTTGTCATTTGTATATGAGATCATATTGTAAATGAGAGAGTTGGTTTGGATCTGAGTGACCACGACTTCCCTGAGAAGTTCCAAAGATGTCATGCGCTCGGCTGCCCAATCAGCTCTTCCCCGTGGGAGAAATGAGGCACTGCTAGTTAGCCGGAGCAAAAACCGGATTTAGGGTGACAGAGTTCCTTACACGTGGGTCCGACTCAGTCCCCCACACCGTGATCGATCCTGCTGCCTAGAAATCCAGTAGTCTCATTTAGGATAATGAGAGCCCATGCGACATGGCGCCGCCAACGATTGGTCTGGCTCTAATATTTAGGTCCGACTGACTCTCTCGGTCTCATATATATTTTGACTACTCAGTTCCGTAAGCGGAGACATCTGTGGGGCTGAGAATTTCCGCCGCCACGGGATAGGTTCATCCTATTGCTTAGTGGTTGGTTGTTCAAGCTTGAACTTTGAAACGAAAAACCCCGATATTGGTGTGCCTTCTCTGACCTGGTGCTGTTTTTTACAAATGGCGAATGTAGTGAATATAGCAGTCAATATGCGACACCCGCTCACAGGACATCTAGTAGCACATGGACTGACAGTCCAGGGGGGTCCGGTCACTTTTGTGGTGGACGCCCATTCAGCCTATAGAACAGAACTTTTTTATTCTTGGGTCGTATTTCCAGCAGTTGATGGGGGTACAAACACTTTTCACGAATACACTGTTGCGAATGTACCTGGACAATACAGGGCTTATGCATATTTAGAGATACCTCTATCTTATCAAGAACACCATAATTGGCTTGATGGCGCCCTCCCACACACAGTAGCACAAGTTCGGTTAGGTCCACTGAGTAATGATGGTCCTACTTGGCCTTTATTGGCTACATATACACCTCATCCTGCGGCTGCTCAATTGACAGTGGTTGAAGTTCGTCGTTTATATACAGACTTAACGGCTACATATAGACGATTAGTTCAGTTTGTCATGCAGACGCTAAATACAAACGCAGCGCGTGCTGCTCCTGCGCACCCACAAGCAGTGGTTCCGGGTATTAATCCGGCCACTGTACACTCAGTTATGGGTAAAGTACCGGCTAAACGTGCGGAGACTCCATTTTGGCTGGCGCAAAAAATTAATACGCTGGAAGCAGTATTTCCCCATACGGGACCTCAGGATAAACATAGAATATTGACGATGTTTTTGCCGTATGGGATGGTTCCTCCGGTGGACCTTTGTAATACCTGGGGCACGGTGTTTGCCGCGCTCTACACTACGGCACATGGTACACCGACATTAGCTAATTTACCGGAAGTGCTTAAACAAATTCAAGATGAATATGGGGCTGCCCCTGCCTTAGATTTGGGCATGCAGTTAATGGGCAATTTTGCTGCAGTTTCTTCTATTATTTTGAGTAATCTCAAGGGAGAGGCAGTAGCACTAGCAGTGCGAATGCGTCTTCGGGACGTTCCGCAGATTAATCAGGAGCGGGAACTTCCGAGAATAATAGCAGAGACATATTCTAGTATTGGTCGCGATAGCCTAGGGGCTAGACCGCAAAAACCCCAATTATAGGGTAAAAATAATAAAGACAATGCTAAACAACAGCAACCTGAGGGTACTAAAAAGCGCTGGGAAAAGAAACAGCAAACACCTAAGAAAGATGGGGGACAGTCTCCGCAACCGGAGACCCCGCAGAATAGGTATAATCTCAGGAATAGGGATCATTTGAAGACGCCTGATAGATATCAATATACTGATACACGCCAATCTCGTTCCTTTCAGGACTCCTCAGAGAAGAGAAGTGAGAGAGGTGGGCGGTCAGAGCGGAGAACGGAGCACGTGAAACCAAGACAGGATTCACAACGCTCAACGGAGGTTTCTATTAAACAAGAAGAGAAACCGCTGCAACAAAAACAGCAATTTAAAAAGAAGAAAGTGGCAGCAGTCTCAGTTAGACATGCCGCTCAAGAAGAGAGTTCTCTTGACGAACAAGACATGGGCGTTGGCACTGTTAGACAGCGCGGCAGAGGTCACAATAGTTCGCCGGAGTCTTCTAGAGCATCTGGAGGTGAAAGCAACTGATGACTTCATACAAGTCGAAACGGCGGATATGCGAGTCTCTACTCCTGATAGAGTATATAAAGTGACTCTGCGATTAGAAGGGGACATTGACCGCATTGTACACGCCATCTTTTGGGACCATGTGGTAAAATCATATGATGTTCTGCTGGCCGAACAGGATTGGCCACCTGACTTTGTTCGTGACTGTCCGGTTGGGGAGGAGGTTATTACACCTTCCTTCTCACCACTTGTTCCGAGAGAACTAGCGGAGTCCTATAGTAAAACATGGGCTCTAGCACAGGCTCCCGCCCTATATAGAAATAACGTGGGGTGGGATAGACAATCACCTTATCATGTAATTCCAATAAAGGGCGAACCTTAGCCACAGCCGCAGTATCCTATCAAATTTGAGGCAAGGGCATCGGTTAGGAAAATTCTTACACAATTGGAGTACCAGGGTGTCATTGAGCCCTGTGTCTCGCCGATGAATAATCCCTTATTTCCGGTTGCTAAACCGGACCATTTATATAGGATAGAGGTGGATTACAGACATTTAAATAGTCATACACGCACATATGCAATACATAATTCACATAGCGCAGCGCTTATGAATAATATAGTGAGTAAAAAATACAAAATGACGTTAGATATCTCGAATGGATTTTTCTGCCAAAATATAGCGCCCGAAAGTCGGGACTATACCAGTTTCAGTGCGTTTGGCTCTCAGAAAAAGTTTTGTCGTTTGCCTCAGGGGTATAAGAATAGCCCAGGACTGTTTTCGGCTCGTGTGACTGAAATGCTTCACGAGTTGGACCCTGAAGCGTTATCATATGTTGATGACATATATCTGACAGACGATGAGATTCTGCAACATCTAAGGCGTGTATCGCGCATTGTTGTGGGGTTTGCTGATATTGGCTATAAGTTTAACTTTAAAAAATCGAAGATTGCCTTCCTCAGCGTCATTTTCCTGGGATATGAGTTGTCGATTGAGGGCAAGAGCTTAGCGCCACATTTTTTTGAGAAATGTGCCTTGTTGCAGCCTCCTAATACGGTTCGGAAGCTCCAGTCATTGTTGGGGTTTCTGAATTTTGGCAGAACTTACATTCCTGAATATGCTACGTGTATGAAACCCTTATACGAGTTGATTCGTCCGAATTTTTCAAGTAGATTTTGGACGATTGAGCATACACATATCCTACGAGATTTACAGACTGATCTGTTAGCAGTTAAACACTTACACACACGGGACAATAAGACACATTTAGTCATCAGGGTGATACCTGGGGCTGTTGGGTTTACATATGTCACCTTTAATGAGGGTGAGACAGTCCTGATTGCATACAAGTCCCACTTGTATTCTGCTGCAGAACAACGATTTGCACAGACTGAGAAAATACTCACTGCAGTACAGATGTCTGTGATTAAAGAAAGACCGCTTGCCCAGGGCCAGCGCATTATTGTTGTTTCCCCGATTCCAGCCTTAGAGGCTGTTACAAAAGCGAGTGTTCCTAATTCGAAAGCTTTACACCCGCGATGGATACAATGGGCTACGTCTTTGACAGCCACTGATGTAGATTACATATTCGACCCTAAACTACAGACTCAAGAATTTCTTCAATATGAAATAGAGTACCCAGTTCCTGCTGGCACATTGCCTATTGACCAATATCAGGTGATCATGTATACCGATGGCTCTGCGCAACCAGCGGTTGGGACTAAACAACAGTATTCTGCTGCATGTGCGGTGGTGAGCGGCACTATGGAGGGGGAAGTGTTCTGCCCCTGACATACTTATACTAAAACCTTGAGAGATTGCACGGCACAGCTGGCTGAGCTAAAAGCTCTTTTATTAGCGTTAGAGCACGCGGATCCGGCGATTTTAACTTTGCTGGTCTGTGACCCCTACTACTGTGTTCAGTCTTTCAATGAATATCTACACTATTGGAAGTTGAATGGGTTCAGAGATTCTAAGGGCAACACCATTAAACACAAATTGTTGTGGGGTAAGGTTGCGGATCTGAAAGAGACGCTTCCTAAGGTCCATGTTGTACATACACTTGGACACCAGCACGTTGGAATACACGTTGCTGGGAATACTTTGGCTGATGAGGCCGCGAAATCGGCAGTGGCTGTCGCCACTGTGGCCGCAGTGACTCATTCGAGTTCCAAACCAGACACAGAGATTTCAGCTGCCATAAAAGCTACGGCTGATGGCACGCCCTTTCCTAAAGGATTTCCTTCTAAATATGGTTACTGCTTGAGCAGTGCGCTAAATGCTGTTGTTAATATTCCAGGCATTGGTGTACGTGAACTACCCAATAAAATTGAGAGACTTCGATTAATATCTGCAGCACATGAGGGGGTGGCGTCTGCACATGCTGGTGCGGCTGCCACGATTTCACTTTTACAGGCTCGTTACTGGTGGCCTGGTCTCTATAAAGAGACAAAGCAATATGTCCTTTGTTGTGACGTTTGTCAACAAATTAAAGCTTCATCGGCTAGATGCCTGCAGCAGACGCCCCTTCTGATTTCAAATAAACCTTTACAGTGTGTGTACTTGGATCTTTGTGGTCCGCTGACACTAGATAGTGCACACAAATATATTTTGGTTGCTGTAGATTCGTGCTCCAGATTTGTGTGGGTCTGGCCACAACGCTCGGCTGACGCTAGGACTGTTATTAAAGATTTGCGCATCTTTGTCGATACATTTGCAGTTGCGGCTTTTCATTCGGACTAGGGCCCTGCATTTGCATCTAAGGCATTCAGGGACACCATGGCTTCGTTGGGGGTCTGTGAGAAAACAGGGCTGATTGCAGAGGCCCCATAACTTTTTGCCCCCATTTTCCTCTTTTTGCTGGTGTTTTCCTGACTTTGATGGTGCCCTGGGTACTGCTAACCAGTCCCAGGGCCTGTGCTCTGTATAAAATGGATATGCAAATTAGGCTAATTATAATTGGCTAAGTTAACCTGCCTATAAGTCCCTAGTATATGGTAGGGCATGTAGGTTTAGGGACCACAGCATAGGTGGTGCACACCTAGGTGCACTGCTGAGGTGCCCAGTGTCATTTTAAAAGCAAGCCTGCCTTGCTGGCTGCTTTTAAATTAAAGTTATATGCAAATTCGACTTTGGAATTAAAGGTACTTCCAAAGTCTTAAACTACCTTATTTTTACATATAAGTCACCCCTAAGGTGTGCCCTATGTGCCCCTAGGGCTGGGTGCCATGTAACTATAAGCAGGGACTTTATAAAAATAGATTTATAAGCCCTGGTGAGGTAAAAACAGCCAAATTCGTTTTTCCCTCATTGAAGTAAATGGCCTTCATAGGCTAGAATGGGCAGACTTTATTTTAAATTTTAAAGTCTCCTTAAATGTTACATACCAAGAATTTGGTATCAAATTAATTGTTGTAATAAATCCCACAACTTCCAGTTGTGGGATTTAATATAACTTGTTCAGGTAAAAAGTTTAGACTTTACCTAAAAAGTTGCCAATTTCAGCTCTGCATTGTTTTTGCTGCTGTGCTCTGATTGGCCAGCCTGCAGCAGCTTCTGCCAGGCTGCCTTGATGAGGTGTGAAGTGGCCTGGCTTCACACAAAGGAATGTGCTTGGGGGAGAGAATCTCCCCTCAGCAGATGGTGAGGCAGGAAGGGGGAGGGCTGCCAAACTGGTCTTCAAAGGCAGAGAAGGACGTCTGGAGCACCCAGCAACACCCCCACATCCTGCAACCCCAGACAGCTAGGTGCCCCCTTGATTAGATTAGGAGAGGGCAGGAGAGGGGTGTGTTTATGATTTTTAGCCACACCAGTGGGTGGGCTCAGCCAGATGTAACCTCCAAAAATCAGATTCAGCCATGTTGGATTTTTAGAGACTGTTGCCTTTTGGGATGGATTTTTGCCACACTTCCCAGGAAGTGGTCATCACAGGGGGACGACCCTGTACCTGATTGGAGGACCAGGACCCCCCTGCTTTTCACCCAGGAGCAAGGATAAAACTGGCAGACCTGCCCCCACACCTCAGATCCCCGCCGGATTTCAAGAAGAAAAGAACTAAAGGAGAAGAAGGACTGCCCTGCTGGACCCCTGGCCTGCACCTGGAACCTGCACTCAGAAGGACTGCACCAGCTGCACACTTGGGCTTCACCACAAGAAGGACTTTGCCTGGCTTCAACTGGTTCAAGGAGGGACTCCCTGTTTGCTACAGGTGAAAAATTGCTAACCAGAGTCCCCCTGCACCAACTCCTGAAAAGTGACCAGCTGACCACTGTCCAGTGGCCAAAAAGGAGTTTGCGCCAGGTGCATTCTGGGAGTTGAAGTCCGCACCCCCCAAGGACCATCACAGAACTTCTGGACCCTTGGGGTGAGCTGTGGACCCCAAAAGAACCTTAAAAGAACATCTGGGTGAAGCCCCAGAAGTTTGGAGAAGATTTGACAAATTTTGTAAAAAAGCTCCAGAGAGGGACTGACCCGCCGCGAAAATTCTAGCCGGCTTGCCTCAACCGCGACCCGGCCTGACTTCGTGGTTTGTCCCGGTAAAGAAAAACATCCGAAAAAGAGACTAAGTCCGAAGGTAAAAAGTTGACCGGGACCTCCCAGCCATCGTATCCGAGAAGGGCTCTACGGACGTTGGATGAAGATCCAGGTTTACCCCGGTCGAAGGATTTTCATCTCGAAAAAACGACTAAGTCCGAAGGTAACTTTTTAACCGAGGCCTCCCGCGACTTGTAGCCGAGCAGGGCTCCATCGCGGTCGGCCTGAAACTTTGACTTTGCCCCGGTCCTGGTGCAACCAGATGACCCGATTGGCGCTTTTTGTTTCTAAGCGCTAGAAAAATTATAATTCTTTAAAAATTCATATCTCCGGTTCCCCTGAACCGATTTTAATCGTTTTTGTGTCATTTTAAAGATAAAAATATAAACTATTTTTATTAATTGGTTTTGGATTTTTAAACTGTTTCCTGTGTTTTATTTAATTACTGTTTTGTGATATTTGAATGCTTTACACACTGTCTCCTAAGTTAAGCCTTGACGCTCGTTGCCAAGCTACCAAGGGTTGAGCTGGGATTAATTTACTGAGACCTAACTGTACCTAGGTGGAGGTTAGTGGCTTGTTGCTAGGTGTAGGTACCTACCTGCCCTTACCAATAACCCATTTTCCAACAGGGTCCAACTCCAATTCTCATCTCCATTTCATCCCGAGGGAAATTCTGTTGTGGAGCGTTTAAATCGTGATTTAAAGCAATCCTTAACGGCCAGAGTTATAGGTACGGGTCGTAGTTGGCTAGCCCACCTGCATGGAGTACAGAGAGAACTTAATAACTTGCCTAGAAGGTCACTGGGGGGTCGTACTTCATATGAGTACCTGTTTGGAACACGAATGTATGTTCCTGATCTAGATGGTCCTGGTGTGGAGGCGGCGGATACGCCCTTTGACATAAATGATCGTGTCACTGTTTTGCAGGATTTACAACAATTCCGTGAAGATAACTCTTCTGCAAGTGCTGCCTCCTCAGGAATTAAGGATGAGCCAGTGACTCCTACTGGTTGGATACCCAGGATTGGGGATCTAGTGCATGAAAAGGTCGCAGTAAGGAAAGAATTTGGTCCTTCTTATCGAGCACCTGTCCCTGTGTTAGGGGTTAGCGGCACAAGAACTGTGATTTTACCGCCACTGCAAGGGGCCAAAGGAAATCGCTTTGTTTCCATTGATAATGTCAAGTTACAACATGTGGCCGATTCTGCACAGCAGACCAAGAGGGACACCCAGTAGTTCCGGAATCCCTCTCACTACTGGGGAAGAAGTCCCGCTGCAGGTGATTTACACCGACGCTGTTTCCTCTCCGAGCTTGGGGAGGGTGGAAGATGATCTTGCGATTGTTCCACGGACAACAATTAATTTGGAATCTTTTGATCAAGTTGCTGTACGTTCTACTGATGTTTCTGAACATGTGGTTTATAGTGTGCCAAGGCGAGAGCCTCCATCTGCTTCTTTGTTCACAGTTGCACCTTTTGCAAGAACTGCCTCTGGCTGCTTCAACGACACTGATGATGCAGTGTCCAGCCCCTCGTCCTCGATGTCTTTAGTCCGAGGTCCACGTAAGCTGCTGTGTTGGCTTAAACGCACATATTTTGTTTTTCCTTGGAACTATTTGTGGCTTTTTATGGCTGTAATGACTCTTTTTTTGTGGTTGGGATTTGTGGTTACTTTTTTTCTGGTAATACATGGTCATTTTCTTCCTGAACGATCTGACATTGAGCACGTGGAGACTGTGTTAAAACCACATTTTTCGTCTCATATGGTTCGAAGAGACTTGTCCAATGTAAACATTTCTGCGATACCGATTCCGGATGGGATTGTGTGGGATAAAGTAATGTTTGATATATATGGTCCCACTGAATTGATTCAAATACCGTATGTCCTCAAGTTATCAATGAATGAAATTGTTATACCAGGCATTGTTTCTGATGATTGGGATGTGAAGACAGTAGATTCTATGCTGACAGATTTGCAATATTATACTGTCAATGACGATGAAGATGCTTACCAATTTAGAGATAATCATGATGACATGTTTTGCTACAACAATTATGGACACCACTTTATTCATAAAGCTAGTAGCCCTAAGTCCATATTTAATTATGTGCAATGGGAACATTGCTCGACTCCTCCACAAGGGAGTTCGAAAACGTATTATGATAAATTTGCATATTTTTCTGGGCATAATCAACGAAATGCTAGGCCTTACTATTTTAAAGTTACTCCGTATTCTAATAAGCAAATGTTATTGACCGATACTAAATTGCTATATTCAAATTTGTTTGTATCTAAACTTTCGGTCGAGGGGTATGAATACTGGTTTAAGACTGTTGACTTGAAAAGTGTTTGGGGTACGAAAAATTGGCAGATGCAAGGCAGGGACACATTATTTAGAGCATGTATTATCCCTGTGCAGATGATTTTCCTCAATGACACAGTACAACAGACTAGCTGTTTGGGCTTGGCAACAATTAGGGAGTTAAATTTGCCTAGTATACCTGTCCCTTCCAAATTAAACAGCTGGCAGCACTATGTGAATGCTACTTTTAGTGAATTTACACATTGGGTCCAGAATGGTACGCTTAACACTTCATCGATACATCTGGGCGGGTGGTTATTATGGCCTGTAGACACTAATAAGTGTCATCAACGTTTTGTCACCTCTTCAGGGGGGTTCAGGACTAGTAGGGCAAGACCCTCCTTACATTTCACCAGAACATGCTGATATTATAACTACATACAGCGTGCAGTTAAGTCACATCTCATGTTACTGTCTAATGATACTGATTTACAAGATTTTTTGTCAGGTCCCAAGGTACCACGGAAGAAAAGATTTTTATACGAAGTTTATAATGAGATTTGGAAGCTTTCACAACAGGAGGCTGCAGCCCGGTTGAGGCAGATTGATCAGGAAAACCTGATGCAGACTTTGTCTGTTGTTGATAATGGCATGCATACCCTTTCTGACCGTGTTTACACGATTATCAGCATTGTTTCCTCTGCTATTGACATTATTAAATCAGATATGTCTTCTTTATATCATTGGCAGAGTCAGACGCGGTCCATCATGCAGCTGGGTTGGACTCTTCAGACCTTGAAGGCAGGTCGCGTTCCATGGAAGCACATTTGTGCCAGAGAGATCTTTGTCTCCTTTAATTTGACTCGTCAACAACAGCTGATGGCTAAAAAGGAAGCGACGTATGTCATGTTGAATATTGAAAAATTGGAGAAACTGCCTTTCACGGTTGCTGAGATTCCGTCAGCTGAGTGGTTGATACATGGGGTTATTAATCTGCCTATCTCCACTCTGCAATTTACTTCTTGTTTGAGGCATATTCCGGTGGGGAGATATGAACTATTGGGAGACAGTTACATACATGAGGTGTGGGAGCTTCCCTTTCAATACAGATGTGTTAACGGTTTGAGGGAGGTTTTTCTTAGCGGTAGTGAATGCGAAACTTCTGTCAGCCATTCTATGGTTTGTAAACAGCTGTCCTTGCACGGAGCGTGTAACGCTTCGATTGCTAACTTAGCTTGTTATCTGAAGGGAGTTCCGGTCCTGGTTATTAAAAACACTTTCCAGGTGCTTTGTAACGGCAGTTACATTGCTCTTAACAGCGAACGCTGCTGTGGCATGCGTGCCGGAATAGTTTACGTTGTCGTTGTCGACAAGGCCGTTACGTGCTGCGGGAATGTGTTGTTTCCTCCCACTCAAATTAGGGAGGTAGCGTACATCTGGCCTCATATTGCTACTTCCAAGGTTAATTTCGACAAGTTGAGTCGACTAAAAGCTTTATTGTTTCAAAAGCATGTGGCCCTTACATCTGCTAGCGAGACCTACGCACTTCAGGTGGCAAGGTCATCGGCGGAAATACAGTCCCTTTTGAATACTAACTTTCCGAGTCACTTCGGTGAACTTGTGGGACGTATATTTAATGCATCCAGCACTGCTGGTATTGCACATTTTTTCAAAGCCGTTGGTGTTGGTTTTGCTTACACCTTCTCTTCCATATTCGGTTTGATACCTTCGGCTATACACTGGGGGTTTCCCGATTACTTTGGCTTTATTGGCTGGGGTCTTGCTGTTGTTGCTATTTTTTCGCAATGGCTGTCCTGCCACGACGAGATCCTGTATTGCTGCTCCCGTCGGCGCAGCTGTGTCGTGAACGCATGATACAGCACTTCGGAGCAACACTCCTGGGCCATTTGGAGTGTGACTGGTCTCTGTCATTCCGACCGGTTTTGGATTGTGTGCAACCCGTGTTTCGGTGCCTTTGGTGCTCGTTTGACCATGCACTGTCTCTCTGTCTCTCACTGCAGCGCCCTCCAGTGGTCAATCCTGATCTGTTGATGTTCCCAATTAGGGCTCATTCCCAGACTTGTGCGCTACGGTTGCGTTTGCTTCGTGAGGCAGTTTATGAGATTCCCTTCCTGGAGGAAGATGGTTTTGTCTCATTCATAGGCCCTGCACGGGGTGCCGCCCTGAATGGTTTTGGGGCTTTGGAACACACCTGCTCCATGGTACTTTGTGGCGTGGATCTTCCGATATTGACATATATCGAAGTGGAGGAGCTCCTACTTTCTATTGCTTCTGTTTAACAATTGGATTTTTTTCCTCTCCTGCAAAATTTACATTATATTGGATTTGGCTTTATTGTCACATGTTTCCTAAATTTATGACTTTGTTGTCTTCTGACCTTGTCGAAATATGTATCTAATTTTAGGTATTGTTTATATCTGGGGCATATTTTTTATATTATTGGAACCACTTGCTACCGACAGGGGGAGGGTGTAGTGTGGTTAGTTTTACGTATCCTTTGCGCGTTAGCTTCAGGCTTTAGGACTTTGTGCACTTTGCCCTGGATGTATTTTATTAATTTGCTGGCAGCTTAGAGCCTCTGTGCACTTTGCTCTAAATGCTTTTTATTAGGCTTCGTACTGTTATTTTTCAAATAGCCAGTTCTACGGTTTTGTTTTTTATTCATATCACACTGTTTAGCCTACTTCAGCACTGGAGTTCTCCATAACACATGCACTCTGTGCTTCAGTCAAGGATACAGTCTGGTACATTGCCGATAGACGTGGTAGGAGTTTAGACTTGGCATTCCTGCGTAGGGACATTTTGTGATCACGCTGACATGTTAGTTATAAAATCACTTCCTTGTCCCAATACACGCGAGAGGGAGATTCCAACCAGGGAACCACAACTAGACGCTGACTGCCTCGTTGCAGATGCTGAACCAAGATCACAGGCCTTTGCTCAGGTATGAGGGCTGATGTCTCCCCGGTGATTCAGAGAGGCAAGTTAGAAGCTTAACATGCTGTGCTCGAAATAGATCAAGCAGAGGGAGAGTAGAAACTAATAGACACGATGATAGCTTTGTTCTTATGTTTTACTCTCCTGGTGACTATTTCAATCCTACTGTGTTGTATGGTTCTGGTTATTGCGGCTCACGCCTTATTATCTAAAATACAGTCGTTTTATTAAAACATTATATAAAACCTATACTGTCTTTGTCATTTGTATATGAGATCATATTGTAAATGAGAGAGTTGGTTTGGATCTGAGTGACCACGACTTCCCTGAGAAGTTCCAAAGATGTCATGCGCTCGGCTGCCCAATCATCTCTTCCCCGTGGGAGAAATGAGGCACTGCTAGTTAGCCGGAGCAAAAAACGGATTTAGGGTGACAGAGTTCCTTACACGTGGGTCCGACTCAGTCCCCCACACCGTGATCGATCCTGCTGCCTAGAAATCCAGTAGTCTCATTTAGGATAATGAAAGCCCACGCGACAACATGTACATAAGCAAACATGCATGGGGTTTTAACTCTGCTATGTGTGGCTTCAAGTCGGGCGCACATATTAGAAGCAAGAAACAAGGATGTATGAATGCACTCCTGAACACTTAGCTATTCTATGCTAACACCACCTGAGGGCTGCTGTTAGTCTTTTGGCGCAGCCAACAAGTAAGATATCGTCATCATCTGGGGCAGTGCCAAAAGCAATGGGTGTTACAATAGGATGGCCACTGCAACAACTATTGCATGCCCCCTGGTGAAGAATACTGTAGAATGCTGCCCCATATGTACATGGAGGCGTTACTCTACAAACAGTTGCATAACAGATCCTTGTACACATGGTGCAGTGAAAAGCACTCTAGGTGCATCAGGGAAAGTGATGCTCTGGTGGTGCTAGGGCCTCAATTATCTGGCCCTCTGTCTTACAGACAGATTTGTAATGTTTGGCAGATGTTCAGTCCTAACACAGAATTGACTTGCTTGCTCAGCCTAAAAGGTTGAATGTGTAACAGTTGTCCATGCACATAAATGTTCAAAAATCACTAAGCTATGTGTTCCTGTCATGTCTTGCAGGTAGACCCCCACCCTACACAATTGGAGAGGTGTCCCTGTTTGAAGACCCTGATGCAGCCACTAAGTGTCACCTTGCGCATCACAGTCATTCCAGGGTTTTGTGTGAGAGGGTATGATGTGAGCAAAGCAATGTTGAAATGGCATGTGTGACCAATCATCTAGTTAGGATATAGACATCATGTCTGATGGAATGTTGAGGATGTAGAATACGTAGAATGCTGCACAAGTGCCAACCTGTGCTGCAATGGAATTGTGGATGTTAAGAAAAGAGAAGAATGTGCACATACACAGTGATGTCAGTCAAGATATGTGTCAGAGGTGCTGTTTATCTGTTTAGCATGCCTGTTGCCAATATATATGTCACAGCACTTTTGACAGCACTGTGTGTCACACATTGCTTTAAGTTACTCAGGAAATGGTGCAGATGATGTACATGTGTTGAGGTTTCTAGGGTGCTTATGTAGGAGACACTTACACAACCGGTGCCTCACTACTCTTCAGATATTAAGTGAAGCAGCGGCCGTGCAAGTACCCTAATTGCGCTTGCCAACAGTCAGTTGAGTACACAATGAGAATACAACTTGGCTCCAGATGGATGTGAGACATGTCTACGGATTGTAGCAGCCTAGATGTGTACAGATTTACCAACATAATCTACCCATAATGATAATTGTGTGTAAGCTTCGTCACATCACGTGTGTATAGAATGTGGATGCTGAGTTTATACCTGGTACTGGAGATATTAGACATGCATGTGCAAAGGTATTTCAATAAGAAGGAATACTGTAGCTACACCCAGTGCAGTGCCACTCTTCCTGTGACCCTTAGGTCACCCATACATCCACCTGGTGTGCGGCGCATAAGAAATTTTGCACACCATACCACAGGGTAGGGGGCAATAGGTACAAAATCTTTAGACAATATAGATGTACTGTTCAGACTTAGGGCAAAATATATGGGCACTAACCCTGAACTGTACATAGGGGCCCATAGTAAGCAATAGTCTGCCCCCTTGTAATGCCTGCTCCAAGCAGGTATTGGCCCATTGACACATGATTGATGCATTGGCATTCCTTAGAATTCTTGGTGCAAATTTTCTGGTCCCCCTACTGGGAGACCCCCACCTTGCATCCATGATGCTGCTCAAGGCTTGATATAGCGCAAGGGATGCCAAAGTGGTGGAATGCATTCATTAGGCCATTTAGTGACTATGGCACAGGGATTTGGGACTTCTTGGGCCACTTGATCTTCAATAGTATGATGACACAAATGTTGCTCAAGGAGGCAGTAGTCAACTAAACATCAGGTCCTATTGGTCAACAATGGATAGCCGTTAACCCAGTGACATGTACATGTTATGGCAGATGGCTGGTAGGACGTTTAGTCTGAAATTGGAGATTGACATTGCTGTAGAAAGTCTGGTGGAGAGCATGTGTCACCTGAGGATTGCGTACATTGTACGTTTGGTCAACTTCTTCTCAATTCAGTATTTGATGCAATGTTCTCCTCATGTTGTAGCTGCTAATATGACCACAACACAAAAGCGTGCTATTGAAAAAAAGGTTAGATTGTTTCCGCCACATCACAGAGATACAGGCAGGGTACCAGAAGATTGCCAGGAGGTATTGGCGTGAGAAATCTTCAGGGGCTTGGCTTGCCTTTCAAAATCAGGAACCTCTAAAACAGGCCACAACTGTGCAGGGCACAACATCTAGGGTCAGGGGAGCATCGGCTGGTCCAACCCCCTTAACATCATCAGCACCTATCCCCACTCAGCCACTGCTACAGGCACCTGCAGCAGCCACTTCCTCAAACTTTGAGGCAGACATGAGGAGGGACATGACAGCCATAATGGCGAGGTTGGAGCAGCTAGAGAAGGACAATGCAAGGAAGTACAGGTTGCTGAGGTTCTGTAAGAAGAAGCTGAAGAAGCTCTGAACATGTTGATGCCCAGCCTTCCAGTTCCTTCCCTTCTCCTGTTGTATATTGTTATCAGCTTTGGCGGGTTTCTAGGTGGGGAGTGATAGGTTAGTTAAATAGATTAGGTTAGTTGTAGGATAGAGTAAGTATAGTTGGGGGGAGGGTTCTAGTATTGTTTATTATTTTGGGATGGTTGGGTGGGGGTTATGTATGGCTTCTATGTTTATAAAAAATAAAAATAAACAATTTAAATCGGCAAAAAAGATATATTTGTTTAGGATATAGGTTAAGTTAATATATGTGTAGCCTTAGTTTATGTTGTCCTACTAGTACCTTGTCTCTTAATAGGGGTGGGGGAACAATGTTTAGTGTGTGGCATTAAATGTTTAAGATAAGTTTAGGTTGGGATAGATAGCTGTAGGGGTAGGTTTAGATAAGCTAGTGTAGGTTAGTTTAGTGTAGGATAGTGTATAGGTTAGGTTTTTAATAAGGTGTCTGTGTGTGCTCATGTGTGCACTGGCCAAGTTAGAGGAACCCTTATGGTATGCTTTCTGAATTGATTTACATGTATGACTATGTGTATCCCCTATGACCAAGGACCTGTCAGATTGGCTGCAGAATGACATCAGTTACTCAAAAAAAAATTAATCTCCAGATCCTGACATTCACATTGTGTATGTATGCAGAATCTTTGACAGGTAATTATGGAACTTCAACTATCATCGGTGAGTTCTCTCAGAAGAAATCTTGTAAAGTGTGCACATATTTCTGGAACTTATTTGGGGTATGTATCCTGGCACACTGACAGCTGCCCATCACTGATCAAATGTGCCTCTTCTGTTCTACACATATTAATTGTACTGGTGCTCTCATCAGGGAAAATTCCAACACTTATTTATACTTTTTTAATGCCACATTTGCGTAATTTTTTGACGCAAAAGTGGCGCAAACTTACAAAATACAATTCTATTTTGTAAGTTTGCGTCACTTTGACGTCAAAACGTGGCGCAAATGCAGCGCTAAAAAAGTATAAATACGGGCCTTGGTTCTGACCCAATAATGCCATATGTCACCTTGCATCGATATGTGTTCACTGCATGCTTTTAAGGCTCTGTAAGGTGGTTTTAGTCCACACCACCATCAGTCACCTTTTTCATGTTATAGTCCTAGTGTGTGGCATTGTGTCTGACAGTGAGCCACACATGTAATTAGGTTCTGTTCTTATTGAAACAGTTTCACACAATGCATACATTTAGATGAGTTGATTGATCCTAGTAAAAGTTGACATGATACATGTGTATAGGGAGATTTATTTACATGTCCAAGTGTACTTTCCAAAGCAATACACTGTCCAGTTCACAGACCCCATGAGAGATCCTGAGCCATTTGTGGTACATTCAGAGTCCAAGGGTAAGGGACGTCATGAGACATGGGTAGGAGAAGTGTGCATTAGTGAGGAGGTGTCGAAACTGTCCATAGGTAGGAATTGAGATATTGACAGTGTATAGCAGATACGTCAACAGTGGTTGGGTGAAGCAGGCACATTGCCAGCTGTCACAACACCGGCGTGCTTTTAAGCACAGAACTAAGGAGATACTGTCCATGTGGCATAGACCAGGGCTACAGGTTGTTTTCTATGTGAATGGTGCTCCTTCCACATCTTCGTCCTCTGATGTGTGTGGTACCTTCTGTGCCATGGGTGGTGCTGTTGTAGAAGTTGAGGGGGCCACACACACATCAGGGGATAGAGATGTGGAATCAAAGGTCCCAGCAGCTGCCATTTGTGGGAACACATAAGGCATCACTACAGCAAGGAGGAACTGCTGATTTCTCAACACTGCAGCAACATCACAGTGGTAGACAGTCATGTTTTGATGGAGGGAGCACACTTTCCACTACATGGACTCCAAGATATTTTGTATAGCCCCCAGCCTGTTATCTATCATGATTCTGCCACTTTGGGAGGGTAATTGTTGAAGCCTCTGCCTCATGATAGCAGCTATGTTGGCCAGGGACTGTTGGAGTCCACATAGCGGGAGTGGGTGCCTCTGATGGCAGCTGAGTTGTTCCTATTTGGACTGAGGCACCTCTGCATTCCCTCTAGGCTGCCCGCCATGGTCTCCATCCCGACCCACACCTGCTTGGCCATCTCCCGCTGGACTCCTAAAACTGTCCTCTAGTGATGTCTTGGTCCTCGGAATCCAGGGCTGTGGCAGGACTGGTTGGTGTTGTGTGTTGGTAGTTGGGTAGTTCATACGGAGACCCTGCAATGCTGTGTGTCCTCTCTGAGACAGGAGGTGGTGTCTGGAGGGACCCTAGGACATCCTGGAGAGTCTTTTCATTGATGGTCGGAAGCTGGTCATCCATGTCATCTGTAAAATCAAGGACAGGCAGGTCAGTAAGAGGTAAGGCATCATCCTCTGCAATGAGATAGTGAAATGTCAATCTTTGACTGTAATGGATGTTGACTGGCTCATTATTTACTTGCTACTGTAGGCGCAGTGACATGTTACAGACCCCAGGTTGTAGTTGTTAATTATGTGTTTCATTGTGCATCACACATGGGGCAACCTTTCAAGGTATTTTGTGCATTGATCCCACACCACCATCTTCCTTGCAGGCCCCTTGCCTCTGCCACTGATTCCATGGTAGTATGTCATGTACCTTCCTATTCACCTTGGTGGACATTTCTACAGTAGTGTCATGTTTGTTGTCACTCTTTTGATGCTTTACTGCATTGGCACCATGAATGATGGCACTAGTGCAGAAAAGCACAGGTAGGTCCATTGCTTACAATGCTTATATAACTTTGTAAATCGGCCTTTAGCAGGCCCCACACATGTGCTAATTGGAGGGCACAGTGAACCATTATGGATTGTCTGCCCCATTAGTTCGTCCCTCCCTACATTTGGGGCATTCTGCATATCTGCCACAGGCATATGTTGGTGTAAGGATGTACAATGTGGATCAATGCATGCTTTTGGAGATTTTCTTGATGTGGCACAAGGGGAATTGGCAACTTGGATCCACATGTGCAACTATTTGTATGATTGCACAGTTGCATTTTGGGCTAGTGCCATTGTCCCCATAGTGCAACTTTTATGCCACTTGTGCCAGTTCTTACTCATGAAGGTGTCCCTTTATGCATCACACCAACCATTCACACAACACAGACAAACTTGTTGTATGGTGAAATTGAAGCTACTTGTACAGCAGCCCAAATGATGATCACAGACATGCCCCATGTGTTGTATGAGTTCACTTTTGTGCCCATTCCCAAATGGCGCATAGAGGTGTGTGAGAGTGGTTCTTGGGCCACCCTTTGTGAGTAGCGTTCCGCATGTTGCACACTGAAGCCCTGATTTTTTCTTAAGTGGCACAGCTCGTTGCAACAGCAATAATAGTTGCATTGCGCTGCACCACTTTTGTAACACAGGGATGCACCCTGTTTTCTGGAATACGGCACACCCCTGCATTTTCCCCAGTACCTGCACAAATTTGTTCTCCCTGAACCAATGTAGGCATCCATGCAACATAGTGCAAGGGTGCCTGTGTAAGGGGGGATAGATTGTTTATATGCAGGAAGGTGTGCCTTCCTGCACATGAACAATCTATTATGGCAAGGTGGCATTTCTATGTGTGCTGCAGGATGCAGCACACATGAAAAGGGCAATGACATGAGAAGGATGGAAAGCTTTTTGCCTTGTTGTGTCATCCTGACACCACCCACTGGGGTGGTGTTGACATTAGTCACATTCTCTGGTGAACATATTGTCTTGGATCTTAGGCAACAACAATATGCAATGGGTGCTGTTGTGGCACAGCCACACTGTTTGCATCCTCTTCCAGGTAATGTGCTGTGTGTGTAGGGGACATATTTACAAGGTGATGTTAAGCCACAGTAAGGCCCATATTTATACTTTTTGACGCAAATCTGTGTCAGCGCAGATTTGTGTCAAAAAGTATAACGCCGGCTACCGCCATTCCAACGCACCAGCCGGGCGTCATATTTATGGAATGACGGTGGCCGCCGCTGCGGCCTGGTTAGCATCAAAATAAATTACTCTAACCAGGCAGCGGAGGCATAGGGAAGACTGGGGGTTGTGCATCAAAGAATGGATCAAGTCAGGTTAGAGTCCATAATAGTGACTCTAATCTGACTAGGTTCATTTGTTGAGGCACAAACCCCATGGAAATGACTCCTGTCTTAGGAAAGACAGGAGCAATGCCCCCCTGCCCAATGGCCATGCCCTGGGGATTTCTGTCCCCCTGGGCATGGCCATTGTGCACAGAGGCATGTAGGGGGGCCCAAGTTAGGCCCCCTATACCACTTCTACGTAAATAAAAAAATACTTACCTCAACTTACCTCTACTTACCGTGGATCGGTCCCCCCATCCATTGGTGTCCTCCAGGGCTGGGCGAGGGTGGCAGAGGGGTGTCCCTGGGGGCAGGGACGGGCACCTGTAGACTGTTTCCATGGTCAGAGACCATGGAAATGAGCCCACAGGTCCCTTACCGCCTGCCTTAACCCAGGCGTTAAAAAATTACTCTAAACCAGTTTAGAATCATTTTTTAAGGCCCTCCTACTCCCGTGCGTAATTTTTGTATGGGAGTATAAATGAGGCGCAAATGCCTTTGAGTCATTTTTTGCCCGGGAACACCTACCTTGCACGTCATTAACGCAAGGTAGGTTTCCACAGTAAAAAAATTACTCTGACTCCATAAATTTGGCGCTACACGGGTCTAGCACCAAAGTATAAATATAGAGTTAAGTTTGTGCTGAATTTGACTAAAATAAAAATGACACAAATCTGGCACAAACAGAGTATAAATATGCCCCTAAGTGGCTTAAGACCACGTTGTATATATGTCAGAGTGCATTGCTCCATCACAGCGTCACTAGAGGTGAGGTTTGGGTGGTGATGGGGCCTTCTGATTCTTGCCCTGTGTCCTGATGCAACCCTTTAGCATGCATTGAGTGTGTCCTTTGTGCCTCCCCCTCCTGCCATTCGTGAGATTCCAGATAGTCCCTCCCTGCAACTTACCCAACATTTGTAGTTGTTCTTGGTAGTCTGTGCTGTCCTGTCCTGCTATTCCAGTGACCAGCTCCTCAGGGATGACCGCTGCCATCATCTCCTCCAACTCATCCAAGTCCTTCTGGGGTGCCAGAGTTCCACCTCCATTCTGCAGTGCTGCCTTTCGGTTCCTGGTGAGTTTCTACTTAGTTCTGCGCTTGCATTTGTGCCAGCTCCCTTGCAATTAGTGACAGTCCTATTCACCTCTGCCATGCTGTTGACTTTATCTACTATTGCCTGCCATATACCCTCTCTCCTACTTGTTGGCAATTGGGAGGTGGCAAAGAGCTGGTGTTGGTGCTCCATCACACCTCTGACCAAGATGTCATTCTCCTTCTCACTAATGCAACACTTCTGCTTCCTTGTATCCTTCTCCTGGGACTTTGCTAGACCCTCCTGACTGGTACTTTGCTGATTGGGATCTCCCTGGGGTCTCTCCTGGCCTGCATTCTCCATCTTGTCGTCCCAAAAATGTTTTTCTTGTTCGCATGTTTTTTTTTTTTACGCGAATGCTGTTAAATATGGCACTAACCCATTTTGCGTCAAAAGACGTGCCACAAAACATTCTTTTTGCAGCATTAGTGCCATTTTTACCTACTGCATGTCGTAGTGGTTAGCATCATTTTTTTTACGCTAACCATTCCCCGTATGTCATTTTATAAATATCGCGCACAGATGGCGCTAGGGAATGGCATTGGCTCGTGGTAATTCTTTTGACGCACAACTGCACTAGCTTTTTCTTAAATATGGGCCATAGTTTCAGAGAGTCATCTGAGAGGCTTAGAGGGTCAGAAGAGGTGGCACTGAAATGTCTTGATAGGTGATGTGGTCTAATTGCTGGTACTGAGGCTTCGAGTGTAAACCAAGGAAGATCCCTGAAGATTTGAGGCCAGCTGAAAGGCTGTGGTGCTGATAGAGACGGATAGTTCAGCTCTTATATAGACAGCAGTGTAAACAGCATTCACAAAAAATAGCATTTCGGCTCTTAGGATTAGGGCTAGCAGAACACAACTGAGTACCTTCAAAAAGATATAACAATATCTAAAGAAGAGCACATGGCTGTAAAATCTAATAGAGAGAGAGAGACATACAGTTGAGTGTTGATAGTGGGATTGTGAGGTCCAGTTGAAAGAGTTGTTCTGGGTGCCTGAGTCAGGCCATAGAGCAAGAAGGCCACTTCCGAGTAAAGATCTGACAAACCGGGTGTGCCTGGCTCAAATTGCATTATTCAGCAAAGCTTTTCCTTCTCATCATGGGGTTAATAAATCTAACCCCTCTGCTGTCTGTGAACGCTCCTGGATTGCAGGAGACCGACAATGAAGCAAGTTAATCTATGTATGAGCGATACTCCACCCCATCCTTCTCCATTTATCGGAAAGACGCACCAGGCTGTTGCCAATATAACTGAATGGACACGTTTCACATGTTAGCCAAACAGTAGACAAACAGTAGACAAGCAATGAGGTATAAACATCTCAGACTATACCCCATGTTAGCCTTGAGCTCACACCACTCACCTTTGTGGTGCCCATACACATACATCATCAGACTAAGTTGCTCCAGGCACCCTTCGCAGAGGCATACAAAAGCCATTTTGAAGTAGGGTGGCCTTCCCTCGCGATTACTATCTCATTGCCCATGAAACGTTGCCTCCAGAGGACTGGGGTGAAAACACATAACTGCAAATTACTTCCCCCTCTCATCGACATCATAAAATAGACCTTTTGTTTCATCACATTTCAACTTCCTGTGATGGAACACAATTGTTCGCTGTATATTGTGGAATTGTAAGCATAACTGTTTGGTGTTCAAGAGGGACAACATTGTCTCCTGCTCTCCCCCCTTCCTTTTTTAGGTTTTGCCTGCACAGAGTTTGCACTGTGCTTGTGAAATATATAGTATTTATTATAAATCTTAAAAGGGACTTACATCTCGCCCCCTTGCTTTCATTGGTTCCTGTGCTTGCCACTTACTTTTCCTCTGTTTCTATAGGTTGTCACACTATTTTCTTGCATTTACCAATGCTTGTTCCAAGTATGTTTGCTCTTATCAATGTCCCAAGCCACAAGTACTCTGTTCTTCTGTTTCATTTCTAGCATGGCATTTAACTGTTCACTTAAAAATATTAGCTCATAATTGCAGACAATGAGCATAGTTCGGTGATAAGGGTGGTGCATGCTGGACCCCATAGTCTGAGGTGTTAAAAGTATTCTATTATAAACATTATAGTTTGATCAAAGATCAACCAAGAAAAATAAGTTCTCACCCAGAACAAATTATGCATGTTTATGTTCTTCCAGGTTTCTCTTCCTCTCCACCCCAACCCTTGCTGCTTCCCTAAACTAGCGTGAGCTCTTTTCTTTCACCAGAGAGTCCTTCTCAACAGGCGCCTTCTGTCAGCCGTTGTGTGCGTGCGTGGGGGAGGCTGGATGGGGCAGGTCTATTTTAGGTTAAAACTTCAAAGAGCTGTAATTACAGTGGCACTGGACACTCAACCTCACCCGCTGGAGATCTATGTTGCTAGAAGGTGCGGTGCTGTTGTGGGTCAGTATGATAATGATAATGACGTCCCAGCTCGCTCCCACCAACAGTAATCGCGAGACGCATCCTGTGCAGCAATACACGTAGGCATATCAAAGACTCCTGGAAGTGTCTGCCTCTGCACCCAGCATCTTGTTTTTTAGGATAAGCGTGAAGTGCACCAACCAAAACAAGCATTGGCAAAGCAAATAGGTCTTGACTCTATGAAATCTATTGGTTTTGTCAATGTTTGTTTAGACATGTGACACAGGAGTGATCGTTGCTGCTCTGCATTTCTTAAAGTTAAAAAATACCTATGATATGGACACTGCTAAACTTTACTGCGGTCAATGCCGGACGGGATATAGTGTTTTATTTTTTAAACTTTAAGAGATGCTGCACAGCAGCTAGTGCTGCTATGTAACATGTCTGACAAACATTGACAAAACCAATAGACTTCGTAGAAGCGAAAACTATTGGCTTTGCCAATGCTTGTTATTGCCTGCCACCACATGTGCCCTTTGCATACAATTACCTCTGCCAACAGGAAACATTTACCCACCTTTCTTTCTATAGAAACTACTATAGTAAAGATCCTGAAGAAAATTAATCTTGGGACGTCAAAGACTTCCTGATTGAACTTTTACCTGGTTTGTACAGGACTGACTTCCTCACCAACATTGGGATTACACAGGGAGCACTGTATCCGAAACATGATTTAACACAACAAAGACACAGGAAGGCTGCATCAGCTTATAGCCTGTCTCCTCCACCAGGAGCAAGTGCAACAGATTCTCTAGACAGCATGTAAACATGGGTCACTAAATTAACTAGGTGTACTCAAAATCCAGATCACTGATGATTTATCAACAGATAGTAGTACCAAAAGGACCACAACTTAGAAAATGGAACATTAAATGTGGACTCATTAACCCTGCAAAGATGGTGATGTTTGATGGCAGATCCAGAGATTATGCGAACCCGAGGAGACCACCCAGAACAATTCCTAGCTGGGTTAGAAGACTCGCACATGGAACTCACATCACCACAGACAACAGACAGCACATTTTCACAACTCCCACATTAAGCCTCTCAATGTTTTGGTAGGTCACAGAACTGACCCTTCAAGACTCAACAAGAGAAAGTAATCTGATGGTGGACGTTTACTCATGAACCCACAGAGAAAAATCCAAATCCCCATTGAAACCCATATTGGCGTTTGAAGATGAAAACTCGTTGGAACCTACTAGTGGACAGTGATACGGATTATCAGATATCTACTGTCACGGTTTCGGGCGGGTCTGATCAGGACTTTGGTTGGGACACCCCTTGAGGTCACTGAATATCCTAAAGAGGTAGTACACTGGGGCAGAGGAGCAGCTAAAGGCATACACGGAAAGGACAGCTATGGATAGGCACAGGAAACAGGAAAGTGAAAGCAGAGCAACCCTTGTGTGAACAAACAGGAAACGGATTACCAGTGGACAAACACGCTGGGGTTGTACACAGAGTAAGGCGCAGAACCTCCCACAGTAACAGGGAATCTCAAGGCCTCTGTGCAGTTTGCTCTTACAGATAGTCACCCTGCCAGCCCCATAGAAAGGAGGCAGCAGAAGTGATTCTGTCTCTGGACCCTAGAGCACAAACAAAGATAGTACTTACATACACAGGACACGCTCTTGTGGGTCCAGCTGGAAACACAGTGGCGATTCCTAAGAAAACAGCAATAGCACACTGTCACTGTTAGGCACGAAATACAACGTATAACACTGGACAAGGATGGGGGCTGGAATTGCCTCCTGGAAACCAGGAGCCAACCCCAGTACACAGGAGGACACGTATACACTGGTGAAGACTGATAGAACACTTACCAGACACAAAGAACCAAGAAGAAACAGAAACAGAAGGGAACCAACAAAGAGGCAGAGGCAAGAACTAGGAACAGGCTCAGGCTGAAGCAAAGGCGGGTCTAGGACTTGAAAACAGGGTGCAAACTTCTGTCTGGGACAGACAGAGACAGGACTGGGAAACTGAGAACAGGCTCTGGCTGGAACAGGCAAGGACAGGACTGGAATACAGGGAGTAGGAAATGAGCAGTAAACAGGACTGGGAAACAGAGAGAAGGTTCAGGCTGAAACAAGGCAGGAGCAGGGCAGAGAAACAGGGAGCAGGCTTTGGAAGAAACAAACAGGTACAAGGCTAAGAAGTAGGGAGCAGACTCTGGCTGGAACAATCAGGAGCAGGGCAGAGAAACAGGAAACAGGATCAGGCTGGAATAGAACAGGAACAAAACTGGAACACCATCCGACAAGGGGTCTGTAACACAAAGGAATTGAAGTCCGATGCACGACAGGGAGCTTGAGGAAATGGCTGCTTATAAGCAGTTCCAAGCTGGGCTGCACAGGAGAGGTTTCAGGTGTGTGTAGTTTCGGACACTTGCAAGTCCTGGAGGAGAGGATCCAGTGAAAAGGAGCAACTGGACTTCTCCCATTGAAAACAATGGGAAACAGAATCCGGGTTTTCCTGACTACCAAGCTGTGCATTATGGGATTTGCAGTCCCAAGAAGCAAATGTAGTCCTACACAAGTGTACCATGGAGAAAAGAGAAACAAACAGGAGTCAGCAAGGGACTCTAGATAGGTGTTCAAGGTGATTCCCAGGCTTCTGACAGTCCCCTTACAGCGCCCCCTGGAAATGGGACGACCGAGTCGTAACAGTATACCCCCTCCCACCAGTCTGCTCAAGAAGAGAAGGCGATCCTTTGGCTGAAAAAAGTTGAAGAGGAAAAGCCACAGCAAGAAAATCCAACACCAACCTTGGTTGATAAGTTTACAGTCCTGCCATAGGTGAATATTCCAATGAGCAAAGCATGTATTAATACCCATATGGGCTCCGATGTCTTTCCTCTTTATTGTTCGAGTGATACGGGAGGAGTGCATGGAGTTGGTTTCTGGTGAAGTGGATTCAGGAGCAAGGATATCTGGAATGGCATTATGGACGGTATTCTTTAGGACATTAGTTTCCTGTTCAGTACTGCCGTCTTTGGAGGAGATAATTGGCGTATTAGTAACTGTAAGGTCTGTAACATCTTCTGACAAGCAGGATTTGTCTGTTTCTGCAGCAGTATTTACATTGATTGTGGTCTGAGGCTTGCAAAGCATAGAGACTTGGGAAACATGGGTAACTGGTGTTCTCAAAGTAAACATGAAAAAGTCAGAATTTTCTTTCATCTTGGATGACTTCGGAGTATCAAATTCAGGAGCAACAAGAGTTTTCAAGTCTTTAGAAACTGGATTAACATCTGAAAATGTAGAAGTTCCAAAAGCTAATTCTTTAGGGTGATCTTCAGACAAGACTGAGATTTCATCATTGCAAGTGCTCTGTGGTGTATTCATGGTATCAGAAATGGTTTCTTTGCAAAGTGTTTCTACTACAGGTAGTTGATCTTCAACTCTGTTAACACTGAAAGGTTGTTCCTTGGAAAGAAATAGAACTGGAGTCTCTTCAGAAATCACCTTTACACTGTTACCTAAATTTTCAGCTCTAGCCTTTGAATTGATGATCGTTTCTTGCAATAAAACACTAAGAACAGTACTTATCATCAGATCTTCGAATACAAGATTCAAATTCAAGTCTTTAGTTTTAGTGGGACATATTATATCTTTCAGTACTTGAGCTTCGGTTTCAGATTGCTGGTTTTCAGGAGTCTTTAATTTCAGAGACACAGCAGGTGGCATTGGTGTGGCTGATTTTACATCAAAATCAGATACCGGTAGATCAGAGATCTGTTCTTCACTAATTGTGGAGCTGGAAACAGGATACACATTGGCAGGGATCAGCAGGTCAGGATCAGTGGTTGAGGCTGCAACTGTGTCCAGTTCTAGGAGAAGGCTTTCATTTCTTATGACAGGCTGTTCAGTTTCAGATTGCTGGCTTTCTTCCTTGTCTGAATTCTCCACGGTTTGCTTTGACACAGAAGAGATTTTTAAACTTTCTGAGAAGTCCATTACATTCTTAGTAATTGCGGGTATTTCTTCAAGGTCAGAAAAATCCATTAGTTCACTTGAAACAGGAACTGTCTCTTTATTGTCTGAAAATTCTATGATATTGTTTGAAAGGGCAGGAGTATCCCCACAATCTGAAAATTCTGGTGTGTGCGCCATTTGAACAGCACTATCTGCAGGTTTGTTCACGGCAAGACAGGAACCACTGTCATCACTAGATTCAGATTCTTCAACACTGTTGCACAACTTGCCATTAATCTCCAGTAAAGTCATATCTTGGTTTCTTAAGATGCAGCTATTGGAGTCTGCATCAGAACTCTCTTCTTCCTTTGGCTTTATTTGTTCTGATAGAGGGGCTGAGACACTTCCTTCTGAATACTCTGATCCATCCTTTGAATCAAGAGGTGTCAAATCTCTCACAGATGTCAGTGATTCAGTCAACTGCACAGGGATATTCTCTGGAAAACTACAAGCTGAGAGAGAGTCTGAAGAAGAGGCTGATATATTTATAACTGGAGCAGTCTTTTGACATTCATTCGTAGCAGGGAAAATCTGCTTTATAGCAGTCTTTGGAGAGGCACATGAGGTAGCATACTGTTCTTTAAGCGAAAGCTGGTGATCATTTTCTTTTTTCAGGTTTTCAAATTGCCTTGCAGTAGTTTCCATCAGCTGCTCTGTTACTTCTTCTACCTTATAGATAAACAGAATGTCTGGTTCTGGCAACAGTGAAATATGCATTGATGAAAAGAGCCCACGTGCACGAGTTCTTGTGTATGTTACAACATATTCATCATAGAAGTCTGATATCTGCCTTTTAATCTGCCAAAGCTGCTCTTTTAGTGTGTGTATGTCCATATTGTTATCAAACCCACTCAGAATAGAAAAGGGTTTAGCAGAGCTTTTAGGGATTGAGACTGGTGTATTGTCATCCAGTTTGGGAAGAGCACAGGCCTTTTGAGTGGAACTAAGGAATCCCACAGTCTTTACTGATCCATTTGATACAGGTTCTATCCTGCTCACTTGAAAGCACTGAGGGACTGATAGATCCTTACAAGAGTCAGCACAACACTTAGGAATTGAGACTGATGTACTGTCATCCAATTTGGGAGGAGCACAAGCCATTTGAGTTGAACTAAGGAATCCCACAGTTTTTACTGATCCCTTAGATACAGGGTCTAGCCTGCTGACTTGAAAGCTCTGAGGGACTGATAGGTCTTTATAAGAGTCAGCACTGCACTTTGAATTCTGAGAAACTGGGTTAGATGGGCTGAAGCACTCAACAGAAAACAAGGGAATCCCTAGTGTGGCTTCTTGAACAGTGTCAGGGTTCTTTGTTTTGGCAGAGTGCTGGAATTGAACTTGGGATGCGCTAGCATGAGGTAAGGAATTAACCAGTTTTTCTTGAGTGTGAGTGTCTTGTGCAGAGGTAGCAAAAGCACTTCCACGGTTACGAACATTCTTACTGGCTTCAGCTAATAGATATTGCAAAAACTCATTACGTCCTTGTAATTCTTCTACAGACAGGGACTGGGGGTCATAGCCACAAATAACATAATAGTCTATCATTGAAAGATTAGCAAGCCACTCAGTACAGTACTGAATTTGCAAGTTATGGTTTTCTTTAACAAGTCTATCCTTTAAACTAAGGTCTTTTTTAGAGGATTTCAGAGAATGTATAGGCTTAGAAAGGGGTGTCTTAACATGATAGGAAAGCATTTTAAGTCTGTGTGTGCCTTTGCTGCCTGGGGAGCTTGAACTTTTTGGTTCGTGCATTCTGTCACGGTTAAGGGCGGGTCTGATCAGGACTTTGGTTGGGACACCCCTTGAGGTCACTGAATATCCTAAAGAGGTAGTACACTGGGGCAGAGGAGCAGCTAAAGGCATACACGGAAAGGACAGCTATGGATAGGCACAGGAAACAGGAAAGTGAAAGCAGAGCAACCCTTGTGTGAACAAACAGGAAACGGATTACCAGTGGACAAACACGCTGGGGTTGTACACAGAGTAAGGCGCAGAACCTCCCACAGTGACAGGGAATCTCAATGCCTCTGTGCAGTTTGCTCTTACAGATAGTCACCCTGCCAGCCCCATAGAAAGGAGGCAGCAGAAGTGATTCTGTCTCTGGACCCTAGAGCACAAACAAAGATAGTACTTACATACACAGGACACGCTCTTGTGGGTCCAGCTGGAAACACAGTGGCGATTCCTGAGAAAACAGCAATAGCACACTGTCACTGTTAGGCACGAAATACAACGTATAACACTGGACAAGGATGGGGGCTGGAATTGCCTCCTGGAAACCAGGAGCCAACCCCAGTAGACAGGAGGACATGTATACACTGGTGAAGACTGATAGAACACTTACCAGACACAAAGAACCAAGAAGAAACAGAAACAGAAGGGAACCAACAAAGAGGCAGAGGCAAGAACTAGGAACAGGCTCAGGCTGAAGCAAAGGCGGGTCTAGGACTTGAAAACAGGGCGCAAACTTCTGTCTGGGACAGACAGAGACAGGACTGGGAAACTGAGAACAGGCTCTGGCTGGAACAGGCAAGGACAGGACTGGAATACAGGGAGTAGGAAATGAGCAGTAAACAGGACTGGGAAACAGAGAGAAGGTTCAGGCTGAAACAAGGCAGGAGCAGGGCAGAGAAACAGGGAGCAGGCTTTGGAAGAAACAAACAGGTACAAGGCTAAGAAGTAGGGAGCAGACTCTGGCTGGAACAATCAGGAGCAGGGCAGAGAAACAGGAAACAGGATCAGGCTGGAATAGAACAGGAACAAAACTGGAACACCATCCGACAAGGGGTCTGTAACACAAAGGAATTGAAGTCCGATGCACGACAGGGAGCTTGAGGAAATGGCTGCTTATAAGCAGTTCCAAGCTGGGCTGCACAGGAGAGGTTTCAGGTGTGTGTAGTTTCGGACACTTGCAAGTCCTGGAGGAGAGGATCCAGTGAAAAGGAGCAACTGGACTTCTCCCATTGAAAACAATGGGAAACAGAATCCGGGTTTTCCTGACTACCAAGCTGTGCATTATGGGATTCGCAGTCCCAAGAAGCAAATGTAGTCCTACACAAGTGTACCATGGAGAAAAGAGAAACAAACAGGAGTCATCAAGGGACTCTAGATAGGTGTTCAAGGTGATTCCCAGGCTTCTGACAGTCCCCTTACAGCGCCCCCTGGAAATGGGACGACCGAGTCGTAACATCTACTATCAGAATGATGAGATGCCATTAGTGCATTGTTTTCTTCCGCCCTCCCCCTTCCTTTCCTCTCTCTTCCTCCTATTATTGTTTATGGAAGCACAGCATTAATAGGCCATTTCTTCACTTTTGCATGGTAACTGGATAATATCTTGTTCATGATGACTTGAGAGGAGTGGTTAGTAAACATACTCCAGACTCTTTTTCTCTGTCCCAATACGCCACAGGTTCTAGTTACATTAGCGAGTGCACCCACCACTCAGTACCCTGGAGACAGTTCGAGAGGAACAACCCATAGTTGAAAGTTAAAAGATCAGATCGGACTCCTACATAGATTCAGATAAAAAATATCATGTTTGGACATACTTACTGCCCTTTCAGCAAACATTCTATTAAACATCCCATACTCTTTCCTTCCCCATTGAATAGCTTCCCTTATTCCTTTACCTCCACTCCTGCTATAACTCTCTCATATACACATTTAATACCCAGTGGAGTAACAAAACTTGAGGGCACCCCCCTGCAAAGTACATGAAGGGTGGCCCCCTCCCCCGGAGCCAGCCAGGGGTCTGCCATCCTTGCACAGTGCTCTGGGCTGAAGGTGCCCCTGGAGCCTGCCCCCGCACTGTGGGGGCTAATGTTACACCACTGTTAATACCTTCTAGGGCCAGAGGAATACTTTGTCTGCTCATACACATCAATAAAAACTGAAGGCTATATTTATGGCAAAGTCACGCAGGGCAGCAAGTCACCTTGCTGCGCTGCATGACAGGGAAAGGGCAGGAATGCACCATATTTAAAGTAATACAGCACATTCCTGTATTTGTCCCTGCACTGGCGCTATTTTGGCTGCCTAGCACCAATGCAGGTACCCTGGCACCTTGGTGAAAGGGTGCCTCAGTTATATGGAGGATTGTTTTATCCAGGAAGGGGCACTTTCCTGCACAAAAACCATCCCCTAAGGCGTATTCCTCTTTCTCTATGTGCTGCAGAATGAAGCGCACATAGAATGAAGAAGTAACAAGAAGAAATAAAGATATTTCTCCTTGTTACACCTCACCTGGGAAGGCATAGAATTTCAGCGCATTCCCAAGTCCACCACTTTTGTGAATCCAGAATGGCACCAAAAGCCATGGGTGTTTGATGGGAACACTCATGCAATACCCATGGAAAGCCTTCCTGTGTTCTTTATCATCGATTACTTTGTAAAATGTATTATGTTTTCAAACATTGCATTCTTTTATATGTGCACTATATATTTTTTTTTCTCTGTATTTTGTTCTTTTTGTGCGACTGTTTGTGAATCTCCATGTACAGTTATTTCTTTCTTTTATATACTGGGGCTAACTGCCAATGTTACTATTTTACGGCACCTGTACAAGGTTGAAAATAGCACATGTTTTTTTTTTTTATGCTCACTTTGGTTGCCTTCTCTTCCTGAAAAACGGCCTCTTTGTCACCTCTTCTGTACACACTATATAACTATTTCTCCTACTCAATCTTAAAACTCTTTACAACTAACAATTTTCTAAACCAAACATGGCGGCACGGAAGCGCCATCGGGGTATGGCCGCTCTAGCTTAGTATATTTCTAGCTCTTTGTTAATTACGGTTTTCATGGATACTTTCCGCCCGTCGGTCCAGTGTTTTCCCTCATTAGTCCCCTTTCTAGCATTACTATGGTAGATTTAAATAAGCAAGATGGCGGCACCGCCTGCCAGTAAGACGGTACAGAAGAAACATTCACAAGGCACGAACAGGTAACACAGTCCTTGTGACTACGGCTCTCTCTCTCCCCATTTTTTTAAATGCTTGCTGTTCGTTATAGTTTTTTACCCATTGCATTGCGATTTTGCTTGACCCTCTCCTCCTCCTTTTTGGGACTTTTAAATCCCGAGGTTTCAATGAGACGGAGGTTTTGTTTACGTCGACTATCTACATATTAACCTCCATGTGCCTGCTCTTCAGTTTGAATAAGTCGTTTTAGAAACAATTGCTTGCCACATATACGTATTTACTACTAGTGTTACTCGTCATCTCTTCCTTATTGCATTGCTACCTTGTGTGGCCCTCTCCCCGCTGTTTTGACTTTTTTTGACTTTTTTTGAACTTCTAAATCCTGAGTTTCTAATGAGACGGATTTCTACTAACGTCTGCCGCATCTAGAATACTTTTTGTGTGCCCGCTACCATAATTATTTGCTACGCCCCATAACCTAGTCAGCTTTAGATACTTTCATATTCTGCCACCATTAATTCTATTTATAGGGGTTTTTGTTGTCCTCTGTTGTATACGCATATTTATAATTTCCAAAGCGCTCTTTTCATTTGACCAGTGTCGATTATATCCAACACTCCGCTCTCTCTCCTGCCTTTAGCAGTTTATTTTTCACGCCCAAATAATGTAACAACCTTCTCTATGATCAATACAAATGAAAGAAATTTGTCTCCATTTACCATTTGGTCTATAACTTTAAAACTTTACACAAATGTTGTCTATACGTTTCGTGTACAAATATCTATTGCTATTTATTCTGTAGGCTTATCATGGTCACGTCTGCCTTCCGTTTTCACCTACCTGACGTATACATTTGAATAGTGAGGCTTATATCAACAAGCCATCCTGATGCACCTGAACTCCATATTTTGACATGCCTGATTTTTGGTATGGATCCTATTTTGGTAGGTTTTTTTCTTACGGACTAACTCCTTTTTGTGCACTATATAGGTTGGGGTGCTCTTGGGACTTCTTCTTCGCTGGTCAATTATTAAGTTAAATTCTCTATAGAACACGTTTAATAATTTCTGTATTTTTATGCATGGGGAATTCACGTTATTCCACATAACTACTATTAATTACACCTTTGTTCTATTTTTCTATTTTGGGTCTAATGTGGAAACACACCTTTCTGTCCCATCATCACCATTTCCTTTCTAGTGGTTTCATCTTCTTTCCTCTAGTCCTATTTCGTATTTTCTAAGTAATGTCTTCTTTTTTCTGATGGCTATTTGAACACGGTTTCCATTGTTACATTTATATTTTTGGAATGATGAAATAAATTCCTTGTTTTGTTTCATTCTTTTTCTGTATACATATGTTACAGCCTTGAAAAAGTCATGTTGACGAAACACGTGTTGGCTGTTGTTTCTCTGGATGTCTAATGGACACTACCATTGCTATTGCTCTTCGTGACGTATGATGGATATTGCTTTATGGAACACTTTTGCATGAGAAATAAATGTGTCTCTACACCATCCTTTGCATTGAATTCATCATTGGTATACATCACAACTTATTGGATACATTTGGTGTGCCCTGGTGTCTACTTTTGAATAGAATGAAGAAGTAACAAGAAGAAATAAAGATATTTCCCCATGTTACGCCTCACCTGGGAAGGCATAGAATTTCAGCGAATTCCCAAGTCCACCACTTTTGGTAAATCCAGAATGGCACCAAAAGCCAGAGGTGCTTGATGGGAACACTCATGCAATATCCATGGAAAGCCTTCCTGGGTCAGAAGAACTCAATGCAGCGATCTGCATTGCTTTGCATTACTCTAGATTTATCAAGCCACTCATGGCCATAAAAGGTGGCCTTGAGTGGCTTGATAAATCGCATTTTAAGCTTCTGTTGTGCATGCACCACCTTGCATGGTGAATAGCTATGCAACCTCAATCATAAATAGGCCCCTGACTTTATATACACTGAAAACCCTTTCCACAAAATACAAGGATAGTGATTTGACCACGTAATAATATATCTCTGAATGTCGGTGGCTTAACCCTTTATATTAAAAGAAAGAATGTCTTATTATATTTGGCCTCCAAACATATGGACTAAAGCCTTTTGCAAGAGACACTAAGTACCAGAATAGAGACTGAAAAACTCAAGAAAGCCTGCATTGGGAGGTTTTTTATAGCTCAAGGGCCCCAACTTTAGACCCACACTACACAGACCACCCCAAAACAAGCAGCGTGTCGAAAAAGGTGAGGCAATCCCTCCCCAGTATAGTGATACAATCCTGCAAATGATGAAGGAAGATATGCATTTGAGTTGATAATATGTTCTTGAGTAGTTTGTGTAGGCTCTATATATGCTTTGAATAGCACTAACATCTCTTTCTTCCTTTGCCTCAACAGAATGCTGGCTGAGGCAGGCACAATACGCAGCCTTGTTGGGGGAGGTTAGAAGCTGGCATTGGAAACTGTTCTGGACAGAATAGGTCCCATAGACAAAACTTATAACCAAGACAGGGGATTTCTCAATGACATAATGAAAGTTCAAGATTTTAAAGGCATATGACGCATCCTACACCCCTCAGATGAGAAATACACACACTTTTTAGCTGTTCATGACACACAGACGAGACTGGGTTTTTTCCTAATCTCTTACTGTGTTAGAAATTGCGTCTTTGGTTGGCAGTCAGGTTACTCTCTGTCCAAGCAAGTACCCTCACTCTAATCAGGGTAAAGGAGAATCACCCTCAGTTAACCCCTGCTCATCCCCTTGGTAGCTTAGCACAATCAGGCAGGCTTAACTTCAGAGTGTAGGTGTAAAGTACTTGTACCAACACACACAGTAACTCAGTGAAAAAACTACAAAATGACACAACACAGGTTTAGAAAAATAGGAAATATTTATCTAAACAAAACAAGACCAAAATGACATAAATCCAACATACACAAGTCAAGTTATTAAATTTGAAAGCAAAAGAGTCTTCAATCTTTGAGAAAACAGTAAAAACACTGTTAGCGTTGAAAAGTACCTGGGTAGTGTCAAAATAGCACGCGCGGGCAAGTGTGAGTCGAAAAAGGCTAGCAATGTGTCGATTTCTCACCCGCAAGCGAGCCCTTGCGTCATTCTCCTCCATTCGGGTTGTCGTGCGTTGTTTTTCCTCTTCACAGGAAAGCGATGGGTCGATCCGGGCAAGCACTCGGGTACGGACAGATGTTGCATCGTTTTTCCATGCCCAGACGGGTTTGCGTAGAAAATCCTGCTGCACGGTATCAGCAAAACCGCGCTATGTGGGTTGCGATGTCATCAGCCTCCGTCAGCAGGTGTTGCAAGTCGTTTCTCCAGCTGCGTGCATCGATCTTCCAGCCACGCTGCAGGTGGAGCGTCGATTTCTGCCGCGTGTTGTTTCTCAGCCACGTCTCTGAAGGTGCGTCAATATTTTCCCGGCACAGTGGTCTGTGTGTGGATTTTCAATCTTGGTCTGCCAGCTTCACCTGTCAAGGCTGCAAGAGCTGGAGAGGACACCACTTGGCAGGGCAGGAGTCTCAGCAGAGAGTCCAGGTGCTGGCAGGGAAAGTCTTTGATGGCCCTGAGACTTCAGGAACAGGAGGCAAGCTCAGGACAAGCCCTTGGAGATTTCTTCACAAGCAGGAATACACAACAAAGTCCAGTCTTTGTACCCTTTCACCAGGCAGAAGCAGCAACTGCAGGATAGCTCCACAAAGCACAGTCACATGCAGGGCAGCACTTCTCCTAAGCTCTTCTCCATGCAGAGGTTCCTCTTGATGTCCAGAAGTGATCTAATTTTTCAGGGGTTTGGGTGCTCTTCTTATACCCATTTTGGCCCTTGAATTAGGCCTACTTCAAGGGAAAGTTTCTCTTGTTTGTGAAATCCTGCCTTGCCCAGTCCAGGCCCCAGACACACACCAGGGGGTTGGGGACTGTATTGTGTGAGGGCAGGCACAGCCCTTTCAAGTGTAAGTGACCACTCCTTCCCTCCCTCCTAGCACAGATGGTTCATCAGGATATGCAGGCTAAACCCCAGCTCCCTTTGTGTCACTGTCTAGAGAGAGGTGCAAACAGCCCAACTATCAAACTAACTCAGACAGGGAATCTACAAACAGGCAGAGTCACAGAATGGTTTAAGCAAGAAAATGCCCACTTTCTAAAAGTGACATTTTCAAACACACAATCTCACAACCAACTTTCCTAAATGAAGTGTTTTTAAATTGTGAGCTCAGAGACCCCACACTCCACATGTCTATCTGCACCCAAAGGGAATCTACACTTTATTCATTTTTAAAGGCAGCCCCCATGTTAACGTATGAGAGAGATAGGCCCTGCAACAGTGAAAAACAAATTTAGCCGTATTTCACTGTCAGGACATATAAAACACATTAGTATATGTCTTACCTTAAACATACACTGCACCCTGCCCATGGGGCTGCCTAGGGACTACCTCAAAGGTGTCTTACATGTAAGAACATTGAAGGTTTAGGCCTGGCAAGTGGGTACACTTGCCAAGTCGAAATGGCAGTTTTAAATTGCACACACAGACACTGCAGTGGCAGGTCTGAGACATTATTACAGGGCTACTAATGTGGGTGGCACAACCAGTGCTGCAGGCCCACTAGTAACATTTGATTTACAGGTCCTGGGCACCTTTAGAGCACTTTACTAGGGACTTACTATACTAGTAAATCAAATATGCCAATCATGGACAAACCAATCAACAATACAATTTACACAGAGGGCATATGCACTTTAGCACTGGTTAGCAGTGGTAAAGTGCTCAGAGTTCAAAAGCCAACAAAAACAGGTCAGAACAAATAGGAGGCAGGAGGCAAAAAGATTGGAGATGACCCTGCAAAAGGAAAAAAAAAAAAAACACACTCTTTGATACTTTTAGCGCTAGATTGTGACATCCTGGAGGTATCTATTCCAGATCATGCACCAGTCTGTCTCTGTATGGACTGGAAATTAAGTAAACTCATTAGAAAAACATGGCTTCTTAAAGACTCCCATTACAAGATGAACCTTGAGAAAACACAGCTGAAATCAGACCTATTCACATATCTCAACAAGAAAAACTGTCAGTGGTCTCAAATTTATGAGCAACAGCTAAGTCTTCCGTCAGGGTCTTGTCATGCAAGACTCTGCAATAGCCAATAGAAGGAGAGCGGATCGTCAAACCATATGGGACAAACCATTAAATCTCTGACACATCAGTACACTGTGACCCGGAAAGCAATGTTTAAGAAATAGTTGGAGAGAGAAGTCAAAAATTGATCTTAATGAGCAGAATACTTGCTCTATAGATTAAAAGCACACCACTCATTACGAGAAGAGTGACAATATGGATCGCTTGTTGGCAGAGCAACTGAGGTAAACAGAGTCAATAGTGACCATCCCTGTAATAAGAGATGTGTCAGGCCACTTAGTCAGGAAACCACAAGAAATAATAAGAACCTTTCCCTCCTCTTATAAAAAAACTCTGCAGCTCTGAATTAATGTACGGTGCGGCTAGGGAGGACAGGGTCTTTGAAAATGTAATATTACCGGGTTTTCACCTGGACATTAGCCTACACCTAGAAGAACGAAATAGGGAGCAAGAAAATAGTGTAAGCAATTCCAAACCTTTGATACAACACAGCTCTTGGTAGACGGCTATACAGGGGAGTTCTCGAAATGGACAAAAAATACAGCAAATGATACCCCATTCGAAGTTTTTTTTAAAGATGCTTAACAATCAGGAAGTTTAGCTAACCTTTCCAACAGAGCATTGATTATGGTTCTTACAGGCAGGGATAGATCTACTCAATGTATACATCAAACTATAAGCAGGAATCCTACCTAGCCAGGCAAGTAATGTTTCATCAATCACAGGTAGTTTTTCTACAGATAGCAGCACTCAATCATATGCTAACCCTCAAGCATGTGCTTTGGATTGCTAAGGACTCCAAGGACAAGTCTTTAACATTATCTCTTGATACCAAAAAGGCGTTTGATCGCATTGAATGGGAGTATATGTTTCATACCCTCAGGAGGCTTGGTCTGAGAGGTAAGTTTATTTCTAAAATGAAATGATTAGAGAAACATTCCACTGCACAGGTCAACTGTTGAGGCTTTATATCTATCCGTTCCCTATTGGCAGAGGAACATGCATGGGATTCACGTTTCACCATTATCATTACTACTGGCACTAAACCCTATTAGCAGCTGAAATCTGCAAGTCCACTGTCATTACTTCGGTTGTAACTCCAACTGGAACCTCCAAGATATTACTATATGCTGACAATATCTTACACTTTCTTACTTAAATAGTTCTCTCTCAGCCCTCATGTTGATGATAGTGGAATTCTGCATGGTATCTGGCTTTAGAATTAATTAGGGTAAGTGTGAGTTGTTGCTAATGTCACTTGGGCCAACGACAGCCATCATTGGGGGGGGGGGGATTCATTTCAGTGAAATCCATTAAACTGAAGAACCTGGGAATTTATATCACCAGAGGCTTGGAAAAAAAATATATCCATTAATTTAGACCCACTTCTTATTAATACCCAAACTGACTATACGAGATGAGATGTTTACCTATGTAGCAGGCATGCTCTACTTACTTGTATGGACCCCTTCTCTCAATGCTATAACTAAACATGAGGGGGCTCCCCTGCAACGTACATGGAGGGTCCCCCCTCCTAGCCCCCAAACCCAGTCAGGAGCTCTCAAGCCAGGGACCTGACGCTAGTGCACAGTGCTGGCTGTGCTAAGGGCCCCCTGCACAGCGGGAGCTGCGGGGGCTTCTGTTATTCCTCTGCCATCACTGAGACGTATCGATAAAGGTATCAAGAGCTTCATATGGGCTAATTAGAAGCGGAGACTGTGGCTGTCCAGAATTACAGCACAGAGGTTATGCGGCGGCATCAGTCTCCCATGTGTTGAACACTAGTGCATGGTGCTATAACTGTCCAAATTGCTTTACATGTGGCCAAGACCGAGAGATACTCCCCTACGGGTCCTTATACACCGTGAACTCAAACTCAGGGGCCCCATCTCCAATGGTTTTACCAAATATAAGACTTCTACCTTATTAACATCGGACCCTGCAGTACAAACTTCAGTACGGACCTGGATGAATGCTCATTAATTACCACAGACTAATGCCAGATTACATTCCATAGCAGTACCTCTCTGGAATAACGCCAGCATTCAGATGGATAACTGGTCGAAGGGGACATAAAAAAAACACACGGACAGAAGAATAACTTTTACGGCAGAATAAGAAGTGCAAATGTATTCGATTAATATATTGTTTTACCAGTATGCTAGGGCCCTTGCCATAGCTCATTCTAGATTCTTCCATTCAACAATAACTGAAACACTGGGGCCTACGTAAAAAAGTAATGTCAGGGTTCTATAATGTGTTTGGCCACCATTTTACACTCTGAGGGCCAGATGTACGACCTTTGGTTTTGCGACTTGCAAGCTGAGATCCCTATTTTGTGAATCAGTAACTGCATATCGACTCGCAAAATAGGGATGCTACATCCTACCAGGCCATTTTGCAGTTGCAAATGGCAATTATCACCTTTTGCTACTGCAAATTGGCATCATACATCGGGCCCTATACCCCTTCACATTCATCTTTGCAATAAATGGCAGCAAATGCTATACATAGGTTATGTGAAGGATAAATGAGGAGAGGTGATGGAAAATTTGAATTAAGGTGTAAGGTAGACCAGAATGAAATTCTACCTCTTCAAAGCAATACAGGACTGCTTTTGAATGCTGTAGAAACTCTTGACAGCAGGACTGTTACACTATTTAAACTGCTGCGGATGAAGCCAGACAGGATGAGACAGAACACATTCAGGTCCGTAATTGGAACCATCCTAAGCAGCACATTAGACATAATCACACGCTTGACAAAACAAATTGTTATACTGCATCACGTGACGGACTCCCTCACACTAACAAACCATGAATGACGCCTACTGTTCAGGCTTATAGCAGCTGCCAAGATATGTATCTTGAAACAGTGGCAATTGCTGCAACTCAACAAACATGATGAATGGCTTACTGATATGTACCGGACGATCTCCTCTGAGAAACCTATTTACAAGTTGCAGGATTTCATGGAGACCTTCCTGTTAATCTGGTCATCATTTATAACCACACTGCTTGATGAACAAAATGGGACTATCTCTTGAGCGTGATCCTTGCAGTTTGATTCAGTTTGATTAAATCGCCCCTCAAGAACCACCCTGTCTTTTGAACTATTCTTATGCATTCAATCCCCCTTTACCACAATATTCGACCCTTAATTGTCACTCCCTCCCCTTGTCCACCCATGCAGTGTGTGGGATGTGCAAGTCTTTCCTTAGACCCTAGAAGAATGTTCCCTCCCAAATTATAAGGGCAGTGCTGTATACTTTGTCAAGAAATACCTCACCAGCATACCTGAGCTGTACTGATAACATGATGTGTAATCCAGCGTATTCAGACACTGAAATGGTTAGTTTCATTAAGAAAAATACAGATTATTGGCAAGACGAGTGATCACATTGTCTACACTTTTTGGGGCAGCATGTTATTGTTAATATGTTTTTGATCTAGTCTGGGCACAGGTTGTTCCTACAGCTAATCAAATTAGGAAATGCATGTGTGGGGAGAGGCAGACAAAATGCAAAAGAAGACAAAAATAATTTGGAAAAATATATCTTGGGTTACGGCATGCTTGCTAGAAAAAATAAAAAGAGTGAGTATCAGCAGATTGATTCTATTCTAGGAAAAGTGACGTCAGGGACGATGGATATCAGCTAAAAGGGTACACCTCTCCAAGCGTTCAGGGATTCCTCATCATCATAGTATACGATCAGCAGCAAAGTTGCCATCAGGAATGTGCAGGATCAAGCGTGTCGAGAGAGAATGTCCAAAGTTCCAAAGATTATTGATATTTCAAAAGTCATAAAATGTTCCAATTGGTCCATAACATTACTTCACGTCACACGAGAGGGGCATCATCCAATGAAAATTATTAATTAACTTCACTTTGCAGCAGTTCATTTACTTCCCAGGTTCTGCCATGGGATTAGCTCATGTCTGTGTGAATCAAACAGTTTGAAACAAATTATAGTCCATGGTCCAGCACAATTTAACATTTCAAGGACAAATGTATTTCTCTTACACAGTTAGACAATTAATTTTACAAATTGGACTTTGCTTCTCATGGGAAAGAATTGTAAAAGGAAGCTTCACCTTACAAGAAACATAATTGCAACATCTTTTAAATGGCGACAAATAATACACGTTCTATAGGCCTTGTTAAGCTAACATAAATTATTCAAATGCAATACAGGTTATTCATTGCAGTTTAATAAAGCATGTAAAATATAAACATATAAACTTATCCACATTAATATTTTCATTATTGAAAGCAATACATTACATTTAAAGTGAAGACTTTATTAATACTTTCCAATGATTGTGACAGAGAAGTGGATTTCTTTATTTCTGAGTGACTCCTTAAACTAGTAAATCACACAATAAATGTTTAATAAACACATTTGTTTCAATACATGTGAATAAACTAAAGTCTAAATTATACTTTAACATTATTTTTATTTTACTAACGTTAATAGGATGTGGTGTTCCAACGAATAAGAGTGGAAATGTGGTTGATCTGCAGTCGAAGAAGAAAACGTTTCATGGTCATGCTTGTGGAAATTTTGGACATTGGCATCGAGAATGTCCTTATAATAATGTGAATAATTTGGTGCAAAGTGATGGTGTTGCTCAGGCTGTTGGCAATGATCAAGTTCAAATTCAGAGAATTCAAAAACCATGAGTTCAAAATGTGTTTCCTTTTACAGGTGCACATCAAATGCAAATTCCACAGCAAATGCAGGTTCAGCAACAAAATGAAGATTCCACAAGCTCCAATGACACAGGAGCAGGTGATTGTTCCTCAGCAAAGCATTAATCAGAGAGCAAATGCAAATGTAAATCAGTTAGTGTCACAGTTTCCCTTAATTGATTTAATTGATGAGGAGTTTCCAGAAACATTTAATAGTGATAGTCCTGATGATGAGGAGTTCATGTTAGCAGTAGATCAATGTGGTCCCTATGTAAATACCAATATTGTGGGACACAATGTTTCATTCCTGGTCAACACTGGAGCTACATGTTCCACTATCAGAACCACAGAAGTTCCAAATTTGCCCTTGTCAGGAAAAAGAATTCGGGTAGTAGGAATAGCAAATAGGAAATTGACAAACCCCATTATGGAACATGCCACTGTAAAAATAGATTCCTTTGAGGATAAGCACCTAAATGTGGTTTGCAATTCACTTCCTGTTAATCTGTTAGGACGTGATCTATTGTGTAAGCTAAACTGTGCCATTAACTGCCCACCCGGAGGTATAAAGAGTCAAACAAGTAATGAAGAGGATGTGCCCTGTAAAATAATGAAGCAGTATCTGCTTGTCACATTTCCCCAATGATGAAAGTTAAAGATTTGCCTGATGAATTGCAAGAGAAAATTTTACCAGAAGTTTAGGATTTTTCAGGAAAAGAGATCAGACTCATAAAAGGAGTTGAGTCAGTTAAAATAACAGCAAAGCCAAATGCAGTGTACCTGAGGATACCACCCTATAATATGACCCCATAGGTGATTACAGGAATAGCTCCTGTAATTGTGAACTTCATTAAGCAGGGTGTTCTAAAATAAATCTTGGGAGGCCCATATAGTTCCCCTATTTTAGAATTGCAGAAGCCTAGTGGGAAATATTGCACAGTCCAGGATCTGAGAAAAGTGAAAGAAATTGTTGTCCTTTTTTGTCCAGTGGTACTGAGTCCTGCAATGATTTTGTTTCAGATCCCGTATGAAGCTGAATGGTTCACAGTTATTGACTTGTGCCAGGCGTTCTCTGTTCTCTCGCATGGGGATAGTCAGTTTCCTTTTGCTTTTAAATTCAGAAGCCGTGTTTTTGTCTAGTGTTGTATGCCTCAAAGGTATACTGAGACACCATCAATTTTTAATCAGATTTTTAAATAATTTGGAGTCCCTTAAAATAGCCTTTCATTCAGTTTTGGAGCAGTACATCGATGATTTGATGATTGCATCAAACACACGTGAAGCCTGTAGGAGAGATAGAATTGCCCTGTTAAATCATTTAGCAGAAAATGGGCATAACGTTTCCCCAGCAAAGTTAAAATATGTTCTAAAAAGAAGTAAAATACTTAGGTCACCACATTGAGAAAGGTGCAAGAAATGTGTCCCAAGAGAGAATCTCAGTAATAATGCAAATGAACCCACAAGTAACACAGAGAGATGTCAGAATGTTTTTGGGAATGGTTGGCTATTGCCATCAGTGGATTCTGAATTTCTCCCTTTTGTCAAAGCCTTTACTGAGGCTGACACTCAAAGATGTGTCTGATCCAATACCACTGGATGACAAATGCATGCTTGCCTTTACTGAGTTGAGACCAAGCCTGTACAGAGCCACAGCTCTGGGAATGCCAGATTACAACAAATGCTTTTCTTTGTTTTGCTGAGAAAGGGATTGTTGGGCACTTTTAGTTTTGACATAGTTACATGGAATTGCAAACAAGCCTGTGGTATATTTTCCTGCCTCATTGAACCCAGTAGCTGCCGTGTGGCCCAGTTGTCTAAAATCCGTGGCTTCCGTGAGTGTCAGTATACACAGCGCAAAGGCATTGTTGCCCTCTGAATGTTTTTGTGCTCCACTCCGTTGAAGTCCCTTTGACTTGTACGCATACCCAGTGCCTGACCAATGCTCATTTAACTCACCGTGAGTAGGTCATTCTCTGCTCACAAAATGTCAATATCAGAAAATGCAATGTCCTGAATTGCGAGAAAAATTTGCCGAAGAACAAATAGGATTCAGTAGTGCAGGTTGTGTTCAGAGAGATGAGGATGCTGTTTGGGTGTCCAGTGAAGGATAAGCAGTGTTGCCAAATAGTTTGTTGTGCCCATTGGCAAAATATTACCATGGACAGGCTCACGAAGGTAGAGACAAACATGGTACAACTCCAGATTCAAATTGGTTGCTGAAGCAATGTGGCACCGATGTGTAACATGTCAGCAAATGAATGTAGGAAAACGCACTGTAGTTAACCTGAGTCACATAGGTAGATTAGGAGGTCCCTTCAACAGAATACAACTTGATTTCATTAAAATGCCTGTGTGTAAAGGATTGAGATATGTTTTGGTGATGGTGTGTGTCTTCTCACGTAGGATCGAGGCTTACCCAACATGTAGAAATTATAGTTTTACAGTTGCAAATCTGCTGTTGATGGAACTGATACCTCAATTCGGATTTCTGACTTTTCTGGAATTAGACTGAGGAACTCATTTCACAGTGAAGTCATAAAATTGTTGTGTGCAGCATTACAAATTGGGCAACGATTGCACTGCAGCTATAGACCAGAAGCTTCAGGATTAGTAAAGCAGATGAATGGAACTTTGAAGTCTCTACTGGCGGAAGTGTGTGCATCTACAACGTTAAAATGACTGAATGCATTGCCTCTTGTCCTAATGAGCATGCACAGCACACTCGACAGAAAGACTGGCTTGTTCCCTCACATGAATATTATGGGGCATGCTACAAAATTGCCAGCTGTGCCCGCAAATGCACTTGTGAACAGTACAGATGACTTAGTGCTTGATTATTGCAAAGGACTAGGAGAAGCAACAGCTCAACCACAACAAGAACTGAGTCATGATCTGAGTCCAGGAACCTGGTGAAGCAGCATGTAATAAAGTCATGCTTGCAGCCTCATTGTAAAGGGCGTTCAAAGTTGTTCTTGTGACTACAATAGATGTGAAGTGTGCTGGTCTCCCGAAAGGGGTTCATGTGAGCTGCACTTGCAAAGTTTCAGCTCCCATTGATCAAACAGCGCCTGTTCCTGGATTAGGTACAGTGAGTGAAGGGATCCAGGTCAGCCAAGCTTTGGGGACTGAAAAAGTGGCTATCGCAGAAAATGCACCATCTGGTGAATCTCTGAGCAAGCCTGTTGCAGTTAAAGGTGCAGGAGGGTCAAGTTAGAGTCAAATGACTCCTGGCAGCTCAGACAACACTGAAAACTCAAACATGCCTGTGAAAAGAAGTGTAATTAGAGACCACTGGCCCGAGAAAAGTCCAGACCCACTGATAGATGTGCCTCCTACTATTGCTGAAGTAACTGAAGGATCAGAGCAAAGTGACAGTGAAACTGAAGGTTGTGAGACAAGGAGGTCAAAGAGAAAAACAGTGCCAAGTTGCATGTTCTCTGCTCCTGAATGGACTTATTGCGCATCTGATGACTGGGAGAAGGAGTTTGTTGCCTTTTGTTCTAACAATTTGTTTCCAACTGAACATTTTGAAACTTTAATTCACTTTGGAACTGAACTTTAAAATTTCATTGCTGCTTGACGGACAGAAATATTATATGCTGAAAGTACTCATAACTGATTATCAGATGGTTTATTATTAGATGTATTTTAGTAGTGATTTTTGAATATTTGCAAGTAGAGAAAATCTTGATGAACTTTCTCAGCTCAAGAACTTTGTAAATAAGTACAATGAGTTTTGAGAAGATACATTTTTGATTTTTGTTTTTTGCCTTGCTCGCATAAAGAAAAGAACATTTTAAAAAAGCTATGCTATAAAATAATTGAGAGGCGCTTTTGCATTTTTTATTTTTGAATTTTTGCTTTTATGGATTTGATTAACTATGTGGTCTGAGTCTACACAAGCCATGAAACCCGAGAAAGGTAAAAGGAGAAAATGTTAGTATGTGTGTGTAGGATTACCAACAGTGTGTGTGTCTGGGCATTTTATTGATAGCTGGACTGCGTCTGTCAGAGAAAGAGGAGATTGAGAGCCCAATTACACTGATGTTAGGAGATTCAACTGCAGAACGAGATCCCTGTATGAAGATGAGAGATTGTTACACACTGACAATTCTAAAGGTGATTTGACATCAAAAGTGTATTATAAATTGTTGTATGAATACATTGAGATGATGGATGTGCAAGAAGGAATTACTTATCACAGTTTGCCATTAACCTATAGAGTTTCATGTAGTCTGTTATTAACACTGTTATATATGCATGGATATTTCCAATTCTTGTATTCCAGTTATGACCTATTGTAGTGTCCTTATCTCCTGCAAGAGGAGCCCTTGTCACCACCAAAGCAGATGCCCTGATCTGGACTGAAAAGCTACAACAGCCAAAGGTGAACACCAGCTGGAGATTATGCTCAGAAACTACAATTGCCAAGAATCAGCAAATGTCTGTGTCTGGTCTGGGGGCTACAAGGGCAGAAGACGTGTGCCCACCTTGCAATTTTGTGGTGCTGATTTCTGCCTAGTAGCCCGTGCGCCAATTGAAAGTTTGAGGGCGTGCATAGGGGAGCAGTTGGTGATCACCAATTTAACCACACAAAAAGGACCAAGAATCAATTGTAAATTTAGTAAATTATTTACAGATTAGTACTCACTCCAATATAACTGCATATCAAAAATCAGGTTGTAAAGGTACAGAATCAGAACTGGCAAGCTGAAATGCCCGAATGAGTTCAGTCTCCATAGCATAAGATATATAAAGATTACAGTGACAGCAGTATAGAAACTGATAAGTAGGAATGTATATTCTGCTAAGAAATCTTGGTTTCTCCTCCTTAGCCAGAACAGAATGAAGGACAAATAGCTAAACCTAATCTAGATAAGCTAACAAGTCCAAGGTTCAGGGGTATAGCAAAGTAGGTGTCAAAATTTAAAAGACTTAGAAGTCTTCAGAAAATAGAGTCCAGTGTTAACATTAAGCTAAACACTGTAAGGGCAAAGTGGTCTGAGAGGTATGTACCTCTCCAAGTATAAAAGAATCTGCCTTACAACAAAAAAATCGAACACCAACTTAAAGTGGAAAGTTCCACGAGAATCTGTATCTTCTGAAAACGCCATCAAATACCCAATTATTTCTCTTTCTCATGGAGTGCACTTGCAACATGGAGTGATTCTCCCATTCCACAGAACACTAATGACTGAGTTAACCTAGAATTTCTTCTCTCCAGATAGATCATAAAAGGGAGGATTCTCTTTGTTCATTAAGTTATACAGTCCTTGCCAAGATCTTCTCTCTCAGGCCTAGCTATCTCTAATACACAATACGCCTTTCACAAGCTAAGAAATCAAGGATGTGCACCTGCAAGGAAAAACACACAAACAACTGAAAATAAATTTCACACATTAAAATGAAGACCTACTCTTGCTAACTTAGCAAATCACCATTAGTCAGCACTGGTAAAGGCTCAATTATAATTCGAAAAATAATATCAGAATAAATGCAAAACACAAGCAATCAATGCATGGTTACATGTGTAATGTGCATTCAATAAATGCAACATTTAGAAAAACAAAAATATGAAGGAGAACTTCAAATCTTCATGTTAAAGCTAAACATTAGAACTCACGCATATTAATGAATCCCATAATTTTTACAGTGAGTGCCAATAGTGCGTTTTGATGCTTCATTTCACGTTAATAAAATAAGACACACAGAATATATGATGTTCATTACATTGTCATGCTACTTCTGTAACATACAGGGATGCAGCCAAAAGTATGCTGCTTAAGCTGCTGCTGCAGGACTGCATCATCAAAGCTGTCGTGCAAAAGCCAAATCTCAGAATGCATCTGCCAACTCCACAAGAGCTAGATCCTTATTGAGCATGTAAATTGGAAGTGACTGAATGTACAGAGGCAATTCTGCTGCTAGGAACTGCAGATTGCCCTTTGTGGACTAGTAGCAACACAAACTATTGCACTAATCTACACTTTAGCTGGTGGTGCCATTCAGAGTGAACTGCACCTGTTCATTACCAATGCGTAAACCCATACCTAATAAGAGGGACCGTAGACATGAGCAAATCTCCTAGAAGGCACTGTAGGGAGTAAAGCACTTCACTGAGATTTGTAGATATGATTACATCCTGGTAATTGTATTTCTGTTTGGACTATGCAATTTATTTATTTTTTTGCTGTGAGATTAGAGTAGCTTCTTTTTACGAAAGTATACACTATGTTGCACAGTAAGTTATTTTGTCTGTTGGGCTGAGTTCTGATCTCTTGCCTAATTTAATTGCGGACTTGCATAACACATGCATATGTTTTCTTTGTTATCCCTTTCAGGTTTATATTTGCAAGGTGCATGTGTCTAATGTGTCATACTTACAATTACAGTATTATTAACCATAATATTATATAAATATTTGTTAAAGTGTTAGATTCTACTTTTTTAAATTATCAATTACAGAACTGTGGATGATATGGTTATATATAATGGATGTCACACCAACTATTTTGATATTTTCAAATATCTCCCTCAAGCAGTCAAGTTGCATATACTGCACAAATTGACTACTTCAGCAGTCATTATGAAATCAACCTTTTAACCAGTAGCCCTGCCAAGTACCACACATCAGGGGTTAGTTTAACCCAAATTAATAATATCCCTGCATCCCCTAACAATGCACATTATCACGCATATGCATGGCTGAAATTAACAAATAAATCCTATTGTGCACAGTCATCTGTTCGTCAGCTGCGGACAGGCGGCATATGGCAAGGTCTTTTATTGCACATAGGATGAATCTTGGCCCAGGAAACTGTGCTGCTGGCAGACCTCTATTTACTTGCAGTGATGTACATTGGGGCCCACGTATGTTGTGCAGCTTGCCTAGTGTGCAACTATGTGACTCTACTATGGCAACAAAGCACTGAAGGGGCGCTAGACCCCGAACTTCCCAATTCTGGCCACTTAGGGCCAGATGTAGAAAGCATTTTGCATGGTGCAAACTGTGAAAATCGCAGTTTGCGCCATGCAAAATGCCTTTTGCGATGCACATTCACAATTTGCAAGTCTGTTGTGAATTGTGAATGCGACTCGCAAATAGGAAGGGGTGTTCCCTTCCGCTAATGTGGTCGCAAAGCAATTCGCAGTTACCACCAGTGTCACACTGGTGGTAATCCATTCGCAAAAGGGAAGGGGTCCCCATGGGACCCCTTCCCCTTTGTGAATGTTGCCAATAAGGGTTTTTCAGAGCAGGCAGTGGTCCAATGGACCACTGCCTACTCTGAAAAACCGAAACCAAAAGGTTTTGTTATTTTTTTTATTTTGCATCTCGTTTTCCTTTAAGGAAAACGGACTGCAAAAAAAAAAAAAAAAATGCTTTATTTAAAAAGCAGTCACAGACATGGAGGTCTGCTGACTTCAGCAGGCCACCATCAATGTGAGTGCAGGGACTTGCGATGGGGTTGCAAAATGCGACCCACCTCATCAATATTAATGAGGTGGGTCTTTGCGACCCCATAGCGACTCGCAGTCGGTGTCTGAGTCACCGTGCTGCATCCGATTTTGTGAATCGGAAATTGCGAGTCGCACCGACTCGCAATTTCCAATTCGCAAAATCGGAAATTGCTACATCTGGCCCTTAGTTCCAAATGCAGAATGTAAGCACCATCCGAAGCCCAGATCAAAGAACGAAAGCCTCCAGCCTGGACCGCTGATAAAATAACATTTGCTGTCCCTCCTTAGCTTCTTTGGGGGGTGTTTAGTGTATTAAACACCTCCCACCAATAAATGTATCTTCTGGAAAATAGTTGGGTAAGGGTGCTTTCATCTGGTATAGTGAGGAATTTGTTGGATTTCACATGGGCTTTTTACATAATCACAGACAAAAACGTACACTCACTCTCTCCCTCTTTGCTTTGAAAATGTTCAAAAATGTAGGTTATTTTACAAAATATTGCCTTTTCTCTCACTTAGTGCCCCTACCAATCCGCATTCGTCTGCATTTCCACTGCCTCTTTAGTCTCTCTCTCTCATTTGCTCTGCGTGTCGTATGATGTATGTTGATTTTGTAAGTGTTAGCGCATCAGAGCCTTAATAAGTAAACTTACAAGGAGACGCGTTTACGTCAATGAAACTTTGGACCACGTTCGGGGACTTCCCAGTACGAGATGTCTTTTTGGCATCACAAATCAATAGATCAATAACCCAATCAATGATCACAATAAATAATCAACAAGCTAATCAATAACATTTAATAAGAGTCAATAAGGTGAACACACCATGACCTTTTAGCCATGAATAACCACACCAATGTAGTAAAGTGTTAGGATATTTATTTCCCTATTAGCTACAATCTAATGTCATTTCTGTTAATCTCATTAGCAATTAATCACATTAGGAACTCAACTAATTAGCAATTAGATCGCGATCAATCAATGCATAGAGAATATTCATTCAGTACTTAGGCTAATCATTAATATGAAGCAACTTAGCAAAGTATCAGTAATACATGATTCAACAAAGCAAGAACTCAGTCATTTGTCTAATTGCGTAGGATATTTGCAAACACCTTAACTAACCTCAAATTAGCATTAGCATGTTGGGCTTCATGCAAAGCATTTTAGCAACCACAAATTTGGAAAACATCCAAACTATGGCCTCTATCAAAAGAGCAGTTGGTACCTAGAAAGAGAAGGCAAACAGTCAATTACAATTTTTGCATCAGATAGTTACCAATCCAACGGATCAGCAAACAGCGTCAGTCTTCGTCCTCAGAACATCAGTCGGTTCGCCATCAACAGAGATAGGACGGGGCAAAGTATCGATATAGCATAGCTAAGGAATAGGATCTTCCCTCATATGGAGGAGAAGTAAGTATCAGGTAAGAATGGGTAGAGGATGGTTTAAAGTATCAGGACAAAGCAAAAGAGTAAAAAGTCTCAGTGAGTGAGAGAAGTCTCTCTTCTGAGCCCCGTTTCTCCTTGGGTCACTCCGTTAAATCAAAGCTGTCTAATTAGCCCTTAACTCCTCATTGGATAATAATTGGTGGATTGTTATCTCTGTGCAATAACTTTCCACGCATCTTGCCAGAATTTTCCACAAACCACAGTTCTCATGTCGCGGACTGCTCCACTTATTGACGTCTTCATCAGTTGGAATGTCAGGTAAGAAAAGTTACACTTTGCGCTCCAGTCTGTGTTTCCATTGTTTTCTCCTACTACAGCTAACCTTGCACCTGTTACAAATTACACTGTTGCATTCAGCAAGAACGTCTCCTTGAACAAGTCGGTTCTCATGAGAAAGAATTTACTACGGCTACACACACATAACTTCTGAAAAAGTACAGCTTCGTGTCCTTCAGGAAAACAGCACATTACACGTTAGAAAAACACAGTTTAATATGAGACCAGGCAGCTATGCCCAGACCCTCGCTAAACTAAGGCCTTCTAATTTAATAAGCAAACTCTTAATACATAACTCTAATTATGATATGGTAATACAAATTCAAAACATTAGTACATAATTAAGTCAGAATTAACAGCTTTCATTAGTCTTCATATACATTGGTAGCCACTCCCCGTGGGCACATTTCAAACGTGTGCATTATTTTCTATGTTAACTGTGAGAAAACAGGGCTGATTGCAGAGGCCCCCTAACTTTTTGCCCCCATTTCCCACTTTTGGCTGGTGTTTTCCTGACTCTGATAGTGCCCTGGGTACTGCTAACCAGTCCCCCAGGGCCTGTGCTCTGTGTAAAATCAATATGCAAATTAGGCTAATTATAATTGGCTAAGTCAACCTACCTATAAGTACCTAATATATGGTAGGGCATGCAGGTTTAGGGACCCCAGTATAGGTAGTGCACCCATAGGTGCACTGCTGAGGTGCCCAGTGTCATTTTAAAGGCAGGCCTGCCTTGCTGGCTGCTTTTATGTTAAAGTTATATGCAAATTCAACTTTGGAATTAAAAGTAGTTTCAAAGTCTTAAACTACCTTATTTGTACATATACGTCACCCCTAAGGTGGGCCCTATGTGCCCCTAGGGCTGGGTGCCATGTAACTATAAGCAGGGACCATATAAAAATAGTTTTATCAGCTCTGGTGAGGTAAAACAGCCAAATTCGTTTTTCCCTCATTGTAGTGAATGGCCTCCATAGGCTAGAAAGGGGAGACCTTATTTTAATTTTAAAAGTCCCCTTAAGTAACAGATACCAAGAGTTTGGTATCAAATTAATTGTAATAATAAATCCCACAACTTCCACTTGTTGGATTTATTATAACTTGTTCAGGTAAAGAGTTTTAAACTTTACCTGAAAAGTTGCCTACTTCAGCCCTGCAGTGTTTTTGCTGCTGTGCTCTGATTGGCCAGCCTCTGGAAGCCTGGCCAGGCTGCCTTGATGAGATGTGAAGTGGCCTGGCTTCACACAAAGGGATGTGCCTGTGGGAGGAGATCTCCCCTCAGCAGATGGTGAGGCAGGAAGGGGGAGGGCTGCCAAACTGGTCTTCAAAGGCAGAGAAGGACATTTGGAGCAACCCAGCAACACCCCCACATCCTGCAAACCCAGACAATTAGGTGCCCCCTTGATTAGATTAGGAGAGGGCAGGAGAGTGGTGTGTTTAGGAGTTTTAGCCACACCAGTGGGTGGGCTCATCCAGATGTAACCTCCAAAAATCACTTTCAGCCATGATGGATTTTTGAGGAATGTTGCTCCCTGGGATTGATTTTTGCCACACTTCCCAGGAAGTGGTCATAACAGGGGGAAGGACCCTGCACCTGATTGGGGAACCAGGACCCTCTGTTTTTCACCGAAGAGCAGGGATAAAACTGGCAGACCTGCACCCACACCTCAGTTCCCTACCAGATCCCTATCAGATTCAAACAAGGAAGAACTACAGAAGAAGAAGGACTGCCCTGCTGGACCCCTGAACTGCACCTGGACACTGCACTCTAGAGGACTGCACCAGCTGCACACTTGGGCTTCACCACTAAAATGACTTTACCTGTCTTCTACTGCTTCAAGAAGGGACTCCCTGTTTGCTACAGGTACAAAGGAGCTGCCCAGAGTCCCCTGCATCAAGTCCTGCAAGCAGAGCCCAGCTGACCAGCGTCCAGTGGCCATTTGAGGATTCTGACCAGGTGCATTCTGGGAATTGTAGTCCCAATTTCCAAGGAGCAACTCAGAGCTTCTGGAACCTTGGTTCAAGTTGTGGACACTTCAAGGACACAAAAAGGACCTCTGGAAAAAGATCCAGAAGTTTGGAGACGTTTGGAGCAACTCCATAAGTTGAAGAGGTGCATTGTGGGAGTTGTTGTCCCAGACCCAAGAGGCACACCAGAGCCTCTGAACCCTTGGCTGGTGCTGTGGACCACTTTCCTGGATCAAACACTTCTGAAAGTAAGCGTGGCAGTGTTACCTTGTGGGTGGCCTGAACTCTGGACTTTGTTCCTTTCCAGTGTGACCTTTTTTAACCCTTTGAGCGCTTGTTGCTTCTATGCGCTAGAAAGCATTAATTCTTTAAAAATTCATATCCCCGGGTCCCCTTATCCGATTTTATTCGTTTTTGTGTCATTTTAAAGATAAAAATATAATATTTCTTTATAAATTGGTTTTGGATTTTTAAACTGTTTCCTGTGTTTTATTTAATTACTGTTTTGTGCTATTTGAATTACACTCTATCTCCTAATTTAAGCCTTGTCGCTTGTTGCCAAGCTACCAAGGGTTGAGCTGGGTTTAATTTACTGAGACCTAACTGGACCTAAGTGGAGGTTAGTGGCCTATTGCTAAGTGTAGGTACCTACCTGCCCTTACCAATAACCCATTTTCCAACATTTTTGTTGCGCAGTGGTGGGATCCTGTACTTGTGTTCAGTATCACATTACAGTTTTAAGTAAAGCAAATGAAAAAGTCTTTAAATTGTCCTAGTGCAAAAATTGTTTGTAATTTTTAATTTGGATAAATTTCAACTACTGAATTTTTGTGATTTTCCTAAATTCTTGTTCCCAATTTTTGTAAAAAGTTTTTGTTGATACGAAACTAGGGAACCATGGAGCTTGATCTGACTAGCCTGCCCACACTGACAGTAGTCCAGCTTAAGGGGTTGTGCACTTCGAGGGGGTTGCCTGCAACCACTGACCTCAGGAAGCATGTCCTGATTAAATCCCTGACAGCATGGGCTGAGGCCCAAGAAGTAGGCCCAGAGGAAGCTCCAGAGGAGGAAGAAGCAGGGGAGGATGTTAGCTCCAACCATTCAGGGGAGGGAGGGCATCTGAGCCTAGGTGAGGAGGAGGAAGACCGGTCCTCACTGCACACAGTCACTAGGGTCATACCCAAAGCTAATTGGGGGAAGGGGGTCCCTTCAGGAGGAGAGACCTGTCCCTCAGGGAAAGAGAGCTGGAGGCCCAGCTAGCATTTATAGCTTTGGAGGCAGAGAAGCTGGCCCTAGAAAAGAAAAAGTGGGCAAAGAAAGAAAAAAGAGATGGTGGCAGCGACAGAGAAGCTGAGGTGTCCATGGGCAGGGGGGTTTGCCCCAGATTACCCAAGGAAGTGGTTCCTGCCTATGTAGAGGGGGATGACATAGATAAGTGGCTGTGGGCCTTTGAGAGGGCCCTCCAGATGAGGAGAGTTAAGCCTCAATACTGGGGTTCACTTTTATGGGAGTTGGTCCCCAACTCTGGGAGGGATAGGCTTCTGACCTTAAGTGGGGAGGAGGCAGATTCATACCCTAGTATGAAGAGGTGCTTAACCAAGAAGTTTGGTCTGACCCCAGAGCAGTATAGGATGAAGGTCAGGACCCAGTCTTGGGTTGACTTTGTAGACACCTCACTTAAGGCACTAGAGGGCTGGATTCATTTTAACAAAGTAAATACTTACGAGGGGTTATACAATCTGATCATGAGAGAGCACATCTTGACCAATTGTATCCAAGAAAGGTTACGCCAGCATCTAGTGGACTCTAAGCTGACCAACCCTAGAGAGCTAGGGGAGGCAGCTGATGAGTGGTTGAGAACCAGGGTGGTTGTCAAGTCCCAAGGGGGAGACTCCAAGACGGGGGGGTCAGGTCCCCAAAAACCTAAGGAGGGAGGAGGTAAGCCCACCACAGAGACTCCCTCTGTATCCCAGAGCCCTAAGAAGGAGGAGAGTAACTCCCACTCTGACAAGCAGAGACAGGGAGACCCAGGGTTAAAAAAGCTCTTGGACAGTAAGGCTTGCTTTGACTGTCAGCAGACAGGTAATTTCAGAGGAGATGCAGCCTGTCCAAAGAAGGTGGTTAGCACTGGGCTGTCCAGTGTAGCCATGGAGGAGGACTCCTCAGATGATGAAGTCCTCCTAGCATTGAGCTGGGAGACAGGACCAGATGGGAAGCTGGTGATCCCTGAGGGTGGGAGTCAGCACTTCCACTCCATTCAGGTGAATGGGATTCCTACCAGTGGCCTGAGAGACACCTGTGCCAGTCACACTATAGTGAGGGACTGGTTAGTGACCCCAGACATGTATATCCCAGGAGAGACCAGGAAAGTCAGGATAGCCACAGGGGAGGTCACCTCCAAACCTGTAGCCATAGTGCCCCTAAAGAGGGAGGGTATCCTTGGCTGGTTTAGGGTGGTAGTCAGTGCTGATCTCCCCCTAGATTGTATCCTGGGCAATGACCTCCTAGAGGTGAGTCTGGTCCCAGATTGGTCGGTCGCCCAGGGCTCCCCCAACCCAAAGTCTTGGGGAGTCAGTCCCTAGAGTTAGGAGGCAGGGGTCCCCAGAAAAGGAAAGAAGAAAATGAAGGGTGGGCCACTCTTAAAGAGAGTTCCTGGGAGCCAAAGGCCTTCTGCCCCAGTAGGGGGGGTGCCCAGAGTTGGCCGTGGTGAGGCCTCACCTGTCCCCAAGGAAGTCCTGAGTAGTCAGCCAGCTGTTCAGATGCAGAGTGTTGCCCCTGCACTGACAGAAGGGACAGTGGAAGGAGGGTGTCTGCCACAGGAGGTGGTAGCCCTCCACTCTAGACAGCAAGAAGGGTGCCAGGACCTCACAGTTGCCTCTAAAGCAGCTCAGCCACCTGTCAATGGAGAGCTTAGGGTGTGGTTCTGGGTACTGACAGCTGTCAGTAGCCTCTGCTGGGTGCTAGCCTTCCTGGCAGCACTGTACTTGGCCTGGGAGGCAGACCCCAGGGCCAAAGACAAAGTAGGCCCCCTGACCCTGTTGGTCATGGTGGGGTTGCTCAAGTGTTGGGTGACCTCTTTGGGTAAGCTAGATGTTGCCCTAGCAAAGTTAGTAGTAGGGGAGGTGGGCACCTCACTACCCAAGTTGGCAGGGAGAGAGGAGGAAGACCCCCCTAGAGGGAAGTTTTAGTTTGATATGGGTCCTTTCACTGTTGGAATGGATTCACTACCCAGAGGGAGTGACCATGGCAGGAGGATGTAATGCAGAGTAGGCCCTGCAAAGCGACAGCCTGTTCTCTTTACTGTCTTCCTCGTCTGACAAGCCAGGAAGACTCTCCCAGGGTTGGGCTGAGTCTCCTGGGCGTGTGGACTGGGGGAGCTTATGTGAGAAAACAGGGCTGATTGCAGAGGCCCCCTAACTTGTTGCTCCCATTTTCCACTTTTGGCTGGTGTTTTCCTGACTCTGATGGTGCCCTGGGTACTGTTACCAGTCCCAGGGCCTGTGCTCTTTGTAAAATCAATATGCAAGTAAGGCTAATTATAATTGGCTAAGTCAACCTACCTATCAGTCCCAAATATATGGTAGGGCATGTATGTTTAGGGACCCCAGCATAGGTAGTGCACCCATGCACTGCTGAGGTGCCCAGTGTCATTTTAAAGGCAGGCGTGCCTTGCCTGATGCTTTTAAATTAAAGTTAGATGCAAATTTGACTTTGGAATTAGAAGTAGTTCAAAAGTCTTAAAACAACCTTATTTTTACATATAAGTCACCCCTAAGGTGTGCCCTATGTGCGCCTAGGGCTGGGTGCCATGTAACTATAAGCAGGGACACCATAAAAATAGTTTTATAAGCCCTGGTGAGGTAAAACAGCCAAATTTGTTTTTCCCTCATTGTAGTGAATGGCCGCCATAGGCTAGAAAGGGGAGACTTTATTTTAATGTTAAAAGTCCCCTTAAGTAACAGATACCAAGAGTTTGGTATCAAATTAATTGGTATAATAAATCCCACAACTTCCACTTGTTGGATTTAATATAACTTGTTCAGGTGAAGAGTTTTAAACTTTACCTGAAAAGCTGCCAACTTCAGCCCTGCAGTGTTTTTGCTGCTGTGCTCTGATTGGCCAGCCTCTGGCAGCCTGGCCAGGCTGCCTTGATGAGGGGTGAAGTGGCCTGGCTTCACACAAAGGGATGTGCTGTGGGAGGAGATCTCCCCTCAGCAGATGGTGAGGCAGGAAGGGGGAGGGCTGCCAAACTGGCCTTCAAAGGCAGAGAAGGACATTTGGAGCAACCCAGCAACACCCCCACATCCTGCAAACCCAGAAAATTAGGTGCCCCCCTGATTAGATTAGGAGAGGGCAGGAAAGTGGTGTGTTTAGGATTTTTAGCCACGCCAGTGGGTGGGCTCAGCCAGATGTAACTTCCAAAAATCACTTTAAGCCATGATGGATTTTTGAGGAATGTTGCTCCCTGGGATTGATTTTTGCCACACTTCCCAGGAAGTGGTCATCACAGGGGGAAGGACCCTGCATCTGATTGGAGAACCAGGACCCCCTGTTTTTCCACCCAAGAACAGGGATACAACTGGCGGACCTGCACCCACACCTCAGTTCCCTACCAGATTCCTATCAGATTCAAACAAGGAAGAACTACAGGAGAAGAAGGACTGCCCTGCTGGACCCCTGACCTGCACCTGGACACTGCACTCTGGAGGAACTGCACCAGCTTCACACTTGGGCTTCACCACTAAAAGGACTTTACCTGTCTTCTACTGCTTCAAGAAGGGATTCCCTGTTTGCTACAGGTACAAAGGAGCTGCCCAGAGTCCCCTGCATCAAGTCCTGCAATCAGAGCCCAGCTGACCAGCGTCCTGTGGCAATTTGAGGATTCTGACCAGGTGCATTCTGGGAATTGTAGTCCCAACTCCCAAGGGGCAACTCAGAGCTTCCGGAACCTTGGATCAAGTAGTGGAAACTTCAAGGACACAAAAAGGACCTCTGGAAAAAGATCCAGAAGTTTGGAGACGTTTGGAGCAACTCCATAAGTTGAAGAGGTGCATTGTGGGAGTTGTTGTCCCAGACCCCAAGAGGCACACCAGAGCCTCTGAACCCTTGGCTGGTGCTGTGGACCACTTTCCTGAATCAAACACTTCTGAAAGTAAGTGTGACAGTGTAACCTTGTGGGTGGCCTGAACTATGGACTTTGTTCCTTTCTAGTGTGACCTTTTTCAACCTTTTGAGCGCTAGTTGCTTCTATGCGCTAGAAAGCATTAATTCTTTACAAATTTATATCCCCGGTCCCCTTATCCGATTTTATTCGTTTTTGTGTCATTTTAAAGATAAAAATATAATCTTTTTTTAATAAATTGGTTTTGGATTTTTAAACAGTTTCCTGTGTTTTATTTAATTACTGTTTTGTGATATTTGAATGCTTTACACTCTGTCTCCTAAATTAAGCCTTGTTGCTCGTTTCCAAGCTACTAACGGTTTAGCTGGGTTTAATTTACTGAGACTTAACTGGACCTAAGTGTAGGTTAGTGGCCTATTGCTAAGTGTAGGTAACTACCTGCCCTTACCAATAACCCATTTTCCAACATTAACACATTTTCTATGCAGCTTCATCACACAATATATTGCAAGCTTTTCATGTTAATATTGCTTTTAAAAGACACACTCCAACAATCCCTCCTCTGATGACTCTTGTCTTCACACAAAACCTTCCCCACAAATTTTACATCCTAAAATTGTCTCAACTCAATTTCCTCCCTTATTGGCTTGCCCTTTGATTTTGCCCTATTACATTTTTCCCTTAGTTTTTATTTTCCCTCCTCTTATTATTTTTCACCATCTTCAATTTTATCCTTTTGCTCATGTTACATGTTACCCACAGTCTATATAGGCAAGCTATAACAATCAATATCCCCTGTACTATTTTAGACAATACCCCATGCCAAATGTTACTAAGCCAATTTCCCACTGAAGCAAATCCTTTCCCAACCTTTTCCCAAACACCTGGTTCTTTCAATTCCTTCAAGTCTGTACTATCCCTAGTCAAGTTAGTAAGCATACTTCTAATCTCATTACTATTATCTGGTATATATGCACAACAATTACGCTCATTAAACATCCTACAAACTCCGCCATTTTTCGCTAAAAGAATGTCTAAAGCAAGCCTGTTTTGAAGAGTCATAGCCCTCTCCGCAGCAAGTTCAATATCCATAAGGAGTATACCCCCTGAAAAAATTGTCAGCATGTTATCCACAATAGTAGACAACTTTTGAATCTTTATGGAGTTCAAGATAACTCCCAATTATGGCCCCAAATATGTCTCCTACTACACCAGCAGCAGTTTCTCTCTTCTGTCTAGTACGATGTAATTCAGACAATTTCGAAAACCTTTTCAAATCGTCAAGTTGATATAGCTTGAGGAAAACGATCCCCAAATAACATGTCCCATACCATCCCTTTGGAAGACAGCAAAAAGCATTAAGTCCACAGATGGAATAGAGCCCTGGGATCGCTGGATCCTGTCCATTTAACATGAATGTCCATTTACTCTGAAACAAAAACACATGCTTACCTTCACTCATTCCCACAATCACATTGTCATAATATGACTTCGGCCTAGATATGCAAAGCTTCCCTACATGTAGTGCATCTAAAGCTAGCTTCCCTTGTTCTCTAATTGCACCATAACCTTCACTACTAGCAAAAGCCCGCTGCTGCAATCCTTTCTCTAATTTATCCTTTAATGCCCTTCTTCTATCTTCTGTGTGATCTAGAAAGCTTTTCTCTACAGGTGTAAGCAAGCATGTCAAACTATTATGGTGTGCATAAGATGTACTAATCGTTAATGTCGACTCAAAGAATCCTTTAACTACCTTTATACTATAGTACCTAGCTATCCCACTCAGATCCTCTATTATAGGCACATAAGAAAACACAAGGTCATAGTTTGAGTAAAAGTATTGAATCTCTTACTGATTATAGAATCTTCTTAGTAACAGACTACAACTTATCCCATAAGTTAGTGGCAAACTATGATAGGTAACCCCCTCTTGTACCGAAACAGGAATCTGTGTACACACAAAGCAATCCATTGTGTCAACATACTCACTCAGCAAGCGATAGAAAACGTTAGTGGAAAGTTCCCCTTTTGTGTTAGTTCCATCATGCAAGTATCTCGTATTGCTCTCAAACCTTTCCCAAGCTGTTAATGCAGTGGTAGTTTCAGGAATTGTAGCATTGTTAGCCCCACTGTTATCCATTAGTGTCATACCTACAACCACAACCATAATGAATATCACACACACAACACCCAAACCAATACCCATATATTTACAACGCCTGCCATCTCTATTATCCTGCCTAATGTTAGCCATGATCTGTGAAGAATCAGAAAGTGAGGGATGGTTAATTCAAACAACAACAGAGGATAGTTAGAACTTTTTTCTTCTCTTTTTTTTTTTTTCTCACAGCAAAGTCAAAACAAGCGAAAGTCTTCCTTCAGCAATTATTTACAGCTTTCAGTTTCACTCCCAGGATCCTTGTCAATTCAGGTTAGCAGCTTGTCAAAATCGGGTTTCAAAGTCAATTTCAGGTTTTCAAAGTCTCATCTGGCAAAATTCTCAGTCTCTTTTCTCAATTTTCAACTTTAATTCGATCTTTATACCAATTCAGTCTTCTTCAGTTAGACTCAGGTACCAAAGTACTGACCTGGAATCTCTCGATCAAAGCAAAACGCCAAGAACTCTTGTTGCCATTCAGCTGTCGTTGCATACGCCCATTCAGGACCTACGTACCTTCTGTTTGCTACTCTTTTTCTATTCAACTTGCGATCTCCTTGCAACTCTCCTTCACTTAGGTCTTCTCTCCTTGTTGTATCAACTTCTTCCTCTATTGCATCTTCGACAACCACTTCTCCCCTTTTCACTTGCAATTCTGGCCACTTGTCTCCTTTCAGGATCTCTCCGATCTTTGATCTTTCCTGTGGCAACCCTTCGCCCTCTCTCGGCTCTATGGTGTTTTCTCTTGATGTACCTGCAATCTTCTCAGGAGGAGTTTGGGCACTCTGACTCTTCCACCTCAACTCCTTCGCCTTCTGGGTCTGTCAAATGCTCTAGCTCATTCCCATAACCGTCTGCTTCTGGGAGAACCTCCCTCTGATTAGGCTCTCATTGTTTCCTCTGTTGAGATAGTCTCACCGTCACCCCTCTGGATCTCTTCTCCCTTGTCTCTTACCCGAGTGACCAGGCCCTCCTCAACAGGCTCTCCTTCTGTCTCAGTTCCCCTTCGATCTCTCTCCGGCCCTGAGACTTCCTTCACTGTTGTTGGTACTTTCAACAACTCAACTTCCTCATCAGTTGGACACGTCACCTTTTACGTGTGACTGGCATGGATCCAGTTCAGAATTCCCGCACACTTCACAGCAGTAGTAGTCGTTAGTATCACTTGATATGGCCCCTTCCAACGTGGCTCCAAACACATCTTCCTTACGTGTTTCTTGATGACAACCCAGTCACCAGCTCTCAGGTTGTGTCCGGGATCATTTATCGGTGGCAGGGTGGTAGCTTCCACCTGGTGAGAGAAAGAGCAGACCACATCAGCCAGACCCTTGCAGTAGTCCAACGCCATATCATCTGTGATATTCACAAGAGTATTCGCAGGCACTGCGGGTAGTCTCATAGCTCGCCCCATGAGAATCTCATGAGGGGACAGTCCTGTTTTCTTGTTAGGTGTATTTCTCATTGACATTAAAACCAAAGGTAATGCATCGGGCCATTTCAAATTCGTGGCTGCACACATTTTGGCCATTCTCGACTTCAGGGTACCATTCATCTGCTCCACTAGTCCTGATGCTTCGGGGAGATAACTACAATGCAACTTCTGCTCAATGTTCAATGCTGCACACAATAACTTAACCACCTCGTTGTTGAAGTCATTTCCCCTATCTGATTCTAAAGAGATCGGAAAACCGAAAGTGGTATCAATTCCCTAAGCAGCAGCTTCGCTACTGTGAGGCTGTCATTCCCGCGTGTAGGGTACGCTTCAATCCAATGACTAAAGATACACACAATCACCAACACATATCTCAAACCTCTGCACACGGGCAACTCAATAAAATTCAATTGCAATCTGCTAAATGGACCTGCAGCTCTGCCAATGTGGCTCAAATTCACCACTGTTCCTTTTCCTGCATTCATCTGTTGGCAGATGACACACCTATGGCAAATCACCTCTGCAGCTTGTCTGAACTTCGGGTTAAACCAGTCAATTTTGAACAACCTGATCATGGCATCCCTCCCAATATGTGCTTGACCATGGTAAAACCTTGCAAAGTGTGACAAAAGACTGTTTGGCAAGACCATTTTCCCTTCGTCTGAGACCCAAAAATCATCTGGCCTTTGTACGCATTGCATCCTAACCCAAGAACGCTTCTCATCTTTGCTGGCACGACCCTGCAACAATCTCAATTCTTCTAAGGTATCAATCACCCTTAATGCGTAACCTCTGCATGTCTCGTTTTCTTTTTCAGGCAACAATTCCCCGATATACAGTTCAATGTGCAAAACCTTGCGACTTGATCCGCATATCCATTTCCCATTGAAACAAAGTCTTGTGACTTCAGGTGCGCACTGCATTTCACCACGGCAATCTCATGAGGTAACTGAATCGAATGCAACAACTCCTTAATTCTTTCACCATTTTTCACTGGCGAACCAGAGGAGGAGGTCAAGAAACCCCTATGTGACCACAGTTGGCCAAAATCATGGACAATTCCTAATCCGTACCGGCTATCAGTATAGATAGCCACTCTCAGCTGGGCAGAAGCATGGCAAGCTCTAGTAAGAGCGACCAGTTCAGCTACTTGAGCAGAATATACTCCTTGAAGCCAAGACTCTTCCAGGATACCAGAAATTGTGCATATAGCAGATCCGGCTCTCAGTACTTCTACTGAGTCTCTCAAACACGAGCCATCGACAGAGATAATTTGGTCATTTTCTTCCAATTGGGTATCTTTAATATCAGGCCTTGGTTTGGTGCGCATTTCTGTTACCTCAAGACAATCATGTTCTACATCTTCTACATTTTCAACCTCTGTGTTTTCACTTGGAAGCAAAGTTGCCGGGTTCAACACTGTACATCTTTTTAGCGTTACATTTGGTAACCCCAATATAATCGTTTCATATTTAGTCAGTCTTGCATTTGTCATGTGCTGCGTTTTAGTACGATCAGCAGGATCTCAACTGAGTGAGGGTCCATGACTGTTAGAGGATGTCCCATCACTATGCCTTCACACTCTTTGAGACTTTGTCCAACTGCTGCTACTGCACGCAGACAACCTGGTAAGGCTGCTGCAACTGGGTCCAACGTAGCTGAAAAATATGCTACTGGTCGGTTTACACATCCATGGACCTGTCAGAACAGGCAAAGAACATGCATCACATTCATGACAAAACAGAAAAAAAGGCTTTGTGTAATCAGGCATACCTGAAGCTGGAGCCCTGCACATGCTCTCTCTTAACTCAGTAAACACTTTCATTTCCTTCTCTCCCAACACTATGAAATCCAGCCCCTCTTTGACCATCAGTCTCACCAATGGCTTGGAGATGACTGAGAAATTTGGGATCCACTGACGACAGTAACCCACCATTCCTAGAAACATCCTAACATCTCTCCGTGTTGTTGGGGGATTCATCTGTAATAGTGCAGTTACTCTTTCCTCGACTCTTTCTCAATTTGATGACCAAGTACTTCACCTCTTTCTGGCAATATTGCAATTTCTTTGGGGACACCTTGTGTCTTTTTCTTCCCAAGTGATTCAGTAAGGCAATCAAATCATACTTGCACTCGTTCCTCGTTTTAAAAGCGATCAGCAAATCATCAATGTGCTGCACTAGAGTTGATTGAAAAGGCAGCTCCAATGACTCCAAATCCTTCTTCAGTATCTGATTGAATATGGAAGGTGATTCCGAAAACCCTTGAGGAATTTGACACCAACTGTAAACCTTGTCCAGGAATTTAAAACTGAAGAGAAATTGGCTGTCCTCATGAAGAGGCACAGAAAAGAACGCTTGGGACAGATCAATGACTGTGAACCATTCAGTATCGCATGGAATCTTAAACATAATCACAGCTGGATTTGGCACCACTGGGCAGCATTTCACCAATATGTCATTGATCTTTCTCAAATCGTGGACAATCCGAACCTTTCCACAAGGCTTTCTCAGTCCCATTATTGGTGAATTACATGGACTGCTCATCACTTCTTTCAAGACTCCCTGTTTCACAAAGTCTGCAATTAATTGTGCAACCTTTATAAGACCATCTTGCGCCACATGATACTGCAGTATCTGGGGGAACGCAGTATTTGGCTTCACACTGACTTTAACTGGTTCTGCTCCTTTTATCAGCCCTACTTCTTTCCCTGTCAAGTCCCACACATTCTCTTGGACTGTTCCCTGCAATCTGCTGGGAGATCAGCCACTGTGAACATCAGGAAGAAGTTAATCAGAGGATATTCCTCGTCTGTGGTCTCAGTTTCAGGCTCTGAAACCTGTTCCTCTCCTTCATCATCACTGTTTGTCTGGACCTCAATCCCCTCATTGGAACAGGTGATTGAACATCTTGTCTTGCACAGTAAGTCTCTTCACAGTAAGGACACAGGACTTGAATCGCAGACCACAAATCTGTGCAATCCCTGGAAAGTGCCAAGCTCAATCTGAACCAGATCTGTGATCGGGTTAGTCAGGAGTTGGTTTGCTACTCCCACTACCTTAACTGTACATCCCGAAAGGGGCAGTTTTGGAACCTCTGCACTTCTGACTGTAGAGCGCGTAGCTCCTGTGTCAACCAAGAATGAAACCTTGTGACCCATTACCTTCCCCTGAACATAGGGCCCTTTCTGGTCTACCTCTAAGGACGCTGCAAGCCTACACTCCTCACTATCTGAACTCTCATCCGACCATTCATCGTTTATTCCATTCTCACCATGCAATGGGTACTGTTGCACTGTGTTATTTTGACTCATCCTTTGACCTGTGACCTGTTGAGGAAGCATCACCTGTTGCTGTTCCATTGGTGCTAAAGGCACTTGCAGTTGCTGTCTAGGTACCATAGGAACCTGCTGTTGCATTTGTTGTAACTGCGTCGGCTGTATATGCGACATCTGCACCTGATGCATAGATTGAAAACCCTCTATTTGATTCATATTACTCTGAAAATTCAGATTAGGACCTCTCAGCCTCGGTCCTTTCACATTTTGGAATGAACGAACATCATTGCTTTTTTGAACAACACCCTCCTGCACCATCATCGGGCACTCCCATTTCCAATGTCCAACGACCCTGCAAGCATGACAAGGTAACATCTTCTTCATTCCCTGTACATCGTTTTGAACTACTACAGTGTTCAAATCTGGACTTCGGTTCACAAAACCTCCTCGACCTCTACCTCTCACTTGCGCCTGAAACATCCTGTTTCCTTGCGGCTGTTGCACCATCTGTTGTAGACAACCTCCCTGCATCCCTGACTGCTGCCTTAATTTGCATCACCATCGCTTTCTCTTTCAACTTTCTCTGCTTTAACTCACTCGTGTCACTACAGTACTTCGCATACTGCAACACCTCATCAATTGGCTTTGCTTGCCAGCAAATCAAGTGACTCTTAATCATCTGGCTAATCTCGGGTCTCAACCCTTCAACAAATCTAAACACAAGGTGATTCATGTCCTTTGCCTCAATAACCTCTGTACCACTGTAGTGCTTGAACGTCTTCAACAACCTCTCATAATAGGCATGTATCGACTCCTTGGCTTTCTGAGCCGTCCAATCAACCTTTTGCCAATCAATATTCTTCGGCAAAACTCTTGATTTCAGACACTCAATCACCTTATAGTATACTTCATCACCTCAGGAGACGGTGCTCCTGTGATTCTGTCCCTTGCCGGTTCCTCGGTCGGCCAATCCACGCCCCTCTTGCACTCAAGCCACAATTCAGCTGGAACTAAGATCTCAGTGAGTATTCAGGTCTTCCCAAAGACATTTCACAAGTTTCACAAACCTGTCCGTCTGCTGATACCACTCTATTGGCTTATCTCTCAGCCTGGGAAAGTCATTCGTAAATGACAGAATATCACCTGTAGTCCACGGCACATGGACAAGAACCCCTCTGGCAGTCTCTCTCACTGGTAACATCTTTACCGTACCGGTATCCGGTACGGTTTTTGCTGGCTGCTCCAAGCAGTCACTCTTCCTCTTGTCTCTTTTCTTCGCCCATCGGCCTTCCCACTTCTCTAAGGCTCCCCAAACTTGTGCACTCTGCAGTATCTCTTTGAGGTGTGCCTTCATCCCAGTAGACCTCATGTGTTTGAAATACTTAGGCTCAAAATCTAACCTGTAACTCCTCTTCAGATGTTTGGTAGTTTCTAAATCTATGCCATATTTATCTGCCAAATTTGCCAACCTCTGGTGCACCCTGCTCACTTCTCTAGTTATCTTTGGACACAAGTATCTCAATTCTGCTTCCGTGTATGACTCTGATCTGTTCACGCCCATGCTCCCTTCAACAAGTTCATTGGCTTCCATGCCCAACCTCACAAAATTCAGGTGTTCTTCTCCTTCCGCTCTCCGTGAAGCTACAGGAGCAGTCTGTGCAGTATTGAGCTTTTCTAACCAGTCAGTCAGCTGTTGTGCTGTTAAACCTTGTAATGAGATTTTCCCAGCCTGCGCTAAAAGTGTCTGCGGTATATTCACACTCGAGATCTGCGGAGTCAACAGTCTCAAACCTGTCTGTCTCATGGCCTCTGGAGGAGCCCCAATCGGACTGAAGTCTAACAGGGATCTAGATCCTTCAAATGTCGGTTCCACTGGAGTAATTTCTTGGGAGCTTCCAACGAACACTTCTCTTGTCATATCTTGTGTCATTACCCCTTGATCGCATACGCTAGGCTTCGCCTGCGCATACAATGGTACTGGTGGACCAACTGTAATAGGCAAAGATATGGCGCTGGCGTCTGTCTGTTCCCCAAACCCTGTGGGGGATTAACTCCCATATTCTGGTTCATCACTGGTGCCATGTTTGACTGCGGTCCTGTGACCGAAGTATAATTCGGAATCATTTGCTGCTGTACCTGGGGCAGTAAAGGTGGAGTGGGATCAGTCTGAATCAACTTTGGTCCTCTATATACTTGCTCTGTCGGCACCATCAGATTCGTTGTAGTCTCTAAGATTGGGACATCAGGGTAAAGTCTCTGAACCTGTGGTGGTTGCAGCTGAGATTGCATACAATGGGCAGTGGACACGCTAAAACTACTCTGCACCGGAACTGGTGTCAAGACAGGACTAACCTGTATCGTATTCATTGTCACCTTCTCTTGGGTCTATTGTCATCTATTGCATATGGCGGTGTTCGGTCATTCAGTAACTGATTAAGGAACACATCATCGTCTGAGTCATCTACCTCTGACCACGGCTTCCTAGCCTCTTTGTCTTTGGAAGGGTTTTTGTCAGACTTACAAGTGGCTTTCCCCCCTTTGTCCTCACCTTCTTGGGCTATTGCTGGAAACAGCCTGACTCCATCTATTGTCTCTCTTCTCCAAACTCTCTGTGCACTATCCCACCTAGCCTCCGCTAGTGTCTTTTCTGCTTTCCTCATTCTCCTCTCAAATTTCTGTTGCTGATGTCGTATTGACATCAGTTCCCAAATTGCTAACGCTTCGAACTGTGCTGGCCTTGGAGGTGGCTTTAGCTCATTTAGCACCCTCCGCAAATTTTCCAAAACGCAAAACACCCTTCTTTCTCTGTAGCTTTGCACCATTGCTTAAGACAAAGACATGGCGCAACACCCTTTTCCTCCATTACAGCAGAAGCCGGTGTATCCTCCGGCGGTTTAACCTCCCCTACACTCGCGGTAATATATACGTCTCCCCTCAAGCGCTCTTAAAAGCCGTGAAAAATTTCATTTTTACGTCTTTTATTTTGTTCACAGTCGAATCAGGAAGTGACATTAATTCCCAGAACTCTCTTTGCCTACCTTCTCAACCAATTGCCTCTCACAGACGGCTGCCAATCCGTGCGCGACCCTTCTCACTAACCAACCTATCCCAGAGTGGCTCCAATGACGTCACACTCACACACACTGCGGCTGACAAAGTCTTGCAGCTTGTCCTCCCACTCTCAACTTCACACAAAACTAATGCAATGTAATGGGAGCACCAACCAAAAACAAACTCAAATTTGCTGGTTTACTACAGGAAAGGGTAACACAATCGCTTCAGAACTTTACAGAGATTTCGCTTAGCCTCGGACGCTACTCTCTCCTTCTCAGATCCCGCACTCGCAAGCAAAATTTGACCTGCAAATTTTACTCTCAATGGATTATTGTTCTAGTGCACTTTACAACTCACCAAATCTCCATCGAAGTTTTCATTCACTCACTTTGACTCAAACTTGACTCGTCGATTTCACCATCGACCCATTAAACCGCGCAAATTACAACATAAACCAAGTGTCTCATACACTTATTAATATACTCCGGAGTCTTAGACCACGCGTGGTCCGCACATCATCAACAACCACGTGGACCATGTTTTGAGCACACAGTGTCACACTCAAATGAAGTTCGCCGACTTCCCTACTCTCATACTGCAGAGTACGCACACTCCTACTAAAACATCATCATCTGGCCTAAAATCCTCACAAACTTCACAATTCACCTGCGGTATGCATAAGCTGTGCAAGCGCAAAACCTACTTCATTCACACTATCACTAGAACTCTTAGAACATACTCAAACTTCCTTCAGCAAGCTCCGAGATTCCGGGAAAGTCATTTGGGACTTAGGGGCACATCATCTCTCCTATTTGCATCACTGAAAAAGAATAATTTTCCCAACCAAATTTTCCGATACACCATGCTTACTTTCAAACCACGACCATCAATTTCTATCAGTCCTTTTGAACCATCAACTCTATCAAATCATAGTCCCTCGCACTGGGGCCCCAAAGGGCTAAACCATCGGCACTGCTACCAAAAACTGTTATCACGTCAGAGCTTTAATAAGTAAACTTACAAGGAGACGCGTTTAGGTCGATGAACCTTTGTACCACGTTCGGGGACTTCCCAGTACGAGATGTATTTTTGGCTTCACAAATCAATAGATCAATAACCCAATCAATGATCACAATAAATAGTCAACAAGCTAATCAATCACATTTAATAAGAGTCAATAAGTTGAACACACCATGACCTTTTAGCCATGAATAACTACACCAATTTAGTAAAGTGTTAGGATATTTATTTCCCTATTAGTTACAATCTAATGTCATTTCTGTTAATCTCATTAGGAACTCAACTAATTAGCAATTAGATTGCGATCAATCATTGCATAGAGAATATTAATTCAGTATTTAGGCTCATCATTAATATGAAGCAACTTAGCAAAGTGTCAGTAATACATGATTCAACAAAGCAAGAACTCAGTCATTTGTCTAATTGCGTAGGATATTTGCAAACACCTTAACTAACCTCAAATTAGCATTAGCATGTTGGGCTTCATGCAAAACATTTTAGCAAACACGAATTTGGAAAACATCTAAACTATGGCCTCTATCAAAAGAGCAGTTGGTACCTAGAAAGAAAAGGCAGTCAATTACAATTTTTGCATCAGATAGTTACCAATCCAACGGATCAGCAAACAACATCAGTCTTCGTCCTCAGGGCATCAGTCGGTTGGCCATCAACAGAGATAGGACGGGGCAAAGTCTCGCTATAGCATAGCTAAGGAATATGATCTTCCCTCATATGGAGGAGAAGTAAGTATCAGGTAAGAATGGGTAGAGGATGGTTTAAAGTATCAGGACAAAGCAAAAGAGTGAAAAGTCTCCGTGAGTGAGTGAAGTCTCTCCTCTGAGCCCCCTTTCTCCTTGGCTCACTCCATTAAATCAAAGCTGTCTAATTAGTCCTGAACTCCTCATTGGATAATAATTGGTGCATCGTTATCTCTGTCCAATAATTTTCCACGCATTTTGCCAGAATTTTCCACAAACCACAGTTCTCATGTCGCGGATTGGTCCATGGTATTGACGTCTTCATCGGTTGGAATGTCAGGTAAGAAAAGTTACACTTTGCGCTCCAGTCAGTGTCTCCATTGTTTACTCCTACTACAGCTAACCTTGCACCTGTTACGAACTACACTGTTGCATACAGCAAGAACGTCTCCTTGAACAAGTCGGTTCTCATGAGAAAGAATTTACTATGGCTACACACACATAACTTCTGGAAAAGTACAGCTTCGTGTCCTTCAGGAAAACAGCACATTACACGTTAGAAAAATACAGTTTAATATGAGGCCAGGCAGCTAGGCCCAGACCCTCGCTAAACTAAGGCCTTCTAATTTAATAAGCAAACTCTTAATACATAACTCTAATTATGATATGCTAATACAAATTCAAAACATTAGTACATAATTAAGTCAGAATTAACTGCTTTCATTAGTCTTCGTATACATTGGTAGCCACTCCCCGTGGGCACATTTCAAACGTGTGCATTATTTTCTATGTTAACACATTTTCTATGCAGCTTCATAACACAATATATTGCAAGGTTTTCATGTTAATATTGCTTTTAAAAGACACACTCCAACATAAGCCAGCGTGATTGTTGGGAAATCTGAAGATCACATCCCCCAGTCTTGCTGACCAAGCTACGCCACTGCCTACCTGCAGTTCACAAAGGCCACAAAACAGTGGCAGCTGTCACTGCAGCCATTGGCCACGCACAGTGAGAAGTGTGTTCGTAGCTCTATAGCTGTAATATGAATTAGCTTTAGCAATTGTCAGATTCGTTAGGAGGCACATTAGTTTTAGGTCTCTATAAAAGCTGTGGCGTGAGGAAACCATATTCCCCTTCTGCAATGATGTATATTTCTAAGGACATTTAAGAAAACTACAAAAACTGTAGACCATTTGTACCTTTTTATTAGTCTTTTCTCATTCCTGTTTATTTCACTGGAAGATAGGTAAACTTTTACAGTAAAAAATCTTTAACCGGACAATCTACTTTGTATAGGTGCGAGGGGGATGAAGTTTAAAAGGGAGCAGAAACCAGATTAATTATGATAATCCCGAGATTGTATGTGCTGTTAGTTTTAATTGTTTGACTTCCAATTTCCATCAGAATTTGTTGAAAAAACTGTAGTATTTTTCAGAAACAAAATGTGGATTTGTGTCTCTCCCATTCAATCAGTGAAAGTAGTATGGGAGGGGTTTCTGGGTGGTATGTTCAAAGCATTGCAGCCAAGCATTCTTTCCGTATTTAATTGACTTCTAAGCTAGTTTTGATTTACTAGACAACACCAAATTGCACAAAACTTCAAGGAGAGATGATTTTAGATTTTTGTACAGAGCCAGCATTGGCAAAGCCAATTGGTCTATATTTGGTTGTCAACCTATGACCTATGGGTTTTGTCAATGTTTGATTTATATTGTCATAGCTTCTATCAAAGCTTTTTGTTAAGGCTCAAATAAAACATTAGCAAAGACATATTTTGGATCTAAAAAAGTACATTTTGTCATAGCTGTCCATGGCATTGAGAGCGAGAGAGAGAGAGAAAGTGAGAGATTGAGAGAAAGAGAGAGAAAGAGAAAGAGTGGAAAGGGGAAAGAGAGAGAGGGGGGTAATTTAGAGAAAGAGATTGACAGAGAGAAATTTTGAGAGAGAGAGAGTTTTTAGGCTTTGATGATTGATATACTGTACTTAAAATGAGATATGCGGACAAATTGAAAAGAAAAATGTATTTATCAGGTAAAAACGGTGAGAGAACCTTTTGGTATGTACCTTAAATATTTGAAGTTTAAATTAATTTAAAGCAGGGAAATGACCACAAGCACACCTAAGCTAGAACCCTCTACCTTCAGTGTGAGAATCTGAGACCGTAAGCTCTAGGCCACAGAAGACTCCTTGCAATGAAATATCCAGACTTAACTATGACATTCCATCTAGAGATTTTTTGGGAAAAACAATCCCTCTCTATCTCTGTCCATCCCATTATGGGATGGAAGAGAGAAAGAGAGAGAAAGTGACAGGACCACGGGGAGAGTCTGAAGGCTCCTGAGGTCCCAACATGTGCCCCGCCTCCTGCGAGACCTGGCTTTGCTCCCACACACAGGGAGCTGCATTTCCAGCAATACTTTAATCTGTTTCCCTGCCCTCATTACTACGTGCATGAAAACAGATGAAAACTCTGCTTTCAGCAAGCGGAAGAATTTTGACAGCTCCCACTTGCTGGAAGTGAAGTAAGTGTTTCTTTTTGCTTGGAGGGAGATGTCACCGCTCCCGTCAAGCAAAATCAAACAGCTATTGCCCAAGGGTGGGAACCTTGGGAGATAATATGAGACGGCCCTGGGGGATGGCAGTCCCCAAGGCCATTAATGGCTCCAGGAAAGGGGGGCTGCATGCACCCCCTCCTTGTTTTAAAAGTAGTATTTGGCCCCAGGGAGGTGGTGGTCCCCGGGGCCAGGGGCCCTTGCAGACCCCCTCCTTACTCTGCTTTTTAGCCCCGTGGAGGTGGCGGCGGTGGGGCATATGAAATCTCCAGTAGGGGGGTTCAAACATCCCCCCTCCTTTTTTAGTAAAAGCACCAGAGAGGTGGTGGCCCTCAGGGCCCAGAGGGGGTCCACACAGCCCTTCCTGTATTTTGTTTTTTTAGGTAGCCCCGGGGAGATGGTGGTCCCCAGGGCATGAGAAAGCCTTTGGAGGTGGCCCTGTGTGCACCCCTCTGTTTTTATATTTTGACCAGGCCCCTGGGACTTGGCCTTTTGGGGGCCACATTAAGAACAAGCGCATGAGCCTGCGCTTGTTTTCTTTAAATTTATGGTTAATTTCAACATAAATTAAATTACAAAAATGCTTTTTGGCCCTGATGAGGTCCCAGCACCAAGGCTAGGGGGTTAGGGTATTTCTACTCTGCCCAATTTAATTTTTGGGGGGATTCGGCAGAATCTGAGTCACAAAATGGCTGTGAACACTTCCAAGTTGAAGTGTTGACAGCCAATCAGATCTCAGCATGAGATTTCCAGGATCCACAGAGCCTTTGCGTTCCTATGTATCTTTTCCCTTTAATACTTCTAAAACTACAGAACGGAACCTAACTATATTGTCCATGTAACCTTTGGCTTTTTCAGTGAATATATATACATACACACATATATGTATATGTATGTATTGATTTATTACACGGTGGAAGTCACCACTGTATGGTTACAGCTAGGTCAGACATTCCATAGGAAGAGGGTGTTTTTTTGTTTTGCTAATAACTTTGGCATTGTTTGCCAAATCTTCGCAACACTTTCCTAAAAACAATGTTATCCACATTTGCAGCTCATTGAAAAGTTTTAGGGTGTCTCATCAAGCAGGTCAGAGTTAAAACACAGGCCCCAAAAGGCAAATTCACAATACAATTTCCATAGAAAATTTTAGACAATGAAATAGAAAAAGTGGCTTAACATAATTTCACCATGCTTTTTGTAATTTGGTTTAAATCTATTCAGTCAGTTCCGAGAAATTAAGGTTAATATATATATATTTCACCATAAATTAAATTTAAAAAATGCTTTTTGGTCCTGATGGGGTCCCAGGGGGTTAGGGTATTTCTACTCTGCCCACTTTTATTTTTTGGGTGTTTTGGGGGGGATTCAGCACAATCTGAGTCACAAAATGGCTGTGAACTCTTCCAAGTTGAAGTGTTGGCAGCCAATCAGATCTCAGTATGATATTTCCAGGATCCACAGAGCCTTTGCGTTCCTATGTATCTTTTCCCTTTAATACTTCTAAAACTACAGAACGGATTCACACCAAATCACAAAGAGCATGTTTTCTGGATTAAGAGCTAGCTTTCTGCCACATTTAGTGAAATTCCGTCCAGTGGTTCAGGCTGTAGTCCTGTTTAAATTTCCTATGAGAATTAAAATTGGAAACACACTTGTACCCTTGCCATGCACAGTTTTCTCATCAAAAATTGTATTGCAAATGTTGCAGTGATATTATCAATGATGCCATAGAAGGTGTCATGAATAATTTAATATGTGGGGTAATTAGTTGTGCATGGCAAGGACGCGAATTATAGTTGCCTTAAGACACAAATTATAGTTACTTGAAATAACTTTAACTATAACAGCTGAATTTCTATGGTTTGGTGCATGTAAATATTGAACCTAACTCTATTTTCCATGTAACCTTTGGCTTTTTTCAGTGAATATATATACATACACACATACATGTATATGTATGTATTGATTTACTACACAGTGGAAGTCACCACTGTATGGTTACAGTTAGCTCACACTTTCCATTGGAAGAGGGTGTTTTTTTTGTTTTGCTAATAACTTTGGCATCGTTTGCCAAATCTTCGCAACACTTTCACAAAAACAATGTTATCCACATCCGCAGCTCATTGGAAAGTTTTGGGGTGCCTCATCAAGCAGGGTCAGAGTTAAAACACAGGCCCCAAAAGGCAAATTCACAGTACAATTTCCATAGAAAAATGTAGACAATGATATAGAAAAAGTGGCTTAACATAATTTCACCATGCTTTTTGTAATTTGGTTTAAATCTATGCAGTCAGTTTTGGGAAATTAAGGTTAATATATATATGTATATATATATATATATATATATATATATATATGTTAGACCTGACAGCCTTAGGGTAGTCACCTCTAACTTTTTGCCTGCCTCCCTCCACTTTTTGGACACTGTTTTTGCTGGTTTTTAGACTCTGCGCACTTTACCACTGCTAACCAGTGCTAAAGTGCATCTGCTCTCTCCCTTAAAACATGGTAACCTTGAATCATACCTGATTGGACTATTAATTTACTTATAAGTCCCTAGTAAGGTGCACTTTATGTGCATAGGGCTGGTAAATTAAATGCTACTAGTGGGCCAGCAGCACTGGTTGTGCCACCCACTTAAGCAGCCCCTTTTCCTTGTCTCAGGCCTGACATTGCGAGGCCTGTGTGTGCAGTTTCACTGCCACCTCGACTTGGCATTTAAAAGTACTTGCCAAGCCTAGAACTCCCCTTTTTCTACATATAACTCACCCTTAATGTGTGCCCTAGGTAACCCCTAGAGCAGGGTGCTGTGTAGGTAAAAGGCAGGACATGTACCTGTGTAGTTATATGTCCTGGTAGTGTAAAACTCCTAAATTCGTTTTTACACTACTGTGAGGCCTGCTCCCTTCATAGGCTAACATTGGGGCTGCCCTCATACATTGTTGAAGTGGTAGCTGCTGATCTGAAGGGAGTAGGAAGGTCATATTTAGTATGGCCAGAATGGTGATACAAAATCCTGCTGACTGGTGAAGTTGGACTTAATATTACTATTTTAGAAATGCCTCTTTTAGAAAGTGAGTATTTCTCTGCACTTAAATCCTTCTGTGCCTTACAATCCACGTCTGGCTGGGTTTAGTTGACAGCTCCTTGTACATTCACTCAGACACACCCCAAACACAGGATACTCAGCCTCACTTGCATACATCTGCATTTTGAATGGGTCTTCCTGGGCTGGGAGCGTGGAAGGCCTGACACTTGTATGTCAAAGGACAGCAGCCTGCCCTCACACAAAGGACTGCCACACCCCCTACTGGGACCCTGGCAGACAGGATTGAACTGAAAGGGGACCTGGTGCACTTCTTAGCCACTCTTTGAAGCCTCCCCCACTTCAAAGGCACATTTGGGTATAAAACAGGGCCTCTGCCCTACCTCATCAGACACTTGCTGGAGAAGAAACCTGAACCAGAAACTACATCCTGCCAAGAAGAACTGCCTGGCTGCTCAAAGGACTCACCTGTCTGCTTTCTACAAAGGACTGCTGCCTTGCTGTTGGCCTGCTGCCTTGCTGAACTCTTGTCTGGCTGTGAAAGTGCTCTCCAAGGGCTTGGATAGAGCTTGCCTCCTGTTCCCTGAAGTCTCAGGACCAAAAAGACTTCTCTCTTTCACTTGGACGCTCCGTGCGCTGAAAATTTCGACGCACAGTTTGTTCCGCGGCGAGAAAAACGCAGCACACCGATGCTGATCGACGCAACGCTCTTGGGACGACCGAAAATCCGACGCACGGCTTCGCAAGGACAACGCCGCCCGACCTCTAGAGGAGAAATCGACGCAACGCCTGCCGTGAGATCGTAATTTCGACGCGTAGCCCCGCAGAATGACGTGCAGCCGGAAAACAAGCAGGAAAATCCACACACAGACCCGGGACATCTGGTAATCCCCGCGATCCACGAAAAGAGACTGTCCGCGCGTGGAAAAATAACGACGCAAGTCCGTGTGTGCTGGGGAGAAATCGACGCACACACCCTTTTTCCACGCACCTCTTCTTTTGTGGCCCTCTGAGGAGATTTTTCCACTCCAAACCAGGTACTTGTGCTTGAAAGAGACTTTGTTTATATTCTAAAGACTTAAGACACTGTATATCACTTTTCAGTGATATCCCTACAATTTCCCATTGCAAACTTTATTCTTTTTGACCTACAATTATCCAGATAAATATTATATATTTTTCTAAACACTGTGTGGTGTATTTTTGTGGTGCTATATGGTGGTATTGTATGATTTATTGCACAAATACTTTACACATTGCCTTCTAAGTTAAGCCTGACTGCTCGTGCCAAGCTACCAGAGGGTGGGCACAGGATAATCTTGGATTGTGTGTGACTTACCCTGACTAGAGTGAGGGCTTTTGCTTGGACAGGGGGTAACCTGACTGCCAACCAGAAACCCCATTTCTAACAATTTATATATATAAATATATGGATGGTTGTTCCAGTGGAATCACAGATTAAATAAACAGAGTATTCTGAATGGTCATGAGGCCTTTTTCCCCTGTGGGTCTACTTAGCATATAGAACGCAGCAGTGCAGTGGTTCTGAGAAATCAGATTGGCTGGCTGCAACTGGAAGAAAGAATTTGAAGCCGCCATTACAGGGCACACAGACTCATTCTCATGTTGTAAAGAACATAAAGTTATATGCAGTGTAAAGGCTAAAGTGGGGTACCCAGATCCCTTGGCCATTGTAAGTGGGGGGTCCCAGAGGGACCTATCCCTGCACCCAAAATTTAGTAAACAAAATATTGGCCCGTCGATCCAGAAGTACTCAGGAGTTTTCAGTAGTTCTTGCAAGAGACCCGTGGGACTTATTGCGGCTCGGCATATGATGCTAAAACAAAAAGGGAAGCATAGGATGGTGGGGGTCTGTGGCCAGCTGACCACTCACAGGGTGTGGGTTGCCTGGCAATGGGTTATGTGCAGGGTGTGACCAGCTTAACCTTGTGTAGTACGTCCAGCACTACACTTGGCCCAACACTGGTACTGCAACACCCTCCCATAGAAAACAGGTAAGTAGGGACTTACTACAAAAGTTTAAATTACTACTAAATTGTATGTTACTGCAAAAGTACACTTTGTAGTAAGTTTTGTAGTACTACAAAACTTACTACAAAGTGTAATTTGTGAATTAAGACGTTATAGCTTATTATTATGTATAGACTGCTTTAGCACACTATTATGTGCTTTCATCTGAAGAGACACACACCACAAACATTATTTCTCTAATTTTTTAAACAGTAAAGGCGGTTGATAAAATAACAATTTTTTGTGGTAGTATTTTAACAGTTCTACATTTTTTGACTATGTTTTTCTATGGGGTACAACCCCTGAAATCAAAAAGAGGGCATCTAAACTTGGAGTGGGAAAAAAAATAGTTCCTCTTCAGCACATGTGCTCCAGCACAAAATTGTCCCTTAGAAATGTTCTCTGCTCTCCACTGTAGACCACTGTGATGCACCTCAGACAGAAAGTTGTCATGTCCTGATATGCAGGAATATGGTTAGAGTGCACTTGCAGAACATCCCCAGGCACTGTCTTCTGGTCAAAGAAAGGCTCCAGATGTAGAGGTGGGTGTCTGTTCCTCACCCTTTGGGTGCTCTGCACACAGTAGCTGTGCAGGATGCATGGATGCATATGCCTCCACATGGAGTTAGTCCTGTGTCTGTACTCCTTAGTGTTGCCCTTGGAGAACGCCTTCTTGCAGACAGTGTATGTGACAAACTTGGAGGAAACTTTGTTGGCACCTTTGGGTGTTTTGAAGAATTACCACATAAGGGATTCTTGGTTGGGGCAGAGCTCTTCTCCTCCATTTCTAGCTCCCCTCTTCTCAAGATGCCACAGCGAACCCTCTGAAAAATACAAAAATACACCACAAACTGATGAGCTCTTCACAAAGGTGTTGTAAAACCTAAATGTTATTCTCAAATGAGGTTGAAAGAGTGAGAGCTTCCAAATGAAGTTGAAAACATGGGAACTTTATGGTCTTGTACTCGTGTGTCATAGCTCCTGCAGTACTCCTGCTGGATCCTAGAACTATAAAATGAGGCAATTTTTCATAATGACTCAATTGATCCTTACTATTTGGCCCATTTACTAAAGCTTTACTCTCAGACTTAAATTAAAAAACTAAGGGCCATATTTATACTTTTTGACACACAACTGCGCCAACGCAGTTGTGCGTCAAAAAATCTAACGCCGGCTAACGCCATTCTGAAGCGCCATGCGGGCGCCGTATTTATTCAATGACGTTAGCCGGCGTTAGCCGGCGGAGCTGCCTGGTGTGCGTAAAAAAAAATGACTTACACCAGGCAGCGCCGGCGTAGGGGAATATGGAGCTTGGGCGTCAAAAAATGGGGCAAGTCAGGCTGAGGCAAAATTTTCGCCTCAACCCGATTTGCGCCATTTTTTTTGACTCCCAACCCCCATTGAAATGACTCCTGTCTTAGCAAAGACAGGAGTCATGCCCCCTTGCCCAATGGCCATGCCCAGGGGACTTCTGTCCCCTGGGCATGGTCATTGGGCATAGTGGCATGTAGGGGGGCACAAATCAGGGCCCTTTTGCCACAAAAAAATAAAATGCTTACCTGAACTTACCTTAAGTTCCCTGGGATGGGTCCCTCCATCCTTGGGTGTCCTCCTGGGGTGGGCAAGGGTGGCAGGGGGTGTCTCTGGGGGCATGGGAGGGCACCTCTGGGCTCCTTCAGAGCCCACAGGTCCCTTAACGCCTGCCCTGACCAGGTGCTAAAAAACTACGCAAAAGCGGCTGGACGTCATTTTTTTTGACCCACCCACTCCTGGGCGTCATTTTTGCCCGGGAGTGTAAATACGGCGCACATGCCTCGGAGTCATTTTTTAGACGGGAACGCCTACCTTGCATATCATTAACGCAAAGTAGGTGTCCACGCTAAAAAATGACGCAAACTCCATGAACTTTGGCGCTAGACGCGTCTAACGCCAAAGTATAAATATGGAGTTAGTTTTGCGTCGGATTTGCGTAAAAAAAAACGACACAATTCCGGCGCAAACATATAGTTTAGAGTATAAATATGCCCCTAAACATTTTATTTGTGACACTGGTACTGCAGTATACCCACAGGACCTGCCACAGGAAGTAAAAACCACACAGAGTCCTACTGGAGTACCTAGGCACTTGCGGCTATTAGGAAACAAAACTAATTCAATTATTAATAGTTATTAAGATGAAAACAATTATAACACACTACTGGAAATTCAAAAGAAAAACTGAAGCTTACATTACCATTATATCTAACTATGCAAACACCATTTTACTTTATGTTAAAACCCTTCAGTAATTCACTGGAAAAACACAAAAGTTGAACCGGTTCTGTGCGTCAGACAGCTGGGAGCCATCCAACGATATAGTGCTCATCTGCGTAGGAAAGCTCCCGGCTGCCCTCACCATTGTTGGCACTTGAAATCCCACTGGTGATGGCACCAGAGGGATTTTCTTTTAGAAAGAAACAGCTTTGAGGGATAGGGGAGAGCTTCCCAATCTCCAAAGGCTGCTTCTTTTGTTTCATTGAAAGGACGATCAGCGCGTGCGGCCTGCTGATGTCATTTCACTGCAACCGAAAGTGAAATGAGCTGATCAGCTCATTTCACTTTCACTGCTTCTGTCTCAGCCCCCTGAGCAATGAGGCAGATGGGAGATGTCTCATCGGAAATTGGAGAATCTCCCCTTTTCAATGCCTCCGTCGTGGATTCTTGCTTGGGATCACTGCAGAAGGGCGATCGCCAAGCAGGGATCCACCCACTAAGCACCACCCCTCTAGGGAGGGAGAGCACCACCTTAGGAAATGGTTTTTGCTCCCCCTGCGTTTTGGGGGTATTTTTTGTCTTTCAGCCCTCTATGGGGGGCAGAAAGCCCACTAGAATCCAAGGATTTCTTTTTTTATATACAGCTAGGGGTGGGGGCTGCCCTAAATGGACACTGTAACACCCCTCCCAAAAAGCAGCCAAGCCTTTCTGCTCCTCCCCTGGGAGGCAGATGGGTGGCAAAACCTCTGATCTGCCCCTGGGAAGGGCAGAAAGCCCACTTGGCACCAGGGATTGTTTTTTCATTCATCTAGGGATGGGGTCTGCCGATATGGGAAGTGCAATGCACCCACCCCCTAAAAACTCATCCCTGTCTTTCTACCACCCTTGAGGGGCAGATGGGGACAATAGCCCCCAAAGTGCCCCCCACCCCCTCCCTGGCGCATCAGAGTTTTTTTTCATTCATCTAAGAGTGGGGGTCTACACAGAATGGGATGTGCAATGCCCCCACCCCTCCAACGAAACCAGCACAGTCTTTTGGCCCCCTGGGGGGCAACTGGGGACAATAGCACCCAATATAATCCCCTGGTAGGGCAGAAAGCCCACTAGGCACCAGGGATTTATTTTGGTAGTGTAGGGGTGGAGACTGCCCAGGATGGACATTGCAATACCCCCACCCCTCCCATACAAAAAATCAGCAGTCTTTCTGCCCCCCTGGGGGGAGATGGGGCCAAACGTCCCCAATCTGCCCTTCTGGGGGAGGGGTCAGAAAGTCCACTAGATATCAGGGACTTGTTTTTATTCATTTAGGGGTGGGGGCTTTCCAGAATGGGCATTGCAATGTCCCCACTCCCTCCCTCCCAAAAAAACTCAGAAGTCTTTCTGCCCTCCTGTGGGGGGCAGATGGGCAGAATAGGCCCCAATCTGCCCCTCCCCCACTCAGGGGGGCAGAAAGCCCACTAGGCACCAGGAATTATTTTTGGTAGTGTAGGGGCTGCCCAGAATGGGCATGAAAATGCCCCCACCCACCACAAAATAAATGGACACAGTCTTTCTGCCCCCCTGGGGGCAGATGATGATGATTATTAATTCCAATCTGGCCCCCCGGGTGGTCAGAACGCCCACTAGGCACCACAGAAGCATTTTCTTTTTAAATGGATTAGGGCGGGGGCTAGCCATCACCATGAGCATTGATATGCCCTCACCCCAACTAAAGGGGTCAACAATCTTTCTGCCCCCCGTGGACTAAAGCATCTCATCCCAATGGCAAGCAAGAGGACAGTTGACTCTTTTTGGTTTTGATTTTACATATGGGCCAAGAGAGCTCAGCTAACTCCCAATATCGTCTCACTTGCAATGGTGAGCCGCAGGACTTTTTGGACTTGGGTACGCTGTCACCTGGAAAAACCAACCATACCGAGACACTTCTGAAAAATAAACATCTGGGGGAGACCAGGGTGATGTGCTTCACATGCACTCCACACCATGTTCTTGCCCACAATGCCCTGCAAACCTCCAACTTTGCCTGAAATCATGCATTTTCCTATATCTCTGTGAAGGAAATGTCTGTAATCTGCAGGAATCCACAAAATTCCTACCACCCAACAATGCCCCATCGGGAAAGATAAAAACTCTGCCCCACTTGTTGGGGTTCCTAAAGCAGAGTCAGCCTAAATATTTATGGAAAAAAAAACTAGCCTTTTGGACCTACTTTGGTTCCTCATCAATTTCTACAAATTTTTGGCCATTCCCTGTCGCAGGCACTTGGCCCACCTACACACGTGAGGTATCGTTTTTATTGGGAGACCAAGGGGAACACAGGGTGGTTAGAAATCTGTGGCTTCCCTCAGAATCAAGAACGTTTCATCACAGAAATGTGAGGAAAGCATGCTTTTAGACATATTTTGAGGTTTGCAAGGGATTCTGGGTAACATGTTTGGTATGGTTGCAATGGTGATAATAAATGATGCTTACTGGTGTAGGTAATCCCATCCTGGATTTCCATGTGTTTCTAGTTCTCAAACATGTACAGGTTTGCTAGGTTTCCCTACGTGCCAGACGAGGTAGGGTTCAAAATCCACAGCCACCCACTTTGCAAAAAAAGGGTCAGTTTTGCATAGAAAAATTTAATGTATCCATGTTGCGTTTTGTGCCGTTTCCTGTTGCGGGCATTAGGCCTACCCACACAAGTGAGGTACAATTTTCATCTGAAAATGTAGGAGAATGCTGGACGGAAGGAAGTTTGTGGAGCTGTGAAGATTGCAGAACTTTCCATCAATGAAATGTGAGGAGGATGTGTTTTATTAGTCAAAGTTTGAGGTTTGCAGGGGATTCTGGGTAAAACAACCTGGTGAGAGCCACACAAGTCTCCCCACCCTGGATGTCGCCTCATTTTGAGAAATGCCCTCTAATTCACAGGCTAGTATGCAAAACCCCAAATCCAGTGATGTGCAAATATCCACTGCTTCTAAACTTCATATTTGTTCCCATTGTGGAAATAGATAGGTTTCCTCAAAACCTATTTTTCACTCTTTATATGGTACCAAATGAATTACTGTACACCTGGTACACAATGAAAAACCCTTGCACGGTGCAGCTCAATTATTGGTTCTGGGTAAAGGGGGTTCTTAGTGAACCTACAAGCCCTACATATCCCCACAACCATAAGGGTCCAGCAGATGTAGAGTTATATTGCATTTGAAAATCTACCATAGTTAGAAGAAGTTACAGATGAAAATGTAGACACAATGGCTGTTTTTTTCAACTCAATTTCATTTTTTTTTTATTTTAACTGTTGTTTTATTTGAGAAAACCTTAAAGGATCTACACAATTGATTCCTTGCTGAATTCAGAATTTTAGCTACCTTTCAGAAATGTGTAGCTTTCCGGGATCTACCATTGGTTCCACACCCATTTCTACTACTAACTGGAAGGAGGTTGAAAGCACAAAAAATAGGAAAAATGGGCAATGTCCCAGTGAAATGCCAAAACTGTGTTACAAAATTTGTTTTTCTGAATCATGTCCGATTTTAGCACTGCAATCCCTTCGTTTGAGTCCATTTGCAGGGAAAAACAATTTATCTCAAAAAGAACTAAGGGCCATATTTATACTTTTTGACGCAAAACTGCGCTAACGCAGTTTTGCGCCAAAAAAATTAGCGCCGGCTAACGCCATTCTGAAGCGCCATGCGGGCGCCGTATTTATTGAATGACGTTAGCCGGCGTTAGCCGCTGGCGCTGTCTGGTGTGCGTTAAAAAAAACAACGTACACCAGGCAGCGCCGGCGTGGGGGGAAAATGGCGTATGGGCGTCCACAAATGGTGCAAGTCAGACTGAGGCAAAAAAATTGCCTCAACCCGATTTGCGCCATTTTTTTACGACGCCCAACCCCCATTGAAATGACTCCTGTTTTAGCAAAGACAGGAGTCATGCCCCCTTGCCCAATGGCCATGCCCAGGGGACTTATGTCCCCTGGGCATGGTCATTGGGCATAGTGGCATGTAGGGGGGCACAAATCAGGCCCCCCTATGCCACAAAAAAAAAATAAAAAAATACTTACCTGAACTTACCTTAATGTCCCTGGGGTGGGTCCCTCCATCCTTGGGTGTCCTCCTGGGGTGGGCAAGGGTGGCAGGGGGAGTCCCTGGGGGCAGGGGAGGGCACCTCTGGGCTCATTCTGAGCCCACAGGTCCCTTAACGCCTGCCCTGACCCAGGCGCTAAAATCCGGCGCTAATGCAGGCTTTTTAGACCTGCCCACTCTTGGGCGTCATTTTTGCCCGGGAGTATAAATACGACGCATATGCATCGGAGTCATTTTTTAAGATGGAAACGCCTACCTTGCATATCATTAACGCAAGGAAGGTGTTCACGCAAAAAAATGACGCTAACTCCATGAACTTTGGCGCTAGACGCGTCTAACGCCAAAGTATAAATATGGAGTTAGTTTTGCGTCGAATTTGCGTCGAAAAAAACGACGCAAATTCGGCGCAAACGGAGTATAAATATGCCCCTAAATTTTGTTGTATTTTGACTAATTTCTCAGTGCTGTCCAGGGGAGTCCTCAAATCCAGGGTACATTTACAATCCCCAGGATGTCGAAAAAACAGGAGTGCAAATTTGCATGGATAGCTTATGTGGACAAAAGCTTATTGGAGGCCTAAGTGCAATTTACCCCAAATATACAAAAAAAAAGCTTAGCACGGAGGGGGGGGGGTGGTTTGGCTTAGCAGCATAAGGGTTAAATGACGTTATAGTTAGGCATGGTAATAAGATCTTACTTTATGTTATAAAAAAACAGTGAAACTCATTGAAAAAAACAAAGGTTAAAATTATGATATAGTTAATCTTGACATTAATTTATGTTACAAAAAACTCTAGACCTTCACTGATAAAAACAAAGTTTAAAGTATTGTTATACTTAGGTAAAAATATTAGTCGTAATTTGATGTTTTAAACCCAACAAAACACTGAAATCCACCATAGTTCAGCAAGCTAACTATGACTTGTGTCCCCGCCATGCTCTGCTTCTGACCTCATATATTACATCACTCATGACAAATTCAACGACAGCATTGATGACATCACTCATGACATCCTAAATAACAAGAAATCATAATCAAGAATTCTTCTTCAAATGCCATCCCAGGTCTGAGGTTTCCTGGCCTGCAGTTGCAGAGAATGGTCAGGAAGGCACTTGGAAACCGAGTTTTCATATTCTTTCCAGGGCATGTTCAAGTGTGACATGTGCAAACTTTCTTTTTCTGGCTCATATTCTAGGAGGTTCCTTTTCAGGTGACGCAACTGCTGTTGCAAGTCCTTAGGTGCCAAGAATTATAAATCTTGTTTCAACCTCTGACTTCAAAGACGTATCAACAGTCCTGACTATGTGGTTCCTCCCTTGCTAGATGTGCTGGGAGAGTTGAAAGGGGGGCACTTGTTCAGGACTTTTTTGGGTCAGTTCTTCAAAGACCCCTGGGTTCTGGTAATTGTATTCAATGGTTTTTGGATCAAATTTAGTTCTGTGTCCGTGGAGTCTTGGGTGGTTGCAATGACCTGGCCTAGGGATCCAGTCACTTGAGAAGTCCGCAAGTAGGGATTCAGGATGTGTTGCAGGAGAGTTCCCTGGCTCCTGTACCTCTGATGAAATTTGGAGGCACATAGTACTCTGTGGTTTTGTGGGTAACATAACAACATAAGATTCAAGCTGGTAGCGGACCTACCGTTTTTCAATGCCTGTATTACCTTCCTTTCAAGATTGGAAACTCACAAGCAGGTGATTCTGATAGTTTGATCGCTGGATTACATGGCTTTGGTGGGTCAGCAGGATGCATATTACCATGTCCCCATCTGTAAGTCTCACCAGAAGTACCTTCAGTTCCCACTGTACAAGCAACCCTTTCTCTTCACTGTTGCCCTTAATCCTGAACCATCCCCTCAAATATTCACCAAAATCCTGGCTTCACTGATGGGTCTGTTGCATCCAGAGGTTCTCAAGGTACACCCTAACTTGGGTGGTTAGCTGGTCCATTCATCCTCATTTCACTTGGTCGCTCTTCATAAACAGGGTGTGCAGCCTGCTTCTCTAGCTTGCCTTTCTCATCAATGTGTAAAAGACTCACCTTATTCCAACTGAGTCTCTGGAGTTCATCAGGACTCCCTTTACTATTGATCTGGGCAAGGTGTTTCTGCCATATGAGTGTGTGGTGACTTTTCAGTCCCTGTCGACTACATTGCCGGTATCCATAATGGCATTGTTTCAGGATTTGCTCTGGGCTTAGGGGCACATGCCTTCAAGTCTTTCTAGTGCCTTGGTCGTGCTATCTCATACATCCATTGTCTGTTTACCTCCTAACTGCATGACGGACGTAGTCGAAGTACTTATTCTGCTCTCAACTGTAGTGTGCAGTGGTCACTTGCACAGAGGTGTCAATTTGGACAAACCAGGACAGTCATACGTGCCAACATGCTCCAGTGCATCAGCCTTTGGCAGGATTCCCAAGGACTTGAAGAATAACGATTGCTGGCCAGGGCCAAGAGAATATGGTCTTCCAATTGAGGGGACTTAGATGACCTTTGATGGGTTCCTTGATTTTTCAACTTTGATGGAGTGTCATTCGCTGTTGGGTATGACTGAATGTATGATTCAAAAGCATATGTAAGCTATCAGCACTGGACGAAAGCACAGCACCCATCTGTTCTGGCGTTCGAGATTCTGAAGAGGGCGCTGCGTCAGTTACCAATTCATCTCAGGGGTGTTGGCAGTGTTTAGAAGTATTGCATCAAGAGGGTGTTTTTATCCTGATTGCCAGCCCTATTCAGGATGCATCGTTCTAGTTTGGTCGACCAACTATGTATCTGTTTGCCATGATGGCCAACAACAGGGTGCCTCGATTCTGTGTCAGGTTTCATAATTCCTGTGACTGTGGTGAGTGAATGGCTTGGTGATGCTCTGGCTAAGGGCACTCTAGTACAGAGGAAAGGGCTTTAGTTGCTTGCGCCTTTTCCTTACTGGGTTCACAGCAACTGTTTTGTCCTAGTATTGGAACTGTGAGTGGAAGCTGGATGTGATTTTGAACCTGCCGTCATCTCCTGCGCTCTGTGAGCTCCAGTTGTCCTAATACAGCAAAGTTGAAAGGTTTGTTTTGGAGAGATTACGTCTAACAGGCCCACTGTTTTTTAAACATTCCTACAGTGGATGTACTTCCAGTTTGGTGTTTGGCTAAAGTTGCTCAGTACTAATCTTTCATCCTCCCTGCACTCTAGAACGTATACTACAGTGTTTGAGCAAGGAGCTGGTGGTGGCCACTTTACAGGTGTAATCAGCTGTAGTTAAGACTTTACGTCTGCGAGTGGGTGTCTCGTAGGTTTTGCTAACCAGATTGCTGAAAGGGTTTTGGTACTCAATCTAGGTTTGCTACTATCTAGGGGTAATATAGGGTACACTGTTTGAGCCAGTGGACTAGGTTTCTCTGAACTTCGTTTTCCATAAGGCAGTTTTCCTGATAGTTGCTGTATCATTGTGATGGTGGGGTGTTTGGGGTCACCGGTCTATTGAGAACCATATTTTTGCGTATCCTACCAGATGTGTCGGTCATATGTCCAGTTTTTTGCCCAAAGTAATTTTTATATTTCATATGGATCAGGAAGTTGTCCAACCATTGCCTTTGGAGGCAGATTGGTCATTTTTTGGCACAGATTGTAGTGTTTCATACCTATGAACCTTAGTTTGTGGGATTCAGTCCCCCTACGAGGACGCTGAGACTGGGTACAGTCACACTAAGCAGATGAGTTAGGACACTTATTGGTCATGCTTATGAATTTTCTGCTTTTGACCATGGCCCGGTGGTGCAGGGTTGTCCTAACAGGAATGTAGCTGCTGCAAGCACTTCTGTATGTGGCATTTTTCTGCTTGATGTGTCAGAGCAGCTGCCTGGGACACTCACTCTGTTTGATCACCACTATTGTTTTCAAGTCACCAATGACGCTGCAGCAGGGAAGAAGAAGGCTGTATTATATCCTCCTGGGCCCGCTTTTTAGGGGCAGTGCACTGTCTCACTGTGCACTGAGTGGGAACTGAGACAGCGCATTGCATCACTGTAAATGTGTTGTTCCTAGTTAGATGCAAACATATGCCTGCACTGGGAACAGTCACGTAGCATCTTTGCCTTTGCGCATACATCTGTAATACAAAGTGGATGCCAAAGTAGTCCCTCATTTGCCTGGAGCCATTCAGCCATCTGCGATAGGGCACATTGCATAGGAACTGCACCAAAGCGCATTTTACATAGGCATAATCTGTGTTCCAGAAGAGGTTGTACGAGTGTCTGCTGTGCCTACTGTAATACTAAAGTGCCTGGAAAGCACGGCTGTTATGCTCCCAGGGCACTTTTCTATATTACGGCATCTGCTGTGTAGACTTAGGCCCTTATTTATACTTTTTGGTGCAAAACTGCACCAACTCAGTTTTGCACCAAAAAGTTTAGCACCGGCTTGCACCATTTCTGTGCACCAGCCGGGCACCATATTTATGGAATGGTGCAAGCCGGTGAAAGGGTAGGCTAGTGGCAAAAAAAATGACTTTAGTCAGGTTGGGCTGGCAGTATGGAAGAAGGGGTTTTTGCACCAAAAAAGGACGTTGGGCAGATTAGAGTAAGAAAAAGGACTCTGACCTGCCTAGAGTCATTTTCTGATGCAAAACCATCCACACCACATGACTCATGTCTTAGAAAAGACAGGAGTCATGCCCACCACCCCAATGGCCAGCACAGGGGACCAGGGCCCCACAGGCATGGCCAATGCACCCAGTACCATGTAGGAGGGCCCATTTCAGGGCCCCCAATGGCACTTTAAAACATTAAAAGAAAATACTTATCTGTACTTACCTGGGATGGGGTCCCCCATCCTCCGCTGTACCTCTAGTGTGGTGGGGGTGTCCCTGGGGCCTGGGGAGAGCACCTGTGGGCTTATTCCATGGTGTCCCACCATGGAAATAGGCCCGCCGGTCCCCTAACGCCTGCCATGACCCAGGCGTTAACAAAACGGGGCAAAGCAAGCTTTGCCCCATATTTTGATCCCTCCTCCCTCCTGTGCACCATTTTTGCACAGGAGTATAAATATGGCGCTACGGCCATAGAGTCATTTTTTGCACAGGAACGCCTACCTTGCATCTCATTTAGGCAAGGTAGGTTTCCCCTTCCAAAAAATTACTTTAACTCCATAAATTTGGCGCTAGACAGGTCTAGCACCAAAGTATAAATATGGAGTTAGTTTTGCACCGAATTAGAGTAAAAATAATGACGCTAATTCGGTGCATACATATGCCCCTTATTGTGCTGTTCCTGTTTCATAAAGTTCACGAACAAGAGTTGAGGTTGCCTTCTGTTGGTTCATGCCTCAATGTGTCGTATGCTTTGGTACTGGGGCAACCGCATGCCACATTCTCTCAGGAAGTGAAGAAGATGAGGCAAGTATACATAATGCAAATTACTTACACCGTGTAAGCCAAACTTTATACAGTAGTGTTGATCAGGGCTGAGACCAAGTAAAAGGCACCATGAACTGTTGGCCCCGTTTGATAGAAACGGTAACAACCAGGATATTTCTGAAATATAGTAAAAGGTGAGCATTAACTAAGGAACCATTAACTAAGGGACCATGAATCAACATATATCATATAATAGAGTGTCCGTCTCACTACTTTTAAATTAACTGGAACTCAATAACCAGAAACTCCATCAAACCGTGCTGGCTTGTTTTTACATTTATTAGAATAACCAGAGCATTGGTAATACTAAGATTGCTGAGCACTACCGAATGTTGTGCTGTGATTATAGTAAAGCACATTTTACCACCACATCATGTAAGTGGGTTTGAAGCCTGTGGTGCTGTGAAAGTAAAAGTGTTTGTGCATGTTTAAACTTCTAAACTCCAGCTGTGGTACAAAAACAGCACAACAGCACAGTAGCAGAACACCCCATCACCAATATAGCACAGGAAATCACTATAGCACAGCTTAGCACAATGCACCAATACAACAGTACACCGAAATGCGAACATAACAAAATCCAATACACTAACACAATAAAACAAACCAACACAATAAGTTAGCAAAATACAATGCAATTGTGCTGTTGTGCTATTTGGGAAAGCGGTCTAGTTGTTTTGAGGACTCTAGTTCTAATTCTGTGTCAGGACCGAAGGCTCTAATCATGCTTTGTTTTCTTTAATTTAAAATTGACAGCAGCCAATCAAAACATTAAACTTGAAAATCTTCATTTTTCATGACCCCATACTGTCACATGGACCAATCACAGAGTCCATAGCCCTATATAGTCACCAAAACACCATTTGCATCCCCTTTCTCTGCTGCTTCACAACTACTTAAGTACATGGTTCCCTTTTCTGTGATATATTTTCAACTCACATATTGCCTTTTATGAGTGCTGTGCGCCACCAGAATCGATCATTCAGTGGCTGCGCTTTATATTGCATTTATTGCTTTTTTTATACATGTTTTGCTATTATTCTGTATTTAATCAGTTACTAGATTGCCTGCTTCAGCTTTGCGCCAACCTCGTTTTTAGTTCGAGCAGTAGCGTTCGGCCTATTGTATACTATACTGTAGAGTGAGTTCCAGCGTTTTCATTTGTTAGTTGCCGTGTCCTTCAAAAATCCTTGCTTGCTAGTGGTCAGTTCTGCCTCTTTGTCTTTCCTTTTTTCACTTTGGGAGCAGCACAATTACGCTATGTCCTGTTTATCTCTTCTATAAGGGACTTTTTTTTGGTATTTGCCTGTTTCACCTCAACAGTGTGGGTGCTTGTTCAGTTACTCCTCCCCACCAGCTCCCTCTGTAAACATAAACCAACAGCAGAGGGGTGCTTTTCCAGGGCCAGCTATCCCTCGCTCTCTTCCTTTTGTTATTTTCAGTCTGTGTGGCAATAAAAGTCCAGTCAGCAATTTACAACGCTATGAGCTCTAACTCGAGCAAACACAAGACTATTGCATTCCAAATGCTTGCTTTTTTTTGTTTGGCATCCGGTGACATGTCTTCCTGCTTTTATGAGCTAAAACATGTCCCGGATTTCAAAAACAAATCCTCGGCTGGATACGCGTGTGGCAAATGGACCTGAGAAACATGAAACAGCTGGTCTCTACCGCTGCCCATTCGCAGCATGTCACCTCTCTTACACAAGTTTATTCGGTTATTTGACCATCAAAGCATAAATAGAATCCAAACATAATAAAAACATAAAAGAAGTAAAAGCGATATTATAATCATGTACATAGAGAGATAAACATCAAAATACTATATACATAATACTAATTCATGAGAAACTACCATTTAAAAAACTCTTCTTATTTGCCATGAGGTTCCAGGGATTGACTAATACAAGAATAAAATACAATATAATGTTAAGAAACTAAGCAAAAAAAGGAAATCATAAAGCTACTGTTTTGGAGAACTCTTCCTTATATGCCATGCGGGCACAAGGAACTTGCTAACCGCAACAAACAGGGATTTTGAAGTATTACTCCTTAGAATTCTCATCGCTACCTTATATTGGGTCACCCCTAGATCACGACAAATGTTGCAAATCCACTTGGATCGAGGAGCAGAATAAGCTGGACAAAAAAACAAGAAGTGCTCCTCGGTTTCCGGACTACCAAAACAAGCGGGGCACAACTCTGACGAGGGGTCAGTCCCCCATTTGCTAGTCAGAGATAACAAAGGGAGATTCCCAAATCGGAAACGAGCATGCAACCCTTTACCCCACAAGTCTGAGATAAGGTCCAAATAAGGTTCAAATTGAGGGATCGATTTAAAGTCCATAAATGAGGCAGTCAAACGACCATCTAGATTACTACAGATTAACTCATTCCTTACATAGGACCAATAGGATGTTTTCACAATGAGACTGTGTGACTTCTCCAAACCTTGTGGGTTTTCACACAAGCTTTTCAATCCCAAGATGTGGAACCATTTGGATACATGTTTGACCCATTGGATGGAAGTCACATTTGGACTCTTCAAAAGGTCGCAGATGGAAGTTCTGGAATCGTCCAAATTGTCATCCAATATAAAAGCGGTTTGAGAATGATCAGATCCATTATACGTTTAAAAAACAAATCTAAAACAGGGGTTTTAGTGGGGTACTCTTAGGACAGGCAACTAGGGCTGTAGCAAAATTATTTTTGCCTACCGACATTTTACTGCAATCTGAGAATCCCCATATTTCCGCACAATAAACAGCTACCCCCTGTGCTTTTTCCAAGTAGATTTTAATGGCAGGAGAAACAGCTTTGGACTCAGTGCTTTTATAGAAGCGCAGAATAGCAGCTGCTCTATTTTGAAGGAGTCCCATTCTCTTCCCAATCTGGTCCTCCCAAAGCATATTGCTTGAGATCCTTACTCCTAAATAATGGATAGAATTAACCCTAGTCAATGCAGACCCATCTCAGCTAATTTTACATCTGCCCTGGTGTCCCAAACCAAAAACCATTAGCCTAGTTTTGTCAACATTCAGTTCTAGTCCATAATCCACACAAAAGGTTTTAAAGCAGTCGACTAGTGTTTTGAGTCCCATTGGGGTCTTGGAGATAAGGAAAGAGTCATCAGCAAAAAGTAAAATGGGTATCTTTTGGGAATTCAATGTAGGAGCATCATTCTGGCAAGCAAGCAATTTGGGGGCTACCTCATTAATAAAAAGAGAAAATAAAGGTGGAGCCAAGACACATCCTTGGCGTACTCCCCTGAGAATGGGAATTTTGTCTGTCAGTTCACCTTGGTCTCCCCATCTCATCTGTGCATAGGTGTTTGCGTGCAGTCGCCTCAAAAGTTCAACTATTCTGTAAGGAATTCTCTGCCTCAATAATACTTCCCATAACTTCTTCCTTGGGACCAGATCAAAGGCTGTTCGCAAATCCACGAACACAAAATATAAAGGTTGTTTATCAAGGACTACATACTTCCAATGCAAGAGCACCAATCTAACTGCCTGGTCTATTGTACAAATTTTTGGGCAAAAACACGCCTGCAAAGGCGAGAGAACCTGATTGTTGTATACCCATTCTATCAGTCTATTCAATAGTTACTTGGCAAATACTTTCTGTATATTGTTGATCAAACTAATTGGTCTATAATTTACAGGAAGATTTGCGTTCCCCTTTTTATATACTGGGATAATTTCTGCCCCTTTCCAGGTGCCCGGAATTGCACCCCCTGCGGCAATTTTGTTAGAAAGCAAGTTTATATACCAGGACCATATTATCAACTCTGATTTATATAAGTCCCCTGGGATCTTGTCAGGTCCTGGAGCCTTACCAGATTTTAAAGATTGTATTGCTTTTGTGGTCTCCTCCACGGAAAAGTTGATAATATCAGCAGATGCTAGAGGGTCCTGCCTAAATCACTTGGGGCTATCACTAAAAATAGCTTGAGATAAAAGAATGGAATCGCACTCGTTGCTGGTTAACGTATCCAGAGGGGCGGCATAAAGTTGGGAGAAATGAGCCACCCAAACCTCTGGTTGAATATGATTCCTGAGGTTACTTCTATTCCCCCTAGATCTTTTAGATACCAGTTCCCAAAAGAGCCTATTGTTTTTTCCTTTGGCTGCAATGAGCATATCCCGCCAAACATCATCTTCCCATGAATTTTTTGCCTGCGCTATTGCTTTTTTATACATATATCTGGAATAACGAACTTCACACGGGGAACCTTCCCTGATTGCGATCTGGAGTGCCACCTTGGCCTTGGCACAGTCCATATTATACCATGCATTGGTTACTGGTAACTTAGTTTTTTTTTATCTAGGCTGGTCTTTTTTTTATAGAAAATGCTCTGCAGTCTAATTAACAATGACTCGTGAATAGTAAGAATACTTACCTCATGATCAACATAATCAGATATCTCTATAAATCCCCGAAAGTAGATAAGGGTTAGATAAGGGTTAGACATTACCTTAGGCCAACATATTCTAGTGCATTTAATAGTCTTTAAAGGAATAGGGACCTCAGAGAATCGGTCATGAACAGACCTCCTAAATTCATCTCCACTTAGAGTGAGGAGTAGGGGATTATGATCGCTCTCTGTCACCATTTAAGAGGCACAGCAGAATCACTGGGAGGACGGCAGGACGGAGGGAGCAGCCCATTCCAACCCTTCGCCGATCAGTGCTGCTCTGAGCTCTAACTCGAGCAAACACAAGACTACTGCATTCAAAATGCTTGTCTTTTTTTCCTACTTGAAGCTTCAGTTTTCATTTGCACAGCAGCTTCGCTCCGCTGTAAACAAGACTCTAAATGAGCCTGTTATCTCGGTGCCATTTGCTGTTCGTCTGCTGCCGCGCAGTGTGCGCCTGCCAGCAATGAGAGATAGTTGTGTGTTTATGGTAGCGGAATCCTCTTCCCGGCAGCACGTGTGCTTTGTTTACTTTGGATGTGTGGCAGGTGCTGAGGCATGAGGAACGGCAAAAGTGTATACAGAACCATATTTGGAGCAGGGCGTGGGAGTCTTGCTCTAGCTGTGTTTGAGTCCGTGTTTGTTAAACGGGGCTGTTAGATTCACGCCTTGCCTTTCAGGGGGAATCCTTACTTTTATCCTCACCCACACAATAGTGGAACCCCTCCCTTCACGTGCCAGGCGGTTAAACTTTGCACGCACCCTGACGTCAATCACCTGAGCTCTCCAGGTCACACGGTGATATGTCGGCGCAGCATTCCGCTCCGCAGTGCTGAGCAGGCATCATTACCACCATGAACACAAAAGGGACTCTGTAAACTGATGTACGACAGCCTGGCCCCGCTTCACAATTGTCCACCAGGCGACAGCGGCACCAGTGAGCCCAGTCGTGGCTCTCCTCTTAGCCACTGTAGGTAGTTAGGGCCATATTTATACTTTTTGACGCAAAACTGCGCTAACGCAGTTTTGCGCCCAAAAAATTAGTGCCGGCTAACGCCATTCTGAAGCGCCATGCGGGCGCCGTATTTAATCAATGACGTTAGCCGGCGTTAGCCGCCGGCGCTGCCTGGTGTGCGTGGAAAAAAACGACGTACACCAGGCAGCGCCGACGTAGGGGGATATGGAGCTTGGCCGTCAAAAAATGGGGCAAGTCAGGCTGAGGCAAATTTTTCGCCTCAACCCGATTTGCGCCATTTTTTCCGACTCCCAACCGCCATAGAAATGACTCCTGTCTTAGCAAAGACAGGAGTCATGCCCCCTTGCCCAATGGCCATGCCCAGGGGACTTCTGTCCCCTGGGCATGGTCATTGGGCATAGTGGCATGTAGGGGGGCACAAATCAGGCCCCCCTATGCCACAAAAAAAAATAAAAAATGACTTACCTGAACTTACCTTAATGTCCCTGGGATGGGTCCCTCCAGCCTTGGGTGTCCTCCTGGGGTGGGCAAGGGTGACAGGGGGTGTCCCTGGGGGCATGGGAGGGCACCTCTGGGCTCCTTCAGAGCCCACAGGTCCCTTAACGCCTGCCTTTTCCAGGCGCTAAAAAACGGCGCAAAAGCGGCCTTACGTCATTTTTTTGGACCCGCCCACTCCCGGGCGTGAATTTTGCCCGGGAGTGTAAATACGGCGCACATGCCTCGGAGTCAATTTTTTAGACGGGAACGCCTACCTTGCATCTCATTAACGCAAAGTAGGTGTCCACGCTAAAAAATGACACAAACTCCATGGACTTTGGCGCTAGACGCGTCTAATGCCAAAGTATAAATATGGAGTTAGTTTTGCGTCGGAAATGCATTAAAAAAAACGACGCAATTCCGGCGCAAACGGAGTATAAATATGCCCCTTAGTCTTTGCGATCATTTGAGCACTACTGCCGTTTCCTGGGTGCGGAGACCCGTGACCGCTGTCTGTACTGTGCTCAAACCCTTGCTCTTCTCCTTAGTTTCATTGCACAGATGAAACAGGTTCCCCCAGCCTGTATAGCGTTCATGTCTTGGATACGTGCCTGGGAAGAGGGCAGAAAGATTAGCACATTACCACTAACCTGTTCCACAGCGACTAGACGTTCTGAATTTGCTGGTATAGTCCCATTTCTCAGGTGCCTGTACCCGGAAATTTCTGTAAATACGCCACATGTGGAACTTCACATAAAAGGAGACAAGTCTTATTGTGTACCTCTGCATGATTATTTAGTAACAATCCTAAAGCAGCAATAAAAGTGGTACAGATACAGTGAATTAACATGTACTATTAACATGACATACCAAACTATGAACATTAGTGTCCTTTGTCATCTGTTTTCTACGTTGCTGAGCGCTGTCAGTCCTGTTATTCCGTATGCCATGACAGTAGCAACGTTTTATTCCTACCTTTGTCTCGGTCAGTGGCTTTTTCCAGTTTATCTTATATATCGACAATCAGTTGTTGTTTGCAGTGTGCCAGAAAGTTGCTGGAATTATGTGGCAGAAAATACAAAAATATACGGCAAGGTTGACCAATTCATGTGGCAAAACAAGTCCAGTTATGCATTTACAATTGCAACAGCTCCAACTCAAGTAAATGCGAGACCTATTTCAATGCAAATGCTTGTTTCCCAAAGGGGGCTCTTCGGCCTGCCGGCAGTGTGGTAGTTTCGCAGGAGCCCTTTGTTGTGAAGTGGGAGTGGGGTACAAGGACAGGCGGCTGAGTCAGCCGCAGTCTTCTTTTTAATTTATATGGGTGTAAGCAGGCACGTTGGTCCCCACAAATCAGCTGGCTTCCTTCACCGCAGCTGTTTGAAAGTTTAGGTTGTGCGTTAAGCCTCACCTTTTGCAGTTTGCCCTTTGTACATGCCCTGACAGCATAGAAGCATCAGGACTGGAATATGTACACAGACCTAGAATGCTATAGACTGGCTCCCTCCACTTTTTAAGGTGATTTCTGCCTTCCTGGGTTTCGAAAGTTATTGCTCTGCACTCCCCTTAAATTTGTTTCCTTTTAAGGAGTCTCACATACATTACCTTCTATAATGACATTGTCTGCAGGCAGTCTCAAGAATGTATGATCCTTGGGAAGGGGACATGGATCAATTCTATGATGACCCTCAACGTTCGTTAGTTCAAGGCCTGGTGGAAGCATTAGATGCCGGTGTTCAGGAGTCAGTTAATAAAGCTCTAGTTAGGGCTCTGAGTCCTTTTACTCTGCATTTCCATGGATATACTACTCAACAAGGCTGGATTCCCCCTCCTCTTTCACAGGAAATAAAATGGCTGCTCACAAGCTATCCAAGCCCAAAAGCAAGGCCTCCAAAGGTACCCATATGTCTCTTTTGAAAAGCTTGCAGATTCCCTTTTAGGAGATCACGCATATAGTGGCCTGCCTGATGCGACCTCTCCCCTTCCCAGACTATTGGGGGTATGGTTTAATCTAACGCAGATAGCTGTAACCATGACATTGAGCCCTGCCCCAGCAAACCTAAGCACAAAACGTGCCACAAGGGGTCACTGAATTATCCAAGAGTTCTGAATTTTGAGCCTGCTGAGATTACCCATCCTCGCTCCACCTCCTGGTTTCTTCTCCAGGAGGTGGCGGACTGTGTCCAGTCCCATATTCGCCAAGGTTTCGTCAAGGACATCAGGCCATGACTTCAGATGGAAAGCCCCAGACCAGATCTTCCTGATAAGGTGATTGAAACCCCAGAGGTCGAACCCACTAAGATTATTTTCCTTAAGAAATATTCCAGAATTCCCAAAAAGGGACTAGATTGTGTCTGGCGCAACTGCCAGGATAAGCTGCTTGATGCCTCCAGCCTTCTAACAAAGATCCTGGAATTGGCCTTCCAGGGCAACGATTCTGAGTCCCTCGTCGATCTGGATGTCTTAGTGGGTTGGGCTCAAAGGGCTGTATGCAAACTTGGCAACACAAACTGTGCAATTTCCACAGAGCACAGACACTTTATCTTTATCAAAACTGATCCTAAGCTGCATGAGCTAGCTTCTTCCGGAGCAAGACCTGTGGTGCGAGGTCTCCTGTTTGGGACCCCGTTCCTTAAAGAACTTTCCAAATTTGTCTACAGTTCTCTTGACAAGGCCCAGTGGTCGCTAAAGAAGTTGTTTGCCAAAATCTTTTTGGCAGGGTCGGATGCTTTAGAGAGCGATAGTTCAGTGAGGTTATCACCAAGGCCCAAAGAGGCTGTTACTAGCACAACAGAGGAAGTGGTCAGGACTCCTCTTATTCATCCCATTTTCCAGCCTTCTGGAAACCGGGGAAGCAGAAATCACTTCAGGAATGGGCACTACAGAGGTGTGCAAGGAGCCTTCCAGGCCTCGGCAGATGCAGGTGAGAACTATTCCTCTCTCAGAAGTACTTTTGGGGGCAGGATTAGTCTATTTCTGCACAATTGGCAAAAAATAACTCAAGATGTATGGGTTCTAGAAGCAGTGCAGGGGTTCAGTTTAGAGTAGGGCTGGGGAGCTTGTTGTGGCACGATCTCCATGGGGTGTTGGTCCCAGTCTGAATTGTCTCAATTACCTCAATTGCTTGGAGCTCCTTGCAGGGTCTTTTGGGATTCAGAGTCTCTTTCCAGACAAAACGGATTGTTGCATCCTCCTGGGAGTGGACAACGTCTCCACGGTGCGGTAGGTGAAAAATGTGGGCGGGACCAGATCTCATCATTTTGTGGAGATAACCAAGGACGTTTGACACTTTTGTCTTTAACAGCGCTTGTCGGAGACTTTACCCAAAGATCTTTCATGTGCTTCATTGCTGGTGGGGACCTTGCATGGTGGACTTGTTCGCCTCTCTCCTCAACTGGCAACTTCTTACCTTTTTTATTTTGTGCCCAATTGGAAGCGCAGGCCACAAATGCCTTTCTTCAGGAATGGTCCCTCTCCCTGAGTTATGCATTTCCCCCTTTTATTAGGATTCCCAGGGCTCTTGCCCAGGTGAGGCGTCAGAGAGTGGAGATGGTTCTTGCGACTCTGCTTTGGAAAGCCCAAGAATGGTTTCCAGTTCTCCTAGAACCAGCGTGTTCTTGCCAGTTATTGCTGCCATTGCATTGGAACATGTTATGTTACTGGACCCAGCAGGTCACCCTCATCCTCTGATCCTCTTAGGACAATTCTCATTGCTGACACTGATGGTTTCTGGGAACGTTGGAGTCTCCCAGGCATTTTGCAGGATGCTGCTACCTCCATTGTACAGGCTTGTTCGGCAGGGACACATAAGCACTAAGCCTCTGCTTCCGACACTGGTGCGCTTGGTGTCATGAGTGAGGTGCAGATCCCGTAGGAGCAGATTACTGTTTGACCATTAACTTTTTATCTTCTATGGCTTCTGCTGCTTTGGCCAATAGATCTCCTAACAATTTTAGATTCACTATTACTGCAGGACATCTTCTGGTTGATGGTATACCTGTCGGGACACATCCGAATGTGTGTCAACGTTTGGGCAACATTCGTATGGCCAAGCCTTCTCAACCTAAGTACTCTGGGGCATATTTACAAATCCAATGTACCACCGGAGAGCCACTTTTTTTGACGCTCCGGCAGCTCAGACTACATAATCATAACTCTGAGGCCACGCAAAGCTAATTTGAGTGGTTTTGCATGTCCTTATAGATACTAAGTAAGGCAAGGCAGCGCAAGTCGCTGTGTTGTCTTACTCTGCACCAGTGACGCGTTCCATGGGTCTTGTTGTGGGTTTTCCCATGCAATACTCGTGGATTTTGATGCTGCCCCAGCTTAAAAAAGTATGTACACCTGGGGGAGCACAAAAACCTTACACCTCATGAGATGAGGCGTAACTTGGAGAAACTTTTTTATTTCTCCTCGTTTTTTTACTCTTTTCAGGTGTGCTGCAGGAAAACATCTCTCTGGATTGTTTATGGGCAGGAAGGTGCCCCTTCCTGCACAAAACAATCCTGCATGCATTGGAGGCACCCTTGCACCATTGTGCAAGGGTGCCTGCATTGGGGCCAGGCTGCCAAAGCAGCCCCACTGCAGGGGGAAAGGACAGGAATGCACTGCATTACATAAATACAGTGCATTCCTGCCCTTTCACTTTGGCACAGGGCGGTGCAGAAAGATGACTTGGTGTGATACCCCATGTCAAAAATCCATGAATATGCCCCTCTTTTGATGCAATGGCAGTTCAAGCCGTCTTCTTGTTTGCTCAAGTGAATTGGCTATTTAAAATATTTGAATATAATTAATTTTAAATGTTCTTACTTAGAAATCAAGTTCAGCATTTTTTCCCAGTGCTAGAAAACGTGGATCACAATCCAATTTTTGCAACGTGCAATCTAGTGCGAAAAAGAAAGTGAATTGTAGGTGATAATTTACCACATTGAGTCGTTTTCGGCATATTTCAAAGTTCCTGCTAGCAATCTGCAATTTTCTCTTGTGTGGGGGATTTTTAGCAAGCTTTTGTTTTGCTTGACGACTAAAAAACACAAATTTCACCCAATTCAATTGTTGGCTCATTTCTTTGTCCACCCCTAAGCATAAGGCACCGACACCCTTTTCCTTTCATTGCTGAAATAGAGAAATTTCAGATGTGCCTTAACAGCTCTCAACTAGCCACATGCTAGGAGGTGATAACTTGCAACTCTGAAAATATTATTATGCGTTACAAAAATAATCAAAATGCAAACAGTGATACAGATATTGTGTGCTTTAATGCTGCTGATGTCGAGGGGTGCATCGTAATCATATATTCAAAGATGCTGTTATAAGTAGAACAATAGTAATTAATGTATACATGTGTCTTAATATTGATTCGAAATATGTTGAAATGTATCACCTAAATGCATTTATATTTGTGTATTTAATCAATGATAGTATGGTTGAAAGATGCTTAATCATACTTATTCATTTATGAAGAAAAGTGCACATATAACTATGTATTTCGAATGTGCATTGGAGTATCATATTAACTTAGCCTGATTGGAGGCCTGAAATGTTGTTTTTCATTGCTTAACCTTCAAAATGGAGCTTTCTTGCATTGTATTTTCTTTATTTGCAGGTGCGTCTCCACAAGTATTCTGTTAATAAGAGGCATGTTGTGTATTTGAGATAGTGGGGCATGGGAGAATATGTTGGCAAGGACAGAGGAGCACTAACAAACTGAAGAAGATGAAACTCCACTGTTTTTGCTAGAATCTGAGAAACAACCAAGGTTGTCCTGATGTTTTTTTTGTGGTATGAAAGCCTGATGGAAGTTGCCAGTTTCTACTGTGCAAGGAAGATGGAATGCTACTGGTGGTGGTGACATAGACTTCTCAAGGGTTCTGTGGGTTTAATTGGTATGCATCTAGTTAGGTGAAGGCAGATTCCTTTTACCCTTTGCTGAGATCAGACCCTTTGATACATAACAAGATATCCACCGTCTACAACAACTTTGATCCCCACCTCACTGACTTTGACAACATCCTCTCACAAACGTGTACCAACCAGCAACTCACCACATGGAATCATTCACCACACAGAACACCACAGCCATCATGACCTCCATCCACTCCAGAGCACCCATGTACCACTGCCCTGACCACTTCTTCAACCATCGGAAACAAAGAAGTCAGTGCAGAACTCACCTCTATCCTCAACGCATCCATCACAACAGCTGCCTTCCTTGACAGATGGATACACACAGAGGTCAGACCACTCTTGTGGAAACCCTTCACCAACCCCAGAGACCTCAAAAACTACCGCCCCATCTCTTTGCTTTTATTCCCAGTCAAAGTCCTCAAGAAAGCTATCAACCACCAGCTCAGCGAACACCTAGAAAAAAGCAACCTGCTCAGCGCCACTCAATCTGCTTCCATTCCAGCAACAGCACCAAGACTGCCCTGATTGTCACCACCAATGACATAAGTACCCTCCTCAACTGGGGGGAAACAGCTGCCCTAATCCTCCTTGACCTCTCAGCAGCATTCCACACCTTATCCCACCACACCCTCATCAGAAGATTCCATCAAATCGGAATCAAGGGAGATGCTCTCAAATGATTTCCATCATTTCTCTCAGGACAAACACAGAGAATGCATCTACCACCCTTCACCTCAGAACACAAGAGCATCATCCTTGGCGTAGCCCAGGGATCATCCCTCAGTCCCACCCTGTTCAACACCTACGTGACTGGCCAACAGCTTCACAACCCATGAACTCAACACAATATCCTACGCAGACGAAACCGAAGCCATCCTCTTGCTCATGGAAGACCCCTCTTCTACCAGAACGAACTTCTACAACGACAGGACAAGTGGAGCCAACTGGATGAGGACCAGCTGCCTGAAGCGCCACACGGACAAGACGGCAGTGCTGATCCTTGTGAAGAACATCTCTCCGTGGGATGACACAACAGTCTGTTCTTCCTGCTTCCACACCCTCCGCATGCTCTGAAAAATCTTCAGATGGATCCCGCTCATTCAAGCCCTCATCTCCAGCCGGCTCAACTACGGAAATGCACTCTATGCTGGAATACCCACCCAATGCCTCAAGAGCCTTCAGACCACACAGCACGCAGTGGCCAGATTCATCCTCAAAACCAGCCACTGTCACACCCGTCCTCAGGTACCTCCACCGGCTGCCCATGCTGAAGAGATGTCAGATCAAGTTGCTGACACACGCTTACAAGGCCCTACACAACCATGGACCAGCATAAATCAACTACTGCCTGAACTGCCACAAACCTACTAGGCACCTGCGGTCTGACTCCCGAGCCCTCGCACACACAGACCCACATTTGCCAAAGCCAAAGTGGAACGTGGAAGCCTGGAACGACCTACCCCTCTACCTTCAAACATTGCACTTGCAGGTGGAATTCAGAAGAACCTGGTTTCCTTACTGAGACCAGCGAGACCTTAACACCCGGATACCCTCTGGGGTGAAAAGCCAAACTTTATAAATATTGCTAATTGATTGATTGATTTTTAGACTTTGAGTGGTATAGACCTCCCATTGTCCTATTCTTTGGTGCAGCTTCATGCTACCCTGCCCCTCTGTTACAGAACATCTACAGAGGTATTTGTTATGCTGACACTTTCCAATTCTTTATGTTCTTTCCTTCTAATTCCAAACCCTTTCACGAGCTCTTAACTAGGAGTTCCTTTAGTTTAGATTAGGATATTTAAATTAATCTAGATTCTCGAATGATTAGTCAAGAAGACCATGACTTGTATACAGATCATCAGATACTATTCCTCATTTTCTGTGTTGCTGCAAACTGAAATGATTGTATGCCTTATGCTTGTACGATTTAATATGCTTAGACACTTTACTTCCCCCTTTATGATTCTGCACTTATATAGTATGCTTTTGAGATTGATTTTCATAATGTTGCCCCTTGAGTTATAATAAACTTTTGAACTTTACTATCAGCATATGAGATATAATGTGTAACCAAATAGGTTACACTGTTAACAAATTTGGACTACAGAATTTGTTTCCCTTTTCCCTCTGTTGCGCCCTAAATAGTTCCATCAGAAATGGACAAATTCAGTGTGCGGGCCAGAGCTTGATCAGATGGTAGCAGAGTAGGATGGTTAAGGACACAGTGTAAAGGAAATAATAATTTTCATTCTAGAATAGATAGGCCCAGATTTATACTCTGTTTGTGCAAATTTGCTTCTTTTTTTTTTTAAACGCAAATTCGGCGCAAACCTAACTCCATATTTATACTTTGTTGCTAGACCCGTCTAGCGCCAAAGTTTTGGAGTTAAAGTCATTTTGTGCTTGCAGGAAACTACCTTGCATCAATGAGATGCAAGGTAGGCTTTCCCGTACAAAAAATGACAATATGGCCTTAGAGCCATATTTGACCTCCGTGCTAAAATCAAGCACCAGGGGTAAGGGGGCCTCAAATAATGGCACTAAGCTTGCTTAGCACCATCATTTAACACTTGGGTCAGGGCAGGTGTTAGGGGACCTGTGGGTCTAAGTCTATGGTCAGAGACCATGGAATGGACCCACAGGTGCCCTTTCTCAACCCCAGGGACACCCCCACCCACACCAGAGGGACGCCAGGGGATGGGGGGAGCCCATCCCAGGCAAGCAAGGTAAGTACAGGCGAATATATATATTGTTTTTAAGTGCCATATGGGGTACTAACTTGGGCCCCTCTACATGGCACTGGGCCCAATGGCCATGACATATGTCCCCTGGGCATAGCCACTGGGGTGGTGGCCATGACTCCTGTCTTTACTAAGGCAGGAGTCATGTCCATGGGGGTTGTGCGTCAAAGGATGACGCTAGTGTGGTTAGAGGCATTTTTATGCCTCTGACCAGACTAGCGTCATCCTTCGGCGCACAACCTCCTGTTCCCCTACTCCTCCCCAACCCAGCCAGCGTCCTTTTTCATGACGCTAGCCGGGCCTTACCGTCGGCTACAGTCATTCCATAGATATGACGCATGGCCGACATCTTGGAATGGCGCTATACTTTTTCACGCAAAACTGCGTTAGCTGAGTTTTGCGTGAAAAAGTGTAAATCTGAGCCCTAGATGAGTGAGCATTAATAGGTTTGCACATTGCAGTGGTTCATGCTTAGCTTTCCAGTGTTTTGTGGAGTTGGACTGTGTTTTGCAGGGATGTTTTCAATGTTTTGTGCGTGTGGTCTTCAGTAGAAGAAGCTGAAGTGGTTATCGGGTCTGATGTGACCTAAGTTCCCGGTATAGTATTAAAAAGTGTAGACAACACTATATTGTAATTGTCTGCTAATGTTGTTGGTGCTTGTTGTGAGACATCACTGACGGCACAGTTAAGATAGGGACTTTGGGCCTATTTAGATCTTGTTGTTAACTGTCCCGCTGTTGATTTTCTGTCAGATTTCCCATCCATCGACTTGGAGGTCTGCCCACTCTATTTAGATATTGGCATTCCCTGATGAAAGATTACCAACAAACCGCCATCACTGCCATGAATCTCCACCAGCATTGATGGCGCTATGGGCAAAAGTGGCTGGCAGTGGGACTCTGGCCATTTTTTCTGCCATGCAAATCACAATGTGTCCTACCTCCAATGTAACTGTGGGGCTAAACTGCCACACCTGAGTTGGCAGATTGGGAGGGATATAAGCACAAAACGTATGTTTTCTACTTTTCCCATGTCCTGCCACCATGAATCCGATTGTACAAGTCCTACTTTTGCTACAGCTACTGGACCAAGATGAAAATCAACCCCATCGTCACTGCACCTGTGCATGTTTAAAACATACTTGCAAACAATAGTACAATGATGTGCACTGCATATGTGTGGAATGTGGTAGTTTATTTATTTTTAAATAAAACACCCCAACATCATTAATATTCACCAATCTGGTATCAACTGCCTGCATGGCAATGGGCATCTACACAAAAAGTCAACAAAAAACAATCCCTAAATGGGAATGTGTCCATGCGTGTGTTTAATCATTTTACACAAACTCCCATATCATATACATATACAGAACACATCATTGTAAATTCCTAAAGCCAATATAATGAAGTATTTGCACTACACAATGCTACAAGTGGTTTTACAGAAACTGTACAACAAATGTCACCTCTAAACTTTAAACATGTCAGAGAGGTATGAAAGCCACATGCCCGCTTGCTTTGTGAAATTTCAGTTACACATTTCGGGCCATATTTACAAGAAAGTGCTGCATCACTAGTGATGCGCCACTTATCTTGCGTCCCCTAACGCCACCATGATAGCACCGTATTTACAATACAGCCCACCATGGCGTATGTTAGGGGCAATCGAGTAATTTTTTTACACTGTTGTAATGCTATACTGGATTAGCGTAAAACAAATGACAAATCTGTCAGTCCAAATTTTAATGAAACATTGTCCAAAATGTCCAGAGTTTGAGAAGTGGGCTTCAGGTCCTGAACTTGCCGCCTAATCACATTACCAAATGGAACCTCCTCAGGAAGGGGCATCTAATGGTCACAGAGCAGGCACCTCAATGATCTTACTTGAGAGGTGGGGGTTTGGGATGGGTGGCCTTGGTTTTTGGAGGGGTGGGTTTGGGAGCAGTGGGTTTGGGAGGAGTGGGTTTAGATGTGGTAGGGGTGGGTTTGGATTTGGAAAGAGTTGGTTAGGGTTTGGGAGAGGTGGGTTGGGATTTGGGAGGGGTGAGTTGGGATTTGGGAGGGGTGAGTTGGAGTATGGGAGGGGTGGTAATATGTTTGGGAGGGGTTAATTTGTGTTTGGGGGGGTGGTTTGGGATGTGGAAGAGGTCAGGACCAAGGAAAATAAAAGGGCTTCACAGGGAAAATGGGTGGCAGGGAGTTGGGTTTGGGAGATAGAGAGAGTGCTAGTGGGTGATGTGTGAGTGTCTGTTGAGGGTGCATTTGCCCGTGGGTGTGGTGCATGTGGTATATGTTTGAGTGTGTGATTTTTGCTGGGTGTCTGTTGCTTGGGTGAGTGTGGGTGTTTGTGTCCTGTGGGAATGGTTGTAGTCCTTGTGGATGTGCTGGTGCATATGGGTGTCATGATGGGTGTGGTGTCTGCAGGTGTGTTGGTGGTGGTGCAAGTGATTGTGGTGGTGGGTGTGGTGTCTGCAGGTGTTCTGGTGGTTTGGTGCATGTGGGTGTGGTGACTACAGATGTGCTGGTGGTTGTAGTGCATGTGGATGTGGTGTCGGCCGGTGTGCAGGTGGTGGTGATGGTGCATGTGGGTGTGGTAGTGGCTGTGGTTTCTGTTCTCACTCACAGCTTACTGATCTGGTGTTGGCAGATTTATCTGTTTATTCCTTGGTTTACTCTCTTCTATTATACATATATGCTTTTTATTTTCCTTTTACTGTCTGTCATTATTTTTTCTTAGCTTTATCTTTCTGTACATTTCTTATTCTGTTTAGTGTTTTTGTTTTTTTTGTTTTTGGTAGAGAGTTGAGGGTGTTAAATAGTTATTTTCGTATTGTTCAATGGAGAGCATTAAAACCTTTGGGTTCTTGGATGAGGATTTTTCCAGAATTGTAGGGGCTAATGCGAATAGTGTGTCTGACTCGTTGTTCTCTAGTAGCCTCAATAATGATTGGTTAAAACTTCTCAATTTAAAGAGAAAATCTCGTAGAACTGAGGCACATGCTGAGTTCCTTCTTGAATATCTAAGAACAGGTACCATCCCCGATGGTCTTAGAGTAAGAAACATCCCAGGCCTTTTTGTTGAGATTAAGCGGTTTCTGGAAAAATGGTCGCTGATCTCTAATCGGTGCTCACGAGATTATATGCTTTTGATTATTGAGACAGCTAGAGAAATTGTGGCCACACTTTTCAAGGAAATAGAGGAACTTGAGACCAAATTAAAACAATCAGTAGTTGTAGAGGAAGCAAAAAAGAAACTTGAGGATATTAATTCAGATTTTGAGTCTTTCAATCAATATCTGGTTAAGAGAAAAACTGAAAAATTAAAAAAAGATATTAGATATTTCACTTTGGAAAAAACATATCCATACTTAGCTGATCAGTATTACAAACAGTCATTGGGCTTTGTGGCAGAGAAACAAAATTGGACCTCTAAGAAAGTGGTTACTTTCTCATATACATCTGAATCCGAGGGCAGTTCCCACAGTTTTGATACATTTGGTAATAGACATGGTCAAAGTGATCATTTTCAGTACAGACAGTCAGACAGAACTTCAGGACCAGATTTCGACAAGGCAGGGGCAACAGATCGTCGAATGTAGATCAATCTCCGTTCCTGCTCCAAACAAGACACAATCAGTACTGGAGGGATTAAATGGTATCCCTATTTTTAATCTAAGTACTAGTTCCTTAGACAGTAACACTGAGCTTTTGTTAGCTAGGGGCCTGTCTTTTGTTCCATACTCCAACATCAACAAATTTGAACTTATGGGAGATTTGCAGGCCTTTTTTAGACGCATTAGGCTTAAAAAATATTTTTCTTCCACTGACATGCCGGAGATATCTCAGAATAGATCAGGTTTAAAACCTCCTTCATTCTTTACTCCCAGCCTTGAAGTCGTGGGACCGGAAGTGGCTATCTTTGAAAGAACGGTATCACAAAAAATTGATAGGATGTTCAAATACATTCCAAAATCTAAACATAATTTGGATGTAGATGAGATGTCAGTTCTACAGAAACTGAGGAACAACAAGATGGTGACTATAAAACCGTGCGACAAAGGTGGGGGATTGCGATATTGGATACTGTAGGATACAAAGAAGAAATGTTAACTATGCTTAAGTGTCCAGAATTCTATAGACCTATTTTAGGGAATCCTGAAGGAAAGATTAAGAGATGTATTAAAGCGATTAGTACAACTGCCTTCGAATCAGGTTTTATTTGCCAGAGAGAATATGAGTATCTGACGCCAGAGCATATGAGGTTTCCCATCATATATGGACTACCGAAGATCCACAAAGATGTAAGTGATTCTCCGTTACGACCTATTGTGTCTATGTGTGGCTCTGCAATAGAGCCACTGTCCAAATATGTTGACACCTTCTTAAAACCTTTAGTTTCCCAAATTCCCTTATATATCTGAGATACGGGTGATTTTATTTTGAAACTAGAAGGTTCGAAGTTCAATCCTGAACAGGAAATACTGGTAACAATGGATATTGAGGGGCTCTATACGAACATACCACAGGAACAGGCTTTGAGTTGTGTTGCTGCATGTTTGAATGAGACCGGCAAGGACCCGCTCCATACTTTCATCCTCAAGTGCCTAGAGATATTTATGTTTAACAACTTTTTTGATTTTGATGGTGAAGTTTATCATCAGATTAAAGGTTAGCATGGGAGCGGCATGCGCTCCCAGTGTAGCAAATCAGTATGTTGGAGCCTTTGAAGAGGTGCATATCTACAACGAGATTGCGCCGTTTTTTGAGAACGTACACCGTTGGTGTAGATATATTGAGGATTTTTTTTCATTTGGAAAGGTAACGTTCAAGAACTAAATGAGTTCCTGTCATGGTTTAATCTTTGTGACAGTAATCTGAGGTTCACTATTAATTACAATCATGAATTGGTGGAATTTCTAGACGTGTATATTAAACATCTTGATGGACATCTGACAATGACTTTGTTTATGAAACCTACTGCTAAAAATACCCTTCTTCACTTTGATAGCTTTCATCCCAGCAGTCAAAAGAAGGCGGTTCCGTTTTCGCAATTTTTTCGATTAAGAAGAAACTGTATGGAAATGAGAGAGTTTTTAAAGCATGCAGAGGTTCTCTTGGAGAATCTAAAACAGAAAGGGTATCCACAAAGAGTTATCAAGGATGTGCTGAAGAGAGCAAGGTATTATAATCGTGACTCGCTCTTTCAAGCCAAGGAACGCAGCAGCGGTGATAGGCTTGCATTAGTGGTTTTTCATTCTTCTCTCAATGATAGGGTGAGAAGAATTATCAATAGTGAGTGGCACATTTTGAATGCCAGTGCTGATGCTACTTGTTTACAAAGACCTCTTTTTGCCTTTAAAAGAAATAGAAATCTGTCATATGCTGGTTAGTGCTGCAGTTAGGCCTCCCTCTGCACAGGCCCAAGGTTCTATCTTTGGAGCACAGAAGATAAAGGGTAACTTCAAATGCAGCAGTTGTCATGCTTGAGAAACTGCTTGGGTCACCCAAGAGATCTCACATAATGGAAAGAATATTCGGCTTGCGGAAATGACTAATTGTAGATCAAAGAACTTGATCTATCTTATTATATGCCCTTGTAATTTGGGTTATGCTGGAGAGACCTCTAGAGAATTCAGAATCTGACTTTCAGAGCATAAATCATCGATCAGAACTCGGAAACCGAATGCCCCACTCGTGGTGCATTTGGCTACCGAGAATCATAGTGAGGATGAAATGAGATGGGTGATTTTGGAGAAAGTTATTGCAAAGAATGAATGTGATTCTGAAAAACTCAGGAAGAAGAAAGAAGTTTTCTGGATTTTTTTGCTTGACACATATAAGAGGGGACTCAATGAGGAGTTACCCTGGCACAATGCTATGTAAGAGAAGCATGTGATTCTATATGTGTCTTTACAATATGAAGATTACTTTTTCTTTTTGTGTTTGGTTTTTAGGTTCTGTTTCTGTATGTATTTTGATTTTTAGTTGCATTATTATTTAATATGAGAATTTGTATTGTTTTTAGTTAGTTACATTTGTTTATGTAGATGCTTGTTTTGGGTACAGTTAGGTACCTTTTTTGTCCCTCAAAGATGGCCGCCGCGCTGAGTTCAGAGGATATGGGCCGATTCTAGTCCGTTTTCTCTTTCTATTGAATACTCAGCTGGCTGCTCTTTGACGGCAGCTTTAAATATCTTAGTACCGCGTAGGGCTCATTTGATGTTGAGCCGTCTGAAATTGTGCCGGTTGTACCTCCCCCGTTTGTATACTGGGACAGGTAAGTGAGATGCGGGTAAACGGGGCAGTTTAGTTTCGACATCAGCATTTACGGTGTGTTTTAAGATTGAATGTTAGATCTGAGCAGGTCCGTGTTTGTTTTTTTGTTATGGCATTCTTCAAAAAGTTTAACAAAGGATCGAGTAACTATCTGTGTTTCCGTGCGGCAGTTGGCCACAAGCATAAGCTACATTAGGTATTTGACTACTATGTAGGTGTGTTCTATCTGCCTTTTTTGCTTTTTTTCACATGGCGGTGTGTTTTCTACTTGGCTTTTTATCTGGTGCACTGAGTCTTTCTATTTACACTTTTTCTGGTTGGTGGTTGTGAGTGTGAATAGAATTAGTTTAATGAATTATTGAGACGGTGTAATTAATACACCTATATTTATTTGGACTAGCTATCAAGCGACTAAGAAGACCCTATGTTACAATGATAACCGAATGCCCTGAGGAAGGTGGAGTTTATTAATTTGGATATTTTGGTTGTGTATATCCACCGGAACGCGGGGCGGCGAACTGGATGGGTTATCATAAAACTGGATGAGACACCTTATGGCGATTTGGGTGTTTGATTACCAACTCGAATTTGAGATCCAATACAAGGAACAATACCTTGGAACCCATTTGGAAATGAACTATGTGCAAGTGAGAGAGAGAGAGTTGGAAAGGTCTCCCACATGCAGAATATATGCGATTCAACTCAGTCAGTGAATTACTGAATGACTACTACTGGAAAATCTTGTCATCAAATACTTGAAAGATATTTATGAGTTCATGTACATTTGTTATTCTTGATTTTCTTGTAATGTTTGAAATATGCTGTATGGCTTAAACGATTATATGATTGTGATGGGATATGCATGATTTTTGTTCCTTGAGTGTCTCCATGTTTGTTATTTTGTAATTCTATGTGACAGATATTTGTGGTCTTTCTAGTCTTTGTTTGTGATCGGTCTTTTTTGTCTTAGTCCTATGTGTGTTTGCTTCATGGATTTAGGGGGGTTTGTATATTAAAACTATTCTATATTTACATAAGTTTAGATATTTTTGTAATTATTATGAATACATTTTGATGTTTGAGACATTATATTGTTTTTTTGAAGAAGTTTTCTGTATATGATAGGATGTAGGAGAGAGATGTTTCTGTACTTTTGATATATGACCCTAGATCTCTCTCTATATTGATTTAGGGACCCTGTGTTCTACTTGGCGGCCAGCCCCTTTGCTATTGGGATGGGAAAGTGTCTGGAGTTGGGGCACGAAGGTGGGAAGGTTGGGAGGCTGCGGTCAGTGAGGAGGCCAGACCTTGGAATGATCCCTTTAGGCCAGAGATAGCACTATGAATGTCTTCCAGATAAGCCAACAATTGCTGCATCTGGCTGCTAAGCCCCTGAGTGGCATTCAGGAGTGCAGTATGGCCCATAGAGATAGTCCGCAAGAGGTCAATAACTTCCTCACTCAACAAAGCCGGGGAGACATGGGCAGAGGGAAGGTGCTTGCAGCAAAGGAGACACCATCCCTTTTTGGGGAGCGGGTTTGGCCAACTGGGGGGGCAAGAAGTAAGGTGTAGATGGCAACGTGGGTGACTGACATGGATGCTGATGCTAGAGTCACAGAAGGGTCTGCCACAATAAGGGGGTGGTTTTCTGTGGAGGCCTCCGAAGATGATGTAGATTAAACTGTACCCTATGTGCCAGTCTCCTTACCCTCCACAGCACTGGGTCCCTCGGTGTCGGTGGTGTCTGCACAAGACCTCAGTGTCCAGCTGCTTACCTGCTGATGTGGCCAATGCCTCCACTGCCTGTCCCTGATGATACTAAAATGACAGATACAACAGTTTGGGTGTATCTGTGTAAATAGAATTGAACATGAACTTTGCTCACAAAACAATTACCAAGTCTACATAGTTGACCAGCTTCAAGGCATTACAGTTCCTAAGAAATACAAATTTGCACTGATTTGTTGAGTACCCTCAACACTTTCTGCCTACTCATGTTACCAATCCAAGCCACAAACATCATCTAGGCCAGGGCTATGATACCTTTCCTGATTAGTCCAAATCACTGTGAGCTACTAAAGGCCAAACAAACTGTACATTTTTTGCATGTACCCCCACTCTCAGACACATTGGCTTAATGCCTCATCTTATAGGAGCCAGATATGATGGTTTGAACCACATTCAATGAGGGCAGATGGAAGTGCTGCCATGTGTCAGTGAGAGCATGATTTTTAATGATGTATGAACACATGTGTGTAGTAATGGACAGACTTGTATGGGTGACTATCATTTAGACTTGTAGCACAGGAAATACCTTTATCCATATGTGCCCCCATGCCATGTCAAAAACATACAGATACTATTCTATCAAAATATGGGCTGTAGTCTAACTTGAAAGAAAAACATCAGACAACTCCATAGCTTAAAGTTTCTTCTTGCACTTCACATATCTCTAATTTCGACATGTGCGTATACTAGTGATATAGTGTCTACTTGCCACTGGAGGCAAGGGGCCTGCAGTTTGTCTAAGTTTGACACCTGGAATGGTGAGTAACATGAACTGGAAATTTAGCTAATTCTTTTAGGTGACTTTTCATTTCAATATACAGACATTTCTAACATTGTCAAACAACATTCTGTACCCAGCCAAATTATTCTCCTCACTACACTCCAATGACAACACTTCACTCATGGACAACAAGGGATAAATTAGCCTGTGTATAATGAAGGAACAAGTTACTTACTAAAACATTTCCCACTCAACATGTACCTGTTCATCTGGGATCCCAAACAGCTGGCTGTATAGGGACAGGACCTCTGTTGTGATGAGTTCCAATTCCTCTTTGGCGGAGACAGTAGCCCTGTCACCTACTTTGCCCAGCATACTGGCTCCTAGAGGTTGATAACAGCAACAAAAGTCGAGGAGGTATTGTTGGCTGCAGCCTTAGGAGAAAAGTGAGTTTTTTCCTAATGCCATGTACATGTACACGGCATACGCGATCTGTGAGGGAGACAGACACAGCAATTGGCTTACGTGCATTGCCGTCACACATGGTAGCCACGTCGTGAAGTGTTATACCTACTACACTGTCAATTTCCACCAGCGGCCATCGGAGACCCAATGTTCCTATGCCAAGGTCAGGCACCCATCATTTTAGGATGTGAAGCTGTGTATTTTTAAATTGTTTGTGCATCACCAGAATTCAAAATGGTGGCTAGTTTGTATACCAATGTCAGATACTTTTAACACTTTTTTTGCCAAAATATGAAACATTAAACAGTGAACTGGTACTGTGTTTAACATCAATAGTGCTGTGGTGTATGTTATACCTCCATTTGACATTTTTTTGGGAAAAGAAAAATAATTAATAAATAATGTGCAAGTAATACATTTCAAATGAACTACTTGCACATTATTGAAAAGAAAATGTATTCATTATAAAAGTATTGTGTGACAATTTAAAGTGATAGTTAATTTTCCGTGCATGCAGACGTTTGAACACAGGGATGGGTAGAAGACGACAGTCTCAACACTTTAGGCCATTTCCAGACCTTGCCACCATGGATGAAAGGGACATCATAAAGAAACTCAGATTAAATAGACAAACTATTCTGGATTTATGTCACAAGCTGGAGTCTGATCTCCTGCCTCACACAATGAATGCAACAGCAATACCGCCAATAGTGCAAGTCATGGAAGTACTTCATTTTGTGGCCACAGGATCTTTCCAATACAATGTGGCAGTATCTGAAGGCATGTCTCAACCAACTTTCAGTGGTGTGCTACAAAAAGTAATTTCTTCATTGCTGAGACACATCAACAGTGACACCTAGTTCCCACAACAACAAGATTTTCCCAATGTGAAGGGAGATTTTTATGCTTTGGTTGGCCTAACATATGTGGTTGAAGTTGCCTGCTTACCTGATTTGTACATCTCAAGTGTTTGTGCCCACTTTTCAAGGTGAACACATGATTCCTTTGTACTACGGAACAGCACCATATCCCTGCAAATGTCACAACTTGGACCTAAGAGGGCTTTGCTTGTTGGTAAGTACAATATGACTTGATGATCATTTGCTTTAATCTTAGTTTAAAAAATGTACAATGGCATGATATGATATTAATCTATTCATTTATTGCTTCCTTGTAGGAAATCAGCTTATCCAAACAGATCATGGTTGATAGCACTAGTGAGGAATCCAACAATTCCAGGGGAAGTCCGCTTCAATGAGGCCCATCGAAGAACATAGAGGCCAGTGGAGCACGCTTTTGAGCTCCTGAAGGCCAGATTTCGCTATTTGGACAGACTGGTGGATCCCTCCTCTACTCAAGCGATTAGGTGTGCCAAATCACAGCTGCTTGCTGCATGTTGCACAACATTGCCCTGCGATGGAACATCCCAGTCTTCGCAGAGGATGGAGACCATGAAGAGCCACTGGGTGAGGATGTTGAATACCCAATGACGATCACAGTGGTGTAGAGGAAGTAATTAACCTACATCAAGATGTTATTGACCACTTCTTCACCTGAGTGTAGGTGTACCTTTACATATTGTAACATCCAATATCAGAACAACTTGTGACATACTGAACACATCAGTCTGTGATACTAATTATTAGAAATGATCAGTTCAGGAAAGTCCAAGGCAAAGGTGTTTGTTGATCAAAGTTTCCATTCATTGACTAGTGTTGTCATGAGGTTATTTTAGTGAGCTTTTATAGGCACGTTATTTTAGCCATAGGCCTACCACTTGTGCCCTTTAGCCCAATAATAATTCATTTTAATTTCTGAGCAGAAGCTTCATTCTGCGGTGATATATTATGTCTTTTATCTCATACACTTTTAGCCTAGGAACTGTTTCCATTCTTCTTAGTAGGACATTCTCTTTCTGTACTCTGCTCAAGGCTGTACCCAATATTGTTGTCAGTACAGAATAGGAACACCACAATCTTTGCCACTTCACAGAATACGTGTTCTTACCTTAGGAGAGTTTTCACAGAACACCAGCTGTTTTATTTTAAAACATTCCTCTACCCTCTATACCTTAAAGGGAGAGTTCCAGCCAGAACAATGGCACTGCATGCTGTTGCTTCACGGCAGCTGTCTGCTGAAACTTGGCGTCTTTTCCACCTATACAGGAGAGGACGCTTGGTAGACCAACAGCCCTCTTTGCTACTACAATATCCAGGTATGAGGGATGGTATCTTCCTAGGAATCCTGAAGGGCGGATTAGGGCTAACACTGCTGTTATGTAGCAGTACCTTAATGGCTTAGGTAGGAATTGCAACCCATAGCATTTTGACACTGTAGTGGGACTTTTCCTGTGTTTCACTTTTTTTGTCACCGCATTGCTATTATTATGTTTTATCATCCTAATCATTGCAGTACATGCTATTTTATCCAGAATGCAGTTGATTCAATAAAGCACATTGAACCAATGTCTGCTTCTGTTTGTCTTTGCATGTGTGAGATGAGAGTCAACATGACATGGCGCCACCAACGTTTGGTCACGCACTGATTTACGGATCTCCCTGAGTATCTCTGTTTCACTATGTGCCAAAGGCACTCCAATACTATGGCCCTCATTGTGAACTTGGTGGCAATCACCACCGACCACCGTGCTGACAGTGAACAAAAGACCGCCAGTGGTGGTGAACTGCATACTGCTGTATAATGATGCCAAAAAGACAAACCTCAAAAAATCTTGCAACCTCCACCCACCGTCAGGGCCAACGACGGCAGAAAGGCAGTACACCTCACCCTGCCACCGCTATGCAGACAAATTCCCACCTACCAAATAATGATGCACAAATCAGCTCGGCGGACAGTGAATGTTGAACGACCATTGGTGGTATAGACTGCCACGGCCAGCAATGGGACCTGCCAACCACAAATGCACACATTGGCAAGTTCGAAAAGCACACACCTGACACACATCCACAACACTTTAAAACACACACATCCACACCCCACAATCCTTTGCGATGCCAATAGCACAACAGATATTGACAAGACAACATGCATACACTGAACTCACCATCACACAAGTAACACACACAAATATACCACCAAAACACATACATTGCTCAACCAACATCACAAGCCACACACCCAGCCACACAACGGCACCCTCACCAATACACCTAAAACACACCACTGAAAACCCACACTATGGCACCACCTAAGCACCCCTGCTTGACAGACAGAGAGCTAAGGACCATGGTGGATGAAATACTACTCAGGGTCGAGCCACACTTATTCGGGGCACAGGTGCAGCAGACACCCTTGGCCAGGAAGATGGAACTAAGGCAGAGGATAGTCAACAAGGTCAACGCAGTGGGAAACCATCCATGCACAAGGGATGACATCAGGAAGAGATGGAACGACCTGCGTGGGAAGGTACATTCCATGGCATCCAGGCACAACATTGCCGTACAGAAGACTGGTGGTGGTCCCCTATCTCCTCCCCCCAAATACACCAACTGGGAAGGGAAGATCCTGGCTACCCTGCACCCGGAGGGCCTCAGTGGACTGGAGGACTGGACTCGGGTAAGTCAACTACAATTCCTTAACAGTCACCACTCCTATAATGCATGTATCACCCCATCCTTCTCACTACCACCAGGACCACATCCCCTACCCAGTCCACAACACACTCACATTCAAGTCACCTGCATGCCCACAATACCCCATACAAATCACAACCCAGCCCCCTGTGCACAGTCACCAACCCATGCATGGAATCCCAGTAGCACTACAACACCCACAATGCACCACTACCCCCTCAATAAATGCATCAAATGTACACGAAGGGACCTTGCATGCCACAACATGGGAATTCAACCACCAATTACTGCTGACCAGTGCTGCAATTGACAAGAAAGTGCAGGACACCCACATCTCTATTGTCTCACCCACAGACACCACCATCAAAGCCACCCGCATGGAGACGTCAAGGAGTGCCAGTCCTCCACCTGAAGATGGAGGCCCCACTCAGGAGAGTGCAGAGGGATGTCTGGACACAGAGGAAATCAATGGCCCATCCCACAGCCTTGGACAGTCACCCTCCATAAGCCCCACCCAGGACACCACTGACACCCCTACCACTCAGCCAACACCATTAGCTCTGGCCAAATGACCCCACACCAGTGTCACCAGGCCATGGACTGGCTGCCAACCTGTAAAGAGGCCAGCGTCTCCACCCAACACCAGGCAGGATGATGAAGGGCCAACTGCAAGTGGGACTGCCAGACCTGTGCAGAGGACACAGGCACAGGGGGCTAGGGCAAGTGGGAGGGCATCAGTGGCCCAGGGGGGTGGCCCAAGGAGGGATGCTGCTGCCCAGGAGGTGATTTCTGAGGTCCTGGAAGCATACCACGATTCCCAGGACAGGATGGGCCAGAACCTGGCCACATTGGAGCAGAATCAAAGGCTGCAGGTAGCACACCACCAGGAGGCCATGGACCAATGGAAACAGCTCAATGCCACATTGGCCTCCATTGCAGGGGTGCTGCAACACCAGACAAGCATGCAGCCTGAGTGCTCCACCCACCTGCAGACCCCTACCACTAGCCAGGACTGCGCTGCCATCTACATCTGCAGCATCCACTGGACTGGTGGCACTGCCAGAGGACTCACAGGACACCAGCACCCGACCCCTGCAGCCCAGCTTCACCTTCACAAACGTTCCCTCAAAAGCAGATATCCCACTGAAACACCAGCCAAGACCAAGCCCAGTGCCAGGATGTGACTCTGCCCTGAACTGTCTCCCTCGTGTGCCACTGAACTACCTCGTTGACATGCCACTGCCATCTCACCATCTTCCAATGGCCCCATGGACGATACCCCTGTGCAACCAACAGCTGTGCATTTGTACCTGAGTATGTTGTTCACCATGTGCCCACTCCCTTCCACTGTCCCAACACTCATGGATGTTTTGACTTGGAATAAATACACCTGTGCACTCAAAATATCTGTCTGTAATCAATATGAGCTATCAATTGTGAATGTGAATGCATTAGCCAGTTACCATCATAATGCCGTTTTTATTTCAGGAGGGGGTCTAATAGACTGTAGTGTCAGAAGTATGTTGCACTGTACATTCCATTACATGCACTGGCATCTGCCACTTCAGTCATGATTTTGCCTTTTCACTGGTAAAGGACACCACAGTACTTGCTACATGAGTCAGCCTGAAATAATGCAGTGACGCCATCAGCATCATAGGAAATGTAACTGAGAGTCACTGGACGTATAGCTCGATTATCTGGATCCTGGAGTTGATATCTTACCCCTCTTCTTCACTGTCACTCTCATCCCTCCTATGAGGTGGCATGGCTGGTTGGACAGCATCCTCCTCTTCCAGAAGTGGGATAGCTTTCCTCACAGCCACGTTGTGCAGCATGCAGCAGGCCACCACTATCTTACACACCTTGTCAGGGACATAGCACAGGGATCTGCCAGAGAGATGGAGGCAATGGAATCTTGCTTTCAGGAGTTCTATGGCGAGCTCAATCACCCTCTTAGTACGACCACGTGCCTCATTATAATTCCTCTCTGTATCTGTCCTGGGATTTCTCACAGGTTTCAGGAGCTACTGCATGTTTGGGTAACCAGAATCCCCTGCAAAAGTGGGCGAAAGAGGGTTAAAACACACATTTTACTTGCATACAGTCTGGCTGTCAGCTATGTAACTGATCCAGTGTCATGCACACTCACCTGTGAGCCAAGCTCTGTCCCCTTGTAGTTGTCCCATCATGTGTGGCACACTGCTGTTTCTCAGGACAAATGAATCATGGACTGGTCCTGGGAACCTTGCATTGACATGTGAAATGTACTGATCAGCAGTACACACCAATTGGACATTTATGGAGTGATCGTTTTTACTATTCCGATACACCTGTTCATCCACTCTTGGGGGTATGAGGGCTGTTGGAAGCTGGCTCAGTATATACTATCTCAAAGTGAGAGATAGTGTGCACAGAGTCCAGGGGTTCCCCAAGAGGCTTGACAGACGCAATAATAGATAATACTAATGTTCTATTTGTGGTAGTGTGGTCGAGCAGTTAGGGTTATTAGAGGGAAGTGTTAAGCATTTGTTGTACACACACACAGGCAATAAATGAGAACACACACTCAACGACTTAACTCCAGGCCAATAGGTTTTTATAGAAAAATATTATTTTCTTAATTTATTTTAGAACCACATGATTCAAATTGCAGGTAAGTACATTAAATGTAAGGTACTTTATATAGGTATAGATAGGACTTTGAATCAAAACAGTAATGTACACAGTTTGGCATAAAATGGCAATAAGCTATTTTAAAAGTGGACACTGCAAAATTCAACAGTTCCTGAGGGAGGTAAGTACAGGTTGGCTAATACGGCTAGTAAAGCACTTACAAGTTCAGGCTCCGGGGCATAGGTGTCCCACCGTTGGGGGTTCAAGTCAAGCCCAAACACCCAGAACTAGCAACACAGGGCCGGTCAGGTGCAGAGGTCAAAGAGGAGCCCAAATAACATAGGTACCTATAGAGACTGGGGGTGCTCTGGTTCTAGTCTGCTGACAGGTAAGTACCTGCGTCCTCGGGGAGCAGACCGAGGGGGTTTAGTAGAGCGCTGGATGGGTCCCAAGTATGCACACAAAGCACACCCTCAGCGGCACAGGGGCGGTCGGGTGCAGTGGACAAACAGGGCATCGGATTTGTAATAGGTTTCAAAGGAGGGACCCGGGGCTCACTCAGATGTTGCAGGCAGGGCACAGGGTGGCTTCTCGGACCAGCCACCTACTGGGCAAGGGTGAAGGCCACCTGCTGGTCACTGCTGCACCAGTGGTTGGTTCTTCACGGGCCTGGGGGCTGCGGGTGCAGTCCTTCTTCCAGGCGTCAGGTTTCTTCTTTCTGGGCAGTCGCGGTCAGGGGGGTCCTCAGGATTCCCTCTGCAGGCTTCGTCGTGGGGTGCAGAGAGGTTAGCCCAGGCTGGACACATTGTCAGAGTCGCATGGGGATCCTCTCTGGGTCATTGGTTTCTCTGGACATAGGCCAGGGGCATCGGTTGCAGAGTGGTGGGGACTCGGGCTTCTGGAGTGAGTTGAGAGTCCCTTTAAGGATGATTTCTTCTTGCTTGGTTGGACAGGTCCACTGTCCACTGGAGTTTTTTGGTCCTTTGTAGTTGCAGGGCAGTTCTCTGAGTCGGCAGAGGTCGCTGGGCCTGCAGGATGTGTCACTAGTGCAGGTTCTTCAACGTTGGAGATAGGCCGGTAGGGCTGGGGCCAAACAGTTGTCTTCCTCCTTCTCTATGGGGTTTTCAGGTCAGCAGTTCTTCTTCTTTGTTGGTCATCAGGAATCTAAAATCCTGGGCTCAGGGTCGCCGTTAAATACTAAATTTAGCGGTGTGTTAGGGCTGCACCCTCCTGGTGCCTTCTCCCTTTGTGGAGGGGGGCACATCCCTCTTCCTATTGGGCTAAATCCTCCAAAGCAAGATGGAGGATTTTCTATGGCGGGGGACACATCAGCCTGGTCACCTTAGGGGTGGACCTGGCTGAGGGGGTGATTCCTCCTTGTTTTTCTCATTATCTCCCCGACTTGCCACCAAAGTGGGGGCTTGTAGAAAAGTACCATCTTGCCTGGCATGTTACCCCCATTTTCACTGTATGTATGTTTGTTTTTGCCCTGTGTCACTGGGATCCTGCTAGGCAGGTCCCCAGTGCTCATAGTGTATGCCCTGTATGTGTTTCCTGTGTGGTGCCTAACTGTATCACTGAGGCTCTGCTAACCAGAACCTCAGTGTTTATGCTCTCTCTGCTTTCTAAAATTGTCACTGCAGGCTAGTGACTAATTTTACCAATTCTCATTGGCACACTGGTACACCCATATAATTCCCTTGTATATGGTACGTAGGTACCCAGGGTATTGGGGTTCCATTTCACAGCCATTTTTCACTGCACATAAGTAACTTATAAGTCACCTATATATCTAACCCTCACTTGGTGAAGGTTAGGTGCCAAGTTACTTAGTGTGTGGGCACCCTGGCACTAGCCAAGGTGCCCCCACATCGTTCAGGGCAAATTACCCGAACTTTGTGAGTGCGGGGACACCATTACACGCATGCACTGCACATAGGTCACTCCCTATGTGTAGCGTCACCATGGTAACTCTAAACATGGCCATGTAACATGTCTAAGATCATGGAATTGTCCCCCCAATACCATTCTGGTATTGGGGGGACAATTCCATGATCCCCCGGGTCTCAAGCACAGAACCCGGGTACTGACAAACTGCCTTTCCGGGGTTTCCATTGCAGCTGTTGCCAACCCCTCAGACAGGATTCTGCCCTCCTGGAGTCTGGGCAGCCCGGCCCAGGAAGGCAGAACAAAGGATTTCCTCTGAGAGAGGGTGTTACACCCTCTCCCTTTGGAAATAGGTGTGAAAGGCTGGGGAGGAATAGCCTCCCCCAGCCTCTGGAAATGCTTTGATGGGCACAGATGGTGCCCATCTCTGCATAAGCCAGTCTACACCGGTTCAGGGATCCCCCAGCCCTGCTCTGATGCGAAACTGGACACGGGAAAGGGGAGTGACCACTCCCCTGACCAGTACCTCCCAGGGGAGGTGCCCAGAGCTCCTCCGGTGTGTCCCAGACCTCTGCCATCTTGGATTCAGAGGTGTTGGGGGCACACTGGAGTGCTCTGAGTGGCCAGTGCCAGCTGGTGATGTCAGAGACCCCTCCTGATAGGTTCTTACCTCTCTTGGTAGCCAAACCTCCTTTCTTGGAAGCCAAACCTCCTTTTCTGGCTATTTAGGGTCTCTCCTCTGGGCTATTCCTCAGATAATGAATGCAAGAGCTCACCAGAGTTCCTCTGCACTTCCCTCTTCAACTTCTGCCAAGGATCGACCGCTGACTGCTCCAGGACGCCTGCAAAACTGGAACAAAGTAACAAGACGACCACCAGCAACATTGTAGCGCCTCATCCTGCCGGCTTTCTCGACTGTATCATGGTGGTGCATGCTCTGAGGGCTCTCTGCCTTCACCCTGCACTGGAAGCCAAGAAGAAATCTCCCGTAGGTCGACGGAATCTTCCACCTGCCAACGCAGGCACCAAACTTCTACATCACTGGTCCTCTGGGTCCCCTCTCATCCTGACGAGCATGGTCCCTGGAACACAGGAGCTGGGTCCAAGTGTCTCCCACAGTCCAGTGGCCCTTCTGTCCACATTGGGTGGAGGTAAGTCCTTGCCTCCCCACGCCAGACAGCAAACCTGTGTACCGCGTGATTTGCAGCTGCTCCGGCTTCTGTGCACTTCTCCAAGGATTCCTTTTTGCACAGCCTAGCCTGGGTCCCCAGTACTCCGTCCTGCAGTGCTCAGCCCGCTGAGTTGGACTCCAACGTCATGGGACCCTCCTTTTGTGACTCTGAGTTCACAGATCTTCTAAGTGCCTGTTCTGGTACTTCTGCGGGTGCTACCTGCTTCTGCGGGGACTCTCTGAGTTGCTGAGCACCCCTCCTGTCTCCTCCTCCAAGGGGCGACATCCTGGTCCTTCCTGGTCCTCAGCAGCACCCACAAACTTCTACCGCGACCCTTGCAGCTAGCAAGGCTTGTTTGCGGTATTTCTACGTGGAAACACTTCTGCAACACCCAGCACGCCGTGGGACATCTTCCATCTAAAGGAGAAGTTCCTAGCCCTTTTCGTTGTTGCAGAATCTTTGGCTTCTTCCACCCGGAGGCAGCCCTTTTGCACCTTCATCCGGGGTTTTCTGGGATCCTGCCCGCCCTGGACACTATCGCGACTCTTGGACTTGGTCCCCTTCCTTTTCAGGTCCGCAGGTCCAGGAATCCGTCTTCAGTGTTTTGCTGGTGCTTGTGGTTCTTGCAGAATCCCCCTATCACGACTAATGTGTCTTTCTGGGGTAGTAGGGTAACTTTACTCCTACTTTCTAGGGTCTTGGGGTGGGGTATTTTGGACATCTTTACTGTTTTCTTACAGTCCCAGCGACCCTCTACAACTTCCCATAAGTCTGGGGTCCATTTTTGATTTGCATTCCACTTTTGGAGTATATGGTTTGTGTTGCCCCTAGACCTATGTCTACCTATTGCATCCAATTGTGATTGTACATTGTTTGCACTACTTTTCTTACTGTTACTTACCTGTTTTGGGTTTGTGTACATATAACTTGTGTATATCACTTACCTCCTAAGTGAGGGTATTCTCTGAGATACTTTTGGCATATTGTCACTAAAATAAAGTACCTTTATTTTTAGTAACTCTGAGTATTGTGTTTTCTTATGATATTGTGCTATATGATATAAGTGGTATAGTAGGGGCTTTGCATGTCTCCTAGTTCAGCCTAAGCTGTATTGCCATAGCTACCTTCTGTCAGCCTAAGCTGCTAGAAACACCTCTATACTACTAATAAGGGATAACTGGACCTGGCACATGGTGTAACTACCACAAGGTACCCACTATAAGCCAGGCCTGCCTTCTACAGGGCTGTGTCCGGGGGGGGCGGGCATCTCCACTAGCTGGAGAGTCCTGGGGCGTTGTAACACCAGGCTTGAGCCTTTGAGGCTCACCGCCAGATGTTACAGTTCCTGCAGGGGGAGGTGTGAAGCACCTCCTCCCAGGACAGGCTTTGTTCCTGGTCACAGTGTGCACAAAGGCACGCACCCCATGTGGCCAGAAACAGGTCTGGGAGTGGCAGGCTGGCAGAGACCAGTCAGCCTAGCACTAGCATTTGGGCTGGCATGCTGGGGGCATCTCTAAGATGCCCTCTGTGTGCATTTCTAAAGAAATCCCACACTGGCATCAGTGTGGATTTATTGTGCTGAGAAGTTTGATACCAAACTTCCCAGTATTCAGTGTAGCCATTATGGAATGGTGGAGTTTGTGTTTGACAAACTACCCGCCATATACTCTATAGGGCTACCCTGCACTTACAATGTCTAAGAATTGGCTTAGACCATGGATACTCAAAGTACGGCCCGGGGACCGCATGCGGCCCTCCTGGCCTCTAATTGTGGCCCCCTGGTGAACAGCAGCGCTTGGCTGCTGTTCACTTGACAAAGCAGAAAAATTCAGAAGTGGGCCTACTTTATTTACACATTAAGTGGCCTGGACAACTTATTTGTAGGAACACGTTTAGTTTTAAAAGTATCTTGCACTAAAAGTAAAAATGTGATAAACTGTCTGGAAACTTCAAAAGTGCATTTTATTAAAATACATGAGTGTTTGACCTTACTAGAATCAGATTATATCGCTGCATTGAGGCATTTATTCGAAGTAATACTTTAAAACTTGATCTTGGAAACATCCAGGCCGTCCCCATTCTGAAAACAATGCCATCAGTGAACTCAGAGGCAAGTAATCTGTCAGGTGCACCTTGTGTGTATCCTTGGTTGTTATAGAATTGGAACAACATTATAGTTTATTAAATAAAACACAAGAGAATTTTTGTGTATAGCACACATCCTAAACCTGTGTATTTCAAGGGGCTCCCATGTGGTATTGAAGTAAAAGGAGGCAAATGAAATCAACCAATTGCCTAGGATCACATTTTGGTCAAATGAGGAAGTAGGGACTGATGCCCAGTTTTCTGGTATCACATTTTGCAATTCAGCTACCAGATGAGTATCTTTTTCTCTGTTTGTTATTCATACCATGTATCTGTTTCACCCCCCACCCACTTCCTATGCCCAGTTTTCATCACCCTGACTCTCGGCCTACTGGCATCAGTGTGGCCCTCGGGCATGCCACAGAAAGTTTTTGTGGCCCCCGGAGAAATGTTTGCGAGTACCCATGGCTTAGACACTGTAGGGGCATTGTGCTCATGCAGCTATGCCCTCACCTGTGGTATAGTGCACCCTGCCTTAGGGCTGTAAGGCCTGCTAGAGGGGTGACTTACCTATGCCACAGGCAGTGGGTTGTGGGCATGGCACTCAAGCTGTGAGGCAGTGAGAATGTGCTGAGTGAGGCGTCCCCAGGATGGGATAATGCATGCTGCAGCCCTTAGAGACCTTCCCTGGTCACAGCGGCCATGGGACCAGGGGTACCCTTTACAAGGGACTTATCTGTGGGCCAGGGCTGTGCCAATTGTGGAGACAAAGGTACAGTTTTAGGGAAAGAACACTGGTGCTGGGGCCTGGTTAGGGTGTAACCATGCCAACAGTGGCATTTTCCTACAAGGGCTATGTCGGTACCATCAATGGCACCTATCACATGAGGGATATTTGCAAAGGCATAGAATCCTGATTTGATGGCGGTGAGATCAGCCCTTTGGGGAAACTGGACATAACTTTGCAAGTGTTGAACGAATGCAGTCAGGAAATTGGACAGAATGTGGCTGAACATTGGCTGAGATACCCCTGCAGCCATGCCCATTGTCACTTGCAATGAGGCTGTGGCCAAAAAATGGAGCACATATAGGGGGTCATTACAACCCTGGCGGACGGTGTTAAAGCGGCGGTAAGACCGCCAACAGGCTGGCGGTCTTTTTTTAAATATTATGACCATGGTTACCGCCATGGTCATCCGCCGCTTCCCTGTTCTGCCCGCCAGGGCGGAGACGACCGCTGGCCTGGAGAGCTGGGTCTCCAGCCCGGCGGCCGTGACAATACCGCCGGCGGTATTGTGACCCTGCTTACCGCCATGGATTTCCAGCGGTAGGAACCGCCATGAAATCCATGGCGGTAAGCACTATCAGTGCCAGGGAATTCATTCCCTGGAAATGATAGGGGTCTCCCCCACCTCCCACCCCCACCCCTGCCACCCCCAAAGGTGGCAGGGCCACCCTCCCCACCCCGACCACCAACATAACATTACTGACACACACCCGACACGCACGCAGGCACCACCAACACACATACACACACACACACCGACATACATGCCAACATCCACACACACACTCAGACACGTACACCCACATTCACACATTCACGCACACATCCATACAGACATACATACAGACAGACACGCACAATTTCCCAAACACGCAACACCCCCCAAGCATACACACCCTCACACACACCCCTTACATACACAGACGCACACCCCCATGCACCCACACAACACACAACACCCCCCTCCCCTAACGGACGATCGACTTACCTGTTCTGTCGATCCTCCGGGAGGGGACGGGAGCCATGGGGGCAGCTCCGCCAACACCACACCGCCAACAGAACACCGCCGCGCAGAATCACAGGACGTGATTAGCTGGGCGGTGTTCTGTTGGCGTGGAGGTGGAGCAACCTCCACTTCCCCGCCACCCGCAAGTATGGCTGTTGGCGGCTCTCCATCGGAAAAACGACGGAGGGCAGCCAACCGTCATAATACGCTGAGCGGCAAACCGCCACTACTGGCGGTCTTCCGCACGGCGGTCCCTCGGCGGTCTTCATAAAAGACCGCCGAGGTTGTAATGACCACCATAGTACCTGCACAGTTGTAGGTATGGCATGGTGATCCCTATTGGCCGGCTTCAGAACAGGATCCATTTCTGCATAGAGGTCAAGGATTGTAGCTCAATTAAGTCGGTAAGTAATGATGATGTGACATTCCTCCATAGTGGCCAGATCTACCAGGGGCCTGTAAACAGATGGAGCTCTCCCTTGCCACATGGGTCTGTACCTATGGGTGATGAAGGAACACATCTTGAGTTTGGAGATACACTTGCATCACATGGTGACACAATTCATGTTTTCAATGCAACGCATATGTAATGCACACAAACACAAAGAATGAGGTAATCCTGTCAGGCTCATGTGTGGTGAGGTGTCTCAGTTATAATGGCATCACAGTGTAGACACACTTCCAACCATGATTACATGTGGGGGACCAGTACTCATGTCAGTACTCGACGAAGGGGAGAGGGAATGGGGCCATGTATGAGGCCCCCGGCCAGGCTATGGAGAAGTGGTGTATGCAAAATGGCAGCCTCCTGCCATCCAGGTATTGTAGTGTGGAAGTGACTTCATTCCACTGGCGTAAATCGTCATGGCGGTAGGCAGTGTTCACCGCCATGCACCTGACCATTGGACTACATGGTTGACGATGGGAAAGCTGGGCTAATCATGATCATCGCCAGCGGTGACGGTGCACCCACCACGGTATCTACCGCCATTTTGACAGGCCCTTGACTTCCGCAGTATGAGAAGGGAAGAACTCCACTGCGTGTGCTGATATGTCCTGACAATGGTCCCTGAGATGGCACGTGTTACAGGGGAACAGGCCCCGGCGTTCACAGCAGAGGAACTGGAGAAGCTGGTGGAAAGGGTCCTACCCCTGTATGCCAAGTTGTATGGGCGACCAGAGGAGCAGGTGAGATGCTATTTGTCCTCCTTGAATCTGTGTGAATGTGTTGGTGCCTGTATGCGTTTTTGTTCGCTGTGTGACTGTTCACCCGTAGTGTGTCTGTCAGTTTTTGGCTTGAAATTTGTCCATATGCATGTCTCCATGGGCCATGTCAATTTGAACGGGCATGGCATTTGTGTATGGGGCACCCATATTGACGTCTGTTTCTTGACTCTGTGTGTCCCATGCAGGTCAGCGCCCATCAGAAGAGGGGACTGTGACAAGCCATCGCCAAGGAAGTGCGGACCCTGTGGGTCTACAACCGGCAGAGCACCGACTGCAGGAAGCGGTGGGAGGACTTGAGGTGCTCGGCCAGGAAGACCAGAGAGGCCCAGCTGGGGAAGGCCTCCCAACGAGGGAGGGCTGCCCGTCGGACCCTGACCACTAATCGCCCGCATTCTGGCAGTGGCCTATCCGGATTTGGATGGGCGTCTGAAGTCAGCCACAAGGGGGTGAGTGCCAACACTGTTGTGATGCCACTATGATGAGAGTAGTTAGATGCTAAGGGGTGCATGCACAGTAGTGCCAGGCACATAGACAGATGTGTCCCTGCAGTCCTGCCCCCTCCACATCTGTGGGATAGTGTCATAGCTAATTTTGGCAGGGTCTGTAGGCCTGTGAGGGGTCCCCTGTTTGGACCAATGTATTCAATGTAGCCTCATGAACTTGTCGATGTGTTGGCTTGGCAATGTCTCTCATTGGTTCACTTCACAAAGTGTATCAGAGTAGTGGGAATTTAGTGTATTGTGGGGTCATGCGTACCAGTCAGGGGCACATTCATAGCATATGTTGTGTCTGCTGAGGGTTTGTGCCTGAGCTGGGTGGGAGTGCATGTGTCCCAACATGTACATAGTTCCTGGAATTTTCATACTTCTTTCTTGTTTTGTGTCCCTGTGTACATTAGCATCATCTGGCGAGGCAGCTGTGGCACCGGCAAGTGGGGATGCTGCAGCCCACTTTTCTCAGGAGGCAGAGTCGACTGACGCCAAGGGGACCAGTGGATTGGAAGGTGAGGGGAGTAACACGGGGGAGGCAACTACCACTGGAGGTAGTGACTCTGATACCTCCTCCGATGGAAGCTCCCTGTTGGTGGTAGACCCTACTAGGCCCACCCATTCTTTGTCATCTTCCTCCATCCCCCATACCATCACCGTCCTCCCAGTTGCTCACCACCGAGTTGCCCATGCCTGCTCACCCAGGAGAATGGGCGTCTCCTTCGCCCCAGGCACCTCATCCCCTGCCCCAGTCAGCCCTGCTGCCCTCACAGAGGAGGCTATTGACCTCCTGAGAACCATCTCTGTAGGGATGACAACCATTGTGAATGCCATCCAGGGGCTAGCATCCCAGATGCAGCAATGCAATGCATACCTGGAAGGCATTCACTGTGCCATGTCTGGCGTACAGAGATCTTTTCAGGCTCAGGCTCCTCTTTGACGTCCCTGGTCTTTCCATCCCCCCTCCCACCACCTCTACCCCTTCCAGCAACCCACTCCCTTCACCCATCCCAAGCACACATACAGACAGCCGTGCACACAGATCAACACACAAGAGGCACACAGAGAAACACACGCACCACACTTCCCACCACAGGCAGGTACACACCCACCTCTCCCACTGTGTCAGCCTCCCCGCCTCCCTGTCTGTCACCTCACCATGCACACCCACATGCACTGTACCCTCAGTCACTGCTGCTGCCCCCATTCTTGCAGTCACCACAACAGCTGACATCCAGTCATGCACCCCAGACACCATACCTGCACTCTCCACGACTACATTCACATACACTTGCAGCACACTAACCAGACCTGCAGACACCCACACAACATCCATATACACTGGCAGCCTGTCTTCTCCCACTGTGTCCACCCCCTCCTCCCAAAACACTTAAACGCTCACACTCATCCACACCACACACATCCACCATACATAAGCAGACTAAACAGGCACCTGCATCCACGCCCAGCACACTTACACCTTGTACCACCACTCCCTCAACTTTAACTCCCAGACCTGGCTCAAAATCCCCTCCAACTGCACCTAAGAAGCTTTTCCACTCATGTGTTGACCTGTTTGAACCCACTGGCCCACTCCGTCTTGTCCCTAAATGTTCCAAATGCCCTAGCCCAGTCACTCCTCCATCGTCAAAGTCTCCCCCAATCTGCCCTTCCCATTCCTGTGCCCTTCCCCAGGGAGAAAGAAGCCTCATGTTGCCCCAGGGTCCTCTGCCACCCCCCAGTCCAGGCCCACTCCTCCTCCTTTCAAGGGCAAGCCCAGACCCTCTCCACCTCCACCTCCTAAACCTAAGACAAGACCCCCCTTCAAGACCAGACTCACCACCCCAACACCCCCTGCCCCTGTTCCCTGAGGTGCCTGGCTGCCCCACTGATGCCCCTTCGCAGTGGAGTTTCCTTTGCCATCGTAGGAGTCAAGTGTAGCCTATATTTGCCCTTACAGGACTTGTTTATGGACTGGCCTATGGCCTTGTTTGGACATTTTTTACTATTTCCTGGTATTACATTTGGGTGCCCAGCAGAGCTGTTGGTGCTATATAGAACCATTGTGTAGCGTTTCACTGTGGGGGTGTAGTGTGCACAGGTGTGTGCATTGGTGCAGGTATTTGTTGGCTGGCTTGTATCTGGTAAGTACATCTTGTTATGGTATGTATGGCTTGGGATGGTGGGAGGGGTTGAGAGTGCGTTGTGGTGTGGGTGGGGTGGGTGAGTGTATAACTGTGCCCTTTCTTCCCATGTGTACTAGGCTGCGGTACTTACCATCGCCATTTTCGTTGTTGGTCACGGTCCTGGAGAAATATGGCAAGGAGAAGTGCTGGGACTATTTCCAACTCTCGGTCCATGTCTGCGTCGGCGTGTTCTGTGTGCCTCCGGTGAGTTTCCCTTTATATGGGTCATTTCTGCCACGCTTTGCCTGGCGGTGGTTCCCGCCCCGGAACCAATGGCGGTGTGTTGTTTCATAATTTGGTGGGCGGGTAGGGCCTTTCTGTTGGGCTGAGGGTGACCTCCCCTGTCGTCGGCGGGACTACTAAAATGGCAGTGGGTGGATGGCCCGCTGCTTGTTTCTCACATGCTTCATTATTTGTGGGACTGGATCGCCAGCCTGTTGGCGGTAGTTACCACCACCGCCGGCAGTGCAGTGTTTCCCTCCATGTTCATAATGACCACCTATACATGGAGACATCCCTTGTATTGAGGATTTTCTCCTCAGTTAGCTAGGTAGCACCTATTTTAGACTGAAGGTTGTTCAAGTTTGAATCTTGAAAGGATTACTCCCTAATTGGTGTCCTTATCTCTGAACAAGAACATTTACCATGTCAAACCCACAACAGGTGGTACTTGCAGTAAATATGAAGCCGCTCGCGCTAATCATTTAGGGGGTCATTACAACATTGGCGGTAAAAGGCGCTTACCGCCGTGCAGAAGACTGCCAATACACCGCCGTGGAATTCCGCCACAGCTATTATGACACAAAGCTCGGAATCTGCCCAAATTCAGACACCCACACAACTCCGCCATACCAAAGGTCAGTGATAAACTTGTGATAACAAAACCTCCACCTCCACGCCAACAGAAACACGCCCATGCTATTACGACCCACGAATCCAAGCGGCGGTCTTTCAACTGCGGTATTCCATTGGCAGTACACACCGCCGCGCTCAAAATACATACACATCTCCAAAACACCGCCACATTGGACAATTCCAAATACACACACCTGATACACATACACACACCACTCCCACACACCCAATACTATATAAAACACACACCCACATCACCCGCAAACCCCTACGACCGAAAAATCACGAACGAAGGCCAGAGAGAGAGCACAGAATAGACAACCCCATCACACAGAGGTACACAACACCATTACTCACACAACATCCACGCACCAAACAACACACACCACTACACATCACCACACTCATCACCACATACACCACCCCACACATCACACACACCACCCCATGTCACGCCAAAGACACCCCCGCTTCTCCGAGGAGGAGCTCAGGGTCATGGTGGAGGAAATCATCTGGGTAGAGCCACAGCTATTTGGCTCACAGGTACAGCACACATCAATAGCCAGGAAGATGGAGCTATGGCGCAGAATAGTGGACCGGATCAACACCGTGGGACAGCACCTAAGAAATAGGGAGGACATCAGGAAGAGGTGGAACGACCTACGGGGGAAGGTGCGTTCAACGGTCTCCAGGCACAACATCGCGGTGCAGCGGACTGGCGCCGGACCCCCACCTCCTCCCCCACAACTAACAACATGGGAGGAGCAAGTCTTGACCATCATGCATCCTGAGGGCCTCGGAGGAGTCGGTGGAGGATGGGACACTGGTAAGTCAAATCTTAACTATCATATCCCCCACCCTACCTGCATGCTCTCACACACCCCCACCCTCACACCCTCCCCTATCACTCCAACTCCTCTTTAATGAAATAATAACACAAACCACACATCCCAACACCAAGCCCTGCATGACACAACTAAGCATGGTCACCCCTCACTAAAGCATGCTCACTGCACGTACCCAGAACAACCCCCTAACCATCATCACACAAGCCCCCACACAGGAATGCTTGCACTGGGTACACAGACACCCACCCATTGCACACCATCACACACACATGCAATAATCATGCTCTTATGCCCCTGCAGGAACCCGAAGGACCGTCACCACACCAGAGGGTCCAGACAACACCATTCCACCCCCAGAAGAGGCCCACAGTGACGATAGCAGCTCTGCCCTACTGGATCCTGATGACCAGCCCGGACCATCGTGGGCCTCGGGACAGTCGGACCATCGTGGGCCTCGGGACAGTCGGTTCCCCTTGCACAGCCATAGCCCAACACTGACCTTCCACTCTCTGGTAACACTAGCACAGCACCCACCCAGCGGGCCCAAACATCCCTACCCAGGACAGGTCAATCAGCGGTGTGTCCACCACTACAGGGAACCCAGGATAACCCACCACCCCAACAACAACAGGGACCTGGGGGCAGTGGTAGTGGGCACACGGTCCAGAGGACGGAGGCACAGGAACACAGGGGAACTGGGAGGGCTGCTGTGCGACAGGGGGCGGACAGGCCAAAGGAACCCACTCTCCACGAGGCCCTCTCCTCCATCATGGAAGCCTACCACCACTCCCAGGAGACGATGGCCACAGTCCTGGCCAAGTTTCAGGAGACCCTACGCCTGCAGGAGGAACAGTATTTGGGGTTCAGGGAGAAGCTGAGGACCATCAGCTCCGCCTTGGGCACCATCGTAGGGGTGCTGAAGGACATACAGCAGACCATGAGGGACACCGTGGCACTCCAAGGGGCCCCTGACACTAGCCAGGACGATGAACTGCCCACCACTTCCGCCGGCGCTAGTGGACAGGACGCCCCGCCACAGGACCAACACACCAGCACCCCACCCTCAGCAGACGGACAACCACCACGCAAGCGGTCCCTGAGATCCAGGAACAGGACAGAGCAAGAAGGCAGGACCCCCACCAGGAAATGAGACCACCCTGTTTGTCCTCCCACTGTACCACCTTGTTACCCTGTCCATACTTAAACTGCCCCAGCTCCACTTCCTATGCCCAGATGGGCAGTGCATCTGTGAGACTAATAGACTGGACTCTGCAATGGACATTCCTACGCCATCTCCCATCCTCTTTTTACAACCTCCTCACATTTCTGAGCACTTCAATAAACACCATTCAAACACAAAACAATCTTGAGTCAGTTTGTGAATTACTAATTATGTATTATCAATGACAGTGTCATAATGCGTTTCCCATTGTAAGGCTAACATACCTATGTCACACATCACAAGTCCTTGAAGTATGCAAGCAGATGACACGTTGGTAACCACACCTGTGAAACCGTAATGGAAAGGTACAACTCTGTTACCAAATAGTGATTGAAATCGACAAACAGGATAGAGGTAGACGTGTGAAAGTTAATGTAATGTTAAACATGAAAATGTTCTCACCTGTGTGTCACTGGAAATATTGCTGTATGACTGACTCCCTGTAGTCGTTCTCTTCTTCCTAAGCTTCCTCCTCATCACTGTCCACAGGCTCCACAGGCTCCACAGCTGCAACAACACCGTCATCTGGATCATCCTCCTGCAGAAAAGGCACCTGGCGTCGCAAAGCCAAATTATGGAGCATGGAGCAGGCGATGATGATCTCGCACACCTTCTTCGGTGAGTAGAATAGGGATCTACCTGTCATATGGAGGCACCTGAACCTGGCCTTCAGGAGGCCGAAGGTGCGTTCGATCACCCTCCTAGTTCGCCCATGGGCCTCATTGTAGCGTTCCTCTGCCCTCGTCCTGGGATTCCTCACTGGGGTCAGTAGCCATGACAGGTTGGGGTAACCAGAGTCCCCTAATAGCCATACACGGTGCCTCTGGAGTTGACCCATCATATCAGGGATGCTGCTATTTCGCAGGATGTAGGCGTCATGCACTGAGCCAGGGAACATAGCATTTACCTGCGAGATGTACTGGTCTGCCAAACATACCATCTGGACATTCATTGAATGATAACTCTTCCTGTTCTGTTGCTGTACACCTGTTCACTCCTGTGGGGGGGGACCAGAGCTACATGGGTCCTATCAATACACCTATGACGTTGGGGATATGTCCAAGGGCATAGAAGTCACCTTTCTCTGTAGGCAAATCTGCCACCTCAGGGAAAATGATGTATCTCCTTACGTGTTTCAGCAGGGCAGACAGCACTCTGGACAACACGTTGGAAAACATAGGCTGGGACATCCCTGATGCCATGGCCACTGTTGTCTGAAAAGACCCACTTGCAAGGAAATGGAGCACTGACAGCACCTGCACGTCAGGGGGGATTCCAGTCGGATGGCGAATTGGTGACATCAGGTCTGGCTCCAACTGGGTACATAGTTCCTGGATTGTGGCACGGTCAAACCGGTAGGTGACGATGACATCTCGCTCTTCCATTGTCAACAAGTCCACCAGCGGTCGGTACACCGGAGGATTCCGCCATCTTCTCAACTGTCCCACCTGACGGTGCCTACGAAGGACAACAGCGAAGAATCAGTCATTATTCCTCCAGGTATGTACCCACAGTTACACACAAGACTACACCACTCACAGAACCCTTCCTGCATGTGTGTTGAGTGTAGGCCTAGCTATGTGTGCCGAAGAGGTAAATTAAGCCATGTGGGCCCCTGAAATGGCGGCTGCCTGAGCTCTAAACTGGGACAATGGGATTGTGGAGTAACTGCGCTGGCGTTGCACACCGTCGCGGTAGGCGGTCGTAGACCGCGGCGCAATGCTGCATTGGTTAACTTTGGACCCTATGGGTCCCAGGAGCCAATGAACAGGTGCGCCGGCGGTGATGATGCACACCGCGGACGTCACCGCCATTTCATATCTGTTCAATCACTAGATACCTGACCTTCGACAGGAGAGGACCTACACTGCAAGTGCTGCTGTGACCTCGGTCTGGAAGCGATGATGGCTGCTGCGTCTGGGGAAAGGGCCCCTGCCTTCACTGCACAGGAGTTGGAGAAACTGGTAGACGGGGTCCTCCCCAGTACACGCTACTCTACGGTCCTCCAGACCAACAGGTTAGTACACAGGGAGCACGTGGTATGGGCTAGGCGTGGGTGGGGAGAGGGCTGGTTGGAAGAGGGAAGGGGGCAGAGTTCATAGTACATTAATGCATGGGAATGAATGGGCCACATGGCCAGAGTAGGGAGGGGGCCACTCACAACGACGGTGCAGTTGTTAATGACTGTTCCTCTTTCCTTGTGCATGTCATGTACGTCAGCGCCCACAAGAAGAGGGACATTTGGCATGCCATCGCCAAGGAGGTCCGGACCCTGGGGGCCCACCAGAGACGGGGCACCCACTGCCGTAAGAGATGGGAGGACATTCGCCGCTGCAGCAAGAAGACGGCGGAGGCTCAGCTGGGGATGGCCTCCCAACGTGGGAGGGGTGCCCGTCGCACCATGACCCCCCTGATGTTCTGGATCCTGGCGGTGGCCTACCCTGAGTTGGATGGGCGCTTGAGGGCATCACAGCAGACACAAGGGGGTGAGTACACTCTCATTCTGCGGACTTGGCATGCAGTGGAGGTGTCTGGGTGGGGGAGGTGGGCTGTGGGTGTCCCTAGGCCAGGGCGAGTTCGGTAGGCAAGGCCCCTCCGTAATGTAGGCCATGTGGCACTCTACCCCACCTCAGCAGAGTGCCAAGTCGAGGTATAGTTGCCCCTGTGGAATCCATGTGCGCAGATGTCCACCAATGCCATGTAGGCCATATCCCAGGAATTGCATGTGCAGAGGGCAGGAGCACGGCGTAATGCAGGGGGCTGCAGTGTCTGTCTCTTCCACCAACGGTAGCGGTATGCCATGCACTAAAACTCTCTTTCTTCTGTCTCCCCCCCTTTTTCTGCTCTCCCTGTCCTTTTGTACATCAGCATCATCAAGCGGAGGTACAGTGGCACCGGAGCACGAGAAGCTGCATCCCACATGGCCATGGAGGGCCACACCACGGACTCTGAATGCACCAGTGGGACGGAGTGCGAGGGGAGCTTCACATCGGCCACCGGATCACCAAGCAGCAACACGGACTCGTCCGCCGATGGGGGCTCCCTTGTGGTGGCGGCACCATCTGTGCGCCCCACTTCTACAGGTACAGCCGCCACCTCCCCTACCAGCACCGCCCTCCCAGCAGCCCCTCAGCGTTCGCCCCGTGCCCGCTCACCCAGGAGGGTGGGCATCACCTTCGCCCCAGGCACCTCGGGCCCTGCCGCAGTCACCCCTGCTGCCCTCAGTGAGGAGGCCATTGACCTCTTCAGGTCACTCACTGTTGGACAGTCTACCATTGTGAATGCCATCCAGGGTGTAGAACGAGAGTTGCAACACGGTAATGCATTCCTGGAGGGCATTCATTCTGGTCAGGCTGTCCTTCAGCGAACCCTGCAATCTCTGTCCTGATGGCAGCCATTGTCCCTGTGTCTAGCCTCCCCCCTCCAACCTCCTCCACCCAGACCCAATCTCCTGTACCCCAGCCCATCCCAAGCACACCTACAGACCAGCATGCACACAAGTCAGCACATACAGGTAGCTCAAGCAAACATAGGCACCACACAACCCACAGGCACTCACGCAAGCCTCACCCACATACAGACACAGCAACATCCACTGCCTCCACTGTGTCCCCCTCCTCCTCTTTTCCCTACTCCCACTCCCAGTCTCGTCTACACACACACCTGCATGCACCACATCTACAGGCACCATGAATCGCACAAGGAGACCCAGCACCACAAGCCGCTCACCTGCACTCACCACCTCCACTCCCATTTACACGTCCCTTCTGTCCTCTCCCAGTGTGTCTGTGACGCCCCCTCCCAAAGTACACAAACGCCGGCAATCACTCACCCAACATCCATCCACCTCACAACAGCCTCCGGTACCTGCACCTGCGCCCAAAACACCTAAAGTGACACCTCTGACAACCACCTCCTCTTCCTCCACTCCCAGGCCCCCTCCAACTACCCATCCCAGTGTTCGTCAGAAACTGTCCCTCTGTAAAGTTGACCTTTTTGCCCCCCCCCTCCAATTCATCAGTCCCGTCGTAGCGCCTCTGCCAAAAAGCCTCCAATACCAGTGGTGTCTGCTCAAGGTTTGTGGGGTGCACCGGCCACCAGGGCAGGCAGTATGACCCGGAGCCAAGGCACTGTTAGCCCACCCCCTGTAAAGGCTCTAAAATTGGAAAGTGGACGACGGGACCGTGTGAAGACTCCTGGTGGGAAAACAACTCACATGGGTTCCAAGGGGATTGGAGAGTCAGCTGTGACTCCACCAAAGGTGGGGAAGGGCCAGAGGAAGTCTGCCCAGCCTGTTGCGAGTGTCACGGCGGAGAAGTGCGTCATCATTTCCGGCGGTCGAGACACAACCGCCAGCACTGTCGTCACTGGTCCAGAGACCACCGCCAGAGTCATTGCCCAGGAGGGCCCAAGTATCATCACTGGTCAGGAGACCCCCGCCGGAGTCACAGCCCAGGAAGGCCCAAGTATCGTCACTGGTCAGGAGACCACCGCCGGAGTCACAGCCCAGGAGGGCACAAGTATCGTCACTAGTCAGGAGACCACCGCCGGAGTCACAGCCCAGAAGGGCCCCGGCTGCCACAGCCCAGGTGGGTTAGGATGGAACGTCATGCCACACACCAATGCCCAGTGTAGGGAACGTCATGCCACACACCAATGCCCAGTGTAGGGAACGTCATGCCACACACCAATGTCCGTACCAGAACCGCCATGGCAAAGCACTGCTGAACAGGGCAAAGACCGCCATGGCAAAGCACCGCTGAACAGTCCTGAACCACCATGTGGAAGCACCGCTGAACAGGGCAAAGACCGCCATGTCGAAGCACGGCTGAACAGTCCTGAACCGCCATGTCGAAGCACTGCTGAACAGGGCAAAGACCGCCATGGCAAAGCACTGCTGAACAGTCCTGAACCGCCATGTCGAAGCACCGCTGAACAGGGCAAAGACCACCATGGAAAAGCACCGCTGAACAGTTCTGAACAGCCATGTCGAAGCACCGCTGAATAGGGCAAAGACCGCCATGGCAAAGCACCGCTGAACAGTCCTGAACAGCCATGTCGAAGCACCGCTGAACAGGGCAAAGACCGCCATGGCAAAGCACCACTGAACAGTCCTGAACCGCCATGTCGAAGCACCGCTGAATAGGGCAAAGACCGCCATGGCAAAGCACTGCTGAACAGGGCAAGCACCGGGTAGGAATGAATAGATCGCCACATCAGGCATCCTTATCCCATGTGCAGCTGGGACAGTGACAGGACAGGAACTTTCACGGGGAGACTCATCCAGTCTGGGCACCAGTCCCCCTCCAGAACCAGTGGAGACCTCCATCCACTCTGTCTGTCCTGCACAGGATGAAGCACTCTGGGCACCAGTCCCCCCCCAGTACCAGTGGAGACCTGCATCTACTTGAGAGACTGTGGCTTTGCACTCCCCAGGATGGCACAGTGGGCACCCCACCCACTTGAGAGACTTGAAAGACTGTGGCTTTGCACTCCCCAGGATGGCACAGTGGGCAAGCCACCCACTGTAGAGATTTGAGAGACTGTGGCTTTGCACTCCCCAGGATGGCACAGTGGGCACCCCACCCACTTGAGAGACTTGAAAGACTGTGGCTTTGCACTCACCAGGATGGCACAGTGGGCAAGCCACCCACTGTAGAGACTTGAGAGACTGGGGCTTTGCACTCCCCAGGATACATAAATGGGCATGGAGCCCCGTCGTGGATCTGGCTTTGCAGTCATCTGGCTGAGGTGCCCCCCCTTCCCTTCCCCCTGAGGTGCCTGTAGTATTTCTATCTGATGCCCCGGAAATGTTCTCTCTGATTGTGGTCAGGTATCCTTTGTGGGCCTCGCCCATGCATTTTTGGACTGTTGGTGCACGGACATTGTTGTGTACATATCTGCACTACTTCTTGTACTGTATATTATTATAAATGATTTTCATATATATCTGTATATTTTTGTATGACATGTATATTGCCACATTACAATCTTTGACCGAATTTCGCTTTGTCTTTTCATTCTTCCGTGGGGGATTGTAGGTTGTTACTGTGATTTTTGTGAATGCATTGGTGTGTATGTTGTATTATGTGGGGGTGGGGGTGTTTGGTGGGTGTCCCCCTAACTTTTGCCTCCCCTCTCCCCCATGTTATAGGTGCAGTACTCACCGTTGTCTTCGGCGCCTACGTAGATGATGGTCGTAGAGGAGCAGAAACACAAGGGCAGGGAGTATTTGGAGTTCCGGGTCCATGGAGTCCTCGTTCCTCGTGGGATGTGTTCAGGTGAGCGTTTTCCCATTGCCAAAGCTGTTTCCACCGTGTTTTTATCCACGGTGAATCCGGCCCGGAAAAGGTGGCGGATTGGCGGGTTGTGATACTATGGGCGGTACATTGTTTTCCGCCTGTCTGTTGGCGGTGACCGCCGCGCTGCTTGTCTGTACTGCCGTGGCGGGCGGTGTGTTAAAGTGGCTGTCTTTGTTGGCGGTTTCCACCACGGTCATAATTCCAATTTTTTTACCGCCGGCCTGTTGGCGGTTTTACTGCCGCTTTAACACCGTCCGCCAGGGTTGCAATGACCACCTTAGTATTTAATGGCCTTACAGCCCAGGAAGGTGATATTTGAGGTTGAGGGTCATCCAGCTTATAGAGCAGACATTTTCTACTCTTGGGTCCAGCAGTTGATGGGAACACTAACACATTTCATCATTATACACATGCCGGTGCACCTGCACAATATAGAGCATAAGCATACATAGAAGTACCTTTATCTTTCCAAGACCACCAGAACTGGCTTGATGGTGCCCTATCCCATACCACACAACATGTTAGGCTAGGTCCTCTGAGTAATATTGGTCCTACCTGGCACCCATTAGCCACATATACACCGCATCCTGATGCAGGCACTTTGGCGGTAGCTGAGGTTTGCCCCTTGTAACAATATATAGATTTTAGTACAGTTTGCAATGCAAACAGTAAATACAAATGCAGCACACGCTGCTCCAGCACAACCGCACACAGTCACACCAGGCATTAACTCTGCGACGGTGCATTCGATCATATGTAAAGTACCCGCAAAACGTGAAGAAATTATGTTTTGGCTAGCTCAGAAAATAAACGTGCTGAAAGCTGTGTTTCCCCATACGGGGCCCCAACATAAACCCAGAATTCTCACTATGTGCTTGTCATTTGGAATGGTTCCCGCAGTGGATAACTGCAACACTTGGGGCACTGTATTTGCCATGCTCTACACAACCGCACATGGTACACCTACACTTGCCATTTTTTCAGAACTGTGTTAAAACAAATACAAGATGAGTACTGGGCTGCCCTGGCCTTGGATTTGGGAATACAATTAATGGGCAATGTTGCTACAGTGTCCCCAATAACACTAAGTAACCTTAAAGGGGAAGCAGTAGCACTAGCAATGTGCATGCAGCTTCAGGACGTTCCTGCACCATACCAAGAACGCGAGCTGCCTAAAATTATTGCCAAAACCTATTTAAGAATAGGTCGCTATAGTTTAGGAGGCAGACCTAGTAAACCACAATTACAAGGTAAATCTAATAAGGATTCTACCAAGCAAGCAACTGAGGGTTCTAACAAATGTTGGGGTAAACAAAAGCAAACATTTAAAAAAGAAAGGGGAGAATCTCCACATTCGGAGACCCCTGAGAAACGTTATAACTTAAGAAATAGGGATACTATGTAAACTCCCGATAGATATCAATATACTAATACACACCAATCTTGTTCCTTCCAGGACTCACTGGATAAACGTAGTGAGAGAGGTGGACAATCAGAACAATGAACACAGTGCATGAAACCAAACAAAGATTCACAACGCCCAGCAGAAGTTTCAGTTAAAAAAGAAGAGAAACTTCCACAACAAAAATAGCAATTCAAAAAGAAGAAGGTAGCAGCTATTTATACATAAAATGCCACACAAGTTTTACTGAAGAATAGGAACTGGCCACTGGCTCTGCTAGACAGTGCAGCAGAGGTCCAAATAGTTTGCTGTAATATTCGAGAGCATGTGGAGGTGAAAGCAACTGGCGACTTTATAGAAGTGGAGACTGCAAACATGCGCATCTCCCCTCCTAATAGGGTGCATAAATGAAAATACAATTAGAGGGAGACATTTAGTGCACAATTGATATAATATTCTGGAAACGACTGACTGACATTTATTACATTTTATTGGCTGAGAAGGATTAGCCGTCAGAATTTGCCAGTGACGTCCCATGGGGAGAAGAGATCATTAAGCCTTCCTTCTCGCCCCAGGTTCCTATAGAATTAATAGAATCAAACTCATTTGATTGGGCAATGGCACAGGCCCCCATGCTGTATTACAATCATGTAGGGTGGGACAAAGATTCTCCCTACCATATAATACCAATTAGGCCCCAACCACAGCCTCAACCTCAATATCCTATTAAGCATGAGGTTAAAACACCTGTGAGAGAAATTCTAACACTGTTAGAGTATCAGGGTGTAATTGAGTCCTGTGTCTCGCCCAATGAACAATCTTGTATTTCCTGTTGCAAAAACTGGACAATTCATATAGAATAGTCTTAGATTACAGACATTTAAACAGTCATACATGCACATTTTCTACCCAAAATGCACATAGCACAGCACTAATTAACAATATGATGTGCAAAAAATACAAAACAACATTGAATATTTCCAACGGCTTCTTCTGCCAAAACATAGCACCTGAAAGCAGGGATTTAACAGCATTTAGCGTTTTAGACTTGCAGAAAAAAAATTGTAGGCTCCCACAGGGGTATACAAACAGTCCTCGGCTGTTTGCAGCATAAGTAACATCGATTTTACACAACATTGACCCTAAGGCGTTGTCCTATGTTGATGACATTTACCCAACGGATTATGATTTCATTCACCACCTGAAGTGGATGGCATGCATTGTTGTGAGATTTGCCAAATTTGGCTACAAATTCAATTTTAGGAAGACAAAGATGACCTTTTTCCTCAGTGTCCTATTTTTGGGATTCGAGCTATCAGATGAAGGCAAGAACCTAGCATCCCACTTTCTAGAAAAGTATGCACATTTGAAAGCACCAAATACTATAACAGAGATCCAGTCCTTATTAAGCTTTTTAAACTTTGGCAGAACTTACATTCCAGGTCATGCACAACGCATTAAACCCTTATATGATTTAATACGTCCAAGCAAATTTTGGACAGGTGAACACACACATTCAAGGAGCATTACAACAAGACATGCTTGCAGCAAAACATTTACACCCAAGGGATAACAAAACACATTTGGTCATCAGAGTAATTGCTGGTGCCATCAGTTTCACCTATGTAACATTTAATGAGGGTGATATCATCCCTATTGCTTTTAAATCACACTTATACACCACAGCTGAATAACACTTTGCTCCCACAGAAAAGATTCTAACTGCTGTTCAGATGGCCGTCATTAAAGAGAGACCTCTGTCTCAGGGGAAAATCATTATTGTTGTCTCTCCGATCCTAACCCTCGAGGTTGTCACAAAAGCCAGCGTTCCAAACGCTAAGATATAACATCTACAGGCAATGTCTCTGACAGCCACTGATATTGACTATATTTTCAACCAAAAATTACAAACTCAAGAATTCCTTCAATGGGAAATGTAATATACAATACCGGCAAACACTTGGCCAATTGATCAATATCAAACAATTATTTACACTGATGGTTCAGCCCAACCAGTTATAGGCACTAAACACCAGTACTCCGCCACTTGCACAGCTGTGTGTGGCTGCTAGAAACATGGTGAATTCCATCCACAAAACACAGACACGCACACCTAAGGGGTCTGCACTGCACAACAAGCAGGGCTCCATGCTCTAGTCATGGCACTGGAACACACGGATCCAGAACAACTAACATTGATAGTCTGTGATTCATACTACTGTGTCCAGTCCTTTGATGAATATCTGCATTACTAGCATCAGAATAGATTCAGAGATTCAAAAGGCAACATCATTCAAACACAGGCTACTGGGGGGGAAGTAGCAGATATAAAGCACATCAACGTGTAGGAGTACACATTATAGGCAATACCTTGGCTGATGAAGTGGCCAAGTCAACAGTAGCTACGGCATCTGCTGCTGCAATAACTCATACATGGATGAGGTTGAATGATGAAACACTTTCTGCTGTGAAAACTTCAACTGACGGGAAGCCGCTACCAAAGGCATACACTGCCAAATATTCCTAGTGCACAACTGCCCTAAATACTGTCCTAGTAACAATACCAGGGGTGGGTGATAGTGATCCCCAACCAAGATAAAAAATCGGAGTTAGGAAAAGAGGCACATGAGGGAGTTGCTTATGCCCATGCCGGTGTGGCGGCTACTATTCCTTTACTTCAGAAACGCTATTGTTGGCCAGCCCTATACAAACAGATAAAAAAATATATGTCCTCTCCTGTGACATCTGTCAGCAAATAATAGGTTCCACCATTAAACGCCCACCGCAAACACCCCTTCTAATTTGAAACAAACCACTACAATGTGTGTACCTGGACCACTGTGGTCCCCTGACATCTGATGGTGCATACAAATATATTCTAGTTGATGTCGACTAATGTTCCAGATTTCTATGGGGATAGCCACGTCATTGATAATGTCAAGCTACATCATGTGGCCAATCCCACACAGCACACCTAGTGGACTCCTCGGTAGTTCCTGAATCCCTCTCACTACAGACCAGAATATTCCTCTACCGTTTTTGAGCAACAATGCTGACACTTCCCCAAGCTTGGAAAGGGCAGTAAATGATCTTTCATTAGTACCACTATCTTCTTCTGAGACAAGAAACAACCAAGATAATGAGCAATATTACTCTAATGTAACTCAAACAGATGGCATTGTCTACTACGAACCACCGAGGGAGACTTTAGTTAGTTCTCCACTTCCTAACATGGCTCCAGCCTTTGCACTAACTGTGTCTGGATATTTTGCCAATCAAGATGATTCCTCCATAGACTCATCCACTTCTTCTACAAAACCATTGTCAAGAGCACGTAAGTGGTGGATTAGTATAGGGAAATATGAGTACATTATTAGTATTAGTATGAGTTGATTCGAGCAGAGGATGTGTGAGTTTGTTAGTAGGTTTGAATAGAATAATGGAGGGATAAAGGAGGGAAGAACATAGAAGTGTTAGCTGGGAGTTTATAGGATGAGGCTTGGGATGGGAAAAGGAGATATGGAGGAGGGAAGAGTTTGTAGAAAGGGGTTAGGGAGATCATAGTAGTAGAAGGGGTTTTGGATGAGTCAAAGGTAAGATAAGTGAGGGAGAATTTAGTAAGGTTGTTTGAGAGATCATAGTCGTAAACTGAGATTCAAGATGAGCCAGGATTGGTAGAGAAGGGAAGAGCATAGTCAGAGTTATTTTGGAGATCAAAGTAGTAGAATGGGTTTGATATGAGTCAGAGAGTGTGGATGAAGAAAGATTGATAGAGTGATAGAGGTATAGGGTGATGGGGAGACAGAGTACAGTATATGAAAGAGAAAATTTATTGTATTTATTTTTGTATTTTTTTTCCTTCTTGTACAGTAAGACTAAAGTAATAAATAAATAGACATGTAAATACATTGGGAATATATGTGTAAGGATTATAATATTGGATTTAATATTTTGAGATTTAAAGTTGTATTGTGTAAACACTGATTTTCAAGATTAGCACAAGTAAGGTTAATTTATTTGTATACTTTTCTAACATTTTATCTTTCCTCAATTTTCAAGATCGAAATGCTTGCTGATAAAATAGTTAGGATAACATTTGCTGTTTGTGATAGCTAAAATGAAAGCAGTGATTCATAAATATCTAATCTAACAATTTATCTAGGAACTATGCAATGACCTATGAACGTGTCAAGCTTAGAATAATATACACATATATATGTATACATACACATATTCACATACATTGTATACATACTGTTATATACGTATATGCACACAAATATATACACACACACATATACACATTTAACTGTGAGTAAATATACATTTGTTAAACAGGCTTTAAGTGTATGTACATATTTTATTATTATGAAGTAGTATTTATACATATTACTTAAAAAAATACACATATCTAGCAATCTACACATATTCAGATTATAGATGTTAGCCAGTAGAGGCATATGCAGTCCATTGCTGTTTGAATATGGTGGTTATGAAGGAAAGACCCAACTCTTTAGTAGTCTTCTGAAGACAAGATAGTTATCGGTGGATCTTATATTTGGGGTAATGAATTCCACACTTTGGCTGCTTGAACAGAGAAGGATGTACCACCTATTGTATTTTTCTTGTAAGCTGATGTATTAAGGCAGGGTGCCAATCTTGAGTGGAGGTTTCTTTGTTGAACGAACGTGGTGATTTCATTCCTGATAAAAGGCAGTCCTGTTCCATGTATCACTTTGTGGGTGATACAAAGCAGCTTGAAGGTGGATCTTCTGGCAACCGGTAACCAATGTAGTGCCTTCAAGGCAGGGGAGTTGTGGGCTTGTGGCTGTACATGTAGTAGTAGTCTGGCAGTCAAGTTCTGAATGCACTGTATTTTTTTCATGGTGGATAAATATGATCCATGGTAGAGACCATTGGTGTAATCTAGGTTAGATAGTACAAGAGACATAGGGGGTTATTACAACTTTGGAGGAAGTGGTAATCCGTCCCAAAAGTGACGGTAAAGTGACGGATATACCACCAGCCGTATTACGAGTCCCTTATATCCTATGGAACTCGTAATACGGCTGGTGGTAAATCCGTCACATTTGGGACGGATTACCACCTCCTCCAAAGTTGTAATAACCCCCATAGTAGCCTGGACCTTGTGTGCAAATCCAAGGTGAGTGAAGGTGCATCACAGAATTTTCAAGGTGATGAAGCTTGATCGTGCTAATTTGCCCATTTGGTCATTCATTGTTAACTTGGAATCCATGGTAATTCCAAGGTTTTTAACTTCCTTAGTTGCTTGAGGAGGTGGTTCCAGGTTGTCTGGCGCACAGTGGGTCATAATATTTCCAATCGCCACATGTGAGTATTTCTGTTTTGGAAGCATTCAGTTTGAGATGTCTTTAAGTCATCCACTGATCAATGACTCTGAGGCAACTGAAGATTTGTGAGTTTCCAATGTTTTTGGGGCATTCCAATTTAAGTAGTATTTGTGTGTCATCTGCATAGTTGTAGCATGTGAACTGATCCTTGATCAATTCTGGTAATGACATCACGTAGATGTTGAAAAGCATAGGTGGGATGATTGATCCTTGAGGGACCACTGCTTTTGTGAAGTTGGGCTTGGACGTGAAAGGGGTAGAATAAATGACATTTGTACTGTTTTGAAGGTAGGATGTGATCCAGCCAAGAGCAGTTCCTTCTATACCGGCTTTGTGGAGTGTTTGAATTAGGGTGTCTATAACAGGGTTATCGGAACCCTGTTCACACCGGTAAACCCAGAGGCATTGTCAAAGTGCCCCGGGGGTACCTTGATGTGTACACCCATAAAGATGACACGTTATGACGATGTCTTTTTCAGGAAGTGGATGCACGAGGGACGTGCAAAAGAGGAGAGCCGAGAAGAGACGCTGCGGGACCTGGTGAAAGAGGAGAGCCGAGGAGAGATGCCTCGGGACCTGGCGAGTAGGGAAAACCAAGGAAAGACGCCATGGATTCAGTTATAGAGGAGGAACAGGCCGGGCTGACCCTCTCGGGAAGTAACGCCGAGAATCGACCCAACCCAAAGAAGTGCCAGGAACACGAGCACGAAAGAAGTCACACGAAGGATGCAGGGACCCACGACGTCCCTGGATGGAGGTGGTTATCCGAGGTACGTACCCATATGTGGGTTTTCAGTACCTTTTTAAGGGGAAACCCTTTTATAGCAAAGGCAAAGAGGAACTGTAAATATAACCTCAACTTAAATTCAAAACAAGGATGCATAATATAACTTTTTTTCTTCTTTCTTTTCTGTCTTGTTTACATTATTCCAACTTACTTATTTTCACTATATCACCTGTCACATTCATATAAAAGAAAGAACGTCACAGATGGTGGGACTTACTTATCACTACCCATCACAAAACACTCCCCCTTTAACTGACAGTGGTAAGAGTGGAACCCCGACTTACCTCCATGTTGTATATTGTGTTCTTCTTTTCATGCTCTGAACCGAACCTCAAATGGGAATCCTGGAGCTCCTAAAAGAAAACAAGAAGAGAACTGAATAAAGTTATAATAAACTGTGCAGGAGGAAAAGACTGCGTACACTGAGAACAGAAAGATAATTTTTATATACACATTTTGCTATAATTTAACTACTGTAGAGTAGAAGGATGGCTTTATCCCCAACCATATACCGTTTACATATTGGTGTCAGAAGTGGGATAATTGGTCCTAAGATATAACAAAAGGAACAATGGAAGAAACCATCCCTGGAAAATATGATTAGCTAGTTGGCAGAAGGACAGCGACATTTACAGCTTGTCTGGGAAGAACAAGTAAGGGAAGCCAGAAATGATAGAGAGACAATACAAAATGCCCTTAAGAGTCAGGCTACCATTTTCGCTAATAATCAGCTTGTGCATGAAAAGGCACTCCAAAAATTGTCTGACACTATAGCATCTACAAGAGTTCATCCAAATGTCCCTAGCTCAGTTTTACAAAAATTTCAAGAGGGTGAGGATCCAGACGCCTTCTTTACAAACTTTGAAACATTAGCTTCCTCTGCCAATTGGCCACAAGACTGATGGGGCCAATAAATAGCCCCTCTCTTGATACGAACTTTACAAGCAGCATACCAGGCTGTAAATCCAGGTGGGACCACTCCTTACTGAGATATAAAGAATGCTATCTTGGAACGAGTTGGCTACGATAGGGAGTATTACCGCATCAAATTTAGAAAAACAAAATGGATGCCAATGGAGAATCCGAGGGCATTATATTATTGGATACAGGATTTGGGATTAAAATGGCTGGGTCCTATTAGCACAAATCGGGAACAGTTCCTTGAAGCTCTACCATGTCAAACCCGTAACTGGATAAAACAACACCCCAATATAACAACAACGAATGCCATCGATCTAGCCTGTGGCTTTCATAGAGCTCCTGATTTTCAGGTAAACCCCTACAAAGACCAGCCCCTACTTTGGAAAAATCCCAATATTACCACAAGACAACAGAACAATAAAAGTCCGGAGGAAAATATCCCAACACGTGTATTAGAAAAGGAATTGAATCAAGCTCCCCAATGTTACCATTGTGCCGAATGGGGACACATAGCACAAAATTGTCCCCATAAGATGCCACAGCCAGAACCTATGGAGATAGGAATAACTAGGGGAAGGATATTCTGTACCAATCGAACCACAACCAAATATTCTATGAAAGTGTTAATAAATAAGAAACCAACTTGTATATTAGTTGACTCCGGATGTAGTCAGTCATATCTATTTGTTGTATTCATGGGGATATGAAACAATATCCCTTAGCCGTGATTGCTATTAATTTAAGGGGTTAGGAGGAAACCATACAAGTTGTAGTAATTTCCCACTTAGTTGAGGACATGATTTTAGGTACAATTTATTGTGCTTTCTCCAAGATCTTAGGCCATATCAATGGAAACCAAACAGAGGATAACTGGATAAAAGATGCCCCTTTCTCACAGAGTGATATAACTCCGCGTAAGACAAAAAGAAAATTAAATAGACAGGAGAAGAGAGAAATAAAAAAATTATATCAGAGAACTAAAGGAACTGTCTCTGTTCCTGTCTTTCCCACAGAGATCTCGGTATTGTCAAGTCCACCCCCTTTCCGAATCAGTCAGAGAGATGATCCTGCTCTGAAAAATGCTTGGGAAAATGCAGTTACTGAACCAACTGGACAGGTGGGTCCTTATTTTTTTGTCCAAAATGGATTATTGTATTGTATTACCCAACAACGCACAGAACAAAAGAGACAGTTAGTAGTTCCAACTACTTATTGCTTGCAAGTGCTTCATTTAGCTCATAGCCAGGTGGGAGGGGGTCATTATGGTCGAGAAAAGACGGAAGAATATCTTCTCTGATGATTTTACTGGCCTGGGATATTCTCTGACATCAAGAAAGTTTGTACACAATGTTCGAGATGTCAGTTTGTTAATCCTAGTAACAGAAAAAAAGCACCTCTTCACCCACTACCTATTATCGATGTCCCTTTCTCCCGAGTGGGAAAGGATTTGTTGGGACCACTAACACCTTCTTCTCGAGGATGTATGTATCTTCTAGACCTAGTGGACTATGCTTCACGTTACCCAGAAGCTATTCCTTTAACAAGTATGACCATAAAAAGTGTAGCCCACGCTATGGTTGGGTTTTTCTCTTTGGTAGGATTCCCTAAAGAAATACTGACAGATGAGGGGACTCGTTTTATGTCTAGACTCATGTCCCAAATTTGTCAAATTATTGGAGTGAAACAAAACCGTACTTCCGTTTACCATCCTCAAACTGAGGGTTTAGTTGAAAGATGTAACTGTGTTATTAAAACCCTCTTAAAGAAAACCATATTGGACGTCGGGTGAGACTGGGATAAGAAAATACCACTAGTAATATTTGCCACCTGAACACATGAGCAGGCCTCGACAGGTCATAGCCCTTTCAAACTGGTGTTTGGTCAACAGCCGAGAACTCTTTTAGATATGGCCACAGAAAAATGGGAAGAGACAGAATCAGAGAGTAAGGACATACTAGAATACACTCAACAGTTAAAGGATAACATCCAAACCATATGGGAAGATGTTCGAATATACCTGGAGGAAGCCCAAGAAAAACAAAAAAATATAATGATGTGGGAACAAAACATAGAGAATTAACTCCTGGGGAAAGGGTTCTGATATTATTGCCTAGTTCCGATAATAAGTTACTAGCAAAATGGCAAGTCGTAGAAAAAGTAAGCCCTGTTACCTATCGTGTTTTGTTATCTAACTCTCCTCAGAAATCCCAAATATGTCATATCAACCTGTTAAAGAAATGGGTAGATGGAGATGTAACAAATACACCTGTAGATTCTGTCTTAATGGTGAACCAAATAAAACCATTAGACATAACGTTATGTCCTCAACCTACCAGTGCATCTATGTTATTACCCAACATAAATTTAGACTTATCGAAGGAGATGCAGGAGCAACTTACCAAGGTTATAAGGAAACATAGCAGACTGTTTTCCATGAAACCAGGAAGCCCTCACCTTAATAGAACATAACATCATGGCAAAAAGGGAGTGTAATACGTTCAAGACCATACCGGATACCCGAAGCCCGAAGGGTTTTGGTAGAACAAGAAGTACAAAATATGTTACAGTATGGTATTATAGAACCCTCCAATAGTCCATGGTGTTCTCCCATTGTATTAGTCCCAAAACCGAATGGGTCGATCGGTTTTTGTGTCGACTTTAGACGGTTAAATGCCATTTTGGATTTTGACAGATATCCCATGCCCCGGGTGAACAGTATATTTTTAGCTTCTAGCAGATGTGTTATTAGTTGTGATAACTGTATGAGGGTCACAATGGCTAAGGAGGCATTTTGTTGGGTCTGTGAGTGTTGGTAATGGGCTTGGGGGCTGAGAATGACATGATGAGTTTAGTTCTTTTCGTAGAGTAGCCTTGTTGTGTAATAGACAGGGGGATGCAAAGTTGATAAGAGTGGCATGTTGTTTATTTTGTTTGCATCTGTTTTGGGTGGAAGGAGTATGGGTTGGAGTCATGGAGGAGCATGTGGATCATAATCTAAGACTCTAAATTGTGCAATGGATGAGAGGCGAATGAATGAATGTTGCTGTGTTGGGGTATATGTGGTAGATGTATGTGAAGAGTGAGAATTTTGGAGTAAAGCTTGGCCAGGATTTGTAACATTGTGTAGACATGAGGGTGGGAGTGGGTATGACAGAAAGTATTATGAACTTTTGTGTTTTTTTGATATGCTGATGTGTGAGGTTTGTTTAGTTTCTGTGCATTAATGAGAGGAGATATTGATATAGTGGTTTCCTGTGAAGGATTTGCATATGAGGTTCTGCTGGTGAGTGGCGTTTGATAGTACAGGTGGTAGTGATGTGTTTTCGAGAAGAGTGTTTGAGGTGTGTAGGAGGGTATAGACAAGAGTTAAGAGAGTTTGTGTTAGATTTGATAGCTGGAAGAGGTAATATGTGTGGTGGAAAGGAGTGTAAGGATTGTGCGATTGTGTGTAATTGGTAAAAAGATGAGAAGGGTGTTGGTGGATGCTGTAATGGAAGGCTCAGTATAGTGTTGCCATGATAAGAAAGGGTCTCTTAGGAGCCAATATAGAATAGTGCTGGTGTTTTGTATGTATAGGGAGTTTGTGTCTGGATGGATGAAAGTTATGTAGAATGTGGGTTTGTGTTGTGTCGGCGATGTGTGGATGTGGTAGTGGTAATGGACAGAGTTGTGTTTGGTGTGAGAATGAAGGTGTCTTAAATGTTGTAGTTGTGGTGGATATGTGTATAGGTATAGTGTGGTTGCTGTTGAGACATTGAAATCTGAATGAGGTTTGTTAGTGGTGCATGAGTTGGATGCCTTTGCTGATATTGTGTTTGGATGTTGGAGGATGTGGATAGATTATGGTAGTTGGAGAAAAATGGAAAATTGGGCAGCATCTCTGGCCCTAGGCCCCACCCGGCCCGAACAGGCTCAAACAAGCAACTGCCCTTTTCCTCTCCGCTCTTAGCCTCGACGCCCGGGCTGACACACCCTGATCCCCATGTTTAAATAGCCCTATTGGCCAATTAAAACCTAGCCCTAACTCTAACCAATCAGATTCCTAACCCTATGGGAGACCTGGCCCTATTAACCAATCACAACCCTAGCCCTGACAGCCAGTCATAACAGGAACTCTAAAAACATTAAACTAATAGGAACCTTAGCCCTAGTACCAAGCACAACCCTATCCCTGACAGCCAATAACAACAGGCACCCTAAAACTTTAGACGAATAGGAACCCTAGCCCTACTACCAAGCACAACCCTAGCCCTGACAGCCAATCACAACAGGAACCCTAAACTTTTACACCAATAGGAACCCTAGCCCTAGTACCAAGCACAACCCTAGCCCTGATAGCCAATCACAACACACATGCAAACATACACATATACACATATCCACCACATTTATACATATATATATGTATACATCCCTCTGTCCTTATACCTTAGAGGGAGATATCTGTAGAACACGGACGGGAGTACGATTAGTCCTTTCTCTATTACAATTAGGACCGGGGCTCGTATATAGGGTGCTGTTGTAGAGCCTCGGCTTCGATAGTCGAGGGCGTACTCGCCGAACGCGACCCCCAACAGCCGGTAAGATGTGTTTATATTATAATATTCTTAGCGTTACGCTTCGGTTCGAGTATATCAGAAGCTAAAGATTATTCACTTTGATATTTTTGGATGCTCACTATAGGAGACGCGGTTACACACAATACAAGCAACAATAATTGAGTATAGGTGAGTAGTTTGGTAGATACAATAGCATAATTTGTCAGTGAAGGCTATTAGGGACATCTAATATTTACGAAAAATGTATTTGCATTTCAGCTAAACACATTACAATGTCTCAGGATATCAGGTTGGCAAAATAGTTGGATAGATAACCCAAGTGTATTTGGAAGGTATATTCTGTTTACAATTCACCTAAGTATACGTCTAAGTCTTTATTTGAGTAGGTCTATGGGTTTTAGTGAATATATCACTATTGTGGTGTTCTTTTTGGTTAAGCATGCTGGATACACAGCACAAAAAAAAGGAATAGTTTTTTTCATTAATCACTAGTATAATGATTCTCACGGGTTGTGATATCACTGAGTGCTATGAGAAAAATATTTGGCACGGTTCCCATTGTCTATTGTGGAGATCTATGTATATCATTAATAATGAGAACAGGAATATAATTAATAAGCTGTATATTGACATATTATCAATGGGAATATTGATTTAGGAGGTCCTGAAGAAATCCAGGGGCACTCCCCGGATGAAACACGTGTTGACGGACAAGCAAGTGGATAAAAGCTGTTGAATGGAATAATTTTGGACTTTTGGAATATGTTCGGATTACCAAGTGGAACTTGAATGATTTAAAATTTTGGATTAGAGACTATTTGATTTGGGACTTTTTTCCATATGAGGACACACTCATGGACCTTTAGATTGTTAAACTTCATTTGAATAAATTGTGTTTCTGAATTCAAGAAAGGACATTATTCTGGATACAATTGTATTATTTCTTTAATATTTGGTGTTTGATATACTGCATTTTTATAATTTGTACACGTGTGCAATTACTTACTGTTAAAGTCTTAGAGGGAGAGTTGCAGCCAAATAACTGACACTCCATGCTGTCACTTCACTGCAGCTCTCTGCTGATGCATGACATCTCTTCTCCCCACACAGGAAAGGACTGTCAGTAGACCAACAGCTCTCTTCGCTACTACCATATCCAGATATGGTGGATAGTGTCTTCCTAGGGATCCTGAAGGGCGGACTAGGGCTAACACTGCTATGCTCTAGTAGTACCTTAGAGGCGTAGGTAGGAATTCCAACCAATAGCATTCTGACACTATGGTAGGACTTTTCTTATTTTTTACTTTTCTTGTCACTGCATTGCTATTATTATGTTTTATAATTCTAATCATTGCAGTACATGCTATTTTATCTAGAACACAGTTAATTCAATGAAGCACATTAAACCAATTTCTGTTTCTGTTTCTGTTTGCATGTGTGTGACGAATGCAACTGAGAGAAAAGGCTGTGATCTGTTACACCATGATTTCCCTGAGGAATCAGAATGTCATGTGCACGGCTGCCACAGATTACTGCCACTTCCTGATGTTGGTGAGTTACTGATAGCTGGCTGGAAGGGTAATGCCAACAGTTGTCACATGGTGTGGAATTGAACTCAGTTTTGCATAACCTGGTGGTGCTGCCGCCCAAATCTAACAGTCTCATTAGTATAATGAGAGTCAACATGACACACTGTTTAGTGACATAGACTATCTTTGGCTTGAGCTAAGTATATGTGGCCCCCTAACTTACCACTTCAGTCAAATTTCTTCTGTGAAATCATTCATTTTCCCTTGTTAGTCTATTTTAGAATCCTTCACCATGTCATCTTCATTTGACATTTCAAAGTTGTGACTTCTACAGTGATATGTTGCTGTTGGAAAGTACAAAGGGAACATGTGTTGATTCTGGGACAGACACCCACTTTGGATGTACAGACCTTGCACAGAGACAACTTGCACAGTGATTGCATTGAAGCTCTTGAGATTCTATCAGAACATGTTTTCTGTTGGATGTTGCCACTGATGAAGCAGAAAAAGAAAGGCTAACAAACATTCATATATCATGTAACAAAATCGTATAAGGCAATGTGATTTTAGCAAGAAAATATAATGTGTGTAGAAAATGTGCCCACGAAGTAGGTCGCCATTAGTATAAACGAGCTTGATTAACCATGAAGAATCGATAATTGTAGTATTCTGTCATAATTGCAGATGTATTTTATGATTTTCTCGTTAAAACTGTTATATGCTTAGCTTAAATTTAGCAGAGGCTTTGGCCTAGTTGCCAGGTCTCAATTTTAACTGCGTAGTTTTCACTTGTATTAACAAAGACATGTCTTATATCTTTAAAGCTGTATTTTTCCAGTAGAATGACTAATACACTTATCTTAAGGTTTCGTGCTAGGCAAGTTTCATCCCCTTTGAAGCAAGGTCAGTTTCTGCAGGTACAGACAATAAAGACACTGATAAAGAAATAATTGGCAAACTTTGTTGCTACTTGTGTTCCAAAACTTCAACGACACCTTATGCATAAATGAGTACTAGGAGAAAGACACTATTCATTGGTCAAAGAGAAACCACCCTATGGACCCTCCAATGGAAGACCCTGAAGGATTTGGAACGTTTTCTTACTTAAACCCACCGGACAAAGAGAAGCCAGCCATTTTCTTTGATGCCATTTTGAAGCCGGATTCAAAACGCCATATTAAATGACACTTTGATGCTTTTTCTCTATCCCAGAGAGAGAGACTTTAAAGAATTCTCACCCTAGAGACTTTAACTTCAACTTTACCCCGTCTTGCCCATACGATAACTTTTGCCCCATTTTCCTTGCTGCTGCAAGGAAAACTTGACTTAAACTTTGCCCCTTTGAAATCTGCCCCATGCTGATCGAACCGGTACCTGAAGGACTAAGACTTATCTTGAATGCTGATTGTATTTGGTAATTATGAAAGGATAAATGTATTATTCATTGTATTTTCCTTCTTAGGTACCAACTGCTTATTTGACAGAGCCTAAGCTAGAAGTTTTCTAAATTTATGTTGATTAAATTCTTTTGCATGAAACCCCACAGGCCAATGCTAATCAGAGGTTAGTTGAGGTATTCATTTGATGCACCATGCTGAATTGAAATCTTGTTATGCTGACTAATGTATGCAATTAGTCACATTCAGTTACTTTTATTAGTGATTTGCATTGCTATAACTGAGTGCATTATAATCCAGATATTGCGTAGATTGCGTTTCTTCCGTCGTTATGGACAGCTAGTAATGTTCGTATATGTATATCATTTGATTTTGAGGCTTACTTATATTGTATTATCTTTGTTAAAATAGGGAAATAAACTCATTAACCTTTAATAAACAGGTTTGGTTATTCATGACTGAAAGGTCATGGTGTGTCTAATTACTGATTTTCTGTTAAATTAATTTGTTGTTTGATTACTAATTGAGTATTGGTTATTGATTATAAATGGTTATTGATTATTGATTTGAGGGATCTGACAATTCTTTGGATGAGGAGAACCCAACCCAGTCAAAAGGTTCATCGACCTCCGGCGTGTCCAAGTATAAGTAATTTATAAGGACTGGACGCGCTATCAGTAGATGGTAGCAGAGTTTGATGGTTTGGCCCTTTGGGACCCCATCCAAACAATAGACGGATTCAAGTTAGAATTTTCTTTGATATAACAAGTTGGAGAGATGATGATGCCCTAAATCCCCAATGACTTTCCCGGAATCTCTGAGCTTGCGAATGGAGGAAATGGAGGTGTGAGAATGCTTTCGGCGTTTCTAGTGACAGTATGAGAGAAGTTAGGGTTTTGCGCTTGTATAGCTTATGCCGCAGATGAATTGTGAAGTTTGTGAGGATTTTAGGGGGTTACGAACTCCAATAAAAATTTTAGAGGAGTGATACTCCAAAGTGTGAGAGTAGGGAAGTCGTCGAACTTCATATGAGTGTAGCGCTTTGTGCAGGAAAAATTGTCCACGTGGTTGTTGATGTTGAGATGGGCCCTGCGAGGTCAAGAGACTTCACAATATGTTAAAAAGTGTATGAGACACTTGATTGATGTTGTAATTTGTTCGGTTTAATAGGTCGATCGGGCGTGGTCAACAAGTCGGTACGAATGTTGAGGAATAAAAGAACATTTTCGACTTTGAGATTTGACGAATTCTAAGGTGCACTAGAATAGTTCATGGATCAGTTGAGAGTAAAGTTTGCAGGTCAAATTTTGCTTGCGAAAGTGGGAAACCGAGAAAGATGGAATAACTGTGAGGCTAGTGAAAAATCCCTAAGGTTTCTGAAGCGATTGTATTACCTTTCCTGTAGTAAACCGACAGATTTGTTTTCTTCTTTTGGGTTAGTGCTCGCGATATATTGCAGAAATTAGTTTTCAGTGAAGCTGAATGTAGGAGTACAAGCCGCAAGACTTTGTCAGCCGCAGTGTGTGAGTGTGATGTCACTAGGAGCCGCGCTAGGATAGGTTGGTTGGTGAGAAGGGTCGCACATGGATTGGACGCAGTCCGTGAAGCGCAACTGGTGGGGAAAGGCAAGCGAAGAGTATTCCGGGAATTAAAGTCACTTATTGATTACATTTTGAGAAAATAAAAGACGGAAAGAGGACATTTTTCAAAGCACTTAAGAGTGCCTTGAGGGGAGATGTATATATTAAAGCAAATGTAGGAGAAGAAACACCGCCTGAGGGTACACCAGCTTACATCGTAATTGAAGAAAAGGGTGTCGCACCATGTCTTTGGTTAAAGCAATGGTGTAAATTAACGGAAAAGCATGGAAGTGTAGCGTTTCCTATTCCTGGGACGTTTAGTTTAAGAATTCTGGAGAATTTGAGATTTGCGCTATACGACATGAAAATACCCCCAAGACCAGCACAGTTTGAAGCATTAGCAATTTGGGAACAAAGGCTAGAAGGCAATTACAAAAGAAATTTGAGACAAGAGTGAGAAAAGTAGAAAAGACACTAGCAGATGCTAGATGGGATAGTACTCAGAAGGTTTGGAGATCAGACATATTGCAGGGAATTAAATTGTTTCCAGCAATTACTGACGAAGCAGAGATGGAAGGAAAGAAAGCTACTCATAAAACAAACAGGAGTCAGTCCAGAAATAGAGAAAGCAAGAGAAACTCGAAAAGGTCAGACAAATCAGACGATGAGGAATTCATTCTGCAATTGTTAAAGGATCGTCCACCACCATATGTGGTAAGTGAAAATGGCCCAAGCACTAGTACTGCCCCTCCAGAACCAACACAGGGTACTGTAGCCCCGAATTTGAGAATATTGCACAGGCAAAGTAGTCCCGATATGCCTTTTACACCAGAAATACCACAAGTTCAGAGAATATATCCTGACATGACTAAATTGGAACCTGTTAATGATTATCAGCCACAGGTCCAAAGACGCTATTATGATGAGCATAATTTGGAAATGACTTCTAATTTAATGGTGCAGGGAGGACAGAATTACCAAAGACCGACATTGATTCAAACCGAATCAACACAAATTTTGATGCCTCAAAAGCAGATGCAAGAAATGCCAAAGTACATTCAAACAGCAGAAAACCAGTTAGACATGCCAACAATGATGAACCATAATGTGGGAATTAACATGCCACAGAATTTGGGGAACAGACAGAATCCGGACGCAATATCTTTGCCTATCACTGTAGGTCCGCCAGTACCATTATATATACAGGCAAAGCCGAGTGTATGCGATCAAGGGGTAATGACACAAAATGAGAAAGGAAGGAGATGCATAGAAAATACTCAAGAAACGACTCCCGTAGGAACACTGTTAAACAGATCTGGGTCTTTGTTGGAATTTAGTCCAATTCCAATCTGTGTCCCGTCAACTGTGGTAAGGTCAAGTCCACCACTGATAGTACCGTTAACTTCAAAAACAGAAACATCACAGAAACCATCAGTAGCAGTAGACGTAGACGCTACATTGATGGGACTGAACGCACAACAGTTAACACAATGGTTGAACAGCCTGAACTCCCCACAGAGTACACCCAGCGGGAAAGGAGAAGAATATTTGAATCAAATAAGATTGGGCATGGAAGCAGGTGAACTAGTAGAGGGAACGATGGGTCTGAACAGGTTAGAATCATACACAGAAGAAGAGCTGAGATACATTTGTCCTAGAATTACAAGAGAAATAAGCAGCATACATAGGAGGTTACAAGAAATTGCAGACAGACAAAAAATAGACATAAGTAAAACCAAGCATTTGAGCAGAAGTTACAGGTTAGACTTTGAGACAAAAGATTTTGAACACATGAGGTCTGCAGGAATGAAAACACACCTTAAAAAGATACTGCAAAGCGCGCAGGTTTGGAGATGTTTAGACAAGTGGGAGAGTAGGTGGGTTAAGAAAAAGGATAAGAAGAAAGAAAGTACCCCAGATCGGACTGAGAAAGTACAACAGAATGATGATCTTATAACGATGTTACCAATGAGAGAGACAGCAGGGGAAAAACCTGTCCATGTACCGTGGCACAGGAGTGATATTCAATCCTTTACGGATGATTACCCTAAGTTAAGAGAGAAACCGATTGAATGGTATCAACAAACAGATAGATTTGTGAAAGTCGCAAAATGTCTTTGGGAAGACCTAAATACTTTATTCGAAATTGTAGTTCCGGCAGATTTGTGGGAAGATTGTAAAAGGGCTGTAGATTGGCCAACAAGTGAACCAGAAAGAGATAGAGACACAGGTGCACCATCGCCTAGGGTAATGAGCATGTACCATAAAGTGATTGAGTACCTGAAAACAAAAGTTGCGTCAAAAAATGTAGATTGGCAGAAGATTGACATAACATCACAGGAGGTCAAGGAGTTGATACATGCATACTATGAGAGATTGTTGAAAGCATTTAAAAATTACAGTGGCACGGAAACGATTGAGGCAAAGGACATGCTCCATTTTGTATTCAGATTTGTGGAAGGATTGAGACCTGAAATCAGCCAGATGATTAAAATGCATTTGATTTGTTGGCAGTCAAAATCGATCGATGAAGTGTTGAACTATGCAAAATACTGCAGTGATGAGATTGAGACAAAGCAGAAAAGGTTGAAAGAGAAAGTGATGGTGATGCAGATTAGAGCAGCTCAGTCAGGTTTGCAAGGTTTCCCACAACAGTTGCTGCAGCAGAAACAGCAGGGAAATGCTGTGTTTCAGCCACAGATGAGAGGCAGAGGCCGAGGAGGTTTTGTGAATAATGGTCCTGATTTAAATAATGTTGTGATTCCTAATGGTATACAAGCAATGAAGAAGGTGATGCCATGTCACACGTGCGGAATCGTTGGACATTGGAAACGGGAGTGCCCAATGTTGGTGCAGGAAGGTGTAGGTCAGCAAAACAATGATGTCAATACATTTCAGAGTATGAGAGGACCGAAATTGAAAGGTCCAAATCCAAATTTCCAAAATAATGTAAATCAGATGCAGGGTCTACAACCTATACAACAGCAGCAGGTGCAAATGCCCTGTGTACAAATGGCACAGTTGCAGCCAATGCAACAGCAGTTTCCTTTGGTACCTAATCAGCAAATGTAAATACACTTAGCACCAATTAATCAGCAAAAAGCAATGCTTCCTCAACAGGTCACAGGTCAAGGAATGAATCAAAGTGACACAGTACACCAATTCCCGTTACACAGTAAGAATGGAATAAACAATGTATGGGAGAGTGAAAGTACAGATGAGGAGGGAAATTGTATGCTTGCAGCATCTTTGGAAGTTGATCAAAAGGGACCATATGTGGAAGGAAGAGTTATGGGTCACAGTGTTTCATTTTTGGTTGACACAGGAGCTACACGCTCTACAGTTAGAAGCATCGAAGTACCAAATTTGCCACTTTCAGGGAGAACAGTTCAAGTAGTAGGAGTAGCAAATAGGTATCTGACAAACCCAATTACAGATCCAATGCAAGTCAAAATTGGTAACTTTCAAGGGTTGCATACATTTGTGGTGTGTGACTCAAGTCCGATATCCCTGTTAGGGAGAGACTTATTATGCAAATTAGGATGCTCGATTATGTGCTCACATAATGAAATTAAAATTCAGACAAACAGTGATGAAGAAGAAGAGGACAGTTTAGAAGAAGACGAAATGGAAACTGTCGATGAAGAGTATCCCCTGATTACTCTTTATCCTATGCTCACTGAAGCAGATATTCCAGCTGATTTACAAGAAACAGTTGGAAAGGAAGTGTGGGATATGACAGGAAAAGAAGTAGGATTGGTCAAAGGAGCAGAACCAGTGAAAGTGACTGTAAAACCCAATGTAAATTTTCCTCAGACTCCGCAATACCATATGTCACAAGACACTCTCATGAAACTCGCCCAACTCATTGACAAGTTTGTGAAACAGGGAGTACTGAAAGAAGTACTAAGTAGTCCATGTAATTCGCCAATCATGGGACTAATAAAACCAAGTGGAAAGGTCCGAATTGTTCAAGATTTGAGAAAAATAAATGACATAATAGTCAAATGTTGTCCCGTAGTACCAAATCCAGCTGTAATAATGTTTCAAATTCCCTGTGATGCAGAGTGGTTCTCAGTCATTGATTTGTCACAAGCATTCTTTTCTGTGCCTCTTCATGAGGACAGCCAATTTATCTTTTGCTTCAAATTCCTGGACAGAGTCTACAGTTGGTGTCGAATTCCTCAAGGGTTTTCGGAGTCACCATCAATTTTCAATCAGATTCTAAAGAAAAATTTTGAATCATTGGAATTACCTTTGAATCAACCTTAGTACAGTATATTGACGATTTACTGATCGCATCCAAAACAGAAAATGACTGTACAGTTGACACTATTGCCCTACTGAACCATTTGGGAAGGAATGGACACAAAGGGGGTCATTCTGACCCTGGCGGTCATGGACCGCCAGGGCCAACGACCGCGGGAGCACCGCCAACAGGCTGGCGGTGCTCCCATGGCATTCTGACCGCGGCGGTACAGCCGCGGTCAGATACGGGAATCCGGCGGTGTACCGCCGGTTTCCCGCTGCCCAAGGAAATCCTCCATGGCGGCGCTGCAAGCAGCGCCGCCATGGGGATTCCGACGCCCTTACCGCCAGCCTTGTTCTGGTGGTTATGACCGCCAGAACCTGGCTGGCGGTAACGGGTGTCGTGGGGCCCCTGGGGGCCCCTGCAGTGCCCATGCCAATGGCATGGGCACTGCAGGGGGCCCCTAACAGGGCCCCACCAAGATTTTCAGTGTCTGCTACGCAGACACTGAAAATCACGACGGGTGCAACTGCACCCGTCGCACCCCTTCCACTCCGCCGGCTCCATTCGGAGCCGGCATCCTCATGGAAGGGGGTTTCCCGCTGGGCTGGCGGGCGGCCTTCTGGCGGTCGCCCGCCAGCCCAGCGGGAAACTCAGAATTACCGCGGCGGTCTTTTGACCGCGCAGCGGTATCCTGCCAGCGGGACTTTGGCGGGCGGCCTCCGCCACCCGCCGAAGTCAGAATGACCCCCACTGTGTCTCCTTCGAAATTGCAATTCTGCCAGAAGAAAGTTAAATATTTGGGTCACCAAATTGAAAAAGGGTCGAGAAGAATCATGAAAGAAAGAATAACGAGTGTACTTCAAATGAGTCCACCCAAAACGGGAAAAGAGGTGAGAAAAATTTTGGGAATGGTGAGCTACTGTCGCCAATGGATTCCCAATTTCTCAACTCTAGCCAAACCTTTACTGAAACTGATCCAGAAGGATGCGCAGGATGAAATAGTGTTGAAAAGAAATGAAATGGATGCCTTTGTTGAATTAAAGGAATGCATGTGCAGAGCTCCAGCTTTAGGTATGCCTGATTACACAAAGCCGTTCACATTGTTTTGTCATGAACGTGATGCATGTTCCTTGTCTGTCTTGACTCAAGCCCATGGTGGCGTAAACAGACCAGTAGCATATTTTTCAGCAACTTTGGATCCAGTCGCAGCAGCCTTACCAGGATGCTTGCGTGCTGTAGCAACAGTTGGTATAAGCCTGAATCAGAGTGAAGGAATAGTGATGGGACATCCTTTAACAGCTATGGTCCCTCACTCAGTCGAAATACTTTTGACATGTTCCCGAACACAGCACATGACTGGTGCTAGGCTTACAAGGTATGAGACAATAATTTTGGGATCACCTAATGTGCAGCTGAAAAGGTGCACTACGTTGAATCCAGCAACTTTGTTTCCCAGTGAAAATGTTGAAATTGAAAATGCCGAAGACATCGAACACGATTGTCCTCAAGTGACTGAATTTTGTACTAAACCAAGACCTGATATCAAAGATAGTCGATTGGAAGAAAATGATCAAATTATTTTTGTTGATGGTTCATGTTTAAGAGATGCACTAGGAATATTGAAAGCAGGATATGCTGTATGCACAATAACTGGTGGTTCTAGAAGCATCTTGGCTTCAGGGAGTTTACTCTGCACAAGTAGCGGAACTAGTAGCCCTTACTAGAGCTTTCCAACTTTCCGCATTAATGAAAGTCACCATTTACACTGACAGTCAGTACGGATTTGGAATAGTGCATGATTTTGGACAATTGTGGTCACAAAGAGGCTCCATGACCTCTTCAGGATCACCAGTGAAAAATGGTGAAAGAATAGGAGAATTGTTACATGCTATCCAGTTACCAGGAGAAGTAGCAGTGGTAAAATGTAGTGCACACTCGAAATCACAAGACTTTGTTTCTTTGGGAAATGGATATGCGGATCAAGTCACAAGGTTTTGCGCATTGAACTGTATTGTATTGCTCAGAGACGAATGGAATTTGATAAATGAGCCAGAACTTGAACCAAATGAAGCCTTTGCTCTAAAAGTTGTAGACACAATCGAAGAATTAAAATTCCTACAAAATAATGTTAGTAAGGATGAAAAACTCTCATGGAGCAAATTACAATGCGTAAAGAAACCAGATGACTTATGGGTTTCAAGTGAAGGGAAATTAGTTATGCCAGACAGTCTCTTGTCCCAAATAGCTAGGCTATATCATGGACAAGCACACATTGGAAAGGATGCCATGATTAGATTATTCAAAATTGATTGGTTTAATCCCAAATTCCGCCAAATTGCTGAAGCAGTTTGCCATAGTTGCGTCATTTGCCAACAAATGAACGCGGGAAAGGGAACCGTAGTACATTTGAGCCACATTGGAAGAGCAGGTGGGCCATTCAGCAGGATGCAAATGGATTTCATTGAGATGCCTATGCATGCAGGCTTGAAATATGTGTTGGTGATTGTGTGTATTTTTAGTCACTGGATTGAAGCATACCCTACACACAGAAATGACAGTTTCACAGTTGCAAAACTACTCTTGAGGGAACTAATACCACATTTCGGATTCCCGATCTCTTTGGAATCAGATAGGGGAAGTCACTTCAATAATGAAGTAATCAAATTGCTATGTGCAGCACTGAACATTGAACAAAAATTGCATTGTAGCTACCGCCCTGAAGCATCAAGATTAGTGGAGCAAATGAATGGCACGCTGAAATCAAGAATGGCGAAAATATGTGCATCCACAAATTTGAAATGGCCTGACGCGTTGCCTTTGGTGTTAATGTCAATGAGAAAAACACCTGATAGAAAAACTGGACTATCACCGCACAGAATTCTCATGGGCAGAGCCATGAGACTTCCAGCAGTTCCTGTAAATGGTCTTGTAAATATTACAGATGATATGGTATTGGACTACTGCAAAGGTCTGGCTGATGTGGTCCGCTCTTTCTCTCCCCAGGTGGAGGCAACCACCTTGCCACCGATCCAAGGTCCAGGACACGCCCTGAAAGCAGGTGACTGGGTGGTGATAAAGAAGCACGTGAGGAAGTCGTGATTGGAACCCCGTTGGAAAGGACCCTTTCAAGTGATTCTGACAACTACCACCGCTGTGAAGTGTGCGGGAGTTCTCAACTGGATTCACACCAGTCACACGAAAAGGGTGACGTGTCCCACAGAAGAGGAAATTGAAGCACTGAAATTACCAACAGCTGACAAGAAAGTACCAGACACTGAGACAAAACGAAGAGAGCCTGAAAGCGAACAAGAAGAAATTGAGACAGAAGAAATATTCTCTGAGGAAGACGAAGTCGATCCTTTTGAGGACAACAGAGAAGAAGCCTTAGGAGGTGACAAAGATCCTATCTCAGGTGAAGAAGCAGGAGAGCCTAATAACAGGAGGGCTTTCCCAGAAGCAGACGATACAGGAAAAGAAGGAGAAGACCTGACTGATCTCCCAGGTGAAGGAGACAAGACAGAGCAAAGTGAAATTGTTCCAATTCATCCAGAACCGGTTGCAGGTCCATCAGGTGAAAGCAACGCGAAACAGAGACAAAGCATATCAAAGACTAAAGAAACATTGAACGAAAACAAATGGCCAAAATTGAAGGAGAAAAGAAAGGAAGTGTCTATCGTAACCACATCGAATGAAGAAAAAGACACAGCCAAAGAACAAGACATAAGCGAAAGGGAATCGAAAGGAAATGCAAAATTAAAAAAGGAAAAGAATACCGAGCAGAAGATATTCTGGTCCAGAATGGGCATACACAGCCACTAACGATTGGTCAGACGAATTTCTATCTATTAGTCTTGAAAACGAAGAAGCAGAAAGACACTTTGGTACTTGAAAATTGAAATTTCATGAACATTACCGAATAAGACATTGATAACCTGATTGACTTTTGAAACCGATTTTGAGACAAAGCTGCTAAACCGATAAGAGACTAAGCTGTTAAAGAAAACCGTGTGAACTTTGACCTCGTTAATCTATATATATATATCTGCAAATTTGATTTGATAACGTGTCTTCAGCTTTCTGATTCTATACAGATCATGCCAGGCAGTACTACACAAGGACACAAAATGAAATATTGTAAATACATGTGTATAGGTCTAATAATTGCATGCGTACTAATAATTATGGCAATAATTCTTGGAATGCATGGAGGGAATGAAAGAGACGCGAATAATGCTTCTACTCTTAAAACTACTACTGAATGAACTCCTTTGAAAAAACTCGAACAAGACGAAAAATATTTACACGACATGAAAGAACTTTCGTCTAATGTCTTCTATCGCTTGCTGAATGAGTATGTTGAGACAATGGATGCGAAAGATTGTTATGTATGTACACAAATACCTACCTCAGTAATAGAAGGGGTGACATATCATAGCATGCCTCTTATGTATGGAATAACATGTAGCTTGTTACTAACCAAATTTTATGGCAAGGAGTATATTCAATACTTCTATTCTAATCATGATGTTGTATTTTCATATGTCCCCATAATTGAGCACCTGAGTAAAGTATCAAGAGATTATTATATAAAATTAGTTAGGGGTTTCTCTGAACCATTATCGCCTTTTTCCACAGTTCACGCACATAAAGAAAACCTTACATGCTTGCTTTCACCCGTAGAGAAAAGCTTTTAAGATCACACTGAAGATAAAAGGAAAATGGTAAAGGAAAAATTAGAAAAAGAATTACACAAAAGGACATCTGTAGATAGCTATGCTTTTGCCGCAATAAAGAAAAAAGGGAAACTAGCTTTAGATGCAATACACATAGGGAAACTTTGTATATATAGACCTAAATCATACTATGACACAATCTTTGTAGGAACGAGTGAATGTAAACATGTGTTTTTATTCCAGAGTAAATGGACGTTCATGTTAAATGGCCTAGATCCAGCTACTCCAGGAGTATATTATATTTGTGGACTCAATGCCGATTATCGTCTTCCAAAGGGATGGTATGGGAGATGTTATTTGGGAATAGTATTTCCAAAGATTTATCAACTAGACGACTTAAAGACATTTCCAAAGCTGTCTGAATTACATCGTATTCAGAAAAGGGAGACAGCTTCTGGTGTGGTAGGAGATATATTTGGAGCAATGATTCCTTCAGTAGGAGTTATATTGAATTCAATCAAAATCCGAAAGTTGTCTACTATTGTGGATCACATGCTGACAAAATTCTCAGGAGCAATGATCCTGATGGATACTGAACTTGCTGCAGAAAGAGCTATGACTCTTCAAAATCGGCTTGCTTTAGACATTCTTTTAGCAAAGAATGGCGGCATTTGCAAAATGCTTAGTGCACATCACTGTTGTTCATATATACCAGACAACAGTGGGCAAATTAGAAACTTGCTTACAAAAGTAACTAACGATATTGCAGATTTGAAAGAATTGAAAGAACCAGGAGTGTGGGAAAAGGTTGGAAAAGGATTCGCTTCCGTGGGAAATTGGCTCAGCAACATTTGGAATGGACTATTACTGAAAATAGTAAAAGGAATATTAATAATACTAATTAGCTCAATAGGTATTTGGGGAATATGGAAAGCTATTAAAATATTAAAATCAAGAAACAAGAGAAGAATAGAAAAGAAAGAACAAAAGAGAATGGTAGAAATCTACAGGGAAAAATCAAAGGGAGTGAAGAGAAAAAGGGAATTGACTGAAATGCCAAATTACTAAAACAGAATTTTAATTAAATAAAATTTGTGATGGAAGATTTAATGTGATGACATAATTAGTCATCAGAGGAGGGATTGATGAAGCAGAAAAAGAAAGGCTAACAAACATTCATATATCATGTAACAAAATCGTATAAGGCAATGTGATTTTAGCAAAGTAAATATAATGGCCCATATTTATACTTTTTGACGCTAAACTGCGCTAACGCAGTTTAGCGTCAAAAAGTTTTGCGCCGTCTAACGCCATTCTGAAGCGCCATGCGGGCGCCGTATTTATGGAATGGCGTTAGACGGCGCAATCAGACCGGCGCTGCCTGGTTTGCGTGGGAAAAAACCACGTAGACCAGACAGCGCCGGCGTAGGGGGAAAATGGCGCATGGGCGTCTTAAAATGGGGCAAGTCAGGTTACGTCGAAAAAATCGTCTTAACCCGACTTGCGCCATTTTTTAACGACGCCCATCCCCCATCAACATGACTCCTATCATTGTAAAGATAGGAGTCATGCCCCCTTGCCCAATGGCCATGCCCAGGGGACTTCTGTCCCCTGGGCATGGTCATTGGGCATAGTGGCATGTAGGGGGGCACAAATAAGGACCCCCTATGCCACCAAAAAAAAATATAAAAAATAAAAAATTATACTTACCTGAACTTACCTGAATGTCCCTGGGGTGGGTCCCTCCATCCTTGGGGGTCCTCCTGGGGTGGGCAAGGGTGGCAGGGGGGGTCCCTGGGGGCATGGGAGGGCACCTGTGGGCTCATTTTGAGCCCACAGGCCCCTTAACGCCTGCCCTGAGCAGGTGTTAAAAAGTGGCGCAAATGCGCCGTTTTTTGCCACGCCAACTCCCGGGCGTCTCTTTTGCCCGGGAGTATAAATACCACGTAAAGGCCTGGGAGTCATTTTTTAGACGGGAACGCCTCCCTTGCATATCATTAACGCAAGGAAGGGGTTCACGCTAAAAAATGACGCACATTCCGGGAACTTTGGCGCTATTCGCCTCTAACGCCATAGTATAAATATGGCGTTAGTTGGCGTTAGTTTTGCGTCGAAATTGCGTCAAAAAAAACGACGCAATTTCGGCGCAAACGGAGTATAAATATGGCCCAATGTGTGTAGAAAATGTGCCTACGAAGTAGGTCGCCATTAGTATAAACGAGCTTGATTAATCACGAAAAATCGATAATTGTAGTAATCCGTCATAATTGCAGATGTATTTTATGATTTTCGCGTTCAAACTGTTATATGCTTAGCTTAAATTTAGCAGAGGCTTTGGCCAAGATGCCTGGTCTCAATTTTAACTGCGTAGTTTTCACTTGTATTAACAAAGACATGTCTTATATCTTTAAAGCTGTATTTTTCCAGTAGAATGACTAATACACTTATCTCAAGGTTTCATGCTAGGCAAGTTTCATCCCGTTTGAAGCAAGGTCAGTTTCTGCAGGTGCAGACAATAAAGACACTGATACAGACATAATTGGCAAACTTTGTTGCTACTTGTGTTCCAAAACTCCAAGGACACCTTATGCATAAATGAGTACTAGGAGAAAGACACTATTCATTGGTCAAAGAGAAACCACCCTATGAACCCTCCAATGGAAGACCCTGAAGGATTTGGAACGTTTTCTTACTTAACCCCACCGGACAAAGAGAAGCCAGCCATTTTCTTTGATGCCATTTTGAAGCCGGATTCAAGACGCCATATTAAATGACACTTTGATGCTTTTTCTCTATCCCAGAGAGAGAGACTTTAAAGAATTCTCACCATAGAGACTTTAACTTTAACTTTACCCCGTCTTGCCCATACGATAACATTTGCCCCATTTTCCTTGCTGCTGCAAGGAAAACTTGACTTAAACTTTGCCCCTTTGAAATCTGCCCCATGCTGATTGAACCGGTACCTGAAGGATGAAAACTTACCTTGAATGCTGATTGTATTTGGTAATTATGAAAGGATACATGTATTATTCATTGTATTTTCCTTCTTAGGTACCAACTGCTTATTTGACAGAGCCTAAGCTAGAAGTTTTCTAAATTGATGTTGATTAAATTATTTTGCATGAAACCCCCACATGCCAATGCCAATCAGAGGTTAGTTAAGGTATTCATTTGATGCACCATGCTGAATTGAAATCTTGTTATGCTGACTAATGTATGCAATTAGTCAAATTCAGTTACTTTTATTAGTGATTTGCATTTCTATAACCGAGTGCATTATAATCCAGATATTGCGTAGATTGCGTTTTATCCGTCGTTATGGACAGCTAGTAATGTTCGTATATGAATATAATTTGATTTTGAGGCTTACTTATATTGTATTAGCTTTGTTAATATAGGGAAATAAACTCATTAACCTTTAATGAACAGGTTTGGTTATTCATGACTGAAAGGTCATGATGTGTCTAATTACTGATTTTCTGTTTAATTAATTTGTTGTTTGATTACTAATTGAGTATTGGTTATTGATTATAAATGGTTATTGATTATTGATTTGAGGGATCTGACAATTCTTTGGATGAGGAGAACCCAACCCGGTCAAAAGGTTCACCGACCTCCGGCGTATCCAAGTATAAGTAATTTATAAGGACTGGACGCGCTATCACCACCAAGGCAATATGTGCGGCTTAACTTGCTCTAACCACCATGTATATGTCAAGCCATAGCATAGTGATCTCCCTTCATATTGGCTAAATCTTCAATTTGTGATCAGTATATGAAGCTGTTGATGTGTCTCCTCATAGTTGAAAGCCTTTTTTGTAGCACACTACTGAAAGATGGTTGTGACATTTCATCGGATAGTGCCACAGTGTACTGAAATGGTCATGTGGCCTCAAATTGTGTTACTGCCCTGGTGTAGACTATTGGTGTTATTGATGTTGGAGTCCGATTGTGAGAGCAGGATGTCTGGCTCCAGCTGAGGTCATGAATCAATATTAGGTTGCCTACTTAATTTGGTTTTATGAAATCTTCCTTTTCATCCATCGTATCAAGAGAGTGAAGTGTCAACTTCTAAACGGCACAGACTATATGGGTTATGCATGGTTTGTGAAATTCATCTATGATTTTGTCAAAGACTTGTTACCTACAGATGTATGACACCAATACATTAAGATGTTAATTTTTTATGTTTGTATGAAATGGCAAACACATAACCTATTTGTTATATCCTATTTTTCTTTTGAACTTATTGGTCAATATATTTACTAAAAATTATTGTGGCATAAAAGGAAATACCACAATAAATACACTATCAGTCTTTGTGTCTTATTTGCATTTATTTTTATGACACATATGAGCGACAAAGTGTTTCACAATAAAACCAAGGAAAACAAAAAAAAAGTCTATCATGGTAGATGAAAGTATTATTGCAGGGGCAAAAGCGTTTGAAGCCCAAGGTACAGAATACAACAGTCCTCAAAAAAGGTAATGTGTTCATGAAATAGTTAACAGAGTGAATGGTAGACACACACTGGAAGAATTTAGGTTCCACATCTCTTGGAGGTGGTGGTAGAGGTATTGTCATCTTGTCCTGGTTGTTTGGATGAACATCCCCTTCTGGGGGGGCATAGGTGCAGGGACTGGGGTGGGCGGTGCAGTCTCCTGTTGTGGCAGGGCCTTCCTGTCTGTGGCAGGTATATTTTGTCCTGATGTTGAAGGACCACAGATAGGGGTTTATGGTGCATGAAAAGTCCTGCACCTATGGTGATAGATGTCAAACGTCACCCAGTCAAGGAGTACAAATTGGAGTTGAGATTCTGCATCTCAACATTGTGCTCCCTCTGCACCTGCTTAATGTCCAAGACCACTGTTAGACTCTGTCCCATCACATGTTGGGACTGTTCTAATGCTCCTAAGAATCGGGCAATGAGAGCCTGGGTAACAGTGATGCCGGGAGCCTCACTTTGCTGGACCTCAGATCCCTCCCATGGTCCCTACCCCAACTACTCTATGCCCTTGAGGCAGTGTGCCCCATCCCACTGGGTCCTGGCACATCTGGAGGTGGTGTTGGTGTTGTCTCAGCAGCAGCCAGGACTGGGGGGTGGGGTGCACGATTGGTGTGATGATCCTCTGGACACAGGAAGTGGAGGTATCAATTGGTTGAGGTATTGTTGCAGCTGGGGTGGGAGGTATAGGTGTGGGACTAGTGAGACTCACTGGAGCAGTCTTCCCAGACAGATCAGATGGACCGGACGGGTCCCCACCATCCAGACTTGCAGGAGTGGTGTCTTCACTGAATGCTCAATCCCGGTCTGGAGTAGAGGTGTCTTCAGTTGCAGACGGTGGTCCACTGGCCCTGGGTGCAGTGAGTGCTTCAGGTGTTGCTGCTCTAAGCCCAGAGACACAAGCATTTGTTCCTCCTGTTCCCCTACACACAAGTTCTCCATGTGTGGCAAGTGCTAATTCAACACAGGGTCTAGTCCTTTGCATACACCTCAGAGAATGCCAACTTCTGGTACACCTATATGGTAGCTGCCTTTAAATTTTAGTAGTGGTACTTCAGGGAATTGAAATATGTCTAAAGTTTCTGTAGCTACACAGAGTCTTAGTGGAAAAGAAATAGATGAATGAGGAAGAACATTTAATGCTGATATTCCTTTAAGAGAAAGTGTGAGCACAGAGACGAGGCAGGAAACAATTCAGTCAACAGAGAAAAAAAGGCCCATTGGGCTGTTTCCGACCAGTAAAAAGCTTTTTGGCGTGGTATGTTCCAACCCTTTTTGTGAGTCAGTAACTGATTACAGACTTGCAAAATAGGGTTTGCAAATCTCTATTAGGAAAGTGTGTGCCAAGGGTATCCTTTCCTCATAGCCTGTCACACTGGTATGTAGGAATGTTTGCAACTGGGAATGCAGTTGCAAAACATTTGCATTCCAAGGGACCCCTTCCCCTTTGCGAATGGCGGTGCACACATGTTTTAAGAGCATGCAGTGGTCCCACAGACCACTGCCTACTCTTAAAAAATGAAAATATTTTTTTTTAGTCTTCTTTTGGCAACACATCCAGGGGATACTCTTCCATGAGGGCGGAGGAGCGGCGACAGCTGCAAAACCTTTACAAGGAAATGATAACAAACAGTGTTTGTTATTGTTTCCTTGTAAAGGGGCGGGCCACGGGGTGACGTACTCTGATAGGGAGTGATTGGGGAGTGCTACGCACTCCCCATCAGAGCGCATGTGTGTTTGGCCAGCCATCTCGGGCCAGCCAAACACACTTGTGCACAGGGCTCTCTCCAGCCCAGCAACACAGTTGCTGGGCTGGAGTGAGCCTGCACAGGCTCCCAGTCTGCCTTGGAGCGCCCTGGCTGGGCGCTCCCAGACAATCCTGATGTTGCTTTGAGCAGCGTCAGGATTAGCCGCAGGGCAGGCTGGGAGCCTGTGCCTGCCTCCAGCCAGCAGTGGAGCGGCATGCAGCACGGGAGCCAAGTTAAGTTTTGTTTGTTTTTGATTTTATTACTACCCCCGCCAAACCATGCCCCCCGCGTGAGCCGCCACGCCCGCACCCTTCAACATCCGTGAGGCGCGACTGAACGCATCCCATTTTCCTTTTTAAAAAACCGGGCTGCATTACAAAACAAAATTGCTTTATTGACAAATCAATCACAGACCTGGTGGTCTACTGACCCCAGCAGGCCACCATCCCTGTGATTTTTCCCATTCACAGTGGGTTGCAAATTGCGATCTGACTCATCTATACAGATGAGGCAGGTCCATTTGCAACCCAGTGGGAATCGCTAACAGTGTTAAACACACTGTTGTACATCACAGCTTTCTATTTCAATATAGCGAATCACAAAAAATTCACTATTAGATAATCGCAAACCCGCGATTTCATACATCTGGCCACTAGCCTCTTGAGAAAGACAATTACGAAAAACAAGAGCAGTGGGGTGGAGTTTGAGGTGACAAGGATCATCAGCGGCTCACTAAGGGAGGAGCAAAGGAAAAAAACAAGCAAATATTCCAGTGACTGGCAGCAATGACAGAGAGGTTAAACATGGAAACATTTCATCATAACTGGGTGTAAATAAGCCTGGTGGGATTCTCACTCTAGCTTCCACTGAAGGTAAAAAAGGAGACAGAAGAGTAAGTATGTATTGGGACAAAAAAGAAAATATGTTGATTAAAGTATGGAGAGTTTGATGACACTAGACAATGCAGAAGGACCCAGTATAAGTGCAGGAATGGTAAGGAATCCTTTTCCCCAGAAATAAATAGGTGCAAACAGCACTAGTGAAGATAGATGTGATATGGAAGGGCAGTGTGTTTGAAAAAACAGGAGCCTCCAGCAGCCACTGATGAGATTAGAGGTGATTTACAATGAAGGGGAACTTAAAATGCTTCCGTTTATGGGCATAAAAAATCCCTTTGGCTCGCCTGATGGATACTATAGTAAAATTAAATGTCTACAACATATTGTGTAAATCAGTAACAACCTTCTAATGTAGGTTTTAAGCAAGGATGGGTCAAAGAAGATAGAAAACTGTCAGAACAACCACATATGTTGATTAAAAGATATATGGACACCACTAGTCTTTAATGATGTGTGTGAATGCCTAGTTTGGAGTGTAACTAGGAATCTGTATGAAACAATTTGCATACATATATTTTATCAGGAATGATTTTGGAGATTTTACATCTCTGCAATAGGATAGTTTCATGACTGGACAGTAGTCGACCATACCATGAAGTGGACTTGATGAGGACCTATAATGATATGGATGCCCCAACTGTGCGATGAAGCACATTTTGAATTACAAATGGGAAACTAAATAACAGGCATATTTTTTCTGGGGTTTCTGAGTAATGACAAGTAGACAACAGTAAAGCTCGAGCTGTCTAGGGTGTCAGTCAGATTCCTTAGATGAAAAACATCCCCTTTATTCATAGTTAACCATGAAAATGTTTTGTTATGAATACCTTTGGCATCATCTTCATCTGCTCAGATAAGTAGTTCAGGAATGGATGAGATCATGGTGTGCCATCCACAACATGGCATCACCTCCCTCTTCTGCAGTGCCCCATATTTCAAGAATATTAAAATGATTTCTGGTATCCTGCCAAACCTTGCCATCTATTCCTTTGCCTTTCCTAAATTATAAAGAAAATACATTTCCCTCTCCAAATACATAAATGTATGGGGGCAGGTTTTCTCAAATGTCAGGAAACACAGTGCAGCAACCAATGCTGCTGCAGTGCATTTGCGTGGAAGGGAGACATCAGGCCCGTGCCATATCTTCTAAGATATGGCGCTGTGGCTGTCATCCCCTGTGCTGGCATATTTTATCTTGCCTTGTGCCACACACAGATCATTGCACTGAGAGAGATCACATGTTAGTAATAAATTAGTGGCATAGAAGTAGCATATGGCAGCTACTAAACATGCATTTTAAAAGACGTAACCGAGAAAAATAACGTAGAAATAAAAATGTGCATGTTTGTATTACAGTGAGCCACTTGTGCCTACCAGTCGTATTTCTGATACCACGATTAAAAAAGAAATCATTTTGCATTTATTTTTGAGTAAATTATTAATAAACATTAACATGAAAGGATTATTTTTAGGTAGAAAGTAGAAAAGAAAAATATTTGAGTATTAAATGAATGACAATTAAAACACATATTGAATTCAATGACTTTTATAACAAGTAGAAAATAAATATACATTCAAAACTGCTTTGACATAACATGAATGATGTTCTAGACAATTAATTTGCTTTCCATATTTAATTTTAACTTATGGGTTGCTCAATAGGTGTCATTAATGTATTAATGGTATTACTATGTATTAGGCTTTCTTAACATGACTAGGCCTGAAGTTCATTTTTGCAAGCAGTCATGGGAAATTGTACTTGTTCACACAGTCCCCTCTAAACTGAATTATTTTCTCTAGGCTGCAAAAGTAATGTTGAATGCTATATTGCATTCCAGGAAAAGAGCATGTTTCAAGTTTAGCTAATGTAACAATATTTGTTCTAGTGGCTGAGTTGCACAGGAAGATTCATAAAGCTTATTTGAAAGAATATTGGCTTAGTTTATTGTGTGCTATGGGAAAGGAAATGTTAGTTTCAGATTATTAGAAAATGTAATATTTTAGCAGAACCCTATGAAGTCATTGTAAAAACAATGGGCATTTACTGTGAACTTTTCTGTATATATCAGAACTTGGTAGTGCCATCTGCAGTGATTGGATGCTGAAATCAAAGCCAAGAGTGTACCCACCATGAGGACCAATCGAATAGCTTTTGGTTATGTTAATTAGTGAAGAACTTTGGAACTGAAGTCAGTCTTCTCCAGTCCTTCTCAGAATCTGCTTGATGTCAGTTCCCTTCTGAACCTTCTTAGAGACAGATAATGTCTGCTTAAGTCTGCTCTCTCACATTTTTACTCTGAGTTTTCCTGATGCGTTTTCTCATCATATTCTTAACTGCCCTATTCTGTTATGTGGTTCAGTACTAATAAGGTCAACTCATTTTGAACTGCTGATTTGTACTATATGCAGTTTGTGTTCTGCACTGTCCTGATGCTGCTGTCAACCATCTCCAGAAGATGGTAAATATTCTGCTCGATGAAGCAACGCTGTCTGTTATCTTATGAGGTGAGGTACTACTAAATGTGCTTTCTTGTTTCCCTTTTAGCTGAATCACTTACACCAGCATATTTTTTATATTTAGTTATAAGTAGTTGGATGTTTTCAAATTATTTTTGCCTTCTTTTATTTTCGCTTTTGCCCACATGTGTTAGCCTGTTCCCACACAAGCAAGCCTCAATTTTGTTTAGTGCTAGGAATGGCCCAGCTCTGAAATTGATTGCTAAAATTGTATTTTGTTTATTTACTGATGTCACCATCATCTGCTTTGAAATCTGGTAATAATGTTCATATTGTGTTGTTGCTAATTACAGTATTCTTTTGGAGTGTCTAACTGTATTGATGTGTAGTAGATTGAGTTGCTTCAGACATTTTGATCAACATATGGTCTTCATGTATGTTTATAACTTAGATGCATATTTATACTTGTTGATGCAAAACTGAACTAATGCAGTTTTGCATAGAAATGTTTAGCACCGGCTTACACCATTCTACAGCGCCAGCCGGGTGCCATATCTAAAGAATGGTACAAGCCTGTGCTAAGCTTGGGCTAGCGTACAAAAAGAAGATGCTTGCCGGGGGGGGGAGGTGTTATGGGAAAAGGAGGTTATGCAACAGAAAATGCCACTAGGCTGGTGAGCGGCAAAAGAAAATGCCACTAATAAGCCTTGCATCATTTCCAGATGCACAACCATCCAAAAACATGACTCCCGTCTTAGAAAAGACAGGTGTCAGGCCCACCAACCCAATGGCCCGCACAGGGGACCAGTGTCCCCTGGGCATGGCCATTGCACCCAGTGCCATGTCAGGGCCCTGAATGACTTTTTTTTTTTAATTCCTACCTATACTTACATGGGATGGGGTCCCCCATCCTGTGGTGTCCCTTTGGTGTGGGTGTGGGTGTTCCTGAGGTTTGGGGTGGTTTGATCATGGAAATGGGTCCCAGGTCCCCTAACGCCTGGTCTGACCCAGGCATTAAATAATGGCACTAAGCAAGCTTAGCACCATTATTTCGGTCCACCTCCTACCCGTGCATCATTTTAGCATGGGGGGATAAATATGGAGCTATGGGGATAGTGTCATTTTTTGCATGGGAACCCCTACCTTGCATCTCGTTGATGCAAGATGGGTTCACGTATCCAAAAAATGGTGCAAACTCCAATATTTTTATGCTAGACGGGTCTAGCATCAAAATATAAATAGGAGTTAAGTTTGTGCCGCATTTGACGCAAATGTAGCGCAAACAGAGTATAAATTTGCCCCTAAGTGTTTGTGCACCATTTATGTGACATTGATTTTGGGATTGTAATAAAGCTTGAAACTTTATACGGTTTGGAGTTTTTGTTTTGTGTTGTATTATTCATGGTGTTTAATATTGTTTATTGAGTTTTATGTTATTGATTTGTGGTTGTTTCATCCTATCTACTGACTTTACCATCAAGTCGAAAGGTTCAATCAACCTCTGAGGATGAGTATTTATGATGATATCTCACCTGTGATTGCTCGAACAGCACCATATTCCAAAGGGTGAATGTGTGATGTCCAGTATAGGTTTCGTACTGGAAGGATACCCTTCCAGTACGAAATACTGTGCTTAAACATAATTTAAAATCTTTCTAGCATTGCATGTGTGCCGTGCATTACAGCATTTATGCAAAGTTAGAAATATTTTCAGAATAGAAAACTTTTCTCAAACGTTACGCTGCCTTGAGGGGGCATACATATGTGGCACAAAGTTATGTCTACCTTTTTTTAGCTAAGACCTTGCCTCAAAATCCATGGGTTGTTGAATGCGAATGTTCTTGTACAACCCATTGGACAGCCTCTTGATGTAAAGTAGCTCAAAGCTGCTCAAAGTGCCACCTTGTGTTACTTTAGAGTACCTTTCCTGCACAAATCAAGATTTGCACTGGAAAGTAAGCCTAATTGAAAGCTTTCGCCAGTTTGCATCACTTTTTGTGAGACTGCAGCAGTGGAGATTCTTGATAAGTCTGTCCCGTAGTGTCCAGCCACCACACCACGCTTTGCCCATTTCTTCCTGACTTAAGGCCACATCATTTTCCATTGTCACCTTCAGAGCTTAGAGCCAGTGCTACGGAGCCAATGCAGCCTCCATGTTCTCGTCAGTGTGGGTCTGCAACGACCTACGGGTATGCTGACAGGGGAGATGGTAGTTGGCGGTGTCACAAGCATTTCACCGCCTCCATCAGTTGTCTGGAGTCCTAGGGGGTTAAAATGATCACCACCAGAGACCGCGCAGGCTTTGGAACACGACACTTCACCACTCTGATGTCAAAGAAGTGAAAAACAAAGCAAATGTTTCACTCATCTGCTCGTCAGAGCAGTGAACTACTGGGTTTAAAATCTGTCTTACTAACGACTTCCTGCATTGGCCGTACTTATCAATAACATCAGTGACGTTTTAGTTCCACATCAGGCCTTTCAGTGTTGTCTCACTCAAGTTGGATTTAATTTACACTCAGAAGAACATCTCTGCTACCACTACATTTTGTAATATCAATAAAAAGATATGTAGTTAAAAATGAGTGCCACCAGCCCTCAGTCACATAATGCCTCATTAAATCAATCAATCAGTCATTCAGTCATAAAACACGGCAAATCACCCCTGAGGGTCTCGAGGGGCATTGAAATTATTAGAACCATATTTTAGAGAGCAGGGCGATGAAAAGAGAACTCGGGAAAAGAGCTTTACTCATGCTACATTAAGGGCCATATTTAAGAAAAATGGCATTACAATACATGTAGCGACACTTTACTTGTGCCCCCTTGCGCCCCCCCATCACCACTATGTGTGCGCCATATTTAAAATACGCCGCACCATGCGCAGGGTAGGAGCAATGGTGTCAGAAATTCTAATGCTATTGATGTACTGCTTCCATTTTCTTACGATAATGGTATTACTCCTAGTCCTACTCCCTCGCCTTCCTTTTAACCAATGAGGCCTCCTGCCTCCCCCCTAGACCCTCCCTTCCCCTTTCAAAAACCCCCCCCACCCTTATCCCCTCCTGTACAAAAACCAAGCCCAAGCCGCAACTCGGACAGTCCGTACCGGGAGGGTGGGAGGGAACGGAAAAGGAAGGCGAGGGAGTAGGACTAGGAGTAATGCCATTATCGTAAGAAAATGGAAGCATTACCTCCCGTCCCTCCCTCGCCTTCCTTTTAACCAATGAGACATAGCAAGAAAAACACCCAGGAGACGGACATCGAGTTGCAAGACCCTTAGTTAATATCCTGCACCAAGAACATCCCAAACATTCTCTCATAGAGGATAAGACCCGGTGACCAAACACCGACTCCAAACCACCCAAGTCCGACAGCCTATAATGACGCACAAACGCCGAAGGAGAAGCCCAAGTGGCGGCCCTGCAAATCTCCACCACTGAAGTCCCCTGAAGCTCTGTCGCCGTGGAAGACCTCCCCTGAATCCCTAGAGGAGGAACCACCTCTTTCAAGGAATAGGCCAACATAATCAAAGATCGAACCCACCGACTCAAGGAAGCCGTGGAAGGTTTCTCACCTTAGCGCGCCGGACCAAAAGTAACAAACAGTGAATCCCCTGTACGAAAAGGAGCCACCACCCGCAGATACTCCAACAAAACCCTACGTACATCCAACAAATGCAAACGGACCTCCTCCCCTGATGAGGGATCCGGACAAAATGAAGGAAGGATGACCGCCTGCCTGGAATGGAACGAAGAATTGACTTTTGGAATAAAGGAAGGCACCGGAACCAGAACCACCCTATCGGGAAAAATCTTACAAAAAAGGAAAGGAACATGCCAATGCCCCCAATTCCCCCAATCGACGAGCCGAAGTAATGGCGACCAAAAAGAACGTCTTCAAAGATAGACGTCGCAAATCATAGTCCCCCAATGGGTCAAAAGGGGCCCCCGTCAACACATCCAAAACCAAGGACAGATCCCATGAGGGAAAAGAACGTACCGGGCGAGGAAATAAATTAATAAGCCCCTGAAAAAATCCAGGCATCAATCGCCCTTCAACTTGAAGATTACGCCATGGTCCCTAAATGCCTGAATAGCCGCCCACTGTACCCGAAGAGAAGCCACTGACAACCCTAAACGAGCACCGTCCTGCAGGAACTGCATCACCTCAAAGAGAGAAGCGCAGGAAGGATCCAACTCACGACTTAAGCACCAAGACGAAAACACCTTCCACTGTCTACCATAAGAAAGCAAAGTTGAACGTCTCCATGAAGCCAGCAAGGTAGAACTCAAAGCCACTGGCACCTAACAGAAACGCCCTGAATAGTTGAAACGGAGGGAACGCATATAAAAGGCCCTGCGGCCAAGGACATGACATCCCGTCCACCTCCCATGCTTGGGGACACCGAAACCGGGAGCAGAAGCACTCCACTATCGCATTCTCTACTGACGCAAACACATCCAGCACTGGAAGACCCCAAAGCCGAACCAGATGCCGAAACAGAGACCTCCGGAGAGAGAAAAGTTGAGAGGAAGGAATCACTCTGCTCAGTAGATCCGCCCGAACATTTACCACTCTCGCCGAATGACATAAGCCTCGGCCACTAAGTCGTCTGTGCGAACCAGAACCGCCAACCCCCTCAGGGAATCCTGGAAATGGACCAGAGCCAGGAATATAGCCCGCAATTCTCGCCAATTAGATGACCGACTCGCCTCCCGAGGGGACCAAAACCCCCGAATCTGAGCTGACCCCATCCATGCCCCCCAACCGGAGAGGCTGGCATCCGTCGTCACCACCACGGGTCTCAGAGGTGACAAAGACACCCCTACCCTCAGGTGGTCTGCATCCAACCACCATTGCAACTCTCTGTGAATCAATCCGGACCCTGGAACCCCGTCCTTCAGAGAACCGGACCCTGGATCCCACCTACTCAAGAACCACGTCATCAAGCACAGGGGATGGAAACGTGCCCAAGAACCCAAAATATCACTGACGCCAAATGTGCAGTCGCAACCATAGAAGAGCTCGGGGAGCAGACAGTAACCATATCTTCTTTACCAAAGCCTGGAGAGCATCCAACCTCTTTTCGGACACAGTCACCAACCCTGGAATAGGCTGAAACCGAGCCCCTAGAAAAACCAGATCCTGGGACGGCACAAAGTCTGATTACACCCAATTGATCAAAAACCCGTGTTATTGCAGGACCCCCAGAACTTGGGCCTCCAGCCTCTGCAAAAGGTCTCGTGAATGGGCATGAATCAAAATGTCGACTAGATAAGGGTGCAGAAACACCCCTTCTGAATGAAGCAAAGCCACTAGAGGAGCCAGCATATTCGTGAAAATTCGGGGAGAAGATTTCAGACCGAAAGGCAGAACGCAAAACTGGAAATGATCCTGCCCCACAGCAAACCTCAGGAACTTTTGAGAGGACCATGCCCCCGGTACGTGTGGGTAAGCATCCGGCAGATCCAGTGACACCAGAAAATCCCCTTGCCTGACCAATGGAAAAATAGTCCGAATGGACAGCATGCGGAAATGCACTGTCCTGATCCAGGTATTCACCTCCTTCAGATTGAGCACCGGTTGAAAATCCCCCTGAAACTTTCCGCACAAGAAACAAGACCGCATAAGTGCCCTGACCTCGGTCGTCTAGCGGAACATGGGAAATGGCCCCCATGACCAGTAAGTCCCGCACTCCGTCCAATAATGCTCCACTCCAAGACCCCTCTGAAGGCAGAGGTGTGGGATGCACCCCGGAATCTGGAGGAACCGCCACAAAATCTATGACATAACCATTGGTCACCATGTCTAGTACCCAATGCTCGGTTACACTGTCCTCCCAAGCTGAAAGAAAGTGACACAGTCATCCCCCAACCGGCCCTCTGCCAGGCCCACAGCGAATGCCAGGACCCCTTCTTGAAACCACCCCGGGTCTCAGGAGTAGACTTCTTAGGTGAAAAACGCGGATGAAAACGCCGTCTCCTAAACGAAAAGGATTTAGCAACCCTAGTAGGAGAAGATCTGGAATGCTTCTTCCACCCTTTACCCGAAGAAGAAACCCCTTTATAAGGTAAGGCATGCTTCCGCTCCTTAAACGCCTTGGAAAGTATGGATGGTAATAGTTCTCCAAACAAGTTACAACCCTCAAACGGCAGTCTCAACAAGGCCGCCGTTTCCCCTGGATCAGCCTTCCATGAACGCAACCAGAGGGACCTACGAGCCCCAATCAAAGACCCAGATGCCAGAGCCGAAGTACGGACTATATCTGAAGACACATCCGCCAATAATCTGGCCAGCTGTTCCATACCAGCCAGGAGCTCCGAACACTCCGCCCCTTCCTGTACAGCCACCGCCAGTTTATCAAAGCCTTGAACCAATGATTGTGACGCATAAGCAGAATAAATCCCTGCCTTCAGCGCCAGATTCTCCGCCGCAAAAGCCCTCTTAAGACCTGAATCCACTTTACGGTCTGTGGCATACGTAGGCACACAATCCTCCGGATTGACTGCCGTTTTGCCAATTAGAGTAGCCAGAATAGAGTCCAGGCGTATTGAAGGAGGAAAAACCCCCTCACCCTCAAGTAAGTAAAGTTTCTGAAGGAATCGTGGAACCTGCGCCTTCTCCACATCCTTCCACTCACGAAACACCATATCCTTCACAGGTCCCTGGAAAGGCATGGCAAGCATAAAAGGCGTCTGATATTTGAGGAAATAAATGAGACTCTGAGTTTGTAGGTTGAAACACAGGGAAACCTAAACTGTCCCGAACATGTGTCATCACTTCCCACATTACCTCTTCTGGAAACCTATTTCCCCCCAGATGACGTTGATGGGGCCTCATCCTCACTCTCCGATGAGGATTTCCTTGCCGCTACCGATGAGTGCGCACGCTTAGACTGATCAGTCCTGGCCACGCCAGCTTGCAGTGCCCTGGTGACAGCCATTTCACCCATATCCTGCACTTCCTCACTAGACATGAGGGGAGTACCCCTGCCAGGTACCTGTGGGTTCTCAGGAAGAGCAATGCTACCCTCCCCTCCCACCTCCGAGGAGGAAGAAGAGACAACCACGTCTCTTTGCTGGAGCTTTAGGCATGGTAACCAAAATAACACTGCCTTTCATTCCAAAACACTACCCTACCTATAGGACCCTGGTCCTCCCTAACAGGGCTCCACCAAACCCTAAAAAGGTCACAATCCTTGTAAAAATCCAAAAAACCACGGGCAGAACGCCCGTCCTACCTGACCAGCATCCAAAAATTGAAGTTCCTCGGTCCTCGCGGCTCCGCGGCGCGGAAACCCGGAAACTAACGCCCCAGCCACAGAGGGCCGGCTGACCCCGTCAGCCGGCCCCCAGTACACGCCTCTCGAGCAGCCATGCCGTTCGCTCAAGACGTGACCCAGCCGTAGCACTCCTCGCGGAGCACCGCGTCCCGAGGAGTGCCTCCATCGACGACCTCCAGGCCCCGCCGTGCAGGTAAGAAAGGGAAAGAAAACCGTCTAGCGTGGGCTAGACAAAAGAACAGGAGGGGATAAGGGTGGGGGGGGGTTTTGAAAGGGGAAGGGAGGGTCTAGGGGGGAGGCAGGAGGCCTCATTGGTTAAAAGGAAGGCGAGGGAGGGACGGGAGGTAATGTCCAGTGTTAGCAACAAAACTTTGACCTAGGCCTGAACAGTACATGGGGGCCCATTGAAAACAATGGCATGCTCCCTTTAAGGCCTGCTCTGAACAAGATTTCTTTGTGCCGTGTTTTTTCAGCCCCCCCTAACGAGGGAATGCCTCACTCCAAAAACGCTTAATGAAGTGTAAACTATTCTCAAACGATTACTAAAGCAAACAGTAGCAGAATTGCTGAGTTTAAAAAACAAACCGTGCATTTGACTTAATTTTCATTCACATAGTCAGGGTTTGCTGATCACGTGTCTAACCGACTCAACAGGTTTTCTAACGTCACTGAAAGCTACAAATTATCTTGCTTTTCCTTAAGGCGATTCTCCATTCGATACAGCTAGTATGTACAGTCAGAAAAGAGACGCTGCATTTAAAAATCCATCAGCCTATGTGTTCTCACTTGTATAAAATTATTTTCCCGGGCAATTAAATCCAATTTAAGCTACTTGGTGAACGTTTAACTTCTCGTCTGACATAACTCTGTGTTTTGTGTGTGTGTGTCAGTCTGTATCTGCTGTCACTGTGTACCCATGCTATAGGAACGGAAGTGACAGAAAGAGTGGCGTTAGTGCTTGAAAAGAATGAAAATACCAAGACAATGAAGAGGAAACAGTCCTCATTATACAAGAAATGGAAATAAAAGTAGCAAAAAAAAATGCATTTTCAATGCAACGGGTTCGCATTTGTTCGAGTTAGAGCTATTAGCGTTGTAAAGCAAAAAAACACGCAGCGCAATTGCGCTATGTAAAAATGCAGCGCCAACGCGCTCGTCGAAAATAAACAGATAAAGTAGTCTGGACCCCTGGCTGAAAACATCGAGCCCCGTTTGCTTTTAGTACTTTACCTGTGCTGTGTAGGTGGGCTAAACACGGGAAAAGGCATGAAGTAGGCATGCCTTTCACAAATGAAAGCAAGCAGATTTTAAAAAGGCAAGCCCACGAGCCAATGAAAGTGACTGTAGCATGGGTGTGGTCTGAAGCCCAAAGAGAGATTACAGAATGGACGGAGCGCTTTGCGCTCGCCCATAATGAAGTTCCATATATACAAAATAGCACTACTTGGCGTCCGTGGGAGTGGGGTAAAGATTCCACATAAGAACAAGCATTTACAAAGGCAATGGGTTTCGCCTGGCCTAATCCTCTTCACAAAATCCAGGCTTCGACAAGGACGTATCTAACCTTACTTTTAGAGAGAGGGTTTGGTTCACATGTTACACTGGCTTACACGTCACATGCATCATTTGCTCGTGTTACTGTCTTCACTGAGCCTGCTTGAACATTAATACATTCAAAATGATTTACATATGTGTATTATGAGGGAACATGACAAGAATTACAACCACTGATCCAGGGGTGCAATGTACATCATTCCATGGAGACCCACAACTTGGCAGACATTACCTCCAATGTGAGAGAGTCGGCACTTTACCTGTTAGTTCTGGCTGACCACAATAAAGGGTGCACGCTTTACTTTCACACCGAACATAGAACTGTGTGAAAAACGAGGATTTCTCTTGCTGAGCAGTAGGTTGATATTGAGACTTTGTTTGACTAGGCTAGTAAAAGGGATTGAAAAGAGGTGAATGTGCCTGCAGACATTCCTTCAATTAGCTCTTAGAAAAGTCAGATTCCAGAAGCTATACAATTTGTTCATAAATGTTTTCTAATGATTTATGCTAAGTACCGATCATAATATACTTGAGTCAAACAATATGACCCCATCTGTCTTTAACTGTTTTTCCTCCTTCTGAATGCTGAAAAAGATGCAACTATGAAGTAAAGTTTAATTTATACGCGTAGAAACAGTTTGTTGAAGTGCATTGAAAGGTTAGTTACTTGTAAGCTCCAAATTCCAAGTATCATTACAGCACGAGGGGTATTCTTCTGACCTCTCATACAGCTGGTCCTGCTACTGGTGGGTGCTTTCTAGAGGAGAGGGTGGAGGAATAGATTGCCTTGGGTGGCAGGGGGCCTGAAATGAGGGTGGCTGAGGAAGGGGGATGCGTGGGAAATACTTGGGTGGTGGGGCTTGGCCATCAGAAATGGGGGAGATAGAAAGGGACTATCAATGGTGTTTGGGCAGTGCGGGCATTCTGATGTTTCCTGCCCCTGGGAGAGACTCTGGGGGATATACCCCTTCCAGCAAAGGGATGTCTTTTCCATTTGCCTGAAAGGGTTGTAAGGGGAACCCTTTTTAGGCCTCACCCACCAGACAGCTCCAACTATCTGGTTACAAAAAAACTTTTGGGAAATACAATAGGCTTAGAGTGTGCCCATTGCTTACCACCGGTTTGCTTTATTGTCACTCTCATTAGTTTGCTTTTTTTCCATTGCCTTGTGTAGGTTTGCCTTCTTCTTCTGTGTTTGTCCCTCCCTGTAGCATATCATATTTACTTGTGTCCACCCACTTCTTCCGTGGACCGGAATGAGAAACCAAAAGCAGCCCTCGCAAAAATACTCAGCCCAGTCTCACTACCCTTGTCTCCTTGTGTAATCTCACTTCCCATCCATTCTCCCTCTCTTCCTTCTCACCCTCTGATTGATGTCTCTCTATTTCTTGCTCTCACCCTTTTGAAGCCTCCCTGTGCCTATTGCGGTTAATCTTGGGGAGCTGGGGAAATAGGCAGATGCATCAGAAGCTCCCCTGGGTTCTCAAACCCGTTCTCCAGCTACCAGGGAAATGCCTGGTGGAATAAAAGGCCTATCTGGCTCTGATGCGTACTTATTGGGAACTCATTTTTTTTTGTTTGGTCAAACAATCCATGTGAGTGCATGTGTTCTCCAGGACTCGCACTGGTGTGTACTTGGCCTGTGAGCTTCTCCCCGCCCTCCTTTGTGTGGGTACTTACCCTCGTTTTTTTTTTCATTTGCTTTCCCTCGTGTGCGCTTCTCCTTTACCCGCTCCCTTTTGTGTCTTCCTATCAACCTAATGCTCCCCATGGTGCCACTTCCCCCACCAGTGTCCTTTTTTATTATTTAGTTATTATTATTGTTATTATTTTTATTTTTTTTAACTGAGCACTCGCCAGAAAATTACTACTTTTTGCCCATTTTCCTTTTTCTATTTACCGATCCATTTTGGATCTGTAAATAAAAAAATGGCACCTGCATCATTTTGTAATAGGGCGCGCGCATGCCTACAAAATGTTACGGATGCGTCAGCGTGCCTTGTTTTTTCGTCATGCTGCACACCAGCTTGTTGATGCTGTAAACTGCATTGGTAAAGCGAGTAGGTCTCAAAGGTGAGGCTTATTGGCTTTGCGAATTCCTTTGTTATTCTTCATGGCTTTTGTATAGCATTATGTTAATTAATTTGCTGGAATCCTTGTGTTTTAGCTTATCATGAAGACCGCTCTCAGTACTTGCAAGTTTATCTGATACATAGGGCCTGATTTAAGAGACCCTAGAGCCACCTTAGCGCCGCCATAGCGTAATATTTTCAATACTAAGGTGGCGTTAAGGTGACTTTTTACAAGCACAATATTTACAAAGTGGCTCAATGCATGCATTGTGCCACTTTGTAAACCCTTGCACTAGCATTAATGTACTCGGGGGTGGGGGGGGTGGGGGGGGGCATTCCCCTATTAGGGGGCCGAAAAAATGTTGCAAAGAATTCTAAGAGAATTCCTTGCACCATTTTTTCGTACCTTTTAACGCCTGCTCAGAGCAGGCATTAAAAGGGGGCATGCCACTGAACACAAAGGGCCCCTATGTACTCTACAGGAGAAGCGCCTATATATTTTGGTGCTACTCCTGCAGAGTACATCAATAGCATGAGGAATTCTGATGCTATTGCCCCCACCCTGTGCCTGTTAAATACAGCGCACACATGGTGGCGGTAGGGAGGTGCTACGGAGTGCAAAAAAAGTGGTGGTGCACTGGTTGCAGCGCCACCTTTCTTAATTCAGCACCATGTTCTCTTTAGGGCTGGGCGATGGCCCGACACAAAACTGTGCTTAACAATAAAACCCAACAGTGTCCCTTGAAGTCTGAGAGCCAAAGCTTCCTACTTAGAAATGCACACGGTTAATACAGAAAATCTGGCGGCCCACTTTACCACTAAAATTCCAGAGGGAGGCCATGTTCCTTAAGAAATAACAGGCCTTGTAAGTACGTAAGTAAGGTGAACCACATAAAAAAAATCTAGGGAAATTAACAGTACCTAAGTAAATGTATTTTTGCAAAGGTGTCCATAGAACAGCAAATTCCCCCAAATTTACAGATATATATATTTTTTAATCTCTGCCTCCAATTGGAATGCTGGACAGGCTTCTCCAGCAGTAACAAAATAAACATTGTAAAAGCCAGTATGTTTGGTTTATAAGTAGTTGTAGAGTGGAAACTTCGTGTGTCTGGTATTGAGGATACTGTGCGTGGGCACGTGGTTGAATGCAGAAATGAGTCAGTGGGTTGATGAATGAATGCATGAGCGCATGGGTTATGAATAATGAGATGGAAGGACAGATGGGTGGATGACTGCCCGGCTGGAAGCATCTGTTCATTCACCATTTACTCACTCATTATTCAGCCTAGGCTGTCAGGGGATGCTGTACTCTGACCCTTCAAAGCTGGATTGTGATACTGGATGTTTTAAGAACAAAACAATTTGCTACGTGACTAAACTGTGAAACCTATTATTGTGCTAGCTGAAAATATTTGCGCAGGAGACAAAACAGCGGAGCCCTCTCATTGTTCCATGTCAGATGCAGTTGCTAGTCCGGTGATGTTTTCTAACTGCCCAACTTCCTCCTATGTGCTAATCAAGGCATTTTTAATTTGCATTCCTTTACTTGTAGTGTAGTTCGAATCATTATCAATGGAGCACTTCAGAAGCCTCAATACAAAGCAAAAAACAAAACAGGATAAACTTGTCACACCAAGCATGGTGAGACACCTTGAGAAATGCATACAGATACACATGTATTTCTTCTTGTTTCAAAATCGCTATCATGGGTGTTCCCAAGTTCTGGCACGCGTGAACTTGGTAAAAGTGCACTGCAAAGAAAGGTGTAGATAAAGTACAATTTCCTAATGTAAGTAGCAGTACAAAGTCGGGTCAGGTGGCTGCATTTGGTCCTGTTTTACTGAAGGCATCAACGCCACTTCCAAAAGTCCTGGTGGCCACAATATCAGAAAGATGCAAGGCCTCTAAGACCTCAATGGGCAGCCCAAGAATAATGCTCCAAGGCTAGGAACTAGTGCAGTATCTGAGATGTGTTTTTCTGTGATGGGCCAGCCATGATAATGAATAAATGCAACAGAAGACTTTGCTAAATGCAAATAGGCTAGGAAAACCCTGATGCTTCATCTACCTCAGTAGTTCTTAACCTTTTGACTTCTGTGAACCCTCCACTTATCATTACTGGAATCTCGACCCGCCCCCCCTCCCAAAAAAAAGACCAAACACTATTGGAATCCAGAAGACCTTGGCTTAAGCGGTTTCAATGATTTGAACCTCAAAACAACACACACAAATACAGAAACAAACATTCATCAACCAAATACACAAATTAATAAATATTGTATTTAATACACATGCAATTTAAAAATAAAAACACCAATTTTCATTATAATGGGAAGGTTGGGGCTTTTCTAATTTTAGCTGAGGCCACACATTGCCCTTACTGTACTCTGTCTAATGCATTTGCACTGCTCCCACGAGTCAATCCGAGGATATCAAGTGAATTTTTAACCCTCTATTTCAAATTCCTTCATACTGAACATTTTAACATTTCCAGTTTTACATTTTGCTTCTTTATTTACATAAGCTTTATGAATCTGTTAATATTCTGTAATTTTCTAAGCAGCCAAGGACCCCCTGAGTAGTTATATTGGAGCTCGAGGGGTCCTTGGCCCACAGGTCAAGAACCACTGCTTTACACCAAAGGATTGTGCCTGTGTTTGCACTCTAGACCAAAGGGAGCCAAAAATACTGCACCACAATTGTGCTCCTGGGACATAGCCCATCACAAAATTGCAGCAGGCTGCTATTAGGAAATCCCACTGGAGGGTAGGAGGGACAGGCTCAATTTTATGGCCAGACTGCAGTCCCGGACAGTTGGGGCTTATTCATGAGGCAGGGACTGGAAGGGGGCATAGATAGGTGCTGCTGGGGGGAATGGAATATAAGGAGGGGTATGGGCCACCAGAGGTCCTCTCTGCCTTCCTTTAGAAGTCAGGAGGCATGAGTCACGATTAAGAGAAACACCTCCAATCCCATCCTATACGTAGGCCTGGCCCACAGGATTGGGCGGGTGCCAGAGCACAGAATCGCTGATACCCTTCACAAGAGGTTATCTATGGGATGAGGCAGGTGTTAGCGCGTCTGACCTTAATAAGTAAACTTACAAGGGGACGCGAATAGGTTGATGAACCTTTAGACTCACAATTAAGATGTTCTTACCATAACTCCAGTACATAATCAATAATCAATACAAAATAATTAATAATCATCAGCAATCAATAACATCAATAATCAATGGAGCCAGTAATTGTCGCACACAATGACCTTTCAGTCATGAATAACCAAACCTTTTAGTAAGAGTTAGAATATTTATTTCCCTATATTAACAATGCTAAGGTCATGTAGATTAATCTCAATAGTAAATGAAACACATACAGAAACAATATTGGCTGTTCAAAGCGGCGGAAGAAGCGTAATGTAATCAAAGCTTGAACTACAACACATCAAAGTAATTTCATACATTAAGTTTAGCAGAGAATTTCATCAAGCATTAATCCCTATTTACATGATTTAATTAGTGAAGATCCTTAACTAATATCAGATTAGCATCAGCATGTTGGGCTTCATGCAAAACAAGTTAGCAACACAAATTTGGAAAAACATCTAACTATGGCTCTATCAAAACAGTGCAGTTGGTACCTAGAAAGAAAAAGCAAATGCATAATATTCATCAGTCTGGATCATAATACCTATCATCAGTGTGGATCAGCAAGCAGAGTCAGTCTTCATCCTCAGGACATCAGTCGATCAGCAAGATATCAGGATTCAGAATCAAAGTTCAGAAAACGCAAAGTCTCTAAGCATTAAAGTTAAGCACACCTTTTGTCAAGACGCATAAGAAAATTTGGATTTTCGGCCAGCAAGAAAATGAAACTGTGGCAAATGCAATATGCTTGAGGCAAAATGCACAGGCAGAATGTCTGGCTAAAAATGCTGCTTTCTCCTCAGTATAGTCCCGTTAAGTCAAAACTGCTAAGACTACTACCCAAATCCTTATTGGTCAGTTAATCGCATGTTCACACCTTGTCCAATAAAACTAAAATTCCAAATCTATGAAATCTACTATTACTCCGTTCACATGTCGTTGATTGGTTTGTCTTGCAATGTCCTCATCATCCGGCTTGTCAGGTAACAATATTGTTGCAGCTTCCACTCTAGTCAGTATCTCCATTGTTCTTTTCCTGAGAAAGTCAGTCTCACACACATTACATACAAAATGTTACATTAACAGGAACATCATCTTCTAGCAGTCGGTTCTCATGAGAAAGCTTCCGTTATAAGCACATTTAAACAATACAATAGAAATCACAGTTTAACTCTCTAGGACAGCCATTTTATTAAATGTTAAAAAATACAGCTTTTACACGAGGCCTGGCAAACTAGGCTGAGACACTTGCTAAGTTAAGGCCTACAATTAATAAAGCAAAAGCAAAAGCAAAAATGCATAACCCTTAATATGACATATTATTACATTAGTCAAACATATATTCTACATTTCACAATATTAATTCACTAGTAACTGCACTTTATGAACAGTGGCGGCCACTCATCGTAATTACATTTTCAAATGCGTGCATTATTTTTCAACGTTATTACATTTTCTACATAAACCTATCTTCCAGAATACATGAACATTCATTAATACGTTTTTATTAATACACCTGTGCTAGCAATCCCTCCTCTGATGACTACATGTGTCATCACACTAACTACCACCCACAAAGTTTTGCATCAGCAAAATTCTATCAATTCAATCCCTTCATACTTTTGTTTCTCCTTTGAATTTTCCTTGTACAATTTTTCCCTTTTCTTTTCTTCCCTCCTCTGATTATTCTTTGACTTTTTGAAATGTAATCCTTTTGCACAATTTATATAATCCCCATATTCCAAATAGACAGACCACAAAAATGAATATCCCTTGCAAGATTTTCAATAGAATCCCATTCCAAATGTTGCTGAGCCAATTTCCCACTGAAGCAAAACCGTTACCAATCTTTTTCCCAAATACCTGGTTCTTTCAATTCTTTCAAATCAGCACTTTCATTAGTCAGATTAGTAATTAAGTCTCTTATCTCTTTACTATTATCAGAAATATATGAACAACAATGCCTAGAATTAATCATTCTACAGACTCCACCATCCTTCGCTAAAAGAATGTCTAAAGCAAGACGATTTCGAAGAGTCATAGCTCTATCAGCAGCTAACTTAGTATCTATCAGGAGTATGGCTCCTAAAAAATTTGTCAGCATGTTATCCACAATAGTAGGCAACTCTTGAATCTTTATCAAATTCAGAATGACCCCCACTGAAGGAATCACTGCTCCAAATATATCTCCCACTATAGCAGAAGAGGACTCCCTCCTTTGTCTCTTGTGATGTAATTCAGTCACTTTCAGAAATTTCTTCAAATCCTCCACTCGCAAAATTTTGGGGAAAACTATCCCCAAATAACATGCCCCATACCATCCCCTTGGAAGACGGTAATAAGCATTAAGACCACAGATGTAATAGATCCCGGGAATTGCAGGGTCCTGTCCATTCAACTCAAATGCCCATTTACTCTGAAACAAAAACACATGCCTAAATTCACTCGTTCCCACAAATAAAGTGTCAGTGCGTGATTTAGGCTTAAATATACAAAGTTTCCCTATGTGTTGTGCATCTAAAGCTAATTTCCCTTGCGTTTTAATTGCACTATAAGCATAATCATTCTTGTAAGTCCTTTTCTATAAGTCTTTTTCTAATTTCTCCTTTAATGGCTTTCTCCTGTCATCTGTGTGATCTAAGAAGCTTTTTTCTAAAGGTGTAAGCAAGCATGTCAGGTTATTTCCATGCGCATAAGCTGTGCCAAACGTCAATGTAGGTTAAAAAAAACCTTTAACTATTACTATGTCATTATCTTTAGCCACTCTACTCCAATACCTAATTATAGGAAAAAACGAAAACACATCATAATTCGAGTAAAAGTACTGAATGTACTCCTGGTTATAAAATCTTGTTACTAGCAGACTACAATGTATCCCGTAGGTTAAAGGCAAGCTATGATAGGTGACTCCTTCCTCCACAGATGAAGGAATCTGCGTACACACATAACAATTCTTCACATCCATTGTCTCAAAATTCTCACTCAACAAGCGATAGAAAACACTAGAAGAAAGTTCTCATTGAACATTAGTATCCTCATGCAAATATTTCTCATCTAACCTAAACTTCTCTATTGCCGTTAGTGCAGTAGTCATCTCAAAAGCAGAAGTATGGTTGGCTTCAATCTTATCAAGAACAGACATACCTACAATCAACATCACAAACAATATCCCACACTTAATCGCCAAACCAATACTCCTATATTTACGGTGCCTCATATTCCTACCCTGTTGACTAATGTTACTTATGATCTGTAAAGAATCAGAAAGCAGAAGAAAATTTAGGAAAGCTTGCAGCAAAATTCAAAAATAGGCAACTCTTTCAGCAGTTATTTACAGCTCTCAGTCTCACTTCCAGGATCCCTTGTCAAAATCAGTTAGCAGCTTTGTCAAAATCAGGTTTCAAAAGACAAATCAGGTTATGAATGTCTCTTCCGGTTACTTTCAACAGTCTCTTTCTCAAAAAAGTTCTCAGATTGTTTCAACAGTTCAGTTCATTAGCTTCCTTCAAGTGCCAAAATACTGACCAGGAATCTCTCTATCAAAACAAAAAGACAAAAACTCTTGTTGCCATTCATTCGTAGTTGCATATGCCCATGGTGTATCTTCGACTTGCTATTCTCTTTCTTTTCAATTTTCGATCATCATTTAGTTCTCCTTCACTTATATCTTATCTTATCTTCCTGTGGTATCTACTTCTTCCTCGATTGTTGGTTCAACAACCACTTCTTTTCCTTTTTCTACTTGCGACTACGGCCACTTATCTCCTTTCAGTGGACCCTTTGTCAGTGTTCTCTTCAGTGGCAAACTTGAACCCTCTCCTTGTTCTGCGGTGTTTTCTCTTGACGGACCTGAAACATGTTCAGGAGGAGTCAGATCACAGTGACTTTGATCCACCTCAACTCCTTCCCTTTCTGGGTCTGGCAATTGCTCTGTTTGTCTCTCAAGATCGTCTGCTTCTGCGAAAGCCCTCCTCTGACTAGGCTCCCCTGCTGCCTCAGTTGAGATAGGCTCTCCGTCACCCTCCTGGAGGTCTTCTCCTCCGTCTCTCACAGGTGTGACTGAACTGTCCTCAACTGGCTTAGATCTGGTCTCAGCTCCCCTTTGTTTTCATTCCGGTCCTGAGACTTGTTTCACTGTTGTTGGTACTCTCAACAACGCTTCTTCATGATCCAGTGGACATGCCACTTTCTTCGTATGACTTGTGTGAATCCAGTTTGGAATTCCAGCACACTTCACAGCTGTGGTAGTTGCTGAAACTACTTGATAAGGTCCCTTCCAACAAGGCTCCAAACACGTTTTCCTCACATGTTTCCGGACCATGACCCAGTCTCCAGCTCTCAGATTGTGCTCTGGGTCATGGATCGGTGGCAGTGTGGTGGCTTCCACCTGCTGAGAGAAAGAGTGAACCACATCAGCCAGACCTTTGCAGTAAACCAACACCATATCATCTGTAATGTTGACAGGCACTGCTGGCAACCTCATTGCTCTGCCCATGAGGATTTCATGCGGCGACAATCCTGTCTTCCTGCCAGGTGTTTTTCTCATTGACATCAACACTAAAGGCAATGCGTCAGGCCATTTCAAATTTGTGGACGCACACATCTTTGCAACTCTTGACTTTAAGGTACCATTCATCTGTTCCATGAGTCCTGATGTTTCAGGGCGGTAAGTACAATGCAACTTCTGCTCAATGCTGCACACAGTTATGTAATTACTTCACTGTTGAAGGGACTTCACTTCCCCTATCTGATTCTAAAAAGATCGGAAACCCAAAACGAGGTATCAGTTCCCTAAGTAGTAGTTTCGCTACTGTGAGACTATCATTTCTTCGTGTAGGGTAAGCTTCTATCCAGTGACTAAAGATGCAGACAATCACCAACACATATCTCAAACCTCCACGCACAGGCATCTCAATAAAATCCATCTGCATCCTGCTGAATGGAGCTCCCGCTCTTCTGAAGTGGCTCAAATTAATCACTGTCCCTTTCCCTGCGATTAGTTGTTGGCAAATGAAACATCTATGGCAAACTGCTTCAGCAACTTGTCTAAACTTTGGGTTAAACCAATCATGTTTGAACAACCGAATCATTGCATTCCTCCCAATATGTGCTTGACCATGATAGTACCCCACCATTTGAGACAACAGGCTATTTGACAAAACCAATTGACCCTCTTCGGAAACCTACAATTCATCTTGTCTTTGCACACATTTCATTTTGCTCCATGAACGCTTTTCCTCCCTGTAAACATTATTCTGCAATGTTTTCAATTCTTCCAAAGTGTCAATTATTTTCAAGCATAGCTTGTACAAGTTTCATCTTCTTCAGGTAACAGTTCCCACTTGTCTTTGAATGATATACAATTCAATGCGCAAAACCTTGTGACTTGATCCGCATATCCATTTCCCAATGACACAAAGTCCTGCGACTTCAGATGTGCACTGCATTTCATCACAACAATCTTTTCAGCCATTTGAATAGCATGAAACAATTCTTCAATTCTCTCACCATTTCTCACTGGTGATCCAGAAGAGGTCAGGAAACCTCTCTGTGACTATAGCTGGCCAAAATCATAGACTATTCTAAATCCATACTGGCCATCCATATAGATTGTAATTTTCAGCTGAGCAGAAACATGGCACGCTCTAGTAAGGCCTATCAGTTCTGCTACCTGAGCAGAATACACTCCTAGAAGCCAAGAAGCTTCCAAGGTACCAGTAATTGTGCACACAGCATATCCTGCTCTCAGTGTCCCTGTGCTGTCTCTCAGACAAGAACCATCAACAAAGATAATTTGGTAATTTTCTTCCAATCAGGTATCTCTAATGTCAGGTGTCGGTTACGTGCACAAGTCAGTTACTTCTAGACAATCATGCTCAACACCTTCATCTTTTTCAGTTTCAACATTTTCACTTGAAAGTAAGGTTGCCAGGTTCAACACTGTACATCTTTTCAATGATACATTTGGTGACCCTAGAATACTCATTTCATATCAGGTCAACATCGCATCAGTCAGATATTGGGTTTTCGTCCTTGTAAGTAAGATCTCAATAGAGTGAGGGACCATTACAGTCAGGGAATGTTCCATCACAATGCCTTCACACTGCGTAAGGATTTGACCAACTGCTGCAACTGCACGCAAACACCCCAGTAAGGCTGCTGCAACTGGGTCCAAAGTAGCTGAAAAAATATGCTACTGGGCGATTTACACTTCCATGGACCAGTGTCAAGACAGACATAGAACATGCATCATGCTCCTGACAAAACAATGTCAAAGGTTTTGTGTAATCAGGCATACCCAACACTGGAGCCCTGCACAGACTCTCTCTCAACTCATTGAACGCTTTCATTTCAGCCGGGTCTAACACATTAGGATCTATGATTTCCTTATGAGTCAGCTTCTGCAAGAGTCTCGAAATGACTGAAAATTTGGAATCCATTAGCGACAATAGCCTACCATCCCTAAAAACATCCTGACATCTCTCTGTGTGGTTGGGAGATTTATCTGCAATATGGTCGTAATCCGTTCTCTGGATATCTTTCTTGAACCCTTCTCAATCTAGTGACCCAAATATTTCACTACTTTCTGACAGTATTGCAATTTAAGTGGAGTCACGTTGTGACCATTCTTTCCCAAATGGTTCGACAGAGCAATCAGATCATACTTGCTCCTGTCCCTTGTTTTGGACGCAGTCAGCAAGTCATCAATGTTCTGCACCAAGGTCGATAGGAAAGGCAATTCCAGCAACTCCAAATTCTTTGTCAAGAGCTGATTAAATATAGAAGGTGACTCTGAAAACCCTTGAGGAATTCTGCACCAGCAATAAACTCAATCTAGGAATTTGAAACAAAAGAGAAATTGACTATCCTCATGAAGAGGCACAGAAAAGAAAGCTTCTGACAAATCAGTGACAGTTAACCACTCAGCATCACATGGAATCTGAAACATTAGCACAGTTGGATTTGGCACCAAGGGGCAACATTTGACCACAATCTCATTTATTTTTCTCAAATCCTGAACAATTTGAACTTTCCTACAGGGCTTTTCCAAACCCATTATCGGTGAATTACATGGACTGCTCAATACTTCTTTCAGAACCCCTTGCTTTACAAAGTCTGCAATTACCTGGGCTACTTTCACAAGGACATCTTGTGGCATTTGGTACTGTGCAAGTTGAGGGAAAACTGCATTCAGCTTCACAGTAACTTTGACTGGCTCAACTCCCTTTATCAAACCTACCTCTTTTCCTGTCAAATCCCACACTTTCTCCTTAACCGTTCCCTGCAGATCAGAAATGAAGCTCTTTCACTGTGAACATTGGGAAGAATTAAATCAGAGGGTACTCCTCATTTGCAGTTTCACACTCTGTCTCTGAGGGTTGGTCATCTTCATCATCTTCATCATCACTATTAGTCTGAATCTCAATTCCCTCATTTGAACAAGTTATCAAACACTTAGTTTTACATAGCAAGTCGCTTCCCAGTAGGGATACCGGACTTGAATCGCAAACTACAATTTTGTGCAATCCATGGAAGTTGCCAGTCTCAACTCGGACTGGATCTGTAATCAGGTTTGTCAAATACTGGTTTGTTACTCCCACAACCTGAACTGTTCTACCTGAAAGGGGCAAATTTGCAACTTCTGCACTTCTCACTGTAGAGTGTGTAGCTCCCGTGTCAACCAAGAATGAGACTCTGTGTCCCATGACCTCTTTGATCTACTTCTCAGGAAGTTGCAAGCACACATAGCTCCTCATCTGAAACGTCACTCGTCCACTCATCATTTATTCCATTCTCACTGTGTAACGGGAATTGGTGCATTGTGTTGCTACCTTGGTTATGTCTCTGACTTGTGACCTGTTGAGAAAGCATCATCTGTTGCTGTTCCATCGAGGCTTGAAGTATTTGAATTTGCTGTCTAGGTACCATGGGAACCTGCTGTTGCATTGGATGCAAATGTGACATTTGTGCACGTGGCATTTGCACCTGCTGCATGGGCCAAAAATGTTGCACTTGATTCACATTATTCTGAAAATTTGTATTAGGACCTCTCACTTTCGGTCCTCTCACATTCTGGAATGAATTGATGTCATTACTCTACAACCCTTTCCTGCACCATCATCGGACACTCTACACTAATCACATTTTTGTGCCTTATAATCACTCAAACGTGCTCTTACGTTAAAATTTAAATACACATAAAAAGGTTCAATTTGTAATAATACTAAGGCCCTCATTACGACCCTGGCGGTCGGCAGTAATATGGTGGAAAGTACTGCCAACAGGCTGGTGGTACTTTCCACCATATTATGACATTGGCTGAAGCCAAACCGCCAATGTACCACACCGACTGCCACCGCGGTAAAGGCCACGGGCTGGAGCTATGATTCGACCGCCCGGCGGCCGTCACTGTACCACCTGCAAGATTATGACCCCACCTACCGCCATGGTTTTCGTGGCTCCTATACCGCCACAAAAACCATGGTGGTAGGCACTATCAGTGACAGAGAATCCCTTCCCTGTCACTGATAGAGGTCTTCCCCACCCCCTCCCCAGAGTCCCCCCACCCCCTTTTCCTCTCCTAACCCCACCTACATACACGCCCCTTCATACATGCACACACGCATACACACACCCAATCTCACAATTATCCATGCATGCATACATCCATTCACACACATACGCACACACTTTCATACATACAAGCAGACATGCATTCACAGAACACAACATACACGCATTCACACCTCCATACATGTACACACATTCAACACGCAACACACACCTGTATACACGCATGCACAAACATACACACACACACAACACCCCTTCCCTCCTCCACTCTTGGAGCACACACTTACCTGTGATTAGGGGGTCCTCCGGCAGAAGATGGGACCGGGCCGCTGCTACCAGCGGGCCCGGTCGCTGTCCACGGGGCAGAACACCGCTAGGGCGTCTTATTGGTCACAACACAGCGGGTGGTGGTCTACTGGCGTGGCACTGCTGGTGGCAGCAGTGCCACCTTACCGCCATCCGCCGGCACGGCCACAGCCAGATTTCCACCATCCTTCTGGCAGAAATACGGCTGTGGTCATAATACGGCGGACGGCGTTATGGGTCCAGGCATGTCGCCTTCTAGAAAGCGTGTTTTTATCAGAAGTTAAAGACAGTAACCGAGTGGCAGCATTTGCCTTCCGGTAAAACTCAATTTTACCTGGGCTCATGTCCCATGCTTCTTGCAAGCCTAGATCCTTAACCCCCTTGCTACCAGGCCTTTTCCCCCTCAAGTGGCAGGCCTTTTTTTGGCTATTTGGGGCAGTTTGCGCTTAGGCCCTCATAACTTTTTGTCCACATAAGGTACCCACACCAAATTTGCGTCCTTTTTTCCTAACATCCTAGGGATTCTAGAGGTACCCAGAGTTTGTGGGTTCCCCTGGAGGAGATGAAGAAATTAGCCAAAATGCAGCAAACAGTTCTTTTTTTTTAAATGGGATAAAGGGCTGCAGAAGAGACTTGTGTTTTTTTCCCTGAAAATGGCATCAACAAAGGGTTTGCGGTGCTAAAATCACCTTCTTCCCAACTTTCAGGAACAGGCAGACTTGAATCATAAAACCAAATTTTTCAACACATTTTGGCATTTTACTGGGGTATACCCCATTTTTACTGTTTTTGTGCTTTTAGCCTCCTTCCAGTTAGGTACAGAAATGGGTGTGAAACCAATGCTGTATCCCGGAAAGCTAAACATTTCTGAAAAGTAGACAACATTCTGAATTCAGCAAGGGGTCACTTGTGTAGATCCTACGAGGTTTGCCTACAGAAAATAACAGCTGAAATAAAAAAATATTGAAAATGAGGTAAAAAACAGCCATTTTTCTCCATGTTTTACTCTGTAACATTTTCCTGCGATTTCAGAGTTTTGAAAGCAATATACTGTTACGTCTGCTGGGCTCATCTGGTTGTGGGGATATATAGGACTTGTAGGTTCATCAAGAAATCTAGGTACCCAGAGGCAATAAATGGGCTGCACCTTGCAATGGGTTTTCATTGTATACCGGGTATACAGCAATTCATTTGCTGAAATATAAAAAGTGAAAAATAGATCTCAAGGAAACCTTTGTATTTCCAAAATGGGCACAAGATAAAGTGTTGAGAAGCAGTGATTATTTGCACATCTCTGAATTCCGGGATACCCATATTAGCATGTGAATTACAGTGCATTTCTCAAACAGACGTTTTTTTACACACTGTCTTACATTTGCAAGAAAAAATTTATAGAAAGACTCGGGCAAGAACACTTGTTCTTCTATTCTGTGTTCCCCCAAGTCTCCCGATAAAAATGGTACCTCACTTGTGTTGGTAGGCCTAGTGCCTGCGACAGGAAATGCAATGTGGACACATCACATTTTTACATTGAAATCTGACGTGTTTTTTGCAAAGTGCCTAGTTGTGGATTTTGGCCTCTAGCTCAGCTGGCACCTAGGGAAACCTACCAAACCTATGCATTTTTTTAAACTAGACATCTAGGGGAATTCAAGATGCAGTGACTTGTGGGGCTCTCACCAGGTTCTGTTACCCAGAATCCATTGCAAACCTCAAAAGTTGGCCAAAAAAACACTTTTTCCTCACATTTCGGTGACTGAAAGTTCTGGAGTCTGAGAGGAGCTACAAATTTCTTTCTACCCAGTGTTCCCCCGAGTCTCCCGATAAAAATGGTACCTCACATGTGTGGGTAGGCCTAGTGCCCGTGACTGGAAATGCCCCAAAACACAACATGGACACAACACATTTTCCCAAAGAAAACAGAGCTGTTTTTTGGAAAGTGTCTAGCTGTGGATTTTGGCCTTTAGCTCAGCCGGCACCTAGGGAAACCTACCAAACCTGTGCATTTTTGAAAACTAGACACCTAGGGAAATCTAAGATGCAGTGACTTGTGGGGCTCTCACCAGGATCTGTTACCCAAAATCCTTTGCAAACCTCAACATTTGGCCCAAAAAACACTTTTTCCTCACATTTCGGTGACAGAAAGTTCTGGAACCTGAGAGGAGCCACAAATGTCCCTCCACCTAACGTTCCCCCAAGTCTTCCGATAAAAATGGTACCTCACTTCTGTGGGTAGGCCTAGTGCCCGCAACAGGAAATTCCCCAAAACACAATGTGGACACATCACATTCTCCCAAAGAAAATAGAGCTGTTTTTGCAACGTGCCTAGCTGTGGATTTTGGCCTCTAGCTCAGCCGGCACCTAGGGAAACCTTCCAAACCTGTATTTGTTTTTAAACCAGACACCTAGGGGAATCCAAGATGAGGTGACTTGTGGGGCTCTCACCAGGTTCTGTTACCCAGACAGATTTGGCCAAATTTCAGTGACAGAAAGTTCTAGAATCTGAGAGGAGCCACAAATGTCCTTCCACCCAGTGTTCCCCCAAGTCTTCTGATAAACATGGTACCTCACTTGTGTGGGTAGGCTTAGTGCCCGCGAAAGAAAATGCCCCAAAACACTATCTGGACACATCAAAATTATCAAATACAAAACTACCTGTTTATGCGGGAGGAACCTGCGTTTTTGGTCCTGGGCTCAGTAGCCATATAGGGAAACCTACCAAACCCAAACATTTCTGAGAACTAGACACCTGAGGGAGTCCAGAGAGGTGTGACTTGCGTGGATCCCCCAATGTTTTCTTACCCAGAATCCTCAGCAAAACTCAACTTTAACTAAACAATCAAATTTTTTCCACATTTCTGTGTGGGATCACTGCACCGGGACAGTTTCCTACCACCCAATGTTTCCCTCTTTCTCCTGGTAAAAACAATACCTCACTTGTGTAGGTGGGCCAAGTGCCTGTGACAGGGAAGAGCAAAAACATGTCGGAATTGAGGGGGAGCCAAAGAGGGTCCAAAAGGGCAGTTTGAAAAAAAATTGTTTAGGCTGGCAAGTGGGGCAGAATTTTTATCAGTATAGATGGGGCACTGCTGGGTGGTAGGAATTTTGTGGATTCCTGCAGATTCCGGAAAGTTCTGTAACAAAAGTATGCAAACAATGTGTGATCTCCAGCAAAGTTGGAGGTTTGCAGGGCGTGGTGGATAAGAAAATGGTGTTGGGTGTATGTGAAGCAAACCACCCTGGTTTCACCCAGATGTTTAGTTTTCAGATGTGTCTAGGTCTTGTGGAGTTTTTCTACATGGTAGCCTCCCAAAGTCCAAAAAGTGCAGCCCTCACCATTCCAAGTGGGACGATTTTGAGAGTTAGCCAAGCTCTCATGTCCCAAATGTAAAACCAAAACACAAAATTGTCAAATGACCTCTTGCTTGCTGTGGGATAAGATGTTTTAGTGTGTGGAGGGGAGAGCTGAAAGACTGTGACCCCCTTCAGTTGGGGTGGGGGCATAACCATGCCCACACTGGTTGGTAGCCACCACCCCACTTTTTTTTTTTTATTCCCTGGCATCTAGTAGGTTTTCTGCTCCCCCAGGGAGTGAATCAGGGGTAATTGCCCCATCTGCCCACCAGTGGGCAGATCAACTTTGGCCCCATTCATTTGGGGTGGGCGTATGGCTATACCCCCACCCTCTTTTAAAAAAAAACAAAATCTTCCCTGGTCTCTCGTGGGCTTTCTGCCCCACTTGGGGGCAGATGGGCCTTCCAAAAATAGGACAATCTGCCCCCAAGGAGGGCAAATATGGCCAACAGTAATGTGCCCCCGCGGGGAGCAACCCTTGCCCAAGGGGCTGCTCCCCCAAACAAAACACACACATATACACACACCAATGCCCGGTGCCTAAGTGGCTTCTGCCCGGCCTAATAGAAACCGGGTTATCTGCCCCCAAGGGTGGCAGAAATGGCCTAAAACAAATTTGCCCCCCTAGGGGAGTGACGCTTGCCTAAGGGGTCGCTCCCCTTGCGTGAAATTGGCGCAAAAACAAAAATCCCTGGTGCCTAGTGATTTCTGTCCCCCCTACCCCCAAGGGGGGCAGAAATGGCCTAAAATAAATTTGCCCCCCAGGGGAGTGACATTTGCCTAAGGGGTCGTTCCCATCTGTAAAAAATAAAATAAAATAAAATCCCTGGTGCCTAGTATCGGCCACATTAAAATAGGCCGATCTGTCCCCAAGGGGGGTAGAAATGGCCTAAAATAGATTTGCCCCCCAGGGGAGCGGCCCTTGCCTAAGTGGTCACTCCCCTTACATGTAACTAACATGAAAAAAAAAATCTGCGGTGTCTAGTGGTTTCTGCCCCCCTTGAGGACAGATTGGCCTAATAAAAATAGGCCGATTTGCCCCAAAGAGGGGCAGAAATGGCCTAAAAACAATTTGACCCCCAGGGGAGCGACCCTTGCATAAGAGGTCGATCCCCACATGTAAACAATAAAAAAAAAAATTAAAAAAAAGATCCCTGGTGTCTAGTGGTTTTTGCAGATCAGCTTAATTAGAATAGGCCGATCTGCCCCGGGGGGGGGGGATAAAAGGCCTAAAAATAATTTGCCTCACCTGGGGAGCGGCCCTTGCTAAAGGGGCCTCTCCCCTTTTACATAGAACAAAAAAATAACAAACTCCCTGGTGTCTAGTGGGATTTCTGCTGCCCGTTCGCATCGCGATCTGGTAGCAGAAATGCAGAGCAAAACATCAAAGGAAAGGAAAGGCCTTTCCTTTACTTTGATGCCTCTCTCGCCCCCCCCCCCACGTGATCGGAGGAGAAAGGCATGCCCCACGGCAGCAGACGTAACCACCTCGTCCAAGGTACCCGAGGGGTTAATAGAGTTGTTTAAATGATGACCCTATGAGCCTTTATCATTACGGCGCTGTTGCTCCTCAATTTCAATCCAGCATAGGTTGTTGATGGTATCAGCCTCTGCTGCTCGCATTCTCCAACAGAATTTAATATATGCACATTTACTCTGAAGTTTGTAGTTTTTCAGACCAAATTCTAAGCGTACCTGAGCTGGGATACTGAACGTGGGATCTGTAACACTGATTTGTAAGCCTTCGTTTGAACTCGGTTATAGAAAGCTGCTTCCTTACCCAGTATTATTTCAGCCCCATAAGTAGCTGTGGGCATTAGCCGTGCTGACATAACAGAAAGCAGATGATTATATGACGGGCAACTCAATTTCTGTTTTAATATCTTGAATCTGTAGGTCAAGGATTGAGCCTTTGCTTGAGCAGCAGCGAGCTGAGGTTTAAAGGTCGAGTGATGATCCATGGTGAAACCCAAGTATTTGTAAGTAGGGACAACCTCCATCTGAGTTCCCTTGATGAAACACGTAAATGATTTGAACTTCGAGTCAACTGATCGGACTACCTTAGTTTTGTTCAAGTTCAATTCAGACCTTGCTTGATAATATAAATAGTAAGTGTGTCAATGCTGTGCTGTAGTCCGATTGGTGTTTGACTGAGTAGAACTGTTGTCTACTTGCTGTAGCCATGCTATTCCCTCCCGCGCAAAAACCGGCGGGTGACTATTTATGGGTGCGAGGGTGTCGGCCAAGTCTGAAAGGTATAAATTAAACAGCATAGAGGCTAGTACACATACTTGCTTTAGTCCATTTGTGGTTTGAATTCTGTTAGTGACTTGGCCACCCTCTCCAAATTTGACTTGTGCCCAAGTACCCAAATATAAGCCCATCATTGTGTTCATTAGAGTACTGGGGAGGCCCCACCCTTACAATTTTTCTCAGAAGCGAGTTCTTGGCACACTGTCAAAGGTGGACTTCAGGTCAATGAAACACACAAATAAACAACTATTCTTGAGTCTGGCTTTAATACCTAGCAGAGCCAATGCTGCCAGATAGGTTGAGGCTCCCATGCCATCTCTGAAGCCTGTCTGACTTTGTGGTAATAGTTGTCTTTTGTGTATCCATACCGATAGGTGCTGCAAAAGACAGGCTGCGTACAGCTTTGCTTCAACGTCAATCAAGGCTATTAGCCTGTAGTTTGAGGGGGAAGCAGGATTACCAGTCTTATTTAGTCTTATATATCGGGTGGAAGATGATGCCTTTCCATACGTCTGGAAACTGCTTTGCACCCTGGAGATCATTAAAAAGCAGCGCCAGATAGTAAGCCCAGTATGTAGTTTCTCCTCTTGGGATTCCACTCTGAAAGGTAGCCCCTTCCAGTTTTAAATTCTAAATGAGGCCTGTCAGCTGTTCAATGAATATGTTCAATAGAGTGTATTCTTGTTCAAGATCAGACGGAGAGGAATCTGTTGTCAGCTTCACTCTAAAGCCAAAGTTGGTAATGCCTGGATTGTGGTGACTTACAGCCAGAGAGACCTCCTCCTTCCCACGATGGTCTAGGAGTGAATACAGTGTTAGTGCATGGGCTTCCCACGTGGCAGCATCTATGCCTGCATTCAAATGTTGATTATTACCCTGGCTTAGCCCATTCACCAATTGCCAGAATTTTTTATTCTTCTTCTGTTTGTTAGACATAAGGAGCTTAGTTCACAGATCTTCATAATATCCCTGTTTTTCCATTCAGCAATTTTTCTTGTATTTAGCTCTCAGTTCAAGAAGCCTTGTTTTATCGGGGTTCTTTCCCCATCGATTGTGCTTTACCACTCCAATATTTGTTTCACTAGAGACTTGTTTTTTTAATTTGCACAGCGTTCTGTTATACAATGGGTGCTCTTCAAAACCACCCTTAACTTTATTATTTACCTCAATTGCCGTCATGGGAAGATGTTTTTTAACAGGGAATTTGTTCAATGGTGAATCACATAAATACTTCCAAGCCTTTACCCGTTCTCCTGGTAACAGTTCTGCTTGTTCTGCATTCTTAATGTTTCTTTAAGCTCTTCCATCACTTTCTCGATACGCGGCCCCCGCTATTTCAGTTTTTTTTGTATCGTAAGTCACAGGGGCAGAGATTATGATGTTTGCAGATGGTAGCCGTTTCCATTCGTACTGTATCTTAATAAGTTGTGGGAAGTGGTCGCTCTCTGGGAGTACTTGAATATTATATGCAGAGACTGATGGCAGTGCAGTTTCACTTATTAACGTGAAGTCAATTGTAGATTTTTTTCTACCACTTGATAAAGTTACTGGTGCAGAGGGAACATCTCCTGCAAAGGACGTCAAGCGACGCAAGCCGAGATTTTCAAACCCTTAATTCAAATGGATTCCATGGTAATGTTTTGTTCTGCCTTTACTCAAAATTATGTTGAAATCACCAGACACAATAAAGGTAGCATCTTTATACTGCCCCTGCAGCATTTTTTTTTGATACTTAACAATATTTCCATATTTTCCCTATTTTGGTCTTTATTCAGGTGAATATATACATTAATCAACAACAGTGTTCTGTCAGAACCAGATGACTCTTGGGGTTCCAACTTTATTGGCAGCAGCCAATCGATTCCAAGATCAATCAGTTTGATGACCCAGTTGATTTTACTTGAACAGAACATTGAGAGGCCACCTTTAGGGTGTCCGAATCTTTGAGGTTGTTTTGCAGAAACATTCATTCCAGTGTATCCGGAGATTTGAGTTGGCTCCGAACACCAGGTTTCCTGGAACATGATAATATCGAACTGCTGTAGGAACATCAGCGCCACTGCATCGGTTACCAAATGTTTCAAACCGTGGGCATTCCAGGAGCATATGTAAATGCTGTCATCAGTTGCTGGTTTTCCGTCAGGACCACCACGGCTGTAGTCGTTTATGGTTTGCCTTTCTACTTCTTTGTGAGTCGAAGGCCTACCAATAAATACTTGTTGGTACATGTCATGATGAAGCATACTTTGGTGCTTTACTATTGTTAAATGTTCCTGTCTACTTGGGGAGATTTCAACTCCAACCGTTCCTTTTAACACTGAGCCCCCCTTCTTTCTTTTCCGGGAGCAAAGGGTTGGGGTATCGAAGACGTTCTAGTTTTTTAGATCAATGCCCCCTGCACTAAAGGCGTCTTGATTTGATAGAATTTCGTCAACAATGGCAGACGAGGCCCAGGATGTTAATGTTGCCTCTTTATCTCTGTTGTTCGGATGGGGAGTAAACTCCACAGTTATCAGTTCTGTCGTAAAGATATGAGCCAGAAACTGAATTGCATTTATAAGCTTTAGTATTGTTCCTCTGTTTAAAATACCAAAAGCCCCCTTTGACTCGTAGCAAGGGGTAAAGAGTAATTTATTGTCTTCCGGAGCAACGTTGTGATGCAATTTCTGACATCCTGGCGTTCTTATTAATTCCAGGCTTTTTGTATAATTGTCTGGCTTAGGATTGTGTTCCTTGCTGGTGATCAGCTTATTGTTTCCCAAAAGCTGGTTTTGTGAGTTTGGGAGATTTTTGGTACCTGCAAAGTTTTGGTTGTTTTCCAAATATTTACCAGCTTCTAACCTGGCATTGTCCCACTGACTGCTTTGTCCTGAGTACTGGCAAATGGTAGTTCCCACTTCCAAGGATTCGCTTACAGCCACCTCCCCTTGTTTAGAGCTTCAACCCGACCGCCCCTGATAATTAGAATTTTTACCTTAAGTGACTGGTTCTGCTGTTTTGGTTGACTACTGAGAGCAGATGCTTCTATCGTGGGATTGTCCTCACTATCCGGCTGCACTTCCATCATCTGTCTGGACATTATCCTGCTTTCTGCCTTGTTGCTAACGTCTGTCCTCTCTGGTTCCTTGCTCTGCATGCCATTGGATTTAGCAAATGACTTCCATATCCTGTTTTGCTGGACCCCCTTAAACTTCTTCCATGCTTTCCTTTGTTGTTTCTTTTCCCTTTCCGTGAGCGAGACCTCATGCACTGCTAGATCCTTCGTTACTGTTCCCATAGTCCCACCCATAGCAGAGCTTATTTCTAGTGTACTGAGACATGACCTACCCTCAGTAATGTTCAGAGTCCTTTCTTGACCGGAAGAATGTTTAACCATTGGGTTTTACTTTCAGGTGGAAGTTCCACTTCGTTGAATGCAAATTTCTTGTCCACAAGGTTTTTATACACCATATCTCCCCTGCAGCAAAGGTGATCTTGTGTTCTGAGGGCCTGTGCCTTTCCTTCTTTCAAGATGTAATTTAAAATTTCTGTGGCCTGTTGTGAATTGTCATCAATAGAGGCGCACTGACATGTCACCTGCTGAGTTTAAGAGTGGGTTTGAGCCCTTCTTATCAAGTCATTCAATGCTTGAAGCTTCTTATCAATGCTCACTATGTGCACTGCCAAGATGTTAACTAATTCTACCTGGGTGTCTTGTTTATCTGCTTGAAAGTGGATGGCTGCGGACATCGCATCCATGGTCGATAACAAAGCCCTCCATGAGTCTCCTGTGTCACTTGATGTTGGCAGTTCCATGTTAAGTTTGACGCCCATAAAAGGGTCCACTGGGGCACTGGTTACCTCTTGATGGGCCAATGCGATGTCAGCTGTGATTACCTGTGTATCAGAGGTCATTGGACTCAGTGTTTTACAAAGGGAGTCTTCCGTCATCGGTGAGCTAGTACTGCAGGTGAGACTCCAATTGACTTTTAGGGTTTCCGGACATCCCTCCCTGGCAGCCTGTTTGCCTAAAAATGAGTCTGAGCAAGTCTCTGAGAGGTCTATTAATGGATGGTCCTCCATCATTATACAGTCAGTATTGTTTTCCTGTTGCAGTGGTTGTACAGTATGTGACGTGGAGCTCTGACTCTGATTCCAGTTGTTCCACTTGCTAAGGTTTAGAATGGAGAATGAGTCAAATTGGTAGCAGTTACGAATTTCTGCATTAGTCGTTAAGCCTGGGTTACTGGAATGCGGATTAAGTGAAATGGTTGCTACCGTGGCGACGCAAGGCCTATCCATGTCCTAAGGGGACTAAACAGCCACTGCGGCCATTGTCTCGGAGTCGATGGCTAACAGTGGGAGGGAAGACACCGTGCCATTCGAGGCCTCAATGGCATTCGCAGCCGTCTTAGTTATCAAGAAGTCAGTGATTTTGTGTCCTCCTTTCTTGTCGTGGATCGGTGATTCATGAGAGGTTTTCTTAGAGTTTGCCGGATTTGGGTTTTTTTCCCTCCCAGTAGACTCGCTTCATTGCTCGATCTGATCCTCCCCTGGGGAACCTTGTCTTTGCCTCTTTGCTGCTTTTTTTCTCCCCCGAGTTAGTGTCAGCCTTGCTTCTCTGCCAAAATTGTCAGACTTGTGTCAGGGTAGTTCAGCCAATACTGGGATTCTTGTGCTGGTAATAGGAGTTTAGCAGCTTCCCTTGAGCACAAGCCACACCGGTCTATTACTGGCCGCTTCAGTGCAAAAGGGTGGGCTGAAGCCTACTGCCTTTGTGGAACTCACACCCTCTGGCTTGCCTCTGATACCAGAGGCCAAGTTACTATATCGTGGTTTCGTAAATGTAGTGCCTTACTCTAACTTTCTACTAATTTAATCCACTGTGGCAGACTCTGTGCAGGCCAGTTGGTGCAGCTTGCTCCTTGCTTACTTGCTGCTTAGTTTCTGCTTACTTGCTGGTTGTTGCCTTGTTGCCTTTAGCTGCTACTTACTTGCTTGATGCTTGCAAGTATGCCCTGTAACGAACTCCTGGTCTTCTAGGCTCCAACTCCACCTCCTTAGCATGCCCTCTTCCTCATCCTGAGAACCAGCTGAGACCAACACCAAGAGATTCCGTCCAGGCACGTTCCAGGTTCCCCCACGGGGTGCCTGTAAGGCAGAGGCGGGCGTCTCGGTGAGTCTCAATGCATCTCTGTGCGTCTCTGTACTTCCGTGCCTCTCAATGCCTCTCAGTTTCCTCGATGCGCAACAAGGCGGGCCGGAGGATCTCACAGTGTCCTTGTTGTTACAGTGCCTTCAGCACCAACAACAGCTGCGATGTATCAATACCCCGATTTTCTCCAAATGGGTGCAGCCAAGAGACCACTATACTGCACCCTTGTAATGCAGCTGCCACGGCTGCGGCGGCAGCACTCACGGCACCCGCAGCACTTCTCCAGCTTTCTCCGGTTTCACCAGCTGCCCTTACTTGCATATCAGGAGGGTCGTCTCACTCGCCTCGCGGCCCCCTTGTGATGCTGCAGCAGTCGGCACCAAGACCCACGGAACCTGAGGCACTTCTCTGGTGCCCACAGCTGCATCTCCTTGCGCGTTTCCTTGCGCCTCGTCTCCTTGCCGTAAGCTACCCAGCACAAATGTTCACAGCGTTCACAGCCTTCCAGGAAGAGGAGTGAAGCCTCCATCACTTCTCCCACTCTGATCACTTCTCACGACTCCCCCCATCACACCTCTCTCTCTCTCTCTCTTTTTTTTCCCCAGTGTGTACTGCAGTAACATTGGGAAGCTTGGGAAAGTGACAGAGGCACCAGGATCTGAGTTTTCGAGACTGACCTGCAAGAGCTCCAGCCTACTGGGTAAATGCTCAGCTGAAAACAAGCATTTGCAAAGCCAATAAGTCTTGCCATAAGCAAGAGCTATTGGCTTTGACAATGTGTTTTAGCTATGTGATACACCAGTGTGGCTACTATTCAGCATGGCTAAATGTTAGTGGTGTTGGGTGGAGTGGAGTGAAGTTGGGTACACTGGGAGAGATCTGAGTGGGATGGATTGGGGTAGACTGAAGTGGGGTAGGTTGGGGTACAGTGGAGTGTGGTAGATTGGAGTTATGTTAAGTTATGTCATGCTATGTTATAAAAATTTATAGAGCACACAGCTACCCAAAGGCCTCCAAGCGCTGTACAGAAATCTTCGAAAACACCGCCTTGGGACACAAACTAAAACAGGCAAGTTTTTAATAGCCGCCGAAATGAGAGTTTGTGGCTAGTTTGTCGTAGGTTCAGTGGTAGTGAGTGAGGTATATTAGGGTAGATTGGGTGGAGTGCGGTGGAGTAGGATAGATTGAAGTGGAGTAGGGCACATAAGGTTAGATAGGGGTAGACTGGAGTTGAGCGGGATGAGTGGAGTGAGGTGGGGTAGATTGGGGTAGGTTGGAATTAAGTGGGGTAGATTGGAGTGGAGTGGAGTGGGGTGGATTGGGACAGATTGAAGTAGAGTGGAGTTGGGTAGATTGGAGGGGAGTGGGGTAGATTGGAGTGAGGTGGGGTACATTGGGGTGGGATAGATCAGAGTGGAGTGGGGTAGAATGAGGTAAACTGGAGTGGAGTGTGGTAGAGAGTGGTGGATTGGGATGGAGTGGGGTAGATTGAGGGAATGGGGTGGAGTGGATTGGAGTGGGGTAGATTGGAGTGGAGTGGGGTAAATTGAAGTGGAGTGGGGTAGATCAGAGTAGAGTGGGTTAGATAGGAGTGAAGTGGAGTGGGGTAGTTTTGAGTGAAGTGGAGTAGATTGGATTGGATTGGAGTGGAGTGGGGTAGATTAGAGTGGAGTTGTGTAGATTGGGCTGGAGTGGAGTGGGGTAGATTGGAGTGGAGCTCAGTGGGGTAAATTGGGGTAGACTGGAGTGGAGTGGGGTAGATTGGGGTGCATTGGAGTGGAGTAAGGTAGATTGGGCTTGATTGTAGTGGGTAAATTAAAGTGGGGTAGAGTGAAGTGGGGTAGATTGAAGTAGGGTAGATTGGAGTGGGGATGAGTGGAGTGGGATAGATTGGAGTGGGATGGAGTGGGGTAGATTGGGGCGCATTGGAGTAGAGTAAGGCAGAATGGGGTTGATTGTAGTGGGTAAATTAAAGTGGGGTAGAGTGAAGTGGGGTAGATTGAAGTAGGGTAGATTGGAGTCGGGACTAGTGGAGTGGGATAGATTGGAGTGGATTGGAGTGGATTTTGGTGGAGTGGGGTGGATTGGGATATATTGGGATAAAATGGGGTACATAGGGATGGAGTGGGGTAGATTGGTGTGAAGTGAGGTAGATTGGTGTAGATTGGAGTGGAGTGAAGTGGGTAGATTGGAGTGGCTTTGAGGAGATTCAAGAGGAGTGGAGTAGATCAGAGTACAGTGGACTGGAGTGAGGTAGATTGGAGTGGAGTGGGCTAGACTGGAGTTGATTGGGGAGGACTGGAGTGGAGTTTGGTAGATTGGAATAGATTGGAGAGAGGTAGATTGGAGTATGCTGAAGTATATTGAAGTGGGGGAGGTTATGGTGGGTTGGCGTGGAGTGGAGGGGTAAATCTGAGTGGTGTGGGGTTAAGTGGGGTGGACTGGGTTAGATTAAGGTGTAGAGGGGTAGATTGTGGTGAGTGGGGTCGATTGGAGTAGAGTGGGGTAGATAAGAGTGGATTGGTGTAGAATGGAGTGGAGTAGATTGAGGTAGAGTAGAGTAGGGTAGATCAGGGTGGGGTGGAGTGGGGTACAGTGGGTAGATTGGGATAGATTGGAGTGGAATGGGGTAGATTGAGTTGGATTGGAATGGATTGGAGTGGGGTAGATTGGGTGGATTGGGATAGATTGGGGCAATGTGTAGTCAGTCAGATTGTGGTAGATTGGAGTGGGGTAGGTTGGGATGGAAGGATGTAGAGTGGGGTATACTGGAGTGAGGTAGATTGGAGTGTGGCAGATTTGATGGTGTGGGGTAGATTGCAGTAGGGTAGACTGCAGTGGAGTGGAGTAGGGTAGATTGGAGTGGAGGGGGTAAAGAGGATTGGACAGGTACTTTGGTGTAGAGTGGAGTGGGGTAGACTCTGGTGGAGTGAATTGGAGTGGGGTAGGCTGGGATAGACTAGAGTCGAGTGGATTGTGGTACACTGGAGTGGTTTTGAGTGGGGCAGGTTGGAGTCAAGTAGAGTGGGGTAGAATGGAGTGGACTGGAGTAGCGTAAAATGGGGTGGATTGTAGTAGAGTGTACTGGGGTAGATTGAGTGCAGTGCAGTAAACTGGGGTAAATTGGGTAAATTGGGTTGGAGTGGGATAGAGTGAAGTGGAGTGGGTAGACTGGAGTGGAGAGGGGTAGATTGGAGTAGAGTGCAGTGAGGTAGATTGGAGTATATTGCAGTAGAGTGGATAGATTGGGGTAGACTGGAGTGAAATGGAGTGGAGTAGATTTAGGTAGAGTGGAGTAGATTGGGGTTGATTGGAGTGGAGTAGGGGAGACCAGAGTGGAATGTGGTAAATTGGGATGGATTCAAGTGGAGTGGGGTAGATTAGGGTGGATCGAGGTTCAGTGGGGTGGAGTGAATTGGGATAGATTGGGGTAGATTACAGTGAAGTGGGGTAGAGTGGAGTAGATTGGAGTGGTTGGGTAGATTGGAATGCAGTGGGTTATATTGGGGTAGATTGGAACGGAGTGGGGTAGATTGGAGTGGAGTGAGGTAGATTGGGGTGGAGTGGGGTTGATTGGGGTGGAGTAGGGTTGATTTGGGTAGATTGAAGTGGGGTGGGGAAGACTGCAGTGGAGTGCAGTACAATGGAGTGGAGTGTAGTAGATTGGTGTAGATTGGCGTGGAGTGGGGTAGATTGGAGTGGAGTGTAGCTGTGACTGTTAGGCTACATCTTCTTCACCTAAGCAATGCTTCATTTGTAAAAAATAGAAGAGTCAGGACACTCGTCAGGAGGTCACAGCAGCTTGCACCACCCATTCCTCCTGCCAACGCTACCAATAACCGTACCAACACAACTACTAACGATGACACTCCTACAAATGTGACATTCTGATTTTCCAGGCTTCCAAAATCTATAAGAATGGCTTGGTCACCTGGTGTTAGTCATTTTGAATATATAGACAATTATCAAATAACCGTTTTTGTGTTCATTCCAAAATTAGACAGCCACCATGTGGGGACTGTCATTACTTCCGGAGCTGACAATTAAGTGCCACTGCCGAGTGCTGGAGGCCACCGGCTCAAATTAAGCACTGCACCTAAGTGCATATTAATACAGGGAACCTAAAAGCGCTTTGTTGGAATACATATCGAAATGAGGATTTATGCACAGGTTGCAAGGAGAAATGGAGTAACTGCTGCGCTCTACAAAACTGAAGCTCTTTAAACAGACACATTCTTTATGTGCGCAGAGAAGAGGTGGAACTCATATGATACTGAGGACACTGGTTTTTAGGAGAAATAGATCAATTGCAGCGCTGCACAAAATTGAGGCACTTTAAAAAGCCACATACTTTGAAAAGACACAGATGTGTCCAAAATGTTTATTTTGCTTAGTGGCCACCTGGCCTGAAACATATGTATGGACTGCTTGTCTGGGGAAGACTATAACATTCCGGTTTCAAACTAGCATACACTTTAAACAGAACCATACCCTATGCAGAGAAGAGGTACTGCCTACAATCTCATGCAATCACACAAACCGCCCTAATATTCATGCCATTTTTGGTGCTATGAAAGGAAGCATCAAACTGTAAAGCAGCCACAAACTGCTTTAATTGTCGGTGTCATTTGAAAAGTTCTGTAAAAGGTAGTGCCAAATTCCAAAGCAATTTAAGGCAACAGCAAACAAAACTGTAGGACATAAGTTAAAAGCAACCTAAAGCTGTATATGGAAATGATGGACAGAAAAATGAAAAAAAGTACCCTGAGTCACAGTCCAAGCAGCGGAAGGACACTAATCAAAATTAAAACATGTAGTACTTGGTCCACTCTCCAGAGATATAAAAGTTCTGTAAAAGGTAGTGCCAAATTCCAAAGCAATTTAAGGCAACAGCAAACAAAACTGTAGGACATAAGTTAAAAGCAACCTAAAGCTGTATATGGAAATGATGGACAGAAAAATGAAAAAAAGTACCCTGAGTCACAGTCCAAGCAGCGGAAGGACACTAATCAAAATTAAAACATGTAGTACTTGGTCCACTCTCCAGAGATATAAAAGGAAGTGATGTGAAGCATATGGTAGCCAATTAGGAGGGAGCTAAAAAGAATGACAAGCCAGAAAACGATAAGTAATGGGCGGACTGTAGGAAAGTAGCCTCTTTCTAGCCTTGTTACCCCCACTTTTGGCCTGTTTGTGAGTATATGTCAGGATGTTTTCACTGTCTCACTGGGATCCTGCAAGCCAGGGCCCAGTGCTCATAGTGAAAACCCTATGTTGTAAGTATGTTTGTTATGTGTCACTGGGATCCTGCTAGCCAGGAACCCAGTGCTCATAAGTTTGTGGCCTATATGTGTTCCCTGTGTGGTGCCTAACTTTCTCACTGAGGCTCTGCTAACCAGAACCTCAGTGGTTATGCTCTCTCTGCTTTCTAAATTTGTCTCTACAGGCTAGTGACTAAATTTACCAATTAACATTGGCATACTGGTACACCCATATAATTCCCTTGTATATGGTACTGAGGTACCCAGGGTATTGGGGTTCCAGGAGATCCCTATGGGCTGCAGCATTTCTTTTGCCACCCATAAGGAGCTCCTGACAATTCTTACACAGGCCTGCCACTGCAGTCTGAGTGAAATAATGCCCACATTATTTCACAGCCATTTACCACTGCACATAAGTAACTTATAAGTCACCTATATGTCTAACCTTCACCTGGTAAAGGTTGGGTGCAAAGTTACTTAGTGTGTGGGCACTCTGGCACTAGCCAAGGTGCCCCCACATCGTTCAGGGCAAATTCCCCAGACTTTGTGAGTGCGGGGACACCATTACACGCGTGCACTATACATAGATCACTACCTATGTATGGCGTCACAATGGTAACTCCGAACATGGCCATGTAACATGTCTAAGAGCATGGAATTGTCCCCCCAATACCATTCTGGGTAATACCATTCTGGTATTGGGGGGACAATTCCATGATCCCCCGGGTCTCTAGCACAGAACCCAGGTACTGCCAAACTGCCTTTCCGGGGTCTCCACTGCAGCTGTTGCTGCCAACCCCTCAGACAGGTTTCTGCCCTCCTGGGGTCCAAGCAGCCCTGGCCCAGGAAGGCAGAACAAAGGATTTCCTCTGAGAGAGGGTGTTACACCCTCTCCCTTTGGAAATAGGTGTGAAGGCTGGGGAGGAGTATGCTCCCCTAGCCTCTGGAAATGCTTTGATGGGCACAGATGGTGCCCATCTCTGCATAAGCCAGTCTACACCGGTTCAGGGATCCCCCAGCCCTGCTCTGGCGCGAAACTGGACAAAGGAAAGGGGAGTGACCACTCCCCTGACCTGCACCTCCCAGGGGAGGTGCCCAGAGCTCCTCCAGTGTGTCCCAGACCTCTGCCATCTTGGAAACAGAGGTGTTGGGGGCACACTGGACTGCTCTGAGTGGCCAGTGCCATTAGGTGACGTCAGAGGCTCCTTCTGATAGGCTCTTACCTCTCTTAGTAGCCAATCCTCCTATCTTGGTAGCCAAACCTCCTTTTCTGGCTATTTAGGGTGTCTGCTTTGGGGGATTCTTCAGATAACGAATGCAAGAGCTAACCAGAGTTCCTCTGCATCTCCCTCTTCACCTTCTAACAAAGGATCGACCGCTGACTGCTCAGGACACCTGCAAAACTGCAAGACGACTACTAGCATCATTGTAGTGCCTCATCCTGCCGGCTTTCTCGACTTTTTCCAAGTGGTGCATGCTCTGGGGGTAGCCTGCCTTCACCCTACACTAGAAGCTCCGAAGAAATCTTCTGTGGGTCGACAGAATCTTCCCCCTGCTAACGCAGGCACCAAAAGACTGCAACACTGGTCCTCTGGGTCCACTCTCATCCTGACGAGCATTGTCCCTGGAAATCAGCAACACTGTCCAAATGACTCCCACAGTCCAGTGACTCTTCAGTCCACGTTTGGTGGAGGTAAGTCCTTGCCTCCCCACGCTAGACTGCATTGCTGGGTACTGCGTGATTTGCAGCTGCTCCGGCTCCTGTGCACTCTTCCAGGATTTCCTTTGTGCACAGCCAAGCCTGGGTCCCCTACACTCTATCCTGCAGTGCACAACTTTCTGAGTTGTCCTCCGGCGTTTTGGGACTCCCTTTTGTGACTTCGCATGGACTCTGGTTCACTTTCCTTCCAAGTGCCTGTTCAGGTACTTTTGCATGTGCTGCCTGCTTCTGTGAGGGCTCCCTGAGTTGCTGGGTGCTCCCTCTGTCTCCTCCTCCAAGTGGCGACATCCTGGTCCCTCCTGGGCCACAGCAGCACCCAAAAACCTCTACCACAACCCTTGCAGCTAGCAAGGCTTATTTGCTGTCTTTCTGCATGGGAACACCTCTGCAAGCTTTATCGCGACGTGGGACATCCATCCTCCAAAGGCGAAGTTCATAGTCCTCTTCTTTTTTGCAGAACTCCAAGCTTCTTCCAACCGGTGGCAGCTTCCTTGCACCCTCAGCTAGCATTTCTTGGGCTCCTGCCCCCTCTCGACACTGTCGCAACTATTGGACTTGGTACCCTTGTCTTACAGGTACTCAGGTCCGGAAATCCACTGTTGTTGCATTGCTGGTGTTTGTTCTTCCTGCAGAATCCCCCTATCACGACTATTGTGCTTTCTGGGGGTAGTAGGTGCACTTTACACCTACCTTTCAGGGTCTTGGGGTGGGCTATTTTTCTAACCCTCACTGTTTTCTTACAGTCCCAGTGACCCTCTACAAGCTCACATAGGTTTGGGGTCCATCCGTGGTTCGCATTCCACTTTTGGAGTATATGGTTTGTGTTGCCCCTATACCTATGTGCTCCTATTGCAATCTATTGTAATTCTACACTGTTTGCATTACTTTTCTTGCTATTACTTACCTAATTTTGGTTTGTGTACATATATCTTGTGTATATAACTTATCCTCATACTGCGGGTACTCACTGAGATACTTTTGGCATATTGTCATAAAATAAAGTACTTTTATTTTTAGTAACTCTGGGGGTCATTACAACCCTGGCGGATGGCGGAGAACCGGCGGTAAGACCACCAACAGGCTGGCGGTCTTACCTAGGTGAATTATGACCATGGCGGTTACTGCCATGGTCATCCGCCGGTTCTCCGTCCCGCCCGCCAGGGCGGAAACAACCGCTGGGCTGGAGACCTGGGTCTCCAGCCCCGCGGCCGTCAGTATACTGCCGGCGGTATTTGGACCCAGCTTACCGCTGTGGATTTCCTGCGGTTTGAACCGCCATGAAATCCATGGCGGTAAGCACTATCAGTGCCAGGGAATTCCTTCCCTGGCACTGATAGGGGTCTCCCCCACCAAAAAAAACCCACCCCGACTCCATCCCCTACACCCCCCACCTCCCCTGCCACCCCAAAGGTGGCAGGGCCCCCCTCCCCACCCCGACCCCCAACATAACATTACTCTCACACACCCGACACGCATGCAGGCACCACCAACACACACACGCACACATCCCGACATACATGCCTACATCCACACCCACATTCAAACAAACACGCACACATCCATACAGACAAACCCACAGACATACACGCACTCATTCCCATACACACAACACCCCTGCAAGCATACACGCACTCACACTCCCCCCCCTACATACACACACGCACACCCCCATGCACGCACACAACACACAACACACCCCACTCCCCTCCCCTAACGGACGATCGACTTACCTGGTCCGTCGATCCTCCGGGAGGGGACGGGAGCCATGGGGGCAGCTCCGCCGACACCGCCACGCCAACAAAACATCGCCACAGCGAATCACAGGACGTGATTCGCTAGGCGGTGTTCTGTTGGCATGGCGGTGGAGGTGGAGCAACCTCCACTTCCCCGATGCCCGCAGGTATGCCTGTTGGCGGCTCTCCGTCGGAATAACGACGGTGAGCAGCCAACAGTCATAATACGCCGAGCGGCAAACTGCCTGCACAGGCGGTCTTTCGCACGGCGGTCCCTTGGCGGTCTTGCAAAAAGACCGCCGAGGTCGTAATGACCCCCTCTGTGTATTGTGTTTTCTTATGATATTGTGCATATGACACCAATGGTATAGCAGGAGCTTTACATGTCTCCTAGTTCAGCCTAAGCTGCTTTGCCATAGCTACCTTCTATCAGCCTAAGCTGCTAGAAACACCTCTTCTACACGAATAAGGGATAACTGGACCTGGCACAAGGTGTAAGTACCTCTGGTACCCACTACAAGCCAGGCCAGCCTCCTACACGGACTTCAAGCCCTTTACTGTATACAATGTTCTTCGCAGCACAGCACATGCATACTGTTAGGCGAGGCCTAAAAAAGGCATGTCCAGCCCTGAGCATCAGCCTACTAATACCTTTAAGGTACACCATAAAGAACCATCTGTTCTGAATGCTCGGACTTTGATACAGCTGTTAGATATTGTTAAAGAGACAAAACTCAAAGGCGTCCAGGCACAATTGTACAGTATTGTAATTGAGAAATACTGATAGGAAAGACACTGTAGTAAGGCTGGGCAGGGGGAGACTATGGTTGATCGACGAAGACTGTAAAAGAGCATTCAAGTATGTGACTGTCTGTGTCCCAAAGGTGCTTGTCATACAAAGGCATTAGCGTAACAGGAATTATTTCGGTTTATTAATAGCCGGCTGTCTTGAAGGGAATGAATCAGATAGCCACTAGACGAACTGTGATGAAATTAGCCCGTCATTGGCATGCATTGGCATGGACTATTCGTAAATCCCTTCTACGTGCCAGCCGTGGGCCTGCCACCGCTCGTAAAACAAGGATTGTTATTAAGTCGTCAACCTCTGTGACCCAAAGTGATGCTGGGGAGGAGCACAGCAGACGCAGAAGTGTGGAATGTTACAACAGTGAAGCAACATGAATACCTTGGGGGCGTTTACCTTGGAAGTGGGCAAAGGCAGTATCGTTAACAGGCTGCTTTAAGTATATTATTTGATGAGAGATTTGGGGAAATGTCCCTCCCTCCACGATGTTTACTTATGAAGAGTTACTCAAAGGTTCAGTGCAATATGGGCATCCTAACTATACAAGAGCCAGGTGCTGAGGGAAAATGCACAAAACCCAAAAATGAAAAGCGCAAAGGACAGTGCATTAGGTCGGTCTCTACAGGAAGGTGCCCATCCTATCAAGACACCTCTCCTATTACTCTTGATAAACGTGTTGTGATGCACCAGCAGCCATCTTAAAACGGTTTTCTCAAACAAAAAGCATTCCAAGACGGTGGCCACTGCATGTACCTATGTTGTGGTGTAACAAAGCATGCATTTGCGTCCTGTGGCACCAGCAGCCATTTGCCATTTGTTGTTAAGTTTCATTTAGTTTACACCCTATCTCCTTCATATTTACCCTCCCTATCTGTATATACTGGTTTCTTCCCTTTCCAGATTTACAAGACCCTTCAGAGTAATCTAGCTAATGACTTCAGTCAGAATGAACAGTAAATTGAAAGAATATAGTCGAAAACGTAGATACAACATGGTATCTAGAGAGTAAACCATAACAACCAGTTACTATGATAGGTTGAGCTCTCACACTTTTCTCTCACACTTATATGCTTCAGTGCCCCTCAATGAAGTCTACGCTATATGAATGACATAGTGCAGCTTGATTGACATGTCAGCTGTGAAATCTGAGGCCCATAGGGGTTGAAACCCGGCTATATCACAAATCAAGACATAATAGACATTAACTCACTCATTGGTGCCCTACAGCCAGAATGATTGTTTGAACTAATATTCATACAACTGATAGAGGCGTCTAGCTGCTGATTCCTTACCTGAGTATAATCCCTGTGTGGCAGACTGGATCCAGAAATTCTTTAGCAGTACCCCTGCACACCGGTAAATGGCATCGTTCAGCTGCGCATCAGTGTCGTCCATGCCAGAAGTGGCATGTGCATTGCCTATATAGGCACCACCCCAGCACGTTGACATCACTTCTTTTCTTTCTGCTCCAGTGTGTGCAGATCCGAGCTACCCTAGTCATTTTTTGATTGGGAGTTTTTTCACTTTTATCAAAGCTATTTTTGAGAATTGTGTTCTCTTGTGTGTTAGTTATGTCCTCTAAACAAACAGTGGTTTTCAAACCCTGTTGTGCCTGTCACAGACAGGTGTTTATGGTAGACCCACACTTGGTTTGTTTGTGGTGCTTGGAGTGGAACCACGACACAAGGATCGCGAGGACTGCCTAGTCCTGAATCCGAAGGTACTACGGGAATGTTCCCAAAAGCTCCTCACTGCCTGATGTCAAACGATCCTACAATGCTCTCGATCCCGGTCGCACATAAGGGCCCGGAGCCGCTCACAGAGCTGTGCCTAATGATCGTCATCCCAGCTCTTGATTCCTGGCAAGTCCCACAAGGATAAGTAGTCTATGAAGTCAAAGTGCAGCAATGATGACACCGCTTGAGTCCGTGCTCCTTTGCGGAGCCTGTGCCTCGGTCTGCTCTGCACCTCCCAGAGTTTCCTGGAGACGGAGTTTAATGAGGTCATGCATCTCATATTTTGGTGGCCTGACCCCTTTGGATCACCTTCAGACTCCATAGGTTTGGAAGGGGACCCTACTGGATTCCCACCAGTGGGTCCACCCTTGAATCTATTTGGGCCCCATGGATCCCCTGCTGGATGCAGAGAGCGCTGTCTATGAGGCAGTGATCGTCCAGGGAACCTGTTCCAATGCTGAAATTTCTGGTGCTGCCGACGAACTACGATGCCACTGACCCCATCATCATTCTCAACTCTGATACTGAACCAGGTTGGTGTCACCTTAACAAGACTCCAACCCTGGCTGATACCATGCTTTCTGAGTTGTAGCCAGTGCCTTTTTCTTTTGATATGGAGAGAGGGATTATTGGAAGTGGTCTGAGGACAATTATGCATTCCACCACCCCTTGACAAACCATAGGACAACTGGCAAGAGGAACTGGCGGATGCAGTTCCCACAAACCACATGAGACCACCAACTAGCGGCCAGGCCAGTCAACCCTCCCAGCTGGCAGCTGCTGCTCCTATGCCTTTTTAGTTTACCTTCATATCAGTACAGGCACCTAGAGGAAGGCAGGATTTGCCATAACCTACCACACAGGCAGTCTATAACATTGGACAAATAGGTTCTTCATATCATCCAGTGGGGCTACTCCATCACCTTGATAGAAACAGCCCTCCCCCCTAATCATGCCACATTCTCACAACCGGGTGACAGAGGATGATCTCTCCCTGCTCCAACAGAAAGTACTGGCTCGTTTGGTTTGGCCAAATGAGCTATTGAGAGGTTGCTGGCATCAGAAGTAGGTTGTGGTTATTTTTTCCGCTACTTTCTGGTGCCCAAAAAGGACGGAGCCCTCATCCTACTCTAGAGCTGCTTCTTCTCATCTTCTTCCTGAAGAAGAAGTTCAAGGTGCTCACATTAGCTCAGGTCCTGTCTGCCCTAGATCAGGGAGACTGAATGGTAGAGCTGGACTTGCAGGATGCCTATTTCTACACTCATATTTTGCTTGTCCACAGGTGTTATGTGCGGTTCACTGTGGGTCACGAGTACTTTCAGGTTGCTGTTCTCCCCTTGGGCTTTACCAGCACCCATCGGATGTTTACCAAGGTGGTGGCGATCGATGCAGTATATCTGCAGAGGTCAGGGATTCCATCCTAGCCCTACCTCGACGATTGGTTGCTTAAGGCAGGCTCCAGCTAGGCAGTTGTCTTCCATCTCCGGACTAAGGCGAACCTTCTGCATTCGCTGGGGTTCACTATCAATTTGCCAAAGTCACACTAGACACCTCTCAGATGCTTCCTTTCAAATGAATCGTTCTGGACACAGTGATGTTTCTGGCCTATCATCCCAAACAGCAAGCTCACAAAATTCAGGCTATGATTACAGTGTTTCAGCCTCTATTGTGGATTTTGGTAAGACTGACTCTAAGGCTGTTCGGCTTCATGGCCTCCTGCATCCTGCTGGTCACACATGCCCATTGGCATATATGGGCTTTGCAGTGGGATATGAAGTCCCAGTGGATGCAGCATCAGGGAAATCTCTCTGACATGGTCCACACCTCGGAGAAGCAGTAAAAGACCTGCAGTGGTGGCTGAAAAACTTCTACTGGGTCATTGATAGAACCTTCTCTCTTCTCCATTCAGAGCTGACTGTAGCAACACGTGTCACTCATGGGCTGGGATGGCAATCTGGGAAAGGTGGAGATCAGAGGACTCTGGCTTTCAGTGAAGTCACAGCTCCATATCAACCTGTTTGATCAAGGGAAAGCTAGTTCAGGTATTCAGGGACAGCACCACTGCCATGTGGTACTGCAAACAACAGGGTGGGGGTGGGTCATGGACCCTGTGTCAAGAGGCCTTATGCCTTTGGACATGGTTGGAACATCAGGACATTTTCCCGGTGGTTCAACATCTGGTAGGCTCTCTGAATTCAAGAGGAGGCAAACTCATCTGTTGATGCCTAGTGGATCAGGAATGGCATCTCCATCTAGAAGTAGTACAAGATTTGTTCAGAGACTGGGGAGAAACTTGGTTAGATCTGATCGCACTGCTGAGAATGCTCGAAGTCAGCAGTACTGTGCACAGGATTTTTCAAGGTGACTCTCTTCTTTAGTGTAACTATGGAAATATATTAGGATGCTGGACAGTGGTATTTGAAGGTGTTACATATGGAATTACAAAAATTTAATTTAGATTTGGACTGAGCCTAATGTTGGTTTGAAAACCATATGCTGTTTGGGATAGTAACCCTTCGGGTGCCTTGGACGGAACGGTTACGCCCTGGGCAGCACCGCTGGGTGCCCAGTAAGTAAGCATTACGTCCTGCACCCGGCCCTCGGGGGAAGCGCCAGTGCTCCCCTCAAGGGCCTACCCCACCTCCCCAGGGCAGGGCTGGAAGGGGAATCGCTTCCCCTTCCACCCCGTGCCCCGCCCCTATCTAATGACATCATTAGAGGCCACCTGACGCGCTGGAAGCCATTTGCTTCCGGTGTGTCGAGGGAGAAGAAGGTACGGTTATTTTCCGGCCAGGGGGATTCCTCTAAAAGAGGCATTGGGGGAAAGTAAAGGCTTTTCCTTTCCCTGAATGTTTCTTTCAGCATTCCTGCTGCCTGATCGAGATGCGATCAGGCAGCAGGAATGCCCACTAGATACCAGGGATTATTATCTATTTTTTCTTTTTACTGCTTTATGTGTCGGGGAGCAGCCCCTTGGGCCAGGGTCGCTCCCTTAAGGAGGGCAATATGTTTTTTTTGCCATTTCTGCCTCCCTTGGGGGCAGATCGATGGATTATTTTTAAGCAGATATGCCCCCGGCGGGGGGGGCAAAAGCCACAGTGATGCCAGGAATGCTTTGCGCCTTGTTTTTTTTGTGTGGTGGGGATGCTGTCCTGCTATTTGATGGAGTTTTGTTTTGACCAATGACTTTGTGTTTCACCACTGCGCATATTAGTTGCTCAATGTTCACCAGTAGCACATGGTATGTTTTGTTCAGTTTAGCCGCCTATTGGCTTTGACATGGCATTAGCCATTACTTTCTGTATTCAGTTGAGCCGCCTATTGGCTTTGACATTGCATGCCTATTGACTTTGACATGATGTATTCAATTTAGCTGCCTATTGACTTTGACATGCTATTAGATATTCTGCCTATTGGCTTTGACATGATATTCAGCTCCGCTGCCTATTGGCTTTGACATGATATTATACATTGCATTTTATATTCAGCTCAGCTGCCTATGGGCTTTGACATGATATAAGACATTGCATTTTGTATTCAGCTTAGATGCCTATTGGCTTTGACATGACACTAGACATTGCATTTGATATTTAGGTTAGCTGCCTATTGCCTTTAACATGACATTGCATTTGATATTTAGGTTAGCTGCCCATTGCCTTTAACGTGGAGTTAGACATTGCAGTTGAGAATAGTTCTGTATTTTTCCAAGCTGTGTTTTTGCACCAGAGAACCAAGATGTTTTGCTCTCACAGTAGACTAGACCTGATAAGAGAGAGTACATGGGCGTTGTTTCTCTTCCCTTGAGCTTGGGAACAGGAGTAGTCTTGGAGACCTGGCCAGTCTCCAAAAGGCTTGCTCAGTTTCCCAGGTCTGAGAGGAGGGGGCACACCTTTGTAACGAATGTAACAGGCTGCAGAGAGTCAGATTCGAATCTGCCGGACCTCGTGCTGGAGCTTGGCGCCAGTTGCCAGCATCCCGTGTGGGTAGATGACACTCTTTCTCGCGGCTGACAGGGGTCTCAGCTTGCAGACCTTAGAAAGATGTAGCTGTAAATAGTTCCTACACGGTGAAGTATTTGTTTTGCTTTGCATTCAATATCTTATAAATATAACCTGCTGTGTATATTGCAAACTGATATATTTTGTTTGATTAACGCGGACTTGAAAGCTACTAATTCGTCATTCATTCATAAACATTGTGGTTGGGGAAGAATAAAATAACAATAAAAGTCTTCTTTGACCTCAGAAGTGCATTTCTGTTGTGTTATGTTAGTGCTTAGAAACTAAAATAAGAGGAAAGCACTACAATTGGTACCAGAAGTGGGGTCGGTCATTAAGAGGTGATTAAAAGGGGTTTGACGAGTTAGTAGATTTCTAAGTGCACACTTTAAAAGTGTAATTGTTTTTTTGTTGTTTGGAGAATTACAGAAATTGTTTTCTGTTTGGAGAATCACAGTAGCACGGCAGACCATGTCTGAGAATACATGTGTTGATGAACTGCCTGATGGTGCTAAGAAAAACTGTGAATTGTTTTCTGTTTGGGGAATTACAGAAGAAAATGCATGTGTAGCTAAAATGCCTGATAATGTTTTGAGAAATAATTCCCGTTGTATATATGTAGAAAAAGTGTGTTTTGGAAGTAATGATGACAGAAAGGTCTGGATACCTTTATCTGCTTACAGAGAAATGCAGGAGAAATGTAGGAAGTTGGAACATGAAAATAGGAATTTACGTGAGCAAATTAGCCAGGATACGATAATTCAAAATTATGCTGAAAGTTATAAAAATGAAGAATCTTTCTTGTCCCATTCCAGTAATGAGGGGGTTAAGACAGCTCCGAGCTGCACTGAGTTTTCGTGTGAGCCAGGGTTTTTGGCAGCCAAAATGCATTCCTTAACTGATAACATGGACGAGAATGTGATTTACGAGTTACTGTTGCAAAATGCACAAGTAAAACGAAGGATTTTAGAGCAAGACACCCCGAGTTTCATTAGCTTGTTTGATTTTTGGAAAAAGAATAGCCCTCATTTGAGTGAAATCCTAACACTTTTGTATATGGTCACTGTGAAAAATAATATGCAGCTGCGCGCTTGTGATTTGGCAAATGAAATAATGCAGACTTTAGGTTTCTGCGCAGTGCAAGAAGGAAATACTTATGTACATGTAATTCAAGAACAAGGGAAGAAAATACTGCCCCAAGCTAGAATCATACAATGGATCTGGTACTTGCAAGACAGGGCTAGAGTACCACAGATAAAAGAATTATCAATGAAATTGTGTGCACCATTTGAATTCGTGTCTACTGAAGATAAAAAGCATGTTTGTTTTACTAATGATTCATTGACTGAAATGTTGCTTTCTGGCACAGTAGAAGGAACAGCGTTGTATGAGCTACGTGAGATGTGTCATTTTTACGCTGATTTTTGGTTCTTTGATAATGTTTTAGCCACATGGCTTGTACCTAACTGGTTCAATTACCTTGCAGATGTTAATGAGAAAAATGCAGAGAGAGAAGTGTTCACCCAGAATTCTGCCTTAGTGGGGATGGCTATGTGGGTGCCCCAGAAATGTGAAAAGGCCACTTACAGGTGGGCAGAGATGAGAGAGATGCCCATTCCCCTAGATTTGATAAAAACTGTGCAGCATGCACAAAAGCAATCTGTCATGCAAGCAGTCACAGAGCAGTTGGGGAGAGGAAAGTTACCAGAACAGAAATGGCAAATTGATCATGTTTTAGGGAGAGTGATTGCTGCAAATTACCAAGGAAAAATCGAAATTATGCTGATACCTAGAAAAGAATCTGATTCATTCATACAAATTGGAGACAGAATGGCCCAACTTGGCAAAAATGCAGTGAATGGAGGTTTGGTAAAGAAGGAGTCTGCCCCAGCCCTTCTGACAGTGCAAGAAAAGGGAAGCTGTGGCGCAGCAGATAAAAACCTCAGTACTGATGTGTGGGCTGAAGCCCCAAGTGACCCTCCAGAACCTGCAGAAAATATAACAAAGGGCCCCAAAAACGTCCTGCTGATTATAAAACAGGGAAAGAAAGAGGAAGGGTGCAGTTTAAATGAAAAATGTTATTTGCAAGAAAAGTCATACTTGTTTCTTTTGCAGATCCGACCACGTTTCGCCACTGTCCCTGAGTGTGCTGTGTGGTCCCCCTTCCGGTGTGTGCGTGTGGGGTCGGGGAAGGGACCGAATCCCCAACCTGAACCTGGCTGAGTAAAGTGCCAGCACCATGGATCCATTTTGCGCAAACTGCGCCTTCAGTTCAAGTTCTGACTTTTGCTTACCTTCCAGAAAACCTTTCAGGTGGACCGTGCACCTTTACATGAGCAGAACTCATGCCACATCAAGTTGCTAACACTGTTGAATTAGAGACTCATTCAGAAAAAAAAAATTGCCCAGTCTTTTCTATGTAGATGTATCTGATGTGAAAAGGTCATGAAATCAATGTGTTAATTCACTTCTATTGCTTTACAGGGATTGCTTTGATCATTGAAATTTGATTTGCTGATAATGTTTTTTTTTTTGTTTGTTTGAAATATGAGATATGTGAAACAAAAATTCATTGGTCAAAGGGCGGAATGTCCTGCTATTTGATGGAGTTTTGTTTTGACCAATGACTTTGTGTTTCACCACTGCGCATATTAGTTGCTCAATGTTCACCAGTAGCACATGGTATGTTTTGTTCAGTTTAGCCGCCTATTGGCTTTGACATGGCATTAGCCATTACTTTCTGTATTCAGTTGAGCCGCCTATTGGCTTTGACATTGCATGCCTATTGACTTTGACATGATGTATTCAATTTAGCTGCCTATTGACTTTGACATGCTATTAGATATTCTGCCTATTGGCTTTGACATGATATTCAGCTCCGCTGCCTATTGGCTTTGACATGATATTATACATTGCATTTTATATTCAGCTCAGCTGCCTATGGGCTTTGACATGATATAAGACATTGCATTTTGTATTCAGCTTAGATGCCTATTGGCTTTGACATGACACTAGACATTGCATTTGATATTTAGGTTAGCTGCCTATTGCCTTTAACATGACATTGCATTTGATATTTAGGTTAGCTGCCCATTGCCTTTAACGTGGAGTTAGACATTGCAGTTGAGAATAGTTCTGTATTTTTCCAAGCTGTGTTTTTGCACCAGAGAACCAAGATGTTTTGCTCTCACAGTAGACTAGACCTGATAAGAGAGAGTACATGGGCGTTGTTTCTCTTCCCTTGAGCTTGGGAACAGGAGTAGTCTTGGAGACCTGGCCAGTCTCCAAAAGGCTTGCTCAGTTTCCCAGGTCTGAGAGGAGGGGGCACACCTTTGTAACGAATGTAACAGGCTGCAGAGAGTCAGATTCGAATCTGCCGGACCTCGTGCTGGAGCTTGGCGCCAGTTGCCAGCATCCCGTGTGGGTAGATGACACTCTTTCTCGCGGCTGACAGGGGTCTCAGCTTGCAGACCTTAGAAAGATGTAGCTGTAAATAGTTCCTACACGGTGAAGTATTTGTTTTGCTTTGCATTCAATATCTTATAAATATAACCTGCTGTGTATATTGCAAACTGATATATTTTGTTTGATTAACGCGGACTTGAAAGCTACTAATTCGTCATTCATTCATAAACATTGTGGTTGGGGAAGAATAAAATAACAATAAAAGTCTTCTTTGACCTCAGAAGTGCATTTCTGTTGTGTTATGTTAGTGCTTAGAAACTAAAATAAGAGGAAAGCACTACAGATGCCCCTTGGGTAAGGGTCACCACCCCCCAAAGGGTGAAAAGCACTGTTGGGCAGTTCTGCCCCGCATGGGGGCAGATCGGCCTATTTCTTTTAGACCCATCTGCCCCCATGGGGGGGCAGAATCCACTTAGCACCAGGGATCTTGTGTGTGTGTGTGTGCTTTGTGTGGAGGGGTGGCCCATTGGGGAAGGGTCACCCCCCCAAAGGAGGCAATATATTTTGTGCCATTTCTGTCCCCTTGGGGGCAGATCAGCCTATTTTTTTAGGCCCATCTACCCCCAAGGGGGCAGAAGCCACCAAGATGCCAGTGATTTTTTTTGTTTCCTTTGTTTTTTTTGTGTTGGGGTGCCCCCTTTGGCAAGGATCATCCCCCAAAGGGGGCAATGCACTATTAGGCCGTTCAACCCCCATTGGGGGCAGATCGGCCTATTTTGTTTCAGGCCCATCTGCTCCTAGGGGGGGCAGAATCCACTTCACACCAGGGATCTTGTATGTGTGTGCATGTGTGTGTGTGCTGTGTGTCGGGGTGGCCTCTTGGGCAAGGGATTTAGCACAGTACTGGTGGCCATTTCTACCCCATTATGGGCAGATCAGCCTAGTTGTTTAGGCCCATCTGCCCCCAAGGGGTCAGAGACCACTACACTAGACACCAGGGAAAATGTCTAAATGTTTGGTGGCAGGGTGTTCGTCAACTGGTGAAGTATTTGCATTTGTGATTATAACAGTTTATTTTTGTTCTAGTTCAAAGCTTTTGCTTCCTTTACTGTGGCTCATTGCGGTTTTGGCAGTGGTTGACCTGCAGTTTGCATAGTTGCATGTTTTAGTTAAGTAAATACATTTACTCCAAAAGAGTATTGTTGCCATGCATGAATGACATGTTTGTAGGTGGTGTACTAAATGTAGGATTGTGTGTAAAATTGTCCTTAGATTTGTGCACAATCAGTCGTGGCCTGTCCTTTAGGGCAGAGGGCCCCTCCCCCCACCTTTTGCCCTTCATAAAGAATGCCTGTAAGGCTGAGAAAAGGTCAGCCTGACAGACACTCTTCGCGTTCAGCTCAGGCAGCCAGGAGATAGACGTGCGCAATTTGCGCAGAATCCTAGCTGCCTGAGCTGAACTTTGCTGGGCTGAAGAGGTACAGCTCCTATGGGCGTGACCTCCTCGGCTCAGCAAAGGTCCCTCAAGGCCCTCCCCCTTGGTGATGAGGGGAAGCATCACCAATTGACTCCGACCTAGGTACTTCAGGTTTAAGCCCTGAAGACCCCAGGGCGAGTGTCAATCAGTGACACCTCGTCACAGAGTGGGATGGGGTCAGAAGTCTCACTGACCCCCTCTCACTCTGCGACAAAGTTGAGACTGCTGCCTTCCCCCATTGGCTGACCTAAGGTCAGCAAGAGAGGGAAGGCAGCAGTCCCCACCCTCCTAGGACCTCTGAGCTGAAGGTAAGTGTTTGTGTGTGTTTTTTAAATGAATGTTTGGTGCGTATGTGTATGTTTGAAGGTTGATGAGTGTTGTGAATGGATGTGCGTGCATGTATGAATGAGTGTGAGTGTGCTTCCCGCCCGGCCTCCTCCCTCCAACATTTACCTTCTGCCACTGTGCACAATGATATTTGTGTTGTCTTATGTCTAATTTGCTTTTCTTTTTTCTTTTTAGTGGGATATCATTGGTGATTGCTGTGTCTGTGCAGTGTAATTGCTGGTAAGTCTAGCTTTTTCAAGCAAGTGAATGGTATAGTTTTTGAATACATAACTCTTTGTGATAAAGCCACACTTTGTTTATTACTTATTTTACACAGTGCTGGTTGTTGCTGCCACATTTGTCAGGTAACTTTCTTAGAAAGGATCATGGCTAGCCGCAGGGTGACCGCTCAGCAGGTTGTTAGTATGCTTTTTGAGTCATCTTCTGCTCATGATTATGAGACTGAGTCTGCATCTGAAGCAGAGGAGGAAGAGGGAGATTCTGGCAGTGAGTTTATTGCCCAAGAGGAGTCTTCTGATGAGGAAGCCACTCTCAGTACAGATGAAGGGCCTGTTTTAGAGGAGGAGACTGATGTGCCAATGGTGCAGCAGCCAGGGGCTGAAAGGCTTCCCACTGAAAGACCTGAACTCTGGGATGCCCCAAACATGGAGCAGCCACAGTTGCCTGTCTTTACTGGTCTCCCAGGGTGTAGAGTAAATTCTGAAAACTTTTGGCCTGTCAATTTCTTTGAGTTGTTTATGGACAATGTATTTTTTGAAGAGATTGTTGAGCAGACTAATGTTTATGGGGAGCAGTATTTGAGAGACAATACTGCTAGACTTAGGCCTCAGTCTACGTAGAGCTACCCAGTGGATTCCCACAAATCTGGAAGAGATAAAAAAGTTCTTGAGTTTGACTTTTTTGATGGTGTTGATAAGGACTCCATCACTGACTTCTTATTGGTCTACTAGTCCCTTGATGGCAATAGCTATATTTCCTGCAACCATGACTTGTTATCGATATTTGCTTCTTCTTCGGGTGCTAAATTTTGTAGACAATGCTTTAGCCTTGCCACGAGATCACCCTGATTATGACTGTCTTTTTAAGATTAGGCCTACCCTTGAACACTTTGTAGATTGGTTTTCAGACGTCTATGTTCCAGGCAAAGAAATAAGTGTGGACGAGTCTTTGGTCCTGTTCAAGTCGTTTGGTTTTTAAGTAGTACATTTCTAGTAAGAGGGCACAGTATGGAATTAAATTGTATATGCTGTCTGAAAGTAGTACAGGATATATTTATAATTTCCGGGTCTACACTGGTAGGGATTCCAGTATTGACCCCCCTCGTCCGCCCACTTTTGGAGTTAGTGAGAAAATTGTGTGGGAACTTAGTAGACGACTGTTTATCAAAGGTCACCATTTGTATGTAGATACCTTCTACACTGGAGTTCAGTTGTTCAAGGAATTGTTCAGAGTGGACACTGTTGCTTGAGACACAATCCACTCTAACCGGAAAGACTATCCAAGGAAGCTTGTCTGTAAAATACTTCAGAGGGGACAGTGCAGTGCTTTGCGGAATGGTGAGCTGCTAGCTCTGAAATTTGTAGACATGAGGGATGTGTACGTGCTAATTACCATCCACGATGAGAGTACTTCACCTGTGGCTGTTTGGGGTCAAGTTGCTGAAGTGCGCAAACCTTTGTGCATTTTAGACTACAATAAGCACATGGGTGGTGTTGATAGAGTAGATCAGAGACTGGAACCCTACTAAGTCTTACGTTTGGTATAAAAAGTTGGCAATTCATTTGTTTAATCTAGCAACGTTTAATGCTTTTATTGTGTTTAAGGATTGTTCCTCTGAGTCAAGGATTAAATTTGTTAAATTTCAGGAGTCAGTGATAGAGAACCTTGTTGCGGTGTATCATGCAAGAGTTCTTAGAGTAGCAGTGGTGGAGGATGTGGCTAGATTGAAAGATTGCCACTTTCCTGATCAGATTCCTCTCACCTCCCACTCCCAAAAAAGACTTTCCAGCTAAGAAATGCACAGTCTGTGCCCAAAGAGGTATCCAGAGGGAGACTCTGATGTACAGCCCCGATTGCCCTTCAAAGCCTGGGCTGTGTGTGGCCGGCTGTTTTCGGAGTTACCACACCAGAAATAACTTTTGGGAAATATTGGGAGCGTTAACTGTCTGTTTTACATTTTTATATGTTCTGTTTCAGGGTTGGCATTACTGTCATGTATTTAGTTAGAGCTTTTGTTTTTGTAGTTTTGTACTTACTTATAATTAGTAAGTGGTTTGTTTGCTGTTTAAAAAAAAAAGTAATGGTGGTGTGCATGGAGTGGCATTTGGCTAACGGTGTAAATAGTGACTTGCTGTTGGCCACTGCAACACACTGCCAGTCAAATGCCAGTCCACACACACCCATCAGCTGGTGTGATTGCTGTATCAGGCATGTGGGCGTATGAAAGTGATGAGGCCCTTGAATGGCACTGTCTGTTGATGCGAGTGTTATAATGTGCAGGGCCCGCAGCTGGCGGCGTGAATGGTCTTGTGCATGTCAAGTATGAAAGGTGTATGAATGGACTGTAAAGCAGTTGGTGCCTTGACTCTGCTTTACAGCTCACAAGCTGTGAGTAATAGGTTCAGTTTTTTGGCCTTTCAGTTATCAACAGTGCATTTCATTTTTATTGTAAAATGTGATCTTCTGAACCATCACTCACCCTCGTGCCAAATCCAACCAGTATGTGTGGTAAAAATGTAAAAACCTGCTCTGCTGTAATCAGGCATCGCAGCACACCCGTGACATGCTAGGTGTCTCGGGTGGGACCCCAATGATGAAGCATGCCACCAACTTGGTTGGTGGATGAGAGGTCTTTTTAACATGACCTAAGTGCATTTCTTTTCACAATTTCAGTGTTTGGAACATCAGAGAAGGATGTGGGTACATCAAAATTATCTATTACAAAACTACCTCTTTTTCCGGGGGGGGGGGTGCACCTGCATTTTTGGTCCTGGGTGCGGCCTTCATCTAGGGAAACCTACCAAACCCAGACAGTTTTTCAAACTAGACAGCCGGAGGAGTCCAGGGAGGTGTGGCTTGTGTGGATCCAAGACTTCTCTGCAAACCTCAAAATTTGCTTAAAAAAGCATATTTTTCCTTTGTAGGATCACCGCACCGGCACAAGTTTCCTACCACCCAGCGTTCCCCTCAGTCTCACAAGTAAAATCATACCGCACTTGTGTGGGTCCCCAAAGCAGAGTCAGCCTAAAAATGTATAAAAGAAAAAATGTGCTTATCAACTCGTGCTATTCCCTCAATCTCTACAAATTTTTGGCCTTTTCCTGTTGCAGGCACCTGGGCCACCTACACAAGTGAGGTATTATTTTTACCGGGAGCCGTTTTTTGCCAAATTTTGAGGTTTGCAAACGATTCTGACTAACAGAACCTGATGAGAGCCCGACAAGTCACTCCATTCTGAATTCCCCTAGGTGACTAGGCTTTAGAAATGTCCACGTTTGGTAGGTTTTCCTAGGTGTCGGCTGAGCTAGAGGCCACAACCCACAAGTAGGCCACTTTGCAAAACAGGTCTGTTTCTTTAGGAAAATGAGATGTGTCCACGTTGTGTTTTGAGGCATTTCCTGCCACGGGCACTAGTCCTACGCACAAAAGTGAGGTACCATTTTTATTGGGAGACCTTGGGGCACGCTGGGTGGAAGGGAATTTGTGGCTCCTCCCAGATTCCAGAACTTTCCACCACCGAAATGTGAGGAAAAAGTGTTTTTTTGGCCAAATTTTGAGGTTTGCAAAGGATTCTGGGTAATAGAACCTGGTAATAGCCCCACAAGTCACCGTATCCGGAATTTCCCTAGGTGTCTAGTTTTAAAAAATGCACAGGTTTGGTAGGTTTCCCTAGGTGCCGGCTAAGCTAGAGGCCAAAATCCACAGCTAGGCACTTTGCAAAAAACAGATCACTTTTCTTTGGGAAAGTGTTTCGTGTCGCGGGCATTAGGCCTACCCACACTAGTGAGGTATAATTTTTATTGGGGGACCGGGGGAACACAGAATAGAAGAACAAGTGCTATTGCCCCTTGTCTTTCTCTACATTTTTTCCTTCCAAATTTAAGATTGTGTGTAAAAAAGACATCTGTTTCAGAAATGCCCTGTATTTCACATGCTAGTATGGGGACCATAGAATTCAGAAATGTGCTAATACCCACTGCTTCTCAAACCTTATCTAGTGCCCATTTTGGAAATACAAAGATTTCCTTGATACCATTTTTCACTCTTTATAGTTTACAAAATAATTTACTGTATACCCAGTACACATTGAAAAACCATTAAACATTAAAAGGTGCACCTCATTTATTGGCTCTGGGTACCTAGGGTTCTTGATTAACTGTATATTGCTTTTGGAAATCTGACATGGCAGGAAAAAGTTACAGAGTAAAACATGGAGAGAAATGGCTGTTTTTTGCCTCAATTTAAATATTTTTGTATTTCAGCTGTTATTTTCTGTAAGAAAACCTTGTAGGATCTACACAAATGACCCCTTGCTAAATTCAGAATTATGTCTACTTTTAAGAAATCTTTAGCTGTCTGGGATCCAGCATTGGTTTTACACCAATGTTTGTCCCTAACTGGAAGGAGGCTGAAAGTACAAAGAATTGTAAAATTGGGGTATGTCCCAGTAAAATGCGAAAATTGTGTTGAAAAATGTGGCTTTCTGATTCAAGTCTGCCTGTTCCTGAAAGCTGGAAAGTTGGTGCTTTTAGCACCGCAAACCCTATGTTGATGCCATTTTCAGGGAAAAAAACAAAAGCTTTCTTGTGCAGCCATTTTTCCAATTTAAAAACAAAATAAAAATGTTCCCTGTATTTTGGCTAATTTCTTAGTCTCCTTCAGGGGAACCCACAAACTCTGGGTACCTCTAGAATCCCTAGAATGTTGGAAAGAAAGAGCACAAATTTGGGGTGGATAGCTTAAGTGGACAAAACGTTATGAGGGCCTAAGCGTGGACTGCCCCAAATAGCCAAAAAAAGGCCTGGCACCTGAGGGGACAAAAGACCTGGCAGCGAAGGGGTTAATCATTCTACAGGTTATGAGCTCAACATCACAACAAGCAATTGAAATGTAATATGTATATGTACATGCTTCTGAGCAACTATAGTGGCAGTCCTTTGTTAAGTGTATCAGAAAGGCATTTTTATTTTATTTTCGTTGAGTGCAGATGGATTGGTATGATGGTATGCCTGGGATGAATGAAGTGATTGATTAGGGTTGATTAGATGATTGAGTTGGTCTGTGCAAGATACCAGGGGAGGATAAGTGATTAGTAATTATTTGGGTTATATTTGGTTCATTATATTACTATTGTTTATTTACATATTGTTTTCATGTACATTATGAGATAAAAAAAAGCATTTATGTTGGAATAAAAATATTGTTTTGATATATTTTTTTCGGAATCTTGATTCTATGTCTGTCTCTAAAGTTGTATCCTTTATGAGTTATATTTGCAATCAAGTAAAAAGTTGAGGAAATGCAGTAATTTTTTATGTGACATTTTTATTGTTGCCTGAAAATAGCTGGTGGTAAGAAACACCAACAGAAGTGTTTTTAAAATGATAATACACTTGCAAAAACTGTGCACCCCCACCTGAAATCAACATTCTTTTTCCTTGAGGTGCTCTGCATAAAATTCTTCTACGCATTGAGCAAAAAGCATTCTACTGAGGGTTTGCATGCTCATTCCACCAGAGCCAAAGCTGCAACCAGTGCGTTAGCTTGTGGAGCCCCTGTCCTGGACATCGATTAGGCAGCAATATGGGCATCTTTACAAATGTTCACCAAGCACTATTGCTTGGACCAGTGGGTCTCAAAGTACAGCCCAGGTGCCGCATGCAGACCTCCTGACCTTTAAAAACGGTCCCTGGCCTCTTCGTCAACAGTAACACTGGGTTGCTGTTTGCTCGAATCAGCAGTAAAGCTAAAAATATGTTAAAAAAAGATGCATGCATTTCTCAAAAGGTTAATTGAAGTTAAATAAAGGAAGTGACTAGGGTATCCTAATGGCTTCACTTCAGAAATGCCATCATTTTTAAAGCCATCTTCCCACCAAAGTGTAAAGGTATAAAAAAGGCTTTTCACAATTCAAAACGTGCATTTTAACATGCAGAACCATTTTACCTTAGTACATCAGATTATATCAGTGGATTGGGAAGTATTTTTTTTAAAAGTGATAGCTTTCAGATATGAATTTAGAAACATTAATTCTTCACTTCATCCTGACAGAAATGCCAATAGTGAGCTAGGAGGCAAATCAGTTTGTATTTGTAGTCGCGGCTCGCGAGGGCTTCAGTGGGTGGGCTGGCGTGCAGAGGGGGAAATTAATAAAATAAAATAAATGTATTAAAAAACAAATTACCTCCGCTCTCGTGCTGCCACTCCTCTGACTCCTCAGGCTGCAGGCACAGGCTCCCAGACTGCCCTGCGGCCAATCCTGACGCTGCTCAGAGCAACATCAGCATTGGCTGGGAACACCCTGGCTGGGTGCTCCCAGCCAATGCTGATGTTTCTCTGAGAAGCGCCAGGATTGGCAGCAGGGCAAACAGGGAGCCTGTGCCTGCTCTATCCAGACCCGCAACACAGTGCTGGCCTGGATATAGCACACTGCGCATGTGTTCTTGGCCGGCCCGAGACGGCCGGCCAAACACACATGCACTCTGAGGGGAGTGCACAATGCAGTCCCTCAGTGCTCGACCTCCCCTATGCCCCGCCCCTTTAAAAATGAAAGGATAATAAACTTAGCTTATTATCCTTTCATTGTTAAAGGATTCTCAGCGCTTGCTGCTGATGGTGGGGGGGGGTGACGCTCCTCCGCCATAGCAGAGGAGCCGCCACTGGTTATGTGCCACTCTTTGGGTGGGCTGGGTTCCTTTTATACATGAATAACATTAAATTGTATTAGATCGAACAAAGGAGAAGATTGTGTCCAGCACAGAGCCTGAAGTAATGTATTTCGAGGCCCCCACATGTAATAATGAAGAAAAAGAATGGAAAGTGAAATTAAATAATTGCCTAGGATCAAACAATTTGGTTAAGTGGAGAAGCCGGAATTAATCCCCAATTTCTGGTTTCACATTGTGCAGTTCAGATACAAAATGTATATGCTTCGCTTCCCCTACGTGCAACTCAGAGCCAACCGCTGTCTGCCACCCTGCTGGCATCAATGCGGCCGTTTCCGCATCAAAGACCAAACTTTGTGGTCCCCTTGAAAAAATATTCAAGTACCCTAGCTTGTATGGTCAGGTTCATTGTGATGGGCACTTTGCATGTTTGGTCCTGCAGGACATTCCGGTCTAATCTATTCACAGACCCACCACTGGGGAGGTATTGTATAAGTATTTATTCTAAGGTAAGGAATCTGCAACTTGAAGTCTCTATCAGATGAACAGAGTTGAGTGTCTACCAGATAAGGCGTTACCGAAGGCAAGTAACTTGTTCCACAATAAGTGTGTGGGCAAGAATGCATGCAGAGTTAAATGCTAGCTGTTGAAATCTGTGTACAACTTGCAGGTCTTAATGTTTTGGGCTCTTGGGGGTACTTATTAATTGGGTGTTTTATAGGGTTTATAAACCTTCAACTAATTATTATTACTATTATTGTTGTTATTATTGTTATTCTTAATACTATTATTGTCGTTTATCATCATTATAATAAAAATAACAATACTCTTATTATTGCCATCATTGTTATTATTGTTATAATTACTAATGTTAGAGCATTGCTATTTTTATTATTAGTATTGTCGTTAGCATCATGATCATATTTGTTGTTATTATTGGTATTTTGCATTACCATTGCTCAAAGTATTAAGTATACCACCACATCTGGGAAAGAGTATGGTCCAACGAAGCCCACTTTAATCAGAAGAAAAAGTATAACTGTAACATTGAAATGTGAAGCTAAGTTATTGTCGGTGCTTTCTTGCCCATGACTCAGGCTCTTATTGCCAAACACAGATGAGCACAAGGGAGAGGCTGTGAGAGGTACTGGAAGGCAGTGATGGAAGGAGGAGGATGAGGCGGTATGGCAGGAAAAACCAGCTGGAAATGCGTTCACCTCCCAGATGTTGGTAGCAGCTCGCAGCTCACTTGTACCTTGTGCCAGCACTCGAGCGCTACCATCTCACCATCCTGCTGTGGGTGATTCCTGTCTACCTCCGACATCCTTCCAATGAGAACTCGCTAGCGGAGGCACTTCCGGGACCCGCAGCATGGGACCCCTCCATTGCGGCGCTACGGGCCTGCTGCTCATCCTGGGTGAGTGACGCGCTGCTAGTGCACAGTACCGTGGCCGCTCTGTCAGCACCAATGTATACATGCCGACAGACCCGAATCACTCAGGACATTCCCAAGTTTCGAAGGAAATATGTATTTATTTTAGCTGTTTCATGCCTAAAATTGCATCAGCTTCAGTAGAAGTAAATGGAGAAAACATATTCCCTGATTTTTTCCCAAAATTGTTTAAAAAGGTTGGCATGGATGTCAGTGCATTACATGGGCACGTACTTTCAGGTACTGAGTTATGCACTTCTGTAATTTGTGCGAGAGAGATCCTGTACTCTTCAGCATTGATCCAGTGTTTCTAATGGGAGAATAGCAGCCCTTCGAAGTAGCAAACATGTATAATGGGACAAGGAGCACCTTCAATTCTATATATGCCCATTTCAAGCATTGATCAGCACTTCAGCGTGGAGATGCAGAAGGCTGGTAAAGTGAAACAGATCTGTTGTGTATTTAGCAGCATTCCCAGCGAAAGCTTCCCAGACCAGACAGATTTCTGTGTTGGATTTGACGATCCATATACAGTCAGGGCACCTGAGATCTTGCAGCGCAAATGCGATCGCTTTTTACCTGACAGGTGTAGTGCATATAGCTCTGTTTTGTGATTGGTGTAGCGTCTGAAGAGATATTTTATGGAGGCTTATAAATACTGCCAACAGCCACGCTGTAATATATTCTGGACATCACTACTGCATGTAGTAGTAATTGGCAGTATTCAGTACTCAAGAGTAGATTTTTGATAAAGCATATAGAGGCAAATTGAAAGATTTCACACTGGCTGAGGTTTGTGGCTTAAGAACACTCAGAGTCCATATTATCAGCATACCAGATTTTGCAGTGAAGATTCTACTTCTGTTCCTCATTTTTGCAAGCATGCTATGTATTTCATATGAAAGAGCAACACTGCAAAGATCTAAGTGGCTTGGTCCTAAGGTAATGGCATGCTACAACAGTGTATTATAAGGAATAAAGTACCCCCTGTTGTACATTATAAGAATATTTCAAATCATCTTGGAGTTCCTTGAATTCGACCCTCAGTCTTGTCCCTGTTTATGGTCATGGAACACCTTGGTGACTTGCTATATATTTATAATGTATGGCTGGGGGTACTTTATCCCATAGCTTTTACTATTAGTAGCAGCATTTATGAAAGTAATAATAATATTGTTGACAATAGTTCTACAACGGCTAACAATAGTAATGGCAGTGGTACTATTCCTGCTACTCCTTAAAGTACAGCTATTAGTACCATTTCTATTAGTAATGGTCCTACCAAGAATTCCTCTATTTCATTTATGCTAGATGTGTTTGTTTTCTTTGGTATCAAAGGCATTATTCAGGAAAAAAGAATGTTACATTATTTTAGTGTATATCTAATTTATTGTAATTGTGTCCGACCCATAAGCAAAATTCTAATGGTACCATGCCCCGTAATTTACAAGGGAGATAGCAAGCCTGACAGTTATTAGCTGGTAAATGCAATGAAAAGCACTGCTGTAATAGCTTAGAGTTGTAAAAACACAAGCACAATGTTCAAACGTAAAGACACCAGAAACTAATGTAATAGCCTAGCAAATGAGGACCAGCTACCAAAAACGGCATTTATAATGCCTTTAGGTGTGTGCATGGTCTCACCATGTGCAGTGCAATCATAATCAATGCTGCAAGTTTCAGTTAGTGTTCATTCGGCCTGGTCGGTATCCCCCATCGGCATCCCTCAGTCTCAATCAATGCGGTAAGATTCAGTTAGTGTTCATACGGCCTGGTAGGTGCCCGCTAGTCACAGTTAATGTTGTGAGATTCCTTCAGAGTTAATTTGTCATGGTAGGAGCCCACTAGTCGCAATCAGTGCTGTAAGTTTGATTCAGAGCTCATTCAGTGTGGTAGGTGCCCACTAGTCGCAATCAATGCCGTAAGATTCTTTCAAAGATAATTCAGCCCATTCAAAGTTCATTCAGTCGGGTAGGTGCCCACTAGTTGCAATCAATGCCATAAGTTTGAGTCAGAGTTCATTCAGCCTGGTAGGTGCCCACTAATCACTATCTATGGCGTAAGTTTCATTCAAAGTTCATTCAGCCTGGTAGGTGTCCACAAGTGGCTTTCAGTGCTGTAAGTTTCATTCTGAGTTCACTTGGCCTGGTAGGTGGTCACCAGTCACAGACTATGTCACTTGATCTTTAGATTTTTATTCCACGTTGCTTCCTCTTCTCCCACTTAATCTTTGCTTCATTGATCCAGGAATTGTGTGATATTCCTTCAGATCAAGGCGCCTGTTTTCTGTGCCATCATGGCTGCTCTTAGTAGCACTCATCATTCTCTTGGGAGAGCCTCGAACCCCTTCTCTTTGTCTCTCAGTCTTCTCCTCCTCCCACATCGTCTTTATCCAATTGGTCCATCCACGTGATTTTCTTGTCCTTTGCTCTACATTCAAGTTGGGCTCGGTGATATCCATCAACAGACTGTGGGCAATCAATAAATGTTTTAAATTCTGAAAAACAGTCAAAAAAGCTATAAACTGTAAACGATGCAATCCACGTCATAATGTAGTGCCTTCTAATATTTTGCGTGATGAATGCAAAGAGAAGTTATAGAAAAATGCAAAAACCAATGCAGACTTTCCAGATTTCACTTTTTTCTTGAAGACAGGAAAGTCATCACCGGTCCCACCCTTCAGATTCTGGCCTCTGTCTGCAACTTTTTTTGTCCGTTGCAATTGTGGTTGTACGGAGGCAGGTCAGGTCTAGTGAACTGAGAAAGGGTTCCTTTTATACTACACGTGCATTTGTATACAGTTACTTTGCCAGTGGAAAAGACAAAAATATATGTATTTTTTCATTGCTGGCTTCCTCCCACAATATCAATATTGTGCTCCCAAAAGGCTAAATCGTTCAGTTCAATTTTAGATAGCAGGCTCAAATCCAATAAAATGACTCAAAACTGACTTTAAACACGCCAGCCGGGCTGATAAGCTTAAATAAATAAAGTTCCTAATACCATGAATAATTTTTCTTTCCATCTTTGATACTCAACAAACAAAAGGTATAAAAGCGAAATCGACAATCGGGGCTAAATTGCCCAGAATCAGACATGTGCAGTGAAATTTTGCACTGACGTGCCCTGATCACGAAGTGCAAAAAATGATTTTACAAATACATATGCAAAGCACAATTTTGAGCTGACCTACAGGTGAAGATATAATACTGCACTAAATGTAATTTTTGACCAAGTCGATCAGTGAAAATGGCTGAGCAAGATAGCACTGTGAGATCAGGCTAGATTACACATCCTTAGAATCATCAAAAGCTGCCACTAGTAATAGTCAAGAAAAAAGGATTTTGAGCGCACGTTTTGAACTCCCTGACAAAAAGGACAAATTAGCATAAACTGTAACTTACATCTGCTGTTGCCGGGCAGTTTGTACCATCATTTCCTTCAGTTTAGCACGTAATTAAATCACAAATGGCCCTGCGACACTCCTACTAGTGCAATATACATATAGTGGAGTTGTTAACCCTCACTAGGATGCCAGAGCGCTTTAAAGATTAAAAAAATGCAAAACTGGATGTAAACTTAGAAATGGAACAGGGAGGCCCTCTGCTACTTAAGTTTTGCGTAGCTACCGTGGTGAACCAAAAAATAGTGTCAGTTTAATAATCCTTTCAAAGGCCTGCATGGGGCATATTCACAAGAAAGTGGCGCATCAGTCCCTATGCGCCACTTTTCTTGTGTTGGCCCTGCCCCACCTAACGACATCATGGTTGTGCTGTATTTACAGCACGGCACACCATGGCGGTCGTTAGGACAACAGCGTCAACACTTTTGACGCTATTGTTGCACTTTCCTGCGCTAGTGTCAAAATATTTGACCCTAGTGCAGCAAAGCACAGGGAGCCCCACTGATTAAAATGGGTGTGTCATTTTAGCACCTGCTCTGAGCAGGCGTTAAAAATGATGAAAAAAATGAGGCAGTGAAATGTTGTAAATTTCACTGCACCGTTTTTTTTGGGCCTCCCTCCATCGGAACGACCCTCCCTTGCATACATTATGCCTGCCGCAGGCGTAATGTGGCATATGGGTTTCCATAGTGGCACAATGCAATAAAAACTTTGTAAATACGGTGTGGGAGAAAAGCCTCCTAATGCCACCTTAGAATGAAAAACTTACGCTAGGGCGGCACAAGGTGGTGCAAGGGGCTTGTAAATAAGTCACTATGTGCAGTGCTAAATTGTGTTGCATTGTGCAATCTTGCGTGTAAACATTAGTAAATTAGGGCCACACTGTATAGCTGGTATCAGCATTTCACACCAGCAGTTTTTTTCATTCCTCATATCTTAGGTTAGTAAAAATGTTGTCTTTCGGGGTCACCAAACGAACACAAGCTGTTATACAGCTGTGATCTGAAAGGAATGTTCTTAACAGGCTAACCAGAAATATATCATAAGACCACAAACGCTTCTCTTGAGGAGCCAGAGATCCAATCACGGAAGTAAGACCAGAAGCCAAGGCACCAATCTCTTGGTAAACCTTGATTCCATGAAGTGGAGCCTTTTAAGGAGCCAGTCATTGAAGACCCGAAGCCAAGTCATCGACCTCTCTGTAAACCTTGGTTCCATCAAGTGAAGCCTTCTAACCTTAGTTATGCATTCATTAGCAGCAGAAAAAATCGGGATACCTGATATTTACAGATTGCAGGTACAGCAATCAGGCATCAGATAGAAAATTAGAGATTTCATACTGCAGAAAGCAACATGTCATTGAAAGGTATTGCAAACATTACAAGATATTCCCTTACTTCAATCTTCTGTTTTATGGTTTGTAAAATGATTTTACTCACATTGCCTTAGTGATTGAAAATATGAGGAGAAGGCACACACCTATGGGCTATGCTCTGCATTGGGATCATTTTCAGATAAGTGAGAGAGTCTTTACTCTTGACAGATTCGTAAGGTTCTATACAACTTATGTATAGTGAAAATTATCTTTCCTCATTGGTGCCCCACGGGCTTTTTATGTCATTTCATGTAAAGCTATCCATCAATTAAATGGCGTGTGGTGTCACTCTCATACTAATGTCATTGACCAAAAGAAGGCTGTTGAAGGTGATGCCACTGCACAGACCCCCACATTTCGAGAGAATGGAGTCGCCCTGGAATCCAGAATATTGTAGATACATAGATGCTTTGGTTAAGAAGTCCTGTGTGAATATAGTGCCTTTAGACTCAGCAGATTATCGGGTAAGATGCTGACTTCTATGTTGCCCATCAAACATGCCACATAATAGTGAGAATTACATTCAAAACCAGTTTGTCCAAGCAGGCTTATAATGAGATCAGCTAACAAATAAAAAACACAATCAAACTAAACAATGCAATAAAATATGTAGTCATCTGATGACACAGCGACCGCAGCTTGGAGGAATGTGACACAGGATGAAACATAGTCGGAAGAAGACTTTCACAATTATCCTGTGTGTTGTGTATTGTGAGTACAGCTTGGAGATGGCGCTGGCATATTGACTTTAAAAAAGCTTCTAAATAATAATCACGAGAAAGGATCAGAGGTCTATTTCACTTGTCCAAAGAGACAAGCTTCGATTTCTGCCTGAGATACCTCTGGCATGCATATGGTGTAAAATAAAAATCAGTACAGCACAGACAAAATGGCAAAATGTTTACATAGCGACTCAGCCCTGAGTTGCTACGTTTCAAGATTATCAATAAAATGAATAGCTCACTACATTATGGCTCCCATCTTGTAACAGATTTATAGAAGAGTCGTCTATCAACCATGATCTACATGTGAATGAATCAAAGAATAACACTCGGACTACTTCTGAGTGTTCCCTCTATGTTGGATTTATTGTTGTAAGAGGAATGGTTTTTGAGCAGTAGAACCAGGAGGGGTTGAGCGCCTTTTAGCCACTTTTGGCTACTAACACTAGTGCAGCCGTTTAGAGCCAAAGCTGGTCTGTTTTTGGATTCTGATAATATTTTTTTCAACTTCATCAATTTTGAGAACCTGGTGAAGTTTTAAAAAGCAATTTATCAGGTTGGCTAAAACCAACTTCACACATTTCGCACACATAGTAAACCTACAGTGCACATTATTGACCTAATTTACGAGGCCCTAGTTTCGCACTGTGCCACCGGAGCATCGTTTCTTTTACTCTTCGGTGGTGCAGTGTGCCAGCCCATATTTACAAGGCCACATAAAGCCACCTTGTGTGTCTTTTCATGGCCTTGTAAATATGGTCCCTTTTCATGTATAACACTGCGTGAAAGGGGCATTCCATGGGTGTTGCTTGAAGTGTTCCCATGCAGCACCCAGAGAACCCGAAGGAATGTTATGCGTTCCCAGATTTACAAGTCTGGGAATGCGTCAGATTCCTATGCCACCTCAGGGGTGGTGTAAGAATGACGTAACGGGGAGAAATATCTTTATTTCTCCCCGTTTTTCCGCTTTCTATGTGTGCTGCATTCTGCAGCACACATAGAAAGAGGAAAACATCTCTTGTGATTGTTTTTGTGGAGGAAGGAGTCCCTGGCGCATGGCAGCAATTTGCGCGCCAGCCCAGGGGGGATAAGTTCCATTTCTACCCTTTCCCAGTGCAGCAAGGCACTTGGGCCTTGTATATGAGACCCAATGTGTCCAGATCAATGCAATTGTTTAGGCCTAGGTACTCCATTATGTTGAGTCCTGATCTTCACCGTCAGAGACCTCCCCCACACAGGCTTGACAAGCAGATAGCAAAAAATAACACTAACTCCTCCCATGTGGAGCCTACCAATAGAAGTGAACACCCTCCAGTACATCCTGCATGTAGAAAAGAAGACCTTCAATAGCAGACTACTGGACAATCCCACCTCCTTATGTTTGACTTTAACAAGAAACAGTAGGACTCGCTGTAATGAATATTATTAAAATATTACCCCTCATCCCGCCTTCCACACACAAGTCCACAAAAATTAGGATATAGCAAGTAGAAAGGGGCCTTTCCAGAAAAGACATACACAGAGCCACCCATAGTGAACAACTTTAAACTGTGTTCAACATGCACTTAATTAACAAGGGACACCCAAGAACTAAAACTGCCTAAGCAGAATTGGTGGGGGTCATGCTAAGCACAGCAGCCCCAATGAAAGCTGCAGACACATCCTGCCTATAATGACATATGTATGCGAGGAAAACCAAGTAGGTCCTTTACAGATGTCAGCCTTGAAAACAGTTACACTCAGGCAGAAAAGCTTTCCCTTCGGTTGAATGCCCTGGAAAAGAGAAGAAAAACGGAATCTCAAGCAAAAAGCAATTGCTGATTGAATCTGTTGGACCTGGCCCTTTTTGCAGGGCCATTCCCAAACTTTTTGCCTTCCTCTTCCTATTTTGTCTGACCCCTTTTTGTTGAAGTTAGGATTCTGAGCACTTTACTACTGCTGATCAGTGCAAAATTGCATGTACTCTCCCTTTTAAACTTGGTATGATTGGCTTACACCTAATTGACACATTTAATTTACTTGTAAGACCCTTGTACAGTGGTATCCCTGTACCCAGGGATTGTAACTTAAATGCTACTAGTGGGCCTGCAGTGCAACTTGCACCTCCCACTGAAGTAGCCTTTCAAACCTGCCTCAGGCCTGCCACCGCAGAGCCTGCATGCGCAGTTTACTGCCACAGGAACCTGGCATCTAAATTTACTTGCCAGGCCTAGACGGTCCCTTTTACTACATGTAAGTCACCCCTAATGTAGGCCCTAGCTAGCCCTGTGGACAGGGTGCTGTGTAGGTAGGAGGTAGGACATGTGCCTTGTTGTGTGGCATGTCCTAGTAGTGACAAACAGCCTATTTGGTTTCTCACTACTGTGAGTGCTGCCTCTCTCATACAATTGCATTGGAAATGCTCTAACATATGTCTAAGTGGTATTGTCTAATCTATGAAGGGTGGCGTAGGCATGTTTGGTATGGTTGTAATGGTAGTGAGAAATGCAGCTTACTGGTGTAGGTGGATTTTTTTATTACCATTATAGAAGTGTCACTTTTAGAAAGTAAGCATTCCTCTGTGCTTATGACTGGTGTTTTGCAGCTTGACTCCAATCCACATCTGGGGTAGAGTGACAGCTGGGCTTTGTGCATACTTTTCAGACAGCCTGTACACAGGGCGGGTGGAGGTGTCATAAGACTGCATCTGCATATTGAATATTCTTCCTGGGCTGGTGGAGGTAGCAGTGGGGCACACCTACATCTGTAAAGGCTGTGCCCTCTTCTCACACAAAAGGCTTGTTTACCCACTACTGATTTCTGCAGCCAGTGCTAGAGGAGAGAGGGGACATTCCTGGAACCCATTAGTGGTGGTTGAAACCTCCTGTCCCCCTCTTGTGGAAGCTGCGCAAAATGAGTATGAGTACAGAGGGTTGTCCCCCACATTAACAGAGCACTTTTTGGAACCTGGACTGGACCTCTGTCAGGGGAACAGCTGGACTACACAAACGACTCTTCTGGAATGCTCTCCTGTTTGTTTCCCTACTACCTGGTGTCTGCTGGGTGGCACAAAGGACTCATCAGGAGTGCTTTTCTGTTTGTTGCCATGCTCACCAGCTGCCCACCACAGATTTGTGGAGGACTAAGATCCCAGAGGGGGTTGATAGGAGGGACTGCCATCTCTACGACCTATTTTGGTGTGCTGGCCTGCCTGTCTTTTGTGCCCTACATGTTCTCCAGGGAGTGCTACTCCACTTACCTGTCTGTGGTCTTGGCGAGTGGTGGTGAGCACCCTGGCTCTGTGTCCCTCACCTCTCTAAGTAGTGCCTGGCAACCCCTTTCCTCTGCTCCTGAGTGTGTGAGGACAACACAGACAAAACTTTCACCCGTTTGGCTGACACACAGAGCCGATGCCCCAGAAGCACACACTTCTCTCTTAAGGTGGGCACGCGCTGAGCACTGTCTTGCCGCCTCTCAATGCCCATGCGGTAGATCTGGCCACAGCCCTGCCTGCTTTGCCGAGGGATGCATCGCGGTGTGTAACCTGCAGCTTCTCTAAAAAGCAGGTTCTGGGGCCAGGAGAGATAGACTGAAGTTGGAGCATGCCTCCCTCATGGGCTGCCGATGGCTGACACAACCAGGAATTCCCTCCCGTGAGCAGGCCCAGACAGCGACGCAGCCAGGCCCTCCGCTGCTTCTCCCCTGATGCTGTCACCAGATTGACCAGAGAGGGGCAGAGTGTCCGTTTCCACACTGAATGAGGCACCTGAACCCGGAGGCTTTTCCCTGGTACCGTATTTCCCCTAGTAGGGAGGAAGCCTGCCGGAGACCCGGCAGGCAGCCTGCGAGTGTTCCCCAAGTGGGGTACCCAGTGAGTGCCCCCCACCAAAGTAAAAGGAGCAGCACCTGGATATACCACAGGGGTCCTTGCCTGTAGGGAGAATCAGGTGAGGTCTCCCCATTGGCGCAGGCAGAGGCCTGTTGGAGAACCTGCACAGGGAGCTCAGGGAGGGTTACCCCTCCATTCTTTACTGTGTGTGCCCCCTCCTGTTAGTAGCATACTTTCAGGGGCCTGTGTGACTTGGCCAGCAGGACGGGAAGGGAACCCTCAGCGAAAGCCCCTGTCCTTGCTGCACCAGTACCACACCATAACTATTGAAATAGGACTGCAGGAGCTCCTGTGGGCCAGGAGTGTGCCTCAGTCACCGCACCTTCTGTAATTTGAGTGCAGGAGCTCTTCGATTCTGACAAGAGTGTCCTGGTTACCGCATAAACTCGGAGGAAAGCGCAAGTACACTGCAAAACCTCGTGAAGGAGGTGTTCCCGGTGACCTTTACAAGCACTGTTTTCTCCCCACAGGATTCTTTTTGCCCTTATTGTTACTGTATGATGAGGTTCCAAAATGTAAGTAGGTCATGCTTGTTCTGATAAGAACACAGGGACTGTCTTCAGGGACTGTAAACCTTGCCCAGTAATGCTTTGTTTGTGACATGTGCCCTATAGAAATGTTCCTTTGTATGGGCATTTATGAGGACGTGTTTCAGGATAAGTGCACATTTTGTGGAGCCTAAGCTGGTCTGCCTTTTTTGAATGTTTCATACTGATGACGCAGAAAAAGAAGATCCGACATATATTCATGCATATCGTATAATCAAGACGTGTAATGTAGTGTGATTTTAGTAAAGAAAATAATGTACGAGGGCAATTGTGCCCTCGGGGTAGTTCGCCATCATTGTAAACGAGCTTTATTAATCATGAAGTACTGAAAATGTAGTAATCCGTCATAATCGCAAATGTATGCCATGATTTCTTGTTTGAAAACTGTTTTGCTTAGCTTAAATTTAGTACAGGCTTTGGCCTAGTTGCCTGGTTTCAAACTTTAACTGTGTGGTTTTTCCTTGAACTAATGAAACATATATTCTTGCTTGAAGTTGTATTTTTCCAGTAAGAGCTGACTGGTACACTTATCTCCAAGGTTTCGTGCTAGGCCGGTTTCATCCCCTTTGATACAAGGTCAGTCTCTGCAGGTGCGGACAATGAAGGTACAGATAGTAAAATAATTGGCAAACCATGATACAATTTGTGTTCCAAGGCTCCAAGGACAGTGTATGCATAAATGAGCGCTAGTAAAAGACAATTTTTGATTGGACAATTTGAAGCCAACCTATGAACCCTCCAATGGAGGACCCTGCAGAATTTGGAATGTTTCTTACTTAAACCCACCGGACAAAGAGAAGTCAGCCATTTTTCCTCGATGCCAGTTTGAAGCCTGATGCCAGACTCCATTTTGGATGACACCCTGATGCTCTTTTCTCTATCTGAGAGACAGAGACTTTAAGAATTCTCACCCTAGAGACTTTAACTTTGATTTGCCCCCGTCTTGCCCATGCAGTAACTTTGCCCTATTCTCCTTGCCGCTGCAAGGAAGTTTGCCCTTAACTTTGCCCCTTTGAAATTTGCCCCATGCTGATCAACCAGTACCTGAAGGACGAAGACTTTTCTTGAATGCTGATTGTATTTGGTAAATATGAAGGATAAATGTATTATGCATTTTGTTTTTCCTTTTAGGTACCAACTGCTAATTTTGATAGGGTCCTAGCTAGAAGTTTTCCAAATTTGTGTTGACTAAATTCGTTTTGCATGAAGTCCCACATGCCAATGCTAATTAGAGGTTAGTCGAGGTACTCATTCGATGTATCATGCTAATTTGAAATCTTGTTCTGCTGACCAATATATGCAATTAGTCAAATACAGTTAGTCATATTGGTGATTTGCATTGCGATAACTGAGTGTATCATTATTCAGATTTTACGTAGATTGCGTTTCTTCCGCCATTATGGACAGCTAGTAATGTTCATATACATATATCAATTGGTTTTGAGACATATATATATCGTGCTAGCTTTGTTAATATAGGGAAATAAATTCACTAACTTTTAATAAACTGGTGTGGTTATTCATGACTGAAAGGTCATAGTGCGCCGAAATACCAACTGTTATTGATTTATGATGTGCTATATTGATCTATTAATTGAGTATTGATTACCGATTACAGTAGTTATTGGTTATTGATCTGAGTGACTCGACTATTTTAGGATGAGGAGAGCCCGACTCGGTTAAAAGATTCACCGACCTCCAACGTGTCCAGGTACAGGTAATTTATAAGGGCTGGACGCGTTATCAGTAGATGGTAGCAGAGATTGATGGTTTAGCCCTTTGGGACCCCATCCGAACGATAGACAGAGTCAAGTTAGAATTTTCTTTGATAAAACAAGTTGTAGAGATGATGATGCCCTAAGTTCCCAATGACTTTCCCGGAATCTCGGAGCTTGCGAATGAGGAACATGGAGGTATGAGAATGGTCTCAGCGTTTCTAGTGACGGTATGAGTGAAGTTAGGGTTTCGCGCTTGCACAGCTTATCGCCGCAGATTAATTGAGAAGTTTGTGAGGATTTTAGGGGGGTTAAAAGATATTAGAGGAGTGTTACTCCAAAGGTGTGAGAGTAGGGAAGTCGTCGAACTTCACGTGTGTGTAGCGCTTTGAGCAGAAAAATTGTCCACGTGGTTGTTGATGTTGAGACGGGCCCTGCGAGGTCAAGAGACTCCGGATTATGTTGAAAAGTGTATGTGACACTTGTTTGATTTTGTGATCTGGTCAGGTTTAATAGGTTGATCGGGCATGGTCAACAAATCGGTATGAATGTTGCAGAGTGAAAGAAAACTTCGACTTTGAGATTTGACGAATTCTAAAGTGCACTAGAATAGTTCATTGATCAGTTGAGAGTAAAGTTTGCGGGTCAAATTTTGCTTGCGAAAGTGGGAAACCGAGAAAGATGGAATAACTGCCGAGGCTAGTGAAAAATCCCTAAGGTTTCTGAAGCGATTGTATTACCTTTCCTGTAGTAAACCAACAGATCTGTTTTATTCTTTTGGTTAAGTGCTCGCGTTATATTGCAGAAATTAGTTTATGAGTGAAGCCGAATGAAAAGAGGACAAGCCGCAGGACTTTGTCAGCCGCAATGTGTGAGTGTGACATCACTAGGAGCCGCGCTGGGATAGGTCGGTTGGTGAGAAGGGTCGCGCACGGATTGGACACAGTCCGTGAAGCGCAATTGGAAGGGGACAGGCAAGCGAAGAGTATTCCGGGAATTAAAGTCGCTAATTGATTACATATTTTAGAAAAACAAAAGACGGAAAGATGAAATTTTTCAAAGCATTTAAGAGTGCCATGAGGGGAGATGTTTATATTAAAGCAAATGTAGGAGAAGAAACACCGCCTGAGGGTACACCAGCTTACATCGTCATTGAAGAAAAGGGTGTAGCGCCATGTCTTTGGTTAAAACAATGGTGCAAATTAACAGAGAAACATGGAAGTGTAGCGTTCCCTATCCATGGATCGTTTAATCTAAGAGTTTTAGAAAATCTGAGATTTGCGCTATACGACATGAAAGTACCTCCAAGACCAGCACAGTTTGAGGCACTAGCAATTTGGGAGCTAATAGCTAGAAACCAACAACAAAAGAAATTCGAGACAAGAATAAGGAAAGTAGAAAAGACACTAGCGGATGCTAGATGGGACAGCACACAAAAGGTTTGGAGATCAGACGTATTGCAGGGGATTAAATTGTTTCCAGCGATTACCGATGAAGCGGAGACGGAAGGAAGGAAATCCACCTATAAGACAAACAGGAGTCAGTCCAGAGAGAGAGAAAGCGATAGAAACTCAAAAAGGGGAGACGAGTCAGATGATGAGGAGTTCATTATACAATTGCTGAATGATCGCCCACCACCATACGTGGAAAGCGAAAAAGGCTCAAGCATTAGTACTGCCCCTCCAGAACCAATACAGGGTAATGTAACACCAAATTTGAGAATATCTCAGAGGCCGAGCAGCTCCGACATGCCTTTCTCACCACGATTACCACGGATTCAGAGAATATACCCAGACGTGCCTACATTGAAACCTGCTGATAACCATCAGCCACAGGTTCAAAGGCACTGTTGTGATGAGCATAACATGGGAATGACTTCTGATTCAATGGAACAGGGAGGACAAAACTATCAGAGACCGACATTGATTCAAGCTGAATCAACACAGTTCTCGATGCCCCAAAAGCAAACACAAGAATTGCGAGTAGTAGAAAGCCAGTTAGGTATGCCAGCAATGATGAACCACAATATGGGGATTAACATGCCACAGAATTCGGGGAACAGACAGAATCCAGACGCAATATCTCTACCTATCACTGTAGGTCCACCAGTACCACTGTACATACAGGCAAATTCAAGCACCAGCGACCAAGGGTTAATGATACAGAATGGGACAGGGAGAAGATGCATAGAAACCACTTCAGAGACAACTCCGATAGCGACACTGCCAAATGGATCTGGGTCCTTGTCGGAATTTAGTCCAATTCCAATTTGTGCTCCGTCAACCGTAGTAAGGTCACATCCACCACTATTAATACCGTTAACCTCACAGACTGAAACATTACAGAAACCGTCAATGGCAGTTGATGTAACTGCTACACTGATGGGACTGAACGCGCAACAGTTAACACAATGGTTCAACAGCCTGAACTCCCCACAGAGTACATCAAGCGGGAAGGGAGAAGAATACCTGAATAAAATAAGGTTGGGCATGGAGGCAGATGAACTGGTAGAGGGAACAATGGGTTTGAACAGATTAGAATCATACACAGAGGAAGAACTAGGATACATGTGCCCTAGGATTACAAGAGAAGTGAGCAACATACATAAGAAGTTACAAGAAATTGCAGACAGAAACGAGATCGATATAGGTAAGACTAAACACCTGAGCAGAAGTTACAGGTTAGACTTTGAGACAAAAGATTTTGAACACATGAGATCTGCAGGGATAAAAACACACCTTAAGGAGATACTGCAGAGTGCACAGGTCTGGAGATGTTTAGAAAAATGGGAAAGTAGATGGGTTAAGAAAAAGGACAAAAAGAAAGAAAATACTCTAGAACGGAATGAGAAAAAACAACAGAATGACGATCTGATAACTATGCTACCAATGAGAGAAACAGCAGGGGGAAAACTTGTACATGTACCATGGCACAGGTGCGATATTCAATCCTTTACGGATGACTTTCCCAAATTGAGAGAGAAGCCGATTGAATGGTATCAACAAACGGATAGATTTGTGAAACTCGCGAAGTGTCTCTGGGAAGACCTGAATACTTTTTTTTTAATTGTGGTTCCGGCAGATTTGTGGGAAGATTGTAAAAGGGCTGTAGGTTGGCCAACGAGTGAACCAGGGAGAGATAGGGACACAGGTGCGCCATCACCTACGGTAATGAGTTTGTACCACAAGGTGATCGAGCACTTGAAAACCAAGGTTGCGTAGAAAAATGTGGATTGGCAAAGGATTGACAGGACCGCCCAAGAGGTTAAAGAATCTATACACGCGTATTATGAGAGGTTGTTGAAAGCGTTTAAAAATTACAGTGGCACGGAAACGATTGAGCCAAAGGACATGCTCCATTTTGTGTTCAGGTTTGTGGATGGGCTGAGACCCGAAATTAGCCAGATGATTAAATCGCATTTGATTTGTTGGCAGTCAAAGTCGATCGATGAAGTGTTGAATTATGGAAAATACTGCAGTGATGAGATTGAGACCAAACAGAAAAGATTGAAAGAAAAGGTGATGGTGATGCAGCTCAGAGCAGCTCAGACAGGTTTACAAGGTTTGCAAGGTTTTCAACAACAGATGCCGCAGCAGCAGCAGCAGGGAAATGCTATGTTTCAGCCGCAGATGAGAGGCAGAGGCCGAGGAGGTTTTGTGAATAATGGTCCTGATTTGAATACCGTTATGATTCCAAATGGTATACAGGCAATGAAGAAGGTGATGCCATGTCACACGTGCGGAATCGTCGGGCATTGGAAACGGGAGTGCCCAATGATGGTGCAGGAAGGTGTAGGTCAGCAAAACAATGATGTCAATGCATTCCAGACTATGAGAGGACAAAAATTGAGAGGTCCGAACCCAAATTTTCAAAACAATATAAACCAGATGCAGGGTTTACAACCCATGCAACCGCAACAGGTGCAAATGCCTCGTGTGCAAATGACACAATTGCAGCCAATGCAACAGCAGTTTCCTATGGTACCTAATCAGCAAATGCAAATACCCTTAGCACCAATGAATCAGCAGCAAGCAATGCTTCCTCAACAGGTCACGGGTCAGGGAATGAGTCAGAATGACACAGTACACCAATTCCCACTACACAGCGAGAATGGAATAAACGATGTATGGGAGAGTGGAAGTTCAGATGAGGAGGGAAATTGTGTGCTTGCAGCATCTTTGGAAGTTGATCAAAAGGGTCCGTATGTGGAGGGAAGAGTTATGGGTCATCGCGTTTCATTCTTGGTTGACACAGGAGCTACACGTTCCACTGTTAGGAGCATTGAAGTGCCAAATTTGCCACTTTCAGGGAGAACAGTTCAAGTAGTGGGAGTAGCAAACAGGTACCTGACAAACCCAATCACAGATCCAGTACAAGTCAGAATTGGTAACTATCAAGGGACACATAATTTTGTGGTATGTGACTCAAGCCCGATATCACTGTTAGGGAGAGACCTATTGTGCAAATTGGGATGTTCGATTATGTGTTCGAACAATGGAATTAGAATTCAGACGAGCAGTGATGGGGAAGAAGAGGACAGTGTAGAAGGGGACGAAGTAGAAACTGTCGATGAAGAATATCCCCTGATTACCCTTTACCCAATGATCACTGAAGCAGATATTCCTGCTGAGTTACAGGAAACAGTCGGAAAAGAAGTGTGGGATATGACAGGAAAGGAGGTGGGATTGGTGAAAGGAGTGGAACCAGTGAAAGTGACCGTAAAACCCAATGTAACCTTTCCTCAGACTCCACAGTACCATATGGCACAAGACACCCTCATGAAAGTCGCCCAACTCATTGATGAGTTTGTAAAACAGGGAGTACTGAAAGAAGTGTTAAGCAGTCCATGTAATTCACCAATTGTGGGACTAATAAAGCCAAGTGGAAAGGTCCGAATTGTGCAGGACTTGAGGAAAATAAATGACATAATAATTAAATGTTGCCCTGTAGTACCAAATCCAGCTGTGATAATGTTTCAAGTCCCTTGTGATGCCGAGTGGTTCTCAGTCATCGACTTGTCACAAGCATTCTTTTCGGTGCCTCTTCATGAGGACAGCCAATTTCTCTTTTGTTTCAAATTCTTAGACAGAGTCTACAGTTGGTGTCGAATTCCTCAAGGGTTTTCGGAGTCACCGTCAATTTTCAATCAGATTCTAAAGAAAGACTTGGAAGCGTTAGAATTGCCATTCGAGTCAACCCTAGTACAGTACATTGACGACTTACTGATTGCATCCAAGACAGAAAGTGACTGCACAGTCGACACCATTGCCCTATTGAACCATTTGGGAAGGAATGGACACAAGGTGTCTCCTTCAAAATTACAGTTCTGTCAGAAGAAAGTGAAATATTTGGGTCACCAAACAGAGAAAGGGTCACGGAGAATAATGAAGGAAAGAATAACAAGTGTACTTCAAATGAGTCCCCCAATGACGAGGAGGGAGGTGAGGAAGTTTTTGGGAATGGTGAGCTACTGTCGCCAATGGATTCCCAACTTCTCAACATTAGCAAAACCTTTACTGAAACTGACCCAGAAGGATGCATTGGATGAAATTGAACTGAAAGGGGAGGAGATGGATGCTTTTATTGAATTGAAAGAATGCATGTGCAGGGCTCCAGCTTTAGGTATGCCTGACTACACAAAGCCTTTCACATTGTTTTGTCATGAACGTGATGCATGTTCCTTGTCTGTCTTGACCCAAGCCCATGGTGGCGTAAACAGACCAGTAGCATATTTTTCAGCTACTTTGGATCCGGTCGCAGCAGCACTGCCAGGGTGCTTGCGCGCCGTAGCCGCAGTTGGTATCAGCCTCACTCAGAGTGAAGGAATAGTGATGGGACACCCTTTAACAGTCATGGTCCCTCACTCAGTTGAGGTACTTTTGACACGTTCCCGAACACAGCACATGACTGGTGCTAGACTCACAAGGTACGAAACAATAATTCTGGGATCACCTAATGTGCAGATGAAAAGGTGCACTACGTTGAATCCAGCAACCTTGTTTCCCAGTGAAAATGCTGAAATTGAGAATGCTGAAGACATCGAGCACGACTGTCTGCAGGTGACTGAATTTTGCACCAAACCAAGACCTGATATCAAAGATACCCGATTGGAAGAAAATGATCAAATTATTTTTGTTGATGGTTCATGTTTAAGAGATGCACTGGGTGTATTGAAAGCAGGGTACGCCGTATGTACGGTAACAGGTGTTTTGGAAGCATCTTGGCTTCAAGGAGTTTACTCTGCACAGGTAGCAGAATTGGTAGCCCTTACTAGAGCGTGCCAACTCTCTGCATTAATGAAAGTTACCATTTACACTGACAGCCAGTACGGGTTTGGAATAGTGCATGATTTCGGACAATTGTGGTCACAGAGAGGCTTCATGACCTCTTCAGGATCACCAGTGAAAAATGGTGAAAGAATAAAAGAATTGTTACATGCCATTCAACTACCAGGAGAAGTAGCAGTGGTAAAATGCAGTGCACACACGAAGGGACAAGATTATGTTTCTTTGGGAAATGGATATGCGGATCAAGTCGCAAGGTTTTGCGCATTGAACTGTATATTGCTTAGGGATGAATGGAATTTGATAAGTGAACCAGAACTCGAACCAGGCGAAATATTTGCTCTAAAGGTGGTAGATACGATGGACGAATTGAAATCCTTACAGAATGATGTAAGTGAGGATGAGAAACTCTCGTGGACCAAATCACAATGTGTAAAGAGACTAGATGAATTATGGGTTTCAAGTGAAGGGAAATTCGTTCTTCCTAACAGCCTTTTGACACAGATAGCCAGATTTTACCATGGACAAGCTCATCTTGGGAGGGATGCCATGATTAGGCTGTTTAAAACTGATTGGTTTAACCCCAAATTCCGTCAAGTTGCTGAAGCAGTTTGCCACCGTTGCGTCATTTGCCAACAGATGAATGCAGGGAAGGGAACCATAGTAAATTTGAGCCACATTGGAAGAGCAGGGGGTCCATTCAGCAGGATGCAAATGGACTTCATTGAGATGCCTGTGCATGGAGGCTTGAAGTATGTGTTGGTGGTAGTGTGCATTTTTAGTCACTGGATTGAAGCATACCCTACACGCAGAAATGACAGTCTCACAGTCGCAAAACTACTCTTGAGAGAGTTAATACCACGTTTCGGATTCCCGATCTCTTTAGAATCAGATAGGGGAAGTCACTTCAATAATGAAGTAATAAAATTGCTTTGTGCAGCACTGAACATTGAGCAAAAGCTGTATTGTAGCTACCTCCCTGAAGCATCAGGTCTAGTGGAGCAAATGAATGGCACATTGAAATCAAGAATGGCGAAAATATGCGCATCAACAAACTTGAAATGGCCTGACGCATTGCCTTTGGTACTAATGTCAATGAGAAACACCCCTGACAGAAAGACTGGACTGTCCCCACACGAGATTCTCATGGGCAGAGCTATGAGACTTCCAGCAGTTCCTGCAAATGCGCTTTTGAATATTACAGATGATATGGTGTTAGACTACTGCAAAGGTCTAGCTGATGTGGTTCGCTCTTTCTCTCACCAGGTGGAGGCAACCACCTTGCCACCGATCCAAGGTCCAGGACACGCCCTGAAAGCAGGCGACTGGGTCGTGATAAAGAAGCACGTGAGGAAGTCGTGTTTGGAACCCCGTTGGAAAGGACATTTTCAAGTGATTTTGACGACTACCACCGCTGTGAAGTGTGCGGGAGTTCCCAACTGGATTCACGCCAGTCACACAAAGAGGGTATTGTGTCCCACAGACGAGGAAGTTGAAGCGCTGAAGTTGCCAGTACCTGATAACAAAGTACCAAGCGCTGAGACAGAGCGAAAAAGAACTAGAAGCGAACAGGCAGAAATAGAGGAGGGAGAAATACTCTCTGAGGACGAAGCAACTGATTCACTTGGGGAAGGCCAAGGAGGAGCCTCAGACAGCGACGAAGCAGCTGAAGGTAACAAAGAGCCTGAAGCAGCTGAAAGTGACAAAGAGCCTGAAGAAAGCAACGGGGACAAAGGGCTCGAAACAGGTGAAGAAGCAGGAGAGCCTGATCAGAGGAGGGCTTTCCCAGAAGCAGACGATACAGAAAAAGAAAAGGAAAACCTGATTGACTCCCCAGAAGGAGGGGACAAGGCAGAACAGAACGAAACTGCTCAAACTCCTTCAGAAGAGATTGCAGGTCCATCAAGTGGACACAGTGCAAAAAGAAGACCAAGCATATCGCCAGTAAAATTAAGAACTAGAGAAACGTTGAACGACAGTGAAGGGCCAAGAGTGAAAGAGAAAAGAAAGGAAGTGTCTGTCGTAGTACCAACACCAAGTGAAGAAAAGGACTTGGCCAAAGAGGAAAGTACCAGTGAGAAAGAATCAAAGAGAGATGCAAAATTGAAAAGAAAAAGGATACCGAGCAGGAGGTATTCCGGTCCGGAGTGGGCATACGTAGCCAATAACGATTGGTCAGACGAATCATTATCCCTCAGTCTTGAAAACGAAGAGGCAGAACTTCATTTTGGAAATAAAAACTTTATGGACTCTGTTGATTGAAACCATTGATCACCTGATTGACTTTTCAACCGGCTAAAGACATTGCTAACTTGATTGACTTTGAAACCGATTTTGAGACAACGCTGCTAACCGATAAGAGACTAAGCTGCTAAAGAAACTGTGTGAACATTGAACTCGTTCAGCTTTGTAAATACCTGCAAACACGCTTTGATAAAGTGTCTTCAACTTTCTGATTCTATACAGATCATGACTAGCTTCACTACACAGGGGCGTAAGATGAAGTGTTGTAAATACATGTGTATAGGCTTAATAACAGCATGCGTACTAATCATTGTAGCAATAGTTCTTGGAATGCATGGTAAAAATGAGAGTGAGACGAATGATGCTTCTACTTCTAAACCTATTATCGTTACTGAACTAACAGCTCTGAAGAGACTTGAGCAAGACGAGAGACACTTGCATGATAAGAAGGAACTTTCATCTAACGTTTTCTATCGCTTACTGAGTGAGTATGTTGAGACCATGGATGCGAAAGATTGTTATGTGTGTACACAAATACCTACCTCAGTAGTGGAAGGGGTAACGTATCACAGCATGCCTCTTACGTATGGAATTACATGTAGTATAATAGCTTCCAGATTTTATGCTCAAAAGGACATTCATTATTTCTATACTAATTACGATGTTACTTTTGCATATGTCCCCATAATAGGGCACCTAAGTAAGATAGCTCGAGATTATTATGCCAAATTAATGAGGGAATTCTTCGAACCGATGTCACCTTTTCACACAGCTCACGCACATAGAGAGAACCTTACATGCTTGCTTTCACCAGTAGAAATAGAATTTTTAGACCGCACTGATGATAGGAAGAATGAAATGAAGGAGAAATTAGAGAGGGAACTACAAGAAAGAACATCTGTAGATAATTATGCTTTTGCTGCAATAAAGACACAAGGGAAAATAGCTTTAGATACATTGCACGTAGGGAGATTTTGTATACATAGACATCAATCATATTATGACACAGTTTTTGTGGGAACGAGTGAATGCAAACATACGTATGCATTTCAATCTAAGTGGACGTTCATGCTGAATGGACAAGACCCAGTTATTCCTGGAGTATATTATATTTGTGGACTCAACGCCTATTATCGTCTTCCTAAAGGATGGTATGGGAGGTGTTATTTGGGAATAGTGTTCCCAAAGGTTTACCAACTAGACGACTTAAAGAAATTTCCAAGGCTGTCTGAATCACATCATGTTCAGAAAAGGGAGACAGCTTCTGGTGTGGTAGGAGATATATTTGGAGCATTGATTCCTTCAGTAGGAGTCATATTGAATTCAATAAAAATACGAAAGTTGTCTACTATTGTGGATAACATGCTGACAAAGTTTTCAGGAGCTATAATCCTGATGGATGCTGAACTTGCTGCAGAAAGAGCTATGACTCTTCAAAATCGCCTTGCCTTAGACATTCTTTTAGCAAAGGATGGCGGCGTTTGCAAAATGCTTGGTACACGTCACTGTTGTACATATATAACAGACAGCAGTGGAAAAATTAGAACAATGCTTACAAACTTAACTAAAGAAAGTGTAGATTTAAAGGAATTGAAAGAACCCGGAGTTTGGGAGAAAGTTGGAAAAGGATTTGCTTCTGTGGGAAATTGGCTCAGCAACGTTTGGAACGGATTGTTACTAAAAATAGTAAAGGGAATATTGATAATATTAATTTGTTTATTAGGTTCTTGGGGAATATGGAAAGCTTTCAAAATGTTAAAAGCAAGGAACAAAAGAAAAAGAGAAGAGAAAATAGAGAACAAAATGGTGGAAATATATCGAGAAAAGTCAAAAGGGACTAAAAGAAAAAGGGAATTGACTGAAGTGCCAAATTACTATACAGAATTTTAATGGAATAAAATTTGTGGGTAGATTTGATGTGATGACATAATTAGTCATCAGAGGAGGGATTGATGACGCAGAAAAAGAAGGTCCGACATATATTCATACATATCGTATAATCAAGACGTGTAATGTAGTGTGATTTTAGTAAAGAAAATAATGTACGAGGGAAATTGTGCCCTCGGGGTAGTTCGCCATCATTGTAAACGAGCTTTATTAATCATGAAGTATTGAAAATGTAGTAATCCGTCATAATCGCAAATGTATGCCATGATTTCTTGTTTGAAAACTGTTTTGCTTAGCTTAAATTTAGTACAGGCTTTGGCCTAGTTGCCTGGTTTCAAACTTTAACTGCGTGGTTTTTCCTTGAACTAATGAAACATATATTCTTGCTTGAAGTTGTATTTTTCCAGTAAGAGCTGACTGGTACACTTATCTCCAAGGTTTTGTGCTAGGCCGGTTTCATCCCCTTTGATACAAGGTCAGTCTCTGCAGGTGCGGACAATGAAGGTACAGATAGTAAAATAATTGGCAAACCATGATACAATTTGTGTTCCAAGGCTCCAAGGACAGTGTATGCATAAATGAGCGCTAGTAAAAGACAATTTTTGATTGGACAATTTGAAGCCAACCTATGAACCCTCCAATGGAAGACCCTGCAGAATTTGGAATGTTTCTTACTTAAACCCACCGGACAAAGAGAAGTCAGCCATTTTTCCTCGATGCCAGTTTGAAGCCTGATGCCAGACTCCATTTTGGACGACACCCTGATGCCCTTTTCTCTATCTGAGAGACAGAGGCCCGTATTTATACTCCGTTTGCGCCGAATTAGCGTCGTTTTTTTCGACGCAAATTCGGCGCAAAACTAACGCCATATTTATACTTTGGCGTTAGACGCGTCTAGCGCCAAAGTATGGGCAAATAGCGTCATTTTTTTGCGTGAACGCCTTCCTTGCGTTAATGAGATGCAAGGAAGGCGTTCCCGTCTAAAAACATGACGGCGACGCAAATGCGTCGTATTTATACTCCCGGGCAAAAATCACGCCCGGGAGTTGGCGGGTCAAAAAACCCCGCATTTGCGCCACTATTTAACGCCTGGGTCAGGGTAGGCGTTAAGGGGCCTGGGGGCTCAAAATGAGCCCACAGGTGCCCTCCCCTGCCCCCAGGGACCCCCCCTTCCACCCCTGCCCACCCCAGGAGGACACCCAAGGATGGAGGGACCCACCCCAGGGACATTCAGGTAAGTTCAGGTAAGTATAATTTTTTATTTTTTTTATTTTTTTTTGGGTGGCATAGGGGGGCCTTATTTGTGCCCCCCTACATGCCACTATGCCCAATGACCATGCCCAGGGGACATAAGTCCCCTGGGCATGGCCATTGGGCAAGGGGGCATGACTCCTGTCTTTACTAAGACAGGAGTCATTTAAATGGCGTCTGGGCGTCGAAAATAATGGCGCAAATCGGGTTGAGGCGATTTTTTTGCCTCAACCTGACTTTCCCCATTTTAAGACGCCCTAACGCCATTTTCCCCCTACGCCGGCGCTGCCTGGTCTACGTGGTTTTTTTCCACGCACACCAGGCAGCGCCGGTCTGCTAGCGCCGGCTAACGCCATTCCATAAATACGGCGCCCGCATGGCGCTTCAGAATGGCGTTAGACGGCGCTAAATTTTTTGACGCTAAACTGCGTTAGCGCAGTTTAGCGTCAAAAAGTATAAATATGGGCCTGAGACTTTAAGAATTCTCACCCTAGAGACTTTAACTTTGATTTGCCCCCGTCTTGCCCATGCAGTAACTTTGCCCTATTCTCCTTGCCGCTGCAAGGAAGTTTGCCCTTAACTTTGCCCCTTTGAAATTTGCCCCATGCTGATCAACTGGTACCTGAAGGACGAAGACTTTTCTTGAATGCTGATTGTATTTGGTAAATATGAAGGATAAATGTATTTTGCATTGTGTTTTTCCTTTTAGGTACCAACTGCTAATTTTGATAGGGTCCTAGCTAGAAGTTTTCCAAATTTGTGTTGACTAAATTCGTTTTGCATGAAGTCCCACATGCCAATGCTAATTAGAGGTTAGTCGAGGTACTCATTCGATGTATCATGCTAATTTGAAATCTTGTTATACTGACCAATGTATGCAATTAGTCAAATACAGTTAGTCATATTGGTGATTTGCATTGCGATAACTGAGTGTATCATTATTCAGATTTTACGTAGATTGCGTTTCTTCCGCCGTTATGGACAGCTGGTAATGTTCATATACATATATCAATTGGTTTTGAGACATATATATATCGTGCTAGCTTTGTTAATATAGGGAAATAAATTCACTAACTTTTAATAAACTGGTGTGGTTATTCATGACTGAAAGGTCATGGTGCACCGAAATACCAACTGTTATTGATTTCTGATGTGCTATATTGATCTATTAATTGAGTATTGATTACCGATTACAGTAGTTATTGATTATTGATCTGAGTGACTCGACTATTTTAGGATGAGGAGAGCCCGACTTGGTTAAAAGATTCACCGACCTCCAACGTGTCCAGGTACAGGTAATTTATAAGGGCTGGACGCGTTATCAATACTATGTGCATTCTGAATGATATCTTGGCATTCATGAGAATATGTGACAGAACAACTAGATCCTAAACAACTATAGCCTAAACCACTACTGCTAAACAACTAAAAAGTCTCTACAACTAAGTACTGAACAACTACTGTCTAAACAACAATTGTGCCTGAATAACAATTGCCTGAACAACTAATATATATATATATTCTAAACAACTAACAAACCATAAAAACCAAAAAGAAAACCTTACATTAAAATTAGTTGTTCAGGCAATTGTTATTCAGGCACAATTGTTGTTTAGACAGTAGTTGTTCAGTACTTAGTTGTAGAGACTTTTTAGTTGTTTGGCAGTAGTGGTTCAGGCAAGTAGTGGTTTACACCTAGTTGTTCAGGATGTTTACCCATTCATGATAACGTGTTTACTATGACATGCATTTTTGGTAATAATGATGACCTGACTACTGCTTGTGTTGCAGAATACAAGTAACCTAAATGTTTATCTTACTACTGCTTCCTTTTGCATTCCTCATATCTTAGTAACCTGTGTGATGTTCTAACAATTGCTTGTGTAGCAGGGAATTGTTGATGCATGTCCTGTTGGTCTAATTGTGTTTTATGCAATACAGTTCATTTTTATAACTTGTTGTTGTGTTTCCTTTGTGGTGTATTTGTTGTGTCAAGTGTGTTGTACAAACACTTTACACATTGCCCTGGGATAAGCCTGACTGCTCGTGCCAAGCTACCAAGGGGGTGAGCAGGGGTCTTCTGACTTCCTCGTCCTGAGTAGAGTGGTGGTCCATGCCTGCCTGAGGTGCCTACCCTAGCCAACCACAAACCCCATTTGTAACAGAATCCAACTGATAATCATGGGAACAAAAGGTTTATTACTCATATGATCTAAGACTTGGGAAAATAAACCAGAGGGAGTATCTGTCTTACAGACTGCTTTCATCACAGCCAAATATATGTTGACTCCTTGTCCATCATCTAAGGAGAAGACAGATCAGCACCCCTCCTCAGAATCCCAAGTAGGCAAAACTATGTCCTGAGAAAAGTGAAAACTGGACATGATCTCAGGGATATGATCTTGGAAAAGATGGTGTTCTCAACACCACCCCCTCGCTGATGGATTTCAAACAAGGCTCCCTAAACAGCAAAGCCCCAATCTTTCCCAAGCTTCTAGCATACTCAATTGACACCAGTAAAAGCACATTCAAAGGCAGACATTTTAGAGGGACCTCCTATAAAGGGTCCAGTGGAACATTCATCAGTCCTGAATGATCCAGCACAAATCCCTTGGTGATGGTGGTGGGGGGGCAACTCAAAACCGATGAGAAACAAATCTTTAAATGGAATTAAAACTCCCCCAATCATTCTGGTTGCTGCATACTGAAAGCACAAAGTGAATGTATCTAATCCAGCTTTTAACCATTTCACAAAAAATACAATATTTTCAAAGTGTCACAGCTGAATGGAGAAATGATGAACTTTCGGCTTGTGCAGAGCTTTCTACCTCTGGTTAGGCATGTAAAATTAGCGTTGAAAAATGTTTATACAGTTTCACTGCGCCTACTACCAAATTTGGCATACCCAGTCTCATTATACTTAACCCGATCAGAAGAAAGCTGACGCTGTTTTTCTATTACTTATGCAGGGATCACTCATCACCCCTGTGATTGTTAATGTTTATATGGCTCCTTTGCCTGGCCTCGTAGGATTATTCCGGTTTTTTTCTCAAAGCCTTTGCGGATGATCGCAAGGTAATTGTTCAACTAGACGGGGCAAATGCTTGGCCTAACACAACTTGCAATTTTGCTTGTTAGCTGAAGTGGCTTTGATGAACAAGAACGTATTAAACAAACACTTTAGACAGGACAAAATATCTTATTGTGTGAGGTTTGACCTCCCTTCTGTCTCACAAGAGGGCAATGGGGATCCTTGATTCCATCTTGCCTCTGTCAAAGCTGTCCAAAATCTGGGCTTTTTTCCTGCTGTTACCTCAACAACATTGCCTCCACCCTATTTTTCTGCTACATAAGATCCTTCCACTTCCACCATTGTGACTCATGCTTCACTGTAATTCAGACAATGATCGGTTCCCACATGGACAACTGTAATTCCTTGTATCTTGGCTTGTCTATTACCATCTGAATCACATACAGAGGATTTCGCCAAATGATCTAAGATATGAGCTCTGCAGGGGAAGCCAAGAAAATATCAGTCTGAATAATTTTCAAGAGGTGATGCATTTGTCATAAGACCTTTACCAGACTTGGACAGACATTTCTACAGAACATTTTCTAGCGGTAAATCCCCTACCAGAAATCCTTGCTGCTTACCTGTTATATTTCTGTCTCTTCTTAAAACCAGAAGGACAGGATAAGGCAGTACAACCTTCTCCTATTTAGCTCCCCAGGAATTGGAATTTTATTCCAGTTCACTTAGGGAACACATCTCGTCACCTTCCATTCTGTAAGTACCTTAAAACTTTTTCCTTACTAATTAAGTGCTCCCATTTAACTAATGTATTACTAGCGCTAAGATGCCCGCAAGAGTAATTGCATGCTTTACAAATCTGCATATACAGTAATAACTGTCAATATCATCAGAGAGCTCAGCATCTCTGCCCTCCTCTGCGTCTTCAGGTTCTAGGTGATTAGCTCCACCCACCGTACTTTACACAACAAGGGCGGCCGCAGTGGACAGCGACCTGTTCTGGGGCAACAGTGCACAGAAGTAGCTGTTGTGCTTGGAGAGTTTTAGGTATGAGGTCAGAAAAGTGAAGTTACTCTTTCTACCTTACTTGGAGGTTCTAGGTGTCTCTTGTTTCTTCTTCCTAGATTTATGCAACTGAGTATGTCTTAAAAACACTGTCCTGATTTACTCCAGGTTTTTTTTTTTTTTTATCATTCAACGAAAAAGCCACCTGGAATACACACGGCTTGCATGTTGCTGTGTGGTTGACTTCTCGTTTCTATTATGATCATTTGTTTCTGTGGCCCTTCCTGGTGATGGTGGGAATTCGTTGTAGCAATTCCTACCAATTGTGCTGGTGCAGTGTGATGGTAGGGAGGGCCTTCTATGCTACCCCCATAGTTAAGGAATTTGCATGGTTTGACTGTTGTTCGTCTGATACACCAAAGGCCAGTTGGCCGAGGTTTATTTAATATAAACAAAATGTGCGCTTATGCAGTACGCAATGACTGACCAAACGTAATGAGGTCCTTCATGGTAATGTGACCATTTCTGACACAATTAGGCCCGTATTTATACTCCGTTTGCGCCGAATTTGCGTCGTTTTTTTCGACGCAAATTCGGCGCAAAACGAACGCCATATTTATACTTTGGCGTTAGACGCGTCTAGCGCCAAAGTATGAGCAAAGAGCGTCATTTTTTAGCGTGAACGCCTTCCTTGCGTTAATGAGATGCAAGGAAGGCGTTCCCGTCTAAAAAAATTACGGCGACGCAAATGCGTCGTATTTATACTCCCGGGCAAAAATCACGCCCGGGAGGTGGCGGGTCAAAAAACCCCGCATTTGCGCCACTTTTTAACGCCTGGGTCAGGGTAGGCGTTAAGGGGCCTGTGGGCTCAAAATGAGCCCACAGGTGCCCTCCCCTGCCCCCAGGGACCCCCCCTGCCACCCCTGCCCACCCCAGGAGGACACCCAAGGATGGAGGGACCCACCCCAGGGACATTCAGGTAAGTTCACGTAAGTATAATTTTTTTTATTTTTCAATTTTTTTTGGGTGGCATAGGGGGGCCTTATTTGTGCCCCCCTACATGCCACTATGCCCAATGACCATGCCCAGGGGACAGAAGTCCCCTGGGCATGGCCATTGGGCAAGGGGGCATGACTCCTGTCTTTACTAAGACAGGAGTCATTTAAATGGCGTCTGGGCGTCGAAAAAATGGCGCAAATCGGGTTAAGACGATTTTTTAGCGTCAACCCGACTTGCGCCATTTTAAGACGCCCTAGCGCCATTTTCCCCCTACGCCGGCACTGCCTGGTCTACGTGGTTTTTTTCCACGCACACCAGGCAGCGCCGGTCTGCTTGCGCCGGCTAACGCCATTCCATAAATACGGCGGCCGCATGGCGCTTCAGAATGGCGTTAGACGGCGCTAAATTTTTTGACGCTAAACTGCGTTAGCGCAGTTTAGCGTCAAAAAGTATAAATATGGGCCTTAGTTTTTCATTTCTATAGCTTACATACCTTTCTCTTCCGATTTGTCTTCCTTTTATCCATAATTCAGTGTGATTTACTAACCTTTTGTATGGTGCAAATGCTTGACTCATAAAGTTAACTTGGTGGGCTGTGCCTGAGGTCTCAATGATCCTGGGATGGATTTATTAAAGTTACACAAGGCAATTGTACATACCAGGGTGCACCTCTAGCGGATGCCTAGGGGATAAAAAAGTGGGAAAAAATGTCAAAGGTCAAAGAGCTAGTCCGAGAGCTGACAGGAGGTGATTCATGTTTCGCAACGTTTCTCCAGCAGAGCACGAGCTTATGTTGCCCAATGAGATCAACCTAAAAACCTTCACTCAACAATAGTTGAGGGTGTCTACTGTGTCCTCATATCAGTCTTTGGTCGAGCCTGGTAGTGGCAGATGTTTCCTGCTCAGTGGCACAGTTGTTTTTACTTGTACCCTTGGTGGGGAGGAAGGCTGCTGGCGGGCCCTTGTAAAATGAGCCTGTTCCCTATAATCGTGGCTCCTATTTCCCCTTGAGGGTATGTATGGTGTGTGTATTGTGCTCGTTTTTGTGCATAGTGTGCATGACACGATAGTTTTGTGGCTGGGTGACTAGGGCCCTCATTTCAAGATGCTTATAATTCTCAATGTGGCTGGAAACTGACATTATTGACAAGTCAGGTCCAAATAACCAAGTTGTCCAAATCTTCCCTTATCTGTGCTGGCCCTCGTTGGCAGCGAGCCAACAAAGCCATCCTGGTGGTAATCACTAATAAGGCAAAGTACAGGAACACACTGTGTGAAAGGAAAGAGACACTTCGGGAGCTTACGTCTAATATGCACTTGATGCTAAAGTAACTACCAAACAAGAAAGATATTCTAAGTGCAGATTGCCATTGCAGGAGGCCGTCGCCTCGCCGTTTGATCAGATGAGGCACATAATGGTAAATGCTATACATTTTTCATAATGGAATAAGCGGAGGGGATGACACATGCTTTAACTGAAACTCCCCGTAGACAATAACAAGCCAGTGCCAGGCTCTTCTCTCCTCATGGGAAGAATTTGAGAAAGCCCTGAACAAAGATACAAGCTATGTTAAAAGTTAGACTTCACCAGATCTGTAGTTTCTTGCTTGACTATGCAATCTTGTGAAACAGGCAAATCTTGTACAGTAACGCTATATGTGCAGTATACAAAGCAGGATAACAGATGGCACTGCATTAAAAATACATGTAAATGTGCAATATTGCTAAGGCTTTAGAAGTGCTTTAAGCAGGTATAAAAATGAATTCACATATGTTATTACTAACAGCAGGGGACACAGTTAAATTTAGGTCAAAATTACTCTCTCTGTAGAAATCTGTGCAATGTCATTGTTTCAAATGTTTAGGTAATATAAACTGTATTGTTTAAGTGCAATGTAAAAATGAATATCTCCAGCCAAACTGCACGGAAACGCAGCTAAAATTGCACAGGAAGCACAAATTGGGAGTAGGGCGAGAGAGATGCAGCAGGTGCCCTGAAAACACAGAGGAAACAGAGAAATAAACGCTGCTTAGTTAAGTTTTACATTAATTTGTTCTCAACACTCATAAAATGTGGATTGCCTCATGCTGCACATATTAAGGGCCTAATTATGAGTCTGGCAGTCCTGGGACCGCCTGTAGGAAAGTACCATCTTGCCTGGCATGTTACCCCCATATTTCACTGTATATATGTTGTTTTAGTTGTATGTGTCACTAGGACCCTGCCAGCCAGGGCCCCAGTGCTCATAAGCGTGCCTTGTATGTGTTACTTGTGTTATGACTAACTGTCTCACTGAGGCTCTGCTAATCAGAACCTCAGTGGTTATGCTCTCTCACTTCTTTCCAAATTGTCACTAACAGGCTAGTGACCAATTTTACCAATTTACATTGACATACTGGGACACCCTTATAATTCCCTAGTATATGGTACTGAGGTACCCAGGGTATTGGGGTTCCAGGAGATCCCTATGGGCTGCAGCATTTCTTTTGCCACCCATAGGGAGCTCTGACAATTCTTACATAGGCCTGCCACGGCAGCCTGAGTGAAATAACGTCCACGTTATTTCACAGCCATTTTACACTGCACTTAAGTAACTTATAAGTCACCTATATGTCTAACCTTTACCTGGTAAAGGTTGGGTGCTAAGTTACTTAGTGTGTGGGCACCCTGGCACTAGCCAAGGTGCCCCCACATTGTTCAGGGCCAATTCCCGGACTTTGTGAGTGCGGGGACACCATTACACGCGTGCACTATACATAGGTCACCACCTAGGAATAGCTTCACAATGGTAACTCCGAATATGGCCATGTAACATGTCTAGGATCATGGAATTGCCCCACCAATGCCATCCTGGTATTGGGGAGACAATCCCATGATTCCCCAGGTCTCTAGCACAGACCCGGGTACTGCCAAACTGCCTTTCCCGGGGTTTCACTGCAGCTGCTGCCAACCCCTCAGACAGGTTTCTGCCCTCCTGGGGTCCAGCCAGGCTTGGCCCAGGAAGGCAGAACAAAGGATTTCCTCAGAGAGAGGGTGTTACACCCTCTCCCTTTGGAATAAGGTGTCAGGGCTGGGGAGGAGTAGCCTCCCCCAGCCTCTGGAAATGCTTTGATGGGCACAGATGTGCCCATCTCTGCATAAGCCAGTCTACACCGGTTCAGGGATCCCTCAGCCCTGCTCTGGCGCGAAACTGGACAAAGGAAAGGGGAGTGACCACTCCCCTGACCTGCATCTTCCCTGGGAGGTGCCCAGAGCTCCTCCAGTGTGCTCCAGACCTCTGCCATCTTGGAAACAGAGGTGCTGCTGGCACACTGGACTGCTCTGAGTGGCCAGGGCCAGGAGGTGACGTCAGAGACTTCTTCTGATAGGCTCCTTCAGGTGTTGCTAGCCTATCCTCTCTCCTAAGTAGCCAAACCTCCTTTTCTGGCTATTTAGGGTCTCTGCTTTGGGGAATTCCTTAGATAACGAATGCAAGAGCTCATCAGAGTTCCTCTGCATCTCTCTCTTCACCTTCTTCCAAGGAATCGACTGCTGACCGCGCTGGAAGCCTGCAAAACTGCAACAAAGTAGCAAAGACGACTACTGCGACACTGTAACGCTGATCCTGCCGCCTTCTCAACGGTTTTCCTGGTGCTGCATGCTGTGGGGGTAGTCTGCCTCCTCTCTGCACTAGAAGCTCCAAAGAAATCTCCCGTGGTTCGACGGAATCTTCCCCCTGCAACCGCAGGCACCAAAGAACTGCATCACCGGTCCTCTGGGTCTCCTCTCAGCACGACGAGCGAGGTCCCTTGAACTCAGCAACTCTGTCCAAGTGACTCCCACAGTCCAGTGACTGTTTAGTCCAAGTTTGGTGGAGGTAACATCAACAGAAATAATCAGAATCAAAGCAGCCTTGGAGCACATTTTGAAACAGTTCTCCTTTCACACTTAGAGGTGGGTAACCCCCTCAAAATTCGAGCCATATGTCTGGCTCTGGCTCAGCTTGAGGTCCTCTTGAACCCTTAAGCCCAAAAAGAGTTTGCTTTCATGTGATTTGAGCCCTCCACCAATGTGCTACCCTCATGCGACAAGAATTAAAAACAAACCAGAAACAAACCAGAAACTTTTGATGTAAAAATGAGAGCTAGAGATACCCAGCTAGTGGCTGAATTGCAGTTTGAAACCCGGGGCTCAATCCTGGCTTGCACGCTTGACCAAAATGTGTGGTCCTAGGCAAATATTTTATTTCATGCAGCCTCATTTTTCTTCTTTATCATCCTGGAAAGCAACTTGAAGCACATGAGCTCAGGATATGTGCTCTTGTGTTTGAGTTAATAGACTATAATGATGTGCCATAAAAAATAACAATCTAGCCCACATGTAGAGTACACATGACAACTGACTTACCTTTCAGTTCACTAAAGGCATTGTTGCCTGAGTATTGGGCACAAATGTTTCTAAATTAATGTTTAAAAACTGTCACGTTTAATAATTACCTCTCAATGCAGTCATGTGATCTGATGTACTATGGTGAAACGTTTCTGGGTGTTAAAAAAATATACTTTTTAGAATTTTTAAGAACCTTTATCATATTTTTACATGATGTTGTTGCATGATTTAAATGTCAAACATTTTCACTGCTCAGATTGTGCACACACTTTTGGAGCTAAACCACTCCATTGGCTCACTTTTGCTGGTAATTTGTTGACTCGCCCACCGCCAATCACAATACTGTTGCAGAACCATTAGGTAAGAAATTGGTCACACTAGAAAGAATGACATACCCTAGAATCAGAAGAAATTTTCTGTTTGTCAGCTCTGTATATTTGCAACAGTTCACTCAGAGGTTAGTTATGCTTCTGCAAACACTGCTCCCCCCTCTCCACCTCCCCCACCAAGGTCAGTGCCAGGTGGGGCTGCCCACGTTGGTCCTCCCTGAAACCGGGCCTGGATGTACTGTGGAATGGATTAGTTATACATTCATTTCCAGCAGGCGGATTTTCCACCTGGGAAAAAACACACCTCAGGAGCAGGGGAGTAATGCAGACCCCTGCAATTCCTGTGGTGGGGGGACTGTCCACGTGGCCACCAACTATTCAGGGCCCCCTATTGAACTAAAGAAGGAATATTTGTAAAATTTAGGAAACTCATGGGCATCTCATCCCATCCTGCAAGGGGCCATCATTTTGTGTTAGACCCACTCAGGCGCAATTCAGCCCAGGCACATACATCACAAATATCAAAATCCAGATATTACATCTGAATCGCAAGACCTTCAATTTAGCAATGGAAAACAATTAAAGTATTAGTAATCGCTTGCTGCTTTCTTCTCATTAATATGTCCTGAGATGGAGATACGCCCTTTTGGCTTAGGTATGCCATGAATTAATCCATACATAATTGAAGGATAAATTGGAGTTCCTACGTCTAATCTCACCTCACCTCAAGAGCTCGTGGAGAGAAAATGTGGCCTAGCGGCCTAACTTGCTGACCTTAGGCTCAACATCCTCTGATTCTGGGCAATTTATATAATCCCCCCTGCTTTGTGAAAATGTGCAACGTTAACTAGCTCAGTTGTGAAGCATTTAATGACACAGGGCCGAGTTCTTGTTACTTTAAACTTAGAAAAAATGCTTTAATTGCTCCCCTTCTTGCATCATAAACAGAAAACAGTTCCCAAGCTTCGAATATATTTAATGTATTCCTGCCAGGTGTTCTGCATTCTTGCCCATTCATTGGAACAGAGTGGTTGCCAAATGATCTTCTTAGGTCTAAATTGTTGTTATGCATACATTCAAGGGCTGCACTGAAGCTATTCACAAGTTAATTACGGTGGCATAATCTTGCATAATTTCTGGCAAAATGCGTGTTATGCAAAATTCCTGAATTTGCGCCACTGTGCCACGTCATGTAATTAATTTCAAGTGCATTGAAATAAAAATACTATTGCAGGAGCACGGTAACAACGCAAATGTACACATTGTGAGTGACTATTTTTCACATCACTTATGGTTTTGCGTCATTTATTATAGGGTGATATGTATTCTCATGTCCAAAACGGACCAAGAGCACATGTCATGTTAAGATATAGGGTTAAATATAGTGTTAAATGTCAGGTTTGGATTTCTGGTAATTTCAATTACATTTTCCTCAATTCCATGTAATTATGCAGAAGGATATTACCCACATTTTGCACATCCCTAAAGATTACTGGTGAGAGTACATGCTGGTCCCAGGTCTCAGAGACTGTAATCCTAAATTTACTGTTGCACATTTTGGAACTCAGAAGTGTTTCAGGTCAACCTTGGGATAAATGTGATGATCACCAGGTGCGCTTAGGAACAGGAGTGGTGGTATAAAAAAATCCAAGAAATAACGTATCAAGAAGAGAGTGAGAAAGAAGAAATAGTGTTCGGGAAGGCGGCCCAGACGAAGATTTTGCTGACAATTTTTACGGCGCTGATATCCTCTGAATGATTTTTGACATATTTCTTCTATGGAAGCTCTTCCTTTGATTATGGCCGGTTCCCCGTAGTTTTGTGCTAGTATACACAGAACTATTGTAAGTAAAGTTTTACTTCTTTTTCTTTGTACACACTCATCACTGAATGAATAGAGTGTATTTACACACCTGATGTTCTGGAGAATGTTTTTGTTTGATTCCTGTTGAAGCGCCAGTGGATCCTTTCGGACTGTTTTAGATGCAAAACATGTTCAAAGTGGTCAAAGTTACTATGCTTTTGCCTGTGATTATGTAAAGTGTGGGACCATTACTTCCCTTTCACTCTACATGTGTTTTTAATCTTGACTGGGTCCTCGCTCACCTATTAAAAATGTTCTTCATGGAGGTGGCCGAGCCATTTTTATTATGTATCTCTCCAGCTGTTTCTCAGTAACCCAAGGCCTTCGGTACTGAGATTCACACGATTTTTACGGGTAGGTGCCCCTCTGAAGGGCCCTGTCGGACATTGCAGCGCCGGTCTGACGTGGAGCATAGCCCGGTGATGATACATGAGGGCCCCTGCTTCAGTACTATTGCATACCTGTGAGAGATGTTTGTGTGCCCTCTAGCTTGGAACAGTGCACCTATAATTCTTTTGCTATATTGTGTTTCAGGTCAAGTCAGTGTTTGAGATGTAAATCCATATGTGACACTCATCATTACTTATGCTCCCAGTTTTCAGTTTTTACTGATTTCTATAGATAAATAAAGACAGAAAACAATGTGGAAAAATATTGAAAATTTTACTTCTTGTGTGTGACTCGTCATACTTTCTTTCAAGAATTCCAGGCCAACAGCTGCACAGATAGACAGCATGGGGAGTTAAAAACGGATGAGAATTCCTTAAACAAAAGCATATGCTGACGTATATATGATTTATAATGGTAATATTTACCTGTCAGTATAATGTTTTGTTATACTGATGTTTATGTTGCTTAATTTACTGAAAAGCGACAGGCATCAATGTATGAGTGTATGTTCAGCGGTTAAATAAATATGGAATGTACCATTTTAAGCCTCCGTTTATTCTCAAAACACAAAATAAATATGGATCAATACCAGAAAAATGACCATAAAATACAGATAAATACAGACAGAAATGTTAAAGAACATAAATACCATAAAACCAGGAGCCCTAATCATTATGTACCCTTCAAACATCTGACGTATACAATTCCTTGCCTCTCCCCATAGGCATCATCACATGTAGACCAAAAATAAATTTGGTAGTGTATGTCTAGAACCTGAGGCTGATTGAAAAGCCCCACCAGCACGTCAAGTTTGATGGAACAAAGGTGCAGTCACGAGCGGCTGAGATCTGGCAAAATCTTCAAATTCATCCAAAAGTGGTTAACAATTATGTAGCTTTAAAAAAATCTTCAATTGTGAATTTAGTTCTGGGCCCCAATTTAGAACGTGCACAGTAAGGGCCAGATTTATCAAACTTTCAAGTTGTGCAATGCAGCAAGACATCTTGCTGTGCTGCACGAAAGGGGGAGGGCAAGAATGTTCCATGTCTAGAAAGATATGGTGCATTCTTGTTCTCTGAACGCGCTAGTGCACAATTAGCAGCCTAGTGCCAACACAGGCACCCTTGTGCTATGTGGCAAGGGTGCCTGCATTACAGGCAGGATTGTTTTGTGCAGGAAGGGACACCTTCCTAAACAAAAACTATCCTGAGAGGTATTTCCTCTTTCTGTGTGTGCTGCAGAATGCAAAAACACTAGGAGAAATAAACATAGTTCTCCTCATTACGCCTCCCCTGGGGACGCATAGAATGTTCATGCATTCCCAGGTCTACCACTAATGGTAAATCTGGGAATACACCAAAATACATGAATGGATTTGTGGGGACACCCATGCTCCCTTCCTGGGGCAGAGTAACACAAAGCAGCAATTTGCTCTGCCTTGTGTCACTCCAAATTTATTAAGTCATGCAGGGCCAAGCAAGGTGGCTTGACAAATCGCACAAAGGTTTTACGTCGCCCTTGTGCCGCCTTGCGTGGCTCAATGGCGACGCAAAACCTTAATAAATCTGGCCCTAAATGTGGTTCATTGATTATCTGGAGCCTACTGTTTTAGGACGTGGCGGGCAAAACTAGAGGGCAACAGGTGGTAATATTGGTTCCACCAGTCATTTCCAAATCTCTTCTCTGGCAGTTAAAGTCAGCTGGAAACTTTTGCAGAAAGAATTGGGAAAGCCAAAAAGGGCAGTTGTTGTTTGCTAGCATAATGACTTTGCCAATGCTTGCTTTATTTTATCATGACTTATTTTAAACTTTATAGTTGGGGGTTCAAACAAACGTAAACAAATTGGCCTAAAAGCAGAAATATTAGCAGCTCCTGGCACCAAAGGAATGTACTTTTTGTGCGTATATGGACCTTGTGAAAGAGAAGAATGCTGTCACTCACAGTGAAGTTAGCTAATAGCTGAAGTACGATGACCTGCTTTCCTTGCTGTATACAGTAGTGGGTGAAAGAAATATGGGAATCACAACAAAGCCCCTATAACTAAGTTTTATATATAATAAAACAAGTGTTACAGGGATGTTTTAGTTAGGTTCACATTTTAAACGCACAAACCCATAGAAATTCACCTGTTAGAGTTAATTCAAGTAACCATATCTCGTGCCCTAAGATAACTATGACTCACACCCTGCAAATTTTTTATGAATAATTTTAGAACAAATGTTACAGTGATATCAATGATGTTATAAAAGATGTCATGAGTACTGTAATATCTGGGGTAATTAGTAGTGCATGGCAAGGGCAAGACCTATAGTTACCTTACGGCACAAGTTAATTCTGTTTCCTAACTATAACTTTGTTGTAACCTTTGGGATTTTTTGTGATTTTTAGTGAGCTTTTTTTAACATAAAGTAATTTTAATTACTATACATTTATCCAACCACCGCCTCCATGGCTTCTGGCCATGCAAGGTGGGGGTTGGTTGCAGGGCATGTGGCCAATCCCCCTATAACCACCCTACCTCATGCCACGCACGGCCTTTGGCCATGTGCAGCGGTTATGAGCCAAGCACCCTATGCCCACCCAACCCCCTATAACCACCCAACTCTAGGCCACTTGCTATGTTTATTTGTGTAAGTGGTTCCCATTGAGGTTTAATTTCTGGGAAAAGAGCATCGGTGTCAGAATGGATCTTCACCTGCATATTTATTTACAGTTGGGCACAAAATGTCTATCCAGCTGGAATACTTTCTACTGACTAATTAGTAAATGGTATGTCATTGAGTAAATGTATAAAGCACTTTCTACACTACCACTGCATATAGGACCGCAATAGATGTCTCAGTTGACCACATGTGGTGTAATTTTGACAATGTGATGTGCCACAAGCGTATCCATACTGAAATCTGTGCGAACATGAATTCTCATACAGAGTTGACGGTGAGAATACAAAGAGTTGAATCTCCACAAAACAAGGTTACTTCCTCTTAATTATATGAAGCAAGTGCTTCTTTGTTTGTTGAACATGTCATCGTAATCCTCTTCATCCCGAACGCTCGGGGGTTCTTTTGGTGAGCTGTTCGTCAAGCTGTAAAAAGGCAGGAAGAGCGTTGTATACCACTAACTTATACAGGGCGTGGCCAAACGGGCATGCTTTGGGGTCATTTTGCACATTTGCATACTCATAGTAATGAAAAGGGGGAACTATGGACTCCTCGCTCATAAGGAGATGGCCTGAGAAAAGATCCCACTCGTCATAGTCACTGCAGAAGAGATTGTGCTCCAACAAAGACATGATGCATTCACAGCCATCAAGTATTTCAAATCTTTTTTTCAAGGTGGAATTGAGGAGAAAACACCCTTTCCTTGCATGAGATGAGTTGAAGAAGTTGGGAGGATCTGTCCTTTAAAGAAGTGGAGCTTCACCACTTTGCTCTGGGGAAGTGGCGGTCCATAGGGAACGGGGGCTGCACAGGCCTTTACATAATTTTAAAAACACTTTGAGCCAGGGAGAGGGCTCTCCCCAGGCCTGGGGGGGGGGGGGGGTTGTTCCCAGGGCAGTGGCATTCCCTGGTGTTGTGGGGCATGCCATCAGGCCTCCACCACACACTTAAAGCAGTTTGCCCCGGGGAGGTGGTGGTCCCTGTTGTGCGGGGGGCCACAGGTACCCCCGCATATATCATGAAAATCATCCGTAGATATACAATTTTTCTCCTTACTTTCTACGAAACAGATTTACCCCAAAACAAAAAAGTCGCTTTCTGGACCAGGACCTACCTTTCTGCCAAATTTGGTGTAATTCTGTACCGTAGTTTCTTACAGTAGTTTCCGTGCTATCGCTATTCAATTTTTCCCATGGGAAAATGAATAAATGAAAGTGTTTTGGGACTCCCCCTTTTTCTCGCCTCCCCCCGACAGATCACCCATGACCTTGTATTTTCTTGGAATATTTTGTGAAGATTCGTCAAGCGGCACCAAAGTTATTACCAAAGAAACAACGCTCTTACTATAGAAAATTGGACCTATAAATACATACAGGGAGTGCAGAATTATTAGGCAAGTTGTATTTTTGAGGATTAATTTTATTATTGAACAACAACCATGTTCTCAATGAACCCAAAAAACTCATTAATATCAAAGCTGAATATTTTTGGAAGTAGTTTCTAGTTTGTTTTTAGTTTTAGCTATGTTAGGGGGATATCTGTGTGTGCAGGTGACTATTACTGTGCATAATTATTAGGCAACTTATCAAAATAAAATATATACCCATTTCAATTATTTATTATTACCAGTGAAACCAATATAACATCTCAACATTCACAAATATACATTTCTGACATTCAAAAACAAAACAAAAACAAATCAGTGACCAATATAGCCACCTTTCTTTGCAAGGACACTCAAAAGCCTGCCATCCATGGATTCTGTCAGTGTTTTGATCTGTTCACCATCAACATTGCGTGCAGCAGCAACCACAGCCTCCCAGACACTGTTCAGAGAGGTGTACTGTTTTCCCTCCTTGTAAATCTCACATTTGATGATGGACCACAGGTTCTCAATGGGGTTCAGATCAGGTGAACAAGGAGGCCATGTCATTAGATTTCCTTCTTTTATACCCTTTCTTGCCAGCCACGCTGTGGAGTACTTGGACGCGTGTGATGGAGCATTGTCCTGCATGAAAATCATGTTTTTCTTGAAGGATGCAGACTTCTTCCTGTACCACTGCTTGAAGAAGGTGTCTTCCAGGAACTGGCAGTAGGACTGGGAGTTGAGCTTGACTCCATCCTCAACCCGAAAAGGCCCCACAAGCTCATCTTTGATGATACCAGCCCAAACCAGTACTCCACCTCCACCTTGCTGGCGTCTGAGTCGGACTGGAGCTCTCTGCCCTTTACCAATCCAGCCACGGGCCCATCCATCTGGCCCATCAAGACTCACTCTCATTTCATCAGTCCATAAAACCTTAGAAAAATCAGTCTTGAGATATTTCTTGGCCCAGTCTTGACGTTTCAGCTTGTGTGTCTTGTTCAGTGGTGGTCGTCTTTCAGCCTTTCTTACCTTGGCCATGTCTCTGAGTATTGCACACCTTGTGCTTTTGGGCACTCCAGTGATGTTGCAGCTCTGAAATATGGCCAAACTGGTGGCAAGTGGCATCGTGGCAGCTGCACGCTTGACTTTTCTCAGTTCATGGGCAGTTATTTTGCGCCTTGGTTTTTCCACACGCTTCTTGCGACCCTGTTGACTATTTTGAATGAAACGCTTGATTGTTCGATGATCACGCTTCAGAAGCTTTGCAATTTTAAGAGTGCTGCATCCCTCTGCAAGATATCTCACTATTTTTGACTTTTCTGAGCCTGTCAAGTCCTTCTTTTGACCCATTTTGCCAAAGGAAAGGAAGTTGCCTAATAATTATGCACACCTGATATAGGGTGTTGATGTCATTAGACCACACCCCTTCTCATTACAGAGATGCACATCACCTAATATGCTTAATTGGTAGTAGGCTTTCGAGCCTATACAGCTTGGAGTAAGACAACATGCATAAAGAGGATGATGTGGTCAAAATACTCATTTGCCTAATAATTCTGCACTCCCTGTATATATATATATATATATATATATATATATATATATATATATATTGTTCAGCCAAAAGAGAACACTGCACTCCCGGGAGAATACATTTCACCTTTTTATTACCAAAAACATTACGTTTCATCTAATACCACCACCTACGCGTTTTGACTGCTGTCTTGATCACGGTGATTTCGTTTGGTTAGATAAATGCTAAGTTATCACATATTTGAGGCATTGTGGGATTTGTTGTCCATAATCCTAGCATTAGTATACTATTCATTCAGATAGCGTCATGGAGTATGCTTTTCTATTCAAGCACTTATAAGTTTGTTATTTTTTTTCAGCGCCACATTTTATCAACTTTAAGTCCCATATTTCACACAGTGTTGTTCTCTTACATTCCATTTTTTCTGCAAAGTCCTCTAATGGCAGCTTCATAGAATACAATACATTGTTTACCAAAAGCGCTTGTAATATCCTTATTTCCCATTTTGTTCTCATAATCTCCTTATCTAACCAAACGAAACCACAGTGATCAACACAGCAGTCGAAACGCGTAGGTGGTGGTATTAGATGAAACGTAATGTTTTTGGTAATAAAAAGGTGAAATGTATTCTCCCGGGAGTGCAGTGTTCTCTTTTGGCTGAACAATTAATTTGGGGAGATGGCCTATCCTCAACACTAGCACCGGCAGTCAGTGCGCGCCGCTCCTGTGGCCAATTTGGGATGTTAATTAATAATGAGCGGCAGTGCCCGGCACCATGAGGGGAAGATCAGTATGCTGTGGAGAGGAAAGGGGGATAGTTATCCCCTGCGTGTGTACTATACACTTGAAGACTGTGAAAAGCTGGATGGCTACGACTTCAAATGCGCTTTTTGGAATCTCTACATCCTACGTTTTCTCGTGGTCGATCGATGCAGCCCATACACTGAAGGACGGATCAGTGCTTTGGGCCTGGGAGCTGAGCACCACAATATCTAGATCAAGCTGATAACGATGGCAAGTGTGGGTCAACATGAGGAAATATCGACAGGATATAAGCATTAGACACGAAAAGTAACAGCATTTGAAACATGGAGATTATGAGAACAAAATGGGAAATAAGGATATTACAAGCACTTTTGGTAAACAATGTATTGTATTCTATGAAGCTGCCATTAGAGGACTTTGCAGAAAAAATGGAATGTAAGAGAACAACACTGTGTGAAATATGGGACTTAAAGTTGATAAAATGTGGCGCTGGAAAAAAAACAACAAACTTATAAGTGCTTGAATAGAAAAGCATACTCCATGACGCTATCTGAATGAATAGTATACTAATGATAGGATTATGGACAACAAATCCCACAATGCCTCAAATATGTGATAACTTAGCATTTATCTAACCAAACGAAACCACTGTGATCAAGACAGCAGTCGAAACGCGTAGGTGGTGGTATTAGATGAAACGTAATGTTTTTGGTAATAAAAAGGTGAAATGTATTCTCCCGGGAGTGCAGTATTCTCCTTTGGCTGAACAATTAATTTGGGGAGATGGCCTATCCTCAACACTAGCACCGGCAGTCAGTGCGCGCCGCTCCTGTGGCCAACTTGGGATGTTAATTAATAATGAGCGGCAGCGCCCGGCACCATGAGGGGAAGATCAGTATGCTGTGGAGAGGAAAGGGGGATAGTTATCCCCTGCGTGTGTACTATAGACTTGAAGACTGTGAAAAGCTGGATGGCTACGACTTCAAATGCGCTTTTTGGAATCTCTACATCCTACGTTTCTCGTGGTTGATCGATGCAGCCCACACACTGAAGGACGGATCAGTGCTTTGGGCCTGGGAGCTGAGCACCACAATATCTAGATCAAGCTGATAACGATGGCAAGTGTGGGTCAACATGAGGAAATATCGACAGGATATAAGCATTAGACACGAAAAGTAACAGCATTTGAAACATGGAGATTATGAGAACAAAATGGGAAATAAGGATACTACAAGCGCTTTTGGTAAACAATGTATTGTATTCTATGAAGCTGCCATTAGAGGACTTTGCAGAAAAAATGGAATGTAAGAAAACAACACTGTGTGAAATGTGGGACTTAAAGTTGATAAAATGTGGCGCTGAAAAAAAACAAAAAAAAAAAAAAACAACAAACTTATAAGTGCTTGAATAGAAAAGCATACTCCATGACGCTATCTGAATGAATAGTAACTAATGCTAGGATTATGGACAACAAATCCCACAATGCCTCAAATATGTGATAACTTAGCATTTATCTAACCAAACGAAACCACAGTGATCAAGACAGCAGTCAAAACGCGTAGGTGGTGGTATTAGATGAAACGTAATGTTTTTGGTAATAAAAAGGTGAAATGTATTCTCCCGGGAGTGCAGTGTTCTCTTTTGGCTGAACAATTAATTTGGGGAGATGGCCTATCCTCAACACTAGCACCGGCAGTCAGTGCGCGCCGCTCCTGTGGCCAATTTGGGATGTTAATTAATAATGAGCGGCAGCGCCCGGCACCATGAGGGGAAGATCAGTATGCTGTGGAGAGGAAAGGGGGATAGTTATCCCCTGCGTGTGTACTATGCACTTGAGGACTGTGAAAAGCTGGATGGCTACGACTTCAAATGCGCTTTTTGGAATCTCTACATCCTACGTTTTCTCGTGGTCGATCGATGCAGCCCATACACTGAAGGACGGATCAGTGCTTTGGGCCTGGGAGCTGAGCACCACAATATCTAGATCAAGCTGATAACGATGGCAAGTGTGGGTCAACATGAGGAAATATCGACAGGATATAAGCATTAGACACGAAAAGTAACAGCATTTGAAACATGGAGATTATGAGAACAAAATGGGAAATAAGGATATTACAAGCACTTTTGGTAAACAATGTATTGTATTCTATGAAGCTGCCATTAGAGGACTTTGCAGAAAAAATGGAATGTAAGAGAACAACACTGTGTGAAATATGGGACTTAAAGTTGATAAAATGTGGCGCTGGAAAAAAAACAACAAACTTATAAGTGCTTGAATAGAAAAGCATACTCCATGACGCTATCTGAATGAATAGTATACTAATGCTAGGATTATGGACAACAAATCCCACAATGCCTCAAATATGTGATAACTTAGCATTTATCTAACCAAACGAAACCACCGTGATCAAGGCAGCAGTCGAAACGCGTAGGTGGTGGTATTAGATGAAACGTAATGTTTTTGGTAATAAAAAGGTGAAATGTATTCTCCCGGGAGTGCAGTGTTCTCTTTTGGCTGAACAATTAATTTGGGGAGATGGCCTATCCTCAACACTAGCACCGGCAGTCAGTGCGCGCCGCTCCTGTGGCCAATTTGGGATGTTAATTAATAATGGGAGGCAGCGCCCGGCAACATGAGGGGAAGATCAGTATGCTGTGGAGAGGAAAGGGGGATAGTTATCCCCTGCGTGTGTACTGTACACTTGAAGACTGTGAAAAGCTGGATGGCTACGACTTCAAATGCGCTTTTTGGAATCTCTACATCCTACGTTTTCTCGTGGTTGATCGATGCAGCCCATACACTGAAGGACGGATCAGTGCTTTGGGCCTGGGAGCTGAGCACCACAATATCTAGATCAAGCTGATAACGATGGCAAGTGTGGGTCAACATGAGGAAATATCGACAGGATATAAGCATTAGACACGAAAAGTAACAGCATTTGAAACATGGAGATTATGAGAACAAAATGGGAAATAAGGATATTACAAGCGCTTTTGGTAAACAATGTATTGTATTCTATGAAGTTGCCATTAGAGGACTTTGCAGAAAAAATGGAATGTAAGAGAACAACACTGTGTGAAATATGGGACTTAAAGTTGATAAAATGTGGTGCTGAAAAAAACAAAAAAACTTATAAGTGCTTGAATAGAAAAGCATACTCCATGACGCTATCTGAATGAATAGTATACTAATGCTAGGATTATGGACAACAAATCCCACAATGCCTCAAATATGTGATAACTTAGCATTTATCTAACCAAACGAAACCACCGTGATCAAGACAGAAGTCGAAACGCGTAGGTGGTGGTATTAGATGAAACGTAATGTTTTTGGTAATAAAAAGGTGAAATGTATTCTCCCGGGAGTGCAGTGTTCTCTTTTGGCTGAACAATTAATTTGGGGAGATGGCCTATCCTCAACACTAGCACCGGCAGTCAGTGCGCGCCGCTCCTGTGGCCAATTTGGGATGTTAATTAATAATGAGCGGCAGCGCCCGGCACCATGAGGGGAAGATCAGTATGCTGTGGAGAGGAAAGGGGGATAGTTATCCCCTGCGTGTGTACTATACACTTGAAGACTGTGAAAAGCTGGATGGCTACGACTTCAAATGCGCTTTTTGGAATCTCTACATCCTACGTTTTCTCGTGGTTGATCGATGCAGCCCATACACTGAAGGACGGATCAGTGCTTTGGGCCTGGGAGCTGAGCACCACAATATCTAGATCAAGCTGATAACGATGGCAAGTGTGGGTCAACATGAGGAAATATCGACAGGATATAAGCATTAGACACGAAAAGTAACAGCATTTGAAACATGGAGATTATGAGAACAAAATGGGAAATAAGGATATTACAAGCGCTTTTGGTAAACAATGTATTGTATTCTATGAAGCTGCCATTAGAGGACTTTGCAGAAAAAATGGAATGTAAGAGAACACTGTGTGAAATATGGGACTTAAAGTTGATAAAATGTGGCGCTGAAAAAAAACAACAAACTTATAAGTGCTTGAATAGAAAAGCATACTCCATGACGCTATCTGAATGAATAGTATACTAATGCTAGGATTATGGACAACAAATCCCACAATGCCTCAAATATGTGATAACTTAGCATTTATCTAACCAAACGAAACCACCGTGATCAAGACAGCAGTCGAAACGCGTAGGTGGTGGTATTAGATGAAACGTAATGTTTTTGGTAATAAAAAGGTGAAATGTATTCTCCCGGGAGTGCAGTGTTCTCTTTTGGCTGAACAATTAATTTGGGGAGATGGCCTATCCCCAACACTAGCACCGGCAGTCAGTGCGCGCCGCTCCTGTGGCCAATTTGGGATGTTAATTAATAATGAGCGGCAGCGCCCGGCACCATGAGGGGAAGATCAGTATGCTGTGGAGAGGAAAGGGGGATAGTTATCCCCTGCGTGTGTACTATACACTTGAAGACTGTGAAAAGCTGGATGGCTACGACTTCAAATGCGCTTTTTGGAATCTCTACATCCTACGTTTTCTCGTGGTTGATCGATGCAGCCCATACACTGAAGGACGGATCAGTGCTTTGGGCCTGGGAGCTGAGCACCACAATATCTAGATCAAGCTGATAACAATGGCAAGTGTGGGTCAACATGAGGAAATATCGACAGGATATAAGCATTAGACACGAAAAGTAACAGCATTTGAAACATGGAGATTATGAGAACAAAATGGGAAATAAGGATATTACAAGCGCTTTTGGTAAACAATGTATTGTATTCTATGAAGCTGCCATTAGAGGACTTTGCAGAAAAAATAGAATGTAAGAGAACAACACTGTGTGAAATATGGGACTTAAAGTTGATAAAATGTGGCACTGAAAAAAACCAACAAACTTATAAGTGCTTGAATAGAAAAGCATACTCCATGACGCTATCTGAATGAATAGTATACTAATGCTAGGATTATGGACAACAAATCCCACAATGCCTCAAATATGTGATAACTTAGCATTTATCTAACCGAACGAAACCACCGTGATCAAGACAGCAGTCGAAACGCGTAGGTGGTGGTATTAGATGAAACATAATGTTTTTGATAATAAAAAGGTGAAATGTATTCTCCCGGGAGTGCAGTGTTCTCTTTTGGCTGAACAATTAATTTGGGGAGATGGCCTATCCTCAACACTAGCACCGGCAGTCAGTGCGCGCCACTCCTGTGGCCAATTTGGGATGTTAATATATATATATATATATTTCAAAAAGCGGTGAAAGATTTTTCAATCACCGAGCGGCTGCACAATGTCCCATGGGTTGTGTGTAGCAAACAGAGCAAGGAAATCCAAAAATAATTTAAACCTCAAACAATTTCAAATGCTAAGAGGAGCTCTATTTGTGTGACTTTTGCATTTCAGTGTGGAAATGATACGGGAGGCGAGCACATGAAATGGGTTAGTCTAACTCATGATGCGTGGCACTTGGCAGAACTGCCATGTGACAACAACAACAGCCTGTGCCCCTGACTCCAGCACCATGACTGTGACTCCTGTACATTAACCATGACTCCTACACCATTCCTGTCTATGAAAACTACAGTCAGTGCCTGTGATGATAAAAAAAAATAAAAATCACACAAAGAAGTACGGGGTTCTCTAATAGTAAACGTCAGGGGTTCAATTTGTGCCCATGATTACTCGTGATCCTTTATTGGAACGATGAGGTCAGTGAGAGGTCAGTGAGTTGATGGGAAGTTTTAAGGGGAAGCGGGGGAATTTCCTTTACGGTCTAGGTGTTCTCACACACTATATAGTGTCATGCTTCATCATTTAACCACCTAGCCCCACCCAGGTAGGACAGTGCCACCTGGGCGGACTCAACCTCACTGTTAAAAGAACAGGAGGGAGTGTGTAAATAAATTCTTGGTCTGGAAAGATCAGGATCCAGCTAATCTAGTCAAAATAAAAACACCTAAACAGCTACCTGTATGAAGTTACAATTTAATAATGGTGTATGTCTGGTGTGGTTAAAACATAGAGTGGGACACCTCCGTGAGAGCAAGGACTCACAGGGTCACCTATCTAAAAAAAAGTAGCCAACATTTTTCTGCCCTGAGGAGTGAGCCAAGGAAGGTCTCGTGGCATTCATCAGGGCCTCGGATCCCTAAAACTCACATTAAGAGTTTAAGAAAGAAACTCTTCTCAATTAGTTGAAAATTGTGAGGTGTAAAATAAACGGCCTACCTTACCCAAGGAATTACCTTGAGGCGGCCTGTGGAATATAAAACAACACACAGATAATTATGGCAATAGTGACACACAACACTGCAACGGTACACCAACCACACACGCTTCAGGGAAATGTACTCGTGCACAGAATACATATATCCATAATAGGCAATATTCATGCACAGAGTGAATATATAAAAACATATTTAAAGAACAGCATATATATAAAAAACACACAGTGTAGGTACTACTACCACTAACGGGACACCAGACCTTCTCAGTCTTTCTCCAGATCACAGTCACATCTGCATGCATGGTGCATGTATATAGTTACCTGCAGTGCGTCTCTCACCCAGGTAACACAATTCATTGTCATGACATGCACACCAGTAAATATAACACTCCATGTAAAATGCTTCCCTCAGTCCATGGTGCTATGTTTTATGTCAAGTCCAATAATGCCAACGCAGCAGAGTAGTGCTCTAAAAATGCCTTTTAAGAAATAATTTGTCTGTAGTTAGACCTTTTTTAGGCCCTAATACCTAAAAAAACCGAAGTGAAAAGTACTAAAAATGGGGGGACAGATAACACATAATAATATTTAAGATAACAGTGTGTTGCACAGTGAAGCCGAAGTGCCTAGTTCAAGCGGAGATGGGGTGGTTGTGGAAAGAAGGGTTGGTGATCACAAGGCCCAGTGGAGGCTTCTTGGTACTTGATGAAGAGAGGTCCTTAGGGAGGCAGCAGCTCATTAGAAGCGTTCCTCACAAAAATGTACATTTTGGACTTTCTGGTTTGCAGAGAGAGGACTTCTTGTTTATAAGATGGTTGACGCTACTGATATTTTTAGGATAGAGTGAAGATGAGCTGGTGCAACTGGTGTCATCTGGTGTTTACTGGTGTCAGCTGGTGTAATTCCTGTCAGCTGGTAATCACTGGTCTCAACTGGTGTTCACTGGTGTCAGCTTGTGTATCTGGTGTCAGCTGGTGTTCACTGGTGTCAGTTGGTGTTTACTGCTGTTGGCTGGTGTAATTGGTGTCAGCTAATGTTCACTGGTGTCAGCTGGGGTTCACTGGTGTTAGCTTGTGTAACTGGTGTCAGCTGGTGTTCAAACCAAAGGTTTCAGGGACGTTATAGTTAGGAAATAGAACATAGAAATAATAGAAATTCTTAAAAAACAAAGGTTGCAGGGAAGTTACAGTTAGAAAAAATATATATTTTTTTAAAACATTGAAATTCACTTAAAAAAACATAGGTTACAAGGATGTTATAATTAAGCTCAGATTTCACATGTACAAAACCATAGAAATTCAGCAGTGACAGTTACCTGAGCTAACTATAACTTACACCCCCGCAGTGCACTGCTTATCACCCCACATATTACATCACTTATGACATGATCAATGACATCACTGATGACATCACCAGGCCCCGTGGCCAACACCCGCCACGCACGGCTAAAGACGGTGCGTGGTTGGGTGGCTATATGGGTGTTGGCCACAGAGTCATGTTGAATATTAATTACTTTACATTTTAAAAAACTTTGGAAATTCACTGAAAAATCAAAGGTTACAGGGATATTATAATTAGGAAATAGAATTTAAAAAAGCACAGAAATTCACTTAAAACCAAAGGTTACAGGGACGTTATAGTTAGGCTCACATTTTTTACGCACCAAACCATAGAAATTCACCAGTTGCCTTAAGGTAACTATAACTTGCGCCCTCGCCATGCACTGCTAATTAACCCACATATCACTCAACACATCTTTGGTAACATAATTCATAATATCACTGTAACATTTGCAGGAAGAATATTGATGACATAACTGTGCAGGGTGGGGGCACGAGTTACAGTTACCGTGGGGCACGAGTTATAATTACCAAAGCTAACCACAACTATAACAGGTAAATTTCTATGGTACGTTTAAAATGTGTGGCTAACTATAACATCCCTGTAATTTTTGATTTAGGTATATACAATTTGACATTTTAGCCAGGACAACGTGATTTAGATCTATTTTTGTTCAGAATTTCAGATATATATATATATTTTTTTTGCATAATAAACAGTCGACAAACTTTATTTAAATTAAATTTAAACATTCACCTAACTATAACGTTACTTTAATCTGTCTTTTTAAAGTGAACTTCTAAGATTTGTTTTTAAACAGAAACAGACATTTTTATTATTATATTATATTTTATTCTGACCCTTGCCCACCACAAATCTTCAAGACCATCCTGCTATCTACTTCTGCTGCCACACCTGTAAGAAGAATCATCAACAACTCTTTAACTTCAGGAACTTTTCCTACAGACCTGAAAAAGGCATACATACGACCATTATTAAAGAAAACAAACCTAGACCCGCAAGACCCCAACAACTACAGACCTATCACAAATGGTCCTTTCCTGGGCAAATTGATAGAAAGAGCAGCATTCGCCCAGATGTCACAATTCATTGAAGACAATTCTATACTTTCAGACTTCCAAACTGGATTCCGCCCAGGAAGAAGCACTGAATCGGCACTCATGGCAATCTGGGACGATCTTAAAAACACAGTCGACCGAAATGGAGTTGCTGCACTACTTCTCTTGGACCTCTCAGCTGCCTTTGATACGGTTGACCATGACACCCTAACTCAAAGACTCCACGAAGCCGGCATACAAGGGATTGCTCTCGACTGGATTACTTCCTATCTCCAAAAAAGAGCGAATATCATCCACTCGCCCCCCTTCTTGTCCGAACCCTACCTCACAAAAACAGGGGTCCCCCAAGGGTCAATCATTTCACCTTTGCTTTTTAACATCTACATGATATCTTTACCAGAACTGATCAATGATTTCCATCTCACATGCTACAACTATGCAGATGACACACAAATACTACTTCAATTAGAAGACCCCAAAAACATTGAAAACTCACAAATCTTCAGTTGCCTCAGAGCCGTTGATCAGTGGATGACCTGGAGCCATCTCAAACTAAATACCGCCAAAACAGAAATACTCATATGTGGTGACTGGAAAAATTATGACCCTCTGTGCGTCTGGCCTGAAGATCTCGGACCACCTCCTCAATTATCCAAGGAAGTGAAAAACCTAGGAATCACCATGGATTCCAAGCTAACTATGAATGCCCAAGTAGACAAATTAGCACGCACAAGCTTCATCACCTTAAAGACTTTACGACGCATCTTCCCCCACCTCGGATTTCCACACAAGGTGCAAGCTACTATCTTGCTTGTATTATCCAAACTGGATTATGCCAATAGCCTCTACCATGGATCATCTCTATCTGTTATGAAAAAACTACAACGTATCCAGAATTCCGCAGCCAGGCTACTACTACGTATAAAGCCACAAGCCCACATCTCCCCTGCCTTGAGAGCACTACACTGGTTACCCGTTGCCAGAAGATGCACTTTCAAACTGCTTTGTATCACCCACAAAGCTATACATGGAACAGGACCGCTTTTTATCAGAAAGAAAATTACCAAATACATCCAACAAAGAACCCTCCGCTCAAGACTGGCACCCCGCCTTAGAACACCACCATACAAGAAAAAGACTGTAGGTGGTACATCCTTCTCCGTCCAAGCAGCCAAACTATGGAATTCATTACCCCCAACTATAAGAGCCACAGATAACTTTCTTGTTTTCAGAAAACTACTCAAGGGTTGGCTCTTTCCTTCATAACCACCTTTTTCAAACAACTATGAACTGCATATGCCTATGCCGATAAATATTTTTTCAGATTATATGTATATTTCTATTTATTTATAGTTTCTTTGGAAAATATGTATTGCTACTGTCATAACAATAAAATACACACACACTCTTTTTAAACCTGTCTGACTAAGTATTTTTTACCCATGATTCTAATTATGTATTGTATGTGCATATGTGTGTGTATTCATGTGTGTGTGTGTATAAATATATATGTATATATATATGTGTATGTATGTGTATATGTTGTTTCTGTGCTTGGCATGTTTGTGGATCATTGCATGGCTCCTGGTTTTTGGGTTGTTATACTAGATATCTATGAATTTCTGCTCTCATTTTTCATCACTCTTATGTCATGTCTCTATCAAACTATCCTCCATTCTCACTCTGACTCATCCCAAATCCCTTCGACCACTTTCATCTCCTAAATATTTCTGCCTAAGCTCTTCCCTCCACCTCCACATCTAACTCACCAAACCTCACTCTACCTCTGTGACCTCCCACACAACCCTACTAAATTCTCCTGCATTCATCTCACCCTGCTACTATGCTCTCCCTAACCCTTCCACATACTCCTCCCCCCTCCGCCCCCCTTTATTTCATCCCAAGCCTTTGGATTGAGTAAATTAAGGATATACTTCCAATTAACACTTCTGGATTTCTTTCCTCCTCCACCCCTCCATTACTCCAGTCAATCTAACTAACAAACTCTCATATCCGCGGCTCAAATGAACTCATAATAATACTAAAACTGTACTCATTATTAAATGATACTAATCCATCACTAATTCTTGTTGGGTTCCGGAGTAGCGTGCTACTCAGCGAAAAGCGATTTGACGCCTCGTCAGGGGTAGTAAGCGCTATATAAATACGATTACAATACAATACAATTACATTAAACTATAATGTTACTTTGATCTTTGTTTTTTTTCAGTGAATTTCTAGGGATTTTGTTACAGTTAATTCATTTATTTTGTGAGTGTATGTATGGCAGAATGATTTTATAATATATGTTGCATACAGACATTATTTTTAAAAAAAATAGTTTTTTATTGTCACATAAGAGAATATGTTTTTCCAGTTTGCAAAATGTCTCTAAAATATGTGTGAGTATTAAACAGACAAATATTCAATATTTTAGTAGAAATTGTGTATTTCCTCAGTTATTGTAACTCTGATTTCAAGACATGTTAACAATCTTTTTTGAAGTGTCAATACTCTTGCGAGAGACTCATGAGATGCTCACAGGACACATGTGAGATTGTAAAGGTCTAAATTTCATTGTATTCTATTTTATAGTTCTTTATTATGTTTTCAGTTATTTTTTAATACTGATCTACAATAGAGCAGTGAATAAAAAATAGTTAAATGTTTATTTATTTTAAAAGTAATGTCTCTCGCAAGACGCTTGAGGACCCGGATGCACAATCCCCTGAATGGACTCTAAAGGGGCTGTGCTTCATGTTCAGCTCTCACAAAGCACTCGCTAGATCGTACATGTAGAATCAAGTTAATTACAGTGTTATACTGCAATTTTGGAGAAAGTAGAAAATTAGACATGCTGATTAAGTTAGAAAAATGGATGACGGTTGCTCAGATGATGGGTGTGAGTACTATAATGTGTGGAGAGAGACTGGTCCCTCTGCTGAGACCTCTCCCTCAGATGACAGGTGTAGTAAGGTGTGTGCATGGACAAGCCCCTCCTTTCAGACTACTCTCTCAGATGAAGGCTGTGTGTATAGTACCATGTGTGGAGAGAGACTGGTGTCTCTACTAAGACCTCTGTCTCAGATGATGGGTGGGTATAGTAGGGTGTGAAAAGAGAGACTGGTCTCTTCCCTGAGACATCTCTCTCAGATGAGTCTTCATATTACGGAGTAGACAGGGACTGCCCTTTCCTCTGAGACCTCTCTTTCAGATGGCGGGTATGCGTATTAGGGTGTGTACATGGAGTGCCCTCTTCTGTCAGACATCTCTCTAAGATGATGGGTGTGCATAGTAGGGTGTGTACATGAACTAACCTCTCCTTTGAAAACCTCTCTTTCAGTGATGGGTGTGCACAGTAGGGTTTATGGAAAGAGACTGGCCTTCCCTCTGAGACCTCCCTCTCAGATGACGGGTGTGCACAGTAGTGAGTGTGGAGGGACTGCCGTTTCATCTCAGAACTCTCTCTGAGATAACAGGTTTGTATATTAGGGTGCATACATTGACTGGCCTCTCAAGTCAGAGATGGGTATACATAGTAGGGTGCATGGAGAGAGTCTGGCCTCTTCACTGAGACCTCTGTCTCAGATGACAGGTGTAGTAGTAGTAGTACGTGGGAAGAGAGACTTGCCTCTCTGCTGAGACATCTCTCTCCGATAATGGGTGTGTGTTTTAGTGAGTGGAGAGGGACTGTCCCTTCCTCTGAGACCACTCTTTCAGATGATGGATGTGGGTAGTAGGGTTTACATGGACTAGCCTCTTCTTCTAGACCTCTCTCTCAGATAACGGGTGTGTGTAGTAGGGTGTGTGGGGAGAGACTGCCCTGTCCACTGAGACCTCTCTCAGATGGCAGGTGGGCATAGTAGGCTTGTGGAGAGAGACTAGCCTATCCGCTGAGACCTCTTTCTTATATGACAGGTATGCGTAGCATAATCTGTCCAGGGACTGTCCTCCCTGCTAACAGCCCCCTCTCTGATAATGGGTGTGCATAGTAGGGTGAGGGAAGAGACTGTACTCTACTCACAACTCTTACCAATCTGATGGGCGTAAATAGTAAACGCTGAAAAACCATCTCCAGTAAAACTCATTCCTACAGTAGCAAGTGTACATACTACAATGTATTTAATGGTCACCTATATCTTTCTACTTTTCACTATCCAGCAAGAGTGTCACGAGATTGTAACATTTTTTGAAAAAGGGAATTAGCCATCTACTCATCACAGGACTTGTCCCTTACACACTTTCTCTCAAAAATAAGGACCACAATGTGCATTCGTACTAAAAAAGTGCATTGAGACCTCATTTACTCCCTTTTACTATTCACGATCCTTCCAGAATCCTGCAAGATTGTAAAAAATTGTTAAAAACAATATACATTTATTATCTTCACAGCAGTTACCCCTAGACACCACCTGTCTAAGTCTAGTGGGACAGCATGCCTTTCTGCTGCCCCCTCTTATAGCTGTTTTACTTCATTTACACAACACCTCCACTTTTTCACAGTAAACAGTATTGAAGGCCATTTAATTTCTAACATTCCAACAGCCAGCCAATGAGAGCCCTCACGGGTCTCGGAGGAGCCTCTCGCTCCCACAAGAGCATAAAACCTCATGGTAAAACAGGGTCCCATTTTTTACTTTGCTCTCTTGTGGGATACTTGTGGGACTCTCCAGAACCCTCTTCCCAAAATATGCAATTAACACTTAATATCTTAAAAACTACTGAATAGATTTACATAAATCACAAAAAGCACAAACTGCAGACACAGTTCTAACTTCCTGCTGAATTCAGTGTAATTCCATTCAGCAGTTTTAGCTAAAACCTGTTTTAAATAGGACTATGGAAAACTTATGGGGATTTTATGTTTTGGGACCCCACTTTATTCTGAGCCCTCACTTGAAGTATCACCCCAAAACTTTCCGGGAAGGAGCTTAGGTGGATTACCTTTTTTTTCAGAAATGATGGAAAAAAAATTAAGATTCCTCAATAGTAGCAAAAGTTATTAGCAAACCAATAAAATGCTCTATCTATGGAAAAGCAAACCTAACTATAACTACGTAGTAGCAACTGCCACTAGGTAACATTTATCTATCTATCTATCTGTCTGTCTATTTATCTATTTTCACTTAAAAACCCAAAGGTTACAGGGACGTTACATTTAGGCTCACATTTGAAACATACCAAACCATAGAAATTCACCTGTTAGAGTTATCTCAAGTAACTATAACTCGTGCCCTAAAGTAACTATAACTCACGCCCCCAATGTGCAGTTTTTTCGTTAAACATTTTGCTGTGAATATTACATTGGTAATATCAAAGATGTTATGAGTGCCGTAATTTGTGGGGAAATTAGCAGTGCATGGTGAGGGTGCGAGTTATAGTTACCTAAGGGCACAACCTTCTAAAAGGTGTTTTTTTTTGCGGGGGAAGGAGGTCCATGCAGCCCTCCTCCCTGGCCGGTTTTGGCCCCGGGAACTCCATCCCCCAGGCCCGGTGTTAACTTTTTTTTTGTGGAAGGTGGCCCCCCTCCCAGGGCCAATCTCGGCCCCAGGAACCCCATCACCCGGGGTCGGCCTAAACATTTTAGATATGCTCAAGTGATAAACTGATTTCTGGCAGGTTTTTGAGTTTGCTCAGCTTCCTATGCATGAGATGCACTTGCATGGTAAGAATGTTGGCTACATCTGTCTACATGGGTGATTACAATAATGGCTATACATATAGCACTAATAAGTCTTTATTATTACCCAAAGTAACCGATGTGAGCAACCTTAGAATAACAAAGGGTGGAGGAGAAAAACTGTAAGGTCCTAAATTTATGCCTTACATTCTTAATGCAGCTCCTTGACTTCTGTTCCCATCTTAGTAAGATGCATTACACGGATTGTAATTTATGATACATTAATAGGATTGTAACTTGTGACCTCTAGGATTTTAGCAACAAAAGCAGTAACTCACTAATGTATCAACATAAAATACAAACCTCTGAACCTATACTCTGTACTCATTACTGCAAAATGGAAGCTGTGGTCTATTCAAAGAGACAGCAGCTCGTTACCAACCACTAAGTTATCTCTGCATCAGTTAAAGTCGTTAGTTACTGTATATGTTGTTAGTTCTTTATGACACTTACTAAATTGCACTTCCGTGTACGCTTACACTGCTATGTTACTCATCTCTACCAGAAATAGTGGCACACTATGGTGTTATGTTTCTGAAATGTTGTCTTTGTGCTCAAATAAAATTATATATTCATCAGCCCACAAAATTGTGGCTAAACTAAGAGCAGTTCTTCCCCCCTCACAAATGCGCAGCCATGGGCGTGAGATTGTGAATGAAGTAAAGACTAACTAGGAAGATGGGCTGCAGTGGTGGCTGTGGTGTACCTCAACATTGTACTTGTCAATCCCAAATCCTCACATTTTGTTCCTCCTCCTTTAAATTGCTACTTGATCTCAGAAAATGTAAGTAAAGGATAAGGAATAACTTCTCAAACGTCACCAAAACCATAGAGGAATCTCAGGGATTATAAAATTAGATGGTTTTACAGAGTAAACTAACTAGCCTAAACTGGTGAACGAGACATGATAGGGCGCATAAACAATGGTAAAATTATCAGAGAGAAAGTAATTGGAAGCTCCTGATGAAGTTGAAACACCGACATGATACAATTCTGGTTACCAATCCATGGACTGGCTCCAATTTCTATATCACAAATCATACGAGGACGTTGTTTTGGCTTTGTTTTGACTTAAGCGTTTGCAGGATTCGGTATTCTTTTCACTCTGAGGTAAAGGATTTAATAATCTGAGTAATTTCCATCAGTTTGCATGTATATAAAACAACCGGGAATGCTAGCTGTCTAGCCATAAGCAACTTTTTGATTCTTTTTAGCCAATGTCTCATCACTGCCAAAGTGCACCCCGGTGTTGACCCTTTAACTCTTAGTAGAAGTCAGATAGACCACAGTCCGAGCCGAGTTTAGTATTGGGAGTTGCCTTTAAGTAATGACCGGGGGCAACTAGAAAGATGATGCCAATCAACCTTCAATTATCACCAAATGTCATTTGGATTTTGCTAAATTACAGAGGGCTTTGCAGGGTTTAAAATTGATAACAGGATAATGAATTCCAGTGGAGTCTTGTGACTTTTTAAAGTGCTAGGGCATGGAAGATCTTTCCAGCTTTCACGCCTTGACTGATGAGTGGGACAATATCCACAAGGGCCCAAGGTCTGAACTGCGCAATGTGAAAGCCAGCCCCGGCTTCCCTCTTGACCAAAGTGTGAGATGCTTGACAAATCTTTTGTTTCACGAAGCTGGCTATTCTTTGGGCCACTTTTCTAGTGCCCCTGTCCACCCATCAAACACAACCCTGTGCACCCATAAACAGAAGGAACAGGTTCACACTCTCAATCACGCATGGACTCAGACACAGTCGTTCAGATCAGTGCCATGCACAAGTCCAACAGCCGTAGGTGACACTGCTTTGTTAACCACTCCAGATCACAGAGCAGTGTCCCCCGCGGCGTTGCACTGCGTGCAGAAGTCAGTTGGAAGAGAAAAGGGACTGTCTTGCCGCGGAATAACCTGGAGTTTACTGTGCAGCATCAAATGGCCAGTGCGATTATGTCCCAGCCTCCTTGTTAAAAATGCTCCGTGACCTCTGCACGAAGGATTGAAAAAAAGCAGACACTTTACCAGACACAAAACACTCACTAGAAGAGCACGAGCAGCGTCAGCCAGCCCACGGAAGACTATACACCACACATGCACCACATAATCCGTTACTACAGAGCGGAAGTGACTCCTCGCAAGCCCATCACAACGCCAACCAGCTTCAGATACAAAATCACGGAAGGCTGTGACCCATGTGATCTCCTAATTTGTCTTTGCTAGCCCGCCATGCTCCTAGCCCCCTGTGCTTTCATGTGCTCTGGATAGATACGTCCGGGTGGAGGAGGAGGGAGGGAGGTATGGGATAGTCAGCTGATGACAGACAAAATGAACAGTAGTGACAACTAGACCACGCCCTGCACCTGACGTAACTTCCCTAACTTGTATATCAACAGCGAGGGGACCACGTGCTTGTGCACGCGCAGTTACATCAAGACAACAATCTGGAGCCAGTCAACACCAGCCAGCCTTTTTAATCAGCTCATTGGTCCCCAGCTGTCTTTATTCTCCTGCCCCACTTACATGAGTTGAGGCCGCACCAAAAAAGTGACGCAACCCTCACGCAGTCATAGTAAATCTGGTCGTGGGTAAACCTGGATGGTCCTCTAAAGAAGAGAAAAACAGTTATCTGAAAAGCAGGAGCGATGTAACTGTTTTGCCACAGGGAAAAGAGCAGTGTTCCAATTGGGAAACCTGGCGTGACTTGGCTAGAAGGACGTACGAACTATCGATAAGGACCACCAATCTTACGTGCAGGCGCTGGTGACGGCCTAGCAAAGGCCACTGTTTGCAATGTGCAGCCACTGGCAAAGAAAAGTAGGATGGAACTTGGAAATGTGAGAGATTTAGAAACCTTATTAAACACACCGTGAACGCTTGTAAGATATCTCTTAATTTGCCCCCTATAAAGCGATTCGAGAAAAAGCATTGCTCCTTGGCTGAGAAGAACGGGGTTAGAGACAGAACGACAGGTAAAATCGCTTCTCCTTTGTGGCGGAGACCTGTTTGTGCCTAGCATTGTGGAAGTATTCCTGGATACAATTTGGAAACTATACACAAGACGTCCTGAAACCAAATAAAGTAGCAGTGGCGAGAACAGAGTGCTACAGCGTGAAACATGAGATGAGGCAAATGGCCGATATCCTGAGAGCAGAAGAGCTTTACACTTCTGTACGGGGCAAGGCTGGTGTGCGAACCAGCTCCACTTCAGCTTAAATATTTCTTCTTCTCGGTGTTTGTTTTTAACATAAACCTGAACATTTTAGGAATCGCTATATTTCTTTTCGTCGTTTTATACTAGTGTTTTAGTTTTTGCTATCGATTTTATGGTGAAATACTTCAGGTGAAAGGTACTTAAAAACTGTAGGACATGTAGTACATGGTAGTCCATACAGGCAGTGTTTATTGTCGCTGGAGTCTTATTGCACAGCCAGTGCTGTGTAGCCTTTGACAGTAGTGTTTCATTCCTGTTGAGCTCATCAGATAGAAAGTTATTTAGGGGGGATCGTGACCTGCCGCTCAAGTAGTGTAAACGGTCGTTATGTGGCACAGCAGTACTACGAACCATGGAATATATCTAAACACACAGGGCCAGATTCAAAATGAGCCTCCGCACTCGTGGTGGAGGCTCCGCAGTTGTGGTGGAACCTCCTTTGGATCCCGTCACCAGTGTGACGATGTTGCCTAATGAGAATTCTCATTGCGGAGCTTCCGCCACAACTGCAGAGATTCAGCCACGACTGCGGAGCCTCCGCCACAAGTGCGGAGGCTCCTTCTGAATTAGGCCTACAGTTGTGTGCCTGTGGCTGATGGGCACAGGCAAGGACCACCATCTTTCCCAGAGGTACTGGACAGTGTAATCAGCACCTCTGTGCTGTGTCTCCAATGGCTCCTTACTCACTAGCCATGGCAGCCTTGAGCAATATCAGCATTAACTGGGCTGGGGCTCACAGGCTCTGGCAGGGTATGTGGTTCAAATGGTTGCCTCCTCGGGTCTTGAACTGGGACTTGTAGGTTTGCTTTACAGTTATAAACATGAACTTCAAACCCCCAGCATGCAAAGTGCTCTTTGTTGGCTGTCAAGCTTAGTTCGGTAGAAAGTGCCACCCGTGACACAGAGCCACTTGGCTACTATAAATATGTTAGATGAAAAACAGTTTTGATAAAAGCTAGCGAGTCACATTAGAGCATAGGAGGCGTCACAGATTTAATTAGCTACTATGCAAAATAGGAAGGACTCGGATACTTAAAATGTTCAGAGCTCTTGTCTGTATAAGAGCAGTGTGACGGCAAAAAAAGGCAGTAATGAGAAGTTACTTGTGAGTGTTCTGTAAGCTGAACTGTCTGTGCAGGAAGCGCATGCACAGAAACAGTGAGGAGGGTGTTCTGATTGGTTGACTATACAGAATGTCTAGAGTGGTGTACATGTGTGTAACAGATGGAGACCAGTTAGAAGCCTGCAGCAGAAGGAGGTAGATGGGTGTCCTCAGCTGTTGACCGAATGTGAGCAGAAGTGCGGGTGCTCGCTGGCAATTGGCTTATATGAACATGGTCATTTTGAGAATAACCTGAGAAGTGAAGTCCCAGAGGAAGCTAGGAAGGATGCAAGGATATGTAGCTCTCCAGGGAGAATATAAATTTTACTGCTGGAGTGTCTTCAATAGGAATTTTTCAGGCCTTGTGCAGTCATTGTCACTGCCGCCAGGTGGCGCACTAAAAGTACTGCCTTACTTCGTCTTAGGGAACCTTTGACCTAACTCAGGGGTGTCAAGCAGTGCAGTCTTCTCTCTGCTGCCCACGGGGCCAATCCTGAGGCTTCACACCTCAAAGTAAGGAGGATGTAAAGTCGTCGTGAGACATGAAATGTATAGGTACCCCAGATGAATTCTGGAATTCTAATCATTGTTGATACCTTGTAGAAGTCACCTATAAACTTGTACCAGTGACTGGTTAGGTGTTGCGACAATCTGAGTGGAAATGATAAACATGGGCTCAAGGGGCATAGCTTTGTGGAGAGGTGATTTGGACTGTGACACCACAAAATAAATGTATCATTGGCGTGGTGGTTGGGTCTAGGGGCCCGGAGTCAAGTCAGCTATGTCTGTGTAGGTTTTTTGTTTCGTGGTCCAAGAAAAACCAAAAGCCAAACTGTGATCTTTGATGTAAAACACAACAGAGAAAAGGACAAAGTTACCCATGTGGTGTCTGAATTTTAAAATGTGAAATCAAATAATCTGAAATCAATACCGACTTCCCTACTTGTCCAAATTATGTGATTCTAGGCAAAAAAATTATTTCACAGAGCATCCTTTTTTTTAATTATCAGACATGAGACCACATTTAAATATCTGAGTTCAGGATGTGCACTATACAAGCACCTCCTATGTTTATTTAATAGTCAGGGGCGTAGCACAGGCCGCTGCAGCCCCTTGCGGTGCAGCAGGAACTTCAACCCTCAGGGAGGCCCTCATTCAACCCAAGACCAGTTAAAATCGGTGAGATATGGGAAACTTAGAGGCCCCTCATCACATTCATCAGGGGGTCACTATCACTTCATGTTATGAAACTGTTAAAAGTCTATAATGCTGCTCCATCTGTAATAAGAAAATAGACCATGTTTAGAGTTTACATAACTACTGATTTGTTTCTTAGTTCACTAATGGCATTATTGTTGTTCATTTTTCAAAAAACTATCACTTCTAATAAATGTTTGTTTATGCAGTGACATAAAAGATGGAACACTTTTGTACGTTTTCTACATTAAAGAAATTAAGGGGCATATTTATACTCCGTTTGCGCCAAATTTGCGTCGTTTTTTTAGACGCAAATTCGGCGCAAAACTAACGCCATATTTATACTTTGGCGTTAGTCGCGTCTAGCGCCAAAGTAGGAGTAAAGAGCGTCATTTTTTTGCGTGAACGCCTTCCTTGCGTTAATGAGATGCAAGGTAGGCGTTCCCGTCCAAAAAAATGTCTGCGACGCAAATGCGTCGTATTTATACTCCCGGGCAAAAATCACACCCGGGAGTGGTCGGGTCAAAAAACCCCGCATTTGCGCCTCTTTTTAACGCCTGGGTCAGGGCAGGCGTTAAGGGACCTGTGGGCTCAAAATGAGCCCACAGCTGCCCTCCCATGCCCCCAGGGACACCCCCTGCCACCCTTGCCCACCCAGGAGGACGCCCAAGGATGGAGGGACCCATCCCAGGGAACTTAAGGTAAGTTCAGGTAAGTATTTTTTATTTTTTTTTGTGGCATAGGGGGGCCTGATTTGGGCCCCCCTACATGCCACTATGCCCAATGACCATGCCCAGGGGACATAAGTCCCCTGGGCATGGCCATTGGGCAAGGGGGCATGACTCCTGTCTTTACTAAGACAGGAGTCATGTAAATGGCGTCTGGGCGTCGTTAAAAATGGCGCAAATCGGGTGGAGGCGATTTTTTGCGTCAACCTGACTTGCACCATTTTTAAGACGCCCTAGCGCCATTTTTCCCAACGCCGGCGCTGCCTGGTGTACGTGGTTTTTTTCCACGCACACCAGGCAGCGCCGGTCTGCTTGCGCTGGCTAACGCCATTCAATAAATACGGCGCCCGCATGGCGCTTCAGAATGGCGTTAGCCGGCGCAAAATTTTTTGACGCTAAACTGCGTTAGCGCAGTTTAGCGTCAAAAAGTATAAATACGGGCCTAACTTTTTTGAATTTTGAAGAGACTGTACTATATTTATACATTATTAGCACACAAGTGCTTTAGCTTGTTGTAATCTCTCTGTGGGCTTTTAACCACACCCACTCTTGCTATTTATTCTTTTTTGTGCTTGTCTTAAATGCTTCATTTTATTGGTGCATTTTGTGAAATGTCCCTCCTTTGTGTGCTGAGTTCCCTCCCCAGGCGGTTTAACTCAGTGTACATTTCTGTTGGCCATCACACTACCTCACACTTCCTCGTGTTACAGCGTGTGATGGCCCCTCCGGTTTTGGTTTGCCTTTCATCCCAGCTGCGATCCTTTCTACACATTCACGAAGGGAGATAATAACTCTCGCGCTCACGCTCATAGCGGCGGTGGCACTTTGGATCGGCTTGCTTCTGTCAACTGTTTTACTTTTCATTTTCAATGTATGTGGCAAGAAAAGTCCAGTTCGGAATTTACAACGCTAAGAGCTCTAACTCGAGTAAACGCAAGACTTACTGCATTGCAAATGTTTGTTTATTCTTTACATTATTAATATTGCCAGTTATCAAACACAACAGTTGGTTCGACAGTTATAGGCCTCCCTTTGGTTATAGGCCTCTCATTCTTAATGGGATTTTTAATTATTTTCACAAGTTATATAGTAAATACACACAAAATAACTCAGGAAACACTTATCTCACTGATATGCCATTTTGTAGTAAGTCCTTACATGAGTGAGAGTGAAGCTCCCCGAGTCAGTGATACTTGCTCTGTATATTCAAAATGTACCTCCTCTCCTGAATTAATCTGCATTTAATTTCTATTCCCTCTTTGTTTTTAGGGTTTCACAGCACCTGGGCATATACAGGTAAGGAATATTTCATTACTTTAGCTATGTAACCAAATTACTGCGAGCACAGTACTAAGGCAGTAAGGATAGGCACTGTACTTCACTTATGGTACAGATGACAGTACTGAATCATTGAGCAGGGCACAAGGACTGCTTACAGGTATAGCACGGTTTCCCACTGCTTTAATATTTTACTGACAGTTCTGGTACTGTGATCACAGTATCCGTACTATAAAAAACATTTACAGGAAGGGTTTTCTTCTGCATTTTTCTTCTCTTTAAGCGCGCTATCTCTTGATCCACTCCAGACTGCTTAGAACAGTCCTGTTTGTCTTTTTTCCAACTCTTTTTTTTAAACCGTGCCTTGTCCCATCTTTTGTACCTTCATGGTTCATGCTTAATGCTATCTTTGATTTCATTTTCATTGCCTCCACAATGTTCTCCCAGCCCGACTCTGTGATCGTTAAAAACTTTAAACCTTAGAGCTCCTAGTTTTACTTTCACACTAAAAAAAAAGCTGTAATGGTGAGGCTGGAAGAGGGAAAGTTTGTTTTACCTTTTTAGTTTATTTTATCACACAAGAGTTTATACTGTTGGAGTTGAGTATAAAAAAGTACTAATACTTAAAACCTGGAATGTATGATAACATCTCCAGGAAATAGCAGCTGAACAGCTACTCTTTAGATGTAGGCTAAACTGCAAGAACTCCAACATGCTGGCCACCATGTACATTATAATATGGATTTATGAATATGATCTACGTTTTGTGCCATTGTCTTGCGACATCATCGCCTAAGAGATCTGAAGCCATAGGTCAAATTCTGATCTAAACAAACTGTTCCATTATTTTGTCACTGCCATGGCCCATTTGAGGTTCCACCCATCTAAAGAATGACCTGATGCACCCAGCTGTCCTAACACATGACATGCTTCTACAGGAATGGAAATGGGGGTTTCAGATAATCCCACAATTCTAGTAGGATCATACTCTAATTATGCGAAATCGACTAAAATGTTCTTGTCAAACGGGGACTTTTGTAGTGTACAAAGCACAAAGATTGCCTGGGGCATTAAAGCACTTTACAACTGAACCAGACTACATTACATAATTTTAAGGCACAAGGAGATTACATGATCTGCCCATAATCACAGGATGATGAGTAGCTACTAGGATTCAAACGCATTATCCCAGGTTCAAAGTCACTACTCAAGTTGCTTCTCCAGGCTTCCTTTAGCAACTTAAGATACAGAAGTATATACCACTCAAACATGGCCTCACTAACATCCCATAAAACCTTTGTGTTACCATGTACCGAGCTGGAACTTCTGCTCCAGCTGATTGAAAACATGAGCAACTTTTAAAAGACATAGGGCCTGATTTAGAACTTGGGGGACAGGTTCTGCCATCACAACGGCGACAGATATCCTGCCCACTGAAATCTAAATCCCATAGAAGACAATGGGACTTAGATTTCGACGGAAGGGATATCCGTCACCATTGTGACGGAATAACCCGCCCACCGATTTCTAACTCAGGCCCATACTGTCCCCCCCAATAAGGAATCCAATGTAAAATGGATTGCAAGGTGGCCACCAAGGGGTACAGCAAGAAGTTAGCATTCTGAAAAAGACAAGGCAGAGCACTTGAATGACACAAGCAGAAATCAGAACTTGATATAGACATAGTACTCTTCCAAATACATGATAATGGCTAGCATAAAGGAGTATGGTACCAAACAAATTTATACTATAACACCTGTGTAGCAGCTTGAAGCAGCAAAATGGCATCTCTCTTGAATGATTTCAAATAAAACAATGCCTCAGACCAGATAAAATTAACCTAACCATCCTGTCCTAAAAGTTGGCAATGTCATCTTACTTCACCAAACAAATTAATTCATCCAGCACCAATGTGCCTTCCATTCCCCAAGAGTACTCTTTTCTTCCTTACTTTATCCCTGATAGTGTTGTAAGCAGTTCCCAAAATAATAAAGGGCATTAATAACCATATTAAAGCTATTGACCCTGCACAAGGAGAAATCTTCAGTAACTCGCTACACCAAGGCAACGTGTCAGATCTTTAAAACAAATGCTTATTGACCCTACTGAAGATATCAATGAAATGCCTAACTACTTTCCTATCTTTGATATTCTGTTTGAAAATAAGGAGTTGGCTTGTGAACTCCGTTTCCAAGAGGGAAGTCTGAGGCCTACTTCACGAACATCAAACTGATCAGCAAGTAGAAATGAAACTTGTCCAAAAGGACACTTAGGTGGAGCTAGTGGTGGCAGTTGCCATAATCATACTCAATCGCCCATCCTTCTATGACAGAATGGACCAAACCTCGTTCGTCAACATATGCTTCCACTTCTTGGTGGAAATTTCAGCCCTGTAAAAACGTACTTAGAGTCATTGACTGATGATGCTCCGACAACTGGGGCTGATTAATGATCATGGCCCCATGCAAATGAAGGAATCCTTTGCCTTTGATACTCATGCCATAAGGCAGATGTGGGTAAAGAGATAAAGAGACCATCAAGAAGTGGAGAGACTTCCTCAGTCGCCTTCTTACCTTTGATGGAGCTCTTTGTATCTTACAAACTCTGGTGCAAATTCAGGTTCATGAACGTGATCGCTGATGAATCTTTGGTTCCAGTTAAAGGTAAATATAATATTTCAGTATCTCTCAATAACATGAACCACATCAGGCTCCACAAGGAAGACACATTGGTTAAGTTTGAAACTAAAAATGTTTATTAAAGGATTAGCGAAGTCACAGCAACGTTGTTATTAGTCAATAATCAATATATGAATTCAATTGTCAGTGTATAGTTCAAAGCATTTCAAAGAAAAAAAAAGCATGGGCAATCTATTATAAAGTTGTCTCAAAAGGGAACTTAAGTAAATCAATTCTTCCTTTAAGAGGGCATGCTACTCTGCAAAGCTAGGGAAAGGTTCTGCTACTAAGTCTAGAAAAAGGGTTCTTGCTAAGTCAGCCAAGAAAGCTGGCAGAAAATCTTCTGAGTTCTTGTCTACATCACATTAGCTTAAATAACACAATTCTAACGTTTGAAACACCTAAATATGGTTCCCGTAGATTGGACCAAGCAAGTCAAAGAACAAACTGATAATATAAGCTCATTATTTTCCCAAGTTACTACACTATGCAGCTTCGCTGGACGTCCTTCAAACTTATAGTTATCAGCAAAAGATGAGATACATACGACCAGACTGTATTGTGCAGGTGCAGTGAAACAGCTTCTTAACGCATTCTACGAGTATCACGTAAAATAAAACATTTCATATGAGAAGAGAAAATCAAGGGCACATCAAAATAATACAAATGGAGTCAACTTATACTGAAAAAAAGGAAAGACAAGTTATGAAAGCAAGATGGCAGCCAGACATTAGCCATCTAAATGCAGGCCTACATTAGCTGTGGCTAATCTAAAATTGAAAAACACACAATAAATGTATTTACGTGAGTACATGTTAATTTCGCTATAACTGCATAACACATACAGAAATATCTCCACCAAATTCTCCCTCAGGTGACTCTGGGAGTCACCAAACATGAGTCCCACATTTCTATATAAAGCCTCCCTACACACAACAGTTGTCAACTTTTGCGGTTGGTGTCTAGACTTCTCTTGATCTTTGAGCTCATCATATATGTGTCATTGCAATTCTTCAAGCTCCACATCCACTCTTTTACTTTTTCTCCCACTCAGTTGAGACAGCTGCTCTTCTCCATTGCTTCTTGACCCATCCTTTGCATTATTACAGTTTAAAATGATGCAGTCTCTCTATTGTAACAACTGGATGGCAGTCCAATCTGGGAGTAGCATGAAGAGGGTCAAGCGAGGACTTACAACTCAATGAATAATACAGAGCTGCACATTTGTACAAATCGAATTTAATCTATTTATTGCTGATCTAGGTGTTAAGTTAAATCATCCACCCAGTTTTGTGGTCGGGGTAATTCATTGACCTGCCCCATTTTATGCTGAAGACTTTGGTCTTTTGAGCTTCACCAATTTTCGTATTGGGCACCTATTTTCTTCACAATACTGTGGGCCATATTTATACTTTTTGACGCAAAACTGCGCTAACTCAGTTTTGCGTCAAAAAAATTAGCGCCGGCTAACGCCATTCTGAAGCGCCATGCGGGCGCCGTATGTAATCAATGACGTTAGCCGGCGTTAGCCGCCAGCGCTGCCTGGTGTGCGTGGAAAAAAACGACGTACACCAGGCAGCGCCGGCGTAGGGGGATATGGAGCTTGGGCGCTAAAAAATGGGGCAAGTCAGGCTGAGGCAAATTTTTCGCCTCAACCCGATTTGCGTCATTTTTTTTCACTCCCAACCCCCATTGAAATGACTCCTGTCTTAGCAAAGACAGGAGTCATGCCCCCTTGCTCAATGGCCATGCCCAGGGGACTTATGTCCCCTGGGCATGGTCATTGGGCATAGTGGCATGTAGGGGGGCACAAATCAGGCCCCCCTATGCCACCCAAAAAAAAAATATATATACCTTCCTGAACTTACCTTAAGTTTCCAGGGATGGGTCCCTCCATCCTTGGGTGTCCTCCTGGGGTGGGCAAGGGTGACAGGGGGTGTCCCTGGGGGCATGGGAGGGCACCTCTGGGCTCCTTCCGAGCCCACAGGTCCCTTAACGCCTGCCTTTTCCAGGCGCTAAAAAACGGCGCAAAAGCGGCCGTACGTCATTTTTTTTGACCCGCCCACTCCCGGGCGTGAATTTTGCCCGGGAGTGTAAATACGGCGCACATGCCTCGGAGTCAATTTTTTAGACGGGAACGCCTACCTTTCATCTCATTAACGCAAAGTAGGTGTCCACGCTAAAAAATGACGCAAACTCCATGGACTTTGGCGCTAGACGCGTCTAACGCCAAAGTATAAATATGGAGTTAGTTTTGCGTCAGAATTGCGTCAAAAAAAACGACGCAATTCCGGCGCAAACAAAGTATAAATATGCCCCTGTATTTTAGTGAAAAGCAAAATGAAGACCAGCCATTCCAAGACCAAAATTATATTATTTGGCAAACACTGCTTAGAAGTGAGTTTTGATTGAGCAGAAAAAAGCTGGAACTAATTGCAGTATGTGTTTATTTGCGGGCATGTCATGTGAATATAAGGCCAGACCCCGCACCTGTCTTGCGAGGGGCACTGTGCAGCAGAGGTTGGGAACTGAATACCTGCCACTTAGACTGTACACAAGATAATGGGGTGTAGTTATTAAAAGTCAGACGTACTAGTATAGTCAGATTGTGACCAAAATAATAACAGCCTCAAGCATAACTTGTTTTTTAAGTGTCGTTTTTTTCTAGTGAATTCCATGATTTACTTTTGTGATTTACTTAATTTTCAACCGCCCCTGCACAGGGCCCACTCCCAACTCACCGTGGCTGCGCAATGACTTTGTCTGTGTGCTCTGGGGATTGGTTGTAGGGCCAGGCCTTGTGTCATGACCACCCAACCCACACTGCACACAGCCTCCTGTGTAACTATTCTAGATTGTGCACAGCCTTTCGTCAGGCCCCTTGCCCAACCACTCATAGCTGTGTGGAGCAGAGGTTGGTTAAGGCATGCCTGACCTTAAAATGAGCTTAATTTGCTAGCTGTCACATTTCATAACGATTAACTGAATAGTGAAGGAACCTCTTATTTCTTGAACATTTATGTTTGTATCCCAATGGACACAGAAATATGAGCTTGACATAACCACCATCAAGCTAATCCCACTAAACATCTGCCAAATCTTTTGTGACTTCCTCAAATGGTGCCAAATTTTTAGCAGCTGAGGACTAGTTTCAGCTCCCTGGCAATGTTGCCACCACAATGGGCCTACATGATAGGAGAAAAACATGAGTAGGGTAAACATGCTAAGTCTTTGCCACATTTTTAAGCAGATCCACCCAATGCAGCCAACATTATTAGAAAATCAAAAATATTTTGACTCTCTCTTTAACCCCTCTCCTCATTGGAACTGCACAAAACCTGAAACAGCTGCACTTGGTGTAACTTGCTAACTGCCTGCCATATTTAATGAAGATTCATCAAACAAAGCTAAACTTATAAGCAGTGAATTTCTTATTGCCATCCCACCTTTGATTGATTGGCACAGAAATTGACATACCAATCACAAACCAAACCTTCTGTCAAATGTGTGAAGATTCATCACATAATGCTAACGGTATTAGAAACTGATCGCTTTTTTACAACTGCCCCATTTAGTTCACCTCCCATCCCGCTCTCATCTGTACAAACCTACAAATGCAAAAAGAAGATTAAACATCAATAAAAGGGTGACAAAAAGATCAAAATAAATCAATATATTTTTTACTCCCTTCCAATTAACTTTGCCCTCCCACCCACTGTATCTTCATGAAACCTAAAGTACTTGCACTGGGTATTACTTGATAAATACTTGCCCTACTTGACACAGATTGATCAAATAACGCCATTATTATAAGCAAACCATAACGTTATTGCCACCCCTCTTTCAACATGCCTCCCTTTATGGATTAGTACAAATGTTGACACACCAATAGAAAACTATCCTTTCTAGGTTCTGCCAACTTTTGTGCAGATTTATCGCACAGTGCCAAATTTATTGACAAATGAACACTTTCCACCCTCCCTTTTCAAGATAGGTGCCGTCAAAAAGCACATGCAAACACACCTACATGCAGACAATCATAAGTATATCCTTCACAGTTGCTTCCCCAACAATCCAATACATTTTATACTTGCCTTTTTCCCCTGCACCCATGGTTACCTGTGGCTCTTGGGGTACTCCGACAACTGGTCCTTGGAAGGGCTCCCACATCACAGACTGCACTCATACAATGGGGGACTAACAACACGGTAAATTGACTTGTAATCATGAGGCAACAATAGCTGGGTTAATATCATGCTGAGTGTGAGACCAGGGTGCCACCTTTCAAGCCAAGTAAATTTCCCAGTTCAGGGACCCAACAGCGAGCAAGCTCACAGATAGTCCTGCCCTTTGCATTTCATGCTACCTGACCTATGCCCTGCACGTAGCCTAGAAAATGCAAAAGAGAGGAAGGAGGGCCAGCCGCTTGGAGATGTCAAGAAAATCAAAATGTTCCAGTGCTGTTGGTGATATGCTTTAACCATGGCAATGGACCTTTTTAGATCTAACCTACCAGACAGCACAGGCATTTATTTGCCAAAGACATATTATGCGCTTACCAAGAACATACAGGGGCTCAGAGCCCGCGGATCACTTACCATTGGTTGGCTTTCCTGTCTCTCATTTGCTTGCTTCTTATTCATGTTCCAGCTTGTCAATCTTATGTTTGCCCCTCCCATGGAGCATAGACTCTTTACCATCTCTTTTGATTGGCTGGCTTCCATCCTTCCACTGCTTTCTTTTCAAGCACTACTTTTTTCTTTGGGGATAAGCACTCAATGAGAGTTCATGAGGTACCCTGCTGTCTCTCCATGTATATCATTTCCCCTGTACTCTATGCTGCTATCTGTAGTCTGTTTGCTTTCACCCACCCCCTCTATACTGTGCTTGCCCTCGTATACTTCCCCCATTACCTTCTTGTCTGTGTGCTTTTCCCCTGCTCGCTCCATGTTTCTCTATTGTGTGTTGCTTCTTTACCCCACCCCACCATCTCTGTTACTTTCCTCCACCTGCACCCTCCTTCTCTCTCATGAGGAACGTAGCTTTGGGGGGTGTTTGGGTTGTTATACTCCCCTAACAAAGATATTTTGTAGTTGTGTACAGGTCCTTTCAGTCAGGTATGGTGAGACATCTGTCGGATTTCAACACTAATTTTTACATACCCACAGAACGAAATGCAGACACTTTTTTAATCTCTGTTTTGAAAGCCTTTCACAAGGGTGGTTATTTTACAAAAGTATGTGTTTTCTCTCTCTTACCCTTACCAATCCACATTCATCTCCTACTGCATTTAACCCCTCTCATGCGCTCTGCTTGTCATGTAATTTATTTTAACATTGTATGCCAGTGCCATTGTTGGGAAATCTGAAGCTCACATTCCCTCAACCTTACTGACCAAGCTAAGCCCGTCTTTCACCTGTCGCGTCTTTTTCCCACCCTTCATGTTGCTTCCATTCCCCACCCAGTTGCTCCCCCCACCTGCTCTCTCTCTGTTGATTTCCCCCACCTGTGATTAAAAGAATTGCTTTTGCGCTACTATTGTTTTTTATTTACTGATCGTGGTTCAAGCATGGTGCACATGCCTGCAAATTGACGTAACTGTTGAATCATTGCTCCTTTTTTTGTGTGTTTTCTTCAGCCAAGCTGCACAGCATCGGAAATGCTTTACAACATTGATAAAGACCTTTGGTAAAGCAAAGGTGGAATCTATTATTTTTGCCAATGCTTGCTTCATAGGCGAGGGATGGATCAGATGTCTGCTTTATTCTGATCACGTACATCCACCATTAAAGTGAATTGAGTCTGAATGATGATCGTAGCCATTCCGCGTATACCTAAAATGTGCCTATCTATGAAGAGTCGGACCAAAGTGCTGCCCTAATTAATGCGAGGTGGAGAGGAAGAAGGAAAGGTGAGGACCTGAATAAGAAAGGGCAAACTTCCATGCCTCAGAAACCAAGTGTATTTAAAATGAATTCTGTCTGCAGCAGGAGCGCGAGAGACATGGCTGCTCTATGCACTCTAGGATAGCAGCCTCATATGGCCAACCAGCATTGCCACTCACAAGGCTAGCCTTGTTCTGCATTTCGGCTTGCAGCCCTGCAGTCTTGTTGCGGGCTGTCAAACACAGCCCCACAGAGTCCACACATCTGACAATAGACGCAGCTCTAAATGAGAACACAATGAGACTAGGCTAAACAGAACAAGGTAACGCATAGGTGGCTGGTCGAGAAGCATGCATAGATCAGTGGTTCCCAACCTTTTGGCTTCTGTGGACCCCAACTTTATCATTATTGGAACCCAGGGACCCCCAATGAATCTTTAGTGGAATCTGGGGACCCCCCATTGAGTCATTACTGGAAGCGGGGGACCCAGGCCTAAACATTGACGATGATTTGAACCACAAAGCAATACAAAAACAAGTATTCCCTCAAACACATACACAAACGATAGCCTGTTGTATTTAATTTGTAAACAATTAAATTAAAGAAATAAAACATTAAATTTTAACAGGAAGGTTAGAGCTTTTTTAAATTCAATTGAAGTCACACTTGGTCCATACTATATTGTGTTTCATGCACCTGCCCTACTCCCACAAATCAATTTCAGGATAGTAACTTCTAATTTCAAACTCCTTGACATTTAATGTATGTGTTAAAATTTTCAGTTGTACATTTTGGCACTTTATTTATGTAAACTTTATTAATCTGTTAATATTAGTTCATTTTCTAAGCAGTCACGGACCCCCAGGGGTCCCCAGACCACAGGTTCGGAACCACTGGCATAGATGATACAGTTACTCAATCGCAAAGAAATTAGCTGATTGGATTAAACAGCCAGAATGTTCATTTTGCTCCACAGGATGCGGAAGACCGTTGACCTTGGACAGAATTGTGGGTGGGCAGGACGCCACTAATGGAGAGTGGCCCTGGCAGGCCAGTGTACGCAAGAATGGAGTACACATCTGTGGTGGGTCCTTAATCAGTGAAACCTGGGTGCTGACAGCAGCTCACTGTTTTGTAAGGTAAGCAGTGTCCTCACATTCCAACATCCTCACTTGGCAGTTCCCAGTTGCTTGACGTAAAATTGTTATGTTAGGCTTTATGAAGGTGTGTTTTTTTCATTAAAAAATGACGTGCAGTCTTTCCTACTGTATAACACTGGGTGCCTCTGTACATTATGCTTGACGACTCGTGTTTGACATAAGGACTGGATACAACGATAGGCTACCCATCGACATCACCTCACAAATTGCATCTGTGACCATTTATCAATCAATTTCCATTTTGATCTGTGCTGTTTTTAATGTCAAGATTACTTTTATGTAACCTGTGGTTCGCATCATCATCAATTCAATAGGAAACCCTAATTACGAAAACCCTCAACCAAGCACATTATCCTATCTAGATGCATTACTCGCGGCCCTTGTACGGTGCGCCCTAAGTCACATTAGACCTTAAACAGTTGGTAGGTTCTGTGGAACTTTACTTTATTTTTGCAGGAAAACCTAAATATAGAAGAAAATCAGATCAATATTTTCTTCCCTATGTAGATAATATAGTTGAGGAGTCTCCCTCTACCAGCAGATTCTCCTCCGGTAGTCCTGACTCCAAGCCAAACCCAAGTTTTTCATGTCAAAGCTTTTGTGATGCTTAGAGCTGGAGGCCCGGAGCTCCTGAAGGACTGTGCACTTCATCCTCATTTTGTTTTATTTCAGTGGATTTAAGCTGTCAGACTATGAAGTTGTTCTAGGTGCCTTCCAGCTCTACATGCCTGTTGCCGTCTCCATCCCTGCAAAGGCCATTAATGTGTATCCCACGCACAGATGGCACGGCTCCAGTGGGGACATTGCTTTGATCGAGCTCCGCGACGTGGTTCGGTACACCGATTACATTCTACCCGTCTGCTTGCCATCCATGACCACAACCTTTCCGATGGGCTTGAAATGTTGGGCCACCGGCTGGGGCTCAATCCGACCTGGAGGTATATGTCTGATTTACTGTTTATTTTATGTTGCACATATGGGGAGGGGGTACTGTTCACAGATGCATTTTGGAGTATGTATAGCAGTACTTCTGAAGTACTCTAGATAATCGTACATGGTATTGAGAGAAACCGGAATGCTCGGGGAATATTCATAGACAATGTGTTTATTTTGGAAGGACACGGCCCTTTTGCAATTTTATTAATAGGGAGCTGGATGTTTCGGGGTTGTTTTACAAGTGTGTAAGAGTACATAAAAGAGTACTCCGGTAGTACTACGTCTCTCACTTATAAATGCTTTCGTGACTCTGCCCCAGAGATTGACCCTGGGAACCAAGAGCCCTCAGACATTCAGACAGAACACGAAGCATTGAAGTTATCTCCTACAGTAAGAACGGAGAGCAGTGTACGATGCACATCTGTACTGCCTATGTATTCAGCTCTCAGAATCCTTCCAGCTGTAGGCGGAAGCAGTGCAAAAGCTAGTGGTTTCCTTTAATCCAAACCTTATAGGAAGAAAATACACAGGGAGAAAAGAAAAAGATAAGGTGAGGAAAAACAGAAAAAAGCACATAAGCAGAGAAAAGAAAAAGTGAAGGCGACTAGAAAGAAAAGGAAAACCTGAAGTAATACATATCTGAAGGCAAAGGTAAGAAAATTTGACAAAAGGTAGAGAAGAAAAGGACTGAAATAAAAGAGCAAAGAGGGCAGGAAGAAGAAGAAAATAGGGAAAATGATGAATGGGTAAAGTGCTCATTACGGAGTGTGCGAAGGAAGCCGAGAGTGACTGCATCAGATTCACTGGTTTCTCAAGCTTGGGCACAGCACCGGTGAGCACCAGAGAAGGAAATGTAAACAACATGTCTCTGGTGAGGAATGAAGGATGAGGTCATCAGGTATGTCTGGGGCCAGTCTGGAGTGACTGGCAGTGACCTCAATGACTCGGTGCCCTGCTGCACGGCAGAGGTTGTTCACTCTTTATGTCCCGAACGCCTGCGGGGGTTGAATTCGGGTCGGTCTAATACAGCAAAGCTCTCTCGGGCATACTGCGAACAAGTAGCAGCCACACAAGGCATTCGTTCTGTCTTCTGTACTAGAGCTACATGACGATTCCCCTTTGGGGAGGACCTTGTCAGGTTCCCTCGTGGTGGATGGAACAGACCCTGGAGTACCAAGTGACTGGACGGTCCAGCAGTGCATATTCACCAGGCATGCAGCACAGGAGATTAAGATCTGAACCCAAAATTCTCCGGGCTAGGCGGTAAGTGGGCAACACACTCTTGGTCACCATTTCTAAGGCTACAGACCACAGTGGGGGAGTTAAGGCTGCTTGTAGAATCCTACTTCACAGACAGGCCTGGCTCAAGACATTGACCCAGGATCAAATCAATGAGCTGTACTTTTTCCCAGCCGGGGATCCTCGATGGTTGAGGTGGGATGGGCCTCCTACCACTTCACGAGTTCCCGCACTGCCTTACCAGCCCAGAGCAGGAACAGGACAAGTCCAGTGTATTTATTTTCGAGGAGAGAGGGAAGGGCCCCCCTGCCCATTGGCGAGAGATAGAGAAAACTTGCAACACTAACTAATGCAAGAGGGTGAACCAGAAAGACCAATGAGAGAGGTACTGGAAATGTCTGCATTGTCGAGTGTGATTATTTGTTTACCTGGCTGTTCTGGACAGCCATGGCCTTGTATATAGTGTCAGTTGCTCATGCTGTGCTGTGACAGGTGTGCTTGGTTAGTAAACTCCTAAACAAAGCAGTCTCGAGCTCAGGATATAATGCAGTCTCCTTTCAAAGAATAGAAGGTAGACCTCTGTTTACTTCTGCCACTCTGTAGTTTTACAGCGAGTTCAGTAAGAGCCACAAGGAAGGATAAAGAAACAGAAAAGAGGTTGTTTTTTCTGAGAAGAAACCAAATGGGAGAACAAATCCCTCTGAAAGGGGAGACAAGATAGGGTATATGATGAAATGAGCAGGACTCTGAATCCTGGATTGATATCCTGTTCTTCAGAGTAAGGAACAAGTGAGTCTTCACAAAAATTACAACGTGCCGGTTACCAGAATCACTCTTATAGACAATTCCAAACCTTGACCTGGAAGTAAAAAAGAAGGTTGAATCTACCCAAAGAAGACTCCATCTTGAAGTATTATTATCGAAGACAAATATATAGCTTTCCTCGGCTATCAACTCTAGGATCAAACAGGATGGAAGCCTGGATAAATAATCAGAAGAACATTTGTTGAATTCACAAAGCGTCTTGTGAAGATGCATTAAGCCATGCCTACAAAAGAGCCTTTCCAGACCAGGGTCCCTAAAGACTCCTAAGGGTAGACGCACATGAGCACCAGGAACCAGAGATTAGCGGTTCTCCAGGGAACCATCAGAAATGGCAGCCGGCTGTTGTGTTCTCTTGGGCAAAGTGTATTCTGCCCCCGAGGCATAAATCGAGAGTCCTCAATGTTACTACAACCAAAGCTATGTAGTCTACAGATGGTAGTGTCACGCAGGAAGGGAGCCAGTTTGGCACGGTATCTTCTGGGAAAAGCTGTTAGCTAAGAAATGAAAAGGCAGTCTATGTTATGAAAAAAATGAAAATCTATGATAAGGATGCTGTACAATAAATACCTTAACTGATATAGAGCTCACTCGGAAGTAATAAATCAGGCCCAGAGTCCTTGTTTCATCAAAGAACACAAGTATCATTGCTTCACAGCACAGCCTCCCAAAATGACATGAAGACTTTGGTTTACGCCCTGGGTGAGTTTAAAAGTTCAAAGAGGAACGAAATCCCAAACAAAGGTCCAACGCCTTCTAAAAAATGGCTGACTTCAAACCAGGAACAGGGGATCCATATCCATGGCAACAACAGTCCCCTATATGTTGGTTCACTTGGACCAGACCGCCAGTCTGTGATTTCCCAAATTAGGCGCCTTTAGGAATGGGTGCGAACAACAATGAGAGGGAAACCAGACACACCGGGTAGCGTACATGTTGTTCTTAGACTTGAGTGTTATTCATGTAATTAAGAATTCTTTGACACCAATAACTGGTTGTAGGTGCCATGTTTATATAAATATGTTTGAGCAATCTTTATTTGCCCTACATATGCGCCACACGCCCGGCATGTTTTTAACTCCGCACAGGTTAGTACCAACCCAGACATGCAACCAGAGATGCGGGGTGCAAATTGCGGAACCAGGGTTCTAAAGCTAAGTTTAAAGAAGAGAACTGTATCCTAAGCAGCTGCATCAGCGAAGAAAACGCACATCCCAGTTGGAATGGAGGACTAGTGTCTGCCTCAAGTTTTACCACAGCAATATAGCAGCTGTTGGATTTGCCAACTGTGATCCATCAAGATGAGGGACAGAGAGAAGAGAGTATTCATAAGAAAGTGGAATGTGCTGGCAAACGCTTTGGCGAGATCTTTTGAAATCGACACGTAGCATATGAAGTAAAGATATGTTATACCTGTTGATACAGAACAGGTAAAAGCAAGGCAAGCACCAGATTTATCGACATTTTGTGGCATAAAGTCACCAAAAGTTGCACAAAGCAGTGCAAAGTGTTGATCTGGAATTGAATTTCCATAGCAAAGTGCTGCAAAATTGCCTAAAGTTCGCAAATAGTGCATAGCTATGTTCTATGTAGCATCAATGGGGCAACCCATGGGAGGAACATGGACTTTCCCATGCTACTACTCAGTATTTTTAATTCCAAGCTCTATCTAGTAACATTTGTAGACAGGGATTTGTATAAAAAAATACACCTTCAGGCGCTAAATAAGTGAAAAGTTGTTTTTTTCTCCAGACGTTTCCCAATTTCAGTGTGTGATACAGTGTGTAGTACACATGCAGAGTGTGAAAGGTTGAAGAGATATGGCCTCATTAGGAGTTTGGCGGTACCATAGCGGGACCGCCAAACTCACAGGGAGGACGCCACCGCCATGGTAGTGACGTACTCCTTGAGCGTATTACAATGTTCCACCTGGGCTGAACAGCGGTAACATTGTAAAACGCATTCCCACTGGGCTGACTGGTGGGAACAGTGTTAGGATACTGGCCCCGGCTCCTTCACCCTGCGGCCAGTATCCTAACACTGCACCAGCACCCTTGGAATGTGCGCCGTCTGCCAAGCAGACAGTGCGCATTCCGACAGGGCTGGGCTCTGAGCAGCATCAGGATTGGTCGCAGGGCAGGCTGGGAGCCTGTGCCTGCACTCATCTAGAGGACGGTGGTGTGGAGCAGCGGAGCAGGGCGGCATTAAGGTAAGTGTTTTTTTTATTAACATTTTATTTTATTTCTCCCCCGGCACGTGCTGCGCTGCCCCGCTGCTTTTCCCTCCCACAAGCCGTGACTGGGTTGCAGTAATGATGAGGAGCAGTATTGCAGTATCACTATGAGTTGTTGAACTCAAAAGGAGTCATGACGTGGAATCTGGTTTGGTAGCTGCTTTCAGGACGGTTTGCCTTTTTCTGAACAGGCTTTTTCCTGTTCATTTTCCACACGGTTTCTCCTTGCAAAGTGTGTCAGTGAAGGGGACAGAAAGTGCGGGTTTGCCTTTATAACTTGTAATTCTGATTGATGTTGAAAGGTGGAAACTACTAGTTCTGAATGAAACTGGATTACATCCTCACTCATTATAAGGCCGTGTGGAGGGGTTAATAACATTTGTGAGAGCAAACAAAGATGTCTAATTATTTTTAAATTATGTCAGTGATTTCTGCCCACCGCAGAATTGCTGCGAGGCAATTTTTTGCATTTCCTCCCTCTTCTGTGAAGGATACCATATGTTCCTCATGAGTCTCCTCTAAAAATCTTACCAAATAACCCTTTCTCTACATAATGTGACGGCCCCAGAAGTATTAATATTATACTGTATTACAAGAGTGAGGACATTTTCCCTGTATCAGAAGAACCATGGTGCTGTACTCTATATGCTGTGGATCTTTGATCTAGCAGAAGAATCGATAATCTTTTACACCATATATGATGTGATCTGAATTTCTCCACATGTGTTAGTTTAATGCATGCATGACAATAGGGGATGGAGGCATGTTCATTACTGTGCTGCATATTGGCCTCCTAGACCCTCAGTCATTGGCATGTATAAGAAACTCATTGGGATGCCATGTTTCTTCACAGGAGGTCTTCCGTATCCCAAGATCCTGCAGAAGGTTGACCTCCCCATCATCGGTACGAAGACATGCGATCAGTGGTACCACCTTGACTCCACAGTGGGCTCCACCATCCCCATTGTGTATCCAGATATGATATGTGCTGGGTACAAAGAGGGCAATAAGGATGCCTGCAAGGTACGTGAGCAAGGAAGCGCCAACTCTCCTGTGAATGTAGCTTATTGTGTTTGAGCTCTCACACTCCAGGGTTGAGGGATCACAATCTACAGTTACACCAGCCATCGAAGTGTGATCTTGCCTCTGTCTCAAACTGTTTCTCTGACCGTGCTTGTCTATAACATCTACATGCCCAAGGTGAAAGAACACTGCTCTGCAACACCTCTACTTCATGACTTTGTTGACTTTTTTAGAGTTTCTCCTCCAGTGATGTATAGAATAGTTTATTAGGCTAGTTTCCACATTAGCGTTCACTGAAATAGTTCTCACACATTTCGTCTGAATGACTATGTGTGGTGATGTTATATTATAGGAATATATATACAGTGCATACATATTCCCCGTGGTCCATTGGTGTGACAGTAATTGAAAGTCCCTGATAGTTACATAGATAAATTAGCTGGAAAACACAAATAGTGCTGAGCTTTCTTGCCTGAAATTTAATAGGATGGGATAGATTTAAGCTCAAGAGGCAGATAGCTGAGAGATTAAAGGTAAAATTTGCCTTATACAAAGATTTTTTTAAATCATGGAACAGTCAATAGAAACCTGCAGAGACTGGAAATGGGTACACTGGGATGCTGTGCCTTTCTTGGCTTTTCCGGCTTCCTGTTAAAACCTGGGCAGCAGGTGATAGAAGGTCCGTGCTGTGTGTTTGTGTGGCATCCACTTATATAACACACAGAACTCTTATCCCTATGTAGGCAAGACCCACAAGATCCTAGGATTTGCTGACAATTTCCAAGACTATTATGAGTTTACCTTATCTCGTGACCATTTCTAAGAGCTTTTCACAAAACGTTCGGTAGATGGCGCAAGCCTGTTAAACTTCCATGTTCACCATGCATTTTTTATTAAACGTTCAAACCAAAGAGAAAAATACCTTTGGTAAATTTTTTCATCTTCCATACTTTCTAATAACTTTCACCCAATTGTTACAAATGCCAGGCTTGAGATAATAGAGCACTGAGTCTGTGGACTATCAAAGGCATACATTTATTAATTTCAAAATGATGTTTTGGAAGCAAGCTGGTAGCAGCCCATTTCCACGCATCCTTTGTAATGAATACACACAAATCAAGTGGCACATCTAGTATAGAATAGTGGCATCCAATTGTCCAGACGGGTTAGATGCATTCTAGAGATCCAAATTATCCAAGTAAGATAAATTACATATATTGGATCCAAATACTCAAGTTTACAAGTTTATTTATTTCATGCCTTAGTTAACTAAAACCTTACATGAATAACAATACTTTAGAAGTAATATAAAGTACACCGATTAAAATGGTTCAATGAAGCCAAGTAAAAGCTACAACAGTGTGACATACAATAAAAGTGCACAGTGTAAATTTAGCAGAAGCCCTAATAAGGGAGATACAGCTGCGTTTTTTCACCAGCAGACATTAACATGCGCATTACTGACCTTGAAAAAACGGTACCCCGAGAGCTGAGGGACTTGTAAAGACTCCGGGGTCAATTTCGGGCCCTTTCAGTCATTTAACATGTTGCCAGTTAACGCAAGTAAGTTTATAAGTTCATTAAAACCAAAGATCAGCATTATTAACATTCGTAAAACCTGTGTTTAGGAGCTACGTACGGTGCCTTACCTGAACACGTGGCACGTGGGGAAAGTGCAATGCGTGATGAGTGGGTGAGTGTTTCTTGCAAATCTCACCATAGCTAAGTGTGCAGGACCGCTGGGTGTAAGCCTAAGCTCTAAAAGTGGAATACGCCAGGTGTACTTTGTTACAAAAATTTGTAAAACTTGGATCCAAATGAAGCTCATGTACATTGTCTGTGGTTGTTCTGGAGCGAAGACATAGATCCGGCCTTCCAGGATATGTCACTTTTCTTGAAAAGGAGTGTTCACCATGGGCCAGAAGCTCTTATCCACAGCAAATTTTAGGAATATCCACATGGGATGAAGGTAACTCCTTTAAAGTCAGTGATTATACTAACATTCTAACATGGATCCGTCCCACCTAGAACTGCTAGTCAAACCTGTTGTCAATGAACATGGGCCACAATCTCTTCATCTATAGCCACATGAATAGTTGATTAAGGTTTTGACACGTTAGCACAACCCACGCTCTAGCTTGGTCATTCAGCACACCCAAGGTACTACATCCCTAGTTGTTCTGTTAAGGAATTGTGCCATCTAACATTAGACAAAAGACAAGCAACATTATACAAAAACGCATAAAAATTAAGCTGAGTCAAAACCAGATTTTCATTAAAATTTTTTTATTAAAAAGTGGTTAAGCCGGCCCAATAAACTGACAGGTTTTAGAAAGGGAAAGAACCACATGACTAGTAATAAGAAAAGTTTCCTCCATCGATCATCTTGTCAGATAACAGCTACGAGGGTTTACCTATATGGGGGCCATCCAGTGTAAAAAAACAAGCATTTGCAATGCAATGGGTCTCGCATTTGCTCGAGTTAGAGCTTTTGGTGTTGTAAACTCCTAACTAGACATTTATTCCCACATAAACTGAAAATGAAAAGTAAAACAGTTTCACATAAGTGAGCCGACGGCCGTCATGAACATGAAGGAGACACACAAAAGGAAACAGAAGTTTGCTTGCATTCAAACTTATCGGCAAAAGTGCAATTGTCCATGTAACCGGCAAAAGTGCAATTATCCATGTAACAGGGTCAATGTCATGCAAAGCGCTCAACTACTGCCCAGGGAGATCGCGCTGCATAGGAAAGAAAAAATAGTCCAGAAGCCACGTGGAAATCACAGAGCCTTGTATGTTTTCAGTAGTTTACCAGTGCTCTTGATGAGGACTAAACACCGGAAAAGGCATGATGTATGCATGCCTTTCACTAATGAAATAAAGCAAATTTTAAAAGGCAAGCCCACGAACCAATGAAACTGATGGGCGTAACATGGGCGTAGTTAAAAGCCAACCGATAGATTACAACAGGGGCCAAAGCGCTTGCGCACATGACCGTAAAGAAAACATAGTTCTATTAACCAGTCTTGCTTCAAAAACCATCACCACAATAGGTGTTCTAGAATGTTTCTTTGTTTGATGTCGTCTGCTTGAGTTGTGAGACCTTTGTGGCGTTATGGATTGGATGGGTCATTTAAACCTGAGAAACAAGACAAGAAGCAGCCAAGACAAAGATTGCACTATGCAACATAACTGGCAAAAAATTGCAAGCAGACATTTAGGAACATGATAACATTCTGACCTTACAAAATATAGAGGTGAAATTCAAGAAAGGAGAATTTAAACAAAAACTGTCTAGTACTTGTATGCCTTTGAGGTTTTAGAGAATCATAAGTGTGTGAGGAATAGAAATGGACTGTGTATGATACTAAAACTAAGAAGCAAAAATTGACTATATAACACCTCCTTAACACTTGCTCCCCTGACTTGAGGTGCGCTTTATACATGCCAAGGAGAACTAACCACTTTAGCAAATTAAGCATCATGGGAAGCCTTTTCAGTGAGGGTACTCCAAATATCAAGGATAGACCCAAGGAGAGTTTCACCAATCCCTTAGAGGAAAACATACCCCTAGAAATTCCCACCTGTTGCAGGACCAACCACTCTCTCCACCCTCATCGCCACTATAGCCAATGCTAACATTGGGTTAAAGGTCTCTCCATGGCATCTTTCCTTCACCCTGCTGGAGAAATGTTGAAGCTATCCCCATCCACTATCAGCTTTACCTCAGGTAACTGTGAGTAATAACATTAGCCTGATAGCAGCTATCTTTGTTGGCACTAGCAGAAGATTCACCACAGCCATCGTTACTGTCATCAATCCTGGTAAAAACACCAGCATCTCCACCCTTGCAGTAATGACCACAGACAATGTACATTGCACAAAGGCTAGCTTCTATGAAGGTGTCCTTACACCGTAGCAAAAAAGTATACTTCTGCTCAACCCCATGGAATTAACTTGCCACATTATCTGCCACACCTTGCTTCTAATGTTAGGAAGGCAGAGGAAGGGCGATGTGAGGGTGTAGATTAGGAATGTGCAAAGATTTGTTGCAAAAGTGAAGTTTTTAATTAAATTTCTAATGGCTTGTCCTTACTTGCTTTGTAGAGTTTCACACTTCCCCTTTGATTTGATGCATGTATGTTTTCCCCGAGACTTGCCCATAAAGCATTACCTTTCCTTTTGTGTGTTCATATTACCTTGAAATGAGATGTTCCATTTTCTTGTGACCTTGAACCAGATGTGAGCTACATTTTCTCCCAAGTTCTCAATTCTTAGCTTCATGAAAATCTAGTTTTTGAGCACCAGACTTCATCTCAAGTAGGTTGCTTATTAAATGCTACTCTTCATCATACTGTACACTGTTGTTTATCATCCCTATCCATAACTCCTTTGTTGAGGCGTAATCCACAAAAATGTTCTGTCAGCAGATATGACTCCAAACGAAATCCCTCAATTTCTAGAAGTTGCTACCACATATTTATGTTTTTTCGAGTATCTTAGTGAACTGAACTGGATATATCAGCTATTTTGAAACTCCATAGGAACACACACAAATGCTGCAGAAGAGTGATATAGTTACATTGGTGACTGTAGAATCACTGGGGAATTTCTAGTAATTTCCCTCTTACAGTGTCTCTCTCTGAGTCTCTCTCTAAAGACGTGTCACTGTAATGGCGTCTCTCTGTTTTTTTATGGTGGTTCTGTCCTTGTGTCAACGAGTTTGTGTTTCTTTATAGGCTTCTGCTCATCAATCTGTTTGGCTTTGATCATGGATCCAGCTTCTTGCTTCCCTGTAATGGTTGCGGAAAGGGTGGTCTTTCTGCCAATAATGCTGCATCTTATTTGGATTTGTCAGTGATTGCTTTGCTCTGACAGACTTTTCTCTTTCTCCAGGGAGATTCTGGGGGTCCGCTCGTCTGCAAGTGGAACAGCACCTGGTTGCTGGCAGGAATTGTGAGTTGGGGCTATGGATGCGCTGCCCCCAACAGGCCAGGGGTCTACACACGTGTCACTTCATATACTGATTGGATAAAACAGTACATTCCCGACATTAAACTGAATGCAGACAATGTAGTCCTCATCAATGTCAACCATGGGCATAAACTTTTTTCCGGTCTAGCCAGAACTATGACCATGGTGATGTCTATTATGACAGTGTTACTGCTGGTTCTTCTCTGACACTCTGACCACTTATGACACCCAGACGTGGCCTATGTAAAAGCAGAGAGTGTGCTCTTCAACAATCCCACCGCACTGGATCCTCAAAGAAGCAAAGATGTATCATCACATAATGTGCTTTGGCTGAAGGAGAGATCTCTGTGATCCCATACAATCAACTTCCATAGGTAGCTTTGCCAAGCGTCCATAAAAGGAATGTCATATTTTCAATTAGAATGTGATAAAATGGAGTTTGAGATTGCGTTTCTTGAGCTGAGATGGCTAATAGCAAGAATACCTTTTCGAATTATAGCAGTACTAAACTGTTTCTTGAACAAAATGAGCTGATTGTGAAAATCCACAAATGAATACATATAAATTTCTCAAGGTGTGCCATGTTTTTCCTCCATTTCCACATCCTGATGTCCATGATTTGACCCCCTCCGCCTGTCTCTAGCATGTGCTTCTGTCACTAGGTGCAGCACCATCCAATGCTGCAGGTTTGAAGCAACAGGGTGCCCGCTCAACAACTTCCTCCATATTGCAAACCAGACATTCTGGATTCCTGCACTGAAGCCATCAATGTAATTGAGATTACAAGCCAGGCCAGGAATGAGGTGCAATGTGCAAGAAATGTGAACTGTAGGACTGGAATCTAATGCTTACTTTGTGGACCCATGGAAGCTGGGGCTTCTCCCAATAATAATCCATCCCTTTGACTAATGTCTTAATTAAGGGTGTGTGAATATAGGTAAATTGTGCTTTGGAACTCCACCCTGGATTTTGGAAGCCTGTCCCAGGCTACATAAGAGTGAGTGCGACCAGGGGTAGATGAATCCATCTGACGTCAGGACTTTACAAAGTGTATCATAAGCCTGGCTATTGGTCTGCGTGATCCCATGAAGCCCTGTCCCGACTTGGGAGGGGTGACCGTTAAGAACAGAAAGTTCGGATCAGGTTGGACTTTCGTAAGTGACTGGAGATACTTTTTTGACTGTCAGTTATAGTTTGTAAGAGTCCACTTAATCTAAAGTTGGAGAACCTTAGAAAAACATTAGGTCCTGAAGAAGCGTCATAGGATCCTTGTGGACCACAGAGACGCGAAACATGTCGACCCTAATTGAAGGTGGGTCGGGTAGTTCCTGATCTCCTCCCTTCCCTTTTTCCACATTCAGTATTAAAGAGTGGTTGAGCATTATCTCTACCTCACTCTCTGGATATATTTTTAATCTTGGCCATCACCCCATACAGATAAATAAAAATAGTATTTAGTAGGGGCCCTGAGCCAATTTTTGTGCTTGATCTCTTCTCCCCTTATTTTTCTCTCACTCACTTGTGGGGCATTAGCGGCATCATCAATAAAAGATCTCCGGCAGAGAGCCCCCCTACGGGGGGTGCCCGTCAGACATTGCAGCGCTGGTCTGACAAGGAGCCCGTCCGATGATGAAGCATGACACCCATTAAGGTGTGTGAGGACTCTTGCTCCTAATAATTAGGACTCCCCAGTGTTCACTCTGTCTTTTCTTTCTATCCTTGGAACAGTGTATTTCATTATAAAATAACTTTCATCGAAGAGTATACACTGGACCATTAATCCTCCGGATTCCCTTTATCTCTTTGCAGTACATAAGAGTGAATCCTAATCTTCATGCTTTCAGGAAAAACTTAAAAGCTCACGTCTTCCAGGTAAATTGCCCGACTCATTCAAATGTTTCTTGAACCTGCTCTATGTACATTTCAAATGCCCTAGATTTACTCACTACATTATGGACCTACTATAAAAATTTCTGAAATAAGTAAAATAAATAAAACTGCTTCCATCACTCACGAAACAAGCAGAAGCTAACGTACCTGCCCATACACATCCACTCTCCTTGTAAAGGGCAAAACATCAAGGTGGAAACCATGGTGTGTCCAGCCTGAAAGGCATGCAGGGGCATATTTAAAAGCCCCATCACCACCAGAGCGTTACTTTTAATGACGCTCCAGTGGTGCGATGCCCTGCGACATATTTACAAGGTGGCATTAAGTCACTTTTTGTACCTTGTAAATACAGCCCCTTCACACGCAGCACTTTGCATGGAAGGGGTGTTCAATGGGTGTTGCTGTGGGTGTGCATTTTAACACTGCCTCAGATTTGCTAGATTTTGCAAACCTAAGGCAGCGCCAAAATCTAACGCCACCCCAACAATCATTTTTTGCTCTTTCTGTGTGTGCTGCATTCTGACAGAAAGAGCAAATTGCCATTTAAGATTGTTTTTGCATAGGAAGGTGTCCTTTCCTCCACAAAAACAATCTCCCCCTCAATGCAGCCATTCTTGCACCATGGTGCAAGGGTGGCTGCGATGGTGCTCATCTGCAAATTTAGCGTGGGTGCAGGGGACTACACAGGGGTGCACTGTATTCTATTAAGTGCGGTGCATCCCTGCATTGTGAAAACGATGGAGCGTGGCACTGGCAATTTTGGCGCAGTGTCACGCTTCCTCATTTTCTTTTAAATCTGGGCCTCAACGTCTTACTGACTTCCAGCAGCAGATCAAAAAGGCACCTTTAAGGAAGTGAGTTTCTTTCCTTTGTTAGCACATCTTACCTTCTTTGGTTTCTTATCTTTAATTTATAAAGGGATGAGTTAGATGTTCGATGGACCTTTTGACTGCGCTTAGAGTAGGTCCCACCATCGGTCTCAATTTCAATATCAATCAATAATAATATCAATCAATAAAATCAATAATCTTGGGAGTCAATAATTTCCACGCACCATGACCCCTTGGCCATAAATAACCACACCTTTATGTAAAAGTTAAAATGTTTATTTCCCTATATTAACAATGCTAATATCACGTAACTTAGGGCAAGATGTATGACCACGAGTTTTGCGAGTTGCAATTTGTGACTCGTATGCGAGTCGCAAATTGCGAGCTGCAAAACCTTATGTACAAGAGTGTACTTTACACTGTTTGCGATTCACAATGGGGTCGCAATTGACCTACCTCATGAATATTCATGAGGTAAGTTGCAATTTGTGACCCCATTGGAAATGGCCGCCCTCACAGGGATGGTGGCTTGCTGGAGACAGCAGACAACCATGTCTGTGACTGCTTTTAAATGAAGTAGTTTTTTCAATGCAGCCAGCTTTCCTTAAAGGAAAACAAGATGCATTTAAAAAAAAAAAAAAAAAAGTTTTCTTTTCATTTTTTCAGAGCAGCATGTGCCCCAGTGTCTCAAAATCAAATGATAAACATACAGAAACAATACCGGCTAACCAAATCCTTTAAAGATCTCAAATTTAATCAATGCATGGGTCACTACATTTTCTAGAGTTACAGTACAAATCAATAACAAGAACAACTGCTCAATGGAAATAGCATACATTTAGCTTCAGCAAAGATATGACATCAACTATTGTTAATAGTTAGCAAACATCTTCTGTGAGTCTCCTAGCTAACCTTCTGATTAGAATAGCATGTTTGGGCTTCATGCAAAACAATTTAGTCAACACAAATTTGGAAAACATCTAGCTATGGCTCTATCAAAATTAGCGGTTGGTGCCTAAAAACAAAAGCAAATTACATTGAGAACAATAACATTTCATTGTACCTTACCTCAGTATGGATCGGCAAACGGCGGTAGTCTTCGCCAGTTGGACATCTATTCGGTCAGCATGGGCACCAGGACTTAGCAATAAAGTTCAAGATAGGAATGTCTCAGGAACTGGAATAATCGGAATGGCACTTCTCAGTAAAAGATTTAGATAAAAGTGAGCTCTTCCTTCTCTGTGCAGTCTGGCTAACTTAAAATTCCCTTGTTCTTCTTTCCACGTTACTATTGGTCAAAGAATTGTATGTCTACATTTAGTCCAATGAAAGTAGAACCTCAAAACTAAGATCTAACTAAACTGTCTTTCACATATCGATGATTGGCTCCTCTTCTCCTGTTCCCGTCGTCGGGCTCGCCAGGTAACAATTTTGTATCGCCTTGTACTCCAGTCAGTGGATCCATTGTTAGCTCTTGAGAACATCGCTTTCACACACACTAAACTCTACATTGTAACGATAGCTACTACAGCGTATTCCAGCAAGCAGTTCTCATGGGAAAGAAAATCATTTATTAGCATTTGATCAACACAGCAGAAAATTACAAATCTATTTCTCTATAGAGCCATTTTGTGTGACTCATTTAAGCAGTGCAATTTAACATGAGGCTGTGCAACTAGGCCCAAGACCTTGCTAACTTAAGGCCTATGATTAACAAAGCAAAAGCATAATACATAACTATTAATATAACATACTTGTACATTAATCTGAACATGAGCACGACATTTTACATTAGCAAGCAATTAATAAGGACACTTCGTGATTGCTGACGGTCACTCAACTAGGCACATTTCAAAGTTGTGTATTATTTTCTATATTAAGTCATTTTCTTATGCAGTTTCAACATTCAGAATATATGAATATTTTATTCGTAAAATTCAGCGTTAACACCTTCACAATCTACCTCCACCATGTAGCACCCTGAGAGGTAGTAATGTTAATGACAAACTAAACACTTTTTTGAATGTGTTTTTCCTTTTGTAAGGGGGGAGCAAAAATAAAATTAAATTCAAATAATAATGTCTTCATATTCGTAACACAGTAAGAGTTGACCAAAGAGATGTCTGGATTATTGTGAAAATCTACAACTTAATAGATATTCAAATCTCAATTTGTGCTTTTTTCATTTCAAAAGTTATTTATTGTAAGTATAAAACATTGATGCAATAGGTGTAGAAATACAGTGGTTCTGAACTATAGGAACTGGTAATGCATTAAAGGAGAAGCATGGTTTAGATAGGCATACATTGAATGATGTTAAAAGGTTTCTTCATGATTGTTCCAGAACAAAACATTATCTTATGTAGCTACTTATATATTGCTAACATGATCTGGTAACATGAGCACTAAAAGATAGGTTATAGTGATGATAGGAAAGGAAAAGGTAGGTAGAGGACAGGAGGAGAGGTAGTTACAGAAGATAAAAGCCCAGCAGATAGAATATACATAGGGAAAAAAGAAAGCAATAGAGCAAGGAGGGAGACCTGGGAGGGTATTGAGGGGAGATGGATGTTATGAGTGCGAGAATCTATTTGTAATCAAATGAACAAGGTGAATAATGTTGTTTGGACTTTTCTACTTAAAAGTCTAGGTAAAAGTCTAGTTTTTTCCAAAGAGGTTTCGAATATCTGAAATTGAAGTTGTTGTTTAAGATAATATTATCCAAATTTGAGATACTGCCTTTTCTACGCTGCCGGAGCAACACGTAGCGTAGCCACGCAAGCGTTACCACACTTACCTGAACCACGCGTGTGAGAGAACCAAGCAAATGCGTATTTAGGGCACCATGCATATGTGTGGTTCAGGCACACTGTAGGAACAGTCAGGAGAGGAATGCGGCGGCAGGGGGGGGGGTATTTTTAAGGACAGGGTGGGGTAGATTTTAGAATTCAGGATAGGGGTTGGGTTAGTTTTTAGGACAGGACGGGGTAGGTTTTATGGTTCAGGGTGGGGAAGGGGTTCAGGGTCGGGGTAGTTTTTAGGACAAGGTGGGGTAATTTATAGGACAGGGTGGGGTAGGTTTTATGGTTTAGGTTGGAGATGGGGCTCAGGGTAGTTTTAGGACAGGGCAGGGTAGGCTTTAGGGTTTAGGGCAGGGGTCGGGTAGTTTTTAGGACAAGGTGGGTTTTTTTTTGGGACATGGTAGGTTTTAGGGTGTAGGGCATGGGCAGAAGGTCAGGGTAGTTTTTAGGACGGGCAGGGTAGGTTTTAGGGTTCAGGGCAGGGGGTCAGGGTAGTTTTTAGGACAGGGTGGGGTAGTTTTTAAGACAGGGTAGGTTTTAGGGTTCAGGGCAGGGGGGTCGGGGTAGTTTATAGGACAGGGTGGGGTAGGATTTAGGTTTCAGGGTGGGGGCGGGGGTCTGGGTAGTTGTTAGGACAGGGTGGGGTAGGTTTTAGGGTTTAGGGTGGGAGTCAGGATAGTTTTTAGAACAAGGCAGGGTAGGATTTAGGGTGGGGGTGTGGGGTCGGGGTGTTTTTTAGGGCAGGTAGGGTCGTTTTTAGGATAGGGTAGGTTTTAGAGTTCAGGGCTGGGGTTGGGTAGCTATTAGGACAGGGTGGGGTAGTGTTTAGGACATCGGAGGTTTTAGGGTGTAGGGCGTGGCGGAGGGTCAGAGTAGGTCTTAGGATAGGGCGGATAGGTTTTAAGGTTCAGGGCAGGGGGTCAGGGTTGTTTTTAGGACAGGGCGGTGTCGTTTTTAAGACAGGGTAGGTTCTGTGGTTCAGGGTGGGGGTCAGGGGGTTGGGGTAGTTTTTAGGACATGTCGGGGTAGGTTTTAGGGTTCAGGATGGAGGCAGGGGGTCGGGTGGTTTTTAGGACAGGGTGGGGTAGGTTTTAGGGTGGGGGGTCAGGATAGTTTTTAGGACAAGGCAGGGTAGGTTTTAGGGTTTAGGGTGGGGGTTCGGATGGTTTTTAGGACAGGTGGGGTAGTTTTTAGGATAGGGTAGGTTTCATGGTTTAGCGCTGGGGGTCGGGTAGTTATTAGAACAGGGTGGGGTAGTTTTTAGGACAGTGTAGGTTTTAGGGTTTAGAGCCGGGTGGGGGGGTCGGGGTAGTTTTTAGTACAGGGTGGGGTAGTTTTTCGGACAGTGTAGGTTTTAGGGTTTCGGGTGGGCGGGGAGTCAGGTTAGTTTTTACCACAAGGCAAGGTAGGTTTTTGGACAGGGCAGGGTAGCATTTAGGGTTTGGGGGGGTGGTCAGGGCAGTTTTTAGGACAGGGTATGTTTTTGGGTTTAGGGTGGGGCAGTGGGTTGGGGTAATTGTTAGGAGGGGGTGGGGTAGTTTTTCAGAACAGGGTAGGTTTTAGGGTTTATGGCAGGGGTGTGGGGACAGGGTAGTTTTAAGGCAGGGTGGGTTAGTTTTTAGGACAGGGGTAGCTTTTAGGGGTTAAGACGGGGTGGGTAGTCAGGGTAGTTTTTAGGGCAGGGTCGGATAGTTTTTAGGACAGGGTAGGTTTTAGGGTTTAGGGTGGGGTGGGGGACAGGGTAATTTTTTTGGGGAGGGCGGGGTAGGTTTTAGGACAGGGTAGGGTCGATTTTAAGGTTTAGGGCAGGGGTGGCGGGTCAGGGTACTTTTTAGGACAGGGAAGAGTAGGTTTTCAGATGTAGGGCGGGTGTGGGGGTTGGGATAGTTTTTAGGATAGGGTGGTGTTGTTTTTATGACAGGGTAGGTTTTAAGGTTTAGGGTAGCAGCCACCCCTCTATTAGGGCGGAGGAGTACCGCCGCCCTGCTGCCAGCACCACAAAGGTGAAAAATAAATTAGTAATAAAATGCAGTTATTACCATTTTAATTTTCGCTTTCTCCAGCCGAGCCACGTTTGGGGGCGGGCCACTACTGCTGACTGGCAGCAGGGGAGTGATGCTCACTCCACAGTTTACACTGCGCATGTTATTTTGCCCAGCCGTCTTGCGACAACCAGCCTGACGTGTTGTGGAAGTTGTGGCAAACATCAGTTTTCCAGGCCTATAGCCAACTCCCTTGTCAGCCTCGTGCACTTAGGGCCAGATGTAGCAAGAAAACATTTTGCGAGTTGCAAATTGCGAGTACTAGCGATTCGCAATTTGCAACTCGCAAAATGTAATGCAGAAAGGTGTCTCAGACACCTTCTGCGACTCGCTATGGGGTCGCAAAGACCCACCTCATGAATATTAATGAGGTGGGTCGCAGTTTGCGACCCCATAGAGAGTCTAGGCACTCACAGGGATGGTGGCCTGCTGGAGACAGCAGACCACCATGTCCGTGACTGCTTTTTGAATAAAGCAGTTTTTTTTTTTCTTTTTGCAGCCCGTTTTCCTTAAAGGACCACTGCCTGCTCTGAAAAAATATTTTTATTGGCATTCACAAAGGGGAAGGGGTCCCATGGGGACCCCTTCCCTTTTGCGAATGAGTTACCATCCACATCAAGTGGATTTCCGCATTCGCGGTCCCAAAGCAACTCTGCATGGTGATGCGGTCGCAAATAGGAAGGGAACACCCCTTCCTATTTGCGAGTCGCAGCCTCAAATTTGTGGTTGTGCATCGCGTTTGGCCTTTTGCGCCTCGCAACTGCGTTTTTCGCAGTTTGCGAGGCGCAAAAGGCTTGCTACATCTGGCCCTTTGTGTGGTTTTTATATCTGACTGCAGCCTCTTGCTGATGTCTATTGACTAGGAACCGGTGCGCAGGAAAATGTTTTGAGCCCTTTTTGGGAGTAATGCTCTAAAAATGTTTAAAATACATAATAACATGGTGTCGGAATCAGAATCCCACCATGGTGCTGCCTACACGTAACAAAAAAAACAAATCATCAAACTTCTGTTTGCTTTATTTGAAAAAACAGGATCCATTGCGATTCAGCAATAACACAAGGATACCACATGCCTTTCATTTCTCAAAAAGCATATTATTCTGCATTTTCAACAAGGCCTTTCGTGATCCAACAATGATAACAATATCTGCAATCTGCAAATAAAGATACTGCTCTCCCTCAGTTCTTTGAGTACAGTTTTCTATCACAGACCATTCATCTGGCTGTGCACTGTGTTAATGGAACCTTCTGGTGGCAGCTTGTCCCTTTGGTTATTTTCTGCTGCTGTGCTGTTATTGACTGTACCTCTTTTAAGCACCAGTTGTTCCCTTTCAACAAATGGATACACTTAGCATATACTGCACAGCCAACTTCTTTAAAGTGCTGCTCCACAACAACAGTAGTGTAAATATATCATGACGACGTGTCTGTGAACACACTTCTTCTGCCAGCTTATTACCATGTTCGCGAGTGAGATATTCATTCTGTGCCCCAGACACATTTTCTTGCAACCCCCTTTTTTTTTATTCGTAACAGCGGTGAGGTTTTCCATTGGACCAGTAGGGATCACCAGAGTGTCACTACCACAGCCATTAGAAAAAGATTGAGGTGTATGTGGGGAGCGGGGGAGACCACAACGCAGGGGGAGGCACAGCCGCTAATGGACTCGGTAACATTTTAAACTTTTACACTTTTGAAACTATGGTCATCATATTATATTTTAGAGCACTGAATGGTGGAACATATTTTAAATCAATAGTTCTGTTTTATTGTGTGTGCCTCAAATCAAGTGCTAAGTTTGTGTTGTGCTTTTTAGGTCAAGCATAGAAACGCGCAAGTGCTGCTTTTCCAATGTGTTGGTATGTATCCGGGCTTTTAACCACGCCCACCGCACATTCATCACTATCACTCGTTCATGAGCTTGCCTTTCAAAAATCCTTTGTTTTTGTTGGTAACTTCTTTACGATTGTCCCTCCTTTGGGCGGTTTTGTTACCGCCTTGGCCATCATATTGGATAGAAATGAAAGTACATTTTGCAGAGCGTTTGTCTCTGTATTGGTTAGGAGCAGGGGTGTAGGAGATACTAAATTTCTGGGGGGGGACAGGGACAGCTTTGGGGACTTTTGATTGAACGTATAGAAGGTGCCCGTTGTCTAAGAGCAGCAGGCTTCGATAAATGTATACAGTCGTGGAGTTAGGAAATGCACTAGCAAGAAAGGAGAGCATGTCATCACAGTCTGTAAATATGCTTTATTGTTAATTACATTCTGGAAAGCAGTTAGAAAATATGTGAAAAACATGGTCTTTGCTTCTTTATACACCAAGCAATAAGGGTGGGAAAGAAAAAAAGGAAGATTAAACAAAATTTTCTTAGCGACATTCATAAACCTCAAAATGCAACTTGTTTAATCAGAAATCATTCTTTCTGCTGCAGGCAGTTATAATAAAATACTGTGCTTCTTTTGAAAAAAACAAATATTTTCTTGTGCCATTCAGTGTGGAGGACAAATTATTTTGCTATAGTCTGCATGTCAAAGGATTCCATCATTCATCTCTGTATATATGTTGCATATGGCATTATCCAATCTTTTCTGTGACATAATTGACCTTAACAAAGTTTTCCATCAGTGGAGTCCAATGAAGTTTCTCTCAGCCTCTAAGAAGATACTATAATAACTAAGATGACCTGTTGTAGCCCCTCAACCTATGTTTAAAAAGCTCTCTCTCTTGGAAGCATTTTTTCAAAGTATGGCTGCAAGATCTGGCCTTGAAGAATACTTAAACATACTTGATAATACAGTTAACTGAGGGGAGGGTAGCTAATGGTCATTTTCTTGGTAGTGAGCAATTGTGTCTTGTGTGTGTCTCTGTGCCCATTTCTGAGGTTTCAATCCATGCCATCATTCTCTACAATAAGCCCTCAGTCTTTTGAAAGACAAAGCTGTAATCACTCATTGAATTTTAAAGTGTATGATTAATGTATCATGCTGTAAGGAAGTCACCATCCCTCTATTACCTCAACTAAACCTTCACTGCCCACAGTTGCTACTCTTTAAGAGTGAGCTGTTTTAAGGCTTAGTGAATTGGAATTTAGGAGCATCTTACTAAATGGGACACCAATAAGTATCTCTTGTACTTGGCCCTCAATGCAGGGTCACTTCAAAACTTTTTGCCTTCACCCGTCCTGTTTTCCGAACCTGTTTTTGTTGGCCATTAGGACTCTGTGCACTTTATCACTGATAACCAGTGGTAAAGTGCTTGTACTTTCTTCTTTGCAAATGGTAAAACTAGATTACATCCAATTGGCAAATTTTATTTACATATAGGTGGTACTACATGTCCACAGGGCTTGTAAATTAAATGCCACTAGTGGGCCTGCAGCACCTATTGTGCCACACACATAAGTAGCCCTTTCCAACATGTGTAGTTTTACGCTGACGTTTCAACATGGCAAAATAAACCTTTTGCCAGACCTAAACCTTCATTTTAAATTCATATGTCACTCTCAGGTAGGCCTTAACTAGCCCATAGGGCGGGGTGTAATGTATTTAGAATGTTGCCCATGTGCTTTTAAGTTTTACATGTCCTGGTACTGAAAAACTATTAAATTCATTTTTCACTACTGCAAGGCTTGCCTCTCTAATAGGATAACATTGGGTTACCTTATTACTTTAAATAAGTGATAACTTCAATTGGGAACAGGTGGGAAGCTCAAGTTTGATGTCTAAAGAATTGTAATTTAAACCCATTTTTAATGTTAAAGTTGGATTTTAAGCCTCACTTCTGAAAATACCACTTTTAGAAAGTTGGCATTTTCTTGTCCTAAACATTTGGTGCCTGCAGTCTGTGTCCTGGCTTACATGACTGGATGTAGTTGGCAGTTGGCCTTTGTGTATTCCTCCCAGACAGTAAAACAAAGGGGGGTTAGGTGTTGGCAGGATGGGAGGGACGGAGCTGTTCCCTGGCCCAATTAAATTCTGAAGGGGCTGCCTCAGCACACTCACAAATAACTTGACACCAGTCTATTGTCACCCCAGATCCCTTGGAGTCTGAGAGGGGAAGGAAGGAAATTCCAGAACCAGATGTGGGGGAAGCCTGGAAAGTTCTCCCACTTCAAAGTCAGGCACCAGTTATAGATACTGGACCCTCAGATCAACTGTTCAATACACTCCTGGTACTGTGCAAAACTACTGAAGGACTGCCTTGTACTCCAGGGTACTGCTTTGCTGCTTGAGGCATGCCTTGTTTCTCAAAAAATTGCCCTCCTGATTGAGAGCTGCCTTGTTTCTCAGAGGACAGCCCTGCTGCTTGAGGCCTGCCTTGTTCTCCAGTGGCCTGCCTTGCTGCTTGAACGAGAGAGGACCATCTCTTTGAATCCAGGACTACGAGAGTGACTCTAATGGTCAGGTGGCTGACCTCCTTGTATGGATTACAGGGACACAACAAGCTCCAGGGGCCTCACTGCACCTGCCAAACTGACCCGCTGCAACTGGTCCTTCCCAGACCTGCTTGAGCCCTGCTGGTCTCTGCTGGAATTAGTTCCTGTTCCCCAAGACGTGCCCGCCCCAGGTCCAGGACTATTGGCTGGCATTAGTTGAGCTCCTCCTGTGAAATCCTGATTCTCTGCGCGCATGACTTTGAGGAGGTAATCTTTTCAGCAGGACTTAACTTGTCCCTGTAGCTGTCTGACACTCCATCTTAATCAGTCTGAATGTATGACTTTGTCCTGTCTACCAACCAGATAGCCGCAGTTAGAAATTTCTCCTTCGTGGTGCTATTTTTACTTAAACCTTTATAATTGCATATCACCAGTTCTACTGCTAGGATTTTGACATTTTTGTCTCATTTTATTTATTGCATTTGACTTTGTTTTCTACATTGGTATGGGTCCGCCTTGTGTTGTGATTTCACTCTACTACAGTTTGAGTGCTGCATAAATAATTACTGCAGGGTCTCTGAGTTAAGCCTGACTGCTTTTGCGCCAAACTACCACAGGGTTAAACACAGGTTAAGGTTCACTCTGATTAAGATTGTGGTTGTTGCTAGAGATGGGGTTTCACCCCACTCAATCGAAAACCCAATTTCTTGCAGTATCCATCATTCAATAACCACTTTATAACCCAGGCCTCTAAAAGAAGCATATCAGAGAATGAAAGCACTTAAAAACAATGCTATTAAAATATCCTTGATCAGACCTCCAGTTGACAATTCACTAGCATTAGCAGACAGCACGACTCCGTTAAATATGGTCCTGTGTGTATGTTGTAGCCAAAGAACTATAAGATTTCTAGGGCCAGATGTACAAAGCATTTTCCAAGTCGCAAACGGCGAATCGGGCCGTTTGCGACGTGGAAAATGCTATTTGGGATGTACAGACCCATTTTTGCGATTCAGTAATCTATTAACCGAACTGCAAAAGGGTTTGCGAGTCACAATTAGGAAGGGGTGTTCCCTTCCTAACTGCAAGTCACAGTCCCATGTATGATTGTTTTGTGACCGCGAATGCGGTCGCAAAACAATCGCAGTTAGCACCAGTTTCAAACTGGTGATAACCCATTTACAAAGGGGAAGGGGTCCCTATGGGACCCCTTCCCCTTTGTGAGTGGCAGCGAAAACATGTTTTTCAGAGTAGGAAGTGGTCCTACGGACCACTGCCTGTTCTGAAAAAATGACAAGAAAACTTTTCATTTTTTGTTTTTGAAATGCATCTCGTTTTCCCTTAAGGAAAACGGGCTGCATTTAAAAAAAAAAAAACTGCTTTATTTAAAAGCAGTCACAGACATAGTGGTCTGCTGTCTCCAGCAGGCCACCATCCCTGTGAGGGCGGCCATTCCCAATGGGGTCGCAAATTGCGACCTACCTCATGAATATTTATGAGGTAGGTCATTTGTGACCCCATTGGGAATCGCAAACATTGTCATTGACACTGTTGACCATCAGGTTTTGCGACTCACAAATTGCGAGTCGCAAAACTGGAAGTTCGTACATGTGGCCCTTAATCCCAGCTTCTCCCTTTTTAATAAAAGTATTAAGTAATAAGCAGTGCATTAAAATCTGCATAAGACTCCCAACAGCGGCATTTGTCTACAAGGGCAGTTTCTGGGAATTTTCCTCCAGATCTACCTTACCATAACTGCAGTGTTGTGGGGAATGTGGAACCAGGACAAATTAATATTATAACCAGCCTCCCACTAAACAATGGTGTGTTCATGGTCAATCATATTTTCAACATATAACTCTGCTGCCATTTGCTTTATCATTGCACAGGAGATTGAGTGAGGATACAACCACAGATAGCTGAAGTGTATTGCTTGCTCTCCTGTGGGCGCAAGGTGAAGATCTGAGGCACTGTATGCACTCAATGCAGCACAAAAGCTAAAACACAACACAAATGTTCAACTTTTGCTGTCAAATCTGCTGGAAGAATTAGTGCAGATGGATGCCATGAGTGTAGAGTGGCCACAAACTGAAAAGCTGAAGATGCAGATAAACATGACATGAAATATGCCTTATTTATGAGATGCTTGAAAATGAGATGCTGAGTGTGTGGCGTATTTTGGAGATAGATGCTTTACAAATGTGAAAACCTGGATGTGAAAGGAAGAGATACATAGTATGTGAGATGCCTTCAAAAAACAGATGCAGAGTGTGTGTGTGTGATATGTTCGCAAAAACGAGATGCAGTGTGTGTGAGAGGTGAGTCATACAAACACATAATGCTTGCTGTATGAGACACAGTGTACCATATGTCGTGACATGCTTGAAACAATAAGAAAAGTGGCACTGGCTTGTGACATGCTCACAGAAATTTGGTTTAGTAAAAAATGCCTAACAAGATGAGTGTGGGTGATGCTTGGCCTTCGGAACCAGTACAGGCTTTAATTCATAGAATAATTTGGAGCTTCCTAGTGTCAGAGAGAAACGGCTCAATTTTTATCTCTCTCTGCGCTGGCGCACATTTGTCTGTCTTGTGCTAATGCACACAGCCATGCACTTTAGTGTACAGGAGTGTGTGTTTGATGTCAAGCATAGATTTTTGTAGTGTAAGCATACCCTTCTGTACAAATACTATGATTTAACCTAGTTTAATATTTTGACCACTCTATGTATTCTGTAAAGTGCTTTACATATGTAAAGTTTCAAAGGTTTAGGGAAAATAAAACTTTACTCATTCTTTATGCCTGTCTTGAGGAGGTGCAAATGTTTGGCACAAAGTCCTATCTACTTTTTTTTAAGTAAATCAGGCTTTGCACCATGGATGGATAGATGATTGAATGGAAATTAAAGGTGGACAAGCCACTGAAAGCTCAAGCCAGCCTTGAGTTGGAAACCTGGTTCTGGCTCAGCTTGAGGTCCTGTTGGGACCTCAAGCCCATAACGAGCTAAGCACTGGCTTCTGCCTGCTCTCCTCCCTCCCTCCATCCAGGATGTGGCCTTACTGTCAGAGCTGCCGAATATGGAACTGGGGAACTAGGTTCAAGTCTCGCATTGGCTCAACATCCTGTGATTCTGGGCCAATCCCTTAAACTCCCCATGGCAGTAAACAATGCATGTGATCTTCTATAATGTAACTGGTGCTCATATAAAGCACTCCAATACCTTTGGGTTGAGTTTGTGCTATATTTCAAAAACTGCAGAAAAATGCACTAAGAGGTCAAAATAAAGTTTTAACATAAGAATGAACAAATAAATACCCATTTAGTGGTCGATTTGTACAAAGTGAAACCAGAAAAGTTGAATTAATCATAGCTTGCCCAGTTAAATTGTGTGATCTTAGGCAAATATTTTATTTCACCATAACTATTTTTCCTTCATTATCGCCAATGAGAGCATATTCAAATATGTGAGTTCAGACTACCAGTGGTGGAAAACTATCACTTTTAACAAGTACTTCCAGGCAGAGTGCTAAAATGCTCCCTGTTGCTGTCAAGGCTTCATCTTAAATAAATACATTGTTTTGAAGAGACTTTATCGTATTTTATGTGATGTTTTTGTATGATTTACATACCAAATATGCTCAGGGCTTGACTCATGCACAAGCTGTGTGCCAGACCCTGGGCTTCGCTTTGGCTCGGCGCTCCCTGTTAATTTGTTGTCTCGCCCACCTCCATATTAACCAACTGAGGTTTACTCTCAGAACAATGGATTGACCACAGAACAGGGAGGACCAAAGTATGTGACTGCATTGACTAAATTATGCAGCAATAAAAAGCAAATTGTGCTGCATAATGTGACACTTTTTGTGATGGTATTACTTCATTATATTGCCATTTGTACAGTCCTAATACTGCATGGGCAAAGGGTTCACCTCATTAGTACAGGCTTAACGCCCAAAGGTTGCACATATGTTATATGTGGTGATCAGAATTGTGGTCCTGCCATGTGGTTTCCCTGCTCTCTTGCATGAATTTGTGGTGAAAAGGATAGGTTGCTCTCGACGGATTCTAATATATGGATGGAAGTGTGTGAGTGCCTTGTGGCCTATGTTTGGACTTTTTTGGTGTGAGTTAAAGGGTACCAATCTTCAGAGGTGAACAATCAGTGTTTCATGCAGCTAAAAGGCCCATAAATTCATCCAATACCTCTCAAAGCATCTTCCATAGAAGGAAAATACGACATGCATTTTACAGTACCACAGGGCCTATAGCACTCATGATATACTTTGCTAAAAGCAACAATTACCTGAAAGGAGAAGAGTGGATGGGCATGGATGGCTAGGCCATTAAATAGAATTAGTTATTGATCCTGATGACAGAATACAACTTTTTTCATTAAATATTCTGAATAAATAGTGTCTTACGTTATTAATGGTTTCAAGACTCTTAGAAAATAAAAAAAAGACCTTGAGATTTATATTCTGTCAAATATTTATGTTACAGCACCTTGGGACTCACAAGGAATAGGAATACTCTATAGAAATGCCAATATAATAATGCAATGTAACTGTGTTGCTCATTTATATTTTAAAGGAAATGTGATAACCTCTCCTTTGTAGTAGTTTAGAGTGTGACAAGGTACTACTGCAGTGTATTTGTCCATGGGGAGAGCTATGCTAATGGAGCCATTCACCCCTGTTTATCAGTCCCCACCAAGTCCTTAAATGACACCTTGCAAGTGTGCTGAAGAGAGGGTGTTACTGCAAGGGGCACAAGAAGCAATTAAAACAGCATTTGCAATGCAACGGGTCTCGTGTTTGCTCATGTTAGAGCTAATAGCGTTGTAAACTCCTAACCAGACTTTTCACTCGTAATGAAACCTATTGGCAAAAGTGCAATTATGTACGTAACCGGAAAAAGTGCAATTAACTGTGTAAGAGGGTCGATATTATGCAAAGCGCTCGACTTCTGCCTGGTGAGATCACGCTGCGAAAATAGAGAAAAAGTAGTCCACGAACCGGACGGAAAACAGCGAGCTTCGTATGTTTTCTGTACTTGGTCGATGTGCTCGAGGAGGGCTAACCACCAGAAAAGGCATAATGTATGTGTGCCTTCCACTAATGAAATCAAGCAGATTCTAACAGCCAAGCCCACGAACCAATGAAAGCCACTGACGTGACGTGGATGGGGCTCTGAGCCCTTTTTAATTCCTAAAGCGTCTCGCTTAGCGAAACGCATGCGCAAACGCATGCAATGCAGGCTCGACCCTAAAAAAACAAAGCCTCCTTTGCATTTGAAAGGCCTTTGAATGACCTGTGAAGGTCGGAGTCCAGCTCACAGATCAGATAAGTATCCTTGGTGTCAGAGAAGCTGCAGTAGCCCCAGCAACCGAGATTGGGAGCTTTGATTCAGAAAAAAATCAGCAGCCCAGTTTAAACTTAATTGTTTTCAGTTGTCATGCTTTTAATGCACTGACAAACGAATGAAATTTAAACAGGGATGGCATCACTATATCGCTCTAAAGGTTGAGGTCGTTTGCCCCGTGTCCTCTCCACTCTTGTCCCCCGTGTACCCCCACCTCCAATATCTGGGGGGATAAACCCCCCACACCCCTCACAGTTCCTAAGCCCATGAGTAGGAGATGCAATGTCCGCTTGCACGTCTTTGTGGCCCTTCTTCTGTATATTGACCTCAGGTGAGCCTGTAAACTATTGTACATTCCAGCAAACATCATCTTAGGCTTCCCTTGGGAGAGAAACCCTCGGAAGCAGATGTGCGTAGGGCTGTTTATTTCCCGTGGAGTCAGAACACTGCCACTGGAACATTACTGTAGTGCTTAAAAGCCACCGATTCAAAGCACAGATGTAAAACCCCGCTTAGTGCAGACGTGACGAGGTCAGGATGTGCATGTTCACTCTTTTACTCGCATCATACTGTCATCTGTGTCATGAGCCTCGCTTCAGTGCACTCACTGGAGCTAATGAAGCCGACGAATATGTCACTTTACATTAAAAAGAAAGCGCTGTTCGTGCAGGGTTGCATTTGTCAAGTTAAGATTTCTACAAACGTTTTGTGAACTCTGTGGTTACAAGCTCATCAGAGGTAAACTAAGGGTGGGATTTTCTTCACTGAACTTTACATCCCTGTGTTTATGGTCTCCGTGTTTATGTTCTGAAAAATGAGTGTTGCTGCCTGAATAAAACGTGGTTTGCTGAAAGCAGGCACTCGAAATGCAGGCGATTAAAACCATTTGTCAGGCCAAAAAGAGGGGTCTGGAAACGGATAATTGTTGGCTGCGTTTGAAGGGATAGGTAGATATACTGGTGGTAATCATGATGGGCTCAGGCAATAGTTTGTAATTTTGGGGGAAGGAAATCCCAGCCTTACCTTTGATGCGCACTCTGATATTGTGATGCTGACCTGAGGTTTAGCAGATATGCAGTGTGTCTTGATTTGCACCACACATAATTCCCAACCATCGTTGCTCAGAAAGTTTTAAAAACGAGCTCTTCCTGGACATGCATGTTGCACCTCCTGCACACTGCAGCTGCGACAACACAGGGACAATAAGAAGAAATCTGCAGTGAAATGCAATTCTCCCACTTAAGTGAACAGCAGATGTGCAACTTCCATTCTGGGCCTGAGGATGCTGTTAAAAAAGGGTGGAATTTACGATCAGCATCCTCAGGCCCACAATGGAAGTGCATCGAGTCAAGGTCTGTGGATCCAGGGTGCCACAATGAAATGCTGCTGTGGTGCTGGAGCTATTTTCAGAGTGGGGTACTGCCATTACGTTGCATTACTGAACTCGTAGGGCTTGTGAAAAATGCAAAGGTAGCACAAAGTACGTGTGTCACAAATGAGATACACCCGTTCTCCAGGAACTTGGGTGTATTATGTAACTGGTGGTGCTGCATTTTGTGGTACACTGTTGCAAATATATTACTAAAGGATGGTGCAGGAGCGCACTGTCATTCATAGATAAAACATTTCAGTTGAAATGGCCACCATGTTTTCAAATCATGCAGTTCTACTAAAGGTCCTTGGCTAATAAGAATACTACGCGTACTCATAGCGTTCAGAATACATAGCGGCAATGCGGTAAGCAGTTCCTTTGTTTTGTTTGAAATCGCAGGCTTCCCAAGCTATAACTTCAGAACCGTAAGAGATAGCGTTAAGTATGGTTGAATTATGCCTTCAGGCTTTCGTTTGAAACATGTTTGCGGCGAGTCCGCAATTTAGAAGCGGCGCGGTTCATTTATTATCGTACACTTGCAGTTGCTCGGGTGCGGAATCTCAGAGAATTGTACAATGACGGGAGCCGCATCGTTTTTATTGTTTCACTGATCACGTTATGTATTAAATAAATAAATGGTATTAGAAGTTAGGGATTTTTTAGTGATAGATGTTGTTTATATGAAGATTTTTAGAGAGCACATAAATAGGATGGGTTATACACTTCTTTATAGATTGGGGTCCTCATTTCTAAGTGTTTAATGGTTTATGGAGTTACTTATTCACATTGATTTATTTTAGATATTCTCGATTGGAACTTATAAGAAACTGTTGAAGTAATTCAAGAGAGATAAAATTATAGATCCAGCAGGTACTGATTGTTAGGTGAAGGGTTTCCTCTTTTAGTTTCACATTTTATGTCTGCTTTTTAATTTTATTTTTATTTTTCTGCAAACACTTATTATATTTGATACTCTTTGTAAGTTTGCACATTTGGGGACCAGACTGTGATTTAAATAGATCAATATGGCAACATTAGGTGTAAAATCGATTTTGGTCACATAAATGTGGTGAATCATTTGTAAATATGGAATAAGTATTGAGTTGTCTATTTAAAAATGTCTGGTCGCTTCTTTAAACTTTTTATTGTAATGGCATAAAGATTGTTGTGCACACATTTCTAATTAACAGTGTGTTAATTGAGTTCTTTTGGAACACACAGACCTCACGTGATATTATTTTTATTTAGGAGGTGGCATGAATTGCTACAAAATATATTTCCCACTCTTTGCATGAAGGATAAACACTAATCACAATTTTTCTGCTTAATGTTGATATGGATTGTATAGATAATTTAAATACATGTATTAATTACAGCCCTGAGGAAGTCATGGGGTACACCTCTGACGAAACACGTGTTGGTAAGCATGGATGTTGGTGAACTTTGGTAGTGACGGAATACCAACTGACTGGAAATCCAAGATTCGAAGTATAAGGATATGCACAACTGTGGTCGAATTATGGAATAAAGATATGGACATTAATTTAAATGGACTTGTTGGATGTGTGCCTTACATATTTGTACTTGAGAGACTAGCAGCAACTGCCCAACTAACTTGTCTTTCACAGTGCCACCTATTTTCAGAAATTATTTCTATTAGCAATTAAATGTTTTGTTCTATTGATTTTTTGAACATACCTGAAAAAAGTGCCATAGCCTGAGAGATTGACCACCTTGTGTGAAGCAAACAGAAAAACATTTTAAAATATAAAGTAGATCATATTTAAAATAATAATCTAGTGTTTCAAATGTTCAGTATTGCTTTGAACGATGTAATAATTTTTAAGTAAGGTAGAATATGTCACAGAACTGGACCAACGTGGGGTAGCTGCTGGACAATGGCTGGTGGGGTAGATTTACTATTTCTACTCCACACTAGTGACAGTTTGGGGAAGGTGCTAGACACTGGCAGGTGGCCATATTTACTAATCCAACCTCCACACCAAAAATCAAATTCCTGAAGCAAAATTAGAAAATAAGCAGGAAAAGCATTTGTTTGCAAACTGTGTTTCAAATGCATGACTTTTGATTGTCTTCAACAGCATAAGCCAATATTTTTGAAAACATATGAAGCATTTTATTTTTCATTTCGATATTATTTCAAATCTACACTAAAGGAAATTAGAAAAATCTACCACCACCTTCCTTTGAACTCTTGACAAAGAAATGCTCAACTTAAACCAAACCTTCATCATGAAAAGGAACCATAACTATATTTTATTTGAATTTTTAAAAAAATATATTTTCTATTTCAAACCAAAAATACTCTTGTTTTAAATCACTCCATCAAAAGACCTCAAGGAACTAAACAATTTTCTTGCAACAGGACACCTTGAAGAAACTAAGGGCCTGATTACGAGTCTGGCAGTCTGAAGACCGCTAGACTTGCAGTGGAGGTCGGATTGTCATGGCTGTGGTGGTCCAACTGCCACATTACAAGATTGGCAGTTGGTGATACCAAAAGATCGACGTCTCCACCAGGATCTCTGATCCCAACGGGATGATTGCAATTGTGGTTGTAATCAGCCAAGGCGGCGCTGAAGTCAGCACTGCCATGCTGATTACAACCATGTTTTCTGCCAGTCTTTTCATTGCGGAACAAGTGCAGGGGGCAACCCTACCTAGCAGCGTTGGAATGCACACTGTCTGCTGTGCAGACAGTGCACATTCTGAGGGTAATCGGGGGACCCCCTGTAAGACGGCATTGGACTCGGCTCCATGTGGAGCCGAGTCCAATGCCACTGCAAGTTTTCCACTGGGCTGACTCGTAGAAACCTTGTTTCTGCCAGTCACCCCTGTGGAAAACTCGTGATGGGGCTGGTGTGGAGAAAGCCAGCTCTGCTGCAGTTTCCTCACCACGGACTGGCAGGAGGGTTTTCTGACCGCCAAACTCGCAATCAGGCCCTAAATGTTTTCCTTTTCAAACAATAAATATATATTTTTAGGTAGTAAAAATCACAAAATCCGTCCTCAAACAGGATTCCTGGAAATACAATTTTTCATTCATAACCAGAACACTCAAATCAAAAGCAGTTTTAAAACATTTTAAAGTAGCATAGATTGAATAATAAAAAATATCATAACAGATTTTAAACATACTTTGTTCTTTCAGAACAAGAAGATGGAAAATGCAAGACAAGCTGAGTACGAACCGTCCAAGAGGGACAATAAACTCTTAAAATATGGTGGGTGCCTTTATTGTAAGAAGAGACGTGCTAAGCCCAGGAGTCATTGGAGGTGTGTTGAGTACTTCCCAACCTGTTGAAAAAGCAGAGCTGTTACACTCAGTAACATAGTCAATAGAGCAACTGCCCATAACCACTCTGCCTCCACAACAGAGTAAGAAGCACGTGAAAATGTACAGCACATTGACGCACTTGGTGCCACCTTCAATGAACCCATATTCATATTCATATTCAAGAACGTTTTGTTCACTTTTCCCAGACATATTGAAAATAAGCTAAAAACACCTCTTTAGCTGAGGATTACATGTCAAATGGTAAATTACAATTTGAACTTACAAAATTAAAAGATTTGTGTTTTATACTTCCTGAATGTATGGATGACTTCTACACAGCCATTATGCAATCAATTTTTTTTAACAAAAATGAGGAAAAATTGCCCCCACCAACTATATTATTTTGAAGATACATGGATTAGCTATCTAAGCAAGTTGAGACAGAGGAGACATACGCTTCCTAAAAGAATGGTTTAACTGCGACTCGGCCTACTTAGTGGGAGCTAAAAAATACAATGCCATTGAGGGCTGGCATAACTCCTTCAACAGTACAACTGGAAAACTTCATCCTAACCTGTATCATTTCTTGGAAATTTAAAAAAAGGGAACAAAGATTTCAGGAAATGAGACAGGCACAGTTTTTAGCAGGTAGTCTGAATCCTCAAGTTTAAAAAAAAAAGTAAAGAAATGTCTGAATGACTGTTGGCAAAAATCCAAATGTTTCCTATGTTAGGAGGTTTAAACTACCGGGAAAGCATTGCTTACATTCTATATTATTAAACCTACTAAATTTTGCAGTGCATTATTCTCCTATATTTACTGGATCTCCTAATTAAATTGGCACCTTAACATTTTTTTTATTTTTTTTTAAAGAATAAATAAATGTCCTACCTGGAGAAGACTTCCTTTTTCAACTGTTGGTGACATTTTTAACAGTTCACTCACCAACAGTCTATAGTACTCCCAAAGTTTAGTTAAGGTAAACATTCGCTAAACTCCTGAGTCCATCATTGTTTCATCCAAAAGAGAGAATCATCCAAATTCAAAGAAACCCGAAAAATAATTGTTAAAAAATAAAAATCTTCTTTCTTAACCCAAATAAAATAATAAAATCGATGTCCCTCAAAAGACTCTGCCGTTATTGTCGTTAATAGTTAAGCACCAGCAACAAAAACACAACACCATTAGTTTAAAAAAAATATAAGTTCAGAAAAGGTATTTTCAGGTTTATGATCCTCCTTTTAAAATCAGATATAAAAAAATGGCCCAATCAACATAACCGGCAATGGGATGTAAAATTGGGTAAAAGTGACCTATCATAATTCAAAATAAAATTTTACTACTAGCTACCTCCCTCCATCTCTTCTTGCAATAACTTGCGTAACCTGTAACTTATTTTTTTTTAATTAAGTCAACCTTACCTGACCACTGCTCCTTCTTCTTCAGATATTGACCACAATGCTCCACTGATTTTAGAGAAAGATGCACAAGCAGGAACATAACCCTGAAAAGTTAAAAGTAAAACAGGACAACTTTTTCCATTGAAATGAATGGGGAAGCATGGGAAATTGCTTAAAAATTGTTAAAATTAGATATTTAGGCCCATATTTATACTTTTTGACGCAAACCAGCGCTGGCTTGCGTCAAAAATTTTACAGCCGGCTAACGCCATTCCTACGCACCATGCGGGCGCCTTCTTTAAGGAATGTCGTTAGCCGGCGCTGCGGACTGGTCAGAGTAAAAAAAAATGACTCAAACCAGGCAGCGCCGGCGTAGGGGAAAATGGGGGTTGTGCGTCACAAAATGGTGCAAGTCAGGTTTGAGTAAAAAATCATGCCTCAAACCGGACTTGCGCCATTTTTTGATGCACAACCCCAATTGAAATGACTCCTGTCTTAGCAAAGACAGGAGTCATGCCCACTTACCCAATGGCCATGCCCAGGTAACTTCTGTCCCCTGGGAATGGTCATTGGGCATAGTGGCATGTAGGGGGACCAAAATTAGGCCCCCCCTATGCCACTTTGAAAAAATTAAAAAAAATACTTACCTCAACTTACCTGTACTTACCTGGGATGGGTCCCCCCATCCATGGGTGTCCTCCAGGGGTGGGCAAGGGGGCAGGGGGTGTCCCTGGGGAAGGGAAGGGCACCTCTGGACTGCTTCCATGGTCATAGACCATGGAAGTGACCCCACAGGTCCCTTAACGCCTGCCCTCATCGAGGCATTAAAAAACAGCACACATCAGGCTGGGTACTGTTTTTTAAGGCCCGCCCCCTCCTGTGTGTCAAAATGACGCAGGAGTATAAATAAGGCGCACAGACCTTAAAGTCATTTTTTGGACGGGAGCGCCTACCTTGCATGTCATTAACGCAAGGCAGTTTCCTGCATCCAAAAAATGACGCACAAGGAAGAATTTTGACGTCCGCGGGGTCGGGCGTCAAAGTATAAATATGGGGCAAGGTTTGCGCCGAATGTGCGTCAAAAGTGTTGTACACTTTAAAAAGTGCTCTTTGATTCAGATAGAGGTCACTGAGAAGGGGCCTGGGCACACCGCAGGAAGGATATGGGGCTGATAAGAGAATCATAAAGAGTAGGGCTGAGGACTTGGGGTAACCTTGTGACATGCATATCACTGTTGTCAACATCCAGGTTTGATCCTCTAGTCACTCCATGGCCTGTGTTCCGGGGCTATCAGATATGGAGTCACTCCTGCTGTGAAAGGCTACTTTCTGGAGGCAAGGCAATGCAGAGGAGAGGGCACTTCAAAGGGAAGCAGACCCCCAACGTAAACCTTTAAGACTCAGAATCTAAATCACATTTCATGTCTTACAATGGACTATAAGAAGGTCAGGTGGACACCAGCCAAAATTTTCAACTGCCACATATCCAGTCGAGCTGTGTGAGAGGGAGACACTCTGCAAGACTTGACCCTGTCACCAGGACTGGGAGTCAAAGCCTGCTAGTCTTCCAGCTGGGTGAGGGGATATCACACAGGTAATCTAAGTGAAGCCTGGAACAACAGTTCCTTTCTGCTTGCCGGGACTATTTTATCCTGTGAGGAAGAGGAGACTGTTGGTGGGACAGAGGTCCAGTGGGGTTTTCCTGGTTATTGGACTGCTGATTCAGAGAGAGGTCACTGAGAAGGGGCCTGGGCACACTGCAGGAAGGATATGGGGCTGATAAGAGAATCATAAAGAGTAGGGCTGAGGACCTGGGGTGACCTTGTGAAATGCATATCACTGTTGTCAACATCCAGGTTTGATCCTCTGGTCACTCCATGGCCTGTGTTGTGGGGCTATCAGATATGGAGTCACTCCTGCTGTGAAAGGCTACTTTCTGGAGGCAGGGCAATGCAGAGGAGAGGGCACTTCAAAGGGAAGCAGATCCCCAACATAAACCTTTAAGACTCAGAATCTAAATCACATTTTGTGTCTGACAATGGACTATAAGAAGGCCAGGTGGACACCAGCCAAAATTGTCAACTGCCACATATCCAGTCGAGCTGTGTGAGAGGGAGACACTCTGCAAGACTTGACCCTGTCAGCAGGACTGGGAGTCAATGCCTGCTAGTCTCCCAGCTGGGTGAGGGGATATCACACAGGGAATCTAAGTGAAGCCTGGAACAACAGTGCCTTCCTGCTTGCCAGGACTATTTTATCCTGTGAGGAAGAGGAGAGCGTTGGTGGGACAGAGGTCCAGTGGAGTTTTCCTGGTTATTGGACTGCTGTAGTGAGGTGTAAGGAGACTGCTGCACCTATCAGGTCATTGCTCGTTTGCAGGTAAAAATTAGCCACACCCAAAAGCCAGAAGAGGGCAACCATGAAGTGAACCGTGACCTTTGCCGCACTGATCACATCATTGTTTATGTGGAAGTTCAAATTCCGCAACCTGGTGTGCCAGGTGGGGCAGCTGTGAAGATTGATGCCATGCCAATCGGGCCGTAGCTCATGTGCGGAACTAAGCTGATGACCCCATATGCTAGCTGGGGCTGCCGAGAAGATTGCTGTTGTGCTGATCAGGCCATAGCCCGTGCGAAGAGGAGGAAAGGTGACCCCACATGCCAGAGGGGGGGTCACCAGCACAAGGCAAGGAGAGTGGTCTGGTCAAAACTGTCAGAGGTGGATCAAGGAGGCTGCTTTGGTGACCCCAGCTTGCCTATGCCATGACTAAGGGCAGCATCTGGAACATTGCACCCCCCCTTACCCATAGGGAGGTTCCCAAGGAACTTAAAAGCATTGCTGGAGCATTGAGACCCTCCCGGCTGATGTAGGACCATGTGTGACAAACCTGAATACACCTTACCACAGCATCTCCCGGACTGGGTGTGAAAGACTTACTGGAGGCAGCTGCTTAATCTTTAGTGCCTGTAAAGGTGACGTGTTCAGAAACCCAGTCGTTAGGATCCTGCGGGTGCGAGTCGGCCCCTGGAGAACTTACCTGGCAGATAGCACTGGAAACCTTTTGACTTTAATAAAGAGTCAGTGTGGGATTCCTAAAACTCGGACTGCTAGTGGGGCTTAATCTGAATGTAGCCTATGTTGAAAGGGGAAAAACCACTACCGCTAGCGAGAGGGGAGTGGGACTCAGGGTACTGCCTATGAAACACTCAAGTGACTGTGGTTATTGTTTCTGAATGTTGTATTTCACTTTTTGTTAATATATCTAAATTCTCCTTTTTTCATAATTTCTTGGACTGGACAGTCATCTATTGCTGATGCTGAACGTATTTTGAGTTGTGAACCTGTGTTTACACCCTTGTGTCTACCTCTCCCCAAGAAGCCTTTGGCTGCTCAACCCGCCCTACCCCCTAGAGTCAAGTGCTGATGGGGTAATTGGCCCAGGTGCTGAGTATCCATAGTAGGCTGGGCCCCAAGACATCAGGACTGAAAGGCCTCAACCCGGATGATTGGGCCCAATAGTTCCTGCTTGCACCATGGCCCTCTGAACAGGTATCTACCACATGCATGGTCTGAGGATTGGTTCCGTTTTGATGTGTTTGATGTGAAAGTCAGCTATTGATTAGTTGGTATATAATCAATTTTTGTTAAAGTATTGTGAGAATATGAGTAGAATGTGAACTTTCTCCCAGAAGGGTTGTGGAAACAGCAGGAGTCATTCAGGTTGTGTCATTCGAGAAGCTGTTTCATGTGTCTATGGGTGTTGATTGGTCTGTATAAACTGGATGATAGTCTGTCCAATCTACCATTTTAGTCATGCATGGATTCCAAACAACCATCCCCAACTTTTTAAGATTAATGTTATAACTCTGTTTTTCTGTTTGTTGCCTCCCAACTCATTCAGGACTCTAGAAGGCAGTGGTGGATGTAAGTGGCCACCATCATAAGCAAAGGTCCCAACAGGGGAACATTATCCATGTATTAAAAATAACTAATATGCTCTGGCATATAGATTAAACCGCGTCATAGCAAAACGTGTTGCAATGAAGTCTAAGGTGCCTTCAAATCCTCAAACTTAAACAGCAAACTAAAATAACTAATTACCTTCAGTAATACTGAGTATAGTAATTACTGACTGTATCATACACAAGATTTTGAGAGGTAATGTTAATCAGGCTAGTTAACATAAAGTACATAGGTGCAGATTTAAGAGCCCCTTGTGTCATCTAATGACACATTAGCATAATTCTTTTTACACTAATGTAGCGTTAGATGGCCAAAAACACCGCACCAGATACACAAAGTGCTGCAAAGCGTGCAAGCTTTGTAACCCTTTGCGCTACATCATAGATGCTTCATGCATAATGTATGCAAAAGGAGCATTCCCCTGCTGGGGGACCACAAAATGGCGCAAAGAAATCAAATTTCAGCACTTTTAGGGGCAGATTTAAGAACCCCTGACAGCTCCTTGTGCCACATTAGCATCATCTTGTTTTCACTAATGTGGCCCAATGAGGCCGAAATTGGAGCACCAAATTTACAAGGTGGCGCAATGCATGCATTGTGCCACTTTGTAACCCTTTGCTCTAAATTATGCCTGCGCCAGGCATAATGTATGCTAAGGGGGCGTTCCCCTGTTAGGGGGTCAAAAAAATGGCGCAAAGAAATCTAAGAACCATTTTTTTCGGCACTTTTAACACCTGCTCAGAGCAGGCGTTAAAAGGGGGCACACCATTGTTTACAATGGGCCTCAATGGGTTTTGCAGGATTAGCATTAAAAAAATGACCATTAATCCTGCAAAGCTCCGAATTAGCGTCAACAATTTTGACTCTAGTTCCCTAACTACTGCCATGGTGTGCCGTATCTTGCGCACACATGATGGCTTTAGGGAGGTGCCACGTTTCTTAAATCTGGCCCATAGTTAATAGTTAATATGCTATTATATACCATGACATATTATATCATAGTGTACTGTAGCTGCACAATACCATACCATAGTATATATCACTTTATAGTACACTGCAATATATTATTCAATGAATTCTATATGTTATACAGTTGATTAACAAAGGCCCCAGCAGCCCCCCTGGTGCAGGGGGGCCCCGAGCTCCATGGGGCTCCCTTAGCTCAGTACCCTGCCCTGGGAGGTCCTGAGTGAATTCCGATGGGGGCCCTCCATGCACTTTGCAGGGGGGGCTGTCAAGTTTAGTTAGGCCACTGATGTTATACATGAGTTAATCTCTGATAATAGCATACACAAGGTCAGGTTATGAATGCATAATCATAGTTCTGTCCTGAGAAAATGACTTGCACATTGAGTAGACTCCTTGTGAACGGTTAAAAACGGAACTCTTTAAGACAGAATCGGTTAAAGACTTAGGCCCGTATTTATACTCCGTTTGTGCCGAATTAGCGTCGTTTTTTTCGACGCAAATTCGGCGCAAAACTAACGCCATATTTATACTTTGGCGTTAGACGCGTCTAGCGCCAAAGTATGGGCAAATAGCGTAATTTTTTTGCGTGAACGCCTTCCTTGCGTTAATGAGATGCAAGGAAGGCGTTCCCGTCTAAAAAAATGACGGCGACGCAAATGCGTCGTATTTATACTCCCGGGCAAAAATCACGCCCGGGAGGTGGCGGGTCAAAAAACCCCGCATTTGCGCCACTATTTAACGCCTGGGTCAGGGTAGGCGTTAAGGGGCCTGTGGGCTCAAAATGAGCCCACAGGTGCCCTCCCCTGCCCCCAGGGACCCCCCCTGCCACCCCTGCCCACCCCAGGAGGACACCCAAGGATGGAGGGACCCACCCCAGGGACATTCAGGTAAGTTCAGGTAAGTATAATTTTTTATATTTTTTATTTTTTTTTGGGTGGCATAGGGGGGCCTTATTTGTGCCCCCCTACATGCCACTATGCCCAATGACCATGCCCAGGGGACACAAGTCCCCTGGGCATGGCCATTGGGCAAGGGGGCATGACTCCTGTCTTTACTAAGACAGGAGTCATGAAATGGCGTCTGGGCGTCGTAAAAAAATGGCGCAAATCGGGTTGAGGCGATTTTTTTGCCTCAACCTGACTTGCCCCATTTTAAGACGCCCTAACGTCATTTTTTCCCAACGCCGGCGCTGCCTGGTCTACGTGGTTTTTTTCCACGCACACCAGGCAGCGCCGGTCTGCTTGCGCCGGCTAACGCCATTCCATAAATACGGCACCCGCATGGCGCTTCAGAATGGCGTTAGACGGCGCAAAATTTTTTGACGCTAAACTGCATTAGCGCAGTTTAGCGTCAAAAAGTATAAATACGGGCCTTAATACTAATTGGCACAGTGAACAGAAAGTTCTGATTGGCTACTATACCATACGTCCTTACCTTGAACTGCTGTGCATTTAATGCAACAACAGGGCTAAAGCACTTTATTGTTCCCACGTGGCAATTAAAAACACTATTATATCAATACATAAAACTGAGACACTGTTGGTGAGCTAAGCACCCCCATTTAAGAAACTGAAATGATTTTAGAGAGGACAGCCCCCAGACCACATTCCCGCCGTGGTTACAGGTAAAGAGCATCTGTCTCAGTGTTACAATCAACTGCCCCAATCGTTGAATCTTTCCATCGTCTGACATAAAGAGGCAGTAGCCTCCGTCAAGAATGGAAAGGCAAAAAATTTGAACACGTCCACTGGCAACAGGGCCTTATTCTCTGCTATCAAATTCCAGAAAAGACATGGAGCTCTTCAACTGGATTTACAGATTATTGAGTCTAGGGAAGAAATTGCAGAGAATGCCAGACAAAACTGAAAGAGGACAGGGTAACACTGATTTACCTGTCAGATGTGGACTGCCTTTCCTACAGGGCCATAAAATAAATTTTACAAGCAGTTTATACCTTGTTCGCAATCTCACTTGATATAATTACTGCCCTTAGTAATACATAAACATTTACAACTTTTGATGTTAAAGAATCTAATTTAGAAAGTATTGAAAAGTTTATTGGAAACTTGACTGCGCCTTTCTTTTATCCTGTAAGAATATGTTATTTTCTTTCTTGTTCTTGCATTTGATTCTGAAAACTATATGCTTCCTCAGCAGAAGCAAGTAGTTTGGTTAGGGTAGAGGAAGCAAATATCTCAGTCGTAGGGTCATCTTGTTATGACAGTGTCAGCTTTACAATGTCAATATCATAGCCTGCAGGTTGTTGTACTATAACCACGAAAAGAACAGTGGCCAGTGTGCATGTTTGGGACTGATACATTAAAAAAAAAACGATATTTATGGTGTCTACCGACAAATCAATAGTATTTATGTCAATAGTATCTAGACCAATCCAAATAGTGTCTTGATGTCAACCCCACCTCCTGAAGGCTCGTAGCTCTTGGTTATAAATTATAGAATGGTACTCAGTTAATACAGACTCATAGAACAGCATGATACCACATGGAAAACCCGGACAAGTGGCTCATATTGTGATAAGATCACTTAGGGCCTGAGTACAACTTTGGCGGTTGGACCGCTAAACCGTCATAGTGGCGGCCGCCAAATGACGGCAGTCCAACTATCAGCACCGACAGCCTATCAACCAACTGCCAAACGTATTACAAGTTCAAAATTGCAGTGGCAGTCATGCCATGGCAGTCCTCCAATGGCGATCTGAGCCACGGCTGTTTGCGGCCACTACAGTAACACAAAACACCACATTGGATGGATTTGAAAACACAGCTGACACACATTCACAACCTCGACACACTATAAAACACACCCCTTCATACATCACAATCCTTTGCAACTCCCATGCAAAATACACCATCCAGAGCCCCCCAAAAAAGGAAAAATTTCTATTTGATTGGCACCCCTCCAGCTCTCACTGAGCAAATATCTCACGCCCTCAACACATGCAGATCACGCCCATTTGCACGCCTCCACTCCATTTATTACCCGTCACCATCTAAATTCCTAGCACCTATCTTTATCATTTATTATTGCATTTTATCACCATGATCTCACCGAAGATGAGTTAAGAGTCATCGTGGATGAAATCATTAGAGTAGAGCCACATCTATTTGGAACCCAAGTCCAGCACACGTTTATTGCTGGGAAAATGGAAATGTGGCAAAGGATAGCCAACAGAGTGAATTCTGTAGGCCCCACCCCACGCACAAAGCACGACATCAGGAAGAGGTGGAATGACCTCAGGGAGACCACCTCCTCCCTTGCAATTCACATCATGGGAGGAGAAGGTCTTGGCCATCCTGCACCCTGAGGGCTTGACAGGGATACCTGTGGGAGTGGAGTTGGGTAAGTCACAAAAATAAAAATGGCACCAAAATATATTTGCATACATGCTCACTGCTCACCTTTTGCCACCCTCACTGTCGCACCATTCAGCCGTCCAGTGTCCACCTGTCTACAGGACCCTGTCTGGCCTCCGACATGTGAACTAGACTCACCTGGGGGAACTACTTCCCTGTATAGTGGGTGAAGTACAGGGATTAACAGCAGTACAAATCCCAGCAGGCACTGTTACAACTTCACTAAAACCAGAACAGTGCATCCTACTCAAATGTCACATTTGGTACAAATTCCACATTGGAGTGTACTCGCCTGAGATAATGGCACCTGAAAGAATGGCATCTGTATAGTCTGTGTGTAGGACAGGCAAATGCTAAGGCCAGGAGGCACTGTTACTCTCATTCTACTCAGCCACAACACTGTCATCTACCACTATGAACCTTCTCCCTCTACTCAACCATTAAACTGTACTCACCTGAGAGGATTGCATCTGTATAGTCTGTGTATAGAACAGGCCCTGACAGCAATGCTAAGGCCAGGAGGCACTGCTTCTGTCACTCTACTCAGCCACAACACTGTCCTCTGCCACTATGACCCTTCTCCCTCTACTGAACCATTAAACTGAACTCACCTGAGAACATGGCATCTGTATTGTCTGTGTATACAACAGGCCTTGACAGCAATGCTAAGGCCACGAGGCACTGCATACTCAATGCCAAATATCAGCCCACTGTACATCTTTTTGAGTATCCCTGTACGTGAACTTGCTGTGGAAGCGTACTCACCTGAGAGAATGACCCATGTATAGTGTGCGTACACCTTGAAGTAAAATGACTGTATGTCCAAGGAGGGCCTGTCGCTGTAACTCCAAAAAACAGGCCAGAGTCCAACAGACAATGTGCATCTGCCTGTGAACTCACAGATAAAGTTTACCCACCTGGGAGGGACCAAGATACATATCATGGTACACTCTGTGTTGTGGCTTACCACCTAGATCCATCATGGGCAGCTATACCAAGATGCATCAGATTTGGACAGGAAGGACAGCTCTAACCATGTGCCAAAAAGCATTAAGTACAGATCAAAGGAACAAAAATGCATCATCTTATTGGTATTGGCAGTACACATGGCCCCAAAGCACTGAGCACATTATGACAACTATCACATATACAACAAAGTTCTGGATCTGCCTGCATTACAGTCAACAAGGACTTAAGCTGGCTGACCTAAACCACATCCTGCCCAGCCACTGTCTTCACTGCACTGCTGGTAAGATATAGGTCTATGACCATCTCTCCAAGTGCTGATAAACTCAGACCTTCTGAAGCTAGTTGATTGAATTGTAATTGGTATGTTACTCAATGTTAGGTCGACACAGTTGATAGCATGTGTGCTTGTCACATAAGCTAATCCAATGTGTGCATGGCCTTAGTCAAATGTCACTGTTAACTATTGGAGGTAGATGTCTCAAAACAACCAGTAACATTTTTTCTCTCACATCAAAAGGGTCTACCTGCCACTTGGAACACAGAGACCACTCAGGAGACTACCACTACCCCCATGGATGAAGCCCTCAGTGAGGACAATACTCCTGGATATGTGGACATTGAGGACGGTTCTGGCCCATCCGGGCAACCTGGTGAGACGACATTTGTCTCCCTCGCCATGACCACATCTACTCCTCCCAACCTGGTTGTGTCAACATCTCTAGCAACCAGTCATCCCCAAACCTGTGTCCCAAGGACAGTGCCCAGGGCCTATAAATCAAATGCTACTAGTGGGCCTGTAGCACTGATTCTGCCACCCACAAGAGTAGCCCTGTAAACATGTCTAAGGCCTGCCACTGCAGTGTCTCTGTGTGTTCAATCTTGCACTGCCAGTTCGACCTGGAAAGTGTACCCACTTGCCAGCCCCAAACCTTCCCTTTTACTATATGTAGGCCCTAGGAAGCCGCATGGGCAACGTGCAGTGTATTTAGAAGGTAGGACATGTACTGGTGTGTCTTACATTTCCTAGCAGTGAAATACTGCCACTTTCGGTTTTCAATGTTGCAAGGCCTATCCCTCTCATAGGTTCACATGGGGGCTGCCTTTAAATAACGTTTAAGTGCAGTTTCCCTTTGGGAGCAGACAGAGATTTGGAGTTTGGAGTCTCTGAACTCACAATTTAAAAACACATCTTTTTGTAAAGTTGGTTTTTAAATTGTCTGTTTGAAAATGCCAATTTTAGAAAGTGGACACTTTCTTGCTTCAACCATTCTGTGCCTCTACCTGCTTGTGTATTCCACATCTGGGTCAGACTGACAGGTCAGACTGACAGTTGGGCTGTTGTGAATTCCCTTTAGACAGTAACACAAAGGGAGCTGGGGTGTAGCCTGCATATCCTGGTGGGCCATCTGAGCTAGAGTGGAGGAAGGAGTGGCCACTTATGCCTGACAGGGCTGTGCCTGCCCTCACACAATGTAGTCTCTGACACCCTGGTGTGTGTCTGGGTCCAGGCCTGGGCAAGGCAGGATCTTGTCAACAACAGAGACTTTAAATTGAAGTTTGCCTACTTCAAAGGCAGAATTGGGTATAAGTAGTGGACACAAAACCCCAGACTTTGAGAACACTTCTGGATCAAGAGGAACCTCTGCCAGAGAGAAGAGCTGAACAGCTGGAGGAGGAGTACTGTCCCTTTGCTGTGTGAGCTTTGCTGGGTTGGCTTGCAGTTGCTGCTTATGCCTTAAAGAGGGCAAAGACTGGACTTTGCTGTGTATCCCGAGTGTGAAGATTCTCAAAGGGCTTGGAGTAGAGCTTGCCTCCTGTTGGAGGTCTCAGGGATATCAAAGACTTCAGCTTTATCTGCCTACAGCACTCAGAAATGTGTGTTTTGTACTGCAACAGAGGAAAAACCACTGCGATGCCGTCACAACACCTCTGACGGCACCATGACCTGACAACGCCACACGGAGCCATGCCCCAAATCATACCGCAACCCTGGTTTCACCGACGCCTCCACCTGACGCCATCACTGAGCCGTTGCTTTCACCGTGACCTGTGGGACCCGCACTCCGCATCGCCTTGCTCACACTGCAGCCTTGACATTTCCGACACCACCGCTCCATGCTGACACCAGTGCCTCTGTCTGCACCATGGCCGGTGGACAACGCTCGTAAGGTACAGGAAGCACCGTCCTGTCCCGCACCGCAGCCCCAGTCCACAGGCGTCAGCGCCATTGACTCCAGTGTCATCAAGAGTATCCCCTGTCGGCATTGCGAACCGTGGGCGCCGCACAGATCCAGCCCAGCGCCGCACTGCCACCTTGGGCCTACTGACAACAACGCTTCAGCAACGATGACACTGCTATCTGAACTGTAACCTGGAGACACCGGACGTTGCACCGCCCGCTTCACATCGCAGCACGGGTCACATCAACACCGCAGGACGCCGTCACCCAGTCGCTGCCTGCACTGTGACCTATGGGCACTGCACATCGCATCATCCCGCTTCTCACCGCAGCCCTGACGCCGTCCACGCCAGTGGTTCTGACTTCATCATCAGCCCGAAGTTCAATCTGCAACGCTTGTGGCTTCAAGGGCCCGACGACTCCCTCACTGACCTCCGGAAACCGATGCCAGCAATGCCGCACTTCAGATCTCATCGTGAAGATCAGAACGACCTACATTTCCAAGGTTCTATTTGCGGGTCTCTTCCCCACACCGTAGCTGGCCCGCGACACCACAGCCAGCCTGAACTGTTGGATTTGTTGTTCATGACGCCGTGATAGCCCTTATGGAGCTATCGACTTCAAGGAACTGTATTTTTAAGTAATTCTTGCAAAATTCATATCTTTATTACTGCACGTTGGATTTTTCTCATTTTGGTCTTGTTTTACACAAATAAATATTGCCTATTTTTCTAAAACTGGTGTGGTGTCCATTTGTAGTGTTTTCACTGTATTACTGCGTGTTTTGTGCAGATGCTTTACGCATTGCTTCTGAGATAAGCCTGACTGCTTGCGCCAAGCTACCAAGGGGGTGAGCAGGGGTTATTTGAGCTGGGTATCTCCCTTGTCCTGGCTAGATTGAGGGTCCCTACTTGGACAGGGTGCAAACCAACTGCCAACTAGAGACTCCGGCCCATATTTATAGTTTTTGACACAAAACTGCACCGGCGCAGTTTTGCGTCAAAATTTTTACCGTGGGCTAACGCCATTTCGGTGCACCGTGCGGGGCGTCAAATTTATACTTTGACACACAGCGGTGCAAACCACAGGTGTAAGTCATTTTTTTTTACGCACACCGCTGCAGCAAGTCGTAAAGCAAAACGACACAAACGCGACGTAACTCGCTTTACCACCCCGCACACCGTATATGCGGTGTTTTTTGACGCAAAGGCGTCAAAAATCACCGCAAACACAGCCATTTCAGCAGAGGAGAGCCTAAATGGATCCCAGATGCCTCTACAGACCCCAGGAAGATGACAACAGACCAGGACCCAGCCAGGAGGACCCACAGAAGAACCAGGACACTTTTAAGAAGAAAAAAAAGTGTCGCTTCAGTGCAGAGGAGCAGGAAATTCTGGTTAAAGAGGTGACGGAACACCAGCACCAACTGTTTGTCACCTCAAAATTGCCAATTAGTAGGAGAGAGGCTATATGGCAACAAATTGTTGACAAGATCAACAGTGTGGCAGAAGTACGCAGAACAGTCATCGACTGCAAGAAACTCTGGCATGACTGCAAGCGCAGGACCAAGGAAAAAATGGCCAGGAACAGGAAGGCAGCACTGCAGACTGGAGGTGGGAGTCCAGCACACCAGGAGGCCCTCGACCACGTGGAGGAGATGGTCGAAGCCGTCATCCCTGAGGAGATCGTCACAGGGATTCAAGGACAGGACAGCGCAGAATACCAGGAAACAACACACATGCAGGGTAAGTCGCATGGGGAATTAAAATGCACTAATGTCAACTACAACTGGGGGGGGATACAGACGACAAAATGCATGGAAGTCATCATATACATGGAGTGGCATGGGTAAAGGGGGATGGCATGGGGGCATGTCCTGCACAGACAGAAGCTGGAGCACACCATTACACTACACCAACAACAGTCCCATGAGGGCATGCTGCCATGCCAACGATGGAGCAAAGGGAAAGCCACGCCAGGAGGGAAGGGCACAACTTCAAACTGACATCCCGGCACACGTCAGCCACCACACCCCCTACATTAACTAGGGCCCTATTAACAACCTCTAGCCATACTGACAACTGGAATGTAACTGCGACAACAGTTGCCACTACCACCTCTACTCTGTGTGCAGCTCAAGTAGCCAATGGCAGTAACTTACCCATGGATCATACACACCTAAATTAGAGGGTTGAGGATGACAGCTCCAGTAATCCCCTGAAAAAAGACAAAGGCCCCAGTACTGTCAAATGGCAATGCCCATAGTTGTCGCAATCATCAGCCAATGTCAACAACAATAGGAACTACACAGCACTAAGGACATACCCATGCTGCATATGTCAGGGTCCATCCTGTGCCTGGGTCACAATGTAACATCCCAAATGTCATACTGCTCAGACAACAGCATTGAGGGGGAGGACACATGTAACTGGTCACTGAAATACACCTGCACAGTCAGAGGAGGAAATAGGATACTGCTACGATTATCAGGGCAATCCAATGTACCACACATTCCTAACATCAGCTGTACACATTACCAATGCCAACATCCATATCGTGACATAACAATGCTATGCATAGGATATGCTACTTGTCAATTACATTTAAGTGGATGTGAAAGATCAGAGACTGGGGCAGGTCCAGATTGTTAAGTGTGCTGCCAGTGCCATCAGAACACCCACAGCCAGTGAAAGGCCTCACCATGAGAATGGATGTAGATGGAGGGTTGAGTAGGACAAGAAGGTGGAAAATCACTATTTGGCCTAAAACAATACTAGAGGAGATGATGCAGAGAAGTCCAATAACCTAACACTATACGTGTGACATGCAGGTGGGCCATAGGCCTGGGAGAATGCCCATCTGAAAGACTGGAGCAATGAACACGAAACAAGATCACAAAGTGAATTCATCACAAGGCAGGCATGTCACATCACTAATGCCACAACACAGACCCACTAATTGTACCCCGTTTCTTTGCAGAGGAAGATGGATCTCCTGCGGATATGCCTGTCCCAGAATACCCTGATGACATGCAGCCATCACAGAGGACCCACCCACAACACCAATTGTAAGACCGGCCAGCTCCAATACAGCTGAGGACTCAGACGACACAGGCACCAGCTTTGAGAGAACTGTAGTCGGAGTACAGCGGGAGCTGGCCAAGGAGGTGTGGGTGGGGATGCAAACTATGGCAGCCAGCCTTGAGGGGGTGCGCTTGTGCATGATGTCATCTGCAGATCTGGCAGCAGCTATGCAAGCGCTAACATCTATCTTGCAGGAACAGCAAAAAAGCCTGAAGGAAATCAGCACAACTGTATACAGTTGACCCAACACCTACAACAGCAATCCTGTCAACGCGTGCACGAATGCAACATTGAACCCCTCAGGGCCAACCTGGCTGCCTACCATCGTGATGTGGCTGCTATTCTTAAGAATCAGCAGATCCTCCTTGCAACAGTACTGCCCTTAAGAACTTCACAGGTAGCAGCGACCGGGATGTCTGACTCCACGTCTTCTAAAACTGAGGTGTGTGTTGCCCCTTCACAACCACCACCAACAAGGTCAGAGGAGGCAACACACACATCAGAAGAAGAAGACATGGAACAGATCACATTCACACGGAAAAGTACCCGGAAGCACTAGTCCCTGCCACATGGCCAACTATTACCAAGGTCCTGCGTTTTGTAACATGCCACTCTTACAACAACTCTACTCAAGGACTGTTCTGCTAACCACTGTATATCTTGTCAGCCTGCCCAGTGATTGTCTCTCTCTTACTCATTGGCAAATCCTGTCCCTCTGCACTGTCTGAAACATCACCCCAGCATGTCAAAAGCATTTCCTTAACCCCTTGTGTAGGATCACAATGTAAGATGTCAATAGAATGGGCTCACAATCATGGACAATGTACGTATAGCCCTACAGCACTTTTCAATAAATGCACTTACACAACAAATCTGTCTCTGGGTAATGTGACACATCAACTGTGCAGTAGATAACTGAAATGTGCCTACTGTCAAATTATGTAGCTTGTCAATACAACTGTCCTGATATTATGTAGTCAGATAAATCTGCACAGTGGCCAGGATTGCATCATACTCTGCCCTTCCTGAGTGTAATATCTGATGAAGTGAGAAACCATACACCATCATGCTGTGTTGGACAGAATAATGCTTCCTCAAGGCATATCTAAGTCATCAAATAGTGGCAGCAAAATATTGTCACCATGCAATACTAACATATATAACAGTGCACACAAATCTAAGCAAACACTACAAAAACAGCATGAATTAAGCTGTCTGAGTTTACATCCAAATAGGTAATCATGCTGAACAGTATCACAAATGATCTATGTGAGTCATGAAGACAAGAATACAAGAGTGCTTACGTGAACTCATCTTATAAGGGTGTCCTTGAACATCACACTGCAGTCAGACCTAAAACTGTTCCCCAATACCAAGTCTGGAAGCACTGTTTGTGACGTAGAAAACATACTTATCGACCACTTATCGTTGGGATCCATATTAACTGTGATTTGTGGTTGCAACGAACGGTGGAATCTTTGCAAGGTAACTCTGGGGTAGCTGCCAATCTTACAGCTCAGTTTGGATTTGTTTGTAGCATAGGACACAAATGTAATAGAACAAAATTCATGTACACTAATGCCAAGGCCATGATCAAGTTGCATTTAACACATACTGTAAACGGTTAACTATATATTTATTAAATGGTAATCACAGAAGAGGAAACTGAGGGAAAACTCTTACCTACCCTAATCTACCCTGACTACTCATTACCCACAACTGTCCCTAACTAACCTAAGCTAAACTTACTTATCACATGTAACGAGTCGTTCAAAACATCAACCCTCCACCCCCCCTTATGAGACGGGACACATGAAGGACAACACATACTACCCTACACACATACTATACTATCCTAAACAAATATATATATTTTTTTTATATTATTTTTTTTGTAGTTTTTTTTGTATTTTGATTTTTATTAAACACAGAAGAACCCCAACATACACACACACTTAATAAGTAAAAATAGAAAGAATCAGGACCCCCACCCACTAACACTAACTAAACCAACAGATTATACTAACCTAACACTAAGCCCCCTAAGCCCACTAAGTATGAGAACAAGGAAAGAGGAGGGAGGGGAGGGAATTATGTCCGTTGTCACCAAAGTCTAGTGGTTGGCCCTTCGGAGGGTCCGCTTTATGGACTTCACACGCCTGTTAATGTTGCGAACATCCCAGCTCAGATTGCTTATCTTCCTCAAGACACGGTCCCTCTTCTGTTCCATTTTGTGGAATGCTGCAGGGTCAACTGTTGGTGCTGGGGCAGTCTGGGTACCAGCGGAGGAGGTTTGTGCGCGTGTGGAGCCAAGGCCAGTGGGCTGAGCTGCAGCTGTTGCAATGCTGGGGCCTGGAAGTACAGCAGACGTAGGGACAACAGTCCCAGCTGTGGGTGGGGCTACCTGGGTAGAACTGGTGGTTGTGCTGGTGGTGGCTGTGGTGGGCAAAGTAGGGCCACCCTGTGGTGAAGCCCACCAAGCTCCGGAGGCCCGTTCATTCTGGTATCTACGGGCCATCCTCCTGAATCCCGACTGTACCAGCAGGATATGTTTATATCTCATAGGAACTTGTGTGAAATGGCACAAGAAGTCAATCTGACAATACATCTACTGTACTTGTAGCAGCTCATATCACCATACAGATCATTGAATGTCTCTGAGGAAGTACATGGCAGCCCAGCCTACAAAGGTCATCTCACACATAGCACTTCCAAACCCTACAAGATGGCTAACAACTGGCATTTACTAGCCATCTGAGTTCTGCCAGTTGTCAGCTAACAATCATGCTGCATGTCCTCTGCCAATGCCTGGCCTACAGATGTCAGTGTACGTGATGAAAAACTAAAGCCACATGGTCTGCAAGTTGTACTTGGACTTGGACTTGCTAGTACAGTACTCATGTGCCTTACCTGAGTGTGTATACTAGGTTCTGACCAAACATTCACTTATTCACATGTATGTGTAACATACAGTTGCATCAGTCCTAGGTACCCTATTCACAAACCCATGCCTGTGTTTGAGGGTAGGGGGAGAAACAACAAACATTTCCAAACAACATGCACACCCAGGAGTGTATAGAAAGCTCAACACGTGTTTGGCTCTACACACACACCACAGGTAAGGTCTATCAACAATTAGGAGTCTGCAAACTCTTGACCAATCCTAGCGCCACACATGTCAGGAAATGCAGACCTTGGTCCACATCATATACTTCCAGTAAGGCATGACTTTCAACAGACACAGAGTTGCAAGAACACCCATGATCATGATTTGCTTGCACACCTAGGCCATTGTACTCAAGTTGCACATACTTGTAGTACTACATGTGGAAGTACATGCTGCCAGAAAGTTCAACCTACAATTTAATAAGTACATTGGTGAATAGGGAAGCAGAAGTCTGTTGGAAAGCGATTTGCAGTACCAATCTGGGAGAATGTGAGTCTGACATGCAGACTAAATCTGAGATGAGTTCCACTGCGACTCTACAAGTGTTATCCCCATGACTCACCCCAGTTCTCATTACAGGCCCTACAGGAATGACCTACAATCCCTAGATCATACAATTGGATAAGCATTGGTCAACTCAGAAATTTTGAAAAACTGAAATCCCACTCATGGAACAAGACAAATGATTGGCCAACGCATCACACCTTGCTATGTGTTCAACACATAGGAGTCCATCACACATCACCAGCAAACACAACACATAACAGACATATCAACACTTACTGTATTGGTAGGGGTCCTCAAATCGAGCCACCTCCCCCACAGTGTAGGGTGCCGGTTCACTTGTAAAGCATGGAAGGAAGAATGTGCTCAGAATCTGTGCACTGACCAACAATTTCAAAGACAAAAACAATGTGTAAGCTGACATAAGTAATGAAAGCCATTCATACATGATGATACTGCATCGGATATATCACGGCCAACATGTACATAGCATGGGTCTCCTGTGACAGTTACACACATATCTACACACATGCAGTGGCCCTGACTATCATGTGATGGCAAACATGCTCCTTCATTAGTGAGCAGAAATAATAATGATGTGTAATTGTCTCATCATGTGCATCCAAGAGACACATCCAAAGGCTGGTTACTTGAGGACTGCATTACCTGTCAAACAGCCTATGTGGCCATGACACATTTATGACACATAGGTACAATGTACAGAGGGGCAGGGAGTTTTGTAAGCCCTCATGTTGTTACAGTTTCTTCATTTGATGTGGCCCAGCAATGGTGATTTGCACCAAACATTGAGATATGAACCCATGTGCATACCTTTGGACTGCCATCCCTAATTGGAATGTGGCACAACAAACTCCAAATACCAGTTTAAGATGTTAGCTGAGGGCACCTTACACCTTTCCCAATGTTTTCAAATCCTGATCTGACATGTATCCAAAAAGATGAAGGACCACAATAATCCCTAACATTCATAGAACTTCCGTGAACGCTTTCCTTACACACTCACCAGACACACATGAGACATATGTCTGGGCCACATTGCTATCATCAATTGACGTGAAGCCAGCACTCATTTTCTGCATCATGTAGTGTCTCTAAAGTCAGTCTAGCTATTGCGTCAACAAAGTTTGTCAATATTTTAGTACATCTATACTTCACTGGCAAATGGGACCTGTAGAGACATGATAGGCTCATATTTTGTTTTGTTGTCTGACACAAAGGCGGCACTAAATTACATTAAGCAAAAAGTACCCTGTAAGATTGCAGAGCATGTGCTGTCTGACAGCTAGCAATTGTGATCCTTCACATAGTGCATCAATTACCCTTTATGTTTCCGCAGCATTACAAACAGTCAGCAACTTAGCTGGCAGATATTGTACAAATCATTTGATGTCACTACAGAGCTTTTAAGTGTGCACATTTACATGATCTGTACTCACCAACAGGGCCACCAATCAGTATTCTCAGGTGGTCCAGCAGGTCTTGCTCCCTGGTGATGAGGTCAGCCCAGCGGTGCTTCATCTGGTGGGCATTTCTCTGGCTCCCATACACGCGCTGCAAGTGATGCAGCACCTTTCTCCACCGGATTTTTCGCGCCTCAGTGTGATACCCCTGTATCACCCTGCCTCAATCATGAGTGGGAGGAAATGGCACACCAGCCATATAAACCCCCCCAACTCCTCCTCACCCATCCTGCCAAGACGTGGCCTACCCGACATCTCAGCACAGAAAAGGGGAATAGGTGAGGAAAAAAAAAGAAAGGAGAAAAGGGGGAAAGTGGGAGTACGAAAAAACAAAGTAAACTTAACAACTAAAAGAGACCAACTATCCCCAAACTAGCACTACCCACAACAGACTCCCACAAACAACAAATACACTACTATATTGGACAAATGTAAACAAAACACACTCAGACAGTATACAACAACAATATTTATTTCACAAACCAACAAGTAAGATAGCACACAGGACACCAAAGCACAAGATCACTGGACAACACTATGAACACAGCCACACAGTCTAGAAGAATCACAGACTGCAAAGTGAAAGTGAAAGTACATCCACTGTACAGAATCAGTAAACAGGATATCCTATTCCATCACATCCTGCATAAAATGGCCGCCGTTTTTATCGTTATGCGTCATTTTTTCACGCATCCAGCTTGTGCGTCATATTTTCCGACGCACAGGAGTGAAAATAATGCCGCATCCAAATAATAGTAATTTTTCGTTACAATTATTTGGATGCAGCATAATTTTCACTCCTGTGCGTCGAAAAATATGACGCACAAGCTGTATGCGTGAAAAAATGACGCATAACGATACAAACTTCTCAATTTTAGTGCATGAACTGGTTTTGTGGAATGTTTCAATCTTTATGTTAGGTTACATTTGGGACACAACTGAGATAGGCTGCTTGCACCCACTTTGGTGATTGATGGTGTATGTTCATATGTGAGACATCATACTGCAGCGGACAATGCACCACTACTTCCTTAACTGGAGTTTGACAGTTGGCTGACACACTAGATGGCCATATGTGTGGCCTACATATATGTCTTGCACAATTTGGCCATGTTTGCCATCAGGAGAGGATAGCAAGGTGACGTACATGAGTACAATACCTCAATGCCTATGGCTCAATGTGTGTGCAGTGGCCACTAATGTAGTTGTTGACCCAGTGTGTGTGCATCACAAGATGCATTATTGAAAATATGCTTGTTGAATGTGAAGTCAATGTGTCCATACCATAGATGCAAGTCAATGTGGAAATGAGATAGGACATGTGTTAGTCATACATGTAGCAACATCCATTGTGCCCTTCCAAGGTTTTGGGTAACGTAGACACCACAAATGGAAAAGCATGCACCAGATAGATGGCAGACACTTGGTCATGTCAATTGTCCACAATTTCACTATCCTATGGTCCTAGGTTTTTGGTAACTGCTTCCTAGGCACTTGTTGGTGAATCACACAGTGAGTCAGGCAAATGCATTGAGGAAGGGGGTACCATGTAATTGGCCCAGGCAGCCAAAGGTGAACCAGAAATGTATTATGACGCCACAGTTGAGGTCATATAACTGAGCCACAACTCTCCAGTGGCTGTGGTGGACCAGCATACGAGGCAGCACGTGTCCACATATTTCCAGTGATCAATTCACACAGAGGTGTCTTGTTCATGTGTTTGGTCCAATGTTGATCCTGTATAGATTTTTGAGGTGTATGTTGTCACTGTTACATCCAGGTCTCTTCATGAGTCAGTGGCAGCTATTCCTGTATCTACTGAGTATCCTTCAGAGATCATTGTGATTTAAGTCAATGAGGACATGCAAACCTACATGGGGATGGTCCCACCCTGTCACTGAAGACGTGTAATGAGACTGTCAACAGGGCAACCTTGGTGTGCTGAGTGAGATAATTTCTCAGGTGTCATGTTCCGGCAGGTATCATTACAACATTTGTACACAGGTTGGCCTCTGTAATTCCCACTGCATCTGGGAACATCATAGCCTCTGTGCTGATTATTTTCGCAGCTATTCACCACACATGGCCCATCAATATGTTGTGAACAATGTAATTCAGCGTGTGAACTGTAAGGGTCCTAACATGTGTAGACTTTTCATGGACATTATCAGAGGTTGCTGGTTCTGCTGGAGGCCACGTACCCAATCCCAGGCTATGTCCCTTGTACACTGTCACACTTTGTCGTTCATGCATAAATGAGACCCAGACAAGGGATGGGCCATGATTTTGGTATTTAAGGACAATGTAACAAATATGGTACAATTAAAAGGCAGATGATGCTATACAATGTATTTGAGTATGCATTGATGACGCACATGACAAAATACCCTCTGAAGAATGAGAGGTTTTGTAAAGCAAGTGTGGTACATATGTAGCCGCAGGGAATCTTTAGGGTGACCCACAGACAGGTGCCAGTCAGGCTGACAGGATGCAGGGTCAATCAGGATCCAGCAATTTCACAAGTTACATGATCAGTGGTCTGACTAAGACTGGTCGGAGGAAGAACTAGACAGTTGACATGTCAAACTGTGTATGTCCTGTGTTTTTGAATGTGACACATGAACACAAGGGCTGTGTTACACGGCGTCATTAGTAGCAATGCTTAACGCATTGTAAAAATGGCAACTTCAATGCTGTTCCAGGCATCAGCAGGGGCAGTGCATGTTGAAATGGGTGGTGTGCATGGAGGTGATCACAGGTGTGGGCTGCATCAGTTTCTCACAAGTCCTGTAGGCGAGATTTGCATTCAAATGGCCAACAGTACCTTTCACACGGGAAGCAATCTACAGGTGATACCAGGGCTTAGAAACTACAAGCCAGTGTATTAATTGACCTGACGTCCATGCAGTCAGATAGTACTATGACAATGGTATACCATAGGAAAGGGTGTAGCACACTGGATTACTCTTGTTAGTCTGTGTGTGTAGAGGAGGGAATATCGGGGTACACATATTAGTATTCCAGGGACCTCTTCAGACAGGTGGGTTGTGACCAGGTGCATGGGTGTGTCAGGAGTTAGGAAATGGGCTGACATGTAGATGGAATGTCATGTGCGCAATGCTTGTCATATGTGTGGCACTTGTGCTGTCTATGTTCTGCTAATATGGAACTCTAGTCACAGATAGTCGTTGCAAAGATTGGATGTAGTTGGACTTAGTGCTGTCAAGGGTCTGGTCATACAATCCTGTTACTGATGCAAAAGCACATCAACTGCCTCATGTATGAGGCTTGTTTTCCCCTTATTGAGTGTTGGTGTCTTAGTTGTGTGCCATATGCTGCGATGAACCATGTTTCCAACATGTATGTGTGTAATAGGTGTGGTCCTCTGCTATTGCCCTTCAAAGGTGAAATGTACAGGATCTAAGTCATTGCCAGTGTGTGTGTATGTGACTGTTGTATGATACACATCACAATTGTTCTGGGATTTTCTGTGTCCTGATCGGTATATCAGCAATGCTCCTTGAGGCAACACTCTTCTTCTGATAGTTAGAGCTAAAGGTGTGCACAAATGATTAGCCAGACCATGATATGGTGATTATTATCGGTGTTTATTTACATTAGTTCATAAAGTGGTGATGGTGATTATATTTAAAAGAAATTGTTCACAATATGTTGGCACCTACGCAGTCCAGCAGCTGTGTTTTGTTGTTCCCCCTCATGTTGCAGGCCACCATCCTCCTCTTCCTCCTCTTCAGGCATGTGTGGCTCTGGTTACAGGAGGGGAATGTTCCTTCTTATGCAAATGATGTGCAGGATGGCACATGTTAGAATGATCTTACAGACCATTTCAGGGGAATATAGGAGGCTACCACCAGTAATGTCAAGGCACCTGAATCTCGACTTGAGGATGCCGAAGGTCCTCTCAACTATGCTGCATGTCCTCCTATGTGCGTCATTGTAGGCACGCTCTGCTGCAGTACTTGGGTTGCCAATAGGTATCATGATCAATGGCTGGATCCCATACCCCTGATCAGCTGAAAGAGAAAATGAATGGGATAATTTTGATGTAGCTTGCCCATTTATATCAGCTTGCATGGCAGTAGTTGTCTTGTGACTCTTTTGTGTTATTGTGTTGCATCCTAGGCTTGTAGGATGTACCATCTGCATTGTGTTGTTTCCTTGGCTGAACGAGTGTTTGGCTGCTGACTGGTTGTCAGCAGTATGTTTAGGAATTTGCAGTACAGTGTGCCATCCCTTGCACTGTGACTTGTGATACAGGTGTCCCTGTGTCTTCATTGGGGGTGAGATGATAGTTCCATACACAGGTTAAATTTGACAGTGTTGTTAACACATTCATATCAATGTACCATGGACATCACATACCTTTAGACTTATGCAATGGATTGATGTAAACATAACTGAGACGCTTACAATTTGCAAGGTGACATTTAGGCAACCCACTCCAAACGTTGTGATCATAGACGTCTTAACATTAGGCTGTACAGTAATTTCGGATGTGTGACAGGTTCAATGGTGACCAATGAAACATGGCTAGCGATGTCACAACCTCTTGCCGACATGTTGCTGTTGTGGTGTATGTGTTGTGTGTCCTAGAGCGTTGCTGTGCAGTGTGTATATAAGTAGGTTTTTGTACTTACCAACAAGTAGTCCATTGCCATACCATCCATCCTGGAAGTGTTGATTGATGGTGCTGTGACGGAAGATGAATGAGTCATGGACACTCCCAGGATATTTAGCCACGATGTTGATGATCAATCCTTGGTGATCGACAATGGCCTGCACGTTGATGGAATGTGTGTGCTTTCTGTTGCGGTAGAGGTGTTCAGTTGCAGCAGGTGGCACAACGCGTACATGTGTGCAGTCAATTGCACCAAGGACGTGTGGGAAGCCACTAATGAGGTAGAACCCCTGTTTTGTTTCCTGCTGCTTCTGCAGTGTGTTAGGGAAGCAGATGTGGTGGGGTGTGAGTCCGATGATGGCATCCAGGACTTTGGGCAAAAAGGCAGGGAATGATGGCTGTGATATTCCGGCAACCAGGGCACCAGTTGTTTGAAAAGAGCCACTTGCCAGCATGTGGAGTACAGCTAGCAGCTTGGTTTGTGTTGGGATGGTGTGGGGTGTCAGCAAGGTGGGTGCCAACTGTGGCTCTATGTTGCGCAGCAGCTGCTGAATGGCTTGCCAGTTCAACCTGTACCTCTGGATGATGTCATGTTCCCTGAGGCCATGAAGAGTTGTTCTGGTGCAGAATATCCTCTCCTGCCTTCTGCGCTGCCTTTGGGGTCCCTGCTGGTGTTGTGATAGCTGCTGTTATTGCTGCTGGGCTCTGCGTCTACGTGCATGCATGATGAGAAGCACCTCCATGTCTCCCTTTTGCTGCTCTGCTGTTGCTTCTGTGTGTTCTGATTAAATACAGGTGTGTTTGCCCCATTTTAACGCCTGCCCTGACCCAGGCGTTAAATTTTGACGCAAATCGGGCTGTGCGTCATTTTCCGACTCCGCATCCCGGCCGTGCCTCATTTTTGCCCGGAAGCATAAATACGACGCACGGCCGTTTGAGTCATTTTTTGGACGGGAACGCCTACCTTGCATATGATTAACGCAAGGGGGATACCCGCCTCCAAAAAATGACGCACATGCCGGGATTTTGACGCCTGTGGGCGTCACCGCTTAAATATGGTGCACGGTTTGCGCCGAATGTGCGTCAAAATTTTTGACACACATTCGGCGCAAACACAGTTTAAATATGCCCCTCCATTTCTAACAACATTGAACCATCAGGTTCGGCTGCCAAATTGATGTAAAGAAAAATGCTCAAATTTACCATTAGTAGAGTTCACCTAGCAACTATGTAAATGGATTGTATACAAATAATACTTAGTTACTGTGTTCCTGGAACACTGTGGAAATGGTCCGTCATATGGAGTCAAATGGCACTAAACTGACTAAATATTTTACAGTTATCATATAATATGCGTAAAAGAAATTAGAAAATTTAAACATATAGGCTCTCAATTTATTTTTAATATGGAAAAAGAAAACCCTCTGGAGGGTCCAGGTGGAGGTTTGTTGACGATGATACGTAATGGCATCAGGTTAGACTCAATCTTTATAAAATTTAAATCTGACGACATCTTAGCAGTTTTAATTGAATAAAAAATGGACAATCAACTTTAATGCTGAACGTGTATTTTCCTTCAATACTCCTAAAGAAGAAATCCTTGATTCTTCTAGTGTTAGGTGATCCGGCAAATATCATGAAGCAACATGGATCAAGTCCTGTAATTATTAAAAGAGACTTTAATGACCATCTCTTTTTTTCCTGTGATAAAGAGCCTGTAACCGAAGGCTTTCCAATGGCTGCTTTCAATATACCACCTCTTCAATTTCCATTGTGGTTTACAAAAACAGCAAAAACCACCGAGTCATGTATGAGGTAGGTTTACACTCGTTCAATGGCACATTTTGTGCAGATCAACCAGCTCAACCAAACTTTCGGGGGTCTTTGACCGCCAGGGCTGTATTGTCGGAAGCACCGCCAACAGGCTGGCGGTGCTTCCAGGGGAATTATGACGTGGTGGAAGCACCGCGGTCCCGCCACATTGGTCCCGGCGGTTTAAGTCCCCCTCCTGCCAGCCTTTTCATGGCGGTTTGAAAAGTGGAAAAGGCTGGCGGAAAGGGGAGTCGCAGGGACTGCATGGGCAGGGCAGGGGCCCCCTGCCACGGCCCCATGCTGTACCCGTCGCACAGCCGCAACACCGCCGGCTCCATTTGGAGCCGGATCCCGTGTTGCAGCCGAGATCCCCGCTGGGCCAGCGGGCGGAAACCAGGTTTCCGCCCACCGGCCCAGCGGGGATCTCATAATAGACCCCGCGGGAGTGCAGCCGCATTGGCGTCCGCCCGGCAGTTCAACCTTGGCGGGCGGCCTCTGCAACAAGGTTGTAATGAGGGCCTTAATTCTTCTAACTCTAAAAGTATAACAGATTCCAGTTACTCATTTTGCAAATTTGTCAATTTTCAGGGATTTTAGGAGTTTGCCAGGACCTGAAAGTGATCACAGTCCACAACATATCTCATTAAGCAGGAAATATGACGTGATGTTTCTTCTAAAAGTTTTAAAAACACAACCATGACTGTGATAAATCAAAAAAGGTTAATCCTAAGAGGTCTCCATCTACTCCTGGACCCTTTGTTGTGCTGCTAAGGGTGCCCAGGTGGCCGTTTTTTAGAACTAAAGACTTTCTAGTTTGATCCTTAAACTTTAAAAATTCACACCTGTGGTTACTAATAAGATTTTGATCGCTTTGGTGTCAAATATATATATATTTTTTTTCTATTTGTCTAAATTGGTTTGGGATTTTTATTGTGTTGTGTTTTCACTATGTTGCTGTTTGTGTACTGCATACATACTTAACACATTGCCTTTAAGTTTAGTTTGTCTGCTTTTTGTGCCTAGCTACCCAGGGTTAAACACAGGTTGATTTAGTGAATTTTTGTGGTTCACCCTGCAATGGATTGTAGCTGTTGCTTGACCAGGGCTCACGCTGTCGTTAACCAACAGCCCAATTTCTCACAGTCAAGCTTCCAGCTAGACAACTGTTTAATTACTTTAACAGGCTTTTCTTACCAAATGGACAGCAATCAGGCCAAAGCAATAGGTTCAACATGCAGATCTCTTGAGTTCTGGAAGTTGCTTCCTCTATCCCCAGTTGGTTGCATGGCAATATGCAAAGATGCTAATTCTTCATTGTCTACTGTACTTATTTGCTGCCCTACCAATAATAATCCCCACTTGTTTCTTCACAAACTGAATGGTCTCCTCTCAAGTCTTGTGTGGGGAACAGGCAGCAAGTGGGTAGCCCTTCACAAAATGCAGTGCCCCCCTTGAGGAGGACAGACTGCGCATCCCAGACTCTGAATTATACTAGCATCTCCACCATGCACAGTTTTGTCTTCAATAATTTGACTGCTAATGTTTCATTGATATTTTTAGTGACGTTATAAAAGTTGTCATGAATGCTGTAATATGTAGGGTAATAAAAAGTGCCTGGCAAGCGCACAAGTTATAGTTTACACACAACCAGGAAAAGGAGGAACAATCCAGACTCCAGTTAAGTTAGAGGGCCTTGGTGAAGAAACGCCTGTTTCTAAAAAAGTGCTCTCACCCACTAGTCGTGGCATGCTTCGTCATTGGGCCTGCTTCTAAACCCTTGGGCGTACCAACATCAGGGGTAGAGCATAACGGAATAGGGAAGACAGTACATTCACATATATTCAGGGATCTACTCTGCAGAACAACTATTGCTATTTAAATCTACCTCAGAGGAGTCCTATGACCTCTGATAACGTGTCCAAACCTTGATAGTTTACTTACAAGGGGGACTCGTTTTAGGCCAATGAATCTTTTGACCCTGATTGGGGACTTCCCAGAACGAGATATCTGTACAACATTTGCAACCAATAGATCAATAACCTCATCAATATTCCCTATAACTAATCAATCTGATTCAATCAATAACATTTAATAATAATCAAAACAAACAATGACCTTTCAGCCATGAATAGCCACGCAAATCTAGTAAGAGTTAAGGTATTTATTCCCTATTAGTTACAATCTAATGTCATCATGTTTATTAGTCTCAATATCAATAAGCACATCAAAAGCACTATAATATGGCAACTGGAATAAGATTTTATCAAAGCAAAGATCATGAACATCAGAACAAAACACGACTTCAACATGAATCAACTTTAGCAGAGTATCATTAGTACATTATTCAACAAAGCAAGAATTCAGTCATTTGTCTATTTGCATCCAGTATTAGTGAACTCCTTAACTAACCACATGTAAGGAAATGCCTCCTTGGCATGGTTACCCCCTGACTTTTTGCCTTTGCTGATGCTAAGTTATGACTTGAAAGTGTGCTGGGACCCAGCTAACCAGGCCCCATCACCAGTGCTCTTTCCCTAAACTGTACTTGTGTCTCCACAATTGGCACAACCCTGGCACCCAGGTAAGTCCCTTGTAATTGGTACCCCTGGTACCAAGGGCCCTGATGCCAGGGAAGGTCTCTAAGGGCTGCAGCATGTCTTATGCCACCCTAGGGACCCCTCACTCAGCACATGCACACTGCCTCACAGCTTGTGTGTGCTGGTGGGGAGAAAATGACTAAGTTGACATGGCACTCCCCTCAGAGGGCCATGCCAACCTCACACTGCCTGCGGCATAGGTAAGTCACCCCTCTAGCAGGCCTTACCGCCCTAAGGCAGGGTGCACTATACCACAGGTGAGGGCATATGTGCATGAGCACTATGCCCCTACAGTGTCTAAGCAAAACCTTAGACATTGTAAGTGCAGGGTAGCCATGAGAGTATATGGTCTGGGAGTTTGTCAAACACGAACTCCACAGTTCCATAATGGCTGCACTGAAAACTGGGAAGTTTGGTATCAAAATTCTCAGCACAATAAATGCACACTGATGCCAGTGTGCAATTTATTGTAACATACACCCAGAGGGCATCTTAGAGATGCCCCCTGAAAACATACCCGACTTCCAGTGTAGGCTGACTAGTTTCTGCCAGCCTGCCACACACCAGACATGTTGCTGGCCACACGGGGAGAGTGCCTTTGTCACTCTGTGGCCAGGAACAAAGCCTGTACTGGGTGGAGGTGCTTCTCACCTCCCCCTGCAGGAACTGTAACACCTGGCGGTGAGCTTCAAAGGCTCACCCCATTTGTTACAGCGTCCCAGGGCATCCCAGCTAGTGGAGATGCCCGCCCCTCCAGCCACTGCCCCCACTTTTGGTGGCAAGGCTGGAGGAGATAATTAGAAAAACAAGGAGGAGTCACCCACCAGTCAGGACAGCCCCTAAGGTGTCCTGAGCGGAGGTGACCCTTACTTTTAGAAATCCTCCATCTTGTGAGTGGAGGATTCCCCCAATAGGATTAGGGATGTGCCCCCCCTCCCCACAGGGAGGAGGCACAAAGAGGGTGTAGCCACCCTCAAGGACAGTAGCCATTGGCTACTGCCCTCCCAGACCTAAACCCCCCCCTAAATTCAGTATTTAGGGGCTCCCCAGAACCTAGGAAACTAGATTCCTGCAACCTTAACAAGAAGAAGGACTGCTGACCTGGAGCCCTGCAGAGAAGACGGAGACAACAACTGCTTTGGCCCCAGCCCCACCGGCCTGTCCCCCTACTTCAAAGAAAACTGCAACAGCGACGCATCCAACAGGGACCAGCGACCTCTGAAGCCTCAGAGGACTGCCCTGCAACCAAGGACCAAGAAACTCCCATGAACAGTGGCCCTGTTCAACAACCTGCAACTTTCTTGCAACAAAGAAACAACTTTAAAGACTTCACGTTTCCTGCCGGAAGGGTGAGACTTTCCACTCTGCACCCGACGCCCCCGGCTCGACCTGCGGAAAACCAACACCTCAGGGAGGACTCCCCGGCGACTGCAAGCCTGTGAGTAACCAGAGACAACCCCCCTGAGCCCCCACAGCGACGCCTTCAGAGGAAATCCAGAGGCTCCCCCTGACCGCGACTGCCTGTAACAAGGGACCCGACGCCTGGAACCAACACTGCACCTGCAGCCCCCAGGACCTGAAGGAACCGAACTCCAGCGCAGGAGCGACCCCCAGGTGACCCTCTGCCAAGCCCAGGTGGTGGCTGCCCCAAGGAGCCCCCCCTGTGCCTGCCTTCATCGTTGAAGAGACCCCCGGGTCTCCCCATTACTTCCAATCTAAAACTTGACGCACTCTGCACCCGGCCGCCCCTGTGCCGCTGAGGGTGTACTTTCTGTGCCTGCTTGTTTCCCCCCCGGTGCCCTACAAAACACCCTGGTCTACCCCCGAGGACGTGGGTACTTACCTGCAGGCAGACTGGAACCGGGGCACCCCTGTACTCCATTGAAGCCTGTGTGTTTTGGGCACCTCTTTGACCTCTGCACCTGACCGGCCCTGAGCTGCTGGTGTGGTAACTTTGGGGTTGCTCTGAACCCCCAACGGTGGGCTACCTTTGACCCAACTTTAAACTCTGTAAGTGTTTTACTTACCTTTGAACTTAACCTCTACTTACCTCCCCCAGGAACCGTTGATTTTTGCAGTGTCCACTTTTAAAATAGCTTATTGCCATTTTTGCCAAAACTGTACATGCTATTGTGATTATTCAAAGTTCCTAAAGTACCTAAGTGAAATACCTTTCATTTGAAGTACTACTTGTAAATCTTGAACCTGTGGTTCTTAAAATAAACTAAGAAAATATATTTTTCTATATAAAAACCTATTGGCCTGGAGTAAGTCTTTGAGTGTGTGTTCCTCATTTATTGTCTGTGTGCGTACAACAAATGCTTAACACTACCCTCTGATAAGCCTACTGCTCGACCACACTACCACAAATAGAGCATTAGAATTATCTCTTTTTGCCACTATCTTACCTCTAAGGGGAACCCTTGGACTCTGCACACTATCTCTTACTTTGAGATAATATATACAGAGCCAACTTCCTACACCACGGATTAGCATCAGCATGTTGGGCTTCATGCAAAACAATTTAGTAACACTAATTTAGGAAAACATCTAGCTATGGCCTCTATCAAAAGAGCAGTTGGTACCTAGAAAGAAAAGGCAAACAGACAATTACAATTTATCATCAGATAGTTACCCATTCGAATGGGACAGCATACAGAGTCAGTCTTCGTCCTCAGGACATCAGTCGATTTGCCATCAGCCAGGATAGAACAGGTACATTCAGCAGAGCATAGTTAAGAATAGGGCTCTTCCCTCATAGAGAGGAAAGTAAGTATCAGGAAAAGGGGATGGTTTAGAGTAACAGAACAAAAGTCTTTCAGAGGAACGGCTAGGAATGGCCTAGAATGGATGATTTCTCCTTGGGTCACGCTGTTATATCAAATCTGTCCAACAAGTCTCTAATCCCTCATTGGATCGATTTTGGTGCATTGTTATCTCTGTCCAATAGTCCTTCGCACACCTTACTAGAACTTTCACCTAAGACAGTTCTCATGCAGTTGATTGGCTCCTGTGATTTACGTCTTCAACGGGTAGAATGTGAGGTAAGAAAAGTTACACTTGTCGCTCCATTCAGTAGTTCCATTGTCTTCTCCTTAGTCTAGACGACCTTGTACCTGTTGCGAATTACACTGTTGCATTCAGCAAAAATGTCTCCTTGAGCAAGTCGGGTCCCATGAGAAAGAATTTACTACAGTTACACACACATATTTCTAGCTTCTGGAAAAGTACAGCTTCATGGAAAGCAGCACATTGCACGTTAGAAAGGCACACAATTAATATGAGACCAGGCAGCTAGGCCCAGATCCTTGCTATCTAAGGCCTAGTGATTAATTTAGCAAACCTAATACATCATCCTTAATGCCAATACAAAATCGTACATTAATACATTAGTAATTCATCATTAGTCAGTTACATTAATCATCGTATATATTGGTGGCCACTCCCCGTGGGCACACTTCAACGCGAGCATTAGCATTATATTAGCACATTGTCTATGCAGTTTCATTACACATTATATTGCAAGCTTTTCATGTTAATATTGATTATAAAAGTTACACTCCAACACCTCTTTAATACTGGACACCCTGAATAGGAATTTAGGGCCAGATATAGGAAGGCTTTTGTGCCTCGCAAACGGCGAAAAACGCCATTTGCGAGGCGCAAAAGCCCTTACGCGAAGCAGAAACACATTTTGCGAGTCGGTACCGACTCACAAAATGTGTTTCCGACTCGCAAATAGGAAGGGGTGTTCCCTTCCTATTTGCGATTCGCACCGCGATGTAGAGTTGATTTGTGACCACGAAAGCGGTCGCAAATCAACTCGCAATTACCATCCACTTGAAGTGGATGGTAACTCATTCGCAAATGGAAGGGGTCCCTATGGGACCCCTTCCCCTTTCTGAATGCTCACAAACTTTTTTTTTCAGAGCAGGCAGTGGTCCTAAGGACCACTGCCTACTCTGAAAAAAACCGAAACAAAAAGGTTTCGGTATTTTTTCTATTTGCAGCTCGTTTTCCTTTAAGGAAAACGGGCTGCAAAAAGAAAAAAAAAAACTGCTTTATTTAAAAGCAGTCACGGACATGGTGGTCTGCTGTCTCCAGCAGGCCACCATCCCCGTGAGTGACTAGACTCACTATGGGGTCGCAAACTGCGACCCACCTCATAAATATTTATGAGGTGGATCTTTGCGACCCCATAGCGAGTCGCAGAAGGTGTCTGAGACACCTTTCTGCATCACGAATTGCGAGTTGCAATTTGCGAGTCGCTATGACTTGCAAATTGCAAGTCACAATTTGTCACTTACCTACATCTGGCCCTAAATCACTTAAGGTGATGCTCTAGGGGTCTTTATGCCCTTCATACCTACCATCTGCTCATTGGTTGACATGTTTCAGGCTTTGCTGGTTGCCACTGTGGGTCACTCGCCTTTCATCAGGACTAGAGATCCCTCTATAATGTCATCCCCAGACAATCTGTCCTAGTGCAGAGGGAGACAAGTATACCTTTTATTTGTGCTTTCATGAAAGATGGATAACTGTTGGCTTATCTCATAAGGGAAGGCGTTTCATAGTTTGGGGGCAACTACTGAAAATCTAACCCCACCCAAGCGCTTATGCTTAACGTTGGGGACTGATAGCAGGCTCAGTTGGGCAGAACACTGAGGACGGTGGAGGGCATAGTTCTGAATTTGAGAATGAATAAAGGAAAGGTAATTGCAGTGCAGATATTTTAAAATAATGCAACCAACCTTGAAAATTATTCTTTTTTCAGTGGGTAGCTAATGAAAATTCTTTGTCAGGGGGGTAATATGACAGTGTTTAGGTTGTTTGTGAATGAGATGGGCGGCCTGATTCTGAACTATTTGCTGTCTTGTAATGAGGCCTTTTAAAAGGCCAATATATAAGGAGTATGCAAAATCTAATCTTGACAACACGAGGGCAGTTACGGCCTGAACGAAAGCCTCAAAGGTGAGGAATTTAGCAATTTTCTTTATTCTCCAAAGCATTAGAAAAGAAGAGGCGATGACAGATCCAATTTGATGTTTCAGAGACAAGTCTGAGTCAATGGTAATCCCTAGACTTTATACCATTTCTTTTTTTTTGGAGGGGGTATTTCCTAACTGGGCAGGCAGTCTCAGTCCAATATTCAAGCCTGTTTTTGGTTATGATAATCTCAATCTTATCGATATTTAATTTTGGCTGATTGCTATTAATCCACTCCCTGATGAACATCATGGTAGTTTGAAAATCTTCCTTTGACTCTCGGAAGTCATCAATTTAAAAAATAATTGTGTATCGTCTGCTTAGTTGTACATTTTACAGTTCAGCTTTTTGGGGGCATGCATAAGGGGACGAAAATAGATGTTAAAGAGGTGGGGGGTTAAAGAAGATCCCTGAGGTACTTCGCAATATGGGTGAACCTGAGAAGACATGAACGGAGTTAGAAAGACTGCCTGATTTTGATCTCCTAAAAAGTAGACAATCCAATCAAGAGATGGGCCCCCCAATCCAACGGTTCTGACACGGTCCACCAAAAGGTTGTGGTCCACCATGTCAAAGGCCGCTGATAGGTCAGTAACACCAGTGGTGTTGTGATCGATTTCTTCTCACATTTCATACAATACTGAGAGAATGACTGGCTCAGTCGAATAGACAGGGCGGAAGTCTGCTTGGAAGTGAAGGAAGTGGGGTTTCTCTAAAAAGGAACAGAGGTTATGTGCCACATGTGTTTCGAGTATTTTGTCTAAGTAGGGCAGGAGAGGGATAGGGTGGTCATTTTTTAGATTAAGGGTGTCTTCACCTTGTTTTTTCTGGAGTGGTATGACTATTGTGGTTTTAAAAGCACTTTGTACTTTCCCTAGCTTTAGGGATTGATTAAGGAGTGACAGCGCTGGGTCTGGGCTTGCAGAGAAAACCGTTTACAGAATCTTAGGAGGGCAAGGGTCATTTGGGGAATTCGATTTTACTTTTGCCACAAATTGTCTTTACCAATTTCTGAAAATGAGGACAAAGTGTCAGGATTCATATCATCCAAGTTATTTTCAATAGGAAAGAGACTAGAGGGGATATTGGCTTTAATGGCCTTGATTTTATCAACAAAATAAGTATTTAGTGCATCACAAAGTGCTTGAGAAGGAGTGATAGGTAAAGTCTGGGTTGGAGAGTTCAGATACTATTTCAAAAATCTCTGTTGATTTATTAATGGATGAGATAATTCTGTTTGTAAAATAGACCGATTTAGCTCTCTGGATCTCTAATTTGTACTGATTGAGATGGTATAAATAACATGTCTTAGCCTGTGGAGCATTGTTTGCTCGCCATTTACGTTCCTGGTGCCGCAACTCTAGTTTAGACCATTTTAATTTGTCAGTGAACCACTTAGAGGCTTCATGGCATCTGGATTGTTTTTATCTGCATTGAGGTGCGAAAGTATCACTGGCACTGGCATTGGTAAGCCAATCAGATATTGCCTCTTCGTGACGGTCAATGCCAATGACTATGGGGGTCATTCTGACCCTGGCGGTAAAATCCGCCAGGGCCAACGACGCGGGAGCACCGCCAACAGGCTGGCGGTGCTCCCATGGGCATTGTACCGCCTGTATGATATAGGCCAATATGATATAGGAATATAATGAGCAAACTAGCCAGATGTGGTGGCATAGAAAATTGTCAAAAAGACACACAGAAGGAAAATATAGCCACTGATGTAAATCAAACAGAAAGGAAGCTACAGTAAGTCGTCCAAAGAAACCAGTGTGATTAATTATGCCTTCTCCGTTTATTCTTTTTTTACATAATTAGGACCACCAATAGTCCTACAGTTTTTCGGTCCCACTCATATCAACTCTTTATATTCAGGTCCCTCGACATGTTAAATTGTTACTGCCACCATTTGATGTCTTGTTTACCATAATAACACCCATGAATTCCATCAAAGGGTAACAGGCTTTCTACCCTTTATAAATTATGGGCCATATTTATACTTTTTGACGCAAAACTGCGCTAACGCAGTTTTGCGCCAAAAAAAATTAGCGCCGGCTAACGCCATTCTGAAGCGCCATGCGGGCGCCGTATTTATTGAATGGCGTTAGCCGACCGGCGCTGCCAGGTGTGCGTGAAAAAAAAACACGTACACCAGGCAGCGCCGGCGTAGGGAAAAATGGCGTTTGGGCTTCCCAAAATGGGGCAAGTCAGGCTGAGGCAAAAAAATCGTCTTAACCCGATTTGCGCCATTTTTTTTGGGCGCCTAGACGCCATTAACATGACTCCTGTCTTAGCAAAGACAGGAGTCATGCCCCCTTGCCCAATGGCCATGCCCAGGGGACTTATGTCCCATGGGCATGGTCATTGGGCATAGTGGCATGTAGGGGGGCACAAATCAGGCCCCCCTATGCCACAAAAAAAATTACAAAAAATACTTACCACAACTTACCTTTTCTTCCCTGGGATGGGTCCCTCCATCCTTGGGTGTCCTCCTGGGGTGGGCAAGGGTGGCAGGGGGTGTCCCTGGGGGCAGGGGAGGGCACCTCTGGGCTCATTCTGAGCCTACAGGTCCCTTAACGCCTGCCCTGACCCAGGCGTTAAAAAGAGGCGCAAATGCGGGGTTTTTTGCCCCGCCCACTTAAGACGGGAACACCTACCTTGCATCTCATTAACGCAAGGAAGGTGTTCACGCCAAAAAATGACGCTAACTCCATGAACTTTGGCGCTAGACGCGTCTAATGCCAAAGTATAAATATGGAGTTAGTTTTGCGTCGAATTTGCGTCGAAAAAAACGACGCAAATTCGGCGCAAACGGAGTATAAATATGCCCCCCATATGAGCCTCTATACATATGTTTGAGCTGTCTATCCATACCTCCATGGCCTGTGTATTACTGTAACAACCAACTGTTGTACATTTTGTATGATCTGTCTCGCACTTCTCCTGCAGATTATTTTTGCGCCCGACCAAGGGTCCTAGGAAGCGCGCTCCCCTAATTGGGTTGGTAAGTTTAGATGACTTACATGCACATGTTTTTTACCTTGCACTTTTTTACACCTGCACTGTGTAGCACGGTTGCCCCCTACCACCATTTCCCTTCCTTGATATTACGCATTGTCCGGTTTTTTGAATAACCTGTGTACCTTTACTTTTAGGGCGACGGTTAAAGGAAAAAAAAAAATCTTATTAATGTAAGTGACTGGATACCTTTTTCTCTTTTTGATAATTTCTGGTGAATAGTTTTCCAGACCCCCTTTATATCTAGGAGATACTTATCGTCGTTTTTTGGTCCTGACGAAGCATCACTGGATCCGTATGGACCACCAGGATGCGAAACATGTTGACCCATGATAGGGATGGTTTGGAAGTTCCCCACCCTTGCTTTGATTTTTTTGATAGAGAGTGACTGATCATTATTTCGGCTTCACTCGGATGACTATTTTTAACCTTGGCCTTCTTCTTATCATTGGGTCCAATAAACTAGTTACCCGGTGCTGATTTTGAGAGCCAATTTTAATCACTACTCTTGATCTCCTTCTGTACTTTTTTTCACTTTTGGGGTCACGGCTTCATTATTTCAAAAGATCTCCGGCAAAGAGCCCCCCCATTCGGGGTGGTGCCCGTCAGACATTGCAGTGCCGGTCTGACGAGGAGCAGCTCCGATGATGAAGCATGACATCCCCTGGGATGTGTGAGGTGTCTTGCTCCTAAAATTTAGGACCCCCACTACGGTATCCTCTTTCTCTCTTGCACATTTGGAACAGTGTATCTTATGTTTTTTGACGTATCACTTGGGAGGATATACACTGGACCACAATACCTCCCTATCCCTCCATTTTTGGACCATTTACAAAAGTCACCCATTTTTCACATATTAGTTCATCAATGGTCAGTACATTATTGATTAATAAAAATCATTGTCAAAATTTCCACTCCTGCAATCCCTCCTCTGATGACTAATTATCACACAAACCCATAGTAAATTCATTAATTTTATTTTCACAAATTCAAAACCTTGTTTCTTCCGTTTTTGCATTAGTTTTCTTTTCCCTTTACTTTTCCCATAAAATTTATTCATTTGCACATCAAATCTTTTCTGATTCTTTTCATATTTTTTCCTTTTCATCCATTTGATTAATCTATGTTTCCCAAGCTCCAATTAGACAAAACACAATTATTGAAACCCATTTTTACTATTTTTAATATAATTCCTTTCCCCAAATTACCAAACCAATTTCCCACAGCCGCAATTCCTTTGCCAGCTTTCCCCCAGATTGTAGTTTCAGTTAGTTCTTTTAAATCTTCTTTGTTATTTGTTACATTATTAATCAAACCTCAACTTTTTCTTGAATTGTCTGGAATATACGTGCAGCAATGACTCAAACCAAGTAATTTACAAACTCCGCCTTATTTTGCCAAAAGAATGTCTAATGCAAGGCGGTTCTGAAGGACCATAGCTCTTGTAGCAGCTAATTCAGTATGTAGAAGAATGATAGCTCCAGAATAACTTGTCAACATGTTATCTACTATTGTAGGCAACTTCTGTATCTTAATAGAATTTAGAACTACTCCCACTGAAGGAATTATAGCTCCGAAAATGTCTCCCACAATGCTAGTAATTGATTCTTGCTTGTGTCTCATTTTAATTCTCATCATTTTAGAAAATTTACTCCAGTCCTCTAGCTGGTATATTTTGGGAAAGACTATTCCCAAATAACATGTGCCATACCATCCTCTAGGAAGACGGTAATAAGCATTTCTTCCACAAATATAGTAAGCACCAGGCACTGGTGGGTCCTGTCCATTCATCATAAAATCCCATTTACTCCTAAACATAAGCACATGCCTGCATTCACTCGTTCCCACAAACACTCTATCATTACTACTCTGTGGCCTATATATACAGATCTTTCCCACATGTTCAGCATCCAGTGTTAGTTTTCCTTGTTTAGTAATGTCAGTAAAAGCATAATCAATCCCAGGTCTACAACTAATCATTCCCTTATTTATCCTCACCTTTATTTCTCTCCTTCTATCTTCTGTGTTATCTAAAAATGTATTCTCTACAGGTGTTAGTAAACAGGTTAAATTGTTCCGATGACCAAAAGCGGTTCCAAAGGTTGAAGTAGGCTCAAAGAAATCTCTCATAATAACTATGTTATTATCCTTGGCTATTTTATTCAAATAACCAATGATAGGTACAAATGAAAACACCACATCAAAGTTAGAGAAGAAATACTGGATATACTCTTGGTTATAGAAACGCGTTAGTAAAAGACTGCAACTTATAGCATAAGTCACAGGTAGACGATGGTAAGTAGTTCCTTCTTCCACTGAAGTCGGAATCTGTGTACAAACATAACAATCTTTCGCATCCATCACCTCAACATAATCACGCAATAAGCAATAGAAAACATTAGAGCAAAGCTCTTTCTCTTCATGTAAGTATTTGACATCTATCCTAAATTTATCTTTTGTTAGTGATGTAGTAGTAGTCTTCAAAAAATTGTCAATCTCTGCAGTATTGTTGGCTCCATTCGTCTCATGAACAATCACACCTACAAATAACAATAAGCATATTAACAAACTTGCTACCACCAACCCAATACCTATACATTTGCAACGGTTAATTGTACTGTTTTGGCTGCTAAAGTTTCTCATGGTCTCTGAAGAATTAGAAAACGAAAAACAAAAAAAACAAAAAAATTCCCAACATTTTCAAAATAATGTCAAAAAAATCCCTCCTATTTTTTTGTTTTTTTCAATAGTTCATTCACACAGGACAGTCTTCTTGTCAAATCCAGTATAGCAGCTTGTCAAATTCCGTTATCAATTTGTCAATTTCAGTTATTAATGTCTCTTTCTAAGCATGACTTTCAAAAATGTTCTTTTTCCAATTTCATCTTTTTCCAAACATACCCTGTTGTTCTTCACGTGCCAAAATGAAAGTTTTCAATGTCTCTGTCAAAACAATAACTCAAAAATTCTTCTTGCCATTCATTTGTAGTTACATATGCCCATTCTGGACCAGAATATCTCTTGCTTGCAACTCTCTTTCTTTTTGGTCTTTTACTACTTTAACCTTTTTTTCCACTACTATTTTCTTCTTCATTCAGCTCTTTTTCCTCCTGAATTGGTGGAACCACAATTATTTTTCCTCCTTTCAAACTTTTCTCTGGCCATTTATCTCCTTTTAACGTTTTCTTTGTCAGTAATTTTCTAAAAATCCGATTCAAGCTTGAACCTTTTTCTCCTGATGTTCCTGCAACTGGTTCAGGAAGAGTCAAATCCACTTGGGCGGGATCTGTCTCGATTACTTTTCCAATGGGGTCAGTGTTTTGTTCACTTTGGTATGTCAAACCACCTGCTTCCGAGGGCACCCTCCTCTGAGCAGATTTTCTCTCGACCGGTTGTCTCTGATCACTCTCTTCTGAGAACACCCTCCTCTGATCAGAACTTCTCTCAACCAATGTTTCTCCTTCCTCTTGTGTTGATTTTTCTTCTACTCCATTCACAGACTGCTCACTCTCCTCTAAGCTTTGCTCTTTTTTATCCATCATAGGAGTAGGTACATCTCGAACATTCTCAGGAATCTTCTCCAGCTCCTCTCTTTCTTGCTCTTTACATGGAATGTTGTTAGCGGTTGATAACCTCAACAGCTCCTCTTCGTGTTCTGTTGGGTTATTCACTTTCCTCGTGAGGCTGGCATGCACCCAAGTCGGCAGACCTGCACACTTCACAACTGTCGTGGTCACAAGGACTATCTGATAGGGCCCCTTCCACCATGGCTCCAATCACGACTTTCTTACATGCTTCTGTATGATAACCCAGTCACCAGCTCTCAAGTTGTGACCTTGACCTTGAGATTGTTGAACTGTTGTGGCTTCCATCTGATGAGAAAAAGATCGAACCACATCAGCCAAGCCTTTGCAATAATCTAGCACCATGTCATCTGTAATATTTACAAGTGTATTTGCAGGTATTGCTGGCAATCTCATTGCTCTCCCCATCAGAATCTCGAGAGGCGACAGACCAGTCTTCTTGTCAGGAGTACTTCTCATTCACATTAGAACTAAAGGTAAAGCATCTGGCCATTTCAAATTAGTTGACGCACACACCTTTGCCAATCGGGACTTTAAAGTTCCATTCATCTGCTCTACAAGTCCTGAAGCTTCTGGGCGGTAACTACAATGTAGCTTCTGCTGAATGTTTAAAGCTGAAAATAGTAATTTTATCACCTCATTGTTGAAGTGACTTCCTGTACCTGATTCCAAAGAGACCGGGAAACCGGAACATGGAATCAACTCTCTCAAAAGTAATTTAGCTACTGCAAGGCTATCATTGCTCCTTGTTGAGTAAGCCTCAATCCAGTGACTAAAAATACACACAATCATCAGCACATATTTCAAACCAGCACACCCAGGCATGTCAATAAAATCCATCTGCATTCTGCTGAATGGACCTCCTGCCATACCTATGTGTCCCATGTTGACAACTGTTCTTTTACCAACATTCATCTGCTGGCAAACAAAGCATCTATGGTAAACCAGTTCAGCAACTTGCCTAAATTTCCGATTAAACCAAAACTGTTTGAAACTCCTGATCATTGCGTCTCTCCCTATGTGTGCTTGACCATGGTAATATCTGGCCATCTGTGTCAGTAAACTGTTTGGTAAAACCACCTTCTCTTCTGTTGTCACCCAAATGTCATCTTCTCTTTGTATACAATTGTGTTTCACCCAATCTCTATGCTCTTCCTTTGGAACATTATTTTGTATAGCTTTCAGCTCCTCCAAAGTCTCAACAATTTGCATTGTAAAATTAGTATAAACTTCATCATTTTCAGGCATCAGTTCCCATTTCCCTTTGAACGAGATACTATTTAAGGCACAGAATTTTGCAACCTGATCTGCATAAGCATTTCCCAAAGTCACATAATCCTGTCCTCTTTGATGTGCACTGCATGTAACCACAACAATTTTCTCAGGTTTCTGTACAGCTTGCAGCAATTCATGTGTTCTTTCACCATTTCTTACAGGTGAAACTGATGACGTTAAGAAACCTCTCTGTGACCAAATTTGTCCAAAATCATGCACAATGCCGCATCCATATTGGCTGTTAGTATAGAATGTTACTTTCATCTGGTCGGAAATTTGGCATGCTCTAGTAAGAGCCACCAATTCTGTGATCTGAGCAGAAACACTCCTTTAAGCCATGAAGCTTCTAATATGCCAGTAATTTGTGCATACTGCATAACCTGCTCTCAATGTACACCGATTATCTCTCAGGCAGGAACCGTCAACAAAGATAATTTGATAATTGTCTTCTAGGCAAGTGTCTCTAACATCTGCCCTTGGTTTTGTGCACAATTCTGTAACTTCCAAACTATCATGTTCAGTATCATTTATTTTATCTGAATCAGTTCTCAATAATGTTGCTGGGTTGAGCACTGTGCATCTTTTGATAGTCACATTAGGTGCCCCAAGAATCACTGTTTCATAACGTGTCAATCTCGCATTTGTTAAGTATTGTGTCTTTGATTGTGCCAACAGAATCTCAATTGAATGTGGTATCATTACCATCTGAGGATAACCTATTACAATATTCTCACTTTGGGTTATACTCTGCTCAACTGCTGGAACTGCTCGCAAGCATCCTGGTAAGGCTGCTGCAACAGGATCCAAAGTAGCTGAAAAATATGCTACTGGTCGATTGACACCACCATGTGTCTGTGTGAAGACAGACAAAGAACATCTATCTCGTTCATGACAAAACAACAGAATTTTTTTGTGTAATCAGGCATACCTAAGGCTGGAGCTTGACACAAACTCTCTTTAAATTCAGTAAATGCTTTTATACATTCCTCATCCATCATTATGGGGTCTGAAACATCCTTATGTGTTAGCTTTTGCAAAGGTTTTGAAATAGCTGAAAAATGTGGAATTTATTGATGACAATATCCTACCATTCCCAGAAACATCGTCATTTCTTTTTGTGTACTTGGTATTTTCATTTTCACAATTGTTGCTACTCTTTCTTTTGAAATTTTCCTGGACCTTTCTCAATCAAATGACCCAAATATTTCACCTCTCGCTGACAATATTGCAATTTCACAGGAGACACCTTATGACCATTGTCCCCCAAAAAGTTCAACAATGCAATTGCATCCTCCTTACAATCTTCTTTTGTCTTCAAGGCAATCAATAGATCATCTATATATTGCACGAATGTCGATTGGTGAGGCATTACTAATGACTCCAGGTTCTTTTTCAAAATCTGATTGAAAATCGATGGTGACTCTGAAAACCCTTGGGGAATTCTACACCAACAATGGACTCCAGTCAGGAATTCAAAACAAAAGAGATATCTACTGTCCTCATGAAGAGGCATGGAGAAAAATGCTTGACACAAATCAATTACTGTGAACCACTCAGCTTCGCACGGAATCTGAAACATGATCACAGCTGGGTTTGGCACCACTGGACATTTGACTAAAATATCATTTATTTTCCTCAAATCCTGGACCAGGCAAATGTTCCCATTTGGCTTTTGCAAACCCATTATTGTTGAGTTACACGGACTACTCATCACTTCTTTCAAAACTCCTTGTTCCAAAAAACTGCTCTATCAAAGGTCTTATTCCTTTGATTGGCTCATTTGTTATTGGATGCTGTGCAGTTTGTGAACTACCACATTTTCTTTCACTGCCACTCTGAGTCCTTCAACTCCCTTGATCAGACCAATGTCCTTTCCTGAAAGATCCCAAACCTTTGATTTGACCCTTTCCTGTAAGTGAACTGGAGATCCTTTACTTCAAAGACTGGAAAGAAATCAATTAAATCAATTGCATTATTGTCTTCATTTGTTTGTTCATCAAAATTAATCAGAGGAAACTCCCTGGACACTCGTTCTTTTTCATTGAATCTTCCTCATCACTGTTTGTCTCAATCTCAATTCCTCGAAATGAACTTGAAATCGAGCAATTTATTTTACACAGCAGATCTTTTCCCAATAATGACAGTGGACTGGAATCGCAAATAACAAAACTATGAAAATCCTTAAAATTACCAACTTTAACAAAAACTGGCTCTGTGAGAGTATTGGTCAAATGCTTGGTAGCGACACCTATAATCTGAACTGTTTTCTCCGATATTGGTATATCTGGAAATTCTATAGTTCTTACTGTTGAGCGTGTAGCTCCTGTGTCAACCAGAAAGTTAACTTCATGACCATGTACTTCACCCTTCACATAAGGACCTTTCTGATTCACCTCTAATGATGCTGCCATCACATACTCCTCCTCATCTGAACTATTCAACGGCCATCCATCTTTCATTTCATCCTCACTGTGTAAAGGAATTTGATCAACTGTATTTTCACCTTTGTTTTGTTTCTGATTTGTGACCACTTGCGAAAGCATTACCTGTTGTTGATCCATAGGACCCTGTATCATTTGGACCTGCCTCGGTATGTGCATTTGTTGTGCAGGCACCATCTGCACCTGTGGCTGCATTTGTTGTATCTGTGGCATTTGCACTTGTTGTACCTGTGGTTGTACATTCTGTATCTGCTACATCGGCTGCAAAGTTTGAAAACCCTGCATGACATTTCTATTATTCTGGAAATTCTGATTTTGACCTCCCATTCTAGGTCCTCTCATGCTCTGAAAAGAATTGATACCATTTGTCTGATGCACAACACCACCTTGATTCAACATCGGGCACTGTCTCTTTCAATGTCCAATTACCCCACAATTATGACAAGGTAACACTCTCCTTCTTTGCTGCTCATCTTGTATCACCACTGAATTCAAATCCACATTTCTATTGACCACCGGAAGCATCATTCCACCTTGACCTCTGCCTCTACCTTGACTCTGAAACATGCCATTTCCTTGCGACTGTGGCTGAGAATGTCCCTGCATTCCTGTCTATGCAGCCTTAATCTGCATCAACATTGCTTTCTCCTTCAACATTTCTGCTTCATCTCAATCTCATCACTACAGTATTTCGCATACTGCAACACTTCATCAATTGGTTTGGTCTGCCAGCAAATTAAATGATTCTTAATCATCTGATTATTTCTGGTCTCAATCCTTCGACAAATCTAAACACAAAATTATTCATGTTGCTTTTCTCGATTGTCCCCGCACCACTGAATTGTTTAAACACCTTCAACAACCTTTCATAGTACACAAGAACCGATTCCTTCACTTCCTGTGCTGTTCTATCTATACATTGCCAATCAACATTTTTCGGCGAAACTCTTGTTTTCAGGAACTCAACAACTTTATAATAATATTTAATTACTTCTGGAGATGGTGCTCCTGTTTACAAATCCCTTTGCGGCTCACTTGTCGGCCAATCCACACTCCTTTTGCATTCAATCTATACATCTGCTGGAACAACAATATTAAAGAGAGTATTCAGGTCTTCCCACAGGCATTTAGCAAGCTTCACAAACCTATCTGTCTGCTGATACCATTCTACTGGCTTTTCTCTCAACCTTGGGTAATCATTCGTAAAACTTATTGTATCACTCCTACTCCAAGGTACATGTACAAAATTCCCTCCTGGGTTTCCCTCATCAGCAACATTTTCACTGAGTCTCCTGCCTGTGCCATGTCTCCTTTCTTTGGTCTTTCTCTTTTCTTGACCCATCTGCCTTCCCATGTGTCTAATGCTCTCCAAAGCTGCATTCTTTCAAGTAATTCTCTAAGATGTGTTTTCATCCCTGCAGACCTCATGTGAATAAAGTCTTCTTCAAGATTTAGCCTATAACTTCTCTTCAGGCTTTTCAATTTTGTGAGATCAATGTCATACTCATCCGCTATTTCTTGTAACTGTTGATGTACTTTTCCTGCTCCCTTCGTAATTATCTTACATAAGTATCTTAACTGAGCTTTGGTATATGACTCAAGTCTATTCACACCATTGTCCCTTCAAGAAATTAATTTCCTTCCATTGACAACTTCACTCTGTCTATTGAGTCTTCCACTCTGTTCTTTTTCTCAAGAGTCTTGGAATTGCTCAAGTCTTCTAACCACTTTGTTATCTCTTGTGCAGATAAACCCTTTAAAAAAACCTCATTAGACTGTGCACCCGAATCTTGTTCTCGTACTGTACTCGCACATTGCTGCGGAGACAATAGTCTCACCCCCTGATTACTGTAGGATCTGGTCCCAGAATTTCCAACAGGAGACAAATCTATTAAAGAATTGGTCTCATTCAGGATTTGTTCGTGTCTTGGAGTCGATTTTTCCAAAAACCCTTTCTGAAACTGGACTAAAGAACTCACTCCACTATTATTAGTCTGTGCCTATAGTGGCATAAGCGGACCCATCGTAATAGGTACTGAAATTGCATCTGGATTAGCAAAAGATCCAATTTTCTGTTCTCATGCTCCGCATTTGAGGAATCTGTATTTGAACAGGCTCTTTTTGAATTATATTCAGCCCTTGCTGTCCTGGAGACAACACTAAATTAGTAGTCGTCCTTATAATCTGAGCTTCTGGATATGTTTCTGGAATGTCTATCTCCAACTGATGTCTGTTGTTCAATGAATCATTGAAACTACTCTGCATCTGAACTCGTTCATTGCTCAGGATATTCTGTGATACCTCTGATATGGATGATGCAGTAGCACTCGTATTACTGGTCCCACTCCCACTCATTCCACTTTCACTAGTTCTCTGTTCTCCTTGAGCTGTATGTGGTGGTGGATAAGTTTGCAAAATCTCAGAAACTATTTCATCTTCGTCTAACTCCTTATCATCATTGAACATAACTTGTTTCAAGTCTTTTAGTTTCTGCTCCTTATTTACTGAGGAACTCTTTTTCTTTTTCTTTTCAGCTTTTGTCTCATCCTCATCATCTTTTGTTCTCGCAGGAAATAATCTAATTCCCTGTAAAGTGGCTACTCTCCACCTTTTCTGCTCCTCGTCCCATCTAGCTTATGCTAGTGTTTTTTCCACTCTCCTCATTCTTTTCTCAAATTTCAATGCTTGTTTCTGTCTAGCTGCAAGCTGCCAAATCGCTAAGGCTTCATACTGTGCTAGCCTTGGAGGAGGTTTTAAACTGTACATTTTCTGCCTCAAATTCTCAAAAATTCTCAAATTGAATATACCATTTTCTGGGAAAGCCAACAACCTTCTTTCTTTGTGATCTTAACCCAATGTTTCAACCAAAGGCACGCTTCTGCACCCTTCTCCTCAATCACAATGTATGTCGGAGTATTTTCCGGCAAACAAATTTCTCCCCCAAATGCTGGAATGTACTCATCATCTCTAAGGGCACTTCTCAAAGCCTTGAAAAACTTCATTTTCAACAAAATTTATTAAAAAACGAGGTCCACAAAAAATTATTCACCAACAAAATCAAACAAAATAAACAACAAAATCTATTCAAAAATAATCAGAGAAAGTGACTACAATCCCACAATCCTCTTCGACACTCTCACCTTCCAATCGCACTACACTAGTGTCAGACTGATAGATGAATCTGTGCGCAACCTTTCTCACTAACCAACCTATCCCAGCGCGGCACAACTTACGTCACACTAATGCACACACCCCTTCTCAGCGCGACCGCTGAGAAGCTGACAAAGTCTTTCAGCCTGACTTTTTTTACAACTCATACATTAAATCAATGCAATATTAGTTTGCGATCAGAACCTTAAACCAAATTAGAAAACAAATTTGCCCATTTACTACAGGTAGGGTACTACAATCGCTTCAGGAACCTTCCAAAGTATACATTTGGCTTTCACTTACTCTTTTTCACAGTTCCCCTCATTTGCGAGCAAAAGTCAACCTGCAAATCTCACATGATACTCACCAAATCTCAGTAAAATTATCTAACAAACTTGACTTACCAACCACGCCGGATCGATCTACTAAATGGACAAATTACAACATATACCAAGTGTCTCACCACACTTGTCAATATACTCTGGAGTCTTAGACCTCTCTCATTAGGTCTGTCATCAACAACCACGTGGACAATTTTTCCTGCACTTAGCGCCACACTCAAATGAAGAACGCCGCTTCCCTACTCTCATACTTATTGGAGTACGCCCACTCCTTCTAAACTCATTTACACCCAAATCATCTGCAAATTAGCTTAAGCTTTGCAAGCGCAAAATATTTCACCTCACTCAATTCAGTCAAAACGCCGTTAGAAACATACTGTTCAACCTAGAGTGTCTCTGAGGACTGGGGAAAGTCGTTTAAGACAACTAGCAACTCATTTTCTCAGATCTGTATAACATTTTAGAAAAAAGAATTAGTAAAATGCTTTCAAAAGAATTCTTTCACAATCTATAACATCATCATCATGACATCATCAAACAATGACATACCCCTAACTCTGCTACCAAAAAATGCTGCAGCGCCAAGAAATCCTAGCTATTACTTCAAACTAAATAGTGGATTTTGCGCTTTTGGCCAATGGATCAACGCAACATAGATTTGAGGGGATATCAATGATGAATGTCATAATAAACACCAACAACCAAGTAGTCAATAATCTGATTACTACACAATAACCACACCAGTTTATTAAGAATGATTATACATTTATTTCTCTATATTAACAATGCTAAAGTCACGAAAATAACTCCTAAACATAAGTGATAAGCATATAGAATCAATAGTGACTGATTAGAATGTCTTATATATCTGAGTTTAATCAAAGTAAGTAAGCAAATTAGCTCAAGTATCATAAAACGAATTAATCACATCAATAATTGCAACAGAGATATGTTATACATTTGAGCAAAAGATCAAAGATTGTCAATATAAATCATGAGCATGTAAAGTCATATTCCCTCACTAACCACTAATTAGCATTTACATGTTGGGCTTCATGTAAAAAGAATTTAGAAAACACAAATTTAGAAAACCATACCAGCTCGGGTTATAATAAAAATTACTATCAATATGCAGCAATTAATTTATAAGTTGCAGCTAGTACCTGTAAAACAAGAGACACATAAAACATTACAATTTCATACATTACCCATAGAACGACAACATGCAGTCTACTTCAGCAAGGGGACAGCATCAGGAAAGCTTCATAGAGTCTGGTCTACATCAACAGCTAAACCCACATCACTAATATGACGCAAACCTCCACTGAGCACTCCCACAATCCGATACTCCGACAGAAGTACTCAGAATAGGAACAAGGGAAGATTTCAATAACAAGAATAGGTGACAGAACATTATATAAATTCTTGAAGAGCTTGTGATTGGTCAGTACATGGGGTGTTATACCATTCAGCCAATAAAACTACTGTTAGATAACTAAAAGTTCACTGACGACATTATTAACTAAACACAATTATAACAATTTTTTCTTCTCTTCCGTCTCGTCTATGGATCCATTGTTCCATCACATCAAAACTTCACTTCTCAGGAATAAACATCTCACTACAGTATGTAACTTCTACTTCCATCCTCGAGGAAGAAACCACACGCTAGTGACAATTTTAAACAATAGAACAGTCAACTCGAGCAATGGCCTAATAAATCTGACCTTGTAAGACATAACACAAAGACCCACTAGGGGTAGCTGTCTACAGATCTATAAGCTATTAATCACACTCTTTTAAGGTAAGCATTGAGCAATGGAAAATAACTGTGATTTTAGCTGAAGTTTGAACAAAAATGAATAATGGTGACTGTTGGACCTGGCCCTTTTTGCAGGGTCATTCCCCAGACTTTTTGCCTTTTTCCTACTTATTTTTCTGACGCTTGTTGGCTGACGTTATAACTCTGAGCACTTTTTCACTGCTAATCAGTGCTAAAGTGCATGTGCTCTCCCTTGTATTTCGGTATGATTGGCTTATACCTAATTGGCATATTTAAGTTACCTATAAGTCCCTTGTAAAGTGGTATCACTATACTCAGGACCTGTAAATTAAATGCTACTAGTGGGCCTGCAGCGCTGCTTGCGCCACCCACTGAAGTAGCCTTTCGAACCTATCTCAGGCCTGCTAGCACAGTTTTCTGCCACAGAGACCTGCCATCTAAATTTACTTGCCAGGCCCAGAACTCCCCTTTTACTACATGATAGTCACCCCTAAGGTACGCCCTAGCTAGCCCTATGGGCAGGGTGCAATGTATGTAGAAGGCAGGACATGTGCCAAGTTGCTAGGCCTGTCCTGGTAGTGACAAACAGCCTAACTTGGTGTATCACTGCTGTGAGTGCTGCCTTCTCATAGGATTGCATTAGAAATGCCCTGCCTTATGTGTAAGGGGTATTGTCTGATTTATGAGGGGTAGCTAGGCATGTTTGATATGGTTGTAATGGTGGGAAGATATGCTCCTTACTGGTGTAGGTGTATTTTGTTTATTACTATTACAGAAATGCCACTTCTAGAAAGTAAGCATTTCTCTGTGCTTATGACTCTGGTGTTTTGCAGCTTGACTCCAATACACTTCTGGGCAGACTGACAGTTGGGCTTTGTGCATACTTTTCAGACAGCCTGTACACAGGGAGGGTTGGGTGTCACAGAGATGCATCTGCATATTGTATGGTTTGCCTGGGCTGAGAGAAGGGAGAGGCGGGGCACACCTGCATTTGTGAAGGCTGTGCCCTGGCCTCACACAAGAGGGTTGTTTACCCCCCACTGATGTTTGGAGCCTGTGCTTGAGGAGAGAAGGGGCACTCCCCGAAGCAGTTGTAACTGGTTGAAACCCCCTCTCCTCCTCATTGTAAAACACACTGTAAACTGAGTATAAGTACAGGGGAATTTTCCCCACAATTTAGACATTCTTGAGACTTGAAGAGACTTACCTGAAACTGGACACAGGACGCTGCTGCATGGACTCACCAGGACCCACCTTGGACTGCTGCTGCTGTGCTGACCTGTGACCTGCCTGGTCACTAGGGGGAACTGCCACCATCTGAATCCCTTGTGCTGGCCTGTAGCTGGGCCCGCCAGCCCTGTGCTTCTTCTCTCGCTTGTCTCCAGGGGCAGGGTGCCATGGCCCCTGCAATTATCCCTATCACGAGGAGTGCTGTTTCATATATCGAAAGTGCTTAGAGAGCGCTGCATTGTGCCCTTGCACTTCCAGCGCGCAGTTGCCGTGAAATAGGCTCACCATAGCAACCTGGGATAATAGATGTGCCTTAAGCGCTTTGAAGAAGCGCTCCATTGCTGCCCAACTTCACCGCTGCAGCCCGGGTGTTTTCTCGAGTTATGAGAGTGTTGCGCTCCACCAAGTGCCCCCAGGGCACCAACAGAAGAAGGAAAGGAGCGAGCGCACTCCAACCGTGCCCCCGGGATGAAACGCACTCTAAGACGCCAGCAGGCACCTTCCTTGGTGCCTGCACACCGCAGCGGCCCGGGTAGGGCAGGAGAGCGGCTTGCGTACCATGTTGGGTGCAGCTGCCTTAGAGCAGGAGGGAAGCCTTATCGGAGGCCCCTGCTCCACTCTTCACTTAGGCAGCCACACTGAGGACGAGGGCGGCTGTCTACAATGTTGCAGGACACGGGGCGGAAAGGGAGTTCCTTTCCCCCCGCCCACTGCCGTAGGGGTGTGAACGCCCCAGTAACTTTTTTTGGGCATCTGTTGTTTGTGTGCCCCCCCCCCCCGCAAGAGGGTCAGCCGCGGCCCGGGGGGGCCTTTAGCGATCGTAAGCCCGAGGAGGGGCCCGTTACAAATCGAAGGGGGATGCGTAATGCCCCCCTCCTTCCTAATTGCTTTCTGGACTTTGGCCCCCCCTCATGAAGGCTGGTTGAGGCCCCCAGTGATCGTGGGCCCCAGGAGGGGCCTGTCATTAATACAGAGGGGATGCGTGCCGCCCCCCTCAACCTCAGAACTCCTGGGAGGCCCCCGTTTGGCGCAGAGGAGCCCGGAGGCCCCCTTTTTCATTCTACAGGCACTGAGGTGCCTCCATCTTAAGCAGGTACTTTCTACAGGATCTACATATGGCATAAGTTATTTTTAGAGACTTTAGTGATTTATATATTGCCTACCTGTTTTATGATGTTTCATATGTGTATGCAAATGTTCCTTTTATGGGCATAACATGCTAATATGTTTTTCTGACTTGCCATACGTTTTATAATGTTCCTAATATAGGCGTTATTGATTTTCTTATGACAAGTGCTTTGGTGTAATAACGTGTTTCCTGACTACTGCTTATGTTGCAGAATACGAAGTAACCTGTGTGCTATATGTGACTACTGCTAGTTCTGCAGAATAACTAATGTGTAATGTTCTGACAACTGCTAAGGTAGCAGGATACTACTGATATGAGATGTTTGGTCTAATAATTGCATTGTGTACAATACAGTATATTTTCATATAATTAGGTGTTGTGTTTCCTTTGTGGTGGGGATAGTGCATCACATGTGTTGTGTGTGTTGTGCAAACGCTTTACACATTGCCTCTGGGTTAGGCCTGACTGCTCGTGCCAAGCTACCAAGGGGGTGAGTAGGGGTTATCTTGGACGTAAAACTCCATTGCCCTGACTAGAGTGGGCGGGTTCTGCCTGACTTAGGTGCATACCCTAGCCAACCAGAAACCTCATTTCTAACATTGGCAGCAGCGATGGGATAGGACTTACACTTGCACAGTACCATTGTGACTCATTTTTGCACTGCAAATTGCACTTAGACCATTACATGTTCTAATTCTCGTTTTTTAAATTACTCTCCTGTTCTCTCTAACTAGTCATTTTTATTTTTACTCCTGTGTTGTATACGTGCACTTTGGACTCTTGTTGTTTTACGCCAGTATTGTGCTCACATCAAAATGGAGTCTACCTTTGACATGGATCAGTTGTGGTTGTACACTCTAGAAGAGTTAAAGGGATTCTGCAGGGAGAGAGATATACCAGTTATGTTTGGAGAAGCCACCAATTTTTCACATATTAGTTCATCAATGGTCAGTACATTATTGATTAATAAAAATCATTGTAAATAATTTCCACTCCTGCAGGGACACACACGTGTTGCTCAAGGTTTAGGTTCTCAAGATTGTCAGAGAAATCAGCCAGTAGTAGGCCTGCCTCCCTGCTTGCTGTTTGTCCAGTAATTATAATCACCAATGAGTAGGATCTTGGCATGATCTACAAGGAAGGGGGAGATGAGTTCTAAAAATGCATGAGGGAAGTGCTGCATAGAATTGGGGGTAAGTGAGGAATCAAATAAGAAAGGTCAAAGGAGAATCCAATTTAATTACAAGATTAATGACAAGATTACCCACCATCGGAATACTTTGCGAGTCACAACTTTGAAGGGTTCAGCATCAAAAGGAGCATCAGATTTGTGTTTCATCTGTTGTCACACCAATACTCGATCTCCTTCATTCATTAAGAGAGAGGTGTGATTTTCTAATGCTTCACATTGAGAAGATTAAGATATTCTTGGAATTCTCAACTGTTGAAAGGCGGACCATTGTCAGGTTTTACAAATAAAGGAACACCGCATTTTGCGAAAATGCCATATAAGCTCTTGATGACTTTGTAATTGATGAGAGATCTTCTACTAATGGAAAACGGAAATATTCATCCATAATCACAACCAATGTCTATTGTCAATAGGACAAAATAAATCAACAGTGATTCTTTCTAATACATGTTTTAGCAAATCCAACATTTATAAGTTATGTGGAGTGTTTTTTGGGAGATAAACAATTGCACAAACGACAGGCCTTCAACTCTCTTTCAACTCTCTCATCAAGTTGAAGAAACCAAACTTGGTCTAGGAGAGCTCGTTTAGTGGCAACAATGCTAAGATGTCCTTCATGGGCCACTTCAATTACTTGTTGTTGCAGACTCCCTGGTATGACAACTTTCAAAGCTCGTAAGACAATTACTTCTTGAAGAACGAACAGTTTGTCTTTTACATTTTGAACTTCTGATATTTGCTGCCACGTGTGAGTGGTTGAGTGTGCTGTTTACAGGACTGATGTGCAATAAAGTCCTTTAATATCAACATGTCACTGTCTTTGCTTCAGCTGCTTTGGAATGGGTACCTTGACACTGTATTGGCACTCGTGAAAAGTAGTCAGTAGGGTTTTGATCTTACCCTGGTTGATGCACATTAGTGTAGTCATATACCTGTAGTTGCAAACCCCAACGTTCAATTCTAAGCAGCATCTTGGCTTTAGGATTGCCAAAGATGGTAAGCAATGCTTGATGATCTGTGACAAAGTGAAAGGATTTCCATAAACACATACGTCTATGTGGAAATGTTCACAAGCCCACAACGCTGCTAAACTTTCTTTTTCAGGATGTGAATAGGCACCTTCAGTTTGTGAAAAACTTCTGCTTGCATATGCCCCAATATGCCGTCGAGCATGTGGGTGTCCATTGTGCTGGGCAAGAATCGTGCCCAACCTGACCGTCTTGTGTGAACAATTAGCTCGGTATGCAGCACTGGATCAAAGTAGGCCAGTCCTGTGGAGTTCTCAATTGCATGCTTGCTTTTTCTTAAAACATTGTTCGCAGTCGTGTGATCAATAAAATGAATCAATTCTTTTTGTTTAGTCTCCTAAGAGAGCTCTTACTATGGTAAAGTTACATATGTATCTGGCACAATATCTGGCTATGCCATGGAATGAACATAACATGCTAACATCTTGTTGGGGAGTGGTGGCTGACATGGCTTCTACTTTAACTGGATCTGAAGTTATTCACCCATCAGAGAAAATATGGCCAAAGAATTTGAGTTTTGTCTTGTGCAACTCACACGTCTCTGCATTGAAGGACTTGTGTAAGAGCATTATTATGTTCTTTTTGTGAGGCACCAAAAACCAATATGTTATAACTGTAATTGAAAGCATTTGTGACAGGCTGTATTATACGTCGAATGACATCTTGAAAACGTTCTGCAGCTGATGACACACAATAATGTAATCTTTAATATCTGAACACACCAATGTGAGTAGAAAAGGTAGAAATGTGCCTGCAATTTTCTTCAGGTTCCAATTGGAGAATCCCTTTGCTCAGATCAAGGCGAGAGAAGACTTCAGCACCATTTAGGTGTGTGATCATGAGGACAATGTATGGACCTGGATGTTGCTCTCTTTCAATTGCCTTTCAAGCTTGATACATACCAAAACAGATGCATACAGTTCTTTCACTGCCCTTTTTGGCACTGCCACTATGGGCAAAAGCCATGGAGTTGGGCCAGTAGATCACTCAACGGTATCATGCTTAAGTAATGTCTCAAGCTCTTTCTCAATAGTTTCTTGTAGATTAAATGCAATTCATCTGTGTCTTTGAGCAACAGGGCAAACATCCTCATTCTTAAGTACCCCTAACAATCCACATTCCCCTCTCTTTTCACTGACTCTTAAACCCTCCTTGTGTCCTGCTTCTCATAACATATTTTAACAAGATTTGCCAGCATGATTGTTGAGAAATAATTTAAGATGCAGCTTCGAGACTTAGGATATATACTGTAAATCTAACGTATTTACTTTAAAATATAGAATGATTAGAGGCACGCCAGCATTGCTTCAATACTATTTGCTTTCAAATATTTCAACTACACGACACTGGTGAGTTTCATAGTCGATGAAAAGAGTCTATTTTTCATAATTCTTTTTTAGAAAGGTATATATTTGCTTATTTGTCTATCACAGCAACCTAAAAATGACAACATTATTCTGAACTACATTGTTGGAATTGTGATTTAAAATAGGAGCTTTCTCAGCCATTATCTGCATTATCCAGTGTGCATGCACCTTTATTCTGGAGTTAAACCCCATTAAGAAAGACTAGGGGGCATATTTAACAATATAGCACACAGTGCAGCTTAGTACAGTGAGGCAAGTCACCTTGCTGTGCTGCATTATAGGGAAAAAGCGGGAATGTACTGTAGTTAGCATTGTAGGGCTAATTCCTGACTCTTCCCAGTGCTGGCACACAATATGCGGCCTAGCTCAAATGCAGGCACCTTTGTACCATGGTGCAAGAGTGCCTGCATTGTAAGCAGGATTGGTTTTGAGTAGGAAGGAGCACTGGCAGCAGCAGCGGATCTATGCCAATGTTTATAGCCTGCTGCTCTCCCATTGTCTTCAAATGGAGAAGCTAACATTCAAAGGATCTAATAAATGCACATAATTAAAGTGACTCATTTACTAGAAAACATTGCCAATAGAGGCATTTTTCCAGAGAAAGTTTGAGAATTGACAGGTTTTACAATCACATATAGTAGGATATATTTATTATAATAATGTCAAGTTCAGTGTAATTATGGCAAGGATAAGATATGCTGTCAGAGGGATTTTTCTGACACAAAATATACATACAATATCAACTAATGTACATGGTTAAAATTACAATAATTGGAAAGCTTCATTTCTATGTGATGTGTTTCTTGAACTATCTGATTGCAAAGCATACAAATCGTACAGGAAATAACTCTCAAGGCTGTTTAGTTAACCACCAGTGGCACAGACAACCTAACAGTTTGCTGAGAGGGCATCCTTTTGTTTTGTTTTCAGTAACAAACTTTGAACAAGGAGGCTGTTTCTGGAAAACAAAAATAAATGCCCCTCATATACTCAGAGCTTTTTCCCAGGGCATAGGGTTAATTTGTCCTGTTTCCTGTCCAGAATGGACAGGTTGTGCCTGGTGTAATAGGAAAAACATTTATGTTGGACAAACTGCCTTAAATAGCACAGACCTTCTGACGTACATTGACCAGTGGCCCTTTTGTGGACAGGCAACCAATCAAAGGTCTCTGATTGTGGAGCCAGCTGAGACTCTGCTGCAGTGCTTAATTTGTAAATAAAAATGTGCTGGTACCCAAAACTCTCCTATGAAACATGCGGCTGCTGCTTTTAAATGTGTGAGCACAGAATACTGAGGCAGCGTAATCCTAAAGCCATCTTGGGACCCTTTGATCCATTTACAGCCACTCTCTGCCCCTTCAAATTACTCTTGCACCATTCTGCCTTCTCCCTTTGTGACGCTTTTTCGTTTTTCTCTTTCTTCATCTTTCCCATATGTGTCTTTTGCTCACAGTAAATGCCTGATGCAGAAAAATAAGTGCCAGCCCTCAAAAATAAATTCCGGCGCCCCCAATCGCCAACCACCGGCAAAAATTAAGCACTGCTCTGCCACATCACCCACCTCTAGTTTGTTGGTCTGGAGCCCCTAGGATGTATAGAACGTCTAAAGCCCCTTCTGCATATAGAACCACTTGTTTAAGTACAGCATTTACTGAGGTTAAATGATCAGTGTTTTCTAATTCCACAAATCCTGCAATCATAGGTTTAATCTGCATCTTTTCTAGATTATTTCATGCCAACAGCTCAGGTCGATTTAGCCTTGGAAGACTGAGAAACTGCTCAGTTTATTAAGTGCACTACGGCTATCTTGCAAGCGTTGTGTGTCATGATAATAATATTGTAACCACTACTTCGATGTAGCCACTACATCTCTGGTTAAGTCTATGTAAGTACATGTGGCATTATATAAGTAAATGTATAATTACTCTGCAAAGTATGCTTATGGGGATGTAGTAGATGCAATATTACTGCAGATTGGTATTATTGATACTGATATTGTATCACAGAACTCTTTACTATAGTGCTGGCTTGAATAAAAATGGAAACCTAGGTGGAGATATGTTTCCAGTGGCCAGTGTAATGTCCTGAAGTGTGCAGTCTATGAGTGGAAAGATATAGGCATACCAAAAAAGTGAGAGCCAACCACAGACCAATCAAAGAAAGACATTGTTTTTGGGGTCAGGTTAACAATTGAAAACAACTTTTACCCAGCTGTTAACTGACCCCATGTCATGCGGGTAACTTCAGGTAGTCCTTATTGTTCATCCAATAGACCTAGGCATGGTGGGACCATACTTATATCGTGGAAGGTGAAAGCTTTGGTGAAGCAGGGACTTTAAATATATTCGGTTCACGCCGTCAATCATATCTACTCATCTGGAACAGAAAGTCCCTGTTCTATTACTGGGCCCAAGGTGAGGACCTTAGAGGTAAGGGGGAACCAATCAGATGCTGCAAATCAAATCAATTTATTTATCAAAGTTTCAATTACAATCTTTGGTAGTCAATGATGAGAGTTGGTGTGAGCTTTAAAGGTTTTGTTTAAAATCTTTAGTAAGTAAATCTTTTATGTTCAATCACAAATAATCAGTAAATTCATAGACAGTATAAATCATTAATATCAGAGCAAATGCATAAAGCGTGTTCCTTAAAGGAAATGTCCCTATTCTAATCTATGAAAAATGAGAAAAGCATTAGTCAGAACCCATTAAGAGTTCAAAATTGGAGAGATGAAAGCATGAAACTTTTAGCATATAATCTCAAACCATAATGCAGGACTTCCCATAAAGAGAGGTTTAAAAAACTCAGTAGCGTCTCAGAGCAGCATAGGTTCAGGCAGAGGAAAGAAAAGGGTCTCTCAGAATTAATCTGAGAAGCGTCTGCAAAGGGCTCTGCAGAGAATTATGGAAAGAGTGTAAGCAGGATCTGTGTGTCTAGTCTAGGAACATACATTTTATAATTTCTCATATCAGCAGTTCGCTACAATAAATTGCAAGTCTCAGCAGTTCATCCAGTCAGGAGGAGGTGTCACCTTGGAAACAGGAAAGCTTCAGGGCCATATTTATACTTTTTGACGCAAAACTGCGCTAACGCAGTTTTGCGCCAAAAAAATTAGCGCCGGCTAACGCCATTCTGAAGCACCATGCGGGCGCCGTATTTAATCAATGACGTTAGCCGGCGTTAGCCGCCGGCGCTGCCTGGTGTGCGTGGAAAAAAACGACGTACACCAGGCAGCGCCGGCGGAGGGGAATATGGAGCTTGGGCGCTAAAAAATGGGGCAAGTCAGGCTGAGGCAAATTTTTCGCCTCAACCCGATTTGCGACATTTTTTACGACTCCCAACCCCCATAGAAATGACTCCTGTCTTAGCAAAGACAGGAGTCATGCCCCCTTGCCCAATGGCCATGCCCAGGGGACTTCTGTCCCCTGGGCATGGTCATTGGGCATAGTGGAATGTAGGGGGGCACAAATCAGGCCCCCCTATGTCACAATTTTTTTTTTTTTTAAATGACTTGCCTGAACTTACCTTAATGTCCCTGGGATGGGTCCCTCCAGCCTTGGGTGTCCTCCTGGGGTGGGCAAGGGTGGCAGGGGGTGTCCCTGGGGGCATGGGAGGGCACCTCTGGGCTCCTTCAGAGCCCACAGGTCCCTTAACGCCTGCCTTTTCCAGGCGCTAAAAAACGGCGCAAAAGCGGCCGGACGTAATTTTTTTTGACCCGCCCACTCCCGGCGTGAATTTTGCCCGGGAGTGTAAATACGGCGCACATGCCTTGGAGTCAATTTTTTAGACGGGAACGCCTACCTTGCATCTCATTAACACAAAGTAGGTGTCCACGCTAAAAAATGACGCAAACTCCATGGACTTTGGCGCTAGACGCGTCTAACGCCAAAGTATAAATATGGAGTTAGTTTTGCGTCGGAATTTCGTCAAAAAAAACGACGCAATTCCGGCGCAAACGGAGTATAAATATGCCCCTCAGTTCTTTAAGCATTCTGAAGACAATGATTCGCAAATATTAAAGTTCTAACAAGAAACATTGCGAATAGATTTAGTTAGTTGAGGTATGTTTCCCATCATTTACTTACTACAAGTCTAAAACAGTTCATGGTTAGATCTCTACATTACTAAATGAGATAATATGGTTCTCATCCATTCTTAACTGAATATATTGTTGTTCATATGAATCATTTGAAAGAAATCAAACAAAACATTCTAACACAGTATTATATTTTATGAAAACTATGCATGTGGGGAGGTCGAAATCTAACATCTTACATTAAATCATACTATCTCAGCACATTTGCCTCATTGAAAGTTTAACATCTCACAGTCCTGTCCTAGGTCCGCGTAAAAGAAAGAAACATACATTTTACCGGCTTTCTAACTGAATACATGTACTATGAAAGCCTACTGCTCTCACTTATGTTCAAAATGCAGCATTTTGCCTGAGGCCAACACATTTATTTCTACATGTTAATTGCATTAATTTGTTATCATTATAAACGCTTCTGCAGTTTCGCAGTGTACTTAGTGATGTTGGGTTGGAAACAACTTCTAGCACAAAGTCACCAACAAGAATATGTTTTTCCCAATTTGGTATCATTAATGTATGGAGCACCATCGGAAGTTTTTTTGACTTTATATCAATCAAATGTATTTCAAACTGGCATATCTGGCGGTGTCAGACTGCCCAACAGGTCAGTCCAACACTATTAGTGATACTGCCTGCTTTCTCTAAAAGTCCCCTAAATCTGAACTACTCACCATGATTAATACAAGCTGTCAAAAACGTGGTAGGTTCTGTACAATGCAAACCCATATAGATCAGCCCCTACCCAGACTTTAGGGCTAAATGCGGTCAGTGAGCAGCCCCATCCAGCTGCCTTCTAATATTTACCCAACTGCAGAATAACAAGTGGCACATACAAATGTTTGTGGAACTTCGCACATTGTTTTTGATAGCAAGGCCTGAACCAACCAACACATATGACCCAGCGTAAAATGATGTAGACAGCATATATAATCAGTGCAACCCCGGATATTATAGCACTGAAGATGTTGGCTGCAAAGCTTCCCCAAATCTGAAGGAAATAAAAACCAGCACTTATAGGTGTAGAATGTTTTCCTACAATCAGGGCCAATGGAATTATGCAGCTGGGGAGCACTAAATTATGTGGCAGGATGGACTAAATTATGCGGCAAGAAAAGGCAAATTATGCGGTGTAGTGCAGCACATTTTCTGTTTGTATTACTTTATTATTTTGTATTTTTTACACATGGTAATACTGTCTGTGCAAGAACTTCACCTCATTAGTACCAGTTCAACAACCAAATTTAGAAATAAGCAAGTGAAAGATGACCAGTTCATCTTTATGATAGGACTTCCTCTACGCATGAACATATCTTGAAACGTTTTGAGTAACTTTTGATTCTGCAGATTATGCAGCAGAAAATGGATTATGTGGCAAATGCAACAAGTCCATAAGTATGCAAAAAAAACTGCAGCTGCTGAATCATATACCAGTCGGCCTTGCTATAGTATGTCAGCTTTTGTTTAACACATAATGCAATAATTTTAGATGCTGAAAAGGTAAAGATTACTGAAACATTAACCATCGACCAAGTACTGATACAATAAAATCTTCAAATCAAGAAAGCACAATTTCACCTCAGTGTGTCACAGCACAGTAGAAGCAGATCAAAAAAGTAAACATGGGACAATGAAAATAACCATACAGGAATTTTTTTTTACTTATGTACTTCTCACAGAAAGGAGACGCAAAACGAACAATATCATAGTGCAATTCCTTACACTCAATCCTGAATTTCTAGACTACCCTCTAATCGTTATGGGTAATTGTGTTTTTTTTTTTGCATTATTAGAGGAGAGCTAATTCAAGTAGGCAATTATTAATTTGGGTGACGATGTTAGGTCTAGGGAGGTATGTGTAGAAAGACAAACTAGTTGGAATACCCAAGCTAAAGACAAATGTAACTCTCTTTTGGAGATCTATTGTTTTCAATACATTACATATATTTATATACTGTACATACTTTGGTTCAGCCCTTGGCTCATCATTGGATGGCCCTGATATGTGTCTCACTTCTCCACTCCCGATTCAATGGCTTTCCTGCTTATTCTTGTGTTTTTCATGTCTAGGATTCGATTTCACAGGGTATGATTCACAAAGGTAAACGTTTTTTTTTTTTTTTTGCCCTCATTAAAAAAAATATTTTGCCATTGAACTCTGGTCAGGTGCCGCCAACCTCATGAGCTCAGGAAGAAACTACCCTCTGGGTTGTACGATGAGACCAGATCCCAACCTAGCCAGGTCAGGGATGCATAATCATCGAACAATATACATATTAAACACCTCAGATCTTTAAAAGCTCCCAAATCTGATTCCCAAATGTCCTTGCTTCCCTTCTATCTACTTCTTTAAAGAAAAGAAACAAACTTCTTCATTCCTTCCAATTAAAGGGGGCGTATTAAGCCCAATTTTTACAAACTTCCCTTCTTGCAAGTAGTAGATAAAACACCAGCTTTCTTTGATGTAACTTAGAGAAAGGAAGAGGAAAAGGAAAAGAGGGGGGAGGGTCCATGTCCAAAGTCAGAATCCCAAACATATTTAGGTGGGGGGTCATTTCAACTACAAAACCCAGAGAAACAGAGATTGTCTTACCCACTGCCGACCAGAATCCTTTTAATTTTGTGCAGGCGGCAAACATGTGAACATCGTCTGCCTCTAAGCTACCACACCGTTTACACTCTGATGCTGAGCAACTTCTCTTTCTCGTTGCCAACCTCCCAGGGGTCCAGAGCACTCTGTGAAGGGTACAATGTTGGTTCCTTCTTAACGCTGCTGATTTGACCACTGAGTATAATGTATCCAAGGATACTTGCCATAACTATTCCAGCTCCTCCTCCGGCAGAAATCCACTCCATTTCTTATATAATGGTTGCGACACATTCTCTACTCTTGATAGAAGATGTTGATATCATTGAGAGACTTCCTTCCTTTTGTCACCAGCTACCTGCAAATCCTGCTCCATTTGGGAGGGGTCTGGGCCAAGACCCCCCTGACCTTTAAGCCACCCATTCACTTGAAAAATCTTAAATCTAGATATGGCCCCTTGTGTCTTATTGTTCCAAAACTCCCACCTCAAAACTGGCCCCTCTTCGGTTAACTGTAACTCCACTGTGTTTGAAGGGCACCGCCAAGCTATCCAATAGACACTCCCTGGTGAATCCCAAATGGGGGCTAATTTGCTATAGTAACAGATACCAAGAAAGGATCTAATTTCATACCAACTAACAGCAGCTGCTCGTAGACATTTCAGTCTAACTTTTTTGAAGAATTTTGGAGCCCCGAACTTATAGGAGAAGCCGCTTACAGGATACCCTCTCAACATTGTCCTGAACATAGACCCCATTATTGAGCCATCTGGAGTCAACAACAGCATCCTATTATTTTTTAATTGATAAGACCAACAATACAACTGTAGATCAGGAAGAGCCAGACCCCCAACACCCAACTTCCTCCTCAATTTTTTCCTGGAAAGGTGAATACCTATGCTGGCTCAAATAAATGATAAAATCTTCTCCTGCAGTTTTTAGGATAACTTCTTTATCAAAACGTACGGGAATATTAGCAATTAAGAATGAAATCTTCGGAAGTATAGACATCTTGATCAGATTAACACGTCCAAAAATCAAAAGTGGCAAATTTTCCCACTTTCTTCGGAGAGCCCCAACCTCCTTAACCACCTTTTCTAGATTCCTAAAGGCTAGCTCTCCTAAATCTTGCATTATCTTTATACCGAAATACTGTATTTCAGGGACCTTTCTATGATCTTCACAGACTTGGTTCCAGGACATTATCTCTGTTTTCCCTTCATTTACCTCATAACCAGCCAATTTTGAGAAGATCCTCACTTCCTTCACAAGGTTAGGGATCGCATATGTGACATCAGAGGTGTATACCATCAAGTCATCGGCATATAGCACCACTTTCCTATAAAAATCGTCGACCACAAAAGGTCTTATACATTTATTTGACCTCAAACTCTACGTGAAGGGCTCAATGTAGAACAAAAAGGATCAGGGAGAGAGGACACCCTTCTCTGGTCCCTCTTCCTATCTCCACTTTTGGCGATAAAATGCCATTAACTAAACTGTTCGCAGATGGAGCACTGTATATCTTTGTCAGAACACTGAATAGGGACTTTTCCAATTCCAAAGTGAGCTAAGACCACCCTGGGATATTTCAAGTTCACATGGTCAAATGCTTTAGCGGCATCTATTGTTACAACTGCCAATGGGATATTTAAAGCTGTAACCTAATCAATGGAACCAATCAAGGAATTATTGAGATCTCTCATATTTCTGCCCGGCAGGAATCCCTGCTGGTCCTGATGTATCAAATGTCCAGCCACTTTATTCAAGCGCCCTGCTAAATTACTGGTGAAGACCTTATAGTTGCAATTGTGAGAAGAGTGATATTCCAAGGGATTCTTGCCGGGTTTCAACAACAAGGAGATTATTGCATCATTCCAGGAATTCGGGATGGGGGAACCCCCCAACTGTATAGCATTAAACAACTGCACCCATACTGGAATAATGACTTCTTCCATTACTACACACAGCCCATTAGGGATCCCGTTGGGACCCGTCGCTTTCCCTTTCTTTGTTCTCTTAACAGCGGCTAAAATCTCACTACCCAATATTTCTTGACTCAATAATTGTGCGTCCTCACTCGATAATCTTGGAAGATGCTTCCGCCCAAGGCAAGCCTCTATTGCCCCTAAAACTGGACCTACATTTTCCCTATATACTTCCTGAAAAAAGGATTTAAGTGCAGCAATTATTCTGGGGTTGTCCTCAACCACCACACCTACGCTGTGATTCATGACCTTCTTGATGTTATTCTGGCACACCTCCAATCTGTTCTTCCAAGCCAGCAGCTTACCACAACTTTCCCCGTGAATGATGTCACACGCTCTGCTGGCTTCTCACTGCTGAGTCACCTCATCCTCGACCAAAGTGTGGAATTTTAACTGTAATTCTTCTCGATGCTCTAGTGCTACACCCTTCCCTGCCTCACTGAGTATATCTGTCTTCAACTCCTCTTCTACTCTTGCAGTCTCCCCCTCCAATTCATCTTGTTGCAACTTCTCCTGCCTCACCCAGTGAGTTATCGTTCCCCCCTTAACCGGGCCTTATAAGTGTCCCACACCACATGAAGCGGAGCTGATGCCATATTCCAGGAACAAAAACTCATGTGACTGCTGGGATATCCTGTAAACTAACTGTGACTGCGCCAACATTCTTCTATCCATTGTCCATCTCCTTTCCGCCCGTCCCTCCTTCTGCTGAATTTTTAACAGTAAGACCAAATGGTCCGATAAATGGATGGGCATCTGATCCAGTTCGGTGACTCTCTCCATCACTTTTCTCTCAACACGAAAGTAGTCTAGCCTAGACTAATGACTGTTGTAGGAGGCTGGACTGGCTTGTAGTGAGTACCTAGGGGTACTTGCACCTTGCACCAGGCCCAGTTATCCCTTATTAGTGTATAGGGTGTCTAGCAGCATAGGCTGATAGATAATGGTAGCTTAGCAGAGCAGCTTAGGCTGAACTAGGAGACGAGTGAAGCTCCTACAGTACCACTTAGTGTCATATGCACAATATCATAAGAAAACACAATACACAGTTATACTAAAAATAAAGGTACTTTATTTTTATGACAATATGCCAAAGTATCTCAGAGTGTACCCTCAGTGAGAGGATAGGAAATATACACAAGATATATATACACAATACCAAAATACGCAGTTATAGTCTTAGAAAACAGTGCAAACAATGTATAGTTACAATAGGATGCAATGGGGACACATAGGGATAGGGGCAACACAAACCATATACTCCAAAAGTGGAATGCGAACCACGAATGGACCCCAAAGCTATGTGACCTTGTAGAGGGTCGCTGGGACTATTAGAAAATAATGAGGGTTAGAAAAATAGCCCACCCCAACACCCTGGAAAGTGAGTGCAAAGTGCACTAAAGTTCCCCAAAGGACAAAGAAGTCGTGATAGGGGAATAAGGCAGGAAAGACACAAACCAACAATGCAACAGCGATGGATTTCCAGTCGAGGGTACCTGTGGAACAAGGGGACCAAGTCCAAAAGTCACAAGCAAGTCGGAGATGGGCAGATGCCCAGGAAATGCCAGCTGCGGGTGCAAAGAAGCTTCTACTGGACAGAAGAAGCTGAGGTTTCTGCAGGAACGCAAAGGGCTAGAGACTTTCCCTTTGGAGGACGGATCCCTCTCGCCTTGTAGAGTCGTGCGGAAGTGTTTTCCCGCCGAAAGAACGCCAACAAACCTTGCTAGCTGCAAATCGTGCAGTAAGCGTTTTTGGATGCTGCTGTGGCCCAGGAGGGACCAGGAGGTCGCAAATTGGACCAGGAGGTAGAGGGGATGTCGAGCAAGACAAGGAGTTCTCTTAACAGCAGATAGCACCCGGAGAAGTGCCAGAAACAGGCACTACGAGGATGCATGAAATGGTGCTCACCCAAAGTTACACAAAGGAGTCCCACGTTGCCGGAGACCAACTTAGAAAGTCGTGCAATGCAGGTTAGAGTGCCGTGGACCCAGGCTTGGCTGTGCACAAAGGATTTCCGCTGGCAGTGCACAGGGGCCGGAGTAGCTGCAAAAGTCGCGGTTCCCAGCAATGCAGTCTAGCGAGGTGAGGCAAGGACTTACCTCCACCAAACTTGGACTGAAGAGTCACTGGACTGTGGGAGTCACTTGGACAGAGTTGCTGGATTCGAGGGACCTCGCTCGTCGTGCTGAGAGGAGGCCCAAGGGACCGGTAATGCAGCTTTTTGGTGCCTGCGGTTGCAGGGGGACGATTCCGTCGACCCACGGGAGATTTCTTCGGAGCTTCTAGTGCAGAGAGGAGGCAGACTACCCCCACAGCATGCACCACCAGGAAAACAGTCGAGAAGGCGGCAGGATCAGCGTTACAGAGTTGCAGTAGTCGTCTTAGCTACTATGTTGCAGTTTTGCAGGCTTCCAGCGCGGTCAGCAGTCGATTCCTTGGCAGAAGGTGAAGAGAGAGATGCAGAGGAACTCGGATGAGCTCTTTCATTCGTTATCTAAGGAATCCCAAGAGACAGAGACCCTAAATAGCCAGAAAAGAGGGTTTGGCTACCTAGGAGAGAGGATAGGCTAGCAACATCTGAAGGAGCCTATCACAAGGAGTCTCTGACGTCACCTGGTGGCACTGGCCACTCAGAGCAGTCCAGTGTGCCAGCAGCACCTCTGTTTCCAAGATGGCAGAGGTCTGGAGCACACTGGAGGAGCTCTGGGCACCACCCAGGGGAGGTACAGGTCAGGGGAGTGGTCACTCCCCTTTCCTTTGTCCAGTTTCGCGCCAGAGCAGGGCTAAGGGGTCCCTGAACCGGTGTAGACTGGCTTATGCAGAAATGGGCACCAAATGTGCCCATGAAAGCATTTCCAGAGGCTGGGGGAGGCTACTCCTCCCCTGCCTTCACACCATTTTCCAAAGGGAGAGGGTGTAACACCCTCTCTCAGAGGAAGTCCTTTGTTCTGCCATCCTGGGCCAGGCCTGGCTGGACCCCAGGAGGGCAGATGCCTGTCTGAGGGGTTGGCAGCAGCAGCAGCTGCAGTGAAACCCCGGGAAAGGCAGTTTGGCAGTACCAGGGTCTGTGCTACAGACCACTGGGATCATGGGATTGTGCCAACTATGCCAGGATGGCATAGAGTGGGCAATTCCATGATCATAGACATATTACATGGCCATATTCGGAGTTACCATTGTGAAGCTACATATAGGTAGTGACCTATATGTAGTGCACGCGTGTAATGGTGTCCCCGCACTCACAAAGTCCGGGGAATTGGCCCTGAACAATGTGGGGGCACCTTGGCTAGTGCCAGGGTGCCCACACACTAAGTAACCTAGCACCCAACCTTTACTATGTAAAGGTTAGACATATAGGTGACTTATAAGTTACTTAAGTGCAGTGAAAAATGGCTGTGAAATAACGTGGACGTTATTTCACTCAGGCTGCAGTGGCAGGCCTGTGTAAGATTTGTCAGAGCTCCCTATGGGTGGCAAAAGAAATGCTGCAGCCCATAGGGATCTCCTGGAACCCCAATACCCTGGGTACCTCAGTACCATATACTAGGGAATTATAAGGGTGTTCCAGTAAGCCAATGTAAATTGGTAAAATTGGTCACTAGCCTGTCAGTGACAATTTTAAAGAAATGAGAGAGCATAACCACTGAGGTTCTGATTAGCAGAGCCTCAGTGAGACAGTTAGTCACCACACAGGTAACACATTCAGGTGCTTTAAACACAAGAAGGTTGTCAAACAACTGGGACAATGAGGTAGTGTCATCCACATTTGTCCTGTAATAACTAACTAGAGGGTATATAACCTTGTGGACCTTTATCTCTGCAATTATTCATCGCCCTCCCTCATCTATCTTACACCGAACTAAGCTTGCCCCTGAGTTTGCATTAAGGACCAGGGCCACTCCTTTGGATTAGCATGATTGAACTTTTGCTATTATAGTTTCCACTCATCCTAGCTTGGAGAAGAGATCTTTACACTCCTGCCTCAAAAGGTGAGTCTCTTGTGGCGTCAAAATCTGGGCTTCACTATCTTTTATATATTGCAGAATCAATCGACATCTCTTAACAACTCTGAGGCCCTTAACATTCCAACAAAGGATCGCCCATGATTTCATCAAGTTTTCCTGACCCAAACCCATTCAGTCCAGCCTAATGTCCACTGGGCTCTATGCCCAAAAAAACTACTTAATACCTCTGTCAGGCCGCTAATCACCCTGATAGTTATCTGACCGGTCACCTGCCTTAAATTGAGGACATTCAGGCCCATATTTATACTTTTTTAGCGCCGCATGTGCGTCATTTTTTTATGTGAAATACAATTGTATTTTGCAAGTTTGCGCTGGTTTTGCGTCAAAAAGCGGCGCAAATACGGCGCTAAAAAAGTATAAATATGGGCCTCAATTTTTTGTTTGTTTTTTCCCACTGCACCCCACCATAAGTGCCCACCCCAGGGGAACCCTCCCATCTCATACTAGGCATATCCTGATGCCCATTCCACCCAATCCTATAAGAGAGCCTACATCAGATCTCTGTACTTAATTACTACTAGGGCACCCCTCCTTCGCTATCTGAGAGATAAAAATACCCACCTCCACAGGTTCCGAAAAATTATACATCTTGTTTCGCCACATAACTTTCATAAAAGCCAAAACCTCAATTGCGCTGTAGCACTCAGTTTCCTCAATTCCTCCAACCTCTTCCCCAATTCCCACTGCCTATCTGCGGCCTCCTTAGAGACATCAGATATGGGCCAAGATGTATGAAACTTTTTTGCACTTGCAAACGGTGTGAATCACAAAATTCGGCTGTTTGCGAGTGCAAAAAAGTAGTCTGCGATGCAGGAAAGGCATTCGCAGACCAAAATTAATAAATTGCACAAATTGCGATTTTTTGGGTTGCGACCTGGTTTTGCGAGTCCAACTTTTTCGCAGAATGGCATTTTGCACATGCAAAATACCATGAAAAGAAACCAGGTGGTAACCTGGTGCAAAATTTAAAAATGCATTTAAAATGCATTTTTCAATTGTACACGTAAAGCACACATGCCCTTTTGGCATGTGTGCACCTTACATGTCCCCCAAAAAATGTTTGAGGTGCAGCAGAGGGGGCCTTAGGCCCCCAGCACCCTGGGGTTTTGCATTTCCAAAATTGCGATTTCTGGTTCAGAAATCGCAATTTTGGAAATGCTAAAAATGTGCAGATATGGGCCAACAGGCCCATAGCTGCAAATGGGGCCGGTATCGCAATTTGCGATTCGGTAATAGCATTTGCGATTTTTAAGAAATCGCTATTACCGAATCGCAAATGTGAAACATGGCACTTTGCGAGTCGGAAATAGCGATTTCTTAAAAATCGCTATTTCCGAATTGCAAAGGGCCGTGATGATACATCTGGCTGCGAATCCTGAAAGAAGCCCCTAGAGCTTGTAACGAGCCAGCTTTTAGGGGAACATGGTGGCTAGCTAGGGCTCGGTTGGAGCAGCCGCCCGGGGAGAGCCGCATTACGGTCAGATTAACCCCACGGCTGATCTCCTGGCGGTGCGGTAATGCTTAGGATAACGTAGGCCCCCCCACCCCACCTTTTTACCGTATTTATGGTGCTGGTCTCCATGGTGGCCCGGGGGTCTTTTTCTTGTGGATTTCTGCAGCTGACGCGCTCCGGACCCAGCGCACAGCACGCTGGAGACCTCACAGAGGGCAGCTGGGGCAGAGCCAGCACAAGTTGCTTGCCGGTCCTGGAGCCTGTAATGGAGAAAGAAAACGCCTGAAACTGATGAGCGGGGCAGAGGAATGAAATAAGTTGCTTCCTCAGTTAATGGAGCTTTCAGACCAAAGTTCAGAAGGCAAGCTGGGTAAACGAGCTGATGATAAGGCTCAACTTGTGAATCTCATAAAGCGGAGTGGTTCTGAGAGACATTTGTTGAGGCCCCGGCATTCTCGTAGCAGTGGAGGGAGGCCTGAGGTTAGGATTAGAACAGATGAAAGTGAGGGCCTCTGTTAGGATGGTTAAACCTCACCTGAAGAATGTGTTAACAAAGGCCCCCCCCACCTCAAAAACGCACTGAAATCACTTGTAATGAGAGTGGCAGCAGAGAAATCCCTAACAGAGGATAAGAGTCTGTTAATCAAAAACTCAAAGAGAATCACGCCTTCCTTAAAATCGTATTTTAGATCTCGGACAGAGATGAGTGATCTTCTTACCTTCTGTAAGAAGAAGCAGCTAAGTTTAACTGAGTGTGGAAGTTAGGTAAGGAGGTTGGATTTGGAGAATGCAGTTTTGATGGAGTTACCTATATGTGCCACCCGCCTAGTTTTTTACTTCAACATTTTATGAGGGTCCCACAGGGGTAGGGGTGGTCCCCTCTAACTTGTGTGATGGGACAGTGCCAGGAGGGAGCGGTGGAATACCCCCAAAGGCCCCAGATGCCCAGAGAGTTGGAAGATTCGGGAGCACTGGTTAGCGGGCCTGGGGGTTGGGATTTGGTTCAAACAACTCTTCCTAAATTGTCTCAGGAGATCAAGGATCGTTTTGCAATCTCTGAGGCAAATCAGAGTGGGATCCAAATCACCTGCTCCAGTCTAGAAGTTAAAATTGAGAATTTGGCTCAGCGTACACAGGACTTAGAGGAGGGGTTTGAGACGCTCCAAACAGTGGTCCAGGAAAATTCTCACGCGGTATCACATCATAATGCCAGATGGACAATGTCAGGATTCTAGGGGTGAAGGAGGGCTTGGAAAATTCGGATATTAAAACATTAGTGATTAACCTTATGAAAAATTCCTTTCCGTATGATAACTGGATGGATAATCGTGAAGTGGAAATTCAGCGAGTGCACAGGGATCTGTTTAAACAACTTCCCGGGCGGAAGAGCCCTCGGAAGATCATAGTGAATTTTCTCTCATACTCTGTGAAAGTGAAGTTAAACTTACACTTTTAAGTTTAAAATTGTTTGCTATTCACATAGGTACTTTAATAGTAGTATCTTTATGACTGCGGAGTCTCCACACATAAAAAGATAGGAGTAAAGATACTACTAATTAAGCACCTTTGTGAATACCAATTTTTTCTACATGTACACAAAAGTGTAAGTTTACTTTTGTGAATCAGGCCCACAGTGTTTAGAATGGATGACGTATACTTCCTCTGCTGACGTCAAACCTTGCGTTGCAGTGCATGTGAGCAACTATTTTCTCTCCTTCTTTCTCTCCCAGCTGACCATTCCCCTGCTTCCTCCCTTTACTAACTGCCCATCCCTACTACCTAGCCGGTGTCTGTTAACCCCACCAGCTCTCTTGCGCCTAGTGCACAGCAAATTGCACTACCCACGGACAGCCATCCTTAAATGCGTATTTAACCATTCCCGCACTGCCGCCTCTGTGTATTCATACTTGAGTGGCAGGCACCTTGGAATGGTATTTGCTATATTTAAACAAATCCCATTCAAAGATGGTTTCTGTCGTGGGTGTGGCCTGACCATCGACCAGTATGGACTCTCGGTTGTGAAGCTCCAGGTGACTCTGCCCATCTAATGCTATTTGTGGACACCATACCCGTTGTATAGTGAGCTGACTAACTTGCGCCGAAGCCCTGCACTACCTGGAAACTAAGGTTCCCTTATCGGCCATGAAAATTTAGCATAATACACTGTGGCGCTGAGTGCCAGCCACTGCGGCCGGACGCTGCCCACGGAGGCTCCGTGGTGAAATGGGCTGTGGGTGAGCCTAAGGGCCAGGCTGCAGCGGAACGACTGATGCGAATTAAGTTTTAAGTTAGGCCTCGCCTGACTAGAATCTCCAACTACCTCCTGTAAGGACAAGACTGTCTTGTTAAATCCCCATCTACTGGGGCTCAGATTATCTCCGGACAGGCCATCTAGACCTGGGGCTCCCTGGAGGCATTCTCGCTATTGGACGAGTGTAGGTTGGATGCTTCCTTCATTGTGAGTCCTGCTATTTGCCACTGATTGCACTCTGCAGCCCTTATCTGGTGGCTTTGCTGGTTTGTCCTGCGGGTCTGCCGCGCTGCGGCTGATTGCGCGGGGTTGGAGCCCTTGTTGGCAGTCTCACCTGGGGTAGTGCATGGCTGTGGAGCCCGGTGGGTGCTGCCCTACAACTGAGGCCCAAAAGGTACTTGTGTCACTACTATCAGGTGCTCCGGGTGCTGCGACCTATTTACAGGTGACCTTCCTGACCAACCGACCCTCAGGCCTGCCCTACACACAATGGTGAGTCCTTGGGCAGGCTACCTCCTACGAGGCTCTCCACTGCTAAGGTGCTGACCCTCCCCATACCTTTGCAGTGACTAGAGAACCTGGATGTGCAGCGCCATTGTCCCAAAGCTGACTAGTATTTAACGCTCCCTCGCCTGTGACCTATCTGACTATGACCCCGTCATGCCTGGACTAGGTAGCTACCTACCAGGATCAGCACCCCATCTGGTGAATACTGCATTCCTCTCTGCCCTGGGTGCTGCACATTACAGACTGGCACATGGCACGCTGAATGGGCACCTCAGCTCCTAAGGCCTGGCCTTACATTGCTGTAGTGTCTCACAGGCTACCTCAGACTTGATACAGATCTCTACTCCTGAAGCGTGAAATGAGTCACGGAGATCTCCAGCAAAAAAAATTGTTGCTCGACAACAACAAAACTCCAAAGCGCACCACCATGGATGCGCATACATCTGATGACCTTGTAACTGGCCCCACATCACATTCCTCTTTGGACAACACAGAGGCAATAATGGGTGAGCTCCAGGATGGATTTCAGGCAATAGACTCTCACGTTGACTCCCTTACTGCAAGGCTGGATCGAGGATGACTGTGCAGATACTCAAAAGCACCTGGAAAAGGTAGAACAGCTCCTGAAAAGTTTTGCATTTAAGAGTTAAGACCTGGAGGTGTGCTCGTGCTGTAATAACATTCATAATATAGGGGTGGCGGAGTCTACCAACACTGGGCGTATGGACTGATTTGTGGACAAACTCCTGGAGCACCTATTTGGCAGGGAAGCCTTTAAAAACACCTTCATTTTGGAGAGTGCTCACACGTTGCAGGGACAGCGCCCTGTGCCATGGGCCCCACTGCAACTCATAAGTGGTCTTCTTCTGAATTCCAGGGACAGAGACACAGCTCTGCACCTTGCCCCAGAGAAGGGGCCTTTACAGTATCAGGGTATGTCCATATCTGTCTACCCAGATTCCACACATTTGGCGTAGAGTGCAGCTCAAATATGTGGATACTAAGCGGCATATTTATACTCCCTCTGCGCCGATTGTGCATCAAACATTTTGACGCACAATCAGCGCAAACGTTGCCCCGTATTTAAACTTTGACGCCCGAGCCCACGGACGACAAAATTCCGCTGTGTGCATCATTTTTTGGATGCGGCAACCCGCCTTGCGTTAATTATGTGCAAGGTAGGTGTTCCCGTCCAAAAAATGGCTTAAACTGCCATGCGTCGTATTTATGCATTCGGGCAAAAATGACGCACGGCCGGGAGGCGGAGCCAGAAAATGACACACAGCTCAATTTGCGTAAAAAATTAATGCCTGGGTCAGGGCAGGCATTAAAATGGGGCAAACACACCTGTATTTAATCAGAACACACAGAACAAACAGCAGAGCAGCAGAGCAGCAACAGGGAGCCATGGAGGTGATTCTAATCCAGCGTGCACGCAGACGCAGAGCCCAGCAGCAACAACAGCAGCTACAACAACACCAGCAGGGACCCCAAAGGCAGCGCAGAAGGCTGGAGAGGATATTCCGCCCAAGAACAACCCTTCAGGGCCTCAGGGAACAGGACATCATACAGAGGTACCGGTTGAACTGGCAGGCCATTCAGCAGCTGCTGCGAAACATTGAACAGCAGTTGGCCCCCACTTTGGTGACACCCCGCACCATCCCAGCAGAAACAAAGCTGCATGCCGTACTTCATATGCTGGCAAGTGGCTCTTTCCAAACAGCTGGTGCCCTGGTTGGCGGAATATCACAACCATCATTCTCCGCCTTTTTGCCCAAAGTACTGGATGCCATCATTCGACTGACACCCCTCCACATCTGCTTCCCTAACACACTGCAGAAGCAGCAGGAAACAAAACAGGGGTTCTCCGCAATCAGTGGCTTCCCACACGTCCTTGGTGCAATCGACTGCACACATGTACGCCTTGTGCCACCTGCTGCAACTGAACACCTCTACCGCAACAGGAAGCACACACATTCCATCAACGTGCAGACCATAGTCGATCACCAGGGATTGATCACCAACATCGTGGCTAAATATCCTGGGAGTGTACATGACTCATACATCTTCCGTCACTGCACCATCAATGAACACTTCCAGGATGGACGGTATGGCAATGGACTACTTGTTGGTAAGTACAAAAACCTACTTATATACACACTGCATAGCAACCCTCTAGGACACACAACACATACACCACAACAGCAACATGTGAACAGGAACACACTGAGGTCGTGACATCACTAGCCATGTTTCTTAAGTCACCATTGAACCTGTCACACATTGGAAATTACTGCACAGCCTAATGTGAAGACGTCAATGAGTGTGGTTGCCTAAATGTCACCGTGCAAATTGTAAGTGTCCCAATGACCTTTACATTAATACATTGCATAAGTGTCAAGGTATGGGATGTCCAGGGTACTTTGATATGAACCTTTTTTAACAACACTTTCAATTTTAACTGTGCATGGAACTATCATCTCACCCCCAGTGAAGACACACGGACACCTGTATCACAAGTCACAATGCTAGGGAGGGCACACTGTACTGCAAATCCCAAAACATACTGCTGACAAACGGTTAGCAGGCAAACACTCGTTCAGCCAAGGAAACAAAACAATGCAGATGGTACAGCCGACAGGCATAGGATGTCACATTAGTACACAAAAGAGTCACAGACAACACAAGACAACTACTGCCATTAAAGGTCTTTTCAATAGTGCCAGCTACATCAACATGATTCCATTCATTTTCTCTTGCAGCTGATCAGGGGTATGGCATCCAGCCATGGATTATGACACCATTTGGCAACCCAAGTACAGCTGCAGAGCGTGCATACAACGAGGCCCATAGGATGACACCCAGCATTGTCGAGCGGACCTTCGGCATCCTCAAGTCAAGGTTCCGCTGCCTCGACATCACTGGTGGTAGCCTCCTATATTCCCCCGAGATGGTCTGTAGGATCATCCTCACATATGCAATATTGCACAACATTTGTATCAGAAGAAACATTACCCTCCTGGAACCAGAGCCACACATGCCTGAAGAGGAGGAAGAGGAGGATGCTAGCCTGCAACAGGAGGGGGAACTACAGAACACAGCTGCTGGTATACGCAGGCGGCAACAGATTGTAAATATTTTCTTCTGAATATAATCACCTTCACCATTTTAGTTAACTAATTTAAATAAACACCTATTCTAATCACCATATCATGGTCTGGCTATTCCTTTTTGCACACCTTCATCTCTACTTATCAGAATAAGAGTGTTGCCTCATGGAGCATTGCTGAGATACTGAGTAGGACACAGAACATCCCAGAGCTAATGTGATTCCTAACATACAATGGTCACATACACACACACTCTTAATGACATATATCATGTACATATCTCCTTTGAAGGCCAATAGCAGAGGACCACAACTATTTCACAAATAAATGTTGAAAGCAAGGTCCAACGCAGCATATGGCACACAACTATGACACCATCACTCAATAAGGGGAAAACAAGCCACATACATGAGGCAGTCAATGTGCTTTGGCATCACTAACAGGAATGTCTGACAAGACCCTTGACAGCAGTTAGTCCAACTGCATTCCAATATTTTCAAGGAGTATCTGTGACTAGAGTTCCATAGAAGCAGAACATAGACAGCACAAGTGACACACATATGACATGCATTGCGCACATGACATTCCATGCACATGTCAGGCCATTTCCTGACTCCTGACACACCCATGCACCTGGTCACAAACCACCTGTGGGAAGAGGTCCCTGGAATACTAAGATGTGTACCCTGATAATACCTCCTCTACACACACAGACCAACATTAGCAAACCAGTGTGCTACACCCTTTCCTAAGGTATGCCATTGTCATAGAACATCTGACTGCATGGACGTCAAGTCAATTTATACACTGTCTTCTAGTTTCAAAGCCCTGTTAGCACATGTAGATTGCTTCCCCTTGTGAAAATGTCTGTTGGCCCTTAGAATGCAAGTCTCACCTACAGGACTGGTGAGAAACAGATGCAGCCCACACCTGTGATCACCTCCATGCACACCACCCATTTAAAAAAGCACTGCCCCTGATGATGCCTGGAACAGCATAGGAGTTGCCATTATGTCAAATACACCGTCAACCATTGATACTAATTAAGCCATGTAACACAGCCCTTGCGTTCATTTGTCACCTTCAAAAACACAGGACGTACACAGTTTGACATGTCATCTGTCTAGTTTGTCCTCCAAACAGTCTCAGTCAGACCACTGATTATGTAACTTGTCCAGTAGCTGGCTCCTGAATCACCTTGCATTCTGTCAGCCTGACTGGCAACTGTCTGTGCGTCACACTTAAGTATCCCTGTGTCTATATATGTACCACACGTGCGTAAGAAAACCTCCCATTCATCAGGGGGCATTGGGCATGGGCTTCTTCCATGCATACCCAAATACATTGTATAGCATCATCTGCCTTTTAACTTTACCATTTGAGTTACATCCTCTAGGAAATGCAAAATTCATGGCCCATCCCTTGTCTGGGTTGCATATATGCATGAATGACAAAGTGTGACAGTGTCCCAGGGTCATAGGCAGGGATTGGGTACGGGGCAACCAGCAACCTCTGATAATGTACATGAATAATACACAAATGTCAGAACCATGACAGTTCACACACAGCATCACAGTGCGCACAACATAGTGATGGGCCGTGTGTGGTGAATAGCTGCGAGAATAAACAGCACAGAGGCTATGATGTTCCCAGATGCAGTGGGAAGTGCAGAGGCCAACCTGTGTACAAATGTTGTAATGACACCTGCCGGAACATGACAATTGAAACATTATCTCACTCAGCACACCAAGGTTGCCCTGTTGACTGTCTCATTACACGTCTTTAGTGACAGGATGGGACCATCCACATGTTGGTTCACATGTCCACATCTACTTTACTCACATTGATCAACAAAGGATACTCAGTAGTTACAGGAATAGCTGCCACTAACTCATGATGAGTCCTGGTCCGAACTGTGACAAATTACACCCCAAACAATCTACAGGATCATCATTGGACCACACACATGAACAAGACACCTATGTACAATTGATCACTGGAAATATGTGGACACGTGCTGTCTTGTATGCTGGTCCACCACAGCCACGTGATAGTTGGGGCTTACTTCTATGGCCTCAACTGTGGTGTCATCATACATATGAGATTGACCCTTGTCTGTCTGTGCAAACAACATGGTACCCACTTCCTCAATGTATATGTATGACTCACTGTGGGATTCATCAACTAGTGCCTAGGAAGCTCTTACCAATACTCTAGGACATAGGATGTAGAAAATGTGGACAATTGACATCATCATCATCATCATCAAACAGACTTTATTCGACTTTCAACAAGCCATAAAAGTATCAAGTAATAGCACATTTAGTAATAAATATGTATAAGAAAAATTATAAATAAATAGGGAAAGTAATAAAACACATCCTTAATTCATTCAAGGACAGATATATAAAGCTTGATAAATTTACATCAGTGCAAAATCGAGTTCCATTACAGTATTTTCTAGAGAGTGAGGAGTTTACCGGAGATTCCAGATATTCAAATAAAATTAGTTCAGTACGCCCATAGACTTCCTTACAGAGAGTACTGTACATAAAAAGTTTGCTAAAATTCCACACATTTCAATAGAGGATAAAATCTGTAAGCTGAAATACGCGTCGCGGCACTGACGCAAATTAGTCGATCTTAAAAAAGGCAATAAGAAAAGTTTTCTTGGTATATCATAAAATTTACAAAAGAGGACCACATGCATGTAGATTGGGGAGCTTTCGCATCACATGGACATGCTCTTAAAGCTGTACTCCAGTCACTCATAATCGGAAAGGTTACTAGCCGATGGAAGATATTTAAGCGGAATCTTGTAAGAACAAATCGATGTCGGGGATTTACCACGCTTACTAGGTAAGGCTGGACTGCATCCGTCGACAGAATTAGTTGGTTAGACATTACTGTAGATTTTTTTGATTCCACTTCCCATCTCTGTTCATCCAAGTGCTTCAAAGTCAGAGCCCTCAAATCTCTCCTGGTTATTTTTCCAGTGATTGTGGGTTTTGGTAATATGCTTCGCAGCCCATATTTTAAAAAAAGGTCATAATATATCTCAGCCAGGGAACTCTAAGCGAGTGTGTTAGATTCATGCAGTCGGATAGTATGGCCTGGTTTAATCCGATATGCTCAGAGGTCCACACTTTATGCCATAATAATAGAGACTGTATCTTAATTAGATCAATTACAAAGTGGACCCCTAGTTCTGAATGGCTAATATATGATGACGTGCTATTTGGTGCCATTAGCAGGTATCTGAGGAAGTCATTTTCCACCAACTGAATCGCATGGCAGTTTGTATACCCCCAGATACATGCTCCATAAGTGGCCGCCGGGATACATTTGGCTTTGTAGATTTTTACCATGTTTGACGGGGAGATCCCCCCTAGTTTTTTGGAAAAGATCTTCAAGGCCGCCGTTGTTTTAATGATCTGGTCTTTTTTTGTTTTCACGCAGTGTGCCCAAGTGGCTTGTTTATCGAACATTATGCCCAAATATGAGAAGGTGGGAGCTATCTTCACCTTGTCCTCGTGAATAGTGACTTTATAGGACTTGCTCAGTTTCCTGCCACAGTTCATTATGAACATTTTCGAGCGGTTGACTGTGAGGCCCAGGGCTGTCATGTAATTTATACAAGTGGTTAGGAGTTTCTGGAGGGCTAGTGGTGTCCTGGCCATGAGTACTGCATCGTCTGCGTATAGAAGTGCCGGAACGGGGCGATTGCCTATTTGTGGAAGGTCTTTACATTTGCTTATCAATTCACTTTCTAGGTTGTTTATGTATAATGAAAATAGAAGTGGTGTGAGAACGCAGCCTTGACGCACCCCTCTGTATATGCCAAAAGACTTAGTGCATTCCCCTCTCATCCCGTACCTTACTCTTGCTCTGCACCCAGTATACAAATCCCTTATGAAATGGACTATTGTTGGTTCGACCCCCATTCCACTGTACCTAGTCCTGTGCGGAAGCCATACTGCACTGGGGATAGAATGTTATTTTCTTCAGCCCATGTTTGGAGTCTATTTAGAATTATTCTCCCCGCTAATTTGGCTGATGTATCGAGGAGAGAAATTGGCCTATAACAGGCTGGGTTAAGGCGATCCCCCTTTTTGTAAATGGGTATGATGATAGAATGGCGCCATGTTGATGGTGGGCCTTGTGTGCAAATGGCCCTCAGTACCTGCGTCAATAGAGGGCCCCATAAGTCGGTGTTAGCTTTATATAGGTCGATTGGAACACCATTGGGCCCTGGCGCTTTCCCTGCTTTGCTTGTGTTTATAGCTTCTACTACCTCCTCTAAGGTAAACTGAGGTGATACTGCTAGGTGTCGATCTTCCTCAAAGTCTGGGACTTTTAGAAGGTCCGGAGGAACTCTGTCATTGGGTTGACAGTATATCTTAGAAAAGTACGTGATCCAGTCCTCTTCCGAAATTGCAATTTCCATTCTAGGGGTATTATTGTCACCTAGAACGGGAGTATTTATTATTTTCCAGAAGAGGGCATTGTCTTTCGTCAGACTAGCTCTGTGTAAGTTGTCCCATGACTTCCCTCTCAAAGCGAGTTTCCTCTTTTTTGTGGCTGTCTTGTATGCCAGTCTAGAGATACGTATTTCAGTCTGACATCTTATGGGGGCACTTAGGGCTTTTTTTAATCTTGTGTGTGCTTTCGTACAATCGTGTTCAAACCAACCGGTTTCCCTTTTCTTACCCCCTGCCCCTCCTGTCCTAATCGTGAGGGCTTTTTTTACGATGTAGGTTATCTGTTGGAAAGCACTTAGACATTGTCCTGGGGCCGTGTCATCACTAAGGCAATCAAGGAACACTTGGGTATGTTCACGAAATATATCTTTTAATAATACCTGTGGGTCAGTCTGAGTCCATCTCAGTATATAACCATTACCCGGGGCTAGTACAATATCGTTTACCATCGTTACCTCTCTGGCTTTAGCCTGTGTGGCAGGGATTAGTGAAAGTTCCAGGCTTTGAGGGAAATGGTCGCTTATTGCGATGTCGTGGATTATGTAATTAGTAAAATAGTGTACAATTGACATGAACATGCGTCTGCCATCCATCTGGTGCATGCTATGTCACATGTGGTGTCTACGTGACCCTAAAACCTGGAAGTATACTTTACGGGTGTTGTTACATGTATGACTAACACATGCCCTTTTATTCATTCCAAATTTGACTTGCATTTTAGGATTGGACACATGGACGTCACATTCATACAACCATATGTACAATAATGCTTCATGTGATATACACACACACTTGGTCAACCAACACATTAGTTGTCAAAGCACACACTTTGAGCCAAAGGCATTTAGGTATTGTACATATGTGCGTCACATTGCTATCCTCTCCTTATGACAAACATGCACAAATTGTGCCACACATATATGTAGGCCACACTTATGACCATCTATGACATCAGCCAACTGTAAACATACTGTGAAGGGTGTAGTGGATGATGTTCCGCTGCAGTATGATGTCACACATGTGAACATACACCATCAACACCATATTCTCTTCAATTAGCCAATCTCGGATGTGTTCCAAATGTAAAATAACCAAAAAACAAGTAAAAATGCCCCAAACCAGTTAATGCACTGTAATTTTTACGTCCCTAGCGGTGTGCGTCATTTTTTGTTTACCAAAACTGTATATGTGTCATTTTTTTTGACACACAGGAATGAAATTTTGCCCGCATCCAGATATTTGTACAGTCCATGTATCATTATGTGGATGCGGGTTAATATTCATGTCTGTGCGTCAAAAGAAATGACGCAAATACAGTTTTGTGCAACAAAAAATTAAGCATAACGCGAAAAAGGCAGGACTTTTCATACAGGAAGTGATGTAATAGGATATCCCGTTTACAGATCATGTACAGTGGTTGTACTTTCACTTTGCAGTCTATGATCCTTCTAGACTGTGTGGCTGTGTAGAGAGTGTTGTCCAGAGATTTTGTGCTGTATTTGTCCTGTGTGCTATCTGTAAAGTCCTTTTGTGAAATAAATATTGTTTGTGTATACTGTAGTACTGTGTTTTGTATACATTTGTCCATTTATCTTGTGTATTTCTTGTTTGTGGGAGTCTGTTGTGGGTAGTGTTAGTTTGGGGATAGTTGGGCTCTTTAAGTGTGTAGGTTTACTTATTTTCTGTCTTTTTACCCCTACTTTCACCCATTTCCCCTTTCTATTTCTTTTACCCCTATTCCTTATCTTCAACTATAAGTATGTCTGGTAGGCCACGTCTTGGCAGGATGGGGGAAGAGGAGTTGGGGGGCTTCATCTGGCTGGTGACACATTTCTTGCCGCTCATGATCCAGGCAGGGGGCAGGGTCATACAGAGGTACCCGACAGAGGCGCGCAGAATCCGGTGGGGAAAGGAGCTGCATCACCTGCAGCGTGTGTATGCCAGCTAGAGGAGTGACCACCAGCTGAAGCACCGGTGGGCTGACCTCATCACCAGGGAGCAGGATCTCTTGGACCACCTGGGAATCATAATTGGTGGCACTGTTGGTGAGTACGACTATTGTTAATGTGCACGATTAAATGCTCTGTAGTGACATCAGGGAATTAGTGCAATGTTTGCCAGCTAACTTGACGACTGTGTGTAATGCTGGGGAAATATAAGGGGATCATTGATGCACTATGGCAAGGATCAAAATTATTAGCTGTCAGGTAGCACGTGCTCAGCAAACTTACAGGTAACTTTACCATGAAGGAAATTGGTGCGGCCTTTTTGTCAGAAAAGCTAACAAAATAGGAGCCAATCATGTCTATATAGGGTATTATTGACAGAGAAGTACAGATGTACCAACATTTAGGCCAATTATATTCTAACGATATAACGATATGTTAGAATCACTACATGATGCTGAAAATGAGTGCTGCCTTCACGTCAATTGATAATAGCAAAGTGGCTCAAACATTGGTCTCATGTTAGTCTGGTGAGTGTGGAAGGAAAGCGTTCACAGAAGTACTATGAATGTGTGGGATTATTTGGTTTCTTGATCTTTTTGGATACATGTAAGTTCATGATTTGAAAACATCGTGAAAAGGTGTAAGGTGCCCTCAGCTAACATCTTAAGATGTTTGTTGGAATTAGTTGAGCCACAATCCAAATATGGATGGCAGTCCAAGTGTATGCACATGGCTTCACATCTCCATGGTTGGTGCAAATCACCATAGCTGGGCCACATCAATTGACTATACTGTAACAACAGGATGGCTTACAGGAGTCCCTGCCCCTCCCTCTGTAAATTGGGCCTATGTGCAATAAATGTGTCATGGCCACAAGGCATGTTTGACTGGTAATGCAGTCCTCAAGTAACCAGGCGTTGGATGTTTTTCTTGGATGCACATGATGAGACGATTACACTCCATATTTTTTAGTGCTCACCAATTATGGGGCAAGTTTGCAACCACATGATAGTTAGGGCCAATGTATGTGTGCAGATATGTGTGTAACTGTCACAGGAGACCCATGCTATGTACAAGTTGGCCGTGAAATATCAGATGCAGTACCATCATTTCTGAATGGCTGCCATGTCCTTATTCAGCCTACACATTGTAAATGATTATGAAATTGTTGCACTGTGCACAGATTTTGAGCACATTTCTTCCTTCCATACCTTACAGGTGGACCGGCACCCTACACTGTGGGAGAGGTGCCGACATTTGAGGACCCCGACCACTCCAGTAAGTGTTGATATGTCTGTTATGTGTTGTGTTTGCTGGTTATGGACTCGTGTGAGTTGGACGCATTTCAAGGTGTGATGCGTTGGGCAAGTTTTTCACTTGTTTCATGAGTGGGAATGCAGTTCTCACATGTTTTGAGTTTGCCAATACGTATACCCAATGGTATCATGTAGGGATTGTAGGACATCCCTGTAGGCCCCACTGTGAGTACAGGGGATAGTCATGTGTCTGACACTTGTATCACCAAGAGTCGCAATGGAAGTCAGCCCCTATTTAGTCAGCCTGTCAGACCCACATTCTCTAAGATTGGTGGAGCTAATAGCTTCCCAATAGACATCTGCTTCACTATTTACCTACGTAAGTTTGAAACAGTAGGTAGAACCTCCTAGCAGCATGTACTTCCACATGTAGTGCATCAAGTCTGTGGAACCTGAGTGTAATGGCCTAGGTGTGCATGCAATTCATGATCATGGGTGTTCTAGCAACTCTGTGTCTGATGTAAGTCAGGCCTCACTGGAAGTATATGTTGTGTACTAAGTTCTGAATTTCCTGACATGTCTGACCCTATGAATGCTCTAGGGTTTGCTGACTCCAAATTGTAGATAGACCTTACCTGTGGTGTGTCTGTAGAGACAAACATGTGTGGAGTTGCCTCTACACTCCTCGGTGTACATGTTGTTGGCAAATTATAGTTGTGTATCCACCGCCCCCCCTCAAACACGGCCATGGGTTTGTGAATGGGGTACCTAGTATTGATGCTACCAGTATGTTACACATACCTATGAATAAGTGACTGTTTGGTTGCATACTAGTATACACACTCAGGTTTGGCACTTGGTACTATACTGGAAAGTCCAGTTACAACTTGCAGACCATGTGGCTTTAGTTTTGCTTTCCGTACACTGACATTTGTAGCCCAGCTCTTGGTGGAGGATATGCAGCATGATTCTTAGATGTTAACTGTCAGAACTCAGATTGCAAGTCAAAGCCAGTTGTTACCCATCTTGTGGGTTATGGATGTGTTTTGTGTGATGTCACCTTTGTTGTCTGGCCTGCCATATACTTCCTCAGGGACATTCAATGCTCTGTATCGTGATATGAGCTTTTACAAGTACAGTAGATGTAATGTCTGATTAACTTGCTGTGCCGTTTCACGCAATGCAGTTACTAATGTAGCATATCTGCATTTGTCTTCACAGCAGCTAACATGACTCCAGACCAGGTCCGTGAATTTCAGCGTCGGGCCATGCGATACCAGCACATCCTGCTGGTGGAGTCGGGGTTCCAGAGGATGGCCCGGCGATATCGCCATGAACGTGCCTCCGGGGCATGGCGAGCCTTCCCACAGGGTGGGCCTACTTTGCCCACCACAGCCACCACAGAAACAACCACCAATCAGAGCCAGGTGGCCCCACCCACAGCTGCCACTGTTGATCCAACATCTGCAGCACTTCTTGGCCCCAGCATTGCCACCGGTGCAGGACAGCCCACACAGACCTCCTCCACCGGTACCTAGTACCCAGACTGCCACTGCTCTAGCTGTTGACCCTGCAGCCTTCAATAGACCTGAACATAAGATGGACAAAGTGCTGCGCAAGGTGAGCCACCTGAGCCGGGACGTGCAGCACATTAAACGGCGGGTCAAGGATATAAAGAGGACCCTCCGGAGGGCCAACTTCTAGACAGTTGATTTGATGGACATGATACCCTCCCCTCCCTCCTCTTTCCTTGTTCTTATAGTTAGTGGGCTTAGCGGGCTTAGTGTTAGGTTAGTATAGGCTGTTAGTTTAGTTAGTGTTAGTGGGTGGGGGGCGGGGGAGTACTGCTTGTTTCTTTTTTGACTTATTACATGTGTGGGTGGGTGGGTGTTGGCTATGTTGGGGTTCTTGTGTGTAAAAAAAAAACCAAAAATACCAAAAAACTTTACAAAAAAAAACCAAAAAAATATATATTTGTTTAGGATAGTATAGTATGTGTTTAGGTTAGTATGTGTTGTCCTCAATGTGTCCCGTCTCATAAGGGGGGTGGGGGGTAGATGTTTAGAACATTTCGTTACATGTGATTAGTAAGTGTAGCTTAGGTTAGTTAGGGACAGTTGTGGGTAATGAGTAGTCAGGGTAGATTAGGGTAGGTAAGATTTTTCCTTCAGTTTCCTCATCTATGGTTAGCTTTTAATAAATATTTGGTTACCCCTTAATAGTATGTGTTGAATGGTACTTGATCGTGGGTTTGGATTCAGTGTACATCTATTTCGTACTATAACATCTGTGTCCTATGCTACAAACAAATCCCAACTGAGCTGTACGATTGGCAGCTAGCCCACCTTACAAAGTGTCTACCCTTTGTTGCAACCACCAATTACAGTTAATATGTTTCCCAATGTGTTTCTGTTGATAAGTGTGTTTTCAAAGTCACTAACAGTGCTTCCAGACTTGGGCCCATATTTATACTTTTTGACGCAAAACTGCGCTAACGCAGTTTTGCGTCAAAAAAATTAGCGCCGGCTAACGCCATTCTGAAGCGCCATGCGCGCGCCGTATTTATTGAATGACGTTAGCCGGCGTAGGGGGATATGGGGCTTGGGCGTCAAGAAATGGGGCAAGTCAGGTTGAGGCAATTTTTTCGCCTCAACCCGATTTGCGCCATTTTGTTTCACTCCCAACCCCCATAGAAATGACTCCTGTCTTAGCAAAGACAGGAGTCATGCCCCCTTTCCCAATGGCCATGCCCAGGGGACTTCTGTCCCCTGGGCATGGTCATTGGGCATAGTGGCATGTAGGGGGGCACAAATCAGGCCCACCTATGCCACAAAAAAAAAAAAAAAAAACACTTACCTGAACTTAGCTTAATGTCCCTGGGATGGGTCCCTCCAGCCTTGGGTGTCCTCCTGGGGTGGGCAAGGGTGACAGGGGGTGTCCCTGGGGGCATGGGAGGGCACCTCTGGGCTCCTTCAGAGCCCACAGGTCCCTTAACGCCTGCCTTTTGCAGGTGCTAAAAAACGGCGCAAAAGCGGCCGTACGTCATTTTTTTTGACCCGCCCACTCCCGGGCGTGAATTTTGCCCAGGAGTATAAATCCGACGCACATGCCTCGGAGTCGATTTTTTAGACGGGAACGCCTACCTTGCATATAATTAACGCAAAGTAGGTGTCCACGCAAAAAAATGACGCTAACTCCATGGACTTTGGCGCTAGACGCGTCTAACGCCAAAGTATAAATATGGAGTTAGTTTTGCGTCGAAATTGCGTCAAAAAAACGACGCAATTCCGGCGCAAACGGAGTATAAATATGCCCCTTGATATTGGGGAAACAGTTTTAGGTCTGACTGCAGTGTGGTGATCATGCACACCCTTATAAGATGAGTTCTCATTGGCAAACTTGTATTCTCGTCTTCATGAACCTCATACATCATTTGTGACACAGTTCGGCATGATTACCTATTTGTATGTTAGCTCAGACACCTTCATTTGTGCAGTATTTCTTTTTGTATTTACTTAGATTAGTGTGGCATGTTTATTGTGTTATTTTTGCATGTTGACAACATTTAGCGGGCACTATTTGATGATTTACTTATGCAGTTGCACCCGTCGCGTATTTCAGTGTCTGCAAAGCAGACACTGAAATACTTTGTGGGGCCCTCTTACGGGGGCCCCTGCAGTGCCCATGCCATTGGCATGGTCACTGCAGGGGCCCCCAGGGGCCCCGCGGCACCCCCTACCGCCATCCTGTTCATGGCGGGTTTCCCGCCATGAACAGGATGGCGGTAGGGGGTGTCTGAATCCCCATGGCGGCGGAGCGCACTCCGCCGCCATGGAGGATTCAATGGGGCAGCGGCAAACCGGCGGGAGACCGCCGGTTTACCCTTTCTGACCGCGGCTGAACCGCCGCGGTCAGAATGCCCTTGGGAGCACCGCCAGCCTGTTGGCGGTGCTCCCGTGGTCGGTGACCCTGGCGGTCACCGGCCGCCAGCGTCAGAATGACCCCCTATATTTTTGCAACCCCCGCTAAGGCCACGTTCTTCTGTAAACAACAATCTCCTTGCCATCGCCGCGGCTCTGCAGCATCTGCTTCGGTGTCTCCGCCATCATTTCCAACAATAGATAACACTTGAGGTGGCCACATTCGTCGACCTCCCTCGCTATGTTTTCTGATGTTCTGCCTTTGGTTTGAAGCCCGATGAGCAATAGTGATTTGAGACTGTCACAAGTTGGTTGTCTGTGGTAACTGTCTGCACTTTATTTTTATATGCTACTTTTAATACTTTTCAGATTTGGCCACCCTCCCCCCAACCCAGGAGTGTTACCGCACCCCAATTACGTACGCCAGTGCATTTAATTGCTTATGCTCTCTTTATGTTTGAGTTCAACTGTGGACTATATCCTCCGGTGTATGCGGGAGAAGGTGGGTTAGTGGGTGTTTGTTATTTTAGCAATGCAGAGGCTGTCACCCCTTCTGGTTTCTGGGTTTACTGGTCACATAATCAATTGGCCATTCCACATATTGTTTTATGGACTACCATGGGACACTGGTACTCATGTTACTAATGGTACGTGCATGACGTGGAATATTAGGGTCTAAACAACCTGAAGAAGGTTTTATCTTACCTTAACAGCCATGATATAAAGTTGGCGATCCTTATCACCCCGTACTTAACACCCCTTCGCAGCACAATGGGGGGCTAACTGCTACTTTGCATGTCAAGCTCCTATTCTGGTGGGGTCTGTACATTAATTCACAAGAGCATTCCTTTTGCATGCCACGTCATTTACTCTGACCCAGGAGGCCGGAATTTGTTGATTGATGGTGTCCTGGCGGGTGTTACGGTTTTACCAGCCAATGTTTATGCCCGAAATGTCGACTGTCCGGAGTTTTTTTTTTCAATTTCCAAACCCCAATGGATCTCATGACTGCTGATCATGTCTTACTGGTTGGAGATTTTAATAGTACTCATGATCGTCTATTAGATTCGACAGGGTCTGCCGGAGTCACTAAACCTCATGATCTATGTACACTCGCAGACCTATTGGGCATGTTTCAACTATCAGAGAGAGACTTGGACAAAGACTGGCCCATCTCCCTTGTTTCCAATATGAGGACCCACAAATCTACTTCGCCAGGATAGCACTGAGATCGTGGCCGCCACTGACATAGTCTCTGAATTCACTGCATACTACCGCCACTTATATACCTTGCGTGTTGATACATCTTCCACGGCACTGGCGGAGTACCTGTCCAATGTCACCATGGTGTGGCTTGACAGTGACCAACAAAAGTTCCCAGCTGCTCCTATTACATGTGAGGAGATACACTAGGCCATATATTTGCTGAGTGGTTCGAAGGCCCCAGGGTTGGATGGTTCTACAGGGGATTTTTATAAAACCTACAAGGATATCCTGACCCCACAGTCCTTGAAGTTTATGCTGAAACTTTACAGCTGGGCTCCCTTCCTCCTATGCTAAGAGAAACTGTAATCACCTTCATTTTGAAGCCCAATAAGTCTCCTCACCTATGTGTGTTGTGCAGGCCGCTGTCATTGTTGAATCATGGGACAAAGATTCTGGCCAAGGTTATAGCTTCACGGTTGGCCCTCCTGACGGACAAAATTATTTCCCCCATGCAGTCTGGATTTGTCCCTCATCGCTCGACAGTGATATACCTCAGTACTGTTTTTGCTGTGATTAATAAAATATCTCAGAATTTGCCAGCAGTGCTGTTGGATGCTGAAAAGGCATTTGACTCCTTGAATGGCCCTTCTTGCACACTAACCTAGAAAAGCTAGGAATCCCTAAATGATTCAAAGTCCTGGTCACATTACTTTACACTGCACCCACCCCCCAAGCGCATTTGGGTAAATAGCATCCTTTCGGAATCCTTCCTCCTTAGTCGTGGCACTCAACATGGGTGCCCACTGTCCCCATTGTTGTTCATCAAGGCCATGGACCCGTTGGTGCGCTACTTATAGGAGCGACACCTCGCTAGGGGATTGAGGTGCCATCGGGGGCCACTGCTGGCATCCCTGTATCAGGATGATATCCTCTTGTTTTCCGTTACCCCTCTATAAACCTTCCTCCCCTAATCCGGGAAGTTGTACGTTTTGGAGCCTATTCTGGGCTATCTATAGACTGGAGCAAAACAGAGCTGTTTCCATTAACCAATGCCACTACTCCGTGTTCTTTTGAGTACCCACTGCGCTGGTGCGTCGACCGACTTAAGTACCTTGGCATCTTTCTTCACAGAGACAGTGCTGAGGCAGTCCAGTTGAACTACGACCCTGCCACTGATAAACTGCTATCCCAGATTAATTGATGGTAAAGCCTATATGTTTTGCAGATGTGACCTACTGGCTTTGTCAATGCTTCTTTAGGTTTTTTGGAGAGTGGAAATGCCAGATTACAAAAAATAGTTTGATCCAAGCTTGTACACAGAAAAATCAACCATGCTCAAAATGCCCCTGCCTCACTGGACCTTATAAATGTCTGGGTCGTTGTGGGCTTCTACAGTTCTCAGAAGCAATTCAGAGGTTCAAAACATAGAGACCATTTCTTATTCATAGGAGCAGCCAGTCACAATGGCTGCAACATCAGACCATTCTTAAATTCAAATCAGATCTCCCTCTGTCTCTCTTTCTGTGGTTAGACCATTTCTGATTGGCTTTTGGGAGCTCATCAGTTTTGCCCCGGCCTTCGCATTCCATCACAAACTAGTCATTGATATGATAGGCGGGATGGTAACTAAGCAGAGGTCTGTATATCGCTGCAGGACTTTTGTGCATGGTAAGCGCAAGCTGATCCCAGAAAAGGCAGATTCACCCTGAGATTTCTCACACTTATTGCCAACTAAACAGAAATCACCCAAAAATCCTTTAGATTTTCTGCAGATCAGCCTTTTATTTAGATCTGCCAAACCACATGGTGCTACCGTGTGTTATACAGTATTGGTTCTCTTAATTTGGTCTCCCAGTGAAGATCCAATATCACACAGTGAAAGGTAAGGTGAGCTGGCGACACCTAATCAAAGAGGGGTTCCAGCTGTGTATGGAGGCTCTGCTCAGCTGACGCCCATCAGGAGTTTTACAATGACCCTAGGATAAACGCTGAGAGTCAGATGCCTTTCTTTGTGTTTTGGAGGTAGGGTAGAAGTCTCTTCCCTGGCAGTACCGGGCTCTAAGCCCTACTCCATTTCATTAACTCTGCACCCTCCAACGCTCCTTCTCCAGACAAAATGAAAGTATTTTAAAGGTCGGCCAGTCTGCCTTCAGCCACCATGACTGCCAGTCATGACCACAGACTCTGCTTCACATAGGTTTCTGGAGTGCCAAAGCAATGAAACCAAAGGTGATTGTGTTATAACATGCACCGTTACCAGATTTCAGGTTTCTTTTCACATTTAACATCTTTTTTGGACGGCAGACCCTTTTTTTGCTAACCCCATTAGTAGTTTTTACATTTTAGAAAAGTCTAGTACAAGTCTTCTGTAGTATCCATAAAACCAAAAAAAATGTAGTTTCTGCAGCATAGATGGTCTCAGCCTTCAATTTGGTAGGATCAACAGCTATTCCTTCTGTTAAGACAATGGGTCCAACAATCTTCACACTTCTTCAGCAAACTTGCCTTTTACCCACAGATAACCTGAAGCCTTGTGCTTCCAGGCATTGCTTGTCTATTTCACAATCTATTGATGAGTTCTTCCAGAATCGTTATGAACACTGTGTAATAATCAGTGTACATCAGTACTTCCAGTAGATCCATGTCTCCGATAGTCTTTGCCATCATCAACTGGAATGCCACTGGGGCTCCTGATACGCCTGGTGTATGAGACTGAATTCTGATAATTTTTAAGTGGGCAAATAAATGCAGTCTTTTCTTTATGTAGATTAGAAGGAATTTTGTAATAAGCAATCCTGATGTCAAGAAAAGATACAAATCTTTCTCTGAGACAATGCAATGTGTTATTAACTCTGGAAGATATGTATTTTCCAATGATAAAGCCACTTTTCAGTCTGCAATTGTTTATGCATACTGTCACATGACAATAGGGAAGAGTAAGGACATTGGGGGCCATATTTATACTCCGTTTGCGCCGAAATTGCGTCGTTTTTTTTGACGCAATTTCGACGCAAAACTAACGCCAACTAACGCCATATTTATACTATGGCGTTAGAGGCGAATAGCGCCAAAGTTCCCGGAATGTGCGTCATTTTTTAGCGTGAACCCCTTCCTTGCGTTAATGATATGCAAGGGAGGCGTTCCCGTCTAAAAAATGACTCCCAGGCCTTTACGTGGTATTTATACTCCCGGGCAAAAGAGACGCCCGGGAGTTGGCGTGGCTAAAAACGGCGCATTTGCGCCACTTTTTAACGCCTGCTCAGGGCAGGCGTTAAGGGGCCTGTGGGCTCAAAATGAGCCCACAGGTGCCCTCCCATGCCCCCAGGGACCCCCCCTGCCACCCTTGCCCACCCCAGGAGGACCCCCAAGGATGGAGGGACCCACCCCAGGGACATTCAGGTAAGTTCAGGTAAGTATAATTTTTTATTTTTTATATTTTTTTTTGGTGGCATAGGGGGGCCTTATTTGTGCCCCCCTACATGCCACTATGCCCAATGACCATGCCCAGGGGACAGAAGTCCCCTGGGCATGGCCATTGGGCAAGGGGGCATGACTCCTATCTTTACAATGATAGGAGTCATGTTGATGGGGGATGGGCGTCGTTAAAAAATGGCGCAAGTCGGGTTAAGACGATTTTTTCGACGTAACCTGACTTGCCCCATTTTAAGACGCCCATGCGCCATTTTCCCCCTACGCCGGCGCTGTCTGGTCTACGTGGTTTTTTCCCACGCAAACCAGGCAGCGCCGGTCTGATTGCGCCGTCTAACGCCATTCCATAAATACGGCGCCCGCATGGCGCTTCAGAATGGCGTTAGACGGCGCAAAACTTTTTGACGCTAAACTGCGTTAGCGCAGTTTAGCGTCAAAAAGTATAAATATGGGCCTGGGATTCTTTGACGATTCAAGCCAACAGTAAGCGAAAATGTTTGCTCACATCCATCCATTTTTCAATCTTAGCACATAAAACAGTGTGCTTTATAAAGTAATCCTTCTGGAAAGATATCTACTCCAGTTGCTTCCACCACCAGTGAGGCATATTTATCATCATAAGAGTTATGACAGACATTCCAATGCTTTGATTGCTTTTAAGTGGTGCTATGTTCAGCTGTAGTTGATTCTCGCGGCTCTCGTGCTCTTCAACATTTCTTTTTCACTCTCTGGGTGTAGGTTGTGATCCTTTTCTGCATTTAGACTAGGCTGTAGAGTTATTCTCAGTTAAATGGGACAGCATGACTTTGGTAGCCATCTTTATGTTCTCGTTTAATTGATTTTGTATAGATTTATTATGCTCCGTGTCTGTCAGGGAGACCAGATCATCGGGGCCTGCACACGTTCCCAACATGTCCACCACTAGACAGCTCCAAAGCTCCCATAGTTATACAACAGAGCCTGAAAGAGTCCAATTGGGGAAAAGGGGATTAGGTAGGGAACAGCTGGGAAGGAGACCTGTAGGAAGCAAGAGGTTAAAACAACACAATGTCAAGATATAATCACATTGACTTTCAATAGACTATGGTTCTAAGAGTTCTTATACTGTAATCATGGATAACCTAAGAAATGACTATAACTAGACCTCAAGAAATCAAGGTACCTGGAAAAATCAAGAATGGGTTAATACAATGTTTCATATGAGCTATTCATGAAATACCACATACTGTCTAGAATACAAGAACCTTCTTGAATAATGTTTCAGAATAAACATTGCATTTTTACATGAGGACAAAGGTTATCTGAACCTTCCCTGGAAACAACAAGAACTGTACTAGGAACTTAACATGCACAAAGAATGTCACACTTTGAATTAAGCATTTTCAAAGAAATCCAAAAGCTCGGGATTAATATGTGCACCTCAACAACCATGGCACACCAAAGTTTTCAATGTCATGAAATGATCGCGCACACTGCAGATCTAAAAGCCAAGCGTTTTATGCCAGGGTTGAATCGCGCACACTGTTGCAGATTCAAACAAGAATATGCACATGCCATGAAATGATCGCGCACACTGTTGCCGATCAGAATGCCAAGGTTTACATGTTAGAAATGAATCGCGCACTCTGCCGATTCGAACAAGAATATGCAAATGCCATGAAATGATTGCGCACACTGTTGCCGATCTGAATGCCAAGGTTTACATGATAGAAATGAATCCCGCACTCTGCCGATTCGAACAAGAATATGCAAATGCCATGAAATGATCGTGCACACTGTTGCCGATCTGAATGGCAAGGTTTACAAGATAGAAATTAATCGCGCACTATGCCGATTTGAGCAAGAATATGCAAATGCCATGAAATGATCGCACAAACTGTTGCCGATCTGAATGCCAAGGTTTACATGATAGAAATGAATCGCGCACTCTGCCGATTCGAACAAGAACATGCAATGCCATGAAATCACACTCACGCACACAGAGAGTTTCACAACTAGGCCCAAAACTCGAATGTCTGTGAGAACGGGGGTCGGGGGCCCAGCCCGACTTCCGCCTTACCGCTCTGCTCAAGGATTACCAATATAATGAGGGCAGGCCTGGAATATCAAGGTAGGCCTCCGGGACAGGAGCTCAGGAAGTTGCTGCTGCTCTGCACCGGGACCTCTGCATAGTGAGCACATGGAGCTGGGCTGGCTCCCTAACCCACAAAACACACCCAGTCATGCTGCAGGGAAAGCTTCTAGAAGGTCCTAGAAAGGAACCACACCCTAACACACTCAGTAAGCCTGCAGCAATACCTTGGAATGAAGTTATTGCAAACATCATTAATAGTGTTTTTCAAGGTTAAACTCTGCAATGAAAAAGGTTAACATACTGCACATAAACACAATGCATGAATTATGCTCTTGCATAAAGACTGGGGGGCATATTTATACTCCGTTTGCGCCGAATTTGCGTTGTTTTTTTCGACGCAAATTCGGCGCAAAACTAACGCCATATTTATACTTTGGCGTTAGACGCGTCTAGCGCCAAAGTATGAGGAATGAGCGTCATTTTTTTGCGTGAACACCTTCCTTGCGTTAATGAGATGCAAGGTAGGCGTTCCCGTCTAAAAAAATGACTGCGACGCAAATGCGTCGTATTTATACTCCCGGGCAAAAATCACGCCCGGGAGTTGGCGGGGCAAAAAAACCCGCATTTGCACCTCTTTTTAACGCCTGGGTCAGGGCAGGCGTTAAGGGACCTGTGGGCTAAAAATGAGCCCACAGCTGCCCTCCCATGCCCCCAGGGACCCCCCCTGCCACCCTTGCCCACCCCAGGAGGACACCCAAGGATGGAGGGACCCATCCCAGGGACATTCAGGTAAGTTCAGGTAAGTATAATTGTTATTTTTTTTATATTTTTTTTTGGCATAGGGGGGCCTGATTTGTGCCCCCCTACATGCCACAATGCCCAATGACCATGCCCAGGGGACATAAGTCCCCTGGGCATGGCCATTGGGCAAGGGGGCATGACTCCTGTCTTTACTAAGACAGGAGTCATGTAAATGGCGTCTGGGCGTCGTTAAAAATGGCGCAAATCGGGTGGAGGTGATTTTTTTGCCTCAACCTGACTTGCCCCATTTTAAGACGCCCTAACGCCATTTTCCCCAACGCCGGCGCTGCCTGGTGTACGTGTTTTTTTTCCACGCACACCAGGCAGCGCCGGTCTGCTAGCGCCGGCTAACGCCATTCAATAAATACGGCGCCCGCATGGCGCTTCAGAATGGCGTTAGCCGGCGCTAAACTTTTTGACGCTAAACTGCGTTAGCGCAGTTTAGCGTCAAAAAGTATAAATACGGGCCTGGGTTTTTGCATTTTTGTCACCTGTAGAGCACGCACTGTCCTGATGTTGACAGTATCCTTGTGAATTTGAAAGGACAAAAGTGTGAACATGCTGGATATGACTTACAATGTTCTCTACATTCTTTTCATCCGTGTGACTCTCCTTTACCAAATCTATCAAATCAGCATAGCATGGCGGGTTTACTTTTCTCTCCCTTAATGTAATTTCTAGTATCATCAGAGAAGCTGAATTTGCTTCTCTGTATATTTGCTCCAATTGGGAAAATCAATTCCAAAGGCCTGTATCCCTACCTTTGAGTAATCCAACTACAGAATGCTTTGTAATCTCTTTACGTAACTAGACATCTACCCGCCCTGCTTCATTTTTGAGGAATCAGATCAAAGCTTCCTTGACTGTTCTAGAAAAAAAGGCTTTACAACAGACCCAGGATATCTGTTTAGTGTTATCTGATTTAGTTGACTTGGAGAATAGAGTACTCTTGCTATTAAACATTCTCTCTTTCACACTTCACACACTTTCCAATCTACAAGTATTCGAATAGTTAGGCTTCACCAGGATTCAAGTATGCCTTCTCTCTTTGTTACAGAAATATCAACTGAGAAAGGTCTCAGTCTCAGGTATTGTCCACTCCCTGTGAATAGATTTAGGGGGCAGATTTCTGAAAAGTGGCGCTGCACCTAGTGCAACACTACTTTTCTTGCACCCTTTAGTGTTCCCTAACTCCACCATGTGTGCAACATATTTAAAATACGGCGTACAGTGGCCGTAGTCAGGGGTACTAGCATAATAATTATTTACGCTAGTCCAGCGCTTTGCAGGATTAGCATCAAATTTTAACACTCATCCTGCAAAGCACCCAGAGGCCCATTGAAAACAATGGGAGCCTCCCTTTCATGCCTGCTCTTAGCAGGTGTTAAAAATGCAGATACAAATGACACAAAGAAATCTCTTAGATTTCTTTGCGCCATTTTTTCAGCCACCCTAGCACCGGAATGCCCCCGTTGCATACATTATGCCTGGCGCAGGCATAATATGGTGCAAGGGGTTACAAAGCATTACGCCACTTTGTAAATATGGTGCAGCGTTTTTGGCCTTCCATCGCGACATTAGTGTAAAAAAAAGATGCTAATGTGGCGTTGAAATGGTGCTAGGCCCTCTTAAACAAGGGATTAGAGATTTATTCTACACTCTGAATTTCAGCAAAAGTATCCATTTAAGTTTTAATTGTATGACTGTTTTTTTCTGCTACTGTGTTCCACAAAATTTAGTGGTCTGATTTAAGTATAGTTTGTACATCAGCTGCCTTGGGGGTGTCAGTGGCTACCAGTGCTTTAGAGGTAATACTTGCATATATTTTAGTGGAGTATCTCAAGTCAGAGAACCAAATATCAGTTGTTGATCTTGTGACCATGTCAGTACTTTCAGAAAATCCTTATCTAAAAACTCATCAGTACATTATCCCATCACTTGCACTTCAGCATTGGTAAAGTTCACTACATCACAGGATTCCAGCTCATGGTACTCTGCATTCCACCATTCTTCCATTATCTATTTAATGGCAGCTGGGACATGCAGTGGGCATGCTGAAGGCAAGCGTGTCTGAGCCCGCTCATGCCTGAACTGTGCTCTGTGCCAGGAGCCGTTGTTCTTCCCCTGCCCACTGATGCGATCTTCATTGTTGTTAACCCGGGCTGCTGCTAGCCACATTACTGCCACATGATACAAAAAGAGCATTCACATGTGCCTCCTGCAAGTTCACATGCACTCTCTCACATGCTACACCCAGTACTCCCACACTAACAGCACTCAACAGTCCACTCAGTCACACTCACAAACCAGCCATCCACTCACACAGACTAAACACCACCCAAGCATCACGCCACTCCTGCATGCATGCTCCTCAACACTTGCTCGCTCACCAAACACACATGGAGATACGTGACCTGCTGTACATCCATGGTCTGGACCTATTATTTCTCAAGGAAACATGTCTAAATCCAACCATGGCACCAGGCATCTCGCCATCTATCCCTGCCACCTACAAGATCTTTAAGGAAGACCATCAACACAAGCCAGGATATGGAGTTGCCATCATCTTCAAAGATATAATTGACTGTACTATCTTCACGGACACTCCCATCAGTTACATGGGACACCTCACGTTCAAGATATGCAGCACAGCCAATGTCTCCCTAGGCGGGATCCTCGTACCGAGACCACCAGGACCCTGCACCAATTTTGCCAGTGACATGATGGACTTCATCACGCCGCCTAATCATCAATGCTATCACCTTCATCCTCCTTGGAGGCCTTAACTTTCACCTAGAAGAAAGCACCAACCCAAATTTTACAGCCCTTGTAGAAGTCCTAAAACCTTGGCCTCACCTAGCATGTTACTGAACCCACCTGCACTGCGGCCCGCACTGGACCAGATTTTCTCCCAAGTCATCAATATCACAGTCGACAAGCGAGCAACTATGACCTAGAAGGAGCAGACGTTTGTCAGTTTCAGTATACCCATTCTGCACATCACAGACTTACCATGCCCAGAACTGCCTGCTGCAGCTGGAAAAGCATATCAGAAGAGGAGTGGGCTTCAGCCCTCTCTGAACACCAGCCCGAGCACACTGTTGGATTGCTGAAAGAAATAAAAAAAACTCAACAGCTGGATCACTGCATGTGCTGACACCGTGACTCTCCTCAAATACAACCAGTGGCAAGAGCCTGACAACAGGCCAATTGGTACACAGAGAAACTCATGCCGACGGAACACCACTGCAAGCATCTGAAGCACAAATGGAGAACAATCAAATCAGCACAGATAAAGATACCTTCAAATCAGCCCTAAGACACTACCATCAACAGATAAGGTACACCAAGACACAGCTCTTGAAGATCGCAGTGACACCAGCACTTATGGAAGCAAGGAAACCTTAAACATCATCAAAGATTTCACAGTATCTACTTCTGCTTCCAGCAACATCACCCCTCACCAGACCTTTGCAACAAACTCTCAGAATTCTACTGTAACAAAATCACCTCCATATACAACAACTTCAACACTCATCTGGACCCCATCAAAGTAGCAGCTCAACTTCCCATCACGGCCAATGAACAAAATAATTGAACCTTGACCTTGTGACCTGTAGTCATCACCATTGAAATTGCTACCACCATGAAGGCCATATGCTTGGGGGTTCCACCTGACCCTTGCCCCCACCACGTGGTCACCAAAGGACTCCTACCAATCAGTAAAGCCTCAACACTTATCCTCAATGCCTCTATTGACTCCGCCAAATTTCCAGACACCTGGAAAAAAGCCACTGTCATGCCCCTGCTCAAGAAGCTATCCCCTGACTCAGCCATGCTTTCCAACTACAGACTCATCTCCCTCCTACCATACCAAACAAAGGACTTAGAGAAGCATATCAATTAACTCCTCACCTATCATTTCAGCAACCACAAGCTCCTCAACACCATGCAGTCCAGATTCAAGCCCAGCTACAGTACAGATAGAGCACTCATCGCCACCACAAATGACATCCTCATGATCCTTGGCAGAGAATACACTTCAGCCCTCATTCTCCTGGACCTCCTTAAAGTATTTGACATGCTCTCACACTCAGTTCTCATCAGGCGGCTGCATGAGATTAGTATCCAAGGACATGCTCTTCCCTAGATTTGCTTCTTCTTAACTGGTAGAACACAAGGGGCCATATTTATACTTTTTGACGCAAAACTGCGCTAACGCAGATTTGCTCCAAAAAAATTAGTGCCGGCTAACGCCATTCTGAAGCGCCATGCGGGCGCCGTATTTATTGAATGGCGTTAGCCGGCGTTAGCCGACCGGCGCTGCCTGGTGTGCGTGAAAAAAAACCACGTACACCAGGCAGCGCCGGCAAAGGGAAAAATGGCGTTTGGGCGTCCAAAAATGGGGCAAGTCAGGCTGAGGCAAAAAAATCGTCTTAACCCGATTTGCGCCATTTTTTTTGGGCGCCCAGACGCCATTAACATGACTCCTGTCTTAGCAAAGACAGGAGTCATGCCCCCTTGCCCAATGGCCATGCCCAGGGGACTTATGTCCCCTGGGCATGGTCATTGGGCATAGTGGCATGTAGGGGTGCACAAATCAGGCCCCCCTATGCCACAAAAAAAAAAAAATACTTACCACAACTTACCTTTTCTTCCCTGGGATGGGTCCCTCCATCCTTGGGTGTCCTCCTGGGGTGGGCAAGGGTGACAGGGGGTGTCCCTGGGGGCAGGGGAGGGCACCTCTGGGCTCATTCTGAGCCCACAGGTCCCTTAACGCCTGCCCTGACCCAGGCGTTAAAAAGAGGCGCAAATGCGGGGTTTTTTGCCCCGCCCACCCCCGGGCGTCATTTTTGCCCGGGAGTATAAATACCACGCACATGCCTGGGAGTCATTTTTTAAGACGGGAACGCCTACCTTGCATCTCATTAACGCAAGGAAGGTGTTCACGCGAAAAAATGACGCTAACTCCATGAACTTTGGCGCTAGACGCGTCTAACGCCAAAGTATAAATATGGAGTTAGTTTTGCATCGAATTTGCGTCGGAAAAAATGACGCAAACTCGGCGCAAACGGAGTATAAATATGCCCCAAGGTGTCAGGCTGGCATCGTACTCCTCAGAAGCACGCAAACTCATCTGAGTAGTCCCTCAAGGCTCATTGCTCAGCCACAACCTCTTCAACACAGGCATGATTCCTCTAGATAAATTTTCTTACACAGATGACATTCAACTCATATTCTTTCTCTCGGACAAGATCCCTACACAAGAAACAAGTTCCCTGGCTGCATAACCGAAGTTTCTAACAGGATGAAAGCCAACTGTCTCAAGCTCAACACTGGCAAGACAGAAGTAGTGATCTTTGACAAGAACACCTCACCACAGAACTCCAACTGGTGGCCAGCCAAACTTGGGGCCATATTTATACTCCGTTTGCGCCGAAATTGCGTCGTTTTTTTTGACGCAATTTCGACGCAAAACTAACGCCAACTAACGCCATATTTATACTATGGCGTTAGAGGCGAATAGCGCCAAAGTTCCCGGAATGTGCGTCATTTTTTAGCGTGAACCCCTTCCTTGCGTTAATGATATGCAAGGGAGGCGTTCCCGTCTAAAAAATGACTCCCAGGCCTTTACGTGGTATTTATACTCCCGGGCAAAAGAGACGCCCGGGAGTTGGCGTGGCAAAAAACGGCGCATTTGCGCCACTTTTTAACGCCTGCTCAGGGCAGGCGTTAAGGGGCCTGTGGGCTCAAAATGAGCCCACAGGTGCCCTCCCATGCCCCCAGGGACCCCCCCTGCCACCCTTGCCCACCCCAGGAGGACCCCCAAGGATGGAGGGACCCACCCCAGGGACATTCAGGTAAGTTCAGGTAAGTTTTATTTTTTATTTTTTATATTTTATTTTTGTGGCATAGGGGGGCCTGATTTGTGCCCCCCTACATGCCACTATGCCCAATGACCATGCCCAGGGGACAGAAGTCCCCTGGGCATGGCCATTGGGCAAGGGGGCATGACTCCTATCTTTACAATGATAGGAGTCATGTTGATGGGGGATGGGCGTCGTTAAAAAATGGCGCAAGTCGGGTTAAGACGATTTTTTCGACGTAACCTGACTTGCCCCATTTTAAGACGGCCATGCGCCATTTTCCCCCTACGCCGGCGCTGTCTGGTCTACGTGGTTTCTTCCCACGCAAACCAGGCAGCGCCGGTCTGATTGCGCCGTCTAACGCCATTCCATAAATACGGCGCCCGCATGGCGCTTCAGAATGGCGTTAGACGGCGCAAAACTTTTTGACGCTAAACTGCGTTAGCGCAGTTTAGCGTCAAAAAGTATAAATATGGGCCTTGGGCTCATAACTATACCCAGAGCCCATGCCAGCATTTTTTCTGAATAATCATCAACAGCAAACTGGACAGAATCACACAAGTCAACACTGTCACTACATTCTGTTCCACACTCTGAAGATGCTGAGGAAGATCTTCAAATGACTCCCAAGCAACACAAAAAAGTGTCACTCATGCCCTAGTCAACAGTAAGTTGGACTATGGGAACACCATCTACACAGGGATCACTAACCTACTCACTAGAAGGCTACAAACCATCCAGAACTCATCAGCAAGATTAATCTTCAAACTTCCATACAGCAATCACATCATATAGCACCTCAGGGAACTACACTGGGTCCTGCTACTCAAAATTGCTTAATTCTAACTCTTAACACTTATTCAAGGCTCTTCACAACTCTGGCCCCACTTACCTGAACAGTTGCATCGTGTCATAGATCTGGCCAGTAAACCTTATTTCCGAGCTACCAAACCCCTAGGGGTAGATGAAGCATGAACGTGTGTAAGTGTTTATCTCTGCTCTGGTTATTGCTGATGTTGCCTACCTGCACTTGGAGCCCTTATTGCTGATTTTGGTTTTCCGCACCGTGAGCTCTTATTGCCGATTTTGGTTTTCCACACCTGGAGAGCATATTGCCGATTTTGCCTACCATTGTTTGGATCGCTTATTGCTGATTTTGGTTTTTCACGCCTGGAAAGCTTATTGCTGATTTTGCCTACCCATGCTTAGAGCGCTATTTGCTTTTTTTGGTTTTCTGCACCAGCACTTATTGCTGATTTTGCCTTACTTCGCTGGGAGTGCTTTTTATTCGCAACCCTATTAAAGCGCATGGATTGCAACCTTTATTTTTCATTTCTGCGCTGGATGTGCAGTGTGTGAATCTATGTCCCTCTCACAGGGAAGTACTTTCTTTGGCTATTGCTACTCAATAAATCCTCAACTGAGTATTTCAATTGAGGACCTATTGAACTGTGACAACTATAACGCTCCAAGGGTCCCATCATTCAAGGTCGTTTTCCTGGTCTCTTCCTGCAGTTTCTTCCATCTGTCCCTTACCCCTGACAAATCATTTTCAGGTAGACATCAGTCCCCAAGGGAGGGATGCCAGCAGGAGAATCCAAGTCTACGGCAGAACTTGGGCCCGTATTTATACTTTTTGACGCTAAACTGCGCTAACGCAGTTTAGCGTCAAAAAATTTAGCGCTGCCTGGTGTGCGTGGAAAAAAACCACGTAGACCAGGCAGCGCCGGCGTTGGGAGAAAATGACGTTAGGGCGTCTTAAAATGGGGCAAGTCAGGTTGAGGCAAAAAAATCGCCTCAACCCGATTTGCGCCATTTTTTTACGACGCCCAGACGCCATTTCATGACTCCTGTCTTAGTAAAGACAGGAGTCATGCCCCCTTGCCCAATGGCCATGCCCAGGGGACTTGTGTCCCCTGGGCATGGTCATTGGGCATAGTGGCATGTAGGGGGGCACAAATAAGGCCCCCCTATGCCACCCAAAAAAAAAAAAAATATATAAAAAATTATACTTACCTGAACTTACCTGAATGTCCCTGGGGTGGGTCCCTCCATCCTTGGGTGTCCTCCTGGGGTGGGCAGGGGTGGCAGGGGGGGTCCCTGGGAGCAGGGGAGGGCACCTGTGGGCTCATTTTGAGCCCACAGGCCCCTTAACGCCTACCCTGACCCAGGCGTTAAATAGTGGCGCAAATGCGGGGTTTTTTGACCCGCCACCTCCCGGGCGTGATTTTTGCCCGGGAGTATAAATACGACGCATTTGCGTCGCCGTCATTTTTTTAGACGGGAACGCCTTCCTTGCATCTCATTAACGCAAGGAAGGCGTTCACGCAAAAAAATGACGCTATTTGCCCATACTTTGGCGCTAGACGCGTCTAACGCCAAAGTATAAATATGCCGTTAGTTTTGCGCCGAATTTGCGTCGAAAAAAACGACGCTAATTCGGCGCAAACGGAGTATAAATACGGGCCTTGATGTCCTTATAATTCCAGCTGCTAGCTAGCCGGACTGGCACATGGGGTCATGATCCTGCTGTAAAACCCAAGCAAAAAGAGGTGTTAAAAGCACCTGTACACAACCCAAGTGGGACTGCCCAACAGTCTCAGGGTACGGCTTCTCCGGCTCCAGTTGCCACCACCCAGATACAGGTCATCACTTCTCATTCCATTCCTTTGGCTGGTCCTAAATGCTTCTATGGTGATGGCAGCAAATTTCGGCCCTGATTCATACTTTTTGGTGCAAAACAGCACTAACCAGGTTTGCAACAAAAAATTTGACACCGGCTTGCACCATTTCTGTGCACCAGCCAGGCACCATATTTATGGAATGGTGCAAGCCGGTGCAAAGGGTGGGCTAGCGTAAAAAAATAAAAAATGACGTTAGTCGGGTGGTGCTGGCGCTATGGAAGAAGGGGGTTTTGCACCTAAAAAGGACGTTAGGCAGGTTAGAAAAAAAAAAAAAGACTAACCTGCCTAGAGTCATTTTCTGATGCAAAACCATCCATACCACATGACTTCTGTCTTAGGAAAGACAGGAGTCATGCCCACCACTCCAATGGCCAGCGCAGGGGACCAGGGTACCCTGGGCCTGGCCACTGCACCCAGTGCCATGTAGGGGGGCCCATTTCATGGCCCCCTACGGCACTTTAAAAAATAAAATGCAATACTTACCTGTACTTACCCGGGATGGGTAGTCCCTCTGGTGTGGGAGGGTGTCCCTGGGGCCTGGGGAGGGCACCTGTGGGCTTATTTCATGGTATTCTACCATGGAAATAGGCCCACAGGTCCCCTAACGCCTGCCCTGACCCAGGCGTTAAGAAATGGGTCAAAGCAAGCTTTGCACCATTGTTTGACCCCTCCTCCCTCCCGTGCACCATTTTTGCACTGGAGTATAAATATGGCGTTAAGGCCATAGAGTCATTTTTTGCACAGGAACTCCGCCTACCTTGCATCTCATTAAGGCAAGGTAGGTTTCCACTTCCAAAAAATGTTTTTACCTCCAAAAAATTTGGCGCTAGACGGGTCTAGTGCCAAAGTATAAATATGAAGTTAGTTGTGCACCGAATTAGAGTAAAAAAAATGACGCTAATTCGGTGCAAGAGTATAAATATGCCCCTTTGTATTTTGCTCAAATCAGTGCCATTAACATTTCATGGCTCGTGCTGTGAGGTTTCCATGTGACACATACAAATTAGTATTTATTCTCTCCTACCTGGGTGGGGATGCTGCTCAATGGTCAATCCTTTTGGTTTAAAATAACGACCCCATGTTATGTGATTTCACCAGGTTTAAAGACACTGTGCGAAGGATGTTTGCCCGTCACACTTTTATACAAGCTGCAGACAATGAGCTACTTAATCTCAAACAGGGAAGCTCTGACCTACTGCATTATATAACTTCCTTCAATCAGTTAGTGATAGTGTTGTAGTTTGGACTCTTGCTCTGGGCAAGACTGCTGGTTCAAGGATGACAGTACTTATGTTTGTAGGTGACTATGCCTATCCTACAACAAGTTGCAACTGTAGTCCCAACCCTTCTGGCTCACTAGCAGTACCTCAACAACAACCCAAACAGTTAAAGGTGATTTGTGGCAGCTTTTACGCATGGACTCAGAAATATGACATCTCAGGGAGTGTCATGGTTAAACAGAGATTACCACTTTCTCACAGATATATTATGTCTCAACCAAACACAGGCAATGACGAAGATGCAGTAATGTTTCAATAGTTTTTAGTTAATACAATGCGGTAAATCGTATTGGCTGCAATGATTAGGATAATGGACAGTACAAGAGATAGAATTGTAAAGGCAAGGGTCACGATTATGAAGACCCCCATCATCTTGTATTAGCATAGAAAGACAAAAAGTGTATAATATGTCCGTGTACCCTATCATAATAGGCCTAACCTTCTACCTGGAGGAGAGCTGGGTATGTTAAAACTAAGCTGCCAATGCCATGTCCCTGGAAGGAGCCCCCAACCCTGGTTATCTTGAGTGAGGTCTCAAGCTCAGACTTCGGAAGAACACGAAGTCCGGGTCAGCGTCAAGGTGACGTGCAGCATTGATAGCAGCGATGGTATCTTGTCAGAATCCCTCTGATTATCTATCTAAAGTGTGATGTATTTATACAGATCCACTTGGACCCCTGACGCAGGTTGTTCCAAAACAATAGATAATACTGCATGCTTGGGACAGTAATTTCTAATGTGAGCACCTACAGTTTGTTTGTCTTTGTTGCATGAGTTGACGCCTTAGCGCGGAGACACTGATAACATAACTCTAAACAAAAAGGCCTAACTATAAACAAGGCAGCCATCTTAGAAGATTTAATTAAATAAATGGTCTAAGAAGTGCAAGCTAAGTAGGTTAAAAGTCACTAGGTTATGGGGGCACAAGTCTACAGGCCAAAGGCTAAGCTAACTCTCGTTATCCCATTAAAACAAACTAGGATTCACTACACCCTCCCCATTGCCGTAACAAGTAGGACGCCTGTACTGGCCGCCACCGAAGGTGAGGTAATCCAAAAGCTAAAAAAGCTGCTCTGAACTAAAAGTGAAGCACAAAAACATTGTTAAAATTGAACGTTTAAAACATACTAAAGAGACTTAAAGTCAACCATGACAAGCACATCAGGCCAAAATAAATCATTGTGGAGTGGAACTATAGTCATGATCTTGAAGACTAGCTCCAAAGTCACCTTGCAAAAAGTCATCAAAAAATTAGGCCAAATCATCTGATATGAGATTGATCACTTGGGCGGATGGATTCACGGAGCAAAAGTGCGCAATAGTCTCATGTGCGGGTCCACCTGCATCAGTGCCATTGTTCGTAGATTGTAGAACCAACTCTGAGTGTTCATAAGTGGCCTTGCGGTTCAGCCTTAGTCTCATGGGACACGACCGTGTATGAACCCTCGTCGGGGACATCAGCAGTTCTGGGTCCACAGGAGATACTGGCAGGACGGCAAGACACACAGTTAGTAAATGTTCGAAGAAGCACCATACACAGTGAAAGACCGGCTGCACGCACCAGAGGAGTGGTCGAAATGACAATGATCAATTCTACTCTAGTTCCTCCAGCAGGGAAGCATTGAAGATCTGAACCATGCGTTCACAGCACAGTTGTGCTGGTGGCAGTGGCTCCATCGCTCTGTGTAGCTGTAAAGAGACAACCATTGCAAATCAGAAAAAACAGCAGTAGTATTCCACCAAATAATGCCAAAATTATAGGAAAGCCACCAAACACACTTGGCCTCCCTACCATGTATTTGCCACTCCTATGTCCCTCACAAACTCTTTAAATCAATATTGTTCTTCCAGTGATCGTAACCTTCAATGGTAAGACGGGAAACAAAGGCATCTGAATATATCAGTTTTGTAACTATTAGCAACATTTTCCTAATTTTGAACGAGGCAATTTGAAAAAATATGAGTTTCTTGTGTCATGCCCATAAAAGTAAGTGCATTTTTCTAAATATTTTTTTAGGGCTCCCCACTTGTGACGTTGAACAATGTTCCCACTGTGTGTAATTAAGTACAGGTCTATGTCTAGTTGCATGGTGCAGGTAGTAATGTATGTTTCACTAGTCAATAAGATTTCTTTCTTATCTGTCGTGTTTAGTGTATGTGTGTGGTATGTCTGATTTAGATATTTTTGTTTTCTTTATCAAATGATGTATATAATTCAAAATAATTCTTTTATAATTGTATTATTATTGAATGACAGTAACAAAAATAAAAAACATATATAAAATCATATAATGGGATTACTTTATCTGTAACTAATAATAAGAGTATAGCAGTCCGATATCATGTGTGTATAATTGGCTTATACACACAGTAGCTTATCCTTAAGATCAGCCACCGCCCCCACAATGTCTTGTGTTTTATGATGTTTCCTTTAGAATCTCTGAACCCGTTCAGTTTCCAATGATTAAGATAATCATTGTAAGACTGAACGCAGTAATATGAATCACAGACTATCAAAGTCAGTCTTCCTGTCTCTGTTTTTCCAGCACTAAAACAAGGGCTTTAAGTTCAGCCAACGGACCTGTGCAGTCCCCGAAGGTCTGCGTGTAGGTATTGTGAGGGTGGAAAATTCCATCCTTCATCCTTCATCACACCACTCACAGCTGCGCAAGTGGCTGATTATTGATGTTTGGTACCTACAGCTGGTTGGGCTGAACCATCAGAATAAATTACAGTATCATAGTTGACTAAAGGTAAAAGATGTAGGGGAGTGGGGCACTCTTGTTCATATGGTGAAATTCTTGTGTCTGAAGTTTCGGATCAAAAATATAATCTACATCAGTAGCGGTCAGAGAAGTTTCCCACTGAATCCAGCATGGGTGTAGAGCTTTAGCGCTAGGTATACTCACTTTGGTGACTTCCTCTAGTGCTGGCACCGGGGTAACGACAATGATGCGTTTCTCCTGGGCAAGTGGTCTCTCTTTTATGACAGCCATCTGAACTGCAGTTAGAATTTTTTCTATGGGCGCAAGGTGTTGCTCTGAATTGGAGTATAGATGAGATTTATATGCTATGGGCACCGTGTCATCCTCATTGAAGGTGACATACGTGAGCCGAAGGGCACCAGCAATTATTCTGATGACCAAATGTTTCTTGTTGTCATGGGTGTGTAAGTGTTTGGCTTCTAGCATATCCTGTTGCAAATCCCTAAGGATGCGTGCATGTTCAATTGTCCTGTGTCTTCTAGAAAAGTCTGGATGTATTAAGTCATATAGTGGCTTGATGCATTGTGCATAGTCAGGAATGGATGTTCTGCCAAAATTTAAGAAACCAAGCAAAGACTGTGGCTGCCTTAGCGTATTTGGTGGGCGCAGTTGTGCACATTTTTCTAGGAAGTGTGGGGCCAGGCTCTTTCCTTCGTTTGATAGCTCATATCCCAGGAACAGTAAACTGAGAAAGGTGATCTTACTTTTCTTAAAGTTGAATTTATAACCGACTTCTGCAAACCCCAAAATTATGCGATCGACTTTCGCAAGATGAATCTTCAGGTCGGCGTCTGTGAGATAAATGTCATCCACATAGGATAACGCCTCAGGATTAATATCATGTAATATTGATGTTACTCGGGCTGAGAACATCCCTGTGCTGTTCTTATAGCCCTGAGGTAGACGGCAAAAGCGTTTTTGTGAGCCAAATGAGGATGCACTCAGGTCCCTACTTTCTTCCTCTAAATTCTGGCAGAAGAAACCGTTGGATATATCCAACGTCGTTTTATATTTTTTGCGCACTTTGCTATTTATTAGTGACGTGCTATTTGAATTTTGTATAGACTATTCTATAGGAATGGCCTGGCTTTGCAACCGGGAATAACGGGTTATTTATTGCAGGGGCACAGGGCTCAACTACCCCCTGATATTCCAGCTGAGTGAGGATCTCCCTCATTGGAGCTTTCGCCTTGTGTTTAACTGGATATTGTGGCTGAGGCTGGGGTGTAAACCTGATAGGTATTATATAACACAGAGACTCCCTGTCCCAACCTACATGATTGCGATATAATGCAGGTGCCTGTGCTAGAGCCTAACTGACAGCGTGGGCTTCCATTTTAGCCACTGGAACAAGATTATAGAAACAAGGCAAAATTACATTTTCCCCACGTGGGAGCTTACGGACGTGTTCGGGTGGCCAATCCCTTTCGGCCAATAGGATGTCACAATTAGGTTTTTCCCAAAAGATCACACCAATGGTGTGTTCCACGTCTCCCTCAATTTGGATCTTTAGATCAGAAAGTCTATCTGGTGGGAGTACACACCCGTCCGCTGTTTCAACTGCAACAAAATCGCTAGTTGCTGTTGCATCTAGATGTTCTTTCAGATTCTGGCGACATATCATGACCTCTGCTGCGCTGTCTAGCAGTGTCATTGCCCACGTTTTGTTCTTCAGCACAGTTCTCAAGTGAATTGGCATTTTTAAGCGATAATACTGCCACCTTTTTCTTTTTAAACTGTGGCTTTTGTTGCGAAGTCTTGTCTTCTTTTTTTACTGTAGACAGTGGGGAGTCTTTCTTTTGTTTCACGTAGTCCATACGTCGGTCGGGATGGCCCCCTCTCTTGCTACGCCTATCCGGAGCGTCCTGAAAGGAACGAGAGGGACGTGAATCAGGATATCTATCAGGAGTTCTAATATTCTCCCTATTTCTGAGAGTATATCTCCTTTCGGAGTTCTTTGGATGTGGAGAATCTGCTCCCTGCTTCTGTCTTTCTTTAAATTGGTTAGGCTTCTCCCAGCGCTTTTTCGAACTCTCTTGTGTCTGTTTAGTACCTTCCTTAGGGGTGTTACTGTGTACTTCCAGTTTCTTTGACTTGGCTCCCAAACTATCCCGTCCTATACTAGTATAGGTATCGGAAATCATTTTTGGTAGCTGTCTCTCTTGTTCCAAATGTGGAGTTTTTTCCCCTTTAATGTTACTGAGTATTATCGAGGATACTGCGTCAAAATTACGCATCAATTTCATCCCCAAATCTAGGGCAGGGGCTGCCCCATGCTCATTCTGAATTTGTTTTAACACTTCCGGTAAATTGGCAAGTGTCAGGGTACCTTGTGTGGTAGTATGTATTGCAGCGAAGACTGTACCCCCCACCCCATGTGGCACAATCATCCACCGAGGGAACCAACCCAAAGGGCAAGCACATTGTTAGAATTCTATGGAGGTCATTTAGACCTCGGAGAGGAACCGCCGTGCTGAAGACCGCCAGTGCAGGTGGTTTTCCGCTCGGCGAATTATGACTGCTGGCAGCCCTCCGTCCTTTTGCGGACGGAGAGCCGGCAGCAGCCATACTGGTGGTTGGCGGGGAAGTGGAGGTTGCTCCACCTCCACCACCTGTCATCAGAACACCGTCCACCGAATCACATTCCATGATTCGGCGTGGCGGTGTTCTGGTGATGGGGTGCTGGCGGCGGACCAGCTCCCATGGATCCCGTCCCCTCCCGGAGGATCAACGGACAAGGTAAGTTGATCGTCTGTTAGGGGAGGGGGTGGGGGGGTGTTGTGTGTTGTGTGCGTGCATGGGAGTGTGCGTGTGTGTATGTAGAGGGGGTGTGTGAGTGCGTGTATGCATGCAGGGGTGTTGTGTGTTAGAAAATTTGTGCGTGTCTGTCTGTTTGTATGTCTGTATGTATGTGTGCATGTATGTCAGTATGTAGGTGTGCGTGTCTGACTGTGTGCGTCTGTTGGCATGTTTGTTGGTATGTGTGCGTGTATGTGTGTTGGTGGTGTCTGTATGCATGTAGGGTGAGGGTGTGTTCTAATGTTGGGGTTAGGGGTGGGGAGGGGGTCCTGCCACTTTTGGGGGGTGGCGGGGGTGTGGAAGGGAGGACTCGGGGTGGGGGGTGGGGGAGACCCCTATCAGTGCCAGGGAAGGAATTCCCTAGCACTGATAGTGCTTACCGCCATGGATTTCATGGCGGTTCCCAACCCCACTAAATCCATGGTGGTCAGCAGGGTCCTGGTACCGCCGGCGGTCTTGTGATGGCGGCCGGGCTGGAGACTGTAGTCTCCAGCCCAGCGGTCGGAATGGAGAAGTGGCAAATGACCATGGCGGTAACCGCCATGGTCATAATTCCATTTTTTTTTCTGCTGGCCTGTTGGCGGTATTATCGCCACTTCTCCCCCGTCCACCAGGGTCATAATGAGGGCCTATGTTTCTCCTGTGGTCCCGGATGGGGAAACACAGCTTCCAGCTGATTTGCTTTCTGGACTATCCAATAAGGTATTTTCTCCCGTTGTGTGGGTACTTTACCCATAATAGTATGTACTGTTTGTGGATTAATCCCAGTAGTCAATTGATATTCAGCCAGTGCTGGTGGTGCTGGACGCGCTGGTGTTTTGTTCAAAGTCTGCATTACGAACTGCACAAACCTTCTATATAATGTTACAATTTCATTATATAAGTTCCGCAGATCTGCTACTGGCATATTCTGTATATCTGGGTGAGGTGTGTATGTGGCAAACATAGGCCATGTTGGCACATCGTTACTTAAAGGACCTAATCTCACTTGTTGTATAACGTGTGGTAGGGAGCCTTCAAACCAGTTCAGATGCTCTTGATAGGTGAGCAGTATTTCGTGATACTGGTATTCGTTGAGGTACATTAGCAATTCTATATGTGTGAAAAGTGGCTGACCTGGCTTCTTCCTCAGGAAAGGTGACCCAGACATAGAACGTTTCTGTTTGGTAAGCTTCAATAGCTTCTACTATGAAAGTGACTTCCCCGCCCTCTTCTCTTAAGCCATGCGCTACTAGATGTAATGTTAATGCTTGTCTAGCATTTCCAGGAATGTCTATGGCGTTAGCCATATTGAAAAATGGGTGAAGAGATGGAGCACCAAGTGGGGAGTAAAGTCCTTTTTAAGAGTTTGAGTTTGAACAACCTACAACCTAATTAGGTGTTTCCTGTTCAGCTGAGGAGTATTTTCCCAAAGACCACGGACGTTTCTGTATAATGGTACTTAGGGTACCTGTCGTTTTGTGAGAAAGTGATAATCGGGTTACACGCAAATTAGTGCCTAAACACCATAGTTGGTGGCACCATGTCGTAGTTTGTTATGTAACTTCCTTTAATCGGTTAGTGATAGTGTTGTAGTTTGGACTCTTGCTCTGGGCAAAACTGCTGGTTCAAGGATGACAGTACTTATGTTTGTAGGTGACTATGCCTATCCTACAACAAGTTGCAACTGTAGTCCCAACCCTCCCGGCTCACTAGCAGTACCTCACCAACAACCCAAACAGTTAAAGGTGATTTGTGGCAGCTTTTACGCATGGACTCAGAAGTATGACATCTCAGGGAGTGTTGTGGTTAAACAGAGATTATCCCTTTCTCACAGATATATTATGTCTCAACCAAACACAAGCAATAACGAAAATGCAGTAATGTTTCAATAGTTTTTATTTAATACAATGTGGTAAATCGTATTGGCTGCAATGATTAGGATAATGAACAGTACAAAAGATAGAATCGTGAGGACGAGGGTCATGATTATGAAGACCCCCACCATATTTTATTAGCATAGAAAGACAAAGTGTATCATATGTCCGTGTACCCTATTGTAATAGGCCTAAACTTCTACCTAGAGGAGAGCTGGGTATGTTAAACCTAATCTGCCAATGCCATGTCCCTGGAAGGAGCCCCCAACCCTGGTTACCTTGAGTGAGGTCTCAAGCTCAGACTTCGGAAGAACAGGAAGTCCGGGTCAGCGTCAAGGCGACATGCAGCATCGATAGCAGCGATGGTATCTGGTTGGAATCCCTCTGATTATCTGTCTAAAGTGTGATGTATTAATACAGATCTACTTGGACCCCTGACGTAGGTTGTTCCAAAACAACAGATAATGCTGCATGCTTGGGACGGTAATTTCTAATGTGAGCACCTAGGCCCATATTTATACTTTTTGACGCTAAACTGCGCTAACGCAGTTTAGCGTCAAAAAGTTTTGCGCCGTCTAACGCCATTCTGAAGCGCCATGCGGGCGCCGTATTTATGGAATGGCGTTAGACGGCGCAATCAGACCGGCGCTGCCTGGTTTGCGTGGGAAAAAAACACGTAGACCAGACAGCGCCGGCGTAGGGGGAAAATGGCGCATGGGCGTCTTAAAATGGGGCAAGTCAGGTTACGTCGAAAAAATCGTCTTAACCCGACTTGCGCCATTTATTTTCGACGCCCATCCCCCATCAACATGACTCCTATCATTGTAAAGATAGGAGTCATGCCCCCTTGCCCAATGGCCATGCCCAGGGGACTTCTGTCCCCTGGGCATGGTCATTGGGCATAGTGGCATGTAGGGGGGCACAAATCAGGCCCCCCTATGCCACCAAAAAAATATATAAAAAAAAAAAAATTATACTTACCTGAACTTACCTGAATGTCCCTGGGGTGGGTCCCTCCATCCTTGGGGGTCCTCCTGGGGTGGGCAAGGGTGGCAGGGGGGGTCCCTGGGGGCATGGGAGGGCACCTGTGGGCTCATTTTGAGCCCACAGGCCCCTTAACGCCTGCCCTGAGCAGGCGTTAAAAAGTGGCGCAAATGCGCCGTTTTTAGCCACGCCAACTCCCGGGCGTCTCTTTTGCCCGGGAGTATAAATACCACGTAAAGGCCTGGGAGTCATTTTTTAGACGGGAACGCCTCCCTTGCATATCATTAACGCAAGGAAGGGGTTCACGCTAAAAAATGACGCACATTCCGGGAACTTTGGCGCTATTCGCCTCTAACGCCATAGTATAAATATGGCTTTAGTTGGCGTTAGTTTTGCGTCGAAATTGCGTCAAAAAAAACGACGCAATTTCGGCGCAAACGGAGTATAAATATGGCCCCTATAGTTTGTTTGTCTTTGTTGCATGAGTTGACGCCTTAGCGCGGTGACACTGACAACATAACTCTAAACACAAATGCTTAACTATAAACAAGGCAGTCATCTTAGAAGATTTAATTAAATAAATTATCTAAGACAGAGCAAGCTAAGTAGGTTAAAAGTCACTAGGTGATGGGGGCACAAGTCTGCAAGCCAAAGGCTAAGCTAACTCCCGTTATCCCATTAAAACAAACTAGGATTCACTACAATAGAAGCACAATGGCCTGAGTCAAAAAAGATATCTGTGTTCTATCGTGGGTTATGTGATGACCTTAAGGACCTAATGGCAGAGATAGCCGAACCTCCAGAGAAGATGGGGCTTTCATAGATATAGTGGTCACACTTAACTGTAGATTACTGGAATGTAAATCAGAAAAGGGCAAGGGTGGTGAACATAGATTTCTTATGCTTCAAGATAGACCCAAAGTCAACACATGTGAGACACCAGACACCTCAGAACCAATGCAGATGGGGGGGTTTGTGGTCGAATATCTAAAGACGAGAAAGAGAAGAGGCAGAGGCCTGCTTCTCTCATAGACTAGAATTAGAACTACCCTCATATACTTTTGAGTGGTAGATTCTGATCTGGAAGGAGTGGCCCTGTCATGTTTAGTATTACCAGTATGGTAATAGAAAATCCTGTTTACTGGTGAAGTTGGACTTAATATTACTATTTTAGAAATGCCACTTTTAGAAAATAGGCATTTCTCTTCACTTACTGCCATCTGTTCCTTATAGCTTGTCTCCAATCCACATCTGGTCTGTGCTGGTTGACAGCTTCCCTTGTGCATTCTACCCAGACATCCATAAATACAGGAAACTCAGTCACATCTGCATTCATCTGCATCCTGGGCAGGAAGGGATCGAGGGGCTCTCCTTTACATCTCAAAAGCCAATGGCCTGCTCTTACACAAATGACTGATAACCACCCACAGGGATCCTGGCAGACAGGACTGGGCTGAAAGGGGAGCTTGTGCACTTCAAAACTGTTCTTTGAAGTTTCTCCCACTTCAAAGGCATTTTGGGGTATATAAACTGGGTCTCTGACCCCACCAAATCAGACACTTCTAGATTTACACCTGCACTCTATCATAGGAACTACCTGGCTGACCAAAGGACTCATCTGGACTGCTTTGCTCTCCAAGGGCTTGGATTGAGCTTGCCTCCTGTTCTGAAGTCTCAGGGGAGCAAAGACTTAGGGGGTCATTTTGACCTCGGCGGTCTTTTTTGAAGACTCTGAGGGACTGCCGTGCGGAAGACCGCCAGTGGTGGCGGTTTGCCGCTCGGCCTATTATGACCGTTGGCAGCTCTCCGTCCTGTTACGGACGGAGAGCCGCCAACAGCCACACTAGCGGGAGGCGGGGAAGTGGAGGTTGCTCTACCTCCACCGCCACGCCAACAGAACACCGCCCAGCGAATCATGTCCTGTGATTCGCCGTGGCGGTGTTCTGTTGGCAGTGTGGTGTCGGCGGAGCTGCCCCCATGGCTCCCGTCCCCTCCCGGAGGATCGTCGGACCAGGTAAGTCGATCATCCGTGAGGGGAGGAGGGTGGGGAGGTGTTGTGTGTTGTGTGGGTGCATGGGGGTGTGCGTGGGTGTATGTAGAGGGGGTGTGTGAGTGCGTGTATGCTTGCGGGGGCGTTGTGTGTATGGGAATGAGTGCATGTATGTCTGTGGGTATGTCTGTATGGATGTGTGCGTGTATGTTTGAATATGGGTGTGCGTGTCTGACTGTTTGTGTGGATGTAGGCATGTATGTCGGCGTGTATGCGTGTAAGTGTGTAGGTGGTGCCTGCGTGCGTATCGTGTGGGTATGGGTGATGTGATGTTGGGGGTCGGGGTGGGGAGGGGGGCCCTGCCACCTTTGGGGGGTGGCAGGGGTGGTGTAGGGGAGGGAGTCTGGGTAGGGGTGGGGGGTGGGACAGACCCCTATCAGTGCCAGGGAAGGAATTCCCTGGCACTGATAGTGCTTACCGCCATGGATTTCATGGCTGTTCAAACCGCTGGAAATCCAGTGCGGTAAGCCGGGTCCAAATACCGCCGGCAGTCTAGTGACGGCCGCCGGGCTGGAGACCCAGGTCTCCAGCCCAGCGGGCGGAACGGAGAACCGGCAGATGACCATGGCGGTAACCGCCATGGTCATAATTCCACAAAGTAAGACCATCAGCCTGTTGGCGGTCTTACCTCCGGTTCTCCGCCTTCTGCCAGGGTCATAATGACCCCCTTAATCTACTGGCTTTTAGCTAGTTGTCCGCTAGTTGCTCCAGCTCCATGGATATCGCTGCACGCAATGTACGTGGCTTGCAATGCAAGTCCGACGTAGCCACAACACTGCTGACGTCACGCAGGGTCATCACGACACTGCAAAGTCAACACATCACGTCTTGACCGACTGGGTCCATGAACCCCACCGGGTCACGAGGAATGATGTATCGCCACGGACGCTGCACTAGCTCCCTCTGCAACTGGACGAAACCGACACCTCGCCTCCACCTGCTTCGCAGTGCGGGACTGACGCTTCATCTCCCCAAATGCCTCAAGGGACTGGCTCCGCATCAGCCCCAGCGATGCCTCATCTCCCAGACTCAGTGCGATGTCTTTGTTTCTTCATTTTCAAAAGGTACTCAGTACAACCCAGGCGGTCGGTGTTAAAGCGGTGGTAATACCGCCAACAGGCTGGCGGTAAAAAAAATGAGATCACGGCCATGGTGGAAACCGCCAACATAGACAGCCACTTTAACACTTCGACAGCCACGGCGGTAGAAACAAACACTGCGGCGGTAACCGCCAACAGACAGGCAGAAGACAAGGTTCTGACCACTGTATTACAAGAGGCCTATCTGCCACCTTTACCTGGGCGGTACCAACGATGTAAAAAGCACGGCAGAAACAGTCTGTGGAACGGAAACCACTCATCTTTCAACACCCATCGAGAAACCAGGACGCCATGGAGTCTGAGTTACACGTCCTGCCCATGTTGCTTTACCTCCTCTTGTATCAGGAGCAGCAAAGACGCTGGCAACGACCACGGTGAGTACTGCACCTAGCACACAGGGGAGGAGTAGGGAAAAGAGAGTGACACACACACGCAACACGCAACCCCCCACCCTCACCCACAACACCATACACACAAATACATGCAGAAACATTACATATACACCCCATCACTCCCTGGAAGAACGCAAGGACAAAAGGCAATGATTGTAACAAGTGTAATCATTGAAAAATCAGATAGGTCAAATTAATATATATTAGTATATACAAATATGTACACCAACTACACAAGTCAGGATATGAATGACATCATTGTCCGTGGACCTGTGTCCCAAAATGCATGGGCGAAGCCCACACAAGATACCTGACTCGAAATGGAGAGAACACTGCAGGGGCATCAGATGGAAAATAAACAGGTACCTCAGGGGGAGGTGGGCACCTCAGCCGGATGAACGGACAACGCCACTGCTCCACGAGGGGGCTCCATGCCCACAGTTTGGTCCTGGGGAGTGCAAAGCCACAGTCTCTCAAGTCTCTCCAGTGGGAGGTTTGCCCATTGCTTTATCCTGGGGAGTGCAAAGCCACAGTCTCTCAAGTCTCTCAAGTGGGTAGGTTGCCCACTGCTTTATCCTGGGGAGTACAAAGCCACAGTCTTTCAAGTCTCTCCAGTGGGTAGGTTGCCCACTGCTTTATCCTGGAGAGTGCAAAGCCACAGTCCCTCAAGTGGGTGTGATTCTCCACTGGTTCTCGAGGGGGCATTGTGCCAAGAGTGCGTCATCCTGCCAAGGATTAGGTGAGTGGATGTGATTCTCCACTGGTTCTGGAGGGGGCATTGTGCCCAGAGTGCTTCCTCCTGCCAAGGATTAGGTGAGTGGATATGATTTTCCACTGGTTCTGGAGGGGGCATTGTGCCCAGAGTGCTTCATCCTGCCAAGGACAGAGGTAGTGGATGTGATTCTCCACTGGTTCTGGAGGGGGCATTGTGCCCAGAGTGCTTCATCCTACCAAGGACAGAGGTAGTGGATGTGAATCTCCACTGGTTCTGGAGGGGGCATTGTGCCCAGAGTGCTTCACGTGCAGTGTAGCAGGTCCCATTCCCTCATCTGGGTGTGTGTGCCTCGAGATTGCCTGGGAACAGGTAGCATGATACTCCATGGAGGCAGAGACACACTCCACGCTGCTGTGACTTCGTCTGCCACCTGCAGGTACAAACGGTGCTGGGTGTCATGCATCATGTACGCTGTGCAGGGTCCAGGATGTCTCCTGCAGCCTCGGACGGCTGCCCGCTGGGGATGATAGCCATGTCAGCTGTTGTGGCACTGTCTGAGCACGTTGCGGGGCTGGTGGCGGTGGTTGCGACGGTGTCTGTGGCAGAGGTGCTGGCGGTGGTGCATGTGTCAGCACCTGTGGAGGGACACAGCAGGATGTCTCCTGCAGCCTCGGATGGCTGCCCACTGGGGATGATGCTGGGGACTGTTGCTGAGGCAGCAGATGTGCAGGTGGCGGTGCAGGTGGCGGTGTCCACCGCCGTACAGGTTGATGTTCTGGTTGACAGAAGGGGTGACTCTGGTCCCTCAGCCGGACCCTCCGTGCCCTGTCCTGACTTGCTCTTTGCCTTGTGTCCCTTCCCCACCTTTGATGTCGCTGCTGGTCCCTTGGCACTGTCCCCTTTTGGCTTGGAGGAGCCCTTGCTTGGTGGTTGGTGTGGCTTCTCCCTCCGGCATGTGGCACCTTCTTCACCTTGGCAGGTGGTGGAATGGCCTGCTCCTTGGCCTCGCTAGGTGGCACACTGGCAGCGCTGATGGGTGCCGCCTGCGATGTGACCGGACTTGCTGAGACCACTGTGCTGGATGATTTGGTGGCTGATGTGCTGGGCTGGGACCTCGACAGCCTGGCCTTCGGGGAAGGACGGGGGGAGGTGTAGGGAAGAGGTCAATGTTAGCCAGGAAGAGATTCTTAGACACCTTGGGACGGGAAGATGGAGGGGGTTTGGGAGTGGAGGAAGAGTTAGTGGTTGTAGGAGGTGTACGTCTGCTGAATTTGGGTGAAGGTGCATGGGCCGGAGGCTGTTGTGAGGTGGATGGCTGTTATGTGGGTGTGTGCCTGCATTTGTGTACTTTGGGAGGAGGGTTCACAGACACACTGGGAGAGGACACAGGGGATGTGCGCATGGTAGTGGGGGTGGTGATTACACGTGAGCGGTGATGGGCATGCTGGTGATGGAGGTAGTAGATGAAGATGTAGTGCATGCAGGTGTGAGTGGAGACGAGACAGGGAGGGAGGAGGAGGAGGATGTGGAGGGGGGGCACAGTGGAGGCAGGGGATGTTGCTTTGTCTGCATGGGGATTGTGCTTGTGTGAGTGCCTGTGGGATGTGTGGTGCTTATGTTTGCCATGTCCACTCTTGTGTGTTGAGGAGTGTGCATGCTGGTCTGATGGTGTGCTTGATATAGGCCGAGGCACAGGGGATTGGGTCTGGATAATGGAAGTTGGAGGGGGAGGCTGGACACAGGGACAATGGCTGCCATCAGTGCTGAGGCCAGAGCCTGAAATGCTCTCTGTTGGGCCGCCACACCAGAAAGAATGCCCTCCAGGTATGCATTTGTTTGCTGCAAATGCCTCTCAACACCCTGGATGGCATTCAAAATGGTTGATTGCCCAACAGTGAGGGATCTCAGGAGGTCAATAGCCTCCTCACTAGGCGCAGCAGGGCTGACTGGGGCAGGGCCTGAGGTGCCCGGGGCAAAGGAGATAGCCACCCTCCTGGGTGAGCGGGCATGGGAAACTCGATGAGGGGCTGCTGGGAGGGCGGTGCTGGTAGGTGGGGTGGCGGCTGTACCTGTTGATGCTGTGGGCACAGAGGTGCCTGCCACCGCAAGGGAGCCCCCATCAGAGGAGGAGTTGCTGTCACTGGTGTCTCCTCCTGTCCCTGTCGTGGAGCTCCTTTCGCCCTCTGTCCCACTGGTGCCTTCGGACTCAGTTACTTCACCCTCCAGGGCCATGTGGGATGCAGCTCCCTCCTGCTCCGGTGCCACTGCTCCTCCGCCAGTTGATGCTGATGCACACAAGGCCAGGGTGACAAAACAAAAAAGGGGGGGAAAGACAGAGGAGACACATGGTCAATACCTGCAACACCACTACCGTTGGCGGACACAACACACAGGGAGCAGCCCTATGCACTAAGCCATGTACTAACAGGGCAGGGGAAAAGCACATGCCAATGGGGGACTCTGTCTAGACCCATTTCATGCACAGCTGGAACCCATAGGAGCCTGACTAGGTGTAGAGGGCAAATACCACCTTTGGGGTTGGAGTGGGACAGAGCCTGCAAATCAGTGGATCTACCTTTGCGCGTCTGTCCTGGCCTAAGGGAACCCACAGCTCACCTCCCCCACCCAGACACCTCGTCAAGCGTGCAGAGTCAGCTGAATGTGAGTGTACTCACCCCCTTGTGGCTGCTGTGATGCCCTCAAGCGCCCATCCATCTCAGGATATGCCACCGCCAGGATCCGGTACATCAGGGGGGTCATGGTGCGACGGGCACCCCTTTCACGTTGGGAGGCCATCCCCAGCTGGGCCTCCGACCTCTTCTTGCTCCAGTGGCACAGGTCCTCCCATCTTTTCCGGCAGTGGGTGCTCTGTCTATGGGTGACCCCCAGGGTCCGCACTTCCTTGGCGATGGCATGCCAAATACCCTTCTTCTGGTGGGCGCTGATCTAGAGGAATACTGAAGTAAAAATGGATGTTACTCCCCCGACCAGTTCTTCTCGCACATTGCCCACAAACCTCCCACCCTGGCCCAGAAAAACATACACACACCATCCTCACATGCTGGCCTGTCCCCCCGTCACTTCCATCCACGACACTCCATACAATCATGTGCCATCCACCATGCACACAGTTTACTCACCTGTTTGTCTGGAGGACCGTAGAGTTGCGTGTACTGGGGGAGGAACTCATCCACCAGTTTCTCCAACTCCTCCACAGTGAAGGCAGGGACCCTTTCCCCAGACTCTGTAGCCATTGTCGCTTCCAGATGCAGGTCACAGCAGCACATATAGTGTAGGTCCTCTCCTGTTGAAGGTCAGGTATCAAGTGAGGGAACAGATAGAAAATAGCGGTCACGTCCGCGGCGGTGTGTACCGTCACTGCCGGCGTACATCATCATTGGCTCCTGGAACCCATAAGGCCCAATGATAACCAATGCTGATTTGCACAGCGGTCTTTGACCGCCTACCGCAACGCTGCACAACACCAGCGCAGTTACCTCATTTCCCCTTGTCCCACCTTACAGGTGAGGCAGCTGCCATTTCAGGGGGCCACATGGCAGACCAACTAACTGCGTCACACCTATTTAGGCCAGGACTACAGACAGACAAAGGCACATAGAGAAAATTTAACGATTGTGCTAAACAGCCTTGTGAAACCAATGTCTGACCCTCTGCTCACCGTTCTCCTCCATAGGGCACATCCGCTAGGGTAGGAGATGAGATGGCGGCATCCTCCAGTGTACAGACCCCTGGTGGACCTGTCAACAATGGAAGACAGACACATCATCATCACTTACAGACTTGATAGTGCAACAATCCATGAACTGTGTGCCCAGTTGGAGCCAGTCCTGGGGGCATATTTATACTCCGTTTGCGCCGAAATTGCGTCTTTTTTTTTACGCAATTTAGACGCAAAACTAACTCCATATTTATACTTTGGCGTTAGATGCGTCTAGCGCCAAAGTCCATGGAGTTAGCGTCATTTTTTAGCGTGGACACCTACTTTGCGTTAATTATATGCAAGGTAGGCGTTCCCGTCTAAAAAATCGACTCCGAGGCATGTACGTGGGATTTATACTCCCGGGCAAAAATCACGCCCGGGAGTGGGCGGGTCAAAAAAAATGACGTACGGCCGCTTTTGCGCCGTTTTTTAGCGCCTGCAAAAGGCAGGCGTTAAGGGACCTGTGGGCTCTGAAGGAGCCCAGAGGTGCCCCCCCCATGCCCCCAGGGACACCCCCTGTCACCCATGCCCACCCCAGGAGGACACCCAAGGCTGGAGGGACCCATCCCAGGGACATTAAGGTAAGTTCAGGTAAGTGGTTTTAAAAAAAAAAAAATGTGGCATAGGGGGGCCTGATTTGTGCCCCCCTACATGCCACTATGCCCAATGACCATGCCCAGGGGACAGAAGTCCCCTGGGCATGGCCATTGGGCAAGGGGGCATGACTCCCGTCTTTGATAAGACAGGAGTCATTTATATGGGGGTTGGGAGTGAAAAAAAATGGCGCAAATTGGGTTGAGGCGAAAAAATTGCCTCAACCTGACTTGCCCCATTTCTTGACGCCCAAGCTCCATATCCCCCTACGCCGGCGCTGCCTGGTGTACGTCGTTTTTTTTAACGCACACCAGACGGCGCCGGCGGCTAACGCCGGCTAACGTCATTCAATAAATACAGCGCCCGCATGGCGCTTCAGAATGGTGTTAGCCGGCGCTAATTTTTTTGACGCAAAACTGCGTTGGCGCAGTTTTGCATCAAAAAGTATAAATTTGGGCCCTGATGTCAGCTATCTGCCATCCGACAGAAATACCCCCCTCTAGTGCAGGTCCTGTCAGTGCTTCATTTCCTGGCAAGTGGGTCTTTTCAAACAACAGCAGCCATGGCATCAGGGATGTCACAGACAATGTTCTCTAACGTGTTGTCCAGAGTTTTACCTGCCCTGCTGAAACACATGCGCAGCTACATCGTTTTCCCTCAGGTGTTGGATCTGCCCACAGTGAAAGGTGACTTTTATATCCTGGGACATGTCCCCAACATAATTGGTGCCATTGATGGTACACATGTAGCATTTGTCCCCCCCCCGCGGAAATGAACAGGTGTACAGAAACCGGAAAAGTTACCATTCAATGAATGTGCAGATGGTGTGTTTGGCAGACTAGTACATCTCCCATGTGAATGCCAAGGGGCATATTTATACTCCGTTTGCGCCGAATTTGCGTCGTTTTTTTCGACGCAAATTCGACGCAAAACTAACTCCATATTTATACTTTGGCGTTAGACGCGTCTAGCGCCAAAGTTCATGGAGTCAGCGTCATTTTTTTGCGTGAACACCTTCCTTGCGTTAATGATATGCAAGGTAGGCGTTCCCGTCTTAAAAAATGACTGCGATGCATATGTGTCGTATTTATACTCCCGGGCAAAAATGACGCCCGGGAGTGGGCGGGTCTAAAAAACCCACATTTGCGCCGGATTTTAGCGCCTGGGTCAGGGCAGGCGTTAAGGGACCTGTGGGCTCAGAATGAGCCCAGAGGTGCCCTCCCCTGCCCCCAGGGACACCCCCTGCCACCCTTGCCCACCCCAGGAGGACACCCAAGGATGGAGGGACCCACCCCAGGGACATTAAGGTAAGTTCAGGTAAGTATTTTTTTTATTTTTTTTTGTGGCATAGGGGGGCCTGATTTGTGCCCCCCTACATGCCACTATGCCCAATGACCATGCCCAGGGGACAGAAGTCCCCTGGGCATGGCCATTGGGCAAGGGGGCATGACTCCTGTCTTTGCTAAGACAGGAGTCATTTCAATGGGGGATGGGCGTCGTAAAAAAATGGCGCAAAACGGGTTGTGGCGATTTTTTTGCCTCAGCCTGACTTGCACCATTTCTGGACGCCCATACGCCATTTTCCCCCTACGCCGGCGCTGCCTTGTGTACGTCGTTTTTTTTAACGCACACCAGACAGCGCCGGCGGCTAACGCCGGCTAACGCCGGCTAACGTCATTCAATAAATACGGCGCCCGCATGGCGCTTCAGAATGGCGTTAGCCGGCGCTAATTTTTTTGACGCAAAACTGCGTTGGCGCAATTTTGCCTCAAAAAGTATAAATATGGGCCTGTGTGTAGCTAATAGGTGAGCCCAGGGTCCCCACACAGTTTAATTTGGTGTCTGGGGATGGGAGATTTCCGACTGTTTGGAGGATGTCTAACAGTTGTCCCTCGATAATTTGCAGGTGACTCTGGTTACCCCAACCTGTCATGGCTACTGACCCCAGTGAGGAATCCCAGGACAAGGGCAGAGGAACACTACAATGAGGCAAATGGGTGAACTAGGAGGATAATAGAGCGCACCTTCGGCCTCCTGAAGGCCAGATTACGGTGCCTCCATCTGACAGGTGGATCCCTAAACTACTCACTGAAGAAGGTGTGCCAGATCATCGTGTCATGCTGTATGTTGCACAACTAGGCTTTGCGATGCCAGGTGCCTTCTCTGCAGGAGGATGGGCCTGATGGTGGTCTTGTGGCAGCTGTGGAGCCTGTGGACAGTATAGAAGAGGAACGCAAAAAGAACAATTGATGGACGGAATGTAGAACAAATCAAACATTCACCCCCAGTCTCAGATCTGGGTTAAATCCATCAGGTTTTTTGCTCACCATGCCATTCCAGTTTGGACCCAGTCATATGCAAATAAGTCTTGACCCTGTTACCCATGGGAACATTCCAGCCCGAACTGCCAGACCAGGTCCTTCCTGGACCAGAAACAAGCATCCTGGGACCGGTTTCGGGGTATCACCCTCCTTCAGCCAGGCTAGCTTGAATCTGGTGGCATAGTGAGCACAGGACCCACGTCTGGGCATACCCTTCCCACTAGGAGTGACAAACGCAAAAAGAACAATTGATGGACAGAAAGTAGAACAAATCAAACATTAAACCCCAGTCACCGATCTGGGTTTAATCCATCAGTTTTTTTGCTCACCATGCCATTCCAGTTTGCACCCAATCATAAGCAAATCAGTCTTGACCCTGTTCCCCATGGGAACAGTCCAGCCCGAACTGCCAGACCAGGTCCTCGTTGAACCAGAAACAAGCATCCTGGGATCGGTTTCGGGTATCACCCCTCTTCAACCAGGCTAGCTTGAATCTGGTGGTATAGTGAGCACAGGACCCACGTTTGGGCATACCCTTCTCACTTGGGAGTGACAAATGCAAAATGAACAATTGATGGACGGAATGTAGAACAAATCAAACATTCACCACCAGTCACAGATCTGGGTTTAATCCATCAATTTTTTTGCTCACCATGCCATTCCAGTTTGGACCCAGTCGTATGCAAATCAGTCTTGACCCTGTTCCCCATGGGAACAGTCCAGCCAGAACTGCCAGAACAGGTCCTCCCTGGACCAGAAACAAGCATCCTGGGACCGGTTTCGGGGTATCACCCATCTTCAGCCAGGCTAGCTTGAATCTGGTGGCATAGTGAGCACGGGACCCACGTCTGAGCATACCCTTCCCACTTGGGGCAACAAACGCAAATAGACCAATTGATGGACGGAATGTAGAACAAATCAAACACTCACTCCCAGTCACAGATATGGGTCTAATCCATCACTTTTTTTGCTCACCATGCCATTCAAGTTTGGACCCAGTCATATGCAAATCAGTCTTGACCCTGTTCCCCATGGGAACAGTACAGCCCAAACTACCAGACCAGGTCCTCCCTGAACCAGAAACAAGCATCCTGGGACCGGTTTCAGGGTATCATCTCTCTTCAACCAGGCTAGCTTGAATCTGGTGGCATAGTGAGCACGGGACCCACGTCTGGGCATACCCTTCCCACTAGGAGTGACAAACGCAAAAAGAACAATTGATGGACGGAAAGTAGAACAAATCAAACATTCAACCCCAGTCACCGATCTGGGTTTAATCCATCAGTTTTTTTGCTCACCATGTCATTCCAGTTTGGACCCAATCATAAGCAAATCAGTCTTGACCCTGTTCCCCATGGGAACAGTCCAGCCCGAACTGCCAGACCAGGTCCTCGCTGAACCAGAAACAAACATCTTGGGATCGGTTTCGGGGTATCACCCCTCTTCAGCCAGGCTAGCTTGAATCTGGTGGTATAGTGAGCACGGGACCCACGTCTGGGCATACCCTTCTCACTTGGGAGCGACAAACGCAAAATAAACAATTGATGGACGGAATGTAGAACAAATCAAACATTCACCACCAGTCACAGATCTGGGTTTAATCCATCAATTTTTTTGCTCACCATGCCATTCCAGTTTGGACCCAGTCATATGCAAATCACTCTTGACCCTGTTCCCCATGGGAACAGTCCAGCCCGAACTGCCAGACCAGATCGTCCCTGGACCAGAAACAATTATCCTGGGACCGGTTTCAGGGTATCAACCCTCTTCAGCCAGGCTACCTTGAATCTGGTGGCATTGTGAGCACGGGACCCACATCTGGACATACCCTTCCCACTTGGGGCAACAAACGCAAAGAGAACAATTGATGGACGGAATGTAGAACAAATCAAACATTCACCCCTAGTCACAGATTTGGGTTTAATCCATCAGTTTTTTTGCTCACCATGCCATTCCAGTTTGGACACAGTCATATGCAAATCAGTCTTGACCCTGTTCCCCATGGGAACAGTCCAGCCCGAACTGCCAGACCAGGTCCTCCCTGGACCAGAAACAAGCATCCTGGGACCGGTTTTGGGGTATCAACCCTCTTCAGCCAGGATAGCTTGAATCTGGTGGCATAGTGAGCACAGGACCCACGTCTGGGCATACCCTTCCCACTAGGAGTGTCAAACGCAGACAGAACAATTGATGGACGGAAAGTAGAACAAATCAAACATTCAACCCCAGACACAGATCTGGGTTTAATCCATCGTTTTTTTTGCTCACCATGCCATTCCAGTTTGGACCCAATCATATGCAAATCAGTCTTGACCCTGTTCCCCATGGGAACAGTCCAGCCCGAACTGCCAGACCAGGTCCTCCCTGGACCAGAAACAAGCATCCTGGGACCGGTTTCGGGATATCACCCCTCTTCAGCCAGGCTAGCTTGAATCTGGTGGCATAGTGAGCACGGGACCCACGTCTGGGCATACCCTTCTCACTTGGGAGCGACAAACACAAAATGAACAATTGATAGACGGAATGTAGAACAAATCAAACATTCACCACCAGTCACAGATCTGGGTTTAATCCATCAATTTGTTTGCTCACCATGCCATTCCAGTTTGGACCCAGTCATATGCAAATCAGTCTTGACCTTGTTCCCCATGGGAACAGTCCAGCCCGAACTGCCAGACCAGGTCCTCCCTGGACCGGAAACAAGCATCCTGGGACCGGTTTCGGGGTATCACCCCTCTTCAGCCAGGCTAGCTTGAATCTGGTGGCATAGTGAGCACGGGACCCACGTCTGGGTATACCCTTCCCACTTGGGGAGACAAACGCAAAGAGAACAATTGATGGACGGAATGCAGAACAAATCAAACATTCACCCCTAGTCATAGATCTGGGTTTAATCCATCAGTTTTTTTGCTCACCATGCCATTCCAGTTTGGACCCAGTCATATGCAAATCAGTCTTGACCCTGTTCCCCATGTGAACAGTGCATCCCGAACAGCCAGACCAGGTCCTCCCTGGACCAGTAAAGAAGCATCTTGGGACTGGTTTCGGGGTATCACTCATCTTCAGCCAGGCTAGCTTGAATCTGGTGGCATCGTGAGCACGGGACCAACGTCTGGGCATACCCTTCCCACTTGGGGCAACAAAGGCAAATAGACCAATTGATGGACGGAATGTAGAACAAATCAAACATTCACTCCCAGTCACAGATCTGGGTCTAATCCATCAATTTTTTTGCTCACCATGCCATTCCAGTTTGGACCCAGTCATATGCAAATCACTCTTGACCCTGTTCCCCATGGGAACAGTCCAGCCCGAACTGCCAGACCAGGTCCTCCCTGGACCAGAAACAATTATCCTGGGACCGGTTTCAGGGTATCACCCCTCTTCAGCCAGGCCAGCTTGAATCTGATGGCATTGTGAGCACGGGACCCACGTCTGGACATACCCTTCCACCTTGGGGCGACAAACGCAAAGAGAACAATTGATGGACGGAATGTAGAACAAATCAAACATTCACCCCTAGTCACAGATTTGGGTTTAATCCATCAGGTTTTTTTTGCTCACCATGCCATTCCAGTTTGGACACAGTCATATGCAAATCAGTCTTGACCCTGTTCCCCAAGGGAACAGTCCAGCCCGAACTGCCATACCAGGTCCTCCCTGGACCAGAAACAAGCATCCTGGGACCGGTTTTGGGGTATCACCCCTCTTCAGCGAGGATAGCTTGAATCTGGTGGCATAGTGAGCACAGGACCCACGTCTGGGCATACCCTTCCCACTTGGGGCAACAAACGCAAAAAAGAACAATTGGTAGACAGAATGTAGAACAAATCAAACATTCACCCATGGTCACAGATCTGGGTTTAATCCATCACTTTTTTTGCTCACCATGCCATTCCAGTTTGGACCCAGTCATATGCAAATCAGTCTTGACCCTGTTCTCCATGGGAACAGTCCAGCCCAAACTACCAGACAAGGTCCTCCCTGAACCAGAAACAAGCATCCTGGGACCGGTTTCAGGGTATCACCTCTCTTCAACCAGGCTAGTTTGAAACTGGTGGCATAGTGATCACGGGACCCACGACTGGGCATACCCTTCCCACTTGGGGCGGCAAACGCAAAATGAACAATTGATGGACGGAATGTAGAACAAATCAAACATTCACCCCCAGTCACAGATCTGGGTTTAATCCATCGTTTTTTTTGCTCACCATGCCATTCCAGTTTGGACCCAATCATATGCAAATCAGTCTTGACCCTGTTCCACATGGGAACAGTCCAGCCCGCACTGCCAGACCAGGTCCTCCCTGGACCAGAAACAAGCATCCTGGGACCGGTTTCGGGATATCACCCCTCTTCAGCCAGGCTAGCTTGAATCTGGTGGCATAGTGAGCACAGGACCCACGTCTGGGCATACCCTTCCCCCTTGGGGCAACAAACGCAAAGAGAACAATTGATGGATGGAATGTAGAACAAATCAAACATTCACCCCCAGTCACAGATCTGGGTTTAATCCATTAGTTTTTTTGCTCACCATGCCATTCCAGTTTGAACCCAATCATATATAAATCAGTTTTGACCATGTTCCCCATGGGAACAGTCCAGCCCAATCTGCCAGACCAGGTCCTCCCTGGACCAGAAACAAGCATCCTGGGACCGGTTTCGGGGTATCACCCCTCTTCAGCCAGGCTAGCTTGAATCTGGTGACATTGTGAGCACGGGACCCATGTCTGGAAATACCCTTCCCACTTGGGGCGACAAACGCAAAGAGAACAATTGATGGACGGAACGTAGAACAAATCAAACATTCACCCCTAGTCACAGATTTGGGTTTAATCCATCAGTTTTTTTGCTCACCATGCCATTCCAGTTTGGACCCAGTCATATGCAAATCAGTCTTGACCCTGTTCCCCATGGGAACAGTCCAGCCCGAACTGCCAGACCAGGTTCTCCCTGGACCAGAAACAAGCATCCTGGGACCCGTTTTGGGCCATCACCCCTCTTTAGCCAGGCTAGCTTCAATCTGGCGGCATAGTGAGCACGGGCCCGACGTCTGGGCATACCCTTCCCCCTTGGGGCAACAAACGCAAAGAGAACAATTGATGGACGGAATGTAGAACAAATCAAACATTCACCCCCAGTCACAGATCTGGGTTTAATCCATCAGTTTTTTTGCTCCCCATGCCATTCCAGTTTGAACCCAATCATATATAAATCAGTTTTGACCATGTTCCCCATGGGAACAGTCCAGCCCGAACTGCCAGACCAGGTCCTCCCTGGACCAGAAACAAGCATCCTGGGACCCGTTTTGGGCTATCACCCCTCTTTAGCCAGGCTAGCTTCAATCTGGTGGCATAGTGAGCACGAGGGACCGACGTCTGGGCATACCCTTCCCACTTGGGGCGACAAACGCAAGGAGAACAATTGATGGATGGAATGTAGAAAAATCAAACATTCACCCCTAGTCACAGATCTGGGTTTAATCCTTCAGTTTTTTTTGCTCACCATGCCATTCCAGTTTGGACCCAGTCATATGCAAATCACTCTTGACCCTGTTCCCCATGGGAACAGTCCAGCCCAAACTGGCAGACCAGGTCCTCCATGGACCAGAAACAAGCATCCTGGGACCGGTTTTGTGGTATCACCCCTCTTCAGCCAGGCTAGCTTGAATCTGGTGGCATAGTGAGCACGGGACCCACGTCTGGGCATACCCTTCCCACTTGGGGCAACAAACGCAAAATGAACAATTGATGGATGGAATGTAGAACAAATCAAACATTCACCCCCAGTCACAGATCTGGGTTTAATCCATCAGTATTTTTGCTCACCCTGCCATTCCAGTTTTGACCATGTTCTCCATGGGAACAGTCCAGCCCGAACTGCCAGACCAGGTGCTCCATGGACCAGAAACAAGCATCCTGGAACCGGTTTCGGGGTATCACCCCTCTTCAGCCAGGCTAGCTTGAATCTGGTGACATTGTGAGCACGGGACCCACGTCTGGACATACCCTTCCCACTTGGGGCGACAAACGCAAAGTGAACAATTGATGGACGGAATGTAGAACAAATCAAACATTCACCCCTAGTCTCAGATTTGGGTTTAATCCATCAGTTTTTTTGCTCACCATGCCATTCCAGTTTGGACCCAATCATATATAAATCAGTTTTGACCATGTTCCCCATGGGAACAGTCCAGCCCAAACTGACAGACCAGGTCCTCCCTGGACAAGAAACAAGCATCCTGGGACCGGTTTCGGGGTATCAACCCTCTTCAGCCAGGCTAGCTTGAATCTGGTGACATTGTGAGCACGGGACCCACGTCTGGACATACCCTTCCCACTTGGGGCGACAAACGCAAAGTGAACAATTGATGGACGGAATGTAGAACAAATCAAACATTCACCCCTAGTCACAGATTTGGGTTTAATCCATCAGTTTTTTTGCTCACCATGCCATTCCAGTTTGGACCCAGTCATATGCAAATCAGTCTTGACCCTGTTCCCCATGGGAACAGTCCAGCCCAAACTGCCAGACCAGGTTCTCCCTGGACCAGAAACAAGCATCCTGGGACCCGTTTTGGGCTATCACCCCTCTTTTTAGCCAGGCTAGCTTCCATCTGGCGGCATAGTGAGCACGGGCCCGATGTCTGGGCATACCCTTCCCACTTGGGGCGACAAACACAAAATGAACAATTGATGGACGGAATGTAGAACAAATCAAACATTCAACCCCAGTCACAGATCTGGGTTTAATCCATTGTTTTTTTTGCTCACCATGCCATTCCAGTTTGGACCCAATCATATGCAAATCAGTCTTGACCCTGTTCCCCATGGGAACAGTCCAGCCCAAACTGCCAGACCAGGTCCTCCCTGGACCAGAAACAAGCATCCTGGGACCAGTTTCGGGATATCACCCCTCTTTAGCCAGGCTAGCTTGAATCTGGTGGCATAGTGAGCACAGGACCCACGTCTGGTCATACCCTTCCCCCTTGGGGCAACAAACGCAAAGAGAACAATTGATGGACGGAATGTAGAACAAATCAAACATTCACTCCCAGTCACAGATCTGGGTCTAATCCATCAATTTTTTTGCTCACCATGCCATTCCAGTTTGGACCCAGTCATATGCAAATCACTCTTGACCCTGTTCCCCATGGGAACAGTCCAGCCCGAACTGCCAGACCAGGTCCTCCCTGGACCAGAAACAATTATCCTGGGACCGGTTTCAGGGTATCACCCCTCTTCAGCCAGGCCAGCTTGAATCTGATGGCATTGTGAGCACGGGACCCACGTCTGGACATACCCTTCCACCTTGGGGCGACAAACGCAAAGAGAACAATTGATGGACGGAATGTAGAACAAATCAAACATTCACCCCTAGTCACAGATTTGGGTTTAATCCATCAGGTTTTTTTTGCTCACCATGCCATTCCAGTTTGGACACAGTCATATGCAAATCAGTCTTGACCCTGTTCCCCAAGGGAACAGTCCAGCCCGAACTGCCATACCAGGTCCTCCCTGGACCAGAAACAAGCATCCTGGGACCGGTTTTGGGGTATCACCCCTCTTCAGCGAGGATAGCTTGAATCTGGTGGCATAGTGAGCACAGGACCCACGTCTGGGCATACCCTTCCCACTTGGGGCAACAAACGCAAAAAAGAACAATTGGTAGACAGAATGTAGAACAAATCAAACATTCACCCATGGTCACAGATCTGGGTTTAATCCATCACTTTTTTTGCTCACCATGCCATTCCAGTTTGGACCCAGTCATATGCAAATCAGTCTTGACCCTGTTCTCCATGGGAACAGTCCAGCCCAAACTACCAGACAAGGTCCTCCCTGAACCAGAAACAAGCATCCTGGGACCGGTTTCAGGGTATCACCTCTCTTCAACCAGGCTAGTTTGAAACTGGTGGCATAGTGATCACGGGACCCACGACTGGGCATACCCTTCCCACTTGGGGCGGCAAACGCAAAATGAACAATTGATGGACGGAATGTAGAACAAATCAAACATTCACCCCCAGTCACAGATCTGGGTTTAATCCATCGTTTTTTTTGCTCACCATGCCATTCCAGTTTGGACCCAATCATATGCAAATCAGTCTTGACCCTGTTCCACATGGGAACAGTCCAGCCCGCACTGCCAGACCAGGTCCTCCCTGGACCAGAAACAAGCATCCTGGGACCGGTTTCGGGATATCACCCCTCTTCAGCCAGGCTAGCTTGAATCTGGTGGCATAGTGAGCACAGGACCCACGTCTGGGCATACCCTTCCCCCTTGGGGCAACAAACGCAAAGAGAACAATTGATGGATGGAATGTAGAACAAATCAAACATTCACCCCCAGTCACAGATCTGGGTTTAATCCATTAGTTTTTTTGCTCACCATGCCATTCCAGTTTGAACCCAATCATATATAAATCAGTTTTGACCATGTTCCCCATGGGAACAGTCCAGCCCAATCTGCCAGACCAGGTCCTCCCTGGACCAGAAACAAGCATCCTGGGACCGGTTTCGGGGTATCACCCCTCTTCAGCCAGGCTAGCTTGAATCTGGTGACATTGTGAGCACGGGACCCATGTCTGGAAATACCCTTCCCACTTGGGGCGACAAACGCAAAGAGAACAATTGATGGACGGAACGTAGAACAAATCAAACATTCACCCCTAGTCACAGATTTGGGTTTAATCCATCAGTTTTTTTGCTCACCATGCCATTCCAGTTTGGACCCAGTCATATGCAAATCAGTCTTGACCCTGTTCCCCATGGGAACAGTCCAGCCCGAACTGCCAGACCAGGTTCTCCCTGGACCAGAAACAAGCATCCTGGGACCCGTTTTGGGCCATCACCCCTCTTTAGCCAGGCTAGCTTCAATCTGGCGGCATAGTGAGCACGGGCCCGACGTCTGGGCATACCCTTCCCCCTTGGGGCAACAAACGCAAAGAGAACAATTGATGGACGGAATGTAGAACAAATCAAACATTCACCCCCAGTCACAGATCTGGGTTTAATCCATCAGTTTTTTTGCTCCCCATGCCATTCCAGTTTGAACCCAATCATATATAAATCAGTTTTGACCATGTTCCCCATGGGAACAGTCCAGCCCGAACTGCCAGACCAGGTCCTCCCTGGACCAGAAACAAGCATCCTGGGACCCGTTTTGGGCTATCACCCCTCTTTAGCCAGGCTAGCTTCAATCTGGTGGCATAGTGAGCACGAGGGACCGACGTCTGGGCATACCCTTCCCACTTGGGGCGACAAACGCAAGGAGAACAATTGATGGATGGAATGTAGAAAAATCAAACATTCACCCCTAGTCACAGATCTGGGTTTAATCCTTCAGTTTTTTTTGCTCACCATGCCATTCCAGTTTGGACCCAGTCATATGCAAATCACTCTTGACCCTGTTCCCCATGGGAACAGTCCAGCCCAAACTGGCAGACCAGGTCCTCCATGGACCAGAAACAAGCATCCTGGGACCGGTTTTGTGGTATCACCCCTCTTCAGCCAGGCTAGCTTGAATCTGGTGGCATAGTGAGCACGGGACCCACGTCTGGGCATACCCTTCCCACTTGGGGCAACAAACGCAAAATGAACAATTGATGGATGGAATGTAGAACAAATCAAACATTCACCCCCAGTCACAGATCTGGGTTTAATCCATCAGTATTTTTGCTCACCCTGCCATTCCAGTTTTGACCATGTTCTCCATGGGAACAGTCCAGCCCGAACTGCCAGACCAGGTGCTCCATGGACCAGAAACAAGCATCCTGGAACCGGTTTCGGGGTATCACCCCTCTTCAGCCAGGCTAGCTTGAATCTGGTGACATTGTGAGCACGGGACCCACGTCTGGACATACCCTTCCCACTTGGGGCGACAAACGCAAAGTGAACAATTGATGGACGGAATGTAGAACAAATCAAACATTCACCCCTAGTCTCAGATTTGGGTTTAATCCATCAGTTTTTTTGCTCACCATGCCATTCCAGTTTGGACCCAATCATATATAAATCAGTTTTGACCATGTTCCCCATGGGAACAGTCCAGCCCAAACTGACAGACCAGGTCCTCCCTGGACAAGAAACAAGCATCCTGGGACCGGTTTCGGGGTATCAACCCTCTTCAGCCAGGCTAGCTTGAATCTGGTGACATTGTGAGCACGGGACCCACGTCTGGACATACCCTTCCCACTTGGGGCGACAAACGCAAAGTGAACAATTGATGGACGGAATGTAGAACAAATCAAACATTCACCCCTAGTCACAGATTTGGGTTTAATCCATCAGTTTTTTTGCTCACCATGCCATTCCAGTTTGGACCCAGTCATATGCAAATCAGTCTTGACCCTGTTCCCCATGGGAACAGTCCAGCCCAAACTGCCAGACCAGGTTCTCCCTGGACCAGAAACAAGCATCCTGGGACCCGTTTTGGGCTATCACCCCTCTTTTTAGCCAGGCTAGCTTCCATCTGGCGGCATAGTGAGCACGGGCCCGATGTCTGGGCATACCCTTCCCACTTGGGGCGACAAACACAAAATGAACAATTGATGGACGGAATGTAGAACAAATCAAACATTCAACCCCAGTCACAGATCTGGGTTTAATCCATTGTTTTTTTTGCTCACCATGCCATTCCAGTTTGGACCCAATCATATGCAAATCAGTCTTGACCCTGTTCCCCATGGGAACAGTCCAGCCCAAACTGCCAGACCAGGTCCTCCCTGGACCAGAAACAAGCATCCTGGGACCAGTTTCGGGATATCACCCCTCTTTAGCCAGGCTAGCTTGAATCTGGTGGCATAGTGAGCACAGGACCCACGTCTGGTCATACCCTTCCCCCTTGGGGCAACAAACGCAAAGAGAACAATTGATGGACGGAATGTAGAACAAATCAAACATTCACCCCCAGTCACAGATCTGGGTTTAATCCATTAGTTTTTTCGCTCACCATGCCATTCCAGTTTGAACCCAATCAAATATAAATCAGTTTTGACCATGTTCCCCATGGGAACAGTCCAGCCCGAACTGCCAGACCAGGGCCTCACTGGACCAGAAACAAGCATCCTGGGACCGGTTTTGGGCTATCACCCCTCTTTAGCCAGGCTAGCTTCAATCTGGTGGCATAGTGAGTACGGGACCGACGTCTGGGCATACCCTTCCCACTTGGGGTGACAAACACAAAATGAATAATTGATGGACGGAATGTAGAACAAATCAAACATTCAACCCCAGTCACAGATCTGGGTTTAATCCATCGTTTTTTTTGCTCACCATGCCATTCCAGTTTGGACCCAATCATATGCAAATCAGTCTTGACCCTGTTCCCCATGGGAACAGTCCAGCCCAAACTGCCAGACCAGGTCCTCCCTGGACCAGAAACAAGCATCCTGGGACCAGTTTCGGGATATCACCTCTCTTTAGCCAGGCTAGCTTGAATCTGGTGGCATAGTGAGCACAGGACCCACGTCTGGGCATACCCTTCCCACTTGGGGCAACAAACGCAAGGAGAACAATTGATGGATGGAATGTAGAACAAATCAAACATTCACCCCTAGTCACAGATCTGGGTTTAATCCTTCATTTTTTTTTGCTCACCATGCCATTCCAGTTTGGACCCAGTCATATGCAAATCACTCTTGACCCTGTTCCCCATGGGAACAGTCCAGCCCAAACTGGCAGACCAGGTCCTCCCTGGACCAGAAACAAGCATCCTGGGACCGGTTTTGTGGTATCACCCCTCTTCAGCCAGGCTAGCTTGAATCTGGTGGCATAGTGAGCACGGGACCCACGTCTGGGCATACCCTTCCCACTTGGGGCAACAAACGCAAAATGAACAATTGATGGATGGAATGTAGAACAAATCAAACATTCACCCCCAGTCACAGATCTGGGTTCAATCCATCAGTATTTTTGCTCACCCTGCCATTCCAGTTTTGACCATGTTCCCCATGGGAACAGTCCAGCCCGAACTGCCAGACCAGGTGCTCCATGGACCAGAAACAAGCATCCTGGAACCGGTTTCGGGTTATCACCCCTCTTCAGCCAGGCTAGCTTGAATCTGGTGACATTGTGAGCACGGGACCCACGTCTGGACATACCCTTCCCACTTGGGGCGACAAACGCAAAGTGAACAATTGATGGACGGAATGTAGAACAAATCAAACATTCACCCCTAGTCACAGATTTGGGTTTAATCCATCAGTTTTTTTGCTCACCATGCCATTCCAGTTTGGACCCAATCATATATAAATCAGTTTTGACCATGTTCCCCATGGGAACAGTCCAGCCCAAACTGCCAGACCAAGTCCTCCCTGGACCAGAAACAAGCATCCTGGGACCGGTTTCAGGGTATCACCCCTCTTCAGCTAGGCTAGCTTGAATCTGGTGACATTGTGAGCACGGGACCCACGTCTGGACATACCCTTCCCACTTGGGGCAACAAACGCAAAGAGAACAATTGATGGACGGAACGTAGAACAAATCAAACATTCACCCCTAGTCACAGATTTGGGTTTAATCCATCAGTTTTTTTGCACACCATGCCATTCCAGTTTGGACCCAGTCATATGCAAATCAGTCTTGACCCTGTTCCCCCTGGGAACAGTCCAGCCCGAACTACCAGACCAGGTTCTCCCTGGACCAGAAACAAGCATCCTGGGACCCGTTTTGGACTATCACACCTCTTTAGCCAGGCTAGCTTCCATCTGGCGGCATAGTGAGCACGGGCCCGACGTCTGGGCATACCCTTCCCACTTGGGGCGACAAACACAAAATGATCAATTGATGGACGGAATGTAGAACAAATCAAACATTCAACCCCAGTCACAGATCTGGGTTTAATCCATCGTTTTTTTTGCTCACCATGCCATTCCAGTTTGGACCCAATCATATGCAAATCAGTCTTGACCCTGTTCCCCATGGGAACAGTCCAGCCCAAACTGCCAGACCAGGTCCTCCCTGGACCAGAAACAAGCATCCTGGGACCAGTTTCGGGATATCACCCCTCTTTAGCCAGGCTAGCTTGAATCTGGTGGCATAGTGAGCACAGGACCCACGTCTGGGCATACCCTTCCCCCTTGGGGCAACAAACGCAAAGAGAACAATTGATGGACGGAATGTAGAACAAATCAAACATTCACCCCCAGTCACAGATCTGGGTTTAATCCATTAGTTTTTTCGCTCACCATGCCATTCCAGTTTGAACCCAATCATATATAAATCAGTTTTGACCATGTTCCCCATGGGAACAGTCCAGCCCGAACTGCCAGACCAGGTCCTCCCTGGACCAGAAACAAGCATCCTGGGACCCGTTTTGGGCTATCACCCCTCTTTAGCCAGGCTAGCTTCAATCTGGTGGCATAGTGAGCACGGGACCGACGTCTGGGCATACCCTTCCCACTTGGGGTGACAAACACAAAATGAATAATTGATGGACGGAATGTAGAACAAATCAAACATTCAACCCCAGTCACAGATCTGGGTTTAATCCATCGTTTTTTTTGCTCACCATGCCATTCCAGTTTGGACCCAATCATATGCAAATCAGTCTTGACCCTGTTCCCCATGGGAACAGTCCAGCCCAAACTGCCAGACCAGGTCCTCCCTGGACCAGAAACAAGCATCCTGGGACCAGTTTCGGGATATCACCTCTCTTTAGCCAGGCTAGCTTGAATCTGGTGGCATAGTGAGCACAGGACCCACGTCTGGGCATACCCTTCCCACTTGGGGCAACAAACGCAAGGAGAACAATTGATGGATGGAATGTAGAACAAATCAAACATTCACCCCTAGTCACAGATCTGGGTTTAATCCTTAATTTTTTTTTGCTCACCATGCCATTCCAGTTTGGACCCAGTCATATGCAAATCACTCTTGACCCTGTTCCCCATGGGAACAGTCCAGCCCAAACTGGCAGACCAGGTCCTCCCTGGACCAGAAACAAGCATCCTGGGACCGGTTTTGTGGTATCACCCCTCTTCAGCCAGGCTAGCTTGAATCTGGTGGCATAGTGAGCACGGGACCCACGTCTGGGCATACCCTTCCCACTTGGGGCAACAAACGCAAAATGAACAATTGATGGATGGAATGTAGAACAAATCAAACATTCACCCCCAGTCACAGATCTGGGTTCAATCCATCAGTATTTTTGCTCACCCTGCCATTCCAGTTTTGACCATGTTCCCCATGGGAACAGTCCAGCCCGAACTGCCAGACCAGGTGCTCCATGGACCAGAAACAAGCATCCTGGAACCGGTTTCGGGTTATCACCCCTCTTCAGCCAGGCTAGCTTGAATCTGGTGACATTGTGAGCACGGGACCCACGTCTGGACATACCCTTCCCACTTGGGGCGACAAACGCAAAGTGAACAATTGATGGACGGAATGTAGAACAAATCAAACATTCACCCCTAGTCACAGATTTGGGTTTAATCCATCAGTTTTTTTGCTCACCATGCCATTCCAGTTTGGACCCAATCATATATAAATCAGTTTTGACCATGTTCCCCATGGGAACAGTCCAGCCCAAACTGCCAGACCAAGTCCTCCCTGGACCAGAAACAAGCATCCTGGGACCGGTTTCGGGGTATCACCCCTCTTCAGCTAGGCTAGCTTGAATCTGGTGACATTGTGAGCACGGGACCCACGTCTGGACATACCCTTCCCACTTGGGGCAACAAACGCAAAGAGAACAATTGATGGACGGAACGTAGAACAAATCAAACATTCACCCCTAGTCACAGATTTGGGTTTAATCCATCAGTTTTTATGCACACCATGCCATTCCAGTTTGGACCCAGTCATATGCAAATCAGTCTTGACCCTGTTCCCCCTGGGAACAGTCCAGCCCGAACTACCAGACCAGGTTCTCCCTGGACCAGAAACAAGCATCCTGGGACCCGTTTTGGGCTATCACACCTCTTTAGCCAGGCTAGCTTCCATCTGGCGGCATAGTGAGCACGGGCCCGACGTCTGGGCATACCCTTCCCACTTGGGGCGACAAACACAAAATGAACAATTGATGGACGGAATGTAGAACAAATCAAACATTCAACCCCAGTCACAGATCTGGGTTTAATCCATCGTTTTTTTTGCTCACCATGCCATTCCAGTTTGGACCCAATCATATGCAAATCAGTCTTGACCCTGTTCCCCATGGGAACAGTCCAGCCCAAACTGCCAGACCAGGTCCTCCCTGGACCAGAAACAAGCATCCTGGGACCAGTTTCGGGATATCACCCCTCTTTAGCCAGGCTAGCTTGAATCTGGTGGCATAGTGAGCACAGGACCCACGTCTGGGCATACCCTTCCCCCTTGGGGCAACAAACGCAAAGAGAACAATTGATGGACGGAATGTAGAACAAATCAAACATTCACCCCCAGTCACAGATCTGGGTTTAATCCATTAGTTTTTTCGCTCACCATGCCATTCCAGTTTGAACCCAATCATATATAAATCAGTTTTGACCATGTTCCCCATGGGAACAGTCCAGCCCGAACTGCCAGACCAGGTCCTCCCTGGACCAGAAACAAGCATCCTGGGACCCGTTTTGGGCTATCACCCCTCTTTAGCCAGGCTAGCTTCAATCTGGTGGCATAGTGAGCACGGGACCGACGTCTGGGCATACCCTTCCCACTTGGGGTGACAAACACAAAATGAATAATTGATGGACGGAATGTAGAACAAATCAAACATTCAACCCCAGTCACAGATCTGGGTTTAATCCATCGTTTTTTTTGCTCACCATGCCATTCCAGTTTGGACCCAATCATATGCAAATCAGTCTTGACCCTGTTCCCCATGGGAACAGTCCAGCCCAAACTGCCAGACCAGGTCCTCCCTGGACCAGAAACAAGCATCCTGGGACCAGTTTCGGGATATCACCTCTCTTTAGCCAGGCTAGCTTGAATCTGGTGGCATAGTGAGCACAGGACCCACGTCTGGGCATACCCTTCCCACTTGGGGCAACAAACGCAAGGAGAACAATTGATGGATGGAATGTAGAACAAATCAAACATTCACCCCTAGTCACAGATCTGGGTTTAATCCTTAATTTTTTTTTGCTCACCATGCCATTCCAGTTTGGACCCAGTCATATGCAAATCACTCTTGACCCTGTTCCCCATGGGAACAGTCCAGCCCAAACTGGCAGACCAGGTCCTCCCTGGACCAGAAACAAGCATCCTGGGACCGGTTTTGTGGTATCACCCCTCTTCAGCCAGGCTAGCTTGAATCTGGTGGCATAGTGAGCACGGGACCCACGTCTGGGCATACCCTTCCCACTTGGGGCAACAAACGCAAAATGAACAATTGATGGATGGAATGTAGAACAAATCAAACATTCACCCCCAGTCACAGATCTGGGTTCAATCCATCAGTATTTTTGCTCACCCTGCCATTCCAGTTTTGACCATGTTCCCCATGGGAACAGTCCAGCCCGAACTGCCAGACCAGGTGCTCCATGGACCAGAAACAAGCATCCTGGAACCGGTTTCGGGTTATCACCCCTCTTCAGCCAGGCTAGCTTGAATCTGGTGACATTGTGAGCACGGGACCCACGTCTGGACATACCCTTCCCACTTGGGGCGACAAACGCAAAGTGAACAATTGATGGACGGAATGTAGAACAAATCAAACATTCACCCCTAGTCACAGATTTGGGTTTAATCCATCAGTTTTTTTGCTCACCATGCCATTCCAGTTTGGACCCAATCATATATAAATCAGTTTTGACCATGTTCCCCATGGGAACAGTCCAGCCCAAACTGCCAGACCAAGTCCTCCCTGGACCAGAAACAAGCATCCTGGGACCGGTTTCGGGGTATCACCCCTCTTCAGCTAGGCTAGCTTGAATCTGGTGACATTGTGAGCACGGGACCCACGTCTGGACATACCCTTCCCACTTGGGGCAACAAACGCAAAGAGAACAATTGATGGACGGAACGTAGAACAAATCAAACATTCACCCCTAGTCACAGATTTGGGTTTAATCCATCAGTTTTTATGCACACCATGCCATTCCAGTTTGGACCCAGTCATATGCAAATCAGTCTTGACCCTGTTCCCCCTGGGAACAGTCCAGCCCGAACTACCAGACCAGGTTCTCCCTGGACCAGAAACAAGCATCCTGGGACCCGTTTTGGGCTATCACACCTCTTTAGCCAGGCTAGCTTCCATCTGGCGGCATAGTGAGCACGGGCCCGACGTCTGGGCATACCCTTCCCACTTGGGGCGACAAACACAAAATGAACAATTGATGGACGGAATGTAGAACAAATCAAACATTCAACCCCAGTCACAGATCTGGGTTTAATCCATCGTTTTTTTTGCTCACCATGCCATTCCAGTTTGGACCCAATCATATGCAAATCAGTCTTGACCCTGTTCCCCATGGGAACAGTCCAGCCCAAACTGCCAGACCAGGTCCTCCCTGGACCAGAAACAAGCATCCTGGGACCAGTTTCGGGATATCACCCCTCTTTAGCCAGGCTAGCTTGAATCTGGTGGCATAGTGAGCACAGGACCCACGTCTGGGCATACCCTTCCCCCTTGGGGCAACAAACGCAAAGAGAACAATTGATGGACGGAATGTAGAACAAATCAAACATTCACCCCCAGTCACAGATCTGGGTTTAATCCATTAGTTTTTTCGCTCACCATGCCATTCCAGTTTGAACCCAATCATATATAAATCAGTTTTGACCATGTTCCCCATGGGAACAGTCCAGCCCGAACTGCCAGACCAGGTCCTCCCTGGACCAGAAACAAGCATCCTGGGACCCGTTTTGGGCTATCACCCCTCTTTAGCCAGGCTAGCTTCAATCTGGTGGCATAGTGAGCACGGGACCGACGTCTGGGCATACCCTTCCCACTTGGGGTGACAAACACAAAATGAACAATTGATGGACGGAATGTAGAACAAATCAAACATTCAACCACAGTCACAGATCTGGGTTTAATCCATCGTTTTTTTTGCTCACCATGCCATTCCAGTTTGGACCCAATCATATGCAAATCAGTCTTGACCCTGTTCCCCATGGGAACAGTCCAGCCCAAACTGCCAGACCAGGTCCTCCCTGGACCAGAAACAAGCATCCTGGGACCAGTTTCGGGATATCACCCCTCTTTAGCCAGGCTAGCTTGAATCTGGTGGCATAGTGAGCACAGGACCCACGTCTGGGCATACCCTTCCCACTTGGGGCAACAAACGCAAGGAGAACAATTGATGGATGGAATGTAGAACAAATCAAACATTCACCCCTAGTCACAGATCTGGGTTTAATCCTTCATTTTTTTTTGCTCACCATGCCATTCCAGTTTGGACCCAGTCATATGCAAATCACTCTTGACCCTGTTCCCCATGGGAACAGTCCAGCCCAAACTGGCAGACCAGGTCCTCCCTGGACCAGAAACAAGCATCCTGGGACCGGTTTTGTGGTATCACCCCTCTTCAGCCAGGCTAGCTTGAATCTGGTGGCATAGTGAGCACGGGACCCACGTCTGGGCATACCCTTCCCACTTGGGGCAACAAACGCAAAATGAACAATTGATGGATGGAATGTAGAACAAATCAAACATTCACCCCCAGTCACAGATCTGGGTTTAATCCATCAGTATTTTTGCTCACCCTGCCATTCCAGTTTTGACCATGTTCCCCATGGGAACAGTCCAGCCCGAACTGCCAGACCAGGTGCTCCATGGACCAGAAACAAGCATCCTGGAACCGGTTTCGGGGTATCACCCCTCTTCAGCCAGGCTAGCTTGAATCTGGTGACATTGTGAGCACGGGACCCACGTCTGGACATACCCTTCCCACTTGGGGCGACAAACGCAAAGTGAACAATTGATGGACGGAATGTAGAACAAATCAAACATTCACCCCTAGTCACAGATTTGGGTTTAATCCATCAGTTTTTTTGCTCACCATGCCATTCCAGTTTGGACCCAATCATATATAAATCAGTTTTGACCCTGTTCCCCATGGGAACAGTCCAGCCCAAACTGCCAGACCAGGTCCTCCCTGGACCAGAAACAAGCATCCTGGGACCAGTTTCGGGATATCACCCCTCTTTAGCCAGGCTAGCTTGAATCTGGTGGCATAGTGAGCACAGGACCCACGTCTGGGCATACCCTTCCCCCTTGGGGCAACAAACGCAAAGAGAACAATTGATGGACGGAATGTAGAACAAATCAAACATTCACCCCCAGTCACAGATCTGGGTTTAATCCATTAGTTTTTTCGCTCACCATGCCATTCCAGTTTGGACCCAGTCATATGCAAATCACTCTTGACCCTGTTCCCCATAGGAACAGTCCAGCCCAAACTGGCAGACCAGGTCCTCCCTGGACCAGAAACAAGCATCCTGGGACCGGTTTTGTGGTATCACCCCTCTTCAGCCAGGCTAGCTTGAATCTGGTGGCATAGTGAGCACGGGACCCACGTCTGGGAATACCCTTCCCACTTGGGGCAACAAACGCAAAATGAACAATTGATGGACGGAATGTAGAGCAAATCAAACATTCACCCCCAGTCACAGATCTGGGTTTAATCCATCAGTATTTTTGCTCACCCTGCCATTCCAGTTTTGACCATGTTCCCCATGGGAACAGTCCAGCCCGAACTGCCAGACCAGGTGCTCCATGGACCAGAAACAAGCATCCTGGAACCGGTTTCGGGGTATCACCTCTCTTCAGCCAGGCTAGCTTGAATCTGGTGACATTGTGAGCACGGGACCCACGTCTGGACATACCCTTCCCACTTGGGGCGACAAACGCAAAGTGAACAATTGATGGACGGAACGTAGAACAAATCAAACATTCACCCCTAGTCACAGATTTGGGTTTAATCCATCAGTTTTTTTGCTCACCATGCCATTCCAGTTTGGACCCAGTCATATGCAAATCAGTCTTGACCCTGTTCCCCATGGGAACAGTCCAGCCCGAACTGCTAGACCAGGTCCTCCCTGGACCAGAAACAAGCATCCTGGGACCGGATTTGGGGTATCACCCCTCTTCAGCCAGGTTAGCTTGAATCTGGTGGCATAGTGAGCACTGGACCCACGTCTGGGCATACCCTTCCCACTTGGTGCAAACAAACGCAAAAAGAACAATTGGTGGACGGAATGTAGAACAAATCAAACATTCACCCCCGGTCACAGATCTGGGTTTAATCCATCACTTTTTTTGCTTAAAATGCCATTCTAGTTTGGACCCAGTCATATGCAAATCAGTCCAGCCCAAACTGCCAGACCAGGTTCTCCCTGAACCAGAAACAAGCATCCTGGGACGAGTTTCAGGGTATCACCTCTCTTCAGCCAGGCTAGCTTGAATCTGGTGTCATAGTGAGCACGGCACCCACATCTGGGCATACCTTTTCCACTTGGGGCAACAAACGCAAAATGAACAATTGATGGACGGAATGTAGAACAAATAAAACATTCACCCCCAGTCACAGATCTGGGTTTAATCCATCAGTTGTTTTGCTCACCATGCCATTGCAGTTTGGACCCAGTCATATGCAAATCAGCCTTGACCCTGTTCCCCATGGGAACAGTCCAGCCCGAACTACCAGACCAGGTCCTTCCTGGACCAGAAACAAGCATCCTGAGACTGGTTTTGGGGTATCACCCCTTTTCAGCCAGGCTAGGTTGAATCTGGTGGCATAGTGAGCACGGGACCCACGTCTGGACATACCCTTCCCACTTGGGGCGACAACCACAAAAAGAACAATTGATGGACGGAATGTAGAACAAATCATACATTCACCCCCAGTCACAGATCTGGGTTTAATCCATCAGTTGTTTTGCTCACCATGCCATTCCAGTTTGGACCCAGTCATATGCAAATCAGTCTTGACCCTGTTCCCCAAAGGAACAGTCCAGCCCCACTGCCACTGGATTCAAGCTAGCCTAGCTGATAAAGGGTGATACCCTGAAACCAGACCTAGGATGCTTGTTTCCGGTCCAAGGAGGACCTGGCTTGGCAGTTCGGGCTGGACTGTTCCAATGAGGAACAGGGCCAAGACTGATTTGCATATGGCTGGGTCCAAACTGGGGTGGCATAGTGAGCAAAGGAACAATGGATTAAACCCAGATCTGTGACTCAGGGTGAGTGTTTGAAAAACTTCAACACTCCGTCCATCATCCTTTTGTGTTGCTAAAGTATAGAAGAGCAGGCAGAAGAAGAAGAGGTAGACAATTGTAACAACATCATCATGCAATACATCCAGTGAGACACAGGTAAGAGGATGGCACTGCTTCCCACATCTCATACTATTGTAGGACCTAGCATAACTGTGCCTTTTTACCTCTGTGTATGTACTCTGTCTTGCCACTTTGGCTTTCCATTTCATAGATCTGGGTCCCACTTTGTGCTCTCTGCTATGTGTACTGCTGGCCAACAACTGTAACATTGGTATGTGAACAAGTACATTGACATTACTATATTTCAGAGAGGTTGCAATTACAAATTAGTGAAAGCACAGACTGACTCCCGATTGATTTGTGATTCAAGTGTGTTTATTTCTGTGCTAATAAGTGGAGGGGGTGTGCAATGGGCTGGGGTGATGGTGGAGGAATACCCAGGGTTGAGTCCAGTCTCTTGGTCTCACAGGTGCATTGTTGTCCAGTGGGGCATAGGAACGGGAGCAATTGCCGTTTAAGGTGGACAGGGTGACAAAGTGGGACAGAAGGGTGACATTCAGGAGGGTCTTATTTTTTGGCAGGGGTCTTGGCAATGTTCTCTGTTTTGTTCCTGGATCTCAAGGACCGTTTGCGGGGTGGTTCTCCTTCTGCAGGGGCGGGGGTGCTGGTGGCCTGTTGTTCATGTGGTGGTGCCTCCTGTCCATTTGCGCCGGCGGAGGTGGAGGGCTGTTCATCATCCAGGCTTGTGTCAGGGGTACTGGCAGACCTTGTCAACACCATGAGGGACACAGTGGCACACCACTGTGTCCCTCATGGTTTTGACAAGGTCTGCCAGTACCCCTGCAATGGTGACCAGGGTGGTGTTAATGGACTTCAAGTCCTCCCTGATCCCAAGGTAGTGTTCCTCCTGCAGCCGCTGGGTCTCCTGAAACTTGGCCAATACTGTACCCATGGTCTCCTGGGAATGGTGGTATGCTCCCATGATGTTGGGGAGTGGCTCGTGGAGGGTCGGTTCCCTGGGCCTGTCCTTCCCCTGTTGCACAGCAGTCCTCCCAGCTTCCCTGTTATCCTGTGCCTCTGTCCCCTGAACGGTGTGCCAACTGCCACTGACCCCAGGTCCCTGATTGTCTTGGGTTGGTGGGTTTGCCTGGGGTCCCTGTAGTGGTGGACACACTGCTGATTGACGTGTCCTGGGGACAGAGGGATGGGCCCGCTGGGTGAATGCTGTGGTGGTGTTTCCTGAGGGGGGAGGGTCTGTAGTGGCTTGTGACAGTGGCAGGGGAACCGACTGTCCAGAGGTCCCTGATGGGCCGGGCTGGTCATCTTGATCCAGGTGTGCAGAGCTGCTGTCATCACTGTGGGCCTCTTCTGTGGGGGGACTGGATATGTCTGGCACCTCCTGTCCGGTGACATTGGGTATGGGTCCTGTTGGGGTGTAAATGCATAGTTTTAGTATCTGTGTGTGCCATCTTGTGCATTGGGTGAGGTACCCTCTACTCCTGTGCTTGCATTATTATGTTTGCCCTTTTGTGATAGTTGTTTTGGGGTCTGTGTGGGTATCTGTACTGGACATGCTTTGGTGATGGGGTCCATGCATAGGTGTTGCATGCAGGGCCTTGGTATTGGGATGTGTGGGTTGTGATAGTGGGGCATATGTGAGGTGCTGGAGTGATGGGGGTGAGGGTGAGGGTGGGGGTATGTGACGGCATGCAGGTGGGGTGGGGGGATATGGTAAATAAGATATGACTTACCAGAGTCCAGTCCTCCTGCTACTCCTGCCAGGCCCTCAGGATGCAATATTGCCAAGACGGAGGTGGGGGCCCACCGCCAGTCCTCTGTACAGCAATCTGGTGTCCACCTCTTCCTGATGTCATCCCGTGTTCTTAGATGCTGTCCCACTGCATTGACCCTGTCGACGATTCTCCGCCATAGCTCCATCTTCCTAGTAATGGAGGTGTGCTGCACCTGTGATCCGAAAAGCTGTGGCTCTACCCAGATGATTTCCTCCACCATGACCCTGAGCTCCTCCTCTGAAAACCTGGGTGTCTTTGAGGTGCCATGATGTTGTGTGGGTAATGTGTGAGGTGCTGTTTATTGTGCTGTGTGATGTGTTGTGTTGGTGTGTGTTCTTTGAGGTGTGTGGATGTTGTATGAGTGATGGTGTTGTGTGACTGTGGATGCTGGTGTTGTGTTTCCTATTCTATCTCTCTCAGCTATTTAAAAAAAAATCATTGTAAGGGTTTGTGGGTAATGTGGGTGGGTGTTTTATGGTGGTGTGAGTGTGTGGGTGTGGTGTGTGTATGTGTATCAGTTGTGTGTATTTCGAATTGTCCAATGTGGTTGTGTTTTGTAAATGTGTGTGTATTTTGAGCGCGACGGTGTGTACCGCCAATGGATTACCGCAGTTGATTCATGGGTCGTGATAGTGTGGGCGTATTCTTGTTGACGTGACGGTGTAGGTTTTGGTATCGCCAGTATATCACTGACTTTTGGTGTGGCGGACTTGTGTGGGTGTCTGTAATGTGGCGGATTTTGAGATGTGGGTCGTAATACCTTTAGCAGAATTCTGCCGTCGCCACGGTATAATGGCGGCCTTCAGTACGGCGGAAAGCGGGATTTACCACCAGGGTTGTAATGAGTGCCTTAATCTTTAAAAATGCATGTCTTTGCTTGTGTACATTGGATTTCCATTGTTCCAACTGTTTTTTATTCGGATAAATAGTTATCTATTTTTCTAAACCTGTGTGGTATATTTTTGTGGTGTTTTAACTGTGTTACTGTATGAGTAATTGCACAAATACTTTACACATTGCCTTCTAAGTTAAGCCTGACGGCTCTGTGCCAATCTACCAGAGGGTGAGCACAGGATAATTTGGGTTGCATTGTGAGTTGAACCTGCTGAGGATTGTGGTCCCTACTTGCACAAGGGTGTACACCTCTGCCAACTAGAGACCCGATTTCTAACACTGCATATAAGGGTGTTACTTGTAAAATATAACATATATTTCCAACCAATACATTAAATATAAATGATCCATAGTACTGCCTCAATCCACCCCATCTACTTCTAAGAGCTGCAGGAGACAGACAGACCCCTTCAGACTTAGGCGACAGTTAAATACAGTTGGCATCAATAAAAGTAGAAATCTGTTAAAATAGCAATAAATAATTGATGCTTGGCAGGCATTAGTTTTAAATCATAACTTTTATTTAAAGAACACGTATAAATGAGGTAATACAAACTATCTATGTAGACAAATATATATTAACCATAATACTCTATGTAGATGAATACATATTCATTATATTAACCTATTACATCATGAAAACACACCATGAGTAATCCTACATGTACAGATATAAACCATTTGCCATATTAAGGTTTTGGTAAATGGTTAACATCTCAAACTCAATCATAAATAAACTGGTTGCTTGACTGACTCCAGCTATGTCTGAAATAAATGTGCTGCCTGTTTCATGGCTAGGAATACAAACATGTGAGTTCTTCAAGTCTCTAATTCATTTAAAAAGTAAACCCGTTTTTGTTCCCACTCCATGTATGTTTTTAATAAATTAGTTTGTGGCTTAGACAATAAACAAGTAAGATATTAAAAGATCTTTTTAGACCTGATTTACAGTTTGGTGGACAGGGTACCCATCTTGTTTGATTGAGTGTACTATGTCCACAAAACTCTAAGGGCCTGATTTCGATATTGGCGGACGGGTTACTCCATCATAGTGGTGACAGTTATCCTGTCAGCCGAAATCTAAATCCCATTATGTGCTATGGGATTTAGATTTCGGAGGACGGGAGATCTGTCACCTTTGTGACAGAGTAACCTATCCACCAATATCTAAATCAGGCCCTTGGTCCGCCTGCCATATTTAGGGTTGAATGAACCTTTAGCTTTTGGTTGGCAGTGTTCACATTGCCTCTGTCAAAGTAAAGCTTACTCTGATGAAATGATGGAGCGATGGTCATTGGAGTATGGGCATTGCATAGCCAGCACTGTTTTGGGCCGATGGTCTGATTTTCCTTTTTTAATGTCAATCACCACCACGAAAAATCTGGCAGCGACAAACAGTAAATTACAATGAACCCCCCTCACCCAGGGAATGTACTCCCTGGGTGAGGTGGTTATTACTTGGAAGCTTGTTGGAGTTTGTTTTTGAAAAACAAAATCTTTGGTGGCCAGATGTCAAAACTGATGGTGGACATCCACCAAGTTTTTGGTACTTTCAGAGGAATCATCATGATGGCGGTTCATCTTAAAGAGATCGCTGCTCGGCTGGCAGTGACCTCTAATTTTGGCAGGAGGTAGTCCCTTACAGCAGAGGATTTCGTGAGAGACAGTGGGCCACCTTCGATATTCAAACTCAGGCCCTTTTTAGGTTTTGCCTGCAGGTGCACCTACACACATGTTTGCGAAATCTAGTAAAAAAACTTAAAAGTGGCATGGAATCAGCCCTATACTTACCTGAACTTATGATTGGCTTGGTTCAATGCTGCTCTGATCTGCCTGCTTCGGATTGGTCAGCACGTCGTCTTCACGTCACTCCCTGTCGTCGTCTTCACCTTCTTTGCCGATATTGCAGTCGTGTTGCCTGTGGACCAAGTATTTCTTCCAGTCACTTCCTAATGGACACTGACCAGTGTCCTTCCCAATGGCTACAACCCTGAAGGTACTTCTTTTTCCTTCCTGCATGCCGCCTTTCTTCCCTGATGTCTTCTTTCTTTGCTGTTGTCTTCTCTGTCTTCTTTTTTCTTCCGCGTGCGGTCTTCTTACTTCGCTGGCATCTTCTTTCTTCAATGCCTTCTTCTCGATCTTCTTTCTTTGATGCCCTCTGTCTTCTTTTTTCTTTCTGCATACCATCTTCTGTCTTTGCTGTCTTCTTTACCGCATGCCGTCTTCAGTCTTCTCACATCTGCACTCTTCTTACATTTCCTGTCGTCTCACACCTTCTGTCTTCTGACGTCTTCTATCTTCTACTGTCTTCTCTCTTCTTCCGTCTTGTCTTCTTCTTTCTTCTCAGGCCTTCCGTCTTCTGTCTTCTTCCTATTCGGTCTTCTTCCACCTTCGGTCGTCTGCTGTCTTCTGTCTTCTTCCGTGTTCTGTCTTCTTTTGTGATCTGTCTTCTGCCTTCTCCCTTCTCCCATCTTCTGTCTTCCGTCTTGTCTGAGACTTGAGTCTTAACAGGTATGTGGATGTTTCTCTTGCTGCCTCACACCCCACAAACAATTCAATGATATGTGTTTTATTGCCGATTTATTGCTGATCATTTTATCAGTCCAAGGTGGGTGATGCGCTGAGTTAGAATTGTTGGGAGATTAAAATGCGATTAACCTGCTCCGCTGCAGCGTTGTTTAATTCCATGGTTGCAGACTAGTGCCAACATTTAAGACAGTAGTCTGAGGGTCCTGATGTTTTCGAATCCCGGCTCTCCCAATAGGCCACATTGTTTAATCCTAAGCAAACCATTTATCTCTCACGGTCTAAGTTTCAATATATACGACAATTAAGAGGGTGTAGAAAGAGCTTATATTGGCATATACCTGTTAGATCCAACGTAAAACATTTGGTGGCATATTTAATGAAAGTGGCGCTGCACAGAGTTCAGCGCCACTTTTCTTGCGCCCTTTAGCACCCCCGTAACGCCACCATGTGTGTGTCGTAATTAAAATATGCTGCACTATGTCAGTAGTTAGGGGACTAGCATCAGAATTTGTGACGCTAGTCTTGCGCTTTGCAGGAATAGTGTAAAAAATTCAGACGCTAATCCTGCAAAGCACCCAGAGGCCCATCGTAACAATGGAAGCCTCCTTTTAACGCCTGCTCTGAGCGCAGGCATAATGTAGCGCAAAGGGTTACAAAGTGGCGCAATGCCTGCATTGCACCATTTTGTCAATATGGTGCAGCGTTTTTGGCCTTCTAACGCCATATTAGCGTAAAACAAATGATGCTAATGTGGAGTTGAAATGGCACTAGGGGCTCTTAAGTATGCCCTTTGGTGTTTTACATATGTGTCACTGGTGAGACATTACCTAATTGAGCACTGATGACATTGAGCACGGCAGACCCTTTAAAGTCATTCTTTGCTTGTCACTCGGTAACACCTTGTCTGGAAGGAGAAACAGCTCTGGCCACTGGTGACCTGGCGTCGTTGAGGGGTGTGGTGGAGTCGTGGAGGGGTCTACAGCAGAAAGCAAGAGCTGCGAAGGAAATAGGGACAGAGACCTCTAGAATGTAACCGCAGACAAGAAAACACAGGTCTCGTGTCATTGACCAGCCGTCTATTTATTTAAAAAAGAGCAGTCACCAGCTTTACACATACCCATGGTACTACTTCTCCCTCCCAGCCTCTCTTTCAGACCTCATTTAGGGGAATATTAATACTTTTTGGTGCAAAACTGCACTAACACAGTTTTGCACCAAACAAAAAGTTTAGTACCAGCTTGCACCATTCCTGAGCACCAGCCGGGCACCATATTTATGGACTGCCGCAAGCTGGTGCAAAGGGTGGGCTAGCGTGAAAAAAAATAATGTTAGCTGAGTGAGGCTGGCGGTATCGTAGAAGGGAGTTTTGCACCAAAAAATGACAGGCTGGTTAGAGTGAAAAAATATGACTCCAACCAGCCTAGCACCATTTTCTGATGCAAAACCATCCATACCACATGACTCCTGTCTTAGAAAAGACCGGAGTCATTCCCACCACCCCAATGGCCAACACAGGGGACCAGTGTCACCTGGGCATGGCCATTGAACCCTGTGCCATGCAGGGGGCCCCAACTCGGGTTCCCGATAGCACTTTAATAAAAAAAAAATTACTTACCTACACTTACCCTACTTGCCTGGAATGGGGTCCCCCATCCTCTGGTGTCCCTCTGGTGTCCCTCTGGTGTGGGTGTTCCTGGGGCTTGATGAGGGCACCTGTGAACCTATTCCATGGTGTTTAACCATGGATAAGGGTCCACAGGTCCGTTAACGCCTGGTCTGACCCAGGCGTTAAATAATGGTGCCAAGCAAGCTTGGCACCATTATTTAGCCCCTCCTCCCACCGGTGCATTATTTTAGCACGGGGATAAATATGGAGCAATGGGGTTAGCACCATTTTTTAGAAGGGAACGCCTACTTTGCATCTCATTGACGTAAGGTAGGTTCACACATCTAAAAAATGGTGCAAACTCCAATATTTAGACAGTAGATGGGTCTAATGTCAAAACATAAATATGGAGTTCGTTTTGCGCTGAATTTGCATTAAAAAATGACACAAATTTGGCGCAAATGGGGCATAAATATTCTCCTTAATTCATTCAGGGTCGTTATTTCCAAGTTTCCACTTGGGATATCCACTGTAGCCTTGCTATACTGGCTGCTGTGTTTATAAAGCCTGCAATATCCATTCAGAGATGCCTAGGCGCTTCACTAAATTTGCAGCTAGACTAATATCACCCAGCAGACATGGTACGTAGTGTATCTACCCAAGGACAATGAGAAGCTGAGCCCATCATGCAGGATTCAAATTCGTAGTATAGAGGGTACACGCAGATCGCTGCTGCATGATCATTATTCCACTGAGCTATCTTGGGGGCTTGGTGAAGGGGCGCATTAAGGTCAAGTCAGGGGGCAGTTTATGTGGGTTAAGTCCGTAGGACCACTGCCTCTTCAGAAAAAATATTTTTGCCACCATTCACAAAGAAGAAGGGGTCCCCTGGGGACCCCTTCCTGTTTGCGAATGGGTTAGCAGCAGTTTGAAACTGGTGCTAACTGCAATTGTTTTGCGACCTCATTCGCGGTCACAAAACAATCATACATGGGACTGTGACTCGCAATTAGGAAGGGAACACCCCTTCCTAATTGAGACTCGCAAACCCTTTTTGCGATTTAGTAAATAGATTACCGAACCGCAAAAATGGGTCTGTACATCCCAAATTGCATTTTTCAAGTCGCAAATGGCCCAATTCGCCATTTGCGACTTGAAAAATGCATTGTGCATCTGGCCCTAACTCCCTTATTAGAGAAAAGGAATCCAGATAAAAGAATATTGGGGTAAGAAATATTGGAGAAGGAATGGAGTCTGAGCTAGATCATAAAAATGACTGACTGATACTTGATGAATACGTGAGATAAAAATAAAACTTTGCTAGAGGAAGGAAAAGAACTAAGGGCTGGATGTATGGACCATATTTGCAGTCACAAAGGGGCCGATTCACAGACTCAGGCTGTTTCCAACTGCAAAAATGCAGTGATTCAGTAACATGCTACTGAATCGCAATCTGTAATAGGAGAAAGAAGGCAAAGTGCTTGGGGAGAACCCTGCAAAAAGGGCCAGATCCAACACAACCCCCTTCCACCCTAAATCCAGGGTAGATCAATCAATACCTTGGTGGACTTCCCTGATTAGGGCAATAGAACATAGAACCTGGGCCGCAGCAGCAGTGGTGTGTTCCAGTTCTATGCCTTTCTGAACCCAGTTGGATTCCTCTGTCCATAATCTCAAGGCCCACTAAGCTTAACCTATGGGGAATCCTTCTCCTCACCTATTGACCCCATCTGTGCAGCACCTAACCTTACTTTGCTCACAGATGTATCCCAGTAGGCAGACAGTACAACCATGGCCAATGAAGGAGTGTGGACCATTCTACCCTTGGAGTGTGACTTCTGTCCCTAACCCAATGGCAACTCTGTCCACAAGGACAGCAACCCACAATGGCCACTGACAGCTGTCAGTGATGAGAGCCAGGCCTCAGCCCCTCCGGGGCTGTCTAACCTCTGTGGTTTGTCAGAGTGGGGAGCAGTAGCCCCAGGTGACTGGCACCCTTTGAACACCCTCCCTCCCACCAGTTCAGAGGTGGTATTCTGAGACTGGTATTCCAGCCCAGGGCCTGTACCCTTAGGATGGACAGGAATCAGGAGCAAGTCCTTCCTCCCCTAGCCCTCTTTCCCAGAGCTCTGTGCCCTCCTTTTGGGAGTGGTACCCTCAGACTCCAGAACTGTCAGGGCACCTGAGGCAGCAGTCCTGCACAATTCTCCCAACAGTTCAGGGGTGCTCACCTGCAACTGGTCCTCCAACCCCGGGTCAGTACCTTTAGGCTGAGCAGGTGGCTGGCAAGCCAGGACTTTGGTGAGAGTACAACCACACCCCCAAGGGAAACACATTCCTCAAGTGTTGTTTGAGAGTCTGACTGGTGCAGGTCTCCTGACCCCTGTCCATCTGACAGAGTATCAAGCCCTCCCAGGCCAAAAGTAGCATCATCAGCGTCATTTGTGGAGGGCTCTGACCTCAGAGCTGGCAACCCCTGACCCACTGGTCCTCCCACTAGGGACTGTCTCCCCATCTCACACCTCCATCTGGGCTCCTGCACCTTGCTCTCCAGAGTGGTGTTGCCAGACACCAGAATTGGTGGGATGCTTGTGACACCTGCCTCCCCCCCAAGTTCTCCTGTCACTATGGGACTCTCATCAGTGGATGGTCTCCTGGTACAGACCAGGTCCCCCTGCCTGTGCCCCCTCTGAGAGCAATCCAAGCATTGTGGTTGAAGATAGGGCACCCTGGGCCTCTGCCCACTCCCACCCTTTCTCCTACTCCTGGAAACAATGTGGTGCCAGTCTTACCCTCTACTACACTGGGACCTGTCTGGGTACTGCAACCCTCCGCCTCACTTTGCTGGGGAAGAACCTAAGTCACTCCCCTTAGGATTGCTCCCCAATGCCTCTTCAGACCCTCTGGCTCTTACGCAGATGTCTGCCTACAGTGCAAGTTCCCTGGGGTCAGAGAACTCATACTCCACAAGGTGTTGACATAGCTCTGGAAAACTGTGGCTGAATATATGCTCTCCAGCAATCAAATTGTACAGCCCCTCACATGTGTTAACTATACTAACCTTCACCCAACTATCCAGTGCCTTAAAAATGTACCCCATATCACCCCCATCTGGTGAGACAGTATCTTACTACCCTTCAAACTCTCGGAGTGACTCCATACTCCCAAACCATGGGGGTACACCTCTCCCTGTCACTCCCTTCTTGAGCCAGTAGAGTGCCCCTCCTACCACCAGGAATATGATTCCCCATGCCAGTTCCCCAAAACTACCTCAGGCACCCTGTGCACCTCTGGAGCTACTTCACATTCCTGAGCTCACTGATGTTTGTCACCCCCTCCTTAGAAACCAAGTCTCTGGGTATGTAAACCTTTATTTCAGTACTGGACATGGTACTTTCGGGGCCAGCATCTGAGCTGAACTCAATCCTGCTCTCTCAATTTCAGCTCAGGAGCTAACATCATTTCCTTTTCCTCCATGGAAAGTTTTTCTTTTTCAGCCTCTTATTTGAGCCTGGCTACTCCAACTGGAGCTTCCTAGCTCTCTGCCTGTTCTCCAGCTCCTCTGAATCAAGACCTGGAGAGGAAACACTGCCACCAGCTCTTCCACCATTCAGGCTGGTTCCCTGCCCCACAGGCAATGCTGGTTCCTCCAGCCATACCAGGTACAGACTTTGTTCCTTCTCCTCCACAACATCATTCCCATCCTTTTTGTGCTCACTGCCTTCCTGGCTGCCAACCAGGCCCTCAGAGCTTCTTGCTGCTTGTCCTTCCCAGTGAGGCCTTTAAAAGGACATTTGAACTTCCTGCAGAACCTTTTGAGCTGGGGCAACATATAGGTTTCCAAACTCTCCTGCTCAAACACCAAATCTGCAGCTATCGCTGTTGGCTTACCAGCCTGAGGCATGATTGTGGCCAAAACTCAAAAGTTGTAAAAAGGGAAAAAATCAAAGCAGAAAGTTGGGGTGTAAAGGTCTGCAATATGGGAGTAGTGTGCATCAATCACTGTATGTCAAGTACAAATATAAGTCCTATCGCACCACAGCCACCAATGTTAGAAATGGGGTCTCTAGATGGCAGTGGATTTCACCCTGTTCAAGTAGGGACCCTCACTCCAGTCACAGCTAAGATAACCCCTGCCCCCCCCCCTCCTTGGTAGCTTGGCACGAGTAGTCAGTCTGTGGGACCCCTTCCCCTTTGATAATGTTTAAAAAAATAAATTAAGAACAGCCAATCGTTTCATGAACCGCTGCCTTCTCCTGAAAAATGAAAATGAAACTTTTCATTTTTTATTTTTAACACCTCCTGTTTTCCTTTATGGAAAGCAGGCTACATTTAAAAAAAAATATTGCTTTATTTAAAAGAAATGACAGACGGTGGTTTGCATACCCCAGGAGGGTCCCATCCCTGTGATGGAAGTGAATCCTAGTGGGTCACAAATTGCACCTACCTCCATTATATTCATGAGGTAGGTCTATTTGTGACCCACTATTAATCGCTAATGGACCAGATATTACTTTTGTACATTCGTAATAGCAAATTTCAAATAGCGATTCACATAAAATCACTCTTACTAATCTTCGTACATCGAGCCCCACAAGTCCTAATATTGAGGAAAGTGTGGGATAGACACAAACTGTTTCCTACAATATAGCGGATTTGTCTTCATATTAATGTGACAAAGAATGGAGTGACTAGATTGATATTTTTGGTGTAGGTGTTTTAGGCCAGGACACGTAGCTTGCAAAAAAAATAGCCTTCAAGGAATAGAGTGGAAGGCTATCTGGGGAATAAATAATGTGGATGTCAACTACCTAGTGGGAAGATTTGGAAGAGGTTGAAGTAAATTAAAAAATATTTTATGTCTGAGAAACACACTTATAAACTTACAGGTATTTGTGATTAACTGTTACCATGCCAAAAGACTGATGAAGAGGAAGTTTTGGAAACATTAGAAAAGCTTCTAATAATATTAACTGGACATCGAAGTGTACAAAGGCTACTCTAAGGATGTTTATGGTTTTGGTACCGGTTAATGTTTAAACATGAAATAAAATAGTAATATATGATTAGAAGGATATCTTAGAAGAAGTCTGGAGTATCAAGTCTTTTAAATATTGAAATGATATAAGCAATGTTCAGGGCATAGCTAGTATGGATTTAATCGTAGAATATGGACTGAGACAACTGAACAGGAGACTTCCATAAGATGTGGCTGCTCAGTGTTCCTAGGAATGGGAAGGTTGCTCGGTTACATTATACTTAACATGGAAATCAGGTGGATAATAAGGGATATTGACATGATAGATAAGCCAAAAAGTGTTCCTGACCAATTAATTTGTAAAATCCAAAATAGTCTGATTGCTGAAAATACTTTTTCAGTACAAAACAGAGACTCACTGTTCAAACCTACCAATAACAGAAAGAACATTAAGTGGGAGTAACAAGATGAATAATCACTTATCATGTTGCGTAGGTTCTCATTATCCTATAATGAGACTACTGGATTCAGGTGGCAGAATCACCTGTACTGCGGGGGACTGAGTCTGATCCTTTATCATGTGACACCTGTTGGCCTATTCCGGGTTTTGTTCCAGCTACTAGCAGTGCCTCATCTCAACCCAAGAGCAGGGTTGATTGGGGCAACCGGGCGCATGACATACATGACTCCTCAGAGGAATCGTGGTCACTCAGATCTCATCCGTTTCTCTCAGCTACATTAGTCTCACGTATGCAAGGACAATCAGAGTCAGAGTATAGTTCAATAAAGTTTTATTGAAATAACTGCATCTTAGATAATAAGGCATGTATTGTAATAACTAGGAAGATGAAGCAGAATAGGATTAAAATTGTGACAAGGAGACTAAATCACAAGACTAATTCTACAAGGTTGTTACTAAGATCTTTAAGGATAGTTCCTACCTAAGCTATGTTAGAGCACAGCATGTTAAGCTCTAATTCTGCCCTTAAGGTTCCCCCCTAGGAAGACGTCATCCCTCATACCTGAGCAAAAAGCCTGTAGTACTACATAAGCAGCTGCAGCGAAGCAATCAGCAATCAGCAATCAGCATACAGTCGTGGTCATCTGGCTGAAATCTCCTTCTAATGTACATGGGTCAAAGTAGTGTTTATATAATAAAACAGTTGATGTTCCAAGAAAGGATCCCCACGTAAGAGTGTGTATGTTTCTGTGAATATTGGAGACAAAGCGTACCACTTTTGCCAGCAAACTATCTTACTGCAACCTTGAGAAAAGCACAGAGTGAAAGAAATGTCTTGTTTAAGAACGTAGTGCTGACCTAGGCGAAGAACAGCTTGATAGAGAAAATAAAATGAGCGCAAATGTGGCTATTGTTAAAATAATATAACGAAGCTAAAATAAAACATATCTAGGTTGAAGTGCACAGCTGCAGGCCTAGTTTGCTAAAATAACGTGTATAAAACTGTAACTAAATTGGCTACACAACAATCACAGGACAAGCTAACCATTCCTAGAGGGACTACATATCCCAGACTGCCTTGTGGCCCCATGAGGCAGCCATTTTCTTCATCACCTGCTCCCACTTGACTAGATCAACGAGCGCTATAAAGCGCGAAGGGGCACTCCGCAACGTGGAATGCGCTAACCATTCCTAGAGGGGCTACATATCTCAGACTGCTTTGTGGCCCCAGGAGGCAGCCATTTTCTTCATCACCTGCTCCCAGTTGACTAAACCAACGAGTGCTATAAAGCACAAGGGGGTACTCCGCAGCACAGGACGTCCCCAGGCTATGCCCGGGCAAAGCCCGGGCCTGTCCACACCCGTCAGAGCCACAAGGAGGCTGGGCCACCCCCTAACACCTATCACTAAGTAAGCCTCGCTGGTGTTCTTTTTTGTTGTATTCCCAGGTGTCTGTAATGTAGATTGTGCTCCTGTTTTTACTAAACCTAATTAGGCCAAGTAATCACTTGAGCATCCCAGGACTGATTGAGGGCTGACATCATGGTGAAGCTGAAGGCAAAAGACAGACCCCAGGGAATAGGGGGTGCAAAAAAGAAGATTTTGAGACATTCAGCAGAGAACTGTACATTTGCAGAAATTGATGAACTAATTGAGGAAGTCGAAGGGTTGCTTGTATATACAGATAAACACCCAAATAAGGTGAGCAAAGGGCCGATACAGAAAAAGATGGTAGAAGAACACACCTATGAGGGCATTAGACCGTTCCACAAGCAATTTAATGATGAAAGAGTTACACCCCTTAAGAACAAATGTAGCACAATTACTACCCAGCCCCCTTCTGCACTTAAAATAACACCTAAGGAACAACCTGAAATAGCCCAAAATATTCCCACTGAGGACAAAAATATTAATAATTTACTCTATATCAAGCATAGATTGCTCAAATAGATATGCGATACTGGGCACCCCGGCGATAGAATGCACTGGGTCAGGGACTCCAGATACATCTAATGCCCCACCTACCGTAGGCCGTAACAGCATAGGCGAACAACTACATTCCCTCAAGGGTGAAATAGTAGTCCTCCAGGAGTGTATGGGGCGACTAGCAATAGACTTACACACTAAATTGGATAAGCTCAATGCACTGGCAGGGGTAATAAATGATGCACTAGAAGAATTACATAAAAGATCAGATCCAGGAGGGGTGCAACAGCATATTGACCCAAGACTATCTTCCCATGCGACCACAATCAATAGTACTAGTCATAAAAGAGTAGGAACGCTCCCCTCTAGCTCCATGACTTATAAGGAAAGCCAACATCAAGATCATTGTGCAAATTTAGTGCCTGAGTCACATTCAAATACCTTGAAAACTTAAACTTAAAGGGCAGGATCTCCAATTAGCCAGGTTGCCTCAAATGGAGGAAGTGGTCCAAATGCTATGCATGGGAAGATACATGACATCTTTATGGTTAATGTCCCCAAACAAAAAACAGATAAAAGGGAAACACAAGAAGTGCTTATTAACAAAGCAATACATTGGATAAGACACACAAAAGGCTACAGGTCGATTATTAGAGAAGACATTGTTCTTGCCAATCGCCTCAATAGTAACAACAATTGTGACACAAAAAGACTGGGGTTAACGTCAAAACATCTAGTGGAAGGCTTGCTAGCTCTTGACCAAAGATTCCAACCCACTATACTGTCCCAAAAACCCCTTAAACTTCATGACCCAAATGAGAACGGCTCATCGTCTAACGCCATAAACCCTTCAGATAAATCCCCCTTGGTCAGGCCAGGAAGTTGATCTGAACAAGATTGATTGACTTAAGGGAAATGAAAGGAAGACAGTGCCCCTCAGCGGGAGTATAGACAAGGATCGGCACCGCACAGAAGGGATAACCCAGATAGGGTTAGTTGACACTCCTGAGAATACCATGTGGAAACCTCAACTTTGTGAGGGGGGCATAACTAGGGAAGAACAGGCCAATGAGGAGAACAAGTTTTTAGGGCCCTCTTTAACCATACACAAAGTGTACCCCTTCTTCCTTTGACATATGAATTAGGCCTCAATAGCATCCAGCAAATAATTTCCTTGAAAGCCCTTCTATATTGGATCAGGGTTTGGTCATCAGGGGATCTTTCCCCATATAGGACTTCCCTTGCAGAACTAGTAGCTTTTGATTCTCAAACGCGAACACCTTAGTTAAAATATGACAGAAATTTCAGCAAACTAATTAATATGGGTGAACTGTAGGAAGACCCTGGCTCAATCAGATGAAGTGTTAGTCAGAAACTGAAAGAGAAATACTGGCAGTACATATATCTAAGGTCCTGGAGTAATCAAAAAGAAGGGAGTACATTAGCTCTTTTCTTACTGCAAAAATGTACTTTGAACCCTACCTGGACAGAATATCTCCTGCCCAGGTAAAGCGGCTCTATGTCCTGTTCAGATGTGGGGTGCCCCTACTGAGATACTATACTGTAAAGTGAGATAAGGTCACAAGTATGACTGCCCAGTGCTACTTTGGCTCCTATGAAAGTGAGACTGAAGTGCACTTTTTCTTCTTGTGTCCACTGTATAAGCAACCCCGAAAAAGATGGATACTGCCTTTATGTAGAGCTTTGGGTGCAAGGCATTAGTGGGAGATTATGAGGATCATGAAAACTGAAACCTGAGAAGTAATTACATTTTCGGTTTCCAGGTTCATGTATTGGGCATGGAAACTTAGATAAAAAAAGTGTACCTCATCTTGCTCCCTGTAGAAGTGAACCATAAATGGCCCAGTGGCATATCTATCTAGATCATTGTACAAACTTTGTAATCTATTGTTATGTTTTGAAATCTATAGGCTCAAATGAACCTTATAATACTATAGCACTTTAAGATCGACTAATCTTTGAGCCTACGCATGTAGAAGAGTGTGAACTCATATATCTGCAAAGTATAGAGGGCAATAGAATTGGAAGGTTCTATGAGAATGTTTTTAGATCATAGTTATTTAGATCATTTTTAAACTGTGAAACCTATTGATGTGTTTTAAAATGTATGGGATCGTATGAACTTTATTATACAATAGCACTTTAAGACTTAGTGCTCCTTGAGCCCAGGAGACTAGCAGAGAGCAAACCCACATACCTGCAAATAGAGGGCTCGGAACTTGAAGGTCTTACGGTAATGTCCTAAAAGCATAACTACTTAGATCATTGCACAACTATGACACTATGATCATTTTTATCTGTGAAATCTATTGATGTGTTTTAAAAAATGCATGGGACCATATGAATTTTATCATACAGCACTTTAAGACATATTGTCACTCAAGTATAGTAGAGGAAGACCCTACATAATTGTAAAGAATAAAGGGCCAGGGAATTAGAAGGCTTTGTGAGAAAGACCTACGAGCATAGCTATTAAGGTAATTGCTCAAACTGTGAAAAATACTGGTGTACTTTAAAAGTGAATGGGATCACATGCATTTTACTACACTACAGTACTCTAATATCTATTGTTCCTTGTTCCCAAGAGTATAGTAGAGAGAGACCTTAATTACCTGTGATGTACATAGGGCCTTGGAATTGGAAGGTTGTATGTGCTACAAACCATACAGATCACTGTCTTAAATTGTTAATATATTGATGTTTTATGATTTATTGCTTTTATGACCGATGGCCGAAATAAAGTATTTATTGATTGATTGATTGATTATCATAGAATTATGTACAATGTGATACCCTGCTCTAGAAACTATTTTGTGTAGGATACTGAAGGAATGTGACGAGACTGTAGAAAATTTAAGGATATGTCAACAAAGCCAAAAGGTGCGGCTATTATTCGTGAAAAATTAAGATTAAAATGTGTCTCTAAACAGCTAATAAAATGTAAAACGTGACTACAGAGGAAGGATCTTTATCAGAAGGTGCACAATATAGGGATACCACTAAACTTTGGACATTTATAGCTAAAGACTTCATTGATTTAGATGTGTGGAAAGAAACTCTGAGCAGGGGAATCGTACATTTTATGCACCACTATGGAAATAAAATCATTTAGTGAACAAAACTTTAGGGATGCTTAACAATGACCCTGGATCTCAACAAGCCTCCATAGATAATACCCCTTTATGTCGTCCCATTTCTATAAATGAGATTAATGAAGCTTTAAGGAGACAACAAAGGGGAAAGATTTGTGGCCTGGTCATTTCTGATTGAATCATCTATGACTTTACCATATATTTGAATAAGGCATTTTATTTGATACTGCCATCTCAAACTGTCCCCAGTGATGGAAAAAAACATGAAGATAATGGCCATCTTGAAGAAAGGCAAGAGAAAAAGTACTGAAAGTTATCACCTTGTCTCACTTTTGTGCACACAAGGTAAACTGTATGGAAAAGTATTACATGAGTCAATTATTGAATGGAAAAGAACATAGCCCCACATATCTACCGATTTCAAAGTAAAACAATGTAAATGAATAATTATTCATACTCATCAAAAGCTTTTCATACCAACAATGAGAAAATGTATTTGTCGTTTATTGATCTTAAAACAACTTTAATACAGTAAAGAGAAATAAACTGTGGCACGTGGTAGATAGGAAAAAGGCTTACACAATGTTATAAATGTTACCATTTGAAGAGAATACAGCACTACTGATATTTTAAAGGAAACCCTCAAAGTTGTTAGAGTTAATCAATAAATAGGCTTTCTAGGAGTGCCCCTAGGTACTAGGAATATGATCCAGCCCTTTGTGAACATATACATATTTTGTAAAACGGGAACAAATCCCTGTTTTAATAGTAGGATACATCAATTTGATTGTAATGATCTTACCATATTTCTCTATTTGCTACTTAATAACCCACTCTAATAACAATGTGAATATTTTTTAAGTTGGCTATCAGATCTTATGTGATCTGATATGTACATCAGAAGCTCTGCTATTTATACAGCTACTCTACCACTAAACTGGTAGGTATGGTTTTGGGCAGCAATTGGAAGACACATGAAGGCACTAATGCAGACAGACCTATTTCAATGCTGTAGATCTCACTCTTCTCCAGTGTTAAAAATCTTCAGAAACAAAGGATAAAGGGTAAGAAGTTGGGCTAAATGGCTGCTCCCGTTAGGGAGATTGCAAATGGAGGATATGCTGTAAATGTAATTGTAAAGCCCCAGGCAGGATAGACATTTTCTCAGATCGTCCAACACCATTGGAACTTCTGTGTTAGTTTATTTTTAAGGCCAAATGCTTTCTGCAGCCAAATCTAAACTTACTATGGGCCAGATTTTTACAAAGTGGCACTCCATTACATGTACCACCACTTTTCTTGCAGCCCCTTGTTCCCCCCCACCACCACCACCATGTGTGCGCCATATTTAATATACGGCACACCACGGGGCAGGGTAGGGGCAATAGCGTCAAAGTACTCTACAAACGTTTGCCGCTAATCCTGCAAAGTACATAGGGGCCCATTATAAATAATGGTATACCCCCGCGTCAAGACAGACAAAGAACATGCATCATGCTTATGACAAAACAAAGTGAAGACCTTATGTAGTCAGGCATACCCAAAGCCGGAGCTTTGCACAAACTCTCTCTCAATTCAGAGAGCGCTTTTATGCAAGCCTGGTCTAACACCAGGGGATCAGTAATCTCCTTATGGGTCATCTTCAGCAATGGCTTGGAAATGACTGAATCATTTGGAATCCATTGGCGACAGTAACCTATCATCCCTAGGAACATCCTGAGATCGCTCTGTGTGGTTGGGGGACTCATTTGCAATATGGCTGTGACCCCTTCTCTGGATTTTTTCCTTGTTCCTTTCACAATCTGGTGACCCAAGTATTTCAATTCTTTCTGACAGTATTGCAATTTCAGTGGAGACACTTTCTGTCCATTCTTTCCCAAATGGTTCAGTAAGGCAGTTGTGTCATACTTTCACTCGTCGCTCATTTTGGACGCAATCAGCAAATCATCAATGTACTGTACCAAGGTCGATTGGAAAGGCAATTCCAACGACTCCAAATCCTTTTTCAAGACCTGATTGAATATGAGCGGTGACTCTGAAAACCCTTGAGGAATTTGACACCAACAGTAAACTCGGTCCAAAAATATGAAACAAAAGAGAAATTGGCTGTCCTCATGAAGAGGCACAGAAAAGAACGCCTGTGACAAGTCTATGACAGTGAAACATTCAGCAGCACATGGAATCTGAAACAGAATCACAGCTGGATTTGGCACCACAGGGCAACATTTGATCACAATGCCATTTATTTTTCTCAAATCCTGGACAATTCAAACTTTCCCACAGGGCTTTGTCAATCACTTTATCAGTAATTACATGGGCTGCTCAACACTTCTTTCAAGACCCCTTGTTTTACGATTTCTGCAATTATTTGGCCAACCTTTATAAGAATATCCTGCAGCATGTGGTACTGGGGTATCTGAGGAAAAATTGGGTTCAGCTTTCCAGGAACTTTAACTGGCTCAACTCCCTTTATCAGACCTATTTCTTTCCACATCATATCCCAAACTTTCCCTTTAACTGTTCCTTGCAAGTCAGGAGGAAGCTCCTTCACTGTGAATACTGGAAAGAAATTAATCAGAGGGTACTCCTCCTATATTGTCTCATACTCTTTCTCCGGAGGTGGGCCATCCTCATCATTACTATTTGTCTGTATCTCAAATCCATTTGAACAAGTAATTGAGCACCTTGTTTTACACAGCAAGTTTCTTCCCAGTAGGGATACTGGGCTCAAATCACAGACTACGAATTTGTGCAATCCTTTAAAGTTGCCAATCTTAACCTGGACTGGTTCTGTAATTGTTTTTATCGAATACTGATTTGCTACTCCTACAATCTGGACTGTCTTTCCTGAAAGGGGCAAGTTCGGGACTTCAGCAGTTCTCACTGTAGAGCGTGTAGGTCCTGTGTCAACCAAGAATGAAGCCTTGTGACCCATTACTTTTCCCTTCACATATGGGCATTTCTGATCTACTTCTAAATATGCTGCAAGCACACATTCCTCTTCACCTGAACTTTTGCTCACCCAATCATCGTTTATTCCATTCTCACTGTGTAACGGGAATTGGTGAACTGTGTTATTACTTTGGTTGGACCTGTGACCTGTTGAGGAAGCATCACCTGCTGCTGTTCCACTGGGGCTTGAGGTATTTGAATTTGCTGTCTAAGTACCATTGGAACCTGCTGTTGCATTGGCTGCAACTGTGTCATTTGTACATGTGGGATTTGCACCTGCTGCATGGGTTAAAAATTCTGCATTTGATTCATATTGTTATGAAAATTCTGATTATGACCTCTCATTCTCGGTCCTCTCATGTTTTGAAACAAACTGAAGTCACTTGTTTGCTGAGTTACACCTTCCTGCACCATCATCGGACATTCCCGCTTCCAATGTCTGACCGCTCCGCAAGGCAACACTCTTTTCATTCCATGCACATCATTCTGTACCACTACAGTATTCAAATCGGGGCTATGATTTCCATGACCAATTCCTCCGCGACCTCTACCTCTCATCTGATTTTGAAACAACACATTTCCCTGTGGATGCTGTTGCTCTGGAAAGTTTCCTCGCATCCCTGTTTGTACCACATTAATCTGCATCACCATGGCCTTTTCCTTCAACATTCTCTGCTTCAACTCAATCTCATCATTACAGTACTTGGCATACTGTAACACCTCATCAATCAGCTTTGCTTGCCAGCAAACCAAATGACTCTTAATCATCTGGCTAATTTCAGGTCTCAATACTTCCACAAATCTGAACACAAAATGAATCATGTCTTTCGGGTCAATGGTCTCAGTACCACTGTAATGCTTGAACTCATGCAACATTATCTCATAATATGCATGTATGGACTCTTTTGCTTCCTGGGCTGTCCTGTCTATTCTCTGCCAGTCAATGTTTTTGGGCGAGATTCTCGTCTTCAAGAATTTGATCACTTTGTAATAATATTTCATTACTTCAGGAGATGGCGCACCTGTAACTTTATCTCTCTCTAGGCCCTTTGTTGGACAATCGATACTCCTCTTACACTCCAACCACAGATCAGCTGGGACTAATATTTCTAATAGAGTGTTCAAGTCTTCCACACAGACACGTTGCAGGTTTCACAAACCTGTCTGTCTGCTGGTACCGTTCTACTGGCTTCTCTCTCAACCTGGGATAGTCATTTGTAAAGGACAGAATGTCACTTCTGCTCCAAGGGACATGGACAGAATTCCCTCCTGGAATCTCTCTCATTGGTAAATGTTTCACTGGATCCTTGCCCTGCTGCACATTTGCAGTCAGTTCTGCAGAATCCCTTTTTCTTTTATCTCTTTTCTATGCCCATCTACCTTCCCATTTGTATAAGGCTCCCCATGTCTGAACACTTTGAAGTAACACCCTAAGGTGTGCCTTCATTCCTACAGATCTCATGTGCTCAAAATCTTTTGTGTCAAAATCAAACCTGTAACTCCTTTTCAAATGCTTTGTTTTCTGTATTTCTATGCCGTACTTCTCTGGCAGGTCTGCTAGCTTCTGGTGTACATTACTCACTTTCCTCGTAATTTTCGGGCACAGATATCTCAACTCTGCCTCTGTGTAGGACTCTAATCTGTTCACACCCATAGTTCCTTCAATCAGCTGACCCGCTTCCATTCCTAGTCTTGTATAGTTCAAGTACTCCTCTCCCTTAGGAGCACTCTGTGGGGTATTCAGCTTGTCTAACCATGCAGTCTATTGTTGGGCAGTTAAACCTTGCAGCAAAATATTATTGGCCTGGGCAGGTGGCACCTGTTGCACCACTGTATTCAGGGGCTGCGGTATCAGTAATTTCAAGCTGTGACTAACATTCGACCCTATGACAGTATCCGGAGGAACGCCGAATGGACTAAGGTCTAGCAATGCTCTCAATCCATTAAATGTCTGTCCTACAGGAGACCCTACTCGGATATTCTCATTAAGTCCTCCCCTCATTGAATTCTGACTCAGGACTCCCTGTCCATCTGCACTGGTTTTCTCTTGTGCAAACAAAGGTACAATCAGACCAATGGTAACAGATACAGGATCTGGGCTTGGTCTAACACTTAAGTTCTGTGCTTGCGTAGTTCCCATATTTTGGCTCATCAGTACAGACATATCGGTCTGGTTCCTTGTTATTGGAGTGTACTTTGGCATTACCTGTGCCTACGCTTGAGGCAGTAAAAGTGGAGTTATCTGAACTAACATTGGTTTCAGAAAAACCTGTCCTGTAGGCACTATTAGGTTTGTGGCTGCTTCCACCATAGGTAAATCAGGGTAAATTCTCGGGACACTCGGCTGAGGCACCTGATTTTGTGCTACCGCAGTAACAGGTGCATTAAGACTGCCCTGCATTAGACTCTGTGTCATAGTTGGAGTAAGCTGCACTGTACTCATAGTCATGTTAACCTGGGTCAGAGCTGAAGTATTTACACTGGTACTCGGACCGTTCTCTTGTGCTACATATGGTGGGGGACGATTTCTCAATAACTGCAAAATAAACTCATCATCGTCTGACTCTTCCTCAAATGTCAATGATCCTCTAGACTCTTTTTGTCTCTGCTCTCTACTCTCAGAAGGGCTCCTGTTTGTTTTTTGGGTAGCTTTCCTTCCTTCTCCCTCGCTGTCTTGTGTAATTGCTAGGACTAACTTAATCCCCTGCAAAGTCTTGGTTCTCAAAAATTTCTGAGCGTGGTCCCATCTGGCCTCCGCTAGTGTCTTCTCTGCTTCCTCATGCTACTCTCAAATTTCTGTTGCTGTCTGGCTACCAATTCACAGATTACTAATGCCTCGAACTGTGCTGGTCTCAGAGGGGGCTTCAGATCATACAGCATCCTCCTCAGATGCTCTAAGCTCCTCAAATTAAATGTGCATTTGGCAGGAAATGCTAAACTCCCATCTTTCTCTGTCACTTTGCGCCACTGCTTTAGCCAAAGACACAGCACAACACCCTTTTCTTTGATTACAATATAAGCTGGTGTACCTTCTGGCGGTGCAATATACCCTATACTCAATGTAATGTACGTATCTCCCCTAAAGTACTCTTTCAATTCATTTTTGTGACCTTTATGTTTATTCAACTCAAATCAGGAAATGACTTTTAATCCCAGAATTCTGTTCACCCACCTTCTCAACCAATTGCGCTTCACAGATGGCTGCCAATCCTTGTGCGACCCTTTTCACTAACCAATCTATCCCAGAACAGCTCCACTCACACGTACAGCGGCTGACAAAGTCTTGCGGCTTGTCCTCCCAAACTCAGATTCACACTAAACTAATGCTAAATTATTGTGAGCACTAAACAGAAACAAAACCAAATTTGTCCATTTACTACAGGTTGCGTAACACAATCGCTTCAGAAACTTTATGGATTTTTCACTGACGGCGTTCCTCTCTCACAGCTACTCCATCTTTCTGAGTTTCCCTGATTCCCAAGCAAATTTCGATCCGCAAATTTCACTCTGAACTGATCAATGGGACTATCCTGGTGCACATAGGACTTGCCAGATCTCAGTCAAAAAATTATTTCACTCACTTTGACTCACACTCTGACTTGTCGACCATGCCCGATCAACCTATTAAACCAGACAAATTACAACAAAAACCAAGTGTCTCATACACTTTTCAATATACTCCGGAGTCTTAGACCACAAAGTGTCTGTATACCACAGCCATATGGACAATTTTTTAGCACGAAGCGCCACACACATGTGAAGTTCGACGACTTCCGTACTCTCACACTTCGGAGTTCGCACACCCCTTCTACAACTTCATTTGGAGTAAGCAAACTCCCTCAACTCTCACAAACATCACAATTCACCTGCGATTTGCATAAGCTGTGCAAGCCCAAAACCTACTTCATTCACACTGTCACTAGAACGCTGAGAACATCCTCAAACAATCATTGGCAAGCTCCAAGATTTTGGGAAAGTCATTTTAGGTAATGAGGGACACATTTTCTTTCCACTTTGTATCATCACATCTGAAAAATCCAAGATTTCACCAATTTTACCAAATCTGTGAATTAATTTTCTCTTTCTGGGATATCAACCCTTATCCTACCATCATCTCTGGGGACGCCTGTCATTTCTCGCTTACAGTCTCTGGGATCAATACTCTACTACCTCTCTCTGGACCGTATAATGGGCTCTTAAGGAGACAAACCATCAATCTCTGCTACCATCTCTGTGAGCGCGTCAGACCTTATTAAGTAAACTTACAAGGGAGATGGACCTTTTTGACTCGCTTTATCAAAATAGCGGTTGGTACACAGAAACCAAAGCAAATAGAAGTAGCAATCAGTAAAGTCATGGTATACCTGTCCTCAATAGAGTTCAGCAAGCTGTGACAGTCTTCGTCAACTGGACATCAGTTCGGTCAGCAATTACATCAGGATTCAGCATCAAAGTTCAGAAAAAGCAAATTCTCTCTAAGCAGTTTGAAAGAATATAGCTAAACTCTCAAGAAGAATGGGGAGAATGGCGTATCTAGACCTTCTCTTGGTGCAATCCAGCTAAGTTAGATTTCCCAAAACTACATCCCACATCCTAATTGGTCAGGGAATCACATGTTCACACTTAGTCCAATAAAATTAAACCCTCAAATCTACAAATTTTACTAGTACATGGTTCACATGTCGATGATTGGCTCCTCTTCTCCAGTTCCCGTCATTCGGCTCGTCAGCTATCAGTATTGTTGCAGCTTATACTCCAGTCAGTACGTTCATTGTCTTCTCTTGAGAAAGTCAGTCTTACACACATTACATTAAACATTGTTACACTAGCAAGAACATTATCTTCTAGCAAGCAGTTTCTCATCAGAAAGAACTTCAGCTACGAGCACATGGACACTACAGTGGAAAATCACAATTTAATTCTCTAGACAGCCATTTTATTAAACGCCTAAGCAATGCAGGCCAAGACCTCGCTAAGTTAAGGCCTACAATTAATAAAGCTAATACATAATGCATAACTTTTAATGTGACATCTTACTACATTAATCAAACATAAGCTCAACATTTCTTATTATTAGGCCATTAATAAGTACACTTTGTGAACATTGGCGGCCACTCAGGTAGTCGCGCCTTCAAATGCGGGCATTTTGTTTTTTTAAGTTAATACATTTTCTACGCAAATCCAACACTCAAAATACATGAATATTCATTAGTAAAACTCATTAAAAATTCTGTGTTAACAAGGGCCTGGCTGCAGGCCAGGCCCTGTCACAAATACTGCTGGCAATGTTGTAGGGGTTAGCTGCGCATAGCGGGTTGGGCAGGGCCCTCTGGCCAACCCCCATTGCACACATCACATGCCAACACACTCATCTTCATAAATCCAGACAGCAAGTAACATGCCAGCAGATTCTGCCCCCTGCTGGTGCACTCTCTGAATGCGTGGTCGCCCTGCCACACGTTGCACCTATTTTTCTGTGATCTTTGTCGAGTCTATGCAGATTGAGCATGGTTAATTTGCAGACAAAAACCTGGACTGATCCAGGAAGCAGAGCCTCATAGCTCCCAACAGCCTATTAGATACCACAACTTTCAAGATTTTAATTTTAGTGTTGATGTGGATTACAGAGTGGTATGATGCATGCTTGAATGATTATACTCAGGGCCACTGCAATTAGGCAGCAGGAGAGGGCCAACTTGTGCAGCAGGGTTGAGTAAATTATAAGACAAGAAAAGGCAAATTGTGCAGCATAATGCGGCCGATTTTTTAATAGTATTCATTATTTCGTCATTTTTAGAGTGGAGCGCGTGCACCACTCAACCCTGTTGTAATCTCTCTATGGGCTTGTAACCATGCCCATGTCATGCCCATCAGTTTTGTTGGTTTGTGGGCTTGCCTTTTAAAATTCGCTTGATTTCATTAGTGAAAGGTATGCATATGTCATGCCTTTTCCGGTGTTAAGCCCTCCTCGAGCGCACCAGTAAAGTACTGAAAACATACAAGGCTCTATGTTTCCCGTGTGGTTTCTGGACTACTTTTGCTTTTTATTTCCTACCCAGCGTGATCTCGCTGGGCAGTAGTCGAGCGCTTTATATGACATCGTCCCTGTTACATGGATAATTGCACTTTTGCCAGTACATTTGACTCTGAGCGAACTTCTGTTTCCTCGATGGTTACCGTTTTAGAGACCTGCGGGTATCGTTGCAAAAGCGCATCATTCCATCAACCACCCACAGTAAATGTAAATACAAATGATTATTTTGGATGCCCGTGACTTCCACAAGGTCGCTTTTATGTGAAACTGTTTTACTTTTCATTTTTAATTGTCCTGCTGAACAGAGATTGACTGTGTTGGGCTCATGACAAAGACTAACTGTACGCAAATAATTCTTGTCTATGAACAGAGACTTCTAACAGCAAGGATTTAAAAGGTAGGCTGGAAACGATGTAAACATATTGGAAACATTTGTCACATAGTAAGAGCTGTTGTGTTCTTTTATTGTGTACACGTGTTCTGTTTGTGATCTTACGCGCTGGATGGCTTTATTGTGGTCATCTGGTCTTGCTGAAAAATGTGATATTGAGAGCACTTTAGGCCTGAGGTTCTTGGCAGCAGTGTGAGTTCCTTGTACTGGCCGTGACTTACAGCTTTTCACTGCTCACCTCAGCCAACATTTCACACTGGCCGCAGATGCTAGCTTCTCACACCTCCCACCAGAAGGTTTGTCAAGACATGCCCATTCAATATAAGGCCTCTTTGATGAGGCTGAAAAATGTCCATTGCTGTTAATATTGTTATTGTGCCGGTTTTTGGAAGAAATCTCTCAGTGTGCACAAAGACAAGGATTCCAAGATGTTTTACAATATATTATTTCTTTGTTTCCCATAATTAGTTTTTGGTGTGGACTTTTGAATAGTCTATCTATGTCTGTACTTTACTGTACTGTTCTGTACATTCCTAGTGCTGGGGGTTTATCCTGCGGGTACCTTCAGAAGCTTTACTGGAAGACACATTGCCAGTCCTCTGCCACTACTCACTTGGATGTCATATGCTGTGCCTGCATGTGAAGATCTGCTCATGTTTGTGAATGCAAAATGTATGTGCGTGATAAAATAAAAAAAAACCTTGCATTTATGCCTAGATTAAGCGTTGGAACGGTTGACGGCATGATTTCTTTGTACACTATTTTCTTAGCTTGTGCAGTGTGTATTCTGCATGTTGTGCGAGCATTCTGTGTGTTTCTAAGCCCCCACTGTTTTGAGTTATTTATTTATTTGTTTAGCATATTGTGTGCATATTAGCTTGAACATGGTTTCCACAGTATACATGTGAGTGCTGTTCGGGTTCAGAATAGTATTAGTATATGTTTACAGCATAGTACGAGTTTTGTGGACAGTGTATGACATATGGTGCATGAACATATTCTCCATTCTGTTGTAAGGCGTATTGTGGCCGCCTGTGAACATAGGCTTGGAGCCTGAACCTTGTTTTCCATTGGTTAGCTTTCCTTGACACTCATTTGCCTGATTCTTATTTGAGCCCCAGCTTGTCAGTATTTTGATTGTCCTTCCCATGGAGCAGTTCTTCTTTACCACCGCTTTACCTGACTTGCCTCTGGACTTCCATAGCTTCCTTTTGAAGTTCTCATTTTTAGGTCGAGCATAGCAGCGCGCAAGCGCTACTTTTATGACATCTTGGTATCTATGTGGGCTTTTAACCACGCTCACCACACTCCCATCACTATCACTCATTCATGGGCTTGCCTTTCAAAAATCCTTTGTTATTTTACATTTGTCCCTCCTTGGGGCAGTTCTGTTACCACCTTGGACACCGACCCTGTTACATGGATAATTGCACCTTTGCTGATACGTTTGACTGCAAGCAAACTTCTTTTTCCTTCTGTGTCTCTCCTTCACTCTCATGCTCATGGTGGCTGTGGCGCTTTGAATCACCTCGCTTATGTCAACTGCTTTACTTTTCAGTTTCAATTTATGTGGCAAGAAAAGTCCAGTTACAAACTTACAACGCTAATAGTTCTAACACAAGCAAATGCGAGACCCATTACATTGAAAAAGCTTGTAAACTTGCTCACACTATATGGGCATTAGTTGCACCTCATTAGTACCATCTTAACACCCAAATATAGCAATAAGCAACAGAAAGCTGACCAGTCCAGTACTACAAAGGACCTTCCACTGCGCAGCAACACGTGTCACTGTATTTTTAATAACCTTTGAACCGTTTGAGAAACTACTTTTTATGTTAAAATCTGCAGATTATGAAGCAGATGATAGATTATGTAGCAAATGTGGCAAATATGTAATTATATGAAAATTACTATTTCCACACAATTGCATAATTCCAGTGGCATTGATTATGCTGGCCTACCTAAGGAGACCTGACTATCGCCCTCTTCTCTTGCATCCTTAAATATGTGTAACACATACACTCTATACTTCTTGACAGCCTGTTAAAATCTCTGTTGGAAGCCCATTCAGTCTCTGCATCTTTCCAGATTGTATTTCCTCAGTGCTTCACCAATCCTTTTGACCAGGACCTCTGCCTTCAATTCCAACCTGTCTGATGCAGTTACACTAGGCAGAATAAGGTCCTTCAGAAATTCTTCTAAAGTCACGTCATCATTCGCAAGATGGTGTTACACAGATTCTGCTTTCTATAGCCTGCAATAATTTTTTCTGTCCAGAAATGTTTGCCCCTAAGGCATCTCTAACAGTCCAATCCAGCGGGTTCTCCCATCTTGCAAGTTCAGCCAGGAAAGTTGTTTGCTAAGCTTATTTCTCATTTAATAACTTCCTCTTCACTCATGTAGTAAGCCTTTAAAATATATGAGACACGATTTCAGTGATACTCTCGTGTGCATTAAATGTATCTCTTATTTTATGAATTGAGAGATGCTGCATTTTAATCTTCACAAGTCACCCTCTAGACCTCAGATTGATCAGGCAATTTTTATGAAGGTTTTGCATTGGTCACAAAAAGTGATGTACACTGGTGCAAAGTGTTGAATTGGGATTTACTTAATTTGCCCTGGAAAGTAGCTCTATAGTACACAGGCCCATATTTATACTTTTTTAGCGCTGCATTTGCGTCATTTTTTACGCAAAAACAGTGCAAACTTCCAAAATGCAATTGTTTTTTGTAAGTTTGTGCCGATTTTGCGTCAAAAAATGACGCAAATGCGGCGCTAAAAAAGTATAAATATGGGCCACAGTTTCTTTGCTCTATTTTGCATCAAAGGGGCCACCCATGGGCGGTACATGGGTGTTCCCAAATGGTTATGCATAGTTTTTGACACAAAGGCCCTAATTAAGACATTGGCGGTAAATGTCGCCTACCGCCGCAGCAACGGCCAGCAAAAGACCGTCACTGCAGCTAACATCCGCCCACCAATTTATGACCACAGCTGGATTTCCACCATGAGAAGAGCGGAAATCCAGCTGTGGCCATACTGGTGGATGATTTTAAGGTGCAGTGCCATGCCAGTAGATCACCGCCAGCCGTATTATGACAAATAATACTGCCTGGCGGTGTTCTGCTGGCGGGGGCTGCTGGCGATAGCAGCTCCCCGTCCCATGATGGAAAATCCTTTCGATGCAGGTAAGTTGGTCTTCCGACTAGGGAGGGGGTGGGGGTGTTGTGTGTGTGTGTGGGGGGGGGGTTGTGTGCATGAATGTGTGAGTGTGTGCGTGAATGCGAATGTGTGTGTAGTGTTGTTTGCAAGTGTGTATGCATGTGTGAGAATGCGTGTATGAATGGAAATGTGAATGCGTGTCTGCGTGTCAGTGTGAATGTGTGTACGAATGTGTGCGAGAATGAATGGATGCATGCGTGAATGAATGCGTGTATGCATGTGTGAGTGAGTGTGTGTATGCGTGGTGCGTGTCTGGGAGTGTGCGTGAATGGGGGTGGGGGACTAAAAGGGGGGCGTGGATGGAAGGGGGGTGAAGGGCATCTGGGGAGTGTTAGGGGGTGGGGGTTTTCCTCCTACCATTGACAGGGAATAAATTCCCTGTCACTGGTAGGGTCTACCGACATGGTTTTCGTGGCGTTGTGAACGCCATGAAAACCATGGCGGTAGGCAGGGTCATGATGCCGCTGGCGGTACAATAACTGAGATTCTTATCTCCGGCCTGGCGGCTGCTACCACCATGGCGGTCGGTATGGTAAATTGGCAGGTTGGCTGCAGCCAACCCACCAATGTCATAATGTGGCGGTATGTACAGCCAGGCTGTTGGCGGTACTACCGACACATTATCACCGACCGTCGGGGTCATAATGACCCCCAAAGTCCTTTCCACTATATTCAAGATTTTTTTATTAAATCTCACAAAATCAGGATTTGCCACAGTACAGTTAACATAGAATAAAAATAAAAAAACCAAAAAAATAATACAGCCTGTGCAGTAAGCAAAATTAAAACACATAAAAACATTTGAGATCAAAATCGTAAAAAATCTGATAAAAAAGAACAGAGCTGTAAAGCTAATTAAGCTAATTCATTAAAACATCATAGCCTGACGTAGTTGCAGGGCACATTTTAGAAAAGAACCTACTGTATGACAGCCTACGGGACAGCCTAGTTGTTGCAAGAACAATAAAGCAACCCTGCATTTGCTGAACTTACATTTCTGGAGCACCAGGACTCGAAACCTTTTGGTGAGATGAAGATAAAATTTACAAAATAAAACAAGGTGCAGTACGGCCTAAAGAGATGCCTCATCACACGGACATAGACATATGTCTGAGGGGGCAAACTAGCAGTGGGGGAAGCATAACAGCCACTTAATGGTCCCTAAAGTAGGTCATCAGCATCTGTTCGAAGGTGCCATAGGCAGGAGCAGATAAAAAGCCACCTCTTTTGTGTTTTGCAGGAGACAAAAATCTCTTACTATAGGTTTCGTTAATTCCCTGTACTCCCTTGAATCCCTTCTATGTGACAAAAACGTTCCCTAAACCATCTCAGATCATTTTTGGAGATAGCCGAGTGGCTGTCAACAGTATTCTGGCAGCCTAGGGCACTGACTGTCTCTCTAATGTATCGAAACCAAGGAATACTAGAGCCATTTGAGGTTGAGAGGCAGTCAGAGATGATTTCGCGATTCAGGGCTGCCTCCTCGTTTTGCCAGATACAGCCAGTCGCGGCTTGGAGTGGTTACAGGGTTGGGTGTCGTGGGGGAGGTTAAAAAAAGAAACAATAAACTTTTAAAAACTTAATGCACCGCCGCGCCGTACCATCGCTCCTCCATCTCCTCAGAGGCACAAGCTCCCAGCCTGCCTGCCATGCTGCCAATCCTGATGCTGCTCAGAGCACCAGGTTTCCGCCCGCCGGCCCAGCGGGGATCTCATAATGACCGTGGCGGGGGTGCGGCCATATTGAGGGCCTTCGTTTATTATCTTTTCATTGTTAAAGATTTTTTTTAAGAGGTTGCTGCTGGCGGGGGACGGACAATGCTCCTCCGCCATAGCAGAGGAGCCACCACTAGATACAGCACCACCACAGCAGTGAAGAGGCAAGCTTAACCAAATCCTCTACATACCCCAGGACCAGTTCCTCAAGAAACAAAATGTTTGAGGTTGAAAAGTGTGCCAACACACATTATTTTCCTCACGCTGAATAGAGTCCACATCCCTATACCCCATATCCCCGTGCCATAAGTCAGTATTGGCAAAGGCTTGTTCCTGTAGATCTCTAAAATGGGAGCTATGTTTTTTTTCCTATTGAACATGCTAGGAGAAAATGGTGCAAACCGCATGCAGAAAACGATTCTTCCTATTCTCAGCACAAGGGGCCCATGAGCTAGCATTATCAAATAGGAGCCCAAGGTACAGGAATTGACTCACTTTCTTTATAACCCTTCCCTCAGTACTCATACAGTGAGTCTTTGTGCTCTTGGACCTCAGACCACAATGAAAGTTTTGGAAAAATTAGTTTCCAAATCTAGCTTTTTCATAAATGACACAAAGGCAGATATTAGTAGATTTAAACCATTTGCATACCTTGCATCTGCGTAAAGAAGTGCTGGTCTGGGTTTCTTGTTAACCACAGGTACATCCTCCCCTGCCTTTACTAGCCCAGTTTCTAAGTCATGAATATATAACAAAAAAAAATTAGGGCAGTACATTCCCCTGGTGTACACCCAGATTAACAGGAAAAGAGGACGAGCACTTCCGCCGACATCGTATGTGACTGATGCGGATAAATCCCAATGAAAGTGTCGCAGGTGGGCCACTAGGCCCATCTCAAGTCCTAAGAAGATTAAGGTGTCCCAAAGTTTTGACCTAGTCACACAATCAAACGCACTATACAATTCCATAAATGCCAGTTGGAGGAAGCTACCATTGATATGCTTGTATTTGGAAACTAGGAGGTGAAGTTTCAAATATTTCTGTCCTACCAAATCCTTTTCTAAAACCATACTGCAACCACTCTAAAATGATGCTCCCATTGACCTTGGTAACTGAGTCAAGCAATGAAATTGGGCTGTAACATTTGGGGTTGTAAACATTGCCCATTTTGAAAGACCGGTATGATGATAGACTTGCGCCAGGAGAATGGAACACCTGCCTTGCAGGTGGAATTCATAACATTTGCCAACAGAGGTGACCAAAGCCCTGGGTTCTCCTTATTGATATCCATAGGGATATTGTTAGGCTCAGGTGCCTTTTCAAAGAGGCTGTCAAGAATCACATCCAGTACCGCATCAGGCAAAAGATGAATATTTAAAGGTAACGTGAAGTCAGCTATTCCACAATTTTTGTTTAGGTGTGCTAGAACTATAAATTCTACTGAAATGATGTATCCACTTATCAGGATAAATATGGGTTGTCACTTTATAGGCTAAAAACCAGGGGCACACTCAGCACATACTGCCTTCCAAAAGGCCTGAGGGTCCTTGGCCTTACAAGCTGGTACCAGGGTTTCACATTTTCATCTTCAGGTCTGCCTTTCTTTTCTGCAGTGCCAAAGAATAATTCTTCCCGCAAACCTTGATATCTTCCTGATCCCTGGGAATCTGCTTTGTTATTTGCCACTCTACAGGCTTTGTCAAACCATGATTTGTTATGTCCCTTACCGTTACCTACAGGCCTCGTTAACATGTCCCTAATACAGACAGACATATCTGCAAAGCTTTGCAGCGCTACACTTGGAGCAGAATCCTTTGCTGAACAAGAATTGAGGAGCCCCCTACAACCTTCAGTGATCTTGCCCAATAGAAGCTTCATGTCTACAGAACGCCAGACCAATTTACGCCCACCATTCCTAATAGCTATTGGAGGAAGCTGACCATTTTTGTGGTATGTGAATACTGTGTAAAGGGTCCAGGGGTTCTTCAGTGAGTGGACAGGGCATACTACGCAATCCCAAAGTGCTCTATTTAGGGGTAGTGTGGTCCAGCAGCCTTAGGATTAAAAGAGAGGAGTGCAAGACATCTACAAATACACATAATAGTCAATAAATGAGACACACAATTCAAGAAGGAGATCCACACCAATTTATAAAAATAGAAGGTATCTTTATATATATATATTTTATATACGTTTTGGCACATGAGAAAATAGGAATTATTTTCTCTTTAAAAAGTGGACACTGCAATTTCTGAGTTCTGCAATGTTATCCTACGAGTAAAAAGGTGTTCTGGAAACAAGTAGAATACAACGACTTACAAGACCAATCTCCTGGGGTTAAGTTGAGTAGTAGGTAAGGTCCAAGGCAGCAACCACAGTACACCCTCTACGGCACAGGGGCGGCAGGGTGGACAGTGCAAAACAATATCAGGTGCTCAATGCATTCCCATGAGGATCCGTCACCATGAAAAGAGGCTGTAGGCTCTGGCCAGGAGGCTAGTCAGTCTGAACCAACAAGGGGGCTCAAGCCTTATGATGCTCGGACAAAGGTAGGAACATTTTGTTCTCTTCTGCATGGCTCAGGGACAAAGGGTGCAGAGGTGTCCCTAGGTGTTGCATTTTCTTCACCGGAGAGGTTGCGGTGGAGGAGGGCTGTGTTTAGAGGCTGCAGGCTTCGTCAGGGAGTCCAATAGGGGAAAACAACAATGCACTCGGACGCTAGAGGGCTGCGAAACCTTGTTGGCACCGATGGTCCAGTTTAACTCAGGTCAGAGATGGCAGGTACAGTGGTGAATTCAGGTGTCAGGTTTTGGTCCAGAGGCTTCAGAGCCCCTTATTTTGGAGTTTGTTAAGAAACAGGTTTGCTGTTCACAGGAGGCCTTGAGTCTTTTTCAAAGGCTGACAGTCTTCCAGGGTTTCTGGAGTCACATCTGAAAGAAGAGTTGACTTTGGTGCAGATTTCGTCGAGAGATCCAGACAGACCAGTGAGATTGGTACAAGATCAACAGCTTCTTTTCTCCTCTTCTGCTGTTGCGGCCCCTTTGTGTTCTTGTTCTTCTTAGGTTGTCAGGATCTGCTTCGCTACACCAGACTGTCTGCACTTGAGCTGTGTAGCCCATAACTGGGCTGCAGTGCTCACTGGGTGAGCTCTGCTCTGCTGGCAGGGCTAGCAGAGTTTTTGGACGAACTCTGGGGCATATCTATACTCTGTTTGCTCTGAATTTGCAGCATTTTTGTAAACAAATTCAGCTCAAACTTAACTCCATATTTATATTTTGACGCTAGACCCGTCTAGCATCACAATATTGGAGTTAAAGTCATTTTTGGGATGCGTGAAACCACCTTGCATTAATGAGATGCAAGGTAGACATTCCCGTCCAATAAAATGACTCTAAGCCTGTAGAGCCATATTTATCACCCCCATGCAAAAATGATGCACGGGTGGGAGACGGACCCAAAAAATTATGTTGACGTTAATCCAGTTTTGCTCAAATTTTAATGCCTGGGTCTGACCAGGCATTATAATGAGGCACATACGCCACTATAAAAGGAAAATTCACAGAAGGAACATTTGCTACTTCCAGGACAACATGGAAGTCGCACTGCTTCAGCAAGGCAAATGCCGCAGACATCCGCAACAACAGCTGCTCCCTCCACCTCCACAACAGCAACCCCACATACCACCACAGCACCCACAAAGGCAACGCAGAAGTCAGCAGAGGTTATTTTGGCAGAGGACAACCCTCCTTGGCCTCAGGGAGCAAGACATCATCAAGACTTACCGTCTCAACCGGGAGTCCATTCTACGCCTGCTGAACCACATTGTACCACACATTACAGCAAGGCTGAAAACTCCCTACAACATACCACCCATCACAAAGCCCCTCACTGCTCTGCATATGCTGGCTTCTGAATCATTTCAGAAAACAGGGACACTAGTGGCTGGTGTCTCTCAGCCATCAATATCTGTTTACCTGCCTAAGGTCCTAGATGCCATCATCCGCCTCACACCCCACCATATCTGCTTCCCAAACACCCAGCAACTGCAGCAGGAGACCAAGCTAGGATTCTATGTGATTGCTGGGTTTCCTCATGTGCTGGGTGCAATGGGCTGCACCCATGTACATCACTGGTGCCACCTGCAGCTATGAAATACCTTATACAGGAACCGCAAGCACACATATTCGAAAAATGTGCAGGCCATTGTGGACCACCGTGGGCTCTTCACCAACATCTCAGCCAAGTACCCCGGCAGCGCCCATCAAGCTTACATATTCCGGCACTCCACCATCAACGAGCGGTTCCGGGATGGACAATATGGCAATGGCCTACTAGTCAGTAAGTCAACCAACCAATCAATACACACACAACACACCAACCCTGTAGGACAGACAACATATACACCACAGCAAAAATGCATGGGCATGGGACCACAGATGTACTGGCAACTACACATATGCAACATACCTCAGTACACCACAATGATTGGACATCACAAATGCATACACCCACTTTTACCTAACACAGCCACAAACTAACAGTAACACCACACGAAGGACAGCGAGAGCTATGTTCTCTTTGCATACAGAACAAGGCCACAAACCACTACAAGTGTCCACTGGTTGACTACTAATTATACTTCACACACATTAGACCAAACCAACAATAGCTCCGCCATGTCAATGGCCTATCGCAAGAGCATATAAAGAAAGTATCACCTAGGCACATCCCCACCTCATTCATGGTGTGCAAGACCCAGGCACAATCCAGATCAAATGCTACCCAAGTGGTGCCAATTACAACTACATCCCATCTACACATACCTGACATACCTGTAGGCTGCGCATACATCTGTTGAATGCATTGTATTGCACACATAGGAAGACTAATTTATGTGCCATTATAGAAAATGGGGCAGAATCATGAGAAATGGTGCCACAACTACTTTGCTAACACCTCACATGCCACACTTAGGGGCATATTTATACTCTGTTTGCGCCAAATGTGCGTAAAAAATCTTGACGCACAATCGGTGCAAACCCTGCCCCATATTTATACTTTGACATCCGACCCCGCGGGCGTCAAAATTCCACCATGTGCGTCATTTTTTGGAAGGGGGAACCAGCCTTGCGTTAATTATATGCAAGGTAGGCGTTCCCTTCCAAAAAATGACTTTAAGGCCTGTGCCCCATATTTATACTCTGACGTCATTTTGACGCACAGGAGGAGGTGGGCCTTAAAAAACGACGCACAGACTGATGTGCGCCGTTTTTTAACGCCTGGGTCAGGGCAGGTGTTAAGGGACCTGTGGGCTCAGAAGGAGCCCAGAGGTGCCCTCCCCTGCCCCCAGGGACACCCTCTGCCACCCTTGCCCACCCCAGGAGGACACCCAAGGATGGAGGCACCCATCCCAGGGAAGGAAAGGTAAGTTCGGGTAAGTATTTTTTTCCGAATATTTTTGGGGCATAGGGGGGCCTGATTTGGGCCCCCCTACATGCCACTATGCCCAGTGACCATGCCCAGGGGACATAAGTCCCCTGGGCATGGCCATTGGGCAAGGGGGCATGACTCCTGTCTTTGCTAAGACAGGAGTCATGTCAATGGAGGTTGGGCGTCATAAAAAATGGCGCAAATCCGGTTTGAGGCCTGAATTTTGCCTCAGACCTGACTTGCCCCATTTTTTGACGCACAACCCCCATTTTCCCATACGCTGGCGCTGCCTGGTGTGAGTCATTTTTTTTTTACGCACACCAGTCCCCAGAGCCGGCTAACGTCATTCCATAAATAAGGCGCCCACATGGCGCGTTGGAATGGCGTTAGCCGGCGGTAAAATGTTTGGCGCACAACTGCGTTGGCGCAGTTGTGCGTCAAAAAGTATAAATATGGGCCTTAGTGCCCCTTAACACCATCATGCCTGTACTGTAGACTAACAATAGTACACCATGGTGCAGATTCACTGCTAAACTGTAATGTACATGGATGCCTTAGTAGACCTCTGTAGGAGTAAGGAGGACATGACTGGCCATACATGCACTGTACTAAGTGACCTTTCAGAAATATATCTGGGCCCCCTCCCAAAGTCAGCACTGTGCAGGTGTAGTAAGTCTGGTTGAAAATCCAATTACTAAGAAGCTAGGACATACACCGGTACCAAATGTGATCATCATGCTAATATGTGATACACACCCTTGGACACCTGGACACTCATCATGAGTTTGGTGTCTGGCAGAGGCCGCTTGGTAAACTTCCACCACAATTAGACCGCCATTGTGGTCTAAACCCTGCTGGCCCAATTAGGAGTTCACTGATGGGCCTGTAGGCAGAAACATAATTTTCTGTGCACCGGTCCCAGCTGGGAAGAGGGCCAAAACATTGCAGCCAGTTCGTAAGTGATCTGAATGCAATGTGGCGTTGGGGCGGGTGCAGCAGCACCGGTAGCAGTTATGACTGCATGTAATTTGTGCATTGGAAAGCACTACAGGTCTGTCCATGTGGGCCCCGGCACTGCCCATGCCACGAGCATGGCCAGTGCAGGGGCCTCCAGGGGGCACCTGACACCCCCATTCTGCCAGCACATGCATGGTGGTAAAACCGCCATGCAAAGGCTGGCAGATTTGGGGATCCAAATCCAGAGGGCTGCGCTGCTTCTAGTGCTGCCATGGCAGATGAAGACCGCTGGGACTGCCAGGCAGCAGGCTGGTAGCAACCTGGCAATGTCGGCGGTCCAACCGTGGTGGGGATCATACTGCCACGACCGCAGTAGTCCAACTGCCACTGTGAGTCTGCCATTCTTGAGACAACCAGATTTGTAATAAGGGTCAAGATGGTTGACACAACCATCATCTGCCACTAAGGCCCACTAAGTGTTGCACTGCATGCGTAATGTCACATGCCTACATCAATGGAATAGGCTGGCTTTGTAGGGCAACTATGCTGGCCACACATCTGACACCATTGTGCTGCAAGGAGGTGGTAGCCTCCATCTAATATGAGGAACCTGCAACTAAAATGAACTACACAAAACATGTTACATACATGAGGATCATATGTATTGGAATCCGGATGGTCATATACAGGTCCGTGAGTCAGTACCCAAAAATGACATGTACATCAACACAGTCAAATTGAACTATATTACAAGACCTGGTACACAACACCACAAACACCTGTGAGTCACCACTCAAACTGCAACCAACTACTGCCATGGAATATTCCAGGTCCCTCTCAACTCTTCACTAAATTTCTCCCTCTTATCTTTGGTTATGGCATACAGCTGTGGGTCATGACCCCATTTGCAAATCCAAATACCAATGAACAGAATACAATGAAGCACACCGGAAAACACACAATGTGGTGGAGAAAACCTTTGGCCTGTTCAAATCCTGGTTCAGGTGCATAGACATGACAGGAGGAAGCCTCATATATGCTCCCCCGCTGGTATGCAAGATCATACTGGAATATGCTATCCTGCACAACATGTGTGTCAGAAATAATATCCCCTGGGATGGACAAGTAGATGTCCACAATGAGGAGGAGGAGGTTGTTGGGGCTGAGAACCTTGAGGGGGACCAACCAAACATAGCGGCAGGAGTCCGCAGGAGACAGACAATTGTTGACAACTTTTATACATAGTCAACCAAAAAGATACTTTGTAATTACCTCAAATAAATTTTGTTTAACAACATAATTCTTGGTCTACTCATTGTTCAATACATATACCTTTGGAAAGTGAATCTAAACTCAGGGAGTGTGTCAGAAACACAAAGACAACAAGTATGGTACACACATCTTTGGTGATGTAGGGGGTTCTACAGACTCCATCTCACATATCAGTGAAATCCCTGGCATGTGACTTCTGAAGGCCAAGATCAAAGCACCACTACATATATTGTTACATCAATTGGGCAATGTGCAATTTCATGGGCCATTCACCAACACAAAACCATCCCTAAAAGGAGCATGCACGGGGGCCACACATTAGGTAGGGGCTGTTAGGAAATGGAGTTTAAGTAATGTCAGAACTGAACACTGTCACTACTCTGTGTGAGAGTAAAATGGCCTGCACCGGGGGGGATATCATAGGTAACGTTGCTTGTTCAGCAATTGCCCATTGAATTTAGTCAGTGTTGGAAGCTGAGTCTGCACAGTGTGTCCATGGGAATATATACTGGCACTGCAATAGGCCGCATAGAGGACTGTAAATCATATATGGCACATACACATTGGCTGGGGAATAGTCATTGGCTTGGCAGTGACATAAAGCAGCTAGGGGTGTTGAATCCATATACAAACACATTACTGATTGCATGGTCTATGATTTTCAACTGGAGAATGCATCAGCGAAATGATAGTCTGGCTGAAATGTAGGCAGAGTGTGTGACACACCCATCTACATTGGATGCACACCTGTCACACAAATAGGCTTGATTCAGACATGTTTACTGCTAATAATGAGAAATACATGTAGACTAATGTATGGGTGTCCATGCTAGGTAGCAACGGGTATGCCGTTATCCACAATGATTGACCTGTGTCTGTATGTCTACACAGTATGCCCCGTATAACAACATTTACACAGCACATACCAATACAAACCACTTATTGTCACTTACATGACAGATCCACTGCATGGTACCAAATGTAACTAAATAGCTAATACTGGCCTCCAATATCACAGTCGTGCAGCATTCTCCTATACAGTCAGGGACCCACATCACACTGAGTGGGAGTAGACACAGTCATATCATTAGCATCTAGCAAAGGATAAATACAGCACTAAGAAGTTTATACACCTCAACATCAGTCAGTCATGGTAAGAGTCAGCTAGGTTGTGGCATGCTGGGAGAATTGCCATGTTCAACAGTAAATGTGGAAGGACAGCTCTGAGATACCCACACATTCTTGCTGATACAACATGCCATGTCACGTGGAGACTACTCAAGTGATGTAGCATGTGCAATGTCATGTGTGTCTGGCACTCATTACATCTCACTAATATCGCTAATGGGACATTGACTACTAAGTTGACCATTGTAGGAGAAGGGAATATTTCCACATTACACAAGTCACATGTAGTATCCTGTCCCAATATCACCTGACAATGTTGTTGTAGAAGATGTGTACAAGGTGCTAGCAAACAAAAGTCTGGGAGCAATGGAGGACACAAACACACCTCACCAGTCATGGCAGATAAAAGGGGTAATGGCCAGACAAACACCAAAACAGACACTGTAAGACACCAATGTCTACATGTCAAATTTTAACTGATGCACAGAGAGGGTGGGCACATTAGTACATGACCCAGACATGTTTGCCACCACCATACCATCGTAATTGTCCTTCGCATGGTAACAGAAAAGAAGACTGTCACATACAACTCCATCTGAACCATTTCATTTGTCCAACCTTTATGTCACAACAGTTATGCAATCCCTAAGCAGGCTGAACATGGACACAACTTTGGACTACAAAACATCCATACATGTCCTACATGTGTAAGCACACAACCTCTGTACCTGACAGGGGAAGACTGATATCTCGTACTGCACTGGAATTAATCACAACCAGGTCTTTATGTCCACAATTTGTGCATGTCTCCGTTTACTAGGGTGTGCACAAGCTGGAAATTAGCTATCATAAATGGTAGAAATGCCAGTTTAATAAACCCATGCACCACTGCTCTGACGACATCAATGTATGATAATGTCAAATGCTTGATGGATGTGCACAGGGGTCAGAGTGCAGTGGACCACCATTAACCTGCACCTTCACATGCAGCCATGGGTTTGTGTTGCCACACAATCTCACATATTGACGGGTAGGCCTGCCATCTGTGCTACACTGCAACACAGTGGTACAGCAGTGTATGTGACAGTCATGACTGACATGATGTTGAAAGATCAGAAAATACATATGGAGGCAGGCACACATATCCCAAAGATCTCTGCACACTTGTGCCACCATAATGGGCCAGCCATGATAAGGTGAATGGATTCATTACAAAAGCTAACCTAGCAGCAACATAATGGCATAGATGTCACAAACCCTGTGAGTGTTTAAATGTACCCATCATTTGTGTACTGACATAAAGAACATATGTGACAGTGATGTGACTACACAGGCAATAGTTAAAAGGACAATTTCTGTCTATGCAGGAAAATGTCAATGTGAGCTTGCACATGCCTTTGACACAGCAATGTTGTGATGCATGACACAAACGACACAACACATGTCCATACAGACACATGGCATATAACATTGTACACCAACACACGTGTTCAAAACATCTGCAGCAACTAAGATGCAAAGGAAAATCCATGGCACCTGTGTAGCTGTCCTATAACTAGTTAATTACGAGAAGTAACCAGTGAGTAGACACACATGCACACTCAACTTGACACGGAATACGTGTAGGAGGCTGGCCTGGCTTGTAGTGGGTACCAAGGGGTACTTAAACCTTGCACCAGGTCCAGGTATCCCTTATTAGTGTAGAGGGGTGTCTAGCAGCTTAGGCTGATAGAAAAGGTAGCTTAGCAGAGCAGCTTAGGCTGAACTAGGACACGAGTGAAGCTCCTACAGTACCACTAGTGTCATATGCACAATATCATAAGAAAACACAATACACAGATATACTAAAAATAAAGGTACTTTATTTTTATGACAATAGGCCAAAGTATCTCAGTGAGTACCCTCAGTGTGAGGATAGCAAATATACACAAGATATATGTACACAATACCAAAATATGCAGTAATAGCAATAGAAAACAGTGCAAACAATGTATAGTCACAATAGAATGCAATGGGGGCACATAGGGATAGGGGCAACACAAACCATATACTCTAGAATCACGAATGGACCCCAAACCTATGTGACCTTGTAGAGGGTCGCTGGGACTGTAAGGAAACAGTGAGGGTTAGAAAAATAGCCCACCCCAAGACCCTGAAAAGTGGGTGCAAAGTGCACCTAAGTTCCCCAAAGAGCACAGAAGTAGTGATAGGGGAATTCTGCAAGGAAGACCAACACCAGCAATGCAACAACAATGGATTTCCTGACGAGAGTACCTGTGGAACAAGGGGACCAAGTCCAAGAGTTACGATCAAGTCGGGAGAAATGCCAGCTGTGGGTGCAAAGAAGCTGCCACCGGATGGTAGAAGCTGTGGATTCTGCAAGAACGACAAGGGCTAGAAACTTCCCCTTTGGAGGATGGATGTCCCTTGTCGTGAAGAAGCTTGCAGAGGTGTTTCCGTGCAGAAAGACCGCAAACAAGCCTTGCTAGCTGCAACGGTCGCAGTTAGGGTTTTTGGATGCTGCTGTGGCCCAGGAGGGACCAGGATGTTGCCAATTGCGTGAGGAGACAGAGGGGGCGTCCAGCAAGACAAAGAGCCCACTCAGAAGCACGCAGCACCCGCAGAAGTGCCGGAACAGGCACTACAAAGAAGAGTGAACCGGAGCTCACCCGAAGTCACAAAGGAGGGTCCCACGATGCCGGAGGACAACTCAGGAGGTCGTTCACTGCAGGTTAGAGTGCTGGGGACCCAGGCTTGGCTGTGCACAAAGGAAATCCTGGAAGAGTGCACAGGAGCAGGAGCAGCTCCCAATCACGCGGTTCCCAACAATGCAGTCTAGCGTGGGGAGGCAAGGACTTACCTCCACCAAACTTGGACTGAAGAGTCACTGGACTGTGAGTTGCTGAGTTCAAGGGACCTCGCTCGTCGTGCTGAGAGGAGACCCAGAGGACCGGTGATGCAGTTCTTTGGAGCCTGCGTTTGCAGGGGGAAAATTCCGTCGACCCACAGGAGATTTCTTTGGAGCTTCTAGTGCAGAGAGGAGGCAGACTACCCCCACAGCATGCACCACCAGGAAAACAGTCGAGAAGGTGGCCGGATCAGCGTTACAAGGTCGCAGTAGTCGTCTTTGCTACTTTGTTGCAGTTTTGCAGGCTTCCAGAGCAGTCAGCGGTCGATTCCTTGGCAGAAGGTGAAGAGAGAGATGCAGAAGAACTCTGATGAGCTCTTGCATTCGTTATCTAAAGAATTCCCCAAAGCAGAGACCCTAAATAGCCAGAAAAGGAGGTTTGGCTACTTAGGAGACAGGATAGGCTAGCAACACCTGAAGGAGCCTATCAGAAGGAGTCTCTGACGTCACCTGCTGGCACTGGCCACTCAGAGCAGTCCAGTGTGCCAGCAGCACCTCTGTTTCCAAGATGGCAGAGGTCTGGAGCACACTGGAGGAGCTCTGGGCACCTCCCAGGGGAGGTGCAGGTCAGGGGAGTGGTCACTCGCCTTTCCTTTGTCCAGTTTCGCGCCAGAGCAGGGCTGGGGGATCCCTGAACCGGTGTAGACTGGCTTATGCAGAAATGGGCACCAGCTGTGCCCTTGAAAGCATTTCCAGAGGCTGGGGGAGGCTACTGCTCCCCAGCCCTAACACCTTTTTCCAAAGTGAGAGGGTGTAACACCCTCTCTCTGAGGAAGACCTTTGTTCTGCCTTCCTGGGCCAAGCCTGGCTGGACCCCAGGAGGGCAGAAACCTGTCTGAGGGGTTGGCAGCAGCAGCAGCTGCAGTGAAACCCCGGGAAAGGCAGTTTGGCAGTACCCGGGTCTGAGCTAGAGACTCAGGGGATCATGGAATTGTCTCCCCAATGCCAGAATGGCATTGGGGTGACAATTCCGTGATCTTAGACATGTTACATGGCCATGTTCGGAGTTACCATTGTGACGCTATACATATGTCGTGACATATGTATAGTGCACGCGTGTAATGGTGTCCCCGCACTCACAAAGTCCGGGGAATTTGCCCTGAACAATGTGGGAGCACCTTGGCTAGTGCCAGGTTGCCCATACACTAAGTAACTTAGCACCCAACCTTTAGCAGGTAAAGGTTAGACATATAGGTGACTTATAACTTACTTAAGTGCAGTGGTAAATGGCTGTGAAATAACGTGGACGTTATTTCACTCAGGCTGCAAGGGCAGGCCTGTGTAAGAATTGTCAGAGCTCCCTATGGGTGGCAAAAGAAATGCTGCAGCCCATAGGGATCTCCTGGAACCCCAATACCCTGGGTACCTCAGTACCATATACTAGGGAATCATAAGGGTGTTCCAGCATGCCAATGTAAATTGGTGAAATTGGTCACTAGCCTGTTAGTGACAATTTGGAAAGAAATGAGAGAGCATAACCACTGAGGTTCTGGATAGCAGAGCTTCAGTGAGACAGTTAGTCATAACACAGGTAACACATACAGGGTACACTTATGAGCACTGGGGCCCTGGCTGGCAGGGTCCCAGTGACACATACAACTAAAACAACATATATACAGTGAAATATGGGGGTAACATGCCAGACAAGATGGTACTTTCCTACAATATGTGATGTCAATGCAGTCCCAGTCCACTGTATACTCTGAGTACAAAATGTAATGGTTGGCACATGCCTGAGCATGTGTATGACACAGGGCCTAAATAAAAAGACATTTGTAGGTATGTAGACATGTATTGCCCACAGACATAACTATGTACTCCATCTGCTACTCACTAGCATACATACATACATGTTAACTCGTAGCACACATCTGCCAACATACATGTAGTCACAGTGTAGGACAAATGCACCTATGCACAAGATATGAGTGAGTCCCTACAGCCATGAATACACGTATTGGGTGCACATACCAATGACAGCACAATGAAATAATGCATAGTCTTGCACATGTAGCCAAAAATCATATACCACATAGTAGAACAGCCCATGTAGTATGTGAAATGAATCAGGGTTCATTCAAGAGCTACAATGGAAAAAATTACGCAATTCCGATATGCGTAAAATGACGCTAATGCATCAACACCACACTGCAACGTTGCGAAAATAAATGATGCCTGAGTGGCAATTCAACGTTACCACTACTCTCAGTGCACCATGAAGAAAAATTGATGCATGACTCTCATGCGTCCAAAAAACCCACCATGTTGCTAAAAAGGTGACGCACAAACCCAGGAAGTGATGTACAAGGATATCTATGCAGCTTATATAGACTTCTCCACAGCATTTGATAAAGTGGATTGAGTCTTGCTGTGGAGAAAGCTCTCTAAATTGGGTATTCCAGGTACCATATTAGATCTAGTTATCTCACTCCACTCTTCCACCATGTGTAGAGTCCTTATAGGTGGCGATAGGGGTCTTTCTCAGAAAACACCCACCCTAAATGGGCTAAATCAAGGGTGTCTGTTAGCCCCACTACCTTTCTCTTTATATATTTCAGATCCATCTGGCCATCTAATGCAGAGCGAGGGTACCACCCCAACAATTGGTGGAAAATCTGTAGTTTGCTTATTATATGCGGACAACATAATCATTTTGGATCTTACTCTGAATGGGTTCAACAGTCATCTGCAGACATTGCAACAGTTTGCTGAAGCCCACCATTTAAATATTAACATTTCTAAAAGCAAAATCATGTGCTTTCATGGGAAGAAAAAACCTACATATGGTAATTTTACATGGTTTCTGGGAGTACAGAAGTAAGAAATTGTGAAATCATATACCTTTCTAGAGAAGATAGTGTGCAGGAACCTCAGTAATAAGGCCCATATTGAAAAAACATATAACCATAACCCAGTCTCAAGCAAAAGGTTTTGGCGCTCACTTCAGGGCAACAGGGAATAGACACTTTTCTAGTGTATGGTGCAATAATTCTGTAATCTGTGCTCTATGGGCTGGAGCAGATTGAGGTAGCTAATTTGGCTACCTGGATAGGATGGAAGCCTGCATCCTCAGAAATGTATCTCTTATTAACTCAGCAAGCCCAGTGACGGCCATAAGGTTGGAAATGGGCTTGAGAAGTGGTTTGTTCAAGGTTTGGCAGAGGTGGTACACTGGGTTGCTTGTCTTGCGAGAACCGAAAGTGAGTTATTAAGGTCCCTGATAAAGATAGAAATTTCAACTGATAATAAGGAAAAGTTTCTATCTGTAGAAACATTTCTTATGCTGTAAACATGTTATACCTGGACCATAACTTGGTATTTGCACTGACATTGCTGCAATTAAAAGCCAGTTTAAAGCAGGCTACATGGACCCTAATTTTTTGTTTAGACAGGGAGTCATGTTTTAAAAAGGGGCTTCCAGGATATAATAGATTCCATCTAAGTAAATAAAGTTCAACCTTATATTCCTTGAAATTTGCTGTATGGGGTGAGATGCTTTTTAATTCTGTTGCAGCAGGGTTTGCTCCTGCTTAATGACCATTTGGTTAAATGGTACGGTAATTCTGCTGAAGGTAATCATTGAGCAAATGGCCTCCAAGATCTGAATCATGCTCTTTTGGTCTGTCCAGCACTGTTGTTATATCAGCGTAATTGGCTGAGACCCATATGTTTACAATTATCGATACTCTCTGCTTCGGAGGTATTACACGTGCTTTATGCACCTCACAATGAAATGTTCTACTATAGAATTTTTCACTTTTTATTGTTTTTTTAAAACTGTAGTGTTAGCATATTTATATTTGTGTGTTTTTATGCTGTTATGGTTTTTATTTTTTTCTGAAGAATGTAATAATTATGCACTATTTTATCTCTCTTGAGAATAGGCCCCTGATTATGAACATGGTGGTAAACACGGCACCGCCGGCGGTGGCGGGTAACAACTGCCAACAGATGTGCAGTCCGAACCACCAAATAATGAACCAACTGAAACACAGGCATCCCGAAAACCACTCACCGCCAGCAGAGGAGTGCCGACAACGACCCAAAGGCTGACAGAAAGGCCCTACCGCCCATCAAATAATGAAGCACTAGACCGCCGTCAGTTCTGGGGCGGGAACCACCCCCACACAAAGCCAGGAGGAAATGAACCAAATATAAGGAAACACTCACCGGAGGCTCACACAACACTCCGAAGCAGACATGGAGAGAGAGTTGCAGATCATGCCAGCCCTACTTCTTGCCATATACCTCCACGACCGAGACCGCCGATGAAGATGACCAAGGTAAGTCCTGCAACCTACTAAACAAGGGAAGAAAGGGCACAGTTACATAACCACCCACTCCACCTACCCTGCAACGCTCCCACAACCCTTCACAGCAGCACAAGCCATACACCCAACACAAGGCAAATTCAACTTGCCCAAAGTACATACATGTGCCCAACAGCCCCAAACAATGAAACAAGAGACCACGGATCCAGAGTGTGCCTTAAACAAAACAGGCCACACATTAACCTTTATTCTGCTCACTGAGCAACAGAAGTGCATATAAGGACAATGGTTAGTCCATAGTTAAAGAAGTCCAATGGGCCACAATGGCCCCAGCTTGACTTCCACAAGTGCAACGGTACTCCATCTCATAGGGGCAACAATGGGGCATCCAGGTACCTCAGGGAACAGGGGGTGGTGGGGGTGGGGACTTACGACTGGGAGGAGGGGGCTTAGATTTACATTTGGAAGGTGGAGGGGGCTTGGGTTTTGTGACAGCAGCTGGTGGAGCAGACTTGGCCTGGGGTGCGGCAGATGTTCCTGGGCCAGCACGGCGTCTCTTCCTCACAGGGCAGGTAGCACAGGAATGGGAAGGGCAGACAGGGGCAGGCTGTGACGTGGGAGGAGTGGACAGGGCAAGGAGGTGGGCACGTTTAGGGACGAGACGGGGTGGGCCAGTGGGTTCAAATAGGTCTACACGGGATAGGAAATATTTTTTAGGTGTAATTAGGATGGACCTGGAGGAAGGCGTGGGAATGGAGGTAGAGAGAGTGGTCGTGACAGGTGTAGGTGTGCGTGACGTGGGTGCAGGTGACTGGATAGTATGCTGAGGTGTGGTGGCTGTGTGATGGGTGGGTGTTTTGTTGCGTTTGAGTGTCTTGGGGGGGATGGACACAGTGGGACAAGACAGGCTGCCAGTGTAAATGGATGTTGTCTGGGTGTCTGCAAGTCTGGTGAGTGTGCTGCATATGTCAACTAAAGTCGTTGTGGTGATTGCAGGTTTGGTGTCTGGGGTGCATGAATGGATGTTTGCTATTGTGGTGACTGCAGGAATAAGGTCAGCAACATTGAATGAGGGTGCAGTGCCTGTGGGTGTGCATGTACAGGGAACAGACAGGGATGCGGAAGAGGTTGACAAACTGGGGGAGTGGATGTTGGTGTGTGTGCATGTGTATGTTGGCTGTGTGTATGCCTCTGGTAGGAGGTGTGGTGCTTGTGTGTTGAGGTGTGTGCCTGCATGTCAGAATGTGTGGTTTGGACGGGTGAAGGGAGTGGGGTGCTGGAAGGGGTAGAGGTGGTTGGAGGGGGGACGGAATGACCAGGGACAATGGCTGCCATCAAAGAGGAGGCCAGAGCCTGAAAAGATCTCTGTAGGCCAGACATGGCACCGTGAATGCCATCCAGATAGGCATTGGTCTGCTCCACCTCTGATGCTAGCCCCTGGATGGCAATGATGATGGTTGTCTGCCCGACAGCGATGGTTTTCAGGAGGTCAATAGCCTCCTCCGTGAGGGCAGCAGGGCTGACTGGGGCAGGAGACGAGGTGCATGGGGTGAAGGAGACACCCTCCCTTCTGGGTGAGCGGGCATGGGAAACTCGGTGGGGAGCAACTGGGAGGGCGGTGATGGAATGGGGGTGGCAGAAGACGACAGATTAGGGGTGGGCCCACTAGGGTCCGCCACCGCCAGGGAGCTCCCATCAGAGGAAGTATCGGAGTCTCTACCTCCAGTGGTAGTTGCCTTCCCCGTCGTACTCCCCTCGCCCTCCAACCCACTGGTCCCCTTGGCGTCGGATGACTCTGCCTCCGAGGATCTGTGGGCCGCTGCCTCCCCATTCGCCGGTGCCTCAGCTCCCTCGCCAGATGATGCTGATATACTCAGACAACACAAGAGAACGGGGATGGGGAGACAAAACAGGAGAGACACTTGTAAATAGCTGAATGGAGGTACAGAACTGGTTCACACATACACCCACCCTGAAAATATTCTACCACGCAGCACCTACCGCTATACACCTGGCTATGCCCCTGACTAGTGGCCAGAACCCTGCTCTACAGTCATTACCCACAGCCTGATGTACTGAAGACTTGACCCTTACACCCCTACTCCCGACTGGGGCCATTATGTAGCTGGCCATCAGTCAGAGTCCCTGCCACTAGACAGCATAAATATGAATGCACAAACACACATCCATCGTGGAGCCAAAATATGGTATATATACTCACCCCCTTGTGACTGCTGTGCAGCCGTCAAGCGCCCATCCAGGTCCGGGTACACCACCACTAGGATGCGTTGCATAACGGGTGGGTCAATGCCCGACGGGCACTCCTTCCTCGTTGGGAGGACTTCCCCAGCTGGGCCTCACAGATCTTCCTCTCCCAGCGCCGCAGGTCCTCCCACCTCACTGCAGTGGGTGCTCCGTCAGTTCTAGACCATCAGGGTCCGCACCTCCTTGGCGATGGCATGCCAAAGTCCCCTCTTCTGGTGGGCGCTTACCTATAAGGGACACACAGAAAAAGTAACACCGAGGTCAGACAATGGCCAATAATATTCAGTTGGCTATACGTCCACTATGGGACAGATATTTCAAACAGCCTAACAGCACATACACACGCAGCATGTCAAAACCCCTGGACTAAACAGTGTCACACGTGCACACATGTATGCAGCCATCTACCACAATTACACCCATCCATGTCCCCTAATCCTCCTACTCACCTGTGCCTCCGGCCGACCGTAGAGCTTGGCATACAGAGGCAGGACCCCGTCCACGAGCTTCTCCAATTCCTTGTTGGTGAAGGCCGGGGACCTTTCCCCTGCAACACATGCCATTTCCATGACCAGAGGCAGGACACAGCAATACACTCAGTGGAGTACCTGCATGCACGAGATCTGGGAGTCAAGTGAAGTTGGGGCGACCAGTTTGCGTATGCACCGCAGCGGTGTGCACCATCACCGCCGATCATGATATGCTAAGAATGCCCATTGACAACCATGTTAACCAATGAATTTGTGCACGGTGGTAAACACCGCCTTACGCTATTACGTCAACCGCTAGCAGTATAAGCTCACTTCCACCATGACACTTCTGGATTACAGGGGTCAGACATTTTGGCCTTAACTACACAGTTGTAAAACCCTCATCAGCACAATGCAGGCCCTATTGTCTCCTAAGCACCCATAGGCAAAAACAATATACATTACCTCACCTGAACAGTCCTGATATATCATTGTGGTCATGTTGCTGTAATGTCACACATACTAAGCATTTGTCTTGTCAACAATCATGCCAGCAGTGCTGAATGAGAAACAATGTGTGCAGATGTATGTGTGTCCTCACATGTGTTTTTACCTCCTCCTAGGTACAGACCCTTGTGGCGAGGGAGGGCCCCATCGGTGTACAGACCACTTGTTGATTTGTGGGCCATTGTGGAGCGTACCATTATTATTAATTACAGACTCACTCGTGCTACTATTCATGAACTTTGTGCATTACTGGATCCAGCACTGAGACCGGCTAATCTAAATCAGCATGCCATCCCTTCTGAAGTACAGGTGCTCTCTGTACTCCATTTCCTGGCCACGGGCTCATTTCAAGTGACAGTGGGCATGGGTGCAGGTTTTTCACAGCCAATGTTTAGCAATATACTCTCCAGATTCCTGAATGCATTTGTATGACACCTGCAGTCCTATGTGAGGTGTCCCCAAAGTGCTGACCTCCCTGCCATCAAGTCGGACTTCTATGTCTTTGCCAACATACCCCATGTGATAGATGCCATTGATGGCACCCAAATAGCTATCATCCCCCCAAGAGTCAGTGAACAGGTGTACAGAAACAGAAAGAATTTTCATTCCATGAACATTCAATTGGTGTGTACTGCAGACCAGTACATCTCACATGTGAATGCCATGTTCCCTGGATCAGTCCATGATTCCTTTGTACTAAGGAACATTGGTGTGCCACACAAGATGGAACAACTACAAGGGGATAGGGGATGGATCATAGGTAGGTGTTTCTGACACTTATTGCCACATAGCAGACAGTCAGGCTGTCTGCCACTGAAGGTTGTCATTGACAGTCCTGTTTTGCACCATTTTTTAGGTGATTCTGGCTACCCCAACATGCGTTGGCTCCTGACACCATTGAGGAATCCTGGAACAGATGCAGAGAGGAATTACAATGAGGCCGATGGACGTACTAGGAGGGTAATAGAGCGCACAATAGGTCTCCTGAAGGCTAGATTTAGTTGCCTACATATCTCTGGCTGTTCCCTGGCCTATGGGCCTGAAAAGGTGTGTAGTTTAGTGGTGGCCTGCTGCATGGTGCACAACGTGGCTGTGAGGAATTCTATCCCCCTCTTGGAGGAGGAGGGTGCTGTATATCCAGACCAACTTCCTCAGAGAGGGAATGAGAGTGATAGTGATGATGAGGAGGGGGAAGATGTAAATTCCAGGACCCAACTGATACAACTCTACTTCCAGTAACTATGTGGGACTATTCAATGAGATTGCAGTCTGTGCAGCATACAGTCAGTGTGCCTTTTCATCTAGAGGGGCGTTGGGTCAATAGTCATTGCCACTGTGACCAGGTCTGCAAAGGACAGGTAACATTATAGTATAATAGTTCAACACATCTGTAGGCACAACAACATGTTATGCGTGTGGTACATTTCCTGCTACTTAGATAATAATAAATGATTTATAACAGTTGCATCCATACTTCACTTTGTTTAAACATAATGACAGGGGACATTGTAAAAGGTGAACTGGTGTTTTATTTGGTGCAGGGATTACATAGTGCAGATTACAGTGATGGGAGTGGGCTACTGGTGGTTGTACAATATGGCAACATGGTTGCAGCATTTGTTGGCAGTAGTGGTATGTCCATCTATGTTTACAAGAGTTTGTTGTTGTTTTCACACGGTTTGACCATTGAGTCAGTGGGACACTTGGAGGGCAGTTCTTGCCAGAGTCACTTCTTTTAGGAGGCCTTGGTCTTGGTAGGTGTTCTAGTGCCATATGTGGGCCTGAGGGACCGTTTGGGTGCCTGGTGTTGGCGTGTATGGGTTGAGATGCACGTCTCCTGTGTGTCCTGAGAGGGTGGAACATGTCCAGTTGCTGCTGATGCTGTTGTTGTCCGGTCTGTAGCCTGGCCTGTAGTAGGGGCTTCCTGGTCTGTGTGGGCCTCAGGCTGTGTTGGGACAAGGTGCAGCAGCGCACCTGCTATGCTGGCCATTGTGGCATTGTGCAGTTTCCACAGCTCCATGGCCTCTTGGTGGTGTGCTAGCTTCATCCTTTGACTCTGCTCCAGGGTGGATACTATCTGGGCCAATCTGTCCTGGGTATGGTGATATGCTCCCAGGACATCAGAGATCACGTCCTGGGCTGCAGCATCAATCCTGTGGCCTCCTCCCTGGGCCACTGATGCCCTCCCACTGGGCCTAGCCCCCTGTGCCTGTGTCCCCTGCACAGGTCTGGCGGTACCACTTGTACTGGGGCCATCGTCTTCCTGCCTGTTGGCAGGGCGTGACTGTGGCCTCTGTCCATGTGTTCCACCAGTCTGTGGCCTGGATACACAGGTGTGGGGATGGTTGCCCTGGGCTGATGTTGTTGGCTGGGTGGTAGGGGTATCAGTGGTGTCCTGGGTGGGGCTGCTGGATGATGACAGTCCAGGACTGTGTGAGGGGCTAGGGTAATCCTCAATGTCCAGGGTTCCAACCCCAGTGTCCTGGGAGGTGCCTCTGTCTCCCTGTGGGGCAAAGCCACTCCTTATCCTGTCCGTGAGGGTGGCATGGGTGGTGGTGCCCGTGGGGGGAATAGACATGTCTGTTACAATTGCAAGACCAGATGGGGTGCACAGGACTGGACAGTTTTGTGCAGGTTTTCACACTTTGGGGCCATGCATGGTGCTTTTGTGAGGTTTGCATTGCATTTTGCTTTGGATGTGGAGGTGCATTGTGGGTGCTGTAGGCCACTGTGATTCCTTGCAGGGGTGGGTGGCTGTGCACAGGGGGAGGGATGTGGGCCTGTTAGTGGGTTTGTGGGCATGCAGGGGGACTGCATGTAGTGATTGTGGCCTGGCTGGGGTAGTCGTCCTGGTGGGTGTTGGAGGGGTGAGGTGGTGGGGTGGTGCATGCATTACAGGTATGACGGATATGGGGTAAATGTAGATGACTTACCCGAGTCCATTCCGCCAGTGAGTCCAGTGAGTTCCTCAGGGTGCAGGATGGCCAGTACCTTTTCCTCCCAGTCAGTGTAGTCGGGTGGTGTTGGTGGAGGTCCTCCCCCAGCCTCCTGGACTGCCATGTGGGGCCTGGATGCCATCGACCTGACCTTCCCACGCAGGTCATTCCATCTCTTGCGGATGTCGTCCCTTGTGCATGGATGGTGTCCCACTGCATTGACCTTGTTGACTATTGTCTGCCATAGCTCCATCTTCCTGGCGATTGGTGTGGGCTGGACCTGTGCCCAAATAATTGTGGCTCGACCTTCAGTGTCTCATCCACCATGGTCCTTAGCTCCCTTTCTGTGAAGCAGGGGTGTTTGTGGGATGCCATGGTGTGTGTTGTGAATGGTGTCTTGTGTGGATCTAGGTGAGAGTGCTGTTGTGTGGTTGGGTGTGTGAGTCGTGTGACGTGGCGTTCAGTTTCTGCTTGTTGTGTTGTCCGTCTGGCTTCTCCTATTGGCGATGCAAAGGATTGTGGGGTGTGTCTGTGAGTGTTTTATAGTGTTGTGGATGTGTGTCAGGTGTGTGGGTTTCAAACTTGCCAATGTATGCATTTCTTACTGTTGGGTCCACTTGCCGCCCGTGACGGTCTGTACCGCCAATGGTCGTTCGGCTTCCAAAGACCGTCGTGGTGATTTGTGCTTCCTTATTTGGAGGGTGGGGTGTTTGTGTGCCCGGCAGTGGCGGGTGGGAGGTCCAGCATTTCTGCCGAAAAGTTCCTGGCGGTGACTGGTGGCAGGGAGATTTTTGTCGGTTTCTGATTTTTGCATCATTAAATGGCGAGTTTCTGTTCACTGCCAATGGCGGTCTTCTATTCGCCATCACCACGGCGATCGACGGTGTTTACCGCCGTGTTCATAATGAGGGCCCATGTATTTTGTGTACTTGTTTTATGTGGATTTCCTTTGGAGTTCTGTACCATAAATAAAATAACCTTGAGAAACTTGAAAAACTTACTTGAGAGCAGCTGACACCCAGAGCAAAGAAGTGACTTGACTGTCAAATGGGTTGATGAGAATGCTTGTTTTACTTGACCCTACATTTGAAATATCTTACACAGGCTACAATAGTTATCATTTGGTAAAAAATATGGCAAAAAAAGCCAATGTATTTTGTGCAGTCAGTTTACCTCTGACTATGACCAAGCTGCTTTATTTTGAAAATAAATAAATACAAATTATAGCTTCTGCTTTAAGGGTTTAGCAGATAATTAAAAGCTACTAAGCTTGCAGGTCTGGCAATATTTTTAAGGTTTTTCGAGGCCTGCTAGTGCGTTGTATATCCACTCGCCTTGTGTAATAAACTTCTTTTTCAGACGTTTTACAGCAGTTTTAAAGCTTTTCATTCAATTTTGGTTCTCAAAAGTGGGTCATTTGTGATATTTATTTCTCTCCATGGGTGTCAATGCTTGGCTTTATCTGAGAAGTGTCACTTAAAGTGTCACACATTAGACAGTGGAATGTCACTCATATGCATGGTTAAATAATGGATACATCACACATAAGCAGTCTGAAAACTTGGCAGCTATGAAAGGGTGAACTGGCAATGCTTTAGAAGCCGTGCTTGTCATGTGAAGAGTTAAAAAATATACTTCATCTGCTGCTGAACAGGATCACACTGTGCGAAGCCTGGGGTCTTTTGTGTGCATCATGAGGAAACGAGCTGTAAGTATGTCTTTAGCCCGTTGTTGGCAGTGGCGAAGTTGTCCCCGTGGTGAAGTAAAGCTGCTTCACACACAGCGCTTGTATTCTCGTGTCACGTTGTGCTTGTGTGAAACAAATGATTGGGGCTGGTCCCTGCTCGGTACAGCAGCAGCTGCTGCCCTGGTTGCAGGCGATCTGCCCCTTGCCGGGATGCCACATTGCAGCTCGGTGATGGACGACAAAGAAAGCATCTAGTGGTCGTGGGCATCCTCAGCACATTGCTTTGGCTCTGAAGCCGTGTCTACTATTTTCTGATTCGGCGTTACTTTGACCGCATTTTCAGCATCCAGGAGTTTAGTGAGGGAGTCCGGCAGGCCTTCAGTATTGTTCCTAATCTGCTGTCTTAGTGTAAATTTGATGCAACAAAAAACTTGTAGTTGATGGGATACTACAGGGTTAAAGGCAAAATTTTCTGCTCATCCCTATAGCCACAAGAGGGCTGCAGAATCAAATACCATCATGTACTTGACACCTGGAGACGTGGGCATTTACTATATATGATGATAATGGCAGAAAGTTTGTTAGTATTTTGATGTCTTTTTGGTATCTCATTAGTGACAACCTTTCAGAGGAAAGCTCAGACGAGCTAAAAGTTTTTCAGTTTGTTTTAGGAGATGACACCCCAAAGGACTCCAAATGCCTACTTACAGCAAATTATGAATTTCAAAGAGAATTCGTAAAAGGGATTGAACCTGACTGGATCATTACACACACCGAACATTCAAAGGTATTAGACTGAATTTCCTACCAGACATTGTAGCAGTGCTTAATTTGTGCTTGTTGTTTCCGGTGCTGAGCACCGCCACTTATTTGTGAGGGCCCGTGCTTACTCTTATGCCTCAAGCAATTGCTGCGAGCAAAAGACTCATATGAGAAAGACGGAAGAAGGAAAAACTCAAAAGCGTCATAAAGGGAGAAAGTAGAAAGTTGCAGGATGAGCTGAGGGGACAGGGGGTGGCCGTAAATGGATTGAAGAGGCCCGAGATGGCTTCAGGATTACGCAGTCTCAGTATTCAGTGCTGGCAGATTTCATTACAGCAGTCTCGTGTTTAAGAGAAGGGCTTTGAGCACCGGCACCTCTTTATTTACAAATTAAGCACTGCATTGTAGTGATAGCTGGCCATAGGTGGTGTGTTTAACATATGGACTAAATATGATATATTACCATGTCTTTAGCTACGTTTTCTTGTATGGACCTTTATCTCTTTTAACTATTTGGATTTTTGAACAGTGCCCACCTGTGTTTTGCAGTGTTCATCTGCCAAACAAATTAAAGGCCATTTCTGTATAAGCATCTTCAGTTGGTTGAAACTTTCAATTTTAGAACGTTTGGTTTAAACTGATTTTCTATTCATGATGGTAATATGTCCATTGACATTTATTTATTTTTCCCACATCCACACACTCACACACAGACCAACACAGGCACTTACACAGCCAAAAACACACACATACGGCCATTTACACCCCCACTCACAGACCCACAGCCACTTACACACCCACTCACACGCCCATACAACAAAACCACTTAAACACTCCCTCACAACCCATACAGCCACTTACACACCACTCAGAGACCCACACAGCCACTTACAGACCCACTCATACATCTATCCATCACACACTCACATGTCCAATTACACACCCACATACACACCCATACACTCACACACACCCTCAGATACCCAGAAAACCATTCACACACCCATACCGACACTCCCACACCCAGTCACACATCCATACAGTCACTCACACACCCATACAGTCACTGATACATCCACTCAGAGGCCCAGAGAACCACACACATCCACTAACAGACCCAAAATACAGCCACTCACACACCCACTGAGACACCAATACAGCCATTCACACAACCAGAGACCCAGAAACTACTTACACACCCATTTACACACTCATAGAGCCACTTACAGAAACAGAGAACCTCTCATACACCCACACACAGACCCACTGGTTGGCCCTGCGGCCAAACCATGTGCGTGCCGGCGGTTGGATTAACGTAAGTTAATTAAATATTACTTTATGCTTAAAAAACCCTAGAAAAAAAACAACGGTTCCAGAGAAATAATTGCTAGGAAAAAAGATTAGAAAACTGTAGAAAGTCACTGTAAAAAAACAAAGGCTACAGGGACGTTATAGTTAGAAAATAAAATGAAAAAACCTTAGAAATTCACTAAACAAAACAAAGGTTACAGGGACGTTATAGTTAGGTTCTGATATTACACATAAAACCACGGAAAATCAGCAGTAATAGTTATATTTATCTCAAGAAAGCATCCCTTGTGCCCTAAGGTAATTATAACTTGCATCCTCGCCATGGACCACACATATTACATCAGTCATGACATCTTCTATGACATCATTGCTTATATCAATGCAACATTTGCATTAAAATTATTGATGAGCAACTGTTCATGCGGGAGCATGAGTCTTAGTTACTTTAGGACATGAGCTATAGTTTCTTGTGATAACTATAACTATAACTGCTGAATCTCTATGGTTTGATGGGGCAGATTTATGAAAAGTAGCGCTGCACTCTCCCAGCTCCACTCAGACCCTCAAGCACCCACTCACAGACCCACTCAGACACTCACACACCCTCCCACAGACCCACTCAGACTCTCACACACACACACTCACAGACACCCAAGCCCCAGGGACCACCACCTCCCTGGGGCTAGTTTATATTGGAGGGGCCATATGGCCCCCCTCAAGGAGCCAATAATGGCTCTGGGGACCACCACCCCCCAGAGCTGGCTCCTGCTATTTCCCGGGGTGCTTACCCCCTGGACATAGCTGTTTGCTTTTCCTTGGTGGGAGCTGACAGCTCCCATCAAGCAAAAGCAAACAAAGTCCACTTTCTGACAGCAGGAGCTAGCAAACAGCTCCTGCTGGCAGAAAGCAGAGTTTTCATCTGTTTCCCTACATGCAAATACGTGTGCAGGGAAACAGGTGAAAACATTGCTCCCACAAGTAGGGGGCTGCTAATTAAAGCAGCTCCCTGCTTCTGGGAGCAATGCCAGCCCCGCAGGAGGCGGGGAGCTGGCTAGGACTACATGGGCCTTGAGGCTCTCCCCACGGTTCCATCATTTCTCTCTCTCTTCCATCCCATGTTGGGATGGAAGAGAGAGAGATTGTCATTGCAATGGTCTCTGCATGCAGAGACGTCAAAGAGTAAGACTAGCAAGATTTTTGGTATGAACATTATAGTTATGTTTGGATGCAGAGTGGAACACAGGAACTTCTGGGCTAATGGTCAAGGTGTGATGCTGTCACTCAGTAGGCTGAAGGTTCAAATCCTAGTATCGCTTGGCAGTGTGTTGGTTTATTTACTAGTGTTTTGAAACATATCATTGTAAGTATATCATTCATCAAAGCCTAAACAACTCTATATCTCGCTCCCTCTCACTCTCTCTCTCTCTTATTTTCTATTTTTCAATCTCTTTCTCCCACTCACACACCCACTCAGACCCTTACACATCCACTCACAGACCCATTCAAACACTGATATTCCCACTCACAGACCCACTTAGATTCTTATGCACCCACTCACAAGCCCCACTCAGACTCTCACAGCCCCACTCAGATCCTCACAAATCCAATCACAGACCCACTCAAACACTCACGCACCCATTTGGACCCTTGTGCACCCACTCACAGCCACACTCAGACCCTAACACACCCACTCACAGACCCACTCAGACACTCATGCACCCACTCACAGACCCACTCAGACTCTCACACAACTACTCACAGCTCCACTCAGACCCTCAAGCACCCACTAACAGACCCACACAGACACTGACACACCCACTCACAGACCCACAAAGACACTGATGCACCCACTCTCACACCCAAGCACTCTCACAACCACTCTTAAACCCAGATGCACCCTCCCAAACCTATACTCACACCTAGAAAGACAGGCCTCAGCCAAGACCTGCCATGCACGTCCAAAGGCTGTGCGCGGTGTGGGTAGTTATAGGGGTTGGCCACATAGCCTAGCAACAGGTCAGGTGCTGAGGCCAACCCTCTCTGTACCAGAGGTGGGCGAAGAATTATGCTCCGCCAGCAGAGTTCACAGAATTTCCCCCACTCCGCCCCCAGTTCTGAAAAACTCTGCAATGTGAGGCGAAGCAGAGTTTTTTCTCTTGCCAGCGCTTGCCAACGTTAAGTTGGTGAGCAAGAGAAATTGCTAAGTTGGCGAGCGCAAGTGAGATTTCTGAATGCGAGCGGTCACGGTTGACCGCGACCGCTTGCAATGAGAAAGCTGCTGCTCGCATTGATGAAACTGCAACTTGAGTACAAAATCTACTCGAGCTGCAGAAAGAAGCCAACTGACACTCCACATGATGCCATTCATGATGAATTTACAGCACGGGAAAAACTCCTGGTGCTGAAAATCAGCATGAACCGTGCAACTTACCCAAACTCCGCCTCTCCCGGAACTCTGCGTAGCGCAGCTAAGTTTTTTGGCACTTCGGGTAGTTTTGCATAGCAGAACTAACAAACTCTGCCTTGGCCTATGCTGCACACGGCCAAAGGCCATGTGCACCATGGGGTTCAGTGGTTATAGGGGTTGGCCGTAGGGCCTGGCTTTAGGCCAGGCCTGTAGGACAACCCCTACTGCGCATGGCTGAGTTATTATAGCGGTTGGCTGCCAGCCCTGCGACCAAGCCCTGCTGCACACAGTTGATGGTGGTTGGATTAGTGTATTGTAATTAAATATACTTTATGTTTAGAAAACCATAGAAATTTGCTGCAAAAACCAAAGGTTACAGGGACATATTGGTTAGGAAATAGAATTTAAAAAAGCATAGAAATTCAATTAAAAACAGAAGGTTAGGGATACGTTATAATTAGGCTCACATTCTAAACATACAAAACCATAGAAGTTCACCTGTTATAGATGGAGTTATCTCAAGTAACTATAACTCATGCCCTAAGGTAATTATAACTCGCGCACTTGCCATGCACTGCTAATTACACCACAAATTACGGCACTTGTGACACCTTTGATAACATCATTGCTAATAGCGATGTAATATTTGCAGCAAAAGTTTTGATGAAAAAACTGTGCATGGCAAGAAAGCAAAGATCGTGGATGCCCTTTCTTGGCATACACATAATACAAAAATCAGCGGAGGTTCTTCCTAATGGGCTGAGGGGCCATGTCCCCTCACCTTTTGGCCATGATAAAGAATGTCTGGCAGGCTGAGCAAAGGTCAGCCTGATAGACACTCTTTATATTCAGGTCAGGTGCTAGACATGCTCTACATTTTTGCCAGGCTGAAGAAGCCACAGCTCCTGTGGGCATGAAATCTTCAACCTGCCAAAGCACCTCAAGGTCCTCCCCTCGTGATGAGGGAGAGCATCACTGATTGACTCAACCCTGGGTGCTTCAGTTTTAAGCCCTGAAGTACCCAGGGCCAAATGTCAATCAGTGACACCTTATTACAGAGTGGGATAGGGTCAGCAGTGTCACTGACCCCATCACTCTCTGTGATGAGTGAGAGAAGGCAACAGTCCCAGCCCTACTGGGATCTGAGAGACAGACCGCTGTGTATATAGGTAACTATGATTTTATTTTGAATGTTTGGTGGGGGCGTGCATAAATACTTGGGAGTTAGTGTTGTGAATTGATGTATATGTGTGTGTGTGCATGCATGAGTATGAATGAGTGTTTGTGTGCATTTGTGCAGTGACCATGCCCCTCCCTGCTAAAAGTAGGGGCCACGATTGACAAAAATATGTGTAAAAGCAATATGTAGAATGGCTTGGCTTTGCAACAAATTGTAGATGCAGGGCCCTCTAAAAAGGTAAATAAATAAACAGCATGGGTATGTGTGGGTGGGCAATGGATCAGCTGGGGGAACAACTGAACACTGCTAAGAACCAGCGTATAAAGGAATGGCGAACAGGGTGTTATGGTGGAGCAACAGAGGACATGGGTGCGGGATGGTAAAATTAAAGGAAAAAAAGCCAGGCGGGATGGTGAGGGAAGGGGAAGTAACAGACAGACTGGTGTAAGTAACAGGCAGAATGTGACAAGGTGGTGTTGTGACCTGGAAGCAGCACACAGGGCAGAGAGCAAGAAAACATATGCTTCCATGGAGTGCTTAAAGGAAACAAAAAAAAACTTTTGCCTATCAGCAGTGGAATTATAAAAGTCATCCATTGAAAAAGGTAGTAAGCAATCAATGCTCCAGGGAACAGCCAAACAAATGAAGAGGAATGTAAGCTATCACATAAGCAAGCAAAATAATAGAAACTAATGATAAGCAAGGGAGTGCCCCTAAGCACACTATAAATATCGTTATTGTACACAATAGGTGCTGCAACAAAAAGCAGCTAAATTGGTCTGTATGTGAGATCTAAAATGTGTAAATATGTCAGCAGTCTTTCCATCACATGAGAACTTAATGTGTGCACTTCCAGTTTTACAACCACATACAGAAGTAATTGACCTGAAACACATAAATAATAAGTAAGCAGTACGCATAAGTAATAATCTCCTTCTCACTCTGGCCAGTAAGGGGAAGACAGTTTGTAATCCCATAAAGCTTTTATTTTCTGTAGATGTCAACTGAAGACGGCGTCCTAATAGCCTTTGACATTTTCCAGTGAAAGGCCATATGATTTAAATGTGACTTGCTTTATCGAGACGTCTATGAATAGACATAAACACATTATCAATTTTACACACAGATGATTTTTTTTAAAACAATTTCATTAGGTTTGCTTCACACACTGTTGCCAGCTGAGTTCCACTGTGTAACAGATCATTTACACATAGGGGTGTAGTTCGAGGGGAGTATTCCTCAGTAGGAGCAGGAACAAACAATCCCCAATAATTATGACTCAAATTCAAGGTCCTCTACTACCAATTCCAAGCGCACTGATTCAATACCAACACTACTCAGCATTGTAAATGTTTTTTTCGGAACTGTACTTTCAAATTTTCTATCCTCGTCCATGACGCAGCAACAACATACATCACAATAGGTGTGATGTTCTAGACATAGACGTTTACCATAGGCCTTACAAACTGTTAAAAACTCGTAATCCATTCATAATTGACAGGGGAGTAGCAAATACCGTACAAAGGTGTTCTTTCCAATTTATTTTATCATTAAATTCTACCCTAAAGTATGTGTAAGTCTTCACTTTCGCTGACATAATTGTACCCAGTCACCTTGAACTGTTTGCTTTACTTTACCCCAAATCCTTTTTTTTGCTTTTGCTGGTATTTAGGACCAATTTGTTTGTATGACAATAATTTCTTACATCACAGAAACTATTGTTTATAAATACAACATTTACATGTCTGCTGCTCACAGTTGGAAATCCCTTTGCTTCTGATAGCGCACATGGAAGCCACCAAAGACAAAAAAAAACAATGCAAATAACCACCAGCAAAGCCACTAGATATGGTTTATATGTTACCATACTAGCGCATTGGAGCGAGACTCCAGGAAAGGAGCCTGCAGGATTGATATCAGAGTGCTTACGTTGAGAAGTACTTCGTCATGCAATTCAATGAAAGCAATTGAGTGGAAGCAAAGGGAAACACCCAAACAGTCTGTATCATTACCCCCGTCCCTCTCACGCCTTTCTTTCCTAACCAATGAGGCTCCCTGCCTCCCCCTAGAACCCTCCCTTCCCTTTTGAAAAGACCCCCCCACCACCTCCCTGTTCTTTTTGTCTAGCCCGCTAGACTTACCTTATCTTTCTCCTCCATGGCGGGGCCTCGTGTTGACTCTCAGCGAGCGCGGTGCTCCTCGCGGTGAGTTCCCCGGCGGTCGCTTCTTCCTGTGGCCGGCGGCGCTGCCTTGGAGATGTGCCTTTGGAGTCGGCTGACGGAGTCGGTCGGCTCTCTGGTGGCTGGGCCTGAGTCATGTGTCCCGAGTACTGTTGGTCCTCCAAAATCACGTTTTTTTGGTCAACTGGGGGAAGTCAGATTTGGTCCTTTCCCAAGATCTGGTTTTTCTCGGGGCCCGGTTTCTGACTCTTCAAGGCTTGGTGACTGTGTCAGAGAAACGGTTGTTGTGCCTCGTCACAGGTGTTGTCGATCTTGTCGCAGACTGCTCCCAGAGCCCTTCAGTGGTTGCGTCTGCAGGGTCATTTGGCGTCGGTGGTTTTTCTGGTACCTTGGTTGCAGTTTCATCTTCTTTGCCTGATGAACTGGTTTCTCGTTCGTTGGTCTCCGGTGTCGGTATCTCTTCGGACAAGGATTCCTGTGTCGGGGTTTGTTCGCAGGAAGTTGGGTTGGTGGCTGCTGCCAGCTCGTCTTCTATTGGGGGTGTCTTTGTCTCCTCCTCGGCCGGTGGTAGTGACGACCGATGCCAGCCTCTCTGGTTGGGGGGCTTGGCTGGGGTCGGCTCAGGTCCAGGGGTTTTGGTCGCCTCTGGAGGCCACACTCTCCTCGAATTGGCGGGAGTTGAAGGTGGTTCTTCTTGCTCTGGTTCATTTTTAGGAATCCCTGAAGGGATTGGATGTTCTTATCCGGACGGACAACTTGGTGACCAAGTCTTACGTGAACAGGCAGGGTGGGACCAGGTCGCGGTCGCTTTTTTCGCATTGCGAGGGACATTTTTGGTTGGGCTCAGGAGTGGGTTCTGTCTCTGTGAGCCACCTACATTTAGGGGGTGGTCAATGTTCAGACGGATCTTCTGAGCCGGGTCATTCCTTCGTCCCAGCTTTTCTCCCTCCGGTTGTCTCTGTTCCGTCGACTGGTTCGTATGTGGGGTCTTCCGGTGTTGGATGTGTTTGCCTTCCCAGAGAATGCGAAAGTGAGGCGCTTTTGCTTCCGGTTTCATTGTCATCAGGCTTGGGCGGTGGACGGGATGTCGTGTCCTTGGCCTCAGGATCTTCTGTACGCATTCCCGCCCTTCCAGTTGCTCTGTGCTTTTCTGGTGAGGGTATGTCTTCTGAAGGCCAGGGTTCTCTTGATCGCGCCACATTGGCCACAGGTGAATTGGTTTCCGTTGCTTCAGTTGATAGCCTCCGGTCACATGTGGACTCGCCCTCTCTGTCCCTCGCCTCTGGAGTTTCCTTGCCTCCCTCTGGGGTCGTTGCGGCGGTTGCACTTGACAGCTTGGAAGTTAAACTGCGGGGATTGACGAGCTTGGGGGTTCTGGGCACTTTGTAAACTTTTTTTCTCATGGCCATTACCTCAGCCCGCCGTTTTGGGGGAGTTGGGGGCTTTGGCCTGCTCTTTTCCTTTTTGTAAGGTTTTTCCAGATTGGGTTGTGCTTGTACCTGTTCCCTCGTTTGTTCCCAAAGTGAATTCGGCTTTCCATGCTCGGAAGGAGGTTATCCTGCCTGCTTTTTGTCCCGATCCTTCCTCGGCTGAGGAGGTTCGGTTGCATTCTTTGGATGTAGGGCTTTGTTGGAATATCTAGGGGTGGTTGCTCCTTTCCGGAAAGGTGATTCCCTGTTTGTTAATTTTGGTCCGGCTCAGAAGGGGGAGAAGCCGTCCACTGCTTCCTTGAGTCGTTGGGTCCGCTCTCTAATTTTGATGGCCTATTCTTTGCAAGGGGTTGTGCCGCCTCTGGGGATACAGGGCCAATTATACCAGGGGTATGGCTGCTACGGTGGCTGAGCTACAGGGTGCTTCTGTGGTGGAAATTTGCAGGGCAGCTACTTGGCCCTCTCCTCCTACTTTTCTTTGTCATTACAGGCTGGCGGACTTGGGGGGTTTGGAGTCGGTATTGGGTCACTGTGTCTTGCCCTCTATGATGTAATAGGGGGCTTGTTGTCCGGTATCCTTTTTGGTTGCAACTCAGTGTCCGTCTCCTGTGTTTCTCTTGCTATGTCTCATTGTTTAGGAAAGCAAGGCGAGGGAGTGACGGGAGGCAATGCGTCAATTACTTCCGGTAATAGCATTACTCCTAGTCCTACTCCCTCGCCTTCCTTTCCGTTCCCTCCCACCCTCCCGGTATGGACTGCCTGAGTTGCTCTTTGGACTTGTTTCTGTACAGGAGGTGGTGGGGGGGCTTTTCAAAAGGGAAGGGAGGGGTCACGGTTAATCTGTCCCTCAGCGGATCAATAGCGTTTCATCAGTGCCTGCTGTGCCTAATCTACCTCTGTAGGCATCAGAAGGTCTGTCAGTGGGCTTGGTCTACCTTTTGTGAAAAATAATATTTAGTGTGCGTGAAATTATACCCAAACTTTGGATATCAACCTTATTGCGTTGCGATGATGACCTTCATGATAAAAAAACAGACACACACTAACATTTGAAATAATATGCAAACATATACAAAAACTGCTTCCATGGTGTTTCGTGCATCGTAGAACTTCAAAGTTGCTACTTCATATCATCCCCATCTCAAGTACTTGCCACATGCAGGTGTATTAGAAATGGGTTCTCTGGTTGGCAGTCAGTTTGCACTCTGTCCAAGCAGGGACCCTCACTCTAGTCAGGGCAATGGAGATACACACTTGGATAACCCCTGCTCACCCCCTCGGTAGCTTGGCACAAGCAGTCAGGCTTATCTCAAAGGCAATGTGTAAACTGTTTGTAACAACACACACGGCAATACAGTGAAAACACCACAAAATGGACACCACAACAGTTTAGAAATATAGCCAATATCTATCTAAAACAAACAAGCCCAAAACAACAAAAATCCAACATACACAAGATATTAATTTTTAGAATAAAACAAGTCCTACTCCACAGAAAACAATGGACATGTTTGTGTTACACAAAGTACCTGGTGTGCGTCAAAAATAAAGCTGCATGGGTTAGCATGCGTCGGAAGAGTCAGTGATGCGTTGATTCCTTACTTGCAAGTGAAGCTGTGTGTCGTTTCTTCTCCGGTCGGGTAGGTGATGCATCATTTTTCTCTCACACAAGAGAGTGATGCGTCGATTTCTGGATGGGGCACCTCGGATTATCACAAGTTCACGATGATTTTGATGCCCAGCGATGATGCGTGTGAAATCGAAAACTGTGCTGCGAGGGGTTGCGTCATTTTTACCACCGTGTTGCTGGTGGTGAGTCAAAGATTTCTCGCTTGGCGTCCTCTGCGTGGATTTCAGCCTTTTTCTACCAGCTTCACCTTTCAAAGGCCCAAGGACTGGATAGGGTACCACTTGGCAGGGCAGGAGTCTCAGCAGAGAGTCCAAATGCTGGCAGAGGAAGTCTTTGATGGCCCTGAGACTTCAAAACAGGAGACAAGCTCAGTTCAAGCCCTTGGAGATTCTTCACAAGCAGGAATACACCACATAGTCTAATTTTTGTCCTCTCTCAGGCAGAAGCAGCAATTGCAGGCCATCCCAGCAAAGCACAGTCATAGGCAAAGGAGAACTACTCCTTCTCTAGCGCTTCAGCTCTTCTCCTTGGCAGAGGTTCCAGAAGTTAACTGAAAATCTGGGGTCTTGGGTCCACTACTTATACTCCTGTCTGCCTTAGAAGTAGGCAAACTTCAAATGAAAGTCTCTGTTGTTCACATAACCCTTCCGTGCCCAGGCCTGGCTCCAGACACACACCAGGGGGTTGGCGACTGCATTGTGTGAGGGCAGGAACAGTCTATTCAGGTGTATGTGACCACTCCTCCTTCCATTCCAGCCAGATGGCCCATCGGGATATGCAGGCTACACCCCAGCTCCCTTTGTGTCACTGTCTAGAGAGGATTCACAAACAGCCCAATTGTCAGTCTGACCCAGACAGGGAATACACAAGCAGGCAGAGTCACAGAATGGTTTAAGCAAAAAAATGACCACTTTCTAAAAGTAGCATTTTCAAATTGACAATTTAAAAACCAACTTTACCAAAAGATGTGTTTTTAAATTGTGAGTTCAAAGACCCCAAACTCCACATCTCATCTGCTCCCAAAGGGAAACTGCACATAAAAGATATATAAAGGCAGCCCCTGTGTTAACTTATGAGAGAGATCAGCCTTGCAACAGTGAAAAACGAATTTGGCAGTATTTCACTGTTACGGCATGTAAAACACACCAGTACATGTCCCACCTTTAACATAACTGCACCCTGCCCATGGGACTACCTAGGGCCTACTTTTGGGGTGCCTTACATGCATAAAAAGGGAAGGTTTGGGCCTGGCAAGTGGGTACACTTGCTAGGTCGAATAGGCAGTTTAAAACTACACACACAGGTACTGCAGTGGTTGGTCTGAGCCATGTTTAGAGGGCTACTCATGTGCATGGCACAATCAGTGCTGCAGGCCCACTAGTAGCATTTGATTTACAGGCCCTGGGCACCTCTAGTGCACTTTCCTAGGGACTTACTAGAAATTCAAATATGCCAATCATGGAAAAGCCAATTACACATGCAATTTGCACAGGGAGCACTTGCACTTTAGCACTGGTCAGCAGTGGTAAAGTGCTGAGAGTACCATAAACAGCTAAAAAAAAGTCCAGCACACAGTCAAAACATTGGAAGAAGAGGCAAAAAAGACAGGGGAGACAACACCACGGATGCCAGTTCTAAAACAGGTGAAAATATACTGTATTTGTAAAAGTACACTCTGTCATGCATGCACAAATTCTTGTATCATAATTGTGGAGTGCAATCAATATCGGGAATCCAGATGTCCTCAATGTGCCATATTTGTTTGAAGGATAATCTCAAGGTAATCAATCCAAATAAGGGTTCCTTATCAATGGTGGGAAGGTAGCTCACTGGTCATCTAATGGAGAAAAAATCTTAATTTTGTATAAAGCCATTTGTGGAATTCAGGCCCCTATCTCCGGTCCTCAAAGAGTAGCAGTAGCAATGGAGTCTTGTTCTTTGCACATGGAGGAGTCATCAGACCCCATTTTAAGAGAGTAGTGTCTTTTCCAGGAACCACAGTACAATGTGTAATCCACTGATAAATTATTATCTCCATTTGATAGTAATTTGAGTTCCAAATTAAACTAAAGTCAATGATAATGTCATAGCTTCAACTGGAATAAGGTAATAAAGGATATTGAAGTTCCCAAAACCTCTTTTATATGACAGGGATAGACATGATGCTAAAGTTGTCACCATGTTGGAAGGGAAAAATATTTCCGTTACATCTAGCATTAAACTCAACGTATTTAGAGAGTGTTAGTCACTTCTTGGGTATAAGAACTTAGGTCATGAGAGGAAGTGAAAGGGGAGTTGCCATTCCCAGGCCATATGAAGGTCATCCTTAAAACTTGATCATCCAATATCTATTCATACCTCATGTCAACCCTTATACAACCCAATCTACTAATAGATCAGTCTTTTGTTGTCAAGTATCATGTTCTTACGAGACCCATGTCAACTCCCCCTCTTAATAACTCTTCAATATGCCATCAGTAGAGCCCGGGGGATTTAACCATTTAGACCCTTAATATGTGTTGCCAATTCTAAAGAAAAATCTATGTTCTTTCTGTAGAAGGAAGGGGTCTATTAGTATCCCAGGTCTCTGTTACTGTCTCCACAATCACCCACTTTAGGTCGTTTGGACCATGTTCTGTTTCAATTAAGTGGATTGACCTTTCTGATCCATTTCGTTTACATCTAATGATGCTCCTCTGTTCATTTATACATGCGCACACTGGTCTTGTGGTCATGACTATATATCATAAACTTCATGGACATTCTATCATATAGACACAGTATTTTGTGTTATAATTAGTGTGCTTGTACAAATGCCATTCAATGCACAGGGTTAATTCTTGCTCCTTAGTATGGGTGCTTAACGAACAGGCATTACAATGGATGATGCTCTTCTACTGGTGGCAACCCCCAGCTTCTTATTATGCTGTGCTCCATCTGTGGTTTTCTTGATTATTTATGAAACAAAAGGTCCCTCAAATTAGATGTCAGTTTGAACAAGAACAAAGGTTTTGTCATTTCGAGTTCCCCTGTGTCTAGAATATTCCACCTTTTTTTAAGGACTTTTTAAATCTCATTAGATATTGGGATAACAATAATACAACACAGTCAGTTTTGGCACAAACACTGTATTCTTTGGTTCAATTAATGATCCCTTATTGTTATTCTTAGCTCTCTTCCTGTCTTTACAAGTAGTTAAATTGGACAACCTCGTAGATGAGGTTTGGTGGTTCATCTGCTTGTTTTTCATAATCAGTTATTTTTTCAGGATCCTTACAAATTGATTGAAAAGTAAATCTGAGCTGAATGCCTTGGGATTATGACTCCTAAACAGGAGAAAACTATTCCAATCGGTCATTTTATTAAATGTTTTTGTTTCTAAAACTCCTGCTTTAATAGATATTGAAAGGTCAAAAGATAATTCCTGATCTGAAACTGCTCTTGTGAATTTCAAATAGGGATTTAGTGTATTAATCCAGTCACAAAATACTTTAGATTGTGATTCTGCCCCCTTCCACATTATCAGTATTCCGTTGATGTAACATCACCATAGTTGAATGTTATCTTTGTAGGGATTAGAATCTCCCAAATCCAAGATGTTTCAAAGTTATACAACTGCCGGAGCGGAGGCAGCGGACAGGCTGCAGACAGGTCAGGTTTGGAGCAAAATTACTCCCCATCAAAATACCGTGTACCTGTAAATAAAGGGTCTCTTCAAATTTGAAAAAAATCTCTCTCAACGCTAGACTGGTGTATTCCAATATGAAATAAATTGGCATAGTGGAGAGACACTCACTGGATCGTACGATTATATCCACTACCTCCTGGGTTGCATCCTGTGGGATGTTTGTATACAATGCCTCTACATCTAATAATATCAAGAGATCAGTTGTTCCAAGTTGGTTAATCTCCTTGATCAAATTCAATACGTGTGGTGTCTTTCAAAAAAGTAGGAGTGTTTTCCACCAAAGATTTCAGAAAATGATCACATAATTTAGACTGTGGTTCCAACAGGGATCTATCTGATCCAGGAGACAAAGGTCTGCCAGAAGGTGAAAATATCCCTTTGTGCTTCTTTGGAAGAGTATGGAAGGAGGGAGTCCCGGGATGAGGATTCACCAGAAACCCTGCTTCTCCTTTTGTAATCCATCCATTAGTTTCTGCATCATTCAATCTGGATTAAGGGTGGGCAGCAAACTCTGCTTCACCAGCAGAGTTTGCCCAGTCCATGCTTCCCTTGGAGGGGCCCACTGCGTGAGATGGAAACCCACGCGGTGATTGGCTGAGGTCATGCTGGCCCTAAAAGTAAAGAGAACACTGTGTCCCCGCAGCCCATCACAACTGTCAGGCTCCTGTCAGTCAGTATCTCTCCTACGCCTTCAGGCCACCGAAAGTTGTCCTCCAAAATGATGTCCCCAATGCAGGGGGTAAGACAGAAAGCAGAACAGTAGGTTCATATGGCGAGCACTTCCTTTGATGTAAACAGTACACTGTTCACAGAGCAAAGCTTAAACAAAATGTTAGAAGTGAATGAACTAGCATTCAGGACCGGGGTTTCTTATATTTGTTTGAGTAGGCAGATTTCAGTGCACTCAATTATTATATCGCAACTCCGGCAGTATCAATCAATTAAATTCTGTCTTACATCCTGCTGCATTTAAAGTGCATTTGCTCTCTTCTATGCAAAAATAAAACTACTGGCTTTTGGAAGGTTTTTTTTTTTTTTTTTAATTCTGTGCACGACTCAGTTTGAAAACTAGTGTTTGTCCTGAGGTTTTCCAGTTTTGGGATGTTGCTGTTCTGCTCTTATCTTCGCGGTTGAAAATGAAACTGAGAAGTGAATTATGAAGATCTTTCCCCGTTTTGTTGGAAATGTGCACACTCAAACAACCATGAGAATTTCCTGCTCCACGTGTAACCTGCCTGTTCGCGTTTTGTTTGATAATCCTTGATATTGTTTGACAATCCATCCCATCTGCTTAGAAGAATGCATCACAGAGAGGCACGTGATTAAACTCCACATTCAAAGGCCTTCCTTTTATCGGCTGAACTGTGTGGCACATTCGTTAATAGGAACCCATAATTAGCGAATAGCGTTCCAATACATCTAAAGTGTGAAATAAAAATGCAAAAGATTTTGAAACGTATGGAAAGCTACATTGGTTCAGCGCGCTTATAAATATACCAATGACTGTATATTACATCTAAGGTGCACTGTGCAATCAGGCAAGTGTGTCTGCATGATATATCCTCATCCATCTACCCATACCCAATAAACACTGTATTGGACCGTCCACTGGTGCTATTGCACACAGCCCCTCTCTTGGCCTAGAAGACACTGCCTGAGCCTCGCTCAACTCCCCTGTTTCTGGCCCTTCCAGAGGCAGCTGGTTGACTTGGAAGTGGTGGGGCGAAAAAAAATGCCTTTGATCCAAGATTTTTTTGCAGTTTTATATAGCGCAAACACGACCCAAAGGTATTGGAGCATTTTGCACGCGCACTAGTTACCTTACACAAAGACACATTCATTTTGGTAGGCACAGGGACATTATGTGATGTACCCAGCATCACAGGATGTTGAGTCGATGCTGAGACTCAAACCTGGTTCCCCACCTCCATAGTTGTCGGCTTTGCCAATAACACTGCATCTTCTCCCCAAGTTAATAAGTGAGGTGACTAAGCCCCGTGTCACTGAAAGGGATTCAGGGGCTCTCTCTTCTAGAGACAATTCTGAGACAATCATTGCATTTTACAGCATTATTTGCACATGCGTCAGCCCAAAACGCATGGGTTCTGAAGGGATACTAAGGGCCAGATGTACGAAAGGATTTTACCCATTCTGTGTCTATGGGAAAAAGCTTTCGTACATATGGCCCTAAGAGAGCCTGCTATGAGACAGGTTCACACCAGCGACACAAACCTAACCAATCCTCCAGATGCTCTCATTCTGTTTTCAGCATGAGAGAAGTGTGGGGGGTAATTCGTTTTTGTATAATTCACATCTAACTCTCATTTCCATTTGCTGTGTGCAAAAATATAAAATGTACACCTTCTGTTTTCTGTCCTCAAGCAAATTAACGCACTTAATCTGTGTTTTTACATCAACTCAAAAACGACAGCATGTTATTTAGCAATAAATAGTCTTAATTATTAAATGCATTTCATAGTTAATGCACTAGGTTACGGGCAAAACAACCACATGCTTTTTAATTACTGCAGACTTTCGTTATGATCTCAGTTATAATGTAAAACCCAAGAAATGCCTTTAGCCGATTCATAGCAAAGCAACTCTGAACTTCTCCTGAAATTATCAAAATATCAAATCAATTTACAGCAAGACTACTTCGCCGCAAGGGTTATTTAACATCAAGTGATCGCTTGGCAGAGTCACACCACAAGTAAAGAATGTGTTCAGCTAATCAGGCAGGAACACTGAAGTCAAACTCAGTGGCGGCTCCTCCGTATGGGCAGAGGAGCGTCGCCCCCCGCCAGCAGCGGTAGCTGCAAAACCTTTTAAACAAAACAATAATAAACTATGGCCTATATTTATACTTTTTTAATGCTGCATTTGTGTAATTTTTTGACGCAAAAGTGGCACAAACTTACAAAATACAAATACAATATAATGAGACCATTGTATTGAATCGTTTGTTTACTGCTGTGCTCACAGCATGCGGGCGACGCTCCTCCACCCTAAAGAAGGAATCGCCACTGGGCCCTTCCCCAGGTAGGTCCAGTCATCTCCCTTCGGTGTGTGAATGCAGTGGCGGCTGGTAATTTTAGGAGGGAGGGGAGCGTGCGGGAAGCACACTCACACCCATTCATTCACACATGCACATCCATTCACAACACTCATCAACATTCAAACCCACACGCATGCACCAAACATTCATTTTAAAAAAACCACACACACACTTACCTTCAGCTCGGAGGTCCCAGGAGGGTTGGGACTGCTGCCTTACCTCAATGGCTGGCCTTAGGTCAGCCAGTGAAGGAAGGAAGCTGTCCCAAAATCGTCACAGAGTGGGATGGGGTCAGTGAGACTTCTGACCCCACCCCACCATGTGACGAGGTGTCACTGATTGACACTCGCCCTGGGCACCTCAGGGCTTAAACCTGAAGCGCCCAGGTTGGAGTCAATGGGTGACGCTTCCCCTCGTCACCGAGGGGAAGGGCCTCGAGGCACCTCTGCTGAGCCGAGGAGGTCACGACTATAGGAGCTGTGACCTCTTCAGCCCATCAAAGTTCAGCTCAGGCAGCCAGGAGTCTGCACAAATCGTGCATGTCTCACTCCTGGCTGCCTGGGCTGAACATGAAGAGAGTCTGTCAGCCTGACAGCCACTCTTCATGAGCAGCAAAAGGGGGGGGGCGTGGCCCCTCCGCCCTAAAGGACGGGCCGTGGCTGTGTGAATGTCATTACCCGTACTGGGGCAAAGAGGCAGTCGCTGAAAGGCACTGGACGCAGCCCATCTCCCTTAAAACTGACACTGCAGGCCATTTCTAGCAGCCTGTGGCCAAGGCCTGTCAGCTCCTCTTTCTCCACCCCTGCTGGCAAGCAGCCCCAAGCCATTCCTTGCTGCTCACACCTCCCTTGGTAGGCTTCCGGGCCCTCAATGATGGATAGCAGTAATAGCTCAGAGGTTTGGTTACCACTGACAGCTTTGCGATGGTTTAAAGTGTTCAGGAATATACATACCCAGGGCTCACTGCCCGGACTCAAAACAAAACGCAAAAAAACTGAAATTCATGCACTGCTTCTGACCCAAGCAAAGCAAGCTTCATCCTTTGTGGACGGGAGGAAAACAGCAGAATCTTATGGAGTTTTAAAGTAACTCCGCGGAATTCCTGGGAGTAAAACACAACATTATACCACTCTAGGAATGCCGTGCTTTTCCATGCCATATGAGGACTCCAATGTCACTTCAAAATGGCAGTAAACCGGAAATAACGAAATTTAACTACTTAAAATCTTAATAAATATTATTTATTCACACTTTCTTTTAACTTATTACAAATTACACTGTTTACAGAAAATAAAGAATTACTAAAATTACATGTAATTAGCTTTCGTGACATACTAAGTGGCTGCCAACATTTCGGCCATAAACCTGACACAACAGTGCCATCTGGCGTACAAAGTCACATAATGCGCATAAAAATAAAGCTATTTAAACTGTAATATTTTATTAAATATATATTTCACAGACCTAACGACGGACCCACTACTTAAAACAGTGACAAATGCCTAATAAAGATTTCCAACAACAGAGTAAACCTACTGAAAAATGTGGAAGTAATCTGTAGCATACGAGTGACCATTAGAAACATTGAATAAGCAGAGGTAAAAAAACTAAATAATTGGCCAAATGCTTACCTATCAACCTTGAAAACCCTACCTTTTTAATACCATAACAAAAACAATTCCATAACATTTACGTAATGTTGGGAAATAATCTTACAAAATTATAATTCACAAAAATTTAATTTAACTAGTGCTTAGGCTCAGTTTTACAAGAACTGGCTCAAAACTACGCTAGCGCAGTTTTGCATCAAAAAAATTAACGCCCGCTATGATATTTTTTGCACCTTGCAAGCACCATATTTACAATATGGGGCTACATGGCGGTAAGGAATGTTTCACGCCACATAAAATGGCACAAACGTAAGCGACATGTTGCAATAGTAAATGGAGCTATTGCTGAAAAAATAGCGCTAACCTAATTTGCGGCACGTTACGTGACGCTAATCGGTATAGTGTCATTTTTGGGCTATAAGTGTCCAGAAAAGGCCTACGAAAACACCGAACAGAAGCCTGCTAATATAAAAATGGAGACATATGCACAGGAGAGACCCCACAGTGTCCCCATTGAGCCAGGTACCAGCCAGGATGTCTATGCAGAGTCACAGGAGAAGGGGAAAAGGAAGAGGAAGTGCAGGTTCAGCCAGGAGGAAAATAAAATACTCATCACAGAGGTGACAGAGCACTAGCACTTTGTCACCTCTAAATTGCCAATAAGTAGGAAGGAGGCCAAATGGCAGACTCTAGTAGATAAAGTCAACAGTGTTGCAGTTGTCAGAAGAACTGTGGTGGATTGTAAGAAGCGCTGGCACAGTTGCAAGCACAGAACTAAAGAGAAACTGGCCAGCAATAGAAAGACAGCACTGCAGACCGGAGGTGGAAGCCCTGCACTCCGGGAGCAGCTGGATGAGCTGGAGAAGATGGTGACAGCAGTCATCGAGGATTAGGTGGTGGAAGGAGTCCAGGGACTGATATATGTAGACTTATTTTGAACAATTATTTTACAAATATTTAATTGTTGTGTGTTAGTAAAAAGCTGACATCCTACAGCCTTTCCTTTCACACTTCCTGTACCCCAGCAATATTGTCAGATAGTTCAGTTTACTAAATCCTCTAACTTTTCAGTCAGAGAAAGAAAAGTAAATAACAGCCTCCAAAATACTGACATCCTACAGCCTTTTCTTTCACACTTCCTGTACCCAAGCAAGATTGTCACATTGTTCCGTTTACAAATTCCTCTAAATTTGCAGTCAGAGAAAGAAAAGGGAATTAGCAACCTCCATGTTAAAAGAATAAACAGCAATTTGCCATAAAACATAGCCAGACGTTTGGTTTCTGTCTTTGAATGCACAGCAAATGTGAGAAGATGAAAATAAAATGTAAAGGCATGTTCATTGCTCATTTACCTTCTGAATTCCAGCATGATAACCGTGGAGGTGCTCTAGCGCCACTGCTCTCCTGCTTCCAGCGCCTGTGCATGCACTTTGCCTACAATTATGTACTGTTGCATGCTGCTTTGTGAGTCTGACCCTATTTGTCATTATTAACTTCATGAGGGAAAAAATATGTGTCATATTTCTTTAAATAAAAGAACCTTATAATTATGCTTGGCCACCATATGCTCCTGGCCTCAGAGGTGGCAAACGAGGTGTCAAGAATAAACAGTACATTACACACTTCTGGGCATTTTTTCATTTCTTTTGCTCCCAATGGGAACCTATTCTTTCTGTTTGTTAAAGTAGGTGGATTTATTAGTGCACCACTCCTAAGAAATTGAAAGAAATGAAAAAAGTTATTTTTCAATACGCTGAGTGTTTCATTATTATGACTGCATAATATATTAAGCATTAGCAAAGCCATTAGTTGTGGGTGTGGCCAGCCGGTGAGATTTTCTTGTTACTATTACAAGGGAACACATCAAAAATAAAAATAAGAACGCCACTTATAAGGTGGCATTATATACCTGAAATACAATAAGAACAACATCCTTTCTCAATGTCCCTAGGAAAATTAATGACGTATCCTAGAAGCAGCCAGGCTATTCATTGTTTGGTTTTGGAACTTTCTCTAACTTCTCACAATGCTGCTTTGGTAACTCAAGCTCTGGACATGTGAACTCCTTGCGTGCCTTGATGACTGGGTGTGTGCATAGGATGGCTCCCAGCTGTCCTTGCACCCACCCATGGGGGAAGCGCTGGTGCTCCCCCTGTGGGCTGCCCTTCTAAACCCACCCACCAGGGATGGCAGTAGAAGCACTTCCACTGCCATCTCCAACCCCCCATCAAACTTGGCAGGACTGCAGTGGAAGCCTTTTGCTTCCAGTGCAGTCACAGGAAAACGAAGTATTTTCCTCCAGGAAGGGTTTGGGGCAGACAAAGAGGTATTGGAGGGAAAAGAAAGGGTTTTCCTTGCCAGAGTGTCTTTTTGGAGTGCATTCCTGCTGCACAATCACGCACGGAGCCATGATCGGGCAGCAGGAATGCCCACTAGACACCAGGAACTTATTTTGTTTTCAGATCTTTTTGTTTGAGGAGTGACCCCTTGGGAAAGGGTCGTTCCCCTTTTTTGGGACAATATTATGGCTGTTTCTGCCCCACCTTAGATCAGACATATGATTTAGGCCCACCTGCCCCCAAAGGAGGCAGAAGCCACTATACACTAGGGATTGCTTTTGCTTGCATATCTTGTTGTTTGGGGAGTGGCCCCTTGGGCAAGGTTTGTTCCCCTTTTGAGGACAATGCCCTTAGGGGCAGACTAACCATATGTTTTAGGCCCATCTGCCCCCAAGGGCCAATCTCCTTTGTGGGTGATTATTTTGGCCATTTCTGCCCCCCTGTGGTGACAGATCAGCCATATGTTTTAGTCCCAACTGCCCCCATGGGGAGCAAAATACACTAGACACCAGGGAGTTTTAGTAAATGCGATTCCTTGTATGTTTTGGCCATTTCCCACTGCCAATTGGGGGCAGACTTGACCATATTTTTAGGCCCATCTGCCCCCTAGGAAAGGTTTGTGTGTGTGTGTGAACTGGAGTTCAGCTGATGGTCTGCATGTACTGGCGTTTGGTTGGCTGTGTGTGTACTGCCATTTGCCTGGCAGTGTGTGGACTGGCACTCGTCTTGTGGTATATGTGGACTGGTATCTGGCTGACGGTGTGTGTTGGCTGACTACTGGCTGGTGATGTGTGTGGCTGGCATTTGGATGGTGTTAGTGTTTTATAATGTTAATTGCTTTATTTCTTGTCATCATTTGCATTTGTGATCGTAATGTCTTATTTCTCCTTTTTATCTTAGTGCAAAGCTTTTCATTTCCTTTGCTGTGATTCCTGCTTGCAATTTCGGCACTGGTAGATTTGCAGTTTGTGCAGTTGCATATGTGTGGTAAGAAAAACCTTTTTTTACTGTTTACTCCTAATGAGTATCAATGCAATGCACAAATGAGTTTTTTTGTAAATAGTGTAATAATATCAGCATATTTAGCTTCTGTGTTATTGTGTTTGAAATTCTCCTTGGATTTGTGCACAATTTGTATTGTGTTGTCTTGTGTGTAGTTTTCTTTTGTCTTTCCTCTCTGGTGGGCTATCGTTGGTGCTTTCTGTGTCTGTACAGAGTAGGTGCAGGTGAGCCGGAGTCTAGCTGTCTCTGGCAAGTGAGTGATATTGTATTTGAATATATAGGTTTTTGTGTGCTTTGTATTGATTGACTACTCCTTCCAGGTTACTATATGCCAGTAGTTTTACTTTCTGTTTGATGAAGCCACACTTTGTTTAATATTAATTTTACACAGTGTTGGTTATTGTTGACTTATTTGTCAAGTTATTTTTATTAGTTGGGATTATGGCTAGCTGCAGGATTACTGCTCAGCAGGTTGTTGGTATTCTTTTCAAATCACCCTCTGATCGTGATTATGAGACTGACTCTGCATCTCAGGTAGAGGAGGAAGTATATGATTCTGGCAGTGAATGTTCTGTCTGTGAGTAATCATCTGATGATGAAGCCACTCTCTTCGCAGAGGAAGTGCATCCTTTGAAGAAGGACACTGATATACCAATAGTGCAGCAAGAGGCATATGGATTGAAGCCAGGGAGTGAAAGGCTTCTCATTGGAAGAGCTGAACACTGGGTTGCACCCAAACATGATGCAGCTGGTGTTGCCTGCCTTTACTGGTATTGCAAGGTGTAGAGTGAATACTGAAAACATTTTGCCTATAGGTTTCTTTCAGTTTCTTATGGACGAAGTATTTTTGGATAAGATTGTTACCCAGACTAACTTGTATTCTGAACAACATTTGAGAGACCACAGTGCCAGACATAAGCCCCTTTCTAGAGCAACCCAGTGGACTCCCACAAATCTGAATGAGTTGAAGAATTTCTTGTGCTTAACTTTGTTAATGGGCTTGATAAGGAAGCTGTCGCTGTCTTCATATTGGTCTACCGGTTCCTTGATGGCAATGGCTATATTTCCTGCAACCATAAGTCACAATCGGTATGTTCTTCTGCTTCAAATGCTGCACTTTGTTGATAATGCTTCGGTGTTGCCATAAGATCACCCCGATTGTAACCGTCTTTTTAAGATTTGGCCTGTCCTTGATCACTTTGTAGATCGACTTTTAGAGATCTGTGTTCCATGAAAAGAAATAGCTGTAGATGAGTCTTTGGTCCTGTTCAAGGGCAGTTTGGTTTTTAGGCAGTACATTCCTAGCAAGACAGGATGTTATGAAATTAAGATGTATATGCTGTCTGAGACTAGCACTGGATATGTCTATAATTTCATGGTGTACCCTGGTATGGATTCTACTATTGACCCCCTTAGTTGTCCGTCTACTTTTGGAGTTGTGTGGGAACTTGGTAGAGGACTTTTTAACAAAGGTCAAAATTTATACTTAGATAACTTCTACACTGGTGTGCAATTGTTCAGTGGACACTGTTCCTTGTAGCATAGTCCACTCTAACCGTAAGGCTTGTTTAACAAAAACTTGAGAGGGGACAGACCAGTGCATTGCATAGTGATAAGCTTTTAGCTGTGAAATTTGCAGACAGGGGGGATGTTTACATGCAGACTACCATCCATGTTGAAAGTACTTCACCTATGACTGTTTGGGGTCCGGTTGTTGAAATGTGCAAACCTGTGTGAATTTTAGACTACAATAAGCATATGGGTGTTATGCATAGAGCAGATCAGAGGTTGGAACCTTACACTGCTGTTCGTAAGGCTTACATTTGGTATAGTAAGTAGGCTATTCAATTGTTTAATCTAGCAACATTCAATGTTTTTGTTCTATTCGAAGATTGTTCTCCAGAGTCGAAGGTGCCATTTGTTCAGCCGGCTGTGATAGACCACCTTGTTGTAGTGGAACAGGCAAGTGTCCCAAGAGTTGGAGTAGTGGAGGCTGTGGCTAGATTGAAAGATCACCACTTTGCTGATTAAATTCCTCCCACGCCCAAAACAAAACAGTCCCTGTAGGAGATGTAGAGTCTGTATCCAAAGCGGCGTGCGGAAAGCGAGTCGTTTGTACTGCCCCAAGTGTTCTTCTAAACCTGGGCTGTGTGTGCCCACATGTTTTAAATTGTACCACATGCAACTGAGTTATTGGGGGCAACCATGAGCGTAAAATTGATCTCACTGGTCTTTATTGTTTTATATTATTGGTTCAGATTTCACGGTTCGCATTAGTGTGATATATTTTGTTAGAGCTGTTGTGTTTGTAGTTATAGTTTGTATTTACTTAAAATTGTTCTGTGTTTTCTTTTTTGTTAAAAAAAAATTTTATGGCAGTGTGCCTGGACTGGTGCTACACTGGTGGTGTGCGTGGACTGGTGCTTGGCTGGTGGTGTGTGTGTGGACTGGCATTTGGCTGGTGTAGTGCGTGGGCTGGTGCTTGGCTGGCGGAGTGTGTGAGCTTGTGCTTGGCTGGTGGTGTATCTGAGCTGGCATTTGGCTGGCGGTGTGTGAGTAGTGACTTGTTGTTGGTCACTTCACACTCTGCTAGCCAAAGGCCATCTACACACTCCGTCAGTCGCCAGCCAGTGTGATTGTTGTGTCAGACATTTGGGTGTATAAAAGTGATGGGCCCTTGAAAGGCACTGTCTGTTTGTTTTTTTTGCTTGAATCTTTTTATTTATTTTTCCCAATACAGATAGATATAATTACAGAGCATATTGCACCAGCAGAATGATTGAAAGGCACTGTCTGTTGATGTGACTTGTAATTTGTTGGGCCTGCAGCTGGTAGTGTGAATGGTTTGTATGTGTCATGTATGGAAGGTGTGTGAATGGCCTGTAAAGCTATTGGTGCCTTGCTGCAGCTTTACAGCTGTGAGTCATTGGTTCAGTTTTTTATCCTTTCAATTATTAAGTATATTTCAGTTTTGTGAAATCTCTTGTTAATAAAGTTTCACATTTTGAACCTTCACTTACCTTCATGACAAATCCAACCAGAATGTGTGTGTACTTGAGGAATAGATTGTGGTGCGGTAATATTTGTCTCTTCTGTCATTCTCTGCCAGGGTGTACATTGTCTCTACATTGTTTGTTGATGTGAGTTTTGTAATGTGCTAGGTCCACGGCTGGCGGTGTGAATGGCCTTTTGCGTGTCACGTATGAAAGGTGTGTGAATGGCATGTAAAGAGATTGGTGCCTTGATGCGACTTTACAGCTCACGAGCTGTGAATCAGTGTTTAGTTTTTTAACCTTTCAATTATTAACAGTGTATTTCTTTTTTGGGAAATCTCTTGGTAATAAAGTTTCAAATTTTTACTCCTCACTCACACTTGTGCAAAATCCAGCCAGGGTGTATGTGTACTTCAGGATTAGATGGATGTGCAGTAATATTTGTCTTTTTTTCTCCTCTGCCAGAGTGTACATTATCTTTGGGAAAAATCCACCACCTCTAGATATTTTTGTAAACTAAACAGCAAGTGGTGTACAGGGTGATGTGCCTTTCGTGGATCCCAACAAGTTTTCCTACCCAAAATGCCTTGTAAACCTCAAAATCACACATTTCCTTGCATTTCAGTGCCATATTCTTCCAGAATCAGAAGGAATCAAACGAAAACCACACGATTCCTACCACCCAGCATTTCCCCACTTGTTCTAATAAAAATGCTGCCCCACTTGTGAGGCTGGGTCTGGTGCCTTTGACAGTAACTGATCATACTAACATCAATGGGAGTCCTTGCAAATAGACCCTTCTTGACCTGGGTTTGATTTGATCTGGAGCAAGCACTAGGTCTACCCAAACAAGTGAGCTACATTGAAAAAAGAGGGTCCGTTTTGGGAAGCAAAATGTGCTGCATCCATGTTGCGTTTTGGGCCATTACCTGTCATGGGCACTGGGTCTACCCACACAAGTGAGATACCATTTTTATCGGAATACATTGGGATTGCCAGGTGAAAGGAAGTTAGTGGCTCCCCATTGATTCTAGAACTTTCCATCACAGAAATATGAGGATTTCTTTTTTTGTGAAAGTTTGAGGTTTTGCAAGGGGTTCTGGGTAACAAAACCTGGTGAGAGTCACACAAATCAGCCCACCCCGGTTGGCTAGGTTTCCCTAGGTGCCTGCTGAGCTAGGGCCCAAAATCTAGAGCTACCCTAATTGGAAAAAGAGCGTCCATTTTGGGTGGAAAAATGTGCTGCATCCATGTTGTGTTTTGTGGCGTTTCCTGTCGATGGTACTAGGTCGACCCACACATATGAGCTATCATTTTTATCGGGAGACTTGGTGGAATGCCGTGTGGAAGGAAGTTAGTGGCTCCCATTGATTCTAGAACTTTCCATCACAGACATATGAGGAAAATGTGTTTTTAGTCAAAGTTTGATGTTTACAAGGGATTCTGGGTAACAAAATGTGGCTAGACCCACACAAGTCAGCCACCCCTGGATACCCCTAGATGTCTAACTTTCAAAACTATACAGGTTTGCTATTTTATCCAAGGTGCCAGCAGAGGTAGGGTCTAAAATCTAGAACTACCCACATTGGAAAAAGAGGTGTGCTGCATCCATATTGTGTTTTGGACCATTTTGTGGTGCAGGTACTAGGTCTACCCATGCAAGTGAGTTACCATTTTTAACTGGAGACTTGGTGAAATGCATGGTGGAAGGAGGTTTGTGGCTCCCTATGGATTGTAGAATTTTCCATCACAGAAATGTGAGGAAAATGTATTTTTTTGTGAAAGTGTGAGATTAGCAAGGGATTCTGTGTAACAAAAACGAAAAACGTGGTGAAAGCCACACAAGGCAGCCCATCGTAGATACCTCTAGGTGTGTAGTTTTCAGAATGTATAGTTTGGCTAGGTTTCCCTAGGTGCCAGCTGAGCTAGGATTCAAAACCTGGAGCTATCTATCTTGAAAAAAGAGGGTCAGTTTTGGGTAGAAAAATGTGCTGCGTTCATGTTGTGTTTTGGCCCGTTTCATGTTGCGGACACTAAGGCCCTCATAACGACATTGGCGGTAAATCCTGCTTACCACTGCGGTAACAGCCGCCAACCTACAGCCGCAGTGGCGAATATCCGTTTGCCATATTATGACACACACACACCAATCCGACAGAATACTGCCACATACACAAATCCGCCAGCCCAAAGGTCAGTGCTAAAGTGGTGCTCCTAACACCCATACCATTACGCAAACAAAACAACGTCCACCACATTATGAGTCACGAATCACCACAGCAGACATTCAACAGCGATAAACCATTGGCAGTATATACTGCCGAGCTCAGAATGGACACCCACATACAAAACAACACCACATTGGTCAATACTAAAAACACACACCTGACATTCATACACACACCACACCCACCCACACACAGCACTATAAAACACACACCCACAGTACCCACAACCCTTTACAAACAACAATTACTGCCAGGAGATTGACACGAACAGCACAGAGACAACTAGATACACACACCACATACACCCATACATCCCTCACGTACCCCACATCACAAACACCACCATATTACTCAACACAGTCCCACCAAAACACCACACAACATCCATGTCCCCAAAAAGGCACCCCCGTTTCACTGATGAGGAGTTAAGGGTCATGTTTGAGGAAATCGTCAGGGTAGACCCACAGCTCACAGCTGTTAGGAGCAGAGGTACAGCAGATATCCATTGCAAGGAAGATGGAGCTCTGGCAGAGAATCATGGACAGGGTGAACGCCGTGGGACAGCACCTAAGAACAAGGGATGACATCAGGAACAGGTGGAACGACCTATGGGGGAAGGTATGTTCCGTGGCGACAAGGCGCCAGCTCACCATACAGAGGACTGACAGTCAACCCCCACCTCCTCCCCCACTGCTCACAGCATGAGAGGAGCAAGTTCTGGCACTACTGCATCCTGAGGGACTCGCTGGAGTAGCCGGAGGACTGGACACTGGTAAGTCAACATTTACCACGTATCACCCCTCATATCTGCATGCCATCTCACCCCCTCACCCTCACTCACATCACTCCACACCATCCCCCACACTGCACCTACACAAGTGACTAACCCCAATGCCAAGCCCTGCATGCCATACCAATGCACGGACACCCCTCCCAGCCCTGCATGGACATCCATCACTAAAGCATGCACAGCATAAGGAAACTAAGAATCACACAATACATCACCATACACAAGCAAAAGGTGGCAGGGCAACACCAACGATAGAGGTGAAGCCAGTGATGTACAATATGTCTCAGACATGAAGCATAATACATCACTTGCATCCCCACAGGTGCCCCAGACAATCCCAGCAGAGAGGAGGTGCCATGACAAACCAGTCCCCCAACAGAAGATGCACCCAGTGATGACAGTAACTTTGGACTTCTGGATCTGGACCAACAACCTGGCCAATCAGGGACTACTGGACAGTCGGTCACCCAAGCCCACTCACAGTCCACCACAGAGCCTCCCCCATCAGTATCCAACACCACAGCACCCACCCAGCGTACCTACACCTCCGTCCCCAGGACACGTCAATTAGCAGTGTGCCCACCTGTACAGGGACCCCAGGCCACACCTCATACCCAAGACAATCCGGGACCTGGGGTCAGTGGCAGTGGGCACACTATTCAGGGGACAGAGGCAGAGGCCAACATGGCCACTGGGAGGACTGCTGTGCGCAGAGGGAGGACAGGCCCAGGTCACCGACACTCCAGAAGGCACTCACTGAGATCCTTGGAGCCTACCAACATTTCCAGGACACGATGGGCCAGATCCTTGACAACGTGCAGGAGAACAGGCAGCTGCAGGAGGGACAGTATCACGTGATCAGGGAGGACTTGCAGGCCAATAACACCACCTTGGTCTCCATAGCAGGTATGCGAGCAGACATGGCCAACATCAGGAGGGAGGCAACAGCACACAAGCGGACCCCTACCACTAGCCAGTCCATTGACCAGCCCTCCACCTCTGCTGAAGCTAGTGGGCAGGAGGCCCGTCACAGGACCCACAGGCCACCAGCACCCCTCCCCTCCCCCTCAGAAGGTGAACCACCCCGCAAATGTACCCTGCGACCCAGACAGGAGCCAGAGACACTTGTTAAGACTACTGCCAGGAAATTAGACTCTCCTGATTGTCCCCCTTGTGTCCCACCCTGTCACCTTGTCCACTTTGAACTGCCTTTGCTCCCCTTCCTATGGCCCATTGGACACTGGACCTGTGCTACAAACAGACTGGAACAAAACCCAGGACCTTCCTCCCTCATCACCCCATTCCATTGCACTTTTCCCTCAATTTCATAGCACTACAATAAATACCCTTGAACACAACTTAGCTACTAGTATTTGTGCATTTATGGAAACAGTCACATCTAGTGCAAATGATCCGAACACTGTGAGAGTATAGAAATAATGACCTGTACCCTCTGTAGTCAGCACATCAGTACACAGTTGTGATATCACCAACATCTGTAAAATGGCAAGCCATAGGTGACAATAAGTTGAGATGCACAGGACGTTAATGCCATCATGCTACAGCCACACAGAATACATCAACGGTATGGTCAGTTGCACTGTCTCACCTGTGTGTCATTGGAAGTATTGACGGATAACTGATGTTCTGTTGCCCTCATCCTCATCGTCAGTCTCTTCACCCTCACTGTCCCCAGGGTCTACTGCTGCCACAGGGGCATCACCAGTCTCTTCCTCCTGCAGAAAGGGTACATGCCATCTGAGGGCCAGGTTATGCAACATGCAGCATGCCACGACTATCTGGCAGACCTTCCTGGGTGAGTAGCACAGGGATGCACCTGTCAGATGGAGGCACCTGAACCTGACCTTCAGGAGGACAAAGGTCCTCTCAATGATCCTTCTGGTTTGCCCATGTGCCTCATTATAACGTTCCTCTGCCCCTGTCCTGGCATTCCTCACTTGGGGTCAGCAGCCACAATAGGTTTGGGTAGCCAGTCAACTGCAAGTATTGAGGGACAACATTTAGCCTCACAAAATGCTATAGAGATGACACCTGAAGGCGTATACTAACATACAGTAGGTGGGAACCATGGCTCACCTATTAGCCACACCTTGTGCCTCTGTAGTTGGGCCATCACATTTGGGATGCTGCTATTCCTCAGAACAAAGGCGTTATGCACCGACCCAGGATACTTAGCATTGACGTGGGAGATGTACTGGTCCACCAGGCACACCATTTGCACATTCAGTGAGTGGAAACTCTTACGATTCATGAACACCTGTTCATTCTGGCAGAGGGGACAAACGCAATATGTGTTCCATTAATCGCCCCAATAATATTGGGGATATGACCCATTGCATAGAATCCCACCTTCACTGTGGCCAAACCTTCCACCTGGGGGAAACCTATGAAGCTGCATATGTGTTTTATCAGGGCAGACAAAACTCTTGCCAACACGATTGAGAACATTTAAATATAAGAAATACCGAGGCACACCAAACAAGTCCTGAATTCAAAATGTTGAGTAAGAATCATCGTCCAGCAGCGGCAAGGTAAGTGCATATAGGATTTTATTTGTTTTCCAATTCTCAGTGAGTCATCATGTATACATCATAATTCCAACTCGTCTGTATACAACAAAGACCGCTGTTCGTAACATAGCAACACAGCCAACACGTGTTTCTTCCACCAGGACTTTATCAAGGCTGTAGATATGAATGGAAAACAATGTATGCACGGGTATATTACATATGATGATACTAAGCACATTTGTAAGGGTGCATCCAAATTCTGAAGTGAGTAACACCAGAACAGGTCAAAAGGTGAGATACCAGGAGAAGGGATGCTACCAATCCAAGTGTGACGTACAATGCTAAGTATGAACCCTCTTGTGGATCAATAAATTACGATGAGAAGACGTTTTACTCTGCCTTCATTTACTCGTCTCCACTCTCCTTCTTGCGCGTATTCTCTTTCAGACACCCCGCGTCACTTTTCCTTTAGTTCATGCATGTCCCACTACTCCTAATTAAGGGAGGCATGATATTTTCATGCGCCATTCTTCCCAGGCAGTCCTCGCTATATTTAGGATTCCCCCTAAAGTTTTGTAACTATTTATTTAACCCCTATTTTTTAATGACTTATTTTTTCACTGCTCATTTTACTCCCCTGCACAGGCTTATCAAGGCCTTTTGCCTACTTGTTACTGGGCCTCAGGAGGCCGTTTGTTCTGCCCAGATTCTTGAAGACAACACTATAGCAAAAAAGACATATACACTTGATCTTCTAATACCCTTTCAGGTATTTATGTTGCCTTTTTTCTCTACTTTTTTTTTTCTCTACTCTTTGCACCACAAACACATGGCATGCACATTTTGCACGTTGCACCTTGTACCTATGTTTTTCCCATATCGGCAATACTACTTCTACTTTTTTAGACACATCAGCTTTTGTTTAATTGTCTGCTCATCGTAATTTATTGATCCACAAGAGGGTTCACACTTAGCATTGTACGCCGCACTTGGATTGGTAGCATCCCTTCTCCTGGTATCTCACCTTTTGACCTGTTCTGGTGTTACTCACTTCAGAATTTGAATATTTGAATACACCCTTACAAATGTGCTTAGTATCATCATATGCAATATACCCATACATACATTGTTTTCCATTCCTATCTACAGCCGTGATAAAGTCCTGGTGGACGACACATGTGCCGGCTGTGTTGCTACGTTACGAACAGCGGTCTTTGTTGTATACAGACGAGTTGGAATTATGATGTATACATGATGACTCACTGAGAATTGGAAGAGAAATAAAATCCTATATGCACTTACCTTGCCGCTGCTGGACCGTGATTCTTACTCAACATTTTGAATTCAGGACTTGTTTGGTGTGCCTCAGTATTTCATATATATTTGCACTTACGGGTTGCTATTGCAGTCTTTAAGTCTCAACACCTGTGGTGGATAGGTGTTTCTACCGCGTGGCACCCATCTCACTCCAGTTACCCGCTACTTCTAAGGACTTTCCTCAAGGACTTTGTAACCACTGTTGATTTGATGTGCGGGCATCCAGGGCATTTTTCCACCATTTTGGTTGGTTTTGACGATTGAGAACATTGGCTGTGACATTCCTGCTGGCAAGCCCACTGTCACTTGCAAAGAACCTGTTGCCAGGAAATGGAGCATTGATAGCATTTGCACAAGAGTGGGGGTCTCAGTGGGATGATGGATAGCAGGTATCAGGTCTGGCTCCAATTGGGCACACAGCTCAGTTATTGTGGCCCTGACCAATCTATAGGTGAGTACAATGTGCCTGTCCTCCAGTGTAGCCAAGTCCACAAGGGGTTGGTACACGGGGGTATGTCTTCTCCTCCTATTCATCCCCAGCGGTAGGTATCTAAGGGACACAAGAGTGAGTAGGCTGCCACAATTTGAACAATGGAACCACAACTTCAGTGTACATAGTACTTTTATGTGATGGGACAGTGGGAATGGCGAGGTATGTGCTAATCTAGGCTGTGACGCAGTTAAGGTTGATATGACCGTTGTCCGCCACCATGAAATGGTATGTAGGGACAGGTGGAAGTGCGGTAACTCCGCCGACACTGGGTGTTGTGGCGGAAGGCGGTCTTGCACCGCGGTGCAATTCCTCATTGGCTAATATGGGGCTCTATGGAGTACAGTGGCCAATGGGGATCTGCGCCAGGAGTGACGGTGTTCACTGCCGTGGACGTGACCGCCATTTTCTATCTGATTCCTCACTTGTTTCCTGACCTTCAACAGGAGAACACCTACACTGCGTGTGCTGCTGTGACCTGTGTCTGGAACCTATCATGGCCCGTGTGACTGGGGCAAGGGCCCCTGCCTTCACTTCGGAGGAGTTGGAGCAATTGGTAAATGGGGTCCTACCCCAGTACAGACTGCTGTATGGGCTTCCAGACCAATAGGTGATTACACTTTGGGCATGATGCATGTGGGAAGGATGCATGGAGATGTGTGAGCAAGCATTGTGTCATCAGGGGGGAATGTCTTGTGGTGGTGTATGTGGTGTGCACTGGCTGATGTTGTGCCAATGGTGACGGAAACAGGATTGGTGGGTCATATGTGTGACAGGCTGCATAGTATGGTTAATAGTGTTCTCCTGTCTGTATTACCTCTGCAGATCAGCGCCCATCAAAAGAAGGGATTATGGCATTATATTACCAAGGACATGCGGACCCGGGGGGTTTATGGCAGGCGGAGCACCCACTGTCGGAAACGGTGGGAGGACCTGAGATGCTGGGCACGGAAGACCATGTAGGCCCAGCTGCGGATGGCCTCCCAACGAGGAAGGGGTGCCCATCGGAACCTGACCCCCCTGATGGCCCGCATGCTGGTGGTGGCCTATCCAGAGCTGGATGGGCGCTTGAGGGAATCACAGCAGCCACAAGGGGGTGAGTTCAGTGGGCATTATTAAAATATTTGGCAGATGGCATGGGATCCAGGTGGTGGATATGAGTTAGTGGGTGCCCCAAAGGCCAGGCCAGACATTGCAGCGTGAGTCAATCTAGGGTAATGTGTGTATGGCAAATGCAGGTAACCTAGCTTGTTAGCATTCCATGTCAGTCATGGCTTTGTGGGTCCCAGGAGGGGTGCAGTTGGCGGTGTGTGGCCCTCATCTTGCTGTGGCATCTAGCCAAATCACTGGCAGTGCAATGCATAGTGCCCAAGCCTGATCCCTGTGCGTGACGGTGCTGTGTATGCCACCTGTGGCGTTGGTGCAGTAATTGACCCAAGTGTTTCCTTTTTCTCTTCCCCCCTTTTTTCTTCTGTCATCCTGTCCATGCGTGCATCAGCATCATCTGGCGGAAGAGCAGGGCCACCGGTGACAGAGGGAGCTGTCTATCACAGGACCCAGGAGGCAGAGTCCACTGATGCCGAGGGAACCAGTGGGACGGAGGTAAAGAGGAGCAGCACGGCAAAGACAGGAGGTGATAACACAAACTCAGATACCTCCTCCGATGGAAGCTCCCTAGTGGTGCCAGACACCTCTGTGACCACCCCAGCTGTAGGTACAGCCGCCACCCCATGCCAGCACCTCCCTCCCAGTAGCCCTTCAGTGAGTTGCCCGTGCCCATTCACCCAGGAGGGTGGGCATCTCCTTCGCCCCAGGTACCTCAGGAAATGCATTCCTGGAGGGCATGCACAGTGGATTGGTGGCCCAACAGAGATTGATTCAGGCTCTGGCCTCCTCGCTGATGGCAGCCATTGTCCCTGTTTCTACCGTCCCCCCTTCAACTACCACTTCCCAGTCACAGTCCCCTCAACCCCAACCCATCTCATCCACACATACAGACGAGCATGCACACAAAACAAAACTCAAGAGTGGCACAGTCAAACACAGGCACCACACTTCATCCCACAAGCACTCACGCAAACACCAGACAGTTGCAGACACAACCACATCCACTGTCTCCCCCTCCTCCTCCTCCAACTCCATCATAATCTCGTCCACACTCACACCTGCATGCACTGCATCAACATCCACTACCAGCATCACCACACCAACAAACACACACACCTCATTAACAGACACCTCCACAACATCCATGCACGCACTCCTTGTGTCCTCTCCCACCCTGTCTGTCCCCCCTCCTAAAGGACACAAACGCAAACACTCACACACCCAACAACCATCCACCTCACATCAGTACACTGCCCATGCACCTGCTCCCTAATCCAGCAGACATACACCTCCTACAACCACTCCTTCAACCTCCACTCCCATCCCTCATCCCTCCTCCCGCCTCATCGTCCCAAAGAAGCATTTCCTTGCCCAACTTTACCTCTTCCCTCCCCCTGCCCCCCTGTCCTGCCCATAAGAGCAGGGTCCCAATGACCCAGCCCAGCACCTTAGCCAAACACTCCATGTTGACAGTGGTGGCACCACCTAGTCATGGTGGCAAGTCAGTGAAGGATCCCACTCCACCAGCCAAGAAGGTTAAGGATCCCACACCTCCTGCCATGAAGGGGAAGGAGCATGCACCTCCTGCCATGAAGGGGAAGAAGCCCTCGACTCCTGCGTGGAAGGTTAAGTAACACGCACAACCTGACATGAAGGGGAAGAAGCCCTCAACCCCTGCCAGGAGGGTTAAGGATCCCACGCCTCATGCCATGAAGGGGAAGAAGCCCTCGACTCCAGCAGAGGCTGTCAGGGTGACACCTCCACCACCACCAGTGGCCACAGGGGCCCCACCGCCAGCTGAGGAAGTGCATCCCTCACCACCAGCAGAGGCTGCCCAGGAGGCACCGCCTCCTGCCACCACATTTCAACCCTCACCACCAGCAGAGGCTGCCCAGGACGCACCTCCACCTGCCACAACAGTTAAGCCCTAACTTCCAGATGAAACAGTGCCGCCATCACCACCAGTGGAGGGCATGTAGGCTACCCTCCCGGGCCTGCTGTATGAGGGTCCCCCTCCAGGAGCAGTGGACATGTTCCCCACCTGTGAGACTGTGGCCTTGCACTCCCCAGCACAGACAGCCCCCTCCAGAACCAGTCAGAAATACACCCACCTGAGAGACTGTGGCCTTGTACTCCCCAGCACAGAGTAATGGGCATTTAGCCCCCTATGAACTAGTGGGAAAGTCACCCACTCCAGAGACTGTGGCCTTGCACTCCCCAACACAGAGTAATGGGCATTAAGCCCCCTCCAGAAACAGTGGGCTTGTTCCAGACTTCGGCTGAGGTGCTCCCCATCCCCTACCCCCGAGGTGCCTGCCCACTTGCAAACTGATGCCACTGTAGAGTTCTATACCTATGAAGTCCGGATTCGAGTTGGGCCTTGGACTGTGCCCTGTGGCCATGTGAGCCCTTAGTACATTGGACTGGGCATTGGCCCTTTGTGTACATTTGTACATATCTGCTTCATGTACAATTGGTTTATTTAGTAGCTGTTTATATCAATACATTCTCATTACTGCATTCTTGTTGTCCTTGCATTATTCTGCTGTGTATTGTGTGCAATTGTTTTTTGTCTGCAGCTGGTTGTGTGTATGGTGTGTGTGTGTGTGTGTTGGGTGTGTGTTGTGCGTGTGTGTGTGTCACTCTCCTTTTTCTCCCTCCCTCCCTGTGTGCTAGGCAGCTGTACTCACCATTATCGTCTTCGTCGGCATTGGTGTTCGAGGTGGAACATGATGTAGATGAGCATCGGGAAGACTTGCGGTTCCAGTTCCATGGCGGCGTTGTTCTTCTGTGTGTCTCCGATGGTGAGACTTTGCTCTTCTGTGATGCGTTTCAGCCAGGCTTTTGATGGCATGGGTATCGCCTCGGAAAACATGGCAGATTGATAGGTGAAAATATGGTGGGCAGTACTGTTGACGGCTACCGCCTTGGTGAGTGTTGTTTCCGCCCTGGCAGTTGGTGTGGTACATTTGCTGTCTATGAGTGTTATCACCGCCATGGTCATAATTTGCCGGTAATTACCGCCAGCCTGTTGTCGGTATTACTGCCACTTTATCACTCACTGCCAGGGTCATAATGAGGGCCTAAGTGTACCCACACAAGTGAGGTACTGTTTTTATCAGAAGCTTTGTGGTAGCCTGGAATAGTAGAACATTTGTTATTACCCATTGAATTTTCCTGCATTTGTGCCTTTCATACGTAAACCAGTGTATTAGAAAGATGACATTTTGAAAAATACCCTCCAAATAATTCCCTAATACAGATACCCACAAATTTAGAAATGTAGAAATAAACACTGTTCCTAAACTCTATGTCTTGTGCCTATTTCAGAAATACATAAGTTTTCTTGATACCCATTTTTCACTCTGCGTATTTCGCTATAAAAATTCATCTGTACGCTATACTCAATGAAAACCCATTGTAAGTTGCAGCTCAGTTGTTTGTTCTGGGTAATTAGATTCTTGAAGAACCTACAGCCCTATATATCCCTGCTAACAGATGTAGTGGGATATTACTTTTGTCAATCTGCCATGGTGACATAAAGTTACAGATGAAAATGTTGTCACAAATTCCCTTTTTTGTACTAATTTTCAATATTTCTTTCTTTCAACAGTAATTTTCCTTGAGAAAACTTGGAGGGATCTACACATATGACCCCTTGCTGAATTTGGAATTTTGTCTAGTTGTCAGAAATGTACAGCTTTTCTGAATCACCCATGGGTTTCACACTGGTTTCCACCACAAACTGAAAGTAGGTTGAGAGCACAAAAATAGGGAAAATAGGCTACCTCTTAGAAAAATGCCAGAACTGTGGTACACAATTAGGTTTTTTGATTCAGCTCTGCATGTTCCTGAAAGTTGGGAGATAGATGACTTTAGTACAGTAAACTGTTTGTGAATGGCATTTTTAAAAAAAGAACCAGGCACTTTTATCTGGATCGCTTTTTCCCTATTTTCCTCAAAAAACTCAAAAGTTTGCCTATTTTGCCTATTTGCTCAGTCACTTCAAGGGGAATCCACACTTCTTGGGCATCTTTAGAATCCCATGATGTTTGGGAAAAAAGGACACAAATCTGGCATGGGTATCTTATTTAGAAAATTAGTTATGAGCCCTAAGTGCTAACTACCCGAAATAGCAAAAAAGGGCTCAGCATGGGTGGGCGGATTTGGGGGGTGGGAAACCTAGCAGTGACGGGGTTAAGGAAAAACGAATTGCTATAATTCACAAAATAATGACAGAAATTTGTCAAATAGCCATGTTTTCATTATTTTCTTAAAGTAGACTCAAAGTTAAGAGAGTGAAGTTCCAATGGAAATTGGGTCCAAGCTTTCCCTACTAGAGAAGAAAAGGAGCAACTGACTCTTCTGCCTAATCTAATACTACTGATATGTTAGCACAACTCAAAAGTAAGTGAAATGTATTGACTTCATGATCCTAAAGTGTATAATGAAGAATATAAAACTCAAAACGATTTGGGAGAACACAATAAAATACCAAAAGCAGGCAATTTTAATAGAACAGTATAGATCCTTCCAAATAAACAAGTGTACTTAGAACAAGAGTCAAAACCCTAAAGTTTTAATGCAAGTCACAAGAAAATGTGATTCCTACTGGTGGAAAGAAACAATACCATTGGCTCTGAATTACTGTACATTTATACAAGTGGAGCCTGCAGTGCCTAAAAGAATCAGAAAAGGAAACAGAGCAGGCAGTAGGTCAATCAATCGATCAAAGTTTATAGAGCGCAGCTACTCACCTGTTAGGGTCTCAAGGAGCTAGATGGGTCTTAGCAAGCAGATCGGAAGACTCTAATTGCTCAGAAGCAAGAGCCCTCACTCACTCAGATGGGTGTCATTTTACATCATTGGGCAGCTCCTCATTGGGCCGACGCTGCCATGCCCAATGGTCCCCTCAAGGGGACTCTTTGTAAGAGGTCTTTTAAAATAAGATGCCGTGATGAAGTGTAAGTGGAGGTGCTGTGTTTGCAGATTGGTGTAAGTGTGGTATAAAAATAACTAAGAGAGACCCTGAAAGTTTTAATATGTGGGCCCTCTGTTTTAAATAAAAGCAAAGGTTGGCTGTGCTCGAGACAATTATCCAGTACAGCTCACAGGAAATTGAGAATGCCGGTCAACATGCTTTTTGTCATATAAAGTTCCTTGGGATCTGCGTACTTCATCAGGACCATGTAATCTAATCTACCAATGATTGGGGTGATAGTAATGATAATTAGCAACAATACCCAACCTCAAAAAAGTCACCCTCAAAGTGTAGGTAGACCTTATGGTATCTTAAAGGATATCTGTAATGGAAAAGAGACATATAGAGAGTGAGAGTTAAAAACAAATACGGTATTCAGTAGGTCATACCCCATTGTCACATAATGGCAACTAGGTAATGGTGATAAGAAAAACAGGCCCTGTTTTAAGAGGGCCTAGCACTACTTTAGCGCCGCCTTATCATCAATTGTTGGACGCTAAGGTGGCACTAAGATGGCCTTTTACCTGTGCCATATTTACAAAGTGGCACAATGCATGCATTGCGCCACTTTGTAACCCTTTCCACTACATTATGCCTGGGCCAGGCATAATGTATGCAAAGGGGGCGTTCCCCATTAGGAGGAGCCCTAAAAATAGCACAAAGAAATATTAGAGATTTCTTTGCGTCCTTTTTTTGGCACTTTTAATGCCTGCTTAGAGCAGGCATTAAAAGGAGGCACACCACTGTTTACAATGGGCCTCAATGGGCTTTGCAGAATTAGCATCAAAATACTTGACACTAATCCTGCAAAGCTCCGAATTGGCGTCAAAAATGTTGACGCTAGTTCCCTAACTACCGTCATGGTGCACCGTATCTTGGATACAGCACACACATGGTGGCGCTGGTGGGGGGGGGACACAGGGTGCAGCACCACATTTCTTAAATCTGGCCCACAGTCTTCCTGATAAGGAGCAGTAAGTAACAACTGTGAAACGGCTTGGATGGCGCATCAGATAAGTAAGGATGAGGCTGATGTCCCACTGGGGCATCACAAATGGAGAAGAGGGAAACATATGCTGTGATCATTTAAAAAATCGCATCACAAAAGATGATGAACAATGAGGACTGATCAGGAAACCATAAGAAGGCCAAAAGGGCTGATAGATAACCCTTAACCAAGCAAGACATTGCTGGGCAAGAGGTACATCAAACAAGATGTCAAACAGTTTGGCCTGGATGGGATCAATCTGGAGTGCGCCGCACCAGGCTATAACAATAGGTGCATGTTGTTTTTGTCAAGGGATGATGCCTAGTTGCCAAGATGATATCAACCATCTCTGGAGGAAGTGTGAATGTGTTCAACTGTCACCGCTCAAGTTCTATGCATGAAGGATCAGAGTGTGGAGGCCTGTATAGAGAATTCAACCCTGCTGCAATAGCAGATCCCCCTAGGGGGGGAGCCTGATCAGAGGGCAGATGCTCAACCCTAGGAGTTCTGGATACAGTATTTTCCATGCTCAGTCTGGAGCCACTAGGATGATGGATGACAGGAGTCCCAAGCTCCACTCGAGGTGGAATGGGTCTCCGAGGGAGAGAATCCTTGGAAACTACAATGCGCTGAAGTGCTGATATTACACATTCTTGGTGGTGGCAAACAGATCAACCCAAGATTAACAGAAGAGACCTTGCACCACCTTTGAGTGTAACTGCCACTTGTGATCTACTTGGTTGTGATGGCTGAGTTTGTCTGCTGTGGCGTTCAATGAGCCTACTAGGAGGTTTATCATTAGGAAGGTTCCATTGAAGTCTAGCCAGTTCCCGAGGCGCAAAGCATCCTGTCACAGGGTCAGCAACCCTTGTGCAATACCAAATGGTGTTGGTGTTATCCGTGAGCACTTGTACCAGCTTCCCCTTGATTGACAGCAGGAAGGGTTTCAGCACCAAGCAGATGGCCCTCAGCTTCAGAAGGCTGATGTGGAGCCGAGACTCTGCTGGATATAAGAGGCCTCTAATTTACACCTGTCCCAAGTGGCCGCTCCAGCCCAGAAGTGAAGCATCTGTCACCACTATCAACTATGGGTGGGGAAGGGAGAGGGGTCTGTCATTGACCCAATTGCGGATCAGTAACCACAACTGTAGATTTATTGCAGTCTCTTTAGGTATCTTGACCAGGTCAGAGAGGTTTCCATGATGTTGGTCCCACTGGGACTTCATATCCCACTGCAGTCTGCATATGCTACCTGGTGGTATGCTTGACCAGCAAGTTGCAGGAGGCCGTCAGTCTCAATATCCTCAGAGTCGACCTCACTGAAATTCAGTATTCAGGCTGAAAGATTGGGATAATACCCTGAGGCCCATATTTATACTTTTCGACGCAAAACTGCGCTAACGCAGTTTTGCGTCAAAAAAATTAGCGCCGGCTAACGCCATTCTGAAGCGCCATGCGGGCGCCGTATTTATTGAATGACGTTAGCCGGCGTTAGCCGCTGGCGCTGTCTGGTGTGCGTTAAAAAAAACGACGTACACCAGGCAGCGCCGGCGTAGGGGGAAAATGGCGTATGGGCGTCCACAAATGGTGCAAGTCAGGCTGAGGCAAAAAAATCGCCTCAACCCGATTTGCGCCATTTTATTTCACTCCCAACCCCCATTGAAATGACTCCTGTCTTAGCAAAGACAGGAGTCATGCCCCCTTGCCCAATGGCCATGCCCAGGGGACTTCTGTCCCCTGGGCATGGTCATTGGGCATAGTGGCATGTAGGGGGGCACAAATCAGGCCCCCCTATGCCACAAAAAAAATTTAAAAAAATACTTACCTGAACTTACCTTAATGTCCCTGGGATGGGTCCCTCCTGCCTTGGGTGTCCTCCTGGGGTGGGCATGGGTGACAGGGGGTGTCCCTGGGGGCATGGGGGGGCACCTCTGGGCTCATTCTGAGCCCACAGGTCCCTTAACGCCTGCCCTGACCCAGGCGTTAAAATCCAGCGCTAATGCGGGTTTTTAGACCCGCCCACTCCCGGGCGTGATTTTTGCCCGGGAGTATAAATCCCACGCACATGCCTCGGAGTCGATTTTTTAGACGGGAACGCCTACCTTGCATATAATTAACGCAAAGTAGGTGTCCACGCAAAAAAATTACGCTAACTCCATGGACTTTGGCGCTAGACGCGTCTAACGCCAAAGTATAAATATGGAGTTAGTTTTGCGTCAAAATTGCGTCAAAAAAAACGACGCAATTTTGGCGCAAATGGAGTAGAAATATGCCCCTGAATGTCCTGGACTCTTTCCTGAGGGAAAGGCATGAAACCAAACTGTGCCCAGAATGTCTCAGATGAAGGGGAGTTTCTGAGGAGTCTTCATGAGTTCGGCACATGGATAGTAAACCTCAAAGATGACAGGAGATTTGCTGCACACTCCTTGGTAGCAGGGGCCGTAGCACCTTGGCTGTTCCTGCAAAATTGCTGGGTTCCTTGAGGGACCTGGACAGCCTGGTGGTATGACATGTCCCTATGAAAGCACGAAAGAAACAATGGAAATATTGCAGTTGGTAAGGCGGGGCTGAAAGGCCCAGAGAGCGAGCAGTGGCCCTACTGTCTTTGAAACATTCAAGGGAAGAGTCAGCCCGGTTCCCGAACAGGCAAGTCTCATCAAAGGTCATGTCCATTAGGGAGGACTGGACATCGCCAGAGTACCCAGTTTAGCAGAGCCACGCATAGCAGTGAATGGCAAAGTTGGTGCCTATGGCCGGCACGGTGGACTCCAGGGTGTCCAAGCCACAACTAATTGTGAACTTGGCCATGTCATGACCATCTTGAATTGCCTGACACAATACAGGGTTAAGATCTTTTGGCACACTGGAGCCACGAACCTTCAAAGAGCATGAGGGTAATGGCTCAACAAACATGATGCGATAGAGTGCAGGGTCAAACTGGTGGATGAAAAACATTTCCTAATATTCCACCCGCTTTGACTCCCTATTAGAGGGAGTTGTGGGAAAAGTACTTGAACTGGAATGGCTTGTGGAAGCTTTCACCACAAGACTTTCTGGTGAAGGGTGCCTTGACAGGAAAGCTGGGTTGCCAGAAGCAGGATATTGGCACCTCGCGATCTTTCTGTTGACTGGTGGGCCAGAGCAAGCCTTGGGTCAAGTACCTAAAAGGGCGACCATCAGAGCCTCATTGAAAGGCAGGAGGGCCAACAGGAAGTCTGGCCTGGCTGCAAGACCAAAGTTAGAGCATATGTTTTCACAAGGATGGGAAGCTAGAATTCAAAGACTTTGGCTGCCTTAAGCATGATCGTAGCATAGGAGGCAGATTCTTCTGTGGCTGGTCCGGGAGTTGAGAAAAGAGCTGTTTCCAGGTGAGGTAGCTAGCCCACGAGCGTTCTGAAAGTTCTTAAACCAGTTGTCACCCTGTTAGGGCTGAGTGAACTCATCACCCAGGCCATAATCATTATCAGTCCCAAAGTGGGAATGCAAGGAATGCTACAGTAGGTCAACTGCATGAATGGGTGCCTCATCGGATTTGGGTGCAACGTTTGTTGAAGTTGAAGTGGCATTGGAGAGGACAATCGGGCCACCTCAGCAGGCAGCATGATTGGCATCAATGTTGATGTACCTAGGTTTGCAGTGGTTGTAGGCACCTGGGGACCCATCATAACGAGCCAGAAACAAGGTGGGCTCAGAGGGACTAGCTGGTGACGAGGGCAACCCTGTAGGTGGTATCCAGGAGGAAAGCCTCTCAGCTCCTTGGGGCCTGAAGGTGGGACCTGAAGAGCCAGAGCATAGCTGCACAGAATTCTTCAATCTGGTGAGGTGCATCATGGCTGAAGGCCTTGCCAGGACCAGCAGTGGAATTGGCTCCAAAGTTGGCTGACTTTACGAACATGATTGAGATGGTTGGCTCTGCCCACATGCTTGTTCAGGGGAATGGGAGTTGCACAAAGGTGCTGAACTCTGCTTAGATTTTTTGTGTTTCTTGTGCTTATGTGAGGACATGTTATTGTGAGCCACTCACATGAACTCCAGGTGGTTCTGAAGGGGTGGCGATAATCCATGAATCCCAACGAGAACTGACAGGACATCAACATAAAATTCTAATTGAGAAAACAAAGATTGAAAACCAATTATTAGCACAAGATCCAGGAAGGTGCAGCTATTCCAAGACATATGACTTTTCTCTAATGTGTTTTCAGTCACAAGATGGATCTGATTAATATTGCTGGCTTTAGGCAGGTTTGATTAATCAGCACTGATCTAGATCCCAAAATAAACAGAAAACAGTGTGTGACCTTTTTGGGGATGACTTGTGTCTTTTTGCCAGCACAATGCGAGAGGTGAAATGCAAGCTGCCTGCCTTTTACAGGTACTACTGCGGTAACTGCGGGATCAGGAATACTAGGTCAGAACTCAGAAAGCGCAACATTGCAAGGAGAAGCCTGTCACTGTGAAGGTATGGATGCCATTACAAAGAGAGGAATGCGGCTAAGAAGGGAAGGCTGCCCAAGACTGGAGACAGATAAGCGTTGCTTCCAAGTTAAATGGGGCTAACCTGGATTTAGTCTGGAAAGCCAGCTTATAGCTGGCCCGAACTAGGTGCAAGAAAACACATGGGCAAAACAGAGGAACTCATTAGTCATTATTGTAATTGCACATTTTTACAAAACCTTATCACATCAATGCCTCATTCACACTCTTTCATAACCAGACTCAACCATCATACCATAAAATCTAGACAATAAAAAGTCCAATGACTAATGCAAAGTACTTCCATAATTCATTCAAAGAAATGACAACAAAGTGATATAAAGAATATATAAGATCAGATATTTCAGACTATAATTAGAGAATTCTTCTTATCAACTCATAACATAACAAGACAGTTCCATAAGGAATATCTTGGTAGAATCAATAAGACAGAGTTTCGGAAAACACTGCCTGAACGAATGTTTCGGTATCCCTCTCATAGTGAGGCCACCTTCATCAGTGCGGTTCCAATACAATGGTTCATGTGGGGGGAGGGGGAAGAAAAGCGGGCTGCGATACACACCATTCTTTGTGGCTAGAGCCACATCTGTGGATGATTTCTAAACAACAAAACACAGACATTCTTAGAATTTGAGAGACAAATAGATCACACTGTAATGTTCACACCGCTTAAAAAACACACAAAAAGTGGAACAAGTGTCAGGATAGAGGCCTTAACCATATGCTTTCATTATAGCAGTGTTCCAGAAAGATTCAAGCCCGGTGCGTGTCACCAAGCCTACCCATATTACGTGTGGGCTATTCATTCCATCCACCAAGCTGTCTAATGCTTGATAATTATATCCAATTACCTCATGGGGCAGTATTTTGAAGTACTCTCTTATTAACACAAGTCTCCATCAACCCATCTCAAGGTCAAACAGTCTCCTAAAGATACCAGGGACAGCGGTATAGCGAATTGTCTAAAAGATAATAATACATGATGACTACATCACTCATGACTGCCCTAGCTGCCTCACATGTAATTTCCTAAACAGAGATGTAAATACCTTTGGTTATAATGTCCATCCTGTTGTCTTGCGTCCTTTCTGAGTACAGATTCTTAAACTATCACTTGTAGCAACAGGAATTTTTAAATTACCAAAAACAAAGAAAGCAGGAAATGAAGATCCTTTATTTATAATTAATATATACTGGAGACTTCCATTCGGACTCACACCATGTTTTCACCCGGGGCCTCATTAAAAGGGGTTCCGATACTATATTGGATTCATATAATTGGGAATGAATCATTAGCCCAATGTTAGGATTGTGGGGCTTCTACATCTTCCACTCAATCCATTCTCATTTGATTGTTTACATGATAGTACACTCCCATGCCGTATCCTACATCCAAGTCCCTCGTGTCCTCCCTGGGCGGAATGGATCAGATTTAAACTTGCAGTCACATGATTCCTGTCTGTCATCGGCTCAGCGTGCTACGTCAGCCGAAAGTGTACGTAGGCATGATCAAGATCTGTGGCGGCCGCCATCTTTTAACGGGGAGAAAAACCACATGGTCCTATACTTGCCCTCGCACAGTACCCAAACATCGCCAATCGAAAGAGTACAGGGTAGGAATAAAATTCAACAGGCAACTACCCTCTCACAAAAGGGAAAACCAAGCAAAAGTGAGTGAAAAAAGGGGAGGGTCTACTAGTCAGACATGGAGAGTCAAACAGATCCGCCCCTCTCAATTCGAGAATTAATTTAACTGCATCTCAACTATTCAAGAATGATAGAAGGACGAATATAATGGAAAAAAAACCGCCATCAGTATATGGTGTGAGGTTGGAAGATAACACACTCTACATATAAGTTTACATCTGTGTCATCCAACCAATTAGGATATGGAGAGCGAATAACAAGAGTTCAGATTGTCAAAGCTGCGTGGGTATTCCTCACCCACGAAGGGGCAACCTACACTACTGGCTAAGTCTAGCCTCTATGTAGAAAAAACAGGGGTACAGACACCCTCGAGGATAGGGGAATCACACCCAAACTGTTAAAGATATTCAAATAATCACATTCTCCCATGGTATGTATTCATTTAGACCATTCTTACATGTATCCAGTATACCTCTTGCTTTTTCCTGATTTGTTACATTCATTTTCATGGGTGTTCTTAATTTTTTCCAGGACTGTCCACCTCAGGTAATCTATCCTATGTCCCATAGTTTCCCAATGTTGGACCAAGGGAGCGCCCTCCCTTCTATTCCGAATGTTGGATTTATGTTATGATATTCTCACTCTTAATCCGCACCCCGTTTCTCCTACATATCCTAGTGTACAGGAACAACAAATTAGGTACGCACAGTTTGCTGTTCTACAATTGGTCATCTCATTGAGTTTAAATTCCCTATGTCTCCATGATAGTGAATCTGCTAAAATGGCTCCTGGACAGGCCCTGCAGGTTCCACATTTATGATTGCCTCTAATGGGTTGCTGCCCCATGATAGACTTTTGACAAAAATCCTTGTCCTTAGGTATGGTTGATCTAACCAACCGATTACGGATACTTTGATTCCACTTTAATGCAAGGAGTGGTTTTTTAAGTGGAGGCAAATCCTGGTTGGTATTAAGGATATGCCAATTCGTCCAGATTATTTTTCTAATTTTCTCATTCAAATTAGAATTCTGGATTACACACACCTCTTTTGTAAGATTCCCGTATGAGTCGTTTGGGGTAGCCTCTTATCAGTAATTTCTGTTGTAAGATCCTGCATGTTTGTCATAGTCTGCCAGCTAAGTACAGTTCCTTCGAATATGTAGAAACTGACTGAAAGGTATGCCTTGCTTCTGACTCCTGGGATGAAAGCTGTAAAAATTGAGTATTGTGTTCTTTGCAGTAGGTTTAGTGTATAGTGACACCTCTAAGGCTAGGTTTTTGTGCCCTATCCAGATATCTAAGAACTCCACTTTCTCCCTACTCTTGTGGATAGTAAACTTAAGATTGGAATCACAGACATTGATCCAATTACAAAATTCATTGAGCTGTTCTTCATGGTCTAACCAAATAAAAAAGATGTCATCTATATATCTGGACCATGACAGGACATTTTCATAAAAAGGTGCCACTTCATTATATATGTTGGTTTCCTCAAACAAACCCACATAGATATTAGCTACACTTGTGGCACAGTCTGCCCCTATACTGACTCCTTTTCTCTGTTAGTAGATATCTCCATTAAACTCAAAGTAGTTCTCTTCCAGGACAATCTTAAAGCATTGCAAGACAAACTTTAGATGGTCCAACATCCCCCCTTTTTCAAATAGCCGTGAGACTGCTTTGCAAGTTTGCACCCAAGGGATGTTAGCATAAAGTGCCTCAATGTCCATAGTCACTGAAATTTGAGTTTCTGGATTAAAAGGCATACCTTCAAGTATAGAAATAATATGTCCGGTGTCTCTGACATAAGCGGGGAGAGAGCCTACTCTCTGTTTGAGAAACTTCTCCATATACTTTGATAGTGGTTCAGTGATTGAGCCTACTGTAGATACTATTTGGCGAAAAGTGGGGTCAACCTCATCTTTATGGATCTTGGGTACTCCGTACAACACTGGGGTCCTGGTACATTGAGGATTTAAATATTCATATTACCGATCATAGATAATGCCCTCCATCCTCGCCTCATCACAAATTTTATGAATTTCATGTCTATTACATGTTTCCAAGTTAACTCTGCTATAATGTTCAGGGATGTCCAGCATCAAACGCATCTTTTGTTTATAGTGGTCTGTGTCTAGGACAACTATGCCTCCCCCTTTGTCACTAGATTTAACAGTGATCTGTTTATCTTTTGAAGTTTACAGAGTGCCTAATGTTAATTTTTAGTCAGGTTATATTGACGTTTCGGTATTGATTTGAGCATAGCTCTTATCTTCTCCAAGACTACATTCTCAAAGATTCTCATCTCTGGTCCCACCATATCCAAATTTGGCATAAAGGTCGATACTGGTTTCAATCCCAACAAGTTAATATCAGTACCCTTTAATCTTCCTTCAAAGAATCTTTTTAATCTGATGCATCTAAAGAAAGCAAACAAATCCTTCATCAATCCAAATTGATTTATCGGAGCACTGGGGATGAAGGAAAGTCCTTTCTTAAGTAGGGGTCTTGTATCAATAGCCATCTGAGAGAGACTAAGATTGAATGCTGGAATGGAATTCAAACCATCCCATACTGATGTCTCCTGGTCTGCAATACATGTTGGGGGTTGTCTATATTCTGATACCTCCCTCTTTGCTGATTTCTGAACCTGGTCCTGAATGTCCCTCTCCTGGATAAAAAAACGATTGGTACGACTTTGTCCTTCACTCTGTCCTGTTCCCATTTTGGTCAAACTAATTAGAGTTTCCCTCTCCGCCTGACTCAGAGGTGTCTGAGAAAGTGAAGATCTTTTTATTGGTCCAGAACTGACAATCTTGTTCTGACCCATTTTGTCTTGTGTTCTGACAGATATGGATAAGTTTGTTCCTGTGAGCACCATTTAATACCCTCCCTCAATTTGTCTGTGTTAGAAATGGGGTCTTTGGTTGGCAGTCAGGTTACCCCCTGTCCAAGCAAGGACCCTCACTCTAGTGAGGGTGAGTCACACACAATCCAAATTATCCTGTGCCCACTCTCTGGTAGCTTGGCACTGAGCAGTCAGGCTTAACTTAGAAGGCAATGTGTAAAGTATTTGTGCAATAAATCATGCATTAACACAGTATAGCACCACACAAATACACCACACAGTGTTTAGAAAAATATATAATATTTATCTGATAAGATGCAGGTCAAAACGATTAAAATGCAATAAGTATATGTTGAGATATCACTGTAAAAGTGCTATAATGTATCTTTAGTCTTTTAAAAGCAATAAATGTCTCTTTCAAGCACAAAGTACCTGGTTCGCATTCAAAATCTCCATAAAGAACTGCAGAGGAGGAAATGCGTGGAAAACAGGGAGGTGTGCGTCGATTTCTCAGGCCACACACAGCAATGCGTTGTTTAGTTTTCACACAGGGACGGCTGTGCGCCGATTTCCGGCGCTCAGTCGTGGATCCTCTTTGGGTTGTGGGGCTTTGGATGCCCCGGGGATGATGTGTGGATTTCTGGCGCTGACAGGACAAAGTCACAGGGGCTGCGTCGATCCGGTGGGCGTTGCGTGGAAATTTCTACCGCACGGCAGACGCTGCGTTGATTCCTCTCTGGAAGTTGGGGCTGCGTCGTTCTGGCTCGGCTTTGTGTGGATCCAGTGGGCCGTGCGCCAAATGTCCTGTCGCTACGCTGGCGTTGCGTTGACCTTCTCGTTGCAAAGCCAGGCTGCGTCATTCCGGTTTAGCGTGCTGTGAATTTTTCACTGCGATTCAGGCTGTGTCAATTTTCGCCACAAAAGGAATCCTTCTTGTAGAGATGAAGTCATTTTTGGACCTGAGACTTCAGGAAACAGGAGGCAAGCCCTATCCAAGCCCTTGGAGAGCACTTCTCACCACAGCCAGAGAGCAGCAAGGCAGCAGGGCAACAGCAAGGCAGCAGTCCTTCACAGAAAGCAGTCAGGTGAGTCCTTTGGGCAGACAGGCAATTCTTCTTGGCAGGATACAAGTTCTGGTTCGGGTTCTCTTCTCCAGGAAGTGTCTGAGTTGGTAGGGACAGGGGCCCTGTTTAAATACCTAAATGTGCCTTTGAAGTGGGGGAGACTTCAAATAGTGGCTTAGAAGTGCACAAGGTCCCCTTTCAGTTCAATCCTGTCTGCCAGGGTCCCAGTAGGGGGTGTGGCAGTCCTTTGTGTGAGGGCAGGCTGCTGTCCTTTGACATACAAGTGTCAGGCCTTCCACGCTCCCAGCCCAGGAAGACCCATTCAAAATCAGATGTATGCAAGTGAGGCTGAGTATCCTCTGTTTGGGGTGTGTCTGAGTGAATGCACAAGGAGCTGTCAACTAAACCCAGCCAGACATGGATTGTAAGGCACAGAAGGATTTAAGTGCAGAGAAATACTCACTTTCTAAAAGAGGCATTTCTGAAATAGTAATATTAAGTCCAACTTCACCAGTCAGCAGGATTTTGTATCACCATTCTGGCCATACTAAATATGACCTTCCTACTCCTTTCAGATGAGCAGCTACCACTCAACCAATATATGAGGGCAGCCCCAATGTTAGCCTATGAAGGGAGCAGGCCTCACAGCAGTGTAAAAATGAATTTAGGCATTTTACACTACCAGGACATGTCAACTACACAGGTACATGTCCTGTCTTTTGCCTACACAGCACTCTGCCCTATGGGTTACCTAGGGCATACATTGGGGTGACATATGTAGAAAAAGGGGGATTTTAGGCTTGGCAAGTACTTTTAAATGCCAAGTCTAATTGGCAGTGAAACTGCACACAAAGGCCTTGCAATGGCAGGCCTTAGACAATGTTAAGGAGCTACTTAAGTGGGTGGCACAATCAGTGCTGCAGGCCCACTAGCAGCATTTCATCTATATGCCCTGGGCACGCATAGTGCACTCTACTAGGGACTTACAAGTACATTAAATAGTCAGGTTGGGTATGATCCAATGTTACCATGTTTAGAAGGGAGACAGCATATGCACTTTAGCACTGTTAACAGTGGTAAAGTGTGCAGAGTCTTAAAACCAGCAAAAACAGTATAAAAAAAAGTGGAGGGAGGCAGGAACAAAGTTAGGGGTGACCACCCTAAGGCTGTCAGGTCTAACAGTCTTTCTTTCTTTTAATAAGATAGGTATTAAAAGACTCAATGTAGGAAGTTGGCTCTGTATATACTATCTCAAAGTGAGAGATAGTGTGCAGAGAGTCCAAAGGTTCCCCTTAGAGGTTGATAGTGGCTAAATTAGATAATAATAATGCTCTATTTTGTGGTAGTGTGGTCGAGCAGTAGGCTTATCAGAGGGTAGTGTTAAGCATTTGTTGTACACACACAGGCAATAAATGAGAACACACACTCAAAGACTTGACTCCAGGCCAATAGGTTTTTATATAGAAACATTATTTTCTTATTTTATTTTAGGACCACAAGATTCAGAATTCAAGTAAGTACATAAATTGTAAGGTATGTGGCATAGGTAAATATGGAACTTTGAATTAATACAGTAATGTACACAGTTTTAGCAAAAATGGCAATAAGCTATTTTAAAAGTGGACACTGCAAAAATCAATAGTTCCTGGGGGAGGTAAGTATTGGTTAGTTTTTCAGGTAAGTAAAGCACTTACAAGTTCAGTCTCCAGGGCATAGGCAGCACACCGTTGGGGGTTCAAGGCAACCTCAAACACCCAGCACCAGCAACACAAGGCCGGTCAGGTGCCGAGGTCAAAGTAGGGCCCAAATAGCACAGGCGCCTATGGAGACTAGGGGTGCTCCGGTTCCAGTCTGCTAGCAGTTAAGTACCTGCGCCCTTGGGGGGCAGACCAGGGGGGTTTTGTAGAGCACTGGGGGGGTCACAAACAGGCACACAAAATACACCCTCAGCGGCACAGGGGTGGCCGGCTGCAGTGTGTGAAGTAGGTGTTGGGTTTTAGGTAATCAATGGAGAGACCCAGGGGTCACTCTGGCGATGCAGGCAGGGCACAGGAGGGCTTCTCGGGCCAGCCACTGACTGGGCAAGAATGAGGGCCGCCTGCTGGTCACTCCTGCACCGGTAGTTGGTTTCTCTCAGGCCTGGGGGCTGCGGCTGAAGTGCTTCTTCCAAGCATCGGGTTCTTTGTTACTGGGCAGTCGCGGTAAGGGGGAGCCTCTGGATTCTCTCTGCAGGCGTCGCTGTGGGGGTGCAGGGAGGTTGTCTCAGGGTGTCCACGTCGTGGGAGTCGCCTGCAGTGTTGGTTCCTCTGGACACGAGCCGGGGGTGTCGGGTGCAGAATGTTGGGGACTCACACTTACGGAGTGAGGCTGGTGTCCCTTTAAAGATGGTTTCTTTGTTGCTGTTTTGGACAGAACCGCTGTCCACAGGGGTTTCTTGGTCCTTTGGTTGCAAGCAGTCCTCTGAGTCCTCAGAGGTCGCAGGTTCCGCTGGATGCGTCGCTGTGCATGTTCTTTAAGTCTGGAGACAGGTCGGTAGGGCTGGGGAAAAGTCAGTTGTCGTCTCCGCAGGGCTTTCAGGTCAGCAGTCCTTCTTGTTGTAGGTCATCAAGAATCTGTTTTCCTGGGTTCAGGGTCGCCCTAAATACTCAATTTAGGGGTGTGTTTGGGTCTGGGGAGGCAGTAACCAATGGCTACTGTCCTTGAGGGTGGCTCCGCCCTCTTTGTGCCTCCTCCCTGTGGGGATGGGGGCACATCCCTAATCCTCCAAAACAAGATGGAGGATTTCCTAAGGCAGGGGTCACCTCAGCTCAGGACACCTTTGGGGCTGTCCTGGTTGGAGGGTGACTCCTTTTTTTTCTCATCATCTCCTCCGGACTTTCCCCCAAAAGTGGCGGCTGTGTCCAGGGGGGTGGGCATCTCCACTACCTGGAGTTCCCTGAGGCACTGTAACACCAGGCCTGAGCCTTTGAGGCTCACTGCTAGGTGTTACAGTTCCTGGAGGGGGAGGTGTGAAGCACCTCCACCCAGTACAGGCTTAGTTCCTGGCCACAGAGTGACAAAGGCACTCACCCCATGTGGCCAGAAACCCATCTGGATGTGGCAGGCTGGCTGAAACTGGTCAGCCTAGCACTAGTAGTCAGACTGGTATACAAGGGGCATCTCTAAGATGCCCTCTGTGTGCATTTCTCAATAAATCCCACACTGGCATCAGTGTGGATCTATTGTGCTGAGAAGTTTGATACCAAACTTCCCAGTATTCAGTATAGCCATTATAGAACTGTGGAGTTCTTGTTTGACAAACTCCCAGACCATATACTCTTTATGGCTACCCTTCACTTACAATGCCTAAGACGTGGCTTAGACACTGTAGGGGCTTAGTGCTCGTGCAGTTATGCCCTCACCTGTGGTATAGTGTACCCTGCCTTAGGGCTGTAAGGCCTGCTAGAGGGATGACTTACCTATGCCACAGGCAGTGGGTTGTGAGCATGGCACTCTGAGGGGAGTGCCATGTCGACTTAGTCTTTTTCTCCCCACCAGCACACACAAGCTGTGAGGCAGTGTGCATGTGCTGAGTGAGGGCCCCCCAGGGTGGCATAATACATGCTGCAGCCCTTAGGGACCTTCCCAGGCCACAAGGCCCTTGATACCAGGGGTACCATTAACAAGGGACTTATCGGTGTGCCAGGGCTGTGCCAATTGTGGGGACAAATGTACAGTTTTAAGTGAAAGAACACTTGTGCTGGGGCCTGGTTAGCAGGGTCCCAGCACACTTCTTAGTCAAGTCAGCATCAATATCAGGCAAAAAGTGGGGGGGGGGGGGGTAACTGCAACAGGGAGCCATTTTCCTACGCTCAAGTTCTAGGCTCACTTCCTCTAGTTGTTTCTTAGCCTCCTCTAAGGAGTTCTTAGCTTTTAATTCATCTTACAAAGTTTTAATTTCTTTGGTCAATACTTCTAGAACTTCTCTAGCTGCCTCTACTATCGGAATCATCCAATCATGTGAACATCGATTCGGTATCAGTGACCATTTTACCAGGAATTGTTTAATTTCAATAAATAGACCAGGAACATTCCTCACTCTTAGGCCGGCTGGTATGACACCCGCTCTCAGGTTCTTAGGTAGTCTAACATGAAATCAGCATGTAGTCAAGTACGTTTAGCTTTTTTCTTTAGTTCTACCAGCTTGTACCATCCTTCTTTAGGTTGGTTAAATCCTATAGTTCCACTCATTCCAACCCTGGTTGCCCTAGAAGTCTGGATAGATCATCATCAGTAAACCCAAATGTTTTAATACTGTCCATAATAAAGAAAAATAACGTTGCTCGTCAATAGTCACAGTATATGATAGTGGACTGGCCCGAACACTACTAGAATCCGAGTGGAAATATTAATGCTCCGCAGTTCCTCGGTAAAAGAAGTACCATCTTACCAAAACAAACATAAAGTGTAGGAAATGATGATAAATTTGCCGCTCAGTGATTAGTATAAAGACCTGAATAACTATCCCGTCAATTTAATAGTTTGACTACACCTTACACCGTGCCCACTAATAGAAAGTTTGCATATAGAGGAAAATTAGAAAAAAAGATATCCACAACCAAAATATGTGACCATAAATGCCATAATCAGCCTGATCTAATAACAGTCAGGAATATGTCTGATAGATTGCGACATACACACAAAGACTACAGCCCCTCTCGGCAACGTGCCGAACAGGTAATGTCAACAAAAACGAGGGTCCCTGCTATAATATAGTAGCTAATCCAGGGAAATTAACAATTAAACATCTAAATATAGCTATTCTTCAATCTTACTACATAGATATACAATAAATAACAGAAACTGATAAATATATTTTTGATAGGTATGTCGAAAAATTATTTCACAAATCCTAACATGACATATATATATATGTAATAATACTTAACTTCTCTCAATTCGTGAAGTATCTAATGGCACACAACATGTACCTAATAATTCTATTCATTTAGGCATACTTAATTAGAACAGCCATATGTTTTAGTTAATATATTTGTTTTATTTATAACCATTTCTAGTAGTAAATATATCAAAAACAATAATGTACAGAATTGATAAAGACAATACAAGAACGATATCCTACCGCTGATTACTCCTGGCACCTCAGATGAGAAAATCTAACATTTTCTGTGGAATTGCTGAATTTCTGGTTTGGATAACTGATATACATAACATGTTCCCCTATTGGATTTATCTTTGTTTGATCACCGGGCTCAGAGTGGGCATGATTATCCTGCATACACACCAGGATGATGTGATGTGAAGCCGGGAGACAATATGGCTGGTGCACCCCACCTGCTCTGAAGTATGCATGTGATGTTTGCGCACAAGTTGAATGCATGCTTTGCTGTTTGGATGGGGAGATGTTCACTTCTTGTCCTGGGGTTGGGGATTTGGGTTTTCTTGTTAAGGACATTGGAGTTTTTCAATTGGTATGCCTCTGCCTGGTCACATAGCTGTCCACTAGTGTGGTCTAGAGCCCTTACTGCCCGTGCTCCAGCGATGCATGTCCCTATTAGAATGTTGTATGTTGATATTTTCCCATTATGGCATGCACCCTAATGTATAACTTCCTCACCTGGAATGTCAGGGGCCTTAATAGTGTGGCAAAAAGGTAAAATATTGCTTACCTACAGGAAAGTCACCTCACTGCTACTGAAAAGGACACACTGCACAGGAGGTGGCAGGGTCACCTCTATGCAAACTCCTATTCCGCCTCCACTAGGTGGGGGTTTAATATGGATTCACCCTAGTGTGCCATTTCAATTGTCCACTGAATTGATTGACCCCCCCGAAGGGAAGTATTTGATAGTTGCAGGACAAGACCTGACACTGGTAGGAGTTTATGCCCCCAATTCTGACCATGGGGGATTCCTGACCACGCAATCTGGGATCATAGTCCTGCATGCACTGCGTTGCAGACCCAATATTGGACAGATCTCACCCACCATTGAGGGATTCCCCAGACTACCGCAAAGTGTGACTTTCACAACCTGGAAACAGAGTTGGGGTTTGCTGGACACCTGGAGGGATCTTCACCCTCAGATCAAGGACTACTAATTTTATTGTGATATTCATGACTTACACATGGGCCTAATTGGTGTTCATAGGGCGGTCCAGAACGTAGAATATCTGTCACACGCTATCAGACCATAACCCGATGCTGCCAATTTTGGATTAGCATAGGGAGTGACCTAAGATACCTGAATGACTGTTGCCAGTAGAAACCCAGAAAAACCCAGTTTTTACATACAAAACAGGAGGCGATGCATCATTACATTGCAGACAATGTGATTATTACTACATCTCTCCTAGTGGAATGGAATGCATTTAAAGGAGTCATCAGGAAGCGCTGTAAAGCAAAGGTAGTAGGGGTACAGTGTACGTTACTGAATGAAACTGCCACTAAGGTAAGGACTTTACGAGCGCCAGAGCTTGCAAGACCTGGAAGCTCAGAACTAAAACTCCAGCTTCTAAATGCTAAGGAGCAGTTGGCTGTGCTCATGGAAAAACTCTTCTGCTTTGATCACCATCCATACATGGCTTGGGCAGATGCTAAACACAATAAGGCAGACACCCCCATAGCTTGACTAGTGAATTCCAGATCTAGAAGCTCCCTTATCCCTGAAACGAAATTGGAAACAAGTGAATGACTTTACATACAAGACGGGATTAACAGTAGATTTGCCAGACACTACACAACATTATGTCCCCCACCAGTATTGCATCCCTTATGGGTGGGCAACTTTCTGATTCTATACTTTCGATGTTAACAAGGGAGGAAGTGGAAGCTATAGGAGATGTGACTCTTCAAGGGGGTGCATGAGTCATTAAAGCCATGGTGCGTGGCAAGGTTCCGGGCATGGATATGAATTCTATGCCACCTACTTTGACAAACTGGCACTGCGGTTGGTCTCCCTTTATGCGTCAGCCCAAGAGATGGAACACCTCCCCGTGTCCACATGCGAGGCCTTGGTTGTCCTGCTGCTGAAACTGGGAGCCCCCCTCTTCCCAATGATGTAAGGGTGTATCACCCCTTATCCATGTTCAACATGGAGTATAAAATCCTGTCGCATCTTGGCAACTTGGCTCCTCCCTCTAATGTCCAAATTCATACATGAAGACCAATCAGGATTTTTCCCAGGACGCAATGCTGACATGAATAATCCCAAGCTCTTATCAGTACTCACAGAGCTTCATAATAAAGACAGAGCTGTGATCATAGCGATAGACATTGAAAAGGCTTCAGATAGTCTCCGGTGGGCCTTCCTTTACCAGACGATGCTGAGAATCGGCCTTGGGTAGGGTTTCTTAAAATGGAACTAGTTGCTATATTCGGCACCCACTGCCAGATTCCAGACCAGGAAATTCATCTCGGATTCCTATAAAGTAAAGAGGGTCACTAGAAAGGGGTGCCTGATCTCCCCTTTATTATTTGCTACTGCTGTGGAGCCACTTGCAAGCAAGACAAAAACTGCCACCTCATTTCGGAGATTGGAAGTTGAAGGTGAGCTACACTATTCTGCCCTCTATGTGGACAATATGATAGTTTCTGCAACAGGTAGATGATGACCTCCCCAAAGGCGGTGGATCTGCTGGAATTTTCTCAAGTGTCTCAGGCCTTAGTATAAACTGGCAAAAGTGCCACCTCTTCCCGTTATGTAGAACATGCTTCCGCCCCTGGACCTCCATGGGCTTACATGGGATAGTTTCTGCCTGATATACCTGGAGTTAGAATATGGCCCTCATTATGAACACGGTGAGAAACACTGCATCAGCGGCGGTAAAAACTGCCAACAGAGGAGCGGTCCGGACCGTCAAATAATGAACCAACTGAAACACAGGCATCCTGAAAACTACCCACCGCCAGTAGAGGAGTGCCGACAACAACAGCAGAGGCCGCCCACAGGCCGACGGAAAGGCCCAACCCGCCCATCAAATAATGAAGCACTAGACCGCCGTCAGTTCTGGGGCGGGAACCACCGTCACGCAAAGCCAGGCGGAAACGAACCATATATAAGCAAACACTCACTGGAGGCTCACACAACACGCCGAAGCAGACATGGATAGAGAGCTGCAGATTATGCCAGCCCTGCTCCTTGCCATATACCGCCACGACCGAGACCGCCAACGAAGACAATGACAGTATGTACTGCAACCTACGAAACAAGGGAAGAAAGGGCACACTGACATACCCACCCACCCCACAACGCTCCCACAACCCTTCACAGCAGCACAAGTTATACACCCCACAGCAAGAGGCAAATCCAACCTCATCATAGTACATACAAATGCCCCACACCCACAAACAATGAAATGAGAGACCAGGGATCAAGAGTGTGCTGTCAAAACACAGGCCACACATAACCTTTTAATGCAGCTCACTGAGCAAACGATTGTCAAGTAAGGCCAATTGCCAGTCCATAGTGACGTGAGTCCCCTGGGCTACAATGGCCCGACCTGACTCCCACAAGTGCTACGGTACTCCAACTGATAGGGGCAACAATGGGGCATCCAGGCACCTCAGGGGGTGGGGATTTATGACGGGTGGGCCTTGGATTTGCATTCAGAAGGTGGAGGGGGTTTGGCATTGGAAGGTGGGGGAAGTGTGCTTGGACCGGGTGGAGCCAGATGGAATTGGCTCAGCACAGGGCTTCTTCCTCTTTGGGGAAGGGGCACAGGAATGTGAAGGGCGGACAGGGGCGGGCTGTGAAGTGGAAGGAGTGGAAAGGGCAGGGAGGTGTGCACGTTTAGGGACAAGACGGGGTGAGCCAGTGGATTAGAAGAGGTCAGCACAGGGGAGGAAATGTTTTTTCGGAGCAATTGGGGTGGACCTGGAGGAGGGTGTGGGAGTGGAGGCAGAGGTTGTGTACGTAAGTGGTGAAGGGGTGCGTATTGTGGGTGCAGGTGACTGGACAGTATGCTGAGGTGTTGTGGATGTGTGATGGGTGGGTGTTTTGGTGCGTTTGTGTGTTTCTGGAGGAGGGATGGACACTGGGAGAAGACAGGCAGCCAATGTGAATCTATGTTGTGTGGGTGTCTGCAAGTCTGGTGAATGTGCTGCATGTGTCTACTAAAGTAGTTGTGGTGAGTGCAGGTGTGGTGTCTGGAGTGCATGTATGGATGTGTGCTACTGTAGTGAGTGCAGGAATAGGCTCAGCAACAGTGAATGAAGGTGCAGTGCCTGGGGGTGTGCATGTACAGGGGACAGACAGGGAAGCGGAAGAGGTGGGCACACTGGGGGAAGTGGATGTTGCTGTGTGTGCATGTGTATGTTGGCTGTGTGAATGCTTGTGGTGGGAGGTATGGTGCTTGTGTTTAGAAGTGTGCTTCTTGTGTGTTGAGGTGTGTGACTGCAGGAATGTGTGCTTTGGACAGGTGAAGGGAGTGGGGTGCTGGAAGGGGTAGAGGAGGTTGGAGGGGGGAGAAGGATGACCAGGGAAACTGGCTGCCGTCAAAGAGAAGGCCAGAGCCTGAAAAAATCTCTGTAGGCCAAACACGGCACTGTGAATGCCATCCAGATAGGCACTGGTCTGCTGCATCTCTGATGCTAGCCCCTGGATGGCATTGACAATAGTTGTCTGCCCTACAGAGATGGTTCTCAGGAGGTCAATAGCCTCCTCCGTGAGGGCAGCAGGGCTGACTGGTGCAGGGGAAGAGGTGCCTGAAGCGAAGGAGTCACCCACCCTTCTGGGTGAGCGGGCACGGGCAACTCGGTGGGGAGCAAATGTGAGGGCGGTGATGGCATGGGAGGTTGCGGAAGATGATACAGTAGGGGTGGGCCCACTGGGGTCCGCTAGGGAGCCCCCATCAGAAGAAGTAGCCCCGATCAGAGGAGGTATCGGAGTCACTACCTCCAGTGGTAGTTGCCTCCCCCGTGGTACTCCCCTTGCCCTCCAACCCACTGGTCCCCTTGGCGTCAGATGACTGCCTCCGAGGATCCGTGGGCTGCTGCATCCCCACTCGCCTGTGCCTCAGCTCCCTCGCCAGATGATGCTGATGTACACAAACAACACAAGAGAACAGGGATGGGGAGACAAAATAGGAGAGACACTTGTAAATAGCTGGAAGGAGATAACATAGTGGTTCATACATACACCCACCTAGAAGACCCTCCAACAGGCAGCACCTACCACTATACCCATGGCCATGCCTCTGACTAGTGTACAGAACCCTGCTGTACACCCATTCCCTAAACAACTTAAGGACCCGACATGTAGGAGACCTGACCAAAACACCCCTACTCCCTACGGGGGCCATCATGTAGATGGACAACAGTCAGACTCCCTGCAACTAAGCAGCATAAACCCAAATGCACACACAGACATCCATCAAGGGTCATAAATATGGTATGTGTACTCAGCCCATTGTGACTGCTGGGCAGCCTTCAAGCGCCCATCCAGGTCTGGGTACGCCACCACCAGGATGCGTAGCATAAGGGGGGTCAGTGCCCGACGGGCACCCCCTCCCCATTGGGAGGACTTCCCCAGCTGGGCCTTGCAGATTTTTCACACCCAGCGCAGCAGGTTCTCCCACCTCTTCCTGCAGTGGGTGCTCTGCTGGTTGTAGACCCCCAGGGTCCGCACCTCCTTGGCGATGGCATGCCAAAGTGCCCTCTTCTGGTGGGCGCTAACCTAAAAGGGACACACAGAAATGTAACACAGAGGTCAGGCACTTGGCAAACATATACAGCTGGCTATATACGTCCACTATGGGATGGAAAGTATGAACAGACTAACAGCACATACGCACACAGCATGTCAGGAACCATGGCCCATCCAGGGTCAGAGGTGCACACCTATATGCTGCCAACACCATTCACTGCACACAACCATTGCCCACAATCCCCCTACTCACCTGTACCTCTGGCTGTCCGTAGAGCTTGGCATACAGGGCCAGGACCCCGTCCACGAGCCTCTCTAATTCCTCTTGGATGAAGGCCGGGGCCCATTCCCCTGCAACATGAGCCACCTCCATGACCAGAGGCAGGACACAGCAGTACACTCAGTGGAGTACCTGCTTGCAAAAGATCAGGGAGTCAAGTGAAGTTGGGGTGACGACTTCGCGTACGCACCGCGGCGGTGTGCACCGTCACCGCCGGCGGCGATCATGATACGCTAAGATTCCTCATTGACACCCATGTTAACCAATGACTGTGCGCACGGCGGTAAACACCGCCTTACGCTGTTACGTCAACAGCTAGCGGTATGACGCCACTTCCACCACAACAGTTCTGGATTACAGGGGCATACATTTTGCCAATAACTACGCATTTATAATACTGCCATCTGCACAATGCAGGCCCTAATGTTCACCAAACATACATATGCATGTGACCATTAACAATACCACACCTGACAAACCTTGAACAATAATTATGTTCAAGTTGATGTTATGTCAAACACATTTAGCATTTGTGTCCCTACAATCAAGTCAGCAGTGCTTAATGACTGACAATGTGTGCCGATGTATGTGTCTTCCTCACACGTTTCAAATTCCTCCTATGTACCAACCCTTGTGGCGAGGAAGGGCCCCATCGGTGTTCAGACCACTTGTGGATATGCGGACCATGGTGGAGCGTCACATAATTATCACTTACAGACTCACCTGTGCAATTATTCTTGAACTTTGTGCATTACTCGATCCTGCACTGACTTCGCCAAATAGTAATCAGCATGCCATCCTTACTGAAGTGCAAGTGCTCTCTGCACTCCATTTCCTGGCCACAGGCTCATTTCAAGTGACAGTGGGCATGGGTGCTGGATTTTCACAGCCAATGTTCAGCATGTGTATTGCTACATGCACTACGTGCATGTGGCAGCACTACGTGCAAGGTAAACAGTGGTGCAGAGTGTGGACCATTGGCCTCTGCTTTCATTGGCCTTCGCTTCCATTTTGGTTCACGACTCCATTTTGTCGAGTCTGGTTCGGTGCGTAAGGCACTGTTCTGTGTTTTTCCACAAGCTTCGGCAAGCTGAAGGGTGGGGTGTTTTTCTGCTCAACTTCGCTCCATCTGCCTGGTACGAAGGGCGCTATTTACATTCCACGAGCTATCAGTTAGAACAACAGGGGGATGCGCCTGTACACAAGGAGGAATGCAAGCTTCACCTTGGAGTCCTCTCCTGGGAACTTGGCCCGTTCTGAGGAGACGTCTCGAAGGGTGAACAAGGTACCGCCGATTGCACAATTTGTAAAGGAGGGGGTCTTTTTCTAGAAAAGACTCCTGGGCGTTAGTAAATACTATAAAAGTTGGGGGCCTGGATGGGCTGGTTTAGGAACTCTCTTCTGGGTTGGACGCAACGCCAGGAGGACTGATTGTCCCGAACAGAGGCTCCCTGTGCTAGCTGATTTGGGTTCCCCAGCTTTGTGTACGGCGGAGGGATGCAGACGCTCTTTTCGGTGAAGCTTTTCAATTTATTAAGTGTATTGTGTGTGCGCGCGTAGTATGTACTTATTCTTGCAGTCATTTTCATGCTATTGAGCATTGAAGTATATTGTGTGTGCGCGCGTAATATGCACTTATTCTTGCAGTCATTTTCATGCTATTGAGCATTGAGGTATATGGTGTGTGCTTGTATTATATGCACTTACTCTTGCAATTATTCACAGAGTGCTTATATCTTTATCATTATTCTCATGTTATTCTCCTGATGTATATGTATATATATATTAGTGTGGTTTAGTTTTGCTAGCTGAGAACTTGCCCCTTAAATAAACTTGATTATTCTACTTACGAAGGTGTTTGAGAGTGATTGCTTTACATTGTGCCTTAAAATATCCTGAAGTGCATAGTTTTGATATTCTGAAGAGTAAAGCAGCACAAATTGGCGTAGTCGTTTGCAGGATTCGGAAAAAAAAAAGGGAAAATGCTTAATAAGATCAAAGCGAGCTCAAAAGCAGGTTCTCATGTAGCAAATCCAGACATAGAAATACCGGGATGGGAAACTGCCCCGTATAAACTTTTAGCTCAGGAATGGTCACGTTGTGCTGGTTTGTGTGAAAATTGGAATGCGTGTATGTTGAATGTGGAACCTGAAGATCTTCTTATATGTTTACGGAAAGTTTCAATTGACAAGGGAAGGGAGATTTGTGCGTTAGGGAGGCGAGGCTGGATCTTGCTTTCTGCGTACCGAAAGTTGTATGAAAAATGTTTACAGTTACAAAAAGACCACGAGTAGCTGGAGAAGGAGTTAGTAGAAGCCCGAAATTCCTCTACCATGCTAGCTTGTCAAAATAAATTATTAAGTGATAAGTTGGAAATGTACCAACTGGTTGCGGAGAGAACGGCTGTTAGCGTAGCTAAATATAAACACAAGAAACGAAGAGGGAAAGTTAATAAAAAGAAGGTGCATTTAGCTATCTCTCAGGCAGGATTAGCCTTTGACCCTGAATTTTGGGATGGAAACATCTGGGATACATCTGATTTTTCAGATGGGTCCGGGGGCGATGACTGCCAAGATGTTAGACAGGAGAAGACAGAGCGCAGGAATGTTGTCCGTGCGCAGCCCATATATCGGCGAAAGTTACAGCATAGCCCAGCTAATCCTGGAGGGGTGATGTTGGATGCCCTGGAGGATTATACACAGCAAGAACTAAGTGATGTGATAGACAGATTTCGACAGAGGTCTGGGGAAACATTGCTTACGTGGTTGGTGCGGGTGCACGATATGGGGGGCCAGGGGGTCCAATTGGATCACGGCGACGCCCCGAGGCTTTGTATGTTAAGTACAGACCCGGTTATTCAAAATGAGTTTAGAACCTATCCAGGGAATGGTCCCATGACCAATTTGTTAGAGCTAGCTGCGCAAGGGTGTGCTCAGAAGTATCCGACAGAGTCAGACTGGCCGCCTAATGATAAACCTTGGTATACTTTGAGAGATGCAGTACAGAGATTGAAGGAAGAAGGGATGAAAACAGCTATCTTTATGGGTAATGCCCATGATTTGATGAATGGAATTTTAAGTGTGTCTGTGCGAAACCGGCTGATTAGGGCCGCTCCTCCTGCATATAAGCATGTCATCATGACTTTGTTAATTAATCAGACGGGTAACCCATTGTCTCAGGTGGTAGAAGCGGTGCGTGAGTTAAGTGATTTAGGAGAATGGGCTAAGCCAGAGAGGAATTCACGGTCTGAGAATCGTACTGATAACAACAGGGTGACAAGGCGAGACATGTTTCAGGCCTTGCTGCGAGATGGGGTGACCAGGAATGAAATTGATGGGATAAGGACCAAGGATATGTGGGAAATGTACCGCAAACGCGGTTTGGATAAAAAGGAGGGGAGCAGGAAAGGGAACAAGAAGGATAACAAAGTGGTGAACCAGAGAAAGGCAGGAGGGGAGGAGCGTGAGGGTGAAAAGGGAGAGAGAGGGAGAGAACCCCACCGTAGAGAGAGATCCCCAGAGGACGGAAATTGGGAGGAAGAGCACCGAAGCGCAGAGGGAACCCGGAGCAGGGAGAGAGACCGGGAACTGACAGGTTCTGGGAAAACTCGAGGAAGAGAGTGGGAGAGGGAGCTGGTAAGCTCAGAGAAGTTGCGAAGCAGAGACAGGGAGGAGGAGTTCCCTGAGAATTACCGCAAACTGTATCCAGATTTGACTTGGGCAGACTCTGATGTGCGCAGAGTGAAAATAGATTAGGAAACAGGCCAAACTCCGGTGCAGGGATGGGCTCGCAAAGATAACAGACCTCATGTCAAAGTAGAAATTTATTGGAAACGTGGAAATGTTAAAAAAGTTCGAGCCCTCATTGACACCGGAGCGGAGGCCACTTTGATTCATGGCAATCCAAGAAAATTCAGGGGACAGTACTTTACCATTACGGGATTGGGCGGAAAAGAAACCCCGGCAGTGCAGATAGTGGTTCCCATGAAAATAGGGGCACTTCCAAAGAGAGAATACACTGTCCTGATTGTGCCCATTCCCGAATACATTATTGGAATTGACATTTTGAAAGGGATGACCATACATTTGGACGATGGATGTTATCAATTTGGTTCCAAAAGATTTATATCAATAGCCGCCGCAAGGGTGGGGCTGTTGAAGATTCCTCCGGTAACACTCCCCCAAGCTACTAAGGTGATTCAAATGAAACAGTACACAATACCGGGAGGACATGAGGAGATTAGCCAGACTATACATGATTTACTAGAGGCCGGGGTAATAGTTCCCATCACCACTGCGTGGAATAATGCCCTCTGGCCTGTTCGTAAAAGTGATAACAGTTGGAGGATTTGCATTGATTATCGCCAATTGAATAAACATACACCTCCTCTGACTGCAGCGGTCCCAGACACCATTACCTTGATTGAAAACATACAGAAACACAGTGGGACTTGGTATGCAACCATTGACATTGCCAATGCCTTCTTTACGATACCAATAGCTACTGAGAGCCAGCCTCAGCTGGCATTCCAGTACACCTTCTGTAGATTACCCATGGGGTATTTACATAGCCCCACTATCTGCCACCGGCTGGTGGCAGAGCATTTGGATGAAGTACCAGTGGTTCCTGGAGTGCAAATTTCTCACTATATAGATGACGTGATGATGCAGGGAGAGACGCAAGAACAGGTGCAAATTCAGCTAGACAGGGTGGTGGAACATTTGCAGAATCAAGGGTGGGAGATTAACCCCGAGAAAGTGCAGGGACCGTCTCAGAGCGTGACATTTTTGGGCATTCAGTGGAATCAGGGACACAGAGAAGTGTTGCCAAAAGTGAAACAAAAGATTAAGGAATTCGCAGTACCGCGAAATCGGAAGGAAGCCCAGAGTTTTATTGGACTATTCGGGTATTGGAGACAACATATACCCCATTTGTCTCAGATTTTGGCCCCATTGTACAAAGTTACACGAAAGAAAAATGCGTTTGAATGGGGAGAGCAGGAGCAGCGCGCGTTTGAATTGGCGAAAGACGCCATTCAGCATGCTTTGGATTTGTGGCCGATTCGAGAGGGAGACATTGAATTGAATGTGACAGTCCAGGGGCAGTATGCCAATTGGAGTTTATGGCAAAAACAAGGAAGAAAGAGGGTGCCCCTGGGATTTTGGACAAAGAAGTTACCTGAGGCAGGAGAGCGGTATACTCCCTTTGAGAAGCAGCTGCTGGCCTGCTATTGGGCCCTGGTTGATACTGAGCAAATTACACTGGGACACAATGTGATTTTAAGGCCTGAAATTCCCATCATGCAGTGGGTGATGAGTTCCCCAAAAACTCATAGAATTGGACATGCGCAAGAAGCCAGCATTATAAAATGGAAATGGTATGTCCAGGACAGGGCACGAGCGGGTCCAAAAGGGACCGCCGTTTTGCATGAGCAGGTAGCGCAGGCTCCAGTGGAGAATTCCGAAATGTTGCATGATGTATCTTCAGTGTGTGAATCCCCAGTAGGGTGGGGCCAGCCGTTCGCAGACTTGTCTGCAGATGACAAAAAACATGTGTGGTTCACAGATGGTTCAGCAAAATATGTTGGAGCGAAAAGGCACTGGAAGGCAGTGTCCTATAATCCTGTTACCAAGAAGCTTTTGACAACTACAGGACAGGGAAAAAGTAGCCAGTATGCAGAGCTTTATGCCGTGTATCAGGCTTTAAAACAGGAGCTACCCGGAAAATGTCACATTTATACAGATTCCTGGTCAACCGCCAATGGGTTAGCTACTTGGCTTCCCACGTGGCATGCACATCAGTACAAAATCCATAACAAAGAGGTATGGGGGAAGGAGTTATGGCAGGAGATCTGGGAAATGTTACCTCAAAGCACCGTGACTGTCTATCATGTGGACGCTCACTGTCCAACTGATTCATTAGACCGATGGTTCAATTGTCTTGCAGACGATCGAGCCAAGATTCAAGAGGCTGAAGTGGAGGCGCAGAGTTCTGATTTGGTGGGAATGGCTAAATGGGCACACCAGAAATGCGGACATCTTGGAGAAAAGGCTACTCACAGGTGGGCTGAGATTAGAGGGATGCATCTTCCCCTAGATTTGATTAAAACAGCGATCATTGAATGTCCCATTTGTCAGCATGCACAGCACAGACCGGTCCCACAGGTGGTGAGAGGCCAGCTAGGTAGAGGTAAATTGCCAGGACAGATTTGGCAGATTGACTACATTGGACCAATGCCAGTGAGCAGAGGGTGTCAGTATGCCTGCACTGTGGTAGACACTTACTCTGGTTATCTCATAGCCTTTCCCTGCAAGCGCGCAACTCAGCAGAGCACCCTGAAAACACTAGATCTGTTGATTCTGTACTATGGGGTGCCACTCCAGATTCAAAGTGATAACGCCAGCCACTTCAAGGGCAGACTAGTGCAGGACTATTGTGCACAACGCAATATTGAGTGGATTTTTCACATACCTTACTACCCACAAGCAGCGGGACTGATTGAGAGAATGAATGGGTTGCTGAAGGAACAATTGCGTAAACTGAATGATGGGACACTGAAGGGGTGGAGGGATAATTTGTATGATGCTTTGCAAATTTTGAACAACCGACCCCTAACAAATGCCGAGACACCTCTCATGAGAATGCTGACACCTGCTTTACAGATTAATCCGTTTACAACGAGCAATACCATTGTGTATTGGGAAACAGCTCCAGGAGCTTTGGCCCCATATCGAGCTACACCAGAATCTGCAGGACTTGACTTACATGCTTTACACATGCATCGATTGAAACCTAGAGACATCACTCTGATTGAAACTGGGGTGGGAATTCAGATTCCCCCTGAGCATTACGGTCTGATCGTCCCTCGATCTGGGCTTGCCTTGAGGGGCATCCAAGTTTTAGGAGGCGTGATAGATGCAGACTACCAAGGCGAGTTGAAAGTCATTCTCTTGAACAGTGGTGACACAGACCTAGTGGTGCAACCTGGTGATCGCGTTGCCCAAATTGTCATCATGCTGGTTTATGGAGGTGTTGTTAAGAAGGGGAGCGCCCCAGCTCTTCTCACTGTGAGAGGCAAAGGAGGGTTCGGATCTACTGACAAGAACCCAGGGGCCAAAGTGTGGATTGAATCCCCAAATAACCCTCCTCAACCCGCTGATGTCATCGCCACTGGACCAGACAATGTCCTGGTAGTTATGCGACCTGGTCAAGACAAATGGGAACATGTTCCCGCTGACAAATGCTATCTGCGAGAATGATAATACGTGTTTTGTCCTTTGTTCTTTTCAGATCATCCTGTGGAGTGCCTGTGCCATGAGTGTGGTGTATGGAGCCCGTTCGGGAGACTCCACCGGGGAGCGGGAGGGGCTCATAGCCCAAAAATTCAACCGTCAGCCGCAGATGCCAACGCTGCTGCATCAACCGAACAATGTTTGGATTCATCTAGCGCAGGAAGTGCTGAATATATCTCACTTCTGTATGAGTAACATGCAAAGCGTTCAAGATTTGATTACCACTTGTCTAGTGGCAGTGCCCACTCCTGCTGCTGTATTATTACACATCTTTAACAATACAAACCAGGATGGAATGGTGGATGTGAGTGACGTTCGCTCCCATCTGTCACTCTATGAGTACTGCCGTCATTGCCCGGAGGTGGGCAGGCGGTTGTGGAGGAACATGACATCTATACTCACGTTTAACATCTCAAATGGGGATGTGTGCTATTCATTGACTTGTGATCCTATGAAAATAGGTAAATGTGCTCAGCTCAAATTGGAGAAAAGAGACAAAAACTTAACTGCTGCACAACGGACGTTGTGCCACTCACGGAATGACCTAACCTGTTTGAATGTAAATAATTCGATGTTTTGCCAACATGTGGTGCCTGCTGCCAGCCACATTCAAAATGTTAAGTTGCCTAAAGGTTGGCTCTTTTCTTGTGGTAATCTTTCTTTTACTTATATTCCAGCCAATCTAACCGGAGGGCCTTGTGCCTGGTCACGCTTAGGCTTTCTCATGTTTCCTATGGATACTGCTCTACACCCTCGCTATACCAGAGACACTATTCAATTACCTACGGACTGTGATTCTGAAATTTCATTGCTGTCCAAAACAGAATATGTTAGTTTAGCTGGTTCTATCGTAGGGGTGCCAGGACTTGCAGTATATAATACCAGAGTTATTAATAAACTTGCATGTTTAGTAGTCAAGAATATTAACTATACATCAGCTGCCTTAGCTGAGCTGTTATTAGATGTACAGGGAATTAGAAGAGCTGCTTTGCAGAATCGCGCTGCTATTGATTATTTACTGCTTAAACACAACCATGGCTGCAGTGATTTTGAAGGATTATGTTGCTTCAATTTATCCGACCACTCCATATCAATCAACTCCCACATAGAGGCCCTGCATAAGTTGGTGAAGGGGGTGCAGCAGGATGTTGACAAGGGGTGGTGGGATTGGGCTTTTGGATGGCTGCCTAATTTAGGCCAACTGGGTTATATCTTTGGTGTAATCATTATCATAACAGTTATTTTAATTTCATTATGTTGTTGTATTCAGTGTGTGCCTAACCTTCTATCTCAGTGTCGCCCAAGAGCATTGCCATTTCAGCTTATAGGATATACTTAGTTGTAAGTTGGCCAAATGGTCCAAGGGTGGAAATGTATTGCTACATGCACTACGTGCATGTGGCAGCACTACGTGCAAGGTAAACAGTGGTGCAGAGTGTGGACCATTGGCCTCTGCTTTCATTGGCCTTCGCTTCCATTTTGGTTCACGACTCCATTTTGTCGAGTCTGGTTCGGTGCGTAAGGCACTGTTCTGTGTTTTTCCACAAGCTTCGGCAAGCTGAAGGGTGGGGTGTTTTTCTGCTCAACTTCGCTCCATCTGCCTGGTACGAAGGGCGCTATTTACATTCCACGAGCTATCAGTTAGAACAACAGGGGGATGCGCCTGTACACAAGGAGGAATGCAAGCTTCACCTTGGAGTCCTCTCCTGGGAACTTGGCCCGTTCTGAGGAGACGTCTCGAAGGGTGAACAAGGTACCGCCGATTGCACAATTTGTAAAGGAGGGGGTCTTTTTCTAGAAAAGACTCCTGGGCGTTAGTAAATACTATAAAAGTTGGGGGCCTGGATGGGCTGGTTTAGGAACTCTCTTCTGGGTTGGACGCAACGCCAGGAGGACTGATTGTCCCGAACAGAGGCTCCCTGTGCTAGCTGATTTGGGTTCCCCAGCTTTGTGTACGGCGGAGGGATGCAGACGCTCTTTTCGGTGAAGCTTTTCAATTTATTAAGTGTATTGTGTGTGCGCGCGTAGTATGTACTTATTCTTGCAGTCATTTTTATGCTATTGAGCATTGAAGTATATTGTGTGTGCGCGCGTAATATGCACTTATTCTTGCAGTCATTTTCATGCTATTGAGCATTGAGGTATATGGTGTGTGCTTGTATTATATGCACTTACTCTTGCAATTATTCAGAGTGCTTATATCTTTATCATTATTCTCATGTTATTCTCCTGATGTATATGTATATATATATTAGTGTGGTTTAGTTTTGCTAGCTGAGAACTTGCCCCTTAAATAAACTTGATTATTCTACTTACGAAGGTGTTTGAGAGTGATTGCTTTACATTGTGCCTTAAAATATCCTGAAGTGCATAGTTTTGATATTCTGAAGAGTAAAGCAGCACAGCATGATACTGACAGGATTTCTGAAAGCATTTGTACGACACCTGCAGTCCTATGTGAGGTTTCCCCAAAGTACTGACCTCCTGCCATCAAGTCGGACTTCTATGCCTTTGCCAACATACCCCATGTGATAAGTGCCATCGATGGCACCCACATACCTATAATCCCCCCCCAAGTCAGTGAATAGGTGTACAGGAACAGGAAGAACTTTCACTCCATGAACATTCAATTGGTTTGTAGTGCAGACCAGTACATCTCACATGTGAATGCCATGTTCCCTGGTTCAGTCCATGATTCCTTTGTGCTGAGGAACAGTAGTGTGCCACACAAGATGGAACAACTACAAGAGCAGAGGGTGGATCATAGGTAGGCATTTATGTCACTAACTGCCACCTATGAGACATACAGGCTGTCTGCCTCTGAGGCTTGTCAATGACAGTTCTATTTTGCACCTCTTTCTAGGTGATTCTGGCTAGCCCAACTTGCGTTGGCTCCTGACACCAGTGAGGAATCCTGGGACAGATGCAGAGAGGAATTACAATGAGGCCCATGGACATACTAGGAGGGTGATAGGGCGCACAATAGGTATCCTGAAGGCTAGATTTCGTTGTCTACATATCTCTGGGGGGTTCCCTGGCCTATGGGCCTGAAAGGGTGTGTAGAATAGTGGTGGCCTGCTGCATGCTGCACAATGTGGCAGTGAGAAATTCTATCCCTCTCTTGGAGGTGGAGGGTGCAGTATATCCAGACCAGCTTCCTCAGAGAGGGGACGAGAGTGATGGTGATGAGGAAGGGGAAGATGTAAGTTCCAGGACCCAACTGATACAACTCTACTTCCAGTAACTATGTGGGACTAAGGGCTGAGATTGGTGTCTGTGAAACATACTGTCAGTATGCCTTGTCATCTAGAGGGGTTTGAATGTACTAATTGAAACTGTGTCCAGGTTTGCATAGGACAGAATACAATTTAGTGTTTTTTTTTCTAAACAGATTTAGGCACAACAACATGTAATGTGAGTGGGTACCTTCATGCTACTCAGCTACAAATAAAGTAGTTATCAGCCAGTTGCATCCATACTTCACTTTGTTCACACATTATGACAGGTGACAGTGTTACAGGTGTGATGTGTTTTATTTGGTGTAGGGATTGAATCGTGCAAATTACAGTGATGGCAGTTGGTCATGGGTGGTTATCCTAAATGCCAACATGGTTGTAGCCTTGTTGTAAGTATTGGTAGGGCCATCAATGCTTACATGAGTTCTTATTTCTTGTTAGCACTGTTTGGTGGTTGATTGTGTGGGGCAGTTGGTGGACAGATTGTTGCAGTCACTTCTTTGAGGGGGCCTTGTTCTTGGCAGGTGTTTCAGTCCCATGTCTTGGCCAGAGGGTCTGTTTGGGTGCCTGTTGCTGAGCTAGAGGGGATGAGACGGTTGTATCCTGTGTTTCCTCTGGGGGTAGTTCGTGGGAAGTTGCTGCTGATGCTCTCATTGTCGGGTCTGTCTCCTGTGCTGTAGTGGGGGCTTCCTGTACTGTGTGGGCCTCAGGCTGGGTCTGTACAAGCTGCAGCAGCGCACCTGCTATGTTGGCCATTGTAGCGTTGTGCATTTTCCACTGCTCCATGGCCTCTTGGTGGTGTACTTGCTGCATCCGCTGACTGTTCCAGGGTGGATACTATCTGGGACAATCTGTCATGGGTATGCTGGTAGGCCCACAGGACCTCAGATCATGTCCTGGGCTGCAGCATCCATTCTGTGGCCTCCCCCCTGACCCACTGATGCCCTCCCACTGGGCCTAGCCCCCTGTGCCTGTGTCCCCTGCACAGGTCTGGCAGTGCCACTTGTACTGGGGCCATCGTCTTCCTGCCTGTTGGTAGTGGAGAGACTGTGGCCTCTGTAATCATGTTCCACCAGTCTGTGGTCTGGATACATAGGTGTGTGGACGGTTGCCCTGGGCTGAAGTTCTTGCCTGGGTGGTGGGGGTGTCAGTGGTATCCTGGGTGGGGCTGCAGGATGGTGACAGTCCAGGACTGTGTGAGGGGCAGCCTGCTCATCAGTGTCCAGGTTTCCATCCCCAGTGTCCTGTGAGGTGCCTCTGTCTCCCTGGTGGGCACTGCCACTCCTTGTCGGGTCCGTCAGGGTGGCATGGGTGGTGCCTGTTGGGGGAAATGGACATGTCTGTTACATTCGCATGGTCGGATGGGGTGCAGAAGCCTGGGTGAGTTTGTGCAGCTTACACACTTTGGGACCATGCAGGGGTTAACATTGCTTTTAGCTTAGGATGTGGAGGTGCATTGTGGTTGTTATAGGCCATTGTGTTTTTCTTGCAAGGGTGGGTGGCTGTGCACAGGGGGAGGGATGTGGGCCTATTAGTGGGTTTGTGAGCATGCAGGGGTGGTGGCTTCATTGCCTGTGGCGTGGGTGAGGTGTTGTTCCTGGTGGTGTGTTGGAGAGGTGGGGTAGAGCATGCATTCCAGGTGTGATTTATATGGAGTAAATGTAGACGACTTACCCAAGTCCTTTCCTCCAGTGAGTCCCTCAGGATGCAGGATGGCCAGTACCTTTTCCTCCCAGTCAGTGTAGTCGGTGGTGTTGGTGGAGGTCCTCCCCCTGTCTTCTGGACGGCAATGTGGTGCCTGGATGCCATGGCCCTGGCCTTCCCCCGCAGGTCATTCCATCTCTTGCGGATGTCGTCCCTGGTGCGTGGATGGTGTCCCACTGCATTGACCCTGTTGACAATTGTCTGCCATAGCTCCATCTTCCTGGCGATGGGTGTGTGCTGCACCTGAGCCCCCAAATAGGATAAGTTACTTACCTGTAAATCCTAGTTCTCTTCCAGGGGTATCCTCATCAAAGTCATAAACATTGAATATTCCCGCCCTTGTGCGGGGACCCCGGAGCATATATAAAATACACACATATTATACATGTGTAACAAACAGTCATGCAGGCTATCATGTTAAAAACAGGCTAAAATGCTTTATTTCTATGAAGTTTTTTTCTTTTTTTTTTATATTATAAAAACTACAATAGAGCATAAATATCTACCCAAGCTCCTAAAACTAGGCTTAGGGAAGTAAGCAGCAGCAAACTCTAGAGAAAAAATAGAAAAAACTGCATTGAAAAACTGTAGGAGGCTGGACTGGCTTGTAGTGAGTACCAAGGGGTACTTGCACCTTGCACCAGGCCCAGTTATCCCTTATTAGTGTATAGGGTGTCTAGCAGCTTAGGCTGATAGATAATGGTAGCTTAGCAGAGCAGCTTAGGCTGAACTAGGAGACGTGTGAAGCTACTACAGTACCACTTAGTGTCATATGCACAATATCATAAGAAAACACAATACACAGTTATACTAAAAATAAAGGTACTTTATTTTTATGACAATATGCCAAAGTATCTTAGAGTGTACCCTCAGTGAGAGGATAGGAAATATACACAAGATATATATACACAATAGCAAAAATATGCAGTATAGTCTTAGAAAACAGTGCAAACAATGTATAGTTACAATAGGATGCAATGGGGAAACATAGGGATAGGGGCAACACAAACCATATACTCCAAAAGTGGAATGCGAACCATGAATGGACCCCAAACCTATGTGACCTTGTAGAGGGTCGCTGGGACTATTAGAAAATAGTGAGAGTTAGAAAAATAACCCTCCCCAAGACCCTGAAAAGTGAGTGCAAAATGCACTAAAATTCCCCTAAGGACAAAATAGTCGTGTTAGAGGAATAATGCAGGAAAGACACAAACCAGCAATGCAACAACTGTGGATTTCCAATCTAGGGTACCTGTGGAACAAGGGGACCAAGTCCAAAAGTCACAAGCAAGTCGGAGATGGGCAGATGCCCAGGAAATGCCAGCTGCGGGTGCAAAGAAGCTTCGACTGGACAGAAGAAGCTGAGGTTTCTGCAGGAACGAAAAGGGCTAGAGACTTCCCCTTTGGTGGACGGATCCCTCTCGCCTTGGAGAGTCGTGCAGAAGTGTTTTCCCGCCGGAAGGACACCAACAAGCCTTGCAAGACGCAAATCGTGCGTTTGGCGTTTTTGGACGCTGCTGGGGCCCAGGAGGGACCAGGAGGTCGCAAATTGGACCTGAAGAGAGAGGGGACATCGAGCAAGACAAAGAGCCCTCACTGAAGCAGGTAGCACCCGGAGAAGTGCCAGAAACAGGCACTACGAGGATGCGTGAAACGGTGCTCGCCAAAGTTGCACAAAGGAGTCCCACGTCGCCGGAGACCAACTTAGAAAGTCGTGCAATGCAGGTTAGAGTGCCGTGGACCCAGGCTTGGCTGTGCACAAAGGATTTCCGCCGGAAGTGCACAGGGGCCGGAGTAGCTGCAAAGTCGCGGTTCCCAGCAATGCAGCCCAGCGAGGTGAGGCAAGGACTTACTCCACCAAACTTGGGCTGAAGAGTCACTGGACTGTGGGGGTCACTTGGACAGAGTCGCTGGATTCGAGGGACCTCGCTCGTCGTGCTGAGAGGAGACCCAAGGGACCGGTAATGCAGCTTTTTTGGTGCCTGCGGTTGCAGGGGGAAGATTCCGTCCACGGGAGATTTCTTCGGAGCTTCTGGTGCCGAGAGGAGGCAGACTACCCCCACAGCATGCACAAGCAGGAAAACAGTCGAGAAGGCGGCAGGATCAGCGTTAAAGAGTTGCAGTAGTCGTCTTTGCTACTATGTTGCAGGTTTGCAGGCTTCCAGCGCGGTCAGCGGTCGTTTCCTTATCAGAAGGTGAAGAGAGAGATGCAGAGGAACTCGGCTGAGCTCATGCATTCGTTATCTAAAGTTTCCCCAGAGACAGAGACCCTAAATAGCCAGAAAAGAGGGTTTGGCTACCTAGGAGAGAGGATAGGCTACTAACACCTGAAGGAGCCTATCAGCAGGAGTCTCTGACGTCACCTGGTGGCACTGGCCACTCAGAGCAGTCCAGTGTGCCAGCAGCACCTCTGTTTCCAAGATGGCAGAGGTCTGGAGCACACTGGAGGAGCTCTGGACACCTCCCAGGGGAGGTGCAGGTCAGGGGAGTGGTCACTCCCCTTTCCTTTGTCCAGTTTCGCGCCAGAGCAGGGGCTAAGGGGTCCCTGAACCGGTGTAGACTGGCTTATGCAGAATTGGGCACCTCTGTGCCCAACAAAGCATTTCCAGAGGCTGGGGGAGGCTACTCCTCCCCTGCCTTCACACCATTTTCCAAAGGGAGAGGGTGTCACACCCTCTCTCAGAGGAAGTTCTTTGTTCTGCCATCCTGGGCCAGGCCTGGCTGGACCCCAGGAGGGCAGCTGCCTGTCTGAGGGGTTGGCAGCAGCAGCAGCTGCAGTGAAACCCCAGGAAGGGCAGTTTGGCAGTACCAGGGTCTGTGCTACAGACCACTGGGATCATGGGATTGTGCCAACTATGCCAGGATGGTATAGAGGGGGCAATTCCATGATCATAGACATGTTACATGGCCATATTCGGAGTTACCATGGTGAAGCTACATATAGGTAGTGACCTATATGTAGTGCACGCGTGTAATGGTGTCCCCGCACTCACAAAGTTCAGGGAATTGGCTCTGAACAATGTGGGGGCACCTTGGCTAGTGCCAGGGTGCCCTCACACTAAGTAACTTTGCACCCAACCTTTACCAGGTAAAGGTTAGACATATAGGTGACTTATAAGTTACTTAAGTGCAGTGTAAAATGGCTGTGAAATAACGTGGACGTTATTTCACTCAGGCTGCAGTGGCAGGCCTGTGTAAGAATTGTCAGAGCTCCCTATGGGTGGCAAAAGAAATGCTGCAGCCCATAGGGATCTCCTGGAACCCCAATACCCTGGGTACCTCAGTACCATATACTAGGGAATTATAAGGGTGTTCCAGTAAGCCAATGTAAATTGGTAAAAATGGTCACTAGCCTGTCAGTGACAATTTGGAAAGAAATGAGAGAGCATAACCACTGAGGTTCTGATTAGCAGAGCCTCAGTGAGACAGTTAGTCACTACACAGGTAACACATTCAGGCACACTTATGAGCACTGGGGCCCTGGGTTACCAGGGTCCCAGTGACACATACAACTAAAACAACATATATACAGTGAAAAATGGGGGTAACATGTCAGGCAAGATGGTACTTTCCTACAAAAACAATGAAGCATTCTTAGCCAATAGGCTGCATGCAGGTTAACACAGAAGAACCATAAAAACTTTGGCACCGTGCCTTTAAGACCCTGAGCACCTCCAGTATCCCACCATGCCTCAGGGGTGAAGGAAAGGTGACAGTTGGTTCACAGTTAGGTCAGTTCTTTTTACGGTGGCAATTTGTATAACAGATTCAAAATACAGTCTGTTCTGCACTTCTAGGAGACGTGCGTCCGGGGAGGAGGGTGGGTTGTTTATGACTTTGATGAGGATACCCCTGGAAGAGAACTAGGATTTACAGGTAAGTAACTTATCCTTCTCTTCCAGGGGATCCTCATCAATAGTCATAAACATTAAATAGATTAGCAAGCCCATCCCTAAATCCAGCGGACTGTCCGATAGAAGTGCAGGAATAGATAGGTATTACGCAAATAGATTTCTTAGAGAGGCCTGCCCCACTTGGGCATCCGCTCTTGCATCTGAGTCTAAACAGTAATGTCTCGTAAACGTATGGACAGACTTCCATGTAGCAGCCTTACAAATCTCAGATATCGGAACATTGTTAAGGAGGGCAGCAGTAGCCGCTTTTCCCCTTGTGGAATGCGCTCTAGGCCGCGCTAGTAATTGTTTATTAGCTAGCTGGTAAGTATTAACAATACAAGAAACTATCCATCTTGATATTGTTCGTTTAGATGCTGCCTCTCCTGTCCTCAAATGACCATAGTTTACAAACAAGCGGTTAGAATGTCTAATCGATTTTGTCTTATCCAGATAAAATTTCAGCACTCTTTTCAAGTCTAAGGAGTGCAATGCTTTCTCTGCCGGAGTCTCCGGATTGGGAAAGAAAGTCGGTAAAGATATGGTCTGATTGATATGGAATTCTGACACCACCTTCGGAAGGAAAGATGGGTGAGTTCGTAGAACCACTCTATTGTCATGAAAAACCGTGTACGGTTCTTTGGAAGACAAGGCCTGGATTTCACTGACCCTCCTCGCTGAAGTAAAGGTCACTAGAAAAGCCGTCTTCCACGTAAGTTGTTGTAAAGAGGCCTTATGTATAGGCTCAAAAGGAGGGCCCATACGTTTGGCCAAGACTATGTTCAGTTCCCATGGAGGAGAAGCTCTCCAAATGGGCGGAAAAACTTTCTTCAAACCTTCTAAGAAATCCTTGGCTACAGGTTTCGTAAAGAAGGATTCCTGAGAAGGTGACTTGCGATAGGCTGTAATAGCAGACAAATGTACCTTAATAAACGATACCTGCAGACCGGACTTCGCTAGATGAAGCAAATAGGACAGTATGACATCCTCCTGCGCCCGTATGGGATTATGACCTTGCTGACAGCACCATATGTAGAATCTCTTCCACTTAAAAGCGTAAGAACGCCGCGTGGAAGGCCGTTTGGACTCTTTCAAGATGTTCATGCACTCCTGTGAGAGTCCTAGGTGCCCATACTGCAGGAATTCAGGAGCCATGCTGTTAAGCTCAGAGAGGGTAGGTTGGGATGTAGAATTCTGCCCTCCATTCTGCTCCAAAGATCCGGTCTGCACGGCAGCCTCCTGTGAGGTTTTTCCGACAGGTTGAGGAGATCTGTGTACCAGAATTGACGGGGCCATTGTGGCGCTATAAGAATCATTCTGGTCCTGGATCTGTAAAGTTTGCTGATCACTGCCGGAATGAGGGGAATCGGCGGAAAAGCGTAGAGAAATATCCCTGACCAGTCGATCAACAGGGCATTCCCTCGAGATCCCGGACGGTAGAACCTGGATGCGAAGTCTGGGCATTTCTTGTTTACTTCGTCTGCGAAGAGATCCAGTTGAGGCCGACCCCATTGCGCGAAGATGTATTCTGCGACTTAGCCGTGTAGGACCCAATTGTGAGCGTCCTCTAGGTGTCTGCTCAGAAAATCTGCTTCCACGTTCTGCTGACCTGGCAGGTGAACCGCTGTAATTGACATTCCTCTGGCCAGGAGCCAATGCCATATCGCTTGGGATATCTCGTTCCCCCTTGTTTGTTCAAGTAATACATTGTGGTTGTATTGTCTGTCTGTATTAAGAGCGTTTTCCCCTGAATTAGTGGTATGAAAGACTTGAGAGCCAGATGGACCGCTCTGAGTTCTAGCAGATTGATGTGGTACTGCTTTTCCTTGTCTGACCACAGACCTTGCGCTTGAAAGGGACCCAGATGAGCCCCCCATCCCTGAAGAGACGCATCCGTTACTAGGGTGTCGGATGGAAGCACCTGGTGAAACGGAGCACCCACTGACAGGTGAGGTCTGTGCATCCACCATCTCAATGACTGAAGTGCTACCGCCGGTAGCTGCACCGTGTCCTCCCAGCGACCTGTTCTTTGGCTCCAGTTGGTCTCCAATGCCTCTTGGAGGGGTCTCATGTGGAGTCTGGCATTTGGGAAAATAAAAATGCATGATGCCATGGAGCCCAGCAGCGATGTCACCTGACGTGCCGTAGGTGCGTTGGCTCTCAACAGGTCCTGACACTTCCTGCCTATTGAGGATAGTCGTTCCTCCGAAGGATACACTTTTTGGAGTTCTGTGTTTATGATAGCTCCCAGGTAGTGAAGATTCTGTGTTGGAATCAAGGTTGACTTTTGGTAATTCACCTGAAGACCTAGAGCTTCGCAAACTCCGAGTACAATGTCCCGATGGCTTCTCGCCTGCTCCGGAGAAGAAGCCTTTAGTAGCCAGTCGTCTAAGTATGGATATATGTATATCCTTTGTTTTCGAAGATGCGCCGCCACCACTGCCATACATTTCGAGAAAACTCTCGGGGCAGATTTCAGGCCAAAGGGTAGAACTCTGAACTGGTAATGCTGTAACGCTACTCTGAAGCGCAGGAATTTTCGATGTTTGGGAGCTATTGGGATGTGAAAGTACGCATCCTGCAGGTCGATGGAGCACATCCAGTCTCCCTGATGTAGTTGAGGGAAAATCTGGTGAAGCGCTAGCATCCTGAACTTCTGCTTCCTTATGTATTTGTTCAGCAGCCGTAGGTCCAGAATTGGCCTGAAAACGCCCTCTCGACCCTTCTTCGCCACCAGAAAGTAACAGGAGTAGACTCCCTGTCCTCTGTGTGCAGGTGGAACCTTTTCTATGGCATTCTTTTTTAGGAGGGCGAGAGCCTCCTTGCGTAGCAAGTTGAGATGAGATGGATTGTCTTTGGTTGGTGGCAAGCATGGTGGAGGCTGTTTGAAAAGAAGAGAATAGCCATGTTCGACAATATTGAGCACCCATTTGTCTCTTGTGATAGAGTGCCACTCGCGAAGATAAGCTGTAATACTTCCCCCCACCGGAGTGGTGTACAGTGTCAAGGGAAGCGAGATTTCATTGCTTGGTGGGTGCTTTCGGAGTGGACTGTTGAGGTCTACTTGACCCTCGCTCCCTTGTGTTTCTCCGTTGAAAAAGAGGGCGCCCCTATTGTTGCTGTGACCTTTGCGACCAATGAGGGGTTTGAACCCTCTGCTGGAAATGGCGCCTGTCATACGGCCTGTACCTCCGCCTGAAATCTTTCTTTCTTTCCAGGCCCATTGCCCTTATGGTATCCACCTCGGTCTTCATGCGGGCCATTTCTTCGTCTGCATGGGCACCGAATAGAGTTTTCCCGGCGAATGGGAGATTCAGGATGCGTTGTTGTGCTTCCTGTTTCAAACCAGTGAGTCTCAGCCAGGAAGATCTCCTTGCACAGATTCCATGTGCGTACCCATGAGCAGCTAAATCCGCCCCATCTGCTGCCGCGCTGATAACCTGGTTGGATATCAGGCATCCTTCTTGCAGTATCTCCTGGAAATCTTGTCTGTCCTCTCTGGGCAATTTTTCTGTGAATCTACTGAGCGAGTCCCACAGAGAACGATCATACCTGCCCAGGAGCGCAGACGCACTGGAGACTTTCATTGCCGAAGCCGCCGTCCCGCATATCTTTCTCCCCAGAGTCTAGATGTCTGCTCTCTTTTTCCGGGGGTACCGTGGATGAAGATGCCACTGAGTGGGTTTTTCGGGCGGCAGCTATTATAACCGAGTCCGGTGGCGGATCCTTCCTGAGGAACAAAGGGTCCTGTTCGGGAGCCTTGTATTTTTTGAGAATCCTAGCCGGGGCAGATTTAAGCGAGGCTGGGGCCAGAAAAGTGTCCATGGTCGGCAGCAACAAACCAGGCACTAGAAGCAGCAGCTTTTTCGATGCTGATCTCTGTTGTAGAGTCTCAAAGATGACTGATGAGGAGGTAGATGGCTCTGGAACCTCTATGTTGAGTTTCTGCGCTCCTCTTACCAGCACCTCGTTAAACGTGGTAATGTCATTGACCGGTGAGACTCTAGCAGGTGGTGAATCTGTGAGGGTGGGTGAGTAACGCCCCACAGATGAACCTGATGAAGACCAAGAGGGTGATCTTCTTCTTGAACGAGACCTGGATCTTCGTTGAGAACGAGACCTGCTGCAAGACGCTGTAGCAGAGCGCCTAGGCCTCGCGGCCGGTTGGCGAGGAGCAGAACGAGCCCGTTCTGCCCTGGCTGTCGGTGATGGCGTTCTTGGCAGGGAGGCAGTAGGCGAATACATTCGCGAATATTGCGAATCTGGGGAGGCCGCTGGTCTGTTAAGGCTCTCCAGCCATCTCGGAGATAGATTGATGGGCGAGACATGCCCAGATGATGCCGCTCTTGACCGAGAAGAGTCGCTCGGTATGGAGACCACTGGAGATGGCGCGGCCTTGTCTGGCGTGGGGCGATGTTCTGCTCCCTGTGGGACAGGTAAAACCTGCGTCGACGTCGATGGCTGTGTCGACGTCGAAGGGCGTCCAGCCGGTTGCTCTTGCCTCGTCGTTGAGTGCCTCGACGTTGAGTGCCTCGACGCAGAGTGCCTTGACGTCGAACGGCGATCCTTGGACCTCGACCTGCTCGCCGTCGTGTGCCTCGACGTGGAGCGGTGGGAGGTCGACGGTGGATGTCTCTCATGCCGTCGTGGTGATTTCGACGTTGTGTGTCCTGACGTCGGGGGGCGCACAGCCTTTGGCGGCGACCTGGCACGCCGGCGATGGCTCGACGTCGATCGGCGGGCTGCCGTCGACAGAGACCTGCCCCTGCGATGATGTTCCCTCAACGCCGTTTCCTTCGACGTCGGGTGTGTCGCCGTCGACGGTGATCTATGCCGGTGAGACGGTGGTAGCGACGACATCAATGGTGAACAAACAGGTACTTTCCTACCTGCTGACGTCGACCGAGCCATTCTCTTCTGAGAATGGCCTTCTGGTTGTCTGGGAAGTGAGGAGGACGATGTTCTTTGCCTCTCCTGAAGCCCATGTAGCCGGATCTTCTCTCTGTCTTTCAGAGTCCTCTTAGACATGTTCTTGCAGTACTTACAAGTGTCAGGGCAGTGACTCTGAGGCAGGCACACTATACACAGAGAGTGGGGATCTGACTGGGCCTTCTTCTTCCCACAAGCAGGGCATTTGACAAAAAGTGAAGGCATTTTTCTGTCAGGAAAAAACTGCCTAGCTCAGACAAAGATGTTATTTGTCGAATGAAAAGTGAAAAAATGCTTTTTTAAAGAATTTTTCTGAGAAAAACTCAGAAAAACTGAGAGCTCAATGCTCCAGGATCCTCTCAGAAGAAGCCGGAAAAAAAGAACTGACCTAACTGTGAACCAACTGTCACCTTTCCTTCACCCCTGAGGCATGGTGGGATACTGGAGGTGCTCAGGGTCTTAAAGGCACGGTGCCAAAGTTTTTATGGTTCTTCTGTGTTAACCTGCATGCAGCCTATTGGCTAAGAATGCTTCATTGTTTTTCAATGCAGTTTTTTCAATTTTTTCTCTAGAGTTTGCTGCTGCTTACTTCCCTAAGCCTAGTTTTAGGAGCTTGGGTAGATATTTATGCTCTATTGTAGTTTTTATAATATAAAAAAAAAAAAGAAAAAAAAACCTTCATAGAAATAAAGCATTTTAGCCTGTTTTTAACATGATAGCCTGCATGACTGTTACACATGTATAATGTGTGTATTTTATATATGCTCCGGGGTCCCCGCACAAGGGCGGGAATATTCAATGTTTATGACTATTGATGAGGATCCCCTGGAAGAGAAGTTGTGGCTCCACCTTCAGGATCTCGTCCACCATGGTCCTTAGCTCCCTTTCTGTGAAGCGTGGATGTTTGGGGGGTGACATGGTGAGTGTGGTAAATGGTGTCGGGGGTGGAATTGCGGTGAGGGTGCTCTTCGGTGTGAGTCTCGTGTATTCTGCCATTCGGTGTCTGCTTCTGGTGTTCTGTCTTCGTTGGCCTACTTTCGTTGCAAAGGATTGTGGGGTGTGTCTGTGAGTGCTTTTATGCTGTTGTGGATGTGTGGCAGGTGTGTGGGTTTCTAACTTCTCCAATGTGTGCACTTCTTACTGTTGGGTCCACTTGCCACCCATGGAAGTCTGCACCGCCAATGGTCGTTCGGCTTCCACTGACTGCCAAGATGATTTGTGCATTATTATTTGGAGGGCGGGATGTGGGGGTGCTCGGCGGTGTCGGGGTGAGAGGTCCAGCATTTCCGACAGGGTCCTGCCGGAGACTGGTGATTTGACGGAATCTGTTTTTTGGTTCATTATATGGCGGGTTTCTGTTCACCGCCAATGACGGTCTTCTGTTCACCGTTGCCACATCGGTCAGCAGTGTTTACCGCTGTGTTCATAATGACCGCCTATATCATGACACCAATGACCTCTTGGAGGGCAATATAGCGGCGGCCCTTGCAGAGTTCTGTGGCTCAGGGATTTTTGGAATACCCCGACCACTATCGGTTACATGGGGGATAGCAGTAACAAAGATGGTGGCACTTCAGACTGTTGTATTTATTTTTTTAGCCTGCCCCTTGTTATACCCCGCCAAATCTTTCGAGGTCTTAACTCAACGTTAACACAACTAATATGGGGGTCAGGAAGATGCAGGGTGGCATTGGCCAAGCTGCAGCACTCGACAACAGACTCAGGCTTAGTAGCACCAGACTTTGAACAATATTATTTCACAGCCCAACTTCAGTGGTTTAACCTGTGGCTTGCCACAAGACTGTGACCGGAGAGCAGTGTTGGGAATATCCTGAGTTGCCTCCATTGCTGCAGATCCTACTGCACCCCATACGAGCACCATGTAGAGGAAATAGGGCATTACAGGTCACCCACCATTGCTGGAGGTGGTCAGTCCAGTGCACTTGAACTAATAAACCCTTCTCGCTCAACATCCCACTGCAGGGCCTGATGCAGCTGGCCCCAGGCACAGAGCTCCAGGTTCTTGAAGACTGGTCCCAATATGGGATCACTCAAGTGGGGGCACTCCACCAGGATGGGGAACTTCAGCCCTTTGCAGATTTTGCCACATTTGAAATGCTGGTGGTCAATTCCTCCTACATTGAGCTGTGATGGCTAACAGCCTGATGCAGCTCGCCTCCTTTACAGAACTGCGGGTTCTTGAAGACTGGTCCCAATATGGGATCACTCAAGTGGGGGAGCTCCACCAGGATGGGGAACTTCAGCCCTTTGCAGGTTTTGCCACCACATTTGAAATGCTGGTGGTCAATTCTTCCTACATTGAGATGTGATGGCTAACGTGTGGAACCATTGGCGTTCTGGATTGGCAGAGTCCCAGTCCTACAGGGGTTGCCAGGTCCTGTGTACCACAGGAGGCCGTATTAAAGCAGTCACTTGCCTGTACCAAGCTTTGCAACAGGATTTGATATTCCTGCTGAGCCTTATGAGCTAAGTGGGAGGAACCAATGTCCGGCACGGACTGGTCCAAGATACTGTTTAATATAGTCTCACAAAAGGCTTGCTTCAAGTTGATTTTGTTGTTTTGCACAGAGCATACCTCATACCATGTAAGAATGTTCACCTTTTCCGAGAGGCCACAACAGCCTGTCCTAGATGCAGGGACAGGATATGGTGTGGCCCTGCCCAGACTCAACAGATTTTTGGGAGGAGGTAATGGAGAATATCGAGAGATCACCCAGAGGTCTACACTGCGCACTCCATTAGTATGCCTACTGGGAGGAGGGGGTGTTCCCACACCCACATACCTGCAAGACCACCAGGTTTGTGGATCTTGCAATGGTGCTAGCAATGCATGAGCTCACCATGCACTGGAAGGAACAAAAGGCCCATACGGGAACCAATGGCAAGGGAACCTCCTTATATGGGAGGATTATGAAAGCATGGTACTATCCTGGGAAGCTAGAAAAGGAAGGGGGTTTGATGGACAAAGCATGGGACCACCTGGTTGACTTCCTAAAGAACCCAGAGCTAGATACCCCATACAGTCCCCTGACCAAATGTATGTACCTGCTGAGGACCCGGTTTAAACACTCGTAGCTCTCAATAAGAGTATAGCTCAGTGTACAACACGCCTGGAGCTTTCCTTTACTACTAGGGGATAGAAATTATGGAATATGTTAATTAGCATACTGAAGTGGGGGCACAAGCTAGGGAGGGCTCAAACACATGGGGGGTTTGGTGTGCTGAGTGGAAGGGTCAATAGTGGTTTCCATTTCACCGCTCTCCTTTTAGAACTTTGTATACTGTATACTGCCATAGTAAACTAACGAGAATATAATGCTTTTACGAGTGAATGATAATATGCTACTGACTTGGTGTGTTTGCTTTACAAAAAAACTAATAAATGAAAATGTCACTTACCCAGTGTACATCTGTTCGTGGCATCAGTCGCAGTAGATTCGCATGTTTTGCAATAGCTTGCCATCTGGTGTTGGGCCGGAGTGTTACAAGTTGTTTTTCTTCGAAGAAGTCTTTCGAGTCACGGGACCGAGTGACTCCTCCTTTTGTCTCCATTGCGCATGGGCGTCGACTCCATCTTCGATTGTTTTTCCCCGCAGAGGGTGAGGTAGGAGTTGAATTGTAGTAATAGTGCCCATGCAATGGAGTGACTAAGTATGCACCTATTTAAGGTTGAGATGATACATATATAAATAGTTGAAGGTAACTTCCAAACTGCTACAGGCTCCCGGGGAGGTGGGTGGGCACATGCGAATCTACTGCGACTGATGCCACAAACAGATGTACACTGGGTAAGTGACATTTTCAGTTCGATGGCATCTGTCGCTGTAGATACGCATGTTTTGCATAGACTAGTAAGCAGTTATCTCCCCAAAAGCGGTGGATCAGCCTGTAGGAGTGGAAGTAGTCTGAAATAATGTTCTTAATACGGCTTGACCTACTGTGGCTTGTTGTGCGGATAACACGTCTACACAGTAGTGCTTGGTGAATGTGTGAGGCGTAGACCATGTGGCTGCCTTACATATTTCTTGCATTGGGATGTTTCCTAGAAAGGCCATGGTAGCACCTTTCTTTCTGGTTGAGTGTGCCCCCTTGGTGTAATGGGCAGCTGTCGTTTAGCTTTAAGGTAGCAGATTTGGATGCATTTAACTATCCATCTGGCTATACCTTGTTTTGATATTGGGTTTCCTGCATGAGGTTTTTGAAATGCAATAAATAGTTGTTTAGTCTTTCTGATGTTTTTTGTTCTGTCAATGTAATACATCAATGCTCTTTTGACATCTAATGTATGTAGTGCCCTTTCAGCTACGGTATCTGGCTGTGGAAAGAACACTGGAAGTTCCACTGTTTGATTTAGATGGAACGGTGAAATAACCTTTGGCAAAAATTTAGGATTGGTCCTTAGGACGACCTTATTCTTGTGTAGTTGTATAAAAGGTTCCTGTATTGTAAACGCCTGAATCTCGCTTACTCTTCTTAGGGAAGTAATGGCGATGAGAAATGCCACCTTCCAGGTTAGGAACTGTATTTCGCAGGAGTGCATGGGTTCAAAAGGTGGACCCATAAGTCTAGTTAGGACAACATTTAGGTTCCATGAAGGAACAGGTGGTGTTCTTGGTGATATATATCTCCTAAGGCCCTCCATGAATGCTTTAATGACTGGTATCTTATATAGGGAAGTTGAATAGGTAGTCTGCAGGTATGCAGATATTGCTGCAAGGTGTATTTTAATGGAAGAGAAAGCCAGGTTAGATTTTTGTAAGTGAAGCAAGTAACCCACTACATGTTCTGGAGTTGTGTGTAATGGTTGTATTTGATTAATATAGCAGTAGCAAACAAACCTCTTCCATTTACTTGCATAGCAGTGCCTGGTGGATGGCCTTCTGGCTTGTTTTATGACTTCCATACATTCTTGGGTTAGTTGTAAGTGCCCGAATTCTAGGATTTCAGGAGCCAGATTGCTAGATTCAGCGATGCTGGATCTGGGTGTCTGATCTTTTGGTTGTGCTGTGTCAACAGATCTGGCCTGTTGGGCAATTTGATGCAGGGTACTACTGATAGGTCTAGCAGCGTTGTGTACCAGGGTTGCCTTGCCCAAGTTGGTGCTATTAATATGAGTTTGAGTTTGTTTTGACTGAGTTTGTTTACCAGGTAAGGAAGGAGAGGGAGAGGAGGAAAAGCGTAAGCAAATATCCCTGACCAGTTCATCCATAGGGCATTGCCTTGGGACTGTTTGTGTGGGTATCTGGATGCGAAGTTTTGGCATTTTGCGTTCTCCTTTGTCGCAAACAAGTCTATCTGAGGTGTTCCCCAGAGTTTGAAATAAGTGTTCAGAATTTGGGGGTGAATTTCCCATTCGTGGACCTGTTGGTGATCTCGAGAGAGATTGTCTGCGAGTTGATTTTGGATCCCTGGTATAAATTGTGCTATTAGGCGAATTTGGTTGTGAATTGCCCAACGCCAAATCTTTTGTGCTAGCAGGCTTAACTGCGTGGAGTGCGTCCCCCCTTGCTTGTTTAGATAATACATTGTTGTCATGTTGTCTGTTTTGACGAGAATGTATTTGTGAACTATTATTGGTTGGAAAGCCTTTAGTGCTTGAAAAACTGCTAGAAGTTCTAGGTGATTTATATGCAGTTTTGTTTGATGTACGTTCCATTGTCCTTGTATGCTGTGTTGATCGAGGTGTGCTCCCCACCCTGTCATGGAAGCATCTGTTGTTATTACGTATTGTGGCACTGGGTCTTGGAAAGGCCGCCCTTTGTTTAAATTTATGTTGTTCCACCACAGAAGCGAGAGGTAAGTTTGGCGGTCTATTAACACCAGATCTAGAAGGTGACCCTGTGCTTGTGACCATTGTGATGCTAGGCACTGTTGTAAGGGCCTCATGTGCAGTCTTGCGTTTGGGACAATGGCTATGCATGAAGACATCATGCCTAGGAGTTGTAGTACCATCTTTGCTTGTATCCTTTGTGTTGGATACATGCGTTGTATGATGGTGTTGAAATTTCGAATTCTTTGTGGACTTGGAGTGGCTACTCCTTTTGATGTGTCTATTATGGCTCCCAGGTATTGTTGTACCTTGCGCGGCAGAATTTTGGATTTTGTGAAATTGACGGTGAACCCTAGTTTGAAGAGGGTTTGTATGATATGATTTGTGTGATTTGAGCACTCTATTAACGAATGGGCCTTGATTAGCCAGTCGTCTAGATATGGGAACACATGTATTTGCTGCCTTCTTATGTGTGCAGCGACTACCGCTAGACATTTGGTAAAGACTCTTGGTGCGGTTGTTAATCCGAAAGGCAGTACCTTGAATTGGTAATGTATTCCCTTGAATACAAACCTTAGGTATTTCCTGTGCGATGGGTGTATTGGTATATGGAAATAAGCATCCTTGAGGTCTAAAGTTGCCATGTAGTCGTGTAGTTTTAGCAATGGCAATACTTCTTGTAGTGTGACCATGTGAAAGTGGTCTGATTTGATGAAAGTGTTCACTACTCTGAGGTCTAGGATTGGTCTCAGCGTTTTGTCCTTCTTTGGTATCAGAAAGTACAGTGAGTAAACTCCTGTGTTTATTTGTGTGTTTGGCACTAATTCGATTGCATTCTTTTGCAATAGTGCCTGCACTTCTATCTCCAGGAGATTGGAATGGTGTGTTGTCAAATTTTGTGCTTTTGGTGGTATGTTTGGAGGGAATTGTAGAAATTCTATGCAATAACCATGTTGGATAATTGCTAGAACCCAAGTGTCTGTAGTGATTTCCTCCCATGCTTTGTAATAATGACTTATTCTTCCCCCCACTGGTGTTGTGTGGAGGGGGTGAGTGACGTGTGAGTCACTGTTTAGTAGTAGGGGTTTTGGGGCTCTGAAATCTTCCTCTATTTCTAGGGAATTGCCCTCCTCTATATTGTCCCCGAAAACCTCCTCTATACTGTCCCTGGTAACTGGACGGTGTTGCTTGTGAGGTGCTGGCTTGTGTGCTCTGACCCCGAAACCCCCCTCGAAAGGGTGTTTTACGGAATGTGCTGTAATTCCCTCTGCTCTGCGGGGAGTAGAGTGCGCCCATGGCTTTGGCAGTGTCCGTATCTTTTTTGAGTTTCTCAATCGCTGTGTCCACTTCTGGACCGAACAGTTCTTTTTCGTTAAAAGGCATATTGAGAACTGCTTGTTGAATCTCTGGTTTAAATCCAGACGTTCGGAGCCATGCATGCCTTCTGATAGTTACAGATGTATTAATTGTCCGTGCAGCTGTATCTGCAGCGTCCATGGAGGAGCGGATCTGGTTGTTGGAAATGGTCTGTCCCTCCTCAACCACTTGTTTTGCCCTATTTTGTAAGTCCTTGGGCAGATGTTCAATGAGATGTTGCATCTCGTCCCAGTGGGCTCTGTCATAGCGCGCAAGTAGTGCCTGAGAGTTTGCGATGCGCCACTGGTTTGCAGCTTGTGCTGCGACTCTCTTACCAGCTGCATCGAACTTGCGGCTTTCTTTATCTGGGGGTGGTGCATCTCCAGATGTGTGAGAGTTGGCCCTTTTCCTAGCTGCTCCTACAACGACAGAGTCTGGTGGCAGCTGTGTAGTGATGAAAACCGGGTCTGTAGGAGGCGCCTTATACTTTTTTTCCACCCTTGGTGTGATTGCCCTACTTTTGACCGGCTCCTTAAAGATTTCTTTTGCGTGCCGGAGCATACCAGGGAGCATAGGCAGGCTTTGGTATGAGCTGTGGGTGGAGGAGAGTGTGTTGAATAAAAAATCATCCTCGACCTGTTCTGAGTGGAGGCTTACGTTGTGAAATTGTGCTGCTCTAGCCACCACTTGAGAATACGCGGTGCTGTCCTCTGGTGGAGATGGCTTCGTAGGGTATGCCTCCGGACTGTTATCTGACACTGGGGCGTCGTATAGGTCCCATGCGTCTTGATCTTGGTCACCCTGGCTTATGGTGGTGTGAGCTGGGGAGTGTGATGGAGTTCGTGCTGGTGAGACGTTAATCACGGGCGGAGGAGAGGGTGGTGGGGTAACTCTTTTCACGACTTTTGGTTGTGGTGTCTGTTCAGTTTGGAACTCCAACCTTCTCTTTCTTCTAATGGGGGGAAGGGTGCTTATTTTTCCTGTCCCCTGCTGTATGAAAATACGCTTTTGCGTATGGTCCACATCAGTTGATTGTAGCTCTTCCTCAAACCTATGCTTTTGCATTTGTGAGGTTAGCGAGTGCTCTTCTGTATAAGAGCCTGATGCTGGGTCGCTTGCAGTTTGTTTCGGCACCGAAACCTAGTCTGCGTGTTTTTTCGGCTCCGAGGTGACTTTTTTCTTTTTCGGGGCCGAAACCTCTCGGCGTCGATCTTCTTCGGTGCCGCTGTCTCGGCGTCGAGCCGTGTCCACACCGGCATCTCGGTGTCGGGGCTTGTCTCCAGCACTTTCTCGTCCCGAGAAGGCTGCGTGCCGGTGTCTCGACCGGAGTCGGACGATCTCGGCACTGTTTGGGCCTTTTTCGGTGCCGACGGTCGGTCACCGAATTTATGGGTGGAGCCATGGCCTGATGGCAGTGGCGTCCCCTGGGCCTTGTAAATCTTCCTCTGTGTGGTTTTCGACGTCTTACTCACGGTTTGTGTATCGTCGAATCCTTCGGAGTCCGATTCTTGGATCGAAAAGGATCCCTCCTCTTCTTGTTCCTCGAACTCCCGGTGGGCTGTCGGCGCGGACGCCATCTGAAGTCTTCTGGCTCGACGGTCTCGGAGAGTTTTTCGGGACCGGAACGCACGACAGGCCTCGCAGGTGTCTTCGCTGTGCTCAGGTGACAGGCACAGGTTACAGACCAAGTGTTGGTCTGTATAGGGGTATTTATTGTGGCATTTGGGGCAGAAACGGAACGGGGTCCGTTCCATCGGCATTCTTCAGCACGCGGTCGGGCCGACCAGGCCCCGACGGGGGATCGAAAAACTACCCCGAAGGGCACCGGAGCTCTTCGATCTTCGATGCGGTGTTGAATCTAACTACGCCGATCCCGAACGCAACAATACCGACGAAAATCTTCCGAAATTAGCTATCTTTCCGTTCCGAAACTCGGAGCGACAGGAACACGTCCGAACCCGATGGCGGAAAAAAAAATATCGAAGATGGAGTCGACGCCCATGCGCAATGGAGACAAAAGGAGGAGTCACTCGGTCCGTGACTCGAAAGACTTCTTCGAAGAAAAACAACTTGTAACACTCCGGCCCAACACCAGATGGCGAGCTATTGCAAAACATGCGTATCTACAGCGACAGATGCCATCGAACATGTTGTTATTAAAAAAAATAAAAAAAAAGAAATCTGGCAATACCTCTGTTGATATTCCCTCATGAAGCCTTGAAAGAGGGTGACATTGCTGGGACTGGCAGAGCAGATTGAGCCTAAGAGTGCAGTTTGTTTGGAGACTTTAAAGCACTACAAGGATGAATTTGCCTCGTCTCCAAAGCGGATGTCACTAGAGGATCTGCTGAAGAGTTCAAGCGTGGAGCCCAAGCATATATTGGTGCAGACTGCTCTAAACAGGCAGTCAGCTGTGTCCAGGCTCAATCTAAAAAGGAGTGCTTCTCCAAGTATTGTCCATTTTGACTAAAATGTTAGAGGTTTGGCCCTACATTATCTGGGACCGTGGTCAAGCTATCGCCCACCAAGTCCCACTCAGAGCAAGATTATCTCCTTAGAAGGCACCTGGTACTGATGGACCATACAGCATCCTTTTTTCAAATGACTCCATGCATTTAACTGTCTAGCAAAGTGGTCGGTCGGAAACACATTTGAGTTTAAGCGGGTGGTGGAGTCCTGTACCACTAGGCTTTCTGGTGATTGATACTGGAGGAGGAAGGGTAGGGTTTGCTCCACACCTCGTCCCCACCTACCAGACCTGTGCCATTGCAACTACCTGATTTAGTGGCAATAGAGTTTTCCAGACAGGGATGGGATGAACCACTTCTGCCAAAATATTAGTTTGTACCTCGGTGGGGGTGGACTTCAGCTACCATCCTCAACGCAACAAAGGGGGCAGAATTTTCTGTGGCTATATTTGGTTGAGTGGAGGCCAGTGTCATAGGTGACCAGGCTGCGGGTATCCTGCAAATCCAGACACAAGTTCTCCTATATGACTCAAATCATTGTCATCTCCTATTCATATTTGTGTGAAGTAAATGATTCAGGGCCAGAATTGGGATATAAGTGAGGTCGGTACAACATAAAGTCGCTCTGGGCTCACCAGTCAGAACGACAACTGGCTCTTCCTCTGGCAGAGCCGCTATCTTGGGCTGCAGTGCCACATTGGTGTGGAGTCAGGAGTGAGTGGCATAGTAGGAGCAATCCTGCCAGTGGTGGACGGACTACAGTGGCCATCTCAGATCTGAGTGCACGCAGGCATGCCAGATGGGTCGGGTTGGGTACTTAACATTTAGTCAATATCCTTTCTCATTTTGCAGAGGCCAGAAAGTCATGGGATTACATTAAGCCCAACTAGAGATACCAATAACACTACGTCTCCAACTGCAATAAATATTTACAATTTATTCAGTGAAAAAGTCTCACTCCTCAAGTTTCACTTACGTTTTACCGTCGCACTTAATTAAGATACCAGAACAAATGGAAATATTGACATACACCTGCATAGATACAAATTATTACAATTTCACAAGTGCATTAAAAATACACTACTCCAGCTAATGCATAGTCTCTTGGAGTTTGCTTTAAGTCTCTGTGCATTAGGATGTTTGACACTGCACCCCTCCTCTGGGGCCGTCATGCCCATCTTCTTCATCATACACATTATTGCTGTTGCCATATCGCCTTTCATTGGGATTGTATTCTGTTAGATCCACCTCCTCCGCATCATCTGTGATCATCATCATCTCCTGCCTGGGGGGAAGAAGGGACTCCAATAGCGGTATTTTTCCTAAAGGAAGCCAGAATTTCTCAGGAAAGCGAACCTGTTACAAAATTAAGTACACATAATTAGGAAAATGCTTAAGGTGCAAGCCTAAAAATGTAATTAACAAAATAAGCAGCGGTCAGTTTTGTTCATAAAAGTTGCCCACTAAACCCTAACATTTTGGATAATGCTTGCTACACTTAAATATCTAATTCACCGGAAATAAACTTTGTCTAAAAACACTTTTTGTATTACATATGCAAGTAATGGCACATTTTTTGTGGTCTACAGGTTTTGGTGCTAAAGTCATCATCAGTCAAGGGAGATGTACAAGTTTAGGTTGGTGAGCCAACGACTTTCGGTGGGGTTGCTGCAACAGATGTTACCAGTAGGGATAAAAGATGGCGCCAGTGGTTGTAGAGTTTAATACTCTTTTCCTGCACTGTCGATTTCTAACGCAATCGCCTCATCCTATTTTATGCGGAAAAGCGTTACCAGTGGAAGATAGTAGTTTTGGGATTTGCTGGTGCTTATCTGGCCTATGAACCCATAACGACAGCACGAGGCACCACACAGCCTATACACAATTCTTTTTCACTGAGTAATGCACTCGTAATCTGGTTTGACATAAACATGCCTTTCATTAACTACACAACTCCTGAGTTTCATAAGAGTATGAAAAGTCTGAGCAATTTCCCATAAGGAACATTACAACACTCAACCCATGGCTTGTTTTTCTACAGGCCTTGCAACTTCGTAGGCTTTTTTAAAATTATTTTTTAAATTACACTTTGGAGGCACACGAGTGGAGTGATTGTTTTAAAGCCAATACTATCGAAGAGGATGGAGTCATCACTAGATATCTACGTTTGTTAGCTTGTGGCTGTAACAAATGGAATAACTACGCAGGGGTGTCTTCAATGAGTAACACTATGTGGTTATTAGGTTGCAGGTGTTTGTAAGCCCCCCCGCATCTGAGGAATTCATTCATCTAGACAGTTCTCCTACGCATGATTACAGACTCCACATAACGTCTGCACTTCTGAAAGCGCACTGAAAACTGGTGTGAAAAAGACATATTAGCACTTTTCCCTAAAAAATAATTTAAAAAATACATATAAAGTTTGCACAAGTTGGTATTGCCACCTTTGCTCAACGAGGGACGTCTTTTTTTTTTAAACGGGAAATGTTTGTTTAAAAATTATCTTTCATGCCACCGCAAAACTAAACACGGATTAAGAACTTTAACATCCACTAAAGACAGACAAAGCCAACTCGAAGTTCTGGTGAGCCTCTTGTCTAGTTGTATAGAACGTCACAAAAAACCTTCAATAGCACTACTAGACCATTAACAAAGACATACAACAGCAACATTGAACTTCCTCCCCATATAGATCTTTTCTGGATGCATTTTTCCCCAATCAGTTGCTTCCAATAATTAAACAATTTTATTAAAGGCACATAGTTCTAATATATGGGCAGATTTGACAATTTAACACAAACCAAAACAGAAGTCTAAAAGCAAACTAAAGACTTACGTACCATGAACTGTATGATCAATGTTCCCCTCTGGAAAGGATCCCTGTAGATGGGCATGCCTTCATTGAACACGCTTTTTAAACTGCCATGCGTTATAACTTCCCCTGTTTGAAAAACAAGTGACAAACACACTTAGAAACGGACAGCCCTCAGAGTAAGTGATATTGTAAAAGAAGGATAGTGTGAGCTCTGGGCTCTAAGCAAGTGTCTTGTTAGCTTCCCGGTAAGGGTCTATCTATCCTGAGATGGTTTGCTTTTGAGTGGCTAACACCTCTCGAATAGACCCAGATTAGAAATTAATCGTACCATCTTCTTAAATTATCTTTCACCTGGTCTAGTCTTATATTTCAATGTTAAGTCTAGCTTTCGGTTGGAAAAGGACAGATTCTGAAGAAAAAATGGTAAAAAAAAAATAATCAACTGAACTTTGTAAACATAAAGTTTAGGACCTACCTAAGGAAACATCCACGCAAGTATTGTATACAGATATAAAAACCCAAACCTTTTACCACAATGATGCTAAGGCACTGTGAGGCGCTGCATGAAACTAAATAGCTAGCCCGTTAAATCAGGTGAAAGCCTGTGAATGATTAATCCTACCTTGCCTTGAAGTGATCACAAGCGTGCGATTATCCATAGTCTGTATTGTCTTTTTAAATCCGCACAGAGCTTCAACAAGTTCAATATCCATTTTCATTATTAAGTTATCGTCCTGGCGCCTGAAAAAATGGTGATCTTGCTGATCCAAAACAATTATGACGTCTCCGGCTTCCAGACCTGGCTCCTGATCTCCTTCACCATGGAAGGTTATGCGCTGGCCATCTTTCATACCTATAGGAGCAGGGAATACAGTTAAAATACACACTACATCCTACTTATAAAGAACGTGATTCAGTGCTAGAGGGATCCTTCACCAGCCTAAGTTACTGTTCTGCACCCATGTGATTATGTTCTGTACTCAAGGGGAGCAAAAAAAAAGAAAATGGCACTGGTGGATGACTGGTGGGACTACTAAAGAAACCAGAGATCTAAATGTGTCCTATGTACAACTTGACACTGCACTAAATACACGAAGTGCAACCAATGCCTAAACAGTGCAAAAATGGCAAAATAATTTAGTAATACTATTGCAGAATGTGCTGCATAATTTGCCTTTTGTTGCCACATAATTTACTCAACCCTGCCACACAATTCAATGGGCCCTGAATCTAGCTCACTTACCATTGAAATTTTAAGGCTATACGTGTTAACTAAGAAAATTGGTTACTTACTTGTAACCGTGACACTACAGTATTGGTATCTTTTGTAGATTCACATGCTTGAATCATTCCCGTCGTCGAGGTGGGAGCCTCACAGTAACTTCAAATATATATAGCAGTAAGTGTAACACACTAGGCCCTAATAGGCACTGTTCTAGCCTATCCATGTTTTTTATTTAAAAAAAATAACCAAACTTGAACTACAGCCAATCAGGCGTCAGCACCCTCTTTCCCTCAGATATTCTAGTACAAGTGTGAAGCAGAAAGTTTATTTTTAAGGGGAGCCTCTATGGGGAGGAGGGTGGGTTGCATGTGAATCTATGAAAGATACCACTACTGGAGAACCACAGTTAAGTAACCAATTTTCTTCTCCAGTATTGGATCTTTCAAAGATTCACATCCTTGAATAAGAATAGCGAGCAGTAGTACTGTTTAAACTAGGTATAACATGCATGATAATGAGAGTGATGCTACTCCTAGCTAATATTAGATAGCAATACATCAATGATATTCATAAATACCACAAATATCATAATAACAGCAATCATTATAAGAAGAAAAACTAACATTGACCAGATAAAGGAAACGTAGATCACATACCCTTTAAGTGGAAGTTGGGATGACCAGGGAGGCTCACCTTAACGCAATAGATGCCTCAGCACTGCTTGCCCAACCGCCGTGTCCATTTTATTCGTCTCGAGACAGTCGTGCCTTATGAATGTATGCTGGCTGGACCATGTTGCCATTGTGCAAGTGTGCTGCAAGGGCACTCCCACGAAGAGCGCTGCTGACGTGGCCACCGCCCTGGTAGAGTGGGCTCTAACCTTGCTCTGGAGCAACTTTCCGGCCTGGGCATGACAGAATTGTGTTGCTAGCCCGATCCACCTGGCAATAGTCTGTTTAGATATCCGGGAACCCTTCCTTGCATCTCTAAAGGCTACGAATAACTGGTCTGATTTCCGGATGCCCCACGTTCTTTGAAGATTCTAACACCTCTTAATATCCAGCGAGTGCAGTGCTTTTTCTGCTACTGTTTGCAGGTTAGGAAAAAAAAAAATCACTGGCTCATTCAAATGGAAGTTTGAGGGTAGCTTCAGAATATATTTAGGATTTGTTCTAAGAATTACCCCATTAGGGGTGAACTGAAGAAAAGGCTCTTTGATGGTGAAGGCCTGTATGTCACTTACTCTTTAGCGGAGGTGAGAGCCAGCAATAGCAACGTCTTCCAAGAGATGAATTTCAATTTGGCCCTGTGGATTGGTTCAAAAGGAGGTTTCATGAGTTGCCCCAATACTAAGTTTAGGGACCATAACGGTGGAGGTTAATGCACTAGTGGAAAAACTCGAAAAAGACCCCTAAGAAATTGTTTCACAATCCTAGTAAAATATAACGAGGCAGTGTTCTGAGATCGGCGGAATCTTGAAATTGCTGCTACATGTACTCAAATGGAGGAATACGAAAGCCCATATTATGCCAAGTGTAACAAATAAGGAAGTATTTGCTCTGGGAGTGAGGAGATAGGATGGACTCCTTCCGCAGCACACCACAAACAAAAACGCTTCCACTCAAGTTTATAAGTCTTATTGGTGGTGTCCGCTCTGGCCTTGGCTGGTATTGCCCTACATTCTGATGAGATGTCCAAGGTGTCGTATTCATTGAATTCAGGAGCCAGGCCAAGTGGAGAAGATGGATCCGGATGCCTGACCTGGCCCTGGTGTATGGTGAACAGGGTTGGCTTCTGTGAGTAGAAACATGTGGTTGTTCCGAAAACATGAGGAGTTCTGTGAACCACACCTGCCTGGGCCACCTGGGTGCCACTAGCAGGATGCGACATCCTTCTGTCTTGATCTTGTTGATCACTCCGGGGATGAGTGGAATCAGAGGAAAAGCGTAGGGATATACCCCTGACCATCTCAGCAAAAACACATTTCCCCACAACCCTTTTTGGGGAAGCCAGCTTGCGTAATATGGGCATTTCCTGTTCTCGTATGTGCCAAATAGACTGAGATTTATTTGGTCTGCCCCACATAGAGTTGGTCGAGAACTTTTTGATCGAGTTCCCACTCGTGATATGGGATGACTATCCTGCTCAGAGTATCTGCTAGGACATTGGTTTGCCCTGGCAAGTGCTCCGCCTTCAGAGAAACGTTGTATCTTATGGCCCATTTCTAAATGTTCTGTAAGGACCTGTACGGACCTGTATGTTCTGTAAGCTGTAAGGACCTTGTACCACCCTGTTTGTTTAGGTAAAAACATGCTCGTGGTATTGTTGTCCTGATCAGAACATCAGAGTTTTTAAATTTTTTGTAGAAAAGCCTTTAGCGCCAGATCTAATGCTTTGAGCTCCAGCTGGTTTATGTGGAGCCATTTGTCCTTTTGAGTCCAGGACCCACTTATTCGCTTATTCGCAGATCCTGAAGGTGGGCACCCTATCCCTCGAGGGACGCATCTGTTGTTACTATGTTTCAAGGTACTTGTTGAAGAAAGGTAAGGCCCTGGACAAGTCGGGTGGCCGCGCCCACCAAAACATGGCAGCTCGCATTGCTGGTATGATGAGAATTTGATCCTCGAAGGAGCCCTGCACCTGAAGCTACTGAGCGTCCAGTTGCTCCTGTAGAGGCCGCAAACGTAGTCGACAATTTGGGAATTAGCGGACTACATGACGAGATCATTCCCATTAATGATTTGTAAGGTCGAAGTGAAACGATCTTTTTTGTTGATAGTTTGTGAACCAAGCTGGACAGCTTTTGTTTTCTCCCTTGAGATGGCAATGCTTTGTTTTGGTAAGTATCTAGTATTGCACCCAAGAAATTCAGTTTCTACGTGGGATGAACGTGTGACTTGCGATGATTGATGGTAAGATGAGATCCTCGAACAACCGTAGGCAAGCAGTTGTATGGTCTACCACCTGAGCTCGAGGATGCCTTGATGAGCCAGTGGCCCAGATAAAGAAAAACTTGCATGCCCAACTGGCGTAGGTGAGCTGCTACTGGAGCTAACACCTTAGTAAAAATTCTGGGGGCCGACTTTCTTTGTCCGAATGGGAGGACACGAAACTGCAGATGCATACCAGCTACCCTGAACCTGAGAAATTTCCATTGGTTTCGATGTATTGGGAATATGGAAGTACGCACCCACTTGTTGGATGTAATGCTTGACCACCGAAGGAAGTGATGAGTGATGTGTAGGAAGGTAGCCTCTTTCTAGCCTTGTTACCCCCACTTTTGGCCTGTTTGTGAGTATATGTCAGGGTGATATTACTGTCTCACTGGGATCCTGCTAGCCAGGGCCCAGTGCTCAGTGAAAACCCTATGTTGTCAGTGTGTTTGATATGTGTCACTGGCATCTTGCTAGCCAGGACCCCAGTGCTCATAGGTTTGTGGCCTGCATGTGTTCCCTGTGTGGTGCCTAACTGTATCACTGAGGCTCTGCTAACCAGAACCTCAGTGTTTATGCTCTCTCTGCTTTTAAAATTGTCACTGCAGGCTAGTGACTAATTTTACCACTTCTGACTGGCATACTGAAACACCCTTATAATTCCCTAGTATATGGTACCTAGGTACCCAGGGTACTGGGGTTCCAAGAGATCCCTATGTGCTGCAACATTTCTTTTGCACCCATAGGGAGCTCAGACAATTCTTACACAGGACTGCCACTGCCGCCTGAGTGAAATAACGTCCATGTTATTTCACAGCCATTTTACACTGCACTTAAGTAACTTATAAGTCATCTATGTGTCTAACCCTCAATTAGTTGAGATTAGGTGCAAAGTTACTTAGTGTGAGGGCACCCTGGCACTAGCCAAGGTGCCCCCACATTGTTCAGGGCAAATTCCCCGAACTTTGTGAGTGCGGGGACACCATTACACGCGTGAACTACATATGTCAATACCTATATGAAGCGTCACAATGGTAACTCCGAACACGGCCATGTAACATGTCTAGGATTATGGAATTGTCACCCCAATACCATTCTTTCTTTTGGGTATTGGGGGGACAATTCCATGCATCCCAGGGGCTCCAGCATAGAGCCCAGCTACTGCCAAACTAACTCTGGGCTTTTCTCTGCAGCTACCGCTGCTGCCAACCCTCAGACAGGTTTCTGACCCCTGGCAGAACAAAGGATTTCCTCTGAGAGAGGGTGTTACACCCTCTCCCTTTGGAAATCGGTGTGAAAAGCCTGGGAGGAGCAGCCTCTCCTGGCCTCTGGAAATGCTTTGAAGGGCACAGATGGTGCCCTCCTTGCATAAGCCAGTCTACACCGGTTCAGGGATCCCCCCCCCCCAAGCCCTGCTCTGGCGCGAAACTGGACAAAGGAAAGGGGAGTGGCCACTCCCCGACCAGCACCTCCCAGGGGAGGTGCCCAGAGCTCCTCCAGTGTGTCCCAGACCTCTGCCATCTTGGATGCAGAGGTGTGAGGGCCCAATGGACAGCTGAGTGGCCAGTGCCAACAGGTGACATTGAAGACCCCTCCTGATAGGTGCTTACCTTTCTCTGTAGCCAATCCTCCTCTGAGGGCTATTTTAGGGTCTCTCCTGTGGGTATCTCACCAGATAACGAATGCAAGAGCTCACCAGAGTTCCTCTGCACTTCCCTCTTTGCCTTCTGCCAAGGATCGACCGCTGACTGCTCCAGGACGCCTGCATAAACTAAACAGAGTAGCAAGTAGACTACCAGCAACATTGTAGCACCTCATCCTACCGGCTTTTCGACTGTTTCCTGGTGGAGCATGCTCTGAAGGCTGTCTGCTTTCACCCTGCACTGGAAGCCAAGAAGAAATCTCCTGTGGGTTGACGGAATCTTCCCCCTGCCAACACAGGCACCAAACTTCTGCATCACCGGTCCTCTGGGTCCCCTCTCATCCTGACGAGCGTGGTCCCTGGAACACAGGAGCTGGGTCCAAGTGTCCCCGACAGTCCACTGGCCCTTCTGTCCAAATTTGGTGGGGGTAAGTCCTTGCCTCCCCACGCCAGACAGTAATCCTGTGTACTGCATGAACTGCAGCTGCTAGAGCATCTGTGCACTTTTGCAAGACTTCCTTCGTGCACAGCCTAGCCCAAGTCCCCAGCACTCCGTCCTGCATTGCCCAACTCGCTGAGTTGGACTCCGACGTCGTGGGACCCTCTTTTATTGCTCTGAGTCGACCGTCATCCTCGGATCTTCTAAGAGCCTGTTCAGGTACTTCTGTGGGTGCTGCCTGCTTCTGCGTGGGCTCTGTGTCACTGAGCGCCCCCTCTGTCTCCTCCTCCAAGGGGCGACCTCCTGGTCCTTCATGGGCCCTGGCAGCACCAAAATCCTCAACCGCGACTCTTGCAGCTAGCAAGACTTGTTTGCGGTCTTTCTGCGTGGAAACAACTTGGCATCCTCCAGCACACCGTGGGACATCTTCTGACCAAAGGAGAAGTTTCCTGGCACCTTCCGTTGTTGCAGAATCTTCGGCTTCTTCCACCCAGAGGCAGCCCTTTTGCACCTTCATACAGGGTTTAGTGGGCTCTTTATTTTTAGCAACTATGTATAGTGTTTTCTTATGATATAGTGCAAAGTGGTATAGTAGGAGCTTTGAATGTCTCCTAGTTCAGCCTAACTGCTCTGCTATAGCTACCTCTATCAGCCTAAGCTGCTAGTAGAACACCTAATCTACTAATAAGGGATAACTGGACCTGGCACAAGGTGTAAGTACTACTAGGTACCCACTATAAGCCAGGCCAGCATCCTACATGATACGACCTCCAATCTTCAACACCTGGGTAGTGTTGGTAGCTGGTATGGATGTCCAGTCTTGCTTTCTACCTGTATCTCTGGCACGGGCAACGGATCTTCCCTTTGTGGGTTGTCTATAAGCAGCGGTAGGTGGCAACCGATAGTGCTGCTGATGCTGTCCGTACTGCGGTCGGAGTCCTGCTGGAGATGACTGGTACTGTGGTCTAAACTGCTGGAGACCACCATGAAAGGAGTAAATTCCTCTGCCTCTCGCACCTTGAAGTGGCGTTTTTTTGTACTGCAATGTACCAAGGGATTTTGCCGTATCTGTATAGGCCTTTATCGACTGCAGCATGTCATCCACATGCTTCCCGAAGAGGCTTTTCCCACCATACACCATGTCCAAAATTCTACTGAACTTCCGGGCGAAAGGAAGTCGACTCCATCCACCCCTGCCTATGCAAGACCGCTGCACCTGCTAGCTGCCTGAAAACTGTCAGTGAAATGTCAATTGCACAATTGATGACTACTGCTACGATCCGCTCACCCTCCTGTAACGCTTTATTTGCCTCCAGTTTGGCATCCTCGGGCAAAAGGTCTATATAAGAGGACATGTCTGCCCACATTTGGCGGTCATACCTGCCCAGAATGGCCAATGAGTTAACAGCCTTCATTGTATTTGCTGTCACTGAGAACCTCTTTCAGATGTTGTCTAAACGCCGCCCCTCTCGGTCTGGGGGTGATGTAATTGGCGTTGAAGGGTTTTTCAAGGGAGAATCCGGCTTCGGTTGGGTTACTAAGCAGGCTGGAGTATCTTCGGGGCTTTATATTTCTTTTACAGCCACGGCATCTGGGAAGGTACTGTTGCTGGATTTTTTATTGCTTTCAATCCTTTCTGCCATTAAAAAAATCCACTATAGGAATAGCCCTAACCAACTTCTTTGATGGCTCTTTAAAGTCATATCGAAAACAATCAGTCTCCTGGGAAAGAATGGGTATCTTAAATCTTTTGGCCGCTCTTTCCATCAAATTATGGAAGCCTGCCATGTCCTCCGGGGGTGAATCCACTGGTCCGGCTGCTGGTCTTGACGGTGTAGGGATGAGGTATTCATCTCACTCACTAGGAGTTGGGTTCCGGTATCTCACCTTCTCATCTGTGGAGTGATGATCATCCTGTGGTGGTTGAACAAATGAGATGTTTGTGTGCGGCATCCCCGGATGACTGGGATGTACAGATCCATCTGTGGATTGTACGGCCTGGACGGAGTCGCCGGTAGTGATGGCGGAAATCTTTAGTAATCCAGCAACATAACCTGGAGATCTGACACCGAAGATCTAGGCATAGGAATAGAAGCCTTTATCTCAAACGTAGAGTATGACGGATCCAGTTGGACTCTGGCTGACGAATAGGTGTGCTGCTCTTGTTCATCATCATCGTCGTCATCCAGGTCTTGTCATTTGACATGAAGCTGTGACGGACTACTGGCTGCACAAAACATTCCATCATCCTGAGAATAGACGTCATCGTCATCATCCAAGAGATGCTGAGGAGGATACGGCAAAACTCTGCTTGGGGAGGTATGCATTGGGAGGATTGGAGATGAAAGTGGCTACGATGTAATAATCATCGGGGGACACCGCCGTGGTAAACGTCAACATAATTGTCGTCGCAGTGGCCATTGACACGGTCAACAGTATCATCGTCAATGGGCCTTTTCTGGCAGAATCTGAGGAGAATCTTCCTGACTCTTTCCCCAGTGATAGGGACAGAGAGGCACCTTTTGAGGGTGCCTTCCCCCCCCCCTCCAAAAGGTGTGGTAGGCTCTGAGTGAACCTTTTTTGAGGGTTTTAAGTGGGTCTCTGATCCAGAGGCAGCACTTACCTGGCGTTTGTTTTTCCAAAGAGATATTTAGATATCTTAGCCACCTTTTTTGGAGGCTCTGTAGGCAGTTTTTCCTCACCTCTAGGCCCTTTTAGGAAGTGAGTAGTGTGTGATGAGGCTTCACTCATCAGAAGAAGGATTCTCCATGGCCTTCTGCTTTTTGAGCCACAACAAAAGTCTACCCTCTCGGTCTTTCAGGGTGTTATGACTGAAGGTGCTACAAATCTTACAGTCCCTCACCTTATGGTTTGGATGTAGGCAGTAGATGCATTTCTTCTGGGGGTCATCAATATGAAGCCTTTTCCTCACACATCTGCCAGTCTCTGAGAAGTCCTTTTTTAGTTTGCTGGGACATCCTGTCTACTGAAAAGCTGGATTCTCTGAGAGAAAATATTCCTGTCAAAAGAATAAACTTAGCAGAGCTCAGGGAGACTCCCTTCACACAATGTGCTGTACAAAATCTGAGGGAAACAGCCTCTGTTGGGAGTGTTCTAGAGGGTGCTGACGCCTGCTATTAATATTTGAAGTTACCGTGAGGCTCCCAGCTCAACTACGGGGATGATTAAGCATGTGACTATATGAAAGATCCAATACTGGAGAAAGATTTGTTTTATGTTAGTAAAATTCCAAAATTCACCAACTGACTGTTGTATTCACTATCAGTGGCATATGAGGTCTATTCACTTGTTGGGACCCAGCATTTCTCCAAAATCCCTTTTTATTCAGACCAAGCAAATTAATTGACATTGTGATATCTGGACCTGAACATTCAGTGGAACGTATGGGTTCGATGTCATGCAAATCGCTCGACTTCTGCCAAGCAAGATTGCGCTGAAAAAAAGAAAAAAAAAAGAAAAATAGTCCACAAACCGGATGGAAAACAGCGAGCCTTGTATGTTTTCAGTACTTGGTTGCTGCGCTTGAGGAGGGCTAACCACCAGAAAAGGCATGACGTATGCATGCCTTCCACTAATGAAAGCAAGCAGATTTTAAAAGTCAATCCCACAAACCAATTAAAGACACTGACGTGACAAGGACAGGGCTCCGAGCCCATTTCTAACTACTATAGCATCTCGCAAGCGATGCGCATGCGCAAGTGCATGCTCGACCCTAAAAAACTAACACTGCATGGATTAAGCAAAGATACCTTTATCTATGTGCACTTCAAGGATCTTCTTTTCCCGATTAACCTTCCTCCCATTACACGTTTTGCACCGGTCCTTTGGGTTGATGCGTTCCCCTTGGCCCCGACACTCTGAACACATGGTCTGAATTTGCTGCACCATGCCGGGTCCGAGTTGCTGGATGTGAACCTCAATTCCTCGACCTTTGCAGACACTGCACTTCTCTACAGCTCCCTTCTTCCCTCCTCGCCCTGAGAAAACAAGATTTAATTTATATGAATCTTCAAGCAGGAGAATCAGTCAAGTTTAAAATCTCTGTTATGCACACCCTTGGATAGTGATTATTTTACCTGGCAGACCAAAAAGTTAATCCTACCTGATCAGCCTTCTCAACCACACATTTACTAGATATTACTGTTTAGAGGAAGACACTAAAGCTAGTTATAGGGTTGGGGATCAGGCAGCTCCAAAGAATGTCTATAAGGCTTTGGATATTTCAGTAAACTCTGTTATACAGATACTGCACATATGCTGGATACTACATATTACAGGTAGTATATTACACAGATAGTACATCCGTAGATACAATATATGGGACCTTTCAGTTTACACTGTTATACAGAATATATACACTGTTATACAGATACTAGTATTTGCTACGAGAGATATGCCCACTACTCTATTCTATATTTGACTATTAGTGAGGATCTGACGAAGCAGAAGGACGTTTCACTTGTAGTTACAGACCTCCATTGTAAGAATCCACACCTAAGTTACGAAGTCCAGCTTCCTGTTCCTGGTCAGCGTCTGTTGCCCTCCCCAGCTCCTCCTGCTGCTGCCTCTGGATACAAACAGAGTCAGCTATCAGTTTGAGGTCCTCCTCCACCCATCCGCAGACTCCTGCCTGTGCCTCATTCCTGGTGGCCTATTGGCCATCCACAAGAATCTTCCGTCTTCTTTCCTTACTCCTGCTTTTTATTTCTGCCTTTTACACCTGCTTTTTACTTGGTTTTTATTGTCTCTTCTTACTTCTTCTGTTATTTCTGCCCCCATCTTCCTCCCGGCTGCTGCCACTGTAACCCCCCTCCCCCCCCCCCCACACCCCTGTGCCCTTCTTAATGGCAGCTACAGCGACGATGCACCAAGGGCAAGCCAATCTGCACCAGTACGCATTTGGACCGCACCCAGCACCAGAAATCCCGGATCACCGACGAGCCATTCCCTGACCACCCTCCATAATGATGTCACAACCCTCCACGCCTTAACACTGAACATCTCAGCACCTGCTGCACCGCATCTAGGGACGTCCACGGACCTTTTTCCTCCCGGAACAACCTCAGTTTCAGCCACAGTGGACAAATGGAACACACAACCCTGAAACCACTGACGCCCACCACAACCTCAACTTTATCAACTTCCTCCTTCTGAAAATATATGCTCCCTTCACAAGCACACCACTGAACTCTGAGACCTGATCGACTCCATCCGTCCAGACTTCATCTTCCTAACCAAGAGGGAGACCAACCCTACCTCCAGACAGGGCATCGCCCTCGCAATACCAGGCGGCTATAACTTTCTATAGAAGGACCGACCCTCCCTTCCAGGCAGAGGACTGACCATCGTACCCAAGTCCTCACTCTGCATCACGGTCAACAAGGAGGAACACTGCACCACAATGGAATACTTCCACTTCCACATCCAAGCCACTCACAACTCCTCCATCTGTGGCACCCTAGTCTACAGACCGCCTGGCCCCTGCCCAGCCTTCATGGAGACCATTGTAGACATCCTGGCATCCAAATACTTCTTCCTTGGCGACTTGAATTTGCACCTGGAGGACCGCAATGACCGAAACACCACCACCCTACTCAACAATCTCACCACCCTTGGGCCTCCAAGCAACTGATCACCGTGCCCCCATATGCCGCAGAACACACACACTAGACCCCATTTTTACCTCAAGCAACTGGATTACCTTCAAGAATACCTCCACTCCGGACAAGATCGAACATCACTGCACACACTTTGCCATTACCGCACCCCACCGCATCCCCAGGGCCCCCCCCCCCCATAGGAAATGGATGGAATTATAGACGAGCAACTCACCTCGACCCTCGCCAAATCATCCACACACCCCCCCCCCCCCCAACAGATGACGCCAATGCCGTAGCACGCACCCTCAACACCTGGATCACTGAATGGGCCAGGTCCTTAGCCTCCGTCTGATAAGTTTCTGACAACTTCAGTCAAGCACGTCCCAAAAAAAGCCAGCTGGTTCAACGATGAACTCCAAGAATCCAAACACACCTGCAGGCGCCTAAAGAAATAGCAAAACCTGCAAAGGCCTTGCCTCTTTCAGAGCAGTCATTGCCACCCATCAAGAACGCAAAAAAAGCTGCACTCCATGAACACATCAACACCTCCCTGCACAACACAAGAGAACTCTTCACGGTAATCAATGAATTCATCAATCCTCCCTCCGAAACCACCAACACCACCCCCCCCAAATCTCAATCCCTCTGCGACAAACTGGTTGCTTTCTTCCACCACATGACAGCTTCCTCCCACAGAACCCACCCACTGTCAGAACCTACGATCGACCCAGCCCCCCCACCAGAACCCACCCAAACCATCCACAGCTGGTCCGTGCTCACCACAGAAGAGACTGAAATCATCATGCACAGCATTCACTTAGGAGCTCCAACAGATCCCTGTCCTCACCACATCTACAACAGAGCCAGTGCATCCATTGCCCCTGAACTCCACAAGGCGCTAAACTGCTCCATCACAACAGCCACCTTCCCCCGAAGACTGAAAACACGCCGAAGTCCGCCCCATCCAGGAGAAACCAATAGCCAAACCATCCGAGCTCAAGAACTTCCGATCCACCTCACTGCTACACCATACCCACCCAAAGTCCCGGAAAAAGCCATAAACTTGCAGCTGCGACAATACCAAGGACAACTCTGGATACCCCTCAGTCTGGATGCCACAGCAACCACAGCACGGAGACAGCTCTTCTTGCAGCCACTAATGACAACCGCACACTCCTTGCCTGCAGACACACTTAGTACTCATACTATTCGATACTCATAATTTTCGACCTCTCAGCAGCCTTTGACACGGTCTCCCATAGCTCACTGTGCACCAGACGCTACGACGCAGAAATCCGCGTAATAGCCTTGCAATGGCTCCACTCCTTCCTCACTGGAAGAACACAGAAAGTCAGGCTCCCACCCTTCATATCCAAACCAACAGATCCTCCCTGATCCCAATGCCCTTCAACATGTACATGGCCCTGCTGGCAGCCACCATGAGAGACCACAAAATTAGCATTGTGTCATATGCTGATGACACACAACTCATTATATCCCTCACTGAAGACCTGGACAAAGCTAAGAGGAACTTTCACACCAGGATGAAAGCCGTCACTGCCTGTAGGAGGGGGATCTGCCTCAAGCTTAACTCAGACAAACTAGGTCATCTTCGGAAACTCCACCTCAGCCTGGGACGACTGATGGCCCACATCGCTCAGCGCACCACCTACTCTGACTGACCACGCCCGCAACCTAGGAATCATTCGACTCCTCCCTATTTATGACCTGATAGGTAAATGCAGTCTTCTCTTCCTGTTGGCCACCCTCCTCAAACTCTGCAAAATCTTCAAATGTATCCTGGTCAACTGCCGGAAAATGATCACCCAGGCTTTAGTCACTATCAAGCAAGACTACAGCAATGCGCTCTATGCCGGCACCCTAACAAAGATCATCAGGAAACTACAACTCATCCAAAATGCCACCGCAAGACTCGTCCTGAACCTCCCCTACCAAGAACACATTTCCCAAAACCTGTGCATCTTCCGTTGGCTCCCGATAGAGAAGCGAATCAACTTCAAACTACTCACCCACACCAACAAGGCCCTGCACAACATTGAACCGGCGTAACTGAACAATCGCATCTCCTTCTATAACCCGGCCAGACCTCTCCGCTCCACCCAGCAGGCGCTACCTACTGTCTCACGCATCTGGAAAACCACAGCTGGAGGAAGATCTTTTGCATACCTTGCTACTAAGAGCTGGAACAATCTGCCCATGCACCTCAGACAAAGCCCATCTTCCACCATTTTCAGGAAGAACCTCAAAACACGGCTTTGAATGAGGCCCAGACTCACCACGTTGAGGCCCTCATGTTTGAGTAGTTGCTCTTTATAAAAAAAAACAAATGACTGATTCATTGCCTTTGGTTGGGCGGTGGGAGGGGGAGCATGCTTCTGCATGACTTGCAAGACTTAATGTCAGACCCCCAAACATCAGAGACAGGCGTCACGCGGGTCCATGATAGAAAACTATCCATCATAGTCCCTACTAGAGATTGAAGCCTTAAAGTCTGACAGATGACAGACCCGTCCTGCACCTTAGGCTATCTAAGTAAGATGAAAAAGAGTTATGTGGAGATTAACTTGGGAGAGCAAAGCTTCAGATTCATGCAGATGATGCAGAAAGAGTGAAATGACATTGGGTGCTTGGGAATGTATTTTGTATAAGAAGTTATAGCTGCAATTTGTACCTTATTCAATAAAAACTGCAAATCTGACTTTGTTAGACAGAGGTGGGGTAGGATGACAGGCATTCTGGATACACCACGTATAAAACCTCTTCCGCTTAAATGAATAAGAATGCCTTGTTGATGGTCCTTCAGAATGTTCATGCACTCCTGTGAAAGACGTAAGCGACCATATTGTAGGAACTCAGGAGCCATGCTGTCAAGCTCAGCGAGGGAAGGTTGGGGTGGAATATCTTCCCTCCGCGCTTGTGAAGGAGATCCAGTCTTCGCAGCAGTCTTTTGGTCTTTCTGACAGATGAAGGAGATTTGCATCCCACCACTTGTGAGGTCATACTGGGGCTATCAGGATCATTCTGGTCCTGACTCTATCTGGCTTGTTGATGACTGTCAATATCAGAGGAATGGTTGGAAAACGCATACAGAAATGTTCCTGACCAGACTATCAAAAGGGCACTGTTCCCAGTCAGTACAACCTGGATGCGAAGTCTGGGCATTTTCTGTTTGTTTCGTCTGCAAATAGGTATTTCAGGCTGCCTCCATTCCTGAAAAATGTCTTGTACAATGTTGGTGTGCAGTATCCAGTCATGAGAGTCTGACATTTCAGCTTAGAGTCTGCCATCATGTAATCGCCGAGATGGTTAATTTCCTCGCTATGAGCCAGTGCAAGATGGCTGCACTTCCAAGGAGAAGGGCTTGCTTGAGCAAATAGTGCATTGTGCTAGTGTCTGTTTGGATGAGGAACACGCTGGATTTGATTGATGAGTAGAAAGAATTGAGAGCTAGATGAAGCCCATAGTTCCAGCAGGTTGATGTGGTATTGATGCTGCTTGGACAACCTCAGGCCCTGCATCCGTAAGGAATCCATGTGAGAACCCCAGTCCTGGATGATGGTCTGGGCAGGAATATCCCGGTGAAAAAGAATACTGACCATTAGTTTTTTTCATGGAGACCACCATGGGATAGACACTTGCATAGCCTGAGACAGGGTAATTTTGGTGTCCCAATAGTCCATGAATAGTCCATCTGAACCTCTAGATGCTGCTGAAACAGTCTCATGTGCAGCCTGCCATTAGGAACAATGAAGATGCACGACTCCATGGATCTAGAAGGGACACCCACTTGCCTGACTGATTGCTGCGGTGTGAAGGAGGTTGGCACACTTCCTAGCTATTAATGATACTCTCCTCAGAAGGCTACACTTTTGCAACCTTTGTGTTTAGTGAGGTAATCGATCCATTCAGTTTGCACATGGATGGATTTTTTTTAATTGATCTGCAGGAGTAATGATTGGAGGACATCGACTGAGATCTGGTAGTGTTTTCTCCTCCGGTCTAAGGAGGAGCTTTTCGAAGATGCCTTTCTTTCTCAATGCTGCTGCTACAACCAACATGCAACTTTGAAAATGTTTGTGATGCTGACTTCAGGCCGAAAGAAAGTATTGTGTATTGGTAAATGTTTGGATGCTACCTTGGAACCTCAGGAACGTCTGGTGTTTGCTGGCAATTACCAGGCATCCTTGAGTTCAATGGAAAACATCCCATCTCCCTGATAAAGATGAGAGTATGTTTACTGTAGAGCTAGCAGTTAAAACTTCTTTTTGATTTGTTTGTTGAGTAGACGTAAGTTTAGAATGCATCTGAAGTTATTTAAGCCTTTTTTTTTTTTCGTAACGAGGCAAATTTCGCAAGTACACTCCTACTCCTCTTTGAGAGGCTGGAACCTCTTCTATTGCCTCCCTGCATACTAGAGCTTAGATCGCACGAGGTTCAACCAGTGACCAGATAGTTTTTGGAAGTGGAATGGTAGAAGGAGGGGTCTTGAATTGGAGCAGCCTTTGACTACAATATTTAGGACCCATTTGTCACTGCCAGTGTTGCACCACTTGTCTAGATGATAGGCAATAACTTCCTCACACCAGAGTGGGTAACAGCAAGGTAGGATGCAAGCATGATTTGGTTGGTGCATTTTGAAGGAAGTTCGGGGCTGTCGAGTGGTACACCTCAGTGCTTATGACTTGATGAGGATCTCCTGGAAGAGAAGGATTGGAGGCAGACTGCCAGTACAGTGAAGCTAAGAGCCTGAAGCTGCTAAGCTCAGGGGAGCAGTGTTTTTTTGACCAGGTGCAATTACCAAACAGGCATTCTTTTTATTTATTTTCCTAATTTAATGCAGTGTTGCACATTGGCTAGGTGCTGCAATGCAGCCTTTTTTTCCATTTTCTAAATTGGCTATTCCAGTGAGGAAAACTCAGCAAAAGACTTCCTGCTTACCTCTATGGAGAACATACATAAATGGACCACTATTAACCCTGGTCAGGCACTCAGAAGATGCCACCCATCTATGCCCCTCCCTGACACTTCTTTAAGTCCCATTGCCCTTGCCCAGCCCCAGTAAGTGTAGAGGCTGGCCTGTCCATTTAACGAGCAATGTATCGTTAGAGCATTCATACTGCCTAATATCGTAATCCCTACTAATATTCGTGGTGGAGAACAGATTTAAAGGTGCAGTTACAGATAATGAGCAGTCACTGACAACTGGGAGGGGGCATGCTCCCTGAAGAACAATAGTTCTGGAACACTGGATTCTAATATTTGCCACTGAAGTAAGGCTAGCAACAACTAGTCACGATTTATTCCATTCTGAAGCAAACAAATGCCAGATACTTTACCTTCACATTTATCACAAATTACGTTTTTCTGAAGAGCCAGCTTCCTTGTAGCTCCATTATACAGATCTTCCAGTGACACGGACAGTTGATGAACAACATTCTTGCCTTAAAGAGACACAGTAATAAAGTTTAAGATTTGGGTCATTGTCAGTGCAAACCCATACCAAGGCTTATTTTGGATGATTAACGGTGACCACCTTTTATCAAAATATTAAGGAGTAGTCTATACGCTCAAGACTGAATTTCTAGACTAATTTCAGCTAAGTATACTAAAATGTCATGCCTGGACTTGAGTCTCTAATATCCAAATCACACCTTGAAGCTATTCCAACACCACTTCAATGGGTTCATAAACATCGAGCATTAAGTGTGAGCAGTGAATAAAGATCTACTTGCCATTGAAGACAAACACCAAAGCGTGGAACATTACTGAGACATTGCTGAGTGTTCCCCTGAAATGTGCATACCAGAATAAAGAGGGAAGCAGGACCACAAGAAAACAGCGACAGTGGTCAACGGGACAGAATTCAACCACAGTGCTTTCTGAATATTAAGCCTAATTAGGATACCAAAAACAAACAAAAAATTACTATAAATATATATATAAACTGTCACTTACCCATATAGAAACTGTCACTTACCCAGTGTACATCTGTTTGTGGCATGGGACGCTGCAGATTCACATGCTGTGCATTACCCTGCCATCTAGTGTTGGGCTCGGAGTGTTACAAGTTGTTTTTCTTCGAAGAAGTCTTTGAGTCACGAGACCGAGGGACTCCTCCCTTTCGGCTCCATTGCGCATGGGTGTCGACTCCATCTTAGATCGTTTTCCCCGCAGAGGGTGAGGTAGGAGTTGCGAGTATACTAGATGTGCCCATGCAATGGAGTAGGTATGTATGTACATAGTGTGTATCAAAAGAATAGTTATTTACAAATTTTCAATTTTCATTCAACTAATAACGGCTACAGGCTCCCGGGGAGGTGGGATGGCGCATGTGAATCTGCAGCATCCCATGCCACGAACAGATGTACACTGGGTAAGTGACATTTTCTGTTCGATGGCATGTGTAGCTGCAGATACACATGCTGTGCATAGACTAATAAGCAGTAGTCTCCCCAAAAAGCGGTGGTTTAGCCTGTAGGAGTTGAAGTTGTTTGAAATAATTTTCTTAATACAGTCTGTCCTACTGTGGTTTGTTGTGTTGCTAACACATCTACACAGTAATGCTTAGTGAATGTATGAGGCGTAGACCAGGTGGCTGCTTTACAAATTTCTGTCATAGGTATATTCCCAAGAAAAGCCATTGTGGCGCCTTTCTTCCTAGTGGAATGTGCTCTTGGTGCAACAGGTAAATCTCTTTTTGCTTTACTATAGCAAGTTTGAAAACATTTAACTATCCATCTGGCGATGCCTTGTTTGGATATAGGATTACCTGCATGAGGTTTTTGGAAGGCTACAAACAATTGTTTTGTTCTGTCAATGTAATACATTAGTGCTCTTTCTATGTCTAATAATGTATGCAAGGCTCTTTCGGCTACTGAGTCTGGTTGCAGAAAGAAGACTGGGAGTTCCACCGTTTGGTTTAGGTGGAATGGTGATATGACCTTTGTTAAGAAATTGGGATTTGTACGGAGAACCACTTCTGTTTATGTATTTGTATAAAGGGTTCTTGAATAGTAAATGCTTGTATCTCACTTACTCTTCTAAGTGATGTGGTAGCTATTAGAAAGGCTACTTTCCAACTTAAGTATTGTATTTCACAGGAGTGCATGGATTCGAATGGTGGTCGCATGAGTCGTGTTAATAAAATATTAAGGTTCCACGAAGGTACTGGTGGTGTCCTTGGGGGTATGATTCTTTTTATTCCCTCCATAAAAGCTTTAATGACTGGGCTTCTAAAAAGCGATGTTGTATGTGTAATCTGCAGATAGGCAGAAATTGCAGTGAGATGTATTTTAGTGGAAGAGAATGCTAGATTAATCTTTTGTAAGTGTAATAAGTAGCTTACAATGTCCTTTGTGGAGGCATGTAGTGTTTGAATGTGATTAGTGTGGCAGTAGCAAACAAATCTTTTCCATTTGTTTGCGTAACAATGTCTTGTGACCTCCATACACTCTTGTGTAAGGTTTAAATGTCCGAATTCTAAGACTTCAGGAGCCAGATTGCTAGATTGAGCGATGCTGGACTGGGGTGTCTGATCTGTTGTTTGTGTTGTGTTAACAGATCTGGTATGTTTGGTAATTTGATGTGAGGTACTACTGATAAGTCCAAAAGTGTTGTGTACCACGGTTGGCGAGCCCAGGTTGGTGCTATGAGTATTAGTTTGGGTTTGTTTTGACTTAGTTTGTTGACCAGATACAGAATGAGTGGGAGAGGGGGAAAAGCGTAAGCAAATATCCCTGACCAACTGATCCATAGTGCATTGCCCTCGGATTGAGGGTGTGGGTACCTGGACGCAAAGTTTTGGCATTTTGCGTTTTCTTTTGTTGCAAATAGGTCTATATTTGGTATTCCCCAGCGGAGGAAGTGATCCTGTAGGATCTGGGGATGAATTTCCCATTCGTGAGTTTGCTGGTGACCTCGACTGAGATTGTCGGCTAACTGGTTCTGAATACCTGGTATGTATTGTGCTATCAGGCGAATGTGATTGTGAATTGCCCAATGCCAAATCTTTTATGCTAAGAGACACAGTTGCGACGAGTGTTCCCCTCTTGTTTGTTGAGATAATACATTGTTGTCATATTGTCTGTTTTGACAAGAAAGTGTTTGCGGGCTATCAGTGGTTGAAATGCTTTTAATGCTAGAAACACTGTTAGCAGTTCCAAATGATTTATGTGAAGTTGTTTTTGTTGATTGTCCCATTGACCCTATATGCTGTGCTTGTTGAGGTGTGCTCCCCACCCTATCATGGAAGCATCTGTTGTGATAACAGCTTGAGGCACTGGGTCTTGGAATGGCCCCCCTTTGTTTAAATTTATAGGGTTCCACCATTGAAGCGAGGAGTGTGTTTGGCGGTCTATCAACACTAGATCTTGAAGTTGACCCTGTGCTTGTGTCCATTGTTTTGCTAGGCACTGTTGTAAGGTCCGCATGTTTAATCTTGCTTTTGGGACAATGGCTATGCATGAAGACATCATGCCTAGAAGTTTCATTACAAACCTTACTGGGTAGTGTTGGTTTGACTGTATACTTGATGTTATATTTTGGAACGCTTGGACCCTTTGTGGGCTTGGAGTGGCAATTGCCCTTTGTGTGTTGAGTGTTTCTCCCACGTATTGTTGTATTTGGGATGGTTGCAGATGTGATTTCTGGTAATTTATAGAGCACCCTAGTTTGTGTAGAGTTTATATAACGTATTGTGTGTGAAGAAGACACTGTTGTTGAGTGTTGGTTTTTATTAGCCAGTCGTCTAAATATGGGAATACATGCATGTGCTGTCTCCTTATGTGAGCAGCTACTATTGCTAGGCATTTTGTGAATACCCTTGGGGCCGTTGTTATCCCGAACGGTAACACTTTGAATTGATAGTGTATGCCGTGTATTACAAACCTTAAGTATTTCCTGTGAGAAGGATGGATGGGTATGTGAAAGTACGCATCCTTGAGATCCAATGTTGACATGGAGTCCTCCTTTTTCAGTAAGGGAACCACGTCTTGAAGTGTTACCATGTGGAAGTGGTCTCATTTGATGAAGAGATTCAGTGTTCTGAGATCGAAGATAGGTCTTAACGTTTTGTCGTTTTTTGGAATTAGGAAATATAGTCAGTAGACGCCTGTTCCTTTCTGGTGGTTGGGTACTAGCTCTATTGCTTTTTTTGTAATAGTGCTTGTACTTCTATCTGTGTTAGGTCTAGGTGTTGTTTGGACAGATTGTGTGCTCTTGGTGGCACATCTGGCGGGAAATTTGTGAATTCTATGCAATAACCATGTTGGATAATGGCTAGGACCCATGCGCCTGTGGTAATGTGTGTCCAGTTTTGATAGTATGCGGTCAGTCTCCCCCCCACTGGTGATAAGTGTTGGGGTTTTGTGACATTGAAGTCACTGTTTGGTCTGGCTTGTTTTGGGTGTCTGGAACTTCCCCTTCCTCTTGGGAATTTTCCTCCTCTATAGGAGCCACGAAACCCTATCCTTTGTTATTGTGCCTGATAGGTGGGTCTGGTTTGAGAGGTGGAAGGCTCTGGTGTTTGCATTCGAAAACCTCCTCTGAATTGTGGCTTCCTAAATGTGCCTCTGACTTGTGGGGAGTAGAGCGCGCCCCTGGCTTTGGCTGTGTCTTTTTTTTTTAACTTTAATTGCTGTGTCCACTTCCGGGCCAAACAATTGTTTTTGGTTAAATGGCATATTCAACACCGCTTGTTGGATTTCTGGCTTGAATCCAGAGCTTCTTAACCATGCATGCCTGCGAATGGTTACTGCAGTGTGGACCGTTCGTGCTGCAGTGTCTGCCGAGTCTAGTGCGGACCTTATTTGGTTGTTGTATATTGCCTGTCCTTCTTCCACAACCTGCTGGGCACGTTTCTGGTGTTCTTTGGGCAAGTGTTGTATAATGTGTTGCATCTCGTCCCAGTGTGCCCTATCGTAGCAAGCAAGTAGGGCTTGTGAATTAGCGATCCGCCATTGATTGGCTGCCTGTGCTGCCACTCGTTTACCCGCTGCGTCAAACTTTCTACTCTCTTTGTCAGGCGGTGGTGCGCCTCCTGACGATTGAGAGTTTGCTCTCTTTCTTGCTGCTCCTACAACCACTGAGTCCGGTGTAAGTTGTCGTGTTATAAACACAGGATCCGTTGGGGGAGGCTTGTACTTCTTCTCCACCCTAGGCGTGATAGCCCTTCCTTTAAATGGCTTCTGGAATACTTGTTTTGCGTGTTTGAGCATACCCGGGAGCATTGGCAGGCTCTGGTAGGAAGCGTGGGTGGATGCCAAGGTGTTGAACAGGAAATCATCCTCTATTGGCTCAGAATGCATTGCTACGTTGTGGAATGTAGCTGCCCTGGATAGTACCTGTGTATATGCAGTACTGTCCTCTGGAGGTGACGGTTTTGTTGGGTAACAATCCGGACTGTTATCTGATACTGGTGAGTCATATAAGTCCCATGCATCAGGATCATCCTGTGTCATCCCTGTATATGTGGGTGATTGCATTGGAGGTGTTCCCACTGGAGAAAGTTATGGTGAGTGTGGTGGTGAAGGTTGTGGTGAAAATGTTGGTGGTGGGGGATTTTTCTCTAGCCACCTTCGCCTTCATTTCTGTCTCCTGAAATGCCAGTTTTCTTTTGGTCTTAATTGGAGGGAGAGTTTGTATTTTTCCAGTCTCTTTCTGTATATTCAACCTCCTCTGTGTATGGTCTGGTTCGTCCATACTTATTTCCTGCTCAAACCTATGTCTTTCCTTCATTTGGCTGGAAACTCCTTGAAGCCGCTTTTTTCGGTACTGATGTTTCCGAAAATGTCTTTTTCAGTTCCGATGCTGTTTTTTTCACTTTGGGTGAGTCCAACTCTCGGTGTCGAGATCGTTCGGTGCCGGAATCTCGACTGGAGTCGGAAGTCTTCGGCAAATCTCTGGCCTTTTTAGGTGCCGATGTTTGGTCAACTTCTTTTCGATGGGTTAAGCCATGGCCTGCTGGCGGTGGCATCCCCTTGGCCTTGAAAATCTTTGTGCGAGTTTTGGACGGGGCAGGTTTACTCACTGTTCACTGCACCGTCGAGGTTCGGTCACTTTCGGATTCGTCCGAGTTCGATTCCTGGATGGAAATTCTTTCCTCCTCTCCGACGTCGAGTTGCTCTCTCGGTGTCGACGCCATTTGTAGTCTTCTCGCTCGATCACGTAGGGTCTTTTTAGATCGAAACACTCGACAAGCCTGACAAGTATCCTTGCTGTGTTCTGGTGATAAACACAGATTACAGACCAGGTGCTGGTCTATATAGGGATACTTGGAATGGCACTTCGGACAGAAGCGGATGGGGGCCCGGTCCATTAGTCTTTGACGATGGATGTGGTTGGGCCGACCAGGCCCCGCTGAAGAGGGGAAGCCCCGAAGGGCCGCCGGAGCGCTCCTGCAGTCGGTGCCGATAGAACAACACTAACCCGCCGGTACCAAACGCGAACAATACCGTCGAATTTTCGATATTTAGCTAACTTTCCCGATTCGAAATACGGAGCGAAGAGGAACACGTCCGAACCTGATGGCGGAAAGAAAACAATCTAAGATGGAGTCGACGCCCATGTGCAATGGAGCCGAAAGGGAGGAGTCCCTCTGTTTTGTGACTCGAAAAGACTTCTTCGAAGAAAAACAACTTGTAACACTCAGAGCCCAACACTAGATGGCAGGATAATGCACAGCATATGTATCTGCAGCTTCACATGCCATCGAACACATATATACATATATATATAAAAAAATAATGCTTTTTTTTTAAGTTTAACATGACGGACTTTCCAACAAGCATCTGACACCCCCCCAAAAAAAAAAAAGAAAATACACTATTGTGGAGATTTTAACAAAAGAGAAATGAAACTGCACCTGAGCACTGTGGCACAAGCCTAAAAAGTGATTTTGTCACAACAATGTGTATAAACGTTTGCCTCAACTCGGTTGTTTGATACTGAAAATGAGGACAGACAAAATTCTAGGGGTCTAAAACATTTCTAACTGAGAAAATTCAGCAAGGTTGTTCAAGATAATCTTAAAATGTTGCACCCCTGTTACGATGTGCCTGCAAGACTGTTGGATGAGAAGTTGCTAACTATATTCTGTACTTATTAGCTACTATACTTACAAGTACTAATACTTGTCTAAAACGAGTTTAAACATACCTCGTTTCTCTCTATTCATCCGACTTCCACCACCAAAGAACATATCGAAGATATCCATCGGTGAGGAGAAGCCAGCTCCACCAATACCTCCTTCTTTAATAGCCTGCTCCCCTCCCTGGTCATAGAGGTCTCGCTTCTTCGGGTCGGACAGGACTTCATAGGCCTGGGATAGAAGCTTGAACTTTGAAGACAGATGAACAGGGGGTTGAGCGGTTGATGAAAGGCTGGACTCCCATTTAAATTGAGTTTAAATTGGAATTTATGATCACACCAGCCAGATTCAGTTGGTTATAAAGGCAAATGCAATCTACGTTTGAATTCATGCTCAGTACATAGCATATAGGATGCAGGGTAGAAATGAACTGCGTCTTGGGACAGGGGTACCAATCATACTGTCACAAATATTAACTCTTCATTTTTTTTTATTCTAATTTGGTACGGTAGATTAAATTAGGTAAATCCATACCGGAACTGCTTGGTCCAATACAATCCATTAATGACCAAATAGCGCCAAACTGTACCAAGTGGGTAAGCAAATGTGATTTTTAATAGCAGTTGTTAAATACACCACACCTTTCCAATCTATTTGGTACCCCTTTTATGATCTACAATTTGCTGCAAAAAAATCTAAGATTAGAAAACCTACCATACAGTAAAAGGGTAGCTGTATTGTGGTCTCTTGTTGCAGGTAGGCTTAATGTCAGGTACGATATTGTTAAAATGAAACTTGCCTGCCTAGCCCATACCACGTCTCATGATCCTTTAAAAAGGCTGCCTCCTTAAATGTACGAGGTCCACGTCTTCTAAATGCAGTGCAAAATACCAGGTGGGCAGCCACTGCAATTGTTTAAGATGGAGTATGGTGACCTCCCTCCAAATAATGTATCATGCTTTCACCCATGCTTTCTTAATGTACTTATGCCCACTGTAGCAACAGGAACGCTTAACATCACAGCAGGGCATAAAAATGCTTCAGGGCAGCCTGCCCAACAGTACCTAATAAGACCCACATCGGGCCCCAGTGTCCTCCTTTTCCTAATAGGGAAACACACTTAAGCTGTGCTTTAACAGCAACTTAGTACAAGCATTGGCAAAGCTGACAGATTTTGTATTTTGGACGTATTAGGTTTGCCAAATGCTGGCAATTGCAGCATTGGCAAGCATAATACGTCCGCTTCACAAATGCACACACAAAAAGGTCGCAGTGTGATGTAATGGAGGGCCCGGTGAGAGTGTTGTGTTGCTTTGTTATTAGAATATTGAGAGGATGACATGGTATGGTTCTGTGATGGAGTAGTGTTCCAGAGAACGCAGGGTGCAAGAGATGAGAGTCAGTTACCGTTCAGATCAGTCTTGTTTGTACTGTGATCTTTAATAAAGAAGATTTATGTACATTTGTGGTGGATTTAACATTTCGAAGTGAAAGGAAGGTGCGCATAATGGGGAGGAGTGGGTAGAAGCACACAAAGACACACAAAGCACAGGGGAGAAGAACACAGGAGAAACATTAACACAGGAAACATACTTGGCGTGCGTGAAGCACGCGACCGAAAGCTGAAACAGTTTTGTTAAGTGCTTAAAACAAAATGAAAAAAGTAATTTCCTAAAGCGGCCATTGGAAGATGTAAGTCATTTAAGTAAAATGATGGTAAGATGGCTAAGCTCCAGAAGGAACAAAATCAAGAATAGGAAGGCAAGCTACTGGAATAGAAACAAGCAAGTATGGCAGTGACAATAAAGGAAACCAATGGTAAGCAATGGGCTGGCTGTCAGCCCACAATGGGCCTTTTGCAACAAGCCGCTCGCGCTGCCTGGCAGACAACAACTGAATAAGAAGTTTTGCACTCAGTTGTAATAGCAACTGAAGCATGAGCCTTTCTCTCTGTTGTGAAGAAAAGGAGGACGTAGTTGACCATAGTAAGACTGGCACATTAAAGGGTATAGTTTGAAGAACACATTCCTGAAAAGACTCAATGCATTACCAGAATTCAGGCTGCAGACATCATAGAATTACACTCATAGATGAAAAAGACCCGATATGACACTGATGAAAAACTAGATTCCTATTCACTGTGAAACACTCAGGTTAAGGTTAAAGAGACGTCCAGTGCAAAACAAACAAAAAATACTAGGTGCACACTAGGACTCACGGTAAGGTATGGATATCGTATTATTAAAGTGTGAACTTAGCCAAAAGGCATTGGAGCCCTGTCATGGTCAAATACGAGCATACAGTCAACAAGCAAAAGGAAAAGGGGCTGGGTTATGAACAGGTAATTCATTGTGAAGTAGTGTCCCTTTAAAGGAGTCTTCAGCTGTCAAAACAGGGAAGTCGTATCTATTCTTGGGGGAATAGATAATGTGTACATGATGCAGCTGGTTTTGAAGAAGTGCAGGTCAGCTGGGGCAACCAATGGACTGCCGTCAAATATACTGCTAGGTGTAGAATGCACTAACTGCTGTCCTTGCCCAGGGTCCCACTCACTAAAATGACAGTGGGAGTCGTGGTGCGATTCCTATGGACTGACATGCGCCATAACCTCACCATGGTCCTTTCCTGCCAAGTTTATCTGGCCATTTTCTCTGTGTCCCCCTCACCCCCGATCAGACAAATCAAGCTACAAGGCAGCCGTTCTACATAACCACAGAAAAGGGTATCGCTTATTAGAAATTACCTTTTCTCCCTCATTAGGGTTTTTGTCAGGATGATACTTCAATGCTAGCTTCCTGTATGCCTTCTTGATTTCATCTGCGCTGGCTTGAGGCTTGACCCCTAGAATGTCGTAATAGCCAGTTTCTTTCACCATGTTGAGCCTGTCAAATGCAAAAGTGGGGTCAAACAGTTGTATCAGATCTGTGTGGTCAAAAGGGCAACTCTTCAACAACCACAGAAGTTACATCCTCAAGGGTCCTTACCTAAAGTTCATTACTTTGCAAAACATTATTCACACGTAGGGGCGATTTTATTTATCCCTTCTGGACAGACAATGTGAAAGGAAACCCACTTTATTTGCACCCCTTTGAGTCGTAATAGGTCTTTGTAACCCTTTTAATGTGCTTTGGGTAGAAAGCAGTTTTACTTAAGTTAAGGCACGCACAATCCAAATGTTGTCAAAGCACAGTCCAGTACTGTGGCAAGTAACTCTCACAAATAAATACTTGTATATGCTTTAGAAACGGGTTGCTTCTTCAGGCGCTGGATGGCTTTTTTTTTATTATTTTTTAACAGTTGTATATAGCGTGAACTCGACCAGAAGCTATCAAAGCACTTTACATGAGCACCACTATTTTTGTTTTTATATGTACGGGGTGATTGAGTGGTTTGCCGAGAGTTAAAGGGCTTTGACCAGACGCCGAGGCTAGAGCTTGGTTCCCTAGCTCAAGGGTCGGCAGCTCCGACCTTAACACTACATCTCGCCCCTTTAAAAGCACCGTGTTACAAGCCCCGACTATTTTGGAAAGACTTCAAGGAAACAGTGCAAAAGTGCCACTAAAGACGGTAAAACACAATTAAACAAATAAACCTTTCTTTAATTCGGATTGCGCGATTTTGCCCCCACTGTCATCTGAGGTAAACGGAAATAAGACTATCACGTTTTGTAAAACGAATCGTGAACAAACCTAAAAATCTCTATTTGATCTGTCAAAGTAAGCGTCGTTGGACCACAGTTCACATTCCTTCCCTTAAATGTACCATAATAAACTTGTCTGAGTAATTCCACTCCACTAAGATCTCCATTAAACCCTCCAAAAGGGCGTCTGCTGCTGAGGTCAATTCGATACCCACTATAATTTCATCTTTACCTTATTTTGTTTCCCACGTCCCCTCTTTCGTCCTGTACCCGGTGTATAAAGTTTGTTAGACTATGCCCGTTAATCCTGAGTTAATCTTCTATTATATTGTAATCACAAAATGTAGTGATCGTACTATTTCTCAGTTACTAGTGCACACATCGGCGGGCTAAAAAATAATAATAGTCTTAGCAGTCTTTTACACTACCCATCTACGCTGCTTCCATTATATCAAATAAAAAGTGAAGAAAAACACTTACTCAAAAGTGAAAATCTTAACAGCGTGAATAACCACTAAATGCTGAACACTTTTAGTTAAGCAACAATGAACAATTTCGCATTTACTACAGTAGGCGAATTAACAGCTAAACTAAAACTGGAGTTGCTAGTTCATACCTTTCTCTGACTCCCTTGAACTAATAATGACCTTTCGGCGCACCTTTTCAGGATATTCCTATAAAGTGCTTCCTTGGCACAATAAGCCGATGAGGTTAGTGCTAGTACTCCAAACACGCTACTGTGCGATCTCCTCTCCTCAATTCGTCTGCTCGTTATCTGCCAGCACCAACTGCTTCCAGGAAACCTTTATATTGTCCGGGAGTGAGAAGATTCTGGACCCGTGATGTCACGCACCCAGAATATTCTACCACCGACGATGCGGTCCTTCCAGAAACCTCTGGCAATGCAGAGAGCATCCGGCGGTGTAGGTTGTCAAGGAAACAATCCCAGCGTGTGGGTGAAGTCGCCAGCCTTCTCGTGTTTCCAAGATGGCCGCTTAGGGTGCCCGCTCAGGAGGTTTCGGAAGCTGCGCCGCCATCTTTGAAAGAGACGTTTTTTTCCTGTGCCGATGTACGACACCTTTACTAGTAGTTTAAAATATTAAGTACTAAAAAACACATTTTATTTATAATTCAAAAATGGCACACATCTTGACGCAATCAGTATAACCCTGATAATCTTGTGTGATGGCTGGCGTTTTTTAAAACTCGCTTGTAGGTAAAGGCTTTATTATGTACTGTGCATAAAACGTCTTTCACGTTCACGATAAACAATCACTCTCTTTGTCTATAAGGTGACAGCACCGCTGACCCTATTCACTCAGTCGTATGACATTTACGCTAATGGTTAGTTGGTGGTAAATGCCTTCGCAGCGCAGCACCAGCACGCAGCAGCGTGCTTCCGTCTTCGATCTACTATATTGCCAAACTGTTTAATCCTGAACAAATCATATTCTATGTCAGGACTGGAGGCTCCGATTATGCTTCTCAATTCTTTAATACTTAAAATATAGCAGACAATGAAAAAACAGTAACAGTAAAGAGGCTTTGAACCCTGCCCCCATAACCACCAATAGTAGACCAGCACGGTCTATAAATAGGGGGGGCATCAACTGATGTCCTCTTTCTTTGCTGCTTCGCAGTCAGTTAAGTGCCTCCATATTTGTGCTTGTTTTATGTTATTGTGATTTTTATTTGTCTATTTTATTATATATGACATTGGCGCTTTGCTCCTTCTAGTGCACTACGGTGCGTGTTGCGCCCGTATTTCATTTCGTGTAATTGTATGTTTTCTCTTCCTTGGTTTATGCGCGTCCTTTTGCCTTTTATGGTATTTACCGATGCGCTTTTGTTAGCTCGGCTGTGCCTTGGCTGGCAGCCCTCTGGGGCCTTTGAGGTTTTTATTGTGGTTCGTGCCGCATTACGGCAATCTTTTACCGCGCCCCCTTTTGACTATGCTGCTGCTTCCGAAAGGTCAGGCAGGGCTTGCCTGACCTCCGGGTTGCGCTACATTCGCGCTAGGAGATGCGAGTGTAGAGCCCAAATTGGGTTGTTCACATGGTTTTACATCCCACGAGGGAGGGATGTGTCGTGTGTCAACTTCTCTCTCTCGTTGGACTACGGATGCCGGCCCCGGGCTGATTTAACAGAGGCAGTGATTTCAGCAAATTTAACCCTATGATGCCTTGTTTTATAAGCACTGGCTTTTGTTTGTTTGTGCAGGCACTCCTCTCCTAGTACAGCTACAAATCATTTTACATTTTGATCCATTTGTCTTGCTGAGTCTTCTGACGCCCCTGACCTGTCCTGGCTGGGGTTGTAACAATTTAAGAAACTTGCTGTTTTCAGCATTTGGTGAGCACTTCAATCTTGGAAGTTTTGATAACGGCATTAACATGTCTGATGAAAAGTATTATGGCCAGGGCCTAGAGATGTATGGCCCTTATGAAGACGAAGATTACTATTTTGACCCCTGTTTTGAACAGGTTATTGACTCTTCAATTCAGAAGTCATTGGATAAAACAATTTCATCGGCTCTTGTACCCTTATCCCAAAAAATTGAGGATCTAGCTGACCCTTCATCTTCTCTTCCTTCTGGAGATTCTTAATCTCCTACTGTCCCTTCTACTGACCAACAGTGGCCTCACAGGAGTAAATTGGCCAATATTCCTTTTGCTTCTACCTCGGAGCACACTTATGCTTCAGATCAGTCCACGCCTATTACTTTGCCTACAACTGTCTCTGATTCTGATTCTGTTTCCTCTCAGGATTCCACTCCTCCTAAGATACGTACTAAGAAGCGTAAACTTTCTTCTTCCTTCTCCCTCTCTCCTTTTTCTTTCGAGCCGTCTGATATTATTCATCCTAAATCATCAGACTGGGCCCCTGCTGGAGCAGATTATATGCATCTGCATATTCGGAAGGGGTTTGAGAAAGAGGTCAGATCCAGATTGAGATCGGAGTGTCCACAGACAGATTTACCTCATAAAACGGCACTCACTCCTGAGATTGACAACACTATTGTCACATTCCTAAAAAAAATATAACAAGGATCCAAAGAAAGGAATTGACAGAGCTCCCAAGGCCTGTCAAGATAAATTGCTGGATGTATCTGTCCCTGTTGCAAAAATTCTCGAATTGGCTCTTAAGCTCAGGAGAACGGGGCAGCCATTCATCCGGAGGTGCTGCCTGGGTGGACACAACGTGCAATATGTTTCCTTGGCAATGCAAATTGCGCATTAGCGTCGGAGCGTAGAAAATCCATTTGACTGCGTATTGACCCTCAGTTGGCAGACTTGGCTTTGGCTGAAGCTCGCCCTCTAGCCGAAGGACAACTTTTTGGAGACACGTTCATTAAAGACATTGCTAAATTTGTTAATACTTTCACCTCGTTGGATAAATCACAGTCTTCCCTTAAAAGAATGTTTAATCCACTTTTTGGATGGGCTGGTCGATTTCGAGGACGCTCGACCGGCCGGGGCTTTCAGCAAGGTCCTGCCAGAGGTGCTTATCCAAGATGCAGGGGTTACACCCAAGATCCTTCCCAAGCAGGTTTCTACCCCTCCAGATATGGAGGAGCGCGCAACCGCAACAATCAAGGTGCGAACCAAGGTTACAGAGCCATCGATAATGCCCCCACAGGTAATGAATCTTCCTCTTCCTTCTATCCCCTTAGAAGGCAGGCTAACATTCTTCTTTCAAAAATGGGCTTCCATTTCCTCAGATGCATGGGTTCTACATACGGTTCAAGGTTATTCCATAGAGCTGTTTTCATTCTCTCAACAGCACGCATTGCCTAATCCTATTCTTTTTTCCCAACTAGACAAATCCTTTATAGATGGTGAATTTCAGGAATTGTTAGCAAAGAAGGCCATTGCCTTAACCTCCCGTCATCCACAAGGTTTCTGCAGCAACGTTTTTCTGGTGCAAAAGAAGGGAGGTGGGCAGAGACTAGTGCTCAATTTAAGGCATTTCAACCCTTTTGTGGTACATCGTCATTTCAAGATGGAAGGCATCCATCTGTTACAAGATCTTCTTCAAAAAGGAGATTGGATGGTTTGTCTAGATCTGAAAGACGCTTACTTATCAGTCCCCATAGCGCTTTCGCACCGACGGTTTCTTCACATTTCAGTGGAGAGACAGTTGGTACGAGTACCTAACTCTCCCTTTCGGCCTGTCTTCAGCTCCGTGGGTGTTCACCAAACTCCTGAAACCAGTAGTGGAAAACCTTTGCGAGCTGGGCATTCAATTGATTATCTATCTATCTAGAAGACATGATTATCATGGCTCAAGATCAATCACTTCGACTGACTCATCTGTTTTGGGCGATTTCTCTCCTTCAGGATCTGGGGTTTGTGATCAATCACAAGAAATCCTGCATAATCCCATCCCAACAATTGGAGTTCCTGGGGTTCAGAGTGGATTCTGTACAAGCCCAGTTGCTTCTTCCTCCTCAGAAAATGAAATAGATCAAGAGGGAGTTGAAGCTGGCGTTGTCGAAACAGATGGTCTCTTTGAGGTCCCTAGCTCGGATTGTGGGCCCTTTGGCCTCTTCCATCCAGGCGGTGTTTCTGGGGCCTCTACATTACAGGACCTTGCAGAGATTGAAGATCCATTTCCTTCAACAGGGTTTCTCTTATGATCACCTGGTTCCTATATCTCTAGAAACCCAAGAAGAGCTTCAGTGGTGGGTCTCTCACATGGAGGTGTGGAACGACAGGGCCATTTTTGGGGACATTCCCGAGGTGGTGATAGAATCAGATGCCAGTCGTTGGGGCTGGGGAGCGAGATGCAGTCCGTTTTCGACAGGGGGGAGGTGGTCCTAAGAGGAATTGCATCGCCACATCAATTGTCTAGAACTCTTAGTGGGTTCTTTTGCCATCCGATCTCTGTCCCCCCTCAGGAGCAATTGTTGTGTTCTTCTGAAGATGGACAATGTGTCTGCAGTCCCGTATATCAACCATCTGGGGGGAATGAGGTCTCGCCTTCTGTTGAATATTGCCAGGGAATTCTGGCATCTTTGTCTGGATCGGAAGATCGTTGTGATAGCGCAATTCCTCCCGGGCAAAGACAACTTAGTGGCAGACTGGAACTCTCGATTCCTGAGGGATGCCAGCGACTGGAAACATCTACCTTCTGTTTTTCAGAAGGTCATGGGGTTATTGGGGCCTTGCCAGGTGGATCTATTTGCGTCTCGCCTCAATTTCCCGATCCCCAAATTTTTTAGTTGGAGGCCAGACCCTCTGGCGATGGCGATGGATGCATTTCTGCAGGATTGGTCATCTCAGATGAATTATGCGTTTCCTCCGTTTGCTATGATTCCTCGAGTAGCAACGTGCTTGCGACGCCAAGCAGCGTCTGCAGTTCTTATAACCCCCGTTTGGAAGAGCCAACCTTGGTTTCCATCCCTTCTGGAACTCTCGATTGCCCTTCCTCTTCGGCTCCTGGTGTTTCCAGAGCTCCTTTTAGATCCGGTGGGTTCCCCGCATCCTCTGCTCTTATCAGGTCAGCTGTGTCTCATGGCCTGGAAGATATCGGGGGACACTCACAGGTGCAGGGCCTTTCGCCTTCAGCTTCCTCGGTTATATGGCAAGCTTGGGCTCCTTCCACCCACAAACGATATTCCCTGGTATGGAAGAAGTGGGTGGTTCGGTGCATTCGAGGAGACATGGATCCCAATGAATCCGAGGTCAAAGACGTTATAAATTTACTGTCCGAGTGTGCAGACTCTGGTCTATGTTACAGGTTGGTAAATAATTTTAGATCAGCTGCTTCTTCTGGACATTCTTGGATCAATAATAAACCGGCGGGACAACACCCTTTGGTTTGTAAGTTGCTGAAAGGTATCAGAGTGGCCAATCCTCCTAGACCACGCTATTCTCAGCAGTGGGATGTGAATGTTGTTTTATCTTTTTTGTCTAATTGGCCACAAAACCATTTGTTATCTATGAAACAGTTATCCACAAAGTTAACTATGTTACTGTTTAATCTCCTGTCGCAGGGTGTCAGACGTGAAAGCCCTTGATTTAGGAGGGAGGTTGTTTTCTCCTTCTGGGGTTTCTTTTATCATTTCCAAGGGTACTAAGTGAATGTCTTCTTCTGTTGATAATCCAGCTTTTCCACATAATGCCAATCTGTGTGTTGTCAAATGTTTAAAAGTTTATGAAGAAGGCATTGCAAGTTACAGGGTGGATCCTTTGGGTTCTCTTTTTATTTCCACCCAGAAACCTTTCAAACCAGTTTCAGCGGCTACTTTAGCACGCTGGGTTTTGTGATTCTATTTTTAAAATGTTTTATTATAAACCTATAGTACATGTGTCTAATTTGGTGGTGGATCAGCTTTGAACCAGCATAATCGGAGCCTCCGGTCCTGACATAGAATACAAAATTTTCTAGTGTAGCGTTAAGAATTTTAGATTCTATTAAGGACACGGAAGCGAGGATTATCCCACCCAGTATAAAATTTGCTTTGAATGCTCCTATTCAATGATTGTATTATAGTTTTTTGTTTCCCACCCTGGAAAATGTTATTGTCTTAAGTCTCGAGTCTTATCATGGATTTTTCTTTCAGACACGGATGGTAAAAAAGGTTGAACATGTGATGAGCCGTTGCTTGGGTCGTTCTTGGAGATCCGGATTTTGGTGGATTGTTCTCCTTCCCAGAGACTTTGGTTGGACTTGAGCACTTTGTGTTTTTCTGATTTTTTCAAAGAAAGAGGATGTCAGTTGGTGCCTCCCCTGTTTATTGGTCTACTATTGGTGGTTATGGGAGGCGGGGTTCAAAGCCTCTTTACTGTTACTGTTTTTTCATTGGCTGCTATATTTTAAGTAGTAAAGAATTGAGAAGGATAATCCTCGCCTCCGTGTCCTTAATAGAATCTAAAATTCTTAACGCTACACTAGAAAAGTTTGTACTCATGCTCCTCTGCCTCAGTTCACTGATCTAGCGGTATGTGAGTTCTTTGGCTTAATGGAAGAAAATGGTATTTCTAGCAGGTCCCTGGCATGGTTTTCATTAACACAATCGTGGCTGTTTATGGGTATGGTCGCTGTTTTGCATCTGAATACCGGACCACGCTTCTGAAGCTGCCTTGTGCAGGACGCCTCTTGCATACATGCCAACGTATTAGAAGAGGAAAGTGAGAGATTTAAAAAACAGTAATGAGAAAAATATTTTCCTCATGACTTCTATTGAAGCAAAGGCATTTTCAGTCAGGAGACAGGTAAAATAAATATAATTTGGATTCAAAAGTCTGGAGCTCGACTCCTGCATGAATTGGGTCTAATGGCATAAATGCTCCTGGGCTGCAGCTCCTCCCTCATAACCGCCCAAACAGGCACATCTTTTACAGCTTCTAAGAAGACCCCCCAGGGTTTTATGCACAGATTAAATTGCAGTTTTTGCGGCATTATTGTAGCACTTTATTTTACTTGCAGCATTCATTTTCAGCCTTACGCTAATGGAAACTACTAAATCGAAGTACTTCACATTGGTATAGGCATGTTTAAGGTATCTGAGGGTGTTTCTTTGCTATTGAACTTATTTTAACGACATCAAAATCATGAAAACCTGAACTGATTCTGCCATGATTCAAACCAAGAACCTGCTAGTTATCCTAAAAAGTAAGCCACAATGGCTTAATTCCTTGAGTTTCTTTGTAAGAGAACACCTGGTTCTAGATCTATAAACGTTTTGCATCAGGTTTGCGGTACTTTTTTTTTTAGCACATACCTGATGCAGAATCCAAACAAACATTCCCTGCACAGCCTCTGCTGCATGCTCAAAATGTTCCCTACAAGAGCACCCATCAACCCCACTCTCCGCACTACACCAGGGCACTGTGCTCCTCATTCTTCTCCGTGCACAAACTCACAGCACACCATCACTGCACGAGCTCCCTGCACCCATCACAGCTCTCACTAAAGGAGTTCCTTGCACCACTCACTCCCTCTCCGAGACACCAAACAGTAACCTTTGAAATAAAAAGGAGAGACATTTAGTAGGAGATTTGTACACAGTGAAACCAAAAAACCTGGACTAGTCCTGGCTTTCCTGTTTAACCAAATTGTGTGATCTTAGGCAAATATTTTAATTTAATGGTCCGCCTGTTTCTTCACTTTTGGAATTCAAAGTACTATTGCATACATGACTTCAGAATAACAGCTGTCCAAAAACCTATCATACTTGAATTAATAGACTGTAATTTAGCTCTGTGTATAAGAATCTGGGCCACATACAGGGTTCACATGACACACAGTCTTGCCATTTAGTTCACTGTTGGCACTATCGTCAGGGTGAGGGCGGGAGCAGAAATAGTTCTACCTTCATGTTTAAAAACTCTCTTTAAATAAAAATGCTCAGGCAGGTAATTCTGTTAAGAGCCATTAACTAACTTAGGTAAACAAAGCTCTCTGACAGCATAAAACATTTTGTTTTCACTACTGAGAATGTTTTTCTCTTTTGCGGCCAGTATAATAAATACTGCAGCCTCTGCGCTTCTTAACTGATTTTGCAATTATTTGCCGGAGGCTCTTTTTAAAGGCTGAAAAACTGAAAGTTGCTTGTGCTGTAAGAGATGATCGGTTTTCTACGAGCACCAGTTGTATTTTGGTGTCCTCGTCCGTACAACAATAAATGAAATAATCTAAAGCCAGTATTTCCAGACTTTACTTGTATGTACTTCAAACAGCAAATATTAATAGAAAGCAAGCACTTTTAAATGTGTTCTAGAGATATATAGATGATCCATGGCTAAGGTAAACAAAGACAGAAAAGTCATGCTACAAACAAATACATACAATTTTATTTAAATTCCTATTTTGTATCACACCCAGGCCTTTGCAGACTCTTAAAACAACAATAAATGTCTGGCATTTTTCTCTCAGAAAGGTGGCAACCCTGTGTGAGAGGGATGAAAATTGCAGGCAACCAAAATGTAGGACAATTTGCAGCCTCTGTGTGTGCAATGGGACAAACCTGCAAGATGAGTTATGGTTGGCCACCTTGTTTTTTATATTTCACAATACAACAACATGGTGGCCAAGTCACCTCTTCAGAAATACTGGTCTGATAATGAAATATTTAAACAGTGAAAAGTTGGAGTTGTCGTTTTTTTCACCTTAGAAAAAAAGTCTTATTTTGTCACCGAACAAATTCACACTTTTGATTTTCAGGTCCCTTCAGTTTACAAAAGCAGTAACATTGACCGCTGATCTATTCTGCTGTCACCTGCTAGTGAAGAGTGTCCACTGGTGAAATGGATTAGTGACCTAAAACAGCTGCTACAAAAAAATGTCTCACATTGTCCCACAAAGTTTATTTAGCGATTGTCATACTTGGCAGACTTACAGATTTAGGGGGCGGGCTACAACCCTTTAGTACTTCCTAAAGCCTACCAATTTGATCTTTTATTCCTATGGCTTTTACAGAGCCACCTGACAGCCTGTAATTGGAACTGACCAATTTGTCCTGAGAACTGTTACACATGCTAAGAGTACTTCTCGGGTGCAAACACAGAAAGCTTTGTAGCCTAAGGCTCATCGGAGTTACAGGGACACAACTAAAGCTGAACCTCGGGAAGGGCTAACACACCAAGAAATACAATGGGGATAAAACACCAAGGGATGGGGTGGAGATAGTATACCATGCAATGGAGAGTGTTCCAAACTTTACCAATCGGATAAAGAGTGAGAATGCCTCTATTCATCCATCGCTGAGACATTCTTGCAATTACCCACCTAACCCTCTTCAATAAAACCGACACAAACCTAGCAGAAGGCAGAATAAGCAGCCCTGTAGGACTGCACAGGGAGCTACCAAACAGCAAAATACTTGCAAATCACTGTAATCTGGAGATTCTGTGTAACACAAAACCTATGCACAGGATTTAACCTAGTGTAATAAGTATCCACCCTTAAACATCTATTGGCTTTAACATATGAGTCTCACAATAAGTCAGGCCTATTGCATATGTTGTATTCTTTATAATAAACAGTCTGAACCTATGGTATTGGGCATTCATTTTTCTTAATAAACCAATCAGGCCCATAACCTTTATCACTGGTCTTCTAACAAGGCAGCCATCAGGTAAAATATCAGCAAAATTACCAATCCCTATAAAATGAATGTTGGCAAAACTCGTCTTAAGGAGAACTAAGAACTATCCCAGTGAAAATTGTCTACCCCATGGGGGAAATCAATATCAAAACCCATGCATATTAAGGTAATTTGAGAGATTCCTTGAAACAAAATTCTGTTCTACAGCCTTCAACACAGTACAAAAACAATTCATCCAAAAGGCACATTTACTTTGATAAAACCTCTTCACAATAAGTAAGTCAGGTCTTCTTCCTTTGCAATAAATGTAACCTTAGCTTTGTACAGTAAGTAAGTCAGACACACTGTCTTTATTGTAACTCAATAAACAGATTAGACCAGGTCATTTCTCAATGCAGCAGTGAAGCCTATATATAGCCTTTGTTACTGATTTCTCGCCATAACCAACTCAGGCCTAATTCATTAAGCATGAGCTTTCCCAGAAAGCAATCATAAGGCACAAATTGTAAAAGTAAGAACATGTACAAACTTAGAAAAGTTAAAACCATATTCAACCTGTCCCAAAAGGGCCTAGCAGGGATTGTAACAGTTCAAATTTTCTACTGCCAGGATTTGACAGAGAGGGTAACCAACCCCAGAATACTAATCTATGATAGTATTCTGTTACATTGATTGTAAACAGTGTAAAGACAACCACCCATAAATACAATTTGGCTTTAATACATGTGTTTCTGAATAAATCAGTTAGGTCTAATGACTTTGTCATCTTTTCATAATAAAAAAAATTAGATCAGTGGCATCTGACACAAATTGTTCTAATGAACCAGCCAAGCCTATAGCCTTCATCATTGGCTTGTCACCATAACCAATTAAGGTCTCTTGTATTATGCATAAATTGGCAACCATCAAGTGTACTGTTATTAGATCACAAATAAATACATACATATATTTAGCAAACAATATACAGCCCCTCTGACAATAGCCTAGCAAGGATTATTCCATTACAAATCTTCAACACTAAGCCCCTCATTACGACTTTGTTGGATGGAAAAGGCAGTCCGCCGGACTCCTGCAGTCAGGTTACCGCCAGTGCGGTCCCTTCCCAGCGGCCCCTATTAAGAGTTTCTGGCCGGGTCAGCGGGTGGAAACAGAGTTTCCGCCCGCTGGGCCAGCAGGAAACAGCTCACAACATTGACGCCGGCTCATAATAGAGCCGGAGGCAATGTTGCAGTGTGTAGGATGCACCAGCATCCATAGCACTTTTCACTGTCTGCATGGGACCCCATGCACCCTGTCTCCACCAGCCTTTGCATGGCAGTGCTACCGCCGGCGGAGAAGGGGCTCGTAATCCCCAGGGCAGCGCTGCTTGCATCGCTGCCCTGGCAGATTAGGACTGTCAGCTCCTCCAGTGGAGGAGAAGTGGCAGTGCTGGCGTTCCGACTGTGGTGCAGCCGCCACAGTGGTAATGTGGCTGTCAGACCACCACATTGGCGGTGGTCCAACTGCCACCGCAGCGCTGGCAGTCTTAAGACTGCCAGGGTCGTAATGAGGACCCAAGTGTTTGTCCGAGGGGATAATAAATGCTGAGAACCTTGATTTCTAAAGTAACCATTGAGATTATGTTTAACAAAACATCTGTTTATAGTCTTTAATGCACCCAAATGGCAACCCACTTTTAAATGCCTGTTGGTGTTTCAAACCCTTTTAAAATAAATGTGGCATGCCTACTTCTTTTATCAGAACTTTTCAAATTATCACATCAGAAATATGGCTTCTCACTTAAATGTTCCCAATGACACATTCAGGCCTATAGCCTTTATCACTAGCTTGTCACCATAACTTACTAAGGCCTACTGAATTCTGGATAAAAGTTCTCATAATGCAACTTCCAGGCATACAGTCAGAAAATTATAAACATTCACAAAACAATATTAATCCGCCTCTTACAAGGATTAATAAGGATCTTTTAGGTGTAAATCTACCTGCAGGTTTTCTCAAAGGGAGGAACCAACATCAGAACTTGTGCCTGCTACAGTAATCTGTAAGAATCAATGTAATGCAATATATGTCTATAGGCACTTTAATAACAATCCATCTTTAATCCACCACCTCTAGAGGCCATACACAATAGATCAATGAGGGTGGGTGGGATTAGCGGTGCACTCACTCTTACAGTAAGTGATTTAAATAATTGATCATGAGTATCTGATGGTCCAGAAGATAGGAAGAGCCACTCAGTCTTCCTTAATTAGATAGATCTCCACACTTTAAAAGGTACTCTGAGCACTCAAAAAAATTAGTTGACACTGTGTTATTATGTGTTTATGTGTGCTTTATTTTCTTCTCATCAAATCTTCATTGTTCATGCTTGCCAAGCCCACACGTTTGTCGATGCTGCATGTGTAGCAGCCTACTACCTCAGGGCAAAAACAAATTGTAAATACACATGATTTTCAAGATGTATTTTTCTTTTTAGAAATTAAAACCATCACCTCAGTGAAGTCAAACACTTGTGATTGTTTAGAGGAGGGATCGTGAGAAAAGTTGGCAATTCTCTTGTGAAGTCCATCCATAGAGTAGCCATGGAAATCTAACCACCCATGTGAAGCCAGGCATTCTCACGTTAGTTAGTCATGTATCATCCCCTATAATGTAATGCACTTACATACCTAGAGTCTTTGTCTCTAGTCTCTTGTATTTTACATTAAATCTAGATTGTCCAGATAAATGTCTCCTGTAATCCAGATTGATATTTGTTCTAAACAACACAGGTGGGAAACTCCCCTATGTAACAAGCAGTGGGCACGGCTGATCATATCTTACCTACTCTTGCATATTCTCTTATGTATCTTGTTCTTCCTGATTTCATGTTTGTAATACAATACCAATGCAAGTCATCACAGTCAAACAATATATAATCAGCTAATCGCTCAAGCCTTTATCCAATAGTTCTGTCCTTATGAAATCGGAATCTAATTCAGAATATTGTTTTAGCATAAATCTCATGGCATAAAATAGCATTTATGATATTCCAATGTTGACCTCTGCTAAAAGTACTTAATTAAATATTGGAGGCTATATACATGTACTGTGACATCTCCATGTGCCTGCTCAAATAGCCAACTTCTTCACACAATTCTATTTATCATGTAGTTCGCATCCCAATCACACAGAAATAATGGTTGGTATACTGAATATATGCTGAAATTACTGCACAACATATCTACTAGGGTTGCAGTTAACCTATCAATCCAGTTATTATAAATTAGCAGCTTACTTTGTACAAATCGCATGTGCAGTCTCAATAATCCCTTGCTCCATCATATCCATACTATCCATTATAATCTCCCTCAGAGTAACAGTAATAGCCAGCCGTTAATTCTTACCTTGGTGAGTACTCATGTCCAGCACAGTGTCTTGCCAAAGTGTAGTGTGGTTCTTTAGCGCCATCTTGAAATAGCTATTTATTGGTAAAGTGATATCCTGTCTAGTAATATCGAGATAGGACTAAGTAAAGGTATCATGTAGTTGGCTGTAACTAACATCAAGTTATGTGGTTTATTGTTAACCTGTGTCATCTTGAACTTCCTAAAGTGTATCCAAATGTGCATCCAATACATACAGTTCTGTTCTACTAGCCTTACCTTTCTCTCTTTCCATATTCTCTTGTGTCCTAACCACTGTAAATCAATGTAAAAGCAAGACACATGTTGTTGTGTTCTGATTTCATAACAAAATTTGTGATAGATCTTCTGATTATTGTCCAAATACACTCTATTGTACTGCAAGACGATACTGGTATGGGAAAGATTAGTAAAAGCAGCGTGAGACCAAATTATGTGCCCAAAACAATTATATGATACCAAGACGAGAGGAAAATAAAAGCTGTGGGGAGAAAATTGTACCCCAAGTACACATGGTGCAATCCATTATCAAATGAGATGTGATTGTTAAATACTTCAGGTTCCCTAGATTAGTTATGTCATGTACCCTCAGTATGATACATCAACATTTTCCGTTCTTGTATTTGTACATCATGTTCCCAGTGTTCCCTTCTTACAAATTAAGTTTAACACCTTGTATAAAATATTATTCGTACCATAGCATTCATGTATGGTGTCAAACCATATCACCATCATTCGGTTTAGTTGTCATTTAGGCTTGTGTATGAACAGTACATAATGTAAAAATAGGTGTTGATTGTGCTCTTACTATATGTACAGTTAATTGAGAGCAATGCACACTTTCTGATCTAATCAGTGGTATAAGAACATGTCACAAGTGGCTGTTTGTGAGTAATTTATACACTGAACTCTTTAACTCAGTCACCCAAACGGTGATGAAAACTCATGATCGGCATTTAGACCCTCCTTTACAGCTTTGAGTCTCAGTATCCATAATGCCTCACAATGTCACAATTGTAATTCCTGGTTACCACCTCTTCTGTGTGGTTGTACGGTTTCTATACCGTGATAATGGAAATTCTTATGAGAGTCCTGTTTGTTGCATGTTTGTATGTGATGAGCCAAAGGATATCTCTCATCTCCTTGCTTAGCAGCTCTAAAATGTTCCAAAATTCTTTCCCTAATCGGCGTGATAGTGCTTCCTACATATATTTTGTCACATCTACACACCAGAAAATAGATCACATATTGTGAAGCCCAAATTATATTCTCTTTTATCTGGTACATTGGACTATTATTGTACGTACATTGTGTCAATTCTGTGGCAATCCTGCACATGGTACAACCACCAAATGTATAGAAACCTCTGCTCGTTATTTGTTGTTGATTCCCTTGTGAAGAAATGCCGGGGTAACTCAGATCCATACTTTTGCGGAATGTGATATTAGCATGTTTTGTAATATGTGGTTCAATCATTTTGTCCTCCCTAAATAGGTATCAGTGTTTAATAGGCACCTTGCTCACCTCTTTAGTGTTCCTTCCAAATGTAGATATCAATCTAATCTTGTCCGGGAACCTACGGGTCACAGTTTTATGATTGCTACGTATTGCATCCCTATTCAATTTGAGGGCTTTACTATATGCTCTTATAATGGTACCTATGTCATATCTTCTAGCAAAAAATCTCTGTTTAGTATCCAACAGGTTATCCCTAACGTCTTCATCTGAGCTGCAATTCCTCTAGAGGCCTATTGGCTTTAACATATGATTTTCACAATAATTAAGTCAGGCCTACTGCGTTGTGCCACAAATGTTCATAATACAAAGGTTAGAACTATGGCCTTCAATATACCTTTTTCAATGACCTAATCTATTTATAATTTAAAGTATTTCTCCTCAGAGACTTATCCACCTATTTTCTCACCAAGGTACTTGTCCTCTCTTGCAGTGGTGCTATTATGTCTGCAAGGTATGCCAATAGCTTCCTCTCTCCTAAGGGTACTGAAAGGCCCCTTACTCCCCAGTATGCTACTCACACTTTCTCTTAGAGTGTACCCCTTTCAGTGTATTGTTTTTAAGCTCCCTCTCACTGTTACTAACAGAATCTGGGAATTTCCTCCACTAGGGTGCTGCACTCTTGTTTTTAGAAAGTGCTTTTCTGTCACACTCTCTCCCTCAGGATGTTATCCGCTATTAAGTATGATATGCACTGGCTGCTTCTTTTGCCTCCTCATTAGGGTGTCATTCTCTCCTTTCCCTTGCTGTCCAGTTATTTTGAACGTGCTGTTATCTCTCTGGAAACGCCCTCCCACCCGGCAGTATTCTTTCCTGTGGATTCCCCACTGCCCCTCACACACATCCTGTTGGGATGCTGCACTTATTCTGAGGTCTTCTAATACTGCTTTCTAAGGGCATTGGTGCCCTCTTTGGTATTATTTCTCAGACACTGTCCCTTTCCTGAGAACCCCTAGTACTGGTTTTGATGTTTGTTTATGATATTGCACTCTTTTAGGATACCACCTTGTTTCTTCTGCCTCTCAAGTTGCTTCCCAGTCAGTCTGCTCCTCCTTCGTTATACTGTTCTGTCTTTCTTCACAATGTGCTCTCTCTCTGGATGTAGTCTCAGTCCCCAAAATCCCCTTTCCGGATGCAGCTTTCTTTATGTTTGCTGCTCCAAAGCACTGATAGTCCCCTCAGTGCACTGCTGTACCTCTGAAATGTTGGTGCAGACTTCTTTTGGTGCCCTTCTCAGGATATTGCTCAGACTTTCGGCTTAGGGTACTGCTCCATGTGTCCACTGCCCTCTCCTGTGCTATCGATCATGGTGCTATCTCATCTCTCTGAAACACCGCAGGGTGCTGTTCTGACTTATTTTGTGTGCTGTCTACTCTCAGGGTATTGCCCCCTTCCTGTGAAACACCTCTTCTGAAGCAACTCTCTCTGACGGTGCTTCTCCATCCTAGGTACAGTCCTCAGAGCACTGTTGTTACTCAAGGTGTGACTTTCAAGGTGCTGCTGTCCTCTCTCTTTTGTACTATTTGTCAGAATGTTTCCACCTCCCTCTTCTTATCAGGATGACTCATTTGCTGGGAATCCTACGCCCTCTGCCACCTTGAAGATTACTGACCTTTCCATCTGCAACTCTAATGTCTCTGCACTCCTCATGATGCTGCTGATCCCTTGAATGCACTGAATGGCTGTCCCATCCAATCAGGTTGCTCTGACGTTCCACCTATATCGTTGGCATGCTATTCACTTCATCCTTGTTTGTCCACCAATCACACTCTTTCGCACAGTTTCACTTTCATGGAGTGGGCTTTGTTTCACAAAACTGTCACTGTTCTGCCCATGTGTCTAACAAGGAGGACCCTTTGTTGTTGTTCTGAGCCGTTCCTAATCAAAATTAGCCTTTTACTTGTGAAAAAAGCATGTGAATTACAGAGACCTAAATATGTTCTTTCCACATACCGTAAATGATTCTGTTTATTTTATGTGTTGTTTTTGTCCTTGCAGCTCTCCACTCCTTAGCACTGTCTCCCTCTTTCAATCCATTGACTCTGTCTCTCCACCCATGTCGGGAGTGTGTGCCTACTTGCTTCTACTACTCCATTTCCTATTAACATGTGGCATTATCTCTTTGCCTATGCCTTGTCTCCCCCCTCTTCCCTTCTTCTGGCTTGCCCATTCATCCATTCTCCTTGTTAACCATTCATCCCAATGTCCTTGCCTCTCCACCTTTCCTTTGGCCCTCACTTTCCATTTTTGGCCTCTCTCCCCATCCATACTTTGATCTTGTGTCTGAATGTATCCCTTTGTCTTAGTCTCAACACCAGTGTATCTGTTATCCCCAGTTTCTCCACTAATCTGTGTCTCGCAACACATCGCAAGCCATAACTCACACCCCTCGCACAGCTCACACTTTGGGTCTGTTTTTCCACCCATATGTTTAGCATATATATCTGCCCATTCCTTAACCCTGGTTTCTCCACTATTTTCTGGTCACGCCACGCAACCAATGGCCCTCTGTCCTCATCTATCCAGTTCCCCAACCTTCCCTTGCTCTTACCTTCCCTTGTCTCCACACATCCCATGCCCCTCCATCTATTCCGTTCCTTCACCCTGCCCTTGCCTCTTAACTATTCCATGCTCCATGGGCCACAAGGTTCCTCGGTCTCCTGCCTGTCCCTTTGCCCTCCATCCACCCCTTTGCCTGGAATTTTGAGACAATCCACATTTGAAATTACACACAAAGCTGATTTTGTTGCCAGGTTTAAGAGACTTGCATAGTAATGGGAGCTCTTTGTTAGAGCTCCGAAGGACGGAGGTGAGACTTAGGTACAGCATCTACGTTACCTCTCGCCTCACCCCACATCAATGGAACGACAGGGCAACTTTTCAAAGTTGAAACTTCGGTTGTGGCAAACTCCTTTGCTACGTTTTTCAAACACAGGAAAGATGCAGTGCCCTAAGCTGCAAAAGATGGCAGCTCCGTATTCTAATTATATAAAGAAGGTGAATTCACAGCTTATTAGCTCCCTCTTCATAAGGTTTCATGCTGCTTTATACATGGGGTCTTTCAATGAGTTTGGCATCTCTTTGCTTTAATTTGGTTATTTAACCGCTTTTGCTTTGCTGCAATTCAAATCTGCACCAGGAGTTCGAGGCACAGAAGACTTCGGGATCTCAAAGAAAGAGTAAACTAGATACAGCGGAGAAAGAAGGCAGCCCTCAACTGAATACATCGGAATTAGAGACAGGATTACATATCTACCACATTGTTCATGCTCGTCCTTGCCTCTTAAAACTTCCCTGTCACCATTCTATCACCGGCTGCTGGATACAATTTTATTACAAGACAGGAGGCTCGTATTATGCTTTTCTTTTAATGCTTTATTTTAAACAGCAGCCAAGAACTACAAATCCCAGAATCCCTGGGAAAAGAACTACAAAACTGCATCATAATGGGGCCAACCAATCACACAATGAGCCCCATAATAACTATCTTGACTGAGAGCACCAAGCCCTCTTTTCTTGCTGCTCGCAGTCAAGATAAGTCCCCTGCTCGCATTTATGTATTTTTCTATTTAAGTGATACTGTTTCTTAACGTGTTTCTGCCATTTATTTGTGTATATTATTATTTTGGTATTTGTTACGTTGTCTCATTTGGTTTTATTCCTTTCAGTGGTCGCGTGTGCTCCTCATTGCGCTGTTTGCGCTTTCAGGCCGGCTGTCAGAACGTTCTACTCAATGTTCTAACAGCTGCGCCTCGGCCGCATTCCTCGGCTTCCTTCATGCTTGACTGGCCGTTCTTTTACACGCTCGAGTGCTTCCAAACGAGCATGTTTATTTACTTTATTCCGCTGGGCATTCCGCTGGGCTTCACAGCGTGTTCCTTCTTCCCTGCCACACGCTCGACTGATAATCACGCTCGACTGCTTCTAAACGAGCGTGTTTATTCTTAGAATTGACTCTGCCTTACACGCTTGGCTGAATTCCAAGCGTGTTTATCTCTGGTTGCACAGCAGGTATTTCCTAGGCTCCCAGGTTAGTGGCACGCCCCTCTCACACCCCTGGCCAGCCTTTTCAGTTTTTTAACCCCTTATTTACAGTTTTCCTTGTATTTAACCATTTTATAACTTTTTTGCCATTTTTCCTCCTCAAACTCTTTCCTTTTTTATCCATTATGTCTGAGGAAGACCAAACCCAGTCCATTAAGAATCATTTGAAATCCTTTATTAAGGATTCAGTCCAACACACTGTTTCAGTGTCTATGTTGGACATTTCCAAAAAGTTGGAAGCCTCTATTTCTAAAATGCTGCACACACCTAAGGCGAATCCTCTTTTGAGAGGGAAGAAAAGTGTGTCTCATTCTCATGAGATTTCAAAAGGCGTTTCCAATAAATTTGGGCCTCCAACCCGAGAGGCGACATCTTCGGGGCTCCCTCCCTCCCCCCTTAATATTCTTCATTTACGGGACACGGACAGTGATGGGGACAATGTCTTACCTGACACACTAAATGATGATTTTTATGATGGGCCTCCGGAGGAAAGGCGAAAAATTTCTCCTCATGAGTATTCCCCTCACTTAGTGCCCGAAGACCTGGTTGACCCTGATGGCGACCCCATGTTTGACCCTACTTTTATCCATCACCCCAATTCCTCAGAATGGTTTCCCTCCGACCATGTTTCGGATTACGTTTCCTTCTATCTCCGCCATCCCCTGGATAAGTCATCCAGAAATAAATTAAAATCTGAATGTCCCAGACCCTCCCTCTCTTGTAAGGTTACAGATACCCCCGCCATTGATCCCAATATGCTTCACTTCTTCACTAAATTTGGGAAAGACCCCAAGAAAGCAGTTGACCGAGCCTGGTTAAATTGTCAGGACAGACTTCTAGACTTGGTGGGTCCCCTCACCAGGATCTTTGACCTTGCTGAAGAAGCCAAAGTTGAAGGCTCACAGGTGGATCCGGATACCCTCTCCAACTGGGCTCAACGGGCAATTTGCATGTTGGGCAAAGCCAACTCCTACATTTCTCAGGAACTCCGCAAAAGCCTCCTCCTCAGGATTGATCCCAAACTGAGCTCTCTTGCTTTCAAAGAGGAAGGCCTTAACACTGATGGTCTTCTCTTTGGGGACTCTTTTATAAAAGAAATGAGCAAGTACGTCTCTACTTTCAATTCCCTTGATAAAGCCCATTCTTCTATGAAGATAATTTTTTCCAATCGTGTTTTTGGAAGGGCTGGCAAAGGAAGGAGTTGTTTTGCCGGCCGCTTCTCAACAAGAGGTCAATCCCTCAACAGAGGCTCCTACTCCCAGACCAACCAGCTCGACGTATACCAAGGATACAAACCCCAATTCTACCCCCGCAGGTTCCGCGGTAACAGGGGTTAGAGAGCCAAAGGAGAACACCTTGCAGGTAAGAGCTTTCAGTTCTGGCCTTTCTCCGGTAGGAGGCAGACTAGCTTTGTGTTTAAACGTTTGGTTTTCGATAACTTCCGACCCTTGGGTAATTCAGACCGTCCAAGGCTATTGCATAGATCTTTATCAGACCCCTTGTCAGCCCTTCCTTCCTCGTCCTCTCCTTTTTTCTCACGATCAATCTCGCCTCATTCAGGACGAGATACAGGCTTTACTATCGAAGCAGGCTATCGAGGAAGTGGTGTTCGACCCTTCCGGTTTTCTCAGCAATATCTTTCTTGTTCAAAAGAAGAACAAAAAACATCGCCCTGTCATAAACTTAAAGGAGTTCAATAATGTTGTAGTTTATCACCACTTCAAGATGGAAACTATTCTCCATCTCAGGGATATCCTCCTTCACAACGACTGGTTAGTTCGCATAGATCTTCAGGACGCCTATCTCTCAGTACCGGTACATCCTTCTTTCAGAAAATTCCTTGAGTTCCAGTTGGAAAATACTTTCTTTCGTTTCAGAACTCTTCCCTTTGGCCTTTCTTCCACCTCTTGGTGTTTCACCAAGGTACTCAATCCCATGGTAGCCTTCCTCAGGGCTCAGGGGATAAGACTTATCGTCTATCTCGATGAATCCTAATTATGGCTCAGGACAAGTATTCCCTGGTAACTCATCTAAAAATTTGTCAAGACCTTCTTTCTCGGCTGGGCTTCCTTATAAATCTCCAAAAGTCAGCTCTAGTTCCTTCACAAACTCTCGAGTTTCTGGGGTTCCTCGTCAACACTACCGAGTCGATTCTCCAACTTCCTCAAGACAAAGTTTCTTTAATAAAGAAAGAAATTCGTCATGCCTTGTCTCTCCCTTGTTCTTCGCTCAGAGCACTGGCTCGTCTCGTAGGCCTCCTTTCTTCTTCCATCCAGGCCATTTTTTCCTGGCCCTCTTCATTACAGAGCCCTCCAAAGGCTCAAGATCTGTCATCTTCAACAAGGTCTGTCATATTCAGATCAGGTTGTCCTCGACGCAGAGTCCAGGGAAGAACTCACATGGTGGATGAGTCATTTAGACGCCTGGAACGGGAGAACAATTTTCTCTGCCGCCCCAGATCTTGTCTTAGAGTCAGATGCAAGTCTGACTGGCTGGGGCGCAAGATGTGGTCCACACTCGACTGGAGGACCATGGTCCGCTCAGGAGTCGTCAATGCACATAAACTGTTTAGAGATGCTTGCAGGTTCCTTTGTCATCCAGTCCTTTACCAAAGACAGAGTAAAAGGCTCCATTCTTCTCAGAATGGACAATTTATCTGCCGTAACTTACATCAACCGCCTAGGCGGGACACGATCCAAACCTTTGGCTCTCTTTGCCAAGAGTCTTTGGGAGTTTTGCCTTCACAAAAATATTTTGGTCAGAGCGGAATGTCTCCCAGGTAATCTCAATGTAGTGGCCTATTGGTTCTCAAGACACTCCCAGGAGTCAAGCGATTGACGGCTTCACCCTTCCATATTCAAGCGTCTTTCTTCTATCTTCGGTACAATGTCCATAGACCTCTTTGCCTCAAGACTCAACTCCCAACTCCCAACTTCCCAACTTCTTCAGTTGGAGACCAAGGGCCAGATGTAGCATTATCCGAATTTGCGATTCGGAAATTGCGAGTCGGTGTGACTTGCAATTTCCGAATCACAAATTCGGATGCAGAACGGTGTCTCAGACACCGTCTGCGAGTCGCTATGGGGTCGCAAAGACCCACCTCATTAATATTAATGAGGTGGGTCGCATTTTGCGACCCCATAGCGAATCCCTGCACTCACAGGGATGGTGGCCTGCTGAAGACAGCAGACCTCCATGTCTGTGACTGCTTTTTAAATAAAGCAGTTGTTTTATTTTATTTTGCAGACCGTTTTCCGTGAAGGAAAACGAGTTGCAAAATAAAAAAAATAACGAAACCATTTGGTTTCGGTTTTTCAGAGTAGGCAGTGGTCCATTGGACCACTGCCTTCTCTGAAAAACCCTTTGTGGCAACATTCACAAAGGGGAAGGGGTCACATGGGGACCCCTTCCCTTTTGCGAATGGGTTACCACCAGTGTGACACTGATGGTAACTGCGAATTGCTTTGCGACCGCATTCGCGGTCACAAAGCAATTTAGCATAGCGATGCGAGTCGCAAATAGGAAGGGGACACCCCTTCCTATTTGCGAGTCGCATTCACAATTTGCGAGTCGGTAGCGATTTTCGCAGTTTGCACCATGCAAAATGCTTGCTACATCTGGCCCCAGATCCTTTAGCCTTGGCTTCCATCGCTTTTCTCCAAGTGTGGCCTCCTTCCCTTCTGTATGCCTTTCCCCCCTTCCTTTTTATTGCTCGGTCCTGGCACAGGTTCGCCGACAACGTTCCTCCCTAGTTCTAGTCACCCCATTCTGGCAGTCTCAACCCTGGTTTCCGACCCTCTTAGAACTCTCGTCAGATCTTCCAGTCCTGATCCCTCCTTTCCCAGATCTTCTTTTGAATCCCCAGGGGCTTCCTCACAACCTCATATTACAAGGTTCCCTATTTCTCATAGCTTGGAGAATTTCGGGGCTTCCTGGAGAACCCCAGGAATTTCGGAACAGGCTGTCCAATTCATCCAACAATCCTGGGCTCTGGGTACTTCAAAGGTCTACCGTTCAGCCTGGTCGGTATGGTGTAGCTGGTGTGTGGACAGGGATTCCAATCCCGTTTCAGCTCACGTTACCTTAATTGTAAATTTTCTAGCTTCCTTAGCCTCTCAAGGCAAAGCGTACCGTACCGTCAATACCTATAGATCCGCGATCTCTTCAGAACACGTCAGGGTGGATGGTAGACCAGTGGGAGAACACCCTTTAGTTTGTCGTCTGCTAAAAGGAATAGGTTTTTCCAAACCTCCAGCCCCTAAATATAATTCTATGTGGGATGTGAACTCTGTCCTTCGTCTTCTGGTTTCTTGGCCCGATAATCCTGACCTATCTTTGAAATATTTGTCTGCTAAACTCACTATGCTCCTCTGTCTTGTTTTCATCAAACGGGTTTCAGATGTAAAGGCTTTGGATGTTTCCTCCTTTCATTTTTCCGCCTTCGGTGTGTGTTTCAATGTAGCTAGACGTACTAAGACTAATTTGTCTTCTGTCCTTTATCCCTTTTTTCCCTTTCAACCCAAACTGTGTGTTGCTCATTGCTTGAAAACGTACGTTTCAAGAACTGCAGATCTCAGGGTTGCTTCCTCATCTCAGTTGCTGATTTCCTTTCAGAAGCCCCACAAACCTGTCTCATCTCCCACTTTAGCTCATGGGTTAAGTGGCTGATGGCTTTGGCTGGTGTCCCTACCGATATTTATGGTGCCCATTCCGTTAGAGGAGCTACGGCTTCTCAGGCCTTTTGGTCCGGGGCTAGCTTCCATGATATCCTTAGATCTGCAGATTGGTCTAACGTTAGTACATTTAGAACTTTCTATTGTAAACCTGTTGATCATCCTTTGCAAACTGTTATTTCATTGCTTTGAACAAGCATAATACGAGCCTCCTGTGTTGTAATAAAATTGAGATTTTCCTAGCCTTGGTGTCAGAAAGGCTAGATTTTATTAAAGATAAGGAGGCGAGTATTATCCCTCCTCTTCTAACCCTCCCTGTTCTTTTGTTCCAGTTGCCTCAACTGCAACCAACAACAACACTTCCGGCTGACCAGCTTCCATCAACTTCTCGTTCTGGACCTCCACTTCAATCATCCAGATCTAAAGGACATTAACCTTTCCTCAAGGCTTTCTGCATAGACTTCCTTTCTGCATTTTTTACTCTTTAAGGTTTACTATGGTTTTTCTCGGATTATTCCATTGACTGATATTCACAAGAAAAGAGGTCTTGGTGCTCTCAGTCAAGATAGTTAATATGGGGCTCGTTGTGTGATTGGTTGGCCCCATTATGACAACGTTTTGTAGTTCTTTTCCCAGGGATTCTGGGATTTGTATTTCTTGGCTGCTGTTTAAAATAAAGCATGAAAAGAAAAGCATAATACTCGCCTCCTTGTCTTTAATAAAATCTAGCCTTTCTGACACCAAGGCTAGGAAAATCTCAATTTTGCAGTTCATCTCACACATAACGACACTGTTAGCTTCTTGCCATACCAATTAAAAACACTTGATGGCAAGAGTGTTCTATAAAACAATCACAGTGGTAGAAAACTATAACAAGTGCCAACACTTCCCTGAAGGAACGGTTGCCGAGGTGTTAAGCTCACAACTCATCATAAATCACAAAAAACACTGTTTAATGGACTGTCTTACCTTGATGTCTGGCCCATCGTTGCAGGCCCTGTTGTTAAGGCTGGGGCTGAATAAAACGAGGCACTATATTTAGGCTTTAACAAGAAGTATGTCAACACTTTGGACAAAGCATAAATACAAGTGCCCCTCCTGATAAGTGGCATGGACAAAGACATTGACGGTGCTGAGTGACTCCTTGTAACAAGGGTACTGTACTGCTGTATTAACTATGATGCTATGGTTTATCTTTACATCATGGGGAAGAAGACATGAGTGTGTACTTTTTTCTTGCCTATAATATCTTAATAATGTGGACATAAAACCTACTAACAGTTTTTTTTGTATTAGATTGAATTTCTAATACTCAATTTATACTGATTAAAGGAGGAGAAATAAGTATGACCCATAATCTCACTCAAGACAAACTTACGAACTAATGTTATTATATCACTCCTGGCATTTTTGATGGGACAATTTGTATCTCTCTTGCACGTAAAAACCTTTTAAAAGAATTTATTGTCCTCTTTTTATATATGTGACACTATCAACATTAATTTATGGAAATGAGTTTTTTTATGAAGATTTTAACAATAGATTGAGTTGAGGGTTACCTTTATTGACTTTCTAATCTGAAAACCTCATTCACTTATTCAGTATCAACGTTCAGGCAAATAATCGTAAGGTTACTTGTTTCTATTCCACTGCTGTTTAGATGTCCAAAATTAGAAATATAGACAACTATCATATATTGAAGCTTTATTTTCAAATTCTACTTATAATACCTCTTTGAATACAATGGCAAGTTCTCCAGACATTACTACACCAGCAATTGATATCTTACTCAAAGTCTTACTTGACATTAAAAGTTAGATTTAATCTGTGAATACAGCAGTGCCCACAAAAACTCTAAAAGTACAAGGTTTAAGAGGGAAAGTAAACCAATTCCAACCTTGTATTCAAATGATGGATGGTCGGTTGATGAAAGTTGAATCTCAAATCTAAAAGAATCACTGACACTGGTCCTGAAATTGGGTATTTACAACAAAAAAATGATTGCTTTAGAAGATCGTAGTAGATGAGATAACATTAGAATTATATACCTTCCTGAACAATTAGAAAAATAAAATATCTTACAATTCTTGACTAATGTAATTTCCACTCTAATGAAAATCAGCTTCACACCTCAACTCCAATTCCAGCATGCCCATCAGGTGTGTTCAAAAACCTCAAATCGTACTACACAACCTCACCATATCTTAGCCTGTTGTCTACAACATCAACATGCCTGCTACATAATTACTGAAGCTAGAAAACCTGGACCTTATACATGTGACAAATCGCAAATTATTATTACAGCAGATTTCTCACAACCTACAAACCTCAAACTGCAACAGTTCCTATTACTCCACTCTAGATTGAAACATGGAGACACTAAATATGGTCTTTTGGAACCAGTGATCATGGTTGTCACTTTTCAAGGAAAAACATACTCAGACTCTCATGACTTAGAATCTTTTTAGAATGATCTGGATGAAAAAGATTCCGAAATGGATTATAAATCTTCCTCACCTCCACTTGCACGGGAACCAGCAACCACTTCTTCAGATTCAGATGATCGGGGAATATGAGAAACTGCTCAACATAACTTGTCTCATGGTAGGAAATTAAAAGCTTGGAAGAATACACAACATAGAGATAAATCTAGATCAACTTTGAAATATTGATTCTGTCTATTTACATTTTTTTTAAGGTATTGGCTTTATTATTTGGTATGATTGATTGTGATATGTTGAACATATCCTATTTATTCAACCTTTTACAATACCCATTTTATTTATATGCATTTGTAAATATTTTTTTCTTTTAATGACTATTTTTGGTGTGTCTTGAGACATCTAGAATTATTAATCAATCTTTTTCTTGTTACCATTTCCCTCATTTGCCCCTCAAGCCGTGACTCCTGATACTCAGACCCCCAATTTAAAGGCTTTTTTTTTTAAAGTGTACATTGTGTTGGACATTTTTCTTTTACTAGTTGTTAATATCTAAATCATTTATGAATCATATAACAGATTGACTGCTATTCTTCCGGGTCTTCTCTTCTATTTACTTTTTTCTCTAATAAGATTATAATATATAATTAGAATTAGTTTCCTATATATATTTCCTTTATAATCCTATACATGATCCTAGACAATATTTTACTATTTCATATATTTTGATTTCATATTTTTACTCTTAGTATCTATTCTTCCTTTCTCTTTCTTCCTTTACTCCTTCTGCTTTCATAGTTATATTATAAACTTTACAATACTAACGTTATGTAATCTTCTCATACAAAAACACTAATGATTGTATTTTTGAATGCTCATGGTCTAACACATTTCATTAAGAGGAAAAAATCTTACTTATCTTGGTGAAAATAAACCTGATATTGCATTATTACAAGAAACTCATCTTACTGCAATAGAAAGCGGCAATTTGAAGAGAGATTGGGTTGGACATGTTATACATTCATGTATCACTTGCAGTAAGTCACCTACAGATCCTACTCCTACACAAAAATGTTGGGTTGCTTTTCTTTTCAATACAGATCTGCCATATGAGATTATACAATACAAACCTGGGAAAACTCAGAAGGGAGATACATTTTTGCCAACATTCGTGTATGTGTATATATATATATATATATATATATATATATGTATTTTTTTATTTTTTTGGATCAATCTATGCCCCTAATGATTCTAAAACTGCCTATTTTTCTCAATTTAGTAGATTATTATCTTCTTTTGGATCTAGTTGTATATTATTAAGAGGAGACTGAAATGTAACTATTGACCCATTTGTTGATAGATCAGAGAAGCCTGACATCCATCACACTAGTGACAGATATATCGTATACGATTTTATTAAAGACTATGCACTTCAAGAACCATGGTGATTGCTACACCTAGATTAAATCAATTACACTTTCACATAATGTCCACATTTAATTTGGACAAGAATTGATTATTTATAATCTCTCCTTCACTTCTACAACTAGTAACACATTCAGAAATAATACCTTGCAGTCTTTCAGATCATGATCTTATAGATATTCACTTAGTCATAATTCTGTCTCCATCCCCAAAACCTAAATGGAGTTTTAACCTTTCTGCTCATAAAACTCTCAAAGGAAAAGCTAAATTATGTCTACATGTTTAACAATTTTTAAAAGACATTGAAATGTTGGTTACTAGTGCAGGTACATTATGGGGCATAGTTGAAGCCGTTAGAAGAGGTCTAATTATGAAAGATTTGGCACTCGTTAAAAACAGTTATAATAGGTTAAATTTTAAGAGAGAAAATTCTACTCTTACAGATAATTATTTTTTAGCAGAATCTCTGGAAATATTGAGGAAATTACTTTCTGTAGTATTCAAACCTACTCATTTATACACTTCTCATGCTGAAAATTTTGTATTTCTTATTTGCCAGTGTTGTTATGAAAGAGGGGAAAAATCAGTGAGACTCTTTAGCTTATCAATTACAGCAACAACAATCATCCAGAGTAATTCCCCTAACAAAAACTCCAAAGGAGACCTTACTTACCTTTCTGAAATGCTGTCACAATTTTAAAATTATTACAAATCGCTTTATATCTCTTTAAATTGTTTAGATACTAAAGAAGGAGATACCTTTTTTTTTGCAAAACTCAATCTTCCAAAATGAAAACAAGAACCAAGAGAAAGCTTAGAGAGTGAAATTACAACAGATGAAATATATAAGGCCATTGATTGTTCTGCAACTGGTAAGGCTCGAGGGGAAGATGCCTTTCCCATTGAATTCTACCAAATTACTAAAACACACAGAGTCCCAATCTTAAGATCTGTTTTTAATGAAGCACTATAACTGGAACACTTATCTTTTGGCATTCTACGAGCTTGTATTACAGTAATTCCCAAACTGGTAAAGATCCCTTAGAATGCTCCAGTTATTGATCTATTTCATTGATAAATTCTGACATTAAAATATTGGAAAAAAATTTAGCCATCCGGCTCTGTTCCTTTATTACTTCTCTCATCCTCCCTTCTCAGGTTGGTTTTGTTCCAGGTCATTCTTCCACTAATTATTTGATGGCAATTTTAAAATTATGGTAATAATGTAATAATGTAGAAGAGTATGTCCTATTATCCTTAGTTGCGGAAAAAGCTTTGATAGAGTGGAATGGGGATATTTGTTTTGCACTATGGAAAGGGTGGGTTTTGAAAAAGACTTTATCACTTTCACAAAAGGCATGAATTATTCACCTACTGCTTCTATCACATGGCATGTTTTTACTTTTCCATACTTTACTATTTATTATGGCACAAGACTGTAATGTACATTGTCTCCATTATTATTTATTATTGCTCTTGAACCATTAACCATTGCTAGAAGGCAACATACAAAGATGAAAGGTATTACTTCTGCTGGTGAAATTAAAGCCTTTTATTATGCAGATGATACCCATTTGACTTTTTCATGTCCAGAATCTTCTGTTACCTCTTTGATTTCTCTCCTAACTAATTTCTCATCCTTCTTAGGTTATAAAATGAACTGGTCTAAATGTGAAGCTTTACCAACTGCTGCTTCTATCCGTAACCTCCCTTTTAAATTGAGTTGCTCTAAACCTAAGGGGCATATTTATACTCTGTTTGCGCCGAATGTGCGTAAAAATTTTTGACGCACATTCAGCGCAAACGTTGCCCCATATTTAAACACTGACACCCGAGCCGGCGAAAAGGAAAATTCCGCTATGTGCTTCAGTTTCTGGAAGCAGCACCCCGCCCTGCGTTAATGACATGCAGGGTAGGCGTTCCCGTCCAAAAACCGACGCACACAGCCGTGCGTCGTATTTATGCTTCCGGGCAAAAATGACTCCCGGCCGGTAGGCGGAGCTAAAAAATGACGCAAAGCATGAAGAGCTTAAAAATTTAACGCCTGGGTCAGGGCAGGCGTTAAAATGGGGCAAACACACCTGTATTTAATCAGAACACACAGAACAAACAACAGAGCAGCAGAGCAGCAGAGCAGCAACAGGGAGACATGGAGGTGATTTTGATTCAGCGTGCACGTAGACGCAGAGCCCTGCAGCAACAACAGCAGCTACAACAACAACAGCAGGGACCCCAAAGGCAGCGCAGAAGGCAGGAGAGGATATTCTGCCCAAGAACAACCCTGCATGGCCTCAGGGAACGGGACATCATCCAGAGGTACCGGTTGAACTGGCAGGCCATTCAGCAGCTGCTGAGAAATATTGAACAGCAGTTGGCCCCCACTTTAGTGACTCCCCGCACTATCCCAACAGAAACAAAGCTGCTTGCCGTACTTCACCTGCTGGCAAGTGGCTCGTTTCAGACAACTGGTGCCCTGGTTGGTGGAATATCCCAACCATCATTCTCTGCATTCCTGCCAAAAGTACTGGATGCCATCATTCGACTGACACCCCTCCACATCTGCTTCCCTAACACACTGCAGAAGCAGCAGGAAACTAAACAAGGGTTCTACGCCATCAGTGGCTTCCCGCACGTCCTTGGTGCAATCGACTGCACACACGTACGCCTTGTGCCACCTGCTGCGACTGAACACCTCTTCCGCAACAGGAAGCACACACATTCCATCAACGTGCAGGCCATAGTCGATCACCAAGGATTGATCAGCAACATTGTGGCTAAATATCCTGGGAGTGTACATGACACATTCATCTTCCGTCACAGCACCATCAACCAACACTTCCAGGATGGACGGTATGGCAATGGACTACTTGTTGGTAAGGACAAAAATCCTACTTATATACACACTGCACAGCAAACCTCTAGGACAAACAACACATACACCACAATAGCAACACCTAGACAGGAACACACTGAGGTACTCACATCACTAGCCATGTTTCAGAAGTCACCATTGAACCTGTCACACATTTGATTTTACTCTACAGCTTAATGTGAAGACATTAATGAGTGTGGTTGCCTAAATGTCACCTTGCAAATTGGAAGTCTCACAATAACCTGTACACTAATACATTGCATAAGTTTTAAGGTATGGGATGGCCTGGGTACTTTCACATGAACGTGTTAACTACACTTTCATGTTTCAACTCTGCATGGAACTATCATCTCACCCCCAGTGAAGACACACGGACACCTGTATGACAAGTCACAATGCTAGGGAGGGCACACTGTACTGAAAAAACAAATACATACTGCTGACAAACGGTTAGCCAACAAACACTTGCTCAGCCAAGGCAAAAAACTCAATGCCAAAGTTTTCACCAACAACTATAGGTTGTCACATTAGTACACAAAAGAGTCACAGTCAACACAAGACAACTACTGCCATCAAAGATCTGTACAACACTGCCTCCTTCATCTAATTGATCCCATTCTGTGTTTTTCTTTCAGCTGATCAGGGGTATGGCATCCAGCCTTGGATAATGACACCATTTGGGAACCCAAATACTGCTGCAGAGAGGGCATACAATGACGCCCACAAGAGGACACGCAGCATTGTGGAGCGGACCTTTGGGATCCTAAAGTCAAGGTTCCGCTGCCTTGACATAACTGGCGGTAGCCTACTCTATTCCCCAGAGATGGTCTGTAAGATCATACTCAGTTGTGCCATATTGCACAATATTTGTGTAAAAAGGAACATTCCCCTCCTTGAACCGGACCCAGACATGCCTGAGGATGACGAAGAGGAGGATGCTGCCCTGCAACAGGAGGGGGAACAACCTAACACGGCAGCAGGAGTGCGTAGGCGCCAATAGCTTGTCAATAATTCTTTTTCATAATTTCTTATAACAACTCGTATTGCACAATTGTAAATAAACACAGATAACAAACACCACATCATGCTTTGGCCTATGCATTTCTGACCACCTTTAGTTTGAAATTGCTGAAGAAGAATGTTGTCTCATTGAGCAAGAATGCTATACCAATCATCACACCAAAAATAAACATCACAAATGTATGCACAGAGGGTAGGATGTGACATGATACATTACCATACACAGAGGCCAACAGGAGTACAAATGTGGCAATTACACATGCCTGATCCAGGCACCTGAGACAGTCTCTCACCCAGGCCAAAAATGTAGATCATTTGAAAGTCTCATCACACGTGTTCAGAGACATGGTGGGACTATCCATGTGTACGTGACCATGTCATCAATAGCTTCTCTCAAGTGTGTGATATGAGCAATACCCAATTGGAACAACATTAGCTGCCACTAACCCATGAGGAGAGCTTGAAGTTACAGTGACAACATACACCCAGACAGGTGATAGTGGATCCACATTCCCACACACATGTACACATATGTCATCCAATCAACCAAATATTTGAAAGCAGCCCATCACAGTAGTGTCCCAGTTTGAACCTAGCAGGAAGAATGTAACATGCCACTAAACCAGGTAATGCCGAAAGGGCCACAGACATCAACTAAATATTTGTCATCAGCACATGAGGAACGCTGAGATTTTGCAAACATAGTCATTGGAAAATGGTATGCCAGATTGCTCCAACTCATCAATAGTGCAAACGTCAAATGGGCTAATGAGATGAATGAATGGTTAACAGTGATTCATACCATATGGCCTTACATTAGCCTGCTGCTGCAGGTTTTGCATAACAGAACAAATAAAAGCCATGGATACATTAGCTAATCTGGATGGGCAAATCCTAGGGTGCTGGGGGCCTAAGTCCACCTCTACCGCCCCACAAATATACAAGAATCTTGTGCTTGTGAACTAAACACATGCATAAGGCACATGTGTGGGCTACATGTCAAAAGTAAAACAAAAATCAGAAACACAAATTCATAATGGGACATGGTTAGCCCCATAAAAACTGTAAGTGACTATTGCACTCCCTGTTCGGACTATAGATAAAAGCATCACCATCATAATTGTGGACACATTTTGGAGAAGGAATACATCATGGTATCTCATCCATCATTCCAAAATAGCAATCAGCAATTACCCAAAATATGTGGACAAATATGGTTAATACATTATTTAACGTATCATAAATATTACAGTGTGAATGCCTTCTATACATACAACAACGGACATGTGTCATAGCTAACCACAAATGTGTATCACATAGCACCGTTTGGCCATGACAAATCACCTTCCCCAAGTTTAAAAAATGAAGACATAATTTAAAAATTGCTCAAATATCTACGCATACAGCATGGGCGACATAATTTTTTCACGTACAGGAGTGCACAGAATGCAGAGTCAAATATAAATTTTCATAAATGTTTCTCATATTTAGCCATGAAATTATAATTTTCATATCATATTTTTTGACTCTGCATAATGTGCACTCCTGTACGTGGAAAAAATAAGACGCCCATGATGTATGCGTGGTAAATTTGACGCAACATGGACAATATGTTGGACATCTCATGTACCTTATTAAGTTATTAATTTTCATATCATATTTTTTGACTCTGCATTATGTGCACTCCTGTACGTGGAAAAAATATGACGCCCATGATGTATGCGTGGTAAATTTGACGCAACATGGACAATATGTTGGACATCTCATGTACCTTATTAAGTTATTAATTTTCATATCATATTTTTTGACTCTGCATTATGTGCACTCCTGTACGTGGAAAAAATATGACGCCCATGATGTATGCGTGGTAAATTTGACGCAACATGGACAATATGTTGGACATCTCATGTACCTTATTAAATTATTAATTTTCATATCATATTTTTTGACTCTGCATTATGTGCACTCCTGTACGTGGAAAAAATATGACGCCCATGATGTATGCGTGGTAAATATGACGCAACATGGACAATATGTTGGACATCTTATGTACCTTATTGTTATTAATTTTCATATCATATTTTTTGACTCTGCATCATGTGCAATGTTATGCGTCAAAAAAAATGATGCACATTGTGTATGTGTGAAAATATGACGCATAACGGGAAAATAAAAACGGCGGCCATTTTATGCAGGAAGTAATGTAATAGGATATCCTGTTTACTAAATCTGTACTGGGAGTTAACTTTCACTTTCACTTTGCAGTCTCAGATTTATCTAGACTGTGTGGTTGTGTGAAAGGTGTTGTCCTGTGTTTAACTGCTTTTGTGTCCTGTGTACCTTGTATTTTGTCTTTTTGTGATCCTAGTCTTGTTGCATAATATTGTCTCAGTCTGTTTAGTCTAGTTTTGTCTAATCCTGTTTTTGTTTGTATTGTCTGTGGGAGTCTGTTCTGGGTAGCATGATTTTGGGGTTAGTTGGGCTATTTTTCTCATTTTTCTTTTTTCTTCACAACTCTACCTTTCCCCATTTCCCACTTTTACTTTATTATTTCATTTGTCTATTTTTTTCTGTAAATATGTCAGGTAGGCCTTGCCTTTCCAGGATGGGTGAGGATGAATTGGGGGGATTCATTTGGCTAGTTTGCCATTTCCTCCCACTGATGCTGGAGGCTGGGGGCCGTGTGATACAGGGGTATCACACAGAGGCACGGAAAGTCCGGTGGGGGAAGGTGCGCCATCACCTGGTCCGGGTGTATGGGAGCATGCGGAATGACCATCAATTAAAGCACTGCTGGGCAGATCTGGTATCCAGGGAACAGGACCTGCTGGACCACCTTGGAATCAGGATTGGTGGCCATGTTGGTGAGTACAAATCAATTACATGGGAATAATAGAAATCTGTGTGGGGACATGTGATGATGGTTACCCAATCTGCTAGATAAGTAGCTGACTGTGTGTAATGCTAGGGAAACCTAGGCCCATGTTTATACATTTCTATCCCCGATTTTGCGCCACATTTTCAAAAGTATAAATATGTGCCCTAATGTGTATTTGTTGCACAATGTGTAGGAAGACCAATGCTAGCAGTCAGATGGCTCATGTTTTCAACACATACCAGATGCCAGTAGCTGTATGTAATGTAGTGTTGCATTTGTGTCAGACAAGCGACACGTTAATGCCTCTATTTGTACTCTACAGGTCATATTGGCCAGTGAGTAAGTCATGTAGAAACAACATACCTACATATGTTGACGCCATAGCTAGACAGAAAATTTGTAACCCATGATGATGCTATAAATGTGTGTTGCCTTCACGTCACATGAAGTTAGATATGTTGGCCACACATATGTCACATGTGTGTCTGGTTGCTGTGTGTTGAACATGTCCACCTAGCCTGTTTGATTGTGAGGGGTCATGCAGTCCTCAAGTAACCAGCTTTTGGATGTCTCTCTGGGATGCACATGCTGAGATGTATGGAAGACATTATTGTTGGGGCATACTAATGGAGGGGTATATTTGACAACACCTGACTGTCCTGGCCACTGCATATGTGTAGTAGGGTGTGTAACTGTAGCAGGAGACTCATCCAATGTTAATGTTGAATACAAATTCATCCATGCAGTATGAGCATGTGGGAAAGTGTATCATTACCATGTCATATTCACACAGTGTCATTGTAACTGCAATTATTTGTCAGTGCACCCAGTCTGAGTATATTCTTCCTTTCATGCTTTACAGGTGGACCAGCCCCGTACACCGTGGGAGAGGTGGCACATTTTGAGGACCCAGATACCTACAGTGAGTGTGGCCTGAGTGCTATTTTTATTGTTTGCTAGTGATGCATGATGGACTACTGTGTGTTCAACAGAATTCATGATTTGATGCGCTGGCCGTTCATTAGCATTGTTGCTTTAGTGGGATATCAAATAGCACTTCTGTTTCTGTAAACCAATACCCAGCCATCTTTCAGATTTAGGGGCTGTAGGTCATTCCAGTTGGGCCGCAATGGGGAATGGAATGAGTCATTTGGAATACACTGGTCAATGTAAGACTTGGTCGGGGACTTGGCATGAACTGAGTCTGCATATCAGACTGACATTCTCCCATATAGCTTTGGCAAATGGCTTTGATGAAAAGTGCATCTTCCTAGTTGAGGATGGACTGTGTACACTGTAGGTTGGATCTTCCGGGGGCATGTACTGTCACAAGGTGAACTAGAAGTGTGTGTGACTTGAGTGCAATGGCCTAGGTGTTCTGTCGACTCATGATAATGGGTGTTCTTGCTCCTCTGTGTGTGTTGTAAAACATGCCTCACTGATAGTATGTGATATTGGCCTAAGTCATGGCGTTTTGACATGTGTGGACCTTGGATGTGACAATGTTTGGCTGACTCCAACGTGTTGCTAGCCCTTCATAGGTGAACAACCATAGTCCCAACCAAGTTGTGGCTGTGTATAAGAGGTGCGCACATCCAGAATTACTATTGTCATGGATATCGTAAGTTCATGGTAGTTTATCTGATTCAGACAGAATAGAGTGCTCAAGTGGTAGTACACCCAGCCACAGGGTGTGGTACGCTGTTAACCAAAAGGTTCACAGTCTATATAGGAACGAAGAAAACCACGGCACGTCACAGGATCATGGGCTATGTTAAAAAAAGGGTCCGCTCCATCAGGCGGACCCTACGGAGGGCGAACCTGTAGGACTTTTGCCCTGTAGAACTTTTACCCCTTCCCTCTCTCCTCTTACCTATTTTCTACTGTTAGCTGGGTTTTGGGGATTAGTATTAGGTAAGTATAGGTAATTAGCTTAGTTAGTGTTAGGGAAGAGGGTGGGGGGTCCTTATTCTTTCTATCTGTATTTTTTGTGTGGGTGGGTGGGTGGGGGGCAATGTTGGGATTCCTGTTAAAAAAAAAAAAAAAAAAAAAAAAAAAAATATATGTTTGTTTAGGATAGCATAGTATGTGTGTAGGTTAGTAAGTGTTGTCCTGCATGTGTCCTGTCTCATAATGGTGGGTGGGGGGTTGATGTTTAGATCGTTTCGTTACATGTGTAGAGTAAGTTTAGCTTAGGTTAGTTAGGGACAGTTGTGGGTTAGTAGTAGTCAGGTTAGATTAGTGTAGGTTTACCTTTCCCTTAGTTGCCTCTTGTGTTACTCAATAGAAATAAATATATAGTTAACCCTTTACATGATGCGTTAGGTGCTACTTTATCATGGCCTTGACATCAGTGTAGCTGAATGTTTTAGTATGATATTTGTGTCCTATGCTCGCCATCCCCAGGAAATTGAGGTTTAATATGCCAGCTACCCGTGTGCTAACTTGGTAAGTATCCACCATTTGGGAGACCCACCATTGGTAGTGTGCATTGATCACCAAGGTTTTGTGTTGGTATGTATCCTACTTCACAAAGAGTGCTTCCAGACTTGTTATTGTGGGTAAATTGATAGGTCGGACAGCAGTGTGAAGTTCAGGGAGATCTTTGTAGATGAGGAGTTGTTCACACTCTTGTCTTGTTGCTTTCATTGCTGACCTACATCATGTGTGTAGTGATTCTGCATGACTTTCCTTCATGGAAGTATACTCCGTAAGGGTGAATGATGCAGTGTAATTTGTTAATGTTTCCTTACATTTTGCGGCATTATTTCTTATTTTAGTATTGCATGGTGCCTACATTTCTCAGCCACCATTAGTTGTCTAGAATAGCTATAGATGGTGCATCATTCTGTCCAACACAGCATGATTGTGTGGTCCCTTCATCAGTTATTTTCCTAAGTATGGTAAGGCTATGATGCAATCCTGGCCACTGCACAGATGTTTCAGAATACATGAAATCAGGACAGTAGTATTGAGAATCTACATGGTTGCCACACAGGCACTTTGGAGTTAGGTACTGCACAGTTGAAGTGTGAAATAACACAGAGACATAATAGTTGTGCAAGTGCTATTTATTTATAGGTGCTGTAGTGTAAAATGTCCATTCACCATGTTTGCTGAGTCCGTTCTGGTGCATTCTTACATGGTGATCCTACAGAAGGGGTGTGGATGATGCTCCTGACATGCTGGGGTGATGTCACAGACAGTGCAGAGGGACAGGAATTGGCAAATAGTAGGAGAGAGACATTCACTGGCAATGGGGACAAGTCATACAGTGGATTGCCGAACAGTCATTGAGTGTAGTTGTAGTGAGACTGGCATTTGACAAAACGTAGGACCTTGGTCAAAGTAGGCCATGGTGCAGGGACTAGTGCTTCCGGGTACTCTTCCGTGAGAATGTTATCTGTTCCATGTCTTCTTCTTCTGATGTGTGTGTTGCCTGGTTTGTCCTTGTTGTTGTTGGTTGTGAAGGGGCAACACACACCTCAGTGTTAGAAGACATGGAGGCAGACATCCCGGGGGCTGCTCCCTATGGAGTTATGAAGGGCAGTACTGCAGCAAGGAGGGCCTGCTGGTTTTTGAGAATGGCAGCCACATCACGATGGTAGGCAGCCAGGTCGGCCCTGAGGGGTTCTATGTTGCATTCGTGCACACGTTGACTGGATTGCAGTTGTAGTTGTTGTGTCAACTGGATGACAGCTGTGCAGATTTCCTTCTGTGTTTTGACAAGTTCCTGCAAGAGAAATGTTCGGCCTTGCATAGCAGCTGCCTGATCAGCAGAAGACATCATGCACAAACGCACCCCCTCAAGGCTGGCTGCCATAGTTTGCATCCCCACCCGCACCTCCTTGGCCAGCTCCCGCTGTACCCCAACGACGGTTCTTTCGAAGCTGGTGCCAGTGTCGTCAGAGTCCTCAGCTGTGTTGGAGCTGGCAGGTCTTACAATTGGGGTGGCGGATGGTTCTCCTGTGGTGGCTGCTTCTTCTGTGCTCCTCCTTGTGACTGAAGGTGGGGGTTGGAGGCTTTCAAGGACCATTTGGATGGTCTCCTGTGGAATGTTTATGGGCTCGTCATCCATGTCATCAGGGAAATCAGGGACAGGCATATCGGCAGGAGATCCATGTTCCTCTGCAATGAAACAGGGTACAATTAGTGTGTCTGTGTTGTTTTGCACTAAGATACAAGCCTTTGGATGCCTTAACTTTGTGCTCTGTTTTTGCCTTGGTATCTGCTGTCCTTCATATGGGCATTGTTGTAGGCCTATGGCCCACCTGTGTGTCACATGTATGATATGGAGCTATCAGACTTGTCTGCCTGATCGCCTCTAGGTGTTGCTTTGTCAAAATTTAGGAATAGGCATGTTTTTGTCCTACTCCTCCCTCCGTGTTTAACTATTCTTATGGAGGGACATTTTGTTGGGTGGGCTCTCATTATCCTACATGAGATTACTGGCTTTCTAGGCAGCAGGATAGCTAATGGTGTGGGGGACTAAGTCTGACACACTTGTAATTAACTCTGTCACCCTGATTCTTTCTTTTTGCTCTGGCTAACTAGCAGTGCCTCTGGTCTCCCACAGCAAAGGAATGTTTAGACATCCGAGCGCATGACATCTTTGGAACTTCTCAGGGAAGTCGTGGTCACTCAGATCCTACACAATTCTCTCTTTTCCAGTATGTTCTCATACACAAATGACAAAGACAGTATTTGTTTAATATGATGATTTCATTGTACAACTGACTTGTACATATTTAGGTGTGAGCCACAATAACCCAAACAATACAAACTGTTAGAATTGAAATAGTCAGCAGGAGAGTAAAACATTTGTACAAAGCTATCATGCAGCCTAACTGTTTCTACTATCCCTCTGCTTGTTCTATTATAGCACAGCATGTTAGGCTTGGAGCTTGCCTGTCTGAATCACTGGGGAGACATCATCCCTCATATCAGAGCAATGGCCTGTGATCTGGTTCTGCATCTGCAGCAAGGCAGGCAGCGTCTAGTTGTGGTTCTCTGTTTGGAAACTCCCTCTTGCGTGTCTTGGGACAAGGAAGTGATTTTATAAGTCATATGTTATCGTGATGACAAAGTGTCCCTACGCAGGAATGCCAAATCTTAACCCCTACCACGTCTATCGGCAATGTACCAGACTGTATCCTTGACTGGGGCACAGAGTGAATATGTTCTGGCAAACTCCAGTGCAGAAGTAGGCAAAACAGTGTGATTTGACTAATTAACAACACCGTAGGACTGGCTATTTGCTAACTGATAGGAAGGCCAATAAAAAGCATTTAGTGCAAAGTGCTCTGAGGCTCTTAGATGTGAGCAAATGAGTAAAAGTACATTCAGGGCAAGGTGCACAAAGGCCTAAAGCCTGAAGCTAATGCGCAAAGTATACGTTACACTTACAACACTACACTTTGACTGACTGTGGGTGTTGTGAATGCCCTGGCAGCACACTTGCCTCTCAGGACCTGCCCCAAACACTTTTTATTCACATTGCCCGAAATGTACATGTGACGTGGCATATCCTATGCATGTCAATGTTAGGATGTGGTATGGATGTAAACATTGTTGATGTTTGAAGATGATGTTGGGTCATGCGTGTTTAATTGGATTGGCCTGTTTATCGTGTGAAGGTTCGATTTGGTTGTCAGACTGTGCAGGTGTGTTTCAGTGACCAGTTGCCTGTGTCCCCTCCTCAATGTTGTTGTCTGAGCAGTATGACATTAGTGATGTAGCCTTGTTAGCCAGGCACGTGAGAGACCCTGACGTATGCAGCATGTGTGTGTCCTTAGTGCTGTGTGGCTCCTATTGCTGTTTACTTTGGCTTATGTATGTGTCAAGTATGGACATTCGGCATTTGAGTGTACTGGTGCCTTTGTCTTATTTCTATGAATAGTTGCAGATGTGATCCTCACCCCCTGATTTAGGTATGTATGTTCGATGGGGAGGTTCCTGCCATTTGGTACTATAGCTGCACAGAGATGAGAGGTATTATTGTCAACTGTTGTGGCAGTTACATTGCAGTTGTTGTTTTGGCTACTGCATTACTGATAGGGACCTAGTTGGTGTAGGATAGATTTTGCAAGACAAGAGCCTGGATGTGAGTTTGACGTAGTGGCCTAACCACCTGTCGCTGCTTTCCCTTGGCTCTATTGTTGTACTTACAGGATGGCCCCATGGGACTGTTGTTGGTGCTGTATTTTGTCGTGCCCCAGATTCAGTCTGTGCTGGCCATGCCCCCCTGCCGTGCCCCTTTACCCATGCCACTTCATATATGTGCTGACTTACATGCATTGTGTAGTAGGTATCCCCCCCTGCTTACAGTCCCCATTATTGCATTTTAATTCCCCATGCGACTTACCCTGCATGTGCGTTGTGTCGTGGTAGTCTGCGCTGTCCTGTCCTTGAATCCATGTGACGATCTCCTCCGGGATGATGGCTGCGACCATCTCCTCCATGTGGTCCAGGGCCTCCTGTTGTGCTGGACTCCCCCCTCCAGTCTGCATTGCTGCCTTCCTGTTCCTGGCCATTTTTTCTTTTGTCCTACGTTTGCAGTCATGCCAGCGTTTCTTACACTCGGTGACTGTGCGGCGTTCTTCAGCCACACTGTTGATCTTGTCCACAATTTGTTTCCATATGGCCTCTCTCCTACTGAGTGGCAATTTAGAGGTGATGAACAATTGGTGCTGGTGTTCCGTCACCTCTTTCACCAGGATTTCCTGCTCCTCTGCACTGAAGCAACACTTTCTTTTTTTTCTAAAAATGTCCTGGTTCCGGTATGGATCCTCCTGGCTGGTTCCTGGTCTGCTGTCATCCTCCTGGGGTCTGTACTGGCATCTGGGATCCATTTTGGCTCTCCTCTGCTGAAAGGGCAGTTTTCGCGCTAAAATTTGACGCAATAGCGTCAAGAAAAACAACGCTTTCCAGTTTACGCTGTCGTAAATCGACCCACAGTGATTTGCGTCGCGTTAACGTTGGTTTCCTTTACGACGTAACGCCGCTGTGTGCGTCACGAAATAATGACTCCCACCTGTTGGTTGCGCCGCCGTACGTCAAAGTATAAATTTGACGCCCCCACGGCGCATCGAAATGGCGTTAGCCGGCGCTAATTTTTTTGACGCAAAACTGCGTTAGCGCAGTTTTGCGTCAAAAAGTATAAATATGGCCCTAAATATCTTGGGATGTTTCTTAATCCTTGTAGGAAAGTACCATCTTGCCTGGCATGTTACCCCCATATTTCACTGTATATATGTTGTTTTAGTGTATGTGTCACTGGGACCCTGCCAGCCAGGGCCCCAGTGCTCATAAGTGTGCCCTGTATGTGTTCCCTGTGTGATGACTAACTGTCTCACTGAGGCTCTGCTAACCAGAACCTCAGTGGTTATGCTCTCTCTTTACTTTCTAAATTGTCACTAACAGGCTAGTGACCAATTTCACCAATTCACATTGGCATACTGGAACACCCTTATAATTCCCTAGTATATGGTACTGAGGTACCCAGGGTATTGGGGTTCCAGGAGATCCCTATGGGCTGCAGCATTTCTTTTGCCACCCATAGGGAGCTCTGACAATTCTTACACAGGCCTGCCACTGCAGCCTGAGTGAAATAACGTCCACGTTATTTCACAGCCATTTACCACTGCACTTAAGTAACTTATAAGTCACCTATATGTCTAACCTTTACCTGGTAAAGGTTGGGTGCTAAGTTACTTAGTTTGTGGGCACCCTGGCACTAGCCAAAGTGCCCCCACATCATTCAGGGCAAATTCCCCAGACTTTGTGAGTGCGGGGACACCATTACACGCGTGCACTATTCATAGGTCACTACCTATGTATAGCGTCACAATGGTAACTCCAAACATGGCCATGTAACATGTCTAAGATCATGGAATTGTCACCCCAATGCCATGATCCCCCGAGTCTCTAGCACAGACCTGGGTACTGCCAAACTACCTTTCCCGGGGTTTCACTGCAGCTGCTGCTGCTGCCAACCTCTCAGACAGGTTTCTGCCCTCCTGGGGTCCAGCCAGGCTTGGCCCAGGAAGGCAGAACAAAGGACTTCCTCAGAGAGAGGGTGTTACACCCTCTCCCTTTGGAAAAAGGTGTCAGGGCTTGGGAGGAGTAGCCTCCCCGAGCCTCTGGAAATGCTTTGATGGGCACAGATGGTGCCCATCTCTGCATAAGCCAGTCTACACCGGTTCAGGGATCCCCCAGCCCTGCTCTAGAGTGAAACTGGACAAAGGAAAGGGGAGTGACCACTCCCCTGACCTGCCCCTCCCAGGGGAGGTGCCCCGAGCTCCTCCAGTGTGCTCCAGACCTCTGCCATCTTGGAAACAGAGGTGCTGATGGCACACTGGACTGCTCTGAGTGGCCAGTGCCAGCAGGTGACGTCAGAGACTCCTTCTGATAGGCTCTTACCTGTGTTGCTAGCCTATCCTCCTTCCTAGGTAGCCAAACCTCCTTTTCTGGCTATTTAGGGTCTCTGCTTTGGGGAATTCTTTAGATAACGAATGCAAGAGCTCATCAGAGTTTCTCTGCATCTCTCTCTTCACCTTCTGCCAAAGGATCGACCGCTGACTGCTCAGAACGCCTGCAAAACCGCAACAAAGTAGCAAAGACGACTACTGCAACCTTGTATGGCTGATCCTGCCGCTTTCTCGCCTGTTTCCTGGTGGTGCATGCTCTGGGGGTAGCCTGCCTCCTTCTTGCACCAGGAGCTCTGAGGAAATCTCCCGTGGGTCGACGGAATCTTCCCCCTGCAACCGCAGGCAACAAAAGACTGCATCACCGGTCCTCTGGGTCCCCTCTCAGCACGACGAGCGTGGTCCCTGGAACTCAGCAACTCTATCCAAGTGACTCCCACAGTCCAGTAACTCTTCAGTCTAAGTTTGGTGGAGGTAAGTCCTTGCCTCTTCACGCTAGACTGCATTGCTGGGTACCGCGTGATTTGCAGCTGCTCCGGCTCCTGTGCACTCTTCCAGCATTTCCTTCGTGCACAGCCAAGCCTGGGTCCCCGACACTCTAACCTGCAGTGCACCACCTCCTGAGTTGTCCTCCGGCGTCGTGGGACTCCCTTTTGTGTCTTCGGGTGAGCTCCGGTTCACTCCTCTTCCAAGTTCCTGTTCTGGCACTTCTGCGGGTGCTGCCTGCTTCTGTGAGGGCTCCCTGACTTGCTGGGCGCCCCCTCTGTCTCCTCATCCAAGTGGCGACATCCTGGTCCCTCCTGGGCCACAGCAGCATCCAAAAACCCTAACCGCAACCCTTGCAGCTAGCAAGGCTTGTTTGCGGTCTTTCTGCGTGGGAACACCTCTGCAAGCTTCTTCACGACGTGGGACATCCATCCTCCAAAGGGGAAGTTCCTAGTCCTCTTCGTTCTTGCAGAATCCCAAGCTTCTACCATCCGGTGGCAGCTTCCTTGCACCCTCAGCTGGCATTTCCTGGGCATCTGCCCAATCCCGACTTTGTCGCGACTCTTGGTCTTGGTCCCCTGGTTCCACAGGTACTCTCATCCGTAAATCCACTTTGGTCGCATTGCTGGTGTTGGTCTTCCTTGCAGAATTCCCCTATCACGACTTCTGTGCTCTCTGGGGAATATAGGTGCACTTTACACCTACTTTTCAGGGTCTTGGGTTGGGCTATTTTTCTAACCCTCACTGTTTTCTTACAGTCCCAGCGACCCTCTACAAGCTCACATAGGTTTGGGGTCCATTCGTGGTTCGCATTCCACTTTTGGAGTATATGGTTTGTGTTGCCCCTATACCTATGTGCTCTTATTGCAATCTACTGTAATTCTACATTGCTTGCATTACTTCCTTTTGCTATTACTGCATATTTTTGGTATTGTGTACATATATCTTGTGTATATTTGGCATCCTCATACTGAGGGTACTCACTGAGATACTTTTGGCATATTGTCATAAAAATAAAGTACCTTTATTTTTAGTTTATCTGTGTATTGCGTTTTCTTAAGATATTGTGCATATAACACCAGTGGTATAGTAGGAGTTTTGCATGTCTCCTAGTTCAGCCTAAGCTACAAAACCCCTCTACAAACCAGGCCAGCCTCCTACAATCCTGGTCTAAAAAGCATAATAATGGATAATATAAATCCTATCATTGATCAAGTTAAAAGAGACTTCCAACTCTAGCCCTTCTTAAACTTGTCACTCTGGGGCAGAATACAAATTATAAAAATGAACACAATCCCTAAATGTAATTACATTTTGTCAGGAATAAAGCTGTGCGCGATCCAGGTCCCGCCCGATACTCTGCTGCGCATGTTTGCGGCGCTTCATGCGCACCACTTGTCATCCCCTCTTGTTCTAAAAGGGGTCATCAGCGTTGTCCGCCCTGTGGTAAAGCTCATGCAGCTGCAGGGTCAGGACATTGGTGGACAAGATGCACTTATCAGTGCTATTTTAGGAATGGACTACAATTCCCAGGTTTCTAGAGGCAGCGGCCATCTTGGGGTGTGGCATGCCTATAAAGCCCAGCCACACCCAAGCACATTGCTCACTATTTTGAAGACTTCGATGCAGTCAGACCTCATGGGGGTTCCTCTGAAGAAGAGAAGATTTCCTGCATGGCAGATTGACAGTAAATCGGAGTATCCTTGTTTCCATGGGGAATTCAGATACGAGTAGGCTGTACTCGTGGCGGTAAGGTCATGATGAGCTCAATCTTGAAGGGAGTTGTTACTTCCAAAAGTAAAGCGCCCCTTATCACAACGAGCAAAGCCTTTTCAGTTCAAAGAGTAAAGCAGCCTTGGCGTGACGATCAAATTGCTTTGGTTCACATGAGTAAAGCGCCCCTTAGCACCATGAGCAAAGCGCTTCAGGCCACACTTGTAAAGCACCCTTGGCCCGACAGTCAAAGCGCTTCAGTCCATATGAGTAAAGTGCCCTTGGCACGGCAATCAAAGCGCTTCAGTCCACATGAGTAAAGCGCCCTTGGCCCAGCAATCAAAGTGCTTCAGTCCACATGAGTAAAGCGCCCTTAGCACGGCAATCAAAGCGCTTCAGTCCACATGAGAAAAGCGCCCTTGGCACGGCAATCAAAGCCCTTCAGTTCACATGAGTAAAGCGACCTTGGCACGGAAATCAAAGCGCTTCAGTCCACATGAGTAAAACGCCCTTGGCACGTCGATCAAAGCTCTTCATGCCGCATGAGTAAAATGCCCTGGGCACGACAATCAAAGCATTTCAGGTCACATGAGTAAAGCAGCCTTGATACGAGGATTGAAACGCTCCAGGCCACATGAGTAAAGCGCCGCTTAGCATAACGAGCGCAGCGCTTCAGACAAAGCAAGTTAAAGCGCTCTCTGGCATACTGAACAAAGCGCTTCATGTATGATGATCAAAGCGCTTCCTGAACAATAAGGAAGGCGCTTCTGCCCAACAAACAAAGCTCTTCAAGTTTAATGAGTAAAACTACTACTAGGTAGTAAATGTGAAAAATGTTCGCAGATAAGCAAATTATAGTTTCATTGTTTTCTGGGAAGCATAATATGTGAGATACATATGCAAGTCTTTGAGAATTTCTAGGCTGAGATCAAACATTTATGTTTATGAATGAATGGTTGTTACATGATTGATATTCAGAGTATGTCCAGAGTCCAAGGCTCTTGCCATCTCTAGGTTCAGAGGTTGCAGTTTGTTCTTGTTCCATGATTCAAAGAAGGGGCTACGCCCAATTCACAAAGGGTCTCAATCTGATATCACGGAGACACCTGTATTCAAGAGTCTATTGGTGAGTTATACTGTTATGAATGAGTATATGCATATTTGTTCTAACCTTTTCTTTTCAGATCTCTCTACCTGCAGTTCCCTACCCTAATTCCCTTCACCCCGCCTGGCTTCATCATAACTCTGTGCTATAATAGCTTTCTGAGTTGGTGACGCCAGGAGGTGGGCCTTTTGTTCAGCAGCGTGCAGATCCCGAGGAAAGGTCACTTTGACACATTTCTGGCATGATATATTTGCCTGCATCCAACAACTTTTTAAAGATAATGGCCCTCATTACAACATTGGTGGGCGGCAATGTGGCCGCACTCCCGCCGTGCCCATTCCGACATCCCCGCCTGCCCAGCGGGGATGTGGGCCACAACATGGGAGCCGACTCCAAATGGAGCCGGCGGTGTTGCGGCTGTGCGACGGGTGCAGCTGCACCTGCACCTGCCGCGCAGTGAGGGGCCCCGCAACTCCCCTTCCCTCCAGCCTTTCCACCGCCATGGAAAGGCTGGCGGGAAGGGGACTTTTAATCCCCTGGGCAGCGCTGCAAGCAGCGCTGCCCTGGCTGATTACAACCGCCGGGACCACTGTGGCGGTACAACCTCCAAAACAGGTTGTAATGAGGCCCAATGTCTCCTATGAGATCTCATTTTATTTGGGGTGATAATGGACTTTGTCTGAGTGGTTCAAAGTTACACTCCTCCTCAATGAACGGTAGTCTATGACTTCCATTACTGGATAGCGCAAAAGTTAGCTAACTCTGTTTACTTGCTTCCAACATATCAGGATATTCCACTCTGGATTAAGCTCAAACAGTTCTTACTTAAAACCAATACGCCACTTACTCTTTATTATACGAAGGGTCCTTGTTTTATGAAGTTCTCCAACCCCATTACTTATTCTTCTTTTATAGCCTGGTAGGAAACATATAATATTATGAAATCTCATGTTCGGTTACATCTCAGGCTCCATTATGGATTAATGCTGATATTAAGTTTATGGGAAAAGATCTCAATTGGCATACTTAGATTGAACATAAAACAAATACAACTTCTGATATGTTTATGAAACAAAAATCTTAAAAACCCTTTGCAAATTTACAAGAAGAGTTTAATCTTCCAAAGTCACGGGCCAACAATTATACTCAATTAACTTTTGCTCTCAATTCTATTTTGACTGAATCCCGGGAAATGTTCCTTCACTCACCAATCACACAATTCATCCGCTCGTGGAAGAATTTTAAAGGTACGGTTTCAGGTATATAGTCTATATTAATTGAACATTATTTTTCTACTGGCACATCCAATAATTTGAGATCCAGGTGGTCATCCCTACTGACTATGGGGGTTATTCCAACTTTGGAGGAGGTGGTAATCCGTCCCAAATGTGACGGATTTACCACCAGCCGTATTACGAGTTCCATAGGATATAATGGACTCGTAATACGGCTGGTGGTATATCCGTCACTTTACCGTCACTTTTGGGACGGATTACCACTTCCTCCAAGGTTGGAATAAACCCCTATGTCTTTTTCAGACAAGGAATGGGCCTCATTACTAAAAATTTATATGGAAGGTCTAAGTGATTCACGCTTTAAATTTTCTTATTTTAAAATATTACATCAATGGCACTAGTCTCCTTCTAAATTTTACGCAGCTAAGCTTAGTCCCATTTCTAAATCCTAAAGGTGTCAACAGCATGATTGTTACATACTTCACTTATTATGGAAATATCCCAAAATCTGCTCCTTCAGGTCACAAATTGAAAGTTATCTAAAGAAATATTCACTGGCTCACCTTTCCCTTACTCCCTGACTTTCACTATCACATACATTACAGGTTTAACTTCCATCTCTACACATACTTTTAAATGGCTTTTTACAGCTCTTAGTGTAGCCAAAAGTAATATATTACATTTCTGGAAACAGATACTATTCCGAGACTTAACCCAAGGCTGAAATATGTTTGCTGTAGCACATTTTGAAAAAATTATTAATAAAATTATTTTTTGGGGGCATTTTCTTGGAGGTTAGCTCTGCGAGCGAGGCAACTGTGAGCGAGGCAACTATAGTTCCATAGTCATTCACAAATGTCCTATAGTACCCAGACAAGCAAAGGAATGCCCTGACCTGTGTCTGGGTTTTGAAAGCCTCCCAAGCCAGAATGGTCTGAATCTTGGGTTGGAGAGGTTGTACTTGGCCTCCACCAACCAGGTGGCCAAAGTAAACAACTTTCCCTGCCCCATCTGGCACTTACTGGCCTTGATAGTGAGGCCTGCCTTCTGCAGAGCCTCAAGGACATTATGTAGGTGGATCAGGTGATCCTGCCAGATAGAACTATAGACAGCTATGTCATCCAGATAAACTGCACTAAAAGATTTCAGTCCAGCAAGGACTTGGTTCACCAACCTCTGGAAGGTGGCAGGTGCATTCTTTAGTCCAAGGGGCATAACAGTGAATTGATTGATAATGCCCACTAGGAGTAGCAAATGGTGACCCTTCTCTCTTTTGCACCTGGGGTCAGACCAGCCTGTCAGTACCCAGATGTCAAATGAAAGGTACTCAGATATTTGGCTGCCCCTAGTCTGTCTATGAGCTCATCAGCTCTTGGAATTGGGCGTGCATCAGTTTTTGTCACAGATTTGAGGCCCCTGTATTCCTCACACAGCCTCATTTCCCTTTTCTCTCCTTTGGAGTGAGGTTTGGGGGCTCACTACTAAAATTACTGGGCTAGCCCAGGGACTCTCAGAGGGTTCAATGACACCCAAATCCAGCATCTTTTTAACTTCTGCCTGAATACTCTCTCTGGCATTGTCTGACTGTCTATAAATCTGGTTCTTGACAGGCAGGCTGTCACCAGTATCCACTTCATGGGTACCCAAGTTTGTTTTTTCAGGGGTCAGAGACAATACGCCAGCATACTGGTTGAGGACTTGCCTACAATCAGTTTGCTGTTGTTTTGTGAGGATGTCTGACAGGACCACTATATCCACAGAACATCTTGGGGTTGCTTGTGAGGAGATCAGGGAGAGGCTCACTCTCATCTTCTTGCCCCTCATCTGTAACCATGAGCATGGTCACATCAGCTATGTCATAGAAGGGTTTTAGGCGGTTGACATGTATCATTCTTTTTAGGTTTTTGCACTGCCTAGGTCAACTCGATAAGTGGCCTCCCCCTTTCTTTCAAGTATGGTATAGGGCCCTGACCATTTGTCTTGGAGGGCCCTTAGAGCAAGAAGTTTCAGTACCCAGGCTTTCTGCCCTAGTTGGAATTCCACCATAGCAGCTTTCTGGTCATACCAGAGTTTTTGCAGCTCCTGGCTTGGTTTTTGCTGGCTTTCTCCATGTACTCAGTCATTCTTGAACTTATGGCAAGCACCTAATCCACACTGTCTTGCTTGGGCTCTGTGAGAAGCTTCTCCCAGACTTCCCTAACAAGACTTAGTGGTCTCCTAACAGGATACCCAAACAAACGTTCAAATGGTGAGAAATCTCTCTTTTGTGGCACTTCCCTGTAGGCAAACAACAGATAAGGAAGCAGGACAACTTATCTCCTGCTGAGTTTTTCAGAGAGTCCACCAATCATGTCTTTTAGCGCCTGGTCAAATCTTTTAATCAGCCCATGTTTGAAGATGGTATGGGGTAGTGAACTTATAGGTCACCCCACATTCCTTCCACATGTGTTTTAAGTATGCAGACATGAAGCTGGAAGCTCTGTCTGATACTACTTTTGTAGGGAACCCTACCCTGGCAAATGCGGGTGCAGTAATGGTCCTAAGGGTTATAGCCTCAGGATACCTAGTGGCATGATCCTATACCACTAGTATGTATCTGTGTCCTGATGCTGTTTGAGGGTCAAGGGAGCCAACAGTGTCAACCTCTACCCTTTCAAATGGCACCCCATCCACAGGTAGTGGCATTAAGGGGGGCTTCAAGTGCCCACCTGTTTTGCCACTGGACTGGCAGGTGGGGCAGGACTGACAAAAGCCCCTCACTTTGTGGGACATTCCTGGCCAATAAAAGTGGTTAACTAGCCTACTCCAAGTTTTATTTTGGACCAGATGCCCAGCTAGGGGAATGTCATGAGGAGGAATTCTCTGAACCTCTGGGGCACTACCATCCTCCTGGTTGCACCAAGTTTGAGGTCTCTGGCCTCAGTGTACAGGAGCCACTCCTCCCAGTAAACCCTGTGGGTACCGCTGACATTCCATAACTCTTCCTGTGCAGCTTGCTGCCCCTGGCACATATCTTCCCAGGAGAACCCCTGGGCTGTGGGTGGTAAGGCCCAAGCTCTTCAGACTAAGGCCCTCATTACAACCCTGGCGGTCGGTGTTAAAGCGGCGGTAATACCGCCAACAGGCTGGCAGTAAAAAAAATGGGATTTTGACCCTGGCGGTTACGGCCATCCAAAACCGCCACTTTAACACACCGACCGCCAGGGTGGTAATGACCGCTGGGCTGGAGACTTCGGTCTCCAGCCCGGCGGCCGTCACTAGACCGCCGGCGGTATCAAGACCCCGCATACCGCCATGGATTTCGTGGGGTTTTGTACTGCCCCGAAATCCATGGCGGTAGGCATTATCAGTGCCAGGGAATTCGTTCTCTGGCACTGATTGGGTCTTCGGCCTCTGGCACTGGCGGTCTTCGGCCCAGCGGAACCTCAGCGGTCTTGTGAAAAGACCGCCGAGGTTTAAATGAGGGCCTAAGTTCCCTCAAAGAAGGTTGACTCCCCCTCCTGAGAAGAGGGATCTTGATTTGGGATCTGTTTTGAAGCTGGTCCCCCAGTTTTCTTGCCTTCGGGGAGGCTGGGCCACTATTTCAGGATCCAGCTCTCTTTTTTCTCTCTGAAGTTCACTTAGTGCCCTTGTCTTGACACATGCCCATTCAGGGATCCCTAGCAATGCTGCATGGGCCTTCAGTTCTACATCAGCCCAGGGGGAATGCTCCAGGTCATTTGTAAGTGGGCAATCTACTGGGAACAATGAGGACACAACCACTTCTTTTTGCACTACTACTCCCCAATCAAAGGTTAACTTAGCCATGGGATGGAACTTTATCTCATTGTCAGCATTGGTGACAGGATAAGACTTAACTACCAGGAACTGATTTGAGTGAACCAAGTGGTGAGTTACCATGGTAACACTAGCTCCTGTGTCCCACAGTGCTTCTAATGTCTCCAAACTAATCAAAGGGTGCTGTCTGTATTTTTGCATATAGGTGAGGTAATAGGATTTAGAATCTGCCTCATTCAGTGTCAGGAGCCTATCCCTCCACTTTCCTGAGAATAACTCACATATCAGTGTGCCTCAATGCTTTTTCTCAATTTCCCACCCAACGCAGGCCCCTTCAAAGGCAGAAAACCATTTGACTATATCATTCCCTTCAGTGAAGGGAGAGACAACTCCTTTTGGGAGTTTGATGTTGAAAGATTTCTCTCTCAACTCCTTTATGCTGCCACCAGAGATGGGTTCAAAGCCCAACTTTTCTCTCTGTTTCTCTATTTCCAAAAGCTGGGTCACAAAGGCCAGTCTTTTGGTCAGACTGGCAAAGTCCAGGTCTGTTTCTGTGGATGCTCTAGTGCTTCTGGTAGAAGAGGAACCAATCTCATCTCCATTATCCACAGGATCTTCTTCACCCACCACAGATGCATCATCTTCTTGTTTATCTGGGGAATTGTCTTTTTCATGCTGGGCCACCGAAACCCTAAGTTTCTCTGCACTGAGGCTTTTCCTTAATTGATCATAGTTACATGCCTCATAATGTTCCAGGTCGAGCCCCTGGGTCTTGTTCTCTGCATCTGTCATTTTTACTTCACTAAAGTTGGGACCTTTTTAAGAATTTGGAATCCTCTTTTTGGATAGACCAACTAAATTAAGGCCTTTTAAAACTTTTGCTAAAGTTGTCGAAACCTAACCAGGGCCCTAACAATTATTTTGAAAATTTGCAAAAATGTTTAGTCAATCTGAAAATCAAAAAATAATTAACTAAAATTAACAAAGTGGTATCAGCAAATACAAAGTCTTTATCCCACCGCTCATCCACCAAATGTTGGAAGCTGGCCTTCTATGTAGTGTGCAACGCTAGGCACACTGTGCAGGGTGTCCAGGCAACCACAAGTTGGTTTACAGCGGTAAAAACTAGATCACCCAATGCTCTACTTTTTAAGTTAGCTTGGGTGAGCAGTTAGGCCAATCTTGGGAAAGTGCAAAGCATTTGTTGTAGTCACATCATTAATCTTGCAACTCACACACTCAAAGGTATAACTCAAGGTCAGTTTATGAAAATACCCAAGATTTTTATGTAATTTGTAAGATCAAGATTATCAAAATTGGTTAAGTACTTTTTGAGATATGATTTTTGAAGTTTAATAAAAAGTCTTTTTGTGCATAATTACGCACCATAGAAATCAATGGAGGATCACCTTTACAAATACATATAAAATCGTACAGTTGGTTTACTCAGTTCTTTTGCAGGTTGGCCAAGGTCGTCGGTGAGCACACTCTGCCAGATGGAGAAGTTCGGGCGGCCCCCGCTTCCGGCAGGAGCAGCGTTGGAAGGTTTCTGGAGCTGTTGCAGAGTCACTGAGGGGGACCACTTAGAAAAGCAATGCACAGGTAAATTTAAAGGTGGTTCTTTGGGCTTCCCTTGGAGTGTTGAGGTCGCAAGGAGTGGGAACCCTTAGGGCACTGCAGGCTTTTCGGTGCAGGGCACAGGGTGGCCGGGTGCAGAAGGAATCAGCGAGCCATGAACTGTGCGCAAGGATGCCCTCTGGAGCAGGAGGTAAGTTTGTTCAAGGGCCAGTTGCAGGACAGCGGGGGCACTCTGGCAGAGGTCTGAAGTGTTCCTGAAGTTCCTCGACTGGAGCTTCCTCCTGGTCCTTTTTCAGCCCCGGACGAGCTGGTTTTCTTGGTGTCTGTTGTTTGCTGACCAATACCCAGGTATTGGTAACGTTTGACCACTGGAGGGTGCAGTGCCACTAAACTTGGCACACTTGCAGGGTTAGTGCTCACAGTCATCGGTGTGTCATTTGGTCCAGCTGTGGCTTCCGGTTTGGAAATTAGTGGCTGGTCAGTGAAGTGACCCTCACTGGCTTGCTGGCTGCTTGCTGTTGTAAACGGGTATCCCCACTCTGGAGGGAGTTCTATGGCGAGTTTTGAAGCCTAGAGGTCCTCTGTGGTTTTTTAGAGTTTTTCCAATTGTCCAGCTGTTCCTCAGCGGTGACTGTCAGGTCCTGGCTGCAGCAGGCAGGGATTGGCACCATTTCTTTGTTGCAGCAGGTTTACAGTTCTCATGCCTTGTATCTTCTTGGTGCTGGTCTTCTTTTTTCCGTCACATCTGATTACCCTTATTACCCCATGCCCTGGGTACCTAAGGGCCTTTTACTAGGGACACATAATGGTAGCTAAAGATGTATCCAGTTGTGCCAATGCACCACAACAGTTTTAAGGAAAGAGCTCTGGCCCAGAGAACCTTGTTAGCAGGGTCCCTGAGCACTACAGTTTTATGCTACGTCATACATCGGACAAAAGGTGGAGACTAACCATGTCAAAAAGAGGCCTTTTCTCACATTATCATTGAAAATTATTGCAATATGTTACTATGTCCTTGGACTGGTTTATTACTATAGTTATGTGGAATCTACCTCTTAGGTAACTGTTATTTCCTCTCTTTATATTAATTTATGATTATTACTTTTTGTATACTTATAGCCTTGTATTGCAAATATATTTTTTCAATAATTATTGTAGTTAAAATGTTTTTATACTTGAAAATGTAATAAAGAATTTACTTTAAAAAAAGGCGTAGCGCCGAAGGTCAGAATTTCAGCCCCTAGCCACTCCCGTCAGGCTGCCAACTTCAGTTTCTCAGCTGGTAAGTGGGCTCCTAATGATCAGCTGAAATACGTATACTCATTTAATTTACTAATCTTGCTGGCACCACTACGACTTAAATGGTGCCTTGTGCTGTAGATGTGTACTGAAGGCTATGAAAGCTGGGCTGCAGAGACAGAGGGAATTCTGAGAATAGGAACTGGTCCCAGAATCCTCCACCCTCGCCATCTCTTGTTGTTCCCCCACTGGATATGCCATCTTTCTCCCCCTTGCACTTGTTGCACGGCGACCGAATTGAGGTCAAGTTTGTGCCCTCATGGAGAAGTTGCAGCTTATCACTAGCCCGGGCTAAAGAAGGCGACGGAGGGGGCTGTTGCTCTTTTAGCCTAATGGGTGTTGCACTCCTTCTGAGCTATATCATTTAATTTAGTTTAAGTGAGTGAACATCATTTGAAAATAACAGGTTTTTAAACGTCAGCAATGAGAGGAAATTGGGATGGGAGGAGTTAAATAACCTCTGCGTACAGAGGGCAGGCCTGCAGATCTTTGGAGAGGGAAGGAAGATGTGGATGAGGAAAGCCTAAGAAAGAGAGTGGGAGGAGGCGGTGATGTAGGAAAGTATAGTAAAGGTCTGAGGGAGGGAAGAAGAGTAAGAAGAAAGAAAATAGACATAACTGGACAAGGAGAAAGAGGAGGGGAAGTAACAGGGAAGGGGAGATCACAACAGGAAGGGAAGGAATGAGAGGCCACCTAACAGCATATGGCTATGTTATTGGGACTGTTAAGAGGAAAAGTATAGAGAAGGGAACAGGAGAGTGGAAGAGCAAGGCTGGAGAAAGAAGGGGAAAAAGAGACAAGCACCATGGAAGAGAGCAAAATACATTAGAAGGGTATGAGGAGAAGGAATACAAGAGGGAAGGGAACAAGGGACAGGGAATGAAGAAGAGATTAAAAGAGAAAGGGAGGGAGTGAACAATTTTGAGAGCAGGGCTGGTTGGAAAGTTTCTGAGAGCAGAGAGCAGGGCTGGTTGGACTGTGAGGAGATTAAGAATGAAAGATGGAAGAAAGTGAGGAAAGAGGAGGTGGTATGGAAGGAGAGTGAGAAACTTTAAGAGTGAGAGAAAGTATTAAAAAGATAGAGGGACTTATACAGGAAAGGGAAAAGTGAGAGGTGAAAAAGAGAAAGATGGCATTTCAGGATGCCATCTAGGCCCTTTCCTCTGACCCTCCTACAATGGAAATGTCATCCTCAAGTCAAAGGTTGGTTTATGTAATTTCTCATAACATCATTGGTATGCTAATTAGTGAGTTCCTACCTTTTTTACAGAGATCCTTGGGTAATCAGTTGCTTAAAATTGGTAAGTTTATGTTCTGATAAGTAGTTCAGACATTTATGCTCCTGCTGCTGATATTTGCACATGACCAGCAAATCACACTTATCAATACATTGAGAAACCAATTCACAAGTGTCAACTTATACTTTTTCTAAGTTTACAATTGTTTGCTGTTCACAAAGGTATTTTAAAAATAGTATCTTTACAACTGCAGAGTATATATTCTAAAAATAGTATCTTTACAACTGCGGATAGTCCGCAGGCATAAAAATACTACTCGTAAAATACCTTTGTGGATAGCAAACAATTGTAACCTTATATACAAGTGTAAGTTTACTTTTGTGAAGCAGGCCCTGAGTATCCATGAGTTGAAAAGCAATTTTTGCTGCCAAATTCTCTTGTTTATCTGGTACCATTATGCACATTTTCTTTAGGAATCCTTTCTATGTTTTAAAGTGCATCTCAGGATAGAACACGTTCATAGCAGTTTATGTCTTGGTTTACTATTGGGTGAAGTATAGCTTTCTGCCTCCATGCCCATAGACAGGTTATGAGGTTCCAGACATTCTTTATTACCCATTACAGTGATGTTTTACAGATTTGTGATCCCTGTTTTCCTTTCATTACCTAATCATGAGTCTGTTAAGCAGCGAAAAGCTTATTTGAAGCCCACAGATGCAGACCAAAGTTTGGACAAATAAGCTAAAATATGGATGACTGGATTTTAGAAATATGGGGGTGTCCTGCTTTGCTTCAGACTGAGAGGGATTGAAACTAAAGAATGCAGCACTCTTAGTCTGCGTAATGACGTTTTTAAGGCACTTCCTAGGTCTCAAATACAAATATGCGGTGAGTACTTAATTTGAATGCAGCAACACACGTGCAGCTATTAAAATAATCACAGTAATTGGATAATAATAATCAGAGAATATGAAACATATTAACAAAGAATATATGTGCAGTGACTACATATATTTATGCATGCACATAGTAAAGCTAGATATTAAGAATTAAAAATGCCTCACCATGGGGATCGAATCTAACATCATCCTTGTCTACCAACATCAAGCCGTGGAACCCATGACAGCTGACACAGGAGGAACTTCCCCAACAGGATTATTCTGAGCAATGCGTCCACTCTCAGAAATGAGTTCCTTCTACCCGCAGTGCCAAGCTTCCCCACCTTATATACCTTAAACAAACTTAAGAGAAAAGTTCTAGAAACCCCCTCCCTTCGAGCAAGTTGTGAAATTCAAGCTCTGGCTCTACAGGGTCAGTGTTGAAAAAAACTAGACTAGCCAGATCCCAAGGTGTATTTTCAATACCGAGCTGTACCCTTCTCTGCCATAAACCTTCTCATCCTTGTACATTCTTATCAACATTGCATCCCCATGTTGTGTTCCCTTACCTGGTGAGAAAAGCGAAAACACGTTAACAATCTGTGCTTGTAAAAATACCTGTGCCACCAATGTGAAGGCATTTGAAGCTCAGCTAAGCACAAAATGGAGTCAGTGATCAAGATGGAGTTGGTGGTAAATACAGATATCATTACAGGGGGCCTGGTTAAAGACTGCAACTCTGTTTTGGAGTCATTGCTTTACATTTCCTCTTAAGCCCCTTTCACAGATAACCCTATGATACCCTACACCAGTGTTGAACAACAGGAAAAATTAACTCCAACAAACCACAAATTGCCAGAGGGGGAAGAGGCAATAATGAAGACATTAAGGGAGAAGCCATAAGGTGTGGCATCATGAGGGACAGAGTCCATGACAGTCAGCCAGTGGACTATTTTATACGAAGCCTACTCCAAAGAAATTAGCAACAGGGGAAAAATGGGAAGCTCTTTGAATGTGCTGTCACCCGCTGTCTGTGTCCTGGTGTTAAACATAGCTCTGAGTTCTCCGGTGCTGGATCTTTCCTAGATTCACATGCTTGAATTTTCCCAGCTGTCGAAGTGGAAGTCCCACGGTATCACTAGAAAAGCAGTAACTGATATAACCATATGGTAAAATGCAATGGATAGCCACTGCAATAGCCTATCCATATTTTTGTAAAAAAAGATTCAAACTTGAGCTATAACCAATCAGACAACAGCACCTTGAAGAACATTCCCAAGAGAGGCTGAGTCCCTCAGATTTTCTACTTCACGTTGTGCGGCAGTTTTTCTTCACATCTCTGCTATTTTCAACTATTTCCTGTTTACCATGTCAGATTCTTCTTAAAAAGGTCACTTGAGATCATGTAGATCTTGCTGTAAGGAGAGACTTCATTAAGAGGATCCCCTTAAGGATTGTGCATATTGCTTGTACCCACAGCATAAGGTCAAAGATTGCAAGATTTGTAGGACCTTCTCAACCAAAACCCTAAAAGACAGAGAGGGAAGGTTGTTAATTTGGTTATAGTGACTTAAAACCAAATCTAACGTTGTCTCTGAGGATGAAGATACTCCAAACCTCTCTTGAAAAACATAAAAAGAGTCTCTTGAAAGTAAAAGAAAAGCTTCCAAAAATACATGCCATGACTCCTCATAAAGCTCCTCACAAAAAATAAAGTGTTTTTTTCCTACTGGGGCTGACTCTGGACCTACAACAACCTTAAAACCTGGGAAATCTTCTTCAGTCTCCTCATGAGTTAAAATTCCAATCGCCATGGATTCCTCATCGTCGACAACAGCGCCGGTGAAATCAACGCCAACGAAAAAGTCACTATTGGGTTGCATTTCCCCTCCACCATCAACAAAAGTTTAATTGAAAGCCGAAGCTGCGCTATCGATGGCGGCTACATAGACAATATCTACACTGTCGATGGAGATCCCTAAAACATCAACAAACTCCTCTTCGACAACCACCACACCACCGAGGACAACAAAACCCCCTCAACGACAACCTCATTGTCTCTTCTACCTGTTTTATCATCATCAGCGCAATCATCACCGCCGCCATCATCGAAGAAGCCCTTGTCGACGCCACCATTATTTAAAATAAAGAGGCCTTCAACCTTGCCAGTTACTCCTGTTTTAGCATTGTTAACGGCACAGTCGACCAGACGTTTTCTTTAGGATCTTTCCCAAACATCACCATTGCCTCCTAGTAATCTTTTGGAAGAGTTAAATTATGATGGTTTATTCGGCTCAGCACGTAGTCCATCACAGCTTCATGTAAAATATCACAAAGAAGATGATGACGAGTATGATGGCTATTCTACTCAGGAGTTCCATCAACAGCATTGTACTGCCAAAACCAACAATATAGAACCCATTTATGTGTCCATGGTTTAGCTTCCTGTAGCAATGGTGGAGGACTTTCACACCATGTTGCAGGACTACTGCATATGCTTTCCTTCACCTGCGGGAGCACTACCACCCCTCCACCACCGGCATCTCCACCTCTTATGCCTTCTCATACACCGAGAATAACGCAGGCCTCGCACACTTCCATGGCACCAAGATAAGACCCGTTATCCTCTGATGACTATGCGGAAGAAGGAGAAATTCAGGGCACTCGATTACCTGGCAATAAGTGTGAAGAATATATAGGTTCCACACCTTCTCCTCCAGCTTCTCAACCAAGAAGAACAGTGAGGGTTATCCCTATAAATTATCATATATGGGAAGAGGGTGTGAAGGTAATAAAAACACCAGCTATGGTTATTGCTGTCCTTCCTAGATTTGACAAAAAATACAAGGCTCCTCATGACACACCGGCATGTTTGGTGGGACATCCAAAACCAGACTCTGTAATCACCCAGGCTGCGCAGCGAAGATCAAAAATTCCTTCCACGCCTATCATTCACCTCCTGACAAGGAAGGTAGGTGTCTGAATAATTTTGGCAAAAGATTCACTACCATCTCAGGCACTACAGTGCGTGTAGCCAATGCCATAGCGATATTGCCAGATGTGGCCAGACATCGCACCATATCTAGATCTTCTACCAGAGGACAAGAAACAAGAGACACGAAAAAGATCTGCTTCCGAAATCATTGATACATCTCTGAACATAACTTCCTTTGCCTTTAATCAGCTTGCTGGTGTAGCCGTTCTTAGACACCAAGGTTGGCTTAAGGCTACCATATTCTGCCCTGAAGTACAGAGCAAAATCCTGGACATGCCTTTTGATGTCAATGTCCTTTTAGGAAAGCACATAGATGACACCTTGCAGGCCATCAAGGCAGATACAGATACTACTAGGTCATTGGGAACGCTCTAGTACAGGAAGATACCCTTTTGTGGAGAGCCTGGATGAGGTGCCTACTCCTTTCGTTGGAGCTATCAAAGATGCCAACCTCAGACTTACCAGTCATTTCGCCCCACCTTCCAACAGCACCAAACTTGTGCACCACCTGAAGCTGCATTTTTCAGACAGAAGTCCAGACGTAAACAACCCGCACAATCCAGAGACACTGTCATAAAACAGTGACAATCCTGTGGAACCTGCTACAGTTCCCTCTACTCTGCTACTCAGAAGAGCACACAACCAACAGCGACAAATTACAATACACAAGTAGGTCTTAGATAAAATAATATATGGCCATAATCTTGAGTTGGTGCAAGTTCCACCTCCTCATCTGCCACAAAGATCACTTCAGTTCCATCTCCACTTGCTGAGGAAAGAAGCAGCCATCATGCTACAGAAGGGTGCCATAGTAGAAGCACAACACTCGCAAAGGGGAACGGGCTTCTATTCTCAATTCTTTCTAGTAAAGTAAAAGTAAAGTAAAAGGAGAATGGCGTCCCATTCTGGCCCACAGAAAACACAACAAGTATCTGCAAAAAAAGTCCTTACATATGGTCACTCTCCAGGAGATATTTCAGTTACTCGACCACGCAGATTTTATGGCCAACCTCGATTTGCAAGATGCATACTTTCACCTCCCTATCCATTCCAAACATCACAATCTGTCCAGAAAAGAGTTTGTTTCTGTCTGTCTCTTCAAATCATTTCTTAGCATGATGGCCTCAGCCATTCTCATGGTATCGCATGCATGTCTCAGAATGAGACCTGTCCAAGAACAGCTGGACAAAAAATGGCTACAAGTTCGACCTAATTCCGATCACTCCAGCCATGAAAAGGACACTTCTTTGGTAGCAGACATCCAACAATCTCTCTGCAGGGCTAACATTCCTCCCTCCACTTCCAGATTTCATTCCCACCATGGATGCCTCACTGGGAGGTTGGGGATCCCATCTTTAGGATCTCTAAATAAGGGTCAGATGGAGTGTTTTACTTTCCAAAATGCACATCAATTCCGTAGAATTGAGAGCCAATTTTCTAGCGCTACAGTGATTCCTTCTGAGTATTCAAGTGTCTTCCACCCTCATACGAACAGACAACATCACCTGCATGCATTACCTCAACAAACAGGAAGGTACAAGGTCTCACATTTTATCTCTAGAAGCTCAAAGAATCTGGAAATGGGTCCTGCTAAACTGTGTCACCATCAAGGTGTAACATATACCAGGTGTAAGGAACAATCTATCAGATGCCCTGAGCAGAACCAGCTAGACCTGCCCGAGTGGTAACTCAATCAGCCGATTCTTGACTCCATATTCCAGAGGTGGGGCACACAAAACTTAGATTACTTCATCTCTCAAGAGAACTGAAAATGCTGGTTGTTCGCCAGTTGGGAACCTCAGAGAGGGTCATGGGGGAATGCATTTTTGATAAGATGGTCAGGGATCTTTGCTTACACTTTTACCCATACCCTCTCAGCTCCTGGCTTCTCATGAAAATGAAGAGACAACCGTGCTGCCTGGTCCTCATTGCTCCATGCTGGCCCTGCCAGCACTGGTTCACGGAGCTCCTTCTACTCTCAGAATACAAACCTTATTGCCTTCCAGTAACTGCAACTCTTTTGACCATGAGTAAGGGGCAGATCCTCCACCCGCATCCCGCCTCTCTACAACTGCATGTATGGCTCCTGAATTCAACGAATTCAGGGATTTAGACATCCCTCAGGATTGCAGGGATATATTATCCAGGACGAGAGCTGAATCCACCAACAAAACTTAATGATTAAAATGGGAAGCTTTTTTGTTCTTTGTATCTAGGAAACAAAATCCACCCTCTTAATTCACCACCAGAGCAAATTTTGCCTTACCTTCTTTCTCTGGCTAGATCAAGACCGGTGCATGCATCTCTAAAGGTTCACCTCTCTGCTATCTCTCGTTACAGACATTCTTTCAGTTCTTTGTCCCCTTGTTCTTACCACAATATCAGGTAATTCATGACATGAGTATTCAGGACCTTTCCTCCTATTTGAACTCCTCCACCAGAGTGGAGTCTTAACATAATCCTTTCACAGCTTGAAGCCACGTTTGAGCCTATTCACAAAGCCAAGCTCAAATATCTTACTTGGAAGGTTGCATTACTTTTAGCTCTCAGCTCTATGAGGGACAGCAAATGAAATTCAAGCTTTCACTATAAAAGAACAATATCTACACTTCACTGATGACTATGTTTTCCTTAGAACAAATGCAAGGATAATTCAGAAAGTTTCATCCCAAGTCCATCTTAACAAACCTTTTTTTTTTCCCAAATCCATCTTCATCAGCTGAGAAACCTCTTCATTCCCTGGATCAAAACGATGTATTAAATTTCATTTGCAGAGAACTAAGCAAATTGGAAAGACTGATCAGTTGCTGGTTTCCTATGGTCATAATAAACTAGGTGCTTCAGACACAAAGATCACTATTGCACAATGAATTTCAATGGCCATCCAACTCTGCCATGTTAAAGCGGGTAAGCCGCTTACACTCAAGCCTAAAGCACGTTCCACAAGGGCAGTATCCTCCTTTGCTGCTCTGTTTGCTGGTGTCCCTTTGGAAACAATATGCTGCGCCGCAATGTGGAAGAATACACATACTTTCACATGGCATTACTGTTTGGATTTGGCAACCTGCAGTGACGCAACTGTAGGACAAGCGCTCGTATGTCATCTGTTCCAATAAGGCAAGCCTCTCCTAATAGAGGTAATTCTTTTTGCTATTTATGTCATCTCACATATTGTGGTTAAATCATTCTTCTTGATTTTATGTATTAGCGTTTATTATGTGCTAAGTAATGCAGATATGTATTATATTATTACCCGCCATCTTCTCAGTGTATTTGTGTTTCTGCTGTGGTTAACCTTTACAAATGCTTGCTATTCTGATTCAAGCATGTGAATCTATAAAAGATCCAATACTGGAGAAGAAAATAAGTTACTTACCTGTAACTGCAGTTCATGAATTCACATGCAGCCCACTCTCCTTCCCTGGGAGACTTCCCTTATTTCCTCATGGGTACTTTTATCACACTTGTGCTTGAAAACCTGAGGGACTCAGCCTCTCTTGGGAATGTTCTTCAGGGTGCTGTCGTCTGATTCACTATAGCTCATGTTTGGGTCTTTTTTACAAAGGATATGGATAAGCTATTGCAGTGGCTATCCGTTGTATTTTAGCATATGGTTATATTATTTACTGCTTTTCTAGTGATACCATGGGACTCCCATTTTTGGCGGCAGGGAAGATGCAAGCATGTGAATCTATGAAAGATACCAATACTGAAGAACTGCAGTTACAGATAAGTAACTTATTTTCATACATTCGATAATTCGCTGCAGCTGGTGCAGAAACTATTTTCAGCTGAAGAACAGCCGAATACCACTTAAGTCCAGGACTGGCTTGCACTGCTCAGATTTAGCCTTCTATTGGTCTCTTCAGTTCAGACGTCAAGCACTAAAGGCCGTGTGTCCTTAGAAATGTGTAGGTTACTGCAGCTGATACGCCACTATCCAGATGAGTTGGTAGGTCATGTTCATTTCAAACTTTAAAGTGCCAACTTTGGAACCAGACCCTTTTGCCCACATTTTCACCTCGAGCTCCAACAGTGCAATAACACACAAAGGCGGCCATTATGACCGCCAGGACCGCGGTGGCAGTCGCACTGCCGCCAATGTGGCGGCCCGGCAGCCACGCCACATCCGGACCACCAGCACTTCCAGATCACGACTTGTCGTTGGTCTGGCAGTGCTGATGGTCCTGATACACCAGGGCAGCGCTGCTCTGGGAATTACAAGTCCCTTCTCTGCCAGCTTTTACATAGCAGTATCACAGCCATGTAAAGGCTGGCGGAGACAGGGTGCAGGGGGCCCCATGGGGGACCCTGCTCTGCCCATGCACTTGGCATAGGCAGTGCAGGGTTCCCCCCATGGCCAGCTTCGTCATGCTTTTCACTGTCTGCTTTGCAGACTGTGAAAAGCACAACGGTTTCTGGGGCACCCTCCACACCGCAACAGTGTGGCCTACTCAATTATGAGCAGGTGTCAATGTTGTGGGCTGATTCCCGCTGACCCAGTGGGAAACTCTTAATAGGGGCCGCGGTATGGGGACTGCACTGGTTGTAACCTGACCGTGGTTGTTTGTCGGTCAGCTTTTTTCATCCACCAAACTCATAATAAGGGGCAAATTCAGTGTTTCTAAACATCTTCATTAACTAAATGTTGCTACTTAGAATTATTCATGATAATAAACTAATGCTGATCACCCTCTAACCCTCTAAAATATGTTATTATATAATTAGGCCGATCTGCCCCAGGGGTGCAGAAAACCCCTCGACACCAGGGATACATTTTTTTGTTTTTTTTAATCTTTTATGTGTGGGGAGTGACCCATTAGGCAAGGGTCGCTCCCCGGGGGGCCACATTGTTTTTAGGCCATTTATGGACCCCTGGGGGCAGATCAGCCTAATATGATTAGGCCACTGGGGGCAGAAACCACTAGACACGAAGGGAATTTTTTTATTTATTATACTTACGCATAAGGGGAGCAGCCCCTTGGGCAAGGGCCGCTCCCCAGGGGGCCAAATTATATTTATGCCATTTATGCCCCTCCGTGTGGGCAGATCAGTCTAATATAATTGTGCCGATCTACCCCCGGGGGGGCAGAAAACCTCTAGACACCAGGGATAAAAAAAAATATATATATTTTTTATATGTGGGGAGCGACCCCCTAGGCAAGGGTCGCTCGCCGGGGAGCCAAATTATTTTTAGGCCATTTCTACCTCCAGGGAGCGAGGGGGGGGGGGTCAGAAACCTCTAGACACCAGGGTTATATATTTTTTTTATTTACCTTTTGTTTTTATGTATGAGGAGCGACCCCTTAGGCAAGGGTTGCTCCCCTGGAGGGCAAAATGTATTTAGCCCATTTCTGCAGATTGGCCTATTTTTGTTAGACCTTGGGGGCAGATACCACTAGACACCAGGGATTGGTGTGTGTGTGTGTGTGTGTGTGTTTTGTTTGGGGGGGCAGCCCCTTGGGCAAGGGTCACTCCTCATGTGGGCACATTACTCTTGGCCATATCTGCCCCCCTGGAGGCAGAATGGCCTATCTTTGGAAGGCCCATCTGCCACCAAGGGGGGCAGAAAACCCACCAGAGACCATTGAAGATTTTTTTTTTAAAAAGAGGGTCGGGGTATGGCCATACCCCCACCCCAAATAAATGGGACCAAAGTTGTTCTGCTCACCAATGGGGCAATTACTCCCGATCCACACCCTGGGGGGCAAAAAGTCTACTAGATGCCAGGGAATTAAAAAAAAATAGTGGGGTGGTGCCTACTAACCAGTATGGGCCTGGTTATGCCCCAACCCCCCTGAGGTAACAGTCTTTCAGCTCCCCCCGCACACTAAAACATCTTATCCCACAGCAAGCACAAGGACATTTGGTTATTTGGGGTTTTGGTTTTACATTTGGGCAATGAGAACTTGGTAACTCTCAAAATCGTAACACTTGGAATGGTGAGGGCTGCACTTTTTTGACTTTGAGATGCTGCCATGTAGAAAAATCCACAATACCTAGACACATCTGAAAACTAAACATCTGGTTGATTCCAGGGTGGTGTGCTTCACATGCACCCGCACCATTTTCTTGCCCACAATGCCCTGCAACCCTCTATTTTTGCTGGAAATCACACATCTTTCCCCCATTTTTGTGATGGAACCTTCCGGAATCTGCAGGAATCCACAAACTTCCTACCACCCAACATTGTCTCATCTATACCTATAAAAATTCTGCTGCACTTGTCAGCCTAAAAATGATTTTTTTCCAAACTGCCCTTTGGACCCGCTTTGGTTCCCCTTCAGTTGCAACATGTTTTTGGCTCTTCCCTGTCACAGGCACTTGGGCCACCGAGACAAGTGAGGTATCATTTTTATCTGGAGACTGAGGGGAACGTTGGGTGGTAGGGAATTTGTCTGGATACGGTGATCCCGCACAGAAAGGTGGGACAAATGTGTTTTTTTTAGCTAAATTTGAGGTTTACTGAGGATTCTGGGTAAGAAAACATTGTGGGATCCATGCAAGTCACACCTCCCTGGACTCCCTCGGGTGTCTAGTTTTCAGAAATGTCTGGGTTTGGTAGTTTCCCTAGATGGCTGCTGAGCCCAGGACCAAAAACGCAGGTGCCCCCACCGCAAAAACAGGTAGTTTTGTATTTGATAATTGTGATGTGTCCAGATAGTGTTTTGGGGCATTTCCTGTCGCGAGCACTAGGCCTACCCACACAAGTGAGGTACCATTTTTATCAGGAGACTTAGGGAAAGGCTGGGTGGAAGGTAATTTGTGGCTTCTCTCAGATTCCAGAACTTTCTGTCACCGAAATGTGAAGAAAAAGTGTTTTTTTGGCCAAATGTTGAGGTTTGCAAAGGATTCTGGGTAACAGAACATGGTGACAGCCCCACAAGTCACCCGATCTTGGAGTCCCCTAGGTGTCTAGTTTTCCAAAATGTGTAGGCTTGCTAGGTTTCCCTAGGCGCCGGCTGAGCTAGAGGCCAAAATCCACAGCTAGGCACTTTGCAAAAAACAGGTCTGTTTTGGGGAAAATGTGATGTGTCCACGTTGTGTTTTGGGGCATTTCCTGTTGCGGGCGCTAGGCCTACCCACACAAGTGAGGTACCATTTTAATCGGGAGACTTGGGGGAACGCTGGGTGGAATGAAATTTGTGGCTTCTGTCAGATTCCAGAACTTTATATTACCGAAATGAGAGGAAAAGGTGTTTTTTTGGCCAACGTTTGAGGTTTGCAAAGGATTCTGGGTAACAGAACCTGTTGAGAGCCCCACAAGTCACCCCATTTTGGATTCCCCTAGCTGTCTAGTTTTCAAAAATGCACAGGTTTGCTATGTGCCGGCTGAGCTAGAGGCCAAAATCCACAGCTAGGCACTTTGCAGAAAACATGTCAGATTTCAATGTAAAAATGTGATGTGTTTCCTGTCACGAGCATTAGGCCTACCCACGCAAGTGAGGTACCATTTTTATGGGGAGACTTGGGGGAACACAGAATAGCAAAACAAGTGTTATTGCCCCTTGTCTTTCTCTACATTTTTTTCTTCCAAATGTAAGACAGTGTGTAAAAAAGACGTCTATTTGAGAAATGCTCTGTAATTCACATGTTAGTATGGGCACTCCTGAATTCACAGATGTGCAAATAACCACTGCACAAATTGTGTTGAAAAATTGGGTTTTCTGATTCAGGTCTGCCTCTTCCTGAAAGCTGGGAAGATGGTGATTTTAGCACTGTAAAGCCTTTGCTGATGCCATTTTCAGGGAACAAACCACAAGCCTTCTTCTGCAGCCCTTTTATTCCGATTTTTTTTTAAAAAGGGACTTTTCTCTGTATTTTGGCTAATTCCTTGGTCTCCGTCATGGGGACCCACAAAGTCTTGGTACCTTCGAGAATCCCTAGGATGTTGGAAAAAAAGGACGCACATTTGGTTTGGGTAGTTTTTGGGGCCTAAGCACAAACTACCCCAAACAGCCAAAAAAAGGCTTGGCACCTGAGGGGGAAAAGGCCTGGCAGCACAGGGGTTAATAGAATTAAAACTTTCCATTACAATAGCTAGGAAATGTTTCATTCTAATGCATTTTCATTTTGATTTTGCGCTTACTCCAACAGCCTTCAGATAACTTACTCGCTGCGCAGATGCAAGACTCCTGCTTCTTCCGCAGTTGCTGAACTATTTCCGGTCTAATGTTTTCACTTTACATTTCATTTCTACAGGTGGCTAAGTCTTTCTTACCACCATTCACCTAAGCCCAATTAATTTAGGTTGCTCGCTCCTTTTCGGAGTAAGTGCACTCCTGATGATGGCACACTCATGCACCTGTCACTGGGACTAGGCACTTTACTCTATTTCTTCCGTTTGCAGCGTTAACAATGTCATTTTTATCATTTATTTTCACAGATTATATTAGTAATTACATTTGTTCAATTTTCTTCTTTTTTTCCGATTGAGTCCTCCCTTCAAAAATATTTGTTAATCTTGGTTCCAACTTATTCATTTTTCAGAATCCGTGGTGTCATTCAGTTAGTCATCCTTGTCCTGATGATGACCCATTCATTCATTTGGGTCAAAATGCGTGAATCTTCTGACAATTGGAAATGGCTTATTAGTGTTTAAGTTGGTATGCTGTTGGGAGTCAAAGAACTGTATTCACTAGAAGGACTATGGATATGCTCCAATTTTGATTTCTTTATATACACTGTGTACTATTTATTATATGCTAACCGTGTGATCACCTGAGCACATATATATTTTGAATCATGATTAACATGGTAAATATAATTTGCTTTTGTGATTTCACCAAGTGGGTCCATTCTTTTGCCTATCACTGTTGATTGATTCCTTTTGCTCACCTCTACTGACTGATTCCTTTTGCTTATTACTATTGGTTGATTCCTTTTGATTAACTTTTGTAATCCTGAATGTGAATAGCCACACTTACTATGTTTGTTCTACTTGGAACTCTTGTTGCACATTTATAAACTATTGCCCCTGGTAGCAGGTGTTGTTTAGGCTGCCCCTATTGAATATAAGTAATTAGCCATAGGCCAAGTGTCACAAAGCTACACTTCATAGTAATTCCAGGAAAGTGCCACACCTGGTATATTCAAATATCATGTAAACATTTAATAAAATCAGATCTACCAAACATTACAGGATAGGAAATCAGCTATTACAATCTGCTGATCTAAGAATACCCTACAATTTACCCCCGGCCCCACCCAAAAGGCTCTGGAAGCAATTGATTCACAAGTAAAATGTGCTGCTAAGCAAAGAATACCTGTTCCTGCTAGACTCCCGATTGAGATAACCTAAAAATATAATATAAAGGAAGATATTGCTTTGGGAGAATTCCATAAATGTGTCAATAGTTGTAAATATGAAAACTTTCTCTGAATTTCATTTTTTATCCTCATAAACTCTAAAATATTTTCCTGCACAAAGTTTAGGATTGTTTGTTAAATGTGGGTACTCTGTGCTTAGCTGTCTGGCTATGATATTAAGCGCTCTGACATCTGAGACCATCGTCAATTAACCTTAATACAATAAAAAAATCACTTTTGGTGATAAGGGTTCAAGTGATGAATGGCTGTCATCCGCCAATATCAAAGAAAGCGATACTCCTTTTATTGCTCCATTCAAGGAGCAACAATAAGAGAATTTAGAACCTTTCGAACATTCGAACAGTCTATAAAATCCAGGAACATGCATGTCTCTTCCTTCTTTATGCACTGCAATTAAGATAATGCATAAAACCCCAAATCAAAACTTTAACTTGAATAAATCTTTTCCTGGCACTAATCCAACCTTTCTTCTCTGAAATCCTCTTACTCTGAAAGACGTTAGAACAAAATGTATTACACTAGGGTGGGTTGCTGTTGTGGTGGGACAATCTTAGCCTCTTAGACTTTAATAAAATGCAGAATTTCTATCCGTCAAGCTGTGAAAAATGTACATTTTATGTCAAGCAATGAAGGCTAATATCATACAAGTTTAAAGCCCAGCTAAAACATCAATTGCATTCACTACAGACTCAAAGCAACAACTTCTAAACATATTCTCATTTGACTGCTTTGCAGCTCTTAAAACGTCTTGCAACCCACCAATCGGAACGAATGCTTTTGATGCTGATGCATCTATAACTGAATGCGTTCCAAATCTACTCACATCCACCCCTGCTTCTCTCATCACTTCTTTCACCCATCTTGCCAATGTTGGTGGGGAAACTACCCTATGTGGCCACCTGCCAGAAAGTAACAATTGGGCTATACAATTTTTCAAACTCAATTCTTTTCTCATACTGGTGCAAACGAAATAACTAGTGTGACAGGCACTGAGGATTGGCACAAAAAAGGCCTTAAGGATGTTCCACAGACGATTGATTCTGATGAGGATTCAGAGCCTAATGTTGATTTGTCAGACTCCTACTCATCAGAGTTTGACTCTGATCATGATGTAGTTTAGGACCAGAAAAAGGGAACATCTGACGAGGCAAGTGAGGCCTCAGGATCTAAATCAGGTATAGTTGATCGTTTGGGGGATGTAATGTTTGATCCTCTGCTAATGAAAGATCCTCTGTCCCTTGTGTGGGATCTTATTCACAGGTGGACGTTGGCCAGCTCAAGAGAAATGGTTACATATTAATAGTTTGGAATTTTGGCAGGTTCGTTTGCAGTACGTTACTCAAGAAAATACAAAGGTGGTCATTACAAGGCTGGAGGTCTTTAGACCGCTGCATTTTGAGATAGGAGGTTTGGCTGCAGCTAAACCACTACAATAACCCCAGTACTGGCAGGGCGGTCAGACCGTCCGGCCGGAAGTGAGCACCACCGGCCCTGCGGCAGCCGCGAGACTGCTGGCGGTATTCTGACCCGGCAGACCGCCAGGCTTTCCGTGGCGGTCGCACCGCCATGAAAACCCTGGCAGTAATGCACCCAGTGACAGAAATCTCATTTCTTGTCACCGGCACCCTCTCCCCACGTCCACACATATGCATGCACCCTCCCCCCCACTTCCACACACATGCAAACACTCTCCCCCCCTTCCACACACATGCACACGCATCCCCACTTCCGCCCACATGCACTCACCCTCCCCTCCCAACCACACACAACCATACACATACCCTCACCTGAACTCACACATATGCACCCCCCTTCTGCAATCATGCACACTCCCACTGCATCTATTCACGTACTCCCCCTCTCCGCGTATATGCACACGCACATGCACTCCCCCTCCACATTCATGCACACACCCAGACACCGCATCCATTTACGCACCCAGACATCCCCATTCGTACACATACACACACCCAGACCACACACATACACCCCATACTCCCCCCTTCGGACGAGCAGCTTACCTTTTCCTACGAGGTGGTCGTCTGGGAGGGGATGGGTCCTGGCGTTTTCCACCACCATCACCGCACCGCCGACAGGACTCAACCACACCGTATTATGTATCGTAATACGGCGGGTGGGGTTTTGTTGGCGTGGAGGTGCTGCTGGTTGAACCACCTCACTTCCTCTGTCGGTCAGGCCGAAGGGGGCAGATTTCCACCCGGAAACGGGCAGAAATCCTACCTAACTCAAAATATGGAGGTCTTCGGACTGCCAGCACTGGCGGTCTGTTGGCAGCCCCGGCTTCGGCAGTCTTGGAAAAAGACTGCCAAAATCATAATGACCAGCAAATTGTTGTGTGATGCTGTGCATGGACAACATGTCAGCAGTGAGGTACGTCGGCATAATGGGCAGCAGACAAACAAAGGGTTTGGCAGATTTGGCAAAATAATTTTGGGAATACTGTTTGAGCAGAGGGATTTTGGAGTTTGGTTGGTTGTGGCAAAGCATATTCCTGGTCTAAGCAATGGTGTAGCAGATTGGTTTTCGAGGAATTTCAAAGATTCAAGTCATCGGAGGTTGAACTGCGAAGTGTTTTTGAGAATTCCGGAGAAGTGATTTTGTTGTTGTAAATCTTTTTCCGGACACTATGAACGCACAGTTGAGAAAGTTTTTTAGTTGAAGACTGATTCTATAGGCTTGGGGAGTGGATGCTTTCCTGCAAGATTTGAGGGGACTAGTATTTGAGTGTAAACATTATTAATAAAAATTGTGTGATCAAAATATAATGTGAAATAACATGTACTGAAATCATGTGTTAGAAAATAAAAATGTGTAGCTGATTTGGTGGACACCATAAGCAACAAGTATTATTGTGAAATATAGGGGGTCATTACAACTCTGGCGGTCCAAGACCGCCAGGGCTGTTCTGACGGAAGCACCGCCAACAGGCTGGTGGTGCTTCCCATGGCATTATGACCGTGGCGGAATCACCGCGGTCGCACCGCTGGGGGGGCGGCGGTTTTCCCGCCACAATGGCCCCGGTGGTTTTAATCCACCAGCGCTGCCCAGGGGATTACGAGTCCCCTACCGCCAGCCTTTTCCTGGCGGATTGAACCGCCATGAAAAGGCTGGCAGTACGGGGAGTCGTGGGGCCCCTGGGGGCCCCTGCATTGCCCATGCCACTGGCTTGGGCAGTGCAGGGTGCCCCCTGACAGGGCCCCATGCAGCTTTTCACTGTCTGCTAAGCAGACAGTGAAAAGTGCGATGGGTGCAACAGCACCCGTCGCACAGCCGCAACACTGCCGGCTCCATTTGGAGCCAGCTCCTGTGTTGCGGCGAGATCCCTGCTGGGCCGGCGGGCGGAAACTAGGTTTTCCACCCGCCAGCCCAGCGGGGATCTCCAAATGGCCGCAGCGGGAGTGCGGCCACATTGGCGGGCGCCCAGTGGTCCGATCTTGGCAGGCAGCTTCAGCCACCCGCCAAGGTCGTAATGAGGGCCACAATGTCTAATGAAACTGCAATAATGTTTCTTCAAATTTCCTGTTTGACTAGCACACTGTGGAAAAGTGATGTTCTTTGCTTGTAGCATGTGTTTCCTGAGATGAGATAATAACGTACAAACTAAACAATAGGCTTTAGTGCTCAATGTTGTGTTTCATGTTGCAAAATAATTTTTTCATGCTCACGTTTTAGTTTTTGGCAGGAAGCACATGTTGTTTTTTTTCATGCTGCTTAAATATAATTTTTGTGAGGAAACCAGTGACCAGGAGCAAGAGAAGAGCCAATTGTGTGTGTAGAAAATGAAAAAAGATACTTCTGAAACGTGGATAAACGTTTTTTGGTAGCACACTCAAACACCCCATAGTCTGGCCAATAGAACCATAGATGGAAGCTCAGATTTCCTTTTTCTCAGCTAGTGAAATGATGTACAGTATCCTTAGCTTTCTGCCATTGACAGTTCAGATGCATTAGGTCCAAACTTTACCGAACTGTTCCCCCATTCATAATATTGATGCTGTTCAGTGAAATCCAGATGCTCAACTTATGAAGTCATCGCTGCTTGCTGATCCATTGAGGAGAGGTATTACAAATGTGCATTTGATTTTCTTGCAAATTTGTATGTTTTCTCCCTTTAGAAAATCCAACCGCTATTTTTGGTTAGCACCATAGTCAGATGTTTTTAAAATTCATTTTTGTCTTCTTTTTCTTTTTGAATGAAGCCCATTCATGCTTATCGAATCAGAGTGATAGTTAGGAATGCTAAGATCTAAATTTGACTGTTATATATATATATATATATATATATATATATGTGTGTGTGTGTTGTAAACAATTCATCTGCCATAACTAAATGTATTCTGTCTCTATTTTTCATCTGTTGTTATTGTAATTCTGCATTGTGATTCTTGAATGTTTAATGATCAATGTTTTGGTTAGATTGAGAATTTTCGGACGATTTGGTCAACCTCTATTGTTTTTGTACTTATATCTTTTGGGGCCAGATGTATCAAGTTTCCCAATAGCGATTACCAAATGGTGATTTTTTTTGCGAATCGCAATTAAGTAATCGCTATTGGAATGTATGAAACTCCAGGAGTTTTATATAGCGATTCGCAAGGGCTCGCAAATGGAGCTACCTCATTAATATTCATGAGGTAGGTCGCAATTTGTGAACCATTGTGAATGGCTACAAACACAGCGATGGTGGTGTGCTGGGCTCAGCAGACCACCATGTCTGTGATTACTTTTAAATAAAGCAATCTTTTTTTTAAAATGCAGCCCATTTTCCCTAAAGGAAAACGGGATGCGTTTAAAAAAGAAAAATGAAAAGTTTTCTTTTCATTTTTTAAGAGCAGGCAGTGGTCCATGAGACCACTGCCTGCTCTTAAAAATGTTTTTGCATGCATTAACAAAGGCACAGGGGTCCCTTGGGGACCCCTTCCCCTTTACAGATGGGTTACCACCAATTTGAAATTGGTGGTAACTGTGATTGTTTTGCGACCACATTAACGGTCACAAAACAATCATACATACCTCTGCGATTCAGTATTCGGAAGGGATACGCCCCTTCCAAATACCAAATCTGTATGGAATCGCAAATTGGACTTGATACATACCAAAATGCATTCTTGCGATCGCAAATGGCCTGTTGGGCAGTTTGCGATCGCAAAAATGTTTGATACATCTGGCCGTTGGTCTTGCATTTGATTTACGTGATCTTAGCATTGTTACTTTAAAGGGCAATAAACGTTTGAACTTGACTAAATTGGTGTGGTGATTCATGGCCACATAGGTCATGGTGCGTATAAATTACTGGCTCCAAAATTTAAATTGATGTTTATTGATTTGAAATTGTTAATGTTGTTTGTTAGGACATTATCACACTCCTGTCTGAGTCAAAAGGTTGAATAAAATCAGATCCACCATTCATTACAAGATGGGAAAATCAGCTATTACAATCTGCTGCGAGCTCTATGGGTAATAGATGATTACCCTATACGTTTCACCTTATAAATAATGGTATAAAAGAAATATAAGGCTAGACACACCCACACAAATTGATAGCAGAGGATGGTTTCACCTCGGAGGGAAGAAACCTGTTTTTAATAGTTATATGTCATTTAGAAAGAATAGAGAAATATGGTTTCACCAGTGCTTGTTGAAAATTTGAAATTTGGAAATTTGACTTTTGCAAGTGCATGTTTGGATGAAATTTGGTTTTTGCTTGTTTGGAGATGTTCCCAGTGTTCCTATTTGCATTTGAGATAGGGTTTTCGCTAGCAGTACTTTAGCAAAATTGCAGGTGAATTGGGATGTTAGAGTGAGAAATGAGAAATAGAGAGTTTGCGTACTCCAATGCACGACATCGCAATTAGCGACCATTATCCCCAGAGTCTGAACCTCTCATTAACTCCCCTTAAAGCAGACAGGGATGACAGGGCCACTCTGGTAGATGACATCGAATTAGCGCCGCGCAATGGATATTCCCTGAAATGGTCTCAGACAGACTCCAAGTCTCTGTTGAAACAGTTATTATGTGACTGCAAGCTCGGTTTTGCAGACTGTTTAAGTGAGAATCTAGATCCAGGGTGATGCTTAAGTGCTTTTACACTGATCATGCAAACCATAAAAGAAGCCCTTACTATCAGAGGTGGTAAGCCGGGACAAAAAAGGGCTCCTGGATGATTCGACTATAGCTGCTCTCTTGCACATAGGAAACTGAAAAAGGCTCTAAGAGCCCCAAATAAATCTACAACAGACATACGCCGGTGCAGACAAGAATACAAAACAGCAATGAAGGAAAGGAAATTGACCCTAAAAAGATCTCTGTGGGAAACTCTACACACAGCTAGCCGTACGAAAGATAACATCCTCTTCTGGAAAACAATCAATTCTCCTGTGTTTGGGGACAGAGATTCCCCCAGGATGGAAATAGCATTTTCCGAAGTGGATTGGATTGCATATTTTTCTAAAATATACTCGCTGGATAGCGATTTGAGGCCTACAGTTCCTGTACACGATAAGGTCTCCAGGAAGGTACACGTCTGACCATAACCCCGCAATTTAGCCTTGAGGAGGTAGAGAAAGCCATATCTCTAAGTAAATCAGGGAAAGCTCCGCGCCCCAATGGCATTCCGATTGATTTATACAAGGCCAATATCCAGCTATGGGGGCCCGTATTGACGCAGACATTGAGGGCTATCTGCATACGAGGTCCCTTACCATCCTGGCGAGACTCCAATATCATTCCAATATATAAAAAAGGTGATCGCCTTAACCCAGCCTGTTACAGGCCAATCTCCTTGTTGGACACAATGGCTAAACTAGCAGGGAGAATTATCTTGAACAGGTTGCAAATATGGGCAGAAGAAAAGAGTGCTTTATCTTCTGTCCAGTATGGTTTCCGGAAAGGAATTGGGACAGTGGAGCAAAGCCTGAACTTAAGTATTATTATTGGAAAGTATACAAGGATTAGAGAAGGTAACCTGCATCTGGCTTTTATTGACCTATCATCGGCATTTGACTGTGTACTACATGATAAGTTATGGGATATCTTAAGCAGCATGGGGGTAGAACCAGCCATAATTCAGTTTATACGTGAAATGTACACAGGGTGTAGAGCAAGAGTGAGGTATGGGCTAAAAGGGAAATGTAATCGCCCTTTTGGCCTACATAGAGGCGTGTGCCAAGGTTGTGTTCTTGCCCCGTTCTTGTTCTCAATGTACATAAATAATTTAGAAAATGTATTGGCTAGTAACTGCAAAGATCTCCCCCAAATAGGTAATCGCGCTGTCCCGGTACTACTCTACGCAGATGACGCAGTTTTAATGGCCAGAACCCCGCTAGCTCTTCAAAAACTTTTAACTACTTGCATCACATTTATGTCACAATTGGGACTCAATGTCAATCGCTCAAAAACGTTTATTATGAACTGTGGCGGGAAACGCGGCAAGATTTATAATATTACTACCGCGGATGGGAGGGTAGAAACCGCGCGAACCTTCTCATATCTGGGCATAATGTTTGGCAAACAGGGCTCCTGGGCTAACTGTAGGAAAATGAAAAAAGCCCAGCTTATTAAAACAACGGTGGCCTTAAGGCTTTTTTCCAAAAGGATAGGGGGGTTACCCCGCCGAACATGATAAAAATTTACAAAGCCAAGTGCACCCCGGCTGTTATGTACGGGTCTGGAATTTGGGGATATACTAATTGTAACCCGGTGCAGATGGTGGAAAATGATTTTATAAGACATCTACTGATGGTACCAAATGGTACATCATCATACATTGTCCACTCTGAACTGGGGCTCCCCTTCATCACAGACTTGATAAAGATTCAACCATTACTGTTATGGCATAAAGTTTGGACCTCGGAATATACTGAACTAAACAAGGCCATCCTGACTGACTACATGGAGTCCACATACCCAGCAAGGGTGCCCTGGTTAAGATATATTATGACCTTCTTTGAAAATATGGGAAACAAAGTTTTTTATACAAACCCAGCTTCGCTGGGAAAAATCTCTAGGAAGGACCTGAGTGTTCTGGCACTAAAATATCTAGAAGATTCACAATGGGAGGCTGAATCAAAAAAGCCCACCGTCATTCACAATCAAATAATTTTGTCGACGGAGGGCATACAGCCTTATTTGTCGAATGTGGTAAACCCCCGCCACCGCTTTGTTCTCACCAGACTGAGGTTAGATATATTTCATCGTCTAGTAACCTTCCCAACTATGAACGATTGGAGCACCATGCTGAAGCCCTGTCCATGTGATGCAAAGACACCTCAAACTACAATTCACGTGGTCTTATTCTGTAAATTCTATGCCAAGCAGAGAAAACGCCTAGTAGCCCCTCTCTTAAGGTTAATCAACTTGCCCCAGTGTCGTACTGCGTATGCCAGCCTCCAGGTGTTATCCTCTATTGAGATGTGTGGAACCTTGGCTAACTTTTTATGCTCTGTATTAAATACAAGAAAGCGTATGGGGGTAGCAATGTAATTTTATCTAGTTTATCTAATGGTTTGCAACTATACATTTTTTAAAAGATATTTTAATTTTCTGATTGTATGTATCCTTTTATTATTTTAATTCATTTAAATTTTATCTTATTTATTGCATACTGAAATGTATAATATTTGATCCTTTTATGACTTGTTGAAAGTCGAATAAAGTTTGTACTACTACTATTCCAATGAAGTTTGTTAGGGAGTGTGCGTACTCCAAAGGGCGTATGTATGGAAGTCGTTGTACTTCAATTGAGAGTGGCTCTTTGTGCTAAAAAAAAGTGCCCACATAGTTGGTGGTGTACGGACCCTGGGTGGTCTAGTGTAAGAGATACTTGGTTGTTGTTTTAACATGTCTATTTTGTTTGAGCAATCTGGTGTGGTTGACAAATAGTATTTCCTAGAGTGTATGTTAAAAGGAGCGCTAGTTTGACAGATATTGGTGATTCCTGGGTGCACAAGGAGGATCTAGTATTGGTCAAGGGAAAAATTTGCTGGTCGAATGTTACTTGCAAGTCAGAGAAAGCTAACATTGAATGAGTAGTTGTCAGAGCTAAAAGCCGCAACTGAAACATTCTTGAAGTTTCCAAAGTGATTGTATTCTCTACCTATACTAAGAAGACAAGTTGGTGTGTTGATTTTTCTTTGGTGCTCGCAATATTTTGCATTTAGTTTTGTGTGAATCAAGTTTGGAGAACAAGCTGCTATGATTGTGAGTGTGACGTCACTAGGTCCATCCTGGGATTGGTCGGTTGATGAGAAAGAGCCGTGAAGTGATTGGAGAATAGTTCTGAAGTGTTATTGGTTGAGAGAGGCAAGCAAAAAGGTTTTTGGGATTGAATTACTTCCTGTTTTGAATTTGAATTGTAATTTTAAGACCAATTAAAGAATATTGTTTTTTTTAATGGCAGTAAAGAGTGTGTTAAAGGGAGTTGCTTTCATTTCATTAGGAAATATTGCCCCTCCAGAAGGTACACCTGCCTAAATCGTAATTGAAGAGAAAGGTACCGCAGCATGTATTTGGTTAAAACAATTGTGCAAAATTACAGAGAAAGAAAGGAGTTTGGCGTTTCCTGTTTCCGGAACTTTCAACATGAGAAATTTAGAAAATTTGAGAAGAGTGCTGTAGGAATTTAAACGTCCTCCAAGACCAGCACAATTTAAAGCTTTACCCATTTGGGAATTAGTGGCCAGACAACAAGAGAAATTTGAATTTGAGAGGAGAATGAGAAAAGTTGAGAAGACATTGTTAGAGGCATGGTGGGCCAAGGAGCAAACGTTTTGGAGAAATGAAACTTTACAGGATATTGAAATGTTTTAGTGTATACTCCTTGTGTAATAGGATTCAAAGAATTATTATCTCAACAAATTTGCTTAGGTTTAAGATTAAAAGATTTGAAAGTTAGGTACACTAGGCCGAGCAGCCCTTTGAAGTGCATTATAGGTTAAGAAAAGTATACATTTAGTATTAACAGTGGTGTAAACTGGTTACCCGAATTACAGCACCAGTTCAAATAATGTCCACAATGTTTTCAAACTGTGAGGTTTTCTGGATATTTATTGTCTGCTCTAAAAGTGGTGTAGTTTGTCTGGGTAAACCCAAAGTAGCATTTTTTTTGTGTTGTAATTCTTTATTCAGAAAAAGCAGTGAGACATTACAGACAGCCATACCATGTAGTAAAGTACACAATCCTGGCGATATAGACACAACTAAACAGACATAGTTGGACACAATGGCGAGTAAGAATGGACATTGCATTCCCTGAATCAAGTCGAGAAACCTGATAGAACATCAAATGCTGTTGACTATATCATAGTGTGTCCGCCACCAGGCTACTACACATCTAGGCAAAGTTGAATGCGAGGCCGAAAGAAGGCCTCAGGGAAATATATTTAGCCTCCCCTCCACGTACCCACCCGGAACTCCATGGATTGTTGGCGATGTCTAGGTAGTTGACCATTCCTAGATACCCGGAGTCACCGGATGGGTAAAGAAGAGGGAGGACAATAGTATATGTCTATAAAGAGTGATGTAGGGCTGTGGGACCGCGAGAGGTGGGGTCTAGGACCTGGGGCGGTAGGATAAACCAGGACGAGATAAAGACAATGTAAATAAGTGAATAAGAGAGAAAGAAAGAGAAGTGTAAGAAGAAAAAGAAGGAGTAAATGTCGACAGGATATGAGCAGAAGAAAAGGAAGAGAGAGGGGAAGGTGGGGGAGATGTAGGGGGTGCATCTAGTACGATAGAAAGCCGGAGTGGGTCCAGGGAAGTAGAGAGAGGATGAGTACTAACTACAAGGACAAAAACAGCGGTGACGGCGTTATGAACCGCACTCATGTTCATAAGGAGAACACGGAATTGAGTGACAATTGGGAAGACAGAAAGAGAGGGGGGAAGAGCCAAGAGCGAAGTAAATAGCAAGAATCATAAGTACAGGCATAGGCATAAACGGAGATAAGGAATAAGTAGTGCCCGAGGGGGGGATAGAGGAGGTGAAAAGGGTTAGAAGTGTTCGACATGAGTGGGAGGACAGAAGCAAAGGGGAGGGAGGGAGGAGAGGGTGGGTCTACCGATGAGGGTGTAGAGTTGATTCTGATGTTGGTTACATGTGCAGGTATGAACAGCAGGGGCAGGGCGACCCCTGTGGGGCAATACTTTTTTTTAGTAGTTGCAGGGTTTCCCTGGGGGCCATTTTGGCCCCCAAGGAAACCCTACAACTCCCCCAAAAAATACAGAACTATATATATATATATTGATATATAGATATATCAATCCATGTAGATAGAGAAAGTGAACACCCTAACTCGGCCAATCAACCCCATGATTAGAGCCATGCGGAGGCGGGCGCATTGCTTACTGGGAGTGGATCCCTTGAAACATGACCAGGCTCCACTTTGTGGCAATGAAGGATTCATGATAGGGGGAAAATACTACATTCTGGGAGGAGTAGCAATCGAAAGGCCTCCTGCGTCTTGACCAATTATTAACCAATGGCCAACTGAAACAGTTCACAAATCTTCGGAAGGAATTGGATCTACCCGCCCATCACTCATGGCATTTTCTGCAGCTCCAGCACTGCTTTAGGCGCCGCATGGGGGCATGCCCCTGCCGGTTCTCCTGCTCCCTAGTACTTCACTACTTAGAAACCTGGGGTCTTCTTCGAGAAGTCATATCTGGAATGCATACCCTGCTGAACTGCCACTTGTTTTCCCTCCCCCTCTTGTTCTCTCTCAAAGATAAGTGGCAGGCGTGACTACAGATAGAATACGAGATGGAGGGATGTGCTGAGCTAATTGAGGCGAGGGATCGGGGGGCACGGGAGGCTCGCTTGAAATTCAGTCTTTTCAAGACACTACATGACTGGTATTGGACTCTCTAGAAGCTACGGTCTGCAGGATTACTGTCTCACGCCTCCTGCTGATGCTGCCCCCACCCTCGCTGCGACCTACTCCACATCCTGCACGACTGCTCATCTATCCAACCTTTCTGGCAGTCGGTGGGGTGCACCCTCAGGGAAACTCTACCTCTGCCACGCTCTCTTGCCCCCTCCCTTCTATTGCTACATGATACAGATGATATGCACGGTCTTCTCCGACCACAGCTACACCAACTACACACAGCACTGGCCACGGGCAAATTGTGTATTCTAAGACACTGGCGCGTAGCAACAGCCCCTTCCCATGATGAATGGATCACTGCAATGTACCAAGCCGCTTCCCGTGGACGAATTATTTACAGCCTCTAGGATAAGATGGACACATTCCTCCGGACGTGGGCCCCTTTCCTTTCTGTACCGGAGGATGGAGTGCTCACTTAAGTTCCCTGATAAGGGGCACAACATGGCTACCCTCCTGCATAGTGGCCACACATACACGCACTGCCCATCTCCCCTGCTGCGCGATCGCGCCCCCCCACAGTAACCTTGAAATAAAAAAATATGGCCTGAGGGGGCGGCCCGTTTTCTGAGGGGGGCCGACCCCCCCAAGTGAAATCCCTGGTGTCTAGTGGCGTTACCTGGCCCTCGATCGAGGGCCAGGAAACGCGTTCAGGAAGGCCTTGTATGAAAGGGGAGAGTGTCTCCTTTCATGCGAGGCCTTCCCGAACGTGGGGAAGGCCGTTTGGGGCATTTTTCCCCATCAGAGCAGGAAGCGGCCGTACGGCTGCTTCCAGCTCCGATGGGGAAAACAGCACTGTGACGTCAGCACGCTGTCACAAAGGGGCGGGTGGGGGGAGACACCGAAGAGCTTCCTTGTCTCCCAGGGGTTAAAAAAATAAAATAAAATAATTGGGTGCAACGCACCCGACGATTTTCGAACCCCCTCCCTGGTGTTGGCCACTTTTCGTGACCCGCACCAGGGAGGTAGTGCGGGCGTCGGCCAGTGGCCGACGCCCGCACTTAACGGGTTAATGGTTTGGGTGGCAAAAATAAATATACACTGGTGTTACAATGCATACGCAGGAATGCCCCAGAGTTTGTCCTAATGCAGGAAACACATCTCAGATGTAACCACTATACAGCTTTGGATAGATTTGGTTAAAAACTGGTGGCACATGCTTTTGGGGATCCTCTGTAAGAAAACTGTCCCTCTTATTGTTGACTGCGTGCTGGCAGTTCCTCTAGGCAGATATGTTACTCTTACAGGGAGCTGGTAAGGTCTCTCCCTCAACATCAGTTTCCTATATATACCTCTAAACGCCACAAGCCCACACTTGAGAAGCTGGGGGCCCTGCACCTTGAGCTTCCACCTGGTCTGTTGATCATGTGGGGGATGTGAATGACGTGCTAGATCCTGATATCAATGGATAGTCCGGCGCTCAAGTAGCGAGGGCAGTGGGCATGGTGAGGGACTTTGCATCAGCCATAGGACTGATAGATATATGGCGGCACACAACACCAGAGTGCAGCAACACATGCACATATTGTTGGTCCATGGGAGTATGGTGCGGCTAGACTACATTTTTACCAAACATTGTACGCAGGCTACTTCAGTGCGGCACCAATAAAGGCATGTGGTATATCGGACCATTCGCTGGTGGAGGTGGTGGTTGATGGTCCTAGCAGAAGTGGGGATTTATCTCCTAAAGTAGACCCCTGGTACTTGAAAGACAAGGCATTGAGAGACAAGGTGCGCATAGGAGTAGATCAGCATTTTCAGGACAACGTGGGCACAGTGCAGTCAGTTTGTATTCTATGGGAAGCCTTTAAGGCAGTTCTAACGAGTCAAGTACAAGCTTTGATCGGAGGTCTCCAGAAGGAGAGGAGGCTGCAATGTGAAGCTATGGAAAGTGAACGCGTCTCCCTTGAGGCACAACTTGTTTTGGGAGACAAAGAACCACACTTTTTACAACATAAATTGGCTTTGAAACAACACAAGCTTGGTAAATGGGCAGGGAATAAGGCACACACACACGCACTGGCCACTCAGCGTCGCTTATACAACATAGGGGACAAAGCAAATAAGTAATTGATGTGGCTGGCAAGATGAGATGAAGGCAGTACTTGGGTCCTGGGGATCCTGCATCAAAAGGGGTCCAGACAGAGCACTAGTGCAGCAGTACCAGAGACTTTTGCCAGTTATTATGAATCATTGTACTCCTCCACAACCAGGTCACGCACAGACTACTGGGGGATATCACTGTCACAACACTGGTAGCGGAGGACTGCAAGACCCTAGAACAAGGCCTGACGGTTGACGAACTGTCAAGGGCTGCCCACTCCCTCCAGCCCTGGAAAGCGGCAGGGCCAAATGACCTGCCGGGAGAATTATACAAATGTTTAACGGATAAGATTGGGAGACATCTGCGGATGTTCCAAGCAGCTAGAAAAGAAGGGGTCCTTCCAGAAGAACAACGAATGGCCACAATCATACCTATTCTTAAAGAGGGCAAATCACCAGAAGATTGTTGTGGCTCATACAGGCCCATCTCATTGCTTAACTTTGAAACAAAGGTCCTGGCAAAAGCTTTGGCTACTAGATTTAGAACAGTCATATCTAAGAAAGTACACCCGGAGCAGTCGGGATTCATGCCACTTAGAGGGCGATACTAAACCTCAGTCCATTTATGGAATCTTGCATATAACTAAGAATCCAAGACATGGGGAGGCAGTGCTGTTGTCATTGGATGTCAGAATGGCGTTCAACAGTGTTGAATGGTCATATTGTTTGCGGTAGTGCCCAGGATTGGCTTTGGCCCACGGTTCTTCGGATGGGTTAAACTTTTGTACGAAGGCCAACTGGACTGAGTATGTGTTAACAACACTATATCGCCAGTTTTTGCCTTGCAGAAGGGCACGAGTCAGGGATGCCTGCAGTCCTTCATTGCTTTTGAGCTAGCTCTTGAGCCCCTGACTGTTTGGATTCTGCAGAACCCGCTTATATGGGGCATTCCGGTAGGCCAGTAATGTGACAGAAGATTATGCCAGTATGCAGATGATGTGCTACTATATGTAACCAAACCTGACCTTACAATAGACTGGATCCTCCATAGTTTTTGGGATCTTCCGCATATATTCTGGGTACCGTATCAACTGGGAGAAGTCGCTGGTTTTCCTACTGGCAGGGGATATGCTGTGACTACTTCGTTGGTGTAATGCGCTGTTGGTGACTCAAGGGTTTAGATACTTAAGCATTTATATTACCAGAGAACTTGATGTGTTTTTTTACAGGAATCTGCTTCCGCAGTTGGAGCATCCTCTTCAAGACACCCCACACTAGAGGACAATCCTGCTCACCCTATTGGGGTGCACAGCCCTTTTAAGAATATGGCTCTACGGAAGCTGCTGTAAATAGTACAAAATTTACAGTATAAGATCCCCTGGAATAAAATCGATCACAAATTATGACAGCTACTGTGGAATGGGGGCACCTCTCACATTGCCTTATGCAAGCTCCAAAGGGGCATCTATGAGAATGGATTGGCAGTCCCAACGATAATGCATTACTATTGGGCCTCCCAATTGGGCCTGACGGTTAACGACTGGGTTTTCATGGACAGGGCAGAACCGGCCTACAGAGTCAATAAGATAGCAATGGGCCGTGGGGGCTTCCTGGCTAACTTGTACCAAAGAAAGTTGGAGCAGGCTTTGCCTTCACACACTCAAACAGTGGTGAGGGTATGGAGGGAGTTCACCAGATTCCTTGGGTGGGAAGGTAAACTCCTGGAACTCACAGCACCATAGGATAGCGATCTGTTGAGGGAAGTGGAAGGTCTGTAGGGCTTGAAGAGATGGGCCTTGACTGGCGTCGAGCAACTGGGTGATATTTGGAGGGGCCAGGCATACTTAACATTTGAAGCCTTGGAGGACGAGTTTGACATGAATGGTTTTGAGACGTTTTGCTACTTACAATTAGGATATGCACTGCGATATCACATTGTAGAGGGGGGCAAATACAGTCAGCAACACCCCTGGAGGACAGTTTTTTGGTAGAACCCATACAGGGAGAAGGCAATTTCCCTCATATATAGAAAATCAGTAGGCAACTACCAGGACCCACTGGTGAATTTGAGGGCAGCATGGGAACGGGATTTAGGTCCACTTGACAATGAGGAGTGGAATGAAGCGATACAGAGTCCCAGGGAAGTCGCAATATGCACCAGACTTCGACTGGTTCAAATAAAGATTCACCACAGAACATATTATTCTTGCAAATTACCACATCATATAACAAGAGTCCCATCCCGAATGTGCCCTAGAAGGTGCGAACTGGAGGGGCCCTTCTTCCATATTCTATGGAATTGTCCCCACATCAAACAATACTGCGAAAAGGTCAGAAGAGTCATGAACAGAGTCTTAGGCCTAGCTGTCCCATTGGAGGCAAAAGGGATCCTGTTACATGCATTTGGGGAGGTACAATGGCCCAAGTATCAAAGAATCTGGTTAGTACTAGCAGCAACGGTGGCAAAGCGCAACGTGGCGAGGGTGTGGGGCTCCCCTGCTCTGCTGCGGGTGATGGACTGGAAGAAGATTTAGACTAGTGCCAGAGAGCAGAACATGTTGATATGCCAGTAGGGGCTGCCAGCAAAAGTGGGAGAAGATCTAGGGGGATAGAACACCTACTGAGAAGGGAGGTGACCTTTCTGTTAGTGTACCAGTGTGCATTGTGATTCGGTGGTGCGTCTTTCCTGAGAGGAGACGCAGATCTCACCAGGTGGCAGATTTATGGAAAATGGCGCTGCACCGAGTGCAGTGCCACTTTCCCTGCACCCCTTAGCACCTCCCTACCGCCACAATGTGTGCGCCATATTTAAAATACGGCTCACCATGGATCAGGGTAGGGGGCATTAGCCTCATCTTTCATGACTATATTGATGTACTCTGCAGGAGTAGCGCCAAAATATTGGCGCTACTCCTGCAGAGTACATAGGGCCCCGTTATAAAGAAAGGAAGGCCCCTTTTAACACCTGCTATTGAGCAGGTGTTAAAAGTGCTGCAAAAAATGTCGTAAGGAAATTACATAGATTTCCCTATGTCATTTTTCTGGCTTCACTAACGGGGAACACCCCCTTTGCATACATTATGCCTGGCGCAGGCATAATGTAGAACAAAGGGTTACAGAGTGGCGCAATGCATGCATTGCGACACTCTGTAAATATGGCGCGAGGATTTTGGCCTTGTTGGGCCACATTAACGTAAAAATAAATTACGTTAATGTGGCGCAAAGTCTGAGGACATTTTCGGTGCCCAGGAATCAGCAAATCTGTGGAGTACTTTGTGCGTGATTATGACAAATGTGTTCTGAGTGATAAGAGCGAAATCACAAAGCCATCACCAGTAATTCCAGTGGAATCTGACATGTCTCCTTGGTCAAAGTTGGGTTTTGCCATTGCTGACCCATTAAAAGTCCCATGTGACGTTTCCATGTATACCTTAGTGTTGAATGACTACATAAGTTGCTTTTGGTTATAATATTGAGACGCAATCCATTATAGAATGTCTTCAAGAAGTGATTGATAGCGAAGGATATCCCAGTAATTTGGTGACAGATAATGACACACATTTGGTGTCCGAAGTAATGAGCAAATTCTTACCTGAATATAACATAAGCCATACCAGCACTTCATTATATCATCCCGGGAGTAATGGGTTAGTAGAATGTTTCACCAACATGCGGAAGGATCAATTTCAACTTGCCTTTGTCAATAAGGTGAACTTGCAGCTTGCCATTAGTGACATTTTGTGGGCTATACGATCAACACCTAATTTAAAAACTTATATCACATCTTTTGTGATCGTGAGTTCTGGAGTCCAAACTGAATAGGATTGGATAGTCATCACACAATTGATCCTTCCCGTTGGAAAAGGCAGTTGATGTTAGAAATAAAGTTAAATCTGCTTATCGAGGCAAAGTTTGTTTTCATAATGGAGTGAAAGTGAGAGTGGTTTGTTGGATGAGGCTAAAGAAAACTGGGTTTTTCAGAAGGGAGAGTCTAGATACTCTTCTCCATTACATGCTGTACGTGTAATGTCTCATGTTATGCGTACCAGCAAGGTTCATGTCTGGAATAAAGACAGACAGGCACTTATTCCAAATGATAAGGTTGACATAGTGCGTGATCGCATGGGTGTTGCTGTTGACATAGGTTGTTTACTAGTTCGACGTTCAGAAAGGTTTTCTCGTTCTGCACGTTTAAATTTTTCCAGGAGTTTGCCCGACTGTTTCAGAAGTGATATTGTTAGGTTACCATGTGAATGATATCTTCAGTTTATGACTATGGGTCTGATTTAGATCTTGACAGATGGATTACTCTAACACAACGGTGACTGATATTCCGTCCGCCAAAATATAAATCCCATTAAATCCTATTGGATTTATATTTCAGTGGATGGCATATCCGTCACCATTGTGATGGAGTAACTTTTGCACCAAGATCTCAATCAGGCCCTATGTTCTTATTATTTACTTACCTTTGTTAGTGATGTGTTCTATTGTTCATGACCATATTTTCCTTTATTTATTCAGTTTATTTTTTTTCATTATTAAAGGGGAGGAATGTGTTTGGTTTTGGTAATATGAGTTCTCCATGTTTCCATGGAGTCATGATGTGCTGGGGTTCTAGGCAGGATTTGAGTATGTGGAGGGAGTGAGGTGCTGGTGGTCGCTTACCTGCACTCTTGCATGCTAATTAAACCTTTCCTCATCAGCACAGCTGTGGTGTCGATATTTCACATAGATTGTAAAAACAGTACAGACAAACCCTAGCAATAAGCATTGATAAATATACATCCAGAAAAATCACTGCAGTAGGATCAGTGGCGTGTAAATTATTGTTTATACCTTCTTCTCCACCACAGCTACAGGAGTTTAATCCATAGCATATTCTGTAATTCTGTAAATTAATTGCGGTTGTAGCACTCCAGGTGGATCATTAGGTTTGTAGATCAATCCAAGTGATAAAGTCCCCATTTGTCTTCAAATAACCGCCAATTAGTGGTTATGTTTGTAGATATATTTCTCATAGCGTCCCACAACCATCATTTTAAAAGATCCCGTCTCCTTGGCTTTTTATTTACGTGAGATCACAAATTTTAGTTACCACCCTTGAAGTATACCTGTTACGATTATTCAGACCTATTGTCTATGACATAATGAACTGGCCAGTGCACTTGAAGGCATTTCCCGAAACAGAAGTAGAGTAAAATGAATTACAAATTCTATTCCTGTATGGCCATATTGACTATATAATCAGTTTTGGGGATTTTATTTCTTGCTTTTAGTCTAAGTGGGCCTGCTAGAGCCTTGTTTGATAGGTGTGGCGGCCATTTTTGTTTTGACACTGGCTCAGCTGGGCTGTAGGCCAGTTGCTGCTGCTTGGGGTCGCATGATCAGAGGGCCAGGATTTAAGCATGCCAATGCGCGGATGCCTTAGGGTGAGTGGAACTGCTACCGACCGGCTATACGTTTTCTAACGCTTATTTTGCTTGGAAGCTATTTTAATACTTATGCTGGTGCTGTTTTGAGGATTTTATTTCTTGCTTTTAGGCTACGTGGGCCTGTTAGAGCCTGTTCTGAGAGGTGTGGTGGCCTTTTAGGGTTTCGCTTGCATCGCATGCGATTGCGCATGTGTTTCGCTTGCAAAACGCTTTAGGAGACAGAAAAGGGCTCGGAACCCCCTTCACCTAACGTCAGTTGTCTTTCATTGGTTCACAGGCTTGCCTGTTAAAGTCTGCTTGCTTTCATTAGTGGAAGGCACGCATACCTCATGCCTTTTCCTGTGGTTAGCCCTCCTCAAGCACAGTGACCAAGTACTGAAAACATGCGAGGCTCGCTGTTGTCCGTTTGGTTTGTGGACTACTTTTTATCTTTTGTTTGCACCACGATCTCGCTTTGCAGAATTTGAGCGCGTTGTATATCATCGACGATGTTACATAGTTAATTGCACTTTTGCCGGTTACGTAGATAATTGCACTTTTGCCTAATTTCACTATGAGTGAACTGTAGCAGCGCTATCGCACTGTTGTGGAAAGAAAAATCTGGTTGGGAGTTTACAACTGCTAATAGCTGTAACTCGCATAAATGCGGGACCCTAGTGCATTGCAAATGCTTGTTTGTTTTGCCACCGGGCCGTGGGGGGGGGCTGTGGGCTAGTTGTTGCGGCTCGTGGGTCACATGGTGAGGGGGCCAGGATTTAAGTGTGCTGAAGTGTGGACGCCTTAGAATGAGTGGAACTGTTTCCGAATGGCAATATGTTTTTTAACTTTTATTTTGCGTGAAGACTATTTTAATACTTATGTTGGTACTGTTTTGGGGATTTTATTTCTTGCTTTTAGGCTAAGTGCGCATGTTAGAGCCCATTCTGACAGGAGTGGCAGCCATTTTAGTTTTTTCACTGGCTCGAGAAGGGCTGTGAGCTAGTTGTTGCTGCTTGTGGGTCACATGATCAAGGGGGCAATATTTAAGCGTGCCAATGCATGGACGCTCCTAAGGCAAGCCCATCTGTGCTTGTCCGCACCAGAACGATGCCAGGAACCAGGGAAGCTGCTGAGAAAGTATGATCAGGAGTATGTTTTCTAGGGGGACATTGATGAAGCTATGCCCACCTAGTAGGGAGGTACGATGCTGTCTATGGGACCACATTGAGTAAGAACGCTTCTGTTGTTCTGCCTGTGACTGGGGCAGTGTATGGGAGAGTTTGGACCAGGAGAATAGCCCCATCAAGGACTTTGGAAATCAGAGGGCTGGACGAGAAGGGGCAATAATTACATTGAAACTTTCCTTGATCAACGTGCGGTCTATGTCCAAACAAAGTACAGAGATAAGCAACCTTATTGAAGCCAATAGTCTAGACTGCTTAACTGTGACTGAAACACGGGCAAAGGAAGACTCTGTTTGGATTTGGTGATGGCAGTTCCAGAAGGGTATGCCATTGTCAGGTTAGACCGAAAGGGATGCGGGGGGTGGGGGTGTTTGGCGATTGTGTTCCATCAAGTCCTGGGCTGCACCTTGGAGGTTGGAGGGACTCTAGAGAAGGAGGCCTGTGAAGCGGGTTCTTTCACAATTTGTAAGAAGACTGTACTGTTGTTGTCAGGGTTACTGGTTTATCGCCCACTGGGCCCATAGGCCAGTTCTAAGAATATTGGGATCAAATAATAGGCCCTAATAATACGATCAATAACTTCCTATATTTGGGGGATTTTAATCTCTATCTGGAATCAGAGAAGGAGAAGTATGCTAAGGTCTTTCATGATTTGATGAAGGACTTTGGGATGATCAAATTGTGAAAACGTCTACTCCCATGGTAGCGCACACGCTTGATATGATTTTCACAAATGGTGATGCAATACGAATGTCGGAATGTCTGCCACTTAGATGGTCGGATCATTTTGTGCTTCTATTCTCACTTTCTGAGAAGCCCGTGAAGTCTTTTATAGTGGGTAGGACTCGGGTGACTAGAAAATGGGGCAATATTTAAGGAAGCGAGCTAGAGGATAATTTGGCCAGAACTCACTATAAGGTGAAGGATAGTAAGACCGAACCTGCAGCAAGCTTTACTAATTGGTTTCTAACCGTACAGAATTAAGTAGCACCTATTAGGAATCTGAAAAAGGGAATGAGTAAAAGTTTGGTGCAATGGTTTTCCGAAGGCTTGAAATATCTCCAAAGAAAGTGTCTGAGGCAAGAAAGGAGGCGGAGATTAGATCCTAGCATGGAGAATAAATTGAAACATAGAGGAATATTGAATAATTATAAGAGAACCATACAGTAAGCAAAGATGGCCTTCTTTTCCCAGGAGATTAGGGAAGCTATAAACGTCCCGCATGAACTGTTAAAAACAGTCAAGATGCTGTCATCCCCTCCTTCACAAGATGACCTGGAAAATTCACAGGACTTCTGTGATGAAGTAGCTGTCTTTCTTAGGAACAAAGACCCTGATTTATACTCTTTTTGCGCCACATTAATGTCATTTTTTGACGCAAAAGCAGCGCAAACGTATTGTATTTTGTAAGTTAGCGCCACTTTTGCGTAAAAAAATGACACTAATGGGGCGCAAAAAAAGTATAAATCAGGGCCAAAATCATAAATATTCATGCTGAGTTTCCTGATGCCAGAGTACCTAGGAGGAGGAAGTGAGACTTGATCACCTTAATAGAAACACGTTAAGCACCTTACCCCCACTTACTCAGGAAATGATCGGGTCCCTGATAATGCAAATTAGGTCAGCGCCACCTGAGGACCCTTGGGGCCCTAGAGTGTTACAGAGGGCTCCAGAGTTAATAGCAGAGGCAATGGAGTTACCTTATGAGTGAGTGCTAGCCACTGGAGAATTTCAGCAGAGGTGTAAAGAAGCCATCATTCGACCACTGAAAGAGAAGCCAGGCGGAGATGTTAATGGTCTGAAAAACCTCCGGACCATTTCTGTAGTAAAAGTTCTAGCTAAAAATGTTAGAAAAACAATTGAATAAGGAATTAGCCCTCTTTATAAGCAATAATAAAGGCCTAGATTTATCACAGCATTGCTTCAGGGACAATCATAGTACGAAGTCTGCCCTTTCATCAGCCTCCGATTATATTAGGCATCAGGTAGATCAGGGCTTTGGTTAATTCTTGTTATTCTGGACCTGTCAGCAGCCTTCAACACCATTTCACTATCTTTGGTGGTGAGTAGGCTGCGAAAGGCTGGTCTAAGAGGTAGGATGCTTCAACTGTTGGGTTCCTTCCTCGGGGAAAGGACTAACATAGTCAGCTGTGGAGACTTTAGAGCTGCCCCTTTTCAGCTGCTGTGTGGCGTGCCTCAGGGATCGCCCCTTAGTCCAACGCTATTTAACCTCTATGTGAGGCCGTTAGCATACTTGATAAAGTCTTACGGTTTTCAGGTGACTTCGTATGTTGATGACACATAAATCATGATGCCATTAGGGAATGACTGGACAGTGGTGGCAGAGAGATTTAGGGACACTATGGAAGAGATCAGTAGCTGGATGAAACAAATCTGGCTGAAGGTGAACTGTGATAAAACAGAGATTCGGTTTTTGGGGGCCAACCACAACATTTGGAATAGCAGTTGGTGGCCAGTGGTGTGCGGTCCTCTACCCACCCCAGTGAAGGAGGCTAAAATCTTAGGGTGACTTTCGATGTAGGACTGACCTTTGAGGGGCAGGTCAGTAAGACTGTGAAGACTTGCCATTGGATACTTTAAATGCTCAGGAAAATCTTTACGGTTATTCCTGTGGAGCTAAAAGGTGCTGGTTGTCCTGGCGCCCATCATCTCACATATGGATGGTTGCTATGCCTTTATCTAAGTGCTGCCAATGACTCCCTTAATAAGCTACAAATGATCCAAAATGGGGCAGCTCGGTTGATCCTTGGGTTTACAAAGAGGGACTTAAGAAGGGAGGGAAGGGACTGAGGGCCCTACACAGGCTTCCGATTAGGAAGAGGATTAGCTTCAAGGCAGTTTGCCTGGACATAAGGCACTGCATCAATCTGGATCAGAATATTTGAAGGCTGCCTTCTCCTGGTATTTTCTCTGGAGAGCCTTAAGATCTGCAGGGAATTTGAGGGTTATTTCCCCCCGCCTTCTCAGTGTCAGCGGCTAGGATGTGGGACATGCTGCTACTGGAGTTTATAAGGATTGGCTCTCTCTCTTGGAATTTTGCTAGCCCGTTTAAAACTTGGCTATTTAGGACAGATTAAGTCGTCATGGGAGGATTTGCTTTTTTTTTGGTATGTCAGGTTGAGATTTATTTCGTACTCACCTAGCGCTTAGATACCCTTTGGGTCGTATACCCTTTACAAATGCTAACCTAACTTATGTGTTTCACCACCTTGTGGATGCTGAACCACCCACACCACTAGCCTGGCAAAGATTTATGAAACCTATGATGAAGGTTCACTACTGCTGCTTTAGATAATCCTCTTGTGGCATGTGTAACTGTGTTTTATTTAGGGATGTACAAACGTGTGCATTTCTCTGCAATTGTTAATGAAATTTGTGCACAATTACACACGCTTTTGAAATGAGTGTTGCCTGTATCTTGTATAACATTTTCACATGAAAGCCTAAGGTGTGTGGAAAGATCACTCAGCATTTTGGCTGGAGACTAGTTTAAGTTGAAAATGTCAGCAAAACGTTTGCACTCAAACCATTCTCGCACAAGCAAAACATGATGCAAAAATGTATGGTAAATACTTTGTCAATTTTTCTACTGTTGTGAGTATAATTTATATAACGCACAGGCCTGGTTTTACTTTCATAAGCTTTGTATGGGATATAAGGGTAAACAAAATATTGCTATATTCAGAGATTGTGCTGTTTATTGTGAAATTAAATGTTTTAAAGATTGATGATTTTAAAAACATCAGTAAACAAAAGACAACAATGATTTCTGTCAGTTTATAGATCCGGACATCAAGAAACATGGAGAGCAACATCAGTGCAAACCACAATGCGGTAGGATATAGCAAAGTTTCTGAGAATTCCATTCGAAACATGCTTCTCTTTAACAACGAAATCATTGTTCTAGCTGAAGACGATGTATAAGCCACAGCAGCATGAACCAGAGGACGGGGAGTTGTTGAGATACCATGCTAGCTGCTCCTATTGGTGCTGATTCTGTGATAAAAATCAGAATGTAGGCATTAATATTCTCACTTTAGATAAAGTCACAACCTCAGATCATCAAATTTGCCTTAATCACAATGCATTTAGGAGACCTGTGGCTACTGCAGAACAGAGGGACCCCTTAAATTGCTGGGATGCTACTCTCTTTACATCGATATAAAGTTCTTGAGATGAACAGAAGAATTATTTAGGATGTGGCGCCCTGTAACAAGAAGGAGGCAGTGGTTACGTTATGAAGCTGGTTATTTACCTTAATGTGGGACTTTTTGGCTACCGTTTTCAATCTATGTAAAAAATCCACTTCCTTGTATCCAAATTCCCACTCCTGCCTATGCTATTCAAAGACATTCTGCGGGAGCCTCCCTTATTTCTCATTTTCTACGCAGACATTAAATTATGCGACTATGCCCCAGTCTGGGTTTTAACTGTAACCTTCAACACATTGCTAGAGAGAACCTGATCCTTTCATTGCCACAACCTGCATCTGTTTTTGGGTGACCAGTAGATTACACAGAGAACCAGAAAGGTGGGACACAGAAGCGGTTCACGTGTGCTATAAGTTTTAAAAGGAGCCATCCAGAGTACAGAAAAAAACTATTCTCTTTAAGCAGTTCTGCATCACTAATAATCATTAACATTACAATATTTCTTTGATCGGGGCGCTTGGTTTTAGAGACTTATTGTAACATCTTCACCTAATGTCCTCGTTAAGTTTTTAAAACCGATCACATTAGTTGACTTCTTAAGAACAACATCTGACAGGCTCATACACACTCTATCCTACACGTTAGAAAGAAAACTATACGGGAGGAAGAATAGGCATGCTTAACATACATTAAATTGTATTTTGAACTGATTTATTTTCCTTCATGAGGCAACGTCCAACTATCACTAGTCTCAAAAGTGTGGTATCAAAATATCGAGTTTAAAATGTTGACTGAAACATTATCAAGACAAACTTTCACAATATCATCAAATTTATGTAGATGTGGACTTAGACTAGTAATTCAACATTCCTCCTTGTATGCTTTCCTTGATGATATTGTCCTGAGGTTATTTTAGCATTTACGCAGGCACATTATTTAATCCTGGGCCAGAGACCTGTGCCCTCTCACCTATTTACATTTCACTTTTATTCCTTTTGTTATTTTAGCAAAGCTTCATTTTATTGCAGATGTTTTTTATTCTTTTATCATTTGCCCTTCCACGCAGAATTTGTTGTTCATATCTTTGCACAACATTTTCATCTTGTTCTCAACCCAAGGCTGTACACAATACAGTATTTACCGGGTATTGCCGGTCCAAAGAGTACATTGTCTACCCGACACACAAAAATACATGTTGTCACATCATTGCACTTCTTAGAATAACAGATATGTTGTAATAAAACGTCACACTGCCCACACCAGAGTAGAGGAAACATTCCAGCCAGCTTGCCATCTCGTGCTACATTTCGTCGCATTTACTCCAGAAACCTTTTGGAGCCTCTTTGTCTACATGGGAGGACTTCCAACGACTAACAGACCCCTTCCTCACCTCTGAACGCAGGTATGAGGGTTAGGCTTATTTCCCGGGACCAGAAGGGCGGATTAGGGCTACCACTCCTACTTGCTCTCATATGGAAACTAAGTAGTACAGGTTGGGATATTAGGATATGGTTGTACTCTTTTTGTGTTTCACTTTCCTGGTCACTGCTGTGATAATACTGTGTTTCAATATCCTCATAATCACAGTTCATGTCTTTTTACGTAGAATGCAGTTGCTTCAATAAAATATATATTGAACCAAGATCCTGCTTTTGTTTGTCTTTGCATGTATGAGACTTGTATAACTGAGAGAAAAGGGTATGATCTGTTCCAGCGCAACTTCCCTGAGGAGCCTGAGTGTCATGCAATAGGGTGTCACAAATCACTTGATGTTGGTGAGGTGCTGCTAGCTAGCCGGAAGGGTTAGGCTGACAGCTGTCACACGGTGTGCGATCAGACTCAGGCCCTGCTTTATACTTTTTGGTGCAAAACTAAGTTTAGCACTGGCTTGCACCATTTCTGTGCACCAGCCGGGCACCATATTTATAGAATGGTGCAAGCCGGTGCAAAGGGTAGGCTAGTGTAAAAAAAATGACATTAGTCGGGTGGGACTGGAAGAAGAGGGTTTTGCACCAAAAGATTACGTTAGGCAGGTTAGAGTAAAAAAAAAAGACTCTAACCTGCCTAAAGTCATTTTCCGATGCAAAACCATCCATACCACATGACTTCTGTTTTAGAAAAGACAGGAGTCATGCCCACCACCCCAAAGGCCAGCACAGGGGACCAGGGTCCCTTGGGCATGGCCATTGCACCCTGTGCCATGTATGGGGGCTCATTTCAGGGCCCTCTATGGCACTTTAAATACTTACCTGTACTTACCTGGTATGGGGTCCCCCATCCTCTGCTGTCCCTCTGGTGTGGGTGGGGTTTGTCCCTGGGGCCTGACGAGGGCACCTGTGGGCTTATTCCATGGTGTTCCACAGGCCCACAGGTCCCCTAACGCCTGCCTTGACCCAGGAGTTAAAAAATGGGACAAAGCAAGCATTTTTGCACGGGAGTATAAATATGGCGTTTTTTGCACGGGAATGCCTACCTTGCATCTCATTAAGGCAAGGTAGGTTTTCACGTCCAAAAAAATGACTCCATAAATTTGGCCTAGACAGGTCTAGTGCCAAAGTATAAATATGGAGTTAGTTTTGCACCATGTTAGAGTAAATTAAAATGAGGCTAATTCGATGCAAACAGAGTATAAATATGCCCCTCAGTCCCCGATACTCTGCCCAAAATCCAGCAGTCTTGTTAGTATAACGGGTTATCTACGACAATATTGCAATGTCTGTATTGTATTTTGACTTGCACGTTTCAAACCGTTTCAGATTTTACATAGGACTAAGGAGTGGGTCCAAGGGAAAAAAGCTCAATCTTGTTTTAAATTTCGCCTTCGTTTTTCAGCAAGAGTGGATCTTAGTAGGAAATCACATATATGGTTTTGTTGTGTTTGTATTTAATTCCTCATTTAGCAAGCAGTTCTTTTAAATCTTCCCCTAATGCATGGCAAAGCAATTATTTTGATTTTTTATTTGTTTAAAGTCCTACATCTTACTTTACACACACCGTCTTTCTCACACAAACAGTAGGGAGCAAGGGTTCCGCTTATTTTGTATCTCATTGCTTCCTTTATATGGTTAGAACATTTTAATGAAACTCAGGGCCATATTTATACTTTTTGACGCACAACTGCGCCAACGCAGTTGTGCGTCAAAAATGTCAACGCCATTCCAAAGCGCCATGCGGGCGCCTTATTTATGGAATTACGTTAGCCTGCGGAGCTGACTGGTGTGCGTCAAAAAAAATGACCCACACCAGGCAGCGCCGGCGTAGGGGAAAATGGAGCTTGGGCGTCAAAAAATGGGGCAAGTCGGTCTGAGGCAAAAAATCTGCCTCAACCCGATTAGCGCCATTTTTTTTTACTCCCACCCTCCATTGACATGACTCCTGTCTTAGCAAAGACAGGAGTCATGCCCCCTTGCCCAATGGCCATGCCCAGGGGACTTCTGTCCCCTGGGCATGGTCATTGGGCATAGTGGCATGTAGGGGTGCACAAATCAGATCCCCCTATGCCACAATAAAATTAAAAAAAAAATACTTACCTGAACTTACCTTAAATTCCCTGGGATGGGTCCCTCCATCCTTGGGCGTCCTCCAGGGGTGGGCAAGGGTGGCAGGGGGTGTCCCTGGGGGCATGAGAGGGCACCTCCGGGCTCCTTCCGAGCCCACAGGTGCCTTAACGCCTGCCCTGACCAGGCGTTAAGAAATGCCGCAAAAGCGGCTGGACGTCATTTTTTTTGACCCGCCCACTCCCGTGCGCCATTTTTGCACGGGAGTTTAAATAAGGCGCATATGCCTTGGAGTAATTTTTTAGACGGGAACGCCTACCTTGCATATCATTAACGCAAGGTAGGTGTCCACGCTAAAAAATGACGCAAACTCCAAGATCTTTGGCGCTAGACGGGTCTAACGCCAAAGTATAAATATGGAGTTAGCTTTGCGTCGGATTTGCGTAAAAAAAAACGACGCAATTCCGGCGCAAACAGAGTATAAATATGCCCCTGAATGACTAGATGTGTCAAATTCACAATTTATTTTATCTAAGTATTTGTGTCCTCTTGACTTACTGTAAGTTACAACTGATTTTTTGTGAGTATGATACAGTGACTCACAGGAAAGAACTTTGTGAATCAGGCCCATTGTCGAACTTGATATCTTTATTATTAAGTATTTTACATATGTAAGGTGTAGATAAGAGGACCCTAAATGGATTATGGATTAAGCATAACAAATATAGGCACATATTCAGAAAAATGTCTGGTCAGTTACAGCATAAGCCTCAGCAATTAAAATATATATTTAGGACTTTTGTCTGAAAAATGGTCCTTTGGGCAACAAGAAGAGCTGGCTGCAAATCCTCATGGAATGCTCACAGCAATTCAGCTTTGTGATTCAGGGAGGTAGGTTTAGACCAGTTCTTCACAGTTGTGGCCATCTAGCTTTTTTTCCCATTTCAAAGCAATAGCAGGTATTTTAGTTCTAGAATATATCTTGAACCCAGGATCTCACAGAGGGACTCTATGTGGTCTCCTAGCCCCTTGTCGAATCTACGTGAAGGTTACACAGTGTTTCAGAACAGTCAAAGATAAATAGATATGTTGTTAACCAGCACAAGTTTCCATTTACAGATGGCAAAAACCCAACCACCCTCCTAGGTGCTGAACTACTCTCAAATATTTGGAGTGAACAAACCTTTGAGTACACATTTCCTTGTGGGATGATTAGACCAATAGTTTTGAGGGATCCAATAATACTTGCAATGCCACAGAAAATCCTGCATTATTCTTGGCTGTTGGTTCCTTTCCAAAGTGCACTAGCCAATCAGAAATTGCCAGGGATGACTGGAGTATGTGATCCCATGAAAGATATCAGTACTTGAAAGCTACAGTATACGGGTAAGTAACTTGTTTTTTCTCATACCTTAGCTGAACATTGAATACAAGGGAAAGGCACAGAACAAGTCTTCTTTGCCTCAAGTGAGAGCAGATAGTCACACATTTGGTCTTCCTTTTGCGCAACAGCCTTAGACTTGCTTAACTCACTACCAAAGACTTTGCATTTTTGCATATTGACTTGCATTTTAACGTACTGCCAGCTTGCGTCTCAATGTTGTACCTTGCACATTTGATCTGGCTGTTCCAGTATGTATAGACTAATTTTGCAGTTGACATAGACAAGTAGGAATTGCAGATTTAGTAAAGTCCACTTTCTACCATACTCCACAGTATCAAACCTTCAAAGTCATCTCACATGCTAACAGTATTTCATCCGGAACTCTTCCCGCTGACAGTATGGGCTGCTCCAAGTGTAACTTTGCATTGTTTGAATCATATGACTTGGTTGACCTGCAAGTATACATCAGATCTTCTCAGACTATGAATATTCCCTTACTGGTGTGGGATTCACTAGGCGTGGTAAGGTAGGGAAATTACATCTCCCCTTTAATTATGGGGTACCATGCACCTTACGTTCCAATTGCACACAATACAGCTCCATATCTGCCTGTCACTAAACATACTATAATCTTTGGCCATCCCCCTTATATGGTGATATTATTGGGAGTGATGACATAGTTGGACTACTCCATCTCCTTATTTATTTTTCAAGTTATTTTATTTTTTCTCTATATTTAAGTGGTCCCTCCATGTAGCCTAAAGAAATTATCACCATTAGGATGACCACTTGTCGGTAAATTTCACAGACCATCCATTATTTGGTCCTCACGTCCGTTGTCCGTGAAGAGCCCTCTCTAGGACCTGTTTTGTCCATAATTCTGAACAGGGGGCCACGTCGCACTCCTGTGAAACTCAAGGTCCTGCAGCAGCCCCTTCCTGACCTGGCACAGACTGCGATCGGCCCATTGTCATTCTGTCTGCCTCCCAATTGTTAGAGACAGAATGATAATGGGCCTTTCTGTGGAGACACAGCATGTTCTGGGCCTCCTCCTGGCTGGCCTAGGGCAATGCATCCGCACCCTGGGCCAAGTTCTGGGGGAGGAATGCTTTTTCACACTTCTTGCAGGTTTAAAGATACAGACTTCAGAGTGTGTGCCAGTAATTTAACTTTTTTTGCCTAGTCCTGAGTTTTGCAGAGGGTTAGTGTTCCTACAGGAAAACACAATGACTAACACCCAGATCAAAATTTGTTGTTTATGTAGCTAGTTCAGTGGTTTACTGTTTTTGTCCCAGAGATACTTTTGTTAATTGCAGTGTATAAGAGCATTCTTAATAAAGCACAGTGATCTATGATAATGGCCAATGGAATTCTACGATTGTGCTGCTGCAGAGTTTTTTTAATAGTTATGGATTTGTCACATAATCCACCATCTGCTGCATAATCAGCAGATTTTAACAAAAGATTCTGTTTCTAGCTCAAATGGTTCACAAGTTACTAACAATGCAGCAACACCTGTTGCCGCACAGCAGAACGTCCTATGCAAAAGTTGACCGGTCAGTTCAGTCTTGCTAATTACTAAATGTGAGGATTAAACTAGTACTTAAGATGTGCAATCTATGCCCAGAAAGTTTTGACAAGTGTAAAAATCAGTAAAATAATGAAGCAATACTAACACAAAATATGCTTCATTACACCACATAGTTGACTTTTTCTTCCCACATAATTTAGTCAAACCTGCTGCATAATTTGGCCTTCTGCCGCATAATTCTAGTTGCACTGGCCATGAACCAGAATCAAACAGCAGCATGGAACCTGCAAGGCATGGGTTTTTCACCTTATCGTTTTCCCCTAATAGTTTATTATTCTAAGGTTGCTAAATAAGGTTCGTTTCGATAATAATAAATACTCATTAGAAAAACACCAACCACTATGCTATGTTTTAAATCTCGCGTTTGTATTTCTCCAGACTATATACTCAACGTATAATGCCTGCCAGAATGGATGACGTGGCTCCTATACGTTGTAGTCCTCATTGTCGTAGGCAGGGCCACTGGAAATATGCTGCAGGGGAGGGTCAAATTATGCGTCAGGGTTGAGTAAATTATGTGACAAGAAAACCTAAATTATGCAGTGTAATGCTGCACATTTTGTGATAGTATTTCTTTATTATTTTGTCATTTTTAAACATTTTAACACTGCCTGGGTATTGGTTGCACCTCATTAGTACCAGTTTAACACCCACATATAGGTATAAGCAACAGAAAGGTGACCAGTCAACCTTTTCAAATGGCCTACCACTGCGCAGAAATATGTGTTGATGTGTTTTAGTAACTCTTGAACTGTTTGAGCTAAACTCTGCACATAATGCAGCAGGTGATGGATTATGTGGCAAATGTGGCAAACCTATAATTATGGAAAAATTGCCATAGTCGCACAATTCCAGTGGCCATTGTCTTAAGTATAATTTCCAATACACTGGTTTCAACACTTACATACCATTGTCTCTGTAGAATATGTGTGTGACATAACTCACTAAGGCACCCTACTCTACCCTGCATGCTTGGAATGAGTAGCGCTGTAAAATGAATTAACTACCCAAGAGTGGCTCTATGTAGTGGTGAAGGGCAGCAATGGAGGGTGATACTGATTGAAGAAGGAGGTCTGGGGGACACATCAAATATTCTTACAAAGTCTGACACCAGCATCAAAGCCAGCCCTGTAAGGGATGCAGCTATAATCCCTGCAGCCTGTGCAGTGCAACAGACGCCGAGGTAAAAGCACTTCAGCTGATTGTGTGATAGGCTAGTAGGAAGATGCTATGAATGGAAGAATTTAGGGGGTTATTCCAACTTTGGAGGAAGTGGTAATCCGTCCCAAAAGTGACAGTAAAGTGACGGATATACCACCAGCCATATTACGAGTCCATTATATCCTATGGAACTCGTAATACGGCTGGTGGTAAATCCATCACATTTGGGACGGATTACCACCTCCTCCAAAGTTGGAATAACCCCCTTAATGTTATCATAATCCGTGTTTCAGTAAAGTTTTTATTTAAACATTTCCAGTTAAAGGATAATGAAGAGCACAAGTAGAAAAGCCTATAATCATGACTGAAGTGATCTAGTCCCAGAATCTTCTAGTGCCACACTGTAACCTGCCAGACAAATGCCTGGGGTGGAACCTTGGATGGATCTCCCCCTATTCTTTGAAAATAGCCTTTCCTTACCAAACGTTGATTTTCTGTCTATATGTACATGTTGTTTCTGTAGTTGGACCCTAGCCAAAATGCAGCAGAGCACTGTACAAGGTCTAAGACAAATCTGGACACCTGTGTCAAATCTGTGAGGGAGATATTTACTAACATTTCAAACAACACAGCACAGCAGGTGAAGTTGCTATGTTGTATTGCGTGAAATAGCAGAGTAGCACCATATTTTCAAAGATATGGGGCCTGATTACAACTTTGGAGGAGGTGTTAATCCGTTCCAAAAGTGACGGTAAAGTGACGGATATACCACCAGCCGTATTACGAGTCCATTATATCCTATGGAACTCGTAATACGGCTGGTGGTATATCCGTCACATTTGGGACGGATTAACACCTCCTCCAAAGTTGTAATCAGGCCCATGATGTATTGGAAATGGGATCGAAAGGTCTGACATGCAAGTAACAAAGTCAACCTTCACATCATCTCTCTATTCATTCCATATTCAACATCTTCATTTCTCAGTTCCCTTTTCTATCTCCATTCCCTCCTCTCTCTTAACTTGCCATTTGTCTCTTCCTCTCACACTCCCTCACATGCTTTCTCTCTACCTTGCATATGCCCCCTGTAGGAAGCTGGCCTGGTGCGTGGTGGGTACCTAAGGTATTTATACCTTATACCAGGTCCAGATATCCCCTATCAGCGTAGTGTAGGCAGTGCCAGGCTCTCTAGAGGTAGCTCTGGGTGAGCAGCCAAGGCTTATCTAAGAGACATGCAAAGCTCATGCTATACCCTGTAGTCGCACAGCACTTACACAATGAAAGAAAACACTCAGGGGGTCATTCCGACCCTGGCGGTCATGGACCGCCAGGGCCGGGGACGGAGGAAGCACCGCCAACAGGCTGGCGGTGCTTCAGGGGCAATTACCGCCGCGGTCAGAAAAGGGAAACCAGCGGTTTCCCGCCGGTTTTCCCCTGCCCCAGGGAATCCTCCACCGCGGCGCTGCAAGCAGCGCCGCCATGGGGATTCCGACCCCCTTCCCGCCAGACTGTTCCTGGCGGTTAACGCCGCCAGGAAGAGGCTGGCGGGAACGGGTGTCGTGGGGCCCCTGGGGGCCCCTGCAGTGCCCATGCCACTGGCATGGGCACTGCAGGGGCCCCCTAACAGGGCCCCATTAAGATTTTCAGTGTCTGCAAAGCAGACACTGAAAATCGCGACGGGTGCCACTGCACCCGTCGCACACCAGCAACTCCACCGGCTCCATTCGGAGCCGGCTTCATCGTTGCTGGGGCTTTCCCGCTGGGCGGGCGGGCGGCCTTTTGGCGGTCGCCCGCCTGCCCAGCGGGAAAGTCAAAATGACCGCCGCGGTCATTTGACCGCGGTACGGTCTTTTGGCGGTCTCCGCCCGGCGGGCGGTGCCCGCCGCCCGCCGGAGTCAGAATGACCCCCTCAGTGTTTCAAAAATAAAGGTACTTTATTTCAGTGACACAATTCCCAAAAAAGAACTAGAGAGGGAACCTTCCAATGGAAGGTAAGTAACACACTAGATAGGTACAGTAGTAAACAGAAATAGGCATAGAAAGTGATAGAAAACAGTGCAAAAGCAAATAGACAATAGTGACCCTAGGGGGAGCCCAAACCATATACTAAAGAAATGTAATGCAAATGCAGGACCCCCGCCTAAGTAAGTGGGATGTGTAGATTGGAGCTGGAGGAACCAGGAAACAGCAAAGGTAAGTAGCACAGTGCCCCCCAGCGACCAGGAAGAAAGGAGTAAGATACTGGATTTTCCCCAAATCACCCAAAAGGTAGACAAAGAAGAAAATGCAAAACCCAGACAAGACTGCAAGAAACCAGCGTTGGATTCCTGAAGAGGAAGACTTGTGGAAGAAGGGGACCAAGTCCAGAAGTCACAGAAGAGTCCAGTGGGGGCAGAAACCACTACCTGCCCAACTGTGGTTGCAGTAGTTGGTCAACGGTAGTACGAAGGTGGTCAGGAATGTAGCCCTGAAGCAGGTGAAGAGCTCCTAGAGGATGCAATCGACGCCCCACACCGGAAGGATGATTACAGTTGGTCAATGGCGTGGAAAAGCCAACAACAAGCCTTGGCAAAGGCAGAAGTCACGGTGAAGCAGAAGTGGAGTTGCCGGGGACCAGCAAGGTCCATGGGGGGAGTCCCAGGAGGACCCTCAGCAAGGCAGAGAGACCACAGAAAAAAGGCAGCCCCCACACGAGACCCACTGGACAAGGAACCAGGAGTCCCAGAGGAGCCAATGCAGCACAACTGGAGAAGGGTCCCTCGCCGCGGAGAAGCAGACAGAGGACTGTGCGTCACAGGAAGGAGTGCTGGGGGCCGTGGCTACACTGAGCCTGAAGATCCCTTTGAGGAAATGCCAACAAGCCTTGGTAGCTGCAAGGGACGCGGTGCACGGGGGTTCTGTCCAGTGTGGTAAGTTGGAAAGCTGGCAGAGAGGACCAAGAGGTCTACTCCGGACCACCACCTGTGATGCAGGATCCACGCAGCTCAGGATAAAAGGAAATCCACGCAGCCAGACATCTTTGCAGTTGGTGCCTGTGGATGCAGGGGAGTGACTCTTTCATTCCAAGGGAGATTCATTCTTCCTTCTCATGCAGACTGAAGACTTACCACCCTCAGAGGATGCAGAAGATGGAAGAAGCAGTGGAAACAATGTTGCAAGCAGAATCTTTATTGTGTATGCAGCTTGTCGGTTCCTGGAGGGTCCTGCCGCGGTTCCAGTGGCTAGAAGTCGAAGTAGAGGTTACAGAGGAGTCCTGCTGGAATCTTGCAAGCCAAATCTGAGGACCCACCCAAGAGAGATACCCTAAATAGCCCTGAAAGGGGGATTGGTAAGCCTAGCAAGGTGACCACCTTTCAGGAGGGGGCTTTGATGTAATCTCCCTGACCTAGCCACTCAGATGCTCCCAGAGGTCCCTGTCCACCTTGGATTCAAGATGTCAGAACCCACAGACCCTCTGGAGGAACCCTGGGCACTACCCTTCAATGCATACCAGTGGCTTGGGGAGGCTACCCCTCCCAAGCCATGTAACACCTATCTCCAAAGGGAGACGGTGTTACTCCCCTCTCCCAAAGGAAATCCTTTGTTCTGCCTTCCTGGGCTTGAGCTGATCAAGCAGCAGGAGGGGAGAAACCTGTCTGAGGGGTGGCAGCAGCTTGGGCTGCCTGTAAACCTCAGAAAACCTGAGAAGGCTGGTAGGAGCAATGCTGGGGGTCCTCTAAGGAGCTCCCTGAGTGCACTGAATCATACTCCCAATACTGGCAACAGTATTGGGGTATGATTCCCACATGTTTGATACCAAACATGCCTAGGTTCGGAATTACCATTATGTAGCTGAACGTAGGTAGTAACCTATGTCTAGTACACACATAAAATGGCGTCCCCACACACACATGAAGTCCAGGAAAAATGGGACTGGAGTTTGTAGGGGTACCTCTGCAAGTGCAGGGGGTGCCCTCACACTCAGGTGCTTGCACCCTGCCCGCTGGGCTAGGAGGGCCTGCCATAGGGGTGACGTGCAGTGACCTGTAGTGAAAAGGATGCATGCACCCTTTCATGAAGGCTGCAATGGCAGGCCTGCAGATACACTTTGCATTGGCTCCCCATGGGGCCCATGGGGATTCCCTGGTACTCCAAGGCCCTGGATACCTAGGTACCATATACTAGGGACTTACATTGGGGTACCAGTATGCCAAATATGGGGTGTAAGTGGTTCAAGTAACCAAGTTTAAAGGGAGAGAGCATAACCACTGGGGTCCTGGTTAGCAGGATCCCAGTGAACACAGTCAAACACACTGATAACAGGCAGACAATGGGGGTAACCATGCCAAGAAAGAGGGTAGTTTCCTACACCACCTCTACCTTTTGCTCTTTTTTCAGCCTTCTCAGTCACCCTCATCATTTTCTGTATCTGTTTTTTTTGCTCCTTCCTCTGCTCCATCTTCTGTTGTCTTCTTTGCTCTTATCACTGTCTGCTGTTTCTGCCAGCCTGCAGATCCTCACTTGCTTTACTCCTCTCCCACTGTTCACTCTCACTGTTCAAAGGTTCTGTCTCTTCCTCCCAGTGTATAGCCCTTTCCTCCTTTCTCTCCATCATTTTTCTCTCTTTTTCACACTTTCGAGTAGTGCTACTGCCTGTGAACTGTAAGCCAGTTTTCAGCAACAGAGTGCTGCTTCTGGCACTATCATTCATGTTCCCAAGGTAGAATTGTGAAAAATGACTTATGTTGTCTGTCAATTCTGCTTGGAGAGTATATGTTTGCTAGTTTTCTCATCTTTAAATCTGTCCAGCTTTATGTAAATGTTTGCTCAGCACTCCAATGTTTAAAACAAACTACAGAACACAAAACAACTTTGGCTTGTACTTCGTTCAGCTTTCTATTTTAAAATCAAATATCTTCATGTGTCCTTAAAAATGACCTTTTGTCCTGAATTTCAACCCTTTGTCCTGAATTTCTACTGCCACTGTCCTGAATTTACCTCCTTACCAGGTGGTCACCCTAATCACCATGCATATTAAAATAATTTTATTTTTCCTCTAATATTGGTATTTTATAGTGCACAGGACCACCCTTCTTTTTGTATGGATACTCAGCCACGGTTGTTTACATATTGTTCGAGGTATGGAGACTATACTCATGATTCCCGGGCCGAGGAGCATAATTATGCGTGCCAACGTTTGATTTTGAATGATTGAATAATTTTAAAAGAAATTGAAGGATTATTAAAATAAAGCATATGCAGAACAATGATTGGTTTGAGAAAGTGAACAAGTGCAAACATAGGTCCCCAATCTGTAGTATGGAACAGACTCAGGAGAGACTGGAATACCAAGTATGTAATTTTGGGGACAGAGTTAGAGCTGGTGCTTCTACTGCTCCACCTCTTATCTATCTATTTCCCTAGATTACTAAACCACAATAAGATCTCAGTAGAGTCCCCCTATGGCAACGTGTAGGGAAAAGTAAAACAAGTTCATTTAACTAATAAAAATATTAAAACTTTTTTCTTTTGCATATTGTAAATGATTCATATATGTTAGACCTGCAAGCTCTTGGCATGGATTGCCCCTTCTTTTTGCTTCTGACCTCCTGTTTTTGATTCTGTTCTGAATTTCATTTTTGCTGGCTTTAGGACTCTGGGCACTCTACCACACCTGGCCAGTGCTAGAGTGGAAGTGCTCCCTGGATAAATGGTATTAGTGATTGGTTTCTCCATGATTGGCATATATGATTTACTAGTAAGTCCCTAGTAAAGTGCACTATGTGAGCCCAGGGCCTGTAAATTAAATGCTACTGATGGGCAGTCTATCACTGCTGACTGGTGCTAGAGTGCAGGTTCTTCCTGGGTAAAAGGTACTGGTGATTGGTTTCTCCATGGTTAGCAAGTTTGATTTACTAATAAGTGCACTATGTGTGCCCAGGGACTGTAAATCAAATGCTACTAGTGGGCCTACAGCACTGATTGTGCCATCCACATGAGTAGCCCTGCAAACTTGTCTCAGTCCTGCCATTGCAGTGTCTGTGTGTGCAGTTTTAAACTGCCAAGTCGACCTGGCAAGTGCACCCACTTGCCAGGCCCAAACCTTCCTTTTTATTAAATGTATGTCACCCCTAAGTTAGGGCCAAGGCAGCCCCATGGGCAGGGTGAGGTGTATTCAAAAGGTAGGGCATGTACTGGTGTGTTTTACATGTCCTTATAGTGAAATACTGCTAAATTAGGGTTTCACTATTGCAAGGCTTATCTCTCCCATAGGGTAGCATAGGGATTGCCTTGAAATATCTTGTAAGTGTAATTTCCTATTGGGAGCAGGCAGAGATCGGGAGTTTTGGGTCTCTGAACTCACAATTTAAAAATACATCTTTTGGTGAAGTTGGTTTTTGAATTGTAGGTTTGAAAATGCCACATTTAGAAAGTTGGTATTTTCTTGCTTAACTATTCTGTGGCTCTGCACGACTGTAGAATAGAATACACGTCTGCATCAGGATGAGAGTCAGACTGTTTGTGCATTCACTCTAGACAGTCATGCAAAGGGAGCTAATGTGTGCCCTGCATATCCTGATGGCCCAACACCAGGCTGGTAATCTTCCTGAGCCACAGTGGTGGGAGGAACCAACACTTGCACCCGAATGAGGCTGTACCTGTCCTTACACAAAGCAGTCTCCAACCCCCTGGAGTGTGTCTGGGGCCAGGGCAGGGTCCTGTGCACTACAAAGACTTCCCTTTGAGGTTTGCCTCCTTCAAAGACAGAAATATGTACTGGACCTCTGACCCGATAGAGTTAGAACACTTCTGGACTGAGGACATTCTGTCAGGAAGACGATGCTGCAGGAGGGACTGTCACTCTGCCTGTTGCTTTGTTGTTTCTGTTCTGGAAGTGAAAGGACTAGACCTAGCTTTCTACATTTTGCTTTCAAAGGTTCCCCAAGGGCTTGAACTGAGCTTGCCTCCTGTGAAGTAGTCTCAGGGCCAACAAAGACTTCACTTGTCAGCACCTGGGTTCTCTTGCTGAGACTTGCTAAGTGGTGTCGAATCCAGTCCTGGGCCCTTGGAAGTGAGCTCTGGTGCAACTAAGAAGAAACTAAGCACATCGACTCCAAAGCAACTTTAGAACCGGTGCCACTCTCCTAGTACCCGTCACTGCCTGCACTGCAGGCGTGGTCCCTGCTGACTGCAAAGACTGCAACCTACAACTCAGGCCCGACGGCAACACAGCACCTCTGAAGTCCCACCACAGCGTGAGTCCCGAGTGGGGTGTCACCAACATCTGTGACACCCAACTCTACTGCAGCACTTGTGGCCCCATGGTGTGATCACAACACTGCAAAGGCGACGCCTCTCATGTTGACCTGCTGGATTAATCAACCCCACCTTGGAAGGAACTGACGCCTCACCACCGAAGCCTCACCACCAACACTGCATCACCTCCCCTGAAATCCTAAGGAACCAATGTCTCACCTCCCCTGCCTAGCAGTAAGGAACCACCACCGCACCTCCCCGATAACAGTAAGGAATGATGCCGCACCGGCTCCAGCAACGCCTCACCTCCCAGACTCAGTGCAATGTCTTTGTTTCCTCATTGTTTTCTTAGGTACTGTTCCCGGCGTCCCTGAGACTCTCTCGAGTGGCGTCAGACTTTTGGAAGCGACTCCATCAAGATGCCGTGATAGCCCCGGATGGAGCTATTGTGTTTCTAAGCAGTATACTAAGATTTAATTTTGAAAATTCATATCTTTAGTTGTGGATGTTGGACTTTTGTCTTTTTGATCTTGTTTTACTCAGATAAATATTTGCAATTTTTCTAAACTGGTGTGGAGTACTTTTGTGGTGTTTTCACTGTGTTACTTTGTGTGTGTGTGTACATGTACTTTACACATTGCCTCTGAGGTAAGCCTAACTGCTTGAGCCAAGCTACCAAGTGGGTGAGCCGCGGTTATCTAAGCTGTGTGACTCCCTTACCCTGACTAGAGTGAGGTCCCTACTTGGACAGGGTGTAAATCACTGCCAACTAGAGACCCTATTTCTAACATTGGTGATCAGCAATGAGGATAGGACTTGTATTTGTACTTTACATACTGATTGGTGTACACTACTTCGATATCGTAGACCATTACACCTCAAAGTACTGTTTTCCCTTTTGTTTTGTTTTTTGCCTTCTTGAAACTTTGCAATTTTTGAGTCTTCATCCACCGTCTTGTCTCAGTCTGGGGATTCATCAGCAGTTGTGCAGATTTGTTGTTTGAGCTGGAGAGGTAGGAGACCTATTCAGTGCCTCAGATCCAACAGTTCTGGAAGGAGCTAAAATGTCCTATTAAAATCCTCATTAGAAAAGCAAAGCTGCAGAAGGCACAGAGGGCCTGGTTGGCAGCAAAGGAGGTTGGTGAGCACACAGAGGAGGAGAATGTTATTGTGGAGTGAGAGGAGAATAGCCTGCATGGTGATTTTGTGGATAATCAGGATCTGCCTGGGAGGAAGGCACCTTTCAGGGCAAGCAGCAGTGTTTCCTCAAGAGGTCTGACCACATAGGAGCTGGAGGACAGGCAAGAGGCTAGGAGGCTCAGAGTGGAGTTAGAGAAGCTCAAGCTGGAGCATGAAAGGTAGTTCCATTCGGTACGAGCTAGGGTCAAAAAGAGAGACAGAGAAGGAGCAAAGTGCCATGGAGGAGAAGAAAATGCTTTTAGCTCGAGAGCTGAGCTTGAAGGGGCTGGACTTACAAAGCAGGTCTAGCATAAATGGTGGCAGAAGTTCTACAGTGCAGTCTGAGGGAAAGGTACATATGCCAAAGGATGTGGTGAAGGATTTTATTGTGGGGGATGACATAGAGCAGTGGATCTGGGTTTAAGAGGTGGCAATGATAATGAGCAGGGTCCTTGAGAGAGATTGGGGGCAGGCCTGTGGAGGTACTTCTCATTGGAGGGGAGAGACACCTTGTTGGCATTAGATCCAGAAGATCAGATGAGGTCACGAAAGACCATGAAAGAGCCATGAAAGAAGCCCTAACCAGGAGGTATGGTCTCAACCCAGAAAGTTACAGGGTAAAGTTTAGGGAGAGTACTAAACTTGGTTCTTAAACTTGGATGGAGTATGTTGATTCCTTTTGTAGAGCACTGGATGATTGAGTGAAGGGCAGTGAGGTAACAAACTATCAGGGGCTGTACAATTTGAGTGCTTGGGAGCACTTTTCTAGTCAATATTTTCCAGAGCTGCGCAAGCACTTGATTGACAGCAAGCTTACTGACTCCAAGAAGCTTGCCAACGAGGTGGAGTGCTGGCTCAGCACCAGGGTCCAAAAGAAGCTATATGTGGGAGACTCAGTGAAGGGTGGGCAGGGTCACCAGCAGAGGAAGAAGGGGGGACGACAAAGATAAAAGTATAAAGTTCTCAAAAGGGCCCAAAACTAGTTTTCAGAGTAAGGATTCCCAACCCCCTGTTGAGAAGATGAGTTGGTTCCCCTGATGAAAGCCTGCAGGGGAGGGATCCCTAAAGTGTTTCAGCTGTAATCAGGATGGGCATTTCAGGGGGATTCTCAAGTGGCACAGCCCCCACTGGTGGGCAGACACTAGGGGCGACCAGTGTAGCCCTTGGGGATGAGTTGGCCTTAGCTAGTGGTGGGGATCCAGTTGAGTTAACCCTAGTCTCCATGGGTGAGGTGGTCCAGAGAACCCTCATGCATGACAACACAAAGGAGTACAGGCAGTGGGTGACCATCAATGGGAGGCGGGTGAGGCTCTGAGAAACACAAGAGCCAGCAGACAACTGTCCGCTGTCATCTGGTGTCTGAGGAGCAGGTAATCCCTAATGTGGTCCACCAGGTTGTAGCAGTAGACAACAGTGAGCAGCAATTTTTGGTAGCTTGGGTTCTCTTTGAATGGGGGGGTCTCAGGTTCCTTATAGGTAGCTGTGAGTCCATCCATGCCTGTTGACTATCTGCAACGGAACAACCTGGAGCATACTGCCTGGAAGTAGGTGGAGCTCTTATTGCACTTGGAGATGTTAGAATTGCCAAAATGGGTGTGCATGACCACGCAGTCCATGGGCACCAGAGAATTTGAGTGGAAGGAACTGGAGCCTGAAACAGTGGCCCAGGTGCCTGCGAGGAGGAGTGGCAAGGGGTGTGGGAAACCCGCTCCTGAGAGTTCCACGGTCTAGGAGGAGGCAGAACCTGAAGGGGACACCCCAGAACCTACAGGGGAAAAAGTGGGCAAACTTGGGCACCTACCTGAGCTGACCCATTGGCAGCTGGAAGGCGACCCCTAACAAGGAGGAGTTCTGCACAGCGCAGAAAGAATACAGTGCTCATGGGGGTCTTCTGAAAAAGGCCAAAGCCCAGGCAGTTGGTGACATCTCTGGATCTCACCTGATCTACTGGGAGAATGATCTCCTGCATAGTGATCCTAAGTTTGCTGAACCTGGGGCCGCCCATGTGCTGGTGGTACCCCAGTGTTTCCGAGCCTTCCTACTGGGTCTGGCTTCTGATGTGCCACTGACAGGTCATTTGGGACAGGACAAGACCTTTGACAAGCTTGTCACCAACTTTTATTGGCCCCAAATGAGAAAGTCCTCAGAAGCGTTTTGCAGGACATGTCAAACCTGCCAGACGAGTGGCACATCTGGAAAGAGGTACAAGGCTCCTCTTCAACCGTTTCCTGTCGTGAACACCCCTTTTGAGCGGGTGGGCATTGACATAGTGAGGCCTCTGGATCCCAAGACTTCCATAGGCATCAGGTTTATCCTAGTCTTGGTGGATCATGCCACCAGGTATCCAGAAGCTATGCCTGGGCCAGGCTTTGCACAAAGGAATTTTGCAAATAGTGCACAGAGACCTCAGGACGCAAAGAAGATGCAGTGCACATGAGTACTGTCATTCTCCTGTCGTTCTGGGGGAAGGCAAGGTCTTCCCTCCTCCAAATTGGGACAGCAGGACCTCAAGACAGTCTGTGTCGATGGGGTCCACCCTATGTGTTTCTAGGAGCAAACTTGTCGCTGTGAGAGGAGTCCAGGAGCACCAGTCATCGACTTAGGTGACTCCATCACCCCACAGGAGATTTCTTCTGTCCTTCTGGTGCAGGATGAAGGCAGGGAGTCCTCAGAGCATGCACACCATGAATACTGTTGCAGTTGCTAGCTGGAGCTAAAGTTGCAGAAGAAAAGTATCCCTTGTGGATACTTTGTTGATGTTACAGCGATTCCTGGAGGAGGCTGCGGTTGATCTGAGGTCAGATGATGAAGTAGTAGTTGCAGAGGATTCCTGCTGGAAACGTGCAAGTAGAATCTGAAGAGAACCCACAGGAGAGACACTAAATAGCCCTGAGAGTGGGATTGGATACCTTATCAGGTAAGGACCTATCAGGAGGGGTCTCTGATGTCACCTGCTGGCACTGGCCACTCAGAGCCCTCCAGAGTGCCCCCACACCTTGCAAGATGGCTGAAGTCTGGGATACTCTGGAGGAGCTTTGGGCACCACCCCTGGGGTGGTGATGGACAGGGGAGTGGTCACTTCCCTTTCCTTTGCCCAGTTTCACGCCAGAGCAGGAGACAAGGGGTCCCTGAACTGTGTAGACTGGTTTATGCAGGGAGCGCACCATCTATGTCTTTCAAAGCATTTCCAGAGGCTGGGGAGGCTACCCCTCCCCAGCCTGTAACACCTATTTCCAGAGGGAGAGGGTGTAACACCCTGCTCCCAAAGGAAATGCTTTGTTCTGCCTTCCTGGGACTGAGCTCCTCAGACCTCAGGAGGGCAGAACCCTGTCTGTGAGGTGGCAGCAGCTGTAGCTGCAGTGCAAGCCTTGGAGAGCTGGCTTGGCAGTACTGGGGGTCCATAGTGGAGCCCCCAGGATGCATTGAATTGGCTCTCCAATACCAGATTTAAAAGGGGGGAAAATTCCATGATGTTAAACACCTTACAAGGCCACATTTGGAGTTACCATTGTGAAGCTACATATAGGTATTGACCCATATGTAGTGCACATGTGTAATCGTGTCCCCACACTCACAAAGTCCCAGGAAATGGCCCTGAACTATGTGGGGGCACCTTTGCTAGTGCAAGGGTGTCCTCACACTTAGTAACTTTGCACCTAACCTTCAGCAAGAGAAGGTTAGACATATAGGTGACTTATAAGTTACTTAAGTGCAGTGAAAAAGTGTGTGCACTATTTCATGCAGGCTACAATGACAGGCCTGTGGAAGGGTTTGTCTGAGCTTCTTCTGGGCGGCAAAAGAAATGCTGGAGCCCATAAAGATCTTCTGGAACCCCAATGCCTTGGGTACCTAGGTACCATATACTAGGAACTTATAAGGGGGGGTCCAGTGTGCCAATTGAAATTGGTAATTGAAGTCACTAGCCTACAGTGACAAATTTATAAGCAAAGAGAGCATAAGCACGGAGGTTCTGATTAACAGAGCCTCAGTGACACAATGAAGCACTATACAGACACACACAGTAGGCCATAAACTATGAGCACTGGGGTCCTGACCAGCAGGACCCAGTGAGACAGGCAAAAACATACTGACATACAGGTAAAAGTGGGGGTAACATGCCAAGAAAGATGGTACTTTCCTACAAAAATGAGCTAGATGCTGTAGGAGGGAATTCCACTCTGCCTGTTGCTTTGTTGTGCTGGCGTGCTGCTTGCTGCTTCTTTCCTGGGAGTGAAAGGAATGGACTTGGCTTTCTACATTCTGCTTTCTAAGGTTCTCCAGCTTGCCTCCTGTGAAGAAGTCTAAGGGCCATCAAAGACTGGCAGCGCCTGGGCTCTCTTGCTGAGAGTCTTGACTTGTCATGTGGTGCCAAATCCAGTTCCTGGGCCCTTGGAAATGAGCTCTGGTACTGAGAATAAACTAAACACATCGATTCCAGAGTGACTTTGGAACCGGCGTGTTCTCAGACTCCGTTCAGCTGTCTGCACCGGAGCCATGGTCCCCGCTGAGTGCAATGGCCTGCAACACCGGCCCGATGCCTCCACAGCACCTCTGAACTCACGCCACAGCGTGAGTCCTAAGTGCTGTGTCACTTTTGACCCCATGGTGTGATTGCAACACTGCAAAGTCAATGCCTCACATCTTGATCTGCTAGATTCATCAACCTCTCCTTGTCGTAAGGAACCAACACCTCGCCACTGACGCGGTATCACCTCCCCTACAGTCATAAGGAACTGAAGCCTCACCTCCCCTGCTTAGCAGTAAGGAACCAACACCTCATCTCCCTGACAGCAGTAAGGAACCAGCGCCACACCGGCTCCAGCAACACCTCACCTCCCCGACACCATGCAACGTCTTTGTTTACTGATTGTTTTCCAAGGTACCGTACCCGGGGAAGATACTGTACCCTTGGAAGATGATGCTAATGTACACATGGACAGGATGACAGAAGAAAATAGGGGGGAGAGAGAAAAAGGAAACACTCAGTCAATTATTGCACCAACACCTCAGTTGGCATACACAGCACCGTCACATACAGGGATCAGGCTTGAGCACTATGCATTGCCCTGCCAGTGATTTGGCTAGATGTCACGGCAAGAGGAGGGCCACACACCACCAACTGCACCCCTCCTGGTACCCACAAAGCCCTGACTGACATGGAATGCTAACAAGCTAGGTTACCTGCATTTGCCATACACCCATTACCCTTGAGCTGAATCACGCTGCAATGTTTGGCCCACAACCCAGATCCCATGCCACCTGCCAATTATTGTAATAATGCCCACTGTACTCACCCCCTTGTGGCTGCTGTGATTCCCTCAAGTGCCCATCCAGCCCTGGGTAGGCCACAGCTAGTATGCGGTCCATCAGGGGGGTCCGGTCTGACGGGCACCCCTTCCTCATTGAGAGGCCATCCCCAGCTGGCCCTCCGCGGTCTTCCGTGCCAAGCGTCTCAGGTCCTCCCACTGTTTCCGACAGTGGGTGCTCTGCCTGTCATAGACCCCCAGGGTCCGCACGGCCTTGGCGATGGCACACAATAATCCCTTCTTTTGATGGGTGCTGACCTGCAGAGGTAATACAGACAGGAGGACATCATTACACATTCAATCCAGCCTGTCACACATATGGCCCACCAATCCTGATTCCGTCACCATTGGCACACACATCGGCCAGCGCATACCATGTACACCCCCCTGATTACACAATGCTTGCACACACATCTCCATGCATCCTTCACACATGCATCTTGCCCAAGGTGTACTCACCTGTTGGTCTGGAGGCCCATACAGCAGTCCGTACTGGGGTAGGACCCCATCCACAAATCGCTCCAACACCTCCCAAGTGAAGGCAGGGGCCCTTTCTCCGGTCACATGGGCCATGGTAGGTTACAGACACAGGTTACAGCAGCACACGCAGTGTAGGTGTTCTCCTGTTGAAGGTCAGGAAACAAGTGAGGAATCAGATAGATAATGGCAGTCACGTCCACGGCTGTGTACACCGTCACCGCCAGCGCAGATCCCCATTGGCCACTGTACTCCATAGAGCCCAATATTATCCAGTGAGGAATTGCACTGCACTTTCCGGCACAACGCCCAACGTCAGCGTAGTTACCTCATGTCCACCTTTCCCTACATACAGGACAGGCAGTTGCCATTTCATGGTGGGGGACAACGGTCATATCAAACTTAACTGCGTTATGGCCTAAATTAGCACATATCTCGCCATTCCCACTGTCCCATCAAATAAATGCACTATGTACACTGAGGTTGGGGTTCCATTGTTAAAATTTTACAGCCTACTTAGTCTTGTGTCCCTTAGATACCTACCAATGCGGATAAATAGGAGGAGGAGACATACCCCCGTGTACAGACTCCTTGTGGACTTGGCTACACTGGAGGACAGGCACATTATACTCACCTATAGACTGGACAGGGCCACAATCACAGAGCTGTGTGCACAATTGGAGCCTGACCTGATATATGCTATCTGTCATCCGACTGGGATCCTCCCTCTTGTGCAAGTGCTATCAGTGCTCCATTTCCTGGCAACTGGTTCTTTCCAAGTGACAGTGGGCTTGGCAGCAGGAATGTCACAGCCAATGTTCTCAATCGTGCTGGCAAGAGTTTTGTCTGCCCTGGTCAAACACATGTGCAGCTACATAGCTTTCCCCTAGGTGGAAGATCTGGCCACTGTGAAGGCCAGATTCTTTGCAATGGGACATATACCCAATACTGTTCGGGCCATTGACGGTACACATTTTGTGTTAGCCCCCCCACCCCGCCAGAATGAAGAGGTGTTCAGGAATCAGAAGAGTTTTCACTCACTGAATGTGCAAATGGTGTGCCTGGCGGACCAGTACATCTCCCACATTAATCCTAAGTATCCTGGGTCGGTGCATGATGCCTTTGTTCTGAGGAATAGCAGCATCCCAAATGTGATGGCCCAACTACAGAGGCACAGGGTGTGGCTAAAGGTGAGCCATGGTCCCACCCACTGTATGTTAGTGTATGCCTTCAGGTGTCATCCCCAAATCATTGTGTGAAGCTAAATGTTGTCCCTCAATAATTGCAGGTGACTCTGGGTACCCAAACCTTTTGTGGCTGCTGACCCCTGTGAGGAATGCCAGGACAGGGGCTGAAGAACATTATAATGAGGCACATGGGCGAACCAGAAGGATCATCGAGAGGACCTTCGGGTTCCTGAAGGCCAGGCTCATGTGCCTTCAGGTCAATCCCTGTGCTACTCACCCGGGAAGGTCTGCCAGATAGTAGTGGCATGCTGCATGTTTCACAACCTGGCCCTTACACGGCATGTACCCTTTCTGCAGGAGGAGGAGACTGGAGATGCCCCTGTGGCAGCAGTGGACCCTGAGGACAGTGAGGATGAGGAGGCTCAGGATGAGGATGAGGACAACAGCACATCAGTTATCCATCAATACTTCCAATGACACACAGGTGAGACAGTGCAATTGACTGACTATTGATGGATTCTGTGTGGCTGTAGCATGATGGCATTAACGTCCATTGCATCACAACTTACCGTCATCTATGGCTTGTCATTTTACAGATGTTGGTGACATAAGAACTGTGTACTGATGTGATGACTACAGACAGCTACAGGTCCTTATTTCTATGCTCTCACAGTGTTCAGATCATTTTCACTACATGTGACTGCTTCCATCAAAGCACATTTTCAAAACATAAAATAATAGTAGTCAAGTTGTGTTCAAGGGTGTTTATTGTAGTGCTATGAAATTGAGGGAAAAGTGCAATGGAATAGGGTGATGATGAAGAAAATTCTAGGTTATTTTTTCCTGTCTGTTTGTAGCACAATTCCAGTGTCCAAGGGGCCACAGGAAGGGGAGCAAAGGCAGTTAAAAGTGGACAAGATGACTTTGTGGGACACAAGGAGGACAATCAGGAGAGTCTCATTTCCTGGTGGTGTTCTTGGCAAGTGTCTCTGGGTTCTGTCTGGCTCGCAGGGAACGTTTGCGGGGTTGTTCACCTTCAGCAGGGGGAGGTGTGCTGGTGGCCTGTAGGTCCTGTGGCGGGGCCTCCTGGCCACTAGCTGCATCGGAAGTGGATTGCTGGTCAATGGATTAGCTATTGGTAGGGGCCCGCTGCTGTGCTGATGCCTCCCTCATGATGTTGGCCATGTCTGCCAGCACCCATGCAATGGAGATCAAGGTGGTGTTAATGACCTGCAAGTCCTCCCTGATCCCCTGATACTGTTCCTCCTGCAGCCTCCTGTTCTCCTGCACATTGTCAAGGATCTGGCCCATCGTGTCCTGGGAATGTTGGTAGGCTCCCAGGATCTCATTGAGTGCCTCCTGGAGAGTCAGTTCCCTGGGCCTGTCCTCCCTCTGGCGCACAGCGGTCCTCTCAGTGTCCCTGTTGGCCTGTGCCTCTGTCGCCTGAACGGTGTGCCCACTGCCACTGGCCCCAGGTCCCTGATTGTCTTGAGTATGTGGTGTGGACTGGGGTCCCTGTACAGGTGGGCACACTGCTGATTGACATGTCCTGGGGACAGAGGTGTGGGTACACTGGGTGGGTGCTGTGGTGTTGGATATTGATGGGGGAGGCTCTGTGGTGGACTGTGAGTGGGCTTGGGTGACCAACTGTCCAGTGGTCCCAGATGAGCCAGGTTTTTGGTCCAGATCCTGAAGTCCAGAGTTACTGTCATCACTGGGGGCATCTTCTGTTGGGGGACCGGATAGCATTGTGGGGGGGTGGAGTTGGGTGATGGGAGTAAAGGTGAGGGGGTGTGATGGCATGCAGGTATGGGGGCTGATAAGTTGTAAATGTTGACTTACCAGTGTCCAGTCCTCCGGCTACTCCAGCGAGTCCCTCAGGATGCAGTTGTGCCAAAACTTGCTCTTCCCATGCTGTGAGCTGTGGGGGAGGAGGTGGGGGTCCACGCCAGTTCTCTGTATGACGAGCTGGTGCCTTGCTGCCACGGAACGTATCTTCCCCCGTAGGTCGTTCCACCTCTTCCTGATGTCGTCCCTTGTTCTTGGATGCTGTCTCACGGCGTTCACCCTGTCCAGGATTCTAAGCAATAGCTCCATATTCCTGGCAATGGATATCTGCTGTACCTGTGCTCTAAACAGCTGTGGGTCTAACCTGACAATTTCCTCCATCATGACCCTTAACTCTTCATCATTGAAACAGGGGTACCTTTGTGGGGACGTGGGTGTTGTTTGGTGTGTGTTGGTGAGAGTGTGTTGTGTAATGCGGTGGGGTGTGTGATGTGGTGTGCGTGAGGGATGTATGGGTGTGTGTCTAGTTATCTCTGTGCTGTTCGTGTCAATCACCTGGCACTAATTGTTGTTTGTAGAGGGTTGTGGGTAATGTGGGTGTGTGTTTTATAGTGCTGTGGGTGTGCGTGTGGTGTGTGTATGATTGTCAGGTGTGCGTTTTTAGTATTGGCCAATATGGTGTTGTTTTGTATGTGGGTGCCATACTGAGCGCGGTGGTATGTACTGACAATGGTTTACTGCCATTGAATGTTCGCAGTGGTGATTCATGGGTCACAATGTGTTGGGCGTTGTTCTGTTGGCGTAACGGTATTGGTGTTGGTACCAGCACTTTAGCACTGACCTTTTGGGCTGGCGGATTTATGTATGTGGCAGTATTCTGTCGGATTGGTGTGTCTGTGTCATAATATGGCGAACGGATATTCGCCACCGCGGCGGTATGTTGGCGGCCGTCACTGCGGCTGTAGGCAGGATTTACCGCCAATGTCATAATGAGGGCAAAAGTGTTTTTATGAAGTTTAAATAAAAAAAAAAAATTCACACCCACAGTAAAGAAAATATTGTGCATTAGGAATTATACCTGCTGTATAGAATTAATTAAAAGTAATTTGAATCTATTTTTCAGATTTATAGATTTTTACCATCACAGTATACTTATTTATATCCTTAACTATTTCAAATAATTTAATTTAAAAAAAAATCCTGTTTGGTTTTATTTTAAGTCCACACTTCTATTATTTTCAATGGTAGGGTGTTGCAGATCCAGTGACTGGCCATATGTGATGCTGCACTTTAATCAGCTCTGAGCCGGAGTAATTTACTAATGTTTTGTGTGGCTTAGTGGCTCTAGTAACTTTAGAAGTGCAGTTTGTGAATAGCAATGGACTTACTCTTTTGTGGGTGGTTTCATGCCCCTCCATAAACCCCTCTCTAAACTCCTTACTCTTCCCAATCCTCTTCCATTTAGTAGTTAGTGTGCCCGGGTTCCAGCCACTCATTGGTCCCTCTCATATTGACTAACTAGTAGTACACTTACACATCTGAGGATCTCCCCATACAAAAGATAGGAGAGGAGATTTACACTCCTAGGTTTGTGACTAGTATTTGGTGGCATTTAGTAGTATTTTTGTAGTACTGCTAAACCTGAACAAAATCCAAAGTGCCGTTTTATGAATAGGCCCCACAGCACTTCCTTCAAACAGTGTGCTTAAGGTGTGACATATGAAAAAGAGTGCAGCTCTTTTAATTACATTGAGTAAGTGAGAGTGTGTGTCAATGACTGAGGATCACATTTATAATAAGCCTTGGCAAAACCAGTATGTCTTGCTCTGGGACATTTGGTTAGACACCTTTACACAATGCTGCCCTTCATTGGAGGAAAACTTTTCCTGATGCTATGCAGTATCAATAAAAAAATAAATAGAAAAAAAGCACAATGGTAGCATTCTTCTGCTAGAATGCAAATACATCACAATGCATGTGCATGCCTTCAGAATGCCACATGTGCTATTTTCTTCGATTTTTAAATAAAGGTCCAAAATGGCAGACACTACTTGGGTAAATAAAAGAATAAAGTTTGCACAAAAAAGGACCACAGGAGATAGGAGGAGAGGAGGAGCACGTGGGGGAACCAGTGGCCTTGGGAGGTGGGGAAAAGGAGGATATGAGGTAGAGAGCAACAAGGTTGTGGGAGAGAGAGAGCAACCCAAAGGGAAAAGCACATGATGGAGTTGCGTGTGAAGGCAGAAGAACATGGAACATGGTGGTTATAGAAGAGGTACACAAGAGAAAGAGCAGCACACAAGGGTAACACAATCAGAGGTAGCTGGGGAGACACACACAATGTAGAGAACAACATTGTGCACCGGAGAGCACACGAGGGAGCAAGCAAGAAAACAGATGCATTCTTCAGGAGTGCTTAATGAAAAGGAAAAAAGTAGTCCCCTCAAAGTGAGCAGTGGAAGTACACATCTGCCCAATCAAGAAGATTGTAAAAAGGCTATATCTTCAGGGTAGGGAGAAACAGAAGATGGGCAAGTCAAGTCACCAAACTAAAAGGAAATGATAGTGACAAAAAAGTCAACCAATTGTAAGCAAAGGTAAGCAATGAGTAGGATTTAAGTCCCAGTACATTCTTCATAGTAAGCTTAACATAAAATACTGAACTTAGTCAAACATGCAATGTTTTAGTTTGTCAAATAAGGCTCTTATCTTAAAAAAGCCTGACTGACTGTGGCTAATGTGGGTAATACGTTAAGTAACATTTCCTGAAATGTAATTTCTTAGTATTTTTGGAAAATCTTTAGACCTTTTCTTCAAATTTATGTATTTGTTTTTAGATTTTCTTATTTGAACTTTTTGGCTTGCTTTATTACTTTTTGTAAGGACATTCTCTGTCTACCTAAAGAAGTGGAAGGTGTCATATATAAGTAAAGTATTAACAGAAATAACTTCTGGGCCTTGAGTCATAGACCAGCTTGTGTAGGATAGGTAGTTGCGAAGATGTTGTACTGCTTTATAGCATTCTTAGCTTTCCCCTACAGCTTCTTCCTGAGAAAAAACCTTGCACAAACTAGATTCACAATCCTGACCTGCCTATTTATGTTGGTTACTGGGACAGACTGACACTGCGACCCATCCAAGTGGATGGTAGTGCTGCTGGTGCAAGAGCATTCTACTAAGGTGTGAGCAGGATGGATGTTGATGAAGATGTGCTGTGAGTGTATTGACAATGGCATCATGTGTGGCATCCTGATCTCATTCACCTGCACTAATAAAACTAAAAGAACTGTGAGCAAAATTAAAATAAGCTCATCAAAAAATATCAACTAAAATACATAAGAACCTGATGGATTTCGGAGTGGCTTCTCACTATGGCACCTCCATCGCTACTCAATTCCGAAATCAGCTCTCAGGAGAGGGAACTGAAATTCAACCCTCAAAATGTTGCCCCTCAGGTGTGGAAAAGTTGGGACCACTGTTGGTTGTCACTGTAGTGCAAGAGATTGGCACTTCCCACAGAGTCAGAAAGATGGTGGGACCAGAGTGAGCCGACTGAGCCCTGTCTCTTGGGTTCATTTTGCAAATTCAGATTAGTGGCTGTGTTGAGGGATCTAAGGGGCTTATGGTAGAAACAGCACCTGTTGGTCTTCCTTGTTTCTGCACACATGTGGGGCTGTGACATGAGAGGTAAAGAGAGCAGAAACACAAGAGAGAACATATTGGGGCTTGGCAAGTAAGTTTAAGAGACTACTCCTTGCTGTGAACATTGGATGAGCCACGAGGTCTATAATATATACAGAGCCTGTGAGTATGCCTTGAAATAGTTGAAGCAGAAGCAGGTAAAAGCCAGGTCAGACCTTTTATGTTTTGAGGTTGCAGCCCCCCCTGGGGAGCCTAGCAATAAGTCATCATTTTGCTGTAAAGAGGGAGGTCAATCACTGGGAGAAAAGGAGTCTTACCCCTACAGCTTCTTCCTGAGAAAAAACCTTGCACAAACTAGATTCACAATCCTGACCTGCCTATTTATGTTGGTTACTGGGACAGACTGACACTGCGACCCATCCAAGTGGATGGTAGTGCTGCTGGTGCAAGAGCATTCTACTTAGGTGTGAGCAGGATGGATGTTGATGAAGATGTGCTGTGAGTGTATTGACAATGGCATCATGTGTGGCATCCTTTACAGCAGAGGTCTCCAAACTTTTTAATGCCGCGCCCCCCCAGTTGGAAAATAAAAATCATTGCCCCCCCCCTCAGAATTTTTCACAATTATTTTATTAAGATGGAAATGTTTAAATATGTCTAAACCTATTTAAACATTGCAGTTATGTACTGTTACCTTTTTAAAACTGCAATAGCATGCTTCTGCTTAAAACAAAGGCCTGTTATTTGTATAATATTTATTTTGGCCAGAGGCTGGGGTCCCCCCTGGGAACACTTGAGGCCCCCCAGTTTGAAGACCTCTGCTTTACAGTCTCTGAATAGAAGTCAACATTGGGAGAATCAATATCCCATTTCCCTGCTGTCACTGTTGTAGATGAAGTCTCAAGTAGGGGAGAGAGACTTTTCTGCTCATCCTGCAAAGCAGCATGCCAGCAATCCAAGTGGTGTGTCACCTCTATGAAATAAAAAATGTGACCACCCACCACTTTACCCCCTGTACAAGTGTATCTCACTTCCTGAAAGTAAAGCTTCTGCCTGGACCTGAGCTGTCTGTATGTTAAAGTGCCTCTAGGCCAATGACGCTTTTGGCGCTGGTTCAGTGATGCAGATTGCTCCTCTGTTTCCTGCCACAGGATCCATAGGTGCAATTGCTTGCACCAGAGGCTGCTTTCCCTCAGCAGCTAGCTTACAGTATAGCTGATGCTGCGTCCTCCCACTCCACGTACCATTCAAGACTTATCATTGCCTTTTACTCAGCCAGCAGTTGTTTAGACATACTTAAGCTCTCTGATGTCTCCCATGTCTGCTCTCTGCTATTCCTCCTGATCTCATTCACCTGCACTAATAAAACTAAAAGAACTGTGAGCAAAATTAAAATAAGCTCATCAAAAAATATCAACTAAAATACATAAGAACCTGATGGATTTCGGAGTGTCTTCTCACTATGGCACCTCCATCGCTACTCAATTCCGAAATCAGCTCTCAGGAGAGGGAACTGAAATTCAACCCTCAAAATGTTGCCCCTCAGGTGTGGAAAAGTTGGGACCACTGTTGGTTGTCACTGTAGTGCAAGAGATTGGCACTTCCCACAGAGTCAGAAAGATGGTGGGACCAGAGTGAGCCGACTGAGCCCTGTCTCTTGGGTGCATTTTGCAAATTCAGATTAGTGGCTTTGTTGAGGGATCTAAGGGGCTTATGGTAGAAACAGCACCTGTTGGTCTTCCTTGTTTCTCAACACATGTGGGGCTGTGACATGAGAGATAAAGAGAGCAGAAACACAAGAGAGAACATAGTGGGGCTTTGCAAGTAAGTTTAAGAGACTACTCCTTGCTGTGAACATTGGATGAGCCACGAGGTCTATAATATATACAGAGCCTGTGAGTATGCCTTGAAATAGTTGAAGCAGAAGCAGGTAAAAGCCAGGTCAGACCTTTTTTGTTTTGAGGTTGCTGCCCCCCTGGGGAGACTAGCAATAAGTCATCATTTTGCTGTAAAGAGGGAGGTCAATCACTGGGAGAAAAGGAGTCTTACATCATGAAAACTCTGAGGGCTAGAGGAGAGTGACAAGGCATTTTGAGGTAACGATTTAATTTAGGAGAGTGACACTAAAATTCTACTCTAACTGCATCACTCATACGAAGTGAGAAATGGGCAAACGGACCACTGTATAAGGGAATTGGAGAGCAAATTCAAAAGAGGGTGAGCAAAGTCTGTATGTAAACCAGAATGTTGAGGAGTGTGCAGTGGCCATAAAATATCTTCTAAAGATAAATGTGGAATAGCTAGAGAATAACACAATTCAAGCCTTATGTTAGAAATAGGATTTCTGGCTGGCTAGGTTATGCACCTAAGCCAGACATCACCCACCCCTCTAGTCAGTGTGAGTAACTTACACACCAAAGATAACCTGTGCTCACCCACGGTAGCTTGGCACAGAGGAGTCAGACTTATCCTCAGAGGTCATGTGTGAGGCGCTTGCACAACAAACTCACACCAGTGGCACAATAAAATACACCACAAAAAGACTCCACACAGGATTATGAAAAAAATATGATATCTATATTGTAAATACATATCTTAGACCAAACATGACATAATTATGAATATTGTGCACATAGTACTTGTTATTGTGACACAGTAAGAACCATCATGATAAACACCACGACATCAGTGCATCCTTGGGGCATGAAATATATCTGAAAAACGACACATCAGTATCAGTGAAATACATGAATTATCACAAAATGTATGGATCACACAGTAACGTTATCAGAATCCAAACAATAATAGTTCCACATAGTTACCAGGACCCCTGCACTCCTACTAGTTGGGTTACAGTAATTTTGAGATAGCTGGGTGGAAATAAATATATTTAGGAGATCGAGTAGGCTACGGAGCCCCTACGTATCTATCACATGTAATGAAATAGTTCTCCCATCACCACCAGGAATATCTATGAAGTATACAAAAGCTTTGTTCGCATCTCTTAGATGCTGTATGGTCACCTGGAATACCGGACTGCAGCACAGTATTAGGTTTGAGGTAAATCCTTTATAGTATTGCACCAGCTCCAATGACCCAATCAGTATGGAGAAGAGTCTCCTAAGCACTTGTGCTGAAGTGAGAACCTCCTCCCCTGGCCTCCGTGATCAATGTACCCGCTCTGGCACTGCCAGGAGTTCCCAGGCCGTGCCCTTGGTAAAGAGATACGTTGGGGGCACGCACCAACTTCAGGAGGGCAGGCAGAAAATCTTCACCTTCCTCGTGTGACGATCTGACCTGGGGCAGCTGCAGTGGTTGCGTGTGGCAACTGCTAGGAGGGCCAAGTAGTGATTGTCCTTGTTGGGGGGGGGCGGCACGCAGCGCTCCCAGCAATGCTGTGGCCTTCGAGACTGAGGTGCAGCTGCCTGCAAACGAGCAACGCGTCTAAGGTCGTTCTCTTCCCGGCTAAGCCATGTTACTTTGGCTGCGGCCGGGGAGTCCCAGTTTAGACGGGCAACAAACATTGGTGACCGAACATAGCTCAGCATGCATGGCGCGAGAAGAAAGACTGCTGACTTAAGGGCTCGCTCCACACGCTAGGGTAATACGTTTCCTCTGAAAATTGTCCAGACAGTGGAGTGGCCCTAAGGAGCCCAAGTGAAACACTCCCCCTGCACTGATGGACCGCTCACCATGTGCTATAGTTGTAAGGAAGAAAGCACTCCTCATGCGCTAAGTAAGAACTTGTTCCAGTGGGGTGCCCACATAAAGAAGGAGGAGAGAGGCCATCACCAGTCCCTGGGAGAACACTTACAGGGGGCACCAGAAATGCAGCAGGCCAGCACAACAGGGAGTTAGTGCAAGTGGCGGTTCCTCCTGGCAGTCCAGCGCTGCCAAGGAGATCCAAAGTCAGGGAGCAGCAAGCAGCAGGGCAACAAGCAGAAAAGCAATCCAGAGAGTCCTTTGTGCCATCCAGCAAATAGCAGGCAGCAGGGCAACCACAGAAGAGCAGTCCAGATAAGTCCTTTGTGCAGTCCAGCAGTCCTTCTGACAGAGTTTTGAAATTATGGGGTCAGAGCCCCTGTACGTTTACTCCAGGTGCCCTGCTTCTAGAATGTGGGAGATGTTTTTAGCCAGATCTGACCAGTTCCAAGAATTTCCCTAATCTGGCTCTGGATATCAGTAGGGGGGAAACAAGTCCTTTGTGTGAGGGCAGGACACAGCCTATTCAAGTGTAAAATGTGAACGCCCTCTGCCTCTCCCAGAACAAGAAGACCATCAGTATGTAGATTAATGCAGATCTAACCCTCTTAAACCGAACCCCCCTGACTGATGGCTGTCTGGAGAGTATGCACAGAGTGGAGCTGTCACCATGCCCTAAATATGGATTGGAGTCAGGCTGCAAAGCACTAGAGTCATAAGCACAGAGAAATGCACACTTTCTAAAAGTGGCATTTCTAAAATAGTAACGTAAATCTACCTACACCAGTAAGCAGGATTCCTCACTAACATTCCAACCATACCAAACATGCCGATGCTACTCCTTACAGATCAGAAATGACCACTTAGGCATATAAAAGGGAATTCCCAAAGCAAACCTATGCAAGAAGTACCACTCACAGTAGTGAAAATTAAATAGGCTGTTTGTCAGTACTAGGACATGTAACATATAAAAATATGGGCCTGATTACAACTTTGGAGGACGCTGTTAATCCGTCCCAAATGTGACGGATATACCACCTACCGTATTACGAGTTCCATAGGATATAATGGACTCGTAATACGGTAGGTGGTATATCCGTCACATTTGGGACGGATTAACACTGCCCTCCAAGGTTGTAATCAGGCCCTATATGTCCTACCTTTTACATGCACAGCACCCTACCCATAGGGCAATGTAAGGCCTACCTTTGGGATGACTTAGGTGTAGTAAGAAGGGAGCTTAGGCCTTGACAAGTAGTTTGACTTGCCAAATCAATGTGGCAGTAAACTGCGCACGCAGGCACTGCAGTTTGAAAGGCTATGTCTGTGGGTGGTGTATTCTGTGCTGCCGGTCCACCAGTAGCCCTTAATTTACAGGCCTTGGTTATATCTTATACTACTTTACAAGGGACTTACAGTTAAATTAAAGACACCAAATGGGTGTAAACCAATTATACCAAGTTTTAGGGTAGAGAGCACATGCACTTTAGCATTGATTAGCAGTGGTAAAGTGTCCAGAGTCCTAAAGCAAACAAAAAAAGGATCAGAAAAATAGGAGGGGCAGTGCAAAAAGTTTGGGGATAACCTTGCAGAAAAGGCAATTTTGAACACCCCAGAATTTTGGAGCCCCCTGCTTCAGCTGATCATTCAACCCTGAAAACAAAGGTTCAACAATTTCTTAACACTGAGGTGCTTAACGTGTTGGCAGAGGAACCAATGCAGATAATGCACATCGTGCATCTAAGCACCAGTGGTCCTCTTGAGGCCAATATTAACGTAGGATCTGTGCAGATGATTTGAACTTCTCACTTCATGGAGAGCTGATCACTAAGGTGGTGACAAAAAGGAAAAACCTGATGGCTGGCGATAGCAGAATCCATATCTCTGCATATAAGAGCCACACTGCCTTCGTGCAAAGCCAAGAACTGAAGAGCATTCCTAAAGATATGGTGGCCTTGGGTGTGGAGCCATTACTGTGGTTTTGATTTTAATGATATCGACATGGTTTTCTCATCAATGATGGGGCAACAATGATCAATGGTGTAAGTATGAGTGATCAAAGATACTACGAGTTGCTAAATGATATTTTCTAACACAATTGATACATGGATTTGAGGTAGTAATATAAACTCTGAAGGGTTAACTTAGATTTCATCTGACATGCTGATTGACACTATCCCAACTTCCACGTTGCACTTTTAGGGATTTCCTTTTTAGCTATTTCTGTGCTTTCTTGCCTTCCAATGTAGAGGTTTCTTCTGATCATTTCTGTTCTTTCTCGATATATGTATATACATTCATATATATATGCATTTGTTATAACTATAATATATTGTCAAAAAGCTTTATCTTTGCATATGCTTTTTCCACTAGCTGTGAGAACCCGGGGAGTATGCAAAATATCTGTTTGCCTCAGAAGAATATTTAGTTGGGTCATTCGATCAATGAATTTGGAAGAGCAAACAGTCACAAGGGCCCATATTTATACTTTTTGACGCTAAACTGCGCTAACGCAGTTTAGCGTCAAAAAATTTAGCGCCGTCTAACGCCATTCCGAAGCGCCATGCGGGCGCCGTATTTATGGAATGGCGTTAGCCGGCGCAAGCGGACCGGCGCTGCCTGGTGTGCGTGGAAAAAAACCACGTAGACCAGGCAGCGCCGGCGTAGGGGGAAAATGGCGCTAGGGCGTCTTAAAATGGCGCAAGTCGGGTTGACGCTAAAAAATCGTCTTAACCCGATTAGCGCCATTTTTTCGACGCCCAGACGCCATTTAAATGACTCCTGTCTTAGTAAAGACAGGAGTCATGCCCCCTTGCCCAATGGCCATGCCCAGGGGACTTATGTCCCCTGGGCATGGTCATTGGGCATAGTGGCATGTAGGGGGGCACAAATAAGGCCCCCCTATGCCACCCAAAAAAAATTGAAAAATAACAAAAATTATACTTACGTGAACTTACCTGAATGTCCCTGGGGTGGGTCCCTCCATCCTTGGGTGTCCTCCTGGGGTGGGCAGGGGTGGCAGGGGGGGTCCCTGGGGGCAGGGGAGGGCACCTGTGGGCTCATTTTGAGCCCACAGGCCCCTTAACGCCTACCCTGACCCAGGCGTTAAAATGTGGCGCAAATGCGGGGTTTTTTGACCCGCCACCTCCCGGGCGTGATTTTTGCCCGGGAGTATAAATACGACGCATTTGCGTCGCCGTCCTTTTTTTAGACGGGAACGCCTTCCTTGCATCTCATTAACGCAAGGAAGGCGTTCACGCTAAAAAATGACGCTCTTTGCCAATACTTTGGTGCTAGACGCGTCTAACGCCAAAGTATAAATATGGCGTTAGTTTTGCGCCGAATTTGCGTCGAAAAAAACGACGCAAATTCGGCGCAAACGGAGTATAAATACGGGCCTAGATTTGCCTTTGTTCCTGTCTATGGCACCAGTGATTTGATTGTGAATACTAAATACAATACGTAATCATACAAATGTAATTACCAAGGTAAACAAAGACACCTATAATAAACGGAGACCTAAAGAGAACACAAATAATTGAATACATAAACATAACACATAAACCAAGAACGCACCAAGTGAAGTGAAGTGTCGAAGGGGAGTAGGGGCTTCGCCTCTCACGATTAAAGGAAGGAGATTAAAGAAGAGTATCACCTAGCAATTAATGTGAAAAAAAGTATTAAGGGCCTAATTAAGAGTTTGGCGGATGGAAAAGCCCATCTGCCAAACTCCCGACAGGGAGGCTGCCGCCTTTGTGGAAACCACCCCACCGGAGTTATTAAGAGTTTCCCACTAGGTCGGGGGGCGGAAGCCGCAGTTTACGCCTGCCGGCCTAGCGGGAAACAGGCTACAGCATTTTCTCTGTCTCATAATCGAGCCGGCGACAATGCTGTAGCCTGCAGGGTGCACCAGCAAAGCAGACAGTGAACACTGTGACGGTGCTGGGCAGGGGGGGCCCTGCACCTCTTCTCTGCAAGCCTTTTCAAAGGCTGGTGGAGAACAAGGTTGTAATCCACAGGGCAAGCATGCAGCGCTGCCCTGGCAGATTATGATCTCCACCACCAGCAGGCCGCCGGGATCATGGTCTGACCGCCAGGGTTTTAGGGCCAGATGTAGCAAGGGTTTAGCGAGTCGCAACCGGCGAAAATCGCTGTTTGCGAGTCGCTAAAGCCACTTTGCTATGTAGAAATGCATTTTGCGAGTCGGAACCGACTCGCAAATAGGAAGGGGTGTTCTCGCAATGCTATGCATTTTCATTTGTGACCGCGATTGCGGTCACAAATGAAAGCGCAGTTACCATCCACTTGAAGTGGGGGACCCCTTCCCCTTTGTGTCTGGCAAAAAAATAATTTTTCAGGGCAGGCAATGGTCCAATGGACCACTACCTGCCCTGAAAAATAACGAAACTAAAGGTTTCTTTTTTTTTTTCAAAGTGCAGCTCGTTTTCCTTTAAGGAAAACGGGTTGCACTTTGAAAAAAAAAGACTGCTTTATTTAAAAGCAGTCACGGACATGGTGGTCTGCTGTTCCCAGCAGGCCACCATCCCCGTGAGTGCCCTGAATCGCTATGGGGTCGCAAATTGCGACCCACCTCATTAATATTAATGAGGTGGGTCTTTGCGACCCCATAGCGACTCGCAGACGGTGTCTGAGACACCTTTCTGCATTCCAAATTGCGAGTTGCAATTTGCGAGTCGCTGGGACTCGCAAATTGCAACTCGCAATTTGGAACGTTGCTACATCTGGCCCTTAATGTGGCGGTCGGACCGTCGCAAGAGCGCCTGTCCTGAACACCACCGCAAGTGGGGGCGGTCTGAAGACCGCCACACTCATAATAAAGCCCTTAGTCCGACTTCCAAATCTGGATGTATACTGCTTCCATCTCCAGCTGCCTAGTACCATCAAAAAGTGGGACTAGCTGATTGTGCCTCAAATGACACTGGACCATTTGGCACTTATGTAAACTGTCAATTATTAATTTTATGTCATTGGTAATTTTTGAACCCAGTAAAATGCTGATGTATACGCTTCTAATTAGATTTGTGATCGTATGTAATTATTGATGTTTAGCTCATGATACATGGCATTGAGTAGAAGACAAGGTCATTTGAAAAATGTCGTCCTAATACATTTATCGCATAAAACTACTTGCCTGGATCACGTGAAACACACAGAGGAGAAGATTTGAACTTTTGCAGTTTTCCATCATCTTTAATGGATTCCAACTTCTGTGTGTCAGAATATCCTAAAACAAGAAAGTAATAATTGTATGGTTAGTGCCCTGCTCAAAATATGTGGCCTCCCACCTTATTGTGAGATATTCTGATTGCACAACATCATTTATTTTACTTTCACTTTCATTAGGAATCTTTCTGTTGAGTTTCTGGTGACACTGAGAGTGACAGTAACACAAACCATTACAGTAATATGTGTTGTTCTATGCTTCAAACAGGAGACACGTTCCTAATTGCAAAACTGGTACAGTATGTTTACATTTCACTGTTCATTCTGACACCAGACAAAAAAGTCCACATGTAGATATCCATTATTCCTTTTTAAAAGTATGCAATATGGAAAATATATTAAAAAAACATAAAAGTAAAGGTTTGGCCCAGCGGCCCACTCGAGCACACCACTATTCACGTTGAAGCGTACTTCGGGCCGTATTTATACTCTGGTTGCGCCGAATTTGCGTCGTTTTTTTCGACGCAAATTCGACGCTAAACTAACGCCAACTAACGCCATATTTATACTATGGCGTTAGACGCTTCGGGCGCCAAAGTGCCCGGAGTGTGCGTCATTTTTTAGCGTGAACCCCTTCCTTGCGTTAATGATATGCAAGGGAGGCGTTCCCGTCTTAAAAAATGACTCCCAGGCCTTTACGTGGTATTTATACTCCCGGGCAAAAGAGACGCCCGGGAGTGGGCGTGGCCAAAAACGGCACATTTGCGCCGCTTTTTAACGCCTGGGTCAGGGATGGCGTTAAGGGACAAGTGGGCTCAAAATGAGCCCAGAGTGCCCTCCCCTGCCCCCAGGGACCCCCCCCTGCCACCCTTGCCCACCCCAGGAGGACACCCAAGGACGGAGGGACCCATCCCATGGACATTAAGGTAAGTTCAGGTAAGTATTTTTTTTTTTTTTTTTTGTGGCATAGGGGGGCCTGATTTGTGCCCCCCTACATGCCACTATGCCCAATGACCATGCCCAGGGGACAGAAGTCCCCTGGGCATGGCCATTGGGCAAGGGGGCATGACTCCTATCTTTACAATGATAGGAGTCATGTTGATGGGGGATGGGCGTCGAAAATAAATGGCGCAAGTCGGGTTACGATGATTTTTTCGACGTAACCTGACTTGCCCCATTTTAAGACGCCCATGCGCCATTTTCCCCCTACGCCGGCGCTGCCTGGTGTACGTGGTTTTTCTCGCGCACACCAGGCAGCGCCGGTCTGCTTGCGCCGGCTAACGCCATTCAATAAATACGGCGCCCGCATGGCGCTTCAGAATGGCGTTAGCCGGCGCTAATCTTTTTGGCGCAAAACTGCGATAGCGCAGTTTAGCGTCAAAAAGTATAAATATGGGCCTTCGTCTCAGGCAGATGTGCATATGTGATCTGGCTAAATGCAATCACTCTCACAGCAAGTCAGCCAATGTATGAAGTGGGCCCACACATTGCCCCGTAGTCTGTGGTGTGCAGGGTGAAAGCAAAATGTGAATGATGATTGAACAGAGCTATGAATGAAAAGGGGTGACCAATAACCCCTGCATGAATGAATGTATATAAAAATAATGTGGCTTGATAACACGTTTTTTAGAGCAATTGTATTGATGAATACACTTCGACATAGGTATTACTAAAGAGTAAAGATCAAAATCAAGCTTATTACCAAAATACAGCAAAAAAGTGACATACAACTTTTACTGCATCATACATTGCATGTAACAATTACTTTACAAAAGGCAACATTTGTTCTGTGTGTTTTAAAATAAATGCACATACAACGCCATGCTTAAACCATATAGGCATATGTGCAGAGTGTAATATTCTATTATCATTGCCGAAGGAGAGTAGGGGCTTCGTCTCTCATGACTCACGCCCCTCTCCACATTCAGTAGTGGTAATTAATAGCATATTTCACTCTACACAACTACATCTGTGCTCTCTCTCTCTCTCTCTCTCTCTCTCTCTCTCTCTATATATATATATATATATAAAGCCTATCTATTGATATGGCCGAAAGGCATAAAACCACTAAAATTCACCAGTTGTGGTTAGCAATGTACATGACCCACGTCATAACATTTTATTCAATGTTGATGATGGTTTTAGCATGGTATTTGTCAGAAGTCTGAATCTGCAACTTGTTTGCTTCTTTGCTTTGTAACCGCATTTTTTTCTGTATGTTTTTTTTCATTACATACATATTTAAGAACCCACGTGGCACAGATCCTTTGACCATATGCAGTGGGGCTTGGGTGCTTTGCAGTCAAACCACTGCGGATGAACAAACCCTGGTCACATAAATTGCTTGTCACCTTTCAGGAATTCGCATTCTTCTCCTCTCTGGGGTATGTCAAAACTTTACAAACTAAAGATTCTTATGCAGAATGATCAGCGCGAATAGGCCTTGAAGTTGTTGCCACTTCTACTACTTCACCTTCCTGATGTAACTCAGCCCTTGACTGACACCTACTGCTTCCTGGTTATACCCAGTTTGTTGTGTTGATTTTAGTCTCACCAGTAGCTTCCCTCGCTCAGTTTCAGGCGCGAAAGTGAAAATGCGGTCCTGTAAAGCAGCGGTTCCCAACCTTTTGACTTCTGTGACCCCCAATTTATCATTACTGGAACCCGGGGACCCCCACTAAATCATTATTTGAATCTGGGGACCTCCCACAGAGCTATTACTGAAAGCTAATCTGTTAATATTGTTTAATTTTCTAAGCAGTCGCGGACCCCCTGAGGAGGCTTCACGGACCCCCAGGGGTCCCCAGACCACAGGTTGGGAACCACTGCTTTCTTCTGCCTGCTGCAGGCTCGTATTTGGAGAATATTGAGGGCCAGATTTACACGGCCCTTGCGCCTCCTTGTGCCACATTTGCATCATTTTTTTTAGGCTAATGTGGCTCAAGGAGGCAATTTTCACCACGCCATATAGACCATGACTCGTAATGAAAGCATTGCTCCACTTTGAGACTCCTTGCGCCACATTATGCCTGCATCAGGCAAAATGTGTGCAAGGGGGGCATTCTGGTGTTAGGAGGCCGGCAAAAATGGAGCAGTAAAATCCACAAGATTTCACTGCATCATTTTTGGCATCATTTTTAACGCCTACTCAGAGCAGGCGTTAAAATGACGCACCCATTGAAATCAATGGGCCTCCTTGCACTTTGCTACACTAGCATCAACATTTTTGACGCGAGTGTAGTAAAGCGCCACAATAGCGCCAACATTTTTTACGCTATTGTTTTAATGACTGCCATGGTGTGCTGTATTATAAAAACGGGGCACATATGGGGGGGGGTTATTCTAACTTTGGAGGAGTGTTAATCCATCCCAAAAGTGACGGTAAAGTGACGGATATACCACCAGCCGTATTACGAGTTCCATAGGATATAATGGACTCGTAATACGGCTGGTGGTAAATCCGTCACTTTTCCGTCACTTTTGGGACGGATTAACACCTCCTCCAAAGTTAGAATAACCCCCATGGTGTCATTAGGTAGGGCAAGGGTGACGGTTCCTGAGGTTATAAAGTTCCATATTTAAATTGTTCTTGACTTTTCTTGCACATATCATTACACCCTTTGCAGTAGAAGAACGCTGCAGCAAAGGATAATGTATAGTTTGTATGATGTGTTTATCTATTTTGGAGAACCAAAATGTTTGCTAATTTGTAATAGCATCTGGACAACACGACCAGCAGAGAGAAAATCCAGAAGAACATGATGAACTGTGAAATGTAGACCAAGAAAATGCTGAGACTAAGGTTTCCAGAAAGCTCCCAGAACCCACTTGAGAAAAAAAATTGTCCTTAAAGTACTTGATATGCACGTTGTGTGACAAAAAGATGACTGGGGTAGCTGAGGGAAGTACAGTTTCTGAACATATACGATGCACAAGGATCACAGTGCTTGACAAGAACAGCAGTTAAATGCCGAGCAGAGAGGGGGGATACAGGAAAGGCGACTATATTTGCATAAGCCCTGCAACATGCCCTCCTTCCTAGACAGAGGTTGCTAAAAGATGCCCTGCAGTAGGAGCAATACAAGATTATTTTCTCATTTGCGACTGTTGGCATTCATTGCTTGATTTACGGCAAGGTCATCTTTTAGGGAAATAAAAATGGGAGATTGCAGAAAAAAATTGTGCTTCTCCACCAGAAGACGTGTAAATATTTCTTAACTCAGTTCTCATCCTGCTGTTTAGTTGCATTTTTGTTTTGTATTCTTCAAAAATGTATAAACACAAAAACACTTTTTCAAAAACTAGACTTTGAGAGTTTAAAAAAAGAGAAAAATGGATGTGGTTTTCTTTGTATTTGAGTGACAACATATGAGAGTGAATGAAAATGATAGACTTGAGGAGAGATGGTAACGTTAAACAGAGTTTGAAATAGTGACAGTGTGTGAAACATGGAAGTGAACCAAGGGCATTGCACAGCATTGGCTGCATTGTCTGGACCTGGACTCCAGGCGTTATGGCTCAATCCAGGACTCGTGAATCAATTTCCCAACAGCCCTCGAATCCAAAGACACTAGGGGCCAGATGTAGCAAAGGTTTTTACCCATTCTGTGTCTATGGGAAAAAGTGTTCGTACATATGGCCCTAGGTCGTATACTGTTAGGGGCAAAAATGCAAAATACTACACAAGGCCAAGGTCCCTGAGAAGTTCAAAAGCTGAGATTATGAAGAATGGAGAAAGCAGAGCGTGAGAATCCATACCAGGCATCAAAATGTAAAAAGATTATAAACTCAGGAAAATTTGTCAGATAGCTGTAGTTAAGGAGGGGGCTTAATAAATCATGTGGAGCGGGAGCCAAGCAATGGCCAAAGGAATCACCTAGCAGATTACAGTTCTTTGACTTGAATAGTAGGTTTGGCAATCATGTATTTGATTGCATTTTTAAAGGGGGTAACTGAACTTAACTGCAGTGTTTAAATATGTGTAGACATATTTAAACATTTCTAATTTAATAGAATATTTGTGAAAACCTCTGTGGGGCCAATGTTTTTTTTTACAGGGGTGGCATGATATTAAAATGTTTGAAGGCCATTATTGTATGTGATTCGAGAAAGGGAATTAAATTAAGTTAAGCAGGAAACAAAGAAACTTGTTGTAGGAAGCTAGCTCTTTACATGGTATATCAAATTGAGATGTACTATGCAAAGAGTTCAGGGGTTTCCTTACCAGTGGACAAGTCTTGCTCTAGTAACGTTAAGGTGCTCTTTTAGAGGGTAGTGTGGTCGAGAAGCCTTAGGCTTATCCGAGAGAAGTGTGAGATATTGCAAATACACACACAGTCAATAAGTGGTTTTGCAAGATAAATCTTCACAGTTCACAAAAGTCAACTTCTTGAAAGCTGCAATGTTATCCTATGAAGGGACAACACATATAGTACACAGGTAGAATACAGTGACTTACAAGACCAATCTCCTGGGCTTAATTTGAGTATTGGGTAAGGGTAAGGACCACACCAACAAGTCACATTGAGTGGCACTGGGGGCGTCTGGGTGCAGAGGTGTAGTACGCATTGGGTGCCCAATGTTAGTCAATCGGGATTGGTCCTGTTAGAAAGAGGCTGCAGGTTAGGACTAGGTGTCCAGTTTGGGTGAGTCATCCAGTGGTTCAGGTCTTGCGATGCTCAGGAACCTAGCAACACCAGTGTTCCTCTTCTCCTTGGTCCGGTGATGCCGGATGTAGAGGGTTCTTGGACATCCGGTGTCCTTCACCAGTGGCGGTCGCAGTGGAGGAGGCCCACAGACTCTAGGCGTGGACTGGGGGACCAGTCCGGGTGAACCGACAAGTGGGCTCAAGTCTCATGATCCTAGGTGACGCAAATACACCAGTGGTCCTCTTCTCCCCATTCCAGGGTGTCCAGGTGCAGTGGACTGTCGGGGTTGCCATCACTGGAGGCGGTTGCACTTGAGGGGGGGCCTGCACACAGAGACTACAGGCGTTGGAGTTAAGCTTGTAGTGGGGAAACCCATGATGGACTTTGTCTCTCAATAGGCTGGGGGCCAGGTTGGCACCGTTGGCCCAATTCAACCCAGGCTGGGAGGCTTGGGTGCAGTGGTGCTGTCCGGCAGTGGTTTTGACAGTCTGGAGTCCTCTTCAGCAGTTCTTGGGTGCCATTCAAGGATGCAGGGAGCAGCTACACTACTCCATGGGAGTTCCCTTGTGCTGAGATGAAGGCTGGCAGTGTTTCTGGGCTTTTGGAAGTATCAGCACCTGGAGGACAAGGGGACTTTGGCACAATTGTCAAAGTTGGCATGGAGGCTGGCTGGGTTGGCGCAGAGTCCATCACTGGTCTTCTGTTCTCACTTTTGCATCTCTGGAGTGTCCTTCTTCTTCAGGTCAGTGGGATCTAATTGCCTGGTGCAAGGGGCTCCCTGAATGTTGAACTTAGGTGCATTTTTGGGGTTGTAGGGTTGTCCCCAATGGGCTACTTACCCCTGGGGTCACTAAAAGCCCTATATGACCACTTCCTGTGGGAAGTGGACATAACCCTGTCCCAGAGTTCCTAATTCTGCCATCGCCAAGATGGCAGACTTTCAAAAGTCGTGTCCACATCAGGCAGCTCACCTGAGAGGTGGGACTGACCTGAGAGGTGGGCACGCCTCGCTGACTATTAATTTTCCCACCTGTCGAGGTGCGTAATGGGCCCTTGGGTAGGGGTCGGTATCCTCTCCTTTGAGAGAAGCTAGATCTACATATCAAAAGTGGTGGGCTTCGTTGAAGCCCCCTGCCCTGGAATGCAGATTCACTGGTCATCCTGTTGGGAGGGCTAACACCTGTGCCAGAGCAGGCTTTGTCTCAGTCCACCTGAGAGCACAGGCTCTCACCCCTGGGAGTCAGAAATGTGTCTGGTGGTGACAGGCTAGTTAGAACTAGTCAACCAACACATAGGTAGATGGTAGGTTTTAAGGGGGCACGTATCAGGTGTCCTCTGGGTGCATGTATTAATAAATCCATCACTTGAATCAATGAGGGTCTATTAATACGAGATGTTTGATACCAAGCATCACTATTTTCTTTGAAGCCATCATGTAGCTGGGGAACTCGTACTGACCTGTATTTAGCACATGTACTTAAAATGGTTTCCATGTTCACTCACCATGTCTGAGAATCAACAAAGACACAGTTGGGGCATATCTTCTTTTGGAGATATGTCCTCACATGCAATATAATGCACCCTGCTATAGAGCTGCAGGGCCTGATGTAGGGGTAACACACATCTACTTTCATGCAGTGTTAGGGGACATGGCTCACAGGCTGTGTGCCATGTTGTGTTTTCACTTTTAGCTGCACCAAGACACACATTCTGCAATGTCAGTCTGCATGTGGTAAGTGAGGTGTCCCTGAGGGTGGCACAATACATGCTTCAGTTATGTGGAAAGAGATCTGGAACTAGGGACCTGGTTAGCAGGAACCCAGTGCATTTTCAGTCACAACTGCATCAGATACCAGGAAAAAAGTGGGGGTGACCATGTCAAAAAGGGGAACATTCCTACACTTGTATAATACATGAAGCCAATCATCCGGACACCCTGTAGTATTCTTGTTCAAGGAGGAATTTTGGAAGCTGGGAACAGTTCCTGTTGAGAGTTTTGGTGTCTTTCTGGGCCAATCTCAACTATGCAAGCCTTTTTAAGTCAGTAGGCAGAGCGGCAATCCCATGTTCAAAAAACCTAGAAATTAGAAAAATGTATTTACCTTTGCTAGTAATATTTTTTGGTGGATATATATTCTTAAATTCCTCACCTAATGAACACTACTCTCCAATCTGCTGACTGGTTTGGAAAATGTTTCCCCATCAGTGACTCTCAAGCACCATTAGGAGCTGTTTTGTGTTACGTTTAGGCAACTTTCCACCACACAAGTTTCGCGCTGGAAAGCAAATACAACAAAAACATTTTGCACAGGTTCGCTTCACTTTTGTGATTCACATCCAGTGAGAAAAATAGTAAATCTGGCCCTTTGTGTCTGTCGGTTGATTGTTTAGTTCTGAGTTCATACACGCTCACACAAACTCCCTGAGAGGTCTTTGACTGCTCACCCTCACTATCCTTGAAGTTGAGAGCAAGATGGTCGTACTTGGCTAAGTATGCTGAGCAATAGTTGGACAGACCCCAGGACACCAGTGGAAAATGACCTCAATCACCACAGCTGGAGAACAGTAGTCCATGTCTGCCCTGTGCCCCCCCATTGGGTCTAACACAGGGTATAACAGATAGTGGTACACAAGATGACCCAACACAAAGTGGTGCACATAGTCAACCCTATGGGCCATATGTACTAAAGCATTTTCCCAAAGACACAAAATGGGTAAAATCCTTTGGTACATCTGGCCCCATATGCTTTTTTGCTGCAGCAAAGCACAAAAAGAGCTGGTCGACTCAGTCCTGAATCCTGCGGTCGGTGTAGTATAACACTGCATGTCTGAGATCAAGTCTATGCAACCATTTGTCTTCTATGACTGAATATGGATGAGGAAAATAGGATGGAAGGGTAATGGGCTTGTCCAACTGAAATGTAGAAATCACCTTGGACAGGAAGAATTAACTGTAGGAGGCTGGCCTGGTTTGAAGTGGGTACCTTGGGTACTTACACCTTATACAAGGTCCAGTAATCCATTACTAGTGAAGTAGTACTGTTCTAGCAGCTTAGGCTGATAGAGGTAGCTATAGTAGAACAGCTTAGGCTGAACTAGCAAAGCTCATGCAATACCACTTATAGTTACACAGTACTTATACACAAGTAAAGACAATACTCAGTGTTACAAAAAATAAAGGTATTTATTTGGGTGACACAGTACCAAAAATATCTTAGAGACAATACTCCTTCTGGAGGTACGTATTATACACAATATATACACTGGACACCAAATTAAATAGTCATAGAACAATGCAAACAATAGAAAATGCTATAGAATGCAATGGGAGAAAATGGGTCTAGGGGCAACACAAACCATACAGTATACTAAGGAAGTGGAATGCAAATTACGAATTCTCCCCTAGACAAGTGTAGTGTGTGCAGAATCACTGGGAGAGTAGAATACAGTAAAGATAAGTAAATTACCCCACCCCAGAGATCAGAAAAGCAGGAGTAAAATACTGCAAGTTTCCTTAGGACACACTACACCTCGTGATTGGGATTTTGCAGCAACCAACCAAGTCTGCAAAGTACAATTGCTGGATTCCTGGACCTGAAGACCTGCAAAGGAAGGGGACCAAGTCCAGAAGTCAAAATAAGTTCCAGGAAGGACAGGAGCCCCTGCCAACCCAGAAGAGGGTGCAAAAGAAAAATCCCTGGTTAGTCGAAGACTGCAGGAATGCACCCTAGGAAGATGCCAGCGGGTTCCTGCATGATGCAAAGGATGTCCCACGATGTGAAGATCGTTGCAGATGTGATTTTGTGTTGCAAGTCGCCAACAAGCCTTGGTTACGTCAAAAGTGCATTTTGCATCAAAATGGCACTGGATGGACCCAGGAGGGACCTGGGGGCCTCAACTCTGTGTGTGGAGTAAGAGGGGGTTCTCAGCTCTTTAGAGAGTCCTCAGGATGCCAGCCAGCACCCCTGGGAGTCGCAGGATCCGGGAACAAAGGAGGTGCAAAACATGGTTGATGCAGTACAACAAAAGAAGGTCCCACGCCGCCGGAGAAAAACTCAGAGAGTTCAGCGTCATAGGATGGAGTGCTGGGGACCTGGGCCAGGCTGTGCACGAAGGAATTTTGCAACTAGTGCACAGAGGCCTCAGGAGGTGAAGAAGACGCAGTACACAGGGGTACCGTCGCTCTCAGGGAAGGCAAGGTCTTATCTCCTCCAAATTGCATCAGCAGGACCTCAGGACAGTCTATGTCGATGATGTCCACCCTCTGTGTCCTTAGGAGCATGCTCGTTGCTGTGAGAGGAGTCCAAGTGTACCGGTCGTCGTCTTGGAAGGTGCCTGCTGGAGCAGGGGAGTGACTCTGTCACTCCACTGGAGATTTCTTCAGGCCTTATGGTGCAGGATGAAGACAGGGAGCCCTCAGAGCATACACACCGTGGAAACTGTTGCAGTTGCTGACTTGGAGCTTGCAGAAGAAAAGTATCTCTTGTGGATACTTTGTTGCAATTACAGCATTTCTTGGAGCAGGCTGCGGTTGATCTGAGGTCAGAGGATGCTGAAGTAGTTGCAGAGGATTCCTGAAGGAAACTTGCAAGCAGAATTTGCAGAGAACCTACAGGAGAGGCCCTAAATAGCCCTGAGAGGGGGAATGGCTATCTTATCAGGTGTGGACCTATCAGGAGGGGTCTCTGACGTCTCCTGTTGGCACTGGCCGCTCAGAGGCCTCCAGAGTGCCCCCACACCTTGCAAAGCAAGATGGCTGAAGTCTGGGACACACTGGAGGACCTCTGGGCACCACCCCTAGGGTGGTGATGGACAGGGTAGTGGTCAATCCCCTTTCCTTTGTCCAGTTTTGCGCCAGAGCAGGGGACAAGGGGTCCCTGAACCGGTGCAGACTGGCTTATGCAAGGAGGGCACCATCTGTGCCCTTCAGAGCATTTCCAGAGGCTGGGGGAGGCTACCACTCCTCAGCCTGTAACACCTATTTCCAAAGGGAGAGGGTGTAACACCCTGCTCTCAATGGAAATGCTTTGTTCTGCCTTCCTCGTCCTGGGACTGGGCTGCCCAGACCCCAGGAGGGAAGAACCCTGTCTGTGAGGTGGCAGCAGCTGTAGCTGCAGTGCAAGCATCAGAGAGCTAGTTTGGCAGTACTGGGGGTCCACTGTGGAGCCCCCAGGATGCATGGAATTGGCTCCCCAATACCAGATTTGGAGTGGGGGGACAATTCCATGATCTTAGACATGTTACATGTTCATATTCGGAGTTACCATTGTGAAGCTACATATAGGTATTGATCTATATGTAGTGCACGCGTGTAATGCCGTCCCCGCACTCACAAAGTTCCGGGGAAATGGCCCTGAACACTGTGGGGGCACCTTTGCTAGTGCAAGGGTGCCCTCACACTTAGTAACTTTGCACCTAACCTTCGGCAAGTGAAGGTTAGACATATAGGTGACTTCTAAGTTACTTAAGTGCAGTGAAAATGGCTGTGAAATAATGTGTGTGTTATTTCACGCAGGCTGCAATGGCAGGCCTGTGCAAGGGTTTGTCTGAGCTCCTTATGGGTGGCAAAAGAAATGCTGCAGCCCATATAGATCTCCTGGAACCCTAATGCCCTGGGTACCTAGGTACCATATACTAGGGACTTATAAGGGGGGTCCAGTATGCCAATTGAAATTGGTAAATGAAGTCACTAGCCTATAGTGACACATTTTAAAGCAGAGAGAGCATAAGCACTATACAGAAAAACACATTAGGCCATAAACTATGAGCACTGGAGTCCTGACCATCAGGATCCCAGTGAGACAGGCAAAAACACACTGACATACAGGTAAAAATGGAGGTAAAATGCCAAGGAAGATGGTACTTTGCTACATTGGCAAGGTGCAGAGAACCATTTTATCCCTGTAGAACACTGAACAGTTTACAAATTGAGAGGACCTGAACTTGTCCAGCCTTACAAACAAAAGTAATTCTCACAAACAGAACTGTTTTCAGGATAACAATTTAAAGTGGCCAACGGAGCATTGGCTCCAATTTTACTGTCATCAAGAAGACCAATGTGAGATTCGAATCCTGCTGAGGAACAATAAGCTGAATGGGTGGAGACCAAATAGTCCTTAAAGTTAATAACCACCAGACCTTGTTGTGCAAGAGACAATGCGCATCACAGGACCTCGAAAAGGTGAGACTGAAAAGAAGTGATACCTTCTGACCCATACCAATAAACCAGCTAGGTCCAGCGACCCATGTAGATGGATTCGAGAATAGGTTTCATGGCTGCCAAGATGATATTTCCTACCTCATCAAGAATACAGACTAGTGCCACTCATTCTAAGCATGTAGCTGCAGCATTTGGGGATTGCAGTGGAGGACCTGACCAAACTACTGCAAAAGCAGGTCCCTTCGGTAAAGAGAAACAAAGTGAATGTATGTTATTTGCCAACAGGTCAGAGTGCAAGAACCGCTGTGCCCAGTCTGGAGTGACTGGAGTGACTAAAATCAGCTGTGCCCAGTCTTCCTGCATCTTCTGTAATACTTTGTACAGAATCAAGGTTGGCAGAAATGCATGGAGTAGGCCCTGAAAATAGTTGAGCCTGAAAGCATACCCTAGGGAACCATTCAGATGAAAGTATATGCGACAAAACTAAGGACACTTCCAGTTCCAATCCATGTAAAAGTGATCCATGAATGCAGACCCCAACCTGCAAAAGATTGTCCCTGTTGCATTTTAGTGGTGCAACGTTAATTCGTGGCTCTCCAGAATGAGAAGACTTAGAGCATCCGACCTTACTTTGAGGGACCCCATAAGATAACTGCTATGAAAGATTACCCTTCACTGCACCCACTTCCACAGGCAAATCGCCTTCCTGGCAGAGACTCCAAAACCTCACACTCACCTGTTTGTTGATATAATGGACAGTAGTAGTGTGGTTCAACAGGGCTGGGTGTTGCTGCCTGAGATGGAGGGAAAAATGCCTTCATGGGAAGATGAACTGCATGCGAGTGGAGCATGTTAATCTGAAAGTGCTGCTCTGATGTAGATCAAAGGTCATGTATTCCTGCTACCCAACTGAGCACTCCAGCCCAGTGAGGAGGCATCTGCGAGCACTGTATCCTAAGCCTGTGGGGGTGAAATGGGCTGCCCATCAAAAGGTTGACGTGGTCTTTTGTTCAGTGCAGATCCAGAGGAACCAATTTGATGATCTGAACTTGAGCCAAGAGGATTTTCCAATGTTGAAACCACTAGCTCCTTTGACACCACAAGGGACCGTCGTCTACCATCTAGCATGTGGCAGTAACAAGGTGCATGAGAATGTGTGGCCCCTTGGCTTAAGATCTACAGGGCATGAATCTTGACCTGCATCAGAAACATTGTAATCATTGCCCAAATATCTGTGGTGCTCTGAGGATCAGCCTTCATTTCGCTGTGCCTACTTCTAAAAATGGAAGCACTCTGCATAAGGGAGAGGTGGGCTGACTGGAAGTTGTGGCAAAGCCCATGTTGTAGATAGACACGCATCGTCTGCTAGAGATTCACCTCAACCAGTGTTGCGGACTCTTCTTTCACCTGACAGTCATCCCAGTATAGAAATGTATAGACTGCTGACCTTTGCAGCAGAGCTGCCACAAAACCTACACCTTTATGAAGACACATGGGAAAATAGTAGGACCATAATTTGATAGTGCTAGGATCCCATAGTGAACCTCCAGTGGTGCCTGAGAGTGGGGGAGTTTGAAGATAAAAGCAGGTATTCTGGAGGTCCGGGAATACCAGCCAGTCTCCTGTACTTAAAGGCAACTGGACCTGGCTCAAGGACCGAACTCTGAACTTGTTCTACTTAATGAGCAGGTTCAGAACTGTCATATAGGATGGGCCTGAGACCTCCATCCTTCTGGAGGACCAAGAAGTAAAGGAAGTAGACTCTTTTACCTCTTTAGACACCATTTCTTTTGCCACGTTGTACAGCTAAGAAGGGACTTCCACCTCCATAACTGAAGGGTGGGCGGAAGAATGTTATCTGAAGGAAGGGGAAATGTGTCAAGGGCGGGATAGGAAGAGAAGGATGTAACTGTATTGATTTAGCTGGATGGCCCAGAGACCTGTTTTGATAATCTAGTTGTTAAAAAAATGGGAGACCCTCTCTCCCACAAAAAGATGGTGTTGTTAGGAGGAGGAATCAGAGGGATCTAGAAACAGCAGAACCTGCAGAAGATGCTGGGGACTGAATCTGCTGCCTTATATCCACCTGAACCCTGAAAGGGGAAATATTGTTGCTGTGGCATTTGGACAGGTTGAAATGGCAGCTTTGGTCTGAACTGTACAGCTCTGGAATAGTCACAGAAGCTCTGGCGCTGGTGGAACTGATGTGCTAGGGAGCCTAGGTTCAGGGAGCAAGTTGTAGTCCAGTTGTTCTGGAAACATTCCAAGTAGGAGTCGGCCTTCTCTCCAAATACCTGCTCACTATCAAAATGCTTTTCTATAAGTGTAAGCTCCTAACAATCTAGTGGAATGAATTCAGGCATGACAATGCAGTATAACATCTATTCACTTAGATCAATTCAAATTGACCATGGTGTGTAGGCCATACTTCAAAACTTGGTTTGATGCATCAGGTCCATCATATCATTCACCAAGTCAGCAGAAAATGGCTTTTTCATTTGCCCGGCAAGCTAATAACTGTAAGCTTTGCCAGTTCCAACAAGCCATGGACGTATCAACCTAGAAGATAGGTGTCATCAGCAGAGCAGAGGGCCAAACTGGTAGATTCAAAACCTATACAACCCCAGGGATCAAGTTGCTTGGATTGTTTTCTAGACATTGCATTTAATGAAGGTATTTGGATAGTCAGACTCTTTGCTGCTTTTTGATTAGTTGCTGTGAAGAATGAAATCTCCTGAAAAGCAGGCCCATACTTTAAGAAGGCCCATTTCTGGTGAAGTATTCGTGCAACTAGCCTTTGTAAATTCAGCTTTGGTGCTCCCATATAATTTGGCCTCTTAAGTCATGGCATCTGAATTCAAACCAAAACTTTCCTCTCTGAGTCTTGGGGAGGCGTCTGTAAAAAGGTTTATCAATTTGGCCTTTTTATTCTCTTTAACCACACAGATGACTCTTTCCCATGACAGGCACCAGAGTCAGCTCTGTGGATGGCGTCAACATCGGAAAGGACCCAAACAAATGGAGTATGGCGCCTTAGCTGGCTTCCGCTTCACCTTCCATGCTGGGGCTGGAGCCGTTGGAGGTGTGATGCTGGGGCCTCATGATCAGAGCAGCCAGTCCCCAAGCCTGCTGGATTGGACTTCTTCTTGGGGAGCAGTCAAGAGGGTGTCAGACCCATTCTGAAAAAAATCTAGCATTGCTAGCTGGAAGGCTTTGACTTGCCTGGAGTGAGCTGATGGACCTGGAAACACTAATTTCATCTTTTTCAGTGCTGGGCTGTGGCCCTATGATAAGGACATTTCCAGCATTGAAGAACTATGCAGACTCCAAAGGGCCTCAGACGTGGGAGCATTTTCCCTAAGAAGAGAAGGACTTCTCCTTTATTTCGTGTTTTTTTGTGTGAAGATCTCTTACGAGAAGGCTCCTTGTATGATGATCTTTTAGAGAACTTTTGGTTGTCTCCCTGGAGGCCTTAGCCAAAAATAAATTGGCGTTCCTTTCCCTGATGATTTTTGGGTGCATGGAGGCGTGAGAATCATAGGCCACAATGTCATGTTTCAACCCCAGACACTACATGCATCAGTTATGGAGATCCATAAGTGATATTTTCTTGTGGCATTGTCTACAAAGCTGGAAGCATGAAACTTTCTGTGGAGGCATTTGATGCTGAGACACAGAGAGAACTCTAAACTATAGCACAATGTGAGGCCCCCCCCTTTCCTTTTCTTTTATCCTTATTATTGTGTTTTGTCAAAGTATACCTATTTGTAAATTAAACGTGTCAAATCTCAAGTGAGTAAAGTTCAAATAAACGCAATCTTAAATATCACGCCAATCTTTGTAAATGAAATCATAACATTGCATATCCAGAAAACTAACAATGAATAACATGATGTGAGATCTCTCCCATATTTCTTCAAAGTTTCATAAATGAGTCAAATCTCAAGTGAGTAGAGTTCAAATATACGCAGTCTTAAATATTACGCCAGTCTTAAAAGTCCCATCATGTCCAAGATTTATTGGATCACATCTTCAGATTATCAGCATGCTTCATGAAGATACAGATTGAGCCAACACGTGTTTCGTCAGGGGAGAGTCCAATGGTCCCCAACGACTTCTTCAGGGCTATTCTCATATAATTTTCGAGTTACTTCAAAATTACGCAGGGTCCTTATTGTGACTGTGCCGTACAAAACATCAAAATCCTTGGTTTTTAAAGTTCATGACTTGGTAGCCGTACATTTTAAGGCTCCTAGCATTTCAAGAGAAACCGATTAGTACGTTCCCGTGCTTAGAAAACGCTTGGTTGCGAGTGCCTGTTGGCTCAATCTGTATCTTCATGAAGCATGCTGATAATCTGAAGATGTGATCCAATAAATCTTGGATATGATGGGACTTTTAAGACTGGCGTAATATTTAAGACTGCGTATATTTGAACTCTACTCACTTGAGATTTGACTAATTTATGAAACTTTGAAGAAATATGGGAGAGATCTCACATCATGTTATTCATTGTTAGTTTTCTGGATATGCGATGTTATGATTTCATTTACAAAGATTGGCGTGATATTTAAGATTGCGTTTATTTGAACTTTACTCACTTGAGATTTGACACGTTTAATTTACAAATAGGTATACTTTGAAAAAACACAATAATAAGGATAAAAGAAAAGGAAAGGGGGGGCCTCACATTGTGCTAATGTTTGTTGGGTTTTTTAACCTTTAAGGGATGGGTGTTTTCCCTTGTGTGGGCAACCCTTGATGCCATTTTGGCCAAATAGTTTCCCTAGCGCCAATATTCCCCTATTATTACACCCCAATTGTTGAGAACTCTAAACTACTCCAATGAGATGTGAAAGACCCAAGAAGTGGTGCATCTGCACCAGTTAGCACCTTGTATGTGCATGGACAAAGCTACCAGTAGAGAAGGCTTCCACCAAAGGAGATACCATGGCATGGTTGTAAGGAAATGCTTCTTTCTGCATGTTTCCCCCCAGATTTGTGGACTGATGCTCATTTTTCAACTCAGATTTGTAAGAAAGTGCCTCTTTTGGCATGGTTACACCTCTGCTTTTTGCCTGAAATCTGATGCTAACTTGACTGAATGTGTGCTGGCATCCTGCTAACCAGGCCCCAGCACCAGTGTTCTTTCCCTTAACTGTACTATTGCTTCCACAATTGGCACACAGTTGTCCCTTGTAAAAAAGTACCAGTGGTACCGAGGGCTCTGTGGCCACTGAGGGTCCCTAAGGGCTGCACCATGTATTATGCCACCCTAAAGGACCCCTCACCAAACACATGCACACTGCCATTGCAGCTTGTATGTGCTGGTGGAGAGAAAAATGTAAAATTGACATGGCATCCCTCTCAGGGTGCCATGCCCACAAACCAATGCCTGTGGCATAGGTAAGTCGCCCCTCTAGCGGGCCTTACAGCGCTAAGGCAGGGTGCACAATGCCACATGTGAGGGCATAGCTGCATGAGGAATATGCAACTACAATGTCTAAGTCCATTCTCAGACATTGCAACTGCAGTGTGGCCATATTGAGTACATGGGCTGGGAGTCTGCGATTACGAACTCCCCGGCTCCATGATGGCTTCACTGAAGGCTGGGAAGTTTGGTTTCAAACGTCTCAGCACAATAGACCCACACTGATGCCAGTGTTGGATTTATTGAACAATGCACACAGAGGGCATCTTATAGATGCCCCCTGTATTTTACCCAACCCTCTTGTGTAGGTCTGACCAGTCTGTGCCAGCGTGCCACTAACAGACAAGTTTCTGACCCCACGAGGTGAGAGCCTTTGTGCTCTCTGGGGTCAGGAACAAAGCTTGCTCTGGGTGGAGATGCTTGACACCCCCTGCAGGAACTGCAACACTTGCCGATAAGCCTCAAAGGCTCCTGCCTCATATTACACTGCCCAAGACACTCCAACTAGTGGAGATGCCCAGCCCCCGGACCAAGCCCCACTTTTGACAGGAGGTCCAGCAGGAAAATTTGGAAAAACAAGAAGGAATGACCAACTCAGCTTCGTCCACCTCTAGGCTGTCCGGAGCTGAAGTAACCCCCCTCCTTGCAGAATCCTCCATCTTGCTTTGAAGGAGAGTAGCCAATAGAGATAGGAATGTGCCCCCCTCCCTAAAGAAAGTGGGCACAGGAAGGGTGTAGTCATCCTCAGTAGCCATTGGCTGCCTTCTGACCCCTGTAATGCCCCTAAATCTAGTATTTAGGGGCTCCCCTGAATCAGACTCCTGGTGACCTCAAGAAGAAGAAGAAGAAGAAGGACTGAAGAGCCGACCCCAGCAGTGCAAACTTCAGATTACAAGTGACTTGGCCCCAGCCCTACCGGCCTGTCTGCAGCTCCAAGACTCCTTCTACAAAAACGTGATTCTTCCTGCAGGACCAGCAACCTCTACAAACCCCCAGAAGACTGCCTTCCTACCAGAGGACCAAGACCTCTTGAGGACAGCGGCCCTGACCACAAGAAACCTTCCAAAAGGACTCCAGAGCCTCTCCGGATTCACAAGTCCTTCCCACTCTGCACCTGACGCCCACGGCCCAAGTGCTGATGGCCCACCAGTTCAGAGGAGGTTCCCAGGAGATTCTGACCTCAAATCCACCCTGGGTTGACCCCTCCTTGCCAACATGTCGACGGGTGCAGCCTAAATCCGGAGAACCCTTACGACTGGATCTGACTAAGAATCCCAACGCCCAAAGGTACCCCTGCATCCGCAACCCCCTGGCCTTGGGGAATCCAACCGACAGCCCAGAAACATCTGGTGAGCTTCTCTCCTCCCTGTCCAGCCTTTGGCTTTCTGCAACTGACTCCCTGGACTCCCCCTGCAGTAAAGAGAAGAGCCTCCTTACTGTAGGAGCCTGGCCTGGTGTGTTGTGGGTACCTATGGTACTTATACCTTATACAAGGACCAGTTATCCCTTGTTAGTGTAGTGTAGTCAGTGTCTAGAAGCCAGGCTCTCTAGAGGTACCTGTGGATGAGCAGCCAAGGCTTATCTGGGAGACATGCAAATCTCATGCAATACCACTGTAATCACACAGCACTCACACACATGAAAGAAAACACTCAGTGTTACAAAAAGAAAGCTACTTCATTTTGGTGACACAAATACCAAAAATACCATAGAGGCTATACTCCCTTAAGAGGTAAGTAATGCACAAATTATAAACACTAGTATGCAGAAATAGGCATAAAACAGTTAGAAAACAGTGCAATTAGTGACAATCACAATAGTTAGAAATGGGCCAAAGGGGAGCAAAAACCATATACTAAGAAAGTAGAATGCAAAAGTCAGTCCCCCACCTAGGCAAGTGCAGTGTGTAGAGGGGAGCTGGGAGTACTAGATACGCCCAAAGGTAAGTACCACAACCCACCCCAGTGACCAGGAAAACAGGAGTAAATCACAGTAAGTTTCCCAGATCACACACAGAAACAAGAAGAAGAATTACACAAAAACCCAGAAGAGACTGCAAGACACCAACAGTGGATTCCTGGACTGTCTGGGAGGAGGCAACAGCTTGGGCTGCCTGGAAACCCTGAGAAGGCTGTAATGGCAATACTGGGGGTCCTCTAAGGAGCCCCCAGATTGCATGGAATCATACAGCCAATGCTTGCAAAAGCCTTGGGGTATGATTCCAACATGTTTGATATCAAACATGCCTATGTTCGGAGTTACCGTTATTTAGCTGTACATAGGTATTAACCTATGTCCAGTACAGGCATAAAATGGCGTTCCCGGACTCACGAAATCCGGGAAAATGGGCCTGGAGTTTGTGGGGGCACTTCTGCTAGTGCAGGGGAGCCCCTACACACAGGTAGTTTGCAACCTGCCCTCTGGGCTAGAAGGCCTGCCATAGGGGTAACTTATAAGTGACCTGGTGTAGTGAAAATGGCAGTGAAAGGGTGCTTGCACCTTTGCACGCAGGCTGCAATAGCAGTTCTGCAGAAGCCTTTTCATGGGCTCCCTATGGGTGTCAAAATATATGCTGCAGCCCATAGGGATCCCCTGGAACCCCAATGCCCAAGGCACCTCGGTACCATATACTATGGACTTATAAGGGGGTACCAGTGTGCCAATTGTGGGTGAGGTACAGACGTTTGGGAGAGAGAGCATAATCACTGGATCCCTGGTTAGTAGGATCCCACTGAAAAGAGTCAAACACACCGACATCAGGCAGAAAAAGGAGGTAACTATGCGAAGAAAGAAGGTACTTTCCTACACTTACATTCACCTCAAGGTGAGTGAGTTAAGGCCTCTCTGTGTTCTCAAAAAGATTAAAACTGGTTCCAACCCTACCAAGATTCAGCTCCAGAAGCTCTTGGCAGAGTAGGCAAAGGAACACCCAACTGAGGTGGATGATGTGTATTAGATGGGGAAGAAGTTAGGGATCAGGAGGTTGACCTCACCCCTCCTAATGTAACTAGGGAGGACAAGGCCTCAGTGCCCCTGACTCCAAGGATAGTGCTCACGGGATCTGAGCATCCCACAGGGGAGTCTGGTTCCTCTGGAAACACTGAGGGCAGCCTCAGTGAAGAGGACCTCATTTTAGCAAGGATGTCAAAAAACTAGCTTTGGAGAGACAGCTCCAGGCTATAGAAAGAGAGGGATCAGAAATGTGCCTAGCACCGAATAATGGTGACAGCAAGTTAGTACCTAGGGACAGAGAGAAATCTGATACACCTAAAATCCCCAAAGAGATTGTCCCCAAGTATAAGGATGGTGATGACATCACCAAGTGGTTCACAGCCTTTGAGAGGGCCTGTGGAGCCAGAAGACTGAAAAAGTCTCACTAGGGATCTCTCCTTTGGGAACTGTTCACTAGTAAGTGTAGAGATAGGCTCCTCATACTCACTGGTACTTATGCTGAGTCCTATGACCACATGAAGGCTACCCTGGTTGAGGGCCTTGGATTCACCAGTGAGGAGTATAGAATTACGTTCGGGGGGGTCACAAAACCTCAGGCCAGTCCTGGGTTGATTTTGTAGACTACTCAGTGAAAACTCTAGATAATTGGATAACTGGAAGTGAAGTGAATGGCTGTGAGGGGCTTTATAATTTGCTTATGAGAGAACACATTTTAAGTAACTGCTTCAATGAGAAGTTGCATCAAACAATATCTGGTAGACCTAGGTCCAATTTCTCCCCAAGAATTGGGAAAGAAGGCAGACTAGGGTAACCAAGACTTCCACTGGGGGTGACCAAAAGAAAGGTGTTGGGTGGTGAGACACCTAAGGAGTAACGAGTCTTCTAAAGGCCCCCAAAAACCTGAGCAGGAGGGTGGGCCCCAAACCTCTTCACAATCTTCTCATGGGTACAAAGGTAAAAACTTTGATCCCAAAAAGGCCTGGTGTTTCAACTGTAGACAGAATGGACACCAAACTGGAGACTTGGCCTACCCCAAAACGAATCCCCCTAGCACTGCACCAGCTAGCCAGTCTCCAAGTGGAATTAACAGTGTGCCGAGAGCAAACCAGGGTTCATACTGAAGCTACTTTAGTTTCTGAAGGTGGGGTTGATGTTGCCAGTCTTGCTGTCTGGCCCCTTAGTATGAACAAATTCACACAGCATCCCTTGATTAATGGGACTACAGTACAAGCCCTGAAGGATACAGGTGCCAGTGTCACCATGGTGACCGAAAAACTGGTTTGCCCTGGACCGTATTTGGCTGCACAGACATATCCAGTGACCAATGCTGTTAATGTAACTAAGGTGCCTCCCATGGCTACGGTGTCCTAGGAGTGGGTAAGGGTTACTGGCCTGAAACAGGTAGTCGTCTCTTCTGCAATCCCAGTTGAATGTACGCTTGGGAATGACCTGGAGTCCTCAGCCTGGGAGGAGGGAACCCAAAACCCATGCAGCCATGCTGGGAATACATGAGATGGTGTGTGTAAAGACTAGAACACAAAGCCAAGCACAGAGTGAAAAATAAATGTTGGAGCCTGAAATAATGGCCCAGCCTTCCAAGAGAAAGGCCAAGAAGACTGGGGGACCAGCTTCTAGAGAGCAAAAAGCACGACTCTTCTTCTCAGGAAGAAGTCTTAATCCTCAGAGGGAACTGAGCCCATGGAACTTCACCCTTTCCAGGTAGAGCTCTTGGGTGCAGGGGGACCCTTGACAGTACAGCTATGCCCGGGACACAGAACCTGTACCACTCTTGAAAGCCCGAGGCAGTATGCTGGTGCACAGGAAAGGGGAGATGTCAGTGGCTCCTACAGGGTCTAATGATAGGAGGGACTCTTGTGCACTGAGGCCAGAGACTCCAAACCCAGGTGAGTGGTAGTGCCTCAGCAGTTCAGGGAATTCATCCTCATGGTGGCACATGATATTCCCCTAGCTTAGCATCTGGGCCAAACTAAAACTTGGAAAAGGCTTGCCAGCCATTTCTACTGGCCCAACATGTCACTAAAGGTAAAGGAGTTTTGCCGCTCCTGTGTCACCTGCCACACCAGGGGTAAGGCAGGTGGCATCCAAAGGTCCCCCTAATTCTATTACTCCTGGTTGGGGTTCCCTTTGAAAGGGTTGGTGTGGACATAGTGGGTCCACTTGAACCACCCACAGCTTCATGAAACCAATATATACTGTTAGTTGTGGAGCCTGCTACAAGGTATTCTGAAGCAATTCCCCTTAGGTCTACTACAGCCCCTGCTGTAGCCATAGCCCTCATTGGTATCTTTACCAGAGTAGGGTTTTCCTAAGGAGGTGGTTTCTGGCAGAGGTGCCAACTTCATGTCAGTTTATCTGAAACACATGTGGAATAGTGTGAGGTGACCTACAAGTTCACCACATGATACTATCCACAAACCAGTGGACTTGTTGAAAGGTTCAACAAGACATTGAAGGGCATGATCATGAGACTCCCTGAAAAACTCAAAAAGAGATGGGATGTCCTTTTGCCATGCTTGCTATTTTACCTACAGAGATGTGCCTCAGAATGGAGTAGGGGTTTCCCCCTTTTAACTTCTGTTTGGCCACCCTGTCAGGGGACCACTTGCACTTGTGAAGGAGAGTTGGGAGAGAACTCTCCACAAACCTAAGCAAGATGTGGTGGATTATGTACTAGGCATCCGCTCTAGGATGGCAGCGTACATGGAAAAAGCATCCAAAACCTTGAGGCCAACCAACAGCTCCAGAAGCAGTAGTATGACCAAAAGGCAGCACTGGTGGAGTTTAAACCGGGGCAGAAGGTGTGGGTTCTGGAGCCTGAAGCCCCAGGGCACTTCAGGACTGGTGGAGTGGCCCTTACCTTATCCTAGAAAAGAAAAGTGAGGTCACCTACTTGGTAGACCTGGGCACTAGCAGGACACCCAAAAGGGTGATCCATGTGAACCTACTCAAGCTTTTCTGTGACAAAGCTGATATAACCATGCTGATGGTTACAGAAGAGGATCAGAGAATGGACCTCTCCCTGACCTCCTCTCTCACAACCCTAAAGAACAGTCAGTTGATAGAGTTGTCTACTCAGACACCCTCTCTGCCCAACGGCAGCCTGACTGCAGCACAGTCCTGTGGCTGTATTCAGAGATCTTCTCCTTAACTCCTGGATAGACACACTGGTGTACCCATGATGGGGACAATGGAGACAGCTTGCCTGTCAGACCCAATATCTATCAGCAGTCTGTCTATGTTAAGGAGAAAAAGTTGAAGTCAACGAGATGCTGGATTTAGGGGTTATTGAAACCTCTTAGTCCCCAAGCCTCATCTCCAAGGTGGAAAGAAAGAAATGTGGTTTTGTGTGGACTACAGAGATCTGAACTCTGTCACCAATGCAGATGCTCACCCAATACCTAGGGCTGATGAGCTGATAGACAAATTAAGTGCAGCAAAGTTTCTCAGTATCTTTGACTCGACTGCAGGGTACTGGCAAATTTGCATGGCACCAAGAGCAAAAGAAAAGACAGCATTTTCTACACCTGAAGGGCATTATCAGTTCACTGTTATGCCCTTTGGTTTAAAGGATGGCTCTGCCACCTTCCAAAGGTTGGTGAATCAAGTCCTTGCTGGATTGTAGTCCTCCAGTGCAACATATCTAGGTGATATTGCTTTATTTAGCTCTTCCAGGCAGGATCACCTGGTCCACCTGGGGAAGGTTTTGCAGGCTCTGCAATCTGCAGGCATCACTATTAAGGAAAGCACTGTTGTATACTTGGGCCACCTTGTAGGTAGAGGCCACGTGCAACCTTTACAGTCAAAAATCCAGACAATTCTGGACTGGGAAGCTCCTACCACACAGACTCAAGTCAGGGCATTTCTTGGCTTGACTGGCTATTACAGGAGGTTTTTGAAGGGGTATGGATCTATTTTGACCCCCCTCTCAGAACCTACCTCTAAAAGGATGCCCAAGTAAGTTAACTGGACGGTTAGTTGTCAAAAGGTCTTTGACACCCTGAAATAGGCAATGTGCTCAGTACCAGTTCTCAAAGCTCCAGGCTACTCTAAGCAGTTCATTGTGTAGACAGATGCCTCTGAAAATGGGATAGGAGCAGTCCTGTCCGAAACCAGTGATGATGACCATGACCAGCCTGTTGCTTTTATTGTCAGGAACGTACTCCCCAGGGAACAGCTTTGGGGTGCTATTGAGAGGGAGGCCTTTGCTATGGTTTGGTCCCTGAAGAAGTTGAAACCATACTTGTTTAGTACTTACTTCATTGTTCAAACTTGCCACAGACCTCTCACATGGCCTATGCAGATGAAAAGTGAGAACCCTAAACTTTTGAGGTGTTCCATCTTCATACAGGGAATGGACTTTACAGTGGGACATAGATCCGGGTCTGCGTATGCCAATGCAGATGGACTTTCCAGGTTTTTCCACTTATACTATAAAGGCTTTCTTGGGAAAGGTGGGTCTCATCTTCTTTGGTTTGCGATGGGGCTGTGTAGGAAAGGGTCCCTTTTGGTCTGGTTACCCCCCCTCCCCACACACACACACACACACTATTTGCCTGATATCTGATGCTAACTTGACTGAGTGTGTACTGGGATCGTGCTAACCAGGCCCCAGCTCCAGTATTCTTTCCCTAAACTGTACCATTGCTTCCACAATTGGCACACCCTTTGCACACAGCTAAGTCCCTTGTAAAGGTATCAGTGGTACCAAGGGCTCTGTGGCTAGCAAGGGTCACTAAGGGCTGCAGCATGTATTATGACATACCAAATAATACACCCAATTCCTCACAATGACCTTTCCACACCATACTCACTATAAAGGCAGGCTTATTACACAATATGGTTGGAGACTTGACAAACTAATCAGATATGCACCTTTAAAGGACTCAACCATGAAAATGAAAATTTTTACAAGGGAATTCTAATGTATGTTGCATGGTTACAGACAGCCATAACTGGATCCAACAATTATATTTTGCAAAAGCTGCAGTGGCTGCAGTGATAGAGCAACATTTGTTAGCCCGAATTTAAGAACCTTCCATGGTGCAGAGGGAAGAGGAGGTTGCGAGAGATAGAATAAATACATTTTTGGACATAGCTCCATACTGGTGCCTTTTCTTTCTATCCCAGCACCTCTTTTTTCAAAGACATGGCAGCACTTAAAGAACTGAATGTCGTGGGATAGAATCTGCCATCAAACAAGATGGAAGAAAATGAGGACTAAAATCAGTCAATGACCATCCTCAAGTTTTAACACAGTTCTGGTGTGCTACCACTATGTTGACGTTGAAATATCCGCCTACAAAAATATTGAACCCAGTATATGGCTTCTACCACTACATTGCAAAGTAAGCCTAAATGAGTGGAAGTGGAGCTGAGATTAATAAATATATACTTACCTTAATGATGGAGGGATCACCTAACTTCAGGCCATAACTGACACTTTATCCCGTCCTGAACCTTTCATATACAAATTATCGATTTCAGGTTTGTTAGTCTAATTAGTTCAGTGAAAAAAAAAAAACACAATACCCGAGCGCAATTGGATATCACACACAACACAAGGACTGAAACAGAGACCATAATGACTTGGAGGAATGAGGTCACTCTACTTGATGATGTAGTGGTATATGGTACAGTAGATGTAATATTTTTGTAGGTCAATATTTTGATCATGATTTAGCAACAAACAGTAGTTTTGACACATTTAACTCTCAGGAAGAGCAGTGGATGTTGTGTTTGGCTACTCTAAACCTCAATGTGTGCGGCTGTTTCATCTGGGAGGAAAGTATTGAAATTACAGAAGGGTAAATGTCAGGGGCGGCTCCTCCGCAATGGCGGTGGAGCATCAGCCCATTGGTTAAGAGCCAGCAGCTGAAAAATAAAACAAAATATCTTTATTTCTCCTCGTTTTTTATCTCTTTGTATGTGTGCTGCATTCCGCCATCAGTGAAAGACATTCTAGTGAGAAGTCACTTTTCCAATGTATCACACTAGACTTGCTTGCCAAAAATGTAAAATGTGTAAGATCGGCTAAAACAAAAAAGAAATCAAAGAATACAAGAATCCAACAGTATCGATAAAGCAAAGAATTATGCCTATTACTACCTTCTAGTATACGTCTTGGAATGTAAGTGTGGACTCAAATTTGTGGGCAGTATAACCTGTACACTTAAGAAACGGATACTGGAACATATTGGAGCTGTCCAGAATGGGGATATAAGTTATGTCATGGCAAAACCTCACGTACAGGCCCATGACAGCAATTGGAGCACCATGCAGTATTATGCCATAGCTAGTATATCCAAGAATGAGTGTGGTGGGGATAGAACTCTTAAACTCCACAGACTGTATTCTAGATTCATCATCAGGTCACATACAAAGACCCCACAAGGCCTTAACGTGGATGAGGAACTCTACTCGCATTTGCAGCAACAAAAGGGTTTTTGCGAACTCGTATGAGCCTATATTACAGCATTCTGAAATAATAAAAAGTGAATATTTATACGAATATGTATATATATATATATACATATATCTATATATATATTCACTTAAAAAATGAAAGGTTGCTGGGATGGTATAGTTATGATCTGAATTTACTCACACAAAACCATAGTAATTCAGCATTTATAGTTATAGTTAGCGCAAGTAACTATAACTTGTGCCCTAAAGTAACTATAACTTGCGCACTTGCCATGCGCAGTTTTCTCCTAAATAATTTTATAGCAATTGTTACACTGATAATATCAGTGATGTTATCAAAGATGTCATGAGCGATGTACTATGTGGGGTAATTAGCAGTACATGGTGAGTGTGCGAGTTATAGTTACCTTAGGGCACGAGTTATAGTTACTTGAGCTAACTATTACTATGACTGTTGAATTTCTATGGTTTTGTGCGAGTATCAGATCCTAACTATAACGCCTTTGTAACCTTTGGTTTTCTAAGTGAATTTCTATGTTTTCTAAATTCTATTTCCTAACTATATCGTCCCTGTAACCTTTGGCTTTTTCAGTGAATTTGTATTTAATTTGTTTTTTAATTAGTACACGTTAATCCAACCAACGCCACGCACAGCCAAAGGCCGTGCGCAGGAGGGGTGGCCGCAGGGCCTGGCCTGTAGCCAGGCTGTGCCGCAAATTCACTATAACTATTTAGCCCCGCATGCATAAGTCTCTGAGTTGGTCTGTGAGGGTGTGCATGAGTACCTCAGTGGGTCTGTCATTGGGTGCATAAATCTGTGAGTGGGTGCATGAGTCTCTGACTGGATGTGTGAGTGGATGCATGACACTTTGAGTAGGTCTGTGAGCGGATGCATGACTGTCTGAGTGGGTCTGTGAGTAGGTACATGATTGTCTGAGTGGGTCTGTGATTGCATGCATGAGTGTTTGAATGGGTCTATGAGCGGGTGTGTGAGTGTCTGAGTTGGTCTGTGAGTAGGCGCATGAGGGTCTGGGAGGGTCGGTGAGTGGGTGCATGAGTGTCTGAGTGGGTCTGTGAGTGGGCGCATGAGTGACTGAGTAGGTCTGTGAGTGGGAACATGAGCCTCTGAGTGCATCTGTGAGGGACTGCATGAGTTTCTAAGTGAGTCTGTGTGTGAGTGCCTGAGTCCCTGAGTGGGTCTGTGAGTGGGTGCATAAATGTCTGAAAGGGTCTGAGTGGGTGCATGAATGTCTGAGTGGGTCTGAGAGTGGGTGCATGAATGTCTGAAAGGGTCTGAGTGGGTGCATGAATGTCTGAGTGGGTCTTTGATTGGGTGCATAAATGTCTAAGTGGGTCTGTGAGTGAGTGTCTGAGCGGGTCTATGAATGAGCACATAAGTCTCTGAGTGGGTCTGTGAGTGGGGGCATGAGTGTTTGAATGCATCTGTGAGTGGGTGTGTGAGTGTCTGTGTGGATGTGTCAGTAGCTGTGTGAGTGACTCGGCCACAAACAAACCTCATCTGCCCTTTTATCCAACAAAAGTCCAAAGTTTTGCGCAAAATATCTACCCAAGTGGAGTACTTTCTGGCTCCTTGGGTAAATGTCCAGTATGTATTCTACACTACAGCTGCGTAATGAAGCACAAGGAAATGTCACCAGTGACCTTGTGTGAGTTTTGGTCACATGATTGTTCCTGGTGCGTCTTCCTCTAGAATTCTGTGATAACATGATTCGTCCTATAGAAATGTCAACAAGGCCTCAAAGACAGAAATCTCCACCAAACCAGGTCCCTTCCTGTTATCTATATGATGTAAGTTCGTCTTTGTTTTGTGGAGATGTTCGCATATTCCTTGGATTTAAGAACATGCCACCAAAATCAGTGGGAAATGCACAGGGGAACCCTTTATTAAGCTGTCAATCATCCTGGCAAATGGAGAGAAGACATTTGGAAACTACTATGTTGGACAGTGTGGGGCCAAGCGGGCAGAGCTTCCAGGTGATTTGCACATTTGCTGCCTTGTAGCAATTTAAAGGAATAATCTGCTCTCACCAGGAGAGGACAAGAAAGAATCCCCTCGTGACAGTCTCATACAGAATGTGCTCCAATAGATCAAAGATGCATTCACCTCCATCAAGGATTTCAGAATCGCTGTGAAAACACACTTAATAGAGGAGGGGGATGCGTGGCCCCTGCCCCCAGGCCGATTTCGGCCTGGGGACCCCATCACCTGGGGCCCTGCCTTAAAATATATTATTTTTGATGGGGGAGGGGGCCGGCCAGTCCCTCTCCCCGGGTCGATTTTGGCCCCGGGGACCCAATCCCCGAGGCTCAGATATGTCTTTTGGGTACCCCCTAAGGCACCTAATGTGCAATGGGACCGCTAGGGGGGTCTCAAGGACCCCACGGTCCCAGCCGGCTCCTCGGCTCCTCGCCTCCTGCGGGAGCCAGCATTACTATTGCACACAGGGAGCTGCTAAACAGCCAGTTCCCTGTGTGCAAGAGCATTTGTTTCATCTCTTTTTCTGCCGGGATCTCTGTGGGCAGGGAAAAAGATTAAATCTTCAGCTTACAGTGAGCATGAGTAACTTTACAGCTCTTGCCTGCTGGAACCAAAGTGTTTGCTTTTGCTTGGAACTACCTGTCAGGTCCCACCAAGCAAAAGCAAACAGCTATGTCCCTGGGTGGGCACCCAGGAAGTAGCATGAGTCGGCCCCGAGGGGGTGGCGGACACTATTGCCATGTATGGCTCTCCTCCAAATTTTTATTTAGCCCCAGGGAGGTAGTCGTCCCCACGGACCCCCTTCATTATTTCTGCCCGAGGAGGTGGGGGTCCTCGGGTCTGCAAGAGAGACCATGCAGACCTCCCTGCATTAATTACATGTTTAGCCCCAAGGAGGTGGCGGTCCCCGGGGCTGCAGGGGGGGGAAAGCAGGTCCCCTGCATTTATTTGTCATGATTTGCCCCAGAGACGTGGTAGTTCCCGGGGCACAGGCAGGCCCAGCAGACCCGCCTGCCTAGATATCTTGAAGTGCCCCAGAGAGGTGGTAGTCCCCGGGGCACAGGCAGGCCCAGCAGGCCCACTTGCCTAGATATCTTGAAATGCCTCGGGAGTTTGTGGTCCCCATGGCTACCATAAGTCCTAGGACGTGGGCACTGTGCGCCCCCCTTCATTTTTTAAACCCCTTATTGTCCCCAGGACCTGGGCCACCCGGGAGAAAAGAAAAGGAAAAGCGTGGAAGACTGAACTATTTTTTTTAAAAATCGTGGAAAAATCAGAGTTGTTTAAAAAAAAATAGTTTTAGCCCTAGCAATGTCCATTTGGGACCTCTGCACCAAAGCTAGGGGCTCAGAGTGTCCCTACCATGGCCCCTATTCCTTTTTTATTGTTTTTTGTGGGACGCGGCTGAAACTGAGTCACAAAATTGCTGCCAACACTTGTTGAAGTGTTGGCAACCAGATATTAGCCCAGGTACAGTTGGATCTGCGGAGGATCCGCGCCCCTAGATATCTATATTTTTTAACCTTTAACAGCTCCAAAACTACCATATGGATTTACACCAAATCTCAAAAAGCACAATCCGCAAACAGGATGTAGCTTCCTGCCAAATTTGGTGTAATTCTATTCAATTTTTTGGATTGTAGGCATGTCTAAAGACCATATGGAAAAATGAATGGGGAAAATGCGTTTTGGGACCCTTCCCCTTTTTCTCTGCCCGCTTGACGGATCACCCCAAAACTTTCAAGACAGCAGCTGAACCGACCAAAGTTATTGGCAAAACAAAAATTGCTCTTCCTATGGAAACTAGGTCCTAACTATAACTTACTGGCACCCACCAGTAGGATATATATATACATATATATATATATATATATATATATATATATATATATATATATATATATATATATTCCTTAAGAAAACCAAAAGTTTCAGGGTTGTTATAGTTAGGCTCACATTTCACGTGTACAAAACCAGTGAAATTCAGCAGTTAAAGTTACCTCAGCTAACTATTACCTGAGCCCTCGTAATGCACTGCTTATGTTTGCACATATTACATCACTCATCACATGGTCACTGACATTACTGATGACATCTCAAGTGACATCACTGATGAGAACATCCGCAGAACACGCACACAGCTACTCACATACTCATTCACAGGCCTATAAAACTATTAACAAGGACCAACACACTCAGACAACAACTGACACAAGCACTTACCCATACAATACTAACTAAGCTATTCACACACTCATACAGCTTCTCACACACCAACTCACAGACCCATACAGCCACTCACACATCAACTCATACACACATGCGAGCACTTACCTACCCACCAACAGACCCAGACAGCCACTCACACAGCTACTCCCTCACACATACAACCACTAACACAACCACAAACTCAGCCATACAGTCACTGACACAGCCACTCACTCACCGATACAGTCACTTTCACAACAATTCACTCACCCATGTGTCCACTAGCACACCCATTCACTCACCATAACAGCTACTCACACATCCACTCATCTCTCATGCAGTCACTGACACAGCCACTCTCTTCTGCATATAGCTACTCATACACCCACTAAATCACACATACAGTCACTAACACAACCAGTCAATCCCCTATACAAGCCCTCACACACCCACTTAGTCACCTGTACAGCTACTCACACACCCAATCACTCAAACAATGCAGCCACTCACACAGCCAGTTACTCACTCATGAAGCTACTAACACATCCATTCACTCTACTATATAGCAAATGACTCAACCAGTCACACCCACAGACCCACTCACACACCCACTCACACATGCATACAACCAATTACTCTCACTGCATGATTTCGCCAGTGATGTCATCAGTGATGTAGTTTGAAATATCATCAGTGATTTCACTAACCATGTCATGAGTGATGTAATATGTGAGGTCATAAGCAATGCATTACGGGGGTGCAAGTTATAGTTAGCTGAGGTAACTATAACTGCTGAATTTCTATGGTTTTGTACATGTGAAATGTAAGTCTAAATATAACGTACCTGTAACCTTTGGTTTTTTAATTGAATATTATGAATCTTGACAAATATTTTCTAAAGCAATTTGCCACTCACCTGAGCTGCTGTGTGGAAAGTTTCGGGGTGATTTGTCAAGCTGGGGCCAAGAAAAAGTGGGCGGTCCCAAAACACTTTTTCCCTATTGTTAGAAATGGGGTTTTTGGTTGGCAGTCAGGTTACCCTCTGTCCAAGCAAGAACCCTCATTCTAGTCAGGGTAAGTCACACACAATCCAAAATTATCCTGTGCCCACCCTCTGGTAGCTTGGCACGAGCAGTCAGGCTTAACTTAGAAGGCAATGTGTAAAGTATTTATGCAATAAATCATACAATAACACCATATAGCACCACCACAAAAATACACCACACAGTGTTTAGAAAAATATATAGGGGCATATTTATACTCTGTTTGCGCCGGAATTGCGTTGTTTTTTTTGACGCAATTCCGACGCAAAACTAACTCCATATTTATACTTTGGCGTTAGACGCGTCTAGCGCCAAAGTCCATGAAGTTTGCGTCATTTTTTTGCGTGGACACCTACTTTGCGTTAATGATATGCAAGGTAGGCGTTCCCGTCTAAAAAATTTACTCCGAGGCATGTGCGCCGTATTTACACTCCTGGGCAAAATTCACGGCCGGGAGTGGGCGGGTCAAAAAAAATGACGTCCAGCCGCTTTTGCGACGTTTTTTAGCGCCTGGACAAGGCAGGCGTTAAGGGACCTGTGGGCTCAGAAGGAGCCCAGAGGTGCCCTCCCATGCCCCCAGGGACACCCCCTGCCACCCTTGCCCACCCCAGGAGGACACCCAAGGATGGAGGGACCCATCCCAGGGACATTAAGGTAAGTTCAGGTAAGTATTTTATTTTTATTTTTTTGTGGCATAGGGGGGCCTGATTTGTGCCCCCCTACATGCCACTATGCCCAATGACCATGCCCAGGGCCCTGGGCATGGCCATTGGGCAAGGGGGCATGACTCCTGTCTTTGCTAAGACAGGAGTCATTTCAATGGGGTTTGGGAGTCAGAAAAAATGGCGCAAATCGGGTTGAGGCAAAAAATTTGCCTCAGCCTGACTTGCCCCATTTTTTGGCGCCCAAGCTCCATATTCCCCTACGCCGGCGCTGCCTGGTGTACGTCATTTTTTTTCACGCACACCAGGCAGCGCCGGCGGCTAACGCCGGCTAACGTCATTGAATAAATACGGCGCCCGCATGGCGCTTCAGAATGGCGTTAGCCGGCGCTAATTTTTTTGACGCAAAACTGCGTTAGCACAGTTTTGCGTCAAAAAGTATAAATATGGCCCATAATATTTATCTGGATAATTGTAGGTCAAATCGAATAAAGATGCAATGTGAAATTGTAGAGATATCACTGAAAAGTGATATAAAGGGGGTTATTCCAACTTTGGAGGAGGTGTTAATCCGTCCTAAAAGTGACGGATATACCACCAGCCGTATTACGAGTTCCATAGGATATAATGGACTCGTAATACGGCTGGTGGTATATCCGTCACTTTACCGTCACTTTTAGGACGGATTAACACTTCCTCCAAAGTTGGAATAACCCCCAAAGTGTCTTAAGTCTTTAAAAAAGCAAACAAAGTCTCTTTCAAGCACAAAGTACCTGGTTTAAAGTGGAAAATCTCCGCAAAGGGGCGCAGAAGCAGAGATACGTGGAAAAATGGTGTGTGCGTCGATTTCTCCCCTGCACACACGGACGTGCGTCGTTATTTTTCACGCGGGGAAGTCGTGCGTAATTTTCCGGCGCACGGACAGTGTCTTTCTGTGGTCGCGGGATTACCAGATGTCCCGGGGTCTGTGCGTGGATTCTCCTGCTTGTTTTCCAGCTGCGCGTCGAAGTTTCGATCTCACGGCAGGCATTGCATCGATTTCTCCTCTGGAAGTCGGGCGGCATTGTCCTTACGAGGCCATGCGTCAGAATTCCGGTCGTCCCGAAGGCGTCGCGTTGATCAGCGTCGGTGTGCCGCGTTTTTCTCGCCGCGGAGCAAGCTGTGCGTCAAAATTTTCGGCGCACGAGAAGTCCAAATGAAAAAGAGAACTCTTTTTGGTCCTGAGACTTCAGGGAACAGGAGGCAAGCTCTAGCGAAGCCCTTGGAGAGCACTTTTACAGCCAGACAAGAGTTCAGCAAGGCAGCAGGGCAACAGCAAGGCAGCAGTCCTTTGTAGAAAGCAGTCAGGTGAGTCCTTTGGGTTGCAGGTTCTGGTTCGGGTTTCTTCTCCAGCAAGTGTCTGATGAGGTAGGGCAGAGGCCCTGTTTTATACCCAAATGTGCTTTTGAAGTGGGGGAGACTTCAAAGAGTGGCTAAGAAGTGTACCAGGTCCCCTTTCAGTTCAATCCTGTCTGCCAGGGTCCCAGTAGGGGGTGTGGCAGTCCTTTGTGTGAGAGCAGGCCCTCCACCCTCCCAGCCCAGGAAGACCCATTCAAAATGCAGATGTATGCAAGTGAGGCTGAGTACCCTGTGTTTGGGGTGTGTCTGAGTGAATGCACAAGGAGCTGTCAACCAAGCCCAGCCAGACGTGGATTGTAAGGCACAGAAAGATTTAAGTGCAAAGAAATGTTCACTTTCTAAAAGTGGCATTTCTAGAATAGCAATATCAAATCCAACTTCACCAGTTAGCAGGGTTAGGTATTACCATTCTGGCCATACTAAATATGACCTTCCTACTCCTTTCAGATCAGCAGCTACCACTTCAATACTGTATGAGGGCAGCCCCAATGTTAGCCTATGAAGGGAGCAGGCCTCACAGTAGTGCAAAAACGAATTTAGGAGTTTTACACTACCAGGGCATGTAAACTACACAGGTACATGCCCTGCCTTTCACCCACACAGCACCCTGCTCTAGGGGCTACCTAGGGCACACATTAGAGGTGACTTACATGTGGAGAAAGGGGAGGTTTAGGCTTGGCAAGTACTTTTAAATGCCAAGTCGAGGTGACAGTGAAACTGCACACACAGGCCTTGCAATGGCAGGCCTGGGACAAGGTAAAGGGGCTACTTAAGTGGGTGGCACAACCAGTGCCGCAGGCCCACTAGTAGCATTTAATCTACAGGCCCTAGGCACATATAGTGCACATTACTAGGGACTTATAAGTAAATTAAATAGTCCAATCAGGTATAATCCAAGGTTACCATGTTTAAAAGGGAGAGAGCATATGCACTGTAGCACTGGTTAGCAGTGGTAAAGTGCGCAGAGTCTAAAAGCCAGCAAAACAGACTCCAAAAAGTGGAGGGAGGCAGGCAAAAAGTTAGGGGTGACCACCCTAAGGCATGTCAGGTCTAACACCTATGTATTTTCAAAGGGGATTTTTCAGTTTTTAGATATGGCTGCAGCCAGAACCATTGAAAGGAGTTAAGCCAAATTTGGAGGAAAGCTAGGTCTTGGTCTGGAGAGAGCCCTTTTGTAATTTGGTGTAAAACTGTACAGTAGTTTTGGAGTTAATAAAGGTAAAATAATATAAATATCTGGAAACACGGATCCTCCGCAGATCCACCCTCGGGGATCCACAGATCTGAGGGAAAAGCAAGGCCCTGATTGGCTGGGTGCAACCTGAAAGGAAAGTTGGGGCGGCCATTTTGGGTGTTGCATGGCCCAGGGGAGGGAAAAATAATGTGTGAAAACACATAAGGGATTAGGACACTGGAACGAGACCAAATTGGACACACTGAGGGATCTCTCAGGGACCTCTCATGGGCTAAAAATAGCCCAATTATATTTTTTGGGTCAAACCGCTGATCCGTGGACCACCGTGGCGCTCAGTGCAGCCCCGAGTGTAAATCCATGAGGGATCCATAGATCCGAAAACCAAAAGAAAAAAAATGCATCCACTCACACACTCAACACCCGCTGTGCACATCCGTACCGCAGTTATATATCACTTTATGGTAAAAAAAAACATAGAAATTCACTGAAAAAAACAAAGGTTACAGGGACGTTATTGTTAGGTTGATGTTTTACCCATACAAAACCATAGAAATTCAGCAGTTATAGTTATATTTATTCGAAGAAACAATAACTTGTGCCGTTAAGTAACTTTAGGCCGCAAGTTATTGTTTCTTAACTAAAGTATAACTATAACTATAACTGCTGAATTCCTATGGTCTTGAATGGTGTTGTATGGGAGAAAATGTTAACTTAACTATATCGTCTCTATAACCTTTGGTTTTCTCAGTGAATTTATATATATTTCTTTTGCTGTCCTCACAGTCTAGCCAGTGCATTTTACGAAAGTTTTAAAGGAACAACACTGCCTTCTGCTGTTTTTAATTGTAAATACATGTTAAACTTTAATACATTATTGTACAACTGGTTATTTTTTTAACCTGTTCCAAAACTGAACGATATTTTTGTTAACTTTTTTTTAGATTTCTGTTTCTATCATTAGAATACAATTAATGTATTATAATGTAATATAATATCCATCATTTGCCCATTTATCACTATTATTAATCGTTCAAAATCCAATTATTTAAAAAAAACTATAATTAACATTGTTTAAATTAAAGTAAGTTGAATTTACAAAATACAATATAATTAATATACTCCATTTAAATTGCTACCTACTCTTTTGATCTATATAACTTAATAGACCTGTTCATAAATATAACAACATTTGTTAAAATATATTTAACATAAATTAACTTAATTTATATTAAATGTATTTGAATTGTATTTAACTTCACTCACACCCTTTGCCCCATAACAATGTAATTGCCTATTCTTAAAGTGCTTGAAATTCAAATAAATAGCAGTTTACTAACCCATTTGAAATAAATTGACCATCTAATAAATATTCAATAAATGTACTACATTTAACTACTTTTTGCTAATTAAAGTATTTCCCTCCTTTTGCCCCCATAGTACTTATTCTCCCTTTTTTAAATCAATTGTAGAAGAATAAATACGACTATACATTAAAAAATGCAATTTCTAAAGAGATATCTTCTCACCATTTCCCCATATCGCTTTAAAAATCCCACGATAAATAGAATCAAATTGAAATTCAGATAAATTTGAAATAATTAAATAAATTACTTCCCATAATTTTCCTCATATCACCTTTCTAACCTGAATTTCAAATGAACACTATTATTTACGAAATAACTTATAACATTAAACATGAATCAATAATTTATTAAATAAAACACATTCCTCCCTTAAACAGAACACAAACATAGCTTTAAAAAGTACTGACAGTGAAACCTAAAAATAAACATAAATTTACAATACATTGTAAAAACTGCAATGTGAATGTAAGTCTATGTAAATAAAAAGCATCATGAAAAATGTGATGTAAATGTAAGTCCATGTAAATGAATCATTGTAAAGGGAACATTCCCTCTAGGGTCAAAATACTTGGGCAGAATGTACACGTCAAACAGCGTGGTGGCCATCATAAAAGAAGAGGTGGCTCCTTCGCAATGGCAAAGGAGCGTCGCTCCCCTGGCTAAGCCAGGCGCTGCAAAATAAAACAATATTTCTTTATCATTTTATCTTTCAGCTGCTGGCTCAGCCAGCAGCATGTGAAGGATGGGGTTGGGCCACAGGAGGGGGGAGAGGGGAAGGGGAGGACGAAAGAGTGCACCTAAGTGTGCATGTGTGTTTGGTCGGCCGTCTTAGGTTGGCCAAACACACATGCGCACTTAGGTTTTTTCAGTCCATCTATGTTGAGCAGCCGTGATGGAGAAACTGCACAGACCCCAGGACAGTGTTTGAGTGGCAGTCCAAGCTGTTCAGACCAATCCTGACAATGCTTTCATGTTAGGTTTAACATGAAAGCAGCCCCAGGATTGCTGAGGAGTCTGTGCCCCCGGCCCCATCCCTTCTCCCCACCCGCCCCTACCCTTGATGATTTGCGGCCGCCGCTGTTGAGTAAATGATATAGACTTACAAGATGGCTGGTCACCAAAATTGTGTTTGCCAATGTCTGTGCAATTTTAAAAGCATTGGTAAAACTAATAGCAGTGACCGTAAAGCATTGGCAAACCGAGACCACTGGCTTCTTCCAGTGCCTGTTTCTATACTTTTCCTTATGCTTCCCTTATTTTTCTGCTTTTAGTTATGCGCATAAGAAGTGTTCAAATCAGGGTCTGTTATGGCTTCCAATGTCGAGAAGCAGAAACTCTTTCATCTCTTTCAGAAATGTGTTATTTTCGAAAAACAGTAAAATTTGCGGATTGTTTGAGCTGCTTGGTATACATGGAATTATGTAGCGATGCTAAATGAAATCGGATTCATGAAATGGATTTGGCACATTATCTATTGTCCATCTTGAGTGATTTTTTCAAGAGCTAGATTAAGGCTCGAGTGCTTTTGGCCGTATTAAGGGGCATATTTATACTCCGTTTGCGCCGGAATTGCATCGGTTTTTTTTACGCAATTTTGACGCAAAACTAACTCCATATTTATACTTTGGCGTTAGACGCGTCTAGCGCCAAAGTCCATGGAGTTAGCGTCATTTTTTAGCGTGGACACCTACTTTGCGTTAATTATATGCAAGGTAGGCGTTCCCGTCTAAAAAATCGACTCCGAGGCATGTGTGTCGGATTTATACTCCCGGGCAAAAATCACGCCCGGGAGTGGGCGGGTCAAAAAAAATGACGTACGGCCGCTTTTGCGCCGTTTTTTTGCGCCTGCAAAAGGCAGGCGTTAAGGGACCTGTGGGCTCTGAAGGAGCCCAGAGGTGCCCTCCCATGCCCCCAGGGACACCCCCTGTCACCATTGCTCACCCCAGGAGGACACCCAAGGCTGGAGGGACCCATCCCAGGGACATTAAGGTAAGTTCAGGTAAGTATTTTTTTTTTTTTTTTTGTGGCATAGGGGGGCCTGATTTGTGCCCCCCTACATGCCACTATGCCCAATGACCATGCCCAGGGGACATAAGTCCCCTGGGCATGGCCATTGGGCAAGGGGGCATGACTCCTGTCTTTGCTAAGACAGGAGTCATTTCTATGGGGGTTGGGAGCCGTAAAAAATGGCGCAAATCGGGTTGAGGCGAAAAAATTGCCTCAACCTGACTTGCCCCATTTCTTGACGCCCAAGCTCCATTTTCCCCTATGCCAGCGCTGCCTGGTGTACGTCGTTTTTTTTAACGCACACCAGACGGCGCCGGCGGCTAACGCCGGCTAACGTCATTCAATAAATACGGCACCCGCATGGTGCTTCAGAATGGCGTTAGCCGGCGCTAATTTTTTTGACGCAAAACTGCGTTGGCGCAGTTTTGCGTCAAAAAGTATAAATATGGGCCTAAACCTCTCCATAGCACCTTCTTTGTGCCTTATATGGGTTGAGGAGGTCGGTATCTCAGAATTCCAAGCCTCGTGACTGGGTGCTTTGCTACTTCTAAGTGCACTTACAATCAATGTTTCTCTCCTGAACTTGCAGTTGAGTGCCTTTCCTAATGAGTTAAGCGGCACCTCCCACTGGCCCTGGCTAGCATTCTTGCCAAAACATCTTCCTTGTTAAATCGTTCTGACCTAGATACAACAACCCTCACAAAGTGGGTGGCCTTTTCCGGTAATGGTCCCACCTATACTGTGACAGAACTAGAATCTTCTGTGACCTCGTCTGCATTGCAAGGTAGACTGGACAGTAAATTATCATATGTAAATATTCAACTCAGATCATGCATAGGTCAGCCACAGAGAAGAAACTGTCATAATTTGAATTGCCTCAAGATTTCCCTTAACTGCATTCCTGCATTCTATGAACACAAAGGCAAGGATTTATAAAAAAACAATCAAAAATAAAACGTAACTGAATAACACTACTTCCAGGCAGAACGGATAGCAAACAAAGCTAACATTAGGAGAGGCCCTTCCATGGAACTAGTTTAGGACAGGACGCGACATACAGTGAGTTGTGGGGCTTGAGCAGTTAAGATCTCTAGCTGGGGTCAAATGTTAAACATTTAGGGTGACATCTTAAAAAAGCCTATCAACGTCATCCTTACAGGCGCTTCCCACCTACAGTAGTTGTGAAGGAGCAAGAGCACAATGACAGGATGCAACACAAGGTTACAGGCAACAATGAGTAACAAGTTACCAATCACAAAGAAGCTCATCTTCTGGCATTTTTCGAACACGACTACCGTTGATCCTTCTGATAAAATGTTCACTTTCCACAGAGGCACTGAGAGCGCTTGGGCGATGGTGCTGCGAAACTCATACCTGTGAAATAGAAAAGCAACTCAAGTAAGATATGGGTTCAGTGTCATGACTACACACCGCAGTAATGGCTGCGCGGCATACCGGCATTCGTTTTGACAGAGCCAGACCTCTGTGTTGGGTTTGTCAATAAACTAATAGTGGCATATCTATCAATGGTGCTGCTCGCATAGTGCTCAAGGAGCCCAGAGCAAAAGGGTCCTGTGCACTGGCTGCTGACATGCTGCTCGGTGTGTGAAACACTGGCGCCTTTACTATCGTGTGAGGGACGTCATTTATTTGGACATGAGCAGGTGGTCCGCCAATCTGCTGGGTGAGGGGAAACTGCTGCCTTAGCACGGGACCATTTGCTATATTGTAGGATCCAGTGATTTGTGGAGCTGGTGCCTTATTGTTCAGGCCTTGCTCGGCGGAGTCGTTTTGTTTTTCAGAAGACAGCCCTGAAGCAGAGGTTTATTTCAGGAAAACCAAAAATAAATGGCCGTATAATGCTGGGAGTTTTCTTTCAGCATGTGGGAGTCATTTGAATTTGCGAGACGTCCAGGAATTTCCTGGAGGTCCCAAACAAGAAAAAAAAATTCAGAAGAACCACGCTAAATTGGGCGTTCTTTTTGACGTACATTAACCAACTTTTCCTGTTATCAACCAACCACCAGTCAAACGTTTCTCATGGCAGAAATAGCTCTGAAGCTGGAAACCTGACTCTTTGCCCCGTATAAATGAGTCAAACCACAAAGTTGTCCTGTCGATTTACAGCACAGTTCCTGCTCCACCAAACCATATATTAATACATAGGTCATCATTAGCTGACATTGGTCCCAGCCTGCCCCTCAGATTCCTGTCATCAGCTTTTTTCATCCCTTGTGCAACGATCTTTATAAGCTCAAAATTAGCTGCCCCTTCAGGTAAGATTCTGCTGTACTTATCATTTCACTGGCAGCCGTGTCCATTGCACATAAAAAGGCAAAAAAATCGCATATAGGGGAGGAGATGGGGCCTATGGGTCAGAGCTGCTGACTTTGTAATTCGGGAACCAGGCTTGTGTCTCACAGTTGACTCAACCTTCTGGCCCTCATTACGAGTCTGGCGGTCTCATGACCACCAGACTCGCGGAGGCAGTCCCACCGCCAACAGGCTGGCGGTGGGACTGTGGCAGAGCCACCACGGTCAGACCACCAACACCACCAGGCTGCCGCCAGCCTGGCGGTCCTGGTAGTTGTCATTCGCCAGGGCAGCACTGCTTGCACCGCTGCCCTGGGGATTACGAGTCCCCATCCGCCAGCCTTTCCATGGCGGTTTACACTGCCATGGAAAGGCTGGTGGAATGGGGGCATTGGGGGCCCCTGCACTGCCCATGAACTTGGTATGGGCAGTGCAGGGGCTTCCATGCACAGCCCCATCGCACATTCCACTGCCTGAATTACAGGCAGTGGAATGCACGACGGGTGCTGCTGCACCCGCCGCACCACCACATTGGCGCCAGCTCCATTAGGAGCCGGTGTCAACGTTAAGGCCCTGTTCACCGTGCACAGGCGGTCTGAAGGTGGAATGAGTTTACTCGTACTGAGGGCCTCTGTGAATCTTTACTTTCATTTTCTCATTATGGACCATATTTACAAGACAGTGGCGCACCAGCTTTGAGGCGTGACTTTTCTTGCGCCCCCCGGGCCTAACAGCACCATGTTTTCACCATATTTACAATACAGTGCACCAAGGTGAACATTTTGACAATAGCATCATAATTTATTACGGTAGTGTGGTACTTTGCAGGATAAGCGCCAGAAATTGTGGCGCTAAGCCTTCACAATAAAAGGAGGCCCATTGAAAGTATTGGGCGTGTCATTTTAATGCCTGCCTTAGGCAGGCGTTAAAAATGACACTAAAATGGTGCAGTAAAGTGTTGTAAACATCACTGTGCCATTTTTACGGGCCTTTCTGCGTAGGAACGTCCCCTTGCCTACATTATGCCTGGCAGAGACATAATGTGGCGCAAGGGGTTGCAAAGTGGCACAATGCATGCATTGTGCCACTTTTTAAATATGACGAAGAAGAATGGCCTACTTAGCGCCACCTTAGCATTAAAAAATGACACTAGTGTGGCGCTAACAGCAGCTAAGGCCTTGTAAATCTGACCCATACTCATTTAGACAAAGATAATCTCTAATATGTCTCAGAATCCATTTGGAAGGATAATGGGAAAATTAACAGTTTCAGAGGTGTCACAACTTCACAATCTCAGGACTTAGCACAGCCATCCCTCAGGTTAGACCCCCTTGAGGGCGTTACCACCAAACTGCAGTTTGCTACAAGAAACCATTTCACTTTCTTTAGGAGATATTCGGGGACGATTGTTTTATTGGCAATGTGTCCTTGAGGGGTGAGGCTGGTGTCCAGGGTGAAACAAAATGACTTATTTGGTGAAAGTTGGGGTTTTAAACAGTCAAGATTCATGCAGTTGAGCCAAGATTGTACTGTTTCTTGATTGCTGTTCTTGGCAATTAACATGAATTTTGTCTTGGGTTGAGCTTCAGGTAGGCACTGAATTTTCATGTCTGGATAATGGTTAGGCAGTATTCTAAGTGTTGGATGTTGGAAGCAGAGAAGACTTTCAAGTAGGGTTGTGTATCATTGGCGTATTGATGAATCTTGATACTGTTATCTTTGAGTAGAGCACCAAGTAGATCCATGTAGAACTTTGGGGGTCTCTAAAGGTGATAGTGATCTTTTCTGTCCTGGAGGTGACCATGTGAACAAACTGGTGTCAGTTGGACAGGTACGAGGAAAGCCAGTGAAGGACATTTTGAGTGAATGCCATTCAAGACCACAGGATACACATAAGGGTGGGATGGTAGACTGTGCCGAAGACTGCTGAGAAGACGAGCAATTTCAAGAGGCAGGAATCAGATTTATCTGTGGTCAGAAAGGCATTGCCTATGACGTGTAAGGTAGCATTCTTGCTGCTGCAACAGGGTCCTGTCACCAAATTGGTAGTCGTGCAGGAGATAGGTAGCAATATTGTAATCTTGGACTTTAACAGCCTGAATTTTAAATGATCTTGCTGATAATTGGTAGGTGAGTGATGGGCTGGTATTTGTGAGGTCATCAGGGACTAGAGTAGGTTTCTCTAGATGTGGGAGGATCTGGACTGTCTTGAGAACTTCTGGGAAGTGTCAGGGAGACCAGAGCCTCATGTCCACCACTAGACAGCTCCAAAACTTTGATAGAAATATCACAGAGCCTGAGAGAGTCAGAGTGGGGGAAAAGGGGATTAGGTAGGGGACAGCTGGGAAGGAGACCTATATGAAGCAAAAGGCTAAACAACACAATATCAAAATATAATCACATTGATTTTCAATAGATTTTGTTTGGAACTATCTATATTCTTAAATAATCCTATACTCTGAACATTAAATAACACTCTGTTGGATTTAGGGTTCAAAGATACTCTGAACATGAAATAACACTCTGTTGAGTCTAGGGTTCAATGATATTCTGAACATGAAATTACACTCTGTTGAATCTAGGGTTCAAAGATACTCTGAACATGAAATAACACTCTGTTGAGTCTAGGGTTCAATGATACAATGAACATGAAATAACACTTAGACTGAAGAAACATGAATGGCCTAGAACTAGACTCTAACTAGGCCTCAAGAAATCTAGGTACCTGGAAAAAATCAGGAATGGGTTAATACAATGTTTCAAATGAGCTTTTCATGAAATATCACATACAGGGGGTCATTCTGACCTCGGCGGGAAAAGTCGCTTACTGCCGGCCAGAAGGCCGCCATAACACCGCCGCGGCCGCAGTAAACCGCCACGGTCATTCTGACCCGCAACTGCCAAACCGCCAAAAACCCGACATCCACAAAAATCCGCCACACCAAAGGACAGCGAAAAAATGGCGCTGACCAAACCTCCACCGTCACGCCAACAGAAAAACACCCATACCATTCCGACCCACAAATCCACGTGGCGGTCTTTCAAACGCGGTATTCCATTGGCGGTACACACCGCCGCGGTCAAAATACACACACACATTGAAAACTCAGCAACATTGGTCTGTTCGAAATACGCACACCTGATACACATACTAATACCACTCCCACACACCCAACACAATATAAAGCACACACCCACATCACCCACAAGCCCCTACGACCCGAAATCATTGATGAAGGCGAGAGACAGAGCACAGAATAGAGAATCCCACAACACAGAGGCACACAACACCATCACCCACACAGAATCCACGCACCAAACACCACACACCACCACACGCACCACACCCAGCACCACAAACGCCACCCCACACCTCAACCACACCACCCCATGGCACCCCAAAGACACCCCAGGTTCAGTGACGCCGAACTCAGGGTCATGGTGGAGGAAATAGTCCGTGTAGAGCCCCAGCTCTTCGGGGCACAGGTGCAGCACACCACAATTGCCAGGAAGATGGAGCTATGGCAAAGGATAGTGGACAGGGTTAACGCGGTGGGACAGCATCCACGCAATCGGGAGGACATCAGGAAGAGATGGAACGACCTACGGGGGAAGGTGCGTTCCATGGTATCAAGGCACAACATTGCGGTGCAGAAGACTGGCGGCGGACCCCCACCTACTCCCCCAGAATTTACCGCCTGGGAAGAGGAAGTCTTGCACATCCTCAGGGCCTCGCAGGAGTAGGTGGAGGAATGGACTCTGGTAAGGCAAATCTTCACTACTGCTTCCCAGCCCCACCCCACCTGCATGTCAAATCATACCCCCACCCTCACCCCCTCCCCCATCACACCAACCCCTAGCAAAAGGCTCACCATCACAACCCACCCATCCCAACACCAAGCCCTGCATGCAACCACAAAGCATGGACACCCATCACCAAAGCATGCCCACTGTACACACACATCACCCCCACAAGCCACAATCACAAAAGCCCCCACAAGGGAATGCCTGCACATGGGTACACGGACACCCACCCATCACACGAAATGCCACACACAGAAGCAATAACCATACCTTTATACCCCTGCAGGACCCGAACGCCACCACACCGCCCCGGAGGGTCCAGAGATGTCCAGCCCACCCCCAGAAGAGGCCCCCAGCGATGACAGCAGCTCTGTCTCCCTGGAGCCAGGCGACCAGCCCGGCCCATCGGGGACCTCTGGACAGTCGGTTCCCCACAGACAGCCACAGGCTACACCAGACCCAACCCCCTCTGGGAACACCAGCACAGCTCCCACCCAGCGGGCCCATGCCTCTGTCTCCAGGGCACGTAAATCAGCGGTGTGTCCACCACTACAGGGCACCCAGGTTGACCCACCACCCCAACAACAACAGGGACCTGGGGGCAGTGGTAGTGGGCACACCGTCCAGGGGACAGAGGCCCTGGAACAGAGGGGAACTGGGAGGGCTGCTCTGCGACAGGGGGGGGACAGGCCCGGGGAACCGACTCTCCAAGAGGCCCTCTCCACCATCATGGGAGCATACCACCGCTCCCAGGAGACGATGGCGACGGTACTGGCCCGGTTCCAGGAGATCCAGGAACTGCAGGAGGAATGGTACATGGGGTTCAGGGAGGAACTGAGGAACATCGGTTCCGCAATGGGGACCATCATCCTGGCCCTTACCCAGATCGTCACCACATTGCGGGACCATGTGGCACCCCAAAGGGCCCCTGTCACTAGCCCAGGCCAGGATCAGCCTACCATCTCCGCTGGCGCTAGTGGACAGGAGGCCCCGACACAACGACAGGCCACCAGAACCCCACCTCCTGCAGAAGATGAACCACCCCGCAAGTGAAACCTGAGATCTCACAAGAAGACAGAGTAGGATTGCAAGACCCCCGCCAGCCTAAGATACCCCCTGATGTCATCCCACTGTCCCACATTGTCACCCTGTCCAACCTTGAACTGCCCTTGCTCCATCCTTCCACAGGCATATGGACAATGCACCTGTGCGACTGAGAACTGGACTCTGCCATGGACATTACTCCACCCCCACCCATCCCCGCTTCCCAATCATTTACCTATATGTAGCACTTAAAATAAATCACTTATTCCACTTAAAAAAACAGGAGTCTGCTTGTATTCTTAACAAATGTATTACACATAACGGTGCAATAATGGCCAGTTACCTTGTGATGACAACATACCAATTTCAATAAGCTTTAGTCCATGGGCAAACAAAGCAGAAGTCAGGCAGTGGGTCATACAGCTCTGAAAAGGGAAGGGAAATTAACAAATCAGTGAACAGGAACTGGGGTGAAACACAGACAGTGGAGACGCATGAGGCCTCAAGTAAATGTAAATTGGGGTGGCTGTTCCTTACCTGTGTGCTACTGAAAGTATTGTTGTATGACTGTATCCCTGTTGTCCGTGTCGTCCCCGTCGTCTTCCTCCTCTTCACTCTCCACAGGCTCCACAGCTGCTACAACACCACCATCTGGACCATCCTCCTGCAGAAAAGGCACCTGGCGTCGCAATGCAAGATTGTGAAGCATACAGCAGGCCACGATGATCTGGCACACCTTCTTTGGTGAGTACATGAGGGATCCCCTTGTCATATGCAGGCACCTAAACCTGGCCTTCAGGACCCCGAAGGTCCTTTCTATGATCCTCCTAGATCGCCCATGGGCCTCATTGTACCGTTCCTCTGCCCTGGTCTGGGGATTCCTCACTGGGGTCAGTAGCCACGACAGGTTGGGGTAACCAGAGTCACCAATTAGCCACACACGGTGTCTCTGTAGCTGTTCCATCACATAAGGGATGCTGCTATTTCGCATGACATACGCGTCATGCACTGACCCAGGGAACTTGGCATTTACATGGGAGATGCACTGGTCAGCCAAACAGACCACCTGGACATTCATCGAATGATAACTTTTTCTGTTTCGGTACACCTGCTCACTGTCTTTGGGGGGAACCAAAGCCACATGGGTCCCATCAATGGCACCAATGATGTTGGGGATATGTCCAAGGGCATAGAAATCACCCTTCACTGTAGCCAATTCGCCCACCTCAGGGAAAATAATGTAGCTCCGCATGTATTTCATCAGGGCAGACAACACTCTGGACAAAACCTTAGAAAACATAGGCTGAGACATCCCAGATGACATGGCCACTGTTGTCTGAAAAGACCCACTTGCCAAAAAATGGAGTACTGACAGAACCTGCACCAGAGGGGGAATCCCCGTGGGTTGGCGGATGGGGGACATCAGGTCTGGCTCCAGCTTGGCACATAGTTCATGTATAGTTGCTCTGTCAAGCCGGTATGTAAGTATGATATGTCGTTCTTCCATTGTCGACAGGTCCACCAGCGGGCGGTACACGGGAGGATTCATCCTTCTCCTCGCAAGTCCCAGCGGACGGTGCCTAGGAAGGACAACATGGAGCTCAGAGTCAAGCAACCCACAGGTACGTTCACACAGCTTGCACAGTACACGAATCGCTATGCATGGAACGGCTTGTATGAGTGGCTATGCAAGGCCCAGGCCTGTGTGACGCAGTAGAAATCATGCCATGTGGGCCCTTGAAATGGTGGCTGCCTGACCTGTGAAGTGTGACAGTGGGATGTGAGGTAACTGCGCTGGCGTGGCACACCGTGGCGGTAGGCGGTCGAAGACCGCGGCGCAAAGCAGCATTGGTTAACATTGAACCCTATGGGTCTCAGGAGCCAATGACGATGTGCGCCGGCGGTCGCGGTACGCACCGCCGCGGTACGCACCGCCGTGGGCGTGACCGCCATTTTCTATCTGATTAATCACTCGAGACCTGATCATCCACAGGAGAGGACCTATACTTCAAGTGCTGCTGTGACCTCGGTCTGGGAGATACAATGGCTGCTGCGACTGGGGAAAGGGCCCCTGCCTTCACTGCCGAAGAATTGGAGGAACTTGTTGATGGGGTCCTCCCCCAGTATGCGCTACTCTACGGTCCTCCAGACCAACAGGTTAGTACACAGGGTGCACGTTGAATGGGCTATGCCTGTGTTGAGTGGGGTGTATGTAAGATGGTGGGGAGGGGAGCGAATGAGGACTGCAACGCACGAAAGATGAGAGCATGTGCCACATGGCAAGGTTGGGGAGGGGGGGCGGCACTCACATTGACCAGGCAGAAAACTGATGCGATTTCTTTTACCACCCTGTACATGTCACATAGGTCAGCGCCCATCAGAAGATCGACATTTGGCGTGCCATCACCAAGGACGTCCGGGCCCTGGGGGTCCACAACAGACGGGGCACCCACTGCCAAAAGAGGTGGGAGGACATCCGCCGCGGGACCAGAAAGACCGCCGAGTCTCTGCTGGGGATGGCCTCCCAACGTAGGAGGGGTGCCAGCCGCCAATTGACCCCCCTGATGTCCCGGATCCTGGCGGTGGCCTACCCCGATTTGGATGGGCGCGTGAGGACATCACAGCAGGCACAAGGGGGTGAGTATCAGCACATTCTGCTATCTTTGCGCGCAGGGAAGGTGTCTGGGTGGGGGAGGAGGGCTGTGGCTCTCTCCAGGCCAGGGCGCATTCTGTAGGCTAGGCCCCTCCGTTAGAAACGGCCCTGTGCCCCCGCCCCCCACCTCTGTAGGGTGCCAAGTACAGCTATCCATGGTCCGGCCTCACCCATGTGTGCATTTGTCGTCCATAGACCCGTAGGACTAGTCACAATAACTGAGTAGTGTACCCCCATTGCGCGGCCTAGTTCAGGGGGCTTCTGTGTCTGTCCTCTCCGACAACGGTGTTGCCAATGCATGCACTCAACCTGTCTTCATTTCTCCACCCCCCCCCCATTTTCTTTGTCTTCCTGTTCATGTGTGCATTAGCATCATCTGGCGGAGGAGAAGTGGCATTGGAGCACGAGGGAGCTGCATCTCACATGGCCCCGGAGGGCCATACGACAGACTCCGAGTACACCAGTGAGACGGAGGGCGAGTGGAGCTCCACAACGGGGACCCGTGGAGACGTCAGCGACACCGACACGTCCTCGGAAGGGAGCTCCCTAGCGGTGGCGGCAACATCCGTGCCCACCACCACAACAGGTACAGCCGCCACCCAGCGCACCAGCCCCGCCCTCCCAGCAGCCCCTCAGCCTTCGCTCCGTGCCCACTCGCCCAGGAAGGCGGGCATCTCCTTTGCCCCAGGCACCTCAGGCCCTGCCCCAGTTACCGCTGCTGCCCTCAGTGAGGAGGTCATTGACCTTCTCAGGACACTCATTGTTGGGCAGTCTACCCTCTTGAATGCCATCCAGGGTGTAGAAAGGGAGGTGCATCGGAGCAATGCATACCTGGAGGGCATTCATTCGGGTCAGGCTGCCCATCAGCGATCGTTTGTGCCTGTCTCCAGCCTCCCTCTTCTGACTCCCTCCACCCAGTCCCAGTCTCCTGTTCCTCTGCCTATCCCATCCACACCATCAGACCAGCCTGCACACACCTCTACACCCAAGGGCAGCTCATCCAGACATAAGCACCACAGATCCCACAAGCATTCACCCAAGCAACATCCAGATGCAGACATGCCAACAGTCACTACCACCTCTGTGTCCCCCACCTCCTCATCTCCCCCCTCCCTCCCTGTGACGTCCCCACTCACACCTGCATGCACACCACCATCAGCCAGTACTTCCATCACCAGCACACCCTCCATTACAGTCCACACACGTGCAGTCACCACCCCCACTGCCATTTACACGTCCCCTGTGTCCTCTCCCAGTGTGTCTGTCACCCCCTCTTCCAAAGCACACAAACGCAGGCAGCCACCCACCCAACAGCCATCCACCACACCTCTGTCACAAGCACCTGCACCCAAAGACAGCACACTTGACTCTCCTACAACCACATCCTCTTCCTCCACTCCCAAACCCACTACACTTACCCGTCCCTGTCCTCCCCAAATCCTTTTCCTTTCCAACCTTGAATTAGTTCCAATCACTGACCCACCCCCTCCATCTGGTAAGACCAAAAAAAGCACCTCAGCCACCACCAGCCCTGCATCTACTGTGACCATAGTGCAGGGCTATTGGAGTCTACCAGATCCTAGGGCAGGAACATCAGCCAGCAGCAAGGTGACAGCCAGCCCCCCCCCCCGGGAAGAGGACAAAGAAGAAAAAGGCCCGGCGCGACAAGCCTGAGACGGCTGCCACCAAGGACAGTATCCTTGCCCCGTCACCTGCCACATCATCCAAGGGAGGCAAGGGCCACAGAGCTCCAGCGAAGGAGGGCAAGGGAAGCAGGGCGGAGAAGTCAGGCAGCAGGCGAGCTGCCCAGGAGGTCCCCACCATACCCATCCCGGGTGTGACGGACGACACCCACGGGCCCAGGACTCCATCACAGGAGGGCGCCGCGACCGCAAGTTCGGATGGTGAATGAGCGGGAAGTCTTGCCCAGGTCTGGCTCCCTAGACACACAGGACAAGCACCGCTGAATGGGCCCCGCCGGGAGGAGCACCGCTGAACAGGGCCCCGCCGGTGCAAGAACCGCTGAAGGGGCCCCGCCGGGGCAAGAACCGCTGAACGGGCCCCGCCGGGGCAAGAACCGCTGAACGGGCCCCGCCGGGGCAAGAACCGCTGAACGGGCCCTGCCGGGGCAAGAACCGCTGAACGGGCCCCGCCATCTCAAGCACCGCTCCGCTGGGCCCTTCATCTCAAGCACCGCTCCGCTGGGCCCTTCCTGTCAAGCACCGCTCCGCTGGTCCCTTCCTGTCAAGCACTGCTCCGCTGGGCCCCGCCGTCTCAAGCACCGCTCCGCTGGGCCCTTCCTGTCAAGCACCGCTCCGCTGGGCCCCGCCGTCTCAAGCACCGCTCCGCTGGGCCCTTCCTGTCAAGCACCGCTCCGCTGGGCCCCGCCGTCTCAAGCACCGCTCCACTGGGCCCTTCATCTCAAGCACCGCTCCGCTGGGCCCTTCCTGTCAAGCACCGCTCCGCTGGGCCCTTCCTGTCAAGCACCGCTCCGCTGGGCCCCGCCGTCTCAAGCACCGCTCCGCTGGGCCCTTCCTGTCAAGCACCACTCCGCTGGGCCCCGCCGTCTCAAGCACCGCTCCGCTGGGCCCTTCCTGTCAAGCACCGCTCCGCTGGGCCCCGCCGTCTCAAGCACCGCTCCACTGGGCCCTTCATCTCAAGCACCGCTCCGCTGGGCCCTTCATCTCAAGCACCGCTCCGCTGGGCCCTTCCTGTCAAGCACCGCTCCGCTGGGCCCTTCCTGTCAAGCAACGCTCCGCTGGGCCCCGCCGTCTCTGCACCGCTCCGCTAGGCCCTTCCTGTCAAGCACCGCTCCGCTGGGCCCTTCCTGTCAAGTACCGCCCCGCTGGGCCCTTCCTGTCAAGCACCGCTCCACTGGGTCCCGCCGTCTCAAGCACCGCTCCGCTGGGCCCTTCCTGTCAAGCACCGCTCCGCTGGGCCCCGCCGTCTCAAGCACCGCTCCGTTGTGCCCTTCCTGTCAAGCACCGCTCCGCTGGGCCCCACCGTCTCAAGCACCGCTCCACTGGGCCCTTCATCTCAAGCACCGCTCCGCTGGGCCCTTCCTGTCAAGCACCGCTCCGCTGAGCCCTTCCTGTCAAGCACCGCTCCGCTGGGCCCCGCCATCTCAAGCACCGCTCCGCTGGGCCCTTCCTGTCAAGCACCGCTCCGCTGGGCCCCGCCGTCTCAAGCACTGCTCCGCTGGGCCCTTCCTGTCAAGCACCGCTCCGCTGGGCCCCGCCGTCTCAAGCACCGCTCCACTGGGCCCTTCATCTCAAGCACCGCTCCGCTGGGCCCTTCATCTCAAGCACCGCTCCGCTGGGCCCTTCCCGTCAAGCACCGCTCCGCTGGGCCCTTCCTGTCAAGCACCGCTCCGCTGGGCCCCGCCATCTCTGCACCGCTCCGCTTGGCCCTTCCTGTCAAGCACCGCTCCGCTGGGCCCTTCCTGTCAAGCACCGCTCCGCTGGGCCCCGCCGTCTCAAGCACCGCTCTGCTGGGCCCTTCCTGTCAAGCACCGCTCCGCTGGGCCCCGCCGTCTCAAGCACCGCTCCGCTGGGCCCTTCCTGTCAAGCACCGCTCCGCTGGGCCCTTCCTGTCAAGCACCGCTCCGCTGGGCCCTGCCGTCTCAAGCACCGCTCCGCTGGGCCCTTCATCTCAAGCACCGCTGGCCCATTGACAGTGCCGGTTCTGTGTCGAGCAGGGCTTCAGGGAGCACTCGGGGCACCATGCCTCCTCCAATCACAGTGGAGTCGGTAATCCATCTGATGGACTGTGGCTTTGCACCCCCCAGGATGGGACAGTGGGCATGGAGGCCCCTCGTGGATCTGGCGTCGTGGACTCATGTGGCTGAGGTGCCCCCCCTTCCCTTCCCCCTGAGGTGCCTGTAGTTTTATCATCTGATGCCCCTGCAGTGTTCTCTCCAATGGTATCTGGTCTCCTGTGTGGGCTTTGCCCATGTGTTTGTGCACATTGGCCCACGGACTATGGAACTTTGACGGAATGTGCCGGACTTTTTGCCTATGGATATCTTGTTGACTATGTTCATTCCTTATTTTTGTATCTTTTATATGGCATATTTGCCATTCCTTCAATGGAGCTATTTATACATATATTTTATCGAACATTTAAATTGTTTCTTTGCATTATTCCGGGGGGTTTGTGTGGTGTCACTCTGACTTGTTGCTCGGCAATGGGGTGTAGGTATTTGTGGTGGGGGGGTGGGTGTATGGCGCATGTGTGTGCCCGTAAGCTTTTCTCCTACCCCCTCCACTGTGTCGTAGGTGCAGTACTCACCGTTGTCGTCTGCGCCGGCGTTCGTACTCCTGGTAGATGAGCAGGTAGACAATAGCTGGTAGGATGTGTAATTCGAGCTCCATGCTGTCCTCCTTCCTCGTGGAGTGTGTATAGGTGAGCGTTTTCCCGTTCGTAGTCTGTTTCCGCCGTGTTTTTATCGGCGGGGCTCCTGCCCCGGAAAAGGTGGCGGATTGGTGAGTTGTGATGGGGTGGGCGGTACATTGTCTGCCGCCTGCCTGTTGGCGGTGACCGCTGCGCTGTTTGTCGGTCCCGCCGTGGCGGTCGGAGTGTTAATGTGGCGGCCTGTGTTGGCGGTTCCCGCCAGAGTTAGAATACCATTTTTTTGACCGCCGGCCTGTTTGCGGGTTGGCCGGCGCTTTATCACCGACCGCCAGGGTCAGAATGACCGCCACAGTCTAGAAATGCAAGAACCTTCTAGAATACTGTTTCAGAACAAACACTGCATCCTTAACATGAGGACAAAAGACAATCTGAAACATTCCCTGGAAAACAACTGGAATTGTACTAGGGACTTGGGGCCAGATGTAGCAAAGGTATTTCCCCATTCTGTGTCTATGGGAAAAAGTGTTCGTACATATGGCCCTTAATATGCACAAAGAACGTCACATTTTGAATTTAGCATCTTCACAGGAAATCCAAAGGCTCAGGATAAATGTGTGCACCTCAGCAAACATTACACATCAAAGTTTTTAATTGCCATGAAATGATCGCGCACACTGTTGCCGATCTGAACATCAAGTTTACATGCTGGAAATGAATCACGCACACTGACGATTCTAACAGGAATATGTAAATGCCATGAAATGATCGCGTAAGCCTTTGCCGATCTGAACACCAAGTTTTACATGCGGGAAATGAATTGCGCAAACTGCCGATTCTAACAAGAATATGTAAATGCCATGAAACGATTGTGCAAGCCTTTGCCGATCTGAACACTAAGTTTTACATGCGGGAAATGAATCGCGCACACTGCCGATTCTAACAAGAATATGTAAATGCCATGAAATGATCGCTCAAGCCGTTGCCGATCTGAACACCAAGTTTTACATGCGGGAAATGAATCGCGCACACTGCCGATTCTAACAAGAATATGTAAATGCCATGAAATGATCGCGCAAGCCGTTGCCGATCTGAACACCAAGTTTTACATGCGGGAAATGAATCTCGCACACTGCAGATTCTAACAAGAATATGTAAATGCCATGAAATGATCGCGCAAGCCGTTGCCGATCTGAACACTAAGTTTTACATGCGGGAAATGAATCGCGCACACTGCCGATTCTAACAAGAATATGTAAATGCCATGAAATGATCGCGCAAGCCATTGCCGATCTGAACACCAAGTTTTACATGCGGGAAATGAATTGCGCACACTGCCGATTCTAACAAGAATATGTAAATGCCATGAAATGATCGTGCAAGCCGTTTCCGATCTGAATACCAAGTTTTACATTAGAGCAATGATTCTCATACTCGCCTTACCACCCTGCTCAAGGATCACCAAGATAATGCAGGGCAGGCCTGGAACGTCAAGGTACGCCTCCAGAACAGGAGCTCAGGAAATTGCTGCTGCTCTGCACCGGGACCTCTGAATAGTGAGCACGTAGAGCTGGGCTGGCTCCCTTATATAGAGTCTGGGCCAGCCCACAAACCACACCCAGTCATGCTGCAGAGAAAACTTCTAGAAGGTCCTAGAAAGGGACCACACCCTAACACACTCAGTAAGCCTTCAGCAATACCTTGCAAATGAACAGTTATTGCAAACACCATTAATATTGTTTTTCAAGATTAAACTCTGCAATGCAAAAGGTTAACATACTGCATATAAACACAATGCATGAATTATGCTCTTGCATAAAGACTGGATTTATGCATTTTTGTTGCCCGTAGACCATGCACTGTCCTGATGTTGACAGGAAGATTCCTTGAGTGAGGCAAGTATTGGCAATAGTGAGCAGGGAGTGAGAGAACATCCCCAGAGAGAGCTTTGATGAAGGATGAGGGTAAGACATCATCTTCAAAAAAGTGAATTTGATGAAGTTAGGGTGATAGCGAGATCTGCGAGAGATAGCACTTTGAAGGATGATCATAGCAAGATTCTACAGGGAAGGGTGGGTATAAGAGGAGAAGAAGGCTTGGAGTTATCAATGTGCTGGCAGATCTTCTGTACTTTCTCAATGAAGATGAGGTTGATGGTTTGCACTTATCTGTAAAGTGAGGAGTGGGGAGTGAGGATTGATGGCATGCTTGATTGTTTTGAAAAGTGTTTGACTTCTGTTGGTGACCTCACTGATGGTGTTGGCATAGCACTTTGCTTTGACTGATGAGATGAGCTGTCTGCTTGTTGCACTGAAGGATTTCGGTATCATGAGGTCCTCAAGAGTACTGTTTTTCTTCCATGTTCTCTTGTGTCTGTGGATGGATCAACTATTGTCAGCAAGGCCTTAACTAGGGAGCTGAAGGCTTTGGCTTGCACTTAGGTTGTGTTAATTGGGGAGGGGATGTTCACACAACCTTTATCATAAGATGTTCACTGCTGTGAGGTGATACTCTTCTTCCTGTGGATTGTGATACCATACTTTATTGTTTGCTTAATAAACATGTTCAGACTTGAAGTAAACAAAGGGCCATTACTAGGAGGTGGAAGGTACACACACCTCCCACAGTAGACGCCTTGAGGAAAGACGTGCTGCTTTAGGCAGATGCAGTGGGTATGGTGAACGTAGGAGACTTTGTAAGTAGCTGATATCAGATCGCTGGGATTAAATGATCAACAGGGTTTAAATGGGCAGAGGCAATGATGACAAACCACCTTGAAAGGTAGAAAAGAGGACCCCCAACAATATTTGTCCCATTAGCTACATGTGGACCTAATGCAGATTACACTCAGGCAGCAATGCTGGGATACAACCTGCTACTCGGAGTAAAACTTGTTAAGTGTTTTAACAGTGCAGTACCAGAGTGGTCCCAACTTGACAAGACCCAGTTGATGCCAACTATCACTGACACCATAGACAGCTTTATTGACAAGTTTAACTAAGATAAGTCTGTGCCTGTGGGCCCCTGCAAAATATGGACTATGTAGTGCCCCCCCCAAGAAGGGAGGGAAGAGAGGTATTTTGGTATGATCATTAACACAGGACGGAGCATTAGTGCGTCAAGTACCACACTGACCGATATAAGAGATGTAATATTCAACACTTACTGGTCCATATCTGCTGTCATAGTTAAAATGCTAATAAAAGCATTAAAAAAGGTGGTTGTCATGTGCACCCTACATATCTTATTGTTATACACAAAGCAACATTATAGTTTATTAAGTCAATCATAAGAGAGATGTTTGAACAGCACACATCCTCGTATTTTAAGGTTTTCTCACATGCAGTGATGAAGAAAAATTGAAACACGATGCAATAAAATAATTGTCCTTGAATAACAGTTTAGTAAAGTGGCCAAGTCAGGATTGATCCCAAGTTTTCTGGTTTCAATTGTGTAATCCAGCCACTACACTGGTATCCCTTACGCACTCCTTTCTGGCATCAAAGTTTAATGCTTTGATATTCATTCTTGGTGCTTGAGGTTAGAGCGTGGGTAACAGACAGAAGCCACATGAAAGATGAGCTGATTTTGGGCTTGAAGGCTCAAGAAGAGCTCAAGGTGTCCAGTTCCAGACTTCTGTGGTTCACCCTCCTCTATACTTTAGTCTAAACATTCTGTGCCTGAAAAAAGCTTAGATGCTGCTGCCAGTGTGATACATGTTTTATATGTGAGGATATCTTCACTTGCACCACTGCTGACCATTTTATGCCTTTGCTTTGTGTGAGAGGAACTTGCACTACTACCAAATGCGGCACATTGTGTGTGTGCTTACACTCAGGCTTGGTCTGCTGCTGCAGATGCTGTCCATGTTCTGTGTATGCAAGGGAAGCTTGCATTCAATCAATCAATCAATCAACAAAGCTTTATTCGGTCAACAGGCCATCAAAAAACACAATAATAAATAATCATGATATGTAAGCATATAAAACATATACATTCCTAAGTTAAAACAATTAAATAGCAAATCCACTTTAAGACTCAATTGCCCAATTAAAATTTATAAATCAACCACGTCGCTCCCTATTTGCAAAACATGTTGCGTATATGCCATGCTGCTACTAAAAACTTACTAAGGCAATAATTAATGCGCTAGACCCATGACTTTTTCAAATCCTCAATGCTATCGCACATTTGTTCATCCCCATTTCCCGACAAATCTTACGAATCCATTTGGACCTTGGGGATGAATAAGCAGGGCAAAAAAATATAAAATGTTCAACTGTTTCTGGGGCACCACCACACACAGGGCATATTTCGGAGGTAACAATTTGTCCCCAACCACTCGTCAGAGACTTCAGGGGCAAAGACCCAAAACAAAATCTATCATATAATCCTTTGCCTAAAAGATCAGGTATCACATCTAGATAAGATTCAAACTGTGGGAACCATTTAAAATCAATAAAACAATTAGTTAATCATCCCAGGGATTTACAGCAAATATAATCATTCCTCACATAAGACCAATACACATATTTCAGAACTTTTATATGGGATTTCTCAAAAATATGGGGATTCTCCCAGAAGTCTCTTAAGCCCAAAGTGTGGAACCTATTGGATACATGCTTTACCCAAGGGATAGAGGCCGAGTTGGGCCTCTATAGCAACTCAAGAAGTGAGGTCTTAAAAATATCTAGTTCAGGAACAATCCAAAGCCTTACCCAGTATAATAAGGGTCTTAGGACAATTATATCGGCTATTCGATTTAAACCCAGGTTTTAAAATATTGAAATCAATGGAGTACTACGGGGGCACGCAACCAAAGCCCTCGCAAAATTATTCTCACCCACAGTTAGTCTATTACTTTTGGTGGTCTCCATACCTCCGCACCATAGACAGCAGCACCCTGTGCCTTAGCCACATAAATCTTAATCGCTGGGGATACAGTTTTAGAGCTCATGCTCTTAAAAAAGCGCAGAACAGAGGACGCTCTATGTTGTAGAGGACCCACACTTTTATTAATCTGATCCTCCCAACACAATTTGCTGGATAACCTCACACCCATATAATCAAATGTGCTGACCTTATTCAAAGGGACTCCATCCACTATGATAGTACATTTCTTGCGTGGTCCAGGATGGAATACCATCAATTTGGTTTTATTAAAGTTCAACTCCAGACCATAATTCCGACAAAATAGATTAAATCTATTGACATGGGTTTGAAGACCCATTGGGGTCTTTGAGATAAGGAGTGAATCGTCAGCAAAGAGAAGAATGGGGATTTTCTGGGTATTTAGGGTGGGGGCATCATTCAGGCAGGAAAGCATATCCTGTACCACCTCATTGATAAAAAGGGAAAACAAGAATGGGGCTAAAACACAACCCTGGCGAACTCCCCTATGAATAGGGATTTTACCAGTCAGCTCACCTTGATTGCCCCATCTCACTTGCGCGTTTGTGTCTTCGTGCAACCATTTTAAAATTTGAAATATACTAACAGGGGTCCCTATTTTATACAACACTTCCCATAGTTTATCCCTAGGGCCCAAATCAAAAGCAGATCTCAAATCAACGAAGTCAACATAAAAGGGTTGCTTTGCGAGAATTACATATTTCCATTTTAAAATGGGCAGCCTAAATACCTGATCCACAGTACTAATCTTGGGTCGAAACCCTGCCTGGAGGGGTGAAAGGATCTGATGATCAGTGGCCCAACTAGTTAGTCTTCCTAGAAGTTGTTTTGCAAAGATTTTTTGTATTTTGTATAGTATCAATTAGACTAATCGGTCTATAATTAATAACAGGTTCAGATCTGTAAAGATCACCTGGGATCTTATCCGGCCCTGGAGCTTTACCTGACTTAAGGGAATTGATTGCATCAAAAGTTTCCTCCAATAAAAAGGGAATATAATCCTCATGATGATGGAAACCCTCTCCTGAAGAATCAGAGACAAGGTTCACATCTAATGTAGGCAAAATGCCCTGTTTTATATAATTAGTATTAGTTGCCAGCAGAGTGCCAGCCTCTTCAAAAAGACGGGAAAAGGGTTCCACCCAACTTTCCGGTTGAATATGATTCTTGATTGTGTTCCTGCCCCCCCTTTGGCGTCTGGACAACAATTCCCAAAATATTGTATTATTGTTTGAATTTGAGGCATCCAATATATCCTGCCAAATAGAATCTTCCCAGGTTTTTTGTTTCCTTGGGTAGTTTCCTTATAAACACGTCTAGCCTGTTGTACCTCCCCCAGAGATCCAGACAAGATAGCTTTTTTTAACCCAATCTTTACCCTGGAACAAGCTTCATCAAACCATCCATTGCTTACCAGGTCAGCACCACGCTGTCTTGCCCAAGTTTTTTTGTAAAAGAAGCTTTGCATTTTTGTAATCATAGTGTCATGCAGACCAAGTAGAGGGATATCATTTGGATTCAAATCTTCGTAAACAGCCAGGTTATCAATAAACAGTTGGTAAATCCCACATAAAAAATAGGGATTAGACATCACCTTTGGCCACCCTACCTTCTTAGAGCTATTGTTCAAATTAGGTAAATGGACTATTGTGCATAAATTATTACAAGTCCTCCTAAAAGCACCACCATGAAAGTAAGAAGCAAGGGAAAATGATCGCTTTCACATCTCGAGTCCACCCTCATATCCCTCAAAAGGGCCCATAATCTCACATCCACCAGAAAATAGTCGATTGCACTTGTCGACCTACCACATTTAAATGTGTGGGCAGTATCCATGTCAGAGGGCATACGATCATTACAGGCTCTGAGACCATACTTTAGACATAAAGATGCCAACTGCACAGCCACTTGAGAAAGCGGACATGATCGATGACTGGTTCTCTGTGGATTACCCCACATTTCATCCTCCTCGGCCGTTAACCCACTAAGCATATCAGAAGGTTCAAAGGTACAATTCAAATCACCCGCTATAATCAGGGTAGACGAGGGTTGTAAGTTGTCTAAATAATCAGATAGTAATACTAAAATCTGAGACTCAGAACCTCGAGGAACTGATCTGGCATAAACATTAATAATAATAATATTAAAATTTTGTTGGAATGAGATTTGTATCCCCATTAAATCAACACAGTCAATATCTAAAATCTTATAGTCACATTGCAGTTTCTTATTTCAAAGGATTAAAAGCCCTCCTTTTGCACAGCCTACCGCCTTCTCTGATGATTGAGCAGGAATATTAAATGAAAGAAAGCCATCAATATTAATAGGGTCCTCTGCCCAGGTCTCCTGAAATAGGCAGATATCTTGAGTATTTATATATGCAATACAATCTGGATCATCCAATTTCCTCACGAGGCCAGCAACATTCCAAGACATTAGTGATAAGCCAGAATTATCTGGCTCAAATCCATAAATCTGGGGGCTAACTTCCGTCTTTGTGATCTCCTCCATGGTAATTCCAGTAGGTCCATCCATGTGAATAGCCGCAGAAATGGCCCTATTTAATACTTCCTGTGCAGTGGTTAGTCATACATGATCAGGCCGCAAATTTCCCACTGCCACTGTGAGATCCCTTCCTTGTCGATGGCCCATACATCTGTAGGTGGCAGATTGGAAGGCATCATCGGGTTTTAGTGCAAGGGTAATCCCTCCTCTATTCAGCCCCCTGGATTGGCAGGTACGCAAATCAAAAGCTATAAGTTGATCCACCAATACTTTGTAAAAAAACTGGATGGAAATTATATCGCAATTGGACCCCGGGTCTCTTTGCTTCGGAAATATCAGAGCGAATGACTGAAAGGCAATTCCATTGAATACGTAACCAATGAATGACCTTGTTGATTTGAGACTCCTGGTCCTCAACTAAACCTGATGACAACTTAGGAACATTGGTCATGAAGATAATATTATCGCCACACTTTATACCTAATTTTTTAATCAGAGGTGTTGGGCCACCTAAATCATTACCAAGGGGAGAGTTAATGATGGTAGGAGGTTCTAATAACCCATTTACAGAAGTATAAGTAGTGGAAGCATCAGCCCCCTTAACTACATGATCAACAATGGCTTTACACCCCCTTGCACTTTGCCTGTCCAGAATGACATTAGACTGGATACATTTACTGGAAGAACTCACCATAAGGTTCCTTATTTGTGGAAACATTTGCAGGGTTTGTTTGATAATCCTCCGAACGAAAAAGAGGCAAACCCACACTCTGGGAAAAATGTGCAGGTTCCCCCATGAATGGTATTAGTAGGGGTAGTTGACTTAATCACAACAAACTTAACAGCCCCCTTTCCCACCACCTCATCCTGTAAGCTGCTGCAGCCACACTGGTGTGTCATTTTGCCCTTCACCAGTTTGGCTAATTGCAGTACCAGACAGTTAACGTCATCTACCCTCTGTAAAATAAGGGCCAAATTAACTTCGCAAACAGGAGGAGGCTCTAAACCATTAGATGAGAGGGGACAATCCAGTATGGAATCATTAGACAAAATAGCATCTTCATTAGCAGAATTGGTCGAAGGGTGTACCTGATCCATGGTAATATCACTACCCTCAGCCAGAGGACTAGACCGATTAGAACATATTATATTTGCAATCACCCTTATTTCAGGGCTAAGGGGTAGAGGTACAATTGTTACATCTTCTACATCTTCTGCAAGTATTACCCCCTGTCTGAGGGGGGAGCTGAGAGCACTATACAAGGTTCCTTGGGAGGGTGATAGAATAATGGGGCTGGGGTCCCCATCACCCTTAATAACTGAGTTTACTTTTCTACCCCTCCTCTTCCTAGAAAAAAACTCCGATATCTTCCTTGCTTGGGTGTTGTCCCTCTTTGTAGGCAGACTTCCATTAGTATTTAGATCTGAGTCGCCTTTCAAAATGGCCTTGACTTCCTCGAGTAATATGTCAATCTTGTCTAATGCTTTATGGTCACAATCCCTATCTGTTGCTGGTATCCTGGGGCGAGTTTTCAGTGTTTTTTATCATTCAATAGCACAGGTGGATCCGCAGCCTTTCTTTTTCCCATAATAAGAGGAAAAGTAATAATAGTTAACAGCCGAAATAGGTAGAGAAGAAAAGAAAATGCCATAGGCTCTTACTGGAAGCTTGAACCTTCTTCCAAGAAAATAGCCCTGCCTCGATCGGGCGATGACTGGCAAAGACGGGCGTCCCGCGAGGGAGCGCATCAATTACAGTCTCCAGCCGAGGCCAGGGAAGCCGGGAAATGGAGTCCTCCCCGGGCAGCAAGAGCGGGAGGTTTCCAAAGACACGTCCCGCGAGGGAGCGCGTCAATTACAGTCTCCAGCCGGGGCCAGGGAAGCCGGGAAATGGAGTCCTCCACAGGCAGCAAGAGCAGGAAGTTTCCAAAGACGCATCCAGCAAGGGAGCGCATCAATTACAGTCTCCAGCCGGGGCCAGGGAAGCCGGGAAATGGAGTCCTCCCCGGGCAGCAAGAGCAGGAGGTTTCCAAAGACGCGTCCCGCGAGGGAGCGTGTCAATTACAGTCTCCAGCCGGGGCCAGGGAAGCCAGGAAATGGAGTCCTCCCCGGGCAGCAAGAGCAGGAGGTTTCCAAAGATGCTTGAATTGTTTCTGGCCAGATCGGTATGTGCTCTATGGATGTGAAGGAAGAATGTACTCCTACCCAGTGCTGTAGCTATTTTGTGTGTGGAAATCTTGCTATGTGTATACGCCAAGTAGCACTCATACACCCTAGACATGTTCCTTACACTCATAGCAAATCTGAAATGCTGCTTGCTGGATGTATCTAAGGGAGGCAATAAATGGTGCTGCCCAGTGCCACATTGGTCCCATATCTTTGAAGTAGGCTTGCACTTGCTGGCACTGCAACACCACACATCTTCCATGTATTTGAAGGAAATTTGCATTGGTCATGCAGTTTTACACTTGTTTCATGTCATTCAGGGATGTTTGTACTGCTCTTGACCAGCGAAGTATGTGTTATGCGTGTGAGCCAAGAATCCCCTGCGATCTTGCACCCTGTGCTCTATATATTTCTGTGTGCTTTAGGTCTGACCAAAAGACTGTTTTAGCTCTGTACCGTGCCTCATGTTTCCTAAAACATAGTAGATAAACTTGCTTAGAGAAAATGGGCTTTAGTAAGCCCACTTCAGTTATTCATCAGAGTGTCATTCACATATTGGTTCATCCTTAAAGAAAAGCAAACATACAACTGGGCAGAGGATCAGCTCTTTTCAACCAGTGGTTATGCTGATGATGTCTGACTCTACCTAGTAGACAATTGTTGGTCTTTAAGATGTCAGGTAGTGTAAGTAACAGTATTTTACCTGCTTACTCTGTGTTAATGTGCATCTAAAGGAGTCCAACCTCAGGAGAAATATATTTTAGTTCATTCCCCAACAGTTCACCTGCAGCTGCAGACATTCTAAATAAGTAACAAGAGTACTGGATGATAACTATCTTATACTGAGTGCCAGGCATCCTCCAGGTCATTGCCTAGTAGAGAATCAACAGGCATGGTTGACTTACAGCTACCCTCAAAGAACCTGAGACGCCCCACACTCAAAGGGAACCTGCACCACCTTACAAAGGCACTCTAAGTTGCCTAAAGCAACTACTTGGTGAAACACATTGGGAACCACTTGCTCTTCAGACACCAGGTGATGCCTCACAGTAGTCATACTGGCTCCTGTGTCTCTCAAGGCCTAAACCCTCTGCCCATTTATGGGGACCATTGCCTGTATGTCTTAGTGTTCTCAGGCACAAGGGTCCTCTGGAGCATCTCACTGTCCCTTAGTGAGACAAGGGTCATCTCAGCTAGCTCCCACCCTTCTCCTGGAACCAACTCCTCCCCAAGCGCTACACTGGTCAAACCATGTCACTGAGCACCAGTGGGGCCGGTATCCACTTGGAACATTTGGGGCCCCCCCTCATGAGACCTACCTGATCAAATGCAAAACATTTGCGGCGACCCATCTGTGCAGGTTTCCCTGCAGAGATCCATGGTTTCTTCTCATCTGGGGACTGGGAATCCTTACCCTGGGAAATAGGTTGGAACCCTTTAGAGAACTCCCTGTTTACCCTAATCTCCCCACTTCTTCTGATGGAGACACTGTCCAACCTTGGCTGACTCTCCCCCCATACTTCTTTTGGACCCTGGTGCTCTCCCACTAGTCTGCTTCCTGGGCAAGCTTCCTAGGGTCAGTCAGCTTGCTGTCAATTAGGTGCTGGCGCAGCTCTGGAAAACAAAGACTATACAAGTGCTTACACGCAATCAAATTGTACAGTCCCTCATAATATGTTATGTTACTGCCCTTCACCCAACCCTCCAGTGCCCTGCAAAAAGAATATACACATTCTAACCAAGTTTGAGAATCCACCTTCTTGTAAGGCCCGAACTTCTCCTTGTACTGCTGTGGGGTGAGACCATATCTATTGAGTAGGGTGTCCTTCATGATAGAGTAGGAGAGTCCCTTAGGATCCTCTAGGACTCTCAAGGTGTCCCTCCCCTCTACCTCAAAGTACCGACACAGGCCTGTCCCCGGTGTACCTCAGGGACCAGGTTCATGTGAAAAGCTGACTCATATCCCTTAAACCAAAAGTGTATGTCATCCTCCCTTTTGTAATCTTTTGCCAGGTCATTGGGGATGTGCACTCTTTTTTCACGCTGCACTGGGGTAGTGCTACCACCATCTGTGCTAGGCCTGTCCTTCAGATCCAGCTCCTTTAAACTCAATTCTTGCGCAAAGTTCAGTTTCTTCTCTTCCATTGGAAGTCTGTCTTTCTCCTCTTCTCTTTTCATTCTAGCCAGCTACAACTCCCTCTCATGCTGGAGTTGAGCTTCTCTATCTCCAATTGGTGGCTCCTGACTTCCCTCCTGTCCTCCAGTTCCTCCTGGCTCAGGCCTTTGGATGAAACATTGCTGCCTGCCCTGGAGACCCTCCCTCCAATCAGGTCAGGGTTATTCAACACTACATCATGTAAGCTCTGCACCTCCTCATCCACAACAACATCTTCCTCTGCTGTGTGCTCCTCAGCCTCTTTTGCTGCCAACCAGCCCTCAGCATCTTTTTCAGCTCCTCCTTTCTAGCGGAGGTTTTGATTGGACATCTTATTTCCCTACCAAACTACTTGAGGTGAGCTACTGTGTACTCCTCCAGTTTCTCCAACTCAAACACCACATTTGTAGCAGCTGCTGATGGCTTCCCAGACTTAGACTTGCTTGTGGGTAGGGGGTCAACAAAAGTGCAAAGTTCCAGAAGGCAAGGAAAATCCATGAATAGGGAGAAAAAGGGATAAAACAAAAATCCAAGAGAAAAAAAAGTATGTGGTTGTGTAATGGTCTGCAATACAATTGTAGTGTACACCAATCACTGTATGTCAAGTACAAATACAAGTCCTATCCTCACTCCTGAATGTTAGAAATGGGGTCTCTGGTTGGCAGTCTGTTTGCACTCTGTCCAAGCAGGGACCCTCACTCTAGTCAGGGTATGGAGATACACACTTAAGATAACCCCTGATCACCCCCTTGGTAGCTTGGCAAAAGCAGTCAGACTTATCTCAGAGACAATGTGTAAAGTATTTGAACAATCACACACAGTAACACAGTGAAAACACCACAAAAGAACTCCACACCAGTTTAAGAGAATAGCAAATATTTATCTGATTCAACCAAGACCAAAACAACAAATTTCTAAAATACACAAGCAAAGTTATGAATTTTCAAAGATTAAACTTCAATATAGTGCTAAGAAACACAAATGCTTCCATTTGGTGTTATCACGGCGCCATGATGGAGTTGTTTCCAACAATCCGATGCCAATGGTGCTGGTCACGGAGTCACACGGACTCCCAGGTACACTACCTTGTGAAAGTGAGGAAACAAGCCATTGCATGGAGTCGGGGAAGCGAGGCTTCGGTGGATCCAGTGTGGCGTTGGTTCCGGTGCTGAGTAGCTGTGGAGCAGAGGCATTGGTGCGAAGCATCAGTTCCTTACACTCAGCAGGTCAAGACGCAGTGGGAAGACCTCACTGAGTCATGATCTCACCACAGGTTTGCGGGTGCTGCGACAGAGTCGGGTGTCACGGACGTCGGTGACACAACACTCAGGACTCACGAAGTCACAGGATGTCACCAGGGCTGCGGCGGCATCAGGCTTGCAATTTGAATCAGGGTCGTTGCACTCCAGTGTAGACCATGGCTTTGTTTGTAGCCGGTGGCGCTGGGTGTCGTCCAGCATCAGTGCACTTGGTATTTCTTGTTTTCAACCAGCACCACCTGGAAAGTTAGGGCTCCGGCGGGGTCGATGTCCAGTGGGTGAAGACGCGCTAGGGGGACCTCAAGGGGTTGTGATCACACCACGGGTTTGTACGCACAATGGTGGAGTTGGGTGTCACAGATGTCGGTGACTTGACACTCAGGATTCACAAAGTCACAGGATGTCAGCAGGGCTGTGGCGGTGTCAGGCCTGCGATGTCAGTTGGGTTGTTGCAATCCAGTAGTGAGCAAAGCTTCAGTTGCAGGTGGCGTAACGGGGTCAGGCAGCGGCGGCAGTCTGGGCGTCGTCTGGCATCAGTACACTTGGTTTTTCTTGGTTTTCAACCATCTTTCACTCCCAAGGGCCCTGTAACTGGAATAGGCACCACCTGGCGAGTTAGGGTCAACAGCAAGTGAATCCAGAGGCTGGTAGGTGAAGTCTTTGCTGTCCCTGAGACTTCTTAACAGGAGGCAAGTTCAGTCCGAGCACTTGGAGAAACTTGAGAAGCTACACAGCAAACTGCAGTCTTTGTCCTCTCTAAGGCACAAGCAGCAACTGCAGGCCAACCCAATAAAGCACACACAGCATAGGGCAGTACTCCTCCTCCAGCTCTTCAGCTCTTCTCCTTGGCAGAGGTTCCTCTTGATTCAGAAGTGTTCTAAAAGTTTTGGGATTTTGGGTCCACCACTTATACCCATTTCTGCCTTTGAATTAGGTAAACTTCAAAGGAAAATCTCTGTTGTTGACAAGATCCTGCATTGCCCAGGCCTGGCCCCAGACACACAACAGGGGGTCAGATGACTACATTGTGTGAGGACAGACACAGCCCTTTCAGGTGCAGGTGTCAGCTCCTCTCTCCCCACTCTAGCCCTGAGACTCATCAGGATATGAAGGACACTCCCCAGCTCCCTTTGTGTCACTGTCTAGAGAGAATTCACAAACAGCCCAACTCTCAGTCTGACCCAGACATGGATTCCACAAGCAGGCATTGGCAGAAAATGGTTAAGCAAGAAAATGCCCACATTCTAAAAGTGGCATTTTGAAACTGACAATCTAAAAAACAACTTTACCAAAAGATATATTTTTAAATTGTGAGTTCAGAGACCCCAGACTCCATATCCTGATCTGCTCCCAATGGGAAACTACACTTAAAAGATATTAAAAGGCAGCCCCAATGTTAACCTACATGAGAGATAGGCCTTGCAATAGTGAAAAACGAATATTGTAGTATTTCACTATCAGGCCATGTAAAACAACAGTGCATGTCCTACCTTTTACATACTCTGCACCCTGCCCACAGGGCTACCAAGGGACTACTCTAGGGGTGTCTTACATGTACGAAAAGGGAAGTTTTGGGCCTGGCAAGTGGGTACACTTGCCAGGTCGATTTGGCAGTTTAAAACTGCACACACAGACACTGCAGTGGCAGGTCTGAGTCATGTCTACAAGGCTACTCATGTGGGTGGCACAATCAGTGCTGCAGGTCCACTATTAGCATTTGGTTTATGGGCTTGAGACACCTCTAGTGCACTTTACTAGGGACTTACTAGTAAACTAAATATGTCAATTATGGAAAAGACAATCACCGACACAATTTACATAGAGACTACTTGCACTTTAGCACTGGTCAGCAGTGGTTAATTGCCCAGAGTAAAAACGAAGTCCAGCACACAGTCAAGAATACAGGAAGCAGAGGAAAAAAGGTAGTGGAAACCATGCCAAGGATGCCAGGTCTAACAGTGTGCATGAGAATGGCAGTGACTTCTGATGGGATAAATGCAGCTGAAGGAGGTTGAGGATTGTCAGGCACAGCTAACAGGCTATTATTTAACCCTAGTAGACAATTTACTAGGGTGATCTGATGGGAGGATGCAGGGCAGTTAATTAGCTTGCACTCGGGATCATAGCAAACTAGCTATGCCTCTTATCCCAGGAACAGTAAACACTGTGATTCACAGACTATTCATTTTTGCAATACGTTCATATGAATCATGAAATGTGAGACAGAGTTTTCTTCAACACACTACATTATTGGGTGAGGTTGGCAGGCTGGCATTTTCAACCAGTGATAGCAGGCAGCAGGGCCATTACTCTCACTTCCTTTCTTCATTGGCTAGGCATTTTTCCAGACTTCAGCCAATGAGGGAAGGAGGTGGGAATCTGTGGAGAGAGAAGGTCTATTAAACACCCATGCTACAGTAAATGTTTCTGTGCTTTCATCCTCCATGCCAGATGTGTGTACACTCAGGGGAGTAGCTTTTGGGGGATACGGGGTTTTGGGGTGTTACACCCCCCTAATAAATGTATTTTCTGAAAAATATTTTTTTGCAGGTGCTTTTAATCAGGTAATGGGAGGTGTCTGTTCGATTTCACCAGGAATTTTTGCATACATACACAGAGACAAAAATGCACACACACTCTCCCTGTTTTGAAAGTCCTCGAAAATGTTTGTTATTTTACAAAATATTGGTGGTCATTACAACCCTGGTGGACGGTGTTAAAGGTGCGGTAATACCGCAAACAGGCCGGCGGACCAAAAAAGGGAATTATGACCCTGGCGGAAACCGCCAACAAAGACAGCCACTTTAACACACCGCCCGCCAAGGCGGTACAGACAAGCAGTGCGGCGGTCACCGCCAACAGACAGGCGGAAGACAATGTACCGCCCACAGTATCACAACCCGCCAATCCGCCACCTTTTCCGGGGCGGTTTCACCGTGGATAAAAACACGGCGGAAACAGTTTGTGCAATGGGAAAACGCTTATCTGAACACATCCCACGAGGAAGGAGGACTCCATGGAGCCGGAATTGCAAATCCTACTGGCCCTTGTATTCCTACTCATCTACGAAGACCAACGCCGGCGAAGAAACAGTGAGTACTGCACCTACGACTAAGGGGAGGGGGGAGGCAAAAGTTAGGGGAACACACACGAAACACCCCCACCCTCACCCCCACCCACGCATAGTACAACAAACACACACCAATGCATTCACAAAATCTTAGGAACAACACACAACCCCCCCCCGGAAGAATGCAAAGACCAAACAAAATCAGTTCAAACATTGGAATGTAGCAATATAGATGTCTCAAAAATATACAGATATATCATTAAATCAGTCAAATGTATATACATTACGAGAAGTAGTGCAGATATGCACATATCAATGTCCGTGCATCACTAGTCCAAACATGCATGGGCGAGGTCCACAAAAGATACCTGTCCACAGACGGAGAGAACACTGCCGGGGCATCAGATAGAAATACTACAGGCACCTCAGGGGGAAGGGAAGGGGGGGCACCTCAGCCGGATGACTGCAAAGCCAGATCCACGACGGGGCTCCATGCCCATTGATGTATCCTGGGGAGTGCAAAGCCACAGCCTCTCAAGTCTCTACAGTGGGTGGTTTGCCCACTGTTCAATCCTGGGGAGTGCAAAGCCACAGTCTCTCAAGTCTCTACAGTGGGTGGTTTGCCCACTGTTCAATCCTGGGGAGTGCAAAGCCACAGTCTCCCAAGCCTCTACAGTGGGTGGTTTGCCCACTGTTCAATCCTGGGGAGTGCAAAGCCACAGTCTCTCAAGTCTCTACAGTGGGTGGTTTGCCCACTGGACCATCCTGGGGAGTGCAAAGCCACAGTCTCTCAAGTCTCTACAGTGGGTGGCTTGCCCACTGTTCAATCCTGGGGAGTGCAAAGCCACAGTCTCTCAAGTCTCTACAGTGGGTGGCTTGCCCACTTGACCATCCTGGGGAGTGTAAAGCCACAGTCTCTCAAGTCTATACAGAGGGTGGTTTGCCCACTGGACAATCCTGGGGAGTGCAAAGCCACAGTCTCTCAAGTCTATACAGTGGGTGGTTTGCCCACTGGACCATCCTGGGGAGTGCAAAGCCACAGTCTCTCAAGTCTATACAGGGGGTGGTTTGCCCACTAGACCATCCTGGGGAGTGCAAAGCCACAGATATCGCAAGTAGATAACAGCCTCCACTGGTTCTGTAGGGGGACTGGTGCCCAGACTGGATTAGTCTCCCTGTGACAGTTCCTGTCCGGTCACTGTCCTAGCTGCACATGGGATGCGTGATGTGGCGGCCTTGTCATCCTTCCCCGGTGCATGCCCTGTTCAGCGGTGCCTTGCCATGGCGGTCTCTGGACTGTTCAGCGGTGCTTTGCCATGGCAGTCTCTGGACTGTTCAGCGGTGCTTTGCCATGGCGGTTCTCGACTGTTCAGCGGTGCTTTGCCATGGCGGTCTCTGGACTGTTCAGCGGTGCTTTGCCATGGCGGTTCTCGACTGTTCAGCAGTGCTTTGCCATGGCGGTCTCTGGACTGTTCAGCGGTGCTTTGCCTTGGCGGTTCTCGACTGTTCAGCGGTGCTTTGCCATGGCGGTCTGTGGACTGTTCAGCGGTGCTTTGCCATGGCGGTTCTCGACTGTTCAGCGGTGCTTTGCCATGGCGGTCTCTGGACTTTTCAGCGGTGCTTTGCCATGGCGGTCTCTGGACTGTTCAGCAGTGCTTTGCCATGGCGGTCTCTGGACTGTTCAGCGGTGCTTTGCCATGGCGGTTCTCGACTGTTCAGCAGTGCTTTGCCATGGCGGTCCCTGGACTGGGCATTGGTGTGTGTCATGACGTTCCCTGGATTGGGCATTGGTGTGTGGCATGACGTTCCCTGGACTGGGCATTTGTGTGTGGCATGACGTTCCCTCATTGCCCAGCTGGGCTGTGGCAGCCGGGGCCCTCCTGGGCACTGACTCAGGCGGTGGTCTCCTGACCAGTGACGATACTTGGGCCCTCCTGGGCACTGACTCTGGCAGTGGTCTCCTGACCAGTGACGATACTTGGGCCCTCCTGGGCACTGACTCCGGCGGTGGCGGTGGTCTCCTGACCAGTGACGATACTTGAGCCCTCCTGGGCACTGACTCTGGCGGTGGTCTCCTGACCAGTGACGATACTTGGGCCCTCCTGGGCAATGACTCCGGCGGTGGCGGTGGTCTCCTGACCAGTGACGATACTTGGGCCCTCCTGGGCACTGACTCCGGCGGTGGCGGTGGTCTCCTGACCAGTGACGATACTTGGGCCCTCCTGGGCACTGACTCTGGCGGTGGTCTCCAGACCAGTAACGATGGTGCTGGCGGTGGTGTCCCGACCGCCGGGAAGGATGCCGCCCTTCTCCGCCGTGATGCTCACACCAGGCTGTGCAGACTTCCTCTGGCCCTTCCCCACCTTTGGAGGAGTCACAGCTGATTCTGCAATCCCCCTGGAACCGCTGTGAGTAGTTTTGCCTCCAGGAGTCTGCACACGGTCCCGTCGGCCACCTTCCAATTTCAGAGCCTTTGGCTGTTGGTGTGTCTGCATGTGTGTGATGCTTGTTTCAGTGTCTGTGGGTTGTGTGGTGCCTATGTTTGCCAGAGCTTCCCTTGGGTGTTGACGTGTGTGCATGCTGGTCTGTAGGTGTGCTTGGGATGGGCTGGGGTACAGGGGATTGGGTCTGGGTGGAGGAGGTTGGAGGGGGAGGCTAGACACAGGGACAATGGCTGCCATCAGTGCTGAGGCCAGAGATTGCAGGGTTCGCTGAAGGACAGCCTGACCAGAATGAATGCCCTCCAGGAATGCATTACCGTGTTGCAACTCTCTTTCTACACCCTGGATGGCATTCACAATGGTAGACTGCCCAACAGTGAGTGACCTGAGGAGGTCAATGGCCTCCTCACTGAGGGCAGCAGGGGTGACTGGGGCAGGGCCTGAGGTGCCTGGGGCGAAGGTGATGCCCACCCTCCTGGGTGAGCGGGCACGGGGCGAATGCTGAGGGGCTTCTGGGAGGGCGGTGCTGGTAGGGGAGGTGGCGGCTGTACCTGTAGAAGTGGGGCGCACAGATGGTGCCGCCACCACAAGGGAGCTCCCATCGGCGGACGAGTCTGTGTCGCTGGTTGGTGATCTGGTGGCCGACGTGAAGCTCCCCTCGCCCTCCGTCCCACTGGTGCATTCTGAGTCCGTGGTGTGGCCCTCCATGGCCATGTGGGATGCAGCTCCCTCGTGCTCCAGTGCCACTGTACCTCCGCCTGATGATGCTGATGCACAAAAGAGCAGGATAAGCACAAAAAGGGGGGGGGAGACAGAAGAAGAATGCACACATGGATGTCACAGGGGCATCTATACCTGTACTTGGCACTATACTGCGGTGGGGTAGAGTGCCACATGGCCTGCATTACAGAGGGGCCTAGTCTACGTATATTTGCCTGGCCTAGCTACACCCACAGTTCTCCTCCCCCACCCAGACCCCTCCACTGGACGCAAACTCCGCAGAATGAGGTTGTACTCACCCCCTTGTGTCTGCTGTTATGCCCTCAAGCGCCCATCCAACTCCGGGTAGGCCACCGCCAGGATCCGGAACATCAGGGGGGCCATGGTGCGACAGGCACCCCTCCCACGTTGGGAGGCCATCCCCAGCTGAGCCTCCGCCGTCTTCTTGCTGCAGCGGCGAATGTCCTCCCATCTCTTCCGGCAGTGGGTGCCCCGTCTCTGGTGGGCCCCCAGGCTCAGGACGTCCTTGGCGATGGCACGCCAAATGTCCTTCTTCTGGTGGGCGCTGACCTACATGACATGCACAAGGGAAGCCATTACCAACTGCACCGTAGATGTAAGTGTCCCCCCTCCCTACCCTTGCCATTTGGCACATGCAATCATGTTCCCTGAACTCTGCCCTCTTCCCTCTTACAACCAGCCCTCTCCACCCAGGCCTAGCCCATACAACGTGCTCCCTGTGTACTTACCTGTTTGTCTGGAGGACTGTAGAGTAGCGTGTACTGGGGGAGGACCCCGTCTACTAGTTTCTCCAACTCCTGAGCAGTGAAGGCATGGGCCCTTTCCCCAGACGCAGCAGCCATCGTCGCTTCCAGACCGAGGTCACAGCAGCACTTGCAGTGTAGGTCCTCTCCTGTCGAAGGTCAGGTATCTAGTGATTGAACAGATAGAAAATGGCGGTGACGTCCGCAGCGGTGCGTATCATCACTGCCGGTGCACTTGTTCATTGGCTCCTGGGACCCATAGGGTCCGATGTTAACCAATGCAGCATTGTGCCGCGGTCTACGACCGCCTACCGCGACGGTGTGCAACGCCAACGCAGTTACCCCACAATCCCATTGTCCCAGTGTAGAGGTCAGGCAGCCGCCATTTCAGGGGCCCACATGGCTTCATTTACTTCTGCGTCACACATAGCTAGGCCTACACTCAACACACATGCAGGAAGGGTTTTGTGTTTGGCGTCGTCTTCTGTGTAACTGTGGGTACATACCTTGCTACAATTTGACTCAGTCGTCGCTGTTGTCCTTCCTAGGCACCGTCAGCTGGGACATTTGAGAAGATGGCGGAATCCTCCGGTGTACCGACCGCTGGTGGACTGCTGGTGGACCTGTTGACAATGGAGGAGCGACATGTCATCGTCACCTACCGGTTTGACCGTGCCACAATCAAGGAACTATGTACACAGTTGGAGCCAGACCTGATGTCACCAATCCGCCATCCCACTGGAATCCCCCCTGACGTGCAGGTGCTGTCAGTGCTCCATTTCCTTGCAAGTGGGTCTTTTCAGACAACAGTGGCCATGGCATCAGGGATGTCCCAGCCTATGTTTTCCAACGTCCTGTCCAGAGTTTTGTCTGCCCTGCTGAAACACATAAGGAGATACATAATTTTCCCTGAGGTGGAAGATTTGGCTACAGTGAAAGGTAACTTCTATGCCCTTGGACATATCCCCAACATCATAGGTGCTATTGATGGGACCCATGTAGCTCTGGTCCACCCCCACAGGAGTGAACAGGTGTACAGGAACAGGAAGAGTTATCATTCTATGAATGTACAGATGGTCTGTTTGGCAGACCAGTACATCTCCCAGGTTAATGCTATGTTCCCTGGCTCAGTGCATGACGCCTACATCCTGCGGAATAGCAGCATCCCTGATATGATGGGTCAACTCCAGAGGCACCGTGTGTGGCTATTAGGGGACTCTGGTTACCCCAACCTGTCCTGGCTATTGACCCCAATGAGGAATCCCAGGACCAGGGCAGAGGAACGCTACAATGAGGCCCATGGGCGGACTAGGAGGGTGATCGAACGCACCTTCGGCCTCCTGAAGGCCAGGTTCAGGTGCCTCCACATGACAGGTGGTTCCCTATTCTACTCACCGAAGAAGGTGTGCCAGATCATCATCACCTGCTCCATGCTTCACAATCTTGCTTTGCGACGCCAGGTGCCTTTTCTGCAGGAGGATGGTCCAGATGACGGTGTTGTGGCAGCTGTGGAGCCTGTGGAGCCTGTGGACAGTGATGAGGAGGAAGCTGAGGAAGAAGACAACGACAACAGGGAGTCAGTCATACAGCAATATTTCCAGTGACACACAGGTGAGAACATTATCATTTTTTACATTACATTCACTGTCACACGTCTTCCTCTATCCTGTGTGTAATTTCATAGCATTATTTGGTAACTGAGTTGTTCCTTTCCATTACAGTTTCACAGGTGTGGTTACCAACGTGTGTCATCTGCATGCATCCTTCAAGGACTTGTGATGTGTGACATAGGTATGTTGCCTTTACAAATAGAAACGCATTTTGACACTGTCATTGATAATACATATTACCAAATCATAGACTGACTCCAGATTGTTTTGTGGTTCAAGGGTGTTTATTGAAGTGCTCAAAAATGGAGGGGGGTTGTCAAATGGTGAGTGGGGATGGTGGAGGAATGTCCATGGCAGAGTCCAGTCTATTAGTCTCACAGGTACACTGCCCATCTGGGCATAGGAAGTGGAGCTGGGGCAGTTTAAGTATGGACAGGGTAACAAAGTGGGACAGTGGGAGGACAATCAGGGTGGTCTCATTTCCTGGCGGGGGTCTTGCCATCTTGCTCTGTCCTGTTCCTGGATCTCAGGGACCGCTTGCGTGGTGGTTGTCCGTCTGCAGGGGGTGGGGTGCTGGTGTGGTGGTCCTGTGGCGGGGCGTCTTGTCCACTAGCGCCGGCGGAGGGGGTGAGCAATTCATCGTCCTGCCTAGTGTCAGGGGCCCCTTGGAGTGCCGCGGTGTCCCTCAAGGTCTGCTGTATGTCCTTCAGCACCCCTACGATGGTGCCCAAGGCGGAGCTGATGGTCCTGAGCTCCTCCCTGAACCCCAAATACTGGTCCTCCTGCAGGCGCTGGGTCTCCTGAAACTTGTCCAGGACCATCGCCATCGTCTCCTGGGAGTGGTGGTATGCTCCCATGATGGAGGATAGGGCCGCATGGAAAGTGGGTTCCCTTGGCTTTCCGCCCCCTGTCGCACAGCAGCCCTCCCAGTTCCCCTGTGTTCCTGTGCCTCCGTCCCCTGGACCGTGTGCCCACTACCACTGCCCCCAGGTCCCTGTTGTTGTTGGGGTGGTGGGTTACCCTGGGTTCCGTGTAGTGGTGAACACACCGCTGATTGACCTGTCCTGGGTAAGGAGGTTTGGGCCCGCTGGGTGGGTGCTGTGCTGGTGTTACCAGAGGGTGGAAGGTCAGTGTTGGGCTGTGCCTGTGCAAGGGGAACCGACTGTCCCGAGGCCCACGATGGTCCGGGCTGGTCATCAGGATCCAGTAGGGCAGAGCTGCTATCGTCACTGTGGGCCTCTTCTGTGGGTGGAGTGGAGTTGTCTGGACCCTCCGGGGTGGTGACTGTCCTTCGTGATCCTGCTGGGGCATAAGGACATGATTATTGCATGTGTGTGTGTCATGGTGTGCAATTGGTGGGTGAGTGTCTCCCCCAGTGCAAGCATTCCTGTGTGGGGGTTGGGTGATGATGGTTGGGGGGGGTGTTGTGGGTATGTGCAGTAAGCATGCTTTAGTGCTGGGTGTCCATGCTTAGCTGTGTCATGCAGGGCTTGGTGTTGGGATGTGTGGTTTGTGTTATGAGTACATTAGTGAGGATTTGGAGTGATAGGGGAGGGGGTGAGGGTGGGGGTGTGTGATAGCATGCAGGTAGGGTGGGGGATACAAAGGTTATGAATTGACTTACCAGTGTCCATTCCTCCACCGACTCCTCCGAGGCCCTCTGGATGCATGATGGTCAAGACTTGCTCCTCCCATGTTGTTAGTCCGCCGCCAGTCCGCTGAACCGCAATGTTGTGCCTGGAGACCGCTGAATGCACCTTCCCCCGTAGGTCGTTCCACCTCTTCCTGATGTCCTCCCTATTTCTTGGGCGCTGTCCCACAGCGTTGACCCTGTCGACTATTCTGCGCCATAGCTCCATCTTCCTGGCTATGGATGTGTGCTGCACCTGTGAGCCAAATAGTTGTGGCTCTATCCGTAGGATTTCCTCCACCATGACCCTGAGTTCCTCCTTGAAAAAGCAGGGGTGTCTTTGGCGTGACATGGGGTGGTGTGGGTGATGCGTGGGGTGGTGTATGTGTTGATGAGTGTGGTGATGTGTAGTGGTGTGTGGTGTTTTGTGCATGGATGTTGTGTTGGTGATGGTGTTGTGTGCCTCTGTGTGGTGGGATTGTCTAATCTGTGCTGTCTCTCTGGCCTTCGTGAATAATTTTTGGTAGGGGTTTGTGGGTGATGTGGGTGTGTGTTTTATATTGTGTTGGGTGTGTGGGAGTGGTGTTTGTATGTGTATCAGGTGTGTGTATTTTGAATTGTCCAATGTGGCAGTGTTTTGGAGATGTGTTTGTATTTTGAGCACGGCGGTGTGTACCGCCAATGGAATACCGCGGTTGAAAGACCGCTGCATGGATTCGTGGGCCGTAATAGCATGGGCGGGTTTCTGTTGGCGTGGAGGTGGAGGTTTTGCTTTCACCAGTTTAACACTGACCTTTGGTGTGGCGGACTTGTGTGGGTGTCTGAATTTCGGCGGATTCCGAGATGTGGGTCATAATAGCTGTGGCGGAATTCCGCGGCCGCGGCGGTGTTTTGGCGGTCTTCTGCACGACGGTAAGCGCCTTTTACCACCAATATTGTAATGACCCCCATTATCTTTTCTCTCACGTAGGACTCCTACCACTCCGCATTCCTCTCGCTTTCCACAGCCCCACAAGACTCTCTCATGCCTGTGTGAGTATCAGAAAATCTGAAGCTCACAGCCACCCCATCTTACTGACCAAGCTATGCCCCAGTGTACTGTTTTTATAGGTGGATTGAATCTTTACACACCATGTATTTCATGTGCTGTCTGTATGTACACTTAAGTAACAAAGATGATGAGTCATGTTCAGGCAATCGACTTTGCTGACCCTTGCCCTGAGTCCTTAATGCGGTCCCTGATGCGATGCCCCCTGGCCCCCAGCCTTTCTAAAAATTACCTTACCCCTGCCCTAAGCCCTAAAAGCAGACACCATTGTGACCCCCAACGACCCCAGCCTTCTAAAAACTACCCGACCCCTGCCCCAAGACCTAAAACCGGACCCCATCCTGACCCCCTGGACCCTAGCCCTTCTAAAAACTACCCGACCCCTGCCCTAAGCCAGAAAACCAGACCCCAGTGCGACCCCGCCCACCCCTTTTAAAAACTACCCGACCCCTGCCCTAAACCTTAAAACCAGACTCCAGCGCAACCTCCCTGGCCCCCGGACCTTCAAACAACAATTCGATACCTGCCGTAAGCCCAAAAACCGGACCCCAGCGTGACTCACCCTTCCCTTCTTAAAACTACCCAACCCCTGTCCTAAGCCCTAAATTCAGACCCCAGCACTACACCTGACCCCTGCCCCGGGCCCTAAAACCAGATTCCAGCGCAACCCCCTCGGCCCCCAGCCCAAGAAATACCCATCCCCTACCCTGAACCCTAAAACCACCCCATCCTTCGCCCCAAGCCCGAAAACCATCCCGACCTAAAACCATACACCCTGCTCCAAACCCTAAAACCACCCCACCCCTCGCACCTAGCCTGGAAACAGTCCCCCTTCCCTTAAACCATAACCCCCACTCCAATCCCTAAAATGGTTGTCGCCCCCATCCCCTGCCCCCCACCCTGTGCCCTAAAACTGTGTCACCACCCCCAAGTCTGAACGCCATCCCTTACACCTCCACCCTAAAACCGTACCCCTGTGCTCCAAACCTTAAAACTGTCCCTGCCCCCTCCCTAAAGCCATACTCTCCCACCGCCCAAGCTCTTAACCCCATCGCTACCAGGCCTTTTCCCCCTCCTGTGCCGAGCCTTTTTTTGGCTATTTGGGTCAGTTCGCGCTTAGGCCCTCATAACTTTTTGTTCACATAAGCTACCCATGCCAAATTTGCGTCCTTTTTTTCCAACATCCTAAGGATTCTAGAGGTACCCGGACTTTGTGGGTTCACCAGAAGGAGGCCAAAAAATTAGCCAAAATACAGTGAAAATTTAGTTTTTTTTAAAAAAATGGGAAAAAGGGGCTGCAGAAGAAGGCTTGTGGTTTTTTCCCTGAACATTGCATCAACAAAGGGTTTGCGGTGCTAAAATCACCAGCTTCCCAGCTTTCAGGAACAGGCAGACTTGAATCAGAAAACCCAATTTTTCAACACAATTTTGCCATTTTACTGGGACATACCCCATTTTTACGATTTTTTGTGCTTTCAGCCTCCTTCCAGTCAGTGACAGAAATGGGCATGAAACTGATGCTGGATCCCAGAAACTGAAACATTTCTGAAAAGTAGACAGAATTCTGAATTCAGCAAGGGGTAATTTGTGTAGATCCTACAAGGGTTTCCTACCGAAAATAACAACTGAAAAAAGAAAATATTGAAATTGAGGTGAAAAAATCTGCAATTTTTCTCTACGTTTTACTCTGTAACTTTTCCCTCAATGTCAGATTTTTTAAAGCAATATACCGTTACGTCTGCTGGACTCTTCTGGTTGCGGGGATATATAGGGCTTGTAGGTTCATCAAGAACTCTAGGTACCCAGAGCCAATAAATGACCTGCACCCTGCCTTCGGTTTTCATTCTTTACCGGGTATACAGCAATTCATTTGCTGAAATATAAAGAGTAAAAAATAGCTATCAAGAAAACCTTTGTATTTCCAAGATAAGGTGTTGAGGAGCAGTGGTTATTTGCACATCTCTGAATTCCGGGGTGCCCATACTAGCAGGTGAACTACAGGGCATTTTTCAAATAGACGTCTTTTTTATACACTCTCTTATATTTGGAAGGAAAAAATGTAGAGAAAGACAAGGGGCTTGTTGCTATTCTATGTTCCCCCAAGTCTTCCGATAAAAATGATACCTCACTTGTGTGGGTAGGCCTAGCGCCCGCGACAGGAAATGCCCCAAAACACAACGTGGACACATCCCATTTTTTTACAGAAAACAGAGGTGTTTTTTGCAAAGGGCCTACCTGTAGATTTTGGCCCCTAGCTCAGCCGGCACGTAGGGAAACCTACCAAACCAGCACATTTTCAAAAACTAGAGACCTAGGGGAATCCAAGATGAGGTGACTTGTGGGGCTCTGACCAGGTTCTGTTACCCAGAATCCTTTGCAAACCTCAGAATTTGGCTAAAAAAACACATTTTCCTCACATTTCGGTGACAGAAAGTTCTGGAATCTGAGAGGAGCCACGAATTTCCTTCCACCCAGCGTTCCCCCAAGTCTCCCGATAAAAATGGTACCTCACTTGTGTGGGTAGGCCTAGCGCCCACTAAAGGAAATGGCCCAAAACACAACGTGAACACATCCCATTTTTTTACAGAAAACAGAGGTGTTTTTTGCAAAGTGCCTACCTGTGGATTTTGGCCCCTAGCTCAGCTGGCACCTAGGGAAACCTACCAAACCAGCACATTTTTGAGAACTAGAGACCTAGGGGAATACAAGATGGGGTGACTTGTGGGGCTCTGACCAGGTTCTGTTACCCAAAATCCTTTGCAAACCTCAAAAAGTGGCTAAAAAAACAAGTTTTCCTCATATTTCGGTGACAGAAAGTTCTGGAACCTGAGAGGAGCCACAAATTTCCTTCCACCCAGCGTTCCCCCAAGTCTCCCGATAAAAATGGTACCTCACTTGTGTGGGTACGCCTAGCGCCCACGAAAGGAAATGGCCCAAAACACAACGTGGACACATCACAATTTTTTTAAAGAAAACAGAGGTGTTTTTTGCAAAGTGCCTACCTGTAGATTTTGCCCCCTAGCTCAGCCGGCACCTAGGGGGAACCTACCAAACCTGTGCATTTTTTAAAACTAGAGACCTAGGGGAATCCAAGATGGGGTGACTTGTGGGGCTCTGACCAGGTTCTGTTACCCAGAATCCTTTGCAAACCTCAAAATTTGGCTAAAAAAACACATTTTTGGCTAAAAAAACACATTTTCCTCACATTTCGGTGACAGAAAGTTCTGGAATCTGAGAGGAGCCACAAATTTCCTTCCACCCAGCGTTCCCCCAAGTCTCCTGATAAAAATCGTACCTCACTTGTGTGGGTAGGCCTAGCGCCCACGAAAGAAAATGGCCCAAAACACAACGTGGACACATCCAATTTTTTTTACAGAAAACAGAGGTGTTTTTTGCAAAGTGCCTACCTGTAGATTTTGGCCCCTAGCTCAGCCGGCACCTAGGGAAACCTACCAAACCTGTGCATTTTTTAAAACTAGAGACCTAGAGAAATCCAAGATGGGGTGACTTGTGGGGCTCTGACCAGGTTCTGTTACCCAGAATCCTTTGCAAACCTCAAAATTTGGCTAAAAAAACACATTTTCCTCACATTTCGGTGACAGAAAGTTCTGGAATCTGAGAGGAGCCACAAATTTCCTTCCACCCAGCGTTCCCCCAAGTCTCCCGATAAAAATGGTACCTCACTTGTGTGGGTAGGCCTAGCTCCCACAAAAGGAAATGGCCCAAAACACAACATGGACACATCACATTTTTTCACAGAAAACAGTGCCTACCTGTAGATTTTGGCCCCTAGCTCAGCCAGCACCTGGGGAAACCTAGCAAACCAGCACAGTTCTGAAAACTAGACACCAAGGGGAATCCAAGATGGGGTGACTTGTGGGGCTCTGACCAGGTTCTGTTACCCAGAATCCTTTGCAAACCACAAAATTTGGCCCAAAAAACACTTTTCCTCTCATTTTGGTGACAGAAAGTTCTCGAATCTGAGAGGAGCCACAAATGTCCTTCCACCCAGCGTTCCCCCAAGTCTCCTGATAAAAATTGTACCTCACTTGTGTGGGTGGGCCTAGCGCCCACGAAAGGAAATGGCCCAAAACACAACGTGGACACATCACATTTTTTCACAGAAAACAGAGGTGTTTTTTGCAAAGTGCCTACCTGTGGATTTTGGCCTCTAGCTCAGCCGGCCCCAGGGGGGGCAGAAATTGCCTAAAATAAATTTGCCCCAAGGGGAGCGACCCTTGCCTACTGAGTCGCTCCCCTTGCATGACGGTGCAAAAAAAAAAGATCCCCAGTGCTTAGTGGTTTCTGCCCTCCTTGGGGGTTTCTGCCCCCCTTGGGGGCAGATTCACCTAAAATCGGGCGATTTGCCCCCAAGGGGGGCAGAAATGGTCTAAATACAATTTGCCCCTCCATGGGAGCGACCCTTGCCTAAGGGGTCGCTCCCCATCTCTAAAAAAATAAACAAAACAAAAACACACAATAAAATTAGCCCTGGCGCCTAGAGGTTTCTGCCCCCCCTGGGTGCAGATCGGCCTAATACCAATAGGCTGATCTGCTGCCAGGGGGGGGCAGAAATGGCCTAAGATACATTTGTCCCCCCACCCCCCCCGGGGAGCGACCCTTGCCTACAAGGTCGCTCCCCTTGCGTGACGGCGCAAAAAAAAAAGATCCCTGGTGCCTAGTGGTTTCTGCCCCCCTTGGGGGCAGATTGACCTAAAATCGGCTGATCTGCCCCCAAAGCAGGCAGAAATGGCCTAAATACAATTTGCCCCTCCAGGGGAGCGACCCTTGCCTAAGGGGTCGCTCCCCAACACTCTAAAAAAACAAACAAAAAAAAAAATGTGCCCTGGCGCCTAGAGGTTTCTGCCCCCCCGGGGGCAGATCGGCCTAATACCAATAGGCCGATCTGCCCCCAGGGGGGGCAGAAATGGACTAAAAGAAAATAGCCCCCCCACACCCCCAGGGGAGCGACCCTTGCCTACAAGGTCGCTCCCCTTGCGTGACGGCGCAAAAAAAAAGATTCCTGGTGCCTAGTGGTTTCTGCCCCCCTTGGGAGCAGATTGACCTAAAATCAGCCGATCTGCCCCCAAAGCGGGCAGAAATGGCCTAAATACAATTTGCCCCACAGGGGAACGATCCTTGCCTAAGGGGTCGCTCCCCTTACGTGAAAATCACGAACAAAAAAAAACTCCCTGGTGTCTAGTGGTTTCTGCCCCCCATAGGGGCAGATTGGCCTCATAAAAATAGGCCAATCTGCCCCCAAGGGGGGCAGAAATGGCCTAAATATAATTTGCCCCCTATGGGAGCGACCCTTGCCTAAGGGGTCGCTCCCCACACCTAAAACAAAATACAAAAAAATAAAATAAAAAATTATCTCTGGTGCCTAGAGGTTTCTGCTCCCCCTGGGGGCAGAAAAGGCCTTAAAAAAAATGCCCCCCCCCTGGGAGCGACCCTTGCCCAAGGGGTCGCTCCCTTATGCCAGTTTCATTTTTTTTTAAATATCCCTGGTGTCTAGTGGGCGTTTTGACAGCCGGATTGCTTTCAATCCGGCTGCCAAAACGCAGAGAGAGACTTCAAAGGGAAGGAAATACATTTCCTTCCCTTTGAAGCCTCTCTCGGCCTCCCCCACGTGATCGGAAGAGAAATGCTTGCACGGGGAGGCTCTGTGACAAACAGCGTGCGCTCGCGGGCTGATGTCACGGGGGTCGGGGGTGGAAGGGGAAGGGCTTCCCCTTCCATCACTGCCCTTGGGGGGGTGGGGGGAAGCACACAGAGGGAGCGAGAGCGCTCCCTCTGGGCTGTGTGCCGAGGACGTAATGGTTACGTCCTCGGCACAGCAGCATTGTGCCGCAGGGCGTAACCATTACGTCCGCGGCACAGAACCGGTTAAACAGTACCCACCAAGGCCCAGGCCCAGTCCCTCTTACCTTCCTCTTGAAGACAAAGAGCTAGCTCCTATGAGGAGCGGCGCAAGTCATTCTGAGGAAACACAAGTTTCTCTGTTTCCTCTAACATTGCTGATAGCCTTTACCATGATTAATACGCATTGCCCTTACCATGCATACCATTACAAGATATTTTTTTTGTCTTAATGGTATGAGTGGTAAAGGCTATTTGTGGTAATGATGCATGCAGTGTAACACATGCGTGGTAATGGCTATTCGGGGAAACAGCCACGTTGTAATGGCTGTTTCTCCACACTGTCAGATGGTTGTTTTCAAAATGTATTCAGAGAGAAAGTACATAGGCCTGCACATTAAAAGTCACATCCTAAAACAAAGGCCCATATTTATACTTTTTTAGCGCTGCATTTGCGCCGCTTTTTTACACAAAAGCGGCGCAAACCTACAAAATACAATTGTATTTTGTAAGTTTGCACCTCTTTTGCGTCAAAAAATGGCGCAAATGCTGCACTAAAAAGTATAAGTATGGGCTAAAATGAGGCTCTGATGGTCATATACAAAGTGATTAAGAGCTTTTTTCATTGACTCAACACTTCAGTAGATGACCAAGTATAATTCTTCAGACATCTGAATTAAAGTCATACTAAAGTACAACACCAGAAAGGTAAATTTACTCTAATCATTCTTAAAAGAAACACAAAATATTTCAAATAAACAAAGGTGAACTAAATATTAAAAAATTGGAAAACAGGATGCAAAGAGGATAAGACATTTTAGGGGGAAATGGAGAGGCGCTGCTGTGCTAAATTATTGACCCATTGCAATCTCTGGTGTTGATCAGACTCACACAGTACATTGTTTAACTGTCTAGGGTGGCTTCGCCCTTCTGCATGGAAACTGTTAGCAGTCTTGTCTTGTCTTCCCAGCGCACAGCATCTTAGCTTAAAATGTGAGGCAGTGATTAGTGTTTATATCATACCAATATCAATACCAAGTAGGGGTTCAGATTCCCCTTGAGTCAGTGCACTCATACAGGGAAAAGGAAAATTCCTGTGGGTCTCCCGCTTGCTTCCTCCCATTTCAACCCTCCTACTCTAACCTGGACAGAAACATATTTGGAAGGGGGTGCAGGTGGTGGCTATGACTGGTGCCTCAGCAACAGTGGCAACAAACCTACCTGATTTTCATCACAAGGGATTACAATTAATTATTTTTGTTGACATAGTAAAAAAAAAACTCATTTACTACTCAGTGTTCCTATACCAAATGTAGCAGTGCAGTGGGATATGGCTGGCCATTTTAACTGAAGTACTATTTTCACACCTCAACAAGATTCCGAGCCACAGCATATGTTGAGCAATTAGTTTGTTTTTCAGAGCTTTGGTTATCACTGTACTGGATGCTATAGAACATTTGTTCTGCACATACCTGCTAAAACTGGTCACAATAGGAAAAACAAGAGTAATCACTGGACCGTCAAAAGTAACTGTAGAACAGTCCAGCACTTCTTGCCCACTTTTCAGAAGCATTCCTCGACCAACAACTAAAAAAAAGAAAATACGGAATCCGTTAGGTAATATAACTAGGTTCACATACAGGGCACAAGTCCTAAAAAAAGAAGTGGGGTGACTAACCAAGTTACATCATGGTGTGTGACATTGCATGTGACATCACAGGAAGTGGCATGACAGCCCATGACCTCACAGGAAGCACCACCAAAAGAAGTGACATCAGATCTTAAGACCTCCCACATATAACGCGCATTACCAGATTTAACAAATTAAAGCTCATCAGTATTTAAGTCTGTGACTTGAGTTTCCCTGCCTGAAGGAATTAACAACTCCAATGTGGATGACTTTTGGTGACTAACTACAGAAGCGAAGCCACTAAGTGCCACAGCTAGACATACTAAACTTGGCACCAGGAATGAAGCACAGTTTGTGCATTACATTAAAACTGCTAAAAACTATAATTGTGACTATCAAAACTGTAAAAATGCATTAATCTACCTAGCATACAGCCACTGTGTACATTGACAATTTTAGCCCACTTTGGCCATTATCAAAAACATTGCATTTGGTATTCCAAGCACGGCAAACAATATTGCAGATGAAAGATGCAGCACTAGCTGTGTATTCTGCACATATATTAATTTAGACATTATGGATCATGCTGTATTGCCGTAGGATGTTTAATAATAAAAAAAACAAGTAGATAGTGGGACCTTTTACATCATTGAAACTCTAACATGAGTAGCAAAACCACGTAAAAATACCATGCATCCGGTATCTTTGTTGTGATGGGCAGTAGGATCTACCTTCCTAGATTGAGTATCATACACATAGTGGTGAGCAGTAAGACATATGTTAACATCTGACAAGGGATTAAAAAAAGGAAGAGGAGGACCCATCATGAGACCTATGAATATTAGTGAAGAAAGGCATGCAGTACTAAGACAATTTTGTAAGGGTGACTTATCAAGTTCATGGTGCTGAAACCTCTTTCGCAATTATTTGAAGTTACTGGTAGTATGTTCATTGCCCTCAAAACGGGCTGCATTTTTTCTGAAATCTCATTTCCAACATCATTATAGTCTGAAACTTTCTGATATGAGGTTATAATTAAGAGAGAATCTCATGCACAGGTCTATAACTAAAACAAACTAAATACCTTAAAACTACTCTCCTCTGCATTTGTTTGAGGGGGCTGCTAGGAGTGTGTTTCTGAAGCCATTAGTATAGCCAGGGTCCTTAAGGACAAGGACAGGCAGCAAAAAGTAGTAAAATAATACAGGAAGAACAATGCTGAATCCAACAATCAAGTGGTAACATTATTATAGAAAAAATATAAAACATGGGGGATATTTAAAATCAATAAAGGGCTTAAATATATAGAGTAACATAATGAACAGTGTGGTGAACTATACCTAAATCTTTGAAATTGTATATCTCTGGTTGTACTGATTGGATTTTTGTTGTTTGGTCACAAATTGTTTATTAAATTATGAGCTATTTTTCTAATTTGGTTTGGGATTTTTCTTTTGTTGTGTTTTCACTTAATTACTGTTTTTATGTTGAGTAAATACTTTACACAGTGCCTCTAAGTTAAGCTTAACTGTATTTGTGCCGAGCTACCAGAGGGTTAAGCTGAGGTTATTTTAGTGGCTTTTGTGGTTCACCCTGACAGGGATTATAGTTGTTGCTTGAAAGAATTTTCACCACCCCTCAATATATAACCCAATTAAAAGCCCTGTCAAGGGACGGAATTACACTATGTGAATGCAGAAAACCTAGGGTCAATCTTGGCTTCCTGGATTGACCAAATTGTGTGACTCTAGGCAAACATGTCATGTGTTTAATTCAAAATAATTCAGTGTTGTTTCATGTACAATAAGAACTTGGATACAGTAGGCTCCTATTAACCAGCAAGCCCTGCCGGGCTTCTTCCTTCCTATTTCAGTCGTTTGCAGCATGTGCTCCAGCTCCAATGGTAGGCAAGGCACAGGAGGGCAAAGGCAGGTGTACCAGCTTGGCTGATTACCTTCTTAAAGTGTATGCAAGCTGCATTCTAGGAGAATCAGAGTGTGGACATGTTTATACGTTCTTCCTTCTGATTTCTTCCACGCTTCTGGCACTTGGAATGCTGTGAAATGCTGTGAAAAATCACAGGGCGTACACAAAGCAATTTACCTGCCTTGCTACTGCACTATGCAATGATCCTCACAGCAGTGCTGGAATTGGAAAAACTTGACTCCAGGAACGCATCAATTATGAGTCAAGGTGTGGCAACGAAAAGAGGAAGTGGATTAACAAGGGCAGAGTCTTAAAAAACAGTCTGAACGTTAACACATATTTTTTTTTTTTAAACTCTGCCACAAAGAAATTGGAACCAAGGAGAAAATCACTTGTACACCGATAAAAATTTGTTTAAAAAAATCTGTTCTGGCTTAATTGATCGCAAAGGCTGCATATAAAAAAGTGTATAGGTTTAAGGTGCCTAGTGCAGATATATTTGTATGCATAGTAAATTTCAGGGAATAATTATAATAATAATAATAACGATAATAGGAATAATGGTAAGATACATCTAGTGGTTAATGCACTTGCTGGATAGAGATCACGACTCATAACGTAGCAAAGAGGGTCATTGTGTATTCTGCAAAGCACATCCTGTAACAGGCACATGACAGCTTTTATTTCATGTAGGGAGGTAAGAGCTTTTAACACTGAGATAACTTTGTTGCTTGCAGTTCATAAATTGTAGTCCTAATATAACAGAATGAGCTATCAGCAGACATCAAGGACCTGCGTGCAAACTGCAGGGCATGTGTTTACCCAGGGCCACTGGATTTATGTGATTCCACAGCTGCAGCAGTTTCCACAAAATCATAAATTTGACACACTTTCCACATAATTCATCATCTGTGGCATAATCTGCAGATTTTAACAAAAAACCGTTTCTAACAGAAATGGATGAAAATTTGCTAAAAACATGGTGCCATGTGTCCTTGCACAGTGGGAGGCCCTTCGCAAAGGATGACTGGTTATGTTTTTGTTGTTTACTGCTGTATTTGGGTATTAAACTGGTACTAGTATGATTAAATATTTCATAAGACAATGCTGTCATGTGTAGAATTGAAATAATAATGAAGTAATGCTAACACATAATGTGCTGATTTACACTGCATAATTTGCATTTACTTGCTGCATAATTTAGTCAACCGTCCCACATAATTTGGTCCTCTGCTGCCACATAATTCCAGTGGCCCTGGTTTGGACCATACTGTTTTTTCTATTAATCTGTTATTATAAGGCTGCTAAAAGGGGTTCTTTTAGTTAGTAATACAGTCTTATTGGCACAGACAACCCCCAGCATTGCATTAACGTTTGAAATCCTGACTTTATGTTTCTCCCAGTTATGCTTTCTTAACACATAATACCTACCAGTGAGGTTGATTTGTATAACCTACACTTTGTAACCCTCAATAACTTTTGTAACACATCCTAAACATTGATTTATACACTTGTATAATGTGTTATCAGTGTATAATGTGTGTGCTGTAAAGCATTCTGACACCGTAAAATCGGATTTGTAGCACTACAAAAGAATACAATTATTTAAAAAGTGGTATTTAAACTGTTACTCATGTAAATACTCATACAGACTGATACATCTGGCATTCTTACAGTGGATGCATATCAATTGTATATAGGAGCTGAATAAAGTGAAAAAAACTTGCCTCCAGATCCTAGAGTTGGAAATGTCCCTTTCTGCAGGGTTATCCTTAAACTTTTTGCCATTCTCCTCCTATTTTTCTGAACCCTTTTTGTCGCCTTGTGGACTCTGGCCACTTTATGACTTCTATGCATGTGTTCTCTCCACTACAATTTGATATGATTGATTTATACCTATGTGGCTTATTTAATTTACCTGTAAATCCCTTGTAAAGTGGTATACCATATACTCAGGGACTGTAAATTAAAAGCTACCAGTGGGCCTGCAGTGCAAATTGCACAACCCACAGAAGTAGACTGTCAAACCTTTCTCAGGCCTGCCACTGCAGGGCCTGCGTGCTCAGTTTACTGCCACACTGGTTTGGCAAGTCAAACCACTTGCCAAAATCTAATCTCCCTTCTTACTATGCCTATGTCACCCCTAAATTAAGCCCTGTATAGCCCTATGGGCAGGGTGCTGTGTATGTAAAAGGTAGGACACATATTTTTATGTGCTACATGTCCTAGTAGTTTTTCCCTGCTGTGAGTGCTGCTCCTGTCATAGGTTTGCATTGGGAATACCCATGTATGACTAAATGGTCATTTCTGATCTATAAGGAGTAGCGTGGGCATGTTTGGAATGTTCAGAATGGTAGTGATAATTCGTGCTTACTGGTGTAACTGGACTTTACATTACTATATTAGAAATGCCACTTTTAGACAGTGGGAATTTCTGTGTGTTTATAGCTCTGGTGCTTTGCGGCCTGACTTCAATCCACATCAAGGGCAGAGTGACAGCTCCACTTTGTGCATACTTCTCAGGCAGCCATCCATCAAGGAGGGTTAGGTGTGACAGGGTTACACCTGCATTCATCTACATACTGATGATCTTCCTGGAATGGGACAGAGGGAGGCGGGGCACACTTAACACTTCTATAGTCTGTGTCCTGCTCTCACACAAAGGGCTTCTTTACCCCCTACTGATGTCTGAATCCTGGGAGAAGGGGAAGGGAAATTCTTGGAACTGGCCAGACCTGGCTGGAAACTTCTCCCACCTTCTAGAAGCTGGCCATTTTGAGTATAAGTAGAGGGGCTCTTGCCCATGATTTTAAGAGCACTTTTGGAACTGGGACTGGATCTCTGTCAGAAGGACCGCTGGACTGCACAAATGACTCCCTGGATTGCTTTTACACTTGTTTCCCTGCTGATCAGCTGCTCCTTGACTTGGGTTGGATTGGCATTGTTGGACTGCCAGTAGGAACCACCCCTACCTGCCTGTAGGGTGCTGGTCTCTCCATCCCCTGTTGCCTGCCTTTGTGTCCCTTTGAGTGTCTCTGTGGAGGCCAGCATATGGTGAGCACTGTGTCCTGCTCCTGGTTTCATTTACAACTAGCACATGGGGAGCGCTTCACGTTTCACTTCATAAACACATGGTGAGCACAGTATAACCTGACTCCATTGGGGCTACCGGCGCATGGTAAGCGCTGAGCAATTCCTTCTTTCCCCCTTGGTTGTATGGCCGGCATGAGAAGGGCACTAAATTTCGGACCATTCAGAAGTGAGGCCATTCTCTCGGGTGGTTAACCTTCTGCACCTTTCAGTTCCCCTGCTTGCTCCAGCACCACATTCTGCTCACCATAGCAACGCTGAGAGAAGCTATGACAACAGGACCACTCCACGACCCGAGGCAGGCCAGCCCTCCGAAGACCTGCTCCAGCTGGCCCCGTCACTCTGGTCTCCACAGTGTGCTGTGCCTGCTCTATAGGACCGGTGTGGCAGCCAAATCCTCCCTGGCATTCCCTCCAGCTGCACCATTCAAGCAAAGAGAGCGCGGGACAGCACGCCACCAAGAGAGGAGAGAGAGAGGCTGTCCCCAGAGGGAGACTGCGCCTGAAGGAAAGTACTGCAGAGGGGAGAGTACCTCCGACATCAGGGAAGCTGCCTCACACCTATCCTGTGGGCGGATCCAGGGGAACTGTTTGCAGATCTGCGCTGCAAGTGGGAAGCTCCAGGAAGGGCCCCCGACTCACCCAAGTGTTGCCCCCATCTCCTGGGTCGGCCGCTTATGAGTTATTTCTTCTTGGTGGAGGTCCCTGGTTGCCACTGGGACGTGCTTCATCCCCGGAGGTGCTACCTCTGGTGATTACCGTAACATCTGTAACAGGTGCGCGTCCCGCAGCCTACGAGATAACCCTGGCCAAAGTTCCCTACATGAGTGCGCTGTGTCCTATGATGGTGAATTGGGTGCCCTCAATAGTGTTTACACTAGTACGATGAGTTGTGTACCTGCACCTGATGCAGCTCATGCCCTGGAATGATAGTGTATGTCGATTTGGTACTTCACTAGCCACATAATAAATGCTAGCTGCTTTATCTGGAAGGAGCTTATAGTCTCACTTTGATCTATGTGTCATGCCTCCCACAACATCACTTTATTTGCCCCAGTGTGATGCGTCATACATCCATTGGATGTCCTGCATTTCATTCCCTGATGTTATAACCTGTGTGTTTTGCCTTGCATTGTCAGGACAACAAGTCTATCCTGATTACTGCATAATAGCACATCAATGTTTTCTTCCCCAATGTTTTGAAGTCTACTAGTAGTTTCCTTCTTGCACTCATTGCGATGTTGGTGACAATTGCCTAGTGGCAAAGTAGATTCTGATTGATGTGATATTGGTCTATGATTTTTGTATAATATATTTGATATTTTATACACTTAGGGGCATTTTAAACTCTGTTTTCACCGAATTAGCGTCATTTTGTTTTTACCCTAATTCAGTGCAAAACTAACTTCATACTTATACTTTGGCGCTAGACCCTTCTAGCGCCAAATTTATGGAGTTAAAGTCATTTTTTGGAAGTAGAAACCTACCTTGCCTTAATGAGAGGCAAGGTAGGCCTTTCCGTACAAAAAATGACTCTATGGCCTTAACACCATATTTATATTCCTGTGCAAAAGTGATGCACGGGAGGGAGAAGGGGTCAAAAAATGGTACAAAGCTTGTTTTGCCCCATTTTTTAACTCCTGGGTCAGGGCAGGTGTTAGGGGACCTGTGGGCCTATTTCCACAGTGGAGCACCATGGAATAAGCCCACAGGTGCCCTCTCCGGCCCCAGGGACACCCACACCAGAGGGACGGCAGAGGATGGCGGACCCCATCCCAGGTAAGTACAGCTAAGTATTTTATTTTATTTTTTAAAGTGCCATAGGGGGGCCGGAAATAGGCCCCCATACATGGCACAGGGTGCAATGGCCATGCCCAGGGGACCCTTGTCCCCTGTGCTGGCCATTGGGGTGGTGGGCATGACTCCTGCCTTTTCTAAGGCAGGAGTCACGTGGCATGGTAGGTTTAGCACCATAAAATGACGCTAATCTGGTTAGAGTAATTTATTTTTACTCTAACCTGCCTAAAGTCATTTTTTGGTGCAAAACCCCCTTCTTCCATACTGCCAGCCCTACCCGACTAATGTCATTTGTTTTGATGCTAGCTTACCCTTTGCACCGGCTTGCACCCTTCCATAAATATGGTGCCCAGCTGGTGCACAGAAATGGTGCAAGCCAGTGCTAAACTTTTTGGTGCAAAACTGCAATAGTGCAGTTTTGCACCAAAAAGTATAAATCAGGGCCTAGGTGTGCAGCCTCTTTTGTGGTGTATTTTATTGAGTCACTTGTGTGAGTGTGTTGCGCAAACACTTTACACATGACCTCTGGATATAAGCCTGACTGCTCTGTGCCAAACTACCAAGGGTTGAGCACAGGTTATCTTTGGTGTATAACTGACACGCCCTGACTAGAGTGGGAGCTTCTGCCTGGCTGAAGCACATACCCTAGCTAACCAGAAACCCCATTTCTAACACTACGTTCTGTTAAGTACTTGTAAATTGAAAAGTTGAATGCCTTTGCTTCTGTTCCATTGTGTAGGCATCTAGTTGTTAGGCCCCATAAATCCTCCAGCCAGGTTCCTACTGGAACAAAAGGAGGGCTAATGGCCCCTTAAACTGGGCCTTTGTTATGGCCCATCTGGAATCTCCAATAAGAAAGCCCCCTCACTGCCTGCAGTTTGCTGCTCAGAACAGAAAGTAGTCAACGTGCAGGCGCTATTGAATGTGTCCTGGTGTCAGCAAATTACACCAGGTCATATTCGGCATATTTCATTGGGGCCCAACTTTGTGGCAGGGTGGACGACGACCACATTGTGAAAATAGTGGGTGGATACTGTCCATCCTTCTTTACCGCCGACTTGTGCCATGTTCACATATTATTGTCTTCACATTACATGCCATTTTTGGCGGAGCTTAAAGTCTCATTTCTCCACTTTTAGTTATTCCAAAGCAGCACAATGTATCTCATAAGGCACGAATACCCATAGTGGCCTGAATTTGCAGTGCCTCTTGAAACTGTTGTTTTGAATAGCTTTTTGCCAGCTCACAAGGGTTTAAAGAAAGGGGGCAAGATTTATTAAACTTTAACGCAGCACAACGCAGCAAGTCACCTTGCGGCGAAGTGCTGTGTGAAAGGGCGCATTCCTGCCCTTTCCTTGCGCTGTCGCCCCTTTAGCTGCCTAGCGCTAATGTAGGCTCCCTTTCTTCATGGTGCAAGGGTGCCTGCGTGGCAGGCAGGATTTTATTGTGCAGGAAGAGACACCTCCCTGCACAAATACAATCCTTCGAGGCATTTTCCTCCTTCTATGTGTACTGCAGAATGCAGCACGTGTAGAAAAAGGAAAAAACAAGGAGCAAATAAGATATTTCTTCTTGTTATGCCTCTCCTGGGGAAGGCACAGCATGTTGATGCATTCCCAGGTCTAAACTAATGATGAATGATGAATCTGGGAAAGCACCAAAATCCAAGGGTGGATGAGTGGGAACACCCATGCTTCACCCATAGAACGCTTCCCTGGGGCAGAAAAACATAAGGCAGCAATTTATCAAGCCACTCAGTAACACGCAAGGTGGCCTTTTGTGACATGATAATTCTGACTTTAGAGTTGTGTTGCCTTTGCACTTCCTCACATGCCACAAGGGCGAAACAACACTTTGATAAACCTGGCCCAGGGTGTCTAGCTTCCCAAAAGAGAAGAGGGACCAAGGGGCATATTTATACTCCGTTTGCGCCGGAATTGCGTCGTATTTTTTGACGCAATTTCGACGCAAAACTAACTCCATATTTATACTTTGGCGTTAGACACGTCTAGCGCCAAAGTCCATGGAGTTTGCGTCATTTTTTAGCGTGGACACCTACTTTGCGTTAATGAGATGCAAGGTAGGCGTTCACGTCTAAAAAATCGACTCTGAGGCATGTGCGTCGGATTTATACTCCCGGGCAAAATTCACGCCCGGGAGTGGGCAGGTCAAAAAAAAATGACGTACGGCCGCTTTTGCGCCGTTTTTTAGCGCCTGCAAAAGGCAGGCGTTAAGGGACCTGTGGGCTCTGAAGGAGCCCAGAGGTGCCCTCCCATGCCCCCAGGCCCCCCCTTGTCACCCTTGCCCACCCCAGGAGGACACCCAAGGCTGGAGGGACCCATCCCAGGGACATTAAGGTAAGTTCAGGTAAGTGTTTTTTTGTTTCTTTTTTTTTGTGGCATAGGGGGGCCTGATTTGTGCCCCCCTACATGCCACTATGCCCAATGACCATGCCCAGGGGACATAAGTCCCCTGGGCATGGACATTGGGCAAGGGGGCATGACTCCTGTCTTTGCTAAGACAGGAGTCATTTCTATGGGGGTTGGGAGTGAAAAAAAATGGCGCAAATCGGGTTGAGGAGAAAAAATTGCCTCAACCTGACTTGCCCCATTTCTTGACGCCCAAGATCCATTTTCCCCTATGCCGGCGCTGCATGGTGTACGTCGTTTTTTTTAACGCACACCAGACGGCGCCGGCGGCTAACGCCGGCTAACGTCATTCAATAAATACGGCGCCCGCATGGTGCTTCAGAATGGCGTTAGCCGGCGCTAATTTTTTTGACGCAAAACTGAGTTAGCGCAGTTTTGCGTCAAAAAGTATAAATATGGGCCCAAATGACTCCAGTGCTTAGTCTTGCATCTCAGTTGGTGTTAAGTTTCCATTAGGCCTAACTGAAAATACTTTGCATTTATTTCATTTTTGATAGTCAATATTTCTGAAAAAAAACATTGTTGTGTGGCAAAGTATTTCCTCAGATATGGTCATGTGTATATATTCGTATGAAACCATATCTGTGAAATGAGCCCATTACGTAGATTGCAGTTTTCTATCACGCCTCATTCCAAGGAACCATGGGAAGCAAGTGGAGGGTGAAAGGAATACACGCACGAGAAAAAGAGACATAATCTAACCTTAATCTTGTATATATAGCTGAGCACTGGTGATGAAATGTAGGAGGCTGGTCCTCTATGTCGTGTGCAAAGCTAGGCACACTGTGCAGGGGGTCCAGACAACCACACGTTGGTTTACAGAGGTAAAAACTAGACCACTTAGTATTCTAATTTTTATGGTAGCTTAGTCAATCAGTTAGGCCAATCTTGGAGAAGTGCAAAGCATTTGTTGTACCCGCAGTATCAATAAATGAGACCACACACTTGAAAGAATAACTCAAGACCAATTTATACGAATACTTCAGATTTTTATATAAATTTTAAGATCAAGATTGAAATGTATTAAAAATAGTCTTTCTGTAAGTAATTTCACACCATAGAAATCAATGGCAAAAATACACATTAAATCAGGCGTTTACCAGTGTCTCCTTTTGCAGGTATGTCGAAGTCATCGGTGGGTACCCTGGACCAGGTGGAGAAGTCTGGGCAACTCCTGGTTCCGGTGGGAGCAGCTGCAGAAAGGCTATAGAGCGGGTGCCAGGCCACTGTGGGGGACCACTTGAAAAAGCCCTGCACTGGTGGACTTAGAGGTAAGCTGGTGGGTCCCCTTTGAGTGCCAAGGTTGCAAGGGGTGGGGGACATTTAGGACACAGCTGGATCTTTGGTGCAGGGCACAAGGTGGCTGGGTGCCGAGAGAATCAGTGAGCCAGGAGCTTTGTCCAAAGGTTCCCTTGGAAGAAGGAGGTAGGTACCTTGGATGGTCACTTGCAGGTCAGCAGGGGGACTCTACTCGGAGGTCTAGCTGGTTCCTGAAGTTGCTCAACTAGGGCTTCCTCCTGGACCTTTTTCGGTCCTGAATGGACTGTCCTTCTGGATGTCCAATGTGAGGTGACCAGTACCTGGGTCTATTGCACGGTCTGGCCACTGGAGGTCACAGTGCCACAAAACTTGGCACACTGACAGGTCTTGTCCTCACGGTCCAACAGGCAAAGTTTAGTCTGGCTGAGATGGATGGTTTCTTTGTCAGCAGGTGGTCAGTGAAGTGGGCTTCACTAGATCTTTGGTTCCTTCGTGTTGCAGAGTGATGCCTTCACTCTGGAGGGAGATCTTTGGCGACTTGTGAAGAGTGGAGGTCCTCTGGGGGTTTGTAGAGTCTGTCCGATGTCCAAGCAACCCCTCAGTGGCGATTGTCGAGTCCTGTGTGCAGCTGGCAGGGTTTGGCACCTTTTCTTGGTGCAGCAGGACTTCACTTCTCGAGCCTTGGGTCTTCCTTGTTGCTGGTCTTCCTTTGTTCATAGAATCTGATTTCTTGGTCTAGTGTTGCCCACTAAATACTGTATTTATTGGGCGTTTTAAGGGGAACCTAGTAGTGGCTAATGGGTCATCTACCTCAGGGTGGCTACCCCCACTAAGGGACCACTTCCTGTGAGCAGAGGTCACTTCCCTACACCTGATTGGCTATTTTCTGTCCATGCAAGATGGAAGAAAATGAAATGGAGGGATCACTTCGCATGCAACACCTCAGGGATAGTGCAAGCCAGGACTGACCACTCCTCTTACCCTGTGTCTGTTTTCCCACCGTTGCTCCTGCCAAAAGTAGGGATTTGCAACCGGGCGGCCATCTCACCCCAGGGATTCAGACTCTTGTCTGGTGGTGGTAAGGTAGTTGGGGCCGCCCAGCAATCATGCCAAGGTAGTTAGCTTTTACAGGGAGCACCTCTAAGGTGACCCCTGGGTACATCTTGTAATAAATCCAATACCGGTACCAGTTTGGATTTATCATTCCGAATTGTTTGATACCAAACAGTCCAGGGTTCAGATTGGCCTTCATGTAGCTGTGAAACTCATAAATGCAGTGTGTCCAGCATTTGCATTTAAAATGGCTGCTCTGTTCACTTACTATGTCCCAGGTTTGGCAGGGAGACAGTAGGAGCATATTGCTCATGCCGCTATGCCCTCACATACCAAATAATATACCTTGCCTTAAGAGTGGAAGGCATACCAGATTGGTAACTTATCTATTAGGCATGCAGTGTGTAGTGGACAGGGCACACAGGCTGTATGCCATTTCGAGTCTGCATTTTGGATTGCACCAGGACACTCTCCTGCAAGGGCAGGGCTGGATGCATGTCCCTTGTCCCTTGAGGGTAGCACAATATGTGCTGCTGCCCTCAGGGGCCTACCCTTAGTACTTAATGCACTGGGTACCTAAGTACGATTTACTAGGGACTTATAGTGGCATCTAAAGGTGTTGCCAATTGTATCAATGCTTTTGCAATTTTTAGGGAAAGAACACTGGCACTGGGGATCTGCTTAACAGGATCCCAGTGCACTCCGGTCCAAGTTGTTTCCAGCAACCAGCCAAAGATTGGGGTGGGGTACTGCAACAGGGTGCCAGTTTCCCCAGTAACAATGCTGATTACAGTGCTCTCATAGCAAATGCATATTCCCCTAACAACTCATCCCTAACATCCTACCTTTTTATGTTACTGTTGCTGCTTCAAGGCTAGTTGCAACTCCTCCGTGGACATAGCTTCACCTTTGACCTTTAATACACTTTCCTTCTCAAGATCCTCTCTATTGTCAAAATGCCTCTGTTAACATCACTCAGGACAACCAATAGTCAGCTTTATTCTTCAATCTTGGGGCTCTTACCTCTGGGAACACATAGTCTAGAGGGGACCAGAACACCCTTGTTGTGGAAACGGCTTTTATCAATAATTTAGGGCCCGATTTAGATCACACAGCCAAGCCGTGTTGGCCACAGGCCCGAGAAGACCATCAAGTTGATGGTCTTCCACCCACCATATTTAGATGTTGCAGCTCTGCAAGCGGAGGACTGGTGGAGGTTCGCTGACGGAGGGAAGAATTCACGGGAGTCAATGGACAGCAGACAAGGGCAGTGGCTGTGGAATAAAGGAAAGTTACACACACACACACACACACACTCTACCTTTGGTATGTGTGTCGTCCTGCACTACACACTACACAACAGACCACATACACACCATATTCCATAGCCATTCCACCACAACACAACATGTACATGTTGCAAACAAACATTGACAGACATCCACAACAACATACATTCACCACTGACACTGCACCCACACACAACACAACCACAACAACCAACACCACTACACACTCATCTACACAAACACACTCACACACAAGCACAACTACACACATCATGAAAACAACTACCACACAACACCACTCAACTGAATGCTGCATGCAGCAACCCAAAACACAACATACACAACATCACAGCAACATGCAGGTGGCACACTTACTGACACAACCACAGCACTCACTCCAGCTTTCTCCCCCTGACCCAGCCAATCACATTGCATGCACATACATGGATTGACTCACACACACAACTCATAGCGCAACATGACAGGTAGGGGTCACCTGACAATGTGTAAACATGGACACAGTTGACAGGTGTGAATGTACCATCATTGTTGTATCAACATTCATTTGCTAATGAATACTGGTGTCATAATGATGGCTGTGTATGTGTGCGATATGTGTCCCCATCTTTGTCTGACTCACTTGTGTCCCTGACATATGCATGTCACAGTAACTTTAAACAATGGCTGTGACTTGTATGTGTCTTCCTCCCCCGCAGTGCCCACCCAACATAACCTGGCAATGTGTTGTCCCTACATTCAAGTCCGGCGATGCAGTGGTTGTGTTTTCTGTGTGGGTCAGTAGCTGAAATGACGGTAGGTGTTGTCCAGTCATGTCCAGTTGAGGATGGGGGTGGAATGGGGGCAAAAGGTGTGGTTTCATCCTTCCCCACCTCATACCTTCCCACCCCCAACTTCGCCAACTCAGACATGGATGTCAGACTGCCACGTCTTTCTTGGTGGTAAAGCACACCCAAATCTGCATGGCGTAAAGGGTGACTGGGGTCCCACGGCATCCCCTTTTTACTCTCCCACCGTCAACGCACATGGTATTACTTGTCAGAAACAATAGTTTCAATGTGGGCCCTCATCTGTCGGACTGCCAACATCTAAATATGGCAGGCAGACCATCAGGGTGATGGATGGGTTTCCAGTCAAAAAGTCGAGTGTGGGACCGCTACTGCCAACATCTATATCATGCCCTTAGTCATGAATATCATAATGAAAGGATTGCTGTGTTTACAGGAGGCCAAATTTTACATTTCTCCCACAAATTTGAGAAACTTTGGAGAAGCAGGAGAAGTTTCATGACTCTGCCTGAGGCAAAAATTTAGCATTACCTGATCCAGATTCCCTTCAAGTGGAGGTACTGCTGGGTACCCTTAGGGTAGGAGGAGTTCCGGCTGCAGGTAATTGGCTACTGAAAGGTAGGAATTTTCCCTGTTGACACTTGGGTCTTGCCTTCGCTTGGAACAACAGACAAGAAACAATGCATGCAGCTGCAATATGAATTACTTTTTTCCAATGTTGTGCTTGTACCCCTTACGGGTACTTGTTTTTTTGTTTTTACTTGGGAGGTTAAGCAATTTGCGATGCTGGCAAAGAAATGTGTTTGAAGCTGCAAAGCATTTGACTTTGCAACTTTACACATTTGCTGTTGTACACAAAAGCGGCATAAACTTACAAAATATAGTTATGCAATGGTGGTGCTAACTTTTCGAAAATCAGGCCCTTAGTTCATTCTGTTAGACATTCAATGCATCAACCCATGAAGTACTCATGTTTCCCAAATCAAAAGGCACAAAAGTACACTGGTATGTCCCACCGCATTTAAATGTAAAAGTATAATGTCTGGAATTGATATGCAATCGTTCCTGATGAACAGCCTAAACAGGCTACTATTTTGGCTTCCTAGAGTGCTGACATAATTTTGATGATAGTGGGAAAGGGGTGTGGGCAGTTAAATATTATTAAAGAAACCTCTTAGGTTAATAGATTGCAGAGTTGAAGATAGTGACTCGGCAGTTATGGTTCAGGTGCACTTTCCGTTGAAAAGGTATGTTTTGGTTTACTAATGCATTTTGAACTGTTGAATAATCTAAAACTTGTTTCTTCCACCATTTTGAATGCTGCAAATTCAGACAAGCTCCTGAGTTAAGGGAAGACATGATGAATGTTTCTGTGCACCAGAGGCGAGTAGATAAGTAAACAAAAGTGTGGAAAAGGTCAACAAGCAGGGAAAAAAGTATTTACAGTATGATACAAAGTCACAGGCTTAATAATAGTGTTTTGTGTTTAAGAACAGGCGCCATCATCTAAAACGTCTGAGTGAAACTAGCACGTTTAATGCAGCCAGACCATAGAATAGGCATGTAAAGTCCCACCACAACACAATTCTAAAGGCAAAGTCAGTGAAGGTGAATAATAAGATGAATAGGACAGTTATTGCATTTTGTTAAAAATAATCCGTTTACCAGACAACCATAAGTTTCCATAAAGTTTAGATCTCACAATCAGGCCCTACATGCATTCCCACTTTATTAGGCCGAAGGAAGTGCACCGTGGTGATTGGACACAGGTGGTTGGGTATTCAACTGGTAGAAGGTATGAGAAGTTGCATGAAGAGACTGCACAATGGACTCCCCGTGCCCTAAGCTGAAGCCAGCTAGACTCATGAAAGGTGGTGGATCCGGGGCAAAAGGTCATGTCCTGCTTCCAACCTGCATAGTGCATGTCTGAGTTTGAGGTCACAGCTGAAGTTAAGAGTGATAGTAACAGCAAAGTCCTTCGAGATGTCATCATTGATGTCACAGATGATGTCAATTGATATGTCATCAGTAATGTCATGTGTGAGGTCGTGAGCAGAGCATGTATGCATAAATATTAATCTGCATAGTATACAATAACTGGCAATTTTAGAGGGGTTTCTTTGGAAACAAAATAACACTTTTATTGTGTTTTTTTCAGTTAATATTGAGTTCATTTGAAGCATATTTTACAAGGTATTTTATACTTCAGCCACACCTTAATTGTAACATGCCCCTTTCAGTGAATATAATATGGAGATATTCAGAGTATAATATACAATTTACCACCTTGTAGAGACAAGAGCGGACTAATAATTCAAGAGAGATGACATATTGGGGGCATGGCTAGCTAGCCAACATAGCCGTCACACTATTCTACTGCTCCCTCCTTACCCCAGTAAATAATTCACAGTCCTGCCACAATATGCTTTAATTTGTGCTCACAATAACTTTAGTGTGATCCTTGGCATCCCATGATCGTGGAGCTGCTCTTGGGGACAGGCACTAAAGAGAGACATGACTAGGGATGTGCTGCAAAATGTAGCAACAGTGGAGTGGTAAGGCTTCCAACACAGAGCAGGAAAGGACTAGAGATGGTCAGACAAAGTTGCCTTGGAAGTGCAGGCTGGTGTCAGCCACAGTGATAGGCGATAGCAACCTTGCTGAGAGTGGAATGGTGATGATCCAGCAACAGCTTTGGTCCAGGTGGTACTGAGGTGACTGTTGATTGGACCACCATTGACACGTGGAAGAAATGACAACGCCTGCGGCTGTTCGTGGGTCACCACAAGGTGGACTGGGAGCACAAAAGCATCTGCCTCATCCATATTAAGGAAGGTGGGCCGTACGATGGAGTACCCCAGGCACACTTTGAAATGCAGTCTATGAGCACTGGGTAAGAGGATTAGGGCCTATATTTATACTTTTTGACGCAGTTTTGCATCAAAAAAATTAGCGCCGGCTTATGCCATTCTGAAGCGCCATGCGGGCGCCGTATTTATTGAATGACGTTAGCCGGCGTTAGCCGCCGGCGCCATCTGGTGTGCGTTAAAAAAAACGACGTACATCAGGCAGCGCCGGCGTAGGGAGATATGGGGCTAGGGCGTCAAGAAATGGGGCAAGTCAGGTTGAGGCAATTTTTTCACCTCAACCCAATTTGCGCCATTTTTTTTCACTCCCAACCCCCATAGAAATGACTCCTGTCTTAGCAAAGATAGGAGTCATGCTCCCTTACACAATGGCCATGCCCACGGGACTTCTGTCCCCTGGGCATGGTCATTGGGCATAGTGGCATGTAGGGGGGCACAAATCAGGTCCCCCCATGCCACAAAAAAAAAAAAAAACTTACCTGAACTTACCTTAATGTCCCTGGGTACCTCCAGCCTTGGGTGTCCTCCTGGGGTGGGCAAGGGTGACAGGGGGTGTCCCTGGGGGCATGGGAGGGCACCTCTGGGCTCCTTCAGAGCCCACAGGTCCCTTAACGCCTGCCTTTTGCAGGCGCTAAAAAACGGCGCAAAAGCAGCCGTACGTCATTTTTTTTGACCCGCCCACTCCCGGGCGTGAATTTTGCCCGGGAGTATAAATCCGACGCACATGCCTCGGAGTTGATTTTTTAGACGGGAACGCCTACCTTGCATATAATTAACGCAAAGTAGGTGTCCACGCTAAAAAATGACGCTAACTCCATGGACTTTGTCGCTAGACGCGTCTAACGCCAAAGTATAAATATGGAGTTAGTTTTGCGTCGAAATTGCGTCAAAAAAACAACGCAATTCCGGCGCAAACGGAGTATAAATATGCCCCTAGATGCTCAGGACGTGTGGGGGATCATCAGCCTTGGAGGAGTGGCTGTGCATCCACTTTCCACCCTTCATCCCCTCCACTCCCCTGCCCCCCAAGAAAGCAATAGGTTGGGCAGTCTGTGGAAAAAAGTAATCCTCACTTGGTGGGACTGCGACAGAGAGCCCCTCCGGGCTTGACATTCAGCATGAAGTCTGCATGACTCCGGGTCCCTTAGGTGCTGGGACCCCAGTAAAGGTGGCAAAAACCCCCACTGAGGCACTAAAATGTACCATACTAATGACGGAGCGTTGTGGGACCCAGGTACTGGGTGGAGGACAAGCTAGTTCCCGTGAGGAGGTATGCTACAGGCAAACAACATACTCACAAACTAGAGACACCTGACAGATGGGCAATGATGAGTGAGGCGGCTAGGGAGGAGATATCCCAGATGCATGCATACCCTGAGGGTCCTGCACATATAATTTGTGGATCTGCAAGAACAGGTCTGGCTGTGGTGTGGGGGCTGCTGGGTAAGCTGTCCCTCCTTGCCTCAAGGTCCTATGTAAAGTCTACACAGGACTTATTCAGAACTTAGGCACTGAAGTGACCACAGCAAACAGAAAATGCTGACACTACTCAACACAAAGAGGGGCTCATCGTGCAGAACACAAACACTGCAGCAATTCTGCAGACCATTGGTAGCACTGAACAAATATTAGAGACCATTATTGGTTAATTGAATGTAGGTGTGCTCTTATTGCAGCAAGACAGTCAACATAGTAACAGAAGCAGAATGCCACTTTTCTGAAATGGAAGATGCAATCCAGGATCTAAAAAATCAGGTAGGGGAGCTCTCAGATACTACCCGCTCTCTTAAAGATAGATTTGAAGACATGGAGGGGCTTACGTGGCAAAACAACCTATGCTTAGTTGGGTTCCCAGAAGGCGCTGAAGAGATTGGCCCTGTATGTTCCTTCTATGACTGGTTCAGGTCTTGGGCATCAGAATCAGACCTCTCACCTTGCTTTGTTGTAGAGAGGGTTCACTGAGCTTTGAACCAGAAACCTCGTACCGGTGCCCCCTAACATGATTCAGTGCCCGCATACTTGACCAGAGAGACCGAGACATCGTCCTGCAAGTGGCACGGAAACAGGACATACCACAACATGGCTCCAATGAAATAATGGTCTTTCCAGACTACACTTGACTTGTCCACCAACACAGGAAGACTTTCAAAGGCGTCAAGCTAAAGTTGAGGGCAATGAAATTGGACTAACAACAGATGTATCGTACATGGCTCAGAGATATGTGGCAATCAAAACCTTTTTTTTATATATATCAGAAGTGACCTGGGGCAAGGCAGCTGAATAGAAAGATCAGGGAGAACCTATTCAGTGCAAGACAAGACGAACAAAAATAACAACAAACACCAGATGAATCACTCCAGGTACACACATAGAGCTAACAGAAAGTGATATCTCAAGAGGTTCAGATGTGATGTGGCGGAGGAGACCTAGACCTGCAGACATACTCAAACTCTGGGTCTCCAAACAACAGCATGGCAGAAATGCCACCGCAATGAACACGACTTGACTGCATATTATCAGCTGGGGGGCCTAAGTAAGTGATGGGTGCTGTAAAGGAAGATACATACTACTATGTGGCACTAAGTCACCGACTGGGGAACCTCCAATTAACTCTGATTGGGCATAGCTCAGGGACAGTAGACATTCGACCCCTTTAGAAATTCCAGTCAATCGGAATTATGCTGGGAATTATTAGGGGAGTTATGGATAAATCATATAATTGGGTGACTCAACCAGGTGGGAGAGTGTACCATGTGCATCATACAACAACTTCTTCATAGTATCAGACCACCACAACACTATTAGTCCAGACCCTGTCAATGCAGTACGGAGTCCACTACCTGAAATGTAAATGGGTTGCTCAATACAATTAAAAGGGGATTAGTGCTTGCAACGGTATGAGACAGACATTCTACTTCTTCAGGAAATGCATCTAATGGGATCAAAGTACCCCTTCCTAACAAAGATCTATCTCTCTATCCATGTGTGTGTGTAGGTAGTTATAGTTAGGACATGGGGGGTCATTCTGACCCTGGCGGCCGGTGACCGCCAGGGTCACCGACCACGGGAGCACCGCCAACAGGCTGGCGGTGCTCCCAAGGGCATTCTGACCGCGGCGGTTCAGCCGCGGCCAGAAAGGGTAAACCGGCGGTCTCCCGCCGGTTTACCACTGCCCTACAGAATCCTCCATGGCGGCGGAGCACGCTCCGCCGCCATGGGGATTCTGACACCCCCTACCGCCATCCTGTTCCTGGCGGGTCTCCCGCCAGGAACAGGATGGCGGTAGGGGGTGCCGCGGGGCCCCCGTAAGAGGGTCCCACAAAGTATTTCAGTGTCTGCAATGCAGACACTGAAATACGCGACGGGTGCCACTGCACCCGTCGCACCCCTGCAACTCCGCCGGCTCCATTCGGAGCCGGCATCCTCGTTGCAGGGGCATTTCCGCTGGGCCGGCGGGCGCTCTTTTGGAGAGCGCCCGCCGGCCCAGCGGAAATGTAAGAATGGCCGCCGCGGTCTTTTGACCGCGGTGCGGTCATTTGTCGGCGGGACTTTGGCGGGCGGCCTCCGCCGCCCGCCAAAGTCGGAATCAGGCCCATAGTGTCTATACAAAAAGCATTTTTTGTTTCAGTGATACCTTTTGGCACTGTTAGACAAATCTTCACAAAATGTTTCAAACTAGTGTGCCAGTCACTCCAGCTGTTGTCTAGAAAGTTTCAGGGTGATTCATTAAGGGGGGGGGTGAGAAAAAGGAGTGGGGGTCCAAAAGGAATTTTTTACTGTGCAACTTCCTGTTGGGATTTCAGGCATGACTACATCCCGAACCAATGAATGGAATTACACCAAATTAGGCAAAAAGCTAGATCTTGGTCCAAAAAGAGTGTATTTTGTACTTTGGTGTAAATCTGTTCACTACTTTTGGAATAATTAAAGAAAAAGATTTATGTATATCTAGAGACACAAAGGGTCAGCGGAACCGACAGATCTCAACTGAGATCTGATTGTCTCCCACCACTTCAACCAAGAATTGGTGGCAGCAATCTTAGAAACTCCGGACTGGGTCCTGAGTCCTAAAAAAATCTAAAAAAGACACAAGCTGGCAGGGTAGGAATAGCCTGACCCTCTAGGCTTGGTGGTGGGAATCTGCGGCAAACTCCCACACTTATTTTTTAAGCCCCCTCGGGCTGGCCAGTTCATGGGTGAGCATATTTATAATTTGAGCGAGGGGGTACCACGTCTCCCAGGGCCTGGCGTCTTTTCAAAAAGGGAGGGGACACGCAGCCACCCTTCCTGGGCTGATTTGTGCCCCGGGGACCCCATCTCCTTGGTCCCGGTTGCATCTGCAAGAAGCAAGGGGGTCACACTGCCCCCACCCCTTTGCATATATGACCAGGCCCCTCCTCACTAAAATATGGTGCATCCCCTAGGGCCTGCTCAGGATATGTCTTGGGGTGCCCATTCCAGGGACATAGTGGTTTTCCTGCCCATACTGGTGAAACCTATGTTTTCTCTCGCTTGGCAGGAGAAATTTAAATCTCCCGCCAAGCAGGAACAAACATGAAGTTCGCTCCCCGTAGGCAGGAACATGCTGGAATTGGACATCAGATCTTTTTCCCTGCTTGTAGTGATGCAGGCAGTGCAACAAATCTACAAATTGCTCCTGCCTACAGGGAGCAACATGTTTTAGCTGGATGTGGAGAGCCGGATGGGGCCTTAACGCTCCCCCTGTAGTCCCCAACTATACGGTGGGGTGGGTACCCTGGGCCAACACCAGGGCACCCACCCTTTGTTGGCTGGGCCCCAGGAGAATGGGTCCCTGGGGGTAAAATTGGCCTTGGGAGTGGGGTGCATGCCCCCTCCCCCTCAATTATGTTGCCAGGCTCCAGGGAATGAGGAGTCTGGGGCCAAAAGTGGCCCAGGGATAGGGGCCACATGCCTCTCCCTCTACAAAAATACACTGGGCCCCAGAGAATGGTGTCCCAGGCACCAATCTCAGCCTGGGGAGGGGTGGGCCACGCGCCTCTGCCCCCCTTAAATATAGTGCTTGCCCCGGGCAAAGGGGTCCCCAGGGCCAAAATGAGCCCAGGGAGGGGGGCCAAGTGCCCCTCTCCCTCTCAAATATGTTCCTGGGCCCCCTACCCCTACAAAATGCACAAGCCCATGGGGAATGGGGTCCCCTGGGCCAAAAGTAGCCCTGAGAAGACAGCCTTTGCCCTCTCCCGCTACAAAATGCACCAGTCTCTGGGGAATGGGGTCCTAGTGCCACAAGTAGCCTGGGGAGGGCGGCTACATGCCCCTCCCCTAAAAAAACGCAATGGGCAGAGGAGGAAGGGGGTCCCTGGAGGCAAAATCAGCCTCAGGACGGGGCCACGTGCCCCCTCCTCCTGAGAAATGTACTGGGCCCAGAGAACAGGGTCCCTGGGGCCAAATTTAGCACAGGCAAGAGGGGCTTGTGCCCCCTCCCCTTAGTTTTAGTTAGTGGCCCTGGGGGATTGAGTCTCTAATGTTTTACAAAGGTCATGGAGGGGGGCTGCACTGTCCTCTCCTCTTTATTAAAAAAGGGACTGGGGTTCCCAGGGCCAGGTCCCACGGCCATATGTAGGTTGGCCAAAGGTCATGCATGGCCAACCCCCCCGTTTTGTATGGCCAAAGGTTGGCTGCATACGGGGGGAGTTACAGTTACCTTAGGGCATGAGTTATAGTTACTTGAGTTAACTATAACTGCGGTATTTCAATGGTTTTGTGTGTGTAAAATCTGAACTTAACTATATATAAATATATAAATCTACATATATCCAAGAAACTTAGAACAAAACAAAAATCTACTTTTTAACTAGTTTCCACATGGAAATTTTTGGGGTGACTCATCACATACAGGAGGAGAAAAGGGGCAACCCAATCTGCGTTTTGCTCAATAATTTTTCCATAGGAGCTTTAGACATAGCAACAGCCCAAACCACTGAACAGATTTACACCAAATTTGGCAGAAAGCTGTATCTTGCTCCAAAAAGAGTGCTTCTTTTGTTTTGCTGTAAACCCGTTCAGTAGTTTTGGAGAAATTTAAGGTTTAAAAAATGGTATGTATCACGCTGTTGAAGATCCACAGAGCCTACAGACCTCAAACTGAGATCTGATTGACTGCCAGCAAGTCAACCAGGAAGTGGTGGCAGCCATCTTAGGACTTGGAACCGAGTACCAACAGAAATGTAACACAAAATGTAACACAGGAAACATAAGTGGGCAGGGTAAGCATAACCTGGCAGCCAGACCTGGCAGTGGAGTTCCAGAGGGAATCCACCTAGAGTCAAAAGCATTTTGAAAAACGTTTTCCTGCAAATTTTCAGAGGATCTGCAGCACAATTAGGAAAAACATTGAAGCACAGGCTCCCCTACGTCTTTTAAAAAAAACTCCAGGGTGGGCAAGGGACATGGGGGATGACATGTTTCTATATCTGGGGGGGGTGCGTGGCCCCCCTCTGTGAGCCATTGTCAGCCCCGGGGACCCCATCTCTGGGGCCCAAAGTATCTTTTAAGGGGAGGGGCAAGTAGCCCCTCCCCGAGTCCATTTCCATCCCCAGGGACCCATACACCCCCACTCCCTGAGCTATTAATGGCCCTGAGCAGCCCATCCCATGGGGCCAGCTAACATACTAAGTTCAGAGGATCCCACTCCTAGGACACAATGGTTTCTCCCACCAGTCAACAGCATTTTTAAAACTCCAGCCAAACAGGAGATAACACAAAGTCCGCTCTTAGTGTGCCGGAGCTTTAGAAATGCTCCAGCTGGCAGGGAACAGACTTGAGATCTGATGCATGCAGGGAAACAGATAAAGATTTTGCTCCTGCCTGGAGGAAGCAGCATAAACAGCTGCTCCCTCAGAGGGGGATCAATGCTGGCTCCCACACCATGCAGGTTGCTGGCTGGGGATGCAGGATCCCTGAAGCTCCCTACACAGCACCCACTGTGTGTATGGTGAGTGCCCTGGGTGGGCACCCACCTTGAAATAATTCTTTTCCTGGGGGTTAAGGGCCCCAGGGCCATAAAAAGCTTGGGGAGGGGATCATGCACCCATCTCACCTTTAAAAATCAAACAGTCCAGGGGGATGGGTTCTCCAGAGCCTAATAAGGATCAAGGAGGGGAGCCACATGGCTCCCCTCCCCTTGGAAGAATATGGCCCTGGAGGATGGGATCCCCAGGGCCAAACTAGACTTGGGGAGGGGTCTGTGAGGCACCCCTCCCATTAAAAAAAAATATATGCTCGGGTTGAGGTCCCCAGGGCCTAAAAAGGCTCTGGGACGGACCCCCCCTCTTCTATTGATATTTCAGCCCCAAGGGATGTGGTGCCCAAGGCCTTATTAGGCTCACATAGTGCCTCCTCCCTTTCTTAATTACTCTACCCTGAGAGATGGGGACCCAGGGTCCAAGAAGGTTCAGCGAGGAGCGACTCATGCCCCCTCCCCTATTTAATTGTATTTGGCCCCAATGATGAGGTCTCTGGGGCCCAAGGACAATCACGGCTCAACACATGCCATAGACAGTTGCAGGCCATGTGCGGCATAGGGTTGGCAGCCTTTGGGGGGTATTGGCCACAGGGCCTGTGACCGACACCCAGAGGTGGCCTAAACCCACAGGCCCTGTGGCCAACCCCGCGACACAACACCGAAAGCCATGTGCAGCGTGGGGTGGGTTGCATGATGGGGAGGCTGGCCAAGGGGCATTGTGGCCATCCCCTCACTGGGCATGGCCTTCGGCTGTGCACAGAGTGGGGATAGCTGCATGCAGCCAGGCCCTGCAGTCAACTCCAGCTGCGCATTGGTTGATGGCAATGCAAGGCAGGAGGCTTGATTTACATACGGTAATAAAATATTATTTTAATTTTTTTTTTTAAATCCTAGCAATTCACTGAAAATAACAAAGGCTAAAGTAACGTTATAATTTGATGAAATGTTCAGTAACAACGTAACGTTTTAAACTCTAAGAAACACAGAAATTCACCAGTTATCAATCAATCAATCACGGCATTTGTATAGTGCGGCTTATCACCCAGCGAGATGTCCAGGTGCTGTTATCATTATAGTTATCGCAAGTAACTATAATGTATGCCATATTTAACTATAGCTTACTCCCTCGCTTTACATCACGAATAGATGAAGGATTACTGGACACTACATTCAGGCTCTATAGGCTCCACAGACTCAAACATAATGTTCTAAGAGAAATTCAAAGTATACATGTGGGCAGACTTATAAGCTACATAACCAGCACATCGGGCGTCAATGGCAGGTCACCTGGGTGGAGGTGTGCCTCTTGGATTTGGATGGTGCATATATTGTCACACAACAGACATAGGTGGTCATTACAACCCTGGTGGTAAAATCCGCTTATCGCCGTGCAGAAGACCGCCAACACACCGCCGCGGCTGCGGGATTCTGCCACAGCTATTATGACCGACATCTCTGAATCCGACAAAATTCACCCACACAAGTCCGACACACCAAAGGTCAGTGATAAACTGGCGAAAACAAAACCGACACCGTCACGGCAACAGAAAAACCCCCACACTATCACGACACACGAATACACGCGGCGGTCTTTCAACCGCGGTATTCCATTGGCGGTACACACCGCCGTGCTCAAAATACACACACATCTCCAAAACACCACCACATTGCACAATTCGAAATACACACACCTGATACACATACACACACCACTCCCACACACCCAATACAATATAAAACACACACCCACATCACCCACAAACCCCTACGACCACAATTACAGAGAGAAGGCCAGAGAGAGACACCACCATCAACAAACTAGCATCCACAGGCACACAACACCATCACCCACACTACTTCCACGCACAAAACACCACACACCACTACATATCACCACACTTATCACCACACACCCCACCCCACACATCACCTACACCACCCCATGGCACGGCAAAGACAGCCCAGGTTCTCGGAGGAGGAGCTCAGGGTCATGGTGGAGGAAATCGTCTGGGTAGAGCCACAGCTATTTGGATCACAGGTGCAGCACACCTCCATTGCAAGGAAGATGGAGCTATGGTGAAGAATAGTCGACAGGGTCAACGCAGTGGGACAACACCCAAGAAATCGGTAGGACATCAGGAAGAGGTGGAACGACCTACAGGGAAGGTGTGTTCCGTGGTCTCAAGACACCACCAGGCCGTTCAGCGGACTGGCGGCGGACCCCCACCTCCTCCCCCACAACTAACAACATGGGAGGAGCAGGTCTTGGCGATTCTGCATCCTGAGGGCCTCGCAGGAGTCGGTGGAGGAATGGACTCTGGTAAGTCAAATCTTAACTATTACATCCCCCACCCTACCTGCATGCTATCACATACCCCCACCCTCGCCCCCACCCCATTCACTCCAACTCCTCACAAATGTACCAATATCACAAACCACACATCCCAACACCAAGCCCTGCATGCAACAACGCATGGACACCCATCACTAAAGCATGCCCACTGCACATACCCATACACCCCCCTAAACCATCATCACACAAGTTCCCACACAGGAATGCCAGCACTGGAGTACACGGTCACCCACCCATTGCACACCATGACACACACAGATGCAATAATCATGCCTTTCCACCCCTGCAGGACCACTACCCAACCTCACCAGACAGGAGGGTCCAGACATGTCCACTCCACCCACAGAAGAGGCCCACAGTGATGACAGCGCCTCTGTCCACCTGGATCTAGATGACCAGCCCGGACCATCGGGGGCCTCGGGACAGTCAGTTCCCCTCACACAGGCACAGGCCACCACAGACCTTCCCCCCTCTGGAAACACCAGCACAGCACCCACCCAGAGGGCCCATACCTCCATCCCGAGGACACGTCAATCAGCTGTGTGTCCACCACTACAGGGAACCCAGGATAACCCACCACCCCAACAACAACAGGGTCCTGGGGGCAGTGTCAGTGGGCACATGGTCCAGGGGACGGAGGCCCAGGAACACAGGGGAACTGTGAGGGCTGCTGTGCGATAGGGGGCGGACAGGCCAAGGGAACCCACTCTCCACGAGGCCCTCTCCTCCATCATGGGAGCCTACCACCACTCCCAGGAGACGATGGCAACGGTACTGGCCAAGTTTCAGGAGACCCAGCGCATGCAGGAGGAAGAGTATTTGGGGTTCAGGGAGGAACTCAGAACCATCAGCTCCGCCCTGGGCACCATCGCAGGGGTGCTGAAGGAAGTACTCAGCACCAGAAGGGACACTGTGGCACTCCAAGGGGCCCCTGAAACTAGCATGGACGATGAACTGCCCACCGCCTCCGCCGGTGCTAGTGGACAGGACGCTCCGCCACAGGACCACCACACCAGCACCCCACCCCCTGCAGACGGAGAACCACCCAGCAAACGGTCCCTGAGATCCAGGAACAAGACAGAGCACGATGCCAAGAACCCTGCCAAGAAATGAGACCACCCTGATTGTCATCCCACTGTCCCACTTTGTCACCCTGTCCATATTGAAACTGCCCCAGCTCCACTTCCTATGCCCATATGGGCAATGCACCTGTGAGACTAATAGACTGGACCCTGCCATGGACACTCCTCCGCCATCACCCCTCACCATTTAACTTCCCCCTCCAATATTTTGTATTTAAATAAACACACCTAAAGCACCAAAAGATCTGGAGTCTGTCTGTGATTTCGAAATAGTGTATTTGCAATTACAGTGACAAAATGTCCATGAAATAGTAATGTCAACATACCTATGTCACACAGCTCTAGTCCATGAGGAATCTAAGCAGATGACACACGTTGGGACCCACACCTGTGAAACCGTAAGGGAAAGTGACAACTCAGTGACCATACACTGGGTAAAAACGACAGACAGGATAGAGGTGGAAGTGTAAAAGTACATGTAGGAGGCAGGAATGTATTCTCACCTGTGTTTCACTGGAAATATTGCTGGATCACTGAGTCCCTGTTCTGCATGTCTGCTTCCTCCTCATCACTGTCCACAGGCTCCACAGCTGCCACAACACCGCCATCTGGACCGTCCTCCTGCAGAAAAGGCACCTGTCGTCGCAAAGCCAAGTTGTGAAGCATACAGCAGGCCACAATGATCTGGCACACCTTCTTTGGTGAGTAGAATAGGGATGCACCTGTCATATGGAGGCACCTGAACCTGGCCTTCAGGAGGCCGAAGGTCCTCTCGATCACCCTCCTAGTTCGACCATGGGCCTCATTGTAGCGTTCCTCTGCCCTTGTCCTGGTATTCCTCACTGGGGTCAGTAGCCATGACAGGTTGGGGTAACCAGAGTCACCTAATAGCCACACACGTTGCCTCTGGAGTTGACCCATCACATAAGGGATGCTGCTATTCCGCCGGATGTAGGCGTCATGCACTGAGCCAGGGAACATGGCATTCACATGGGAGATGTACTGGTCTGCCAAACATACCATCTGTACATTCATGGAATGATAACTCTTCCGGTTCCTGTACACCTGTTCAATCCTGTGGGGGGGGGCGAAAGCCACATGGGTCCCATCAATGGCACCTATGATGTTGGGGATATGTCCAAGGGCATAGAAGTCACCTTTCACTGTAGGCAAATCCTCCACCTGAGGGAAAAAGATGTAGCTCCGCATGTGTTTCAGCAGGGCAGACAACACTCTGGACAATACGTTTGAAACCATAGGCTGGGACATCCCTGATGCCATGGCCACAGTTGTTTGAAAAGACCCACTAGCAAGGAAATGGAGCACTAATAGCACCTGCACTTGAGGGGGGATTCCTGTGGGATGGCGGATTGCTGACATCAGGTCAGGCTCCAACTGGGTACACAGTTCCTAGATTGTGGCACAGTCAAACCTGTAGGTGATTATCAAATTTCTTTCCTCCATTGTCGACAAGTCCACCAGCGGTCGGTATACCGGAGGATTCCACCATCTCCTCACATGTCCCAGCGGACGGTGCCCATGAAGGACAACAGCGAGCACAGAGTCAAACAACTCAGAGGTATGTACCCACAGTCTACACAGAACACCATTCATACACAAAATCTGGCCTGTATGTGTGTTGAGACTGGGCCTAGGTATGTGTGACGCAGTTGGTAATTAGGCCATGTGGGCCCCTGAAATGGCGGCTGCCTGACCTGTAAAGTGGGACAATGGGATGTGAGGTAACTGCACTGGCGTTGTACACTGTTGCGGTAGGCGGTCGAAGACTGCGGCGCAATGCTGCATTGGTTAACATTGGACCCTATGGGTCCCAGGAGCCAATGACGATGTACGCCGGCGGTGATGGTACGCACTGCCGCGGACGTGACCGCCATTTTCTATCTGTTGAATCACTCGATACCTGATCTTCGACAGGAGAAGACCTACACTGCAAGTGCTGCTGTGACCTCGGTCTGGAAGAGACAATGGCTCGTGCATCTGGGGAAAGGAACCCTGCCTTCACATCGGAGGAGTTGGAGAAGCTCGTCGATGGGGTCCTCCCCCAGTACACTCTACTCTACGGTCCTCCAGACCAACAGGTAAGTAAACAGGGAGCATGTTGTATGGGCTATGCCTGTGTGGAGAGGGCTGGTTGTAAGAAGGAAGGGGGCAGAGTTCTGCGTGCATGAAAGACGGTGGGTGCATGTGCCACATGGCAAGGGTGGGAACGTGGGCCAAAGACTGTGACGGTCCGGACGGTTAAAGTTTTTCCTTTTCCCCTGTACTATTCCTGTAGGTCAGCGCCCACGAGAAGAAGGATATTTGGTGTGCCATCGCCAAGGACGTCCGGACCCTGGGGTCGACCACAGACGGAGCACCCACTGCCGGAAAAGATGGGAGGACATTCGCCGCTGGAGCAAGAAGACGGCGGAGGCTCAGCTGGGGATGGCCTCCCAACGTGGGAGGGTTGCCCGTCGAACCATGACCCCCCTGATGTTCAGGATCCTGGCGGTGGCCTACCCGGAGTTGGATGGGCGCTTGAGAGCATGACAGCAGACACAAGGGGGTGAGTACACTCTCATTCAGCTGACTTTGCGCGCAGTGGAGGGGTCTGGGTGGGGGAGGAGGGCTGTGGGTTTCCCTAGGCCAGGGCGAGTTCCGTAGGCTAGGCCCCTCCGTAAGGCATGGCCCTGTGGCCCCCTACCCCACCTCTGTAGAGTGCCAAGTACAGCTATTCTTGCACCTGTGTCATCTATGTGTGCATACGTCGTCCATAGCCTTGTAGGCCATTTCCCAGGAATTGCACTGTAGAGCCCAACAGCGCGACATAGTGCAGGGGGCTTCTGTGTCTGTCTTGTCCGCCAAAGATAGCGGTAATCCATGCACTCAACATGTCTTTCTTCTGTTCCCCCCCCCCTTTTTTGCGGTCTCCCTGTTCTTGTGTGCATTAGCATCATCAGGCGGAGAAGCAGTGGCACCGGAGCACGAGGGAGCTGCATCCCACATGGCCATGGAGGGCTACACTACGGACTCTGAATACACCAGTGGGACGGAGGGCAAGGGGAGCACCACGGCGGGGACAGGAGCTGAAACCAGCGACACAGACTCGTCCTCCGATGGGAGCCCCCTACCAGCACTGCCCTCCCAGCAGCCCCTCAGCCTTCGCCCCATGCTCGCTCACCCAAGAGGGTGGGCATCACCTTCGCCCCAGGCACCTCAGCCCCTGCCCCTGCCACCCCTGCTGCCCTCAGTGAGGAGGCCATTGACCTCCTCAGGTCCCTCACTGTTGGGCAGTCTACCATTTTGAATGCCATCCAGGGTGTAGAAAGGCAGTTGCAACAAACCAATGCATTCCTGGAGGGCATTCATTCTGGTCAGGCGGCCCTTCACCAAGCCTTTCAAACTCTGGCCTCAGCACTGATGGCAGCTATTGTCCCTGTGTCTAGCCTCCCCCTCCAACTTCCTCCACCCAGACCCAATCCCCTGTACCTCTGCCTATCCCAAGCACACCATCAGACCAGCCTGCACACACCTCACCACACAAGGGAAGCTCAGGCAAGCATAAGCACCACACATCCCACAGGCACTCACGCAAGCATCACACATATACAGACACACCAAAATCCACTGCCTCCACTGTGTCCCCCTCCTCGTCATCTCACTCCTCCCTCCCAGTCTCGTCTACACTCACACCTGCATGCACTACCTCTACAGCCACTACGTCCCGCACCAGCACACCCACCAGCACACCCCGCTCACGTGCAGTCACCACCCCCACTACCATTCACACGTCCCCTGTGTCCTCTCCCAGTGTGTCTGTGATGCCCCCTCCAAAGATACACAAACGCAGGCACACACCCACCCAACATACATCCACCTCACAACAGCCTCCAGCGCATGCACCTGCACCCAATGCCACAAAACGTACACCTCCTACAACCACCACCTCTTCCTCCACTCCCAAACCCCCTCCAGCTACCCGTCCCAGTGTGTCCAAACAACTTTTCCTGTCCACCCTTAAACTATTTCCCCCCCGTCCAACTCATAGGTCCCGAACTAGCACCTCAGCCACAACATCTCCGGGACCAGTGGTGCCTGTTGTCACAGGTATGTGGAGTGCACCAGCCACCAGGACACCCAGTGTGGCACGGAGCCACAGCACAGCCAGCCCCCCACTGTGAAGCACCAGAAGTTGGCCAGTGCCCGGCGGGAGAGGGGGAAGACACCAGCCACCCAAGCCGCTCCCAGGGGTCCCGGTGGGAGTGTGGACTCAGCTATGACTCCTCCCAAGTAGGGGAAGGGCCAGAAGAAACCCGGCAAGTCTGGGAGGAGCAGCACAGCGGAGAAGACCGCCATCATCACCGCTGCCCAGGAGGGCCCCACCAGCCCCATCGTCGCTGCCCAGGAGGCCACCGCCAGCCCCATCGTCGCTGGCCAGGAGGGCCCCGCCAGCCCCATCGTCGCTGCCCAGGAGGCCACCGCCAGCACCTTCGTTGGTGCCCAGGAGGGCCCCGCCAGCCACAGCCCAGCTGCCCAGGATGGCCCAGCCCGCCACAGCCCAGCTGCCCAGGAGGGCCCCGCCAGCCACAGCCTAACTGCCCAGGAGGGCCCCGCCAGCCACAGCCCAGCTGACCAAGTAAGGACCGCCAGCCCCAGCCCAGCTGGGCAATTAAGGACTGCCAACTCAAGCACCGCTGAACAGGGCAAGCAGCGCTGAACAGGGCAAGGACCGCCAACTCAAGCACCGCTGAACAGGGGAAAGGACCGCCAACTCAAGCACCGCTGAACAGGGCAAGCACCGCTGAACAGGGCAAGGACCGCCAACTCAAGCACTGCTGAACGGGGCAAGGACCGCCAACTCAAGCACCGCTGAACAGGGCAAGCACCGCTGAACAGGGCAAGGACCGCCAACTCAAGCACCGCTGAACAGGGCAAGGACTGCTGAACAGGGCAAGGACCACCAACTCAAGTACCGCTGAACAATGCAAGAACCGCCAACTCAAGCACAGCTGAACAGGGCAAGGACCGCCAACTCAAGCACCGCTCAACAGGGCAAGGACCGCCAACTCAAGCACCGCTGAACAGGGCAAGCACCGCTGAACAGGGCAAGGACCGCCAACTAAAGCCCAGCTGAACAGGGCAAGGACCGCCAACTCAAGCACCGCTGAACAGGGCAAGGACCGCCAACTCAAGCACCGCTGAACAGGGCAAGGACCGCCAACTCAAGCACCGCTGAACAGGGCAAGCACCGCCAACTCAAGCACCGCTAGCCCATGAGCGGCAGGGGCACTGACGCAACAGAGACCGTCACGGGGTGAGTGATGCACTCTGGGCACCAGTCCCCCTCCAGAACCAGTGGAGAAAGACATCCACTACATCTGTCCTTCCCAGGATGAAGCACTCTGGGCACAAAGCCCCCTCCAGAAACCAGTGGAGACTGTTATCCACTTGAGAGACTGTGGCTTTGCACTCCCCAGGATGCAGCAGTGGGCAACCCACCCTCTGTAGAGACTTGAGAGACTGTGGCTTTGCACTCCCCAGGATGCAGCATTGGGCAACCCACCCACTGTAGAGACTTGAGAGACTGTGGCTTTGCACTCCCCAGGATGCAGCAGTGGGCAAACCACCCACTTGTGAGACTTGAGAGACTGTGGCTTTACACTCCCCAGGATGCAGCAGTCGGCAAACCACCCACTTGTGAGACTTGAGAGACTGTGGCTTTGCAGTCCCCAGGATGCAGCAGTGGGCAAACCACCCACTGTAGAGACTTGAGAGACTGTGGCTTTGCACTCCCCAGGATGCAGCTGTGGGCAAACCACCCACTGTAGAGACTTGAGAGACTGTGGCTTTGCACTCCCCAGGATGCAGCAGTGGGCAAACCACCCACTGTAGAGACTTGAGAGACTGTGGCTTTGCACTCCCCAGGATACATCAATGGGCATGGAGGCCCCTTGTGGATCTGGCGTCGTGCACTCATCTGGCTGAGGTGCCCCCCTTCCCTTCCCCCCGAGGTGCCTGTTGTAATTCTATCTGATGCCCCTGCAGTCTTCTCTCTGTTTGATCTGGTATCGTGTGTGGGCCTCGCCCATGCATTTTGGGCCCAGTGGTCCACGGACTATGAATGGTGCAATACCTGGACTACTAATCTTGGTGTATATTTTGTTAATAGTGTATATATGTATATTTTTGCTTACTGAATTTTGATATATTACAATGGTTACACTCATTTCCTTTTGCCTTTGCATTCTTCAGTGGGGGTGTAACTATAATGTATAGATATGCATTAGTGTGTGTGTTGTAGTAGGTGAGGGTGGGGGTGTTGCGTGCTGCGTGTGTGTGTCCCTGTTTTTTCCCTCCCTCCTCCCCTGTGTCGTAGGTGCAGTACTCACCGTGGTCTTCGCCGCCGGCGTTGGTGCTCCTGGTAACAGGAGCAGGAAGACTATCGCAGGGAGACTTTGGAGTTCCGGGTCCACGGTGTCCTCCTTCCTCATGGAGTGTGTCGAGGTGAGCGTTTTCCCTTCGAAATTCCTGTTTCCGCCGTGTTTTTATCCGCGGTGTATCTGCCCCGGAAAAGGTGGCGGATTGGCCTGTCATAATAGTGTGGGCGGTACATTGTCCTCCGCCTGTCTGTTGGCGGTGACCGCCGAGCTGTTTGTTTGTACTGCCGTGGCGGTCGGAGTGTTAAAGTGGCTGTCTTTGTTGGCAGTTTCCGCCATGGTCGTAATTCCCAAAAATTACTGCCGCTTTAACACCGTCCGCCAGGGTTGTAATGACCACCATAAATTCTTAGGAGTATTAACACCACTGCACTGGTTTGGCCCAAGCACTGATGGGTTGCCAAGCCTGGCCTGACTAACATCACAAAGTAGGGCCTACCACTTTACAACACATCAAGCAAACTGTTGGAAACTAGACTGTTTATAGTATAGTTATACCAAATGGGGACACCACCCTAGATGATTGCTGTGTTGCCCAGGCCTTTTCGATACGCTGTCAACAGATGCACACACAATTGCAATGGCAGTATTTATTTGTGATCTCCCCACAGTGGAAGAAAGGGCAGCTTTTGCTGGAGATGTTAGCGAGGATGGGTTCTCTGAGATCCTTGGGCAACTGCGTGGGGTGAAAGTCCTGAGACCCAGTAGTTTTCCGGTGTAATTTTTTTAACCACACATCACGTGCTGTTGTGCCCACAATTAAAACCAAGCTTAATGAGGCACAGACAAATGGTTTGCTTTCTCTGGACTTGTGTACCGCCAAAATTACAGTGATACATAAACACGTCATACCACTTGATCTATGCACATCACACCACCTCACCTAACTCATAAATGCCTAGGCAAAAATCTTTGCCAAGGTACTGGCCACTAGGTTGTAGAAACTTGTTCAATCAGTAATCCACCGTTCCCAGTGTGGCTTCATGTCAGGTAGTTCAAACAGGCATTGACATCAGGAGGCTGCATAGTGCCTTTGTATTGTCTGGACAGCAGGTGGGCCCTTTGGCGCTGCAGTTGACAGACTTTAAAAAGGTATAAAGCATGATACAAGAGTACCTATTTGGTATTTTGGGAAAAGTGTATATGGGCCCAGATCAGTTGGCTATAGTCAGGGTAAATGGGTACATGTCAGAGATTTTTCCCATACAGCAGGGTACAAGGGAGGGGTGCCCTCTTTCCCTCCTGTTGTTTGGTATAGTAATCAAACCACTGGTGGAATTGCTTAAAATAGACATGCAAACTGAAGGCTGCATCTCACTATACGCTGACAACTTACGTTTCTACTTCCACCTGCCTCAGGCTTATGGTGAGAGAGACTTACAAATCCTACAGACTCTTGGAAAATACTGAGCTGGTGGAAAACCTGTGGTTTACCCAATAGAGCAGAGATGGAGTACATGGCTTGGACTCACGGCCGATGGGTCCTGATAGAAGGTTTTAAGTACCTAATGGGGTACATGACGAGGAAGGTGGCAACAGCATGGGAGCATAACACCTAGATATATTGAATAGTGATCTTGGAATTTGGACACCACTACTACTGTTGATATCGGGTAAAGCAGCAATAATTAAAATGGTCTCACTGTTATGCCTCCGCTACTAATTGCAAAACTACCCATACAGTAATCCTGAGATCATTTTTCTTGTGCATAAATTCCTTGATTTGTAGCTACATGTGGAATAGCCATGCTCCCTGAATAGCCAGTGCAAAATGCTATCAATCAGAATACATTGGAGGGATTGGAGCTGTAGATATCCAGTTGCACTACCATGAGCTCCAAATGACAGGGGTGAACAAATAATTTATGAACTTACATATGCAGTCAGGTGTTGGAGTATGGGCAATGTAGATCCCCTGAATTTAAGGTCAACTAGGGTGGTGATACAGTTGTGTTGGGTAACAGAGTAAAGCAGTGGATGGCACAAAGAACCCACCAAAGAAACCCAATGCCTCAAGTGAAAAGGCTGCAAGGATTTTGCCACTGGGATACCATCAGTTGGTTGCATAGCTAGGCCTCCTTCCATGTCACCTAGTGACCAAATAGCTCATGTAATAAAGTTACATGCTGTATGCTCTAGTTTAATTCTGGGGAATTTTGGGGAGGCATATCATTGGAAGTACATCTTCCCATGAGCTCTATGAATCGGTTGGCCGTATTAATTGTGGAATATCTCAAAATAATAAAATGTAACAGAAGATTGACCATTTTCATGACAGACTATTTTCAAACAGCATAACTATGTAATGTTTTATGAAAATAAGCTTTATCAAATCCTTTATACATGACATGGCAGAGTGCTTACAACATGCACGATCACTGTGATATACCAACATAATAGACTGTACCAAATTCATGATAAATTATCACACTAGAACATTTACAAACTGCCTGATATCTGTTTGGTATTTCTTCATGTCAAAATGTGCCAATATCATGACACTAGCATGACAGTGTTAAGAAACTGCCTGATAACTCTAAGTTAGTCAGTGTGACATGCCATAATTCCTTACATATAGTTAAACCTGGCTTCCTTGGTGGGTTATTTCTTCAGACATTTTGCTTTCATTCCCCTATTTGGCAGGACTCACTTCTGGGAGTATTAGGACTCTGTGCAGTTGGCCCCTGCTAAATAGTGGTAAGGTGCTTGTGGTCTCTCCCTCAAACATGGTAAAATTGGTATACACCTAATTTGGCACATTTAATTTGCTTAGAAGTCCCTAGCACATGGTCCTACATGCACTCAGCAACTGTAAATTAAATGCTACTAGTGGGTTGCACCACTCATTGTGCTAACACAGCAAAGTAGCCTAGTAAAACATGACTCAGGTCTGCCACTGCAGCCTGAAGTGCAGTTTCAAAAGCCATTTCAACCTGGCAATTAAAACCTTTTCCCAGGCCTAAATGTTCCTTTTTAATACTTACAAGTATCCCATAACATGGCCCTAAAGGCTCACATGGCAGGGTTCATGGCATTTAAATAGTAGGACAGGTGTGCTTCAGCTTTACATGTCCTGGCAATGAAAAACTCCTAAAACCATTTTTCAGTATAGCAAGGCAAGCTCTACCACAAAGTAACACTGGGTTACCTTATTGCACTTAATGAGTGATAACTTCAGTTTGAGAGCAGATAGAGAATACTTCTTCCACTCATTTGAATTTAAAATCTTCTTTAACAGTAAACTCAGATTTTAAAATTACTATTCTGAAAATGCCACTCTCTAAAAGATGGCATTTTACTGCATAAACCCTTTTTGCCAGTGTCCATGGCACATGACTGTAATTTTTCTCTTGTGGTGTGATGTGTATTCCTTCTAGACATTGGGGGGTGAGGTCAAAAGGGCCCTGGGTCTACAAAGAGGGTGTCTTCCTGACCGGATGGTTGGTGAGGAGTTGTGCCCTGTTCTGATTACACGTCAAAGGGCCCTGCCTGCAGCACACACAATAGAACTTGACACCAGGTCTGCCTTTGAATTTGTCCCCCTAGCCAGATAGGAGCCAGACCCAGATAAGAGGAGAGAACTGGCCAGAACTAGTTTGGAAATAGGCTGGGGGTTTCTCCTACACAAAGGATGGCACACAGTATAAGAAGGGCACCCTCAGAACCTCTCATCGTAATGCTCCTGAACCTGCTGAAGATTCAGAAAGACTGCCCTGCTGTCTGAAGAAGGTAGATTGGACTTGCTTGTCTTCAACGCAGGATCCCCAGACGTGACTTCAATGGTCAGTATGCTGACTTCCTGTTTGAGCTACAGGGGCAGAACAAGTTTCCAGTGGCCTCCTCTGCAACTGCCTAGCTGGCGAGCACACAGGGACCTGTCTGAGCCCTCCTGCTGCCCTGGATCCCTGATCTCGAATAACTGCCAACCAGGTCCTGGACTCTCGGATGACATCAGAGTGTACTCCTCCTGCCTCAAATTGAACTCCAGGTGAAACTCTAAAGGTTTGGGGCTCTTCATGACCATGAACAAGCTCCTCTCATCATCAACAATCATAGGCCCTCATTATGACATTGGCGGTAAATCCACTTACCATGCTGACTGCCGCCAACAAACCGCCGCCGCAGCTGTTTACCGCTACCCGTATTATGACACACATAGCAATCCGTCAGTATACAGACACACACATAAGTCCCCCAGCCTAAAGGTCAGAGATAAACTGGCGGTAGCAAAACCCACACTGTTACGCCAGCAGAACTATACCCACAGCATTATGACCCACGAATCACCGCAGTGGACTTTCAACCGCGGTAAACCATTGGCAGTACATACTGCAGCGCTCAAAATACACACAACCTAACAAAACAACACTACATTGGACAATTCAAACTACACACACCTGACACCCTTACACACACCACACCCACACACACACACCCACACCACTATAAAACACACACCCACACTACCCACATCCCTTTACAACAAACAAAATTTCCACTAGAGAGAGATACAGCAAGAGCACCCGCACAACCAGAGCCACAGAACACCATCACCCATACACCAGCCAGGTTCCTCACAGCATACACCCCAACACATCACCCCACGCACCCTCACACACACCACTCACACTACACCCATGGAACTACAAAGACACCCCAGGTTCTCAGAGGAGGAGCTTAGGGTCATGGTGGAGGAAATCATCCGGGTAGAGCCACAGCTATTTGGATCACAGGTGCAGCAGACTTCCATTGCTAGGAAGATGGAACTATGGCGGAGAATCGTGGACAGGGTCAACGCCGTGGAACAGCACCCTAGAACAAGGGATGACATCAGGAAGAGGGGGAACGACCTATGGGGGAAGGTGTGTTCTGTGGTTGCAAGACACCAGATAGCAGAAGAGAGGACTGGCGGTGGACCTCCACCTCCACCGCCAAAACTAACAACATGGGAGGAGCAAGTCTTGGCAATACTGCATCCTGAGGGCCTAGCAGGAGTAGCAGGAGGACTGGACTCTGGTAAGTCTAATCTCTATTACTATCAACCCCCTACCTGCATGCCATCACATACCCCCAGCCCTACCCTCAGCGCCATCACTCCACCACCTCACATACACCCCACCAACACAACCCACCCCTCCCACTACCAAGCCCTCCATGCAACACCAATGGATGGACACCACACACAGACCTGCATGGCCACCCATCACTAAACAATGCATACTTGAGACAATCACCTATCCAACCAAATCACCACTCACACAAGCCTAAGCTGCCAGGGCAATCACAACCATACAGGGCAACACACCCATGCACAAGATGTCACACACACAAACAATAACACTGCATTTACATCCCCACAGGTCTCACACACAACGTCACTGGAGAGGAGGTCCCAGCAACATCCAGTCCCCCCACAGAAGAGGCCCACAGTGATGACAGCACCTCTGCACACCTGGATCTGGATGACCAACCTGGCCCATCAGGGACCTCCGGACAGTCGGTTACCCAGGCACAGTCCCATACCACTACAGAGTCTCTCCCTCAGGAAACACCAGCACAGCACCCACCCAGCGGACCCATACCTCTGTCCCCAGGACACTTCAATCAGCAGTGTGTTCACCACTACAGGGACCCCAGGCAACCCCACAAACACAGGACGATCAGAGACCTGGGTTCAGTGGCAGTGGGCACACGGTTCAGGGGACAGAGGCACAGGACAACAGGGAAACTGGGAGGACTGCTGTGCGACAGGGGGAGGACAGGCCCAGGGAACCGACTCTCCATGAGGCACTCACCAACATCCTGGGAGCATACCACCACTCCCAGGAGACGATGGGCCAGATGCAGGCCAAGCTGCATGAGACCCAGCGGCTGCAGGAGTGACAGTACCCGGGGATCAGGGAGGACCTGAGGGACATCCACACCACTCTGGTCACCACTGAAGGGGTGTTGGCAGACATGACTGACACCAGGAGGGAGGCAGTGACACACCAATGGGCCTATGACACTAGCCACACCGATGAACAGCCCTCCACCTCTGCTGATGCTAGTGGACAGGAGGCCCCGCCACAGGAACAACAGGCCACCATCACCCCACCCCCTCCAGAAGGAGAACCACACCGCAAACGGTCCCTGCGATCCAGGCAGAAGCCAGAGAACATTGCCAAGTCCCCTGCCAGGAAATGAGACTCTCCTGATTGTCACCCTTGTGTTCCACTCTGTCACCCTGTCCACCTTGAACTGCCATTGCTCCCCTTCCTATGCCCCCTTGGACAATGCACCTTTGATACAAATAGACTGGAACTCTTACCTGGACTCTCCTCCACCCCCCCCCAGCCTATGGCAATACCCCATCCACTCATTAGCCCATAAATAAACATCCTTGTAAAAAATACAAGTATTGAGTCTGTCAAGTGATTGAACTATGTATTCATTTAACAATCTGTAGACATTGCAATTCAACTGTACAGTAATATATACATAGGTATGACCTGTAGTTTGCTGCAGTCAATACACCAGGAGCCAGAGTGGGGCACATATATCTGTAAATAGACATGTCTAAGGGTACTGTAAGTGGCCATAGTAGTGGGAATATCAGCCTGTCAGGGACAATTTACAATACAAAACTACAATGGAAGGTGAAGTTACAGTGTCTTACCTGTGTGTCACTGGAAGTACTGTCGTATGATTGATGTTCTATTGTCCACATCCTCATCCTCTGCCTCCTCTTCGTCACTGTCCACAGACTCCACTGCTGCCACACGCCCATCTCCAGCCTCATCCTCCAGCAGAAAAGGCACCTGGCGACGTAAGGCAAGGTTGTGCAACATGCAACATGTCACGATGATCTGGCACACCTTCTTGGGTGAGTAGCACAGGGAACCACTTGTTGGGTGGAGGCACCGAAACCTGGCCTTCAGGAGGCCAAAGGTTCGCTCTATAAATCTCCTAGTTTGCCCATGTGCCTCATTGTAACGTTCCTCTGCCCTTGTCCTGGGATTCCTCACTGAGGTCAGTAGCCATGAGAGATTGTGGTAACCAGAGTCACCTGCAAATATCAAGGGATACCTGTTAGCCAGACACTAACCCTTAGGGCCAACCCCATACCCATACACCAACATACACTGGGTGGGGACCATGGGCTCACCTATTAGCCACACCCGGTGCCTCTGGAGTTTAGCCATCACATATGGGATGCTGCTATTCCTCAGGATAAAGACATCATGCACAGACCCAGGATACTTTGCAGTGACATGGGAGATGTACTGGTCCACCAGGTACACTACCTGCACATTCATTGAGTGAAAGCTCTTTCGATTTCTGAACACCTGTTCATTTCTCCGGGGGGGGGGGGTACAAATGCAATATATGTACCATCAATTGCCCCAATGATGTTGGGGATATGTCCCATTGCACAAAAGTCAGCTTTCACTGTGGCCAAATCCTCCACCTGGGGGAAAACAATGTAGCTGCGCATGTGTTTCATCAGGGCAGACAACACTCTTGTTAGCATTATTGAGAACATTGGCTGTGACATTCCTGCTGCCAAGCCCACTGTCACTTGGAAAGAGCCATTTGCCAAGAAATAAAACACAGATAGGACTTGCACAAGAGGGGGGAATCCCAGTGGGGTGACGGATAGCAGAGATAAGGTCCGGCTCCAATTGGGCACACAGCTCTGTGATTGTGGCCCTGTCAAGTCTGTAGGTGAGGTTAATGTGCCTGTCCTCCATTGTTGCCAAGTCCACCAGGGGCCTGTACACGGGGGATGTCTCTATCTCCTATTCATCCTCAGCGGTTGCAATCTAGGGGGAAAAACGATGAGCATCTGGTCACAATTCAACAATTCCAAAATGTACAGTTTATTGTATGTTGTGACTGAAACAGTATGTTGTTGTATAGGCACAAATGGTGCCTATGTGTGCTGTGATGCAGTTAGGTACCATGGCCTGCCCCCCCCTGAAATGGAGTCTGCCTATCCTGTGTGGATGGACTTGTGGAAATGAGGTAATGCCGCTGATGTTGTGCGCCGTTGCGGGAGGTGGACGAGTGCCGCCGTGCAACTCCTCATTGGTTGTCATTGGGCCCTATGGGTTACAGTAGCCAATGGTGATGTACGCCAGCGTTGACGGTACGCACCACTGCGGACGTGACCGCCATTTTCCATCTGTTCACTCACTTGCTGCCTGACCTTCAACAGGAGAGGACCTACACTGCAAGTGCTGCTGTGACCTGTGTCTGGAACTGACCATGGCTCATGTCACTGGGGAAAGGGCCCCTGCCATCACTGCTGCAGAGTTGGAGAGACTGGTGGATGGGGTCCGACCCCAGTACCGAATGCTGTATTGGCCTCCAGACCAAGAGGTGAGTACACTGTGAGCACGATGCATAGGGCATGAATGCATAGAGGGCTGTATGTGAGGGCCTTGTGTAAGGGGGGTGGTTGAGGGGTCCTGGGCAGCGTGCTGCATGTATGGTGGGCAATGTATGTGTGTAAGGGGATGGGAGGGATATGGTGGGCCATAAGTGTAACAAGCCGGATGGTATGACTGATACTCATTTTTCTATGTGTATTTCTCTGCAGGTCAGCACCCATCAGAAAAAGAGTATATGGGGTGCCATCGCCAAGTATGTGCGGACCCTGAGGGTCTACGGCAGGCGGAGAACCCACTGTTGCAAATGGTGGGAGGACCTGAGACGCTGGGCAAGGAAGACGGCCGAGGCCCAGCTGGGGATGGCCTCCCAATGAGGAAGGGGTGCCCGTCGAACCCTGACCCCCTGATGTTCTGCATACTGGAGGTGGCCTATCCGGAGCTGGATGGGCGCTTGAGGGCATCACAGCAGCCATAAGAGGGTGAGTACAGTTTCACATTATACCACTTGTGCATGGGGGAGTGGCCTTTGGGTGGGGGATGTGGCCCTGTTAATGCCCCTAGGCCAGGCCGGACATTGCAAGGTAGGTTCCATGTTGGGCAGGGGCTGATGAACTCCACCTCCAACCAAGCTAGTGGGCATCCACTACTGGTCTCTGTGGGTCTCAGGTATGCTGCAATTGGTGTTAGGTATTACTGTCCATGGCATGGTGACTGGTAGTGCACTGCCTAGTGCGTAGGGAGTTCCCTGTGTGTGTCGTGTACGCCAACGGTGGTGTTGCTGTTGCCATTGGCAAAGTGTATCCTCTGTTTCTTCCCCCCTTTTTGGTTTGTCATCCTGTCCTTATGTGCATTAGCATCATCTGACGGAGGAGCAGAGGCACTGGCGACGGAGGGAGCTGCATCCCACAGGGCCCATGAGGCTGAATCCACCGACGGAGAGGGCACCAGTGGGATGGAGGGCGAGGGGAGCACCACGTAGGAGACAGGAGGGGACAGTTTGGAAAGTGATACCACCTCCGATGGAAGCTCCCTAGTGGTGGCGGACAGCTCTGTGCCCTCCCCAACTACAGGTACAGCCGCCATACCTGTACCAGCACCACCCTCCCAGCTCCCCCTCAGCGAGTTTCCTGTGCCCGCTAGCCCAGGCGGGTGGGCATCTCCTTCACCCCAGGCACCTCAGGCCCTGCCCCAGTTAGCCCTGCTGCCCTTAGTGAGGAGGCTATTGACCTTCTGCAATCCATCTCTGTTGGGCAGTCAACCATAGTGAATGCCATCCAGGGGCTGGCAGGGCATTTGCAACAAACAAATGCATTCCTGGAGGGCATTAACTCTGGCATGGCAGCCCAACAGAGATCAGTCCAGGCTCTGGCCTCCTCCCTGATGGCAGCCATTGTTCCTGTCTCTAGCCTCCCCCTCCAACTTCCTCGGCCCAGTCCCATTCCCCTGAACGCCAACCTATCCCATGCACACATTCAGACCAGCATGCACCCAAGACAACACACAGGAGTTGCTCAGGCAAACACAAGCACCACACATCATCCCACAGACACTCACACAAACACCATCCAGATGCAGACACACCAACATCCACTGCCTCCACTGTGTCCCCCTCCTCCTTCTCATCCACCTCCCTCCCAGTAGCATCTCCACTCACACCTGCATGCACTACATCCACATCCACTGCCTCCAACACCATCACGCCTATCACTACACGCCCCTCACTGGCAATCATCACCCCCACATCCATGCACACATCCCCTGTGTCCTCTCCTGCTGTGTCTGTGCCCCCTCCTCCCAAAGTGCACAAACGCAGGCACTCAGACACCCAACAGCCATCCACCTCACAACAGCATCCAGCCCATGCACCTGCACCCCAACACAGCAGACAGACACCTCCAACAACCACTCCCTCTTCCTCCACTCCCAAACCTTCACCCTCTTCCCGCCCCAGTGTCCCTAAGAAGCTTTTCCTCTCTGCCGTTGACCTCTTCCCTACCCCCCTATCCTTCACGTCAGACCAGGGTGGTCAGAACCCAGGCAAGCACCTCAGCCACCCAGCCCACGGCCACAGTAGTTTCAGCAGCTACTGCAGGTGTGAGAGGCTCCAGGGAAACACCCATCAGCACTGGCAATGTGCCTGCACCAGCTGCCAAGGGGAAGGGCATGGATGCACCCCCAGCTGGCAAGGGCAAGTAGGCACCACCAGCTTACAAGGGGAAGGGCAAGGAGGCACCACAAGCTGGCAAGGGCAAGGAGGCACAACCAGCTTACAAGGGGAAGGGCAAGGAGGCACCACCAGATGGCAAGCAGGCATCACCAGACGGCAAGGGCAAGGGCAAAGGGCCTGCTCCTGCAGGCAGGAAGGACAGGAGGACTGGTGCTGGGACTGATTTTGAGCCCCAGCACCAACCATGGCGCTTTAGCCGTCCGATGCTGCAGGGGAAGGGCTCGAGCCTCCCCCCACCACTGGCAGCCCCAACACCAGCACCGCCACCTGCACCACCACCTGCACCGCCACCGACACCTGCACCGCCACCAGCAGCAGCAGCCCCAGTGGGCAGCTGTCTGAGGCTGCAGGGTAAGGGCTGGAGCCTCCCCCCACCACTGGCAGCCCCGACACCGGCACCTGCACCGCCACCTGCACTGCCACCAGCACCACCGCCAGCACTGCCGCCAGCAGCAGCAGCCCCAGTAGGCAGCCATCTGAGGCTGCAGGGGAAGGGCTGGAGCCTCCCCCCACCACTGGCATCCCCAACACCAGCACCGCCGCCAGAACCACCGACAGCAGCAGCAGTCCCAGTGGGCAGCTGTCCGAGGCTGCAGGGGAAGGGCTGGTGCCTCCCCCCACCAATGGCAGCACTGACACCAGCACCGGCACTTCCACCACTGAGCATCCGTCGCCGCCAGCAGGCAGTCTGTAGTCCTGCCTCCATGGACTGTAATGCATCCTGACCACTGCAAATCGTGTGGGCCTGACACCCAGGTGAGTGACTGTGACCTTGCACTCCCCAAGATCTGCATCACTGGGCACAAAGCCCCATCCAGAGCCAGTGGAAGAAGGCATACACTCACCCCATCCTTGCCAGGATGAAGCAGACTGTGCACAAAGCCCCCGCCAGAACCAGTGGAAGAAGGCATCCACTCACTCCCTCCTTGCCTGGGTGAAGCTCACTGAGCACAAAACCCCCTCCAGAAACAGTGGAGAAGCCATCCACTAGAAAGACTGTGGCCTTGCACTCCCCAGGACCAAGCAGTGGGCAAGCCACCCACTTGAGAGACTGTGGCTTTGCACTCCCCAGGACCAGGTAGTGGGCAAACCACCCACTAGAGAGACTGTTGCCTTGCACTCCCCAGGACCAGGCAGTGGGCAAACCACCCACTTGAGAGACTGTGGCTTTGCACTCCCCAGGACCAGGCAGTGGGCAAACCACCCACTAGAGAGACTGTGGCTTTGCACTCCCCAGGACCAAGCAGTGGGCAAACCACCCACTAGAGAGACTGTGGCTTTGCACTCCCCAGGACCAAACAGTGGGCAAACCACCCACATGAGAGACTGTGGCTCTGCACTCCCTAGGACCAAGCAGTGGGCAAACCACCCACTTGAAAGACTGTGGCTATGCACTCCCCAGGACCAAGCACAGGGCATGTTTACCCCCTCCAGGACGAGTGGCGTGGTACCATCTTCAGGCTGGGGTGCCCCCCGTTCCCCATCCCTCTGAGGTGTCTGTGTATTTTCGACCTGATGCTCCAACAATGTTCTCTCCGTGTTGATGCAGGAGTGAGGTGGGGTCTTGGCCTATGTGATGTGGCCCACAGACATTATGGACTGGGCAGTGTCCCTCCATTTGTATATATGTAAATACTGTTTTGATTTTTGGGGACGTATTTCTAGTATTATCTTTTTACACTCACTTCAATCACTTCCTTTTGTCCTTGCATTATTCCTGAGGGGTACGGGGTGGATGTGTAATGTTTTTGCATCTGTTTGTGTCTATGGTGTTGGGGGTGGGGGTGGAGGTGTTGCGTGTTGCGTATGTGTGTCACTCTCTTTTTCATCTCCCTCCCCTGAGTGCTAGGTGGCAGTACTCACCGTGGTCGTCTTCGCTGGCGTTGGTATTCCTGGTGTAGGAGGAGGTAGACCAGCATGGGGAACATCTGCAGTTCGGGCTCCATGGTGGCGTGGTTCTTCCCTGAGTCTCCAGAGGTGAGTCCTTTGACTTCTGTGTTCTGTTTCTGCCGTGCTTTTGATGTCGTTGGTACCGCCCCGGAAAAGGTGGCGGATAAATCTCTTGTAATACTGTGGGCGGTACATTGTCTTCCGCCTGGCTGTTGGCAGTTACCACCGCTGTGCTTGTTGCTACTTCCGTCGCTGTGTTAAAGTGGCTGTCTGTGTGGGCGGTTTCCCCCGTGGTCATAATTCCATTTTTCTTTACCGTCGGCTTGTTGGCAGTATTACCGACGCTTTATCACCGACCGCCAGGGTTGTAACGAGGGCCATAGTGTCTCCCACCAATGCATTGTTCTGACTGTGACCTACTCTTTGCACCAAACACCAACCGCCCACATCTCCCACTAACACGAACCTTTAGCTAAACTTCTCACACCAACGATGACCTTCTTGCGGTCTCCGCAAACAAGAAGCTCCAGCAGAGTATTCTTGCATGGACTTGGACTGAGAGAACGTACATTCATTGGGGCAAACATGTTCCATTTATTCCACCAACGTTCCATCAATGTTGGCCTGAAATTGAGACTTTGACCGGGTCCAGCATGATGGCACTATTTTCACCTCAAAATTTAAAGATTCATAACTTTTTTTCTACATTTCAGATTGTCATCATTTTTGTGTCATTGTACCTACTAATATTTAATCTAGTTTTCTAAAATGGTGTGGGATTCTTCTGTTGTGTTTTTACTTTATTACTCTCTGAATGCTGCATAAATACTTTAAACATTGTCTCTAAGTTGAGCCTGACTGATTTGTGGGGAGCAATCAGAGGGTTAAGCACAGGTTGGTTTAGTGACTTTGTGGCTTGCCCTGACAAGAATGGTGTTTATTACTCGAGAGGGGCTTCACCACCCCCCAATTAATAACCAAATTTCTTACACAGATGATGACATTTGTAATGCCATACAAAACTCAACAGAGTAGTGTGCTCCTCATCTGAAAATTGCTTCAGTACCTTGCTTATTAAGTGCTATATAAATACTAGTACATACCATAGCACATGTAACACCGAACAGCCCATCAATTGTATCAATAGTTCATTTACTTCTTTTTCCTCCCCATGGATGGAGTCTTAATTCATAAATTCACTATGTTTCCTCGTACTGCCATGGCCCACATCCTTATGACTTAGATGAACAATGATCATCATTAGGTCTGTGGCTTGAGCTATTTTGGTAGATGTCACATGAGGCAACCCCATACTAGACTTTGTCTTTGGTTACCCCCTAAAAGACTAAGGGCCAGATGTAGCAAAGGTTTTTACCCATTCTGTGTCTATGGGAAAAAGTGTTCGTACATATGGCCCTAAGTAACAACTTTTTCATTTAAAGGATCTTTGCTGAAGGGTTGTAATTTCTTCCACAGGACTTCCAAACTGGAGTTTTCAAGTCACTTTGGGTTTGAGCAAGTGATTTCTACTAATAAATTCCCTTCCCTTTGAACTCTTCCACAGCCTCCCTAAATATTCTCATATTCTTATAAAAGCCTGGTTTCAACAACTTCTAATGCATACATGGGCACATGTGTCCTAATAAACAAATCTGATATATTATCCTATAAGATCCAGGGGTTTTAGAAAATCTAGAAGCAGAGCTTCTCTCATGGAACACAGGAATCTCATTCCTAATCGGCCTGGGGTGACCTGTCCTTCAATGCTGCACTCCTGTGGGACCCTGTGCATATCGAGAAAGCAGAAATGTCCCATATTTGTAAAGATATGGTGCTTTCCTGCTGTCTCATAGCCCTGGCGGACTGTGTTGTACCCATCACCAACACAGGCACCTTTGTGCCAAGGTCCAAAGGTGCCTGCGTTAAACGCAGGATTGTCTTTGTGCAGAATAGGACACCTTCCTGCACAAAAACAATCCTTTGAGATGTTTTCTTCTATCTATGTGTGCCAAAGATTGCAGCTCATGAGGCAAGAGGAAATTAGGAGGAGAAATAAACATATTTCTTCTTGTTACAACTCACTGGAGAAGGCGTAGCATTTTGACGCATTCCCAGGATTACACGTCTTTGTAAATATGGGAATGCACCAAAATCCATGGGTGGATGCATGGGAATGCCCAAACTCCACCCATGGAACGCCTTCCCAATGCAAAGCAGCGCAATGGACTTTTGGAAAAACTGGTCATTCAGGGATAAAGCACTGAAATCTATGGCAGTCCTTGAAAAATAGTGACGATTGGTAACTTTTTGGAAGAAGGCGTGCCACAGAAAATCATTTTGTCCACCTGTGGGAAATTCAAGTATTTTAACCAGGACTAAAAGCAAGCATTTGCAAAGCCTGCCTTGGGAAAGACGTGATTATGCATGTATTTATTTACTTGCAAACATATGCAATACATAATATTACATATTAATTCAATATTAATATGCAATTTTAATAGTGTAAATGTAATACAAAGCAACAACATAGAAATGTCCAAAGGTTGCACTCACATGGTTGCAAAAAAAGTAAATAACAATTGATCAATCACTATGATCAATTAAACAATTTAATGAAATAAGAGATTTGCCTATCAGCACAAGCCCTGAAGCGAATTACTTTTTAGGTGGATGTAAGGACATAATGCATTTGCAGTGTTGAGAGCCAGTTAAAGTTGGCTGACCCTTTGCTCCTTGATGTATGTTATGGTGGGAGGAAGCAAAATGTGAAGCACCCTTTAACAGTCCAGTGGGCAAAGAGGGCTGACAGAAAGCCCCTCTATGTATATATATCATATGTATGCCTCTCGGACATAAATCTGTAGGGGCCCAGTACAATGAAACAAAGTACTTAGGGGTATATTTATACTCCGTTTGCGCCGAATTTGCGTCGTTTTTTTCGACGCAAATTCAACACAAAACTAACTCCATATTTATACTTTGGCGTTAGACGCGTCTAGCGCCAAAGTTCATGGAGTTAGCGTCATTTTTTGGCGTGAACACCTTCCTTGCGTTAATGAGATGCAAGGTAGGCGTTCCCGTCTTAAAAAATGACTCCCAGGCATGTGCGTGGTATTTATACTCCCGGGCAAAAATCACGCCCGGGAGTGGGCGGGGCAAAAAACCCCGCATTTGCGCCTCTTTTTAACGCCTGGGTCAGGGCAGGCGTTAAGGGACCTGTGGGCTCAGAATGAGCCCAGAGGTGCCCTCCCCTGCCCCCAGGGACACCCCCTGCCACCCTTGCCCACCCCAGGAGGACACCCAAGGATGGAGGGACCCATCCCAGGGAAGTAAAGGTAAGTTGTGGTAAGTATTTTTTTTTTTTTTAAATTGTGGCATAGGGGGCCTGATTTGTGCCCCCCTACATGCCACTATGCCCAATGACCATGCCCAGGGGACAGAAGTCACCTGGGCATGGCCATTGGGCAAGGGGGCATGACTCCTGTCTTTTCTAAGACAGGAGTCATGTTAATGGCATCTGGGCGCCCAAAAAAAATGGCGCAAATCGGGTTAAGACGATTTTTTTGCCTCAGCCTGACTTGCCCCATTTTGGGACGCCCAAACGCCATTTTTCCCTACTCCGGCGCTGCCTGGTGTACGTCGTTTTTTTTCACGCACACCTGGCAGCGCCGGTCGGCTATCGCCGGCTAACGCCGGCTAACGCCATTCAATAAATACGGCGCCCGCATGGTGCTTCAGAATGGCGTTAGCCGGCGCTAATTTTTTTGGCGCAAAACTGCGTTAGCGCAGTTTTGCGTCAAAAAGTATAAATATGGCCCTTAGAACATTTGGACAGAGAATTAATTAACTGCTGATCAACCTAAAAAAAAGGGTGATATTTCATTTCTCTCTTTGTTACCGACACACATTATTTTCGTAAGCACCCCTTGTCCCACATCTAGAGCATTTTTAGCAACACATTTTTATCTATTGGCTTTAATGCTGTTTGCTTAATTGTGACAACATCTTAAAAGTAACAACATTTTACAAGCCTCTTTTTTCCCAAATCTAAATCTTTTTTTATTTACTTATGTGATTCTTCACCTGAGAAATCTCCTGTCAACGGCAGGTTGCCATCAGTCACCAACTGCCTCTTAGTTGCGGTGATGGGACCGTGTTTCCCCGTCATATCTCCGACAGCACAATGCAACGGATAGCCTTGGGAGCAGCTGGAATTTGAATCTCTCTTAAAGAAAAACATTATTTAGAAATGTTGTCATCAAATATGTTTAATATGTATAGTTCTTGACTTTCCAAGATATTTGCATAAGTTACAATAAAGGAATAATATATAACTTCTGGTACCTTGAAACCTAGAAGTAGACTTCATTGTATTAGTTAATGTAGGGATTCTAAAGCACATAAGCAAAGAATCTACAATAATTCAATGTTTAGTTAATGTATCTCTTGTGAAGCATTCATTCCTTTAGGCAGAAGTTGGTAAGAGTTATGTTAAATTTTCCATATAACCACTGAGCGTTACCCTTGTGCCATGGAAAGGGGCGCAGGGTAATGCAAAACCTATAGTGAGATTTACCAAAGCACAGAGCCACCTTGTGTGATCCAGCATGGCTTGGTAAACCTAGAGTAATGCAAGGGAGCACAAGTCTCTGCCTCGCACTACTCTGCCCTAGGGAGGCATCACATGGGTCGAAGCGTGTGTATTCCAACACATCCACCCAGGGATTCTGAAGCATGCCCAGATTTACCAACACTGGTAGACCTAGGAATGTATCAGAATGCTATGCCTTCCCAGGGAAGGCGTAATGAGGAGAAATATCTTCATTTCTCTTCATTTTGTTCTCTTTCTATGTGTGCTACATTCGGTAGCACATGTTGAAAGAGGAAAAAAGCCTTGGAGGATTGTTTCTGTGCAGGAAGTTGTCCCACCCTGCCTATAACACAGGCACCCTTGCACTGTAGTGCAAGGGTGCCTACATTGGTGGCAGGCTCATTCCTGCCCTCTTCCTTTCACGAAGCAGAGCAAGGTGTCTTGTGCATTGCGCTGTGTGAAATGATGATAAATACGACCCTCAGTATATAAATTAGTTCCATTTAGATTCCATACATGTATATGCAAAAGCATTTTTAAATAATAAAAATGAATGCAATTAACATGTAGAAACATTGTGTAGGCCTTAAATGAACAGCCAGGTTTTGAAAGCAAGTGAGAGCACTAGGCTTTCATATTTACAAGTATTGAGTTTAAATAGCTACATAATGTACTTATTACAAAATCTGACCTCGGTCAGCAAAGTGAAATGGTAATATTCAGTAAATCTGAGACAATGAGAAATGTATGACTCAATATTAAAATGTGAGATATTGCTCTCCCCACAGGCTTGGTTTTCTTAGAATATAATAATGTATAAAAATGTTTATTTTAATTTCAGCAGAATATTTCTACATGAACAATAGTACAGTTAGCTCATATGGATAAGAAATCTATGATCTAATGGTGTGATGTAAAGGCTTAACCATGAACTATAGTTTTTTTATGATAGGCTAACGGTTAGAACTCTCCTGAGTTTCTACAAAATGTTTCCTAAGAATGTTAATATCAGTACACCATTGTCTTTTAACTGCTTAAATGACGAAAGGGACTGAAGATAGAAACAAATTTGTGTCAAATGTTTATATGAAACTCTATAAAAGTGCGTGTTCCTAGAGCAGACTGAGATTCTACTTAGACTTATACCTTTTCCAGTAGTGTAGTGATGAACTGAAAATGAAGCAGAAGATGCTTGAGGAAAGGTTTATGCTGGCAAAAATGAAAATGTCTCAGAAAGGTTTTCAGAATCAGTCATTTGCAGGGAATGTTGGTGCAATGCAAGGTGTCGGTTTTCAGAATATCAAGCATGGAGATGGGTTTCAAGTTGGATTGCAAGGTGTTCAAGGAGGTACGGTTGCTTCACCGGGTAGACGTCGAGGCGTTCATACTGATCTGAATTCAGGTGTAGATGTTGCAACTTTAAAGAAAATGACTCCTTGTCACTTCTGTAACAACATTGGGCGTTGGAAGAGAGAGTATAGGCTGAACCAAAACAGAATGAATGCCAATAATCAATCGCAAGGAGAGAATCAGAGGTAGCTGCAAGATGTACCGGTTCAACAAATGCAAGCGCTGATGCAAGCTCAAGTTCGAATGATGCAGGTCCCTTAAGCCCCAGTTGTTCAAAAGAATGTGAGTATTTCTAAAATTAACATGAATCCAATGCCCCGAGTAAATAAAAATAAATTTCAGGCACAGAACCAGAAAACGTTTCAGCAGTTTCCTATGATTGAAAGTGAGAGCTTTGACTCTGACACTTCACAATGATGGTGCCTGAGAGGGGAGGCAGATTGCTTTCTTGGCACAGTCTTAGAGGTAGGCAAGAGTGGACCATTTGCAGAAGGTGACGTAAATCGCCACCAAGTGTCTTTTCTTACTGACACCGGTTCTACCCGTTCCACTCTTAGAACAGCGGAAGCCCCAGACCTACCGCTTTATCCAATGAGAACATTAGAGGAATTGCCCCGATTTGAGTGATAATCCCAGCCATCTGATTTACCTCCATAAAAAATTGTTGTCCAGTGATTTACTGTTTTTATTTGTGTTTTTGGACCATTAGAGAAGTAATTAGGCTTGGGAAGACGTTGCTGATCCAGGCCGAATTTTTCTGGATGACGTTTTTAAGAATGGCGGATGTGTTGCAGTGATGAAGTAATATTTCAGGAACCATGAGACCTATATACTTAATTTTCGTGTCAAAATATAGGTTTTAGGGGTCAAGTAGTCTTATAGAGACAGGAAATACGTCCCCACAATCCTTCCACCATTTTCCAAAATGGCGGCTATAATAGAGGAATAAGAGACATATATAGAAATGAAACAAATAATAATGGCTTTTAATCCTTTTATGTACACACCAAACAATGTTTATGATCTGAATATTAAAAAAATATTGTTTATCACTCCTGTTTTTGACACATATTCATAGTTCACTTTATTTTTTAGTTTCAGCCATCGCTCATCGTACATTTGCAGAATGTTGAACATTTGAGAAGAGAATATCGACAGGGACATCTTTTTGTAGCACAGGTTTTGTAAGTACATGTATGTGTAAGTTCTGTGGGTAGAGGCTTTAGAAATTTCATAGGTTTTGGCACCCTATCAATATCTTCTCAACCAAATTCACATGGATCTTTCTCTACATATGCACGTTCCAAAACATTTACACATCTTCTGATCAAGTAGAATGCTCTTTTAATGTGTCCACGCACAGAATATGACATCTGTGGAAGGTCACTTAGCGGGACTGATCTCTTGAACTCACTGTATTGAAGATCGTCAAATGTGTGACAGTCAGAACTCATTTTCCACACACGCACAAGGTATTTTTCTACATCTTTAAAGTCACATTCTTCTTCTGTCCCAGAAAAGCCTTTTAGAAACTTCACGGGTTCAGCAGTTAAAGCTCCAAGTTTTGTTCCAATTTTGCTCATAGTGTCATCAACCATAAGAATATGTGACTTGATAAGAACACTGGGCATCTCTGCATCAAGTTTCTTATACAGAATATGAAGCGGGATGAATTGTCTTTTCTCAATTTTTACATAACGTATCCATACCTCTGACAATCCTTTACTTAATGAACATTGCAACAAATCTAAGTAGCACAATATTAACATCTGTGTCATTTGACAGCACAATGATTCGATTTAAACAATTTCGAACAGCTCACTCAACATGTGGCACAACACGAAGGTCAGCTTCCTCTAATTTCTGTTAAGTTCCGGAACAATATGGCCCATACCTTTTGAATATGTTGTTGCAGGCACCAACTCATCATAGACAATCATTCCACTTACAATAATTGGAAATTCAGTGTTCACTAAAGCATCAGCAATGTTTTGGCGAGTTAACATCTCCAAGTTCATCTTGTTCGATGTTGATGACCAAACTTTATCAAGTTGTACAGGTATAGGTGTTGAATTTTTGATGCAGAGAAGGTCAATTGTTCCACTTGTAGACATTCGTCTGATTCTCTCACATTTCTTTGACCGATAGTTCAAGATACCTGCCAAAGTCAATGTGCAGTTCTTGCAAGGTGCACACTGACATATCTGTAGAACAGTCTGAATGACCTCTCTGAAGTTTTACATGGATAAAACCTTAACCATTCGTAATTGTGACATATAGTCCACAACAACAGCAGTTTTCAATGAGCACGCCTTTTCGAACTGAAATTCTTCAGGTGAAAGTTTTTTTAGCTCTTGTATGAGTTTGTGCTTCACCACTTTGGTTAAAGCATTTCCATCAATTAATATGTTTGTTGGAAGAAGATCATGTGACAGAATGTCCTTGATAAATTCACCCCTTTGTTTTGCTACATCCATCTCTCTATGTGCTTGCGAAAGTTGTATTTCTGTAACGTGTTCTGTAGTGGCTGGTTGGACCAAACTTTTTCAATGGTAATCAAAGCGTTGAAGTTTAGCTTTAGTGATTATGTCAAACAACTTTTTCTCTTTCAAGACAAATCTCTGCTGCTTCAGTTCTACGTATAGTTTCAATCCATGTTCCAGGACATCAAGTAGGCGTGTTTTTATATTGTTATCCACATATTATTTGGTCACAAAGTTGTGTAGTCACACAGGCTCGGTCATTTTTAAAGGGGATGCCTTGCTGCTGCATGTAATGAAGAAGGCTGTCTACATATTTATTAAAACTTTTCCCGCTCTTTCCCACAAGTTCCTGGTGAGGAACAGTTTCACAATGGTTCATTAATTTTGAAATTTGTCATCTCTCTGAAAACATTACAAATAGAAAGGACTTAATTGGAAACTAGCTGCCATTGAGAAACATATTCACTTTTATGTGTCCGACCAATAATTCCCTTGGAGCTTTTCTATGATCTCTGGATCATCTGTTCCAGTTTCATATCTGGAGCCATAGCATTGAACCTTCCCTCTCTGTCTTTTACCACAAAATGTCTTTGGATGAATTTTCTGTAGCGGTATGGTTTTTCCACTTCTAGCTTCTTCACTCTTTCCAAATACAACAACCCATATCTCAGGTAGTTTATGCAATCGAATTCTCAAAACACAGTAATTAGTGAGTCCACAGTTTTCACATGCAGCTTCCAATCACCTTCCTGATTCAGCATGTACCAAGTTTTTCAGTAGAGCAATCATGTGTAAAACATTTCCCCAGTACTTGAAAAGTTCTACTTTTTCTTCATATACTTTGACAAACTCTACAAACTTGTTTTTCAGGTTTTCTGAATTTGAACGGAGTGTATTGAACATTGCCTGGCTTTGCATTATGTCTTTTGAATGAAGTGCACAATGTGCCTTGTTCATTTCTGACATAAGATATGCAAAACCTAATTAGTCATTCTTGTTCCAGAAAGCATTCCAATGCAATGTTGCTGTAGCCTCAGATATGATGACCATACCTTGTAACAAATTAACATAATGAGCTCCTCTCAATACTAACTGGACATTTTTGCTTCCAAAGATTTCAGCATCAATAAGTGCATTGTCCAACCCACATCCACTGAGATAACTCCCTGCACACCGCAAACGCAACTTTTGTCATGTGGAAAACACCCATCATTGGATAAAGATCATTAAATTCTACTGGATTGCTCGTAAAAATGTCAGCTACAATACGGAAAACACCTTCATCGCACAAAATTGGCAGGATGGGCTGGTCTTCAAGCTGAGCATGCACTTTTTGGAAATTTTTTAGATCTCTGTATACTGTTGCATAGTTTGTGTCTGGAGATGGTAGTACTGGTAAAAAACCCAATCTTTTTCAGTGGGACGGTATTCTGGGAGATCAGAGCATGAATTCCAGCCCATGAAGGAACCAGCTTTTTTTCATCCATCAGTCCACACCGAATAAGCAATATGATAAATGTTGTTAAATCAGCTTTGTGGACCACAGCATTAGGTAGAAGAAGATCCATGTCCTCAGCCACTTTCAAACCTTCTGGCAGGCTGGGACGTGTTGATGGCCTGTAGTGATTTTGCACATGTTGGCAAGGCAGTTGGGTTATAAGTTTGCAGCTTCGTTTTCCAACAGCTACTACATTGGTACAGCCTTGAAAAAGCACCACAGCAGTATCATGTGTGGTGGATAATCCAGACAAAGAAGAGCTGCCTTCAAAATCAAAATTTAAAGCACAGCAATTTTAAATCCTTTCCTGGTAAAGTGACTTGGAAGTGGTGTGCTTTTGGATTCACAAGATTTTACAGCACGAGCTGCTAACAAGTTCCTGCTCCGTACTATGTAATTATAACTTGTTGATACACCAATCCTATTCATTGAAGTGATTAGCTCTCTACTTTTGCACTTGTCATAGATTGCGTGGACAGTCATCATGTGTAAAAGAGTTTTCTTTTTGCAGTGATGTAATTTATAAAATATGATTTGGAAAAGACAGTACATTTCCACAGCATAAGTCTGTCGGTTCACATGATTGTCTTCTACTTCACCGCTTATATCTTCAAAGCCAACATCATTATTGTCAGTTTCTGTTCCGACTCAAGAACTTTAGTTTGTAACAGTTTTGCTTTGCTGATATTAAACAATGATAAAAAAAAGGTTAAGATAACATCAGACATTCTTGATGACTCCCATGATTTGTGGAAGTCTGGGGCATCACAAATCCTGTCCTTATGTCCAAAATCTAAATCTTTCAGGATGTTTCTTAAAATGGTTCCTGCTGCTTTTACTGCATCCTGTAATCTTATTTTTGCAGCAAGAAACTTAGTAGTCAAATAAGCTGAGAACATGATAAGTTGCTCATTCTTTTTGTTGGACTGACAGAAACGAATTCTGTCATTGTACATTCTCACCAGAAAAATCTTAATTTCATATTATGGATCAATACAGTTTCATCAATGTTGACCTTAATTTCTCTGATCTCATTGAGTGTGAACCCGTAGCCAGCACGTAAGAGTGGCTTTGAAACTTCATGTGCTTTTTCAAAAAGTGCAAACTTAACTGAAGGCTCTTGGTTATGTTGCTGCTGGGAGCTCATTGTACATTCATTTTTTCAAAGGTATGCATGCAGTTCAAGTGGGCATACAAAACAGCTGCTCTTTAGATCAGCTACTCGGCTGAAAACGTCTTCTTGGAAGAAACTAGATGCAGATAAAAAGTTTGCCCTTTGAGACTCACATATTTTGTACTTTGTTCTTTTGTCAATCTCTTTGGCCCTTGTTCTGGCTAAACCAAAGATAACACATTCAAGATCCTCTGCTTTCTGATCAGTTGTTGGAGGTGGACGAGGGGTAGCCTCCGATCTTCTAAGCGGATGGGCATTGGGTTTGGTTGTCATCGCTTTCTCAGAAGACTCGGATTCTTGTTGTGATTCACTGGTTTCTGATAATTTTTGCAAAGTTTTTTCCAGGCTTTTCCCATCAGTTTCAATCTTTTGTGAACTTCGTATTGCTGTGTTTCTGCAGCTTCTCAAACTCTCTTCTATCCAGCTGCAGTAGAAGTTAGCTTTTCTTTCAAATTAGTTTGGCATATGACACATTTTTCTTTGTTGGAGTCCTCAGATTTTGTAGTTAGCAACACTGTCAGGAGGTAATGATCCTCTGCTACCACCTGCTTCGCTCATGTTTATGAATTTGAATCAATGAAAAACCTGAAACAAAAACAATAATACAATAAATTACCAATATGATTGCTAAGACACATCAACACAGAGCTGCCATTTTGGAAAATTACAGAAGGGTTGCTCTGAGGAGTTTGTTTCTGTCTCTGTAAAACTACTTGCCCCCCAAAAAAACCTATGTTTTGACATCAAAATGAAGTATATAGGTCCCATGGTTCCTGAAATCTTACATTATCACTGAAACACATCTGCCATTTTTAAAAATGTCATCCAGAAAAAATCATCCCAGATTAGCAATGTCTACCCAAGCTAAATGACTTTTCTAATGTTACAAAAACACAAATCAAAAAATGAAAATCTCTGGATAGCAGTTTTTTTTACAGAAGTATATCAAGAGGTCAGGACTAAGAGACTGTGAAATCAGAAGAATGGGATCTTACAGGAAAAGAAACTAGGCTAATAAAAATAGCAGAACCAGTCCGAATTACAGTAAAGACAAATGCAATTTTCCAAGAACACAACCATATCATTGACCCTGTAAATAGTGCCATGAATAACACCAATAATTGAGAATAAGTTGAAGAAAGGAATCTTGATGGAAATAGTTGGGAATCCTTGTAACACATCGATTTTGGGCTTACAGAAGTCAATGTGAAGTTCAGAATAGTTCAGGATGTGCATGAAATAAATGAAATTGTTATTTCATGTTGTCCTGTGGTACCGAACCCAGCCATTATAGTTTATCAGATTCTGTGCACAGCAGAATGGGTCACAGTCATCTATCTTTGACAGGCTTTCCTTTCATTTACATTGCATGAGAGCAGCCAGTTCCGTTACTCATGTGTGTATTGAGAGAGAAAGTGTTGGTATGGTGAAAAGTCCCACAGTGGTATACAGAGTCATTCAACTTTTAATCAGATTCTGAAGAAAAATCAGAAGACATTGAAAATGCCTTGTAGTTCAGTCCTTGTGCAATACATTGATGACTTGCTTGTGGCATCGAGCACAAGAGAAGCTTGAAAACATGATACCATTGCGCTCTTAAACCATCTAGCTGAGAATGGACATATGGTGTCTCCAAGTAAACTGCAATACTGTCAAAAAGAAGTCTAATGTTTAGGACATATCATTGAAAAAGGAACACAAAAGCCGTCACAAGAGAAAGTGGAGGCTATTCTGAGGATGGGCCTCTGAAAACACAAAGAGATGTCAGAATGTTCCTGGGAATGACTGGTTACTGTAGACAGTGGATACCTAACTTTTCCCTAGTGGCTAAGCATTTACTGAGGCTGACACACAAACATGTGCCTGAGCTGCTTCCATGGGGCAACAAATGCAAGAAAGCTTTCTTAAAGCTGAGAGAAAGTCTTTGCCGTACCCCTGCACGAAGAATACCTGACTCTCTAGAAGTATTGCTTACCAGAATCAAAGCCCAATACATGACCAGTTCCCGACTCACTGAATATGAGCAGCAAATTCTCAATTCTGAAAATGTGATATTAAAGCTTTGCCAGTTTATGATTCCAAGCACCCTACTACGTTTACTTGAAAGTGATTTATATGATACTTTTGAACATGACTGTCTTGATGTTAGAGATTTATGCACCAAGCCAAGGCTTGATATAAAAGATGAGCCTTTAATTAGACCTGAAAATGTACGTTTTGTTGATGACTTGTGTTTAAGAAAAAATTATGGTTTCCTGAGAGCAGCTTATGCTGTCTGTACAATCCAAGACTTATGGACGCCTCCTGCCTTTGAGGTATTATCTCAGCACAAGTTGCAGAACTGATTGCCCTTACCAGACCTTGTGGTTTAACAGCCGAAATGAGAGTGACGATATATACAGATAGTCAGTACGGCTTTGGTGTGGTCCATGACTTCGGGCAATTATGGTCACAAAGAGGATTCATGACATAATCTAGATCGCCAATTAGGAATGGCAAGCACATGAGAAAACTGCTAGAAGCTTTGCTGCACCCAACTGAAATTGCTGTTGTTAAATGTGCAGCTCACAGGAGTGACGATTGGTATGTCACAGTGCGAAAAAGGTACATTGATGATATTGCATGTTATTGTGCAATAGTGGCCTGCACATTTGATAGAGCATTCACAGATTAATCTCAAGAGGACACTGTCTTTTCAATGTTGATTTCTATAGCTGATACATGGAAAGAACTCAAGAGTTGTAGGAAAATGTTTCTGAAGCAGAACAGCAGGGTATGGTCAGAGCAGGATGGGGAAAGGATGCAAATGACATTTGGATTTCCGCAGATGGAAGACTAGTGTTGCCAGACAGTTTATTATCTTCCATGACACAACACTTTAATGGCCCTCACATTTAGGTAGAGATGCATTGGTGAGGTCCTTTAGACAGAACTAGTATGATCCCAAATTCAGTATGCATGCAGAAGATTTGTGCCAGTGTTGTGTAACATGCCAACAGATGAATGTGGGGGAACTAACACCAGTTACTGAGTCATGTGAGGTGGTGTCTTCAAGAGGGTGAAGATGGATTTAACCAAAATGCCTGTTTGTAATGGGCTGAGAAACATCTTGGTTATAGTGTGCATTTTCTCTCAATAGGTGGAAGTCTACCCAACAAGAAGAAATAACAGTCTCACTGTAGCTAAACTGCTGTTAGGAGAGCTAGTACCCAAGTACGGAATGCCAGTTTCTCTGGAGTCAGATTGCAACACTCACTTTAACAATGAGATCCTTAAGATGTTGTGTGCAGCATTACAAGTGGAGCAGAAGTAGTGTTGTAGCTATCAACTAGAGGCTTCTGGAATAATCAAGCAACTTTATGGAACAATAAAGTCTCAATTGGCAAAAATCTGTGCATCCACTTCACTGAATTGGCCTGATGCTTTGCCTTTGGTGTTGATTAGCCTTCAAAGTACACCTGACAGGAAGACAGCTCTATCTCCCCATGAAATTCTGATGGAACGCACCATGAGATTGCCTGCTGTGCACTTGTGAACAGATGACATGGTACTCAGTTACTGCAAAGGATTGGCTGACGTGGTGCATTCTATTTTTTTCAGGCTGAAGCCATCACTGCACTTCAAGAGCAGTGCCATGATCGCAGCCCCGGTGATTGGGTGCTGATAAAGATGCATGCGAGAAAGTCCTATGTGAAGCCGAAGTGAAAAGCCCCCTCCCAGGTCATTTTATCACAAACATTGCTATTTAATGTGCTGGAGTACCAAAATGGGATTATGCCTCAGAACACCAGAAAACAAGATATTCATATAAAGCAACAGTGTCCTATGAGCCAGTACAGAGAACACTGGTGACTGTACCACAACAAACCGTACAAGTCCCACAAGTACAACAGGAAGTGGCACAACAGCAAGAAGAAGTCAGGGGTGAAGAACTACAGAAAGGAGAAGAAATCCAATTCTCAGGTAACTCACGGAGTGGCATTGGAACTCTTGATATAGATGGAGGAGAAGCAAGAGCTCAAATTGAAGTGAGAGCTGTGACATCTTCAGAGTAACAAGACGATCCAGGAGAAGGAACAAGTACCGGATCGAGACCCAGAAGAGACACCCACAATGCTGGATGGCCAAGAACCTACAGTAAAAAAAAATGAAATCAAGTGTGCCAGTTGGATCCATACTGGCAGCACTTGCTGAGGAGACAGACTGAAGTGGTATAAGTGACACAGAAGAAAATCAACAAACACTAAGACGATCCAAAAGAACAAGAGTATCTTGTCGGAGGTACTTAGCACCTGAATAGCCTTATTTCATGTGCCAAGTGCTAAATGTCCCAAAGTTCAGATTTGCCAAAGAACTACCTAAACCACCTTGCAGTTGTTTTGAATTTAGTTTAGGAAAAGTTTCTGAAAGAAACAAAAGTTGCTGGAAACTCATTGAATGAACTGTGCTAATAGACTGAAATAAAAACTGATAAGTTGCTAAGCAAAAACAATTAAGAAGATTTACCTATGCCCACAGCTGCAGTAGAAGAGTAGGGATAACATCTTAGAAGAACACAGAGTAGGGTTAAGGAAGACTATACGTAGATTGCTGTAAAAAAAGCTGCTATAAACGAACTCACTGACAAAGACAAAGAAGAAAAATTAAGACTGTTAGTGCAATTAAGTAACTTTAAAAGCAAAGAATTAGGCAAATAGGAAGCGAAAGATAGTGGCTAGCATGGTCAGAGGCCTCTCTCCTCTCCCTCGGCTCGGATTCTGATCTGGTCTGTTCCCTGACCCCTCTAGCTTTCACTGCAGTATTTTTGGGAGTCCATTTTTTCATGTGGTGATCTCACAGTGGTGCTGACATGGAGGGTAACAAAGCAAAAACAACAAGTGATGGACGGAATGCTGAACATTGTCAAACACTCACCTCCAGTCATAGATCTGGGTTTAATCCATCGTTCTTTTGCTCACCATGCCACCCCAGTTTGGACCCAGCCATATGCAAACCAGTCTTGACCCTGTTCCTCATGGGAACAGTCCAGACCGAACTGCCATGCCAGGTCCTCACTGGACTGGAAACAAGCATCCTGGGACCGGTTTCAGGGTTTCACCCCTCATCAGCCAGGATAGCTTGAATCCAGTGGCATGGGAAGCACGGGACCCACGTCTGGGCATACCCTTCCCACTTAGGGCAACAAAGCAAAAACAACAAGTGATGGACGGAATGCTGAACATTGTCAAACACTCACCCCCAGTCATAGATCTGGGTTTAATCCATCGTTCTTTTGCTCACCATGCCACCCCAGTTTGGACCCAGCCATATGCAAATCAGTCTTGACCCTGTTCCTCATGGGAACAGTCCAGACCGAACTGCCATGCCAGGTCCTCACTGGACCGGAAACAAGCATCCTGGGACCGGTCCGTCCATCACTTGTTGTTTTTGCATTTGTCGCCCTAAGTGGGAAGGGTATGCCCAGACGTAGCCCCCATGCCTCTTTCCCCATTAGAATCTGTAGCTGGCACTAAGGAGTCCATTGTTCCGACGGGGACCCTCCCCACCACGCAGGATCTGACTCAGCAATACTATATGGACGGGCCTACCTATCAGCCACTAGCTGAAGAAGGTCAGGATCGTGGAGAACAGCCAATACAGCCCCTTTAGACTCTCAACTGATAGGTGTGGCTATGGTGACTCTGGTCTGTTTGTTGAGTGACAGTGAGGAGTCTTTTTCCCCCTCTCAGATTGGTCCGATAGTGATGAAAAGGAGGATGGAAACCAAATGGATAAGTCAGCCCTGGTTTTAATGGATATCAAAGACCGCATCAGGTGTATTGAGCTCCCAAGGCTGTCTTTTTCAAGTTCTGACCTCACTAATTCTGCATCCCTTCCTTAAGGAAATTGAGTGGGCCTGGAGGGCTGTCTACAGCCCAAGTCGAGGGCTCTACTCAAGCAGTCACTGACTCAGGAATAATCAATCATACCCCCTCACTGGACGGTGCAGAAGAGTTATCATGGGATCCAGATGGGACAGAATAGAAACCGACCTTTCGCTTTCTACTTGTTTGAGTGCCCTCTATAATTTTACAAACTGATGCCCAGCCGCTTTCCAGTGATAACGATTAAGGGATGGAACCCTGCAAAGATCTCTGCCAGTGGTGTCACTACAAGATGCACAGGATGCCCCCTCTCTTGGCTCAACTCAGCAACTCCTTCTGCCACATAGGGAGGACAACCAGAGAGATTTGCTTGCATCAAAGACCGCCCACAAGAAAACTCAAGCTCTTTACTAAAAATATGGGCATCAAACAATCTCAGCTTGGGGTAGTGGGGGGAATCACAAAAGGCTGTCTGAACAGAGATGGAGGAAAATAGTTCAGTGGTCACCCAACACGATACCCAGTTAACTATTCTCTCATCTAGGGTGAAAGATCTGGAAAACAGGTCATGTAGAAATAACTTGAGAGTCCTGGAAGGCATAGAGGGGGATGACCCAAGGGGTTTGTGGTCTGTTTATTCTGAGAGGCATGCCCTGCTTTAAGCGATTGGGATTTTGACTGTATGATCAAGAGGGCACATTGTTTTCCATTCAGACCTCCCAACAAGCCCACTTGCTTTCCTCAGGCCATCCTTATCTACATTGGGAACTTCATCCTTCGCCAAAAGCACTTCCACACTGCTACTCTTAAGAGGCCTGCTAAAGCCTGTGGGCTAGACTTTTTCATGTGCTCCAGTTTCTATCATCAAATAGAAGTGCAGTCCTGGCAGGTCTGAGAGTATATTCTGGTGCTTTTGAAGCAGGAGGCAATGGTCTCTCTCATGGAACCTGCAACTTGCGAATCCAAATGGAGGGTCAGACTTTCTTCTGTAATGAAGGGCCAAAGGTCTAGGAACTTTTAACAAAGTGTCAGCCCACTGGTTGAGACTGCTTTGGAGGCTGTCTATCGATTTTTTCCCAGCGGGGTGGAGAGAGGGGTTAGAGGGCAAAGAAGCAGTCTCTTACCCCCTGTTATTCTTACTGTTTTGTCTTTATGCTGATTCCTTCTGATTTCTTAGTTTCACAGAGGGCTTTCTAATTTCTTCATTCTGAATTCTTATTTCCCAGCTTTTACTCTATTTTCTATATTATATTTGCTATTCAACAGTTATGCATTAGTATATGCTGAAGGGATCAGACTACGGTCAACATTGGTTGGGAGTCTGAGTAGATGGAAACCCTCAGTGGGGTACAATGGGTCCTTCCTCTTCTAAGGCATTGCTTAGGGGGTGGAATTATTTGCCATTATAGGAACCAAGGGTGTGGGGCGGTTGGGGGTTCTGGTGGAATTAATTTGGGTTGGTTGGTGAAGACATTTTGTGTTGGGGAGGAAAGTAATAGAAATGTTTGTTTGAGAACTTTGGAGTGTGTGGGAACAATGGTGTATCTTAGCATCCATATCAGGCAATTTTTTCACAGGATGTGTCTGTTGCAAATTTTATCTCTGAGGGGTAGCTCATGGCATCTGGGCTCTAGTGATAGCGGCTGGTAATGGTGGGTGTCCTAGAAAGCAACTGCATTTTCTATTGTGGCACATTAACAGGGTCGGGTCACCACAAAAGCGGAAGCTGGTATGGGAGGAGTTGAACACCCACAAGCCACAAATTATCTGCCTTCAAGAGATGCACCTAGTCCAGGCTGAAGGCTCTTTGTTAAAGGATCTCGGGTATAGAGTATTGTCTATTGCATGTTTTAGTTCTGCACTGAGGGGTGTTGCATTATTAGCTCAGGATGGTAAGTGCTGAGTGCAATGTCAGAGGGTGGATATGAGAAGTCAATGGCTCTTAGTGGCTATCTAGAAGGATACTGTTTGCTTTACTGTAAGCGTAGTCTGTGGTCCAAACATGGGCAATCCACGAATGTTTGATTTTTTTGTTGACTGAGCTCCATCTTTGGGTACCCTCTTTTATTTTCTGCGGTTACTTCAATGTGACGCTATGCCCCAAAAGGGATTCTTCACCTCAGACTCTGGCTTCTGACATGCTTCATCCTAGCAAGGATTTTGGAGGTAAGCATCAACTTAAGGGGGCTTTTTACCAGTTTATCTCCTCAAATCCACTGTTGACCTGTGGCATGTCGAGTGACCTAAGGAACTGGGTTTTACATTTTATTTGGCTCCTCTTAAATCATTGTCACAGCTAGATATGTTTCTAATTAGCAACACATTGGTTTCATTCTCTAAGCTGTCTCTGAATCCTAGGGTCATATCTGACCACAACTCTCTGTCCCTCTTTACACACTCTACTGGGTCTATTTAGGTATCAGGGCCCAGGGGTTGTACATATGAGCTTAAACTTCTTTTAGATGCCAGCTATGTTAATCCCATGACCTCTCACCTAAGTGAGTTCCTGGAGATTAATATTGGTTAAGCATCACCCTCTGTTGTCTGGGATGCATGTAAGGTCTCCTGCTGGGGACAAATGCTTCGGATTGCTGCTCACTAATGCAAGGTGGCTATTGTGGTGGAGACTGAGGCTCGACGAACTATTGGTATGTTAGAGTCCAACTTGGGAAGTAGTGTTGTAGCAAGGGATGGGCCTCAGTCGGAGGCCCTCCTGGAGAAGTCTATGACTCTGCGGGCATAGATTAAGTAGCAAGTCAGGGATCGGGCAGTTACAAACTGTCTCGCCAAGCAGATGTCCAACTTCAAAAACAGCTAAGATTTGTTGCGGATCCTCTCTGCTAGAATAAAGGATAGTTCTAATGAAAATACCATCCAAAAGATTAGGGGTGAGAATGGAGAGCCGGTGGCAGACCAAGCTGCTATTAGAGATGCCTTTTACTGGTTTCATCAAGCCCTCTATCAAGACAATTGTTCTTCATCCACTGAGCAAATTCTTCAATTTACGGAGTGATATTGTTGCCATAAACTGACCCATACTGAAAGATTGAAGCTTGAAGCACCTATAACTCTCTCCAAAGTGGAAACTGCTATTGGCTCTCTGGCTAAAGGTAAGGTCTCTGGTCCTGATCAGATCCCTCTAGAATTCTACGCCACTTTTAAGCATATCATGGTTCAGACCTTTAACGACTTCTTAAAACTCTTTTGAAGTAACTGGTTGGGTACCTGAATCTAGGGCAAAAACCAACATCATTTTTTGTCCCAAGAAAGGGAAAAAGCTTATGCTTTGTAGTTCGTATTGCCCCATTTCTTTAATTAATGCGGATTCAAAGATTTATACACAAATTCTCGCTAATCTGCAGTCTGTAGTTATCTCATGCTTCGTAGCTCCAACCCAGCATGGCTTTATTCTGGGCAGAGATACAACATCCCATTTCCGCACTGCAATCATAGCCCTGCAGATGGCCTCTTCTGGTGGGGGACCAGTTGGCATGATCCTTCTGGATGCCGAGAAGGCCCTTAACTGTGTCTCCCGACCCTTCCTTTGTGGGACATGGTTCAGGCTTTCGCTCTAGAATTCAACATCTCTACGTTGGGCTGAAAGCAAGGCTCTGTTGCTCCAGCTCTTTCTCAGACCCTATAACCATCTCTTGGGGTACCTGGCAGGGGTGTCCTCTCTCCCCTCAGCTATTCTCTATAGATGTGTAGCCAGTTATTCAATACCTGAGGTCGCCTGAGGCGATTCAGCCCCTCCGGATACATTAGCTTGAGGAAGGTCAAGATCTTGGCATATGCAGATGATCTGGCTGTGTTTACCCCTAGCCCAAGCAGTGGCTTGGAGGCGGTGGTGGCAGCGGCTCAAATGTTTGGCAATGTCTCTGGATACAAGCTCAATACAGATAAGGTGCAGGTTTTGTCCAATGTTACTCCTCTCTGGTCTGACAAAAGATGGGTACAGATGGTTGTCTATCTAGGGGTCACTTTATCACTTCATATGGCTGACATGGTTCAGAATAGTTATAGGAATCGTTATCAACACTCATCTTACATTTTCACTAAATAGAATCTCCATTTAGGTTTAATTGGATGCTGTGATCTTATCAAAATGATTATTCTTCCCGAGGTACCTTTCTTTGTTCGGTTGCATCCTGCTTTTTCTCCCAGTGTCTTTCTTTAATAGGGTGGAGACTTTATGGCAGCGGTTTATCTGGGGTTACAGGAAACCTCTATGTAAGATTCAGCTTCTTCAACAACCTAAGGAGGATGTTGGGGTTTCTCTTCCGGTATTGTGATTTTATTATATTGCTTCATTGTTTTCACAACTCAGCTTGGTTTTTAGGTTTGGGGGACATGGTTACAAGGGCGTATGTTTGCTGATTATATGCCATTGGGGATATCAGTCGTCCTTGGTGTTGGGATTCTAGATACAATGTATTTTAAGTGGTTTAAGACTTTAAAGGTCTTTTATCTTATTTGGCATTCTTTATGACAAATATTTCCCAAACTTACCCTGCTCAATTAGCTAACCTATCTTTGTTATAACCCCAACTTACCCTCTTGTGTGCATGACTGCTTTTATGGAAAGTGGGAGAAGGCAAGACTCTTCACCTTGGGGCAGCTACTTGAGGGCAGAGATCTTCTTTCCTTAAAGCATTTACACCCCCTTCCCTATACTTGTTGCTAACAGTATCTCCAAGTCTGTCCTTTTCTGTCTAGTCTAGCTGAAGATGAGAACAGGTGTTTGGATATTTCTTTGCTAGAGCTGGTAGCAAAGGCATTGGCAAAGAGAAATATTGCCCTGGTATTCAAACTTGTCTATCAGCATTTTTGGGACCACATGGTGGATCAATTCCAGAACAGGGCTAATAAATGGATCCAACTTTTAAATACTGCTGTGACGGCTGGTGATATGAGACGTAGTAGTAACCCGGTGAAGTTGGTTCTTAATGTGTCACGCATTAAGGTGCATCATTTTAGATGTATTAATGACTTTTATTATACTCTACGCTACCTCTTTGTCATAAAGTTTAGGCGGATGATCGCTGTATCCGGTGTGGCCGCAAGTGTTCTAATGTGGTTCATATTTTTGCTTCTTGCCCAGCTTTGCATCTATAATGAAACTTTGTTTTTGGTAGATGCATAGCATCTCAAATTTCTGGGGGTTGATGGATCCGAAACTGATTATCCTGGGTCATTCACCTGCTATCCCTCCTCATTTAGGGGGTTTATATTTCTTTGCAATCTCTCTTGCCAGGCTCGTGCTGGCACGCTCTTGGCTCTCTAGTGTTACCTGGACCCCTGGAACTGTTGGTGAGAATTTATGAAAATCAGCATGGTAAAGATGATACTGGTAGAGAACCCACCACAGAGATAAAGGCTGAGGCATATGTGGGATCCAATCCGGCTCTGGATAACGGCTGCACTTACTGGACAGGACATGTAAGATCAGTTTTTAAATCCCATCTCTCACCACGCTGCTTCCCTCCTAACATGAATAACGTATATTTTTATTTTTTTGTCAACCATTGTGGTTGTTTCCTATTGAAGCATTTGTGTTATTAATATTACTCTTTTTTCGTGGTTGGATGTGCTATTTATTCTGTTCCCCGATGCTGGTGTATGAAAAAAAAAGAAAATATGCTCTACTTGTGTTGATCTACAATAAAAAAGAATGCAAAGAATTAACACTTGCTGCTGCACTGTTTGAAAAGATCTGACTTCAGACAAACATGTGTATTCTAACCACAGCTAGATGCTAAATTATTATAGACATTACATTTTTAGTAGCAGTATTAGTAGTCTTAGCATTATAATTAGTGATACTCTTTAGACCAGAGAAATAGAAATCTGTATTTTTATTTACTAACATGACATCCACACCTGACATAGATGAACATGGTTAAAATCTTCATTTGTAGATCATATTAAAAGAATTATGCAAGTAATGTTTATTCTAGATTAGTTTGAGAGATACACAAGCTTTAGATGCAAAGGATTGTTATGTGTAAGCGCACTTATCTTCATCAGCTGCGAGGAGGTGGCATACCATCACATTCCTCTATCATATGCTACTATATGCAGTATTTTACTTAGTTTAGTTTAAAGATAACAACACTTTGAATATTATTATTCTAACTTTGACATGATTCTTTTAAAAGTACCTTTACTTAAAATCATGAATTTACATCCGCAGGCTAAAGAAATGGAGACTGCTTGGCCTTATTTTAGACCTTTTCTTCCTATAGACACTGTTAAGGCATAAGAAAATAATTGAACCTGCTTAATGTGCCCACTAGAGAGAAATGTTATCACCATGTTAGAGGAAAAGATAACACATTTTACATGTAGTACTAATTAAAATGAGGACGGTTTAAAGAATATTTGGAAAAAGGAAGCAGATGAATAAAGAAGAAAAATGTTTTATCCAAAATTGAACTTAAAGATGAGACATAAGGAAAAATTATGTGTTTTTAGAAGAAGAAATCAGCTCAGCAAAAGACCTGTAAGGAATAGTATTTGTGAGCAAACTTTTGAATTATCAGGAGGTACATGGCAAATTGTAAAGGGAGATGATCCAACTATACATGGAGTTTATTTTATTTGTGGTCAATGCACATACTTTAAGTTACCTGTTGATTGGGAAGGTATTTGGTATTTAGGTTTGATATTTTCAAAGATATATCATGTACATAGTTTATATGATTTGACAATGACACCTGCACACAGATACATATTTAGCATTAGTGAAAGAACACAATTAGTGGGAAACATGTTTGGAGCAGTGAAACTAAGTGACAAAGAGATTAGAAAACTTTCCACAGTAGTGGACAAGCTGGCAGTTTGTACATGTGGAGCTTTATTAGTGGCTAACTCAGAATTAGTTACAGTTAGATCAATGGTTTTACAAAATAGGTATGCTGTAGACATATTATTTGCAAAAAAAGGCAGAGTCTGCAAGATATCAAAAGTTGAACATTATTGCAAATACATTCCTGACGAGAGCAAGAACATCAGAGAATATGCAAAGAAAATTCCAGATATAAAACTTGATTTAGAACCATTAGACACCACTAGCATTGTAAAAGATTTCACAAAGGAAGTTTCTACAATAGACAATTGAATTGCAACAGCAGCCGGTGGAATCTTCAAGGCTATATTAGTACCTATAGTAATTGTTGTTATCTGTTTTCTGACCTCATTAGGCGTATAGAAAGCTATCAAAATAAAATTACAAAAGAACAAAACTAGAGAAACAAACAAACAAAGAAATATTAGAATTAAGTGATTATATTAACAAAGAATATAATAGACTAAAATAATGAGAAAATTTAAAAAGAAAAAGAAAATACACTGAAGACGAGAGTGAGCTCTGATATCATCTGTGAGTGATTTTATGATGGTTAGAACCCATCAGAGGAAGGAGGTTGCAAAAGCACTTTACAATAATAATAATTAATGGAACTAACATATAGAAATAACGTGTAGGCCTTAGATGAAAAGCTATATTTTAAAAGCAAGTGCGAGCACTAGGCTTTCACATTTACAAGTAGTAAGTTTGAATAGCTGCAGAATGTACTTTATATTGACTCTGACCAGCTCAGCAATGCGACATGGTAATATTCAGTAAAACTGACACCTTGAGAAATGTATGACTTATTAATCCAATGCGGGATTTTGACCTTCCCATAGGCTTGTTTTTCATAGAACATAAGAATATATTGAAATGTTTTGTTTAATTTCTGCAGAATGTTTCTACATGAACAATAGTACAGTTCACTGAGAGGGATGAGAAACCTATGATCTAATAATGTGATGTAAAGGCCTAACCATGAACAGTAGTTTTCCTATAGTAAGTTAAGGTTGGGAACTCTCCTGAGTTTCTACAAAGTGTTTCACAGAATGTTTCATTCAAATGTTAATATCAGTAGACCATTGTCTTTTGACTGCTTAAACGACGTAAGCTTTCCTGTTCTCATGAAGACACCACAAGCTGATTGGATGAGCGGACTGAAGATGGAAACAACTTGTTTTGAATGTTGATGTGAAATGCTATAAAAGTGTGTGTTCCTAGAGTAGGCTAACATTCTGCTTAGACCCTTTCCAGACTTCTCTGCAGAGCCCTTTGCTGACGCTTCTCAGATTTATTCTGAGTGACCCTTTCATTTTCCCTGCCTGAATCTATACTGCTCTGAGACTCTACTGAATTTCTTGAAGCTCTCTTTATGGGGAGTTCTACGTTGAGTAATACATTGAGATGTGATGCTAAAGCTTCAGGCTTTCACTTCTCGATTTATAGCACTTTATGGGTTCTTGGAATACGGACTTTTCATTTATGGAACTCACTTATTTGTTATTGATTCTATTATTAATCATTTATGATTGAATTTGCCCAATACTGATTTAATGAGATTTAATTATGATTTAACAACTTTTAGATCTTATTAAATCATTGAAACTCACACCAACTCTCCTCATTGACTCCCAAAGGAGTGAAATTGAAAATTGTGAGGATTAGCTGATTTGGTTTGCAGCTATTTCTCACTTATGTTCAAGGTCTGTTGGCCTAGCCTTGGTAACAGCTGGGATTACTATTTAGGTGAGTTGGTAAGATTTAACCACAAACCAAATATTTAACTAAAGGCCCCACCCCACCACGGTGCAAGCATGCCTGAGTTGGTGCTAGGCAGCAGTTTGTATGGCAGAGCAGGCAGAGAGCAGGAATGCGCAATATCTTGATAAATATGGAGCATACAAATCCTCTCCCTTTCACACTGTGCGGCACAGCAAGGTGTCTTGATGCATGGCGCTGAATGAAATAATGATAAACATGGCGCTGACTATGTAAATCAGTTTCAGTTAGATTCTGTGTATGTATATTTGTCTTATATAGATCGCTTCAGAACCTAAGTGGTTGTGTGGCACCCCTCTCCCATGCTGGAGAATCCAAGACCTGTATCAAGTATAGGTCATAAGTGTAGACCCAGTGCTTCCTGGCCTCTGAAGTCCATCTATTTCACAGTACCATTTTAATTTCTTCATGGTAAGTATAAACGTTTCTTGAGCCATCTTTTTACTCTGATGTTTCAAACCATTTGCATATCATCAAAATAACTTACCTTTTTATCCTGGTTTGGACATATTCTGACATGCTTCTTGTTCAGTGAAAAGGTAAATAAAATACCTTTACAAAGAATGGCACACAATCCACTGGTTCCGGGAGAAGAGTCTTAATGCTCGAAGATTGACAGAACTTTCACATCATTAATCAAGTATGGGTCACTGGTACAATTCAATGCATTCTGGTTTCTGATGTCTATCTATTTCACAGATCATAAGTATCAGACATGCATCTGGCCCTCCTTGTTTTTACATTTGACACTTGTAGTTCAAAGACAGCAACTAACAGACAATTCTTAAATGCATAGTTAACATGTTCATAATCTTCCTGAATATTTTCTTTAATTCCCTCTTTCACAGCAAGAGCTCTCTTTCATATCTACCACATATTTTTAACTTTAGGAGGAAGTCTCCACACATGAAGTTGTACATTGCGCAGGCTCAATGCAAAACTCTGCACTTCTACTTGGCAGAAGATCCTCCTGAAGCAGCAGCCTGATTGGAGGATAGATGCTCAAGTTTCTAGGCCCAATCAGGAGCCACTAAGATGTGTTGGGCCACGTCACTCCTTATCTTCTTCAAAACTCTGGGCAGGAAAGGCAGAGAAGGGAAAGTGTTCAAGAATCCTGAGCTCCAATCTAGCCAGAATGCGTCTCAGAGGAAGAGCCTTCTCACAAACGCCTGCTGCAAAAGTGTTGACATTGCACTCTCTTGATGTGGTAAAGAGATTAAGCCAGAGATCACTCCATTGCTGGGTGATGCCCTGTGCCACCTCTATGTAAACTTCACTTCGTGATCTGCTAGGTGTCACCAGCTGAGTTCCTCCCTCATGTCATTCAAAGATCTCGCCAGATGGTTGACAATCAGTGGAATGCCCTGACAATTCAGCCAGTTCCAGAGGAACAAGGCCTCCTGGCACAGCACTGAGGAACCCACTCCACCCTCTTTGTTTCAATACTGTATGGCATTGTCCATGAGGACCTGAGCCAGCCTTCCCTCGATGGACGGAAAGAAGGTTTTCAACATCAAGTGAATGGCCCACAACCCCCACTGGTTGATGTAGAGCCAGGTCATCACAGGAAACCAGAGTCGTCTGATCTCCATCTCTCCCAAGTGACCTCTTCGATCCAGCATTGATGCGTCTGTCATCTCCATTAGCTCTGGGTGGTGCAGGGAGAGGGGTCTGCCACTGGTGGAATTGCAGTTGAGCAACCACACTGTAGGTATTTTGCAGTCTCCCCCAAAAGCTAGATGGAATCTGACGCTTCCCTTGGTGCTGAGTCCACTAAGACTTGCGGTCCCACTGCAGAGCCTGTACGTGCCCTCTGGCACAGTTGAAAAGCAGGATGCTGAAGGCCAAGAGGCCAAGAAGTCGCAGAATCACTCTCATTGAGATCCAAGACCAGGTTTAAACATCTTGATCATATCCAGAATATCCTGTACTTGATGACCCTGAGGGACGGCTCACAACAACACCATACCTCAAATGGCTCTGATGAATGGGAGCTTCTGCAAAGAAATTAGGTGTGACTTCGGAACGTTGATGAAGTACTCCAAAGATGTTCACTGTTGCCCCAGAGGTTGTTTATGGCCCACTGTAGTGAGCCTGCCATCAACAGCCAGTTGAAGATGTGCTGTGATCATGTCTATCGCTTTTGTGAATAACCAAGGACCTCTGGTGAGGCTGGAGGGGAGTACAGAAAACTGAAAATGATCCTGAACCACAGGTAATGCCTATGGGACTTCAGGATGGAAATATGAAAATAAACGCCCTGCAGATCCAGAGCTAACATTCAGTCTCCTGGATCCGGGGGAATATAGAACCTGGGCCAGGGTGAAGACTTCAATTTGTCCTTTTTTGCGGAAGAAGTTCAGAGTGGCAAAGATCTAAAATAGGACAAAAGCCTCCACTCTTCTTTGGCACCAGTAAATAATGGGAATAACACCCAGTCCCTCTTTCTGATAAGGGAACCCTCTTTCTGAGCTCCTTTGTCGAAATTAGTCTGGGCCAAAGTGGCTAGTAAGCAGGCTGGGAGGGGAGGTAGGGCAGTATGCTGCCCCTGTTGAACTGGCAGTTGTCTGCTAGATCCCCACCGCTGGCCTTGAAAGGAATGGGGGCCTGCTGTTGAGATGGTGAACATTTATGCTGTCTGCAAGCAACATCACTTCTGAAGCCTCTAAATGGGTTGAATTGCTGAGAATACAACTGCAGGGGTACAGAAAAGCTCACTTTCTTTCTAGCTCCCCAGTGCCAAGTGTGCATTGTCTCCAAAGAGACAGGTGCTGTCAAATGGCATATCCATTAATGATGCCTAGACGTCCCCAAAAACCACTGATTGTCATTCAAACTCAGGTCCTCTGGTACCTGCCCCCTTGCTTAAACAGTCGGTAGTGGTCAGCCGTGAATGAATAACATACTTTGCTGTATCTTGGCCATCTTTAATGATTTATGTTACATTTAGAAACTGTAAGGAGGGACTATGAGCCCTAGAGAGGCCCCTGAGCCCATAGGAAGGAGGAGGAGGGACACTTGATATTGTGCTACAAAGCACCTGCACACTACCAGATGTGCAGGAGATTGAGAGGCTGTGAGGAGGCACTGTGAGTCCCAAAGAGACTACTGAGCCCACAGGAAGGAGGAGAAGGGGCACATGACATTTTGCTACAAAGGACCTCCAGGCTTCTCTCTGTGCTGGAAGAGGCCGGGCTGGACCACCCCTCTGAGATCTCACTACAGTAAGTCAACTCCTTAAATGTTGATTTGTCAGCTAAATATATTGTTACCTATCGAAGTATGAGCTATCCTGCCATGGGCAAAAAAAAGTCTACCTCCATAAAAGACAATCAACAAATGGGCACTATAATATCTTACCTCACAAACGTTAAGGGAACCCTCAAGCAGCAAATAGCCTCTATTGAGGAACACTTGTGCTCTGCAATAAAATCTTCAGCTGGGAAAGGCTGCGGAAAAGAGCCCAGAGCCTCAGTAGGGGTGAACTGGATCTCTAGCTCCTCCCCGCAACAGGTTGCATAAGGGTGGGCCACCCATGTGCAGTGGATGTTATTGCTGAAATAGCCCCTCTAGAGGCTAGAGCTGCTGTTTTTGCTGCAACTGATTAATTTTGCTTCTCACCTCCAGCTTAAAAGAAAAAGGCCCCAACAAAGGAAGGGAAAACCTGCAATGGATTTAAATTCAACCGCTGCTGTATCCTGTGGGCTGGGGGTGCTGCCCTCTAGTTTGGAGATATTCAATAAGCTTGTTTGCCTAAAGAATAAATTATCGGACTTTATTATGGCTGTCATAAGCAGGGTGGATTCTTTTGTGGCCCTTATAAGTGGCTCCTGTCAAAATGGACTGCTCTCTAGGCTTTTGACTGGCAGCACCTACACGGAAACCCAAACAGATTGTGGGTCTGTCACTGGCCTTAGGGATCCTGCTGCTCTTTCCCAGCTTTCCTTGAGAACTCAGCCAATACCCTGCCATACACTACCCTCTGGACCATCTGTAGAGAGTCGTGGTCCACACAGTAGCCTCGAAGTGGAAGCAGGGAGCACAGTGCATTCACACAGGGAGGGTGAGGGCACCGCCTTACGCCCTGTAAATTGGACTTTACAACTCTTCAGCTGCCCCTCCCCAAGGTACTCCTTTTGTCCCGGTTCTCAAAGGTTTGAACCGTCTGAGACCAGGTACATGAGAGAATCATGCTTGATTATTAAATAAGGTAGTGCATTAGATAAAAATGAGGATGGTTGAATCAAAACAACTTTATAGCCGGATCAATCTTGTGCGGAGAGTCTCCTGGGTTGGTCTTCATCTTAAACCTGATAACACCAACTGCATAATTGTTAACTTTAAGCATAGAGCTGTTGTCAAGCACATTCCAAAGAAACTGAATTGTTTTACGCTAAGTCCCTCAGCAATTGAAGTCCCCCCCCCCCCCGGGCTTCTTCTACAGACCAGCATGTAACCAGCCTCGGTTATTTTTAAATATCCCCAACCCTGTTCCAATTACGGATAGGTTTTTGCCTCTGTCACACCTAGATCAACTGGATTGGCTCTCAAGTAAAAAAACTGACTCCCACCATCTTACAGACAATGACGCAAATTGCCATATTGTAGGTCACACAGTGAATATGCCCAATCCACCCATCTCCAGCTAAACAATCCCTGCCAAAAAAATGCTCTGGGAGTAATGGAGATGAACTATTAAGATTCCCATCATGGAACTTGGCAGGTATGGTGGCAAAATTGGCAAACTTGGACTGGCTAAATGTTATCAAAACTTATGCAGTACTTAGTATACAAGAAGCATTACTGTTACATACTGTAGGAAGCTGGTTCTGTATATACTTTGTCAAAGTGAGATATAGGCCCTCATTCCGACCTTGGCGGGCGGCGGAGGCCGCCCGCCAAAGTCCCGCCGTCAGATTACCGTTCCGCGGTCGAAAGACCGCAGCGGTAATTCTGACTTTCCCACTGGGCTGGCGGGCGGTCGCCTTCAGACCGCCCGCCAGCCCAGCGGGAAAGAGGCTTCCACTATGAAGCCGGCTCGGAATCGAGCCGGCGGAGTGGAAGCTGTGCGACGGGTGCAGTTGCACCCGTCGCGTATTTCACTGTCTGCGCGGCAGACAGTGAAATACATGTAGGGGCCCTCTTACGGGGGCCCCTGCAATGCCCATGCCAGTGGCATGGGCACTGCAGGGGCCCCCAGGGGCCCCGCGACCCCCCCTACCGCCATCCGGATCCCGGCGGTCGGACCGCCGGGATCTGGATGGCGGTAGGGGGGGTCAGAATCCCCGCGGCGGTGCAGCAAGCTGCGCCGCCGTGGAGGATTCTGTGGGGCGGCGGTACACTGGCGGGAGCCCGCCAGTGGTGCCGGTCCGACCGCGGCTTTACCGCCGCGGTCGGAATCCCCATTGGAGCACCGCCGGCCTGTCGGCGGTGCTCCCGCGGTCCTCCGCCCTGGCGGTCAAAGACCGCCAGGGTCAGAATGACCACCATAGTGTGCACAGAGTCCACGGGTTCCCCAGAGGCTTAACAGAGGCCAAAGTAGATAATACTAATGCTCTTTTTGTGGTAGTGTGGCTGAGCAGTTAGGCTTATCAGAAGGTAGTGCAAGGCATTTGTTGTACACCCACAGACAATAGAAGCACAGACTCAATGACTTAACTCAAGACCAATGGTTTTTATATGCCAAAATATATTTTGTTAGTTTATTTTTAGAACCACAAGATTCAAGTTGCAGGTCAGTACCTTAAGGTTTCGTATTTCACACAGGTATCAACAGTACTTTGTTTGTAATAGGTAAGTAATATAGGGCCTGATTCTAACTTTGGAGGACGGTGTTAAACCGTCCCAAAAGTGGCGGATATACCACCTACCGTATTACGAGTTCCATAGGATATAATGGACTCGTAATACGGTAGGTGGTATATCCGCCACTTTTGGGACGGTTTAACACCGTCCTCCAAAGTTAGAATCAGGCCCATAGTTTTTTAATTATTGGCAAAAAAATATTTTAATAATGGACACTGCATTTTTCAAACAGTTCCTGGGGGGAAGAAAGTTAGATATGTTTACAGGTAAGTACAACACCCACAGTCTCAGTCTCTGGGTTTTTATGAAGTCCACCGGTTGGGGTTCATGTTAACCCCAAACATCCACCACCAGCAACACGGGGCCAGTCGGGTGCAGAGGTCAAAGTTGAACAAATGTAACGTGGGCTCCTATGGAGACAGGGGGTACTCAGAATCCAGTCAGCCAGCAGGTAAGTACCTGTGACTCAGAGGGCATACAAGAGGAGTTTAGAAGAGCACTGGAGGGGCCACAAGTAGACACCAAACACACACCCTCAGCGGCACAGGGGCGGCCGGGTGCAGTTTGCAGACAGGACGTCGGGTTTCCAATGCTGGTATATGGGGAGACCCCGGGGGTCACTCAGAGGCTGCAGGCAGGGCCAGGGGGTTGTCTCGGGCACACCACCGGTTGGATAGCGAGGAGGGCCGCCTGCTGAATGATGAGGCACCGTGGGTCGGGTTCTCCAAGGCCTGGGGGCTGCGGGTGCAGTGTGTCCTTTAGGCGTCCAATATCTTTGTCTAGAGATCGCGGTCAGGGGTCCTCGGGATTCTCTCTGCAGGTGTCGCTGTGGAGGGGTGGAGAGGTCAACCCAGGATGAGCACTTGCTTGCAATCACCTGGGGACCCTCTCTTGCTGGGTGGACCACCTGGACACGGGCCGTGGGTGTTGGGTGCACAGAAGTCAAGACTCACTCTTCTGGAGTGAGGTGGGAGTCCTTGGTTGTAAGTTTCTTCAGACAGGACTGCTGTCCTCAGGAGTTCTTGGTCCTTTTGGGTGCAGGGCAGTCCTCTGGAGTTGGCAGAGGTCTTTGGGCCCGCTGGACGCATCGCTGGTCTTGCTGCAGGTTCTTTGAAGCAGGAGACACACAGGTAGGGCTGGGGCAAAGCAGTTGTCGTCTTCCTTCTTCTCTGCTGGGGTTTTCAGCTCAGCAGTCCTTCTTCTTGTAGGTCACCTTGAATCTGGTGAGCTGGGTTCAGTGAAGCCCTTAAATACAAGATTACGGGCGTTACAGGGGTCACAGGGCAGTAGCTAATGGTTACTGTCCCTGAGAGTGGCTACAGTCTCCTTGTGTCCACTCCCTTTGGGGAGCGGGGCACATTCCTATGCCTATTGGTCCCTGTCCTCCAAACCAAGATGGAGGATTCTACAGGGAGGGGATCACTTCAGCTCTGGACATCTTAGGGGTGGTCCCAGCTGAAGTGGTCACTCCTCCTTGTTTTTTCTTAAGTTTCCCGCCGAACTGGCTGCCCAAAGTTGGGGCATGTCTGGGGGTGGGCATCTCCACTAGCTGGAGTGCCCTGGGGCACTGTAACACGAGGCCTGAGCCTTTGAGGCTCACCAACAGTTGTTACAGTTCCTGCAGGGGGGAGGTGTGAAGCACCTCCACCCAGAGCAGGCTTTGTTTCTGGCCTTAGAGGGCACAAAGTCCCCCCCCCCCCCACGGGTTCAGAAACTCATCTGCTAGTGGCAGGCTGGGACAGACCAGTCAGTCCTACTCTAGGGGATTGGGTAAAAAGCAGGGGCCATCTCTAAGATGCGCTCTATGTGCATTTTTTTATAAAGCCCACTCTGGCATCAGTGGGGGTTTATTGTGCTGAGAAGTTTGATACCAAAAGTCCCAGTATTTAGTGTAGCCATTATGGAACTGTGGAGTTCGTTTTGACAAACTCACAGACCATATACTTAATATTGCCACACTGCACTTCCAATGTCTAAGAATGGACTTTGACACTGTAGGGACACATTGCTCATGCAGCTATGCCCTCACCTGTGGTTTAGTGCACCCTTCCTTAGGACTGTAAGGCCTGCTAGGGGGTGACTTACCTATGCCAGAGGCAGTATTTTGTGGGCATGTCACCCCGTAGGGTGATGCCATGATGACTTTGCCTTTTTCTCCCCACCAACACATACAATCTGCAATGGCAGTGTGCATGTGTTAGGTGAGGGGTCCCTTAGGGTGGCACAACACATGCTGAAGCCCTTAGGGACCCTCCCTGGTCACAGGGCCCTTGGTACCACTGGTACCTTTTACAAGGGACTTATCTGTGTGCCAGAGGTGTTCCACTTGTGGGAACAATGGTACATTTTTAGGGAAGAAAACACTGGTGCTGGGGCCTGGTTAGCAGAATCCCAGCACACTCTCAGTCAAGTCAGCATCAATATCAGACAAAACGTGCTGTGGGGGTTGTAACTGCAACAAGTGCCAGTTTCCTACACATTCCTTTTTATTGATTGCTTTGTGACCTATTTCACTCTTGCCATATTAGGACCCATGGGCAGGGCTAAGGGAGATCTAATCATACTATTCTCCTTTACTTTTCTAAGTCGTGTGGATGAACTTGGGCTCTCCTTATTGTTAAATGCTGCTTATAAAGTGCCAAACAGGTTATATTTTATTGGTCAATCTTTATAATAATGTTTTCAAAGCCAGTAACTTTACTATAGCTAAAGAATTGCATGAGGATATTGAGCGATCTTTGGGTAGCTTAAATGGCAGCCACGTGATTGGATGGATGGGGAATGGATGGGAAATTTTAACGCAAAACATTGTTATTCTTCATCTGCAATATTTTGTAATTTATTGACCACTGATGGCGATCCAATCCAGCACTTTGAACTTAGCCCGTATGATGACAAACTCAGGCCCATATTCATGGGCATTTGGCGCAGGGCAGTGCAGCAACTCACCTTGCTGTGCTGCCCTGCGTCAAAGTAAAAGGGCAGGAATGCACTGTATCTATGGCATATGGCACACGCCTGTCCTTCCCCACTGCGCTGGTGCTGTTTCCGCAGCCTAGCACCAACACTGGTACCCTTGCACCATGGTGCATGGGAGTCTGCATTGTAGGCAAGAAGGGCACAAAAACAATCCTGGGAGGCTTTTTCCTCTTTCTATGTGTGCTGCATAAATCATGCATAAGGTCTGTTTTTTGCTCACCTCGCCATTCCAGTTTGGACCCAGCCATATGCAACCCAGCCTTTACCCTGCTCCCAATGGAAACAGTCCAGCCTGATTTTCCAGGCCATGTCCTTACTGGACTGGAAACAAGCATCCTGGGACCAGGGTAGCTTGAGTCCAGCGGCACAGTAAGAATGGGACTCGTGTGTGGGCATTCCTGTGCCACTTAGGGTGACAAATGCAAAAAAACAGCTGAACAATGTCAAACATTCACCACCAGTCATAGATCTAGGCCTAAATCCATCATTTTTTTTGCCCACTTCGCCATTCTAGTTTGGACACAGTCATAAGCAAATTAGACCTGACACTGCTCCCATGGGAACAGTCCATCCTGACCTGACAGGCCAGGTCCTCTATGGACTCCCTGGCCTGGAAACAAGCATCTTAAGACCGGTTTTAGGATATCACCCCTCATCAGCCAAGATAGCTTGAATCCGGTGGCATGGTGAGCACGGGACATGTGACTGTGCATACCTGTCCCACTTAGAGCTAGAAATGCAAAAAGAACAGCTGATGGGCTGAATGCTGAACAATATCAAACATTCACCCCAGTCAGAGATCTGGGCATAAATTAGTTTTTTTGCTCACCTTGTCATTCCAGTTTGGACCCAGCCATATGCAAATGAGTCTTAACTGCTGAGAAGGCTGAATGTATGGCTGGGTGATAATATGGTCCTCTCTGAGCTTCAGTTTGTTTTTTAACCTGTCTTGTGATGGTAGAGTAGTGCCTACATTTGTATAGTTTAATCAACAAGTATACAGTAGCCAAGGAAAGCAAGATCCATGTAGCCTTCATGGGTTTGAGCTTGGCCTTTGACTGTGTCAACACGTCAAAACTTTGGGCATTTATGACAGACTTACAGGTACACCCCAGTATTGTGAATTTCTTGAGGGAGCTCCATCTAGAGGTAACTGCCAGTGTGAGATTTGGTCCAGCTGGAGAAACTATTGAAGCCTTTACACTTGATAGAGGTATGTGTCAGGCCTGCGTTCTGCCCCCTTCTTTAATTTTAATGTTGATTGCCCTATGGTAGGTAACTGTAATATATCTGCTTTGATATATGCTGGTGATACAATTTAATCGGCCAGAACTGAGATCAGCCTGCAGCGCATACTAGACCAGTTCTGCGCTTTCATGAGCAGCCTGGACCTGGAGCCCTATTATTTATAGGGTGCACTTTCCCTGCTTGTGCCACAGCATACCTTAAAACAGGTGCTCAGTGCACAGACAGGGAGTGTATGTGCAGCCCCTTGGGCAGCCTCGAACTCATGCTTCCTTGGGGACAGCACATTCAAATTAAATACAGAATGGCTTAGTCAAAGTACCCGCCTTCACTTTAAAGAGGGGTGAGAGATCCCCTTACAGGTGGGTGCGGTAAGTGACTGAACCCGCGTGCAAGGGGATGTGGGTGGGGGTCCATGGGACCCCCTTTCTCCCCTACAAGGAGCTGCTATCATGGGGTCCACTGACAGTGTGCCACTTATTTGTGGAACATTGTAGATGCGCATCCTGACAGCTTTTTTACCTCTTTTTTACCTCTGCACCAGCATCCATCATATGCACAGGCAGAGAAGTAAAGGGATTCCCTCATTTGCATGGGGCCATGCACCCATGTATATGAGGAAATGCCCTCTTGAGATAACGTTGGCGCAACATGTGCGCCAGAAAAATCTGTATTACAGAAGGGGCCGCACAAGCGCCTCTGGCCCCTTTTATAATACCAAAGTGCCCTGAGGGTGCTGACAGTGGGCGCAAATGGCCATTGTGCCCCTGGGACACTTTCTATAATACGGCCCCTGGTGGTCAATCAAACTAAACCACACGTAATGGTCTTTGGATCCCAGGCTGAGAAAAACAAGATTTTTAGCATAAATCATGCAAAAATCAGCAAGGTTTCCCCATACCCATAATTAGGAATACTTTTTGACAATAGATTTACCTGGGCACTCTGAAAGCCAGCAGGGCAGCCACCCTTGCAAGAAGCACAAAGGCAGTTCTAGGCTTTGTGTCTAGATTAGGAAGCAAGCCAATCAAAGAAATAATAACAGTCCACAAGGCCAAGTGCTGTCCAGGCGCTATCTATGTGGCTGGTGTATGGGGCTTTTGTGACCACACTGAGCTGGAAATGGTGACAAATGTCATTATAAAAAGACTGCTACCTGTACCCAAATCCACTAGTGGCATACTGACGTTGGACTAGGGTACATAAATGATGCTGTGAAGCTACAACCACTTTTGTTATGGTTAACGATATGGAATAAGAAGGAAACCTCATTGAATCATTCAACACTGGCTGACTGCCTTAAATGGGAAATGGGCCTAAAAAATACCCTGGATTTCATATATATATATATATATATATACAAAACCTGTAATAGTCTGGACCTAAGTGAGTTGTTTGAGAACAGGTACTTTTTCTCTTAGATTCTCAAAATCACTGAGCAAACTGTTCATAACTAAACACACAGACTGAAGAATGGGCAATAATGCTGGAAGATCCACTATTCTCGCTCATGCCCAAATCTGTAAGTATCTAGGAATTGAGCATTACTTGACATGGGTTAACAATACACACCAAAGGTTTTTGTTAGCTAGGCAACAGCTGAACATTGTAGACTTCCTTGTTGCTTTTACAAAATTGGGTATATATGCAGCCAACTTACCTTCTTGCCCATGCAATGGACGATCGCCACAAAGCAAAAAGAACAGATGTTGGATGTATGGCTGAACAGTGTCAAACATTCAGCCCCCATCACAGATCAGGGCCTAAATTCATCATTTTTTTGCTCATCATGCCATTCCAATTTGGATCCAGCCATATGCAAATCAGTCTTGACCCAGCTCCCCATGAGAACAGCCAAGCCAAAAATCTTTTTTTATTGCCACACCATTCCAGTTTGGACCCAGCCATACACAAATAAGTATTGACCCTAGTCCAGCCTGAATGGACAGGCCAGTTCTCTGACTGGTGTGCATGTTTGACATTGTTTAGCATTCTGTCCATCATCTGCTCTTTTTGCACTCCACAAAGCACACAACATGTTATTCTATTCTTCTAGTACTATTCCTTGTTAAGAAAATTGCTTATCTTACCCATTTTTAAAGCAGACTTATTTTAGACAGTGCAGGGCTGCTATGGAATTTTACAGTCACTGCCAACAGTGAGGATATGCTACTCAACTGCAATTCTTGTACAATCTGCTATACTCTTAAGGCCTGCAATTCATTTATGGATTATCATTTTAGCTGTGCTTGTTTTATGATCTGTGTATTTTATGACAATTTTTATGTTCACTGTGTATGTATAATCTTACTCTGATCACTGGATGACCAAAAAAAGAATTAAAGAAAGATTTATGTTAGGTTGGCGTGGAATTCTCTGAGGACTGCTAGCAAGATCTAATTGGCCATCCCCCACAATGCATGCAAGAATCATCCAAGGAGACATTTGGCATTAACAGAGCGAAGAGCAAGACTGGCTGAGGAAAACATAATTTCCACAGATGTCTACCTACCCTTTGACTCCCTATCGGCAGGAGGCGTAGGAGATGAGTTCAGGTTCACCCTGCTTATACATTCCTGGACAACTAAGCTGTCAGGCATGGGATACTAAGTGAGGAAGACAGGGTCACCTGGTTAGGTCAGTGGAGTCTGGCCACTTGCCTATTTACCGGCAAGCAAGAGCAAGGCTTGGCCCAAGTGCTCATGAACATGTCTGTCACAGCCTCATTAAAAGGTAAAAGTGGCTATGTGAAAGTTTGGCCAGAATGCAGAACCTCTGTCAAGACTTAATATTGATTTCCATGGATGGTAGCTGCAAGGTTAAAACTTTGGCTGCATGCCTGATCACTATTGCAATTGATGTCTGCTCTTATTTTGAGGCACCAAGGAGGAAACACACCCAATTTCAGGGGAAGTGTCCAAACCACTAGCTCCTTGTAATCCATAAGGAAGTTGTTGTCATCCTAACAGTAGGGTACATTATCTCTGTCATCTCCATTGTCATCACCCAGGCCATGCTGGCTATCATCAGTATTGTATCCAAAACGTATATGGAGCTTGTGGACTCTTGGGTAGAGGCAACATCCTGTCTATGTCTAAATAAGGTAGGACTGGTTACATCAGGACTTATACAGAATGCAACTATGTTCAAGTGTGTTTTGGTTTTGTTTTGAAGTCAGACTGAATCGGGTCCTCCTCCACAGTTGGCTGTGGATCTTGGCACTGGAATCAAATTCAATTTGGGCATCAGCTTTTGCATCAGGGCAAACCCTGCAGCAAGATCAAGGGGAATAGACAGCTTTAAGGACTGATCCGAAGAACATAAGCTAACTGCATCCATGGGGCCTGAAGGTGTATCAGATGGAATCCAAAGAGTGCTGAACATTCACAGCATGACGTCGTTGAAAGCTACTATCTGCAGTAACATTGCCAATTGACGTGGGAATTTGGATTGCATTGGAATAAGTTGGGGAATCGGCTCATTAGTAGAAGACTGGGACTGAGACCAACACGCACCCTGACATCCTACGTGCAATTTTATATTTATATCAGACACAAGGGAGATTCTTGTATAGGACACACCCTGAACTCACATATATCAAAGTGCTCTCAAATGCAATAAGGAAAAAGGAAGCAGGGTGAAATAAGGATCACACAATTTAATCTAACCTAGAAAATGCTAGTGTAGGAAAGTCCTCCTTTTTGCCCTGGTCACCCCCACACTTTTTGGACAGGTACTGGTGGTTACTGACTCTTGGCTATTCCCTGGGTATTGCTTACCAGTCCCAGGGCCAGTGCTCTGTGTAAAGTGGATATGCAAATTAGGCTCATTATAATTGGCTAAGTCAACCTACCTATAAGTCCCTAGTATATGGTAGGGCATGCAGGTTTAGGGACCCCAGCATAGGTAGTGCACCCATATGTGCACTGCTGAGGTGCCCAGTGTCATTTTAAAGGCAGGCCTGTCTTGCTGGCTGCTTTTAAATTAAAGTTATATGCAAATTCGACTTTGGAATTAAAAGTAGTTCCAAAATCTTAAACTACCTTATTTTTACATATAAGTCACCCGTAAGGTGTGCCCTATGTGCCCCTAGGGCTGGGTGCCCTGTAACTATAAGCAGGGACCTTATAAAAATTGTTTTATAAGCCCTGGTGAGGTAAAAACAGCCAAATTTGTTTTTCCCTCATTGTAGTGAGTGGCCTTCATAGGCTAGAATGGGGAGACTTATTTTAATTTTAAAAGTCCCCTTAAGTGACAGATGCAAAGAGTCTGGTATCAAATTAATTGTTATAATAAATTCCACAACTTCCAGTTGTTGGATTTAATATAACTTGTTCAGGTAAAGAGTTTTAAACTTTACCTGAAAAGTTGCCAATTTCAGCCCTGCAGTGTTATTGCTGCAGTGCTCTGATTGGCCAGCCTCTGGCAGCCTGGCCAGGCTGCTTTGAGGAGGTGTGAAGTGGCCTGGCTTCACACAAAGAGATGTGCCTGTAGGAGGGGATCTCCCGTCAGCAGATGGTGAGGCAGGAAGGGGGAGGGCTGCCAAACTGGTCTTCAAAGGCAGAGGAGGACATTTGGAGCAACCCAGCAACACCCCCACATCCTGGAGCCCCAGACAACTAGGTGCCCCATTGATTAGATCAGGAGAGGGCAGGAGAGGGGGGTGTTTATGATTTTTAGCCACACCAGTGGGTGGGCTCAGCCAGATGTAACCTCCAAAAATCACTTTCAGCCATGATGGATTTTTGAGGAATGTTGCCTCCTGGGACTGTTTGTGCCACACTTCCCAGGAAGTGGTCATCACAGGGGGAAGGACCCTGCCCCTGACGGGAGAACCAGGACCCCACTGTTTTTCACCAAGGAGCAAGGATAAAACTGTCAGACCTGCACCCACACCTCAAAATCCCCTTCAGATTCCAACAAGGAAGAACCAAAGGAGAAGAAGGACTGCCCTGCTGGACCCCTGGCCTGCACCTGGAACCTGCACTCAGAAGGACTGCACCAGCTGCACACTTGGGCTTCGCCACAAGAAGGACTTTGCCTGGCTTCAACTGGTTCAGGGAGGGACTCCCTGTTTGCTACAGGTGAACAATTGCTAACCAGAGTCCCCTGCACCAACTCCTGAAGAACTCAGCCAGCTGACCACTGACCAGTGGCCAAAAAGGAGTTTGCGCCAGGTGCATTCTGGGATCCACACCCCCAAAGGATAATCTCAGAGCTTCTGGAACCTTGGGGTGAGCTGTAAACCCCAAACGAACCTTAAAGGAACATCTGGGAGAAGATCCAGACGTTTGGAGAAGTTTAGAGAACTTTTGGAAAAAAGCTCCATAGAGGGACAGACCCGCTGCAGCAACTCTAGCCAGCTTGCCTCAACCGCGACCCAGCCTGATTTGCAGGTTCATCCCGGTGAAGAAAATCTCCAAAAAAGAGACTAAGTCCGAACATAGAAAGTTGACCGGGACCTCCCAGCCAGCGTATCCGAGGAGGGCTCCAACGAGGTTGGGTCAAGATACAGGTTTACCCCGATCGAAGGATTTTCACCTTGAAAAAACGACTAAGTCCAAAGGTAAAAATCTCCACGAGGGCTCCCGCGACGCGTATCCGGAGAAGAGTTCCAGGAGGTCGGATTGGACTGGCAGGTTCGTCCCGCTGAAGAAAATCTTCAGAAAAACTACTAACTGTGAAGGTAAACTTTTGACCGAGGCCTCCCGCGGGCTGTAGCCGAGACGGGCTCCATCGCGGTCGGCCTTAAACATTGACTTTGCCCCTGTCGAGGTGCGACCAGATGACCAGATTGCCGCTTTTTGTTTCTAGGCACTAGAAAACATTCATTCTTTAAAAATTCATATCTCCAGTTCCCCTTATCCGATTTTATTCATTTTTGTGTCATTTTATAGATAAAAGTATAATCTATGTTTATAAAATGGTTTTGGATTTTTAAACTGTTTCCTGTGTTTTATTTAATTACTGTTTTGGGATATTTGAATGCTTTACACTCTGTCTCCTAAATTAAGCCTTGTTGCTCGTTGCCAAGCGACCAAGGGTTGAGCTGGGTTTAATTTACTGAGACCTAACTGGACCTAAGTGGAAGTTAGTGGCCTATTGCTAAGTGTAGGTACTTACCTGTCCTTACCAATAACCCATTTTCCAACAGCTAGGGTTTAGAATTTCACATTGTGCCATTCAGCAACTAGATGGGTATCTTTTTCCCACATCTATTTTACACTAAGGTTCAATGTTTTTTTTAAAATTCTTGGCACCATAGGTTAAAGAATGGGTGGCATGCAGAAGCCACATTAAAGCTTGGCTAACAGGCTCGAGGGTTCAAGAGGACCTTGCTCTGAGCTAGAGCCAGGTGGCTGGCTCAAGCTTTCACTGGCTCACCCACCTCTAGCCAGGGGAGATACTAAACACCCACCTTCCTGGCCACATCCATCAGTCTCCCATTGATGAACTCCAGCTCCTTGATACTACCTGGGCCGGTACAGCAACCAAACTAAGCCCTTACAAATAAATTAAAACGAGGCTGACACTGCATGAGGCCATAAATAGAATAGGCATAGTAAGGTGATGTTGGCAACCCATCATTTCACTGCTGGTCAGAACTAAAGTGCATGTTCTCTGTGTCTAAAACAAGGTACATTGGCTTGTCCATGATAGACATATTTTGATTTACTGGTAAGTCCCTAGTAAAGTGCACTGTGAGTGCAGAAGCCTGTAAGTCAAATGCTACAAGTGGGTCTGCAGAACTGGTTGTGCCACCTACTACAGTAGTCTGCTCAGAGCAGGCGTTAAAAGGAGGCACACCATTGTTTTCAACGGGCCTCTGGGTGCTTTCAGGATCATCGTCATGTTTTTTTTGCTAATCCTTCAAAGCGCCAAACTAGCGTAAACAATTATGACGCTAGTACCCAAACTACCGCCATGGTGCGCCTTATATCAAATGCGGGGCACACATGGTGGCATTAGGGGGGCGCTAAGGGGCGCTATAAAAAATGGTGCTACACTAGGTGCAGCGCCACCTTTCATAAATCATGCTCTAACTGCTGCCTTAACGGGGAAGTTAGGAGGCAGCTTAGAAAGGTTGGCGCTGAGACCAAGTAACCAAAAGCTTCCAGCTTTGGGGAAAGAATACCTACTTGTAGTCCATGTCAAAACAAGTCAAGATCGCCAATAGGTTTGCGGTCGCATGAGAGAGGAAAGCGCCTACATTCTTTAAATCAGGAATTTACAGCTGTGGTGTAGGAGTTAGCACTATGCGATTGATCATTTCTCTACCTGGGTCATGTTTGATGCTTCAGAACGATCTTCTCCGACCGAAAGAAAAATGAAGATTAGAACATTTTTATAACAGCTAACCTACATTTTTTCATTTGTAATTTATATATACGAAATTTATATATAAAAAAAGTAACATCCTTTTATTTATTTTTCTGATGGAAAAATGTTCACTATTCTTGTTGTAGCTTTATTAATTATTAAGAAATAGGATTACTGTGTACCTCTCTACCTGCACTGACTTTGATGTACAATTTAGGGCTGCACTTCTACTCCTGGCCTGCTGGTGGCACTAAACACTTGTTTGTCAAAAATATGCTGCGACGTTTGAGAGATAGCTCGTTTACATTCAACTCAAGGTGTGTAAAGGAGCGGAGGCATTGGCAGCGGTGCTTAATTTGTCAATAAAAACGTGCTGGAACCCAAAGCATTCCTCTGAAACAAGTGTCTGATGCAATTAATTGTGCGGGCACAGAATACCGAGGCAGCGTACTACCAAAACCATAGTCTTAATCCATTTACATCTCGCCCTTTCAGCTTTCTGCTTTCACCCTTAGTGACGCTTTTCTGTATTTCTCTTCCTTCGTCTTTCACGTGTGTCTTTTTCCCGTAGTAAATTCCAGACACAGAAAATTGAATGCTGGTCCCCCCAAAATAAGTGCCAGTGCCCCCCATCAAATTAAACTCTGCATTTGGCAGCACTTCGGGTCTGGATTTCTTTTAAGAGGCTGAGGCGTGAACTTGCCAGCATTCACAAATGCGCACAGACCGTTTGTACCATGTATGTGTACAATTTGCCTCTTATTGTGCCACCTGTGTCTGTCCTTACTTTTATTCCCCAAGCTTGTGCTGCTGCAAGGAAGAAAGTGACAGAGAATCTGCACAATTGAGCAGGGTTTACCACCTGACAAAGCTACAAGTTACGATATATAACTAGGATAATCGAAACTTGTTAAACTAAAGACAACTGTTTGAAAATATAATATAGACTCACCAGATAGCATTTCCCACTGTGTTAGGATGCATGGAGGAATGTCCACTGATTTGTTCTTCACTGGGAAGGAATCACGTAGGTGGAATGCACTTACAATTAGCATTTCAGTAGACAAAAGAGCTGCTACAAGCAATATGGGCTGACAGAAATCTAGACTTTCTCTTACCCACATCAACCGGACTGGGGAAATGCCTCAGGTGGTCGAGTGTGTGGCATGCAAGGATGATTGTATGAATGCGAAATTTTCATAGACATACTCAACAAGATCTCAAGTCAGCTTTAATTAGCGCTAGGGATCTAAATATCGGTGGTCCCGAAGAAAGCCAACGTGACCCGTTGAGTGCAGTTAAGGGCTGAAATATGTAGACCAGAGTCGATAAGGAGTACATAATGGAAACGCCGAAGGCATCAACAACCTGTTTTTAATCTGTCTAGGAGCACAAAGAAATACATCTACAAAGGTGCCTGAGACAATTTTAACATTTGCCAACCCCACTAAAAACATATGTGCCACGCAAAGAGCTCCTTTAAATATCCCAGGGTTGGGCCGGCCCGAATATGATTGCAATATCCTTGACGAGGACTTGATGATGAAGCATGCCACTAGAGTGAAAACACAGTGGGTGAGAGTCTAAAATAAACCAATCGGGGCAGGGCAGACTGCGCACAGTGTAGAGGCCCCTTTAGGTCGTTGGCACCCCTTCATGATTTAGATATTTTGAATGTGGAAATCTCTCCTATTCAAGTTCATTCATAGGCCAGCTCCTTTTGGTCCATATTTGGAGGAATTGGTAAAGAAAGGAGCACAGGATGAGAAGTTCCATGTTCTCCCCAGCTACATACACATCCTTTCCAGGGCATGGGGTAAGGATAAAGGGGCTGGATCTTGCTCTGGATCCTGCAGTCCACCTCCTTCTTGACTATACCAATACATTTGCTCCCTTGCCTCCAGTGGGGGACGATTGACATTTTAACTCATTTCTAGGAATGTGCTGGACCAGTGGGTACTGGATATAATTCAATGAGGATACTCAATCGAGTATGCATAGGATCCCTTTATGTAAGAATTCCAAGCTATCCCATGGCTAAAAGACCCCCAAAAGGAGAAAGTTAAAGGACAGGGGGTGTAGGTACTCCTAAAACAGGGAGAGGTTGTCTCTGTACCAACATCTGGAAAGGTAATATGCATGTCCTTTTCCTTGTTCCAAAGACTTTAAGGGAATTTCCTCCTATCATCAACCTTAAGGACGTGACTGTATTGCTAAAAAGCACTCTATTCAAAATGAACACTAGTGAATCATCCTAGCTGTTTTTCCACAGGACTTCATTTATATTAGTTGATGCGTATACTAACAGTGGCGGCTAGCAGGGCTCTAATATGCTGGGACGCGATGGCACCACACTCGCCATATATGCGGCTCCCCCTGTGCCCACATGCAGGAAAAGAAGGACTTCCGTCCTGCTCAGTGGAACGGGAGTCCAACTAAGCTTGGAGCTGCTCTCATGCTGTTTTCAGCAGCATGACACCAGCTCTAGGATTAGCAGGAGCAGGCTAACCCAGGGCTCATTTTGAGTCTGTGAGCCTGTGCCAGCAATCCCACAGCTGTTTGACAGCCCTGGGATTGCTCGGTCTACAGTGCGCATGTCGGGCTGGCCGTAACAAGACAGCCAGTCAATCCGACATGCACACTGAAAGGGGCAGCAGTCATCCTGCATTTGCAGGATGCAGCTACACCTCCTGCCCTCATGCTCGTGCTATAATAATGAGAGCTGGTGGCAAAATAAAATGGCATTATGATGCCATTTTATTTATTTATGTTTGCCTGCTGCACACAGGTGGGGTGATGATCCTCAGCTCTTTAGGAGGAACTACCCATGTATTCCAGTATTCCCATATCGAGGTCTAACCAAGGTTTATCTCTGATTTCAGTCTCCAGACAGTTGTTTTAAGTTTCAGGTCATTCCTTTTGGTCTGAAGTCCGCTTGACATGTCATTTGAGGTCCTGGCTCAATTGTTTGCACTACTTCACAGAGAGAGAACACAAGTACGTTCTTCTCTGAGCGATTTGTATGGTCCAGCCCTTTAAAAGGCACCACAAGGCATTCCGTATTACAAGACCACAGATGGCTGTTAAAAGAAAAATCACATCTTCAGCTAAGTCAGCAGCTTGAATTCATGGGAGACTTCTGCTCTAGTTTTTCTGTGGCTGCTGGTTCAGGAAGACATGGCAGCATCAGTCTATTTGGAACTCTGGGCAAGATTCTGATAATCATGGTCTGCCACATTCTCTTTTATTGGCCTCCCAATTCTTTGGACCTACAGAAAATGACTTTGTTTTCCAGGAAAATTCCCCAGTCTCTCCAGTGGTGGCTGGTGATAGAGAACCTTTTCAACAGAATAGTTTTGACTCCTCCTTCTGTTATAGTGACCACAGATGCGAGTTTGAAGAGACGGACAACCACATTAGAGCAAATCTCTTCTAAGCTTGTAACAAAAGACAGAATCAGCAAGCTCATTGAATTGGAGAGATCTCTCTGCCATCCTAAGAGCGCTACTTCACTTTTCACCCTCCCTGGAAGGAAGGTCTAGCCATGTGCAGATGAACAATCAGGTGGCAATGTAGCATGCAGACACACACATGGTGTTCAGTTACACTCCCTAGCAGTGGCATTACATCAGATATTTTCCTGGATATTATCCCTGAAGGCTAGTTACATTCCAAGGGGATACAATACAGGAGTAGACACTTTGAGCACACTCTGCCTCTGTCCACAGAATTCTCTCTTAGGGTGGGTCTGTTTCAGGAGATCTGCCTCAGGTTTAGTCTCCTAAGAGTGGACTGTTAACCAGTGCTAAAGTAGATGTGCTCTCACCCTAAAAACATGGTAATATTGGCTCATACCCAATTGGCATATTTAATTTACTTGCAAGTCTCCCTAGTAAAGTGCACTACATGTGCCCAGGGCCTGTAAATCAAATGCTACTGATGGGCCTGCAGCACTTATTGTGCCACCAACATAAGTAGCGCCTTAACAATGTCTCATGTCTGCCATTGCTAGGCTTGTGAGTGCAGTTTCATTGCCACTTCAAATTGGCATTTAAAACTAGTTGCCAAGCCTTAAACTCCCCCTTTTCCACATATAAGTCACCCCTACAGTAGGCCCTGGGTAACCCATAGGGCAGGGCACTATGTAGGTAAAAGGCAGGACTTGTACCTACCTATGTGTTTTTACATGTCCTGATAGTGAAAAACTCATAAATTCATTTTCCACTAGTGTGAGGCCTGCTCCTCTCATAGACTAGCACTTGGAACTGCCCTCATACACTTTTGAGTGGTAGATTCTGATCTGGAAGGAGTAGCCCTGGCATGTTTAGTATTGCCAGAGTGGTAGGTAATAGAAAATCCTGCTTACTGGTGAAGTTGGATTTAATATTACTATTTTAGAAATGCCACTTTTAGAAAGTGGGCATTTCTCTGCACTTACTGCCATCTGTGCCTTACAGCCTGTCTCCAATCCGCATCTGATCTGTGCTGGTTGAGAGCTTCCCTTGTGCATTCCACCCAGACAGCCATAAACACAGGACACTCAGACACATCTGCATTCATCTGCATACTGAAAGGGTCTCCCTTGGCAGGAAGGTGGAGGGGCTCTCTCTTACATTTCAAAGACCAGTGGTCTGCCTTCACACAAAGGACTGATAATTCCCCACAGGGATCCTGACAGGCAGGACTGGGTTGAAAGGGGAACTTGTGCACTTTAAATCCACTCTTTGAAGTTTCCCCCACATCAAGGGCATTTTGGGGTACATAAACTGGGTCTCTGACCCCACCAAATCAGACACTTCTGGATCTACACCTGAACTATGTCAGAGGAACTGCCTGGCTAGCCAAATGACTCATCTGGACTGCTTTGCTAAGAAAGACTGCTGCCCTGCTGCCTGCTGGCCTCTGACTTTGCTGGAAGGACTCTGCCTTCCCCAAAAGTGCTCTCCAAGGGCTTAGATTGAGCTTGCCTCCTACTTCTGAAGTCTCAGCGCAAATAAAGACGTCACCTCTGGAAGAAAATCCTCGTGCATCAAAAATCAATGCAACACCTGTAGAAATCAATGCAAAGCCTGCTTTGTGGCAGCGAAATCGCCACACCGCCGATGGGAATGACGCAGCACAGACTTCCTGGTGAGAAATATGACATAGCGTCTGCCTTGTGATGGGAAAATTTAACGCATCGCCTACCGGATCGGCGCAGCGCCTGCTCCTTCTACCAGCACGTCAAGGATTTTCAATGCATCATCCCTGGGCGTCAAAATATCCCCACTTTGCAGTGAGGAACCAAGACTGCGCACCTAAAAAATCACGCAACCCCTTGCATCATGGAAAGAAACAGCGCATCCTCTGTGCCGCACCGGAAAATCAGACACAAACCCTATTTTTCCACGCATCTCCTCCTCTGAGGTCCCGGTGCGTTGCTATTTTTGATGCATCCCAGGTACATTGCATAAAAAAGAAACAACTATTGTTTTCTAAGGATTGAGACTCTTTTAAACCTTTTAAAAGTGATATTGTGCTTATTGGATCTTAGTTGTTTTCATCTTATTTTATTCCGATAAATATTATATACTTTTCTAAACCTGTGTGGTGTTTTCACTGTGTTACTGTTTGATTTATTCCACAAATACTTCACACATTGCCTTATAAGTTAAGCCTGACTGCTCAGTGCCAAGCTACCAGAGGGTGGGCACAGGATAATTTGGACTGTGTTGTGACTTTCCTTGACTCGGATTGTGGTTCCTATTTGGACAAGGGTGTATACCTCTGCCAACTAGAGACCTCATTCCTAGCACCATCCATATGTATAACAGTTTTGGTCCTGCTCTAATTGGAAGAGTCAACCTAAACTGCCAGGCCATATCACCTACAGACCGGAACACATGCATTCTTAGACTGTTTTCGGACTTATCAGTTAGTTATGGTTTGAGTCCTGTGGCCTGTTTGTGACTATAGCACCCCCTTCTGGGTATACTAGCCACACCTTGAGTGAATACTGTAACAAAATGCAAGGTGATAGAAGAAATGCTTGAATAAATATCAGTCACCAGCCACTGGCGATCATTTGGGCCACATTTCAGTCCATCCTCGTCCACAATGACATTTTGGACTGAGACCAGTCACAAGCAAATCAGTCTTGGGCCTGCCCTAATAGGAGCAGTCCAGCCCGAACTGCCAGGCCAGGTCTACTTCAGACAGGAGCAGAAGCAGCCCTAGACAGGTTTCGGCCTACTCATCAACGAGTCCTGTGACAAAGTGAACACAGGAACCAAGTCTCGACATACCCATTGCACTTACGACATTCTTCTGTAACAAACCATAAAATGATGGAAAATGCAGAAATAATCTCAGTCACAGAAGGTCAATTGGAGCTGTATCTTAGTCGAGTGTTTTTCACTGACTATCCTGTCATGGCACGAACGAGCCATCTGTAAACCAGTTTTGATCCTGTTCCAACAGAAGCAATGTAGCCTGAACTACCAGGCCAGTTTATATTTAATTACTGATATCAAGCATTGTCTGATATTTTTATTTATTAATATTGCTCATTAGTATATTCGTTTAAAACAAAAAAAACTGAAACTGAAAACATGCCTTCTAGGGGATTTTGGCATTAAATAGAATATCATTTTAGTGGAACAAAATGAGTGTTTTATGCACCTTTCTGGTCTTTTAGTAAAAGATTACTCTTTTGATGTTCATGTATAAATTCCACTAAGGTTTTTTCCAATATTTGACACAGTGTCATAGTCCAGCTTACTGAAAGATGACTTCTGTGGTCATTTTGTTCCTGTTTTTGGCTATGGCTAGAAAAATAATGAAACATAGTGTGGCACTGCCACTGACCTTGCAAATGTGTTAAACAATTTGTGCTCATAATGAGGACCAGTGGCAATATGCGATTGTGCAGCCACAGCATTTTTCAAATATTCAAATAATTGAGGATTTGCTGCATTTGCCACATAATTCACCATCTGCTGCGTAATCTGCTGTTTTTAACAAAAAAATGTTTGTAGCTCAAATAGTTCAAAAGTTACAAAAAATGCAGCAGCACGTTTTGCTGCGGGGTGGAAGACCCTTGCAAAGGTTGATTGACCACCTTTCAATTGCTTATTGCTATATTTTGGTGTTAAGCGTGTACCAGTGAGGTGCAACCTATCCCCAAACAGTGTCAACTAGTGTAAAAAGAACAAAATAATGAAATATTACTATTACAAAATTTGCTGCATTATTCTGCATAAATTGCCTTTTTTTGCTGCATACTTTAGTTAACTCTGCTGCATAATTTGGCCCTTCCTTGACGCATAATTCCAGTGGCCCTAGTCATTATAAAAAAACTTCAGTGAAGAGATGTTCCGATTAGAGATAAAAAGAAACTTAGTAGGAAAAGAGGAGTTTCCCACTAAAGCTGAATGTGAGAGAGAATAAAAACAGTCAGATCTAACTTTGAACTGAATGTACTAAACCTAGGTCACAAACTACTCTGTGTTTTGCAATGCAAACTCAGAAGCTGCCCCTGAGGGACATCTTCCACTTTTCTAATCTGTTACCATCCCTTTTTGGTTCTCAGTAACTTCTCAGTATGAGGAAACTAAACTTCATATTTTGTGATATTAGGATATTCATCTTATTGTTGAAGGTCTAGGCATTCCACCAGACATATAGGCAAGGGTGTATGGTTAATGCAGCGGTTTCCATGAATGTGGTTTAACAGAGCCACTTTCTAACAGGATTTGTATTTATTCTTTCCATTATATTGTATGCGCAACGTATAAGACCCCCATGCAGAACTCTAGTTTCTTACTGCTTTGTGGGTCCAGAAGGGGTTGTAGGCCTCATCGGTATCAGGTCTGGTACACTGCTTCAGGGGTTCATAAAGGAAATGGCTTGAAATGCACCACTGAATCTCCAGTCCCTGAGGAGAAAAGACAGTAAATTGTCAAGTTAATGTATGATGTTTGCTATTAGCGAGTTTGACTTGTGATGATATGCTGTCCTGGATGCCTACCTCCCACATTCCCACACGGTGGCGCAGTAAGCCTCAGGATCATTTAAACTGTACTTGCAATTCTTTACTCAAAGCAGAAGCAAAAAAATATGCCTTATTTTTACCACTCCATCAAAAAATGAAAAGGACCTGTACCCATAAATACTCCCTGTAATGCCCGATCCCATAGTGGATTGGCACGGATGGGTGGTAGGCGGAAAGACTAACAGACCACAGATGAGTTTTGAAGAGGCCCACTACCATTTTTTAACAAAAAAGGTAGGGATTCTCTTCGATAAAGTCTCTAGGTTCTTCTGGAAGGCTTGCACCTTTACTGCCATCTGATTCACATCACTTTAGCCTTCTCCATGGTAACATATTTCCCCTCAAAGGGCGTCTATTGATGTGCTTTCTGAAAGAGATGGAATCCATCCTAACAAGGAAATTCTTCTGGATGCCTCTGTGAACACCCTGCAGAGTGTTTACAGAGCTGTCTTGGTTGGGTTATTGGCTTGTTTCTTCTGTTATGTTTATATGGCTTTGGTACTTTAGGGTGCCAAACCTAACTGGCACTATATTAATTAACCCAGCATAAAAGCAGAAATCGTTTAGGGATGGTTCAAACTATCTTTAAATAGTAAGGTTTTGACATTTTTTTAAATTTAATCAAGAAAGTTTGGGAACAGAGTTCAATAGATAGAGAGTTCCAATCGTTGGCTGATGCACAGGAAAATGCACTTTCACTAATTGAATAGGTGCTGGGGTTTGGCACCTCTACGAGAAATTTGCCTCTATAAAGTGAAACTCGGAATGGGGTGCGACTCATGAATTTAGCAGAAAGGAAATTGGGAACATGACCATAATCAACTGTATGCATAATAACCAAAGGTTTAAATGAGACCCTTTTATGTTGTTGGGAGCCAGTGCAAATGGCAGAGAATGAAGTTCACATGATCTCACAATAAGGAAAGCAAACGTGTTTTGCAATAATTGCAATCTTCTTATCAATTTCTTGGAAAGCGGCATGAAGGATACATGGATAATGTAAACACAACTAAATAAAAGGGGCGATCGTTTGCTTATGATGATACTAAGGGATAAAAGGTAATTGCATCTTTAACAGCTTCATATCCCAAAACAAATATTTGTTATTCAAGGGATAAAATGGCATTCAGCTCAAAGCTCTAGTTTTTATGGAGTTCACAGGAAAGGACCAAGGGCCAATGACATCCGGTCAAAGAGAAGTGTCCCATACAGTTCTTGGTGATTAAGGGCCTGAATTAGATGTTGGCAGAGGGAATACTCTGTCACAAACATGACGAATAGCCCGTCCGTCGTATTAAAATCCCCATAGGACATAGTGGGATGGTAATATGACGGACAGGATATCCGTCACATTTGTGTGGAGTATTCCCCTCCCCAATATCTAAATCAGGCCCTAAGGTTTCAGTTGTTGCAGGGTTCAGTTTTAAAACAAATGAGGCTACCTGCTTTCAAACAAAACATATGACTTTCTAAATTCAGGCAACCAAGTAGTTGACTTTGTCAGACTTAGGGGGTCATTATGACCCACGGTGGCGGTCGGACTGCCATGGTCGTGACGGTCTGGTCGTCACATTATGACCGTGGCAGGGCTGCCACGGTCCAACCGTTGACTCTGCCAGGCTGCCTCCAGCTGGCGGTCCCAGCGGTTGTAATCTGCCAGGGCAGTGCTGTAAGAAGCGCTGCTCTGGGGATTACGAGTCTCCATCCACCAGCCTTCTCCATGGCGGATTACACTGCCATGGAAAGGCTGGCGGAATGGAGGTCTCGGGGGGCCTCTGGGGCCCCCTGCACTGCCCATGCACTTGGCCCACATGCACAGCCCCATCACACATTCCGTTGCTCTAATTAACTCTCTAGCTAGCTCTGAGTTAAAACATGGTTAAAGTTTACCCCTAATATTTAGGAACTAGTAGCCTGTATTGGAAGCTATGACCGACTCATGCTATAAAGAATGTTTATTCTCAACGCAAGATGGAAAATAATTAATTTCTTTAGAAGTATTTGATACTATTTGAAAAATAGATTTTGGGAAGTCTGTAATGAGGTTTCGTTGGAGGGGAAGCGGTTCTAGTTGCAAATGTTTACAAAGCTTTTAGTTGGACTACCTACAGCTGAGTTTTGAATATTTAAGATAAAAGGGTTTGCCACATGATCAGAACAGGGGAGATGGATATAGTCAGGAACAGAACAAGGTAGGTTGGGAGAGATAAATACAGCATCAAGTAAATAGGTAATATTTATGTGTCAGGTTTGATTTAGGCACAATAAATTGAATTACGCCATGTAATTTATAAAGTATGAGCTACTGCCATGGGGTTGTTATAGCCAAAAATGTAAAACCCCTAAATCCACAACACAATGGCTAGTCAAAGCATAGTTACTAATATAATTAATTAGTGCATCTAGGTTGTCAGCTGTAGTATTTATTTGGTGTTGGTATGTTAAGAAATATTAGAAATTCTCATTAAATTATGCTAAAAAATGTGTGAAAAAGGATTGTTTAAGATCCAGAACATTTCCATAAATAATTCACACCACCTCCCTTCTTGTAAGAGCAGTCTTTAATAATGACTAATAATTAGGAGATACTATTTAATCAAGAATGAAATCAAATGTATCATCTAACCATGTTTCAATGACACAACTTAAGTCAATGTATAAAGATCTGAAATTTCAGACGCCTGGTCAGACTTCTCTCTGGAGTCTTATGGACCCAATAGCAGTTTGACCTGGTCATTGGGAGTTTGCCTAAGAATGTTTTCACTTGTCCATATGTATGTGTTTTTTCACCTCTGATTTTTGACCTGGTTACTATTTTTTGGGGGTTCTTCCACTGCAGGTGTATGCAGGCTTTCGGAATATAAAATGGCATCTAGCAAGCAATAACTTCTATCAGACATAGCTGCTCATCCCATTCATGGTGAGGCGTATGTCATTGCAGTTGTATAAAACAGGGTTCTTCTTCACAGAATGATACTAATGGCTAGAGTAAGGACTAAGTCATCTGTGTGGATTTGGTGTTTAGGATTGTGAATGGCCTTTGTGCATGTTCCTGTTGGAACGTGCTAGCAGTACGCAAAGCCTAGTGGGGTCGGGACAACCATAAGCTTCACACAGAAATGGAGGGGTAGCTTCTAGGACTGCATTGGTGGGACCTGACTGTCAGTTTGCACAAGGCAAGAGTGTGACTTTTCAAATACACAAATAGGCATGTTTGAAGAATTCCTTGGCCAGAACAGTTTGGGCAAATGGATATTGTCTTAAAATGTCAAAATCAATACCTCTAAAAGTATCTCAATAATTACATCAAAAATGTAAAAGGAACACTTCTCAAAGTGTTTTTTCCCAATTAAATTTAAGTAACAACACCCTGAAAGGGTTTAAGAGAATAGGTTTTAATATTATAGGGGTTAATGGTATAGTGGCTAAGGGTGTATGGTAAGGAGCATGGAATTAAGAGTAATCGGTTTAGGTGATAGGGCTAAAGGTTAGGGGTTTGGGGTTTTATGTTTAAGGTTTTGAGGTCTAGTGGGTAAGGGGTTGAGGTTTAAGTTTTAGGAGTTAATGTCTAGGGGTATAGGGTTAAGGGTTAAGGGTTTAGGGTTTCATGGTATAGAACTAATGAAGGTAGGTGCTAGTTGTAAAGGTTTAAACGTATACAGTTAAGGACTTGGGTATAAGATCATGGGTTTTGGGTGTAGTGTTTAAGGACATAGAGTTTATGAAATGGGACATAGGAGTAAGGTTTGGGGAACAAGGTAAAGGTTTTTTGGAAGCAGATTAAGGGTTGGGGTAAAGAGTTATGGTTTAAATGTTTGTGGGATAGAGGTTTCATGATTAGGGGTTTGGGAGCTAGGAGTATTAGGTTTGATGTTAAAAGTACAGGGTTAAGAGTATATGGTTAATGATTTGGGGTACACGATTTAACAGTGCAGAGTTTAAGGATATGGGTTAAAAGTATAGGGTAAAGAGACAAGGATATAGGATTGGGTTTAGAGTTAAGTGTTACAGGGTTGAGATTTGTTAGTAAAAAGGTTAAAAGGGAAGGGTTAAAGGAATTGGGGTTTGTGATCAGATGTTAAGGGTATCATGTAAATAGTATAGGTTTAAAGGTTTGGGTATAAGTTTGAGGGTTAAGTATTTAGGGTATAGGATTATGGAATTGGGGTAGTGGTTAAGGGTATAGAGTTAACACAAACAATTTAATGTGTTGAGTTTTACAGATAGAATGTGTTTAATTTAGTTGTGTTGGTGGGTCTTTAAGTTATTTATAGCCTATCTGTGAAAAAATAGAAAGCCTTGCTAACACTGAAATTAATTAATTTCAATAGCTCATGCTTCAATTTCAAAATGGTAAAACAAACGCTGCTTTTTCTCAAGTAAACATTCAAGTTCACAAAGTACAATCCATGAACGAGTAATTGAGAGAAAGCATGCAGGGGAGCGATCCTCTAGGCTTGGGCTTTGTAATTTAGGGCAATACTCCCACTGGGGCACTGCTTGAAAGCTATGCCCCAGGGCTGGGATAGGTTGATTACAGCAGGGGTGGACTTTAGTTAGGAAACATATGTTCCTGACTAATGTAAGTGATTGGATGCTTGTTTCATATCTTTTCAGTTACCTGTAACACCGGTACCTTGATTAAGAAGACACATTTGTCCCCTTTGATTAGGAGATATAGATAGTCAACTTGGTCCTGACGAAGCATCAATGGACCCGTATGGGCCACTAGGATGCGAAACATGTTGACCCATGAAAAGGGTTGGTTTGTAAATTGTCCAACCTCCCTCCCATTCATATATTCCAACAGAGTGATTGATCATTATTTCTATTTCACTCGTTTGACTACACTTCTTTTTTTAATCTTGGTCCCTGCCTTCCAGCTGGTTCAATAAATTATTTACCAGTTGGAGGTTTTTGAGAGCCAATTTTAACCATTTTCTACTTTGATCTCCTGTTTTCTCTTTTTTCCCCTACTCAATCCTGGGGTCATGGCACCATCATTGTAAAAGATCTCCGGCAAAGAGCCCCCCCCATTTGGGGTGGTGCCCGTCAGACATTGCAGTGCCGGTCTGACGAGGAGCTGTACCGATGATGAAGCATGACATCTCTTTGGATGTGTGAGGTTATTTGCTCCTAAAATTTAGGACTTCCCTATGTGTTTTTATTGGAACAGTGTATTTATATTTTTTCTATAGCTTCATTGGGAGGATATACACTGGACCAAAATACCTCCCCATCCCTCTCTTTTTGATTACAGCAGGAGGCATGAGCCATTGGTGTCTGTTCCCCAAAACTCCAAGGGACATAGTGGCTTGGCCCTTAGGAGATTTTAGATTGCCTAAAAGGCCTAAAAGGGATGCGATCCCTGTGGCCGGGCATGATAGAAAGGCAGGGCGCAAGGTAGTGGGTCTTAGTCGACTACTCCTGCACCGTATATGTGGAGAGTCCTACAGGACTTGGGCTGCGTCTCCCTCCACATATGACAGTGTGTCAGTGTCATTGTTGGATGGAGAGAGCATCAGACGCTTTCTGAAAGAGGGGAGCATCTTCGGCACTCACGTAAACATCAAATCCGCCTCTGTTGTCTCATGCAAGTAAATAGGAGTTGGCTCACTTGATTGTCGAGCTCAATGAGTGTAGGAAAGTACCATCTTCCTTGGCATGTCACCTGCATTTTTACCTGTATGTCAGTATGTTTTTGCCTGTCTCACTGGGATCCTTCCGGTCAGGACCCCGGTGCTCATAGTTTATGGCCTAATGTGTGTGTCTGTGTAGTGCTTAACTGTGTCACTGAGGCTCTGTTAATCAGAACCTCAGTGCTTATGCTCTCTCTGGCTTTAAAATTGTCACTGTAGGCTAGTGACTTCACTTACCAATTTCAATTGGCACACTGGACCCCCGCTTATAAGTCCCTAGTATGTGTAATTTGCGATTCTCTAAATGGGGTCGCAATTTTAAGGAATCGATATTTTAGCGATTCCTTAAATTTGCTTTGCGAATGCCTTTCTTACATTCAGAAAGGTGATTTTGCATTCGCAAACGGCCGAATTTTCCAATTCGCACCGTTTGCGAATGCAAATTTCTTTGATACATCTGGCCCAAAGTTACTAAGTGTAAGGGCACCCTTGCACTAGCAAAGGTGCCCCCACATAGTTCAGGGCCATTTCCCCAGACTTTGTGAGTGCGGTGACACCATTACATGTGGGCACTACATAAAGGGCAATACCTATATGTAGATTCACAATGGAAACTCAGAATATGGCCATGTAACATGTCTAAGATCATGGAATTGTCCCCCCATTCCAAATCTGGTATTGGGGAGCCAATTCCAGGCATCCTGGGGGCTCCATCATGGACTCCCAGTACTGCCAAACCAGCTCTCTGAGGCTTGCACTGCAGGTGCTGCCACCTCACAGACAGGGTTCTGCCCTCCCGGGGTCTGGGCAGCCCAGTCCCAGGAATGCAGAACAAAGCATTTCCTCTAAGAGCAGTGTGTTACACCCTCTCCCTTTGGAAATAGGTGTTACGGGCTGGGGAGGGGTAGCCTCCCCCAGCCTCTGGAAATGCTTTGAAGGGCACAGATGGTACCCTCCTTGCGTAGGCCAGTCTACACCGGTTCAGGGACCCCCTCTCCCCTGCTCTGGCGCAAAACTGGAGAAAGGAAAGGGGAGTGACCACTCCCCTGTCCATCACCACCCAGAGCTCCTCCAGTGTGTCCCAGACTTCAGCCATCTTGCTTTGCAAGGTGTGGGGGCACTCTGGAGGGCTCCGAGTGGCCAGTGCCAGCAGGTGACGTCAGAGACCCCTCCTGATAGGTCCATACCTGATAAGGTAGCCAATCCCCCTCTCAGGGCTATTTAAGGTCTCTCCTGTGGGTTCTCTTCAGATTCTGCTTGCAAGTTTCCTTCAGAAATCCACTGTAACTACTTCAGCATCCTCTGACCTCGGATCAACTGCAGCCTGCTCCAAGAAACGCTGTAACTGCAACAAAGTATCCACAAGAGATACTTTTCTTCAGCAACCTCAGCTCCAAGTCAGCAACTGCAACAGTTTCCATGGTGTGCACGCCCGAGGAACCCCTGTCTTCATCCTGCACCAGAAGGGCTGAAGAATTCTCCCGTGGAGTGACGGAGTCACTCTCCTGCTCCAAAAGGCACCTTCCAAGATGACGACTGGTACCCTTGGACTCCTCTCACAGTGACGAGCGTGCTCCTAAGGACACAGAGGGTGGACATCATCAACATAGACTGTCCTGAGGTCCTGCTGACACAATTTGGAGGATGTAAGACCTTGCCTTTCCAGAGAGCTACATTACCCCTGTGTACTGTGTCTTCTTCACCTCCTGAGGCCTCTGTGCACTATTTGCAAAATTCCTTCATGCACAGCCTGGGCCAGGTCCCCAGCACTCCATCCTGCGATGCTCAACTCGCTGAGTTGTTCTCCGGCGGCGTGGGGCCATCCTTTGTTGTCCTGCATCAACTGCGTTTTGCACCTCCTTTGTCTGTGTGTCCTGGGACCTCCGGGGGTGCTGGCTGGCATCCCGAAGGCTCTTTAAAGTGCGGAGAGCCCCCTTTTCCTCTTCACACAGAGTTGAGGCCCCCAGGTCCCCCTGGGTCCATCCAGGGCCTTTGTAATGCAAAATGCACTTTTGTTGTAGCCAAGGCTTGTTGGTGACTTCCAACACAAAATCACATCTGCAATGATCTTCACATTGTGGGACATCCTTTGCATCATGCAGGAACCCGCTGGCGTCTTCCTAGGGTGCATTTCTGAAGTCTTTGACTAACTGGGGACTCTTCTTTTGCACCCTCTTCTGGGTTGGCAGGGGCTCCTGTCCTTCCTGGAACTTCTTTCGACTTCTGGACTTGGTCCCCTTCCTTTGCAGGCCTTCAGGTCCAGGAATCCAGCAGTTGTTCTTTGCAGACTTGGTTGGTTGCTTCAAAATCCCAATCACGAGTTGTAGTGTGTCCTAAGGAAACTTGCAGTACTTTACTGCTGCTTTTCTGGGCTCTGGGGTGGGGTAATTTACTTACCTTTACTGTATTCTTACTCTCCCAGCGATTATGCACACACTATACTTGTCTAGGGGGGTATTTGTGATTCACATTCCACTTTCTTAGTATATGGTTTGTGTTGCCCCTAGACCTATTTTCTCCCATTGCATTCTATAGCATTTCCTATTGTTTGCATTGTTCCATGACTATTTACTTGTCTAATTTTGGTGTCTAGTATATATATTGTGTTTATTACTTACCTCCAGAAGGAGTATTGTCTCAAAGATATTTTTGGTACTGTGTCACCCAAATAAATACCTTTATTTTTGGTAACACTGACTATTGTCTTTAACTGTGTATAAGTACTGTGTAACAATAAGTGGTATTGCATGAACTTTGCATGTCTCCTAGTTCAGCCTAAGCTTCTCTGCTATAGCTACCTCTATCAGCCTAAGCTGAAAGAACACTACTACATTTCACCAATAAGGGGTAACTGGACCTGGTATAAGGTGTACGCACCCAAGGTACCCACTACAAACCAGGCCAGCCTCCTACATTGGTAGTGCAGAGGTGGAATAAGTACTTGCAATTGCTTTACCACTTTGTTACTTGTGCTTTTCACAAGAAAAGCTTGCTCCAATACTTAGGGCATATATAATATATACCTAGAAACAGTTTTCTAACTTTCTAAAAGTTCTATTTAACTTTGCAAAAGTTTTTACAAAGTCTTGAAAAGTTTTCTTCTTTTCTCCAAACAGTTAGCTCTGTTATTCTACTAACTTTTTACTCACTTTCCTAAACTTTTTTTTCTTTCAATATGTCTTCTGTAGAAGCTACCCCTAGAGTTGTCAAGACTACCTATGAGAATCTAAACTTGAAAAGTTTGAGGGGTCTCTGTATTGAAAGAAGTTTAGGGATTGGGAAGAACCCCAATAACATCGTCTCCTCCAAGATGACCAGGGACTCAGCACTTGTCCAGATCAGACAGGGGAAGAGTTAGAGGATGACTTCAACCAGGAGTGCTCAGAGGAGCAAAATGACAATCCTGGGGAGGGTCCTTCCACAGACCTATCTGTCAACAAGCCCCCTAGAATAACTGGTAGTGGGAAGGGTTCACACAAAAGTAGGGTTCCCTTCACCCCTAGAGGCCCCTGTTAGAGATAGGCCTGCCTCTGTACACTCTCATGTTACCTCTGTTTCAGAGGCTTCACATAATTCTAACCCTGAGGACCAGTCTCTAGATAGGGAACTCAGAAAGCTAAGGTTAGAGGAGGCCAGACTGAAGCTAATGCAGCAACAGTTGGTCTTAGACAGGGAATCCCTGGCTATTGAGAAAGAGAGGCAGGGTTTGGGGTTAGTTCCCCATGGTGGCACAGGTTTAGAAATACAAATGTTAGGCAACCTTCATTTGATTCTAGGAATCTGCACAAAGTTGTCCCTCCTTACAAGGATGGTGATGACATCAACAAGTGGTTTGCTGCACTTGAGAGGGCCTGTAAAGTTCAGAGGGTCCCTCATGTACAGTGGCCTGCTATGCTTTGGTTATCCTTCACTGGCAAGGAGAGTAACAGACTTCTTATTGTCAGAGAGGATGATGCAGATAATTACCAAATTCTTAAAAATGCACTCTTGGATTGTCTGGGCTTAACCACTGAACAGTATAGACTTAAGTTCAGAGAGACCAGAAAGGAGTCATCACAGGACTGAACAGACTTTGTAGATTGTTCTGTGAAGGCCCAGGAGGGTTGGTTAGATGTCAGTAAGGTGACTTATTATGAAAGCCTATATAACTTGATTCTGAGAGAGCACATCCTGAATAATTGTGTGTCTGACTTGTTGCATCAGTATCTTGTGGACTCAGATCTGAACTCTCCCCAAGAATTGTGAAAGAAGGCAGACAAATGGATCAGAACAAGCGTGAGCAGAAAAGCTCATACAGGAGGTGACAAGGATGGCAAGAAGAAGGATGGTAAGTCACATGACAAGGGTGGGGACAAAGATAAAAAATCATCAGAGCCTTCATCAGGCCCACAAAAATCTTCTGGGGGTGGTGGGTCCAAATCCTCTCCTCACAAAGATAAGAAACCTTGGTGTTATATGTGTAAAGCCAAAGGCCATTGGGCAACTGATCCTCATTGTCCAAAAATAAATACCAAACCTCCCACCACCACAACCCCAACTGCAACCTCTAGTGCCCCCAGTAATAGCAGTGGTGGTGGGAAGAACACTACTAATGCCCAGTCAAATGATATAGCTGGGCTCACCATTGGTAATGTAGTTGGGGTTGGCCTAGTTAGGCAGATCACTGAGGCTGTTTTAGTCTCTGATGGTGGCATTGAACTAGCCACTTTAGTTACTTGTCCCCTTAATATGGCTAAGTACAAGCAGCTACCCCTGATTATTGGGGTTCAGGTTGAGGCCTACAGGGACACAGGTGCCAGTGTCACCATGGTGATGGACAAACCTGTTGCCCCTGAGCAGCACCTACTTGTCACCAGTACCAAGTGACAGACGCCCATAGCAACACTGTAAGCCACCACATGGCTTTTGTGAATTTCAACTGGGGGGGGTTACTGGTCCAAAGAAAGTTGTGTTAGCCACTGATTTACCTGTAGAATGTCTGCTAGGCAATGATTTGGAGACTTTAGCTTGGGCTGAAGTTGAGTTGGAGGTCCATGCAGCAATGCTGGGCATTCCTGGGCATACCGTTGCTATTACCAGGGCTCAGGCCAAGAAGCAAAGAGGACAGGGAAACTTGGATCCTGGAGCAATGGACCAAGTGCTCCCAGAAACTAGGGGTAGGAAGGGCAAGCACTTGTCCACTATTCCTCCCTCCATAGATGATTCCCCTTTTGAGGAAGAGGAATTCTCTCCCTTTGTAGAACCTACACCAGAGGAGCTGGAAGCTGATACAGCTGAGCTTTTGGGTGGAGGGGGGGCCTGCCAGGGAAGAGCTGAGTGTGGCACAGCAAACCTGTCCCACATTGGAGGGCCTCAGACAGCAAGCTGTCAAGCAGCAAAATGGTGATGTCACTGACACACACAGAGTTTATTGGGAGAATAATCTCCTTTATACTGAAGCAAGCGACCCTAAACCTGGTGCCACCAGGAGACTGGTCACCCCCCTTCAATACAGGGAATTCCTCCTAACTTTTGCTCATGACATTCCTTTAGCTGGGCATTCAGGCCAGAGTAAAATTGGGACAGACGTGTTCCACATTTTCATTGGCCCCATATGTCAGAAGACACAAAGGAATTTTGTCACTCATGTGTCACCTGCCAAGCCAGTGGCAAGACTGGCGGCACCCCAAAGGCCCTCTTAATGCCACTACCAGTGGTTGGGGTGCCCTTTGAAAGGGTAGGGGTTGATGTGTTGGCCCCCTTGGCCCTCCAACAGCTTCTGGCAATAGATTTATCCTTGTGGTGGTGGACCATGCCGCAAGGTACCCAGAAGCTATCCGCGTAAGGACCACTACAGCTCCTGTAGTGGCAAAAGCCCTCCTGGGAATCTTTTCTAGGGTGGGATTCCCTAAGGAAGTGGTGTCAGACAGAGGTAGTAACTTCATGTCTGCATACCTCAAAGCAATGTGGAAGGAGTGTGGTGTTACCTACTAGTTCACCACCCCTTATCATCCACAAACTAATGGATTGGTTGGGAAGTTTAATAAAACTCTCAAAGGCATGATTATGGGACTCTCTGAAAAACTCAGAAGGAGATGGGATGTCCCATTACCATGCCTCCTTTTCACCTACAAGGGGGGACCCCATAAAAGAGTGGACTACAGCCCCTTTGAACTCCTATTTGGTCACCCTGTTAGGGGTCCCCTTGTTCTTGTTAAGGAGGGTTGGGAACAACCTTAAAAAGCCTTAAAACAGGACACAGTGGACTATGTACTTGGCCTGAGAAGTAGACAGGCTGAGTACATGGAAAAAGCCAGCAAACAAATTCAGGCCAGCCAAGAGCTCCAAAAGCAATGGTTTGACCAGAAGGCTGTCCTGACAGAGTACCACCCAGATTGTAGTGGGTACCAGAGGTACTTACACCTTGTGCCAGGTCCAGTTATCCCTTATTAGTGTAGAAGAGGTGTTTCTGGCAGCTAAGGCTGATAGAAGGTAGCTATGGCAAAGCAGCTTAGGCTGAACTAGGAGACATGTAAAGCTCCTACTATACCACTGGTGTCATATGCACAATATCATAAGAAAACACAATACACACATATACTAAAAATAAAGGTACTTTATTTTTATGCCAATATGCCAAAAGTATCTCAGTGAGTACCCTCAGTATGAGGATGAGAAATATACACAAGATATATGTACACAATACCAAAATTATGCAGTAATAGCAAAAGGAAGTAATGCAAGCAGTGTAAAGTTACAACAGATTGCAATGGGAGCACATAGGTATAGGGGCAACACAAACCATATACTCCAAAAGTGGAATGTGAACCACAAATGGACCCCAAACCTATGTGAGCTTGTAGAGGGTCGCTGGGACTGTAAGAAAACAGTGAGGGTTAGAAAAATAGCCCACTCCAAGACCCTGAAAGGTAGGTGTAAAGTGCACCTACAACCCCTAGAGATCACAGAAGTCGTGATAGGGGGATTCTGCAAGGAAAACCAACACCAGCTATGCGACAACAGTGGATTTCTGGACCTGATTACCTGTAAGACAAGGGGACCAAGTCCAAGAGTCGCGACAGTGTCGAGAGTGGACAGGAGCCCAGGAAATGCCAGCTGAGGGTGCAAGGAAGCTGTCACCAGATGGAAGAAGCTTGGTGTTTTGCAAGAACGAAGAGGATTAGGAACTTCCCCTTTGGAGGATGGGTGTCCCACGTTGTGAAGAAGCTTGCAGAGGTGTTCCCACGCAAACAAGCCTTGCTAGCTGCAAGGGTCGCGGTTAGGGTTTTTGGATGCTGCTGTGGCCCAGGACGGACCAGGATGTCGCCACTTGGATGAGAAGACAGAGGGGGCACCCAGCAAGTCAGGGAGCCCTCACAGAAGCAGGCAGCACCCGCAGAAGTACCGGAACAGGCACTTAGAAGAGGAGTGAACCAGAGTCCACGTGAAGTCACAAAAGGGAGTCCCACGACGCCGGAGGACAACTCAGAAGGTTGTGCACTGCAGGTTAGAGTGTCGGGGACCCAGGCTTGGATGTGCATGAAGGAACTCCTGGAAGAGTGTACAGGAGCCGGAGCAGCTGCAAATCACGCGGTACCCAGCAATGCAGTCTAGCGTGGGGAGGCAAGGACTTACCTCCACCAAACTTGGACTGAAGAGTCACTGGACTGTGGGAGTCACTTGGACAGAGTTGCTGAGTTCCAGGGATCACGTTCGTCGTGCTGAGAGGGGACCCAGAGGACCGGTGATGCAGCCTTTTGTTGCCTGCGGTTGCAGGGGGAAGATTCCGTCGACCCACGGGAGATTTCTTCAGCGCTCCTGGTGCAGGAAGGAGGCAGGCTACCCCCAGAGCATGCACCACCTGGAAACAGTCGATAAAGCCGGCAGGATGAGCGATACAAGGTTGCTAGTAGTCGTCTTTGCTACTTTGTTGCGGTTTTGCAGGTGTCCTGAGCAGTCAGCGGTCGATCCTTTGGCAGAAAGTGAAGGGGGAGATGCAGAGGAACTCTGGTGAGCTCTTGCATTCGGTATCTGAAGAATTCCCCAAAGCAGAGACCCTAAATAGCCAGAAAAGGAGGTTTGGCTACCTAGGAAGGAGGATTGGCTACTAAGAGAGGTAAGAGCCTATCAGAAGGAGTCTCTGACATCACCTGCTGACACTGGCCACTCAGAGCAGTCCAGTGTGCCAGCACACCTCTGATTCCAAGATGGCAGAGGTCTGGGGCACGCTGGAGGAGCTCTGGGCACCTCCCCTGGGAGGTGCAGGTCAGGGGAGTGGTCACTCCCTTTTCCTTTGTCCAGTTTCGCGCCACAACAGGGCTGGGGGATCCCTGAACCGGTGTAGACTGGCTAATGCAGAGATGGGCAGCATCTGTGCTCATCAAAGCATTTCCAGAGGCTGGGGGAGGCTACTCCTCCCCAGCCATCACACCTATTTACAAAGGGAGAGGGTGTTACACCCTCTCTCAGAGGAAATCCTTTGTTCTGCCTTCCTGGGCCAGGGCTGGCTGGACCCCAGGGGGGCAGAAACCTGTCTGAGGGGTTGGCAGGAGCAGCAGCTGCAGTGGAGACCCCGGAAAGGCAGTTTGGCAGTACCCGGGTTCTCTGCTAGAGACCCGGGGGATCATGGAATTGTGTCCCCAATGCCAGAATGGCATTGGGATGACAATTCCATGATCTTAGACATGTTACATGGCCATGTTCGGAGTTACCATTGTCACGCTATACATAGGTAGTGACCTATGTATAGTGCACTTGTGTAATGGTGTCCCCGCACACACAAAGTCCGGGGAATTGGCCCTGAACAATGTGGGGGCACCTTGGCTAGTGCCAGGGTGCCCACACACTAAGTAACTTTGCACCCAACCTTCACCAGGTGAAGGTTAGACATATAGGTGACTTATAAGTTACTTAAGTGCAGTTGTAAATGGCTGTGAAATAACGTGGACGTTATTTCACTCAGGCTGCACTGGCCGGCCTGTGTAAGAATTGTCAGATCTCCCTATGGGTGGCAAAAGAATTGCTGCAGCCCATAGGGATCTCCTGGAACCCCAATACCCTGGGTACCTCAGTACCATATACTAGGGAATTATATGGGTGTTCCAGTATGCCAATGTGAATTGGTGAAATTGGTCACTAGCCTTTTAGTGACAATTTGAAAAGCAGGGAGAGCATAACCACTGAGGTTCTGGTTAGCAGAGCCTCAGTGAGACAGTTAGTCATCACACAGGGAACACATACAGGGCACATACTTATGAGCACTGGGGCCCTGCCTGGCAGGGTCCCAGTGACACATAGACTAAAACAACATATATACAGTGAAATATGGGGGTAACATGCCAGGCAAGATGGTACTTTCCTACACTAGTGCCCCTAGTAATAGCAGTGGTGGTGGGAAAAACACTACTAATACCCAGTCAAATGATATAGCTGGGCTCACCATTGGTAATGTAGTTGGGGTTGGCCTAGTTAGGCAGATCACTGAGGCTGTTTTAGTCTCTGATGGTGGCATTGACCTAGCCACTTTAGTTACTTGTCCCCTTAATATGGATAAGTACAAGCAGCTACCCCTGATTATTGGAGTTCAGGTTGAGGCCTACAGGGACACAGGTGCCAGTGTCACCATGGTGATGGACAAACTGGTTGCCCCTGAGCAGCACTTACTTGTCACCAGTACCAAGTGGCAGACGCCCATAGCAACACTGTAAGCCACCACATGGCTGTTGTGAATCTCAACTGGTGGGGTTACTGGTCCAAAGAAAGTTGTGTTAGCCACTGATTTACCTGTAGAATGTCTGCTAGGCAATGGTTTGGAGACTTTAGCTTGGGCTGAAGTGGAGTTGGAGGTCCATGGAGCAATACTGGGCATTCCTGGGCATACTGTTGCTCTTACCACGTCTCAGGCCAAGAAGCAAAGAGGACAGGGAAACGTGGATCCTGGAACAATGGACCAAGTGCTCCCAGAAACTAGGGGTAGGAAGGGCAAGCCCTTGTCCACTATTCCTCCCTCCATAGATGAGTCCCCTTTTGAGGAAGAGGAATTCTCTCCCTTTGTAGAACCTACACCAGGGGAGCTGGAAGCTGATACAGCTGAGCTTTTGGGTTGAGGGGGGGGGGCCTGCCAGGGAAGAGCTGAGTGTGGCACAGCAAAATTGTCCTACATTGGAGGGCCTCAGACAGCAAGCTGTCAAGCAGCAAAATGGTGATGTCACTGACACACACAGAGTTTATCTGGAGAATAATCAAGCAAGGGACCCTAAATCTGGTGCCACCAGGAGACTGGTCCCCCCCTTCAGTACAGGGATTTCCTCCTAACTTTGGCTCATGACATCCCTTTAGCTGGGCATTCAGGCCAGAGTAAAATTGGGACAGACGTGTTCCACATTTTCATTGGCCCCATATGTCAGAAGACACAAAGGAGTTTTGTCACTCATGTGTCACCTGCCAAGCCAGTGGCAAGACTGGTGGCACCCCAAAGGCCCTGTTAATGCCACTACCAGTGGTTGGGGTGCCCCTTGAAAGGGTAGGAGTTGATGTTGTTGGCCCCCTTGACCCTCCAACAGCTTCTGGCAATAGATTTATCCTTGTGGTGGTGGACCATGCCACAAGGTACCCAGAAGCTATCCCCGTAAGGACCACTACAGCTCCTGTAGTGGCAAAAGCCCTCCTGGGAATCTTTTCTAGGGCGGGATTCCCTAAGAAAGTGGTGTCAGACAGAGGTAGTAACTTCGGGCCATATTTATACTTTTTGACGCAAAACTGCGCTGACGTAGTTTTGCGCCAACAAAATTAGCGCCGGCTAACGCCATTCTGAAGCGCCATGCGGGCGCCGTATTTATTGAATGGCGTTAGCCGGCGTTAGCCGACCGGCGCTGCCAGGTGTGCGTGAAAAAAACGACATACACCAGGCAGCGCCGGCGTAGGGAAAAATGGCGTTTGGGCGTCCCAAAATGGGGCAAGTCAGGCTGAGGCAAAAAAATCGTCCTAACCTGATTTGCGCCATTTTCTTTGGGCGCCCAGATGCCATTAACATGACTCCTGTCTTAGCAAAGACAGGAGTCATGCCCCCTTGCCCAATGGCCATGCCCAGGGGACTTATGTCCCCTGGGCATGGTCATTGGGCATAGTGGCATGTAGGGGGGCACAAATCAGGCCCCCCTATGCCACAAATTTTTTAAATAAAAATACTTACCACAACTTACCTTTTCTTCCCTGGGATGGGTCCCTCCATCCTTGGATGTCCTCCTGGGGTGGGCAAGGGTGGCAGGGGGTGTCCCTGGGGGCAGGGGAGGGCACCTCTGGGCTCATTCTGAGCCCACAGGTCCCTTAACGCCTGCCCTGACCCAGGCGTTAAAAAGAGGTGCAAATGCGGGGTTTTTTGCCCCGCCCACTCCCGGGCGTCATTTTTGCCTGGGAGTATAAATACCACGCACATGCCTGGGAGTCATTTTTTAAGACGGGAACGCCTACCTTGCATCTCATTAACGCAAGGAAGGTGTTCACGCCAAAAAATGACGCTAACTTCATGAACTTTGGCGCTAGACGCGTCTAACGCCAAAGTATAAATATGGAGTTAGTTTGCGTCGAATTTGCGTCGAAAAAAACGACGCAAATTCGGCGCAAATGGAGTATAAATATGCCCCTTCATGTCTGCATACCTCAAAGCAATGTGGAAGGAGTGTGGTGTTACCTACAAGTTCACCACCCCTTATCATCCACAAACTAATGGATTGGTTGGGAAATTTAATAAAACTCTCAAAGGCATGATTATGGGACTCTCTGAAAAACTCATAAGGAGATGGGATGTCCCATTACCATGCCTCCTTTTCGCCTACAAGGGGGTACCCCAAAAAGGAGTGGAATACAGCCCCTTTGAACTCCTATTTGGTCACCCTGTTAGGGGTCCCCTTGTTCTTGTTAAGGAGGGTTGGGAACAACCTTTAAAAGCCTTAAAACAGGACACAGTGGACTATGTACTTGGCCTGAGAAGTAGACAGGCTGAGTACAGGGAAAAAGCCAGCAAACAAATTGAGGCCAGCCAAGAGTTCCAAAAGCAATGGTTCGACCAGAAGGCTGTCCTCACAGAGTACCACCCAGGACAGAAGGTGTGGGTTTTGGATCCTGTGGCCCCAAGAGCATTCCAGGACAAATGGAGTGGACCCCATCTAATTGTAGAGAAAAAAAGGTGAGGTCACCTACCTGGTGGATCTGGGCACTGCCAGAACCCCCCTAGGGTGCTTCATGCCAATCGCCTAAAGCCTTACTATGACAGGGCTCACTTAACCCTGCTCATGGCTACAGATGAGGGACAGAAAGAAGAGAGTGACCCTCTCCCTGATCTCTTCTCCACCACTGAAAATGATGGTTTAGTGGAGGGAGTGGTTCTGGCAGACTACCTTACTGCTGAGCAGAAGGAAGACTGTAAGAATCTCCTTGATCAGTTTTCTGAACTCTTCTCACTCACACCTGGTACAACTACTTGGTGTGAACATACAATTGACACTGGAAACAATTTACCTGTCAAAAGTAAAAATTGCAGGCAACCTGACCATGTCAGAGATTGCATAAAAGCTGAAGTTCAGAAAATGTTGGACCTTGGAGTTATTGAGCCTTCTGATAGCCCCTGGGCTAGCCCAGTGGTGCTTGTCCCCAAACTGCATAGCAAAGAAGGAAAGAGAGAAAGGTGGTTTTGTGTGGACTACAGGGGTCTCAATACAGTAACCAAAACAGATGCTCACCGTATACTCAGGACAGGGGAGCTAATAGATGCTCTGGCATATGCCAAGTATCTAAGCACTTTTGACTTGACTGCGGGGTATTGGCAGATCAAGATGTCAGAAGATGCTAAAGCAAAAACTGCATTTTCTACCATAGGAGGGCATTATCACTTCACAGTGATGCCCTTTGGTTTGCAAAATGCGCCTGCCTCTTTTCAGAGGCTGGTGAATACAGTCCTCCAAGGTTTGGAAGCTTATAGTGTAGCATATCTCGACGATATTACTGTCTTTATCTCCACCTGGGATGATCACCTGGTCCATCTCTGTAAAGTTTTGGAGGCCCTGCAAAAGGCAGGCCTAACTATCAAGGCTTCAAAGTTTCAAAGTGCCAGTTGGGGCATGGAAAAGTAGTTTATCTGGGCCACCTGGTAGGTGGGGAACAGATTGCACCACTTCAGGGGAAGATTCAGACCATTATGAACTGGGCTACCCCTACAACCTTCTTAGGTCTTACTGGGTATTACAGGAGGTTCATTAAGAACTATGGCTCCATTGCAGCACCTCTTAATGACCTCACCAGTAAGAAAATGGCTAAAAAGGTATTGTGGACAGCTAGCTGTCAGAAAGCTTTTGAGGAGCCTAAGCAGGCACTGTGCTCTGCACCAGTCTTAAAGAGCCCAAACTACTCCCAAAAATTCATTGTTCAAGCAGATGCTTCTGAATTAGGGGTAGGGGCCGTACTATCACAACTGAACTCAGAGGGCCCAGGATCAACCTGTTGCTTTCATTAGCAGGAGGTGGACCCCTAGAGAAAAGCTTTGGTCTGCCATAGAGAGGGAGGCCTTTGCTGTGGTCTGGGCACAGAAGAAGCTGATACCCTACTTGTTTGGGACTCACTTCATTGTTCAGACTAGCCATAAACCTCTATTATGACTTAAACAAATGAAAGGTGAAAACCCTAATTTGTTGAGGTAGTCCATTCCAACCACCCCAATGCAGATGGACTCTTCAGATATTTCCACTTAGATAATGAAGACTAATCTGGGCAAGGTTAGCCTTATTGTCCCTCGTTTGGGGGGTTGCGTAGGAAAGTACCATCTTCCTTGGCATGTTACCCCCATTTTTACCTGTATGTCAGTATGTTTTTGCCTGTCTCACCGGGATCCTGCTGGTCAGGACCCCAGTGCTCATAGTTTATGGCCTATTGTGTGTGTTTGTGTAGTGCTTAACTGTGTCACTGAGGCTTTGCTAATCAGAACCTCAATGCTTATGCTCTCTCTGCCTTTAAATTTGTCACTGTAGGCTAGTGACTTCATTTACCAATTTCACACTGGACCCCCCTTATAAGTCCCTAGTATATGGCACCTAGGTATCCAGGGCATCTGCAGCATTTCTTTTGACACCCATAGGGAGCTCAGACAAACCCTCGCACAGGCCTCCCATTGCAGCCTGCGTGAAATAACACACACATTATTTCACAGCCATTTTCACTGCACTTAAGTAACTTATAAGTCACCTCTATGTCTAACCTTCACTTGCTGAAGGTTAGGTGCAAAGTTACTAAGGGGCATATTTATACTCTGTTTGCGCCGGAATTGCTTCGTTTTTTTTTACGCAAATCAGACGCAAAGCTAACTCCATATTTATACTTTGGCGTTAGACCCGTCTAGCGCCAAAGATCTTGGAGTTAGCGTCATTTTTTAGCGTGGACACCTACCTTGCGTTAATGATATGCAAGGTAGGCGTTCCCGTCTAAAAAATGACTCCAAGGCATGTGCGCCTTATTTAAACTCCCGTGCAAAAATGGCGCACAGGAGTGGGCTGGTAAAAAAAAATGACGTCCAGCCGCTTTTGCACCTCTTTTTAACGCCTGGGTCAGGGCAGGCGTTAAGGGACCTGTGGGCTCGGAAGGAGCCCAGAGGTGCCCTCCCATGCCCCCAGGGACACCCCCTGCCACCCTTGCCCACCCCAGGAGGACACCCAAGGATGGAGGGACCCATCCCACGGAACTTAAGGTAAGCTCAGGTAAGTAATTTTTTTATTTTTTTTTGTGGCATGGGGGGCCTGATTTGTGCCCCCCTACATGCCACTATGCCCAATGACCATGCCCAGGGGACAGAAGTCCCCTGGGCATGGCCATTGGGCAAGGGGGCATGACTCCTGTCTTTGCTAAGACAGGAGTCATGTCAATGGAGGGTGGGAGTCAAACAAAATGGCGCAAATCGGGTTGAGGCAGATTTTTTGCCTCAGACCGACTTGCCCCATTTTTTGACGCCCAAGCTCCATTTTCCCCTACGCCGGCGCTGCCTGGTGTGGGTCATTTTTTTGGACGCACACCAGTCAGCTCTGCCGGCTAACGTCATTCCATAAATAAGGCACCCGCATGGCGCTTTGGAATGGCGTTAGCCCGCGTTAACATTTTTGATGCACAACTGCGTTGGCGCAGTTGTGCGTCAAAAAGTATAAATATGGCCCTAAGTGTGGGGCACCTTTTCACTAGCAACCTTCCCCGTAGGACATCTCTAGAAAAGGCTAAAGCTGCACCGCAGGAGGAAGATCTGCTTTTTCCACTCCCCATCTACCCATAACACACCACAGATGTTGGCAGCCTATCACCCTTTGTGGACTGTAACATTAAATATGGCCAACAAAGGGAGCATTCTAATTGGCTAGTCAGCTACCAATGTTTCATTCTGGGTTCTAATTGTTTCTTAAATTATGTCAAGTCAGTGAACATGGCCTATAACACTGGCTATTGAACATCTTCTCTATGCGTGTGAACTGGGCCAATAAACAGAGCTACTGCTCCTATACCAGCAATGGCATTATCAAATGAATTGAACAGCAGTCATTCTTCCCCAGCCTGCCTCACTTCCTGTCCCCCCAAGTAGTCTCTTTTCAGTTCATTACCAAGTTCTGGAACAGTTTCATGAACAATCCAAAAGTAGCAGTTATGGACTGCACTTGAGGAAACCTGATTGGCTGTCCCACTCAACATAATAATGAATGCACCAACTCTTTGGCAAAATAGTGGACATTTTTAAGCTAACTTGTTTGCCTTCCTTTAAACTGTTGTCAGATAATTATTCAAATTCTTGGCGTTGGAATATTGATAAACTTAATAGACAGTGTATTCTTTCATGTATATTTATCATGCAGATATAAAGAGAGCATATCTAAGATCAGTATCACTAGTTGTTAGTGTGCAGTTTTGTGGTAGCCCTGCACACCGATACTGCTGCAGAGAAGCATCCTATCAGATAAACTCATAGCATATAAAAGAATGACCATTAAAAAACAACGTTAATCAAAAGGATTTGCTTTATTACATACCTGTGCATCTGAAGATTGTAAATTCACCTCAATTGTTGTATCAGTGTAACTGCCATCAGGGAAAACCTGCTGAACCTGGAACAACAACAACATATAAGATTAAGGCAAGTTGGAATGTGTACCTTACCAACAAGCACTGGCAAAGTTAATAGGTCATGTCTATGCAAGAGCTATTGACTCTGAAATGAGTTTTAGCCATGTTATACACTACTGTGGCTGCTGTCCAGCAGGGCTAAAAGATAGTGGCGTAGAGGAGAGTGGCATGGAGTGTTGTGGACTAGAATAGCAGAGATTGTCGTGTATTAGAGTGGCATAGTGTGGAGTGACGTAGAGTGACATACACTGAGGTGGCATAGAGTAGACTGGACAAATGTAGAGTGCATTCGAGTAGAGTGTTGCAGAGTATAATGGCGCACAGCGCAGTGGCATTGAGTGCAGCAGCATATAATGCAGTGTCGTAGTAAACAGTGGCGTAGATTAGGGTGGTGCATAGTAGAGTTCATTGGTGCACAGCAGAGTGGCGGAGAGTAGGGTGGCAAAGAGTAGAGTGGCGCAGAGAAGAGTGCTGCAGAGAATAGTAGCATAGAGAAGAGTTGTGCAGAGTGCAGAGTAGAATGGTGCAGAATAGAGTAGAATAGAGTGGCGTAGATTGCAGTGGCGTAAAGTAGAGTGGTGTAAAGTGGTGCAGAGTGGAGTGGTGTAGATTGAGTGATGCAGAGGACAGAGTCCAGTGGCATAGAGTACATTGGTACAATGTGGCGTAGAGTAGCATAGAGTGGTGCAGAGTAGAGCATAGTGGAGTAGAGTGCAGTGGCATAGAGTGCAGTGGTGTAGAGTGGAGAAGCATACAGTGGAGTAGTTCAGAGTAGGTTGGCGTCGAGGTCAGTGGCACAGAACTAGTGTTGCAGAGAGTAGAGTGTCAGAGTGCAGAAGGGAAGAGTAGAGTAGAGTGACGTACAGAGCAGAGGTGTAGCGTACAGTGAAACCGAGTAGAGTTTAGATGTGTAGAGTGCAGTGACATATGATGAAGTTGTGGAGAGTGCACTGGCGTAGAGTGCAGTGGTTAAGAATAGAGTGCCTTAGAGTACCGTGGCACAGAGTGGAGTGGTGCAGAGTGGAGTAGAGCAGTGTTGAGTGCAGTGGCACAGAGTAGATTTTTTTAGAGTAGAGTGAAGTGGCTTAGAGTGGAGTGGAGCAGGGTAGAGTGCAGTTGTGTTGAGTGGCATAGAGTGTAATGGAGTAGAGTAAAGTGGTGTAGAGTGCAGTGGCATAGAGTGCAGTGGTGCAGAATAGATTAGAGTGGAGTACAATGGATTTGTGTAGAGTGCAGCGGCATAGAGTTGAGTGCTACAGAGTAAAATGCATTGCCATAGAGTGTAATGGCATAGAGTGCACTGGCATAGAGTGCAGTGTTGCAGAGTGTAGTAGAGCACCGCGGCATAGAGTGGAATTGTGCAGAGTAGGTTGGTGTGGCCTAGACTGGAGTAGTGTAGAGTGCAGTGGCGAAAATAGCAGTGGTGTACAGTAGAGTGGCGAAGAGTGCATTGGCACAGAGTAGAGTGGTACATGGTAGAATAGAGAAGCATAGCGTGAAGCGGTTAGAATGCAGTGGCATAGAGTGGAGTGGTGCAAAGTCTGGAGGACTGGAGTGGTGTAAAGTGTATTAGTGCACAGAGGAGTGCATGGGTGTGGAGTGGTGCAGAGTAGAGTGGAATTCGATAGAGTGGAGTATTCATGGTGTGGCAGCACAGTGCCATTACAGACAAAACACATTTTCACATTGAAATGACCATTACATTTGCACAAACATACAATTTTACTAATAAATCTATACAGTGCACAGATGAAGATGTGTGGAAATTACATTACATAGGGTAATGATTTGTTTTGATCACATTAAAGTATATGTTTCCAACACACTTGAGAAATAACAAAAAATTTATTTGTAATTCTGATATATTCTGAAATACTTAAACAGTTCATTTAATGCTCTCATGTGCTGGAAAAACCTGTTTCCTAACCCTAGTATCCAGCAAGATTGTGATATAAATTTTCTCACTTTGAAGTCAGAAAAAGAAAGTAAACAAGTGCCCTCTAAAGACAGCACCTGACATTCGACCTCGGTCTTTGACTGCACAGCAAATGTGACTAGATAAAAATAAGATTTACAGGCCTGTTTACAGAAAGGGAGAACTTGGAAGTATATAGTAAATAAGGTTTTGACAAGGAAGGAACAAACCCAAGCTGGACACCCTAAAACAAATAAAGCCAGCAAAAGGAAAGCAAGAAAATGTGAGTTACAAACCACAAAGCCAATGGCAACCATGGGGCAGAATGCATTCCTAGGTCAACTTTCTGAATGTCCCCAAGATGCTCATTCTCAATTTATACATCCGTATACTCGTTACACCTTGAAAAAATGTAAGGTTCACCTAACAACTAGGGCCCTGATTTATACTTTTTGGTGCAAAACTCCAACCATTTCTGTGCACCAGCCGGGCACCATATTTATGGAATGGTGCAAGCCGGTGCAAAGCGTAGGCTAGCGTCAACAAAAATGACGTTAGTCGGGTGGAGCTGGTGGTATGGAAGAAGAGGGTTTTTCACCCAAAAATGACACTAGGCAGGTTAGAGTGAAAAAAAATGACTAACCAGATTAGAGTTATTTTATGGTGCTAAACCTACCATGCCACAGGACTCCTGCCTTAGAAATGGCAGAAGTCATGCCCTCCACCCCAGTGGTCAGCACAGGGGACAAGGGTCCCCTGGGCATGGCCATTGCACCCTGTGCCATGTATGGGAACCCATTTCAGGGCTCCCTATGGCACTTTAAAAAATAAAATAAAATACTTACCTGTACTTACCTGGGATGTGGTCCCCCATCCTCTGCTGTCCCTCTGGTGTGCGTGGGGGTGTCCCTGGGGCCTGGGGAGGGCACCTGTGGGCTTATTCCATGGTGTTTCACCATGGAAATAGGCCCACAGGTCCCCTAATGCCTGCCCTGACTCAGGCATTAAAAAATGGGGCGAAGCAAGCTTTGCACCATGTTTGACCCCTTCTCCCTCCCATGCACCATTTTTGCACAGTATAAATATGGCGTTAAGGCCGTAGAGTCATTTTGTGCACGGGAACGCCTACCTTGCATCGCATTAAGGCAAGGTAGGTTTCCACGTCCAAAAAATGACTTTAACTCCATAAATTTGGCGCTAGACTGGTCTAGCGGCAAAGTATAAATATTAGATATAGAGTTAGTTTTGCACCGAACTAGAGTAAAAAAAAATGACTCTAATTCGGTGCAAAGAGGGTATAAATATGTCCCTAACTGTGTCCAAAACTACATACATTTTTCACACACCTTTCGGAGTATTTCTTAAAATCCCATTAGATTCCGTAAATAGTGCGAAACATAGTTTGCTGTTATCTTGCAAGAGTTTTTTTTTTTTAAACAAAAACAAGTGATATACAGGGATGAGACTGGTTCGAGCAGAAATTTCTCTTGGAAAGATATTTTTTGCATGCATCAGTCTCCTACACGTGAAAATTACAAAAAAGTTGATTAAAGAGAAAAGTTTACAAATTTCACACAGAGCAAAATTCACTAATTTCATCGCCAACATAAAAATTTCAGCCAGACCTACCAACAAACTATCACTGAACTTTCCTTAGTTGTCTACTATCAACAAAAAGCTTACACAGGGTCAGCCCCCTTCAGCCATTGTTTGTTTGAAAATTTCATGCAGATTTTGAATCAGCCACCAATAAAACCCTAAGGTGTTGGAAATGTTAGTGAGGCCGAGTGAAATGGGCTTTAGCTATTTGTGGCCACGTGTAGCTGCAAAGGAGCGGCAAGTGGCTCATAGCAAAGGATTCTGTTTGAAAGCACTATCATGGGCCCGGTATGTGGAGGTCCCTGAATTGCTGACAGGAAAAGTCATTCAACCTGGGAAACATTTAAAGCAGCTGCAAGATACTTCAGACTACTGCAGGTCATAACTTCTTTTACTCCATGTAATGTAGAGTAGGTTACAAGTTGGCCGCCATTGACCCTGAAACCCAATCCTGTATGGACCTGTAAATCTGGTGGGTTGGGTGAGTGAGGAGATTAGACACAGGACAGTGCATGCACATGGAGAGTGATAGCGCATGGGGGTGGAGGCTCTCCGGTGCCAGGAGCCATCCGCCTTGTACTGTGGTATTCTGAATTGCACCGGCTAAACGTAGGTCGGGTCTGGAGCAATAATGCACATTGACCAAGTGCTGTTTAATGGTAGCACATAACTCCCCATATGCAACACACCCATGCTATTTATAAGTGCATAATGCTACACAGGGTGCAGAGTTGAACTAAAACCCCGCATGCAGACAGGGAAAAACATGATACCACCCCTATACTGTCGCAGGAGGTGGTACACTAGATCCCTCCCCAAAATTAAATGAATGTGGAAACAAAACATAACATGATCACACGTTGAAAATCAATACATAGTCATCTGAATCTCTGGCACAGGTTGCTGTTGACTTGGACCAATGCTCAGAACTGCCATCACACTAGGAAGTTCTTTAAGTGCGTGGAGGGCACAGGATTGCTTCGCAGGTGGTACCTCGAGGGCTTGCTTTGGCCAGAGAGCCTGGAATTGGTGGACATTGTGGCTGAGTTGTCACCACTTCAGCCAGATAGTGCTTTCTGGTCTGGGCTCTCAGAGCCTTCCCTTTGGGGGGGGCATGGGGGGTGAGTGGTGTGACTCATCGTCGAGTAAGGTTAGGTCACTGGGCCCCAGAGAGTCTTGGGTGTCTTCTCTAGCTAGGCCTAGGGCTCTTTTAAAAAATGAAATGTTTCTCATGATATTCTTCGCTGTGCTGTGCTCATCATGCCTCTGCTTTGGATGAAAACCCATGGCTGACTCTTAAATGGCAGCCTAAACTTCCTACCCGTATACCAGTCCTTTACGAATACCAGATCACCAGGATGGACAGATGAGGATTGGGATCTCCGGTTGGCACTGGCTCTGTTGTTTGTCTTTTATATTTCCTGCTGAACATGTTCCTTGTTCAAATAGGTAGCCACCCACTCTGGGTGGTGAGGGAGAGTGTCAATCACTACTCTCCCCACCCTGGCATGTCATGGGGCTAGACCTGTGGTGGAGTATGGGGTCTGTCGGTATTCTCGGAGGAACCCTTATATGGTTCTTTCCACAGGTTGCTGGACTGCATGAGCAATGCAGATTACCTTGTTGAGGGGCCTCATGAAACGTTCAATCTCCCCATTTGCCTGAAGCCATCTTGGTGTTATTTTCTGGTGATGGATGCTCCGACTGGAAATATGCTGAGATCTCTTGGACCTGGAAGGGTGGCCTGTTGTTGGATCTTAATTCTTTCATCATTCCGTGTGCTGCAATCATCTTTTCCATCTTGGAGAGGACGTTGGGGTAGTTTGAGATGCCACCTGCTCAACCTCAGGGTATTTAGTGTAGCATCCGTTAGAACAAGGGTATACCATCTATGTGGTAGGTGGCCAAAGTCAAGGCTGGTGCACTCCCATGGTTGCTGGGGCCCTGGTTCAGTAAGCAGAGGGGCCGGTGCTTCTGGTGTGCCTGACACTTGGCACCACTGCCACAACTTCACTGCAGTCTCCACCATGGCATCCATTTGCGGGACCCAGACTTTTGTTATAAGTCTAGCTTTAGTCTTAACAATGCCCTGAAATTCGGGGAATCACCAATCGCGGTCCTCTTAGCAGACACCCTGTGGAGTATGTCAATAGTTTGTGTCAGACATTAAATAGGACTTCCCGTGTTTTCTTGGCTTCGGGAGTCCTCTCCGATAAGTGGTTTTTGTGGGTGTACCAGCAGCCTGACTGAACTGCAGCGATAGCTAGTTGTAAACATTCATCTGCCTGGGTGGTCGAGACAATGGCGTCCAGTGACAGTGGGAGTGACCTGCAGCACTCCACTACGTAACAGACATAATTATCTGTTTCCTCAGCTTCATCAGCCTCCTTTTGAGTTGCACCCCGAGGGTGACTGAAAAGATAGTCAGCTCGATTCGTTGCTCCAGGCCTGTATTCTACTTTTCATTCGTAACTCTTGTAACTGAAGCATCCACTTTTTAGTCCGTGGTGATGGTTTGGATGCAGATCCCTGGAACAGGGGCACCAGGGATTTGTGTTCGGTGATAACCAAAAATGGGTATCCATAGACATACAGGTGGAAGTGTCTACATGCACAGTGTAGGCAATGGCCTCTTTCTCTATTTGGGAGTATCTCTGCTCTGCTGTTGTGAGGAATCGGCTGGCATAAGCCACTGGGGTCCACTCGCCATGATGTTCCTGTTGGGTTAGGACGACACTTAGACCTGTTGGACTGGCATCAACCGCAATGGTGGTTGGCTTCAGGGGGTCAAGGTAGGACAGGGTTACATCAGCGGATAGTGCTTGTTTGGTCTTTTGGAATGCCTCATCTTGGGCTGTTCTCCATACCCAGGGAGTGGTGGTCTTGGTAAGTTCACAGAGTGGCTAGATAAGATTGGAGAGGTCGGGTATGAAATTGCCACAAAAGTTTACCATTCCAAGAAAGCTCTGCACTTCAGAGATGTTGGTGGGTGGGGGAGACTTCCTGCACGCCACGCACCTTCTTGTGGTCTGGTGCTACCCCTTTGGCAGAGAAAATATAGCCAAAAAAGCTGATAGACTGCTTCATGAACTTGCGATTTTCTTTGCGGAGGGTCAACCCTGAATCTCGGATCCTCTTGAGGGCTCTTCTTAGGTACTCGTGGTGTTCTCTCACTGTTTTGGCAAAGATCAGGATGTTGTCGCTGATATTAATGACACCTTGTAAGCCGGCGAGCATTTCTTGAATCATGTTTTGGAATACCTTCGCCTTGCTGGATATTCCAAAGTTGAGTCGGCGATACCTTCTGAGGCCTACATGTGTGGAGAATGTTGCACTATATCTTGAGTCAGGTTGGAGAGGCAGCTGATGATAGCCTGAGCGAAGGTCAACTTTAAAGAATCACTTATCACCTGTAATTTCTCCTAGGATGTCATCAATCATAGGGGTTAGATAGCATTTTCTTTTGATTTCTGCATTCAGGAGCCTTGTGTCCATGCAAATGCGTACTTCACCTGGTTGTTTCTGTTTCTTTGCCACCATGATCGGAGCCACCCAAGGTGTAGGGTCGGCAACGTTTTCGGTGATGCCAGCTTTCTATAGTTTTGCTAGCTCTTCCTCCACCTTTGGCCTGAGGTGGAATGCGATCTGTCATTGTAGCAGTGCTACTGGCTGGATCGTTCGACCGATGTGCAGCTGTACATCTTTTCCTTTCAGACATCCAATGCCTTCGAAGATTTCTTCAAATTTTGCTAGAATGTTGGCCAGTTCTTCCAGTTGTACTCCCAATGCTAAGGATATGAGATTCAGGGCTTTGGCAGTGTGGCCACTGACTCGCATGCCATGGCCGCATCTGCTACGTAGATGGTAGTGGTTATGCTGGTCCCTGAGTGGGACACTGGTGACTTGAAGCACTTCAGTATGGGCAGCGGCTGCGACTGACCATAGACAAATACCTTTACTGGTAGGTGTCAGTGGACATGAGGTTGATCAATGCATCTGTATCGAAGGTTGCAAGGACTAGGTGTGGTCCCAAGTGAATCTGACACTGAGGGAGTGGGTGACATGTAGATTGTGTAGGCCCAACGGTTTGCACAACATAGTCTGTGTCGGCATCATCCATGTCTTCGGGTTCGCCAGCCTCCTCAGTCATTGCATGGGCTGTCTCTTTTGGAGGCTTTCTCTTTGATGACCTGCAGGCATCAGTGAAATGATTATATTTATTGCACGCAGTGAACTGCCGGCCTCAGGCAGGGCAGTTGTTGGGTCTGTGGGGGTAGATCTCCTCAGTATCCACAGGACTGTCTGGACTCTGCCAGCCACCTTGTTTCCGTTGGGCGTTTAGAGATATTGGTGATCTTCCGCGGTTTAGGCTATTGACGGGCTCTGATGTAATCAACCTATGGAGAGCCGCTTCGATGTAAGAAGCCCTCATTTTTTTCAGTCCTTTAAACATCCCCAGGGTCAGGATGTCTTGTAGCGATTTCCCTGATTCTTGGAATACCGTCTTTTGGAGTTTGGCCGATGAGCACCCCTGAATGATTTGTCCTCTGATCTCCTCTTGTTTATCATTCAAACCACGTGTTTGCGAGCTTCTTAAGGCAGCTGTGAAATGTAGCCAGTGACTCTTCTGGTTCTTGACAGGCTTGTCTGAACATGAACCATTCATAATCTGTGTCCGCCATTAGTTCAAAATGTGCATTTAGTGCTGTGACTGAGGTTGCATATATCTTTTGAGGTCAATTCTACTAGAGTTTGTAGATTATGTATATGTCCTTGCTGCCCTATGGAGCGTCTCTGTGCTGCAATGCCAGCGTCTTTGAAATAGAATTGGAGGTGTTCTACCCATTCTTTTCAAATTGGCACTTGCGAGGAGGGTGCCCCTTTAAACTATGAACTGTTCAATGGCTGGGACTGTGGACATGATGTCACCTTTGCGTATCGGTCTATGATAGGCTTTCACCTAACTCAGTTCTGTGGGTGTGGTGAGTCCCCTTACTCCCACAGCACGAGCACTGTCATGTGTGCAGTGCAGACGCCTGACCAAGGGGTGCGGGGCGCAGTGTGTGACTGTGTCACTACACGCTGTTCGGGCCTGTGGTCTCTGATGGGCCGCGATGACTTAGTGGTCCTGTCTGTCCCCTTTCTTCATGTCCCATAAATGAGCCTTGTGGGCTGTGGGCTGGTTTTCTCTACTTGAGTTATGCCCCAGCCATGGGTGCGCTGGCCAGGTGGATTTCGAAATCTGGGAGCCTCTTTGCAGGGCCAATGCTCTGTGTCGCCCTGGTATGCAGCCAGCTTCTTGGTGATGGGCAGAGCAGCCTGAAAGATGAGAGGGCCTTATGTATGGCGATTTAACGCAGGACGCGCTGGAGCCCTTTTGTCAGATTGTACGGCAGGGCTTTTCTTTCCCTTAATTCACCGCGATTACAGCTTTCTTTTCACAATTGTGACAACTGATGTAAGAAGTTTGCCATTTTGTTCTGAATCGGCCTTGAGAAAGCCCCCGCTTACCCGCCAAAGGGGCGAAACACGTGTTGGCTGTTCTTCCACTGAATATAGCTTCTCGATCACTTTGGTTTGATCGCTCGATCAGCTAACTGGACTATCGCTTTGCTGATTTTCTTTGGAATCTAATTTCAGCTTTAAAGACTGCTACAAATCAACTGGGTTATATAAACTTAATTTCTGCTTCAAAGACTGCCACAATTATACTGGATTATATATCTATGGAACGGTTTCTTCTTTTTTGTTACAATAAACAATCACTTAAGCATTTTGCCTGTTAACAGTAATTTATGAAGTGGGAACTCACCTCTAATTAATCTAGCCTTATGTATGGCCTGGCGGGTGCAGGGCATCCTGAGACCCTTGTGGTATCCCTCTTGTATACGTGGGGACAGCAATTCTCCCTTCTTCACCTGTAGCCGTCCTGGATGTGGAGTGGCCATGCTGTTCACTGCTGAGGGTGTGTTGGCAGGGCCACTGACTGCAGAAATGCAGGCTCAAAGATGCCGGTGGAAGAGGCTGTGCACCAGTGTCCGGCTCGCGGGGTTTGCGAGACGTGGGAAGGATAACTGGTCTTGTTATGAATCGCACCGGCTACCCATGGTAAGGGCCTGGAGCAATATTGTGCAGAAAGAAACCAAGTTCTGTTTAATGGTGGCGCATAACTGTTGCAGCACTCCCACACTATTTATTATGGGTGCGTTGCACCAAAACCCCACAGGCAGGCGGGGGAAACCATGAGACCACGTCTGCACTGTCGCTGGAGGTGGTACATTACAAGAGCCACATCAAGTTCCAGGCAACTGGAGTTCGCCTGCTTCTCTATAAATGGGAAATGAGAACTGTGCAAAACAACACATCACAGAAATGGGAAAACAAAACTAGAAATAGAACCATTGATTCAAACCTTAGGAACAAACACAACTTCAGCGACCAGTCCACAGCAACCGACAGGGAAATTCATTCTTCCTTCACGTTTCAGGAGGCTTCTGCACTCACTCACACATCTATTCACCAATCCACTCAGTAATTTATTCACTCAGCCATACATGTAGACATTCACCCACACACTCATCATCTATGCGCTCACCCACCCATCCAGTCATCTACCTACTGACTCATTTTCACATTCACTTATTCAACAATTCACATATCTCACCAAACAATGAAGAAGAACTTTTTGATGTAAAAAGCAAGAAAATCAGGCTTTATCAACACTTGTTTTATATGTAATTCCAGAGACAGGTAGTGTGTGGTGCTGAGTGTTGTTACCCAGTTCAGTGTATGTACCCTGTTAGAGCAAGGGGTCAGAATGGCAGTATGTGAATCAGTTGTTTCTCTTCAGAAATATGAACTGTGGAGTGGGGCACAGAGAAGTGCAAAGGTCTATCCTGCCCCACATCAGGGTCCATGATAGATGACAAGCACCCCAGATAGGTGACTAGGTATCCCTTTTGCTCCGCCAACCAACTATGTGCCGAATGTCCTGTATAGTAATATTTGCTGTAAAACCTTTGGAGTTTCAAAGGGACATGAGGCGCAATTCCAAATGTGTTACTAAATGGAAACGTCAACACCTGGTGTAGAGTCCTTGTTGGGAAAAGGCTGTTGAAAACTTCCTTTTTGGGACCAAAACCATGCATAGAGCAGGACCAGCTTAAGAATGCAGCTGCTGAAGTTGCTTACCCACTGGGCTCACCTGGCCCCATTTCCCTGTGAGCTTCTGTTTTTTCTGTGACCTGAACCCTGTAAGACCGTTATTGGAGGCCCGCCAACCACCCAGGTATGCAAAGGCCTTTGCTTCTGACCTAGGCGCTAGAAGGAGGGGTGTGGGGGCTGCTGCAGCACTCACAAAATAACCATGCTGGAGTTCAAAAGGTGAATGAGCAACAAAGAGGCATTTAAATTTCATTTCTAATTTGTCAGATAAAGTGACATTGCTGTGCATTCAAAGACAGAGGTCAAAAGTTAGGCTGTCAAGTTGTTGCCTATTCCTTTTAACATAGAGAACAGTGTTTACTTTTCTTTCTCTACCTACAAAGATTGAGGATTTTGTAAAATGAACTGTTTGACAATCTTGCTGGAGTACACAGCGTGTGAAAGAAAAGGCTGTAGGGTGTCAGTAGTTTTCCAAATACACAACATTTAAATACCCGTAAACAAACTGCACAAATAGTTCAACACAGATCAGCAATTAGGAAAACACAAATGACATTTCTATTGTAATTCTGAAGTGTGATGGAAAAAAAGATTTTAATAGGATCCAAACAAATCAAGACACTTTACTTGGTGATGTGCAAATGATAAATATTTGCTCTCAAGAGATCTCCACACATTATCGTTTGCACTACATAGTTTTAGCAGTAAGCATGACAGCGCAACTTTTGCGTACATTTCAATGGAAAATGTGCTGTGTAAATGTCAATGTGATACCACTCAATGCTTTAGCAATATATTTGTGATAGTGTGCTCCAAAATTCACCATGGACTACATACCACACCCATACCACTTTCCTGCTGAATGGCTGTGGCTCATTTGCTACACTTGTACTTTGTGTAAAGTTTGTATTTTTGTTCAGTCTGTATGAGTTCAGTGGCGTAAGATTGATGGCACCACCCCTACTCTCGAAATTGTTTCAGCTACACTGGCTTCTGACCTCAGTGGGGGACCACAAATTGCTTGACAGGAACATATTTGACAAAATTGCATTAGCCAGTATGGCACATGTTGTTCCAGCATAGATGAAATCCAAGTAAAGTTCCATGTTTTGTTGGCACTCCGGGCGTTCTTTCTTTTTCTTTTTTTCCTTTTCAGATACAACCGGGGTTTGTTTGTCAAAAAAACACACAATACCCACACTGGGAGATATCATCCTGTGTTAGGGGACCATTGTTTGTTCCCCTTGCATGGGAGGCTGGGTATGAAAAATATGAATTACGTGGACAATTCTAAATAGGATGAACCTAACGATACCTGAAAATTTGTGATTCAGTGGCAGACGTCTGCTGCCTTAGGGCTCTACCAGCCATTAATCTTATTTTCCCCATCTCTAAAGGAGGGGAGGTAAGAACACTTTTGGTGGGTGGGAGAATTGCTGATTTACAGCAGTTCTCCTATCACCTGAAACTATATACAATCCCCTTAGATATTGTTCTGAAAGATAAAATCCCTGTATGTGGAAAGGAAGGATGCTGTAGCCTGGGAGGGCTCCCTTTGGCCAGAAAAAATTTTTCAGGGTCCCGCTGAATCCTTGAGTTTTAGCCTCAAAAGCTCTGAGTGAGGCAAACGTGGCTGTCAAAGCCCTATCATTGCCAGGGCAGCTTAGTCACCTTCACCAGATTGTGCTATCTACAAAGAGAGTTTCCTATTTGTTTGCAACTTGAAATTGTCCAGTGGGTCAAGGTTAGGATCCATAGCCAGGTAGGGTTTCATCAGGCCAGAAGCATGGACTATGTAGTCCTGCTGAAGCCTCAAATTTCTCTGCACACTCCACAAAGGATAACAAGGAAATCTTGGCCATTAAGTCTGTGTCCTAGTCAGATGGCTCCCGCACCTAATACTAATTCCATCTTATTTCTTTGCAGCAGCTCTTCCTCCTGATCAGTATTAAAGCTCCAAGCAATTATAGGCAAGCTCAACCACTCTCTTTTTCCAGGTCCCATTTAAAGCCCAGTTCAGTAGTTAGCTGTCTCTTCTAGAAATATGCTTCTTGTGCTTTATCTCCACGGGACAACAGGTGGCCAGATGGGCTGACCAGGAGCAGAACATCCTAAGCTTGGATGCAAGGAAAAGTAGGATCCAAGGCCTTGGTCCTTTCCTCAGGCAGCCACAGACAGCACAGTCTTCCTCTCCTGCTCTTCACCAAGTCCAGATGGGTTCTGGAATCTCAGGACTGGGAATCTTCCTTACAGTAGGCACTGGTTACTGGGACAGGCATATCCTAAGAAAGTTCCCACACTTCAGTCCATCCCTCTGCTATAACACTAGGCAATTATTTTATGGGAGCTAAACATTGTTTTCCCAGGCATCAAACAGTTCAGTGAGTTCAGCAACAGAGAACCACCTGAAAAAAATAACAGACTGTTTTCAAGTGGAATACGTCCTTTCCAGGATAGATAGCCTGTCCCCATTGCAGACATAAAGCTCCTTCCAGCTTCTACTAACAGAAAGAGATTAACCTTCTTAAACTCAAATACTTAGAGGCAGAAATCCCAGTAGTACTTGCCAGTATGCATATGTGACAAAGGTATAAGGGAATTCTTCCATGCAGGTGTTCTTCTCATCTCTTTCTGTCTCCAAGCAGCACTCCTGCCGTTCGAAACTAAATGCAATAGTGATTGGAGGAATTCCCTCGGAAAATCATGGCTAACTAATTGTATGCTGTCCCGATTCAATTTTCAGGACTTTGACATATGGCCAAGCAATCCCACAAAGCCTTCTTCACCAGCATTGCAAGGTGGAGTAATGGAGCCTGGTCTAAGTCTCTCTCTCTCTCCTTTGCCTACCGCATCTTAAAGTTGAACTCCTCTGGTTCATCTAGGACCAAAGCCAGGGCAGGCACCCCTGTTTCCCATCTCTGTAGCTTCCTGATGAAGCCTATCTGGCAAGACATAAGTGCAGTTACATTCAGGGAACCCATTGAAATTGGTAACATGCATGGCAGTAAACTGTACCTGTAAAGAGGTTATCATTACAGAGAGCAGTGACAAGTTAGGAAATTTTGAGCATGGCATTTATCAGGGGTAAGCTGTCATTGAAAGGTGGTTGTCAAGCAGGAGGTGATTGAAAGCCAAGAAGACTTTTCTTTTAGGGAACCTTTTATCAATGCCATGAAGCACCTCTACCAAATAGGATGAGATGTAATGGAAACTAATTATTGTTGAGCAGCAAAGAGCCACCAAGAAGAAGGTGATTAAGGTCACTGGCCAAGCAGTGTTTTCCTAAGGCAGACAAATAGCAAACCTATAAACGTAACTCTTACAACAAATAAAACTCCATGGGGGTCATTCTGACCCTGGCGGTCCATGAACGCCATGGCGGAGGGCGGCGGAAGCACCGCCAACAGGCTGGCGGTGCTTCCTGGGCTATTCTGACCGCGGCGGTAAAGCCGCGGTCAGAAAAGGGGAACCGGCGGTTTCCCGCCGGTTTTCCCCTGGCCCAGGGAATCCGCCATGGCGGCGCTGCTTGCAGCACCGCCATGGGGATTCCGACCCCCTTCCCGCCAGCCTGTTTCTGGCGGTGTCCACCGCCAGAACCAGGATGGCGGGAACGAGTGCCGTGGGGCCCCTGGGGGCCCCTGCACTGCCCAGGCCACTGGCATGGGCAGTGCAGGGGCCCCCTAACAGGGCCCCACAAAGATTTTCACTGTCTGCTTTGCAGACAGTGAAAATCGCGACGGGTGCCACTGCACCCGTCGCACCCCTGGTGCCGGCTTCCTCGTTGCAGGGGCTTTCCCGCTGGGCCGGCAGATGGCCTTTTGGCGGTCGCCCGCCGGCTCAGTGGGAAAGTTGGCATGACCGCCGCGGTCTTTTGACCGCGGTGCGGTCATTCGGCGGTAACCGCGAATCGGCGGTAACCGCATGGCGGGCGGCGACCACCGCCCGCCGTGGTCAGAATGACCGCCCATGTTGGCTAATGAACTATATTTATTGCCAATTAGGTTTCGCCACTTTTATGCTCTTCTGTAGTTGACAGCCAAAATGGTTACTATGTTTTCATGAAAAGTAACTCCTGGTGAAGAACTTCTTGGCATTTCTTCACTACCAACAGGTACAAAACACAGGCTTTCAAGATCTACAAAAAAAAGAAAATCAAGGGGAAATACAAATATAAATTATTTCCTGTCCCTGACCTAAGACTTTGGATCTCCGCATTATTCTGTACTTGTTACTGTTTAGTACCCAAACGCTCTTTGAAAAGTGCTGCCTGGCTCTGCATTGCAAGGTTGGGACAATATTAATAGCAGTAGAATGTCAAAAATATATGGATCATTATATTCCCAAAGAAAAGACGAATGACTGATTGTTGTCCTACCTGATACACTAAATCCTCTCCATCTCTTTGCCATGATTACATTTAAGATTCAGTGTGTACGAATATTATCCCTAGGTCACAGCCTAACATGCCTCTGCTAAGCCCAGAGTACCATAGTCCAGTTCACCAGCTTTGCCATCCATGAGGAAGCTGCACCCATTAGTAAAACAACAACTACCAGTGACCTAAATATATTATCAAGATACACTTCACACTAAGGATAGTATTTGCTCATCATTATGAGTCTATACCTTAGGGTTTAAAAAAGGCCCTCGGGCTGGCACTTCTGTATGGCAAGAAAAAGTAGCAGGCATAACCTAGCAGTGGTGCAAAATTTATGATGAAAGGCCAGTAAATAGCACCCACATCTACATTTCTGGTACTACTATGAGATGGACAGGTGTTGTTTTCCTCATGCAGGTGTTTTACAGAGTTTCTATCCAAGGAGTTCACTCACTTTCCTCAGGACTTCCACAAATACAGATTTGACACAGTCACTATCAGTCATATGCCATGGTGGCAACCCCTCTACAAACTCTTTTGGATTCACACAGTCAACTTAGGTACTCCCAACCATAACTTAGATGCCTAAACCAATTTGAGACCAGCCCCAGAAAGGATTGCAAGAGCACACCTATTCACACATAGGTTACAACTTGGCATCCCCAGTCAGTGGCTACTCAATCAGCAGAATGATTATGTATACTCACTTTTTTGTATATCAAATGCTAAACTGCCTCAGCGGAGTCTGCACACTTTTGTGAGGGATCCTGTTAGAAACGAGGTCTCTAGCTGGCAGTCAATTTACACCCTGTCCAAGTAGGGACCCTCACTCTAGTCAGGGTAAGCGAGTCACACACCTAAGATAACCCCTGCTTACCCCCTTGTTAGCTTGGCTTAAGCAGCCAGGCTTATCTCAGAGGCAATGTGTAAAGTATTTGTACACACACACAGTAACATAGTGAAAGCATCACAAAAACACTCAACACCAGTTTCGAAAAATAGCCAATATTTATCTGAGTTAGACAAGACCAAAACAACAAACTTCCAACATACACAAGTAGAGATATCACTGATAAAGGTTTAAAAGAGTTTTAATCCTGAGGAATCAATGGTTGTATCCTCTTCACACACAGTACCTTGGATGTGTCAAAAACAAAGATGATGCAGACTGCAAAAGAGGTGAAACATTGTAAAAGTAAGTAACACGTCAATTCTTTTCGTGCTGGACAGGCGACGAGTCGATTATTTTCCAGCCGGGTTGATGATGCGTTGATTTTTTTCTTCACAGAAAAGGAGAAGCATGGAATCCTTACTGCAGTGCAGCATCGATGAAGAAAATGATGTGCAGGGGTGATGCTGGAAAAATCCAGATGCACCGCAAAGATGAATTCATGCTGAAGCAGGAGATGCATCGAACCTGCAGCTGCAAGGCAGACTCTGTGTCAATTTTTCAGCTGCAGTACAGGTGCTGCATAGATTTTTCTGCCACAGTGGCTCAGTGCATGGATTTTTCTTCAGGTCACCAGGTTCCACTTCCAAGGACCCAGGGACTGGATTTGGCACCACTTGGCAAGTCAGGACTCTCAGCAGAAGAGCCCAGGCACTGGCAGATTAAGTCTTTGATATCCCTGAGACTTCTTAACAAATGACAAGCTCAATTCAAGTTCTTAGAGCACCTTGGAAAGCAGGTTGTAGAAAGCAGAGACCAGTCCTTTCACCCTCAGAGCAGAAACATCAACCCTCAGGCCAGCACAGCAAAGCAACAGACAGAGTGGCAGTCCCCTTACAGCATCCCGCTCTTCTCCCTGGCAGAATGTTCTCAGTCCAGAAGTGTTCTGAAGTTGTGGTCTCGGAGGCCCACTACGTATACTGATTTCTGCCTTTGAAGTAAGCAAACTTAAAAGGAAAGTCTTTGTAGTGCACAATACCCTGCCTCTCCCTGTCCTGGCCCCAGACACACTCTAGGGGGTGTAGACTGCTTTGTATAAGGACAAGCCCAGCCCTATTCAGGTGCAAGTGTAAGCTCCTTCCTCCACTGTAGCCCAGGAAGACTCATCAGGATATGCAGAACATACCTCAGCTCCCTTTGTGTTACTGTCTAGAGTGAACTCACAAACAGCCCAACTGTCTTCCTGACCCAGACGTGTATTCCACAACCAGGCAGAGGCACAGGCACAGGAAGATTAAGCAAGAAAATTCCCACTTTCTAAAAAACTTACAATTTAAAAACCAACTTCACCAAAAGATGTATTTTTAAATTGTGAGTTCAGAGACCCCAAACTCCAAATTGTTGTCTGCTCCCAATGGGGAATTACATTTAAAAGATATTTCAGGTCAATCCCTATGTTAACCTATGGAGGAGCTAGGCCTTGCAATAGTGAGAACTGAATTTAGCAGTATTTCACTATCAGTGTAAAACACACCTGTACCTGTCCTACCTTTTAAATACACTGTACCCTACCCATGGAGCTGCCTTGGGCCTACCTTAGGAGTGACTTACATGAAGTAAAGGGGAATGTTTGGGTCTGGCAAGTGAGTACACTTGCCAGGTCAAACTGGTAGTTCCAAACTGCCCACACAGACACTGCATGGTCGGTCTGAGACATGTTTACAGGGCTACTCGTGTGGGTGGCACAATCAGTGCTGCAGGCCCACTAGTAGCATTTAATTTATAGGCCCTGGGCAACTCTAGTGCACTTTATAGGAACCTACTAGTAAATCAAATATGCCAGTCACGGATTACCCAATTACTAATCCAATGTAGACAGAGAGCACTTGCACTTTAGCATTGGCCAGCAGTGGTAAAGTGCCCAGAATCTTAAAGCCAACAAAAACGGAGGTCAGCAGAGGATCAAAACAGGAGGTCAGAAGCCAAAAAAGACAGGGGAAACCACACCAAGAACTGACAGGTCTAACAGATCCCAACAACATCTTGTGGTCTAGAAGTAATTCTAAACCATTGAGTTCCATTGGGGAAAATGTCTACTCTAATGGTGCCAGCCAACAAACAACAGCCGTATGGCTAGGGGTGTGGGATTGCCTTAGGATGCAAAGGTAGATCTGAGGTATAGACTTTGTACCTACCTCTGCATGACTAGAAGTTTAAGAGCCACTGTTTGGGCAAGAGGGATGCTGCATCATTGTTGATGCACAGCCCAGCAGAAGGGGTATAGGTACAAAAGTATAGATTGGACAAAGTACTTTAATTAACATTAACGCCGACTTATCTCTACAACTCAATATAAAACATAAGGAAGCATACATGTTGTCCCTACTAATGATGGGCACAGACTATCTGATCTGAAGTAGTTCTCAAAGAACTAAATAAAAATGGGAACATACAAAAGAATTGGCTGTACAACCAGAGATTTCGGCACACAAATTATTATCACTAGGAATCCAGTAATAAAGCTTGACAATGAAAAAACAAGGAACGTGGGGCTTAGTTCTTACCCACATTTTTTGGTAATAAAGATTCTTCAACTCAGACTAAAATGTCTGAAGAGCAATCAATAGCGTACATTTCTAAATTGCTGAAAACGGGTCAAAGTGAGCTGGGAAAGGAATCAGTACAACATAACTTCCAGTGAGTACATAGCTCTTCAATGCAAATAAACCTTCCGACTGTTAAAAATTTACTAAAGGCTAGATGTACTATCCTTTTTTCTGAAGCAAACACTCAGGATTAGAGTCTGCAACTACAATAAACTGTTTTCCCGTGCACCAATCTCATTTCATGAGTCAGTATCGTTTTCCTGACTCCAAAAAAGGGATTGTGACTGGAAGCTGATTCATATCCGGAGGGGATGAGTTTCGGGCGTACCTTACAAATACCATATCCGTGACTTATATATCAATGGTTTGCAACAAGAACTATGGTCACAAACTATTGAAAAGTTACAGACACCCAAGTTTGGAGGTAATTCAGTTGAAAAAGGGAAAGTATTCTTTTTGGACCCAATCCCCTTTGTGAATTATGAAACATGTTGGGCCCACAGCCAACTCTCGATGTAACGTTTAAAAAAGGAAACCTTTTTAAGAACTGCCCTATTTCTTTTAAGAAAGTTTAACTGCTTTAAAAAAATCTTTATTTAAATGCAATCACAGATTTTGTGGTCTACAGACTCTTGAAGGCTGCCATTCCTGTGACTGTAACCAAATCGAAGTGGGTTACAATTTGCTACCTAGCTAATGAATAATAATTAGGCATATTCTATAGCAACCCACTCCGATTTGGAATTGTACAAACTAATCTATGAACTATATCAGTTTGCAAATTGCAACCAGTTTTTGTGACAAGAATAGTGATGCATATTATCCTAAGGGTGGAAAGGCTGTAAACTAAATTTACTCAAGTAGAGTAATTACACACAGAGGTAATGGCAAATGTAAACACAACATAATATCAACAAGCAATTCAGAACAAAAATGGATGATCTCGACGGATGCACTTGGTTGGGGGGGGGAGGGTTCTAAATATGTCCGTCCTGTCTGAGGGAGGGGAGGTGGTATAGGCAAAGGCTTCTGTTGAGAGGGATGGTAGACCACCCGCCAAACTCAAAATCAGCCCTTAGGTATTAGAGTGATGTATACACCCTTCTTGTATTTGTTACTATTGTTATTAATATTATTTTATTAGTATTATTGATTTGCTTATCATTTGCCATTACCTTTGCTTCCTAAAGATCTGTGTATTAAGATAACTTCTCTGGGGAGATGTAACAAGAGCAAAGAACCATGTCCATTCCAAGTAAGCCCTACTAAGCTTCTTACAGACTGTTTTTTTTATTTGAAAGCTTAAGTTAGATTAGCGTTTCTCTAAGGATCACATGCATCTTCTCTGGTAATGAATCCGTATATGGTTTATATTTCAAGGGCACCACAGGCTAGCAGCCTGAAGTACTAAATACCTATTTGCATACCAGGATGTCCAATTTGCACACCGATTGGTTTGCAAACTGGTGTGGAGTTTGTGGTGCAACCTATTTACTAGTAGGTCGCATTGCAAAGTTGTATATTTTCTGGCCACTGCCAAAAATCTTCATAAAGAATATTAAGTAGGCAGGTCTCAATTTTTGACACCCTATGATTGGCTGTAAATGCAGGGATAGGGACCTTGAAGGGACAGCAGACTGCCATCTCTGAAATTGCCTTCTCAACAGGGAAAGATTTTGTTTTAAAAAATAACCCTTGTCCATTAAATGGACAGATGCTGCTTTTTTTTTTCTTCAAAAAATGGGAATACATTGGGAAAGGAAGAAGTGATCCCTGCCCAGCACAGATCTTAAAGGGGCAGTTGTCCACCAGGACCAGCTCCCATTTGTGAACAAATTACCATCCAAACTCACAGGTTGGTAACTGATCAATGATTTACAACCACAACTGCGGTCACAAACTGTTGATGAATCACAAATGAGAGTACGGGGGTTCTTGTAACGTAAGTAGGTCAATAGTGTATCAATTGTGACACTAGACACTCGTATACCTCGACTAGAGGTGAAAAGTGGGTGAGCTGTGAAGTGGTGTATGGTCTGAGGGGGGGATTTCCTTTATGGACTAGGTGGTCTCACACACTATATAGTGTCATGCTTCATCATATGACCACCTAGCCCCACCCGGGTAGGACAGTGCCACCTGGGCGGACTCAACCTCACTGTTAAAGGAACAGGAGGGAGTGCGTAAATTAGTTTAATTTCTGGAAAATGGGATCCAGCTATGCTAGGGAAATAAAAACACCTACTCAGATACCCGGGTAAGTTTAATAGAGGGTTCTGTGTGGTGTGATTAAAAAGGAATGGGGAACCGGTGTGAGAGCAATGACTCACAAGGTCACCTATCTAAAAGGAGTAGCCGACATGTTTCTGCCCTTGTAATTGAGCTATGGAGGGTCTCTGGGCATTCATCAGGGTGTTGGATCCCTGTTGCATATGCTTCTTAAGCGCTGCAGAAATAATCACATTTGAAAAGGGGAAGGGCCTACCTTAACCAAGGGATTACCTGGGGAGGACCTATAGTAAATGGGATAAAAACAGACCAAAAATAGATAGTGAAAAGATAAAACACAGCAAACCACTACACACGTGACATAATTCATGCAGGCCGCAGGAGTACTGGTTGCACAATTATAATTCGCAGTTGCATCAATGTTAGCTATGCAAGGCGCACAATAGGTAAGGGAAGACAATTTCTTACCCTAACACTTGAGGCTAGTGGCCTCTGGTATCCTGGAGAGGGAGCGTCCCCTTATAGTCAGACTCTAGGGTTCGAGGGAAAAGGCAGAAGGGAAGAATAACAATGAAAGTAGTTGGAGAAATACAGAGGAGGAGAAAAGGGGGAACTCAAGTGAGTGGAATGGAACGGGAGGGAAATAAGAGGGAGAAAACATGCTGGAGGGAGGAAAAGGTAGAAAACAAGAAGAAAAAGGGGGGTAAAAATAACAGAAATCAGAAATCAGAAAAGGAGGTGAAGATAAGTCAAGATAGTGGGGGAAGTAGTGGGAAAAATGGGAAAGAGGGGAAAAGGGGGGTGGAGAAAAGGGAGAGAAGGAAGAAAAGGAAGAAGAAAGAAAAAGAAAGAGAAAAAGAAAGAAAGAGAAAAATAGAGAGATAAATAGAGAACAAAATGGGAGAGCAGAGGTCTCTTATCTGTGAATCCAACGTTGTCTGACTCACTGCATCAAAGGTGGGCGCTCTCTGTGCGCCTATACCGACCTCTCCTTCAGGACCGCTTGAATGAAGTGGCCTGGTTGCGAGTGGTAGATATAGTGGACTTAATTAGGATAGGATGCAGCTGCTGATAATCACCGTCGCGGCCCGGGGTGGGCGGAAACGGAAGTGCTGCGTGCTCCCTTCGTTTGAAGTTATCGGCCCGAAGTGGATCGGCCAAAGCCCGGTAATGCCGGGGGCCGGAAGTAGCAATGAGTGTTGGGGGAGTCCCATGAAGAGACGCTGCCCCAGCGTATTGGTCCAGAGGGTCTCGGCTTGGCCGCCGCGCTGGGCGGCCAAGACTCAAGGAGACCCCTTGTGCCTGGCGGTGACGCTTGTCCCGCGAGTGTTGCCGGGAAACGTAGTTTCCCGGCAGCACTGTCGGCTGCCTTGCGGTGTGTCGCTGGGAAACATAGTTTTCCGGCGGCACAGCGGGCTGCCTGTAGGTGAATAAACCGGAAGGGGGAGCGGGGGTGGGGGGGGGGGCAGGGAGGAGGGGAGGAAAAAAAGGGAAGGGGGGGGAAAGGAAAAAGGAAAAAAGGGGGGAAGGGGGGAAAGCACAGAAAAAAAGAAAGAAAAGGGGCATAAGGGAGAGGAAAAGAGGGAAAGAGGAAAACCAAGGAAGGGGGATAAAAAGGGGAGAGGGGAAGGGGGGAAGGGAGGTGGGGCAGGTGGGAGGGGAGGGAGGGGTGGGTAATGGAGGAAGATGGAGTGGGCGGGATGGGAGAGAGAAAGGGTGTTTATAGGGGGTGAGGGGAAACCGGGAAAGCACAGGTGGGACAAAAAATGCACACAAGGAGATAGAAGAGTTAGGAGGCTGGAGAGGGGGGGAGAAGGGGCTGGGAAGGCTCGACCATGACAGAAAAAGGAGAAGAAGACAATGTTGGACAGACAGTGGGAAAGGGAGTGGGAGGTAGCAAGAACATATAGAAAAAGAAAGAAAAAGGGAAGAACGGAAGAGGAACAAACTCAACCCCTCACAACCCCCCCTCCCCCTACCCCTTTGCCACACCATGGCAGATGGCCTCTCCTTCAACGACGAGGAAGCATCAGCTATCCTCGCAGCCCCCTCACTCCTTGGGGACACAGCTTTATCAAAGAGTTTGTCCCAGCTTGGGGACTGGGACACCCTAGTGGAATTGAAACGCTCCCAAGTTAAGACTATACTACACGGAGCTGTTCTCACAGAATACCTCCGCAGTAACTCTGCACCAAACGGACTACTTGTCACCAATGAGCCTCGCATATTCCTAGACGACCTTGAGTTTCGTAAAGATTGGTCGCTTATAGCATGGAAATGCACACGAGATTGGCTGATATTAATTATAAAAACAACGACTAGGTTATCTGAAACCCTACTGATCCAGATAAAAACCAGTGAAAATAACCTGAAGTCAGGTGTGAGCATTCTCTCCTTCAAAAAGAAACTGGAGGAGGTAAACAAAAACATGAATGAATATAAAGAATACCTAACTCAGCAAAAAATAGTCAAATTTCAAAAAGACCTAAATCGCTTTTCCCTAGAAAGGATATACCCCTACACCAAACCTGACTATGTAGCAAAGAATTCCACCAACACATCTGACACTTCCTCTGGGAGTAACATCAGCTCAGATAGTGACAGTAACTCATCAGGTAATACACGACAACGCCGCGGGCGGCGTGGGCAACGTCGAGGGGGATGGAACTATCCACCCGTACCTCCCCCATACCCGCCATACTTTAATCAACAATGGGGTTGGCCCAACCAGTATGGCCCCCCTTCACAATACCAAGCACCCTACCTGCAGCACCCTGCCCAATGGTCCTTCTCTGAACCCCCACCCCCTTTTTTAGACAGAGGTCACGGGAGGAACAGAGGGAGGAGAAAAGAGGTACAGTGGCGCCCAAGAGAGGATGCTTTGGAGAATCCAATACACAGGGAGGCCGTCCCAGGGACAAGCAAGACAAAGTGAAACTGGGTCCAGAGAATACAGTCAGCATCATTAACTTAAGCAACCGGATTCTTAGCCAAACCGAAACCCAAGCATTAAATAAAGGTCTGAATTTCGTGCCCACCCCAAAAGTTGATTTATTCAGAACCAGAACTGAACTAGCGGGTTTGTTTCGTAAGATCCGCCTAAAAACCTTTTTCCTCGGGAAGGAATATGATACTCCCACACAGAACACAGGACTACGTCCTAAGTCCACCTTCTGTCCCCCAGCAGGGCAAATGCCCCCTGAGGTACTGGCTTTCGAGAAATCAGTATCCCTTAAGATCAATGGGCTTACTGAAGCACCCAACAAAATATTCCACAATATGAGCAGAATCGAAATAGAGTCACTGAAGGGCCTTACAGCCGATCCAAATATCATTATCAAACCAGCAGATAAGGGCGGGGCTACAGTGATTCTTCCACAAAAAATGTATAGAGACGAGTGTGAGCGACTACTAGGGAATACCAGACACTATAAACGTTTGGCACGTGATCCTACAACTGATGTCCAAGAAGAAATCGCTTTCCTAGTATCAAAAGGGAAAGAAAACAACTGGATCACAGATCATGAGGCATCGTTCCTGATACAGACCAACCCAAAAATCCCGTACTTTTATATTTTACCAAAAGTACATAAAGAGAAGATTCCTCCCCCCGGAAGACCCATAGTTTCCGGTTTAGGCTCAGCACTAGAGCCCTTGTCAAAATTCGTGGATTTCTTCCTACAACCGTTATTTAAAAGAATCCTGACCTATCTTATGTCCTCCTTTTACTGGAATCTATAGCCTTTGACAAATCCAAGGAGCTCCTGATTACCCTCGACGTGGAATCACTATACACAAACATCCCGCAAGAGGCCACCCTGGAAGTGATAAGCAACCTGCTGGAAATACATATGAGTGAATCCCAAACCCCCCCTGGTTTTATACTAGACTTAGCACACCTCGCTCTCACCAGAAACTACTTTAAATTTGAAGATAGCTTCTTTTTGCAGAGACAGGGCACATCGATGGGTAGCACATTCGCCCCAAGTCTAGCATGTCTATACGTTGACCACTTCGAAAGACATACGGTCCTGAATGAGGATAACCCCTACCGTGACCAGATCAAACTCTGGAAGCGATACATCGATGATGTACTGCTAATATGGACTGGTAGTAAGGAAGAGGCCCAGGCGTTCGCTGTTTGGCTTAACGGAGCCAACCCTTTTCTAACCTTCACAATGAACATAGGTGACAACAAGTTACCTTTGCTCGACCTACTCATCTATGAACATGACGGCGGGTTAGCCACAGAAGTGTACTATAAACCAATGGACTGCAACAATTTGTTACAATATCAGAGCTTCCACCCTCGAGCTCTAAGAGATAACCTTCCAGTCGGGCAGTTCCTACGGTTAAGACGAAACTGCTCATCCGTGATCGATTACCGCAAACATGCAGACAAACTAACTACTAAGCTACACACCAAGGATTATCCCCCACATCTGGTCAGCAGGGCACTAAAAAGAGCACGCAACAATAATAGGGACCAGCTGCTACAGCCCCGTGCACCGAAACCAAGTTTGGACAAGATCGTTTGTGTGACCACATTCAATCCCTTATCCAATGAAATCCAAAAGATCATAAGAGATAATTGGAAAATCCTGACATCAGGTGGCTTACCCTTTGAACCACCACTACACGCGTATAAGAGAGCAAATAATATACGCGACATGGTGGTCCACACTAGACCAAAGGAGAAACGACGTCCTGCACAGACTACACTTTGGCAAATGGCCCCCCCTGCAGGTCATCATCCATGCGGCAACTGCAGTGTTTGCCCCTTTACCCAAAAATCCACCCCCATCAATCTTGACCTTAAAACCCCATGGGTGCAAAAATCACTTACGAATTGTAACAGCAAAAACGTAGATTTTAATCAAATGCCCTTGCCCACTCAAATATGTGGGGATGACCACGAGAAAGGTTAGCATCAGAATATGTGAGCACAGGAGCACGATTAGGTGCAAGCGAGATGCAACAAAACTCACTAGCCACTTCCTACAAAAAAAATCACTCCCCAGATGACATGTTATGGACGGTCCTGGAACATTTTTCTCCTTCGACCCCTAACATGTCTGAAAAACTATTTAGGGCTGAGCAAATCTGGATTTGGAGGTTGCACACCGACACGGTTGGATTAAATGATGAAATACCTTGGTTCCCTCTTCAACCCTAGAAACCCCCTTTTTTCCCCCCCTTCCTCTTCCGTTCTTCCCTTTTTCTTTCTTTTTCTATATGTTCTTGCTACCTCCCACTCCCTTTCCCACTGTCTGTCCAACATTGTCTTCTTCCCCTTTTTCTGTCATGGTCGAGCCTTCCCAGCCCCTTCTCCCCCCCTCTCCAGCCTCCTAACTCTTCTATCTCCTTGTGTGCATTTTTTGTCCCCCCTGTGCTTTCCCGGTTTCCCCTCACCCCCTATAAACACCCTTTCTCTCTCCCATCCCCCCCACTCCATCTTCCTCCATTAACCACCCCTCCCTCCCACCTGCCCCACCTCCCTTCCCCCCTCCCCTTTTTATCCCCCTTCCTTGGTTTACCTCTTTCCCTCTTTTCCTCTCCCTTATGCCCCTTTTCTTTCTTTTTTTCTGTGCTTTTCCCCCCTTCCCCCCTTTTTTCCTTTTTCCTTTCCCCCCTCCCTTCCCCCCCCCTTTTCCCTTCCCCCCCCGCCCCCGCTCCCCCTTCCGGTTTATTCACCTACAGGCAGCCCGCTGTGCCTCCGGGAAACTAAGTTTCCCAGCGACACACCGAAAGGCAGCCGACAGTGCTGCCGGGAAACTACGTTTCCCGGCAACACCCGCGGGACAAGCGTCACCGCCAGGCACAAGGGGTCTCCTTGAGTCTTGGCCGCCCAGCGCGGCGGCCAAGCCGAGACCCTCTGGACCAATACGCTGGGGCAGCGTCTCTTCATGGCGCTCCCCCAACGCTCATTGCTACTTCCGGCCCCCGGCATTACCGGGCTTTGGCCGATCCACTTTGGGCCGATAACTTCAAACGAAGGGAGCACGCAGCACTTCCGTTTCTGCCCACCCCGGGCCGCGACGGTGATTATCAGCAGCTGCATCCTATCCTAATTAAGTCCACTATATCTACCACTCGCAACCAGGCCACTTCATTCAAGCGGTCCTGAAGGAGAGGTCGGTATAGGCGCACAGAGAGCGCCCACCTTTGATGCAGTGAGTCAGCCAACGTTGGATTCACAGATAAGAGACCTCTGCTCTCCCATTTTGTTCTCTATTTATCTCTCTATTTTTCTCTTTCTTTCTTTTTCTCTTTCTTTTTCTTTCTTCTTCCTTTTCTTCCTTCTCTCCCTTTTCTCCACCCCCCCTTTTTCCCCTCTTTCCCATTTTTCCCACTACTTCCCCCACTATCTTGACTTATCTTCACCTCCTTTTCTGATTTCTGATTTCTGTTATTTTTACCCCCCTTTTTCTTCTTGTTTTCTACCTTTTCCTCCCTCCAGCATGTTTTCTCCCTCTTATTTCCCTCCCGTTCCATTCCACTCATTTGAGTTCCCCCTTTTCTCCTCCTCTGTATTTCTCCAACTACTTTCATTTTTATTCTTCCCTTCTGCCTTTTCCCTCGAACCCTAGAGTCTGACTATCAGGGGAGGCTCCCTCTCCAGGATACCAGAGGCCACTAGCCTCAAGTGTTAGGGTAAGAAATTGTCTTCCCTTACCTATTGTGCGCCTTGCATAGCTAACATTGATGCAACTGCGAATTATAATTTGCAACCAGTACTCCTGCGGCCTGCATGAATTATGTCACGTGTGTAGTGGTTTGCTGTGTTTTATCTTTTCACTATCTATTTTTGGTCTGTTTTTATCCCATTTACTATAGGTCCTCCCCAGGTAATCCCTTGGTTAAGGTAGGCCCTTCCCCTTTTCAAATGTGATTATTTCTGCAGCGCTTAAGAAGCATATGCAACAGGGATCCAACGCCCTGATGAATGCCCAGAGACCCTCCATAGCTCAATTACAAGGGCAGAAACATGTCGGCTACTCCTTTTAGATAGGTGACCTTGTGAGTCATTGCTCTCACACCGGTTCCCCATTCCTTTTTAATCACACCACACAGAACCCTCTATTAAACTTACCCGGATATCTGAGTAGGTGTTTTTATTTCCCTAGCATAGCTTGATCCCATTTTCCAGAAATTAAACTAATTTACGCACTCCCTCCTGTTCCTTTAACAGTGAGGTTGAGTCCGTCCAGGTGGCACTGTGCTACCCGGGTGGGGCTAGGTGGTCATATGATGAAGCATGACACTATATAGTGTGTGAGACCTCCTAGTCCGTAAAGGAAATCCCCCCCTCAGACCATACACCACTTCACAGCTCACCCACTTTTCACCTCTAGTCGAGGTATAGGAGTGGTCTAGTGTCACAATTGATACACTATTGACCTACTTACGTTACAAGAACCCCCGTACTCTCATTTGTGATTTAGTATTGTGTTTCTTTGGGAGTCGAGTACGGCGTGTGTTCCTCTTGCTCCCATTTACTCTCCCTTTGTGTAATGTGACAAACTGTTGATGCACACTTTTCCAACTCAGAAGTAGGAGGGAGCTGCACCTTTCATGTCCCTCATATTTGCAATTCATAAAGGGTTGCAAAGCACTTTCATGAGTAAGAAAGCTTTTTGCTACTTGCAAAAGGGCTTGTGTGCATAGTACAAGCTCCCTTGGTAGTTACAAACCCTATGGTTTTGTGCAATACATCGAATAATATTCTTTAAAACATTTTCAGGGAATAGTGATACACCCGAAATGAAATTATTTGCTTGTTGCTCAAGCATCCCTCTTAGAGTATAGGACCCATTGGGAATTAGGCCTTCATGAGAAATGTTGTACTCACGACAAGGGTATACTGTGGCTGGGAGATTTTTTGGAGGCGAGTTGCGGTGCCTCTTAAGATTGTTCCACCTGTTGTATTACTCTGCCTTGATAAGCATTTGGAAACACTTTGTGATCTTAGGGAGTCTTCTGGCTTTTGGGGTTGCACTTTTCACACTCAGTCTCAGGATAGATGCAAGGAAAGTCATGGCACCATGATGGTGGGGGACACTGCCTGCCGCTCCACGATTGGTGTGTCTGCTGGACAGGATGCTAGAGAAACATGAACAACTTTTCCCCATGCTACTGAAAGCGGGTTATGCTCTTCCCCTCAGCCCCTGCACTAACATGACCTCTCACTGGTGTCTCTGTGCCTGGAATTACTGGTTCAGATATTTGTGGGTCAATGTTGGCCCTAGTCCTTTTTGCAAGGTCTTCCCCAAACTTTTTGCCTCCTTCCTCCTATTTTTCCTGACCATGTTTTGCTGGCTTTGGGTATCTGGGCACTTTACCACTGCTAACCAGTGCTAAAGTGCATATGCTCTCTGTATAAATTGTATTGTTGAGTGGGTTATCCCTGATTGGCATATTTGATTTACTAGTAAGCCCCTGGTAAAGCGCACTAGAGGTGCCAAGAGCCTGTAAATCAAATGCTACTAGTGGGTCTGCAGCACTGGTTGTGCCACCCACATGAGTAGCCCTGTAAACGTGGCTCAAACCTGCCACTGCTGTGTCTGTGTGTGAGGTATTAACATGCCAATTCGACCTGGCAAGTGTACCCACTTGTCAGGCCCAAATCTTCCTTTTTGTTATATGTAAAGCCTTCTAAGGTAGGCCATAGGTAGCCCCATGGGCAGGGTGCAGTGCATGTTAAAGGTAGGACATGTACTCATGTGTTTTACATGTCCTAACAATGAAATACTGCCAAATTCGGTTTTCACTCTTGCAAAGCCTATCTCTCTCGTATGTTAACACGGGGGCTCCCTTTAAATAACTTTTATGTGCAATTTCTGTTTCCCTTTAGGAGCAGAAAGAGATTTGGAGTTTGGTGTCTCTGAAATCACAATTAAAAAATATATCTTTTGGTAAAGTTGTTTTTTAAACTGTCAGTTTGAAAATGCCACTTTTAGAAAGTGGGCATTTTCTTGCTTAAACCATTCTGTGCCTCTGTCTGCTTGTGTATTGCCTGCCTGGGTCAGACTGACAGTTGCGCTGTTTATGATTCCCCTCCAGACAGTTTACAAAGGGAGCTGGGGTGTAGCCTCCATATCCTGATGGGCCATCTGGGCTAGAGTAGAGGGCGGTGTGGTCACTTACACCTGAATGGGCTGTGCCTGCCCTCACACAATTCAGTCTCCAACCCCCAGGTGTGAGTCTGGAGCCATGCCTGGTCAAGGCAGGATCTTGTGAACAACAGACACTTTCCTTTGAAGTTTGCCTACTTCATAGGTAGAAAAGGGTTTAAGTAGTGGACCCAAAACCCCAGATTGCCAGATTACTTCTGGAACCAAGAGGATCCTCTGCCAAGGAGGACAGCATAAGAGCTGAAGGAGGAGTACTGGCCCTATGCCTGTGAGTGTGCTTTGCTGGGTTGGCCTTCAGCTGCTGCTTCTGCCTTAAAGAGGACAAACTCTGGATTTTGTGGTATATTCCTGCTTGTGAAGAATCTCCAAGGGCTTGGACTGAGATTTCTTCCTGTTTTGAAGTCTCTGGTCCATCAAAGACTTCCTCTGCCAGCACGTGTACTCTCTGCTGAGACTCCTGCCCTGCCAAGTGGTGCAGTATCCAGTCCCTGGACCCTTGAAAGGTGAATCTGCTAGAAAAAGGCTGAAATCCATGCACAGGATGCCATGGGAGGAAAATTTCGACACACCACCTGCAACGCTTGAAGCGCAGTTTTTTCATCACCGTGCGGCCGCATCATCGCTGGGCTTCAAAATCATTGTGAACTCGCGCAGATCTGAGGTCCCCCTTCCAGAAATCAATGCATCGCTCTCTTGCGGGAGAGAAAAACGACGCATTGCCTATCTGACCAGAGAAGAAACAACACACGACCTCACCAGCGAGTAAGGAATCGACGCATCACTGATTTTTCTGACCCACGCTTGCCCCTACAGCTCTATTTTTGACGCAAACCAGGTACTTTGTGTAACAACAACGTGTCAATTGTTTTCTATGGAGTGAGACTCTTTATTTTAGAAATTCATATCTTGACTTGTGTATGTTGGATTTGTGTCATTTTGGTCTTGTTTGATTTAGATCAATATTGGCTATTTTTCTGAACTGGTGTGGTGTCCATTTGATGGTGTTTTCAATGTGTTACTGTGTGTTTTGGTACAAATACTTTACACGTTGCCTTTGAGATAAGCCTGACTGCTTGTGCCACGCTACCAAGGAGGTGACAGGGGTTGACTTAGGCATATATCCCCCTTACCCTGACTAGTGTGAGGGTCCCTGCTTGGACTGAGTGCATACTGACGGCCAACCAGAGACCCCATTTCTAATAGTCGAGTTATCCCAGTCTTGTAAACTCCACCCTACTCCTGAAGATCAAATGACAAGAGAGGTGCGATGGGGGCACCTCGTGAGGAATTGAGGTTATCACCTTGAGGGACTGTGTGGCAAAGATATTGTCTGAAAGGTGTCACACTGAAGAACCAACTCCTTTGGGTGTGTGACTGTCATGCTCAAGAAGAAGCATCAAGTACCCACCGGACTGCCGCAGTGAGCTGTGCCATGAACAGTGATATACCGCCAGCTGCTCACAAGAGGGCTGCTGACAGAAGCTTCCACTCTTACTTTGATCCTCCAAGCAACATACTAACAAGCTGGCTACTGCACAATAGCCTGAAAAAATGCTATGTTCTATCTGGAAGCTCTCTGCTACAAGTGAGATCCTGCTTCTACAGGAGGGCTGAAAGTAGGTTGCCACTGCTCCATAGGAAGGGGATCTACGAGGGACAGGTGGATGTTTAACTGGACTAGTCAGCAAGGACTCCTGAAAGCATAAAAACTCACACCTGCAAATTGGGTATTCGACCATTACTTTATGTGTAGTTGAATTCTGTACTTGTCTTTTATACAAAGGCAAGCTCTGGGCTGGTCATTGACCTTATTGGCCTTCTGTGGAGAGGGAGGAGTGGCACTGATTCTTGAGCCTCACTACCCCTACCCCAACCTCCCTAAGAAACCTGTGACTGCTTGCCCTCACTACTACTATGAGCGAGAGAACCATAAAGGGTTGTACTTGACCTCCTTTGCACAGCCATTGAAGGGCGGGCCCGAGACAACAGCAGGAAAAGGCCTCAATCCCATGGCTGTGGCCTAGTAGCCCCTGTCTCCCCTATGGCCTCCTGAACGAGGTCTGATACAAGGGCACCAAATAATATTGCCAGAAAGTGAAAGGCAGATAATGGTGTGAGTTTCAAACATGTCTGATGCATTTGCTGCAAAATTGCATTTAGTTTGCTTAAGCTATTGTACTTTCCAGTGCTGAAGGAGAATACGAGTTGTGTGTCTGTTTTTAAATTAAATTCATTGCAGTTCCGTGTGCTGTAAGCGTTATTCTAAGAGGTGGAGCATCACAAATAAGAGTTATATTTGTGCACTGGCTGATTTAGTGCTCGTTTAGGTGGCAGATAGCTGTCACTGCGAAGGAGATTGAAGTTGGGGAAAGCTGAAGCACAAATGATAATGACAGCGAAAACCATTAGGTTATAACAGTCTAAAAGAAAGCAGTTGCTGTACTGTAGGGCCTCACAAGAAGTTTATCACGGTTTGGCTAATGCATGTTTCATCACTATTGGCAAAACACATAGGGGGGTGATAGACTTGGCATCTGACCTGTATTTTACTGGCCTGGTCTATCTTTTCATCATTAACAAAGCCAGTGTTTTTCTACTTTCTAATACAAACGTAAAGCAAAAAAGACAGAATGACAACAGTTGAGTAAAGATGGGATGAGTAAAGATTAATTCTGTCTAACAGATGTTTACATAAGGATAGAATTGCTGAGTTAAAACAGAATACAGAAAATGTACTGTCTCCCTATGTCTACATAACGTTTCAAACAAGTTACTGAACTTTTTGTTCCATATTTACAGAAAAAGGAAATGTATGGGTAGATATCTCTACATCTGCTTGGCCATGCTTCTCGTTTCATTCACCAACATTCCCAGAAACAGGCCTCGAACACTGCGCCAGACTTAGGTTTCCAGGCGTACATCCGAAAAGATCAGATGACTTTTCTCACAGGGTCCTATCTAGCTCACACTGTCAATCTAATGACCTAATGTTTTGAAAGAGTAAATGATATTCAAAAAGGGGAAAATTAAAAAATACTTTGAAGTATATGAGGTGACACATAATTTCTATTATTTAGAGGTGACCTTTATCTATGTATGTTGATTCTGTTATAGTTCTGAATGTATCCACTGCTTTGTCTAGGGCCCATGGGTCTATATAGAAGTTGTTGCACACATTTGACTTAAAAACAATTTACTTATTAGTGCCAGATTTTGAATGATCAGAATGCAAGCGTCTGTGCAAGCATCTGTGAAATCTGAGAAAGAAACAGTTAAGGATTTTGAAAGGGTCACTGGTATTCACACTGAGATTAGAAGTATTTCATTAAAATGGTATTAAAATGGTATGCAAGAGTTTTATCGTATGTTCATTGAGGAAATAATATAGTGACTGACGAAATAATAAAAAAGTTTTTATTTTATTTTATTTTTTACACGATATGGGTTTTTATCTGTTTTTAATTTGTGTGTTGCCGAACATGTCACATAGCAAACTGATATAAACTTGAACTACATGTAGAGGGCATTACTCCACACAACTTTAATCAATTAAAGTACTGCCAGTTAAAGGCTTGTTTATTGTTTCCTACATTTCCCACATATTTTCTTGGCAAAAAAACCTCTTGTTTTAGTTGTCTCCCTCTCAGAATTGCATACACTCAATTGCAAGTTATCGAGAAGATTGAACTTCTCAGGTTACTTTAAACATTCCTCTTAACTGTTCGAAAATGCTGACATGTATATTACATAGAGAGGGAATTTCTGTAATTTTTCGCATCACATGAACTAAACTGTTTGGTGTCACTGTAAGGTTCATACATGATGGATCGCCACACATAACCACTATGAAATTATGGAGGTGTGACGCATAACAACACGACAACTTGGCAGTCATGAATAAATATAATGCGCTGTACTTTATAGGATTGCAACATTTGACCTGTTCATAGAAAGATGTATTATTTGCTTTTGGCTCTAGACAGCGTGCATGCACTAACTCAGACAGACATGCTGTAACTAATTTATGGGTTAACAATATTGTCACTCCATTTTGTATTTTCCCTATTTGTCAAGGGCATGTATACATCATGCCTTTTCTGGTTTTATCCCTCTCCGAGAGCAAAGGTCTTGGGTCTAGACGGTGTGCATGCTCTGTCTCGAACTGAGACATGTTGTAATGTAACTGATTTGTGGGGTCACAGCCGGCTGGCCCTTCACATTCCCTGTTTGTCAGTGGTATTTATACTTCATGCCTTTTCCAGGATTTATACATCCCTGAGAGCACTGGCCAACTACTGTTTACATATGCAGCAGACATTTTTAGGGTCGAACCTGCGTCGCATGCGCTTGCGCATGTGTTTCGCTAGCGAGATGCTTTAGGAATTAAAAAGGGCTCAGAGCCCCATCCACGTCACATCAGTGTCTTTCATTGGTTCGTGGGCTTGCCTGTTAGAATCTGCTTGATTTCATTAGTGGAAGGCACGCATACATTATGCCTTTTCCGGTGGTTAGCCCTCCTCGAGCGCATCAACCAAGTACAGAAAATATACAAGGCTCGCTGTTTTCCGTCCGGTTCGTGGACTACTTTTTCTCTATTTTCACAGCGCGATCACGCTTGGCACAAGTCGAGCACTTTGCATAATATTGACCCTGTTACACAGTTAATTGCACTTTTTCCTGTTACGTACATAATTGCACTTTTGCCGATAGGTTTCATTACGAGTGAAAAGTCCGGTTAGGAGTTTACAACGCTATTAGCTCTAACACGAGCAAACACGAGACCCGTTGCATTGCAAATGCTTGTTTAAGCTTTGTTTCGGGACTACTTTTTCTGTTTTCACAGCTATACCACATGTGTTAAAGCTGCAGACCATTGCAGTGGAGCAGCGACCTTCTAAACAGCTCAAAACTCCCAAGTAAATTTTAAATATGTTAACCTTCATACTAGCGGAGGCAAGTGCAGCGTCAATAATGTCCTTTGAGTTATTTTATTCTGCGAGCATATCGAGCAGTGAGTGGCTTGCGGGAGTAATTCATGTCAGCAGAGCTCATGCTGGACATTCGAATTAGATTTCTATCACACCATAAGACCTTGCCCTCCGCCTCAAGGGTGCTTTATCAGTTGCAAAAAACAACTGATGTAGACCGCACTGAAGCTCAAGTGTGTAATTGATTTATACAAAGAACATTGCCATTGAAAAAGACAATAGCTCTCACATTGCTGAGACTGACTGGCTTTGCCAATGCTTGGTTGTTTATTGGGAGATTTTAGCTCACTCTGGTGCGCACTTTTTGAAGCGAAAGGCCTTCCTTCACTTTACAACTAGTGCCAAACAAGCACTGCACAAGCCAACTGTTTGTGCTGTTGTATAGTGGCAGGTTCTTGGTGTACCACCAAGAATGTCTAGTTGTAGGCCCAAAGACGCTTAAGGGCGGTGGTGACAAACTCAAGCACTAGCACAAAACAAAGATGCAAACATTTCTTGCTCAGTTGGTGGGGACTTCTCTACCACAAGTGCCCCTGGCTGGTATGCTATTTTGAGCGTCCGATAAAATTCTGTGCCCCAAGGATTGGATTTAGCAAGTATGGCAAAGGGCACAAGTACAAGTTTTCCCCTAATAATAGGAAATAACTTGTGGATTTTTAAGTTTTCCGCACCAACATTCTGCATATTTGGCTATTTACTGTGTAATTTTCACCAGTTCAATTTCTGTGCGTCTTATTTGCTGAAATATAATGGAGGCAAAACTCCAAGGTGCAGATTCCTTGTAATTGCAATGTCTGCAAACAGAGGTTTACACAAGGATCCTAAAGTAACAATATAATTGTGGTCAAGGTTTAAATGTAGATAATTCGGAAATAACGCATACAAACATAGGATAAAAATCTTTGTTTGTCATGTTCCTGAGGCTTTTTACATGTTTTTTTTTTTTTTTCTTTTTATAAAAAGAACAAATTGGTTACTACGGTATCCAGTGATTCAATATGTATTCCATGTTAATCAAAAACACAACAGAACATTCAAGATTTACAAGTTCACGAATAATATATAAGTATCAAGATTTTATAACACATAGGGGGTTATTCTAACTTTGGAGGAGGTGTTAATCCGTCCCAAAAGTGACGGAAAAGTGACGGATTTACCACCAGCCGTATTACGAGTCCATTATATCCTATGGAACTCGTAATACGGCTGGTGGTATATCCGTCACTTTACCGTCACTTTTGGGACGGATTAACACTCCTCCAAAGTTAGAATAACCCCCAATATCTTTAAATCTACTTCTAAAATAACTTTCACAATGGCACTTCAGTGACCTGCAGGTCATGAGCCTGAAGCATGGTGGCCCACTTGTCCTTACATCCGTCCGAGGCCGGTTAATTGAGAATCATGAAACTGGATAATGCTATCATCTTTTTTTTACAGCGCTCATAAACACCTCAAGTGAGGCAGGAAGTGCTGCAGCATCAGTCTGCCCGATAATGCAATTCTGGTCAAATTGGAACTTTTTATTACACCACGTTGAAAACCAACACATATAAACGATTTAGAAAACCATGAGTGCTTTCAGAAGTCAGTACATTATGGGCAGCTATGAAAGTATGGAGACAAGTGTTAAAGAGCATTCTATGTCAGGAGCAGAGGCGAGGATTATGCAGTCCTTTCTTCACTTTTATTAATTACAGCAAGTTCAAAGTTCAAACCCCCCCCCAAAATAATTATAAATACTCCAACTCCCATGATGCCATAAGCGTAGTTATAGAAACCAGTAAACCAATCATGTCCACGTCCGAATGTCCATATAAGTGTCAAACAGGAGAATTTCTTTCTTTCTGCACTGCTGACCCATCAGTTTAGTCCTCGCTTCCTTAATGTTCCTTTGCGATTGGGGTCGCCGGGGATTGCCTTGAGATCTATCGCATTGTGGGCCATATTTATACTTTTTGACGCAAAACTGCGCTATCGCAGTTTTGCGCCCAAAAAATTAGCGCCGGCTAACGCCATTCTGAAGCACCATGCGGGCGCCGTATTTATTGAATGGCGTTAGCCGGCGCTAGCAGACCGGCGCTGCCTGGTGTGCGTGGAAAAAAAACACGTACACCAGGCAGCGCCGGCGTTGGGGAAAATGGCGTTAGGGCGTCTTAAAATGGGGCAAGTCAGGTTGAGGCAAAAAAATCACCTCCACCCGATTTGCGCCATTTTTAACGACGCCCAGACGCCATTTACATGACTCCTGTCTTAGTAAAGACAGGAGTCATGCCCCCTTGCCCAGGGGACTTATGTCCCCTGGGCATGGTCATTGGGCATTGTGGCATGTAGGGGGGCACAAATCAGGCCCCCCTATGCCAAAAAAAAAAATTAAAAAAAAAAAATTATACTTACCTGAACTTACCTGAATGTCCCTGGGATGGGTCCCTCCATCCTTGGGTGACCTCCTGGGGTGGGCAAGGGTGGCAGGGGGGGTCCCTGGGGGCATGGGAGGGCAGCTGTGGGCTCATTTTGAGCCCACAGGTCCCTTAACGCCTGCCCTGACCCAGAAGTTAAAAAGAGGCGCAAATGCGGGGTTTTTTGCCCCGTCCACTCCCGGGCGTGATTTTTGCCCGGGAGTATAAATACGACGCATTTGCGTCGCAGTCATTTTTTTACACGGGAACGCCTACCTTGCATCTCATTAACGCAAGGAAGGCGTTCACGCAAAAAAATGACGCTCATTCCTCATACTTTGGCGCTAGACGCGTCTAACGCCAAAGTATAAATATGGCGTTAGTTTTGCGCCGAAATTGCGTCGAAAAAAACGACGCAAATTCGGCGCAAACGGAGTATAAATATGCCCCTGTGTTTCTATTGTGTTGACTAGTGCTTTTACCTCTCTTATTAAGCTATCGAAAGACGCACCGCAGGCTACGGCCCAAGTGCATCATGCGATTACATGCAAGGTCACTTGGGGTGCACTTTTGTGCCATGCTCGCATCCCATCAGGCGCTCGGCAATTCATTACAGCAATGCTCCACTAGCGTGTCTTACAAATTGCCAGCACATGTGGGGAAAGATCGTGCCTTGCCCTCGCGGTCATCGATCAATTTCAGCCCTTCCAACCCTCACTGACACCTCGCTCGCGGTAGGAGCAGGCTAGGCCTGCAAACCAATCACATGGGGGGAAGACACAGCAGGTGCTAATACCTGAGAAATCGCCAGGCTGGGCCATAAATAAGTAACGTGGAGCACAGCGAGGGGGCTGCCATTTATATTAAATTCAGGACGAGTATCTGGTGCTCCCACCCCATTTTACATTCCTTTAAGACAAATGAGAATAAAACTTTTCCCTTTCGGCTTGTTCCACGCTTGCTTGGTGGTAATATTCTTATGGGATCCTTTGAGGACCATGCCTATGCCCCTTCCCTGGTGGCCGAGGAGTTAGGGCACCCCCCACGCCACTTACCCGCAGACTCCTTTCACAGGCAGTTGCTAAGGCTCTCGCACTCCAACAAAATAGGGATGACAAGTTGATGGACCCGGTTTCTAAGACCCAGGCATTTTGGGGGATGTAGGAGCCAGATCCAGTGCCTATACCAGCTCTTCCTTTTCTAGACAGGGTAAGCGTGACACAGGGCACATGGAAGGCTTCGAAAAACTAAGAGAGACCTTCCGTAAGAGTGCACGAATGCTGAGAAACACACTCTGCTGGGAGGATGTACTGCCCAGAGAGCGTGGCGGCACAGCCGTCCTGGAAATGGATCCCTTCCTGGGATCTCCACATTCTGGGGGGGGAGTGATTCCAATGAAGCGCGCTCATTGGATGAGGGGCGTGATTTGGGAAGACATTGATGACCATCGTGACCTCCTCAAGCTATGAGGAGGAAGGGCCAGAGGATTCTGACATGTTTGACACCAAGGACATCTAACATCCCAGGTCTTCGGAATGGGTCCCAGATCCCAAGGTGGTGACTTACGTTGCCAAAGCGATTTGACAACCCTTAGACATGGAGGTGAGTGCCCCAGACCTGCATTGGAGGATAAGGTGTCAGCCACCACTCGATTTATCCCAAGTTATGCACATTCTTCGCCAAATAAATGCGCAACACCAAAAAGGGGATCAATCACTCCTGGCAAGCTTGCCAGGACAAACTCCTGGACGTCCTGGGCCCACTGACAAAAATGATAGAATTGGCAGAAGCATCCAGACAATCCGGGGCACCCATGCAAATAGACATAGTCACAGGATGGGCACCACAGGCAGTTTGCCTGCTCAGAAATGCTAATTGTGCATTCTCCGTGGAGAGGTGCCAGTCCCTCCTAATTAGAATAGATCCCAAACTGGGTGAATTATTTACCTCAGAGGCGGGTGCGATTGCACAAGGCAATCTTTTTGGGGACTCTTTTGTAAAGGAGCTTGGGAGGTTTGTGGCGACCTTCTCAGAGCTGGACAAAGTGCAATTGTCAATGAGAAAGATCTTCCCAGGGAAGGTTTTCCATGGAGCCGGAAGAGGCAGGGGTCGCTCCTCCGGCCGCTCCTCTCAGCCAGGCCCCTCCAGAGCACAGCCCTGCCACAACAACAGCTGGAACGATGGAAGGCAAGGTGCCTTCTTCCCCAATCGAGGTGCCTGTAGGGGAAGATCTTTCCGATCCGCAAGAGGAGGCACCAATGCTCCAGGAGAAGGTGGTGGTAAGCACTACCCTTTTTTTCCCTTGAAATCAGGGAGGAAGACTGAAACTATTTGTAAAGAATTGGGAACAGATTTCATCCGACCCTTGGGTATTGGAGACCATCAGAGGTTTCCACATAGAATTTTATGTTTCCCCCAACTCAGCAAGTGAGACCTCGTCCAATTCAATTCAGTTTGCAGGAATCACAACTGATAAAGACAGAAATACAGCAACTTCTTTGCAAAGAGGCCATTATCCAAACAACTCTTCACCCAAGGGGTTTCTTACAGCAACATTTTTTGTGTCGAAAAAAAGACAAGGGATTCCGACCTGTGATAAATCTCAAAGAGTTTAATGAGTGGATAGTCTACCGTCACTTTAATATGGAGGGTAACCATCGCCTCAGGAATCTTTTAATACAGGGAGACTAGCTGGTCTGATGGGGCCTCAAGGACGCATACCTAACGGTCCCTATCTTCCCACCACATTGCCGTTTTTTGCAGTCTTAGTGGCAGGACCAAGTGTACGAGTTCCAGTGCCTACCATTTGGCCTTTCGTCAGCACCATGGTGCTTCACAAAGTTGCTGAAACCGGCTGTGGAGACCCTAAGAACTCAGGGCATCAGGCTGATAATTTATCTCAACGATATCCTCCTGATGGACCAGTCATGTATGCAGTTGCTGGAGTACGTGAACATGACTATTGCCTTGCTGCAGGACCTCGGGTCCATCATCAACAGAGAGAAATCAATGCTTGCTCCATTACAATCCACGATCTTCCTGGGATTCCTAGTAGACACTGTATCAGCTATGTTGAAACTCCTGAATGACAACATCTCCAAGATCAAAAAGGACCTTTTGAGGGTGATCAGGAGGGCCAGGAACTCCCTTTGACAGATAGCCAGGATAGTGGGATTCCTTTCTTCGTCGATGCAGGCTATCTTCCTGGGCCCACTTCATTACAGGACCCTCCAACACTTGAAAGCTTCACATCTCAGGAAGGGACTCACGTACTCAGAACTGGTGGAGCTATCACTAGAAGCCAGATCGGAGATACAATGGTGGCTGGACCACATGAAGGCTTGGAATGGGAGAGCGATCTTTGGTTGCGTCCCCGACATGGTAATAGAGTCTGATGCCAGCAGACTAGGCTGGGGGGCCAGGTGTGGATAGATCTCCATGGGGGGGGTCAATTAACCCGCACATCAATTGCCTGGAACTCCTAGCGGGCTCGTTTGCGATCCGATCTCTAACGCCGGACAAGGTATCCTGTTGCATCCTGTTAAGAATGGACAATACGTTCGCAGTCCAATACATCAACAAACAAAGGGGGCACCCATTCCAGAGCTCTGGCGGAACTGGCCAATGACTTCTGGCACTATTGCCTATAGAAACAGATCTCGGTGACAGAGGAGTTCCTCCTGGGAACTCAGAACAAAGTGGCAGATTGGAATTCCTGCATCTCAGGGACTCCGGCGATTGGCAACAGGATCCTTCGATTTTCCAATCTCTGATGGAGCGAAGGGGACCCTGCAAGGTGGACCTGCTTGCATCCAGATTGAATGCAAAGCTTCCCAGGTACTTCAGTTGGAGACCGGATCCGGGAGTGGAAGCGGTGGATACATTCCTGCAGGACTGGTTGAAGGACTAGGATATGCCTTCCTCCATTCCTTTTTGATTCCCAGGGTAGCGGCTCAGGTCAGGAGACAGACAGAATCTCTGGTATTAATCACGCCAATTTGGAGAGCACAAGAGTGGCTCCCTACTCTTCTGGAGCTTTCCTGGATGGCACCTCTAAGGCTACCAGCTTCCATGGGGATCCTTTGGGGCCTAGCAGGACGCTCGCACCCTCTAATGACACAGGAACACCTCAGCCTCACGGCATGGAGGATTTCAGGAGACGTTGGCAAGACGCTAACGTCCTTATCAGACAATCCTGGGCACCAGGCACGATTAAGAGATAGAAATCAGTCTGGAATCGATGGGCCCGTTGGTGTTTGGAGAGGAAAGTGGATCCCGTGGGGGCACAAGTCACTCTCATAGTTAACTTCCTGGCAGAGCTGTACATTTCTGGCTTAGCATACTACACGATTAATTCCTTTTGATCGGCCACTTCAAAAGGACACAGTCAAATCAACAATTTAGCAGTTGGTGAACACCCATGGGTGAGTAAACTTCTCAAAGGAGTCAGATTGTCTAGACCTTCAGAGCCCAGATACACTACATTATGGGACGCCAATAAGGTCCTCAACTTCATTTCTTCGTGGCAGGATAATCAATTCCTATCCGGAAAAGAAATATTGGCGAAACTGGCAATATTGCTGTTCCTTATATTCTGCAAAAGGGTCTCAGATGTCCAAGCCCTAGACATTTCGGCAAGGGTTTTCACTCCCAAAGGGGTTACATTTACTATTTCCAGGAGGACTAAGACGAATACCAGGTTGGTATCTTACCCCAGTTTTGACTCCCATCCTAAGCTGTGTGTAGTAAGATGTCTTAAAACGTATGAGAAAATGACGGAAGAGATTAGACCTCCGGGAGAGAGACAATTAATGATCACCATTAAAAAAACATACAAAGCAGTTGCTGCTCCTACCATCGCCAGGTGGGTACGATGGACCATGATGGAAGCATGCATAGATATCCATTGTTTTGGAGCCCATTCTACCAGGGGAGCAATGGCTTCTAAAGCCTCACAGGTAGGTGGTAAATTGGAAGATATCATGAATGCGGTTTATTGATCATCGGAATCCGTCTTTAAGACATTTTATTTCAAACCTATACATGAAGCCATATTGTTGGTGGTAAGTGAGCTTTGAACTTGCATAATCCTCACCTCCAGTCCTGACATAGATTGAAAAATGTCTTAACTATTGTGAAGGAAAGTTTCAATTCTATTAAGGACATGGAGGCAAGGATGATCCCTCCCTAATATTGAGACAGTATTCCCCCCCTGTATTCTGGTACAGAGGGTGTGTTCACAGGACACACAGTGGCTCAAGGAATCCACACTTACAAGTATTACATATATTCTCCTTATAAGATAGTGATTATTTCTTATGCTACTCTAGACTTAGTTAGAGCCTCTCAGATATTTTTTTTGACAAATGTTCTTGGATGCTTGTGGTCTTCATAGTTATTGGACTGTCGATATCAGTAATATTATTATGATGACATTTCTTATTATTGACGTTTGTTTAAGGATAAACATTGTTTTTGATTAGACCTCACATGGTTGGATTCTGGAACTCTGACATCTTCCTTATCTTCTTGGAGGTGATTAAAAAATGGATTGAGGCCCCTTGAACTTATCTTCCCACAGTGAAGAAGAGAAAGGACTGCTCCCGTTTGACATTTATATGGACATTCAGACGTGGACGTGTTTGGTTTACTGGTTTCTATGACTACACTTATGGCATCATGGGAGTTGGAGGATTTATAATGGTTTTCTTGGGGGTTTGAACTTTGAACTTGCTGCAATTAATAAAAATGAAGAAAGGACTGCATGTCCTTAATAGAATTGAAACTTTCCTTCACAATAGTTTGGAATTTTTTCAGTTTCACAAACAAGACCATATGTCACTCGTGAGCCGGTTCCCTGTGAAGTCTGCTCAGCATGTGCTTGAGGGACTCATCCAACAATTGGATCACCTCACTGTCACCAGATGTTCCTGGGGTCATCATGCACTTCCGCTTTGGTGACGTCGTGGACATGTGAGTCGTTTTCAGACTTGAAGACCCTACGGGGGCTGAGCTTGGACAATATTATCAATAAGGTTTTTATGTCTCACCTACCAGGCGGCTTTTAGATATCTGTAAGAGAATGCCTCTTGTGGACCAGACCAAAAACGTACATTAAGCATTGAGTGTGCAAATTGCTTACCATTGGTTGACTCTGTTTTAAAATTGTCATTCTGATTATTGCATGCTTTTATGCAATAGCTTTCCGTCTCTTCTTATTCCACCCTCCCGTTCAACACCCCCGTCCTCCTGTTCACCCCCCCACCACATTGCCAAATGCAATAGGTCGCCCATTGCCGAGACCTGTTGGCTTTGCCAATGCTTGTTTTTTAGTTGTGACCCCAGGCCTGCTGTGCGCCTACGTGTGGAGGAAATCATTGTTTTTAATATAAAACTTTACAAACGTTATCTGAAATTATGTCAGATTTCACAAAACGTGCTTGCCAATATCTCGTGAAAATTTTACTTTGTGGCATTCAAAAGTCAGACACGATATCGGCAGGAGGCCAGTAAGAAAATTGTCTCTCACCTGCGGCTTTACTGCTACCGTAAGACGACTTCTGCTCGAACCCGCTTCCAGCGGGTGAAATTCGTGTGAAGTTACACATCTCCAAAATTAGTAAATTTTGCTAAATGTTCCCATGGAAAAATGTTTGGTCTGGATCTGTGTGTGCCATGCCACTGGTGACTATCTTTTAAAGGAGCCTTGCTTCTCGACTTCAATTTATTCTACTTTGCATATGCATACCATAAACGTCGTTTAAGACCTAGGGCCATATTTATACTTTTTGACGCAAAACTGCGCTAACGCAGTTTTGCGCCCAAAAAATTAGCGCCAGCTAACGCCATTCTGAAGCGCCATGCGGGCGCCGTATTTATTGAATGGCGTTAGCCGGCGTTAGCCGACCGGCGCTGCCTGGTGTGCGTGAAAAAAACCGACGTACACCAGGCAGCGCCGGCATAGGGAAAAATGGCGTTTGGGCGTCCAAAAATGGGGCAAGTCAGGCTGAGGCAAAAAAATCGTCTTAACCCGATTTGCGCCATTGACATGACTCCTGTCTTAGCAAAGACAGGAGTCATGCCCCCTTGCCCAATGGCTTATGTTCCCTGGGCATGGTCATTGGGCATAGTGGCATGTAGGGGGGCACAAATCAGGCCCCCCTATGCCACAAAAAAAAAAATTAAAAAAATACTTACCACAACTTACCTTTTCTTCCCTGGGATGGGTCCCTCCATCCTTGGGTGTCCTCCTGGGGTGGGCAACGGTGGCAGGGGGTGTCCCTGGGGGCAGGGGAGGGCACCTCTGGGTTCATTCTGAGCCCACAGGTCCCTTAACGCCTGCCCTGACCCAGGCGTTAAAAAGAGGCGCAAATGCCGGGTTTTTTGCCCCGCCCACTCCCGGGCATCATTTTTGCCCGGGAGTATAAATACCACGCCCATGCCTGGGAGTCATTTTTTAAGACGGGAACGCCTACCTTGCATCTCATTAACGCAAGGAAGGTGTTCACGCCAAAAAATGACGCTAACTCTATGAACTTTGGCGCTAGACGCGTCTAACGCCAAAGTATAAATATGGAGTTAGTTTTGCGTCTAATTTGCGTCGAAAAAAACGACGCAAATTCGGCGCAAACGGAGTATAAATATGCCCCCTAATCTCCTGGTTACACGCATTGATCTCAAAGATAAGCGTTGCCGGGATGCACCGAGTGTTTAATTTGTGCTTGTGGTTTCCATTTTTTGAGTTTTTTTGTGGTACAATAAAGTCCAGGAAGCATTTCTGAGCTGAAATGTGCTCCCGCAGTACTCAGTAAGTACACCGTAGCTTTACAGTCCTCCGCATCTCATGAAACACACAATTTTAATACGAGCAATGTTCAGAACTAAATTAAGGTGATGAGCTGTTTTTGATAGCCTGCTGGAGTGTCTTTGCTAAGAGCCTTCCCTGCTCCAGGCTCCGTGGGCGCTTATCCGAGCCGTGTCTGTCAGATAACAGCTTCCCTTGACAGATGAGGGTGCTGCTGGCTGAATTACCCTGCTTTCTGAAGTACTTATGAACGAGCCACTGTGGAGCCAGCAGCTTTCCCTGGCAGCAGAGCAACCCGGGGCTCTCAGCAAGGTCGTCGGTCAAGGAAGAGCTCGGTTAGAGGGAGCTTCCGAGATCATGCGATGCCAGCCCTACACTTCTTCATTCTACATACAAGGGCTCAGTTATTAATAATAAAGCAGGTGCAGTGGCGCCGGGGCTCAGGAGTGTTAAGGCCTTCTGTCCTGTATCACGATATTTCACCATCTAAATGGAGACCTCGCAGGCTGTCTTGTACTTGGTTCTGTAACTGCATTTATATGGCGTTTACTTCCCCTGATGAGGTGATAAAGTTAAAGCGCTTTAAGGCGAGTAACATGCTACTCCGGAACGAAAATGAGTGGTTAATCCAATGGATATTGTTTACTGGGATTAGGCTTGTGCTCTCATGGGGCCCACACCATGCATATACTCCAGGTTCTTTGTGGTATGAATTAATTTGCGTTAGGTGTGGTCATTAATGGGGGCTACATGAAATCATGTAAATGATTGGTGGGATGAATAGATGCACAAGAGGAGATCAGGGACTGTTAGGTTGCAGGCGTATGGTTTCAAAGAAGGAGAGATTGCGAGCTATGAAATGAGATGTTAGCAAATAGCAGAAATACAATAATGGAGACTAAGGCAGACGGGCATGCAACTTCGAGTAGGCTGTACTCAGAGAAAGGAGTCATAAAGATGACAGAAGGTAAGGAAATAGTCCTATGAAAGAAATAAAGGAGAGGGCACTATCCAAGTTTTCGATCAAGGTCATTTTTTGTGCAGGGTTTAGGAATATGGTGGGGTAGGCCTGTTAAGATAGCAATCAATCTCTGAGAATGTAAAACTGTAAAAAGAAGCAAAGCATATGAAGCAGATAAGGGAAAATATACTTACCCTGTATGTATCTGTTTATAGCATGTATTATTGTCGATTTGCACACTGTTCATACTCCTGCCATCTAGTGCTAAAATTAGACATTTGCAAGTTCTTTTTCTTTGAAGAAATATTTGTAGTCATGGGATACACTGTGACTCCTCCCTTTGTAGGCAATGCTCATGGGCACTGACCCCATGTTAGTTTGTTTTTCAGACAGCTGGCAAGCGCATGTATGGAGTGGTGTGTGAAAGCAGCATGTTGGCTATGCATATGGTACAAGTAACAATTAGATGACAAGAGAGAAGATCTGCAGCAGACATAGGCCACGGGGAGGAGGGTGGGTGCATATGGCTCTACAGCATTACAAAATACTAACAGCTGCTTAAAGGGCAAGTAACATTTTCCATTCACAGCATATGTGGCTTTAGATATGCATGTGCTGTATATACTGTAAAGTAGTACCGTTTATAAATGATGGCTAGCCTGTGGATGGGGCAGATATCTGGAAATAAATTCTTACTATTGTCTGGTCAACCTTTGCATTTTGATGGCATAGGCTAACAACACAGAAATGATTTGTTAAAATGTGTGGAGTTGACCAGGTGGCTGCTTTGCATATGTGAGCTAGTAGGATGTTGCCCAAAAAGACAGCGATTGTACCTTTTGTGGGGGTCAGGTGTGCCTTAGGGGGAAGAGGTAAGGTTCTTTTCTCCAAGAGGTTGCGTGCCCTTGTGGGGTTTGGCAAAGGCTACAAAGAGCTAGTCAGATTTCCGGAAAGGCTTAGTCCTATTCCTAATATATGAAAGACTATTTCCACCACAGAGTCTGGCTGTGTAAAGAAGAATCAGAGCTCTAAAGTCTAATTGACAGTGAAAGGGGATACTACCTTGAGGAGATTAGTTCTGAGAGCAATTATGTTCCTTTGAATCTGAATGAAAGGTTCTCATAGTAGAATTCCTGCAGATCACTGATGTGTCTGACAGAAGTTATAAATATGAGGAAGGCCACCTTCCACAAAAGCAATTGTTAAGGGCTAGAGTACAAAGGCTACAAGGGGGGACCCATGAGCCTGGCTTTAGTGAGTCCAGGTGCATGGGGTCACAGTAGCGGACAAGCATCTTCTACTTTTCAGCATAACATGTTTTAGGTCTGCAGAATTTGCACAGGATGATCATGCACTCCTGATGGAGAATAGGAAAGCCATATTCTAAGACCTCAGGCATTAGATCGCTAGGTTGAGCTGTCTGGGGTCGTGGTGCCTGATTGGGCCTTGGTTCTTTGTAAGTAGGTCTTGTGAAAAGGTCTGGCTGTTGGAGAGCTTCTCATGGGGGCTAATGGACATCTCGAAAAGGGATGAGTACTAAGGGTGCCTAGCTCAGAGGAACCACCAGGATGAGCATGACGGATGCTTACAACATCTTCCTCACCACGTACAGGAGTGGGACAGGGGGGAAAAGCATTGTCAAATATCCCTGACCAGTTAATCCATGGAGCTTTGCCCATGGACTGTGGATGTGGGTATGTGGAAGCGAAGTTTGAGGAGTTCGCATTGATGTGGGTGGTGATCAAGTCTATCTGTGGGGCCAGCCAATGGTTGAAGTAACTGAGTAGGATTTGTGGGTTAAATTTTCACTTGTGGACTTGATGATGCATCCTGTTGAGCGGGTTGAGAAAGCTGTCCTCCGATGGAAGGTACTTGGCCAGGAGATGTATGCAGTGGTGGATAGCCCAGTGCTAGATCTGCTGTGCTAGTGCTGAAAGCTAGGGAGAATGTGTACCACCCAGCTTATGGAGGAAATTCATTGTGGTCATGCTGTCGGTCTTGAAGAGTACTACCTTACACGGAATGACATGAAGGAAGATTTAGGAGTTAGGTGTATAGCCAAAAGGTCAAGGTAGATAATGAGTTGATGTGGCACTCCTGGTATTGAGTGGGACACATCCCTTTTATGGTCATGTGGTGTAACTGCACACCTCAGCCTGAGGAAGAGGTATCTGTGGTAATGGTAACTTGCAGGATTTGGTCTGCAAAGGGCCTGTCATGCGACAAGTTATTTCTACTTTACCACTGCAGACAGCAATGGGCTCTGGCCTGTCCTGCAACAAGTTATTGCTATTTCGCCACTGCAGACAGCGATGGACACTGGTCCATCAAACAATACTCGATCTTCCCAATGACCCTCCACTTGTGAACATTTATTTATTTATTTACAGTATTTATAAAGAGCTACCATCATCCCCACGGGGATATCCTAATTGAAGATTACCTGTGACCGATTCAAGCCATTAATGGGGGAATAGCAAAGTCTTCAACCTCTTTCAAAACGTAAAGAGGTCAGAGATAAGACGGAGATCAAGAGGCAAGGAGTTCCAATGGATTGCTGCTAAATGGCTTAAAACGCTTCTTCCTATTATCGCTTTTTAAATGGGCTTGGCCCTCACCATGACTAGGTTGACAGAGCAAAGGAGCACATGTGGACTTATAGAAAGTGACTCCCTACCGGAAAATGGTTGGCCCAGTTTCATAGAGTGCTCTATGAACATGATATAGTAGCTTGAATTTGGCCAGATAGCCAATGCAGTGAGTTCAAACATGCAGAAGCAGAACTATTTTGTGTGCTGTTGCAAATAAGTCTGGCTGCCTTATTCTGGATTGATTGTAAGTGTGTAAATAGAAAATCAGTCATTCCTATGTATAAGGTATTCCTTTAATGCAGCCTACACATTATTAAAGCCTGAGTGACCGTGCTTTGCCAATCTGCTGGGATCCAGAAAAAAATCTAATGCAGTATTGGGAGTAGACCAAAACATTTACCACATGTTGCGTTGCCCTGGTCTTGCATAGACAGAGTATCATCTATAAGTAATCAAAGTTCTTGGCTACACTCTTTGGTCTGGACGGAGAGCCAAGGAGCGATGGCCACCAGGAATCATTCCATATTTTGCTTGCCCCACCAAAGAGTAGCATTTCTGTTTTCTTAGCATTACGCTTCAAGCAGTGTGACTTAAATCATGTGGCGACTTCAGAGAGACAGCCAGTGTGATTTTCCTGTGTCTCTTCATGTTTCTCACCTATGAAAATGATAAGAAGAGCATCATCAGCCTAGAAGAGGATTTCAGAGCCCTATGCTCTGACAATATCTGATAAGGAAGACACATAGATATTGAACAAGGAGGGGCTGAGTGAGGACCTCTGAGGCACCCCAAATTTGGATATATTATGACTGCATCTGAAAGCGGGCAGCTGGATTGATTGTGATCTGTGGCTCAGAGAGGATTTGAACCACTGCAATGCATTCAAGTGAAGGTAGATTTTGTGAAATCTATGCACCAGAAGATTATGTGAGACCGTGTTGAAAGCTCCACACAAATCTAGGAGGATCAGGGTGGCAGCCTTGCCCTGGTCATTATTTGATCAAATACTATCCAATACTGCCATTAGAGGGGACTCCGTGCTATTATTGATTCTAAAACCTGTTTGGGTGGGGTCCAACAAGTTACTGCTTTCTAAAAAATGCATTAGCTGGACACTGACTAGTTTTTCTAGCACTTCAGGAATATATGACAGTAAAGAGATTGGGTGATAATTAGACAGGATGGCAGCATCAAGCCCCGCTTTCTTAGCAAAGGCAGGATCAGGCCAGACTTTAACATGACATGGCAGGATATTCTGCCCTATTCAGGGAGAGGTTAAAAATTATGATGGAGGCCGTATGGGAAAAGATAAAGTAAGGGTCCAAAGGTGAACCAGATGCCACCTCTAACCTAGCCTTTTTTGTATGTCATCTGGTATGAAAAGCGTGAAGCTGGGTAGATGGGCCAAGACTGATGTTGAGCTTGGAGATGGTCTTGCCATCGGACACATACTTCTCCCCTAGCTTCCTGATCTTTTCAGGGAGATGTTTAATAAGCTCCTGCATCTCATCCCATTGTGATCTGTCACAGTCAGAGAGGAGCCCGACATAGATATCTGTGCACCAGTGAGAAACTGCCTCTATGGCCACCCTCTTGCCTGCTGAATTAAGGTTCTTGCTCTCTTTGTTAGGCGGTAGGGCACCACATGTGATCTGAGCAGAAGGCTCTTTTGCGGTCAGTATGGATGACTTGGAAGTTGAGAGAGACACGGCTTCTGATGTAGATGGTGTCATTAGGATGAGGACTTGTTCTTTTTCACTCCGGGTGTCACTATCTTTACCTTCACGAGCTACTTGAATATCTCAGGGGCAGATTTAAGCATGCCCTTGAGCATGTCCAGATCCTGCCCTGTCCGCTATGACTTAGAAAGCATCTCAACAAGCAAATCCTCTTCCTATTGGAGGATGTGCATGTCCTCCTTTTGGAAGGTGCCTCCCAGTGTATGACTTCTTGGTATGCTGTGGTGTTGTTGGGTGGATGCATTCATGGGATAGTGGTCGAGGTCTGGATTGACCAGGGGATCAACAATGTAGTTGTCTCAAGGGAAGTTGTCTGGAGGTCAAGACTCCAAGGGTGTTTCATACAGATAAGAAGAACCACACAGGCTGCCTGGCTCAGGAACAGAGCAAAGTGACCCCTCAGGTGACTCACGTCAAGCCAATGGAGGAGTACAAGTTTGTGGTGGACGTGGAAGAGGGGGTGGTTGAAGTGGAGGGGAGGAGGTGCTGGACCATTCAGGGGAGAGCTTGTCCCTTTGTCTCTATGCCTCTTGGACATCAGATCTGGTAAGGGGAAAAATGCAGGCTCCTCCTCAAAAGCAAGCCTCCTCTTGCATGGCAGAGTCTGCTGGCTTCGGCTGAGGTGGTTTGGCTGGCTTTTTTTTCAGCAACGGTATGAATAAACAGGCACTTCTGCATTGTGTCAAGCTCTTCTTGGAGTCTTTGCAGGACAAGCTGTCCGAATCATCAGAGCACATCATCTACACTTTCTTTGGTGCTAATGGGGGTCCGGGTGTTGGTGTTCAGCACCTGCTGTTGAGGCTTGTCAGTAGCCTTGGGCCGCAAAGGGCTCGACAGCTGAGAATGGTCGATGGCAATGGGCAGATTGTTTTTTATATTCAAAGCACTTACTAGGTGCTAACCAGAGCCCGAAGGCAGCGGAGGCACTTGAGGTGGCAAGGTCTCATGCACAGAACTCTATGAGCAGTGTTCTACCTTGGCATGGGCCTCTTGTGAAGCTTCCAGTGAGGTTTGGAGCAAACTGCACTTATTCTCTGGATGTGATCTTCATCCAAGGTATGCTGATCTTCAGAGTCAGGTGAGCTTCCTGTTCTTCCCCAGGGTTGGAAGAACTGGAGGATATGACCTCAGGGCTGGGTGTGGCTTGCTGCAGTGGAATGTTGGGAGGGCCAGCATACTCACCTCTCTTGGCTCGAAAGGGTCATGTTTGCTGAAGATGTCAGAGCTATAGGTAGCAGACAACTGATCTGCCTTGCTGTGCGCCCAGTACCTCTCCATTGGGTAATATAGGGGCAGATGTAGGAAGGGTTTTGCGACTCGCAAGCGGCAAAAAACGCCGTTTGTGAGGCGCAAAAGCCTCTCCGCGATGCAGAAATGCATTTCGCGAGTCGGATCCGACTCGCAAAATGCGTTTCCGACTCGCAAATAGGAAGGGGTGTTCCCTTCCTATTTGCGACTCGCAACGCTATGCAAGTTCAATGAACTCGCAGTTACCATCCACTTGAAGTGGATGGTAACTCATTCGCAAACGGGAAGGGGTCCCCATGGGACCCCTTCCCCTTTGTGAATGATCACAAAAACAATTTTTCAGGGCAGGTAGTGATCCTATGGACCACTGCCTGCTCTGAAAAATACCGAAACAAAAGGTTTCATTTTTTTTTTCTAAGTGCAGCTCGTTTTCCTTTAAGGAAAACGGGCTGCAGATAGAAAAAAAAACTGCTTTATTAAAAAGCAGTCACGGACATGGTGGTCTGCTGTCTCCAGCTGGCCACCATTTCCGTGAGTGCCCATACTCACAATGGGGTCGCAAACTGCGACCCACCTCATTAATATTAATGAGGTGGGTCTTTGCGACCCCATTGTGAGTCGCAGAAGGTGTCTGAGACACCTTTCTGCATGGCAAATTGCGAGTCGCACGGACTCGCAAATTGCAAGTCGCAATTTCCCTTTTTCCTACATCTGGCCCATAATGTCTTCTTTGAGCAGAAGGTGAGACAAGATTTGCACAATAGTTTGCCATGGTTCTGGGAGAGGCGGAGATCACTAACTTTGTGATGGTATAAGCACGGGTACTTCACGTGGCAACAGGGGCAGTTCTGGAAATACATCAATTCCATTACCCTTTGAGCATCAGCATTCTCCTGTGTTGAAGGTCACTGAAGAGAGCATGTGGTACTGGAAGGGCATGGGGAGCCTGTGGTTCAGGGACGCAGTTTCTGGAATGTGTCGACATAGGGAAGATGTAGTAGATAAAATGGTTCGTCCAATGTTTGATGTCGAAGTTTCACCAAAAGGGTGCAAAAAAATGTGGAAGACACGTTGAATCTCAGAGCCCTGTAGGCACGCGCCCTATTAGGATTTTGGAAAGAAAGACAATCTAACTTGGAGTTGGTGCTATGTGCGTTGTCCACAACGAGCCAAGTCAGTGTCTTCAGTGGGTTGAAATATCTTTTTGAAACACAACAACTTGCAGACGTCTGAGCACAACACTAGATAGCAGGAAAATGCACAGCATGTGTATCTATTGCCAGACATGCTAGGAAATCTTTTTCATGAAAAGCAGTAAGGGTGTGTGGCTAATGTTCACTTCACCTTTCATTCTGCACTTCATAATTTCTGTGCCTAACACTCCTTCCCCCCTTCTACTGCCCATTCTCCGAAATAAACTATGAAGATACAGTGGTTGGCTGCAGGGCTCTCTGAAGATGGCTGCAGTAAAGCCCCCAGAATCCTCATCTGTGGTTTTATGTGTCCCCCATCCCACCAGCCCTGTGGGGTTGTGGAGCAGCAGTGGTCAAGGGAGTAAGTATATCATTTCGTGTTTAGATCCCACAAGACATATTTACACCAAACTTTACTCAGAAATCCAGCTATTAGTTTTTAAAATAATTCGCATTTTAAAACGGTGCCAGGCAGGATTTAAAGAGTTTGTTAAAACGTGTAAGTCAAACCATGTGATTAGCTGAATTAGAGGTGAACATTTTATTCTGCCACCTTGAAACTCATAAGTCAGCGCTGCCTAAAGATTTTCGCACAGTGGAATATTTCCACAGCCACTTGGGGGTCTATCTTTAAGGTTCCTGACCCCAGGGCAGTGATGAGGGATGCTTGCAAAAATGTAAGGCAATTCAGTGAAAAAATGTAGGGCCATATTTATACTTTTTGACGCAAAACTGCGCTAACGCAGTTTTGCGTAAAAAAAAAATAGCGCCGGCTAACGCCATTTCGATGCGCCGTGCGGGCGTCAAATTTATACTTTGACGCACGGCGGCGCAACCAACAGGTGGGAGTCATTATTTCGTGACGCACACAGCGGCGTCAAGTCGTAAAGGAAACCAACGTTAACGCAACGCAAATGACTGTGGGTCGATTTACGACAGTGCAACCCGGAAAGCGCTGTTTATTTTGACGCAATTGCGTCAAATTTACCCGCGAAAACTGCCCTTTCAGCAGAGGAGAGCCAAAATGGATCCCAGATGCCACAACAGACCCCAGGAAGATGACAGCAGACCAGGAACCAGCCAGGATGATCCATACAGGAACCAGGACATTTTCAGAAAAAAAAGAAAGTGTCGTTTCAGTGCAGAGGAGCAGGAAATCCTGGTTAAAGAGGTGACGGAACACCAGCACCAATTGTTCATCACCTCTAAATTGCCTATCAGTAGGAGAGAGGCCATATGGAAACAAATTGTGGACAAGATCAACAGTGTGGCTGAAGAACGCAGAACAGTCACCGAGTGTAAGAAACGCTGGCATGACTGCAAACGTAGGACAAAAGAAAAAATGTCCAGGAACAGGAAGGCAGCACTGCAAACTGGAGGGGGGAGTCCAGCACACCAGGAGGCCCTGGACCACATGAAGGAGATGGTCGCAGCCGTCATCCCTGAGGAGATCGTCACAGGGATTCAAGGACAGGACAGCGCAGACTACCACGACACAACGCACATGCAGGGTAAGTCGCATGGGGAATCATAATACAATAATGATAACTGCAACCGGGGGGGGGAATACCTACTAAACAATGCATGTAACTCAGCATATATATGAAGTGGCATGGGTAAAGGGGCACGGCAGGGGGGCATGGCCAGCACAGACTGAAGCTGGGGCATGACAAAATACAGCACCAACAACAGTCCCATGGGGCCATCTTGTAATTACAACGATGGAGCCAAGGGAAGGCAGCGACAGGTGGGAAGGCCACTATGTCAAACTTAGATCCAGGCACTCTTCAGTCAAAATGTATCCTACATAAACTAGGTCCCCATCTGTAATCCAGTAGCCAAAACAACAACTGCAATGTAACTGCGACAACAGTTGACAATAACACCTCTGATCTCTGTGCAGCTATAGTAGCAAATAGCAGGAACCTCCCCATGGAACATACATACCTAAATTAGGGGGTGAGGATGACATCTGCAACTATTTATAGAAATAAGACAAAGGCACCAGTACACTCAAATGCCAATGTCCATACTTGACACATACATCAGCCAAATTAAATAGCAATAGGAGCCACACAGCACTAAGGACACACACATGCTGCATACGTCAGGGTCCCTCACGTGCCTGGCTAACAAGGCAACATCACTAATGTCATACTGCTCAGACAACAACATTGAGGAGGGGACACATGCAACTGGTCACTGACACACACCTGCACAGTCTGAGAACCAAATAGGACCTTGATACGATAAACAGGGCAATCCAATTAAACACACATTACCCAACATCATCTCGAAACATCAACAATGTTTACATCCATACCACATCCTAACATTGCCATGCATAGGATATGCCACATAACATGTACATTTAGGTCAATGTGAATAAAAAGTGTTTGGGGCAGGTCCTGAGAGGCAAGTGGGCTGCCAGGGCATTCACAACACCCACAGCCAGTCAAAGTGTAGTGTGGTAAGTTTTACGTATACTTTGCGCATTAGCTTCATGCTTTATGCCTTTGTGCACCTTGCCCTGAATGTACTTGTACTCATTTGCTAACAGCTTAGAGCCTCTGTGCACTTTGCACTAAATGCTATTTATTAGGCTTCGTATCAGTAATTTTGTAAATAGCCAGTTCTATGGTGTTGTTTTTTAGTCATATCAGACTGTTTTGCCTACTTCAGCACTGCAGTTCTCCAGAACATATTCACTCTGTGCTCCAGTCAAGGATACAGTCTGGTACATTGCCGATAGACGTGGTAGGAGTTCAGATTTTGCGTTCCTGCATAGGGACACTTTGTCATCACGATGACATGTTAGTTATAAAATCACTTCCTTGTCCCAATACACGCAAGAGGGAGTTTCCGAACAGAGAACCACAACTAGACGCTGCCTGCCTTGCTGCAGATGCTGAACCAGATCACGGGCCATTGCTCAGATATGAGGGCTGATGTCTCCCCAGTGATTCAGACAGGCAAGCTCCAAGCTTAACCCCTTCTGTGCCGCGGACGTAGTGGTTACGTCCTGCGGCACAGTGCTGCTGTGCCGAGGACGTAACCACTACGTCCTCGGCACACAGCCCAGAGGGAGCGCTCTCGCTCCCTCTGTGTGCTTCCCCCCACCCCCCAAAGTCAGGGATGGAAGGGGAAGCCCTTCCCCTTCCACCCCGACCCCCCCCCAGCCCCCCATAATGACGTCAGCGCGCGATCGCGCGCTGACTTCATTATCGGGTGCCGTCGCACAGGAAGCCATTTGCTTCCTGTGCGGCGTGGTGTGAAGAGGTGAGTTCCTCTTCCCAGTGGGTGGGGGGTTTGGGCTAAAGAGGCACCGGGGGAAAGGAAAGGCTTTTCCTTTCCCCCGGTGTCTCTTTGAGCATTCCTGCTGCCCGATCGCATTGCGATCGGGCTGCAGGAATGCCCACTAGACACCAGGGATTGTTTTTTTTTTTATGTATTTGCCGATTTCGGCTTGCGGGGAGCGGCCCCTTGGGCAAGGGTCGCTCCCCTTTAGGGGGCAATTACTTAGGCCATTTCTGCCCCCCTTGGGGGCAGATTGGCTACTTTTTAGCAAGGGGCGCCCCCCCCAAGGGGGCAGAGAACTGTTGGCCTTTTCTGCCCCCCTTGGGGGAAGATCGGCCTATTTTTTTTAGGTCCATCTGCCCCCAAGGGGGGCAGAAGCCACTTAGGCACCAGGGATTGTGTGTGTAGTGGATGGGGGGGCGCCCCCTTGGGCAAGGGTCGCTCCCCTTTGGGGGGCATGTCTTTTAGGGCCATTTCTGCCCCCCTTGAGGGCAGATTGGCTACTTTTTAGCCAGATCTGCCCCCAAGGGGGGCCGAAAACACTAGATCACCAGGGTTTTTTATTTTTATGTGTATTTATGTGGGGGGGTGCCCCCTTGGGCAAGGGGCGCCCCCCCCCAAGGGGGCAGAGAACTGTTGGCCTTTTCTGCCCCCCTTGGGGGCAAATCGGCCTATTTTTTTTAGGTCCATCTGCCCCCAAGGGGGGCAGAAGCCACTTAGGCACCAGGGATTCTGTGTGTAGTGGATGGGGGGGGCGCCCCCTTGGGCAAGGGTCGCTCCCCTTTGGGGGGCATGTCTTTTAGGGCCATTTCTGCCCCCCTTATGGGCAGATCAGCCTATTATTTTTAGGCTGATCTGCCCCAAGGGGGGCAGAAACCACTAGAACGCCAGGGATTATTTTTAATGTGTTTATTTTTGTGGGGGGCATCCCCTTGGGCACGGGGCGCCCCCCCAAGGGGGGCATTGACCTGTTGGCCATTTCTGCCCCCCCTGGGGGCGGATGGGCCTATTTTTGGAGGCCCACGTGCCCCCAAGGGGGGCAGAAGCCACTTAGACACCAGGGATAGTGTGTGTGTGTGTGTGTGTGTGTTAGTGGATGGGGGGGGGGGCCTTGGGCAAGGGTCGCCCCCCACTTTGGGGGCACATGTACCCAGGCCATTTCTGCACCCCTTGGAGACAGATCAGCCTATTATTTTTAGGCTGGTCTGCCCCCAAGGTGGGCAGAAACCACTAGAACGCCAGGGTTTTTTTTTATTTGTTTATTTTTGTGGGGGGTCGTCCCCTTGGTCACGGGGCACCCCCCCCAAGGGGGGCATTGACCTGTTGGCCATTTCTACACCCCCTGGGGGCAGATGGGCCTATTTTGTTAGGCCCACCTGCCCCCAAGGGGGGCAGAAGCCACTTAGACACCAGGGATAGTGTGTGTGTGTGTGTGTGTTTGTGTGTTAGTGGATGGGGGGGGGCCTTGGGCAAGGGTCGCCCCCCACTTTGGGGGCACATGTACCCAGGCCATTTCTGCACCCCTTGGAGACAGATCAGCCTATTATTTTTAGGCTGGTCTGCCCCTAAGGGGGGCAGAAACCACTAGAACGCCAGGGATTTTTTTTTATTTGTTTATTTTTGTGGGGGGGCATTGACCTGTTGGCCATTTCTACACCCCCTGGGGGCAGATGGGCCTATTTTGTAAGACCCACCTGCCCCCAAGGGGGGCAGAAGCCACTTAGACACCAGGGATAGTGTGTGTGTGTGTGTGTTAGTGGATGGGGGGGGCCTTGGGCAAGGGTCGCCCCCCACTTTGGGGGCACATGTACCCAGGCCATTTCTGCACCCCTTCGAGACAGAGCAGCCTATTATTTTTAGGCTGGTCTGCCCCCAAGGGGGGCAGAAACCACTAGAACGGCAGGGATTTTTTTTTATTTGTTTATTTTTGTGGGGGGGCGTCCCCTTGGTCACGGGGCGCCCCCCCAAGGGGGGCATTGACCTGTTGGCCATTTCTACACCCCCTGGGGGCAGATGGGCCTATTTTTTTAGACCCCCTGCCCCCAAGGGGGGCAGAAGCCACTTAGACACCAGGGATAGTGTGTGTGTGTGTGTGTTAGTGGATGGGGGGGGGCCTTGGGCAAGGCTCGCCCCCCACTTTGGGGGCACATGTACCCAGGCCATTTCTGCACCCCTTCGAGACAGATCAGCCTATTATTTTTAGGCTGGTCTGCCCCCAAGGGGGGCAGAAACCACTAGAACGCCAGGGATTTTTTTTAATTTGTTTATTTTTGTGGGGGCATTGCCCTGTTGGCCATTTCTACACCCCCTGGTGGCAGATGGGCCTATTTTCTTAGGCCCACCTGCCCCCAAGGGGGGCAGAAGCCACTTAGGCACCAGGGATAGTGTTGTGTGTGTTTTTTTGTTTTTTGAGGGCTGTCCCCTTTGGCAAGGGTCGCTCTCCATGGGGACACACTACTAAAGGTATTTTCTGGCTTCCTTGGGGCAGACAGGCCTATTTTTTTAGTAGGCCCATCTGCCCCTATGGCAGAATCCACTTAGGCACCAATTTCTAAATGTTTGATGGTGGGGTGTTTGTCAACTGAAGAAGTCTTTGCATTTGTGATAAAAAATGTTTTCCTCCTTTTTGTTCTAGTTCAAAGCTTTTGCTTTATTTGCTGTGGCTCCTTGCGGTTTTGGCGGTGGTTGACCTGCAGTTTGCACAGTTGCATGTTTTAGGTAAGTAAAAACAATTTACTCCAAAGGAGTATTGTTGCAATGCATGAATGACATGTTTGTAGGGGGTGTACTAAATGCAGGATTGTGTGTGAAATTGTCCTTAGGTTTGTGCACAATGATATTTGTTTTGACTTATTTCTAATTTGCCTTTCTTTTTTTATTTTTAGTGGGATATCATTGGTGATAGCTGTGTAGTTGCTGGTGAATCATGCTTTTTCAGGCAAGTGAGCGGTATAGTTTTTGAGTTTATAACTCTTACTAACAAAGCTACACTTTGTTACTTGTCTTACACAGTGCTGGTTGTTGGTGGTAAATTTGTCCAGTTAATTTTAGCAGGAGAGATCATGGCTAGCAGCAGGATGACCGCTCAGCAGGTGGTTGGTATGCTTTTTGAGTCACAGTCTGATTATGACTATGAGACGGACTATGACTATGAGACTGCATCTGAGGCAGAGGAGGAAGTCAGAGATTCTGGCAGTGATGTTTCTGTTGGAGGGGAATCTTCTGATGATGAAGCCACACTCAGTGCAGATGAAGGGCCTGTTTTAGAGGAGGACATTGATGTGCCAATAGTGCAGCAACCTGGGGCTGAAAGGTTTCCTGTTATAAGACCTGATGTCTGGGTTGCCCCAAACATGGAGCAGCCAGAGTTGCCTGCCTTTACTGGTCTCCCGGGGTGTAGCCCCAATACAGAGAACTTTATGCCTATCAATTTCTTTGAGTTATTCATGGATGATATGTTTTTGGAAGAGATTGTTGAGCAGACTAATTTGTATGCGGAGCAGCATTTGAGGGACAACGCTGCTAGACTTAGGCCACACTCTAGAGCTGCCCAGTGGATTCCCACAAATTTGGAGGAGTTAAAAAAGTTTTTGGGTTTGACTTTTTTGATGGGGTTGATAAGGAAGCCGTCACTGGCTTCGTATTGGTCTACTAGTCCCTTGATGGCAACAGCTATATTTCCAGCGACCATGAGTCGTAATCGGTATTTGCTTCTTCTTAGGATACTGCATTTTGTTGACAATGCATTAGCCTTGCCACAAGATCACCCAGATTCTGACCGTCTTTTTAAGATTAGGCCTGTACTTGATCATTTTGTAGATCGGTTTTCGGAGGTCTATGTTCCAGGCAAAGAGTTAAGTGTGGACGAGTCTTTGGTCCTCTTCAAGGGTCGTTTGGTTTTTAGGCAGTACTTTCCTAGCAAAAGGGCACGATATGGAATTAAATTGTATATGCTGTCTGAAAGTAGGACAGGATATGTGTATAGTTTCCGTGTGTACACTGGTAGGGATTCCAATATTGACCCCCCTGGTTGTCCTCCCACTTTTGGAGTTACTGAGAAAATTGTGTGGGATCTTGGTAGACGACTGTTCAACAAAGGTCACCATTTGTATGTAGATAACTTCTACACTGGTGTGCAATTGTTCAAGGAATTGTTTAGAGTGGACACAGTTGCTTGTGGCACAATCCGTTCTAACCGGAAAGGCTATCCAAGGGAGCTTGTCTGTAAAAAAACTTGAGAGAGGACAGTGCTGTGCCTTGCGGAACGAGAAGCTGCTAGCTTTGAAATTTTCAGACAAGAGGGATGTCTACATGCTAAGTACCATCCATGATGAGAGTAATTCCCCTGTGACTGTTTGGGGCCAGGTTGCTGAAGTGCGCAAACCTGTGTGCATTTTAGATTATAATACGCACATGGGAGGTGTAGATAGAGTTGACCAGAGGTTGGAACCTTATACTGCTATTCGTAAGTCTTACGTTTGGTATAAGAAGTTAGCACTTCACCTCTTCCACTTAGCAACCTTCAATGCTTTTATTGTGTTTAGGGATAGGTCTCCAGAGTCAAAGATGACATTTGTGAAATTTCAGGAGTCAGTGATAGAGAGCCTTATTGTGGTGGAACAGGCCAGAGTTCCTAGAGAAGCAGTGGTGGAGGATGTGGCTAGATTGAAAGATCGCCACTTTGCTGAGCACATTCCTCCCACACCCAAAAAAGACTTTCCAGCTAAGAAATGTAGAGTGTGTTTTCGAAGAGGTATCCGGAGGGAGACTCGAATGTACTGCCCATATTGTCCTTCAAAGCCTGGGCTGTGTGTCGGTGCTTGTTTTAAGAATTACCACACCCAGAAGAATTTCTGGGAACAACCATGAGTGTAAACTCATGTCTGTTTTGTATTTTCATGTGTTTAGTTTCATGGTTAGCATTTCTGTCATGTTCTTAGTTAGAGCTTTTGTGTTTGTAGTTTTGTAATTCTTTCTACTTAGTTAGGGGTTCCTCTGTTAAAAAAAAAAAAAAAAAAATGATGCCATTGTGTGTGGAGTGGGGCTTGGCTGAGAGTGTACATATTGACTTGCTGTTGGCTACTGCAACACACTGCCAGCCAAACACCAGTCCACACACTCCCATCAGCTGGTGTGATTGTTGTATCAGGCATGTGGGCGTATGTAAGTGATGGGCCCTTGAGTGGCGCTGTCTGTCGATGTGAGTGTTGTAATGTGCTGGGCCCGTGGCTGGCGGTGTGAATGGCCTTGTGTGTGTCATGTATGAAAGTTGTGTGAATGGACTGTAAAGCGGTTGGTGCCTTGTCGCGGCTTTACAGCTCACGAGCTGTGAGTCATTGGTTCAGTTTTTTGCCTTTCAGTTACTAACCGTGCATTTCATTTTTGTGAAAGCTCTTGTTAGTAAAATTTGATCCACTGAACCATCACTCACCCTCGTGCCAAATCCAACCAGTATATGTGGTAAAAATGACAAAACCTGCTCCGCTGTAATCAGGCGTCGCAGCACACCTGTGACACGCTAGGTGCCTCAGGTGGGACCCCGATGATGAAGCATGCCACCAACTTGGTTGGTGGGTGAGGGGTCTTTTTCACATAACCTAAGTGTGTTTCTTTTCAAAATTTTAGTGTTTGGCACATCACGGACGTATGTGGGCACATCAAAACGATATATTACAAAACTACCTGTGTTTGGGGGGGGGAGGGCACCTATGTTTTTGGTCCTGTGTGCGGCCTTCATCTAGGGAAACCTACCAAACCCAGACATTTTTTAAAACTAGACACCCCAAGGAGTCCAGGGAGGTGTGGCTTGCGTGGATCCCCCAACATTTTCTTACCCAGACTCCTCTGTAAACCTCAAAATGTGCTTAAAAAAGCAACTTTTCCTTACTTTTCTTCGTAGGATCACCACTCCAGCACAAAATTCCTACTCCCCAGTGTTCCCCTCAGTCTCCCAAGTAAAATTACACCTCACTTATGTGGGTCCCCAAAGCAGAGTCAGTCTAAAGATGTATAAAAGAATATGTCCTTATAAACTTGCTGTGCTATCCCCTCTATCTCTACAAGTTTTGGGCCTTATTCTGTTGCAGGCACCTGGCCCACCCACACAAGTGAGGTATCATTTTTATCGGGAGACTTGGGGGAACCCTGGGTGGAAGGAAATTTGTGGCTCCACTCAGATTCCAGAACTTTCTGTCACCGAAATGTGTGGAAAATGTGTTTTTTTAGACAGAATTTGAGGTTTGCAAAGGATTCTGGGTAACAGAACCTGGTCCGAGCCACACAAGTCACCCCATCTTGGATTCCCCTAGGTCTCTAGTTTTCAGAAATGCACAGGTTTGGTAGGTTTCCCTAGGTGGCAGCTGAGCTACAAGCCAAAATCTACAGGTAGGCACTTTGCAAAAAACACCTCTGTTTTACTTCACAAATTTGGATGTGTCCACGTTGCGCTTTGGGGTGTTTCATGTCGCGGGCGCTAGGCCTACCCACACAAGTGAGGTATCATTTTTATCGGGAGACGTGGGGGAACGCTGGGTGGAAGGAAATTCGTGGCTCCTCTCAGATTCCAGAACTTTCTGCCACAGAAATGTGAGGAACATGTGTTTTTTTAGCCAAATTTTGAGGTTTGCAAAGGATTCTGGGTAACAGAACCTGGTCCGAGCCACACAAGTCACCCCATCTTGGATTCCCCTAGGTCTCTAGTTTTCAGAAATGCACAGGTTTGGTAGGTTTCCCTAGGTGGCGGCTGAGCTACAGGCCAAAATCTACAGGTAGGCACTGTTTTCAATGAAAAAATGTGATGTGTCCACGTTGCGTTTTGGGGTGTCTCCTGTCCCGGGCGCTAGGCCTACCCACACAAGTGAGGTATCATTTTTATCGGGAGACGTGGGGGAACGCTGGGTGGAAGGAAATTTGTGGCTCCTCTCAGATTCCAGAACTTTCTGCCACAGAAATGTGAGGAACATGTGTTTTTTTAGCCAAACTTTGAGTTTTGCAAAGGATTCTGGGTAACAGAACCTGGTCCGAGCCACACAAGTCACCCCATCTTGGATTCCCCTTGGTCTCTAGTTTTCAGAAATGCACAGGTTTGGTAGGTTTCCCTAGGTGGCAGCTGAGCTACAAGCCAAAATCTACAGGTAGGCACTTTGCAAAAAACACCTCTGTTTTACTTCACAAATTTGGATGTGTCCACGTTGCGCTTTGGGGTGTTTCCTGTCGCGGGCGCTAGGCCTACCCACACAAGTGAGGTATCATTTTTATCGGGAGACGTGGGGGAACGCTGGGTGGAAGGAAATTCGTGGCTCCTCTCAGATTCCAGAACTTTCTGCCACAGAAATGTGAGGAACATGTGTTTTTTTAGCCAAATTTTGAGGTTTGCAAAGGATTCTGGGTAACAGAACCTGGTCCGAGCCACACAAGTCACCCCATCTTGGATTCCCCTAGGTCTCTAGTTTTCAGAAATGCACAGGTTTGGTAGGTTTCCCTAGGTGGCGGCTGAGCTACAGGCCAAAATCTACAGGTAGGCACTGTTTTCAATGAAAAAATGTGATGTGTCCACGTTGCGTTTTGGGGTGTCTCCTGTCGCGGGCGCTAGGCCTACCCACACAAGTGAGGTATCATTTTTATCGGGAGACGTGGGGGAACGCTGGGTGGAAGGAAATTTGTGGCTCCTCTCAGATTCCAGAACTTTCTGCCACAGAAATGTGAGGAACATGTGTTTTTTTAGCCAAATTTTGAGTTTTGCAAAGGATTCTGGGTAACAGAACCTGGTCCGAGCCACACAAGTCACCCCATCTTGGATTCCCCTTGGTCTCTAGTTTTCAGAAATGCACAGGTTTGGTAGGTTTCCCTAGGTGGCAACTGAGCTACAAGCCAAAATCTACAGGTAGGCACTTTGCAAAAAACACCTCTGTTTTCCTTCACAAATTTGGATGTGTCCACGTTGCGCTTTGGGACGTTTCCTGTCGCGGGCGCTAGGCCTACCCACACAAGTGAGGTATCATTTTTATCGGGAGACGTGGGGTAACGCTGGGTAGAAGGAAATTCGTGGCTCCTCTCAGATTCCAGAACTTTCTGCCACAGAAATGTGAGGAACATGTGTTTTTTTAGCCAAATTTTGAGGTTTGCAAAGGATTCTGGGTAACAGAACCTGGTCCGAGACACACAAGTCACCCCATCTTGGATTCCCCTAGGTCTCTAGTTTTCAGAAATGCACAGGTTTGGTAGGTTTCCCTAGGTGGCGGCTGAACTACAAGCCAAAATCTACAGGTAGGCACTTTGCAAAAAACACCTCTGTTTTCCTTCACAAATTTGGATGTGTCCACGTTGCGCTTTGGGGCGTTTTCTGTCGCGGGCGCTAGGCCTACCCACACAAGTGAGGTATCATTTTTATCGGGAGACGTGGGGGAACGCTGGGTGGAAGGAAATTTGTGGCTCCTCTCAGATTCCAGAACTTTCTGCCACAGAAATGTGAGGAACATGTGTTTTTTTAGCCGAATTTTGAGATTTGCAAAGGATTCTGGGTAACAGAACCTGGTCCGAGCCACACAAGTCACCCCATCTTGGATTCCCCTAGGTCTCTAGTTTTCAGAAATGCACAGGTTTGGTAGGTTTCCCTAGGTGGCGGCTGAGCTACAGGCCAAAATCTACAGGTAGGCACTTTGCAAAACACACCTCTGTTTTCCTTCACAAATTTGGATGTGTCCACGTTGCGCTTTGGGGCGTTTTCTGTCGCGGGCACTAGGCCTACCCACACAAGTGAGGTATAATTTTTATCGGGAGACATGGGGGAACGCTGGGTGGAAGGAAATTTGTGGCTCCTCTCAGATTCCAGAACTTTCTGCCACAGAAATGTGAGGAACATGTGTTTTTTTAGCCAAATTTTGAGATTTGCAAAGGATTCTGGGTAACAGAACCTGGTCCGAGCCACACAAGTCACCCCATCTTGGATTCCCCTAGGTCTCTAGTTTTCAGAAATGCACAGGTTTGGTAGGTTTCCCTAGGTGGCGGCTGAGCTACAGGCCAAAATCTACAGGTAGGCACTTTGCTAAAAACAGCTCTGTTTTCTGTGATGTGTCCACGTTGTGTTTTGGGGCATATCCTGTCGCGGGCGCTAGGCCTACCCACACAAGTGAGGTATCATTTTTATCGGGAGACTTGGGGGAACCCTGGGTGGAAGGAAATTTGTGGCTCCACTCAGATTCCAGAACTTTCTGTCACCGAAATGTGTGGAAAATGTGTTTTTTTAGACAGAATTTGAGGTTTGCAAAGGATTCTGGGTAACAGAACCTGGTCCGAGCCACACAAGTCACCCCATCTTGGATTCCCCTAGGTCTCTAGTTTTCAGAAATGCACAGGTTTGGTAGGTTTCCCTAGGTGGCGGCTGAGCTACAGGCCAAAATCTACAGGTAGGCACTGTTTTCAATGAAAAAATGTGATGTGTCCACGTTGCGTTTTGGGGTGTCTCCTGTCCCGGGCGCTAGGCCTACCCACACAAGTGAGGTATCATTTTTATCGGGAGACGTGGGGGAACGCTGGGTGGAAGGAAATTTGTGGCTCCTCTCAGATTCCAGAACTTTCTGCCACAGAAATGTGAGGAACATTTGTTTTTTTAGCCAAACTTTGAGTTTTGCAAAGGATTCTGGGTAACAGAACCTGGTCCGAGCCACACAAGTCACCCCATCTTGGATTCCCCTTGGTCTCTAGTTTTCAGAAATGCACAGGTTTGGTAGGTTTCCTTAGGTGGCAGCTGAGCTACAAGCCAAAATCTACAGGTAGGCACTTTGCAAAAAACACCTCTGTTTTACTTCACAAATTTGGATGTGTCCACGTTGCGCTTTGGGGTGTTTCCTGTCGCGGGCGCTAGGCCTACCCACACAAGTGAGGTATCATTTTTATCGGGAGACGTGGGGGAACGCTGGGTGGAAGGAAATTCGTGGCTCCTCTCAGATTCCAGAACTTTCTGCCACAGAAATGTGAGGAACATGTGTTTTTTTAGCCAAATTTTGAGGTTTGCAAAGGATTCTGGGTAACAGAACCTGGTCCGAGCCACACAAGTCACCCCATCTTGGATTCCCCTAGGTCTCTAGTTTTCAGAAATGCACAGGTTTGGTAGGTTTCCCTAGGTGGCGGCTGAGCTACAGGCCAAAATCTACAGGTAGGCACTGTTTTCAATGAAAAAATGTGATGTGTCCACGTTGCGTTTTGGGGTGTCTCCTGTCGCGGGCGCTAGGCCTACCCACACAAGTGAGGTATCATTTTTATCGGGAGACGTGGGGGAACGCTGGGTGGAAGGAAATTTGTGGCTCCTCTCAGATTCCAGAACTTTCTGCCACAGAAATGTGAGGAACATGTGTTTTTTTAGCCAAATTTTGAGTTTTGCAAAGGATTCTGGGTAACAGAACCTGGTCCGAGCCACACAAGTCACCCCATCTTGGATTCCCCTTGGTCTCTAGTTTTCAGAAATGCACAGGTTTGGTAGGTTTCCCTAGGTGGCAACTGAGCTACAAGCCAAAATCTACAGGTAGGCACTTTGCAAAAAACACCTCTGTTTTCCTTCACAAATTTGGATGTGTCCACGTTGCGCTTTGGGACGTTTCCTGTCGCGGGCGCTAGGCCTACCCACACAAGTGAGGTATCATTTTTATCGGGAGACGTGGGGTAACGCTGGGTAGAAGGAAATTCGTGGCTCCTCTCAGATTCCAGAACTTTCTGCCACAGAAATGTGAGGAACATGTGTTTTTTTAGCCAAATTTTGAGGTTTGCAAAGGATTCTGGGTAACAGAACCTGGTCCGAGACACACAAGTCACCCCATCTTGGATTCCCCTAGGTCTCTAGTTTTCAGAAATGCACAGGTTTGGTAGGTTTCCCTAGGTGGCGGCTGAACTACAAGCCAAAATCTACAGGTAGGCACTTTGCAAAAAACACCTCTGTTTTCCTTCACAAATTTGGATGTGTCCACGTTGCGCTTTGGGGCGTTTTCTGTCGCGGGCGCTAGGCCTACCCACACAAGTGAGGTATCATTTTTATCGGGAGACGTGGGGGAACGCTGGGTGGAAGGAAATTTGTGGCTCCTCTCAGATTCCAGAACTTTCTGCCACAGAAATGTGAGGAACATGTGTTTTTTTAGCCGAATTTTGAGATTTGCAAAGGATTCTGGGTAACAGAACCTGGTCCGAGCCACACAAGTCACCCCATCTTGGATTCCCCTAGGTCTCTAGTTTTCAGAAATGCACAGGTTTGGTAGGTTTCCCTAGGTGGCGGCTGAGCTACAGGCCAAAATCTACAGGTAGGCACTTTGCAAAACACACCTCTGTTTTCCTTCACAAATTTGGATGTGTCCACGTTGCGCTTTGGGGCGTTTTCTGTCGCGGGCGCTAGGCCTACCCACACAAGTGAGGTATAATTTTTATCGGGAGACGTGGGGGAACGCTGGGTGGAAGGAAATTTGTGGCTCCTCTCAGATTCCAGAACTTTCTGCCACAGAAATGTGAGGAACATGTGTTTTTTTAGCCAAATTTTGAGATTTGCAAAGGATTCTGGGTAACAGAACCTGGTCCGAGCCACACAAGTCACCCCATCTTGGATTCCCCTAGGTCTCTAGTTTTCAGAAATGCACAGGTTTGGTAGGTTTCCCTAGGTGGCGGCTGAGCTACAGGCCAAAATCTACAGGTAGGCACTTTGCTAAAAACAGCTCTGTTTTCTGTGATGTGTCCACGTTGTGTTTTGGGGCATATCCTGTCGCGGGCGCTAGGCCTACCCACACAAGTGAGGTACCATTTTTATCGGGAGACTTGGGGGAACATAGAATAGTAAAACAAGTGTTATTGCCCCTTGTCTTTCTCTACATTTTTTCCTTCCAAATGGAAGACAGTGTGTAAAAAAGACATCTATTTGAGAAATGCCCTGTAATTCACATGCTAGTATGGGCACCCCGTAATTCAGAGATGTGCAAATAACCACTGCTTCCCAACACCTTATCTTGTGCCCTTTTTGGAAATACAAAGGTTTTCTTGATAGCTATTTTTTACTCTTTATATTTCAGCAAATGAATTGCTGTATACCCGGCATAGATTGAAAACCCACTGCAGGGTGCAGGTCATTTATTAGCTCTGGGTACCTAGAGTTCTTTATGAACCTATAAGCCCTATATATCCCCGCAACCAGAAGAGTCCAGCAGACGTAACGGTATATTGCTTTTGAAAATCTGACATTGCTGGAAAAAGTTACAGAGTAAAACGTAGAGAAAAATTGATGTTTTTTTCACCTCAATTTCAATATTTTTCTTTTTCAGTTGTTATTTTCTGTAGGAAACCCTTGTAGGATCTACACAAATTACCCCTTGCTGAATTCAAATTTTTGTCTACTTTTCAAAAATGTTGCGGTTTCTGGGATCCAGCGTAGGTTTCATGCCCATTTCTGTCACTGACTGGAAGGAGGCTGAAAGCACAAAAAATCGTAAAAATGGGGTATGTCCCAGTAAAATGCCAAAATTGTGTTGAAAAATTGGGTTTTCTGATTCAAGTCTGCCTGTTCCTGAAAGCTGGGAAGCTGGTGATTTTATCACCGCAAACCCTTTGTTGATGCCCTTTTCAGGGAAAAAAACACAAGCCTTCTTCTGCAGCCCATTTTTCCAATTTTTTTGAAAAAAACGAAATTTTCACAGTTTTTTGGCTAATTTCTTGGCCTCCTTCTGGGGAACCCACAAAGTCTGGGTACCTCTAGAATCCCTAGGATGTTGGAAAAAAAGGACGCAAATTTGGCGTGGGTAGCTTATGTGAACAAAAAGTTATGAGGGCCTAACCGCAAACTGCTCCAAATAGCCAAAAAAAGGCTCGGCACAGGAGGGGGAAAAGGCCTGGCAGCGAAGGGGTTAACATGCTGTGCTCTAAATAGAACAAGCAGAGGGAGAGTAGAAACAGTTAGGCACCATGATAGCTTTGTTCAAATGTTTTACACTCCTGGTGACTATTTCAATTCTACCATGTTGTATTGTTTGGGTTATTGTGGCTCACACCTAATTATCTAAAAGTCAGTTGTTTTATGAAATCATCATATAAAACCAATATGGTCTTTGTCATTTGTATATGAGATCATACTGGAAAAGAGAGAATTGGTTTGGATCTGAGTGACCACGACTTCCCGGAGAAGTTCCAAAGATGTCATGCGCTCGGCTGTCTAATCATTTCTTTGCCGTGGGAGACATGAGGCACTGCTAGTTAGCCAGAGCAAAAAGAAAGAATTAGGGTGACAGAGTTATTTACAAGTGGGTCAGACTCAGTCCCCCACACCATTAGCTATCCTGCTGCCTAGAAATCCAGTAATCTCATGTAGGATAATGAGAGCCCATGCGACAAAATGTCTCTCCATAAGAATAGATATACACGGAGGGACGAGTAGGACAAAAAGATGGATATTCCCAAATTTGGACAAAGCAACACCTAGAGGCAATTAGGCAGACAAGTCTGATAACTCAATATCATACATGTGACACACAGGTGGGCCATAGGCCTATAACAATGCCCATATGAAGGACAGCAGATACCAATACCAAACCAGAGCACAAAGTTAAGTCATCCAAAGGCTTGCATCTTATGGCAAAATTTTCACAACACAGACACACTAATTGTACCCTCTTTCATTGCAGAGGAACATGGATCTCCTGCCGATATGCCTGTCCCTGATTTCCCTGATGACATGGATGACGAGCCCATAAATTGTTCCCAGGAGACCATCCAAAAGGTCCTTGAAAGCCTCCAGACCCCACCTTCAGTCACAAGGAGGAGCACAGAAGAAGCAGCCATCACAGAAGAACCACCCACCACCCCAATTGTGAGACCTGCCAGCTCCAACCCAGCTGAGGACTCTGACGACACTGGCACCAGCTTTGAAAGAACTGTAGTTGGGGTACAGTAGGAGCTGGCCAAGGAGGTGCGGGTGGGGATGCAAAACATGGCAGCCAGCCTTGAGGGGGTGCGTTCGTGCATGACGTCATTTGCAGATCAGGCAGCTGCTACAGAAGCCCGAACATCTCTCTTGCAGGAACTTGCCAAAACACTGAAGGAAATTAGCACAGCTGTCATCCAGTTGACACAACACCTACAACTGCAATCCAGTCAACGTGTGCACGAATGCAACATTGAACCCCTCAGGGCCGACCTGGCTGCCTACCATTGTGATGTGGCTGTCATTCTCAAAAACCAGCAGGCCCTTCTTGCTGCAGTACTGCCCTTCATAACTCCACAGGGAGCAGCCCCCGGGATGTCTGCCTCCACGTCTTCTAACACTGAGGTGTGCATTGCCCCTTCACAACCAAAAACAACAAGGACAAAGCAGGCAACACACACATCAGAAGAAGAAGACATGGAACAGATCACGTTCTCACGGAAGAGTACCCGGAAGCACTAGTCCCTGCACCATGGCCTACTTTGACCAAGGTCCTACGTTTTGACAAATGCCAGTCTCACTACAACTACACTCAATGACTGTTCTGCAATCCACTGTATGACTTGTCAGCATTGCCAGTGAATGTCTTTCTCCTACTATTTGCCAATTCCTGTCCCTCTGCACTGTCTGTGACATCACCCCAGCATGTCAGGAGCATCATCCACACCCCTTCTGTAGGATCACTATTTAAGAATGCACCAGAACGGACCCAGCAATCATGGACAATGGACATTTTGCACTACAGCACCTATAAATAAATAGCACTTGCACACCTAATATGTCTCTGTGTTATTTCACACTTCAACTGTGCAGTACATAACTCCAAAGTGCCTGTGCGGCAACCATGTAGCTTGTCAATACAACTGTCCTGACATCATGTAGTCTGATACATCCGTGCAGTGGCCAGGATTGCATCATAGCCTTACCATACTGAGGAGAATAACTGATGAAAGGACTAACCACACACAATCATGCTGTGTTGGACAGAATGATGCACCATCTATAGCAATTGTAGTCAACTAATGGTGGCTGAGATATGTAGGCACCATTCAATACTAAAACATGAAATTATGCTGCAAAATGTAAGCAAACATAAAAAAATAACACTGCATCAATCACCCTTTCTGAGTATACTTCCATGAAGGAAAGTCATGCAGAATTAGCACACACATGATGTAGATCAGCAATGAAGGCAACAAGACAAGAGTGTTAACAACACCTCATCTACAATGATCTCCCTGAACATCACACTGAAGTCCGACCTATGAAATTACCCACAATAACAAGTCTGGAAGCACACTTTGTGAAGTAGAATACATACTCACCAACACAAAACCTTGGTGATCAATGCAAACTACCAATGGTGGGTCTCTGGTGGATACTTACCAAGTTATCACAGGGGTAGCTGGCATGTTAAACCTCCATTTTCTGGGGATGGCTAGCATAGGACACTAATGTCATACAAAAACATTCACCTACACTGATGTCAAGGCCATGATAAAGTAGCACCTAACGCATCATGTAAAGGGTTAACTATATATTTATTACTATTTATTCACACAAGAGGCAACTAAGGGAAAAGTAATACCTACACTAATCTAACCTGACTACTACTAACCCACAACTGTCCCTAACTAAGCTAAGCTAAACTTACTCTACACATATAACTAAACGATCTAAACATCAACCCCCCACCCACCATTATGAGACAGGACACATGCAGGACAACACTTACTAACCTACACACATACTATACTATCCTAAACAATCATATATATATATATTTTTTTTTTAAACAAACAGGAATCCCAACATTGACCCCCATCCACCCACCCACCCAAAAAATCAAGATGGAAAGAATAAGGACCCCCCACCCTCTTCCCTAACACTAACTAAGCTAATTACCTATACTAACCTAATACTAATCCCCAAAACCCAACTATCAGTACAAAATAGGAAAGAGGAGAGAGGGGAGGGGTACAAGTAAAACAAGGCAAATGTCCTAGAGGTTGGCCCTCCGTAGGGTCCGCCTGATGGAGCGAACCCTTTTTTTTATATACGCCACATCCTGGCTCAACTTGTCCACCTTATTAAACACTTTGTCCAATTTACGGCTCAATGCCAGGAATGCGGCTGGGTCCACAGGAGGGGCTGATGCTGTCTCTATGCCGGCCGAGGTGGACCTTGTGCCAGCAGTTGAATGCCCACTGGACTGTCCTGGTTGTTGAACATGGCTGGGTCCAGGTCTGGATGAGGAGCCAGGGTCAACTGTGCCCGACGTTGCTGGGGCCACTTGGGGAGACCTGGTGGATGTGGTGTTGGTGGCTGTTGTGGGCAATGTAGGCCCACCCTGTGGTGAGGCCCACCATGCCCCGGAGGCCCGATCTGATTGATATTTTCGGGCCATCCTCCGGTACCCCGACTGCACCTGCAGGATGTGCCTGTATCGCATGGCACGCCTCTCAAATTGGTGTCTATCTGCGGCACTCATGTTTGCAGCTGTGAAGAGAAATGGCAAATATTTACCTTTGGAATTGCATTGGGTGGAGTAGCACAATGGGTTATTTGTACATTACTTGTAATGTATTTGTTGCAGCAATTGTCACAACATAGTTCACTTAAAGTCTCAGAGGAAGTACATGTGAAGCCTGCATACATAAGGGTATCTCACACCTAGCATATCCATGTCTCTACATGATGGATGACATCAGCCTAAACTACTCATCCAAATAATGCCTAATGCATCTGACATTATGGCTGAACCTCTTCCGCATACTGACTTCACTACATATGTCACTCTATGTGATAACTATCACAACCCTCACTCAATGCCATTTGTAATTTGTTGTTTGCTAATATTGAACCCATGGGCCATAACCGAATGTGTACACTAGGGGCCAGATGTAGGAAGACGGAAAATTGCGACTTTCAATTTGCTATGCAGAACGGTGTCTCCGACACCGTCTGCGAGTCGCTATGGGGTCGCAAAGACCCACCTCATTAATATCAATGAGGTGGGTCCCAATTTGCGCCCCCTTAGCGACTATGGGCACTCACGGGGATGGAGGCCTGCTGGGAACAGCAGACCTCCATGTCTGTGACTGCTTTTAAATAAAGCAGGTTTTTTTTTCCCAAGTGTAGCCCGTTTTCCTTAAAGGAAAACGAGCTGCACTTAGAAAAATAAACCAAAACCTTTATTTTCGGATTTTTTCAGGGCAGGTAGTGGTCCCTTGGACCACTGCCTGCTCTGCAAAAATATTTTTGGGTCCACTCACAAAGGGGAAGGGGTCCTATGGGGACCCCTTCCAGTTTGCGAGTGGGTTACCATCCACTTCAAGTGGATGGTAACTGCCACTCCCTTTGCGACCACGTACTCGGTCGCAAATGGAATTGCATACTACTGTGAGTCGCAATTAGGAAGGGAACACCCCTTCCTATTTGCGAGTCGGAAATGCATTTTGCGAGTCGGTTCTGACTCACAAAATGCATTTCTGCATAGCAAACAGACGTTTGCCACTCGCAAAGGGCGATATTTGCCGTTTGCAACTTGAAAACTGTTTGCTACATCTGGCCCTAGGTTCCAAACAAAGTTGCAAAAGGTCACAAGTACGTGTAACATACTGGTTGCTACAGTCCTAGGTACCCTATCCCCAATCACATGGCAGTCTTTGAGGGTGGGGTGGGAAGAACAACCAACAATCCCAGGTTCAATGCACATCCAGGAGTGTATAGAAAGGTCAACAAGTATGTGCCTTCACACACAACACCAATGAAGGGCTAGCAACACGTTGGAGTCAGCCAAACATTGTCATATCAAAGGTCCACACATGTCAAAATGCTCTGACTCAGGCCAACATCACATACTATCATTGAGGCATTTTTTACAACACAAACAGAGGAGCAAGAACACCCATGTTCATGAGTCGACTGAACACCTAGGCCATTGCACTCTAGTCACACACACTTCTAGTTCAACTAGTGGAAGTACATGCCCCCGGAAGATCCAACCGACAGTGTACACAGTGCATCCTCAACTAGGAAGCTGCACATTTCATACAAGCCATTTGCCAAAGCTATCTGGGAGAATGTCAATCTGATATGCAGACTCAGTTCAAGCCAAGTCCCAGAGCAACTCTTACATTAACCAGTGTATTCCACATGACTCTTCCCATTCCCCATAGCGGCCCAACTGGAATGACCTACAGCCCCTAAATCTGAGAGATGGCTAAGTATTGGTCTACAGAAACAGAAGTGATATTTGAAATCCCACTAAAGCAACAATGCCAATGAACAGCCAGCGCATCAAATCATGAATTCTGTTGAACACACAGTAGTCCATCATGCATCACTAGCAAACAATAAATATAGCACTCAGGCCACACTCACTGTAGGTATCGGGGTCCTCAAAATGTGCCACCTCTCCCACGGTGTACGGTGCTGGTCCACCTGTAAAGCATGAAAGGAAGAATATACTCAGACTCGGTGCACTGACAAATAATTGCAGTTACTATGACACTGTGTGAATATGACATGTTAATGATACACTTTCCCACATGCTCATACTGCATGGATGAATTTTTATTCAACATTAACATTGGATGAGTCTCCTGCTACAGTTACACACCCTACTACACACATGCAGTGGCCAGGACAGTCAGGTGTTGTCAAAGATACCCCTCCATTAGTATGCCCCAACAATAATGGCTTGCATACATCTCATCATGTGCATCCCAGAGAGACATCCAAAAGCTGGTTACTTGAGGACTGCATGACCCCTCACAATCAAACAGGCTAGGTGGACATTTTCAACACACAGCAACCAGACACACATGTGACATATGTGTGGACAACATAGCTAACTTCATGTGACGTGAAGGCACCACACATTTATAGCATCATCATGGGTTTACAATTTTCTGTCTAGCTATGGCGTCAACATATGTAGGTATGTTGTTTCTACATGACTTTCTCACTGGCCAATATGACCTGTAGAGTTCAAATAGAGGCATTAGCGTGTTGCTTGTCTGACACAAAGGCAACACTACATTACATACAGCTACAGGCATCCGGTATGTGTTGAAAACATGAGCCATCTGACTGCTAGCATTGGTCTTCCTACACATTGTGCAACAAATACACATTAGGGCCCATATTTATACTTTTTTAGCACCACATTTGCGTCATTTTTGGACGCAGAAACGGCGCAAACTTGCAAAATACAATTGTATTTCGTAAGTTTGTGCCGTTTTTGCGTCAAAAAGCGGCGCAAATTTGGTGCTAAAAAAGTATAAATATGGGCCTAGGTTTCCCTAGCATTACACACAGTCAGCTACTTATCTAGCAGATTGGGTAACAATCATCACATGTCCCCACACAGATTTCTTTTATTCATATGTAATTGATTTCTACTCACCAACATGGCCACCAATTCTGATTCCCAGGTGGTCCAGCAGGTCCTGCTCCCTGGATATGAGATCAGCCCAGCGGTGCTTTAGTTGATGCTCATTCCTCATGCTCCCGTACACCCGGACCAGGTGATGGCGCACCTTCCCCCACCGGACTTTACGTGCCTCCGTGTGATACCCCTGTATCACACGGCCCCCAGCCTCCACCATGAGTGGGAGGAAATGGCAAACGAGCCAAATGAATCCCCCCAATTCCTCCTCACCCATCCTGGCAAGCCGAGGCCTACCTGACATATTAACTAATTTAAAGGAGAAAAATTAGATAAACAAGTAAAAGTGGGAAATGGGGAAAGGTAGAGTAGTGAAGGAAAAAGAAAACTTAAGAAAAATAGCCCAACTAACCCCAAAGTTAAACTACCCAGAACAGACTCCCACAGACAATATAAACAAAAACAGGATTGGACAAAAGTACACTAAACAGACTGAGACAATATTAGACAACAAGACTAGGATCACAAAAAGACAAAATACAAGGTACACAGGACACAAAAGCAGTTAAACACAGGACTACACTTTTCACACAACCACACAGTCTAGATAAATCTGAGACTGCAAAGTGAAAGTGAAAGTTAACTACCAGTACAGATTTTGTAAACAGGATATCCTATTACATCACTTCCTGCATAAAATGGCTGCCGTTTTTATTTTCCCGTTATGCGTCATATTTTAAGCATACACATTGTGCGTCATATTTTTTTACGCATAACATTGCACATAATGCAGAGTCAAAATTAATTTCTTCATTGTTCCCTTACATTATTGTGAGGCTGATTTTACAGTTCTAGTGTAGAATTAATAAATTAATAAGGTACATGACATGTCCACCATATTGTCCATGTTGCGTCAAATTTCCACGCATACAGCATGGGCGTCATAATTTTTTCACGTACAGGAGTGCACAGAATGCAGAGTCAAAAAATATGATATGAAAATTAATAAATTAATAAGGTACATGACATGTCCACCATATTGTCCATGTTGCGTCAAATTTCCACGCATACAGCATGGGCGTCATAATTTTTTCACGTACAGGAGTGCACAGAATGCAGAGTCAAAAAATATGATATGAAAATTAATAAATTAATAAGGTACATGACATGTCCACTATATTGTCCATGTAGCGTCAAATTTCCACGCATACAGCATGGGCGTCATAATTTTTTCACGTACAGGAGTGCACAGAATGCAGAGTCAAAAAATATGATATGAAAATTAATACATTGATAAGGTACATGACATGTTCACCATATTGTCCATGTTGCTTCACATTTCCACGCATACAGCATGGGCGTCATAATTTTTCCACGTACAGGACTGCACAGGATGCAGAGTCAAAAATTATGATATGAAAATTATCATTTCATGGCAAAATATGAGAAACATTTATGAAAATTTATATTTGACTCTGCATTCTGTGCACTCCTGTACGTGAAAAAATTATGACGCCCATGCTGTATGCGTGGAAATGTGAAGCAACATGGACAATATGGTGGACATGTCATGTACCTTATTAATTTATTAATTTTCATATCATATTTTTTGACTCTGCATTCTGTGCACTCCTGTACGTGAAAAAATTATGACGCCCATGCTGTATGCGTGGAAATGTGAAGCAACATGGACAATATGGTGGACATGTCATGTACCTTATTAATTTATTAATTTTCATATCATATTTTTTGACTCTGCATTCTGTGCACTCCTGTACGTGAAAAAATTATGACGCCCATGCTGTATGCGTGGAAATTTGACGCAACATGGACAATATGGTGGACATGTACCTTATTAATTTATTAATTTTCATATCATATTTTTTGACTCTGCATTCTGTGCACTCCTGTACGTGAAAAAATGATGACGCCCATGCTGTATGCGTGGAAATTTGACGCAACATGGACAATATGGTGGACATGTACCTTATTAATTTATTAATTTTCATATCATATTTTTTTACTCTGCATTCTGTGCACTCCTGTACGTGAAAAAATGATGACGCCCATGCTGTATGCGTGGAATTTTGATGCATTTTTAAATTATGTCTTCATTTTTTTAAGTTGGGGAAGGAAATTTGTCATGGCCAAACGGTGCTATGTGATACACATTTGTGGTTAGCTATGACACATGTCCCTTATTGGATGTATAGAAGGCATTCACACTGTAATATTTATGATACCTTAAAAAAATGTATTAACCATATTTGTACACATATTTTGGGTAATTGCTGATGGGTATTTTGAAATGATGGATGGGATACCATGATGTATTCCTTCTCAAAAATGTGTCCACAATTATCATGGTAATGCATTTATCTATAGTCAAAACAGGGAGTGCAATAGTCACTTACAGTTTTTATGGGGCTAACCATGTCCTATTATGATTTTGTGTATCTGATTTGTTTTTGACTTTTGACATGTAGGCCACACATGCGCCTTATGCATGTGTTTAGTTCACAAGTACATGATTCTTGTATATTTGGGGGGCGGTAGAGGTGGACTTAGGCCCCCAGCACCCTAGGGTTTGCCCATCCAGATTTGCTAATGTATCCATGGCTTTTATTTATTCTGTTATGCAAAACCTGCAGCAGCAGGCTAATATAAGGCCATAGGGTATGAATCACTGTTAGCCATTCATTCATCTCATTTGCCCATTTGATGTTTGCACTATTGATGATTTGGAGCAATCTGACATACCATTTTGCAATGACTATGTTTGCAAAATCTCAGCGTTCCTCATGTGCTGATGACAAATAGATTGTTGATGTATGTGGCCCTTTATGCATTTCCTTGTTTAGTGGCATGTTACATTGTTCCTGCTAGGTTCAAACTGGGACACTACTGTGATGGGCAGCTTGCAAATATTTGGTTGATTGGATGACATATGTTTATATGTGTGTGCGAATGTGGATCCACTATCACCTGTCTGGGTGTATGTTGTCACTGTAACTTCAAGGTCTCCTCATGAGTTAGTGGCAGCTAATGTTGTTCCAATTGGGTATTGTTCATATCAAAAACTTGAGAGAAGCCATTGAGGACATGGTCACGTACACATGGATGGTCCCACCCTGTCACTGAACACGTGTGATGAGACTTTCAAATGATCTACATTTTTGGGCTGAGTGAGAGACTGTCTCAGGTGTCTGGATCAGGCATGTGTAATTGCCACATTTGTACTCCTGTTGGCCTCTGTGGATGGTAATGTATCATGTAACATCCTACCCTCTGTGCATACATTTGTGATGTTTTTTTTTTGTGTCATGATTGTTATATCATTATTGCTCAATGAGACGACATTCTTCTTCAGCAATTTCGAACTAAAGGTGGGCAGAAATGAATAGGCCAAAGCATGATGTGGTGTTTGTTATCTGTGTTTATTTACAATTGTGCAATAAGTGTTGATATAAGAAATTATGAAAAAAAAATATTTACAAGCTGTTGGCGCCTACGCACTCCTGCTGCCGTGTTTGGTTGTTCCCCCTCCTGTTGCAGGCCAGCATCCTCCTCTTCGTCATCTTCAGGCATGTCTGGGTTTGGTTCAAGGAGGGGAATGTTCCTTTTTACACAAATGTTGTGCAATATGGCACAAGTGAGTATGATCTTACAGGCCATCTCTGGGGAATAGAGTAGGCTACCACCAGTGATGTCAAGGCAGCGGAACCTTGACTTTAGGATCCCAAAGGTCCGCTCAACAATGCTGCGTGTCCTCTTATGGGCGTCGTTGTATGCCCGCTCTGCAGCAGTAGTGGGGTTCCCAAATGGTGTCATTAACCAAGGCTGGATGCCATACCCCTGATCAGCTGAAATAGAAACACAGAATGGGATCAATTAGATGTAGAAAGCACTCTTTTACAGACCTTTGATTGCAGTAGTTGTCTTGTGTTGTCTGTGACTCTTTTGTGTACTAATGTGACAACCTATACTTGTAGGGTAAAAGTTTTGCATTGAGTTTTTTCCTTGGCTGAGCAAGTGTTTGTTAGCTAGCCGTTTGTCAGCAGTCTGTATTTTTATTTGCATAATAGTGTGCCCTCCCTTGACTTGTGACTTGTGATACAGGTGTCCGTGTGTCTTCACTGGGGGTGAGATGATAGTTCCATGCAGAGTTAACACATGAAAGTGTAGTTAAGACGTTCATATGAAAGTACCCTGGACATCCCATACCTTAAGACTTATGCAATGTATTAATGTACAGGTTATTGTGACACTTCCAATTTGCAAGGTGACATTTAGGCAACCACACTCATTAATGTCTTCACATTAAGCTGTGGAGTACATTCCAATGTGCGACAGGTTCAATGGTGACTTCAGAAACATGGCTAGTGATGTCAGGACCTCAGTGTGTTCCTGGCTAGGTGTTGCTATTGTGGTGTATGTGTTGTGTGTCCTAGAGGGTTGCTGTGCAGTGTGTATATAAGTTGGATTTTTGTACTTACCAACAAGTAGTCCATTGCCATAACGTCCATCCTGGAAGTGTTGGTTGATGGTAGAGTGACGGAAGATGAATGCATCATGTACACTCCCAGGATATTTTGCCACAATGTTGCTGATCAATCCTTGGTGATCGACTATGGCCTGCACATTGATTGAATGTGTGTGCTTCCTGTTGCGGTAGAGGTGTTCTGTTGCAGCAGGTGGCACAAGGCGTACGTGTGTGCAGTCGATTGCACCAAGGACGTGTGGGAAGCCACTGATGGCGTAGAACCCCTGTTTTGTTTCCTGCTGCTTCTGCAGTGTGTTAGGGAAGCAGATGTGGAGGGGTGTCAGGCAAATGATGGCATCCAGTACTTTTGGCAGGAATGCGGAGAATGATGGTTGTGATATTCCACCAACCAGGGCACCAGTTGTCTGAAACGAGCCACTTGCCAGCAGGTGAAATACGGCAAGCAGCTTTGTTTCTGTTGGGATGGTGTGGGGTGTCACCAAAGTGGGGGCCAACTGCTGTTCAATATTTCTCAGCAGCTGCTGAATGGCCTGCCAGTTCAACCGGTACCTCTGGATGATGTTGTGTTCCCTGAGGCCATGCAGGGTTGTTCTTGGGCGGAATATCCTCTCCTGCCTTCTGCGCTGCCTTTGGGGTCCCTGCTGTTGTTGTTGTAGCTGCTGTTGTTGCTGCAGGGCTCTGCGTCGACGTGCACGCTGAATGAAAATCACCTCCATGTCTCCCTGTTGCTGCTCTGCTGCTCTGCTGCTCTGCTGCTCTGTTGTTTGTTCTGTGTGTTCTGAATAAATACAGGTGCGTTTGCCCCATTTTAACGCCTGACCTGACCCAGGCGTTAAATTTTGACGCAAATCGGGCTTTGCGTCATTTTTTTGCGCACCCTCCCGGCCGAGAGTCATTTTTGCCCAGAAGCATAAATACGGCGCACGGCTGTGTGCGTCGTTTTTTGGACGGGAACGCCTACCCTGCATATCATTAACGCAGGGCGGGTTGCCGCATCCAGAAAATGGCGCACATTGCAGATTTTTCCCTTGCGCGGGCTCGGGCGTCAGGGTTTAAATATGGGGCAACGTTTGCGCTGATTGTGCGTCAGAATTTTTGACGCACATTCGGCGCAAACGGAGTATAAATATGCCCCGTAGTTTTCAGTGTGCAGATTGCTAGTTAGAGCCGACAATTTAAGCGCTGGTTTCACCCACCATTTTGTCCCTGGCTCTTGAATTGTAGTCGACTGGTGGGTTTCATATACAGAAAAAAGCACAAGCAAATCTAAACACTAAAATAAATGTCTGGCTTTGCTTAAAAGACAGGAGGTAAGATGCAGGGCCTGACCGCAGTCCAGGCCCTGTGCCCAATCTCTACTGCACAGCACACTCTAAAGCTGTGTTCAGGATCTGGCCGCAGGCCAGGCCCTTTGCCCAAAACCTGCTGGGCTAGACTCACTGCTAGGATGCTGTTTTGGGATTGACAATGCGCTCTCTAAGTTTGACATTTATTCATTCTATCATTCATTCAAAGCTGAAGGCTATGTGCAACAGACGTTGAGGAACAAAGGGGAGCTGGATGTGGGAGGTGACTGAAAGGCAGTGCACAGCAGGAAATCAGAATTATGTACATCATACCAAAACCCATAAAATTTACTGAAAAAAACGGATTGATAGTTCCGGGAAAATGCATAAAACCACTGAAATTCCCTTTTTTGGTTAAGAACGCACATAAAACAACCCATACTGTCTGCCATGCACAAAACACATATTTGCTAAGAGCACGGGCTCACAAGCACAGTTAACAAATCACGGTGGATTTCACGACAATCTGATATTTTATGTCACGTTTTTTTACACCAAAAAATGTTTTTCTGCACACAATAGAATATTCACATGTAGTTTTTAATTCATGCTTCAGATAAGCATTTACTTATAATACAGAAAGTAGTGTTTTTAGATTGCAAAAACCTTTTCCATATGGCTTCTCCATTTATCAAATAGTCCCTGTCACTTGGGTGAAAACAATGTAATTCGTACATTGCAGTGGAGTATTAAGATTCTTAGGAGACAGAACGATACACCTCTCAGCAAATGGCTTGAAGTTAGAGATATATTTTCTTCTGGCCTGGTATAGGATGTGAATGACAAAGTTTTAAAGCAATGGGTGAAGGGATCTTTCTCAAGCAGACAAATGCCCGAAGGGAGATTACCAACGGCCCATTCTCTGTATATAGGAAACAATAGGTCTGAGCTCTTAAGCCAGACCTAAAAAGTGACACTTTTTTCTGTACTAAGTTACCCTGGTTTACGTACTAGAAATTCCTAATGCATGTCTGCAAAACACAACAAACACCATGTATCAGGTTTCCTTGGCCTAATTCTCGCTTCCTATTTGAATGCCCTTTTCAAAGATGTCCTGGGTATCCAGGAGGGGTATGGGCCAGTTATTCCCCTAATCAGAAGTCTTGAAGTTATAAAGAATTGAAAATCCACTGAAAGTATTCAAGTTATTTCAGTTCAAATATGGTGCTTGTAACATATGATCCAAAGGTCTGGAATTCCAAGGTTATTTATAAATATTCATTACAAACAAAGGTCGTGGATGTTTAAGTTGAAAAGACTGAGAGCCTTTATTAATGTTCATTACAAACAAAGGTCATGGATGTTTTAAGATGAAAAGACTGAGATCCGACACATGTTTTGCCCCCAATGGAGGGTCCACCTGGGGCTTTTTCAAGGCTGCAAGATATAGATGATAAAGACTGAAAGTGCAAAAAAGGTTATTAAACACTTCAAGCTTTGTGTCATGCATAATCATTAATGTGACTAAAAAGGAAAGAGTCCCAAACGGTATTCAGTGAATACGGTGTAGCTATAAGGAGATGTGATTACAGACATCCCCTTGTGGATAGAGGTATAAGTGAAATCCAAGAGAAGAAACGGGAGGAATTCCAATATTGACTATGAATTAGATGTGAAAGATTAGGATCAAAGATGATGATTCTCTATATTCGTTATAGTTTGGTCATGCACCTTTGAAAGTGCTATAGGTTAGTAAGACAGATACTAGCGAAGAATGATTAGTGATCTGTCCTCATAAAAGGTGTGATATCACCAGATTAATGTATCATTGAGATAGAACCAGTAGATGATATATAGAGATAACTCATACCTAGTACATGTTATCATAGTAAATTCAATATTTACGAACACTCATTGGTAGATCATTGTATTCAGTCTGTTAAATGAAAGATAATGTCATGTAAAATATAGTAACAAACACCAAAAATATTATCTAGTTCACAGACACTCTTATCTCTCGAGTAAAGCTTAGTATATAGACTAAAGTTGATCAGTGTAAAAAGTATTTGTAAAAATTGGTAAATACATAGGTAATAGCAGTAAACATATTATGTTGTAGGGCAGCCACCAGGGATGGAATTACTACTCACTTGGAGAGAAATCAGCAGTTAAACAAACGTTTGCTGATCTGAGAGAGATGTGATGGGAATGCAAAGGGACGTTTTGGTTTAGTCGGTAGACTGCTGTTTATCACTGTGAAAAATGTACCAATTGTCTCTATATATCAGGGGCAACTTCTTCGCAATGGCAGAGGAGCGTCGCCCCACTGGCTCAGAGCCCACAGCAGAAAAATAAAACAATACTTTAATATTGTTTTATTTTCCTGTAATAAACAAACAGTTGACCTATAAATGGGATAACAATGCTGGGGATTATAAAAAAGTAATACCTGCAATTGAATATTTGCTTTTATTCCCACAACAATTGAACCAAAATATCTCTCCATGCTCGGAAATAATACCCTCATTCAGCTTCCCTTTCTCACCTTCACAAAGCAACAAAATGTGTTTTCCTTATTCACAAGTAAATTGTTCAGTCTACACTCACTGAACCAGGAAGTTTACATTTTTGAATAGTCAAGAAAATAACCACAGATATCCATTTTCCTGTGACCTAATAAAATTACATAATTCACAAATATGGTGATAAGCCTGGTAGGATCACTGGGTGAGTGTTCTTCCTTTCCGGGATTATGGCAATTCAGTTTATACTGGGTTACTTGATTCGTTTATTTCAGGATTGCAAAATATCCAAATGTTAGCAGGCTGGCTGAGACGTGAGCCCAACATGTGTAAATTGTTGTTATCACTTTGCAGATTGATGCACTGGCTGCCTGTAAACCAAAGCATTCATTTTAAGAAACTGTGCGCCATACCTGGCACCTTCTGCACGACGTCGACCTCCCTTTCTATCCAGTGCGGAGACCCCTGCATGTGACAGTGAGACATTCTTTACATTAAAGTTGTGTGCTTCAAGCACCAACCCTATGGGGGCTCATTCTCCTGTGTCCAATGGCCTAAGTTATAGCCTTTTCAATGCATTCCCAGTGGATCTGTGGGGACTTAGGGATCATCTCCTTTTTCAGCAAATGCTGAAAGCCTACATTTTCTGTGAACTCTCTCTTTATGTTCACTCTTCTTTGTTTTCAGGTTGCCGCTCTGCCTTCCTAAGTTCTAGCTGCTCATATATAAATAACTTAAGTAAAAAATATAATAAACACATTAAATTAAGTACATTAGGTAATACTCTGAAAATCTCAAGTGGAAAAGTTGTATTGTACGTGGTTAGATTAGCCCAAGCAGTGGACATTAGATACATGATCATCCTGCTCTTGTACTGTAAAGAGGAGCATTAGCACCACAATCTAAAACTACATCTTACTCTTTGCTCTTGGTCTCTCCAATTATGGCCACATAAATCATATTGTTAGTGAAATATCTCTCTGTAGCCCATATGCAGTGTGCTCTAAAGGCTCTGCATATACTTCCAGACTATTTGATACAGCTTCAGTTCAATCGCCATTTTATGGTATTATGACTTTATTTAGAATGTGTTGGAAAGTGGACTATTGGTAAGGGCAGGTAAGTACTTACACTTAGCAATAGGCCACTAACGCCCACTAGGTCCAGTCTGGGTCTCAATAAACTAATCCCAGTTCAACCTTTGGTAGCTTGGCAACAAGCAGTTAGGTTTCACTTAGGAGACAGGTGTGTAAAGCATTTAATAATCACAAAACAGTAAATAAGTAAAACACATAACAGAATAAAAATCCAACACCAGTTTATAAAAATAGATTACATTGATAGCTTTAAAATGACAATAGAACAACAAAACTCCAATTAAGGGAACTGGAGAAATGAATTTTTAAAGATTAAGGTGGTCATTACAACCTCAGCGGTCTTTTTGACAGAACGCAGAGGAACCGCCGTGCTGAAGACCGCCAGTGCAGGTGGTTTTCCGCTTGGCGAATTATGATTGCTGGCAGGCCTCCGTCCTTTTTCGGACGGTGAGCCGCCAGCAGCCATACTGGCGGTCGGCGGGGAAGTGGAGGTTGCTCCAGCTCCACCGCCCCGTCATCAGAACACCGCCCACCGAATCACGTTCCGTGATTCGGTGTGACGGTGTTCTGGTGACGGGGTGCTGGAGCTGGAGCAGCCCCCATGGATCCTGACCCCTCCCGGAAGATCAACGGACAAGGTAAGTTGATCATCCGTTAGGGGAGGGGATGGGGGGCGTTGTGTGTTGTGTGCGTGCATGGGGGTGTGTGTGTGTGAGTATGTAGAGGGGGTGTGTGAGTGCGTGTATGCATGTGGGGGTGCTGTGTGGTTGAAAATGTGCACGTGTCTGTCTGTTTGTATGTCTGTCAGTATGTGTACGTGCGTGTCTGTATGTAAGTGTGTGTGTACGACTGTGTGTGTGTATGTTGGTATGTATGTTGGTATGCGTGCGGGTATGTGTATTGGTGGTGTCTGTATGCGTGTAGAGTGGGGGTGTGTTGCAATGTTCGGGGTAGGGGTGGGGAGGGGGGTCCTGCCACCTGTGGGGGGTGGCAGGGGTTTGGGGGGAAGGACTCAGCAGCGGTGGTGAGGGATGGGGGAGACCCCTATCAGTGCCAGGGAAGGGATTCCCTGGCACTGATAGTGCCTACTGCCATGGATTTCATGGTGGTTCCAAACCACCTGAAATCCATGGCGGTCAGCAGGGTCATGATACTGCCGGCGGTCTTGTGACAGCCGCCGGGGTCCAGCCCAGTGGTCGTCTCCACTCTGGCGATCAGAATGGAGAAGTGGCGGATGACCATGGCGGTAAACGCCATGGTCATAATTCCATTTTTTTTCCGCCAGCCGGTTGGCGGTAATACCGTCACTTCTCCACCGACCGCCAGGGTCATAATGAGGGCCTAAATGTTTTCTAGTGCTTAGAAAACAAAAGTGCCAATCTAGACATCTGGCCGCACTTGACCGGGGCAAAGTCAAAAGTTGAGGCCGACCACGATGGAGCCCTGCTCGGCTACACTGAGTGGGAGGCCTCGGTCAAAGTTTTAGAAGAATTTTTGAAGATCTCTTACCAACCTGGACGAAATCACAAGTGGAATCCAACCTCACTGGAGTCCTCTTCGGATACGCATCACAGGAGGCCTCAGTAAAGAGTTCTACGTTCGGACTTAGACGATTTTACAGGACGGAAATCTTCGTCCGGGACCAAGTCGAAGTTGAAGCCGACCTCGCTAGAACCCTCCTCTGATACACTGCATGGGAGGCCTCAATCAACTCTTTACCTTCGGACTTAATAAGGTTTTTGAGCTTTTCCGATTCGATGTTGGATGACCCTCCAGAGCAAGCTGATTTCAATCCAACAACGTCGGATTGCCTTTCAACAAGCCCCCAATGAAATCCAGAAAGTCTGGTGCTCTGGAGCTTTTCATTGGGACGAACCTGTAAGTCAGACTGGGTCACGGTCGACGTTGGCCGGCTTGACTCACGACGTGGGGTCGGTACACTTATGAAGCTTTTTTCCTTGCTCCTTGGGGTTAGAACTCCAACTCCCAGAATGCACCTGGTTCAAATCCAAAAATGACCACTGGTCAGCTGGTCAGTTTCTTCAGGGCTTGATGCAGGGAACTTTGGTGAGCTATTTTCTACTGATAGCATACAGGGAGTCCCTTCTTGAAACAGTAGAAGTCAGGCAAAGTCCTTTTCTTGGTGGAGCCTAAGTGTGCAGCTGGTGCAGTCCTTCTGAGTGCAATGTCCAGGTGCAGGCCAAGGATCCAGCAGGGCAGTTCTTCTTCTCCTTGTCTTGATTCTGTAGGGATCTGAGGTGGGGTGCAGCTCTGCCAATGTTTTCTTTGCTTCTGGGGCTGAAAACAGGGGGGTGCTCCTGTACAATCACGCGCAGGCCACCAACCTCTTGAGTGACCACTTCCTGGGAAGTGTGGAAAAGATCAATCCCTGGGAGCAACATTCCTCCAAAATCCAAGATGGCAAAAATTCAATCTTAGGGTTTAGATCTAGCTGAACCCACCTAATTGTGTGGTTAAGTTTCCCCTAACACACCTCTTCCCTAGAGTAATCAGGGGACACCTGGTTGTCTGGAGCTTCAGGAAATAGGGGAGGAATAGTGGCTGACTCAAATGTCCTTCCTTCCTTTCAAGTCCAGTTTGGCTGCCCTGCCCCCATCCTGTTCTACCATCTGCTGAGGCAGATCGCCTCCCACCAGATGCTTCCTTTGTTTCAATTCAGGCCATTTCACACCTAATCAAGAGGCTGACCTATCAGAGAAGGGAATTGCGGGGCTGAAACTGGTAACTTTTAGCAAGAGTTCTAAAACCCTTTCTAGGTACAAGTTATCTTAAATTCAACAGTGGCAAGTTGTTGGATTTATGATAAATTTTAATTTGATACTAAACGTGCTATATTTAGATCCCTCCTATGCAAAATAAGACTTTATTGTTTTAAAATAAGGTCTCTCCATCTTAGCCTATGGAGCCCATTCAGAACAATGGGGAAAACAAATGTAGCCATTTGTCCTCACCAGGGCTTATAAAACACCTTTTATAAAGTCCCCGCTTATACTTACACTGTACCCAACCATGGGGGCACTTAGGGAATACCTTAGGGGTGACATATTGTAAAAATAAGGTAGCCTACGACTTTTCAAGTACTTTTAATTCCTAGATCGAATTTGGGATTAACTTTAACTGATAACTTCCAGCAAGACAGGCATGCCTTTAAAATGACACTGGGCACCACAGCAGTGCACCTATGGGTGTACTACCTATCTGGGGTCTCTACACCTACATGCCCTACATTATACTAGGGACCTATAGGTAGCCAATTATAATTAGCCTCATTTGCATAATCCATTTTAATCAGAGCACAGGCCCTGGGACTGTTTAGCAGTGCCCAGGGCACCATCAGAGTCAGGAAAACACCAGTATGTGTGAAAAATGAGGGCAGAAAGCGAGGGTGCTTCTGCATTCAGCCCAGTTTTCCCTCAGGAGGTCCATGTAGAAGACTTCATCAATGTGCTTGCTTCGGAAACTTAATTTTTAACTTTTCAAGCTTTTTCTCTTTCCATATTGAAGCATAAGCTTTCACCACCCATGCTGATTGTCACTGTGCCCTCCACAAGTGTATATGTGTAGGAAATTACCCTCTTTCTGACATGCTTACTGTAGGAAAGTACCATCTTGCCTGGCATGTTACCCCCATATTTCACTGTATATATGTTGTTTTAGTTGTATGTGTCACTGGGACCCTGTCAGCCAGGGCCCCAGTGCTCATAAGTGTGCCCTGTATGTGTTACCTGTGTTATGACTAACTGTCTCACTGAGGCTCTGCTATCCAGCACCTCAGTGGTTATGCTCTCTCATTTTCTTTCCAAATTGTCACTAACAGGCTAGTGACCAATTTCACCAATTTACATTGGCATACTAGAACACCCTTATAATTCCCTAGTATATGGTACTGAGGTACCCAGGGTATTGGGGTTCCAGGAGATCCCTATGGGCTGCAGCATTTCTTGTGCCACCCATTGGGAGATCTGACAATTCTTACACAGGCCTGCCAGTGCAGCCTGAGTGAAATAACGTCCACGTTATTTCACAGCCATTTACCACTGCACTTAAGTAACTTATAAGTCACCTATATGTCTAACCTTTACCTGGTAAAGGTTGGGTGCTAAGTTACTTAGTGTGTGGGCACCCTGGCACTAGCCAAGGTGCTCCCACATTGTTCAGGGCAAATTCCCCAGACTTTGTGAGTGCGGGGACACCATTACACGCGTGCACTATACATATGTCACGACATATGTATAGTGTCACAATGGTAACTCCGAACATGGCCATGTAACATGTCTAGGATCATGGAATTGTCACCCCAATGCCATTCTGGCATTGGGGAGACAATTCCATGATCCCCTGAGTCTCTAGCTCAGACCCGGGTACTGCCAAACTACCTTTCCCGGGGTCTCACTGCAGCTGCTGCTGCTGCCAACCCCTCAGACAGGTTTCTGCCCTCCTGGGGTCCAGCCAGGCTTGGCCCAGGAAGGCAGAACAAAGGACTTCCTCAGAGAGAGGGTGCTACACCCTCTCTCTTTGGAAAAAGGTGTCAGGGCTGGGGAGGAGTAGCCTCCCCCAGCCTCTGGAAATGCTTTGATGGGCACAGATGGTGCCCATCTCTGCATAAGCCAGTCTACACCGGTTCAGGGATCCCCCAGCCCTGCTCTGGCGTGAAACTGGACAAAGGAAAGGGGAGTGACCACTCTCCTGACCTGCACCTCCCCTGGGAGGTGCCAGAGCTCCTCCAGTGTGCTCCAGACCTCTGCCATCTTGGAAACAGATGGTGACGTCAGAGACTCCTTCTGATAGGCTCCTTCAGGTGTTGCTAGCCTATCCTCTCTCCTAGGTAGCCAAACCTCCTTTTCTGGCTATTTAGGGTTTCTGCTTTGGGGAATTCCTTAGATAATGAATGCAAGAGCTCATCAGAGTTCCTCTGCATCTCTCTCTTCACCTTCTGCCAAGGAATCGACTGCTGACCGCGATGGAAGCCTGCAAAACTGCAACAAAGTAGCAAAGACGACTACTGCGACCTTGTAACGCTGATCCTGCCGCCTTCTCGACTGTTTTCCTGGTGGTGCATGCTGTGGGGGTAGTCTGCCTCCTCTCTGCACTAGAAGCTCCGAAGAAATCTCCTGTGGGTCGACGGAATCTTCCCCCTGCAACCGCAGGCACCAAAGAACTGCATCACCGGTCCTCTGGGTCTCCTCTCAGCACGACGAGCGAGGTCCCTTGAACTCAGCAACTCTGTCCAAGTGACTCCCACAGTCCAGTGACTCTTCAGTCCAAGTTTGGTGGAGGTAAGTCCTTGCATCCCCACGCTAGACTGCATTGCCGGGAACCGCGTGTTTTGCAGCTACTCCGGCTCCTGTGCACTCTTCCAGGATTTCCTTTGTGCACAGCCAAGCCTGGGTCCCCTGCACTCTAACCTGCATTGCACAACCTCCTGAGTTGTCCTCCGGCTTCGTGGGACCCTCTTGTGCAACTTCGGGTGAGCTCCGGTTCACTCCACTTCGTAGTGCCTGTTCCGGCACTTCTGCGGTGCTGCTTGCTTCTGAGAGGGCTCCTTGTCTTGCTGGGCGCCCCCTCTGTCCCCTCACGCAATTGGCGACATCCTGGTCCCTCCTGGGCCACAGCAGCATCCAAAAACCCTAACCGCGACCCTTGCAGGTAGCAAGGCTTGTTTGCGGTATTTCTGCACAAAAACACTTCAGAATCCAGAGCTTCTACCATCCGGTGGCAGCTTCTTTGCACCCACAGCTGGCATTTCCTGGGCATCTGCCCACTCCCGACTTGATCGTGACTTTTGGACTTGGTCCCCTTGTTCCACAGGTACTCTCGTCTGGAAATCCATTGTTGATGCATTGCTGGTGTTGGTCTTTCCTGCAGAATTCCCCTATCACAACTTCTGTGCCCTTTGGGGAACTTAGGTGCACTTGGCACCCACTTTTCAGGGTCTTGGGGTGGGCTATTTTTCTAACCCTCACTGTTTCCTTACAGTCCCAGCGACCCTCTACAAGGTCACATAGGTTTGGGGTCCATTCGTGGTTCGCATTCCACTTCTAGAGTATATGGTTTGTGTTGCCCCTATCCCTATGTGCCCCCATTGCATTCTATTGTGACTATACATTGTTTGCACTGTTTTCTATTGCTATTACTGCATATTTTGGTATTGTGTACATATATCTTGTGTATATTTGCTATCCTCATACTGAGGGTACTCACTGAGATACTTTGGCATATTGTCATAAAAATAAAGTACCTTTATTTTTAGTATATCTGTGTATTGTGTTTTCTTATGATATTGTGCATATGACACTAGTGGTACTGTAGGAGCTTCACTCGTCTCCTAGTTCAGCCTAAGCTGCTCTGCTAAGCTACCTTTTCTATCAGCCTAAGCTGCTAGACACCCCTCTACACTAATAAGGGATACTTGGGCCTGGTGCAAGGTGTAAGTACCCCTTGGTACTCACTACAAGCCAGTCCAGCCTCCTACATTGGTTGTGCAGCGGTGGGATAAGTACTTTGCAACTACTTACCACTTTGTCATATTGTACTTTTCATAAGAGAAAAATATACAAAACAAGTTCAGTGTATGTACACCTAACCAAAAAGCTTTGCTTTTCTTCTCTCACTTCTTTGCTAAGTGCTGAAAAGTACCTCTAAACTTTCAAAAAGTTCTTAAAAAGTTTTAAAAGTTTTTTTTCTGTTCTTTAAAAAGTTCTAAAACCTTTTCTTCCTTTTTCTGTCCCTTAAACTCTTGTCTATCATGTCTGGTACAGGCCAAACTCTTGATCTGTCCAGCATAGCTTATGACAACCTTAGCTGGAAGGAAGCAAGGAGTCTCTGCATAGATAGAGGTTTAAGGGTAGGGAAGAATCCCTCAAGACAACTGTTAGTTAATATGCTCATTGAACAAGATAAGACCTTAGTTGGCACTTCTGGTGAGAAATTAGCTGATGGTTCTCAGTCTGACCCTGGGGCACCCCTAGCAAAAGATTTAGAAGGGAACCTTCCCAACCTGCCCATTAGCAGGCCACTTAGCAATGCTGGTACTAATGTGAGTTCTCATCACAGTAGGAGTATTACTTCTGTTAGCCAGGTTGTTAGAGTGCCATCTGTTAGGGCCAGGTCTCCCTCTGTTCATTCTCACCATACTTCTGTTTCAAGGCATGCCCCACCCATCCACCCTGATGACAGAGTGTTAGAAAGGGAACTCAATAGATTGAGAGTGGAAGAATCCAGGCTGAAGCTCAAAAAGCAACATCTGGATTTAGATAGGCAGTCCTTTGATTTAGAAAGAGAAAGACAGAGGTTGGGGTTAGGACCCCATGGTGGCAGCAGCAGTATTCCAAATAGTCATCCTGTAAAAGAGCATGATTCTAGGAATCTGCACAAGATAGTTCCCCCTTACAAGGAGGGGGATGACATAAACAAGTGGTTTGCTGCACTTGAGAGGGCCTGTGTTGTACAGGAGGTCCCTCAAAGGCAGTGGGCTGCTATCCTATGGCTATCTTTCAGTGGAAAGAGTAGGGATAGGCTCCTTACTGTGAAAGAAAGTGATGCCAATAATTTTACAGTTCTTAAGAATGCACTCCTAGATGGTTATGGCTTAACCACTGAACAGTACAGGATGAAGTTCAGAGAAACCAAAAAGGAGTCTTCACAAGACTGGGTAGACTTTGTTGACCATTCAGTGAAGGCCTTGGAGGGGTGGTTACATGGCAGTAAAGTTTCTGACTATGAAAGCCTGTATAACTTAATTCCGAGAGAGCATATTCTTAATAATTGTGTGTCTGATTTGTTACACCAGTACCTGGTAGACTCTGATCTGACCTCTCCCCAATAATTGGAAAAGAAGGCAGACAAATGGGTCAGAACAAGGGTGAACAGAAAAGTTCATACAGGGAGTGACAAGGATGGCAAGAAGAAGGATGGTAAGTCTTCTGACAAGGGTGGGGACAAATCTAAAAATGAGTCTTCATCAGGCCCACAAAAAAACTCTGGTGGGGGTGGTGGGCCCAAATCCTCTTCAAATCAAAACAAAGAAAAGAAATCATGGTGCTATTTATGTAAAATAAAAGGCCATTGGACAACTGATCCCAGTTGCCCAAAGAAAAGCACCAAGCCTCCTACCACTACAACCCCTGCTGCTACACCTAGTGCCCCCAGTAATAGTAGTGGTGGTGGGAGCAAACCTACTAATAGCCAATCCAAGGGAGTAGCTGGGCTCACTTTTGGTAATTTAGTTGAGGTTGGTCTGATTAGGGAGACCACAGAGGCTGTGTTAGTCTCTGAGGGGGCCATTGATTTGGCCACCTTGGTTGCTTGTCCCCTTAACATGGATAAGTACAAGCAACTACCCCTAATAAATGGTATTGAGGTTCAGGCCTACAGGGACACAGGAGCCAGTGTTACAATGGTAATAGAGAAACTGGAAACCCTGAACAACACCTACTTGGTCACCAGTACCAAGTAACCGATGCTCATAACAACACTCTTAGCCACCCCATGGCTGTTGTGAATCTCAACTGGGGGGGGTGGTTACTGGTCCAAAGAAAGTTGTGGTTGCTTCAGATTTACCTGTAGACTGTCTACTAGGGAACGATTTAGAGACATCAGCTTGGGCAGAAGTGGAGTTGGAGGCTCATGCAGCAATGCTGGGCATTCCAGGGCATATTTTTGCTTTAACCAGGGCTCAGGCCAAAAAGCAAAAAGGACAGGGTGACTTGGATCCTGGAAGAATGGACCAAGTGCTCCCTAAAGCTAGGGTTAGTAAAGGTAAAACACTACCTACTATCCCTCCCTCTACAGTGGATTCAACTTCTGAGGAAGAAGAATTTCGACCCTGTGCAGAACCTACACCAGAGGAGCTGGAAGAAGACTCTGCTCAGCTTTTGGGTGAAGGGGGGCCTGCCAGGGAGGAGCTGAGTGTGGCACAGCATACCTGTCCCACACTAGAGGGAAGCTGTCAAACAAGCAAATGGGGATGTCAGTGACTCTCACAGAGTTTACTGGGAGGACAACCTTTTGTATACTGAAGCAAGGGATCCAAAACCTGGAGCTGCCAGGAGATTGGTGATTCCTCAGGAATACAGAAAGTTCCTCCTAACTCTAGCCCACGACATTCCCTTAGCTGGACATTTAGGGCAAATGAAAACTTGGGACAGGCTTGTCCCCTTGTTTCATTGGCCTAGAATGTCAGAGGACACAAAGGAATTTTGTAAGTCCTGTGAAACCTGTCAAGCCAGTGGCAAGACAGGTGGCACTCCAAAGGCACCCCTTATTCCACTGCCTGTGGTTGGGGTTCCCTTTGAAAGGGTAGGGGTTGATATAGTTGGCCCCCTTGACCCTCCTACTGCTTCAGGCAATAGGTTTATCTTGGTGGTAGTGGACCATGCCACCAGATATCCTGAAGCAATTCCTCTAAGGACCACTACAGCTCCTGCAGTGGCAAAGGCCCTCCTGGGAATCTTTTCCAGGGTGGGCTTCCCAAAAGAGGTGGTATCAGACAGGGGAAGCAATTTCATGTCTGCTTACTTAAAGGCCATGTGGAAGGAATGTGGTGTTACATACAAGTTCACCACACCCTATCATCCACAAACAAATGGACTGGTTGAGAGGTTTAATAAAACTCTCAAAGGAATGATAATGGGACTCCCTGACAAACTCCGCAGGAGATGGGATGTCCTGTTACCTTGCCTCCTTTTTGCTTACAGGGAGGTACCCCAGAAAGGAGTGGGCTTCAGCCCTTTTGAACTCCTATTTGGACACCCTGTAAGAGGTCCTCTAACACTTGTGAAGGAGGGTTGGGAACAACCTTTAAAAGCTCCAAAGCAAGACATAGTGGACTATGTACTTGGCCTAAGATCTAGAATGGCTGAGTACATGAAAAACGCTAGTAAAAACCTTCAGGCCAGCCAAGAGCTCCAAAAGCAATGGCATGACCAGAAGGCTGTTTTGGTTCAGTACCAACCTGGGCAGAAAGTGTGGGTCTTGGAGCCTGTGGCCCCAAGAGCACTCCAAGACAAATGGAGTGGACCCCACATTATTGTTGAAAAGAAGGGTGAAGTCACCTACTTAGTTGACTTAGGCACTGCCTGGAGTCCCCTTAGGGTGTTCCATGTCAATCGCCTGAAACCCTACTATGACAGGGCTGATCTCACCCTGCTCATGGCAACAGATGAGGGACAGGAAGAAGAGAGTGACCCTCTCCCTGATCTCTTCTCTTCCACAGAACAAGATGCTCTAGTGGAAGGTGTAGTACTGGCAGATTGTCTTACTGCTGAGCAGAAACACCACTGCATAAATCTCCTGGGTCAGTTTTCTGAACTCTTCTCTACTGTGCCAGGCACCACTTCTTGGTGTGAGCACACTATAGATACTGGAGACAGCTTGCCTGTCAAAAGTAAGATCTATAGGCAGCCTGACCATGTCAGAGACTGCATAAAGCAAGAAGTGCAGAAAATGCTTGAACTTGGTGTGGTTGAGCACTCTGAAAGTCCATGGGCCTCTCCTGTGGTACTTGAACCAAAACCTCATTCCAAAGATGGTAGAAGGGAAATTAGATTTTGTGTTGACTACAGAGGTCTCAACCAGGTAACCAAAACTGATGCTCACCCTACACCCAGGGTAGATGAGCTAATAGATGCACTGGCATCTGCCAAGCATCTAAGCACCTTTGATTTGACTGCAGGGTATTGGCAGATCAAGTTATCAGAGGATGCAAAAGCAAAAACTGCATTTTCAACCATTGGAGGCCATTACCAATTCACAGTAATGCCTTTTGGATTGAAAAATGCACCTGCCACTTTTCAGAGGTTGGTGAATACAGTCCTGCAAGGGTTGGAGGCTTTTAGTGCAGCATATCTAGATGATATAGCTGTCTTTACCTCCACCTGGGATGATCACCTGGTCCACCTATGGAAAGTTTTGGAGGCCCTGCAAAAGGCAGGCCTCACTATCAAGGCTTCAAAGTGCCAGATAGGGCAGGGGAAAGTGGTTTATCTGGGACACCTGGTAGGTGGGGAACAGATTGCACCACTTCAGGGGAAAATCCAAACTATTATAGATTGGGTTCCCCCTACAACTCAGACTCAGGTGAGAGCCTTCTTAGGCCTCACTGGGTACTACAGGAGGTTCATAAAGAACTATGGCTCCATAGCAGCCCCTCTTAATGACCTCACATCTAAGAAAGTGCCTAAAAAGGTATTGTAAGGAAATGCCTCCTTGGCATGGTTACCCCCTGACTTTTTGCCTTTGCTGATGCTATGTTTTGAATTGAAAGTGTGCTGAGGCCTGCTAACCAGGCCCCAGCACCAGTGTTCTTTCCCTAACCTGTACTTTTGCTCACACAATTGGCACACCCTGGCATCCAGGTAAGTCCCTTGTAACTGGTACCCCTGGTACCAAGGGCCCTAATGCCAGGGAAGGTCTCTAAGGGCTGCAGCATATCTTATGGCACCCTGGGGACCCCTCACTCAGCACAGACACACTGCTTGCCAGCTTGTGTGTGCTGGTGAGGACAAAACGAGTAAGTCGACATGGCACTCCCCTCAGGGTGCCATGCCAACCTCACACTGCCTATGCAGTATAGATAAGTCACCCCTCTAGCAGGCCTTACAGCCCTAAGGCAGGGTGCACTATACCATGGGTGAGGGCACCAGTGCATGAGCACTGTGCCCCTACAGTGTCTAAGCCAAATCTTAGACATTGTAAGTGCAGGGTAGCCATAAGAGTATATGGTCTGGGAGTCTGTCAAACACGAACTCCACAGCACCATAAAGGCTACACTGAAAACTGGGAAGTTTGGTATCAAACTTCTCAGCACAATAAATGCACACTGATGCCAGTGTACATTTTATTGTGAAATACACCCCAGAGGGCACCTCTTAGAGGTGCCCCCTGAAACCTTAACCAACTACCCTTGTAGGCTGACTGGTTTTAGCAGCCTGCCACACTCGAGACATGTTGCTGGCCACATGGGGAGAGTGCCTTTGTCACTCGGTGGCCAGTAACAAAGCCTGCACTGGGTGGAGATGCTATCACCTCCCCCAGGCAGGAGCTGTAACACCTGGCGGTGAGCCTCAAAGGCTCACTCCCTTTGTTCCAGCACCGCAGGGCACTCCAGCTAGTGGAGTTGCCCGCCCCCTCCGGCCACGGCCCCACTTTTGGCGGCAAGGCCGGAGGAGATAATGAGAATAACAAGGAGGAGTCACTGGCCAGTCAGGACAGCCCCTAAGGTGTCCTGAGCTGAAGTGACTCTAACTTTTAGAAATCCTCCATCTTGCAGATGGAGGATTCCCCCAATAGGGATAGGAATGTGACCCCCTCCCCTTGGGAGGAGGCACAAAGAGGGTGTACCCACCCTCAGGGCTAGTAGCCATTGGCTACTAACCCCCCAGACCTAAGCACGCCCTTAAATTTAGTATTTAAGGGCTTCCCTGAACCTAGGAATATAGATTCCTGCAACCTAAGAAGAAGAGGACTGCTGAGCTGAAAAACCCTGCAGAGAAGACGGAGACACCAACTGCCTTGGCCCCAGCTCTACAGGCCTGTCTCCCCCCTTCGGAAGAAAACTGCTCCAGCGACGCTTTCCCCAGCACCAGCGACCTCTGAATCCTCAGAGGACTGCCCTGCTCTAAAAGGACCAAGAAACTCCCGAGAACAGCGGCCCTGTTCAACAAAGACTGCAACTTTGTTTCAGAGGAGCACCTTTAAAGACCCCTGCAATTCCCGCCAGAAGCGTGAGACTTGCAACACTGCACCCGGCGACCCCGACTCGACTGGTGAAGAAACAACTCTACAGGGAGGACCCCCAGGCGACTCCAAGACTGTGAGTAACCAAAGTTGTCCCCCCTGAGCCCCCACAGCGACGCCTGCAGAGGGAATACCGAGGCTCCCCCTGACCGCGACTGTCTGATTCCCAGATCCCGACGCCTGGAAAAGACCCTGCACCCGCAGCCCCCAGGACCTGAAGGATCAGAACTCCAGTGCAGGAGTGACCCCCAGGAGGCCCTCTCCCTTGCCCAGGTGGTGGCTACCCCGAGGAGCCCCCCCCCTTGCCTGCCTGCACCGCTGAAGAGACCCCTTGGTCTCCCATTGAATCCTATTACAAACCCAACCCTTGTTTGCACACTGCACCCGGCCGTCCCCGCGCTACTGAGGGTGTACTTTCTGTGTGGACTTGTGTCCCCCCCGGTGCCCTACAAAACCCCCCTGGTCTGCCCTCCGAAGACGCGGGTACTTACCTGCTGGCAGACTGGAACCGGGGCACCCCCTTCTCCTTTGAAGCCTATGCGGTTTGGGCACCACTTTGAACTCTGCACCTGACCGGCGCTGAGCTGCTGGTGTGGTGACTTTGGGGTTGCTCTGAACCCCCAACGGTGGGCTACCTTGGACCCCAATTTGAACCCCGTAGGTGGTTTACTTACCTGCAAGAACTAACAATAACTTACCTCCCCTAGGAACTGTGAAAATTGCACTGTGTCCACTTTTAAAATAGCTATATGTGTTTTATGTAAAAAGTATATATGCTATTGTGATTATTCAAAGTTCCTAAAGTACTTACCTGCAATACCTTTCAAATGAGATATTACATGTAGAATTTGAAAATGTGGTTCTTAAAATAAACTAAGAAAATATATTTTTCTATACAAAAACCTATTGGCCTGGAATTGTCTCTGAGTGTGTGTTCCTCATTTATAGCTTGTGTGTATGTACAACAAATGCTTAACACTACTCCTTTGATAAGCCTACTGCTCGACCACACTACCACAAAATAGAGCATTAGTATTATCTCTTTTTGCCACTATCTTAACTCTAAGGGGAATCCTTGGACTCTGTGCATACTATTCCTTACTTTGAAATAGTGCATACAGAGCCAACTTCCTACAGGTATTATGGAGAGCAAACTGTCAGAAAGCTTTTGAGGAGCTGAAGCAGGCCATGTGCTCTGCACCTGTCCTGAAAGGCCCCTGTTAATTACAAATTAATTGTCCAAACTGATGCATCTGAATTAGGGGTAGGGGTAGGGGCAGTCTTATCACAACTTAATTCTGAGGGCCAGGATCAACCTGTTGCTTTTATCAGCAGGAGGTTGACCCCTAGAGAAAAGCGTTGGTCTGCCATTCAGAGGGAGGCCTTTGCTGTGGTCTGCGCACTGAAGAAGTTGAGGCCATACCTGTTTGGCACCCACTTCATTGTTCAGACAGACCACAAACCTCTACTTTGGCTAAAACAAATGAAAGGTGAAAACCCTAAATTGTTGAGGTGGTCCATATCCCTACAGGGAATGGACTATACAGTGGAACATAGACCTGGGAATACCCACTCCAATGCAGATGGACTCTCCAGATATTTCCACTTAGACAATGAAGACTCATAAGGTCATGGCTAGTCTTATTGTCCTTCTTTGGGGGGGGGGGGGTTGTGTAGGAAAGTACCATCTTGCCTGGCATGTTACCCCCATATTTCACTATATATATGTTGTTTTAGTTGTATGTGTCACTGGGACCCTGCCAGCCTGGGCCCCAGTGCTCATAAGTGTGCCCTGTATGTGTGTGTTACCTGTGTTATGACTAACTGTCTCACTGAGGCTCTGCTATCCAGAACCTCAGTGGTTATGCTCTCTCATTTTCTTTCCAAATTGTCACTAACAGGCTAGTGACCAATTTCACCAATTTACATTGGCATACTAGAACACCCTTATAACTCCCTAGTATATGGTAATGAGGTACCCAGGGTATTGGGGTTCCAGGAGATCCCTATGGGCTGCAGCATTTCTTGTGCCACCCATAGGGAGATCTGACAATTCTTACACAGGCCTGCCAGTGCAGCCTGAGTGAAATGACGTCCACGTTATTTCACAGCCATTTACCACTGCACTTAAGTAACTTAAAAGTCACCTATATGTCTAACCTCTACCTGGTAAAGGTTGGGTGCTAAGTTACTTAGTGTGTGGGCATCCTGGCACTAGCCAAGGTGCTCCCACATTGTTCAGGGCAAATTCCCGGGACTTTGTGAGTGCGGGGACACCATTACACGCGTGCACTATACATATGTCATGACATATGTATAGCGTCACAATGGTAACTCCGGACATGGCCATGTAACATGTCTAGGATCATGGAATTGTCACCCCAATGCCATTCTGTCATTGGGGAGACAATTCCATGATCCCCAGAGTCTCTAGCTCAGACCCGGATACTGCCAAACTACCTTTCCCGGGGTCTCACTGCAGCTGCTGCTGCTGCCAACCCCTCAGACAGGTTTCTGCCCTCCTGGGGTCCAGCCAGGCTTGGCCCAGGAAGGCAGAACAAAGGACTTCCTCAGAGAGAGGGTGTTACACCCTCTTCCTTTGGAAAATGGTGTCAGGGCTGGGGAGGAGTAGCCTCCCCCAGCCTCTGGAAATGCTTTGATGGGCACAGATGGTGCCCATCTCTGCATAAGCCAGTCTACACCGGTTCAGGGATCCCCCAGCCCTGCTCTGGCGCGAAACTGGACAAAGGAAAGGGGAGTGACCACTCCCCTGACCTGCACCTCCCCTGGGAGGTGCCCAGAGCTCCTCCAGTGTGCTCCAGACCGCTGCCATCTTGGAAACAGAGGTGCTGCTGGCACACTGGACTGCTCTGAGTGGCCAGTGCCAGCAGGTGATGTCAGAGACTCCTTCTGATAGGCTCCTTCAGGTGTTGCTAGCCTATCCTCTCTCCTAGGTAGCCAAACCTCCTTTTCTGGCTATTTAGGGTTTCTGCTTTGGGGAATTCCTTAGATAACGAATGCAAGAGCTCATCAGAGTTCCTCTGCATCTCTCTCTTCACCTTCTGCCAAGGAATCGACTGCTGACCGTGCTGGAAGCCTGCAAAACTGCAACAAAGTAGCAAAGACGACTACTGTGACCTTGTAACGCTGATCCTGCCGCCTTCTCGACTGTTTTCCTGGTGGTGCATGCTGTGGGGGTAGTCTGCCTCCTCTCTGCACTAGAAGCTCCGAAGAAATCTCCTGTGGGTCGACGGAATCTTCCCCCTGCAACCGCAGGCACCAAAGAACTGCATCACTGGTCCTCTGGGTCTCCTCTCGGCACGACGAGCGAGGTCCCTTGAACTCAGCAACTCTGTCCCAGTGACTCCCACAGTCCAGTGACTCTTCAGTCCAAGTTTGGTGGAGGTAAGTCCTTGCCTCCCCACGCTAGACTGCATTGCTGGGAACCGAATGTTTTGCAGCTACTCCGGCTCCTGTACACTCTTCCAGGATTTCCTTTGTGCACAGCCAAGCCTGGGTCCCCTGCACTCTAACCTGCATTGCACAACCTCCTGAGTTGTCCTCCGGCTTCGTGGGACCCTCTTGTGCAACTTCGGGTGAGCTCCGGTTCACTACACTTTGTAGTGCCTGTTCCGGCACTTCTGCGGGTGCTGCTTGCTTCTGAGAGGGCTCCTTGTCTTGCTGGGTGCCCCCTCTGTCCCCTCACGCAATTGGCGACATCCTGGTCCCTCCTGGGCCACAGCAGCATCCAAAAACCCTAACCGCAACCCTTGCAGGTAGCAAGGCTTGTTTGTGATCTTTCTGCACAAAAAGACTTCTGCACGACTCTTCACGACGTGGGACATCCATCCACCAAAGGGGAAGTTTCTAGCCCTTGTCGTTCTTGCAGAATCCAAAGCTTCTACCATCCGGTGGCAGCTTCTTTGCACCCACAGCTGGCATTTCCTGGGCATCTGCCCACTCCCGACTTGATCGTGACTTTTGGACTTGGTCCCCTTGTTCCACAGGTACTCTCGTCTGGAAATCCATTGTTGTTGCATTGCTGGTGTTGGTCTTTCCTGCAGATTTCCCCTATGACGACTTCTGTGCCCTTTGGGGAACTTAGGTGCACTTGGCAACCACTTTTCGGGGTCTTGGGGTGGGCTATTTTTCTAACCCTCACTTTTTCCTTACAGTCCCAGCGACCCTCTACAAGGTCACATAGGTGTGGGGTCCATTCGTGGTTCACATTCCACTTCTAGAGTATATGGTTTGTGTTGCCCCTATCCCTATGTGCCCCCATTGCATTCTATTGTGACTATACATTGTTTGCACTGTTTTCTATTGCTATTACTGCATATTTTGGTATTGTGTACATATATCTTGTGTATATTTGCTATCCTCATACTGAGGGTACTCAATGAGATACTTTGGCATATTGTCATAAAAATAAAGTACCTTTATTTTCAGTATATCTGTGTATTGTGTTTTCTTATGATATTGTGCATATGACACTAGTGGTACGGTAGGAGCTTCACTCGTCTCCTAGTTCAGCCTAAGCTGCCCTGCTAAGCTACCTTTTCTATCAGCCTAAGCTGCTAGACACCCCTCTACACTAATAAGGGATACTTGGGCCTGGTGCAAGGTGTAAGTACCCCTTGGTACTCACTACAAGCCAGTCCAGCCTCCTACAGTTACCCACACTTTTTGCCTGTTGTCAGTATGTTTTTGATTGTGTTCACTGGGATCCTGCTATCCAGGACCCCAGTGACTGTGCTCTCTCCCTTTAAACTTGGTTGCTTCGACCACAAACACCCCACATTTGGCATACTGGTGCCCCCTTGTAAGTCCCTAGTGTATGGTACACAGGTACCAGGGACATTAGGGCAACAGGGGACATGTACAAAATACAATTGTATTTTGCATGTTTGTGCAGCTTTTGCGTAAAAAAATTACGCAAAAGCAGCACTAAAAAGGTATAAATATGGGCCTTACTATGCTAGACTACACTAATAGGGGAACCTGGACCTGGTATAAGGTGTAAGTACCATAGCTACCCACCACACACCAGGCCAGCTTCCTACAATACATTCATGCAAAGATGCTGGCTGTCCCCAGCTTAGGCTTAAGGCATCAGTTGCAAAATTATGCCTATTGGTTTTGTAGTATCATATTTAATCACTGACAGACGTTAAGCTGCCACACAAACTCCTGCCTAGCCATAAGCTCCAACTTCTACTTGCATGTAACTTCTGGGCAGTAGAGTGGGGGTATCAACATTTCAGAGTTTGCTCACAAAGTGGTTGAAAGACTAAGATAATTAAACGTGATAAGGCATAGTCAGGGGTAAGTACCTCCACTTTAGTGAAGATTGGAGTATTTGTGCCCTCAGAACGTTTCTGCTCTATGAAATTAAGATCCATATTTTAGCTTTGGGTTCGCTCGAGGAGTCAATAGCTTTACCATGAGTTTGTTCAAGGGATACAGCAGGACTTCCCACAAAAGCAGGTCTATGGCAAGGTATTCAGCAACTACCACATAATATAGAAATACACAAGAAAGAAGGGTGCACGAGAATCGTGGCTTAGCCACCATAAACCTCCTTAAAGGACAGATGCTTTTATCAATATAAAATATGGTATGTCGGCACTCCAAAAAAGGAAATATTTCGAAATAATATGACTCTATCATTAACATAGGTCAAGCGACCATGCGTCCATATAATGCAATAAGCCAATCACGTTATTGTTCACTCCTTTACTGATGATCTTATAAAAACATTTTTGAATGTGGCCACAGCCAGTGCATTTTGTCCCTCTTGGGACGTCTTCGTGGCTTCTTTAGGGATTGTGGTGTCATGATTATTGGTGGAGATGGTCATTTCTGCAGGGTCATCCCCAAACCTTTTGCCTACCTCCTCCGCTTTTCTGACCCCGTTTATGCTAGCTTTAGGACTATGTGCACTTTACCACTGGTAATCTATGGTAAAGTACTTGTGCTCTCTCCACTAAAACATGGTAAAATTGGCTTATCTGGGCTGGGGGTCCTCCCAGGGTGGCCATGGAGAAGTGTACATGTGCGACTTATGATTGAGGGCTGGCCATGGTGGATGTGAGGCTTTATTCCTGGAAGACTCAGCTTCTCCTTTTTGGTGACTGCCTACATGGGGGGTGGGGATGACCCTGCTTACAGGGGAGAATTTTCTCTACTAGGGCTTGACAAAGTGATGGGCATCCTTTGTGGAGCTACTATCCCCGCCACACTCACAGCGGTTACCCAGGTGAAGTTCCACACATCGCGGGCCCACGCTCTGCTGGACTGGGTGGCATTTCAGGGTGACACTGAAGACCCCACTGTAGAAGGGCACGTGGTTGGCCAGGTGGCCTCTCTATAGGGCTTCCACAGTTGGGACAACATATGGATTTCACAGCTTGGGGGTGTTTGGAAGGTGAGCCACATGAGGGCCTTAGGGCAAAATTCAACATGTCATCCTCCCAGCTCTTTCGGTACCTACAGTTCCAACACGCTCTCTCCACCTACCACACTACACTAAATGATGTTCCAGAATTTAGCCCCTTAGAATGCAGGCCCATCATGTGTCACTTGGGAAGGAGGAGGGTGTCTGATTTATCTCTCACTGGTGGTGCACTCCCATTTGACGCTAGATGCCCTGAAAAGAATTGGGAGGGCTAGGTTGGAGAGTTAGGTGAGGCTGACTGGAGGGGCACTTGTATGGAGACCGCATACTAGCAATGTCCTATGCGCTTTGCTTGGTGCATTCAAGTTCCCACATCAGGCATCTATGACATCTGTGCAGCTGTGGCGGGTGGGCCTTCATAATTCCCCCACATGCTCCAGGTGCCATGCTCCACTAGGGGATTTCTTTTATGTAGTTTGGAGTTGTCCTGTCATACGGACTCTCTCTGCAGTTGCATGGACCCCCATTGAGTTGCAGCCCCAGATTGCTCTACTGGGCATTATAGAAGACATAAGCGGACCCAAAGGCAATATATCACTGGTTGTGTTGGGCACCTTAATTGTGAAATGAGACAAAGCCCGACACTGGACATCTACTACAGCATCTCACCTAGAGATGTGGAGGAGGGGCATGGACTGGTGTGGAAACTTTAAGGAAATCATTTACACAGCAAGAGGATTTCCTAAGAAATTCCAGAAGGTATGGAGAAAATGGTGGGACTGTCATGGACTGATGGGCTAACTATACATCATTGTTGAGTTTGTGAGATAATGAGAAACATGAGCAACGACTGGTTATGGAAATGTATTGATGTGTTGGACCTACTCACATTTGTTATTGGGAGGAACATAGTAAAGCTGCTGTTGTTTGGCATGTAAAAGCAAATGAAGTATTTCTATAAAAATGGCTTAATCCCAGTTGGCATATTTAATTTACTTGTAAGTCCCTAGTAAAGGACACTACAGGTGCAAACGGCCTGTAAATTAAATGCTTCTTGTGGGCCTGCAGCACTGATTGTGCCATCCAATGACTAGCCCTCTAACCATGTCTCATGCCTGCCATTGCATAGCCTTTGTGGGCAGTTTTGCACCGCCTTGTTGACCTGGCAAAATATCCTGTTCGCCAGGCCCAAACCTTTCCTTTTTATACATATGTAACCCCGAAGGTTGGCCTTAGACAACCCAGAGAGCAGGATACAATGTATTTTAAAGGCAGGACATGTACTTTTAAGTTTCACATGTCCTGGAAGTGAAAAACTCCCAAAGTTATTTTTCGCTACAGCAAGGCCTATCTGTCTTAAAGGATAACATTAGGATTACTTTATGACATTTTGCAAGTGTAAATCACAATCAGGAAGAGATCTGTTTTTCGATTTTGGTGTCTCTGGACTCACAATTTAAAATCACAACTTATGGTGAAGGTGGAAATAAAATTGCAGTGCTGAAAATGCCACTGTTAGAAAGTTGGCATTTTCTTACTTAAGCCATTTGGTGCCTGCTGCCTGTCTCTGAATACACATCTGGGGTGGGTGACAGTAGGGCTTTTTGCATTCCCTCTAGACAGACACACACAAAGGGAGCTTAGGTGTGAAATGATGGCCATCCGCATCCTGATGGGCCATCGTGGGCAGGATGGGAGGGAGGAGCTGGGTACAGCCTCACACTTACATCTGAATAGGCTGTAGCCTGTTCCCACACAAAGGGATGTATGCCTCCCTGTATTGAGTCTGGAGCCAGGAAAGGGCAGTAAGAGAGGACCTCTGTGCACTTCAAAGACCTTTCTTTGAAGTCTCCCCCACTTCAAATGCACAACTGGATGTAAGTACTGGACGTCTGATACCACCACTTCAGTACACTTTTGAACCTGTGGATACTCTGCCCGGAAGAAGGGCTGCTGTGCTGCTACAAGGACTGCACCTCTGCTGGACTGCCTTTGCTGTGCTGACCTACTGCCTGCTGCCATTTGCCTGGGAGTGAAAAAGGCTGAACCAGCATCTCTCCACCCCAGAACCCAGAGAGACTCCAAAGGCCAGCTGACTGGTCTCCTGTTTTGTAAAGGGAAAAAAAGACGTCCATCTTACCTGCATCTGCACCTGGACCCTACAGGCTGGGAGTCTGCCCTACCAAATGGTGCCACCCCAGTCCTAGACCCTTGGAAGGGTGGCCTAAGGTGCTTCTTCAGTCAATTCATGCATCCTCATCGGAACTGGTGCATCGTCACCATTGTGATGATTGGAACCAGCGCATCTTCGCCTCTACATGGATCGGAACCAGCGCATCCTCGTCATCAAATGGAGTGGCCCAGTGCATCGCCTTTGAACCAGCGCATTGCATTCGGAACTGATGTATAATGTGCTGCAGGAGCTGTAACAGAGCATCGCATTCGGAACCAGTGCATTGCCCTCAGACCCAACCCATCGCCGACTTTGCGTGGAAAAAACCGACACCTCTCCTTCTGTAGTGGGATCGAAACCGATGCATTACCTCGCCTGCACCCCGCATCTTCCTCAATGTTGATGTACAAGGTACTTTTGTTCAGGGGATCCAAATGTGTCCCTGTGTTCGGCCCAAACTCCATCGCGGACGGCCTGCACTTTTGACTTTGCCCAGGTTCAGCAAAACCAGACATAGGCGCCTACAGCTTGTAAGCACTTTTCTGCAGTTTAATCTTCAAAAATTCATACCTTAAGTTCTACTTGCTGGATTTTTATTGTTTTGGTCTTGTTTCATTTATTAAATTAAGTTCTGTGTTTCTAAGCAGGTGTGGTATCTTTCTGTATGGTATTTTCACTGTTTTACTGTTTGAAGTGTTGCACATTACCTTTTAAATTTAGCCTGACTGCTCTGTGCCAAGGTACTAGAGGGTGGGAACAGGTTAACCTTGGGTGGGTTTGTGACTTAGTCTAGGACTGGGACAGGGTTTGTGACCCTGACTAGGATTGTGTCTCTTGCTTGGACAGGGTGTATACCTCTTTTAACCAGAAACCCAATTTCTAACAATTATCTTCTATTATATTTGTTTTAGCACTGTAAACGTCAATCTCTCCATATTACTGGAGGATCACAAGTGGTAACAGAAATTTGTAAATGTAATTTGATTAAGGAATTCTAACACATTGGTTATTTGAGATAAGTTTGGCTCAATAATAAAAAGGGTTCCTGTAAAAGAAATATTTAGCCCTTTGATCTGGAATAAGGGGTGTAGGAGTGAGTTCCGAATGGGACAGAAATTGATTGATAAATGAATCCTATTGAAATAAATGTAATTTTTATTGTTTAATTAGGTGTCATTATTTTTTAGTATTCCGAATATGTCATATTAGAAAACTTTCATGGATAATGGGTTAGTAGTATGTGAAGGTAACTTTACTTGACCACTAGAACCATCTAACCATATTGATGACATCATGTGGCTGTCAGTAATATTGAGTTACGTATATCTATAATGGGGATTCAGAAATGTAAACTGCTGTCCATGTTTTCATGCAGTGTCATGCACTGGAGTAATCATTGGACCTTATAAAAAATGATCTGTATGGTCTGGTGTTTAATATGTGTTTGTAAGCCTGTTGGTTTTTAATTTATATATATAAATTGTAAATATTATATACATTTTTGTAGCCCTAAAGAAGTCCCAAGAGAGACGAAATTCATTGGCTATGTCTACAATAAAAAAATGTTTATTAAGATCATCAATAAAGGAGAGAACAATTATGTGATTGGCCTACTGCATTACATGGAAGCATGGACACTTGACCTATATTAATGGTAGAGTCAAATTATTTTGAAATACTTCCTTCTTTTTGGAGTGCTGAGATACTATATCTTAATCTGCACACATTGCTTATCAACAGGGATTTCAACTCTAAAAGGGTATACCTGCTGTAAGAGAGCTACACACCTAACATAACTCCTGCTCACCCCCTTGGCAGAATGGCCAGAGCAGTCAGGTTTATCCCAGAGGCAATGTGTAAAGCGTTGGCACAACACACAGACACCAGTGACACAGTAAATTCACCACAAAAGAGAGTCCACACAAAATTATATGAAAATAAACTATCTTACATATAAATCATAGACCAATAACTACTCTGCTAACTAAGCGATTGTCACATCATCATAGTGAAAATAAAAGTAATATTTCCCCATTGTGCATGTCATAAAAACACACACTCCCTACACAAGACGGATCCTGAGAATGTTCTCTTACCCTAATGGGGCAAGAACAAAATATAAAATTACAGCAGGTCCTGAAAGACAGTATAAACACTGAGGGCACAACATATCATTGAGAAATGCAGACTATCCAGAAATCACCAAAAACATCACCATATACATATTGGCACCTACAGCGTCACCAGGAGACACATTACTCCTGCAATTTTATTCCATATGATATGGTAAATCATCCCCTAGCCTTCGTTACTGTGCCCTCTGCCCACTCATATTAGGGAATGTGGTAAATTTCATAGGGTGCAGATGCATTGCTCTGAAGAATACAGCCACTGAGAGACTCCGTGGAATAAAACCTCCGTTGAGGTTTCTATCTCATCCTGCAAGCTATGTCTGAAATGTCCCCTCAAAAAGGTATGCCACAAAAGTAGAAGGGAAAGTCTCACACACCTCCCCCATCGTGGGGAGACCTCACTGGGTTCCCCTCCTTTTCCCTAGGAGTGGCAGGCAGCTGCCTCCAAAGGGGAGACCCCCCTGGAGTCTCCTCCTTCTGGAGAACGAGCGTGCTCATAGGCTGTTGCCCGCAAGCGTGCAGTTGCATCGGCTCAAAAAAATGCAGCTTTCTCTTCCAGTAGGGCGAGACCAACCATGAAGGTAACACGATGGCTACCATACTTACTCCTGTGCTCGACTCACACCTCGGCACTCCTCTACAGGGATCCGGCGACTGCAGACACGTCAGCGGGCCTCCCCCAGAGAGCCGCAGGTCCCAGACTCGGGCGGCTGGGGAAACAGTCAGATGCGCCACACTCCATCCCTCCGAGCAATGTTGACTTCTTTTGGTGCACAGGGGAAACAGGGCCTGGCTAGGGAGATTCTTTGCTAACGGTGTTGTTGCTCCAGGCAATGCATCTCATCTCAGGAGGGACTCGCCTTCCCCTCAGATAACACTGACCAGGGCCCAGCGCGGCCCCCATCTGGCATCTGACCTCTGCCAACCAAAGGTTGTGAAGCCTAATAGAACCTTCCCCTCGCACAGACAAATCAATAATAAGGCGCTCACCACATGCTCCAGTAACAGAAGATCATAGCATTTATCAGGCATTAGGGCTGAAGAGTCAGGGGTAGTGTTTGTAGTAGTGTTTGTATTGATGGGAATCCGATGCTGGCCACCTGAAGATGACTGGGGCCACACTTAAACAAGGTACCAGCAGTAGACAAGCATATCAGGGTCTTTGGGGTGAATTGGTAGTCCTTCTTGTGACCTAGCAGGCCCCAGATCAGCACAATAGAAGGTCAGTCCTAATTGTGGTTCCTCCTGGCAAAATAGTTCCTTCAAGCAGCATCTGGTTAGAAGTCCACGCAGTGTCTAAAAAACATGGGGCTACAGCCCCTGTACTTATATTCAAACTGTCTTTGATCTGGGGGAACTTCAAAGGAACTTTAGAAGTGCACAGCACCCCCTTTCAACCCAGCCCTAGCTCCAAACATCAGTAGGATGTAAATGAGACCTTTGTGTGAGGGCAGGACATAGCCTATGCAAATGTAAGTGCTCCCCGGCTCCTACACTCCCAGCCCAGCCCAGGAAGACCACTCAGTATGCAGATGTAATCCTGTAACACCTCCACACTCTCTGTGTGATGGCTGTCTGGATAGTATGCACAAAGCCCAGCTGTCACTGTACTCCCGACATGGATTGGAGTCAGGCTGCCAAGCACAAGACTCACAAGCTCAGTGAAATGCCTACTTTCTAAACATGGCGTTTCTACAATAGAAATAAAAAATTCCACCTACACCAATAAGCAGGATTTCTCAGTACCATCCCATTCACACCAAACATGCCCATGCTTCTCCTCATAGATCAGAAATTATCACTTAGACATGTATAAGGGAATTCCTAATGCCAACATATGAGAGGGACAGCACTCACAGCAGTGACAAACCACATAGGCTGCTTGTCACTACCAGGACAAGACACACAATGAAGGCACATGTCCTACCTTTTGCCTACACAGCACCCCGCCCATAGGGAAACTAGGGCCTACCTTAAGGTGACCTCTATGTAGTAAAAGAGGAGTTCCAGGCTCGGCGTTAGAAATGGCTCTTTCTACAGGGGTATCTCCAAACTTTTTGCCTTCTTCCTCCTATTTTTTCTCATTTATTTTTGCTGGTTTTAGGACTCTGGGCACTTTACAACTGCTGACCAGTGCTAAAGTGCAAGTGCTCTCTGTCTAAATTGTATTGGTGATTGGCCTACCCATGATTGGCATATTTGATTTACTGGTAAGTCCCTAGTAAAGTGCACTACGTGTGCCCAGGGCCTCTAAATCAAATGCTACTAGTGGGCCTGCAGCACTGACTGTGCCTCCCACATGAGTAGCCTTGTAAACATGTCTCAGACCTGCCACTGCAGTGTCTGTGTCGACAGGTTTTACTGCCAGTTCGACCTGGCAAGTGCACACACTTGCCAGGCCCAAACCTTCCCTTTTACTATATGTCAGTCACCCCTAAGTTAGGCCCAAGGCAGCCCCACGGGCAGGGTGCAGTGTATTTGAAAGGTAGGACATGTACTGCTGTGTTTTGCATGTCCTTATAGTGAAATACTGCTAAATTAGTTTTTCACTATTGCAAGGCCTATCTCTTCTATAGGATAACATGGGGATTGCTTTGAAGTATCTTTTAAGTGCAGTTTCCTATTGGGAGCAGGTAGAGATATGGAGTATGGGGTGGTCTTTGAACTCACAATTTAAAAATACATCTTTTGGTAAAGTTGTTTTTAGATTGTAAGTTTGAAAATGCCACTTTTAGAAAGTTGTCATTTTCTTGCTTAACTATTCGGTACCTCTGCGTGGCTCCAGAATACCCCTCTGGGTCAGGCTGACAGTTGGGCTTGGTTGTGAATTCACTCTAGACAGTCACACAATGGGAGCTGAGGTGTGTCCTGCATTCCTAGGCTAAAGTGGTGGGAGGAGCTGACACCTGCACCTGAATAGGGCTGTCACTGTTCTCACACAAAACAGTCTCCAAACCCTTAGAATGTGTCAAAGGCCAGGACAGAGAGAGGCAGGATCTTATGCACTACAACAACTTTCCTTTGAAGTTTGCAAGAAAGAAGAGCTGGATGCTGTAGGAGGAACTGAGACTCTGCCTGTTGCTTTGCTGTGCTGGCCTGCTGCTTGCTGCTTTGTCCTCGGAGTGAAAGGACTGGACTTGCTTTCTACAGCCTGCTTTCCAAGGTTTTCCAATGTCTTGAACTGATCTTGCCTCCTGTTGTGAAGTCTCAGGGACATCAAAGACTTCATCTGCCAGTGCCCGGGTTCTTCTGCTGTGAGCCCTGACTTGCCAAGTGGTACCAAATCCAGTCCCTGCGCCCTTTGAAGTGGAAGCTGGTGACCTGAAGTAAAATCCATTCACCAAGGGTGTCGCAGCAGAAAAATCAACCCAACGCCTGCACCACAGCTGAAAAATTGACACAGAGAGGCTGCAAAATCGACACCTCATTTGCTTCAGCGCAGATCCATCATTGCCATGCATCTGGATTTTTCATGCATCATCCTTGGGAGTCATTTTCTTCATTGACGCTGCACCGCAGTAGGGAATCGATGCATCATTAGCCCGGCGGGAAAAGAATCCACACATCGCCCGTCCGGCGGGAAAATAATCCATTCATCGCAAACCCGGGGGGAAAAGAATCCACGCATTGCCTGTCCAGCAGGGAAATAATCGACACATCGCTTGCTTTTCCAATGCATCACCTCTTTTGCGGCCTGCATCATCTTTGTTTTTGACGCATCCAAGGTACTGTGTGTTATAAGGATACAACCTCTGACTTTTCAGGATTAAGACTCTTTTAAAGCTTTTAAAGTGATTACTTTATTTGTATATGTTGGATTTTTGTCATTTAGGTCTTGTTTTATTCAGATAAATATTGGCTATTTTTCTAAACTGGTGTTGAGTACTTTTGTGATGTTTTCACTGTGTTACAGTATGTGTCCAAATACTTTACACATTGCCTCTGAGATAAGCCTGACTGCTTGTGCCAAGCTACCAAGGGGGTGAGCAGGGGTTATCTTAGGTGTGTGACCCCCTTACCCTGACTAGATAGAAGGTCCCTACTTGGGCAGGGTGTAAAATGACTGCCAACTATAAACCCCATTTCAAACAGGTGGCAAGAAACTCTAGATGCCAAGTCAATGTAGCAGTAAGCTGTGCATGCTGGACCTGCAGTGACAGTTATGAGACAGGTTTAAAAGGCTACTTCTGTGGATGGTGCAAGCTGTGCTGCAGGCCCATCAGTAGCATTTACTTTACAGACCCTGGGTATATGGGATACCACTAAACAAGGGAGTTATAGGTAAATTAAATATGCCAAACAGTTGTAAGACAATCATATCAAGTTTAAAGGAGAGAGTGCATGCACTTTAGCACTGATCAGCAGTGATAAAGTGCCCCGAGTCCAAAAGCCAACAAAAGAGGATCAGGACAACATATGGAGGAAGGCAAAAAGTTTGGGGATGACCCTGCAAAAAGGGCCAGATCGAAAAAAGACATTCTGCATAATGTAAGGTACCAACCAGCCTCTACTGGAAGTAACCATTCACTTCCTATCATCAAACTGCACAACCCTATACTGATCCTTTTACTTCTGCACTCATTCCAGCCTCAGCAATTGGCTAACAAGTGACTCGAGCTCCACACTTTAAAGCAAAAATAAGTGCATGGTCAGCAGCAAAGCAGCATTAGTCACTCACCAGGTTGTGCCCACAGACATAAAACCAACATAAAACCAGGACAGCTGTTTCTGTTGTGGGACATTGAAGCAGCACTTAAGCGCCACTTAATTTTTTACTTCAGCTCATTTTAAATGTGCAGCATTTAAGTACAAGCGTTTGGTGAGCAAAAATGTAAAAAGTCCCAGATGCACACACATCTAAAACAAGTTATGAAAGGCATACTTTTTGCTACCCACAGTGGACCAGCACCAAAATGAGTTTTTCCTCTGCATGCGCATTCACATATACGTAGCATGAGCTAACAGCAGGTCATGCCATCAGCTAAAGACTTACCATTCACCTATACTAACAAACAGAAACATCCATGGTGGTGTGGTGAGACACTAGACACCTTCTCATGTTACAATCTATCTAGCCACAAAGTACGGTGTTGTTGTGCCAAAAGAAAGAAATGTGGGACAAACCAAAACAACAAATGTTACCAGTTGCATATATTTAAAGTTTTGAGCTGGAGCAGAATCTGTGACAATATGTTACTGTATCATAGTGAAGGAGCGTAGCTTGGCTGTGACACTACGTCTGTGAAATAAGAATGCGAAGGGTAGTCACTTTCTGGTGGTAAATTTGCTAAGTTTAATATTGTACAATTAATTTTCATTTGGTGATTTTATAAATCTATAGTATGAGTCTCATTTATGTACAGTTGACTTTGAGTCTGTAATAAAGCCTCTATGAAACTCTGATTTGACTCTGAAAATTACTGTGTGACATTTGGGTTGCACAGAAATTGTTTAAATGATTTGATAACTGTTACTCTGCCTCTCGGAACTGAGATGAAAAGATTCATTCGACCCCAGAATTAGAGACAGTGCCCCAGGATCCATCAAGGGCATAGAAAAACTTCTCACATTACTGCTGTCAAAAGGCTAATGGTAATTAATTGACAGAAAATGCAGAGAATACACAGTTACAACTTTCCACTGGAAAACATGCAAAGATAATATCAATTTTAACGTTATTATGCATTTGGGGTCATCCCCAAGCCTCCTACCAAAACGAAAAGGGGCTACCAAGTTTTCTTATTACACCCCTAAAAGACAATTTTGAAGACATTGTTAGTTTACCATACAGATATAGCCTTAAAAACCTCCCTAATGTTTCCTAGTCCCAAAACGCAAATTATTTCATAACCAGTGAAGGCTGTCAAACTTTGGAAGCAATGGAAATACAATAGCCTTAATACAAAGAGGCCTAGAATTACTAAGCCCTTGCGTTGCCCCTGCATCACGCAAGGTGATGCAAAACAACTCAAAGGCATATTTGTAATTTACAAAGCCATTCAAGGCCTGATTTGTGTGACCTTGTGTGGTTTTGGAAAGATATGTAACACAACGCAGCTGCTTGTGCTGCGTTATGTTACATTTCCACTTGGGAGGCATTCCATGGTTTGAGCATGGGTGCTCTCATGTATCCACTCATGGATTATGGTGCATTCCCAGATTTACCAAAGCTAGTAAACCTGAGAATGCATCAAAATGCTATGCCTTCCCCAGTGAGGTGTAACAAGGATAAATATCGCTATTTCTCCTTGTTTATTCCTCTTTCCACGATTGCTGCATTCTGCAGCGCACATCCAAAGAGGAAAATGGTTTCGAGAATTGTTTTGTTCAGGAAAGTGTGCCGTAACACATGAATCCTTGCATTATGGTGCAATGGTGCCTGCTTTGGCTCTAGGCAACAGTATGCCGGCGCAAAAAGAGAGAATAAATGCTCCAGAAATGCTCAAGTCTTCTATGACCTTATTATGGTCTTAAATGTTTCCAGTGTTTCCAGTGTCAGTTCTTTGGGGTTGGTAAAATGATCGCAATGATCTTGACTGCTTTGAGCCCATCCCAATTGGCAGGATCTAGACTCTCTCCCTTCTTTCAACTTTCAGTCCAATCCACTTTCACTTGGCATTCCGCAAAACTCTTCATTGTCACCAAGTTGTTTTAATATCTATTTTGAACGTTAAATAGACCTGATTAGATTGTGTGTCTTTCACCTTTAGTTGAATGGTTCAAAATGGAAGCCTTATTAATAGGAGGGGCTGGTACACCCCTACTTGACTGATCTATCAACGTAAGCCCTCCTTCTAACCCTTCTTAATTGTCTGAAATGTAGGGATTGTTGTCTATTTAGATATTGACATTTGCCTCTCAGAAATGTCTTCTTCTCCTTTGAACGAAATTCAGAATAGAGATAACGGGATTTTATGGCTACTCATTCAGATGTCCATGTTGTGCCTGTACATTCATAACATGGATATGCAAATTATGCCCTCACAGCTCTACAGTGACTTGTGGTTGAATTGAAGATTAGTTTCAAAACACTCCCCTTCATGCATAAAGCGTACTAGCAATGCAACTATTCTGCAGTCCATAACCAGTGAGCTTCATTTGTTCCCCATATCAATTAAGGTACATTTAACAGACTACACTGGTGGAAGAGCCTATAAAGTTCAGGGCCTAAAACTTTGTCCTCAGTTGTGAGTGGAAGGAGTCTTCAGTTCAGGGAATTCCTGAAAAAGCTAAACCATGGCCAATCTTTCCTCCGCTAGCTTTGTATTACTTCAGAACACTCAATATGATCTTTTCTCATTCTTGTTCCTGCACTGCACTCTAAGGTGCAAGAACAGAAAGTGCTGCATCATTCAAGAAATGCACAACATAAAAAGTGAATGACCATTAGATCCTAATCCTTTTAGACAATAGATTTGAGGATGTCTGCATAAACATCTAGTAGGGTGGAGGTATTGGATTAGATGGCATATCAACAGACCAAAGCAATGTTTTTTTTTAAACTGTTTGTTTACCCCTGGTGGGGTGCAAAAGAGCTCACCCCCCGGTTTAAAAATAAAGATTTATTTTTTAAAATGTAATTCACAGGGAGTCGTCTGTGAACAGCGCTGACACCCTGTGGGGGCAAATATTTTCTTATAGATGTGTGGTTTTCCTGGGGGCCACGATTACCCCGCCCCAGGGAAACCACACATCTATAAAAAAAGTTATATATATATATATATATATATATATATATATATATATATATATATATATATATATATATATATATATATATATATATATACTGTATATAGATAGATAGATAGACAGAGAGAGGGGGACTGAATATATTGTATATACACACATATATATATAAATATATAATAAGTATATATATGAATGTATTTTGTGGCTCTCCCCTAGATTCCATAATTTGCAGCACCGAAATGTGAGGAAAATGTGTTTTTTAGACAAAATGTGAAGTTTGCAAAGGAATCTGGGTGGCGGAAACTGGTGGGAGTCCCACAAGTCACCCCATCCTTGATTCCCCTAGGTGTTTAGTTTTCAGAAATGTATAGGTTTGCAAGGTTTTTCTAGGTGCTGGCTGAGCTAGAGGGCAAAACCTACAGCTAGGCCCCTTGCAAAAAACACGTCCGTTTTCAGTGGAAAAATGTGATGTGTCCACGTTGGGTTTTGGGTCGTTTCCTGTCGCTGGCACTAGGCCTACCCACACAATTGAGGTACCATTTTTATCGGGAGGCTTGGGGGAACACAGAATAGCAGAACAAGTGTTATTACCAATTGTCCTTCTCTGCATTTTTACCTTCCATATGTAAGACAGTGTGTAAGAAAGAAGTCAATTCAGAGATGTGCAAATAACCACTGCTTCTAAACTCGATATCTTGTGCCCATTTCGGAAATGTATAGGTTTTCTTGATACCTATTTTTCCCTCTTTATATTTTACCAAATTAATTTCTGTATACCTGGTACACAATGAAAACCCACTGCAAGGCGCAGCTCATTTATTGGCTCTGTGAGTACTTTGTAAACCTAAAAGCCCTATATATCCTCACTACCAGAAGTGTCCAGTGAGCATAACAGTATATTGCTTTTGAAAATCTGCCATTGCTGGAAAACGTTACAGATGAAACATAGAGAGAAATTACTGTTTTTTTTCTCAACTCAATTTCAATATTTTTTTATTTCAACTGTTACTTTCTTTAGGAAAACCTTGAAGGATCTGTACAAATGACCCCTCGCTTAATTCAAAATGTTTTCGACTTTTTGGAAATGTTTCGTGGTCTGGGATCCACCATAGGTTTTACGCCCATTTCTGTCACTAACTGGAAGGAGGCTAAAAGCACAAAAAGTAGTAAAAATGGGGTATCTCCCAGTAAAATGCCAAAACTTTGTTGAAAAATTTGGTTTTCTGATTCAAGTCTCGCTGTTCCTGAAAGCTGGGAAAATGGTGATTTTAGCACCACAAACCCTTTGTTGATGCCATTTGCAGGGAAAAAACAGATGCTTTCTTCTGCAGCACTTTTTCCCATTTGTTTCCCAAAAAACCCAAACATTAGGGGTATCTTGCCTAATTTCTCGGTCTCCACCAGGTGAATCCATAAACCCTGGGTAGCTTTAGAATCCCCAGGATGTTGGAAAAAAAGGATGCAAATTTGGCTTAAATATCTTATGTGGAAAACAGTTATGGAGCCTTAGGCGCAAACTACCCCAAATAGCCCAAAAAAGGGCTCAGCACTAGGTGAAAAGGCCCAGCAGCTAAGGAGTTAAGACTCGAGATCTCTACCTCCCTCATAAGAATGTCTGTGCCTTCAGAGAAGCTGCTGCAGCACAGCGGCTTCATTGAATTCACTGAAGGGTTGTTCTGTGTACGCCACACACAGTACAGCTCACAGTAAAGTGTTTTGTTTTACAAAAGTGAACACCCACAGTTTGCTTATGTAAAGCAAAAAAAAGCAAATGTCCCTGAATCACTGCAAGTTTTCTCCCAAAAGGTGGGGATCATTTCTTTGTTTTCATCTTCTGGGCCACCAGGCTCTTTTCTTGGGGTCCCCAAAAGGAAAAACAATACGTTAGAACAAGGGTAATGTTCTGAGACCTTTAGACCAATGGGTCGAAGTTAGTGGGCCCAATGAGCTAAGGTTTCCTCCAGCAGAGCCAAAGGAGCTTCCACCAAGAGAAACATGCAGGGGTGGCTCCTCCATTAGGGCAGAGAACCGTCGTCCCCTGCCAGCAGCGGCAGTTGTAAACCTTTTCCCAAAAAAACAAGAATGAACTGTTTAATATCATTTTTGGGGGGAAAGGGGCGGGGCCTCAGGGTGACGAGCAGTGAAGGGGAGTGCACAGCACTCCCCTTCAAAGTGCATGTTTGTTTGGCCAGCTGTCTTGGGCTGGCCAAACTGATAAGAGCAGTGGCCCCCCCGCCCTTTTGCATGCTGCGAGCCACGACTGGAAACATGACAGAGCACCTTAGTCCAAATAGAACGGGTAAACCGAGAGACTGCCGTACAGGAAACTCTGCTATATTTGTGGCAGAGTACACTGTCAATCAAACTCTAAATCACGCCCTAAGTTCTTTTCCAAAGGCAGCATTAGATCACTTTAAACCTGGGAAGCAGTCTAAAGCACTTTAAGCCCGGCTGTCCATTTCTTACTGCAGTTATATTACATTATGCGCCTGGTTGATGCCTAATTTGTGGTAAAGAAAGTACAGTCTTCTGGGGGTCTGGGCAGTGAAACTATAATTAACAACATTTTACTTTCTGTAATGAACGCAATTTTGAATAAATCCCTACTGTTTACACTTGAATTTGTGTCTTTTGATGGTTTAACTTATTACCATTGAACTTATAAAGACTCAGACAGCCTCTATCATATGTCTCAACCCTCTAATTGTTTTAATTAGAGTGTTGAAAGTTGCATGAGGACACCTACGTACTACCCACGGGGCGCTCCTTTGCAAAGCACTACTTTGTGTTACATACAAGCTGCTTTCCAGAAAGTAAATCTCAAATCAACACTCTGTGCTAGTAAAATTCACTTTTGGTGACTTTGCACTGGTGCGAAGTGTTAATTTACATCCCAGGATGTGCACATTGCCACACATCAGGAATCATGGGGGAAGTATTTCTAAATCTACAGAGACAAAATGTACAGGCAGTAGCCTAATCAGAAGACTACCTTACCATCAAGATGTTTCCCTTCAGTTCTCCATTGAAATCCACTTTAGCCCGAACCCACTCTCCATCGTCTGCCTTCTGAGGCTCAATGTTGGCACACTGCAGTCTTCATTGTCAGGTAACAGAGGAAACAAAAATAACATGTGCAGTGAGTTCCTACGTTTAGTGCTACTGAGAGCAGATGGAGAATGCTGCACCATGAGATTAAATACTGGTTATTTTTCGAAACGGGTGTGGTGTCCATTTTATAGTGTTTTCACTGTATTACTGTGTGTGTTGGTACAAATACCTTACACGTTGCCCTTGAGCTAAGTCTGACTGCTTGTGACAAGCTACCAAGTGGGTGAGCAGGGGTTGTCTTAGAAGTCTAACTCCCTTACCCTGATTAGAGTGAGGGTTTCTGCTTGGACAGAGTGCAAACTGACTGCCAACCAGAGACCCCATTTCTAACATCGGTGACCAGCAGTTGGTATTGGACTTGTATTTGTGCTTGACATGCAGTGATTGGTGTACACTACTGTTTTCAGTGCAGACCATTATGTGATGACATACTGTTTTTTTCTCCTATGTTCGCTAGTGTCCTTCTGGAGGTATTGTGACTGCAGCTGTTCCTACTGCCACCCGCAACTTGGGAAGCTCTGACTGAAGCAGGGAATTCTACTTTTATGCTACTTGAAGTCTCATCAGTCTTTGTTGAGACACCCAGCTGCAGGGAATGGGTTGGATGAATTGAACCATCACACTTCATTCCAATGGACAGAGTTTCCCAACTTCACCATTCTCTGGGTTTAACTTTGCCCATCCTGGTGGCTACCCCAATTCCCAGTTCAAAATCCATAACAATCCACCTTAAATAGCACATCAACCTCACCATGTGTATGGCACAATTGGACGCACAAAATCTCACAATGTACTATAGAAATAGTGCCACAATAATGTATGTTATCTTTTTTCTTGCCCTCAGATCAGCAAGAAGGTCATTAGTAGATCTTTTGGATCTGTAAGGCTAGAGAACCAGATAAATCACCCTAGTAACAGCTTAATTGAAATGGCCAGGCTCTAATACTTGGAGAAAAAGAAACAGATACAGAATCCCAGAGTTATTAAGTGAATAGTTAGGAGGAGCCTGCACATTAATTTAGTATCCTTGGAGTGCAACAGAATCAGGTACCACACTCGTGAAGGAAGGTTTAAAATAATCCAGAACACATTTAAAAATAATGTAATCCTAAAAGCCTACCCTCAAAGCCTAATCAAGTTTTTATGAGTAGTTCAAACTCTCTCCACCTTACACCTCAAACCTCCGGTTACCTGTTAGTAAGGTACTAGTGTGGCCAGATCACTACATTTCATGGAGCCAAGTCAAAACTATGGTGGCAGGTTTACTTCAGTCCCACCCAAACATAGGCTTTGCTAGATCAATCGACACAAATGCCCGAATTTAAGAAAAGTGCTACTGTTCTTGCCCCCCTTAGTGCCCCCTTACCACCACCATGTGTGCACCGTGGTGCAGTCTAGGGGCAATAGCGTCAACATTTGTTACACTATTTATTTACTGTGCAGGATTAATCCTCCAGACTACATGGGGGCTGTTAGAAATGGGGTATCTGGTTGGCTAGGTTATGCACCTAAGTCAGGTGGAACCCACCCACTCTAGTGAGGGCGAGGGGGATCACACACCCAGGATAACCCTTGCTCACCGCCTTGGTAGCTTGGCACAAGAAGTCAGGCAATGTGTAAAGCGCTTGCACAACACACACAACACATGTGACGCCATAAATGCACCACAAAGGAAATACAACACCAAGTTATATAAAAATGAACTGTATTGTACACAACATAATTAAACCAAACACAACATGTCAGTAATACCCTGCTACCCAAGCAGTTGTCAGATCATTACACAGTACTGTTACTCTGCAAATACCAGCAGCAGTCACATAAAACACAAAGGTTACTGATTATTCTGCAACGTAGTTACGAAAACATTACTAAACCAATGCACTTATCATGGTGAAAACACATCACCAGAAAGACATATTATCACAGTAAACACATTGCTGAAAATTAACTTGCCCTAGTGAGCATACTCCCATAAATGTCCATAATAGGAACGTCAGAAAATATATGGCAAGTCATGGAAAACACATATTATCACCATTGTGTGGTTCCCAGGAAGGGCGTACTCACATATGTCCATGAGACTACCAAGGTCTCAAAAGGAGGAGGCAGCAGGAGCGGGGGACCTCATGTGAGGTTTCCCGCCCAATATCACCTAGAAGAGGGCTCAGCGTGGATGGTTGGACCTCCGTAGAGGTTGCCACCCCGCCCGTGACAACAACCACACAAAGAGCCCGATGGGGGGAAGCCTCCTGGCTCAGGCCCCTCTGTAAGCTCACAGGGGCCCTCTGGTACTCTTTGGGTCAGGGGAACACACCCTCAATCCTCTGGAGAGCGGGAGGCTAGCAGAGGAGTCCCCACAGATGCAGGGTAGCTACAGGTTCTGACCCATCCACCCTGGGGCTGCGGTGGTCAAAGCACACAAAAGAGAGTGCCTGCTGGTGTCCTTCGTAGCACGCTTTGCCCCAGGGCACCTCTAGGAGCGCGTTCGCTCCGGTTCTTGTTCTGCGTGCCCTGGAGGAACTGCAGAGAGCGCATTTCAGACGCGTCCCAAGATTTCAGGTAGCCCGGGTTGAGGCAGTGATCCCTCCTCAGGATTTGAGAGGGAGAAGCGCTCTTTGGGAACTTTGGGTCACAAAAACAGGATCTACGCGCTCCTCTTGCGCTAGGCAATAAAATTTTAAGCTTTCTTCAGGTGGTATGCAAGAAATGACGCGCACTTCCTATGTTCCGAGCAAGCAATGGTAGGGAGCAGGGGCCACACCACCCAGCCCCTGGGGATGCAAAGGTGGAGCACAGGGCAGTAGAGCCCAGCAACAGGCCGGCACAAAGGGGATGCAGACAGTGGCAGTACCTCCAAGTGACCCAGCAGGTCACAGGTCAGCACAGCAGCAGCAGTCTAAGGTTGTTCCTCCAGCAGCATTCTGTGTCCAGTTCCAAGTATGTTTCTTGTGTCTCCAAAAGTAGGGGAAAGCCCCCTGTACTTATACTCAGTTTTGCAAAGCATTTTCAATGAGGGGGAAAGGAGGTTCCAACCAGTTACAAGTGGTTCTAGGAGTGTCCCCTCTCCCCTCCAGCACAGGCTCCAGACATCAATTGGGGGTAAACGAGCCCTTTGTGTGAGACCAGGGCATAGCCTTTACAAATGCAGGTGTGCCCCGCCTCCCCTTCTCTCAGCCCAAGAAGGCCATTCAATATGTAGATACACCTCTGTGACACCTCCACCCTCCCTGTGTTCAGGCTGTCTGAAAAGTATGCATAAAGCCCAGCTGTCACTCTGCCCAGATGTGGATTGGAGTCAAGCTGCAAAACACCACAGTCATAACCACAGAGAAATGCCCACTTTCTAGAAGTGGCATTTCTATAATAGTAATAAAAAATAAAAAATCCACCTACACCAGTGAGCAGCATTTCTCACTATCATTACAACCATACCAAACATGCCTATGCTACCCCTCAGAAATCAGACAATACCCCTAGATATAATGCAGGGCATTTCAAATGCAATCCCATGAGACGGCAGCAGTCACTGCAGTAAGAAATAAAATAGGCTGTTTGTCACCACCATGACAGGCCACGCTACTAGGCACATGTCCTGCCTTCTACCGACATAGCACCCTGCCCATAGAGCTAGCTAGGGCCTACCTTAGAGGTGACTTACGTATAGTAAAAGGGGAGTTCTGGGCCTGGCAAGTAAATTTAGATGCCAGGAACCTGTGGCAGTAAACTGTGCATGCAGGCCCTGCGCTAGCAGGCCTGAAACAGGTTTCAAAGGCTACTTCTGTGGGTGGCGCAAGGAACGCTACAGGCCCACTAGTAGCATTTCATTTACAGGCCCTGGGTATAGGGATACCATTGTACAAGGGACTTACAGGTAAATTAAATGTGCCAATCAGGTATAAGCCAATCATACCAAGTTTAGAAGGGAGAAAACATGCACTTTAGCACTGATTTGCAGTGATAAAGTGACCAGAGTCATAACGTCAGCCAAAAAGGGTCAGAAAAATTAGAAGGGGAAGGCAAAAAGTTTGGGGAATGACCCTGTAGATAGTGCCAGGTCCAACAGGGGCCCACTGAAAATAATGGCATGACCCCTTTTAACTTTTAACTCCTGCTCTGTGCAGGTGCTAAAAATAACTGCAAAAAATAGCGCTGTGGAATTTCTTAGATGCTACTCCGCCATTTTTGCAGCCCCCCTAACGGGGGAACACCCCCTCTGCATACATTATGCCTGGCACAGACATAATGAGGTGCCAGGGGTTACAAAGTAGGGCAATGCATGCATTGCACCACTTTGTAAATATGGTGCGATGAATTTGGTCTCGTTGGGCCACATTAGTGTCATAAAAAATTACGCTAATGTGACGCAAGGAGGCGCTAGGCCCTCTTAAATATGGGCCGAAGTGTAGCCGCTGAAAGTGAACCTTCAACAATGTAATACCGGAGTCAGCGCCTGCTAATTCCAATTCCCTGGTTTACTTTATATCAAGATGTGTAAATATGATTTGTATATCTCATTAGTCCTCCCCATAATATGTAGAGCTGATGGAATCCCCACAACATGAGATGGATCTGCTCCATCAGCACCATATCGATGACAGACATATCAAGCGTGATCCCATCTACCATTTTATCTAATATACGCAGGGGATAATACACAAAATGGATGGAGATTACATTTCGCAGCTCTTAATTTCCTTAGGCCTGGCACACTCAGCCCTCCAGCTTGACAGTCCCTGCCTTGACCATATAAAAGTCTTATTGAATGAGCGACCACGTCCTCAGAGACCTGTTAGTTTTTGTCAAAGTGCAGTATGTTACTAGATGGAGTGAAAAAACATAGAAAATGGGATTCTTGATCAGATCGATATCCTTAGTAATCAGATTTGTCAAACCAATAAGGAACCCTAGAATTCCTAGATAAGTGCACAGTTCTACATGTCTTTTTAATCTTCATCCAGGAAAACATATCCCCGGAAGTACTTTAAGACAGATAATTAAAAAACTACTTTGAGACACCAAACTTCTGTAAAAAAACAAAAAGAGTTGAGGGAAAAGAGGACCATATTATTACGAATTATGGGAGGCTATTGGTTGAGGACAGAATACATATTTTCTTGTGGAAGAGAGAATCCCCAAATGTATTGCGCCTTGATGATCTAATTAAGAGACAGATCTGCGTTTTTACATAAACCTGAATTCCCTGGTTAGCTCGGATGAAACTGTCAGCAGGGCCATCGACTCCGTTGAAGAAAGAGGCGAGGACACGGGTAGGCACACCCTGGAACAGGAACAGAATCACGACCATGGAATATTCAATATATGAGAGAGCTGAAAGACTGTGGAGCCATTAGCCAGAGGGCAAAGGTCAGAGGTGACAATGGACACGACTAATAAGTGCCTCTAAAGATTCCGATATGCACAGACACTTTTGAATTGACCCAGACCCTTAACGTAGGGTTCTGACACAGAGCTACAGTTGCTTTCATGAAATTGTGGCAACCGGAAGGCCCCAACAGTTTGCCCATAGGTAGACCCTGTCCTTGCAGTGTGTGGTATCAACTCAAGAGGACTGTGCTATTCCGTCCTACTCTTTCCAATTTCCAACCATCTCGCTTTCCTCAAATATCACCTTTACCCTAAGTTTCTTTTGTAGAATGTTTATATTGCAGCCGCGTTTTGTAAAAACCGATGAAACTGACTCAAGTAAAAAGGGTTTTCTAGTATTTCATTTTTTCTATATTTTTTCTTTACAATGCTCATTTTCATTGTTCCCTTCTGATATAACCTGACCCTTTTTGCGAGGTACCAGCTAAATTTCTTTTATGTATACAGACTGGTTCTATCATGACCTTTTGTAGTTCCTACCTGCTGTCATACTGCGTGCTCTGATTTGCACACAGTACCCAACATCCAAGACCTTTTTGAGCACATGCTTCCTCAGCATGCCATTGCTGTCACCAATACCTGTTCCAGGCCACTGCATCCCTGGGCCTCTGGATGCAGATATGGGACATGAGATAAGTGCACAGCTCTCCCACTCCGCCAACAGGGACAAGGACCTGTACGAAGCATCACATTGAACCCCATCTATGCCTCTGGCCTTACAATACCCCATATTGCTTTCGCCGGACATGGGAAGGGAGAGATTGTTTGTTTGCTTTTTAATCGTATAATGATGGTAAATCACCTTTGTGTCCGCTTTCTTCTGAAGGGCTAATGATCTATGTAGCGTCCATTATGTGCAGTCCTTAAACTTCAGTCATTACGTCAAGAGTATCAACCATGTTTCCTAGTCCCATGTTCCGGAAGATATTATCCATTGCTGTTACTGCAGCCAAACCGAGACCAACACAAGCTCTCATCTGAGCGCAGCACCAAAGATTTCTCCTGTAGCACATCCCCACTGCAAAATAAGCATTGGCAAAGCAAATATGTCTTGTATGCATTTGCCCTTACTAACATTAAAATCCTACTCCAGCGGAAAAACAAAAAAAACATTGCTTTCTGTAAGCAAGGCATCTAAAAGATGAAGAATGCAATATGTGATCATTCAGGCCCTCACTACGGCTTTGGCAGTCTTTTTTAAAGACCGGCAAAGCCGCTGCAGCCAGCATACCACCAGTGCTGGCAGTATGCTGGCTGCCCTACTGGGAGTTTTCCCCTGGGCCAGCAGGCAAAAACACCGTTTTTGTGGCGGTCTTGAGAAGGCCACACTCGTAATGAGAGCCTCAGTGCATTTTTGAGGTGTGAAACAGTCCCTCATGCATTGCATTACAAGCATAGGAGGTTAACATAGGCATCGAACAATCAATAGCATGAGGCAAGAGAACTTCTCCTGTGAGAGGCGCCAAAGTCCTCTCTATTTTTTACCAATAGATATGCTGTCAAGTGAGATTTCAAGAGCTGCAAGAGCAGTGCACATTATGGCCCTCATTACGAGGCTGACAGTTATCAGACCGCCAGCCTAGCCGTGGCAGTCTTACTGCTGCGAACCCGGCGGTAGAGAGCCACATCACAAGTTTTGGGGTTTGGCAGAAGCCAAACTTCCATAACGCCACCTGGCCCGCTGGTGCGGTCGCACCGAAGTGGCCGGCGGTGAGCTCCTCCAACCTGGCGGCAGGCCTCAGCCTGGCAGCTGGATTACAAGGCTGCAGACCACCAGACTTTCCGTGGCGGTCACCCCCCCATAAAAACCCTGGAGGTAACGCACCCGGCGACAGGAATCCCCATTCCTAGCGCCGGCACACGCACCCCCACATGTCCACACACATGCAGACACCCGTCCACACAATCACAAACACCCCCCTGACCCCTTCACGCAAGCATGCATTCACATACATGTCCCTTGGCATAAGCATACATTCATACAGACACCCCCACTCACTCGCATACATGCAGACACTCACCCCACTCACTCGCATACATGCAGACACCCCCCCGCTCAGTCCCATACATGCAGACACAACCCCCCAATCACTTCCAAACACTCACTCACACCCCCCCATTCACATGCACATACATGCAAACATTCACATTCAATCGCATGCACGCACGCTTTCACCACCCCCTCTGCATACTCCTACTTATACTACACCCCCCTCCACATACTCACATTCACACGCACCCACGCACACAGGCATCACCCCCCCCCCACCACCATCGGACGATCAAGTTACCTTTTCTGGCGAGCTGGTTGTCCGGGAGGGGATGGGTCCTGGTGGTTTTGCATCATCAGCACCACCACGTCAGCAAGACTCCGCCAAGCCGTATTAAGGCTCATAATATGGCAGGTGAAGTCTTGCTGACGTGGTGGTGCTAGCGATGCAACCACCTCTTCGGAGTTGGATTTATGACTCCTAATATGGTGGTCAGCAGACCAACAGTACTGGCAATCTGCTGGCTGCAGCGGCTTCGACAGTCTTAGGAAAAGACCGCCGAAGTCATGATGAGGCTTTATGTGTACAAATCACTTTCTGTTGGTGATTTCTCAAGAATAAAAACTGTGCTAAAACAGATCATTGTTTACCAAATGCCTGTATTCTGATGTAATATTGCAAAACGTTAAAACGTGATATCTCTTTTGTTATTCCGAGGGCATACTGCCCGAAACTGTCCAGTGCACTAAAGGAGGAAAGCACAAACCGAATGCACGTGAGGGTATGATACCCTGTATGGGAAAAATGAAATTGAACCACTATTCTTTGTTCAACAGCATTCACAGTGTTTGCTAAGGTGCGTCTTGTTTCTATTTGAGGATGGCCGATTGTAGGTCTCGCCACCTAACTGTGACAAAGAATACAAAGGCTGCTCATGCGACGTTTCACAATTTACTCATGCCAACAATAATTTGTAGTGGTATTATATATATCTAGGGTGCACCGTGTATTCTTACCCGCTTCTTTCAAACACCATTTCTGTAGTAACCTGACGCTGGGAGAAGCATGAGAGAGAATGAGCAAACTCAATTCCCCGAAAACACGCATTTATATTCGACAATGCAAGGCCTGAATGGCACACCTTCGTATCCATTAGGCGATAATTTCAAATTACTTTCCTCATGCCTGGTGTAAAGATATACAGCCACGCAGGGAGGTAGCTTATGGGGGTGGGGGGGGGCGAGGGGGTGTTTGGGATGTTACACCCCCTATTGAATGTATTTTCTACTAAATAGTTGGGTAAAAGTGCTTTCAGTCGGGTATGGTGATGTGTCCTTCGGATTTTTGACCTGCACATAGACAAAAAACGCAGGCACACACTGTTTGGAAAGGCTTTAAAAAATGTTGGTTAGATTACAAAATATGTTTCCCTCACTTAGTACCCTACCAAGCTACATTCCACTTCCCTTCCACTGCCCCTCAAGCCCCTCTCATGTTTTTACCATTACATGCCTGCGTGATTGTTGGAAAACCTGAAGGTCACACCCCTCAATTTTACCCAATCAAGCTACGCCCCTGCAGCCACGGACAAAACGCTCTTGTTAACCAAGGAACAAGGCAATAAGGTCAAAATGTTGTATTCTATCTTACCCGGCAACACCATCTCTACCTTTAAATATTAATGAATTTCAATTACTATATTAATGCGCCTTTTATTCAATAAAGTGGATGGAGATTTACCAAACTGCGAGCTCTCAGAAAAGAAAGCGCAAGGATTTCTCAAATGTTGCACCCCGATTCCTAAACAGAGGAAATAGTTCACACACAGTGAGTCACGGGTGGGCGTATCCACTCTCTCGCCGTGAGGGGGGGAGCACAGAGCAGGGCCTGGGGCCACGTTGAGAACAGTGGTGAGAGCTGTGAGCGTTTGGGGGCATGCTTGTGTGAGGGGGCTGTGGTAGTAATGTAATGGTCGTGAGATCGGCGAGGGTAATACGAGGGTGGCATGTGAATGATTTCTTAGTGATGGATGAAAAATTTGCTAGCTTTCGCGCCAAGAATTTTCAATTCTATTAAGGACACGGAGGCGAAGATTATGCTTCTCTTTCTTTACTTCTCAAATAATAGCAGCCAATCAAAACACAAACTACATTTCCCATAAAGCAATGCAACAAATGTCCACCAATCAAAGGTCTTCCACTCCTATTAGAGACTATCAACACCTCAGGACTTCCTCTTTCTTTGCAACACGAACTGGAAGGTACAAACTCCAAAGTCGAACTTGAAAACGCTTGAGAACACTTAAGCTGAAGAGAACATTTCACCAGCAGAGCAGGCCAGTGAGCTTTTGGAAGCAGTGTGTCCTATTCTCCTTTCTGGTCCGATCCTAGATAAGATAAGAAAGAACATAATAATAACGAGAAAAGGATAAAACACCCAAAAATACCTTTAGCATCAACAAGTATATTTACTTAATCGAAGAATAAATTAGGGAGGGAACAAGACAACACATTTTGACAGAAAACTGCATTAAGTAGAAATGAGTGCTTACACTATACAATCCTAGGGTGGGATAATCTTCGCCTCCGTGTCCTTAATAGAATTGAAAATTCTTGGCGCGAAAGCTAGCAAATTTTTCATTCTATGTCAGGACCGGAGGCTCAGATTATGCTAGTTCAAAGCTGCTTGAAACACACTGGAAGCAAAATCACCCACTGGTTTATAATAAAATTGCTTGAATGTGGAGTCTGACGACCAATCTGCCGACCTCATAATGTCCAACACTGACACACCCAAAACTACAGCCTTAGAAGCCATGGCGCCCCGAATAGAATGCACGCCAAATACTTGCGTATCAATACCAGCTTGAGCCATGACAAAGCGCAACCATCTAGCAATGGTAGCTGTAGTTATAGGTCTGAAAGGTTTGCACAGAGAAATCAACAATTGACCTGTCAAATTCTGTCTGAGAGATCTAGTCTGTTGTTCATATTCCTTTAGGCAAGCAACAACACATAACTTCCTAGAAAAAGGAAAAGCAGAGTAGTCTATACAGGACGACATAGTTTTCGTTCTTCTAGAAATGGAAAAAGAGACACCGTCCGGTGTAAACACTCTACCTGCAAGGTCCAGGGCAACTACATCTGAAGAACGTCGACAAGCTGCTAGGCACAGCAGCATAGCTAGTTTAGCTGACAACTGTTTTCTAGAAAGATCAGAATTCTCCGGCCAACTCTCAAAGAGATGAAGGACCAGATTCACATCCCAAAGGGAAGTATACTTAGAGGCGGGAGGGTTAGAAACCCTGACTCCTCTCAATAACTTAACAACCAAAGGATGCATACCTACCGAAACACCATCCACTTTAACATGGCCAGCCGAAATAGCTGAACGAAAATTATTTACTGACCTGTAAGAGAGACCATCTTCGGCTTTCTGCGATAAAAAATTCACAACGTGGGCAAGCTCGGCTGCCACGGGATCCAAAGACCGTTCCAGGCACCAACCACTCCATGCTCTCCAAGCGGAGAGATATCTCTTTCTAGTGGAAGGGGCCCAAGCCCCACTGATAAATTTTCGAGCTGATTGCGAAAGGCCTGGCAAAAACCACTGTTGCCTGAAAGCCTCCAAGCCATCAGCTGCAGCTTCTTGTCCAGAACTAGAGGGTGTCTTTCGCCTTGCGGTCCCAGAAGCATGTCCGGCGACCAAGGCAACAGAAGAGGATAGTCGCACACCAGTGCCAACAGCAGCGGGAACCATGGTTGAGCTCTCCAGAGTGAAGTGATCAAAATCACCTCTGCCTTCTGGCGTTTGATTTGCGACGCCACCCTCGAAATCATGGCAAACGGAGGAAATGCGTAATTGAGGGCACCTGACCAGTCCTGAAGAAAAGCATCCGTTGCCATCGCCAATGGATCCGGCCTCCAACTGAAAAACAGCGGAAGTTGTTTGTTCAGGCGAGAGGCAGAGAGATCCACTCTGCATTGAACCCACAGTTGCTGGGTCAACCGAAACAGCTGAGGCAGAAGCCTCCAGTCGCTGTAGTCCGTGAGATAGCGAGAGTGCCAATCCGCTATCACATTGATCTGACCCGGCAGATATTCTGCTTTCACTTGTAGGCGATGTTCCAGACAGTAATGCCAAAAATCTTTGGCTATCTCCGCAAGGAAAGGCGAACGAGTGCACCCCAGCTTGTTGATATACCTGACTGCCGCCACATTGTCCATTCGAAGAAGAATGGAACACAACACTTTCTTGGGCGACAAGGTCTTTATCGCAAAAGACCCCACCAGTAACTCCAGGCAGTTGATATGCAACTGAAGTTCCTGCGAAGACCATCTCCGCCCCGTCGAGATGTCCCCGCATCTCGCACCCTGTAGGAAAGTACCATCTTGCCTGGCATGTTACCCCCAGTTTTCACTGTATATATGTTGTTTTAGTTGTATGTGTCACTGGGACCCTGGTAACCCAGGGCCCCAGTGCTCATAAGTGTGCCTGAATGTGTTACCTGTGTAGTGACTAACTGTCTCACTGAGGCTCTGCTAATCAGAACCTCAGTGGTTATGCTCTCTCATTTCTTTCCAAATTGTCACTGACAGGCTAGTGACCATTTTTACCAATTTACATTGGCTTACTGGAACACCCTTATAATTCCCTAGTATATGGTACTGAGGTACCCAGGGTATTGGGGTTCCAGGAGATCCCTATGGGCTGCAGCATTTCTTTTGCCACCCATAGGGAGCTCTGACAATTCTTACACAGGCCTGCCACTGCAGCCTGAGTGAAATAACGTCCACGTTATTTCACAGCCATTTTACACTGCACTTAAGTAACTTATAAGTCACCTATATGTCTAACCTTTACCTGGTAAAGGTTAGGTGCAAAGTTACTTAGTGTGAGGGCACCCTGGCACTAGCCAAGGTGCCCCCACATTGTTCAGAGCCAATTCACTGAACTGTGTGAGTGCGGGGACACCATTACACGCGTGCACTACATATAGGTCACTACCTATATGTAGCTTCACCATGGTAACTCCGAATATGGCCATGTAACATGTCTATGATCATGGAATTGCCCCCTCTATGCCATCCTGGCATTGTTGGTACAATTCCATGATCCCAGTGGTCTGTAGCACAGACCCTGGTACTGCCAGACTGCCCTTCCTGGGGTTTCTCTGCAGCTGCTGCTGCTGCCAACCCCTCAGACAGGCAGCTGCCCTCCTGGGGTCCAGCCAGGCCTGGCCCAGGATGGCAGAACAAAGAACTTCCTCTGAGAGAGGGTGTGACACCCTCTCCCTTTGGAAAATGGTGTGAAGGCAGGGGAGGAGTAGCCTCCCCCAGCCTCTGGAAATGCTTTGTTGGGCACAGATGTGCCCAATTCTGCATAAGCCAGTCTACACCGGTTCAGGGACCCCTTAGCCCCTGCTCTGGCGCGAAACTGGACAAAGGAAAGGGGAGTGACCACTCCCCTGACCTGCACCTCCCCTGGGAGGTGTCCAGAGCTCCTCCAGTGTGCTCCAGACCTCTGCCATCTTGGAAACAGAGGTGCTGCTGGCACACTGGACTGCTCTGAGTGGCCAGTGCCACCAGGTGACGTCAGAGACTCCTTCTGATAGGCTCCTTCAGGTGTTAGTAGCCTTTCCTCTCTCCTAGGTAGCCAAACCCTCTTTTCTGGCTATTTAGGGTCTCTGTCTCTGGGGAAACTTTAGATAACGAATGCATGAGCTCAGCCGAGTTCCTCTGCATCTCCCTCTTCACCTTCTGATAAGGAATCGACCGCTGACCGCGCTGGAAGCCTGCAAACCTGCAACATAGTAGCAAAGACGACTACTGCAACTCTGTAACGCTGATCCTGCCGCCTTCTCGACTGTTTTCCTGCTTGTGCATGCTGTGGGGGTAGTCTGCCTCCTCTCTGCACCAGAAGCTCCGAAGAAATCTCCCGTGGGTCGACGGAATCTTCCCCCTGCAACCGCAGGCACCAAAAAGCTGCATTACCGGTCCCTTGGGTCTCCTCTCAGCACGACGAGCGAGGTCCCTCGAATCCAGCGACACCGTCCAAGTGACCCCCACAGTCCAGTGACTCTTCAGCCCAAGTTTGGTGGAGGTAAGTCCTTGCCTCACCTCGCTGGGCTGCATTGCTGGGAACCGCGACTTTGCAAGCTACTCCGGCCCCTGTGCACTTCCGGCGGAAATCCTTCGTGCACAGCCAAGCCTGGGTCCACGGCACTCTAACCTGCATTGCACGACTTTCTAAGTTGGTCTCCGGCGACGTGGGACTCCTTTGTGCAACTTCGGCGAGCACCGTTTCACGCATCCTCGTAGTGCCTGTTTCTGGCACTTCTCCGGGTGCTACCTGCTTCAGTGAGGGCTCTTTGTCTTGCTCGACGTCCCCTCTCTCTGCAGGTCCAATTTGCGACCTTCTGGTCCCTCCTGGGCCCCAGCAGCGTCCAAAAACGCCAAACGCATGATTTGCGGGTAGCAAGGCTTGTTGGCGTCCATCCGGCGGGAAAACACTTCTGCACAACTCTCCAAGGCGTGGGGGATCCATCCTCCAAAGGGGAAGTCTCTAGCCCATGTCGTTTCTGCAGTATTCACAGTTCTTCAGCCTAGTAAGGGCTTCTTTGCACCAACCGCTGGCATTTCTTGGGCATCTGCCCATCTCCGAGCTGCTTGTGACTTTTGGACTTGGTCCCCTTGTTCCACAGGTACCCTCAGTCAGGAATCCATCGTTGTTGCATTGCTGATTTGTGTTTTCCTTGCATTTTCCCTCTAACACGACTATTTTGTCCTTAGGGGAACTTTGGTGCACTTTGCACTCACTTTTCAGGGTCTTGGGGAGGGTTATTTTTCTAACTGTCACTATTTTCTAATAGTCCCAGCGACCCTCTACAAGGTCACATAGGTTTGGGGTCCATTCGTGGTTCGCATTCCACTTTTGGAGTATATGGTTTGTGTTGCCCCTATCCCTATGTTTCCCCATTGCATCCTATTGTAACTATACATTGTTTGCACTGTTTTCTAAGACTATACTGCATATTTTTACTATTGTGTATATATATCTTGTGTATATTTCCTATCCTCTCACTGAGGGTACACTCTAAGATACTTTGGCATATTGTCATAAAAATAAAGTACCTTTATTTTTAGTATAACTGTGTATTGTGTTTTCTTATGATATTGTGCATATGACACTAAGTGGTACTGTAGTAGCTTCACACGTCTCCTAGTTCAGCCTAAGCTGCTCTGCTAAGCTACCATTATCTATCAGCCTAAGCTGCTAGACACCCTATACACTAATAAGGGATAACTGGGCCTGGTGCAAGGTGCAAGTACCCCTTGGTACTCACTACAAGCCAGTCCAGCCTCCTACATTGGTTGTGCAGCGGTGGGATAAGTGCTTTGAGACTACTTACCACTCTTGTCATTGTACTTTTCATAAGAGAAAAATATACAAAACAAGGTCAGTGTATATACACATAGCCAAAAAGTTTTGCATTTCCTCTTTTCACTCTTTTCTAAGTGCTGAAAAGTACTTCTAAACTTTCAAAAAGTTCTTAAAAGTTTAAAAAGTTTTTTCTGTCTTTCCAAAAAGTTCTGAAAACTTTTTTCTCTTTGTCTATCACTTTAACTCTCTCTAAAAATGTCTGGCACAGGCCAAAAAGTTGAACTGTCCAAACTTGCATATGATCACCTTAGCTGGAAAGGAGCAAGGAGTCTCTGCATAGAGAGAGGTTTGAGTGTAGGGAAGAATCCTTCCTTAGAACTGTTAATTAATATGCTTAGAGTACAGGATAAGGCCATAAGTGCCCAATCTGTAGAAAAAGTAGCTAATGGTTCTCAATCTGATCCAGGGACTCCCCCAGGAAAAGGTTCAGGAAAGAAACTTCTCAGCCTGCCCATTACTAGACAGTCTAGCATAGTTGGTACAGAGGTTGAATCACATCATACTGATGATGTGCTCTCACATTATGCTGGTAGCCAAGCTGTTAGGGTGCCCTTGGTAAGGGACAGGTCTCCTTCTGTTCATTCCCATCATACCTCTGTATCTAGAAATGTCCCTCCCACCCACCCTGATGACAGATTGTTAGAAAGGGAGCTCAATAGATTGAGAGTGGAGCAAACCAGACTGAAGCTCAAGAAGCAACAGCTGGATTTGGATAGACAGTCTTTAGAAATAGAGAGGGAAAGACAGAAGATGGGTTTAGATACCCATGGTGGCAGCAGCAGTATTCCCCATAGTCATCCTGCAAAAGAGCATGATTCCAGGAATCTGCATAAGATAGTTCCCCCTTACAAGGAGGGGGATGACATTAACAAGTGGTTTGCTGCACTTGAGAGGGCCTGTGCTGTACAGGATGTCCCTCAAAAGCAGTGGGCTGCTATCCTATGGCTATCATTTACTGGAAAAGGTAGGGATAGGCTCCTTACTGTAAAAGAAAATGATGCTAACAATTTCCAAGTTCTTAAGAATGCACTCCTGGATGGTTATGGCTTAACCACTGAACAGTACAGGATAAAGTTCAGAGATACCAAAAAGGAGTCTTCACAAGACTGGGTTGATTTCATTGACCAGGCAGTGAAGGCCTTGGAGGGGTGGTTACATGGCAGTAAAGTTACTGATTATGACAGCCTGTATAACTTGATCCTGAGAGAGCATATTCTTAATAATTGTGTGTCTGATTTGTTGCACCAGTACTTGGTGGACTCTGATCTGACCTCTCCCCAAGAATTGGGAAAGAAGGCAGACAAATGGGTCAGAACAAGAGTGAACAGAAAAGTTCATACAGGGGGTGACAAAGATGGCAACAAAAAGAAGGATGGTAAGTCTTCTGACAAGGGTGGGGACAAATCTAAAAATGAGTCTTCATCAGGCCCACAAAAACACTCTGGTGGGGGTGGTGGGCCCAAATCCTCCTTTAATCAGAACAAGGAAAAGAAACCATGGTGCTATTTATGTAAAATAAAAGGCCATTGGACAACAGATCCCAGTTGTCCAAAGAAAGGCACCACAGCTCCTACCACTACAACCCCTACTGCTACACCTAGTGTCCCTACTAATAGCAGTGGTGGTGGAGCAAACCTACTAATAGCCAATCCAAGGGAGTAGCTGGGCTCACTTTTGGTAATTTAGTTGGGGTTGGTCTGATTAGGGAGACCACAGAGGCTACTTTAGTCTCTGAAGGGGCTATTGATTTAGCCACTTTAGTTGCTTGCCCCCATAACTTGGAGAAGTACAAGCAACTAACCCTAATAAATGGTGTTGAGGTCCAGGCCTACAGGGACACAGGTGCCAGTGTCACAATGGTGATTGAGAAACTGGTGCACCCTGAACAACACATACTTGGACACCAGTACAAAGTAACCGATGCTCACAACATAACACAAAGCCACCCCATGGCTGTTGTAAATCTCAACTGGGGGGGGGTATCTGGTCCAAAGAAAGTTGTGGTAGCTTCAGATTTACCTGTAGACTGTCTATTAGGGAACGATTTGGAGACATCAGCTTGGTCAGATGTGGAGTTGGAGGCCCATGCAGCAATGCTGGGCATCCCAGGGCATATTTTTGCTTTGACAAGGGCTCAGGCCAAAAAGCAAAAAGGACAGGGAAGCTTGGATCCTGGAACAATGGACCAAGTGCTCCCTAAAGCTAGGGCTAGTAGAAGCAAACCACTTCCTACTATCCCTCCCTCTACAGTGGATTCTACTTCTGAGGAAGAAGAATTCCCTCCCTGTGCAGAACCTACACCAGAGGAGCTGGAAGCAGACACTGCTGAGCTTTTGGGTGAAGGGGGGCCTGACAGAGAGGAGCTGAGTGTGGCACAGCAAACCTGTCCCACATTAGAGGGTCTCAGACAGCAAGCTGTCAAACAGGCTAATGGGGATGTCAGTGACTCTCACAGAGTTTACTGGGAGGACAACCTCTTGTACACTGAGCATAGGGATCCTAAACCTGGAGCTGCCAGGAGATTAGTGATTCCTCAGGAGTACAGAAAGTTCCTCCTAACACTGGCACATGACATTCCCTTAGCTGGGCACCTGGGTCAAATGAAAACTTGGGACAGATTGGTACCATTGTTTCATTGGCCTAGGATGTCTGAGGACACAAAAGAATTTTGTAAGTCCTGTGAAACCTGTCAAGCCAGTGGCAAGACAGGTGGCACTCCAAAGGCACCCCTTATCCCACTGCCTGTGGTTGGGGTTCCCTTTGAAAGGGTAGGGGTTGACATAGTTGGCACCCTTGACCCTCATACTGCTTCAGGCAATAGGTTTATCTTGGTGGTAGTGGACCATGCCACAAGATATCCTGAAGCTATTCCTTTAAGGACCACTACAGCTCCTGCAGTGGCAAAGGCCCTCCTGGGAATATTTTCCAGAGTGGGCTTCCCAAAGGAAGTAGTATCAGACAGGGGAAGCAATTTCATGTCTGCATACTTAAAGGCCATGTGGAAGGAGTGTGGTGTAACTTACAAGTTCACAACACCCTATCATCCACAAACAAATGGACTGGTGGAGAGATTTAATAAAACTCTCAAAGGCATGATTATGGGACTCCCTGAAAAACTCCGCAGGAGATGGGATATCCTTCTACCATGCCTCCTTTTTGCCTACAGGGAGGTACCTCAGAAAGGAGTGGGCTTCAGCCCCTTTGAACTTCTTTTTGGACACCCTGTTAGGGGTCCACTCACACTTGTAAAGGAGGGTTGGGAACAACCTTTAAAAGCTCCTAAGCAGGATATTGTGGATTATGTACTTGGCCTCAGATCAAGGATGGCTGAGTACATGAAAAAGGCCAGTAAAAACCTTCAGGCCAGCCAAGAGCTCCAGAAACAATGGCATGATCAGAAGGCTGTTTTGGTTCAGTACCAACCAGGGCAGAAAGTGTGGGTCTTGGAGCCTGTGGCCCCAAGAGCACTCCAAGATAAATGGAGTGGACCCCACACAATTGTTGAAAAGAAGGGTGAAGTCACCTACTTGGTTGACTTAGGCACTGCCAGGAGTCCCCTTAGGGTGCTCCATGTCAACCGCCTGAAACCCTACTATGACAGGGCTGATCTCACCCTGCTCATGGCAACAGATGAGGGACAGGAAGAACACAGTGATCCTCTACCTGATCTCTTCTCTTCCACAGAACAAGATGCTCTTGTGGAAGGTGTAGTTTTGGCTGATTGTCTTACTGCTGAGCAGAAAGATAATTGCATAAATCTCCTAGGACAATTTTCAGAACTCTTCTCCATTGTGCCAGGCACCACTTCTTGGTGTGAGCACACTATAGATACTGGAGACAGTTTACCTGTCAAAAGTAAGATCTATAGGCAGCCTGACCATGTCAGGGACTGCATAAAGCAAGAAGTTCAGAAGATGTTGGAACTAGGAGTGGTTGAGCACTCTGACAGTCCATGGGCTTCTCCTGTGGTACTGGTACCAAAACCCAATTCTAAAGATGGAAAGAAGGAAATGAGGTTTTGTGTCGACTATAGAGGTCTCAACTTGGTAACCAAAACTGATGCTCACCCTATACCCAGGGCAGATGAGCTCATAGATACACTGGCATCTGCCAAGTATCTAAGCACTTTTGATTTGACTGCAGGGTATTGGCAGATCAAATTGTCAGAAGATGCTAAATCTAAGACTGCATTTTCTACCATTGGAGGACATTACCAGTTTACTGTAATGCCTTTTGGTCTGAAAAATGCACCTGCCACTTTTCAGAGGTTGGTGAACACAGTCCTGCAAGGGCTGGAAGCTTTCAGTGCAGCATATTTGGATGATATAGCTGTCTTTAGCTCCAGCTGGGATGATCACCTGGTCCACCTTTGGAAAGTTTTGGAGGCCCTGCAAAAGGCAGGCCTCACTATCAAGGCTTCAAAGTGCCAGATAGGGCAGGGTAAGGTGGTTTATCTGGGACACCTTGTTGGTGGGGAACAGATTGCACCACTTCAGGGGAAAATCCAAACTATTATTGATTGGGTTCCCCCTACCACTCAGACTCAGGTGAGAGCCTTCCTAGGCCTCACTGGGTATTACAGGAGGTTCATTAAGAACTATGGCTCCATTGCAGCCCCTCTTAATGACCTCACATCCAAGAAAATGCCTAAAAAGGTATTATGGACAGCAAACTGTCAGAAAGCTTTTGAGGAGCTGAAGCAGGCCATGTGCTCTGCACCTGTCCTGAAAAGCCCTTGTTACTCTAAAAAATTCTATGTCCAAACTGATGCATCTGAATTAGGAGTAGGGGCAGTCCTATCACAACTTAATTCTGAGGGCCAGGATCAACCTGTTGCTTTTATTAGTAGAAGGTTGACCCCTAGAGAAAAGCGTTGGTCTGCCATTGAGAGGGAGGCCTTTGCTGTGGTCTGGGCTCTGAAGAAGTTGAGGCCATACCTGTTTGGCACTCACTTCATTGTTCAGACAGACCACAAACCTCTACTTTGGCTAAAACAAATGAAAGGTGAAAATCCTTAATTGTTGAGGTGGTCCATATCCCTACAGGGAATGGACTATACAGTGGAACATAGACCTGGGAGTAGCCACTCCAATGCAGATGGACTCTCCAGATATTTCCACTTAGACAATGAAGACTCATCAGGTAATGGCTAGTCTTATTGTCCTTCGTTTGGGGGGGGGTTGTGTAGGAAAGTACCATCTTGCCTGGCATGTTACCCCCAGTTTTCACTGTATATATGTTGTTTTAGTTGTATGTGTCACTGGGACCCTGGTAACCCAGGGCCCCAGTGCTCATAAGTGTGCCTGAATGTGTTACCTGTGTAGTGACTAACTGTCTCACTGAGGCTCTGCTAATCAGAACCTCAGTGGTTATGCTCTCTCATTTCTTTCCAAATTGTCACTGACAGGCTAGTGACCATTTTTACCAATTTACATTGGCTTACTGGAACACCCTTATAATTCCCTAGTATATGGTACTGAGGTACCCAGGGTATTGGGGTTCCAGGAGATCCCTATGGGCTGCAGCATTTCTTTTGCCACCCATAGGGAGCTCTGACAATTCTTACACAGGCCTGCCACTGCAGCCTGAGTGAAATAACGTCCACGTTATTTCACAGCCATTTTACACTGCACTTAAGTAACTTATAAGTCACCTATATGTCTAACCTTTACCTGGTAAAGGTTAGGTGCAAAGTTACTTAGTGTGAGGGCACCCTGGCACTAGCCAAGGTGCCCCCACATTGTTCAGAGCCAATTCACTGAACTGTGTGAGTGCGGGCACACCATTACACGCGTGCACTACATGTAGGTCACTACCTATATGTAGCTTCACCATGGTAACTCCGAATATGGCCATGTAACATGTCTATGATCATGGAATTGCCCCCTCTATGCCATCCTGGCATTGTTGGTACAATTCCATGATCCCAGTGGTCTGTAGCACAGACCCTGGTACTGCCAGACTGCCCTTCCTGGGGTTTCTCTGCAGCTGCTGCTGCTGCCAACCCCTCAGACAGGCAGCTGCCCTCCTGGGGTCCAGCCAGGCCTGGCCCAGGATGGCAGAACAAAGAACTTTCTCTGAGAGAGGGTGTGACACCCTCTCCCTTTGGAAAATGGTGTGAAGGCAGGGGAGGAGTAGCCTCCCCCAGCCTCTGGAAATGCTTTGTTGGGCACAGATGTGCCCAATTCTGCATAAGCCAGTCTACACCGGTTCAGGGACCCCTTAGCCCCTGCTCTGGCGCGAAACTGGACAAAGGAAAGGGGAGTGACCACTCCCCTGACCTGCACCTCCCCTGGGAGGTGTCCAGAGCTCCTCCAGTGTGCTCCAGACCTCTGCCATCTTGGAAACAGAGGTGCTGCTGGCACACTGGACTGCTCTGAGTGGCCAGTGCCACCAGGTGACGTCAGAGACTCCTTGTGATAGGCTCCTTCAGGTGTTAGTAGCCTTTCCTCTCTCCTAGGTAGCCAAACCCTCTTTTCTGGCTATTTAGGGTCTCTGTCTCTGGGGAAACTTTAGATAACGAATGCATGAGCTCAGCCGAGTTCCTCTGCATCTCCCTCTTCACCTTCTGATAAGGAATCGACCGCTGACCGCGCTGGAAGCCTGCAAACCTGCAACATAGTAGCAAAGACGACTACTGCAACTCTGTAACGCTGATCCTGCCGCCTTCTCGACTGTTTTCCTGCTTGTGCATGCTGTGGGGGTAGTCTGCCTCCTCTCTGCACCAGAAGCTCCGAAGAAATCTCCCGTGGGTCGACGGAATCTTCCCCCTGCAACCGCAGGCACCAAAAAGCTGCATTACCGGTCCCTTGGGTCTCCTCTCAGCACGACGAGCGAGGTCCCTCGAATCCAGCGACACCGTCCAAGTGACCCCCACAGTCCAGTGACTCTTCAGCCCAAGTTTGGTGGAGGTAAGTCCTTGCCTCACCTCGCTGGGCTGCATTGCTGGGAACCGCGACTTTGCAAGCTACTCCGGCCCCTGTGCACTTCCGGCGGAAATCCTTTGTGCACAGCCAAGCCTGGGTCCACGGCACTCTAACCTGCATTGCACGACTTTCTAAGTTGGTCTCCGGCGACGTGGGACTCCTTTGTGCAACTTCGGCGAGCACCGTTTCACGCATCCTCGTAGTGCCTGTTTCTGGCACTTCTCTGGGTGCTACCTGCTTCAGTGAGGGCTCTTTGTCTTGCTCGACGTCCCCTCTCTCTGCAGGTCCAATTTGCGACCTTCTGGTCCCTCCTGGGCCCCAGCAGCGTCCAAAAACGCCAAACTCACGATTTGCAGGTAGCAAGGCTTGTTGGCGTCCATCCGGCGGGAAAACACTTCTGCACGACTCTCCAAGGCGTGGGGGATCCATCCTCCAAAGGGGAAGTCTCTAGCCTATGTCGTTTCTGCAGTATTCACAGTTCTTCAGCCTAGTAAGGGCTTCTTTGCACCAACCGCTGGCATTTCTTGGGCATCTGCCCATCTCCGAGCTGCTTTTGACTTTTGGACTTGGTCCCCTTGTTCCACAGGTACCCTCAGTCAGGAATCCATCGTTGTTGCATTGCTGATTTGTGTTTTCCTTGCATTTTCCCTCTAACACGACTATTTTGTCCTTAGGGGAACTTTGGTGCACTTTGCACTCACTTTTCAGGGTCTTGGGGAGGGTTATTTTTCTAACTCTCACTATTTTCTAATAGTCCCAGCGACCCTCTACAAGGTCACATAGGTTTGGGGTCCATTCGTGGTTCGCATTCCACTTTTGGAGTATATGGTTTGTGTTGCCCCTATCCCTATGTTTCCCCGTTGCATCCTATTGTAACTATACATTGTTTGCACTGTTTTCTAAGACTATACTGCATATTTTTGCTATTGTGTATATATATCTTGTGTATATTTCCTATCCTCTCACTGAGGGTACACTCTAAGATACTTTGGCATATTGTCATAAAAATAAAGTACCTTTATTTTTAGTATAACTGTGTATTGTGTTTTCTTATGATATTGTGCATATGACACTAAGTGGTACTGTAGTAGCTTCACACGTCTCCTAGTTCAGCCTAAGCTGCTCTGCTAAGCTACCATTATCTATCAGCCTAAGCTGCTAGACACCCTATACACTAATAAGGGATAACTGGGCCTGGTGCAAGGTGCAAGTACCCCTTGGTACTCACTACAAGCCAGTCCAGCCTCCTACACACCCCAGCCCCAAAGGCTGGCATCTGACTCTATCACTGTCTCGGGTTGGGAGCTGAAGATGGCTCTGCCGGTCCACGCGTCGACCTGGGACAGCCACCAGCTGAGTTCCGCACGGACTTCCCCCGTCAAAGGGACTAAGTCCGAATATGACAAACCCCTTTGGAGATGACGTATCTTGAGTCTTTGTAACGCTCTGTAATGGAGGGGACCTGGAAAGATCGCCTGGACTGAGGATGCCAGGAGACCCACAATCCGTGCGATCTTTCGCAGGCACAATGACGTCTTGGACAGAGCCACCTGAAGCTCTTTCTTGATGGCTCGAAGTTTGGACTTGGGAAGAACCAGGAGCGATCTGTCGGAATCTATCCGAAAACCTAAGAATTCTACAGTCTTGGAGGGGACCAGGACCGATTTCTTGTCGTTTATGACAAATCCGAGATCCTGAAGAAGGGTGACAGTCGTGAGACCGTGTTGCCTCAACAGATCTTGGGATTGAGCCATGATCAGGATGTCGTCTAGATAGACGATCAAACGAATCCCTTTCTCCCTCAAAAATGCCACTACTGTCTTGAGCAGTTTGGTAAAACACCAAAGCGCCGACGAAAGCCCAAAGGGCAGGACCAAGTACTCCATCCAAGTACCCCTCCACCTGAACTGGAGGAAATGTCTGTGGGGATGCCAGATGGGGATCGTCAGATAGGCATCTTTGAGGTCTAGTCGTATCAGCCAGTCTCCCGGCTGAAGGAGGTCTGGTAAAAGATGTAGACCCTCCATCTTGAAATGCCTGTACACTACGAAGGCATTGAAATCTCGAAGATTTATGACTAAACGGTGGCCTCCTCCCCTTTTCTGAACTAGGAAGATATTGCTGCAGAATCCCGACGGATGGGGATCGCACAGAGCAATGGCTCTTTTCCGGAGCAGCAGCTGAACCTCGGAATCTATGATGTTGGCGTCTTGTCGGGAAAAATTGTGAAGGGGAGGGACCTCCTCCTGTCTTGGAGTCTGATAAAACTCCAGACGGAAACCTTGAACGGTTTGTAACACCCATGCATCTTGAGTAACACAAGACCAATTGTGAAGGAAAAATTGAACACGACCCCCCAACTGGATAAAAGAATCGTCTAGCACTCTCACCTGTAGAGAAGGTTGATTGGGCGGTGGATCTGGCACTGCCTCGTTGACCGCGACGCCGGGATAATCGGGAGCGTGAGGGGAAGAAAGCACCTCCTCTGGAATACTCCTGGCCCCGGAAGGAGCCACGTTGAGAGCCTTGAAAGGAGGGACGGCCTGACGAGCGGCCCCTACCTCGCCCGGCCCGGCCAAAAACACCAGCATGAAAAACCTTTTTTAGGTTCGCTTGTGCCTTATCCAGGGTTGTAAAAGTAGTTACGTATTTGGAAACATCTTTGACGAACTTATCGCCAAAAAGACGGCCATTAGCTAGAGGCCCTGCATCCGCCGCTGCCAACTCCGTTAATGTTGGATCAATCCTCATGAGGAGGGACTTCCGGCGCTCAGAAGAAATGGCACAGTTCGCATTCCCCAACAAGCAGATTGCCCTCTGAGTCCATTCTGCCAGTGTATGGGAGTCGACAGGCTCGCCAGACTCTTTAGCTCGAAGAGCCATTTCAAAAATTTTTGCCAAAGGACCCGCGAGGTCCAAAAGTTTGTCCTGGCATGAGTGCCAGGCCCTGTCGATCCCTTTTTTGGGGTCCTTGGCGAACTTCTTGAGGAAGGTCAACATGCTGGGGTCTATATCCGGTGTCTCTGCCACCTTATCTGGGATCTCCGGTCTGGGGCACTCAGCCCGCAACCTGTTACGGACCTCTTTGTCGAAACCTTTCCTCAATTTGTCGTGGAGATAATCAGCTACAGCCTGCGCTGGGGCCCAATCTGCAGAACGAGGATGAATAATATCCTCTGGATTAAACTGGAAGGGGTTAGAGGGCGAGTGAGACCTTTCCTTGCCTTGAGAAGAACTGGATTTACGAGCTCTCTTGCGCTTGCGTGAAGTGTCACTGGAATGGGAGGACTTAGAGGAGGATGAGTCCGAATCGGATGAATCTGCCACCTCAAGAAGAGGGCCCTTAGAGGTAGACGGCAAGGAACAATAAACATGGTCCACGGAAGCTTTGGCCAACGCTGACAGGGCCCCATCATGCGGCCAAGAAGAGACCTCGGGAGTAGTCGCTGCCTCAGGGTCTTCCCTCACTTTCTCCTCTGGCAAGGGGGCCAACCCTTGCTTTTTGACAAATGAGTCGAATTGATGAGTGAGGGGCTTGAGTGCTGAAAAGACAGCCTGGTTAATGCCCTGCGGTACAGACACCGCCAACGCCCTGCTTACGGATTGTTGCACGGAGGCATTAATCATCTCCGACAAACCTGCACCCAACTGGGGACCGAGGGTGTCCTCAAAACCAAACTCAATCTCCTCCTCCTCAAAGGGCAGCCACTCGGTCATGGTTACACCAAAATGGCAGGTTAACCACACAAGTTCAACTAGAAACGCTGATATCAGCCGAATAAGGGGGGAGCCTAACCCCTCTGTGCAAGAAAAAAACAGAAATGAGGCTCCTCGGCACAGCTGTAGAATAATTATTGCAGCCCCTTCTAAAGGTAGCTAGGGGCATAAATGAGAGCCACAAAGAACTTTCAAAATAGCGTGCACGCCGCTAGGAATGCAGGGCAAACTCTATTATTGCAGCCCGAGCTAGGCGTGAGGCCGCCGATGACAGACGCGCCAGGAATGCAAAACGCGCAAACCTGACGCTCTGTCAACGGCCAGAGGAGGAGAAATTGACGACGGAATGAATGTAGCCCAACCAGTAGAACTAGTAGGATTGGGCTACATGCACCGTCGCGCTCTCTAGGTCGGGCCACACAAGGGAAAGGCACCGATCCAGCGCAAAGCGCTGATCAGTATGTGCAGGGAGAGGAAAAAAAATAAATTCGAATGCGGGAGCGGGAACTCCCGAAACGGGAGGCCGCTCGGCCCGCACCCGCTGACCGGAAAAACGGACCCCTGCCGGGAAGCCCTGAAGGAAGAAAAACCACGGCGCAACCCTAAGCGCGAGCGGAGAGTCCCCGAATGGGAGCCCCGCTCCGTACGGCACACCTGAAACAAGGAGATAAGTATGCCAGCAAACAAAGCACACGCGCAGTGAAATGCATAAAAGAACGGAGCACTTATCTCAGTGAGGAGCAGCAAAGAAAGAGGAAGTCCTGAGGTGTTGATAGTCTCTAATAGGAGTGGAAGACCTTTGATTGGTGGACATTTGTTGCATTGCTTTATGGGAAATGTAGTTTGTGTTTTGATTGGCTGCTATTATTTGAGAAGTAAAGAAAGAGAAGCATAATCTGAGCCTCCGGTCCTGACATAGAATTTGGTATATTGGGGTGGGAGTTTAAGGGATTGGGGGAGGTCTGGGTCTATTTCATGCACTGCATGTACATGAGATTTTACCTGCAGACGTGTCCCTATACAGTGGCATTTCTCACACTTTGGTGGTCTGTGGTTAATGTGTAATCTGGCCTAATGTGCTTTGTGCAGCACCACTGAAATAATATGATTCTGTGACGGTTTAATAAATGGTTCATAAAATTCTGACATCCATGCAAACAACTGTTACACAGGTATCGGAATTCTGTGTTTGTTGGATTTTACCAAAGGTCTGATATTTCCCCCAGTACTTTTCAGCAGGTCAAAGGTGCCATAACATACAGCATGAAAAAGGCTGGTAAATATCGAGCCATGGGGATTTTGGTGCAGAAAACACAGTCTTCATATGTTATGCCCAATTTTCAGAGCAAAATTTTAGTTTTCATCATTTACCACATTACGTAGCCAATGAACCCAACGGTATTGTTGTTTAGCAGATGCAATAAATGATGGAGCTATACGAAGGACTTAACTCCTGGTGAAGGCAGTATCTTGCCACCATTATGAGGGTAGCATTTTGGGTGCCCATCCTGGTCCAACAAGACTGCAATCCGTGAGACAGGCCTATGTCACGGCGCACATGCATGATCTGTGCTCACATATGGCAAAACAGTCAGCATTAGGGGGTCCAGACAACAGTACAGTTGGGCACGAAAGGCAGGGCTACATGCCTTTGCCATGCAGAAAATTGTCTGTCCCAACAATAAGCCAGAGAATTTGCTGCAGTATGTGGCATAATGCATAAGTAGCAGCCGATTCGATGGCTTCAGAAAGCTAAATTTGCCAGAAAGCTGCGTTTACCTCACAATATTAAACCTATAATGAAAAGACCGAGCAAACTATTTATTCCACTGGCAAAACTGAGTGGAGTTTCTGAATTTTCGTATTTGATTAAGTAGCAACGCCTTGAATAGCTTAATTAGTTATTAACTAAGGCTCTGGCAATGTGTTGCTTGTTTAAAAAAAAGTAGGAAATGTCGCAGACAAGGCATTACGTTGCACAATTTATTTTCAGCAACAAATGTAAGCAATCTTGTAAGGATGTTAAGCTTATTTTTAAGACAATTAAGTTAGCACTATGGGTATCACCTGTCTTTTTCTAGAACAAAACAGTTTTGCAGATTTATTTGTTGACCCTTTTTAAACAAAATCTTTAGAAGCTTTATGAGACTGTACAATGTTTGTAAAGTGACTCACACAACTTTGTGAAGTGTACGGATGCAAAGTTACAGAATTTGTCAGCCTTAGTTTTGGGCACGAGTTTCCATACCTTTAGTTTAATATGCTTTGATATTCTTTAATTATCATTCAAAACCTTTGAGATCAGAAACAGGGTACGGGGACTCACACACACATAATGAACGAAGAGTATGGAAAATTCTTGTAGGACCAGACAGACACAGGTACAAATCAGACAGAGGATGCAGGATGGTTTTCATTTCATTACATTTGAAAGACTCAAAGCACAACATAGGTACTACAAATACTACCTTGTTATTACAACTGATGGTGAATACATGTGGCGGTATCTGGCAACTGCCTTCTCTGCTAGCTCACTCATTTTCTAGTGGTTTGGAAGATTTGATGAATTATATTTAACCAAAAAGCCCTTAGATTAAAAAGTATCAGGCGAGTGGAAGGGATTTATTGTGATAGTTTTAGATTTCCTTAGCGAGGGAGTCCCAGAAATGGTTAACTTGGGTTTCCTGTTGTTAGATGGGCTTAATTAATGGGGGTGCAAACCCTGTCAGGGCACCAACTAAATAAAATAGTCCTAAGCAGCAAAAATAACATTCCTTAACCTATCAGGACACTCATGTCCATTATTGCCCCCAGTGCAGGCCTCAAACACCAAGCATTCCAAGAGTGATGAATGCTGATGGGATATCTAAGAGAGCCAGGAGTTTTATGAAACCCTTGCCCAGAACATATAGAACACCACAATGTACTCATACAACAGAGACATCGTAAGTTTCATCCTGAGCAGAATCCTGAACTCTTTCAGGCCAGGTGCCTCCAAAACAGTATAAGGGCCAATTTCTGCTGCTCAATCAGGAGGACCTTCTGCCGATAAATTTGTCTCCAAATTTACAGCTTCCTTTAGAGATTGGAGAATTTTCTATTACCACTCAACTCTAAATTGTAAGCTTGTGTCTTTAGGACGTTGGAGATGAATCACCATTTCTTTCTCGAAAAAGTAATTAATTTCAACAATGTTTTTTTTTCTGTTTATTCCAATATCCTATCGATATAAAACTCAACACAATGAGCATTCTGGTGAGTTCAGTGAACAGATCCCTTGTGTGGATTCCATATTTAGATTGACAAGTGCCTTATATGTATGCTCCTGTTGGTTACTCTATGTTGCAATGAGCCATAGCACTGACCGGGAGTGCGATTACTGTAGGAACCAGGGAGGTGGCTGTATGGACAGCACAGACAGGACTTGGCAGACAATAGATCTAGGGTAAGTCTGCTATATGTCAGATTGCCAAAAACACAAATATTTTCTGATGTAAATATCGTGGCCTAAATATCATTAGCAAAAATATTGTCCTATTGGGTGTAGGTCTACTATTATTACCTCCAACGTGGCAATATTTTTGTAAACAATAATAAGGAGACAATATTTATGTCAGATAATATGTAAGCCATAATATTCTGGTACCACGGCAGGTAAACGTGTGTTGGCAAATATATGGATGAATGTGAACGGAGTATGCCGAGATAAAAATATTTTGTGATAGAAGTCTGTCATGAAAGGCCATTTGAAAATCACAGACGCTTCTAGAAATTCCAGTGTTGTATCACTGTTTATTGCTCTCCCTTGCAGGATTCTGCCTGGGAATGACCTTCTGTGGCAGCAGCAGGACACACTGTCATTTAGACATCGGGCCAAACACACCTGTCTGCATATAACATTGTGCTTAAGCACCTGATTAATACCTATGTGCTAAATAGTGTGGAATGAATTATGCAAATGAGCCTTGTGCTCGTTTTTCGTGTGTTGTAACCCGAGGTACACTGTTTTCCATAGCCACTTATCACCAGATACAGCCTGGTGCTAAGAGTCCTCACAAACACTGGGGCACTTGTTCCGCCTTTCCTAATGGGCACAGGTGCTAAAATGGGTGCAAATAGTTTATGCACCAATTTTCAGCACTTGTACTACATTTAAATGACCCCATTGACTATCCTAAGCCACTTGCAGATGTGTCTTTGAGACCGCCTGGTCTCCCTTTACTAGGACTAAGATAGAGTCGCCCAGGTCCATTGCTAACACGCACATCAGATTCCAGAAGGTGAACAGTAAACAGGTAGGCATGTTGGATCACCACTGTAAGGGCACCGACTGTGTGGGTGTGTCCAGACACCAAGCTATCCCATTCTGTCCTCTGTAGGTGCCAGCTTGCAGCAGGAAGACAGATATTCTAGAGAGATTGTACCTTGGAATTCTTGGTATTCCAAATTTGTTGTTTCCCTACCTAGTGTGAGGGAGGGCTAGTTTCCCACTGAGTTGACCCAGAACTCCTGTCTCGTCCTGCCCATAACGACAATCTTTTGCTCCTAGGTCCATTTGGATTACACAAGGAGAAGCTGATATAGTGATAATTCAAAAGCCTCAGTAGAAGCAGAGGTCGGAATAGAAGGATCCAAAATGTAAACTCCCTCCCGCTAGTCGTAAGCCATAGGTGAAGACGCTTGGAATGAGCGTGTCCCACATATGAATATGCATCTGCTGCATGACCTAAAACCAGTTCTACAGATTCTGAGTGGGCTTGTAGTCTCCTATGGACTACAACACACAGGCATTGCTGTACTGTCTCCCCAACAAAGGAAACTTGGCATCCAATATCTTATCTGTGGTCTTTTTGGATGGAGGGCAAGCATTCCTTGACTGTTAAAAACTAGTTCAACATATATATATCAGGCAAGGTTCTAAGCAGTGCTTGAACTGGAAAAATAGAAGTGCAGGTACTCTGTACCAGAGTACCTGCTTGTTTCTGAGAAGTGCTGGCACTCTCCAATTAAAAGTATTATGTTTTTCTTGAGAAGTACATGTACTCTCCCTCTCAAAATAAAAAAGTGCTGGTACTCAGTACCGGACAGTACCGGACAATTTAAAGCACTGGTTCTAAGTGAAGGAACATTGCGCACATCACTCAACATATTGTCATGTGCTGTTCAGGCAACAGAAGTTAGACTTTCCTATTATCTCCACAAGCCGTATCACCATGTGGTGATCAGTACCCTGAGCTGTGTGGTGCAGCACACTTGGGTGAGACATGAGGGTATCGAGAGCAACATTTAGTTTTTATACAAATGATGTACTACTTACCTTGATCCATTGATGTAATGAATCACAAGTGAACGTCTAAGTATACTGTACGGTCCTGAGAGGGGTAGATTGGAGTCGAGGTACTGTTCAAAATGTGCGTCCTTGCCTGCTAAGGTGCCATACTTCCCACTTATGTCCCCGACTTCATATTTATCCACTGTGCCCGTGCCAGGAGAAGGAGACAAGGTCATGTTAATAAGAAATGGATTAAAATGCCCTTTGATGAGAATGTCTGCACATGCCTCTGGGGTATTCTGCGTGATTGGCAGCAAATGAACGTGATAACCACCACAAATGCTTCTCAGCTTTGTGAAAGAGGTGGATATTGCAGTAGGATCCAGCTCTACGGGTTGCGAGACATTGAATTCGCCTTCAACTTGCTTGGAACCAAACCATTGTCCAGTCTTTCCAACTGATGGTCGCAGCAAAGTAATGTTTGCACAGGCATTTCTAGTCAACGCCTGGCCTGCTCCATAGATCACTAAGGACTTCCCAAGGAATGAAGCAAATCCAGAGAGAGCTGATGTGGTGTCTGTGAAGAAGGCCTTTGCATGGACTGACCGTGCATAGCTGGTGAGGTTGAGAGGTTTATGTTTCCCTGCAAAATCCCCCACTTCACACAAGAAAGGGCTTTGCGGCTGACAATGTAGACTGTAATTTACATTGACTTCAATTCTTGTAGGATTAAAATGTCCTTCGGTGCTGCTGCACGCCTTCATGTCAGCGTCTGTTTCTGTACTGATTGGGAACTCGTGGACATACCAGTTGTGATTATAAGTTAAAAGAGCCGATGCATTGCTGTATGAAAGATCGATGTAGATTGACAAGTCAGAGTATGGGTTGCTTTTGAGTTGCCTGAAAATAACCCTGCCAACCACCATAGTCCTGAATACTGCAATTCCCGTGATCACCTCGCCACCATATCCAATGCTACCACAGGCCAGCCTGGCGTTATCCACTTTATGTATGACAATGGAGCGACCAACAATGCTGTTTCTTCCAAAAAGAGGCAGGTTCCAGTCCTGAAATGCAGATGAAGACCTATTCATCCCCTCCAAAGGGCCATGCTTTCCACTCAGATCCCCAATTTCGTACAGGTCGTGTGTTGCCCCGGGACCCTTGGGGTAAGATGCAGCACTGACGTTGGCATTGAAGGGGTTCCAGTGGTCTCCAGTGCTGTTCTGGTCACACAGGTTTTCTGAAGGGTCTCTTCTCTGGGGAACAGGGAACTTGTGGACATGGTAATACTTTTCGAGTCCACTAGCGTTCCTTAGATCAACTGAAATCTGTGTTGGGTCAAAGGGAGAAACCTGGGTGAATTTAAAAAGTCCCTTGACCCCGTTCATGTCAATTATCGCATTCACACTTTTAGGCTCAAGTAGGTGCAATTCTGCACAAACCCACCGGTCTTTGAAACGAAGTGACGCATACTGCTGGACTGTTATGTTGGGCACTCTCAGTCCTGACTTTATTGCTGTAGGAAGGATACCTACTTTAAGCACGCCAACAGAGAAGTTCGCTGTACTCTCATACAGGTTGCACGTTGTTGCCAAATACATGGACACGTTGAGCGCGGAGCTTTCTTCCGCACGCGCTGTCACCAAATCTGTCAGAACTGTCAAGGATGTGTTACCGCCCTGCTGTCGAAAATATGCTTCCCCGAGGACTGAATTGTAGAATTTTGCTTGCCAGGTGCGGACTGTGACCCCTTGTTTCTGTAGGTTTCCACAGGCTTGGCTGTTGCACATTTTTACCACGAGTGACAAATCGTCCATGTCGGTGATAGCGCCAAATAGCCCACTAACGTTGAAAGCTCCGCTTGGGTATTCTGATTTGTTGAATGTGAAGGTGTAGAGCTGGTCGCCTATATTCGCCTGACCACATGGCTCTGAATAGTGGCCGTACATAACCGGAAATTCGTGCAACGAGACGCTGATGACGCCTTCACATGTGCTAGTCAGGTTCTGAACTGCTGTCTTTTGGAGGGAGTTGATCTCAATGTAACCCTTTATTCCACCCATGTTCAAATTCACGCGAAAGTTTGTGGAAAACACTGATCCTAAAAAATGAAAGAAAACAAATGGGTGTTAAAATGAGAACAATTACAATTTGTCAACCTGTGTTTAAAAGTACCAAAAGTAAATGTAACCAGTTACAGCAGTGGTTCCCAACCTTCTGACTTCTGTGGCCCACCATTTTATCAATACTGGAGCCCGGGGACCCCCACTGACTCATTATTGGAAACCGGGGACCCCCACTGATTCATTACTGACAGTTGGAACCTAATATTATTACATTTTCTAAGCAGTCACGGACCCCCTGAGGAGGCTTCGCGGACCCCCAGGGGTCCCCGGCCCACAGGTTGGGAACCACTGAGTTACAGGATATTACATAATAGCACACGTTTTATTATACACACACACACTGGAAAATTTACTAAGAACTTAGGCAAGGCAGCCAAGCGGTCAAAGTTGCTGCTCTGCATTGCGTGAGAGAAAGCAGGACTACACAATATCTGCTTAAATATGGAGCTTTTGCTCTCTCCCCTTGAGCTGGAGCACATTACGCTACCTTGCTTCACAAACTTGTGTGCGTGATGCCTAGCATAGGGGTTGCACCGAGTACCCTTCCTGTACAAAATACTATGCTTAGACACAGATTAAAAGCTTTATAACTTTGTATCTGTGCTGTTAAGTACAGCACACATGCAAACTTGAAAATGTTTTGAGAAAAGAAAACCTTTCTCATAAATTAAACCTGCCTCGAGGAGGTGTACGTTTGCCGCTAAGTCCTGTCTACCATTTTTAGTAGATAGGAATTTGTGTCGAAAAATTACAGGTGGCTGCATAGTAACACCCATGTACCACACAAGGAACACCCCCTTGGTACAAAGTTGTGAAAAACACTACTTTGTGTTACTGTAGGGCTACTTTCCAGTGCTAAACTTGATTTATGCTGGAAAGGAAATCCCAATTCAAGCCTTTGCAACGGTGTGTGTCACTTTTTGTGACACCGCATTAGTGCAAAGTTTATATAAATCTGGCCCCTATTCCCTTAGAGCCATGGGTGAAACAAGGCAAATGCCTCACTTAAAGATAACTGGTAAAGGGACTTCTGCCACAAACTGGCCCACCTATTGGTTCCCATGCCTGTCAGAAAACAAAATGCAGTCCTGACACTGGACGAGAAGCCATGAGTGGGACCATCATATGGTATCCCTTACAACACTTTTTCCTCCTGCCTCTTTACTATCAACGTCTGCTGAATGAACCATGCCCGTGTTTCTAGATTTGTCCTTTACATGATGGGTGCACCGTTTTCATTTACTTTAGCAAAAACAGAGGTGCCATCAGGGCCTGTGTCACACCATGGTATGAGCTGCCATCATGGAACCTTCAACCTGGAGCCACTCTCACCATAGCTGAAACCCAGAGGCAAACTTTTTATTTAGTGAGTCAGCCAGTGTTGGATCCATGGAGTCACTGCCCCCACCACCCAAGCCAGGCCAGCAGGAGCTGACCAACCTATCTGTAAACAATACTCAAACTTTCCCCCAATATTATTGACTGGAATTGGTAGGCCCCTTACTTCTAGGATGAATGATGAAGTTCTTGATTTACTCCAAATTGGTATCAATTGTAGTTTCTATCAAATAATGTCTCAGCAAAAGTGACAGGAGACTACACCATGTTCCTGCCTAAAGGCCCTGCCTTAGCAGAAACCCGCCTCCCTGGTAATGTAATTTGGACAGTGTCTCCCTCACTCGTCACACATCTCCGCGACCAAGGCCTGACCTTGGCCCATGCCCCTTTGTCATAAAGACCATCACCACTTGGCAATGACATGCTGAGGTCTCCACAACCCAGTACATGGTTGTAGTTTTGGGATAGTTCACGCCCCTTTATCTATGAAGGTGGCATTTTAGATAGTCTGTAACTTATCCAGCAATAATCTTTTGGAGGGAGGCGATGTCTGTAACAATTCTTGGGAGATTAGAAACTCTGACCACCAATTCCATTCCTATGGGTAGTTTGACTAGAGTACACTTTGCTAATTTAGTGGAACCCACCACTCTCCTGAGGCTTGCAGAGGTCACCTCAATCAAGATATATTGTGAGATGAGTACCCAAAATGTATCTGATCATTCCTTTTGGTATAATACAACTGTCTTGGATGTCAAATGGTATAGCCTGTCAGAAGGAGATGCTACTCTTGGCACTTCCTCTGAGCAGTGGCCAAAGGACTGCATTGGCCAGCATCAGGAAAAAAGTAAACATCTCTAGTTGTGATTGTTACATTATTTGTGTTTTCCACAGCTCTTCAGCAGCACACTGATATATCAGGGTCAACTGGTGCATGATATCACTTCCGCAACCCCTGACATTTTAAGGAATCGATTAGGGTGACCACCCGTCCGTAAATTTCACGGACTGCCCGTAATTTCGCCCTGCCGTCCGTTGTCCATGATGAAAGGCTTAATGGACGGCATTTGTCCGTAATTTTAGCCTTTCTCCAAAAGGACAAAGGACGGCAGGGCGAAACTACAGGCAGATTAGTTTCCCCAGCTGCAGTGAAAGGCAGGGAGTCTCCTGTGATCTGAGGGAGGGGCAGACAGATAAGAAACAGACCTTCTTGCCAGGGTGTCTCCTTCCCTAAAGAAATGCAAATGTGGGCAACTGGTAAATCTGCAAAAGTAAAGGGGATTGAAAACCCGCATCCACTTTAACCAAAGGAGTCACTTGAAACTTTCTAATGGCAAATGTATTTTCTTTTAGAGAGGTACTGCAATGGTGCTCCACGGTGAGCTGTGGAGTGTGTGGTTTTAATGGAGTGCTATAAAAAATGTTAGTACTAGGTATAAGTTCTATATTATTCAAATCTGTATTTGAGAAGCACTTTTTTTATTTAACCTAAATGTATTTGCGCATTTTGTAGCAGCCTATATATGATGTAATTGTATTGATATAGCGCTTACTTTCCCTGACAAGGCGTCAAATGCATGTTTGAAATAAGGACTTATACATTCACAGTACTTTCAGGGGCCTGGGTACCTCATAGAACTAACAAACATTGGCAAAACCGGTAGGTCTAGTCTATGCAAGACTTATTCGCTTTTCCAATGTTTGTTAGCCATGGTATACACCAGAGTGGCTGCTGTTCCTGGATAAAAGTTAGTGGCATAGTGGTGAGGAGTGGAGTAGAGCGGCATATGAGCAGTGGAGTAGAGCGGCATAGGAGCAGTGGCGTAGAGCCCAGTGGTGCAGGGTACAGTGCAGTTGTTTAGAGTACACTGGCGTAGAGTGCAGTGGTTTAGAGTGCACTGGCATGAGTGGCGTGGGACAGAAGAGAGTGGCACAGAGTGGAATGGAGTAGAGTGGGATACAATAGAGTGGCAGAGAGCGCAGCAGTGTAGAGTGGTGCAGTGGCATAGAGGGCAGAGTAGACTCGTGTAACAGAGTGCAGTGGCGTAGTGTAGAGTGGTGCAGTGCAGAGTAGAGTATAGTGCTGTAGAGTGCAGTCGCGTAGAGTGGAGTGATGCAGAGTAGAGTGGCATAGAGTGCAGTAGCATAGAGTGCAGTGGTACATAGTAGATTGGTGTACAGTACAGTGGCAGAGAATGCAATGTTGCAGAGTAAAGTGGCAGTGCAGTGATGTAGAGTGGAGTAGAGTGGCACAGAGAGCAGTGACGTAGAGTACAGTGGTGCAGAGTAGAGGGCAGTGGCGTACAGTGCAGTTGTTTAGAGTGCATTGGCTCACAGTGCAGTGGCATAGAGTGGCATGAGGTAGAGTACCATGGGGTAGAGTAGCAAAGCGTGGAGTAGAGTGGCATACAATAGAGTGGCAGCGAGTGCAGTAATGCAGAGTGTTGCAGTGTCATATAGTGCAAAGTAGATAAATGTAGAGTCCCTGACATACACTCTAGTGCTGTGAGACTACAGACAAGTTGTGGCTACCTCACATCCCAACATTAGGTGTGAGACTGTCGCCCACACCATCTGGCCTGCCTCTTTCATTTTTTTTAGCTTGAAAATCCATGGGCGGTTGGGGTAAGCCAGATTTTTTGTTCAATTTGTTTAAACTAGCATAAGGTTAATTACCCTAATGTTTCCCAAACTGTTTGCCAGGGGTTTTAAAATACTCAGAAACAATAAAAAAATTGCGGTTACTTTCTCTTCAAGAAAGAATGGGTAGATTTGGGTAGGGGGGTGGTCTTGCCGCAGTACTGAAGGGCACTAATTTACTACTGAACAAGGACGTAATGTGACACCTGAATGTAGCATACCAGGAGACAATCACAAAAAGCCCATAGTGAATAAATAGTGCTATGTTCAAAAAGAGTGAATAAATGCACTGACAACATAGAGAGGCATGGCCTCTCTTGTGTAAAACTGATGTTTGTGGTTAAATTTTTGTCCTGAATTTTGACACTTTGTCCTGAATTTTTGTCCTGAATTTTGACCCTTTGTCCTGAATTTTTTGCAGTCCTGTCCAGAATTTGCATCAATGCCAGGTGGTCACCCTAGTTTAGGTACTTAATAAACATTGTAAACACTAATCCATTTCCACAAATGCCTGTTAACAACCCCTGTTTGAGTCACGTTTACATAAGAGTCCAGCACTGACTCGTGCATGTCAGGAACAGTGAACACGTTAAGCACATTTTTCACATACCTGTTTACCGATCCATAGTTGCCCAGCCTTTTCAGGGCTAAAACCACAGGCGGTTTACAGGTTTACTGCTACGAAACAAAACTATAATTAAATTCGTGCTTCTGTAAACGTACTAGTTACATTAATAAAAATGAAGTCAAGGGCAGCTTGAAGATGGATGCTTAAAGTTTTATAACAAGACACGTTTTATGTGTCAGAGTGTGTGCGACAGAGTCCAAAACCTTATATTAAAAATATCTTATGCTACAACCATTTATTAACAGCTCTGCGTTTATATAATATAGGTTTGCAGCTCTACAGGCTTCTTTCCGTGGTTACACATGACTGGTCAGAGGCTATTACTTAGAATGGAGGTGCCTGGTATGGCTTCACTTATTAACCATTAGGATATTTCCACTTGTTTAAACGAAACTGACATATTCATTACAACTATCCAGCATTCAGCCTAAACATAAAAGTTCAAATTTTGTTTGTGCATGATTTTTTGCCACAAAAGTCACACAAAGTAACATAAAGTTTTGCTATACTGTACTTTACCTCAAGAGAAGCAATTCATGGGTGCTACATGGGCATTTCCATGCAACCACCCAGGGGTTGTGACGCAAATGCCTACTAACTAACATTTGTTGACCAGTGGCAGCCGGCAGATTCAGGAGGGAGGTGGGGGCAGGAAGCGCACACACTCATTCTTACACGCATTCACATCCATTAGCAACACTCATAACATTCAAACATGCATGCACGCACCAAACATTCATTTTAAAAGATCACACACACACACATTCATTCTTTCACACATACACGCATGCACATCCATTAACAACACTCATAACATTCAAGCATGCATGCACGCACCAAACATTCATTTTAAAAGATCACACAGACACACACACACTCATTCTTTCACACATACGCACGCACGCACGCACATCCATTAACAACACTCATAACATTCAAACATGCACGCACGCACCAAACATTCAATTTAAAAGATCACACACACACTCATTCTTTCATACATACATGCACACACGCACATCCATTAACAACTCTCATAACATTCAAACATGCACGCACGCACCAAACATTCATTTTAAAAGATCTCACACACACACACTCATTCTTTCACACACTGACACGCACACGCACGCACATCCATTGACAACACTCATAACATTCAAACAAACATGTATGCATGCACCAAACATTCATTTTAAAAGATCATACACACACGCACACTACACACATACACACACACACACACACACTTACCTTCAGCCTTGGAGGTCCAAGGAGGGTTGGGACTGCTGCCTTCCCTCACTGGCTGACCCTAGGTCAGCCAATGAGGGAAGGCAGCAGTCCCAGCCTCGTCACAGAGTGGGATGGGGTCAGTGAGACTGCTGACCCCACCCCACTCTGTGACGAAGTGTCACTGATTGACACTCATCCTGGGCACTTCAGGGCTTAAACCTGAAGCGCCCAGGTTGAAGTCAATGGGTGACGCTTTCCTCATCACCCAGGGGAAGGCCTCGAGGCACCTTTGATGAGCTGAGGAGGTCACGCCCACAGGAGCTGTGACCTGCTCGGCCCAGCAATGTTCAGCTCAGGCAGCCAGGAGTCTGCCAAATTGCGCATGTCTGCTCCTGGCTGCCTGACCTGAACATGAAGAGTGTCTGTCAGGCTGACCTTTGTTCAGCCTGACAGACACTCTTCATGAGGGGCAAAAGGTGGGGGCGGCGTGGCCCCTCCGCCCTAAATGTCGGGACATACCTGTCGTTGACAGTTATTTGCCGCTGAAACTTATGCCTCCTCGAGGAAGGTATAACAAAGAGAAAAGTTTTAATGTCTGCTTATTTTTCCAAGTTCACATGCGTGCTGCATTGTACAGTACATATAGAAGTGAGAAAAGTATTAAAGGATAGTTTTCTTTACTGGAAGAGTCCCCTTCCAGCACGATTCCTGCGCTTTAGAGAATGCACTATTGTGAAAAGGGGTGTGTGTTGGCACATGATGGCCAAAAGTGCACCAGATCTGGGAGAGAGAAAAATGTGCAATGTCTTAGTAAATATTGCACATTTTTCTCCCTCCTTTTGATGCCAGGCACCACAGAAAGCTTTATTTACTGTGCTGCCTTGAGACAAACATTAATACATTTGTGTCAGAGTGTTTAATTTTGTGTTGCACTATATAGAAGGCTTCTTACCAAATGATGCACCCTGTGTTTATTTGATATCCAATGGTACCTCCGTATATTTTTGCATACTCTGAGCATTTAAGAAAACTAGGCTTAGAGAGTGTGGACCCAAGGCACTAGAAAACAAAATATGCACCACTAATCCACTTTGAGATTGAGCGCCTAGCAGAACCTTTCTCGGGATATTCAGTAGGATATTTACTAGGCCTTGAGGGTTTGAGTAAAACTACAATATCCTTTTCTCTCTATTAAATATGTTGCTATATCTGCTAGTCCCTGCAGTCCTTTGTACTGAAAACCAGTCCTAGATACTACTCAAGGACTCAGGCACTCACAACTGCCAGTTGCAGGGAACGGGTTGGTGGCAAGAATCCAAAAGCAGACAGACTGTTCCGATAAACTAAATCCTTAATTACAAGATAAGGCCTCTCCTAAATGCAAGGTATGTGTGTTTGTAAGAGAAGCTAGAAACTAGGGGGCATACTTATGAGAGGCTTGTGCCACCATTGAGTCACTTTTAGTGATGCAATGGCGGCGCAAACCTTTCAACCATATCTATGAGGCCACGCAAAGCTACTTTATGTGGCTTGTTTGGCCTCATAGATATGGAGTAAAGCAAGGCAATCATGGCTGGACTGGGAACCCAAAGTAGCCCTGGCAATTTTGTCGGACCAGCCCCAGTTCAGACGTTGTGAGGGCAACACAAGCTTGCTGATGCTTTTGTTACCGAGGGCCATTATTGCAGCACCTCTGCAAAACTGGCCCCCAGTCACAAAACCGGCCTCCATGGCTGCAAAACCGGCCCCACCCATCCAGCCTCCTGGGAAAAGACCCAATGCCTGTTCCTGCCAGTCCGACCCTGAAGGCAGTGCAATCGCTGCATTGCCTTATTCTGTGTTAGTTAGGCATTCCATGTGCATTGCAGTGGGTGTTCCCATATGTTGTGATATTAAATCCAAATTCACCAGTAAGCAGGATTTTCTATTCACAGTCTGACAATACCAAACAAGACATGGCTACACCTTCTAGATCAGAATCTACGGCTTAAGAGTACATGAGGGCAGTTCTAGTGCTAGTCTATGAGAGGAGCAGGCCTCACAGTAGTGGAAAATGAATGTATGAGTTTTTCACTACCAGGATATGTAAAACACATAAGTCCTGCCTTTTAGCTTCATAGCACCCTGCCCTATGGGTTAGCTAGCGCCTACCTTAGGGGTGTAAATTCTGTTCTTTACAGGGGGACTCTCTCCCTTGTCAATATCATGGACTCACAGGTGTGTGATTCCTGGGAGCTTTCTCCCACCGCTCCTTCAAAATGCTTAAAGGCCCTCTGACAAGGTAGCCATAGAGAAGCTCAAAGGGACTACACCCTACCCCCTTCTGGGCACCTCTCTGTAAGAAAAGAAGGCATGGCAAGAGGACTTCCCACTTACGTCTTATGGCCTCAGGTATGCCTGCAATCATGCTCTTCAAGGTCTTGTTGAACCTCTGAACTAGACTACTGGATTGAGGGTGATAGGGTGTGGTGAACCTGTTACACCACATGCATCCGACATGGACTTCATGTACGCAGACATGAAGTTAGTACCTCTGTCAGCCTCTGTCTCTTTGGGGAACCCCACACAGGTAAAGATCCCCATCAAGGTTCTGGTCACCACCGGTGCAGTCACCGTCCTTAGAAGGATTGCCTCTGGGTAGTGGGTGGCATGGTCCACCAAGACCAGGATGAACCTGTTGCTAGGGCAGTCTTTGGGTCCAATGGACCAATTAAGTCAATGTCCACCTTTTCTAAGGGGGTGCCAACAACGGGAAGTGGGATCAGGGGGGCCCTCAGCTTTTCCCCTTATTTCCCACTGGCCTGGTAGGTAGGACAGGACCTGCAGAATGTATCTGAGGCTGTTCTCATTCGGAGCCAATAAAAGTGGATGACAATTCTGGCAAAGGTCTTGTCTTGCCCTAAATGTCCTGCCAGGGGTATGTCATGAGCCAAACCCAGAAAGGAGGCCCGGTAACACTGAGGGACCAGCAGCAGATTTGCTGCCCCAGTAACTGGAGCCTTAGGCTCACTATATAGGAGCTCATTCTCCCAGTAAATTAGGTGATCCCCAGAGGTTTCACCAGCTGCATGGGCTTAGGTATGTTGCCTAAAGCCCTCAAGAGTGGGACACTCCTTGTGTGCTTTGCAAAATTCCTCCCTGGTGGGCCCTCCTTCAACTTGCCAACCAGCAAGCTCATGTAGATCCCTTAGGGCAGCAATGTTCTCCCAGGTTGGCTCAGGGGCCTCCTCCTGTGGGACCCCGTCAACCTCCACTGTGGGAACTTCTGGGACCGTTTTCCCACACCTCTCGCCCCTCTCTTTGGCAGCTGTCTGGGTCATTCTTCCAGGCTCCAGACGCCCTTGACTTCCCTGCCCAGCAGTCATGGTCCGCGTGGTCATGTAGACCCACTCAGGCAATCCCAACATCTCCAAGTGATACCTGAACTCTACCTCCCTCCAGGTAGTGTGCTCTAGGTCATTGCCTGACAGAAAATCTACAGGCATGGCAGGACTCACAGCTACTTGCAGAGTACCAGAGCCCCCCTACCCACTCAAAGGGAACCAGAGCCACGGGTAGGTGGCTAACTCGATTGTCAGTGACTACGACTTGGTGGACTGTGTTGGCCAGGACCTGCTCTGTTGACACCAGCTGACCTTGACAGTAGTCATGCTGGCTCCTGTGTCACGCAGAGCTTCCACCCGTTGCTCATTAATGGTGACCCATTACCTATACTTAGAAATATTGGAATGTGGGCTTTTAGCACCATATCTGCATCGCCCAGGGGCACTAGGGTTACATCTGTATGCTCCCCAAAACTAACTGGGTCTACCTCCTCCCCGAGCGCTACACTTGCCAAACCAGGGATCTGCCCACCAATGGGGGGCTGTACCCTTTTTGGACATTTGGAGTCGCCCTTAGAGTGACCATACTTGGAGCACTCTGTACATTGGGATACAAACCTCCCTGTCTTATGATCAAAGAACCCTTTGTTCTTAGGATCAGACTGGGTCTGGTTATTACTATTCCATTGGAAAGTATTTTGCGGGACTTTAGAGAACTCCTTATTTTTAAGTTTTTCTCCCCTCTCTTTCTTCTGTTGGAAACCCTGACCACCTTTGTGGGTGTTCCCCAGATACCTTTTTGGACACTCTGGTGCTAACCCAGAGGTCTGCTTCTTTAGAAAGCTTCCTGGGATCAGTCAGCTTACTGTCAACTAGGTGCTGGTGCAAGTCTGCAAAGCAAACACTGAGCATATGCTCTCTCAGGATTAAATTGTACAACCCAACATAATCACTGACTTTGCTACCCCACACCCAGCCATTCAGTGCCTTACTGGAAAAATCAATAAAGTCTACCCAGGTTTGGTTGGGGTGCTTGCTACTGTCCCTGAATCTTTGGGTATGTGAACCTTCTTGTCCACAGTGAACCCTGTATGTATGCTGCCACCATCACTGGTGGATTCAGACTGCCTAGCCTTGAGCTCAAGCTCTTTCAGACTCAGTTCATGAGCCAAAATATGCTTCTTCTCAGCTAAGGGTTTTTCAGCCTCAGCTCTCTTCTACTCTGCCTATTTTTAACCTTGCCAACTGCAGCTGGAATTCTCTCTCCTCCCTTCTTTCCACTGCAGTCATTCCGTGATTGGAGACACTGCTTCCTGGTCTCGCAGGAGGAACAAATCCAATGGTGTCACCCCCTACTGCTGTTGGCAGCTCCTTGGGGGGGCATCCACTTGCTCCCCCAACTCATCATGCTCTTGTGAGCGAGCTTCTGTCCAGGCTCTCAGCACCTTTTGGTACTCCTCCTTTTTGGGGGCCTCACGGGTAGGTCCCCCCATCCCTTTGCAAAAGCTCTCCAGCTTTTTAACTGTGTATTCCTGCAGCTTAGTCAGGTCAAACTGCCCGACTCCACTTGTGGACCCAGCTAGAGACATGATGTATAGTATTGATTAAAGAATGTCAAGCAGAAGCAGGGAAATTGTAGCAAAAAGGAAACAAATCAAATTGACCTTTAACTGTGGGTAGGTAGTGTATACATAGCTATTGTATAGCACAGCACAAACACAAGTCCTATCCTCACTGCTGATCACCAATGTTAAAAATGGGGTCTCTAGTTGGCAGAGGTAAAACCCCTTGTCCAAGTAGGGAGCACAATCGTAGTCTGGGTAAGTCACAACACAACCCAAATTATCCTGTGCTCACCCTATGGTAGCTTGGCACACAGCAGGCAGGCTTAACTTAGAAGACAATATGTAAAGTATTTGGGCAATAAATCATAAAGTAACACAGTGAAAACATCACAAAAATACATCACACAGGTTTAGAAAAATAGATAATATTTATCTGAATAAAACAAAGTTATTAATTTTTAAAGATGAAATCCCACTAAATCGCTTGGAAACACAAGAGTCCCAACTGGGGCTCTCACAACGTAGTTGACGCCAACACCACAGGAGCCAGAAACGGAGTCGCACAGACCCCCAGGTACAGTACCTTTTGAAAATGAAGAAACAAAGACGTCGCACGGAGTCAGGGAGATGAGGCGTCGCTGGGGCCAGTGCTGCGTCAGTTCCTTACAGCATCCAGGGAGATGAGGCATCAGTTCTGCACTGCGAGGCAAGTTGAGGTGAGGCATTGGTTCCATCTGGCGGCAGGGGGAGCTGGTGCAGCATCGGTGGCGATGCGTTGGTCCCTTGAGACCACGGAGGGTCGATGGATCCAGTTGGTGATGTGGCAACATCAGAATTGTGTTGCAGGCCACGGTTGTTGCGTGCAGCAATGTTCACGGACCAGGAGCAGGAGCAGGCTGCAGTGTTGGTGCTGGTGTCGCTAAAGACGTACCTGGCATCACTGAAGTAATTCCTAGTGTAACTGAAGTCGGAAAACCAGCTATAAGGTAGTGGGTGAAGTCTTTGCCGTCCATGGAACTTCAAAACAGGAAGCAAGCTCAATCCAAGCCCTTGGAGAGCACTTTTAAGATAGGCAGAGTCTTTCCAGCAAAGGGAGAGGCCAGAAGGGCAGCAGAGCAACAGCAGGTCAGCATTCCTTCTCAGCAAAGCAGTCCAGCTGAGTCCTTTAGGCAGCCAGGCAGCTCCTCTAACAGAGTTCAGATGTAGATCCAGAAGTGTCTGATTTGGTGGGGTCAGAGACCCAGTTTATATACCCAAAATACCTTTGAAGTGGGGGAAACATCAAAGAGTGGTTTTGAAGTGCACAAGTTTTCCTTTCAGCTCAGTCCTGTCTGTCAGGCTCCCTGAGGGGGTTATTAGTCCTTTGTGTGAGGGCAGGCCACTGGCCTTTGAAATGCAAGTGTGAGCACCTCCACCCTTCCTGCCCAGGAAGACCCATTCAGTATGCAGATGAATGCAGATGTGACTGTGTGTCCTGTGTTTGTGGTTGTATGGGTGAAATGCACAAGGGGAGCTGTTAACCAGCACAGACCAGACGTGGACTGGAGACAGGCTGTAAGGCACAGATGGGAGTAGGTGCAGAGAAATGCCCACTGTCTAAAAGTGGCATTCCTAAAATAGTAATATTAAATCAAACTTCACCAGTAAGCAGAATTTTCTATTACCAGTCTGTCAATACCGTACAAGACATGGCTACTCCTTTCAGCTCAGAATCTATCACTTAAGAGTATATGAGGGCAGTTCTAATCCTAGTCTATGAGAGAAGCAAGCCTAATAGTAGTGAAAAACAAATGTATGGGTTTTTCACTACCAGGACATGTAAAACACATAAGTACATGCCCTGCCTATTACCTACACAGCACTCTGCCGTATGGGTTATGTAGGCCCTACCTTAGGGGTGACTTATATGTAGAAAAAAGGGGAGTTTAAGGCTTGGCAAGTAATTTTAAATGCCAGTTCAAAGTGACAGTAAAACTGCGCACACAGACCTTGCAATGACAGGCTGGAGGCGTGGTTAAGGGGCTACTTATGTGGGTTGCGCAATCAGTGCTGCAGGCCCACTAGTAGCATTTAACTTACAGGCCCTAGACACAGGTAGTGCACTTTACTAGGGACTTACAGGTAAATTAAATATGGCAAGTGGGTAGGAGCCAATGTTACCATGTTTACGAGAGACAGCATATGCACTTTAGCACTGGACAGCAGTAAATAGTACATATAATGAAGCAGGTAACGGATGTAGAGCTGTCACTAGATGCAGATGGCTCCTGCTACACATAACAGGGGAGGAAACCTGGCCCCGATATCAGCAAATATGGTTGAGACTTGCAGTGGGAGTGGCCAAAAGGGACATTGATAGGACATGGAGAGCAAATAGACCCTGACGATCCAAGATTAGTAACACAATATAGATTGGTGTCAACAGGTGGATCATGTAGTCTATCAGGGCCAGGGCTGCCCCAAAAAGTACACAAAAATCTGGGCCCAATGGAGCACATACAGAAACTCATAAACAGCTGGGACCAGATGAATGGAGAGAATCTGGACCATGTTCTTGGGCAGGTGGGGAGATGTCATATGTACACTGTCTTAGGGTAATGCGTACTCCAGGCACTATATGTTGGGTATGTAATGATCTGATGTATTTTATTTGTTCCCATTGGGACACAAACAGAAATCCATGCTTTATTGTGATAATTACTATGTACTGAGCACTTGATTGACATTAATAAAAAGCCTTTTTAAAAAAAAGAAAAAACAATCCTGCATGCAACACAGAAACTCTTGCACCATTGTCCAAGGGTGCCTGCATTGGCGCTAGGCAGCCAAAACAGCTCCATTGCAGTGGGAAAGGACAGGAATGTGTTGTATTACATAGATAAGGCACATTTTTGCCCTTTCTCTTTAAAGTGAGGATTTCTCAAGTTAATAAATGTCATTTGCTTGGTAGATGATCCCACTATTAGTTTCTTTTCGAATTATTTCCATGTATTGACTATTGGCAACTTAGCTTCCCCACCACTCAAGGTGCCATATTTGGGTACTCACCACTACAATGATTCATTCTGGGTGCTGCTGGCCCACCTAAGCTCCAGGTGATGCTTTCTCCATTGAGTCTTGTCCTATAATTCAGATTGTATCCACTCAACATTGCTTCTCACCAAGAAAGCAACAGAGGAATTTCAGATTCAAATTAAGTTTCAAGAGTTGAACAGATGAGTGCAGGAGTCCTCTCCCTCAGGTCAAATGTTTTTATTTACTTTCTCATCCATACCGATGAACAATTACATGCCCCCGCTGGCATGCATACCAGTATGTCGCTGGGCACACTTCAAAATGTACATGCACAACTCTTAAATCCACTTTTTATTGAGCAACAATTTCTGGAGTCAGAGCAACATGAGTAAATGCTTAGATTACATGTTCCACTGAAAGAAAGACAGTTCTTGCTGCATGACTGGAGCAAAAAGAGAGGTGCTGCCAAGGTTAGGGTCATAACACAATACACAGTGCGCATACATAGTATGGCAGCAAATCTCCTTGTGCTTGACCCTGGCTCCAGCATCAAAACAAGGGTAGGAACTTTTTCTCAAAGAGCCAGTTTTCAGTCCTGCATACTTATCTTTTGTTTGAATAAATGTATAAGTTGTGAGAAGATACAGAATTGGTTTACACTCTCTAAAAGTAGGCACATGTTTAATGCTCTGTGTAGTATGCTGTACACGTGCATTCATTTTTAATTCTCATAAATTGTTCACCAAAACTCTGGAGAATGACCAGTGCATGGGAGTGAGTTCAATGAATGATAAACGAAGAGCACTGCCATTAGTAGAAACCAAGCCCATTAATATAATGGACCGATAGGTCACTTTCAGGCATGGTCGGTCTGGGATAGAAAACAGGTCCAGGCACAAAAATAAAGTGGCACCCATTAGTGAATTAGACAGCTAAATAAAGAGGCCCATGTTCAGACATTGGGGCAGTTTTGAACATATACTGTAAAGGCATGCTGTATAAGTCTTTTTGCAAAGTATGGAAGACTGCATGGAATTGAGCTTGCTGCAGGCATTGTTTGTGAAAATACCAGGGAAATCAGCAGCAAAAATCGGCCCAGCAGACTATAAAAAATCCTTTTAAGTCAATCCGACCCTGCCTTCAGGTCTGTCTAACATTCTGAATTCGACAAATGTGCCCAGCTTGTACCAATGGATTCAGGGGCGGCTCCTCCAGTAGGGCAGAGGAGCGTTGCCCCCGCCAGCAGCAGAAACTGCAAACCTTTCAGAACGAAAGGATAATACAGGTTCGGAAAGGGGCGGTTTTAAGGGGATGACTAGTAGTGAGGGGGACTGCACAGCACTCCCCCTCACAGTGCGTGTGTGTTTGGCCAGCCGTCTAGGGCCGGCCAAACAAACATGCGCAGTAGGATCTTTCCAGCCCAGCAACACAGTTGCCGGGCTAGAGAGAGCAAGCACAGGCTCCTAGTCTGCCTGGGAGCGCCCTGGCTGGGTGCTCCCAGTGCTTTGAGCATTGTCAGGATTGGCCAGAGGGCAGACTGGGAGCCTGTGCCTGCAGCGATGCTGGAAAGGAGAGCGGTGCGGCGCGGGTCAGCTGATTAGGTCATTTTTTAATTTTAAATAATTCAATGTACCCCCCGCTCCACCCCTCCCTCTTTCCCCCCACGCGCCGCACCCGCCCCTTTTTAGCACTGCAAGCCACAACTGCATAGGTTAAAATGTGGTCTAATAGAGGAATTAGTTGTACTAATTCAGTTTTAGAAAGACAAGGATGCACACAGCATTGCATCTGTGTGCGAAGATAGAGGCAGGGTGAGACATAGTCTAGTGCCTAGCAGCCACCAATTGAAAAACATTTTGCTATGAATATGCGTGACTTACACCTGACTTCCTCCCACAATTCCGGTAGCACTCATGCCTACTCGTGGAAAAAATGTAAACAGAAACCTAAATTGCATATTGTGCAAACAAGAACCAGATGACAGTGTGCAATACTTGCCAAGCCATATTACCACTCTACTCCTTATTTCCATTGTTGACGAAATTTGGAGAAGTGAGTCAGTCTGCACTATAAGTGCTACAGACAAAAGCCTCACTGGTGTATCGTTCACTGAACGCTCGTTGTGCCCTATCTGTTATAAAAATAGAGATTACTTTTACAATGCACAGCACAAACAGAATTTCCTCTTTCTTCTCATTCAGATTAACCTGTGAGCCTTTAATTACATTGTGTTGGCAGCATACACTAAGTACATACAGGTAAGTTAACATCTATATCTACATATAATAGGGCGCATTGTAGCTGTGCGGAGCATGCTGTGTGCATTGTGGGTAATTAGATGTAGAAAAGGCAAGATATGTGTATTTCGTGACCGAGATGCCTTTGATGTCTGCATAAGCACCATTTTTTCTCTTCTTCAACAAATGAAATCCACAGTTCTTGGCATTAGCATTCATGGCCAATGTCTTATTACGGCTTGTGATGCCCTACCCTGTGCTTGTTCCCACCCACTCTTTCCCATGCTCCGAAGAGGCTTCATGCCTGGCAGCAAAGAAATGAACCCCACTTCCATTATATCACAATTTAACAGGTGTCTCTAACAGTTTCAATGGACACTCCGCCTTTAGGAACCACGAAGCCAGTAAATAAAGTTTGGTAATATTTGCAATACGAATTAAAACTTTATTCATGCATGGGGGCGTGGTATTGGTAATTATTATTGAAGTGCCCTCTTAGTGAATGAGCAGAGCTTCCTCTGTGTGGTCTCAGAGTTTTTGTGAGGCAGGAAAAAATCTAATGGTATGTGTCTCAAAGGGACAAGTGATGCAGAGACTAAAACTTACTTGAGGGTTTAATCCCTACTCCCAGTTCCAGGTGCATTACTATACAAAACAAGTAAATAAATTGCTTTGGTATGATTTGAGAAGTGATCCAAAGCAAATTCCTACACTATAAATCCTCAGTGCAACATCTGTTATTGAGATACATGGCTTTACGGGGCAATGTTGTGCTTTACATCATTTAGGTGAACATGGCATTTACAATAGCCAAATACAATGACCTAATAACAGATATAACTGTAGACAAAGAATGTATTAAAATATTATTAACACCGGTCCACAGACACACCACTATTTTTCCATCAACACGTTCTGACTATACAAGAGCCTTGGTCTTCTTCTCGCCCGAAACCCCAAAGATGTAGTAAATAGCGGGACTGTTACGAGGGCGCTCAAAAGAAGTAGATTCATTTAGACTTTAGTAAGGAACAACTTCTAATTTTGGATTCTTAGGCGACTAGGAATAATGCAAAGCAGAACAGAAGATTGGATTCATCACGAACCGTTCTCTGTGTTGAAAGGTTTGTAACGGAACCATACACCAAAGTTGAATGGCCAGCTGCCATGTTAGTCTGATAGGCAAACAAAAACCTATCCTCTAGTTTTGTGTCCAGGCAATTACGTGGCTCTCTCCTCATTGTATTCTCTTTCTTTGATGACGAGCTCCTCTCATCTTTGGTGCTTCAGTACTTATTTCTCAACTAGTTCCATGATCTCACTATTGTAGTGTTGTCTCAACTAGGCAACACCAAGTTACGCCTGAATAGAGGGGGAACATTGTTTCCACCACTCATTAGAAGACCCATTTTGTCGGACTGGGGTTAAGTCAGTGGTTGGGGCTCAAAAGAGAGGAGCAGAAATGGGAGGGTATTCTGGAAAGTGTGCATAGCAAATAAAGAAAGTAGTGCAAACCCCAACTGTGTACAGTGTGTACTATGTGAGGCCCACACTAAATTGGTGATGATTGGGCCACCCTTCTGCCTGACACCTGCTGTACTCTGGCCTGAGCTGCGCTATCGGGAGCAGCCCTTCTGACTGTGAGGAACGGGCTCACGGAGCTTGGTCCCAGCGCCTCTCACCACGCCTCTCACCATCCTCCAGCACAAACAGCCCCACGCTGCAAACAGAGGTGGTGATGTCCCCTGTCAAACCCATGGCCGGCCCACCCAGCCCGCCCAGCACACGAGCAATCATACCTGCGGCTGCAGCTAACTTCACCTGCCACAGAGCGCTCCTGGCCACGTGCTTCCCCAGGGAAGGCCTGGTGCAGCAGACCGCAGCATGCCTGCAAGCGGCCATGCCTTCCAGGCTGCTTGGCCATGTCCCACAAAGCACAGTAAAACTGCCAGCTCTCCAAAAAAAGCAGAATCTCCTCAACTCTGAACTCTAACATTAAAAACAAAGAAAATAAACCTGCTGCCCTTCCACGGCCCCCAAGCTACCAGGTACCCGGAATTTGAGGAGACTTACTGATTTGACTGTGCACTTATAACAGTGAAGGGCACCTAGCGCTTTGTGACATCTCAATCCATGTTTTGCTCGTCCACCCAGGTAGCGCCCTCCTATCCACCAGTGAGCCACAATATCCAGCATCCATGCCATTGAACCCTTCGCAACTACACGGGCCCCACCCATGCAGGTGGCCCGCTGGAAAGCCTGGGTTGAAATCCTTGAGAGCTACTTTGAGGCCATTGGCGTAGAATATGAAAGGAAGCAGCCACTACTCCTGCTTCTGCACCTGGGAGGAGAGGACATTCACAAAATCTCCAAAACAATCATCAAGGTAGCACCCTGCACGTATGCCTCCCTTAAAAATGCCATCAAAGCACATTTTAAACTCTATGCCAATCCCGACTATGAGAGGTTCCTACTGCAACAAGAACATCAGAAACCAGAAGAGTTGGTGGACATTTTTTACACCCGCTTAAACGACCAGTCAGCATGTACACACTTCCAGACAAAGAGGATGAAGTAAGAGCTCAATTCATCCAAGGGTGTGTGTCTTCAAAGCTTCGTGTGTGCATCCAAACATGAGCATGAGGAACATCTTTACTGTGGGGTGATCTAAATAGTTGTCAAAGGCACGTGCAGCACAAATGGAGCAAACACCACCTATCCAGCTTAGGATTGAGACAGTCAACCCTATGCTCACCGAACCCACCAAACCCAAGTGGCCCAAACCAAGGATGAGGAACTGATTCTGCAGGTGGTGATGAGGCCCTTTACTCCAACCAGGTGAATGTCCAGCAAGAGGAAAGGCTTGCGGTGCGGTAAATTGAATCATTTCTCGAAGGTATGTCATTCGACACCCAGAGCAGCACCTACTAGCCCCAAAAAGCCAGTCAGGACCGTTGCTGCTTTCTCCGCCACATCCTCAGACAGCGACATGGAAGATGACCAAGAGGTGGCTCACGTGGTGAGGACAATAGGCTCTATCAGCCTTAGTCAACGAAAATTGCCCTCTTGTCAAGTGATAGTGCATGGACACCACATTGCACCTCTAAATGACACAGTAGCCTCGATAAACCTCATGGCCGCAGAGGTGTATTGCCACCTGCCTAACTTGCCCACCCTTCGAACAACCAAGGTACCAGTATACACTTTTGGAAATGCTCAACTGCTACAATTGGCTGACGTCTCCACAACATACGTTACCCACAAGACCACCAGCCTCAACACAAAAATGTATGTGTCAGAATAAGAATTTGGATTTTCACTTGGCTGCCAGACCACACAAAGCTTGAACCTATTCCAATTTGCATTCAGTGTCCATGTCGGCAACTTGGAAGACCTCATACAGGAGTCTGCTGTCCTCTTCAAAGGCACTGGGTGCCTGCGAGGCCCTCCACTCCAACTGCAGATTGATGAATCCATCACCCCAGTCCTCTGAGGCACTGATGGATTGCTTTCCACCTCTGCCCAAAAGTAGAAAAGGAATTACAACTCCTCCAGCAGTCAGGAGTCATTGAGAAGGTGTCCAGGCACATGCCATGTGTATCCCCAATAGTCACTGCCAGGAAGTCGAAACAGCCTAATGCAGTGCCCATCTGTATGGACCAGTGGCTACTGAATCAGGCCATCAAGTGGAAAAGACGTCTGCTCCTGACCATCAATTACATCATCGAGGAGCTTTCTGACTCCCAACTGATCATGACCTTTTCAACCCACACTGGCCTCTGGAGACACACCCTCTTGAACTTTTGCATTTTTAGCGCCGCAGAAGTGTTTCAACACACCATCAGAGTAGTCCTACATGGTTTCCCAGGAGTCTTAAATGTCAGCTAAAACATCTTGGTGCATGCCTCCCCCCTATAGAGCTATCTAACTAACCTACAAACAGTCTTCATCAGGTTAAAGGAATGTGGCCTGACTCTCCACCCAGAAAAGTTCAAATTCCTGAGGACGGACATTAGCTTCTTCAGATACAGGTTTTCAGAGAGGGGAATATGCCCTGACTCTGCCGAGATGAAAGAAATCCAGGAAGCTCCAACCCCAACCTCCATGTCAGAAGTGCAGAGCTATTTAGGCTTGGTAACGTATTGTGGGCATTTTATGAAAAACCTACCTGACATCACCGGCCCCTTGTGAGACCTGACGAAGACCAGTAGCCCCAGGGTGTGGGGGGGGACCACTTTCCAAAATACCAAGGATGCTATCCCAGCAAACACCACGCGTGTATATTTCGACCCGCAGCAGGAGTCTCAACTGGCCATCCATGCTAGCCCCAGCAGGCTCGGTGCAGTGCTAGCCCATAAACAGGACTGTGGTGAGTGGGCACCAGTGGCATATGGCAGCACGACTTTGACACCCACCAAACCGCGATATTCCCAGATTGAAAGAGAAGCTATTGTCATCCACTGGGGGTGCTGACATTTCTACCTGTATCTGTAGAGGAAGCCCTTCACAATCTTTAAAGGTCATAAACTGCTTCTTCCAGCCTTCAAAGGTTCATCCTCCAAACCATCCCTGAGGATAGAAAAATGGATGTTGCAATTACAAGAATTTAATTTGACAGTTGAGTACCAACCGGGAACACGCAACCCTGCTGACTTTCTATTGTGACATGCACACCCGGCCACGCCGCAACAAACTCAAGTGGCACGCGACACTGAAGAGTATGTCCAGCTCATAATCGACTATGCAAGACCACTTCTAATACCTCTCACGGAAGTAATAGAGGCCACAAAACAAGACAACTGTCTGCAGTTGGCTGTTGAGGCCATCTGGGCGAGTGATTGGCAACCTTTGCAACATCCGGTGACCTTCTGCACTGCCGAAGCTATTTCCACCCTCCTGGCCTTCACCATGCCCGCCATGCACTCTCCATCAGTGAGGAAGGTTGTCTTCTGCGAGGCCCCCGTCTACTACTTCATGCAAGTTTGAGGTCCTGCGCCATCTTGCTCACCCACGATGCCCACCAAGGCATTATGAAGTCGAAGAACAGGCTTCGGAGCAAAGTATGGTTCCCCAGCCTTGATCAACAAGTGGAATAGGTCATTAAGGGCTGCCTCGTCTGCCAAGCGAATGGACAACCTAACCCACTAGAACCTGTTGTCACCGAAGATGGTCCCACTGCCCAGTGGTAGCAAGTCAACAATGATTTCAGGAATCTCCCAAAAAGCTCCTACATGCTGATTGTAATGAGTGACTACTCCCAGTATCCGAAGGTAGAAATTGTTTCAGCCACATCTGCAGCCAAAGTCATTCTGAAGGTGGAGAACATGATGGTCACCCACAGCCTATTTGGAGAGGTTCTCACCAATAATGGGCCCCTTCAATTGCCACAAGTGGGCCGAATTCCTACAGAATATCAAACATCAACGCATCACACGCTGGTGGCCCCAAGCAAATGGATAAGTGGAACGGTTTGTGAGAACTCTTCCCAAAACTATCAGAATCGCAGTAGCTGAGACCCGCAATGTAGAATGAGCCATCTATAATTTCCTCAGAGAGTACTGAGTCACACCCCATGCCACGACTAGGGATGCCCAGAGCCAGTTGTGTTTTGGGCAAGCAGGGACTGACTCCATACCTCACCAACCATCATGGACCACCCAGCAGAGTCCCACAAACCAATCAATGGAAAGGAGTTCCCACAACAATGATTATGCGTCAAGAAGGAGAAGAGCCAAGAGGAGCACCAGTCAAGCAGTTGACAAGGTGCTAGTGAAAGACCGCCACACAAGAAGGAAATTCTGTTTGCCTTTCGAAATGGACCCCTGGACCATAGTCTCTGTCAAAGACACCATGGTGATGGCTGTGAGAAGAGGCGACATAGTCATGTGTTTCATTTTATGAAACTCCCCTACTCACTGAGAGACAAGGAGAAAGTTTATCAGATGATGATCAGTGGGACGATATACCATTGGCAAGCTCCACGGACCATTTGACTACCAGAACCCCCATGTCAGGGGTAGCGCCATGTCTGTGTCGGACAAAGCCAACGACGAGCACAGGTACCTACAATGAGTGGGGCTGCTGTGAAATCCTTGGGGGGAGCGGGGGCAGAACATTACCACCTTAAATCCAATCCGATCTATCCCAGAGGTATGCTGATTTTCTGACTCTGTGAACCAGTACCTCAGCACTTGAGTGCTGGGATCCAGTCTTCATGTAGTGCCTGTGCATGTTTCAGTGCTGCAGTTATGTTGAAGTCATATTTGTTGAGATCCTATCATAGTTATGATTGTTTGTTCTTTTTCTTTTAACTGGGGAGGGATGTAGTGTTGTCCCAACTGAGTAACACAAAGTTACTCCTGAATAGAGGGGGAACATAGTGCCCACCCCTCACTAGGAGACCCGTTTGGTCCGACTGGGGTTATGGCAGTGGTTGGGGATAAAACAGGAGGAGCAGGAAGGGGCGGGATCTTCTGAGCAGAGTGTGAATAGCGAATAAAGAAAGCAGTACAAACCCCAACTAGCCTCCGTGTGTTCAATGGCAGGCCCACACTACAACTATTTGCACTGCATCTTTTGCTGTTGTAGTTCCTTTTTTCAGGTCAACCTAGGTATCTTTTGGAATATCACAAAAAGTGTTATACTGCTTGCATCAGTTTTACTTTATTTAGGTACACTGTATGTTCTTTTTTCGCTACCCTTGAATATATATCTCTTTTCTGAAAACTGAAATGCAGCGGCATAATGGGTGATTCTAACATTTAGTTAGACATAGTTAGGCATTTTTGAAGTGCAAACTCTTTTGTCTGTCTATTATGCTGCCTGACTAACTCAGAAGCTGAGGACTGTTGCTAATATTATCGTAGTTTGTGTTGCTGCTGTGGCATCTTCAGTTTTTTCTCTTGTACTCCACAATGGGTTCCCTCACCTTCTAATATTCCAACCATTCCACCACATTGTCCTCTCTTCAGCATCTATGTCCCAGATTTAGATCAGTGTAATTTACAGAAACAGATCTGTCTTTAGTTTTCTCATGTGCTGTATTCCCAGTAACTTCCTTCCTCAGTAATTTTGCCACAGATATTAGAGCCTTCGCCTAGGCACATCCACAGTAATCTTTCTAATTTTGTTTTCCACCCGGTCTCTGGTACCTTTCTTGACCTTGGGAATACAAATGCTAAATACCTGAAATGTGTCTTTACCCTAATTCAACTCCTGCTCTTTTTTCAACAACAATATTTGTGTTTATTTATGTATACCTCCGTTATTTTTTGTGACTAAGTCAAATTCTGTAAATTACAAGCATGCCTTGAGGTAATACAGACATTTTATATATGATACATGTTGTGTCTGCATTGGCCAGACACAATCATATTATGGACATCAATATAGTCACCAACATAAAGCTTGCCCCACGTTACTACATAAAGTACTGACATGATCAGAAGTGCATTACTTTGTAGTCCTGAGGTGAGTGATCTATTGGCTAACAAGAACTGCAATGTGCTTTACTTCAAAAGCAGGATAGGTAATGAATTATATTCAACAAATAAAGAGTGGAATCATAGATTGTTTTGTGGTTGAGGGCAAAAAGGGTGAACATTTTTGAGTAAGTGATCTAAAGACTGCTACCATTAAATTATTTGATCTGTCTGATGAGCAAACGAGCAAGGGAAATTAACAATGCATTTGGAGGCAGGGAGAAAACATGCATGTTTTGTGACTTCTACATTTTGGTGATGACTGATCGGTGAGCATCTTCTCAAACAAAACTAAGGTATACTGCTTTATTTGGTAAGCCTAGAGATGGAAGTTTGTAAATCCCACAATGAAAAAGATTAGATGAAATATAGTTCTCAGGATAGACAGAACTCAGTGGAATCTCACAGTTTTTATATAACTCCCTAGAATTCTGCAGAGTTTACCTCCACAAGCTCCGCCCACATCTACATTCATCTCAAAGGGTCAGGAGCTCTAGAGGCTAGAATTCTGAATAGGGAAATGCCTTCTTTTCTGTTTCTGACCAATGTGCCAGCACAGAGAGATACAAAGGCAGCATAGTGTAAAATAATACAGACAATTGTACTAGAAACCACTGTGTGCAAAATCTAAAGCACTGAAATGTACTTTCTTGTGAAGAGAAAATCAGCAAAGGAATTCTAACTTTGGAGTAGAATGTTTGAAACATGTTGTGTTGTTTTTGTCTGCACCATGAGGGCTATATTCTACTCTTGCTACAACTTCCACAGAACATATTTTGGAGCACCTAATTCAGATCATCGGACCACGCTACGTAGAGGAAGAGGTCTTTATTGATTTAAAATGGACAAAACTCATATTAAAAGGTTGGGATATATATTCTGCCATTAACAGGTGTCTTTCAAGAAAGTTGCCAAGCTTTCAATCACATTTGATATGGCAGAGCAAAGATCGAATGTTTTGTCAAGACGTTGGGAAGAATATGAAGAGCATTTGCTCCAAATAGGAGTATCTTTGATTAGATGGAGTTGGCTTTAGAAAATTAGAGCTGCGTTTCTGAAAAAATGTTCCTGGTCTAAAATAAGAAACACAAGCCCGTTTTATCAAGATTTTCCCACGACTTAAGACAGTCTTAAACCAGAAGCAAACATTATTTTCTAACATTAGACATAATAGTCTAAAAGGTGCAGTATGTCAGGAAAAAAACAGTCTCTCCAGGCTCTTAAGCAGGACAAAACATTTACAAATTAGACAATCTCTCCTGGGATAAACTTACTCTAGGAACAATACTTGTAACTTTGTGAGCCAAGCATTTTGTGTCAGCATTGTATTAGAAAAAGGTGGTTTCTTCCTTAGGGTGGAAGACCGATGACCAACTGCAGTCAGTGCAGCACGTATGAAAAATGAAATGGTAATCAAGAGATTTCATTGCCATTTTATTTTTCAGTTCAGCCGAGTGGTAGCTCTGGGCGGGGCCATAACTGATGATTGATAGCAAGGAGCAGTGGTAGTAGCTGCTCCAGTTTAAAATGCACGTCACTTTGGCCGGCTGTCTTACGACGGCCAGTCTGACATACACATTTTAAACCTCTGAAGAGCAGGCACAGGCCCCCAGTGCCTGAGGGAGCATCGAGGTAGCCCGCTCCAGCCCATCCTGGTACTTCTCTCATGCTACCTAATATTACCAGCAGCATGAGAGAAGCATCAGGATAGTGACTTTGAGACTTCCTGTTGCCTTGGAGTCTTGGACAGCAGCAGCTTTAAAAAGTTATTTTTGAAGGGTGATGCCATTGAAATTAATAGAGATTAAACATTTATGTAGAGTGAGAAAGGTTTGCTGGGCAAATGATCCTTCAGAGGCTTAGGGCCATATGTACAAACACATTTTCCCATTGACACAGAATGGGAAAAACCCTTTGCTACATCTGGCCCTTATTGCGGTATTCTTTGGAAGTATTTCACTTGTTTGGAGTTTGAAGATGAGTCCAAGAGTTGTGTCACCAGCTAATAGAGGGGGCTGAGAAGTTCACAGGGCAGTGCTTACTTCGAGCCGTTGGTTGACAGTGGGGCTCACCGGTCCTCATTTTGGGGATCGGCACTTATTTTTCTCATCAGATATCGACCGCGAGCAAGAAAGATAAAAACGCAGAAGAAGGAAAGAAGGAGAAAGAGACAGATGGAGAAACGGCACAAACGGAGAGGGTAGGGACCAGCAACAGTGAGATCAATGGTTAGCAGGATCTTGTAGTTGTTGAAATGAGGTGAATTCGACAGTACGCAGCCTTAGTGTTTGGCAAACCGATTATTAATAGCACCACCAGAGCAGAGCTTTGGGTACTGGCGCTCATTCTTTTACAAACTAAGCAGTTGTGCAGGGGATAATATGAGAGAGTATTTTGATTATTTGTGTTTTATATCAAAACGCTTCACATATGTATTTAATTATTTATCTGTTAACATCAACAGAGGGCTCCAGTAGCTAATTCACCATCAGCTGATGGAGGTTGAAAAAGGAAAGGATTAAGAAGAAGAAAAGCAGGTCCAGCTAAATAATCTTGGCCCCTGAACGTGGTGGCGCATCTGGCATACTCTCTATGCTTTGCGTTCCAATGCGACCCATAGCGTAGGCTGTGATGCCTTCTCTACTAAAAGAAGAACAAACAATATCGAATTAAAACATGAACAAGGGGTGCCAAGTCTATTTAATTTCAATAGCTCGCACATAATGGCCCTCGTGTCCCCAGTTTGGAAGTAAACACACAGTTTACGTTTGGGTGCAGTGCCTCCTTTAAAAACCTGGAACCTGGTGCTACTGCACCTGCTACCCATTGATTGCTAGGCCCGTCATTGTTTAACATCTCTCACCCGTTAATACCGTTCAACCGCTTGCATGTGAAAAAGCATGTTCTGTGGTTTCTCTCGTCGGTGTTGCTCGAAACTAAGAAAGATGCGTAGAGGAGAGGCTGCAACACTCTGAGTAATTCCTCAAAGTCATTGTGCCATGATAAACCCATACAATATCCCTACAGGCCACACCTGTACGTAGGCCAGGTTTGCTAACAATGACAGTTGGGTGTGTTCACTTAAACACTAAGGGGCATATTTACTACGAAATCCCGCAGCACAGCAAGTCACTGTGCTGTGCTGTGTGATAGGGAAATGGCAGGAGTGCACCTTACTTTAGGGCATATTCCTGTCTTTTCCCTAGCACCAACGTAGGCACCCCTGAACCATGGTGCAAGAGTGCTTGTGTTGTATAAAGGATTGATTTTGTGCAGGAAGGGGCACCTTGCTACACAAAAATAATCCTGAGAGGCTTTTCCCTCGCTCTACGCGTGCTGGAGCACGTAGAGAGGAACTAATGGAGAGAAATAAAGATATGTCTCCTCGTTATGCCTCACCAGGGGAGGTGCACCATTTTGGCACATTCCCAGGTCTGCCAGTAATGGTAAATCTGGGAATGCACCAAAATCCATGGGTGGATGCGTAGGAAGCCCCGTGCTCCTCCCATGGAACACTTTCCCAGGGCAGAGTGATGCAATGCAGTGATTTGGGCTGCATTGCATTGCTCTAGATTTATCATGCCAGGCAAGGCCATGCAAGATGGCTTTGCGTGGTTTGATTATTCTAACTTAAGAGTTCAGTTGCTCTTTCACCCCATTGCGTAGCACAAAGACAATGCAAATGTTCAATAAATATGCCCTTAGATGTTAGTGCGGACATCAATGCGATATGCAAGAGCCGTGCGCTTGGTGTTCCACATATGCTGGTGATAGCGTCTTCTCGTCTTATTACCTTATAAAGGACCTACTTGACACCTCTATTTGGCCACAGAACACCTCTGTTATTTGCAATCTCCTTATAACACAAAATGGGGAATGCTGCATTCTGTATAAGACTAAAATGTGCATTTAAGGCAACCCATGTTTCCTCCCAAGGTGAGGTGCTGATAAGGGTGATACGTTTAGATGATTATGTTTGTATTCTTGTTGTCACTTGAGCTCACTACTCCACTGAAGTTTAGGGGCTCTAGAAGGCTAAATGAACTAGGGGACAGATTTATTAAGAATTCACACAATGCAGTGCAGCAGGGCAAATTGCTGAGCTGCGTGGCATGAATGAGAGAGAGCTGAAAAGCGCCACATATACTAAGATATGACACTCCAACTCTTCCCCAGTGCTGGCACGCTTCAGGCTGCCTAACACCGACACAGGCACCCCTGCACCATGGCGCAGGGGTGCCTGCATTATGGCACACCTTCCTGCACAAAACAATGCAAAGAGGAGGGAATGGGGAGAAAGGTATTTCTTCTTGTTACACCTTTGTCAGATAAACACACCATTATGGCACAATCCCTGGTTTACACATCTTTTAAAATCTGGGTGTTTTTCAAAATACATAGGTGAATGCACGGAAATGCTCATGGTCCACCCACTAACACCTACCAGATGTAAATTAACGCAAGGCAGCGCTATACACTGCATTAGTTTGTATTTACTAAACCACACAAAGTCACAGAAAGTGGCTTTGTGTGGCTTAGTAACTGCCAAAAATGATTTTGCATCAAGGATGAGCCACAAAAGTGCTGCAACCCCAATGCAAAATCATAGTAGATCTGTTCCAAAATGTCTCAGCCAAAGTGGCATCCTTCATCTTCCTTCTACTATAGTAGGACATATAGCACTAAACATGTGTCCACCACCTGCAACCACCAAAATAAATCAAGCACAGATTCAGCCCTAAACCTCATCAGACAATGGCTCGATTTTTAGGATGGGGAGTTCAGGTAATTGCTTTTCACACTGTCTGCTAGCTCTGTCAGTAGGCGTTGTGATGTCACAGCTCAATTGCAAGATATATAACTATTGATAGGTGATTGTGAAATTCAGGTCTGTTATATATAAGTCTCATGTTCACCCACTGTCATGAGCGGAATTTTGAAAACTGTGTTATTCACTGCAATTATTACACAACAGTAATAAACAAAACTTGTTTTCGACTGCTGTGATGTAATAATAATCAGCCCTGGAGCTGGAGCCTGCCTCCTTCAGTCCAATTTTATTTTTTGTTTAAAATACCAGAATTCAAAAAGCCTGTTCTCAAAAGTGGACAGGTTTGAAACCCTTATACAACAAAACGTTGTAGGTGGGTAATTTTGAATAACAACGTTTTTCACCTCAGGCTTTTGAGTGATGCTATAGACAATTCCAGCTTCACTCTTACTGACAACTTCTTGTCACTGAGTGTGTGAATTTAAACTTATCAATAGTCTATGTTTTATTAACATGAATGGGTCACAAATAGTGTAAATGTATAGTATTTTTCATAATGAACTGCTTACCAGGCCACAAATCCATTTGTATGTGTTGCACTGTCTACATTCTACATGTGTTTTCTTGTTTCTCTGCCCATGTATTGAGCAGCCGTGGCCCGTCTTTTGGGGCTGAGGGGCCACATCCCCTCACTTTTGCCCCTTGAGAAAAGTGTCCCAACAGGCTGAGCAAAGGTCAGCCTGACATAAACTCTTTATTTTCAGGTCAGACAGCCAGGAGCTAGACGTGCGCTATTTGTGCAGGCTCCTGGCTGCCTGAGCTGAATTTTGCTGGGCTGAGGATGTCACAGCTCTTGTAGGGGTGACCTCCTCAGCTCAGCAAAGGTCCTGAGGCCCTCCCCTCGGTGACAAGGGGTAGTATCACTCATGCTCTCGAACATGGGTGCTTCAGTTTTAAGCCCTGAAGCACCCAGGCCTGACTGTAAATCAGTGACACATCCTCACAGAGTGGGGAGGGGTCAGCAGTATCACTGGCCCCACCCCACTCTGTAACAAGGTTGGGACTGCTGTCTTTCCTCATTGGTTGACCTGAGGTCAACCAATGAGAGAAGGCAGCAGTCCCAACCCTCCAGGGACCTCAGAGCTCCAGGTCAGTGCATGTGTGTGTGGTTTTTTTAATGAATGTTTGGTGCATGTGTGTGTGTATGTTTGAATATTATTTATTTTATTTATTTATTTATTTATTTGCAGAGTTTTATAAAGCACGAACATGACCCATCGGATATCAGAGCGCTGTACAGGTAATAATCAGGTTAGGACAGGAAGGGTGGTTTAAGGAGAAAGAAGAGGGATTTATAGAAACGCAAAAAGAGCTAAAGTACTTTACAGCTGTTTGGTAAGGCCAGGAACCAAAAGGAGTTCACTCATAAATGAACTAGCACATGGAGTAGGTATTGCTATTGGAGGAGTCCATTCAACAGAAGCTTTTTTACTTTCTTTTTGAAGAATGTAGGAGGGGTTGTCCTGGTTTCTGGTGGTAGTGCATTCCATATTCTTAGGGCAAGACCAGAGAAGGAGCAGTTGTAAGTTGTCTTATTTTTTTTTTACTTCTGTGGCTTCAAAAGTAGTGTGTTAAATCTTCTGGAGAAGTGATTACCACCTTATAGTTCAAGTTTATTGGTCAGGTAGACAGGTGTGTTGTAATGAGGGGCCTTGTGAGTCATGCAAACTGTCTTCAGTTGTATTCTAGGTTCAAGTGGGAGCCGTTTTAAATGGTTGAGGACTGGGGAAATATGTTTGAATCTACCGGAGCCAGTATTGATCCTAGCAACTGAGTTTAGAGTGGACCTTAGAGAGGCAAGCCTTACTTTGGGTAAAACCACCCGTGTAGTGCTCCCAAAATCTTAGCAGGAAATGACTGGAGATTGAACAGCCAGCTGGAAGTTATCAAGGTGCAGTAAAGGTTTTATTTTTGTTAATATATTTAGCTGCTAATGTGGTCCCATGGTGGTGGAACTGATGTGATCTTGCAGGTTCAGGCGTTTATCGAGTGTTATACCTAGAGATCTGGTAGAATCGATCAAGTGAGGTGTGCAATTGTGAGCAGTAAGTTGTTTTAGCCATTCTACTGGGGTTGAGTGAATGTGTGGAGTGATCAGGAGGAATTCAGTTTTGAGCGTGTTAAACCTGAGGTAATTACACACCAGACAATGTTGTGTTTTCAGCAGTGTGCAGTTTAGTGTTTTGATATCTTCGGGAGAGGAGATTTTCAAATACAGTTGTGTGTCATCAGCATACATGTGGTGGTGAATGTTAGACAGCTTCAGAGGATCAGTAAGCGGTTCCATTAGTATGCTGAAAAGAGTGGGAGAGAGCGACAGTCCTTGTGGAACACCAGAAGTGACTTGTCTGGTGTTAGATAGGTTTTGATTTACTTTGATTCTCTGTGATCTATTGTGAAGGAATGAGGCAAAACAGTTTTATACAGGGCCAAATAGGCCCATCCGCTTCTCAAGAAGGTCAATAATAGTATCATGTTTTACGTATTGAAAGCAAAGGAGAGATCAAGTAGAATAAGGAGGCAGGATTCACTCTAATTTAGCATTTTCATGGCCTCATCGGTAATATGTGTTAGTGCTGTTTTCAAGCTGTGAACGGATCTGAAACAAAATTGATGAAGATCAAGGAGTTGAATTTGCTCAATTTGTTGCATATATACATACTTCTCTAATAGCTTTGCTAGTGTTGGGGTGTTGGTGATAGGGTGGTAGTTGGAAAGAATGGATAGGTCTTCATTAGTTTTGTTTAGAATATGGGTGAACTGTCCTAACTTTAAGCAGTCTGGAATCATGCCCCAAGTGAGAGATACATTGATAATCTTGGTCCAGATGAGGAGTAAGGAATGGCTGAGTTGATTGAAGAGCTTGGGGGGCAGAGGATCAATGAAATGGTTAGAGGGTTTTATAGTAGTTAATATCTTGATTAAAGTTGCTTCATCCGGGATTTTAAAGGTACTCCATGTGGCATTGTTTTTAGTGGTGTAGTCGTTGAGGGGGGGAGCTATTTTGGCACTGAAGAGTAAGAAGACTAGGATGTGTTGGTAGAAGCTGTGAACCGTGTTGGAGATCAGTATCAATTTTCCTTATCAATAGGTGGAGAACTCCTCGACACTTGGTAAGGGTCCATTGTTAGCCAAATGTACGTTAGAGTTGCATATTGTTTGATGTTTGATGATATCAAAGAGTTTCCTGGGTCTGTTTTTGGCATTGACTAGTTGTGACCTAAAATAATCCACTTTGGAACTTCGGATATATTTATTATAGTAACGTCTTGCTGACCTCAGGAGCTTGAGATGAGAAATGGAGGGGGAGCTTCTCAAAAATCATTCCGCTAACCTTAGTTTGCATCTTTCCTCATTAAGGCTATCGTAGAACCAGGGTTTGGAGTTTCAGCACGGAATTCTTTTTAGCTGCTTAGGAGCGATCATATCCAAGATATCATTCATGGATTGTATGCAGTATTCAGTAAGATCATTTATATTAGTCATGTTGGTGGGGGCCAGCAGAAAGTTGTTGCCAATAGAGGGAAGGTCAAGTGAATTAATATAATTTAAGTTTCTGGACCAATGTCTGGGTTTAAGAGGTTGACCTTTTCTAGTCAGCAACGTATCCAGGATTTGGAAGGAGATTAAGTAAGGGTCTGACCAGTCATATGGAGTAATGGATTCTAGCTGGATGATGTTATCTTTAGATATTATAAGATCGAGGGTGGAACCTCTAATATGAGTTGGGCCATTACAAAATTGAGTGAGCTTGAGGTCAATGAAGAAAGTATTGAAAGTCTTTAATACGGGGTCAGTGGCGTCATTCCAGCGTATGTTGAAGTCCCCTAAGAAGATATGATTGGTATGCTTGTTCGAGTTACAGGAAATGTTTTCCATTAATTGCTCAATGAAATGTAGGTTGTTACCTAGAGGGTGGTAAACGATGTGAAGTGTGCAAACAACCTTGTTATTGCTCCAGGTTTCAATCCCTTGGTATTCACAGGAGGGCACAGGCACAATTTTAGATTGTTTCAGGGTGAGAGTGGAATGGAAGATGCATGCTAGACCTCTCCCTGTTTTACCAGATCAATCAAGTCTGATGATTTCATAGTTGTGGGGGGGGGGACTAGGATGTCCAAGATAGGTGTACAAGTCATTGTGAGCGCGTTTCTGTTAATATGATGAGATCAAGGTCATGTGAGAGAATGAGATCTGCAACATCTGCAGCATGGTTGACTGCAGTTCTGCAATTGAGGAGCATAGACCTGATATATGATTCATTTTCAGAGGCTTCATGGTAAGTTATGGGAACTTGAAGTAGGTTGTGTGCGTTTAAGCATCTTTGTTTACGACTTGTGGAGTGGATATCATCATCCAATAGGTGGTCAGTAACCCTATGGGGTCTGGAGACAGAGTTGAGAAGAGGGCGCTTTCCAGGTCCAACTAGGATGGCCCTTGCCATGAATGGCTCAGCCATCCATCATTGATTGAGCAATGTTGTTTTGTGTTTGGGGTTTCGTTATCCCAGGAGTTAAGGTTGAGTATCAGGAGCTTCTCAGCTTTGAAATGATGTGAACAAGGTTCTGCATACAAGCTTTAACTAACTGAAAGTACTGAAAGAGATCAGCAAGTTTATTCTCCAGTGAAGTTGGGTAATCTATACCTAGGGGGATGTAATGTGGTCTAGGGACAGATGGCGCGTGTCCCTCCTCCAGGGCAGTCAGAGGGGATTGTGGGTATTTGGGAGCAGAGGAGGAGGGAGGTGTGATAGAAGACATGATAGGGGGGTGATGATTGTTAGAAGGGCTGCAAGGGTTGGTAATGGGGAGAGGATAGTCAATAGGAGTTTTCGGTAACTACCTTAAGATCACCAGCTGCTGGCAGCACATAATATTGTTGATGGATCGTTGATGATGGATTGGTGACCAGAATGGTCTAGTGGTTCATCATTTGGGTAGCAGATGGGAGTGAAGAGGGTGAATCATTGAACAGGGTATGCAGGATAGTATCCAAGCATGTTTCCTGGCAAGGTTTGTTACCAATTCTAGCATTGCGGGTAATATTAATTTGATGAGCTATAGGTCCGGAGAGGTTAGATAACTGGATTGAAGGGGAAGGGCAAGAGACCTTTCGTCAAGAGGGTGATATGGGGTCATCTATGAAGATTCCTGTACTGGAGTGGAGAGAGTGGTCATGATGTAAAATAGGTGATGTGATAGAAGGAGTTCTGGGAAAAGCCTGAGTTTCCATCATGCCACATGAGGGGGGAAGTAAATGTTTAGAGGTGATGGTGGCATCATTTGATATATATAATATTCAATAATGAGTATTGTGATTGAATGTGCATGTGTGTGTGTGAATGAATGAGTTTAAGTCAATGTGTATGTGTGCGTGTGTCCCAACCATACTCCTCCCTAATAAAATTACCTGCCTCCACTGGTATTGAGAGCTAAAATGTTCTTCAGTATTTAGTAAAATCCTTCTTTATTCAGATAGTTTGTGGACTAATCCAGCATTATTCGAGCTGGAACAGTAGCATACATTTTGGTCATTTTGCATCACAAAAGTAATGAGTAATTACTGAAATTGCTCCAATAACCCTGATGTAAATATAATTTTGCCCCGCCTAATCTTTATAATGTATTCTTTTTGTGCTTGTGATGATCCTGAGGGAAGCCTCATTATCTACTAGAAAAACACACAGATAGTGTTGCAATGTTCAAGGTCTATGTTGCTTATTAGTTGAACTGTGCCTTATTCATATTTCCAAGCAGCTAGTGTTTAGTAATGCAGTGTCACTTCCACTTATATGAAGGTTACAACTTATAGATGACTTTTCATTTTGGGAGGGGTTCTACAGTGAGCTTGTTTTACATAATGCAACTACAAAATAGCGATTGGTTCATATGAATGTATCTTTAGTGGGATAGCCCATCGTTCTGCTACACACCACAAAAAGGGTTTGATCCTTTGCTGTTGAAAAACAAATTAACGCGCTGTTTCTGGGATGTAAGAAAAATACTTTTCCCTACTTCCTTTGAAGGCAGATTCCATGCTGGTCTTCTTATTTACTTTCTGCTTTGAGACTATTCGGAACTTGTTCCTTACCTTTAAACTTTGCAGACTTGATGTCTGTCTATTAGCCTTATGCTTTTCTCAATTATTTATTTGAACACTTGGATCCTTTCAATTGATCTAGCTGCTTTTGTCTTCTGTAATTATTCTAAATTTTGAATAAACCTTCATGGTTTGTATTGGAATATTGTCCTGTGTGAATTTTTCTGTATGACTTTTCTTGCATTTCAAGGGCCCTCGTCCTTAGGGACTCACATGGCCAGATCTCTCTTGTTGGCCCTTTTACTGGTAAAACGTTCCAACATCATACAGAATCAAAGTTCCGTCCAAATATTTTTCTTCGTGTGCCGCAAAGAAAGGTTTGTGTGCACAATTTTAAGAGTTGTGTGCGCAAGTCATAATACTATTTGACAGAGTGTACTAAAGTTAGTGTAACTATCCTCTGAGAACAGTGTAGGATATCATAAATGGTTCAATGTATCTTCTAATATATACAAGTATCTCGATAAATAAACACGCAAATTGGAGCTATTGTGCCAAAACCCATTCGCTTACTTTAGTGTGCTGCTCGAACAGTTACACAATTCAGACTGCCTTGCGGTGCTGGGATACAGGATTGCTGCACTTACCGGGCGTAGAGGAGGTGAGCCTTTATTGTGTGCTTCACATTATCATCGTTCCCTCACTCATCAATTCACTCTAGCGCAGGGCTTGTGTGATTGGTGTGTTGTCCGATCAGGTATTCATAATTAATACTGTCAGTACATGGCTTGTGCTGACTGCTCAAACTGATGACACTGGCTTGAGTTAACAAGCTCATGTCTCCACACATTGCAGCCTGCTGTTTCCTCTGTATAAAGATGTGTCCAGATTGTATGCTCAGCCACTTATGCAATTGTTTGATGAGCCCTTTTCCCACACGCCCGCCATACAAGTCCCTACTCCTGGGTGGGTGCTCAGCATTTGATGAAGTGTGACCTTGAATTTTCAAGGGCAGGACTAGAAAGATAAATCAAGCCTGGCAAAAAATGGTCAACCCATCCCCACACTGCAGGAGACAATGACTAGAGCGGGGCTGCGGGGACCTTCATGGTTGGGAGAGTAGCTCATCCACCTCTAAATGTAGTATTCTAGGTTTAAGCCACAAGGGAATCACGGAATATCTAGTCATGCCCTTTGGTTTGCACGTATGTAAAAATATTTACCTACATTTGCTACTGACTTGCTGTTTCATCAGTATCCAGTTGACCCCAGAACACCGCTGCATAAACGCAAAGGATAAGCTGGAGGCTGCGCACTGCCTGCGGTATTCCTGTAAGGCAGAAGAATGATCTAATCTTATTGTATCTTTCTCAGCACAGGTCTGTTGCATCTGTGCTCTTGCCCTTTTCATTTGTAAGCACCCCCCATGCTCTTTGGTGATTAATGTTGCCATACAAGTGTGCTAAAACTAAATTAACCCCTTCGCTGCCAGGCCTTTTCCCCCTCAGGTGCCAAGCCTTTTTTTGGCTATTTGGGGCAGTTCGCGCTTAGGCCCTCATAACTTTTTGTCCACGTAAGCTAGCCAAGCCAAATTTGCGTCCTTTTTTTCCAACATCCTAGGGATTCTAGAGGTACCCAGACTTTGTGGGTTCCCCAGAAGGAGGCCAAGAAATTAGCCAAAATACAGTGAAAAATTCGTTTTTTTCAAAAAAATGGGAAAAAGGGGCTGCAGAAGAAGGCTTGTGTTTTTTTCCCTGAAAAGGGCATCAACAAAGAGTTTGCGGTGCTAAAATCACCAGCTTCCCAGCTTTCAGGAACAGGCAGACTTGAATCAGAAAACCCAATTTTTCAACACAATTTTGGCATTTTACTGGGACATACCCCATTTTTACGATTTTTTGTGCTTTCAGCCTCCTTCCAGTCAGTGACAGAAATGGGCATGAAACCAACGCTGGATCCCAGAAACCGCAACATTTCTGAAAAGTAGACAAAAATCTGAATTCAGCACGGGGTAATTTGTGTAGATCCTACAAGGGTTTCCTACAGAAAATAACAACTGAAAAAAAAAAATATTGAAATTGAGGTGAAAAAAACATCAATTTTTCTCTACGTTTTACTCTGTAACTTTTTCCTGCAATGTCAGATTTTCGAAAGCAATATACCGTTACGTCTGCTGGACTCTTCTGGTTGCGGGGATATATAGGGCTTGTAGGTTCATCAAGAACTCTAGGTACCCAGAGCCAATAAATGGCCTGCACCCTGCAGTGGGTTTTCATTCTATACCGGGTATACAGCAATTCATTTGCTGAAATATAAAGAGTAAAAAATAGCTATCAAGAAAACCTTTGTATTTCCAAAATTGGCACAAGATAAGGTGTTGAGAAGCAGTGGTTATTTGCACATCTCTGAATTCCGGGGTGCCCATACTAGCATGTGAATTACAGGGCATTTCTCAAACAGACATCTTTTTTACACACTGTCTTACATTTGGAAGGGAAAAATGTAGAGAAAGACAAGGGGCAATAACACTTGTTTTGCTAATCTATGTTCCCCCAAGTCTCCCGATAAAAATGATACCTCACTTGTGTGGGTAGACCTAGCGCCCGCGACAGGATATGCCCCAAAACATAACGTGGACACATCACAGAAAACAGAGCTGTTTTTTGCAAAGTGCCTACCTGTAGATTTTGGCCTCTAGCTCAGCCGGCACCTAGGAAAACCTACCAAACCTGTGCATTTCTGAAAACTAGAGACCTAGGGGAATCCAAGATGGGGTGACTTGTGGGGCTCGGACCAGGTTCTGTTACCCAGAATCCTTTGCAAACCTCAAAATTTGGCTAAAAAAACACATGTTCCTCACATTTCTGTGGCAGAAAGTTCTGGAATCTGAGAGGAGCCACAAATTTCCTTCCACCCAGCATTCCCCCAAGTCTCCCGATAAAAATTATACCTCACTTGTGTGGGTAGGCCTAGCGCCTGCGACAGGAAACGCCCCAAAGCGCAACGTCGACACATCCAATTTTTTGAAAGAAAACAGAGGTGTTTTTTGCGAAGTGCCTACCTGTAGATTTTGGCCTCTACCTCAGCCGGCACCTAGGGAAACCTACCAAACCTGTGCATTTCTGAAAACTAGAGACCTAGGGGAATCCAAGATGGGGTGACTTGTGGGGCTCGGAGCAGGTTCTGTTACCCAGAATCCTTTGCAAACCTCAAAATTTGGCTAAAAAAACACATGTTCCTCACATTTCTGTGGCAGAAAGTTCTGGAATCTGAGAGGAGCCACACATTTCCTTCCACCCAGCATTCCCCCAAGTCTCCCGATAAAAATGATACCTCACTTGTGTGGGTAGGCCTAGCGCCTGCGACAGGAAACGCCCCAAAGCGCAACGCGGACACATCCAATTTTTTGAAAGAAAACAGAGGTGTTTTTTGCGAAGTGCCTACCTGTAGATTTTGGCCTCTAGCTCAGCCGGCACCTAGGGAAACCTACCAAACCTGTGCATTTCTGAAAACTAGAGACCTAGGGGAATCCAAGATGGGGTGACTTGTGGGGCTCGGACCAGGTTCTGTTACCCAGAATCCTTTGCAAACCTCAAAATTTGGCTAAAAAAACACATGTTCCTCACATTTCTGTGGCAGAAAGTTCTGGAATCTGAGAGGATCCACAAATTTCCTTCCACCCAGCATTCCCCCAAGTCTCCCGATAAAAATGATACCTCACTTGTGTGGGTAGGCCTAGCGCCCGCGACAGGAAGCGCCCCAAAGCGCAACGTGGACACATCCAATTTTTTGAAAGAAAACAGAGGTGTTTTTTACGAAGTGCCTACCTGTAGATTTTGGCCTCTAGCTCAGCCGGCACCTAGGGAAACCTACCAAACCTGTGCATTTCTGAAAACTAGAGACCTAGGGGAATCCAAGATGGGGTGACTTGTGGGGCTCGGAGCAGGTTCTGTTACCCAGAATCGTTTGCAAACCTCAAAATTTGGCTAAAAAAACACATGTTCCTCACATTTCTGTGGCAGAAAGTTCTGGAATCTCAGAGGAGCTACAAATTTCCTTCCACCCAGCATTCCCCCATGTCTCCCGATAAAAATGATACCTCACTTGTGTGGGTAGACCTAGCGCCCGCGACAGGAAACGCCCCAAAGCGCAACGCGGACACATCCAATTTTTTGAAAGAAAACAGAGGTGTTTTTTGCGAAGTGCCTACCTGTAGATTTTGGCCTCTAGCTCAGCCGGCACCTAGGGAAACCTACCAAACCTGTGCATTTCTGAAAACTAGAGACCTAGGGGAATCCAAGATGGGGTGACTTGTGGGGCTCGGACCAGGTTCTGTTACCCAGAATCCTTTGCAAACCTCAAAATTTGGCTAAAAAAACACATGTTCCTCACATTTCTGTGGCAGAAAGTTCTGGAATCTGAGAGGATCCACAAATTTCCTTCCTCCCAGCATTCCCCCAAGTCTCCCGATAAAAATGATACCTCACTTGTGTGGGTAGGCCTAGCGCCCGCGACAGGAAGCGCCCCAAAGCGCAACGTGGACACATCCAATTTTTTGAAAGAAAACAGAGGTGTTTTTTACGAAGTGCCTACCTGTAGATTTTGGCCTCTAGCTCAGCCGGCACCTAGGGAAACCTACCAAACCTGTGCATTTCTGAAAACTAGAGACCTAGGGGAATCCAAGATGGGGTGACTTGTGGGGCTCGGACCAGGTTCTGTTACCCAGAATCCTTTTCAAACCTCAAAATGTGGCTAAAAAAACACATGTTCCTCACATTTCTGTGGCAGAAAGGTCTGGAATCTGAGAGGAGCCACAAATTTCCATCCACCCAGCGTTCCCCCAAGTCTCCCGATAAAAATGATACCTCACTTGTGTGGGTAGGCCTAGCGCCCGCGACAGGAAACGCCCCAAAGCGCAACGTGGACACATCCAATTTTTTTAAAGAAAACAGAGGTGTTTTTTGCGAAGTGCCTACCTGTAGATTTTGGCCTCTAGCTCAGCCGGCACCTAGGGAAACCTACCAAACCTGTGCATTTCTGAAAACTAGAGACCTAGGGGAATCCAAGATGGGGTGACTTGTGGGGCTCGGACCAGGTTCTGTTACCCAGAATCCTTTTCAAACCTCAAAATTTGGCTAAAAAAACACACGTTCCTCACATTTCTGTGGCAGAAAGGTCTGGAATCTGAGAGGAGCCACAAATTTCTGTCCACCCAGCGTTCCCCCAAGTCTCCCGATAAAAATGATACCTCACTTGTGTGGGTAGGCCTAGCGCCCGCGACAGGAAACGCCCCAAAGCGCAACGTGGACACATCCAATTTTTTGAAAGAAAACAGAGGTGTTTTTTGCGAAGTGCCTACCTGTAGATTTTGGCCTCTAGCTCAGCCGGCACCTAGGGAACCCTACCAAACCTGTGCATTTCTGAAAACTAGAGACCCAGGGGAATCCAAGATGGGGTGACTTGTGGGGCTCGGACCAGGTTCTGTTACCCAGAATCCTTTGCAAACCTCAAAATTTGGCTAAAAAAAAACATGTTCCTCAAATTTCTGTGGCAGAAAGTTCTGGAATCTGAGAGGAGCCACAAATTTCCTTCCATCCAGCGTTCCCCCAAGTCTCCCGATAAAAATGATACCTCACTTGTGTGAGTAGGCCTAGCGCCGCAACAGGAAACGCCCCAAAGCGCAACGTGGACACATCCAATTTTTTTAGAGAAAACAGAGGTGTTTTTTGCGAAGTGCCTACCTGTAGATTTTGGCTTCTAGCTCAGCCGGCACCTAAGGAAACCTACCAAACCTGTGCATTTCTGAAAACTAGAGACCTAGGGGAATCCAAGATGGGGTGACTTGTGGGGCTCGGACCAGGTTCTATTACCCAGAATCCTTTTCAAACCTCAAAATTTGGCTAAAAAAACACATGTTCCTCACATTTCTGTGGCAGAAAGGTCTGGAATCTGAGAGGAGCCACGAATTTGCTTCCACCCAGCATTCCCCCAAGTCTCCCGATAAAAATTATACCTCACTTGTGTGGGTAGGCCTAGCGCCCGCGACAGGAAACGCCCCAAAGCGCAACGTGGACACATCCAATTTTTTGAAAGAAAACAGAGGTGTTTTTTGCGAAGTGCCTACCTGTAGATTTTGGCCTCTAGCTCAGCCGGCACCTAGGGAACCCTACCAAACCTGTGCATTTCTGAAAACTAGAGACCCAGGGGAATCCAAGATGGGGTGACTTGTGGGGCTCGGACCAGGTTCTGTTACCCAGAATCCTTTGCAAACCTCAAAATTTGGCTAAAAAAAAACATGTTCCTCAAATTTCTGTGGCAGAAAGTTCTGGAATCTGAGAGGAGCCACAAATTTCCTTCCATCCAGCGTTCCCCCAAGTCTCCCGATAAAAATGATACCTCACTTGTGTGAGTAGGCCTAGCGCCGCAACAGGAAACGCCCCAAAGCGCAACGTGGACACATCCAATTTTTTTAGAGAAAACAGAGGTGTTTTTTGCGAAGTGCCTACCTGTAGATTTTGGCTTCTAGCTCAGCCGGCACCTAAGGAAACCTACCAAACCTGTGCATTTCTGAAAACTAGAGACCTAGGGGAATCCAAGATGGGGTGACTTGTGGGGCTCGGACCAGGTTCTATTACCCAGAATCCTTTTCAAACCTCAAAATGTGGCTAAAAAAACACATGTTCCTCACATTTCTGTGGCAGAAAGGTCTGGAATCTAAGAGGAGCCACAAATTTCCTTCCACCCAGCGTTCCCCCAAGTCTCCCGATAAAAATGGTACCTCACTTGTGTGGGTAGGCCTAGCGCCCGTGACAGGATATGCCGCACAACACAACGTGGACACATCACAGAAAACAGAGCAGTTTTTTGCAAAGTGCCTACCTGTAGATTTTGGCCTCTAGCTCAGCCGGCACCTATGGAAACCTACCAAACCTGTGCATTTTTGAAAACTAGAGACCTAGGAGAATCCAAGATGGGGTGACTTGTGGGGCTCTGACCAGGTTCTGTTACCCAGAATCCTTTGCAAACCTCAAATTTTGGCTAAAAAAACACATTCTCCTCACATTTCGTTGACAGAAAGTTCTGGAATCTGAGAGGAGCCACAAATTTCCTTCCACCCAGCGTTCTCCCAAGTCTCCTGATAAAAATTATACCTCAGTTGTGTGGGTAGGCCTAGAACCAGCGACAGGAAACGCCCCAAAACACAACGTGGACACATCACATTTTTTCATAGAAAACAGTGCCTACCTGTGGATTTTGGCCTCTAGCTCAGCCGGCACCTAGGGAAACCTACCAATCCTGTGCATTTGTGAAAACTAGAGACCTAGGAGAATCCAAGATGGGGTGACTTGTGGGGCTCTGACCAGGTTCTGTTACCCAGAATCCTTTGCAAACCTCAAATTTTGGCTAAAAAAACACATTCTCCTCACATTTCGGTGACAGAAAGTTCTGGAATCTGAGAGGAGCCACAAATTTCCTTCCACCCAGCGTTCTCCCAAGTCTCCTGATAAAAAGTATACCTCAGTTGTGTGGGTAGGCCTAGAACCAGCGACAGGAAATGGCCCAAAACACAACGTGGACACATCAAATTTTTTCATAGAAAACAGTGCCTACCTGTGGATTTTGGCCTCTAGCTCAGCCGGCCCCAGGGGGGGCAGAAATGGCCTAAAATAAATTCTCCCCCCCCCGGGGAGCGACCATGCCTACAATGTCGCTCCCCTTGCGTGACAGCGCAAAAAAAAGCTCCCGGGTGCCCAGTGGTTTCTGCCCCCCTTGGGGGCAGATTGACCTACAATCGGCCAATCTGCCCCTAAGGGGGGCAGAAATGGTCTAAATACAATTTGCCCCTCAGGGGAGTGACGCTTGCCTAATGGGTCGCTCCCAATCTCTAAAAAAACAAACAAACAAAAAAAAACCCACAAAAAAACAATTTGCCCTGGCGCCTAGAGGTTTCTGCCCCCCCTGTGGGCAGATCGGCCTAATACCAATAGGCGATCTGCCCACAGGGGGGGCAGAAATGGCCTAAAATAAATTTGCCCCCCCACCCCCCTGGGGAGTGACCCTTGCCTACAAGGTCGCTCCCCTTGCGTGACGGCGCAAAAAAAAAGATCCCTGGTGCCTAGTGGTTTCTGCCCCCCTTGGGGGCAGATTGACCTACAATCAGCCAATCTGCCCCCAAGGGGGGCAGAAATGGTCTAAATACAATTTTCCCCCCAGGGGAGCGACCCTTTCCTAATGGGTCGCTCCCCATCTCTAAAAAACCAACCAAACAAAAAAAAAACACCAAAAAAATATTTGCCCTGGCGCCTAGAGGTTTCTGCCCCCCCTGGGGGCAGATCGGCCTAATACCAATAGGCCGATCTGCCCCCAGGGGGCAGAAATGGCCTAAAATAAATTTGACCCCCACCCCCCTGGGGAGCGACCCTTGCCTACAAGGTCGCTCCCCTTGCGTGACGGCGCAAAAAAAAGATCCCTGGTGCCTAGTGGTTTCTGCCCCCCTTGGGGGCAGATTGACCTACAATCGGCCAATCTGCCCCCAAGGGGGGCAGAATTGGTCTAAGTACAATTTGCCCCCCAGGGGAGCGACCCTTGCCTAATGGGTCGCTCCCCATCTCTAAAAAAACAAACAAACAAAAAAAAATCCACAAAAAAACTATTTGCCCTGGCGCCTACAGGTTTCTGCCCCCCCTGGGGGCAGATCGGCCTAATACAAATAGGCCAATCTGCCCCCAAGGGGGGCAGAAATGGCCTAAATATAATTTGCCCCCTATGGGAGCGACCCTTACCTAAGGGGTCGCTCCCCACACCTAAAACACTAAAGAAAACAAAAAAACAAACAAAAAAAAACAAAAGTATCCCTGGTGTCTAGAGGTTTCTGCCCCCCCTGAGGGCAGATCGGCCTAATAATAGGCCGAAAAAGGCCTTAAAAAAAAATGCCCCCCTGGGATCGACCCTTGCCCAAGGGGTCGCTCCCTTTTTGTCACTTTCCCCCCAAAAAAAATATCCCTGGTGTCTAGTGGGCGATTCAAAAGCCGGATTGCAAGCAATCCGGCTTTTGAAACGCATGGAGAGACTTCAAAGGGAAGGAAATACATTTCCTTCCCTTTGAAGCCTCTCCTTGCCTCCCCCACGTGATCGAAAGAGAAATGCTGAGCATTTCTCTTTCGATCACGCTGGAAGCTCTGTTTCCAGCGCGATGGGGGAGGTTGTGTGATTGTCAGCGAGCGCGCTGACGTCACGGGGGTCGGGGGGTCAGAGGTTGAAGGGGAAGGGATTCCCCTTTAAGCCCTGACCTGGGGGGGTGGGGGGGCTACCCTCGGGGGGAGCTCTAGCGCTTCTCCCGAGGGCAGCATTCAGGACGTAATGGTTACGTCCATGGCGTCACACGGGCGCTGCCATGGACGTAACCATTACGTCCGTGGCGGGGAAGCGGTTAATATTGCTTGTTCATATTTTTGATCTAATGGACTTCGACCAAAAAACTTGCAAGCTATTAACACCCTACTTTGCTTCACTATCTGAAAACTGTTTTTAAGCTAGTTAGGAGGAGGGATTTTAAACTGACCATGTTGCGTAATTGTGCTGTCATGCACATATGTGCCTGTCTGACCACGCCACCATACTACCATGCCACCTTCCCATGCTAATTTCTCGAACGAATACCTGTGAGTTTGCCTAAGTGAAAGAGTGACCAAAACAGATATCAAGTGAGGGAGAGTGAAGGAGAGTTAATGTTAAGTCAGAAAGCAGGAAAACGGGACGTAAAATATATGAAAGTGTGCACCTGAGGGAAGAATCCGAGTGAAAGAGCACGTCTGAGTGTGAAAGCACAGACAGATCCAAATAATAGCAGCACCACAGGCCAGATGTACAAATATATTGAGCGGATGCAACTGCAAAATTTGCCTTTCGCGACCACTAAATCACCTTTCACCATGTACCAACCCTATTTTGCAAGTCAGTAACCTATTACAAAATTTTTAACTAGGGATAACGACTTGATATTAGGAAAGGGGTGTGCCAAGGGCATCCCTTCCTAATAGACAGTCGCCAGGGGATGTATGATTGTTTTGCGACTGGGAACGCTGTTAACACCAATTTCAATGGACCCCTTCCCCTTTGTGAATAGGACTGTTTTTCAGAGCAGGCAGTGATCCCACAGACCACTGCCGAGTCTGAAAAAATGAAAAGGAAACATTTTTTTTTTTTTTTAATGTATTCTGTTTTCTTTTAAGGAAGGAGGCTGCATAAAAAACCCTTTATTTAAAAGGCAGTCACAGACATGGTGGTCTGCTTACCCCAGCAGGCCACCATCCCTTTGAGTGCTGGCCATTCCCAATGGGTCGCAAATTTTGACCTGCCACATGAAGATTATTGAGGCAGGACCCTTGTGACCCATTTAAGAATCGCAAAGTGTCTCAGACACTGTTCTACATTAGAGATTGTGACTAACAATTTGCAAATCGCAAAATCCACAAATTGTGTGTCACAATCTCTAATGGTCGTATATATGGCCCTGAATTCACGAGGAAAGCCAAATGAGGGACTCTTGGATCAGAAGTCATGAGACCCAAATCTGGGTCTGATATTTCAAAGAATGAATGCATTCATCCACTCCACTAATGTGTGTTTGATGTCATGATCACAGGTTCCAACTCTAGGGGCCCACTCAGCTTTTTATCTGTCCGAAACCAATAAACATTAGTACCTTTGAAATGGGTAGAAATAAAAATCTGTTATTCAGTACTTTCCAGCTATACATGCTATGTAAAGACCAGGACCACTGAATTATTTGCCATGTAAATAATGCAACATGTGTAAAAATATGATAAAAATATCCTTTCTTTAGCATTGCTATTTCAGTTGTAGCATTACTGTGTATCACCACACCGTTTGACATGTATCAAAAATAATAGTTTAGGTGGACGGGATGCTGTCCAAGATAGGCGCTCACTGCTAGCTATCCCTCTCGGACTCCTTTGCTTACTTTGACTAAAGAGCTAATTGCGATCAATCCACTTATTCATCATTGAACCAAACATCAGGAGACGGAGTAGCTTTAAGAAGCCTAATTTGGAGATCTCAGGGGCCTCCACTACTGAGGATGAAGCCTGTGAAATGATGGTCCGCAGGTCCTCGCAGGATTGCGCCTAATGCTAAAAATATAGAGCCCAGTTGAGAGGGCGACTGCGGACTTATATGCAGAGGAGGTGGGGGGTTCTCAGGCCACTCTGCCAGAGGTCAGAGAGGAGAAGGTGAGACTGGCAGGCACCAAAGACTGGATGCAACCTCTGGGGAGTGTATTAGCGATTTGGCAGACCCAGCAAGACGAGTGACTGTTCTCTAGGTCAGGGCTTGTGGGCGGTGTCTCCCGCTGGGGCCCTTTTGGATGCTCTGTGTATGTCAGCGGGAGGAGGAGAGACCATTGGTAGTGGGACATGCTGATGACTGAGAGAAATAAGTAAAAACTCCTGACTGAATCTGCCCTGGAATGGAGGTGTGCTCATGGGAGCTGGGATGATCAGTGGCTGGATTGTCATTACTCACTAGTTTGGCCTGAGTCTCGGGGACTGATGAAAGAGGATTGCTCCATGGGGTTTTGCCATGTCTGACAGGAAGGCTTCCTCTTTGTCTGGCCCATTCATGGATTTGGACATCAGGAAAAGCCAACTAAGGCTTGAGTTGCTTCTTGGGCCTCCAACATAAAGTATAGATAGCCCACCACACTCTTGGGGTAGATCAAATACCAGGCCCTCCATGACTCCAGAACTGTCTACATCAAGCACCGCCTCAAGCTCCACCAACCCACCAGAAAACTCTGCTCATTCTCCCTCGCTCTGGGCCACATCCCCTGCATCTGCTGTGAATGCCTTGGAGGACGCGCTTTCTCCCACCTCGCTGCCAAGGCCTGGAATTACCTCTCCCCCACCTCTGCATTTCCCCCTCCCTGAAGGGCTTCAGGAAGCAGTTCAAGACCTGGCTCTTCAACCACACCGCCGCCAGCTAGGCCACCCCACACCATTAAACCACTGCCTGGAGCAATAGCACACTAGGCCTAACTTAACATTCAGGTGCCCTTGACTGGGGAGTGGTAGAAATACCCTGGGTCATGAGTAAGCAGGCCCTTTGAAGTCAGGCACAATTGAGCGAGGCATGAGCAGCAATATTGTGTCTGAGACACTGACACCCATAGACGTGGAGTCTGCCTTAACCATGCATGTGCCTTAACCACACATATGCATAGTTAAGGGAGAGGGTGGTCTAGCTTTCCGGGTTTGATCAGGAGCAGGAACAGGAAGCATCAGGAGAGGTAAGTAGGGCTAGGTTTGGCGGAGGGTAATATTTAGGGGTTGGGCGGTTTTAGGGCTCAAGGCAAGGGAAAGGTCGGGTTAGTTTTTGGATGGGGAAGGTCAGGATAGTTTTTTGGACAGGGAGTAGGGTTTTAGGAGGAGGGGCCTGGTTTGGCAAAGTAGTTTTTAGGTGTGGGGAGGTGTTAGGGCTCAGGGTGAGGGGGGGTTGAGTTAGTTTTTTTTGTTTGACGGGGAAGGTCAGGTTAGCTTTTGGGCAGGGTGCAGGGTTTTAGAAGCTGGGGCTGCGTTTGGGAGGGTAGTTTTTAGGGGTGGGGCAGTTTTAGGGCTCAGGGTTGGGTGGAGGTTAGGTTTGTTTTTTTGATGGGGGAGTTCAGGTTAGTTGGGTTAGTTTCTTGGGCAGGGGGCAGGGTTTAAGGGCTCTTGACAGGGGATGGAGTAGTTCTAAGGACTGGGGCAGGGTTTTAAGGCTCAGTGTGGGGGGGCAAGGGACAGTTTTCAGGGATGTCAGTTTTAGAGCTCAGGGCTGGGGGTTGGGGTAGTTCATAGCAGTTTCAGGGTTTTAGGCATTGGGGGAACGGTAGTTTTTTGGGCAGAGCAGGGATGGTTTTAGGGGTTTGAGTGGGGGGTCAGGGTAGCTTTAAGGATAGGGCAGAGTGAGTTTCAGGACTCAGGGTGAGTGGGTTTAGGGCTCAGGGTGGGGGGGAGGGGTAGTTTTAAAGTCTGGGTGGGGTGGATTGCAGGGCTGGGGCATTGGGTGTTAGGGCACAGGGGAGGGTAGAATTTACCATGCATATTCATTTCCCAAACATGCTTTTACAACAACATTTGTTGTAAAGGCATGTGTGGTAAAGGCACACATGGTAAAGATCCAGTTGGTGTTCAGACCGCATTCTTCAGGCATGCGTGATTCCATCATACAACCATCTTTGAATAGTACACGATAAGGAGGCCTGATCTATCTGCTGCCTCTGCATTAGGAAACCTAACTACAATGACAAGGGCTCTCACAAAAATGGATGTGATCAACACTGCCCAAACTTTTAAGTCTGAACTTCAAGAAGGATTAAGAGTGACCTGGTCAAAGAACTAGCAACCTTCCACTTTGACATAAATGAGAAAACTGTCATGCAATGCTGCAACATAGATTCAGCAGGTAGCATTAGAAGCAGAATCTAAAATCCATCGACTTGCAGAAACCACTCTCTCTCTCTCTCTCTTTCTCTCATTGAATAATTACAAACCCTTCAGGTACAAGCTGACATGACACTTCTAAAGCTGAAGGACATGGAAAGTCACTTCAGCAGAGAGAACATAAGGATTCTACGATTACAGGAAGGCTCAGAGGGAACGGACCTGCAACAGTCCATAGTGGAACTAGTGGCTCTACTTGTAAAGGGAGATCATGGTGAGATCAGATTCAACAGGGTCCAAAAGGTGGCTGTTGGAAATGGCCTCTCTGAAGGGTCACCCGAAAACATTTTGGCTTGCTCCACTTCTTCTTTTTACCTCATTTTTGCTGGCTCTAGGACTCTGAACACTTTACCATTGCTAAACAGTGCTAATGTGCATGTGCTTTCTCCCTAAAAGCACTGTAACATTGGCTCATACCCAGTTGGCATATTTAAATTACTTGTAAGTCGCTAGTAAAGTGCACTACATGTGCCCAGGGCCTCTAAGTTAAATGCTACTAGTTGGCCTGCAGCGCTGATTGTGCCATCCACATAAGTAGCCCCTTAACCATGTCTGAGGCCTTCCATTGCAATGCCTGTGTGTGCAGTTTCACTGCCACTTCAACCTGTCATTTAAAAATACTTGCCAAGCCTTAAACTCACCTTTTATTGCATATGTCACCCCTAAGGTAGGCCCTAGGTAATCCATAGGGCAAGGTTCTACGTAGGTAAAAGGAAGGACATGTACATGTGTTGTATATGTCCTGGTAGAGAAAAACTCCTACATTAATTTTCCATTATTGTGAGGCCTGCTCCTTTCATAGGCTAGCATTAGGACTGCCCCATATACTTTTTGAGTGGTAGATTCTGTTTAGAAAGGGGTAATCAGGTCATATTTAGTCTGGCCAGACTGGTAATAGAAAATCCTGCTTATTGGTAAGGTTGAATTTAATATTACTATTCTAGAAATGCCAATTTTAGAAAGTGGACATTTCTCTGCACTTAAAATCTATCTGTACCTTACAGGCTGTCTCCAATCAATATCAGGACTGGGCTGGTTGACAACACCCTTGTACATTTCACCCAGACAACCACAAACACAGGACACTCAGTCTCACTTGCATATTGAATAGGTCTTCCTGGGCTGGAAGGTTGAAGGGGCTGACACTTAGGCCCTCATTATGAATCTGGTGGTAAACACTGTCGACCGCCGTGGATACGGCGAACCAAAGACCGCCATTGGCGGTGAACAGAAACCCGCCATATAATGAGTAAAAAATCTGAATCTGACAAAAATCACCCTGCCACCAGTCACCGCCAGGACCTTGTCGGCGGAAATGCTGGACCTCCCATCCCACCACCACTGAGCACACCAACAGCCTGCCCATCAAATAATTAAGCACAAATCACTGCGGCAGTCAGTGGAAGCCGAACGACCATTGGCGGTGCAGACCGCCACGGGCGGCAAGTGGACCCAACAGTAAGAAGTGCACACATTGGATAAGACACAGAACGCCACAATCCATAATACTTACACCCAACCACACAAGAGCACCCTCACCTAGATCCACACAAGACACCATTCACAACACTCACCATGGCACCCCCCAAACACCAACGCTTCACAGAAAGGGAGCTAAGGACCATGGTGGACGAGATCCTGAAGGTAGAGCCACAACTATTCGGGGCACAGGTCCAGCACACACCCATCGCCAGGAAGATGGAGCTATGGCAGACAATAGTCAACAGGGTCAATGCAGTGGGACACCATCCACACACCAGGGATGACATCCGCAAGAAATGGAACGACCTGCGGGGGAAGGTCAGGTCCATGGCATCCAGGCACCACATTGCAGTCCAGAAGCCTGGAGGAGGACCTCCACCAACACCACCCGACTACACTGACTGCAAGGAAAAGGTACTGGCCATCCTACAGCCTGAGGGCCTCACTGGAGGAATGGACTCGGGTAAGTCATCTACAATTACCCCATATCCTTCACACCTGTAATGCATGCACCACCCCACCCCTCCAACAGCCACCAGGATCTCTCCCCACCCAGCCCACAAGCACTTAATCCAGTACCCCTGCATGCACACAAACCCACTAACAGGCCCACATCCCTCCCCTTGTGTACAGCCACCCACCCCTGCAAGGAAACACAATGGCCTACAGCACCCACAATGCACCTCCACATCCTAAGCTAAAAGCAATGCTAACCTCACCAAAACATCCTGCATGGCCCAAAAGTGTGTAACCTGCACAAACGCGCCCAGGCCTGTGCACCCCATCGACCATGCTAATGTAACAGACATGTCCATTCCTCCCAACAGGCACCACCACCCATGCCACCCTGACAAACAGGACAAGGAGTGGCAGTGCCCACAGGGAGACAGAGGCTCCTCGCAGGACAATGGGGATGGAACCCTGGACACTGACGAATAGCCTGGCCCCTCATGCAGTCCTGGACTGTCACCATCCAGCAGGCCCATCCAGGATACCACTGACACCTCTACCACCCAGTCAATAACATCAGCCCAGGGCAACCGTCCACGCACCTGTGTATCCAGGTCACAGACTACTGGAACACAAGTACAGAGGCCACAGTTACCCCCTACCGACAGGCAGGAAGACGATGGCCCCAGTCTAAGTGGTACCACCAGACCTGTGCAGGGGACACAGGCACAGGGGGCCAGGCCCAGTGGAAGGGCATTAGTGGTCCAGTGGGGAGGCCACAGGATTGATTCTGCAGGCCATGACGTGATTTCGGGGGTCCTCGGAGCATATCACCATACCCAGGACAGATTGGCCCAGTCAGTATCCACCTTGGAGCAGAGTCAGAGGATGCAGCAAGCACACCACCAAGAGCCCATGGAGCAGTGTAAACTGCACAATGCCACAATGGCCAGCATAGCAGGTGCACTGCTGCAGCTTGTCCCAACACAGCCTAAGGCCCACACAGAACAGGAAGCCCCTACTACAGCACAGGATTCAGACCGCACAACAAGAGCATCAGCAGCAACTTCACATGTACCACCCTCTGAGGACACACAGGGGACATCCATCTCAACCCCTACAGGCCAACAACAGGCACCCAAACGGACCCTCAGGACAACATATGGCACAGGAACACCTGCCAAGAACAAGGCCCCCTCTAAGAAGTGACTCTGCCAAAAACTGTCCTCCAAGTGTCCCACTTAATCAACCACCAAACAGTGCTACAAATACTACAAACTCATGTAAGCATGGATGGACCTACAAATACTGCCAACAATGCTGCAACCATATTGGACAACCACCATTAGCCCACTCCCATCACTGTAATCTGCACAATGTAATCCGTGCACCAAATAAAACCTTCACCCAAGAGGAATTGGAGACGCTCGTGGACGGGGTCCTGCCCCTGTACACCAAGCTCTACGGACGGCCAGAGGTACAGGTGAGTAGGAGGATTGGGGGCCATGGATGTTTGTAGTGGTTGGTGTTGGCTGCATACATGTGTGCACCTCTGACACTGGATGGTCCAGGGTTCCTGACATGCTGCGTGTGTGTGTGCTGTTAGTCACTTTGAACTGTCCGTCCCATAGTGGACGTATAGCCAGCTGTATATGATTGGCCAGTGTCTGACATCTGTGTTACATTTCTGTGTGACCCTGATAGGTAAGCGCCCACCAGAAGAGGGGACTTTGGCATGCCATCGCCAAGGAGGTGCGGACCTTGGGGGTCTACAACCGGCGGAGCACCCACTGCAGGAAGAGGTGGGAGGACCTGCGGTGCTGGGTGCAAAAGATCTGCGAGGCCAAGCTGGGGAAGTCCTCCCAACGGGGAAGGGCTGCCCGTCGGGCACTGATCCCCCCCCTAATACAACGCATCCTGATGGTGGCGTACACGGACCTGGATGGGCGCTTGAAGGCTGCACAGCAGTCACAAGGGGGTGAGTACACATACCATATTTTTGACCCTTGATGGATGTGTGTGTGTGCATTCGGATTAATGCTGCCTAGTTGCAGGGACTATGACTGATGTCCATCTACATTATTGTCCCCATGGGGAGTAGGGGTGTTTTGGTCAGGTCTACTACATGTCAGGTCATTAAGTTATTTAGGGAATGGCTGTAGGGCAGGGTTCTGGCCACTAGTCAGGGGCATAGTCATGGGTATAGCGGTAGGTGCTGCCTGTTGGAGGGTTTTCTGGGTGGGTGTATGTGTGAACCATTATTGTACCTCCATTCAGCTATTTACAAATTCTCTCCTGTTTTGTCCCCCCACCACAGTTCTCTCGTGTTGTCTGGGTACATCAGCATCATCTCCTGAGGGAGCTGAGGCAACGGCGAGTGGGGATGCAGCGGCCCACGGATCCTCGGAAGCAGAGCCGTCCAACGCCAAGGGGACCAGTGGGTTGGAGGGCGAGGGGAGTACCATGGGGGAGGCAACTATCACTGGAGGTAGTGACTCCGATACCTCCTCCGATGGGAGCTCCCTGGTGGTGGTGGACCCTAGTGGGCCCACCCCTACTGTGTCATCTTCCGCCATCCCCCATACCATCACCGCTCTCCTAGTTGCTCCCCACCGAGTTGCCTGTGCCCGCTCACCCAGTAGGCCGGGCGTCTCCTTCGCCCCAGGTACCTCTTCCCCTGCCCCAGTCAGCCCTGCTGCCCTCATGGAGGAGGCTATTGACCTCCTGAGAACCATCTCTGTAGGGCAGACAACCATTGTCAATGCCATCCAGGGGCTAGCATCAGAGATGCAGCAGACCAATGCCTATCTGGATGTCACTCACGGTGCCGTGTCTGGCCTACAGAGATCTTTTCAGGCTCTGGCCTCATCTTGGACGGCAGCCAGTGCCCCTGGTCATTCCGCCCCCCAACCTCCTCTACCCCTTCCAGCACCCCATTCCCTTCACCCATCCAAAGCACACATTCTGACACGCAGACACACACCTCAACACACAAGAATCACACTTCAAAACACAAGCACCACACCTCCCACCACAAGCATACACATACACATGCACACACAACAACATCTACTTCCCCCAGTGTGTCCACCTCTTCCGCCTCCCTGTCTGTCCCCACTACATGCACACCCCCAGGCACTGTACCCTCATTCACTGTTGCTGACCCTATTCCTGCTGTCACAATAACACACATCCATTCATGCACCACAGACACCACACCTGCACTCACCACAACTACTTTAGTTGACACATGCAGCACACTCACCAGACTTGCAGACACCCAGACAGCATCCATTTACACTGGCAGCCTGTCTTGTCCCACTGTGTCCACCCCCCTCCTCCCAAGACACTCAAACGCACCAAAACACACACCCATCACACATCCAATACACCTAAGCATACTGTCCAGTCACCTGCACCCACATCACGCACACCTACACCACTTACGACCACTCCCTCTACCTCCACTTCCACGCCTTCCTCCAGGTCCACATCAATTGCACCTAAGAAACTTTTCCTCTCCTGTGTTGACCTATTCCAACCCAATGGCCCACCCCGTCTCATCCCTAAACGTGCTCACCTCCTTGCCCTGTCCACTCCTTCCACGTCACAGTCCACCCCGGTCCGCCCTTCACATTCCCGTGTCCCTTTCCCAAAGAGGAAGAAGCCCCGTTCTGAACCTGTTCCATCTGCCACCACCCGATCCAAGCACACTCCCCCACCTTCCAAAGGCAAACCTAAACCCCCTCCACCTTTCAAATGAAAATCTAAGCCCCACCCTTGTCATAAATCCCCACCCCTACTACCCCCTGCCCCTGTTCCCTTAGGTGCCTGGATGCCCCATTGTTGCTCCTATGAGGTGGAGTACTGTAGCACTTGTGGTAGACAAGTTGGGGCCATTGTGGCCCATTGGACTTGTTTCAGAAGGACTGACCATTGGCCTTATATGCACTTGGGTTGCTCAGTGAGCATACTAAAGGTTAATGTGTGGCCTATGTTGCTGGAGGCACACTCTGGAGCCGTGGTCTCTCGTTTCATTGTTTGTGGGTGTGGGACACATGTATGTACTTTGGGCAGGTTCGATTTGCCTTGTGTCGGGTAAGTACCTCTTGCTGTGGGGTGTATGGCTTGTGCTGCTGTGGAGGGTTGTGGGAGCGTTGCAGGGTGGGTGGAGTGGGTGGTTATGTAACTGTGCCCTTTCTTCCCTTGTTTAGTAGGTTGCGGTACTTACCGTTATAGTCTTCGTCTAGGGGCTCGGTCGTGGAGATATATGGCAAGGAGCAGGGCTGGCATGATCTGCAGCTCTCTATCCATGTCTGCTTCGCCATGTTGTGTGAGCCTCCAGTGAGTGTTTCCTTATATTTGGTTCGTTTCCACCTGGCTTTGCATGGTGGTGGTTCCCGCCCCGGAACTGACGGCGGTCTAGTGCTTCATTATTTCATGGGCGGGTACGGCCTTTCCAACGGCCTGTGGGCGGGCTCTGCCATCGTTGTCAGCACTCCTCTGCTGGCGGTGAGTGGTTTTCAGGATGCCTGTGTTTCAGTTGGTTCATTATTTGGCTGTACGGACCGCACGTCTGTTGGCGGTTGTTACCGCCACCACCGGCGGTTCGGTGTTTACCGCCATGTTCATAATGAGGGCCTTACATTTCAAAGGGTAGTGGCCTGCCCTCACACAATGGACTGCCAAATCCCCTACTGGGACCCTGGCGGACAAACCTCTACTGAAAGGGGAACTTGTGCACTTCAAAACCACTCTTTGAAGTCTCCCCCACTAAAAGGCATTTTTGTGTATATAAACTGGGTCCCAGACCCCACCAACTCCAACACGTCTGGACCTAAACCTGCAACCTGTCAAGAGGAACTGTCTAGCTGCTCAAAGGACTCATCTGGGCTGCTTTGCTGAGAAGAACTGTGTAGGAAAGTACCATCTTCCTTGGCATGTTACCCCCATTTTTACCTGTATGTCAGTATGTTTTTTCCTGTCTCACTGGGATCCTGCTGGTCAGGACCCCAGTGCTCATAATGTATGGCCTAATGTGTATGCCTGTGTAGTGCCGAACTGTGTCACTGCGGCTCTGCTAACCACAACCTCAGTGCGTATGCTCTCTCTGCTTTTAAATTTGTCACTGTAGGCCAGTGACTTCATTTACCAATTTCAATTGGCATAGAGGACCCCCCTTATAAGTCCCTAGCATATGGTACCTAGGTACCCAGGGCATTGGTGTTCCAGGAGACCCGTATGGGCTGCAGAATTTCTTTTGCCACCCATAGGGAGCTCTGACAAACCCTTACACAGGACTGCCATTGCAGCCTGCGTGAAAACATGCACACGTTATTTCACAGCCATTTTCACGGCACTTAAGTAACTTATAAGTCACCTATATGTCTAACCTTCACTTGCTGAAGGTTAGGTGCAAAGTTACTAAGTGTGAGGGCACCCTTGCACTAGCAAAGGTGCCCCCACATAGTTCAGGGCCATTTCCCCAGACTTTGTGAGTGCAGTGACACCATTACATGAGTGCACTACATATAAACGTAAACCTTTGCACTTGTATAGTGCACTACTCACCTGTTAGGGTCTCATGGCACTGTACGCATACCACTGTGGAACCCCTCCTGGCGTTTCACATTGAGGGACCCACTCCTGGACAACCCCCAGGGTGAAGCCAGGCATCCAAGCGCTGTCAGGGCCGTTGTGGAGATTAAGCAAACTATTGCCCAGAGTTACAGAGTGGGACCCATTAATTAGATTAGGCACTGAGGCGAGGATTATCTGGTCCAAGGGAATTGAGCCCAAGACCCACCAAGGTGGGAATTGAACCCTGGTCCCAGGCCAGATCTCTGCATCAGGGTCTGCCGCTCTAACCATTGTGCCACACGTCTCCACATATAGGTCAATACCTATGTGTAGCTTCACAATAGTAACTCCGAATATGGAAATGTAACATGTCTAAGATCATGGAATTGTCCCCCCATTCCAAATCTGGTATTGGGGAGCCAATTCCATGCATCCTGGGGGCTCCACCATGGACCCCCAGTACTGCCAAACCAGCTCTCTGAGGCTTGCACTGCAGCTACAACTGGGCAACTGGGGCCACCTCACAGACAGGGGTCTCCCCACCTGGGGTCTGGGCAGCCCAGCCCCAGGAAGGCAGAACAAAGCATTTCCTCTGAGAGCAGGGTGTTACACGCTCTCCCTTTGGAAATAGGTGTCACAGGCTGGGGAGGGGTAGCCTCCCCCAGGCTCTGGAAATGCTTTGAAGGGTGCAGATGGTGCCCTTCTTGCATAAGCCAGTCTACACCAGTTCAGGGACCCCTTCTCCCCTGCTATGGCGTGAAACTGGACAAAGGAAAGGGGAGTGACCACTCCCATGTCCATCACTACCACTGGGGTGGTGCCCAGAGCTCCTCCAGTGTGTCCCAGACTTCAGCCATCTTGCTTTGCAAGGTGTGGGGGCACTCTGGAGGCCTCTGAGTGGCCAGTGCCAGCAGGTGACGTCAGAGACCCCTCCTGATAGGTCCTTAGCTGATAAGGTAGCCAATCCCCCTCTCAAGGCTATTTAGGGTCTCTCCTGTGGGTTCTTTTCAGATTCTGCTTGCAAGTTTTCTTCAGGAATCCTCTGCAACAACTTCAGACTCTTCTGACTACGGATCAACCGGAGCCTGCTCCAAGAAACGCTGTAGCTGCAACAAAGTGTCTACAAGAGACACTTTTATTCAGCAACCTCAGCTCCAAGTCAGCAACTGCAACAGTTTCCATGGTGTGCACACTCTGGGGACTCCCTGTCTTCATCCTGCACCAGAAGGACCGAAGAAATCTCCTGTGGAGTGACGGAGTCACTACCCTGCTCCAAGGAGCTACCTTCCAAGACGACGACCGGTACCCTGGGACTCCTCTCACAGCAACGAGCATGCTGTTAAGGACACAGAGGGTGGACATCATCAACATACACTGTCCTGCGGTCCTGCTGATGCAATTTGGAGGAGGTAAGACCTTGCCTTCCCCGAGAGGGACAGTACCCCTATGTACTGCGTCTTCTCCACCTCCTGAGGCCTCTGTACACTCTTTGTAAAATTCCTTTGTGCACAGCCTGGCCCAGGTCCCCAGCACTCCATCCTGGGACGCTTTTGACTTCTGGGCTTGGTCCCCTTCCTTTGCAGGTCTTCAGGTCCAGGAATCCAGCAGCTGTTCTTTGCAGACTTGGTTGGCTGCTGCAAAATCCCCAAATCGAGGTGTAGTGTGTCCTAAGGAAACTTTCAGTACTTTACTCCTGCTTTTCCAGGCTGTGGGGTGGGGTAATTTACTTACCTTTACTGTATTCTTACTCTCCCAGCAATTCTGCACACACTACACTTATCTATGGGGGAAGTCGTGATTCACATTCCACTTTCTTAGAATATGGTTTGTGCTGCCCCTAGACCTATTTTATCCCATTGCATTCTATAGGATTTCCTACTGTTTGCATTGTTCTATGATGATTTACTTGTCTAATTTTGGTGTCTAGTGTATATATTGTGTATAATACTTACCTCGAGATGGAATATTGTCTCTAAGATTTTTTTGGTACTGTGTCACCCAAATAAATACCTTTATTTTTGGTAACACTGAGTATTGTCTTTACTTGTGTATAAGTACTGTGTAACTATAAGTGGTATTGAATGAGCTTTGCATGTCTCCTAGTTCAGTCTAAACTGCTCTGCTATAGCTACCTCTATCAGCCTAAGCTGCTAGAACACTACTACTTCACTAATAAGGGATAACTGGACCTGGTATAAGGTGTAAGTACCCAAGGTACGCACTACAAGCCACGCCAGCCTCCTACAGACTTCTGCCCTGCTGTTGCCCTGCTGCCCTCTGATTTTGCTGAGAAGTGCGCTCCGAAGGCTTGGATTGAGACTGCCTCCTGTTTTTCTGAAGTCTCAGGGCCAAAAAGACTTAGGGCCTCATTACAACATTGAAGATGGCCCGAGGTCGACCGCCAATATTTTACCGCCAGTCGGCCGCCTATGCGGCCAGGAACCTGCCGGCCGCATCTGTACATCCCCCTCGGGCCGGCGGGGAACAGGGCTGTAACATTGCAGCCAGCTCCTAATGGAGCCGGCGGCAATGTGGCCGTGCGGCGGGTGCAGCATGTCAGGATACTTCAATTCGATTTCCTCAGAAGCAGAAGATAACTCCTCAGTCCCGACCCGAGCTACTCACAACGAATATTAATCCTTCGTGCTGAGTACCCCGGAGGGGGAGAGGGGAATGGGATGGTAGAGAGACTGCCACAGAGATGATGAACGCCAGTACTCAGTCTGCCTCTTCACATCTACGATTGGATACAGCACCTGCAAGAGTCACAGTCGCAATTACTAGGGACATACAACATCAGTTTTTCACTTTCTACTCTCAACACTTAATTCTCTTTAATTCTATTATTTCTTCACTCACCCTGAGTTCTCTGTAGCCTTCCTTCTCTCTATAAATGATAGCTCTTCTTAAAAAAAATGCTTATTACTGATTCTGGAAGAACTTCTCAACCTTTGTTAGAGATTGGTTTTATGTTGCTATATATATATATATATGTATATATATATATATATATAGTTGGTGATAATGCGTTCTTCAAATCAGCTGATGTTATTTAATTTCTCCTGACTTATTGTGACTTCTGTCAATACTTGTATTTGTAAATGCTTGTTTATTGAAGTTTGTTTCTCCTTTCTTACTTCGACATTTGTTGATAACTTGTATTTGTAAATGCTTGTTTATTACAGTTAGTTTCTCCTTCCTTACTCCGACATCTGTCGATAACTTGTAGTTGTAAATGCTTGTTTATTTAAGTTCGTTTCTCTTTTAAACTCTATTTTGGTTTATTACCATTGAATTTGTAAATGCTTATTTGTTAACAGTTCGTTTCTCCTTTAAACTTGGCCTTTGTTTATAACCTTGACATTTGTAGATACTTGCTCTTTTAAAGTTCGTTTTTTCTTTGACTTTAATATCTTAAACAAGAACCTTGTAAACATAAGGTTAATTCATACATTAACTCTGTAGCCTTGCCGACTTCCACGGGAACAGTCTACTATCAAACTCTTCGAATAAACCTTGACAATATTTATCAGTTTTTCTGTAATATAATCTTCAAATGTAATTTTACCTCACAGGAGTTTCTGTTCTGAAGCGCGCTCTCTCTCCACACAGCTGATTCCTGTCAGACCTCAGGTGAAGTGCAAGGCTTCCAGCTGGAGAGCTCGTAACCTAGCAACCAACCGATTGCAAGACTAGAACTGTAACTAACCTTCAGGTCTCACAGCGGCCATCTTGGATCTTCTCTTCTTGATTCTTCCTTTGAAATAAGCGCAAGATTACTCTGCAAACCTTCTTCCAGTTTGGGCTTTGCTGTCTCCACTGAGGATATCTCTTTGCTTTTCTCATGCACTTCTTTGATTTGACTTGGCAAGTTTGTGTGGTCATGACAGTACTCCCCCTCAAGGAACAGTTCTCCAATTTAGGTTTGCTTGGGTAGGTTCTATGAAAGTTTCTCACTAATCTTGAAGCATGTACATACTCGTGCGGCTCCCAGGATCGTTCCTCTGGACCACAACCTTTCCAATCAATTAGATAATAAAGCTGGCCATTACGGATTTTGGAATCTAAGATTTGATTGACCTCATACTCTTCTGCAGAGCTAATCTGGATAGGAATTGGAGGGGAGTTTTGACGTAAATTTGGAGGACTGTTCTTTAACAAGGAGACATGGAAAACAGGATGTATCTTTAGATGAGCTGGCAACTGCAATTTAACTGCCACTGGATTGATCATCTTGTCAACTTTGAATGGTCCTATAAATCGTGGCTGAAATTTGCGATTTCCTTTGAGACGTAAATGACGAGTGGATAACCAAACTTTGTCTCCTTTCGAATAAATGGGGCTCTCTCTTCTTTTTCTATCAGCCTGAGTCTTATATGAGTCTTTTGCTTGAATGATGTTTTTTCTAGCCCTAACTAACGTGGTCTGCAAATCCTTCACCATCTCTTCTACTGCAGGCACTGAATCATCTTCTTTACCCAACATTACATTAGGATGTCTACCATGGTTCAGATAAAAGGGGTGAACCCAGTGGTGGAATGAACAGCATTATTGTAAGCAAATTCAGCTGCCCACATCAACTCGGGCCATTCCTTCTCTTTATCGAATAAATTGAGTCTTAAATACTGTTCTAACTCTTGATTCACTCTCTCTGTTTGCCCATCAGTTTCAGGATGGTAACTGGTAGAGTAACGAGAATCAATTCCTAATCTTTTACTAAAGGCCTTCCAAAAGCGAGAAACAAATTGGGACCCCCTGTCTGAAACTAGAATTTTTGGGATACCATGGGCGTGTACTATGTGTTGTGTAAACAACTGTGCAACCTGTGGGGCTCGAGGGATTTCTTTCAAAGGAATGAAATGCGCCATTTTAGTGAAAGTGTCTACAAAAACTAGGATAGTGTTAAAACCTTGGCTACTAGGGAGGTCCACTATAAGATCCATAGTAACAGTATGCCAGGCATGGGGTGCAGTGGGCAAAGGTCTTAACAGACCTTGTGAAGCTATTCTATTTGATTTCCCTCTTTGACATTTGTCACAAGTTGACACATATTGTCTTATCTGAGTTTTCATTTCTGGCCACCAAAATTCTCGTTGTATTAGATTTTGAGTCTTTTGAATTCCTTTGTGTCCAGCCAATTGATCGTCATGATAAGCCTGAATAATTTTTTCTTGCAGCTCCACAGTCGGAACATACAGTGCACCTTTAAAGTATGGCAAACCTTTTTTGATTTCTCTTCCTTGGCCTTCTTTGGACCACTTCAGCATTCCTTCGAATGTTAAGTTTTCTTGAATTTCTTTGGTTACATTTTCATACAATATGGCAGATATGAACTTCTCTTGTGGAATAATCAATTCTTTTTCTGGAGGCTCTTTAACTGCACCGGTATCAATTCGAGATAGAGCATCTGCCTTCCCATTTACTTTTCCTGGTCTGAAAGTGATAACAAAATCAAAGTCTGCAAAATATAGGGACCAACGCAGTTGTCTAGCTGTTAGAGTTCGAGCTGATTTTAAAAACTGTAAATTTCGGTGGTCCGTGTAAACGGTCACTTTATGCTTAGCTCCCAAAATGTAATGCCTCCACTCACGAAAAGTTTCTTTGACTGCCAATAGCTCCTTATCCGCAATTGAATAATTTATCTCTGGTGGTGTTAATTTTCGAGAGAAATAGGCCACTGGATGTAATTGACCTGTATCTTTATGACGCTGGGAAAGGATACCTCCTATGGCAACATCTGAAGCATCTGCCTCCACATAATATGGCTCATCTGGATTGGGGTGGAGCAAGATTGGAGCTGAGACGAAGGAATTCTTCAAAAAATTAAAAGCATTTTCAGCTTCTTTTGTCCACTCAGACTTCACTCCTTTCTTCAACAATCGAGTAATGGGTGTAACTGTTTGAGAAAAATTGGATATGAATCTTCGATAAAAATTAGCGAACCCCAAGAAACTCTGGATCTCTTTGACATTGCAAGGAGAAGGCCAATGTTGCACTGTCTTTATCTTGTCAGGATCCATACTAACTCCTTCTGGTGACAAAATGAATCCTAAGAACTCAACTCGTTCCACATGAAATGCACACTTCTCCAATTTTACATAAAGATGGTTTTCTTGCAACCTTGTGAGGATGGATCGAACATGGGAAATGTGCTCCAGTAGATTGTCGGAAAAGATTAAAATGTCATCTATATAAACCACGGCAATCCGGTCGAGGAATTCTCGTAATATATCATTAACGAAATGCTGGAAGGCAGCGGGAGCATTGCATTACCCATAAGGCATCACTTGATATTCAAATAATCCGTATCGAGTCCGAAAAGCGGTTTTCCATTCATTCCCTGAAGCCACTCGAATCAAATGATATGCTCCTCGCAGGTCCAATTTGGTGTAGATTCTAGCATTCTTTACTTGATCTAATAAAACTGACACTAAAGGCAGTGGGTATCGATTCTTGATGGTAACCTGATTGAGGGCTCGATAATCAATGCAAGTTCGAAGACTCCCATCCTTCTTTGGTATGAAAAATAGTGGGGATGACACTGGAGATTCAGAAGGACAAATAAAACCATTAGCAAGATATTGATCCAAATACTCCTTTAAATGTTGATTCTCTGCTTCGGTCAATGTGTATATTCTGCTACATGGCAATATCGCACCTGGCTCCAGTTCAATTTTGCAGTCGTAGGGTCGATGTGGTAGCAATTTCTCAGCCTCCTTTTCATCAAAAACGGCGACTAAATCCTCATATTCTTTTGGGATTTCTGCTGTCTTTAGTGCACAGATCATTGAAGAGTATGATGATAAACAGGCCGCTTGGGACTTGGTGGACACTTCCACTCCATCATGAAAGCAATTCTCTTTGCAGTAAGAGGAATTCATCTTGATCGTTCTTTTGCTCCAATCAATTTGTGGATTATGTTCTGTAAGCCAGGGCAGACCCAAAATGAGTTGAAATTGTGGAGCATCTATCAAATGAAAGATTATCTGCTCCTGATGTCCACCAAAACCTTGCATCTGAATTGGTTCGGTCTCATGGGAAATGGGTCCTGAAGAAAGATTGGTTCCATCCATAGCTCTTACTACTTCCAAAGTAGATTTCTTGATAAAACGAATACCCATTTTACGAGCGTATTTGATATCACAGAAGTTGCCCGTAGCTCCAGAGTCTATCATAACTGAGATCCCTTGAATTTCCTTCTCAAGGGTCTTAACTGATACTGTTTGTACCAAATGTGGCGCTGCGGTTTGTAAGTTATTCGCCACTCGTTGATCTAAAGGAGTTGTCTTGGGTTCTGCTTTCATCAGGGCAACTCCCTCTACTGATGAAGCTGGCCTTTTCCCGACTGAAGAGCTTTGGGTTTCTTGGGACAGTTTTTAACAAAATGCCCAGATGCACCGCAATATAAACATAGTTAATTCACTCTTCTTTTCTCTTTTTCTTCCTTAGATAAAGGACCTCGGATGGAACCAATTTGCATTGGTTCTTCTATTGTTATCCCTTCTCCGGCTCTCGTATGATCATTTCTTACACGATCAATTCTCAGGGGAAATGTTCGATACTCTCTTCTCTTTTCTGCTCTTCGTTCAGTTAACCGGTGGTCAATCTGTAACACAAGATCAATTAACTCTGAAATTTCGGTGGGTCTATTTGGAACTTGTGCTAAGGCATCTTTCAATTCATCTCTCAGTCCACGATAAAATATGGCGTCTCTTTTTGACTCCGGCCAGGCAGTCTCTACAATGAGTTTATTGAAATGAGCCAGATAGGCTACTAGATCTTTATTACCTTGCCTGATTTCCAGTAGTTCATTGTCAGTGGCTTGAGCTGCAGTTCGCCGATCAAATATTCTTAAGAACTCTTCCTTGAAATTTTGGAAATTATATAAAACAGGATCATTTCTGGAAATTATTGGCATGGACCATGTGGCCGCATCTCCTGTCAGATAAGACAATATAAATGCCACTTTGGACTGGTCTTCGGAAAAAATGACTGGTCTACATAAAAAATGCAATGAGCATTGGGTCAGAAAAATCTGCGCCTTATTTGGATCCCCACCGAAGCGCTCAGGTTGAGCCAAAGGAATAATAGGGGAAACCGCATGAATTACTTGAGTGGATTTACCTGCAGACTGTGAAGGGCTAGGGATTTGTGAAAACACAGATTCATTTGATTTAGTGGTGTTCCCTAACTCATTTATTCGCTGTTTTATTTGGACTGTTTCTTCTATGGTGTTATTTAATTGTTTCTGTAACCCTTCCAAAACGGTGGCTAATGCTTTTATATCAATTCCTTCTGCCATTCTGCTCAGGAGGAAATCTGTTTTTTCCCTAAAATTAGGGTGACAGCACTTCAATCTGTCAGGATACTTCAATTCGATTTCCTCAGAAGCAGAAGATAACTCCTCAGTCCCGACCCGAGCTACTCACAACGAATATTAATCCTTCATGCTGAGTACCCCGGAGGGGGAGAGGGGAATGGGATGGTAGAGAGACTGCCACAGAGATGATGAACGCCAGTACTCAGTCTGCCTCTTCACATCTAAGATTGGATACAGCACCTGCAAGAGTCACAGTCACAATTACTAGGGACATACAACATCAGTTTTTCACTTTCTACTCTCAACACTTAATTCTCTTTAATTCTATTATTTCTTCACTCACCCTTAGTTCTCTGTAGCCTTCCTTCTCTCTATAAATGATAGCTCTTCTTAAAAAAATGCTTATTACTGATTCTGGAAGAACTTCTCAACCTTTGTTAGAGATTGGTTTTATGTTGCTATATATCTATATATATATAGTTGGTGATAATGCGATCTTCAAATCAGCTGATGTTATTTAATTTCTCCTGACTTATTGTGACTTCTGTCAATACTTGTATTTGTAAATGCTTGTTTATTAAAGTTCGTTTCTCCTTTCTTACTTCGACATTTGTTGATAACTTGTATTTGTAAATGCTTGTTTATTACAGTTAGTTTCTCCTTTCTTATTCCGACATCTGTCGATAACTTGTAGTTGTAAATGCTTGTTTATTTAAGTTCGTTTCTCTTTTAAACTCTATTTTGGTTTATTACCATTGAATTTGTAAATGCTTATTTGTTAACAGTTCGTTTCTCCTTTAAACTTGGCCTTTGTTTATAACCTTGACATTTGTAAATACTTGCTCTTTTTAAGTTCGTTTTTTCTTTGACTTTAATATCTTAAACAAGAACCTTGTAAACATAAGGTTAATTCATACATTAACTCTGTAGCCTTGCCGACTTCCACGGGAACAGTCTACTATCAAACTCTTCGAATAAACCTTGACAATATTTATCAGTTTTTCTGTAATATAATCTTCAAATGTAATTTTACCTCACAGGAGTTTCTGTTCTGAAGTGCGCTCTCTCTCCACACAGCTGATTCCTGTCAGACCTCAGTTGAAGTGCAAGGCTTCCAGCTGGAGAGCTCGTAACCTAGCAACCAACCGATTGCAAGACTAGAACTGTAACTAACCTTCAGGACTCACAGCAGCCATTTAGGATCTTCTCTTCTTGATTCTTCCTTTGAAATAAGCGCAAGATTACTCTGCAAACCTTCTTCCAGTTTGGGCTTTGCTGTCTCCACTGAGGATATCTCTTTGCTTTTCTCATGCACTTCTTTGATTTGACTTGGCAAGTTTGTGTGGTCATGACACAGCAGCACCTGTCGCGCAATCTACTGCCCGTAATTCGGGCAGTGGATTGCGCAAAGGGGCTGTGTCTGGGGGCCCCTGCACTGCCCATGCCAAGCGCATGGGCAGTGCAGGGGCCCCCAGGGGCACCCCAAGTCCCCTTACCGCCAGCCTTTCCATGGCGGTGTTCACTGCCATGGAAAGGGTGGCGGTAAGGGGTGTTGAAATCCCCAGGGCCAGGACCACCATGGAGGTATTCCGCCGGTCCTGGCGGTATGACTGTGGCCCTTTTGCCACGGTCAAAATATGTGATGTAGTACCGCCAGCCTGTTGGCGGTACTACCGTCACATTTCCCCTGGCGGTCACTGACCACCATGGTTGAAATGAGGGCCTTAATCTCTTCAGGAAACTCCTTGTGTGCCGAAAATCGACGCACTGCCTGCCGGAAACAACACACAGCCTGCCTTGCGAAGAGAAAATCGCCACACAGCTGAACCGGAACAATGCAGCCTGACTTCCTGAGTGAAGATTCGACACAGCCCCTGCCTTGTGACAGAAAATTAAACACACAGCCATACTGGATCGACACACAGCCGAACAGGAACAACGCAGCAGATTCCGGAGTGGAAGATTGACGCAGTGCCTGCCGTGCGACAGAGAATTCAAGGCATTGCCCTACCGGATCAACGCAATGCCTATGACTTCTTCCAGCACTCCCAGGATTTCCCCGCATCATCCTTGGGCATACAAAAGATCCCCGCATCGCAGTGAGGAACCAAGACTGCGTGCCGGAAAAAAACGCAAAGCCCCTTGCAGTGTGGAAAGAAACGAGGCATCATCTGTGCCTCGTGGGAGAATCTGACGCACACCTTATTTTTCCATGCATCTCCTCCTCTGCAGTCTCGGTGAGTGTTATTTTTGACGCAAACCAGGTACTTTGTGTGAACAAGAGACAACTGTTGATTTTTAAGATTTAAGACTCTTTTTAAACTTGCAAAACTGATACCTCAACTTGTGTGGTGTATTTTTGTGATGTTTTCACTGTGTTACTGTATGATTTATTACACAGATACTTTACACATTGCCTTCTAAGCTAAGCCTGACTGTTCAGTGCCAAGCTACTGAAGGGTGGGCACAGGATAATTTGGATTGTGTGTGACTTACCCTGACTAGGATTGTGGTCCCTACTTGGATAAGGGTGTATACCTCTGCCAACTAGAGACTCCATTTCTAACAGTGAGGCAACAACCTTTAGTAAACTCCTGGAGGCCTAGAGATATCCTAATCATGTTCCACAACTTTTAACAAAAAAGAAAAAACCTTGCTGCTGCTAGAAATCTCAACTCTGTCAAGTATAACGACTATCAGTGTGCACTATTCTAGGAACTGTGTCAGTAATGTTGGCACATTTCCAGCAATTCCAGCCTTTTACAGACAAACTGCATCAGAATTTAATACAATACCAGTCGCTCTACCCTTTCGGACTGGCTTTTGAATACCCCAACAAGATGCACCAAGTGTCAAAGCCGGGAGATGCGGCATCAATTCTTGGTCTAGAACTGGAAAGAACTGCGGAGACTGACCAGACAATGGAGCCAAGAAATAGCTTTCCATCTCAAATAGCAGAAATAAATGAATGGAGGAACCTGTGCCCCCAATGTACAAGGAGATAAAGACTACCAAGCAAAGACTGAGGTTCTCTTGGAGCTCAAAGAAGCCCAACTCCAAGTGGGTAGCACAAAAATGTGGGATTTGACACTTCCATGATAATAACATTGATCCTGCAGTCCCTACTGGATCAGGGGTTCCACGGGTGCCTGTGGATTACCCGAAGTCAACTGTTACAGATGATTAGAGATATATAACATTTTTCTTTTTTGTGAGCCTTGTGGAGAACTGGGCATACTATGTTCTCCCATTTTGTATTGACATTTCCAAACATAAGAATGGGCTGGCGGGAAATACTGGTGAGGGGATGGAAGAGACCATTTAGAGTAAAGAACAGCACCTATGGGGGGTGCAGCAGGTAACCATTTTGTGGCATTAGACGGTATACTTTAGAGAGGAACCATCTTTTACACCTAAATACAGTACTGTATGGTTCATACTGTTCACATTGACTTTTTTTTGGTAAAATTAAAGTCCACTCTTTCAAATATACTCACTTTACCTATGCCACTCTATTAATTAACTTGTCCACACTAACCAATCTTATATGTACCTTGAGTTCAGGGAAGAGTTCTTCACTGGGCAAAGATCCTTACTCAAACTTTAATCATGGTTAAGATACTTAATTTAAATATCAGGGAATTAATCTCCTCAATCAATTAAACAAGAATCTAGACTTTTCTCATACATGGAAAGATAGACATTGTAGCTATCCAAGAAACCCACCTTAAGCAAAGTGAAGAAACAAGTTTTTGTAATAATCACTACCGTGTTGCCTTCTACTCCTCTATCAATGTGAAACAAAATAGAATGGCTTTTCTTTAGAGGTCTGTCACACTTATAATAAAAGACACTAGAAGGGATAGAGACGATATGATTCTAAATTTGAAGGGTTTACTCGAAGGAAAGAGGATCATGTTCACAATTACATATGCACTGAAGACAGGACAGGATTCATTCTTATGCGGCATGGAAGAGTTTGCCGAAGGTGAGCTGATCTAATGGAAGACTTAAACTCACTACGAGACCCCCACTTACATAGGACACACAAAGAAGCATCACATATGGGATCCTTTTCTAAAAAATTGAAAATCTCTTTGAAAGACTCAAAAGGCTCAATGATGTGTGGGATATCCAATACAAAGATAAATAGAGCTCAACTTTTTTCTCCCTTCGTACACCACTCATTCTGAAGCATTGGCTATATTTTGGCAAATAGGGTGTTGTTCCCCATCAGTACAAACTCAGAGACTGGATAGATTTCCATACCAGACCATGCCCCTGTCCTGTTTATGCAGATTGGCATAATAAATCAAAATGAAAGAGAGATGAATCTCACTCTCTTCTCCTGAGGAATCTTGTCCTAAAAGACAAACTCTGTATCCAGACTAAAAATACTTCCAAGACAATGATAATAGAGAAGTATCAAGCGCAAACCTCTGGGATGCCGTGGAGGTAGTAGTATAGGGTATCTGCATTGGTTGTCCCCTTAGCTACTCTGCATGATGTTCAGAATTAGAGGCAAAATAAGAATGTATTACACAAAATAAAAGCAGAACTATCCCTTCTATGATTGAAAAATACGTGTTACACACAGGGCAATAAGGTAGGAATGGTGTTAGTGCAACAACTCAGACAGAAGCAGGAAAGGAGTTTCCTTAAAGAGATTAAAAGTGACTTGACACTCTCTCAATATGAGAGGAAGACAAACTTAGTGCCTTCCACAGATCCTACTCAAACTTATATGCTTCGGATTCGCTCTTAAAAGAAGCAAGGAAGCATACCCCGAAGAAACTAAGATGCTAAAAATAACTCTTGCTCAAAGGAGTTTGTTGCAAACTTGGATATTGAAGGACAAGATGAAACTGGCTATTAAGTACGTCTCTAAATAGTCAAAGCTCCTCTGGACCTGATAGGTTCGCCGCAGGGTTTCATAAGATGTTTGTCTATCTTCCATTCTCCACCTTTCTAAACTGTTTAAGTACTTTGCACAGGGAAGTGGGGTCCTGCCCTCAATGGCGGAGGCCACAATAACTTTGATTTATAAATTTAGAAAGGATCTCAAGCTATACGCCTTTCACAGGCCAACAGCTTTACTGAATACCAATGTCAAAATCTATTTGTAAATTCTAGCCCTGCATTAGAAGAACATCTTTCTAAACCTGATATACTCAGACCATTCTGGTTCTATTAAAAACCAGCAGACTCACAACAATCTGAGGACACTGGTACACCTGGTCGAGAAAGCACACAAAAAGTCCTTATCAATGGTTCTGCCACCTCTAGACAAGGAGAAAGCCTTCGACTGGGTCAAATGAAACTTTTCAGATCAGGTACTGCATGACACTAGATTTGGGCCTAATTTAATTACAATGAAATTGAGTAACTACTGCAACTCAACCTCGAGAACAGCTCTTAACAGCTTTCTTTCCAATCCCCTAGCTTTAGAAAGGGGCACTTGTCAAAGATGCTGTTAGATCTGACAGCCTTAGGGTGGTCTTCCTCCCCAACCTTTTGTCTACCTCCTCCACTTTTCTGACCTCGTTTCGCTGGGGTTAGAACTCTGGCACTTTACTACTGCTAACCAGTGCTAAAGTGCTTTTGTTCTCTCCCCAAAACATGGCAATATAGTTTCATCCCCAAATGGCGCATTTAATTTACTGATAAGTCCATAGTAAAGCGGTACCACAGGTACCCAGGGCCTGCAAATTAAATGCTAAGTATGGACCTGCAACACTGGTTGTGTCACCCACTTAAATAGCCCTCTAACCATGACTCAGGCCTGCCATTGCACAGCCTGTGTGTAGGTTACACTGCCATGTCGACCTGCAAAATAACCCTTTTGCCAGGCCTAAACCTTCTCTTTCCATATGTATGTCACCCCTAAGGTAGGGCCTGGACAACCCAGAGGGCAGTGTGAAATGTATTTAAAAGGCAGGAAATGTACTTTTAAGCTTTACATGTCCTCGAGTGAAAAAACTCCCAAAGTCATTTTTCACTACTGTGAGGCCGATCTCTCCTATAGGAAAACATTAGGATTCCCTTATTACAATTTATAAGTTTAATTTCCAAAAGAGAAGAGATGATTCTTTCAAGTTTACAGTCTCTGGAATCACAATTTAAAATCCTAACTTATAGTGAAGTTGGATTTTAAATTGCAGTTCTGAAAATGGCACTTTTAGAAAGTTGGTATTTTCTTACTTTAGCCATTTGGTGCCTGCTGCCTGTATCTGATCACGTCTGGGATGAGTGACAGCTAGGATTTGTGTATTTCCCTTAGACAGCCACACACAATGGGAGCTTAGGTTTGATTTGATGGGCCAACCTGGCAGGATGGAAAGGAGGAGCTGGACCAAGCCTTACTTACACATGAATAGGCCACACTCAAACAGCTGTATACCCCCTATAGTGAGTTTGGAGACAGGGCAGGAAAGGCAGGCCCTCTGTACACTTCAAAGGCCTGTTTTTGAAGTGTCCCCCACTTGAAGGACACCACGTAGTATAGGAAGTGGACCTCAGACTCCACCACTTCAGTACACTTCTGGACCTGTGAATACTCTGTGAAGGACTGTTGTGCTGCTAAAGTACTGCCACTCTGCTGGACTACTGTTTTGCTGGCTCCTGCCTTGCTGTGCTGCCCTGCTGCCTGCTGTTACCTTGCCTGGGTGAGAAGGACAGGACCTACATCAATTGAACCCAGAGTGACTCCAAAGGCTAGCCTCCTGATCTGTAGTCTCAGGGACATAAAAGACTTCCATCCACACTACTTCTGCACTTGGACTCTGTCATTTGTGAGTCTGTACTGCCAAGTGGTGCCACCCCAGCCCTGGACCCTTGAAAGTGGGCCTAAGGTGTTTTCTCTGCAGAACTAACGCATCCTCTGCTGAGCAGATAAGAACTGACATCTCCTTTGCTGAGCAGCGCATCCTCAAGCAAAACAGAAGCATCGCAGTTAATGCATGGATTAAACTAATTGCAAAAGACTTGCATCACCGCTGCACCACATATCTTGGGAACGATGCATTGCCTTCAGAACTGCTGCCGCCCGATGCTTTTCCTGGCTCAAGCTCCTCGTATCTTCCATCGACAGCAGGCCTGACGACAAAACTCTGCATTGCAGCTTCACTACTTATCAGAACTGATGCATTGCCTCGACTACACAACACATCCTCAACATCGCCCTTTGAATCACACGCCCTGTCACCAGGATCCTCTACGTCCACGCATCACATCTCAGAATTGACGCATTGCCTCTGCTGCATGATGCATCTTTGACATTGAGCCACACAATGCAACCTATGATTTAAGGTACTTTGGTTCAGAGGGCCTAACTAGGTCCCTGTAGCTGGCCTGCACTCCATCAAGGTATTAGATGAGAATAATAATTATATATAGACACTGATATTAGCAAAAATTAACATGGGCAATAGAATAAGCAAATCTTTGAAAGAGACTGCATTAAATCAAATGATGATCTTGCGCAATTGCTGTGAGATATGGAACTCTACAAACCGGTTGCAAGTCTCCAACCACTCAGTAGCTTTTTCACAGTGACTTCCCACTAAAAGCGACTAAGTGACTTTAGTGGTGCTTAAGTTTATCACACATGCAACTGAAATGATTGGAGATATAAGAAACAGCTGTGGTTTTCAAAACCATCTGTTCTTATTTGGGCATATTCTAAATTCACACATTTTGTAACATGTATTTACTAAAGGTAAACAGGGACGTTATAAAAGGAAAGCTTCAGAAATGGGTCCTTTACGGATCTTAATATGTAACTATCTGTAGTCTGCATTGTTAAACCCAACACCCTTGGATGGTAGTCCTCCAAACGTTTTGCATTCACCTCTCCTGTCTTCTGATTTCTTTTTGTTGGAGTTTGGACACTGGGTACTTTACCACCGCTGACCAGTGCTAAAGTGCTTGTGCTCTCTCTCTAAAGCTTGTTACAATTGTATTACACCTAACTGGCACAGTTAATTTACTTGTAAGTCCCTAGCAACTGGAACTACATGTACCCAGGGAGTGTAAATTAAACACTACTAGTGGGCCTCTGCACTCATTGTGCCATTCACTAAAGTATCTATTTAAAACATGTTTCAGGCCTGCAGTTGCAGCCTGTCGTGCAGTTTTAAACTGCCATTTTGACTTGGCAAAATAAACCTATTGCCAGGCCTATCCATTCCTTTTTAATACATATAAGTCACCCTTGGGGTAGGTCCTAAAGGCTCATAGCGCAGGTGGCATTGTATTTTAAATGTAGGACATGTGACTTTACGTTTTACATCTTTTGGTAGTGAAAAAATCCTAAAGTCGTGTTTCACTATTGGAAGGCCTATCTCTACCATAGGAAAACACTGGGTTTCCTTACTACACTTAAGGAGTCATAACATAAATTTGGGTGCACACAGGGAAGTGATATTTACACAAATGAATTGTAATTTAAAACCCTCTTTAATGGTAAAGTCAGATTTTAAGTCACAATTCTACAATTGCCACTTTTATAAAGTTGGTATTTTCTGTCCTAGCCATTTGGGCTAGCAGTCTCTATCCTCGATCACATGACTGGATACCGCTGGCAATTGGCTTTTATGTATTCCTCCCACGAAGTGAGACAAGGAGGCCTAAGTGTTGGTAGGATGGGCCATCCAGCCGGAACGGTTGGGGCAAAGTTGTTCTCTGCCCCACTTACATTTCAAAGGGTTACCTCCAGCACACACAAATAGACTTGACACCAGCCTATTATCACTCTATACCATTTGGAGCCTGGGGAAGAGGAGGCAGGAACTTTCCAGAATCAGATGTGGGGGTAGGATATGGAGTCCCCCACTTCAAAGGCTAGCTCCAGGTATAAATATTGGACCTCTTGAAGCACTCATTAGATCATCTCTAGACCTGTGGAGAACTCAGAAGAAAGACTGCCCTGCTGGTAGATTGGACCTGATCCTTGAACTCAGTACTACCAGAGTGACTCCAAGAACTGGTTAGCAGGCCTACTTTTCTGAGCTACAAGGACACAACTAGCTCCAGAGGCTCCTTGCACCTACCCAGCTGACCTGATGCTACTGGATCTGCAACTGGAAAGGTTTGTGTCCTGATGGCCTCTACTAGAAAGAATCCCAGATACCCAAGAGGTGCCTCACCAGGTCCCGGACCCTTGGCTGGCATTAGAGTGGCCTCTTCTGACCAGAAAGGAGAAATCCTGAAGTTCTGGGCTCCTTGCAACTGTGAAATGACCTATTGATGCCAAGTCTCTGTCATCCGTGATGATCGCCAACACAAACCTCCACTGAACCGGAGTCTATGCACTACAGGGACCATCAGGGATGACCAGCAATGTGAGATCTGCATTTTGGGCTACAGGAACAACAGCCTAGGGTGATCACCAACACGAAGCTCCAGCAATTACCATATGTGATGTTCAACCAGATCTTCGTGCTACAGTGACAACCATCCACAAATCTCTCACTCCTTCTCATGGCCTCCTCTGCTGGAAGGAGTCCACCTTCTTTGCCCCAGACATTGAGAAGGCAACTTTTTTAGCTGGACTAATCTGGTTCCTGAATCTGGACCATCCTCCATCGAGGTTGGCCTGAACTTTATTCCTGTACAGCATGACCACATGACCTCGCATGGCACTTTGGTGCTTATAGGCACTTTACTTACCAAAAACATGTAAACTGCATATCTATGGTTCTACTGACTGGATTTCTATCATTTTGGTACCATTTTATTTAATAACATTTACTCTATTTTTCTAAATTAGTGTAGTTTTTCCTTGTGTTTTGTTTTCTCTTAATTATTGTTTGAGTGTTGTATAAATACTTTACACATTGCCTCTAAGTTAAGCATGACTGCTTTGGAGCACAGCCAGTTGAGGGTTAAGCACAGGTTGATTTAGTGACTTTTGTGGTTCACCATGACAAGCATTGTGGCTGAAGCTTGGGAAGGTGTTCATCCTCCTTAACCAATAACCTAATTTCCTACAAGCATTGTGTGAAAGCTGACTGAAATGTTCTATCAGGTTTTTTAAAAGTCCGCTTTAAGTACTAAAATGCAGCAGCTAAAAAGTGATCTGTTGTTATTGAAATTCTACTAATCCACTGAGGCAACAAAGAATAGCAGTTTTAGATGACATGCAGTTGAGTGCCCAAATAACGTAATGTGTATGGTGGTTGCAAGAGCCACAGTCCCATTGTACTTCAAAATAGTGGGCTGATGCTTTATACAGGTGGCTAATGGCCATCTTGCTGAAGAGGGAGTAGTGAATAGCTTCTGGACAGTGGATTGCTGTTGCATTATGCCAGAGGATGTGGCTTATCATGGTATCATTGTTCATACACCAATGCTGTTTGTATGATCTTGGAGAACACTTGGCAGTCTGCACTGCAATTTGGCATGTCTCAGGATTCACTTGTTGACCTTTGACTATTGTGGCTATATGTCATTGTGTTTGGTGATGTCTCAGTGTATCTTGCTTTTCCAGTGATCTAGTTGTAATTGGTTATTTGTGACCTATTCCCTGGTATGTTCCAGTGACCCTGTATGTATATCTATGTGTTATAGAACACAATGAACCTGATCTTTAAAGGGTATTTTAGTACATATTGTAGCAAATGGGTTCTGCCCATTCAGTCGACCACAGATGTTTACTATTGACTAACCGTTTTTTTTTACTTTTACTTTGAGTAAATAGCACTACCTTAGTTTCATCACAATAAATTTGTGGTACTTGGACTGATCATGTTAACCACCAGCATCTGCCTTTTAAGATACAGCCAATGCTATGCAGCTAGGATAAGGGGCACGGGGCTCACCTGTGAGAACTACTTCATGGTATCTGCACACAGATAGCCTGTCACAGACGGGTCTCTGCAAAGATTGGTACTGACGTGGGGTAGGCCTTATAATATAAGTGAATATTCATTGTGTAGGTCTATAGCCCTTACTAGAAAGTTTGTAGTGCGTATACTGTGTATATATTTACACCCAATGGGACCGGGTCTTCTAAAAACAAAAGGGATTTATTTAACATATTGATAAATCAAACCTTATAATAATGATGAACATGTCTGAATAGGGTTATTGACTCCACTGGTTTTAAAGGGACTTCAAGGGTGAATCATAACATGTGGCTAGAAGGGTGACACCCTGACATCCTCTTACATTGTGATGTTGTATCTGGAATGCATGGTGGGGTTGTTGTGATTATGGGAATTGGGACTGGCGGGAGTTAGATGTTGTATGAAGGTGTCACTAAAGACACTTCTATCTACTTTGATGTATATATTTGTAATTTAATGCATGGTATTGACTAGTGTGTGAGTAATATAAGTACTCTTCCTTTTTAGAGAAAAGGCAATGAGTGTATATTAAATTATTGAGTTTTCTTGTTGCATGTCAGCAAATTAGGATTCCTAGCCAACACCACCTCCCTTGAGAAGGCCTTGGAGTGCTCTGCTTTGCTACCCTGAGAATCAAGTTCTCCAATGGGGTACTTGGTTCCAGTGGCAGCTGGCAGCTTTAGGAGCGAGGGGGGCGGGCGGAAAACACACACACACTCATTCTTTCACACGCACGCGCACATCCATTAACAATACTCATAGCATTCAAACATGCACGCACGCACCAAACATTCATTTTAAAAGATCGCACGCACACACTCATTCTTTCACATGCACGCACATCCATTAACAACACTCATAACATTCAAACATGCACGCACCACATTCATTTTAAAAGATCACACACACATGCATTATTTCACGCGCGCACATCCATTAACAACACTCATAGAATTCAAACATACACGCATGCACCAAACATTCATTTTAAAAGATCACACACACTCATTCTTTCACACACACACGCACGCACGCACATCCATTAACAACACTCATAACATTCAAACATGCACGCATGCACCAAACATTCATTTTAAAAGATCATACACACACACTCATTCCTTCACACACACATGCACAACCATTAACAACACTCATAACATTCAAACATGAACGTACCCACCAAACATTCATTTTAAAAGATCACACACACTTACCTTCAGCCTCGGAGGTCCCAGGAGGGTTGGGACTGAGGGAAGGCAGCAGTCCCAGCCTCGTCACAGAGTGGGAAGGGGTCAGTGAGACTGCTAACCCCGCCCCACTCTGTGACGAAGTGTCACTGATTGACACTCGCCCTGGGCGCTTCAGGGCTTAAACCTGAAGCACCCAGGTCGAAGTCAATGGGTGATGCTTTCCTCATCACCCAAGGCAGGGCCTTGAGGCACCTTTGCTGTGACCTCCTCAGCCCAGAAAAGTTCAGCTCAGGCAGCCAGGAGTCTGCACAAATCGTGCATGTCTGCTCCTGGCTACCTGACCTGAACATGGAGAGTCTGTCAGGCTGGCCTTTGTTCAGCCTGACAGACACTCTTTATGAGGGGCAAAAGGTAGGGGGCGGGTGGCCCCTCCACCCTAAAGGACAGGCCGCGCCTGCTTGGTTCCTAGTTAAAGAGATGCTTGTGGACCTATTATTTGTGAAGGACTCAGATCCTCCCCAACTATTAACCCAATTTCTTAAGCATATCACATATCAAGAATTAAAAGCAAACACTTGAATAATACTAGTATATGCTAAAAGAATCAAATCATGAGTGTGGGCAAGTATATCAAACTCTATGGGCATTAAGAAGAAATCAGCCTTACCTGAGACAGGCAGTGAAAGACGATATTCAGTGAACCAAAGATCAGCACTACTATGGTCATCGAATCATGAATCAGTCATCTACAGTCTAATTGGACTACGCCTCAGATAGTTTTTCCGGTGTTTTTTTTTTTTTTTTTTACTGAAAATTGTATTTTTATAAATTATCCAGAAGGTAGTCTTTCTATGAAAAAACATAAACTCTCTAATAATGTACAGAAGACTCCTGAGTGGTAAGTACTACAAGAGAAAATGTGTTCTCTGGGGTTAAAACAAGTATCTGCTCAAAAAAAGATTATTAGCATCTGCAGGATTAATTCACTACTTTAGCCCTCTGCGCAGTCTTTGGCCCCATAATTGTGTCATCTCTGTAATATAAGCGTAGTATGATGATGCAATGGTCTTTGGAGGAGGGGAGAGCCTGGAGGAGAGATAGAGAGGACGCACCACTTCCAGTGTGACATCACAACAGACTGTACTGTCCTCCACGGCAGAGGAGCATTTCTAACTAATATCCCTTGAAAATGTCGGCCTCCGATCTTTAGATGGTGGAATTTCTAGTGTGTCGGATGCGGACCCGGTGGACCAGATATGAACACCATTGAAGATAAAAATAGAAGAGTTTGCTATGCTTGGATTAATTGAAACTCACTACCTACAAATGCTTTAACTTTCCATACTCCCACACCCTTGAGAAAAGTTCCCCTGAGTAGTAACAAATCCCTTTCCTTGACAAGTCTGGTTTTCGTGTCTAGATGTCATTAGCTCTCTAAGTAATTCATGAGGTACAAACACCTGTGCTCTGCTTTAGCGTGACGGGCGGGTCAGCTGTCATGAACGCCCACTTGTGGCCTGGGAGCTCATGCGGGAAAACATGGGAGTGACTGCTCTGTTCAATGTGCAAAAGCGATATATAATTAAAGGAATACATACGCCTCTCTCTGAAACAGTGAGAAGTACAGCAGGTTATATATCAAATGTTATTGCAACTTGAGAAAAACAGTACACCAATCACATTCAGTGAGAGTTTAGAATCCACTATTGCTAGATTTCCGGCAAAACAGTTAAGTACGATTACATATATGCTGGGCGAGGTGTTTAATGCACCCAATAAATATCTATATTATGAGGGGTAGTGCTTTTATGAGGTATGATAAATACATCTTATTGTTTGTTTTCCTGGTGCAAATGAGGAATTTCATGCAGATCCCCGAGTTTTCCGCACCAGTTATCACATTTATTAAACGATACTGTATGTTTTCACCAAGTAAATTCCATCAAATGTAACCTGCCAACCAGGAGAAAATGAGGGAGTGCGATAAGAATAGCAGATCTTGGAGCTTTGGCCCCTGCAGGGCAGAACTTTACGGATGGATTTGAATTTAACGGCTCACTTGGAATCAGGGCCCTGATATGGCCACTAAATGTTCATTACACAAGCATCCGTCCTACTCACAGACCATAGCCTCAGCAACACTTGTTTCTTAGAAAGCTCATTCGTTTACCTAACTCAAGTGAGCTTTAGCTACTTAGTACCTAGGACCTATTGATACGGCTGAAATTGTTGACAGCTGTGCCCTGTCACTATCCCATCTTAGTTTGTAAACACCCAAGACATTTCTAAATAAATAAACTTTAGCTCTCTGTGCCGAAGACCTAAAGTGATCCCTCAAACAGTGATTGCGAACTTTTATAAACGCGGATATGATAGTCACCAAGAGGCCTGTAGTACAATGTTCATCAGGTTTACAGACTATTACCGATACTCGAGATCAGGTATCCTATGTAGTTGTTTGGTACTGTCAGGTAAATGAAACATCTAGCATCTGCTAGCATGGCATCGAACACCGACGAACTCCATTGTGAGGGAGCTTGCTGAATATTTGGGAAACTGAGGTCTATTTTGAGTAAGCAGTAGTGCTCGACTAGCTGAGCAGGGCATGCTTGTGACAAAGCATGTATCACAGGTTGAAAATACACTTGAGTGTACAAGTGTATGAATAACCTAACTAGGAGTTTACAGGTTCGGTCTGGCCTATAGGCCAATCAAGCCAATGTGTTGGCCGGTTTACTGGTTGTTTGTGGGGCTGTTTTTAGCCCTGTTCTGAGCTCCGCTTGGCAGTTTTTATTGTTGATTTCCTTGATTTAAGCAGTGCTTAATTTGTAAATAAAAATGTGCCGGTGCTCAAAACTCTCCTCTGAAACACGCGGTTGCTGAAATTAAATGTAAATGCTTGAGCACAGAACACCGAGGCAGAGTAACCCTGAAGACATCTCGGGCCTCTTTAATCTATTTATAGCCACTCCCTGCCACTCCGGGTCACTCTTCAAGCTTTCTGCTTTCTAACGTTGTGACATATTTTCGTATTTCTCTTCCTCCGTCTTTCCCCTATGTGTCTTTTGCTACAAGAACTCGCAGCAAATGCTTGAGGCAGAATAAGACCCGGCCCGCACAAAAAAGTGCCGGTGCTCAGCACCGGAAACAACAAGCACAAATTAAGCACTGCTATTAAGGCAAACATTGCCTGTAGGAAGCTCAAATTGATGATGTCTTCCATAACTTTTACTGCGCGTCTGCCCCAGTTTGCAAACATCGGCCACTTTTTAGCCAGCTAACACACTAAAGGTGCTGACTTTTAATTTGGTGCCCGGCCCTATTTTCCCTCCCGTTCTGACCATGGGAGCCTACACTTCTTCGGCGGCATGAAGAGTGGTAAAGATTGGTCAGTGTGTCTGACGTGATCTACGGTTATTGGTTAACCAGTCTGTGGGGGCTTGGGGGGAGCAAAGGGCTTGCCCTGTCTCCCCCCGGGCTTATCGGGCTGTCGTGGTATGATCCACAAGCCCGAACCGGTGATTGGCCTGCGGACAGGATAGGGCGGTGGCTTAGGCAGGGCTATAAAGGGTAGGGGCTGGGTGTGGGCGGCCTCTTTGGCCGTTGTCACACCCAGTGGGCGTTTTTTGTATTTGTGCCAAAGTTTGAGGTATGCGTTTTAGGTGAGATTAGGTGGTGTTTTATTTGGTTTATTAGGGCGGAGTTTAGTACGAGATTTAAAGTTATAAGGATGGAACCGAATAAGGTAGTGATGGCATTGAAAGTACTACAAGTTGAGGGAAGGGAAGATTTAATAAAGGAAGGTGTTTTGGAAGAGGCGTGGGTGGGTTTGAAGAGGCCGAAGCGTCGTTCGGCTGGGGGGGTGTCAGCCGCTGTAGCGGCTTGTTCATCGCCGAAATTGGGCAAAAAGTTTAAAGCTAAAAGCGTTCAAGGAAGGAAAGTTTCCAGCTCACCTGAATTGGAGGTGGTTGATTTGTCTGTGCCGCAAGGGTCCTCAGTTCTGTCACGAGGGAGACAAGGGGTTTCTTTACCCCGTCGGCAAGGTTTGTCATTATTACGGCGGGTTTACGCGAGCGGGAGAGGCGTCCCTCTCAAGCCTCCGGTGGTGAGGGCTGGCCGCATGGGGGCGAGGCAAAAAGGCGCGCGTGCACGGTTGCGTTCGCAAACTCGATCGCCTTTAGAAAGAGGTGTCAAGCGCGGTGTTACAGATAACGAGGAAAGGCAGTTAGCAGGAGCGTCCAAGATGGCGCCGCCCAGGGATTTAGTTCAGTTGATGCCGGCTTCGATTGAAATCAAAGCAGGGAAGTCAGTCAGGGTTTCGGCACCTGGTGTCCAGGTGTCCAAAGAGGTTGTCATTATATCTGATGAGGATGAAGATGGGCAGGAGGGCGCTGGAAGTGTATTGGATCTAGATTTAAGTGATAGGTGGGGTTTTCAAGGTCAGAAGTATAATAGGTGTATGCAGTGGATCCCTAGGGCAGTTAGCCCAATGCTTCATAGAGTACAGTCATGGGAGGTAGGTAACCAGGTGGCGGTTAATTTAGGTGAGCAAATCGAGCTTGTGGATGGCAGTGGGTCAGTATTTAAAGGTACGGTGTGTGGTGAGGCAGGTAGTTCGGGTGCTTTAGGTAGGGCATATGTGAGCTTGGACTTTTGGGAGCATGATAGATGTGAGGGAGCCACTGGGTGTGACACATCCCATGTTTTGGGCGGACGTGGGGTGCTGGCAATTTATCGGCAATCTGGGTGGATTGTCGGTGATCAGAGGCTGCCGGTGAGGGTCAGGGCGCCTTCAGAACATCGGTATGAAGGGAGGGTGCGATCAGGAGCGGTCCACCCGACTTCGTGGAAGAGAGATGGACCGGATGAGGCACAGCCATCCACTAGCCAGGGCGCTGGTGCTGGTTGTGTTTCCTTGGATGAAGAATTACTTGATTACGACGATGATCCAGAGGTGCCTGCCTCGGTAATGAAGCAGGCGGTGGTCGCAGAAGAGATGCCTGGTGTGGTCCAGGGCGGCCATGTTCCAGCTCATCAGCAAGAATTTGCCGGCAACTTACCTAAAGGTGAGGAAGGATTTGTTGGGCCTTTGAGATCGCATAAGGGGCGGGATAGTTTTGGGGATTCAGGTCGGGCAAAGGTCTCGAAGGCTACCAGTGGTGCAAGGGTATTGGGAAACACGGTGGACGCATCCATACAGGTGAGTGAGATCACAGAGTTGGTTAGTAAGTCGGGGGTAAGTGGGAGTACGGGTGATGGGGTATTGGAAAAGGATGAATCAGATGCAGGCAGGAAAAAGTTGGACGCTAATACTGGTGGTAAAGAAGTGGTGAGTGGTATCAAGTCAAAGAAGCTACCTTATATGTGAGTGTCGATGCCTTTGGGGGCGCATCTCACTCTTAATCTGAAAGAAAAGATGTGGAAAGGGGAGTTTATTGATGTTTTTAAACTACTTCATAGGGAGGTTCAGGCGAAGGAAGGGTCAAAGGAAGAAGAATGGGAGCTAGCCAGGAGGCCTAGAGTACCAACCACGATAGAAAATTGGACTTCGGCTTTTTTGATTTATGCAAGTGTTTATTGTGAGAAGCATCAGGATTCATGCGTAGCTTTGCTAAAATACATGGACGTGGTTCGGAGAGCTCAAATGGATTTCAGTGGTTTTGGCTGGTTTAGATATGATGAGGAATTTAGGGCAAGGAAGGCCTTGGATTCATCTAAGTTGTGGGGCGAAATTCATAATGAGCTATGGATGCAATGGTTACGAACAGCACGAAACGCACCCACGACACATATGGCGAGCGGTCTGCCGGTTCAATATAAGCCCTTTCAGGGGCGTCCCACCCATACTGGGGTGGGTTTCGGGCACAGGGGGCAATTTCAAGCCAATGGGGCGTGCTGGTCTTACAACAGCGGCATTTGTAATAGACAGCAATGCAAATTTAGACACGATTGCTCCAATTGCGGTGGAAGGCATCCCGTGTATCAATGCTTCGGTGGGATGCAATGGTCATGGCATGGGCAGCCGTCAAGAGGTGGCGACAGGGGCAGAGGTTTTACACAGCAAGTTACAGGAAAAGGGCCCTACGCCTATTAGATTGGAGGTTGTGGCTTATTGGTTGCAGTTTTACCCACATGGGGAAGACGCTAAAGTTTTGTTTAGTGGTTTTTTAAATGGTTTTAGGTTATATTACCAAGGCCCGAGGTTAAGGAGATGGGCGAATAACTTGAAGTCAGCAAGAGAACATCCTGAGGTCGTGAACGCTAAGCTGAAGAAAGAAGTGGATTTAGGCAGGATTGTTGGTCCTTTTCTAGAGTGGCTGTTGGCGAATTTGACTATTTCCCCTTTGGGTAAGGTTCCTAAGAAACAGGAGGGAGAATTTCGATTGATACACCACTTATCATGGCCCGCGGGGGCCTCAGTAAATGATTTCATTGCAACAGAGGATTCAATGGTCCATTATGCGTCGGTGGATGAGGCTATTGCTTTGATACGGAAGTGTGGGAAAGGTGCAGAGATGGCGAAATCGGATGTGGAGTCAGCTTTCCAACTCTTGTCGGTTCATCCGGATGATTTTTCCTTATTGGGTATGCAATTTGATGAGGCCATATATTTTGACAGGATGTTGCCTATGGGTTGTTCAGTTTCTTGTTCTTTGTTCGAGATGTTTAGTTCATTTTTGGAATGGTGTTTTCTTTTTCACAGCTGTGGTACGTTGATGACCCATTATTTAGATGATTTTTTCTTTGTTGGCAAACCCAGGTCTGGCGATTGTGGCAGAGCATTAATGGATTTTGAGAAGTTGATGTTTATTTTTGGTGTTCCATTGGCGTTTGATAAGACAGAAGGGCCTGCAACGTGCCTTACTTTTTTAGGTATAGAACTGGACTCAGACAGAATGGAGGCGAGGTTACCTAGGAATAAAGTACAACAGTTGGTTTCTCTGTTAGAAGAAGTCGTTGCGAAACCGAAGATTGAGTTGCGTCAGGCACAATCGTTGCTTGGTCATTTGAACTTTGCCTGTAAGGTGGTCAGGGTCGGTAGGGCGTTTTGCCGTAGGCTTGGTTTCTCTAAACGGGGAGCTGTTTTACATCACCACATTCGCCTGCGAGCATGTGTTAAAGAAGACTTCAGAATGTGGATTGATTTTCTTAAAGAATTTAATGGTGTGACGATGCTGGTGGAGGACGAGAATTGGTTTTGGCATATTCAGATTTGTTCAGACGCATCTGGTGCTCATGGATTTGGTTTATTCTGGGTCGGGCATTGGGCAGCAGAGGTTTGGCCTGTGAATTGGACACAGGCGAAGTTTAGCATTGCATTCTTTGAATTTTTTCCCCTAGTAGTTGCTTTACCGATTTGGGGCAGGTTTTTGGCCAATAAGAATGTTGTTTTCAATGTGGATAATCAGACTGTGGTACATTTGGTTAATTCCCAGAAGGCAAAAGATGAAAAGGTGCTTAAATTGCTGAGGATTTTCTTTCTGAATTGTTTGAAGTGCAATATTCTGTTCAAAGCTCGACATGTACCCGGTATTAAGAATGATATCGCTGATGCCTTATCTCGATTTCAGTGGCAGAGATTCTGTGGTTTGGCACCGAGAGCAGATGCACAGAAGACGGTCATTCCTGGGGAGTTGTGGGCACTGGGAGATTGAGGATGTTGGAGCTAGTTCAGCAATCTATAGCTACGTCGACGAGGAAGACTTATTTTCAGGCATGGTCAGAGTTTCTGGATTCAGGTGCGGTAAGAAGAATAGGTGGGCTTGATGTGACATCTAGGAGACAGGGTGATGCAGTTAGATTCCTTATGCAGCAGATTGAGTCAGGTTTGGCGGCGGTTACTATATCGGGTAAGTTATCAGGAGTTTCCTTTTATGGTAAGTATTTCTGGGGCTACGATCCAGTGGAAGGTGAGTTATGTAGGAGAAGTTTAGCTGGCTGGGCTAGGTCGGGTGGTGTGAGGTGCGATCGTAGGCGTCCTATCACACAGGATCTTCTGAAGGCTTTGTTGGGAGGTTTGGATGAGGTTTGTTTTTCCGAATGGGAGGTTTGTTTATTTGCTCTTTGCATGTCATGGTTGTTTCATGGGGCTTTTCGTATTTCTGAACTTTTGGGGGTAAAAGGGAGGCTGGGACTCATCCAGGATAATGTCCATGTGGGCGATCAAGGTGTTTGCATATGGTTACCTTTTTCCAAAGGGGACCAGTTGGGGAGGGGTCAGGAGGTGTTATTGAAGGCAGTGCGTTCTCAGGATTGTCCAGTGAGTTGTTGGTTTTCTTTTATTGCACTGCGGTCACATTCTTTCAGATCTGTATTTGTTCATCAGGATGGGTCGCAATTATAAGCATAACAGTTTTTAGCGGTTCTGAGGTTGGCAGTTAGGAGGTTGGGTTTAGAGCCTAGTGGTTATGGTACACATTCTTTTAGGATTGGGGCTGCTACTGAAGCAAGGAGACAAGGAAAATCGGATCAGTCTATTAAGCAGTTAGGTAGGTGGAGGTCAAGTTGCTTTCAGAGGTATGTGCGATCGTTCAAGCAGTAGGCTTCTGGAGTTTTTTCTGCTCATTTGCAGTTTCCTTGTTCAACCTTTTTTCTGGCTTTCTGTACCTCTATTATTCGCTATGTTCTATTACGTTTTCCTTCTTTGTTTCTTTGCATGTTTGATTCAATATGTACCACTTAACATATATGTTTCTTGTAGGTTGTGTTGGGGGTCCGGACAAGATGTGCGCAGTTTGGATTGTAGGACACTCCTTTGTTTGCTGGGCGGAGAAGTAGGCTGCATCACAGCATTTTGGGAGGCAACTTGGGCTTGATGGGGCCAGAATAAAACTTAGTTGGGTAGGAAAGAGTGGTATGAGATGGGGTGAGTTGCTGTATGTTTTGGCTAAGAGGATGGAGCGAGGGGCTTGTCCAGATTTATTGGTTTTACATTTGGGTGAAAATGATTTAGTTGCACTTTCAGGAATTGGTTTGTTGAAGGTCATGAAATTGGATTTAGGTAGGATTAAAGAACGTTGGTCAGGCACACACATTGTTTGGACGAGTTTTGTGCCGAGAAGGGTTTGGAGGGGTGTCAATTCTTTTAAAGGGATTGAGAAGCAGTGCAGAAAGGTGAACAGGGAGATGAGGAGTTTTTGTAAGGCTCAAGGCTTTTTGGTGATTACACACGAGAATATTGTGGTTTCTGATGTTGAACTGTTTCGACAGAATGGAGTTCACCTATCTTTTTTGGGTAACGAGCATTATTTGTTAGAGCTTCGGTTGTTGATTGCTGAGTTATTGGGTGAATGTTTATGTGATAGGTAGATAGGTTTTGGGCGGGGCCGGAAAAAGCCTGTGCGGGTTTTTCCGTTGTGGCCTTTAGGGGGGAAGGGGTAGATCAGAAAGATGAGGGGGCAGGGAGTTTGCACAGACAAGGGGAACTGGAGAAGGTGACTGCAGGACAGATGGGTTAATTGATTGGTCGGGTCAAGGTGGGGATGGGACAAGGGGTAGTGCGGTGGGGTCACTTTAGAGGGAGGGGGAGGGGGAGGGGTTAGGTGATGAATTTGTATTAGTTAGGTTTGGGTAGTTTTGTGAGGCTATTATGCCAAGGTTGTATTTTGCCAGACCTGTTCTATTAAAGCGGCCTTTTATCCCTTTTAAGTGAGTGTCGTGGTCATTTCACGTTTTCAGCCCGATGGGGGTTTGGGGGGAGCAAAGGGCTTGCCCTGTCTCCCCCCGGGCTTATCGGGCTGTCGTGGTATGATCCACGTGCCCGAACCGGTGATTGGTCTGCAGACAGGATAGGGCGGTGGCTTAGGCAGGGCTATAAAAGGTAGGGGCTGGGTGTGGGCGGCCTCTTTGGCCGTTGTCACACCCAGTGGGCGTTTTTTGTATTCGTGCCCGCCCGCCCTCCCGTAAATTTTTTCGGTATGTGTGGTGTTTTGCTTTTTGGGAAGGGTTGTTTGGTTTTTTAAATTTTTTTAGGTTTTTGTGGGTTTATCCAGGTTTTCAGCAGTTAGCTGTTTCGAGTTTTAACAGGACAGGTCTATTGCTGTTTGTTTTGTTGCGTTGATGATTCAAGGGCATTTTAGTAATAAAGGGAGGGTTGTTTTTTTATTTTCTGCCGCTGATAGGCAGGTCTGGTTGGGTCATATGTTTGGTTTTCAGTTGGCCTTTCGGGGGGGAAGGGGTAGATCAGAAAGATGAGAGGGCAGGGAGTTTGCACAGACAAGGGGAACTGGAGAAGGTGACTGGAGGACAGATGGGTTAATGGGTTGGTCGGGTCAAGGTGGGGATGGGACAAGGGGTAGTGCGGTGGGGTCACTTTAGAGGGAGGGGGAGGGGTTAGGTGATGAATTTGTATTAGTTAGGTTTGGGTAGTTTGTTGAGGCTATTATGCCAAAGTTGTATTTTGCCAGACCTGTTCTATTAAAGCGGCCTTTTATCCCTTTTAACCCCTTAGCTGCTGGGCCTTTTCCCCCCCAGTGCTGAGCCCTTTTTTGGCTATTTGGGGTAGTTCGCGCTTAGGGCTTCATAACTTTTTGTCCACATAAGCTAACCACGCCAAATTTGCGTCCTTTTTTTCCAACATCCTAGGGATTCTAATGGTACCCAGAGTTTGTGGTTTACCCTGGAGGAGACCAAGAAAATAGCCAAAATACAGTGAAAATTTAGTTTTTTCCAAAAAAATGGGAAAAAAGGGCCGCCGAAGAAGGCTTGTGGTTTTTTCCCTGAAAATGCCATCAACAAAGGGTTTCTGGTGCTGAAATCACTATCTCCCCACCTTTCAGGAACGGGCAGACTTGAATCAGAAAACCACATTTTCCAACACAAATTTGGCATTTTACTGGGACATACCCCATTTTTACTATTTTTGGTGCTTTCAACCTCCTTCCAGTTAGTGACAGGAATGGGTGTGAAACCAATGCTGGATCCCGGAAATCTAAACATTTCTGAAAACTAGACAAAATTCTGAATTCAGCAAGGGGTCATTTGTGTAGATCCTACAAGGTTTTCCTACAGAAAATAACAGCTGAAATAAAAAAATATTGAAATTGAGCTGAAAACAACAGCCATTTTTCTTTATGTTTTACTCTGTAACTTTTTCCTGCGATGTCAGATTTCTGAAAGCAATATACCGTTTTGTCTGCTGGACTCTTCTGGTTGCGGGGATATAAAGGGCTTATAGGTTCATCAAGAACCCTAGGTACCCAGAGCCAATAAATGAGGTGCACCCTGCAGTTGGTTTTCATTCTATACTGGGTATACAGCAATTCATTTGCTGAAATATGAGGAGTGAAAAAGAGGTATCAAGAAAACCTTTGCATTTCCAAAATGGGATCAAGATAAGGTTTTGAGGAGCAGTGGTTATTTGCACATCTTTGAATTCCGAGGTGCCCATACTAGCATGTGAATTGCAGGGCATTTCTCAAATAGACGTCTTTTTTACACACTCTCTTATATTTGGAAGGAAAAAATGTAGAGAAAGATAAGGGGCAATAACACTTGTTTTGCTATTCTATGTTCCCCCAAGTCTCCCGAAAAAAATGATACCTCACTTGTGTGGGTAGGCCTAGCGCCCGCGACAGGAAATGCCCCAAAACACAACGTGGACAGATCCCATTTTTTCACAAAATACAGAGCTGTTTTTTTGCAAAGTGCCTACCTGTGGATTATGGCCTCTAGCTCAGCCGGCACATAGGGAAACCTACCAAACCTGTACATTTTTGAAAACTAGAGACCTAGGGGAATCCAAGATGGGGTGACTCGCGGGGCTCTGACCAGGTTCTGTTACCCAGAATCCTTTGCAAACCTCAAAAAGTGGCTAAAAAAACAAGTTTTCCTCACATTTCGGTGACAGAAAGTTCTGGAATATGAGAGGAGCCTCAAATTTCCTTCCACCCAGCGTCCCCCCAAGTCTCCCGATAAAAATGATACCTCACTTGTGTGGGTAGGCCTAGCGCCCGCGACAGGAAATGCCCCAAAACACAACGTGGACACATCACAGAAAACAGAGCTGTTTTTTGCAAAGTGCCTACCTGTAGATTTTGGCCTCTAGCTCAGCCGGCACCTAGGGAAACCTACCAAACCTGTACATTTTTGAAAACTAGAGACCTAGGGGAATCCAAGATGGGGTGACTCGCGGGGCTCTGACCAGGTTCTGTTACCCAGAATCCTTTGCAAACCTCAAAAAGTGGCTAAAAAAACAAGTTTTCCTCACATTTCGGTGACAGAAAGTTCTGGAATCTGAGAGGAGCCTCAAATTTCCTTCCACCCAGCGTCCCCCCAAGTCTCCCGATAAAAATGATACCTCACTTGTGTGGGTAGGCCTAGCGCCCGCAACAGGAAATGCCCCAAAACACAACGTGGACACATCACAGAAAACAGAGCTGTTCTTGCAAAGTGCCTACCTGTAGATTTTGGCCTCTAGCTCAGCCGGCACCTAGGGAAACCTACCAAACCTGTACATTTTTGAAAACTAGAGACCTAGGGGAATCCAAGATGGGGTGACTCGCGGGGCTCTGACCAGGTTCTGTTACCCAGAATCCTTTGCAAACCTCAAAAAGTGGCTAAAAAAACAAGTTTTCCTCACATTTCGGTGACAGAAAGTTCTGGAATCGGAGAGGAGCCTCAAATTTCCTTCCACCCAGCGTCCCCCCAAGTCTCCCGATAAAAATGATACCTCACTTGTGTGGGTAGGCCTAGCGCCCGCGACAGGAAATGCCCCAAAACACAACGTGGACACATCACAGAAAACAGAGCTGTTTTTTGCAAAGTGCCTACCTGTAGATTTTGGCCTCTAGCTCAGCCGGCACCTAGGGAAACCTACCAAACCTGTACATTTTTGAAAACTAGAGACCTAGGGGAATCCAAGATGGGGTGACTCGCGGGGCTCTGACCAGGTTCTGTTACCCAGAATCCTTTGCAAACCTCAAAAAGTGGCTAAAAAAACAAGTTTTCCTCACATTTCGGTGACAGAAAGTTCTGGAATCGGAGAGGAGCCTCAAATTTCCTTCCACGCAGCGTCCCCCCAAGTCTCCCGATAAAAATGATACCTCACTTGTGTGGGTAGGCCTAGCGCACGCGACAGGAAATGCCCCAAAACACAACGTGGACACATCACAGAAAACAGAGCTGTTTTTTGCAAAGTGCCTACCTGTAGATTTTGGCCTCTAGCTCAGCCGGCACCTAGGGAAACCTACCAAACCTGTACATTTCTGAAAACTAGAGACCTAGGGGAATCCAAGATGGGGTGACTCGCGGGGCTCGGACCAGGTTCTGTTACCCAGAATCCTTTGCAAACCTCAAAAAGTGGCTAAAAAAACAAGTTTTCCTCACATTTCGGTGACAGAAAGTTCTGGAATCGGAGAGGAGCCTCAAATTTCCTTCCACCCAGCGTCCCCCCAAGTCTCCCGATAAAAATGATACCTCACTTGTGTGGGTAGGCCTAGCGCCCGCGACAGGAAATGCCCCAAAACACAACGTGGACACATCACAGAAAACAGAGCTGTTTTTTGCAAAGTGCCTACCTGTAGATTTTGGCCTCTAGCTCAGCCGGCACCTAGGGAAACCTACCAAACCTGTGCATTTCTGAAAACTAGAGACCTAGGGGAATCCAAGGAGGGGTGACTTGCGGGGCTCGGACCAGGTTCTGTTACCCAGAATCCTTTGCAAACCTCAAAAAGTGGCTAAAAAAACAAGTTTTCCTCACATTTCGGTGACAGAAAGTTCTGGAATCTGAGAGGAGCCACAAATTTCCTTCCACCCAGCGTTCCCCCAAGCCTCCCGATAAAAATGATACCTCACTTGTGTGGTTAGGCCTGGTGCCTGCGACAGGAATAGATCACACAACGGTCAATGTTGGTCCTTACGTGAGGCAGCTGTTGACCCTGGGGTGATCCATTCCTGACACAGACACTAGGTGTAGGCACTCAAGTGGGGTAGTGTTTTTATCAGGACAGGTGAGGAGTCACTGGGTGGTAGGAATATTGTGGATCCCAGCATATTCCTGTAGTTTGTGTGACAGAAATGCGAGAAACATTTAGTTTTTTTTCAACATTTCAGCTTTGCAGGGTATTCTGGGTAAGAAAACTTTGGGGAAGCCACACAAGTCACACCTCTGTGGACTCCCCCGAATGTCTAGTTTCCAGAAATCTTTGGGTTTAGTGTGTTTCTCTATATGGCCGCCGAATCCAGGACCAAAAACACAGGTGCCTGCCTTACAAAACCAGTTTGTTTTGCCATGGATAATTTTGATGTCTCCACAATATGATTTGGGTGGTGGAATTTGGGGCTGAACTAAATTGGGGAGCTCCCAAGAGAGCACTCTCTCTCTGCTTGCCGCCACATTCACCTGCTCTCTGGGTTGACCTAACCCACTATTACCCAGTTGCACAAACAGCTTGCGAAGGGACAGCAGGACTGTCCTCATCACCTCCCTCATAATGTACTGGAAGAGGAGTTATCGAATGGGACTCCTCTGACTGAAAAATCACTCCCAGAGTCTGCGCCATTGTCCTATCCCTCAGATGCTGTCTCAGTATCTGATGTCTCAGTCTCTGATCCTATGTCAGAGCGGTCCTCTATAACCCGAGTGTAGGCAGCAGTCATCCATCAAGATGCCATCTCTGCTATTGGCTAAACTGTTGCTCTAAAACACTAGCCTACGTAGACAGTCACAAAATCGATGGTGTGTGAGATACGTGCAACAGTAGAGGCCACCTTACCTGCGCTTCTTCCCTCAATCAGCACGTACTTTCAAGACACTCAAAAAACACCTTGTCACATACCATTCGTCACAGTCTTTAGCACCTCCTGCGCCCAGTCCAACAATCATTATTGGTGCTCCCACTCCCTCCTCCTCGGATTCCCTCATTACCACCCAGCAAAAGTGCCCTTCATCTCTCCATAGACTTTACTAATGTACTCAGCTATTTACATAAAATACAGATTTGCTCTTTGCAGTAGGCATATAAACCTTCTGCGCTTCTTTATGGCACTAAAACTGCCACTAGACAAGTCGGACCCTTTTCCCCCCAGGGAAACCACACACATATTGACAAAAGTGATATATATATGACAGCCAATCACCTGAAACTCAACTCAAGCAAAACCGAAATAATCCTCTTTGGCCCACACAAAAACACCTGGGACCCCTCATGGTGGCCCACCACGCTAGGCCCTGCACCCACCCCCGCCAACCACGCACGCAACCTCAGCATCATCCTAGACTCCTCCCTCTCGATGACCCAACAAATCAACACTCTCACCTCCTCATGCTTCAACACACTCCGTATACTGAAAAACATTCAAATGGATCCCCACAGAGACCAGAAAAACTGTCACTCACGCACACATCAGCAGCAGGCTTGATTACGGAAACGCCCTCTACGCCGGCACCACTCTAAAACTCAAGCGCAAACTACACGCATCTAGAACTCAGCAGCACGACTCATCCTCGACCTCCGCCGACACGAACACATCTCTCCACACCTCAAATCCCTCCACTGGCTCCCCATTGACAAAAGGATCACCTTCAAGATCCTCATCCTCGCACACAAATCACTCCACAACACAGGCCCTGCCTACCTCAACGAGAGTCACCTTCCACACCCCCACACGAAACGTCCGCTCAGCTGACCTCTCTCTCGCCTCTGTCCCCCGCATCAAACACACCACCACCGGGGGCAGATCCTTCTCCTACCTTGCACCCAAAACCTGGAACGCCCTCACAACCCACCTTCGCAAGACCCAAAACCTACTTCTTTTCAGGAAGGGCCTCAAAACCTGGCTTTTCGAACAGTGAACCTCCCAGCCCCTTTCCCTCCCCCCGCCCCCCCCCCCAAGCGCCTTGAGACCCTCACAGGTGAGTAGCACACTTTATAAATCTCTTTGGTATATATAGATCTACCTCTATATATATATATATATATCTATGTACATAGATATATCTATAGATAAATCCATGTACATAGATATATCTATCTACATAGATATATAAATATAGATCTATATATAGATCTATTTTTTTTAGTTGTTGTATAGTTTCCTTGGGGGCCAAAATGGCCCCCAGGGAAACCCTACAACATCTAAAAAAAAAATTGCCCCCACAGGGGGTCACCCTGCCGACGGGCGACCCCCTGTAATTTTTTATTTTTTTTTCATTATTTAAAAAAAAAAAAAAAAACAATCCCCTGGGGGGGGGGCGCGATCGCGCCCCCCCCCCCCCCAGGGGGCACCTACCTTTTTTTATTTTTATTAATTATGCCCCCGGGGGGGGGCGGCCCGTTTTCCGAGGGGGCCGCCCCCCCAAAGTGAAATCCCTGGCGTCTAGTGGTGTTTCCTGGCCCCCGATCGCAGCTGTGCTGCGATCGGGGGCCAGGAAACACTTTGAGAAGGCCTCGTAAGAAAGGGGAGACTCTCCCCCTTTCTTACGAGGCCTTCTCAAACTGTTTATGGCCCCCGATCGCAGCACAGCACAGCACAGCTGCGATCGGGGGCCAGAAACAGTTTGAGAAGGCCTCGTAAGAAAGGGGAGAGTCTCCCCTTTCTTACGAGGCCTTTTCAAAGTGTTTCCTGGCCCCCCGATCGCAGCTGTGCTGCGATCGGGGGGCCAGGAAACCTGAAAGTGTTTCCTGGCCCCCGATCGCAGCACAGCTGCGACCGGGGGGCCAGGAAACACTTTCAGGAAGGCCTCGTAAGAAAGGGGAGTGTCTCCCCTTTCTTACGAGGCCTTCCCGAACGTGAGAAAGGCCGTTTTCCCCATCAAAGTAGGAAGCGGCCGCAAGGCTGCTTCCTGCTTTGATGGGGAAAACACCTTTGCAACGTCAGCGCGCCGCGAGGCGCGCTGACGTCACAAAGGGGCGGGTGGGGGGGCGGGGGGAGACACGGAAGCTTCCGTGTCTCCCGGGGGGGGTTTAAAAAAAAATAAAAATCCTCGGGTGCGACGCACCCGAGGATTTATTGATACCCTTCCTGGTGTCGGCCACTGGTCGTGACCCGCACCAGGGAGGGTGTGTGGGCGTCGGCCAGTGGCCGACGCCCGCACCTATCAGGTTAAGTGAGTGTCATGGTCATTTCACATTTTCAGCCCGATGAACAGTCTTTCTTCAACATTCCGTCTTTTTAAACCCCCAGGAAGAGATGCACTTTTTTCTAAGCGTGTCTCGCTTACTGTGATTGACTCTGGCCCTCTGAACACTCAGGAGTGCATGTCAAAAGAGAGGAGCCACAAGCCAGCTAGCAGGAAGGGAAACTAAAAAGAAGGCACAACACAAAAGAATGGATCTGTCAGGAGACGTCTGTTTGAGTCAGAGGGCACACGGAATAAGACCAGCACTGTACTCTCTTCCATATAACCTCACCAGCACAAAGTGATTGCGTTTTCTTTCGAGCAGGTTGGAAGTAGAGAGCAGGGGGCCCAAAAGAGAATAACTCCGACTAAAAACATAACAACTGAAATAACCATGCCGTAAGGTCCACCCCAACCATGAGAGTGGTGACACGCACCACAGTCTCTGACACAAGGTGTCAAAATAACCTTGCCATAAAGTCTAACTTAACCATGAGACTGTTGATATTCACCACAGCTACTGCCACTGGGTACCAAAATAACCTTGCCATAGAGTTGAATCCAACCACGAGGCTTGTGACATACACCACAAGGGAACAACATCTTAAATATCTGTAAATGTCACTATTTACGGTACTATGAGAGGGACACAATAGGCCAAACACTTTGGTCCCGTCTAAGCTTGCTTTCTGTTATGGCTTACAGCTGGGACATTTACAATACTTCTTTTCCGCCACTAAAAGTGATTTGCTTTGCAGCAAGTAAACTATTCAATCCCCTCAGAATGGATCAATGGGACAATATTGTGGTAAATAATAATGCTGACAAACATATTGTGTCAGAAATATTGTTTACCACAATATTGTTCTCCTCTACTTAAAATGGAGATGCCAAAAATATTGCAAAACATATCACTGACAGTAATATCATCCAAAACATACAAAATATTATTGTTCTAATGTATATACCGTTTAAAGTAGTAAATGTTAAATATTTTATATCTAAAATTATTATCATGTATAGTAAATAGATTCCACTATTTTATAAAACTCTATCTAAATATATATTTCTATCAAAACACACATAAACGTGTGTTTCTATAAGTATATATTTATGTATTTTTATATAAAATATGTAAAATGTACATATATATATATATATATATATATGTAGCCTACTGGAGATCGCCTGTAGTTAGTTATAGTTAGGACCTAGGGCCCCATTACGAGTGTGGCAGTCTGAGGACCGCCACACTCGCTTTGATGGTCGGATTGCCGCAACTTTGGTGGTCTGACCACCCAATTACAATCCGGCGAGCAGACCTGCTAGGGGACCGCCATCCCCGCCTGAAACCTGGTTCCTGACAGCATGACGGCAGTCCGGCTTGTAACCAGCCAGGGAGGTGCTGAGCACAGTGCTGCCTGGCTGATTACAACCCCTCTTTCTGCCAGCCTTTTCATGGTGGGGACCCCACTATGAAAAGACTGGCGGAACAACAGTGCTGGGGGCCACAAGGGGGCCCCTGCGCTGCCAGCACTGTCAGAATGTGCACTGTCTGCTAGCAGACAGTGCACTTTCCGAGGGTGCTGGAGTATTAGGATATTGGCCTCGGCTCCGTTAAAGGAGCCAAGACCAATATCCTAACACTGTTCCTGCCAGTCTGACCGTGGGGAACGCGTATTACAATGTTCCCGCCGGTCAGCCTGGTGGGAACACTGTAATACACTTGGGGGAAATTCACCACCATGGCGGTGGCGTCCTCCCCCTGAGTTTGGCAGACCCCTGATGGGACCACCAAACTCATAATGAGGCCCTATATCTTTGGGTCCGTTTTGATGAATCTTCATGAAAGTTTTCAAAAATGTGTGCCCAAAGATTTTTCTATGCATGGAATGTTCCAGAACGATCTGCCAAGTGGAGGCGAGAAAAAGAGGAGGTCAAAAAAGTGTGTTTCGCATGTTAATTCCCTTAGACACTTTAGACATACCTGCAGCCCGAATAGATGGACGGAATTACACCAAACATGGCAAAAAGGTAGCTTTTGGACTGCAGATTACCTTTTTTTATTTGGTTTAAATCCATTCAGTAGTTTTCAAGATATTAAAGGGAAAATACATTTGTATATCTAGGGCCGTGGATTCAGGGAGATCTCCGGCTGAGATCTGATTGGCTGCCGACACTTCAAACAAGAAGTCTTTGGCAGCCATTTTGGGACTCAACTTCAGCCGGGTCCTAAAAAAAAAAGTAAAAAAGAAAAAAAGAAAAGGGGATAGGGTATGTTTACCCTACCCCCCTAGCCTTGGTCCAAGGCTAAAAAGCATTTTTTTAATTAACAGAGAAATCTGTTGCTGGATCAGCAGATTTCTTTGTGATGTAAAAAAAAAAAAAAGAGTGTCTCACATATCTGAATGCTACAGCCACTGGGTGGGCCATGTCCCAGGGCACTGCAGGTTCATAAAAGGAAGGGGGTGCACAGGCCCCCCTTCTAAGGCTTTTAGTAGCCCTGGGGACCACCACCTATCTGGACTATTATTTAAAAATATGTACAGCCCCCGTGCCCTGGGAATGACCACCTCCCTGGTGCAATATACTGTAAAGAATAATGGGGGGAGTTGTGTGCCCCCTCTGGGCCCTGGGGACCGCAACCTCCATGGAGCTCAAACTTAACAGAATGTGGGAAAGCCAATGGCCTCCCATCCCCTGGGGACCACCACCTACCGGGACAATATGCTACATCAAAAATAAGGGGGGGTCCTGCAGATTCCCCGCACCCCAGATACCACTACCTCACTAAGGCAAAATACTATTAAAATAATAGGTGGGGTTCTGTGGGCTCCCCCCATGCCCTGGGGATTGCCACCTCCCCAGGGCTCAAATAGCATTAAAATAGGGGCCACCAACCCCCTGGGCCAAATCGAAAGACAGAGGGGGCTGCATGACCCCCCTTGTGGAGTCATATGTGGCCCTGGGGACGGCCATGGACGACTCCTGCTACCTCCTGAGGTGCCCACCCTTGGAAGGTAGCTGTTTGCTTTTGCTTGGTAGGAGGTGTCAGCCAAGCAAAATCAAACATAATTCCACTTTCAGCGAGCAGGAGCTTTAAAGATGCTCCCGCTTGCCGAAAGCAGAGTTTTCATTTCCTTCTCTGCCCGCTAACATGCAGACAGGAGAAGAGATGAAAACACTGCTCCTGCACTGAGGGAGCTGATATTTGTAGCAGCTCCTTGCATGCAGGAGCAATGCCAGCTCCCACGGGAGCCGGTGGGACGGCGGGGGGCCTTGAGGCTCCCCCTGTGGTCCCCATAGGTTTACATTGGGTGCCTTGGGCACCCAGTAAAACGTGTCTGGGCCCTGGAAGGTGGGGTCCCCGGGCCATAATTGTCCTAGGGCCCTCTTCCTTTTATAAAATAAGTATTTGGCCCTGGGGAGCTAGTGGTCCCCGAGCCCTGAGGGGTCCTTGTGGCCCCCCTTTAAATATTATAACTATAGCCCCGGGGAGATCCTGGTCCCAGGGGGATGGGGTCTTCGTGGCCTACCATTATTTTTTTAAATGTAGTCCCAGGAAGGTGGTGGTCCCTGGGGCACAGGGGGTCTGGGCACCCCCACGTAATTTTTTTAATGTTGTCCCAGGGAGGTGATGGTCCCCTAGACCAGTGGGATCTGTACGCTCCCCCCACATTGTTTTTAAAATGTAGACCCAGGGAGGTGGTGGTCCCTGGGACCCAAGGGTCCATGCGACCCCCACATAGTTTTATAACTGTAGACTTGGGTAAGTGAGGGTCCCCAGGGCACAGGGGTCCATGCAGCCCCCTTATATTTTTTTACGATGCTCTGGAGAGGTGGTGGTCTGTGTGGCCCTGCTAATATTTTGTATTATGTAGCCCCAGGGAGGTGGTGGAAAGCATTGTACTTTAGAGGGGTTTGATTTACAACTCCCATTCCAGTCTAAGCAACAGTAGGGAAAATGTAGGACTTTGGAGGGGTTAGTTTTACTATTCCTACTCCAGTCTAAGTAACTGTAGGAACAGTGTTAGACTTTGGGACCATTAGATTTACTCTTCCCACTCCCGTCTAAGCAACAGTAGGGAAAGTGTTGGACTTCAAAGCGGTTAAATTTGCCATTCCCACTCAAGTCTAAGCAACAGTAGGGAGACTGTTTCATTACATATTTGAGCAGTCCTATTAATTTTTTACAAATGTATATACACTTACTATAAAACATGAAAAACATTAAATTGCACTATGTAGAAATATATTTATACATATAGTAAGAAGAAAACAATTGTAATATTGTAATACATAAAAAAGAAAGCAAGGAAATACCTAAAATTTCATTTATGAAAATCAACTACCAAAAAAATAACAGAATTATGAACTCAATGCTCATTTATTTTAATTCATACATAAAAACAAATAAAACAAGTAACAAATATCAGTGGACAAACACAAATTTACAAGCATTATCCATTATATTAAACATTTTTAACATTTGTAACACAATATTAAATAAAAAAAATATACATGATTACCAATGAATAAATTACATATAGATTATTATAAAAAATATAACATTAATTTTCTTCTTAACCAAATCACCTAAAGAAAATAACACAGCATTAAAACATACATGGATAATAAACATATAAAACTGAAATACTTATCAAAATAAATAAACCAGTACAATTACATAATCATTAATAAATTAAGTAATTTACATAATTAGCTTTAACGTAATATTGAGTTAAAAAAAGTTAGCATTTAATTCAACAGCATTTATTTTTATTTAACTTCCCACCCTATTCCCCTACAAACCCAGCAACCTGCAACTAAACTATAACTTGAATAGCTCAGTATTATACTACTAACATAACTAACAATCAACAAAATAATTAATTAACAATTAAAACATTATATTCAGAAACTCTGCCACTTCGCATGCCGTCCTAATATTGTCAGGATCAGGACGTATTGTGGTCCTTAGTTCATACTATGTTCATTGTGCATGATTACCTTGGACTACCGACTAGACTGGCATTCTTGTGTTTGGTTGAGAGAAGTTTGGTTACTATGCCACAGAGAAACAACTCTTCGGATCTTTACTTATGTGAACAGTTGCTTCTTATGGGAGTGACCTTGCAGTAGCAGTCTGCAGTTACCTTCCTCTGTCACTTGCTGTCTTGAAAAAGTCACATGTTGTGATGAAACACGTATTTGCTGTCGATGTGCTACTTGATTTATGAGGACTGTTTTTCCTGATTGAAACTGTTGATTTCTTCTCAACTATGCAAGAAGTACAAAGAAGGGACGCGCTTCAGGCACAGCTGATCCGGGAGCCGGCACAGACTCACATCAAAGGGCAGGAGCCCTTTAAATCTGCAATAGCGCTCCCGCCTCGCGGGACACGCTTCAGGCACAGCTGATCCGGGGGCCGGCACAGACTCACATCAAAGGGCAGGAGCCCTTTAAATCTGCAATAGCGCTCCCGCCTCGCGGGACGCGCTTCAGGCACAGCTGATCCGGGGGCCGGGCCCTGTCTCTTTACTCCTTCATCCAGATCTTGGAGCCTGATCTGGCCTAAGCCACAGCTTGCCTGCTAGAAGGAGCGTCTCGCTGCCAAGAGACCGGACACAACCACAGTTTCCAGGTTATATCTTCCTGTTGTTTTCTATTTCGGATTATGGGGAAAAGAAAGGCTGCTGGCCCACCGGCTCCATTGGAAGGTACAAAAAAGCAGAAAAAGCGACCTAGGAAATCAACTATTAAGTCTGCTCAAGGGGAACCTAAATCACTTGATGAGATTGATCTACTTTTTGAGGAGGTGGAGGCTATACTTAATAGCGAACTAGGTTCTCATGGCCTCTTGTCCCCGAAGAAGCTTCCACTCCAACCTAAAAAGATCCAGGAGTTCTTCACCAAGAATAAGAAAGTTCAAACAGCAATTTCTGGGGGCTCAACAGATTGCGTAGGGTCATCGACTGCTAATGCCACTGCCCCCTCACTTCAACAGGGTATTGTGGCATGTAGCAGTACCTCTAATCCTTCACAATTCCAGGGGATTTTGCAAGTGGAGGAAATAGAACGTATACCCCTACCATTGAGTCCTGAGATAAGGTTGGCCCCTAATATTCCATGCAAAAATCGTTTTGAGCTTCTGTCTGAGGAAAGCGATTTGATTGAGGCCCACGACCCCTATACAGCTGTCATAGCTACTGAAGCTGCCACTTCCCCTCCTATTACTATTGACATGTATTCTGATTTGTCTGCCAGTGTAGCTAAACTGCCTTTAATTCTCCAGAGAGTAGATGAAATCAAGGAACTAGTATTGCAGATAACTAAACTGCTTAAGGGGAATATGGCTCATCAATTGGAATGCAAATGTCAGAAATCAGAGGCAGAAGGGGCAGGTGGAACCTTGGTAGTTGATTCTGTTACATCTAATGCTTAAATATGTGAGGGGCCAACTTACCATGCCCAGAGATCAGGATCCTATAGGAGGGCCGTAGAAGGTAACACTTCTTCTCACAATTTCCATCCTAAAAATAAATACACCGGGGGCAACACTATTCCCCTCGGTGGAGATAAGATAAGGAATGGGGAAGACCCTATCGGTAGCTCCTTTGCACAACCGAATTGTCATTCCACTACGAGGCAAAATCCTACTACCAATATACCAAAAAATAGGGATAGCCCCTTTCTAACTAATAGAAAGTTACTTGTTAACCCTCTAACTAAGGATCCAGCTTGCACTTTCTTCTCTCGGAGAATGAACAGTGCTCTAGACGTGTCTCCAAATAGTATTAGTTCTAGACACAGAGCCAACACTCTTTTCCTAACTAATGTCCCAAAGTTGCCATCCAGGTCTGTTGAGGGCCAAGAGTCCAGACTTAACAAGGTTATTCACTGGCTACGCAATCGGCAGGGATGCCTTTCAGTTATACGCTCGGACATTCTAAAAACTGAAAGATGGAGCCCCTCTGGGTCAAATCTTGATGTAATTATGATTGTGTTTTGGGATAAATTCTTGGCAGACCAACTTATTGACTCTGTTGCACGCAAGGGACAGCACAAGGAGCTAAAAGGAGGAGGCATCAGGCTAGTTTCTAATCTAACTGACTCCAAACAGGTTCCTGTGTCTGGTCCTACTGCCAATGTTATTGAGAGAGGCTCTAGGGAGGAAGGCGTATTTTTGCATCATGGTTCTGTATGACTGTCTTCCGCCCAGAAAGCCGTCACTCAGGATAATTTAGTGGCATCCTCAATAGACAAATCAGACAAGACCCTTGTTAATGAGCCGAATTATAAGGATGCTTGTTGGACTTTTGCTTTTGCAGGGTCATCCCCAGACTTTTTTGCCTCCTGCCTCCTATATTTTTCTGACATGTTGCTGTTGGCTTTTTAACTCTGAGCACTTTACCACTGCTAACCAGTGCTAAAGTGCATATGCTCTACTGTTTAAATTGTATGTAAGTGGTTTATCCATGATTGGCATATTTGATTTACTAGTAAGTCCCTAGTAAGGTGCACTAGAGGTGCCAGGGCCTGTAAATCAAATGCTACTAGTGGGCCTGCAGCACTGGTTGTGCCACCCACATAAGTAGCTCTGTAATCATGTCTCAGACCTGCCACTGCAGTGTCTGTATGTGTATTTTTACACTGTAAATTCGACTTGGCAAGTGTACCCACTTGCCAGGCCTAAACCTTCCCTTTCCTTACATGTAAGGCACCCCTAAGGTAGGCCCTAGGTAGCCCCAAGGGCAGGGTGCAGTGTATGGATAAGGTAGGACATATAGTAATGTGGTTTATATGTCCTGACAGTGAAATACTGCCAATTTCGTTTTCACTGTTGCAAGGTCTGTCTCTCTCTCATAGGATAATATGGGGGCTACCTTTAAATATGATTAAAGTGTAGATTCCCCTAGAGAGTAGATGGACATGTGGAGTTTGGGATCCCTGAACTCACAATTTAAAAATACATCTTTTAGTAAAGTTGATTTTAAGATTGTGAGTTTGGAAATGCCACTTTTAGAAAGTGAGCATTTTCTTGCTTAAACCATTCTGTGACTCTGCCTTGTTTGTGGATTCCCTGTCTGGGTCAGTTGACAGTTGGGTTGTTTTTCACCTCACACCAGACAGTGACACAAAGGGAGCTGGGGTGTAATCTGCATTTCCTGATTAGCCATCTCTGCTAGGAGGGAGGGGTGGAGTGGTCACTCTCATCTGAAAGGACTGTGCCTGCCTCTGACAATGCTGTCTCCAACCCCCTGGTGTGTGTCTGAGGCCTTGCCTGGGCAAGGCAGGATTTCACAAGAGGGTGTGAGTCCCCTTTGAAGGAAGGTGACTTCAAAGACTAAAATGGGTATAAGAAGGGCACCCAAACTTACAAACTTCAGAAACACTTCTGGAATCAAGAGGAACCTCTGCCTGGAGAAGAGCTGATCGCTGAGGAACAAGTGCTGCCCTGCCTGTGACTGTGCTTTGTGGAGCTTTCCTGCAGTGCTGCTTCTGCCAGAGTAAGAGGGCAAAGACTGGACTTTGTGTGCCTTCCATCTTGAAGAAGAAATCTCCAAGGGCTTGATGTAGAGCTTGCCTCCTGTTATTGAAGTCTCAGGGATAGCAAAGACTTCTTCCTGCCAGCACCTGGAGTCTCTGGAGAGACCCCTACTCTGCTCTGTGGTGCCCTTCCAGTTCCTGGGACCCTGAAAGGAGAGGCTGGCAGCCTAAGGACAAAAATACACGCACCGAGCGCCGTGCGGAGAAAAGATCGACGCGAATCCGATCGCGGCTGAGAAAACGACGCGACGCCGGTTCCGCAGCTGAGAAACGACGCCGCAGGAAACGCGACCGAAGAATCGACGCCCGGAGCAGGGGAAACGACGCGCAGCATCGCTGACGAAGGCTGAGAGATCGCAACCTGCGCCGCGGGACTTTCGGACCGACGCGTGGCTGGCTGTTTCGACGCGCATCGCCGTGCCGAGTTGTTTTCGACGCATATAACCGTGCAGGGTTATTTTCGACGCGCACAGCCCGTGCGGGGTTATTTTTGACGCAAACCAGGTACATTTTCACGCTAGCAGCGCTAGTGTGTTGTTACAACTACCTAAAGACTCTTTTTATTTTAAACCTTTAAAAAATCATAACTTGACTTGTGTATGTTGGATTTTTGTCGTTTTGGTCTTGTTTTGTCTAGATAAATATTTCCTATTTTTCTAAACTGGTGTTGTGTCATTTTGTAGTGTTTTCATTAAGTTACTGTGTGTGTTGGTACAAATACTTTACGCCCAGCACTCTGAGGTTAAGCCTACTGCTCTGCCAAGCTACCAAGGGGGTAAGCAGGGGTTAGCTGAGGGTGATTCTCTTTTATCCTAACTAGAGTGAGGGTCCTTGCTTGAACAGAGGGTAACCTGACTGTCAACCAAAGACCCCATTTCTAACATTGGTGACCAGCGGTCGGGATTTGGACTTGTATTTGTACTTGACATACAGTAATTAAGTGTACACTACTGTTTTGATCTCAGACCACTACGTGACCACATATTACTTGTCTTGTGATTCTGCTTTTTGTTCTCTGATGTCCTCCTGGAAGTATTGATGATATTTTTGGACTTTGTTTTTTGGTTGTGAAGCCTTTGCAGAAATGGAAGTCAATTTCTGGCACCTATCTATGTATAAAAAGTGGCAGCTTAAAGCATTCTGCATGGAAAGGGGACTGGCTGTGAACAAGGAATCCAGAAGGGAGGATCTTGAGTCAGCCCTGCTTCAGGATGAATTGAAACGTTGTCAGGCAACACCACCAAATGAGTCTGAGGAGGATAACTACTCTGAGGAGGAGGATTACTCCAAAGAGGAGGGCAGTGGCCCTGAGGAGGGAACAGAAAGAGATGATAGGCTCCTAGCTCGAATCCGGAGTCTGGAAGAGTTTAAGAGGGCCGAGGAGAAGAGAGCCTTAGCCCTGGCAGAAAGGAGGAGGGACTTAGAGATTAAAAAAATGATTTATGCTTACGAGCTTAAATTGAAAGAGCTGGAAGTCATGAGGGCTGAGTCCAGCTGGAATGGTGGCAGCAACAATTGTATATCCAGTGATGCTGCAGAAGTACACATGCCCAGAGAGGTGGTGCCCTACTTGAAGGAGGGAGTTAACACACGCCAGGAGGTTCAGGGGTATGAGGTAGCTCCAGTGATGCACAGGGTCCCTGAGGTGGATTGGGGAACTGGCATGGGGAGTCATATTCCTACCAGTGGGAGGGACACTCTACTGACTCTAGTTGAGAGTGACAGGGAGAGGGGTTCCCCCCAGGTAGAAGTCCTGGTTATGGAGTGTGAAAACATCCCAGAAGAGTGTGGGTTGAGTGTCAGGGACAGTCAGGTACTGTCTCACCAGTCTCAGGAGGGTGATGTGGGGTACTTTGTCAAGGCAGAGTCACTGGATGGTTGGGTGAAGGGTACTTTGGTTAATTCATGTGAGGGGCTGAGTGATGTAATTGCTGGAGAGCATATGTCTAGTCCTTATTTTCCAGAGCTATGCCAACACCAGGTGGAGTGTGAGTTCTCTGACCCCAGGGAGCTTACAATGGAGGCAGACTTCTGGGTGAGTACCAGAGAGTCTGAAGAGGCATTTGGGGGTGCTCCTGAGAGGAGTGGTCTAGGTAGTTCCCAACCAGGTGAGGTAGGGAAGGATTGTAGTGTCCCAGGTAGGTCCCAGTGTAGTGGGATGGGTGAGGGACCCCATGTCCAGTCTCAGAGGAGAGGGAATGGGGATGGGTTGAGGCCCAAAGTGCCCGAGATCCGGTCCCAGGTCCTGGAGGGTTCCCTGCGGGAACCCCAGGAGGGGAGCCTAGCCTGTACCATAGGGCCATCTGTTGAGGGAGACCCCACAGTGTCAGGAGAACTTGGGGGGGCGGCTGTAGCCAGCGTCCCACCAGTTCTGGTGTCTGGCAGTACCACTCCTAGTGAGGGGGTGCAGAAGTCCAGACAGAGGGTTGAGAGGGGGTTGCGGACCCCAGTGGAGAACCTGGAGGGTCAGGGGTCAGCTCTGAGAGCAGAGCCCCCCATGAATGACCTTGGTGAGACCATTTCTGGGTTGGGGGGAATCCAGACTCTGTCAGATGGGCAGAGGTCAGGAGACCTGCGCCAGCCAGACTCTTGTGTGGCCCTTCGGGACAGTGTGTCCCTTGAGGGGGGTAAGTGTGCCCCCCTGGAAGTCCTGGTGTGCCAGGCAATGGTTCAACCGCAGGGTGGTGACTCTGGGTTGAATGATCAGGTTCAGGGGGTAAACTCTGACCTGATGGGGGGTAAGTGTGCTCCCAAGGAAGTCCTGGTGTGCCAGGCAGTGGTTCAACCGCAGGGTGATGACCCTGGGTTGGATGACCAGGTTCAGAGGGTAAACTCTGACCTGGTAGGGGGTAGGTATGCCCCCCAGGAAGTCCTGGGTTGCCAGGCAGTGATCCAGTCTGTGGGTACAGACCCTAGATTGGGAGGCCAGGTTAAGGGTGTCCCCCCTGACCTGGAGGAAGGGGCTACTGCTAACAGTGCCCCTACCATGTTGTCTTCTGGGGGGGCCACTCCTAGTTGGGTGGTTCCGGACCCCAGAAGAGAGGGCAGGGGGAGGGAAGCCTCACCCCTGACCCTGGTCCAACCTGAAGGTACAGACCCCAGGTTGGAGGATCAGTTGCAGGTTAACATCCCTGCACTGATGGAAGAATTGTGCAGGACTGCTTCTACAAGCACCCTGACAGTTTTTGACTCTGGGGGTGCCGCTTCTGCAGGAAGGGTACAGAGCCCCAGAGGGGAGGACCAGGGTCAGGTTGTCATCCCTGACCTGGTGGAAGAGAGAGTGGTCAAAGGGTGCCAGGCACCTGGGGCTACCACCCCGCACTCTCCACAGTCACAATGGTTAGAGAGGCCTGAGGTCGGGCTCTCATCCCTGACAGTTGTCTGGGGCCACTGTGGCTTGCTGTCCTGGTGGACAGAGTTGCCCCTGGGGGGGGAAGGACGAGAGTCACACCCCAGGGGTGGAGTGGGCAACACCATTGTGTTGGCCCTGGTGGTACTATCTGCCCATTGCAATACATCTGTGAGCAAAGTAAAGTTAGGTGTTGCACAGATGGTGTCTGTAGATGTGGAGAAGGGTTCCCCATGGGTTAGCTTAGTGGGCCCTGAGAGTATGGACAGAGGGATCCAACTGGAGTCAGGAAGGCGTAGAACTGGAGCATGCCCCTGCTGTTGTGGGCCTGGGTCCCTGTTCTATCGCCCCAATCAGGGAAGTACATCAAGGTATTGATTGTTCTCCCCTGGCTTTAGGCTGGTAGGGGGTCGTGTTGGACTTTTGCTTTTGCAGGGTCATCCCCAGACTTTTTTGCCTCCTGCCTCCTATATTTTTCTGACATGTTGCTGTTGGCTTTTTAACTCTGAGCACTTTACCACTGCTAACCAGTGCTAAAGTGCATATGCTCTACTGTTTAAATTGTATGTAAGTGGTTTATCCATGATTGGCATATTTGATTTACTAGTAAGTCCCTAGTAAGGTGCACTAGAGGTGCCAGGGCCTGTAAATCAAATGCTACTAGTGGGCCTGCAGCACTGGTTGTGCCACCCACATAAGTAGCTCTGTAATCATGTCTCAGACCTGCCACTGCAGTGTCTGTATGTGTATTTTTACACTGTAAATTCGACTTGGCAAGTGTACCCACTTGCCAGGCCTAAACCTTCCCTTTCCTTACATGTAAGGCACCCCTAAGGTAGGCCCTAGGTAGCCCCAAGGGCAGGGTGCAGTGTATGGATAAGGTAGGACATATAGTAATGTGGTTTATATGTCCTGACAGTGAAATACTGCCAATTTCGTTTTCACTGTTGCAAGGTCTGTCTCTCTCTCATAGGATAATATGGGGGCTACCTTTAAATATGATTAAAGTGTAGATTCCCCTAGAGAGTAGATGGACATGTGGAGTTTGGGATCCCTGAACTCACAATTTAAAAATACATCTTTTAGTAAAGTTGATTTTAAGATTGTGAGTTTGGAAATGCCACTTTTAGAAAGTGAGCATTTTCTTGCTTAAACCATTCTGTGACTCTGCCTTGTTTGTGGATTCCCTGTCTGGGTCAGTTGACAGTTGGGTTGTTTTTCACCTCACACCAGACAGTGACACAAAGGGAGCTGGGGTGTAATCTGCATTTCCTGATTAGCCATCTCTGCTAGGAGGGAGGGGTGGAGTGGTCACTCTCATCTGAAAGGACTGTGCCTGCCTCTGACAATGCTGTCTCCAACCCCCTGGTGTGTGTCTGAGGCCTTGCCTGGGCAAGGCAGGATTTCACAAGAGGGTGTGAGTCCCCTTTGAAGGAAGGTGACTTCAAAGACTAAAATGGGTATAAGAAGGGCACCCAAACTTACAAACTTCAGAAACACTTCTGGAATCAAGAGGAACCTCTGCCTGGAGAAGAGCTGATCACTGAGGAACAAGTGCTGCCCTGCCTGTGACTGTGCTTTGTGGAGCTTTCCTGCAGTGCTGCTTCTGCCAGAGTAAGAGGGCAAAGACTGGACTTTGTGTGCCTTCCATCTTGAAGAAGAAATCTCCAAGGGCTTGATGTAGAGCTTGCCTCCTGTTATTGAAGTCTCAGGGATAGCAAAGACTTCTTCCTGCCAGCACCTGGAGTCTCTGGAGAGACCCCTACTCTGCTCTGTGGTGCCCTTCCAGTTCCTGGGACCCTGAAAGGAGAGGCTGGCAGCCTAAGGACAAAAATACACGCACCGAGCGCCGTGCGGAGAAAAGATCGACGCGAATCCGATCGCGGCTGAGAAAACGACGCGACGCCGGTTCCGCAGCTGAGAAACGACGCCGCAGGAAACGCGACCGAAGAATCGACGCCCGGAGCAGGAGAAACGACGCGCAGCATCGCTGACGAAGGCTGAGAGATCGCAACCTGCGCCGCGGGACTTTCGGACCGACGCGTGGCTGGCTGTTTCGACGCGCATCGCCGTGCCGAGTTGTTTTCGACGCATATAACCGTGCAGGGTTATTTTCGACGCGCACAGCCCGTGCGGGGTTATTTTTGACGCAAACCAGGTACATTTTCACGCTAGCAGCGCTAGTGTGTTGTTACAACTACCTAAAGACTCTTTTTATTTTAAACCTTTAAAAAATCATAACTTGACTTGTGTATGTTGGATTTTTGTCGTTTTGGTCTTGTTTTGTCTAGATAAATATTTCCTATTTTTCTAAACTGGTGTTGTGTCATTTTGTAGTGTTTTCATTAAGTTACTGTGTGTGTTGGTACAAATACTTTACGCCCAGCACTCTGAGGTTAAGCCTACTGCTCTGCCAAGCTACCAAGGGGGTAAGCAGGGGTTAGCTGAGGGTGATTCTCTTTTATCCTAACTAGAGTGAGGGTCCTTGCTTGAACAGAGGGTAACCTGACTGTCAACCAAAGACCCCATTTCTAACAATGCTCTACCCTCAAAACATGGGACTGTAACGGGAACCAATGGGTTATCCATTATGACTTGGAATCTTGCTGGCCTTGCTAGGAAACTGGATGATGTGGACTGGGTTGCCTACATCAAGTCACAAGATGTGTGTCTGTTTCAAGAAACCTGGGTCGAGGGCAAATCAAGTATGGATGGGTTTCTCTCTTTTAATATCCCTGCACAGCCATCAGAGAAAGCAACTGGTCGTGCAAAAGGGGGACTTTTAATTCTTTTAAATTCAAAGCTCCAATGTGATTATAAGGTTTTAGAATTTGATTGTCCCGACTTGATGGGCTTACAAATTTCTTTTCATCAAAATTTTAACATAACTCTTATCAATGTTTATGCCCGCTCTGTTGCCCGTGGTACAGAATCACATATTTTAACTTTACTCTCTGACTTTTTAGACACGATACAAACGAATTCCTATTTAATTATCGCAGGGGATGTTAATTGCACTTTTGAACCCTCTGCATTTCTTAGTGATTTAACTGTGGAAGAGGATGAATTATGGGGGATTGCACAATTGGATGGTGATAGTTATCCTCCACGCTCTCGTGTCGCAGCACAGCTCGCTACATTATGCTTAAAGTTTGGCCTAAGGGCCTGCAATGGTCGAACCCCTTCTGATTTAAACCTCGCACCGACATTCCTACGAGGCTCTGTGGCCAGTGTAATTGATTATTTTTTGGTGGATGTGCGTCTTTGGCCACTGCTGCTAGACATGAGGGTAGATTCAAGATGCGAGAGTGATCACTTCCCACTGCTGCTTACCCTTTCTGGGAATATCTTTGGCAGAATCTCGAATACGCAACCATCAATGGTCCCTCCCCCTATTTTAAATAATGCTAATACAAAGGTGAGATGGCCTAAAGTCATGTCAAACCCCTATTTGCTACGTAAGATTTATCAAGTGTTTTTAGATAATTTGTCAGTTTACGAAGACCTCGAGCCCGAAGCCATCCCACTTCTTGATATCCACGAAGATATGATAGTCAAACTTCAAAGTGTTTTTTATAAAAAGGCAGCCATGGTAAGCCGGCAACACGGGGGTTTATCTAACAGTAGATGGTTTAATGATGCATGTATGAGGGCTAAGATCGAGCTAAGAAAGGCCATAAAGGCCGGGTCCACGGGGGCGATCAAACAAGCAAGATGTATGTACAAAAAGGCAATTTTACAATCAAAGAAAAGTTGGGAAGATGTTATTTGGCAGGATTTGTTAGATGCTACAAAAGCAAACAACAATACGCTTTTCTGGGAACTGCTGACTAAGCATGAGAGAGGGGGTAGGTCTAATCTAAGGAACCATATTCAAGCCAGAACCTGGGTGGAGCACTTCTCTCTCTTGTATGAAGGAACTATCTCCACTGGGGCTGTTGACTGTGATAAAGTGGGATTAGACCCCCTAATTCTACAAAACACTAACCTTGCCACTTCTCCACTCGATGGGAATCTATATAACTCTGAGAGTTATATTTGTTTCTCCTTAGAAGAAACTGCAGAGGCTATCAACTCTTTAAAGTCAGGTAAAGCCCCAGGTCCCGATAAAATTCCAGGCGACCTTTATAAATCAGAGTTATCTATATGGACCTGGTACATTAACCTACTGTCAAATAAAATCACAAAAGGAGGACAGATCCCTGAGACGTGGAAGGGTGCAGAAATTATCCCAATTTACAAAAAGGGTAATGTAAATCTTCCAATCAATTACAGACCGGTCAGTTTAATCGATAATTTACAAAAAATCTTTGCCAAACAGTTGCTAGTTAGACTATCGAGCTGGGTGACGGAGCAGCAGATCCTTTCACCGCTTCAGGCAGGGTTCCGCTCCAGAGTTAGCACGGTTGACCAGGCTTTTAGGTTGGCCGTGCTACACTGGAAATATGTAGTCTTGGCAAAGCAAACTTTATATGTCATTTTTGTTGATCTGCGTTCTGCTTTTGATTTGGTCCCAAGAGATAAACTTTGGGGAGTGTTACACAAAATAGGGGCACCACCCGATATTATCCATCTATTAATACGCATGCATGAAGGTACATATGCGCAAGTAAGATGGGGCAATCAAGGTGAATTGACTAACAAATTTCCCATTAAAAGAGGTGTCCGTCAGGGATGTGTGCTTGCACCACTTCTGTTTTCTTTATTCATCAACGAGGTGCTCCAAGAACTAATGACATGCCAGAACGATGCCCCCACCCTAGTCAATCAGAAAATCCCAATTCTCCTTTTTGCGGATGACTCTCTATTGATTTCAAAAACCCCTATGGGGTTGCAAATTCTTGTGGACAGATTTAAATCATTTTGCTGGAACTTTGGTTTGGAGCTGAACACGAAGAAAACGAAATTGATGGTGCTTCGCTCTGGCCCTCGTAAGAAATGTACTATTAGGTTAGATGGAGCTATTTTGGACCAGGTTAGCTCCATTGACGACTTGGGTGTGAGACTTACAGATTCACTCCTTTTGGAGGAACAAGTTGGCAAGAGTGCTGGGCTTTTGCAACACCGGGCAGCATCCATATTGCGCCTCTATAGGAATACGATCGCTAAAGTTGTGTCTCCAGCAGTAAAGATTTATGTGGCTAAGGCACAGGGTGCTGCTGTTTACGGCGCAGAGATCTGGGGCACATCAGGTAGTAGTAGGATAACAAAAATTGAGAATAGCTTTGCAGGGGCTTTATGTGCTTGCCCTATTAGCACCCCATTAACCCCCCCTATTTTTAGACCTAGGGTTTAAACGAATAGCTGATTTAATTATCTTACGGCCTCTATTATATTGGGTGAGGCTTTGGGTAGTTCCCGAACTGGCCATATATAAGTTTTCTCTATTAGAATTGTTAAAATGCCCTAACTCGACGTCCATTCCATGGATCAAATACGGATCCGGTTGGTTTTGCACACTGGGATTGAGGAACTTTTGGGAGAATCCCCAGCAACTCGTGCAGTCCCATGTAAAAGTACTGAAAGGAGCTTACTGGTCCCACATACGTAATAATTACATATCTCAAAAATCGAATGGTCATTTAACTAATTTGTTTATTGACTTTAAATGGTATCCAGAGTTCGAACTATATTTAGATATAATACCTGATTTACTAGGCAAAAGTTTGTATGCCAGATTTCGATTTGGAACATTACCTTTGAAGGCCTTGACGAGCAGATGGGGACCCAAGTTAAGCTCTGATATCTGTCCTGCATGTGGCACTTCTTCCGAAACAGTAGAACATTTTATGTTTTTTTGTCCCGCTTACTCAATCCCAAGGTTCAAATGGATTCACAAAATATGTCGGGAATTGAACTTAAGGAAATGTCTTTTAGCTTTGAGGATTTTAAAAAGCCATAATTCAAATGTGACAATTTATGCAGTAAGTAAGTTTTTAGTAATGGCATGGCGCATACGCATCTTTTATTTACAATGATTTCAAATTGTTCCAAGTCGGGCAAACATGGACTTTACTTCTTTTTTTTAAACTCTGCTATGATATTATGATGTTTATTTATATTTATATTGTACTGTATTATATTGCTTTGATGGTCTGTGGCCGAATAAAGCTTATGTGTGAAACAAAGAAGAATATGTAACTTGTCTGATAATAAAAAACTTGATGTGATTGGAATCTCCATATACTCATTACATTGTATGGAATTACTTTGAGTGCTGTGGCTCCATCCTCTGTCTACTGTAGTATATGTGCTATGTTTAGTGCATGTTTATGCCTTGGGGTAGTGGGGCATTGGCAACCATACAGCACCACCTTCTAATTCTTTTGATGAAGCAAAACTTGGAATTGTTCCAAACTACTGTTGGGCATTCATAGGATGTGCAGTTAACATGCCATCACTACCCTTTTCTTTTTCTTTTTTAACAATTAAAAACTAATTAACTCTAATTTTTAATTATTTATGACTAAATTAAATACCCACTTTATACACCTACAAACCCAACTACCTGCTAATAAAACATAAACTAACAACCTTATTACGAGGCTGGCAGTCCTAGGACCGCCAGCCTCGTAGTGGTGGTTGGACTGCCACAACTGTGGCGGTCCGACTGCCACATTACAACCCAGACAGGCAGACCCACCAAGAGACTGCCGTTTCCACCAGGAACATTATTATCGACAGGGTGACGGCAGTTGGATTTGTAACCAGCTAGGGTGGTGCTGAACTCAACGCCACCTGGCTGATTACAACCCCACTTTCCGGAAGCCTTTCGGCTAGTGGAAGTCAGTGCTGGGGGCCTCCCTGCCCTGCACCATCAGAATGAGCACTGTCAGCAGTGCAGACAGTGTGCATTCTGAGGTTGCTGGTCCGCCCCCTCTGTGCTATCGTATAGGACTTGGCTCCCTTATATCGTAGCACTGTTCCCGCCGGACTGACCAGTGGAAACGCTCTATTACAATGTTCCCACTGGTCAGCCTGGTACGATGGTGGCGTCCTACCTGCAGGATTGGCGGTCAGCTGGTCCGACCTCAAATAACATAATGAGGCCTTAAATGTTTTATTGTAAATGTAAAATATAACACGTAAGAAATTTACATAATTAATACTAAATTTTTACAAATTTACAATAGAAAACAAATTAATATTAAAATATGAGTATTTTTAGTTTACATAACAACCCCTACATTCCCCTACAAACCAAACAACCCACTATGACACTACAAATTACTAATAACAAAAAATTACTAAAGGGGGTCATCACAATTTTGGCAATCGGAAACATCCGAACGCCAAACTCCAGACGAGGAGACCGCCATTGTACTGGCGGTCTCCCCACCGGCCCCATTACAACTTCCCCTCTGGGCTGACGGGAACCCAGGTTCAGCCCAGTGGAAAAAGTGCAGCAGTATGGCTGCTGGTTCATAATTGAGCTGGCGACAATGCTTCTGCACATAGGGTGCAGTAGCACCCTTGAAATGCACATTTCAAGGGTGCTGGGCAGGGGGACCCCTGCACTTGTTCTCTGCCAGCTTTTTCATGACAGTGAAACTGCCATGAAATGGCTGGCGGAGAGCAAGGCTGTAATTAGCAGGGCGGCACTGACTTCAGCTGAAATTTAGAGCCCTCAAAGTGTTTTTTCGGAACTACAGAGAGAGCTTGGGGACCTTGAACCTCTAGGGTGTCTCTCCATGAGTAACTCAAGTCAGAGTAATGTTAGTCTATCTAGCCCTTAGTTTCCGGTCTGTCAGGAAAACCATTCCAAGGCTGTGGACTCCATGAGACATTCATAACGTTGGTGTTCCAGCCCCTGATTGAACAAGGCCAAAGTCCACAACGCATGAGCTGTCCATGCACGGCGTCTTTACTACTCCTTCTGGCATGCTCAATTCCGCTGATAGAATTTCAACAGACTGTTCACCCATAAATGCAGACATTAACTTTTGGCACATGACCAATCAGACTTTTGGATACACAGTTAATCATACCAGGCCCTGCCTATGCATACCACTGGTCCCCCATGTCAATCACAGAGGTAACAATGTATCTCCCTCCTGAGCCACGGTAACTGTTGCCCCACAGGAAGAACTTGCAGGAGGCCCATTCTCAAACAGGTCTACACAAACATGAGGCGTGGTCTCCAGGGATCCTGACACTGTCATATGTCAGAGAGTTCCTTGCAAATCTATATTAAGAAAGTTACCAATCAAGGATAAATCCTCTATTAAGGAAGAAGTTGCCAACACAGCCTCGCAAAACTATGAAGAGGGCAACATTTCAGTTGGGAGGTAACGGATTACCAACAGCGAATATAGACGCAGGTTGACCATGCTTACAAAAATGTCTTGAGTAAGATATTCGATGGAATTTGGAGATTCCGCAACAATGCAGAACAATGAAAATAAGACAAAAACTAAGATGCTACTACAATCTGCAAAAAAAGGCAATTAAAACGGAAAATGTGAATTTCGTCAGGGAGGTGGGGTTTGTAAACCTGAGATACGCACAAGAACATTGAACAGTTTCACAGGTTTCAAGGAAACTTGGTGATTGTATAACACCCACCGGCAGTGTGAAATGTAAGCAAGACAGGAAAGCAAGAGTATCAGCGAAATGCATTAAAACGGTAGGTGAATTCTGGTGACCTTGGCCCTGATCTACACTTTTTTTGCATGGCATTACCATCATTTTTTTACGCAAAGCGGCGCAAACGTACAAAATACAATTGTATTTTGTATGTTTGCGTCGCTTTTGCGCCAATAAATAACGGTAATGCGGTGTAAAAAAAGTACAAGTCAGGGCAGGGCCCTAGTGCATTGGACACAGATAGGGTAATCTAACATTTGTGAAGGGCTCAAGAATGATTGAGGATTCTACGACAGGGTGTAGCTATTAATAAACAGTGCAGAAGGTGCAGTAGCACCAGGGCTCAAAGGTGTGAGGGGCCCCTTGCACTTCAATTCAAATTCAGTTGTTTTTTTCAACTGCCAAACCAGGGGATGGTGCCTATGTTATTTGCTTGTTTTAGGGCTTTTGCACCTTAGCTACGCCACCGATTCTACGGCAACGAGTGTCTTAAAGCCCATATTTATTCTATTTTTGCACCACAATTGCGTCATTTTTTTATGTAAAAGCGGCACAAACTTACAAAATACCATTGTGGGCCGTATTTATAGGCCCCTAGCGCCACAGGATAGTCACTTTTAGTGACGCTCCTGTGGCGCTAAGCACATCACCGTATTTACAAAGTGACGTTAAGCCACTTTTTGTGGCTTAACGCCACCTTGTAAATACAGCCCCTTCCCACACAGCACTGTGCGTGGAAGGGGCATGCAATGGGTGTGCTGTGGGTGTGCCTCAGCAACACCCATTGTATTATGACACTGTCTCAGATTTATGAAATCTCGTAAACCTGAGGCAGCGCCAAAATCTAATGCCATCCACAGGGGTGGCATTAGCAGGGTGCAACGAGGAGGAATACTTTTATTCTTCCTCATTTTTTGCTTTTTCTATGCCTGCATTCTGCCGCACACATAGAAAAAGAAAAATGCCAGAAATTATTGTTTATGTGCGGGAAGGTGTCCCTTCCCGCACAAAAATAATCATTTGAAAATGACGCATTGGCACTTTTCTTTAAATCTGGCCCTATATTTTGTAAGTTTGTGCCGCTTTGCTGTCAAAAAATGACGCAAATGCGGCAAAAAAAAAGTATAAATATGGGCCTAAGTGTAACCGGGCTGAAGGAGGAGAGGGTTTAAAACGGCAAACGTGAATTTTGGTTCGGTGGTACCGGTGTGTGACTGTGATGTACGCGAATCGGAAAATCTGCCCTTTCTTGAGGCTTCCAGTCTACCGGTAAACTGGTTTATGGTAAACGGCAGACCACCGAAAGCACAGTGGTTTATGACGGGATTAGGAAAACAGAAGTTGACGTCTGCCTACGGCGGCCGCTTCCCGAACGCTATGGATACCACAGGACGTGGGGAAGTTGAGTGTGTGCAGGAGTGAGCCTATTATTTCCAGTTTTTGTGCGAGTGGAATGTAAACCACACCCACGTTACACAACCGTGCACGCGAGGGCTTGTTCTAAAATACCCGAGAAATAATTATTTAAAGATTAACATGGTATCGTCATGGGGTTTGTTTTCCTTCAATGAGTCTGTTTTTTGCAGGTTATCGTATTTTAATGGGTGGGATGTGCAGTCTTGGAAAGGGCCGGGCAGTGTGATGTCATTTAAACTGAAATGTTCAGAGGGAACTGGGATGGTGCGAAGTCTCACCTTTTAGAGTAAGAGGCGGACCTGGAAAAATGTAAAAGCTAATCCTTTATTTTGTGAGAGGTGGCTTAGAACATTGTAAGTGTTCACCGTTTAACACGTTAGAGGTGATGTTGGAACATTGTGAAGGTTCACCTTTTAGCCTCTGGGAGGTGAAGTTTGAACATTGTGAGGGTTCACCCCTTAACCTGTGAGAGGTGAGGTTGGAACATTGTGAGGGTTCACCTTTCAGCCTGTGAGATGTGAGGTTTGAACATTGTGAGGGTTCACCCTTTAACCCGTGAGATGTGAGGTTTGAACATTGTGAGGGTTCACCCTTTAACCCGTGAGAGGTGTTTTTGGCACATTAAGAGGGTCCATCCTTTAGCCCAAGAGAGGCAGACTGGGAACAAGAAAGACCTCATCCTTTAACCTGTGACATGTTGAGTAGGAACGTTGTAAGAGCTCACAAGTTAGCCTGTGAAAGGAAGATTTGGAATATTGTGAGAGGTGAAAATGAAAGATTGTAAGGGCTCAGCCTTCAACCTGTGAGAGGTGTCCCTAGAACGTTCTGAGGACTCAAGTGAGAGGTGGTCTGGAACCTTGAGAGAGCTCAATCTTTTAGCCTGTAAAAGGTGGGATTGGAAGAATGTGAGGGTTCAACTGTTAGCCAGTGAGAGGAGGGGTTGTGGACATTTGCCTGTCTCTGGTAAGTCTGTGTAGATATAGATAGATAACTGTGTCTGTGTCTCACACTATTTCCTGTGTGAGATGTTGGAGCTGTGGAGGTTGCTGTGCGTTTCTCTCACGCTAAACCCCTGTATTAGAATAGACTGAATTTGATCTTATCTCTTACTTTCACTCCATATTATATTTGAGATGACAGAGCTATGTGAGTGCTGTGTGTAGTGTCTTGCTCCCACCCTGAATGAGGAGAGGCTGGATATGATCGAAGTGGCTCATTTTCACACGTTATCCTGGCTGCAGGAGTCCTTGGGGTTGTGTAACTAGCTGCATGTCCGTCTCCCACATCATACGCTGCTAGGGGGTGGCTGTATTAGATCGTGTCTCACTCCGTGGGTAAAGTACATAAAAAAGAATGGTAACTTTTATCTTGAGTGCAATTAAGTGGTGTCAGGCCGTGGGTATGCGGGGCCAGAGACCTGGTTAAAAATAACACAATACTCTGCAACTATGTTTTGGTGTTACATATTCAGTCAAATACATATAAAATATAAAACGTGCCCCGTAACAAAATAAATGCAAGTTAATAAAATTGGTAGGAAACGTGCGCTTTTACCTTACGAAAGTGTGATTGGTTAATGTAATCACTAGAGATGCCCGTGTATATAACCAGAGAGTCACAGAACTGAATTCTGATTGGGAACAGTGATACTTCTAGCTATAGTGCTAAGGCTCAAAGCAACTAGGACTAAAAGCACTGTGAATATAACATAGTATTACACAAAATGTAACCAAGGCTGCAGCAAAATGTGCAGAAATTGAGTGTGACCCTCTGTCCCACCCCATAGACTCCCTGAGGAATGCACTCCAAGTCAAGGTGCTGGTACTACATCGCTTCATCAAAGCATGCATCAAAGTCTTTGCAACTTCATTACCTCTCTTCACCAAACAAATCTCAAACCCTTTGCATTGTGCAACCCCCTTTACCAGGCAATCGTCAAAGACATTGCAAGAGTACAACCAATCTCTACCAAGCAATCATCATATTCTAAAAATTGGACAGTATCCAACAACAAATGATCATCAAACCCTTGGCAAGTGCACTACCCATCTTCACCAAACAGCAAGCATACTCATTGCAACTCTCCAAGTCCTATAAATAAACAAACATCAAACTGATGGGAACAGTGCAACCCTTTATCACAAAAATAATCAAAGTCCCTGCAGATGTACAACCCCACTTCACAGAACCATCATCAAACTAATGCTAAGTGTACAACTCTGACACCATTCATCGGAGTCTGACAAGTGCACAACCTCTATTACCAACACAAAAAAATCTAACGCTTGGTAAGAGTGCGCTATTCACCAAATAGCTACTAGTTACTGCAAATGTACAACTGTTCTTCACCAAAAATAATCAAACTTATGGTAACTATCCAAGCTCTAGCAATATATATCAAAATGATCACAAGTATACAACCCTATTAACAAGCAAATATCAAACTGAGGGCATTTGTGCAAACCCACATCACCAAACATAATCAAACTCATTGCAGATTAGATGTACAACCCCACTTCAGAAAACAGTCACCAAACTAACACCATGGGTTTACCCACATATTTCTAACTCGTGGCAAATGGACACCCTTTGTCCACCAAACAAGTATCACACTCATACTTAGTGTGCATCTTCAACAAAAATAAATAGCACTCGTGACATAGGGGAACTGGGCTTTACTGTGCGAATAACACACTGCACCCCAACTGCACACACTTCTTCAAGTCTAACGCATACATTTCCCTATATAGCACATGCCTACAGTCTTTGACAACTTTTGTTCTCTAGTGCCACTTTCCTTCAGGTCAATGGGCAGTGGGCTCACAACTGGACAGAACCTACTTAAAATAAAACTGAACATCCACAAACTGTGCCATACAGTGGCAAGACTCTCACATAATCCCACACCATCCAAAAAAGGCGTGCGCATCTTTTATCCAGCAAAGCTCCAAATTATTTTTCCCCCCAACTTCTGCGAATTTCGAAAACATGTCCTTTGTCCTGCAGATGCCGCGTCTCTGTTCTCATATCATCTGCGGTAAAACAGACAGTGGATCTGTTTACTCTGAAGATCACAAGGAAACACGCCTCTGTCCTTCCTTGTTCCCTCTTTAGTTTTTTACCCACTTCACAATTAATTTAAAAACTGTTACCGTGGGCACAGGCTGGGAGGAGGGGTTACACGAGAGATGACACCACCATTCTTCTTTGACAGACTTACAGTCCGAAAAGTATATTATTCAGCAAAGCAATTTCCCTCCAGTTACTGCAGCTCCCACACACCTCCTACAAAGGTAACAGAACAGGCTGTGTCAACTCATCTGTTTTAGTTGTACGTACCCCAGAGCGCAAACAGCGTGACCACAAAAGCGAGACACATTGTGTGTGTGCAGAGGGTGTCCGGCCGCCAGACTGCACTGCCCTGTTGTTGATGGTTAACATGCTCTGGGTCGGGGAGTAACTCATTGGATTATGAAGGTGCTTCAGTCGTTGGTGTGATTGGCTGAATAATTCTTGCCCAATGTCTGCATTTAACTCGTCCAGCGCCGAATTCGGTGCCACGCTAGGCATTACATAATACCGGGCAAGCTGGTTCTTCAACACTATTCGTTTCATCTACGTACTAAGACTGGGATTTTGAGCAATTTACGATGAAAGCCAAATAATAAGACAAAGACAACGGGGTAATGCTATTCAACTTTAAAGAACTGACGAAATATGGCTTGCTCGCTCGAACATGTTCCCAAATAAGAAACGTGATTTTTCAATCGAAACCAACACACGTGCTCCTTAGTGTGAACGCCAACTTTATTTTAATAGCGTTTAATTTTAAGCTCCGACAATGATTCTATATAAAGCAGCCGAGGCATGGTGCTAAAAAAGATCTGTCCAGGATCACACAACTTTGCGGCGGCGGGAAGCCGAGATTGTCTCTCATTATATCAGGTTATAAGAATGTGTTTAGATTATGTATTCTGTGTACTTAACACGTAGCTGAAAAGCTGCTGTAGCGCACGGGTTGGAGTGACAGAACAAACAAGAATTTACCTCCATATATTACCATCCTCATAGAGGCAAATAACATTTTTAGGAAGACATGATTACTTCAAAGCAAAACAAAGACAACCTGCCTGGTTCACCCGTTATTTCTGTCCAGTGATTTCCTGTCTAGTTCGATCAACGCTGTGCTCCTGAAGAACATGGGGTTACTTTAGTGGGTGTGAGAATTTGTGAAGTTTTTCTCTTGAATACTAACACTAGCCACTGTTCAAGTTTTCTGCATGTGGGTTTTCACATAACACATCATGCATCCAATTTCAAAGTCGTGAAGTAGAGGGCTTTAAATTGCCTGGCAGGTATCTTTTAACATCCATTTCAGACCATCTAACGTTTAACAAAATTGGGGTCTAAACTGTGAAAACGTCCAGATTTTCACTTTTTGCCATCTGAGAGGTTGTTAGCCTCCCTAATATAGTCTCACCAATGGTATTCACAGTTAAAATTGGACTATAGACTGCAGTCTAATAGTGCCCACCTTTAAAATAAAGCAAGCTGCCTGTTGACAGCTTGGGTAAGGGGCTATGGGCGGTGTGCAGGGACATGTGTGAAGAGTGCGTGTGCACTGCCATGTTCCATGCATAGATTAGGGTCAACGTGGAGTGTGCTTGCGACGCTCTACTGTGTAGGAACAGGGTTCTATATTGGACCTCTTGTGTGTGGCTGGCACATAAGATGGAGAGAGTCTCTCAAATGATTGAAGGGTCATTTCAAGAGATCTTAAAATAGACCTGGTTTCTGTGAAAGGAAGGAGAGAGCCCGATGCACCCTGGAAGTGCAGTGTCAGTCCCTGTATGTTTCCTGATTTGTTTCTTCTCTGAGGTGTAACTGCAACCAGTTTTGTATAATGCACGAGTGGGAACTCTCTCTCTTGTGCCTGTGTTTCACATTCTCCTATCAGGGAACATCCACAATCACTTCCCTAACCTCTTCAATACGAGTGTAAGATTTAGCCTGACCAGCCTGAGACCAATAAAGCATATGTCAGGGACTGCCCAAAACCAGCTTGAGAGATTGATTTCTAGAATCCACTTTGATGGTTGCAAAACTAGGATAAGTACTGGCAGGGGCGCAGCTAATCCCAAACTTTGGAGGGGGCTCACGCTTAGAAAAGTGGGGGTGGGTGGGAGCCATGTTCAGAGGTGGATAAAAATTACTTGTGGGGATCCCTTCACTTCTCTGGTACAATACCATGTCTGGTGCCATTATTCTCAAAGATATATTTTCTATAATGCATTTTTAAGTTCACTGGAAAGTATTGTTGGTCTTAGCATAAGAAGACTTAATGATATTTATAGTGGGTTGAGGGTTCTCCTTCAAGGAATTTTAGCAGGCTTCATATTTTTGTGTGACACATTCAGCCATTATCCCTGGTAAGCTGTGGAATTTTGTGCCCTACTCCACTGAGCCATCAGAGGATGTATTCCATCAACGGAGAAAAAGAAGGCTCTGTCAACGGAATACCGGAATACTTAAGGTCGGTCTTTCGCTAAATAAGTTGGAAGGGCCAAGGGTTTGGCGGGAAGGCTACTCTGTCACAATTGCAACAGACTACCCTGCTGCCAAAATTTAATTCAAGCCATTAGTACATTAATCAATTTCTTATAGTCAAGGGAAGAATACCTCTTGTCCGGGGTTTGTAACACACAGAATGTTGAATCTGTATTTCCGTCATTCTAAATAGAATCGCTGAGTTTTAGCTGCCACCAAATATTATTTTTCTTTGGTATGCTTACGTAATTCAAAGGCCTGAAATGGAGACCATTTAGAAAGATGTTAACTGTACAGGCACTCAGGAAACACAGAAACTGAACATGGAGTGTTACTATCCAAGGTGCCACCACAACAGAGTATCAATGTCAAAACATGTAATACATCCAGGAATCTTGGTATCTTTATATTATTAAATAGTAATGCACTTCATAAAAAAAACTATTTGGCAACCATTGCTTGTATTCGGCTTCAATTTATGCCAGTGGAATTTTTACAGATGGCATAAAAAGTGTACTTCAGTGGAATTCTTGTGTGAAATTGGGTGGACTCATACATTGCCTGCAGGGATCTATGTTTGCCCCTACGGTAAAAAGTTCAGATTCCAACAGGCCCGACTAGCCTTTTATTTTTCTGAGGTTAGTAAAATTAATACCAGTGAGGCGGGTCAAAACAAATATCTGTTATTCACATTTAATTCTATGAGGTGTAGGAGTCAAGGCACAAGACAATGATCATTACTAGTCAAGAAAAGTACACTGTTCCTGTGAGGGAGAAAGTCAGTAACAATGGAAGGGTCCTATTTAGGAGCAAAAACCTCACACACCCAAATAGGTGTCATGCTTCATCATCGGAGTTGCTCCTCGTCAGACTGGCGCTGCAATGTCTGACGGGCTCCACCCCAGATGGGGGGGCTCTTTGCCGGAGTTCTTATCTGAGATGATGCCCAGACCCTTATTGTGTGCATGAAGAAAGGAGATCAAAAAATAGGAATCTAAAATTGGCTCACTGTACTATAAAGACAAATCTATTTAATCAGAATATATAGGTCAGAGGCCAAGGTTAAAACTAAACATAAGAGTGAAACAGAGTTAATGGTCAATCACTCTAGAGAGGGGTGGGGAATTTCCACGTCATCCCCTATTAAGGTCAACATGTTTCGCGTCTAAAAGAGGCCCAAAAGGGTCCAGTGACGCTTCTTCAGGACCAAAAAAATATATGAGCTATATGTGTCTCCTATTTACGTAAAGTACTAGTAAACTTATACCTGAAATTGTCAGGACAAACTGTATCCAGTCACTCACACTAATATGAAATTGCTCTTTCTGTCTGTCGCCCTCTGAAATGAGATAAACATGATTAGGCAATAGTATGTAGTATTGACATAACTACCCATAATGACACATTCTTCAACATGGGTAAGGGGGGTGGTGATGTCAAACAGTGTGAGAGTAAAACAAGTGACCCCAACTCAACCGTGTAAAAAGATTTCTTAAAAAAGGGCTTACCGTCCCCATTGTGGAGCGGGCTACCTGGGACAGAGCGGACTAATGGTCAGGTCTGTATATCTCCTCTGGAGTGGGAGAGTAATGGTACAAAGATTGTTAATGTAATAAATAAGGATGTGTTAATATCGTGCGGAGAGAGTTAAAAAGAACACTCCGAGAGGCACAATGTTACAATAATATCTCAATGATGTAAGAAAACATCCCTAACAAAACACATCACAGCAGTATCACCTCGTTAGTAATAAAGCGGAAATTGTTAATATACAAATTGTTGTTATAAATGCAATGATTTTCATTTATGTCATCCAATTAATAGAAGCCACTGGATAGTCATAATCGGTAAGGCTATGTCCAGAAAAATGAAATTTACAGAGACATGAAATCTGCGGCAAATGAGATGTTATCTCGTTACTTAATTTATCGTCAGTAACAGGAAAAGAAAAGAGAAGGAAAACAGATCGCCGTCTGGGTGATCAATGAAAAGCGTAGTAGGGCGTGCTAGACCCTTCTCCGATATTAAGCGCATACTCCACACACTGGGTGCGGATACTGTTAATGTCATAAAAGTAATGCTGTTACTCTTAAGGTGTCTGTGGAGCCCCGTCGGGTCCCGGGCCGATGCTCCATTTGAAGCAAAATACCGCGTAAAAAGGAAGAGGTACTAGTAACTTACTGATATTAGCACAGCCTGCCGGCGGGTCACCTACCCGGGTCCGCGTCTCCCGTACGAATGGAGGGACACGGAGGGACCCGGTAAAAGAACAAAACACATCACAGCAGTATCACCTCGTTAGTAATAAAGCGGAAATTGTTAATATACAAATTGTTGTTATAAATGCAATGATTTTCATTTATGTCATCCTATTGTACGATCATCCTCTACGTACTTACAAGATACTAAGGATGTACCAGGGACTGGTTGGTATTAATCATCAACACATCCAAACGATTAGCAGAATCTATCTTGATACAGATCAACCTTCTTGAGGGCACCTTAAAAACCTCTGTCTCTGTGACTGCTTTCAAATGTCGTTTATCTGAAATAAACGCTGAACTCAACGAGACGAAGGAATTTCTAACCCAACAAAAGATCACCAAATTACAAAAAGATATTTCTAAATTCAGTAGAGAAAAGGCATATCCTTATATCTCAGACGACTTTTCCGTCGAGACCCACTCGGTCTCCTCGGATGAATCTTCTTCCTCGGTGAAGAAACCCCGGAAATACAGCAATAGCTCCTCCTCCGACGGATGGAATACGGATGATGACGGAGCACATCCTTTCTATCATTATCCCCAATACCCTCCAGGACAACCACTAGGGTGGCAGCAACCCTTCCCCTTTTACCAACCTCGCCCTATACCACCTTACATGCCTTTTTTAGGCCGAGGCCGGGGCAGGGGAAGAGGCAGAAGGAGAGGAAGAGGCAGAAGGGTCCATTGGGCCCAGGAAGAACCACAAATGGTGACCCGCAGCCAAGGGAAGAATCCACCGACCCGGACTTAGTGGTCAACCTCTCCTCCAGAGAACTTTCCTCTGTGGAGACACGGGTGTTGAATAGAGGACTAGGCTTTGTACCCACCCCTATGGAAGACCCTTTCCGCCTACACTGTGAGATGGCTCAATTCTTCAGAAAAATCAGATTACGGTGTTTCTTTGAGGGGGCACCTAAGACAGAGGAGCCGCAGGACTCGGGCCTAAAGAGACCTTCTAAATTCATGCCCCCTACTTCATCCATCCCCTGTGAAGTACTCGCTTTTGAAAAAGCTGTACTTAGCGACATTTCGTCTCTACAACCAAAACAGAAGTTTGTTAATACTTCTAACATTGAAAAATGCGCTCTTAATACTCTGGCATCCGACAAGAGCATTGTCATAAAACCTGCAGACAAAGGGGGAGCCATAGTCGTAATGAACTCCACTGACTATCGACAGGAGTGCCTCAGACTTCTCGGTGACTCCTCTCACTACGTACAAATTACTAACGATCCCACGGTGAGACTTCAAACTGAAATACGAGGAATGATAGAGGAAGCCCTTGGCAATACATGGATCTCACGCAGAGAAGCGGAGTTCCTAGATACCGTGAATCCACGTATCCCGTATTTCTATTGTCTCCCTAAAATCCATAAAGGCAAGACACCTCCTCCTGGCCGGCCCATTGTCTCCGGTATTGGCTCAATTCTAGAACCACTATCGACTTTTTGCGATCATTTTTTGCAACCTATTGTACGATCATCCTCTACGTACTTACAAGATACTAAGGATGTTCTCAATTTGATTGAAAACATCAATTCCACGGTACATGTCCAAGCCTTAATTACAATGGACGTTGAGGCTCTATATACAAATATCCCTCAAGATGCCACATTGCGGGTTGTTGAAACAGCGCTTTCTTTCAGTGAACACCCTCTCACAACCCCGGCCCACTTCATTATACACTGTGCATCCCTGGCTATGAAAGAAAATTTCTTTCAATTTGAGGATCTCCTATTCCATCAGATCCACGGGACTTCGATGGGTAGTACTTTCGCCCCCAGTCTCGCTTGCCTTTACATGTTTGATTTTGAGTCACGATACATATTACCAGACAGTAATCCATTTTCTGACAACATCAAATTATGGCGTAAATACATCGATGATATCTTGATAGTCTGGCAAGGGACCTTAGAAGAGGTCGATCTTTTTACATCCTGGGTCAATACACTGGACCCTTTTTTGAACTTCACATCCTCGGTCTCTGTTACCGAGATACCTTTTCTGGACCTCCTGATTAAAATAGTGGATGGCAGACTTCACACTAGCACTTACCGCAAAACCACTGACCGTAATAGCCTCTTACTATATGACAGTTATCATCCTCAAGCATTAAGAGACAACTTACCATACGGCCAGTTTCTTCGGTTGCGACGTAATTGCAGTGATCTAGAGACGTTTGTCGCACAGGCCAGAGACCTGTCAGAGAAGCTTGACAACCGTCATTATCCCACTCAAGTAGTCAAGACAGCCTTTAAGCGGGCCAAATTTTACAATAGGGACTGTCTACTGACTCACACTCCACGCACCTCAGACACTACACTGACTTGCGTGTCCACCTTTACCTCCCTTTCCAATTCCATCAAGAAAGTGGTTAACAAGAGGTGGTCTATTCTATGCAGCGGAGGTTTGCAGTTTCCCAGACCTCGTTTCGCATTCAAACGTACTTCAAATATCAAAGACATACTTGTCCACACCAGACCACCTCCTGCCCCTCGCCTTCAGAGACAGACATCTCTGTGGGATATCCCTCCAGTAGCTGGACACTACCCATGCGGCAATTGCAACGTGTGCACTCTGACAAAACGATTAAAGTGCCTTACCTTGGAACCAATAGGCACTTGGCATCTTCTAAAACACACTAATTGTAACACACGCAATTGCGTATATTTGATAACTTGCCCTTGTGGGTTACAATACGTAGGTATGACCACACGTATTGTCAAACTCCGTATCAACGAGCACCGCAGAAACATAAGATGCGGGAGGGCCACTACGAAATTGAGTATTCACTTTTGTGAGGCAAAACATAGCCCAGATGACATGTGGTGGGTCGTACTACAGACAAGCACATCTAACAATACTAATGCCCTTTTTGAATTAGAGCAACGGTGGGTGTATAGACTCCGCACTCAAACTGGACTCAATGATGATATACCTTGGTCTACTCTAGTTCGGTAGTACTGACTGAAATCATGATCCTCTTATATATATTTTTTTGCCCTCCGTTTCTACATATCACAGTACATGACTGTCCATTTTTATGTGACACCTTTGCCCAACATAATACTCTTGAGGCACTTCTAATATGTTTTTGACACAATGTTCTTTAGACGGAAAATCGAGAAATCTGACACAGCAATAGTTAACAACTCTTCAATCTGACTAAATCATAGATTACAACCACGCTACCTTTATCTTGTCTTTTGTTTCTTCATTACTATTTTTATTTATTATTTATTTTTTAAGGCTACTTCACCTTTGCGAATTAATGCCTTCTATGCTGGACCCACAATTTGGTAGTCCTTCCTTCCTTTCCATGACGTCCATGATCGAACGTCGTAACGCGAGTAGTTCCGGTCCAGGAAAGGTGGCAACTTCCGCTTGGAACCACTCTTTTACCGGGTCCCTCTGTGTCCCTCCATTCGTACGGGAGACGCGGACCCGGGTAGGTGACCCGCCGGCAGGCTGTGCTAATATCAGTAAGTTACTAGTACCTCTTCCTTTTTACGCAGTATTTTGCTTCAAATGGAGCATCGGCCCGGGACCCGACGGGGCTCCACAGACACCTTAAGAGTAACAGCATTACTTTTATGACATTAACAGTATCCGCACCCAGTGTGTGGAGTATGCGCTTAATATCGGAGAAGGGTCTAGCACGCCCTACTACTCTTTTCATTGATCACCCAGACGGCGATCTGTTTTCCTTCTCTTTTCTTTTCCTGTTACTGACGATAAATTAAGTAACGAGATAACATCTCATTTGCCGCAGATTTCATGTCTCTGTAAATTTCATTTTTCTGGACATAGCCTTACCGATTATGACTATCCAGTGGCTTCTATTAATTGGATGACATAAAGGAAAATCATTGCATTTATAACAACAATTTGTATATTAACAATTTCCGCTTTATTACTAACGAGGTGATACTGCTGTGATGTGTTTTGTTAGGGATGTTTTCTTACATCATTGAGATATTATTGTAACATTGTGCCTCTCGGAGTGTTCTTTTTAACTCTCTCCGCACGATATTAACACATCCTTATTTATTACATTAACAATCTTTGTACCATTACTCTCCCACTCCAGAGGAGATATACAGACCTGACCATTAGTCCGCTCTGTCCCAGGTAGCCCGCTCCACAATGGGGACGGTAAGCCCTTTTTTAAGAAATCTTTTTACACGTTTGAGTTGGGGTCACTTGTTTTACTCTCACACTGTTTGACATCACCACCCCCCTTACCCATGTTGAAGAATGTGTCATTATGGGTAGTTATGTCAATACTACATACTATTGCCTAATCATGTTTATCTCATTTCAGAGGGCGACAGACAGAAAGAGCAATTTCATATTAGTGTGAGTGACTGGATACAGTTTGTCCTGACAATTTCAGGTATAAGTTTACTAGTACTTTACGTAAATAGGAGACACATATAGCTCATATATTTTTTTGGTCCTGAAGAAGCGTCACTGGACCCTTTTGGGCCTCTTTTAGACGCGAAACATGTTGACCTTAATAGGGGATGACGTGGAAATTCCCCACCCCTCTCTAGAGTGATTGACCATTAACTCTGTTTCACTCTTATGTTTAGTTTTAACCTTGGCCTCTGACCTATATATTCTGATTAAATAGATTTGTCTTTATAGTACAGTGAGCCAATTTTAGATTCCTATTTTTTGATCTCCTTTCTTCATGCACACAATAAGGGTCTGGGCATCATCTCAGATAAGAACTCCGGCAAAGAGCCCCCCCATCTGGGGTGGAGCCCGTCAGACATTGCAGCGCCAGTCTGACGAGGAGCAACTCCGATGATGAAGCATGACACCTATTTGGGTGTGTGAGGTTTTTGCTCCTAAATAGGACCCTCCCATTGTTACTGACTTTCTCCCTCACAGGAACAGTGTACTTTTCTTGACTTGCATACCTTTAGGGAGGTTGTACATTGGACCTATATTCCTCCCAATCCCTCTGTTTATAAGTAAAATTATCATTACTAGCCTAACAGAAGAAAGAATGATAAATACATGAAACTGATTGCTAGGAAGAGTGATGAGGTTAAACCCACCAGAAATAGAATTTGAAAAGGTTCTGGACAAACATGAGTATTTATGCTGTAAGGGAAAGAGTGAATTGCAGGTGTACTAGTTTCTGTTGTCTTGCAGCAGCAGGAAGATGAGAGAAAAAAGATAAACACTGCAATCCTAATAGCAAACTCATTTGAATTTCAAAGGTAGAAACCAGGCTGTTCTGAGCATAAAACAAGTACTGAGAGATAATAAATACATGCTCCTGGCATTTCCATTTAGAAAAGTACCATTCATGTTGGTTGAACCCATGGTCATCTCTAACCTTGGTCATCTTTTACATTATCATCCTTTCCTGTAACGTTATATTTTACTTCTCTATTCTCACCTCCTTTTCTCTCTTTCCCTTCTCTCTGTTCAGTCTTTCAGCCCTTTTTCATTGCTTATCCCTTTCTCTATGAACATTGTCTATCCATCTCTTCTATTTAAATACTTCTTGTTTTTCTATCTTTTGCCTCCTTATTTGGCTATGCCCTTATCGCTTTTTCCTTTCGCCTCTTGTCCTTGTCTATATCTTCTCTGTAAATTTCTACCATTTCTTTGACTATTCAGTGGCTTTGATGTGCTCGTAAAATCTGCATGACCTCTGTGTAATGCAGTATTCCTTCAACAGATACAATGCATTTAGAGGATGGTGCAGACTGAATGTTGCCAAATGTTATCAAGTACAGAAAGCTTAAAACCCAGGATATCTGTTCTTGCAATGTATGGTTAGGGACTGTTGTGGTGATAGTCACAAAGACTGAAGGCTCAAATAGGAGGTCCCTCATATATCTAAAGGTTTACATAAAAGACATCCTTGTGTTCTTGCGTCAAACGTCACTCATTTGGGCTTCTCAGAACAATCCAATATTGATCCGGAAAGTTGCGTTTTAGTTCCACATTGGCTGGGTTTAGTAGGTAAAGTTATTCAAGGTTTCCTGTACAATTATGTCATGCTACTACCTCACATTTTCAGGAACAATCAGTAATTTTGAAGCTGCACTGCTCTTTTCTCAGATGTGTACATTTAGTGCAGTTGCACTCTCATGATCTTGAAGGCATGCAGCTGAAGCTGCATCTTCATCACCTTAAGTGCTTAAAAAGAACATCGGCACCCTGCTTCATTACAGGTGTATGTATTTCCCAGAGCATCATAATTTTCACTTCTGTTTCTCTAGCATGACTGTCATTGCATCCAAGCATGAGTTTTGATTAAATGAAATTCGTCATGTTCAGAGTGCATTTCCAACAAAAACACTTTAAAAAATCTGTTCTGAAAATCTTACCATGACACCCTTTTGGTATGGCATTCTGCAGAAAAGATCATTCTCTGCAGCTGTTACTTTGCTGGTTCTTTTGTCAAAGCCTATCCACATGATAGCATAATATGGTCAAGTAAGTCTTCACTGAGGGTAACCATTGGGCTTCTTTGTGCTTCTTTGTGCTCCACACTCAGCAAAATATGTGAGTGCATTAGTGTGGATTTCACATTGGCACTGCCACATTTGCAGCTCTGTGTCTTTGAAGCCATGAGTCATGGTTGGATTTCCACAGTGGTGGAGGATGCCCAGTCTACAGGGGCATGGACTCAGATGTACACAGTCCTCATTGAAAACAGAGCTGGAGACAGGGACCTAGAGGTGAAATCAATATATCTGTGCACCAATGCAACAGATTTAGATACAGTTAGAGACTCAGCGTTGCCTCACTTCATTACCCGTCAGATTTTTCAAAGGCCAGGTGTTAGAATCGAGGATGTTGTCACAGCTCCAGGAGACAAACAGGGATAGGCTCTGGGTTTCCTGCAGTGTTAATCCTTCCGCTGGGCCCTGAATGATGCAGACAGATGCAGGTGTTTTCCCTGCACAGCACCTAGGTGACGTTGCGTTCTGCAGCGGCACAGACTTCACAACTACATCTTCCACAAGTCCCCATGCAGCTAGACTGTTCAGCATTTTCCAGACAGGCTATTCTCGCTAAGATATTGTCCAAGAACCCTTTTCATCAACAGACAGAGTTCTTCTTGAAAGGCTTTCAACAGGTTCTTGTTCCATACTCAGTCTACAGTCTGGCAGAAGAGCGGTAGCTAGGGTGATTCTAACCCTGAATCACAGCTCTTCTTAAGTGTCCATATTGTTTCACACATATCCTAATCATGTGTAAATAAAGGTTTAAGGGACATGTGCTAACATTTTGATATGAGGCTGACCCTCTTCCCCCTGAAAAGACAGGCAAAAGGTTTGTGCCTTCAGTAGGAATCATTCTGTCACTACCACCAATCCACCAAAGTCTGGACAATGGGTGCTTTCTCAACTTTATGGCAATCCCCTGGGGTCTAAATCTAGCAACATGGAAGTGCATCACTGACCTTGATGAATTACTGGGCTCGCTGAAGGAAAAGAGTGTGAGCCTAAAAAAACAACAAAGGCAGTAAAGAACACTCTTGAGAGCCATGCAAAGGACTTTTTGTCCCAACATAGACTTTCTGTCTTTAGCGATTTTAACAAAAAAAATAATATTTCTTAATAATATTCTTACCAAAAGACTGGAATGTAGCATACTCTGTTCCAGAGAGGGACCCAGAAGCTCATGTACAAGTAGTGTCAACCAGTTCCCTATGGTTACCACATTTTACTTCTATATGGACCCCATGTATCTACATAAAAGTGGTGTTTCTTGATTGTCATGAGACAGCATCTTCTGCTCCTGAGTAGACCCAACAGATACCTGATTTCTTAGGGTTGCTGCACCTTCACTCTGGAGTGTGCAACTAGGGCTCATATCAAAATGTCTCTTGCTTTTCATGTGTCACATAACATCCAAACCTAAGTGGATCCCCAATCCAAATCGATTTAAAGAGTGCAAACTTATCACCCTGGGGGTTATTTAGGCGTTTGGTGTCGTGACTGCGAGCTGGTTAGGTTAATGCTCGAAGAACCATGTCTTGAGCTTCTTCCTGAATTCAGCGAGGTGGGTGTGGTTTGTAGGTGGGTGGGTAGGTTGTTCCAGTTCTTGGCTGTGATGTAGGAGAAGGTGCAGCCTCTGCTTCTGGAATGAAAGATTTGTGGGATTCAGGTGAGAGCGAGGTGGGTTGAGCAGTGCTCCCCTGTGGGCTGGTGGAAGGAGAGTCTGTGGTTGACGAAGTTGGGTCTGATGTCGTGGAGGGCTTTGAAAGCAATGGTGAGGGCCTTGAACTAGCATCTCTTGGGCACGGGTAGCCAGTGAAGTTCCATGAGGTGGGGGTGATGCAGGTTCTTCTGGGTAACTCTAGGATGAGACTAGCTGCTGAGTTCTGTGTGGTCTGGAGACTGCAGAGGAGTTGAGCGGGGAGTCCCAGGTATAGGGCGTTACTGTAGTCCAGTCTGCTGGTGACTGTGGCTTGGGTTACTCCCTGTCTGGCTCCGGCAGGGATCCATCTGACAATCTTGCAGAGCATGTGGACTTGCTGGATGCCGGAGGATGCAACGGAGTTTACTTGTTTTCTGAATCCATATATGAATGGGATAGCTTAATCATCTTATGTAAGAGCATCTCTGCTTGAGTGCACCATGTAAGAATGGTGTCTGTTGTTTTTCATTGGGTCATGCCTTTTCTTAGCCTAGACTACCAGTCTACACCTACTCAAAAAGCACAACAGGGACAGTTAACTCCTCTGTCACCATACCAAATAATGATGGTAAGTACAGTAGGGGAAATGGAGGCAAATGCAGTTCTATTTCCCATATCTTTTTGCTTCCTGCCATGGTTAAGCACAGCCTAACATTTACCATACGCATGTTTGGAGCAAGCCTCTGAACCTCCCACACAGCTCCAAATAACTTCCAACAGAGACCACAATACAAAACACACACTCCTCCATCCATGCATCAGAACCCAAGTAGACTCTGAATCGACAACCCAAATGAACTATGAGGCACCATTAGAGGTAGAAAAGTGGTATACAAATGCTATAATATAATTTAGTGCCATTACCAAAGCAGATTCTGTAGCTATATTTATTATCCAGAGACCACAATATGGCATTGTTCTGCTTTACTTCAGATCGAGAGGGAAGAAAATGAAAGGAATGCAAAGAATGCAGCACTCTTATTCTGAGTAATGAATTTATTACAGTACCTACCAAGTTTGATAAATGAAAAGTGTAGCGTGAGCTTTTATTTCAAATGCAGCAACACACATGCTATTCTCAAAATAATCACAGCAGCAGAATAATAATGGTCAAAGAAACAAAGAAAATGCAATGCTTCAAAAATGAGTATTATATATATATATATATATGTATATATATATATATATGGTGACTATGTATTCATATATGCACACCGCAAAGCTAAACATAAGAATTAAAAACGCATTACCATGGGGCTTGTCTCGGACGTCATCCCTTGTCTGCCAACTTCAGGTTGTGGAACCCTGGACAACCAAAACAAGAGGGAGACCACCCTCAAAGGGATAATATTCTGGGCAATGCGTCCATTCCCAGATTAGTTACTTCTTCGCTCAGTTGTCAAGCTTCCCCACCTTATATCCTTTAAACAAACTTAAGAGGGAGGTTCTACAAACCCCCCTCCCGTCGAGTAAGTTGTTGGTCAAACGCTGGCCATACCAGATCAGTGTTGAAAGAACACGCCAGAGACTGGCCAGATCCCAGGGTGTACTTCCAAGACCAAGCTGTACCCTGCTCTACCATAAACATTCTCAGCCTGGTACATCCTTAACGCCTTTACTCCCCCATGTTATGTCCCCCGTCCTTTGTGAGAAAAAGTGAAAACACACATTAACAAGCTGTGTGCGGAAAAATACCTGCGCCACCAATGTGACAGTGTTTGAAGATAAACAAAGCACAAAATGGAGTCAGTGGTCAAGATAGAGCTGGTGTTTAAATACAGATAGCATTACACTCCACCCTTTGACCAGTGACTCTCATAGCATATTGGTCTAAAATTTACTCTTTTCGGTTTAAACATTGTAAGCAGATTAGGTATGCATTGTACACAGCAACATAGGATTATCATAATACAAATTACTACAAGTATCCCGCCTAAAGTTTTTCACAATTGCCCAAAATAGGGTAGCCAGCTAAACAACCATTCCCAGCACCCTTTGTCTACAACCCGTTTGACTCCTTTCACCAATTCATGTAATGTGTCAATATGGGACTGACTGGATTTAGAGTGGTCATATTAAAGTAGCATAAACCTCAAATTCTGAGCAACCATAATTGTGCTTTAACAGTAAATAATCAATAGCGGCCCTGTTCTGTAATGCAGCTTTTCTAGTGCTGCATATGTCTAGCAATAATTCAGCTAAAGCGATAGAAGTATGATTGATATTCTTAACCATTAAACATGCTAACTTGTTAATAGCTCGAGTATTATAAACAGCTAAACCTGGAACTCCTACAACAGAAAGACTTAAGCTTATATATTCTGATTTAGATAATAAGTGAATTTCAGAATCACAATCCTCGCTTAATTGAACTGCTTCCCCTGGATAGCAAGTATCTACAGATTGAAATGGAAATATCATGAGTCCTAATCATGTAAAGGTACACGGTCCACCAGTTATATTAGCAGCAATGTATGTAAAAGTAGTATTTCCACAAGAGAATTACCATTCAACAGGTAGCTTGATATGCTTGATGTGACTAGTAACAGTCACCATGTGAAGACAAGACATAGAGTTTGTTGTTCCCACTGAATCTGTTGAGGAGACCCCGATGTAGCCTCTAGGCGCAGTTGAGCACATTTTCTGATATTGTGAGAACCACAGGTCATATGATAACATACATCGTCAGTGGTAATATTGTAAGAAATCACTTGGATCATGTTGTCCCACTTTTCATCCATTACTTCTTGAGAAGATCTAAAGTACTCGTAAGGACTAATCTGGGATAAAACAACACTTTCTTGTACGTTTCCATCTTTGTTAGAGACATTAAAAATCTCGAGTAAGCAGGCGATGCTATGGCCACCAGACATGTGGACATAACATCGATCGTACTTTGCATGGGAGTCATACAGAAGTGTGACCTGTTGAGTATGACTCGTGCCAGATTTGTCCAAACATTTTCAGTCAAATGCAGTAAAGATGTCAATCAGCATGGTCGATCAATCATTTAAGAACTGGGGGCTTTCGGTTCCTCCCGACCTCACAAGCACACACCCAAAGAGAGACCATGTAGCACAGCTAGAACACAGACACATTGTAGTATGATCTGTAAAAGAAACAAGTATGATAATTTTCACAAATAACATTTGTAGGTGGGATATGTTCCCACTTTTCATTTCCTGGTTTCATGACTTACAAAATATTGTCATTGTCCTTTGCAATGATTTCTGCTTGTTCTGGAGGATGATTTAGGGATTCTACCCACACCTTAGCACCAGGGTTTTTGTCAGCTGAACCAAAACGTCCCTCCCCACACACTGTAAGAAGGGCTGGGGCAATCTCCTTTGTCACTATTCCTCCATATACTTGGATAATCACAGTCTCAGCAATGCGGTCTTCAGATTTTATTATCAAGTCTGTGTCTCCACTATTCAAGAGAACAGTTTTGTTTTATCCTTGGTAGTCCGTATCGATCACTCCACCCAAGACCTGAATACCTCTGAGTGCCAACCCAGATCTGGAAGCTGTCAATTCAAATTGCTCCGGGGGGGAATCTGTATTCCAACACCTGAGTGCCATGTCTCTTGGCTCAATGTGTAAGCTTTTACGGCATGTAGATCAAGATCTGCAGATTCTGGGGTGTCTCTGTAAGGAGCTAAGGCTCCTGGTTTTACTTCCTAATACTGATCACTACATGAGGTTGTATCTGGAATGCTGGGGTGAACATCTGCATTAGTGGAGTCTCTGCATTTGTCAGTGGTATGTTATTCAAAATTTGGAGGGCTTTATTTGAATGCTCTCTCCAGTTTTTCAAAGTTCCATCTGATAGTTTTTTAAATTGGGCTTTCAGCAACCTGTTCATTCTCTCAATCAGTCCTGCAGCTTGTGGATAGTAAGGTATGTGATAAATCCACTCAATATTGTGTTGTAAACAATAGTCTTGTACCAATTTCCCTTTGCAATGTGACCCGTTGTCGCTCTTGACTTGGAGTGGGACTCCGTAATAAAACATTAACAAGTCCAGTCTTTATGGTGTTATGTTGGGCGGCACAGTTGCAAGGGATGGCAATCAGATAACCGGAATAAGTGTCCACTACTGTGCAAGGGTATTAACACCAGCGACTAGTCAGTAGTGTCCTAATGTAACAAATTTGCCATATCTGTCTTTCTCTCCCAGATGTCCACATGTTTGGTGTGCCCACTTAGCCATCCCCACCAAATCAAAATCTGGTGTCGCCACTTCTGCCTCTGAGATTTTGGCTTTGTCGTCTGCAAGGGAACTGAACCAGCAATTTAGTGAAGCGGTGGGACAGTGGGCATCTACATAAAACACAGTAACAGTACTTTGTTCTAGCATTTTTCCAAATTTCTTACCACAACCCTTTGCCCTACACCTCCTTAGAATGTATTTGCCAGTTATGTGCATGCCATGTGGGAAGTCAGCTGGCTAATCCATTGGCGCTAGACCAAGAATCAGTATAAATGTGACAAGTCCTAGGTAATTCTTGTTTTAGTGCCTGATACACAGAGTTTAATTCTGCATATTGACAACTCTTTCCTTCTCCTGTAGTAGATAACAACTTCTCCGTGACTGGGTTCTATGACACTGCTTTTCAATGTCTTTTGGCCCCCACATACTTGGCTGAACCATCAGTAAACCATACAGGCTACCTATCCTGAGGGGAGAAGGATTCAAATGGCTCACCCCATCTCACTGGTGACTGTTACCTGCGGTACCCCTTGCACCCTCTCATCATCCTGCATGGGGGCTTGTGATACCTGTTCATGTAGGGCGGCTGTCCCTGCTGGTCCCACTCAGGCCCTGTCCTGTATGTACCATTTCTAACGCATGATCCTAGCTTCTTGTGCAGGTCCTAAGTGGTGAGTTTTAGGGGAACTCATCACCCACTGCATTATTGGAATTTCAGGTCTCAAAAACACATTATGACCTAGGGTCATTTACTCAGTATCCACAAAAGCCCAGTAACAAGCAAGTAACTGTTTCTCAAAGGGAGTATATTGCTCTCCAGCATCAGGTAGCTTTTTAGTCCAGAAACCCAGGGTCACCCTCATTCTTCCCTGTTTTTGCCACATGCTCCAAATTGCATATGGCCCCTGAACGGTTACATGCAACTCAATGTCTCCTTCCTGTGCTGGCCATAAGTCGAAAGCTTGTGGAATCGCCTCCTTTGCCACGTCAAACGCACACTGCTGCTGTCCACCCCATTCAAACTTATGTTTCTTTCGTGTCACTTTGTGCAAAGGGGCCAAAATCTGATTCAAGTGACGGATATGCTGTCTCCAAAACCAAACAATCCAATGATCTCCTGCTCAGTGTGGAGAGTGGCAAATTCTAAGATCTTTTGTTTTGGCTGCAGCAACACTTTTTTATGTCCCTGATTCACAGAATTCCTAGAAACATCACATTTTGAGAGGGTTCCTGTGTGTTATCTGGATTAATCATCCACCCTTTACTCTGCAAGAGTTCCACAACCCGCTCCAATTGAGCCTTCACCTGGTATCCCTCCCTGAATCATCACATCATCAATGTAATGGGTCAGTTGCATCCTTGTAATGACATATACTTCCATCCACGTTTTCTGCCACCAGCCAGTGACAGATGATGGGGCTACGTACATAACCTTGAGGAATTCATAGCATCCGGAATTGTCTGTCACAATGAGAAAAATAAAATTGCTCTTGACATTCAGGGACCAATGGTATGGAAAAGAAAGCACTAGCAATGTCAATGATTGCATAACAGGTCCCTTTATGTTTTTGTATTCTTTCAATCAAAGTGATGGTGTCGGGGCCCGCAGTAGTCAAAGGGGGTGTATGTTTATTCAGCTTGCGGTAATCAACTGTCATTCTATAGCGCTGATCTGGTTTGCACACAGGCCATAGAGGATTATTCCATTCAGTGGTGATTGGAGCTATCACACCAGCCTCAATCAATTCCTATACAGTCTAACTTATTTCCTCATGCCCTCCTGGAATAAGATACTGTTTCACACGAATTACCTTGGTTGCTGGGAGTACCTTCACTAAAGTATCTTCAAATGACCCACCCTCATTGCTGCCACTGAAATGTATCTCTTTGATCCAAATTGATAACAACAATCATCGAAGTACAAAGTCATGCCCTTTAGGATGTCAATTCCCATTGTATATTCCAGGAGGGGCACAATCAAAACAGCATATTCTCTTTTTGGTGTTCTTCCTATTTTCATTTGAAGAATAGTCTGCACAGCAGGGGTTTGTTTTCCACCCAACCCTGTGATGGTGTAGTGCTGACCGGTAAACTTTTTTGGATTTCCATAAACTAAAAAGGCCTCCGCTCCGGTGTCAACTAATGCCCAGACCTTTGAACATTTTTGTGTGTTTCAGTGTATTTCTAAATCAACATGGGGTCTGTTATATTTACAAGCCCATCCCTGTATGAGAGCTTGGCCTGTTTCCTAATCTCATTTAAACCTGTCAACTTTTGCCCATATCAGGTCTGGATATATGTTTTGATATTTGCAGAGTCCTCTCCTTCCCTCCTTTCATCAGTGAACCACTCGCTGTCCAAATCTTCCTCCTCTTTCCCTCATGAAGAAACATTTCTTTCCCTTTCTTTTCCATCCTCCTGTGTCTGTGGCTGGCCCTGATTCACTTGTTTATTATCCTGCTTGTTCACTCTTCTGCTGCCCTCCTTTAAGTCCAGCCCTCCCCTGCGGTACATCTCCCACAAGCTTTTAGTATCTATTCCAGCAATCTGCTCCTTATTGACACCATCATTCAGTAATGCCATAAACATGTGTCTCCTATATACTCTGTTATTATCTGTGCGGCCCTCAGTTCTCGAGGTTCTCTCGGGTTTATTCTAGTATCCCAGCTCTCCCAACTTGCAAACTGCCTCCAGTGCATCTTTCATTTCCTGCCCTGTCTGATTAATTAAGAGAGTCATTATTACTTGCTTGTAAGCTGGAGGAGCAAGGCAAATGATTTTATCACACACTAATATAGAGAGCGGTGCATCTAACAGACGGTGAGCATCACTCAGGAAAATAGCAGTTTTCATTCCCTCCTCCTTAATTCTCTGCATTGCATCTCTTAAGGTGTACCAAGGCTTGTCATTTGGTGGCCAATCTGATTCTGTAGGATACTTATGGTTGCACCCCACGACTTCTAGCTGCAGTAGGGTGATCTGTTGGTTACCCTGATAACTCCTGAACTGCTCCTGTATTATGGGATCAGTAATAAGAGAACAAAAATTAGGAGCATCTCCTATATCTAACACTACTCCAGAGGCTCCTGTGTCGAATAATCACACCATACATGTGAGTAATGTTTCCCCAGATCTCTGCCTGAATATGTCTATAATATCATTAACTTCTTAATGGGTGTAATCTTCTAGGGAGTGCATCTCAATTCCTGCCGGGTCCTGGGAAGTGCCTTGTATTTTTCATCTAAATATTGGCTGTGCGTGAACCATTTTTGGCTCGTCTGGCTCAAACTGCGCCCCCCCCCCCCCTTTTTAACATCTTCATCACTGGAATTTGAAAAATCAGTACTCTCCCAAATGTTCATATCCCATTTTTAAGAGTCCCAGCTTAACCCTGCTTTAGCAATAGCTAAATGAACTTTCTTTTGATTGATTTCACCCCTTTGTTTCTGATACCTGTGTTGAGCGACTTTGACAGCTGCCTTTTCTGCAACAGACTGATACGTATAGGCCTTATCTTGCAGTAACATATTCTGACAAGACAGCATGGTTACATTATTTTTAGTTTCAACCAGCTGCCTTTCTAATTGCTGTTTTTTTTGTACCAGCTCCTTAAATTTGTCATTCTTTTTTCTATAAGAAGATAACAGGATCCAGCCTTTTCAGCCTAAAATAGATAAATCACAACCCTGTTCAAGAGGTACTTTCTGTAAACACATGAAAACATTTTTTAGTTCAGCATCGCTAAGACATCCATCCCAGCTGTCACACAAACCAGCACCCAAACCCCATTTGTTTCGCCAGAGCATTATAAGGTTATTTCTCCCATCTGTAAATCTCATGTGCAACCTGAGAAACTGCCTGGAAAGCTGTTTTTGACTTCTTGCCAAACATTTTTTACTTTTAAATCCTACACTTTTCAACCTTCCCATCCTCGTACTGCCAGACCATGCCAATTTGTTCCATTTTACTTCAGACCGAGAGTGAACGAAATGAAAAGAATGCAACACTTATAGTCTGAATAATGAATTTATTAAAGAACTTTCCAAGCTTCATAAACAAAAAGAATAATGTGACCTTTTATTTCAAATGCAGCAATACACGTGCAATTCTCAAAATAATAACAGCAGCAGAATAATAATGATCAAAGAATCGAAGATAATGCAGTACTTCAATAATAAATATAATATATATATATATATATATATATATATATATGGTGACTACGTTTTTCATGCATACACACTGCAAAGATAAAAATAAGAATAAAAAATGCATCACCATGGGGCTTGCCTCCAACATCATCCCTTGTCTGCCAACTTCAGAATGTGGAATCCTGTACAACCAAAACAAGAGGGAGACCACCCTCAATGGGTTTAGTTTCTGGGCAATGCGTCCATTCTCAGATGAGTTCCTTCTTCTTCCAGTTGTCAATCTTTCCCACCTTATATACTTGGAACAAACCTACGAGGAAGGTTCTAGAAACCACCCTCCCGCAAAGTGAGTTGTTGTTCAAACGCTGGCCATACCAGGTCAGTGTTGAAATAACAAGCTAGAGACTGGCCAGATCCCAAGGTATTGTATAACTAGTTTAGCCATATTTTATACATGTTATTTTAGCAAACTAGTCCTGCCATTGTGCACTTAAGCCCAGTTACATTTTATTCAGCAGTGCTTTATTTTTCTAGCAATAAGTCACATTTGCGGTATTGTTTTTCTTTTTTTTTTCTTCTAATTGTTGTTTTCTTCGAGGCTACAGTCAGATAGGGTTGCCAGCAAACGTGGCATGCTGTGTCTCCAACACACACACTCGTACGAGGTGACCATTTCTTAGAATGTCAACTATTCTATTATGAAAACACTGCTTTTTCCCATACCCGTTGGAGGGAGATTCCAGCCAGATGACCACTATTGCATGCTGATTGCTTCGCTACAGCTGCTTGCTTAGACTGTGTTCTGCTTTCCTGCTCTTATCTCATGACCAAGCTTACAGAACCTCTCTGGAATGCACTTCTGAGAAGATATTTATTGTTATTATTACTTCACCACGAGGTTCCTGAAAGACGAAATTAGTAGATTGGAAGCCCACGTTCAAAAGTAGTCACAGCAATTAAAGCAAAATATATCAAAATACTTCTCAGTTGTAAGGTACACAACAAATACATGTGATTATATTATAGCATAACTTCAAAGCAAAGCATAAAAGTCAAAATTGCATCACCGTAGGGCAAGGCTGTAGGGCCTATAACAGCTTCATCTTTCTAGGGCTTCAAGTTGATGACTCCGGATCAACTGCGAGAAAGAGATTTTCTACCCAAAAGGGAGACAGGCAACTAACGACTGGTTCCTGTCTGAAGTCAAGATAGTTTCAATCTAACTCCGTTGTCCAGAGCCACCCCTCAAAAGCAAACTCAGTGTGAGAACCGAAGAAACTTGGAGAGTGGCCGATTCTCCAAGCCTCACTCGTTCTCAGACTGGATTGAGAGGTAAACACAAAATCTACGCGCTCTTATCAGCTAGAGTCTGGTGCAAAAAACACAGCTTGGTCTATCATGTGGAAAAACACAGCTTGGAAAAACACAGCTCATCTGCAATGTCTCAACTGCAATGTCTAACTCCACGTTAAAGCCAATAGGCAGCTAACATAAATATCAAATGTAATGTCTAATGCCATGTCAAAGCCAATAGGAAGCTAAACTGAATACAGAATGTAATGGCTAACTCCATGTTAAAGCCAATAGGCAGCTAAATGAACACAACATGTATAGTGCTACTGGTGAACATTGGGCAACTAATATGTGCAGTGTTGAAACACAAAGTCATTGGTCAAGCACAATTAATAGCATCACACTCCACCCTATGACCAATGAATTTTTGTTTACATACCTCTTATTTTAAGCCAAAACAAAAACATCAACACAAAAAAAAATCATAAGCAAATCAGATTTGAATGATAAAAGCAATCACTGTAAAGCAATGGAAGGTGATTAACATATTGATCTCATAACCTTTCACATCAGATACATCTACACAGAAAAGACTGAATCTTATATACTCTGATAGGGATAATAACTGATTGAACAGTGTCTCTAAAACAGCGAGTGGATGTAGCATGAGTTCTACTCATGTATAGGTACACGGTCCATCTGAATGTAAACGAAAGTCAGAGTTCCATACGAAAAAACACAGACAGTTAACTGATAAGGTTGCTTAGTTCCAGTGGCAGAATGTAATCAAACAAGTTGAACTTGAACCGAAGGCGCCAGTTGCGCAAAATGGATCCATGGGGTTTGTACTTTACTCAATCAGGTTCAGGTTGCGGGTTCGGTCCCCCCCCCCGACCCCACATGCACACACCCGAAGGGAGACCACACAGCACACTCATGGTCAGTGGCGAGTCGTGGTAGGATGTACAAAAGAAAAAAGTATGACTTTTCTTGCAAATAACATTTGTCATCTGAAATGTACCCTTCCTCTTCCTTTCCTGGTTTTATAATCAGCAGGACGTATTTGGGGTCCTTTGTTATAATTTCTGCATGTTCTGGAGGGTCATTTGGGGATTCAATCCACTCCTTAGCACTGAGGTTTTTATCTGCTGTACCACAGCTTCCATTTCCTTGCACTGTCAGAAGGGCGGGGGCAGACTCCTTCTTTACCAAACCTCCATCCACTGCACTTTTGACAAGTTGGGCAATTCTGTATCCAATCTGTATGAATGAATCAAGATTATTTTCTAGTTATCAGCATAATTTTGATTTCGATTTGGTAATCTGCAGCAATCACTCCCCCTAAAACCTGATCAATTTGCCATATCTGTCCTGGTATCTTTCCTCTCTCAAACTGATCTTTGACTGTTTGTGGGACAGATTGCTGTTGTGCGTGCTGACAAATAGGCACAGTTTTTATCAAAGCTAGGGGAATGTGCATCTCTCTAATTTCTGCCCACCTGTAAGTGGCTTTTTCTCCCAGATGTCCACATTTCTGGTGCACCCACTTAGCCATCCCCACTAAGTCAGAATTCTGGGTAGACACTTCAGACTCTGAATTTTTCTCTTTAACATCTGCAAGGGAATTGAACCAGTTATGTACAAGCCATGTGGAAAACCAAATGGCTAAACCATTGGCAGTGAACCAAGAATCAGTGTAAAAATGACACATCTCAAGCAGCTCTTGCTTTAAAGTCTGACACACATTGTACAAATCTGAATCAATAGTCAAACAAACATGCTTTTTATCCTCAGGGGACACAAATTCAAATGGTGCACTCAATTTCACTGGTGACTCTTTTACCTGTGGTACTCTCTGCACCCTCTCCTCACCCTGAAAAGGAGCTTATGACACCTATTCATGTAGGAATGCAGTGACTCTAGCCCCGTCTTGCATGTGCCAAATCCAGTGTATGATACTAGCCTCCTGTGCCTGTCCTAAACTGTGAGAGTTAGGTGAACTCATCACCCACTGCATGCTTGATATTTCAGGTTTCATACTCCAAAGTTCCAGGGGCACTCTTGTCTTCCCCTGTTCCTGATTTACATGTAAATCAGTGTTTCCCTCTTGCACTGCGCAGAAACCTAAAGTCTGAATTATTTCATTTGCCAAATCAAAAGCGCGCAGCTGCTCATGTTTTTTCCTAGTTACTTTGTACCAAAGTGTTAAGATTTCACTCAGATGAGGGCTATACTGTTTCCAAAAATCAAACAAGCTTGTGAAACTCGGTATCTCTTGCTTAGTGCAAATAGTACGAAACTCTAAAATCTTTTGTTTCACTTGTGACAGCATCTGCCTATTTTCTGGGTTCCACTGAATTCCCAGTAACTGCACATTTTGCAACAGTACTTCTGCCTTGTCCGAATTCATTTTACTTTGCAAATGCGGTCTGTAAATCACATTCTGAGCTCTGTTCTCAGTGTTATCTGTTGAGGAATGCACTTCAACTGCCAAAAACAGTGGGGTGTTTTGCTCACACTGAGACTCAGACTGGCACACAGTTGTTTTAACCCCCTCAGTACTGGAATGGGAAAAGCCAGATTCTCCTAAAACAGCAGTTTTATAGATTTCAGTATTATCTTGCATTAATGTGTTCTGGCTAATTCGCTCACGTAAATTCTTATTTTCATGTTCTAACTGCCTACATCTCTCCTGCATGTTTCTGTAAGCAGATAAAAGTATCCAAACCCTTCTGTCAAGAACAAAAGGAACAGAATTTCTTTCAAAAGGCACATTTTCTAAATATGCTTTATCACATCACTCATCCCAAGACTCACACAGTCCTGATAATCAAGAAATCATGTTTCTTACAGCACCATAAGGCAGTTTAACTTCACATGCATTTTCAAACATGGTCTGCCGTACTTCTTTAATTCTCTAAACAACAAAAACAATTACACTTTTAAATAGTGCACTTCCAATCTCCAATTCCGACTCTAAAGACTGACGACTCACCAAAATGTTCTGATTTCCTGCTCTTATCTCAAGACCGAGCTTACAGAACCTCTCTGGAATGCACTTCTGAGTTTAAAGAAGATATTTATTGTTATTATTACTTCACCACGAGGCTCCTGAAAGATGAAATTAGTAGATTGGAAGCACATGTTCAAAAGTAGTCGCAGCAATGAAAGCAAAATATATCAAAGTACTTCTCAGTTGTAAGGTACACAGCAAATACATGTGATTATATTATAGCATAACTTCAAAGCAAAGCATAAAAGTCAAAACTGCAACACCGTAGGGCAAAGCTGTAGGGCCTACAATAGCTTCATCTGTCTAGGGCTTCAAGTTGATGACTCCGGATCAACTGCGAGAAAGAGATTTTCTACCCAAACGGGAGACAGGCAACTGATGTCTGGTTCCTGTCTGAAGTCAAGATAGTTTCAATCTAACTCCATTGTCCAGAGCCACCCCTTAAAAGCAGACTCAGTGTGAGAACCGAAGAAACTTGGAGAGTGGCCAATTCTCCAAGCCTCACTCGTTCTCAGACTGGATTGAGAGGTAAACACAAAATCTATGCGCTCTAATCAGCTAGTGTCTGGTGCGAAAAACACAGCTTGGTCTATCATGTGGAAAAACACAGCTTGGAAAAACACAGCTCATCTGCAATGCCTCAACTGCAATGTCTAACTCCACGTTAAAGCCAATAGGCAGCTAACCTAAATATCAAATGTAATGTCTAATGCCATGTCAAAGGCAATAGGCAGCTAAATTGAATACAGAATGTAATGGCTAACTGTAGGAGGCTGGACTGGCTTGTAGTGAGTACCAAGGGGTACTTGCACCAAGCCCAGTTATCCCTTATTAGTGTATAGGGTGTCTAGCAGCTTAGGCTGATAGATAATGGTAGCTTAGCAGAGCAGCTTAGGCTGAACTAGGAGACGTGTGAAGCTACTACAGTACCACTTAGTGTCATATGCACAATATCATAAGAAAACACAATACACAGTTATACTAAAGGTACTTTATTTTTATGACAATATGCCAAAGTATCTTAGAGTGTACCCTCAGTGAGAGGATAGGAAATATACACAAGATATATATACACAATAGCAAAAATATGCAGTATGGTCTTAGAAAACAGTGCAAACAATGTATAGTTACAATAGGATGCAATGGGGACACATAGGGATAGGGGCAACACAAACCATATACTCCAAAAGTGGAATGCGAACCACGAATGGACCCCAAACCTATGTGACCTTGTAGAGGGTCGCAGGGACTATTAGAAAATAGTGAGAGTTAGAAAAATAACCCTCCCCAAGACCCTGAAAAGTGAGTGCAAAGTGCACTAAAGTTCCCCCAAGGACAAAGAAGTCGTGATAGAGGAATAATGCAGGAAAGACACAAACCAACAATGCAACAACGATGGATTTCCAATCTAGGGTACCTGTGGAACAAGGGGACCAAGTCCAAAAGTCACAAGCAAGTCAGAGATGGGCAGATGCCCAGGAAATGCCAGCTGTGGGTGCAAAGAAGCTTCTACTGGACAGAAGAAGCTGAGGTTTCTGCAGGAACGAAAAGGGCTAAAGACTTCCCCTTTGGTGGAACGCCAACAAGCCTTGCTAGCTGCAAATCGTGCAGTTAGCGTTTTTGGATGCTGCTGTGGCCCAGGAAGGACCAGGATGTCGCAAATTGCGCCAGGAGGTAGAGGGGATGTCGAGCAAGACAAGGAGCCCTCTCAGCAGCAGGTAGCACCCGGAGAAGTGCCAGAAACAGGCACTACGAGGATGCGTGAAACGGTGCTCACCCGAAGTTACCCAAAGGAGTCCCACGTCGCCGGAGACCAACTTAGAAAGTCGTGCAATGCAGGTTAGAGTGCCGTGGACCCAGGCTTGGCTGTGCACAAAGGATTTCCGCCGGAAGTGCACAGGGGCCGGAGTAGCTGCAAAAGTCACGGTTCCCAGCAATGCAGTCTAGCGAGGTGAGGCAAGGACTTACCTCCACCAAACTTGGACTGAAGAGTCACTGGACTGTGGGGGTCACTTGGACAGAGTTGCTGGATTCGAGGGACCTCGCTCGTCGTGCTGAGAGGAGACCCAAGGGACCGGTAATGCAGCTTTTTGGTGCCTGCGGTTGCAGGGGGAAGATTCCGTCGACCCACGGGAGATTTCTTCGGAGCTTCTAGTGCAGAGAGGAGGCAGACTACCCCCACAGCATGCACCACCAGGAAAACAGTCGAGAAGGCGGCAGGATCAGCGTTACAGAGTTGCAGTAGTCGTCTTTGCTACTATGTTGCAGTTTTGCAGGCTTCCAGCGCGGTCAGCAGTCGATTCCTTGGCAGAAGGTGAAGAGAGAGATGCAGAGGAACTCGGCTGAGCTCTTGCATTCGTTATCTAAAGTTTCCCCAGAGACAGAGACCCTAAATAGCCAGAAAAGAGGGTTTGGCTACCTAGGAGAGAGGATAGGCTAGCAACACCTGAAGGAGCCTATCAGAAGGAGTCTCTGACGTCACCTGGTGGCACTGGCCACTCAGAGCAGTCCAGTGTGCCAGCAGCACCTCTGTTTCCAAGATGGCAGAGGTCTGGAGCACACTAGAGGAGCTCTGGACACCTCCCAGGGGAGGTGCAGGTCAGGGGAGTGGTCACTCCCCTTTCCTTTGTCCAGTTTCGCGCCAGAGCAGGGCTAAGGGGTCCCCTGAACCGGTGCAGACTGGCTTATGCAGAATTGGGCACATCTGTGCCCAAGAAAGCATTTCCAGAGGCTGGGGGAGGCTACTCCTCCCCTGCCTTCACACCATTTTCCAAAGGGAGAGGGTGTAACACCCTCTCTCAGAGGAAGTCCTTTGTTCTGCCATCCTGGGCCAGGCCTGGCCGGACCCCAGGAGGGCAGATGCCTGTCTGAGGGGTTGGCAGCAGCAGCAGCTGCAGTGAAACCCCAGGAAGGGCAGTTTGGCAGTACCAGGGTCTGTGCTACAGACCACTGGGATCATGGGATTGTGCCAACTATGCCAGGATGGCATAGAGGGGGCAATTCCATGATCATAGACATGTTACATGGCCATATTCGGAGTTACCATTGTGAAGCTACATATAGGTAGTGACCTATATGTAGTGCACGCGTGTAATGGTGTCCCCGCACTCACAAAGTCCGGGGAATTGGCCCTGAACAATGTGGGGGCACCTTGGCTAGTGCCAGGGTGCCCTCACACTAAGTAACTTTGCACCTAACCTTTACCAGGTAAAGGTTAGACATATAGGTGACTTATAAGTTACTTAAGTGCAGTGTAAAATGGCTGTGAAATAACGTGGACGTTATTTCACTCAGGCTGCAGTGGCAGGCCTGTGTAAGAATTGTCAGAGCTCCCTATGGGTGGCAAAAGAAATGCTGCAGCCCATAGGGATCGCCTGGAACCCCAATACCCTGGGTACCTCAGTACCATATACTAGGGAATTATAAGGGTGTTCCAGTAAGCCAATGTAAATTGGTAAAATTGGTCACTAGCCTGTCAGTGACAATTTGAAAGAAATGAGAGAGCATAACCACTGAGGTTCTGATTAGCAGAGCCTCAGTGAGACAGTTAGTCACTACACAGGTAACACATTCAGGCACACTTATGAGCACTGGGGCCCTGGAGAACAGGGTCCCAGTGACACATACAACTAAAACAACATATACACAGTGAAAAAAAGGGGGTAACATGCCAGGCAAGATGGTACTTTCCTACACAACCCCCCCCCCAAACGAAGGACAATAAGACTAGCCATGACCTGATGAGTCTTCATTGTCTAAGTGGAAATATCTGGAGAGTCCATCTGCATTGGAGTGGCTACTCCCAGGCCTATGTTCCACTGTATAGTCCATTCCCTGTAGGGATATGGACCACCTCAACAATTTAGGATTTTCACCTTTCATTTGTTTTAGCCAAAGTAGAGGTTTGTGGTCTGTCTGAACAATGAAGTGAGTGCCAAACAGGTATGGCCTCAACTTCTTCAGTGCCCAGACCACAGCAAAGGCCTCCCTCTCAATGGCAGACCAACGCTTTTCTCTAGGGGTCAAGCTCCTACTAATAAAAGCAACAGGTTGATCCTGGCCCTCAGAATTAAGTTGTGATAGGACTGCCCCTACTCCTAATTCAGATGCATCAGTTTGGACATAGAATTTTTTAGAGTAACAAGGGCTTTTCAGGACAGGTGCAGAGCACATGGCCTGCTTCAGCTCCTCAAAAGCTTTCTGACAGTTTGCTGTCCATAATACCTTTTTAGGCATTTTCTTGGATGTGAGGTCATTAAGAGGGGCTGCAATGGAGCCATAGTTCTCAATGAACCTCCTGTAATACCCAGTGAGGCCTAGGAAGGCTCTCACCTGAGTCTGAGTAGTAGGGGGAACCCAATCAATAATTGTTTGGATTTTCCCCTGAGTGGTGCAATCTGTTCCCCACCAACAAGGTGTCCCAGATAAACCACCTTACCCTGCCCTATCTGGCACTTTGAAGCCTTGATAGTGAGGCCTGCCTTTTGCAGGGCCTCCAAAACTTTCCATAGGTGGACCATGTGATCATCCCAGCTGGAGCTAAAGACAGCTATATCGTCCAAATATGCTGCACTGAAAGCTTCCAGCCCTTGCAGGACTGTGTTCACCAACCTCTGAAAAGTGGCAGGTGCATTTTTCAATCCAAAAGGCATTACAGTGAACTGGTAATGTCCTCCAATGGTTGAAAATGCTGTTTTAGGTTTAGCATCTTCTGATAATTTGATCTGCAAATACCCTGCAGTCAAATCAAAAGTGCTTAGATACTTGGCAGATGCCAGTGTATCTATGAGCTCATCTGCCCTGGGTATAGGGTGAGCATCAGTTTTGGTTACTAGGTTGAGAACTCTATAGTCTACACAAAACCGCATTTCCTTCTTTCCATCTTTGGAATGGGGTTTTGGTACAAGTACCACAGGAGAAGCCCATGGACTTTCAGAGTGCTCAACCACTCCTAGTTCTAACATTTTCTGTACCTCCTGCTTTATGCAGTCCCTGACATGGTCAGGCTGCCTATAGATCTTACTTTTGACAGGCAAGCTGTCTCCAGTATCTATAGTGTGCTCACACCAAGAAGTGGTACCTGGCACAGTAGAGAAGAGTTCAGAGAATTGATCTAGGAGATTTATGCAATGGTCCTTCTGCTCAGCAGTAAGACAATCAGCCAAAACTACACCTTCCACAAGAGCATCTTGTTCTGTGGAAGAGAAGAGATCAGGTAGAGGATCACCGTCTTCTTCCTGTCCCTCATCAGTTGCCATGAGCAGGGTGAGATCAGCCCTGTCATAGTAGGGTTTCAGGCAATTGACATGGAGCACCCTAAGGGGACTCCTGGCAGTGCCTAAGTCAACTAAATAGGTGACTTCACCCTTTTTCTCAACAATTGTGTGGGGTCCACTCCATTTATCTTGGAGTGCTCTTGGGGCCACAGGCTCCAAGACCCACACTTTCTGCCCTGGTTGGTACTGAACCAAAACAGCCTTCTGATCATGCCATTGCTTCTGGAGCTCTTGGCTGGCCTGAAGGTTTTTACTGGCCTTTTTCATATACTCAGCCATCCTTGATCTGAGGCCAAGTACATAGTTCACAATATCTTGTTTTGGAGCTTTTAAAGGTTGTTCCCAACCCTCCTTGACAAGTGTGAGTGGACCCCTAACAGGGTGTCCAAAAAGAAGTTCAAAGGGGCTGAAGCCCACTCCTTTCTGGGGTACCTCCCTGTAGGCAAAAAGGAGGCATGGTAGAAGGATATCCCATCTCCTGCGGAGTTTTTCAGGGAGACCCATAATCATGCCTTTGAGAGTTTTATTAAATCTCTCCACCAGTCCATTTGTTTGTGGATGATAGGGTGTAGTGAACTTATAAGTCACACCACACTCCTTCCACATGCCCTTTAAGTATGCAGACATGAAATTGCTTCCCCTGTCTGATACTACTTCCTTTGGGAAGCCCACCCTGGAAAATATTCCCAAAAGGGCCTTTGCCACTGCAGGTGCTGTAGTGGTCCTTAAAGGAATAGCTTCAGGATATCTTGTGGCATGGTCCACTACCACCAAGATAAACCTATTGCCTGAAGCAGTAGGAGGGTCAAGGGGGCCCCCTATGTCAACCCCTACCCTTTCAAAGGGAACCCCAACCACAGGCAGTGGGATAAGGGGTGCCTTTGGAGTGCCACCTGTCTTGCCACTGGCTTGACAGGTTTCACAGGACTTACAAAATTCTTTTGTGTCCTCAGACATCCTAGGCCAATGAAACAGGGGAACAAGCCTGTCCCAAGTTTTCATTTGCCCCAGATGTCCTGCTAGGGGAATGTCGTGAGCAACAGTTAGGAGGAACTTTCTGTACTCCTGAGGGATCACTAATCTCCTGGCTGCTCCAGGTTTAGGATCCCTTGCCTCAGTATACAAGAGATTGTCCTCCCAGTAAACTCTGTGAGAGTCACTGACATCCCCATTAGCCTGTTTGACAGCTTGCTGTCTTAGACCCTCTAATGTGGGACAGGTTTGCTGTGCCACACTCAGCTCCTCCCTGGCAGGCCCCCCTTCACCCAAAAGCTCATTAGTGTCTGCTTCAAGCTCCTCTGGTGTAGGTTCTGCACAGGGAGGGAATTCTTCTTCCTCAGAAGTTGAATCCACTGTAGAGGGAGGGATAGTAGGAAGTGGTTTGCTTCTACTAGCCCTAGCTTTAGGGAGCACTTGGTCCATTGTTCCAGGATCCAAGCTTCCCTGTCCTTTTTGCTTTTTGGCCTGAGCCCTGGTTAAAGCAAAAATATGCCCTGGGATGCCCAGCATTGCTGCATGGGCCTCCAACTCCACATCTGACCAAGCTGATGTCTCCAAATCATTTCCTAGTAGACAGTCTACAGGTAAATCTGTGGCTACCACAACTTTCTTTGGACCAGTAACCCCCCCCCCCAGTTGAGATTTACAACAGCCATGGGGTGGCTAAGTGTGTTGTTGTGAGCATCGGTTACTTGGTACTGGTGACCAAGTAGGTGTTGTTCAGGGTGGACCAGTTTCTCTATGACCATAGTCACACTGGCTCCAGTGTCCCTGTAGGCCTGAACCTCAACACCATTTATTAGGGGTAGCTGCTTGTACTTATCCATATTAAGGGGACAAGCAACTAAGGTGGCTAAATCAATAGCCCCCTCAGAGACTAACACAGCCTCTGTGGCCTCCCTAACAAGGCCAACCCCAACTAAGTTACCAATAGTGAGCCCAGCTACTCCCTTGGATTGGCTATTAGTAGGTTTGCTCCCACCACCACTGCTATTAGTAGGGACACTAGGTGTAGCAGTAGGGGTTGTAGTGGTAGGAGGCTTGGTGCTTTTCTTTGGACAACTGGGATCTGTTGTCCAATGGCCTTTTACTTTACATAAATAGCACCATGGTTTCTTTTCTTTGTTTTGATTAAAGGAGGATTTGGGCCCACCACCCCCACCAGAGTGTTTTTGTGGGCCTGATGAAGACTAATTTTTAGATTTGTCCCCACCCTTGTCAGAAGACTTACCATCCTTCTTTTTGTTGCCATCTTTGTCACCCCCTGTATGAACTTTTCTGTTCACCCTTGTTCTGACCCATTTGTCTGCCTTCTTTCCCAATTCTTGGGGAGAGGTCAGATCAGAGTCCACCAAGTACTGGTGCAACAAATCAGACACACAATTATTAAGAATATGCTCTCTCAGGATCAAGTTATACAGGCTGTCATAATCAGTAACTTTACTGCCATGTAACCACCCCTCCAAGGCCTTCACTGAATGGTCAATGAAATCAACCCAGTCTTGTGGAGACTCCTTTTTGGTCTCTCTGAACTTTATCCTGTACTGTTCAGTGGTTAAGCCATAACCATCCAGGAGTGCATTCTTAAGAACTGTAAAATTATTGGCATCACTTTCTTTCACAGTAAGGAGCCTAACCCTACCTTTTCCACTAAATGATAGCCATAGGATAGCAGCCCACTACCTTTGAGGGACATCCTGTACAACACAGGCCCTCTCAAGTGCAGCAAACCACTTGTTAATGTCATCCCCCTCCTTATAAGGGGGAACTATCTTATGCAGATTCCTGGAATCATGCTCTTTTGCAGGATGACTATGGGGAATACTGCTGCTGCCACCATGGGTTTCTAAACCCAGTTTCTGTCTCTCCTTCTCTACTTCTAAAGTCTGTCTATCCAAATCCAGCTGTTGCTTCTTGAGCTTCAGTCTGGTTGGTTCCACTCTCAATCTATTGAGCTCCCTTTCTAACAATCTATCAGGGTGGGTGGGAGGGACATGTCTTGAAACAGAAGTATGGTGAGAATGGACAGAAGGAGACCTGTCCCTTACAGAGGGCACCCTAACAGCTTGGCTGACAGTGTAATGTGAGAGCACATCCTCTGTATGATGTGACTCCACCTCAGTACCAACTATGCTAGACTGTCTTGTAATGGGAAGGCTAAGAAGTTTCTTTCCTGAATCTTTTCCTGGGGGAGTCCCTGGATCAGATTGAGAACCATTAGCTACTTTTTCAACAGATGGGGCACTTTTAGCCTTATCTTGTTCCCTAAGCATGTTAAGTAATAATTCCAAGGAAGGATTCTTCCCTACACTCAAACCTCTCTCTATGCAGAGACTCCTTGCTCCTTTCCAGCTAAGGTGATCATATGCAAGTTTGGACAGATGAACATTTTGGCCTGTGCCAGACATTTTTAGAGAGAGTTAAAGTGATAGAAAAAGAGAAAAAAAGTTTTCAGAACTTTTAGAAAGACAGAAAAAAAAACTTTAAAAACTTTTTAGAACTTTTTAGAAAGTTAGAAGTACTTTTCAGCACTTAGAAAAGAGTGAAAAGAGGAAATGCAAAACTTTTTGGCTATGTGTATATACACTGAACTTGTTTTGTATATTTTTCTCTTATGAAAAGTACAATGACAAGAGTGGTAAGTAGTCTCAAAGCACTTATCCCACCGCTGCACAACCAAGGTAGGAGGCTGGACTGGCTTGTAGTGAGTACCAAGGGGTACTTGCACCTTGCACCAGGCCCAGTTACCCTTATTAGTGTATAGGGTGTCTAGCAGCTTAGGCTGATAGATAATGGTAGCTTAGCAGAGCAGCTTAGGCTGAACTAGGAGACGTGTGAAGCTACTACAGTACCACTTAGTGTCATATGCACAATATCATAAGAAAACACAATACACAGTTATACTAAAAATAAAGGTACTTTATTTTTATGACAATATGCCAAAGTATCTTAGAGTGTACCCTCAGTGAGAGGATAGGAAATATACACAAGATATATATATACACAATAGCAAAAATATGCAGTATGGTCTTAGAAAACAGTGCAAACAATGTATAGTTACAATAGGATGCAATGGGGACACATAGGGATAGGGGCAACACAAACCATATACTCCAAAAGTGGAATGCGAACCACGAATGGACCCCAAACCTATGTGACCTTGTAGAGGGTCGCTGGGACTATTAGAAAATAGTGAGAGTTAGAAAAATAACCCTCCCCAAGACCCTGAAAAGTGAGTGCAAAGTGCACTAAAGTTCCCCCAAGGACAAAGAAGTCGTGATAGAGGAATAATGCAGGAAAGACACAAACCAACAATGCAACAACGATGGATTTCCAATCTAGGGTACCTGTGGAACAAGGGGACCAAGTCCAAAAGTCACAAGCAAGTCGGAGATGGGAAGATGTCCAGGAAATGCCAGCTGTGGGTGCAAAGAAGCTTCTACTGGACAGAAGAAGCTGAGGTTTCTGCAGGAACGAAAAGGGCTAGAGACTTCCCCTTTGGTGGAACGCCAACAAGCCTTGCTAGCTGCAAATCGTGCGGTTAGCGTTTTTGGATGCTGCTGTGGCCCAGGAAGGACCAGGATGTCGCAAATTGCGCCAGGAGGTAGAGGGGACGTCGAGCAAGACAAGGAGCCCTCTCAGCAGCAGGTAGCACCCGGAGAAGTGCCAGAAACAGGCACTACGAGGATGCGTGAAACGGTGCTCACCCGAAGTTACACAAAGGAGTCCCACGTCGCCGGAGACCAACTTAGAAAGTCGTGCAATGCAGGTTAGAGTGCCGTGGACCCAGGATTGGCTGTGCACAAAGGATTTCCGTCGGAAGTGCACAGAGGTCGGAGTAGCTGCAAAAGTCGCGGTTCCCAGCAATGCAGTCTAGCGAGGTGAGGCAAGGACTTACCTCCACCAAACTTGGACTGAAGAGTCACTGGACTGAGGGAGTCACTTGGACAGAGTTGCTGGATTCGAGGGACCTCGCTCGTCGTGCTGAGAGGAGACCCAAGGGACCGGTAATGCAGCTTTTTGGTGCCTGCGGTTGCAGGGGGAAGATTCCGTCGACCCACGGGAGATTTCTTCGGAGCTTCTAGTGCAGAGAGGAGGCAGACTACCCCCACAGCATGCACCACCAGGAAAACAGTCGAGAAGGCGGCAGGATCAGCGTTACAGAGTTGCAGTAGTCGTCTTTGCTACTATGTTGCAGTTTTGCAGGCTTCCAGCACGGTCAGCAGTCGATTCCTTGGCAGAAGGTGAAGAGAGAGATGCAGAGGAACTCGGCTGAGCTCTTGCATTCATTATCTAAAGTTTCCCCAGAGACAGAGACCCTAAATAGCCAGAAAAGAGGGTTTGGCTACCTAGGAGAGAGGATAGGCTAGCAACACCTGAAGGAGCCTATCAGAAGGAGTCTCTGATGTCACCTGGTGGCACTGGCCACTCAGAGCAGTCTAGTGTGCCAGCAGCACCTCTGTTTCCAAGATGGCAGAGGTCTGGAGCACACTGGAGGAGCTCTGGACACCTCCCAGGGGAGGTGCAGGTCAGGGGAGTGGTCACTCCCCTTTCCTTTGTCCAGTTTCGCGCCAGAGCAGGGCTAAGGGGTCCCCTGAACCGGTGCAGACTGGCTTATGCAGAATTGGGCACATCTGTGCCCAAGAAAGCATTTCCAGAGGCTGGGGGAGGCTACTCCTCCCCTGCCTTCACACCATTTTCCAAAGGGAGAGGGTGTAACACCCTCTCTCAGAGGAAGTCCTTTGTTCTGCCATCCTGGGCCAGGCCTGGCTGGACTCCAGGAGGGCAGATGCCTGTCTGAGGGGTTGGCGGCAGCAGCAGCAGCTGCAGTGAAACCCCAGGAAGGGCAGTTTGGCAGTACCAGGGTCTGTGCTACAGACCACTGGGATCATGGGATTGTGCCAACTATGCCAGGATGGCATAGAGGGGGCAATTCCATGATCATAGACATGTTACATGGCCATATTCGGAGTTACCATTGTGAAGCTACATATAGGTAGTGACCTATATGTAGTGCACGCGTGTAATGGTGTCCCCGCACTCACAAAGTCCGGGGAATTGGCCCTGAACAATGTGGGGGCACCTTGGCTAGTGCCAGGGTGCCCTCACACTAAGTAACTTTGCACCTAACCTTTACCAGGTAAAGGTTAGACATATAGGTGACTTATAAGTTACTTAAGTGCAGTGTAAAATGGCTGTGAAATAATGTGGACGTTATTTCACTCAGGCTGCAGCGGCAGGCCTGTGTAAGAATTGTCAGAGCTCCCTATGGGTGGCAAAAGAAATGCTGCAGCCCATAGGGATCTCCTGGAACCCCAATACCCTGGGTACCTCAGTACCATATACTAGGGAATTATAAGGGTGTTCCAGTAAGCCAATGTAAATTGGTAAAATTGGTCACTAGCCTGTCAGTGACAATTTGAAAGAAATGAGAGAGCATAACCACTGAGGTTCTGATTAGCAGAGCCTCAGTGAGACAGTTAGTCACTACTCAGGTAACACATTCAGGCACACTTATGAGCACTGGGGCCCTGGAGAACAGGGTCACAGTGACACATACAACTAAAACAACATATATACAGTGAAAAATGGGGGTAACATGCCAGGCAAGATGGTACTTTCCTACACTAACTCCATGTTAAAGCCAATAGGAAGCTAAACTGAACACAACATGTATTGTGCTACTGGTGAACATTGAGCAACTAATATGCACAGTGGTGAAACACAAAGTCATTGGTCAAACACAATTAATAGCATCACAGACTGAAAAACCCCTGGCCTACATGGGGTTGTCTCTTTCTAGACTACAGGCTTCCTTACTCAGGTATGAGGGATGATGTTTCCCCACGGGGAAACCTGAAAGGCAGGTTAGGCTTATTATGCTGTGCTGGACCATAGCGTAGGTAGCAGAACTACATATCGCTTCTAGTGACATGCCTTTTTATCTAAGATGCAGTTACTTCAATAAATCCTTATTGAACTTTATTCTGCCTCTGTTTGTCCTTGCCTGTGTGAGACTAGTGTAACTGAGAGAAAGGGACGAGATCTGGTCAACCACGATTCCCCTGAGGAGTCTTTCTTGTCATGCGCCCGGTTGCCACAATCATCCCTGCTCTTAGGTGGAGATAAGGGGCTGCTAGTTAGCCAAAAATCCTGAACTGGGCAGACAGGTGTCACATGATGTGGAATTGTGCTAAGTACCCACAATGTATGCGATTCTGCCACCCGAATCCAGTAGCCTTATTAGGATAATGAGAACCTATGTGACAAAAGTGTACTTCCAAGACTGAGATGTACCCTGCTCTACCATAAACATTCTCAGCCTGGTACATCCTTATCTCTTTTACTCCCCCACGTTCTGTTCGTGTCCTTGGTAAGAAAAAGTGAAAACACATTAACAAGCTGTGCGCAGAAAAATACCTGCGCCACCAATGTGACGGCATTTGCAGCTAAGCTAAGCACAAAATGGAGTCAGAGGTCAAGATGGAGCCGGTGTGTAAACACAGATAGCATTACAGGCATTACAGGCGTTGCATAAAGAAACTGTGAACTATTTGGCACATAGGAACTGAGCCTAAACAACTATACATTTATTTGAATGAGTATACAATTGGGCAAACTAAGGTAGATTCATTCTAACCAAAGGAGACATTTTGAAGCTGAACATCTGCATGTTATGTTGTACTCAACACTACAAATATGTTTTGTGGCTGTGGACTCCTCATAAGGGTTACATTTGCAGCTTCCTGCTGCAATATGGGACTGTTTGATCACAATTCCTGGTAGTGCAGTAGACAGTTGTACACCTTAACGTGCATTTGAATAAACATGTTATAGTCCTTCTATAAAATAGAAAACACTTTAAAATGTGTTTCGTTGCTTTTTAAACTTTTTATGAATCCTATCATGTAACCATTATAACACTAACTTTCATTAAAAACTTTTTTTGATATAACAAATGCATTGTATTGCAATTGCACTTATATAAAGAATACTACCCCTGATGAGGTGTTAAGCTTAATTGCGCAGTACTACTGGAAACCAAGGGTAGTGGTTAGTTAGGTACATTATAGGCAGGGCCACTGGACCTATACAGCAGAAGAAAGCCACATTTGGTGACAGGGCTGAGTAAATTATGCAGCAAGAAAAAGCAAATTATGCAGTATAATTTTTTTTGTAGTAGTATTATTTCATCATTTTTAAACTCGGTAACCCAGTCTGGGCATTGGTTGTACCTTATAATACTAGGTTATTACCCAAATATCGCACTCAGCAACATAAAGGTGACAAGTCCACATCTGCAAAAGGCCTTTCACTGCATGCCAACACGAGTCACTGGATTTGTAGTAACTTTTGAACAATTTGAGCTAGAAATAAATTTTTGTTGTTAAAATCTGCAGATTATGCAGCAGATGATGGATTATGTGGCAAATCTATAATTATACGAACAATTGCTGCATCCGCACAATTGCATAATTCCAGAGGCAAACTAGACCTGAATGCCAGATACATTACACAAGGACTCATTTTGTGTTTTTTAGGCACAGGGAGATTAAGTGAGCTGCCCAGAATCACAGGATGTCACGCCAAGACTGGTTCCTGTTCCCCAGATCCATAGTCAGCAACTCTGGCTGTTGAAAGGGGTGTACTTAACACCTTACTTTGTTTTTCCTCTTTAATGCAGATTTTAGGATTAGACAAAAAGTCCAGGAGCAGCAGGGGGAACGGAGAGACAGCGAAGGCTTGATTTGCTATGAACAAGCAGGTTTGAGCAGCGCTATGAGACTTGGCATCAGATACTGACGGGTGGGGGAGCTAAAGCCCTCTCAGCCCAATAGGTGTTGCTCACATGAGTACTGGGTAGAAACCAAGGTCAGTGTGTCATTATACTTGTTACCAGTGTGAGGACTTACACTTCAGTGGGGGTTGAAATGATTTGAGCTTCGAAACCAAGATCTTTCGATGCCTTCTTCCTTGCAGGTGGGGAAACCCTGGGTAACACCTCCACGCTGAGACCTGTAGTCTGCATGGAAAAGCAGCAAATATCTGTCCAGCCAAGGGTTTTAGCTTTATGAAAAGGGAAGATACTCTCTTACACCAACTGCATAACATGCCACAAACAGAATATGCAAGGGAATACAGGGTTCCAAAGATGAACTATGGGTAAGGCACAGCAATATAGTAATGGAAATCACAGATGCAGCCTCACAGTGAGAACTGCAAGCAGGCACCAGCATCTGTGACCTGCATAGCAGACTGTTAAGGGTACCCAGTTTCTCAGCAGTTATAAATTAACCCCACACATCCAGTTCTAAGCCAAGTGTATCTCTGGGGAAGTGTTTAGTTAGCATTTACCTTCTCTGATCTAGGTCTAGGTGGATGCCACATGGAGTTTCGCCAGTGGGTGGAGTTCTCCTTTGCACCTGTTCGCGTTTGATGTCAAATGAAACGCAAAGTACATGCTCCTGTACAAAATCGCGCTTCAAAAGCACCAGGCACAGCCATTGTGTTTTTCACTCTGTTTATGGTGCTGGGCCTTCAACTTTCAGCCTGACCCCAATCTTTGTAATCCTCTACCCTTACACTTGTTCTATCTCTATTTTTTATTTAGTGTATTAGTGTGTCTTTTTGTGTCTGAATATTTCTATGTTGTTTTAATTTTTTGTGTGTTTTTTTTGACTTTTTGTATTTTCCTTTATTTTTCCTCCTGTCTCTTCTCTTCTCTTCTGCACATTACCCCAGTACCCCACCCAGCACCATGGCAGAGCATGGAAACAGCAGCCACCTGCCTTAAGTTATGAACTTCAGCGAGGAGGCCGAACTTCAGCGAGGAGGAGGTGGCGGCATTGTGTTTTTGTTTGCAGCGTCACCTCCCCTTCATGCTGGTAGTAGGCCTGGAAGTGGTTACCCCCTGCAGGAGCAACAGCTTCGCTAGGCTATGGTGCGGCAGTTGGTCAGGGCCGCCACCCAGGTCCAGCGCATCACCCAGCAGCTGACCGCCTCTGGGCAGATATAATCGACCGTGAGCAGGGCCTGCTCAACCTGCTGCTGTCGACATCCTGGAGCTTGGTGAGTTTGTGTTCTACAATGCTAACTTTTTTCCTGAATAGCATGTGGCTTCCATTCAGAGGTAAGTTAGGTTTAGTTTATGCTAAGAATATTATTTATTATGTGATCCAGTTAGAGCTTGGCAGGTGCTCGGCGCTACATCATCATACTTGTAAGTAGGCATTCCCTTTAACTGATTAATTAAGAAGCAACTCGAACGCGGACTCTTCCGTCCTCATGTATCCATAGTTAATTAGTGATATCAATGAGTTAGTATTCTCTGTGACTTTATGTAGCTTGTATGGTCTCAAGCAATTTCAAAGCGATGCGAGTGTGCATGCATTGAAAAATGGGAGACTGAGTTGGTCCATCAAGGGGCTTGAGAAACGAGAATAGAATGAAAGATCATTCATTGAAATGCATTAGTTCCAAATGTAGTTTTTTTAAGTATATTTGGAATTGGGATTTTAGGAGTATAGCCAACTCAACAATACTAGTATAGGCCCATAGGCCATCTGATTTAAGTACAAAGTTATTGCATTTGCATGTTATATAATAGTTTTGTGGAGTTTAACGGTATCACAAATTTATTTTTTCAGTCTTCTTTATTTCTTATATCCGCGCCAAGGGCAAAAGGGGCACTGCATCAGTGGGTCCGGTAGGAGCTGGGGAGGCGTTGACCATTCGCGCCAATGCTGATGGCTCTGTTCATCCCAGTAAGTCCTATTATTTAACACTATTTTTATTTCCCTAACATTTACCTCTCCCCATTTTTCTATTACTTTTAATTTTGCTTTGTTTATTTTTTTATACTGTCTCCCTTTTTGCCAACTCCCCATTCAAGTTTTGTTTAACTCCTGCTATCCCTGCATTATATTTTTTTTCTGTCTTTTATTGACCATTTTTTATTCCACTCCTTCATTGCTCTTCAATGATTCCGAGTAATCGTCAATCATAGGCCAGAGCTCTGCCCCTCTATTACGCAAAGCTTTTGATTAGCTTGACTACCTGGCTTTTCTAGCACTCCAACAAAATGTCGAGTGATATTTTTGGCAGAAGATACTGCAGTGCTAACCGAACTGTAACAATCGCGGTTGCATTTGTTTTATTTGAAAAATTAAGAATGGGAGGTGTACCTGGCATCTAAAAACTGTATACTGTTTTTTATAGCCACACTAATCAGTGGAGCAGGCTCAAGTTAAAACGCTGCAGGAGCAGATGGTGCGGGTGGGACGCAGCAGCAGGGTGGGGTGATGGTGAGTCACATTGCTTGCTTATTGACAATTACTCTTACTCACTAGCTAAAAGGCATTGTCGTGATCGGATTCAAGAACTCCCCCTGTATTACAGCTACAACAGTGGTTGGGTTTCTTATGGCCTCTTCTATTTGCAAATCAGCAAAAGCACACATAATGTATGCTAAAAATGATGTCTTGATGGAAACGTGAAAGAACGGAAGGTTGAAAGAAAGGATGGATTAAAAGAGTGAAAGGAAAGGATGACTGGGTGGATGAAAAAGGATGTGTGGGTGAGTATTGGTATTGGGTAAATGGATGGATGGATGAAAGGATGATTGAAAGAAAGGGTGGACAGTGTGGGTACTGAATGGATGGATGAAGGATTGCGAATCTGGGCAAAAGGCTGGTTGAGAGAAAGTAAAGCTTACATCATGGTGGCTATGGGTGTATATAGAGGAAGAATGAAAGGACAATTAAATAACTGCTTGGATGAATAAAGAAGGGAGCTTTTCTTCTGTAGAGAGATCAGTGACACCCCTCTATCCTTCTATCGCAAAAGCTCTACCTTTCTGCCTGATCCATCTGCCTTACTCTGCAGTAGAGTAAGTAAGTCAAGTTTCTTTACTTTCCTTACTGCCCAGCAAATCAATTTGCTGGAAAGAATTTGTGATGGTGGGTAAGACCAGTGAGTAAAGTGGGACTAGTAAGTGCCTGATTTGATTTCAAGTTTGGTGTAGGGGATACTCTGTGATGAACATGCCAAATACAATTTATATAGCCCATTCCTTTCCCTGAAGTGCAGTGCATCACCCCCCACCCCCCAAAATCTACTTATGGGAGACAGAATAAATGCATCCACATTTTATGCATGACATGTGTGACATTTCTTACTTATTTATCTGCCTCTCTGGAGTCAGAGTAGAAACTAAACTAAGTGAATGTGGGGAAGAGCAGGGCCATTGGAATTAAAGATAATTGTCAGCTACAGCTGCCCAAGCTGCAGACAGTAGAAATTTACTTGAAAACACTGGCTAGCATGCCTCCAATTATTTGGCACAACAACTTGTATTCCATAGTGCATAATGCCTTACTCATCATAATGAGCAGTAATTAATTTGTATTTTTCCACATAATGTGTCCGTTTAGTTACGAGAAAAGCATTTAAAAGAAAAAAATGAAATCAGTTTTTTAATCTGGTCTTATTCTGCCTTATTTCTTTTCTACCAGGCAGTCAATGCTTTTTATGTGAGGTATGTGTTGGTAAACAAATAAAATATTGGCCCTATAACTCTCCTAATCATAATCACATCAAATTCCAACATCCCTAGGGGACCAGCAATGTAGTGCTACTGTGCCACCCACTATCTATCATTTGAAGAAGTGTTTGTTCAGACCGTTGTTACAATTTGTCTTTTGTTATTCTTCTTTTTCTCGATATAGCTGCCCAGCATCCACCACCAACCAAGGAGATAGCGGCTTGTCTGCGGCAGCAGAGACTGGGGAACACTCAGGCAGAATATCAGCACCTGGTGATCCTGGAGGAAGAAGAGGCTGAAACAGCTGCCTCAGACCCAGTAGAGCAGCATGCCAGCCCCCAGCCTACCAGCCAGTACATCACTGGCTCTGCCACCAGCAGTGAAGGTCCTGGACTGCACCTGACATTGCACCCTCGCACTCCAACAGGGCATTCCTACAATGCATCCTGCAGCAGATGGACCAGATAGAGAGCTGGCTCGCCAGCAATGAGCAGAGCCTCGACCAGCTCCAGACCCATATTGACAGTGTCCTTTTTTAAGTGTTTTTGTTTTGGTGGCAGGGACTTGTGGGTGGAGAGGGTGGGAGGGACTTGTTGTGGGTGGAGAGGGTGGGGAAGGATTTGGGCTGGACTCTGGACTTTTTGAGAACGGGGTTAATTGTTCAGGGAGAGGGGTGGGCCTGTTATGCGTGGAAAGGGAGGGTTTTCTATTTGTAAATGATAAAGGGGATACTTTTTTTTACTTCATTTGTGTCGCAAATCTTTATTTTGGTGTTTTAGACTTTTAGTTTGCACTGCTGTCTTTTAGTGTAGCCTGTTATTTTGAATCTGCTAAAAGAAGTGTAAGTCATTTACTTAGACCCTTGCACTATTGCCCTCTGCAACAATTATTGGCCAATAGGGGATGATTCTACTTGCCTAGTTTGCCTTCAAAAACCCAGTATGCACAACCAACATCTTCTTCAGTAGGAGTTAATTACTAACTAAACAAGTTCACTTCAATCCATAGTTGTTCTCTTACCTGAATAGATAAAGCGAGGGAGTCTTCTTACAACAGGTTTTTTCCTAAGGCGGCATCTTAAAAGTGTGATAGGAGTAGCAGTAGCAGGCTAACAGGGAAGACAGAAGGTACCATTCCCACCTATGCAAACTCCAACTTCAGGATTAATTAAAGGGTTATCCATCACTGCCAACTAGAATGAAAGAAAACAGCAAGTTTGTGGGTCATATCTCATAACTTTAAGAAGACTGAGACCAGACTACCACAATGACAGCATTAGACACACAACAAAGAACACCATATGATAATAAAATCTAGCAATATCAATTACTTCTAAGCAATGGTGGGGAGCTATAAAACGAAACCTAGGAAATTAAATCATGGAATCAGGAGAAATTGGCTCAGACTCAAGAGTGTTTGGACCAGCTCAAAAGTTTACAGAACACACACACCAAAGGCATGAATGATGATGGTGGTGGGGTCAGTGTGGAATATTGCTCAGGTGATAGAAGGTCATGCAGTGAGTTGGTGTTGCTTTTACCACATCCGCCCCAGCAAGTATGTGATTAATTTATGGTGTAAAAATAGGTCATACCTAAATAAATCACACATCCCGGGGGAAGAGGGTTAGGGGCTCAATGAATGGATGGGAAAGGGGATTTGGGGAAAGGTGTGACAGAGACAAACACTACACAAAGGAAACCACAACAATATTTTTTGGGGCGCTGAGCAGCACACCATTATCAATCTGTTGTGGAAGAAAACAAAATGATAAGTAACTATAACACCGTTCAGTAAATTCATTGGAAACAGTCCTTCTGCCCCAGAGAGACCCCAAATAGTATATCCTAAGTGTTATGTCTTTTAGTTTTGAAATATGGAAGATTGAATGTAACCGTCCCAGTTCTAACAATTATGTTTTTTAAAAGGAAAATTATACTGTATTGCCAAATTGGGTGATGCATCTCCATTCTTCTTGGAATATCTGTGACTCTGGTGCCTGTCTGAACCTGTCTTGTAGGTAAGATGGAATCTGGAGCTTTCTAAGTTTTGTTCATGCAGGAGAGGACTAGGAGAAGGCCTGTGTACTGAAAAAAAAACAGTTGCTGCAATACTGAGTAAGGTAAAGGACAAATGAAAGAAAGGTAAGCTTCATGAGGAGTCAGGCGTGTACCAAGAAGATTCAGAGGCAGAGCAAGAACATAAGAGATGTTTCATGTTTGAGCTAGCAACGTAGCAAACACATGCTCAGCAGCATTTCCAAATCAACGCACCTTTCTCCAGTTCACAGAGCTGAGTGAGTACTCGACCTAAGAGTCTTCACCATCATCATGGGTTGATAATTTTCTCCTTTCTAGCTATTGAGGTAGTCCTGCCCTGAGTCCTTCTATGTTCTTCCTACAGATTTCGAATAACTCCATCCCAATCTCAAACCGAAAAGGTAGACCTGTGAAGTGCACTGCTGTTGAAGAACAAATAGAGAAACAGAACTGAGTTACTTTTTTGTGTAGATTTTTGTTTGGTAACTAAAGTGGCTGGTTTGTTATGAAGAACCAGAAAAAAGTAGACCCTGCAGGTAAATTTCACAACTTCTGAAAGGCTAATCACTTTCAAGAAACAATTATCACCCATCAGCCTTCAAACACTGCATATAACTTGAAACAAGTTTACAAATGTGTTGAACTCGCTCCCTCACTGTCACCACATAGATCAGTCATCACTCAGAAATTCACAATCACAATCAATCAATCAATCAATATATCACCACTCATTGGTGCAATAGTTATTTGGTACCTCTTCTAATCCAAGCATGGTGGCTCAACAAAATATCTCCTCTTTGACAGTATCCACACATTGGAATTAGGCATTGGCAGTCTACGATCTTCTAAAGAATCCCCGATAGGTGATGTAAAACAATAGGATAGGCAATGGCATGTGAGGGAGGCAGGCATCATCTACAACGTCCTGAAGGGTATGTGGAGGCTTCTTCACTGCACATGGGTCCAACTCCAATCTGGGCTTATATGTAACTATACAATCAATGGTGGGGCAGCATAAATCTGACACAAACATAATGTTGCACTAGCATATTTTTCTTTTTTTTTTTTGCAAAGAAAGAAAGAGAAAAAGCTGAAGAGAAATAATTAAAAAGTTCTATGGTGGCACTGGCATACTCAATCCGGGAAACAGAGCTTGTTCTCAAACTCTGGTGGTTCTCCCAGAAGTTGGTCAGCTAACACGCTTGATTCCGACCACTCTTCCTCCTCCTGTGGTGTTTCGGGAACGATGTAATCAGGTGGTATAAAAAGCTGTTTCATTTTGATCATAGTTAATCTCTCTACGTTTTGAGGCGAGAGACTGGTCCTTCTCACTGTAACAACTGCACCAGCTACACTGAAAACAAGTTTAGCAGACAGAGTGGCTACAGGACAAGCCAGACACTTTGTCAGCCTGCTGAGATCTGCCCATTGGTGTAGCTTCCCATGCCAATACATCAATGAGTTTCAATCCACCTACAACTCTTTTGGGTCATCCAGATACTAATGGAATATCCTCTGAATGGTCATTGGTACTGCCACCTACTCGACCGCTTTTTCCTTCACCCTTGCTCTGGACTTAAGACCTGCCACTTGAAACCAAGCCAATGAGGAGGTTTCGTCTTATTCTTCCAATGATGTTGTCGCCAGTTTTCTTGTTGGTGGATGTGAGACAAGACTGCCCTCTCTGGAAGTTGAAGGAGGCACCTCAGAACTGCAGAGTTGGACTCTCAGTTCCAGCTATTCTTCTTCTAGTTCTCCTGCTTGCTCAACAACCCACCTCTTGTACTGCGAAACATCCTCTTCAGAAAAAGGAATGATAGTGGAAATAGTTTTTTGTAGCATGGATGAAGTAGGCTGGCACAGATGTACTCTTTGGACAAGATGATGACATTTTGCAGTCTTGCATTACAAGTCAAGGGATAGCTTAGGCTACTAACCAAAGCATGCGCTTCTGGGTTTTCATTCGCACCCCCGAATGCGAACCTTTCAGACACCTTCTTTAACTGCTCCTGTAGCAGACGCAATAATGGGATAGCATGGGCCATTATACTGTCCTTCTTGCTAACTTCCCATGTGAAAACTTCAAAGGGGAGCAGCATCTGTGTGAGGCATTTGACTAGGCCCCATGTGTCTGCATCCATGGCAATAGCTTTCTCAATTGCATCAGCTTTGAATGACATAGTCATTGATCTGTTTGTACTGCTCAGACATTTCAACATATAGGGGGTCATTCCGACCCTGGCGGTCCATGACCACCAGGGCCGGGGACCACGGAAGCACCGCCAACAGGCTGGCGGTGCTTCCAGGGCCATTCTGACCGCGGCGGTAAAGCCGCGGTCAGAAAAGGGGAACCGGCAGTTTCCCACCGGTTTTCCCCTGGCCCAGGTAATCCTCCATGGCGGCGCTGCTTGCAGCGCAGCATGGGGATTCCGACCCCCTTCCCGCCAGCCTATTTCTGGCAGTTTTCACCGCCAGAAACAGGATGGCGGGAACGGGTGTCGTGGGGGCCCTGGGGGCCCCTGCACTGCCCAAGCAACTGGCATGGGCAGTGCAGGGGCCCCCTAACAGGGCCCCATAAAGATTTTCACTGTCTGCTTTGCAGACAGTGAAAATCGCGACGGGTGCCACTGCACCCATCGCACCCCTGCAACTCCGCCGGCTCCATTCGGAGCTGGCTTCCTTGTTGCAGGGTCTTTCCCGCTGGGCCGGCAGTCGCCCGCCGGCCCAGCGGGAAAGTCAAAATGACCCCGTGGTCTTTTGACCGCGGAGCGGTCTTTCGACGGGGGAACTTTGGCGGGCGGCCTCCGCCGCCCGCCTAAGTTGGAATGACCCCCATAATATGTTGAGATCCAAACGTGTTGGCACTTCCTGTATCAGAGCTTTAATTTGTACTCTGTTATCACGCTGATTAATCCACAACTGTTTCCTGGCTTTAAAAGGATGGCTGAAATGAGTGCAGATGCGTCCGGAGGTGGTCAGTATGTTGCTATGTCTTCTTTTTTAAGAAAGTCTTGCACAACCAGGTTGATGCAGTGCACCAATCACAGGACCCTGAAATAGCCACTGTCTACCATGGCCTTCACTACGTTACTGCCATAGTCCATAACAACAAATTCAACTCAAAGACCTCTCGGCTGCAGCCATTCAGACACCTTGCTATTAAATTCCTCCAAGATGTTTGCAGCTGTTTGTGAATTCTTCATGGGGAACATGGCTACTGTTGCATGTCGCCGAACACTCTTAATTTCTTCAGGGTTAAGACCTGTAAATAGCTTTTGGTTTACAAGCCAGAGACAAAAAATGCAAGGGTAGTGCGTGGTAAGAAAGCCGCACTTCCGTTCCGTTACAGTTCTTATTAAGGCAACACAGTGAGTCCGATAGGAGAAAGAAAGTGCCACTCGGTCAGGTGCCCCACTACCCTTTTGCTTTACCACCAGAAAAGAGATCAAGTGTGCAGTGATGCACATGTAATCAGTTGCCTAACAACTGGTCCACATGGCTGTCGTCACGTTAATAGAGTGGATAACACTTTGCTGCAAAGCTTGCCCAACCAAATGCAGCACATCCTGATGCAGTGCTGGAACAGCAACTCTGGCAAAATAGGTCTATCTTGGAATCTTCCATTTCGGGCACTGGGCTGCCACAAACTCTAAGAATCCCACTTCTTCCACAAAAGGAAGAGGTCCAGCTCTAACATTTTTGTCAGCTTCCCTTTGTACAAACCTGCCATTGGGTGTTTGCGGTAGTAGGGCCCCTCCTGCCTAAACATGCCCATAACTGTAGCTTGGATTTTCTTATTTTGTGGTGCCACTGACACAGGTGACTTTTGAGGTGTACGTAGTGGTAAACTCAATGCGCTTTGTGGTGCAGTCACCATATGCTGTGATGTCTCCATCTGACTGAGTCTTCATGTGCCATTGTGAGGTGGGTGATTCTGGCGCAATGCTGGGGATAAGGCTGCTTTGCTTGAGGATTTCACCTTCTTCTTCCTCACCTTCCACTGTGATTTGACCAGTTGTAGCTAATGTTTCCTGGCTCTCCTCACCTTCACCACCGCAACCATGCAGAGCTGTTTATTTAAGGTGCTCCTCCCACCGGAATTCCTGATGATTTTTCATATGGGTTGTCTGGACTCCAGCACCATAATGTGAACCTGGCTTACCTCAACGAACACTCACGTGGCAAATGGAGCATATGGCAATGTGTTCCTCCTGATTGCTAAACGTAAAAAAAGTCCCAAACTTGGGAGGAGTCCTTTCTTATTGGGCCAATGCCTGAAGAAGAAGTGGATTCAGGTTGGTGTGCCAATCGCCTCTCCGCAGTGCATATTTCTACTGAGGTACGAGTTGGCACAGGTCTCTGCTTGGGACTTACAAATATGGGAGATGGCGGTCACATCCCTCAAAGCAAGTTGGATAGTAATGTCGGACTCTTCTATGGCAGCTTCCACAATGACTGGGTCATTGTCATCATCCTCCTCATCATCATCCCTTGTATAATTTTAAGGCTTTCTGGAACTTTTCTTTTCCCTTGCCGCTCCTGGTGTCTCCTTGACTCTGCCGGGTTCCACTCTATGTCCCTATCATCATCATCATCATCATCATCATCATCATCATCATCATCAGAACTGGTGATTGGAGAAGATGGTGGAGTAGAACCCTTCATTGTTCTTGCTGGAGATCTGGGAGCCACTGATTCTGAAAGAAGATTTTCTTGCTCAACAGGAATTTCGCCCTCCTGTTCTGCTCAGGAAGATCTGGCAGTGGCTGCTGTCCACTTTGCTCCGTTTGCTGAAATGATTGGGTACTAATTTGCAAAAGGGATTAATCCAATTCAACATCACTGCTCGTCGGTGTCGCCATTGCAGTGGCTGCCTCACTGGCAGACATGGTCTTGGGACTGGGTTGGTGCTGTTGATGCAGGAGTGCTGCTCCCAGGTTCCTCTCCTAGGGCGGTCTGGCAAGCACACGTCTTCCAAAAAAGGTTGTGGTTGGCACGCAACTGGCAGAAAGCTGCTTCTTCTCACTGCCTACTTTCTTGGGATCAGCTTTCTTTGGGGCCATCTTAAGCTCTAGTCTGGCAGTGCCACTATGATGCACAAGCGAAAGAGTTAGGTGTTTGTGGACCAAAGTAAATGTAGGGCCTTCTCTTTGGCAGTACTGCGGGTGATGTTGTGTCTCTTCTCTTGTGCACCTAAAAACAACCAAGCAAGAAATACACGTAGTTAGTGAAATGTGGCATTGTTGCAGGTTGAAATAGTACAGAGAAATGCAATTTTGGTGTGGTTGGTTACTTATGTAATATATCTATTTAATCAAACATTGTAAAGGCAAACCACACCACCACAGCACATAAAAATACATTTAAAATCAGACAGCACAACAGGCAGAGCTAGCTCTTTGCTTTATCTCCATCTGTTTTAAAGGAGACACCTGTAGTCAGAGAGAGGTGCATGAATAAATGGAATAATCCTTTAAATAACCTATTGCGGCATGGTGGTCCAGGGGAAATGAAATATTCATTAACAAAATGATTTATGCTGTTGATTTGTCTGCCATGCTCTGCAGCCAGGATGCCCTTGAGGAAATGGAATGACTCCTAAGAAACTGAATGCTGTAGTGCAACTGTGTGTCTTTGATGGATGGATGAAGGAATGGATCAGATGGATGTGGATGGCTGGATCAAGGCAAAATGCAGAATTAAATAAACATTACAATAAAAATAAAAATTATTTTTAAAAAATGAAAAGAAAAATATAAAACCTAAAATTAAAAAAATAAAATTTTAAAGAAAAAGGAAAAATATAAAAAAAATATATATAAAAATTAAAATAGTGAAATAAAAAATAGCATACAAATTAAAATAAAAACATGTGAAAATTAAAATAAAAAAATAAAAATAGAATCTTAAAAAAAGGATCAATAATTAACGATGTTTGAATGCAAGCCTATGTCAAAGGCACAGTGGCTGCATGCACAAAATGGCTGCCAGCCATCCACATGGTCAAACAACAACAACAAGGAACAAGGAGGCATGTCAAACAAAGATCACATTCAAGCCTATGGCAAAGGGACACTGGTTGCATGCACAAAATGGCTGTCAGCCACACAGTCAAACAACAAGAACAAGGAGCAAGGAGAACAAAGAAGAAAACATGTATGACTATGGCAAAGGGACACTGGCTGCATGCATAAAATGGCACATGGTCATGGTCAAACAACAACTGCAAACAAGGAGGCATGGAGAACGAAGAACACATGCAAGCCTATGGGAAGGGACACTAGCTGGATGGACAAAACGATTCCAGCAACATGGTTAAACAACAAGGAGCAAGGAGGCATGGCAAGCAAAGACCACATGCAATCCTATGGGGCAAGAGACACTGGCTGGATGGATAAAATGGCAGCCAGCCAGCCACATGACCAAACAACGACAGCAAACAAGGAAGCGTACCAAACAAAGAGCACATGCAAGCCTATGGCAAAAGGAGGGACACTGGCTGCATGCACAAAATGGCTGTCAGCCACACAGTCAAACGACACGAACAAGGAGCATGAAGAACAAAGAAGAACATATACAAGCCTATGGCAAAGGGGCACTGGCTGCATGCACAAAATGGCTGCCAGCCACATGGTCATGGTCATACAACAACTGCAAACAAGGAGGCATGGATAACAAAAACAGATGCAAGCCTATTGCAAGGGACACTGGCTGGATGGACAAAATGGCTGCCAGCCAGCCGCATCGTCAAAGAATAACAAGGAACAAGAAGGCATGGCAAACAAAGAACACATGCAAGCCTATGGCAAAGGGACACTGGCTGCATGCACAAAATAGCTGCCAGCCACATGTCAAACAACATCCTCCTATGGGAGCAAATATTATTACCCCACAATATATACACTTTTTTCAAAAAAATTAAATGCAAACAATAGCCAACATTTTAAATTTAGTCCAATGTCATCCCTGCCCTAAATGAAGTTTTAAAAACATATAGCACTGAAATATTTATTTCATGCAGTGATGACTACTGGTACTGGGCTGACTGGGTAAATGACCCTTTGGAATCTAGGACACATACTAAAATAATATTGCAAAGGTTACAAACATGTAGAAAAGGTAATGAGCTGTGAAACAATTTTCCTTTACAAAAGGTAAAAAATCATTGAAATGCAAAATAAATAATAACTAGGCCCATACTTAAGCTCCAGCTCACCCAACACTATAACATTTTAAAATCCAATATCAAATCAAAGTACAAAGAAATACTGGTGCATGCCCAAGCAAACAAACACAACACCCTTACACAATAGTTTTTTAATGTATTTTTGTGATTCAACAAAAAACAAAGTCCTTATCCAAAGGTATATCCAGGAGACAAAGGGGGTGATTCTAACCCTGGCGGTCGGTGATAAAGCGGCGGCCAACCCGCCAACAGGCCGGCGGTCCAAAAAATGGAATTCTGACCCTGGCGGGAACCGCCAACACAGCCCGCCACATTAACACTCCGACCGCCACGGCGGGACCGACAAACAGCGCGGCGGTCACCGCCAACAGCCAGGCGGCAGACAATGTTCCGCCCACACTATCATGACCGGCCAATCCGCCACCTTTTCCGAGGCGGGAGCACCGCCGATAAAAACACGGCGGAAACAGACTACGAACGGGAAAACGCGCACCTCTACGCACTCCACGAGGAAGGAGGACAGCATGGAACCCGAATTAAACATCCTACCTGCTCTCGTCTACCTGCTCATCTACCACGAGTACGAACGCCGGCGCAGACGACAACGGAGAGTACTGCACCTACGACACAGGGGAGGGGGGAGGACGAAAGGTCACGTGCACACACATACACGATACACCCACCCCCCCAAACCATGTACACACCAATGCAGAGCAACAAGTCACAGTGAAACCACCCAAACCCCCGTAAAGAAAACAAGGACATAATTAAATAGTGACTCGAAATTTATGGGAAAAAAAAACCACTGATAAGTCACGGTCAAATAGCAATAACAACTCAAAAATCCAAATCCAATATCCAGTGCATACGAAAAACCGAGGCAATAAGTCCTGCACAACTAACGAGATTCAAAGTGTCCGTGGGCCAAAGTGTAGCAACGCAAGGGCAAAGCCCACACAGGAGACCTGAGTCCTTTGGAGAGAACACTGCAGGGGCATCTGATGAAATAACTACAGGCACCTCAGGGGGAAGGGAAGGGGGGGGCACCACAGCCACATGAGTCCACGACGCCAGATCCACGAAGGGGCCACCATGCCCACTCGGTCATCCTGGGGAGTGCAAAGCCACAGTCTCTCAAGTCTCTACAGTGGGTGGGTTGCCCACTGTTCCATCCTGGGGAGTGCAAAGCCACAGTCTCTCAAGTCTCTACAGTGGGTGGCTTGCCCACTGATCAATCCTGGGGAGTGCAAAGCCACAGTCTCACAAGTCTCTACAGTGGGTGGCTTGCCCACTTGGCCATCCTGGGGAGTGCAAAGCCACAGTCCATCAGGTGGATTACAGTCTCCACTGGTCAAGGAGGAGGCATGGTGGGCACAGTGAACCGTTAACAGTGCTTGACAGGAAGGGCCCAGCGGAGCGGTGCTTGGGATGGAGGGCCCAGCGGAGCGGTGCTTGGGATGAAGGGCCCAGCGGAGCGGTGCTTGGGATGAAGGGCCCAGCGGAGCGGTGCTTGAGATGAAGGGCCCAGCGGAGCGGTGCTTGAGACGGCGGGGCCCAGCGGAGCGGTGCTTGAGACGGCGGGGCCCAGCGGAGCGGTGCTTGAGACGGCGGGGCCCAGCGGAGCGGTGCTTGAGACGGCGGGGCCCAGCGGAGCGGTGCTTGAGACGGCGGGGCCCAGCGGAGCGGTGCTTGGGATGGAGGGCCCAGCGGAGCGGTGCTTGGGATGAAGGGCCCAGCGGAGCGGTGCTTGGGATGAAGGGCCCAGCGGAGCGGTGCTTGGGATGAAGGGCCCAGTGGAGCGGTGCTTGAGACGGCGGGGCCCAGCGGAGCGGTGCTTGAGACGGCGGGGCCCAGCGGAGCGGTGCTTGAGATGGCGGGGCCCAGCGGAGCGGTGCTTGGGATGGAGGGCCCAGCGGAGCGGTGCTTGGGATGAAGGGCCCAGCGGAGCGGTGCTTGAGATGAAGGGCCCAGCGGAGCGGTGCTTGGGATGAAGGGCCCAGCGGAGCGGTGCTTGAGACGGCGGGACCCAGCGGAGCGGTGCTTGAGACAGCGGTGCCCAGCGGAGCGGTGCTTGAGACGGCGGTGCCCAGCGGAGCGGTGCTTGAGATGGCGGTGCCCAGCGGAGCGGTGCTTGAGACGGCGGTGCCCAGCGGAGCGGTGCTTGAGATGGCGGGGCCCTGTTCAGCGGTGCTCTTCTGCACGGCGGGGCCCTCTTCAGCGGTGCTCTTCTGCACGGCGGGGCCCTGTTCAGCGGTGCTCTTCTGCACGGCGGGGCCCTCTTCAGCGGTACTCTTCTGCACGGCGGGGCCCTGTTCAGCGGTGCTCTTCTGCACGGCGGGGCCCTCTGCAGCGGTGCTCTTCTGCACGGCGGGGCCCTGTTCAGCGGTGCTCTTCTGCACGGCGGGGCCATGTTCAGCGGTGCTCTTCTGCACGGCGGGGCCCTCTTCAGCGGTGCTCTTCTGCACGGCGGGGCCCTCTTCAGCTGTGCTCTTCTGCACGGCGGGGCCCTCTTCAGCGGTGCTCGTCCAGTAGGTCAAGGGAGCCAGACCTGGCCTGGACTCCCTGCTCATTCGCCCTCCGACCGTGCTGTTGCTGGACCCTTCGGTGACGGAGTCCTGGGCCCTTTGGTGTCCTTCCAAACTCCCGGGATGGGGTTTGTGGGCCCCTCCTGCTCCGCGCTCCTGCTGGCTGACTCTTCCGCCCTGCTGCCCTTTCGCTCCTTAGATGGGGCTCTCGGGCCCTTGCCTCCCCTAGCTGTTGTGGCTGGTGAAGTGGGCGAACTTGGCTCCTTGGGGGCAGCCGTGTCAGTCCTCTCACGGCGGCCCTTCAGCTTCCTGGTCTTCTTGCCTGGTGGGGGGCTGGCTGTCCCCTTGCTGCTGATTGAGGTGTCACTGCTGGCAAAGGGTGGGCTCCAGAACCCATGCACCACAGTGACACTCGAAGCTGGGCTGGTGGTGGCTGAGGTGCTCTTGGGACTCTTTGCAGATGGAGGGGGTGGGTCAGTGGAGGGAAAGAGGTCAAGATTAGCAAGGAAAAGTTTCTTAGGACCAAGGTAAAAGGTAGGAGAAGTGGAGATGGAAGTGGAGGAAGAGGATGTGGTTGTAGGAGAGTCAGGTGTGCTGTCTTTGGGTGCAGGTGCATGTGCTGGAGGCTGTCGTGAGGTGGATGGCTGTTGGGTGGGTGTCTGCCTGCGTTTGTGTGTCTTGGAAGAGGGGGTGACAGACACAGTGGGAGAGGACACAGGGGACGTGTAAATGGCAGTGGGGGTGGTGACTGCATGTGTGCGGACTGGACTGGAGGGTGTGCTGGTGATGGAAGCACTGGCTGATGGTGGTGTGCATGCAGGTGTGAGTGTAGACGTCACAGGGAGGGAGGAGGGAGACGAGGAGGAGGGGGACACAGAGGTGGTAGTGACTGTTGGGATGTCTGCATCTGGGTGTTGCTTGCGTGAATGCTTGTGGGTTCTGTGGTGCTTGTGTCTGGATGAGCTGCCCTTGGGTGTTGAGGTGTGTGCAGGCTGGTCTGATGGTGTGGATGGGATAGGCTGAGGAACAGGAGACCGAGACAGGCTGGAGGCAGTCAGAAGAGGGAGGCTGGAAACAGGGACAATGGCTGCCGTCAGTGCTGAGGCCAGAGCATTGAACGATCGTTGATGGGCAGCCTGACCCGAATGAATGCCCTCCAGGTAGGCATTGCTCTGATGCACCTCCCTTTCTACCCCCTGGATTGCATTCAAAAGGGTAGTCTGCCCAACAATGAGTGTCCTGAGGAGATCAATGACCTCCTCACTGAGGGCAGCAGGGGTAACAGGGGCAGGGGCTGAGGTGCCTGGGGCGAAGGAGACGCCCGCCTTCCTGGGCGAGCGGGCACGGAGCGTAGGCTGAGGGGCTGCTGGGAGGGCGGGGCTGGTGCGCTGGGTGGCGGCTGTACCTGTAGAGGCGGGGGGCCCGGATGTTGCCGCCACCGCTAGGGAGCTCCCATCCGAGGACGTGTCGCTGTCGCTGGTGTCACCACCGGTCCCCGTTGTGGTGCTCCCCTCGCCCTCCGGATCACTGGGGCCCTCGGTGTCTGTTCCTGGTCCCACCGGGGCCTTGTGACTTGCAGCTCCCTCGTGCTCCGATGCCAATTCTCCTCCGCCTGATGATGCTAATGCACACATGCACAAGAAGACGAAGAAGAAGGGTGGGGGGAGAAAAACGAAGACCAGGTTGAGTGCATGCAATGTCAACACCGTTGGCGGAGAGGACAGACACAGGAGCCTCATGCACTAAGCCGCGCATTCGGGGTACACTACTCAGTACTTCTGACTAGGACAACAGGTCTAGAGACGACAAAGGCGCACATGTGTGATGCTGGACCATCGATAGCTGTACTTGTCACCCTTCAGAGGTGGGGGCCGGGAGCACAGGGCCATGCCTAAAGGAGAGGACTACACTACAGAAAGCGCCCTGGCCTAATGTCACCCCCAACCCTCCTCCCCCACCCAGACGCCTCCACTGCGCAGAGAGATAGCAGAATGTGCTGATACTCACCCCCTTGTGTCTGCTGTGATGTCCTCAAGCGCCCATCCAAATCAGGGTAGGCCACCGCCAGGATCCGGGACATCAGGGGGGTCAGGGTACGACTGGCACCCCTCCTAGGTTGGGAGGCCATCCCCAGCAGTGACTCGGCGGTCTTCCTGGTCCCGCGGCGGATGTCCTCCCACCTCTTGCGGCAGTGGATGCCCCGTCTGACGTGGACCCCCAGGGCCCGGACTTCCTTGGCGATGGCACGCCATATGTCCACTTTCTGATGGGCGCTGACCTATTTGACATGTACAGGGTGGGAAGGAGAAATCATCATATTCCTGCATGTTAGATGCGATTGGCCCCCCCCCCCAACCTTGCCATAAGGCACATGCTCTCATCTGTCGTGCGTTGCACTCCTCATTCGCCCCCCACCCCACCAACTTAGCATCCACCCCACTCCACACAGGCATAGCCCATTCAATGTGCACCCAGTGGACTTACCTGTTGGTCTGGAGGACCGTAGAGTAACGCATACTGGGGGAGGACCCCGTCCACGAGCTTCTCCAACTCTTCGGAACTGAAGGCGGGGGCCCTTTCCCCAGTCGCAGCAGCCATTGTCACTTCCAGACCGAGGTCACAGCAGCACTTGCAGTATAGGTCCTCTCCTATGGAAGATCAGGTCTCGAGTGATTAAGCAGATAGAAAATGTCGGTCACGCCGCGGCGGTGCGTACCGCGACCGCCAGCGCACCTCATTATTGGCTCCTGAAACCCATAGGCTTCAATGTTAGCCAATGCGGCTTCGTATAGCGGTCTTCAACCGCCTACCGCCACGGTGTGCCACGCCAGCGCATTGACCTCACATCCCATTGTCCCACTTCACAGGTCAGGCAGCCGCCATTTCAAGGGCCCACATGGCATAATTTGTACTGCGTCACACAGGCCTAGGCCTTGCATTGCCACACATACACGCCTTTCAATACATAGATAATCGTCTGCTATGCATGCAGTGGTGAACGTACCTGTGACTTGCTTGACTCTGTGCTCCATGTTGTCCTTCCTAGGCACCGTCCGCTGGGACTTGCGAGGAGAAGGATGAATCCTCGCGTGTACCGACCGCTGGTGGACCTGTCGACAATGGAAGAACGCCACATCATACTACGATACCGACTTGACCGAGCCACTACACATGAACTGTGTGCCCAGCTGGAGCCAGCCCTGATGTCCCCCATCTGCCAACCCACAGGAATTCCCCCTCTAGTGCAGGTTCTGTCAGTCCTCCATTTTCTGGCAAGTGGCTCATTCCAGACAACAGTGGCCATGTCATCTGGAATGTCTCAGCCTATGTTTTCAAAAATCTTGTCTAGAGTGTTGTCTGCCCTGACGAAACACATGCGGCGCTACATTGTATTCCCTGAGGAGGTAGATTTGGCCACTGTGAAGGGTGATTTTTATGCCCTTGGACATATCCCCAACATAATTGGTGCCATTGATGGGACCCATGTGGCTTTAGTACCCCCAAAAGACGATGAGCAGGTGTACAGAAACAGGAAAAGTTACCATTCGATGAACGTTCAGGTGGTCTGTTTGGCTGACCAGTACATCTCCCATGTGAATGCCATGTTCCCTGGGTCAGTGCATGACGCGTATGTGATGCGAAATAGCAGCATCCCTTATGTGATGGAACAGCTACAGAGACAACGTGTGTGGCTAATTGGTGACTCTGGTTACCCCAACCTGCCTTGGCTATTGACCCCAGTGAGGAATCCCCGGACCAGGGCAGAGGAACGGTACAATGAGGCCCATGGGCGAACTAGGCGGATCATTGAAAGAACCTTTGGCCTCCTGAAGGCCAGGTTTAGGTGCCTACATATGACAGGGGGATCCCTGATGTACTCACCAAAGAAGGTGTGCCAGATCATCGTGGCCTGCTGTATGCTTCACAATCTGGCATTGCGACGTCAGGTGCCCTTCCTGCAGGAGGATGGTCCAGATGGTGGGGTTGAAGCAGCTGTGGAGCCTGCGGAGAGTGAAGAGGAGGAAGACGAAGAGGACGACCCAGACAACAGGGACAGAGTTATCCAACAGTATTTTCAGTAGCACACAGGTAGGAATCACCCACGCCATTTAACTTTTACTGAATGCCCCCTGCATCTTTACTTTGTGTATTTCCCCCCAGTTCTTTTAAACTGAAGTTTACTTTTCCCTTCCCTTTTCAGTGCTGTATGACCCACTGCGTGACTTCAGCTTGGTTGGCCCATGGACTAATGCTTATAGACATCGGTATGTTGTCCACACATAAATTACAGAACATTATTGATAAGTAATGTGTTATACATTTGTAATTAATACAGGCTGACTCCAGAATGATTTATGTGCAATGAGTGATTTATTTTTAGTGCTATATATTGGTACATGATATTAAAACGGTGAAGGGTGAGGGTGGAGTTATGTCCATGGCAGAGTCCAGTTCTCGGTCGCACAGGTGCATTGTTCATATGGCTGTGGAAGGATGGAGCAGGGGCAGTTCAAGGTTGGACAGGGTGACACTGTGGGACAGTGGAATGACATCCGGGGGGATATTAGGCTGGCGGGGGTCTTGGCATCCTACTCTGTCTAGCTTTGAGATCTCAGGTTCCTCTTGCGGGGTGGTTGTTCTTCAGCAGGAGGTGGGGTTCTGGGGGCCCGTCGTTGTGTGGGGGCCTCCTGACCACTAGCGCCGGCGGAGGTGGTAGGCTGTTCCTGGCTAGTGACAGGGGCCCTTTGCGGTGCCACATGGTCCCGCAATGTGGTTTCTATCCGGTTGAGGGCCTGGACTATGGTCCCCATAGCGGTAACGATGTCCCGGAGTTCATTGCTGAACCCCATGTACCGTTCCTCCTGCTGTGCCTGGATCTCGGTGAACCTGGCCAGTACCGTCGCCATCGTCTCCTGGGAGTGATGGTATGCTCCCATGATGGTGGTGAGGGCCTCTTGGAGAGTCGGTTCCCTGGGCCTGTCCTCCCCCCCCTGTCGCACAGCAGCCCTCCCAGTTGCCCTGTTTCCCCGGGCCTCTGTCCCCTGGACGGTGTGCCCACTACCACTGCCCCCAGGTCCCTGTTGTTGTTGGGGTGTTGGGTCAGCCTGGGTGCCCTGTAGTGGCGGACACACCGCTGATTGACGAGTCCGCGAGACAGAGGCATGGGCCCGCTGGGTGGGAGCTGTGCTGGTGTTCCCAGAGGGGTTTGGGTCTGCTGTGGCCTGTGTCTGTGTGTGGGGAACCGACTGTCCAGAGGTCCCCGATGGTCCGGGCTGGTCGTCAGGTTCTAGGTCGACAGAGCTGCTGTCCTCGCTGGGGGCTTGTTCTGGGGGTGGGATGGACATCTCTGGACCCTCCGTGGCGGTGTGTTGGCATTCGGGCCCTGCAGGGGTGAAGGAGTATGGTTATTGTTTCTGTGTGTGCCATGGCGTGCATTTTGAGTGCCCTTGTCCCCCAGTGCTGGCATTCCCTTGTGGGAGGTGTTGTGAGGGTTTGGGGGTGGTGTATGGGTATGTGCAATGGTCATGCTTTGGTGGTGGCTGTCTATGGTTTGTGTTGGCATTCAGGGGTTGGTGTTGTTTAGGGTGGGTTGTGGTGGTGAGACATTGGCAGGGAGGTTATGTGCTGGGGGGTGATATTGGGGGTGAGGGAGGGGGGGGTTGGCATGCTGGTGGTTGGGGGGGGTGAAGTAGTTGAGATTCGACTTACCAGAGTCCATTCCTCCGTGTACTCTAGCGAGGCCATCAGTATGCAGGATGTTTACCACCTCTTGCTCCCATGCTGTGAATTGGGGTGGGGTGGGTGGGGGTCCGCCGCCAGTCTTCTGCACAGCGATGTTGTGCCTGGAGATCATCGAGTGCACCTTCCCCCGTAGGTCGTTCCATCGCTTTCTGATATCTTCCCGATTTCTGGGATGCTGTCCCACAGCATTGACCCTGTCTACGATCCTTTGCCATAGCTCACCCTTCCTTGCTATGGTGGTGTGCTGCACCTGTGTGCCGAAGAGCTGGGGCTCAACCCTCATGATTTCCTCCACCATGACCCGGAGTTCTTGATCCGAAAACCTTGGGTGTCTTTGGGGTGCCATGGGGTGGTGTGGATGAGGTGTGGGGTGGTGTTTGTGGTGATGTGCGTGGTGATATGTGGTGATGTGTGCGTAGATGTGGTGTGGGTGATGAAGTTGGGTTCCTGTGTGTGTTGGGGTTTTCTATTGCTGTGCTCGCTATCTCTATCTCTCTCGCTCTCGCCTTTGCTCCGATTTCCAACTAGTGGGGGTTTGTGGGTGATGTGGGTGTGTGTTTTATAGTTGATTGGATGTGTGGGAGCGTTGTTTGTATGTGTCTCAGGTGTGCGTATTTGAAAATGTCCAATGTGGCAGTGTTTTGGAGCTGGGTGTGTATTTTGACAGCGGCGGTGTGTACCGCCAATGGAATACCGCGGTTGAAAGACCGCCGCGTGGATTCGTGGGTCAGAATGGCATGGGCGTGTTTGTGTTGGCGTGACGGTGGAGGTTTGTTCATCTCCAGTTTTCCGCGGCCCGCTGATGTGGCGGCCTTCCTTAGATGTCGGATTTTTGGCGGTTTCACAGTTGGTGGTCAGAATGACCGTGGCGGTCTACCGCGGCCACGGCGGTAGAATGGCGGACTTCTGACCGGCGGTAAGGGCCTTTTACCGCCGAGGTCAGAATGACCCCCAAAGAGAGTGATCCTTCCACCTTGAAATCCAAGTGAAAAGTGACCAGGAGATGGACAAATTACTGGGAGGAGCCTGCTGGAAAGGAAGGGGAAATGGGAGTCTCTGACACACTCTCATCCTGTTTGGAAAAAACAAAAAGGCTTCTCAATCTGAAAAACTAATTTCCAGGTCTATCAGAGAAGAACATCTAGTCAAAATCTCTTTTTGACTATATTTAGTGGCTCTGGGGTGGAAACCCTACTTCAGAAGTGATTTCCCATTTGTGAGCAGCTCTGTTTTGGTCACCAGCGTGGCTGGAAAGAACGTGAGCGAACGTAAAGTCTCACACACACTCGCTAGTGGCTCGGGAGCATTGTTGCGCTCGCGAGAGAGCCCCAAAATCCAATCTCGCGAGCGCGTACAAACTCTGCTCTGGCTAGACTGTGGCATTCTGGAACTCTGCTCTACTCCGCGTAGCACAAACTGCACAAATTCCACAAACTCCGCCATAGGAGTGGAGTTTTACATCCAGGCCTATTTGGGACCCTAGTGCAAGGTCCTTTCTAGGTGCCCTGCATATGTGTGGCTCAGCCTTGTATCTTAGCATGGCTGGTGGATCTTCAGATGCCACTGGGCAGCACAAGTTCTAGGGTTGCAATTCAGGCACAACCCTCACCACAGATTGTGATGGGAGCCTACCTCTAAGTCACTAGTAAGTCAGGAGGTTTAAGCCTGATTGAGGTCAAAGGTCACAGGTAGTGGCAGCACCCTTCACACCTCCTGGGGACATATCAGGTGGGGGAACTTGAGATGCGGCAGCGCTTCTCTTTACCAGCACAGCACACCAGGTTCACTGAAAGAGGCAGGGAAACCCTCAACACCTGGACCGGCTCCTGCAATGTCCCTCCTGGTTGGGAGTGACCACAGGCAGATATCAAGCTTGGCATATTCAGCGCAGTGCAGCAGCCTCAAATGGATGAATGCAGGGAGATGGACTCCAGCACTCTGGTTAACTCATGCGATGTCCCTCTAATTCAGGTATGATCAGGAGTAGTAGTCACACCTGGCATCTCCAGCGCTGTGCACCAGGCTCAAAGTGGGGGGTACAGGGAGACACACTATAGGACATGGCCCTGCTTCTGTGTTTTTACTGCATCCAGGAGACTTTTCTGGACTTTCCCCTTTCCCAGTTCATCGCAGCTGGGCTTTTCCTCAGAGCATACTTGCTCCTAGAGGATGTGCTCTATCATCAAGGCACGCAAACCCATAGTTCTTATCCTGTAGTTAGTTGGAGATTTTTTTGTGATGTCTTGTCACCACTGGCGACTGGCTCTCAGTGACACTAGCCATGAATTTCATCTATATCTGTGACACTCTAAGTATCACCTCATGAATCAGTGAGAAGTCTTGGAATGATCTTAGATAGTTTCAGGCTTCCTCTTTTAGTTTTTCTAGACAGGGAATGTCGACTCCACTGTCACTGCTCCAGAACTGATTTGAAATACTACGCTCAGTCTGCAGATCCTTCATCTCCAGGGAAGACATCGGCCCTCATTACGACTTCGGCGGTCTTTTCAATAGACCGCCAAAGTCGCAGGTGCCAGAAGACTGCCAGTGTTGGTGGTCCGAAGACAGTGGAAATCCGACACCGTCGGCCTGGCCAACGGCAGAAGTGAGGTGTTACCACAACCAGCACCGCCACACCAACAGGACTCTGCGTGCCATATTATGATACGTAATACGGAGCAGCAGTTTCCTGAACAGCAGTGCGGTGCTGGTGGTGGAAAAAAACACCAACACCCATGTTCTCCCGGACGACAACCTTGCCAAGACAGGTAAGTGGACCGTCAGAAAGAGGGGCGGGACGGAGTATGGGGGTGTCTGTGTGCATGTGTGTTTGTATACAGAGGGGTGGGGGTATCTGTATGAGTGCGTGTTTGTTAGCTAATAGGGGTGTCTGAGTGCATGTCTGTGAGTGAATGGGGGTCTCAGTGCGTGTTTGTGTTGGCCTAGCGAGTGGTGGTGTCTGGATGTATGCATGCGGTTGGGGTGTGTGTCTGCAAGTGTGGATGGGTGGAGGGTGTCTGCATGTGTGTGGATGAGTGGGGGTTTGTGTCTGCAAGTGTGTGGATGCTTGGGGGTGTGTCTGCATGTGTGTGGACAGGTGGGGGTGTGTGTGTGTGTGTGGATGGGTGGGGGTGTGTGTCTGCAAGTGTGTGGATGGGTGGGTGTCTGCATGTGTGTCGATGGGTGGGGGGGTGTCTGCATGTGTGTGGATCAATGGGGGGGTGTGTTTGCAAATACGTGGATGGGTGGGGGTGTCTTCATGTGTGCGGATGGGTGGGGGGATGTTTGCAGGTGTGTAGAAATGTGGGGATGCGTGTGCCGGCGACAGGAATGGGGATTCCTGTCACTGGGTGTTTTACCGCCAGGATTTTTGTGGCGGGGTGACTGCCGCAGAAATCCTGGTGGTTTGCCGAGTCGTAATACTGCCGGCGGTCTTACGGCTGCTGCTGGGCCTACCACCTTGCGGTATTGGCGGCGTTGTGGCGGTTTGGCTTCAGCCAAACTGCCAGACTCGTAATACAGCTGTCTTTAGTCCGCAGCAGTAAGACCTCCACACTCATGAGGGCCATAGTCTTTCTGTTTAGGTGAAGCAGGGAATGATGAATGTTGTCTCCATTGAAAAAGGTATACAAAACAAGGGTACAATGAGGAGTGAAGTCCTCGCTCCTTATCTTCATGAGCCTTTCTGAGTTAGGACCTATGCGAGAGACAAAAAAAAAAGAGGCCCAGATAGAATTGTTCATCTGCACTTTCAAAGAACACCACTGTCTCCATTCCTTCTCACTCCCTAACTGTCCTAACTGGAGTGCTCAGGAAGGAACATTCCAGCAGGATACTGCTGAAGGTTACATCTAGGCTTTTAAAGTAAGGCATGTCTACATCCTTCCACACCCCAGTGTCTGGTGATTCAGAAAAGCTTCAGAAACATCAGCAATATTTATAACTTTTCAGGGAGGTGGTTACACAGACACAATCTTGTACAATAATTTACCAGGGGAAATCCAGAGTGCATCCCACTAGTCTCATAATCACACACTCACATGTTGAACCGATCCATAATACCAGTCACCTTACACTCCTTGCATACCTCCACTCATGGTACAAGTGAGCACCCCACAGCTTTCCATGAGAAACGTTCTGCTTTGGCACAAGTGAAGGATTTCTACACAATCTTACCACATTATCTTTTTTCAGTTACTGAAGTGCCTTTTAGTGGATTTGTGCCAGAGTAGTGTTCTATTCTCACACCATTTCAACTTGCTCCTCCAGTTTGGCCCAGTGTCTGATCTTCAGCGGTATACACATTCTGACTTGGGAATGTAGTGTACCAGGCATGTGACAACCGAGGTACCCTGGTAGAAACTAAAAGCCAACCACCAAAATCAAGAAAAATAAACAGCATTTACAGAGTCCACAGGCAAAATGAACTCGTGCAGCAGTAAGAGCACAAAAGCATTGCTATTGTGTGGGGAGGATAAATATGACTCATAACAACTTGCTTAACATATGCCACTTAAGTATACTTCGACATGGGAAACGTAACTTACCAGATTTGGCTCAGACTTGACACCTATGCAAAACAAGCAAGGGGGAGGAGGAGGCAGTCATAGGCTGAGGAGAGGGAGCGTCCTGCAGTACCAGGGGAGGCTTCAAGAGCAGGAGAGTTGCCAGCTGGAAAGGATCGGGGGAGGAGACCAGAGCAGCAGCTGGACACAATAGTTAGAGGGATCCGAAGGTAAGGGGAGTGGACGAGGAGCAGCACCAATCAGGTCGGTCCAAGGCTACGGGAGGTGGGAGGTGAAGGCAGCCGCATTGCGGAAGCCGATTCAAGGGAAAACAGAGCGCGGAAGCAAGAACGGGAAGGGAGGCGGCCTCGGTAACATGGGAGCAGAGGGCAAGGGGAGTGGACAAGAAGCACCACCAGCTGGGCCGTCCGAGGCTACGGGAGTCAGGAGGCGGAGGCAGCCACACTGTGGCAGTGGCTTGAAGGGGAAACCGAGCAACCGAAGCGAGAAGGGGGAGAAGCCACGGCAGCCTGAAACATGGAGGGAGGACATGCATGGCATATGAAAAACGGTACTCAGCGCTGTGAGGACTCATAAATGAAGAAAAAAAGAAGTTCATAATTTAATCATACACTGAAGGATAGTTGAGGGATAGTGTACTTTGTTGCTGCTCTTGGGAGGGGAAAACTGAAAGAAAGGCATGACAAATGCATGCCATGGACTAATGGAGATAAGACTGGGAAAGCGACTATGAGGCAAGTAAATGGGAAGCCTATGGGCAGGCTAAAGCATACAAAGTAGATACAGCATATCCCTTTCTCAAGACAGTGCATGTGTGCCGTCTACAGCCAAGACCTATAAAGGTTTTCCTATCACCACTACTAAGTGTGTGTGAACCAGTACATGGACAAATGATCATCGTAAAGGAGAAGACCAGCTTAAAGTGTCTCTCTGAAAACAAAGCCCTACTCTGGGTTCTCACTGCCTTTTACACATAAAAAACCTCAGTGCACAAATGTGACTGCTGTTTGTGCTGGGCACTTAAAGTGAGGTACACACTCAGAAAACCATGCAGAGACATCCCAATACCAACAAAAATAAATGAGATCAAAGAGTCTGCGGCCAGGAGAGACCTGTGAGTTGGACCTGGTGGCTCAACCCTGCCACAAGAAGAACATAGGTGTCAAGGAACAAGCGGGTGCCCGTCAGAAAAATTATAAATGCCATTGCTTGGCTGACCCTAGTCGAGGTTACAGGGTCCTGTGGATGCTAATTAGCCAAGGTAAACAAGGCAGAAGACATTGAGAATCTGTGCCACTGTAGTGAAAAACTGAAAATCACGCCTGGCTGGAGTCCTCTCACAACACACATTCACGGAAAAATAAGTACTCTTAGAGGAATCTTGCTACTTTGCCTAGGAAACTAAACAGGTGTGTTGACACAGGAACATCAGGAAACGATGGCAACTATTATTTGGCCAATTTTTGGGATGTATGAAAGAGTTTCCCAGCATAATAAACATTTCACACACCCCTAGTCTGCTTGCAATATTGTGGGTGACAATATTTTGTATCTGCCTGGAGTCCTGCTTTGTACTTATTTTATGGGTAGAGAAGTGAAGAACACTCTTTATTCAATCGTGGCCCAAGAAGGGCTTTGACAGCACGGTGGACATGATAACATTTCTTAAAACCCTTTATCTGCTTGGGTACATGGTTTTGGAACATCTGCAGTTTTCAGGTTTTGAAAGTTCTACAGAGTATGTAGTTTTGTTGTAGGCTAGCCAGAACAGGATTGTGGCTCTGGCCACGATGGCAGCCATAAGCTGTAGATATTCTGCTTTTGCTCTGTCGAATAACTCCACTCACCAAGCATCTGTGTCAACAGATATTGGACTACAAACCATCTATAAATCCTCACAAAGTTCAAACAGAGATTAGGCACAGAATAACAGAATGTATGATTTACAAACAAAGATAGATGCACACCTTGAGCATCATGCACAGGGACTAAATTGCAGCCTCGTTTTCAGAACTTCAATGACAGAACTGGTGTGCTGAAATACAATGTTATTTTATCAATTTGAATAAATGTAATGCATACATAGATGCACGTCATTGATATGTTTTCTTTTCAGATCACTTGGGTGTATCTTGGGAGTATGTAGGTGAGGGAAAGTAGACATTTAGAAGCAATACCCAGGCGCTGTTATTCTAATCTTGGCTTCTTCACTTGACCAAAAAATATTAGATTGTAAACAAATCACTTCATCTTTCTGTCCCTGAAACTGCAAAAAAGTGTAACATAATTATGTAATACAAACATGTTTAGTATGATATAAAAAGTACAGCGTGCTGCCCCGATTACCTGTTCCCTCCTCTATTCCATTACATGCTTATTTCTGTAGTCTGATTTATTCTGGACACCACCACCACATCATTTCCTCACATCTAATGTTTTAGGTCAGTGGTTCCCAACCTGTGTTGCGGGGACCACTGGGGGTCTGCAAAGCCTCCAACGGGGGGTCTATGATTGCATAGAAAATTAACTTTAAAGTGGCTAAATATACAATTGGAATTTCTAAAACGTACTTAAATGACTATCCTAAGATTGATTCGTCAGAGAAGTGCAGATGCAGCAAACAGAATATAGTATGGACGATGTGTGGCTTCAATTGAATTTAGAAAAGCTCCAAGGTTCCTATTAAATTTTTTTTATTGTAGTTTATGTGTTAATAATTAAATAAAACATGTTATCATTTGTGTATGTTTGATGGAATGCTTGTTTCTGTATTTTGTGTGAATTGTTTTGTGGTTCAAATCATCAACAATGTTTAGAGGTGAGTCCCTGGCTTCTAGTAATGACTCAGTGGGGTGGTGCCCGGATTCCAATGATTCAATGGGAGTACCCGGGTTCCAGTAATGATAAAGTGAGGGTCCACAGAAGTCAAAAGTTGGGAACCACTGTTTTAGGCACTCCTCTTACATCAAAGCCATTCTCTGTACAGTGATTCGCTGCTTCTTGGGCCAAGTTCCACACTATACTCTTTTGCACTTCACTCATTTTGGGGACCACTTATTTTTCCTCATCAGATCCTTCCCAAGTGCATGAGAGGGAATAAAAACACATAAATGATAAACATTTGTCACAAAGGGAGCAAGCAGGAATCTGCAAGAGTGAGATAAAGGGTCAGGGAGTGGCTGGTAGTGGATTAAAGAGGCCTGTGAAGGATTGATGACTGTGCAGCCTTGGTATTCAGGGTGTTGACATTAAATAGCACCAGCTGCGTTCTTCTGAGCAGAGCTTCGGGCACTCTTTATTTTACAAATTAAGCACGGACTACAGCCAATACTTAAACTAGTGAGTGTGTCTAAATTTTGGAACAGAGGTTGGATTCAGTAGTGTGATAAGCACTTAGGCAAGACAGAATGAACATCATTAAGGGGTCACAACTGCAACCCTGGCTTCTTTGAGCCCCCTGGCACTGCCCTTGCGACCTCACGCTTCAGAGGTGGCAAATTTAGTGCCAGGAACACAGTGGCAGCTCGTCCTTAAGGACGCCAGTTGGGATTCCGCTCTCTTTGTTATCTGTAATGTTTTTATTACACTAATAGCTAATAATAATAAATTATTCACTGTTAGTGTAATGAAAACGTGAATATGCCCTTCCATGGCTGCTGAGGTGAGTAAAATTGCTTTTAAATGTCTGTTGTGTGTGTGCTTGCGGGGTGAGAGTGTGTTTATGTGACTGTGTGTGTGTGTGTGTGTGTGTGTGTGTAAGTGTAAATTTGTGTGTATGTGTCTGTGAGTGAAAGTGGAGGTCAAAGGGCGTGTGATGTAACTTCCGCTACCCTAGCATTTTGATGAATTTACGTCCATTATTATTAAACAATGTAAGAAGTATAGAAGAGCTCCACGTTTCAAAGCATACTTACCCCAGCAAACCATCAAAGTGAGCAGTTAGAAAGAACGTCACTTCAGTGAAACGAGAAGGGAGTTGGGGAGGACAGATGATGGAGGTCTATAACCCAATAAACAGCTCATTGCCAAGTGGGAGACTTTCACAGTGTTGTTGGCATCTACTTATGCTCAAAACGTTGAGAATGTCGAAGAAGGGTCAGGATATACGACTTAGTCCTAGTTAGTGGTGTGTCCTGAGACGTTTTCCTGTAACATAGGGTTTGAGCATACTGCAGAGATGAGACCGTTCTCAGAAATACGGCTCTTGTGACTAGACACGGTCTACACAACACCCTCAACCAGATTGAAGAGCTAAGCATTACGCTTAAATCCACAACATTTCTACATTTGTATCATGCAAAGCATATTATGCCCTTAGCTGCATCTAGGCCTTAAGAATGCACATAACATCAGAACAGGTGTCAGAATCTATTGTAATTAAATAAACTGTGGTCACCCCTATTTTCAGTTTAAAAGTAGGGCACAGGAAGGCTGACTTAGTAATAAGGAGATAGCTAGTGAAAGTGAAAAAAAAAAAAAACCTGTAAAGGCTACCTATCTACTACTAAAATATCCTGAACTAAACTAATGGTGTGCACTTGGAGTGCAGAAACAAAAGTGCATTTACACAGATTAGTGGTAGGCATGCATAGCCGTGGTCTAAGCTCCCCACTGACTTCAACCAGATTATGGCTGTTTGCCTGGTGGAACTCCCCCACTAAAATCAGTCGCCGGTTGTAGTCTGAGAGAATAGGTGGCTACGAGACTGCAAGAACCTGCTGGGCCCTGATGGGGTCTCACTGCGCTATTCAGAGGAGCTGACGATGTATGGCCTAATAAAAGATGCAAGGGTGTTGATGTACATTGAGGAAGGTGCGACCACCAACAGCGAGATACAATTGTGTGGAGATCCTGAACCACTATACTGAGGATGGCTTGCTTGACAGTCAACACATTTTTGTTATGTTTTTACTCCAAATGGAGAAGATTAAGCACTCTTTCATGATCTATTCAAGATGGTACCCCACATCTTGGAGTGATTATCATACGGGCTCGTTTTGTCAACTGTGCATTGGATAACAGCCGGAAAAGGTAACCCACAAAAACACATTCTAATACCAAAATGGGATCTACATTGGTGATGGCTATAAAGAGATATGATTTAGTGGCTAAAGCACAAGACCTGACAGACAATGTGCACTTCTTTTATTTGGCACTACATGGCACATAGTTAGGAACTGATTACAGAAAACAGAGAGTTCCCAAACTCGTACTCAGACTTGTCAAATATGGGTAGAATGCTGGCAGATCACTTACTATTAAAGGCAACCTATACTTGTGGGAGGTGGAGATCAGGAGTGCTCACTTGAAGGCTGAGAACTGAAGCACTACAAGACCCTGGTTGTCATTCTGGCAATACCACAAAAACCGAGCAGTACATTACACAACATATGAGTTCCATAGTGTCAAATGGCACTGAATGGGGGAACAATAAGAGTAATTATATGAGGAGAGTGCATACACAAAATTTATGGAGTTAAACATGAACCGGAAAATGCCCAAATCAGACACGGACATAAAAACGTGAAGGTGAAAATGGAGACCCTGAACGACCCAAATAGAACGGAGGCACCGGCAGCAGTGGAAAATAATCTGGGAGAGGTATCTGAAAAACTGGACAAATCCTCCACCACACCATATCAGCAGAAATTAGACGAGGAAAGAGTCAAAAAGGGTAGACAGTTAGTCTGGCTTCCTAAGAAGAAGCAACTGAGGGAGAATATATTAGTGTCTCAAATTGAGAACAGCTGATACCCACGCTGGCATTAACGTGTTTAAGAACGATTATACTCCTGCTACCCACAAGAAGGCCCTGGAGAGACACATGATACAATGCATGCAGCTACATTAAGCAGGCTCACACAAGAACAGAAAGGATTTAGAAGCATCTCTAGGAAGAGAGGAATCATTAACACTCACAAGACCAGTAAGGGTAAGTTGTCCGGCAGTGAAGGCTGCAGATGGGATTTTGTTAGTGCAAAGTCTCCAGAAGTTTATGCAGAAGACAAATAACCGTTGGTTCTGCAAAGCTATTAAGGCAAGGCTGAAAGGTGAAGCTGGGCAGGGATCCATAAAGTGGGACACCTTCACTACGAGGACCCACTGAAGCATTTTTCTTTGTGGCAAAAAGGCCCTGAGTGGAACATCCTGAATATCTTGCCTGCCAAGGACTTGCTCTCCCTAGGGAAGCCGCTGCACCTCATTCTGCTCCTCCAGGGGTAGAAAAATGACCAAGTTCCAATTAGTTCTGGGCACTAGTAAAACTATTCCTGGTCACTTCTGTATGATTGGTGCAGGCTTCTAGTCACCAGGTCTCCGGCCAATTGTCAAGCTGCGTTCAGTCCACAGTGGTCAGCTGGGCCTTCTTGGAGTTGGGAGTTCTACTGCCTTTTGTGTACTTATGGCAGCAACAGAAGACAAGCCACCAAACCTTTAGAGCAGTTCCAGTCCCCGGGTGTCAGCAGGAGCCTGATGTCTTCTTTATTTTGTCTTTCAGAAGTCTTTTTTCTTCAGGTTTTGTGTTCCTAGGTACAGGAACGTTCTGATGCAGTGGTGGCAAGATGTCAGTTATATCCCATAAATTGGCCAGTAACTGGAGAATTTCCTACAGCCAGTTCTGGTATTTTTTGTAGTATTTCCTCATTTAAGCACTTTCTCTCTTAGATTACTGCAAACCTTCCCAGAATCCCTCAATCAAGATGGCCCTAGCCTTCTTCCTTTGTAGAGCCTAGTTCTTCGTTCTAGCCACTGCCTTGCAGAAAGGATGTTTCCTACCCCTTGCCCATGCTAGCGCTGTTCTTCCCTCCTGCTGAGAAGACAGACAAAAAGTCAAAGTTGTCTAGGATAATGCCTGGTTTCCATCAGTACATTTGAAATCCCGACTTCAAAGTAAGAGTTTTCTTTGAAAGCTGCCTGTTATCAACTGTTCCTGCACCCCAACCCACCCTGATGGTCACTGCTAACACTACTCTTGCATTCCTGCTGACAGAGGACCAGTCAAATCTTCAAGAAGGATGGTTGTTAACTACCAGCCAGGGTCACTTATTTGGTTTCTAGAGAAGGGGTGGGAGTCACACTAGTTCTAAACCCGTTTCCTCTCAGGCAGCGCAGAGCATACTTTCCTAAAGTAACTTTTCGGCTAAAGTTACTAAATATCTACTGTTACCATTAAATTGAATTGTTATTGCCCACTCTAATAGTTTCCTAAGCCAAGATAGTATAAAGGGTCTTTTATTGTATAACTAGACATGTTCATGCAAAATATCGATTTAAATACACAGTGGCTGTTTTTTGTAGCTATTCATTGTGAGACCATACTGCTTAGTATCTAGAATGCCCCTTTTATATATATTAAGCACCCAGCACTTGTGAGTTTACTGGACATATCTTAGGCGTTGCTTAGCTTGCATATGAGAGTAGGTTCTCCTAGATGACAACAGGATAGTGTCTTGCCATGTGACACTGCCATACTTATAAACTGCGCACCATGTTGAGCACAGTGGTGCTCTCTGCAGCCACGGTTTTTTGTCATACATGTCTGTGATGAGAGTACATACTGCAGCCCCATATGACCTTTAATGTTTTAGCCACTGATGCATTTGCAATTTCTGCATCATCTGCCATGGACTTACTGGAAAGTTAAATAAGCCAATTAGGTGAAACCAATGCATGGTGTATGTTTTATAACAAAAGCACACATAATGTGATACGCCTTAGCAGTGTCATAACACCCAGAGTCTAAAGCCAAACAGGAAAAAAGCATTAGCAAAGCCAAACAGTCACACCTATGCAAGAGCTATTGGCTTTGCCAATGTGTTTTAGCCATGCTGTACACCAGTGTGGAAGCTGTTCAGCGTAGCTAAAGGTTAGGGGCATAGAGAGGAGTGGAGTAGAGTGGTGAAGAGTGGAGTAGACAGGCAAAGAGTGGAGTAGAGTGTCACAGAGTGGAAGGTTATGGAGTGTCATGACTGAAGTGTCGTTGAGTGGAGTGTCATGAAGAGGAGTACATTGAAATGGTGTAGAGTGGAGGGGCATAGAGTAGAATAAGGTGTCATAGAGCAGAGTGCCATAGAGCAGCATAGAGAGGAACAACTTAGAGTAGAGTGGCATAGAGTAAAGTGGCAGAGTGGAGTGGTGCAGAGTGGAGTAGAGTCGTATAGTGGAGTGGCGTGACAATAAAAAACAGATTGGTTTTTGATTGCAGAGTAAGAATGGTTCCTACATGACCATACTTAATAATGCAGTATAACACATGAGAGCCTGCTATTCCTGTATAATTTCCTCATTACAGGTGATTTGTGCCATCTCTAGTCACCTGTAATAACGAAGTGACATACCTCTTCAACTGTAATAACTCATTACAGTTCAGTCATGATATCATAAGGTTGCTGTCACAGCTAGCAGCCAAGGTGAACAGCAGGTCACAGAGAATCATTACAGATGTAATGTAAACAAAACAGCGAACAACTAAAAATCTGATCTTTTTTCCTCAAATGAACATTGATGAGCAAAAAATAAGTATTTATAGGAGCATGCTATTTTTGTACAGTGAATGTCACTGCAAAAAACCTAGAATATCTCTGCCTTTAGCTACACATTGTGAGCCTGTGATTTTTAAATCTTATTTGCATTACACTGATTCTAAAACCTTTTTGCAACAGAACTGCTTTTTATGTGTTTATTGTTATACTGGATTCTGCTTTTATTCTTCATAAAAGCAACTAGAAAATCACTTTCATATGAAAGAGAAAGACACCAAGGATTTAAGTGGTTTGAAGTAAGATCGGTGGTGCAACCATATACTATAAGAAATAAAATACCACCTGGCATACATTTTTGGGAGGTTTAAGTCACCTCAGAGAGACATGGGCCTCTGTCTTGTTTCTCTATATGGTAACAGAACTCGTTGGTGACTTGCAATTGCCTTATAATGTACAACAGGAGGTACTTTATCTCATGTATAATGCAAGAGCATGAAAGTCTTGAAAAAAGGATAAAATCTTGGTTAAGACAAAATTGTAATGGTTGAGAATGACAAAACACTATGCTCAATGTAACAGCAATGCTTACAGTTTGTAATACAACAGACAGACAGACATTGGAGTTTCTGAGAGTTGCTCACGGTTATTTAGTCAGGCATCAGGATGAGCTCTCAAATAATTACCTTGATGATCTTCCATCATGATGGCAGCTGAAAAGTCACCTCTTGACAACAGAGCTAGCCCTATGACTAAAAATCAAATCTTGGTTAACTGAAATGTCAAACATAGAGATGATGAGATATCTGGGAAAGGTATCCTCTTAGCTTCCCATAAAAAGGGAGTATCTTCTTTAAAATCTGAATTTGGCACTTGGAAAATTATAGCAGAAACTGATGTGCAGTACACAATTTATTTATGTTTTGTCCATCATGCTTCATCTCCTAATATTTTTTTTCTATTTTCCTACAGATACTCTTTCAGGTGCACTTTATCAGGTTCAATATATAAGTCTATATGTATTAGGCCAACATTTGAGGTTCTCTACTACATAGATTGTTTTAATACCTATATAGTGACTTTGACTTCACTGACTATAAATAGATGAATGTGTGCGTTTGCCAGGTCCAACTGCCAGTTTAAAAAGTGAACTACAGGCTGCAATGGCAGTTCTGAGACCGGTTTTAAAGTGCTATCTTAGTGGGTGGCACAATGAGTGCTGCAGGCCCACTAGTAGTATTTAATTTAGAGGCCATGGGTGGGTATACTTGGTACCACATACTAGGGACTTACAAGTACATTAACTGGGCCAATCATATGTAGGCCAATGTTATAATGTTTTAGGGAGTGAGCACAAGCAATCAAGCATAAGCCAGCAGTGGTAAAGTGTACGGAGTCCTAATGCCAATACAAATGAATTCAGAAAACAGGAGGGATGAAGGTAAAAAGCTTGGTGGTGACCCTTAAGAGATGGCCAAGTCTGACGCGTCTATATGAGTGCATGCATATCTGCCTATTTAAACATATATAAAGAGGCTGAATGGAATACATACTGTGGAAAACCAATATCTTGTCAAACAATCCGATTGGACTGATGCCAAATTTGTGACAGGGAAATATAAACTGAGAATGAAGCTGCAAATAGAGAAGACAGACTAGGAACAGATGCAAATTTATGGTTTGCTCTAGTCTTCATATGTAGATACAGAAAAAGGCTGCTTTACAATACCATTGCCATCAATAAGTACAGACAGCAGTAACAGCCGTAAAATACTTTTTTATTTATCTACAAGTGAAGCATGTCTATGGAAAACACTGTACAGAGTAGTAGGGCGTTATATGTGACCCTCAGATCTATTAGATAATAGGAGGTAGAATGGCTATACCGATCAGTAGTGGAGGAAATTGGGCATAAGTTAGACCTGCACCACAAATATTCAAAGTGACACACTTTCATTTTCATTTGCCCAGAATCACAAAATGTTCAAGTGTCAAGAAGCCAAGTCTCAAGGTTCCAAAGCAAGAAACCTAGCCATTAGGACCATTCATCTCTCTTTTCCAGAGTACAGATCCAGTCTCCCCACATCCCCTGACACAATCTGGAACAATGACAGGTAAACAATCCAAAAATGCTCCATATCGCTCTTTCTGTTCAAGGTTTTAGCAAGCATTTTATCTCCATTTGATGCTTCAGTACTTTGCAGACTTATGACAGATGGTCTACAGTTGTCAACACTCATCACCGTGGACACATGGCATGTCGCCCACCATCCACTGGCAAAGTGACACCGGTTATATTTGATGCAGCATCTGATGCAAGAAATGCAATAGTTTGGGCAACTTCTTCAGCTGTTCCAGGTCTTCCAAGAGCATGGGTCTCCTTGGTCTTCTCCAAAAACTAGAAGGTTAAAAAAACACACACAGTGAGGCGAGAAACAACATGGATGATGTTAGGCATTAGAAAATCAGATGGAAGCACAGAAAGAAGATTTTAATGTGTCAACAATGTTGCCACAAGAAGTAATCAAATAATGATGTACAGAGATGGTAGAGAATTAGAGCAAGAAGATATACATATGGCAGATGAGGGAGGGCAGCAAAACAAGATAGAGGAAATATCACCAAATGGATGATGATCCCTCAGAGCTAAAATGTAAGGATGCAGTGGCAGGAGTACAGATGTTGAGAGTGAAGATACTGTGGAATCAATTAAGGTACAAGCAGGATAACTGAGTGACTAAGTGAATGATGAATAAGTCACAGGGAATTGCTAAGAGAGGAACGGGAGAGGAGGATTATGCCATATGTTGTGAAAGAATGCTCGGTTCAACATAAATGAATACAGAGATGGTCCTTATGGTTAAGTAACAAAATACATAGCACAGCCTCAATCAAAACTGGTGGAAGAGCGCAAATGCAGGGGTACGGCAGGACCAGAGATGGGATGATATAGCGGAACGAATGCAGGGACATACAAGAAAGTGCACAGGAGGATAGACTTGACTTAGCACTCCCACCCTGCATTGCAATGGCTGATAAAGCATGAACAGCACTCAAAGCTGCCCTGAGTGTGGAAGCTAGTACATATTGAGACCATTGGCTACGGGGCAGATTAGGATCTCGGGTGTGATAAGAATTGCTGTATATCCAATCATTTGCTACAAAAATTCAAAAAAGCAAATGACTGTGTTTAAGTCTTACCTACACAGCGCATGTGCTGTGCTGCAAGACATACTGTTAACTCTTTCGACTGCTGAGCTCCAACAGGCTTCCCTTACTTTCTTGTGTTAGCTCCTCCCTGGAGCATGGACGAAGTACTTGTGTCCTTCCTAGTCTTTATTCTTCCTCGTTTTTATGCAACACAGTTTTTTAAATATGTGTTTCAGTATTTTTCCTGGACATGCAATGTGCTTTCCTAATGATGGGTTAGTTACTTACACCCACAACTGTGATACTCTATGCCTACGCTACTCAACTCTACACTACTCGACCATGCCAATCTACGCCACTCCACTCTATACCATTCCACTCTACACCACTCCACGCCCATCTATGCCATTCCACTCAACTCGATGCCACTCATCTCTACGCCACTCCATTCTATACCAATCAACCCTAGGCCACTCAACTCAAATCCACTACAGTCTATGCCACTTCAGTCCACACAATGCGACTCTACGCCATTCTATTCCACTCCATGCCACTCTGCTCTGTTCCACTCTACTCCACACCACCCAACTGTACGCTACTCTAACGTACTCCACTCAATGCAAGTCCACTCTACTCTCCTTTACACCACTCTCCTCTATGCCATGCCAGTAACGTTTAGCCATACTGAACAGCAGCTATGCTGCCGTACAAAATGGTTAAAAAACACTGAAAAACCAATAGCTCTCACACAGGGGAGACCTATTGGCTTTGTCAGTGTTTGTTTTTGTTTTCATGAATGCCCAAAAACGTTATAACGTATCCTACCTACCCTTTTGTGAGTATTCCTCAGCTCAACATGGAGGTGCTTTGGTCGTCAACATGTAAAAATACCTTAACAACTTAGAACATCAAATGTTTTTATGATGGTGTCCTAGCTGCCTGAAGGCAGAATAGGCTGCTCAATAACAGGTTATCAAACTTCCTAATAAAGCCAGCCCAAGTTTACCAAAGGTGCAGAGATAATGTTTTCATTTTTCTAGGCGCTCAAAATAGTTTATAATCCTAGAGTCAATTAAAAACATATAAATCTAAGTAATTATCCATTACGCAAAGCCTCAAGCACTAAAGACAGCTCCCAACCAGCCGCTGGTGCGTTACATCAGGTTCTTACCTTGGTGTACTGTTCTTCAGTTAAGCCTGCACGCCGGTGTACATTTGTAACGATCACTCCAGGGCTGGCATAAGATGAACAGGAAAGAAGACATTTTGTGATCATCCTAAGTGCACTGTCCCATATATAGTCGTTCAGTAGGTTTAATAAAACATTTTCTTACCACACAGCGTTCACACGCACTTTCTTGGAAGCTAGTTCTGCAAAGTGACGAAAGAAGCTGGTCAGAATCAATCAACAGTGAAACAAAGAATCAAAGTTTATCTCAAAACAGCAACAACATTATCTGAGTATATAACATTATGATGTACTTCAATAGTACCGTTATTGAGAGACATCAGGTAAAATGTACTTTTGTATTCATCTAATATAATTTGGAGGCATGTCACAGCTGCCTCAGAGCGCTAAGAGTAGGAGGACAAGCCGATGAAATTCCCACTAATGGCGCTCAAGTATGACAGGTGGATACTCCTAGAGGCCACTGCAGGATGAGGAAATGTGGTCTACGGTCTATAGATGATAGCAGGGTCAGCCTTTGGCATCTTATCTCTCCCCTATTGAAGTCTGAAGCATTGTGAGCTGACATTTTAGACACAAGATCCTTAGTGGACAAAGGAGCGAGCAGGTGAGTGGATCCTCTGCAGAATGTATGGTTTAACAAGGTTGCAGGTTCATCCCTAGCAGGACAATGTTAACTTCATCCTGGTGATGCAGTTACCAGTTAAATCCACAACACTTGGAACACACTGCTCTAGCCCTGTGCTTTCATCTAATAAGTATATGTCGTTCATGAACCAATCAGGCTAATGTACCAGATTACAATGTCGTCTGTAACAAGAGCATGGGGTTGAAGCATTGTGTCCCTGGTGGAAAGAGGTCACTCAGTAATCCTATATATTTGAGAGAGTATAAACGTAGGGGGGACTGTGGCTTGCACCCAACAAAGATAGCGGTGTTCAGCTAGTTCTCATAGGTGCGACAGGAGTTCTCTACACTTTGGAAGCGGTTTCCTTTCATGACGTCGTGAAGGCTGCTGGCATTCCTGGGCTGATTTCTGTGACCATTCTGAGGCATGTTTGTCTATTTTTAGACATATCTCACTCTCCTCAGCTGCAAGATGCTTTGTGGAGAGTGAGAATGTCCATAAGTTGTCAGCTCCTGCTTTACAGATACATCAAACTGAGCTTGTCAGTTGATGTTTTCATCAAATCTCCAGTAAGTTTTTCTCCTCACAGTATCTACTCTCGCGTATTTTTCACGCATTTTGAACTTCAGTAATATGCAATTTGGCTGCATTTCAACGTAGACAAGGAACACTTGTAAGGGAATGATTTTTGCCTTTTATTAATTTTTTTGAGTGGATGTTTTAATCTGCTGCAATATAATGCTTTTTATCACAGTCTCCTCTCTGGATTTTTCTCAACTATAATACGGAAGACTTACATTTTATCATGTACAATTATACTCCTTTTCTGCTCTTTTGATATCTATAATAATGTGGTGTTTATTAAGGATTGGTTGCCGCTTTTTGACATTGCTCCTTTCTATTAAGGAGCATATTGAATATTCGTGCACTACTGTTCAAACAGACGAAAAAGAGTTCTGCGTTTCTCTAGAACACTGCCTGGCTCTTTTACTTTACAAGTTACTACAACATCTGTTTGGTAATCACAATTTCAGATGGAGGAGACAAATGCCTTGACTTTTGAAACACTTCCTCCTCTAAATCCTCCAGAAATGGTGCTCCACTGCATGTAACAGGGAAAGTTTCAACTAAAAATCTGAAAAAAGATCTTCCTTCCCCTACGAAATCTGCCTCTTCGGTTTCCATGGATCTTTTTCTGGAGGAATTAAGGGCATTGAGCCCATGCATAGGGGAGACCAAAACTAAGCTGCAAAGTCTTGATGATAAGTGGTCCATAGTGGAAGAGAGAATGGTGGTGGCTGAACAGTGCATTTCAAATCTCACCAACTTTATCCATGCAGTCCCACTTCTTCAATCCCAGATCTCCTTGCTTCAAAGACAGGTTGAAGATTTAAAAAACAGAAACCGCAGGAACACTTTAAACATTTATGGTTTGCCAGAAGGAATGGAGGGTTCTGACCTAGTCTCATTTTACAGAATCTTTCTTCCTAAATTACTTCAACATCCTCTTCTCAGAATATTCAACGTGCTCACAGCCTTTGCCATGTGCCTCATGTAGCATCTACTTCCACAAGATTGAGAGGTGTGTTAATGTATTCTCTTGAATACACGGATTTACTTAAGGTTTTAATGGCTGCTCATTCTAAGAAACAGATTTTATGGAATTGTAAAAACTTGTACTTCTCTCAGGACTATACTCTGAATACAGCAACCAGACGCAAAGATTTTCTATCCTTGAGACCTGCACTTGGAGCCCATTTTGGTCTGTTCCATCCATGTCTGTTCAAAGTCACATACAATAATAAAACCTACACCTATGAGGATCCGGCACATTTGCAAGCTTTACTTCAGGAACAAAAACTGGAATTCACGGACACCTCCAAACCTAACAAGACTTGATATATGCTTTGTTCTAATATCGTACTGGCTTGTTTCTTTCGATATGAAGCATCTTCTTGAATTAATCTTTCATATGATATTACGTTAATCTTTTCACTCAATTTGATATTAATTCTTTATTGTTTAATTGTACTGACTTTGATTTTCTCTTTATAGGTTTCCGTTCCTCAACATTATCTTGTGATTACCCCAGTACGTCTCCCACATCATCAATTTTCTCTCTCTGTGTTGTCTCCCCAGAGCTCGGATGTGCCATCCTTACATGTCCCCCCTCTTATTTGATATTATCTATAGGTATGTTCTCTTTAACTCATGTCCTTTTTTCCTATTCTCTGCTCTTCTGTGATTCCAAACCTTTTTGTTACTTTACTCGCTTTGCACTTATTTCTATTCATTTTTGTGATTTTTTTCTTCTTCCTTATCCTTCTCTTTTTTCTTTTCTTATTGACTATATATGTTCTACGTTTATGCTCAAATAACCTTTTTCACTTTTTCATGCCATGACATTAAAGATTGTATCTTGGTATGTAGGGGATTGGGTTCACCAACTAAGCATCAAAGGGTCTTGTCTCATCTAGTTCGCTTGAATGCTGCCATTGCCATTATTCACAAAACACACCTTACTGAAGTTGAATCTATTAAAGCGAGAGTGGGTGGGTACTGTCTTTTTTTCACCAGGTAATGGTAAGAAAAATGGTGTTGCTACTTTATGTCATAAATCACTCAATGTTCACATAATTTCAAAGGAATTTGATTCTGACGTGAGATGGTTGCTCACTTCTATTTTTAATGTTTATGACCCTACCCGTACCAACAGCCAATTTTGGTCTGATGTCAACCCAAAACTTTTAAAATGCCCTGATGATCATTTTATTTTTGCTAGATACTGTAATCAAATTGCTGACCCTTTTATTGATCGAGTTTCCTCCTCTGCATATGTGTTCAACAAGTGTCAGAAATTATTCCTTCACACCATTACACAGCACGCTCTGACAGACGCGTGGAGACTTTCCAACCCAACTCTACATGAATCCACTTACTACTCTCCCACACACTAGTCTCATTCAAGGATTGATTATATGTTTATCTTGCATTCTATATCACAAAATGTACATTCAGCTGATAGAGGCTAATCCTAATTTCTGGTCATACCCTGGTATCCATACTATTAGACATTTTACCCAACACTAATAGATCAAATTGATGGAGATTTAACAATTCTCTTCTTCTGGACTCTTTTTCCCTTCTGCTTGCTCCTCTTTCTTCCTTGACTTCTTTGAACTGAATGATACCGATGAACTTGACTGTCACTACCTCGGGTTGTATTCAAAGCCTCTGCCTGTGATTTTATTATTAGGTATGTTTCCAAAAATAAGAGATCTTCTCTTAAAAAAATACTGAATTACTTAAACTTATCAAACAATTAGAACACTTCATTACTCATCTAGGTCGAAGGATTTCCTTCAAAATCTCATTAATGCTAAACTTCAATATAATAAATTATCCACTGATGCGGCATCCTCCTTCCTCCTCAAATCCAGTGCCAAGTATTATGGAGGTCACAACAAATCGTCCAAACTATTAGCGAATTATCTCACGATTATAAAGAATAGAAACAAAACTGAATCTATTAAAGGTATTCAATCACATTTATTATATAGAGATGATGAGGTCTTGGAGCAATTTGTCCAATTCTACAAACAACTGTACACCACTGAATGCACCCCTGCAGACTCTGACATTACTCAATATTTATCATACTCACAGAAAGCATTAGATAAAACTACTGATTTTTTTCCATCAGAAAAGGATATTACCGTATCGGATCTTTGACCTGCTTCATCTTCTCAAAGTGCCAGGGCCTGATGGCTTTACTACTGAATTTCTCTCACATTTTTGCAAATTACTTCTTCCCAAATAATCTCTTCTCATCAAAAACTTCCTTCAATCAGGCAAATCTTCTCAGACCCCCTAATATGTCTCATTCCAAAGGAAGGCAAAGATTTCCATCAATGTAAAGATTACCGGCAATTTCTCTTATCAATATTGATTGTAAAATAGTTTCTAAAACTTTAACTCTTTATCTGGAATCCCTTTTACCTAATTTGGTTGAAAAAGAACAGGCACAGAAGGCATTTGATTGTGTTAAATGGTCCTTCATTTTCCATACATTAAAATAGAGGACCTAAATGTATCTTACTCATTTCCCTTCTTTATTCCTCCACCAAATGGCCATATATGCAAATGGGAAGGCTTCTTCCTATTTCCCCCTGGGTACGGGTATTCCCCAAGGTTGTTCAATTTCTCCTTTCCTTTTTAATATTGCTCTTGAACCTTCCCTCTCTTGAATTAGAAATAATCCTATGATACAGGGTTTCTCATGGAACACTCAACAAATGAAAACAACAGTTTATGCTGACAATATTCTTCTATTTATATCTCACCCTCATACTTCACTCCCCTACTTACTTCAAGAAGTCTTCTCTTATTTTCTTATCTCTGATTACAAACTTAATCACAACAAATGTGAAATTCTACCCTTAAATAAATAAACATTCAAACATCATTTTCAGATGCTAATTTCTTGTGGAATGCTTCCAAACTCAGACATTTAGAGTTATGGTTCTCACCTTCGCTTAAAACTTCGGTTTCTCTGAGTCTAGAGGAGTGTAAAGTTAAAACAAATAATATGGTCAATTGGTATCCTTTAAATCTTTGCAGGTGGGTCATTTAGACACCATTTTAGTGATGATAGTATCCGCTGTTCTTTATACCATTTCTAATATACCCTTTCTATTCCACTAACATTTTTAAACAAATTAATTCCATACTTTCATCTTTCCTGGAATGTGAAGAAATAACATCTCTCTCTAACAAAACTAAAACACCTTTAATCAGATGAGGGTGTTAACCTACCTGATTTTCAAAAATATCATTCAAACTCCTTATTAAGACAATCTACTCACTGGATGCAGGACTCTAATAAAAAAACTCTCCATTATGGGTACAACTGGAGGAATCTTTCCTCTCCCCTTTTCTTTTCATGAATATTTGGCCGTCTCAAAAAAACCTCAAAGTCTTTATTCTCCCATTTTAAACATTGTTTTTGTATTAAAACCTGTGAAGTTGTTTGACCCTACAGATGGTCCCTCATTCTTCAACTCTCCCATTTGGTACAATACCGCTATAGTGCACAAAAATGAAAGCCTGGAGGAAACATGGCTTAGTTTGGGTCTAACAAATCTTCATTAATGATTACTTTCTGACTTGTTCTCAGGCCCAATCTATTTTTAATTTTCCCTCATTTTTCCCAAACAAATTTCTCCTCTTGCAAAATTTCATATTAGAAGCTCTTGCCCAGTTTACTTCCTTCTCGGTACAACCTTCCTCACCTTCTTCTACGTTAGGTAATCTTTTGCCTTATGCCAACCTCACATTGATAGACCTAAATAAGACATTGAGCTGACATGGAAGAATGATTTGGGAACAATTTGGACTGTTACTTTTTAGAAACAAATTTGGACGGAAATAAGATCTTTCTCTCGAGCTGCCAATACCACTCAAACACTATTTTATATTTACAATAGGCTTCTCTTTTCTCCAGTCACTTTACAGCATATTTAACCGGACCACCCAGTTACTTATTTGTCATGTCTCTCTCAACAAGCAGACCTCAAACACATGCTTTTCAATTGTACACTTGTTCACCCTTCCTGCACACAACTTTGGAATTAGATCAATACTATTTTCGACCCTTCTGTGTCCTTATTATTTATTAACATTTTCTTAGGGAGTCTAACTACCAATTCGGAGTATATATCAGCACAAAAAAAAATACTGACCTCCTTTTAGCAGTCGCATTTCTGAATAATACAACAAATTGGCAGAATTTCTCTAAACTTCCTTTCCAGGCCTGGTGGTATGCGGCCTGTTACAATCACATACTTGATACAGCTTATATTCAACCTATTTCACTTGCCATTAAGATTTTTATTTTATGAATTCCCATCACAAATTTTACAGATCGTCATGCTAAGACGTCACGTTATCGTCACCCCATTAGAAATGAGGTACCCAAATATGACTTAGGAATGTGTCACATTTGATATTAACTTACTGTGCCAATAAGGGATATTTCTATCAAGTCTGGCAAAACAGGAAATAAGGGGAGATAGAAGGATGGAGGTAATGCTGAAAGCTATCATACCCAGTCAGTTGTGTACTGCTTGTTGAGCAGGAGGCGCTCTTATTTTCCATTTTACCTCAACTATGCTCCTCTGCTAGGAACACAAGATGCGTAAGTGTAAAACCTGAGTCAAATGGTATAGCCAGACTGATTGTGTTGCTTTGTAAAGTGGAATTGGATTTGCCAAAGCCCCATTAGTATTACCACATATACTCAGGTTATGTGATAAAGGGCAAGAAATCACAATGTATTACGAATGCAAGATAGAGACAGCTGAATCTTTACACCCCTGAGAATGAGAGTTGGCACCTAAGAAGAGGACTCTCTATTGGAGGCGTATCTCTGCTATCAGAGAAGGTTGCCCAGACACCAAGAGTTCTCCTTTGGGATATGTTCAGCCATATGAGATCTGAAATAAGCCCAGGCCTGAGTGCAATAGAGAGAGGGGGCAATCTTTAGGAGGCTGTAAGGTTTAATTCAGACTCATGTATTTACAGGAAGATATATAATTTACACCAAAAGGTGCTTATGGTTTGTTATAAAAGATAGCACAGGAAGAGAAATATCCTGTATAAATTACAAGTACAAAGGGTAATTTGTATGTACCCACAGTCTATTTCTATCAGTGGCTTGGGCTACCAGACATATTTTGGGTTTACCATTTACAAGCATTGTTTGCTAACATTTAGGGAACTGAGGTTACACAGATATAGAGTAAGGAAACACACATATGTTGATAATATTGTTGTAACTCCCACTCTATATTTGAAATAATTAAGCGGCCCATTGATTGATTGGAGATTTAGCTGGTTTCAATACTTCAAAGTTTAGAAGAAAGGTAAACAATGTCCACTTGTGCCCCAATGCAAAGGACTGGGTGTAAAGCATGGCCAGACCTGCGCACATATTGTGGCCAAGGATGCAATCCTGAGTGCACAAACCCCTTGTCATGGATAAAAATGTGACCCTTGGGCTGTTGGATCAGGATACAATCAAATTATACACATAATTGTTAAAGTATATTGTCAAAAAACCCAAAAAATTTAAAGAAGAAAACTAGAATGAAGTTAAGGTTAACTACCTATATTATTACGTTTACATTAGTACACAACAACTCAAGCATTTCCTGAAAACATAAGTAGATGTAAGTATTATGAGCCAAAAACAAAAAAAAAATCATATAATTTACCAATAGTGACCAAGTATACCTTCGATAAAATCCTTCTAGACAAGACACTGAAGGTTGCTGCAATCACTTCTCTGCACTGCATACCATCAACCGTGAGCCTCATACTACTAATTATATTTGGAAGTCTACAGTAACCATATCAACAACAGGCAGATTGACCAACATAGCATGCATGCAGAGACCAGGCTCAGTTAAATAGTCAGTAAACAAATGTAAGTAAGGAAAATGATTTGCCACTGTAGTAAGTTCTTCCGTTAATGTCTATGATGATGTCACAGTTGATGTCAGCAATGATCTTATCAATGACAGATTTGTGCTTTCTTTATGCACATCACATGTGAGCTCCAGAACATGCATTAAGGGAATTGTGGATGAGTAACTCACTACAATAGGTAATTATAACTAGTACAATTGGAGTGACGTGATAAGAAGTGGATCGATCATACACTAAGGATTCAAATGCCTGAAGGCTATATCCAAAGCCTAGCAGATACATCCAAAAGTTGTGACTAGTCAAAAGTGTGGTAAGGTGACTGAGCGCACCACAGTCCAAGTTAATGCCATACACCTGGAGCCTTAGTGAGTGCAGCTGAAGGTTATGCCCATTTGGTTGCTGGGGGGAGAGGTACAGGGAAGTTAGGAACAATTGATTAAGTTTATCATAACAAAACCCTAAAGTTAGGTGAAAGAACAATTAGGGGTGGTTCAAGCATGACATAACTGATACCATCACATGATATTAGATATAAATGTCTACCTAAATTAATGATGCTGAATTATGTAGGATTACATGGTAATATGTTACTAATTACGTTGCAGTATATATATATATATATATATATATATATATATATATATATATATATATATATATATATATATATATATATATATGTTACAACGTACCTCCAGAGCAATATCATATAAACACAAACAGCAGCAGCACTACTCACCGCTACTGTGTCACATTGTTGCAACTTTATAAAGAGAACTAAGGCTACCATATCATTGATATGATAGTAGCTTTATACAGTTGTCAAATGAAGGAAAACTTCTGCACAGTTGTACCACTGACCATATAAGTATGATCATAACACTGATAGGGAAACTTAGCTAGAAGATATCATTTACAAATAGTGGATCACATCGTAGGTGCATAAGTTTACTGACTGTGCGAAGATTCTGTGCCACTTGTAAAGACGATTTTGATCATGTGATAACACTCGAGTATTTAAGGTATTTACGCAGAGTGAGACAAAATTTCAACTAGTAAGATGAACCCACTTAAATTAAGAAATGGGCTTTATTCACTAGTAACATCTGTAAGGACACCTAGTAGCAGTTAGTGGTACAGTAGATATTATTCCCCGGTCAAATAACTGCATGACATCAAGAAACTGTTGTTGGCACTGATGCTGTTCTCCTTTAAACTGTGCCGACATCTTGTAAAATGTAATTGTGATTTGAGCTTGATTCTCTATCTTTTTATGTATATTATCTTTCTAAAAACATATATTAAGTTTCGGGCTGCATGGTTTTATCGTATGTAACATCTCTCTTTATAATGTCATCATTTTGTTCATGGAAATATTTGCTCAATGACTGCAAACAGCGATGAGAGATTGACTCAAACGTAGACAATGAGGTAGCATTTGGTTCAACTCAGTTTCTGTTTAAAATCCGCTACGTGATTATTGTAGAATATTACGAAACAAAATGTATACGTATCTAAGTGGTTTGTGCTGAGAAACACAATTTGAATCTTAACCTGTAATCTAAATTGATTAGACGCTTAAGCCCAATCAGACATTTTGTAGTTCCTGAACCAGCTTTTAACCCGTTTACAAACTTCATTCAGAAAAAGAATTGCTGAGGCCATATACAGGCAAGGGGTGTGCATCCCAAAGCCAGGGGAGCCAGGCCACACCACACAAGGCTAGAAAATAGCATTCCCCTACAAAAGGACCCACCTTACTTGTAAATTAAAACAAAAGTTAAAAACTTGTCGGATTTCCAAGTCAGATTTCTGACTCGTTCCTAACACTTACAATGGCAGCAAGTGACTATAGTACCTATATCAGTAGCGTGGCCCTGGCAACTATTTTAGATGTTTGCAATTCACAATCCGAAACCTGACTTAAATCTCATTGCAATGATCAGGTTTTCAATGTTGGGCTGAATTCAGAAACCTAGAAAAACAATTAATTAAAAAAAGGAATGCCTGGCCGAAGGTATAGCGAACGCCTGGGAATCGGCAACAGGACTTGCGCTGCACCCAGTAGTAGGCTGTGCATTGCAGGGTTTGGTCACTCGTGGCGGGTTGGGCACAGGTCAGAGACAAGGCACTGAAACCAGCTGTGTACTGTAGGGATGACTGATGGCAACGTGTTGGACGCACGGCCTAGCACCAGGCAAGCTAAAATGCGATCACAACTAAATAAGGGCAAACATGAGGTTTCAATATAAATATGCTGTTGCACATAACATAGGTGAAACAATCATCTGCAGGTGCAGGAAACCACACAAGTCTTCAAACTGTCTGACTGAAACTACAAGACACTCACTGGCTTAAAAAAAGTGCAATTAAATGTAAAGCTGAAAAACAGATAAACTGGACTGAGTACAGTACTCTAGATCAGAAACAGACCTCTTGTTTCAACATCTGGGCAAAGCTGAATGCATGAGGGTTAGCAATACAATTGTGAATTGTTTTCTGAACACAATTACTCACCTAGAGCAGTGCACCTCGTGAGTTGATCTACAGCTGATTTTGACATGCAGTAAGCCAGCACTCCAGGAAACTGTAAAGGAAAAAAACATATCCAACATAAATACGTCATTATCAAAACTGATGCTTCATCAGGAGTAATGATATCCCATAAACAATATTTTTGTGCTTCCTCAAATTTACTATTGGCATGTATCCTAGAGTGTAGACCTAAAGGAGATTTCAGGATGAGAAGATTTACAAAGATTTAGAAAGTCAAAATGCGAAAAGAAATCCTTTTATAACAAGCATTTGCAATTCAATAGGTCTCACATTTGCTTGAGTTAGAGCTATTGGCATTGTAAATTCATAAGAAATCAGTTACTTACCTGTAACTGTAGTTCTCCAGTATTGGACACTTTCATAGATTCACATGGATGAATCCTTCCCCGTCGTCGAGATGGGAGTCCCCGGTGTAATACAGAAGTTATGCCCAAGTGCATATAAAAATTAAGTGCATTACGCCTTAAAATTAGAAACATATCACAGTTGTTTTGTAAAAAAGGACCAAACTCTAATGCCAACCGTTCAGATCACACCACCCTCTAGAACCTTCCTGTGAGGAGCTGACTTCTCTCAGATTTTCCAAGCATTAGTGCTGTAATGTAGATACTACTGAGAGAATGAAGGTGAGCTCCCCAAGGGAGGTGGGTGGGTCGCATGTGAATCTATGAAAGTGTCCAATACTGGAGAACTACAGTTACAGGTAAGTAACTTATTTCTTATTCCAGTATTGGAACTTTCGTAGATTCACATGCTTGAATCAGAATAGCAAGGAGTGAGAAACACATTTACTACGTGTTCAATATCAAAATAGTATTATGTATGTGAAAGAGCGTGAAAAAATCTCAGAATTTTTTGCTTGGTGTCTAGCGTCTGGAGAGCATAAAGTTATTACATTTATAGACAAAGTGAAATTAGACAAAACAGGCGGATGGAGGATAGAAAAAATGGCTCACCTTCATTGGAATAGATCTCTAAGGACTGCTTGTCCAACCGCTGCATCTTGAAGCGACTCTGTATCCAGACACCTAAGGGATGAATTTAGGGATTGGTGCGCAGAATAACTCTCTTTTTTGAATTGTAAGAAAGGTTCCTGTATCGTGAAAGCCTGGATTCCGCTTACCTTTCGTGCAGAAGTAAGGGCGGGGAGAAGAGCTACCCTCCATGTGAGGTACTTGATGTCCGCCCTATGAATGGGTTCAAAGGGTTACTTCATGAGCTGGCGAAGACGATGTTAAATTGCCATGCTAGAGGTGGGGCTTTCACCGGAGGAAATTATCTGAAGAGACCTTTCAAGAATTGCTTTATAAATCTCTGCGAGCATAAATATGGTTTGCCTGGTATTCTCCTATACCGAGAAATAGCTGCCAGATGGACTCTGATGGACGCCTGGGCAAGCACTGAGCGTGCTAACTGTAAGAAGTATGGTAAGACTTTTTCCGGGGCAGGGGAGAGAGGGTGTATATTCATGGCTTCGCACCACAAACAAAATCGCTTCCACTTTAGGCAGTACGTTTTATTTGTGCTATCTGCCCGTGCTTTAGCAAGTACGTCTTTGCAATCACTTCGTATATCTATGCGGCCATATTCGTTGAAATTAGGAGCCATGCCAATAAGCTCAGAGTCTTGGGATCCGGGTGTCTCACTTGTCCCTGGTTGATGGTGAGCAACTCCGGAATTGGTTTTATCCTGATGGGTGGACTTGAAGATAGTAGAAGTAACTCTGTGTACCAAGGTTGACGTGGCCACGCTGGAGCAATTAGAATTATGTGGCAGGTTTCAGACTTTATATTCCTGATTACCCTTGTGAGGAGAGGAAATGGAGGAAAGGCCTATGCTTAAATTCCTGACCATGAGATCGAAAATGCATCCCCCCACGATCCTTGTTGGTGAAGCCACCTTGCGTAATATTGGCATTTGGCGTTCTGGGAGGTTGTGAAAAGATCCAGATTCAGTTTTCCCCACTGGTAGAATATTCCATTCAGTGTCCGTTGGTCTAACTCCCACTCGTGAGGAGATGTTGTCAACCTGCTCAACAAATCCGCGATGGTATTTTGCAGGCCTGGAACATGCTCCGCTGTTATGTGCACTGAGTGTTGAATACGCTGACTCCAAGTGGTCTGCGCTTCTTGAGACAGTAGGTGGAATGAGTACCTCTTATTTGTTGAGAGTGCATTGTGGTAGTACTGTCCGTCCTGACAAGCACTGATGATCCTCAAATTCTTGGGAGGAAGGATTGCAAAGCATAATACACTGCTCTCAGCTCGAGAAGGTTGATATGAAAGAGATGGTGGGAAGGGGGGCCATTTGCCACTCACTCGAAGGTCCTGTAGGCATGCACCCCATCCGGTCATTGACGCGTCCGTTGTTACGATCAATGGAGGAATCTGTGGTAAGAAGTGCAGACCTTGTGAAATGTTTTCGGGAACTGTCCACCAATCGAGAGAAGCTATCATGAGCGGAGTTTTGCTGATTATGTCCTTGAAGGATCGTTGCACTTCTTTCCATTGCCTATCTAGTTTGTCTTGAATTGGACGCATGTGAAGTCAACAGTGGGGAATGAGGTTTATACAAGATGACATCATCCCTTGTAAGGACTTGTATTGTCGAACTGAACAAGACTTTTTTCTTTGGATTCATTTCACTAGGGAGATTAGCTTGTTTTGCCTGTCCAGTGTTGGGTAGGCTTTGGTTTGTTGCGTCTCCAATATAGCCCCCAGTAAGGCTATCCGAGTCGAAGGTTGGAGTAGTGATTTTTCCCAGTTGAGAGCGAGACCCAAGTCCTAGAAAAGGTGTAGGGTCACCTTGAGGGACTTGCATGTTGACTGGACGTCAGGAGCTTTCACTAGCCAGTCGTCTAGATGAGGAAAAATCTGGTGTTTCTTTCTTCTCAGGTAGGCTGCGACTGGAGCCAAACATTTGGTGAAGATTCGTGTTGCTGATCTTAGTCCAAAGGGAAGAACCTTGAATTGAAAGTGTCTGCCGTCCACCACAAATCTTAGGAACTTTCTGTGTACTGGGGAAATGGGAATATGGAAGTTTGCGTCTTGAAGGTCCAAGGAAGCCATATTGTCTGCTCTGTTCAGAAGTTGTAGGACGTCTTGTAGCGTGACCATCTGGAATGTTTGTTTTTGAGGTATTTGTTTAGTTCTCGCATTGGCCTCCAAAAGCAATATTTTTTCCAAATGAGGAAGAAGCGAGAGTAGAAACCTTTCTCTCTGGAAATAGGCTACAACTTCTATTGCTCCTTTGCTCAACATGGTCTCCAGTTCTAAGCTGAGCAGACAAAGATGTCTTTGTCAAACCTGCGGTGGAGGCATTATCATGGGAATCTGAATGAACTCTAAAAGGTGTCCAAATTGAATTACAACTAACACCCATTTGTCTTTGGTTATCTGATGCCAGAGCTGAACATGATGTTTTAATATTCTGTGAAAGACTGTAGGGGAAGAGTGGGAGAAAACCGGCTGCAGGTAGTCACTGTTTACGGGTAGTTTCTTCCAGGCTTGCCTTTGTGATAGGGTCTGATGTAAGCTGCTGGGGGCGGTTGTTTCTGCTGATACTGGGGTCTAGAAGTGTGGAAAAGGGTGGAGTACGATGGAAATCTATAGTGCTGATGTCCTCCACAAAATGACGGTTGTCCTCCGCCCCTGGCTCCACGAAAAGGTACTTTCCTATACTGCAGAGTGCCTAACGATCTGGTTGTCTCAGTGTCTGACTTTATGGTCTGAAGCCCATCATCGACATGCTTCCCAAATAGCGCCTCTCCGTCGTAGGGAAGATCTAAAATCTTTGTTAGAACTTTTGGTCGAAAATTAGTGGTTTTGAGCCACCCTTGACGTCTTAAAACAGCTGATCCAGCAAGCAGCCTAAAGCTCATGTCGGCGATGCCAAGTGTGAAGTCGATTTCCGCCGAAGAATGTTGTCCCTCCATGAGCACCTTTTTTGCCTCAATCTTGGAACTTTCCGAGATTTCTTCCAAACAGTGAGACATGTCTGACCAGAGCTGTCTGTCGTATCTGCCAAGGAGCGTTAGAGAATTGGCAGCCCGTACCACAATGGGAGAGATTGAGGAAAAACATTTCCAATGTTATCCAGGCATCTCCCCTCTTTATCTGGCAGTGTGGTTAATAGTGTAGAAGGATTCCTGGAACGCCATTGTGCTGCCTATGAGATGACAGAGTCCGGTTTTGGGTGGCCGGTAAGACAAGCAAGAGCATCATCTGTGGACTTGTATTTTTTGTCTGACTTAGGCAGCACTGCAGGTACCGTTGCAGGGTTCTGCATTATCTTCAAACCCTGGCTCCAAAAATGGTCAATTATTGGGATAGCCCTAACCGTTTTCCTGTGAGGTTCTTTGACATCGTACAGGAAACGATCCTGCTGAGTCCCAGGCATCGGTAGATCAAATCGCGTTCTGCTCTTTCTAGCAGGTAGTGAAAGCTACTGATATCCTCCGGAGGAGATTCCAAATATGTGTCGCAGGAGAGACAGGTGCTGGAATGATATATTCATCCCATTCATCATTCAGTGCATGGATTTTTCCTTTCTCACTATCTTCATCTGAAGAGGCTTCCCCCTGTGCAGGTACAGATTGACGAGAAGCTTGAGGCCTAGGAGTTATAACTTGCGGTTGTTGAAACAGCTGAGGGGTTGATGGTATAGCGGGAATCGTCGGCTGATGCACTGCTGTAGGCACTGGTGGAAAACGCTCCCTAGAATCTGCTAACATTGCTTGCAAGTCCAACACTAAGCCAGGAGGGAGACCTACCAGCCCCTGCTGTTGCTGTTCGTAATACTGCTGGTTATAGTAAGAGTCATCATCATCCGAGTACTCCTGACATTTGACCCGTAATTGAGAGGGACTGCTGGCCACCCCATAGAGTCCATCCTCCTCTGAGTCATCTTCATCTGAAAGGTGCGAAGGTAGTAGACTCAACATCTTACTAGGAGATGTAAGTGAGGGGGTCAAATTATGCTTTTTGACCTTTTTTGACTAACCTGCTCGGTCGACGAGAAAATAGCTAAGGTAGATGGTCTCTGACTCTTTGATGTTATCTTGATCGTCGATAAGAGGTAAGTTGTCGTCGACGGTGGCGGTGGCGGTGTCTACAAAGTGATCATCGACGGAGGCACTGTCGACAAGAGTGTCCCCGACATGAGTGTCTTAGGTTGAAGCGTCAATGAGGTAGTCGTCGGTAAGGCTGCCGTCATTGGTGGAGGCGCTGACAAGTGTCCATTGACAAAAGCATCGATGGGAGGATCGTCAACGAGACGAGGCAAGCAGCGTCGACGAAGACTGTAGTGGCGGTGAGGGAATGGGGCACGCCGTCGACGAGGATTCAGATGTACCTACCGTCGACATAGAGATTGTGACGACGGTAGATGTCGTCGTTGAGGCATGGGCCGTCGATGGAGATACCGCCGATGATGGTCCCGTCAACGGTGCAGAGGCTGGCTTTTTAAAGGTATGCTTTATTCTGAGAGGCGGCGTTGGGCGCTCAGAGATGGTTTTCTTTCCAGATTTTATGTAATCTGAACCCTTTGATTTCCCCTTGTTTGATGGGCTACAAATTTTTGAGGAAGCCTTGGATGACTTTTTTTGAAGCTTTATAAGGTGGTTCATGAGTGGCTGACATTCCCTCAGCATGTCTCTTCACGGGTGTCTTGACGACAGACACAGAAGAGGAGGCACTGGCCTCATTAGAAACTGGATTGTCTCTGGATTTTAATTTTTCTAGCCAAATGAAAAGACAACCCTCTCTGTCATTTAGAGTCTTAGTAGAAAATGTCCTACATAGCTTGCAGTCTCTGGTTTTATGGTTAGGATAGAGACAGTATATGCAGTCCTTATGCTGGTCATCCACATGCAGCCTCTTCTTCATGCAGGTAGCACAGGCTCTAAAAAGCCCTTTCTTAGGTGTCTCTAACATGGTTGTCAGTTTGAAGCACCCCAAATGTAAGAATTTCTGAAGAGAAAAGATAATCCAAATTCTTCAGAACAGAATATCTGAGAGAAAAACTGAGCAGAGCTCAGAGGAGACTCCTAAGCACGACGTGCGTTGGAAAATCTGAGGGAAGTCAGCTCCTCACAGGAGGGTTCTAGAGGATGGTGTGATCTGACATTTGAGTTTGGCCTTTTTTTTTTTTTTTACAAAACAACTGTGATATGTTTCTCATTTTAAGGCCTAATGCACTTGGGCATAACTTCTGTATTAGACCGGGGACTCCCATCTCGACGACGGGGAAGGATTCAAGCATGTGAATCTATGAAAGTTCCAATACTGGAGTAACTAGTCTTTTCTTGCCACATAAATTGGTGAACCCTGCCTCATAATTTCGTCTTTTCCTTGCATATTATTCCAGTGGCCTTGCATATAACTAAAGCACTTCCTTTTACCTTCTTCCTGGGACAAACGTATAATATTTACCACTGACATCAATGGATTTTTGAAAGGCGAGCCCACAAACAGAAGAACCTAATGGGCGTGAGGTGGACATGGTAAAAAGCCCACATCACTTACAACAGGTCAAAGCGCTTACGCACTCGACCTAAAAACACACAAGAGTAAATGTGGGCTGTTGCTTAACGGCAACTGTATCGCCTCACTGCAAATGTTTTACGATTAGAATGCCTTATGCAATGTAATTTAAAGTACACTATAAGTTGGCACATCTTATAAAGCAAAAACAAATACTACAATAATCTATAGACACTAGATGCACATAATGAACTATGCAAATTAATAAAAGGTATATACCAATGCGTTAATGCAAACACTCTCAACAGCACTTAATGCAAATGAGCAGCAACCTATGTCTCACCGTGTTTGAAGCATAACTTAGAACCTCATCCAATATCGCCCTTGTAGTACTTACTACATACCACACCTTTCCACCACAAACTATGACCAGGAAACCAATTAAAATTAGAGCACTTGATGGTCTTTACAGGATTATAAAGTGCTACACAAATGCTGCAATACAGTGCAAGACTAAGTGGATCACACTGTGCAAAGAATAACAAATGACAGATTTTAATTAGCAGGAAGCAACAAGCATGGTAGATTAGAGTCATGGCCACTTGAATTATGCACAGGGAAGCACCAAATAATACGGCAGGATTGCCTAAACTATACAGCAAGAAAAGGCAAACTATGTGGCCTAATGCAGGATAGTTTTTGATAGTGTTACTTCATTAGTTTGTAATTTTTGCAGGTGGTACTACTGTCTGGGCAAGGGTCTCACCTTATTAGTACGAGTTCAATAACCAAATATACTGGCAAAGAAATCCGTTAAGAGCGTAGTCTTGTGGCTAATCTGCAGGGGGCATCCCTTGCAAGCGCAAAAGATACTGCTTGAGAAAGGTGCTCCTTTGGAGCGTGAGGTCAATAAAACTGACATTCAGCTGAAGTGTTTGCCAAACTGGATTTGACAACATTTTTAGGTAGTGAAATTCGCAATGTGTACAAGTGCGACAAGTGGGGGTGCTTCCAATTATTGGACTGTATGTAGGGAGTTGTAATGAGGGTCCACACGCAGAAATGCTCTGTATTACAGGGTGTAAATATACTCTCCCAGCATGACAGGTAAGCGCCTTAAGAAGTAAAATCAAAATGACCTGGAGCTGATTTCATAGTCCGGATTTAATAGTGCAGCACAAAAGGTTGACTTCCTATCATTTTTTTAAGTGCCCCAAAATTGAAGTTGTGCAAAAACAAACAAATTGTCTGTGGGACTTGAGTAAAAAAAAAAATTGACTTGTTTAAAATGCAGAGCAAACTCTGGGTAGTGACACATAACTAAATCTCTGCAGGAAGCACAGGCTACTCACGCATTTTTAGTAACCTCGCATTTCACATTATATTTCTACATTAATTCATCTATAGTTAATCCCCGAGGCATCACGTATGACATCAGTCTGAGTAACAAAAGAAGCCTGCGTCTTGAATATTGTGAGCTTTCAATAAGCACCACCCTGGATTGCATTGCTTCCTTATATATTCTTTGTTGCCCTGATCAACCGGGACCCTGGTCTGATACAGTTTCAGTAAATCAGGTGACATTCTTGAGCATATGTGCCAGTGCCTTGAACAAATACAATGTCTAACATTTGACTTTAATTTAATTTATTGACAAACGTTTGAAAGGAAGCGTGCATAGATACTTTATTATATATCTTGTCAAACTCTATCCTTATTCCTCCATAATTCCCAGACCATCTCAAGCTTTTTGGCATCCCCTCCCTTCAAGTACCACCCTCTCTGTTACTCTACCCCTGTCCGTGTGATAGCCCCACTCTTCCTTTACTGGCGGTGATGGGCTGCCCCACATTCTTGCTATACCTCTTTTTATTTGTGAAGTCCCTGTGTTACTAACTTGTGTGTTCCATGTTCCCAGGGAAGTGCCCCATGTAGTGTCTACTTCACTGCCTATCAGTCTCCAGAATTCTCTTATAATTGGGTGAACCCACAAAATAGTACTAGGCCACAAGTTCACTGCTCATGAAACATTCATCCAAATGTATCTGAACCCTTCTGTACTAAAATCCAACAAAGGAGTGTAAGGAAGGAATGAAGGATTTTAGTTGACTAGTCTAACGTTGGCTCCAATAGGGTGTTGGCACATGTTTTGATAGTTAACAAATCCTGAACGATGTTAAGGTAATGAATAGCTGCCTCTTTAACTAACATAGCCATTGCAGTGGACACATTTTTCATGCCGAATATACAGGTGGAGAAAATCAATTACTATACGCAAACTATAAATGATCATAGGGATTCAGTGAGATATGTTTTATTATCTGTGGTCCCTTACCTTTACTTTATTGAGGTCCTAGAGGTTGGAGGTGACCGAACAAGTGCACATCAAAATTTACAATGTGGTTTACACAACGAGGAATGTGTGCACGGACCATATTTCAATCAGAGTGTTTTGTCTTCCAGTAATGCTCATTTCTTTCGCACAGTGCATTTCAGTGAATCTGTGTTTAGAACAATCAGGAAGGTGTAAACGTTTCTGCACTGTTTGGCACTGGTGACGTCAAGTTTATCATGCAAATGTAGAAAATGTAGTTCTGCACTATAATTACATGAATGGGTCATAATGTCATTTCGTTTTGAATTTACTGTAATATGAACACTGACAATACTTATTAACATTGGATTTATAATTCTGAATGTTATATGCGTATTAGTTGCATAAATGAATGTGCTGTTTTAATTCACTGTGCTTAGCCTAAGTGAAGCCTGCAAGGCCCTGTTTTGTGACTGGGCAGAAAATGTGTAATCATTCTTGCTAACTTGAACCTTCCTTTCAGACAACGTTCTCATGAGAATGCTAGCTTGGAAATAACTATTCCACTGTTTTATGCATAGGAGGCTTGGAAAATCAACCTTGAGCTTAGTACATTCAGGAACTGTGGAATACATATGTACACAATTGTCTCAATTTGCAAGCATGAGATAAGATGGAAGCCGTTTCACATAAAGAACCTGGGAACTTTCACTGAGGTTGCAGACTGTGTCGTATTACTGCTTGCCATTGGACATTTTCATCTTTTGCGTCATATGTAGTGATGGATTGACAAATCATCTTGACCTATGAATTTTAATATACCGTTCGCCAGATGGATTTGCAGCACTCTCTTCACCTTTCCTTGGAGGGGGCTCTCCAGCCTATCCCGCTTGCTGAGAACTTGGACTCGGAGAGGTATAGTCCTCTCTATCCTTTGCCCCATTGCAATGCTGTGCTGAGATTTTGAGATTTTCAGTTGACCCGAGAAGACTCTTGACTGAGTTTCTGAGATGCTGATGCCTTTACTTTTTTACCCACTTTTTGATAACCTTACAGTCACCTGTTTTCCCAGATATCCTTTTTCCACATCCTTTTTGTCATTTTTTAAGCTTTTTGCCCATGTGTGCTTGTCCCAACACTTATTACAATGGAATAGGTTCCACAACTTGCTTCAGTATCAGCTTCCTTCTACAGCTGTTTACACTGCTATTTGTGAGTCTTTTTCAGTGGAATTTTGGCTGACAAAATATACCCTTCTCTTTGGAAGGATGGGAAGTTGTAGAAGGAGCTAAAGAATAACTTCTCACTTCTGAGACAGTTACTGAGGTCTTCTCTAGCAAGGATGGTCTTGACCTCAAAAGGGACTTTAATGTCATGGTCTTCAATGTAAAAAAGTTGTCATACCAGCCTTCAGCTGGCTGTGAGCATGATAAGGCATCAGAGAGGCTATTGAGTGTTTATGACCTTCTGTGAAGGTCCCTTGATGGTAGAATGTTATGATTTTGCTTCTTTTCTTTCAACTTGCAATGTGTTCTGGTTTCTACCTGCTCTTTCCTTCCTTGATCCCCCAGGCTGACAGTGAATGTTATCTAACCATTAACTGTTGTCTTACCATTAACTGGATGATAACAAGCCTATGCAGTTGCAACGCAGATGTGCTCCTCACAGGGTTACATATACTAGCTCAATAACGTGGAAACTTCACAAAATTATGTAAATTCCTCTTCACTGATGGTCACTGGGAAAAAAAAGAGTGTAACTTGGGCTGAGGTGGCTGACTTAGTTACCGACCCATGTGTCAGGGTATAGAACCTTGGACTACAAACCAGATAGGGGCGGGAGGAGGTGCAGAGGAGGCTGTATATGTGTGGTCATTACCTGGCATCTGGTCTACTGCTTGCTAGGTCTCTTCTGCAGCATGAGCACATCAGCCCTGGGACTCATGCATCTATCGGGTGAAGGCAGCGCAACTCACTGTCTCCTGCACCAAAGGGGCTTCGTGGCTTATCCTATGCTCCTGGTAGGGGGGCTTCAGTGTCAGCATCTCATAAGGTCTTGGAACCCTGGTCCCCATTATGCAGCTTTCTTCTGCAGTTAAACCTTTAAACCTTGAAGTACTTCGCTACAGGAGCCTGCGGTAATGCTGGCAACACAGTGAGGGAGGCTTACTGTAGTGATGTACACAATATCCAAGGAATTGAAGAACACGTTCAATGTGCTGAAAGCAGGATTTGAATTTATTTAAAGTTACATGTCAGGAAAAGGAAACTCCATCCACAACGTCCAAGATCTCTCTGCCAACGATCCTCAGTAAGATTGGAATGTCACCCAACATTCCAAGCTACTGAAACAATAACAGAGTGGGGGTGGCAGGGATGTACCAATTAACAGTATATATAAAGAAAAGGAACACATACAAAGAAAAGACAAAGGCAATACAGAATACTACACAGAAATGTCCAATACTACACTACCCCCCTTATAATAACCAAATTAAAAAAGAAATAAACAACAAACATGGCAGAAAAAAAAAACATTAAACATTTTTGAGTCTAACAATTCTGTTAAAATTCCAAATGCGTCCATCGTCAACTTTGACTGCTCCTTTGAACGCTTTAATAACCTTAAAGATTCTACTGTAATGTGATTCATCACCGCTTACAGTACCGGGCAATTTTATTTTAACTGAATCACCCACTGCTACTACAACTTTCTTTGCAGATTTGCGTACATCATATGTGTATTTCCTCTTTCTAACAACACTTTCTCCTTTGCTACCGCAACATTTTTTAGAATCTCACACTTCTCCAAATTTTTCACATACCCCTTAATCCACGGAGGATTAATCTTCGTGTGAGGAACTCTCTTTCTAAATAACACAAATGGGGATTGACCTGTACTGGAATGAGGGGTATATCTGTAATGCTCAACCTTTGCTCTGATAGCCTCCATCCAACCCATCCCAATTTGCTTAGCCATCTGGATGGATTCTTTTAATGTCCTGTTGAAGCGCTCAACCATACCATTCGATTCAGGATGATACAAAGCACACTTTTTATGCTTAATGTCTCTTGATACCAGAAAATCACACATTCATTTGGAAGTAAATTGAACCCAATTGTCAGTGAGAATACACCTGGGATTCCCTTCTCTGGCAAACACATTTGTAAGAAATGTAATGATGGTGACAGATGTAATATTTGAAGTAATCAAAACCTCAGGCCAACGAGACAAAACATCCATCAAGACTACCACATACTTGGAACTTGAACCACAACATACTGGACCCATAATGTCCAATGAAACCTCTTCCCACACCTCCTTAGGAATCTCTCTAAGTTCCATAGGATTTGTCCTCCACTTCAACGTTTTATCTGCAATTCTGCACTCCACACAATCTCTGACCTTTCTTTCCAGAGATAAATCCATTTCTGGCCACCAATACACATTTCCCAGCCTTTCCTTGGTCTTGCATATGCCGTGGTGACCAGAATGCGCAAGTGAGAGCAAACGTTCACGCAAACCGGATGGAGGTATCAATCTGCCAGCTCTCAATACTAAACCATTCTCAACGAGAGCTCATTCCAAACCTTTTTGTAAGGGAGAACCCCATCCTCACGACCCGGCAAAACATTTTCTGATAACAATAAATCTCTAATATTCACCAACACTTGATCTTTACATAATTCTTCCAACCATTCTTTTTCCAAAATACAACCATCAGTCACACTACAAACTCTGATATCCTCATCAACCCACCACAAGCTCAGTCCATCATTCACATCCCAATTCACAGATCTCAACCTAGACAAACAATCAGCAGTTTTATTCTCACAACCAGGAACATACTTGACTTTAAATTGAAAATCTTGAAGACCAACAATCCATTTGTAAATACGTGAAGAAATGCAATCCAGACCCTTTTTTAATCAAAGATCTCCTGTAAAGGCTTATGATCAGATTGCACCACAAAATATGATCCCCAAAGAAATTGCTTAAACTTCTTAACTGCCCAATAAATATCTAACGCCTCCCTTTCAATGGTAGAATATCTGGATTCAGCACCCCTAAGAGTTCTGGAAGCAAAGGCAATCGTTACATCCTTGCCCCCATTAATTTGTTTAAGCACACACCCCAATCCTTTATCTGAAGCATCAGTGATAATACTACACAGTAAACCAGGTTGAAAGCTCCTAAGACACTGAGCAGAAGATAACGCATTCTTAAGGTCAACAAATTCCCTTTTACATTAATCCGACCAAACAAACTCTGCCCCCTTCTTGAGCAAACCTCTGAGACAGCAAGTCCTTCTTGGGAACATACTTAGCATAAAACTCTGCCATGCCTAAAAAGACTTGAACATCTTCCCTTTTCTCAGGGTCAGCTAAATTAATTATCGCCTTGAACAATTCATCTTTTGGCTTCACACCATCACCAGAGATCAAATGTCCAAGATTAGAAATCTCCGGACAAGCAAATCTACATTTTCTCCCATTCAATGTGATTCCCTTTGAACAAAATATTTGCAGAACCTCTCTGATTTTCAAGATATACTGTTCAAGAGTGTCCGTGAAGACAAGTACTTCATCCTGAAAGAATTTGACGCCTTCCAATTTTCCAAGAATCTCATTCATAAGCCTCTGAAAAACAGAAGCTGCTGAACATAACCCAAAAGCAATCCTTTTAAACGTATAAACCCCAAATGGAGTAATAAAAGAGGTTAATAACTTTGAATCCTCACACAACTGAACCTGATGATACTCAGAACTCAGGTCTAAAGTAGTAAAATACTTGGCTTTACCTATCGAGCTGACCATTTCGTTTATGTTTGGCAGTGGAAACTTATCTCCAAAAATAGTTTTATTGAGATGCCTGAGGTCAATGCACAATCTAATGTCCCCAGTTCTTTTTGTAGCAACCACAATCGGGGCAATCCATTGTGCTGCTTCAACCTCTTCAATAACACCTTCAGATTGTAACCTTTGAAGTTCTAGTTTTACTTTACCCTGCAAGTTAAAAGGAATACTCCTCACTTTACATGCCACAGGTTTGGAGTCTCCCTTCAAACAGATGCGATGTTTGTACTCGGTTATACATCCAACTTTGGAGTTCAAAACCTCAGGAAAATCATTCATGAGATCAGTACCTATATCACCTACTTTCTGTACCTGCACTTGTGGAACAGCGTTAGGATTCAAAATGATACCTAGCAACTTCTGATGAGGCCAGCTCAAAATGGTTTCACCAACAACAGGGACATAGACTTTACAAAAGATCTTGTTTCCTCTAAAAGAAATAGTAGCATTAAAGTACCCCTTCAATTCTATAGGTTTCCCTTCATAACTGTAGGGTGTAACATCAGGATCTAAAAGCGAAATATTCCCTTGAAAATATCTGGCAAAATCAGTTTGCGACACAAGAGACAATTTCGCTCCAGAATCCATCATCATAGATATGGTGATACCATTCACATCAACAAAATCTGAAGGATATTCACAATGAATATTAGAAACACAGTTAACATCATTACCAATTTGAAAAATGGAATCACGATCTTCACCAGCCTCATTACATTCAACTTCATGAATCTTGAACTTAGATTTAGCAAGAGATTTACAACATTTAGCAAAATTACCCTTTTCCCCACACTTATTGCAAACCGCATTGAGTGCAGAACATTCTTTGCTATTAGCCAGATGAGTCATGGATCCACACCTAAAACATAATAATTTTGTTTTAGAACTTACTTGACTTTTACATTTAGGTTTGGTATCAAGAACTAGCACATTATTGTTAGCACCTTTAAGATTTTTTCAAATCTTCTATGCATGACATGAAATGTTCAACCTGTTTGGCTACTGTCAATACTTCATATAACGTAGGGTCAGATTTTGACCACAAAGCTTCTCTGACCTGATCACTTTAACATTCAAGCATAAATTGATCATGAATGCGCTCATCAGCATTCTCCCCAAAATTGCAGAGAGCAGCTAATTCGCGTAATGCTGTGACAAAGTCTTCAATAGATTCCTCATCATTTTGTTTACGTTGGCCAAAATAATACCTCTGAAGAATGATGGAAATTTTTGGCAAATAATGTCTGTCCAACCTAAGCAAGGTTAACTCAAATTTGTTTAATGAAGTATCTCCTTCAGAGCCATGTGGAGGAGATATTGTAGGTAATGTTTAAAAAATTTCTTGACCTTCTGCTCCAAGACAATGCTGTAAAATCAATGTTTTCCTTTCCGCTGATAAGTTACTACCACAAACACGAATGAATGTTAAAAATACCTTCATCCATTTAGGCCAAGGTATTGGAGGATCTCCAGGAATGGAAAAAAAGAAAGGAGGTGGAGAATTTTCTGCATATTCATTTGCAAAAAAAAAAAAAAAGTGTTGGTTTGATAAAGAAATTACTTGAAACCAGTAATAGCTGTGCGCCTCAGCAATGAATACTCAACCAGCGTGCTGAAGAAAACCTTTACCCAATAAATGTTGTGCGCAGAAAGCAAAATAGTTGAAAATGTTCCTGGTACGAGGAAGTAAATATAGGTAAATACTCCGTAAAAGAAGATTGAAAGAAATTAATATGGTTAAAAGGATGCGTGCTTCATAAGTTTAATAACCGTAAACACAGTAATTATACATGTGCAAAAGGCACGCATCAGACATAGAGCAACAGTAGTCAGAAAACGTTGTGCAGATCTGAAGAGAGCCGAGCAACTTGAATGGAACTTGAAGAGTGCACGCACACAAGATGCGCGTCTAACTGCAGCCAAGAAACATTGGGCAGCTCTGAAGAGGGCCGAGCAGCTTGCGCGTGTAACTGTTGCCAGGAGATGCCAGACAGGACAGAAACACCTGATTACTCTTGAAGAGAGCGCGCGCACAGTACACGTCTCTAAAAGAATAACTGTTGCTAGGAGACGCTGGCGACAGCTCGAGAAAAATGTGAGTTTCACAAAGGAAAGTGAAACCGCATATTCAATAAAATAAAAAAACAGTACCTTGAGCGGTCTGAAGTACTTAATATCCGATAAAGTCGAAGATAAGCCGACAAGAAAGATGAGTTGGAGTTTCCTTAAAATGCTGAAGTAGGTTCGAAGAGTCAATCACCGCCAAAATGTAGTGATGTGCACGATATCTACGGAATTGAAGAACACGTTTAATGCGCTGAAAGCAGGACTTGAATTTATTTAAAGTTACATGCCAGGAAAAGGAAACTCCACCCACAACGTCCAAGATCTCTCTGCCAACGATCCTCAGTAAGATTGGAATGTCACCCAACATTCCAAGCTACTGAAACAATAACAGAGTGGGGGTGGCAGGAACGTACCAATTAACAGTATATATAAAGAAAAGGAACACATACAAAGAAAAGACAAAGGTAATGCAGAATACTACACAGAAATGCCCAATACTACACTTACCCTGCCATCTACCCCCATCACCATACGTCTGCTCCACCTGTGCATTTGATATCTTTAAGTACTTCATTAGGAAAGTCTGTCAACTTGTGTTTTTCTTGGTCTGTCATGCAGCCCGTTGAGCCCATTGAACAGAACTATATGACAGTATGGCTTTGTTTTACGGTGGATTTATTTTGGGCCGTTCTGTGGAAGGAGAAGTGGAAGAAAAGTAATGTGCCCTCACTAGGAGCAAACATGATTGACACAGAAGGGGAAGGTTGGTGAACGAGGGAAACGCTGTAGCTGGTAGAATATATGCAACATGGGCATATTCCTTTAAGTGCAGAGCCGTATAACAAAATGGTTCAGCTATAAAGTGGGCATTCCAGAAGAGATCCCAGCAGGCAGCTCCCAAAAAAGGGAAGCAGCTCAAATTGTAGATAGCCCAGCAGTTCAAACAGCCCCTCCAAATACTCTCTCTGCCCTGATTTTGCCACAGTATTAGAAGTTATTAAGGTTGGTGGAAACAGAGAAACAGGAGCTGGCAAGTTGATGTTAAAGGCAAGACAGATGGCAAAACAGATCCAAATACTCAGAATGCTCCCATAGCAGCAATCCCGGAAATTAGATGCCTTCAAGCACAGACCAATCTGCTACCTAATTTGTCACTAGTCAGTGAAAAGTGCCCCCCATACTTGGACCCATAAGGCCAACGTCTTGGATCCTAAGCTGCATGCCTTTGCATTGGCACCACCTACAATAGGATTAAAAATGGAGTAATTCCAGGTCTAATGCTCAGGATAATATTATGCTACCTGGCTCTGAAAGAGAATTCCAAATGTGAAAATGCATGCTTTCATTCTTCATGGTAAATTTAGAGACTTAAGGGACCTGTGCAAGTAAAGGCATGGGGGGAGATAAACCCCCTACTGAGAGACAAAAGGAATACTGTAAAAGTGCTCAAATCTATGACAAAGGAACCTCCGGAGGCCATCGTCACAGGCCCAGGAGTGCTTCTGAGGTATGGCTTAAGCAAAGTGGCTTCATGCTAGAGATCAACAGCATGCATCTTCTTCATCAGTCACATCCACCCGCTTTCTATATTACACTGTGCCATGGCTTACATCCTTGATCTTCAATATTAATCTTTTCCTGTCTTAGACCCACCAGTCCTCCATAGCCATTCTGTCATGCTCCATGGTATTCTTAAGTTCCTGCCCCATTCAGGTATGAAGCTATCTTCATGCTGCCTCAATACGTTTAGTCCAAGGCTCTCTCATATTCTCTACTAGGTGGTATTCTGCCACGTAGTGACAGGACAGAAAAGTGCTTATGCATCTTCAAAGATAAGTACCAAATATGTGCATGTATATTCAATTACACCCCAGATGCAACACTGGCTCAACGCGGCAGGGTCACGGTCATAACTGTGTCAAACCTTTTAAAAGGTTATAAATATTACAGAGAGAAAGAATTTATGGACAAGACTTTTTTTGAGCACCGACACCACAGTTACACCTTGGAATAACCATTTGAGGTGGTGACAGCACACTCCTCTATTAGAAGCTGTGCTGTAGTTTTCAATGCTGCTAACCTTCCTATTCATTCCAGCTGGTTTCAAATCAAACTTGGCTAAAGAAACAACAGATCGCTGCTCCTACCCCGAAAGCTATAAACACGCATCTCTGATGATTTTGAGCTTGCCTTGTGTTTTCTAAGATTTACAAAACATACTATGAAGTGATGGACTGTGAAAATAATTGCAAATTAATTAAAGGTGCCACAATGAATGTGGCACCATTTTCTGTACTCATGTTCACTTTAACTATATCGGACTGAGATCACTGAGCTGTAACAGAACAGGAGTGAGACAGGACATGGAACTAACTGTTCGACTTATCCGGTCTGCAGTGTGAGGTGTCCCTCAATCTCTATCTGCCTTTGTCGTCTTAACCTCCATCTCACAACTCCTTGATGCAGTTTGTTGTTTCCAAATTGACCCGGGATGCACAAGAGGGGGTTAATCTTGGTTTATGTCATCTTTCTCAGGATAACCATTCATAAATCTGTGTCCACCATTAAAGAAGAAAATATTAAAACTTTAGCAAATAGGTGTTGTGTTTGTCTTTTGCCCAAATGTACACAACACATTTTTTGTGGCGTCCTTGTTTGCCATGTACAGCAGGTGTAGAGGTAAAACAAAAGTAAGCTCTGCAAATTATATCACAACAATAGGCATGTTATCCAGAAAGGTATGTGTCAAAACTCCACCAGTATCGTGGCAGCCAATTATATATGATAAACCCTAGGCTGAAGTTTAAGATCTGCTGATTTAGCTTTACTGACTGCCTCTATTGGTAGGATGCGCAGAATTGGTGAAAGAACAATTCAGCTGCAGCCGCAAAGCTCTAAAACGCCCTCCCATATAACCAAGTTGAATCCTGCTTGATACACCATCAGTAAAGACTAGAACACTGGCCAGTTCACAATACAATTTTTGCATTCATCAGGTTAGCGTTGTGTACATTTAATTTGCTTAGATGCCTCGAAACTTTGGTGGCTGAACATTCCAGCCGTAATTTTAAAATAACATTATATTTGCCATCTTCTACAAGCATAGCACTCACCGATCTCTGTCCATTAACACTGGAGACATTAACAATGTTTCCCTTGGTCTCGATAATGTGGGGCACTGCCAGGTGGGTTAGATAAAAAGCAGACCTAGAAGAGGCAAACCAAAAGTCAAATGTGAGAGTCTGTGTCAATAAATAACACCGAACAGCCACTCATCTTTCGTAAGGCTATATATAATGCCGCTCACACAATGACAGGGAGACGAGTCAAAACACAAGACAAACATGCACTGACGGTGCTGGATATCATTATTTTTCAATTACGTAAAAAGCAGGACAAAGAGGGGACCGGCAAAGAATGAGTGTCGCCTAACCTTCCGCTCTTCCTTTTTGTACCAGTGCCTATCGCATGGTTCTTTCAGTGTGTTTGATTCACCACGGAATCAACGCACAAACACAATGTAAAGATATGCAAACTTACATTAAGGAAAATCCAAAAATTCCCAGCACACGCTCCGAAAAACGCAACAAGCAGAAAAGGCACAATTGGGGAACCCAACTGGAGGAGACTTACTGAGATAAAATCTTAAGTTCGGACAGCCCTCAAGCAGACAATGGGAAATGTCTTGAGAATGAGACAAAAGAGACACCCAATGCAGACTCCTAGAGGATCCAAACAAGAGGACTAAGTGATTCAGTGGTTTGAGGGGCTCCAGGATGTTGGGGGACAGGGAAAACAATCTTCGAGCAAAGTAGAGGTCACCGTGCTCATATAGCAGAAACTTTGAACAGCAGTAACCCCCATGTCCAGAGCCTAATTTGTAAAATAAAGAGTGCCAGTGCCAACAGCGCTGCTTAAAAACCCACCGCGGGCACTATTAAATGTCAGCGTTCTGAATACAGAGGGTAGTAGGCTTGAATCTACCTAAGGCGTCTTTAATCCACTACCAGACACGTCCTGCAACTTTATCTCACTCTTGTGTGCTCCTGCTTTCTCCATTTGTGATGGTTTTATCCATCTTCCTCTTCCTCCTACGTTCTCGATTGTGGGGTTTTCACTCTTGTTCTCAGGAAATGTCTGAAGAGTGTTGGTCCCCAAAAATTAGTGCTGGTGCCCCCCACCGGCAATCACTGGTTAAAATTAAGCACTGCCCACCTCCCTAATTTCTCCCATATTTTCCTGGCCAAGGCCCCAGTGCTCTCCTCACCTTTTCCCACCTGCCCACCGATCTGTTTAATCCATTCTCTTCTATGACTATCCAGGGATGCCAATCCAAGGGTCTTTTCTCACTCTCTTCGCTCTATATCCCTCTCATTATTCGCGTTTCTCTCTCAAGCCAACCTATCTTTCCTCTTTATCTTATTCTTAACTCAAGGTCTGGGACTCTTGAGAAACCCTCAGCATGGACATCTGGTGCACCCGCCCTTTTTTGAGGAGGAAGGGGCCCACATAGGCAAATTAGAGTCCCTAACCAAAAAACCTAAAGGTGGACAAAAATGTTTGACTACATTCTGTGCACGAACATGTTAAAAAAATCTCTTTCTTCTTTTGTGTCAGTCACAAGCAGGCCATACTACACAAATGTAAGCTGTAATACATAAGTAAACAAAAATCCAATTTACAACAAGCTTCAGCCAAGCAAATAGGTTTTGTGTTGGCTACCAAACATTTAGCTTCATCAATACCCATTTTGTTTTATCAACGTTTTAATGCAACTTTATTGTTGGAGCTGCCATGCCCTAGTCAATGTAAAAAAATCACTAAAAGTAAAACATTTTTGTTCTTAAAAAGGACATAACAAGCCAGAGTAGTCTCTGACACTGAAGGTAACTAACTATTTTGTGTGCTCATATACATATGAAAGAGCAGAATGTTTCACTAATTATGAAGTTAGCCAATGGCTGAAGTGGGATGACACACTGCCACATACTGTATACTGCAGTGGGCAGGAGAAAACTGGAAATGACAAGTCAGACCAGTGGATAAAGAGCACAAGGAAGCACCGGAAGCCTCAAAAAGTAATTATGTTATGTACTCATTGAAAAACAGTTAAAAACTGAGCTATAGTTTTAGCTTGAACGTGTAAAACCAATGACATGCACCAGTTATGATAATGCATGAACACACCCCTCGCCATACACAATGGCACAGTCATGTTGTGTTTGTGAATCTGTGCCATTGGCTAATAGGTGTATTAGGTATGGCGGAGACTGTGTGTTTATAATTAAAACAAGCTAATTTCACTGGTTTTATGCTTTTAAGCCAGAACCATAACTAAGATTTTAACTGTGTTTTTTCTGCAAATGTCATTCATGTTTAAAGATGTATTTAATTCCCAACCCCAGCTGCACAGCCAGCCCAACGTGCCCCCCCAACCCCTGAAACAGCCAAACATCATGCAGAGTCTGCAGCCACCTAACACCCCGACCTGCAGCCAAGTCATGAGCTCAACTGGGTTTAGCCACAAGCCTATCCCTGTGCCTAACCTGCAGTGGGGGCTACTCAGTGTGCTAACACATTTTCTCATCCTTCACAGGATTCAAAAATGCTTCTCTGAGGTTGAGTTATATTTTGACCCAGTGAGGAGTGTGGTGAATTGTACACAATCATTGCAAACCCAACAACAAATTTAAACTCTATGACCAATGCGGCCACTGAAGAAAACTACAATCTATAAAAGTTTCAAAGTTTTATTTTATAACCACAAAGCCAAAGTCACGTAAATTGTGCTCAAAATCAAACTGTAAAGATAAATAAAAAACATGGGTTGGCCAAATCAACAAAGCAAATTTAATCTACTCAACATAAACACCATCGGACATTCAAGAAGAAGAATACATATTAATAATTAAATGACTCGAGAAGCAGAAATATTCTTAAATCAGACTGTGAAGACATTAGCCAAATTAAATTAAAAAGATTTATAAATCAGGATTTAGACATAGGTTGTTCCACTTCTAGCCACAATAAGAAAACCATGTGTGGGAACGGGTTAACACATGCGAACAAAAGTTAAAAAAAAAAAAAAAAAAGACAAATATAATTTGGAAAATCATTTATCTCCTGCAAAATAAGCTAACTAAAAAAAATAAAATAGGCAGGTGTCAGCAAGCTAACTTCTACTAAAGATACGCAGGCCAGGGGAAAATAACATCTGCAATAGAATATAACTCTCCTAGGGTCAGCATTCAATTCAGTTTTGTCAGCAAAGCATGTAGATCATCAGCAAAATTCGTTAGGAGCAACATCAGGGAAAGTGCAGTATACGGGCTGCACAGAGAACAGAAAAAGCACTGATCAGGATAAACACCAGAATAAGACTAACTAAAACTTACAAAGTCCATCCCTTAACTCAAAATACTTAAAACAGCTTGATTGGTCAGTTAGATGTGTCCATATTACGTAATTGGACATTGCCCCTTTTGCAAGTCGAATTCCAAACAAACTTACAACATGACTAAGAATTCTCAGGTTTGATCTGAAGTCGTCGCCTGCTTCCATGTAAATCCAACAGTCAATCACAATTTTGTACATCAATGGATAAAATACAAGTTCTTGCCCAGGTGTACAATGCTTTTAAGCAGTTCTCATGTGAAAGTTCATGTTACTAACGGTTTCTTTAACGTTTTAGTCCACAGTCCTTAATGTTCCAAAATCAAGGACTTTGGGAAGCCAATCTTGTACACTGAACAATGGGACACCTAAAATTCATGTTAGGAAAGTGGAATGATTCATCTCTTTTACATGACTGCAAACACAAGGTCTGCACGTCTAGTCTAGCTAATACAACAATAGAAAGTATTAATTGTTATTAAGAAAACACACAATATGCAAACCTATAAATTCTGCAGTCGTAATATATTATCAGAATATGTAAAAACATTTCATTAATAATTGCAATCTTTGTCAAATCATTATATTAAATATGACAGAGAAATGCATTTATTTTTCTGTGCATGTAACTTTATACTAATAAATCATATTACGCATTACAAAGCAAGTTCGTTTCACTACTAACAGTTACTAAATATACTTTAACATTATTTTAATCTCGTTAGCACACTGTCAATTCGTGAGCACTTTTAAAATACGTATCAGTGCAGCTTTCTCTATGTTAAGCTTTTAAAACATGAATATAAATGCCACCTAATGCTGACATGTGGGTCACTAAGAACTTTACTAAAATCTTTCGCTCCAACAGTCCCTCCTCTGGCGGCAATCTATGCTGTCACAAAAGGACACTCATTTCAATGAGGCAACTCAAAGCCTTGTGGTCGGACAACATATTGGCCTTGGTCTACTGACACTCAATTCTCTTCAGGTTCTTGTAATAAGCACTCCTTATCTTCTCCATTTCAATCTCTTCTCTCCTCTGTTTACTATTAGCTCTTTGCACCTTCCAAACTTTGTATAACTTGAACAGTCCGACTGCAAGCAAAGAACATAAAGCCACAACCAAAAAAAGGTCTTAAAATCATCCTTACTATTCCCTTTCCCAAGTCTCCAAACCACGATCAAATGCACAAAAATACTTTAGCTATTGCCTTCAAGGCATTTGCCTCTTTTAAGTCTTCACGTCATTTTTCAGATTTGTCATGTTAGAGATAAACTTCCTTATCTCCTTACTGTTGTAAGGTATGAAAGTACAACAATGTTGCACCTGTAAAACTTTACAGACTTCATCTTCCTTTGCCAATACTATGTCTAATGCAAGACGATTTTCCAACACCATTGATCTCACAACAACTGTTTTCGTATCCATTAGCAGCACTACTCCAGCATAATGAGTAGACTTCTAGTCCACTATAGTTGACAACTTTCAAATCTTGATATCATTTAAGATTACACCAACTGATGGGATGATGGCACCAAATATATCACCTTTAGTCTCTGCTGCATTAGCTCTTCTCTTTGCTTTGGAATTCGGTCTCTCCTTCCAGACTGGATTGTCAAAATTGTCTACATGGTAGATTTTCAGAAAAACTACCCCTAAGTAACATGTACCATACCAGCCTTTTGGCAGTTTGTAATAGGCATTTTCCCACAAATTAAATAAACACCTGGTACAGCAGGGTCCTGTCCATTTAACATAAAATCCCAAACACTCTTAAACAAAAACAGGTCTAGATTCACTAGTCTCTACAAATTCTGTGTCAATCTTTGACTGAGGTCTATGTATAAATAGCTTTCTTACATGTTGTCAATCTAAAGCTAAGCGTCCTTGTGTATCACTACAAGCAGGATGGATAACATCCTTTTGCCAACTCCATAAAACTACTCCTTTTTCTATTTTGTTTTTCATTGCTTGTCTCCCGTCATCCACTTGATTAATGAACTCCTTCTCAATTGATGTGGGAATGCATGTTGATCTGTTTATGTGAGTGTATGCAGTTCCTTCCACAATTCTATGTTTGTCACCTTAGCAATACTACTCTGATGCTGATTTATAGGCACAAAAGAAAGGACAAGGTCAAAATTAGAATAGACATATTGTATATACTCTTGGTTATACAATCGTGTCAGTGACAGACTGCAAAAAATCTATGTTAGTGGTAAGCTGTGATATGTGATGAAGGAATCTGTGTACAAACATAGCCATCATGCACATCCATAGTTTCAATATATTGATACAGTAACATGTCGTACACATTTAAATACAAACTTCACTTTGAGTCGTCAAGATGAAGCAATCTCTTGTACTCACACATGCGGCCTTGTTCGTATTGTGACTCTTCCAGCACTGACGTGTGCTCTCAAATTTGTCTTTCACAGACACACTCAAACCAGCAATCAATAAAATACCCACAATCGCACAAACTACTGCTAATCCTATATACACATACACTTACTCTGTTTTCCTTGATCCGAACTCATGGTTTTCGGCTCAATAATGTCAGACCCACTAAGCTGCTTTAAAAGCTTGCAACAGTCTTTCAAAATAGGCATGAATCAACTCCTTTGTTTTCTGTGCTGTGCTGTCAAGTCAGATGCAACTCACAAGTCATGCACAAAATACGGGTTGAATCCCACAACTAAAATGGCCACTGTCAAGCAAGCTGGCTCTGAGTCACCATTCATGTATCACCTTTGGTGCTTTTTTCTTGTATTTTCTATACATCTGCATTCCCCTGTCAACTGCCATGGGGCACCTTTGCGGTTGGGTCCCCATTGTCCTAGGACATTTTTTTTTACAGCTTGGTACTCAAGAGTTGGTGCTGACTCATGTGTTTCAAGATGACCTAAAACATATTTTCAGCCAAACGTATTTTGTGTAAATAAAAAAAATCGGCGGAGATAAACAACAGTTTTAAGCCTCTATAACCCGCTCTGTAACTTTTCTAGAAGCTAATTGAAACAAATTAAAAGGTTTACATCAAATCAGAGCAGTCTGAGTAAAGTTATATTTTCTAGCGCAGTTTAGTGCAAATCAGTTCAGTCATTCAGGATACAGACATGAGCAAAACTTTGTCCGGGAGCTAAAATGAGAAATCACTCATTTTTTCACCCCTCCACCTTTAACTTATTTTCTCGTAAACTGATTTGCATGAAACTTGGCTTGCCAAAAATTAGCTGACTAAGTAGACTGGGAAGATTTGTGCAAATCCATCAACAGGTCAAAAGCTATAGGCAAATAGAGAATGCATTTTCAATAGAAACACTGTCAGAACCATAATTACACTATGGCTATCACCGATGCAATTTTAGTAAAATCAAAACGTCTTGACACCTTGGCTTATGCCAGCCAAAAAAAAAAATAGGACAGGAGAAACTGCAACAATTCACTAGGAATCTAATAGGGTTCTAGAGTGTCTCCTTAAGTCTGAAAGGGTGCTTTTAATGAGAAAACTCTTAGTCATTTGTATAAAAATGTTTTCTGTTCCGAAAACTGTAGCCAATAAGTCCTTTGTTTCCCCGTCATTTGTTGCTGTAGTGTCTCCATGGAATACATTGATAGGTCTTCTGTAGTGAATATCCTTTGTAGGCAGCTTTAGTCAGTCTATTTTCTAAACTTCATACTCCCATGGGGAATTCTTACCTAGCCAAGAGTTTAACACCTGGGAGCAAATTCCATGGTTCCATGATAGGGTTTTGTATTCATGAACAAAAACAATCAAGAAGCAAGCAGGACATATAAATTGATTCAAACACTTCGAAAATTCAATAGTTCTTCAAAGCAACAGGACTCAGACCCAAGCGATTAGTAAATGCAACCATCATTTCAGGGTATGGAATGAACGGAAAAACATCTTTTTTTTATTTTATTTTTACCTCAAACAAAACATGAGAAATACAACAAAAGAAGCTTTAAGGAAATTCAGAAAACCAACTAGAGATTCATCAGCGATACATACTTCCATTTTACTTAAAAGAACAAAAAAAAACTGTGATGTAGCCAGGATTATTGAGCACCTACCTTATCTCTTGGATGTAGGTAAGGGCAACCTGTCAACAGTCACCCGACCCCACCTCAAACAATCTGCCCTTCTGTGATGGGAGCGGTATCAGGTATGTATTTTATTGGAGTGTTCCCCCCTCTTAAGGCCTTCATTTTAAAGGGTTGCACCGCAGTACAGCTTTGAAAGTCTACAAATGTAATAATCAGCACTTCACAGAGAGTAATGGTACAAATTAGGTTTTTGAATGTCACGCAACGAAAACCCTGTATAGTAAACTCCTCCTTACAGTGCATCCCTGTCACTTATCATTGCAGTAGTGCACCTCCCATTATTGGTAATGTGCTGCAAAATGTAATAAGGTGGTTGGTATGCAGTCTTTGTTGTGATGTAGTCCCCATGTGATCCACAGCACTTTAATTAGTCTCAGCCTTTTAGACTGCACTCTGTATGCTGGAACACTTGGAATCAAAGTTATAACGGAAAAGTTAAGCTACGAGTTTGAGAAAGCAAAGAGTTACTTGCTAAAACTCCAGGACTAGATGAAAGTGTTGCACATGATACGGGGCCACTTTGAAGCTGTCGTAGTCTGGTCTGCTAGATTTTTTAAAAAACAGACATTTTCTAAATTCAAATTGCAACTCAGAAAATAAAACATTCCACACACCAGGGACTGATTTACACATGGGGTGCATAGCCTTGGTTTGTACCACCAACTAATGCACTCAGCACACGCCATGGCTGTGCACGCCATAAAAAAAAAGAGTAGTCTTGAATGAAACATCTAACTTAGCGAGTGACAGCATGTGCTGGAATCAGTGCAATTGTTCACCAACCACTCTGTGGCCTCGTGACCATCTGACCACTGAGGAGGACTTCAGGACCTCAATCCGGGGTCAAAGTACATGGTGGTCCTCTGCAGATACTAAGAGTAGAGTCAGTGTCACACTATTACGGAGGAGGAGTACACTCTGCTTGCTTCTGGAAGGGGCAGAGATCCCCTAACAAACTGATCTCAACTGCTTGTTTATCTGGGAGCAGGGGGGAGGTGGAGTAAAGAAGGTTCTATGGGGACTTCTGTGTCCTCGCCCCAAGGCTGCAGAGTCTGCTATGGGGAGGGAGAAGGTGTTATCTCCAATATACAATAAACCTAGCACACTCCTGTAGAGCTTTTTTGCTTGTGTGTCTGCGACTCTAATGTGACACAGGCACAAGGCACAAGATGTTTCCTCATTTGCATGGGATCACAACATCAGGAAAATTAAAAAAAAAAAAAAAAAACAAGCGGGTGGCCACTCATATTCAGACTACAAACGCTTGTCTTCTAGCTGAAGGAATCACAGTGTCACAAATGACAAAATTGACCAGGTCTCTTGGCCATGGCAGCAATGCTAGTAAATATTTTGATTTATCATTCCTGTTCAACCTCTTTTAATCAATTTAAGTTTAACTGGCAGCGAAAATAATTCACAGACTAAAGTTGCTAATGTCTAATGAAATTTAATGTTTAGAACCTATGGAAATCAAACCTAACGATATTGTATAGTGGTTTACCATCAAAATCAGTTGGTTTATTAAGGAATCAACCCAGCATATAAAATACCCCAGAAGAACAAGTTACTTACCCTCGGTAACGCTTTTTTTGGTGGATACACTAGCTACCTGTGGATTCCTCACCTTATGAATTCGTCCTTGCGCCAGCATCCGACGGAAAGTCTTCTTCCTAGCTGTCCACGTCGACGAGGACGTCATAATGGCACGGCTCCACGTGACTCCGTCTGACGTCAACGTGCCAATAAGAGGTCCTCGTCGGCGTACTGACGTCCGTTTCACCTCATTTTTTACGTGCCTTTGTGGCGAAAAGGTGAGAACCGACCCATCAAAAACCATAAAGAAAAATATCTATACACAATAACATTCCCCATTAAACGCATATATTTACATAAATATATAAAAACATATATATATATATATATATACATAAATATATCCAGATAAACAAAAATCAACCATTTACAAGATAGCTGTGAAATCAGGCAGGCAACGGGGAGGCGGGAGGGACTGTGAGGAATCCACAGGTAGCTAGTGTATCCACCAGAAAAAGCATTACCGAAGGTAAGTAACTTGTTCTTCTGATGGATACAACTACCTGTGGATTCCTCACCTTATGAATAGAGTCCCAAAGCCGTACCGCACTCGGTGGTGGGTGCCCGCCTGATTACACCAAGAAATGTTGTAATACCGAGCGAGCAAAATGACCGTCCCTCCTCACTTCAGAGTCCAAACAATAATGTTTTACGAAGGTGTGGAGGGACGCCCAAGTTGCCGCTTTACAAATGTCAACTAATGGAACTCCTCTCACTAGGGCCGAAGAAGCGGACTTAGCCCTAGTAGAATGGGCCCTGATACCTTCAGGAGGAACTTTCTTCACCAGAGAGTAACAAACTTTTATACACAGGATGACCCACCTGGAGATTGTTCGTTTCTGGACCGCTCTGCCCTTCCGCTGTCCAACATACCCTACGAACAGCTGATCATCCAGACAAAAGTCTTTTGTCCTCTCTAGGTAGAAACTCAGCGCCCTCTTAGAGTCCAACCGATGGAGCCTCTCTTCATCCTTAGAGAGGTGAGGAGGAGGGTAGAATGAGGGAAGGGTAATAGCCTGCCCCAAATGAAAAGGAGTGACAACTTTTGGCAGAAAAGCCGCCCTGGTTTTCAACACCATTTTATCAGGGAAAAACATGGTAAAAGGAGGTTTAACAGAAAGGGCTTGAAGTTCCTGAACTCTCCAAGCAGAAGTGATCGCAATCAAGAAAACAGTCTTTAAGACCAAGTATCTCAACGGGCATGAATGCATAGGCTCGAAAGGCGAACCCATCAGAAACGTCAGTACCAGATTCAAGTCCCACTGAGGAATGTGAAAGGGCGTGGGAGGAAACTTATTAACTAAACCCTTAATGAACCTATTTACAATTGGAGATTTAAATAAAGAAAGTTGGTCCGGAAAGCAAAGAAAAGCCGACAGAGCCGCCAAATAACCTTTAACCGTAGCTACCGTACAGCCTTTCTTTGCTAAATCAAGAGCAGACAAAAGAACATCTGAAAGGTGGTCCTTTAAGGTATCTTTTTGATTCTCTCCACACCAAACCACAAACTTTTCCCACCTGCCGGCATAAATGGATTTAGTGGAGTGTCGCCTGGACGATAGAATAACATCCACTACATCCGGTGGGAGAGAAAAGGAACTCAGGTTGCCCCGTTCAATCTCCAGGCATGAAGGTGCAGGCTCTGGAGATGGGGGTGTAGAACCTGCCCCTGCAACTGTGAGAGGAGGTCTGCCCTGAGCGGGAGACGGAGCGGAGGGCACTAAGAGAGTTGAAGCAGGTCTGTATACCATACCCTTCTCGGTCAGTCCGGTGCCACCAAGATGACTTGGGCCCGGTCTTGACGAACCTTCCTCAGAACCCGAGGAATCAAGGGTATGGGGGGAAACGCATCAAGCAACTGGCCGCTCCAGGACATCTGAAACGCATCCCCCAACGCTCCTTGCAACGGATACTGGAGGCTGCAGAACAACAGACAGTGCGCGTTCTCTTGAGTGGTGAATAGATCCACCTGAGGCGTACCCCACATCCCGAAGATGTAGAGGACCAGGTCCGGATGGAGACGCCACTTGTGATCTACTGAGAAGAGACGACGGAGACCGTCCGCATGTACATTCAGAACTCCTGCCAAATGATTCGCTATTAAGCAAATCTGATGGTCCTGAACCCAGGACCAGAGTCGCAGAGCCTCTCTGCAGAGAAGGTACGACCCTACTCCTCCCTGCTTGTTTATATACCACATCGCGGTAGTGTTGTCTGGCAGGACCTTAACTGACTGACCCCGAAGGGAAGGGAGGAAGGCCTTGAGCGCCAAACGTACCGCCCGCAACTCCAACAGATTGATATGCAACATCTGTTCCGCTGGAGACCAATGACCCTTGATCTCCAGATCCCCCAGATGAGCTCCCCACCCTAGAGTGGAAGCATCCGATATTACTGTGGCCACAGGAGGTGGTAGTGAAAACGGTTTTCCTTGGGAAAGGTTGCTGTCCACCAATGAAGATCCGCTACAGCGTCCCTAGAGATCTTTATTGAATCCCCGAGATCTCCTTTGTGCTGGAACCACTACCTGCGGAGGCACCACTGAAGAGCCCTCATATGCCAGCGAGCGTGAGTGACCAACAGAATGCAAGAAGCAAACAGACCTAGCAAGCGTAAGACCTTGAGGACTGGAACTGCCGCTCCAATTTGAAACATTGGAATCAGCGTCTGAATGTCCCGAACCCGCTGAGGCGGGGGTAGGCCCGAAACAATGTTGTGTCCAGTACTGCCCCTATGAACAGGAGGCGTTGAGAGGGCTCCAGGTGAGATTTGGGTACATTTACTGAAAAACCCAGATCGAACAACAACTGGGTTGTCATTCGCAGATGAGACAACACAAGCTCTGGAGTTTTGGCTTTGATCAACCAATTGTCCAGGTAGGGAAAAACCACTACTTCCCTCCTTCTGAGATGTGCTGCAACAACCGCCAGCACCTTCGTAAAAACCTGAGGTGCTGAAGTAAGTCCGAACGGAAGGACCGCAAACTGGTAGTGTTGCGTCCCGACCACAAACCGGAGATACTTCCTGTGCAACTTGAGTATCGGAATATGAAAGTACGCATCCTGCAAGTCGACAGACACCATCCAGTCTCCTTCGTTCAACGCCAATAGTACCTGCGCTAGAGTCAGCATTTTGAATTTCTCCTGTTTGAGGTACAAATTCAAAATCCTCAAGTCTAGGATCGGTGTTAGACGACCATCCGCTTTGGGAATCAGGAAATATCTTGAATAACACCCCTGTCCCCTTTCCTGCATCGGCACCAACTCTATTGCGCCCTTTGACAACATGGTCATAACCTCCTGTTGCAACAACAGAAGATGGTTTTCTCAACAAAATGAGGGACGGGGGGGGGGGGGAGGGAGGAGGGGACTCCTGAAAGGGGAGAGCATAATCTTTTTCAACAATTCTTAACACCCACGAGTCCTTTGTAATCGACTCCCACTTTTGGAGAAAAAGACTCAATCTTCCCCCTACAGGAGAAGTATGGACGATAAAGTGGGGAAAACTAGAGCTGCTTTTGCTGTTGTCCACCGGAGGAGGAGGATGAAGATGAAGGCTGCTGGACTGGCCCTCTAGCTCTACCCCTACCCGCCCTCTAAAGGCACAATAGGGCGGATTGGCAGGTTGCTGGGGTAAATATTGGGACCTCCGAAAGGCAGAGCCACGTGCAAACCCCCTAAACCTGCGAAAAGGTCTATAAGATGCAGCAGTAGCAGTCTGTAATCCCAAAGACTGAGCTGCTGCCCGACTGTCCTTAAACCGTTCAAGGGCCTTCTCTCCAAACAGCTTTTCCCCATCAAATGGTAGATCTAATAAGGTGGATTGAACGTCCGATGAAAATCAAGAGGACCTTAACCAGGCATGCCTCCTAGTAGCCACAGATGTTCCCATGGTCCTGGCTACCGAATCAGACGTGTCCAGGCCTGACTGTATTAATTGCTGTGCAGCCGCCTGCGCATCTGTAAAAAGAGACCCAAAGGACCTTTGTACCTCCTGTGGCAGATCCTTGGCCATCTCTTTAGCGGAGTCCATAAGGGCGTGGACATACCAGCCCAGCACACAGGTAGAATTAGTAGCCTTAAGCACCCTACTACCGAATGAAAAGATCTTCTTCGAAGACTGCTCCATCCTCTTGGACTCCCTATCAGTTGGGACTCCAGGGAATGTCCCAGGAGCAGACTTCGCGGAGCAAGACGCTTGGACCACTAAACTTTCAGGAGTCGGATGACGTGACAGGAAAACTGGATCTCCCGGTGCGCCCCTATGCCTCCTGGCCACTGCCCTGTTCACTGCAGGAGTCGTAACTGGCTTCCTCCATAAATCCAATATAGGCTCAGTTAAAGCCTCATTGAAGGGCAGCAAAGGATCAGCACTTGACGCTGAAGGATGCAACACCTCCGTGAGCAGGTTAGTTTTCACCTCCGCCACAGACAAGGGCAAGTCCAGAAACTCTGCTGCCTTCCTGACCACCGTATGGAAGGATGCAGCTTCTTCTGTAAACTCCCCCAGAGACGCAATGTCCCACTCCAGGGAAGTATCTAGCCCACTTGCAGTGGCCAGACCTTGGAACTCATTCGATGGCTCAATCTCACCTTCCTCCAACTATCTGTACTCTAACTCCTCTAAAAGACGTAAAGCCTTCCTACGAGACCGAAGATGCGTCTCCAAAGCCGGCGTCGATAATGAATCCATCGATGCCGAAGACATCTCGGAAAGGCCCGGGAAGAGATGGGTGACTCCTAGCCTCATCCGGCGCCGGTGCCGACACGGAGTCCAACGATGACCTCCGCGGAGTCGGTTGGCATGAGGGCGATGGAGCCGGTCTGGAAGGAGACATCATCGACGTTGAATGGCGTGGCGATGGCATCGGCTGATGCGATGGTGGAGCCACTGTCACAGGTGGTGAACTCCCACAAGGAGATACCCTCGGCGCCGATCCAACACCCTCCGCCGGACAAAAGGGCATGAATGGAGCCGCCTTATACTGCGCCGGAGAGCCCAAATCAAATGCCAATGGCCCCGTGGGACCCGCCAGTGCACCAGCAGGGGCCATGGACTGAAACACGGCATACATTGCATTAAAAAATGCAGCCGGATCCGCCCCTGGAGCCGGGAAAGCAGGATATTGCTGAGTAGATGACTGTACATCAGGCTCTCTCGACGCCGGCGAAAATTGAGGGCTATGATGAGCAACCTCAAAGACCGATGGCGCCGGCGACAATTCCGGACTTCTTGGCTGAGGCGTCACAGTAGGGCTCATCTCCCATGTCTTCTGGCGTCGAGAAGATCGAGACCTCGACCTCGATCGGCTCCGCTCCGACCGGCACCGAGAATCATGACGGCGCCGTGAATCATGATGACGCCGCTTCTTATGCTTCTTTGGTGAAGCATGGGAGGAATCCCTCTTATGGCCCTTCTTCTTCGCTTTCGCCAAAAAAAGCTTCACCTCACGCTCTTTTAGAGCCTTAGGGTTCATACTCTGGCACGATGAGCATCCTTCAACATCATGCTCAGAACTGAGGCACCAAATGCAATCCGAATGTGGATCGGTCAGAGACATCCGACCCCCACATTCTCTACATGGCTTGTAACCGGACTTCTTTGGAGGCGACATTGTAACCACCAAAAAACACAACAGTAATCAACGAGCCAGGAAGAAAAACCATTGGCGTCGAAGGCACGGAAAAAAGGAAAACTTACGTCAGTACGCCGACGAGGACCTCTGATTGGCACGTTGACGTCAGACAGAGTCACATGGAGCCGTGCCATTATGACGTCCTCGTCGACGTGGACAGCTAGGAAGAAGACTTTCCGTTGGATGCTGGCGCAAGGACAAATTAATAAGGTGAGGAATCCACAGGTAGTTGTATCCATCAGAACATACATTTTAGCCCTCGAGGATGCATGTTTACAATAACATATTTAAAGAGTAAGGCTCCGCCACAAAACCTAAATTCACTAACGCATTTTCTTATTTTCGTGATTTATTTTTTCAATCAACATAAATTTATTGAGCATCCTACTTATTAGATGCATTTCTCTTTCTTTTGTCACTTCCAACCTTTCTATTTTACTGCTAAAACAGGTTTTTTGACCATTGCCTCAACAATGATGAATACTACTACTCCATTTAGGATTTGACTGTTGAATCGCATATCTACACTCTTGCACCTGCAACCAAGTTGATCCCCAAACGTTTACTGTTTTCTGCTGGGTTATTTTTGTTACTAGCACTAACATTCATGGCCCAACCTTTTCAGGAAGACACCTTCATGGAAATAAGATCACATTTCCAGAGGTGGTTCACCTAGGAACAAAATGTTGATTAGAATTATTTCTGCAATTTTCCAATACTCATAATGTTTGTGCAGGGATACTTTCACCATGACAGTTCCAACACCAGCACCTTTCATGGTTAGTAAATATGCCGGAAACAAAGGTGTCAATGCAAACCCTTCTATGGTTAATAAACATGTTGGCAACAAAGGTGTCAGTGCAGGATCTGTAATGGTTGGTAAACATGTTGGCAGTAAAGGTGTCAATGCAACTCTTTTCATGGCTAGTTAACATACTGGCAACAAAGTTGTCAATGCAATACATTCCATGGTTAGTCAAGAGATTTGGAGTGTGCCTACATATAGATAAATCCCAAAAGATGTTTTTTTTCTGGACCGAAAAATCCAGTTTTTCTAGAAGAGAGACTGCAGAGCTAATTTAACTCCTCAGGCTCACCTGACATTTATGTTCATGACTCTGTCGAAATCTTGAAGGGAAGTGGTTTCAATCGTTCCCATTGACAGGATCCCTGCACTGTTTACCAGAACATCCAGCTGTCCATAGTGCGCCACCGTATCCTGAATTATCTTCTCAGGGACACCTTCATCTGTCAGCTCCCCAGGAACCAGGAGCGGCTGGAGGGGGGAAAACAAGGTCATCCAAAGTAAAAAATCTACAATCACAGATGGGAAACATCCATGAAGCAAACCACCAAACATACCTACAACTGTAATGCTTTTCTGTTGGTTTTTACACTGTGCTTTAATTTCTATTAGTGTGTAAGTCATGTCTATTCACCAATAAAACTTTATGAGTAGGTCTCTTTATACTACTGTGAGCTTTTTCTTTTTCTTTTTTTTTTTTTTACTTTTCAGAGCTGAAAAGTGACAATTCCTTGCATACCCCACCAGGGTGTAACGCTTCTGCGTTGGTTCAGGCATAAACCTGTAGGAACGGAAGGTTCCTCAATGTGATGTAAAGTGCAGGTGAAAAGTGCAGATCCCTTTAACCTAGCTTCAGAGTGAGCAAACTGAGCACTAATGACCTCGTAATAGTAATACGTTACCTACAGAACTTAGAATCAGCAGACACTATGAAGTGCTATATAAAAAAAAAATCATTAACATTTATACCATTATAGAATCTGCAGGAGAGGACACTTGCTCATGTGAAAATGTGCTGGGCGACAGCAACTTCACTTTTCCTACAGCCCCTTTTTTTCTCCTAAGTTCAGGAATTTAGGAGTACATTTCCTATCTTTTCATGTGTGGTAAAGATCCAAGAGGAGAAAGTGAATACACTTAAACAGGCAAGCGTGTGGGTGTACAGACATACAGGGCATCCCAACCATAGAACTAGTGCTACCAACCACAGCAGATTCACAATAGTCAGAACCTTGCTAGCTTCCCTTCAGTGATATAAGACTAGCATAATCAGAGAGGCTATTATCAGAACACTGGTATAATGAGAACATTGTGGCACAAAAAGGAAAAGTGTTTTTTTTTTTTTTTTTTTAAATAGGACATGTAGATTCCTGAACCATCCCATTCACAAGACGGCTATATATGTATAGTGGTTATGGCAGAAGCAGATACTGACATCTCCGTTTTTTTCAGAACATTACACAAAGGGCACCAGACCATCAAAGGCATTTCTTTGGGGAGGTGAGTTGAGGGACGTCATGAATACTGTGGATTGGTCTACACACTTTACCTTTAAGAAGTTTTGTTTTACTGTAATAGAACTGAAACTTTTCATCATAATAGTTAGGAAAATGTACATTCTCTTCATAATACCAGGATATGAAGTGTGTTATCTTACTCAATGGACTGTAATTTTGATTCATTTAAATACTTTGAATCGGGATCGGTACAGTACGAGGAGTCACACTTTAAAAGGAATTATTGAGGGAGATAGCCCAAGTTTTGGCTACCGCTCTGAGCTATTCCATGGCTGTCCTTCCATTACAAGAGGCTGAGCTACGGTTGTATAGTTTACTGGTGGTACAGATGACAAATCCAGAGTCCCATTAGAATGAAGCCATTTCACTAATCTACTCATGAGGACAAACCTGTTGATACACAAGCCATCTATAGACAGGTACCAAAAGCTAAGAGGCACCAGAAAGCTTCTAGAAGCATCAAGAACAACCACAACGACTGTGGGAAAGGGGCAGTAAAATGTCAATTCATGTATGGCAACCAAACACATAGTACAGGCTGGTCATGAGGTTCTTACTCTCGGTTCAGACTATGGCCAAATCTAACTTACAGCTAGTTAGGCCAAAAGCTTCCACCCACCACAGCAATTTTTGACCACACATGATCAGAGTACAGTGATGAGGGTATAGTTCGCAAAACAAGTGTACATTAATGGGGATTTTAGCACAGGAATACGTTCTTTTGTCTGGAGGTCATCCCGCTCTGCTTAGCCTCTGCCAAACGTCTGCCACATCGCTTGTGTGGCTGACTGGGCCTCCCTTCGGTCAAGCACTATGCTCTGGCCCTTAACCTCTCCCAGCTGGCTTACATGTTCCCCAGGACACAAGACCCGCCACAGTGAGTTATGGCAGAGAGCACACTGCTGGCCAGTCAGCAAGGGCTGTATTCACTTTACAAGGGAGGCGCACCTTGCTATGCCCTGCCAACCCGATCTTGCAGGTCATTACGAAATCTTGGCGATGAGCCCATTGTCTCTTTGGAGTGACCCCCTTTTCCAAGAGCATGTGCCAATATGGAGCAAATCAAGCCTGCACATTGGAAGGGAGGTCCTATTGTGGCAAGCGGCAGACACCAACAGTCTAAACCAGGTAATTGATCGAGGTGCTTTCAAATCCTTCACAGCATTCTGTGAGGATTTTCACCTACCACCTCAACAGTTGTGGAGCTACCTCCAATTACAACACTGCCTTAACCTCTGCTTGACCCTGGGCCCTCCAAACCTCTCTGGTAGTCTCCTATCTTAGGAAGTGGGGCAGCTTCTACAGAGTAATGTCTGGTTTCTACAGCCTTTTGAATCATTAACTTTTTTTCTTCCTCTCCTCAATAACCTCCACATTAATAGCCCGTTAGGTTGCAGACGGACTACGAGGCAGATGACTGGGCTGAACTCATGGAGGCATTCAACCGTGAGACGAAAAAGGCTCGTTTGAAGTTCTACCTCAAACGAGCAGTAGGCCTGTTGCCCCACAAGAATTGCTGGTGTTGCCCTTATGCCCGCTGTGATCTATTTCATGTGTTCTGTGATTGTCCCTAGATACACCCCCTTTGGGATGCAGTGGGCACCACGTTTAGTGAGATCCCGCCAATCAAGACTACCTTCTTTAATCTTCTTACTGGACTCACTGTACCTCTCCCTCCTCCAGTGTCACCTCTTACATATGGCTCCTGCCACAGCCAAGATATATATACTTCCTCACTGGTGCTCCCCTACACCCTCCTTCCATAAGGAGTGGCTCAGGGCAATGTACCAAGCAGCCTCCCATGGGCGAATCATCTACAACTTCCAGGAAGGACAGAACGGAGACCTTTCTCCAGACGTAGGCACCCTTCCTCTAAGACTCTGCATGTTAATCTGTGACCCTACTCACAACTCCTTCTCCCTAGACATTCTGCTTGAAGGCTGTCCCACAACCCATTCCTTGGCCCTGAATGTATGGATCCCCTCAGGTGCTCCCCTTCCCCTGCTGCTATCCCCAACCCATCCTCCCCCACGTCCCTCTCTCTTCTCTTTCTTTCATTTCCCATTCCCCTCCCTCTTTTTCGCCACCTCCCCCAAAACATAGCCCACTATTACTCCCTCCTCTTCCTTAATGAATGTCTCCGTATCATGGGGGCCCCTTTTGGAAGCTATGGCCTCATTGTATGACATGTGACCTGTACTGTTTGTTTCATTTGGGTCTCAATTTATTCACTGCCATTGTGTAGTGACTTTGCTGTCATCTTTTGAAATACCCTGTTCTCTCCCCGCCCTCCCCCTTTGTATTGCTCTGCTTTGTTTTTTCAATAAAAGAATTGCGTAACAAAAAAACAGAACAACTGGCTAGTCAACGTGGTCAGAATTAAGAGTGCTTTTAATATAGCCAGTGCAATTTTGCAGTGACATTTGCGGTAACCAGCGGAAGCAAACGGTTGTGTTGTAAGAACAGCAAGAAATTGACTTTTTGTCCCTGGGCCTTTGCACCAATCATTTTGCATTCCACTGGTCAGTCACTGCAAATGTAAACAAGTACGGCAAAGCCACTAGGTCATGTCTATACAACAGATATTGGCTTTGGCAATGTCTTTTTGCCAGGTTGTACACCAGTGTGGTTGCAGTTCAGCATGGCTAAAGGTTGGTGGCATGGACTGTCGTAGAGTGAATTTGTTGGTGTGGAGTGGCGTAGAGTCAAGTAGGGGGCTTAGAGTGCCCAGGCCTTGAAAAATCATATAAATGTTACTGGACCTGCAAGTGAAGTAACTTGAATAATCTACTCAACCATAATTGTAAAGTACTTGACCTGTAAACGGGTCTCAAATTGTGAGATCCTAGGCAAATATTTTAGTTTGCAGAGTCGCCTTTTTCTTCATAGTCACATCTGAGTGTAATTTGAAATATATGAGCTCAGCATTTCTGCTGCACAAAAAACTTCTTTCTTAACCCCTCGGGTGCCTGGGGCGAGCTGGTCTTGTCCTCGCACACGGTTCCCGTCTGCCGGGGACGAGACCAGCTCGTCCTGCACCTGGCCCACAGGGGGGAGCGCTCCCCCGTGGGCCTCCTTTCCACACACCCCAGTCGGGGATGGAACCCTGACCCCACTGATCCCTCCCCAGTGACGTCTGATGACATCAGCAAGCGATCGCCTGCTGACCACATGAGAGGTCCCTCAGCATCTCTTCCACTCAGGAGGAGGGGACAGGCAGAGGCATGAAAGAAAAGGAAAGGCCTACTAGACACTAGGGATTTTTTTTTTGATACCTACACATAAGTAGAGCGGCCCCTTGGGCAAGGGCCGCTCCCCAGGGGACCAAATTATTGTTATTATTTTTAGGTCATTTCTGCCTAACCTGGGGGCAGATCGGCCTATTATAATTAGGACAATCTGCCCCCAGGGGTAGCAGAAACCTCTAGACACCAGAGATATATCTTTTTTTTTATTTACTTTATGTTTTTATGTATGGGGAGCGACCCCTTAGTCAAGGGTCGCTCCCTTGGGGGAAAATTGTATTTAGGCCTATTTTTTTTAGGCCAATCTTCCCCCAAAGGGGGAAGAAACCACTAGACACCAGGGATTTTTTAAAAAATTTTTTATACTTGCGCATAAGGGGAGCGGCCCAGGGAGGCAAAATATTTTTAGGCCTTTTCCGACCCTCCTGGGGGCAGATCGGCCTATTATAATTAGGCCGATCTGTTCCCGGGGGGCAGAAACCTCTAGACACCAGGGAGATATACATATATATATATCTTGAAAAGCTCCTGCTGTTCTTCCTGCGCTCGCCTAGCGAGGTTGGTGTTCCATAATAGGAGCAGGACCCATTTCAATATTACACCAAATAAAGTTCAGACGCTGGCACTCCAAGCATCTGGAATGTTTATTTAAACCAAAAAAATCCTTGTAAAAATTTCAAATTTTCAAAGTTCACATGCAAAAACAGGGCAACGCGTTTCAACCACCACAGTCTTCTTCATTGGCCCAAAAAATAAAAAATAAATAAAAAAAAGAAGGCCCATACCTCTAGAATCCCTAGGATGTTGGAAAAAAAGGACGCAAATTTGGCGTGGGTAGCTTATGTGGACAAAAAGTTATAAGGGCCTAAGCACGAACTGCCCCAAATAGCCAAAAAAAAGGCCTGGCACCCTAGGGGGAAAAGGCCTGGCAGCGAAGGGGTTAAATAGACTAAAGTTTGCCCCATTTATAAAAAAATTATCTAGCCCACATACAGGGGACATGTGATCCATTACTTGGCCTCTTAGTTTAATAATAGCATTGTTACGAGGGCAACAGTGTGTCTATGTTTATGTTTAAACACTTACTTTTAATAAAAATATCACTACAGCATGACCTGGTTGCCTACTGTCCGTTACAGACAGAAACATTCCCAAAAATGTCGAAAACCGAAAACCTTTCCCACTAACTTGTAGCTTTACTGATAAACTCCATAATGTATTAAAATCTGTGAAAATCGTGTTTCAGAAAACATATTTATTCTTTGCATATTACCATATAAAGTGTTCTGATTTGTTTTCATCCTATTAAAATATTTTTTTAATCACACAGAAGTACAAACAATGGCCTTTCACAACTACTAAAATATATTTTTTAATGTTTGCACAGTTCACTTAGCTATTTAAATGTGTGTTAAGAGAAATGGGACAAAATCCAGGAACTCTGCCGTCAGAAGGAAAATTAATTGTAATACAAACTGACTTTTGACCTCTGTCTGTGAACACAGAGCAAATGTGACCAGAACAAGATTTAAAGGTGTATTTACTGCTCCTTCACTTTCTGGCTGAATAGAACACCTGTTCTTTGTCAATTAGCTAGAAGGGGTGAGTAGCTTCTAAAAATAGCTCAACCTGATAAACATGACTTGACATAGTGAGTGGGCGAGTTGATTTTTTGAGGCCTGGTGTTGTAGAGGGGAGTAGACTTCAGTGGTTTTGTGCTACAGAGTGTCCTAAACTGCAGTGTTGTAGAGCGGTGTGGCGTGGTGAGGAGAGAATAGGGTGGAGTGGATTGAGGTAATTGGGTGGACTGCATTTGAGTACAGTGGGATGAACTGTATTGGGGAACAGTTGGGTGGGTTGAGTCAATCAATCAATCTATCAGTGATTTCTAAAGCGCGGCTAATCACCCGTGGGATCTCAAGGTGCTGTTTAGTGGGGTGGATTGGAGTGGGTGACTGGATGGGGTGGATTAGATTTGAGAGGGGTGGATTGAAATCGCAGGAAAGCGATAACACTACAAGCACTGAAACTTTTTAAAAACTACTTAGATTTGTGAAGTTTTCTTATGTATCTTGACACTTTGTGCTGCTTTTGCTCTCCGGTCCGCCACAGTCCTTGACTTTTTTTTTAGGAGAAATCTTTCTAAATCTGTCACACTACCTGTTTGCACGCTGTCATCTTTGGAGTTAGGAGTCTAGTTGCTAATCTCCAGTCACTTGAAAGCTGATGCCGGCAATAACACTACTGGCACTGAAACGTTTGAAAATTTAAAAAACCACTTAGCGTTGCGAAGGTTTCCAATGTATTTTGACACTGTGTTTGCGCCGCACTTGCTTTCCGGTTTGCTGCAGTCTTTGACCATTTGAGCAGAAAAACCTTTGCAAATTTTCCCCACTTCCTGATTGCAAGCTGCCATCTTCGGAGCAGTCTAGTTGCTAACCTCCAGTCACTTGAAATGCTGATGTCGGCGTGGACGTGTGCAGCCAGGGCGCCACCAGGGAGCCAAAGGTGCGCCAAAGGCAAACCTGTCTGCACTCGTCCATGCCCAAACGTCACCATGAGTAAGAACCCCTGCTCCTTTCACGGCAGTGGTTAGTCAATTTACTAGAATTACCTAGACGTCTGCAGCCTTACACAATCTTGGTGACTTGTTTAGGGCTTCCACATCTCTTGCTTAACGCTGTACGAGTTGTTTCCCGAACCACTTAGAAGGTCCTGTGGTTTGCCTAAAATGTATATGTAACTGTCTCTATTATACCCCTAGAGACACTATGCCAGAAGAAAAATCTGCTGACAACTCCACTTGTACCACGGAGAATACTCTCAGAGGTACTCTTAAAACCAACTCCCTCCCTTCATCTCCCCAGGCTCCACGCCGCCCCATAGTCTCGTTAGGTCTTTTCCAAAGTACGTGATTGAACTTTGGAATATCATTTCCTCCCTTTCACCAGAGTCCCACGACCCTACCTGCTATCATGCTGGCACTACCACAGATCTTACGTATCCTCAGACTTGACAGAGAAGCTAGAACCAGTGGCGGCATCGCCATTGTCTTACAAAAACACAGTCAAAGTCTCTCTTACAGACTGTTTAAACATAGACTGGGTATACTTATGTTTCTATTATCCCCTAAGGACTGCTGTAAAGGAACAGTTGTATACAGCCCTCTGGGACCTAAAAAAAGGCACGCTTTCTTTTAATGGGTGACCAAATAAATAAAGCCTCCCACGTTGCAGGTCATGATTTGGATTTAATTGTACAAATTCAAATTTTCTGACCTGTGATCCCCCAATATCGCTCCTGTGGACGGACCTTCTATAATTCGTTTTCAGATTCCTAAAACAGATGGGACTGAAAAGATAAAGACAGTCAACACAAGAGCTTAAAGACAATGGTGGTTAATTTTCTCCTACTCTTTTTCAAAAGGTTTCGAGTTTTCAATGGCTTCTAAGGACTTAGAAGTCAATCAAGCACTAGCAGACTATCATAAGGCTGTTAACTCTGCTTTTGATAACATCTCCCCTCCTAAAACAGGCGAGATGCTAACGTTGGACTAATAATCAAAATGGCAAGGAGACATTTAAATTATCTCTTACCATATACCACTGGAACATCACAATAGCACATAAAACCCACTTCACTAACCAAATTGATCATGATGGTAATTCATCCAAAGAGCTATTCAAAGTCCTCAAAGATTTAATCAATCCTCACGCCTCTTCTAAGGCAACTAAGACCTCGCAAGAATTGGGTGAATTTCTTGTGGACATATTGAGGATAAAAAAAAAATTAAGCACATTTTCCAGAATTTCCTCAGCCCTCCTGACCTGACAAATTAGGAACGTAACTTAAAGTTTCTCCCCTTCAACTGCATCTGCAGCCTGGAAAACTTTGATTCTTTTTCACTTGAGCAGATACAGAGATCTCTAGACAAGGCCAAATCTGTCTCTCCCCTGGATCAATGCCTACCAAGGATCACAGAACTCTCAAATCAGATTTCTCCCGCAATCAGATCTCTGTTTAACCTATAAGGAGATAACGGGAAAATATGCCTGGCCTGGAAATTGGAGAAGGTGATGCCTGTTCAAAAAAAGGATAATGTTGCCCCCACTAACCTTACAAACTACTGGCCCATCTCGCTACTTCCACTTCGAGGCAAGCTGCTGGAAGGTCTAATAAATGAACCTCTCTCAGCCTACCTTGAAGACAATAAGATCCTGTATCCATCATATAGGGTTCAGATCCTCTCATAGCATCACAATCAGGGTTCAGATCCTCTCATAGCACAGAGACTACCTTGGTTGTTGTCACGGACTCTATAAGACTTTCTCTAGATCCCAACTTCCCATCAATGCTTGTGCTGTTGGTCCTTTCTGCAGCTTTTGACATGTGTCCTACACCAGGCTGCTCCAAAAGCTGAATGAGATAGGTATCTACGGGACAGTGGTACAGTGGTTCCAAAACTTTCTAGAAAACAGAACATAAACTCTCTCTCTCTGGCTCATTTAACTCTCGCACCATGGTAATTGACAAGGGAGTCCCACAGGGCTCATGCCAAAGCACCACTTTATTCAACCTATATGTGCCCCACCTTGCCAAGATAGTCAAATCCTTTGGATCTGAAATAATGTCTCATGCTGACGACACTCAGCTGGTCATCTCTTTGACGAAGATCTGGTCAAAGTTAAAGAACGTTTCTCCAAAGGGATGAAAGTGATTGCAGACTGGATGATAAATAACTGCTTATAGCTGAACACAGAAAAGACCAAGATCATGCTGTTTGGTAAGGCCCAACTAGCTTTGGTCTTCTGACTGGTGGCCTCCAGAATCGAGTACTTCTCCCACCCCCAGGCAGGTAGTCAAGAATCTGGGTGACAAAATGGATCAAGTTTCAACCATCAAAGAACAGGTTTGAACTACTACTAACAGCTGTTTCTATATGATGATCCTGCTCAAGAAATCACTTCCTTTCCTTCCTCTCTCAGCTAGAAAAACCTTGGTTTGGGAACTCATTATGAGTGAATTAGACTATGGTAATGTATTACTACCATCAGCAAATGAGACATTATTGTCTAAACTACAAGTTCAAAATACATCAGCACAGCTCATTTGCAATCTCCCTTCAGGTTCTGCTTTCACACCTCTTCTGAGAATCTTACACTGTCTGCCTGTCAGGAAAAGAATAGCTTTCAAAATCTGTTGTCTTCCACGCAAATCTTTATTAGGGAAATGTCCCAGCTATTTACAGTAGAAGCTAAGATACGACTGGCCAGTCAGGAACTTGAGATCCATGGACAAAGCCTTACTCACTGCCCCCAATATCCGCGGGTCAAGGTGTGAAGGTAGGTCTTTCTCCTACTCGTCTCCCTCCTATTGGAACAACATGCCATACCACATCCATTTGTGTACAGACCATATTAAATTCAGAGAACTGTTCAAGATGTTTCTGTTATAACCTAGCCTAATAGTCTTGTCTACAACTTGTCCTCAGCTCCGGGGTGGTTTGTGCGCGATATCAAATTAACATAACAAATAGAGTGCGGTGGATTGGATTGAGGTGCATTGGAGGGGGGTGGATTAGATTAGTTTGGGTGGATTGGGATGTTGTGATGGGGTGGGGTTGATTGGATTGGGATGGGGTGGATTGGATTAGAGTGAGATGCTGTGGACTGGGGTGGGTTGGATCCAACTGGAGGTGGAGGTTTGGAGTGGTGTGGATTAGATTGGTTTGAGTGGATTGAAGTGATGGGACTGGGATGGACTGGAGTGGGGTGGAGTGGACTGCAGTGGGGTAGAGTGGACTAGAGTGGGGTGCTGGAGGGGGGAGAACTGGAGTGTTGACGGTTGGACTGAAGTGGGTGGATTGGCTGGAATGGGGCAGACTGGACTAGAGTAGGTTGGACTGAAGTGCATTGGAGTGGAGTGGGTGGATTGGAGTGAGGTGGACAGGTTTGAAGATTTGAGTGGGGTGGGCTGGACTGGATCGAGTGGGGTAGATAGGAGAAGAGTGAGGTGGATTGGACTGGACTGGATTGGGGTGGACTGAAATTAAATGAGGGATTGGATTAGTGTGGGGTGGACTGCACTGGGGTTAGCTGGAGTGGGGTCGGGTGATTGGAGTGGGGTGGGTTGGATTGGAATGGAGTGGAGTGGGGTGAAATGGATTGAGAGGTGTGGACTGGAGTGGGATGGAATGGAGTGGACTGGATTGGTTCGGAGTGAGTGGATTGGATTGAGTGGGGTGGATTGAAGACGATCAGATTGGGGTGTGGTGGGGTGCACTGGATTGGGCTGGTGTGGATTGGATTGAGGTGGGGGTATTAGAGTGGGGTGGGTGGACTGGAGTAGGGTGAATTGGAGTGGGGTGGATTGGAGTGGGGTGGATTGGAGTAGGGTGGAATTTTTGGAGCTGGGTGGATCTGATTGGGATGGACTGGAGTGGACTGGATTTTAGAGAAGTGGATTATGGTGGATTGGATTTGTGAAGAGTGGGGCGGACTAAAGTGATTTGGAGTGGGGTGGATTGAGAGGGATGGATTAAGATGTACTGGATTGCTCTAGAGTGGGATGGATTAAGGTGGACTGGATTGACTGGAGTGGGGTGGGTGGATTGGAGTGGGGTGGGTTGGGTTGCAGCAGACTGGATTGGCCTGGGTTTGAGTTGGTGGATTGAGTTGGATCGGTTTGGGTGGGTGGATTGGACTAGAGTGGGGTGGACTGAACTAATGTGGGGTGGATTGGACTAGAGTGGGTTGAATGGAACTGCAGTTGAATGGGCTGGGGTGGACTGGCTTGGACTGGAGAAGAGCAGGGGATTGGAGTGGGGTGGGCTGGGCTCGATGGATTGGACTGAGGAGAGTGGACTGAACTAGGGTGGGGTGGATTGCAAAAGACTGAGGTGGTTTAAGTGGGGCGGGGTGAACTGGAGAGAGGTGGATTGGAGGGAGTGAATGGGGTGGACTGGCTTGGAGTGGGGTGGATTAGAATGGGGTGGGGGATTGGATTGGGGTGGACTGGAGTGGGGTGTGTTGAAGTGGGGTGGGTTGGATTTGAGTGGGGTGAAATGGATTGGGAGGTGTGAATAGGAGTTGGGATGGATTAGCATTAGAGCGGTGTGGAGTGGACTGGCGTTAGGTAAGGTGGATTGAAGAGGAGTGGACTGCAGTGAGGTAGACTGGCTTGGAGTGAGATGGATTGGATTGAGTGGCATGAATGGAATTGGGGTGGACTGAACTGGGGTGCGGTGCACTGGATTGGGATGGTGTGGATTGGACTAAAGTGGATTGGATTGGGATGGGGGCTATTAGAGTGAGGTGGGGTGGACTGGAGTGAGGTGGGGTAGACTGGAGTGGAGTGGGGTGAGATGAACTGGACTGAAGTGGACTGGATTGGGATGGGGGCTATTAGACCAGGTGGGGTGGACTGGAGTGGGGTGGATTGGATTGAAGTAGGGTAGACATTTTAAAGTGGGGTGGATTCGACTTTGGTGGACTAGAGTATACTGGATTTGAGTGGGGTGGATTATGGTGGATTGGAATAGTGTGGAGTGGGGTGGATTAAGGTGATTTGGAGTGGGGTGGATTAAGGTAGTCTGGATTGGATTGGGGTGGGATGGATTAAGATTGATCTGATTAGATGGACTGGAGTGGAGTGGGTGGACTGGAGTGGGGTGAAACAGATTTAAGTGGGTGGATTATTGTACTGGATTGGAGGGGTTGATTGGAATGGGGCAAATTGGATTGGGGTAAATGGTTTTGGATTTGAATGGGGCAGATTGGAGTGGGGGTCAATTGTTCTGGATTGGAGTGGGGCAGATTGGATTGGAGTGGACAGACTGTTTTGGATGGGAGTGGGGCACATTTGAGAGGGGCAGATTCTTTTGGAGTGAAGTGGGGCAGATTAAGCTGCTGCAGATTGTTTTGGACTGGAGTGGGACAGATTGGAGTGTGGCAGATTGTTTTGGATTGGAGAAGGGCTTACTGGAGGTGGTCAAATGTTCTGAATTGGACTGGGGCAAATTGGAGTGGGCAGTTTGTTTTAGATTGGAATGGGGCAGAAAGTTTGGGACTGGAGTGGGGCAGATTGGAGTGGGTCAGATTATTTTGAATTGGAGTGGGGTAAATTGTTTTGGGTTAGAGTGAGGTAGATTGTTTTGGGTTGGAGTGGAGCAGATTGTTTTGGACTGAAGTGGGAACACTGGAGTGGGGCAGATAGTTTTAGACTGGAGTGCGGCAGATTGTATTGGAGAGGGGCAGACTGGAGTGGGGGAGATTGTTTTGGATAGAAGTGTGGCAGATTGTTTTGGATTGGAGTACGGCAGATTTGTTTTGGAATGGAGTGGGGCAGAATGGAGTGGGCAGGTGTTTCTGGATTGGAATGGGGCAGATTGTTCAGGACTGGAATGAGGCAGATTGTTTTAGATTGGGGAGGGGCGGACTGTTTTGGAATGGGCCATATAGTTTTGGAGTGGGGCGTATTGTACTGGGCAGATTGTTTTGGATTGGAGTGGGCCAGATTGTTTTGGATTGGAGGGAGGCAGATAGGAGTGGGACAGATTATTTTGGATTGGAGCAGATGGGAGTAGGGCCAATTGTTTTCGATTGGAGGGAGGCAGATTAGAGTGGGTCAGACTGGTGTAGGGGTCACTGCTTTGGATAGGAGTGGGGCAGATTAGAGTGGGGAAAACTATTTTGAATTGGAGTGAAGCAGACTGTTTTGAATTAAAGTGGGGCCAACTGGAGTATGGAAGGTTGTTTTGGCCTGGAGTGCAGCTGATTGGAGGTGGACAGATTGTTTTGGATTGGAATGAGGCACATCGTTTTAGAGTGGGACACGCCTTCCTGACTTTGTTTGCCCTCTTGTCTGCTCCTGCTGGGCTGGGACTCTGTCCCCCTGGAGGCTCTAAGCCACGAGGAGGAGGGGTCTGGTGGTACGTGCTATGAAAGTGCCTTCACTTCTCCACATAGTAGGGCGTGCCTTCTTGACTTTTTTTTTTGCTCCTGTGGGGTGCTCCATCCCTCAGCAGGCTCCAAAGCCACGAGGAGGAGGTGGCTGGTGGCAAGCGCTATAAAATCACCTTCACCTGTGGCGCAGGAGTGGGGCAGACTGGAGTTGGGAAGACTGTTTTGGTTTGGAGTGGGGCAGACTGGAGTAAAGCAAACTGTTTTGGAGTGCAGACGATTGTTTTGGATTGGAGTGGAGCTGATTGGAGTGGGGAAGATTGTTTTAGAATTGAGTGTGGCTGATTGTTTTGGGTTAGAATAGATTATTGTGGGAGTGGGGCAGATTTTTTAGGACTGGAGCGGAGCAGATTGTTTTGGATTGGGTAGGGCAGATTGTAGTGGGGCAGATTGTTTTGGACTCAGTAGAACAGATTGTTTATGATTGGAGCGGGGCACGTTGTTTTGGATTGGAGTGGGGCAGATGGTTTTGGATGGGAGTAGGGCAGATTGTTTGGACTGGAGTGGCACAGACTGGAGTGGGGAAGATTATTTTAGAATAGAGTGGGACAGATTGTTTTGGGTCGAAGCATATTGTTTTGGATTGGAGTGGAGCAGATTGGAGTGGGGCAGATTGTTTTGGATTGGAGAGAGGCAGGCTGTTTTGGATTGGAATCGGGCAGACTATTTTGGATTGGAGTGGGACAGTCTGTTTTGAATTGGAGTGTGGCAGATTGGAGTGGGACAGATTGTTTTGGATTGGAGTGGGCAGGTTGTTTTGGATTGGAGTGAGGCAGGTTGTTTTGGATTGGAATGGGGCAGACTGTTTTGGATTGGAGTGTGGCAGATTGGAGTGGGGCAGATTGTTTTGGATTGGAGAGGGCATGTTGTTTTGGATTGGAGTGAGGCAGGTTGTTTTGGATTGGAATGGGGCAGACTGTTTTGGATTGGAATGGGGCAGACTGTTTTGGATTGGAGTGGGACAGACTGTTTTGGATTGGAGTGGGACAGACTGTTTTGGATTGGAGTGGGACAGACTTTTGGATTGGAGTGTGGCAGATAGGAGTGGGGCAGATTGCTTTGGATTGGAGTGGAGCAGAATGTTTTGAATTAAGAGTGGGGCAAATTGTTTGGATTGGAGTGGGGCAAATTGTTTGGATTGGAGTGGGGCAAATTGTTTTGGATTGGAGTGGCGGAAATTGTTCTGGATTGGAGTGGGGCAGATTAATTTGGATTGGAGTGGGGCAGATTGTTTTGGATTGGAGTAAGGGCAGTTTGTTTTGGATTGGAGTAAGGGCAGATGGTTTTGGATTGGAGTGGGGAGATTGTTTTAGATGGGGGGAATATTGTTTGAATAGGAGGGGCAGATTGCTTTGGAGTGGGCAGATTATTTTGGATTGGGGTAGGGCAGACTGTCTTGGATTGGAATGGGGCAGATTGTTTTGGTTTGGTTTGGAGTGGGCAGACTGAAGGGGGCAGACTGTCTTGGATTGGAATGGGGCAGATTGTTTTGGTTTGCAGTGGACAGATTGGAGTGGGGCAGATTGTTTTGGATTGGAGTGGGGCAGATTGTTTTGGACTGGAGTGGTATGGGATGGGAGGACTGGAGTTGACTGGATTGGGTTGAGTGCCTTGTATTGGTCTGGGGTTGATTGGATTGGTCTGGGGTGGATTATTGTGGGGTGAGGTGGGGTGGATTAGCATTGAGTGGGGTAGATTTGGTTGTACTGCATGGTTATGTATTAAAACAGAAACATGAGTGCAAAGTGAGAAAAGAAAACTTGGCGAAATAAAAGAAAGTTAACTATAGAAAATGAAACTGCAATTTTGTTTGTCCTGCTGGGCACTTTTTTTGCCTTCTGTCTGCATGGCACTAAAAGTTAAAAATAACAAAATAGTACCTGAGTCACATCCGGAGCAGCAGACGGGAACTGATTAAGTTGAATCAATCTGTGCTCCCTGCTCCACAGAGAGGAATGGAAATGACGCAAGTCCTGCAGTGATGAATTATCAGGCTGTAAAGAACAGTGCCAAGCAAGCCAACAAATAGTAGGCAACTGGCGGGCTTCAAGCCCTTTTTTATTAACATACCTATCTCATAAGCGAGACCCAGGTGCTAGCGTATGCTCTTGCAGACTCGAACCTAAAAATTTCACTGTTTCTGCATTATTTAATGTAGTTAATAATGTACACCTTACCTTGCTCATCATTACATCAGCATTCATTTACATTTGACTGAAAGATCTGTTTTTTTCATTAGAGGATGACAGTATACCATTTTTAAAGTATTTCCATTTTTGAACGTATATCTAAAGCTAAAGGTTCTTAGCCCTATCCTTCCCGTGTGCAGCTCCTCCCAATGGTACCCTATTCATTGTCATCTCTGGTTCAAATTTCCTCAACCAACGCATTTTCTTAACTTTCTCGAGTTCTTTTCCCATCCATGAACTTCTTCTTGGCTGCGCTGCCTGCACTCACAACTTCATTCTCATCGAACTTCTCTACTCTTCACGTTTCTTTCTGTTGCTCCTACCCCATTATTTTGTCCCCTGTGAGTGACACCTCCTCCCTTCCTGTCTCTTTGAGGGCTGGCTCCATTCCCGCAGAAGATGTACTTGCCAACTGTATAATACCCAGCTTTAACCATTTTGTCCATGGTTGTAGGAACTGTAATTTGTTTCTGTTTTTTTTGTCTGCACTTCTGGTTTCATTGTTTCACCTTAAGGAGATCCCTGATCTTGGGTGTTGTATCGGATGTAAAAGTGCACTGAAACCAATTACTTGCAAAAGCAGCTCTGAATAAAAATGTGAAATAAATAAATCAATAAGAGTAAGTGTACCTTAGGCCTTACACTAAAACCTGACAGTACACTAACCCTAAATATAAGCATAACCCTAAATCTTACCTCAACCACTTTTCCCAACCACTAACCGCACCCAACGCTAATTAAGACCCTAACGTTACACCTCAATTTAACTATCGCTTACTTTAACCATAAACCAAAGGCTGAGCCTACCACATGCTCCAAGCGCCACACATAACCCAACGCGTAACCCTCTACCAAGCCCATAACAATGTACGTATTCTTCTACTTACTTTGCTCTCAGTACTGGTATTCTCAGTAGTGGCAATTCTGATGTACTGTCACTGTGTAATAGTACATCGATGTGGTCGATTCTTAGTAGTAGGGTATGTCTATTTTCCAGGATACCCACCACAGGTATCTGTGAACATGGAATCGCTTCTCACATTACAAAAGCCAAAAACTCCAGTTTATCAGGGGTCGTTTTATTTTAAACAGGCTAATGCACTATTTATTTTAAGGTTTTAGCCATATTGCAATCGAGCAAGCACTGGCAAAGCTATTAGGTCTGGCCTTGACAAGAAATTATGACAGGTATTTTTTATTTATACACTCCTATGCCACAAAAATGTAAAAGAAATAATTAAAAAAAATGAAAATATGCTCCCACCTAAATGTGCCTGCAGTAAAAAGATAATTACAAAAAAAAAATCACGTATGGGACAGTTCTATTAGTTATTTATTTTTAAACTGAAAAGCCCTTCAGTTGTAGCTACAATGTTACAATGTCACTTGAACATTTACAAACACAACTACAAAAAGGAGATGGAAAATAAATCACCACACAGCTGGGAGGCATAATAAACTAGGAGTTAAAGTCAATGCAAAAAATTTGAAATTATTTTAAATAAGCGTTGGCAAAACCAATAGGTTTCACCTATGCAAGTCCCATTGGTGTTGTCAATGTTTTAAAAAAAATGCTCCACAGCAACGCGGACTGCTGTGCAACATGGCTCAAAGTAAATAAAAACAAAGTACTACCCAATGGCGCTGCAAGCGTTAACAGCGTCATATCACTTTTTTTGTTCACTTAAAAACAATGTTGAACAGCAGCCCGCTCTGCTGTGCAACTTCTTTAAAATACATTAACAAGGCCAAGTAGTTCTGCATGAGCTATTTGACTCTGGTATTGTTTTTTTTTTTTTTTTTGTTGTTTTTTGTTTTTGTTTTTAGAGATGATGCACAACAGCACGGGCTGCTGGTGTAACTTGGCTTACAGTAAATAAAAAGAAAGCCTGGCTCATGCTCCATGGAAGAGATGGAGACTGAGGTCCAGAAGGATGCCACAGTCTGGCGGACAGACTTAAAAAGTAACACAAAGGCACAGTGGGGAAGCTGCGGACCTGTTAATAGTTACCTTCTCGTGGCTGGCTTCCTGGCACAGACGGGCCGTATCATTCAGCTTCTCAACATCTCGTCCATTAAGTGACAGCTTGGCTCCCAGTTTAGCAAAGAGGACAGCAGTCCCAGCACCAATGCCGGAGCTGGCGCCTGTGATTAGAGCAACCTTCCCTTTTAATGAGAACACCTTGGGAGACAAAATAAATATTACAAAATTGTAAAGATGATAAATGAGACATTTTTTATACATCTAACACTTCAGCAAAGTTCTGGGTCAGATACAATCTTCCCAATTCAAACACACAACAACGCAACAAGTACATTCAGGAGTTAAGTGCCATGCACGGAACATTCAGGGAAGAGGTGTTGTGTGAAACATGCAAGAATCAAGTATCTTTGCTGGCAATGTCAGATGACTGAGCAGCATTATTGGAGCAGGGTGAAGACTGATTTGCATACAGCTGGGTCTAATCTGAGGTGGTGGGCAAAGGAACAATGGTCTGGAATGCTACCCCTAGCGATTTCCAGTGGGTAGAATTATTGAAACAATTCTTCCAATCACTTTTTACGTGGTTAACGTACCAACCTAAGTGGCCAGGGGTATGCCCAGATGTGGGTCCCTGCTCACTGTGCCATTGGAATCAAGCTACATCTGACTGAAGAGCCCCAATCAGGGCGAAACTGGTCTTGGAGTGCTTGTGTTCTAATTCAGAGAGGATATGTCTTGGAAGTATGGGGTGGACTGATCCTACTGGAGCAGGGTCAAGACTGATTTCCATATGGCTGGGTCCAATCTGAGGTAACAAGTTGTGCAAAAGAACAATGGGTGGGAATGCTAACTCAAGCGATTGCCAGTGGTTAAACTTATTGTAAGCATCTCCCCATCACCTTTTGTGTGTTTGAGGAGGATTTATGGCAGCGAAAAAGGTTTGAGAGAAAAGATGCGCTACATAGACTTATTTCGACCACAATGCAATAGAGTGTCACTCCCCATGACACTATGTGAGTCAATCAAATAAGACACGATTTTGAGGTCATATAGTTGCTATAGTCATAAGTATTTTTGCTAAAAGAGATTTCAAGTTACCCAAGATGGTGTCTTATAAACACAACTAATTATTAATTGATTGCAGGTTTTTTGTTGGACATTGGCATCATACATAAGTACAAGCATTGGCAAAGCCAATAAGTCTCACCTATGCAAGAGCTATTGGCTTCGCCAAAGTGTTTAGCCATGTTGTATACCAGTGCGCCTGCTGTTAAGCAGCGCTAAATGCTAGTGGCACAGAGAACAGTGGCGTGGAGTGTTGTAAAGTGGAATGGCAAAGAGTGGAGTGGAGTGTTGTAAAGTGGAGTGACAGAGAGTGGCATGAATTGGAGTGGCATAGTGTGGAGTTGCGTAGAGTGGCATACACTGAGTGGCATTGAGTAGAGTGGACTGGTGTAGTGTTGCAGAGTACAGTGGCGTAGAGTGCAGTGGCACTGAATGTAGTAGCACTGAATTCAGCAGCGTACAATGTAGCATCTTAAAGTGGAGAGGAGCAGAGTAGAGTGGCGTAGATTGCTATGGCATAGAGTGCAGTAGCGTATGGTAAAGTGGCGTACAGTTGACTAATAAAGAGGTCTGTGAGTAAAGTCAAGTGGCAGAGTGCAGTGGTGCAGAGTTGAGTAGCATACAGTGGTGCAGAGTATTGTGCCATACAGTACAGTACTGTGGCACAAACTGCAGTAGCACAGTGTGGAGTAGTGTAGACTGGAGTAGTACAGAGCAGAGTAGCGTAGAGTTCAGTGGCAGAAAGTGCAGTGTTGCGGAGTGTCAGAGCGCAGTGGAGTAGAGTGCCATTGAGAGCACTGGCGTAGAGTACATTCATGTGGAGTAGAGTGCAGTTCTGGAGAATGCAGTGGCATAAGAGTAGAATGGCATAGAGGGCAGTGACATTGAGTGGTACAGTGCAGTGGCGTAAAATAGACTGTTTCAGAGTAGAGTGAAATGGAGCAGAGTTGGGCGGTTCAGGGTAGAGTACAGTTGTGTAGAGTGGCATACAGTCTAATGGCGTACAGTAAAGTGGTTTAGAGTGCGGTGGCATAGAGTGCAGTGGTGCAGACTAGACTACAGTGGCATACAGTGGATCGACGTAGAATGCAGGGGAATAGAGTTGGGTGTTACAGAGTAAAGAGCACTAGCAAAGAGTGCAGTGGCATAGAGTGCAGTGTTGCAGAGTACATCATCACAGAGTGGAATTGTACGGAGTAGACTGGTACAGCCTAGACTGGAGTGGTGTAGAGTGCAGTGGTGTAGAGGGTGGCAAAGAGTGCATTGGCGTAGAGTAGAGAGGTATATGGTAGAGTAGAGAGGCGTAGCATGAAGTGAAGCGCCTAGCATTTGACCATGGTCTTGGAATGCACAACAAATGTGACAAGATAAGAACAAGCCCTGCTTACAGAAAGGGACTAACTACTCCGAAGGATTCTGTGAATAAGGTTTTGGAAAGGGAAGTACCGAACTCAAGGTGGCCATCCTAAAACAAATAAAGCCTGCAAATGGAAAGCAAGACAATTTGAGTTACAAACCACAATGCCAATGGCAAGCAACAGGCAGAATCCATTCCTAGGTCATTTTTCGGAATGTCCCCAAGATATATTTGGCAGAGTAGGCTGTGACCTCAAATGACCTATATTTGATGTCTATGTCCATGAAGAAACTTACACTTTCAACTTAATGTATTTCTTTAGACTGGATTCTCAACAAATGAAATCATATATTAGTCTAAATTGTGTGGTTTATCATATTCAAAACAATCAGGATTTCTCAGATATTTGATGGTAAAAAAAGACAGAATGGACGTAGATGTAATATACAAGTTGATAAATGGAGTGATCCTGACAACGTACTTGATAAGTTATTGTAAACAAATCAATAGTACCACAGTCCTGGAATTTTGAAGTAGAGGTGATTATTTACAGAAATCCAATCGAAGTCTTAGTCATACTCCGAGGAGGTGTGCAAAGGCAAAAGCACAAGGTGATTGTCTTTAGTCATTGAGTGTGAACACAAATAAGAAAACTTTGCCTGCGTTTTTAACTTGTTTAAAAAAAATACAGGAATGCCTCTTTAGGTATGTTTTCCTTGTTTTCATTCATAGGGCCTGATTACAAGTTTGGCAGTCCACGGACCGCCAAACTTGAGGTGGCGGTCAGGCTGCTGCACTCACAGTATGACTACCAGATTCTGATCCTGGCGGTCGTACCACCAGGAGACCGCCGTCTATGCCGGTATCAGGGATCCTGACAGGTTGGCAGCGGTCGATGTCTTGGTGAGCCACGGCAGTACTGAGTTTGGCACCACAGTGCTGATCATGACCTCACTTTCCACCAGCCTTTTCATGGGGGGGTCCCCGCCATGAGAAAACTGGCAGAGAGCCAGCGCTAGAGGCAACAGGGGGGCCCCTGCATTGTCCACAACCATGTTGTGGGCAGTGCAGGAGCCCCCCTGCCAGCACCCTCGGAATGCTCACTGTCTGCTATTGCAGTCATGGCGCATTCCTAGGGTACTTGTGTGCAACGGCATTACCCAGACCAATGCCACTGCACTGGTTCCACCAAGCTGACCCGCAGAAACGTCATGATAAGACGTTTCCGTCAGTCAGCCCTGTGGAAACATCGTGATACGATGCTTGATGGCAGCCTCATCCCCGCTCTATTGGCGGTCTCAGCGACAATGCCGGCAAGACAGTAATGATGCCCGTAGTCTGGTCCAAAGTCTTGGCTTCCCGTTGATGTTCTTAAGAAAATATTTTGAAGACTTTACTGGAAGCTCACAAAACATATTTAGTGCTGTTACTGGTAAAGCTGATGTAGTGCTAATGACCTGACAAAAGTAATGTTATATTCCAGGCATTGTTTTAAGAAAAGAAAAAAAGACACTGACTTTTTTATGTGGCTTCTATGTCAGGTTGGTTATCAAAGGGATGGAAACCAAGTGTTACAACTGAGCAGTGCCAGGAAGTCGTCAAATTTACTCACAGGTACAGTTTAATGCCATGAAATGTAAGGAAAATACCCCAGTGATCTGCTGCTTTTAAGGTTCAACTTCTTGCTAGCATGCATTCCCTTGTTTAAGACATTTACCCAATGTAGGCCTTTGGGAAAAATGAAAACAGCTTGTTTATATTATTTTCATTGACTTCTCCATAACCCATGACAAGGAGGATAGAGGTATACTCTGGCAAAAACTATGTGCTTAAAAGTTTCAAACTAATTGTTAAATGTCCTGCTATCATTATGTTTGAAAACCTGGACACAGGTCCTTATGAGGGATGACAGGACTTACACATAAAGATTCCATTCCTAATGGCCTAAAGAAAGTTCTACTCCTCTTTTTATTGTATATCCATGATCTTCCAACTGTATTAAGTGATTGTAACGAATTCTCCCAATTATTGGAAATATTATCAACACTGCATTATATGTTGATGATGTTATAATTGTAAATCAAACACCAATAGGCCTTGAACGGGGGAATCTCAAGATTCCAAACGTACGCTCAGGATTACTATTTAAAAATATTTTTTTAAAGATCAATGTTATGATTCTCCAGCATTTCAACCATCCAATGTTTTTAACTTGTATTTGGTAGAAGAAAATTTTGGAAAAGTGTTATTATACAAGTACCTTGGAGCTACATTAAGGATAATGTGAAATGTAATCAATATACTGGTTACTTAGAGAGGCTTGATGTCAGGTAGCAGGTATCCGAAGAGTATACAATGCTTTTGGTATGAACACTTGGAACATGTACATTTACATTTTTCAATGTAAAGTTTCCTACAATCCGGATATAAGGGATTGAATGTTTTCACTTTATCAGGCATATATTTTTTATCAAAGCAGAAGGGATAATTTTGAGAGCACTGTTGTTTTCCCCACAGAGTGTACTAACACACACAATACAGTTAGAATTAGGTTATTTGGAATTCCAATTTAGGTTCACTAGTATAATATTGGAAAGCAAAGCCTGATACAGTATGAGGTACTATTTTGACTGAATTAATCACCGATCAGAGTATAGTCTCTCTAAAAAAACGTTTTCAGGTCTAATTAAAAAACTTTATATAAGCAGACATTTCCTAAAAGGTATGGAAGATTGTAGACTGTTTTTTTCTTTGCATACATATAGACTTCTCACCAAGTGAAAAGGAGCCAACACTACTAACGTTTTTTTGTTTGTCTTTTTTGAGAATCATGAACTGCACAGATTTAAGTTTAATCTTTAAGTTTAAACCACGGCTTACCACTGCAAAGCACCATAAAAAAATTGGGCAAGACCAAGATGTCACTTGTCTTTTTTGTAAATCAACATTTCAAACATCTACCTTTTGTTTGCCCTGCATCTGCAAACAAAGATTTTGTTTCAATCTAATGTGTTTAATGTTGTAGGGGATTTAACCATCTTCTCCAAAGCAAAAACAAGGTTGTAGGTGTCTAGGACAATAGTAAGCTCTGGACTCTACCCTGTGTGACCCGGAGGAAGCCTCTTAATCAACATACATTTGGACTTAGTTGTGACAACCCCTGGAGGACAATAAAAAAGTAACAATTGAAATCCGCTCCAAGCATTATCAACTCCGTTCCAGAGCCAAGCTCCAACAGGAATCCATTGCCAAGCGTATGCGATGAAGCCTAGAAACCTTGTCTGGCCCGGATTTTGCATTGTAGAAGTTGACCAATAATATTGGGGTGCAACCCAGAACTGATTAACTTCAGCCCCTGCATCATATGTGGGTTCCAATCCAAATCCTTAACCTGACCACACAATTCCACTGGCACAAAACCGATTTGGCCCCTCCTGGCCCTCCCTGCCACCAAAGGCAGTTCAGGGGAAAAATAAGTATTAAATCCTTCAAAAAATAAATAATTTTTCCCCTCCCACGTTTCTTGGAGACACATCATCTGATACGATTTGACAAAATGCACACAGGAGGATAGTTAGACTTGGAAAACAACCACACAGTAATCCATAATAACAACTTCAGGTCGTTCGAATTGCCAACCGAGATAACATCTGACGAAGAAGCAAGCCGATAGGGTGGCAGAGGTAAATCAAGGAACCTAGTTAACTGCACGATTATGATTACTTAAGGGAGAAAATCTGTTTGAGATACAGAGCAGGGAGCTGAGGTGAGCACAAGCTGCCATGAGAGATCCGTATGTGACCAACCTGGTTCCGCAGAGGACTGCAGATCATCTCACACTTAGAAAAGAAACCCAGGAGGAGTGCTAGGCTATTGGTTGGATTGGCACCCCTAGAGGAACTGAGGACAGCCAAGACACGTGCAGCAATGGTGAGTTGATTGAAATTTACTACCAGACAATCCCCTGCCCATCTCTTCCTATCGGGGCCCAACCAACTAACCCTAAGGACCATATTGATTGTTTCAGAAATCTCCATTCCAACATTGGCATACCGACAAGCCCAAATTATCACTTTATTTTTTTGTTTGTTAAAGGATTCCGTTACTGTGTTTGTCCGAGGCAGAACATTCCCCAGAACCACCACGTACGGTGTTGTTTCTGGGGAGCAAGTTAAGCACCATCCCAGTTTTAAATAAAGGCACGGGTACTACTGCAGAGGAGCTAGACACATCCCCGGGGAATAATCTGGGCCTGGGAAATCAGGGGAACGCCCTTGGAACACCCAGTAGACTGAAGGACACAAGCTGGCACTACAGATTCCTTGGGGGACATACTGGCACTACCAGAAGGAGCAAGAACAGAGGGGTATATAACACAGATGAGGTGTGCGGCCCAGGCTACGGAGTTGCCACATGGTTTATATGGTCCAAGATTGACATCACTCGAGTTTCAATTTTAGTTAAACTGGACAGTATAGGGTTTAATTTGGCCTCTTAGGCAACCTTGAACACAGACAAAAGAACATCTATCAAAGGGTAGGCTGCAAAAGACAGCAAAACTGTGGATCATTTTGAGCCCTCGTGTTAATTAAGGTGCCCCTTTGGTTTGCTGTGGTTCATCTCCCTTGCTTATATTGAGGGCTAACAATGGGGCTTGATGACATAAGCTCCTGGACGTGACTCTCTGCCCCTCCCCTTGGAGGCGGAGCCATGGACACAGAGGAGCCATCCTGATCCCCTCTCCACCCACTACTATCACATACATATACCACCAACCTCCTCCACCCCCCGGGGATGACAGGGTGACAAGAGGAGAGATAAGAGGAAGGCTGTCCATAGTTAACAGCCTTCTTTCTGCCAACTCGATCTCCTTCTAGACCACCCCCGCAGCACTGATTAGAAAACCCTCACTGGTGGAGACTCGAGGAGCAGTAATACATGTCGATAACTTGGAAGTGTGCACTTTTCTCTTCCCCATATTCTGTACAGCACTAGCCACCCAAAAACCCACTAATAGCTAAGTACCCACAGGCCCCAAATACAAAAACAATTGTGCAGCTTAATAATCAGTGGTAAAGCCCCAATGGAAAAATCACCGATGCCACCCAGACAAGGTAGCTGAAGTTCCACTCGAAATGCCAGCTGAAATAACTGCCAGTTACTGCAAAGAGCTCTGATAACATCCACTGCAGGCCAGGAACAGCCTGCAACAGTCTTAGCAACTCTGGACCAAGGTGAAACAAGTCCACAAAAACCCAGGCCCCTGCAGAAAGAAGAATCACTTAGCCAGACCAAGGGGATAGCGCAATACCTGGTAAACGGACCAAGTGGGGTGGCCCTGCCTTGCCTCTTCCTGGCACTGACAGGCGCAGAACAGGCCCGTCCTTGGCCCGGGCTTTGCCTCGGTGCGGCACACATGCGTCTCATGCTGCGGGTGTTGCAGAACACTTTTAAGTGAGATGACGGGAGACCCCATCCTCTTCAAGCAAAAAGCTGCACCTGCGCCCCCTGACGCATTGTCAGATGGGGGAGTGAGTCCCCTGAGGTCTTGATAGTCCAGAGGGACAGTTTACCACCGAAAGAGCTTCCAAAATTCCCCGCACTGCGTGTTTGCAGAACACTTTTAGAGGAGATGATGGAAGGACCTGCCCCGTCAAGCAAAAAAGCTGTGCCTCCTGTGGCGTTGTCAAATGGAGGAGTGAGTCACCTGAGGTCTTGACGGTCCAGAGGGATAGTATAGAGCTCCCAAAGTGTTTAAATTTAAAAGAGGCCTTGAAATTGATTCTTAGTCCCAAAGCTCCAATCGAAGTGCATAGGATTTTTAAATTATGTAAAAGTTTTTATACTAATTGTAGATATTACAAATCTTTGTATTTTTAATGTATGTTCTCTACATTACTGCATTTTAATCAAATAGTAAAGATATACAATACTGCCCTCTTTGATTAAAGCTCATTTATGTGGTTACGGAGCTAATTAGACAGTTCGTTTTATTTTTATTTTACTACAATCATGCCCCCATTGAGCACTTTGCAATTCTTAAGTAGCTAATTGTTGCTGTGGCAGAACTATTTTTCAGAGAAAAGCCACAAGCAAAGGGACAATTTTGTGGCTGGATGGTTATGGACTACTTGGATCCTTGGAAATTTTGATTTTGAAGATGGGTGTTATCTATTCCCTGTTTTGAGGAGTTGTTTCAGGTATTACAATGTTTACCATGCTGAATTGAGTCCTAGTGTCATTCTCCAGCACTAGGACACAATTCAGCAGCACCCACTTGTTGTCTGCATTCTGCAGGGAGCAGCAACGTGCATGAGTCAAGGGGGTTTTCTTTCTTATCCTCCTAGCAACACCCAAAAGAACGGTCTAATTTAAAGGGCTATCAGCCCTCCTTTTCTTTGAGTGAAATACTGGATGGAAGCTATCTGGAGCCTAACACCTAGATGGCAAAGCCATGGACGAGAACAAAGGAACACAGGATGATATCACTTTGCAAGAACTTAAGAGAAACTATGATTTGTAGGCAGGTGTTTAACTTTGTTCAACTCCCGATGTAAGAGATATGCTTGCACTGTAAAAATGCAAAATGTATCTCTCTGTATCAGTAATTACACAAACATTGATGTAAATGGCACCTTCATTTTTTGTAATTCTTTTATAACGCTACTCATCCATGTGTAGGGTGTCAGAACGCTTTACACCACACACTAAGGCACAATAAATCATACACATGTGTACATCAATCTTCAGGAAATGTTACATAAGACAACGAGGGTTATAACTTCTCTACTTGTAAACCAGTCATACTCAACATGAGCGCCCCCCCCAGACCTTTCCATGCGGCCCCCTGGTCAGCAGCAACACTGGGCTGCTGTCTACCTAACTCAGCACTAACATCAACAAAATGTTACATAAACAGGCAAGCTTTTATTTAAAGACTACTTGAATTTAAAGAAAGGAAGTACGTAGGGCATTCCGCACTGCTTAACTTTAGGAGCAATTTATTTTTTAAAGACATACAGCAAAAGTGTGAAATATGATTAAGTGCCTTTAAAGTTCAAAAGATGTATTTCATTAACATGCAGAACCGTTTCACCTTAGTACATCGGATTATATCACTGCTATATCACTGCATTGAGAAGTATTTTTTTTTAAAGTGATAGTTTTCAAACATGAATTTAGAAAAATGTAATCATCCTCCGCCCTGACAACAATGCTCTTAGTGAACTCAGAGGCAAGTCAGTTGTTATGTCCACCCTTTGTGTTGGTTGGGTTCTTATTATACATGAACAACATCATAGTTTAATAAATGAAACGCAGGAGACGTCTTTATACAGTGTGCATCCTGATCTCATGTAAATAGAGGCCTTTTTTATGTGGTACTGAAGAAAAAGGAGGGAAAGTGAAATCAAACAATTACCTAGGATCACACAATTTGGTTAAGTGGGTAAACTAGGATTAATCCCAGGTTTTCTGGTTTCACATTGCGCAATTCAGCCACTAGATGTATATGCTTTGCTTCATCTACACCCACCTTACCGCCAACTGCTCCCCCCCAATAAAAACCCTAATCGCCACCATGCTTGCATCAGTGCAGCCCTCAGCCACATCACTGACCAAAGATCTGGGTCCCTGGGAAAATATTTGTGAGTACCTATGTTGTATACATTATATGTTAAGAGTGAACAGTAGGCAGAAACACAAAGTCAGGATATAAAACCTAACATAGTGATTGTGGATGTCTGTGCTAATAAGCGCTTATCACTTACCAAATAACGAGTTTTTACACTATTAGAATAACAACAGACTGAGAAAAACAATAAGGATCTAAAACCATGATTTCAGTTGGCATCTCCTTGATGCTAATAAATATAGTCCTATTGCCCACCACATGCTCTAACTATCATGTATGAAGAAAGCACTGATGCCAGCATCCATGTACTGTTCTTTAAATGTACAGGTAGCTTGCACTGCTGGTGCACATGCTGTACCTGCCCGAGGTGCCCTACTGCCACCTGTACCAGTGTATCTTGCACTGTTGCTACACCACTTCCGCCAGTGTTACTGCTCGGACTCATCCTGGCACACACATCCATCATCATACCATAATGCACACCACTACAAGAACAGACTCAATCACGATCAAACACCACCAACTCACACCATAACGCGCTCACAAGGCACACCATCCCACATCACACCACATTCTCATCCACCTTAAGGCAAACCTCATAGCTCACTAACACTCAGGGAAGCGTGCACTCTTGCTAAAGATGCTGCACCCATTCTGTGTGTGCAAGGAAGCGTTCACTATTGCAGTAAATGTTTATGACTATGTGAGCGACAGACAGAAAAAGCATGGACTGCTGCTGACTGTACTACGAGAGTTCTCTTCTGTGGAAGGCCCTGCACTGCTGCTACTCTTGTTTAACTGTCCCTGGTGAGTGATGAAGGGGTTGCTGCAAATCGCTTGATCGCACTGCTCTCTCACTGATCCCTCACATTGATTCCATTCTGTACGAAGAACGGTGCACCACTGCTACTTGTGCTATTAGTATTGCATGTGAAAGAAGTCTGCAGTGTTGATGCATATACTGATTCTCTTCTCTGCGTATGGAGAAACAAGCAATACTGTTGTGTATGAGATTGGCAGTGCTACTGCACACTTTGTCCCTTTTGAGTGTGAGAGAAAGGATACACGACCCACTTTTATAGTCGACGTTTTTCTGTGTAATGGAACACGGCACTGCTTGTAATGTCCATACGTGTCACATATTCCTCATCTTTAAAACCTGCACAGGTGTTCCTGTCATCTGTGACATACCTGCTCTTTGTGTTGGGAATGTCTGCAATTTTATTCTGTATCTTGTTGTGAGTTTTTGAAGCGTGATAAAAACAACGTAAACTCAACGTCTTCTTATGTTATTAGAATATATAAGCGCAAACAAAACCGCGTGAAAAAAATGTAAAAAACATATTTCCCCAAATGTACACATATCTGGGATCTAGACAAACCTGTTTTATATTTATACCCTTTCCGAAACGATTTACAATCACTTACATAACCCCATATAGCCTCGCCGACTTTTTGGAATTGCTTTGATTGCGGTGGTGACAATGTATTTCAAAATACGTCTTCGCTGTGTCGTGTTAGATTAGTATTTAATCTGCAGAAGATCGACAAACTATGTACACGTGAAAAAAAAGCTGAGACCATTTCGCGTTACCTCGCATGCGCCCTGCTGCATGAATTCGGCCATGATTGAAAAAAATTCTGCTCTGAGTCTGCGGACAAGTCATGGGACATTGCAAAAAACTAGACCGCTCGCTGGCAAATAAAGCATAGCGTAAAAGCGTGACCATCGTAGTTGGGTACAAGTAGTTTATAACGTTTATGCGTGTTCATAGAAATTCGCCGCCATATGGGTTTCCGCAGTGCTTTGAATGGAAAAATAGAAGTGCAGGTACTCTGTACCAGAGTACCTGCTTATTTCTGAGAAGTGCTGGTACTCTCCAATTAAAAGTATCAAGTTTTTCTTAGGAAGTGCAGGTACTCTCCCTCTAAAAATAGAAAAGTGCCGGAACTCCCTACCGGACAGTACCGTCCCATTTAAAGCACTGGGTTTCCGTGGCCATAGACTTAAGTTTTAGTGCTGAGAGATGATGAAATTGACTATTTGGACAAGGAGAAAGAAAAGGGGAAAACGCATTCTATATCAGGACCGGAGGCGAGGATTATGCAGTTCTCTCTTCACTTTTTATTATACAGCAGATTCAAAGTACAACAAAAAAATATATAACAAACTACAACTCCCATGAGTCCGTAGTCATGGAAACCGTGAACCAATGAACAGCTACAACATTGACAGTATAAATGCCACCGAGTAACGTCATCCACCCTCTTTCTTCACTGCTCGGTGACAGATAAGTGCCTTTTCTGCCTCTCGCTAGTTGTCTAACCTAGTCTTGGCGTGTACTTGACAATTTGGCTTACGCGCGTCAAGCGCAATTGGGTTTTTCTTGCTTGCAGGTTTCTTGTTGTAGCAACGCTGTTGCTACGAGCGCGCGGTAGGCTTTGGTGCCCGAGCGCGTTGGTTGGTGCGGTGACGCGTCGGGCCCTCTAAAGGGCGTGCGTCCCGTTTTTGGCATCGCGAATGCTGCTGCGTTTTTTATCGCGTTGGGCACGCTTCTTCTGCCCGGTGCCGGACTCCCTCCTGAGACACCGCTTTGGCGGTTGACTGCCTTCAGGCATTGTACCTTGCAGGGGTGTTGTGTTGACACGACAGGAGTAGGAGGGGGTTGTCCCCACAAGATTTGGGGCGCAAAATTTTTGGTTTGTTCCTGTCTACACTGCTATGCAACCTGCCCAGGACCAGGAGTCCTTTCCCCTCATGCCCTCTGAGGCCCCTTCCCTCCGCGCTCTCCCTTCAGGGGTGGAGGTGGTTTTATCGCAGGCCATTGCGCAGGCTTTGGCTCCTTTCAAGGAAAGCATGACGCAACTGGCCGCGCAGGTTTCTAGGGGCCCTGGCGTGACAGGGGTGACGGGGGTTGCCCATGGGGCTTCCCCCAGGAAACCACGCAAGCGTAATGCGAGGCACCTTGGGGAATCGGAGGTTCCTCCTTCCCTTTCAGATAAGGGTGCGCCCTCGCAGCTGCGGTTACCCTCCCAGGAGGGCTCTTTACCCGGGGTTATTGGTGACAAAGGTCACCCCAAATCCGATCTCTTTTTGGGATCTTCAGTGGGCATGGTTGACGATTCGGAAGGAGATTCTTCCTCGGCAGAGGATCTGGAAACGGGGCGTCCGTGGCGCCCCGGTGCCTCTATCCTGGATGCCCAGGATCCGGGGGAGTCGGATTCCGACATGTTTGAGCCGGAAGGCATTTATCATCCCCGCTCTTCCGAATGGCACCCGGACCCTAAAGTGGCAGATTACGTGGCGGGTAAACTCCGTCAACCGCTAGACAAAGAGGTGCGGGCACGACTCAGGGCAGAGTGTCCCCGCCCCACTCTTCCAGATAGAGTGGCCGCCACTCCGGAGTTGGACCTGAAGCTTTGTACTTTCTTTGGGAAGTACGTTAAAGACCCAAAGAAGGGGATTGATAGGTCTTGGCGGGCGTGCCAAGATAAACTCCTGGACGTCGTGGGACCCCTCACGCAAATCATCTAATTGGCCGAGCGGGCCAAATTGTCGGGTACACCGCTTCAGACTGAGGTCGTGGCGGGTTGGGCCCAGCGGGATTTATGCCTTCTGGGGAATGCCAACTGCGCTATTTCGGCGGAGAGGCGCCGTTCCCTGCTGCTTAAGATTGACCCCAAGCTGGGGGAATTATCAACCTCAGAGGCAGGAGCAGTGGCGCAGGGGAATCTTTTCGGTGACCCCTTCGTCAAGGAGCTGGGGAAGTTTGTGGCCACTTTTTCGGCCCTGGACAAGGCCCAGTCCTCCATAGAGAACATTTTCCCGGGAAAGGTTTTTGGAGGGGCCAGAAGAGGTAGGGGCCGCTCTTCCGGCCGCCAGTTCCAGCAAGGCCCTGGTGCTTCCCGTCAATTCAACTGGCAAGACGGTCGTCAGGGAACCTTCTTCCCCAACAGGGGAAAGGTCGGAGACGAGCGGGTAGAGGAGCCCGTGGTGCAGCCAATGCTCAGGGAGGACCCTCTGGTAAGGATTACCCCTTCTTTCCCTCAAAATCTGGGGGTGGGGGCGGCTCCGCGGGTTCAAACACAACTGGGAGCGCATCACGTCGGATGCATGGGTGCTTCAAACGGTGTCAGGTTTTCACATAGAGTTTTGGGGCACCCCAGTTCAAGAGTCGATCCCCAAACCCATGATTTTTTCGGACGCAGATTTGCACCTCGTAGATTCGGAGGTACAGGAGCTACTGCGCAAAGGCGCTATTTGTCCCACGTCGCTTCACCCAAGGGGTTCATCAGCAACCTCTTCCTGGTAGAGAAGAAGGACAAAGGTTTTCGCCCGGTTATCAATTTGCGGGCCTTCAACGAGTGGGTGGTGTATCGCCACTTCAAAATGGAGGGGATTCATCTCCTGCCGGATATGTTACTCCGAGGGGACTGGATGGTCCGTCTGGACCTCAAGGACGCGTACCTCACGTTCCCCATTTTTCCTCCACATCGCAGGTTTCTGCAATTCCGGTGGCGACAGCAGGTATTCGAGTTCACCTCTCTCCCCTTTGGCCTGTCATCTGCCCCGTGGTGCTTCACCAAACTCCTCAAGCCGGAGGTGGAGCTCCTTCGTTCGAGTGGAATCCGCCTCATTATTTACCTGGACGATATCCTCCTGATGGATCAGTCCAAGAATTTTCTTATCTCCAATCTGAACACGACTATTGCGCTGTTACAGGATCTGGGTTTTGTTATCAACTTCCAGAAATCCGACCTGACCCCATCGCAGTCGATGACGTTCTTAGGGTTTCTGATAGATTCCCAGGTGGCTTCCCTAAGTCTCCCACTCCAAAAAATTGCGAAGATCAAGAAGGAACTGAGGATCGTGCTGAGACGGGACAAGATCTCGCTTCGCCAGTTAGCCAGAGTGGTGGGGTTACTATCCTCATCGATTCAGGCTATTTTTCCAGGCCCTCTTCATTACAGGGCTCTCCAACGCCTCAAGGCACATCACTTACGAAGGGGGCTGACCTACTCTGAACGGATTGCTCTCAATTTGGAAGCCAGAACGGAGTTGATGTGGTGGTTGGACCACATGGAAGCGTGGAACGGGAGGGCCATCTTCGGCTCTGCACCCGATTGGATCATAGAGTCGGATGCCAGTCGACATGGCTGGTGAGCTCATTGCGGGGATTTGTCCTTCGGGGGTCGTTGGGCGCCTCAGGAACTCGACCTCCATATCAATTGTCTGGAACTTCTGGCGGGCTCGTTCGCGATCAGATCCATGACCCGGGACAGGGTTTCTTGTGTGGTCCTTCTCCGGATGGACAATGTTTCGGCGGTTCAGTACATCAACCGCCTGGGGGGAACCCGATCCAGGGCACTAGCCGAACTGGCGAAGGATTTTTGGCATTTTTGCCTCGCGCACCAGATTTCTGTCACAGCGGAATACCTACCGGGCATTCACAATGCTACGGCGGACTGGAACTCCAGATATCGGACGGATTCCAGTGACTGGCAGCTGGATCCAGCGATTTTCCGGGCGATTATGGTCCATTGGGGTCCTTGTACGGTGGACCTGTTTGCCTCGAGGTGGAACGCGCAGATTCCCCGCTATTTCAGTTGGCGCCCCGATCCGGGGCGGAGGCGGTGGATGCGTTGCAGCAGAACTGGACCTCCTTTCTTGGGTACGCATTTCCCCCGTTCTTGATGATTCCGAGAGTCCTGTCTCTGGTATGCCGTCAACGAGCCACGATTATTCTGGTGACTCCGTTGTGGCGCTCTCAGGCGTGGTTCCCAACCCTGCTAGAGCTGTCGTGCGACTTTCCTCTTCGCCTTTCCTCTACACCCCTCAATCCTTCGGGATGCATCGGGCCAGTGCCATCCGTTGGTCCACCAGGGTCACCTGAAGTTGGCAACCTGGAAGATTTCCGGAGCCGCTGGCACAATTGCCGACTTTCGCAAGAGGCTCAAACCCTCATTTCCCAAGCCTGGGCCCCTGGGACTGGAAAGAGGTACAAGTCAGCCTGGTCTAGATGGGCTAGCTGGTGTCTCGACAGACATACCGATCCCTTGGGGGCCCACGTTACAGATGTGCTAAATTTCTTGGCGGAATTGGCCGCTTCAGGGTTGTCATATTGCACAGTGAACTCCTTCCGGTCCGCTATTTCGGCTGGACATCCACCTTTAGAGGGCTACCCAGTGGGATCCCATCCATGGGTTTGCAGCCTACTCAAGGGTGTGCGCCTGTCCCGTCCTCCCCACCCTAGATATTCTGAATTATGGGATGTTAACCTGGTCCTAAGGCTACTATCATCTTGGCAGGATAATTCTTTCCTTTCCAGGAAACAGTTGTCAGCGAAGTTGGCAATGTTATTGTGTCTCATATCTTGCAAGAGAGTCTCGGACGTTCGGGCTCTTGAAGTTATTGATTTCCTCAAAGAAGCCGTTCAAGGCGATCTCTTCACCTACCATTGCTAGGTGGGTTAGATGGATCCTTTCCGAAGCGGGGGTGGACATTCAGGTCTTCGGCACCCATTCAACTCGAGGTGCCATGGCCTCTAAAGCCGTCCAGGTAGGTGGTAGATTAGAGGACATCATGAAGGCGGCTGATTGGTCCTCGGAGTCGGTTTTCAAGAAGTTTTATTTTAAACCGATCCATGAGGCAGCCTCTCTGGTGGTAAGTAAGCTTTGAACTTGCATAATCCTCGCCTCCGGTCCTGATATAGAATGTAAAATTTCCTAGCTATCGTGAAGGAAAGTTTAAATTCTATTAAGGACACGGAGGCGAGGATTATCCCTCCTGTCACATGTTAGGTTCCGCCCCGCCCGGAATAGACGTGTGGACCAAGTTCAAGGTGGTATACTTTAGGTATTTTGGAGTGCAGGCTCTGTTGTATGATGTGTTTTTCTCCTGTACAGTTTCTGCTTACAGTGATATAGGATTTAGGTATAAGTACCAGATGGTTGATTTCTTTATTCCTAATCGCTTTGTATGCCTAATGTTTTCTTAGGTTTCAGCGGTTATGTGTTGCGGTCAATTATCAGGGGGCTGATGCTGTGTTACGTTTTCTCTTAGGTGCTGAGTCAACGACTACTTGAAGTTCTGCTGTCCCTTCGCAGTGAAGTCGACGGTGGATGACGTTACTCGGTGGCATTTATACTGTCAATGTTGTAGCTGTTCATTGGTTCACGGTTTCCATGACTACAGACTCATGGGAGTTGTAGTTTGTTATATATTTTTTTGTTGTACTTTGAATCTGCTGTATAATAAAAAGTGAAGAAAGAACTGCATAATCCTCGCCTCTGTGTCCTTACTAGAATTGAAACTTTCCTTCACGATAGCTAGGAAATTTTACATTATTTGTGCTTTATTTCCTTAAGTCCTGCACAGAGTGTTTGGAGGACTGCCGTTAGTTAGATCTGTAGAGTAAAAGGGCAATGGGAGAGGATCCTCGGGATCTTAAAGACAGGTAACAGGCGGAGCCTGAAATAATTATCTGGTGACAAAAAAGAGAGCATGGTAAGTATGAAATGTATTGGAGCGCTAGCCAAGACCTTGTATTTTTAATAACAATGCATAATAACTTGCATGGGCTTTCAGTTCCCCCTCTTCATCCATCAGTCTTCTGTATTGCCATTCACATTTTTTATGCACAGATAAGCAGCATGGGGGCACCATCAACCCACTTCAGCTACTGGCTTACCAGCCTCAAAGTGAGCTAGGGCAGCCTGCCCTTCAACAATGTGCACGTCCGCACAATAAGCAGTTCCCTTCAGTGCCGGACTACAGGATATATATTCTGTCTTTTAGACAGTGTTTGCTTGCAGACAATGTGTGCTTTTGTATATAAAAAAAAGTTCATAAACAAAATAAGCATTGCCAAAGTGAAAAAAGCCAACGCCAGACCTTTTTTATGGTCTGGCCTTTAAGACAGCATTAGCTTTCTCGCTAGTCGCTTGTTTTCACAAAATGTAAACATATCTGTATTTCCATCTATAGCTCTCTCTCCCTCTCTTTCATATATATATATATATATATATATATAAAACAAAAGTTAAAGTACATTGTAGTTAGGTGAAAATGTCAGTTTAACCGTAAATGTTACAATAAACAAACTCTAAAATTCACCAGTTATAGAGTTTTAGCAGCGCACTCTGCTGCCGGTGCCGGTGACAGAGGAGACCACCCTTGACGTAATTTTGTATCCAAGAAGTGAATCACCGCACTCCAAAAAATCTCAATGTTGCATCTCTATATGAAACAATCAACAACCACCAGCGCATTTCAACTCCTTATGGGTCTTGCTCACGGTTAGTGAGTCCTACTACTATTACCCTTAAATAGTAAAATTCCGTCCTGCTCATAATGATGCATTCTGGATGTAGTAGTTTAAAAGTATAACCAAACGTGATAAAAACAAAAATATACCATTCAATATTTTACAAGATGGATATGTTATAAACACCAAATGTAAAGGTATTACATAAACTAGCAAGTTAGCAAGATTGGTCCGCTAATATTATACTTCAAGTGTGCACTACCATAATGATGTTCTTTAATTCTTTTATCCATTCTAACTGAAAAAGAGGTTTGGTACATCCAACTGAATTGTTCAAAAGAAAATCAGTTCTTTACATTATATTTCTAGCTAATACTGGCAGTATTAGCTAGAAATAATAAAGTATAATATTAGCGGACCAACCGTGAGCAAGACTAATAAGGAGTTGAAACGCATTAATGGTTGCTGATTGTTTCAAATACAGATGCAACATTGGGATTTTTTGGAGTGCAGTGATTTTCTTCATACCTATATATATATATATATATATATATATATATATATATAGTTAGAGTTATGTCAAGAAAATATAACTCGTGCCTTAAGGTAACTATAACATGCACAGTTTTTTGGCAAAACGTTTACTGCAACTATTACATTGATATTATCAATAATGTTATCAGAAATGTCACGAGTGGCATAATTTTAGGTAATTAGCAGTGCATGGCGAGGGCGCGAGTTATAGTTACCTTAAGGCACGAGGTCCCCATCGCAATGGGGGACACGCGCCCCCACATATTTTAAAATGAAAGCCCTGGGAAGGTGGCGATCCCCAGGGCAGCGAGGAGGCCAAGGGCCCCCACATATACTTTTATTAATACTTGGGGTGGTGGTCCCCAGGGCGCAGCAGGGCCGGGGCCCCTCCTCGTACATCAAAAGAAAAGCCCTTGGGACTGGGGAAGTGGGGGTCCCCAGGACAGCGGGGGCCACGGGCCCCGCATATTAATTAAGGAAAGCCCTGGGGAGGTAGCAGGCCCCAGGGCAGCGGTGGGGCCACGCCCCCGCATAATTAAAAAGGAAAGCCTTGGGGAGGTTGCAGTCCCCGGTGCAGCAGGGGGGGGCGGGGGCCCCCGCATATACAAAAATGAAAGCCCCGGGAGGTGGTGGTTCCTGGAGCTGTGGGGAGCCAGGAGCCCCACCCCCGGCCCACACTAAATTTTTAATGTCCCCAGGACCTGACCAACCTGGAAGCCTCTAAAAAAAACAAGTGCGGGAGCCCACGCTTGTTTTTTTCTATTTTTTTTGCAGCAAAATCTTGAATATTGCAAACTTGCGGCAAAAACATAATTAAAAAAAATGTTTTTTTGATCTGGGGGTGTCCCTCTGGGACCTCCCCACCAGTGCTAAGGGGTAAGGGTGTATTTACCCTGGCACCTTTTATTTTATTTTTACTTTTTTTCTGAGACTCGGCTCAAGCCAATTCCCAAGATGGCTGCCAACATTTCCTGGTTTGAAGTGTTGGCAGTCAATCAAAGCTGTGCATTTCCCTCCATGAGCTTGTCTTTGTTTGGGAATACTTCGCGGCCAGAGATATACAAATTTGAATTTCCCTACATTTTTCAAAAACTACTGAACGCTTTTAATCCAAATAAGCAAAAGCGTAATCTGCATACTGACAGCTGGCATTCTCCCAAATTTGTGGGTTCAAGCTGTAGACGTGTCTAAAGAATCCTATAGGAATTGACATGGGAAAACCAATGTTTTTTGAGCCACCTTTTTTTCTCGGCACCCGCTTGATGGATCACCCTAAACCTTTCTGTGCGCAACAAGAATCACTACAACAATTTTTTGGGAAAAATTTTGTGAAGATTTGTCAAACGGTTCCAAAGATATAGGAAAGTCAAAAAATGCGTTTTCTATGGAAACATGGTCTTAACTATAACTACCTATTTGCGACCGCCACTTGGTAATATATATATATATATATATATATATATATATATATATATCGCCCACATAACCACATATATATCTGTGTGTATATATATATATGTATAAATATAGAGGGCCTTTTGGTCATGAGGCTTAATCCATTGGTCTGTTTTTCTGCCATTCACAATATATGTCTGCACACCATAGCATGGGACAGTGGTGCAGCCCACTTTATCCATCGGCACCCTTCAGTCTGAGCAACTACGCAAAGTCTTTCACATTGTTCACATCCAAATAAATGAAGTTTATTTTTTCTTCAGTGACACATTTGGGTCAAAGTGTGCTTTACTCTATTGTTTTACATTAACTTTAAATACCAGCTATTTATTTTGCCAGTTAGATGGTGATCTACCTACCCTCTTCTCTTTTAAATTTTATGTTATAACGTGGTTAAGTGACATTGTAACAATCTAGCTCTCGGTGAGTTGAGGGCTTGGTGAGTTGGACATTTTTTGTCTTCCTCACCATCACTAACAATAAAGTACATAACATCCCTGGTTTCATAGTCACATCACTGAATTATTTGAACGTATATTGTGTACTGCAAGCATATCTTGCCACATGTAGGAGGCTGCATGTTTTCTTCTTTTCTGTTTATTTTAATGGCACATGCTTGCAGTAAAAAGTTAAGCATCACACCGGTTTGCCAGGGCCAAACCGATTTACTTTGCCAGTGCTTTTTTAAACTTCATGTACTTCGCAAAGCAAACGTTTGTTTAAAAAATGTGAAATTTTAACTAGCGAGGTTTTATTTTTAGGTTTTCATAGGAACTGGCACCTTAGTAGGTGAAGATAGCCATCCCTGTAGTTAACATCTGTCCACTGGGTAAGACCACAACCCCAGACTGTGTCGCTCACCAGATGTGAAAACTACAACCTCCAGGCTCCGTCAATTCAACCAGATGTGAACAGCACAAAAAGCATGCCACTACAAGCCACACAAGGCAGATCAGTGCTCTGGAAATATCCAGTGATGAAATTAATCTCTACCCAATTCCTACCACGCTCTGTCCTGGATTAATACTCCAACACTCATTAGTCCGGCGGCCGCCTGTGGAATACCATACTTGGCTCTGTTATACTGTATTCTATATATGGGTAGATCTGCAAAAGGCTTCAACTAAAATCCAATATGCTTTTCAGTACTCAGAATCTAGACTCTCTGTCTGCCATTTGGACAAGCATGATATGACTTTCTGAAGAGATCTATTGCTCACTACTGGCCACCGATGGGCTTTCACATAGTCCACCATTGCAGGTTCCAGCAAGCCACATTCTATTGCATTTACAGAAAGGATAACTCTAATCCAGGATATCGTTGCATATCTTTGATCCTCTCACATCACACCCATGCCTGCTTTTGTCCATTAATACCACTGCCTGTACACTAGTAACCATAAACGGTGTGCCCATGTCACACCTCTCCATCCATCACCCCGCTAAGTGTAGCATCCTATAATCCAAAACGGCAGCTTGGGCTTTGTCACACATGACGCAGAAACACTTCCTCCACAGGATCAAACTAAGGATTGTGTGTGCTAAATTGAGAGCAAGACAGAGTTGAGGCAATTATTCAGCAACCACAACCATATTGTAATTGAATAGACAAGCCAGGGTTCAGGCATCCTGTTAGGAAACAGTACCAAATTGTAAGCCAAAGAACATGTTAGCATTCAGGCTCTAAGGTCAGGGAACCAGGAAGGTAACAAAACAACAACGTTGAGTGATGCAACAATGGTGAACAAAATGAATGAAAGCTAAGGAGCCAATACAATACGGAGAGGTTGCCAGGCATCCTCCCAAGGGAAGCAAACTGCTTATAAAGTCATTCTACCACTTATTACCTGCAAGTCCCACCCATGACCTTCGCCAGTGATACTTCTGATGCCTATCCACCACAGACTGGTCCTTCACAACCTTTTATGCATTCCAATTATATTGTTTGGCCATCAGTCCCAGAAACAAATCCCCGATTTTGCATAGGCCCCTTATCCCTGACACCAGCCATGTGTGAGTGGGGCCGAAACAGAATGGGTGTTTGGGGGCACACCTGATGAGGAAAGTTTGCCCTTTGACTTTTCTGGGCGGTGTTTCAGCCAGGGGCGGGGGCCACGTAGTGAGCAACTGTTTGGTTTTAGCAGTGTTTATAGGGTAAAAGGTGGGTCCACTACAATGCTGTCACTTTTACCAAGGAGGGATTTAGGAAGGGCAGTTTGTGAGCAGCTAAGGCTTGCAGGTAAGTCAGGTAGGACGGAATAGGAAGAGATAATGCAGTCATATAAGGCTTCAGAGGAGGCTTTAAGGATAGTAAATGTGGTTTGCTAATTGCTGCCAGGAGCCTTTGAGGTGAAAGGCCCAATCCAAGGTGTTTCCCATGGTACTAGCTTGCTCACCACTGCGTGCCAACTTAAGCCAGTGTCAAACGAGATGTGCAGGCAAGCATAGGGTACAGAGTAGCAGGTGCATGGTGAAGGCCCCTGTGGTGCCTGCAAGGCAAGAAGCAGGGCAAGCGATTCAGAGTGATGGCTTACCTTTAGAAGGTGCAATAGAAGAGCTCCCAGTAGGAGTGGGCCAGGACATTTAGATCCTCTGCAGGCAGCCAGAGCGTTCTACGAGACATCTGTGTACTCCCTCTTTGTAGTGATAGCAGATGGGAGAAAGAGGACACTAACAGCAGTAGCGCGACCTGCTTCTGTGCATGGATTGTCACTCAATGGCATGTCAGTGAAGAGGCAGACCAGAAGAGTGGCATACCTAGACATAGGGTAGCAGACCAAATTGGTGGTAAGGAGAGGAGAGGAGAGGACAGGAGGGAGGTGAATGGGAATACAAAGTGTTCAGGTGGATAATAGAGGCCTACAGGGAACTTAAAAGCAAGGACCTTTATGACAGGAATGAAAAGGGGGTTAAAGTGCAGAGGGCAGAGGGCTTTAGAACCACAATGGAGATTAAAGAAAATGAAGGTGCCTAAGGGGAAGGAGCAGGTTTTTTGCCACCCAGTAAGGGCAAGGGCAATGGAGGAAAGTGGGTTTAGGTGCCATAAAGTATTGAACAGATGGATTGGAGAGAAGCCTGCTCATCTAGCATCCTTGGCCTCCTGGAGACAAACAGGCCATCTGCAAGAAGACAGGCATGGCAGAACCTGGAGTATTTTGTGCAGCTCATAGATCCCGAGAGAGGACAAGGTTTGCTGCGACCAGCCTGACTGTAGCGGTGGACCATGGTGCAAACAACTAGGAAAGGTTTAGTGCAACTTCCTGTGGCACATCGCAAAACATCTGCATGATGAATGGGGCTATGATGAAGTTGGGGATGGGGAGTTGATGGGTATGAGTGGTGTACAGCGGGTCAAGGACATATATGGGGAAATGTCAACTTTGGATTAATATGAAAAGGAATTAGAAGAAGGGGAATTGGTGAAAGTAGCAGATAATGGGCAGGATTTGGAAGAGTGGAATCGGTGGGCAGCAGAGACTGCAGTCCGGAAAGGGAAGGGGCAAAAGAAAATGGACGAAGGTTGGTGTTTTACATCTAGTGAAGAAAAACAGAATTGACAACACAAACGTGCAAACACTGGTGACACGGTCACATGCAGGATGGCAGACTGACCCACTGGCACAGACCTTAAGGCCAAGTAAGAAGGCTGACGGTGCCAAGCCGTGGATGGTTTCCTAAGAGGGGAATGGAGGAGGAGGAAAGGAAGAGGATGGTGTTGGCTTTAGACAGTACAAGGGTAGGTCTGTGGCAAATTAAAAAATTAAGGAGAACGCATTGAGGTGATGGGCATTAAGGCGTTGGTGGAAAGACAACGAGAGGTGAGGAAAGGTGAAGGGGACAAAAGGAACAAAGATAGGGAGGAAAAGGACAAAGGGGGTTATTCTAACTTTGGAGGAGGTGTTAATCCGTCCCAAAAGTGACGGAAAAGTGACGGATTTACCACCAGCCGTTTTACGAGTCCATTATATCCTATGGAACTCGTAATACGGCTGGTGGTATATCCGTCACTTTACCGTCACTTTTGGGACGAATTAACACTCCTCCAAAGTTAGAATAACCCCCAAAGACAAGAAGAAGGGTAAAGACTTAAAGCTTTCATACATGGGAATAACAAAACCATTTGGGGCCCACTTGATGACATTGATAAAGGTGTTGATTTGGAAAGGGGAATATATTAAAGTTTTCAACTTGTCACATAGGAAATTTAGAGCCAAGGAGGGGACAAAAGAGATGGGGTATGAGCTAGCAAAGAGGCCAAACACGCTAATTGCAATTGAGAATTAGACGGCAAGATCCTTTTTTTTTAAACCTTTTTTATTGAGTTTTTTTTAAATTCCAAAACAGAAAGTGAGAATAACACCACTCCATTCATATTATTACAACAAACACCAATACCAATTACATCCCCTGCCAACTCCAGCCGAGCAATTTCACTATTAAATAGTATTTGGCTGAAAGGTGCGCACTTCATCTGTCAAATTGCGTGTTTTAGTCTGATGGGGTCTGGTGGAACGCCCCTGTATGCAGCCCATTTTTCTCATATCTTTCTGGTGTTTTTGGGGACAACCTCTGGATTGAAATATTGGCTTTTCCAGGCTCATGCATTAATTCAGACCCGTTCTACACGTTTCTTCAAGAGTGGAGCTCCAGTCCTTGCATTACTGTGTGATGTCCTTCTTGGCGAGCACGAGGCCCAGCCACTACAAAGCCAACGTATATCTGTTGCTGTCTAAGTCTACATTGATGTGTAGCAGGGCCATCTTAGAATCTTGTGAGAGCCGCCATCCAAGTAACTTCCCTGGCGTGGAGAACACATCTTACCAGAAGGGGTCAATCTTCATACTGCTCCACAGTGTATGAATTAGGTCACCCTGGTCTCTGAACAGCAGAGGCAAAGCAGCAATTCTATTGCTTCCATCTTCAGAGTCAATGGCACGTGAAATATGGTTGTTGTAGAATTTTGAGTGGAATCAATCAAAACCGAGCCACTATTCCTGAGGCCAGTGCCTCTAGGAGAATCTAAGGTTCTCGTGAGCAGAAGTCTGAAAGTTCAGAGAGGCCTGATATATAAAGCTCCAGACCATAACAGTTGCAGGTACCTAAAGAATTGAGTTTGGTGTAAATAAAAATCTTCTTGTGGGGTGGAAAAGGATTTCCTCTCCAATCCACATATGACATCGCCCAACTTGGGGATGCCAGTCATGTCCCAGCTCTGGAATCTCTGTAGCTGAAAGACACCTGTCTTAACAACCTTCTTGTCTCTTTTGGGAATCTGTTTCTCCACCCCAGCACTTTAGAAGTGTTGTGCAGGTGCATAGAAGCACCTATTTGAGTGGTGATAGGGATATTTCTGCCCTCTCCCCATACAACAAGTGTGCCAGTTGCTGCCCCCGCAATGCCCATTTCTCAGAAGCAAACACAACGTAACGCCACGGCGGCTGATAACCGCCAAGCATATTAGGACACACACATACCAATCCGTCACTATACAGCCACACACACAAGTCCGCCAGCCCAAAGGTCAGTGATAAACTGGTTTAGCAAAACCCACACCCACGAATCACGTGGCAGACATTCAATGGCGGTAAACCATTTGCGGTACATCGCGCAGCGCTCAAAATACACAAACAAAACAACACCACATTGGACAATTCAAACTACACACACCTGACACACATACATACACCACACCCACACCACTATAAAACACACACCCACATTACCCCAACTCTTTACGACTAGAAAGAACACAACCAGAGCCACACAACATCATCACCTATACACCATCCACGCACCTTACATCACACACTCCAACACATCACTCCACACACCCTCACCCACAGCACTCACACTGCACCCATTGCACCACAACAACACCGCAGATTCTCTGAGGAGGAGCTGAGGAAATCATCCAGGTAGAGCCACAGCTATTTGGAGCACAGGTGCAGCAGACATCCATTGCTAGGAAGATGGAGCTATGGTGGAGAATCGTGGACAGGGTCAAAGCCATGGGACAGCACCCCAGAACAAGGGACGACATCAGGAAGAGGTAGAACGACCTACAGGGGAAGGTACGTTCCAGAGCAGCAATACACCAACTAGCTGTACAGAGGACTGGTGGTGGACTTCCACCTCCTCCCCTACAACTAACAACATGGGAGGAGCAAGTCTTGGCAATCATGCATCCTGAGGGCCTGGCAGGAGTAGGAGGAGGACTGAACTCTAGTAAGTCAACTCTCTATTACTATCACACCCCACCTGCATGCCATCACAAACCCCCACCTGTACCCTCACTGCTATCACTTCACCACCTCCCACATACCCCACCATCACAACTCACTCATCCCAATACCAAGCCCTGCATGTAACACCAATGCATTGACACCCCTCACAGACCTGCATGGACACCTATCACCACTGCATGCACACTGGAGAGAATCACCTAGCCCACCAAATAGCTACTCACTCTAAGGCAAATCGGCCAGGGCAACAACATCCATAGAGGACAACATACAGGTGCACATGATGCACACGCAGAAACAATAACACTGCATTTACATCCCCACAGATCCCCCAGCTAATGTCACCGGAGAAGGGGTGCCAGCAACATCCAGGCCCCCCCCCCACAGGAGGCCCACAGTGATGACTAATATAAATTGGTACGTTTTTGCAGAATATATTGGCGCTTCCTGCCCTCAATTCACTTACTTTCTAGCCCAGAAGGTGCACTGAACAGGGTGAATACCCCCCAAAAAACCCTGTAATCAGCAACAAAGTTCCTGATAAGTTATATTTAGTTATTTTCAGGCACTTATCCAGCTAATAAATCACAATTAGTGTACTTCGCAATATATAGTCAGAAATTAAAGAATTTAAACAAAGGAAAGCGAGGAAGTTAAAAAGAGACAAATGGGATTACCTGAATGGTAGAGTTTTTACTTTTACTAGGAAATACGACCACTTAGCCAAGGAGACCATCACTAAAACCTCTTCAATATCTTCTTTAAGCTCTGACTCATCTTCAGTTGTTAGAGGGCAAATACGCGAGAGCGACAATGCTAGGAGAGAAGCAAGTACAAGTGCAAATCCCACAAATGGGAGTTCTTTTTTACAGGAGATGTTAAGAATAATGCAAGGGAATTGACAACAAAGAAGAGAAACAACAGGAAAACCAGGAGGGGACACAGAGATAGGTAACGTTACACAGAGACGAGGGATAAAAACAAGATCTTGGGACAGGAAGACACATGGCCCATGACAGGGCAGCAAATAAATGTGATTAACTTGTCGGATAAACACCTAACGACAGATAAGATCTCCTTACTTAGCACAGGGCTAGGGTTTTGCCCTACTAATAAGGGAGATTCCTGTAAACAGCAAACTGACTTTTTTTTAAATACGTGAGACGTTTGAAACTTAAGAGCTTTTTTGATATTAAGAAACAATTGGGACAGAACTCTGATCCTATAAGGAGATGAAGTATAGTGAACTGACGATACAGGACATTCATGATACAGCAACCATAATGTCCGTAACAGACTATGAGGAGGTACCAACTATCATTCAAAAATTATTGAATGATTACAAAAACAATTCAGATCTACATGAAACGAGTAGTTTGAAGAAGAAATCCAGTTGGACACCAAGAATGGGTAATGATGGCAACATTGAAGTGTTCTATAAATTAGTAACTAGGGATTATAGAGAACACATGTTTAGAACGAAAAATAGAAGAATGAGGACTAATCTTACTAGGAAGGAGTGGCAAACTTTGAAATTACAACAAGAAGATGAGGACAGACATAATGATTAGACAAGCCGACAAAGGAGACAATACTGTTGTTATGAACAAGAGAGATTATGATGAGGAAATTTATAATCAGTTAAATAATGAAGATTGCTATGAAGCTCTCCCCTCTAATCCAATACATAGTCTTACTATTGTAATCAATAATTTACTAGGGATATGGCATCAACAAGGGTTGTTGGATGAAGAAGAGTACATGTATTTGAAAGTAGATCGACCTAGATATCCATGCTTCTACACTCTACCGAAAATACATAAGAATCTCCCTTTTCCCCCTGGGAGACCAATCATTTCAGGGATTGAGGGACCTACGGAGAAAATTTATGAATTTGTTGATATATTTGTACAACGATTGGTAGACAACTTGCCATCTTATATCAGGGACACCAAACAGATATTAGGATTGTGGGGGGATATACAGTGGAAGACAGACATATTGTTAGTGACTTTCGATGTGGTGTTATTATATACGAGTATTAAGCATGAAGTAGGTCTTGAGGCATTGAGGTATATGCTAAATCGTAGATCAGTAAGTTTGCTTAAACATACAGAAATTATTCTGAATATGGTGGATCTAATCTTGAATCATATTGTATTTCTTTTCAACAACCAATGGTATAGACAAAAACAAGGAGTGGCAATGGGAGCCGAATTCTCCCCTTCTTATGCCGATCTCTTTATGGGATGGTTTGAGGAGAGGTGGGTCTGGGGACCTGGTGCCAGAGACTGGCAAGATTATATATTGTATCGGGGACGATTTATTGATGATTGTTTCATGATATGGACAGGCAATACAGAGCAACTCATTACATTTTGTGAGTATTTAAATAATAATTATGTAAATATAAGATTTACCTATCAATACAGTAAACATAAAATATAATTTCTAGATGTAGAACTATTTATCAGGGAGGATCACATTCACAGTAGATTATTCAGAAAACCTACTTCATGCAATGCAATACTACATGCCTCTAGCGCACACCCAAATCATCAGATACAAGCAATTCCATTTGGGGAATTAATGAAGGCAAGACGCAATTGTAGTAGGGACACAGACTTTGAAAAATGCGTACAAGATATGACATTACGCTTTGAACAAAGAGGATACAATAGGAATACTCTTAAGGTTGCACGAGAAAGGATCAAGAGAATCAAAAGAACTGAGACTTTATTACCACACATGAAATCTCGAGAGGAGGATACTAATAAGATACGATTGATCATGGATTAGACTGACTATGCACATATCATAAGGGAGATCATGAAACAACACTGGAATATTCTGAAACAAGATAATTTTTTTAATACTTATACCTCTTAAGGTCCGCTAATTACATACAGAAGAGGAAGATCATTGAAAAACTTGTTGTGTCGTACCTACCCAAGACCTCAGGCAAAGGAAATTTGGCTCACAGAAAATAATTTAGGTTTTTATAAATGTGGTCATTGTGGATCTTGCAAATAGGCTTGTCATGGCATAAAAGAATATGTTGATTGTAGTGGGAATATCTACCAATTAAGATCACATATGACTTGTGGTACAAAATATGTAATAGACATTATCAAATGTAAATGTGAATGCATATATGTTGGCAGCACAATACGTCCTTTGAGAGCAAGAATTGTTGAACACTTGAGAGCATTGAAACATATGGATGAGAGATATCCAATTCTACAACATGTACTGTCTTGTGTTAAACAAAATACCCATGAGAACATTAAAATCTTTGGTTTAGAATACATGCCTGTGGACCCCAGGAGAGGTAACAGGGAGTTACAGCTGAGACGTAGGGAATCACTATAGATTATGAAATTACAAGTGGTGGAGGAGCGTCTAAACACAGACCATGAGTTAGAATATTTTTGGGGGATATAAATGCATGAGTACAACAACTCCCCATATGTTAGGGGAACTTTGGTACATACACACACAATTCTTTTTATAAATGAGACCCATAGTGTATAATTTACATATGTGAATTCAATAGTTCTGGATTAGGTACAAAATTATTAACAATTTTTAGTGACATCTCTAATTAGTATACTCACCTATTTTGTAAACTCAGGTTATGTGTGAATAGTTATTTATAGATATTCGATGATTTAGGATTAGATATATGAAGTAGGAGTAACAATAGAAATACTTTAAAAAATCTGAAATGTATATATTTAATAGCTTCATTTACACTAATTATTCTAATATTATGACATTGAGTATGTAGTAGATCAAATATGCACATAAATCACAAAAGTAATTTTAAATTAATAAGAATCTATATATTTAGTTACACTGCTTACAGTTATAAGACATTTTAAGCGAATTTATTTGTGTTAGCAGACTATTTCGATCTGCGATTGAATTCATGGGGATTTATGTGTATTTATACACACTAGTGAAATATACATTTAATAACACACACGGGGAGGAACAGCGGTCAAGTCCGCCTTTTGTTGTGGTCGGAGGGATGATAAAACTAAAATAGGACTAATCAGGGTGAGGTTGCTGGCTCACGCGCGCAACACGTAGAGCCAGCTATTTAACTGCTGAGTGCTCACTGCCAGCGTTTGATGAGCGTACCCGCATCAGACGTTGGCAAATCATAGGGATAATGGATAAAATCAGGTAGGCAGTTAGAGAGTCCTATTCTACAGGGTGCTATAATATAATCTCAACAGCACAAGTTTTGGAATCTATCTGTATTTATATCGAGGGGTAAAAACTATTGCATATTTTAATATGGGCACTTGAAGCAACTCCAAAACGCATTAGCGCTAATATGGATAAACCCAACTAATAAATCCCACTTGTGCAGTGATTAATCTAGATGGTGACTGGCAAGTGCATTTAAATTTTAGTTCATCTATTATGATTTTGTATGAATAATTATAGATAACAAATAACACAAGGAAGTCATATTGACTATTTATGTTCTAGACAAATGGAGAACAAACAAAGATAAGTTACGTTGGCCAATTAAATATGAAGAAAGAGAGTATAATAGAACAAGGATTATAACCTGGAAGTAAGGAATCTATTACTAAATGAAGGTCAGTTTAAATGGTAAACATGGCAATATACACAGGTGTGTGCATGTAGACAGTGTGATTGGTAATTGGAAACTGGGCTAATATTTTACATGATAATTAATATATTACCTGCACAATAAAACTATTAATACATTAATTACATTATTTTAATATATATATAATTATGTAATTTACAATAGAGCTCATGTTGAGGGAATATTACACAAACATTAATCACACAATTTAATAAGAATATTGGAGTTATTTCATTGCTTTCCACTGAACATCAAAGGGTGAATTAAATGCAGTAACAATACAAATGGTTACATTAAAGCTTTTTGTATGTTATATATTATTACAGCCCTGATGAAGTCTAATGGGAGATTTTCCTTATGAAACACGTGTTGGCTGATGTAATGAGGATATCTAAAACGGCTGATTTGGCTGACATAAAGCTGATGTAATGTGGATATCTAAAACAAAATTTATATGATTTGGATTGAATGGATATCTAAGGGATTTATGTTGGACTTTTTTTAAAAAAAAAGCTACAAGGCTCGATGTGGATATCACGTAGGCACATGTCAGAGCTGTTGGGAGCAAAAGGTCGAGGAGGAGTGAGTAGGGAAGATGTAGAACTGATGAGGTACACTGTGGAGAACACGTTGTGTAGTTGAAAAATCGATTAGAGAGGAAAATGTATGAATGTGCTTTTGAAAACATGTCCCATACAGAGATTTTGCCCAGTGCTCTAGTGGAGCCTGTTTATAGGAAGTAGTTTCTGCAGTGGAAGTATCTTTTTAGGCATAAGGCCAGAGCAATGACACTCCAGCTGCTGGGGGTTTTAAGAAAGGGTATGTGCAAGCTGGGGTAACCTGAAGGGGAGTCTAGGGTGTACACCTGCAGGATGGGGCAGCAGAGCAGGTGGCAAAAAGAGGTTGATAAAGTGACAGAATTAACAATCTGGGGAGGTGGTACTCAGAATGTTGTAGGAAATGCGAGTGGGAAGAACCAGAGGTTTATTTATGGGATGGCATAAAATGATTGCTTGTTTTCTAGTTGCTGTACCTGACATTGCTACAGAATTAATAACAATTTGAGCAGGTGGACATGTGTGTGTGAAGTGGGCAGAGAAGCAGAAGGCAGCAAGACAACAGGGGAGGCAGCTTGGATTCAATGAAGCAAAGATACGGGTGAAATTGAGTGGGCAAGGGTGGTTGGAATGATATAAACTACTATCCACTTTGAAAGATGCTGGGCACGGATGGATGTCCCGATGTTTTTAGCGATACATTTCGGCTAAAATATTTTGGTGAGGGTGAACGATTTAGCACTAATAATAACAATTAAGTCAGACTTAGCAGAAGTAAAAAGGCAGTGAGTAAGCACGTTTGTCCTGTTGACGGAATTGATACCAGGAAGGGTGCTGAGAAGAAGGGAGTGGCAATAGATTGAGCTAGAAGGAAAATGAAAAGAGAAATGGTGAGATACTCTGGGGAAACGAGCATAGGTAGAATTACACATCCTGAGGTTCAATACGGTAAAAACGTATTTTACTGAGACGTTGATGTTCATTAATCTGAGATGAGGATGGGGATGTACCTGATGCAGATGAGGGAAACGTTGGCCGAAACACTGGAGATTAAGAAGTGGTAAGGACAGACCAGGACTATGGGAAAGATGTGGGGCAGAAAAACATCTTATAAAGGGTTTTTCTGTGTGGCAGAGCTGCGAGATGTTTTACAATAAGAATGAGGTTGAATACACTTTGAGGTGGGCAAAGCAGCCAGCCTGGGGTGGGTGGTGGGGGGGGGGGGTAATAGAAAATGTGACATTTTATTCGCCAGGAACCTCAAGGTTTGGAATGCTAAGGGTTTGAACAAAGTGATGGTTCCAGGGGCCTGGAGAAGTGGGATGAATTTGAGTTGGCAATGTGTTTGGGTGGTCTTTTAGGGTAGCGGTGACAGACGTTGCAGGTTACACTGAGGTATAGTGAGATTTACAATCAGTTTTATAAGGCTATCAAAAGGTTTGATGATTGTGCTGTGTACCTTCAGTATTAAGGCGACAGTTTTCATACAATCGTTAGCCTTTATGGAGTAGTTTGTACGGTGTGCCTTGTTGTCCAAAGCAGTATGAAACATGTGCTTCTTGTGAAATCTTGTAAAGGGGCAGAATGCTATTACAGTGAAATTAGCCAGTGGCTGAAGTGGGCTTACCTACTGCCTGACGCCACATGCTGTAGTGGACTGAAACAAGTGTAATTGGCAGGATAAAAGACCAACAGATGAAGAGGGCTATCTGAAAGCCCCTTTGAGTACGTATATTATACATATAATTTTCTAAAATCAAAAGGTCTTGGCTGCTACCAGGCATAAATGACACAACAGCAGACCAATGGATGAAGAGGGGTGGTTGAAAGTCCCTATAAGTTAAGTATATTAGCCTTGGCTAAGGCCAGATCTAATGAAAGGAAGGGATTGCTGGACTGCACCTTGTTACAGTCACGGCGACTATTGGTAGCTATTAGTTGAACTCATGAACATTAGTCTAAAATACACATCTTTCCAGAAGAAAACAACATAGCAAAATGTTTATCGTACCTCCACTATTTAAACGAAAAGCAGCTTGTATATTTACTGTTCAAATAATGGCATGCTGGATGATTGATTTGTTGTCTCACTTAAGCAAAAACTTAAGAGGGTATGATTTGTAAGATGAACCCAAAAAGAGGCGAACTTCGTAGAGTACTATGATGTGATGAGAGTCAGACTTCATATTCATGGGATTTAAGCAGCAGATGAAAAAAGCAACACCAGTTTATTAAGAAATGAAAACTGCGATCCAACCCAACCCCATGATTTGGGAACATTCTTACTCTCCAACCATCTCTATGGCAGAGTAATGGCTGCAAGCAAAATTAATGTCTGAACTCTGAGGCTGTTGTCAGAGTCAAATCTTTTCACCTTTCATTCCAAAACGTTGTAGAGATGCATTAGATAGTACGTATTTTCCTTGAAAGGAAATGGAACAAGCAAAGACAGTCAAAGTGATAAAGAGCACCATTCATCTGAAGCAGACATCACAGTAGCGGTATTCGCGGGCTACACTGTTTATGCTTAGAAGACTAAGGAGCCAGATCTTGGGGGATGGGTGGAGCAGTGGCATAATGCAAAATGTTGGCCCCCCTATAGATTATGAAGAGGGCCTTGAATCCCCCATATCATACAGATAATAATTGACCCTGGGCTAAAAGGGCACACTTAATGCCTCGAGGCCCTCCTGAAAAGTAGGCAGCACCCCCTGCACTGTAGGTGAAGGTGAGAATGCAGGGCTGGCTTTAGGCCCATTCTTCTTAAATGTCTCTGATCCTGGCTGCACAGAGTCACATTATCTCACTGGCAACGCTCAGCCAAATTGGTAATGCTTCTTTGTTTAAGTTCGTGTCAGAGAGTCTCAGATGTGCTGAGCTTTAGACTTGGTCAGTTTTTCACCCCTGGGGCCCTATTGTTGATGCAACACACTTTTCAGTTTTTATGCCACGGCGCACCTTAAAGCAAGTGTAATGGGGTCCCGGGGGGGACCTGCCGAAGAATGAGGTCTCCCCCCCTGGGTCTTTGGGGAGGGTGGTGCGGTCCGAGGTGCCGTGGGCTCTTTTTGGGCGTCTTTTGGGCTTCATAGAAGTGGGATATATAGGTGGCCATTTTGGGCAGGGACAATTTTTCTGGCATATTCCTCGCATTTTCGAGTTGCGCTTTAAAAAAAAACAACAAAAAAAAAACAACGAGCGGGTTATCAGTAGTCGGAAGGCTACATACCGAGAATGTTTTGCAGCAAGCACTGTACTTATACCGGTATCTCGAGTCCGACGTTTTTTTTCCTGTACGCGGCGAATGTCGGCGTTTCCTGAGGATGGAATCTGGGCTACTGCAAGAGGCGCTGGCATTATTGCGTCGGGCCGGGCGCATGGACCTCTTAAACCAAGATGGCCTGAATGCGCTGCGCCTGGCCCGTAGAGCGGCCCAAGGGGTTGCGGCCGCAGTTCTGGCGTGCTCGCCGCCTCTTTCGCCGGGCTATGTCAGGAAGGTGAGTAGTCCTGGGTGGGCCGCGGGGCGGGCCGCGGGGCGGGGCTGTGGGCAGGCAAAATGCAATTTGGGCAGTGCAGCCTTCAAGGCTGCCGGCTTTGGTAGGCGGATCGGGGCGTCGCCGCACACCCAGAAGGGCGGGGTGCGAACGGCGAGGTCTCACGGTGCGAAGAAGAAGGGGCGTGGGTCATTAACTCTGAGAGTTTAGCGCCCCCGCGTAGTTGCAGGCAAGGAGTTAGTGAGGGCCCAGCAGGACCATAGCAGCGAGGAGGGGAGCTGGAGGGGCGTGAGCCCCCAGAGTTCTGAGGAGCCGGGGGTAGCTGAGAGATGGCGGCAGGAGCTGGTTGAGTGCAGTGAGGATGAGGAGGGTGGAGTGGGTGTTGATTGTGGGGAAAAATCAGACCCTTCGATACCCCTTTCTAAGAAGTGGCCCACTATGCTTGAGTGGAGTAGTGAAGGAGAGGATTTAGGAGGCCAAGGGGCACAGAGGTCCCGTTCACCTTCCCCCGCCACGTTGCAGAGTTCCCCGTCGGGTTTGTGGGGACTGGGAGGGCAAGGTTCCAGGTAAGCCACTGGTGGAGAGGGTTTTTTCGCGGTCCAAGTACGGGGGTTTCAGGGAGGCACGTGTGGGTGACAGGGCTCGGGGGGGGGTGCAGCCCAGGGTTAACGTTTTTGCCGGTGCGCCAGACCTTTTTTGGCAGAAGGAACGGAGAAGCCAGGTGAGTCCGGGGCGGCTCGGATACCCTGGAGTGAAGTTCAGGCAGAGCCTAGTGCGGCCGGCCGGTGTATGTCAACAAGCGGACGGAAGAAGAGGTCGTCGACTGCGGATGCTCCTGAGGGGGGGTGTGGTAGTACGGGTATTGCGCCCGGTAACGCCGCCCCTCTTTGGGAGCAACGTCCGGGTCCATCAAGGCTTTCACGGGGTGAGGTCGCGGGCGTAGAGTCCCAGCAGGAGTTCGATTCACGGGGCACCTGGGCAGCGGCGGTACAAGGAGGGGGCCCATGGTGCGAGGAGGCATGTGTTTTGGATTTTGATGAGGACAGTGTGAAGAAGGGTTGAGGAGAGGGAGGAGTAGGATTGGTGGCCACAGGGTGGGGCGGGGCCCGCTAATGCTCTGTCTCAGTCATTTAAGAGGGCCAGGCCAGTGCAACCGGCTTTCGGGAAGATGTTGGAAGGATCCCAAATGGGTCGACGGAAGGAAGAAGAGCGGCCACCGTCTTTGACTGCAGGTGAGGAGAGCGCTGGCGTTCGCAGGGTTTCGGTTGAGGCCACGGGGATCTGGGTAATGGCGCAGCGCGGCTGTTTAAGGGCATTTACGTGTCCGATGTGGGCGTCAGGACTGACAAGGCAGTAGGGTCAGAGCCCATTAAAGGGGAAGGTGCAGACAAGGCGGCGGACGGAGGCGACAAGGCAGGTGGGGAGGGCGGGGGCAAGGAAGGCAGCAAACAGCAGGAGGATAAGGGGGATCAGCCGATAGCGAAGCGGGCATGGCTACCATACATGGGCACGGCTAAGCCGTTGGGGGCCCACCTGATGCAGGCCACTAACGAGAAGATTTGGAAAGGGGAGTATGTTGGGGTGCTCAAACTTCTGCACAGGGAAGTGAGAGCAAAGGAAGGGTCTAAAGAGGAGGAGTTTGAACTGGCCAAACGTCCGAGGGTGCCGGTGAATATTGAGAATTGGACGGCGGCATTTTTTATTTTTGCCAGCGTCTATTGCGAGAGTTATCCAGAGCGGTCCGTCGTGTTGTTTAAGTACATGAATATAATTCGGAAGGCCCACCTCAATTATGGGGGGTTTGCATGGCGCCAGTACAACGAGGAATTTCGCGCTCGTATAGCGGCAGATCCGGAGGTCAAGTGGGGGGAAATAGATGCCGATCTTTGGCAGCATACTATGGGTCCGGCGAAATTTGGCAAAACCGTTTTTACGGCCAGTGGTTTACCGATCACTTACTGGCCCTTTCGGGGGTGCCCCACCCAAGGGGTGGGGAACGGGGGCAATAATCAGTCTGGAGCCAGTCCGTCAGGCAGCAGCCGAACAGGGGCCTGTTGGGACTACAACAAGGGGATCTGCCACAGGGAATATTGTAAATCTCAGCACGAATGTTCTAAATGTGCAGGGAGACATCCGGTCACTAATTGCTCCAGCCAACCGTCCTCGGGAGCGTCGGCCACTCAAGGACAGGGGTCTTGGGTGCGTGAGCAAGCAGGGAAGGTGGGGCGCGACCAAAGATTTAGGCAAGGAGCTGCTGGAAAAGGCTTGTACTCCGGTTAAGGTGGACGCGTTGGCGGTGTGGTTGTGTTGTTATCCGAACGCGAGTGACGCGGACATGCTGCGTCGGGGTTTCACTCACGGTTTCAGGCTGGGATATGAGGGCCCGCGGCAACGTCAGTGGGCGGAAAACTTGAGATCAGTGAAAGGGAAAGAAGATTTAGTTCGGGCTAAATTAGAAAAGGAGGTGGGAGAGGGCCGCATGGCGGGCCCCTTTTCGCATTGGCCCTTGCCCAACCTCATCTTGTCCCCTATTGGCGTGGTGCCAAAGAAAAAAAAGGGCCAATATTGCTTGATCCAACATTTGTCTTGGCTCGAGGGCTCTTCGGTGAATGACTTCATTCCGGAGGAGTGCACGCGCGTGTCGTACGCCTCGGTTGATGTGGCCATTGGTATGGTCGATGCTTTGGGGCATGGGGCTTTGATGGCAAAAACGGATATCAAATCGGCATTTTGATTGCTCCCGGTTCACCCGGATGATTTTGAGCTGCTGAGTATTCAGTTTGGTGGATTTTGGTTCGTGGACAAACCTCTGCCTATGGGGTGTGCAAGCTTGTGTGCCCTGTTTGAATGTTTCAGTTCTTGCCTGCAATGGATCTTTATGGAAGTGTCTGGGCATGCTCAGGTTACGCATTACCTGGATGACTTCTTTTTTGCGGCAGAGGCTGACTCTCCGCGGTGCGCGGAGATGTTGCGCATTTTTCAGGGCATTATGGGGGACCTTGGTGTGCCCTTGGCCCCCGAGAAGACAGTGGGGCCTAGTACGGCACTGTCGTTTCTTGGTATTGAATTGGATATGGTGGTGGGTACGGCGAGGCTGCCGGAAGAAAAGAGAGTGGACAGGATCCACAGGATATCGCATGTGCTGGAGAAGGAGAAAGTCACGGTACATGAGTTGCAGATATTGCTGGGCCATTTGAATTTTGCATGTAGGGTCGTGAGGGCGGAGAGGACTTTTTGTCGCTGCTTGGCTTTAGCCCTCACGGGTAAGACTCTGCCTCACCACCATGTGCGGATCAAAGTGGGCGTGCGAGAGGATCTTCGGATGTGGCTCACGTTTTTGGAATCTTTTAATGGCATTCCTTTGAAAGCATGGCAGGAGTGGGAATGAGACGTGCAGATCTTTTCAGATGCGTCCGGGGCGACGGGGTTTGGAATTTATTGGGAAGGCAGGTGGTGCGCAAAGGAGTGGCCGTCCGAGAGGAGGGGTGGAGGGCGCAGCATTGCTTTTTTGGAACTTTTCCCCCTGGTGGTAGCGGTGTGTTTGTGGGGGGATGCGTTAAGACATAAGAAAGTGTTGTTTAGGGTGGACAATTTGGCGGTGGTCCATCTGGCGAACAGGCAGTCTGCAAGGGAACCCCAGGTCCTTGGGTTGCTTCGGGCATTTGAGCTACTGTGTTTGAAGTTGGACATTGCGTTTCTGGCGCGGCATGTGCCGGGAGTGGACAATGACATTGCTGATGTTTGTTTCGTTCGCAGTGGGACAGATTCCATGGGTTAGTCACGGGCACAGAGTTGTGCAGGACGGCGATGCCGGAAGAGCTGTGGAGCATAGGCACGAGAGGATGCTTCAGCTGGTGGTAAACTCTTTGGCGCCTTCAACTCGCCGGGCGTATGCAAAGGCATGGGAGGAATTTAGACAGTCGGGTGCGCGCAGTAGGAGCCGGCCAGAAGATGCGGAAGATGTGGTGCAGTTTATTTTGATGTTGATCGATAAAGGTCAGTCTCGGGTGACCATAGCGGGTAAGCTTGCGGCTCTTGGATTTATGGGGAAATGCTTGTGGGGCTACCAGCCGTCGGCTGGGGAATTGGGACAGAGGATGTTGGAAGGTTGGGCGAGGGAGTACCCCAATGCGTCGATGTCGCCCGGTGTCGCTACGCCTGTTAAAAGACTTGTCGGGGTCATTGGGTACGGTGTGTTTCTCGGGGAGGGAGGTTACTCTTTTTCGGACGTTGATGTCCTGGATGTTTTTTGGGGCTTTTCGGGTGTCGGAATTACTTGGTTCATAACAATCGCCGGGGATTTGCTGGTCAGATGTGCGGCTGGGGGCTCGGGGCGTCGCACTCCACATTCACATGTCGAAGACGGATCAGAAGGGCTCTGGGGTGGTGGTGTTCCTTAGGCGTTACCTGGTTTCGGCGATATGCCCGTTAGCGTTGGGGCGGCAGTGGAGCCTGCAGTCTGGTAGCTTGGGGGGTGTTGTTTTTAGACATGCAGATGGTACCAGGGCGACACCTTCTCAGTTGCTGGCAGTATTGCAAAAGGGTTTGGTGTACCTGGGGGAGGACCCACGTCTTTTTGGCACCCATTCTTTCAGGATTGGGGTGGCGACTGAGGCTGGGCGGAAGGGTTGGACAAGGGAGTCTCTCATGTCTTTGGGTAGGTGGAGGTCAGAGTCTATCAGGAGGTATATCAAGGGGCGGAAGGCATCAGCTGGGGGTGCGTGTTAATTGTCTTCTTTCTGTTTCAGGTGCCGGAGCTGGACCCGAGGAGGAGTTTGTGCGCATTTAGGTAGTCAGACATTCTTTTGTAAAATGGGTCCAGCGCCAGGCTCGGCGGACCTCGTTGGGCGCGAATTTGGGCTTGGATTTATGTTGATATCAAGTCCAGTGGTTTGGGAAGGGGGGTATGCGGTGGCAGGAGCTTTTACCGCGTTTGCAAGGGGCCCGGGGGGTGGCCCTTGCCCTGATGTTTTGTGCTTACAATTGGGGGAAAATGACATGGTAGTTAAGACTGGCTTGGACCTGTTGAAGGCAATGAAGAGGGATCTGTCGTTGATTGTGTCGCAGTGGTGTGGTTCGCATGTGTTGTTTACGGGTTTTGTCCCGCGTTGGGTGTGGAGAGGAGCGCGTAAACCAGGAGCAGTGGAAAGGGCAAGGCGGAAGGTTAACAAGGAGATGAGGGGTTTTTGTTTGGAGAAGGGCATTACGTTTTTAGAGCATAAGGATTTGCGTTTTGAAGACTCCGAATTTTTTAGGGACGATGGAGTTCATTTGTCTTTCATTGGGATGGCGCTGTACCTCTTACAGTTGAAGGATGATTTGAGAGCACTGTTTCGGTAGACATAACGGGGGCAGAAAAAGGCTGTAGGGCTTTTTCTGGTGGCGGCGAGGAGAGCTTGCAGCCAACAAAACACGTGCGGTTGGGCAGGATGGCAGGGAAATTGTGGATAGTGGGGGGGGTACAGCAGCAGGTAGCGACGGGCAGGAAGGAAGATTAGAAGTGTTCAGGAGGAGAACAAACGAGTAGGATTGGGAAGTAGTTTAACAGGAGTTGAGAGGGGTGGCAGGAGTACTTGACAGGGAGGGGGGAGGTCGGGGTAGGGGAGGGGGGAGGATTGTGGGGTTAGGTGGACTTGATGTCTAGTGAGGATTTCGTTTTGTAAGGCAAAGGCTGAGGTTAAAATGTTATAAGTGCACCTGTTCCAATAAAGCGGCCTTTTACACACAACATCGGTGTTGAGTTTCCGTGCCTCTCCTCCCCATTGGGTGCAAACAGGGAAAGTGTCACCTATTAGGAAGAATGTGCTGCTCTCAGGGCAGCTGCCAACTCACGTTGCCTGCAGGGCAGCTTCTCCCCTCCAGAGTGCTGCTGAAAGAACACACGTTTTTTGTGTATCTCCTAGAGGCATGCCTCTGCGCTCATGTCGGTAATACGGCGTGGGCCGAGACGCAAAGAGATTCCCTGATTTGTATGGGGCCACGCCCCCATGCAAATGAGGGAACACCATCTCTTCATAGCGCTGGCTCGACATATGTACCAGAACTATCTGTATTACAGGAGAGGCAACACAAGCTTCTGCAGTCCCATCTGTAATACCAGTGTGGCTCCGGGGAGCACACAGTGAGCATAAACACCCGTTGCGCCCCTGCAGCATTTATTGAGTACGGGCCCAGTTGGCATTACCTATATATTATCTAAAAGGATAGATCCCCTTTCTAGACAAGAGTTTTATGTGTCTTTCCTTGGAGATCCCAAGCTTTGTGTGGCAACTGGTTTCATACCTATGAAAGAGTTACCAAAGAACCTAAAATCTCCCCTTCTCTCTTAATCCCTATTTTATGCTCTTATACTCCCATTTCATTCCCTACTGTTACCATATGGATTAGATGGATTCTATCGGAAGCAGGCATAGATGTCTCCATCTTTGGTCCCCATTTGTTCAGAGCTGCTAAGGTGTCAAACTCTTACGCAATGGGTGCTTGCTGTGTTGATATTATCCAAAGGCAAACTGGTCCTCTCATTCACTGTTTAGGGAGTTCTATTTTAAACCATCAAGTCATTCTTTTTCTATTGTTCTAGCTTTGAATTTCCATAGGCATTGCCTCCAGTCCTGACATAGAATGTGAAATTTTCTAGTAGTTCTGAAACAGATTTTCAATTCTATTAAGGACATGGAGGTGAGGTTTTTCCCGTACTGATTATTCTGGCTGTTGTCTCATTAAATGCTGTTTATGGTTAATTAAGTACATGCTTTGCTGTAGTTCTTTTTTTCCAAACCCAAGGAAATAATACAAATATGGGTCCCAGTGATATTTATTATGTTGTATCTGTTTGCATTTATCCATAATTATTTTTCAAGCATTTTATCAGTACTCATTTTGTTAATGGGAAGAAAAACGGTGCAGCTTATGTTTTACCAGATTTATTTTAAAATGCAATAACCCTTTGCACCTGATTTTTATAGAGTTAGATATGTTTATATGTGCACAAAAAGAAGAACCTCCATACTCATCTGAAAACCTTAAAATAATAGTGCATACATTTCAAGAGAATTTACAGGCATTAACACTCTGATTTGATCACTGACTGCAGGCCACTGAAAAGCTGTTTGCTATTTACCAGTGATGCTGATATGATCACAAGATTCAAAGAAAGATTATGGGGGTGATTCTGACCCTGGCGGTCGGTGATAAAGCGGCGGCCAACCCGCCAACAGGCTGGCGGTCCGAAAAATGGAATTCTGACCCTGGCGGGAACCGCCAACAGAGACCGCCAACTTAACACTCCGACCGCCACGGCGGGACAAACAAACAGCGCGGCGGTCACCGCCAACAGGCAGGCGGCAGACAATGTACCGCCCACCCTATCACAACTCACCAATCCGCCACCTTTTCCGGGGCGGGAGCACCGCCGATAAAAACACGGCAGAAACAGCCTACGAACGGGAAAACGCTCACCTCTACGCACTCCACGAGGATGGAGGACAGCATGGAACCCGAATTGAACATCATACCTGCTCTCGTCTACCTGCTCATCTACCACGAGGACGAACTCCGCCGCAGACGTCAACGGTGAGTACTGCACCTACGACACACGGGAGGGGGGGAGGAGGAAAGGTTACGGGCACACACATATGCGACCCCCCCCCCCCCCAAGATGTACACACCAATGCAGAGCAACAACTCACAGTGACACCACCCAAACACCCGTAAAAAATACAATCACATAACCAAATTGAGAATAAATATTTATGAACAAAATAGTCTCAGAAAAGTATTATCAACCATCAAAACTTTCTTCTGATAAACAAATTATTTACACAGCAGTGGATAACTGAAGCAAGTAGTCCTGCACATCTTACGAATCCATCATGTCCGTGGGCCAAAGTGTAGCGAAACAAGGGCAAAGCCCACACAGGAGACCTGAGTCCTTTGGAGAGAACACTGCAGGGGCATCTGGTGACAAAACTACAGGCACCTCAGGGGGAAGGGAAGGGGGGGCACCACAGCCACATGAGTCCACGACGCCAGATCCACGATGGGCCCACCATGCCCACTGTGCCATCCTGGGGAGTGCAAAGCCACAGTCTCTCAAGTCTCTACAGTGGGTGGGTTGCCCACTGTGCCATCCTGGGGAGTGCAAAGCCACAGTCTCTCAAGTCTCTACAGTGGGCGGCTTGCCCACTGTGCCATCCTGGGGTGTGCAAAGCCACAGTCCATCAGGTGGATAAATGTCCCCACTGGACAAGGAGGATGCATGGTGGGCACAGTGAACCCTGAACAGTGCCTGACAGGAAGGGCCCAGCGGAGCGGTGCTTGACAGGTAGGGCCCAGCAGGGCGGTGCTTGAGACGGCGGGGCCCAGCGGAGCGGTGCTTGACAGGAAGGGCCCAGCGGAGCGGTGCTTGAGACGGCGGGGCCCAGCGGAGCGGTGCTTGACAGGAAGGGCCCAGCGGAGCGGTGCTTGACAGGAAGGGCCCAGCGGAGCGGTGCTTGGGACGGCGGGGCCCAGCGGAGCGGTGCTTGAGACGGCGGGGCCCAGCGGAGCGGTGCTTGACAGGAAGGGCCCAGCGGAGCGGTGCTTGAGACGGCGGGGCCCAGCGGAGCGGTGCTTGAGACAGCGGGGCCCAGCGGAGCGGTGCTTGAGACGGCGGGGCCCAGCGGAGCGGTGCTTGACAGGAAGGGCCCAGCGGAGCGGTGCTTGAGACGGCGGGGCCCAGCGGAGCGGTGCTTGACAGGAAGGGCCCAGCGGAGCGGTGCTTGACAGGAAGGGCCCAGCGGAGCGGTGCTTGAGACGGCGGGGCCCAGCGGAGCGGTGCTTGACAGGAAGGGCCCAGCGGAGCGGTGCTTGAGACGGCGGGGCCCAGCGGAGCGGTGCTTGACAGGAAGGGCCCAGCGGAGCGGTGCTTGACAGGAAGGGCCAGCGGAGCGGTGCTTGAGACGGCGGGGCCCAGCGGAGCGGTGCTTGACAGGAAGGGCCCAACGGAGCAGTGCTTGAGACGCCGGGGCCCTGTTCAGCGGTGCTTGTCTTCATGGCGGGGCCCTGTTCAGTGGTGCTTGTCTTCACGGCGGGGCCCTGTTCAGCGGTGCTTGTCTTCACGGCGGGCCCTGTTCAGCGGTGCTTGTCTTCACGGCGGGGCCCTCTTCAGCGGTACTTGTCTTCACGGCGGGGCCCTCTTCAGCGGTGCTTGTCTTCACAGCGGGGCCCTCTTCAGCGGTGCTTGTCTTCACGGCGGGGCCCTCTTCAGCGGTGCTCTTCTGCACGGCGGGGCCCTGTTCAGCGGTGCTCTTCTGCATGGCGGGGCCCTGTTCAGCGGTGCTTGTCTTCACGGCGGGGCCCTCTTCAGCAGTGCTCTTCTGCACAGCGGGGCCCTGTTCAGCGGTGCTCTTCTGCACGGCGGGCCCTGTTCAGCGGTGCTTGTCTTCACGGCGGGGCCCTCTTCAGCGGTGCTTGTATTCACGGCGGGGCCCTCTTCAGCGGTGCTTGTCTTCACGGCGGGGCCCTCTTCAGCGGTGCTCTTCTGCACGGCGGGGCCCTGTTGAGCGGTGCTCTTCTGCACGGCGGGGCCCTGTTCAGCGGTGCTTGTCTTCACGGCGGGGCCCTCTTCAGCGGTGCTCTTCTGCACGGCGGCGCCCTGTTTAGCGGTGCTCTTCTGCACGGCGGGGCCCTTTTCAGCGGTGCTTGTCTTCACGGCGGGGCCCTCTTCAACGGTGCTTGTATTCACGGCGGGGCCCTCTTCAGCGGTGCTTGTCTTCACGGCGGGGCCCTCTTCAGCGGTGCTTGTCTTCACGGCGGGGCCCTCTTCAGCGGTGCTCTTCCAGTCAGTGTAGGGAGTCAGACCTGGCCTGGACAACCTGCTCACTCGCCCTCCAAACGTGCAGTGTCAGGCCCCTTCGGAGACGGAGTCCTGGGCCCTTTGGTGTCGTCCCTTGCAGCCGGGATGGGGCGTGTGGGACCCTCCTGCTCCGCGCTCCTGCTGGCTGGCCTCTCCGCCCTGCTGCCCTTCCGCTCCTTAGATGGGGCTCTCGGGCCCTTGCCTCCCCTGGCTTTTGTGGCAGGTGAAGTGGCCTGAGTTACCTCCTTGGGGGCAGCCGTCTCAGTCCGCTCACGGCGGCCCTTCACTTTCCGGGTCCTCTTGCCTGGGGGGGGGGCTACCAGTCCCCTTGCTGCTCAGTGAAGTGTCACTGCCGCCAAAGGGTGGACTCCATATTCCATGCACCACTTGTACCTTGGAAGCTGGGCTGGTGGTGGCTGAGGTGCCTTTGGGACTTTTCCCAGATGGAGGGGGTGGGTCAGGGGAGGGGAAGAGGTCAACATTTGTGAGGTAATATTTCTTTGGGCCAGGGTAAAGGGTAGGAGTAGTGGAGATAGAAGTGGAGGAAGAGGATGTGGTTGTAGGAGAGTCAGGTGTGCTGTCCTTGGGTGCAGGTGACTGAGACGTAGGCTGTCGTGAGGTGGTTGGCTGTTGTTTGGGTGTCTGCCTGCGTTTATGTGTCTTGGAAGAGGGGGTGACAGACACAGTGGGAGAGCACACAGGGGACGTGTACATGGCAGTGGGGGTGGTGACTGCACGTGTGAGGACTGTAGTGGAGGGTGTGCTGGTGATGGAAGAACTGGCTGATGTTGGTGTGCATGCAGGTGTGAGTGTAGACGTCACAGGGAGGGAGGAGGGAGACGAGGAGGAGGGGGACACAGAGGTGGTAGTGACTGTTGGTATGTCTGCAACTGGGTGTTGCTTGGGTGAATGCTTGTGTGTTCTGTGGTGCTTATGTTTGGATGAGCTGGCCTTGGGTGTTGAGGTGTGTGCAGGCTGGTCAGATGGTGTGGATGGGATAGGCTGAGGAACAGGAGACAGAGAAAGGCTGGAGGCAGTTAGAAGAGGGAGACTGGAGACAGGGACAATGGCTGCCGTCAGTGCTGAGGCCAGAGAAGTGAAAGCTCGTTGATGGGCAGCCTGACCCGAATGAATGCCCTCCAGGTAGGCATTGCTCTGTTGCACCTCCCTTTGCACCCCCTGGATGGCATTCAAAAGGTCAATGAGCTCCGCACTGAGGGCAGCAGGGGTAACAGAGGCAGGGGCTGAGGTGCCTGGGGCGAAGGAGACGCACGCCTTCCTGGGCGAACGGGCATGGAGCGAAGACTGAGGGGCTGCTGAGAGGGCGGTGCTGGTGCGCTGGGTGGCGGCTGTACCTGTTGTTGCTGGGGGCACAGATGTTGCCGCCCCCGCCAGGGAGCTCCCAAACGAGGACGTGTCCGTGTCGCTGGTGTCTCCACAGGCCCCCGTTGTGGTGCTCCCCTCGCCCTCCGGATCACTGGTGCCCTCAGTGTCTGTGTCAGTGCCCACCGGGGCCTGGTGACCTGCAGCTCCCTCATGCTCCGACGCCAATTCTCCTCCGCCTGATGATGCTAATGCACAAGAAACAAAGAATAAGGGTGGGGGGAGAAAGAAAACAAAATTGAGTGCATGCCTTGTCAATAGCCTTGGCGGAGAGGACAGACACAGGTGCCTCATGCACTAAGCCGCGAACTTGGGGTACACTACTCTGTACTTCTGACTAGGCCAACAGGTCGAGGGACAACAGACGCGCTCATGGGTGATGTTGGACCATGGATAGCTGCACTTGGCACCCTACAGAGGAGGTGAGCGGGGGCACAGGGCCATGTCTGAGGGAGGGGACTACACGACAGAAAGCGCCCTGGCCTACTGTCACCCACAGCCCTCCTCCCCCACCCAGACGCCTCCACTGCGCGTATAGATAGGAGAATGTGCTGATACTCACCCCCTTGTGTTTGCTGTGATGTCCTCAAGCGCCCATCCAAATCAGGGTAGGCCACCGCCAGGATCCGGGACATCAGGGGGGTCAGGGTACGACTGGCACCCCTCCTAGGTCGGGAGGCCATCCCCAGCAGTGACTCGGCGGTCTTTCGGGTTCCGCGGTGGATGTCCTCCCACCTCTTCCGACAGTGGGTGCCCCGTCTGGTGTAGACCCCCAGGGCCCGGACTTCCTTGGCGATGGCAAGCCAAATATCGATTTTCTGATGGGCGCTCACCTGTTTGACATGTACAGGATGGGAAAGAGAAAACGTCACATTTCTGCATGTTTGGAGTACATGCCCCCCCTCCCCACCCTTGCCATGTGGCCCATACTCTCATCAGTCGTGCGTTGCATTCCTCATTTTCTCCCCACCCCACCAACTGACAGCCACCCCACTCCACACAGGCATTACCCATTCAATGTGCACTCAGTGTACTCACCTGTTGGTCTGGAGGACCGTAGAGTAGCGCATACAGGGGGAGGACCCCGTCCACGAGTTTCTCCAACTCTTCAGACGTGAAGGCAGGGGCCCTTTCCCCAGTCGCAGCAGCCATTGTCACTTCCAGACCGAGTTCACAGCAGCACTTGCAGTATAGGTCCTCTCCTGTGGATGATCAGGTCTCGAGTGATTAAGCAGTTAGAAAATGGCGGTCACGCCCGCGGCGGTGCGTACCGCGGCGGTGCGTACCGCGACCGCCGGCGCACATCGTCATTGGCTCATGAATCCCATAGGGTTCAATGTTAACCAATGCGACTTCGTACAGCGGTTTTCGACCGCCTACCGCCACGGTGTGCCACGCCAGCGCATTGACCTCACATCCCATTGTCCCACTTCACAGGTCAGGCAGCCGCCATTTCAAGGGCCCACATGGCTTTAATTCTACTGCGTCACACAGGCCTAGGCCTTGCATTTGCACACATACAAACATAGCAGTCAAAACATTTTCGTGTACTGTGCAAGCTGTGTTGTACGTACCTGTGAGTTGATTGACTCAGTGCTCCATGTTGTCCTTCCTAGGCACCGTCCGCAGGGACTTGCGAGGAGAAGGAGGAATCCTCCCGTGTACCAGCCGCTGGTTGACCTGTCGACAATGGAAGAACGCCATATAATACTCCGATACCGACTTGACCGAGCCACTATACATGAACTGTGTGCCCAGCTGGAGCCAGACCTGATGTCACCCATCCACCAACCCACAGGAATTCCCCCTCTAGTGCAGGTTCTATCAGTCCTCCATTTCTTTGCAAGTGGCTCATTCCAGACAACAGTGGCCATGTCATCTGGAATGTCTCAGCCTATGTTTTCAAAGATTCTGTCCAGAGTGTTGTCTGCCCTGATGAAACTCATGAGGAGCTACATCATATTCCCAGAAGAGGGTGATTTGGCCACAGTGAAGGGTGATTTCTATGCCCTTGGACATATCCCCAACATCATTGGTGCCATTGATGGGACCCATGTGGCATTAGTACCCCCAAATGATGATGAACAGGTGTACAGAAATAGGAAAAATTACCATTCTATGAATGTGCAGGTTGTCTGTTTGGCAGACCAGTACATCTCCCATGTAAATGCCAAGTTCCCTGGGTCAGTGCATGACGCGTATGTTATGCGTAATAGCAGCGTCCCCTATGTGATGGAACAGCTACAGAGACAGCGTGTGTGGCTAATCGGTGACTCTGGTTACCCCAACCTGCCGTGGCTATTGACCCCAGTAAGGAATCCCAGGACCAGGGCTGAGGAACGGTACAATGAGGCCCATGGGCGTACTAGGAGGGTCATTGAAAGGACCTTCGGCCTCCTGAAGGCCAGGTTTCGGTGCCTGCATATGACAGGTGGATCCCTAATGTACTCACCAAAGAAGGTGTGCCACATCATCGTGGCCTGCTGTATGCTTCACAACCTGGCTTTGCGACGCCAGGTGCCTTTCCTGCAGGAGGATGGTTCAGATGGTGGTGTCGTAGAAGCCGTGGAGCCTGTGGAGAGTGAAGAGGAGGAAGACGACGGTGAGGAAACAGACAACAGAGAAGCTGTCATACTACAGTATTTTCAGTAGCACACAGGTAAGATTCAGCCACGCCATTTCCCAGTTACTTAGAGCCTCATGCATCTCAACTTTATGTATTTCCCCCCAGCTCTTTTAAATAACATATTCTTTTTCCCTTCCCTTCTCAGTTGCTTAATGACTCATAGCCCGACTTCTGCTTGGTTTGGCCATGTACTACAGCGTATTGACATTGGTATGTTGTCATCACTAACTGACATCACATATTGTGAACTGTTATGTGTTGTACGAATTTTTGAGAATACAGCATGACTCCAAACGGTTTTCTGTGCAATAATTGTTTTATTTTGTGTGCTTAGATAATGGTACATTATATGATGACGGTGATGGGGGGGGGGTGGAGTGATGTCCATGGCAGAGTCCAGTTCTCAGTCTGACAGGTCTATTGTCCATATGCCTGTGGAAGGATGGAGCAGGGGCTGTTTGAGTTTGGACAGGGTGGCAATGTGGGACAGTGGGATGACTTCTGGGGGTATCTCATGCTGGCGGTGGTCTTGGCATGCTACTCTGTTTTTTTTTTGGGTCTTAGGCTCCTCTTGCGTGCTGGTTGTTCTTCAGCAGGAGGTGGGGTTCTTGTGGCCTGTCGTTGTGTGTGGGCCTCCTGTCCACTTGCGCCGGAGGAGGTGGTAGGCTGTTCCTGGCTAGTGACAGTGGCCCTGTGTGGTGCCACATGGTCCCGCAACTTGTCTTCTATCCTGTTGAGGGCCTGGACCATGCTCCCCATGGCGGTAGCGATGGTGGTGAGTTGGTTGCTGAACCGCATGTAGCGTTCTTCCTGCTGTGCCTGTATCTCGGTGAACCTGGCCAGTACCGTCGCCATCGTCTCTTGGGAGTGGTGGTATGCTCCCATGATGGTAGTGAGGGCCTCTTGGAGAGTGGGTTCCCTGGGCCTCTCCTCCCCCCCCTGTCGCACAGCAGCCCTCCGAGTTGCCCTGTTTGCCTGGGCCTCTGTCCCCTGGACGGTGTGCCCACTCCCACTGCCCCCAGGTCCCTGTTGTTGTTGGGGTGTTGGGTTAGCCTGGGTGCCCTGTAGTGGCAGACACACCGCTGCTTGACCTGTCCTAGAGACAGAGGCATGGGCCCGCTGGGTGGGAGCTGTGCTGTTGTTCCCAGGGGGGTTTGGGTCTGCTGTGGCCTGTGTCTGTGTTTGGGGAACCCACTGCCCAGAGGTCCCCGATGGTCCGGGCTGTTCATCAGGTTCCAGGTCGCCAGAGCTGCTGTCCTCACTGGGGGCCTGTTCCGGGGGTGGGATGGACATTTGAGGACCCTCCTGACCGGTGTGTTGGCGTTCGGGTCCTGCATGGGGTGAGAGAGTATTGTTATTGTTTCTGTGTGTGAAAAAGCGTGTGAATTATGGGTGCCCTTGTCCCCCAGTGCAGGCATTCCCTTGTGGGTGGTGTTGTGAGGGTGGTTTGTGGGGGGGATGGGTATGTGCAGTGGTCATGCTTAGGTAATGGGTGTCCAATGTTTGTGGTGGCATGCAAGGGTTGGTGAGGGGTTGGGTGGGTTGTGCTAGGGATACATTCTCAGGGATGATGTGTGATGGTGGGTTGGGGGTGAGGGTGGGGGTGTGGGTTGGCATGCTGGTGGGGTGGGGGGGATGAAGTATATGAGATAGGACTTACCAGAGTCCATTCCTCCGGGTACTCCAGCGAGGCCCTCAGGATGCAGGATGTTTAATACTTCTTGCTCCCATGCTGTGAATTCTGGTGGGGTGGGTGGGAGTCCTCCGCCAGTCTTCTGCTCCGCGATGTTGTGTCGCGACACCATCGAGCGCACCTTCCCCCGTAGATCGTTCCATCGTTTGCGGATGTCGTCCCTATTTCTGGGATGCTGTCCCACCGCGTTGACCCTGTCCACGATCCGCTGCCAGAGCTCCGCCTTCCTTGCTATGGTGGTGTGCTGCACTTGTGAGCCGAAGAGCTGGGGTTCCACTCTTAGGATTTCCTCCACCATCACCCTGGGTTCTTGGTCCGTAAAGCGTGGGTGTCTTTGTGGTGCCATGGGGTGGTGTGGATGAGGTGTGGGGTGGTGTATGTGGTGATGAGTGTGTTGGTGTGTGGTGCTTTGTGCTACTATGTGGTGTGTGTGATGTTGTAGTGTGCCTCTGTGTGTCTGGCTCTCTATTCTCTGATGTGTCTCTCTCTCCTTCGTCTCTGATTTTTGGTCGTAGGGGTTTGTGGGTGATGTGGGTGTGTGTTTTATATTGTATTGGATGTGTGGGAGTGTTGTTTGTATGTGTATCAGGTGTGTGTATTTCAAATTGTCCAATGTGGTAGTGTTTTGTAAAGGTGTGGGTATTTTGACCGCGGCGGTGTGTACCGCCAATAGACTACCGCGTTTGAAAGACCGCCGCGTGGATTTGTGGATCGTAATGGCATGGGCGTATTTCTGTTGGCGTGGCGGTGGAGGTTTGGTCATCTCCAGTTTATCGTGGGCCGCTGATGTGGCGGACTGCAATGGAGGTCGGATTTTTGGCGGTTTGGCAGTTGTGGGTCAGAATGACCATGGCGGCTGACCGCGGCCGCGGCGGTATTGTGGCGGTCTTCTGACCGGCGGTAAGCGGCTTTTACCGCCGAGGTCAGAATGACCCCCTATATTTTGCCAATTTCTCCTTCTGAGACTGCCAGTATGTTCGATCTTTCTTTGTGGAATATTGTGTATTTGTTGAACCCTTCTTCTAAAACATTCATGATGGCTTACTACTCTTAAAAAAAAGCTCCACATTCCATAAGATATACAGTGGAGATGTGGGAATTATGTGATGGTCAAATGTAAATAATACATTTAGACTGACCTTGCTCTCACCATCCCACCTGCTGTGAATGTTTGAGAGCTATGACAATATGCCGACCCAACCCTTCCAGCCTCATCGCAAAAATGTGTGTACTGCCAGTTTGGACTAGTCCATACCCACTTCATGAGGATTGAAGTCTGTTTTCCTCAGTTCATTACTGGAATTGTAGTTTTTTTTCTCTCTCATAGACATATTTCTTGTTCTTGCTCGTGGCTCCCTGTTCTTAAATGAATTGAAAATTCTCATTCACGACTTCCAGAGAACTTTCCGATCGCTCCTTTACTCTGAATTCATGTGTGAGGCTGTAGGACTACTAATTATCTAATGCATGTTCTTATAGATAGAAATGTGCCCATTGTTGGCTGAAATCACAAGAAGGGTGCTAAACGAGTGTGCAAGATTGTCACCTCTTCCTATTGGAACCCTTATACGGCAGCCTAAGACTGTGTTAAACTATCACTTTATCATTTTAATGTCAGTTATTGAAAAATAAAGCTCACAGCCTTACTTGCCTAATATAAAAGGATGCATCCAAATTCATTTTATATTAAATATGAGAATAAAAAAAGATGAAAGAAATATTTTTAAAATTGTATTTGGGATTTTTGTGAAGTACTCTGTTCCACCTCACTGAATCCTCGAATAGGTAAATACAGTAATTGTATAGAGAAACAAAACCCGGAGAAGGGAGACCTAAACAGGAAGACGACAAAAATGGCATCTTCTGGTAAAATCATCCAACCAAATATGACCATAAATGGTGTTGAATGCCTTGGTAATGGTTAGAATAAGCATCCTGAGTAATCTATGGAGTGATGACATGGTTGGCATTACCAAACAAACACAAATGATGGCCGGAGTGTAGAACCAATCAAACATTCACCCCCAGTCACAGATCTAGGTTTAATCCATCATTTCTTTTGCTCACCATGCCTCCCCAGTTTTGCCGCAGACATATGCAAATTCGTATTGACCCTCTTCCCCATGGGAACAATCCAGCCGAACTGCCAGGCCAGGTCCTCCCTGGACCGGAAACAAGAAAAAGAACGATGGATTAAACCCAGATCTGTGACTGGTAGTGAGTGTTTGAAAAGTTTCAGCACTCCCTCTATCATCCTTTTGTGTTGCTATGGGTGGCTCTACCGGCAGTTTCAAACTGAAATGGATAGTTTAATTGTACCTATCGATAGGCTAGTTGAACTGACAAAGGTCATGGGAACGCGTGCTGCAAGTGAAAGGATCAGTCTCTGAATTTCGGTACATGCTACGTATCATACCTAAGGCCTAAGCCAGATAACGGAATCAGATGGCAAGGTAAGTTAGGTCCAGACTTACTAAGCCCTTGCTTTGTGTAATAGGCCTCAAAAGAAAGAAAGAAGGCCCAATCTGGTCAACACATGGCTTAAGGGGGAAACATGCAGGAGCATACACAGTGCGAGACAAATACAAGCCTAAACCAGGGTCCCATCTTACAATGAAGTACAGGGGCAGAAAGGAAAGCGAATGAACAGGCTAGATGCAGGGCAAAGCAGTTTCAGCAAGTCCTCGCATACCACAGATAATTTAGAAGGCTGCACACACAAGAGCTTGAGCCACTTCCTGATACGAGTGTTTGGAAGAGTGATACATCATGGCAGACCTGAAAGGAAGACACAGGATTCTTGTGAGTAGAGGGAGGAGGATAGGCCGTAAAACTTCAGAGTATGGGAGTAGTGTAGGGAGGAAACACAGATAGAATTCCAAGAGTGATATCAAAAGAAACTGTGCTCATTTGAGGATGCATACATATATTATATACGCTACAGCTGCATTTTTTGTGACAAGTAGCCTAATGTGTTATCTGAGAATTAATGCTTGTGCCAAAAATGAAGGTAGATAACATTATATTGAGCTACTGTGTTAACTGGAAAAATGGTAAGAAAGCATATACGAATTAAGTCTATAAAATACGCTGTTTGTAAAAGCTGAGTTGAATGTGGATTCAGTTACAAAACTCAGCTGTACTCCCAGCTGTCTTGTTCTTTGATAAATACTATATTGCTACCAGAGTTGTGTCACTTCTTTACTCTTCAAAACTCGACTACATTTTGGCGAGCGGAAGCCAGGAGCCCTCCGTTTCCTCAACTTCCTGGACCGCGGATGAAGGAAACACCGCCTGTGTCGCTTGAATTGTACATTGCATGCAAATCAGGTGAACAGACACCTGCCTATTCGAGCGGGCGGTCGGGGTTCCAGAGGTTGCTGTCCGAAAGGGTGAGGAGAGGTCGGGCTTCGAACTTTATTATTTAAATTGCATAATTCTGTGGCAATTGTAGTATAGGGGAATGAGGGCATGCAGGATTTGTGTGGGTTTTTGAAAAACAATGGTGATGCAGAAATGAGATGTGATTTCCCAGCCAGGCTGGAAGACTAGCTAGTAGGGATTCCCTTTTAGTGAAAGAAAGGAAGTGCAAAGAGTAAAAGTGCATTACTGTAGGAAGTTGGCTCTGTATGTACTATTTCAAAGTAAGAAATAGCATGCACAGAGCCAAGGGTTCCCCTTAGAGGTAAGATAGTGGCAAAAAGAGATAATGCTAATGCTCTATTTTGTGGTAGTGTGGTCGAGCAGTGGGCTTATCAGAGGGTAAAGTTAAGCATTTGTTGTACACACACAGGCAATAAATGAGGAACACACACTCAAAGACAATTCCAGGCCAATAGGTTTTTGTATAGAAAAATATATTTTCTTAGTTTATTTTAAGAACCACAGGTTCAAGATTTACAAGTAATACTTCAAAGGAAAGGTATTTCACTTAGGTAACTTAGGAACTTTGAATCAGCAAAATAGCATGTACAGTTTTCAAACAAATGGCAATAAGCTATTTTAAAACTAGACAGTGGAATTTTCAACAGTTCCTGGGGGAGGTAAGTGTTTGTTAGTTTTGAAGGTAAGTAAACCACCTACAGGGTTCAAAGTTGGGTCCAAGGTAGCCCACCGTTGGGGGTTCAGAGCAACCCCAAAGTTACCACACCAGCATCTCAGGGCCGGTCAGGTGCAGAGGTTAAAGTGGTGCCCAAAACGCATAGGCTTCAATGGAGAAGGGGGTGCCCCGGTTCCAGTCTGCCAGCAGGTAGGTACCCGCATCTTCGGAGGGCAGACCAGGGGGGTTTTGTAGGGCACCGGGGGAACACAAGTCAGCACAAAAAGTACACCCTCAGCGGCACGGGGGCGGCCGGGTGCAGAGTGCAAACAGGCGTCGGGTTTGCAATGGAGTTCAATGGGAGACCCATGTGTCTCTTCAGCGAAGCAGGCAGGCAAGGGGGGGGGCTCCTCAGGGTAGCCACCACCTGGGCAAGGGAGAAGACCACCTGGGGGTCACTTCTGTACTGGAGGTCGGATCCTTCAGGTCCTGGGGGCTGCGGATGCAGTGTCTTTACCAGGCGCCGGGTTCTATGAAGCAGGCAGTCGCGGTCAGAGGGAGCCTCTGGATTCCCACTGCAGGCGTCGCTGGGGGGTTCAGGGGGGTCAACTCTGGCTACTCACAGGGTCGCAGTCGCCGGGGAGTCCTCCCTGTAGTGTTGTTTCTCTGCAGGTTGAGCCGGGGGCATCGGTGCAGAGTTGAAAGTCTCACGCTTCCGGCGGGAAACGTGTGGTCTTTAAAAGTTGCTTCTTTGTTGCAAAGATGTTTCTTCTTTGGAGCAGAGCCGCTGTCCTCGGGAGTTCTTGGTCCTTTTAGATGCAGGGTAGTCCTCTGAGGCTTCAGAGGTTGCTGGACCCTGGGGAACACGTCACTGTTGCAGTTTTTCTTGAAGTGGGGAGACAGGCTGGTAGGGCTGGGGCCAAAGCAGTTGGTGTCTCTGTCTTCTCTGCAGGGCTTTCAGGTCAGCAGTCCTTCTTCGTCTTCAGGTTGCAGGAATCTATCTTGCTAGGTTCTGGGAGCCCCTAAATACTCAATTTAGGGGTGTGTTTAGGTCTGGGGGGTTAGTAGCCAATGGCTACTAGCCCTGAGGGTGGCTACACCCTCTTTGTGCCTCCTCCCTGAGGGGAGGGGGGCACATCCCTAATCCTATTCGTGGAATCCTCCATTTGCAAGATGGAGGATTTCTAAATGTTAGGATCACCTCAGCTCAGGACAGCTTAGGGGCTGTCCTGACTGGCCAGTGACTCCTCCTTGTTTTTCTCATGATCTCCTCCGGCCTTGCCGCCAAAAGTGGGTCCGTGGCCGGAGGGGGCGGGCATCTCCACTAGCTGGAGTGCCCTGGGGCACTGTAACAAAAGGGGTGAGCCTTTGAGGCTCACCGCCAGGTGTTACAGTTCCTGCAGGGGGAGGTGAGAAGCACATCCACCGAATACAGACTTTGTTACTAGCCACAGAGTGACAAAGGCACTCTCCCCATGTGGCCAGCAACATGTCTGGTGTGTGGCAGGCTGGCAAAACTAGTCAGCCCACACTGGAAGTCGGGTATGTTTTCAGGGGGCATCTCTAAGATGCCCTCTGGGGTGTATTTCACAATAAAATGCACACTGGAATCAGTGTGCATTTATTGTGCTGAGAAGTTTGATACCAAACTTCCCAGTTTTCAGTGTAGCCATTAAGGTGCTGTGGAGTTCGTGTATGACAGACTCCCAGACCATATACTCTTATGGCTACCCTGCACTTACAATGTCTAAGGTTTTGCTTAGACACTATAGGGGCATAGGGCTCATGCACCTATGCCCTCACCCATGGTATAGTGCATCCTGCCTTAGGGCTGTAAGGCCTGCTAGAGGGGTGACTTATCTATGCCATAGGCAGTGTGAGGTTGGCATGGCACCCTGAGGAGAGTGCCATGTCAACTTAGTCATTTTCTCCCCACCAGCACACACAAGCTGGCAAGTAGTGTGTCTGTGCTGAGTGAGGGGTCTCCAGGGTGGCATAAGACATGCTGCAGCTCTTAGAGACCTTCCCTGGCATCAGGGCCCTGGGTACCAGGGGTACCAGTTACAAGGGCCTTACCTGGATGCCAGGGTGTGCCAATTGTGGAAATAAAGGTACAGGTTAGGGAAAGTACACTGGTGATGGGGCCTGGTTAGCAGGCCTCAGCACACTTTTAAATCATAACTTGGCATCAGCAAAGGCAAAAAGTTAGGGGTAACCATGCCAAGGAGGCATTTCCTTACAATTACCCAGGGGACAGCTCCTGGAAGAAATAGATTGTACTCGTGTATTATCCAGGGGACAGCTCCTGGAAGAAATAGTTAGGTACTAGTGCATTATCCAGGAGGCAGTCCTAGAAGGGACAGTTCGTGTCCATCAGATATCCTGGTTAGACCAGGAGGGTTAGAATAGCGAAAGTGAGGTGAATAGGGTAGTGCGCACAAAGTCTGACACTGCAGGAGACGGTTACTTTACTGGCGCCGGAAGGCCTTACTCTAAAAAGGTCAGACGCCCGGTTCACAAATCCTCGTTTTAAGACATCGAGAAGGTGCTTTGGAGGGAGAACAATCAAGACTGAAGCATCAGGGAGGAGGCTGGCGTTAAGGTAAAAAGATGAGCACGGGCAGACCCTTGGTTGAGAACCTGAAAAAGTGCAACAGCAATGAATAAAAATAATGAGCTATAGGGAGAATAAAAAGAATACGATAGTTCACAGCCACAGCAGTCAAATTATTGAAAAAAGGCAAGGGTTCTCGCCAGTTGTTGTACAATCTGAAATAAGTGAGGAAGAGAGGGTGCGAGATATGTGCCATATTATTGATATCCCAATAGAAGAAATTAAAGCTGCGGGGAAGTGGGGAATCATTATTGCAGATAAAACACAAAAATAGATAACACCAAAACTAGTGGAAATAAAAAAAAGATCTTATGAGTGAGATTGATAATTCACTGTGACAGGAAACAGACACCCTTGACCTAGTTCTAACGTTTAAATGGGCTCATGGCGAACCCCCATGCCCGTTTGACACCCCTCGGTTTCGCATAATAACGCAGGAACCTATTGTATTAGAAGCCCTTCTTTATGCATTTTTCACAGACCTGTATGATTCTGGGGTTTTAAATAATGGAAGGGACGTCACATACCCAGACACCGCTACTGATAATTTGCATTCATGATAACTGTATAATGCGTATTGTGTCAGGCACCAATCCACTTCACCCACCCATAAATTTACCCGCACCCGACATTAGTATGGAAGAAGTGCTGCACAGATTAGCGATCAGTATTGTTGATGTTCACCAGCACAAACTTACAACGATGTATGTCAAGTCAACGCTCCTTGAGAACACTTCTCCACCAAGCACACTGTTATAGGTTAGTGACATTGATAAGGACGCAAACATAGCAGCGAGGGAGACGAAGAGCAGAGAAGGGACACAAAGAGGGAATAATAATAAGCAGAAAATACAGGAAGGCTATGTCCTGGGAAAAGCCATGGATGCCCCCCGGGAACACATGATAAAAACTCTCTCGTCAGACAAAAGGAAAATACAGAAATATTGTACACAATGGCATAAAGATACTAAGGAACATGGCCAAAGGCAGGGACATTTGACGAAGACATAGTTGAACACACACGGAGGGAAGCTATTCTGTCATTATGGCGGGTTTTCTGTGATACGAAGACAAATGTAAAAGTGACAGAGCCTAAAGAGGCAGCAATGCAGAAGCAAGAGAACCCCCCAGAGCAGGCTCCAGAGGAGCCCCCTCCATATGGCATCTATCCTACTCTGCGGGCTGCGGGGTAACAGGATCCACAATCGGTTGAACCCGAGGAAGATAGGACAGATGTGAAAGGGTCTGGGAGAGCTCCCAATTCCCCCTCGGCAGCTCCTTGGGTGGATTATGAGCAGAAAAGAAGAGACAGGGCAACACCTGAGTCGCAGCACATTAGAGAACAGGCAGGAAGATCCAGGAGCCTTGACCCTCTTCGAGGGCAATGGATGACTGGGCAGACTGTTCTAAAGTTGGGAAACACATCGGTAGAAACACTGAGAGAGACAGCTGGGGAATGGATGCAGGAAGAAAGAGAGTGGGAAAAAGAGATGGAGAGATCTCGGTATGGCAAATGTGGAGATGAGACAGAAGGAGGAGTGAGGCAGAAGCGGAAGATGAGGAATGGGACAAAGGATTTGAAATAAAAGAAAGTACCTTCGGAAGAGATAGAGGCCTGTATAATTTCCAACCGTGGCCCGTACGAAGACTACAATTGATAGCAAAAGACCTAGTAGAGACAGAGAGAAGATCAATTTTAAAACCATCCAGAGGGGAGCCGACACCTATAGAGACAATAGAACAGAAGGAGTGTAGTTATTATTGTCAGCCCTTTTCAGACGAATTGGCAACATGAACTGAAAGAAACGGGAGGACATTGTGGCCCAGACAGGAGTCTTTACAACCCTATGATTTAGCCACAGCTGAAGACTGTATATGGCAGGGACGGGGTGCACCAGAATGGGACTATCCATACATGCAGGATTGCCTTGCAGTCTGGGAGGTGTATGCCGACTGAAGTGACACATAGTATCAGGCCAGATCCGAGGTTGAACCACAGGCTGTCAGGTCTCCCGTCCATCACGCAGATGCCCCTCATTTTTAAAGGAAGTACCAACATACGTGCCCTGGCCAGAGATGGACAAAGAGAATTTAAAGAGAGCACTGCCCTTGCTGTTTGAAGGTGCAGGAAAATGGATAGGATGTTTTGAAAAAACATATGGCCGTAGTCAACCTCGTGCTGGGCGACATTAAAAGTTTGCTAAGTTCTCTAGTGGGAGATGAGGTAACCACCATATTTATGCGAGCAGGACTCCCTCAAGTCACATTGATAAATATGCAGTTTGACGGATCCTCTTTCAATAACGGCCACCAACAGGTTTTAAATGCATTTTGGCAAACATACCCAGACAGACCAGATACTGGAGCACTTATGGCAGAAAGTACTAAGCCGACTGAGGACAATGCAGAGTTTAACACGAGAATGAAAGAACAATGGGGACAGGAGGTCGGGTGTAATTGGGAAAATATGGGAGGAAATGCACTTTTATTTTACAACGTGCTGAAGAAAGGTCTTCCCACCGAAATACAGTCAAATTTGGATGGGGTAGTGGGAAATGAGGCTAAACTGTGGCTAGAAATACAGGCACACATAATACATTATTTTAAACTAAAACAAGAAAAAGAAAAAGAAAGAACGGAACAGGCAGAGAGGGCCACCGCTGAGGTGTTGCAACAGAAACTCGAGAAACCGAGCATGGAAGGGGCACTTGTGACAGCACCACCAGCAACTATCTCAATGCTAGTGCAAGCGCAGACATCAGGAGGGCAAATAGCAAGTGATATGGGGAGGAGACAAGGAAGTCCATCAGGAGAGCTAGGAATAATGCAGGGGAGAAGGCAAGGGGTGGGACAGCAGTTTTATTATTGCAGCAAGGTGGGTCATTTTGCAATAGAATGCAGGGCAAAGAGGTCAGATGAATGCATGCAAGGGTGGCCTACATCACAAAGACAGGAGACTAGACCGCTGCAGATGCAATGGGGACCACAACAATAAGGGAGACAGGAGTACCCCCAGAGCCTTCAAGCTCAGTGGATGGCACCATAGGGCCCACCGCCGCAAAATGGACCACAGGGGGGCAGCAACACCATGGAGGGCAAACACAGGTTCAAGGAGGTAACCCCTTTCACACATCACCCCAAGCGTTCAGTGGGACACTGACACCTAACTATGTCCAATGACAAAGCCCACAGGTAACAACTATGGCCCGCTTTATGACATTTGCGGTAAGTCCCGCATACCGCCATGCCAACTACAGCCAACATACCGCCTCAGCGCAGTTTACCGCCACCCATATTATGACCCACACGTAGCAATCCGTCACTATACAGATGCACACATAAGTCTGCCAGCCCAAACATCAGTGACAAACTGGCAGTACCAAAACCCACACCGTTACGCCAACAGAACTATGCCCACAGCACTATCATCTACGAATCACCGCAGCGGACATTCAACCACGGAAGTCCATTGGTGGTACATACCACCGCGCTCATAATACACACACACTAAGAAAACAACATTACATTGGACAATATGAATAACACACACCTGACACCCATACACAAACCACACCCACACCACTATAAAACACCCACCCACATTACCCACAACCCCTTACAACTCAAGAAAAATGCAGCAGACATCCATTGCCAGGAAGATGGAGCTATGGCGGAGGATCGTGGACAGGGTCAATGCCGTGGGACAGCACCCAAGAACAAGGGATGACATCAGGAAGAGGTGGAATGACCTACGGGGGAAAGTGCGTTCCGTGGTAGCAAGACACCAGATAACAGTACAGAGGACTGGCGGTGAACCCCCACCTCCTCCCACACAGCTAACAACATAGGAGGAGCAAGTCTTGGCAATACTGCATCCTGAGGGCCTGGCAGGAGTAGCAGGAGGACTGGACTCTGGTAAGTCATATCTCTATTACTACCACCCCCTACCTGGATGCCAACACATACCCCCCCCCTTCCCTCACCCCATCATTCCACCATCTCACATACACCCCACCAACACAACCCACCCCTCCCACTACCAAGCCCTGCATGCAACACCAATGCATGGACACCCATCACAGACATGCATGGACACCCATCACCTAAGCATGCACACTTGAGACAATCACCTATCTAAACAAATCACCACTCACACAAGCCTAAGCTGCCAGGGCAATCACGACCATACAGGGCAACACACCCATGCACAAGATGTCACATGCAGAAACAATAACACTGCACTTACATCCCCACAGGTCCCCCACACAACTTCACTGGAAAGGAGGTGCCAGCAACATCCAGTCCCCCCACAGAAGAGGCACACAGTGATGACAGCAGCTCTGCACGCCTGGATCAGGATGACCAGCCTGGCCCATCAGGGACCTCCGGACAGTTGGTTACCCAGGCACAGTCCCATACCACCACAGAGTCTCCTCCCTCAGGAAACACCAGCACAGCACCCACCCAGCGGGCCCATACCTCTGTCCCCAAAACACGTCAATCAGCAGTGTGTCCACCACTACAGGTACCCCAGGCAACTCCACAAACACAAGATGATCAGGGACCTGGGGACAGTGGCAGTGGGCACACGGTTCAGGGGCCAGAGGCACAGGACAACAGGGAAGCTGGGAGGACTGCTGTGCGACAGGGGGAGGACAGGCCCAGGGAGCCGACTCTCCACGAGGCACTCACCAACATCCTGGGAGCATACCACCATTCCCATGAGACAATGGGCCAGATACTGGCCAAGTTGCAGGAGACCCAGCGGCTGCAGGAGAGACAGTACCTGGGGATTAGGGAGGACCTGAGGGACATCAACACCACCCTGGTCACCATTGCAGGGGTGCTGGCAGACATGGGCAACACCATGAGGGCGGCAGTGGCACACCAACGTGCCCCTGACACTAGCCACACCGATGAACAGCCCTCCACCTCCGCTGACGCTTGTGGACAGGAGGCCCCACCACAGGAACAACAGGCCACCAGCCCCCCACCCCCTGCAGAAGGAGACCCACCCTGCAAACGGTCCCTGCGATCCAGGCAGAAACCAGAGAACATTGCCAAGACCCCACCAGGAAATAAGACTCTCCTGATTGTCACCCTTGTGTCCCACTCTGTCACCCTGCCCACCTTGAACTGCCATTGCTCCCCTTCCTATGCCCCCTTTGACAATGCACCTGTGATATAAATAGACTAGAACTTTTACCTGGACTCTCCTCCACCCCACCCCAGCCTATAGCAATACCCCATCCACCTATTACCACATAAATAAACACCCGTGTAAAAAATACAAGTATTGTGTCTGTCAATTGATTGAACTATGTATTTGTTTGACAGTCTGTAGACATTGCAATTCAACTGTACAGTAATGTACACATAGGTATGACCTGTAGTTTGCTGCAGTCAATACACCAGGAGCCAGAGTGGGGCACATATATTTGGAAATAGACATGTCAAAGGGTACAGTAAGTGGCCATAGTAGTGTGAATATCAGCCTGCCAGTGACAATTTCCAATACAAAACTGCAATGTTACAGTGTCTTACCTGTGTGTCACTGGAAGTACTGTCGTATGATTGATGTTCTATTGTCCACGTCCTCATCCTCTGCCTCCTGTTCATCATTGTCCACAGGCTCCACCGCTGCCACACACCCATTTCCAGCCTCATCATCCTGCAGAAAAGGCACCTGGCGACGTAAAGCAAGGTTGTGCAACCTGCAAAATGCCATGATGATCTGGCACACCTTCTTGGGTAAGTAGCACAGGGAACCACCTGTTAGATGGAGGCACCGAAACCTGGCCTTCAGGAGGCGGAAGGTTCGCTCTATAATTCTTCTTGTCCGCCCATGTGCCTCATTGTAACGCTCCTCTGCCCTTGTCCTGGGATTCCTCATTGGGGTCAGTAGCCATGAGAGGTTGGGGTAACCAGAGTCACCTGCAAATATAGAGGGATATTAGCCACACCCGGTGCCTCTGGAGGTGAGCCATCACATATGGGATGCTGCTATTCCTCAGGATAAAGGTATCATGCACAGACCCAGGATACTTTGCATTGACGAGGGAGATTATACTTTTTGACGCTTAACTGCGCTAACGCAGTTTAGCGTCAAAAAAATTAGCGCCGTCTAACGCCATTCTGAAGCGCCATGCGGGCGCCGTATTTATAGAATGGCGTTAGCCGGCGTTAGCCGACCGGCGCTGCTTGGTGTGCGTGGGAAAAAAACACGTACACCAGGCCGCGCCGGCGTAGGGGAAAATGGCATATGGGCGTCTCAAAATGGGGCAAGTCAGGTTGAGTCCAAAAAATCGCCTTAACCTGATTTGCGCCATTTTTTTACGACGCCCATCCCCCATTAACATGACTCCTGTCTTAGCAAAGACAGGAGTCATGCCCCCTTGCCCAATGGCCATGCCCAGGGGACTTATGTCCCCTGGGCATGGTCATTGGGCATAGTGGCATGTTGGGGGGCACAAATCAGGCCCCCCTATGCCACAAAAGAAAATTAAAAAAATACTTACCTGAACTTACCTTAATGTCCCTGGGGTGGGTCCCTCCATCCTTGGGTGTCCTCCTGGGGTGGGCAAGGGTGGCAGGGGGTGTCCCTGGGGGCAGGGGAGGGCACCTCTGGGCTCATTCTGAGCCCACAGGTCCCTTAACGCCTGCCCTGACCAGGCGTTAAAATCCGGCGCAAATGCGGGGTTTTTTGGCCCGCCCACTCCCGTGCGTGATTTTTGCCCGGGAGTATAAATACCACGCACATGCCTGGGAGTCATTTTTTTAGACGGGAACGCCTACCTTGCATCTCATTAACGCAAGGAAGGTGTTCACGCAAAAAAATGACGCTAACTCCATGGACTTTGGCGCTAGACGCGTCTAACGCCAAAGTATAAATATGGAGTTAGTTTTGCGTCGAAATTGCGTCAAAAAAACGACGCAATTTCGGCGCAAACGGAGTATAAATATGCCCCACTATCTGCACATTCATCGAGTGAAAGCTCTTCCGATTTCTGAACACCTGTTCCTTTCTCCGGCGGGAGGGGGGGCAAATGCAATATGTGTACCATCAGTAGCCCCAATAATGTTGGGGATATATCCCATTGCATAGAAGTCAGCTTTCACTGTGACCAAATCCTCCACCTTGGGGAAAACAATGTAGCTGCACATGTGTTTCATCAGGGCAGACAATACTCTTGTTAGCACTATTGAGAACATTGGCTGTGACATTCCTGCTGCCAAGCCCACTGTCACTTGGAAAGAACCAGTTGCCAAGAAATGTAGCACAGATATCACTTGCACAAGAGGGGAGATCCCAGTGGGATGACGGATAGCAGAGATCAGGTCTGGCTCCAATTGGGCACACAGCTCTTGGACTGTGGCCCTGTCAAGTCTGTAGGTGAGGATAATGTGCCTGTCCTCCATTGTTGCCAAGTCCACCAGGGGCCTGTATACGGGAGAGGTCTCCATCTTCTATTCATCTGCAGCAGTTGTAATCTAGGGGGCAAAACAATGAGCATCTGGTCAGTATTCAACATTTCCAAAATGTACTGTGCATTGCATGTTGTGACTGAAACAGTATTTTGTAGTATAGGCCCAAATGGTGCCTATGTGTGCTGTGACGCAGTTAGGTGCCATGGCCTGCCACCCCCTGAAATGGCGTCCGCCTGTCCTGTGTGGAAGGACATGTGGAAATGAGGCAATGTCGCTGACGTTGTACGCCTTTGCGGGAGGCGGTTGAGTACCACCGTGCAACTCCTCATTGGTTGTCATTGGGCCCTATGGGTTACAGTAGCCAATGGTGATGTACGCCGGTGGTGACGGGACGCACCACCACAGACGTAACTGCCATTTGCTGTCTGTTCACTCACTTCCTGACCTTCAACAGGAGAGGACCTACACTGCATGTACTGCTGTGACCTGTGTGACCACGGCTTGTGTCACTGGGGAAAGGGTCCCTGCCTTCACCGCGGCGGAGTTGGAGAGACTGGTGGATGGGGTCCTACCCCAGTACCGAATGCTGTATGGGCCTCCAGACCAAGAGGTGAGAAAACTGTGAGCACGATGTAAGGGGCATGGATGCATGGAGTGCTGTATGTGAGGGCTTTGTGTAAGGGGGGGAGTGGTTGAGGGGTCCTGGGCTGCGTGCTGGATGTATGGTGGGTAATGTATGTGCGTAAGGGGATGGGAGGGATATGGTGGGACATGAGTGTAACAGGCCAGACAGTATGACTGATACCTTTTTTCAATGTGTATTTCTCTGCAGGTCAGCGTCCATCAGAAAAAGGGTATATGGAGTGGCATCGCCAAGGATGTGTGGACCCTGGGGGTCTACGGCAGGCAGAGCACCCACTGTCGCAAACTGTGGGAGGCCGTGAGACTCTGAGGAAGGAAGACGGCGGAGGCACAGCTGGGGATGGCCTCCCAACAAGGAAGGGGTGCCCGTCGAACCCTGAACCCCCGATGTTCCGCATACTGGCCGTGGCCTATCCGGAGTTGGATGGGCGCTTGAGGGCATCACAGCAGCCACAAGGGAGTGAGTACAGTTTCACATTATACTCCTTGTGCGTGGTGGAGTGGACTTCAGGTGGGGGATGTAGGCCTGTTGGTGCCCCTAGGCCAGGCCGGACATAGCAGGGTAGGTTCAGTGTTGGGCAGGGGCTGATGAACTCCACCTCCAACCAAGCTAGTAGGCATCCACTACTGGGCAGGGCTCTGTGGGTCTCAGGTATAGTGCAATTGACGTTAGGCATTACTGTCCATGGCCTAGTGACTAGCATTGTGACTGGTAGTGCATTGCCTAGTGCGTAGGGAGGTTCCCTGTGTGTGTGTGTGTGTGTCGTGTACGCCAACGGTTGTGTTGTTGCTGCCATTGACCAAGTGTATCCTCTATCTCTTCCCCCACTTTTTGTTTTGTCATCCTGTCCTTATGTGCATTAGCATCATCTGGCGGAGGAGCAGAGGCACCGGCAAAGGAGGGAGCTGCATCCCACAGGGCCCATGAGGCTAAAATCCACCGACGGTGAGGGCACCTGTGGGATGGAGGGCGAGGGGAGCACCACGGCAGAGACAGGAGGGGACAGTTCGGAAAGTAATACGTCCTCTGATGGAAGCTCCCTAGTGGTGGCCGATAGCTCTGTGGCCACCTCAACTACAGGTACAGCCACCCCCTGTACCGGCACCACCCTCCCAGGGGCCCCTCAGCGAGTTCCCCGTGCCCGCTCACCCAGGAGGGTGGGAATCTCCTTCGCCCCAAGCACCTCAGGCCCTGCCCCAGTTAGCCCTGCTGCCCTGAGCGAGGAGGCTATTGACCTCCTGAGATCCATCTCTGTTCGGCAGTCAACCATAGTGAATGCCATCCAGGGGCTGGCAGGGCATTTGCAACAACAAATGCATTCCTGGAGGGCATTTACTCTGGCATAGCGTCCCAACAGAGATCAATCCAGGCTCTGGCCTCCTCACTGATGGCAGCCATTGTTCCTGTCTCTAGCCTCCCCCTCCAGCATCCTCTGCCCAGTCCCATTCCCCTCAACCCCAACCTATCCCAAGCACACATTCAGACCAGCATGCACCCAAGACAACACACAGGAGTGGCTCAGGCAAACACAAGCACCACACATCATCCTACAGGCACTCACACAAACACCATCCAGATGCAGACACACCAAGATCCACTGCCTCCACTGTGTCCACCTCCCTCCCACCTGTGTCCTCTGTCTCCACTCAACCCTGCATGCACTACATCCACATCCACTGGCTTCATCACCATCACGCCTATCACTACATGCCCCTCACTGGCAGTCACCACCCCCACATCCATGCACACGTCCCCTGTGTCCTCTCCCACTGTGTCTGTGCCCGCTCGTCCCAAAGTACACAAACTCAAGGACTCAGACACCCAACAGCCATCTACCTCACAACAGCATCCAGCCCATGCACCTGCACCCAAACACAGCAGACAACCACCTCCTACAACCACTCCCTCTTCCTCTACTCCATGACCTTCTCCCTCCTCCCGCCCCAGTGTCCCTAAGAACCTTTTCCTCTCTGCCGTTGACCTCTTCCCTACCCCTCCACCCCATCCTTCACGTTGGGCCAGGGTGGTCGGAACCCAGGATAGCACCTCAGCCACCCAGTCCACGGCCACAGTAGTGGCAGCAGCTACAGCAGGTGTGAGAGGCTCCAAGGAAACACTCATCAGCACTGGCAGTGTGCCTGCACCAGCTGTGAAGGGGAAGGGCAAGGATGCACCACCAGCTGCCAAGAGGAAGGGCAAGGATGCACCACCAGCTGGCAAGGGCAAGGAGGCACCACCAGCTTATAAGGGGAAGGGCAAGAAGGCACCACCAGGTGGCAAGGGCAAGAAGGCACCACCAGCTTACAAGGGGAAGGGCACGGAGGCACCACCAGATGGCAATGGCAAAGGGCCTGCCCCTGCAGGCAGGAAGGACAGGAGGCCTGGTGCTGAGACTGGTTCTGAGCCCCCACCACCAACCATGGTGGTTCAGCCGTCCGAGGCTGCAGGGGAAGGGCTGGAGCCTCCCCCCACCACTGGCAGCCCGACACCAGCACCGCTGCCAGCACTGCCGCCAGCCGCAGCAGCCCCAGTGGGCATCCGTCCAAGGCTGTAGGGGAAGGGCTGGAGCCTCCCCCCACCTCTGGCAGCCCCGACCCCAGCACCGTCACCAGCACCACTTCCAGCACTGACGCCAGCAGCAGCAGCCCCAGTGGGCAGCCGTCCGAGGCTGCAGGAGAAGGGCTGGAGTCTCCCCCCACCACTAGCAGCACCGACACCAGCACCACCACTCCCACCACTGTACAGCCAGCACCGCCAGCGGGCAGTGTGTAGACCTACCTATATGGACTGTAATGCATCCTGGCCACTGCATATCGGGTGGGTTTGACACCTAGGTGAGAGACTGTGACCTTGCAATCCCCAAGATCTGCATCACAGGGCACAAAGCCCCCTCCAGAACAGGTGGAAGAAGGCATCCACTCACCCCCTCCTTGCCAGGATGAAGCACACAGGGCACAAAGCCCCCTCCAGAATCAGTGGAAGAAGCCACCCACTAGAGAGATTGTGGCTTTGCACCCCCAGGACCAAGCAGTGGGCAAACCCCCCACTTGAGAGACTGTGGCTTTGCACTCCCAAGGACCATGCAGTGGGCAAACCACCCACTTGAGAGACTGTGGCTTTGCACTCCCCAGGACCAAGCAGTGGGCAAACCACCCACTTGAGAGACTGTGGCTTTGCACTCCCCAGGACCAAGCACAGGGCATGTTGCCCCCTCCAGGACAAGTGGTGTTGTACCATCTTCAGGCTGAGGTCCTCCCGTTCCCCGTCCCCCTGAGGTGCCTGTGTATTTTTGACCTGATGCCCCTGCAGTGTTCTCTCCGTGTTGATGCAGGAGTCAAGTGGTGTCTTGACCTATGTGATGTGGCCCTGTGGCCCACGGAGATTGGGGACTGGGCAGTGTCCCTCCATTTGTATATATGTAAATACTGTTTTGATTTTTGAGGACGTATTTTTAGTATTTCTTCTTATTAAACTAACTTCAATCACTTCTTTTTTCCTTGCATTATTCCTGAGGGCTACGGGGTGGATGTGTAATGTTGTTGCATCTGATTGTGTGCATGGTGTTGGGGGTGGGGGTGTTGCGTGTTGCGTGTGTGTGTCACTCTCTTCACCCCCCTGTGTGCTAGGTGGTAGTACTCACCGTGGTTGTCTTTGCCGGCGTTGGTATTCATGGTGTAAGAGGAGGTAGACCAGCATGGGGAAAACCGGCAGTTCGGGCTCCATGGTGGCGTGGTTCTTCCCTGAGTGTCCACAGGTGAGTCATTTCCCTTCTGTGTTCTGTTTCCACAGTGCTTTTGATGTCATTGGTACCGCCCCGGAAAAGGTGGTGGATAGGTGTGTCATAATAGTGTGGGTGTGGGCCATGGTGCTTGTTGCTACCGCTGTGGCGGTCGATGTGTTAAAGTGGGTGTCAGTGTGGGCGGTTTCCGCCGTGGTCATAATTCCATTTGTTTTACCGCCGGCTTGTTGGCGGTATTACTGCCGCTTTATCACCGACCACCAGGGTTGTAATGAGGGCCTATGTGTCTAGTACTATCGGTAACCCACAGGTCAGAAGAGTAACCCACTGTGAGGGGAGCCACAGAAGGGCACCCCATCACTTTTTAATTGACACTGGGGCCACCAAATCTTGCATAAAGGAAGGACCATTACCACTTTCGTGCAACTCAATGGTTTTCTGGGGCTGTCAGAAGGGTTCCTTTTATGAGATCAGTAAACATGACTGTGGGTGACGCACAAATTGATGGACCATTGTTGTATTCCCCAGAGTCACCTATCAACCTTTTTGGAAGAGATCTAATGAACAAGTTGAATATGACCATTTACTGGAAGATGGATCAATGATGTGTTCTACACCCGGTGCAACGCCAGGCAGAATACTGTCCCTCATAGCTCATCAGGAATCAGGGCAGCAGGTTAGAGCAGTACCAGTTGACAGAGAGGCTTTCTTGTGTGGCATTTATGCTTTGATAGCGCACACACCAGCACTGCAAGGGAAGACGGTGCAGCTACTAAAAGAACTGGTGTTTAGACCATGCAAACCCATAGACCCCATAACAGAACAAGAGATGTTACTGGACATATTAGTTCTTGAAATAAGACCAACATATGAGGCGCTCATCTCATTCAACAGGAGGCAGGAAATGTGGGCATCAGTAGTGTTTACAGATCCCGTGGTCAAATTAAGGGATATCTCTGGTGATGAACTGTTCAGTGAACACCCCCTGATTGGAACAGTTGCGTTTGAAATGGACATCTCCATTAGAATGCAGTTGCAGTATAGGACAGTGAAAAAACACGCACAAGACACTACAATGAGAGAAAGAGATTTGGCAATGGTACCAGAAGTGTTTTAGACAAAGAGGCCACATGACGTGGAACTGATTAAAGGAGCTGAGCCTGTGAAGAATACATTGAAACCTGGAGCCATATTGCCCAGGATACATTAGTACCCCCTCTCCAGAGAAAGTGGAGGAAGGTATCTTACCTACAATTGAGGCGTTAGTTGAGCAGGGAGTAATATATGTTGTGATCTCTGTGATCTGTTGTGTTCTGATAATGAGTTTCATTATCATCCTTGCAAGTTATCAGATGTCACAGTTAATCCAGCGACATTCTTCACACACCCAGCTACTGACGACGAACAAGTACATGACTGTGCCAATTATGTGCCAGTTGAAGAGAGCAAGGCGGGAGAGGACCAAATACCTGGGAGCATGCTGCTCTTTGTGGATGGATCCTCTTTCATAGATCAAGAAACAGGGATTAAACATTCAGGAGCAGCAGTTGTAAGTAGGAGTCATCTGATACTTTACAGATAATGAGTCATCTGCCACTACCCTGCAGATGCAGAAATAGTGGCCCTCATCGAAGCACTGCAGCATGCGGAGGGGTTAGAAGTTACTATCTATTCAGATTCAGCATATGTTACCACCACTGTCCATTCTAGCTTTCACAAGTGGGAGAGGAGGGGGTTTCTTAAATCTGATGGGTCCCCTGTGACGCACAAAGATTTACTGACAAAATTAATACAGGCTTTAGCTCTACCGTCCAAAGGATAGCAGTGATTAAATGTGCAGTGCACACAAACAAGCAAGACCTTGTCTCCAGGAGTAATGCTTTGACATTGGTCAGCATTCCATCCATCACTTGCTCTTCTTGCATTTGTCGCCCTAAGTGGGAAGGGTATGCCCAGACGTGGGTCCTGTGCTTCCCATGCCACTGGATTCAAGCTAGCCTGGCTGACGAGGGGTGAAACCCCAAAACCGGTCCCAGGATGCTTGTTTCCAGTCCAGGGAAGACCTGGCCTGGCAGTTCAGGCTGGACTGTTCCCATGGGGAACAGGGTCAAGACTGATTTGCATATGCCTGGGTCCAAACTAGAATGGCATGGGCAGCAAAAAAGTGAGAGATTTAGACCCCGATCTCTGTACTGGGGTGAATGTTTGACATTGTTTAGCATTCTGTCCATCACTTGTTCTTTTTGCATTTGTCGCCTTAAGTGGGAAGGGTATGCCCAGATGTGGGTCCTGTCCTTCCCATGCCACTGGATTCAAGCTAGGCTGGCTGATGAGGGGTGAAACCTTGAAACTGGTCCCAGGATGCTTGTTTCCAGTCCAGGAAAGACCTGGTCTGGTAATTCGGGCTGGACTGTTTCCTTGGGGAACAGGGTCAAGACTGATTTGGATACGGCTGGGTCCAAACTTGAATGGCATGGGTAGCAAAAAAGTGAGAGATTTAGACCCCGATCTCTCTACTGGGGTGAATGTTTGACATTGTTTAGCATTCTGTCCATCACTTGTTCTTTTTGCATTTGTCACCTTAAGTGGGAAGGGTATGCCCAGACGTGGGTCCGGTGCTTCCCATGCCACTGGATTCAAGCTAGCCTGGCTGATGAGGGGTGAAACCCCAAAACCGGTCCTAGGATGCTTGTTTCCAGTCCAGGGAAGACCTGGCCTGACAGTTTGGGCTGGACTGTTCCCATGGGGAACAGGGTCACGACTGATTTGCATATGGGTGGGTCCAAACTGGAATGGCATGGGCAGCAAAAAAACGATGGATTTAGGCCCAGATCTCTACACTGGGGGTGAATGTTTGACATTGTTCAGCATTCTGTCCATCACTTGTTCTTTTTGCATTTGTCGCCCTAAGTGGGAAGGGTATGCCCAGACCTAGGTCCTGTTCGTCCCATGCTACTCAATTCAAGCTAGCCTGGCAAATGAGGGGTGAAATCCTGAAACCAGTCCCAGAATGCTTGTTTTCAGTCCAGGGAAGACCTGGCCTGGTAGTTCGGTTGGACTGTTCCCATGGGGAACAGGGTCAAGACTGATTTACATATGGCTGGGTCCAAACTGGAATGGCATGGGCTGCAAAAAAACAATGGATTTAGGACCAGATCTCTGTACTGGGGGTGAATGTTTGACATTGTTCAGCATTCTGTCCATCGCTTGTTCTTTTTGCATTTGTCACCCTAAGTGGGAAGGGTATGCCCAGATGTGGGTCCCTTGCTTCAGATGCCACTGGATTCAAGCAAGCCTGTCTGATGAGAGGTGAAACCCTGAAACTGGTCCCAGGATGCTTTTTTCCAGTCCAGGGAAGACCTGGCCTGGCAGTTTGGGCTGGACTGTTCCCATGGGGAACAGGGTCAAGACTGATTTGCATATGGCTGGGTGCAAACTGAAATGGCATGGGCAGCAAAAAAAGAATGGATTTAGGCCCAGATCTCTGTACTGGGGGTGAATGTTTGACATTGTTCAGCATTCCGTCCATCACTTGTTCTTTTTGCATTTGTCGCCCTAAGTGGGAAGGGTATGCCCAGACGTGGGTCCCGTGCTTCCCATGCCACTGGATTTAAGCTAGCCGGTCTGATGAGAGGTGAAACATGGAAACCGATCCCTGGATGCTTGTTTCCAGTCCAGGAAAGACCTGGCCTGGCAGTTTGGCCTGGACTGTTCCCATAGGGAACAGGGTCAAGACTGATTTGCACATGGGTGGGTCCAAATTGGAATGGCATGGGCAGCAAAAAAATGATGGCTTTAGGCCCAGATCTCTATACTGGGGGTAAATGTTTGACATTGTTCAGCGTTCTGTCTCTCACTTGTTCTTTTTGCATTTGTCACCCTAAGTGGGAAGGGTATGCCCAGATGTGTGTCCCTTGCTTCCCATGCCCCTGGATTCAAGCAAGCCTGTCTGATGAGAGGTGAAATCCTGAAACCGGTCCCAGGATGCTTGTTTCCAGTCCAGGGAAGACCTGTCCTGGCAGTTCGGGCTGGACTGTTCCCATGGGGAACAAGGTCAAGACTGATTTGCATATGGCTGGGTGCAAACTGGAATGGCATGGGCAGCAAAAAAAGAATGGATTTAGGCCCAGATCTCTGTACTGGGGGTGAATGTTTGACATTGTTCAGCATTCCGTCCATCACTTGTTCTTTTTGCATTTGTCACCCTAAGTGGGAAGGGTATGCCCAGACGTGGGTCCCGTGCTTCCCATGCCACTAGATTCAAGCTAGCCGGTCTGATGAGGCATGAAACACTGAAACCGGTCCCAGGATGCTTGTTACCAGTCCAGTGAAGACCTGGCCTGGCAGTTTGGACTGTACTGTTCCCATGGGGAACAGGGTCAAGACTGATTTGCATATGGCTGGGTCCAAACTGGAATGGCATGGGCAGCAAAAGTATGATGGGTTTAGGCCCAGATCTCTGTACTGGGGGTGAATGTTTGACATTGTTCAGCATTCCGCGCATCACTTGTTCTTTTTGCATTTGTCGCCCTAAGTGGGAAGGGTATGCCCAGATGTGGGTCCCGTGCTTCCCATGCCACTGGATTCAAACTAGCCTGGCTGATGAGTGGTGAAACCCCAAAACTGATCCCAGAATGCTTGTTTCCAGTCCAGGGAAGACCTGGCCTGGCAGTTCGGGCTGGACTGTTCCCATGGGGAACAGGGTCAAAACTGATTTGCATATGGTTGGGTCCAAACTGGAATGGCATGGGCAGCAAAAAAAATGATGGATTTAGGCCCAGATCCCTGCACTGGCGGTGAATGTTTGACATTGTTCAGCATTCCGTCCATCACTCGTTCTTTTTTGCATTTGTCGCCCTAAGTGGGAAGGGTATGCCCAGACGTGGGTCCTGTGCTTCCCATGCCACTGGATTCAAGCTAGCCGGTCTGATGAGGGGTGAAACACTGAAACCGGTCACAGGATGCTTGTTTCCAGTCCAGGAAGACCTGGCCTAGCAGTTCGGCCTGGACTGTTCCCATGGGAACAGGGTCAAGACTGATTTGCATATGGCTGGTCCAAACTGGAATGGCATGGGCAGCGAAAGAACGATGGATTTAGGCCCAGATCTCTGTACTGGGGGTGAATGTTTGACATTGTTCAGCATTCTGTGCATCACTTGTTCTTTTTGCATTTGTCGCCCTAAGTGGGAAGGGTATGCCCACACGTGGGTGCCGTGCTTCCCATGCCACTGGATTCAAGCTAGCCTGACTGAGGTGGGGTGACACCCCAAAACTGGTTCTAGGATGCTTGTTTCCAGTCCAGGGAGGACCTGGTCTGGCCGGTCGGGCTGGACTGTTCCCATGGGGAACAGGGTCAAGACTGGTTTGCATATGGCGGGGTCCAAACTGGATTGGCATGGGCAGCAAACAAACAATGGATTTAGGCCCAGATCTCTGTACTAGGGGTGAATGTTTGACATTGTTCAGCATTCTGTGCATCACTTGTTCTTTTTCCATTTGTCGCCCTAAGTGGGAAGGGTATGCCCAGACGTGGGTCCTGTGCTTCCCGTGCCACTGGATTCAAGCTAGCCTGGCTGATGAGGGGTGAAACCCCAAAACTGATCCCAGAATGCTTGTTTCCAGTCCAGGGAAGACCTGGCCTGGCAGTTCGGGCTGGACTGTTCCCATGGGGAACAGGGTTAAGACTGATTTCCATATGGTTGGGTCCAAACTGGAATGGCATGGGCAGCAAAAGAAATGATGGATTTAGGACCAGATCTCTGCACTGGGGGTGAATGTTTGACATTGTTCAGCATTCCGTCCATCACTTGTTCTTTTTTTGCATTTGTCGCCCTAAGTGGGAAGGGTATGCCCAGACGTGGGTCCTGTGCTTCCCATGCCACTGGATTCAAGCTAGCCGGTCTGATGAGGGGTGAAACACTGAAACCGGTCACAGGATGCTTGTTTCCAGTCCAGGAAGACCTGGCCTAGCAGTTTGGCCTGGACTGTTCCCATGGGGAACAGGGTCAAGACTGGTTTGCATATGGCGGGGTCCAAACTGGATTGGCATGGGCAGCAAACAAACAATGGATTTAGGCCCAGATCTCTATACTGGGGGTAAATGTTTGACATTGTTCAGCATTCTGTCCCTCACTTGTTCTTTTTGCATTTGTCACCCTAAGTGGGAAGGGTATGCCCAGACCTGGGTCCCATGCTTCCCATGTGTCCCATGCCACTGGATTCATGCTAGCCTGGCTGATGAGGGGTGAAATCCTGAAACCAGTCCCAGGATGCTTGTTTTCAGTCCTGGGAAGACCTGGCCTAGTAGTTTGGCTGGACTGTTCCAATGGGAAACAAGGTCAAGACTGATTTACATATGGTTGGGTCCAAACTGCAATGGCATGAGCAGCTAAAAAACAATGGATTTAGGCCCAGATCTCTGTACTGGGGTTGAATGTTTGACATTGATCAGCATTCCATCCATCACTTGTTCTTTTTGCATTTGTCGCCCTAAGTGGGAAGGGTATGCCCAGATGTGGGTCCCTTGCTTCCCATGCCACTGGATTCAAGCAAGCTTGTCTGATGAGAGGTGAAATCCTGAAACCGGTCCCAGGATGCTTGTTTCCAGTCCAGGGAAAACCTGTCCTGGCAGTTCGGGCTGGACTGTTCCCATGGGGAACAGGGTCAAGACTGATTTGCATATGGCTGGGTGCAAACTGGAATGGCATGGGCAGCAAAAAAAGAATGGATTTAGCCCCAGATCTCTGTACTGGGGTGAATGTTTGACATTGTTCAGCATTCCGTCCATCACTTGTTCTTTTTGCATTTGTCACCCTAAGTGTGAAGGTTATGCCCAGACGTGGGTCCCGGGCTTCCCATGCCACTGGATTCAAACTAGCCTGGCTGATGAGGGTTGAAACCCCAAAACTGATCCCCGAATGCTTGTTTCCAGTCCAGGGAAGACCTGGCCTGGCAGTTCGGGCTGGACTGTTCCCATGGGGAACAGGGTCAAAACTGATTTGCATATGGTTGGGTCCAAACTGGAATGGCATGGGCAGCAAAAAAAATGATGGATTTAGGCCCAGATCCCTGCACTGGCGGTGAATGTTTGACATTGTTCAGCATTCCGTCCATCACTTGTTCTTTTTTTGCATTTGTCGCCCTAAGTGGGAAGGGTATGCCCAGACGTGGGTCCTGTGCTTCCCATGCCACTGGATTCAAGCTAGCCGGTCTGATGAGGGGTGAAACACTGAAACCGGTCACAGGATGCTTGTTTCCAGTCCAGGAAGACCTGGCCTAGCAGTTTGGCCTGGATTGTTCCCATGGGGAACAGGGTCAAGACTGATTTGCATATGGCTGGGTCCAAACTGGAATGGCATGGGCAGCAAAAGAATGATGGGTTTAGGCCCAGATCTCTGTACTGGGGGTGAATGTTTGACATTGTTCAGCATTCCGTCCATCACTTGTTCTTTTTTGCATTTGTCGCCCTAAGTGGGAAGGGTATGCCCAGACGTGGGTCCTGTGCTCACTATGCCACCAGATTCAAGCTAGCCTGGCTAAAGAGGGGTGATATCCCGAAACCGGTCCCAGGATGCTTGTTACCAGTCCAGTGAAGACCTGGCCTGGCAGTTTGGACTGTACTGTTCCCATGGGGAACAGGGTCAAGACTGATTTGCATATGGCTGGGTCCAAACTGGAATGGCATGGGCAGCAAAAGAATGATGGGTTTAGGCCCAGATCTCTGTACTGGGGGTGAATGTTTGACATTGTTCAGCATTCCGTCCATCACTTGTTCTTTTTTGCATTTGTCGCCCTAAGTGGGAAGGGTATGCCCAGACGTGGGTCCTGTGCTTCCCATGCCACTGGATTCAAGCTAGCCGGTCTGATGAGGGGTGAAACACTGAAACCGGTCACAGGATGCTTGTTTCCAGTCCAGGAAGACCTGGCCTAGCAGTTCGGCCTGGACTGTTCCCATGGGGAACAGGGTCAAGACTGATTTGCATATGGCTGGTCCAAACTGGAATGGCATGGGCAGCGAAAGAACGATGGATTTAGGCCCAGATCTCTGTACTGGGGGTGAATGTTTGACATTGTTCAGCATTCTGTGCATCACTTGTTCTTTTTGCATTTGTCGCCCTAAGTGGGAAGGGTATGCCCACACGTGGGTGCCGTGCTTCCCATGCCACTGGATTCAAGCTAGCCTGACTGAGGTGGGGTGACACCCCAAAACTGGTTCTAGGATGCTTGTTTCCAGTCCAGGGAGGACCTGGTCTGGCCGGTCGGGCTGGACTGTTCCCATGGGGAACAGGATCAAGACTGGTTTGCATATGGCGGGGTCCAAACTGGATTGGCATGGGCAGCAAACAAACAATGGATTTAGGCCCAGATCTCTGTACTGGGGGTGAATGTTTGACATTGTTCAGCATTCTGTGCATCACTTGTTCTTTTTGCATTTGTCGCCCTAAGTGGGAAGGGTATGCCCAGACGTGGGTCCTGTGCTTCCCGTGCCACTGGATTCAAGCTAGCCTGGCTGATGAGGGGTGAAACCCCAAAACTGATCCCAGAATGCTTGTTTCCAGTCCAGGGAAGACCTGGCCTGGCAGTTCGGGCTGGACTGTTCCCATGGGGAACAGGGTTAAGACTGATTTCCATATGGTTGGGTCCAAACTGGAATGGCATGGGCAGCAAAAGAAATGATGGATTTAGGACCAGATCTCTGCACTGCGGGTGAATGTTTGACATTGTTCAGCATTCCGTCCATCACTTGTTCTTTTTGCATTTTTCGCCCTAAGTGGGAAGGGTATGCCAAGACGTGGGTCCTGTGCTTCCCATGCCACTGGATTCAAGCTAGCCGGTCTGATGAGGGGTGAAACATGGAAACCAATCCCTGGATGCTTGTTTCCAGTCCAGGAAAGACCTGGCCTGGCAGTTTGGGCTGGACTGTTCCCATAGGGAACAGGGTCAAGACTGATTTGCACATGGGTGGGTCCAAATTGGAAGGGCATGGGCAGCAAAAAAATGATGGTTTTAGGCCCAGATCTCTATACTGGGGGTAAATGTTTGACATTGTTCAGCATTCTGTCCCTCACTTGTTCTTTTTGCATTTGTCACCCTAAGTGGGAAGGGTATGCCCAGACCTGGGTCCCATGCTTCCCATGTGTCCCATGCCACTGGATTCACGCTAGCCTGGCTGATGAGGGGTGAAATCCTGAAACCAGTCCCAGGATGCTTGTTTTCAGTCCTGGGAAGACCTGGCCTAGTAGTTTGGCTGGACTGTTCCAATGGGGAACAAGGTCAAGACTGATTTACATACGGTTGGGTCCAAACTGCAATGGCATGAGCAGCTAAAAAACAATGGATTTAGGCCCAGATCTCTGTACTGGGGTTGAATGTTTGACATTGATCAGCATTCCATCCATCACTTGTTCTTTTTGCATTTGTCGCCCTAAGTGGGAAGGGTATGCCCAGATGTGGGTCCCTTGCTTCCCATGCCACTGGATTCAAGCAAGCTTGTCTGATGAGAGGTGAAATCCTGAAACCGGTCCCAGGATGCTTGTTTCCAGTCTAGGGAAAACCTGTCCTGGCAGTTCGGGCTGGACTGTTCCCATGGGGAACAGGGTCAAGACTGATTTGCATATGGCTGGGTGCAAACTGGAATGGCATGGGCAGCAAAAAAAGAATGGATTTAGGCCCAGATCTCTGTACTGGGGTGAATGTTTGACATTGTTCAGCATTCCGTCCATCACTTGTTCTTTTTGCATTTGTCACCCTAAGTGGGAAGGTTATGCCCAGACGTGGGTCCCGGGCTTCCCATGCCACTGGATTCAAACTAGCCTGGCTGATGAGGGTTGAAACCCCAAAACTGATCCCCGAATGCTTGTTTCCAGTCCAGGGAAGACCTGGCCTGGCAGTTCGGGCTGGACTGTTCCCATGGGGAACAGGGTCAAAACTGATTTGCATATGGTTGGGTCCAAACTGGAATGGCATGGGCAGCAAAAAAAATGATGGATTTAGGCCCAGATCCCTGCACTGGCGGTGAATGTTTGACATTGTTCAGCATTCCGTCCATCACTTGTTCTTTTTTTGCATTTGTCGCCCTAAGTGGGAAGGGTATGCCCAGACGTGGGTCCTGTGCTTCCCATGCCACTGGATTCAAGCTAGCCGGTCTGATGAGGGGTGAAACACTGAAACCGGTCACAGGATGCTTGTTTCCAGTCCAGGAAGACCTGGCCTAGCAGTTTGGCCTGGATTGTTCCCATGGGGAACAGGGTCAAGACTGATTTGCATATGGCTGGGTCCAAACTGGAATGGCATGGGCAGCGAAAGAACGATGGATTTAGGCCCAGATCTCTGTACTGGGGGTGAATGTTTGACATTGTTCAGCATTCTATCCATCACTTGTTCTTTTTGCATTTATTGCTCTAAGTGGGAATGGTATGCCCACATGTGGGTGCTGTGCTTCCCATGCCACTGGATTCAAGCTAGCCTGACTGAGGTGGGGTGACACCCCAAAACTGGTTCCAGGATGCTTGTTTCCAGTCCAGGGAGGACCTGGTCTGGCAGGTCGGGCTGGACTGTTCCCATGGGGAACAGGGTCAAGACTGGTTTGCATATGGCGGGGTCCAAACTGGATTGGCATGGGCAGCCAACAAACAATGGATTTAGGCCCAGATCTCTGTACTGGGGGTGAATGTTTGACATTGTTCAGCATTCTGTGCATCACTTGTTCTTTTTGCATTTGTCGCCCTAAGTGGGAAGGGTATGCCCAGACGTGGGTCCCGTGCTTCCCGTGCCACTGGATTCAAGCTAGCCTGGCTGATGAGGGGTGAAACCCCAAAACTGATCCCAGAATGCTTGTTTCCAGTCCAGGGAAGACCTGGCCTGGCAGTTCGGGCTGGACTGTTCCCATGGGGAACAGGGTTAAGACTGATTTCCATATGGTTGGGTCCAAACTGGAATGGCATGGGCAGCAAAAGAAATGATGGATTTAGGACCAGATCTCTGCACTGGGGGTGAATGTTTGACATTGTTCAGCATTCCGTCCATCACTTGTTCTTTTTGCATTTTTCGCCCTAAGTGGGAAGGGTATGCCAAGACGTGGGTCCTGTGCTTCCCATGCCACTGGATTCAAGCTAGCCGGTCTGATGAGGGGTGAAACACTGAGGGCCATATTTATACTCCGTTTGCGCCGAAATTGCGTCATTTTTTTTGACGCAATTTCGACGCAAAACTAACGCCAACTAACGCCATATTTATACTATGGCGTTAGAGGCGAATAGCGCCAAAGTTCCCGGAATGTGCGTCATTTTTTAGCGTGAACCCCTTCCTTGCGTTAATGATATGCAAGGGAGGCGTTCCCGTCTAAAAAATGACTCCCAGGCCTTTACGTGGTATTTATACTCCCGGGCAAAAGCGACGCCCGGGAGTGGGCGTGGCTAAAAACGGCGCATTTGCGCCGCTTTTTAACGCCTGGGTCAGGCATGGCGTTAAGGGACAAGTGGGCTCAAAATGAGCCCAGAGTGCCCTCCCCTGCCCCCAGGGACCCCCCCTGCCACCCTTGCCCACCCCAGGAGGACACCCAAGGCTGGAGGGACCCACCCCAGGGACATTCAGGTAAGTTCAGGTAAGTTTTTTTTTTTTTTTTTTTAATAATATTTTGTGGCATAGGGGGGCCTGATTTGTGCCCCCCTACATGCCACTATGCCCAATGACCATGCCCAGGGGACAGAAGTCCCCTGGGCATGGCCATTGGGCAAGGGGGCATGACTCCTATCTTTACAATGATAGGAGTCATGTTGATGGGGGATGGGCGTCGTTAAAAAATGGCGCAAGTCGGGTTAAGACGATTTTTTCGACGTAACCTGACTTGCCCCATTTTAAGACGCCCATGCGCCATTTTCCCCCTACGCCGGCGCTGTCTGGTCTACGTGGTTTTTTCCCACGCAAACCAGGCAGCGCCGGTCTGATTGCGCCGTCTAACGCCATTCCATAAATACGGCGCCCGCATGGCGCTTCAGAATGGCGTTAGACGGCGCAAAACTTTTTGACGCTAAACTGCGTTAGCGCAGTTTAGCGTCAAAAAGTATAAATATGGGCCTGAAACCGGTCACAGGATGCTTGTTTCCAGTCCAGGGAAGACCTGGCCTGGCAGTTTGTCCTGGACTGTTCCTATGGGGAACAGGGTCAAGACTGATTTTCATATGGCTGGGTCCAAACTGGAATGGCATGGGCAGCAAAAGAATGATGGATTGAGGCCCAGATCTCTGTACTGGGGGTGAATGTTTGACATTGTTCAGCATTCTATCCATCACTTGTGCTTTTTGCATTTATTGCCGTAAGTGGGAATGGTATGCCCACACGTGGGTGCCGTGCTTCCCATGCCACTGGATTCAAGCTAGCCTGACTGAGGAGGGGTGACACCCCAAAACTGGTTCCAGGATGCTTGTTTCCAGTCCAGGGAAGACCTGGTCTGGCAGGGCGGGCTGGACTGTTCCCATGGGGAACAGGGTCAAGACTGTTTTGCATATGGCGGGGTCCAAACTGGATTGGCATGGACAGCAAACAAACAATGGATTTAGGCCCAGATCTCTGTACTGGGGGTGAACGTTTGACATTGTTCAGCATTCTGTGCATCACTTGTTCTTTTTGCATTTGTCGCCCTAAGTGGGAAGGGTATCCCCAGACGTGGGTCCCGTGCTTCCCATGCCACTGGATTGAAGCTAGCCTGGCTGATGATGGGTGAAATCCCAAAACCGATCCCAGAATGCTTGTTTCCAGACCAGGGAAGAGCTGGCCTGGCAGTTCGGGCTGGACTGTTCCCATGGGGAACAGGGTCAAGACTGATTTGCATATGGTTGGGTCCAAACTGGAATGGTATGGGCAGCAAAAAAAATGATGGATTTAGGCCCAGATCTCTGTACTGGGGTGAATGTTTGACATTGTTCAGCATTCCGTGCATCACTTGTTCTTTTTGCATTTGTTGCCCTAGGTGGGAAGGGTATGCCAAGACATGGGTCATGTGCTTCCCATGCCAATGGATTCAAGCTAGCCTTGCTGATAAGGGGTGAAACCCCGAAACCGCTCTCAGGATGTTTGTTTTCATTCCAGGGAAGACCTGGGGGCGTATTTATACTCCATTTGCGCCGAATGTGCGTCGTTTTTTTTGACGCAAATTCAGCGCAAAACTAACGCCATATTTATACTTTGGCGTTAGACGCGTCTAGCGCCAAAGTATGGGCAAATAGCGTCATTTTTTTGCGTGAACGCCTTCCTTGCGTTAATGAGATGCAAGGAAGGCGTTCCCATCTAAAAAAATGATGGCGACGCAAATGCGTCGTATTTATACTCCCGGGCAAAAATCACGCCCGGGAGTGGTCGGGTCAAAAAACCCCGCATTTGCGCCACTTTTTAACGCCTGGGTCAGGGTAGGCGTTAAGGGGCCTGTGGGCTCAAAATGAGCCCACAGGTGCCCTCCCCTGCCCCCAGGGACCCCCCCTGCCACCCTTGCCCACCCCAGGAGGACACCCAAGGATGGAGGGACCCATCCCAGGGACATTCAGGTAAGTTCAGGTAAGTATAATTTTTTTTTTTTTTTTTGGGTGGCATAGGGGGGCCTTATTTGTGCCCCCCTACATGCCACTATGCCCAATGACCATGCCCAGGGGACATAAGTCCCCTGGGCATGGCCATTGGTCAAGGGGGCATGACTCCTGTCTTTACTAAGACAGGAGTCATGTAAATGGCGTCTGGGGGTCGTTAAAAATGGTGCAAATCGGGTGGAGGCGATTTTTTGCGTCAACCTGACTTGCACCATTTTTAAGATGCCCTAGCGCCACTTTTCCCAACGCCGGCGCTGCCTGGTGTACGTGGTTTTTTTCCACGCACACCAGGCAGCGCCGGTCTGCTAGCGCCGGCTAACGCCATTCAATAAATACGGCGCCCGCATGGCGCTTCAGAATGACGTTAGCCGGCGCAAAATTTTTTGACGCTAAACTGCGTTAGCGCAGTTTAGCGTCAAAAAGTATAAATACGGGCCCTGGTTTGGCAGTTCGGGCTGGACTGTTCCCATGGGGAACAGGGTCAAGACTGATTTGCATATGGCTGTGTCCAAATTGGAATGGAATGGGCAGCAAAAAAACGATGGATTTAGGCCCAGATCTCTATACTGGGGGTGAATGTTTGACATTGTTCAGCATTCCGTGCATCACTTGTTCTTTTTGCATTTGTTGCTCTAGGTGGGGAGGGTATGCCAAGACATGGGTCCTGTGCTTCCCATGCCAATGGATTCAAGCTAGCCTTGCTGATAAGGGGTGAAACCCCGAAACTGCTCCCAGGATGTTTGTTTTTAGTCCAGGGAAGACCTGGTTTGGCAGTTTGGGCTGGACTGTTCCCATGGGGAACAGGGTCAAGACTGATTTGCATATGGCTAGGTCCAAATTGGAATAGCATAGGTAGCAAAAAAACTATGGATGGGTCCAAAATGGAATGGCATGGACAGCAAAACAAATGATGGATTTAGGCCCAGATCTCTGTACTGGGGTGAATGTTTGACATTGTTCAGCATTCCGTGCATCACTTGTTCTTTTTGCATTTGTTGCCCTAGGTGGGAAGGGTATGCCAAGACATGGGTCCTGTGCTTCCCCATGCCAATGGATTCAAGCTAGCCTTGCTGATAAGGGGTGAAACCCCGAAACTGCTCCCAGGATGTTTGTTTTTAGTCCAGAGAAGACCTGGTTTGGCAATTTGGGCTGGACTGTTCCCATGGGGAACAGGGTCAAGACTGATTTGCATATGGCTAGGTCCAAATTGGAATAGCATAGGTAGCAAAAAAACGATGGATTTAGGCCCAGATCTCTGTACTGGGGGTCAATGTTTGACATTGTTCAGTATTCCGTGCATCACTTGTTCTTTTTGCATTTGTCGCCCTAAGTGGGAAGGGTATGCCCAGACGTGGGTCCCGTGCTTCCCATGCCACTGGATTCAAGCTAGCCTGGCTGATGACGGGTGAAACCCCAAAACCGATCCCAAAATGTTTGTTTCCAGTCCAGGGAAGACCTGGCCTGGCAGTTCGAGCTGGACTGTTCCCATGGGGAACAGGGTCAAGACTGATTTGCATATGGTTGGGTCCAAACTGGAATGGCATGGGCAGCAAAAGAAATGATGGATTTAGGCCCATATTTATACTTTTTGACTCAAAACTGCGCGCTAACGCAGTTTTGCGTCAAAACAATTAGCGCCGGCTAACGCCATTCTGAAGCACCATGCGGGCGCCGTATTTATTGAATGACGTTAGCCGGCGTTAGCCGCCGGCGCCGTCTGGTGTGCGTTAAAAAAAACGACGTACACCAGGCAGCGCCGGCGTAGGGGAAAATGGAGCTTGGGCGTCAAGAAATGGGGCAAGTCAGTTTGAGGCAATTTTTTCGCCTCAACCCGATTTGCGCCATTTTTTTTCACTCCCAAACCCCATAGAAATGACTCCTGTCTTAGCAAAGACAGGAGTCATGCCCCCTTGCCCAATGGCCATGCCCAGGGGACTTCTGTCCCCTGGGCATGGTCATTGGGCTTAGTGGCATGTAGGGGGGCACAAATCAGGCCCCCCTATGCCACAAAAAAATAAAAAAAACACTTACCTGAACTTACCTTAATGTCCCTGGGATGGGTCCCTCCAGCCTTGGGTGTCCTCCTGGGGTGGGCAAGGGTGACAGGGGGTGTCCCTGGGGGCATGGGAGGGCACCTCTGGGCTCCTTCAGAGCCCACAGGTCCCTTAACGCCTGCCTTTTGCAGGCGCTAAAAAACGGCGCAAAAGCGGCCGTACGTCATTTTTTTTGACCCGCCCACTCCCGGGCGTGAATTTTGCCCGGGAGTATAAATCCGACGCACATGCCTCGGAGTCGATTTTTTAGACGTGAACGCCTACCTTGCATCTCATTAACGCAAAGTAGGTGTCCACGCTAAAAAATGACGCAAACTCCATGGACTTTGGCGCTAGACGCGTCTAACGGCAAAGTATAAATATGGAGTTAGTTTTGCGTCGAAATTGCGTCAAAAAAAACGACGCAATTCCAGCGCAAACGGAGTATAAATATGCCCCTTAGGCTCAGATCTCTGTACTGGGGGTGAATGTTTGAAATTGTTCAGCATTCCGTCCATCACTTGTTCTTTTTGCAACTGGCAGACTGGGCAGCCAAGGAGGGAGCCAAAACATCTCCCAATTATGCTGAATTAGAAGAGCACACACTAGAAATGATGATGCAACAGAATGATACTGAACTATCATCCCGTGCACAGAAACTGCACAATTACATCTACATGAGTTGCAAGAGCAGGCACAACCACCTGAAAGGGAAAAGAGAGGGTGCATACAATCACCAACAGATTTCTGCCCATATTTATACTTTTTGACGCAAAACTGCGCCGGCGCAGTTGTGCGTCAAAAATATTACCGCCAGCTAACGCCATTTTGGTGCGCCGTGCGGGTGTCAGATTTATACTTTGACGCACGGCGGCGCAAACAACAGGTGGGAGTAATTATTTTTGACGCACACCACAGCGTCAAGACGTAATGGAAAACGACGTTAACGCGGCGGAAATGACTGTGGGTCGATTTATGACACCGCAAACCGGATATGCGCCGTTTTTTTGGACGCAATAGCGTAAAAAAACACAGCGAACACAGCCATTTCACCAGAGGAGAGCCAAAATGGATCCCAGATGCCACTACAGACCCCAGGAAGATGACAGCAGACCAGGAACCAGCCAGGAGGACCCACACAAGAACCAGGACACTTTTAAGAAGAAAAGAAAGTGTTGTTTCAGTGCAGAGGAGCAGGAAATTCTGGTTAAAGAGGTGACGGAACACCAGCACCAACTGTTTGTCACATCAAAGTTGCCAATCAGTAGGAGAGAGGCTATATGGCAACAAATTGTCGACAAGATTAACAGTGTGGATGAAGTATGCAGAACAGTCATTGAGTGCAAGAAACGCTGGCATGACTGCAAACGCAGGACCAAGGAAAAGATGGCCAGGAACAGGAAGGCAGCACTGCAGACTGGGGGGGGGGAGTCCAGCACACCAGGAGGCCCTGGACCACATGGAGGAGATGGTCGCAGCCGTCATCCCTGAGGAGATCGTCATAGGGATTCAAGGACAGGACAGCGCAGACTACCAGGAGACAACGCACATGCAGGGTAAGTCGCATGGAGAATTGAAATGGACTAATGTCAACTGCAACCGGGGGGGGGGAATACCTACTACACATTGCATGTAAGTCATCATATACATGGAGTGGCATGGGTAAAGGGGCATGGCATTGGGCATGGCCCGTTCTGAGAAGACCTGGGGCACACCATTACACAACACCAACAACAGTCCCATGGGGGCATGCTGTCATGCCAACGATGGAGCAAAGGGAAAGCCACAACAGGAGGGAAGGCCACTACGTCAAACTTACATCCTGGCACTCGTCAGCCAACATACCTCCTACATTAACTAGGGCCCTAATAGCAATCCTCTAGCCAAACCGACAACTGCAATGTAACTGCGACAACAGTTGCCACTACCACCTCTGATCTGTGTGCAGCTCAAGTAGCCAATGGCAGTAACCTCCCCATGGAACATACATACCTAAATTAGGGGGTGAGGATGACATCTGCAACAATATCCTGAAACAAGATAAAGGCCCCAGTACACTCAAATGTCAATGCCCATAGTTGTCACAAACATCAGCCAAAGTAAACAACAATAGGAGCGACACAGCACTAAGGACACACCCATGCTGCATATGTCAGGGTCCATCCTGTGCCTGGGTAACAAGGCAACATCACAAATGTCATACTGCTCAGACAACAGCATTGAGGAGGGGACACATGTAACTGGTCACCGAAATACACCTGCACAGTCACAGGACAAAATAGGACACTGATACAACTATCAGGGCAATCCAATGTAACACACATTACCCAACATCAGCAGGACACATTAACAATGTCAACATCCATATCAGATCATAACATTGCCATGCATAGGACATGCAACATGTCAATTACATTTAAGTCGATGTGAACGATCAGGGATTGGGGCAGGTCCTGATAGTTAAGTGTGCTGCCAGGGCCATCAGAACACCCACTGCCAGTGAAAGGTCTCACCATGAGAATGGATATACACGGAGGGTCGAGTAGGACAAGAAGGTGGCAATTCTCTATTTGGCATAAAGCAACACCTAGAGGCAATGAGGCTGAGAAGTCTGATAACTCAACAACATACATGTGACACACAGGTGGGCCATAGGCCTGAAACAATGCCCATCTGAAGGACTGCAGATATTAATACGAAACAAGATCACAAAGTGAATTCATCAAAAGGCAGGCACGTCACGTCAAAATTGTCACAACACAGACACACTAAGGGCCATATTTATACTTTTTGACGCAAAACTGCGCTAACGCAGTTTTGCGTAAAAAAAATTAGCGCCGGCTAACGCCATTCTGAAGCGCCATGCGGGCGCCGTATTTATTCAATGACGTTAGCCGGCGTTAGCCGCCGCTTCCTGGTGTGCGTGAAAAAAAACGACGTACACCAGGCAGCGCCGGCATAGGGGGATATGGAGCTTGGGCGCCAAAAAATGGGGCAAGTCAGGCTGAGGCAAATTTTTCACCTCAACCCAATTTGCGCTATTTTTTTCGACTCCCAACCCCCATTGAAATGACTCCTGTCTTAGCAAAGACAGGAGTCATGCCCCCTTGCCCAATGGCCATGCCCAGGGGACTTCTGTCCCCTGGGCATGGTCATTGGGCATAGTGGCATGTAGGGGGGCACAAATCAGGCACCCCTATGCCACAAAAAAATAAAAATAAAAAACTTACCTGAACTTACCTTAATGTCCCTGGGATGGGTCCCTCCAGCCTTGGTTGTCCTCCTGGGGTGGGCAAGGGTGGCAGGGGCTGTCCCTGGGGGCATGGGAGGGCACCTCTGGGCTCCTTCCGAGCCCACAGGTCCCTTAACGCCTGCCCTGACCAGGCACTAAAAAACGGCGCAAAAGCGGCCGGACGTCATTTTTTTTGACCCGCCCACTCCCGGCCGTGAATTTTGCCCGGGAGTGTAAATACGGCGCACATGCCTCGGAGTCAATTTTTTAGACGGGAACGCCTACCTTGCATATCATTAACGCAAAGTAGGTGTCCACGCTAAAAAATGACGCAAACTCCATGGACTTTGGCGCTAGACGCGTCTAACGCCAAAGTATAAATATGGAGTTAGTTTTGCGTCAGAATTGCGTAAAAAAAAACGACGCAATTCCGGCGCAAACAGAGTATAAATATGCCCCTAATTGTAACCTGTTTCATTGCAGAGGAAGATGGATCTCCTGCTGATATGCCTGTCCCAGATTTCCCTGATGACATGGATGACGAGCCGATAAACATTCCCCAGGAGACCATCCAAAAGGTCCTTGAAACCCTCCAGACCCCACCTTCAGTCACAAGGAGGAGCACAGAACAAGCAGCCATCGCAGAGGATCCACCCACCACCCCAATTGTAAGACCTGCCAGCTCCAGTACAGCTGAGGACTCAGACGACACTGGCACCAGCTTTGAGAGAACTGTAGTTGGAGTACAGCGGGAGCTGGCCAAGGAGGTGCGGGTGGGGATGCAAACTATGGCAGCCAGCCTTGAGGAGATGCGTTTGTGCTTAATTTTATCTGCAGATCAGGCAGCAGCTATGCAAGCCCTAACATCTATCTTGCAGGAACTGCAGAAAACCCAGAAGGAAATCAGCACAGCTGTAATACAGTTGACCCAACACCTACAACAGCAATCCTGTCAACGCGTGCACAAATGCAACATTGAACCCCTCAGGGCCGACCTGGCTGCCTACCATCGTGATGTGGATGCTATTCTCAAGAACCAGCAGGCCCTCCTTGCAGCAGTACTGCCCATAAGACCTTTACAGGGAGCAGCGACCGGGATGTCTGACTCCAAGGCTTCTAACACTGAGGTGTATGTTGCCCCTTCACAACCAACAACAAGAAGAACAAAGCAGGCAACACACACATCAGAAGAAGAAGACATGGAACAGATCACATTCATAAGGAAAAGTACCCAGAAGCACTAGTCCCTGCCACATGGCCAACTATTACCAAGGTCCTGCGCTTTGTAACTTGCCAGTCTTGCAACAACTGTACTCAAACACTGTTCTGCAAACTACTGTATATCTTGTCACCCAGCCCAGTGATTGTCTCTCTCCTACTCATTGCCAAATCCTGTCCCTCTGCACTGTCTGAAACTGCAACCCCAGCATGACAAAAGCATTTTGGTAAACCCTTGTGTTGGATCACAATGGAAGATATCACTATAATGGACTCACAATCATGGACAATGTACATATAGCACTACAGCACTTTTGAATAAATAGCACTTACACAACAAATCTGTCTCTGGGTAATGTGACATATCAACTGCGCAGTAGATAATTGAAATGTCCCTACTGTCAAATAACGTAGCTTGTCAATTCAACTGTCCAGATATTATGTAGTTAGAGAAATCGGCACAGTGACCATGATTGCATCATACTCTGCCCATCCTGAGGGAATAAACTGATGAAGTGAGAAACCATACACCACCATGCTGTGTTGGACAGAAGAATGCTTCCTCAGGGGATAACTAAGTCATCAAATAGTGCCCGCTAAATGTTGTCAACATGCAAAAATAACACAATAAACATGCCACTATCTATGTAAACACTAAAAAAACTGCACAAAAGGTGTCTGAGTTAACATACAAATAGGTAATCATGCCGAACTGTGTCACAAATGATGTATGATGGTCATGAAAACAAAAATACAAGATTGCCAATGAGCACTCATCTTATAAGGGTGTGCATGATCATCACACTGAAGTCAGACCTAAAACTGTTTCCCCAATATCAAGTCTGGAAGCACTGTTAGTGACTTTGAAAACACACTTATCAACAGAAACAGATTGTCATCCATGTTAACTGTGATTGGTGGTTGCAACAAAGGGTAGACACTTTGCAAGGTAGCTCTGGGTTAGCTGCCAATCGTACAGCTCAGTTGGGATTTGTTTGTAGCATTGGACACAGATGTTATAATACAAAAGATATGTACACGGAATCCAAACCCACGATTAAGTACCATTCAACACATACTATTAAGGGGTAACCAAGGGCCATATTTATACTCCGTTTGCGCCGAAATTGCGTCGTTTTTTTTGACGCAATTTCGACGCAAAACTAACGCCAACTAACGCCATATTTATACTATGGCGTTAGAGGCGAATAGCGCCAAAGTTCCCGGAATGTGCGTCATTTTTTAGCGTGAACCCCTTCCTTGCGTTAATGATATGCAAGGGAGGCGTTCCCGTCTAAAAAATGACTCCCAGGCCTTTACGTGGTATTTATACTCCCGGGCAAAAGAGACGCCCGGGAGTTGGCGTGGCTAAAAACGGCGCATTTGCGCCACTTTTTAACGCCTGCTCAGGGCAGGCGTTAAGGGGCCTGTGGGCTCAAAATGAGCCCACAGGTGCCCTCCCATGCCCCCAGGGACCCCCCCTGCCACCCTTGCCCACCCCAGGAGGACCCCCAAGGATGGAGGGACCCACCCCAGGGACATTCAGGTAAGTTCAGGTAAGTATAATTTTTTATTTTTTATATTTTATTTTGGTGGCATAGGGGGGCCTTATTTGTGCCCCCCTACATGCCACTATGCCCAATGACCATGCCCAGGGGACAGAAGTCCCCTGGGCATGGCCATTGGGCAAGGGGGCATGACTCCTATCTTTACAATGATAGGAGTCATGTTGATGGGGGATGGGCGTCGTTAAAAAATGGCGCAAGTCGGGTTAAGACGATTTTTTCGACGTAACCTGACTTGCCCCATTTTAAGACGCCCATGCGCCATTTTCCCCCTACGCCGGCGCTGTCTGGTCTACGTGGTTTTTTCCCACGCAAACCAGGCAGCGCCGGTCTGATTGCGCCGTCTAACGCCATTCCATAAATACGGCGCCCGCTTGGCGCTTCAGAATGGCGTTAGACGGCGCAAAACTTTTTGACGCTAAACTGCGTTAGCGCAGTTTAGCGTCAAAAAGTATAAATATGGGCCCAAATATTTTTTAAAGCTAACCATAGATGAGGAAACTGAGGGAAAAATCTTACCTACCCTAATCTACCCTGACTACTCATTACCCACAACTGTCCCTAACTAACCTAAGCTACACTTACTTATCACATGTAACAAAACGTTCTAAACATCTACCCCCCACCCCCCTAATGAGACGGGACACATGGAGGACAACACATACTAACCTAAACACATACTATACTATCCTATACAAATATATATTTTTTTGGTAAATGTTTTTTTTAATGTTTTTTGTGTTTTTTATTTTAACACACAAGAACCCCAACATAGCCCCCCACCCACCCACCCATACATGTAATAAGTCAAAAAAGAAAGAAGCAGGACCCCCTATCCCCCACCCACTAACACTGACTAAACGAACAGCCTATACTAACCTAACACTAAGCCCCCTAATCCTACTAAGTATAAGAACAAGGAAAGAGGAGGGAGGGGATGGTATCATGTCCATCTATTCAACTGTCTAGAGGTTGGCCCTCCGGAGTTTCCTCTTGATATCCTTCACCCGCCGTTTAATGTGCCGCACGTCCCGGCTCAGGTGGCTCACCTTGCGCAGCACTTTGTCCATCTTGTTTTCAAGTCTATTGAAGGCTGCAGGGTCAACAGCTGGAGCAGTGGCAGTCTGGGTACCGGTGTAGGAGGTCTGTGTGGGCTGTCCTGCACCGGTGGCAATGCTGGGGCCAGGAAGTCCAGCAGATGTAGATTGAACAGAGGCAGCCGTAAGTGGGGCCACCTGGCTCAGATTGGTGGTTGTTTCTGGGGTGGCTGTGGTGGGCACAGTAGTCCCACCCTGTGGGTAGGCTCGCCATGACCCGGAGGCACGTTCATGGCGATATCGCCGGGCCATCCTCCGGAACCCCGACTCCACCAGCAGGATGTGCTGGTATCGCATGGCCCGACGCTGAAATTCACGGACCTGGTCTGGAGTCATGTTAGCTGCTGTGAAGACAAATGCAGATATGCCACATTAGTAACTGCATTGTGTGAAGCAGCACAGCAAGTTAATCAGACAATACATCTACTGTACTTCTAACAGCTCATATCACGATACAGAGCATCGAATGTCTCTGAGGAAGTACATGGCAGGCCAGACAACAAAGGTCACATCACACAAAGCACATTCATAACCCACAAGATGGGTAACAACTGGCCTTGACTTGCAATCTGAGTTCTGACAGTTAACATCTAAGAATCATGCTGCATATCCTCCACCAAGAGCTGGGCTACAGATGTCAGTGTACAGAAAGCAAAACTAAAGCCACATGGTCAGCAAGTTGTAACTGGACTTTCCAGTATGGTACCAAGTGCCAAACCTGAGTGTGTGTATACTACTATGCAACCAAACCGTCACTTATTCACAGGTATGTGTAACATACTGGTAGCATCAATACTAGGTACCCCATTCACAAACCCATGGCCGTGTTTGAGGGGGGGCGGTAGATACACAACTATAATTTGCCAACAACATGTTCACCGAGGAGTGTATAGGCTAATCCACACATGTTTGTCTCTACAGACACACCACAGGTAAGGTCTATCTACATTTTGGAGTCAGCAAACCAGAGAGCACTCATAGGGTCAGACATGTCAGGAAAATCTGAACTTAGTACACAACATATACTTCATCAGACACAGAGGCCCATATTTATACTTTTTGACGCAAAACTGCGCTAACGCAGTTTTGCGCCAAAAAAATTAGCGCCGGCTAACGCCATTCTGAAGCGCCATGCGGGCGCCGTATTTATTGAATGGCGTTAGCCGACCGGCGCTGCCTGGTGTGCGTGAAAAAAAACCACGTACACCAGGCAGCGCCGGCGTAGGGAAAAATGGCGTTTGGGCGTCCAAAAATGGGGCAAGTCAGGCTGAGGCAAAAAAATCGTCTTAACCCGATTTGCGCCATTTTTTTTGGGCGCCCAGACGCCATTAACATGACTCCTGTCTTAGCAAAGACAGGAGTCATGCCCCCTTGCCCAATGGCCATGCCCAGGGGACATCTGTCCCCTGGGCATGGTCATTGGGCATAGTGGCATGTCGGGGGGCACAAATCAGGCCCCCCTATGCCAATTATTTTTTTTTTTTTTAAATACTTACCACAACTTACCTTTTCTTCCCTGGGATGGGTCCCTCCATCCTTGGGTGTCCTCCTGGAGTGGGCAAGGGTGGCATGGGGTGTCCCTGGGGGCTTGGGAGGGCACCTCTGGGCTCATTCTGAGCCCACAGGTCCCTTAACGCCTGCCCTGACCCAGGCACTAAAATCCGGCGCAAATGCAGGTTTTTTAGTCCCGCCCACTCCCGGGCGTCATTTTTGCCCGGGAGTATAAATACGACGCATATGCATCGGAGTCATTTATTAAGACGGGAACGCCTACCTTGCATATCATTAACGCAAGGAAGGTGTTCACGCAAAAAAAATGACGCTAACTCCATGAACTTTGGCGCTAGACGCGTCTAACGCCAAAGTATAAATATGGAGTTAGTTTTGCGTCGAATTTGCGTCGAAAAAACGACGCAAATTCGGCGCAAACGGAGTAGAAATATGCCCCAGAGTTGCTAGAACACCCATGATCATGAATTGCATGCACCCCTAGGCCATTACACTCAGGTTCCACAGACTTGATGCACTACATGTGGAAGTACATGATGCTAGAAGGTTCTACCTACTGTTTCAAAATTACGTAGGTAAATAGTGAAGCAGATGTCTATTGGGAAGCTATTAGCTCCACCAATCTTAGAGAATGTGGGTCTGACAGGCTGACTTAATAGGGGCTGACTTCCATTGCGACTCTTGGTGATACAAGTGTCAGAGACATGACTATCCCCTGTACTCACAGTGGGGCCTACAGGGATGTCCTACAATCCCTACATGATACCATTGGATACGCATTGGCTAACTCAAAACATGTGAAAACTGCATTCCCACTCATGGAACAAGTGAAAAACTTGCCCACAGCATCACACCTTGCTATGCGTCCAACTCACACAAGTCCATAACCAGCAAATACAACACATAACAGACATATCAACACTTACTGTAGTGGTCGGGGTCCTCAATGTCGCCACCTCTCCCACAGTGTAGGGCGCCGGTCCACCTGTAAGATATGGAAGGAAGAAATGTGCTCAAAATCTGTGCACAGTGCAACATTTTCAGTATCATTTACAATGTGTAGGCTGAATAAGGAAATGGCAGCCATTCAGACATGATGGTACTGCATCTGATATATCACGGCCAACTTGTACATAGCATGGGTCTCCTGTGACAGTTACACACATATCTGCACACATACATTGGCCCTAACTATCATGTGGTTGCAAACTTGCCCCATAATTGGTGAGCACTAAAAAATATGGAGTGTAATCGTGTGCATCCAAGAGAAACATCCAATGCCTGGTTACTTGAGGACTGCATTACCAGTCAAACATGCCTTGTGGCCATGACACATTTAGGGGCATATTTATACTCTGTCTGCGCCGGAATTGCGTCGTTTTTTTTTACGCAATTCCGACGCAAAACTAACTCCATATTTATACTTTGGCGTTAGACGCGTCTAGCGCCAAAGTCCATGGAGTTTGCGTCATTTTTTAGCGTGGACACCTACTTTGCGTTAATGATATGCAAGGTAGGCGTTCCCGTCTAAAAAATTGACTCCGACGCATGTGCGCCGTATTTACACTCCCGGGCAAAATTCACGCCCAGGAGTGGGCGGGTAAAAAAAAATGACGTCCAGCCGCTTTTGCGCCGTTTTTTAGCGCCTGGTCAGGGTAGGCGTTAAGAGACCTGTGGGCTCGGAAGGAGCCCAGAGGTGCCCTCCCATGCCCCCAGGGACACCCCCTGCCACCCTTGCCCACCCCAGGAGGACGCCCAAGGCTGGAGGGACCCATCCCAGGGACATTTAGGTAAGTTCAGGTAAGTATTTTTTAAAAACAAATTTTGTGGCATAGGGGGGCCTGATTTGTGCCCCCCTACATGCCACTATGCCCAATGACCATGCCCGGGGGACAGAAGTCCCTGGGCATGGCCATTGGGCAAGGGGGCATGACTCCTGTCTTTGCTAAGACAGGAGTCATTTCAATGGGGGTTGGGAGTCGAAAAAATTGGCGCAAATCGGGTTGAGGTGAAATATTTGCCTCAGCCTGACTTGCCCCATTTTTGGGCGCCCAAGCTCCATATTCCCCTACGCCGGCGCTGCCTGGTGTACGTCATTTTTTTTCACGCACACCAGGCAGCGCCGGCGGCTAACGTCATTGAATAAATACGGCGCCCGCATGGCGCTTCAGAATGGCGTTAGCCGGCGCTAATTTTTTTGACGCAAATCTGCGTTAGCGCAGTTTTGCATCAAAAAGTATAAATATGGCCCTTAGTGCACATAGGCCCAATGTACAGAGGGAGGGGTATGGACTCCTGTAAGCCATCCTGTTGTTACAGTATAGTCAATTGATGTGGCCCAGCTATGGTGATTTGCACCAACCATGGAGATGTAAAGCCATGTGCATACACTTGGAATGCCATCCATATTTGGATTGCTGCTCAAACGATTCCAACAAACATCTTACGATGTTAGCTGAGGGCACCTTACACCTTTACACGATGTATTCAATTCATGAACTGACATTTATCCTAAAAGATTAAGAAACACAATAATCCCACACATTCATAGTACTTCTGTGAACGCTTTCCTTCCACACTCACCAGACTCACATGAAACCAATGTTTGAGCCACTTTGCTATTATAAATTGTCGTGAAGGCAGCACTAATTTTCAGGATCATGTAGTGATTCTAAAGTCAGTCTAGCAATTGCGTCAACATAGTTGGCCTAAATGTTGGTACATCTGTACTTCTCTGTCAATATTACCCTATATAGACATGATTGGCTCCTATTTTGTTAGCTGTGCTGACAGAAAGGCCGCACCAATTTCCTTCATGGTAAAGATACCTGTAAGTTTGCTGAGCACGTGCTACCTGACAGCTAGCAATTGTGATCCTTGCCATAGTGCATCAGTGATCCCCTTATATGTCCCCAAAATTACACACAGTCATCAAGTTAGCTGGCAGACATTGCACTAATCCACTGATGTCACTACAGAGCTTTCATTTGTGCACAATAACAATAGTTGTACTCACCAACAGTGCCACCAATCATGATTACCAGGTGGTCCAAGAGATCCTGCTCCCTGGTGATGAGGTCATCCCACCGGTGCTTCAGCTGGTGGTCACTCCTCTGGCTGGCATACACACGCTGCAGGTGATGCAGCACCTTTCCCCACCGGATTCTGCGCGCCTCTGTCGGGTAGCCCTGTATGACCCTGCCTGGATCATGGGCGACAAGAAATGTGTCATCAGCCAGATGAAGCCCCCCAACTCCTCTTCCCCATCCTGCCAAGACGTGGCCTACCAGACATACTTATAATTGAAGAGAAGGAATAGGGGTAAAAGAAATAGAAAGGGGAAATGGGTGAAAGTAGGGGTAAAAAGACAGAAAAAAAATAAACCTAAACACTAAAAGAGCCCAGTATCCCCAAACTAACACTACCCACAACAGACTCCCACAAACAAGAAATACACAAGATAAATGGACAAATGTAGACAAAACACAGTACTACAGTATACACAAACAAAATGTATTTCACAAAGGGACTTTACAGATAGCACACAGGACAAAAACAGCACAAAATCTCTGGCTCTCTACACAGCCACACAGTCTAGAAGGATCATAGACTGCAAATAGAAAGTGAAAGTACACCCACTGTACATGATCTGTAAACAGGATATCCTATTACATCACTTCCTGTATGAAAAGTCCCGGCTTTTTCGCATTATGCGTCATTTTTTGTTGCACAAAACTGTATTTGCATCATTTATTTTGACGCATAGACGTGAATATTAACCCGCATCCACATAATGATACATGGACTGTACAAATATCTGGATGCGGGCTATATTTCACTCCTGTGCGTCAAAAAAAATGACGCAAATACAGTGTTGATAAACAAAAAATTACGCACACCGCTAGGGACATCAAAATTACAGTGCATTAACTGGTTTGGGTCATTTTTACTTGTTTTTTGGTTATTTTACATTTGGAACACATCAGAGATTGGCTAATTGAAGACAGTATGGTGTTCACATGTGTGACATCATACTGCAGGGGAACATCATCCACTACACCCTTCACAGTATGTTTACAGTTGGCTGACGTCATAGAGGGTCATAAGTGTGGCCTACATATGTGTGTGGCACAAATTGTGCATTTTTGCCATAAGGAGAGGATAGCGATGTGACGCACATATGTACAATACCTATTTGCCTTTGGCTCAAAGTGTTTGCTTTGGCAACTAATTTGTTGGTTGACCAAGTGTGTGTGTACATCACATGAAACATTATTGTACATTTGGTTTTATGAATGTGACGTCCATGTGTCCAACCCTAAGATGCAAGTAAACATTGGAATGAGCAAGGGTATGTGTTAGTCATACATGTAACAAACCCTGCAAAGTATACTTCCAAGTTTTAGGGTCACGTAGACACCACATGTGACATAGCATGCACCAGATGGATGGCAGACACATGTTCATGTCAAAGGTCCACAATTTCTACATCCTATGTCCTAGAGTATTGGTAAGAGCTTCCTAGGCACTAGTTGATGAATCCCACAGTGAGTCATACACATGCATTGAGGAAGTGGGTACCATGTTGTTTGCACAGACAGACAAGGGTCAATCTCATATGTATGATGACACCACAGTTGAGGCCATAGAAGTGAGCCCCAACTAACAAGTGGCTGTGGTGGACCAGCATACAAGACAGCACGTGTCCACATATTTCCAGTGATCAATTGCACATAGGTGTCTTGTTCATGTGTGTGGTCCAATGATGATCCTGTAGATTATTTGGGATGTAATTTGTCACATTTCAGACCAGGACTCATCATGAGTCATTGGCAGCCATTCCTGTAACTACTGAGTATCCTTTGTTGATCAATGTGAGTAAAGTAGATGTGGACATGTGAAACAACATGTGGATGGTCCCAACCTGTCACTAAAGACGTGTAATGAGACAGTCAACAGGGCAACCTTGGTGTGCAGAGTGAGATAATGTCTCAATTGTCATGTTCCAGCAGGTGTCATTACAACATTTGTACACATGTTGGCCTCTGCACTTCCCACTGCATCTGGGAACATCATAGCCTCTGTGCTGTTTATTCTCGCAGCTATTCACCACACACGGGCCATCACTATGTTGTGCGCACTGTGATGCTGTGTGTGAACTGTCATGGTTCTGACATTTGTGTATTAGTCATGTACATTATCAGAGGTTGCTGGTTGTGCTGAAAGCCCCGTACCCAATCCCTGCCTATGACCCTGGGACACTGTCACACTTTGTCATTCATGCATAAATGCAACCCAGAAAAGGGATGGGCCATGATTTTTGCATTTCCAAGAGGATTTAACTCAAATGGTACAGTTAAAAGGCAGATGATGCTATACAATGTATTTGTGTATGCATGGTAGAAGCCCATGCCCAAAGCCCCCTGATGAATGGCAGGTTTGCTAACGCAAGAATGGTACATATGTAGACACAGGGATACTTTAGTGTGACGCACAGACAGTTGCCAGTCAGGCTGACAGAATGCAAGATGATTCAGGAGCAAGCTACTGGACAAGTTACATAATCAGTGGTCTGACTGAGACTGTTTGGAGGACAAACTAGACAGTTGACATGTCAATCTGTGTATGTCCTGTGTTTTTGAAGGTGACAAATGAACCCAAGGGCTGTGTTACACGGCTTAATTACTATCAATGGTTGACGATGTATTTGACATAATGGCAACTCCTATGCTGTTCCAGGCATCATCAGGGGCAGTGCTTTTTGTAATGGGTGGTGTGCATGGAGGTGATCACAGGTGTGGGCTGCATCTGTTTCTCACCAGTCCTGTAGGTGAGACTTGCATTCTAAGGGCCAACAGACATTTTCACAAGGGGAAGCAATCTACATGTGTTAACAGGGCTCTGAAACTAGAAGACAGTGTATAAATTGACCTGACGTCCATGCAGTCTGATGTTCTTTGACAATGGCATAGCATAGGAATGGGTTTAGCACACTGGTTTGCTAATGTTGGTCTGTGTTTGTATACGAGGTATTATCAGGGTACACATCTTAGTATTCCAGGGACTTCTTCCAACAGGTGGGTTGTGACCAGGTGCATGGGTGTGTAATGAGTTTGGAAATGGAATGTCATGTGCGCAATGCATGTCATATGTGTGGCACTTGTGCTGTCTATGTTCTGCTTCTATGGAACTCTAGTCACAGATATTCCTTGCAAATATTGGATGCAGTTGGACTAACTGCTGTCAAAGGTCTTGTCAGACATTCCTGTTAGTGATGCCAAAGCACATTCACTGCCTCATGTATGAGGCTTGTTTTCCCCTTATTGAGTGATGGTGTCATAGTTGTGTGCCATATGCTGCGTTGGACCTTGCTTTCAACATGTATGTGTGAAATAGTTGTGGTCCTCTGCAATAGGCCTTCAAAGGAGATATGTACATTATATATGTCATTAAGAGTATCTGTGTATGTGACCATTGTATGTTAGGCATCACATAAGCTCTGGGATGTTCCGTGTCCTACTCAGTATCTCAGCAATGCTCCATGAGGCAACACTCTTATTCTGATAAGTAGAGATGAAGGTGTGTAAAAAGGAATAGCCAGACCATGATATGGTGATTATAATAGGTGTTTATTTAAATTCGTTAACTAAAGTGGTGAAGGTGATCATATTCAGAAGAAATTATTTACAATCTGTTGCCGCCTGCGTATACCAGCAGCTGTGTTCTGTAGTTCCCCCTCCTGTTGCAGGCCATCATCCTCCTCTTCCTCCTCTTCAGGCATGTGTGGCTCTGGTTCCAGGAGGGGAATGTTTCTTCTGATACAAATGTTGTGCAATATTGCACATGTGAGGATGATCCTACAGACCATCTCGAGGGAATATAGGAGGCTACCACCAGTGATGTCGAGGCAGCGGAACCTTGACTTGAGGATGCCGAAGGTCCGCTCGACAATGCTGCGTGTCCTCCTATGGGCCTCGTTGTATGCACGCTCTGCAGCTGTACTCGGATTGCCAAATGGTGTCATAACCCATGGCTGGATGCCATACCCTGATCAGCTGCAAGAGAAAATGAATGGGATCATGTTGATGTAGATGGCACTATTGAAAAGACCTTTAATGGCAGTAGTTGTCTTGTGTTGTCTGTGACTCTTTTGTGTACTAATGTGACATCCTATGCTTGTAGGCTATTCCATCTGCATTGTGTTGTTTCCTTGGCTGACCAAGTGTTTGTCTGCTAACCGTCTGTCAGCAGTATGTTTTGGGATTTTCAGTACAGTGTGCCCTCCCTAGCATTGTGACTTGTGATACAGGTGTCCGTGTGTCTTCACTGGGGGTGAGATGATAGTTCCATGCACAGTTAAAATTGAAAGTGTTCTTAACACGTTCATATGAAAGTACCCTGGACATCCCATACCTTGACACTTATGCAATGTATTAATGTAAAGGTCATTGGGACACTTACAATTTGCAAGGTGACATTTAGGCAACCACACTCATTGACGTCTTCACATTAGGCTGTACAGTAAATTCCGATGTGTGACAGGTTCAATGGTGACCTAAGAAACATGGCTAGCGATGTCAGGTCCTCAGTGTGTTCCTGTTGACATGTTGCTGTTGTGGTGTATGTGTTGTGTGTCCTAGAGGGTTGCTGTGCAGTGTGTATATAAGTAGGTTTTTGTACTTACCACAAATAGTCCATTGCCATACCGTCCATTCTGGAAGTGTTGATTGATGGTGCAGTGACGGAAGATGTATGAGTCATGTACACTCCCAGGATATTTAGCCACGATGTTGGTGATCAATCCTTGGTGATCGACTATGGCCTGCACGTTGATGGAATGTGTGTGTTTCCTGTTGCAGTAGAGGTGTTCAGTTGCAACAGGTGGCACAAGGCGTGCATGTGTGCAGTCGATTGCACCAAGGACGTGTGGGAAGCCACTGATTGCGTAGAACCCCTGTTTAGTTTCCTGCTGCTTCTGCAGTGTGTTAGGGAAGCAGATGTGGCGGGGTGTCAGTCGAATGATGGCGTCCAGTACTTTGGGCAAAAAGGCGGAGAATGATGGTTGTGATATTCCGGGAACCAGGGCACCAGTTGTTTGAAAAGAGCCACTTGCCAGCATGTGAAGTACGGCAAGCAGCTTTGTTTCTGTTGGGATGGTGCGGGGTGTCACCAAAGTGGGGGCCAACTGCTGTTCAATGTTTTGCAGCAGCTGCTGAATGGCCTGCCAGTTCAACAGGTACCTCTGTATGATGTCGTGTTCCCTGAGGCCCTGAAGGGTTGTTCTTGGGCGGAATATCCTCTCCTGCCTTCTGCGCTGCCTTTGGGGTCCCTGCAGGTGTTGTTGTAGCTGCTGTTGTTGCTGCTGGGCTCTGAGTCTGCGTGCATGCTGGATTAGAATCACCTCCATGGCTCCCTGTTGCTGCTCTGCTGCTCTGCTGTTTGTTCTGTGTGTTATGATTAAATACAGGTGTGTTTGCCCCATTTTAATGCCTGCCCTGATACCAGGCCTTAATTTTTGACGCAAATCGGGCTGTGCGTCATTTTCTGGCTCCGCCTCCCAGCGTGCGTCATTTTTGCCCGAAAGCATAAATACGACACATGGCCCTTTAAGCCATTTTTTGGACGGGAACGCCTACCTTGCATATGATTAACGCAAGGCGGGTTGCCGCATCCAAAAAATGACGCACACAGCGGAATTTTGTTGTCTGCGGGCTCTGGCGTCAAAGTTTAAATACGGGGCAACGTTTGCGCTGATTGTGCGTCAAAAATATTGACGCACAATCGGCGCAGACGGAGTATAAAGATGCCCCTTCATTTATAGGAAGGAAAGTACTGGGAAACCTGTAATGCCACAAGCCCTGTTGTATGCTGAACTAGAGCAGCCACATCTCCCCGCACACAAGGCGAAAGAATATCTTCCTGCTACATTACAGGCAGATTGGTTTATCCCACAATTATCTGAAATGATTACTGTGTATATTGCTGAATGTGCAGTATGCCAACAATACAGCCCTAGACCCACACTAAGGGCCTTATTTATACTTTTTGGTGCAAAACTGCACTAACGCAGTTTTGCACCAAAAAGTTTTGCACCGGCTTTCACCATTTTTTAGCACCAGCTGGGCACCATATATATGGAATGGTGCAAGCCGGTGCAAAGGGTAGGCTAGCGTAAAAAAAAAAAATGACGTTAGGCAGGTGACAGTCAAAATAAATGACCCTAACCAGATTAGTGTCATTGTTTTAGCTAAGGGGCATATTTATACTCTGTTTGCACTGAATTAGCATCATTTGTTTTTACTCTAATTCGGTGCAAAACTAACTCCATATTTAAACTTTGGTGCTAGACCCATCTACTGCCAAATTTATGGAGTTAAAGTAATTTTTTGGAAGTGGAAACCTACCTTGCCTTAATGAGATGCAAAGTAGGCCTTCCTGTGCAAAAAATGATTCTATGGCCTTAACGCCATATTTATACTCCCATGCAAAAATGGTGCAAGGGAAGGAGGAGGGGTCAAAAAATAGGGCAAAGCTTGCCCTATTAAATAAGGGCCAATATTTTGTAAGTTTGTGCCACTTTTTCGTCAAAAAATTTCGTTAATGTGGCGCAAAAAAAGTGTAAATCATGGCCTTGGTGCTAGACGGGTCTAGCACCAAAGTATAAATATGGAGTTAGTTTTGCAGCGAATTAGAGTAAAAAAAAATTACCCTAATTTGGTGCAAACAGAGTATAAATATGCCCCTAAAAGTTATTACATCAACAGTTCCCCACCCAAAGGTCAGTTTAAAAATCTACATTTAGAGTTTGTTAACTTGATTGATAGATATAACAACTACAGGTATCTAATTGTAGTCGTCTGTCATTTTTCAAGGTGGACTGAGGCAGGACCCTGTGCACATATTGATGCCAAAGCAGCAGCTGACTTTTTGATACGAAAAGTAATACCTAGATGGGGAATCGCAGAAGCGATCCATTCAGATAACGGAATCCAGTTCGTCAACACAATTTTTCAACACATCTGCACCTCCCTGGGGATAAACCATAAATTGTTATCTGTCTACCACCCCCAAAGTAATGGTATAGTGGAGCACCTTAATGGCCTGTTGACAAAAAAGATAAGCAAATTGTGCGCTACATTGCATAAGAACTGGCTCCACTGCCTCCCGTTAGCCTTGCATGCCCTCAGAAATTAGCCAGGAAGTGATCATCACCTGACCCCACATCAGATAGTGACAGGGTATCCTATGCCGACCCCCTTAAAAATAGTAAGACAAAGGACAGATGTTCATAAAACAGCTGAGGTTTTGGGGAATGAAATGTGCTGTTATTTGTCTCAGTTGCTGAAGTCTGCTAAGTTCTTTTCTAAACAGGTGGCACAACAGCAGAAGTGTACCAATGCAGCCCAGCAGACCAGTCTAATTCCTGTGGGTCAACAAGTGTACATTTGCAATTTTGTAAGGTGATGGAAAGACAGCAAGTTTGAGGGGCCTTATCCAGTCACCCAGAGCACCCCCACCACAGTGAAAGTGGAGGGCAGGAAAACGTGGATTCACCTAGACATTCGACTGGCCCCTGCTCTGTGTCAAACATCGCCATCATTACAGGAACATTTAGAGGAGAGCAGAGAGAAAGAGGAATGAGACTGTTTTCTTATAAAGAGCGAGCAAAGTACCTTATTGGCTCTGCCAACAGACATTTATGGATCATTTGTTTTCTTGCTATGTTTTATCATATTTACAGCTGTATTGCAATGGTATCTTAATTCATATATAGTATCATGTCCAAATATTGTACGCTTGAAAAGAGAAGCATATGAGTATAAGAATGTATCTCACAATATTTATGCTAGCTTATTAGATAATATGTGGTATCAGCATATGACAGAAGTAGGCATGTAAAGTACTAACGAGTCTTGCCTGGCATGCTCCCTAATTCCGCATGTCAGTGATTTAGATAGATTACATACATCTAAAGAAGTACCTCCTAATGTTACAGTGTCTTTTCCTGTATAGAATGAGAGCTCAGATGCACCCTCACAGGTACAAAAGGGAACATTTTTAGTAAACATCACACAGTATGAGGAGGAGTTAGCTGACATAACGGATATATTGACCGATCGCAAAGAAATAGAAGTGAAGCTACAAACAATGGCTGGGACAGGGGTTCTAAGGTACAAGGGAAATAGGTGGAAGGCTAGATTATTAGAGAAGGGATTCCTAGGGGTATCATGATCTACTCTTTTATGAAAGGATTATTCTGCCACACCTAGGCCCTATGATTGTCAGAAAAGACCGTATTTCAAAGGTAAATGGTTCAGGATAGGTCAATGGTCAATGGCACCACGGCGCAACATTTGCATGCAGAGCTCTTTCCTTATGGAGAGGGAGTAAAAACAACACTAACCCACAACAGAACTGCCAGGCTATATGTGATGAGAATATACAGAGTTTAACCTGGGTAGAAGCACCTATAACTCTTCGAGTGGGCCAAACACCCATTGTCCTTTCCTACGGTCTTGTTAGGAAAGAATGTCAATTGCATCAGCACAAGGTACAACGCTGACATGCACAGGGGCACCTCCAGTCTGATGGACTACTATTGGCAGTGTGGAGAATGGCTATATATGCATCTTCCTGCAAGATGGAGAGGTCTCTGTTCTTTAGTCACTGTGCACACCCCCTCCTTAGTGAATCCAGGAGTGGACCTTTCAAAGCTACATGACCACCCCATCAGCCATCCAGCAACCTTGTTATATCATCATCAGAGGAGTATTTCGGCACTGCAACTGGGGCAGAAGTTCCGCAGGAGTACTGACTGTTCAACGATGCCCATTTGTTTTTTGGAAGCATCCCCCTGTTCATCCAAGCGAAAGCCACAGCTCGTTGGTTGCAAATAAAATGATGGGAACTGATGAAAGCCATATATGCTACAGAATATGGTTTCAATGCACTCAAAGAAGAGTTGCGGGCAGGGCGACTAATGCTTATATAACATAGGTATGTGTTAGACTTGATGACAGCTATGGAAGGAGGGGTTTGTGCCAAGATCGGTACGGCTTGTTGTACATACGTGCCAGCTAATGATGCAGACAATGGAACAATAACAGAGGTCATGCAGACTTTGCATAATCTGCAGAAGAGAATGGTGGAAGAAGGGGGTGCCCCCGACGAGTGGTTTATAGGTTTATTTCGTGGATGCTGTCCTGGTTACCAGAATTGCTTAAAGGACTGTTTCCAATCCTTGTGCTGAGCCTTTTGATGTATTGTCTGGTCCAGATTATTGTAGGGTGTTGTAAGTCCAGAGGTCAGAAGTTAAGACGGATGTTTATTAGTAGGGTAGTTAGTAGAGTGTGGAAGGAAAAGCAGAATGCATACACTGAGATAGATACACTGGACAGGAAAAGTAAGTTAGTAGTTGAAAATTCAACTAGAGGGGGGAATGTAATAGGCCTCAAAAAAAGAAAGAAGGCCCACTCTGGTCAACACATGGCTAAAGGGAGAAACATGCAGGAGCATACACAGTACAAGACAAATACAAGCCTAAACCACGGTACCATGTTACAATGGAGTACCGGGCAGAAAGGAAAACAAAGGAACAGGCCAGGTGCAGGGCAAAGCAGTTGCAGCTGGTCCTCGCCTACCACATATAATTCAGAAGGCCGCACACACGAGAGCCTGAGCCACTTCCTGATACGAGTGTTAGGAGGAAGGCTACATCATGGCAGACCTGAAAGGAAGACACTGGATTCTTGTGAGTGTCAAGGTTGGTAGAGGGAGGAGGATAGGCCGAAAAACTTTAGAGTATGGGAGCAGTGTAGGGAGGAAACATAAAATTCCAAGGGTGAGATCAAAAGAAACTGTGCTCGTTAGAGGATGCATACGTATATCATATATGCTACAGCTGCATTTTTAGTGACAAGTAGTCAGATGTGTTATTTGAGAATGATTGCTTGTGCCAAGAATGAAGGTAGATAACATTATATTGAGCTACAGTGTTAATTGGAAAAATGATAAGAAAGCATATACAAATTAAGCCTAGTAAAGATGTTGTTTGTAAAAGCTGAGTTGAGTGTTGTTTCCATTACAGAACTTAGCTGTACTCCCGGCTGTATTATTCTTTGATAAATACTATATTGCTACCAGAGTTGTGTCACTTCTTTTTTCCTGAAAACCCAACTACATTTGCCATTGCATCACGCAAGGTGATGCAAGGCAACACAAAGGTTTAAGTGATATTTACTAAGCCACACGAAGCCACCTTGTATGGCTTTGCATGGCTTACTAAATCTAAAGTAATTAAAGGCAGCGCAAATCACTGCCTAGAGTTACTTTGCGCTGGGAAGGTGTTCCATGGGTGAAGTGCGGGCATTGCTATGCATCTATCAATGGTTTTTGGTGCATCCCAGATTTACTCAGGGTAGTCAATCCAGGAATGTGGCAAAATGGTACATCATTCCAGTGGAGGCGTGACGAGAATACATTTTTACTTCTTGTTATTTCCTTTTTAGGTTTCGCCTGCACAGTGCTTGTGCTGTGCTTGTGAAGTCTATTGTATTAAAAGGGGGCTTACATCCCGCTTTCTCTTCTTATTGGTCCGTGTGCTTATCAGTTTTGTTTTCCTCCTTTCTATTGGTTGTAGGCGTTCTTTTCCTTTTGTTCCTTGTGTTCTTCTCTTATTAGGCTCCCGTGGCCCAAGTACTGATTCGCATCTGCTGGTTGTCACTTTGATGGTTGGAACTTCTTTAATTTGCTTGCTGCACTGCATTTATTTCGTTTATCTTTTATTAGCTGCCCCTGGCTGAATGCATTCTTGGTTGAACGCAATTAAAGCATGCTTTTAAATAGAATTATGTTTTCTTTGCTGGATGACTACCTGCATTTAAAGCGTCCTTTATCACAGCATTTTGTTGTTTTGTCCGACAATGATTTCATGCATTTAAAGCATGATTTCACACAGTTGTAGTACACTTGTTTTAATTAACGTTAAATGAAGTCCACCAAGCGCCATCTGGAAAGGTATATGCGTACATGAACTCCCCGTTTCATAAGTCACACACCATCTTGCCCTCTTTGAGTGTGAGCAGTCACACATTCACCTCGGCACACACACTTTGGCCCATATTTATACTTTTTTAGCGCCTCATTTGCGCCACTTTTTGACACAAAAACGGCGCAAACGTACAAAATACAATTGTATTTTGCAAGTTTGCGCCGCTTTTGCGTAAAAAGATTTCGCAAATGCGGTGGTAAAAAAGTATAAATATGGGCCTTTGTACCATTGGCCTAGCCGGTGTCCAGCCAGCAGCTTCTCACTTGGCCCCACAACCAGCCGCAGCCGGGCCCTCCTTCTTGCTCTAATCTCACTGTGGCTGCACATATTGACTGTAAGTTGTCTGTCGCATTTCCGTACGGCAGACATTTTTATTTATTGCTCTTTTTTTAAGTGACTGTCATCAAACGTGTTTCTCAGTTGCATGTTTTTTATCAGTTTGTGCTCCGCCCTTTTTATTTAATCTCTATGTGCCTCGCCTCATGTCCTGGCTGAAGAGCTCTCTGCCACAGGGTCACAAGAAGAGCAGGACCAGATCTGTTTACTTTCTTTTTATCAAAAACATTGTCTGCAGCAAGCACACATGCTCGTAGTCTCTCAAACATTGCAAATCACATATATAGCTTGTCTTCTCAAATTCAAAGCTGCCTTGATTTATACGTGGGCGCCATTCCTCCCACCCCCTCTCACGACCTTTACCCCCCCTCCTCACCTTGTCCCAGAGAAAAAGTGCTATGACGGCTGATGGACGTGTCATAGCTCTTTCTTCAAGAAAGGCAAACAGGTTTTTGCTTTTGCATGTGGGGCAACACTTCACATTGCACCCCCTTCAATGCACCACTCAAGGAGAAGATGGGAGTGTAAGAGATTATAATAATGTCTCACAAACGCCAAAATGAGCTGAACAGTAAAAGATACCACGCTGTTAGGAGTTCAAGGGGAAAGTATGACTTCACAGCAGAACACGCCTGTGTGACACACACCTCTGGTCAGGAAACAGCCTTTTTCTCCTGCTCATGAAAGTGGCATTCAATAGCAGAATGTGTGCAATGTGTGTAGCTGTTGTGGGCCTAGCCTGACAAGATCCATGCATTCCATCAGAAAGCACCCATTCATAATCTGCATGCCAGCCAGTCTGGGCACATGATCCCACAGTGCAAATGCCACTCCTCTGCCAAGTCTGAGTTCTGCTACACACAAGCCAAAATAGAATCCTTGGGGAGTGCAGGCGTCTTTGTTGCCTGCATTGGCATGTGCCTGGGTAAATCAAACTTGAAGGGAATTATGAGCCAGCCTTGCTGGAAATGGATAGAGGTGGTAGACTGAAATATGCTGCAATACTTTACCCGGTATAATCTTAAGGAAAGATTTATGAAAAGTGGCATGGCAACTAGTGCAGCGTCACTTTTTCTGCTCCCGTTAGCCCCGACCCCTCCCGCCACCATGGTAGCGCCGTATTTAAAATATTGCGCTCCATGGCGGTAGTTAGGGCGACTAGCATCATAATTCTTGATGCTAGTCCAGCGCTTTGCAGGATTAGCATTAACATTTTGGGCGCTAATCCTGCAAAGTACCCGGAGGCCCATTGTATTCAATGGGCTCCTCTTTTTAACGTCTTCACTTAGCATGCATTAAAAAATGCGGATAAAAATGGCACAAAGGAATCTCATAGGTTCCTTTGTGACATTTGTACAGCCAACCGAGTGCTGGAACTCCCCCTTGCATACATTATGCCTGGCACAGGCATAATGTGGCGCAAGGGGTTACAAAGTGGCTCAGTGCAAGCATTGCACCACTTTGTAAATATGGCGCAGTGTTTTTCCCCTTCCACTGCCACATTAGCGTAAAAAGAATGACGCTAATGTGGCGTTGGAATTGTGCAAGGCCAGCCTAAATCTGGCCCTCAATTTCTCTGCAAAGCAAATGAGACAATTGACCTGCTATTTTCAGTTGGTGTGATGCTACTGAAGCTTTGGGATAAAACCAAATAAAGTCTCAAGAGGTTTCGGTTTGCGGTGAGTTGTCTGTCACCAATGAGTATATCTTCTGAATTGTTTACAGTTGTACGCATTCCTTTCGGATTGCTTTCCATGAGACTGGGACTCAGGTATTTGTTTTCGTAAGTAGGGATTGTGCTGAAAAAATACACACTTTTCTGATTGTTTTTTTCTTCTGTTTTTGCAAAAGTTAGCCCACCTTTGCTCAGTTATCACTCACTATTCAGAATATCAAAAACAGTTCTCCAATTCATTCCTAGAACTTATCAGAATGACTCTGTGCCAGTTAGATAGCTCAGCATACTAAGGGGAATATTTAAGAGCCCCTAGGGCCACCGGAGCGTCACTTTTAGTGACGCTCCGGTGGCGCTATGCACTACACCGTATTTACAAGGTGGCTACCTTGTGAATACGGCCCCTTCACATGCAGCACTTTGCGTGTAAGGGTCATGCATTGGGTGATGCTGTGGGTGTGCCACAGCAACACCCATTGCATTTTGATGTTGCCCCAGATTTACGAGTTTTCGTAAACCCGAGGCAGTGCAAAAATGTAACACTGTCCCAGGGGTGGCGTTAGCAGGGCGAAATGAGGAGAAATGCTTTCATTTCTCCTCGTTTTTTGCTCATTCTATGTGTGCTGCATTCTGCACACATAGAAAGAACATTGCATTGAAGATCGTTTTTGTGCAGGAATTTCCCCCTTAACACAGCCATCCTTGCACAATGGTGCAAGGGTTGCTGCGTTGGTGCACAGCAGCAAATTCGGTGCCAGCACAGGGGTAAACAGGGGGGGTGCACCAGTCAAATTTGGCGCAGTGACACGGACCATCATTTTCCCTTAAATCTGGCTCTAAGGGTTTGCTGCACATCACACATACTTACTGTGTACAGTGCAAAATAATCTGTAATTAAAAATAATTCTGATAATGTATATATATATATATATGTTGCTTTTCTCAATAAAACAAAAAAACTTTCAGTGTATTTAGTTCACTTATATTACATAACTTAATAAATGCTCAATTAAAACTTTAAGTTATTTGTTTCTTTATCTTATCAATAAACAATAACACATTTTCATATACCTTTCTTATTTTACATTTTTCAGATTTACAAAAACAACGCTCAGCACTTTGCTTAGTTTTTAAACTACATTTTCCCATTCTCATCATATATGCGGCATTTCCAAGACTATGGGCCGTATTTATACTCCGTTTGCGCCGAATTTGCGTCGTTTTTTTCGACGCAAATTCGACGCTAAACTAACGCCAACTAACGCCATATTTATACTATGGCGTTAGAGGCGTATAGCGCCAAAGTTCTCGGAATGTGCGTCATTTTTTAGCGTGAACCCCTTCCTTGCGTTAATGATATGCAAGGGAGGCGTTCCCGTCTAAAAAATGACTCCCAGGCCTTTACGTGGTATTTATACTCCCGGGCAAAAGAGACGCCCGGGAGTGGGCGTGGCTAAAAACGGCGCATTTGCGCCGCTTTTTAACGCCTGGGTCAGGCATGGCGTTAAGGGACAAGTGGGCTCAAAATGAGCCCAGAGTGCCCTCCCCTGCCCCCAGGGACCCCCCCTGCCACCCTTGCCCACCCCAGGAGGACACCCAAGGCTGGAGGGACCCACCCCAGGGACATTCAGGTAAGTTCAGGTAAGTATTTTTTTATTTTTTTTTAATAATTTTTTTTGGCATAGGGGGGCCTGATTTGTGCCCCCCTACATGCCACTATGCCCAATGACCATGCCCAGGGGACAGAAGTCCCCTGGGCATGGCCATTGGGCAAGGGGGCATGACTCCTATCTTTACAATGATAGGAGTCATGTTGATGGGGGATGGGCGTCGTTAAAAAATGGCGCAAGTCGGGTTACGACGATTTTTTCGACGTAACCTGACTTGCCCCATTTTAAGACGCCCATGCGCCATTTTCCCCCTACGCCGGCGCTGCCTGGTGTACGTGGTTTTTCTCGCGCACACCAGGCAGCGCCGGTCTGCTTGCGCCGGCTAACGCCATTCAATAAATACGGCGCCCGCATGGCGCTTCAGAATGGCGTTAGCCGGCGCAAAACTTTTTGACGCTAAACTGCGTTAGCGCAGTTTAGCGTCAAAAAGTATAAATATGGGCCTATATATCAAGTACATGTGCTTTTATCATAAACTACCCTATCTACTTAATCACCCCACTTCTTAATAAAAACAGTAACAACACAATATGTTGCCTTTCTTAAAAAAAACAATTCAACAGATTTTCAATAACTTTTATTGCACAACTATTCACCAAACTACAACTTACAACAAAAAACTAATTATTATTAATCACGTAGGTGAAACCTAATGCATTTATCATGCTTGTTCTATATGTGCTGCATTCTGCAGCACACTTAGAAAAAGGAAAATGCCTCTAAGGATTGTTGTTGTGCAGGAAGGTATCCCTTCCTGCACACAAACAATCCTGCCCATAAAGAAGGCACCCCTGCACCTTGGTTCATGGATGCCTGTGTTGCCACTAGGATGCATACAGTGTGGAGAAAGAGCAGGGATGTGCCATATGTTAGTAAATATGGTACATTCCTGCTCTCTCTGTTAGACACAGCGCACTGTCTTGCTGTGTTGCAGTGCGTCATATGTTAGTAAATCTGTCTCTTTTGCGCGTGACTACAAAGCACCCTGTGAGGAAGACAAAGCAATATAAACGTTTAACATCTGGGAGGCTGTGGAGGGGCTTCACTGTTGACCAGATAGGAACAATGGTACCAAAGCGTGACATTAGTGTGGTATTTAAGTTGTTGCAGAATAATATTCCCTATTTGACTGGATACAACATGATATGTAGGATTTCGGGATATTGTACAGTAGGACTTACCCCATTACAATCAGTGCTTTGGTGATTGTGTTGTGATGAAATCACTGTTTTATTTTCTGCTTCTACCTTTACATTTCTAGCTGCAGGTTTGCTGCATTTCCAGGTTGAATGAAAAAGCGAAGTCCATTTTTTTCTTTCAGATTGCAGTCTGGCTGTTTTTTAGGATCGAGTGGGCGATAGCATGCACTAGCACATGTGTCTTGTTTGTGAGGCATTGCTGTATATAGAAAAGGGCTTGGACCCGCCCTTTGCTTACCATTTGTTGGCTTGCGTGGCACTCTTCTTTACACCCTTGTAATTAGGCATTGAAGGACTAGCATGATTTCCCTTCCTTTATGAGAAGCAGGGACCAAGCACTGATTGATTCAACTTAATCAATGCCCATCTGCTGCTCCTGACGTGATTGAGGTACTATTTTGTTCTTTTTAACTTCTTGTGCCCAGTAAACAGAAGGCATGTGACTGGCAAAAACATGCCCAGCGGGACAAACAAAATTACGAAGCTTTATTTTTTATAGTTAACTTTTTATTTTGCCAGTTCTTCTTTTGTTACTTTAAGTCATTTTCTGTTTTGCTTTCCTCATGGATGTTGTTCTCAAAAGATGACTACTATCTTCTTCTAAATATTGCTAAGCAACATTGTTTTTTCTTATGTGTAATTTTCAAAATTCTGCTTTGATGCATAATCGTGCAGTACACCCCAATCTACCCCACACCAATACAAATTGCCCCACTCCAATCCAAACCACTCACCCCACCCCACTCCATCATACCACACTCCAATCCTCTCAACCACCCCACTCCAATCTACCCCACTCGATCCAAAATATTCTGCCTCACCCCAATACACCAGTCCAAATCAATCTGGCCCACTCCAGTTGACAACAACCTGCCCCACCCCAATCCAAAACACTCTGCCCCATGCCAACCCAAAAATATCTGCCCCACTCCAACCTGGCCCCACCAGTCCAAAACAATCTGCCCCACTCCAATCCAAAACAATCTGCCCCACTCCAATCCATAACAACCTGCCCCACTCCAATCCGCCCCACTCCAGTTCAGTATGCCCCACTCCAGTCCAATCCTCCCCACTCCGATACAATCCACCTCACTCCATTCCAATCCATCCCACCCCAATCCTCCCACCCCACTCCATTCTGACCCACTTAATCCAAAACAATCTGCCCCACTCCAGTACAGCAATCCAAAACATTCTGCCCCACTCCAATCCACAGCAATCTGACCAACCGTAATCCAAACAAATCTGCCCACTCCAATTGAAAACTATTTGCCCCATTCCAATCCACCGTGACTCAATCCCCCACACTCCCGTATAGCCACCTCACTATAGTCCATCCAACTCCAATCTACTCCACCTTAATCTACCCTGTTCAATCCATTTCGCATTAATCTACCCCACCACACCCCAAAATCCAATCCAATCCATCACACACTACCTTAATCCACCCACCCCACTCCACCGAATTCACCCCACTCCAGACCAATCCAATCCACCACCCATTCCATAGCAATCTAACCCACCCCACTCCACATCAATTCAACCCACTCTATTCCAATCCACCCCACTCAAATCCAATCCAATCCACCTCACCCCAATCCAATCTACCTGACTCCATTCCAGTCCACCCCACTCCAATCAAATTCACTCCTCTCAATTCCACTCACCCCACTGCAATCCAATCCACCCCACTTCAATGCAATCCATCCCACTACAATCCATCCCATTACACCCCATCCAATCCAACCTACCCCACCCCACCCCAGTCCAATCCACCCCATCTACTCTACTCCAATGTAGTCCACTTCACTCCACTTCACTTCACTCCACTCCGCTCCAATCCACCCTCTCTACTCATGTCCTTCCTGTAGGAAAGTACCATCTTGCCTGGCATGTTACCCCCATTTTCACTGTATATATGTATGTTTTAACCCTTGTGTCGCTGGGATCCTGCCAGGCAGGACCCCAGTGCTCATAGTATGTGCCCTGTATGTGTTCCCTGTGTGGTGCCTAACTGTATCACTGAGACTCTGCTAACCAGAACCTCAGTGTTTATGCTCTCTCTGCTTTCTAAATTTGTCACTGCAGGCTAGTGACTAAATTTACCAGTTCTCATTGGCACAGTGGTACACCCATATAATTCCCTTGTATATGGTACTTAGGTACCCAGGGTATTGGGGTTCCAGGAGATCCCTATGGGCTGCAGCGTTTCTTTTGCCACCTATAGGGAGCTCAGACAATTCTTACACAGGCCTGCCACTTCAGCCTGAGTGAAATAACGTCCACTTTATTTCACAGCCATTTTTCACTGCACATAAGTAACTTATAAGTCACTATGGCGGTCATTACAACATTGGCGGTAAAAGCCGCTCACCGCCGTGCAGAAGACCGCCAACACACCGCTGCAGAATTCCACCACAGCTATTATGACCCACATCTCGGAATCCGACAAAATTCAGACACCCACACAAGTCCGCCACACCGAAGGTCAGTGTTAAACTGGCGAAAACAAATCCTCCACTGTCACGCCAACAGAAATACGCCCACACTATCATGACACACGAATCCACACGGCGGTCTTTCAACCGCGGTATTCCATTGGCAGTACACACTGCCGCGCTCAAAATACACACACAACTCCAAAACACCACCACATTGGACAATTCGAAATACACACACCTGATACACATATACACACCACTCCCACACACCCAATTCAATGTAACACACACACCCACATCACCCACAAACCCCTACGACCACAATTACAGAGAGAAGGCCAGAGAGAGACACCACCATCAACAAACTAGCATCCACAGGCACAAAACACCATCACCCACACAACTTCCATGCACAAAACACCACACCCCACTACATATCACCACACTTATCACCACACACACCACCCCACACATCACCTACACCACCCCATAGCACGTCAAAGACATCCCAGGTTCTCGGAGGAGGAGCTCAGGGTCATGGTGGAGGAAATCGTCTGGGTAGAGCCACAGCTATTTGGATCACAGGTGCAGCACACCTCAATTACAAGGAAGATGGAGCTATGGCGAAGAATAGTCGACAGGGTCAACACAATACCCAAGAAATTGGGAGGACATCAGGAAGAGGTGGAACGACTTACGGGGGAAGGTGGGTTCTTTGGTCTCAAGACACCACCAGGCGGTTCAGCGGACTGGCGGCGGACCCCCACCTCCTCCCCCACAACTAACAACATGGGAGGAGCAGGTCTTGGCGATTCTGCATCCTAAGGGCCTCGCAGGAGTCGGTGGAGGAATGGACTCTGGTAAGTCAAATCTTAACTATTGCATCCCCCACCCTACCTGCATGCTATCACATACCCCCACCCTCGCCCCCACCCCTATCACTCCAACTCCTCACAAATGTACCAATATCACAAACCACACATCCCAACACCAAGCCCTGCATGCAACAACAACGCATGAACACCCATCATTAAAGCATGCCCACTGCACATACCCATACACCCCCCTAAACCATCATCACACAAGCTAACACACAGGAAGGCCAGCACTGGCGTACACGGTCACCCACCGATTGCACACCATGGCACACACAGATGCAATAATCATGCCTTTCCACCCCTGCAGGACCAGTACCCAACGTCACCAGACAGGAGGGTCCAGACATGTCCACTCTACCCACAGAAGAGGCCCACAGTGATGGCAGCACCTCTGTCCACCTGGATCTAGATGACCAGCCCGGACCATCTGGGGCCTCGGGACAGTCGGTTCCCCTCACACAGGCACAGGCCACCACAGACCTTCCCCCCCTCAGGAAACACCAGCACAGCACCCACCCAGCGGGCCCATATCTCCGTCCCCAGGACACGTCAATCAGCTGTGTGTCCACCACTACAGGGAACCCAGGATAACCCACCCCCCCAACAACAATAGAGACCTGGGGGCAGCGGCAGTGGGCACACGGTCCAGGGGACGGAGACACAGGAACACAGGGGAACTGGGAGGGCTGCTGTGCAACAGGGGGCGGACAGGCCAAGGGAACCCACTCTCCACGAGGCCCTCTCCTCCATCATGGGAGCATACCACTACTCCCAGGAGACGATACCACGGTACTGGCCAAGTTTCAGGAGACCCAGCGCATGCAGGAGGAACAGTATTTGGGCTTCAGGGAGGAACTCAGAACCATCAGCTCCGCCCTGGGCACCATCGTAGGGGTGCTGAAGGAAGTACTCAACACCAGGAGGGACACTGTGGCACTACAAGGGGCCCCTGACACTAGCATGGATGATGAACTGCCCACCACCTCTGCCGGCGCTAGTGGACAGGAGGCACCCCCACAGGACCACCACACCAGCACCCCACCCCCTGCAGACGGAGAACCACCCCGCAAACGGTCCCTGAGATCCAGGAACAAGACAGAGCACAATGCCAAGACCCCCGCCAAGAAATGAGACCATCCTGATTGTCATCCCACTGTCCCACTTTGTCACCCTGTCCATATGGAAACTGCCCCAGCTCCACTTCCTATGCCCATATGGGCAATGCACCTGTGAGACTAATAGACTGGACTCTGCCATGGACACTCCTCCGCCATCACCCCTCACCATTTAACTTCCCCCTCCAATATTTTGTATTTAAATAAACACACCTAAAGCACCAAAAGATCTGGAGTCTGTCTGTGATTTCGAAATAGTGTATTTGCTATTACAGTGACAAAATGTTCTTGAAATAGTAATGTCAACATACCTATGTCACACAGCTCTAGTACATGAGGAATCTAAGCAGATGACACACATTGGGACCCACACCTGTGAAACCGTAAGGGAAAGTGACAACTCACTGACCATACACTGGGAGAAAACGACAGACAGGATAAAGGTAGATGTGTAAAAGTACATGTAGTAGTCAGGAATGTATTCTCACCTGTGTTTCACTGCTAATATTGCTGGATCACTGAGTCCTTGTTCTGCATGTCTTCTTCCTCTGCTTCCTCCTCATCACTGTCCACAGGCTCCACAGCTGCCACAACACCGCCATCTGGACCATCCTCCTGCAGAAAAGGCACCTGTCGTCGCAAAGCCAAGTTGTGAAGCATACAGCAGGCCACGATGATGTGGCACACCTTCTTTGGTGAGTAGAATAGGGATGCACCTGTCATATGTAGACACCTGAACCTGGCCTTCAGGAGGCCGAAGGTCCGCTCGATCACCCTCCTAGTTCGCCCATGAGCCTCATTGTAGCGTTCCTCTGCCCTTGTCCTGGGATTCCTCACTGGGGTCAGTAGCCAGGACAGGTTGGGGTAACCAGAGTCACCTAATAGCCACACACGGTGCCTCTGGAGTTGACCCATCACATAAGAGATGCTGCTATTCCGCAGGATGTAGGCGTCATGCACTGAGCCAGGGAACATGGTATTCACATGGGAGGTGTACTGGTCTGCCAAACATACCATCTGTACATTCATGGAATGATAACTCTTCCGGTTCCTGTACACCTGTTCACTCCTGTGGGGGGGACCAAAGCCACATGGGTCCCATCAATGGCACCTATGATGTTGGGGATATGTCCAAGGGCATAGAAGTCACCTTTCACTGTAGGCAAATCCTCCACCTGAGGGAAAACGATGTAGCTCCACATGTGTTTCAGCAGGGCAGGCAACACTCTGGACAATACGTTGGAAAACATAGCCTGGGACATCCCTGATGCCATGGCCACAGTTGTTTGAAAAGACCCACTTGCAAGGAAATGGAGCACTGATAGCACCTGCACTTGAGGGGGGATTCCTGTGGGATGGCGGATTGCTGACATCAGGTCAGGCTCCAACTGGGTACACAGTTCCTGGATTGTGGTACGGTCAAACCTGTAGGTGATAATCACATTTCTTTCCTCCATTGTCGACAGGTCCACCAGCGGTCGGTACACCGGAGGATTCTGCCATCTCCTCACATGTCCCAGCGAACGGTGCCTATGAAGGACAACAACGAGAACAGAGTCAAACAACTCAGAGGTATGTCCCCACAGTCTACACAAAACACCATTCATACACAAAATGTGGCCTGTATGTGTGTTGAGACTAGGCCTAAGTATGTGTGATGCAGTAGGTAATTAGGCCATGTGGGCCCCTGAAATGGCGGCTGCCTGACCTGTAAAGTGGGAGAATGGAATGTGAGGTAACTGCGCTGGCGTTGTACACCGTCGCGGTAGGCGGTCGAAGACCGCAGCGCAATGCTGCATTGGTTAACATTTGACCCTATGGGTCCCAGGAGCCAATGACGATGTACGCCGGCGGTGATGGTACGCACCGCCGCGGACGCGACTGCCGCTGACGTGTCCGCCATTTTCTATCTGTTGAATCACTCAATACCTGATCTTTGACAGGAGAGGACCTACACTGCAAGTGCTGCTGTGACCTCGGTCTGGAAGAGACAATGGCTCGTGTGTCTGGGGAAAGGGCCCCTGCCTTCACATCGGAGGAGTTGGAGAAGCTCGTCGATGGGGTCCTCCCCCAGTACACGCTACTCTACGGTCCTCCAGACCAACAGGTAAGTACACAGGGAGCATGTTGTATGGGCTATGCCTGTGTGGAGAGGGTTGGTTGAAAGAAGGAAGGGGGCAGAGTTCTGCGCGCATGAAAGACGGTGGGTGCATGTGCCACATGTCAAGGGTAGGGATGGGGGCCACTCACTTTGACTTTGCATTTGGTAATGACTTCTCTTCTTCCCCTGTACATTTCATGTAGGTCAGCGCCCACCAGAAGAAGGATATTTGGCGTGCCATCGCCAAGGACGTCCGGACCCTGGGGGTCCATCACTGACGGAGCACCCACTGCCAGAAAAGATGGGAGGACATTCGCCGCTAGAGCAAGAAGATGGCGGAGGCTCAGCTGGGCATGGCCTCCCAACGTGGGAGGGGTGCCTGTCGAACCATGACCCCCCTGATGTTCAGGATCCTGGCGGTGGCCTACCCTGAGTTGGATGAGCGCTTGAGGGCATCACAGCAGACACAAGGGGGTGAGTACACTCTCATTCAGCTGACTTTGCACGCAGTGGAGGTGTCTGGGTGGGGGAGGAGGGCTGTGGGTTTCCCTAGGCCAGGGCCAGTTCCATAGGCTAGGCCCCTCCGTAAGGCATGGCCCTGTGGCCCTCCCGCCCCACCTCTGTAGAGTGCCAAGTACAGCTATTCATGCACCTGTGTCATCTATGTGTGCAGAGGTCGTCCATAGCCTTGTAGGCCATTTCCCAGGAATTGCACTGTAGAGCCCAACAGTGCGACGTAGTGCAGGGGCTTCTGTGTCTGTCTTGTCCGCCAACGGTAGCGGTAATCCATGCACTCAACATGTCGTTCTTCTGTTCCCCCCCCCCCTTTTTGTGGTTTCCCTGTTCTTGTGTGCATTAGCATCATCAGGCGGAGGAGCAGTGGCACCGGAGCACGAGGGAGCTGCATCCCACATGGCCATGGAGGGCCTCACTACGGACTTGTGGTTCTAAAAATTCTGGACCCATGTAATTTACTTTGCCACAGCAGTACGATTTTAGTATCAAAAGACCGATAATGACTAGTACACTAAGCATGAGCATTTTCGCTCAATTCCAGCAGCGTTTTCACCTCGAAATCGCCATTTTCGTCCTGCACTCGTGGCTCCCATTTTATACACGGCAGCCATTTTAAAAGTTGCCCTCACATAGGCTTATAATACAGTCAGATTTGATTCCAAGGACACGTACACCTTGATTGACTTTTCTCTGACCTGGGCAAGCTGGAACCATTGCCTCAGGCCAAACCTGTTTGGTCAGTCCCTCTCCCAGTGGCCGAATCAGATAGCATCAAGGCACACCATGCCATAAAACCCTTATTATCGCTCACACACCCTGCCTAATCTTGCTCACACCTGCACCTGCTCTTTTCTTCTTCTTACTTTATGAGGGGGAGGTGCCCGTTTTTATTGGGGGTCCACACTTATCTGATGTAAAATACTAGGCCTTGCCGGGTAATTTATTATGGGTTGGATGACATGAAATATGAGGTTTCATCATGACACTGTTTTTTCCTTTGTAGTGAAAACATGTGAATGACCAACCAAAATGTCAAGAATGTTTGCCTGAAGCTTAAAAAACTGTATATAAGGAAACCTGACTTTGCATTGAAACACAGTCTCCTGAGAACATACAAATCGTGCTGTTGTACTTCTAGGACACTTGTCAATTGGTTGCAGCCAATAAATTCGATCTTTGACTTCACCTAGAAGACTCTGAGTTTCTGTAGTCTGAATCAGGAAAGTACCCGAGGTCTTTAGGTGTACCCTGGCACCGCTGGGTTACCGGATCAGTACCGGTTCTGAAAAACCCAGTACCTCAGTTGGCGCCCAACATGGGGCGATACCAGCGGTACCGGTCCAAGCCTGAGGTCCGTGGGGAGCTTCGTGTGAAAATTCTGGAGGAAGGCCGCCACTTCATCGACCCCTGCATGTCGACGTGGTCCGAAAGTCTTTGTTGCGAGGTTCCCCGCTTCCCGACGGCTATGAAGGATTGCTGCCCTGGCTATCGCCCTGATTTGGACCCTTGATTTTTGGTAGAGCGAAACGATAAGACGAGTCTTCTGGTGACGTCATTGATATTTTCAGTTGAGTATAAGTGGAGCGTCTCCCAGTCCTTAGTTGGACACTTGGTTTGGTCCTTAGTTGGACACTTGGTTTGGTCCTTAATTGGACATTTGGTTTGGTATCCCTTTGAGATCACTTTGATTTGGAACTTGCAAGTACCAAAGCCGAAGGACTCGTGTATTCACGAGACTATCGTAAACGATAATCCTTTGAAGTTTGAAGCTAGAGTAGTGAGCGAAGATGCCTGGTCTTAGCAGACTTGGAAATTTGTTTTGTCTTGGTTGTAAAAGGGACTCCCGGTTGGAGGACTCATGTCCGGTTCCTCCGATTGGAACTCCAACCTATGAACTATATGTGAAGCACGGAGTGGGCCCCATCACGTTTAATAAAGTATGGGTCCGCTATTCTTGGAAATAATTGAGAAAAGTTTTTTTCTTTCTTTTTTCTTGTAAATATGACTTACAACTAGGATCTGCAAACGGTTCTGTAAGTAAATTGCGACGGCGCTATTTATGAAAAATGGCTAAAGCGCGCTGTATTGTGTGTACTGAGTGTTTTCTGTTTATATCTGAAATGAGCTCAATGTGTGTTTGTGGGTCTTCTTGATGTTTACAGTTTGTTAAGTAAAATGTTGGTTAATTAATATTAAGTAGAAACTTAGAAAAAATCCAGAAATGAACCATGTGATGTGCTAACATAGCTATATGTTGCTCTTTAATTTATAGAATGAGCAATTGTGCACATATACAAAACTGCAGTTAAATGCTTAATAAATTAGAAAACACATTCAATAGATATAAATAGGGCCCCCCAAAAAAACCGAAATTATCTATTTTCAATTCAGCCAGCACTTTGTGACGCATTTCAAGTTAGGCTTATGCGCTTAGGCTTGTGAGTTAATGTATCCCAAATAATAGGCAAGGGATGCAGCTTGCTTTTATATGTGGAATTATCACAAAAAAAAGAATAATTGTTTTTTTTTAATTTTTAATTTTTTTTTTAAAAGAAAATTATTAATTATGGAAAAATTATTAAAAAAATACGTGCCTTTCAAAATCGTTTTTTAATATTTATAAAGCTTAATACCTATACTATGACCTCCTAACATTAAAATTTAATTTAAGTTATGTTGCACCGCTAAAATGACATTTGTATGTGCAATTTTCCCTTGGCGCAGGAGCAAACAAGCTCATTTCTATAAAGTATAAGTTAATATTTTCAATGGCTGACTCATGTATTGTGTAATAGACATTCTGGTAATGCATATTATGCAAGAAAATTGTAGGATATTGATTTTTTAATGCCTAAAATATCAAAGTCGATTTTGGGCAAAAGCACTGTTTAAACTGCATTTTCTTTCATTCAGAGTACTTTTTAAAGTGTCTCAGGCTTCAGTAAATACATACATTTAGGTTTGATATATATTTGCAGGTTGTGCCTTCTTATGATTCAATGAGTCAATGTGCCAGTACAAAGGCTTGTTTTAATATCAAGGTTGAAGGTTCTAACTTCAGCTGGGCCTACTGAGACGTTCATTCATTCGAGGTTGATGAAATATGTACCATTGCATGGGATTGCAACAAACATTTATTCTAACAACTGGTATGTGTGTTATTAAGGTTTGTGAATTATTCACAGTAAATGTAGTTTAATAATCTGGAAATAGAGATACATTTTTTTAGCGCCTAAAAAGGAAATTTCTTTTTTTTTAAATAGAGTGAATTATTGCAGGTTAGAAGGAAAATAGAAAGGCCTACTGTCTTTGACAGATTCAGAGTGGCAGAAGCTAGGAGAGCTACAGAGGCTGGCTCAAGTCATGCTGCTGAGATGCTATCTTTAGTTTTCCCATAAACAATGGAGGAGGCTGTCATGTTGACACTTGTGACCTTTTAAATTAGGGCCTTGTCTCTGTGAAATGCAGAATGACCCTACCGGGCCTCTAAAAGTGGGATTTCTGGTTTCTCCAGAAGAACATCAATACAATTAAAGAACTTAATTCCAAAGGGAAAATATAAAAAAAGGGGTTTCTTCGAAAGTCCCAACATCATGTTAAATGCTCTGCAGAACTGATACATTTGCGTCTCCGCTCTAAAAAAATAAAATTATGCCTGCTAGTTGCTTTTATTTGACAGAAAACGAAGTGTTGCATTAAGTCTTAGACAGAAAATAAGATGCAGCCCTTTTCTAAAATTTTGAAGGCTACATGCCTTAATGAGAACGATTTGCCAATTAAGACTTATTTTTCACAGTGGAAATTGTAGGTGCCAAATTAATATGGAGTGTCAGTGTAACAATTTTTACTTTTAGAAAGGTAAAACTAAGGTGGCTTGATGTTGCGAAGTAACTGACAAGAGGGTAACAGTTAAGTAATGGAAATTTATTTTCATGTATTTGGTCCTATCATGAATTGTTCTTGCTGGTCCTGTATGTTAGAAGAGAAACAGTAAAGTTATATTTGACAGCAGATTTACATTGCCTGGTGATCTACTGTCAAAAGGAGGGTAAGGATTTTAAACCTGACAAATTAAACAGGCCCAAATATTGGGTTTTGGGCTGCAGGTTTACAGTGCATAAAGTACATGACATGGTGTTGTGTGTCACCACTTATTCACACATGCTATTGTTTTGTCTATGCTTTTTGTGCTTGATACACAGCAAGTATATCTGATGGCTTGACGTTTTGTGCGTTTTTATTATTTTTTTTATTTGTTTTTTGCATGTTTGTTGCTGCTTTTGATACTATTACAAGCTCCCCTGTGTTGTGAGGGGATGGTCATGACGATGCCCATCGCTACGCAACAGTTGGTTGAACTTGTTCTGGTTACTAAATTCCACAGATAATGATATTTCATGCTGTGAACATAAAAGACAACACTTCACCAGTGAATGTCTATTTGGCTATAATGGTATTGAAGGAAAATAAAAAGAGATATACAGGATCAAAGTGTATCACCTGCAGTTAGTCACGTTACTGCCCCTTCCCTTAAAGGAACAGGCAGCCCTACATTTATGTATCCTTGATTGGACCTAAGGATGAAATTATAGATCTGTGACTCAAGGTGGCCATGGTATTTATACTCCCGGGCAAAAATGACGCCCGGGACTGGGCGGGGCAAAAAACCCCGCATTTGCGCCTCTTTTTAACGCCTGGGTCAGGGCAGGCGTTAAGGGACCTGTGGGCTCAGAATGAGCCCAGAGGTGCCCTCCCCTGCCCCCAGGGACACCCCCTGCCACCCTAGCCCACCCCAGGAGGACTCCCAAGGATGGAGGGACCCATCCCAGGGAAGAAAAGGTAAGTTGTGGTAAGTATTTTTTTTTAAAAAAATTGTGGCATAGGGGGGCCTGATTTGTGCCCCCCTACATGCCACTATGCCCAATGACCATGCCCAGGGGACATAAGTCCCCTGGGCATGGCCATTGGGCAAGGGGGCATGACTCCTGTCTTCGCTAAGACAGGAGTCATGTTAATGGCGTCTGGGCGCCCCAAAAAAATGGCGCAAATCGGGTTAAGACGATTTTTTTGCCTCAGCCTGACTTGCCCCATTTTGGGACGCCCAAACGCCATTTTTTCCCTACGCCGGCGCTGCCTGGTGTACGTGGTTTTTTTTCACGCACACCTGGCAGCGCCGGTCGGCTAACGCCGGCTAACGCCATTCAATAAATACGGTGCCCGCATGGCGCTTCAGAATGGCGTTAGCCGGCGCTAATTTTTTTGGCGCAAAACTGCGTTAGCGCAGTTTTGCGTCAAAAAGTATAAATATGGCCCCTTATGTGTAATGTGTGTGAGACTGACTTTCACAGGACAAGAACAATGAAGATACTCACTAGAGTAGAAGCTGCAACAATATTGTTACCTGACAAGCCGGATGATGAGGACATTGCAAGACAAACCAATCAACGACATGTGAACGGAGTAATATTAGAATTCATAGATTTGGGATTTTAGTTTTATTGAACAGAGTGTGAACATACGATTAACTGACCAATAGGGATTTGGGGGGTAGTTTTAACAGTTTTGACTTAACAAGAGTACACGGAGAGAAGGCAGACATTCTGCCCTTACTGTTGCCCATACTGCGTCTTGAAAAGAGACGTGCTTCACTTTAATGCTTAAAGACTTTGCCTTTCCTGAACTCTGGTGCTGGATTCTGATGCCTTGCTGATCGACTGATGTCCTGATGACAAAGACTGATTCTGCTTTGCTGATCCATACTGAGGATATGTATAACCAAAACTGTGATTATTATGCATATTTGCTTTTTCTTTCTAGGTACCAATTGTGCTGTTTTGATAGAGCCATAGTTAGATGTTTTTCCAAATTTGTGTTACTAAATTGTTTTGCATGAAGCCCAACATGCTGATGCCAATTTGATGTTAGTTAAGGATTCTCACTAATTGAATTATGATAACAGGGACTAATGCCTGGTGAATTTCTCTGCTAAACTTCATGTACATAATTACATTGACACAGCTGACTTTGTTATTGATTTACACCATAACCTTAGAATGTGTTGTCGTCCAAGTTTTGATTAGATTAAGTTTCTTCCGCTGCTTTGGACAGCTAGTATTGTTTCTGTATGCGTTTCATTTGATATTGAGATTAATTTGCATGACCTTAGCATTGTTAATATAGGGAAATAAACATTCTAAACGTTACTAAAGGTGTGGTTATTCATGACTGAAAGGCCATGGTGTGTGACAATTACTGACTCCATGGATTATTGATGTTGTTGATTACTAATGATTATTGATTATTACTGCTATTGAGTATTGTTGATTATTGACTATTGTGTATTGACTACTGATTATGTACTGGAGCTATGGTAGAACATCTTAATTGTGAGTCAAAATGTTCATCGACCTCTTCGCGTTCCCTTGTAAGTTTACTTATTAAGGTCAGATGCGCTAACAAGGGCACAAAACTTCTAAGACAAAAATAGAGCTCTCTGTTCCCCTCGTCATTTTTATATCTTAATATCGAGGTCAAAAATCTGGAAATACAAAAATACTGAAGACAAATATATAAGTTTTAACTACATACTGTGCAAATTAGAAAAATATCTATCACAAAAGTACAGTTGATAACCATAGCGACATTAACATTATTTTAACTAAAATATATAACTAACTTAAAAATTATAAAAAATGCAAATATACATTTAATAAAATATTATTTTGAAAGTAACATTACAAAACTCAAAACAAAAATAAAAAAAAACTAAATCTACACATAACTGAAAATATTAATTAATAAATAATAGTTCAATAAACAAACATAATCATTTAAATTTGATAAATCACTATATATATTTTAACTAAAAAAAACAAGGGTTACAGGGACATTATAGTTTGGTTCCGAATTTACGCGCATAAAACCAGAAAAATTCAGCACTTATGGTTAGAGTTATTTCAAGTAACTATAACTCGTGGCCTAAGGTAACTATAACTTGTGCCTCTGCCATGCAGTTTTTTCTTCACTAATTTGACTTCTGATGTTTCATTGATACATTTTGTTAACATTGGTGGCCATTCTTCGTGATCACATTTTTAAATGCGTGCATTATTTTTCTATGTTATTTTATTTTCTACATAAACCTATAATCCAAACTCATAAACACTCAATAATATTTTTTATTAAAACACCTGCGCTAGCAATCCCTCCTCTGATGACTAAATATGGCATCACACTAACTATTACCCACAAATTTCTGCATCAGCTAAAATTCTGACAATTCAATCTCTTCATAATTTTGTTTCCCCTTTGAATTTTCCATGTACATTTTTTCCCTTTTCTTTTCTTCCCTCCTCTGATTATTCTTTAACTTTTTCAATGTAATCCTTTTGCGTAATTTGTTCAATCTCCATATTCCCAATAGACAAACCATAACAATTAATATTCCCTGTAATATTTTCAATAGAATCCCATTCCAAATGTTACTGAGCCAATTTCCCACTGAAGCAAACCTCTTGCCAACCTTTTCCCAAACACCTGGTTCTTTCAATTCTTTCAAATCAACGCTTTCACTAGTCTGATTAGTAAATAAGTCTCTTATCTCTTTACTTTTATCTGGTATATACGAACAACAATGCCTAGAATTAATCATTCTAGAGACTCCACCATCCTTCGTTAAAAGAATTTCTAAAGCAAGACAATTTTGAAGAGTCATAGCCCTATCAGCAGCTAATTCATTATTTATTAGGAGAATGGCTCCTGAAAAATGTGTCAGCATGTTATCCACAATAGTCGACTTAATCAAATTCAGAATGACTCCCACTGAAGGAATCACTGCTCCAAATATATCTCCCACTATAGCAAAAGAGGTCTCCCTCCTCTGTCTCAAATGACGTCATTTGGTCACTTTCGGAAACTTTTTCTAATCCTCCATTTGATAAATCTTTGGGAAAACTGTCCCCAAATAACATGTCCCATACCATCCTCTTGGAAGACGGTAACTAGCATTCAGACCATAGGTGTAATAAATCCCTGGAATTGCAGGGTCCTGTCCATTTAACATACACGTCCATTTACTCTGAAATAAAAACACATGACTACATTCACTCGTTCCCACAAATAAAGTGTCAATGTGCGATTTAGGTCTACATATACAAAGTTTCCCTGCGTGTTGTGCATCTAAAGCTAATTTCCCTAGCGTTTTAATTGCACTATAATCATAATAATTTTGTAAGTCCTTTTCTCTTAGCCTTTTTCTAATTTCTCTTTTAATGCTTGTTGGAAAATGGGTTATTGGTAGGGCAGGTAGGTACCTACACCTAGCAACAAGCCACTAACCTCCACATAGGTACAGTTAGGTCTCAGTAAATTAATCCCAGCTCAACCCTTGGTAGCTTGGCAACGAGCGTGAAGGCTTAACTTAGGAGACAAAGTGTAAAGCATTCAAATATCACAAAACAGTAATTAAATAAAACACAGGAAACAGTTTAAAAATCCAAAACCAATTTATAAAAATAGCTTATATTTTTATCTTTAAAATGACACAAAAACGATTAATATCGGTTCAGGGGAACCGGAGATATGAATTTTTAAAGAATTATTACTTTTCTAGCGCTTAGAAACAAAAAGCGCCAATCGGGTCATCTGGTTGCACCTCGACCGGGGCAAAGTCAAACTTTCAGGCCGACCGCGATGGAGCCCTGCTCGGCTACAGGTCGCGGGAGGCCTCGGTTAAAAAGTTACCTTCTGACTTAGTCTTTATTTTGAAGTTTTTCTTCACCGGGACGAACCTGCCAGTTGAATCCGACCTCCTGGAGCCCTTGTCCGGATACGCAATCTGGGTTTCCTCGGTGGAGACTTTTACCTTCGGACTTAGTCGTTTTTTCGAGATGAAAATCCTTCGACCGGGGTAAACCTGGATCTTGATCCGACGTCCATGGAGCCCTTCTCGGATACGATGGCTGGGAGGTCCCGGTCAACTTTTTACGTTCGGACTTAGTCTCTTTTTTGGATGTTTTTCTTTACCGGGACGAACCACGAAGTCAGGCCGGGTCGCAGTTGAGGCAAGCCGGCTAGAATTTCCGCGGCGGGTCGGTCCCTCTCTGGAGCTTTTTTCCAAAAATTCTCAAATCTTTTCCAAACTTCTGGGGCTTCACCCAGATGTTCTTTTAAGGTTCTTTTGGGGTCCACAGCTCACCCCAAGGGTCCAGAAGTTCTGTGATGGTCCTTGGGGGGTGCGGACTTCAACTCCCAGAATGCACCTGGCGCAAACTCCTTTTTGGCCACTGGACAGTGGTCAGCTGGTCGCTTTCTTCAGGAGTTGGTGCAGGGGACTCTGGTTTAGCAATTTTTCACCTGTAGCAAACAGGGAGTCCCTCCTTGAACCAGTTGAAGCCAGGCAAAGTCCTTCTTGTGGTGAAGCCCAAGTGTGCAGCTGGTGCAGTCCTTCTGAGTGCAGGGTCCAGGTGCAGGCCAGGGGTCCAGCAGGGCAGTCCTTCTTCTTCTTTAGTTCCTTTCTTGTTGAATTCTGGAGGGGATCTGAGGTGTGGGGTCAGGTCTGCCAGTTTTATCCTTGCTCCTGGGTGAAAAGCAGGGGGGTCCTGATCCTCCAATCAGGTACAGGGTTGTCCCCCTGTGATGACCACTTCCTGGGAAGTGTGGCAAAAATCCATCCCAGAAGGCAACAGTCTCCAAAAATCCAACATGGATGAATCTGATTTTTGGAGGTTACATCTGGCTGAGCCCACCCACTGGTGTGGCTAAAAATCATAAACACACCCCTCTCCTGCCCTCTCCTAATCTAATCAAGGGGGCACCTAATTGTCTGGGGTTGCAGGATGTGGGGGTGTTGCTGGGTGCTGCAAATGTCCTTCTCTGCCTTTGAAGACCAGTTTGGCAACCCTCCCCCTTCCTGCCTCACCATCTGCTGAGGGGAGATTCTCTCCCCCAAGCACATTCCTTTGTGTGAAGTCAGGCCACTTCACACCTCATCAAGGTAGCCTGGCAGAAGCTGCTGCAGGCTGGCCAATCAGAGCACAGCAGCAAAAACAATGCAGAGCTGAAATTGGCAACTTTTTAGGTAAAGTCTAAACTTTTTACCTGGACAAGTTATATTAAATCCAACAACTGGAAGTTGTGGGATTTATTACAACAATCAATTTGATACCAAATTCTTGGTATGTAACATTTAAGGAGACTTTAAAATTTAAAATAAAGTCTGCCCATTCTAGCCTATGAAGGCCATTTACTTCAATGAGGGAAAAACGAATTTGGCTGTTTTTACCTCACCAGGGCTTATAAATCTATTTTTATAAAGTCCCTGCTTATAGTTACATGGCACCCAGCCCTAGGGGCACATAGGGCACACCTTAGGGGTGACTTATATGTAAAAATAAGGTAGTTTAAGACTTTGGAAGTACCTTTAATTCCAAAGTCGAATTTGCATATAACTTTAATTTAAAAGCAGCCAGCAAGGCAGGCTTGCTTTTAAAATGACACTGGGCACCTCAGCAATGCACCTAGATGTGCACCACCTATGCTGTGGTCCCTAAACCTACATGCCCTACCATATACTAGGGACTTATAGGTAGGTTAACTTAGCCAATTATAATTAGCCTAATTTGCATATCCATTTTACACAGAGCACAGGCCCTGGGACTGGTTAGCAGTACCCAGGGCACCATCAGAGTCAGGAAAACACCAGCATAAAGTGGAAAATGGGGGCAAAAAGTTATGGGGCCTCTGCAATCAGCCCTAGTTTCTCACAATGCTTTTCTCTTGTCATCTCAGTGATTTAAGAAGCTTTTCTCTAAAGGTGGAAGCAAGCATGTCAAATTATTTCTGTGTGCATAAGCTGTGCCAAACGTCAATGTAGGTTCAAAGAAACCTCTATTACTATGTCATTATCCTTTGCTACTCAACTCCAATACCTAATTGTAGGAACAGACGAAAACACAACATCGTATGTCGAATAAAAGTATTGAATGTACTCCTGGTTATAAAATCTTGTTAGTAACAGGCTACAACTTAACCCATAGGTTAAAGGCAGACTACGATAGGTGACTCCTTCCTCGACTGATGAAGGAATCTGCGTATACACAAAACAATTTTTTGCATCCATTGTGTCTACATACTCACTCAATAAGCGATAGAAAACATTAGAAGTTCTCCTTGCACATTAGTATCCTCATGCAAATATTTCTCATCCAACCTAACTTCTCTAACGCCGTTAGTGCAGTAGCTCTCTCAAAAGCAGAAGTATGGTTGGCTTCCCTCTCATCAAGAACAGACATACCCACAATCAACACCACAAACAATATCCCACACATAATCGCCAAGCCAATGCTCATATATTTACAGCGCTTAGCAGCTCTTCCTTGTGGGCTAATGTTACTCATGATCTGTAAAAAATCAGAAAGCAGAAGAAATTTAGAAAAACTTGCAGCAAAAATCAAAAATAGCCAACTCTTCTTTCAGCAGTTTCACTCCAGGATCCCTTGTCAAAAATGGTTAACAGCTTTGTCAAAATCAGGTTTCAAAAGTCAAATCAGGTTATCAATGACTTTTCCGGTTACTTTCAACAGTGTCTTTTCTCAAACATTTCCCTCAGATTGTTTCAACAGTTCCGTTCATTAGCTTCCTTCACGTGCCAAAATACTGACCGGGAATTTCTCTATCAAAACAAAAAGCCAAAAACCATTGCTGCCATTCGTTCGTAGTTGCATACACCCATTCTGGACCTGCGTATCTTTGATTTGCTGTTTGCTTTCTTTTCAATTTTCAATCACCATTCAGCTCTCCTTCACTTAGATCTTCTCTACTTGTGGTATCTATTTCTTCTTCGATTATTGGTTCAACAACCACTTCTTTCCCTTTTTCTACCTGTGACTCCGGCCACTTATCTCCTTTCAGTGGACCCTTTGTCAGTGTTCTCTTCAGAGTTGAACTTGAACCATCTCCTTGTTCTGTGGTGTTTTCTCTTGACAGACCTGCAACTTCAGGAGGAGTCAGATCACATTGACTTAGATCCACCTCAACTCCTTCCCCTTCTGGGTCTGGCAATTGCTCTGTTTATCTGTCAAGACCATTTGCTTCTGGGAAAGCCCTCCTCTGACTAGGCTCTCCTGCTGCCTCAATTGAGATAGGCTCTCTGTCGCCCTCCTGGAGGTCTCCTACCTCGTCTCTCACAGGAGTGACTGAACCTTCCTCAATGGCTCAGATCTGGTCTAAGTTCCCCTTTGTTCTCCTTCCAGCTTGTCTCACTGTTGTTGGTACTCTCAACAACGTTTCTTCATGATCCAGTGGACATGCCACTTTCTTTGTATGGTTTGCATGAATCCATTTTGGAATTCCAGCACACTTCACAGCTGTGGTAGTTGTCAAAACTACCTGATAAGCTCCCTTCCAACGAGGCTCCAAACAAGTCTTTTGCACGTGTTTTCAGACCACAACCCAGTCTCCCGCTCTCAGGTTGTGCCCTGAGTCATGGATCGGTGGCAGTGTGGTGGCTTCCACCTACTGAGAAAAAGAGTGAACCACATCAGCCAGACCTTTGCAGTAATCCAACACCATATCATCTTTAATGTTGACAAGTGCATTTGCAGGCACCGCTGGTAACCTCATTGCTCTGCCCATGAGGATCTCATGTGGCAACAATCCTGTCTTCCTGTCAGGTGTGTTTCTCATTGACATCAACAGTCATTTAATTACTTAATTGTTGAAGTGACTTCCCCTATCTGATTCTAAAGAGATCGGAAACCCGAAAAGCGGTAGCAGTTCCCTAAGCAGTAGTTTTGCTACTGTGAGACTATTATTTCTCCATGTAGGGTATGCTTCAATCCAGTCACTAAAGATGCAAACAATCATCAACACATATCTCAAACCTCCACGCACAGGCATCTCAATGAAGTCCATTTGCATTCTGCTGAATGGACCTCCCGCTGTTCCAATGTGGCTCAAATTAACCACTGTCCCTTTCCCTGCGTTTAGTTGTTGGCAAATGACACATCAATGGCAAACTGCTTCAGCAACTTGTCTAAACTTTGGGTTAAACCAATCATGTTTGAACAAACGAACCACTGCATCCCTCCCAATCTGTGCTTAACCATGATAGTACCTCGCCATTTGAGACAACAGACTATTTAGCAAAACGAATTGACCCTCTTCTGAAACCCACAATTCATCTTGCCTTTGCACACATTTCAATTTGCTCCATTAACGTTTTTCCTCCCGTCAACATTATTTTGCGACATTTTTAGTTCTTCCAAAGTGTCAATTTTTTTGCAATGCATAGCTTGTACAAGTTTCTTCTTCTTCAGGTAACAGTTCCCACTTATCTTTGAATGATATACAGTTCAATGCGCAAAACCTTGCAACTTGATCCGCATATCCATTTCCCAAAGACACATAGGGGGTCATTCTGACTCCCGCCGGCCGCGGTAACCGCAGGGCCGGCGGGAGCCGCCAGAATACAGCTGCGTGGTCAGAAGACCGCTGCGGTTATTCTGGGTTTCCCGCTGGGCTGGCGGGCGACCGCCAGAAGGCCGCCCGCCAGCCCAGCGGGAAACACCCTTCCATGAGGATGCCGGCTCCGAATGGAGCCGGCGGAGTGGAAGGGGTGCGACGGGTGCAGTTGCATGGCAGACACTGAAAATCTTTGTGGGGCCCTGTTACGTGTGCCCCTGCAGTGCCCATGCCATTGGCATGGGCACTGCAGGGGCCCCTAGGGGCCCCACGACACCCCATACCGCCATCCTGTTCCTGGCGGCCAAAACCGCCAGGAACAGGATGGCGGTCGGAATCCCCATGGCGGCGCAGCAAGCTGCGCCGCCATGGAGGATTCCCCAGGGCAGCGGAAAACCGGCGGTACACCGCCGGTTTTCCGTTTCTGACCGCGGCTGTACCGCCGCAGTCAGAATGCCCATGGGAGCACCGCCAGCCTGTTGGCGGTGCTCCCGCGGTCCCCAACCCTGGCGGTCTCGGACCGCCAGGGTTGGAATGACCGCCATAGTCCTGCGACTTCAGATGTGCACTGCATTTCACAACTGCTACTTTCTGAGCATTTGAATAGCATTTAACAATTCTTTAATTCTCTCACCATTTTTCACTGGTGAACCAGAAGAGGTCAGGAAACCTCTCTGTGATCACAACTGACCAAAATCATGGACTATCCTGAATCCATACTGGTTATTCGTATAGATTGTAACCTTTAGTTGAGCAGAGACATGGCACGCTCTAGTAAGGGCTACCAGTTCCGTTACTTGGGCAGAATACACTGCTCAAAGCCAAGAAGCTTCCAAGGTACCTGTAATTGTGCACACAGCATATCCTGCTCTCAGTGTCCCTGTATTGTCTCTTAGACAAGAACCATCGACAAAGATAATTTGGTCATTTTCTTCCAATAAAGTATCTCTAATGTCAGATCTCGGTTTTGTGCACAAATCAGTTACTTCAAGACAAACATGCTCAACATCTTCCTCTTTTTCAATTTCAGCATTTTCACTCGGAAGTAAGGTTGCCAGGTTCAGCACTGTACATCTTTTCAGTGACACATTTGGTGACCCTAGAATACTCGTTTCATATCTGGTCAATCTCGTACCATTCAAATATTGGGTTTTCGTCCTTGTGAGTAGAAGTTCGATAGAGTGAGGGACCATTACAGTCAGGGTATGCCCCATCACAATGCTCTCACACTGTGTAAGGCTCTGACCAACTGCTGCAACTGCGCACAAACAACCCGGTATGTCTGCTGCGACTGGTTCCAAAGTAGCTGAAAAAATGCTACTAGGCGGTTTACCCCTCAATGGACCTGTGTCAAGACAGACAAAGAACATGCATCACGCTCATGACAAAACAATGTGAAAGATTATGTATAGTCAGGCATACCCAATCCTGGAGCCCTGCACAGACTCCTTCTCAATTCAGTGAACGCTTTCATTTCATCCTGGTCTAACACTATAGGATCAGTGACTTCCTTATGAGTCAGCTTCTACAATGGTTTTGAAATGACTGAAAAATGTGGAATCCTTTGGCGACAATAGCCTACCATTCCCAAAAACATCCTTACATCTCTTTGTGTAGTCAGGGGATTTATCTGCAATATGGTTGTAATACTTTCTCTGGATATTTCCCTTGAACCTTCTCAATCTGGTGACCCAAATATTTCATTACTTTCTGATAGTACTACAATTTCAGGGGAGACACTTTGTGACCATTCTTTCCTAAATGGTTCAACAGGGCAATCGTATCATACTTGCACTCATCCCTTGTTTTGGACACAATCAAGATCTGATTGAATATAGAAGGTGATTCTGAAAACCCTTGAGGAATTCTGAACCAGCAATACACTTGATCCAGAAATTTGAAATAAAAGAGAAATTGACTATCCTCATGAAGAGGCACAGAAAAGAATGCTTATGACAAATCAGTGACAGTGAACCACTCAGCATTACATGGAATCTGGAACATTATCACAGCTGGATTTGGCACCACGGGACAACATTTTACTACAATGTCATTTATTTTTCTCAAATCCTGAACAATCCGAACCTTCCCACAAGGCTTCTTCAAACCCATTATTGGTGAGTTACATGGACTGCTTAATACTTCCTTCAGAACCCCTTGCTTAACAGAGTCTGTAATTATCTGGGTTACTTTCATCAGGACATCTTGCGGCATGTGGTACTGCAGAAGTTGAGGAAAAACTGCATTTGGCTTCATTGTAACTTTAACTGGCTCATCTCCCTTTATCAAACCTACTTATTTTCCTGTCAAATCCCACACTTTCTCTTTAACCATTCCCTGCAGATCAGGATGAAGCTCTTTCACTGTGAACATCGGGAAAAACTCAATCAGAGGATATTCGTCATTTGTAGTTTCACACTCTATTTCTGGGGCTTGGTCCTCTTCGTCATCACTATTTGTCTGAATCTCATTTCCATCATTTAAACAAGTAATCAAACACCTTGTTTTACATAACAAGTCTCTTCCCAATAAGGATACCGGACTAGAATCGCAGACTACAAATTTATGCCATCCCTGAAAATTGTCAATCTCCACTTGAACTGGATCTGTAATCTGGTTTGTCAAATACTGGTTTGCTACTGCCACAACCTGATCTGTTCTACCTGAAAGGGGCAAATTTGGGACTTCTGCGCTTCTCACTGTAGAGCGTGTAGCTCCTGTGTCAACCAAGAATTAAACCTTGTGACCTGTATCCGTTGCCTTCACATAGGGTCGCTTTGATCTACGTCCAAGGAAGTCGCAAGCACACACGGCTCCTCATCTGAACTGTCACTCGTCCATTAATCATTTATTCCATTCTCTCTGTGTAATGGGAATTGGTGCACTGTGTTACTACTTTGGTTATGCCTCTGACCTGTGACCTGTTTAGAAAGCATAATCTGTTGCTGTTCCATAGGGGCTTGAGGTATTTGAATTTGCTTACTAGGTACTATGGGAACCTGCAGTTGCATTGGCTGCAACTGTGACATTTGTGCATAGCGCATTTGCACCTGATGCATGTGCTGAAAATTCTGAACTTGATTCACATTATTCTGAAAATTTGGATTTGGACCTCTCACTCTCCGTCCTCTCACATTCCGGAATGAATTGATGTCATTACTCTGCTGAACAACACCTTCCTGCACCATCATTGAACACTCCTGTTTCCAATGTTTAACGGCTCCACAAATGTGACATGGCAATAGCTTCTTCATACCATGCGCATCATTCTGAACCACTACAGTATTCAAGTCTGGACCACGATTCATATTTCCTCCATGACCTCTACTTCTCATCTGAGGCTGAAACATCATGTTTCCCTGCTGTAGCAACGGCTGTGAAAAATTCCCTTGCACTCCTGTTTGAACGGCCTTACTTTGCATCACCATCACCTTCTCTTTAAACTTTTTCTGCTTCAACTCAATCTTATCACTACAGTATTTCACATACTGCAACATCTCATCAATCAGCTTTGATTGCCAGCAAAACAAATGACTATTAATCATCTGGATAATTTCAGGTGTCAGTCCTTCCACAAATCTGAACACAAAATGGAGCATGTCTTTCGCCTCAATTGAATCTGTACCACTGTCATGCTTGAATGCCTGCCACAATCTCTCATAATACCCATGTATCGACCCCTTTGCTTCCTGAACTGTCCTTTCAATCCTCTGCCAATCAATATTCTTGGGCGAAATTCTTGATTTCAGAAATTCAATCATCGTATAGTAATATTTCATTAATTCAGGAGATGGTGCACCTGTATTCTTGTCTCTCTTTGGTTCACTTGTTGGCCAATCTACACTCCTCTTACACTCAATCCACAGATCAGCTGAAACCACTATCTCTAGTAATGTGTTGAAGTCTTCCCACAAACACTTTGCAAGTTTCACAAATCTGTCTGTCTGCTGATACCACTCTACTGGCTTCTCTCTCAATTTTAGATAATCATTTGTAAATTACAGAATGTCACTTCTGCTCCAGGGGACATGAACAGATTTCCTCCCTGGAATCTCTCTCATTGGTAAAATCTTTATTGGATCTTTATCCTGCTGCACATTTTTAGTCAGCTCCAAATAATCCCTTTTTCTCTTGTCTCTTTTCTTTACCCATCTGCCTTCCCATTTGTCTAATGCTCCCCAGGTCGGAGCACTTTGAAGCAATTCCTTAAGGTGTGCCTTCATTCCGGCAGACCTCATGAGTTCAACTTCTTTAGCCTCAAAATATAATCTGTACTTCCTTTTCAAATTTTTTGTTGCCTCTATTTCTATGCTGTACTTCTCTGCCAAGTCTGCTACCCTCTGATACACATTGCTCACTTCTCTCGAAATCTTTGGGCACAAATATCTCAATTCTGCCTCTGTGTATGATTCTAAACTATTCACTCCCATCGTTCCCTCAATAAGTTCACCCGCTTACATGCTTAGCCTAGTATAATTCAAATGCTCCTCTCCTTTAGGGGCACTCTGTGGGGTATTCAGCTTGTCTAACCATTCAGTTAATTGCTGAGCTGTCAGTCCTTTTAACGAAATGTTACTTGCTTGGACTGAGGGCACCTGCTGTGCAACTGCATTTAGAGTCTGCGGTGTCAAGAATTTCAAGCTTTGGCTAAAGTTTGGCCCTGTCACCGTATCTGGAAGTGCAACAAATGGACTAAGGTCTAGCAATTATCTTGATCTGTCAAAAGTCTGTCCCACAGGAGAGACTAGTCAAGTATTTTCATTATGTCCTTCCCTCATTAGGTTCTGGGACATTGTTCCCTGTTCACCTACAGTAAGCTTCTTCTGTGCAAATAATGGTACTGCTGGACCAACAATAATAGGTAGCGATATAGCATTTGGGGCTGCTATGGCTCCTACGCTCTGTGGGAGAGTAACTCCCATTTTCTGATTCATCATCGGAGTCATATCTGACTGTGTCCCTGTCACTGGAGTAAACCTTGGCATTGCCTGTGGCTGTTCTTGGGGCAATAAAATTGGAGTTGGCTCAGTCTGGACCAATATCAGTCTCGGAAAGACCTGTTCCGTAGGCACCACTAAGTTCAAAGTTGTTTCCATAATGGGCACATCAGGATAAATTCTCTGAACCTGTGGCGGTTGCACCTGGGTCTGCACTAAAGGAGTAGTAGGCACATTAAGACCACTTTGCACTGCTTTCTGTGTCAGGTTAGCATTAACCTTCACCGGACTCACTGTCCTATTAATCTGTATTGGAGCTGTCGGATCAACACTGGTACCTGGGCCACCCTCATGTACTGTATATGGTGGTGGTCGATTTCTCAATAACTGTGTAAAAAACTCACCATGGTCCGAGTCCTCCTCTTTGTTTGAAGACTTTCTAGCCTCCTTACTCTCAGACGGACTTTTATTAGTTTTCCTAGTAGCTTTCTTTCCTTCCTTCTCATCCTCCTGCGTTATTGCCGGAAACAACTTAATTCCTTGCAAAGTCTCCATCTTCCATGCTTTCTGAACACAGTCCCATATAGCCTCCGCAAGAGTCTTTTCTGCCTTTCTCATCCTGCTCTCGGATTTCAGTTGCTGTTGCTGTCTAGCTACTAGATCCCAAATCACTAATGCCTCAAACTGTGCTGGTCTCGGAAGGGGCTTCGATTCATATAGCATCATCCGTAAATGCTCCCAAACCCTCGAAACTGAACGTCCCATTTGTAGGAAACGCTAAATTCCCATCCTTCTATGTCAATTTGCACCATTGCTTTAGCCAAAGACATGGTGCGACACCCTTCTCTTCCATTACAATGTAAGCCAGTGTACCTTCTGGCGATGTAGCCTCGCCTACACTTGTTGTAATATACGTATCTCCCCTCAGGGCCCTTTTTAATGCTTTGAAAAATGTCATCTTTTTGACCTTTTTGTTATTTCAAAATGAAATCAGAAAGTGACTTGTAATCCTAAGATTCCTTTCACCTATGTTCTCAACCAATTGCCTTTAACGGACAGCTGCCAATCCATGTGTGACCCTTTTCACTAACCGACCTATCCCAGCGCGGGTCCAATGACATGACACTCACACGTACTGCGGCTGGCAAAGTCTTGCGACTTGTTCTCCTTCACTCCAATTCACACAAAACTAATGCAAATATTGAGAGCACTAGTCAAAAACCAAAAAAAAACAAAAACAAATCTGCTGGTTTACTACAGGAAAGGTAACACAATTGCTTCAGAAACCTTACGGATTTTTCACTGATGGCTCTTCCCGCACTTACAGCTACTCCTTTCTTGGTCTCCCAGATGCAAGCAAAATTCAGTCGAAATTTTCTTTCACTCACTTGAACTCACACTCTGACTTGTTGACCACGCCTGCTCAACCTACTACAGCAGACAGATTGCAACATAAAACCGAGGGGCATATTTATACTCTGTCTGTGCCGATTGTGCGTCAAAAATTTTGACGCACGATCAGCGCAAACGTAGCCCTGTATTTAAACTTTGATGCCCGAGCCCACGGATGACAAAATTTGTCCGTGTGCGTCATTTTTTGGACGCGGCAACCCGCCTTGCGGTAATTATATGCAAGGTAGGCGTTCCCGTCCAAAAAATGGCTTAAACGGCCGTGCGTTATATTTATGCTTTCGGGCAAAAATGACGCACGGGCAGGAGGCGGAGCCAGAAAATGACGCACAGCCCGATTTGCGTAAAAAATTAACGCCTGGGTCAGGGCAGGCGTTAAAATGGGGCAAACACACCTGTATTTAATCAGAACTCACAGAACAAACAGCAGAGCAGCAGAGCAGCAACAGGGAGCCATGGAGGTGATACTAATACAGCGTGCACGCAGACGCAGAGCCCAGCAGCAACAACAGCAGCTACAAAAACACCAGCAGGGACCCCAAAGGCAGTGCAGAAGGCAGGAGAGGATAGTCCGCCCCAGAACAACCCTTCAGGGCCTCAGGGAACACAACATCATCCAGAGGTACCGGTTGAACTGGCAGGCCATTCAGCAGCTGCTACGCAACATTGAACAGCAGTTGGCCCCCACTTTGGTGACAACCCGCACCATCCCAACAGAAACAAAGCTGCTTGCCGTACTTCATATGCTGGCAAGTGGCTCTTTCCAAACAACTGGTGCCCTGGTTGGTGGAATATCACAACTATCATTCTCCACCTTTTTGCCCAAAGTACTAGATGCCATCATTGGACTGACACCCCGCCACATCTGCTTCCCTAACACACTGCAGAAGCAGCAGGAAACAAAACAGGGGTTCTACCTCATCAGTGGCTTCCCACACATCCTTGGTGCAATCGACTGCACACATGTACGCCTTGTGCCACCTGCTGCAACTGAATACCTCTACCGCAACAGGAAGCACACACATTCCATCAACGTGCAGACCATAGTTGATCACTAGGGATTGATCACCAACATCGTGGCTAAATATCCTGGGAGTGTCCATGACTCATACATCTTCCGTCACTGCACCATCAATGAACACTTCCAGGATGGACGGTATGGCAATGGACTACTTGTTGGTAAGTACAAAAACCTACTTATATACACACTGCACAACAACCCTCTAGGACACACAACACATACACCACAATAGCAACATGTGAACAGGAACACACTGAGGTCGTGACATCGCTAGCCATGTTTCTTAGGTCACCATTGAACCTGTCACACATCGGAAATTACTGTACAGCCTAATGTTAAGAAGTCAAAGATCACATCATGTGGAGTGGGTTGCCCAAATGTCACCTTGCAAAATGTAAGTGTCCCGATGACCTTTACATTAATCCATTGCCTAAGTCTAAAGGTATTGGATCTCCAGGGTACATTGATATGAACGTGTTAACAACACTGTCAATTTTAACTGTGCATGGAACTATCATCTCACCCCCAGTGAAGACACACGGACACCTGTATCACAACTCACAATACTAGGGAGGGCACACTGTACTGCAAATCCCAAAACATACTGCTGACAAACGGTTAGCAGATAAACACTCGTTCTGCCAAGGAAACAACACAATGCAGATGGTACATCCTACAAGCATAGGATGCCACATTATTGCACAAAAGAGTCACAGACAACACAAGACAACTACTGCCATGTAAGGTCATTTCAATAGTGCCAGCTACATCAATATGATCACAATCATTTTCTCTTGCCGCTGATCAGGGGTATGGCATCCAGCCATGGATTATGACACCATGTGGCAACCCAAGTCCTGCTGCAGAGCGTGCCTACAACGACGCCCATAGGAGGACACGCAGCATTGTCGAGAGGACCTTCGGCATCCTGAAGTCAAGGTTCCGGTGCCTCGACATCACTGTTGGTAGCCTCCTATATTCCCCGGAGATGGTCTGTAGGATCATCCTCACATGTGCAATATTGCACAACATTTGTATCAAAAGAAACATTCCCCTCCTGGAACCAGAGCCACACGTGCCTGAAGAGGAGGAAGAGGAGGATGCTGGCCTGCAACAGGAGGGGGAACTACAGAACACGGCTGCCGGTATACGCAGGCGGCAACAGATTGTCAACAATTTCTTTTGAATATGATCACCTTCACCACTTTAGTTAACAAATTTAAATAAACACCTATTCTAATCACTATATCATGGTCTGGCTATTCCTTTTTGCACACCTTCATCTCTACTTATCAGAATAAGAGTGTTGCCTCATGGAGCATTGCTGAGATACTGAGTAGGACACAGAACATCCCAGAGCTAATGTGATGCCTAACATACAATGGTCACATTCACACACGCTTTTAATGACATATATCACGTACATCTCTCCTTTGAAGGCCAATAGCAGAGGACCACAACTATTTCACACATACATGTTGAAAACAAGGTCCAACGCAGCATATGGCACACAACTAAGACACCATCACTCAATAAGGGGAAAACAAGCCTCATTCATGAGGCAGTCAATGTGCTTTGGCATCAGTAACAGGAATGCCTGACCAGACCCTTGACAGCAGTAAGTCCAACTGCATCCAATATTTGCAAGGAATATCTGTGACCAGAGTCCCATACAAGCAGAACAGAGACAGCACAAGTGCCACACATATGAGCAGCATTGCACACATGACATTCCATGCACATTTCAGCACATTTCCTAACTCCTGACACACCCATGCACCTGGTCACAACCCACCTGTCGGAAGAGGTCCCTGGAATACTAAGATGTGTACCCTGATATTCCCTCCTCTACACACACAGACCAACATTAGCAAACCAGTGTGATACACCCTTTCCTATGGTATGCCATTATCATAGAACATCTGACTGCAAGGACGTCAGGTCAATTTATACACTGTCTTCTAGTTTCAAAGCCCTGTTAGCACATGTAGATTGCTTCCCCTGTGAAAATGTCTGTTGGCCCTTAGAAAGCAAGTCTCACTTACAGGACTGGTGAGAAACAGATGCAGCCCACACCTGTGATCACCTCCATGCACACCACCCATTTCAAAAAGCACTGCCCCTGCTGATACCTGGAACAGCATAGGAGTTGCCATTATGTCAAATACACCGTTAAACATTGACACTAATTAAGCCGTGTAACACAACCACTGGGTTCATTTGCCACCTTCAAAAACACAGGACATACACAGTCTTACATGTCAACTGTCTAGTTTGTCCTCCAAACAGTCTCAGTCAGACCACTGATTATGTAACTTGTCAAGTAGATGGATCCTGAATCACCTTGCATTCTGTCAGCCTGACTGGCAACTGTCTGTGCGTCACACTAAAGTATCCCTGTGTCTACATATGTACCACACTTGCGTTAGCAAACCTCTCATTCATCAGGGGGCATTGGGCATGGGCTTCTTCCATGCATACACAAATACATTGTATGGCATCATCTGCCTTTTAACTGTATCATTTGAGTTACATCCTCTTGGAAAAGCAAAATTCATGGCCCATCCCTTGTCTGGGTTGCATTTATGCATGAATGACAAAGTGTGACAGTGTCCCAGGGCCGTAGGCAGGGATTGGGTGCGGGGCTTTCAGCACAACCAGAAACCTCTGATAATGTCCATGAATAATACACAAATGTCAGGACCATGACAGTTCACACACAGAATCACAGTGCGCACAACATACAGTAGTGATGGGCCATGTGTGGTGAATAGCTGCAAGAATAATTAGCACAGAGCCTATGATGGTCCCAGATGCAGTGGGAAGTGCAGAGGCCAACCTGTGTACAAATGTTGTAATGACACCTGCCGGAACATGACACCTGAGACATTATCTCACTCAGCACACCAAGGTTGCCCTGTTGACTGTCTCATTACACGTCTTTAGTGCCAGGGTGGGACCATCCACATGTTGGTTCACATGTCCACATCCACTTTACTCACATTGATCAACCAAGGATACTCAGTAGATACAGGAATAGATGCCACTGACTCATGATGAGTCCTGGACCGAACTGTGACAAATTACACCCCAAAAAATATACAGGATCATCATTGGACCACACACATGAGCAAGACACCTATGTGCAATTTATCCCTGGAAATATGTGGACACGTGCGGTCTTGTATGCTGATCCACCACAGCCACTTGATAGTTGGGGCTCACTTCTATGGCCTCAACTCTGGTGTCATCATACATTTGAGATTCACCCTTGTCTGTCTGTGCAAACAACATGGTACCCATTTCCTCAATGCATGTGTATGACTCACTGTGGGATTCACCAACTATTGTCTAGGAAGCTCTTACCAATACTGTAGGACATAGGATGTAGAAAATGTGGACCATTGACATGAACAAGCGTCTGCCATCCATCTGGTGCATGCTATGTCACATGTGGTGTCTACGTGACCCTAAAACTTGGAAGTACACTTTACGGGTGTTGTTACATGTATGACTAACACATGCCCTCGCTCATTTCCAATATGACTTGCATCTAAGGATTGGACACATGGACGTCACATTCATACAAGCATATGTACAATTATGCTTCATGTGATACACACACACTTGGTCAACAAACACATTAGTTGCCAAAGCACACAATTTGAGCCAAAGGCATTTAGGTATTGTACATATGTGCGTCACATTGCTATCCTGTCCTTATGCGAAACATGCCCAATTTGTGCAACACATATATGTAGGCCACACTTATGACCATCTATTGTGTCAGCCAACCGTAAAAATACTGTGAAGGGAGTAGTGGATCATGTTCCGCTGCAGTATGATGTCACACATGTGAACATACACCATCAACACCATACTGTCTTCAATCAGCCTATCTCTGATGTGTCCGAAATGTAACATAACCAAAAAACAAGTACAAATGCCCAAAACCAGTTAATGCACTGTAATTTTGACGTCCCTAGAGTTATGCGTCATTTTTTTACTACCAAAACTGTATTTGCGTCATTTTTTTGGACGCACAGGAGTGAAATTTAGCCCACATCCAGATTCTTGTACAGTCCATGTACTATTATGTGGATGCAGGTTAATTTTCACTTCTGTGCGTCAAAAAAAAGACGCAAAAACAGTTTTGGTAAACAAAAAATTACGCATAACGCAAAAAAGGCAGGACTTTTCATACAGGAAGTGATGTATAGGATATCCTGTTTACAGATCATGTACAGTGGGTGTACTTTCACTTTCACTTTGCAGTCTATGATCGTTCTAGACTGTGTGGCTGTGTAGAGAGTGTTGTCCTGAGATTTTGTGCTGTTTTTGTCCTGTGTGCTATCTGTATTGTCAATTTGTGAAATAAATATTGTTGATGTATACTGTACTACTGTGTTTTGTCTACATTTGTCCATTTATCTTGTGTTTTTGTTGTTTGTGGGAGTCTGTTGTGGGTAGTGTTAGTTTGGGGATAGTTGGGCTCTTTTAGTGTTTAGGTTTACTTTTTTTCTTATCTTTGTACCCCTACTTTTCCCCCTTTTCTCCTTTCTATTTCTTTTACCCCTATTCCATTTCACTTCTAAGTATGTCTGGTAGGCCACGTCTTGGCAGGATGGGGGAAGAGGAGTTGGGGGGGTTCATCTGGCTTGTGACGCATTTCTTGCCGCTCATGATCCAGGCAGGGTGATACAGGGGCATCCAACAGAGGCGCGCAGAATCCGGTGGGGAAAGGTGCTGCATCACCTGCAGCGTGTGTATGCCAGCCAGAGGAGTGACCACCAGCTGAAGCACCGGTGGGCTGACCTCATCACCAGGGAGCAGGATCTCTTGGACCACCTGGGAATCATGATTGGGGGCACTGTTGATGAGTACGACTCATGTTAATGTGCACGATTAAATGCTCTGTAGTGACATAAGGGGATTAGTACAATGTCTGCCAGCTAACTTGCTGACTGTGTGTAATGCTGGGGAAATATAAAGAGATAATTGATGCACTATGGCAAGGATCACAATTGCTAGCTGTCGGGTAGCACGTGCTCAGCAAACTTACAGGTTACTTTTCCATGAAGGAAATTGATGCAGCCTTTTTGTCAGAAAAGCTAACAAAATAGGAGCCAATCATGTCTATATAGGGTACTATTGACAGAGAAGTACAGATGTACCAACATTTAGGCCAACTTTGTTGACGCAATTGCTAGACTGACTTTACAATCACTACATGATGCAGAAAATGAGTGCTGCCTTCACGTCAATTGATAATAGCAAAGTGGCTCAGACATATGTCTCATGTGAGTCTGGTGAGTGTGGAAGGAAAGCGTTCACGGAAGTACTATGAATGTGTGGGATTATTGTGTTCCTTGATCTTTTTCGATACATGTCAGTTCTGGATTTGAAAACATCGTGAAAAAGTGTAAGGTGCCCTCAGCTAACATCTTAAAATGTTTGTTGGAGTTAGTTGTGCCACAATCCAAATATGGATGGCAGTCCAAGTGTATGCACATGGCCTCACATCTCCATGGCTGGTGCAAATCACCATAGCTGGGCCACATCAATTGAATAAACTGTAACAGCAGGATGGATTACAAAAGTCCCTGCCCCTCCCTCTGTACATTGGACCTAAGTGTAATAAATGTGTCATGGCCACAAGGCATGTTTGACTGGTAATGCAGTCCTCAAGTAACCAGGCTTTGGATGTCTCTCTTGTTTGCACATGGCGAGACATTTACACTCCATATTTTTTACTGCTCACCAATTACGGGGCACAGTAAGTGTTGATATGTCTATTATGTGTTGTGTTTGGTGGTTATGGACTCGTGTGAGTTGGACGCATAGCAAGGTGTGTTGCGTTGGGCAAGCTTTTCTCTTGTTCCATGAGTGGGAATGCAGTTCTCATATGTTTTGACTTGGCCAATGCGTATCCAATGGTATCATGTAGGGATTGTAGGCCATTCCTGTTGGCCCCACTGTGAGTACAGGGGTTAGTCATATGTATGACACTTGTATCACCAAGAGTTGCAATGGAAGTCAGCCCCGATTTAGTCAGCCTGTCAGACCCACATTCTCTAAGATTGGTACAGCAAATAGCTTTCCAATAGACATCTGCTTCCCTATTTACCTGCGTTATTTTGAAACAGTAGGTAGAACCTCCTAGCAGCATGTACTTCCACATGTAGTGCTACAAGTATGTGGAACTTGAGTGCAATGGCCTAGGTGTGCATGCAATTCATGATCATGGGTGTTCTAGCAACCCTGTGTCTGATGTAAGTCAGGCCTCACTGGAAGTACATGTTGTGTACCAAGTTCTTCATTTCCTGACATGTCTGACCCTATGTGTGCTCTAGGGTTTGCTGACTCCTAATTGTAGATAGACCTTACCTGTGGTGTGTCTGTAGAGACACGCATGTGTGGAGTTTCCTATACACTCCTCAGTGTACATGTTGTTGGCAAATTATAGTTGTTTATCCACCCACCCCCCTCAAACATGGGCATGGGTTTGTGAATGGGGTACCTAGTACTGATGCTACCAGTATGTTACACATACATGTGAATAAGTGACGGTTTGGTTGCAAACTAGTATACACACTCAGGTTTGGCACTTGGTACAATACTGGCAAGTCCAGTTACAACTTGCAGACCATGTGGCTTTAGTTTTGCTTTCTGTACACTGACATTTGTAGCCCAGGTCTTGGCGGAGGATATGCAGCATGATTCTTAGCTGATAACTGGCAGAACTCAGATTGCAAGTCAAAGCCAGTTGTTACCCATCTTGTAGGTTATGGATGTGCTTTGTGTGATGTGACCTTTGTAGTCTGGCCTGCCATGTACTTCCTCAGGGACATTCAATGATCCGTATTGTGATATGAGCTGTTACAAGTACAGTAGATGTAATGTCTGATAAACTTGCTGTGCCATTTCACACAATGCAGTTACTAATGTGGAATATCTGCATTTGTCTTCACAGCTGCTAACATGACTCCAGACCAGGTCCGTGAATTTCAGCGCCAGGCCATGCGATATCAGCACATCCTGCTGGTGGAGTCAGGGTTCTGGAGGATGGCCCGGCGATATCGCCATGAATGGGCCTCCGGGGCATGGAGAGCCTTCCCACAGGGTGGGCCTACTTTGCCCACCACAGCCACCACCAGCACAACCACCAATCCGAGCCAGGTGGCCCCACATACAGCTGCCACTGTTGGTCCGACATCTGCTGGACTTCCAGGCCTCAGCATTGCCACCGGTGCAGGACAGCCCACTAGGCCTGGCACCACACCCACACAGACCTCCTCCACCGGTAACCAGACTGCCACTGCTCCATCTGTTGACCCTGCAGCCTTCAACCAAATGGATCGTAAGATGGACAAAGTGCTGCGCAAGTTGAGCCACCTGAGCCGGGATGTGCGGCACATTAACCGGCGGGTTAAGTCCATTAAGAGGACCCTCCGGAGGGCCAACCTCTAGAATTTTTGCTATGGACATGATTCCCTCCCCTCCCTCCTCTTTCCTTGTTCTTATAGTTAGTGAGTTAGTATAGGCTGTTAGTTTAGTTAGTGTTAGTGGGTGGGGGGTCCTGCTTGTTTCTATTTTTACTTATTACATGGGGTGGAGGGCTATGTTGGGGTTCTTGTGTGTTTAAAAAATAAAAATAAAAAAAACAAAAAAAATAACAAAATAAATCCTAAAAAATACAAAAATATATATATTTGTATAGGATAGTATAGTATGTGTTTAGGTTAGTATGTGTGTCCTCTATGTGTCCCGTCTCATAAGGGGGGTTGGGGTAGATGTTTAGAATGTTTCGTTACATGTGATAAGTAAGTGTAGCTTAGGTTAGTTAGGGACAGTTGTGGGTAATGAGTAGTCAGGGTAGATTAGGGTAGGTAAGATTTTTCCCTCAGTTTCCTCATCTGTGATTAGCATTTAATAAATATTTGGTTAACCCTTAATAGTATGTGTTGAATGGTACTTGATCGTGGGTTTGGATTCAGTGTACATCAATTTTGTACTATAACATCTGTGTCCTATGCTACAAACAAATCCCAACTGAGCTGTACGATTGGCAGAAAGCCCAGAGCTACCTTGCAAAGTGTCGACCCTTCATTGCAAACACCAATCACAGTTAATATGGATCCCAATGTGTTTCTGTTGATAAGTGTGTTTTGAAAGTCACAAACAGGGCTTCCAGACTTGGTATTGGGGAAACAGTTTTAGGTCTGACTGCAGTGTGATGATCATGCACACCCTTATAAGATGAGTTCTCATTGGCAATCTTGTATTCTTGTCTTCATGACCCTCATACATCATTTGTGACACAGTTCGGCATGATTACCTATTTGTATGTTCACTCAGACACCTTCATTAATGCAGTTTCTTTAGTGTTTACTTAGATTAGTGTGGCATGTTTATTGTGTTATTTTTGCATGTTGACAACATTTTGCGGCCACTATTTGATGACTTAGTTATCACTTGAGGAAGCATTCTTCTGTCCAACACAGCATGGTGGTGTATGGTTTCCCACATCATCAGATTTGTCCCTCAGGATGGGCAGAGTATGATGCAATCATGGGCACTGTGCAGAATTCTCTGACTACATTTTATCAGGACGGTTGTATTGACTAGCTAAGTAATGTGACAGTAGGCACATTTCAGTTATCTAATTCACAGTTGATATGTCACATTACCAAGAGACAGATTTGTTGTGTAAGTGCTATTTATTGAAACGTGCTGTAGTGCTGTCTGTACATTGTCTATGACTGTGAGTCCATTATAGTGACATCTTACATTGTGATCCAACACAAGGGGTTATGGAAATGCTTTTGACATGCTGGGGTTGATGTTTCAGACAGTGCAGAGGGACAGGATTCGCCAATGAGTAGGAGAGAGACAATCACTGGGCTGGGTGACAAGATATACAGTGGTTTGCAGAACAGTGCTTGAGTAAAGTTGTTGCAAGACTGGCAAGTTACAAAGCGCAGGACCTTGGTAAATGTGGGCCATGTGGCAGGGACTTGTGCTTCCGGGTCATTTTCCTTGTGAATGTGATCTGTTCCATGTCTTCTTCTTCTGATGTGTGTGTTGCCTGCTCTGTCCTTGTTGTTGTTGGTTGTGAAGGGGCAACACACACCTCAGTGTTAGAAGACGTGGAGTCAGACATCCCGGTCGCTGCTCCCTGTGAAGGTCTTATGGGCAGTACTGCAGCAAGGAGGGTCTGCTGGTTCTTGAGAATAGCAGCCACATCACAATGGTAGGCAGCCAGGTCGGCCCTGAGGGAGTCATGATTGCATTCGTGCATGCAGTGGAAGGTTTGGGGTGTGAGGCGTTGTGGCAACTCCCTTACTGCAGTGGTGAATTCCTTGACAGTATCTTGTAGTCCTTGCAGTATGGATGCTAGGGCTTGCATAGCTGCTGCCTGATCTGCAGATGACATCATGCACGAACGCATCCCCTCAAGGCTGGCTGCCATAGTTTGTATCCCCACCTGCACCTCCTTGGCCAGCTCCCGCTGTACTCCAACTACATTTCTCTCAAAGCTGGTGCCATTGTCGTCTGAGTCCTCAGCTGTATTGGAGCTGGCAAGTCTTACAATTGGGGTGGTGGGTGGATCCTCTGCGATGGCTGCTTGTTCTGTGCTCCTCCTTGTGACTGAAGGTGGGGTCTTGAGGGTGTCAAAGACCTTTTGGATAGCCTCCTGGAGAATGTTTATCGGTTCGTCATCAATGTCATCAGGGAAATCTGGGACAGGCATATCCGCAGGAGATCCATCTTCCTCTGCAATGAAACAGGGTACAATTAGTGTGTCTGTGTTGTGGCAATTTTGATGTGACGTGACTGCCTTTTGATGAATTCACTTTGTGATCTTGTTTTGTGTTAATTTCTCTAGTCCTTCAGATAGGCATTCTTCCAGGCCTATGGCCCACCTGTGTGTCACATGAATGTTATTGAGTTATCAGACTTGTCAGCCTCATCGCCTCTAGGTGTTGGTTTATGCCAAATAGAGAATTGTCACCTTCTTTTCCTACTCAACCCTCCGTGCACATCCATTCTCATGGTGAGACCTTTCACTGGCTGTGGGGTGTACTGATGGCCCTGCAGCACACTTAACAATCTGGACCTGCCCCAATCTCTGATCTTTCACATCCACTTAAATGTAATTGGCATGTGGCATATCCTATGCATGGCAATGTTATGATCCGATATGGATGTTGACACTGGTAATGTGTACTGCTGATGTTGGGGAATGTGTGTAACATTGGATTGCCCTGATAATCGTATCAGTGTCCTATTTCCTCCTCTGACCGTGCAGGTGTATTTTAGTGACCAGTTACATGTGTCCCCCCCTCAATGCTGTTGTCTGAGCAGTATGACATTTGGGATGTTGCATTGTTACCCAGGCACAGGATGGACCCTGACGTATGCAGCATGGGTGTGTCCTTAGTGCTGTGTAGCTCCTATTGTTGTTTACATTGGCTGATGTTTGCGACAACTATGGGCATTGACATTTGTGAGTACTGGGGCCTTTGTCTTGTTTCTGGGGATTGTTGCATTTGTCATCCTCACCCCCTAATTTAGGTGTGTATGATCCATGGGGAGGTTACTGCAATTGGCTACTTGAGCTGCACACAGAGCAGAGGTGGTAGTGGCAACTGTTGTTGCAGTTACATTCCAGTTGCCGCTATGGCTAGAGGTTGTTAATAGGGCCCTAGTTAATGTAGGCGGTATGGTGGCTGACATGTGCCAGGATGTCAGTTTGACGTTGTGGCCTTCCCTCCTGGCGTGGCTTTCCCTTTGCTCCATCGTTGGCATTACAGCATGCCCTCATGGGACTGTTGTTGGTGTTGTGTAATGGACGGGCCCCCATGCCGTGCCCCTTTACCCATACCACTCCATGTATTAGATGACTTCCATGCATTTAGTGGTCGGTGTCCCCCCCCGCTCACAGTTGACATTGGTGCATTTTAATTCCCCATGCGACTTACCCTGCATGTGCGTTGTCTTCTGGTAGTCTGCGCTGTCCTGTCCTTGAATCCCTGTGACGATCTCCTCAGGGATGGCGGCTGCGACCATCTCCTCCATGTGTCCAGGGCCTCCTGGTGTGCTGGACTCCCACCTCCAGTCTGCAGTGCTGGCTTCCTGTTCCTGGCCATCTTTTTCTTGGTCCTGCGCTTGCAGTCATGCCAGCGTTTCTTGCACTCGATGACTGTTCTGCGTACTTCAGCCACACTGTTAATCTTGTCGTAAATTTGTTGCCATATAGCCTCTCTCCTACTGATTAGCAACTTTGATGTGAAAACAGTTGGTGCTGGTGTTCCGTCACCTCTTTAACCAGAATTTCCTGCTCCTCTGCACTAAAGCCTAGCCGAAAAAAGGAGGGGAGTATCCTATAACCCTCGCCTGCTTAGGATACTAACTTAACAATGCTCGCAAGAAAATTTAGCAGGAAAGGGACAAATTGAATAATTATTACACGCAATCAATATTGACTCTTGGTTCGGAGGGGTAAAACTATTTTCCCTTATTTATTTCATTTGATAATACACACCCACATCAGAGTCAGAGGAAGACTGCCTATCTATAAACAAATGACACTTAGGTGGACATATATACACTTATATATACATATTTACAATAATACCAGACATGTGAAACAAATAATACATACAATGTCTAAAAAACATGTGCCCTACTCCAACGCTTTATAGAATAGTCACAACAGAATACAATAAGCATAGTGATCAACAATTATATGGTGACCAAGGATCTTGCACCAAGCTGTATACTGCCTTAAATTTTTTTGTACAAGGTAGTAAGTAGTGCTATATAAGTTTTGGAAATCAATTGATTATTTGCTCAGAATCCTTGAAAGCAATAGGTATATGACATACAAGAAGTACAAAGAAATTTAAGGCATGTTTTTTAGACATTGTATGTATTATTTGTTTCACATGTCTGGTATTATTGTAAATATGTATATATAAGTGTATATATGTCCACCTAAGTGTCATTTGTTTATAGATAGGCAGTCTTCCTCTGACTCCGATGTAGGTGTGTATTATCAAATGAAATAAATAAGGGAAAATAGTTTTACCCCTCCGAACCAAGAGTCAATATTGGTTGTGTGTAATAATTATTCAATTTGTCCCTTTCCTGCTAAATTTTCTTGTGAACCTCTGCACTAAAGCAACACTTTCTTTTCTTCTTAAAAGTGTCCTGGTTCTTGTGTGGGTCATCCTGGCTTGTTCCTGGTCTGCTGTCATCTTCCTGGGGTCTGTAGTGGCATCTGGGATCCATTTTGGCTCTCCTCTGGTGAAATGGCAGTGTTCGCTGTTTTTTTTTATGCTATTGCGTCCAAAGAAACGGCGCATATCTGGTTTGCGGGGTCGTAAATCGACCCACAGTCATTTCCGCCACGTTAACGTCGTTTTGCTTTACGACTTGACGCTGCGGTGTGCATCAAAAATAATGACTCCCACCTGTGGTTTGCCCCGCCGTGCGTCAAAGTATAAATATGATGCCAGCACGGCGCACCGGCGGTAATATTTTTGATGCAAAACTGCGCCGGCGCAGTTTTGCGTCAAAAAGTATAAATATGGGCCCAAGTGTTTCATACACTTTTCAATATACTCCGGAGTCTTAGACCACGCAGGGTCTGTATATCAACAACCAAGTGGACAATTTTTTAGCACAAAGCGCCACACACATCTGAAGTTTGACGACTTCCCTACTCTCACAATGCTGAGTACGCCCACTCCTACTACAACTTAATTTGGAGTACGCAAACTCCCTAAAACCCTCACAGACCTCACAATTCACCTGCGATTTGCATAAGCTGTGCAAGCGCAACCTATTTCATTCACATTTTCACTACAATGCCAGGAACATCCTCAAACAACTATTAGCAGGATCCAGGATCTGGGAAAGTCATTTCTGTACTTAAGGGAACATCATTTTCTCTCCAATTATCATCTTTGAAAAACAAAATCCAAATCTCAATAATAATGAATTCTGCTACCACCTCTGGGACCTTCAGTCCTGGTACTATCTCTGTTAACATCTGTCACTCTACCGGTCGTGTATGGCAAGCTCTTAAGGAAACTAACCATCAGTCTGGTACCATGTCTGTTAGCGCGTCTGATCTTAATAAGTAAACATACAAGGGGACGCGAATAGGTCAATTAACCTTTTGACTCGCAATTAAGATGTTCTTACCATAGCTCCAGTACATAATAAATAGTCAATACTTCAATTCAAAGAAGCTTTATTGCGGCTACAAGAGCCAAAAAAGCGCGAGCAGTAATAAATACAAATAAATGCACATGATAAAATAAAATTGCAGGTAAATATGGTGATAAAAGGGAATGAAATATAAATAAAAATTAAAATGGAATAAAAATGAGATAGAATAAAATGGAATGAAATTAGAAAAAATGAAATGAAGTGAAATGCACTCTGCAGGATGTTGGGACAGTCTTATTTGGAGTCTTTGTCCAGGAGAGTTTTCCCTCTAATAAGCCAACTAGCTCCGAGGAATTTGGCGATAGCGATCACTAGCGTTGGTCTGGTGTCTGATCTGAGGATTCGCAGAGCTAGCGCAGAGCAGCGTGCTCCCAGTAGTCTGCATGCCGGGGCCAGCCATTTCCTACGGGGGGCAGTATACGCGGGGCATGCAAAAAGGAGGTGAGGGAGATTCTCCACGGGGGCTTTGCAAGCAGGGCATGCGGTGGATTCGTTGTTTGACCAGCTGCTGGTGAAAAGTCTTAATGGGAGTGTTCCAATGCGGAGCTGGAAGTACAGTTTCCTTTCCCTTGGGGCCGTGATTAGGTCCCAAAAAGTTTCGTACTTGCATGACTCTTTTAGGTTGGCAAAGTCACAAGATAATGTAGTGTGGAGTGCAGCCCGAGTGTCTTCGTTGTTGGCCCTTTGCCAGTAAAGTTTCTTTAGTTCGCTTTTCGAGGGAAAGACTGACGTGGCTGGTGAGTTCCAGAGATCATCGAGCCCGATAGAGTGGAGTAAATCCTTGATGGATCGTAGCCAGGGGATTCTGTGCAGGTGGTCGGCTTTTAGGATGACCTGTAGAGCTTCGGTGAAGATGACAAGTTCCGGAGTGGTCCAGAGACGCCGCCAGTACAGCAGAGGTCGCAGGCGGGCTTTGTGACCAATGCGTTTGATGCCGAGGTCCTTGAAAAGAGGGAACAGTGGGGTGCTTAGCGGAAGGGACACAAGGTTTCTTAAGAAGTTGTTTTCAGCGGTGGTTAGGTCTTGGGTTTTGGTATAACCCCAAAGTTCAGCCCCGTAGAGCGCTGAGGAAACTGCCTGGGCTTCGAATAATTGTAATGCTGGGCGAATTGGTTTTGTGTGTGAGAGGTGGAAGTTTTTTAGTAGAGCCCCAGTTGTTTGTCTTAATTTAAGGGCTTGTTTTCCTATGTGTGGCTTCCAGGACATGTTGTCAGTGAGTGTTATGCCCAGGTAGCTGAAAATGCCCACCTTCTCGAGTGAGGAGCCCTCTAGAGTAAATTTCCCTTTGAAAGATCTGTGGGGATTAAGGGTCATTAGTTTGGTTTTCGTTGCGTTGATTTCGAGTCCCTGGGATGAACAGAAATGCTCGAAGCACGCAAGGAGTTTCCTTAGACCACTAGGGGTCTTAGATATCAAGAGAGTGTCATCGGCAAAGAGTAAGACTGGGATTTTTTGTGTGCCAAGTGAAGGTGCGTCAGCCTGCAGTCTGAGGAGGGAGGGGACAATTTCGTTGATGTACAGGGAAAAGAGGGTCGGGGCAAGTACGCAACCTTGCCGCACACCCCTAGAGACGTGGATTCTATCGGTAAGTTGGCCCTTGTTGCCCCACCTGACTTGTGCGTAGTTGTCCTCGTGGAGTCGTATCAAAATGGCAAGGATGTGTTCCGGGATTCCCATCCGAGAGAGAGTGACCCACAGTTTGTTGCGAGGTACTAGGTCAAAAGCAGATTTGAGATCCACGAAAGCTACATAAAGGCTGCCTTTACCGATGAACACTGTTTTCCAATATAATAATAGGAATCTGAGGGCTTGATCAGTGGTGGAAATCTTCTTTCGGAAACCGGCTTGGAGGGGGCTAAGGATATCGTGGTCAATTATCCATTCTTCTATCTTCCCTAGGAGGCAGTGGCAGAAGACTTTTTGGACACAGTCAATTAGACTAATGGGTCTATAGTTACAGGGAAGAGATCTGTCGCCCTTTTTAAAGATTGGAATAACAATGGCCGCTTTCCAAGAGTCGGGAATTGGCGCCCCAGATGCTATTGCGTTAGCTAGAATGGTGAGATATCTTGACCAGGATGCTAATAGTCAATACACAATAGTCAATAATCAACAATAATCATTAACAGTAATAATCAATAATCAATACTAGTCAACATTAGCAATAATCCATGGAGTCAGTAATTATCACGCACCATGACCTTTCAGTCATGAATAACCACACCTTTAGTAAAGTTTAGAATGTTTATTTCCCTATATTAACAATGCTAAGGTCATGTAAATTAATCTCAATATCAAATGAAACACATACAGAAACAATACTGGCTGTCCAAAGCGGCAGAAGAAACGTAATCTAATAAAAGCTTGAACAACAACACATTCTAAGGTAATGGTGCAAATCAATAACAAAGTCAGCTGTGTCAATGTAATTATGTACATGAAGTTTAGCAGAGAAATTCACCAAGCATTAGTCTCTGTTATCATAATTCAATTAGTGAGAATCTTTAACTAACATCAAATTAGCATAAGCATGTTGGGCTTCATGCAAAACAATTTAGTAACACAAATTTGGAAAAACATCTAACTATGGCTCTATCAAAACAGCACAGTTGGTACCTAGAAAGGAAAAGCAAATATGCATAATATTCACAGTTTTGGTTATACCTATCCTCAGTATGGATCAGCAAAGCAGAATCAGTCTTCGTCCTCAGGACATCAGTCGATCAGCAAGGCATCAGGATTCATCACCAGTGTTCAGGAAAGGCAAAGTCTTCAAGCATTAAAGTTAAGCACGTCTCTTTTCAAGACGCAATATGGGCAATAGTAAGGACAGAATGTCTGCCTTCTCTCCATGTACTCTTGTTAAGTCAAAACTACCCCCCAAATCCCTATTGGTCAGTTAATCGTATGTTCACACTCTGTCCAACAAAACTAAAATCCCAAATCTATTAATTCTAATATTACTCTGTTCACATGTCATTGATTGGTTTGTCTTGCAATGTCCTCATCATCCGGCTTGTCAGGTAACAATATTATTGCAGCTTCTACCCTAGTCAGTATCTTCATTGTTCTTGTCCTGGGAAAGTCAGTCTCACACACATTACACATAAAATGTTGCATTAGCAGGAACATCATCTCCTAGCAGTCGGTTCACACGAGAAGCTTCCTTTATGAGCACATTTAAACAATACAATAGAAATTCACAGTTTAACTTTCTAGAACATCCATTTTTATGAAACGCTAAGAAATACAGCTTTTACGTGAGGCCTGGCAAGTAGGCCAAGACACTCGCTAAGCTAAGGCCTACAATTAATAAAGCTAAAGCTTAATTTATAATCCTAATTATGACATATTACTGCATTAGTCTAACATATATTCAACATTTCATAAGTATTAAATCATTGATTAGTACATTTTGTTAACATTGGTGGCCGTTCTTCATGATCACATTTTCAAATGAGTGCATTATTTTTCTACGTTATTTTATTTTCTAAATAAACGTATTATACAACATACATAAACATTCATTAATAATTTTTATTAGAACACCTGTGCTAGGACCCTTTCTTTACTAATTCAGTGAGAAGATATAAGGAGGAAAGCTTAAATTGGGCCAAGGAGTCAGACGCATCTATCAAATCACTGACATGTTGAACCAAAGCACAGCCTCCCAGAAAAGCAAGGGTGTTCAAATCTTTCTTTATTGCTTGAGAGAAGGCATGTGGTCATTTGGTAAGCCCTTGCTGCAAATTACACTATGTCAGCTGGACTTCCAAGAATGAGAAAAATAAGAGATATTGGCTTTAAGGGTGTATAGGAACTGAAATCTGATCAAATATGTACTACAGTAAACCGTTTGGCACTGGCTGGAATACAAGACAATTTGACTGTGAAGTTAGAAACGACAGGAAAGATAAGTATCAGCACATCATTGTTAGCTCAAAGGTCCTGCACAAACCTCTACGTTTCTTTGCCTGTCTTTTAGATCAGTAAAATGGGGGCCTCATACACACTCACAGTGGCCACTTGGACTACTTGTTTTATTAAAGTGCTAATAACAGGGCTGGTTCCAGCTTCCATCGCAGAAGTGGGAAAGGTGAGGGAGTTTTTTATTGTATTTACCTTAATGTTTACAAGGTCAGGGATTCAAATGTAAGCAACACCATAAGCATGTTCAGGCCATAAGGTAGTGAATAACTGATGAATTATTTCAGAGATAAACGTTGGCATGTTATTTTTACAATCATAAACATCACAACAGTCAGGAGTTTCACACAGGCGCCCTACAACTTTATTTCCATTTCTTTTCAGCACACTTAGACACCATCACTAGTGCAATAAACAGTACAGTTTAGTTTACAGAGAAAGGCTGTCCCCAAGAGGTTGGCCGGAGATGGAGCTCAACGGAAAAGCATGATGATAAGTAACAGGACCTATTTTTCTGGAGGCAGAGTCAGTGATGAGGTGTGGAACAAAGGTGTTAGCAATGCCAGCTGCATCAATGGACATGCTAGAGAGGCGTTAAGTAAGGGAGTCTAGCTGTCTTTAAGGCAAACTGGCTAGCATCTTTCTCAGCAAGGCAGGAAGTGGGCTTTGTGTTCCATATCATATGTATGGCATGTTTTGATCACATGTATGGCCCAATTTGATCTTCAGGAATTGAGTCTTTAAAGTGCAGTCTGTTCCTCCGTCCTAGTTGTCTGCCCTAAATAGTGGGGTGTCAATTTTGAGAAATATGAGTTGATGTCCACAATTAGAACATGAAAAGTCACTGTATATGGCTGTCCCCTTTCAACCCCTCCCTTGAATGTGCCCTGCCCTTCCATTTACCTGCACACCAACATCTGGCCCCTGCCCACTTTGATGATTTTATTCCCCCATTCCTCCCATCCCTCATTCTAGCAAATATATATATTTTTTGTGGAGCCACTTCCTTCCAAACTGCGATTTGGTATGGAACACAAAGCCCATTTTACAAATCAGAAAAACGTTTCCACTTATAAAATTAGTTTGTACATAATAAATAGGCACTATGCAGATGTGAACCCAATAAGTTTGCGAATCTCAGGGTTTGCAATAGGAAAATGATTTTGCACACCAGGCCTTAAAATTGTAGTGTCTGAAGGCAGTGGGTTGTGTTGCAGCAGCTTCTAGCCTGCTGAAGAAGGGTATTGAATACAATCAGGATTGGTTGGGCGAGTCCCAAGCCAAAGGACCACTGAAACCATTGTAGAGTCTTACCTGGAAGTGTGAAATCATTAAAAAAGAGGGTAACACAAGGAGGGTCCCATGCATATGTTTTCAAGTCCAGAAATGTGAAAAAGCCAACAGAGGAAACCGAGCTTCATTCTTCTTTTTCTGCCCTAACTTGGCCGCGACCCACTTCCCTCACAGAGAGGCTCAGGAAATGGTTGCCTGAGTCGACTGCAGAACATGGACTATCTTTGCCAGATTGCACTGAAAAATGAAAACCCAGTTCACTGAAAGAGTGATTACTCTGTTTGGGGTGGCAAATACATCGGAAGCAGGGTTGGTAAAAAGTAGGAAACATAAACGAGAGTAAGGTATAAGCAAAACAAGAGAGATGTAAGTGGAAGCACAATAGAAGAAAAGGGATATCTAATGCCCCACTCTCCCCTTTGCTATTCAAGAAACTCTGGCACTGTAACGACTTTCATTCTACTATGCCAATATATATGTAAAAATTGTCTCATATGGACCAATCGTACACCTTTGTCAGTAACCGAAGGTCTTCAATGTGGAAAGCAATGTGTAAATTGCTTTACGACAAGCTAAGAGGATGCAGAAGCAAATCTGGAGTCTTTAATGGTACTAAAAAAATAAGGAGCTTTCAGTAAGCTGACTAGTATCATTAGCAAAGACCCGACTGGCTGACTGCTTCCTGAAAAAATGTGGACATTTGAGTCCAAACAGCGTCGTACAACGGGATCAAATTATAATATACAGATTCTGCCGCAGAGACACACAGAGACTTGACAACTCTATTAAGTCCTCATATATAAAGACCCACAATGAATGAGTATGTAATCCACAAACGATAGTTAACTATTTGGCGGAGACATTAGACACCCCCCATATGTGATTATTATATTATAGAAAGCTCCATCCTTTTTATTGGACATCTTTTACACTATTCTAATAACGAATGTACTAATAATAATATATAGTTTCGGTGTAATATTAATTTACTAAAATGTTTCTTTCTTGTCATCAGCTGAATTCGAACCACGGTATTTCGCACCATGTTTTCCTTTGTAATCTATGGAGGGGCATAGACAGAAAGGAAGGGCTTGTTACCTGCACCCTGGCCCACTGGGGGCATCCATCTTGTGGTCTGCTATAACTTCAGAGAACCGGTTCCAGCCAGTTCCATTTTGACAGTTAAGAGGGAATACAGTCATTTTGTGGTAGTACACTGCTGGCTCAAGACGAGAATTGAAGCCGTAGGACAGGTGGTGAAGGAGGGAAGGAAAGAGCATATAGACTGTCAGAGAGAATGTAGTCATTTTGTGGGAAAGAAGGCTTTTGATTCTTGATTAGATTAGAAGCTGGCGGTTTGTCAGAGAGGGAATTAAGTAATTTTGCTGGAACATACTGTTGGTTTCTGTAGAGATTAGACGTCGTAGGAAACTTTTCCAAGGTGACGAGGATAATATTGGATTTAAAACATTCTGCATCTGGTAACATTCAGAAATTGATACGGTTTGTGGACTAATGTACAGCTGGTTTAGACAAATGCATTTTTACAGATGTCTCCCTAAATCATTTTTCAAGAACTGCTCTTATAAACGCCACCAAAACCCTATTGAGAACAACCTACAGTATAGTTTAACGTTTCTTTTAGTTGTGAGGATCTCCTTTAAGGGAAAAAGAGGAACACCCAGTGGTAAATGGTGCTATTAGTGTGGGTCAGTAACATTAGGACAACATGGATGCGGTTTGGGGCTAGTTTATCATGGTACAGGGAGTACATGTCACTTATAGGTTGGGGAAATCGTGTGGTAAATGGTGACATTTAAACAGTGTTAGGCTGGTAACATGAGTGACAGATTTGAACGATTTAAAGTTAAAGAAGCCTTTGCAGGAGGTGCATAGCTGCTACGTGACCTCTTGTCTTGTGTGACACCTTCAGCCAGTCTTGCATTTCTGGTAAAATGTTTGATCAGAAACGGGCATCATGTAAAGACAGATCACGCTGCCAGACACTTACATGATATCCCCCAAAAAACAAACCTTTGAAATAATGCACTGTACAGCAAAATGTCCAGTTACATTGGCCAAAGCTGAATATCTTTTAAAACCACATTACAGCTGGATATTACAGATTGTTCTAAAGAATGTTATACTAAATTGTGCATTTCAAGGGTGTGGTACTATACAAACACAGAAACAGGGATTTGGTTTTCGCCTTGAACATCTGTGTTATTTCCTCAGTGAGGAGCCCTAGCATGCTACAGCAGGTGATTGTGACTCTCCCTAGTAATGACTCCATGAACCTTGCGCAGAGCAGGTTTTTGTCTTTTACTCTTACACACCCAAGATCTAAATATAATGATATTCAGCTACTGGGAATGCCAAGTGAATTATTATAGAAGGCCCCATGCCATAAGCATAACTTTCAAATAGTCCTGATTTTTCAACAATGAAAAGCCCATACCTTTCATGGGAAGTGAAACTACAAATTCCAACATTCTTAGCAATCTTTGATGAAACACCAATACTAACTCATAAGTAGAATGATGGCGTACATACAGCTGCAAATCAAGGGAGGCCTTTATTTGTTGACAAGTAACTCTAATGTAGCATTTGAACTACTTTCTGTAAATGTGTGTATGTGCTTTGTATTGTGATCAAGCAGCAAACACGTTCTTGCCCTAAATGAACTTCAATTAGAAGACCACAAATTCATATAAATATAATATTTCACCAGGGTTTACCAAGTTCCTGTCAGAAGAGGCATGAAATAAAGAGTTAGGGAAAATGTCACATTTGAGTTGGCGCCATGCTTCAATGGCATGTAATTATTTAAATGCATTGTAATACAAGCACAACTGATTGAGAAATTATGGGACTTCTTTAGGCGGCAAAACATCCCTTTGTAGAAGCTCGATGGAAAGAGGTGATTTGTGCATAGACACAAAACTATTTCCTCTAGGTTTCGCGTGCATAGCGCTTGTGAAATCTATTGTTAATATATATCTTAAGAAGATCTTACTTCCCTTTCATTGGTTCCTGTGCTTGCCACTTACTTTACCTGCTTTGTTTTTATCAGTTTCCCGAGGCCCAAGTACTGTTTTCATCCGGTTTTAAAGCAAAAAAAAAATCTTTTGTGTTTTGCCTGCCTAGCCCTTGCCCGCATAGCCGACAGCTCTCAACGTGGCCCCTCTCTCATACGGAACTGCATGTACCTTGTCAGTTTCATGATAGCTCCTCTCTTATTAATATTATCTTCAGTGTGCTCACATGGCCTTACTTTAACCCGTTCTCTGCCAGGCCTTTTCCCCTAAGGTGTCAAGCCTTTTTTTTTTAGCTATTTGGGGCAGTTTGCGCTTAGGCCCTCATAACTTTTTGTCCACATAAGCTACCCATGCCAAATTTGCGTCCTTTTTTTCCAACATCCTATGGATTCTAGAGCTACCTAGAGTTTGTTCATCCCCGTGGAGGAGACCAAGAAATTAGCCAAAATACAGCTAAAAGTTCGTTTTTTAAAACAAAATGGGAAAAAGGGCTGCAGAAGAAAACTTGTAGTTTTTCCCTGAAAATGGTATTAACAAGGAGTTTGCTGTGCTAAAATCACCATCTTCCCAGCTTTCAGGAACAGGCAGACTTGAATCAGGAAACCCTTTGGCATTTTACTGGGACATACTCCATTTTTACTATTTTTGGGGCTTTCAGCCTCCTTCCAGTTAGTGACAGAAATGGGTGTGAAACCAATGCTGTATCCCAGACAGCCAAACAGTTCTGAAAACTAGACAAACTTCTGAATTCAGCAAGGGGTCATTTGTGTAGATCTTCTAAGGTTTTCCTACAGAAAGTAACAGATAAATCAAAGAAATATTGAAATTGAGATGAAAAAGAGAGCTATTTCTGTCCACGTGTTCTTCGATAACTTTTTCCTGCTATGGCAGAATATTGAAAGCAATATACCGTTACGTCTGCTGGATTCTTCTGGTTGCGGGGATAGATAGGGCTTGTATGGTTCATCAAGAATCCTAGGTACCCAGAGCCAATAAAGGAGCTGCACCTTGCAATGGGGTTTCATTCTATACCGGGTATACAGCAATTCATTTGGTGAAATATAAAGAATGAAAAATAAGTAGCAAGAAAACCTTTGTATTTCCAAAATGGGCACAGGATAAGGTGTTGAGAAGCAGTGGTTATTTGCACATCTCTGAATTCCGGGGTCCCCATACTAGCATATGAATTACAGGGCATTTCTCAAATAGACACTGTCTTACATTTGGAAGGAAAAAATGGAGAGAAAGTCAAAGGGCAATAACACTTGTTCTTCTATTCTATGTTCCCCCAAGTCTCCCCATAAAAATGGTACCTCACTTGTGTGGGTAGGCCTAATGCCCGCGACAGGAAACGCAACATGGACACATCCCATTTTTACATTGAAATCTGACGTGTTTTTTGGAAAGTGCCTAGCTGTGGATTTTGGCCTCTAGCTCATCCGGCACCTAGGGAAACCTACCAAACCTGTGCATTTTGTAAAACTAGACACCTAGGGAAATCCAGGATGGGGTGACTTGTGGGGCTCTCACCAGGTTCTGTTACTCACATTTCGGTGATAGAAAGTTCTGGAATCTGAGAGGAGCCACAAATTTCCTTCCACCTAGCATTCCCCCAAGTCTCTCGATCAAAATGGTACCTCACTTGTGTGGGTAGGCCTAGTGCCAGCGACAGAAAATGCCCCAAAACACAACATGGACTCATCACATTTTCCCCCCAAAAAATGACCTGTTTTTTGCAAAGTGCAAGCTGCAGATTTTGGCCTCTAGCTCAGCTGGCACCAAGGGACACCTAGCAAATGTATACATTTTTGAAAACTAGACACCTAGGTAAATTCAGAATGGGGTGACTTGTGAGACTCTCACCAGATTCTGTTACCCAGAATCCTTTGCAAACCTCAACATTTAGCAAACAAAAACTTTTCCCTTACATTTCGGTGATAGAAAGTTCTAGAATCTGAGAGGAGCCACAAATTTCCTTCCATCCAGCATTTCTCCAAGTCTCCCGATAAAAATGGTACCTCACTTGTGTGGGTAGGCCTAGTGTCCATGACAGGAAATGCCCCAAAACACTACGTGGACACATCAAAATGATCAAATACAAAACTACCTGTTTTTGCGGGGGGAGGGGCACCTCTGTTTTTGGGCCTGAGCTCAGCAGCCATTTAGGGAAACTTACCAAACCAAGACATTTCTGAAAACTAGACACCCGAGGGAGTCCAGGGAGGTGTGACTTTCGTAGACCCCCCAGTGTTTTCTTACCCAGAATCCTCAGCAAACCTCAAATTTAGTTAGATCACATTTTCCCAAAATTTCTGTGTGGGATCACCACACTGGCACAAATTTCCTACCACCCAACATTCCCCTCAGTCTCCTGATAAAAGTGATACCTCATTTGTGTAGGTGGGCCAAGTGCCTGTGACAGGGAAGAGCCAAAAACATGTCGAAATTGAGGGGTAACCAAAGCGGGTCCAAAAGTGCAGTTTGAAAAAAAAACATTTTTCAGGCTGAAAAGTGGGACAGAATTTTAGTCAGCATAGATGCAACAGTGCAAGGTAGTTTGTGGATTCCTGCAGATTCCATCACAAAAATGTGTGCTTTCAAGCAAAGTTAGAGGGTTTGCGGGGCATTGTGGGAAAGAAAGTGGTGTGGGGTGCATGGGAAGCACACCACCCTGGACTCACCCGGATGTTTAGTTTTCAGATGTGTTTAGGTCTCGTAGATTTTTCTACATGGCAGCGTCTCAAAGTCCAAAAAGTGCAGCCCTCACCATTCCAAGTGGGACGATTTTGAGAGTTAGACAAGCTTCATGGCCCAAATGTAAAACCAAAACCCAGAATAATCAAATGTTCTCTTTCTTGCCGTGTCTAGGTGTTGAAGATTTTTTTACAGGGCAGCTTCCCAAAGTCCAAAAAGTGCATCCCTCACCATTCCAAGTGGGACAATTTTGATAGTTAGACAAGCTCTCATGGCCCAAATTTAAAACCAAAACCCAAAATAATCAAATGTCCTCTTGCTTGACGTTGGGATAAGATCTTTTAGAGTGGGAGGGAGAGCTGAAAGATTGTTACCCCCTTCGGTTGGGGTGGAGACAGAACCATGCCCATACTGGTTGGTAGCCAGCAACCCACTGTGTTTTTTTTAATGTCCCTGGCATCTCGTAGGCTTTTCTGTCCCCCAGGGGAGCGACCCTTCTCCAAGGTGTCGCTCCCCTTCATTATTCATATTTTTTTTAAAACTCCCTGGTGTCTAGTGGGCATTCCTGAAGCCCGATCTCTTTATGATTGGGCTGCAGCAGAAAGTCATGTCTTTCTGCCCACCACTGCCCCCCAATTCGAAGAGAAATGCAAGCATTTCTCTTCGATCGTGCTGGAAGCTAGGCCTCCAGCACGATTGGGGAGACCTCTGATGCGAGCACGTGCTGAGGTCATCAGATGTCACTGGGGTGGGGGGTCAGAGCTGGAAGGGGAAGCCATTCCCCTTCCATCCTTGCCCATGGGAGGAGGGTGGGAGGTTCACCGGGGTAGTGCTAGCCCTACCCCTGTGGGACAGGTGCAGGATGAGCTGGTTACGTTCTCGGCACCCGTGCGCCGTGGCCAAGGACATAACCAGCTTATCCCAGGCACCCAAGGGGTTAATATGGCAACCTCTCAGGACGTTGCCTTGTTTTGTTTGTCCGATGTCTTTATCTTTTTTGTGTTAGCACACATTGCAAGCGTGCTTCTCCAGGATGTTGAACTGACGTTGAGATTCAAACCTGTCTCCCCAGCTCCAAAGTCAGGAGTTCTGGCAGTTATGCCTCATCCTCCTTCCTGCAAGAAACGGCCAATGATAACAGTCAAGCATTATGCATAGCCTGTTTATATGGTAGGTACGCACACTCTTAAAACATAATGAGCTTCTTGAGGTGTATATGTGGATTGATTCTGTAAGAATGTTAAAATGTAATCTGTATCTCTTCTCTGTGACCCAACGCCTCATATTTCTGGGGTCTAGAGTTAGGGGGTGGCTCTTGGGTACTCACATCACTTGTCCACCTGGGTACAAGTTAAGCTAGAGGTCAGCGAGTCACAGTGAGAGGTGCGGAGAAACATCTGGAGTGAAAGACAATCTACACTCCTTTCCAGTCTTATGTATCAGGTGCAGTTCCCACCGAAGTGCAACTCACTGGCAATTTCATTGCTGTGGGGTCTTCCGAAAAGAGAGTCCGATTGTCTTGAATATTCCTGAAGAGTTTAAGATTAATGATGACATTAGTCTGCTCTACCTGTAGAATACAGAATCTTCTGTAAACTAGACAGAATCCGCCCACTTGACACAGGATAATATATGTTCAATAGATTAGCTTCATAGTGTGCTTTGAGCAACATTCAATAACATGATCACTGATATTTTTTTTTCAGTGCTCAGTCTCTCACTTTTTGTCATTTGAAGCAGCTATAAATACATATTACTGCTGGACAATGCTGATCCATTCATATGTTGTTGTGTATCCCCAGAATGCAGCAGAAGGACAGGCTCAGTGCAGTGACCTTGTAGCTGTGGCTTCCAGCACCAGGATCTTTATGAAGTGCCCAACTAGCTTCTTGAGGAATGTCCCCAGCAGCCCAGCCCCTCTGGTGCTTTTCTCAGTGTGCTACTCATGTAGATGGTTGCTTTCACTTAGTGGCTGATGAAGTGCTGTACACTCTAAAAACACATGTTGACTTGCTACGCTATAGCATTAGTATTCAGTAATTGTACAATGTGATGAAAGCTGCAGTGACATCTTACCTGGATACGTGTGAGTGCCGCGTGAACCGCAGAGGTCACCTTTAGTGCCAAGTGCTGGAGCACTATCCATGAAGAACTGGCAGAACCAACCTCTGTAACAGAAATGAAGCCCGACTGGACCTTTTGCAAACCCTGTGGGCAGAGGCACACTAAAGACAGGACATCTCGATTTAGAAATACAAAGTGTCAATTCTCAATGTACAAAATTGCATTTCAATTCAAGCCTGCTTGTACTGGATGTTGAGCAGATGCCGAGACTCGTATCCGGCACCCCAGCTCCAGGCTCAGCATTTGTGGCTGTTATGCCACATCGTCCGTCCTGCAAGAAATGGTCAATCGTAACAACACTGATGCCTTAGTGATAAAAAACAAAACATGAGCAGTACAAGCCCTTCTGGTATTTAATTTTAAAGCTCTTTAGCTGTGAGCTTCTAGGTGAGACAGCAGTGCTGGATGAAATTTCTCTCTCATTGTTGTGTCTTTATTTCTTGATCTAGGTCTTATGTGTTCCCCCTTTCTCTCTCCTTTCCGTTCTCCCATTGTAGTGTCTGACCCCCCTCCTTCCTGTACTGCAGATGGAGGCTTTGGGGAAGAGAACAAGTCTAATGCAGGGGATGCCTTGTTACTACGGAACTTATATTTATGTGCCCTTTAGCTAATCTTCCCGCATTATATTACCACAATTTACTGCACTATATATTGGCTTTCTCAATAAACAAGTCAAAACACTTTTGTGGAGTTTCAGTAACTTACATTGCACAACTGCTCACCAAGCTTGTTTTGTACAGCTAACTATATGGGTAGAGGGAACATGGCAGCTTTCAAGCCCTCTTTAAAAAGGAAAACAAGACTGAAATAAAAACATATGAAAAACCTCGTGCTAGTCCCTTCTCAAATTATACACTCCCTTGGAACCTAGAGCTGGGTTCCCTCTGAGATTATCTGCCAATGGTGCATCTGAGTCTCCCAGAGCCAATCCCACCAGGTTTTCCAGATTGCAGTTTGCTTAGGTGCTCCAGTCCATATTTGTTTGTATTTGTATTCTGGCACTTGCACTCTTATTTACTGTGTTAAAAGAAGATGACAAGTCCCAAATAAATAAAGGTGCCAAAAAACCTGGTCTGCAGCTTTTAGTCATGCAAAAAGCTGGGAATCTTGCCAACTGCGAAAGCCCTGCTTTTCCATTAAGGCTACTCGGGACCACAGAAGCAGCCACAACCAGACTTGAGTTTACGGTAACTGGTATAGTTCACATTAAGTGATTGTCCTAGAAAAGCTGTATAGCAGAAAGACAGTCATGTAAGTCTAATTTCCTGGTTCTGCCTGACATGCAACTGACCCTTCATCAGCCGCATTGGTTATCAGGTGCACCAAGAGCATTATTGAATTTTGATGCAGAATGCTCTGGGCTGGTAGGACATTTTGTAGGTGTTTGAGTTTTGCAATGTCTAGTGTGCAAAGTCCACATCACAGGGTGAGATTTCATGCATGGTTTGAGGTCTTATTTGTAGATGGGGAGATATTTTTGAGGCTCTTCAGAGGTGTTGTATGGTGTTCGGATGACAAGATTTTATGGCAGCTTTAGTTGTCCTCTGATGCAGCATAGGCAGGTAGTTTTGGATTGCTTTTAGTTTGTGGGTGGTATTCAGTGGATTGGAAAAGGGTACGACATTTCACGTTGCATTCTGAGATCAGTGTCTGCTATTGGTACCAGATGAACCACTGGTGAAGTGGGCAACTAGATAAGCAGTGTCTCTTTTTTTGGCAAATCATAAGGCTTAAGAACAGATGTGTCTGTTGTGAATTGGTCAAGCTAGAGCGGTATGGGCTGGGAGCATTTGTTGCCATTGTTGGCAGAGTTGTACATGGGCTGAGACCATGTCTAGCTTTGCCGCTGATACATCTCAGTGAAAGTGATCTTGTTCAGTTGACAGGTTTAGTTAGTTCTTTTGAACATTAAGAAAACAGACTTGCTGAGGAATGGTTGGCAGATGGAGGTGATGATCAACTAGCTTGAAATGGTTGGAGCATCACTAGGTGGGCGTATCCAGCTGTGAAGTGGGGATAATTAGGTAGTGGTTCATGGCAAGGGCTTGGTGTTTTGGATGATTTGGGGTTTGTGACTATGAGTTGTAGTTGTATTTGTTACGTGGATTATTCATTGATGTAAAGGCCCATATTTATACTTTTTGACGCTAAACTGCGCTAACGCAGTTTAGCGTCAAAAAATTTAGCGCCGTCTAACGCCATTCTGAAGCGCCATGCGGGCGCCGTATTTATGGAATGGCGTTAGCCGGCGCTAGCAGACCGGCGCTGCCTGGTGTGCGTGGAAAAAAACCACGTAGACCAGGCAGCGCCGGCGTTGGGGAAAATGGCGTTAGGGCGTCTTAAAATGGGGCAAGTCAGGTTGAGGCAAAAAAATCGCCTCAACCCGATTTGCGCCATTTTTTACGACGACCAGACGCCATTTAAATGACTCCTGTCTTAGTAAAGACAGGAGTCATGCCCCCTTGCCCAATGGCCATGCCCAGGGGACTTATGTCCCCTGGGCATGGTCATTGGGCATAGTGGCATGTAGGGGGGCACAAATCTGGCCCCCCGATGCCACCCAAAAAAAAATATATATATTTTTTTTATACTTACCTGAACTTACCTGAATGTCCCTGGGATGGGTCCCTCCATCCTTGGGTGTCCTCCTGGGGTGGGCAAGGGTGGCAGGGGGGGTCCCTGGGGGCAGGGGAGGGCACCTGTGGGCTCATTTTGAGCCCACAGGCCCCTTAACGCCTACCCTGACCCAGGCGTTAAAAAGTGGCGCAAATGCGGGGTTTTTTGCCCCGCCCACTCCCGGGCGTGATTTTTGCCCGGGAGTATAAATACGACGCATTTGCGTCGCCGTCATTTTTTTAGACGGGAACGCCTTCCTTGCATCTCATTAACGCAAGGAAGGCGTTCACGCAAAAAAATGACGCTATTTGCCCATACTTTGGCGCTAGACGCGTCTAATGCCAAAGTATAAATATGGCGTTAGTTTTGCGCCAAATTTGCGTCGAAAAAAACGACGCAAATTCGCGCAAACGAAGTATAAATATGCCCCATAGTGTTTTTGGCCTATGAACCGGTCCTATTATAGTGAAATTTTATACTTTAATTGAGGTTTCGGTGTTTGTTGCATCTTCTTGCCGGATGTATAGTGCAGAAGGAAAGTGGCCAAAACAACGATTCTTGTAATTCGCAGTTCCATTATTCAACTTGCTAGAAGAGCCAGCTGGTCTTCTCATTTTGGTATACATTTTGAAAGCATGCCAGCTAACTACTTTGCATCCAGCCCCTTTTAACACCAGTCAAGATGTGCTGCGTTTGCATCAAAATGTAATCACAAATTTCAAATGGCTCAATAAACTTTTGTGCTTTCCTCGGTTTCATCCAAAAGACCCCCACTGCTACATTCAACACCAGTGTGTCCAACCTGTTCTGCAAAGCCACCATATCAAATGCAATTGGGTTGTTTAATCTTCTCAGGAACTAAATGCACCCCTAAAGTCTCCACAGTCTGATGAAACTGTTGCAAAGCCAGCAGCCACATACAAGAACCGCTAGCTCCTATGAACAAGAACTAATCCAGGTAATGTGTCATGGAAGCATGACCTAAAACATAAAAAAACACCACTGCAAAAGGCACTGAGCGTTTCAAACAACCAACAGTAGATCCCTACTTTCTTTCTTACCACCTTCCTTTTCCCCACCCCCACCATCAGTGTTACCTATTTTGTTCCCTTCACCCACCAACAGTATATCTTCTTTATTTGCATCATTACCAGATCCACTCAATCCCATCCTCTCTCATTACTGGGGTAACTGCGCACCTCTCTGCGCCTCCCCCCTCACACTGCCAATCTTAGTACAAACTGACTTATCAGCACAGCCTTGTAACTTGACCCCATCTTCCTTGTCCTTGGCAATCATACCCCTTCACAGTTAGATCACCCAGCCTGCAGTTTACCCTGACTTCCCACCACTAGTTTACAGGCTTGTTTCATGATACTATGTTTCTTTTCCCGAAATTCCAGCTCTGTTTTTGCAGAATCTTGCTCTTCCAGCCCCCACATTGATTGGTCATACTTTATCAAACATTGGAATTTGTGAAGTATTGTTTACTGTTGTTACCAAAAAAGTTTCAAGAGTGTGTGTGTGTGTGTGTATATAGATATATATATATATATATCATCCAAAATTCTTCATTAGAAGGCAATGTCGCAGCCACTTACTTGCTTCAATTCCGATATTATTTATTTAGGCAGATAAACTCCATTAGGGACAAAACAAAACAAAATACTCCAACGCGTTTCGGGAGACTCTGCTCCCTTGATCACAGAGATATTCTGAATACCTTTTTCCCTTTCCTTTTTATCTAACACAATTAACATAGAAAGTGGACTACAGTTCCCAACTGAAACCCCTAACAGCCATCTTAATACTTAGTCAGTATGGCTGAAGTTAAACTTAGGCTTAATGATGGAATTGAATTTTGGTAATTAATGAGCGTTACTGTGTAATATTGCATATAACATTTTCTTATATTCACAATTAGTGCAATCAACCAATATAATATATATATATATATAGAAAATATAACTTAATCATTTAGCAGTATTATAAACCAATTCCTATTATTTCATAGAGATACTCATCCTATTATTAGCCATCTAATTAATTCGACAATGCCCTGAAGATATAATAGGTCTTTTGCTTCTTATAAATTTACATCATCTGAAAAGGAAAAAGAGAAAGATACAAGATTACATATAAAAAAATAAAAAAATAATTAATTAATACATTTAGAAATAGCAGAGCTAAGACATATCATTACACCCTGTTAAATTCTGACAACGCTTGTATTTTATATAATCAATCAATGTAAGTGTACTGATAATTCTTCATCCTTATTCAGGCCAATGGGTTCCATTGTGTTGCATCTTATAATCAACCTCGATTCTAATTTTCGCAGATCCAGCGTTCTATTACCACCCCTTATTTTTAATGCAACCATATCCAGGACCAAAAATGTTAACATCTTTTAATTTTTGTTGTGAAATTCTTTAAAATGTCTAGCTACAGGGTAAGATTTATCCTCATTTTTAATTGCTCTAAAATACGCTTTTTTGCTAAATGTATAGTGCTCCCAATGTAAAATTTGTTACACGGACATTTGAGAGCATAAACGCTGTAGTCTGATGTGCATGAAACATGCTTTCTTATTTTGAACACTTTGTTGGTCCCAGGGAATAATACCTCCTTACAGTTGGTGCTGAATTTGCATGCTTTACATTTACCACAGATGTAAAAACCCTGAACGGGTTGTGTTATCTCATTCTTAGATAATGTGCTGTGGCTTAATATGTCTTTCAAAGATCTACTTCTTCTAAAAGTAAACGCCGGGTACTCATCCAACAATTCACCTATATGCTCGTCCGTCTTGAGGGCTGGCCAGAATTTAACAAATGCTTTCCTAATTTCATTTACTTTATCATGATATGTAGTTATAAATCTTATTTTGATGTTCTCCTTCTTAGTGTTTTCTACATTGTCAACAGTAAATCCTCCCTTTTGGTCTGTTTGACCTTTTTCACAGCTTCGTTTATTACATTTTGTGAGTAGCCTCTTTCAATAAATCTTTTTGTCATCACTTTAATCTCTTCTTCAAATGCAGTATCCAAACTGCAGTTTCTTCTAGCCCTTAATAGCTCCCCATAGGGTATACTATTAATCAAATTCTTTGGGTGGCTACTCATAGCATGTAATAAACTGTTACCTGCCGTACTTTTTCTATATAATTCACATTCCAATTTGTCTTTCACTACCATTACTCTTACATCCAAAAATTCCAGTACAGCTGGATCTATTGTACAACTAAACCTAAGGTTCAGATTATTTTTGTTCAAATCCTCCACAAAATTGAGAGCTAATTCTTTGCTGCCTTTCCAAATACAGAAAATGTCATTAATATATCTTATCCACAGGACTGCCTGGTTTTCAAAACCAGAGATGTTCCAGACAACCTGCTCTTCCCACCAGCCAAGGTATAAACCTGCATAGCTGGGGGCAAAGCAAGTTCCCATTGCAGTCCCTTGGTCCTGTCGGTATATAGTATTGTTAAAAGTAAAAAAATTGTGAGTCAGACATAACCGCACCATATCTACTAACATTTCTGTATGCAGAAGGTAAGACAGTGACCTTGCCCTTAAAAAATGTCTGACTGCCTCTAAGCCTTTTTCATGAGGGATACAGGTGTATAGACTTGTCACATCTAAACTTAATAAAAGATAGTCTTTCTCCCATCCAATTCCATTGATTATACGTAGAAAATCTCTTGTGTCTTTGATATAAGAAGGTAAAGCCTCCACAAAGGGACGCAAAAAATAATCTACATATTTCGAGACATTTTTTAATAAACTCCCCATAGAGGATACAATAGGCCTCCCAGGGGGATTGTTTTCATTCTTATGTAATTTGTGTAAGAAATATATAGCAGCTGTTGTAGGGAATTCGACTTTTAAAAATTGGTATTCTTCCCACTCAATCAATCCTAATTCCTTCCATTCGTCTAGTTTCTCAAAAACTTTTCTTTTGGCCAATAACATTTCATTTCTATCCACCACCGAACAGTTTTCTTTATCTTGCAGTTGTCTAAGACCTTCCTTAATATAATCATCCTTAGATAAAATCACAATATTTCCACCTTTATCGGATTTCTTAATTACAATACTGTCATCATTTTGTAAGGATTCTATCGCTTCACGTTGTTTTCTTGATAGATTATCATACCTCAATCTCCTTGAACGTCTTAAAGTTTTTAAACATCCAATTACTCCCTTCTCAAACACATTAATCGCATCACAATTAACTTGTGGTAAAAAATTTGATTTGGGTTTGAAATTGCTAGGCATTTCCTATCAACTTCAATCCCCATTTGTGATAAGTTAAGAATCGGATCCTTTTCAGCCACAATATTCTCATCTAATTCACATAACGTATGTAGTAGACCAATATCATCAATTGTCAAATTAGATACCTTAGTGGTGCTACTTACGTCTTGGTCTTTAATTTTTGTTTCAGACCATTTTTTCAATTTGAGTTTTCTCACAAAATGAAAAAAGTCAATACGACTCTGTGTGTAATCAAAGGGCATTGCTGGACAGAATGATAGACCTAATAACAAAACATCACGTTCCAATTCTGAAATGTTTCTATTAGAAAGGTTGACAACTGTCATTTTTTGCATTACTTCGTGGATAGTTGACCTCTTGTCTGTACTCCTTGTGAATCATCCCTTGGTTCTCTGAAGCCTCTTCTTAATCTTCCTCCTCTTCCTCGACCTTGTTGAGCTCCTCTTCCTCGTACTGTTTGGCCCATTGATCTCCCTTGGGCAATTTCCTGAAATTCCAGCTCTGTTTTTGCAGAATCTTGCTCTTCCAGCCCCCACATTGATTGGTCATACTTTATCAAACATTGGAATTTGTGAAGTATTGTTTACTGTTGCTACCAAAAAAGTTTCAAGAGTGTGTGTGTGTGTGTGTGTGTGTGTATATATATATATATAAATATATATATATATATTATTATACCAGTTTAACACTTAGGTTAAAAATGCCGCACTCACAGGATTGTGATGAATCCACTTTTATTTTCAATAACGAAACATCCCACCAAGGCATAGCTTAGTGGAACAGTATAAATGGCACATGTTTTGGAGTAACAAATTACCGTGACCAAGACCGTGAAGGTCGAAACGCGTAGGTGTTAGGTGGTGGGATGTTTCGTTATTGAAAATAAAAGTGGATTCATCACAATCCTGTGAGTGCGGCATTTTTAACCTAAGTGTTAAACCGGTATAATGATTTACGGGAATAGGTCCTTCCCGGATGCCGGCACCGACGAGTAGAGCGCGCTTCCTTTTGTGGATCTGTTTGAGCTTAATATATATATATATATATATATACACATACACACCAGGTTATTAGTATTTTAAAAGTAGGGAGCTCTAAAGCAAATGAGAAGGTGAGAAGACTGAGGTGGTCATTACAATCCTGGCGGACGGTGTTAAAGCTGCGGAAATACCGCAAACAGGCCGGCGGACAAAAAAAGGGAATTATGACCCTGGTGGAAACCGCCAACAAAGACAGCCACTTTAACACACCGCCCGCCACAGCGGTACAGACAAACAGCGCGGCGGTCACCGCCAACAGACTGGCGGGAGACAATGTACCGCCCATAGTATCACAACACACCAATCCGCCACCTTTTCCGGGGCGGATTCTCCGTGGATAAAAACACGGCGGAAACAGGTTTTGCTATGGGAAAACGCTCACCTGAACACACTCCACGAGGAACGACGACTCCATGGAGCCGGAACTCCAAATCCTACCTGCCCTTGTCTTTCTGCTCCTCTACGACCAACAGCAAAGTAGGTGCCGAAGATACCGGTGAGTACTGCATCTACGACACGGGGGAGGGAGGAGGCAAAAGTTAGGGGGGCACCCACCAAACACCCCCACCCCCACCCTCGCATATCACAACATACACACCAATGCAGTCAAAAATATCACATGAACAACCCACAATCCCCCCGGAAGAATGCAAAGACAAAGCGAATTGCAGGCAAACATTGTAATGTGCCAATATACATGTCATACAAAAATATACTGATATATATCTCGAAATCTGTCATAATTATATATACAATACAAGAAGTAGTGCATCTACGTACACAACAATGTCCGTGCACCAACGGTCCAAAAATGCATGGGTGAGGCCCACAATAGATACCTGACCAAAATCGGAGAGAACACTGCCGGGGCATCAGATAGAAACACTACAGGCACCTCAGGGGGAAGGGAAGGTGGGGCACCTCAGCCACATGAATGCGAAGCCAGATCCACGACGGGGCTCCATGCCCACTGTGCCATCCTGGGGAGTGCAAAGCCACAGTCTCACAAGTCTTTACAGTGGGTGGTTTGCCCACTGTGCCATCCTGGGGAGTGCAAAGCCACAGTCTCACAGGTCTCTACAATGGGTGGTTTGCCCACTGTGCCATCCTGGGGAGTGCAAAGCCACAGTCTCGCAAGTCTTTACAGTGGGTGGTTTGCCCACTGTGCCATCCTGGGGAGTGCAAAGCCACAGTCTCACAAGTCTCTACAATGGGTGGGTTGCCAACTGTGCCATCCTGGGGAGTGCAAAGCCACAGTCTCACAAGTCTCTACAATGGGTGGTTTGCCCACTGTGCCATTCTGGGGAGTGCAAAGCAGCAGTCTCACAAGTCTTTACAGTGGGTGGGTTGCCCACTAGACCATCCTGGGGAATGCAAAGCCACATTTTCGCAAGTAGATGCAGTTCTCTACTGGTACTGGGTGGGACTGGTGCCCAGACTGGATGAGTCTCCCCGTGAAAGTTCCTGTCCTGTCACTGTCCCAGCTGCACATGGGATAAGGATGCCTGATGTGGCGGCCTATTCATACCCACACAGTGTTTGCCTTGTTCAGCGGTCTTCACCATGGCAGTCTTTGCCTTGTTCAGCGGTCATCACCATGGCAGTCTTTGCCCTGTTCAGCGGTCTTCACCATGGCGGTCTTTGCCTTGTTCAGCGGTCTTCACCATGGCGGTCTTTGCCCTGTTCAGCGGTCTTCACCATGGCAGTCTTTGCCCTGTTCAGCGGTCTTCACCATGGCGGGCTTTGCCTTGTTCAGCGGTGCTTTGCCATGGCGGTCTATGGACTGTTCAGCGGTCTTCACCATGGCAGTCTTTGCCTTGTTCAGCGGTCATCACCATGGCGGCCTTTGCCCTGTTCAGCGGTCTTCACCATGGCAGTCTATGGACTGTTCAGCGGTCTTCACCATGGCAGTCTTTGCCTTGTTCAGTGGTCTTCACCATGGCAGTCTTTGCCTTGTTCAGCGGTGCTTTGCCATGGCGGTCTATGGACTGTTCAGCGGTCTTCACCATGGCAGTCTTTGCCTTGTTCAGGGGTCATCACCATGGCGGTCTTTGCCCTATTCAGCGGTCTTCACCATGGCGGTCTTTGCCCTGTTCAGCGGTCTTCACAATGGCGGGCTTTGCCCTGTTCAGCGGTGCTTAGCCATGCCGGTCTATGGACTGTTCAGCAGTGCTCTGACATGGCGGTTCGGATACTGACATTGGTGTGTGGCATGACGATCTCCATTCTGGACATTGGTGTGTGGCATGACGAACTCCACACTGGACATTGGTGTGTGGCATGACGAACTCCACACTGGACATTGGTGTGTGGCATGACGATCTCCACACTGGACATTGGTGTGTGGCATGACGAACTCCAAACTGGACATTGGTGTGTGGCTTGACGTTCCATCATTGCCCAGCGGGGCTGTGGGATCCTGGTCCCTCCTGTGCTGTGACACCGGCGGTGGTCACCTGACCAGTAACGATACTTGGGCCCTCCTGGGCTGTGACTCCGGCGGTGGTCTCCTGACCAGTAACGATACTTGGGCCCTCCTGGGCTGTGACTCCGGCGGTGGTCTCCTGACCAGTAACGATACTTGGGCCCTCCTGGGCTGTGATTCCGGCGGTGGTCTCCTGACCAGTAACGATACTTGGGCCCTCCTGGGCTGTGACTCTGGCAGTGGTCTCCTGACCAGTAACGACGGTGCTGGCGGTTGTGTCTGGACCGCCGGCAATGATGGCGCACTTCTCCGCCGTGACACTCACAACAGGCTGGGGAGACTTCCTCAGGAAATTCCCCACCTTCTTTGGAGTTACAGCTGACTCACCAATCGCTTTCGATCCCATTTCAGTTGTAGTCCCACCAGGAGTCTTGACACGGTCCCGTCGTCCACTCGCCAATTTCAGAGCCTTTACAGGGGGTGGGCTGACAGTGCCTTGGCTCCGGGTCCTACTGCCTGCCCTGGTGGACTGTGCACTCCAAAAACCTGGAACACGCACCACTGGTACTGGAGGCTTTTTGGCTGAGGCGCTACGACAGGACCGATGAATTGGAGGGGGGGGCAAAAAGGTCAATTTGACATAGGGACAGTTTGTGACGGACACTGGGATGGGTAGCTGGAGGGGGTCTGGGAGTGGAGGAAGAGGAGGTGGTTGTAGGAGGTGTCACTTTAGGTGTTTTGGGTGCAGGTGCAGGTACTTGAGGCTGTCGTGAGGTGGATGGATGTTGGGTGAGTGATTGCCGGCGTTTGTGTACTTTGGGAGGGGGTGTCACAGACACACTGGGAGTGGACACAGGGGACGTGTAAATGGCAGTGGAGGTGGTGAGTGCAGGTGAGCGGCTTGTGGTGTTGGGTGTCCTGGTGCGAGTCCTAGTGCCTGTAGATGTGGTGCATGCAGGTGTGTGTGTAGACGAGACTGGGAGGGAGGAGGGAGAAGAGGAGGAGGGGGACACAGTGGAGACAGTGGATGTTGCTGTGTCTGTATGGGTGTGATGCTTGTGTGAGTGCCTGTGGTGTGTGTGGTGCCTATGTTTGCTTGAGCTACTTTTGGGTGTTGACTTGTGTGCATGCTGGTCTGTAGGTGTGCTTGGGATGGGCTGGGGTACAGGGGATTGGGTCTGGGTGGAGGAAGTTGGAGGGGGGAGGCTGGACACACGGACAATGGCTGCCATCAGTGCTGAGGCCAGAGATTGCAGGGTTCGCTGAAGGACAGCCTGACCAGAATGAATGCCCTCCAGGAATGCATTACTGTGTTGCAACTCTCGTTCTACACCCTGGATGGCATTCACAATGATAGACTGCCCAACAGTGAGTGACCTGAGGAGGTCAATGGCCTCCTCACTGAGGGCAGCAGGGGTGACTGGGGCAGGGCCTGAGGTGCCTGGGGCGAAGGTGATGCCCACCCTCCTGGGTGAGCGGGCACGGGGCGAACGCTGAGGGGCTGCTGGGAGGGCAGTGCTGGTAAGGGAGGTGGCGGCTGTACCTGTAGAAGTGGAGCGCACAGATGGTGCCACCACCACAGGGGAGCTCCCATCGGCGGACGAGTCAGTGTCGCTGGTTGGTGATCCTGTGGCCGACGTTAAGCTCCCCTCGCCCTCCGTCCCACTGGTGCATTCAGAGTCTGGTGTGGCCCTCCATGGCCATGTGGGATGCAGCTCCCTCGTGCTCCGGTGCCACTGTACCTCCGCCTGATGATGCTGATGTACAAAAGGACAGGGAGAGCAGGAAAAGGGGGGGAGACAGAAGAAAGAGAGTTTTAGTGCATGGCATACCGCTACCGTTGGCAGACAAGACAGACGCAGCAGCCCCATGCATTACGCCGTGCTCCTGCCCTATGCACATGCAATTTCTGGGATATGGCCTACATGGCAATGGTAGAAATCTGCGCACATGGATGGCAAAGGGGCAACTATACATCAACTTGCCACTGTTGTGAGCTGGGGTAGAGTCCCACATGGCCTACATTACGGAGGGGCCTTGCCTACCTAACTCGCCCTGGCCTAGGGACACCCACAGCCCACCTCCCCCACCCAGACATCTCCACTGCACGCAAAGTCCACAGAATGAGGTTGTACTCACCCCCTTGTGTCTGCTGTGATGTCCTTAAGCGCCCATCCAACTCCGGGTAGGCCACCGCCAGGATCCGTAACATCAGGGGGGTCATGGTGCGACGGGCACCCCTCCCACGTTGGGAGGCCATCCCCAGCTGAGCCTCCGCCTTCTTCTTGCTGCAGCGGCGAATGTCCTCCCATGTCTTACGGCAGTGGGTGCCCCGTCTCTGGTGGGCCCCCAGGGTCCGGACTTCCTTGGCGATGGCACGCCAAATGTCCCTCTTCTGGTGGGCGCTGACCTACATGACATGCACAAGAGGAACAGTCATTACCTACTGCACCGTCAATGTGAGTGGCCCCCTCCCAACTCTGGCCATGTGGCCCATTCATCCCCATGCATTTCTGTTCTTAGAACTCTGCCCCTTCCCTCTCCCACCCAGCCCTGTCCACCCAGGCCTAGCCCATCCAACGTGCTCCCTGTGTACTGACCTGTTGGTCTGAAGGACTGTAGAGTAGCATGTACTGGGGGAAGACCCCATCCACAAGTTTCTCCAACTCCTGTGCAGTGAAAGCAGGGGCACTTTCCCCAGACGCAGCAGCCATCGTCGCTTCCAGACCGAGGTCACAGCAGCACTAGCAGTGTAGGTCCTCTCCTGTCGAAGGTCAGGTATCTAGTGATTGAAGAGATAGAAAATGGCGGTGACGTCCGCGGCGGGGCTCATCATCACCGCCGGCGCACCTGTTCATTGGCTCCTGGGACCCATAGGGTCCAATGTTAACCAATGCAGCATTGCGCCACGCTCTACGACCGCCTACCGCGACGGTGTCCAACGCCAGCGCAGTTACCCCACAATTCCATTGTCCCAGTTTAGAGGTCAGGCAGCCGCCATTTCAGGGGCCCACATGGCTTCATTTACTACTGCGTCACACATACCGAGGCCTACACTCAAAACATATCCCGGAAGGGTTAATTGTCTGTTGTAGTCTTGTGTGTGACTGTGGGTACATACCTGGAGGAATGGTGACTGTTTCTTCGCTGTTATCCTTCTTAGGCACCGTCAGTTGGGACATATGGGAAGATGGCGGAATCCGCCGGTGTACCGACCGCTGGTGGACCTGTTGACAATGGAAGAGAGACATTTGATCGTGACCTACCGGTTTGACCGTGGCACAATCCAGGAACTATGTACCCAGTTGGAGCCAGACCTGATGTCACCAATCCGCCATCCGACTGGAATCCCCCCTGACGTGCAGGTGCCATCAGTGCTCCATTTCCTTGCAAGTGGGTCATTTCAGACTACTGTGGCCATGGCATCAGGGATGTCCCAGCCTATGTTTTCAAACGTTTTGTCCAGAGTGTTGTCTGCCCTGCTGAAACACGTAAGGAGACACATCATTTTCCCTGAGGTGGAGGATTTGCCTACAGTTAAAGGTGACTTCTATGCCCTTGGACATATCCCCAACATCATAGGTGCCATTGATGGGACCCATGTAGCTCTGGTCCCCCCGCAGGAGTGAACAGGTGTACAGGAACAGGAAGAGTTATCATTCGATGAATGTCCAGATGGTCTGTTTGGCAGACCAGTACATCTCGCAGGTAAATGCTATGTTCCCTGGCTCTGTGCATGACGCCTACATCCTGCGGAATAGCAGCATCCCTGATATGATGGGTCAACTCCAGAGGCACTGTGTATGGCTATTGGGGGACTCTGGTTACCCCAACCTTTCCTGGCTATTGACCCCAGTGAGGAATCCCAGGAACAGAGCAGAGGAACGGTACAATGAGGCCCATGGGCAGACTAGGAGGGTGATCGAACGCACGTTCGGCCTCCTGAAGGCCAGGTTCAGGTGCCTCCATATGACAGGTGGGTCCCTATTCTACTCACCGAAGAAGGTGTGCGACATCATCATCACCTGCTCCATGCTCCATAATTTGGCATTGCGGCGCCAGGTGGCTTTTCTGCAGGAGGATGATCCAGATGACGGTGTTGTAGCAGCTGTGGAGCCTGTGGACAGTGATGAGGATGAAGCTGAGGAAGAAGAAAACGACAACAGGGAGTCAGTCATACAGCAATATTTCCAGTGAGACAGGTGAGTACATTTTCAGGTTTAACATAACATTAACTTTCACACGTCTACCTCTATCCTGTACCTACATTTCACTCACTATTTGTTAACTGAGTTGTCCCCTTCCATTTCAGTTTCACAAATGTGGTAACCTACGTGTCAACAGCTTGCACCCTTGTGATGTGTGACATTGGTATGTTGGCCTTCCAATGGGTAACCCTTTTTGACACTGTAATTGACAATACAAAGTTCAAAATCATAGACTGACTCCAGTTTTATTTGTGTTTCAAGGGTGTTTATTTAAGTGCATAAAAATGAAGGGGGGTTGTGAAATGGGGATGGGTTATGGTGGAAGAATGTCCATGGCAGAGTCCAGTCTATTAGTCTCACAGGTACATTGCACATCTGGCCATTGGAAGTGGAGCTGGGGCAGTTCCAATCTGGACAGGGTAACAAAGTGGGACAGTGGGGGGACAATCAGGGTAGTCATTTCCTGGCGGGTGTCTTGCCATCTTGCTCTGTCCTGTTCCTGGATCTCGGGGACCGCTTTCGTGGTGGTTGTCCCTCTGCAGGTGGTGGGGTGCTGGTGTGGTGGCCCTGTGGCGGGGCGTCCTGTCCACTAGCGCCGGCGGAGGTGGTGGGCATTTCATCGTCCTGGCTAGTGGCAGGGGCCCCTTGGAGTGCCACGGTGTCCCTCAAGGTCTTTTGAATGTCCGTCAGCACCCCTACAATGGTGCCCAGGGCGGAGCCGATGGTCCTGAGCTCCTCCCTGAACCCCAAATACTGCTCCTCCTGCAGACGCAGGGTCTCCTGCAACTTGTCCAGGACCGTTGCCATCGTCTCCTGGGAGTGGTTGTATGCTTCCATTATGGAGGAGAGGGCCTCGTTGAGAGTAGGTTCCCTTGGCCTGTCCTCCCTCTGTTGCACAGCAGCCCTCCCAGTTCCCCTATGTTCCTGTGCCTCCATCCCCTGGACCGTGTGCCCACTACCACTGCCCCCAGGTCCCTGTTGTTGTTGGGGTGGCGGGTTAGCCTGGCTGCCCTGTAGTGGTGGACACAACGCTGATTGACCTGTCCTGGGTAGGGAGGTATGGGCCCACTGGGTGGGTGCTGTGCTGGTGTTACCAGAGGGTGTAAGCTCGGTGTTGGGCTGTGGCTGGGCAAGAGGAACCGACTGTCCTGAGGCCCACGATGGTCCGGGCTGGTCATCAAGATCCAGTAGGGCAGAGCTGCTGTCGTCACTGTGGGCCTCTTCTGGGGGTGGAGTGGTGTGCGTGTACACCATTGCAGGCATTCCTGTGTGGGGGCTTGTGTGCTGATGGTTGGGGGGTGTTCTGGGTATGTGCAGGGGGCATGCTTTAGTGATGGGTATCCATGCTTAGTTGTGTCATGCAGGTCTTGGGGTTGGGATGGGTGGTTGGTGTTATGGGTACATTAGTGAGGAGTTAGGGTGATACGGGAGGGTGTGAGGGTGGGGGTGTGTGATAGCATGCAGGTAAGGTGGGGGTTATGATAGTTAAGATTTGACTTACCAGTGTCCATTCCTCCAACGACTCCTGCGAGGCCCTCAGGATGCAAGATGGACAAGACTTGCTCCTCCCATGTTGTTAGTTGTGGGGGAGGAGGTGGGGGTCCGCCGCCAGTCCGCTGTACCGCGATGTGGTGCCTGGATACTGTGGAACGCACATTCCCCCGTAGGTCGTTCCACCTCTTCCTGATGTCCTCCCTATTTGTTGGGTGCTGTCCCACAGCGTTGACCCTGTCCACTATTCTTTGCCATAGCTCCATCTTCCTGGCTATGGATGTGTGCTGTACCTGTGAGCCAAATAGCTGTGGCTCTACCCGGAGGATTTCCTCCAACATGACCCTGAGCTCCTCCTCAGAGAAGCGGGGGTGTCTTTGGCGTGACATGGGGTGGTGTGTGTGTGAGGTGTGGGGTGGTGTATGTGTTGATGAGTGTGGTGAGTGTAGTGGTATGTGGTGTTTTGTGCGTGGATGTTGTGTGGGTGATGGTGTAGTGTGCCTCTGTGTGATGGGGTTCTCTATTCTGTGCTGTCTCTCTATGGCCTTCTCTCTAATTTTGGGTCGTAGGGGTTTGTGGGTGATGTGGGTGTGTGTTTTATATTGTGTTGGATGTGTGGGAGTGTATGTGTATCAGGTGTGTGTATTTCGAATTGTCCAATGTGGCGGTGTTTTGGAGCTGTGTGTGGATTTTGAGCGCGGCGGTGTGTACCGCCAATGGAATACCGCAGTTGAAAGACCGCTGCGTGGATTCGTGGGTCGTAATGGCAAGGGCGTGTTTCTGTTGGCATGGAGGTGGAGGATTTGTTTCTGCATGTTTATCGCTGACCTTTGGTGTGGCGGTGTTGTGTGGGTGTCTGAATTTCGGCGGATTCTGTGATGTGTGTCATAATAGCTGTGGCGGGCTCCCGCCGCCGCGGCGGTATGTGGGCGGGCTTCTGCACGGCGGTAAGCGCCTTTTACCGCCAATGTTGTAATGACCCCCTGAGTAAATAGATGTGGAAAATGGATGCTGCACTTATGGAGACATCTCTCTCTTTAGCCACTTAAAAAACACCTCCATCAGAAATAAATTTTTTGTGTTACAAATACTTTGACACCGTTTGACAAATCTTCACAAAACTTTCCAATTCAGTACAATTTTTTGCCTAGTTTGTGCATGGAACATTTCAGGGTGATCCGTCAAGCGGCGGATGAGAAATAAGGAGGGTCCCAAAACGCAAAATCCTCATCCATTTTCCATTGAGTTATGTAGGTAGGGCAACAGCAAAAACTGCTGAACAGAATTATACCAAACCAGGAAGCTAGATCTTGAACCGCAGATTATGCTTTTTGTGAATTGGTGTAAATTTCGACAGTAGCTTATGAGAAATTAGGGTTAAAAAATAATTGTATTCCTCAAAGGTTGGATCCGTGAGAGGCTCAAGAGAGTCTTGTGGGAGCCCCAGTTTAAAATTAGAGTGCTCTGATGGGCAAGGGAGCTTTTTTCCCCTAGAGTCATCTTGCTCCCACAGGAGTCAGACTATCGCGAACGCCCTTACACGCTGCCAGCAACATGAGAAAAATGTTGTTGGCAGACATTATAGGACTATAGTGATATAATGGGGCAGGGTAGGGATACACTGCCCATTTAGGCCCCATGGGGGGACCGAGAAGGACCCCCCGGGGCCAAAATACAAACAAAAATCAGCATTTGTCTGCAATCCATTGAGACTCCAGCGGGATTGACAAAAAAATGGTGGCCTGGGGCCACATTGTTTAATTAAGGGGTGTCAGTTGTGCTTTCTTCCCGAATCGTATTTGGACCGGGAACCCATGCCCTGGGCCCTGATTCATTATTATGTGGAGGGAGGTGTGTGGCCCCCGTCCCGAGCCATATTCGGACCCAGGGACCCCATCTCGCAGAGCCGGATTCATCAAATATGGGGAGGAAGTGAACCCACTTCCTGAGCCGTATTGGGCCCTGTGCCACCCATCCCTGGGGCCCACAGTATTTTTTAAGGGGGGACACTCAGCCTCCTTCCCCAGCCTTTAAAAGGCCCTAAGGACCCTGTCGTTCTGGACTGCTACATTTAAAAAAAGGGAGGGGTGGTCTTGTGGCCCCCTTTCCATTAAAGCAGTAGTTCCACTTCTTGCACTGGCGCAAGCAGGTAAACAGCTGCTCCCTGCAGGCAGAAGTAAGGGCCCTGGGGCTCCCCAGGCAGTCTACAACATCTGCATGGTGATTGCCCTAGGGGGGCTCCAGGGCACCTACCTTCTTAAACAGAAGGCCCCAGGGTATGGGGTCCACGGGGTCATTATGGACCTGGGAAGGGCAGTCATGGGGTCCACACTTTAAATTATATAGGAATTTGGGGGATGGGGTCCCTAGGGCCTAAACAGGCATATGGATGGGGACCACACAGCCCCACTCCCCTTTAAAAATGTAAAGGTCCCGGGGGATGCAGACAGTGGGAGCCCGTGGACCCCTCCCCTTTAAAAAATATGCTCCTCTGGGGTCGGGTCACAGGGCCTAATGAGGAACGGGCCACACAGTCCTCTCCCCTTTTTAATTGGTTTTTACTCATTTGGCCCTGGATGATGGGATCCCTAGGTAGGCCCTAACAGTCTCAGGAAGGGGGCCAAGCAAGCCCCCTTCCCTTTTTTATTTATTTTGCCTGGGGGAATGAGGTCCCTGGGATCTAACAAGGCTCAGGGGGAGGCTGCATGTCCCTTCCCCTTCGATTTTGGCCCTGGGTGATTGGGTCATTTGGGGCCCAAGAAGGCTTGGGGAGTGGGTCGGTATTGCCCCCCTCCCTTTTTAATTGTGTTGGACCACAGGGGGACCACACTAAGTCTCAGACAGGGATGTTGTATGCCCTCCTACCCTGTTTAATTGTATTTGGCCCTGGAGGATGAGGTCTCCAGAGCCAAATAAGGGTCAGGTAGGGGGCAGCAAATAAATAAATAGGTTTTGGTACCAGGGGATGGAGAACCCTGGCTTTCAAATGGCAATCCTCAGCTTTGCATGGCAAAGGCGTTGTGGGGCTGGCAGTCTGCTGGGGATTTGGCCACAGGGCCTAGCGGCAGGCCAAAGGCTGTGTGCAGTGTGGGGTTGGCTGCCTGTGGGGAGTTGGAAGAAGGGCTGCAACACAGGCCTTGTGGCTAACTGTAGGAAAGTACCATCTTCCTTGGCATGTTACGCCCATTTTTACCTGTATGTCAGTATGTTTTTGCCTGTCTCACTGGGATCCTGCTGGTCAGGACCCCGGTGCTCATAGTTTATGGCCTAATCTGTGTGTCTGTATAGTGCTTGACTGTGCCATTGAGGCTCTGCTAACCAGAGCCTCAGTGCTTATGCTCGTTCTGCTTTTAAATTTGTCACTATAGGCTAGTGACTTCAATTACCAATTTCAATTGGCATACTGGACCCCCCTTATAAGTACCTAGTATATTGTACCTAGATACCCAGGGCATTGGGGTTCCAGGAGATCCATATGGGCTGCAGCATTTCTTCTGCCACCCAAAGGGAGCTCAGACAAACCCTTGCAAGGCCTGCCATTGCAGCCTGAGTGAAAAAACGCTCAAGTTATTTCACAGCCATTTTCACTGCACTCAAGTAACTTATAAGTCACCTATATGTCTAACCTTCACTTGATGATATGTCTAACCTTCACTTGATGAAGGTTAGGTGCAAAGTTACTAAGTGTGAGGGCACCCTTTCACTAGCAAAGGTGCCTCCACATAGTTCAGGGCCATTTCCCCGGACTTTGTGAGTGCAGAGATGCCATTACCTATATGAAGCTTCACAATGGTAACTCCGAATATGGCCATGTAACATGTCTAAGATCCTGGAATTGTCCCCCCATTCCAAATCTGGTATTGGGGAGCCAATTCCATGCATCCTGGGGGCTCTACTATGGACCCCCAGTACTGCCAAACCAGCTCCCTGAGGCTTGCACTGCAGCTACAGCAGCTGCCACCTCACAGACAGGGTTCTGCCCTTGTGGGGTCTGAGCAGCTCAGTCCCAGGAAGGCAGAACAAAGCATTTCCTCTGAGAGCACGGTTACACCCTCTCCCTTTGGAAATAGATGTTACAGGCTTGGGAGGGGTAGCCTCCCCCAGCATCTGGAAATGCTCTGAAGGGCCCAGATGGTGCCCTCCTTACATAAGCCAGTCTACACCGGTTCAGGGACCCCTTGTCCCCTGTCTGGCGCGAAACTGGACAAATGAAAGTGGAGTAACCACTCCCCTGTCCATCACCAACCTAAGGGTGGTGCCCAGAGCTCCTCCAGTGTGTCCCAGACTTCAACCATCTTGCTTTACAAGGTGTGGGGGCACTCTAGAGGGCTCTGAGTGGCCAGTGCCAGCAGGTGACGTCAGAGACCCATCCTGATAGGTCCATACCAGATAAGGTAGCCAATCCCCCTCTCAGGGCTATTTAGGGTCTCCCCAGTGGGTTCTCTTCAGATTCTGCTTGCAAGTGTCCTTCAGGAATCCTCTGCAACTACTTCATCATCCTCTGACCTTGGATCAACTGCAGCCTGCTCCAGGAACCGCTGTAACAGCAACAAAGTATCCACAAGGGATACTTTTCTTCTGCAACCTCTGCTCCAAGTCAGCAACTGCAACTGCAACAGTTTCCACAGTGTGCATGCTCTGGGGACTCCCTGTTCTAATCCTGCACCAGAAGGACCGAAGAAATCGGCCATGGGGTGACGGAGTCACTCCCCTGCTCCAGCAGGAACCTTCCAAGGCGACGACCGGTACCCCTGGACTCCTCTCACAGTGACAAGCGTGCTCCTATGGACACAGAGGGTGGGCATTATCGATATAGACTGTCCTGAGGTCCTGCTGACGCAATTTGGAGGAGGTAAGACCTTGCCTTTCCAGAGAGCGACGGAACCCCTGTGTACTGGGCCTTCTTCACCTCCTGAAGCCTCTGTGTACTATTTGCTAAATTCCTTCGTGCACAGCTTGGCCCAGGTCCCCAGCACTCCATCCTGCGACACTCAACTCGCTGAGTTGTTCTCCGGCGGCGTGGGACCTTCCTTAGTTGTGCTGCATCAACCGCCTTTTGCACCTCCTGGGTAGCACAGAGTTGAGGCCCCCAGGCCCCTCCTGGGTCCATCCAGCGCCATTTTGCAAAATGCACTTTTTTCGTAACCAAGGCCTGTTGGCGACTTCCAACACAAAATCACATCTGCAACGATTTTCACGTCGTGGGACATCCTTTGCATCACGCAGGAACACGCTGGCATCTTCCTAGGGTGCATTCCTGTGGTCTTCGACTAACCATGGACTTTTCTTTTGCACCCTCTTCTGGGTTGGCAGGGGCTCCTGTCCTTCCTGGAACTTCTTTGGACTTCTGGACTTGGTCCCCTTTCTTTGCAGGTCTTCAGGTCCAGGAATCCAGCAGTTGTTGTTCGCAGACTTGGTTGGTTGCTGAAAAATCCCAATCATGAGTTGTAGTGTTTCCTAAGGAAACTTGCAGTACTTTACTCCTGCTTTTCTGGGAACTGGGATGGGGTAATTGACTTACCTTTACTGTATTATTACTTTCCTAGCGATTTTGCACACACTACACTTGTCTAGGGGGGAATTCGTGATTCGCATTCCACTTTCTTAGTATATGGTTTGTGTTGCCCCTAGACCTATTTTCTCCCATTGCATTCTATAGCATTTCCTATTGTTTGCATTGTTCTATGACTATTTACTTGTCTAATTTTGGTATCTAGTGTATATATTGTGTATAATACGTACCCCCAGAAGGAGTATTGTCTCTAAGATATTTTTGGTACTGTGTCACCCAAATAAATACCTTTAGTTTTGGTAACACTGAGTATTGTCTTTACTTGTGTATAAGTACTGTGTAGCTATAAGTGTTATTGAATTAGCTTTGCATGTTTCCTATTTCAGCCTAAGTTGCTCTGCTATAGCTACCTCTATCAGCCTAAGTGCTAGTACACTACTACAAACCAGGCCAGCCTCCTACATTGGTGGTGCAGCGGTGGGATAAGCACTCGCAAGTGCTTTACCACTTAGTTACCTGTGTTTTTCATAAGAAAAGCTTGTTCCAATACTTAGAGCATATATAATATATACCTAGAAACTAACTTTCTTAAAAGTTCTTTAAACTTTGCAAAAGTTTTTACAATGTTCTGAAAAGTTTTCTTCTTTTATCTAAAGGGTTAGCATTGTAATTCTACTAACTTCTACTCACTTTCCTAAACTTTTTTCTTTCAATATGTCTTCTGTAGAAGCTACCCCTAGAGTTGTCAAGATTACCTATGAAAATCTTAACTTTAAAAGTTTGAGGGGTCTCTGTATTGAAAGAAGTTTAGGGATTGGGAAGAACCCCAATAAGGAGTTCCTCTTAAATCTTCTCCTCCAAGATGACCAGAGACTCAGCACTGGTCCAGATCAGACAGGGGAAGAGGTAGAGGATAACTCCAACCAGGAAGGCTCAGAGGAGCAGAATGACAATCCTGGGGAGGGTACTTTCACAGATCTATTTGCAATACGCCCTTTAGGATAACTGATAGTGGGAAGGGTTCACACACAAGTAGGGCTGCCTTCACCCCTAGAGGCCAGGTCACTAGAGTGGCCCCTGTTAGAGATAGGTCTGCCTCTGCACACTCTTATGTTACCTCTGTTTCAGAGGCTTCACATAATTCTAACCTGAGGACCAGTCTCTGGATAGGGAACTCAGAAAGCTGAGGTTAGAGGAGGCCAGACTGATGCTAATGCAGCAACATTTGGCCTTAGACGGAATCCATGGCTGTGGAGAAAGAGAGGCAGGGTTTGGGGTTAGTTCCCCATGGCGGCAGCATCAGTTTTAGACATACAAATGTTAGGGAACCTCCATTAGATTCTATTTGCCCCTCCTTACAAGGATGGTGATGACATCTATAAGTGGTTTGCTGCACTTGAGAGGGCCTGTAAAGTTCAGAGGGTCCCTTATGTTCAGTGGGCTGCTATCCTTTGGTTATCCTTCTCTGGCAAGGGGAGAGACAGACTTCTTATTGTCAGAGAGGATGATGCAGATAATTACCAAATTCTTAAAGGTGCACTCTTGATGGTCTGAGATTAACCACTGAAAAGTACAGACTTAAGTTCGAAGGGACCAGAAAGGAGTCATCATAGGATTGGACAGACTTTGTAGACTGTCCTGTGAAGGCCCTAGAAGGTTGGTTAAAAGGCAGTAAAGTGACTGACTATGAAAGCCTATATAACTTGATTCTGAGAGAGCATATCTTGAATAATTGTGTGTCTGACTTGTTGCATCAGTATCTTGTGGACTCAAATCTGACCTCTCCCCAAGAATTGGGAAAGAAGGCAGACAAATGGGTCAGAACAAGGGTGAGCAGAAAAGCTCCTACAGGGGGTGACAAGGATGACAAGAAGAAAGGATGGTAAGTCACATGACAAGGGTGGGAACAAAGATAAAAAATCATCAGTCTTCATCAGGCCCACAAAAATCCTCTGGGGGTGGTGAGTCCAAATCCTCTTCTCACAAAGATAAGAAACCTTGGTATTATATGTGTAAAGCCAAAGGCCATTGGGCAACTGACAGTCATTGTCCAAAGAAAAACACCAAACCTCCCACCACCACAACCCCATCTGCAACCACTAGTGCCCCTAGTAATAGCAGTGGTGGTGGGAAGAGCACTACTAATAGTGAGCCAAAGGGTGTAGCTGGGCTCACCATTGGTAATGTAGTTGGGGTTGGTCTAGTTAGGGAAATCACTGAGGATGTTTTAGTTTCTGATGGTAGCATTGACCTAGCCACGTTAGTTGCTTGTCCCCTTAATATGGATAAGTGCAAGCAGCTACCCCTGATTAATGGTGTTCAGGTTGAGGTCTACAGGGACACAGGTGCCAGTGTCACCATGGTGATGGACAAACTGGTTGCCCCTGAGCAGCACCTACATGGACACCAGTACCAAGTGACAGACGCCCATAGCAACACTGTAAGCCACCCCAAGGCTGTTGTGAATCTCAACTGGTGGGGGGGTTACTGGTCCAAAGAAAGTTGTGGTAGCCACTGATTTACATGTAGAATGTCTGCTAGGCAATGATTTGGAGACTTCAGTTTGGGCTGAAGTGAAGTTGGAGGTCCATGCAGCAATGTTGGGCATTCCTGGGCATATCTTTGCTGTCACCGGGACTCAGGCCAAGAAGCAAAAAGGCCAAGGAAACTTGGATCCTGGAACAATGGACCAAGTGCTCCCAAAAACTAGGGGTAGGAAGGGCAAACCCTTGTCCACTATCCCTCCCTCCATAGATGATTCCCCTTTTGAGGAAGAGGAATTCTCTCCCTGTGCAGAGCCTACACCAGAGGAGCTGGAAGTTGATACAGCTGAGCTTTTGGGTGCAGGGGGGCCTGCCGGAGAAGAGCTGAGTGTGGCACTGCAAACCTGTCCCACATTGGAGGGCCTCAGACAGCAAGCTGTCAAACAGCAAATTGGTGATGTCACTGACACACACAAAGTTTATTGGGAGAGTAATCTCCTTTATACCGAAGCAAGGGACCCTAAACCTGGTACTACCAGAAGACTGGTCATCCCCCTTCAGTACAGGGAATTTCTCCTAACTCTGGCTCATGACATCCCTTTAGCTGGGCATTTAGGCCAGAGAAAAAAATAGGACAGACTTGTTCCACATTTTCACTGGCTACATATGTCAGAAGACACAAAGAAGTTTAGTCGCTCTTGTGTCACCTGCCAAGCCAGTGGCAAGACTGGTGGTACCCTAAAGGCCCCCTTGATCCCACTGCCAGTGGTTGGGGTGCCCTTTGAAAGGGTAGGGGTTGATATTGTTGCCCACCTTGACCCTCCAACAGCTTCTGGCAATAGATCTATCCTTGTGGTGGTGGACCATGCCACAAGGTACCCAGAAGCTATCCCCTAAAGGACCACTACAGCTCCTGCATTGGCAAAGGCCCTCCTGGGAATCTTTTCCAGGATGGGCTTCCCTAAGGAAGTGGTGTCAGACAGAGGTAGTAACTTCATGTCTGCATACCTAAAAGCAATGTGGAAGGAGTGTGGTGTTACCTACAAGTTCACCACCCCTTATCATCCACAAACTAATGGACTGGTTGAGAGGTTTAATAAAACTCTCAAAGGTATGATTATGGGACTCTCTGAAAAACTCGGAAGGAGATGGGATGTCCTATTACCATGCCTCCTTTTCGCCTACAGGGAGGTGCCCCAAAAAGGGGTGGGCTACAGCCCTTTTGAAATCTTATTTGTTTTCCCTGTTAGGGGTCCCCTTGCTCTTGTTAAGAAGGGTTGGGAACAACCTTTAAAAGCTCCAAAACAAGACATTGTGGACTATGTACTTGGCCTGAGAAGTAGAATTGCTGAGTACATGAAAAAGGCCAGCAAAAACCTTCAGGCCAGCCAAGAGCTCCAAAAGCAATGGTTTGATCAGAAGGCTGTCCTGACAGAGTACCACCCAGGACAGAAGGTGTGGGTATCGGAGCCTGTGGCACCAAGAGCGCTCCAGGAAAAATGGAGTGGACCCCATCTAATTGTAGAGAAGAAAGGTGAGGTCACCTACCTGGTGGACCTGGGCACTGCCAAAAGCCCCCTTAGGGTGCTTCATGTCAATCGCCTAAAGCCTTACTATGACAGGGCTGACTTAACCCTGCTCATGGCTAGAGATGAGGGACTGGAAGAAGAGAGTGACCCTCTCCCTGATCTCTTCTCCACCACTAAAACTGATGGTTTAGTGGAGGGAGTGGTTCTGGCAGACTGCCTTACTGCTGAGCAGAAGGAAGACTGTAAAAATCTCCTTGATCAGTTTTCTGAACTCTTCTCCCTCACACCTGGTACAACTACTTGGTGTGAACATACAATTGACACTGGAGACAGTTTATCTGTCAAAAGTAAAATTTAAATGGCAACCTGACCATGTCAGAGATTGCATAAAAGCTGAAGTTCAGAAAATGTTAGACCTTGGAGTTGTCGCGTAGGCTCTCATTATCCTAATGAGACTACTGGATTTTTGGGTGGCAATATCGTTCACAGTGTGGGGGACTAACTCTAACCCACGGCGAAGGACCCTTGTCACCCCAAATCCGGGTTGAGCTCCGGCTAACTAGCAGTGCCTTATCTCTCCCAAAGGGAAGAGACAATTGGGCAGCCGAGCGCATGACATCTTAGTGCTTCCCAGGGAAGTCATGGTCACTCAGGTTCCAACCAGTTCTCTCATACACAGTATGGTCTCAGATATAAATGACAAAGGCAGTTTAAGTTTTAAAGATTGGTTTAATAAAACGACTGCATTTTAGATAACAAGGCGTGAGCCGCAATAACCAGAACCATACAACACAGTAATATTGAAAAAGTAACGAGGAGAGTGAAACATAAGAATAATGCTATCATAGTGCTACTAGATTATGTTCTCTCTTCTAAGTTCTATTTTGAGCACAGCATGTTAAGCTCAAAGCCTGCCTTTCAGGTTCCCCCGGGAGGACATCGACCTTCATACCTGAGCAAAGGCTTGTGATCGGGATCAGCATCTGCAACAGGGCAGTCAGCATCTAGTTGTGGTTCCCTGGTTGGAATCTCCCTCTTACGTGTATCACCACTAGGAAGTGTTTTTATAACTAACACGCCGATGTTCTCAGAAACGTCCCTATGTAAGAATGTGTACTTTCTACGAACCCTAAAGACTAAACTTCTACTACTTCTATCGGCAATGTACCAGACTGTATCCTTTACTGAAGCACAGAGCGAGCAAGAATGTATTGTTTGAGAACTTCAGTGCTGAAGTAAGCTAAACAGTGTGATAGAAGAAAATAAAACAAGACCGTGAAACTGGTTATTGTAAAATAACAGTGCGAGGCTAAATAAAATGCATCTAAGACAAAGTGCACAGAGGCCTAATACTTTAAGCAAACGCGCAAAAGCTACATTAAAAAATGGCTACACTACAGAGTTATTGAGCCATCTGCTAGCCCCTGGGCTAGCCCAGTGGTGCTTGTCCCCAAACCGCGTAGCAAAGAAGGAAAGAGAGAAATGCGGTTTTGTGTGGACTATAGAGGTCTCAATACAGTAACCAAAACAGATGCTCACCCTATCCCTAGAGCAGATCAGCTAATAGATACACTGGCATCTGCCAAGTATCTAAGCACTTTTGACTTGACTGCAGGGTATTGGCAGATCAAAATGTCAGAAGATGCTAAAGCAAAAACTGAATTTTTTACCATAGGAGGGCATTATCACTTCACAGTGATGCCCTTTGGTTTGAAAAATGCACCTGCCACTTTTAGGAGACTGGTGAATACAGTCCTCCAAGGTTTGGAAGCTTTTAGTGCAGCATATTTGGAAGATATTGCTGTCTTTAGCTCCACCTGGGATGATCACCTGGTCCAACTCTGGAAAGTTTTGGAGGCCCTGCAAAAGGTAGGCCTAACTATCAAGGCTTCAAAGTGCCAGATAGGGCAGGGGAAAGTGGTTTATCTGGGCCACCCGGTAGGAGAAGAACAGATTGCACCACTTCAGGGGACGATTTAGACCATTATGGACTGGGCTCCCTCTACAACTCAGACCCAGGTCAGAGCCTTCTTAGGTCTCACTGGGTATTACAGAAGGTTCATTAAGAACTATGGCTCCATTGCAGCACCTCTTAATGAACTCACCAGTAAGAAAATGCCTAAAAAGGTATTGTGGACAGGCAGCTGTCAGAAAGCTTTTGAGGAGCTTAAGCAGGCAATGTGTTCTGCACCTGTCTCAAAGAGCCCAAACTACTCCAAAAAATTAATTGTTCAAACAGATGCTTCTGAATTAGGGGTACGGGCTGTACTATGACAACTAAACATTAGAGGGCCAGGATCAACCTGCTGCTTTCATTATTTCATTAGCATAAGGTTGACCCCTAGAGAAAAGCGTTGGTCTGCCATAGAGAGGGATGCCTTTGCTGTGGTCTGGGCACTGAAGAAGCTGAGACCCTACTTGTTTGGGACTCACTTCATTGTTCAGACAGACCACAAACCTCTATTATGGCTTAAACAAATGAAAGGTGAAAACCTTAAACTGTTGAGGTGGTCCATTTCCCTACACGGGGAATGCACTATACAATGGAACATAGACCTGTGAGTACCCAATCCAATGCAGATGAGATGGACTCTCCAGATATTTCCACTTAGACAATGAAGACTCATCTGGGCAAGGTTAGCCTTATTGTCCCTCATTTGGGGGGGGTTGTGTAGGAAAGTACCATCTTCCTTGGCATGTTACCCCCATTTTTACCCGTATGTCAGTATGTTTTTGCCTGTCTCACTGGGATCCTGCTGGTCAGGACCCCGGTGCTCATAGTTTATGGCCTAATGTGTGTGTCTGTATAATGCTTGACTGTGTCACTGAGGCTCTGCTAACCAGAACCTCAGTGCGTATGCTCTCTCTGCTTTTAAATTTGTTACTATAGGCTAGTGACTACATTTACCAATTTCAGTTGGCACACTGGACCCCCCTTATAAGTCCCTAGTATATGCTACCTAGGTACCCAGGGCAGTGGGGTTCCAGGAGATCCATATGGGCTGCAACATTTCTTTGCCACCCATAGAGAGCTCAGACAAACCCTTGCACAGGCCTGCCATTGCAGCCTGAGTGAAATAACGCACACATTATTTCACAGCCATTTTCACTGCACTTAAGTAACATATAAGTCACCTATGTGTCTAACCTTCACTTGCTGAAGGTTAGGTGCAAAGTTACTAAGTGTGAGGGAACCCTTGCACTAGCAAATGTGCACCCACATAGTTCAGGGCCATTTCTCTGGACTTTGTGAGTGCGAGGAAACCATTACATGCGTACACTACATATAGGCCATTACCTATATGTAGCTTCACAATGGTAACTCCGAATATGGCCATGTAACATGTCTAAGATCATGGAATTGTCCCTCCATTCCAAATCTGGTATTGGGGAGCCAATTCCATGCATCCTGGGGGCTCCACTATGGAACCCCTTACTGCCAAAACAGCACTCTGAGGCTTGCACTGAAGCTACAGCGGCTGCCACCTCACAGACAGGGTTCTGCCCTCTTGGGGTCTGAGCAGCTTAGTCCCAGGAAGGCAGAACAAAGCATTTCCTCTGAGAGTAGGGTGTTACACCCTCTCCCTTTGGAAATAGGTGTTACAGGCTGGGGAGGGGTAGCCTCCCCCAGCCTCTGGAAATGTTTTGAAGGGCACAGATGGTACCCTCCTTGCATAAGCCAGTCTACACCGGTTCAGGGACCCCTTGTCCCCTGCTGTGGCACAAAACTGAACAAAGGAAAGGGCAGTGACTACTTCCCTGTCTATCACCACCCTAGGGGTGGTGCCCAGAGCTCCTCCAGTGCGCCCCAGTCTTCAGCCATCTTGCTTTGCAAGGTGTGGGGGCACTCTGGAGTGCTCTGAGTGGCCAGTGCCAGCAGGTGACGTCAGAGACCCCTCCTGATAGGTCCATACCTGATAAGGTAGCCAATCCCCCTCTCAGGGCTATTTAGGGTCTTTCCTGTGGGTTCTCTTCAGATTCTGCTTGCAAGTTTTCTTCAGGAATCTTCTGCAACTACTTCATCATCCTCTGACCTCAGATCAACCGCAGCCTGCTCCAGGAACCGCTGTAACAGCAACAAATTATCCACAAGGGATACTTTTCTTCTGCAACCTCAGCTCCAAGTCAGCAACTGCAACAGTTTCCACGGTGTGCACGCTCTGGCGACTCCCTGTCTTCATCCTGCACCAGAAGGACCAAAGAAATCTCCTGTGGGGGGAAGGAGTCACTCCCCTGCTCCAGCAGGCACCTTCCAAGACAACGACCAGTACCCTTGGACTCCTCTCACAGCGACGAGCGTGCTTCTAAGGACACAGTGGGTGGACATCATCAACATAGACTGTCCTGAGGTCCTGCTGACGCAATTTGGAGGAGGTAAGACCTTGCCTTCCCAGGAGCGACAGTACCCCTGTGTACTGCGTCTTCTTCACCTCCTGAGGCCTTTGTGCACTACTTGCAAAATTCCGTCTTGCACAACCTGGCCTAGGTCCCCAGCACTCCATCCTGCGATGCTCAACTCGCTGAGTTGTTCTCCGCCGGCGTAGGACCTTCCTTTGTTGTGCTGCATCAACCACGTTTCGCACCTCCTTTGTCCCTGTGTCCTGGGACTCCCAGGGGTACTGGCTGGCATTCTGAGGGCTCTTTAAAGTGCTGAGAGCCCCCTCTTCCTCCTCACACAGCGTAGAGGCCCCCAGGTTCCTCTGGGGCCTATCCAGCGCCATTTTGATGCAAAACGCACTTTTGTCATAACGAGGGCTTGTTGACGACTTCCAACACGAAATGACGTCTGCAACGATCTTCATGTCATGGGACATCCTTTGCATCATGTAGAAACCCGCTGGCATCTTGCTAGGGTGCATTCCTGCATTCTTCTATTAACCGGGGACTCTTCTTTTGCACCCTTTTCTGTGTTGGCAGGGGCTCCTGTCCTTCCTGGAACTTCTTTGGACTTCTGGACTTGGTCCCCTTCTTTTGCAGGTCTTCAGGTCCAGGAATCCAGGAGTTATTGTTCGCAGACTTGGTTGGTTGCTGCAAAATCTCAATCACGAGGTGTAGTGTGTCCTAAAGAAACTTGCAGTACTTTACTTCAGCTTTTCTGGGCTCTTGGGTGGGGTAATCTACTTACCTTTATTATATACTTACTCTCCCAGCAATTCTGCACATACTACACTTGTCTAGGGGGGAATTCGTGATTCACATTCCACTTTCTTAGTATATGGTTTGTGTTGCCCCTGGAAGTATTTTTTCCCTTTGCATTCTATAGCATTACCTATTGTTTGCATAGTTCTATGACTATTTAGCCAGTCTACCCCGGTTCAGGGACCCCTTGTCTCCTGCTCTGGGGCAAAACTGGACAAAAGAAAGGGGAGTGACCATTCTCCTGTCCATCACCACCCTAGGGGTAGTGCCCAGAGCTTCTCCAGTGTGTCCCAGACTTCAGCCATCTTGCTTTGCAAGGTGTGGGGGCACTCTGGAGGGCTCTGAGTGGCCAGTGCCAGGAGGTGATGTCAGAGACCCCTCCTGATAGGTCACTAACTCATGCCATGCACAGCGAGATCCTGCTGCCAACCCCATGCCATGCATGACAAAAGGTAGTACACAACATGAGGCTGGCTGCCTTCTGGGGGTCTGCTGCTTCTGGGTGGTTGGGTACAGGCTATGTTGTCAATCCCTGCAGTGACGGCCAAAGGACGTGAACAATGTGGGGCTTGGCCAAAGGGGGTGTGCAGCGGGGGGAGGGGGTGTTCACTTTAAGTATGGTAACAAAATATTACTTTACGACAAAGAAAAAGCGAAATTAACTGAACAAAAAGTTTAAAGTAACGTTATTTTTAGATGTGATAAAAAAAATTTATTGTTTAAAAAAAAGCTTTCGAAATTCACTGAAAAATGCAATGGTTCAAATAAAGTTATAGTTAGGTGAATATGTCAGTGGCAGCATTTTGAACTAAAAAAATACAGAAATTCACAGTTATAGTAAAGCAAAGCTAACTATAGCTTGTGTCCCATATATATTCTCCATCTCCCTGAGTTACACCTCCACTTCAAGGCACAAGGAAGAAGTGGCACAACAGACCAATAGAGCGACAGGTCAGTAATTTATTGTTTCCACCCACAAGAAGGTGCTGTGCACAAGAATAATACCTGTTGCATTTCAGTGGTTTTGCCTTTGACTTGACCATAGAATCCACATCTCTAAACACCCCATTTAAAGTGACATGGAAGTAGTCATTCTACCATTTACCAAATAAACTAGAATGTTAAAAATAAGTTACATAGCCCATGTTAGCAGCCATTTTCATGTTTTACATTTTTTTTCTTTTTACATATTTCCCATCTATTTCAAGCAAGACCTATTTTGCACAAACCTTTCTCTTTTTTTCATTTATCTTATCTTTTTTCTCTTTTCAACATCAAGTGAGGCCATAATATGTCTGCTTATATAATTCATTGCGGGTCCTAACTGAATACAAACAAGTGTCATCCTTGCAATGGCTTTCCATTATTCACATCACTGAATAAAATACCCATGGATGGCATATTGTCCTAACCTCTGTATAAAACTATATCATTTATAATATTGATCATCATGAGAAACAATTCATGTAAAGCACATAATAGAAAAACTTTGCCTTCTTAAAACAGAAATCGCTACTCCAGTGGCCCACAATAAACTTTTATGGTTCATAATTGCATTTTCTCTCAAGATAGGACTCAATTCATTCAAATATAAACATAGCACTCTCTCTTATAATGGTGTAGCATGGGCAAAGACAGAGACAGGGCTTTTAGAACTAAATATCATTGATTATGGGTTCATCAAAACAACATCTTAAAGGGAGGCTAAAACATAATTTTAAAGTAATCAATCTATTTGCAGAAGGTTAATACAGTCCTAGCTAGGGAGAAGGAGCCATATTATTGGGAAGGCCTTTTGAGAATACTATACTGTAAAACACGAAGCAAGCAAAAATTATACCTTCCACTATGTAAAACCATATAATAAACATCCATTGAGATATTTTGGCTAAGTACAATCATAGGTTCCTAAAAATTATTAGTGGCCTAAAAATGATGCAGCCTATAATTCCCTATGAAAGTGCTATTGCTACTATGCTAATGCTAAGATCACACAAACACTTTAAAATGCTGTGTAGGGTTTCAGGAGTGCTTACTGTATTTTTTATCTGATAGAGACAACTAGTTGCAGATTCCTTACCTTAGAATTTCCCCAAAGCGTCAGACTGGATCCGAAGATTTTTTTTTTTGCAATACCCTTGCTCAAGCAGGTAGCGTTGGTCGACTCCATGGGCGTTGTTGGCGTCGTAGTCGCTGTGATGACATCGGGAGTAGTATATAGACACCGCCTTCTTACAGTGACGACAGTTCTTTTCTCTCCGTGCCATGTGCTGATCCGAAGAGGATCTACCCTGGTCTGTTTTTGACCAAATTCGACCATTTTGTTGAGTTTTCCAGTGAGATATTTGGTGCGTCGATGATGTCCCCGAAGACTGGATTCAAGCAGTACGAGCACTGTCACCGCACGATGTCGGTTACAGATCCTCATCGGGTTTGTCTGTGGTGTCTCGAGCGCGACCACGACCCAAAGTCGTGCTCCGAGTGCAGGGCCATGCACCCAAAGGCTTTGAGGGAGCGGTCCCTAAAGCTAATGGCGGCCCGGCACTCAACTCTGTGTAAGTCTCTGTCTCATTCGAGAGGAAGGTCTCAAACGTTTGCAGAGCTATCACTCATCTTCTTCAAAATACTCAGGTCAAGGTAAGAAGAAGTCGAAGAGATCACATTGCTCTCCGACTTCGCCCCGTCGCTCCGCTGGCGCGACAGGGGAAGAGCGTTGATGCTCAAGGCCTCCGTCTGCAGAGCCTGCGTCTGGGTCGACTCCACGCTTCCCCGAGTTTCCCGGTGCTGGAGCGACCCCCACCCAACTTAAAGAATTGTATGAGGCTGTGCGCCTCATCTTTGGGCGGACTGACACTGATACGGTGCCTTCGGGCCCAAGGAATTCGGTTGAGGGGCTTTCAGGTTCTGTGCCAGCGGCTTCGGCTCCGGCCACCAGGGTCACCTCCGGATCCACTCGCAGATCTGCACCGGCGCCAGTCGCACCTTTGAGACCTTCTCCTGACATTGGTAGTGCCCAGTATCGATTTCAACCCAATCCTTATCCCCGACGACTCGGAGTCGGAACGGCATCAGACGCCACCGCCTTTGTCTTCGATGGGGCCTATTCGCCCCGGGTCAGATTCGGACCCTTTTTCCTATGGGTATAAATTTGGGGAGGAATTGGAGGGATCCCTAGACCCTTATGAATAGCAGGATGACCCATCTTTGGACTGGGCTCAGAAATTGGGCGACGCCAGTGGTCTGGATATTCCAAGGCTACGGCTCGGTCCCTTGGCCTTTCCTCTGCCCCTCGCCCCCACACAGTCCGCTTTTTACCCCTTTTGTGGCCACCGAAGGGGCTCCCTGTTGCGTCCTCCACCCAGCCACTGTGTCACCCATGCTGTTCAGCCTCTGCCTGGCCCGGGATGTGGAATCCCACGTGGGCGTGGGACAGGGATCCAGCGGTCTGCCCAGTCCACCTCTGCCCCCGCTGCAGCCTCCAAATCCTCGTAGTCCGTCCCCTCACTCCCATCCAGTTAGCGGCAGGTTTCCCCATTACCTGCCCCATTGGGAATCCATCACTATGGACAGGTGGATTTTGCAGAACATTTGAAAGGGCTACTCCCTCCCTTTTGAATCTGCTCCACCAGCCATGCCTCCATCCTTCAGTCATCTTCCAGAGGATCATTTGGCACTTCTGCACCAGGGAGTCGCAGCTCTCTTGGCCAAGGGAGCTATAGAAAAGGTCCCTGTGCCCAAAGTAGGTCGTGGTTGTTATTCCCGCTACTTTCTGGTGCCGAAAAAGGATAAGGGCTTACGTTCTGTCCTAGATCTTTGGGACCTGAACTACTTCCTTAAGAAGGAGTCATTCAAAATGCTCACCCCGGCTCAGGTTCTGTCTGCCTTGGAACCAGAAGACTGGATGGTAGTGTTGGACTTGCAGGATGTTTATTTCCACATTCCCATCCTGCCTGCCCACAAACGTTACCTACGATTCTTGGAAGGTTGCGAGCACTTTCAGTTTACCATGCTCCCCTTTGGCCTTACCAGCGCCCCTCGGGTGTTCACGAAAGTGATGGTGGTGGTTGCAGCTCATCTGCGCAGGTTAGGGGTGTCAGTCTTCCCCTACCTCGATGACTGGCTGTTAAAGGCGGACTCGCCCCAGAGAGTCATCTCCCAACTTCATACTATGGCGAACCTCCTGCACATGCTGGGTGTCACTATAAACATGCCAAAGTCACACCTGACTCCTTCTCAGACACTCCCTTTCATCTGAGATGTTCTGGACATATTGCAGTTTCTGGCTTTTCCTCTTGAAAAGCGAGCCCGAAACATTCAGGCTATGATTCCGATCTTTCGGCCTCAGTCTTGGGTTTCGGTGAGACTGACTCTGAGGCTGCTGGGCCTCATGGCCTACTGCTAGTAACACATGCCAGATGGCATATGCAGGTTCTGCAGTGCGACCTGAAGTTCCAGTGGGCGCAGCATATGGGAAATCTCTCTGAAATGGTCCAGATCTCAGATGGGACTACGAAAGACCTGCAGTTGTGGTTTTCGAATCCACATTGGGTCCACAGCAGATCTCTCTATAGTGACAGATGCGTCACTTCTGGGTTGGGGTGGCCACATGGGAAAGGCAGAGATCAGAGGCCTCTGGTGTAGGAAGTTGGCTCTGTATATACTATTTCAAAGTAAGAAATAGTGTGCACAGAGTCCAAGGGTTCCCCTTAGAGGTAAGATAGTGGTAAAAAGAGATCATTCTAATGCTCTATTTTGTGGTAGTGTGGTCGAGCAGTAGGCTTATCAGAGGGAAGTGTTAAGCATTTATTGTACAGACACAGGCAATAAATGAGGAACACACACTCAAAGACTGATTCCAGGCCAATAGTTTTTTATATAGAAAAATATATTTTCTTATCACAATAGCATGTACAGTTGTGACAAAAATGGCAATAAGCTATTTTAAAAGTGGACACAGTGCAAAAATGCAAAAAATCAACAGTTCCTGGGGGAGGTAAGTAATTGTTAAGTTCACAGGTAAGTAAAACACTTACAGGGTTCAAAGTTGGGTCCAAGTTAGCCCACCGTTGGGGGTTCAAGGCAATCCCAAAGTTACCACACAAGCAGCTCAGGGCCGGTCAGGTGCAGAGGTCAAAGAGGTGCCCAAAACACATAGGCTTCAATGGAAACAGGGGTGCCCCGGTTCCAGTCTGCAAGCAGGTAAGTATCAGCGTCTTTGGAGGGCAGACCATGGGGGTTTTGTAGGGCACCGGGGGGGACACAGATAGGCACAGAAAGTACACCCTCAGCGGCACAGGGACGGCCGGGTGCAGAGTGCAAACAGGCATTGGGATTTGTATTGAAAGCAATGGGGAGACCCGGAGGTCTCTTCAACGATGCATGCAGGCACAGGGGGGGCTCCTCAGGGTAGCCACCACCTGGGCTATGCAGAGGGTCGCCTGGGGGTCGCTCCTGCACTGGAGTTCGGTTCCTTCAGATCCTGGGGGCTGCGGGTGCAGTGTTGGTTCCAGGCGTCAGGTTCCTTGTTACAGGCAGTCGAGGTCAGGGGGAGCCTCTGGAATTCCTCTGCAGGCGTCGCTGTGGGGGCTCCGGGGGGTCAACTCTGGCTACTCATGGTCTCGCGGTCGCCAGGGAGACCTCCCTATAGTGTTAGTTATCCGCATGTCGAGCCGGGGGCGTTGGGTGCAGAGTGGAAAGTCTCACGCTTCCGGCGCGAAACTTGGGGTCTTTAAAAGTTGCTTCTTTGTTGCAGAAAGTTGCAAGTTGTTGAACAGGGCCGCTGTTCTCGGGAGCTTCTTGGTCCTTTAGATGCAGGGCAGTCCTCTGAGGCTTCAGAGGTCGCTGGTCTCTGTTGGATGTGTCGCTGTTGCATTTTTCGTTGAAGTAGGGAGAAAGGCGGGTGGAGCTGGGGCCAAATCAGTTGTTGTCTCACTGCATGGTTTCAGGTCAGCCGTCCTTCTTCTTCTTTAGGTTGCAGGAATCTATCTTCCTCGGTTCTGGGAGCCCCTAAATACTGAATTTAGGGGTATGTTTAGGTCTGGGAGGGCAGTAGCCAATGGCTACTGGCCCTGAGGGTGGCTATACCCTCTTTGTGCCTCCTCCCTGTGGGGAGGGGGGCATATCCTAATCCTATTGGGGGAATCCTCCTTCTACAAGATGGAGGATTTCTAAAAGTAAGAGTCACCTCAGCTCAGGACACCTTAGGGGCTGTCCTGACTGATGGTGGACTCCTCCTTGTTTTTCTAATTATCTCCTTCAGCCTTGCCCCCAAAAGTGGGGGCAGTGCCCAGAGGAGCGGGCAGCTCCACTAGCTGGGATGCCCTGTGGTGCTGTAACAAAAGGGCGTGAAGCCTTTGAGGCTCACCGCCAGGTGTTACCGTTCCTGCAGGGGGAGGTGAGAAGCACCTCCACCCAGTACAGGCTTTGTTCCTGGCCACAGAGTGACAAAGGCACTCTTGCCATGTGGCCAGCAACAGGTCTGGTGTGTGGCAGACTGGCAAAAACTAGTCAGCCCACACTGGAAGTCGGGTATGGTTTCAGGGGGCATCTCTAAGATGCCCTCTAGGTGTATTTTACAATAAATTGCACACTGGCATCAGTGTGCATTTATTGTGCTGAGAAGTTTCATACCAAACTTCCCAGTTTTCAGTGTAGCCATTATGTTGCTGTGGAGTTTGTGTTTGACAGACTACCAGACCATATACTCTTATGGCTACTCTGCACTTACAATGTCTAAGATTTTGCTTAGACACTGTAGGGGCATAGTTCTCATGCACTTATGCCCTCACCTGTGGTATAGTGCACCCTGCCTTAGGGCTGTAAGGCCTGCTAGAGGGGTGACTTAACTATGCCACAGGCAGTGTGAGGTTGGCATGGCACTCTAAGGGGAGTGCCATGTCGACTTAGTCTTTTTCTACCCACCAGCACACACAAGCTGGGAAGCAGTGTGCATGTGCTGAGTGAGGGGTCCCTAGGGTGGCATAAGACATGCTGCAGCCCTTAGAGACCTTCCCTGGCATCAGGACCCTTGGTACCAGGGGTACCAGTTACAAGGGACTTACCTGGGTGCCAGGGTTGTGCCAATTGTAGGGAAAGAACACTGGTGCTGGGGCCTGGGTAGCAGGGTCCCAGCACACTTTCAAATCATAACTTGGCATCAGCAAAGGCAAAAGGTCAGGGGGTAACCATGCCAAGGAGGCCTTTCCTTACATCTGGTTTCCGGTGGGGTCTGGGCTCAATATCAATCTTCTGGAGCTCCGGGCGATCAGGCTTGCGTTGAAAGCATTTCTTCCCTCTGTCAAAGGGAAAGTAGTGCAGATGTTCACGGACAATACTACCTCCATGAGGTACTGCAACAAACAGGGCGGAGTAGGGTCCTGGACTACGCCTCTGGACATGGCTGGAACATCAGGACATTACCCTGATGGTTCAACATCTGGCGGGTTCCCTCCACGCCAGAGCGGATGAACTGAGGCGTCGATGCAGAGCCGATCAGGAATGGTGTCTTCATCCAGAGGTGGCGCAAGGCCTCTTTCAGCAGTGGGGAGAGCCTTGGTTAGATCTGTTCGCCTCCGTAGAGACCGCATAATGTCAGCTGTTTGCCGCGTTGGAGTTTCCAAGGCGGCACTCGCTCAGAGATGCCTTTTGTCCAGAGTAGAACTCCAGCCTCCTTTCCGCCTTTCTGCCTATATTACTTCTGCCCAGAGTTCTCAAGAAGATCAGGAACAACCGGGCCCAAGTCATCTTGGTGGCCCCAGACTGGGCATGGAGAGTTTGGTATCCAGAGCTACTGAGCATGTCCATCGATCCTCCACTCAGACTGCCCCTTCGGGCGGATCTTCTGTTGCAGCAACAGGGGACGTTTCTTCACCCGAACCTGTCTAACCTCCGCCTTCATATGTGGAGATTGAGCGGCGACAGTTTACGACTTTTGATCTTCCACCCGAAGTCTGTGATGTTATCTTGGGAGCAGCCGTCCCTCAACCAAAACTGTATACGCCTGTTGTTGTAATACATTTGTGGCATGGTGTACCAACAAATCTGTTGACCCCCCCTGCCCCTCTATCCGAGGTTCTTCTGTTCATTCTTTCTTTGGCCCAGCAGGGCTCTGCTTTGGGCACCCTTAAAGGGTATTTATCTGCCATTTTGGCCTTCCTTAGGTTATCTGATCAACCCTCACTTTTTAAATCTCCTATTGTGAGTAGATTCCTAAAAGGCCTGACCCATTTATTTCCTTGCACTCCATTTATCATGCCTCTGTGGGACCCCAATCTTGTCCTTATTTGGTGTGTACTCCCTTTGAGCCGATGCATAATTGTCCATTGCGGCTCCTCATCTTCAAAACTGTCTTTCTTGTTGCTATCACCTCTCCTCGCAGGTTGACTGAGCTTCAAGCCCTTTCATCTAAACCTCCTTACTTGTCTGTGCACCCTGACAAAGTGGTGTTGCGCACTAAGGCTTCTTTCCTTCCAAAGGTTGTTACGCCTTTTCATGTAGGCTAGTCCATTACCCTGCCTACTTTCTACGCACCCCCTCTTCCTTCCCATGAGGAGGAGAGACTCCGCCGTCTGGACCCAAAAAGAGCATTGGCGTTCTATTTTAATCGTACTAAAGATTTCAGGGTGGACGATCAACTCTTTGTTGGGTATGTGGGTGCGGAAGAAGGGAAGGCGGTGCAAAAGCATACCACCTCTTGATGGGTGCTTCTTTGCATCAAAATGTGCTACGCATTGACCAAGAAGCAGCCTCCTGAGTGCTTGCATGCTCATTCCACCCATGCAACTGCTGCTTCCACTGCGTTAGCACACAGAGTTCCTGTTCTGGATATGCAGCTACATGGGCGTCCCTGCACACGTTTGCTAAACATTACTGCCTGGACAGTCAGGTCTGTCGAGACGGCTACTTTGGTCGTTTGGTCCTGCAGGACTACCTAGTATGATCTTGGATCACAGCCCACCAATGAGGATGGCAACTAGAAGTCTCTATCAGATGTACAAGTTACTTACCTTCGGTAACAAAATATCTGGTAGAGACATATCCTAGTTGCAGATACCTTACCGCCCACCCATCCTCCCCACTTGCGAACTGATTCAGGGGACAGGGATTCCCCTTTCAGGTCCTTAGCTCTGGCGCACCAATCTCAGTGTTATTAGCAGCTCTGCGCTTCGACGTGGAAAGTCATTAAAAGAAACTGACGTCACTGTGCAAAGACAACGTCTATGTACTACTTCCGACATCATCACAGCGACTACGACGCCAACAAGACACCCGCAGAGTCGACCAACGCCACCTACTGGCGCACAAGGGTATTGTTCGAAGAAAAATCTCCAGATCTAGTCTGACGCCATAGGGGAAATTCTAAGGTAAGGAATCTGAAACTAGAATATGTCGCTACCAGATATTTTGTTATCAAAAGTAAGTAACTTGTACTTTAGAGCACTCCAAACTGAAGCTGAATGTTCTTCAGCTGGAGTGCAGAGGCATCATGTTGGTGGTGCGATGGCTGCACATTGTGGTCTAAAAAATGTTTTTCACTTATCAAACTGTAATATATGAATTTATAATGTTGATAAAAGGTATTGGTAACTTTTTGACAAAGCAAATAGGTCTGTCATATATATTGATGTGCGGACCCCTTGATAAAGCCAGTAGGCTTTCCTCTTTTTATATTTTGTTGTTTTGACCCTTTGATGAAGCCAGTAAGACTGCCTTATTTAAAATGACATAGCCGTGCACGGCCAGAGTTTAGGAACCAACTCAACATTGTGCATGATGCTGGACATCTTACTTTATGTTAAAAAGACATAGAAATTCACTGAGCAAATCAATGGTTTAAGTGGCGTTAAAGTTAGGAATTGTAATACTGTCCTACTTTACATTTAGAAAAACCTTAGAAATTCACTATAAACAATTAAGGTGAAAGTGACGTTATAGTTAGTTGAAAATGTCAGTTAAAACATAACATTTTAAATTAACAAAACTACTAAATTTCACTGATTATTGATATCTCAAGTAACTGTAACTTGTGCCCTTAGTAACAATAAGCCATGCCCTCGTCATGCACTGCTTAGTACCTTCACATATTACATCACTCATGACATGTTCTCTAACATCATTTATAACATCAGTGTAATATCTGAAATTACATTGATGACAGTACTGTGTCTGGCGGGGCAGGGTTAATATTACTTTAGGGCATCAGTAGTAGTTACTTGACATAACTACAACTGTTGAAATTCAGTGGTTTTGTTTGTTCAAAACAGTATGTTTTGACTGACATCTTCACCTAACTATAACGTCCCTTCAATCTTTCATTTTCCAGTGCATATAGGTCTTGCAAACCCAACCATCAAGATATACATACCTTTTTAACCTAAATTTCTCAAACACCTCTGAATTGATAAACACCACATCACAAAAAGCAGTTTCTGGGTAAAAATCTAGCTTTCTGCCAAAGTTGGTGTAATTCAGTTCAGCCATTTGGGCTGTAGTGCTGATCAGAATTCCCTATGGAAATAGCATGGGGAAATTTAATTTTAAAGCAAGATTTAGCCCAGGCCCCAACAAAGTACCCGTAAGGGTCTCATTAAAAGGCAGAAAGGGATCAGTGGGTGTGTTCCCTGGCTGAAGGATCTCTGTAAGATCACTGGTCTTGAGCTCCAAGATAGAGCGTTAGAGGCCAGAGATTTCTGCCACCCTATGCATTACCATGGCATATGAAGCATCCTTCTCAGTGGGCAGACCAGGGGTTGAGAGGAGTCCCAGTTCAGAGAGGATATCGAGGCCACTAGCCTCTTGCAGGTCGTCATACCAATTCTGTTTGCCAGTCTCAACACCCACATTGTAATGATTATCCCAATCCAAGCTGAAGAGTGTGTGCATTCATCTTGATGGAGGGAGATTGAGCAGCAGAAGTGGGCCTCCATGGCACACGAGCATGGCCTAGGTCAAGAAGACAATTTGGTCCTCTCCTTCCGGCATTGACGGAGATGGCGTCAAATCACTGGGAACCGTGGCACCAAAACTAGGAGCAAAAGTGAAGCCAGTGGTGGTCCAAGGAGGTCTGAGAGGCTCCAGATTGTGACAAGGGCAAACCGGATCATGGTAATCCAGGTGTAGAACCTTTCTGGTCAGTAGGACCCGAGGGTACACCAGAGGGACTCAGCAATGATTTAAAGAGTCAGAGAATGGCCTCACAGAACTCTTCAATCTGTTTAGGAGTGATGGAAGGCCTCAGAAACTTGGGTTGTGCCAGTACTAGTTGCAGGATTGGCTCCAAAGTCAAACAACTTCAGGAGTGAGATCAAGTTGCTGTTACTAGAGACTTTGATCTGGATGAAGACCAGCCGCAGGAACGACTCCTGTAACCTCTGGGCCTTGAACAGCACTAGGACTGAACTTTTGACTTGAACCAATCTTGTCATAGAGTCTTGTGGTGCTTGGTGATGCAGAGTTTTGCCTTGCGGTATTGTATGGCCTTCAGATTCATTAATGTGCAACCACTGAAGACCTTGGAGTCATGGCTCGATCACAGGCACCAAAGGCAAATCTGATGAAGATCTGTCACAGACATTTGTTTGCAACAGTTCCTAGAGAGCATAAAGCCTGTTGTGACTCATCCCTTGCACACCGAAAAGGTAAGGGTCTCAAAAGAGAGGACAAGAGGTAACTCTGGCTCCATGTCTGGTGGCAGAAGAAAGGAACTGACAACAGCACGCAGGGGAGCCCCTATATAGGTTCCACAAGTCATTTGCAGAGTGGGATTACATCAGTGTGGAGCCAAGTGGTGCCACTTACCCTCACTTATATGTACTGCTGAAAAGTTTCTAGATCCAGTCTGAGTCCTGGGGAATATTCAAAAGGTGAAGAATTCTCCGTTAGAAGTCTCCATCAGAAAGGCCTTTTATTCCACTGGGTATTTCCCCATGGGCTGGAGTCCCTGGAGGCTGTTTTCAACACAAGGGGCCACTGCTGGTGCCTCTGTCATTTTCCCCAGTTCCCTGGGGTTATTTGCAGCAGGCATGGGGAGGCTTCAAGAGAGAGAGATACAGAGGGAAGGAGGGGAAAAATATAGAGAAAGCTACCACAGAGGGAGAAGAGAGACAGGAAAGAAGAAGCAAGAAAGAATGGATGGCCAGAAAGAAAGAAAAAGGGCATGGAAATTCAAGTAGCGAGCTGGGTGAGCAAGTTTGTCTGGGCTGTTTTTGGTTCCCCAAACATGCACTAAGTCTACTTGTACACAGTCCTGATATTTGAATAACTACTGAACAAGAAGGAACCAAATCAGTCCAATTCCCCAGGCCACCAAGGTACTTCAAATATATCTAGATGGAAATTAGGATACTCTGGTCAACCATATGAAATGCCACTGAGGGTACAGGAAAACAAACACAGAAAAAACCATGTCCAGCATGCAAAAATAGTAAGCAAACAAGATTAGGGCGGTGTTTTCAGTGCAGGAGGTAGCTCATAAAACAGAGTGGATTCTTTTTGCCTCCACCCCTCACCCAGTTAGTCCAAGACCTGTCCTTCAATCACCAATCCAAGAACAGGGAACCCAGTGACAGGCAGTGGGTGGATAAAATGTTGGGACAAAGAAGGTGTTGCTTCTGACTAAGGCAGCCATGTCTAATTTTTAGGTCCTCTTAAAACACTCTGCCAGGGAAGAATTAAACAAAAAGGGCATTTAAGACATGTGATAGAAAGTAATCTGATGGGAGGTTGTCATATGCCTAGAAAGATCAGTTCAGTTGGCAAGCACTTTGTAGTGTAGCAAGAATATTATTCCTAATTAATCCAAATTAATTATAAACGTAGTTAGAAGGAATAGTTTCTTACCTGTAATCCTAGTTCTGTCTCCGGGAATAGCTATTAAAATCATAAGCACTGAATTCTCCCGGCCACGTGCAGGGATTGCAGAGCTATTCTTTCCAAGTCACATTTTCTCACAGTATCTTCGCCTTACTTTGGAAAGGCCAGAAGGTACATGTGACAACAATGTAAAATGTGCAGTCTTAAAACAGGTTATATGGTCAAAGACAGTAAATTCTGATTGTAAAAGATGGAAGGCAAAATGGCATAAGTCCCATCATGCCCTGCAAGTGGAAGTTTACCCAGTTCTGTTTGACATATAAATGTAAAACTTCCTAGCTATTGTAAAGGAAACTTTCAATTATATTAAGGACATGGAGGTGAGGATTATGCAGTCCTTTCTCCATTTTTATTAATTACAGCAATTTCAAAGTTCAACATAGAAAGAGAAAAAACATCTGAAGCACTCCAAATCCTGTGATGCTCCCTTGTCGTCATGGTGACCGATGACCAATCCTGTCCTCGTCTGACAACCGTTTAACTGTCAAACAACCGTCATCCTTCCTCTTCTCCACTGTAGGAAGTTAAGTTCGAGCAACCTCAATCCCACTTGCCATCTCCTGTAAAATAAGTAGATGTGAGAGATCCATCGTCCACTATTGATGTATCCATACCAACATGCTAAACCTACAAATGTCAACCAAAGGGTTATTTGAAATAAACAAGAAAAAAACATTGATTATTACAAATATGAACATTCTTGAATACAGCAATTTAACCATAAGCATCATCAAATTATCTCAGTCTGTTGAAAAACCACCACAGTATGTCGTAGAACGAATGGAAAAGATACACCTATGAAGATGGCAACCTTCATGTTTACGCCTCAATGGAAAACACACCTCCAAAAAACCCAACTACCGGGTGGGGATACTGAAAGTATACGGGAGGGATAATCCTCACCTCCCTGTCCTTAAAAGAATTGAAAGTTTCCTTCACAATAGCTAGAAAATTTTACATTCTGTGTCAGGATCGGAGGCAAGGAGTATGCAAGTTCAAAGCTTACTTACCACCAAAGATGCGGCTTGATGTATTGGTTTAAAATAGAATTTCTTAAAAAATTATCCTGAAGACCAGTCAGCCACATTCATGATATTGTCCAATTTACCACCTACCTGAATAGCTTTAGAGGCCATCACCCCTCTGGTAGGATGTGAACCAAAAACTCCCACATCAATGCCTGCTTCTGTCATAATCCATCTAACCCACCTAGCAATCGTGGGCATAGAAACGGCTTTAGATGGTTTCTTAATAGTGATCAATAATTGTCTCTCCCACGGAGGTCTGCTCTCCTCTGTCATTTCCTCATATGCTTTCAGATACCTCACCACACATAGTTTGGGATTGGACTCAAAACTAGGATAAGATACCGACCTGGTACTTGTTTTAGTCCTCCTTGAGATAGTAAACGTTACCCCCTTTGGGGGTAAAACTCCTGCAGATATGTCCAAAGCCCGGACATCGGGAACCCCTATGCAGGAAACCAGGCACAGTAAAATAGCCAATTTTGCTGAAATCTCCTTTCTGGAAAGAAAATGGTTATCCTGCCAGGATGAAAGAAAATTTAAAACTGTATTAATATTCCACAATGCTAAGTATCTGGGGCATGAGGTCTGGACAATCTAACACCTTTGAGAAGTTTTCTTACCCAGGGGTGTTCACCCACCAGTAAATTGTTAACTTGGTTGTGCTCTGCCGGAATGGCTGAGCTTAACAAGTTAATCGTATAATAGGCTAATCCTGACCTCTAAAGTTCTGCCAGAAAGCTGACTATGAGAGAGACGGGTGCCCCCACGAGATCCACGTGTCGTTCCAGACACCAATGGGACCATTGATTCCAGTCCACACTATACCTCTTAATTGTGCCTGGTGCCCAGGATAGCTTGATAAGGTTGTTAGCGTCTTGTGAAAGTTGCACGTCTTGCCAAGGTCCCCTGAAATCCACCAAGCCATGACGTTTAGGGTCCCTTGTAGCACTAGAGGGTGCTTGCAACCCAACGGTTTCCGAAGGATACCTGGTGACACTGGTAACTTCAGGGGAGCCATCCACGACAGCTCCAACACAAGAACCAATCCCGTACCGTCCACACAAGTGTAACTAGTACCAGAGATGCTTTCTTCCTCCTAACCTGAGCTGCAACCCGCGGAATCAAAAGGATTAGAGGAAAAGCATAGCCCTGAAATTCTGACCAATCCTGTAGAAATGCGTCCACTGCCTGTGCTCCTGGATCCGGTCTCCACCTGAAATACTGACTTTTCAACCTGGACGCGAACAGGTCCACCTTGCAGGGACCCCAATGTGCCATCAGGGATTTAAAAACTGACGCATCCAGTCACCAATCGCTGTAGTCCTTGAGGTGACGGGAGTTCCAGTCCGCCACCAAATTCTGTTGACCCAGAAGGTACTCCGCTGTCACCGTGACTCTGGAGCGTGTGCCGGACAGCTTGTTGATGTACTAGACTGCTGACATGTTGTCCATTCTCAAAAGGACAAGAAGCTTTGTCACATGTTAATGAATGGATTGTGAATGAACCCACCAGGAGCTCCAAACAATTGATATGGAGATCCAGTTCCTCCAAAGTCCATAGACCCCCTATGGAGATCTGACCAAATCTGGCTCCCAGCCCCTCCTGCTGGCAACCTGCCGCAGGTCCCTCCTGATCACTCTTGCAAGCTCCTTCTTGATTTTGGAGATCTTGCCCTCCGAAAGGCTCAAAGTAGCTGAGACCGTGTCTACTAGGAAACCCAGGAAAAACGTGGACTGGGACGGACAAAGCATTGACTTGTCCCTGTTGATCACAAACCCAAGGTCCTGAAGCAACATAATAGTTATGTTCAAGTAATTCAGCAGTTGCTCCCATGACTGGTCCATCAGGAGGATATTATCTAGATAAATTATCAACCTGATGCCCGAGTTCTCAGGATCTCTACGACAGCAGCTTCATGAAACACCACAGACGTATACCCGATCATGCCACTGAAACTGCAGAAAACGCCAGTGAGGCGGGAAAATGGGAACTGTCAAGTATGCGTTATTTAGGTCCAAGCGGACCAACCAATCTCCTTGGAGCAATATATCCTTGATGAGATGGATAGCCTCCATCTTGAAGTGATGGTAGACTATCCACTCGCTGAGTTTCCTGAGATTTATCACAGGACAGAACCCCTTGTCCTTCTTCTCGACCAGGAAAAATGTCTCTCAAGAAACCCCTTGGGTGCAGGGACGTCTGAACTATGGCCCCTTTGCAAAGAAGTTGTTGAATCTCTGACTCTACCAACTAGGACTCTTGCACATTGAAATGAATGGGACGGGGTCTTACTCGTTGGGTCGGGGAACTGTAAAACTCTATGTGGAAACCCGTGACTGTCTCTAGTACTCAGGGATCAGAGGTAATCCGCTCCCAGTTCCTTACAAATAATGACAATCTCCCGCCTATATTTAGAAGGGAAAAAAGGGGAACACTTACCAACAGTTCCTCCTGAGGCACCTAAGCCTCCTCTGGCCCTCCGGGAAGGTCTACTTCTCTAGGCACCCCTATTGGGGAAGAACGTCCCTTTTCTGCCCTCACTGTAGTCATAGTTCCGACGGGCTTGGAATCTGGAGGGGCCTGGTTGAAGAGCACAGCCAGGGGAGCGACCCCTGCCTCTTCCGGCCCCTTGGAAAACCTTCCCCGGTAATATCTTTTTTATGGACGACTGCGCCTTATCTAACACAGAAAAAGTCACCACGAACTTCCCCAGCTCCTTAACAAACGGATCTCCAAAGAGATTGCCTTGCGCTACTGCTCCCGCCTCCAAGCCGGATAACTACCCCAGTTTGGGATAAATTTTTATCAGCAGTGATCTACGCCTCTCAGCCGAGATTGCACAGTTAGCTTTACTGAGCAAACAGACAGCTTGTTGAGCCCAGCCAGTGACAATGTCCATCTGCAAGGGGACCCCAGAATGTTTGGAGGCCTCTGCCATTTCAATGATCTTGGTGATTGGACCCAGGACATCCAAAGGTTTATCCTGGCAAGCCCACCAAGAGCGATCAATACCCTTCCTTGGATTACGCGTATACTTGGAAAAGAATGGACATAATTTAGGGTCAATGGAGGTGGTTACAGCAGCCTTGTCCTCCAGTGCCGGTCTGGGCCATTCCGCCCGCAAGCGGGCTCTGACCTCCTTGTCCTGAGGATGGTGAATGAGCCGCCACCCACTCAGGAGACCTGGGATGATATATGTCTTCTGGTTTGAACATGTCCGACTCCTCTGGCCTGTCCTACTCAAAACTAGAGGTGACAGTCAATGGGCTCCAAGGCCTGCCCAAATCGTGCCCCTCATCCGATGATCCCTCTTCATCGGAGTCACCCCACCTCCCTGATCAGGGAGATCACTGGAAGAGATCCATGTCCAGGGCTGCTGTGCCACCATGCTCTCTGGGTAGTACATCCTCCCGGCAGGGTGTGTACTTTAGCATGCGCTCTTACGGAACGCTTCACGCAGCTTATCAAAGCCTTTGAGGAGCCCCGCGTCACGAGGAGGAGGCCTTGGTAGCGTTGCTGGCGCCGTCACCTACATACCCTAACATGCCCAGGGCGCTGGACACCTGGTCCATAAGCTTATCTACCCTGTCCTGAAAGGGGACGAGAGCCTTTGCAATGGCTTGTGAAAGGATTCTGTCCACCCTGGAGGAAGGTGACGCTGGGAGGGCCAAACCTCCTAAGCAGCCGAGAAAGGGGCATAAGCATGGTTCTCCCCAGGATCCATGAAAAAAATGCCCAGGTTAGGCTAATTTATCACTTATTCCAAGGAATATCAATGCGTTAGGGGTGGGTGCACCAGTAATCACCATACAAATACCAGGGTAACCCCTCGCTATGCTCCAGAATATACAAGTTATGTGAGTAGTGTTGAAAGAAAGACCCGGGCTCTGCTGAGTAAACCAGCCTTCCCACACGGGGTTAATATATTTGACAGGCCGAGACTGTTCTTACCGCACACGCGGTGTCAGCGAGGGTTGGGAAGGCAAAAATAGACGGGACCGCAATGGCACGGTACGATCCTCCCCGCTCACACCAGCAATCGCAGGGAGCAAAGAAAAACGCTTTTGATGCAATTGTCAAGTGCCTGACGGAATACCCAGTGGCACGAAAGTGCACTCCGCGCGTCACCGCACACGCGCTCTGGCCAAAGACTACCGTACGACGAGAACCTACCAAAGGAGGAAGAAAAATAATTAGCAGCCACTGCAACCACAGCGTTACTTTAGGCAGCAATAAGTAAAAGGCAATCCCCACACCCCACAAAGAAAGTTAAGGAAGCGAGGACTTAACTGATGATGCAGCAGTAAAGAAAGAGGAAGGACGACGTTTTTTTGACAGTTACATGGTTATCGGACAAGGACAGGATTGGTCATCAGTCACCATGATGACGAGGGAGCATCATGGGAGTTGCAGTTTTCAAATTTTTGGACATTTGAAATTGCTGTAATTAATAAAAGTGGAGAAAGGACTGCATAATCCTCGCCTCCGGTCCTGACAAAGAATTAACAGGATAGAGTTATCCTTATTTTATCTCGCCTCTAGGGGAGAAGGGTGTGTTGCTTATGATTTCTGAGACAGAAGTAGGATTACAGGTACAAAACCATTCCTTCTCTCAGGGGATCTCCATTGATAATCATAAGCACTGAATAGATTAGCTAGTTCATACCCAAAGAATAAAGGGGCTCCTTACGAACCCTGGCCGCACGGTGGTCTGAACCGCCATATAATGAGCACAGGGAGGGCCGCCTGTGGCGGCCTTCATCCACTGACAGGCTACCGCTGCCAGGCAGCCTGATGACAGAGGAAATCATTATCCGACAGGCCAGCGCTGCAAGCAGCGCTGCCCTTTAGATAATTAACCCTTTTCCTCCAGCCTTTACCTGGCGGGTTCCCCCGCCAGAGAAAGGCTGGCGGAAGGGGTGCTCTGGGGCCCCCCTCAGGGGCCCTGCACTGCCCATGCCCTTGGCAGCATAGGGGCCCCGTGCAGTGCCCCGTCGCGCAGGTCACGCCTACATTTGGAGCCGCTGTCAATGTTACAGCCCTTTTCGTTGCTGGGCTGGCAGTTGAAACGCTGTTTCCGCCCGCCGGGCCAGCACGGCCCAGCAGGGAAAACATTATACGGCCAGCAGGGGGGTAGTCGCGCTGGCGGTCTTCTGTTGACCGCCAGCACTGATAATGAGGCCCATAATCTATAATACTGGGAGATAACCCATATCCCAGGGACCGGGTATACACAATATCAGATGTAAATGGTCCCCAAGGGAGAAGTGTCGCCCTTGACTCCCACGGCCACTCTTTTTATTGTTCTGGAACCCCTCTTGAAAGGTTTTAAGCCTGTAGAACAAGTTACTTACCTTCGGTAACGCCCTTTCTGGTGCATACACTAGCTACCTGTGGATTCCTCACATAATGAATTTTCCCTCATGCGTCAGCATCCGATGGAAATGTTCTTCTGGCTCTGCACGCTGACGAGGACGTCACAATTGCCCGACTCCCACGCGATGCCGTCTGACGTCATCAAGGCAATAAGAGGTCCTCGCCGGCGTGCTGACCATTTTTTTACGTGCCTTTGAGGCGAACCGGTGACTACCAACAATACCTAATTGAAATGAACTCCATAATACCATATACATAACAAAACTATATATATATATATATATATATATATATGTATATATATATATATATATATACCTATATGTACATACATATATCACATATATAAACAATGGCAACAGTACATACATATCAATAATATACAGATACACACCCAAGGAAAACTTGTTAAGACCATCCAGGCAACGGGGAGGCAGGTGGGACTGTGAGGAATCCACAGGTAGCTAGTATATCCACCAGAAAAGGCGTTACCGAAGGTAAGTAACTTGTTCTTCTGATGGATACAACTACCTGTGGATTCCTCACATAATGAATAGAGTCCCAAAACAGTACCGCACTCGGAGGTGGGTGCCTGAATGGTAAAACCAAGAAATCCTGCAGCACAGACTGTGCTAAATGGCCATCCCTCCTGACTTCAGAATCCAAATAAAGTGTGGAGGGATGCCCAAGTTGCAGCCTTACAAATGTCAACTACAGGAACACCTCTAGCCAAGGCTGAAGAAGCCGACTTAGCCCTAGTGAAATGGGCTCTTATCCCAACAGGAGGTTCCTTCTTCGCCAGAGAATAACACAATTTGATGCAAAGAATGACCCACCTGGATATTGTTGTCCTGTGGACCGCCTTGCCTTACCTCTTCCCCACATAGCCGACGAAGAGTTGATCTTCCAGTCTGAACTCTCTTGTCCTGTCGACGAAGATGCTCAATGCTCTTCTCGGATCTAGTCGGTGTGGACTGTACTACATGAAAGGGTGTAACAACCTTTGGTAAGAAAGCTGCCTTGGTCCTTACCACCACCTTGCCCTCATAAAAGGAAGTGTACGGTGGCTTCACGCTAAGTACCTGGAGCTCACTCACCCTCCTAGCAGATGTAATGGCAACTAGAAAAACAGTTTTTAAAACTAATAACCTTAAGGGACATGAATGCATTGGTTCAAATGGTGAACCCATCAGAAATGTTAGTACTAAGTTTAAGTCCCACTGAGGCATAATAAAGGGAGCGGGAGGGAACCTGTTAGTTAGACCCTTAATGAATCTCAAAACTAATAGGGACTTAAACAAGGAAGGTTGGTCAGGTAGACACAGAAAGGCTGACAGCACCAACAAGTATCCCTTAACAGTCGTGACTGCACAACCCCTCTGCGCCAAGGATAGCGCAAATGACAAAATGTCCGCTAAGTAGGCACGTAAGGGATCAATTTGCTTCTCTCCACACCAAGTCACAAATTTAGCCCACCTGCTAGCATAGATAGATTTGGTGGAGTGTCGCCGGGCCGATAAAATAACGTACAGCACTTCTGGCGGGAGAGAAAAGGAACTCAGATTGCCCGTTCAATCTCCAGGCATGAAGGTGCAGGCCCTGGAGGTGGGGGTTTCGAACCTACCCCCGCGACTGCGAGAGGAGCTCTGGCCTGTAAGGGAGACGGAGCGGAGGGCACAGAGAGAGATGGAGGAGATCTGAGTACCATACCCTTCTTGGCCAATCCGGAGCTATCAAGATAACTTGGGCCTGGTCTTGGAGAATCTTCCTCAGCACCCGAGGGAAATGCATAAAGAAACTGGCGGGACCAGGACCTCTGAAACGCATCTCTCAGCGCTCCTTGCACCAGATACTGGAGGCTGCAGAATGACGGGCAGTGCACGTTCTCTCGAGAGGCAAACAGGTCTATCTGTGGATACCCCTACACCCGGAAGATGTAAAGGACCATGTCTGGATGAAGTCCAACTCGTGATCGGTCGAGATGAGCCGACTGAGACTGTCTGCACGTACGTTCAAAACCCAGGCCAAATGGTTTGCCACTAAGCATATCCGATGGCATTATGTCCAGGACCAGAGCCGCAGAGCTTCTCTGCAGAGAAGGTACGACCCCACTCCTCCCTGTTTGTTTACATACCACATCGCAGTAGTGTTGTCCATCAGGACATACCCAGACCGACCGCGAAGGGAAGGGAGGAAGGCTTTGAGAGCCAGACTTAGCGCCCGCAATTCCAACAGATTGATGTGAAACATCTGTTCCACTGGAGACCAATGACCTTTGATCTCCAGGTACCCTAGATGAGCTCCCCACCCTAGAGTGGAGGCATCTGTCATAACCGTGGCCACTGGAGGAGGTAGCGAAAACAGCCGATCTTGGGAAAGGTTGCAGGTCGCAGCCCACCATCGTAGATCCGCTGCAGTGTCTCTGGAGATCTTTATCGACTCCTCGAGATCCCCTCTGTGTTGAAACCACTGCCTGCAGAGGAACCACTGAAGAGCCCTCATGTGCCAGCGTGCATGAGTGACCAACAGAATGCAAGAAGCGAACAGACTGGGCAGAAAAAGGACCTTGAGGACTGGAACGACCGCTCCATTCTGAAACACTGGAATCAATGCATGAATGTCCTAAATCCGCTGAGGCGTAGGAAAGGCCTGACTCAATGTTGTGTCCAGTACTGCCCCTATGAACAGGAGGCATTGAGAGGGCTCTAGGTGAGATTTGGGCACGTTCACAGAAAAGCCCAGATCGAACAACAACTGGTTGTGATCTGCAGATGGTGCAGCACGATCTCCGGAGACTTGGCTTTGAGCAACCAATCGTCCAGGTAAGGGAATACCGCTATCCCCCTCCTCCTGAGTTCTGCTGCAACCACCGCCATCACCTTTGTGAAGACTCGAAGTGCTGAAGTAAGACCAAACGGAAGGACCGCAAACTGATAGTGTTGCAATCCCACCATAAACTGGAGATACTTCCTATGCGACTTGAGTATAGCGATATGAAAGTAAGCATCCTGCAAGTCGACAGACACCACCCAATATCCTTCATTCAACGCCAAAAGTACCTGCGCCAGGGTCAGCATTTTGAATTTCTTCTGTTTTAGGAACCAATCCAAAATCCTCAGGTCCAGGATTGGTTCCAAACAACCATCCTTCTTGGGGATCAGGAAATATCTGAAATAACAACCCTGACCCCTCTCCTGCTCTGGGACCAACTCCACTGCACCTTTTGACAAAAGGACTAGAACCTCCTGTTGTAGCAACAGGAGATGGTCTTCCGTACAGAAGGATGGGCGGGGAGGGATGGGAGGAGGAAACTCCCGAAAGGGAAGAGCATAGCCTTTCCCCACAACATCGATGACCTAGGAGTCCAATGTTATTGACTCCCATATATGGAGAAAACACAATAACCTCCCCCCTACAGGAGATGCATGTGAAGGGATTGATGGAGGACTAAGGCTGCTTCCCCTGCTGTACCCCCCCACCCCCGGAGGAAGAGGCAGTGTGCTGCTGGGTGGACCGTCTCATACAAACTCTACCCCACCCCTATATGATCTATAGGGGTGAGCAGCATTAGGTTGCTGTCCTGCTGACTGGAATCTCCCCCGAAAGGAAGAGTCATGTCCAAACCCCCTGGACCTCCTAAATGATCTTAAAGGAGTAGAGGTGGAAGCTTGCAAGCCCAAGGATCTTGTCCTACTCTCCTTGAACCGTTCCAAGGCAGAGTCAGCTTTTGTTCCGAAGAGTTTGTCCCCATCAAAAGGTAAGTCTAGGAGGGTAGACTGTACATCGGAAGAGAATCCCGACGACCTTAACCAGGCTTGTCTTCTGGTCGCTATGGATGTGCCCATTGCCCTGGCCACTGAATCAGATGTGTCTAGCCCTGACTGGATGACCTGAGTTGCTGCCGCCTGTGCATCAGCCAAAAGGCTCAGAACCTACTGTGACGATCCAGTCTGAGCAGTCTTGGCCTCCTCTATTAGGGTATAGATGTACCTGCCCAAGACACAGGTTGCATTTGTCGACTTTAGGGCCATACTACATGAAGTGAACGTTTTCTTTGCGGACTGTTCCATTTTCTTGGATTCTCTGTCTGACGGGACCCCAGGAAAGGACCCGGGAGCTGTACGCGAAGAACATGAGGCTTGCACCACCAAACTCTCCGGAGTCAGGTGTTTTTAAAGAAATCCTGGGTCCCTTGGAGCCACTCGGTACCTTCTCGCTACAGATCTATTCACTGCTACAGAAGACACAGGCTTTTTCCACACCTCCAACATTGGATCCATGAGCCCCTCATTAAAGGGGAGAAGCGGTTCCGCCACAACTGAAGCAGGGTGCAATACGTCAATAAGGATGTTAGTCTTAACTTCAGCAGCGGGAAGTAGAAGATCAAGAAAATCCGCCGCCTTCCTCACCACTGAGTGAAACGATGCCGCCTCTTTTGTGTACTCCCCCGGAGAAGCCAAGTCCCATTCGGGGGAAGTGTCCAGACCACTGCTGGATTCCAAGCCCTGTAAGTCCCCCAGGGGCTCACTGATCTCACCCTCTTCCAGAAGCTGTCTCCTATAATCCTGCTCTTCAAGTAGTCGAAGAGCTTTTCTCCTGGAGCGCAGTCTGGCCTCAATTCTTGGAGTTGACAAGGCGTTTATCGACACTGAAGACCTTGGTTGGCGTCGATTATCGGATCCATCCGACTCCGGATCCATCGGCGCCGTGGGTTGATGGACCACCCTCTCCGGCATCGATTGAAGCCGAGGCGAAAACATCGGCGCCGGGGCAGCAAAAGTCATCGGCGTCACAGGCCTTCTAGGCAACGCCACCGGTACTGGCGCCGAACCACCACCTCCCACAGGCCAGAGAGGCATGAAGGGCGTTTGTCTGCACGGAGCCGGAACACCCAAGTCAAATGCCATAGGACCCGAAGGTCCAGCAGATCCTCCGCCCAGGGCCATGTGGGTGAAGATATTAAACATCGCATTTAAAAATGCGGCTGGATCCGTACCTGGCACCGGGAATGCTGGGTACTCCTGCGGCGCCGGTGCTTGAGGTGGAACAGGCGTCGGCTTGGGTACCTCAGATTGCGCCTGTGAGACATCCGGACTCTGATGAGGTTCAACCTCATAAACAGATGGCGCCAGAGAAGCAGGAGGTGTCGACGGTTGAGGTGTCAAAGTCGGGCTAACTTCCCAACCCGTACGGTGCCGAGCCAACGGCGTCTTCGAGCGGGACCGGTCCTTACTCGACCGACGCCGTGAACCATGCCGGCGCCGGGAGTTATGACACCGCCTCTTATGAGACTTCGAAGACTTAGAAGAAGATCTTCAATGATGATGTTTCTCCTTCTTCTTCTTCGTCGCCAAGAATAACTTAGCTTCCCGCCCTTTAGTGCTTTGGGGTTCATCCGCTGACATGAACCGCACTCCTCAACATCATGATCGGAACTGAGACACCACAAGCAATCGATATGTGGATGGATCCATAACCGACATATGGCCCCACACTCCCTGCAGAGTTTAAACCCAGATTTTCGTGGCTGGGACATTATTAACTAAGTATCACTACACAGAGATACAGTTGCTCCCTGGAGCCTCGAAGAAATAACCGCCACTCAAAGGCACGGAAAAAAGGGAACTGACACCAGCATGCCGGCGAGGACCTCTTATTGCCTGGATGACGTCAGACGGCGTCCCGTGGGAGTCGGGCAATTGTGACATCCTCGTCGACGTGCAGACCTAGAAGAACATTTCCGTCGGATGCTGGAAAATTCATTATGTGAGGAATCCACAAGTAGTTGTATCCATCAGAAGTGTCTGTTTGCAGCGGTGGTCTCTCATTTGCAAAAACATTATCCAAAAAAATCTTCCTGAAAGATTTTCGCAATTCTATTTTGAGTTAAAAAAAATTGGTTCTAGAAGTTGGTAAAAAAGACAGACCCTTACGTAATACAGACAGCTTATCTGGCGATAACCTGTAGTTAGAGAGATTAAAGATGGGAGTCATACTGGTGGTCCTATCACTCAGAACAGTTAATTCCAGGAACGCCACAGAGAGATACAGACAAGCTGCCCACATTACACTTGGTAGAATAAGAGAGTACTCTGGCAATAAGTAATACTTCTGACATGACCACCAAAATGGCTCCCATCTTTAACCTCCCTAAGTACAGATTATCGCCAGATGAGAAGTCTTTAAGTTAGGGTCTCTCTTTTGTACCAACTTCTAGAATCAATTTTTTTAAAATCAAAATAGAAATGCGAATTGTTTTCAGGAAGATTCGTTTGAATCATTTTTTTGCAAGTGAAGGACCACCACTGCAAACAGACACTACAGGCCTAAGACCACCGTCCACTTTTTTACCTCCATTACACACCATGGCAAATGAGATATTGGTTTCTAAATAAATGGTAATGAAAAGCATTGACCCACTTAGTAAAAGACGTAAATACATCAAATATAATCTCACATAATGAATCATAGCCATCAAAGATCTGAAAAAGAATTCTGACATTTGTATAAAGGCTGCTGATAAGGGCGACGGCATAGTCATTCAGGACATATCTGACTATCGGAACGAGATCTTAACTCAATTGAAGGATGAAACATGCTATAAAAAGATTGGAAGGACTCTCACAAGAGAACTTCAGTTTTTGATAGCCAATATAACCAAAAGAGGTTTAGAACAAGGGTTTGTCGGTCAAAATGAACATTTGTTCTTGAACAAAGAACATCCAAGAATTCCTGTATTTATACCTTGCTTAAGGTCCACAAGAGTTTGGGCAAACCACCCGGGGGGCCTATTGTCTCTGGATGTGGCTCCATCTTGGAACCCTTATGCCAGTACCTGGGTCTATTCTTAAAACCTTTTGTCTCCGGTACTCCTTCTTATATCAGAGATAATACGCATTTCATTATCATGGATGAGGGCATGTCATTTGATGTTTCTACTGACCTATTGATCACAATGGATATACAGTCATTGTATACAAGCATTCCCCAAACTGATGCCCTCCAGATAGTTTCGGAATTGCTTGACACACGAGAACGGCCCATGCAGGTACCCACTTGGTTTCTAGTGGACCTGCTAGAAATAGCCATGACCAAGAATTTTCTTTTCAGTTTGATTCCTGTTTTTATTTTCAAATAAAGGGGGTGGCAATGAGAGCTGGATTTGCTTCAGATGTAACATACCTGTACATGGCCAATTATGAGAAAAAAAATATTTTGCAATGAGAATCCCTTTGTTGAGAAAATACTGAAGTGGTGCAGATACATAGATGACGTCTTTTTGATACGAAGAGGCACTCTAACACAATTGCATCATTTCCATACATGGCTTAATTTCAGATCAAAAGACACACTTCACAATGGAACAAAGCAACAACCACACCCCTTTTTAGATATAAGGGTGGGAGTGGAAGACAACAAGATCTTCCTGTCACTTTACAGAAAACCCACTGAGAGGAACTCGCTGCTACATTATGCCAGTCATCATCCCAGGAACCTCAGAGATAATCTGCCTTTTGGACAATTTCCATGTATCCGTGGGAAATGCTCCAGGAGACAAGATTATTTTAAAGAGTCAGAGATACTCATAAAGAAACTTATAGACATAGGTTATCCCAAAAGACTTGTAAGACAAGCCAGGCACAGGGCATAGTAAAACCATTGGCAGTTCCTTCTTAAACATCAGAATAACGCCAGGAAGATGGATAGGATTGTTTGTTACCACTTTCTGTCAGGAAAGTAATGAACTTAAGAAGATTGTAAACAGGCATTGGAGTCTCCTGGATGGGCACCTCACTACTAAAGAACCACTGTTATTTTTCTTTAAATGGGGAAAGAATTTGAAGGACGTCCTAATAAAGGCAGCATTATCTTTATTATGTAAAAACGCATTGCTCACACTATGGGGTTTCCCATCAGTAATTGGACACTTTAAATATGGTCACTGCATGGCATGTAAGTTTTGTTTCAATACAAGTAACTTTACCAACAATAATGTGGATGTGATTCTGAGTGACTTCACCAGTTGTTATACACAGGATGTGATTTATGCTATTTGGTGTCCATGTGGACTCATCTATATTGGACAAACGACACAAAAGGTCAAATGCAGAATTCTACAGCTTAGAAGAAAAATAAAGTGTGGTACAACTGGTACCCCAATGGTGGACCACTACCAAAGACAACAGCATATCAGTGAAGCCTTGAAGTGACAAGTAGATGAACATATCACACTGGGACCACATGGAGGGGACAAGGCCAGTCTGCTCTCCAAAAGAGAATTGTTTTAGATTGATAAATGCTGTTCAGTGACAAGGGGTCTGAATATCCTCGAGGACTGGCAACAGGCTGCTTTATTATGATACTGTATTTTTCTTATGTATTAATATTATTTTTTTTCCCTTTTTTCTTCTGTTGCCATTGAATGTTCAATATGGACTTGGGACAACATGGATTGTATGTTTCATCTGCTATCATTATATATTTAATGTGCACTTGGGACAACATGGATTTAATATTTTTATATTTTGGGTAAAGGGATGTTGCAGGCAATTATGACAGTGCAATTTCTTGTGATTTTCAATGGAAACTCTGCAGTCACATTTAGGGTATCTATTACAAAAAAACTTGCTAAAACTGTTTAGTTTTCGATTTTTCATTCATAATTTTGCCAAAGTATTGTATTTGAAAAATATGAAGTTCATAATGGGTATTAATCAGTGTTTGGTTAGTCTGGTAGTGGAGTTATGGCTGGCTGAATTACCCATATGGCCTGTTTTTCATTTGCTCGGGCTCTGCATTTCTTTCCATTTGTGCGGACAGAAGCCTTGCGTCGCTGGCTTTCTCCTTGATTTATGGCGGAGCACGGTTGTTCGGTTCTCGGCTCGAGATTCCAATTTCAGTAAGTCATTGTTGTATTTTGTTTTTAACAACATGGGTAGATTATGGAAAGTTGGTTTATTGATTGCATCTTTTTGAATTGTTGCGCTTAACAGTTTTCGGTATATCGCTGCCAATTAACAGTCTATGGAAATCGGTTGATGTTGAGTCATTTTCTTTTTGTATAAAGTCATACATTGACTCTACCTTGCGTGGGTGTCACCTTTACTGTTTCATAAGGCACTAAGGGCCAGATGTAGTAAAAAAAGATTTTGCGAATCGGAAATTGCGAGTCGGTGCGACTCGCAATTTCCGATTCTCAAAATCAGATGCACAAAGGTGCCTCAGACACCTTCTGCGAATCTCAATGGGGTCGCAAAGACCCACCTCATTAATATTAATGAGGTGGGTCGCATTTTGCGACCCCATTGAGATTCCCTGCACTCACAGGGATGGTGGCCTGCTGGAGGCAGCAGACCTCCATGTCCGTGACTGCTTTTTAAATAAAGCATTTTTTTTTTTTGTATTGCAGCCCGTTTTCTTTAAAGGGACCACTGCCTGCTCTGAAAAAACATTAATAACGACATTCACAAAGGGGAAGGGGTCCCATGGGGGCCCCTTCCCTTTTGCGAATGAGTTACCACCAGTGTGACACTGGTGGTAACTGCGAATCAAAGCAATTCTGCATTGCGGTGCGAGTCGCAAATAGGAAGAAAACACCCCTTCCTATTTGCGAGTCGCATTCCCATTTTGCGAGTCGGTACCGACTCGCAAAATGGGAATGTGCATCGCGATGCGCGTTTTGCATGGCGCAAACAGCGATTTTCACAATTTGCGCCATGCAAAACGCGCTCTCCATCTGGCCCTAAGACTCAACCTGTTTTCATTTTAGAAATGCTGATTTCATTCAGATGGCTTTCCACCAGTTATCAAGGAAGGAACCGTGTGGGATGTGAGCATGTTTATATTATTGGTATGCATTTTGCAATGCAATACATTTGCAGTAGAGAGATGCTCACAAGCTTGGTTTGTTTAACAGTGGCATAATAGATTGCTGAGGCAAGTTCCAAACCCTACCAACACAAACTTAGTCCAATTGAAATGCGAGGTTGTTTGCATTGATGGCATGCATTTTGCAACATGAAACTAATGTAAGGAATGGTGATACGCTCATGTTTGGTTGGGTTACCAGTGGCACAAAAGTTCTCTGCAGCGTAATTGCATGGTCTTATTCTTATCCTTATCTCTACTAGTAAAACCTGTAGGGTTGCAGTAGTTTGAATTCAAAGAATCCACTTGAAATACTTTTGTGGCTGAGCACTTTGATTATCCAATATTATTAGGATGGAAATGATTGATGCACCAGTGTTATTTTACAACAAATAGGCCCTCATTACAACCCTGGTGGTTGGTGATAAAGCGGTGGTAATACCGTCAACAGGCCGGTGGTAAAAAAAAAAGGAATTATGACCACAGCAGAAACCACTCAGACAGACAGCCACTTTAACACACCGACCGCCACAGTGGTATCAACAAGCACCATGTACCGCCCACTGTATTAAGACAGGCCATCAGCCACCTTTTCCGGGGCGGTATCAACGACATCAAAAGCACAGCGGAAACAGAACACAGAAGTCAAAGGACTCACCTCTGGACACTCAGGGAACAACCACGACGCCATGGAGCCCGAGATGCACATTTTCCCCATGCTTTTCTACATTTTCCTGCATTATGAACATCAATGCCGGCAAATACGGCCACGATGAGCACTGCCGCCTAGCACACAAAGGAAGGGGGAGGAAAAAGAGAGTGATACACATATGCAACATGCAACACCCCCACCCCCAACACCATACACACAACCAGATGCAGTAACATTACATATACATCCTGTACCCCTCAGGAATAATTGAAGGACAAAAAGATTGGAATAAAGTGAGTGTAATACAATAAAATAAGATGAAGAAGTGCATCAAAATACAAACGTATATACATATTTACAAAAGTAGTGACACTGCCCAGTCCTCAATGTCCGTGGGCCACATGACCACATCACATAGGCCAAGGCCCCACCTCACTCCTGCAACAACACGGAGAGAACACTGCAGGAGCATCAAGTCGCAAATACACTGGCACCTCAGGGGGACGGGGAATGGGGGAGGGCACCTCAGCCGGAAGATGGTGCAACGCCACTGGTCCTGGAGGGAGCTACATGCCCTGTGCGCTGTCCTGGGGAGTGCAAGGCCAGTCTCTCAAGTGGGTGGTTTGGCCACTGCTTGGTCCTGGGGAGTGCAAAGCAACAGTCTCTCAATTGGGTGGTTTGCCCACTGCTTGGTCCTGGGGAGTGCAAGGCCACAGTCTCTCATGTGGGTGGGTGGTTTGCCCACTGCTTGGTCCTGGGGAGTGCAAGGCCACAGTCTCTCTAGTGGACAGCCCAGTCCCAGGAAGGCAGAACAAAGCATTTCCTCCGAGAGCAGGGTGTTACACCCTCTCCCTTTGGAAATAGGTGTTACAGGCTGGGGAGGGGTAGCCTCCCCCAGCCTCTGGAAATGCTTTGAAGAGCACAGATGGTGCCTTCCTTGCATAAACCAGTCTACACCGGTTCAGGGACCCCTTCTCCCCTGCTCTGGCGGGAATCTGGACAAAGGAAAGTTAAGTGACCACTCCCCTGTCCATCACCACCGCCCAGAGCTACTCCACTGTGTCCCAGACTCAGTCATCTTGCTTTGCAAGGTGTGGGGGCACTCTGGAGCGCTCCTAGTGGCCAATGCCAGCAAGTGACGTCAGAGACCCCTCCTGATAGGTCCATACCTGATAAGCCCTCTTAGGACTATTTAGGGTCTCTCCTGTGGGTGCTCTTCAGATTCTGCTTGCAAGTTTTCTTCAGGAATCCTCTGTAACAACTTCAGACTCTTTTGACCTCGGATCAACTGCATCCTGCTCCAAGAAACACTGTAACTGCAAGAAAGTGTCTACAAGAGACACTTTTCTTCAGCAACCTCAGCTCCAAGTCAGCAACTGCAACAGCTTCCACAGTGTGCATGCTCTGGGGACTCCCTGTCTTCATCCTGCACCAGAAGGACTGAAGAAATCTCCTGTGGAGTGTCCTTTGGAGTGAGCGAGTCACCCCCCTGCTCCAAGCAGGCACCTTCCAAGGCGACGACCGGTACCCTGGGACTCCTCTCATGGCGACAAGCGTGCTCCTAAAGACACAGAGGATGGACATCATCGACACAGACTGTCCTGAGGACCTCCTGATGCAATTTGGAGGAGGTAAGACCTTGCCTTCCCCGAGAACGACGGTACCCCTGTGTATTGTGTCTTCTTTGCATCTTGAGGCCTCTGTGCACTCTTTGCAAAATTCCTTTGTGCACAGCCTGGCCCAGGTCCCCAGCATTCCACCTTGCGACGTTCAACTCGCTGAGTTGTTCTCCGGCGCCGTGGGACCTTCTTTTGTTGTGCTGCATCAACTGTGTTTTGCACCTCCTTTGAATCCAGATCCTGTGGCTTCTGGGGGTGCTGGCTGGCATCCTGAGGGCTCCCTAAAGTGCTGAGAGCCCCATCTTCCCCCTCACACAGAGTTGAGCTCCCCAGGTCCCTCTTGGGCCCATCCAGCACCATTTTGATGAAAAATGCACTTTTGTCGTAGTCAAGGCTTGTTGGCGCCTTCCAACACCACATCTCGTCTGCAACAATCTTCACACCGTGGGACATCTTTTGCATCACGCAGGAACCTGCTGGCATCTTCCTAGGATGCATTTCTGTAGTCTTCTACTAACCGGGGACTCTTCTTTTCCACCCTCTTCTGGGGTGGCAGGGGCTGCTGTCTTCCTGGAACTTCTTTCGACTTCTGGAGTTGGTCCCCTTCCTTTGCAGGTCTTCAGGTCCAATAATCCAGCAGTTGTTCTCTGCGGACCTGGTTGGCCAAAATCCCCAAAACGAGGTGTAGTGTGTCCTAAGGAAACTTGCAGTACTTTACTCCTGCTTTTCTGGGCTCTGGGGAGGGGTAATTTACTTACCTTTACTCTATTCTCCCAGTGATTCTGCACACACTACACTTGTCTAGGGGGAATTCGTGATGCAAATTCCACTTTTTTAGTATACGGTTTGTGTTGCCCTTAGACCTATTTTCTCCCATTGCATTCTATAGGATTGCCTACTGTTTGCATTGTTCTATGACTATTTGCTTGTCTAATTTTGGTGTCTAGTGTATATATTGTGTATAATACTTACCTCCAGAAGGAGTATTGTCTCTAAGATATATTTGGTACTGTGTCGCCCAAATAAGTACCTTTATTTTTGATAACTCTGAGTATTGTCTTTACTTGGGTGTAAGTACTGGGTAACTATAAGTGGTATTGCATGAGCTTTGCATGTCTCCTAGTTCAGCCTAAGCTGCTCTGCTATAGCTACCTCTATCAGCCTAAGCTGCTAGAACACTACTACATTCACTAACAAGCGATAACTGGGTCTGGTGTAAGGTGTAAATACCCAAGGTACCCACTACAAACCAGGCCAGCCTCCTACATGAGGTAAGTGGATAGCTTCTTCCACTGGTTCTGGAGGGGGCATTGTGCCCAGTATGCTTCATCCTGGGAAGGATGGGGTGAGTGGATGGCTTCCTCCACTGGTTCTGGAGGGGGCATTGTGCCCTGTGATGCAGATCTTGGGGAGTGCAAGGTCACAGTCTCTCACCTGGGTGTCACACCTACAGGATTTGCAGGGTCCAGGACGCACTACAGCCCATTGAGGCAGGACTACACACTGCCTGCCGGCGGTGACGGCTGCTCAGTGGTGGCGGGGCTGGTGTCGGGGCTGGCAGTGGTGGCGGTAGGCTCTAGCCCTTCCCATGCAGCCTCAGACGGCTGCCCACTGGGGCTGCTGGCAGTGGTGCTGGTGGCAGTGCTGGCAGTGGTGAGGGTAGGCTCCAGCCCTTCCTCTGCAGCCTCGGACGGCTGCTCACTGGGGCTGCTGCTGCTGCCAGTGGTGCTGGTAGGCTCCAGCCCTTCCTCTTCAGCCTCGGATGGCTGAACTGCCATGGTTGGTGGTTGGGGTTCTGAATGAGTCCCAGCACCAGGCCTCCTGTCCTTCCTGCCTGCAGGTGCAGGCCCCTTGCCCTTCCCTTTTGCAGCTGGTGGTGCCTCCTTGCCCTTCCCTTTCGCAGCTGGTGGTGCCTCCTTGCCCTTCCCTTTTGCAGCTAGTGGTGCCTCCTTGCTCTTCCTTGATGCACCTGGTGCAGGCACACTTCCAGTGCTGCTGGCTGGTTCCTGGGATCCTCTCCCACCTGCAGTAGCTGTCAACACTACTGTGGCTGTTGACTGGGTGGCTGAGGTGCTCGCCTGGGTTCTGACCACCCTAGCCCGACGTGAAGGACGGGGGGAAGAGGGAGGGAAGAGGTCACCAGTGGAGAGGAAAAGCTTCTTATGGACATTGGGGTGGGAAGAGTGTGAAGGTTTAGGAGTGGAGGAAGAGGAAGTGGTTGCAGGAGGTGTCTGCTGTGTTTGGGTGCAGGTGCATGGGCTGGATGCTGTTGTGAGGTGGATGACTGTTGGGTGTATGAGTGCTTGCGTTTGAGTACTTTGGGAGGAGGGGGCACAGGCACAGTCGGAGAGGACACAGGGGACGTGTGCATGGATGTGGGGTTGGTGACTGCCAGTGAGGGTTGTGTAGTGATAGGCGTGCTGGTGATGGAGGTAGTGGATGAGGATGTAGTGCATGCAGGTGTGAGTGGAGATGCTACTGGGAGGGAGGTGGACGAGGAGGAGGAGGGGGACACAGTAGAGGCAGTGGATGTTGGTATGTCTGCATCGGGATGGTGTTTGTGTGAGTGCCTGTGGGATGATGAATGGTGCTTTTGTTTGCCTGAGCCACTCCTGTGTGTTGTCCTGGGTGCATGCTGGTCTGCCTGTGTTCTTGGGATAGGTTGGGGTTGAGGAGAATGGGACTGGGTAGAGGAGTTGGAGGTGGGAGGCTAGAAACAGGGACAATGGCTGCCATCATAGAGGCCAGAGCCTGGATTGAGCTCTGTTGGGCCGCCATGCCAGAGTGAATGCCCTCCGGGAATGCATTTGTTTGTTGCAAATGGGCTGCCAGCCCCTGGATGGCATTCACAATGGATGACTGCCCAACAGAGATGGATCGCAGGAGGTCAATAGCCTCCTCACTCAGGGCAGCAGGCCTAACTGAGGCAGGGCCTGAGGTGTCTGGGCGAAGGAGATGCCCAACTTCCTGGTTGAGTGGGCACCGGAAACATGCTGAGGGGCTGCTGGGAGGGTGGTGCTGGTACAGGGGGTGGTGGCTGTACCTGTAGTTGGGATGGCCACAAAGGTGTTCGCCACCACAAGGAGCTGCCATCAGAGGAGGTATCACTGTCTGAACTGTCCCCTCCTGTCTCTGCCGTGGTGCTCCCCTCGCCCTCTGTCCCTCTGGTGCCCTCACCGTCAGTGGGTTCGGCCCCCTGGGCCTTGTGGGATGCAGCTCCCTCCGTCGCCGTTGCCTCAACTCCCCCGCCAGTTTATGCTAATGCAAAGAAGGACAGGGTGACAAAACAAAAAGGGTGGGAAGAGACAAAGGACAGACTTGGTCAATGGCTGCTCCAACACCACCGTTGGTCTATATGACACACACACATGGCGAACAGCCCTACGCATTAGGCAATGCACTACCAGTCACAATGCTAGTCACCAGGCGATGGACAGTAATACCTAATGCCATTAACAGCATACCCCTGCCCAGTAGTGGATGCCTACTAGCTTGGTTGGAGGTGGTTCACATCATACCCTGCCCAACATGGGACCTACCTCTCAATGTTCGGCCTGGCCTAGGGGCACCCACAGGCCCACCTCCCCCACCCGGAGACCACCCCACCACACGCAAGTAGTATATTGAGAAACTTTACTCACCCCCTTGTGGCTGCTGTGATGCCCCCAAGCGCCCAATCAGATCCAGATAGGCCACCGCCAGTATGCAGGCCATCAGGGGGGTCAGGGTCCGACGGGAACCCCTTCCTCGTTGGGAGGCCATCCCCAGCTGGGCCTCCGCCATATTCCTTGCCCAGCGTCTCAGGTCCTCCCACCCTTTGCAACAGTGGGTGCTCCACCTGTCATAGACCCCCAGGGTCCGCACGGCCTTGGTGATGGCACGCCATATACCCTTTTTCTGATGGGCGCTGACCTGCAGAAAAAGACACATAGAAGAATGTATCAGTCTGACCGTCCGGCCTGTTACACTCATGACCCACCATAACCCTCACATCCCCTCATGAACAGACATTGCGCAACATACATGCAGCACACTGCCCAGGACCCTTCCACCAAACCCTCCTTTACACAAGGCCCTCACACACAGCACTCCATGCATTCATGCCCCATGCATCGTGCTCACAGTGTATTCACCTGTTGGTCTGGGGGCCCATACAGCATTCGGTACTGGGGTAGGACCCCATCCACCAGTCTCTCCAACTCCACAGTGGTGAAGGCAGGGGCCCTTTCCCCAGTGACACGAGCCATGGTAGGTTCCAGACACTGGTCACAGCAGCGGTCCTCTCCTGTTGAAGGTCAGGTAGAAAGTGGGTGAACAGATAGAAAATGGCGGACACGTCCGCGGCAGTGCGTACTGTTACCGCCGGCGTACATCACCATTGGCCACTGTAGCCCATAGGTCTCAATGGGATCCAATGTGGAGTTGCACAGCGGTTTTCAACCGCCTCCCGCAACAGCGCACGTCAGCGGAATTACCTCATTTCCACACGTCCCTCCATACAGGACAGGTGGACACCATTTCATGGAGGGGGGGGCAGGCCGTGGCACCTAACTGCGTCACAGTACATATAGGCACCATTTGGGCATTACAACAAATTGTGTTACAGTCACAACATGCAATGTCGTGTAGTGTTTGGAAATATGGGATACTGACCAGCTACTCACCGTTTGCCCCCTAGATTGCAACCGCTGCGGATGAATAGAAGATGGAGACACCCCCGTGTACAGGCCCCTGATAGACTTGGCAACAATGGAGAATAGGCACATTATCCCCACCTATAAACTAAACAGGGCCACAATCACAGAGCTGTGTGCTCAATTGGAACCTGACCTGATATCTGCTATCTCTCAGCCCACCGGGATCCCTCCTCTTGTGCAAGTCCTATCTGTGCTCAATTTCCTGGCAACTGGTTCCTACCAAGTGACAGTTGGCTTGGCAGCAGGAATGTCTCAGCCAATGTTCTCAATGGTGCTGACCAGAGTGTTGTCTGCCTGATTAAACACAGCTACATAGTTTTCCCCCAAGTGGAGGATTTGGCCACAGTGAAAGCTGATTTCTATGCAATTGGACATATCCCCAACGTTATTGGGACTATTGATGGTACACATTTTGCAGATGTTCAAAAATCGAAATAGCTTTCACTCGATGAATGTGCAGATAGTGAGCCTGGCGGGCCAGTACATCTCCCATGTCAATGCAACATATCCTGTGTCTGTGCATGATGCCTTTATCCTGAGGAATAGCAGCATCCCATATGTGATGGCTCAACCCTCAGAGGCCCGGGTGTGGCTAATAGGTGAGCCCTGGTTCCTACCCAGGGTTAGTTTGTGTATGGGTATGGTGTGGGCCCTAAGGGTTAGTGTGTGTCTAACAGTTGTCCCTCGATATTTGCAGGTGGCTCTGATTACCCCAACCTCTGATGGCTACTGACCCCTGTGAGGAATCCCAGGACAAGGGCAGAGGAACATTACAATGAGGCACATGGGCGAACAAGAAGAATAATAGAAAAGATATTCGGCCACCTGAAGACCAGGTTTCGTTGCCTCCATCAAACAGGTGGATCCCTGTACTACTCACCCAAGAAGGTCTGCCAGATCATCGTGGCATGCTGTATGTTGCACAACCTTGCCTTACGTCGCCAGGTGCCTTTTCTGCAGGAGAATGAGGCTGGAGATGGGCGTGTGGCAGCAGCGGACCCTGTGGACAGTGAAGATGAGGAGGCAGAGGATGAGGATGAGGACAACAGAAGTGCTATTATAAGACAGTACTTGCAATGACACAAAGGTAAGACACTGTAATTTGACATGGTCACTGGCAGGCTGGTTTTACAACTTCTATGGCCACTTACTGTACCCTTTGGCATCTCTATTTTCAGATATTTGTGTCCCACTATTGCTCCTGGTGTGTTGACTGCAGCCAACTACATGTCATTCCTATGTATACAATACTGTACAGTTATATTGCAGTGTTTAAAGCTTGTTAAACTAATACATGGTTAAATGATTTGACGGACTCCGTACTTGTATCTGTTCAAATAGTGTTTATTAAAGTGCTAATGATTAGAGGGGGGGTGCAATGGGCTGGGGTGATGATGGAAGAAAGTCCAGGATAGAGTCCAGTCTATTTGTATCACAGGTGCATTGTCCAAGGGGGCATAGGAAGGGGAGCAATGGCAGTTCAAGGTGGACAGGCTAACAGAGTGGGACACAAGGGTGACATTCAGGAGAGTCTTATTTCCTAGCGCGGGTCTTGGCAATGTTCTCTGGCTTCTGCCTGGACCGCAGGGACCGTTTGCAGGGTGGTTCTCCTTCTGCAGGGGGTGGGGTGCTGGTGGCCTGTTGTTCTTGTGGCTGGGCCTTCTGTCCACTTGCAGCATCGGAGGTGGAAGGCTTTTCATCGGTTAGGCTAGTGTCAGTGACCCAGCAGTATGCCACTGCCTCCCTCATGGTGTTGGCCATGTCTGCCAGCACCCCTGCAATGATGACCAGGGTGGTGTTAATGGACTTCAAGTCCTCCCTGATCCCCAGGTACTGTCCCCCCTGCAGCCGCTGGGTCTCCTGCAACTTGACTAGTATCTGGCCCATCGTCTCCTGGGAATAGTGGTATGCTCCCAAGATGTTGGTAAGTGCCTCCTGGAGAGTCGGTTCCCTGTGTCTGTCCTTCCCCTGTCACACAGCAGTCCTCCCAGCTTCCCTGTTGTCCTGTGCCTCTGTCGCCTGAACCGTGTGCCCACTGTCACTGACCCCATGTCCCTGATCGTCCTGTGTTTGTGGGGTGGCCTGGGGTCCCTGTAGTGGTGGACACACTGCTGACTGATGTATCCTGGGGTCATGTCCCGCTGGGTGGGTACTGTGCTGGTGTTTCCTGAGGGGGGGGGGCCTCTGTGGTGGTATGAGACTGTGCCTGGGTTACCGACTGTCCGGAGATCCCTGATGGGCCAGGTTGGTCATGCAGATACAGGCATCCATAGCTGCTGTCATCACTGGGGGTGGCCTGGAAGTTGCTGGCACATCCTCTCCGGTGATGTATGGTGGGGGACCTTTGGGGTTGTAAATGCAGTGTTATTGTTTCTGTGTGTCATCTTGTACATGGGTGTGTTGCCCTGTATGGTTGTTATTGCCTTGGCAGCTTTGCCTTGTGTGAGTAGTGATCTTGTGGGATAGGTAATTGTCTCTAATGTGCATGCTTTAGTGATGGGTGTCCATGCAGGTCTGTGAGGGGTGTCCATGCATTGGTGTTGCATGCAGGGCTTGGTATTGGGATGAGTGGGTTGTGATGGTGGGGTATGTGGGAGGTGGTGAAGTGATGGGAGTGAGGGTACGGGTGGGGCTTTGTGATGGCATGCAGGTGGGGGGGGGTGATAGTAATATAGATTTGACTTACCAGAGTCCAGTCCTCCTCCTACTCCTGCCAGGCCCTCAGGATGCATGATTGCCAAGACTTGCTCCTCCCATGTTGTTAGTTGTGGGGGAGGAGGTGGGGATCCACCGCCAGTCCTCTGTACAGCTGGTGTCTTGCTGCTGTGGAATGTACCTTCCCCCGTGGGTCGTTCCACCTCTTCCTGATGTCAACCCTTGTTCTGAGGTGCTGTGCCATGGCGTTGACCCTGTCCACGATTCTTCATAATAGCTCCATCTTCCTTGCAATTGACGTCTGCTGAACCTGTGATACGAATAGCTGTGGCTCAACCTGGATGATTTCCTCCACCATGACCCTTAGCTCCTCCTCAGAGAACCTGGGGTGTCGTTGAGGTGCCATGGGTGTATTGTGAGTGGTGTGGGTGAGGGTGTGTAGGGTGCTGTGTTGGGGTGTGTGATGTGGGGTGCGTGGATGGTGTATAGGTGATGGTGGTGTTTGTCGGTGGTCTTTTCTGTGGTTTTGCTATATCTCTTGTCGCACTTGTTTGTAATGGTAAAGGGTTGTGGGTAATGTGTGTGTGTTTTATAGTGGTGTGTGGGTGTGGTGTGTGTATGTGTGTCAGGGGTGTGTAGTTTGAATTGTCCAATGTGGTGTAGTTTTGTTAGGTTGTGTGTATTTTGAGCGCGGCGGTATGTACCGCCAATGGTTAAGCGCCATTGAATGTCCGCCGCTGTGATTCATGGGTCATAATGCTGTGGGCGTAGTTCTGTTGGCATAACAGTGTGGGTTTTGGTACCGCTAATTTATCACTGACCTTTGGGCTGGCGGACTTGTGTGTGTGGCTGTATTGTGACGGATTGCTCTGTGTGGGTCATAATATGGTTGGCGGTAATCCGCTGCGGCGGCAGTATGTTGGTGGCAGTCAGCATGGCGGTAAGTGAAGTTTACCGCCAATGTCATAATGAGGGCCATAGTCTTCTGTTTTGATTCCAATATTCAGGAGAAGCCTCTTCAACCGTGATCATGCATGGAGAGCCGGGCCAATATTGAAGGAAGGTCTATTAGACGTATTCCTCAAATTCTTGTACTTGATGTTTCGTTTGTTTTAAGGTGTCTCCATAATATTTGCAGTCCTGATGATGACCCTGGACTGATTAATCTGTTATTAGGGTTGAAACGTCGACAGAACTCATAAGCGTGGACTGCTTTTTAAGTTTTTAATCTGGGCAGGACAGATATCCTTTAACAACACATAATTTGTTCCAGTCACGTTTATTTATATATAGCACCAGTGCACTTTTCTCACCTTGCACTGTGCCTTCACTGTATAGGAGCACCTTTGGTATTATGATATTATGACATTCTTGCTTTGAAACTAATAGAATTGTATATAATCTTCAAAGAACTTTCTTTCAAGATGGGGTCCAGAACAATAAAAAGAGTTGCCGTGGGAGTCAAGGGCGACATTTTCCCCTTAGGGACCATTTACGTCTGATATCATCCCCATAAAAATCAATTAGGCAAGAGATAAAAGGGAGTAGTTTAACTATGCAAATGGATGTCTTAGAGAGGTTTGCCCAACTTAGACATCTGCTCTCGTATCGAAATAAAGACAAAAATGTCTGAATAATGTCTCCAAGTTGCAGATTTGCAAACCTCTGAAACTGGAATGTTTCTAAGTTGCTTTATTTCTGGTGGAATTAGCTTTAAGTATTTCAAGTAAGTTTTTTTGGCTTTCTAGTAACAAAGGATTATGCAGGAAACAATCCATCTTGACAAGGATTGTTTAGAAGTGGAAAATACTGTTCGTAAAGGACCACTGTTCACAAAATGTTGCCCCAACATCTAGACTATGGTGAGATGTTCCTACAGGAGAAGTGGGATTTTGAAAAAATGTAGGTAAGGAGATAGTCTGATTCACGGAAATATCTGAGGCTACTTTAGTGAGGAATTTACGCTGGATCCTCATAACTACCCTGTTACTATTAAATACTGTGTAAGGTACGTGGGAAACAGTATCAGTATTTTGCTAATTCTACATACAGAGGTTATGGCGACCAAGAAGGAAGCCTTCCGGGATAGGTGTTGAAGAGAAGCCTTATGACTGGGTTCAAAAGGAGGACCATAAGGAGAGAAGAATAAGTTACTTACCTTCGGTAACGCTTTTTGTGGTGGATACAATAACTACCTGTGGATTCCTCACCTAAAGAATTCCTCACCTAAAGAATTCTCCCCTCGCGCCAACCCTCAATGGAAATTTCTTCTAGCTCTGCACGTCGACGATGACGTCACAATCGCCCGACTCCACGCGACGCCACATGACGTCATCAGGCAATAAGAAGCCCTCGTCGACGTGCAGACGTCAGTTTTCACCATTTTTTACGTGCCATAGAGGCGAACAGGTTAGCCCTAAAGAGTACACATTCATCCAGAATAGATGAAAATAAAACATTTAATATAAAACTCAACAAAAGTCACAGATATGACTGCTCAAACCGAGATAGAAATAAATATATATGAGTATAAATCCAGTCCAAAATGTCCCTTTCACTATCTTAATGTGCAAAGGAAAAGTATATACAATGAATACAACCATATGCATGAAACAGCTATATACATATATTACAAGATCAAGGATGCGCACCCAAAGAAATCTTGGTTTGACCAGACAGGCAACGGGGAGGTGGGTGGTACCGTGAGGAATCCACAGGTAGTTATTGTGTCCACCAGAAAAAGCGTTACCGAAGGTAAGTAACTTATTCTTCTGATGGATACACCTACCTGTGGATTCCTCACCTAAAGAATAGAGTCCCAAAGCAGTAAAACCTCAGGTGGTGGGTGCCCGAATGGTCAAACCAAGAAATCTTGCAGCACCGAGCGAGCAAAATGGCCATCCCTCCTAACCTCAGAGTCCAAACAGTAATGCTTGGCAAAAGTATGGAGGGACGCCCAAGTTGCTGCCCTGCAGATGTCAGCCACAGGAACACCTCTAGCCAAAGCTGATGAAGCTGCTTTGGCTCTGGTGGAAAGGGCACGAATCCCCACAGGTGGATCTTTCTTCGCCAAAGAATAGCAGATCTTAATACATAGAATGACCCACCTGGATAGCGTTCTCTTGTGGACCGCTCTACCTTTCCTCTTCCCCATGTATCCAACGAAGAGCTGTTCATCCTGTTTGAACTCTTTCGTCCTGGTGACGTAAAAGCTCAGAGCTCTTCGCGGATCCAGCCGGTGGAGCCTCTCTTCCTCTTTGGATGGGTGAGGTGGAGGGTAAAAGGAAGAGAGAGTAATCGACTGCCCCAGGTGAAAGGGTGTAACAACCTTCGGTAGGAAAGCCGCCTTGGTCCTCAACACCACTTTGTCCTTAAAGAAAGAAAGGTATGGGGTTTGCACTGAGAGAGCCTGAAGCTCGCTAACCCTTCTGGCAGATGTTATGGCCACCAGGAAAACAGTTTTAAATACCAAGTACCGTAAAGAACAAGAATGCATTGGTTCGAACTGAGCCCCCATAAGAAAAGTTAAGACTATGTTAAGGTCCCACTGAGGCATAACAAATGGCGTGGGTGGATACCTATTAGAGAGCCCCTTTAGAAACTTTAAAACAATTGGTGATTTAAAGAAGGACGGTTGATCAGGAAGGCACAGAAAAGCAGATAGTGCAGACAGATAACCTTTAACAGTGGCAATAGCGAAACCTTTCTGTGCCAGATGGAGTGCAAATGACAAAATGTCAGACAAACCAGCTTTTAAAGGATCTAAACTAGTCTCTCCACACCAGCTTGAAAATTTAGCCCAACGATTAGCATAGATTGACTTGGTGGAGTGTCGCCTGGCCGATAAAATAACTTCCACCACATCTGGAGGGAGAGAACAGGAACTCAGATTGCCCCGTTTAATCTCCAGGCATGAAGATGCAGGCTCTGGAGGCGGGGGTGTAGAATCTGCCCCTGCGACTGCGAGAGGAGGTCCACCCTGCAAGGGAGACGGAGCGGAGGGCACAGAGAGAGTTGGAGTAGGTCCGAATACCACACCTTTCTCGGCCAATCCGGAGCTATTAAGATGACTTGAGCTCGGTCTTGGCGGATCTTCCTGAGAACTCGAGGAATCAAGGGTATTGGGGGAAACGCGTAAAGCAACTGACCCTTCCAGGACATCTGAAACGCGTCCCCTAAAGCTCCTTGCACCAGATACTGGAGGCTGCAAAATAGCGGACACTGCGCATTCTCTTGAGTTGCAAACAGATCTATTTGTGGATATCTCCACATCCGGAAGATACCCAGAACTAGATCTGGATGAAGACGCCGAGCTGCGTCGACTGAGAATGTCTGCACGCACGTTCAGGACTCCGGCCAAATGATGTGCAACCAAGCAGATCTTGTGATCCTGAAGCCAGGACCAGAGACGAAGAGCTTCTCTGCAGAGAAGATACGACCCCACTCCTCCCTGTTTGTTTATATACCACATCGCGGTCGTGTTGTCCGTTAGAACTTGGACCGATTGACCGCGAATGGAAGGGAGGAAGGCCTTGAGTGCCAGACGTACTGCCCGCAACTCTAACAGATTGATATGCAACTTCTGTTCCCCTGGAGACCAAAGGCCTTTGAACTCCAGATCCCCCAGATGAGCTCCAAGCATCCGTTACCACCGTGGTCACTGGAGGAGGCAGCCAGAATGGCCTTCCTTGAGACAGGATGTCGACCGCTGCCCACCATCGAAGATCCTCCGCAGTGTCTCTGGAGATCTTTATAGAATCTTTGAGATCCCCCTTGTGTTGAAACCACTGCCTGCGGACGCACCACTGGAGAGCCCTCATGTGCCAGCGAGCATGAGTGACCAACAGTATGCAAGAAGCAAACAGACCGAGCAGACGATGGACCTTGAGGATTGGAACTACCGCTCCATTTTGAAACATTGGAATCAAAGCCTGTATGTCCTGAACCCGCTGGGGCGGAGGAAAGGCCCGATTCAATGTCGTGTCCAATACTGCCCCTATGAACAGGAGGCGTTGAGAGGGCTCCAGGTGAGATTTAGGTACATTGACTGAAAAACCCAGGTCGTACAACAATTGAGTCGTCGACTGGAGATGGCACTACACGAGCTTCGGAGTTTTGGCCTTGATTAACCAATCGTCCAGATAGGGAAACACAGCTATCCCCCTTCTTCTGAGCTCTGCTGCTACCACCGCCATCACCTTCGTGAAGACTCGAGGTGCTGAAGAAAGACCAAAGGGAAGGACCGCAAACTGATAATGCTGTGATCCCACTACAAACCGGAGATACTTCCTGTGCGATTTGAGGATCGGAGTATAAAAATACGCATCCTGCAAATCGACCGACACCATCCAGTCTCCTTCGTTCAACGCCAAAAGAACCTGTGAGAGGGTCAGCATTTTGAACTTTTCCTGTTTGAGGAACCAATTCAAAATCCTCAAGTCCAAAATCGGTCTCAGTCGACCATCCTTTTTGGGAATCAGAAAGTATCTTGAATAGCACCCCTGACCCCTCTCTTGCTCGGAACCAACTCTATTGCACCTTTTTGTAATAGGGATAATACCTCCTGCTGTAACAGGAGAAGATGGTCTTCCGAACAGAAGGATGGGCGGGGAGGGAAGGTCGGAGGGAATTCCCGAAAGGGAAGAGCGTACCCCCTCTTCACAATGTCGATGACCCTGGAGTCCGATGTTATGACCTCCCACATTGGAAGAAAAGAGGCAAGTCTCCCCCCTACCGGAGATGAATGGACAGGGAGTGGTGGAGGACTATGGCTGCTTTCCTTGCTGCACCCCTCCTGAGGAAGAGGAAGAGGCAGAGTGCTGCAAGGTGGCTCCTCTTGTATGGACTCTGCCCCTGCCCCTGAACGATCTGTAAGGCAGGGTAGAAGTAGATTGTTGTGGTCCTTGCAATCTTCCTCGAAAGGAACCACGTCCAAATCCCTTAAATCTCTGAAAGCCTCTAAAGGTGGATGAGGCCGACGACTGGAGTCCCAAAGACCTAGCTGTCGCTCTGCTCTCTTTAAAACGTTCCAAGGCAGAGTCAGCCTTAGAGCCAAAGAGCTTTTCTCCATGAAACGGAAGATCAAGGAGTGTGGCCTGCACGTCCGACGAGAAGCCTGATGATCGAAGCCAAGACTGCCTCCTAGAGACTATGGTCGTGCCCATAGCCCTAGCCACCGAGTCCAAAGTGTCCAATCCAGACTGGATCACTTGCGTCGCAGCCGCCTGAGCATCCGCTAATAGTTGTAGCATCTCCTGGGACAAATTAGGGTGGCCCTTCGCCTCTTCCATAAGGGCATGGATGTAACGCCCCAGTATGCATGTGGCATTGGAAGATTTTAGGGCCATACTGCAAGATGAAAATGTCTTTTTAGCAGTATGGTCCAACTTTTTTGACTCCCTGTCCACAGGGGTCCCAGAAAACGAACCAGGAGAGGATCTGGAAGAACATGAAGCTTGGACCACTAGGCTCTCCGGAGTTGGTTGCCTGGAAAGAAACACCGGATCCCCATGCGCCATCCTGTACCGCCGAGCCACCGCTCTGTTGACCGCAGCGGTGGATACAGGTTTCAGCCAGATATCCTTAATGGGGTCCATCAGAGCCTCATTGAATGGTAGAAGAGGCTCAGCAGAAGCAGACGTCGGATGGAGGACTACTGTCAATAAATTTCTCTTGACCTCCGCGGTAGGAAGGGGAAGATCCAAAAAGGCTGCAGCCTTACGAATGACTGCATGGAAAGAAGCAGCTTCCTCCGTGACCTCTCCAGGGGAAGCCAGATCCCATTCCGGGGTAGTGTCAAGGCCACTAGCTGAGTCCAGTCCCTGGAAGTCACCTGAGGGCTCTATAATTTCTCCTTCCTCCAGGTGTTGCCTCGCGTACTCCTCCTCCTCCAAGAGACGAAGGGCGAGACATCTTGACCTAAGTCTTGACTCCAAGCCTGGAGTCGACAAGGCGTCGGCCGACGCCGAAGATCTTCGTCGGCGCGAACCTCGGATTCGTCCGAAGCCAGAGGCTCTGGCTCCAAAGTGTTCTTGGACGTCGATCGGATCCGAGGCGAATCCGACGGCGCCGTAACAGGTGTAGCCATCCTGGGCGACGCCGTAGGCATCGGCGCCGCTTCAGGTGCAGCAGACAAAAACGGTGTGAACGGCGCTGACCTGTAAGACGCCGGAACACCCAAATCATAGGCCAAGGGGCCAGACGGACCTGCATGACTTCAACCAGGCGTCATGGAAGCAAAGATGTTATACATAGCGTTTAAAAACACTGCAGGATCCGATCCCGGAGTCGGGAAAGCCGGGTACTGCTGCTGCACCGGCGCCGGCAAAGCTGCCAAAGAGGGTCCAGGTAACTCCTGGGCAGGAGAACCCTCAGGCCTCTGGGGAGGCTCGACCTCAAAGACCGACCCAGGTGACGTCGGGGTCGCCGGAGGTGGAGGGGTGACGGTCGGGCTTATCTCCCACGTCGGTCGATGCCGAGCCGATGGAGAAGCCGATCTAGATCTGGACCGTCCCTTGCTCGATAGGAGCCGAGATCCATGACGTCACTATGATGTTGACGAGACCTCGAAGATCTCGACGAAGACTCCCTCCTACGATGCCTCTCCTTCTTCTTCTTGGACCGGGCCAAGAATAACTTCGCCTCCCTCTCCTTAAGTGCCTTAGGGTTCATGCGTTGGCACGAACCGCATGCCTCGACGTCATGGTCGGAACTAAGGCACCAGAGGCAGTTTTCGTGGGGGTCGGTAACCGACATCCGACCCCCGCACTGGCTACAAGGTTTAAAGCCGGATTTTCTAGGCTGCGACATCTTAACCGCCGTTGGAAACAGTAGCTCCCTGTGAGCCTCGAAGAATTAACCGTTATTCGGGCACGGAAAAAAGGGAACTGACGTCTGCACGTCGACGAGGGCTTCTTATTGCCTGGATGACGTCATGTGGCATCGCGTGTAGTCGGGCGATTGTGACGTCATCGTCGACGTGCAGAGCTAGAAGGAATTTCCGTCGAGGGCTGGCGCAAGAGGAGAATTCTTTAGGTGAGGAATTCTTTAGGTGAGGAATCCACAGGTAGGTGTATCCATCAGAAAGGGCACTATTTTACTCCCAAGGACGGGAAGGTCTCCTGAGAAAAGTATAGCTCTTCTTAATGCCCTTTAGGAAATCTTTACCCACATTCATTTTAAAGAAGCACATTTGTGAAGCACATTATCAGTAGGCTGCAATTGCTGCAAGGTGCACTCTATTAGATAAAAATTGTAATTTTGCTTTAGCCAAATGGAGGAGGTATGGAAGAACTGTCTATTCTTGTCATGAAGAGAGGCCTCTTCTTGGCAAATGAGATAATTGAAATAGTTCTGAGCACACCAGATGCAGAATCTCTTTCATTTGAAAGAATAAGAAGTTCTAATAGACAGTACCTTTGCTTCTCTCAAAACATCCATGCACTTTTAAGGGAGGTTCAGGTGATCATATGGTATGAGTTCAGGAGCCAAACTGCCAAGTCCATGAGTGAAGGTTGGGGTGTTGAATTTGGCCTTCAAACTTCAATAGAATGCCCAGTCTGCAAGGCAGCCTCCTGTGTTAATGCTCTGAGAGGTGAAGGAGATCTGTGAACCATGATTGTCGGGCCACTCCAGAAGAATGAGAATCTTTCTGACCACCGATGGAGACAGCTGGATATTTACTGTTGGTATTAGGGGAATTGGAGGAAAGGCCTAAAGAAATTTGTCTGACCAGTTGATCTATAGGGCATTCACCAATGTACCTGGTTGGTAAAACCTTGAGGCGAAGCTTGTTTTTCTTTGTTTTCTTCATTGTTTTGCTTCACTGCTGACCGAGCTGAAATAAAGACATACACTGAAACTAATCTCTGGAATACACCTCTTAGTCTAGGAAATACATTTAATAAATCAATCTGCAAAGCTCGTAAAGGAAGGTCAGTACAACTGAAAGTACACGTTTAAAATGTGCGCAACAATAAAATAAAAACGTACAACAAATCTTCAATCTATAAACAGCAAACATATACATGCAAAGATACTGCTACCTATATATATATATAAAGAGGAGAAATGTCCTGACAAGCGTGTTGTGGCGCACTCATTTCACCGGTGGTGCTGATTGAAGGCAGGACGTCCGTATTTCAAAAGAAGGGGATTTCTCTTTCACTTTGTCAAGAGAAAAGAACCGCACTCCGTCGTTGTGCAATTAATAATTAAACTTTTATTCCATTTGTGGGATTGCAAACAAACAAGACAGGAATCCCCTGACGCGTTTCGGTCACACCGGACCTTGTTCACAGGTGTTTCCTGTGTACTCATTTAGCGCTTTAAATAAACTACCTAGACTCAACAGAAAAAATACTACTAAAATTGCACCCAAACATCAAAAAATCAAAAAATGCTCCTTAACATCACAAAATATATATACTTTAGCAAGAAAAAACAAAAACTTTTTTTACTAATGTTCTTCAACCAACAATAATATTGTTACAAAAATCCGAGATGTTCGTCTCCTCAATTTCCCATTTGCTATGTCTTCTGGTAGATGTAGTTTATAACATCTCGTCAAATAAATTAAATTATTTTAACATGCATTATTTTAAATTTTGTTTCTTAAATTGATTGAAAAACAATATTAGAGCAGTTCTAGAGGTGTTTTAACATACTGCATGGAGCCTCATTAATTTTTGATTAATAGAATAAGGATCATATTTATTTCTTGCCTATAATAGCACAATCCCCAAAAATCTATTTTAACAATGGCCCACACTTAATCCTACACCTCTGATGTCAGTCTATTTGAATGTTATTACTGCAATAAACTTCTATTTTTGGCGCCAAAAATACGTATATGTCCATCATAATAATAACTAAGAAAGACAGAGAGAGGAGGTGAGAAATAAAGAACAAGGGGAGGGAGGGAGGGGGAGAGGGAGAGGAGGAGAGTATGACGGGTGGGAAAGTGAAGGGAAAATTAAGGGTGAAGCAAAAACCTATAATTCTTCCCTCAGCAATAACAAAATGGAAAAATGTTTTCTTCTCTTTTCTCTTTACTAACATATACGCCAAAACAAACCCCCCAAGGAGAAGCATCTTAAAAATGATGAATTTCATTTAGATAAATGGCAAGCTTTTTAACCCTTATAGGTGTACAAATAACTCTTCATCCTGGTTTAAACCTAACGGAGTGAGAGATCGGATATCCAGTATATATCTGGATTCCAGCTGGCGTAATTTATTTTCTCTATCACCACCGCGCTCCAGTTTTGGTACCTGATCAATTGCATAAAATTTCATGAGTCCCCACTTGCTATCATGTTTTTGTTCCATGTGTCTCGCCGTTGCATAGCTCCTATCTGTATTGATAGTTGCTCGAATGTGTTCTAAAATTCGCTTTTTAGTTTCACATATAGTACTGCCAAAAAGAGTCGCAATTTGCGAGTTGCAATTGCATAAGGTTTGCGACTCGCAAATTGCGACTTGCAATTTGCTGGTCGCAAAATGGGGTTGCAACGGATGTGACTCGCAAACGGGTCCCATCGCTTTTTGCGAGTCGGAAATGGGCTTTTTGCATCCCATTTCCGATTTTGCACTGTCGCAAATTGCGAATCGGCCCGTTTGCGAGTCGCAAACATTTGCTACATCTGGCCCTTACTTCTTACTCCAGTATTGGAACTTTCATAGATTCACATGTTTGAATAAGAATAGCAAGTAGTGACTAGCATATTTTCTGTATTTCTAAGAACACATTCTACCATGTAAGATACAGTATCAGCATTTAGATAACTTCATGTCTGATAAAGATATTTAAACATATCTATCTATCTATCTATCTATCTATCTATCTATCTATATATATATATATATATATATATATATATATATATATATATATATATATACATACCTATACGTAAATCATACACAGAAACTCATTATTTTACAGGAAACGTGGTATTAAACAGCAGAAGCGGATGGCGGGAACAGAGAAATGGCTCACCTTCATTAGAACAAATGCCTAAGGACTGCTTGGCCAACCGCTGCATCCTGGAGTGTTTCAGCATCCAATTAATAATGCCTTATAAACTTTTGTATCATTCTCCACATTGCCGCTTGGCAGATGTCAGGTAGGGACACGCCCGAGAACAGTGCACAAGAAGTGGAACCTGCTCTAGTTGAATGTGCACGCACTCTTGCGCCCAAAGGTCGACCAGCCTTTTCATGGCAAAAGGCTTTTGTGTTCGAAATACATTTGGAAATGGTCTGCTTAGTGACAGGATGCCCTCTTCTGGGTGTACTGAAGGCTACCAAGAGTTGGTTCGATTTCCTGATTGGCTTTGTTCTGTGTGAGTAGAATTTGAGAAATATTTTCCACTCAAGAGAATGGAGAGATCTTTCTGCTCCAGTCTGAGGTTGTGGAAAGAAGGACTTCAATACTACTGGCTCATTAATATGAAAGTCCGGGAGCTGTGACGTGGGGCAGGAGCCCTTTAAAATTACCTTGTGCTCCCGCCGTCGCGGGAAGTGTGTTGCTGGTGCCGGGAGCTGTGACGTGGGGCAGGATCCCTTTAAAATTACCTTGCGCTCCCGCCGTCGCGGGAAGCACGTTGCTGGTGCCGGGAGCTGTGACGTGGGGCAGGAGCCCTTTAAAATTACCTTGCGCTCCCGCCGTCGTGGGACGCGCCCGGGCGGCACCCGAGCGAAGCCTGGGCCAAGGGCGGGCCCGTCCTTCGCCCGTCAGCGCCCGGAAGAGGCTGGGCTGGGCCACACTCCTTAATTTTTTGTTTTTCCATTGTGCTGATCAGGAGGGCTGAGTAAGTGTTTTTCTTTTCTCTTTCTTTTCCTTTCTACTCCCTATTTTGTCATGGGAAAATGCAAGATTCGCTCTAGTCCTGACCCGGCTACAGCCAAACCTAAAAGCTCTAAACCCAACAGAGCAACGCAAATTCATTCCAATTGCGTTTCCAGAGAAATTGATAACTTAATTGAGGAAGTGGAATCCATCCTTAAGGAAAAAGAGGGCAATGCCCGCAAGAAATTGAAATCAGGATCTTTACTTCCATTTTTAACAACCGGCTCCACTAAACCTACTGATACACAGCCTCAGAAAACTTCACCTCATGTTGCTGTCTCTCTCAGCTCGACTGGTTTGGCTAATTCTTCACTTTCGCCTGGTATTGGTCACAATTTGGATGTAATCCCTTCTGTTTCCATTATCAATGAGATTCCATGTACAAATCGTTTTTCTGTTTTGGACCAACCAGAATTGGCGAGTGCTACACAGCCTCTGCTTTCTGTGCCTTCTAAACCCATTCTCGATCCTCCTAGTGACGATGCCTTAGCTCTGATATCCAGTCTAAAGCATGAAGTCGGGGAATTGAAGAGTCTTTTATTTGAGGTCCTTAAACTTCTCAAAAAATCTGACCTAACTCCTCAGTGCATCCCGAATCCAGTCATAGCACAAGTTTCTCGGCCATTGGTTCCTTCACCAGTAGACTCCCCATTGCCAAGGGAATCAGTCAAAGGCTTTAGTCATAGATATCAACATGGAAATCATTTGACTTCAGCTCAAGCGAATTCACCTCCTCTTTTTTTAAATTCGGGTCAATCTGTGACCCATTCTATTCGTGTACCCAACCGAAATTGCATTGACATGTGTAATGTCCCTCGTCTTTCACTTCACACGAGGGAAGATACTTCTCTTATCAACAAGGTGTCGTATTGGATTTGCCACCCTAGGGGTTGTGGTTCTATCATCCATGCGGATATTGTCTTTGCTTCTCGTGTGCGAGGCCCTGGTGGGCGGAACACTATCAAACTTCATCTCGCCAGCCCCGCTTTAGCTAAGGGGATTTTGCAGATGGAAGCTCGCAATTTACCAAGATCTGACTCTGACATATTTTTCAGAGAAAGCTTGCCTGCTATGGGTCACGAGATTATGCCGTTTCGTCCATCTAGTCAACCCAATTCCTCGAAATCCTTCTGTTTCTATTGTCTCCCCTGGCTCGTTGCTTTTTTTGGCGACGGGGCTGCTCTGGTTTATAACAAAGGTACTTTCACACGAGACCCTGCTACCTCAGGGAACACATCAGCTGTGGATTGACTACGCCATCCTAATTCTTGCAAACACAACGTTCCACACGCCCGGGCAGCGTTACCCCAAAGATCTTTATTTGGTTTGGGTGCTAACACTACGAGGGCTCTACCCTGCATTACGAACGGGATTTCGAATTCAGCTCCTGATGCCGACTCTTGCAGGACAGTTTGTAGCATTACAACAAGGAAAATATTGTCCTGGAATGTGGCTGGCATCAAGAGCAAATTATCTGATCCGGACTGGGGGGCTTATGTTGAAACTTTCTCCATATGTATGTTTCAGGAAACTTGGTCTATGGATTGTGTGTTCAGGCAAGGCTATTGTTGTTTTACTAAAAAGGCGATTCAGTCTTCCAGGGGAAGGGCGAGCGGGGGTCTATGCACTTGGGTTAAGTTGACCGAGGTGGGTAGGGTAAAGGAAGTCACTGTTGACTCTCGCAATATTCTTGCAATAGTAATATGGCCTATCACAGGTATTCCGGTGCTATGCATTAATATTTATAATAGGCCAGGCCCCTGTAACCACCAGTCTGGTACCATTCATCTGTTGTATAAACTTTTATCTGACCTTTATTCTAAATACTGTGTTATTACTGCAGGTGATCTCAATGCCCAAATTGAATTTGATTCAGCCTTTGCTGAGTCTATCCAGGCCGAAGATGAAGCATGGAATCTCCCACCGTTTTTAATCCAACCAGTGTCATGTACTCCTTCCCCTAGGGTTATGCAGATAATAGACCTTGTAGTAACTTATGGCCTTCGTTTTGGAAATGGACGATTTTCAAATGATAATTTTAGACCCACCTTCTACAGAGGCCATTATAGTAGCACTCTGGACTATGTTATTTTTGATCTGCGAGTCTGGCATCTTATAGTCAATGTAGAGGTGGATGCTTGGTGCATTAGTGATCATGCCCACTTACAAATTGAATATAATGCAACTCTTTTTTTAGGGCACACTCCATCTCACGTTTTGGATGCTCCTAACGACCGGCTGAAATTATCCAGCAATAGGCGCGTGCTGAGATGGTCTTTGTTTTTTAAATCTAACCTGCTCAAAGATAAGCTCCGCGATTTAGTTTCTTGCCATCAGCTTTTTGATGACTCTATTGTTTTATCTCCCTCAGAAGTTATGTCCTCTCATGTGACTTTTTTTATGGATCTTAAGGAGCTCTTTACTAAACCTCCCTTAACTCAAAACAATTCTTCCTTGCTTAATCGCAAGTGGTTTGATAAGAAATGTCGGGAGGCCGAGAGCCTTTTGTCCAAAGCTCTAAAGCAAAAGAGCCGGGATGTTATTATACATGCGAGAAGGAACTATGCTTCAATTTGTAAGTCATCTAAATGTAAATACGAGGAAAAATTGTGGGAGGGTTTGATGGAGGCGGCTAATGCCCGTCATCTTAAACTTTTCTGGACCTTGGTCTCACGTAGAGACCCCGCCCTTTCAATCACTCCTGAATGCCATATTGATGCAGAATCTTGGCTTTCCCATTTTCGGGAACTTTATGGGTCCTGTTCTGACTTGAACAACACTCCTACTGATTCTTCATTATGCTTTTCTTCTGTGTCGCCCTTTACCTTAAAGGAAACTGAGTTGGCAATCCGTGCTCAAAGAATAGGGAAGGCTCCTGGCCTAGACAGTGTTCCCTCGGACCTGTATAAATCAGACTTACCTGTTTGGACCCGGTATTTTAATAGGTTATTGAATATTGTTCTGACAACTCGATCTTACCAAGATACGTGGAAGGTGGCTATTATTATCCCTATACATAAAAAAGGAGATAAGAGTTCCCCTGGGAACTATAGACCAATTAGTCTATTAGACAGCTTGCAAAAGATATTCTCCTTCCAGTTGTTATCCAGATTAAAATACTGGATAACAAAAAAACTGGTTTTAAGCCATCTCCAGGCTGGTTTCCGGGACAAGGTCAGTACCATCAATCAGGTCTTCCGATTTACTACCATCAAGTGGAAGACCGTAGATGCAGACAACGGCCATTTATTTGTGGCCTTTGTCGATTAGAAATCTGCGTTTTACCTTGTTTCGCGTGCCAAGCTTTGGGAGATCCTGAGCAATATTGGAGTTATGGGTTCTCTGATTAATATTATCAAAGACCTTTATTCTGATAACTATGCCAGAGTTCACTGGGGTTCGGCTGGCGACCTGACCCCAGCTTTTTCCACAACGCGAGGTGTGAGGCAGGGGTGCGTTCTTGCGCCCACCCTATTCCTATTGTTTATTAATGCTTGTATCCCATATCTCTCAGACTGCCATGGTGATGCCCCGAATCTGGGTGGCCAGAAGTTCCCCTGTCTTTTGTTTGCAGACGACACCCTGCTACTCTCGCGAACTGCCACGGGCCTTTCCAGAGTGCTATCACGATTTTTGGAATTTTGCAAGGACCATGGGTTGTAAATCAACTCAGTAAAAACTAAATATATGGTCTTTGGGGACAATAGGTGCAAAATGAAGAGACCGGTATACCTAGATGGCGCCCCCTTGGAAAGAGTGGGCACTTTTGACTATTTAGGTATAAAATTGGAAGACTCACACTTTTGGCACGCACACCGCCAGAAATCTTTATTGTGCCTGAAGCAAAGGGCGGGTGGCATCGTAAGATTTGCTTCTAGATCTCCCAAATTTGCAATGTCCCCCGCCCTCGAAATATACAAATCTCAAGCCCGGGGGGGGCCCTATACGGTGCCGAACTTTGGGGCCATTGCAACCTGGTGGATCTGGCAAGGGCGGAAAATACATTTTTGAAATCATTATTAAAAGTTCCTACTAGTACTCCATCCCTGCCCATCCGTATGGATTTGAATCTTTTTTCTATCTCACAGATTGCCGCTTTAAGGCCTCTATTATATTGGATCCGGCTTTGGATAACAGACGCCCTTTCTCCATTTCGTTGTGGGCTTCTCAAACTGGTGGGCTGCAACACTATTAGCAAAACGAAATGGTGTGCCTATGTTAAAGAGTCCTTATTCCATCTAGGTTTAGGGTCCTATTGGTTGGACCCACTTTCCATTCCCAAAAACGCTGTGCAGTTACTGAAGGATGCTTTTTGGCATAACGTTCAGATTGTGCAATTTACTAAGATTGCCCCGCTGTCTATGTCTGACAATTATTTATCAATTAAATGCCACTACGAATTCGAGCCTTATATGGATATAGCATTATCTCCATTTGCGCAAGCTCTTTTTGTTAGATTCAGAATTGGGTCCCTCCCTCTGTGTTCTCTAACGTACAAATGGCATTGTCCTACTAATAGATCCAAGCTTTGTCCGATGGGCTGCCAACGTGAAGAGTCTATTTCACATGTCTTTTTTTACTGTCATGCATATCACAAACAAAGAGCTTTTTGGATCATCCCGCTTTGCAAATCCATAGGCGCCAGGTCCTATCTTCATGTTGAGAGAATTTTAAAATCTGATCCATCTGCCCAGGTAGTTTTACCAGTGGCAAAATTTCTCGAATCAATCTGGCGCCTTAGATTAGCTATTTTAAAGAACAAGACTGGGTAACAAACTTTTAGATCTATATATGTATATTTATTGACTTTTTGATGTCTGATTTTAGTATTTAATTCTCAGGTTAAAGATACTCTCATATTGTATTAACACTTATGGGCATAGGGAATAGGGTCCTTGCTGTGTGGTATATTCTAAATCTAGGAGATGTCTTTTTTGATCATTTTGCCTGGATTTTAACTCATTATTGTTTTTAATTTTATTTATTGTGCTTATATTTTTTAGTGTTTGATTAATCTTTAAAAAATTCAAAATTTATGATGTTTTTACTGTACTTTTATGGTATGTTTTTTACTTACCGAAATAAAGTTAAATGAAAATGAGAGAAAAATGAAAGTCCGATGGTACTTTAGGGATATATTTAGGGTTGGTACGCAGAATAACTCTATCTCCACTGAACTGTAGAAAAGGCTCTTGGATTGTAAGTGCTTGTATTTCGCTGACTCTGCGAGCAGATTTTAGAGCTAAGAGGAGCACTACTTTCCATGTGAGGTATTTGATGTCACTCATGGGAGTACAGGAATCAGAGGAAAAGTGTAAGCATAAATCCCTGACCATGCTATCGAAAAGGCATTTCCCCATGATCCTAGTTGGTGATGCCAGCTTGCATAAAATCGGCATTTTGCGTTCTGGGACATCCCAAATAGGCCCAGATTTGGCGTTCCCCATCTGAGGAATATTCCATCCAGCGTCTCCTGGTTCAGTTCCCATTTGTGGGGAGATGTGCTTAGCCTGCTCGGTGAAACTACACTGGTGTTGTGCATTCCTGGGAGATGCTCTGCTTTTATGTGCACTGAGTGTTGAATGCACCAGGTCCAAATGGTCTGTGCTTCTTTGGATAGGAGATGCGACCGAGTCCCTCCTTGCTTGTTGATGTAGTGCATAGTGGTCGTATTGTCCGTTCGGACAAGCACTGAGGAGCCTTGGATTCTTGGAAGGAAGGCCTACAAAGCCAGATACACTGCTCTGAGCTTGAGGAGGTTGATGTGAAAAGTGGTGTGAGAAGGGGGCCATTTGCCACTCCCTTGAAGGTCCTGCTGACATGCACTCCATCCCTCTGTTGATGCATCTGTTGTTATAGTGAGCGGAGGGACCTTGGTTAAGAAGCATAGGCCCTCTGGAAATGTTCTCAGGTGTTATCCACCAATCGAGGGAAGCTGACATACGTGGGGTTACATGGATTGTGTCCTCGAAGGACCCTTGTGTCTGCTTCCATTGCTTGTCGAGCTCCTCCTGGAGAGGACGCATTCAAAGTTGACAGTGGGGAATAAGATTTATGCAAGATGACATCATCCCCAGTAATGACCTGTAGCGTCGAACTGAAAGAGACTTTCTTTGTTGAATTGCTCCTGCTAGCTTGACAAGCTTGAGTTGTCTGTCCACTGCTGGATAAGCTTTAGTTTGGACTGTATCCAGTATGGTGCCCAGGAAAACTATTCTTATGGTTGGCTGAGGGTGGGACTTTTCTCAGTTGAGAGTGAGGCCCAATTGTCTGAAAAGACATATGGTCGCCTTGAGAGAATGGCGTACTGACTGTATGTCGGAAGCTTTCACTAACCAGTCGTCCAGGTATGGAAACATTTGTTGTTGCTTGCGCCTTAGATATGCTGCAACAGGAGGTAGACACTTTGTAAAAATTTGGGGAGCAGACTTGAGTCCGAAAGGGAGCCCCTTGAATTGAAAGTGCTGGCTGGCTACCAAAAATCTTAGAAACTTCTTGTGTTTTGGGTAAATGGGCATGTGGAAGTAGGCGTTTTGCAGGTCTAAGGAAGCCATGTAGTGTGCTCTCTTGAGAAGCTGCAAGATGTCTTTCAATGTTACAATGCGGAAGGACTGTGTTTTCCTGATACTTGTTCAGCTCCCTTAGATCCAGGATGGGCCTCCACAATCGAGATTTGTTTCTGATTAGGAAGAAGTGAGAATAGAAACCCTTTCCATTTTGTGAATGGGGCACCAATTCTATTGCTCCTTTGGTTAACATTACCTCAGTTTCTAGGTTGAGAAGATGAAGATGTGTTTGATGTACGTGGGAGAGAGGTGTCCACGGGGGCATACATGTAAATTCTAGAAGGTGACCGAAATGTATTATGTCTATGACACACTTGTCGTTCTTTATCTGAGACCAACGATGAAGGTGTTGCTTTAATGAAGAAGGAGAGGCAGCCGGTCATTGGACCTTGTCATTGCCTGCGTGAGGGATATTTGGCTTGCCTCCCTGACTTTCCTCTGTGAGGAGGCCTGCTATCTGCTGCTTCCGGCAGTTGTGTTTGGTGATATTGGTGTCTGGAGGGTTGGAAGTTATAGGAATAAGCTGGGTACCTGTATTGCTGGTAACGTCCACAAAAGGAAGACTGTCCTGTACCTCTGACACCTCGAAAGGGTGTTTTCTTATATTGTAGGGAGCCTAATGATCTGGCAGGATCTGTGTCTGTCTTGATTGTCTGGAGGGCGTCGTCAACATGTTTGCCGAAAAGGTCTTCCCCATTGTAAGGAAGGTCTAGAATCTTCGTTTGGACCTTGGGTCAAAAGTTGGTGACCTTAAGCCATCCTTGGCACCTTAACACTGCTGATCCAGCCAGAAGCCTAAAATCCATAGCAGCAATATCTAATGCACAATCTATTATTCCTGAGGACGAGCGCTGTCCCTCCAGAAGAATGTTCGTAGCTTCAGCCTTGCTAGATTCTTGAACGTCATCTAATGAGTGCGTGATGTCCGACCATAGCTGCCTATCGTACCTTCCAAGGAGTGCCAAGAAGTTCCCTGCCTGCACCAAAATGGCAGACATTTAGGAGAATCTTTTCCCGATGTGATCAAGGTGCCTACCTTCCTTATCCAGAGGTGCAGAAGGGTTCCTCGAACATCGTTGTGCTGCTTGGGAAATTACTGAATCCGGCTTCGGATGACCTGACAGGCAGGCAGGAGCATCATCCGTTGCTCTGTACTTTTTATCCAGCTTAGGCAAAATCGCTGGTACCATATAAGGGTTACGCATTATTTTCAAACCCTGATTCCACACATGGGCCCTCATTACGAGCCTGGCGGTCTGTGACCGCCAGGCTCGCGGTTGGCGGGAGCACCGCCGACAGCCTGGCGGTGCCCCTTAGGGCATTCTGACCGCGGCGCTTTGGCCGCGGTCAGTGCAGGAAAACCGGCGGTCTCCCGCCGGTTTTCCGCTGCCCGTCAGAATCCTCCAAGGCGGCGCAGCATGCTGCGCCGCCTTGGGGATTCTGACACCCCCTTCCGCCATCCTGTTCCTGGCGGTTCGCTCGCCAGGAACAGGATGGCGGTAGGGGGTGTCGCGGGGCCCCTGGGGGCCCCTGCAGTGCCCATGCCAATGGCATGGGCACTGCAGGGGCCCCCGTAAGAGGGCCCCGCTTGTATTTCACTGTCTGCATAGCAGACAGTGAAATACGCGACGGGTGCAGTAGCACCCGTCGCACCTTCCCACTCCGCCGGCTCGATTCCGAGCCGGCGTCCTCGTGGGAAGGTTGTTTCCCGCTGGGCTGGCGGGCGGCCTTAAGGCGGCCGCCCGCCTGCCCAGCGGGAAACTCAGAATGCCGGCCGCGGTCTTCAGACCGCGGTGCGGTATTCCTGCGGCGTAACTTTGGCGGGCGGCCTCCGCCGCCCGGCAAAGTTGTAATGAGGGCCATGGTCTATTATTGGGATAACTCTGATAACCTTCCTATGAGGCTCTTTAAAGTCATACAAGAAACAATCTTGTTGGCATTTGCAATTCAAATCGTGCAGTAGCTTTCTCCAATAAGTTATGGAAAGTACCAATATCTTCTGTAGGGGACTCGACAGAAGCTAGCACTGGGAGGCAGGTGTTGGCAATACATATTCGTCCCATTCATCCTGCGCTGGAAGTTCTTCCCCGTCTTCAGCTTCATCATCTGATGAAGCATGGGTTTGCGGATCTTGTGGATTTTGTGGAGAAACCTGTGGAGTGGTAGGATGGACCTGCAGGTGTAGTGGAGTACTTGGTTCTGTAACCACTGGCTTGGGAACAACTGCAGGCTGTGGACAGAAGCATTTTTTATAATCTGCTAGTATGGCTTGCAGGTCAGAAACCAGACCGGAGGGCAAACATACCATTCCCTGCTGCTGTTGTTGAGGGAGTGGATCGTAGTAGTGCTGGTCATAATATGAGCCATCGTCAGAATATTCCTGGCATTTCACATGCAATTGTGATGGGTTCCCAGATACCCTATATTTTCCGTCATCACCTGAATCATCATCACCATCCGAGAAGCATGATGGTAAAAGTCTTGACACCTTACTTGGTGATATTATGGATGGCGTTAGATGAGATTTGGATATCCTTTTGAGTGGGGTATGCTCCGACAACTGTAAATAGGCAATGAAGATGGTCTTTGCCTTTTTATAGGCATCATCTTGATCGTCGACGATAGAAGATCTGCTCTCGTCAATGGTGGTGTCAATGAGAAAGTAGCTGACGGCAGCGTCGTGGACGGGAACATCGACGATGAAAATACCGCCGATCAGGGCATCATCGGAAGCATCGTCGACGGAAGAGTCAATGACAAAAATGCTGTCGACGAGAGAGCGTCGTTGACAGAGGCATTGCCGACGGGACCATCGGCGTGAGATCTATAGACGAGACTGTCGACGGGAGGGTCGTTGACGAGTAGAGCCCTGTCGACGAGGATGAAAGTGTTGTCGACAAGGATCCTGAGGCCGCCGCCGTCGACATTGAAATAGTGACTGTAGTAGATGTCACTGACAATACAGTCGTCGACGAGAACACCGTCGACAATGTTGCCACAGACAGCGCAGATCCTGGCTTCTTGAATTTATGTTTAATTTTCAGCGGTGGCATAGATGGCTCAGAAATAGTCTTCTTTAAGAGGTTTTTGAGGGAATCTGACCCTTTCTAGATGCCAGTCCGCTTTTTCTCTGCAGGGCTATGGATTATTGAAGAGCCCTCACATTACTTTTTTGGAACCTTTTTAGGTGGTTCCTGAATATCTGAGCCCTCATTTTCCCTTTTAACAGGCGTTTTAAAAACAGATATAGAAGAAGAAGCACTCTTCTCGTCAGAGGCTGAATGGCCAGCTTTACCTTTTGGAAGCCACAAAAGAAGACGACCCTCTCTGTCCTTTAAAGTCTTCACAGAAAATATTCTACATACCTTGCAGTCTTTGGTCTTATGATTTGGGTATAAGCAGTAAATGCAATCATCATGTGGATCATCTACATATAATCTCTTCTTCAGGTAGGACACACAGGATCTGAAAATATCCTTTTTTGGTGTCTCTGACATGGCAGTCAGTTTAAAGCACCAGAAGAAGAGAAGAAAACTCCTAAATTCCAGGCAATAAGATTCTGAGAGAATAATTTTAAGCGGAGCTCAAAGGAGACTTCTCAGCACGACATGCAGTGGAAAATCTGAGGTAAGGCAGTTCCTCACAGGGGGTTCTAAGGGGTGGTGCAGTGTGATTGGTTGAATTTTGAGTTTGAGTCTTTCTAACAAAATGACTGTGATAGGTTGCTAAGTTAAAGGCCTAATGCATGTAATGTAGGTATACATGTAAGCATATCTTATACATTCCACCAGGGGCTCCCATCTCGACAACGGGTAAGTATTCAAGCATTTGAATCTATGAAAGTTCTAATACTGGAGTAAAAATACTTGCAGCTTTTAACATGGCAGTGGCTAATGCTAAAATAAAGTCAATAGGCAAAATGAAGCTGTTGGTCACTAATGTGACGGGGTGCTGCTAGGCTAAGTGCAACGTGGAGTCAGTTCAGTGGTCAAAACACAAATATCATTACATCCCTCAGTGAAAAGTTTGATTTGAGGGAAGCCACAGTTGCAAAAGATGTTGTGAAGGATGGCATCATTTAAGACCCATTTGTGATCCTCCTGAATGGTTCTGCTTGAGCATTCTGGATTCCCAGAAGATGGACCACTGTAATTCGGAGATCTCTGGATATAAACCAGATTCTTTGTAACTCTAGAGACAGGGGTCTTCATCTTGCTCCTTCCTACTTGTTCAGATAATGCATGCTCATTGTATTGTTTATTTGAACAAGGAGAAAGTTTGTCTTGGATGATAGGAGGAAAGCCTTCAGGACTACTCCAGAAGGCTGATATGATAGGACTGTTCCTTTTGGAAGCATCTGTTGCTATTGTTTGGGTTGGGATTTCTTGGTGGAAATTCATGCCTTTCAGAAGATTGTCTGACAACACTACCAGTTCAGGGACTGTTTTGAATGAGTGGTTAGGATCACTCTGTCCCCTCATCTTCCTGAGAGTTGATCCAATTGATCTTCCAGACACTGTTGCAGCTGTATCATGTAGAGAAGTGCATTCAGGACCAGAAAAATGTATGATGCCATTGATAATAGAAGAGAGGCAACTTATCTCACCGTTGGATTGGGCTTTAGTCTTCAGATTTCTGAAGAATGGATAATCATCACTCCTCTGAAGGAATCATTCATGTGTGCACTGTGTCTAGGACTGCACCCAGACAGTGAAAAGATTAAACTGGCATTGAGATATATTTCTTGTGATTTACATGTAGTCCTAGCCGCCTTAGGGTCACGCAAATTGTTCGATAACGAAGGCTCGCTTTTGGTAGGATGATGCCTTGATGAGCCAGTTGTCTAGACATGGACGGACAAAAATTTTAATTTTCTTGAAGTGAGCTGCCACAACCGCAACACAGTTGGAGAAAGTCTGTGGAGCAGATTTGAAACCGAAAGTAAGGACCTTGAATTGGTAATGGTCTCTTCCTAAGGCTAAATGTTGGTGCTTCTTGGCTGTTGGGATGTGAAAATGGCATCTTGCAGATTTATTGAACATAGTCCATCCCCCTGATGAATTTGATGAACTTTTCTTTCCAAATCCATTTGTTCTCTTTATCATGTCTAAAATACGTCTGTACTCATTCTTTGGCCCTGTCTTCTTCAACCAGGAAGTAACAGGACTAAATTTCCATTCTACTGAGAAGAGTAGGGACCTTATTCCACCACATACTTTTGCAAGAGGTTTGAGGCTTCTTGCTGTAGTTCTTCCCAGTGTTGAGGGGATAACTTATTTGGTGGAATGGATGTTGGAGGATACTTGAATCTAAGACAGTATCCATGTTCTGCAATATTCAGAACCCATTTGTGGGTTATTATTTTTCTCCACTCTGCCAGAAAGGATGATAGGCTTGCCTCTGTTGACTTCCTCTGGCCCTTGACTGGTGTACCTGCTGCTGATGTCTCTGTGACTGTTCAGGTTGCCGTTCTAGCTTGTGAAGCCAATGGGTTTGAATCGTCTGATGGAAGTACTAGTGGTCATAGGCCCTGTAGAAATGTCTTCTATATTCCTTCCTTTCCTCCAATCCAACACCTCTCAGAGTGTTGAGTTCAGTCTTCATACTAGAAACTTCATCATATGCAGGATAACCAAATAAGGTGAATACAGAATAAGAGAGGTTTGAAAGTTAGTGTTGGGCTTCTGGTTTCAATCCTGTGAGCCCAAGCCAAAATGAGTGGCAAAGTGCTAGACCACAACAGAATCAATGTGCTGTTAGTGTGGAGGTACCAGCTACAGCCCTGGAGATTTGATTTGACAACACCATGCTGTTGCTGACAATTTCATGGAAGTCTAGAAACCAGTCTCTGGAAAGGTCCTCTATGATTTGTTTTTTAAACAGAATCCAAAAAAGACACGTCCTATTGCTCAAGAACAGCAGTCATGCTAGCAGCGTTCTTAGTGCTAGAGGAGTTACTGCGCACTTTTTTACCCACAGAATCCAACCTTTTCCTTTCCATGTAAGGAGGAACTGTTGACGAAGGAGCTGTGCATGCAGTTTTCAAGTAGCAGAGACAATGACAGAGCATGGTGTAGGAGTCCTGTGAAAAAAATATGGATCCTGATCCGGAAGTTTTTTTCCTTAGGCACAATGGCGTGGCCTTAACAGAAGCTAGTGTCAATAACAGCTCCATAGCTGGTTCTAAAAAACCTGGAACAAAAGGAAGCAATGATCTAGATGCGGCCCTTTGATGGAGTGTTTTAAAGATTACCTATGTGGTGGCTGTGGTAGTGGGTAAGTCATTATTTATTTTGTAGGAGCCCTTGACAAGAACCTCCTAGAAAGAATTTATATAATTGACAGGAGATACTCTCCCTGGAGGTTAGTCTGACAATATAAGTGAATACAGAAAAGAAGATAAGGATGTGTTATGAGATTGTGAGTCTCTCGATCAAGATGAAGAAAAGCATTATCCCCTTGACAGGATGATTGAGAGATCATGAATGGTAACACCAGTGGTGAGATTTTGACCTTGTCCTTGACCTAGACTTAGACCTGTTACTGCGAGATCTGTATATAACAGGAGCAAGATCTAGGGTACCTTGGTGAAGGTGACACTGGTACAGGTGACTGTAGTGGCTGGGAAGCAGTGGATGGCAGATTTGGTTGTTAAATTACCACTGGAATTGTCAGTTGAAGGAGGCGGAGGTGGATGAAGAGGCACAGAAAGAGATGGTGGTGGAGAAGAAGTCTGCATTGGAACTTGGGGAGATGGTGAATCTGGAATAATAAGTGGAGATGCTGGTCTGAATGGCGAGTACTCTGAGTCCGATTCAGATGGGATTCTATCAGATCTTTTGCTTGAAAGCCATTTCACAATCTTCGTCTCGGAAGTGCAGTAACGTCTCCATGTCTAACCATGCCTTGATACTAAAACTCTCACCACTGATCGGGGTCTCGCATTGAAGTACCTCTCATTATCAATGGAGTCCTCCTCCTTGACGTTGTGTGTGTTATCAATATTGAGCCAGCCCTTGATAGCGAGCGAGTGCTAATGCGTTTTTCTCATCCTTTGCAGGATTCGAAAATTCTTTCCCCAAGAAAGATGGGACCTTTGGACCCAGTAAAGAGTGTGGTAACCATATACAATCACTTCAACCCCAAATAGCAAATTTAAACACCATGACCCATGTGTCCACGGAAAAATACTCCAATCAATAAATAGTTTCAAAGTTTTATTTAATAACCACAAAACCAACGTCACAAAAATAGTGTGCAAGATAAAGTTGTAAAGGTAAATCCCCATATGTTGACCCCCCATATGTTGACCAAATCTACGAAACAACTTTAATCTACTAAACGAACAAGTTACTTACCTTCGGTAACGCCTTTTCTGGTGGATACATAAACTACCTGTGGATTCTTCACCTAAAGAATTTTCCCCCACGCGCCAGCTTCGACGGACATTTTCTTCTAGCTCTGCACGTCGACGATGATGTCACAATTGCCCGACTCCACGCGATGCCGTTTGACGTCATCCAGGCAATAAGAAGCCCTCGTCGACGTGCAGACGTCAGTTATCACAATTTTTTTACGTGCCTTTGAGGCGAACAGGTGAACATTGACCTTGAAGAGAACATAATCGCATCAAGTAAAGTGAAACCGCAACATTTATTACAATAAAAAGAAAAGGAAACTAACGGCAACAACACCTTCATATGGAAACAAATATACCAGTCAAGTTCAAACATGTTTCCTTTGAAATATACCATATAGAGAAAGAAATATATATATACATGCCATCAATATATACATGCCCTCATTATATACCAATATACAAGAAAACAGTGCTCACCCAAGGATTTTGTGGTAAGACCAACCAGGCAACGGGGAGGCGGGTGGGACCGTGAGGAATCCACAGGTAGTTAATGTATCCACCAGAAAAGGCGTTACTGAAGGTAAGTAACTTGTTCTTCTGATGGATATACCTACCTGTGGATTCCTCACCTAAAGAATAGAGTCCCAAAGTAGTACTACCTCCGGATGCGGGTGCCTGAATGTTCAAACCAAGAAATCCTGCAGCACTGAGTGTGCAAAATGGCCATCCCTCCTGACCTCAGAGTCCAAACAATAATGTTTGACAAAAGTATGGAGGGATGCCCAAGTCGCCGCCTTGCAGATGTCGACCACAGGAACACCCCTAGGCAGACGAAGCAGCCTTACCTCTAGTGGAATGAGCTTGAAGCCCCACAGGTGGTTCTTTCTTTGCTAAGGAATAACAAAGTTTGATACAGAGAATGACCCTCCTGGACAGCGTTCTCTTGTGGACTGCTCTGCCTCTCCTCTTCCCCACGTATCCAACAAAGAGCTGATCGTCTTGCCTGAACTCCCTCGTCCTGTCGACAAAGAAGCTCAATGCTCTTCATGGATCCAACCGGTGAAGCCTCTCTTCCTCTTTGCATGGATGAGGCGGCGGGTAAAAGAAAAAGAGAGTAATAGACTGCTCCAAGTGAAAGGGTGTAACAACCTTCGGGAGGAAAGCCGCCTTGGTCCTTAACACCACTTTGTCTCTAAAAAAGGAAAGGTATGGAGACTCTACACTAAGAGCCTGGAGCTCACTCACTCTTCTGGCCGATGTTATGGCCACTAGAAACACAGTCTTTAAAACTAGTAAACGTAAGGAACAAAAGTGCATCAGCTCAAATGGCGATCCCATTAGAAATGTCAATACTAAATTAAGATCCCACTGTGGCTTAACAAACGTAGTGGGCAGAAACTTATTAGTGAGACCCTTAATGAACCTCAATACCAAAGGTGACTTAAACAGAGAGGGCTGGTCCGGGAGGCACAGAAAAGCCGGCAGTGCTGATAAATAGCCATTAACTGTGGCAACTGCACAACCCTTCTGTGCCAAGGAAAGAGCAAATAACAATATGTCAGACAAGTGAGCTTTCAAGGGATTAATTTGGTTCTCTCCACACCACCTGACAAATCTGCCCACCTGCTTGCATAAATCGATGTGGTGGAGTGTCGCCTGGCTGATAAAATAACATCCACCACTTCCGGCGGTAGAGAAAAGGCACTCAGATTGCCCCGTTCAATCTCCAGGCATGAAGGTGCAGGCTCTGGATGTGGGGGTGTAGAACCTGCCCCTGCGACTGCGAGAGGAGGTCTGCCCTGTAAGGGAGACGGAGCGGAGGGCACAGAGAGAGTTGGAGAAGGTCTGAATACAACACCCTTTTTGGCCAATCTGGGGCTATTAAGATGACTTGGGCCCGGTCTTGGCGGATCTTCCTCAGAACTCGAGGAATCAAGGGTATGGGAGGAAATGCGTAAAGTAACTGATCCTTCCAGGGCATCTGAAATGCGTCCCCCAAAACTCCTTGCACCAGATACTGGAGGCTGCAAAACAACGGGCAGTGAGTGTTCTCCTGAGTGGCAAACAGATCTATCTGCGGATATCCCCACATCTGGAAGATGTAAAGAACCAGATTCGGATGAAGATGCCACTCGTGATCGATCGAGATGCGCCGACTGAGAACGTCTGCACGTACGTTCAGAACTCCGGCCAAATGATTTGCTACCAAGCAAATCTCGTGGTCCTGAAGCCAGGACCAGAGTCGAAGAGCTTCTCTGCAGAGAAGATCCGACCCCACTCCCCCCTGCTTGTTTATATACCACATTGCGGTAGTGTTGTCCATCAGGACCTGAACTGACTGACCGCGAAGGGAAGGGAGGAAGGCCTTGAGAGCCAGACGTATCGCCTGCAATTCCAACAGATTGATGTGAAACCTCTGTTCCACTGGAGACCAAAGGCCTTTTATCTCCAGGTCCCCCAGATGAGCTCCCCACCCTAGAGTGGAAGCATCCGTCACAACTGTGGCCACTGGCGCAGGCAGCGAGAACGGCCTTCCTTGCCAGGTTGCCGACCGCAGTCCACCATTGAAGATCCGCAGCAGTGTTTCTGGAGATCCTGATCGAATCCTCTAGATCTCCTATGTGTTGAAACCACTGCCTGCGGATGCACCACTGAAGAGCCCTCGTGCCAGCGTGCATGAATGACCAGCAGAATGCAAGAAGCGAACAGACCGAGCAGACGAAGGACTTTGAGGACTGGAACTACCGCTCCATTTCGAAACATTGGAATCAACGCCTGAATATCCTGAACCCGCTGGGGCAGAGGAAAGGCCTGATTCAATGTTGTGTCCAGTACTGCCCCTATGAACAGGAGACTTTGAGAGGGCTCCAGGTAAGACTTGGGCACATTGACTGAAAAACCCAGGTCGAACAACAACTGAGTTGTCGACTGCAGGTGACGCCGCAAGAGCTCTGGGGACTTGGTTTTGATCAACCAATCGTCCAGATAAGGAAATACTGCTATTCCCCTTCTTCTGAGCTCTGCTGCAACTACCGCCATCACCTTTGTGAAGACTCGAGGTGCCGAAGTAAGACCAAACGGGAGGAGCGCAAACTGATAGTGCTGCGACCCCACCACAAAAGGGAAATACTTTCTGTGCGACTTGAGGATCGGAAAATGGAAGTACGCATCCTGCAAATCTACAGACACCATCCAATCTCCTGCGTTCAACGCCAAAAGAACCTGTGACGGGGTCAGCATCTTGAACTTTTCCTGCTTGAGGAACCAATTCAAAATCCTCAGGTCCAAGATTGGACGTAACCAACCATCCTTTTTGGGGATCAGGAAGTACCTTGAATAGCAGCCCTGAGCCCTCTCCTGCTCTGGAACCAACTCCACTGCGCCTTTCGACAAAAGGGACATCACCTCCTGTTGCAATAACAGAAGATGGTTGTCCGAACAGAAGGAGGGACGGGAAGGGAAGGGAGGAGGGAATTCCCGAAAAGGAAGAGCATACCCCTTCTTCAAGATGTCGATGACCCAGGAGTCTGATGTTATGGACTCCCACATGGGAAGAAAGCGGGCAAGCCTCCCCCTACCGGAGACATGTGAGCAGGGAGTGGTGGAGGACTAAGGCTTCTTTCCCTGCTGCACCCCTCCTGAGGAAGAGGCAGAGTGCTGCTTGGTGGCCCCTCTAGTTCGTACTCTACCCCTGCCCCTGAAGGATCTGCAAGGTAGGGTTCCTGCAGGTTGCTGCCCTGCCGCATGGAGCCTGCCACGAAAGGAGGTGCCACGACCAAAACCTCTAAATTTTCTAAAAGATCTAAAAGTAGAGGAAGTGGCTGCCTGAAGTCCCAACAACCTTGCCGTGGCTCTACTCTCTTTAAAGTGTTCAAGAGCAGAATCAGCTTTTCTCCAAAGAGTTTATCTCCGTCAAATGGCAGGTCCAGGAGAGTAGTCTGTGCATCCGGGGAGAAACCTGATGAACGCAGCCAAGCCTGCCGCCTCGTCGCTATGGATGTGCCCATAGCTCTTGCCACTGAATCAGAGGTGTCCAGCCCAGACTGAATCACCTGGGTCACCGCCGGCTGAGTGTCCGACAATAGGTGCAATACCTCCTGTGGCAAAACAGGGTGACCCTTAGCCTTCTCTATGAGGGCTTGAATGTAACGCCCCAAAATGCAAGTCGCATTGGTAGAGTTCAAGGCCATGCTGCAAGAAGAAAAGGCCTTTTTTGCTGCCTGGTCCATTTTGTTAGACTCCCTGTCCGCAGCGGCCCCGGGGAACAAACCAGGAGCTGAACGGGAGGAGCACGGCGCCTGAACAACTAAACTCTCCAGAGTTGGATGCTTGGTGAGAAAGTCCGGATCACCTGGAGCCACACAATAGCGTCTTGCTACCGCCCTGTTGACGGCTGCCGAAGTAACTGGCTTCTTCCAGATATCTTTAATGGGTTCCAAAAGAGCCTCATTGAAAGGCAAGAGAGGCTCTGCCACCGCCGACGCTGGATGTAGCACTTAGGTCAGAAGGTTTGTTTTCACTTCTGCAGCAGGAATAGGAAGGTCTAAAAAGTCTGCAGCCTTCCTTATTACAGCATGAAATGACGCAGCCTCTTCCGTATACTCCCATGGGGAAGGCAGATCCCATTCAGGGGAAGTGTCCAGGCCACTTGCTGTGTCCAAGCCTTGTAGGTCTCCCGAAGGCTCCATGATCTCACCTTCCTCCAAATGTTGTCTGCTATACTCCTCTTCCTCTAGGAGCCGTAAAGCCAATCTCCTGGATCAGAGTCTGGATTCGAGCCCCGGCGTCGATAAGGCATCGGCCGAAGATCTTCGACGGCGCCGCTCCTCGGATCCATCCAAAGCCGGACCCTCTGGTGCCACAGGCAACTTCACAGTAGACTGGATCCGTGGTGAATCCATCGGCGCCAGGACAGCAGACGTCGTCGGCGTCACAGGCCTTCTGGGCGACGCCACGGGCATCAGTGCCAAAGCAGCTCCAGAAGGAAGAAAGGGCATAAAGGGTGTCGACTTGTAAGGAGCCGAAGCACCCAAGTTAAAGGCCAAAGGACCTGACGGACCGGCATGCCCCCCACCAGGCGCCATGGTGGCAAAGATGTTACACATTGCATTTAAAAATGCAGCAGGATCCGCACCCGGTGCCGGGAAAGCTGGATAAGTCTGTGGAACTGGCGCCAGAGGAGAAGCCGATTATGGACCAGGCATCTCCTGCCCCGGAGAAGCCGTTGGCTCCCGATGAGGCTCGACTTCAAACACCGACAGAGGAGACGTCGGAGAAGCCGGAGTCATCGGAGGTGGAGGTGGAGGCGGAGACGTGACAGTCGGGCTAATCTCCCACGTCAGCCGGCACCGAGCTGACGGAGATCGGGATCGGTCCCTGCTTGATCGGTGCTGTGATTCGTGACGACGCTGAGAGTCCCCATGACGTTGATGAGTCTTTGAAGATCGCAAAGAAGACTCTCTGCGATGACGCCTCTCCTTCCTCTTCTTTGAACGTGCCAGAAATAACTTTGCCTCTCGTTCTTTAGGGGCCTTAGGATTCATGCCTTGGCATGAGCCGCATGACTCGACCTCATGGTCGGAACTAAGGCACCATAAACAATTTTCATGGGGGTCCGTGACTGACATCCGACCCCCACACTGGTTACAAGGTTTAAAACCAGATTTTCTCAGCTGAGACATTGTAACACTGAAGTGAAACTGTAGCTCCATGTTAGCGTTGAAGAAAAACCTTTACTTGAAGGCACGGGAAAAAAGGAACTGACGTCTGCACGTCGACAAGGGCTTCTTATTGCCTGGATGACGTCATACGGTGCCGCGTGGAGTCGGGCAATTGTGACATCATCGTCGACGTGCAGAGCTAGAAGAAAATTTCCATTGAAGCTGGTGCGTGGGGGGAAATTCTTTAGGTGAGGAATCCACAAGTACGTGTATCCATCAGAAATCAACACCATTAGACATTCAAGAAAAATAATGCATATTAACAAAGCAATCACTTGTGAGACAAAAACATGCTTCAAATTAGACTGTGAATACATTAGTCAAATCAGATTACAAAGATTTAGAAGAACGAGTTACTTACCTTCGGTAACGACTTTTCTGGTGGATACGTTAGCTACCTGTGGATTCCTCACCTAATGAATACTCCCATGGCGCCAGCATTCGACAGAATTCTTCTTCCCAGCTTCTGCACGTCGACGAGGATGTCACACTAGCCCACGCGACGCCGTCTGACGTCATACAGGCAATAAGAGGTCCTCGCCGACGTGCTGACGTCAGTACCAACATTTTTTACGTGCATGAGAACAATAACCCTATGCAATGAGAGATCAAGGCAACATCTGATAACATTGCAAAGTACACAACATTTCCATGAAAAGGCCATAGATTTAATAGGACTCTTGTTTCTTTCTAAAACAAAACATTTATATAAATCAAATATGCATATACGCAAGGAAATATATATATATATACATGAACAAGTATCCATATATACAAAATCCATTACAGCCCCAAAGACCAAGAGGAGCACACTCAAGGATTACTTGGTTAGACCAGACAGGCAACGGGGAGGCGGGTGGGACCATGAGGAATCCACAGGTAGCTAATGTATCCACCAGAAAAGTCGTTACCGAAGGTAAGTAACTCGTTCTTCTGATGGATACAACTACCTGTATATTCCTCACCTAATGAATAGAGTCCCAAAGTAGTACCGCACTCGGTGGTGGGTGCCTGCATGGTCAAACCAAGAAATCCTGCAGCACTGACCGTGCAAAATGGCCGTCCCTTCTGACCTCAGAGTCCAAGCAGTAGTGCTTTGCAAAAGTGTGAAGGGATGACCAAGTTGCGGCCTTGCAGATGTCGACCACAGGAACACCTCTAGCCAAAGCCGAAGTGGCCGACTTAGCCCTGGTGGAATGAGCTCTAATACCATCAGGAGGATCCTTCTTTGCTAAAGAGTAACAGATTTTAATGCAAAGAACAACCCACCTGGAGAGTGTTCTCTTGTGGACTGCCTTTCCTCTCCTCTTGCCCACGTATCCGATAAACAGCTGATCCTCCAGCCTGATATCCTTCATTCTGTCAATGTAGAAGCTTAACGCCCTCTTTGGGTCCAAGCGATGTAGTCTTTCTTCCTCCTTTGAAGGATGAGGCGGAGGATAGAACGTGGACAAAGTGATTGTCTGAGCCAAATGGAAGGGTGAAACAACCTTTCAGAAGGAAAGCAGCCTTGGTCCTCAACACCACCTTATCCGCATAAAAAGTTGTATAAGGGGGTTTTACTGATAAAGCCTGCAACTCACTCACTCTCCTTGCAGATGTTATGGCCACCAGGAAAACTCTTTTAATAACTAAATACCTTAAGGGGCAGGAATGCAAAGGCTCAAAAGGGGACCCCATAAGGAAAGTCAGGACCAAGGACAAATCCCATTGTGGCATAACGAATGGTCTTGGAGGATATCTATTTAGAAGACCCTTCAAGAATCTAAGAACAATAGGAGACTTAAACAGTGATGGTTGGTCTGGCAGACAAATGAAGGCTGACAAGGCAGACAAGTAACCTTTAATAGTAGCCACTGCACAACCTTTCTGCACCAGAGACAAAGCTAAAGATAAAACATCTGACAAATGAGCACGTAAGGGATCAATCTGTCTCTCTCCACACCATACTACAAATTTAGACCACCTATAGCGTAGATAGTTTTAGTGGAGTGTCGCCTGGCCGCTAAGATAACATCCACTACATCAGGTGGGAGAGAGAAGGAACTCAGGTTGCCCGTTCAATCTCCAGGCATGAAGGTGTAGGCTCTGGAGGTTGGGGTGAAAAACCTGCCCCTGCGACTGCGAGAGGAGGTCTGCCCTGAGAGGGAGACGGAGCGGAGGGCACATTGAGAGTTGGAGAAGATCGGAATACCACACCCTCCTTGGCCAATCCAGAGCTATTAAAATTACTAGGGTTTGGTCTTGGCGAATTTTCCTCAATACTCGAGGAATCAAGGGTATGGGGGGAAACGCGTAAAGCAACTGGTCGCACCAGCTTCTCTGAAACGCGTCCCCCAAAGCCCCCTGCATCGGATACTGGAGACTGCAGTATAACGGACAATGCGTGTTCTCCCGAGTGGCAAACAGATCTATCCGAGGAAACCCCCACATCTGGAAGATCCAACGAACTTGATCTGGATGAAGACGCCACTCGTGGTCGGCCGAGAAATGGCGACTGAGACTGTCCGCACATACATTCAAGACTCCGGCCAGATGATTTGCTACCAAGCAAATCCGATGGTCCTTTGACCAGGACCATAGTCGAAGAGCTTCTCTGCAGAGAAGCTATGACCCCACTCCTCCCTGTTTGTTTATATACCACATCGCAGTAGTATTGTCCGTCAGGACCTGAACCGACTGACCGCGAAGGGAAGGAAGGAAGGCCTTGAGAGCCAGACGTACAGCCCGCAACTCCAACAGATTGATATGAAAAATCTGTTCCTCTGGAGACCAAAGCCCTTTGATCTCCAAATCCCCCAGATGAGCTCCCCACCCTAGAGTGGAAGCATCCGTTATGACCGTGGTCACCGGTGGTGACTGCGCGAACGGCTTTCCTTGAGAAAGATTGTCGCCCGCAATACACCACTTCAAGTCCGCAGCAGCATCTCTGGAGATTTTGACGGAACTTTCAAGATCTTCTTTGTGTTGAGACCACTGCCTTCGGAGGCACCACTGAAGAGCCCTCATGTGCCAGCGAGCATGGGTGACCAACAGTATGCAGGAGGCAAACAGACCGAGCAGACGAAGGACCTTGAGGACTGGAATGACCGCTCCATTTCGAAACATTGGAACCAACTCCTGAATATCTCGAATCCGCTGAGGCGGAGGAAAGGCTGGATCCAATGTTGTATCCAGTACTGCCGCTATGAACAGGAGACGTTGAGAGGGCTCTAGGTGAGATTTGGGCACGTTCACCAAAAAGCCCAGGTCGAACAACAACTGGGTTGTTGACTGTAGATGATGCGACACAAGCTCCGGGGACTCGGCTTTGATCAACCAGTCGTCCAGGTAAGGGAATACTGCTATCCCCTTTCTCCTGAGCTCTGCCGCAACCACCGACATCACCTTCGTGAAGACTCGAGGTGCTGAAGTAAGACCAAATGGGAGGACCGCAAACTGATAGTGCTGCGACCCTACCACAAACCGGAGATACTTCCTGTGCGACTTGAGTATCGGGATATGAAAATAAGCATCCGGCAAGTCGACAGACACCATCCAATCTCCATTGTTCAACACCAAAAGCACCTGAGCTAGGGTCAGCATCTTGAACTTTTCCTGCTTGAGGAACCAATTCAAGATCCTCAGGTCCAGGATTGGCCTCAACCGACCATCCTTCTTGGGAATCAGGAAGTACCTCGAGTAACAACCTCGACCCCTTTCCTGCTCTGGGACCAACTCCACTGCGCCCTTTAATAGGAGGACCTGAACTTCCTGTTCTAGCAACAGGAGGTGTTCTTTTGAACAATACGATGGGCGGGCGGGATGGGGGGCGGAAACTCCTGAAAGGGAAGGGTGTAGCCTTTCCCCACAACGCTGATAACCCAAGTGTCCAATGTAATAGTCTGCCACTTGTGAAGATAGTGTCGTAATCTTCCCCCTACAGGAGAGGAGTGAGTGGGGACTGGTGGAAGCCTAAGGCTGCTTCCCCTGCTGCACCCCTCCAGAGGACGAGGAAGAGGCAGAGTGCTGCTGAGAGGCTCCCCTGGTGCGGATCCTACCTCTCCCTCTAATCGATCTAAAGGTGAGAGAAGAGGCAGGTTGCTGGTATCTCCCCCGAAAGGAAGAGGAGGAAGAACCCCGTCCAAAACCACAAAACCTCCTAAAAAACCTAGAGGAGGCAGAAGAAGGGGCTTGCAGTCCCAGAGACTTGGCTGTGGCTCTGCTCTCTTTAAACCTTTCCAAGGCCGAATCCGCTTTGGCTCCAAACAGTTTGTCCCCATCAAACGGGAGGTCCAACAGGGTCGACTGCACGTCCGCAGAGAACCCTGAGTTGCGGAGCCAAGCCTGTCTCCTCGCCACCACACCCGTGCCCATCGCCCTAGCCACTGAGTCGGTCGTATCCAACCCAGACTGGATAATCTGGGTGGCGGCAGCCTGGGCATCCGAAACAATGCTCAAAAGTCCTTGGGGAAGCTCCGTATACGAAGATGTTATGTCGTCCATAAGAGCATGGATGTATCTCCCCAAAATGCAAGTCGCGTTGGTGGCCTTCAACGCCATACTACAGGACGAAAAAATCTTTTTGGATTGTGCGTCCAACTTTTTGGAGTCCCTGTCCCCTGGTACCGTCGGGAAAGATCCAGGCGCTGATCTAGAAGAACAGGAGGCTTGCACCACCAAGCTCTCCGGCGTAGGATGTCTAGACAGAAAGCCAGGGTCAGATGGCGCAGCCCGATATCTCCTGGCCACAGCCCTATGAACAGCCGAGGAAGATACTGGCTTCTTCCACACCTCTAACACCGGATCAAGCAAAGCCTCATTGAATGGCAAAAGAGGCTCTGCTGCAGTAGAGACCGGATGTAGCACCTCAGTCAGCAAATTCTGTTTCGCCTCTGCCACCGGCAAAGGCAGTTCCAGAAAGTTAGCTGCCTTTCTTACCACAGCGTGAAAGGTAGCAGCCTCCTCCGTATACTCCCCTGGAGAAGATAGGTCCCACTCAGGAGAAGTATCCAGCCCACTGGCTGTATCCAGACCATGAAGTCCATCACCAGAGTCCTCAATCTCTCCTTCCTCCAAGACTCGTTGGTATTCCTGCTCTTCCAAAAGACGGAGAGCACGCCTTCTAGAGTGCAGCCTTTCTTCGATACGCGGAGTCGACATGGCCTCCGCCGAAGTCGAGGATCGGCGCCGATCTCCGGATCCATCCGACGCCATGTCCGGCGCCACATGCAGCTTCGGCGGACGAAGAGAGTCGCGTCTTGGAGTTTCTGATGGTCCCGCCGGAGTCACAGGATCGAAATCCCGAAGTCGACGGGATGGAAACCTCCGGGGCCAAAACCTCTGGAGCCACCGTAGCGGCCACCGACGCCGACATCGGCGCCGAGCCCACATTCCCTAAAGGGAGAAAGGGCATAAAGGGTGCCGGCCGTAAAGACGCCGGGACACCCAAGGAAAAAGCCAACGGCCCCGACGGACCAACTGGAGCACCTCCTGGAGCCATCTGCTGAAAGATGGTATACATCGCATTCAAAAATGCAGTATTATCGGCTCCAAGGGCAGGAAAAGCTGGATATTGGGGTGCCTGGATCGAAGGCGACCCCGACGCCAGCCTCGACGTCTGCGACGCTGGAGAAAACACCTGAGGCTGCGTCACCTCAATCACTGAAGTCTGTCCAGGCGAAGTCGGTGACGCCGGAGAAGGCAACGGCGTCGACGGATGTGGCCTGACCGTGGGACTGACCACCCAAGTCTTTCGACGCTGAGCCGAAGGCGACCTCGAACGAGACTCCTTGCTGGAATGACGCCGTGAATCCCTACGGCTCCGGGAGTCTCGATGACGCCGATGAGACCTCGGCGAGGAGGACTTCTTATGATGCCTTTTTTCCTTCCTCTTCGACTTCGTCGAAGAGTTTAGCCTCTCGTTCTTTTAGGGCTTTTGGATTCATGTGTTGACATGAATCACATGTTGCGACGCTGTGATCGGAGCTTAAGCACCATAAACAGTCGGAGTGAGGATCAGTAACGGACATCTTGCCCCCACACTCCCGACAGGGCTTGAAACCCGACTTTCTCTGAGACATAATAACCGCAGAGAAAATTCACGCAGCAGAAAATGTATACTGTAACCACGAAAGTAACAGTAGCTCCCTCGAAGATAACCGTTTCGAATGCACGGAAAAAAGGGAACTGACGTCGGCAAGGACCTCTTATTACCTGTATGACGTCAGACGGCGTCGCGTGGGCTAGTGTGACGTCCTCGTCGACGTGCAGAAGCTGGGAAGGAGGTTTCCGTCGAATGCTGGCACCATGGGAGTATTCATTGGGTGAGGAATCCACAGGTAGTTGTATCCATCAGAAATCAGGATTTGGACATAACTTCTTCCTACTGCTAGCCAAATTAGGACAAGCATGTGTGGGGATGGGCTAACACAACTGCGGGCAAAAGTAAAAAAGGAAAGACAAAAAATAATTCGAAAAATCATCTATCTCGGGCTAGGATAACTAAGAAAAATAAAATAGGCAGGTGTCAACATGCTAACTGGGCTCAAGAAAAGCGGGTCAGGGAAAAATAACATTGCATTAGGTTATACCTCTCCTAGGTTCAGCATTCAATTCAGTTTCCTCAGCAAATCATGTAGATCATCAGCAAAGTCCATAAGAAGCACAATCAGACGAAAGTGCAGAACATGGGCTGCACATGGAAATTCAGGAAACATCCTAGGGGCAAGTTAACAAAACAAGATTCTAAAGGGGCCTCCCTGAAACGTACAAGTCTATCCCTTACTTAGAATTACTCTTAAAAGTTTGATTGATCAGTTCAATGAGTCCACATTACGCAAAAGGGGCAATGCCCAATCTAATTATTGTACAAATCAAGTTTGCAACGTCCACAAAAGATTCCCAGGTTCGGTGAGAAGTCATCTCTCCTCTCCGTGTGAATCCAATAATTTAACAATCTGTACACACTTGTTGTAATCCACACTGCTTTCCATGGTACAAGACGATTTCCACAGTTCTCAGGAGAAAAAGGCTATTAAACAATGGCACTGCTTTACATTCAGTCCTCAGGTCCTCATGTAACAATGCCAAGGACACTGTGAAAGAAAACTTACACATAATACAATAGAGCTTTTTACTATTCATGAGAAACAACCTAATGGAAACAATTAAGGTTAAAGAAAAATAAATAATTCAACACTTTATGTGGCTGCAAATATGAAAACTTCAGGCCTAGTCATACTACACAAGACGTATAATGCATTATTAAAACATATATAATATGTAAACCTATGAATTCAGCAATATTACTTTATCATCCGAATATGTAAAAACATTTAATTAGTAATTGTAATGTTTGTTACAGCATCACATTAAATATAACAGATATGTGCATTTATGTTTTTGTACATTTAACTTTATAGTAATGTATCATAAACCATTATAAATCAAATAACTTTCTATTAATAATATTTCATTAGAACAACTATTATTTAAAATATACATAAACATTGTTTAAATCATGTTAGCACATTGGCAGTTCTGGTAGGCACAACGTCCACCACGAAATAAAATGTGAACACTTTTACAATACATGTAATTGCAGCTTTTCTCTAAGTTAGGTTTCTAAACATGAATATAAATGTCATCAAATGCTGATATCTGGTGCACTATGAGCATTACTAAAATGTACACTTTAACACAAGTAAATGCAGTACCTTTTCTTTACGTCTATGTGCTTGACAAAGGGCTGTTGTTTCTCAGCCGATCTTTTCCTTTTGGGTATCCCTTTGCGGGAGTCCTCAGAGGTTGAAATAAGTGAGCTGGTAGATAGGTGAGTCTCTCCTCGTCCTTCAGATGTTACTCCAGCCAGGGAATTAAACCTTCTCCGTTTCTCCACTTGACCATGCAGACACATTTTCTGGCCCTCTCAAAGTGCACCTGGAGAGGGTCTTGCAGGAATGACACATCCTAGGGTCATGAGAATCTGACAGACAGGATACAGATCCTCCGCAGATCTGCTGTTGCAATTTTTCGGTCATATTCTAGGAATTTGGCAAAAAGAGATGGCATTTAGCAAGAAAATGGGTATATTTCCAGTCGGGAAACTATAATAAAGTACTCTTCACTCTAAACAATGTTGTGTGAATCACTTTTGGAATGAAACAGGTGAACAATTTTGAGTGAAAAAGCCCTAAAAAAGCAGAGCTCAGTCCGGGATACTGTCAGCAAGAGATGAAAATAAGAACTTGGTAAACTGTCACCTGCAGGGCATGATGGGACACTGGAAGTCATGGAACTGTGCAGTATTCTATTTTCTTTGTCTCAATGCTGCAACCTATACAGCTATGTTGCTCTATATTCCCCTGTTATTTACTTTAAAAGAAGTAAAAAGTGTGTACAGGATGTTTCTAAAAGGTCACTTTAAATTATTCTTGGTGACTTTTGAAAGCTTATACCATTTTTATTTCCATCTTTTAAGGTAAATTAATGTAATTGGCAATATAGCTTGTTTTAAGGTAGTACATTTTACATTTTGGTTGCGGGGACTTCCTGATCTTTCCAATGAAAGGATAAAATACTGTAAAAAAGTGACTTTCAAAGGAATGCTCCTGGGTCCGCGCACATGGGTGCCACTATTCAGTGCTTACGGTTGTCAACCGAAATCCCCTGAGAATAAAAAATGACATTACATCAAATAGTCAGAAATGTCATTGCAGTACATGATGCTGTCATCAAGCAGAATCTTAATCGATAAAATTGTCAATTCACTGCAAAATCAAACAGTGCTGTGTGCTTATTGCTAGCCATGACTATTTGCTGCAGGTAAAACAGTTCTTGCTGTACTTGCTTCCTCATATGCCTTTGGTTTAGCTCTCAAACAGATCAGAGTAGCGACTGTTATGGGTTTGAACAATAAATTCTACCTTTTGTAACTCTCTATCAAGGATGTTAAGCTCATCTGTAAATGATGGTACCGACAGTGTATTCTATGAAAAGGAGTAGTCAAGTAATCACTCCCATGCCCCATGGAACTAGGACATGCCATGAAAATGAGAAGAGTTGATGCTGCCTGGCATCTGAACTTATCAGCGCCTCGGGTGGTGCTCTGTGCCATAACGTGCAAGGGGAAAAGGAAGGAGAGCACTCTAGTATCTGCCTGAATCAGCTGATTTAATCTGATGCTAATCTTCAGGCTTTGTACTGAAATGCCCACACTTTGGTGAGTGTGGCCACTATAGTTTTAAATGAGGTTAAACATTTGAAGTGTTTGGAGTAATAAACAAAGTGGCCATAGGACCCAGGGAGGACGGCTTAATGTCATATTCTTTCAAACTTAGGTACAAAATAATCCCTTGTTTGAACTTCCTTTCCGCTTTCACATTGCTCCAAACTGCGATCTGTTGCTCCATAAAGAAGCATTTTCATACTACCCACTGAACACTGAAATATCTATATGATCAGTGTTGTAAACTGTTCTGCTGCAACCAAACTGCAGCATGTTTGCTCCATATAAAACAAGCATTGTCAAAGTCAATAGGCCTGCCTTTAATGACACTACATGCAACCACATGCATGCACAAATGCAGTCTCAATGTGTTTACAACATGAAAGCCAGTTGTATGTTATTTGCCAGTTTTTTGTTTTTTTGTTTTAACTGATGTTAGTTTGTGGGCACAAGCTCAAGTTTCCATGCCACGGGCCTCAGCTTGTAGTTAGAACTTGTAACAAAAAACCTTTATTTTTTCCATTTGTATTTTAAAGTGAATTTCGTATGAATATCCATCTGTGAAATTAAAACTCCTCTATAGACCCAAGGGTGTTGTATCTAAGAACACTGTGTTGTATACGTAAAACAAGGATAAAGAATAACAGGTATTCACCTAATCCACTTTCCTTCACACTCACTGGCAAAAATAGTTACTGATCCCACTCTCAGCTTTTGCTACAGATTATTTAACACTCACCCTACATGTTTTGGAGTTGGCCGGTCTACACTGTAGTGGCCCATTTTTACCTAGATAAATGCTGCCAGATTGTGAAAATGGTAGACACTTCTTCACCCCTTAATTAACATTTTTTGGTGTCTCGCAAAGAACACTTTGCAATAAAACACAAACAAGTGAGTCTCAAGGACACACCAGTATAACAGAAAAAAACTGAAAATAAAAATAAAGCTTGCAGTGTCACACCATACAAGAACAAAGGGGGTCATTCCGACCCTGGCGGTTGACTACCGCCAGGGCCGGGGACCGCGGATGCACCGCCAACAGGCTGGCGGTGCATCCATGGGCATTCTGACCGCGGCGGTACAGCCGCGGTCAGAAACGGGAAACCGGTGGTGTCCCGCCGGTTTCCCGCTGCCCTAGGGAATCCTCCATGGCGGCGCTGCAGGCAGCGCCGCCACGGGGATTCCGACCCCCTTACCGCCAGCCTGGTTCTGGCGGTTTTGACCGCCAGAACCTGGCTGGCGGTAACAGGTGTCATGGGGCCCCCAAACAGGGCCCCACCAAGATTTTCGGTGTCTGCCAAGCAGACACTGAAAATCGCGATGGGTGCAACTGCACCCGTCGCACCCCTTCCACTCCGCCGGCTCCATTCGGAGCCGGCATCCTCATGGAAGGGGGCTTCCCGCTGGGCTGGCGGGCGGCCTTCTGGCGCCTCCGCCGCCCGCCAAAGTCAGAATGACCCCCAAAGTCTGTTGAGTTTGCAAAAGCTTGTTTTTTCTTGTTTTTATACAAATGCTTACAAACCAGAGGAAGAGGACATGCATGACACTTGTTTTTTGAGGTATCATCAGACTCATGTATCCTCAGTCTCTGCAACTAGATAGTGAGATGATTTTTCCTATCTGTGACCCAGCCTTCCAGTCAACACACCGTACTGTCCAAAACTACAAGGTATAACGTTCTTTTGATGCTCAGGTATATGAGTGCATCCTCCAGCACACAGTGTATGTCCACCACCTGTGGTAATAATCCTGCTCTTCTATCAAGGGCAGCCCCTGATTGAGTTCCTGCAGCTTTTAGTCAATCCACAGTTACTGCTGGACATAATTCTACTTCTTTAAGCCCTCCTGAATCTGATAAAGACACTTATCTCCTGGGCAAACCAACTCTGCAGCCCCCCTTGTCACTGCTATTACACCATCATTCAAACTACCTATAGGAGCAAGGAAGTGCATCACTGGTTGCTTTGCGTATTACATGGTATTGCTAATAACGCTAACAGCAACATCCTTATCACACTCTGTCAGCAGAGTAGGATATTGGGACATTAACCATTATCTCTGGAAAAGATTTCAACCCATTGGCAGGATGTGTCATCCACATCCTCCACAATATGAAGTAATGAGGATGACATGGACTTAATGGGTTTTAAATGATACAAACATAAAAAAAAAAACATACCATAGTCAACATATTCACACAGAAACCTCCTATTTTTAAATATAGTAAAAAAATGCATCCTTCAAAACAACTTCCTCATCACAGTTTTACATAACCTTAAGGCATTTGTTAGAAATCAATTCACTTGTGTGCGCTGGCGCTGACTTGAACCCAGAAACGCCTGCCTGATAATTTGAAGTAACGTTTCAACTTCTTATTCAGGAAAAGCAAAGTGACTGGTTTTGCCCTGGATATAAGATTCTGCAAATAAAGTACTGCTCAAAGCAGTTCAGATCCTCAAGACTACCTTTTGGAAACACAAGCAGATCTTGTGCTTTTACAGAGCCCTCCTCAAATCAGGGCCTGAGATGCATCCAGATGGACCTAATATTCAGAGAACCAGAACTATGCAACATTAGTGTAGGCACTGCCCTAACAGTGTTTGCTAACCTAAAAAACAAGGTTGAAAGTCAACCATAATCACGGATGAACTTAGCAAACCTCACAGAAAATTCAATGCTTCTTAAAAACAAATGTCAGGCCCAGCTTAAATCTTAGTCAAATGAGAGGCCCAGATATTTGTGGATGGACAGAATCTCAGTATTTTCGTGCAAAAGAACCCAGTTCTATTGGTAGGCCTTGGACCAAAACACAGGACGTTTGTTTTTTCTATGACTATTTTGAGGTTGATTTCATTTGCACATACATCTACTAACTTCAAACACCTAAGAGCACAGTCTTGGATAAATAAATCAAACATGCAAGCTTACCCCACTCCCCCCACAAACATTGGCAGAAATTGATACTGATCCCACTGCCAACCTTTGAAAAGGTAACCGCAACATACAACTTATCACAAGTTCATTAAAGGATGTACAAGTGCAATAATAATCCTTGTTTTATTCTTTCACTTGCATTATCTTATAGACATTCACATGAGTCTATATTCTTATTTCTTCAAATACATCTTTATTTAGTTTGAATCAAGCCAACACTGTGGATATGCCTTCTCCCCCAGGGCTTATATGTAATTGATTACATCAGTTTCCTGACATTAGGAAGCCATCAAGAGGCTGTGTCAGTGTGATCTGTCTTGCAAATATCTATACATATCAAGTTGCCCCTCATCCCACCCGGGCAAACTCTGTTGCTGATATTCTGACATCCCTCAACCACTTTCACCAGAAGGAGCCTTTAATGGAAGCTTTTAGAAGCCAAGGAACGATTGAGCTTGAGTACACAATGCTGAGCTTTTCCAAGATCTGTTGACACTCACCTTGCAGAAGCAACAGTAAATGTGCCCAGTTATAGAATTTTTACAGATGATCACATCAATTTACACTGATTTTCGAATGGTAGGGCACCCTCTTCCAGCAAACTTGCAGAATCTTGAGAATGAAAGATCCTCAGAACCCGTCTGTCGCACAACCCTGTACAGCATCCCCTGAGCAACCTCCAAAACCTAGTCACTGGCAGAGTGCGCAACCAGTAAAAAAAACCTGTTGTAGTCCCAAGAAGATGTTATAGCAGTTGAAAGATGAGCTCTGCTAGCTACAAAAAAGGAACCAATGATCAATCAGTCAGCCTAAAGCGACATGTTGTGAGGCCTTCCCAGTGAGTGTGATAAGGACATGCAAGAGGACTAGTAAAAATATAAACACACAGGTTGGGCAGAGGGCGGAGGAAACTGTCTCTATACACATTGAAAAGATGAACAAGCACACTTAGCCGGTCCTAGGGATTATAGGGCTCCGGGCAGAATACAAACATGCAGGGCCCCTCTAGATGTAACATCAAAGGAAGTGGCATCACAAGAACTGACATCAATTGAGCATTAATTTTCCAGCATTGTTGACGCAGCTTTGCAAGAAACTACTTAACTAGTGTGGATATCATTAAAATGGCTAAAAATATAACTAATAATTCAAATAAAATAAGTACACATAATTTAAAGCAGCATAATGTGGTTGAAAAAGCTAGGCTTAGGTCTCTCCAAAACTGATATGATAACTATGATATTCACTAATAGTTTCCAGATTAGGGCATGATTAAAATTCCAAGTCTGATTGTCCAAGAACTATACAGTGGGATTTCAAGTGACTTCCCAGTGCTCCCTTTAATCTAGTGAAGTTGTAGATAAGGCACTTGGGGGCCATATGTACTAACATTAGGAATACCGATTTCCTAACTGCGATTTTCTTGAAATCACAATTAGGAAATCTGTATTCCTAATGTATGAAGCTCCTACGAGTTTCATTAGCCATTTCTAGTGGGTTGCAAAAAGACCTATCTCAGGCATATCAAGGTAGGTTGCAATTTGCAACCAATTAGGAACTGCAGCCATCAGCAGACCACCATGTCTGTAATTGCTTTTTAATAAAGCAATTGTTTTTTTTTTGTTTAAATGCAGCCTGTTTTCCTTAAAGGAAAATGGGATGCATTTAAAAAGAAAAAAACGAAACGATGCAGTTTCATTTTTAAGAGTAAACAGTGTTTCATGGGAGCACTGCCTATTCTTAAAACAAATGTTTTACTATCTCAAATCACATTTGCGGATGAGTTACCTCCTCATTCAAGGAGTTGGTAAAATATGATTGTTTTGTGACTGTGATTCAGTTGCAAGACATTCATACCCCCCATTCGGATTTAGTATTTGGAAGGGATGCCCTAAATATGTCCCTTCCAAACATCAAATCGCAAAGATAAATTATGAATTGGTAACATGTTACTGAATCATAATTTGTGTTTTCTACATATCTGAAAGCATTTTTGCAGTCTGAAACAGCTGGCAGCCCATGCAACCCCACTGACCCCCGGCAGCCAATGGGTACTGAGTGCGTTTGGCCCTCAAGCTCGCAAAATTTAAAAACGAGCACCATTGCCATTGGTGCCAACCTCCCCCCCAGGCCAGCTATCGCCCCCACCTGTGGCCGGGCCCCCCATTAAGGCTTGCCCCTCTAATTCATTATAATCAGGGACTGGGGCAAGAACGTTTCTCAGTTCACGCTTAAATACTCACATTTTTACTAAATACATTCCAATGAAGTAATATCATCTGATGTCCAAAAGGTAATACGCTTCTGTGTGTTAAAGAAATATGTTTTTTAAAAAATTTAATAAGACCCTGTACCTTTCTTAGACCTCCTATTATTTTGCGGCACATATTAGCACATTTTGCAGCATGAACATTTACATTTTTGCAGCAAACACTTGCACTTTCTAAAGCATTATAGTGGCAGATTATTTTACTTGCAATCATTCTTTTTCAGCCTTAAATTAATGGAAACTACTCCATCAGAGTATCCCAACAAGGGGTAGGTGTGATAAGGTATTTCAGGGTGTTTGTTTGCTATTACCATTAAGTTTGTCGACATCAGAAGGGCGAAAACCTGAACTGATTCTGCCAGGATTCAAAGTCATAACCTACTATTTATCCTAAAAAGAAAGGCGCAAGAACTTCACTCTTCAATTTACTTGGTGCTAAAACCTATAGGCCCAGATCTACAAAGGTTTTACATGCGGATTGTGTTACCTTTTTACTGTAGACCTGATGCAAAAATCCTTGCAACACTTCCTGCAGGGAGTCTGCTGCATCCTCACAATGTTTCCTGCAAGAGCTCACAACACCCCTCACTCTCCACTCCGCAGCAGATAAACTGCACCTCTCACTCTCCTCCCTGCACAAAGTTAATGAGCAAGCCCTCACAACACTCCCTCACTGCATGAGTTCCCCGCAGTCCTCACAGCTCTCACTACAGGACCACTCACTCAGCTCCTAGAAAGAGCACTCTGCACCTCTCCTCCTACTTGCAGGTGTTCCCTGTACCCCTGAGAGATCTCACTGCAGCACTATGCACCCCTCCTTTTCATGACTGCAGGAGCTGTCTTCACCCCTCACAGCACTCACTACCAGAGTTGCCTATAGCCCTCACTCTCATACATGAATACAATCAGTATAACCCTAAAACTTTCCCTGCAGGAGCACCAAACAACTATCATTCATTTTCCCGCAGTCTTAGCATCCCTCCCTGCAGGAGCTCCCTGCATTCTTTTCACTAGCACATGCATGAGCCGAAGTAAAGGCACACTCACACATTCCTGACATCCCTCGCTCTTCTCCCAGCACCTTTCACAGCCCCCCCCGGGTGAGGAAAGGGTGTTGGTGCAGGGCCCCTTTTCTTGTTCACTCACTCCCTGCCTAGGCTACACATTCTCTCCCACAACAGAATGATGTCTTCCTGTAGAGGTGGGATAGCTACTGAAAGCTTGAGCCTGAAGACTATGGGGGTCATTCTGACCCGGGCGGGCGGCGGAAGCCGCCGGTCTGGCGGGAACCGCCAAATGGCCGCTCCGCGGTCAGAAGACCGCAGAGGCCATTCTGACTTTCCCGCTGGGCCGGCGGGCGCCCGCCAAGGGAGCGCCCGCCGGCCCAGCGGGAAAGGCCCTGCAACATTGAAGCCGGCTCCGAATGGAGCCGGCGGTGTTGCAGGGGTGCGACGGGTGCAGTTGCACCCGTCGCGATTTTCACTGTCTGCAATGCAGACAGTGAAAATCTTGCTGGGGCCCTGTTAGGGGGCCCCTGCACTGCCCATGCCAGTGGCATGGGCAGTGCAGGGGCCCCCAGGGGCCCCATGACACCCGTTCCTGCCATCCTGTTTCTGGCGGTGAAAACCGCCAGAAACAGGCTGGCGGGAAGGGGGTCGGAATCCCCATGGTGGCGCTGCTTGCAGCGCCGCCATGGAGGATTCTCCCAGCCGGGGGTAATCCGGCGGGAAACCGCCGGACCCGGCTGGGCGACCACGGCTTTACAGCCGCGGCTTTACAGCCGCGGTCGGAATGCCATAGGAAGCACCGCCAGCCTGTTGGAGGTGCTTCCGTGGCCATCCACCCTGGCGGTCATAGACCGCCAGGTTTGGAATGAGGTCCTATATCTGGCTTAGCTCTCAGTCACATTGAAACCATGCGCCCATAACAAGCTGTGCTTTCATATGGCTTCTGCCTCCCACCCTTGCTCTACCCCCCATACAACATGGGATAAACATACAACATTAACATTAGTGGTAGGAAAGAGAGCTATTAAGAAGCGTATTTCAACACGCTGAAACCAAAACCACCTAGATCCATCGTGGATTCTCCATTTAACCAAATTGTGTGACCTTATGCAAATATTTTATTTTCTTAATCCTCCCTTTTCTTTACCATTGCACATCAAAGCACCTTACAATACATGAGCCCAGAATACCACTTACTCCAAAACCTATAGAGTTGATTCAATGGACTATAATATTCCTTTGTCTGTAAGAATATGGACAACCGTCTTGCCTCTTAGCTCCCTATGTTGGGGGGCAGGAATAGTTCTAAATTTGTGTTTAAAAACTATTACTTATAATAAATACTTCTCAGTGCATTGCTATGATATGAAGAATTAATGTCAAAGCACCCACATGTTAAGTTATTAGAAGTTTCCGCCTCAGCACTCTACTGACATCCGTGCTGACCCACTCACCCTCAACACATTTATGTTTTTATGTCCTGAGGCAAACCTCTGCCTGCTCCTGGCTTTCTGCTCAGGTCAACTGAAAAAGGTAGTGGCTATTATTTGGGCTATACCATGGTAGGTAATTCTGTAACAGCTGTTTAGAAACTACAAGTAAACACATCTCTCTGAGAACATGAAGCATTTTGCTTTCATTGCTGAGACAATTTCTTTTTTTTGTGACCAGTATTGTAATTTTATTTATATAGCGCTTGCTACCACTGACGAGGAGTCGCTATTAACTATTGTCTCCTTTATGCTTGTTAACTGATTTTGGAATTATTTTTCAGTCGCAAAATTGCTAAATGCTGCTTTCTTCCATCCTAGGTGAGTAATGCCTATTGGCGATGAGACTTGATGCTTTCTTTTCTTGGAAGCCCTGCAACCTGCAGGCCACCCTGCTTTTCATTTATTTATGGGCAGGGCTCACTTCACACCTAAAGGCACTTTAAGCACCCATCTTATCGCTATTAGTATGCAAATATAACAATTGGATTTCTGAAACCCTTACAGCTGATGGCTCCCTCCCCTGGGCCTTGCAGCGCTGAACCACAGCTGATTTCTGGGCCTGGTAACACCAAAGGTTTTGAAAGAGGGTGTTTTGGTGTGGGCCCCTCACATGTGAGCAACTGCGAGGCACTGGGCAGCTGCCCGCAGCTGCTCACACTGCCCATGCGTAGCACCAGCCCTGCTGTGGCGGGAGGAGTAGAACCCTGGCATGTTGGCCCAATGGTGTCCAGGCCGGGGTGTGACACACATGGCTTCTTAATGGCAGTTTAATGTTATTGTTGCGGGGGCTTGTTATGTAGGGGTGAAATCTGGCTGCCCTCCCACCTTGTCTGATGGTTTGAAAGCTCCTTAATCAAACAGAAATGTGGACAGGGACAAGCACATGTCCAGAGTGCAATGAAGCCCACACACCCTCCAGACTCAGTACATATTGGCCATAAGTACCCTTAATATACTGAGTCTTAGTGTCAGGAGTCTCAATGCACCAGCCTAGTGGGGGCAGTGATGCCATTTCTTAGAGATTCTAGCAGTCACATATGCCTTTTACAGGAAACTCAAATACTTGCCAAGGACTGGTACAATATGCGCACCAAATGGTTCCCCCAGCAGTACTTTTCCTCTGATCCAAGAAAGAAGGCAGGAGTGACGATACTCTTAGGACATACATTCAGGAAGACTGTGAAGACCATTGTCACAGACATTAGTGGGAGGGTGCTAGCTTTGAGCTTATCCTTTGGAAACTAAGTTTACAGTGGCCTCTGTTTATGGTCCTAACATTAATGAAGAATACTTCTTGAGAATGGCCATTACACACATTTTGCAGTCACCTCATCAGGAGATTGTCATCGGAGATGACTTTAACTTTGTATTAAATAATGAACTGGGCAGATCTACACAAAGTGAGATACAGGTGGGGGCATTTCGCAGGAGCGACGGGCTTGGCTATGGGAGATGGGATTGTTTGACATGTGGCAATATTTACAGCCCCATGAACGTGACTATACCCACTACTCAGTGGCACACAAAACTATTAATGACTTGATAATTTCTTAGGGACCGCTGCAATACTAAACTTGCTTAGTGAAGCCGAGATTGGAGCTTTGCCACTGTCTCACCATGCTCTGATTTAGACCACCCTGCACACCCCACAGTTGTCCCCATGGTAAAAACGCATGGCATTCAAGAGACACCCTCCTCCATAGCGAGAGGTATAGGATTACATTGGAGAAGCTATTTCGTACTTCCTCAAAGAAAACGACATAAACAGGATTAGCCAACACACCCGTTGCAAATCTTTGACAGTCACAATACAGGGAGCCCTTATTTCTTTAGCAGCATCAAATAACGACTGATTAGCTAAATGCATTCTACTTGACGATCAAGTTAGGAGACTGGAGGGGAAGCATACAAAAACTGAGGAGTCCAAAGCACTGCACGCCTTACAAACACATCACCTACAGTTAAAAATGTTAGACATGAACAGGGCTGAATAAACACTCCTTAGATTAAAGCAGATATAAAACAGAGTGGGCAATAAGACTGGCAGTATCTCTGCCTGTAAATTACTGGCACAGATAGCAATAGCTCACATACCCTCCATTTATTCAGAGACTGGGGCATTATACACTGCAGCCAATGAGACTGAACAAGCATTCACTGTCTTATAAAACTCCCTATGTGCAGATCAAGGGGCATATTTATACTCTGTTTGCACCAAATTAGTGTCATTTTTTTTAACTCTAATTCGGTGCAAAACTAACTCCATATTTATACTTTGGTGCTAGACCCCTCTAGCACCAAATTTATGGAGTTAAAGTCATTTTTTGAAAGTGGAGTCCTACTTTGCCTTAATGAGATGCAAGGTAGGCGTTCCCGTGCAAAAAATGACTCTATGGCCTTAACACCATATTTAGGGGCATATTTATACTCTGCAGCGTATTTATACTCTGTTTGCACCGAATTAGTGTCATTTTTTTTTACTCTAATTCGGTGCAAAACTAACTCCATATTTATACTTTGGTGCTAGACCCATCAAGCACCAAGGCCCTGATTTAAACTTTTTTTGCACCGCATTAACGTCATTTTATGACACAAAAGTGGCGCAAACTTACAAAATATTGGCCCTTATTTATACTTTTTGCTGCAAAACTGCACTAACTCAGTTTTGCACCAAAAAGTTGAGCACCGGCTTGCACCATTTCTGTGCACCAGCCGGGCACCATATTTATGGAATGGTGCAAGCCGGTGCAAAGGGTAGGCTAGAGTTTAAAAAAATGACTTTAGTCGTGTGGGGCTGGCAGTATAGAAGAAGAGGGTTTAGCACCAAAAAATGGCTTTAGGCAGGTTAGAGTAAAAATAAATGACTCTAACCAGATTAGCGTCATTTTATGGTGCTAAACCTACCATGCCACATGACTCCTGCCTTAGGAAAGGCAGGAGTCATGCCCACCACCCCAGTGGCCAGCACAGAGGACAGGGGTCCCCTGGGCATTGCCATTGCACCCGGTGCCATATCTGGGGGCCCATTTCAGGGCCCCCTATGGCACTTTCAAAAATAAAATGCACTTACCTGTACTTACCTGGGATGGGGTCCCCCATCCTCGCAGTCCCTCTAGTGTGGGTGGGGGTGCCCCTAGGGCCTAGGGAGGGCACCTCTGGGCTTATTCCATGGTGTTCCACCATGGAAATAGGGCCACAGGTCCCCTAAGACCTGCCCTGACCCAGGTCTTAAAAAATGGGGCAAAGCAAGCTTTGCCCCATTTTTTGACCCTTCCTCTCTCCCTTGCACCATTTTTACATGGGAGTATAAATATGGTGTTAAGGCCATAGAGTCATTTTTTTGCACGGGAACGCCTACCTTGCATCTCATTAAGGCAAGGTAGGTTTCCACTTCCAAAAAATGACTTTAACTCCATAAATTTGGTGCTAGACGGGTCTAGCACCAAAGTATAAATATGGAGTTAGTTTTGCACTGAATTAGAGTAAAAAAAAAATGACGCTAATTCATTGCAAACAGAGTATAAATACGCCCCTTAGTGTCAAAAAATGATGCTAATCTGGTCAGAATCATTTATTTTGACTCAAAACTGCCTAACGTAATTTTTTTTTTAACCTAGCCTACCCTTTGCACCGGCTTGCACCATTCCATAAATATGGTGCCCAGCTGGTGCTAAAAAATGGTGCAAGCCGGTGCAAAACTTTTTGGGGCAAAACTGCCTTAGTGCAGTTTTGCACCAAAAAGTATAAATAAGGCCCCAAGACCCTTTAGAATTGGATATAGCAGCATTGCTGGACAGTACCCCAATTCCGAAACTCCCAGACTCCCAGGCACGTGCTTTGGGGAAGTCCATTGATATGGAGGAAGTTATCTCAGCTATCTCGATACTCAAACTCTAAAACTCCCAGACTTGACAGACTCTCGAGCCTATTTTACAAAACATTTTGCAGAGATGAGCAAGTTACTTACCTTCGGTAACGCTTTTTCTGGTGGATACACTAGCTACCTGTGGATTCCTCACCTAATGAATTCTCCACATGCGTAGCATTCAACGGAAACTTCTCTCCAGCTCTGCACGTTGGCGAGGACGTCACAATTGCCCGACTCCACGCGGCTCCGCCTGATGTCATCGAGGCAATAAGAGGCCCTCGCCGGCGTGCTGACATGAGTTTACGACATTTTTTACGTGCCTTTGAGACGAATAGATAAACATTGATATTCCAAACACTTCATAACTGTATCCAATAAACCTTTATGGAAAAAGCAAAAGCCAATAATAAAAACGATACCAATGCACATCCGTAAAAGTTCTGCACAATTATGAACAAATATCAGAACTTACAAAATAAACATAAATACAAGTATATATATATATATATATAAGTATATATATATATATATATATATATATATATATATATATATATATATATATATATATATATATGTATAACCTCATAATACAGAAAGAATAAAATACACAAATGCATACCCAAGGAAATCCGGTATGACCAGACAGACAACAGAGAGGCGGGAGGGACCGTGAGGAATCCACAGGTAGCTAGTGTATCCACCAGAAAAAGCGTTACCGAAGGTAAGTAACTTGCTTTTCTGATGGATACAACTACCTTTGGATTCGTCAGCTAATAAATAGAGTCCCAAAGCAGTACCACCTCGGAGGAGGGTGTCCGTCTGGTCATACCAAGAACTCCTGCAGCACAGACCGCACAAAATGGCCATCCCTCCTCACCTCTGAATCCAAGCAATAATGCTTAACAAAGGTGTTGAGGGAAGACCAAGTCGCATCCTTACAAATATCCGCCACCGGAACACCTCTAGCCAGGGCCGATGTGGTCAACTTAGTCCTGGTGGAATGGGCTCTGATCCCCTCAGGAGGATCCTTCTCCGCCAATGAATAACATATCTTAATACAAAGAACGACCCACCTGGATAGCGTTAGTTTGTGGACGGCCTTCCCCTTCCTCTTCCCCATGTATCCAATAAAGAGTTGGTCATCCAAGCGGAACTCTCTCGTCCTGTCTATGTAAAAGCTGAGAGCCCTCCTAGGATCCAGTCGATGGAGTCTCTCCTTCTCCTTAGATGGATGCGGAGGAGGGTAAAATGTCGAGAGAGTGATGGATTGTCCCAAATGAAACGGAGTCACTACCTTGGGAAGGAAAGCCGCCCAGGTCCTCAGAACCACTTTGTCCTTATGAAAGGTTGTAAAAGGTAGATGAACAGAAAGAGCCTGAAGCTCAGTCACACTCCTAGCAGACGTGATGGCCATCAGAAACACAGTCTTTAGAACTAAAAACCTTAAAGGGCAAGAATGAAGAGGCTCAAAAGGAGAGCTCATCAAAAAGGTTAACACCAGATTTAAATCCCACTTGGGCATGATAAACGGAGTGGGAGGAAACCTATTGGTAAGCCCCTTCAAAAACCTTAACACTAAAGGAGATTTAAACAAAGAGGGTTGGTCAGGAAGACATAAGAAGGCCGAAAGAGCCGAGAGATAACCTTTGACAGTGGCCACAGCACAACCTCGCCGCGCCAACGACAAAGCAAACATCAACATACCTGACAGATGGGCACTTAAGGGATTAATTTGTCGCTCTCCACACCATTGAACGAATTTGGCCCATCTGCCCGCATAGACAGACTTGGTGGAGTGTCTTCGGGACGATAAAATAACTTCCACTACATCCGATGGGAGAGAAAAAGCACTCAGGTTGCCCCGTTCAATCTCCAGGCATGAAGGTGCAGGCTCTGGAGGTGGGGGTGTAGAACCTGCCCCTGGGACTGCGAGAGGAGGTCTGCCCTGTGAGGGAGACAGAGCGGAGGGCACAGTGAGAGTTGGAGTAGGTCTGCATACCACTCCCTTCGTGGCCAATCCAGAGCTATTAGAATGACTTGGGCCCGGTCTTGGCGAATCTTCCTCAGAACCCGAGGAATCAAGGGTATGGGGGGGAAACACGTAAAGCAACTGGGCGCACCAGGACATCTGAAATGCGTCCCCCAACGCTCCCTGCATCAGATACTGAAGGCTGCAGAACGACGGGCAGTGCGCGTTCTCCTGAGTCGCAAATAGGTCTATCCGGGGAAAACCCCACATCCGAAAGATGTAAAGAACCAGATCCGGATGAAAACGTCACTCTTGATCGTCTGAGAAGAGCCGACTAAGACTGTCCACACGCACGTTTTGAACCCCGTCCAGATGGTTTGCTATTACGCAAAGCTGATGGTCCCGTGCCCAGGACCAGAGCCGCACAGCCTATCTGCAGAGAAGGTACGACCCTACTCCTCCCTGCTTTCTGATGTACCACATTGCGGTCGTGTTGTCCATCAGGACTTGAACCGACTGACCGCGAAGGGAGGGGAGGAAGGCCTTGAGGGCCAAACGAATCGCACGCAGTTCCAGCAGGTTGATATGAAACATTTGCTCCACTGGAGACCAACGACCCTTGATCTCCAGGTCCTTCAGATGAGCTCCCCACCCCAAAGTGGAGGCATCCGTTATCACTGTGGTCACTGGAGGCAGCATCGTGAAAGGCTTTCCTTGAGACAGGTTGCCAACGGCAGCCCCCCATTGAAGATCCACTGCAGTGTCTCTGGAGATCCTTATAGAATCCTCGAGATCCCCTTTGTGCTGAAACCACTGCCTGCGGAGACACCACTGAAGAGCACTCATGTGCCAGCGTGAATAAGTAACCAACAGAATGCAAAAAGCGAACAAACCGAGCAATCGAAGGACCTTGAGGACCGGAACAACCGCTCCTTCCTGAAACATTGGAATCATCGCCTGAATGTCCTGAACCCTCCTTGTTCAACGCCATAAGTACCTGTGCTAGAGTCAGCATTTTGAATTTCTCCTGCTTAAGGAACCAATTAAAAATCCTCAGGTCCAAGATAGGTCTCAAACGACCATCCTTTTTGGGGATCAGAAAGTACCTTGAATAACATCCCTGACCCCTCTCCTGCTTGGGAACCAACTCCACTGCACCTTTTGTCAATAGGGACAGAACCTCCTGTTCTAGCAACAGGAGATGATCTTCTGAACAAAAGGAAGGACGGGGAGGGAAGGGAGGAGGAATCTCCCGAAAGGGAAAGGCATAGCCTTTCCTTACCACTCTGATGACCCAGGAATCGGATGTTATGGACTCCCACATGGGAAGAAAAAGAGGCAACCTTCCCCCTACCGGAGAGGCATGGGACGCGATAGTGAGAGGACTAGGGCTGCTTCCCCTGTTGCATCCCCACTGAGGAAGAGGAAGGGTACTGCAGCTGGGTGGTCCCTCTAGTGCGGACCCTACCCCGCCCCTAAATGATCTATAAGGGAGGCTTGAAGACTGCTGGACTGCCTGCTGCAATATCCTACGAAAGGAAGCCCCTCGTCCAAAAACTGGCAGCTGCCTAAAGGACCTAAAGGGGGTCGAAACAGCCTGCAGGCCCAAGGATTTAGCAGTGGCTCTACACTCCTTAAAGCGCTCTAACGCAGAGTCAGCTTTAGTGCCAAATAATTTAGCCCCATCAAAAGGCAAGTCCAAGAGCGTGGCCTGAACATCCGATGAGAATCCAGATGTGTGCAACCAAGCATGGCGCCTGGTGGCAATAGAGGTCCCCATGGCTCTAGCAACAGTGTCCGTGGTGTCCAGCCCCGACTGTGTGACTTGCGTAGCCACTGCCTGGGCATCCGAGAGGAGACCATGCAAGTCCTGGGGCATGTCTGGTAATGCTGTCTTTGCCGCATCCATTATTGCGTTAATGTACCTGCCAAGGATACACGTAGCATTAGCAGATTTCAATGCCATGCTGCACGAGGAAAAAACCTTTTTGGCAGACTGCTCCATGCGCTTGGACTCCCAGTCAGATGGTACACCAGGAAAGGAGCCAGGAGCAGATCGTGAAGAACAGGATGCCTGTACAACCAGACTCTCTGGAGACGGATGTTTAGAAAGAAATTCGGGGTCTCCAGGAGCAGACCTATACCGTCTGGCCACCGACCTGCTCACTCCCGACGAAGAAACAGGTTTCTTCTACACCTCTCTTATGGGATGCATGAGAGCTTCATTGAATGGTAACAGTGGCTCCGCAATGGCCATGGCAGGATGAAGCACCTCCGTCAGGATATTGGTTTTAACTTGCGTCATAGGAAGGGGGAGTTCCAGGAAATCAGCAGCCTTCCTGATGACAGAATGGAACGTGGCTGCTTCCTCAGTATATTCCCCTGGCGAGACCAGATCCCACTCCGGGAAAGTATCCAGTCCACTGGCAGTATCCAACCCCTGAAACTCACTCTGGGGCTCCTCAATCTCCCCTTCCTCAAGGAGCTGCCTCTGGTACTCTCTCTCCTCCAACAACCTGAGGGCCTTTCTCCTGGACCGCAATTTGGCCTCCAATCCCGGCGTCAACATGGAATGTAACGGCGTCGAAGAGTGGTGCCGAGAAGGCGTCATCACAGGATCTCCGGATCCTCCCGACGCAGTAGATGAATCGATCGGCGCCGTGGACACACAACCTGCACCCATCGACGCCATTCGGCTTCGGGACTCCTCCAACTCAACAGACACCGGTGTCGAAGGCCTCTCCCTCGACGTCGACGGCTGCGCCGGGCTAGTGTCTCTTGCCGGACAGAACGGCATAAACTGCATCAGCCTGTACAGAGCCGGAACGCCTAAGTTAAATGCCAGGGGACCAGTGGGGCCAGCCGGCGCACCACCTCCTGGAGCCATGTATAGTAAAATAGTAAACATGGCATTAATAAATGCCACCGGCTCCGTACCCGGAGCAGGGAAGGCAGGATAGTCTTGAGGAGCCGGTGCCGGACTCGAATCCTGAGCGCCTGGATGCGCCGGAGAGGCATGTTGACTCTGAGGCTCCACCACCTCAAAGACCGACGGCGCCAGAGAAAATTGCTGAGTCAACGGTTGAGGAGACACCGTCGGGCTGACCTCCCAGGACTTACGGCGTCGGGGTGATGGAGACCTCGACTCTGACCGGCTTCCTCCGGATCGAAGCCTGGAGTCACGATGACGCCGCTTCTTGTGACTCGACTTCCCCGACGATGATCTATGGTGCCTTTTTCTCTCCTTCTTAGCTTTTGCTAAGAACAATTTAGCCTCACGTTCTTTCAAGGCTTTAGGGTTCATTTTTTGGCATGAACCACATTCCTGGACGTCGTGGTCTGAACTCAGGCACCAAAGACAGTCATTATGGGGGTCAGTAACCGACATCCGACCTCTGCATTCCCTGCAAGGCTTGAAGCCTGACTTCTTCGGGGCCGATATGTCGACAAAAACACAAAGTATCGCTCAGAACAGCAAACAATACAGGTAGCTGGAAAAGTAACCGTTATCGAAGGCATGGAAAAATGGGAACTGACGTCAGGCGGAGCCGCGTGGAGTCAGGCAATTGTGACGTCCTTGCCAACGTGCAGAGCTGGAGAGAAGTTTCCGTCGAATGCTACGCATGGGGAGAATTCATTAGGTGAGGAATCCACAGGTAGTTGTATCCATCAGAAATAGCACCATTCCTCACAAAATTGTTTAATGAAATGGGAACACTAGAGAAGTCACTGCTTCAATGCACGAGGTGGTCACTATAACCCTACCTAAAGCAGGGGCGGATCAGCAACTTTGCTCTTCTTGTTGCCCAATATCTTTTCGTAGTATTGATGCTAAGATACTCACAAGTAACCTGGCACACTGCTTGGGGAAGCATATGCGATTTCATGTAGAGCCAAATCAGTCTGGCTTCATTACAGGCCGCACTTGTGAGGACAACACCAAAAGGATCCTCCATCTTATTGATTAACTCGGGCGTGCAGGTAACAGAGCAGTCATACTATTGGTCAACGCTGAAAAGGCATTTGACCGGGCCCATTGATCATTCCTCAAAGCTTTATTGCAAAAGATGGGGTTGGATCCTAGATTCATCTCTTGGGCCTTCAGTGACTGAAAAAATCCCCGATCAGCCTCAGAGTGAACTGCTCGCTGAAGTCCATTACACAGATAAGGAGGGGAACAAGGCAAGAATGCTCGGGATACCTGCTAATATTTGCTTTATGCATGATACCGCTCACAGTAGACGTCCAGAGAAATAAGGAGATCATATGAGTGACCCTGGGCCACACTGAGCACAGACTGAGCCTCTATGCAGATTATGTTTTATTGTCTCTGGACAATCCCAAGGGTACCCCCCAGGAGGTACTCTCAAAGCTCCTCCATGTTGGAGAGGTTCTGGGCTTTAATGTAAATACCCATACATCCCAGCTGTTGGGACCAGCTCTCCCCTTGGAGACAAACAGGTGGCTACAATCACAACTCCTGCTCCAATAGGTGAAAGACAACATATATCTAGGGATCCAGATTACTCACACCATCCAAAGGAGAGCACAGGAAAATTATAATTGACTGGACCATCAACTCAAATCAGATTTCCCGAGTTGGCATAGCGCAGACCAATCATGGCTGGGTTCCACTGCTGTCGGCAAAGATGACAGCTTTCCAATATCTTTATCAGGATGGGAAACATCATGGACCAGTCTTTTGCAGGAATGCACATATGGAAACCCTTATGGCTCTCGAAATGACACCATTACTGTGGCCTGGAGTCCTCCCCGATCATGTGTGCAATGGTAGCAGCCTTGAACAGGGCGTGATGAAGAGGGGAATGGCCACAGTGACTTCTTCTATTACTCTTATATTTACCCCACCTGATTTTAGGTAGGCCTTAACAAGGAGGTATTTGCAGCATGGCATAATGCAGGCTGGTGAAGGATTAGGGACCGGTTTGACCTACAGGGGGTTGAGACTTTGAGCAAATCAAATCTGATTATGACAGACCAGAGGGGGAGCGGTTACAATATTATCAAATCCTACACTGGATCACCAACCCTGCAATAAAACCAGCCACTTTCTGCTCTCAATGGAACAATGGTTCTTTATCAAATCTGAGCATAAACACACCTTCTCGGAAACATACTAATTTATCACTCATGTAAAAGATTTGGGGGACCAGGTGGCCTTCTGAGATAGGAGAAAGAGCTTGGTAGATCATTAGAAGTGCAGGAAAAGAAGGCAGTATTCCACAGAGTAAATACAACAGTAGCCAGTGCAGCAATCAGGAAGACGTTGACCACAATTGCCTTCTGCTGGTACTACTCTCTGGAGCAAATGGGGTCACTATTGTATCTGTTCTGGCGCTCTCCCAACCTAACTAAGTATTGGGACGAGGTACTAAATGACATGGATGCCATGTTCAATAACAGGATACTGGGAACGCTAGTGTATATATATTCTTGGGGGGGGGGGGGGGGGGTGAACATAACCTTTCTTATCCTCTTCATTCGTCCAGAGGGGCACATTAATGACAATCGCTCTGTGTGTGGCTGAGCACATGATTTTCTGTGCATGGGGAACCACTAGCATACCAGACCGCCATCAATGGCCAAATAAGATTTGGGACCTACTGGGCATGGAAAACATTTCCATGACAATCGAGCAAAAGGGTGGTGACTTTGCAAAACCGTGGAACCCATGCATAGAATTTCTCTTTAGATTGACTTACCTGCCTCCCCTATCTTAGGGTTCTTATATTAGCCATGCAGGGGAAAGTGGGAAGATAGTACTATTGGTGTAGAACACAAAGGAATTGAAGAGGCAGTAACGTATTTTAGAATTTTCAGAAACAGACAGGGGACAAGGTTGCTGGTCTGGGGAGGAGAGAGATAGGGTTGGGGTCGTCTGGGTCACTTCTCGAGTTTTGTATGTTTTTATATTTCACTTTCCTGCATGTTCACTTTTTTCCCGCCAGGGGTTTGTAGGCAAAGAAAGTTTTAACTGTATTGATGCTTAAAACCAAATAAAAAAATATATATAAAAAGAAACCAGTAAGAATAAAATGTATGTATGCCTCACAATATTGGTGGATTCCCCTGCTTATAAATATCTTCATTATATGTAGTTAATTAAAACCATTAGAATATAAAAAGCGATTAAAACAAACTAACAATTATAAAAATCTCCAATTAAAACATAATGCTTTGCAGCAAGAAGTCAAGTGCGGCATGTAAGATAACAGCTATAAAGTACATATGAAACGTAGTAACAGTATGTGATTTCAAGTCAGAACAAGCTGCTTTCTCCAGATTACGCCTAGCTGAAATCATGGTGACCATCATATGGTTGCAACAGAAGTCAGCTTTCATTCTTAATTAACAACCCTAAAGTGTGTGTGCAGAGATGGTAATAGCAGCATTGAATTACAATTAAAAGCAGCGTTATACTAAAAACATACTTTATGTTTGGAAATTATAAAATGTTTGTTTAAATGCCCTACCAGTAAAAAAAGGCATTCCATGTTACAGATTACGTATACACATAATGGTGAGCTAACAGGGGGTGTCCACCCATGTTCACCTGGTTCTGAGGTCACCATCTCAATAATGGGGTGCCGATGGCTCACTAAGGGAGGCTGTCTGCGCACATTATGTGGAGCGGTGAACTGCCCCAATTGTACTGTTTTTTTCAGGAGGCCTAGTGGGTATAGAAAAGAGTTCACCATTGATGAGTATTCACTAAACTGAACAATACATGAACATGCACGCTCAGGAGAGTTAAGATTGCTTATGGTAGTGTGGTAGCCAAAACATCGGTGCCATTCTGTAGCTGACTGAAGAGTAATCAGTAATCATGTCACCAGACCACTCGAGCTTGCCAATGGGGAGCCGAAGAGACGAAGACCCTCATTCCAACCCTGGCGGTCTATGACCGCCAGGGTGGATGTCGCCGGAAGCACCGCCAACAGGCTGGCGGTGCTTCATTTGGCATTCTGACCGTGGCTGTAAAGCTGCGGTCGCCCAGCCGGGTCCGGCGGTTTCCCGCCGGATTACCCCCGGCTGGGAGAATCCTCCATGGCGGCGCTGCTCCGACCCCCTTCCCGCCAGCCTGTTTCTGGCGGTTTTCACCGCCAGAAACAGGATGGCGGGAATGGGTGTCGTGGGGCCCCTGGGGGCCCCTGCACTGCCCATGCCACTGGCATGGGCAGTGCAGGGGCCCCCTAACAGGGCCCCAGCAGGATTTACACTGTCTGCATAGAAGACAGTGAAAATCACGACGGGTGCAACTGCACCCGTCGCACCCCTGCAACACCGCCGGCTCCATTCGGAGCCGGCTTCTATGTTGCAGGGCCTTTCCCGCTGGGCCGGCGGGCGCTCCCTTGGCGGGCGCCCGCCGGCCCAGCGGGAAAGTCAGAATGGCCTCCGCGGTCTTCTGACCGCAGAGCGGTCATTTGACGGGGGAAGTTTGGCGGGACTTGGAATGACCCCCGAAGTCTGTGGTGCACTTGAGAGACAAATTTGGTCAATGGATGTTTAAACGGGTGTTGCCAGGGCTTCCCTGCAGGTGTGAACTCCCAAAATGTTCCATTCATGATTTAACAGAATTTTCCGTTCAACCAACAATGCAGGGCAGAAGCACACATGTTAAAGGGATTCCTCGCACTGTGCACACCCCTTGCAAATTTAGTTTCCTGCTGTTGACGCCAACTAGGAAGATGCTGCAGAAACGGCCACTTTCCCTTCCTCAGGGCCATGAATTTTACTTCACTTGACTAGAGTATGTGCAAGCTAAGTAAGGAGCAGGTGATGGAGGTCTATAGCTGTTAATTACTTCCCAAGAGTGTTTGCGTTTAGCCAGTGCAGCCCTGTCTGAATGGAATGACCAAGTACGGACTCGGGGGCATATTTACAAGAAACTGGTGCATCAGTGCTGATGAGCCAGTTTTCTTATGTTGCCCCAGCCCCACCTAACAACACCATGGGTGCGCCGTATTTACAATACGGCGCATGTTAGACCAGTAGCATCAACATTTTTGACATTACTGTGCGACTTTGCTGCACTAGCGTAAAAGGTGTTGACACTATGGCAGCAAATGATTAAAATGAGTGCGTTACATTAACGCCTGCTTTGAGCAGGTGTTAAAAACATCGCCAAAAATGGAGCAGTGAAATCTTGTGGATTTCACTGCGTCATTTTTGGGGCCTCTCAACAGTGGAACGCCCTCCTTGCATACATTATGCCTGACGCAGGCATAATGTGGCGCAAGTGGTCGCAAAGTCATGCAATGCATGCACTGCACTACTTAGTAAATATGGCGCAGCGAAAATTGCCTCCTTGAGCCACATTAGCGTAAAAAAAAAAATTACGCTTGTGTGGCGCAAGGAGGCACTAGGGCCTTGTAAATCTGGCCCACAGTTTTTTATGCACAACTATAAGGCTTGTTGACTCAGACTGCTGTCTCAAAGGTCTCTTGCATCTAAGAGCTGTGGGCTGTCTCCTAAGAACTGATAATGCGCTCGACCGGTGCTGCTAGAATTAATTTCAGCCCATAGCAGTGCTTCTAGGCGATCACCCCTAGCTGCGCAAAGCTTGTGGCACATTTTAAGATAGGCACTGGGGCTTATAGCCTTCTGATCGAATAGGCCCAGTTCCAGCCTTTTTCTGGGCAGCAGACAAGGACCTTGGAGAGTGAAGAACACTTTTGTATATTTTTGTGATGTATTTGTTGAGTTTGCCACTATGTTTTGCCAGTAATATTTCACTGCCATATGACAATGTCGGCAACATTTTGGCCCCCAAAACTTCCAGTAGTGGAGATAAGGTTGGACCCGCAAGGGTTTTAGAGGGCTTTGACAGTGCCATCTGTAGTGTCAAAGCCTTGGCTTCTAGTCCCTTCTGGTGGAATACAAATGAGCCTCTAGCATCTGTTAACACACCCAGGTCCTTATAAGAATCATCCACCATAACTCTGTTGCTGTTGTAAAACCAGCCTCCTCTGGAATGTTTTCTCCTTCCTAGTGGGACTACCTTAGTTTTCTTCAAATTTACCTCCAGGGAGTTGGTGGTTGTCTTGGCTTGTAACTGGTTCAGCAAATTATGGGTTGCTGATCCTTTCACCACCCAGTTTTGGTGACTAAGTCAAGGGATTGCAATAGGTCAGCAATAAACAAGTTGAAAAGCAGGGAGGCCAACACCCATCACTGCTTTACTCCTTGCTTTGTGGGGACTTTCTTTGATACACATGCACTGTCGTCTAATTTGATTCAAGTCCAGTTGTTGGACTGCAGCTGGACAATTGGTTCCAGGAGCATTCGTGGGACTCACCAGGCATTTCGTTTGGACCAGAACACCCCACTTGGTACAAGATCAAATGGTGCTTTAAAAATCGACAAAGCAACAGTGTAGCAGTGAGTTTGAAGAGATTGCTTTGTCCAACAAGATTGAAATTGACAACAAATTAGTAAGTGTGCCGGATTTTGTGATGAACCCAGTTTGATTTTTTGGGATAAAATTCTTCTGTGCTGCCCATAACCATAGGTCTTCCTGGAGCAGGCTAGCATGAAATTTAGCTATTAATCTATGATTGGCTGGGTCAGATCTTGAATCCTCTTTGTGGATGGGATGGGTTATGGCCCACACCATGTATCAGGAGTTGTCAGACTCCTCAGACAATAATTAACAAGTGGGGAGAGTCTTCCTGCCTAGAAGAACGAGTAACTTACCTTCGGTAACAACTTTTCTGGTGGATACATTAGCTACCTGTGGATTCCTCACCTATTGAATACTCCCCTTGCGCCAGCATCCAACAGAAATCTTCTTCCTAGCTTCTGCACGTCGATGAGGACGTCACAATTGCCCACGCGACACCGTCTGGCGTCATACAGGCAATAAGAGGTCCTCGCCGACGTGCCGACGTCAGTACCAACATTTTTTACGTGCCTGAGACTAATAGACCATTGAAACAACCAATCAAATAACAATATTTAATAATTTCAAAGATAAACACATCATTCCAAAAACTCAAGATCTTTTTTTTTCTTTCTTTTAAATACATAAATAAATATATACAGTATATGTACAAGCCCTCAAGTACCATGAGGAGCACACCCAAGAACAACTTGGTTAGACCAAACAGGCAACGGGGAGGCGGGTGGGACCGTGAGGAATCCACAGGTAGCTAATGTATCCACCAGAAAAGTCGTTACCGAAGGTAAGTAACTCGTTCTTCTGATGGATACAACTACCTGTGGATTCCTCACCTATTGAATAGAGTCCCAAAGCAGAACCGCACTCGGTGGAGGGTGCCTGAATGGTCAAACCATGAAATCCTGCAGCACTGACCGTGCAAAATGGCCATCTCTCCTAACCTCAGAATCCAAGCAGTAATGCTTCGCAAAAGTATGGAGGGATGACCAAGTTGCGGCCTTGCAGATGTCGACCACAGGAACACCCCTAGCCAAGGCCGAAGAGGCCGATTTAGCTCTGGTGGAATGAGCTCTTATACCATCAGGGGGTTCCTTCTTTGCTAGAGAGTAACACAGTTTAATGCAAAGAATGACTTCCTGGAGAGTGTTCTCTTGTGGACTGCCCTTCCTCTCCTCTTTTCCACGTACCCGATGAAGAGTTGATCCTCCAACCTGAAATCCTTTGTTCTGTTCACATAAAAGCTTAGCACTCTCCTCGGGTCTAAGCGGTGCAGTCTTTCTTCTTCTTTCGAAGGATGAGGCGGAGGATAAAACGAGGAAAGAGTAATCGTTTGGGCCATATGAAAGGGTGAAACAACCTTCGGTAGGAAAGCAGCCTTGGTCCTCAACACCACCTTATCCCCATAAAAAGAAGTATAAGGGGGTTTAACAGATAGAGCCTGCAGCTCACTCACTCTCGTTGCGGAAGTAATTGCAACAAGGAAAACAGTCTTTAGAACCAATAACCTTAAAGGGCAAGAATGCATAGGCTCAAACGGAGAACCCATAAGAAAAGTCAAGACTAGGTTTAGATCCCACTGAGGCATAATGAAAGGAGTGGGAGGGAATTTGTTAACGAGACCTTTTAAAAATCTTAGTACTATAGGGGATTTAAATAGAGAAGGCTGGTCCGGAAGACATAGAAAGGCTGACAGGGCAGATAAATATCCCTTGATTGTAGCCTCTGCACAACCCCTCTGTGCCAGGGACAACGCAAAAGACAAGATATCTGATAAGTGGGCACGTAAGGGATCAATCTGTCTCTCTCCACACCACATAACAAATTTAGACCACCTATTAGCATAGATAGATTTAGTGGAGTGTCGCCTGGCCGCTAATATAACATCCACTACATCAGGCGGGAGAGAGAAGGAACTCAGGTTGCTCCGTTCAATCTCCAGGCATGTAGGTGTAGACTCTGGAGGTTGGGGTGTAAAACCTGCCCCTGTGACTGCGAGAGGAGGTCTGCCCTGAGAGGGAGACGGAGCGGAGGGCACAGCGAGAGTTGGAGAAGGTCGGAGTACCACACCCTCCTTGGCCAATCCGGAGCTATTAAGATGACTTGGGCCCGGTCTTAGCGAATCTTCCTCAACACTCGAGGAATCAAGGGTATGGGGGGAAACGCTTATAGCAACTGGTCGCACCAGGTTATCAGAAACGCGTCCCCCAATGCTCTCTGCACCGGATGAACGAGTTACTTACCTTCGGTAACGACTTTTCTGGTGGATACATTAGCTACCTGTGGATTCCTCACCTCATGAATACTCCCATGGCGCCAGCATTCGACGGAAATCTTCTTACTAGTCTCTGCACGTCGACGAGGACGTCACTGTCTCGCACGCGACGCCGTCTGACGTCATACAGGCAATAAGAGGTCCTCGACGACGTGCAGACGTCAGTACCAATCATTTTTTACGTGCATGAGAACAACCAGGCAATGCAATGAAAGAGCAAGGCAACATCCATTATATTGTAAAAATACACCACATTGTACGAATAACTGTAAATCTTTTTATGTACATATATATATATATATATATATATATAAAACTCTCTCTTTTCAAAATATATACACACACCAAGTATATACATAAAAATATATATACACATATACATATATATATATATAAATATATTATATATACATCTATTGCACCCTCAAAGACCAAGAGGAGCGCACTCAAGGATTACTTGGCAAGACCATAAAGGCAACGGGGAGGCGGGTGGGACCGTGAGGAATCCACAGGTAGCTAATGTATCCACCAGAAAAGTCGTTACCGAAGGTAAGTAACTCGTTCTTCTGATGGATACAACTACCTGTGGATTCCTCACCTCATGAATAGAGTCCCAAAGCAGTACCACGCCCGGCGGTGGGTGCCTAAATGGTCAAACCAAGAAATCCTGCAGCACTGACCGTGCAAAATGACCGTCCCTTCTAACCTCAGAATCTAAACAGTAAATTTTTGCAAAAGTGTGAAGGGACGACCAAGTTGCGGCCTTGCAGATGTCGACCACAGGAACACCTCTGGCTAAGGCCGAAGTGGCCGACTTAGCTCTGGTGGAATGAGCTCTAATGCCCTCAGGAGGATCCTTCTTTGCCAAAGAGTAACATATTTTAATGCAAAGAACAACCCACCTGGATAGTGTTCTCTTGTGGACTGCCTTTCCTCTCCTCTTGCCCACGTATCCAATAAACAGCTGATCCTCCAGCCTGAAATCCCTTGTTCTATCGATAAAGAAGCTCAACGCTCTCTTTGGGTCCAGACTGTGCAGTCTTTCTTCCTCTTTGGAAGGATGAGGCGGAGGATAGAACGTGGACAAAGTAATTGCCTGAGCCAAATGGAAGAGTGAAACAACCTTCGGGAGGAAAGCAGCCTTGGTCCTCAACACCACCTTATCCCCATAAAAAGTTGTATAAGGGGGTTTTACTGATAAGGCCTGCAACTCACTCACTCTCCTTGCTGATGTTATAGCTATCAGGAAGACTGTTTTTAAAACCAAATACCTCAAGGGGCAAGAATGCATAGGTTCAAAAGGGGACCCCATAAGGAAAGTCAGGACTAAGGACAAATCCCATTGCGGCATAACGAATGGCTTTGGAGGATATTGATTTAGAAGACCTTTCAAGAATCTGATAACAATAGGGGATTTAAATAAAGATGGTTGGTCTGGAAGACATATGAAGGCTGACAAGGCCGATAAATAACCTTTAATGGTAGCCACTGCACAACCTTTCTGCGCCAGAGATAGAGCAAAAGACAAAACGTCCGATAGATGAGCATGTAAAGGATCAATCTGCCTCTCTCCACACCACGCAACAAATTTAGACCACCTATTAGCTTAGATAGATTTAGTGGAGTGTCGCCTGGCCGCTAATATAACATCCACTACCTCAGGCGGGAGAGAGAAGGAACTCAGGTTGCCCCGTTCAATCTCCAGGCATGTAGGTGCAGACTCTGGAGGTTGGGGTGTAGAACCTGCCCCTGCGACTGTGAGAGGAGGTCTGCCCTGAAAGGGAGACGGAGCGGCGGGCACGTTGAGAGTTGGAGAAGGTCGGAGTACCACACCCTCCTTGGCCAATCCGGAGCTATTAAGATTACTAGAGCCCGGTCTTGGCGAATCTTCCTCAATACTCGAGGAATCAAGGGTATGGGAGGAAACGCGTAAAGCAACTGGCCGCACCAGGTCATTTGAAACGCGTCCCCCAACGCTTCCTGCATCGGATACTGAAGGCTGCAGAACAACGGACAATGCGCGTTCTCTCGAGTGGCGAACAGATCTACCCGAGGAAACCCCCACTTCTGGAAGATTAAACAGACTTGATCTGGATGGAGACGCCACTCGTGGTCTGCCGAGAAGTGGCGACTGAGACTGTCCGCACGCACGTTCAAAACTCCGGCCAGATGGTTTGCTATCAAGCAAATCCGATGGTCCTTTGCCCAGGACCATAGTCGAAGAGCTTCTCTGCAGAGAAGGTACGACCCCACTCCTCCCTGCTTGTTTATGTACCACATCGTGGTAGTATTGTCCGTTAGGACCTGTACCGACTGACCACGAAGGGAAGGGAGGAAGGCCTTGAGAGCCAGACGTACAGCCCGTAACTCTAACAGATTGATGTGAAAAATCTGTTCCTCTGGAGACCAAAGACCTTTGATCTCCAGATCCCCCAGATGAGCTCCCCACCCTAGAGTGGAAGCATCCGTTATGACTGTGGCCACTGGTGGCGACTGCTGGAACGGCTTTCCTTGTGAAAGATTGTTGCTTGCAATCCACCACTTCAAATCCACAGCAGCATCTCTGGAGATCTTGACAGTACCCTCTAGATCCCCTCTGTGTTGAGACCACTGCCTTCGGAGGCACCACTGAAGAGCCCTCATGTGCCAGCGAGCATGCGTGACCAACAGAATGCAGGAGGCAAAAAGACCGAGCAGACGAAGGACCTTGAGGACTGGAACTACCGCTCCATTTCGAAACATTGGAACCAAATCCTGAATATCTTGAATCCGCTGAGGCGGAGGAAAGGCCCGACCCAATGTTGTATCCAGTACTGCCCCTATGAACAGGAGGCGCTGAGAGGGCTCTAGGTGAGATTTGGGCTCGTTCACCGAAAAGCCCAGGTCGAACAACAACTGGGTTGTTGACTGCAGATGACGCAACACAAGCTCCGGGGACTTGGCTTTGATCAACCAATCGTCCAAGTAAGGGAATACTGCTATCCCCTTCCTTCTGAGCTCTGCCGCAACCACCGACATCACCTTCGTGAAGACTCGAGGTGCTGAAGTAAGACCAAACGGAAGGACCGCAAACTGGTAGTGTTGCGATCCCACCACAAACCGGAGATACTTCCTGTGTGACTTGAGTATCGGGATATGAAAGTAAGCATCCTGCAAGTCGACAGACACCATCCAGTCTTCCATGTTCAACGCCAAAAGCACCTGTGCTAGGGTCAGCATCTTGAACTTTTCCTGCTTGAGGAACCAATTCAAGATCCTCAGGTCCAGAATTGGTCTCAAACGACCATCCTTCTTGGGAATCAGGAAATACCTTGAGTAAACTCCTTGACCCCTTTCCTGCTCCGGGACCAACTCCACCGCGCCCTTTAAAAGGAGGACTTCTACCTCCTGTTCTAGCAACAGGAGATGTTCTTGTGAACAATACGAAGGGCGGGGCGGGATGAGGGGCGGAAACTCCCGAAAGGGAAGGGTGTAGCCTTTTCCCACAACACTGAGAACCCAAGTGTCCGACGTAACAGTCTCCCATTTGGTGAGAAAATGCTGTAATCTTCCCCCTACAGGAGAGGAGTGAGTGGGAAATGGTGGAAGCCTAAGGCTGCTTCCCCTGCTGCACCCCGCCAGAGGATGAGGAAGAGGCAGAGTGCTGCTGAGAAGCTCCCCTGGTGCGGACCCTACCCCTCCCCCTAAAAGATCTATAGGGATGGGAAGAGGCAGGTTGCTGATATCTTCCCCGAAAGGAAGAGGAGGAAGAGCCACGCCCAAATCCACGAAACCTCCTGAAGAATCTGGAAGAGGCCGTGGAAGAAGGAGCTTGGAGTCCCAACGACTTAGCCGTGGCCCTGCTCTCCTTAAACCGTTCCAAGGCCGAATCAGCCTTAGCCCCAAACAGTTTGTCCCCATCAAACGGGAGATCCAACAATGTGGACTGTACATCTGCCGAAAAGCCCGAGTTACGGAGCCAGGCCTGTCTCCTTTCCACCACAGTTGTGCCCATTGCTCTGGCTACCGAGTCGGTGGTATCCAGTCCCGTCTGGATAATTTGGGTCGCAGCAGCCTGGGCATCAGAGACAAGATCCAAAAGACCCTGGGGAAGCTCTGTAAACGAAGAGGAGATGTCATCCATCAGAGCATGAATATACCTCCCCAGGATACAGGTTGCATTGGTGGCTTTTAATGCCAGACTGCAGGACGAAAAAATCTTCTTCGACTGCGCCTCCAGCTTTTTTGAATCTCTGTCCCCAGGCACCGTCGGAAAAGAACCAGGCGCTGACTTGGACGAACAGGAGGCCTGCACAACCAAGCTCTCCGGCGTAGGGTGCCTAGATAGGAAACCAGGATCAGTTGGAGCCGTCCGATACCTCCTGGCCACGGCTCTGTGAACTGCTGGGGAAGATGCCGGCTTCTTCCACACCTCTAAAACCGGATCCAGCAGAGCGTCATTAAAAGGTAATAGAGGCTCCGCCGCGGCTGAGGCCGGATGCAACACCTCTGTCAAAAGGTTTTGTTTCGCCTCCACCACCGGCAAAGGCAGGTCCAAAAAACTAGCTGCCTTCCGTACCACTGTATGAAAGGAAGCAGCTTCCTCGGTATATTCCCCCGGGGACGAAAGGTCCCACTCAGGGGAAGTGTCCAGCCCACTGGCCGACTCCAGTCCACGCAGCCCATCACCCGAGTCCTCTAGCTCTCCTTCCTCTAGGGCTCGTTGGTACTCCTGCTCTTCTAGTACCCGGAGAGCACGCCTCCTTGAATGCAGTCGTTGCTCAATCCGCGGAGTCGACAATACCTCCGCCGAAGTCGGAGATCGGCGCCGATCTTCCGAAGCCACCGACGCCGCATCCGGCGCCACAGGTAACTTCGGCGCCGACTGAAGAGCAGTTGAAACGGATGGACCCACCGGAGTCACAGGCCGAAATCTCGACGTCGACGGGATGGAAATCCCTGGGGCCAATCCTTCCGAAGCCACCGGAGCGGCCACCGGCGCCGACACTGGCGCCGAGCCCACGTTCCCAAACGGGAGAAAGGGCATAAAGGGTGCTGGCCGAAGAGGCGCAGGATCACCCAAAGAAAAGGCCAAAGGCCCAGCCGGAGCACCCCCTGGAGCCATCTGTTGGAAGATGGCATACATTGCATTCAAGAATGCGGAACTATCGGCTCCAGGGGTGGGAAAAGCCGGATACTGGGGTGCCTGACTCGGAGGCGACCCCGACGCCGGCCTCGGCGTCTGCGCCGGAGAAAACACTTGAGGCTCCAATACCTCAATCACCGACGCCTGTCCAGGCGAAGTTGGAGACGCCGGAGAGGGCAACGGCGTCGAAGGATGCGGCGTCACCGTGGGGCTGACCTCCCATGTCCTTCGGCGCCGATCCGGAGACCTGGAACGAGCCTCCCTTGAATGACGCCGAGATTCTCTACGGCGCCGGGAGTCTCGATGACGCCGATGTCTTGGAGAAGACTTTTTCTTGTGATGCTTCTCCTTTGACTTGGCCATAAACAGCTTCGCCTCGCGTTCTTTAAGGGCCTTCGGATTCATGTGCTGACATGAATCACAAGTCGAGACGTCGTGGTCGGAGCTCAAACACCAAAGGCAATCGGAATGAGGATCCGTCACCGACATCTTGCCTCCACACTCACGACAAGGCTTAAATACAGACTTTCTCTGCGACATTATTTCCACAGAGAAAGAGTACGCAGCAAGATATACACTGTAACCGCAAGAGTAACAGTTGCTCCCTCGAAGATAACCGTTTCGAATGCACGGAAAAAAGGGAACTGACGTCTGCACGTCGTCGAGGACCTCTTATTGCCTGTATGACGTCAGACGGCGTCGCGTGCGAGACAGTGACGTCCTCGTCGACGTGCAGAGACTAGTAAGAAGATTTCCGTCGAATGCTGGCGCCATGGGAGTATTCATGAGGTGAGGAATCCACAGGTAGTTGTATCCATCAGAAACTGGAGGCTGCAGACTAACGGACAATGCGCGTTCTCCAGAGTGGCAAACAGATCTATCCGAGGAAACCCCCACATCTGGAAGATTAAACGGACTTGATCTGGATGGAGACGCCACTCATGGTCGGCCGAGAATTGGCGACTGAGACTGTCCGCACGTACATTCAAGACCCCGGCCAGATGATTTGCTACCAAGCAAATCTGATGGTCCTTTGCCCAGGACCATAGTCGAAGAGCTTCTCTGCAGAGAAGGTACGACCCTACTCCTCCCTGTTTGTTTATGTACCACATCGTGGTAGTTTGGTCCGTCAGGACCTGTACCGACTGACCACGAAGGGAAGGGAGGAAGGCCTTGAGAGCCAGACGTAAATCCCGTAACTCTAACAGATTGATATGAAACATCTGTTCCTCTGGAGACCAAAGTCCTTTGATCTCCAGATCCCCCAGATGAGCTCCCCACCCTAGAGTGGAAGCATCCGTTATGACCGTGGCCACTGGTGGCGACTGCGCGAACGGCTTTCCTTGTGAAAGATTGTTGCTCGCAATCCACCACTTCAAGTCCACAGCAGCATCTCTGGAGATCTTGACCACACCTTCTAGATCTCCCTTGTGTTGAGACCACTGCCTTCGGAGGCACCACTGAAGAGCCCTCATGTGCCAGCGAGCATGCGTGACCAACAGTATGCAGGAGGCAAACAGACCGAGCAGACGAAAGACCTTGAGGACTGGAACTACCGCTCCATTTCGAAACATTGGAACCAATTCCTGAATATCTTGAATCCGCTGAGGCGGAGGAAAGGCTCGATTCAATGTTGTATCCAGTACTGCCCCTATGAACAGGAGGCGCTGAGAGGGCTCCAGGTGAGATTTGGGCATGTTCACCGAAAAGCCCAGGTCGAACAACAACTGGGTTGTTGACTGCAGATGATGCGACACAAGCTCCGGAGACTTGGCTTTGATCAACCAGTCGTCCAAGTAAGGGAATACTGCTATCCCCTTCCTTCTGAGCTCTGCCTCAACCACCGACATCACCTTCGTGAAAACTCGAGGTGCTGAAGTAAGACCAAACGGGAGGACCGCAAACTGATAGTGCTGCGACCCTACCACAAACCGGAGATACTTCCTGTGCGACTTGAGTATCGGGATATGAAAATAAGCGTCCTGCAAGTCGACAGACACCATCCAATCTTCTTTATTCAACGCCAAAAGCACCTGTGCTAGGGTCAGCATCTTGAACTTTTCCTGTTTGAGGAACCAATTCAAGATCCTCAGATCCAGGATCGGTCTCAACCGACCCTCCTTCTTGGGAATCAGGAAGTACCTTGAGTAACAACCTCGACCCCTTTCCTGCTCTGGGACCAACTCCACCGCGCCCTTTGAAAGGAGGACTTGAACCTCCTGTTCTAGCAACAGGGGGTGTTCTTCTGAACAATAAGATGGGCGGGCGGGATGGGGGGCGGAAACTCCAGAAAGGGAAGGGTGTAGCCTTTTCCCACAATACTGATAACCCAAGTGTCCGTTGTAATAGTCTCCCACTTGTGGAGAAAATGCCGTAACCTTCCCCCTACAGGAGAGAAGTGAGTGGGAAATGGTGGAAGCCTAAGGCTGCTTTCCCTGCTGCACCCCTCCAGAGGACGAGGAAGAGGCAGAGTGCTGTTGAGAGGCTCCTCTGGTGCGGGCCCTACCTCTCCCTCTAAATGATCTATAGGGGTGGGAAGAGGCGGGTTGCTGGAATCTCCCCCGAAAGGAAGAGGAGGAAGAGCCACGCCCAAATCCACGAAACCTCCTGAAAAACCTGGAAGAGGCAGAGGAAGAAGGAGCTTGCAGCCCTAATGATTTGGCTGTGGCCCTGCTCTCTTTAAATCGCTCCAAGGCCGAATCTGCCTTGGCTCCAAACAGTTTGTCCCCATCAAATGGGAGGTCCAATAGGGTCGACTGCACGTCCGCAGAAAACCCTGAATTACGGAGCCAGGCCTGTCTCCTTGCCACCACAGCCGTGCCCATCGCCCTAGCCACCGAGTCGGTCGTGTCCAGCCCAGACTGGATAATCTGGGTTGCGGCAGCCTGGGCGTCCGAGACAACATCCAAGAGTCCCTGGGGAAGCTCCGTAAATGAAGATGAAATATCGTCCATAAGACCTTCCCTGGCATCAGGGCCCTTGGTACCAGGGGTACCAGTTACAAGGGACTTACCTGGGTGCTAGGGTTGAGCCAATTGTGGAGACAATGGTACATTTTAGGTGAAAGAACACTGGTGCTGGGGCCTGGTTAGCAGGGTCCCAGCACACTTCTCAGTCAAGTCAGCATCAGTATCAGGCAAAAAGTTGGGGGTAATTGCAACAGGGAGCCATTTCCTTACATGTTGAGTACAAATTTTATTTACATACACCTTGCATGAAGTCTCCTTTGTGACGTTCAGTGTATTTATTGTGAAGTAGTGCTGTGTCAATGCATTACACATTGCCCCTTTTGTAAGCCTGACTGCTCTGTGCCAAGCTACCCAAAGGTGAGCGCAGGTTATACAGTGAGTGTCAGCGCCCACCTTTGACAGGAGTGGTAAGTTCTGCCTTGCTAGGGCCTCACCTAAACCCACCAGAATGTGCTGCCTCCAATAATATTTAATTGAAATGGACTGAATGCAGGGCAGAACAGCCATTTATCCCCAGAGTCCTGGATCTCCAATAGCCTAACCGGAGGCAAAGGTGACACTTTGAATATGTCAGTTTGAAAAAACACTGGAATGCCCTTTGTGGAAATGGTCTCCTTCACTGCTGACGATGCCGTTGATGGAGTTGTCAACATCAGTGGAATCTTTGTCAATGGGAGACTGTGCAACTGCGAAGATGGTGTTGTCGCTGAAACCCTAGCCATCGCTACCGGTCTCATTGACCACAATGTAGTCATCGTCATTGCGTTCTTCAATGACATAGTCATCGTCATCCTCATAGTATGCATCGTCGAAGCCGCTGCAGCAACAGGCATTGAAATTACCTGCATTATCGGCACTCTCAATGATGAAAATGCTGTTGAAGGAGTTGTTTTCGTCTATGGATCCGCAGACAAACAAGTTTTCTGAGGAGTTCTTTAAAAGGTGTCACTGGAATCAAAGCAGGTGAAAAGGGAGCTTTTCTGTGAGAGGGAGATGGTCCCTGGTGATCATTTTCACTCAACCTCTTAGAAGTTGTTTCCCTGGAATGAGATTTCGCCCTCTCAACATGTTTGCCTGATGAGGAAGGATCCTCATTTTTTTATTTTTTAGATGAAATGTGCCCTCCTTCATCGCTGTTAGACTCAGAGTCAGACTGGGCCTTCTTCTTTCTCTGGAGCCAGAGAAGCAGTCTGGCCTCTCGGTCTTTGAGAGTCTTGGCAGAACAAGTATAGCAGTTCTTACATTCCTTTGGCTTGTGTTAAGGGTATAAACAGTATAAGTACTCCTTGGGGTGGGGGGGTGTCTTCTGAAAACAGCCTAAATTTCCCACAGGACTTTCAAGGTCTAAGCAGCCTTTTTTGGAACCCTCAGACATTGTCCAAACAGGTAAAAAAAACTCCAAAAGCTGTATCGCCGGTGTAGATAGAGGATAAAAAATCAGAAATAGAGCTAACCAGTCAAATAGCTAAAGCTGAGACATTCTGACTGAGTAGAGCTCAGGGAGACTCCCTAAAACACAACCTGCTGCAAGAAAACTGAGATACAGTGGGTCTGCAGGGGAAGTGTGCTTCAGGGTCTCTGCTCTGATTGGCTGACGTTTGAATGTATTAAAACATTATCAATAGGTGAACACTGTCTATTATTGTCAATTGGTTTTCTAAGCCCTATTTACTAGCATTGCTTTTTAACTGCTGTTACCAAGGGATTCCCACCATGACAAAGAGGAAGATTCAAGCATGTGAATCTATGAAAGATATAGGGGGTTATTACAACTTTGGAGGAGGTGTTAATCCGTCCCAAAAGTGACGGTAGAGTGACGGATATACCACCAGCCGTATTACGAGTCCATTATATCCTATGGAACTCGTAATACAGCTGGTGGTATATCCGTCACATTTGGGACGGATTAACACCTCCTCCAAAGTTGTAATAACCCCCATAATACTGGAGAACTAGTCAACTCTACAATCGGCTCCATATTGTGTGTATATTAGGAGGGATGCACTGTGATGACTGTGCCATGTAGTGGGGCCAGATTATCGTCAGCAAGAAGCCCTCGCAGACGCCTCACTAGGGGCATTACTTTTATCTTGTGTAGCGGCATGGAACTTTGTCAGGAGCCCATCCCCAGCGGCGGCTATGGGGTATTTAGACAGACCTGTGATATCCTCACTCTGTAGTGCTCTGCTTTCAGCATGTGCCCAGGCCTCCATTGAAAGGGCCCAACTGGTGACAGTGGGGCGGTTAGGTAGTTTCCACCTGCGCGTAATCTGATGCTTAGCCAGGAGAAGCACCAAGTCTAGGAATCGTGTTGTTGCTTTGAACTCCTTAGTGCAGCATATCCCACATGTACATGCTGGAATCTCAACAGAAAAAACAGTAAATCTATAGATTCAAGAAATAGAGGAACACACCATATTTATCTTAGAGCACATATAACATATGTAATAAAAGATAATCAAATCTATATGGGAAAAATAATTAATCCCTTTTTTTAAGACAATTTAGTGAGTGATATGGGTGTTAGTTCTCCTGTCCAAATACAAATCACAATTGATATATACAAAAGTTGATTTTTTAATAGGTATATACAAAAATAAATATATAACGCATAAACAAACAGAACGTAGTGTATTATAATATTCTCAGATGATCCAATTTGGAGAAAAATTAGGCCAAAAGATGTCCACTTCGGCCTATATGCTAGAGCTTCAGCCGACACGTGTTTTGTCCTAACGGGGACTTTTTTCAAGGCTGATAAATTACAATACAAAACATCAAATTATTTAAATTACTTCCACAATACATAATGCATCTCTGAACTAAATACATGTTTAAAAATACCAATATCATACCAATATAAACACATTAGCATTACAAAAAAAGAAGACCAACTAATGGTCTTATCCATAAGAAGAAAGGACACCCGATGTTCCCTACAGCATCATACCTGCATGATGCGTATAAATTCCAGTTGTTCAGCAGGCACTATGGTGCATAGCTCCACAGCCACACACTTCGCTTCCTTAAGAGCCCCTGCAATGAGAAAGACCCTTGAGTCTCATGAACATACCAAGTGATAGCCTCTGCCACCCCCTTGTCACCTTGCACCAGAAAGGCAGGTAGGAAATGTTGCTCTGACTGGTATTATGACATCATACAAGCTGCCTAACATTGTAGGTCATGATGTCTTGTCAACACTCAGTACATTACTAATGAGCAGTCTTAGTGCACTGTAAAATACTTTCAGTAACCTGCAACGCCATGGGTCCCTTCCTGATATCAACTGTCCACACTCCCTAGGTTGCCTGTGGTTGAGTATTTCATAACTCGGGTAGCTCGGGTCCTGCCAGCAACTAGTAATAATATTTTAATATTTTCAATAACAACATTGTTACCCACACAGTGCCAAGAGAGGAGAATATTCAGGCAGTAATCCTTACTTCAGGAAAAGACGCTGCCCATAATCTTCTCACACAGCTTCTGCCAAATTGTAGGAGATTAATAATAAAAAAAGAGAGATTTACTATGAGCCTCCTCTCAGCAAGAGCGTAGGACTTACCACTATCCAAACATAGATCTAAAATGATTTCAAATCTTGGTAAATGTATTCCATGAATGGCCAAAGGAAATCACCAAGTATTCATGAAAAATGCATAAGGTTCTAAATTTGCTTGCCATTATGTCCATTTTTAAAGCATGGCTTGTGACTAGAAACTCTTGAATTAATGAATGTAAGTAAGAAAATAAGGATTAGTCTTTATAGCAGTTTCCTTTGCCCCCATTGCGGGTGGTTACTCTCCTACACCTGAAGCTCCATTTTCACCAAGGACTTCTCCTGTACCCTCACAATCTGTTGTGCAGATTGTCTCGAACCAAGGCACTGGGGCAGTATGGAAGAGGAAGACAGTAGTAGGGTAGCAGTAAATCGAAATGCCCACGAGTACATATCCACTGGTCACTGAAGGAAAATAACTTGCTTACCAGGGTAAAGGACAAGTTGGAAATTTTCCTGGATGCTCTGCATGATAACTTAATCATCGCCCTAGACGCTAAACTGGAGCCGATTCTTGCATGATTGGCCTCAACTGAATTAGAGCTGAACAATTTTAATGTTGTCTACACAAACTGGGAGCTTCTACAGCCACTTCTGTACCCACTTCATTACTCCCAGCTGATACTCTCTTGTCTGTACCTGTTATGGCTGGGAAGAAGGGGGCACATTTTCGACAAATGGACGCAGACACAATGTATCCACTATGCTGCATTCCCATCCAGTTACCAACAAGAAGGTTCTTCTTGTTAGAGGAGTTCCTGAGAGCAGGATTATTTCCTCTGCTAAGGTTTCAGATGCGTCCGCCTGCAGGGTGAGTCAGAGCCCCCGTTGCCGGTGGATTTGGTATCATCCTTTTCTGCATCCGATTGCGGGATTGGCTCGCGAAACGCAGCCGCTGCCTGCAATGCCTACCTTTGTTCCTGCAGCAACTTTCAAAATCAGGGGATCAGGGCATGTTACTCGTATGCTGTGTATTGTGAGAGTACCTTGCCTTCTGGCTTCATATAGGATAAGGTCCTGGTGTCTGTAATGCAGGAATCGAGCCACCAGTGGCCTGGGGGAGTGCCCAGGGGCGGGCACCACGCCATTTCCCAGTGGGTGCGCTCAATTGAGAAGAACATTGAGAGGATAGAAGCATGAATAAAGCTATGAAGGCATAACTGTAGGTAGATATCAGTGTCCTGTTACTCCACCCCTTCAGGAATCCCCACTATATGGCTGTTGTTTCTGTACGTGGCACCTGGCAACCTGGGCCCTCCTCCCCACACCTGCTCTGGCCCCTCAAGTTTGTGAGCCTCAGCATCTTCCCTGTGTCCTAATACAGCCCAGTGTTCAAGGATTGCTAAAAGACCTAGGTAAGGAGCCCTCAGACTTTTCTGGGTAAATAGTATTATTTGTTCAAAAGTGTTTTTTCAGCTACCCGTGCCTGTTTTACCGTGGCCTCTCTGTGTGTCAGGTAGCTTGACCTTTTTAAAGTGGTGTATATTTTTAATCTTTTTTTTGCTGTGACTGTGTGAATTACCTTTCTAGTTTGTGGCACATGACTTCATAACCCTCCCTCTTTTCTAAGTAAAAAGGCTACATACATCTTGCAGAGTGTGTTTTAGGAGACTGTTTAATCTGTTTCTGTGATTTAAATTGTGTTTAGAAACTGTCTGCTCCCCCTGTTTTTTGCCTTAAAAAAGTAAGGCAAGGTAAGGGAGAGATTGTTTAAAAACAAACACTGGAATACTGCTGGTCGCGCACTTTGAAATGTGACTTTTTAAGGCAAAAAAATAGGGGAAGCAGACAGTTTCTAAACACAATTTAAAATATAAACAGATTAAACAGTCTCCTAAAACACGTTCCTATTGGTTGTTGGATATGTTGTTGTGATAGGTTGTTGGGGGCTGGTCTTTCCATTGGTTGCTGGTTCCAGGGCTGGGGCTGTGTTTGGTGGATAGGGCTGAGATTCTGATCAGTTGTTGGTTCTAGGGCTGTGATTGGTGGATAGGGCTGAGATTCTGATTGGTTGTTGGTTCTAGGGCTGTGATTGGTGGATAGGGCTGGGAATCTGATTGGTTGCTGGTTTCCAGGGCTGGGGCTGTGATTGGTGGTCAGGATTAGGGGTATGAATGGTGATTAGGGCTGGGTCTCCCATTAGTTGTTTGAATCAGGGTTACAAATCGGATTGGTTAGGGTTAGGACCAGGTTCCTATTGGCCAGTAGGGCTATTTAAGTCTAGGGCTCAGGGCGTCTCAGCCCGGGCGGAGAGGACAAGGGCAGTTGCCTGTTTGGGCCTGGTCGGGCCAGGTCGGGACTAGGGACTAGGACCAGAAATGCTGCCCATTTCTCAAATGCCCAGGAATGATTACAGTCCCTACACATCCGTCAACATGCAAACACATTATCTGCAAAGACATCCAACTCATGCATCACAAACTGACCGCAGACAGATTGCAATGACCCATCACCCAACAGAGTACCCATTATACAACACATATACACATATCCTCCACAACTACAACAGTCAAACACCTGCATTCTCACAACAAAGACTACTCTGTCCACTCCCACTAACACAACCTGCCATCACCCACACAACACTAAACCACACTATACATTTCTCTCAGCCTTCCAGATGCACACTCCCTGTTCATACTAACCAACAACACTATCCTCTGTTTGCTCCACACAGACCACCTTTCATCATAACAATGCCCAAACCGAGCCTTCCAACACACTATCTACAAACACCCTTCCCCTCTCTTCACCAGTTACACACAACCATACAATCCCCACACTTCACTCCACCACACATATTACCTCTTCCAGTCATCACAGCTAACACCAACTCCCCTGACACACATCCATCCCCTCTTGCACACCTCATACATTTATCTCCAAAACACATCAACACCCCCACTCTAATTCCACTCACCAGCACTAACTCCCATACAAATCCCTCGCCAAAAATAACTACATCAGTATCCCCTCTCACTATTCCACAAAAACAATACAGACCACACACATCAGCACATCAAATCAACACAAACTTTCATCATACTTATCGTCACACCCATTCCCACCCTCAGGACTCCACAAAGAATACAAGTCCTGTTTTATCTTTACCCCTACTTTCTCACTCTTCACAAACACCTACCAAAAGCACCCCAACCCAGCAACTTTCATTCACTCACCTCTCTTCCATTGCACAATTTAGAGCCTTACATCATGATCCACGTGCTCCTCCACCACTCCTAACCCATACTCCATCCACACTAAACAGACACAAACAAAATAAACAACATGCCACTCTTAACAACCTCGCATCCCCTTGTCTATTACATAATAAGACTACCCTACAAAAAACAGTACACTCTACATGTCTGTCTCAGCCACCAAGTCCACCACCCACACACACAGACCCAACAAAATGCCTCCTTAACCTACTGGAAGAGGAACACTTAGCTGAAAAGCAAGACTATTGTGAGCCTCACACAGTTATCACGACTAACAACACTCCTGCTTCAATCTCATATTATACTACGTACCCTTCTCCTAAACAAAACAACACTACCACTAATACACCTTTTCTAAACTCATAAATGCTCGATCACTCTGAAAAAACAAGCTCCACATCTACGACCTGCTTACAGACACACAACCTGACTTACTATTCATTACAGAATCTTGGTTGAGAGATTACATGGCCCCAGTGTTGCACGAAGCCCTTCCTCCGGGCTATCAAAACATCACACAAAACTGTGTATGCAAGAGAGGAGGTGGAGTAGTTATTATATTCAAACAGGCAAAAAACCTCAGTAAAACAGACAACATTTCCATGCAAGGTTGTTAAGCCCTCCTCACCAGATGCTACCCTACTCCAACTTCCTCCTGTAACTTTCTCCTCCTTTACAGACCGGTTGCCCTTCTGACCCTTGTCCACCACACATCTTCAAGAACATTCTTTTATCTACTTCTGCTGCCACACCTGTAAGAAGAATCATCAACAACTCTTTAACAACAGGAACTTTTCCTGTAGACCTGAAAAAGGAATACATATGACCGTTATTAAAGAAAACAAACCTAGACCCGCAGGACCCCAACAACTACAGACCAATCACAAATGGACCTTTCCTGCGCAAACTTATAGAAAGAGCAGCATTCGCCCAGATGCCACAATTAATTGAAGACAATTCTATACTTTCAGACTTCCAAACTGGATTCCGCCCAGGAAGAGGCACTGAATCGGCACTCATAGCAATCTGGGATGATCTTAAAAACACAGTCGACCGCAATGGAGTTGCTGCACTACTTCTCTTAGCCCTCTCGGCTGCCTTTGACAAGGTTGACCATGACACCCTAATTCAAAGACTCCACGAAGCCGGCATACAAGGGACTGCTCTCGACTGGATTACTTCCTATCTTCAAAAAAGATCTAATATCATCTACTCGCCCCTCTTCTCGTCCAAACCCTACCTCACAAAAGCAGGGGTCCCCCAAGGATCAATCATCTCACCTTTTCAACATCTATATGATATCATTACCAGAACTGATCAATGATTTTCATCTCACATGCTACAACAATGCAGATGACACACAAATACTACTTAAATTAGAATGCCCCAAAAACATTGAAAACCCAGAAATCTTCAGTTGCCTCAGAGTCGTTGATCAGTGGATGACCTGGAGCCATCTCAAACTAAATACCTCCAAAACAGAAATACTCATATGTGGTGACTGGCAGTTATGACCCTCTATGCGTCTGGCCTGACGATCTAGGACCACCTCCTCAATTATCCAAGGAAGATAAAAAGCTTGGAATCACCATGGACTCCAAGTTAACAATGAATGCCCAAGTGGACAAATTAGCAGGAACAAGCTTCATCACCTTGAAGACTCTACGACGCATCTTCCCCCACCTCGGATTTCCACACAAAATGCAAGCTACTATTTTGCTTGTACTATCCAAACTGGATTATGCCAATGGCCTCTACCATGGATCATCTCTATCTATTATGAAAAAACTACAACATATTAAGAACTCTGCAGCCAGACTACTATTACATATAAAGCAGTAAGCCCACATCTCCCCTGCCTTGAGAGCACTACACTGGTTATCCGTTGCCAGAAGATGCACTTTCAAGCTGCTTTGTATCACCCACAAAGCTATACATGGAACAGGACCGCTTTTTATCAGAAACAAAATAATCAAATACATCCAACAAAGAAACCTCCGGTCAAGATTGGCACCCCTCCTTAGAACACCACCATGCAAGAAAAAGACTATAGGTGGTACATCCTTCTCCGTTCAAGCAGCGAAACTATGGAATTCATTACCCCCAACTATAAGAATCACAGATAACTTTCGTGTCTTCAGAAAACTACTCAAGAGTTGGCTCTTTCCTTCATAACCACCATATTCAAACAACTATGGACTGCATATGCCTATGTTGATAAATATTTTTTTCTGATTATGTGTGATTGTGTGTATATTTCTAGTTATGTATAGTTCTTTAGAAAATATGTATTGCTACTATGTCATAACAATATAATACACACACACTCTTTAAACCTGTTTAACTAAGTATATTTACCCATGTTCTAAATATGTATTGTATATACATATATGTGTGCAGATGTGTGTGTATGTATGTGTGTGTGTGTGTATATATATATATATATATATATATATATATATATATATATATATATATGTATGTGTGTATGTTGTTCTGTGCTTGGCATGTTCGTGGGTCATTGCATGGCTCCTGGGTGGGTTGTGATACTAGATATCTATGAATCCCTGCTCTCATCTTATATCACACTTATCTACCCATCATCATATGTCATGTCTCTATCAATCTATCCTTCATTCCCACTCTGACTCATCCCAAATCCATTCTACTACTTCCATCTCCTAAATAACTCTGCCTAAGCTCTTCCCTCCGCTTTCACAGCTAACTCACCAAACCTCACTTTACTACCATGACCTCCCAAACCACCCTACTAAATTCGCCCTCATTTATCTCATCCTGCTACTATGATCTCCCTAACCCCTTCCACAGACTCTTCCCCCCTCCATCCCCCTTTACTCATCCCAAGCCTAAATCCTATTACCAAATACTCCCAATTAACACTTACGGATTCTTTCCTCCTCCACCCCTTCATTACTCCATTCAATCTAACTAACAAACTCTCATATCCCTGGCTCAAATTAACTCATATTAATACTAAACTGTACTCATATTTCCCGATACTAATCCATCACTAATTCTTGTTGGGTTCCGAAGTAGCGTGCTACTCACCGAAAAGCGCTTCAACGCCTCGTCAGGGGTAGTAAGCGCTATATAAATACTATTATAATACAATACAATACACTAAGCATCCTCCGCCATGTCTTTCAAGGCACATACCTGGATCTGCTGCTCACGTATTCGGGTCCGTATCTCTTGACTTTGCGGCCAAAGGGTTGCCAGGTCTATTTCCGCTGAAGGGACCATATCGGTGAGTCTGCAGTGGTCGTCTCTCAACAACCTAAGGTGTGTTGCTATTTTGTCTAATTTGTTCTCCAACGACATCCAGGATCTCTTAATAGCTGCTAGGACTATGTGCAGTTTGTCCTCTGTTTCGGTGCAGTTTCTTGTGTTGGCAGCAGCTGCGACCCTCTGAGGGTGCGCTGCCACATTTGTTGTTCTAGAGTTGAGGTGTCCCATTGTCACTGCCCCTTCAGAGATGTCGTCTGGGAAATGGTGAGGGGTGTTGTGTAGTTGTGGGCCAGCTTTCAAGTTGCAGTCACAGCATGAGCAGCCTGATGTGTTGTTCAGGATTGCTAGCAAAGGGCCCGCTTGTGGGTGCCAGTCAGTCAAGGTGCAGCCCACAGCATGTGCAGCCTGATAAAGCAGGGTGGTCCCCACAAGTTCCACTCAGATGGCTTGTAAGTGTGCTGAGAGGACAGGACTGACAACCCACTGCGGATCTGTGTGTATATGCCGGGGAACGCTTCACTGCCAACCCTACAACTTAGAAGTCCAGCCTCTACTGAGGCAGTTCTCCGCAGCCCACACCCATAGGCTGTACAGGGCAGGAAGACTCACAGGGGTCACGCACGTAGTCCCAAGCTGAGGATAGGGTTCCCCCAGGTGGCTCAGTCCAATAAAGGGTGGGTTGTTTTAAGGAGGGGGCCCGCAGTAGGCCTCAACCGGTTCCCCCAACTCCATTAGGTGACTTAAGGCAGAGCCCAACCATTGCGGTCAGCTACAACTGCATTTCCTGCATTACAGAATGCAGTTAATGTATCCACCAGAAAAAGCGTTACCGAAGGTAAGTAACTTATTCTTCTGATGGATACAACTACCTGTGGATTCCTCACCTAAAGAATAGAGTCCCAAAGCAGTGCTACCTCCGGAGGTGGGTGCCTGAATGGTCAAACCAAGAAATCCTGCAGTACCAAGAGAGCAAAATGGCCATCCCTCCTAACCTCAGAACCCAAACAATAATGTTTGACAAAAGTATGGAGGGATGCCCAAGTTGCCGCCTTGCAAATATCAACCACAGGAACACCCCTAGCTAAAGCCGAAGAAGCAGCCTTAGCTCTGGTGGAATGAGCACGAAGCCCCGCAGGTGGTTCTTTATTAGCTAAGGAATAACAAAGCTTGATACAGAGAATGACCCACCTGGATAGCGTTCTCTTGTGGATTTCTCTGCCTTTCCTCTTCCTACTTGCATAGATCAATTTGGTGAAGTGTCCCCTGGCCGATAAAATAACATCCACCACTTCCGGTGGGAGAGAAAAAGCACTCAGATTGCCCTGTTCAATCTCCAGGCATGAAGGTGTAGACTCTGGAGGTGGGGGTGTAAAATCTGCCCCTGCGACTGCGAGAGAAGGTCTACCCTTTAAGGGAGACAGAGCGGAGGGCACAGAGAGAGTTGGAGAAGGTCTGTGTACCGCACCCTTCTTGGCCAATCTGGGGCTATCAAGATGACCTGGGCCCGGTCTTGGCGGATCTTCCTCAGAACTCGAGGAATCAGGGGTATGGGAGAAAACGCATAAAGCAACTGACCCTTCCAGGACATCTGAAACGCGTCCCCCAAAGCTCCTTGCACCGGATACTGGAGGCTGCAAAATAACGGGCACTGCGCGCTCCTGAGTAGTAAACAGATCTATCTGCGGACACCCCCACATCTGGAAGATGTAAAGAACCAGATCCGGATGAAGACGCCACTCGTGGTCGACCGAGCTGCATCGACTGAGAACATCCACACGTACCTTCAGAACTCCGGCCAAATGATTTGCTACCAAGCAAATCTTGTGGTCCTGAAGCCAGGACCAGAGTCGAAGAGCTTCTCTGCAAAGAAGGTACGACCCCACTCCTCCCTGCTTGTGTATATACCACATCGCTGTAGTGTTGTCCGTCAGGACCTGGACTGACTGTCCGCGAATGGAAGGGAGAAAGGCCTTGAGAGCCAGACGTACCGCCCGCAATTCCAACAGATTGATTTGAAACCTCTGTTCCACTGGAGACCAAAGGCCTTTGACCTCCAGGTACCCCAGGTGAGCTCCCCACCCTAGAGTGGAAGCATCCGTTACAACTGTGGCCACCGGCGGAGGCAGTGAGAACGTCCTTCCTTGCGACAGGTTGCCGATCGCAGCCCAACACTGAAGATCCACTGCAGTGTCTCTGGAGATCGTAATCTAATCCTCGAGATCCCCTTTGTGCTGAAACCACTGCCTGCGGACGCACCACTGAAGAGCCCTCATGTGCCAGCATGCATGAGTGACCAGCAGTATGCAAGAAGCAAACAGACCGAGCAGATGAAGGACCTTGAGGACTGGAACTACCGCTCCATTTCGAAACATCGGAATCAATGCCTGAATGTCCCGAACCCGCTGGGGCGGAGGAAAGGCCCGATTCAATGTTGTGTCCAGTACTGCCCCTATGAACAGGAGACGTTAAGAGGGCTCCAGGTGAGATTTGGGCACATTGATTGAAAAACCCAGGTCGAACAACAACTGAGTCTTGGCTTTGATCAACCAATCGTCCAGATAGGGAAACACAGCTATCCCTCTTCTTCTGAGCTCTGCCGCTACCACCGCCATCACCTTTGTGAAGACTCGAGGTGCTGAAGTAAGACCAAACGGGAGGACCGCAAACTGATAATGCTGCGACCCCACAACAAACCGGAGATACTTCCTGTGTGATTTGAGGATCGGAATATGGAAGTACGCATTCTGCAAATCGACAGACACCATACAATCTCCTTCGTTCAATGCCAAACGAACCTGTGGAAGGGTCAGCATTTTGAACTTTTCCTGCCCGAGGAACCAATTCAAAATCCTCAAGTCCAGAATTGGTCTCAACCGACCATCCTTTTTGGGAATCAGGAAGTATCTTGAATAACAGCCCTGACCCCTCTCCTGCTCCGGAACCAACTCCACTGCGCCTTTTGACAATAGGGATAACACCTCCTGCTGCAGTAACAGAAGATGGTCTTCCGAACAGAAGGATGGGTGGGGAGGGAAGGGAGGAGGGAACTCCCGAAAGGGAAGAGCGTACCCCTTCTTCACAATGTCGATGACCCAAGAGTCTGATGTTATAAACTCCCACATTGGAAGAAATTGGGCAAGTCTCCCCCCTACCGGAGACATGTGAACAGGGAGTGGTGGAGGACTAGCGCTGCTTTCCCTGCTGCACCCCTCCTGAGGAAGAGGAAGAGGCAGAGTGCTGCTGGGTGGCTCCTCTTGTACGTGCTCTGCCCCTGCCCCTGAAGGATCTGTAAGGCAGGGAGCCTGCAGATTGTTGTGGTGCCTGGAACCTGCCACGAAAGGAGGAGCCACGTCCAAAACCCCTAAACCTCCTATATGACCTAAAGGTAGAGGAAGTTGCTGCCTGAAGTCCCAACGACCTCGCTGTGGCTCTGCTCTCTTTGAAACGTTCAAGAGCAGAATCTGCTTTTGTCCCAAAGAGTTTTTCCCCGTCAAAAGGCAGGTCCAGAGGAGTTGCTTGTACATCCGAGGAGAAGCCTGATGAACGCAGCCAAGCCTGACGCCTCAGCACTATGGATGTACCCATAGCCCTTGCCACGGAGTCTGAGGTGTCCAACCCAGACTGAATCACCTGGGTCGCCGCCGCCTGTGCGTCCGTTAACAAATGCAACACCTCTTGTGGCAAGTTAGGATGACCTTTTCGCTTCCTCCATAAGGGCATGAATGTAACGCCCCAAAATGCAAGTTGCATTGGTCGACTTCAAGGCCATACTGCATGAAGAAAAGGCCTTCTTTGCCGCATGGTCCATTTTCTTCGACTCCCTGTCCGCAGGGGTCCCGGGGAATAAACCAGGGGCTGACCGGGAGGAACACGATGCCTGAACAACCAAACTCTCCAGAGTTGGATGGTTGGAGAGGAAGTCCGGGTCACCTGGAGCCGCACGATAGCGCCTCGCTACCCCCCTGTTGACAGTTGTAGAAGTCACTGGCTTTCTCCAAATGTCCTTGATGGGGTCCAGGAGAGCCTCATTGAAGGGCAAGAGAGGCTCCGCCACTACTGAAGCTGGATGCAGCACTTCAGTCAAAAGGTTTCTTTTCACCTCAGCAGCCGGAAGAGGAAGATCTAAAAAGTCTGCAGCCTTCCTTATTACTGCATGAAAAGATGCAGCCTCTTCATTATACTCCACAGGGGAAGCCAAATCCCATTCAGGGGAAGTGTCAATGCCACTTGCAGTGTCCAGGCCCTGAAAATCACCTCAAGGCTCCAAGATTTCGCTTTCCTCCAGATGCTGTCTGCTATATTCCTCTTCCTCCAGGAGGCGTAAAGCTAATCTTCTGGACCGGAGCCTGGATTCGAATCCCGGCGTCGATAAGGCGTCGGCCGACGCTGAAGATCTTTGCCAGTGACGCTCTTTGGGTCCATCCGACGCCAGACCCTCCGGCACCATAGGCAACTTGACTGTGGACTGGATCTGTGGAGAATCCACCGGCGCCGGAGTTTGAGGAATAAATTCAAAATCCTCAAGTCCAGGATCGGCCGTAAATGACCGTCCACTTTGGGAATCAGGAAATATCTTGAATAACACCCCTGACTCCTTCCCTGCAACGGCACCAACTCTATAGCACCTTTTGTCAACATGGTGACAACCTCCTGTTGTAACAACAGAAGATGGTCTTCTGAACAAAAGGAAGGACGGGGGGGAAGGGAGGAGGGAACTCCTGAAAGGGGAGAGCATAGCCCTTTTCCACAATTCCTAGCACCCACGAGTCTGTTGTAATCGACTTCCATTTCTGCAGAAAAAGACTTAGGGGGTCATTCTGACCCTGGCGGTCTTGGACCGCCAGGGCACAGAATGACGGAAGCACCGCCAACAGGCTGGCGGTGCTTCAAAGCCCATTCTGACCGCGGCGGTAAAGCCGTGGTCGGAAAACCGGGGCCGGCGGTTTCCCGCCGTTTTTGCCCCGGCTGGGTGAATCCGCCAGGGCAGCGCTGCAAGCAGCGCTGCCCTGGGGATTCTGACCCCCTTACCGCCAGCCTATTTCTGGCGGTAAGGGGTGTCCTGGGGCCCCTGGGGCTACCGCCGCCCGCCAAAGTTGGAATGACCGCCTTAATCTTCCCCCTACAGGAGAAAAATGGTTAATAAAGTGGGGGAAAACTAGGGCTGCTTCTGCTGTTGCCCACCAGAGGAGCATGAAGAAGATGACAGCTGCTGGGCTGGACCTCTAGCTCTACCCCTACCCCGCCCTCTAAAGGCACGATAGGGCATATTGGCAGGTTGCTGGGCGTTGGACTGCGACCTCAGAAAGACAGAGCCTCGAGTGAACCCCTGAAACCTACGAAAAGGTCTATAAGGTGTTGCAGCCGAGGTCCTTAAACCGTTCAAGGGCAGAGTCCGCCTTGTCCCCAAACAACTTCTCTCCATCGAATGGCAGATCCATTAGGGTGGATTGAACATCTGAAGAAAAACCAGAGGACCTTAACCATGCATGCCTCCTAGTAGCGACAGATGTTCCCATGGCCCTGGCTATGGAATCTGAAGTGTCCAGGCCAGATTGTATTATTTGCTGAGCAGCTGCCTGCGCATCCATAAAAAGAGAACCAAACGATTTCTGCATCTCTTGTGGCAGTTCTTTCGCCATCTCTTTAGCGGAGTCCATAAGGGTGTGGATGTATCTGCCCATCACACAGGTAGAATTAGTAGCCTTAAGCGCCATACTACAAGATGAAAAGATCTTTTTTGAAGACTGCTCCAACCTTTTGGACTCCCTATCAGTGAGGACTCCGGGGGAAAGGCCCAGGAGCAGACCTTGCAGAACATGACACTTGTACCACTAAACTTTCCAGAGTTGGATGTCGTGATAGAAAAAACGGATCTCCTGGTGCGCCCCTATGTCTCCTCGCCACTGCCCTGTTCACAGCCGGAGTTGTTACTGGCTTCGTCCACAAGTCTAGAATAGGCTCAGTTAAAGCCTCATTGAAAGGCAACAAAGGGTCAGCACTGGACGAGGAGGGATGTAGTACCTCTGTGAGCAGGTTAGTTTTTACCTCTGCCACAGACAAAGGTAAATCCAGGTACTCCGCTGCCTTCTTCACCACTGAATGGAAAGAAGCGGCCTCTTCAGTAAACTCCCCCGGAGACGCAATGACCCACTCCGGAGAAGTATCCAGACCACTTGCAGTAGCAAGACCTTGAAACTCATCCGAAGGCATAATCTTGTCTTCCTCCAACTGTCTATATTCTTCTTCCTCCAAAAGTGTCAAAGCCTCCCTTCGAGATCGAAGATGCATCTCTAAGGCCGGCGTCGACAAAGAATCCATCGACGCCGACGACTTCGAATCCCGAAAGTGCCCAGGAAGAGATGGACGACTCCTAGACTCACCCGACACCGGAGCCGGCGCTGACACGGAGCCGACCGATGACCTTCTGGGAGTCGGTTGGCAGGAAGGTGATGGAGCCGCCCTGGATGAGGACATCAACGACGTCGGATGACGCGGAGAAGGAGTCAGCTGACGTGAAGAAGGATCCACCGTCACCAGAGGAGGACTCCTGCCAGGGGATACCCTCGGCGCCGAACTGCCAGCCTCTGAAGGGCATGAATGGAGCTGTACATCAGGCTCCCCCGACGCCGGCGAAAACTGAGGGCTACCCTGAACGACCTCAAATACGGATGGCGCTGGCGACAACTCCGGACTCTCGGGTTGAGGCGTGACAGTAGGGCTCATCTCCCATGTCTTCTGACGTTGAGAAGATCGAGACCTCGACCTCGATCGGCTCCGCTCCGAACAGCGCAGAGAGTCATGACGGCGCCAAGAGTCATGATGACGTCGCTTCTTATGCCTTTTGGGAGAAGCATGGGAGGAATCCTTCTTATGGCCCTTCTTCTTCGCTTTTGCCAAGAAGAGCTTCGCCTCACACTCCTTCAGAGCTTTCGGATTCATGCTCTGGCACGAAGAGCATCCTTCTACATCATGCTCCGAGCTAAGGCACCAAATACAATCCGAATGGGGGTCGGTCACTGACATCCAACCCCCGCATTCTCTACACAGCTTGAAATCGGACTTTTTTGGAGGCGACATTGTAACCACCAAAAAGCGCTACTGTTAACAATGAGCCAGGAACCTCTACTCGATCGCGCCGAGAGTCGTGACGACGCCGAGAGTCTCCATGGCAATGATGAGTCTTCGAAGATTTCGAAGAAGACTCTCTACGATGCCGCCTTTCCTTCCTCTTTTTGAATGGGCTAGGAATAATTTAGCCTTTCTCTCTTTAAGCGCCTTAGGGTTCATGCGCTGGCAGGAACCAAATGACTCGACCTCATGGTCGGAGCTAAGGCACCAGAAACAATTTTCATAGGGGTCAGTGACCGACATCCGACCCCCACACTGGTTACAAGGTTTAAAACCAGATTTTCTTGGCTGCAACATAGTAACTACAGATGCGCAACTGTAGCTCCCTGTTAGCCTAGAAGAAAAACCGTTATTCGAAGGCACGGAAAAAAGGGAACTGACGTCTGCACGTCGACGAGGGCTTCTTATTGCCTAGATGACGTCATACGGCATTGCGTGAAGTCGGGCAATTGTGACGTGCAGAGCTAGAAGAAATTTCCGTCGAGGCTGGGGCGAGGGGAGAATTATTTAGGTGAGGAATCCACAGGTAGGTGTATCCATCAGATATTTGTTTTTACAATGTCCACTTTGAGGTGATTTTCATTTGACCATCCATCTAGGAAATTCAAATGGCTCTGTAGATGAAACAGTCTCCTATCCAAGCACACTACCTTGGACACATAAAACAAAGATCAAATGTGCTTGTCAAACTCCCCTAACATATTTTGGTACAAATAGTTACTGATCCCACTATCTACTTTTGATACAGATGATCACAACTAGTCAAGTAGGAGTTGATGGCCCAGCACTATAGTGGTGCACTTGTACCTAGATGAATGCTGCCAGACTTTTAACATAAGAGACTCTTTATCATCCCTTAACTAATATCTTTTGAGTCCCTGAGTTCCCATGGATCTGTATTGATCCCCATCTTATTTTACCCATGCCTCAACATTCTAAGACACTTATATAAAAAAAAACCTTGTCCTTACTACCACCACTAAGTGGATGGCGTGCACATTATGTAAGAATTAACCTCAATACTTCATTCTATCACATTAAGGGCATATTTATACTCCGTTTGCGCCGGAATTGCGTCGTTTTTTTTGACGCAATTTCGACGCAAAACTAACTCCATATTTATACTTTGGCGTTAGACGCGTCTAGTGCCAAAGTCCATGGAGTTTGCGTCATTTTTTAGCGTGGACACCTACTTTGCGTTAATGAGATGCAAGGTAGGCGTTCACGTCTAAAAAATCGACTCTGAGGCATGTGCGTCGGATTTATACTCCCAGGCAAAATTCACGCCCGGGAGTGGGCGGGTCAAAAAAAATTACGTACGGCCGCTTTTGCGCCGTTTTTTAGCGCCTGCCAAAGGCAGGCGTTAAGGGACCTGTGGGCTCTGAAGGAGCCCCGAGGTGCCCTCCCATGCCCCCAGGGACACCCCCTGTCACCCTTGCCCACCCCAGGAGGACACCCAAGGCTGGAGGGACCCATCCCAGGGACATTAAGGTAAGTTCAGGTAAGTGTTTTTTTTTGTGGCATAGGGGGGCCTGATTTGTGCCCCCCTACATGCCACTATGCCCAATGACCATGCCCAGGGCACAGAAGTCCCCTGGGCATGGCCATTGGGCAAGGGGGCATGACTCCTGTCTTTGCTAAGACAGGAGTCATTTCTATGGGGGTTGGGAGTGAAAAAAAATGGCGCAAATCGGGTTGAGGCGAAAAAATTGCCTCAACCTGACTTGCCCCATTTCTTGATGCCCAAGCTCCATTTTCCCCTACGCCGGCGCTGCCTGGTGTACGTCGTTTTTTTTAACGCACACCAGACGGCGCCGGCGGCTAACGCCGGCTAACATCATTCAATAAATACGGCGCCCGCATGGCGCTTCAGAATGGCGTTAGCCGGCGCTAATTTTTTTGACGCAAAACTGCGTTAGCGCAGTTTTGCGTCAAAAAGTATAAATATGGGCCTAAGGATTTATCAACACAAGGTTGAATAAGCGTATACAAACTAAAACTGAATCAAAATAGGACTGACTTTCTTAATCAGCCCAGGCCCTATTGATAACCTAAAGTAAAGATGGCAGACTAAACTTCAAAAAGTAGGCCTTTGCACTGAGATGATATTTAATTGCAAATATCCAGGTTTCACAGTAAACAACAACTCAACATAGATTAACATAGCCGTTCTTTGATGAGGAGTAATCACTAAAGGGTAAAATTCCTGAAATTACTCAAGAAATGTTTATTCAAAGAAGATCTCAAATAAGAGATGCAAGCACTAGCAAACGTTTACCTACAATACTTGATAGCTTTACTCAATAGTCTGCATGTTTTCCAGACTGCCTTCTAAAGGTGATCGATCCTCTGTGCACCAGCCAGAAGGATAACATAAAAAAATGTTTTACTAATAGTAGGCCAGAAATAATTCAAGACAAATATCTCCTTCTCCAGCCTTGGGCAGCAAGCATAGACTGCTTGAAAAAAATGCAAAAAGTGCAGGTAGATGTACATCTCTTCATAGCCTAATTTTCACCAGTGTGCCCTAAACTTTAACTAGGCCGCCACATTATCATGCTTATTTTCAGGCTATAGTATGCCCATCAAGATCAGGAGTGTCCTTTTGTGGACACACTTCAAACATCACTTGAAGAATCACATTCTGAAGCAATGTTCTCACACTCATGGACAGTTGAAAAATGACAACTATGGGTCGTGCTATAAAACTAGTTTGTGACGGACTGTCATGGTGCAAATACAGCTTGCTTCACTCACAGAAAAATGTCTCTCCACTGTACTTCCTTGTTCTCTTCTCTCCTCCCACAAACCATTTTATGACATATGTTTACTGAATACTCCTTAGTTATTGCTTTACACTGCTCATCAATGCCTGACAATACATTGCTAGACCTATCTTTGTTGTACTAAAGAATAACAATTTTTCAATTAAATATCTAAATATAAACCACAATGATGCCGGCAAAAGTAATATTGTAAATATATCTATTTTTGTATTCTCTGCGAAGCGTTCAAACACCATGTTTGATTATGTCAATGCCACTGGAAAAGGAATCTGAAAATAAAAAGAAATTGTGGCCATATATGATATACAAACACAAAACCTATTGTCTTTGTGAATGCTTGTTCTTCTTTTCTTTATGCAAATCCTTGAAACCCAGAGGAAGAGCACCTGCATAGTGCTTGTTTGTACAGGTTTTGCCCTGCTCCTGTGTCGACAGTCTCTGTAAATTGTTGATCAGGGTTTGAGTCCCATCGCTGGCTTAATCTCTCTGCAAACACACCATATTGTCAGCAGCTACTAGGTATGACATACATTTGTCGCTCACAAACACTAGTGCCTCCTCAGACATCTCCCTCCTTGTGGTAATAATCCTGCTTCTTTCTCAAAGGCAGCCTCAGGATGTGTTGTGGTGGCTCCCAGTTGTTCAGCAGGCACTACGGCGCATAGCTCCACATCTACACACTTAGGGGGTCATTCTGACTTTGTCGGGCGGCGGAGGCCGCCCGACAAAGTACCGCCGTCAGAATACCGCTGCGCGGTCAAAAGACCGCCGCGGTAATTCTGATTTTCCCGCCCGCCAGCCCAGCGGGAAACCCCCTTCCATGAGGATGCCGGCTCCGAATGGAGCCGGCGGAGTGGAAGGGGTGCGACGGGTGCAGTTGCACCCGTCGCGATTTTCAGTGTCTGCTTGGCAGACACTGAAAATCTTGGTGGGGCCCTGTTAGGGGGCCCCTGCAGTGCCCATGCCAGTGGCATGGGCATTGCAGGGGCCCCCAGGGGCCCCGCGACACCCGTTACCCGCCATCCAGGTTCTGGCGGTCAGAACCGCCAGAGCCAGGCTGGCGGTAAGGGGGTCGGAATCCCCATGGCGGCGCTGCCTGCAGCGCCGCCATGGAGGATTCCCCAGGGCAGCGGGAAACCGGCGGGACACCGCGGTTTTCCGTTTCTGACCGCGGCGGTACCGCCGCGGTCAGAATGCCCATGGATGCACCGCCAGCCTGTTGGCGGTGCATCCGCGGTCGTTGGCCTGGCGGTAGTCTACCACCAGTGTCAGAATGACCCCCTTAGTTCCTTAAGAGCTCCTGCAATGAGAAAGACCATTGAGTCTTATGAACATACCAAGTGATAGCCTCTGCCATCCCCTTGTCACCTTGCACCAGAAAGGCAGGTAGGAAATGTCGCTCTGACTGGTATTATGACATCATACAAGCTGACTAACATTGTAAGTCATGCTGTCCTGTCAACACTCAGTACATTACTAATGAGCAGGCTTAGTACACTGTAAAATCCTTTGAGTAACCTGCAACACCATAGGTCCCTTCCTGATATCAACTGTCCACACTCCCCAGGTTGCCTGTTTTTTGAGTATTTCATAACTTGGGTAGCTCAAGTCCTGCCAGCAACTAGTAATAATATTTTCAGTAACAATATTGTTACCCATATAGTGCCAGGAGAGGAGTATTTTCAGGCAGTAACCCTTACCTCAGGAAAAGATGCTGCCCGTTACCTTCTCGAACATCTTCTGCCAAATTGTAGAACATGAATAATAAAAATGACTATGAGTCTCCTCTCAGCCAGAGCGTAGGACTTACCACTATCCAAACATAGATCTAAAATGATTTAAAATCATGGTGAATGTATTCCATGAATGGCCAAAGGAAATCAAGTATTCCTGAAAAACACTTAAGGTTCTATATTTGCTTGCCATTATGTACGTTTTTAAAGCATGGCTTGTGACTAGAAACTCTTGAATTAATGAATGTAAGTAAGAAAATAAGAAATAGTCTTCATAGCAGTTTCCTTTGCTCACATTGCGGGTGGTTACTCTCCTACACCTGAAGCTCCATTTTCACCAAGGACTTACAAGTCTACTGTACCCCCACAATCTGTTTTGCAGATTGTCTCAAACAAAGTCACTGGGGCGGTATGGAAGAGGAAGACAGTAGTAGGGTAGCAGCAAATTAAAATGCGCACAAGTAAATATCCACCAGTCATTGAAGGAAAATGACTTGCTTACCAGGGAAAAGGACAAGTTGGAAAATTACTTGGAAGCTCTGCATGATAACTTAATTATCGCCCTGGTTGCTAAACTGGAGCCAATTGTTGCATGACTGGCCTCAATTGAATCAGAGCTGATCAATTTTAATGTTGTCTACACAAACCCTGGGAGCTTCTACAGCCACTCTTGTACCCACTTCTTTACTCCCAGCTGATAGTCTCCTGTCTGTACCTGTTGTGGCTGGGGAGAAGGGGACACATTTTCGACAAATGTCTACAGACACAATGTATCCACTATGATGCATTCCCATCCAGTTACCAATGAGAAGGCTCTTCTAGTTAGAGGAGTTCCTGAGAGCAGTATTATTTCCTCTGCTAAAGTCTCAAACGCGTCCGCCTTCAGGGCGCTTCGGAGGGTCCGTTGATAGGGACTTATAATAACTCCTCCTCTAGAAGTGAGATTTTGCCTCCTTTCTCAAACAATGTAGTTCTTAGCTTAATCTATGAAGCTACTCCCTATGTTGCAGTGCTGGGTAACTGCCCCACACTTAGAGCATGCATCTTGGAAAGTCGTAATCAGCAGAATAATAAGGTGACACATTGGTTGAGTTTGCGTTCCCCACTGGGGGCCTAGGTTGGTGGGTGGATCAACACTAGAGAGAAGGAGGTGTGCAGTTTAGACAACTGTACGCGGACACTGTGGTGATTCGTGGGCCATGATGTAGTGGGCATTGTTTTGTTGGCTTAACGATAGGGGTGTTGGCACTGCAACTTTAGCACTGACCTTTGGACTGGCAGATTTGTGTATGTGGCAGTAGTCTGTCGGATTGGTGTGTCTGTGTCAGAATATGGAGAAAGGATATTTGCCACTGTGGCTGTATGTTGGCGGCCGTCACCGTGGCGGTAAGCGGGATATACCACCAATATCATAATGAGGGCCTATAATTCTGTGTTTGTTTCACTATGCTAGACACAGCTGGTAGAAGAGCAACAATTACTGTAGGTGTCAGGGGGTTACTAATTCTATAAGTCAGCGAAGAAGGTTGAGGTGGTTACAGGGAGTTCCCAATTATTTCTATAAGACTCTCTACTCTTGTTGTGAAAATGGGTTCAGAACCTGTATGTCAAGCAGCTCCAGCTACCGTGATGTTTTGGGGACTTTTTCCAGTAATTTCCGGTACAGTGTCTGCCCTCTTAGAGATAACGGAGTCTCAGAAGCCTAATGTGATGCCTAGATGGTTTGATAAAGGATGCTACCTAGCTCTAAAGGGTCTTAAGTGCACCTTGAATGCTAAGCCAAGGGACTCTGTACTCATTAGGAATAGCGGTATAGAGTAGATATTGGAATTAGCAAGGCGTAAGAATGCTGCATGGGAAAACTTACTAGAGGCAAGTACGTTGAAATGTAGCTTCAAGTTTTGGAGCAAAGTAAATAGCCCCTTTTTGGCTTCGGCAGTTGCCACCTCTCTGGGCTCACATATAACAGAGTATAGCTGGGTGTGTCATTTTGAGGAGTCGTATATCACCTAATAATCTCTTTGGTGGGGGGTGCTTGGTGGAAGGGATCTCTAAATTGTCATTCACCCATGACCAAGTCAAGAAGAGTATAATTGGTATGACCAAGAATAAGGTGCCAAGACCAGTTGGAATTCCTCCTGACCTATTCATAAATAATAAGTGGTATGGGCCCGTGTTCTGACTACAACCATCAATGCAGCAGTATCTGCGGGACCGCCACAGTCTTGGACCACATCTATTATTGTCCTGTATTTAAAAAGGGGGGCAGGGACAATCCCCAAATGCTAGAGGCCCATCTTATTGCTTGATTCAGTTGTGAAAGTAGCGGGCCCGTTTTTCTGGACAGATTATCGATGTGGGCTGAGGAACACAATGATATAGCTGATGTGCATTATGGATTTTGCTCAGGTAGGTCGATAGTGGACCAGTGTATACATTTATAAATATACTATCGACCCCCTTGTTCCATCCATTTAGGGTTCATTGACCTTACTTTTGACAGCGTAAACGAAGACAAACTTTGGCAGATTATGTTATCCATGAAGGTAGACTCGGACATTTTCCTCTTTTTAAGAGACCTACACTTAAATACTAAGGCATCGGTGCGATACTCCAAAGTGCACGTGTTGCTTTTGTATCGATAGAGGAGTATGGCAGGACTGTATCTTGGACCCTTATTTATTCACACTGTATATTAATAAACTGGAGCAGATTCTGATTGCTACCAATGTAGATTGTCTGCAGCTGGGGTCGGTGTTGTTCATTCTACTAAACTGAGTAAGTTTTATTTGGGGACCTCTATTTTACCAAAGACTAGAGTATTTGGGTAAACTATTTGGCTTCCCTTGAGCTGGAGCCCTTTGGTGAGTAGGAAAGAGGAGCAATTTACACAGGTCAATGCTGCAGTTCTTAATTCTGTGCTGAGGCTAGGCAGAATACCCTTTAGGGCTCTATTCCAGGTCTATATTGCCAAATGTACTTACAAGTTAGTTTAATGGAGTGAGCTCTGGGGGTAGGCCAAACAGGCTCAGCTTCCGACGGTTGAAAACAACCTCCTAAGACGGCTCTTATGTGTCCCATACAAACAAGTTACTTACCTTCGGTAATGCTTTTTCTGGTACATAGAGTAGCTACCTGTGGATTCCTCACCTTATGGATTCTCCCAATGCGCCAGCATTCTACGGAAAGTTTCTTCCCAGCTTTTCACGTCGACGAGGACGTCACAATTGCACAGCTCCACACGAGACTCCATTTGACGTCATTGTGGCAATAAGAAGTCCTTGCTGAGGTGCTGACGTCAGTTTCACCATTTTTTATGTGCCATCGAGGCCAACAGGTGAAAAACGACTTCAAAAGTACAATATGTATACCAATCCAAATGCAAATATAAACCACAATATTTGTTTATATAAAAAACACCAAAAACATATATACATATATAATAAAAGAAGTCTTGCTATGACCAGACAGGCAACGGGGAGGGAGGTGGGACTATGAGGAATCCACAGGTCACTATTGTATCCATCAGAAAAAGCGTTCCCGAAGGTAAGTAACTTGTTCTTCTGATGGATACAACTACCTGTGGATTCCTCGCCTTATGAATAAAATCCCAAAGCAGTCCCACACTTGGCGGTGGGTGCCTGACCGGTCACACTAAGAAATCCTGCAAAACAGAACGTGCAAAATGGGCGTCCCTCCTAACTTCCGAATCCAAGCAATAATGCTTCGCGAAATTGTGGTGGGAAGCCCAAGTTACTGCCTTACAAATATTCACAAATGGCACACCTCTAGACGAGGCCGAAGTGGCAGACTTAGCCTTGGTGGAATGGGCCCTAATATCCTCAGGAAGAACCTTCTTTGCCAGTGAATAACAAATCTTTATGCAAAGAATGACCTACCTGGAAAGGGTTCTCTTGTTGATGGGTGTGCCCTTCATCTTGCCCACATATCCAATGAAGAGTTGATCATCAATACGAAAGTCTTTTGTCCTTTCAACGTAAAAACTCAAAGCCCTTCTTGGATATAGGCGATGAAGTCTTTCCTATTCCGTTGAAGGATGGGGAGGAGGGTAAAAGGAAGGCACCGTTATAGATTGCCCCATATGAAAGGGAGTAACAACCTTGGGAAGGAAAGCCACCCCGGTTTTCAGTACCAACTTGTCAGCATGAAAGGAGGTAAAAGGAGGTTTCACACTAAGAGCCTGGAGCTCACTCACACGCTTAGCAGACATGATGGCTGTAAGATTTTTTTTTTTTAAAACTAAAAAATCTCAACGGGCAAGAATGCATAGGCTCAAACGGTGAACCCATTAAAAAAGTAAGAACCAAATTTAAATCCCACTGAGGCATGAGAAACAGATTGGGTGGAAAATTGTTAGTCAGTCCTCTCAAAAACCTAACAACTATAGGAGACTTGAATAAGGAAGGTTGATCAGGAAGGCACAGAAAGGCCGACAGCGCCGATAAATAACCCTTCACAGTTGCAAGTGCACAACCCTTCTGTGCAAAGGAAAGGGCAAAAAGCAAAACATTAGACAAATGGGCATTTAAGGGATCAATTTGTCTCTCTACACACCAAGCTACAAATTTTGCCCATCTGTTGGCATAGACAGATTTGGTGTAGTGTCGCCTGGTCGATAAAATAACATCCAGCACTTCTGGAGAGAGAGAAAACAAACTCAGATTGCCCCGTTCAATCTCCAGGCATGTAGGTGCAGGCTCTGGAGGTGGGGGTGTAGAACCTGCCCCTGCGACTGCGAAAGGAGGTCTACCCTGTAAGGGAGATGGAGTGGAGGGCACAGTGAGAGTTGAAGATGGTCTGAGTACAACACCTTTCTTGGCCAATCCAGAGCTATTAAAATAACTTGGGCCCGATCTTGACAAATCTTCTTCAGAACCCGAGGAATCAAGGGTATGGGGGGAAACGCGTAAAAAAATTGGTCGCACGAAGACATCCGAAACACATCCCCCAATGCTTCCTGCACCAGATACTGGTGGCTGCAGAACAACGGGCAGTGCACGATACTGGTGGCTGCAGAACGACGGGCAGTGCGCATTCTCCCAAGTGGCAAACAGGTCTATCTGTAGAAAACTCCACTTTCGGAAGATGTGAAGAAACAGTTTTGGATGGAGACGCCACTTGTGATCGACTGAGAAATGCTGACTGAGACTGTCCCCACGTACGTTGGGAACCCCGGCCAGATGGTTTGCTACTATGCAAACCCGATGGTCCTGTGCCCAGGACCAGAGCCCCAGAGCCTCTTTGCAGAGAAGGTACAACCCCACTCATCCCTGCTTCTTGATGTACCACATTGCAGTAGTGTTGTCCGTCAAGACTTGAACTGACTGCCCGCAAAAGTATGGGATGAAGGCCTTGAGAGCCAGACGTATCGCCTGTAACTCTAACAGATTGATGTGAAACATCTGTTTCACTGGAGACCAACGACCTTTCATCTCTAGGTCCCCCAGATGAGTTCTACACCCTAGAGTGGAAGCCTCAGTTATGACCATGGCCACCGAGGTGGTAGACAAAACGGCCTTCCTTGGGAAAGGTTGCCATCCACAGCCCACCATCGTAGATCTGTTGCAGCGTCTCTGGAGATCGTTATTGACTCTTCGAGATCCCCTTTGTGATGAAACCACTGCTTGTGGGGGCACAATTGGAGATCCCTGATGTGCCAATGTGCATGAGTGACCAACAGAATACAAGAAGCAAACAGACCGAGCAGACATAGGACCTTGAAGACTGGAACAACTGCTCCACTTTGAAACATTGGAATCAACGCCTTAATGTCCTGAATCCACTGAGGCGGAGGATAGGCCAGATTCAATGTGGTATCCAGAACTGGCCACATGAACAGGAGGCTCCAGGTGAGACTTGGGCACGTTTACTGTAAAGCCCAGGTTGAACATCAACCTCGTTGTTACTTGCAAGTGATGCAACACAAGCTCTGGGGACTTGGTTTTTATCAGCCAATGGTCCAGGTAAGGATATACAGATATTCCCTTCCTTCTGAGGTACAACCACCGCCATCACCTTTGTGAAGACCCGAGGTGCAACAATAAGACCAAAAGGAAGGACCGCAAACTGGTAGTGTTGCAACCCTACCATGAACTAGAGATACTTCCTGTGCGACTTCAGAATGGGGATATGAAAATAAGCATCCTGCAAGTCAACAGACACCATCCAGTCTTCCTTGTTCAATGCCACAAGCACCTGTGCTAGAGTCAGCATTTGGAATTTCTCCTGTTTGAGGAACCAATTCAAAATACTCAGATCCAGAATAGGCCTCAATCGACCCTCCTTCTTGGGAATCAGGAAATATCTCGAATAGAATCCCTGACCCCTTTCCTGCTCTGGAACCAACTCCAGTGCACCCTTTAACAAAAGGACTTGCACCTCCTGCTGAAGCAACAGGAGATGATCTTCTGAACAAAACAAATGACGGGAAGGGATGGGAGGGGGGAACTTCCGAAAAGGAAGGGCATAACCTTTCCCTACAATATTTAGTACCCAAGAGTCCGATGTGACTAACTCCCACTCGTCGAGAAGAACAAGTTACTTACCTTCGGTAACGCTTTTTCTGGTGGATACATAAGCTACCTGTGGATTCCTCACCTTATGAATTCTCCCAATGCGCCAGCGTTCGACGGCAAATCTTCTTCCCAGCTCTCGATGTCGACGAGGATGTTACAACTGCACAGCTCCACGTGACTCTGTCTGACGTCACTGTGCCAATAAGACTATTTCAAAATAAGGAATAGTATGCACAGAGTCCAAGGGTTCCCCTTAGAGGTAAGATAGTGGCAAAAAGAGATAATTCCAATGCTCTATTTTGTGGTAGTGTGGTCGAGCAGTAGGCTTATCAGAGGTTAGTGTTAAGCATTTGTTGTACACACACAGGCAATAAATGAGGAACACACACTGAGAGACAATTCCAGGCCAATAGGTTTTTGTATAGAAAATATATTTTCTTAGTTTATTTTAAGAACCACAGGTTCAAGATTTACAAGTAATACTTCAAATGAAAGGTATTTCACTTAGGAACTTTAGGAACTTTGAATTAGAAAAATAGCATATACATTTTTCACACAAATGACATATAGCTATTTTAAAATTAGACAGTGCAATTTTCAACAGTTCCTGGGGGAGGTAAGTGTTTGTTAGTTTTTGCAGGTAAGTAAACCACCTACGGGGTTCAAGTTTGGGTCCAAGGTAGCCCACCGTTGGGGGTTCAGAGGAACCCCAAAGTTACCACACCAGCAGCTCAGGGCCGGTCAGGTGCAGAGGTCAAAGTGGTGCCCAAAACACATAGGCTTCAATGGAGAAGGGGGTGCCCTGGTTCCAGTCTGCCAGCAGGTAAGTACCCGTGTCTTCGGAGGGCAGACTAGGGGGGTTTTGTAGGGCACCGGGGGGGACACAAGTCAGCACAGAAAGTACACCCTCAGCGGCACGGGGCGGCCGGGTGCAGTGTGCAAACAAGCGTCGGGTTCACAATAGGATTCAATGGGAAACCAAGGGGTCTCTTCATCGATGCAGGCCGGCAAGGGGGGGCTCTTCGGGGTAGCCACCACCTGGGCAAGGGAGAGGGCCACCTGGGGGTCGCTCCTGCACTGGAGGTCGGATCCTTCAGGTCCTGGGGGCTGTGGGTGCAGTGTCTTTACCAGGCGTCGGGTCTTTGAAGCAGGCAGTCGCGGTCAGGGGGAGCCTCGGGATTCCCTCTGCAGGCGTCGCTGTGGGGGCTCAGGGGGGTCAACTCTGGCTACTCACGGTCTCGTAGTCGCCGGGGAGTCCTCCCTGTGGTGTTTGTTCTCCACAAGTCGAGCCGGGGGCGTCGGGTGCAGAGTGCAAAGTCTCAAGCTTCCGGCGGGAAACGTGTGTTGTTTCAAAGTTGCTTCTTTGTTGCCAAGTGGCAGTCTTTGGGGAACAGAGCCGCTGTTCTCTGCAGTTCTTGGTCCTTCTAGATGCAGGGTAGTCCTCTGAGGCTTCAGAGGTTGCTGGACCCTGGGAACGCGTCGCTGGAGCAGTGTCTTTCGAAGTGGGGAGTCCGGTCGAGCTGGGGCCAAAGCAGTTGGTGTCTCCATCTTCTCTGCAGGTTTTTCAGTTCAGCAGTCCTCTTCTTCTTAGGTTGCAGGAATCTAGTTTCCTAGGTTCTGGGGAGCCCCTAAATACTCGATTTAGGGGTTTGTTTCGGTCTGGGGGGTTAGTAGCCAATGGCTACTAGCCCTGAGGGTGGCTACACCCTCTTTGTGCCTCCTCCCTGAGGGGAGAGGGCACATCCCTAATCCTATTGGGGGAATCCTCCATCTGCAAGATGGAGGATTTCTAAAAGTCAGAGTCACCTCAGCTCAGGACACCTTAGGGGCTGTCCTGACTGGCCAGTGACTCCTCCTTGTTTTTCTCATTATCTCCTCCGGCCTTGCCGCCGAAAGTGGGGCTGTGGCCGGAGGGGGCGGGCAACTCCACTAGCTGGAGTGCCCTGGGGTGCTGTAACAAAGGGGGTGAGCCTTAGAGGCTCACCGCCAGGTGTTACAGTTCCTGCAGGGGGAGGTTATAAGCACCTCCACCCAGTACAGGTTTTGTTACTAGCCACAGAGTGACAAAGGCATTCTCCCCATGTGGCCAGCAACATGACTGGTGTGTGGCAGGCTGCTAAAACTATTCAGCCCACACTGGTAGTCGGTTAAGGTTTCAGTGGGCACCTCTAAGGTGCCCTCTGGGGTGTATGTTACAATAAAATGTACACTGGCATCAGTGTGCATTTATTGTGCTGAGAAGTTTGATACCAAACTTCACAGTTTTCAGTGTAGCCATTATGGTGCTGTGGAGTTCGTGCATGACAGACTCCCAGACCATATACTCTTATGGCTACCCTGCACTTACAATGTCTAAGGTTTTGCTTAGACACTGCAGGGGCATAGTGCTCATGCACTTATGCCCTCACCTGTGGTGTAGTGCACCCTGCCTTAGGGCTGTAAGGCCTGCTAGAGGGGTGACTTATCTATACCTATAGGCAGTGTGAGGTTGGCATGGCACCCTGAGGGGAGTGCCATGTCGACTTAGTTGTTTTATCCCCACTAGCACACACAAGCTGGTAAGCAGTGTGTCTGTGCTGAGTGAGGGGTCCCCAGGGTGGCATAAGACATGCTGCAGCCCTTAGAGACCTTCCCTGGCATCAGGGCCCTTGGTACCAGAGGTACCAGTTACAAGGGACTTACCTGGATGCCAGGGTGTGCCAATTGTGGAAACAAAGGTACAGGTTAAGGAAAGAACACTGCTGCTGGGGCCTGGTTAGCAGGCCTCAGCACACTTTCAAATCATAACTTGGCATCAGCAAAGGCAATAAGTCAGGGGGTAACCATGCCAAGGAGGCATTTCCTTACACAACCCCCCCCCCCCCAAACAAAAGAGGATGAGACTAACCTTTCCCAAGAGAGTCTTCATTTTCTAAGCGGAAGAACCTGGAAAGGCCATCTGCATTGGCATGGGCAGTCCCAGGTCGGTGTTCCACTATAAAGTCCATTCCCTGTAGGGAGATGGACTACCTCAACAGTTTTAGATTTTCACCTTTCATTTGCATTAGCTATCGGAGAGGTCTGTGGTCAGTTTGAACTACAAAGTGAGTACCAAAGAAGTATGGTCTCAGCTTCTTCAGGGACCAAACCACAGCAAAGGCCTCCCTCTCAATGGCACTCCAACGCTGCTCCCTGGGGAGTAACCTCCTGCTAATGAAAGCAACAGGCTAGTCAAGGCCATCATCATTTGTTTGGGACAAAACTGCCCCTATCCTATGTTCAGAGGCATCAGTCTGCACAATGAACTGCTTGGAGTAATCTGGAGCTTTGAGAACTGGTGCTGTGCACATTGCTTGTTTCAGGGTGTCAAAGGCCTGTTGGCATTCTACAGTCCAGTTTACCTTCTTGGGCATTTTCTTGGAGGTAAGTTCTGTGAGGGCTGTCACTATGGATCCATATCCCTTCACAAACCTCCTGTAGTACGCAGTCAAGCCAAGGAATGCCCTGACTTGAGTCTGGGTTTTTGGAGCTGCCCAGTCCAGAATAGTCTGGATCTTAGGCTGGAGTGGCTGAATTTGGCCTCCACCTACAAGGTGTCCCAAGTAAACCACGGTTCCCTGCCCTATCTGGCATTTGGATGCCTTGATAGAGAGGCCTGCTGCTTGCAGAGCCTTCAAAACCTTCTTCAGGTGGACCAGGTGATCCTGCCAGCTGGAGCTAAAGACAGCAATATCATCAAGATAAGCTGCACTAAAGGACTCCAAGCCAGCAAGGACTTGATTCACCAACCTTTGGAAGGTGGCAGGGGCATTCTTTAAACCAAAGGAAACAGTAACAGTAAACTGATAATGCCCATCAGGTGTAGAGAATGCTGTCTTTTCTTTTGCTCCTGGTGCCATTTTGATTTGCCAGTACCCTGCTGTCAAGTCAAAGGTACTTAAGTATTTGGCAGCACCTAGCTTGTCTATCAATTCATCTGCCCTTGGAATGGGATGGACATCTGTCTTGGTGACAGAATTAAGTCCTCTGTAGTCCACACAAAACCTCATCTCTCTCTTTCCATCTTTGGTGTGAGGTTTGGGGACTAAGACCACTGGGCTAGCCCAGGGGCTGTCAGAGTGCTCAATGACTCCCAATTCCAGCATCTTGTGGACTTCCACCTTGATGCTTTCCTTAACTTGGTCAGACTGTCCGAATATCTTGTTTTTGACAGGCATGCTGTCTCCTGTGTTCACATCATGGGTACACAGGTGTGTCTGACCAGGGGTTAGGGAAAAGAGCTCAGCAAACTGTTGCAGGGCCTTCCTACAGTCAGATTGCTGTTGGCCAGAGAGGGTGTCTGAATAGATCACTCCATCTACTGAACCATCTTTAGGGTCTGTGGAGAGGAGATCAGGGAGAGGTTCACTCTCAGCTTCCTGGTCCTCATCTGTTACCATCAACAGATTCACATCTGCCCTGTCATGGAAGAGTTTGAGGCGGTTCACATTGATCACCCTTTTGGGTGTCCTGCTAGTGCCTAGGTCTACCAGGTAGGTGACCTGACTCTTCTTTTCTAGCACTGGGTAAGGGCCACTCCATCTGTCCTGAAGTGCCCTGGGAGCCACAGGCTCCAGAACCCAGACTTTCTGCCCTGGCTGAAATTCAACCATAGCAGCCTTTTGGTCATACCAAAACTTCTGGAGCTGTTGGTTGGCCTCAAGGATTTTACTTGCCTTTTCCATAAACGTATGCCTACTACATAGTCCACTATATCTTGCTTAGGCTCATGAAGAGGTCTCTCCCAGCCTTCTTTCACAAGAGCTAGTGGTCCCCTTACAGGATGGCCAAACAGAAGCTGAAAGGGGGAAAACCCTACTCCCTTCTGAGGCACCTCTATGTAGGCGAAAAGCAGACATGGCAAGAGGACATCCCATCTCCTTTTGAGTTTTTCAGGGAGCCCCATGATCATGCCTTTCAAGGTCTTGTGAAATCTTTCAACAAGACCATTGGTTTGTGGATGGTATGGTGTGGTGAATTTGTAAGTCACCCCACACTCATTCCACATATGTTTCAGGTATGCTGACATAAAGTTGGTACCTATGTCAGACACCACCTCCTTAGGAAATCCCACTCTGGTAAAAATACCATTGAGTGCTTTGGCTACTGCAGGGGCAGTAGTCGACCTAAGGGGAATTGCTTCAGGGTATCTAGTAGCATGATCCACTACTACTAGTATGTACTGGTTCTCTGAGGCTGTGGGAGGTTCAAGTGGACCCACTATGTCCACACCCACTCTTTCAAAGGGGACCCCCACCACTGGAAGTGGAATGAGGGAGGCCTTTGGGTGTCCACCTGTCTTACCACTGGCTTGACAGGTGGCACAGGAGACACAAAACGTCTTGACCTTCTGGGACATGTTGGGCCAATAGAAGTGGTTGACTAATCTCTCCCATGTCTTGGTCTGTCCCAAATGCCCAGCAAGAGGAATATCATGAGCTAAGGTCAGAATGAACTCCCTAAACTCCTGAGGCACTACCACTCTCCTAGTGGCACCAGGTTTGGTATCTCTTGCCTCAGTGTAAAGGAGTCCATCTTCCCAATATACTCTATGTGTTCCTGTTATTTTTCCATTGGAATCTTCAGCAGCTTGCTGCCTAAGGCTTTCAAGAGAGGGACAGGTTTCTTGCCCCTTACACAACTGTTCCCTTGAGGGTCCCCCTGGGCCTAGGAGCTCAACCTGATAAGGTTCTAACTCCAGAGGCTCAGTTCCCTCAGAGGGCAGAACTTCTTCCTGGGAAGATAGGTTCTCTTTTTCTTGTTGTGTGGAAGCTGGTTCCCCAGTCTTCTTTCCTTTTCTCTTGGTGGGTTGGGCCCTTTTTCCAGGCTCCAACACCACTTTTTCACCCTGAGCCTTGCACCGTGCCCTTGTCTTGACACACACCAGTTCAGGGATACCCAGCATGGCTGCATGGGTTTTAAGTTCTACCTCAGCCCATGCTGAGGACTCCAGGTCATTTCCAAGCAAACAGTCTACAGGGATATTTGAGGAGACCACCACCTGTTTCAGGCCATTGACCCCTCCCCACTCTAAAGTTACCATAGCCATGGGATGTACTTTAGTCTGATTGTCAGCGTTGGTGACTGGATAAGTTTGTCCAGCCAGGTATTGACCAGGGGAAACCAGTTTCTCTGTCACCATGGTGACACTGGCACCTGTATCCCTCAGGCCTTCTACACTTGTCCCATTAATTAAGAGCTGCTGCCTGTATTTTTGTATATTAGGAGGCCAGGCAGCCAGTGTGGCTAAATCCACCCCACCTTCAGAGACTAATGTAGCTTCAGTGTGAACCCTGATTTGCTCTGGGCACACTGTTGATCCCACTTGGAGACTGGCCATTGCAGTGTTAGCTGGAGTAGAGTTAGAAGTGGAACCTTTCTTGGGACAGGCCTTGTCTCCAGTTTGGTGTCCTGGCTGATTACAGCTACGACACCAGGCCTTTTTGGGATCAAAGTTTTTACCCTTGTACCCAAAATTGGATTGTGAAGAGGCTCTGGGCCCTCCCTCCTGAGCAGGTTTTTGGGGCCCTGTAGAAGACTCTTTACTATTTTTCCCTTTGGATGTCTCAACACTCTTCCCCTGGGGAGTCTTTGTGACCCTTTTCTTTTGGTCACCCCCTGTGGAAGTCTTGGTCACCCTAGTCTTGACCCAATGGTCCGCCTTCTTTTCCAATTCTTTTGGAGAAATTGGTCCTAGGTCTACCAGATGCTGATGCAGTTTATCATTGAAACAATTACTTAACAGGTGTTCTTTCACAAATAAATTGTACAGCCCATCATAATCATTTACACCACTGCCTTGAATCCAACCATCCAGTGTTTTCACTGAGTAGTCAACAAAATCAACCCAGGTCTGGCTCGAGGATTTTTGAGCCCCCCTGAACCTAATTCTATGCTCCTTAGTGGAGAATCCAAAGCCCTCAATCAGGGTAGCCTTCATGAGGTCATAGAATCCTGCATCTTTTCCAGAGAGTGTGAGGAGTCTATCCCTACACTTTCCAGTGAGCATTTCCCAAAGGAGAACACCCCAGTGAGATCTGTTTACTTTTCTGGTTGCACAAGCCCTCTCAAAAGCTGTGAACCATTTGGTGTTGTCATCACCATCTTCATTTTTAGTTACAATCCCTTTAGGGATTTTCAACATGTCAGGAGAATCTCTGACCCTATTTGTGTTGCTGCCACCATGGATTGGACCAAAACCCATCTCTTGTCTTTCCCTTTCAATGGCTAGGAGCTGTCTCTCTAAAGCCAATCTTTTGACCATCCTGGCTAACAGTAGGTCATCTTCACTGAGGCTATCCTCAGTGATTCCAGAGGTACTGGACTCTCCTGTGAGAGAAGCAGCATCTCTGATTATCACATTTGGAGTCAGGGTTTGAGGCGCCCTGGCCTCCCTAACTAGGACTGGAGGTGGGACTTCCTCCACATCACTAGCTTCCCCCTCTGGGAGGTCATCCTCAGAGGGGTTGTTCTTGGCAAACTCTGCCAAAAGCTCCTGCAGCTGTATTTTGGTAGGGTTTGAACCAGTTCTAATCTTTTTTATTTTGCAGAGAGACCTTAACTCTGACATCCTAAGATTCAGGTAAGGGGTGACGTTGAGTTCAAGTTGGAATACTTTTTAAGAATCTAAAACTATCTCTAGAACTTAATTCAAACTTTTACAAAACTTTTAAACTCTAAAAGAAATGCTAACAGGGACTAACACAAGACCCTAGCAGGACTTTTAAAAATTTAGAAAAATAGCTCAAATTTCAAAAATCAGTTTCTAATGAAAATTTTTTGAATTTAGTCATGTGATCAGGTATTGGCTGAGTAGTCCAGCAAATGCAAATTCTTGTACCCCACCGCTGATCCAACAATGTAGGAAGTTGGCTCTGTATGCACTATTTCAAAGTAAGGAATAGTATGCACAGAGTCCAAGGGTTCCCCTTAGAGGTAAGATAGTGGCAAAAAGAGATAATTCCAATTCTCTATTTTGTGGTAGTGTGGTCGAGCAGTAGGCTTATCAGAGGGTAGTGTTAAGCATTTGTTGTACACACACAGGCAATAAATGAGGAACACACACTCAGAGACAATTCCAGGCCAATAGGTTTTTGTATAGAAAATTATCTTTTCTTAGTTTATTTTAAGAACCACAGGTTCAAAATTTACAAGTAATACTTCAAATGAAAGGTATTTCACTTAGGAACTTTAGGAACGTTGAATTAGCAAAATAGCATATACACTTTTCACACAAATGACATATAGCTATTTTAAAATTAGACAGTGCAATTTTCAACAGTTCCTGGGGGAGGTAAGTGTTTGTTATTTTTTGCAGGTAAGTAAACCACCTACAGGGTTCAAGTTTGGGTCCAATGTAGGCCACCGTTGGGGGTTCAGAGCAACCCCAAAGTTACCACACCAGCAGCTCAGGGCCGGTTAGGTGCAGAGGTCAAAGTGGTGCCCAAAACACATAGGCTTCAATGGAGAAGGGGGTGCCCCAGTTCCAGTCTGCCAGCGGGTAAGTACCCGTATCTTCGGAGGGCAGACCAGGGGGGTTTTGTAGGGCACCGGGGGGGACACAAGTCAGCACAGAAAGTACACCCTCAGCGGCACGGGGGCGGCCGGGTGCAGTGTGCAAACAAGCGTCGGGTTCACAATAGGATTCAATGGGCGACCAAGGGGTCTCTTCAGCAATGCAGGCAGGCAAGGGGGGGCTCCTCGGGGTAGCCACCACCTGGGCAAGGGAGAGGGCCACCTGGGGGTTGCTCCTGCACTGGAGGTCGGATCCTTCAGGTCCTGGGGGCTGCGGGTGCCGTGTCTTTTCCAGGCGTCAGGTCTTTGAAGCAGGCAGTCGCGGTCAGGGGGAGCCTCGGGATTCCCTCTGCAGGCGTCGCTCTGGGGGCTCAGGGGGGTCAACTCTGGCTACTCACGGTCTTGTAGTCGCTGGGGAGTCCTCCCTGTGGTGTTTGTTCTCCACAAGTCGAGCCAGGGGCGTCGGGTGCAGAGTGCAAAGTCTCACGCTTCCGGCGAGAAATGGGGTTGTTTCAAAGTTGCTTCTTTGTTGCAAAGTTGCAGTCTTTGGGGAACAGAGCCGCTGTCCTCGGGAGTTCTTGGTCCTTCTAGATGCAGAGTAGTCCTCTGAGGCTTCAGAGGTTGCTGGACCCTGGGAAGGCGTCACTGGAGCAGTGTCTTTAGAAGTGGGGAGACAGGCCGGTAGAGCTGGGGCCAAAGCAGTTGGTGTCTCCGTCTTCTCTGCAGGTTTTTCAGTTCAGCAGTCCTCTTCTTCTTAGGTTGCAGGAATCTAGTTTCCTAGGTTCTGGGGAGCCCCTAAATACTCAATTTAGGGGTGTGTTCAGGTCTGGGGGTTAGTAGCCAATGGCTACTAGCCCTGAGGGTGACTACACCCTCTTTGTGCCTCCTCCCTGAGGGGAGGGGGCACATCCCTAATCCTATTGGGGGAATCCTCCATCTGCAAGATGGAGGATTTCTAGAAGTCAGAGTCACCTCAGCTCAGGACACCTTAGGGGCTGTCCTGACTGGCCAGTGACTCCTCCTTGTTTTCTCATTATCTCCGCCGGCCTTGCCGCCAAAAGTGGGGCCGTGGCCGGAGGGGGCGGGCAACTCCACTAGCTGGAGTGGCCTGGGGTGCTGTAACAAAGGGGGAGAGTCTTTGAGGCTCACCGCCAGGTGTTACAGTTCCTGCAGGGGGAGGTGAGAAGCACCTCCACCCAGTACAGGCTTTGTTACTAGCCACAGAATGACAAAGGCACTCTCCCCATGTGGCCAGCAACATGTCTGGTGTGTGGCAGGCTGCTAAAACTAGTAAGCCCACACTGATAGTCGGTTAAGGTTTCAGGGGGCACCTCTAAGGTGCCCTCTGCGGTGTATGTTACAATAAAATGTACACTGGCATCAGTGTGCATTTATTGTGCTGAAAAGTTTGATACCAAGTGTAGCCATTATGGTGCTGTGGAGTTCGTGCATGACAGACTCCCAGACCATATACTCTTATGGCTACCCTGCACTTACAATGTCTAAGGTTTTGCTTAGACACTGCAGGGGTATAGTGCTCATGCACTTATGCCCTCACCTATGGTGTAGTGCACCCTGCCTTAGGGCTGTAAGGCCTGCTAGAGGGGTGACTTATCTACACCTATAGGCAGTGTGAGGTTGGCATGGCACTCTGAGGGGAGTGCCATGTCGACTTAGTCGTTTTATCCCCACTAGCACACACAAGCTGGTAAGCAGTGTGTCTGTGCTGAGTGAGGGGTCCCCAGGGTGGCATAAGACATGCTGAAGCCCTTAGAGACCTTCCCTGGCATCAGGGCCCTTGGTTCCAGAGGTACCAGTTACAAGGGACTTACCTGGATGCCAGGGTGTACCAATTGTGGAAACAAAGGTACAGGTTAAGGAAAGAACACTGGTGCTGGGGCCTGGTTAGCAGGCCTCAGCACACTTTCAAATCATAACTTAGCATCAGCAAAGGCAAAAAGTCAGGGGGTAACCATGCCAAGGAGGCATTTCCTTACACAGACTTTAATGCAAAGAATGACCCACCTGGATATCGTTCTTTTATGGACCGCTCTGCCCTTCCTCTTTCCTATACTGTATATACAACGAATAGCTGGTCTTCCAAACTGAGAGCCCTTCTGGGGTCCAAACGATGGAGTCTCTCTTCCTCCTTTGAGGGGTGAAGAGGAGGGTAGAAAGATAGAAGTGTAATGGTCTGCCCAATATGGAAAGGAGTGACAACTTTAGGTAGGAAAGCCGCCCTGCTTTTCAGCACCACTCTGTCAGGAAAGAACAAAGTAAAGAGAGGTTTAACACTAAGGGCCTGAAGCTCACTGACACGCCTAGCCGACGTAATAGCTATCAGGAAAGCTATCTTAAGAACTAAAAATCTTAATGGACAAGAATGCAGGGGTTCAAACGGTGAACCCATTAAAAAGGTTAAACCAGATTCAAATCCCACTGAGGCATAAGAAAGGGAGTGGGAGGAAATTTGTTTGTTAAACCTTTTAAAAACCTCATAACAATAGGCAATTTAATCAAGGAGGGTTGGTCTGGAAGGCAAAGAAAGGCTGACATTTCCGCCAAATAGCCTTTAACAGTAGCAACAGCACAGCCCTTCTGTGCTAAAGCCAATGCAAACAACAGAACATAAGATAGATGGGCACTCAAGGGATCAATTTGTTTCTCTGCACACCAAGCCAAGAATTTTGCCAACCTGCTGGCATAAACAGTCTTAGTGGAGTGTCGCCTGGCCGATAAAACAACATCCACTACCTCTGGTGGGAAAGAGAAAGAACTCAGATTGCCTCGTTCAATCTCCAGGCATGAAGATGCAGGCTCTGGAGGTGGGGGTGTAGAACCTGCCCCTGCGACTGTGAGAGGAGATCTGCCCTGAGAGCGAGACAGAGCGGACGGCACAGTGAGAATTGGAGAAGGTCCGTGTACCATACCCTTCTCGGCCAATCCACAGCGATTAAAATGACCTGAGCCCGATCTTGGCGAATCTTGCTAAGAACCCGAGGAATCAAGAGTAAGGGGGGAAATGCCTAATGGAACTGGTCGCACCAAGACTTCAGAAACGCATCCCCCAAAGCTCCTTGCACCGGATACTGGAGGCTGCAGAACGTCGGGCAGTGCGCGTTCTCCCGAGTGGCAAACAGATCTATTCGCAAAGAACCCCACATCTGAAAGATGTGACGGACCAAATATGGATGGAGACGCCACTCGTGATCAGCCGAGAAATGTCAACTGAGATTGTCCGCACGTACGTTGAGCACCCTGGCCAGATGATTCACTACCAAGCAAAACCAATGGTCCTGAACACAGGACCAGAGCCGCGGAGCCTCTCTGCAAAGAAGGTACTACCCTACTTCTCCCTGTTTGTTTATATACCACATCGCGGCAGTGTTGTCCGTCAAGACTTGAACTGACTGACCGTGAAGGGCTGGGAGGAAGGCCTTGAGAGCCAGACGTATCACCCGCAATTCTAACAGATTGATATGAAAAGTCTGTTCCACTGGAGATCAAAGACCTTTGATCTCCAGGTCCCCCAGATGAGCTCCCCACCCTAGAGTTGAAGCATCTGTTATGACCGTAGCCACCGGAGGCGGCAGTGAAAACGGCCTTCCTTGGGAGAGGTTGCCGTCCACAGTCCACCACAGTAGATCCGCTGCAGTGTCTCTGGAGATCAATATCGACTCTTCAAGATCCCCTTTGTGTTGAAACCGCTGCCTGCAGAGGCACCATTGGAGAGCCCTCATGTGCCAACGTGCATAAGCGACCAACAGAATGCAAGAAGCGAACAGACCGAGCAGGTGTAGGACCTTGAGGACTGGAATAACCGCTCCATTTTGAAACATTGGAATCAACGCCTGGATGTCCTGAATCCACTGAGGCGGAGGATAGGCCCGATTCAATGTTGTATTCAGTACTGCCCCTAAGAACAGGAGGCGCTGAGAGGGCTCCAGGTGAGACTTGGGAACATTTATCGAAAAACCCAGACTGAACAACAACTGAGTTGTCATTTGCAAGTGATGCAGCACGAGCTCTGGAGACTTGGCTTTGATCAACCAATCGTCCAGGTTAGGGAATAATGATATTCCCTTCCTTCCGAGACTTGCTGCAACCACCGCATCACCTTTGTGAAGACTCAAGGTGCTCGACTAAGACCAAATGGAAGGACCGCAAACTGGTAGTGTTGCAACCCCACTACAAACCAGAAATATTTCCTATGTGACTTGAGAATAGGGAAATGAAAGTAAGCATCCTGCAAGTCGACAGACACCATCCAATCCTCTTTGTTCAACGCCAGACGTATCTGCGCTAGAGTTAGCATCTTGAATTTCTCCTGTTTGAGGAACCAATTCAAAATCCTCAGATCCAGGATTGGTCTCAACCGACCATCCTTCTTGGGAATTAGGAAATATCTTGAATAACAACCCTGACCCCTTTCCTGCTCTGGAACCATCTCCACTGCACCTTTTGATAACAGGATTTAAACCTCCTGCTGCAACAACAGGAGATGGTCTTCTGAACAAAACGAGGGACGGATGGGAGGGGGAAACTCCTGAAAAGGAAGGGCATATCCTTTCCTCACAATATTTAGAACCCAGGAGTCTGATGTGGTTGACTCCCACTCACAGAGAAAAAAGACATAACCTCCCTCCTACAGGAGAAGTATGGCTGAAAATGGGGAGAAAACTAGGGCTGCTTCCCTTATTTTTGTCCTCCAGAGGAAGAGGATGATGCAGGGTGCTGCTGGGTAGCCCCTCTTGTCCGAACCCTCCCCCGCCCTCTAAAGGATCTATATGGAAGGCTGGTAGGCTGTTGGACTGGTCTTCCACGGTAAACGGCTCCACGCCCAAACCACCTGAACCTCCGAAAGGACATGAAAGGGGTAGTAGTGGAAGCCTGCAGACCCAAAGACCTTGCTTTGGCCCTACTGTCCTTAAAGCGTTCTAAGGCAGTCAGCTTTAGCTCCAAAAAGCTTCTCTCTGTCAAAAGGCAGGTCCAATACAGTGGTCTGGACATCAGATGAAAAGCCAGAGGACCTCAACCACTCATGCCTCCTGGCAGCAATAGAGGTACCCACTGCCCTGGCCACCGAGTCTGTGGAATCCAGACCAGACTGGATAATCTGTGTAGCCGCCACCTGAGCATCCAACAAGAGTTCTCCAAATTGTCCTTGCATTTCCTGCGGCAAGTCTGGAACCATAGCTTTACCTGTGTCCATCACGGTGTGCACATATCTACCCAATACACAGGTAGTGTTTGCTGCTTTGAGGGCCATAATACAGGAAGAAAAAGTCTTCTTCGCTGACTGCTCCATTCTCTTGGACTCCCTGACCGAAGGAATCACAGGGAAGGATCCTGGTGCAGACTGCGTGGAACATGAGGCCTGAACTACTAGACTGTCCAGGGTAGAGTGTTTTGACAAAAAACCTGGATCTCCAGGGGCCACCCTATACCTTCTTGCCACAGATCTGCTGACAGCTGGGGATGACACAGGCTTCCTCCATACCTATAAAATAGGCTCCGTAAGAGCATCATTAAATGGGAGCAATGGTTTTTCAGAAGCTGAAGAAGGATGCAGGATCTAAGTTAGAAAATTCGTTTTCACCTCCGCAGCAGGCAAAGGAAGATCCCAAAAATCTGTCGCCTTCCTGACTACAGTATGGAAAGAGGCCGCTTCCTCTGTAAACTCCCCTGAAGAAGAAAGGTCCCACTCCGGGGAAGTGTCTAGCCCACTGGCTGAGTCAAGTCCTTGAAAATCACCCAAGGGCTCTGCAATTTCTCCTTCCTCCAGCAGCTGCCTTTGGTACTCCTGCTCCTCCAAAAGCCTTAAAGCCTTTCTTCGTGACCTCAGCATAGCCTCTAACCTTGGAGTCGACATAGAATTAGCTGACATTGATGACACTGGCTTCAGGACTGAAAGAAGCGGACCAGGAGAAGGCCCACTACGGTCCAAACCGTAGCCATCTGGCGCTGGAGCGGATCCCATCGGCGACGTGGTCACCTGAGTCCTTGGCGCCGGAGGTCTATAAGGTGATGTCATCGGCGCCACAGGTCTTTGACGCAACGTCATCGGCGCCAAACCAGCAACCTCAGCCGGATGAAAGTGCATAAACGGCGCCACCTTGTAAGGAGCCGGGGAGCCCAATGTAAATGCTAACGGACCCGTGGGACCAGCCGGTGCACCAGCAGTGGCCATAGCATTAAACATGGCACGGAGCCAGCAAGGAAGGATACCGCTGGTCTTCATGTGGCACTTGTGCCGGCTGAGCATCTGAATCCTGCAGGTGAAAAGCGAGGACTCTCTCGAGGCGCCATCACCTCAAAGACCTACGGCACCGGAGAAGCCTGAGGGCTTTGAGGCTGTGAAGTCACTGTAGGACTAACCTCCCACGTCGCACAGCACCATCTAGATGGAGACCTGGTGCTTGACCGGCTTCAAGCCAAATGGCCGCGAGAGTCATGTCGACGCCGCCTCTTATGTTTTTTAGACGAAGTGTGGGAAGATGATCTATGATGGCTTTTCTGTCCTTTCTTCGCCGTAGCCAAAAAGAGTTTGGCATCTCTCTTCTTCAGCAGCTTCAGATTCATGCTCTAACAGGATCGACACTCCTTGATGTCATGCTCAGAACTTAAACACCAAAGGCAATCATCATGAGGGTCAGTAACCAACATGCGACCCCCGCACTCCCGACAAGGCTAGGAGGAGACATTGTAGCTCGAGACAAGAGGGAACACCTTCGAAACAGTAGCAAGCGCTAGAAAACCGTCGCGGAAAAAAGGGGACTGACGTCAGCACTCTGGCGAGGACCTCTTATTGGCACGGTGATGTCAGTCGGAGTCGCGTGGAGCCGTGCAACTGTGACATCCTTGTCGACGTGGAGAGCTGGGAAGAAGATTTTCTGTTGAATGCTGGCGCATTGGGAGAATTCATAAGGTGAGGAATCCACAGGTGGTTGTATACATCAGAAAATTAAATATCCTGCCCCCTAAGGGAGAAGCATGAGCCACGATGGATAGAAAACTAGGGCCGCTTTCCTTGTTGGGTTCCCCCAGAGGAAGAGGATGAGGCAGGATGCTGCTAGGCGGCTCCTTCTGCACTAACCCTCCCCATCCTCTAAAATATCTATAGAGAGGGTTGGCAGGCAATTGAGTGCTGGACTGTGACCTTCCAGGATAAGAGGATCCACGGCCAAACCCCCTATACCTCCGAAAGGACCTAAAGGGTGTAGATACTGATGCCTTTAGCCCCAAGGATCTTGCAGTAGCCCTGCTATCTTCAAACCATTCCAAAGCAGAGTCGGACTTGGACCCAAACAACTTTTCACCACCAAACGGAAGGTCCAGCAAATTTGTTTGAACGTCTGTCGAACAGCCAGAAGACCTAAGCCACGTATGCTTCTTGGTCACCACCGAAGTGCCCATTGCCCTGGCCACTGAATCCGCTGTATCCAGATCTGACTGGACCATTTGTTTGGCCGCCGCTTCAGTGTCCAGAAGGAGCTAATCAAACTGCCCCTGCACATCCTGAGGCAAGCTTGGCCATCAGGTCATGAACATACCTCCCCAGCACACAGGTAGCATTGACCGATTTCAGGGCCATACTACATGAGGAGAAACTTTTCTTGGCTGCCTGCGCCATTCTCTTGAACTCCCTGTCCGATGGAGAAGCAGGAAACGCGCCAGGTGCAGATCAGCAGAACAAGAAGCTTGGACCACCAAGCTCTCAGAAGTCGGATGTTGAGATAAAAATTGAGGATCTCCAAGAGCAACCCTGTACCTCCTAGCCACCGTCCTGGAAACCGCTGGAGTTGTGACAGGTTTTCTCCAAATGTGTAAAATAGGCTCAGTAAGAGCATCATTAAAAGGAAGTAGGGGCTCTGCAGAAGTAGAGGAAGGATGCAACACCTCAGTCAAGATGTTTGTCTTCACTTCTGAAGCTGGTAATGGAAGTTCCAAAAATTCAGCATTCTTCCTTATGACAGTGTGATAGGATGCTGCCTCCTCTGTAAATTTATCCGGGGATGAAAGATCCCACTCAGGGGAGGTATCCAGTCCACTTGCAGAGTCCAGACCCTGAAACTCCCCCAGAGGCTCAGGAATCTCTCCTTCCTCTAACAACTGTTGCTGGAATTCCTGCTCCTCCAAGAGCCTCAAGGCTCTCCTCTTTGATCTTAATCTGCCCTCCAATCTTGGCATCGGCAGAGAGTTAGCCTACGTTGATGACGCCGGCTTCAAGGCGGATGGGCGTGGTGGTGGAGATGTTGGAGATACACTGCGTCCTGACCGGGACCCATCCGGCGCCGATATTGATTCCATCGGCGCCGTCGGCACCATCGTCCGAGGTGATGTTATCGGTGCCGAACCAGCACTCTCAGCTGGATAGAAGGGCACAAACGGAGCCGGCTTGTAAGGGGCTGGCGAACCCAAAGAATACGCTAATGGACCCCGTGGGACCAGCTGGTGCACCAGCAGGGGCCACAGCCTTGTTGAAAATGCTAAACATAGCATTAAGGAAAGCCGCTGGATCCACTGTAGGAAAGTAGCCTCTTTCTAGCATGGTTACCCCCACTTTTGGCCTGTTTGTGAGTGTGTGTCAGTGTGTTTTTACTGTTTCACTGGGATCCTGCTAGCCAGCAAAACGAGGTGTAGTGTGTCCTAAGGAAACTTGCAGTACTTTACTCCTGCTTTTCTGGGCTCTGGGGTGGGGTAATTTACTTACCTTTACTGTATTCTTACCTTTACTGTATTCTTACTCTCCCAGTGATTCTACACACACTACACTTGTCTAGGGGGAATTCGTCATTCACATACCACTTTTTTAGTATATGGTTTGTGTTGCCCCTAGACCTATTTTCTCCCATTGCATTCTATAGGATTTCCTACTGTTTGCATTGTTCTATGACTATTTACTTGCCCAATTTTGGTGTCTAGTGTATATATTGTGTATAATACTTACCTCCAGAAGGAGTATTGTCTCTAAGGTATTTTTTGGTACTGTGTCACCCAAATAAATACCTTTATTTTTGGTAACAGTGAGTATTGTCTTTACTTGTTTATAAGTACTATGTAACTATAAATGGTATTGCATGAGCTTTGCATGTCTCCTAGTTCAGCCTAAGCTGCTCTGCTATAGCTACCGCTATCAGCCTAAGCTGCTAGAACACTACTACTTCACTAATAAGGGATAACTAGACCTGGTATAAGGTGTAAGTACCCAAGGTACCCACTACAAACCAGGCCAGCCTTCTACATCCACTCCCAGGGGCCGGAAAGGCCCGAAACCTCTGCTCATCCTGAGGAACTTGGGTCAGATCTGAAACTTGAGCCGCCGGCTCCTGAGCCAACATGGGTGAAAAATTATTAGGAGTACTCGTCGGGAACTCAACGACCTAAATCAGTTATGTCGCTGGAGAAGCCTGTGGACTCTCAGGCTGGGGAGTAATAGTTGGACTTACCTCCAAAGCCGTACAATGTCGTCTCGGAGGGGACTGAGACCGATCTCTGGAAGAACGTGTCAAGAATTGTGCAGGCGCCGCTTCTTATGAGATCTCAAGGACTTGTGAGAAGAAGACTCCATCGCCTTAAGTCTTTGATAACCCTTGTGTCCCCTCTTAGCTTTTGCTAAGAAGAGCTTAGCCTCACTTTTCTTTAAGGCCTTCGGGTTCATCCTCTGGCAAGACATGCACCCCTCCACATCGTGGTCCGAACTTAGACACTACAAGCAATCTTCATGAGGGTCTGTGACCGACATACGACCCCCACACTCACAGCAAGGCTTAAATCCTGATTTCTTTGGCGGAGACATTGTAACAAGTACAACAAGATACCTTCGAAACAGTAGCTGTTCAAGAGCCAGGAAAAAAACGTTAGTGACGAAGGCGTGGAAAAATGGGAACTGAAGTCAGCATGCTGGCGAGGACTTCTTATTGCCATGATGATGCCAGACAGAGTCGACTGTGGAGCCGTGCAATTGTGACGTCCTCATCGACGTAAAGAGCTGGGAAGAAAGTTGCTGTCGAATGCTGCCGCATTGGGAGAATTCTTAAGGTGAGGAACCATCAGGTAGTTGTATCCATCAGAAAGTGTCCCTACCTTTTCAGTGCATGAGAAACTGGATGTTGGGTACATAACTGATGTTACAGTTTTTCACCCTCTTTCTCTCTGGTTAAACATCTGGAATAGGGCTGAGACAAAACTGAACAAGCATATTTTAAAGGACTTTTTGTCCCTTGACCGTTCACACCATGTCTCCTGGCTCAAGTATATTATCCTGCAGAGCTTAGGTAGGGTTGAATTATTTGACATCCCGGAGAGAGTAATGAAGTCTAATCCCATATTGTTAAAAGAATACTTCATGTGGCAGTGGTCCATGGCCAGAGAACAGGCAGTCCTTCAGATGCCCTGTGCCCATAGGTACATTCTGTTGTAGCAAGTCCCAACTATGGAGCCTTATCTATCAATTCTATAGAGCACATATGACTGCTTCCTGCTTACTAGGTTTAGGATGGATTTATTATTGCACTCAGTGCTATCTTAAGGATTTTGGAGGCCGTGGGCCAAATACATTTTGGGGGCCCCTGTTCACAACAGCTTAGAATTTCTGATCCAATTTTAGCTCTTTTATGCCCCCTTTGGCCAGATCACCGACAGTGCACAGACACATTTGTTCAAATTCTAAATGTGTTTCCATCCAATATTCAGGGATGGTGACCTGTGTTTTCAATACTGTAACACAGCAACAGCTCACTAACATTACTGCAAATAATCTCTGTAACACCCTCCGATTTCTTATATTTGAGAACCCGTTTTGATCCAAAAGAAACTTTTCTATGGATGTTGCATGAAACAAATATAACATTTCTCTGCAAAATATCTACAAAAGACTATCACACCTCAACCACACTAAAAATAAAATAAAGCAAAACAGCATTTAAAACTATTTGTTTAATAATTGATCATGGTCAGCAGAGTAAGGCTTTCTGCAGAACAGAGTTGGCTCTGTCAGGGACCCAAAGAAAGGCTGGGGTACTGTGCTAGAGCCCAATTTGCCCATGCCCTAAAACTTCCCTGATTGCACTACTTGATAGCTTTTACCTAGGGTCGGAGTAGGGCCCACATACTTGATCCTTGCAGCTGTCAATATGACTTTGCAGGATACTCTGCACTTTATAATGTTCCATATTTTTTATGTAGTCCCAAGGAAGGCTTACACTATCCCGTTATTAAAACAGGTAACTTTTCCCAAGTTCGTTCTGCTCTAAAGCAGTGGTTCCCAACCTGTGGGCCGGGGATCCTTGGGGGTCACCGAAACCTCCTCAGGGGGTCCGCGGCTTCTTTCAAAATTTAATAATATTAGGTTCCAGCTATCAGTAATGACTCCTTGGGGGTCCCTGTGTTCCAATAATGATTCAGTGGGGGTCCCCGGGCTCCAGTATTGATAAAATGGTGGTCCACAGAAGTCAAAAGGTTGGGAACCACTGCTCTAAAGTATATTCAACCTCTTCCGGGAGAAATCATCCTTAACATAGTTAGCTTTTTGAGAGTCTCAATAAGAATGAGAAAAAGTTGCGATTAGTAACACTGTATGTTTAGTGGCGGACACCCACTATTAGGGGCATGTTTTTATGTATGTTTTTTATACAATTTTGAATGCATTTTAAGTATAACGTGCTTGTTGCTTCTGATTTGAATCCATTAATAGGAATGTTTTTGACTTTTTAAATGTTTTAATTTAGCCCAGTTTTTACTATCTGATTTTAGTACATGCATTGTTTTTATGGTGTTGCTTTTACGGTTTGTTCAAAAACCAAATAAAGCTGATTTTTGAGTTGAGTCCTACCAGCAAACTGTAATAGTGTCAGGAGAGGAGAATATTTGTGCAGTAACTCTTACCTTACAAAAAGATGCTGCCCATTATCTTCACAAACAGCTTCTGCCAAATTGTAGGAGATGCAATCACCCAATACAAATACATTAAAGAAAAAATATGAGAGTCTTACTATAGGCTTCCTCTAGCCAGGAACATAGGCCAAGCAAAGGTCTAAACATGGCTTTATGATGATTTAAAATGCTGGTAAATACATTCCATGACAGTAAACGGAAATCACCAATTAATAATGAATAATTCATACAGTTCTACATTTGCTTGCCATGACATACATTTTTAAAGCATGGCTTGAGACTAGAAGCTGGACAATTCATGAAAACAAGTTTCAAAATAACAACAGTGGATTACCCACTCCTTGGTCTCAGGACATGATATCCATATTCTCCGAACTACACAGATAAAGAGAAGGATGTGAATATTACGTCAACATCACTCAAGGGATTAACCGCTGCCGTGCTGAGGACTGCTGGGAGCCGTTCTCAGCCACATTGGGCGTGTGCTGAGGACGGATCTGAGCTGTCCTCTCACCCACCAATGCTGAGAGTGCAGGTGCTACCCCCAGGGGCCTCCCTCTACATGGCCCCATTGAGGCTGACACCCCGACCCCTCCCTCGGCAGTCTGATGACATCAGCGTGCTCACCGTGCGCCAGCATCATCAAAAGCCGCAGGGACACGCTGGAAGCCATTTGCGTCCAGCATGTCAGATAACACATGTATGTTTTTCCTCCTGGGAGGGCAGAGACACACAGGGGGAAAGGATGGAGTTTTTCCTTTCCTCCTAGGTCTCTCTGCAGTGCATTTTGGCTGGCGGGATCGCAGGTGGGGTCGAGATCCCGCAGCAGGCGTGCACCAACTGGGCCACCAGAGATGTTCTATTCTTTGGAGGAAGTGGCCCCTTGGGCAAGGGTCGCTCCCCTTTATTGGGACATCTATTTTGGCAGTTTCTGCCCCCCCTCTGGGGGCAGATCGGCCATATTTTTAGGCCCATCTGCCCCCAAGAGGGGCAGTAAGCCACTAGGCGGCAGGTATTTTATTTATTTATATGTCGGGGTGCGGCCGATTGGGGGCAGATTGGCCATATTTTAAGGCCCATATGCCCCCAAGACGGGCAGTAAGCCACTAGGCGCCAGGTATTTTATTTATTTATATGTCAGGGTGTGGCCGATTGAGTAAGGTTCGCTCCTAATTATGGCTGTTTTCTGCTCCTTCTGAAGGCAGGTCGGTCTTATTTTTAGGCGGGCTCAAAGCCACTGGACACCAGGGATTTTCTTTTCTTTTTTTTAATATTTTGCGGAGCAACTCCTTGGGCAAGGGTCGCCCCACATTATGTGTGCCACATTTTTAGGTCCATCTGCCCCACGAGGGGGTTAGAAAGCCACTAGACTTATTGGGGAAATATTTTGCCCATTTTCTGCCCCCTCTCGGGGAAGATCAGCCAAACTTGTATGCCCATCTGCCCCCAATGGGGGGGCAGAAAACCACTAGACACCAGGGAAAATGTGAGTGTGTGAACTGGAGTTCAGCTGATGGTCTGCATGTACTGGCGTTTGGCTGGCTGTGTGTGTACTGCCATTTAGCTTGCGGTGTGTGTAGACTGGTGTTTGGCTGATAGTATGTTTGAATTGTGCAGTTATCTGGCAGTGTGTGGGTGGACTGGCTTCTGGTTGGTGATGTATGTGGCTGCCATTTGGATGGTGGGGTGAGTGAAGTGGTGTTTGGCTGGCGTAAGGGTCACTCCCCTCTAGGGTGGCAATTTCCTGCCTTTGTTTTGTGGCCCTCTTGGGAGCAGATCAGATGTTTGAGATGCTGATCTGCCCCCAAGGTCAGACATCATAATGTTTTATAACTGTTTTATTTCTTGGTATCATTTTAATTTGAGATCTTAATGTTTTCTCTTTTTTATTCTAATGCAAAGCTTTTGATTTCATTGGTGGCGGCTCCTTGCAGTTTGTGTAGTTGCATGTGTTTGGTAAGAAAACGTTTTTGTATTGTACTTCAAATGAGTATTATTGCCCTACATGAATGCATTTTTTAACAGTATAATAATAGCAGCATATTTAACTTTTGTTTTATTGTGTGTCAAATTCGCCTTGGATTTGAGAAAGGTGTGTATTATGTTGTCTTGTTTGTAATTTATTTTTGTTTTTCCTTTCTAGTAGGATATTGTTGTTGCTTTCTGTGTCTGTGCAGAGTAGGTGCAGGTGATCCTCTGTCTAGCTGTCTCTGGCAAGTGAGTGGTATCGTTTTTGAGAATATAGGTCTTTGTGTGCTTTGTATTGATTGACTTTTCCTTCTAGAATTCTATATGCCAGTAGTTTTACCCTCTGTTTTATAAAGCCACACTTTGTTTATTGCTCATTTTACATAGTGGTGGGTATTGTTGACTTATTTGTTGTGTTACTTTTATTAGCAAGGATTATGGGTAGCCGCAGGATTACTGCTCAGCAGGTTGTTGGTTTGCTTTTCGAATCTTCCTATGACTATTGTTCTGACACTGACTCCTTATCTGAGGCAGAGGAGGAAGTCCAAGATTCTGGCAGAGAATTTTCTGGCTGAGAGGAGTCATCTGAGGAGTTTTATAAAATGTACAGGCTTGCTAGGTTTCCCAAGATGCCAGCTCAGCTAGGGCCTAAAATCCACAGCTAGGCACATTGCAAAAAAAAGGGTCAGTTTTCCTTGGAACAATGTGATGTGTCCATGTTGTGTTTTGGGCTGTTTTCTGTCGCAGGCACTAATCCACCAATACTGGAAAAATGGAGGACTACGTAGCGAGGCTGCTGATCACGCTATCTGGTGCTGACTCACTCTAAAAAATGTTTATCATCGAAAGGGCCTACTGCGCCCTGGCGACTCACCCTCTACCAGTCGCCCCAGCGAAACCAATCCTTGCTAGGTTCTTAAACTATCGAGACCAAGATGCTGTCCTTCACTTGGAATGGGGAAACCAATTTACAGTTCGAAGGCAACACTGTGACAATCTACCTAGACTTCAGAGTGGCAGTACAGGAAATTTACAACAACCAAACAAAAGCTGAGATTATCCTCCACACCATATGCAATGCTCTACCCAGGCTAACTATGCATTTCCTTCCAAATCAACAATCATCCTTTCACGTCTCCACAGCACGTAGCCGAATTTATGCTGTGCAATACCATTTGCTCATCCCCGGCAGGCTCACCAAATATACCACCTAGACCAGTTAAGCCCATATCCGAGCCAGGCTAAGTGAACAACTTGTGGACCTACTCACTGCTTGGCTCAACTCTATTAAGTGACGCTCAACGAACATACTCCATGATCACCTTGCTTGAGGTCCTCTTGATGGGCTAACACGGGGCGGACTGGGTGCACCCAGATGACCCCCTTGGCTTGCACTGCCCCAAATGACTTACACTTCCCATCTACATGCGGGATGTGCACCTGGGCACAATGTGCCACTTAAGGGACTAATACTACACCCTGGACACCCCATTTCACTCAAGGCTGAACCTGACTGGCTTTCTAGACAACCCCCAGCGGGAGATCCTCCAACGCACTTCAGCTGTAACGTACTGGCTTGCTCTCTTATCCATCTTATTCTTTCTGTGACTACCTTTCCCTTTCACATATCTCTCTACCTTGCCCTTATCCTCATTATACCCATCTGTCGCCTCTTAGAACTATCTCTTTCTTTACATCATTCTCTCCCTAAAAGGATAAAATGAAATTCAACACAAAAATCAACGTCTCTGTGTTCTTATTATGGCTTTTGCTCTGTTAAGAAGTTTAAGAGAGGCTTATTTATTCCTGATGGGATTGGGCCGTCAGCATGGGTGGATGAGAGACAGCTCGCATTGTTACTATGTTCATATGCTCTACTTCTGGTGATGCAACATTGCATATCATTCGCAGATTTGCCCCCGCACATATCCTCCTCCACATGCACCTCTACACCTGCCGTGGGATCTCCAATACTACCCAAATTAACACTGCACCAATAACATACAACTGTCTCTCCTGGAATGTCAGAGGACTGGGCGACCCACGTAAACGTAGACATATACTTTCCTCCATGGACAGGCAGAATGTCCACCTCACCTTATTACAGGAGTCACACATTTATAATTTAACAGAATTGATAAACACAACATTTGCGGCCCGCTGGGCAGCCCATAGGCAATTCTCTACTTATTCCTCTTATGCAGAAGGAACTATTATCCTTTATTCGTAAGTGAGCCCCATAGACACTAATGGATGCCATAAATAATATCCTGAGGTGGTACACATCAACAATGGTCACTATGGCTAACTGTTACAGCCCCAACATAGATGATCCCACATTCTTTGACAGACTTTGGGGACAGATTACAGACATGTCATGTCAGTTCCACACACGTCCTATGGGGAGAAGACCTTAACGTAACATTAAATGTGACACTGGATAGATCTCACATCCCAGTCACATACCATGGAACAGCAGCAAGACTTGTTCGGGAAATAAGCTATTAGATGCATGGTAGACACTGCACCCCCTACTCACACTACTCCATGGTACATAATAGTTGGTCACACCTAGACCACTGGTTGATGTCCAGGGGACCGAGTCACTGGATATACAAGATCACTCACCTAACATGCACGTACTCTGACCATGCCCCAGTTCTAATGGAACTGCGCCACCCTGCACTTGGACGCCCAGGGGTGAATTGGAGGCTCTCCCCTACCCTGTTGCTTGACACTCATTTTCTAGAGGAACTGAGGCAGAAAATTGACGATTTTCTTGACTGCAATAAAGGCTCAGTCCCGGCGATAAGCAAGATGTGGGAAGCCTTCAAGGTCACAATGCGCAGTCTATGTTTGACTAAGGTTAATGGGATACTGAGATTAATACATTGTAGGAACCTGCCTCTGTATATACTATTTCAAAGCAAGAAATAGGGTGCACAGAGTCCAGGGGTTCCCCTTAGAGGTAAGACAGTGGCAAAATTAGATAATTCCAATGCTCTATTTTGTGGTAGTGTGGTCGAGCAGTAGGCTTATCAGAGGGTAGAGTTAAGCATTTGTTGTACACACACACACATGCAATAAATGAGGAACACACACTCAAAGACTTACTCCAGGCCAATAGGTTTTTATATAGAAAAATATTATTTCTTAGTTTATGTTAAGAACCACAGGTTCAAGATTTGCAGTAAACTCTTTAACTGCAAGGTACTTCACTTAGATACTTTAGGAACTTTGAATGAAAACAATATCATATACAGTCTTTGTAAAAATGGCAATAAGCTATTTTCAAAGTGGACACAGTGCAAAAATCAACAGTTCCTGGGGGAGGTAAGTAAAGGTTAGTTTGTGAGGTAAGTAAAACACTTACAAGTCTCAGTCCTGGGGCATAGACAGCTCACCGTTGAGGTTCAAGGTAACCCCAAAGTTACCACACCAGAAGCTCAGGGCTGCTCAGGTGCAGAGGTCAAGGTGCCCAAAAGACATAGGTGCCTATGGAGAACAGGGGTGCTCTGGTTCTAGCCTGTCAGCAGGTAAGTACCTGCGTCCTCTGGGGGCAGACCAGGGGGGTTTTGTATTGGTTTTAATGGAGGGACCCGGGGTCACTCTAGCGGTGCAGGCAGGCACGGGGGCTTCTCGGGACAGCCACCACCTGGGCTAGGCAGAGCATCACCTGGGGGTCACTTCTGCACTGAGGTTCAGTTCCTTCAGGTCCTCGGGGCTGCGGGTGCAGTGCTGGTTCCAGGCGTCGGGTCCCTTGTTACAGGCAGTCGCGGTCAGGTGGAGCCTCTGGATTCTCTCTGCAGGCGTCGCTGTGGGGGTTCAGGGATGTCGTCTCTGGCTACTCACAGGCTCGCAGTCGCCGGGGAGTCCTCCCTGTGGTGTTTGTTCTCTGGATCTCGAGCCAGAGGTGTCGGGTGCAGAGTGTGAAGTCTCATGTTTCCGGCGGGAAACGTGAGTTCTTTGGAAGTTGCTTCTTTGTTGCTGGTTTTGAGCATAGCCGCTTGTAGGAGGCTGGCCGGGCTTGTAGTGGGTACCTACTAAAAATAAAGGTACTTTATTTTAGTGACAATATGCTAAAAGTATCTCACAGGATATACTCCCTTAGGAGGTAAGTAATATACACAAAATATATAGACACAGGCCAAAATCAGGTAAGTAATAGTTAGAAAAGTAGTCCAAACAATGTAGAACACAATAGAATGCAATAGGGAGAAATGGGCCTAGGGGCAGCACAAACCATATACTCCAAAAGTGGAATGCGAACCACGAATGGACCCCAGGCCTAGTGTAGTGTGTAGAGGGTCGCTGGGAGTGTAAGAAAACACTAAGGGTGTCCAAGATACCCCACCGCAAGACCCTGAAAAGTAGGATTAAAGTTACCCTACTACCCCAGAAAGACAGTAAAGTTGAGATAGGGGATTCTGCAAGGACAAAAACTGACTGCAAAACACTGAAGACGGATTCCTGGACCAGAGGACATGTAAAGGAAGGGGATAAAGTCACCCAATTGTCCGGGGGGGGGGCAGGAGCCCACTAAACCCAGGATGAAGGTGCAAAAGGGCTGCCTCCGGGTGGAAGAAACCAAAGATTCTGCAACAACAGAAGGTGCCAGGAACTTCACCTTTGATCAGAAGATGTCCCACGGCAAGCTGGGGGATGAAGAGTTGTTTCCAAGCAGAAAGACCGCAAACAAGCCTTGCTAGCTGCAAGAGTCGCGGTTGAGGTTTTTGGGTGCTGCCAGGGCCCAGGAAGGACCAGGAGGTCGCCCCTTGGAAGAGGAGACAGAGGGGGTGCTCAGCAATACAGAGAGCCCACGCAGAATCAGACAGCACCCGCAGAAGCACCTGAACAGGCACTTAGAAGATCTGAGGACAGTGGTCGACTCAGAGTTACAAAAGAGGCTCCCACGACGTCGGATTCCAACTCAGTGAGTTGGGCAATGCAGGACGGAGTGCTGGGGACCTGGGCTAGGCTTTGCATGAAGGAAGTCTAGCAAAAGTGCACAGGAGCCCGAGCAGATGCAGTTCATGCAGTACAGAGGATTAATGTCTGGCGTGGGGAGGCAAGGACTTACCTCCACCAAATTTGGACAGAAGGGCCATTGGACTGTCAAAGATACTTGGACCCAGCTCCTATGTTCCAGGGACCACGCTGGTCAGGATGAGAGGGGACCCAGAGGACTGGTGATGCAGAAGTTTGGTGCCTGCGTTGGCAGGGGGAAGATTCCGTCGACCCACAGGAGATTTCTTCTTGGCTTCCAGTGCAGGGTGAAGGCAGACAGCCCTCAGAGCATGCACCACAGGAAACAGTCGAGAAAGCCAGCAGGATGAGGCGCTACAATGTTGCTGGTAGTCTTCTTGCTACTTTGTTGCTGTTATGCAGGCGTCCTGGAGCAGTCAGCGGTCGATCCTTGGTAGAAGTTGAATAGGGAATTGCAGAGGAACTCTGGTGAGCTCTTGCATTCGTTATCTGGTGAGATACCCAAGGGAGGGACCCTAAATAGCCCACAGAGGAAGATTGGCTACTGAGAAAGGTAAGCACCTATCAGGAGGGGTCTCTGACATCACCTGCTGGCACTGGCCACTCAGAGCTGTCCATTGTGCCCTCACACCTCTGCATCCAAGATGGCAGAGGTCTGGGACACACTGGAGGAGCTCTGGGCACCTCCCCTGGGAGGTGCTGGTCAGGGGAGTGGTCACTCCCCTTTCCTTTGTCCAGTTTCGCACCAGAGCAGGGCTGGGGGGATCCCTGAACCAGTGTAGACTGGCTTATGCAAGGACGGCACCATCTGTGCCCTTTAAAGCATTTCCAGAGGCCAGGAGAGGCTACTCCTCCCAGGCCCTTCACACCTATTTCCAAAGGGAGAGGGTGTAACACCCTCTCTCAGAGGAAATCCTTATTTCTGCCTTCCTGGGACCAGGCTGTCCAGGCCCCAGGGGGCAGAAACATGTCTGAGGGGTTGGCAGCAGCAGTAGCTGCAGTGGAGAACCTGGAAAGTTAGTTTGGCAGTACCCGGGATCTATGCTGGAGACCCGAGGATGCATGGAATTGTCCCCCCAATACCAGAATGGTATTTGGGTGACAATTCCATGATCCTAGACAAGTTACATGGCCATGTTCGGAGTTACCATTGTGACGCTACATATAGGTAGTGACCTATTTGTAGTGCACCTGTGTAATGGTGTCCCCTCACTCACAAAGTCCGGGGAATTTGCCCTGAACAATGTGGGGGCACCTTAGCTAGTGCCAGGGTGCCCACACACTAAGTAACTTTGCACCTAACCTTCACCAAGTGAGGGTTAGACATATAGGTGACTTATAAGTTACTTATGTGCAGTGTAAAATGGCTGTGAAATAACGTGGATGTTATTTCACTCAGGCTTCAGTGGCAGTCCTGTGTAAGAATTGTCTGAGCTCCCTATGGCTGGCAAAAGAAATGCGGCAGCCCATAGGCATCTCCTGGGACCCCAATACCCTGGGTACCTAGGTACCATATATAAGGGAATTATGAGGGTGTTCCAGTGTGCCAATGAGAATTGGTAAAATGAGTCACTAGCCTGCAGTGACAATTGTAAAAGCAGAGAGAGCATAAACAATGAGGTTCTGGTTAGCAGAGCCTCAGTGATACAGTTAGGCAACACACAGGGAACACATACAGGGCATACTTTATGAGCACTGGGGTCCTGACTAGCAGGATCCCAGTGTCACATAGGCAAAAACAAACATACATAAAGTAAAAATGGGGGTAACATGCCAGACAAGGTGGTACTTTCCTACACTGCTCACAGGAGTTTCTTGGTCCTTTAGTCCAGGGCAGTCCTCTGAGGCTTTGGAGGTCACTGGGCCCTGTCGGATGCGTTGCTGGTTGCAGGTTTTCGAAGTTGGAGACAGGCTGATAGGGCTGGGGCCAAAGCAGTTGTCGTCTTCCTCCTTCTCTGCAGGCTTGTAGGTCAGCAGTCCTTCTTGTTTCTTCAGGTTGCAGGAATCTGATTTCCTGGGATCTGGGGTGCCCCTAAATACTGAATTTTTTTAAGGGGTGTGTTTAGGTCTGGGAGGGCAGTAGCCAATGGCTACTGTCTTTGAAGGTGGCTCCTCCCTGAGGGGAGGGGGGCACATCCCTAATCCTATTGGGGGAATCCTCCAAACTCAAGATGGAGGATTTCTAAAGGCAGGGGTCATCTCGGCTCAGGACACCTTAGGGGCTGTCCTGACTGGTGGGTGACTCCTCCTTGTTTTTTTCATTATCTCCTCCAGCCTTGCTGCCAAAAGTGGGCGCAGTGGCCGGAGGGGTGGGGGCATCTCCACTAGCTGGGATGCCCTGTGGCGCTGCAACCTTTGAGGCTCACCACCAGGTGTTACAGTTCCTGCAGGGGGAGGTGTGAAGCATCTACACCCAGTACAGGCTTTGTTCCTGGTCACAGAGTGAAAAAGGCACTCTCCCCATTTGGCCAGCAACATGTCTGGTGTGTGGCAGGCTGGCAGAAACTGGTCAGCGTACACTAGAAGTCGGATTGGTATTCAGAGGGCATCTCTAGGATGCCCTCTAGGTGTATGTTACAATAAATTGCACACTGGCATCAGTGTGCATTTATTGTGCTGAGAGGTTTGATACCAAACTTCCCTGTTTTCAGTGTAGCCATTATGGAACTGGGGAGTTTGTGTCTGACAAACTCCCAGACCATATACTCTTATGGCTACCCTACACTTACAATGTCTAAGGTTTTGCTTAGACACTGGAGGGGCATTGTGCTCATGCACATATGCCCTCACCTGTGGTATACTGCACCCTGCCTTAGTACTGTAAGGCCTGCTAGAGGGGTGACTTATCTATGCCACAGGCAGTGTGAGGTTGGCATGGCACTCTGATGGGATTACCATATCGACTTAGTCATTTTCTCCCCACCAGCACACACAAGCTGTGAGGCCTTGTGCATGTCCTGAGTCAGGGGTCCCCAAGGTGGCATAAGACATGCTGCAGCCCTTAGAGACCTTTCCTTGCATCAGGGCCCTAGGTACCAGTTACAAGGGACTTATCTGAGTGCCAGGGCTGTGCCAATTGTGTAAGCTAAGGTACAGTTTAGGGAAAGAACACTGGTGCTGGGGCCTGGTTAGCAGGGTCCCAGCACACTTTCAATCAAAACTTAGCATCAGCAAAGGCAAAAGGTTAGGGGGTAACCATGCCAAGGAGGCATTTCCTTACATACGTGATCAGCTCAGTAAACTAGAAGCCAACCTAAATGCACTGGAGTCCCAACTGAGTGCCTCTGTAGATCCCAAACTGTCTCAGCAGATACGCCTCATCATGTATGAATATCAGGAATCCGTGAAGAGGGAGGTTCTTTATCATGGTAAATACGCGTGGGCTTATGGTGAGGGTGAGTGCCCAGGACACACCCTGGTGACCATGATACGCAAAACATGCTTTACAAACGTCATGGAAATATAGGATGGGGATAGTGCCCCGGCTAGAGATACGCCAGAAATTCTACGAGCATTCGCCTCATTCTATGGTGCTGTGTATATGGCTTGTAGTCCGCAGACCTTCGACATTGATGCCTATCTTGAAGATGTGGATCTAGGCTGGCTGAGTGACAAACAAAGACAGTTCTTAGCGGTAGAATTTGAAGATGATGAAATAAGACGCTGTAATGCAACTGCAGTCTAGCAAGACCCCAGGCTCGGATGGACTGCCTGTTAAGTTTATAAAATATATATTGACACACTACTCCCAGTTTTGAAGTCTGTCTATCCGGAGGCACAAGACTTTGGCCTTCTCAAGCCCTCCATGAAGGAGTCCAGGATTATCACTCTACCCAAACCAGGAAAACCATCTGAACATTGTGAATCATACAGACCTCTGTCACTCATCAATTGTGACGCATAGATTCCTGCAAAAGTCTTGGCCAACCGGCTTTCCCTGCTGATTCCCTTTCTGGTTCAACCACACAAATCAGGATTTATACCCGGGTGGCCCACAAGCATAACTTGGGGACCCTTTTAGCTCTGGTACATGATTACTGATCCAGATATTGCTGCAGTGGCAGCTTTCTTAGATGCCACTAAAGCATTCGATTCATTAGAATGGGGCTATCTGATGACAGAATTACTTCCCTTTTTTAAATGGATAGCCCTCCTCTATTCCTAGCCCATGTCCAAAGTCAGAATCAACAGTGCAGACTCAAGTCCGATTACGAGATCTATAGGCACCCAACAGGGGTGCCCACTTTCGCTACTGATTTTTGGTTGGTGATAGAGCCACTTGCTGCGGGGCTTCGTCAGCACCACCAGGATTATATGACAGAACACCCAATTAAAAACAACTACTAACCTTAACAACGAGGTCGGAACACCGACCTCGTCCTTACTACTAATGATTTTACCACGAATGCCTTAACAACGATATTTCGTTGTAAAGGCATTCCTGATAAAATCATTAGCAATAGGCACCATTCACCCTACATCCCTCACCCCACCCCCCCAACCCCACCCCAAAACCTAAAACCCGCTGACCCCCCACCCATTCCCCAAAACCAAAAACGCCCCACCCCCCAACCCCACCCTAAAACCTAAAACCCCCTGACCACCCACCCACTCCCCAAAACCAAAAACCCCCCACCCCCCCAACCCCACCCTAAAACCTAAAACCCCCTGACCCCCCACCCACTCCCCAAAACCAAAAACGCCCCACACCCCCAACCCCACCCCAAAACCTAAAACCCCCTGACCCCCCACCCACTCCCCAAAACCAAAAACGCCCCACCCCCCCAACCCCACCCCAAAACCTAAAAACCCCTGACCCCCCACCCCCTCCTCAAAACCAAAAACGCCCCAACCCCACCCCAAAACCTAAAACCCCTTAACCCCCCACCCCCTCCCCAAAACCAAAAACGCCCCACCCCCCCAACCCCACCCCAAAACCTAAAACCCCATAACCCCCTCCCCAAAACCAAAAACGCCCCACCCCCCCAACCCCACCACAAAACCTAAAACCCCCTGACCCCCCACCCCACCCCAAAACCAAAAACGCCCCACCCCCCAACCCCACCCCAAAACCTAAACCCACCACTTACCTTCGCCAACTCCCTTCTTTGTACCTTAACCACGCATGTTCGTTGTTCAGAACATACGTAGTTAAGGCACAAAAATACGAAGTCGTGGTTAAAAAAAGCGTTGTTACGCTTTCGTTAACCACGACTTTCGTAATAAAAAAGTCGTAAAAAAGGATGTTTCCCATCTGAAATACCTATGTATTAGTCTAAATATGATATTGTGCATATGTTTTAGTGGGCTATTAGGCGTCCACATAAACTGGGGTAAATCCCAACTATATCCTTTAATTCTTGGTACAGCGTGGCTTACCCCAGACTTTCAAGTGGTGCGATTCTGGATTGCGCTATCTGAGGATATTAGTATCTAATGACAAAAGTAATGTACGAGCAAATTACGGAGTTATTCTCTCCAAAATCACAGACAGTGTCACATGATGGATTTCGCTACCATTGTCCCTGGTGGGTGGGGGGCACATTGCACTCATGAAGATGGTTATCCTACGCACATTCTTATATCAATTTCTCAACATCGCTTACTACCTGGGATGACACTTTTTCATGTATTTAAAATCAATCAATCAATCAGTTTTTGTAACCGCGGCTACTCACCAGTGAGGGTCTGAAGGCACTTGGGGGGGAGCCTTATCCGAAGAGCCATGTCTTGAGGTTCTTCCTGAAGATGGTGAGCGATGGGCTATGTCTGAGGTGCAGTGGGAAATTGTTCTTCTCTATGATGTAGGTGAAGGATTGTCCACTGGCAGTGGTTTCACGAATGCGAGGGATGGTGGCCAGGGTCAGCTCGGTAGAGCAGAGGGATCTGGCGGGGGTGAGGAAGGAGACAGAGTGGTTCAGGTAGGCTGGTCCTGCGTTGTGTATGGCCTTGTACATGTGGGTGAGTAGCTTGAAGGTGGTTTGTTTCTCGACCGGTAGCCAGTGGAGGGTCCTCAGGTGTCAGAAGATATGTTCTCAGTGTGGGAGGCCCAGGATGAGTCTGGAGGTGGCGTTCTGGATGAGTTGTAGTTTTTGGATGTTCCTAGTCGAGGTGCCGGCGTAGAGGGCGTTGGCGTAGTCGAGCTTGCTTGTGACTGTCCTGCCGCAGTCTGCTGGGATCCACCTGAAGTATTTCCAAAGTTTGCGGAGTGTGTGCCAGCAGGAGGAGGCGACTGAGTTTACCTGGCGGTTTATGGATAGGCAGGAGTCAAGGATGATGCCTAGGTCGCGGTCGTGCTCAGTCGGTGCAGGAGTGGGGCTGAGGGATGTGTGGCCACCAGGAGTCGTCCCACACTGAGGTGGTGTTTCTGAAGATGATGAGCTCAGTCTTGTCGGAGCTGAGCTTGAGGTAGCTTTCTCTCATCCAGGTGGCGATGGCCTCCATTCCTGAGTGGCAGTTCCTTTTGGCCATGTCCGGGTCTTCGTGAGGGAAATGATGAGTTGTGTGTCATCAGCATATGACACATGTTCATTCAGTGGCTTCTGACGATGGTTGCGAGAGGGGCCATGTATACATTAAACAGTGTGGAACTCAGTGAGGATCCTTGAGGGACTCCGCAGTTGACTCCTGTGGGTCTGGATGTGTAAGGCGAGAGTCTGACCCTCTGAGTTCTCACGGAGAGGAAGGAGTGGATCCATTCCAGGGCTCTTACGCAGATTTCTATGTTATGGAGTCTGGTGTGTAGAGTGCTGTGGGAGACCGTCTCCAAGGCTGCTGAGAGGTTGAAGAGTATGAGCGCAGCGGTGTGGCCACAGTCTAGGAGTGATCAGATGTCGTCGTTGGCTGCAAGGAGGGCTGTCTCAGTGCTGTGGTTGCTGCGGAAACCTTACTGGGAGCTGTCCAGGCAGTTGTTGGCTTCAATGAAATTCCGTAGTTGTGCGTTGATTGCTTTCTCCAGTACTTTGGCAGGGTAGGGTAGCAGCAAGATGGGCCGTAAATTCTTTAGTTCTGATGGGTCGGCCGAGGGTTTCTTCAGGAGAGGGCATATTTCGGTGTGTTTCCAGTACTCGGGGAAGGTGCCAGTGTTGATGGAGCAGTTTATTGTGTTTTGGAGCTCGGGTGATGGATATGCTGGCTCTGATGTATATGTGGTGCGGGCTGGGGTCCGTCGGGGCTCTGGAGTGGGTGCTGTTCATGACCCTTACGGTTTCCCCTGTGGTGAGCGTGGACCAGCTGTGGATGGTCTGGTTGGGTTCGGGTGGGTCGGTCGCAGGTCCCGGTACCAAAACACAACTGATCCTCCGGGCGGGTAGGCAACCACACCTGGCATGGACCGACCCAACAAGACCATATTCTAAAGGAGGTTTTGAAGCTCTGGATATGGAGCACCACGCTATTCATTGGCATAGGCCCACCCCACATCTACCGCACCTGGCAACTGAACAGGGGTATATGGCCCCCATACCCGCCTCTTCATATGTGGGTTCACAGATGCCCTCTACGCAGATGCCACTGTTGAATGGACATCTTTGGCATGGAGCAGGCTACCAGAAAAAACTAGGCAAACCACTGCTTCCCCACTGTTGCCATTATCTTATCATCCGTCCTTCCCAGTCACCCATGAAGCAACTTGTAGACAGCTGCTACAAAAATACAGTCTTACTACATGGGGGGAATCTCTATCGCGAGAACACATTTGTTACACGAGTGACGCTACTTGAGGAGAAAAACTCCAACACCCTTAGAAATCTTCCTCTATTTACGTATGCAGAATAACGTGAAAGCGAGCACCACTGAATTCCCGCAAGAACCCCCTACTCTAGATACTCTACACATGGTGTTTAAGTCCACAGGTCCCAGACACCTAGTGTCGATTTTATACCACACCGCCCAACAATAATGGCCTCCGCCGACAGACATAGCACGCACTCAATGGTAATTGGAATTGGTGTAGGAAAGTACCATCTTGCCTGGCATGTTACCCCCATATTTCACTGTATATATGTTGTTTTAGTGTATGTGTCACTGGGACCCTGCCAGCCAGGGCCCTAGTGCTCATAAGTGTGCCCTGTATGTGTTCGCTGTGTGATGACTAACTGTCTCACTGAGGCTCTGCTAATCAGAACCTCAGTGGTTATGCTCTCTCTGCTTTCTAAATTGTGACTAACAGGCTAGTGACCAATTTCACCAATTCACATTGGCATACTGGAACACCCTTATAATTCCCTAGTATATGGTACTGAGGTACCCAGGGTATTGGGGTGCCAGGAGATCCCTATGGGCTGCAGCATTTCTTTTGCCACCCATGGGGAGCTCTGACAACACAGGCCTGCCACTGCAGCCTGAGTGAAATAACATCCATGTTATTTCACAGCCATTTACCACTGCACTTAAGTAACTTATAAGTCTCCTATATGTCTAACCTTCACCTGGTGAAGGTTGGGTGCTAAGTTACTTAGGGGGTGATTCTCACCCTGGCGGGCGGCGGAGGCCGCCCGCCAGAGTTCCCCCCTCCAAAATACCACTCCGCGGTCACAAGACCGCTGAGGGTATTTTGGGTTTTGCACTGGGCTGGCGGGCGACCGCCAAAAGGCCGCCCGCCAGCCCAGTGCAAAACGGCCTTCCCACTAGGACGCCGGCTCAGAATTGAGCCGGCGGAGTGGGAAGGTGCGACGGGTGCAGTGGCACCCGTCGCGTATTTCAGTGTCTGCATAGCAGACACTGAAATACAAAGTGGGGCCCTCTTACGGGGGCCCCTGCAGTGCCCATGCCATTGGCATGGGCACTGCAGGGGCCCCCAGGGGCCCCGCGGCACCCCCTACCGCCATCCTGTTTCTGGCGGGACACCCGCCAGGAACAGGATGGCGGTAGGGGGTGTCAGAATCCCCATGGCGGCGGAGCGCGCTCCGCCGCCATGGTGGATTCATGAGGGCAGCGGAAAATCGACTCGAGACCGCCGGTTTTCCGCATCTGACCGCGGCCGAACCGCCGTGGTCAGAATGCCCTGCGGGGCACCGCCGGCCTGTCGGCGGTGCTCCCGCCGACCCTGGCCCCGGCGGTCTCTGACTTCCTCAGAGAGAGGGTGTTACACCCTCTCCCTTTGGAAAAAGGTGTCAGGGCTGGGGAGGAGTAGCCTCCCCCAGCTTCTGGAAATGCTTTGATGGGTACAGATGAACGAGTTACTTACCTTCGGTAACGACTTTTCTGGTGGATACATTAGCTACCTGTGGATTCCTCACCTATTGAATACTCCCCTTGCGCCAGCATCTGACGTAAATCTTCTTCCTAGCTGCTGCACGTCGACGAGGACGTCACAATTGCCCACACGCCGCCGTCTGACGTCATACAGGCAATAAGAGGTCCTCGCCGACGTGCCGACGTCAGTAGCATCATTTTTTACGTGCCTGAGACTAATAGGCCATTGAGACAATCAATCAAATAACAATATTTAATAGATTTCAAGATAAACACATCGTTCCAAAAAACTCAATATTTGTCTTTTTTTTTTAAATAAATAAATAAATACATAAATAAATATATATATAATATATGTACAAGCCCTCAAGTACCAAGAGGAGCACACCCAAGAACAACTTGGTTAGACCAGACAGGCAACGGGGAGGCGGGTGGTACCGTGAGGAATCCACAGGTAGCTAATGTATCCACCAGAAGAGTCGTTACCGAAGGTAAGTAACTCGTTCTTCTGATGGAAACAACTACCTGTGGATTCCTCACCTATTGAATAGAGTCCCAAAGCAGTACCGCACTCGGTGGAGGGTGCCTGAATGGTCAAACCAAGAAATCCTGCAGCACTGACCGTGCAAAATGGCCATCCCTCCTAACCTCCGAATACAAGCAGTAATGCTTCGCAAAAGTGTGGAGGGATGACCAAGTTGCGGCCTTGCAGATGTCGACCACAGGAACACCCCTAGCCAAGGCCGAAGAGGCCGACTTAGCCCTAGTGGAATGAGCTCTTATACCATCAGGGGGTTCCTTCTTTGCTAGAGAGTAACACAGTTTAATGCAAAGAATGACCCACCTGGAGAGTGTTCTCTTGTGGACTGCCCTTCCTCTCCTCTTTCCCACGTACCCGATGAAGAATTGATCCTCCAACCTGAAATCCTTTGTTCTGTTCACATAGAAGCTCAACGCTCTCCTCGGGTCTAAGCGGTGTAGTCTTTCTTCTTCTTTCGAAGGATGAGGCGGAGGATAAAACGAGGCGAGAGTAATTGTTTGGGCCATATGAAAGGGGGAAACAACCTTCGGTAGGAAAGCAGCCTTGGTCCTCAACACCACCTTATCCCCATAAAAAGAAGTGTAAGGGGGTTTAACAGATAGAGCCTGCAGCTCACTCACTCTTCTTGCGGAAGTAATTGCAACAAGGAAAGTCTTTAGAACCAATAACCTTAAAGGGCAAGATTTCATAGGCTCAAACGGGGAACCCATAAGAAAAGTCAAGACTAGGTTTAGATCCCACTGAGGCATAATGAAAGGAGTGGGAGGAAATTTGTTAACAAGACCTTTTAAAAATCTTAGTACTATAGGGGATTTAAATAGAGAAGGCTGGTCCGGAAGACATAGAAAGGCTGACAGGGCAGATAAATATCCCTTGACTGTAGCCACTGCACAACCCCTCTGAGCCAGGGACAACGCAAAAGACAAGATATCCGATAAATGGGCACGTAAGGGGTCAATTTGCTTCTCTCCACACCAATTCACAAATGTAGCCCACCTATTAGCGTAGATAGATTTAGTGGAGTGTCGCCTGGCCGATAAAATAACATCCACTACGTCAGGTGGGAGAGAAAAGGAACTCAGGTTGCCCCGTTCAATCTCCAGGCATGAAGGTGCAGGCTCTGGAGGTGGGGGTGTAGAACCTGCCCCTGCGACTGTGAGAGGAGGTCTGCCCTGAGAGGGAGACGGAGCGGAGGCACAGAGAGAGTTGAAGAAGGTCCGAATACCATACCCTCCTTGGCCAATCTGGAGCTATTAAGATGACTTGGGCCCGGTCTTGGCGAATTTTCCTCAAAACTCGAGGAATCAAGGGTATGGGGGGAAATGCGTAAAGCAACTGGTCGCACCAGGTCATCTGAAACGCGTCCCCCAACGCTCCTTGCACCGGATACTGGAGGCTGCAGAATAACGGGCAGTGCGAGTTCTCCCCAGTGGCAAACAGATCTATCCGAGGGATCCCCCACATCTGGAAGATTTGACGGACTTGATCCGGATGGAGACGCCACTCGTGATCGGTCGAGAAATGACGACTGAGACTGTCCGCACGCACGTTCAAGACTCCGGCCAGATGATTTGCTACCAAGCAAATCTGATGGTCTTTTGCCCAGGACCAAAGCCGTAGAGCTTCCCTGCAGAGAAAGTACGAACCTACTCCTCCCTCTTTGTTTATACACCACATTGCGGTAGTATTGTCCGTAAGGACCTGAACCGACTGACCGCGAAGGGACGGGAGGAAGGCCCTGAGTGCAAGACGTATAGCCCGCAACTCCAACAGATTTATATGAAACATCTGTTCCACTGGAGACCAAAGACCTTTGATCTCCAGGTCCCCCAGATGAGCTCCCCACCCTAGAGTGGAAGCATCCGTTATTACTGTGGCCACCGGCGGAGTTTGCGAGAATGGCCTTCCTCGGGAAAGATTGCCGTCCGCAATCCACCATTTTAAATCCGTGGCAGCATCTCTGGAGATCTTCACTGAACCGTCGAGATCCCCTTTGTGTTGAGACCACTGCCTCCGGAGGCACCACTGAAGAGCCCTCATGTGCCAGCGAGCGTGAGTGACCAGCAGAATGCAAGAAGCAAACAGACCGAGCAGGCGTAGGACCTTGAGGACCGGAATGACCGCTCCACTTTGAAACATTGGAACCAACGCCTGAATATCCTGAATCCGCTGAGGCGGAGGAAAGGCGCGACTCAATGTTGTATCCAATACTGCCCCTATGAACAGGAATTGCTGAGAGGGCTCTAGGTGAGATTTGGGTACATTCACTGAAAAACCCAGGTCGAACATCAACTGGGTTGTCGACTGAAGGTGATGCAACACGAGCTCCGGAGACTTGGCTTTGATCAATCAGTCGTCCAGGTAAGGGAATACTGCTATCCCCTTCCTCCTGAGCTCTGCCGCAACCACCGACATCACCTTTGTGAAGACTCGGGGTGCTGAAGTAAGACCAAATGGAAGGACCGCAAACTGATCGTGCTGCGACCCCTCTACAAACCGGAGATACTTCCTCTGCGACTTGAGTATCAGGGTATGAAAGTAAGCATCCTGTAAGTCGACAGACACCATCCAATCTCCATTGTTCAGCGCCAAAAGCACCTGAACTAGGGTCAGCATCTTGAACTTCTCCTGTTTGAGGAACCAAATCAAGATCCTCAGGTCCAGGATTGGCCTCAACCGACCATCCTTCTTGGGGATCAGGAAGTATCTTGAATAACAACCCTGACCCCTCTCCTGCTCTGGAACCAACTCTACTGCACCTTTTGAAAGGAGGACTTGAACCTCCTGTTCTAGTAACAGGAGATGCTCTTTTGAACAGTAGGATGGGCGGGGCGAGATGGGGGGAGAAAACTCCCGAAAGGGAAGGGCATAGCCTTTCCCCACAATGCTGGTGACCCAGGAGTCTGATGTTATAACCTCCCACTTGTGGAGAAAGTTCAATAACCTCCCCCCTACAGGAGTGGTGTGAGAAGGAATTGGTGGAAGGCTAAGGCTGCTTCCCATGCTGCACCCCTCCAGAGGAAGAGGAAGAGGCAGAGTGCTGCTGGGCGGCTCCCCTGGTCCGGACCCTACCCCTCCCTCTGTAAGATCTATAGGAGAGAGCAGAGGTGGGTTGTTGCTGGAATCTCCCTCGAAAGAAGGAGGAGGAACCACGACCAAATCCACGAAACCTCCTAAAAAGTCTGGAGGAAACAGAAGAGGAGGCCTGCAAGCCTAAAGATTTCGCCGTGGCCCTACTCTCCTTAAACCTCTCTAGTGCAGAGTCCGCCTTGTAGCCAAAAAGTTGATCGCCATCGAAGGGAAGGTCCAAGATGGTCGACTGTACATCGGACGAGAAAACAGAGCTACGAAGCCAGGCTTGCCTCCTTGTAGCAACAGCAGTACCCATAGCCCTGGCTACAGAGTCAGTCGTATCTAGTCCAGATTGAATAACTTGGGTTGCCGCTGCTTGAGCATCAGAAACTAGGCTCATAACCTCTTGGGGCACCTCAGCATGAGACGACTTTATTTCGTCCATCAGGGGGTAAATGTATCTCCCTAAAATACAGGTAGCATTAGTGGACTTTAAAGCCATGCTACATGACAAAAAAGCCTTTTTTTATGAAATGTCCATTTTCTTAGAGTCTCTGTCCGAGGGCACAGCTGGAAATGATCCTGGGGCAGACCGGGTCTGAACATGAAGCCTGAACCACTAGGCTTTCAGGAGTTGGGTGCCTGGAGAGGAAGCCTGGGTCAGCAGGAGCCACTCGATATCTTCGAACCACAGATCTGTTCACTGCCGAAGATGACACCGGCTTCTTCCAAATTTCCATGATCGGATCCAACAGAGCCTCATTAAAAGGCAGAAGTGGCTCTGCAGTGGTTGAGGCAGGATGCAACACTTCCGTTAAAATGTTCGGCTTAGGCTCAGACACCGGCAAAGGGAGGTTTAAAAAGTCAGCTGCTTTCCTGATGACTGAATGAAATGTTGCAGCCTCCTCCGTATACTCCCCAGGTGATGACAAGTCCCATTCTGGAGAGGTGTCCAGACCACTAACCGTGTCTAACCCATGGAGAGCTTCTCGAGATTCCTCAATCTCTCCTTCCTTTAATGCCCGTCTCCGATGTTCTTGTTCCTCAAGGAGGCGAAGAGCAAGCCTCCTCAAATGTAATCTTTCCTCAATCCTCGGCATCGACATGGCTTCAGCAGACGTCGAAGCCTGACGCCGCTCCTCGGATCCATCAGACGCCAGATCCAACGGCGCCATGGATTTCTTCGGCGCCGAACGAGGAGAAGCGCCAGAATCACAGTTCTACTCGGCGTCACTGGCTGAGATGCTGACGCCATTGGCGCCGGCGCCGAGCCCACATTTCCCATGGGAAGGAAGGGCATAAAAGGTGCCGGTCGTAACGGAGCCGGAGCACCTATATTGAAGGCCAAAGGGCCCGAAGGACCAGCCGGTCCACCACCTGGAGCCATCTGCTGAAAAATCGAGAACATCGCATTCAAGAATGCGGAACTGTCGGCTCCAGGGGCCGGGAAAGCGGGTACTGAGAAGCCAGGGTTGGAGGCGACATCGACGCCGGTCCCGACGTCTGCAACGCTGGAGAAAACTCTTGACGCCGAGGAACCTCGAACACAGAAGGAGGATTCACAGGCGACGTTGGCGAAGTCGGGGATGTCGGAGATGCCAACGACGTCTGCGGTTGGGGAGTGATGGTGGGACTCACTTCCCATGTCTTCCGGCGTCGAGTCGAAGGCGACCTCGATCGCGATCTCTCCCTACTCAACGGGCATCGAGATTCTCGACGGCGCCGGGAGTCACGATGACGCCGATGCGACTTCGGAGAAGATGACTTGCGATGATGTATTTTCTCTTTTTTATTCGATTTTGCCAAAAAGAGCTTTGCCTCACGCTCCTTTAAGGCCTTTGGATTCATTAGTTGACAAGAGTCACATTTGTCAACGTCGTGGTCGGAACTAAGACACCACAAACAGTCAGAATGTGGGTCCGTAACCGACATTTTGCCACCGCACTCATTGCAGGGCTTAAATCCAGATTTTTTTTGTGACATTTTAACTTGTCTCAAAGAGAAAACAGCAAAAATAACTGTAACCACGTCGAGTAGTAACAGTAGCTCCCTCGAAGAATAACCGTCGTTCGAATGGCACGGAAAAAAGGGAACTGACGTCGGCGAGGACCTCTTATTGCCTGTATGACGTCAGACGGCGTCGCGTTGGCAATTGTGACGTCCTCGTCGACGTGCAGAAGCTAGGAAGAAGATTTCCGTCGGCTGCTGGTGCAAGGGGAGTTTCAATAGGTGAGGAATCCACAGGTAGTTGTATCCATCAGAAGGTGCCCATCTCTGCATAAGCCAGTCTATACCGGTTCAGGGATCCCCCAGCCCTGCTCTGGCACGAAACTGGACAAAGGAAAGGGGAGTGACCACTCCCCTGACCTGCACCTCCCAGGGGAGGTGCCCAGAGCTCCTCCAGCGTGCCCCAGACCTCTGCCATCTTGGATTCAGAGGTGTGCTGGCACACTGGACTGCTCTGAGTGGCCAGGGCCAGCAGGTGACGTCAGAGACTCCTTCTGATAGGCTCTTATGGAAGTCTTATCACAACTCAATTCTGAGGGCCAGGATCAATCTGTTGCTTTTATCAGCAGGAGGTTGAACCCTAGAGAAAAGCGTTGGTCAGCCATAGAGAGGGAGGCCTTTGCTGTGGTCTGGGCACTGAAGAAGTTGAGGCCATACCTGTTTGGCACTCACTTCATTGTTCAGACAGACCACAAACCTCTACTTTGGCTAAAACAAATGAAAGGTGAAAACCCTAAATTGTTGAGGTGGTCCATATCTCTACAGGGAATGGACTATACAGTGGAAGATAGACCTGGGAGTACCCACTCCAATGCAGATGGACTCTCCAGATATTTCCACTTAGACAATGAAGACTCATCAGGTCATGGCAAGTCTTATTGTCCTTCGTTTGGGGGGGGGAGTTGTGTAGGAAAGTACCATCTTGCCTGGCATGTTACCCCCATATTTCACTGTATATATGTTGTTTTAGTCTATGTGTCACTGGGACCCTGCCAGCCAGGGCCCCAGTGCTCATAAGTGTGCCCTGTATGTGTTCTGTGTGATGACTAACTGTCTCACTGAGGCTCTGCTAATCAGAACCTCAGTGGTTATGCTCTCTCTGCTTTCTAAATTGTCACTAACAGGCTAGTGACCAATTTCACCAATTCACATTGGCATACTGGAACACCCTTATAATTCCCTAGTATATGGTACTGAGGTACCCAGGGTATTGGGGTTCCAGGAGATCCCTATGGGCTGCAGCATTTCTTTTGCCACCCATGGGGAGCTCTGACAATTCTTACACAGGCCTGCCACTGCAGCCTGAGTGAAATAACGTCTACGTTATTTTCCAGCCATTTACCACTGCACTTAAGTAACGTATAAGTCACCTATATGTCTAACCTTCACCTGGTGAAGGTTGGGTGATAAGTTACTTAGGGCCATATGTACGAACACTTTTTCCCATTGACACAGAATGGGTAAAAACCTTTGCTACATCTGGCCCTTAGTGTGTGGGCACCCTGGCACTAGCCAAGGTGACCCCACATCGTTCAGGGCAAATTCCCCGGACTTTGTGAGTGCGGGGACACCATTACACGCGTGCACTATACATAGGTCACTACCTATGTATAGCGTCATATTGGTAACTCCGAACATGGCCATGTAACATGTCTAAGATCATGGAATTGTCATCCCAATGCCATTTTTCTGGCATTGGGGAGACAATTCAATGATCCCCCGAGTCTCTAGCACAGACCCGGGTACTGCCAAACTACCTTTCCCGGGGATTCACTGCAGCTGCTACTGCTGCCAATCCCTCAGACAGGTTTCTGCCCTCCTGGGTTCCAGCGAGGCCTGGCCCAGGAAGGCAGAACAAAGGACTTCCTCAGAGAGAGGGTGTTACACCCTCTCCCTTTGGAAAAAGGTGTCAGGGCTGGGGAGGAGTAGCCTCCCCCAGCCTCTGGAAATGCTTTGATGGGCACAGATGGTGCCCATCTCTGCATAAGCCAGTCTACACCAGTTCAGGGATCCCCCAGCCCTGCTCTGGCACGAAACTGGACAAAGGAAAGGGGAGTGACCACTCCCATGACCTGCACCTCCCAGGGGAGGTGCCCAGAGCTCCTCCAGCATGCCCCAGACCTCTGCCATCTTGGATTCAGAGGTGTGCTGGCACACTGGACTGCTCTGAATGGCCAGGGCCAGCAGGTGACGTCAGAGACTCCTTCTGATAGGCTCTTACCTGTGTTACTAGCCTATCCTCCTTCCTCCTTTTCTGGCTATTTAAGGTCTATGCTTTGGGGAATTCTTCAGATACCGAATGCAAGAGCTCACCAGAGTTCCTCTGCATCTCTCTCTTCACCTTCTGCCAAAGGATCGACCGCTGACTGCTCAGGACGCCTGCAAAACCGCAACAAAGTAGCAAAGACGACTACTGCAACCTTGTATCGCTTTATTCTGCCGGCTTTCTCGACTGTTTCCTGGTGGTGCATGCTCTGGGGGTAGCCTGCCTCCTTCTTGCACCAGGAGCTCTGAAGAAATCTCCAGTGGGTCGACGGAATCTTCCCCCTGCAACCGCAGGCATCAAAAGACTGCATCACCGGTCCTCTGGGTCCCCTCTCAGCACGACGAGCGTGGTCCCTGGAACTCAGCAACTCTGTCCAAGTGACTCCCACAGTCCAGTGACTCTTCAGTCCAAGTTTGGTGGAGGTAAGTCCTTGCCTCCCCACGCTAGACTGCATTGCTGTGTACAGCGGGATTTGCAGCTGCTCCGGCTCCTGTGCACTCTTCCAGGATTTCCTTTGTGCACAGCCAAGCCTGGGTCCCCGACACTCTAACCTGCAGTGCACAACCTTCTGAGTTGTCCTCTGGCGTCGTGGGACTCCCTTTTCTGACTTCGGGTGGACTCCAGTTCACTCCTCTTCCAAGTGCCTGTTCTGGTACTTCTGCAGGTGCTGCCTGCTCCTGTGAGGGCTCCCTGACTTGCTGGGCGCCCCCTCTGTCTCCTCATCCAATCTAGCGACATCCTGGTCCCTCCTGGGCCACAGCAGCATCCAAAAACCCTAACCGCGACCCTTGCAGCTAGCAAGGCTTGTTTGCGGTCTTTCTGCGTGGGAACACCTCTGCAAGCTTCTTCACGATGTGGGACATCCATCCTCCAAAGGGGAAGTTCCTAGTCCTCTTCGTTCTTGCAGAAACCAAAGCTTCTTCCATCCGGTGGCAGCTTCTTTGCACCCAAAGCTGGCATTTCCAGGGCATCTGCCCACCCTGGACATTGTCGCGACTCTTGGACTTGGTCTCCTTGTTTCACAGGTACTCAGGTCCGGAAATCCACTGTTGTTGCGTTGCTGGTGTTGGTCTTCCTTGCAGAAACCCCCTATCACAACTTCTGTGCTCTCTGGAGGTTATAGGTGCACTTTGTACCTACTTTTCAGGGCCTTGGGGTGGGCTATTTTTCTACCCCTCACTGTTTTCTTACAGTCCCAGCAACCCTCTACAAGCTCACATAGGTTTTGGGTCCATTCGTGGTTCGCATTCCACTTTTGGAGTATATGGTTTGTGTTGCCCCTATGCCTATGTGCTCCTATTGCAATCTATTGTAACTTTACACTGCTTGCATTACTTCCTTTTGCTATTACTGCATATTTTTGTTATTGTGTACATATATCTTGTGTATATTTGGCATCCTCATACTGAGGGTACTCACTGAGATACTTTTGGCATATTGTCATAAAAATAAAGTACCTTTATTTTTAGTATATCTGTGTATTGTGTTTTCTTAGGATATTGTGCATATGACACTAGTGGTATAGTAGGAGCTTTGCATGTCTCCTAGTTCAGCCTAAGCTGCTCTGCTATAGCTACCTTCTATCAGCCAAGCTGCTAGAAACACCTCTTCTACACTAATAAGGGATAACTGGACCTGGTACAGAGTGTAAGTACCCCTGGGTACCCACTACAAGCCAGGCCAGCCTCCTACAATTGGGACTCTCCATTACGGAAGAACAGTGGCAATACTGCTGTACGCAGACAGGGCAGTTGATGATGATCGCTGTGCACGGTGCTGGACGGAGGGGGGCTGACTTCCCACACTTGGCTTGGATATGCACCCTAATAGATGTATATTTTGCCGAGATAGAAGCAGCGCTGACCCTAATGATAGGGCACAATATTACCCTCACCCCAATCATAGCACTCCTAGGATATGCTGGGGAAATTGACCAAAGCTATCGGAAATATACAGCACTGAGCCTACTCCTGGTTAAGCGCAGAAATGCCTGTAGATGGGGGTGGAAACGTGTGCCCAAAATTTAAGGACTGGCTTGGCGACCTGATATATTGCCAAGACCAAATGACAACATATGCTGACCAACTTCCCCACGGTCTAGGCCTAGAGACATATTGGATCCCTTGCAGACGTACCTCTTGATCCTGTCGCCAGACACGAAGATGGAGACCTAACCTACCAGTACATGCTGAAGCCTCTCTCTACAGTCATACACACACTGAGGTCACCTGCAATGGTGTGGATGTCTCCGCTTCACCCGGTGCCTATGACCCCAGTACTCCTCAATGCGACATTTGGTGCTCGCGGGGCTGGTCACTGGAGTGGTGTTATGCCAGAAAACATTATCAATTGTATGGAAACATATCCAAATACATGTAAATACCCCCACTTATGAAAATTGGTATAACCCTGTTCAAATTTGGTGGAAGGCAAATGTGGGTACCATGTAACAAAATTTAATAACGTCCAGTTGTAGCATAATCAAACGTCAATGTTATTGCTGTTTACAGTTGCACGTATGCATTATGTGAAAAAATGTAATAAAGAAATTTATCCCCCCAAAATTGGTACATCACAGTAAATGTTACACACACTGATTAATATATATTTTTTCATCAAAGATTCACATGCAATTCACAATGTGCTACAGATTACACCTTGATGCATTTGAACGAGTTACTTACCTTCGGTAATGCTTTTTCTGGTGCATACCCTAGCTACCTGTGGATTCCTCACCTTATGTATTCTCCCAATGTGCCAGCATTCGATGGAAAATTTTCTTCCCAGCTGTCGCGTGGGCTCTCATTATCCTAAATGAGACTACTGGATTTCTATGCAGCAGGATCGATAACTGTGTGGGGGACTGAGTCTGACCCACGTGTAAGGAACTCTGTCACCCTAAATCCGGTTGTTGCTCCGGCTAACTAGCAGTGCCTCATTTCTCCCACGGGGAAGAAATGATTGGGCAGCCGAGCGCATGACATCTTTGGAACTTCTCAGGGAAGTCGTGGTCACTCAGATCCAAACCAACTCTCTCATTCACAATATGGTCTCATATACAAATGACAAAGACAGTATAAGTTTTATATAATGTTTTAATAAAACAACTGTATTTTAGATATTAAGGCGTGAGCCGCAATAACCAGAACAATACAACATAGTAGGATTGATATAGTAACCAGGAGAGTAAAACATAGAAATAAAGCTATCATAATTCCTAACCGTTTCTACTCTCCCTCTGCTTGTTCTATTTAGAGCACAGCATGTTAAGCTTTCAGCTTGCCTTTCTGTATCACTAGGGAGACGGACACACTCATACCTGAGCAAAGGCCTGTGATCTGGTTCAGCATCTGCAACGAGGCAGTCAGCGTCTAGTTGTGGTTCCCTGGTCGGAATCTCCCTCTTGCATGTATTGGGACAAGGAAGTGATTTTATAACTAACATGTCATCGTGATCACAAAATGTTCCTACGCAGGAATGGCAAGTCTAGACTCCTACCACGTCTATCGGCAATGTACCAGACTGTATCCTTGACTAAAGCACAGAGTGAATATGTTATGAAGAACTCCAGTGCTGAAGTAGGCAAAACAGTGTGATATGAATAAAAAACAACACCGTAGAACTGGCTATTCTGTAAAATAACAGTACAAAGCCTAATAGAAAGCATTTAGAGCAAAGTGCACAGAGGCTCTAAGCTGTTAGCAAATGAATAAAATATATTTAGGGCAAAGTGCACAGAGGCCTAAGGCCTGAAGCTAATGCGCAAAATATACGTAAAACTGACCACACTACACCCTCCCCTTGTCGGTAGCAAGTGGTTCCAACAACATAAAACAAAAACATGACCTAAATTTAAACCCAACATTTCGACAAGATGAGAAGACAACAAAGTCATAAATTTAGGAAACATGTGACAATAGAGCGAATTGCAATATAGTGTCAAGTTAGTCGGGAGAGAGAGAAAAAAAATAATCCAATTGTCAAACAGAAGCAACAGAACGTAGAAGCTCCTCCACTTCGAGATATGTCAATATCGGAAGATCCACGCCACAAAGTACCATGGAGCAGGTGTGTTCCAAAGCCCTAAAACCATTCAGGGCGGCACCCCGTGTAGTGCCACGGAAAGAGACAAAACCATCTTCCTCCAGGAAGGGAATCTCATAATCCGCTTCACGAAGCAAACGCAACCGCAGTGCACAAGTCTGGGAATGAGCCCTAATCGGGAACATCAACAGATCAAGATCAACCACTGGAGAGCGCTGCAGTGAGAGACAGAAAGCCAGTGCATGTTCAAACGAGCACCAAAGGCACCGAAACACGGGTTGCACACAATCCAAAACCGGTCGGAACGACAAAGACCAGTCACACTCCAAATGAGCCAGGAGTGTTGCTCCAAAACGCTGCATCATGCGTTCACGACACAGCTGCGCTGACGGGAGCAGCAATACAAGATCTCGTTGCGGCGGGACAGCCATTGCGAAAAAATAGCAACAATAGCAAAACTCCAGCAAATAAAGCCAAAGTAATTGGGAAACCCCCAAAAATGCTTCCGAAAATAGAGTGTATAGCCGAAGGTATCAAACCGAATACGGAAGAGAAGGTGTGAACGAAACCAACGGCTTTGAAAAAATGAGCAATACCAGCAGTGCTAGATGCATTAAATATACGTCCCACAAGTTCACCGAAGTGACTCAGAAAGTTAGTATTCAAAAGGGACTGTATCTCCGCCGATGACCTTGCCACTTGAAGTGCGTAGGTCTTGCTAGCAGATGTAAGGGCCACATGCTTTTGAAACAATAAAGCTTTCAGCCGACTCAACTTGTCGAAATCAACCTTGGAAGTATAAGATAAAGTAGGGTGTAAATTGAGGAAATGTGGCGCTCAGGGTACCAATTTACCCAACGTAGATATTGGGGAACCTCTTGAGGGAACACACCCTACCCTCTGAGGAAAAAAACAACCTCAAACCAAAGAAATTGACACAACGAGGGTCCCCTAATTGTTACCTAGAAAATACTTTTAAGTCAAAAATTATCATAAAAAATTAGTTAATAAAGTACATAAGTCCATGTTGCACACAATGTTCCTAGATCCAGGAGTCAACCACTTATTGATAGATGAGTTCCAAGTTTATTCCAAATCTGATTAACATTTGACAGTCTGAAGTCCACAAGATGTTATCCTTCCAGTCTCTGATTGAAATTCACAAGTGAACAGTCCACAAGATAAATTAATCCAGCCAACACGTGTTTCGTCTTGGGAAGTTATTTAACTCCCTTACGACTTCTTCAGGGCTAGAAATCATAGAATATAATACAACAACATAAGTTAGAGAACCAAAATGCTCAATCGTCAAAACTAGAGTAAATATATATAACACCCAAGGGAAGTGCAAATTTAAAAATTAGTCACCAGAAATAAGTAAGCGAACCAGTGCAAAATACACCCACAACCTAAAAGGTTATTAAAAAATACTTGGACAATAAATGATGAATCATCCATAAATTACAGAAAACATGCAACCATGCTATGTGACCATACAAAACCATCCTAATTAAAAATTGAAGCCAAAGAAAGAGGAAACAAATATCCAAGCCACCCAAAAAATACACCTCAGTGTCATCATTCAAGAATTATATTCACAGAAATACCTTGCTGAATAATCAATATTCAAGAAATACTCAATGAAATAGATTACTTCAATCCAAATACACTTGCAACACTTGTGATGTGACAACGTAACATCCAATCCACTGTCAAGATAGAAAAATTAATTCAAAATAGTTCGAAGTAAAAACGTTGTGGCTAAATCTCTGTAGAGATAATATAACTCAATGTATTAATATATCAAAGCATAAAAGACAACTAGACCCTACAAACGAAGATTCGACCAAATCTATTGACAATTGTAAAAAGAATATATTTATTAATTTTAATTCACATAATATCCCAATTATATCGCCTAGCAGATTAGCCAATTATCGTAACTAGAACCCAAGTTCAAAAGAAAAATGAAAAACTCACCCCGTTCGTCAACACTTTCAAAAAATGATAAGCTGCGTCTACCGGTACGGACGCATAGCGAGTGCGCTACTCTAGCGTCTCCGAAACCGGAAGTAAAGCGCGTTTTGGTCCTTTTTCTATGTTTATTGCCCATGGGGGCACCCGGGAAACCCGGAAGTTTATTTACTTTCGGTTTCGGAGACGCTAGAGTAGCGCACTCGCTATGCGTCCGTACCGGTAGACGCAGCTTATCATTTTTTGAAAGTGTTGACGAACGGGGTGAGTTTTTCATTTTTCTTTTGAACTTGGGTTCTAGTTACGATAATTGGCTAATCTGCTAGGCGATATAATTGGGATATTATGTGAATTAAAATTAATAAATATATTCTTTTTACAATTGTCAATAGATTTGATCGAATCTTCATTTGTAGGGTCTAGTTGTCTTTTATGCTTTGATACATTAATACAATGAGTTATATTATCTCTACAGAGATTTAGCCAAAACGTTTTTACTTCGAACTATTTTGAATTAATTTTTCTATCTTGACAGTGGATTGGATGTTACGTTGTCACATCAACCTTGGAAGTAGCAATATGAGGCCAGATGTCCGCTACCTCCCTAAATTCAGTAGGGGGAAACAACACATTCCCGCAGCACGTAACGGCCTTGTTGACAACGACGATGTAAACTATTCCGGCACGCATGCCACAGCAGCGTTCGCTGTTAAGAACAATGTAACTGCCGTTAGAAAGCACCTGAAAAGTGTTTTTAATTACCGGGACCGGAACTCCCTTCAGATAACAAGCTAAGTTAGCAATCGAAGCATTACACGCTCCGTGCAAGGACAGCTGTTTACAAACCATGGAATGGCTAACAGAAGTTTCGCAGTCGCTACCGCTAAGAAAAACGTCCCGCAGACCATTAACACATCTGTACTGAAAAGGAAGCTCCCACACCTCGTGTATGTAACTGTCACCCAATAGTTCATATCTACCCTCCGGAATGTGCTTCAAACAAGAAGTAAATTGCAGAGTGGAGATAGGCAAATTAATAACCCCATGAATCAACCACTCAGCTGACGGAATCTCAGCCACCGTAAAAGGCAGTTTCTCCAACTTTTCAATATTTAACATAACATACGTTGCTTCCTTCTTAGCCATCAATTGTTGTTGACGAGTTAAATTAAAGGAGATAAAGATCTCTCTGGCACGAATGTGCTGCCATGGAACGCGACCCGCCTTCAAGGTCTGAAGAGTCCAACCCAGCTGCATGATAGATCGTGTCTGACTCTGCCCATGATATAAAGAAGACATGTCTGATTTTATAATGTCAATAGCAGAAGAGACAATGCTGTCAATCGTGTAAAAACGGTCAGAAAGGGTATGCATGCCATTATCAACAACAGACAAAGTCTGCAGCAGATTTTCTCGATCAATCTGTCTTAACCGGGCTGCATCCTCCTGCTGGGAAAGTTTCCAAAACTCATTATACACTTCGTATAAGAACCTTTTTCTCCGGGGCACCTTGGGACCTGACAAGAAATCTTGTAAATCAGTACCATTAGACAGTAACTTGAGGTGTGACTTAACTGCACCCAGCGTGGAGTACTTCAACCATTGTTGACAAAGTTTCCCCACACTGTATGTAGTTATTATATCTGCATGTTCTGGTGAAATGTAACGAGGGTCTGCCCTACTAGTCCTGAACCCCCCAGAAGAGGTAACAAAACGTTGATGACACTGATTAGTGTCTACAGGCCACAATAACCACCCGCCCGGATGTAACGATGAAGCGTTAAGCGTACCATTCTGGACCCAATGCGTAAATTCACTAAAAGTAGCATTCACATAGTGCTGCCAGTTATTTAATTTAGAAGGGACAGGTATTCTAGGCAAAGTCAATTCTCTAATCGACGCCAAGCCCAAACAACTAGTCTGTTGTACTGTGTCATTGAGGAAAATCATTTGCACAGGGATAATGCATGCTCGAAATAATGTATCTCTGCCTTGCATCTGCCAATTTTTCGTACCCCAAACACTTTTCAAGTCAACAGTCTTCAACCAGTATTCATATCCTTCGACCGAAAATTTTGATACAAACGAATTAGAATACAGTAATTTAGTATCGGTCAACAAAATTTGCTTATTAGAATACGGTGTCACTTTAAAATAGTAAGACTTAGCGTTTCGCTGATCATGCCCAGAAAAATATGCAAATTTATCATTATACGTTTTCGAACTCCCTTGTGGAGGAGTCGAGCAATGTTCCCATTGTACATAATGAAAGATGGACTTAGGGCTACTCGCTTTGTGAATAAAGTGGTGTCCATAATAGGTGTAGCAAAACATATCACCATGATTATCTTTAAATTGGTAAGCATCTTCATCGTCATAGACAGTATAATATTGCAAATATTTTAGCATAGCATCAACTGTCTTCACATCCCAATCATCAGAAACAATGCCTGGAATAACAATATCATTCATTGATAACTTAAGAACATACGGTATTTGAATCAATTCAGTGGGACCATATATTTCAAACATTACTTTATCCCACACAATTCCATCCGGAATTGGTATCGCAGAAATGTTCACATTGGATATGTCTCTTCGAACCATATGAGACGAAAAATGTGGTCTCAACACAGTCTCCACGTGCTCAATGTCTGATCGATCAGGAAGAAAATGGCCATGTATTACCAGAAAAAAGGTAACCACAAATCCCAACCAAAAAAAAATAGTCAGTACAGCCATAAAAAGCCACAAATAGTTCCAAGGAACAACAAAATATGTACGTTTAAGCCAACTTAGTAGCTTACGTGGACCTCGGATTGAAGACAGCGAAGACGAAGAGCTGGATACAGCCGCATCCGCGTCGTTGAAGCAGCCAGAGGCAGTTCTCGCAAAAGGTGCAACAGTGAACAAGGAAGCTGATGGAGGTTCTCTCCTAGGTACGCTATAAATCACATGTTCAGAAACATCAGTAGAATGTACAGCAACTTGAGAAAGAGAATCGATATCAATTGTCGACTGTGGAACAATCGCAAGATCATCTTCCACCCTCCCCAAGCTCGGAGAGGAAACATGGTCGGGGCTAATCACCTGCAGCGGGACTTCTTCCCCAGTAGTGAGAGGGATGCCGGAACTACTGGGTGTCCCTCTTGGTCTGCTGTGCAGAATCGGCCACATGTTGTAACTTGACATTATCAATGGAAACAAAACGATTTCCTTTGGACCCTTGCAGCGGCGGCAAAATCACAGTTCTCGTGCCGCTCACCCCAACACTGGGACAGGTGCTCGATAAGAAGGACCAAATTCTTTCTTTACTGCGACCTTTTCACGCACTAGATCCCCAATCCTGGGTATCCAACCAGTAGGTGTTACTGGCTCATCCTTAATTCCTGAGGAGGCAGCACTTGCAGAAGAGTTATCTTCACGGAATTGTTGTAAATCCTGCAAAACAGTGACACGATCATTTATGTCAAAGGGCGTTTCTGCCGCCTCCACACCAGGACCATCTAGATCAGGAACATACATTTGTGTTCCGAACAGGCACTCATATGAAGTACGACCCCCCAGTGACCTTCTAGGCAAGTTATTAAGTGCTCTCTGTACTCCATACAGGTGGGCTAGCCAACTACGACCCGTACCTATAACCCTGGCTGTTAAGGATTGCTTTAAATCACGATTTAAACGCTCCACGACAGAATTTCCCTCGGGATGAAATGGAGACGAGAATTGGAGTTGGACCCCCAACGAAGCCATGGTGTCCCTGAATGCCTTAGAGGTAAAAGCAGGGCCCTGGTCCGAATGAAAAGCCGCAACTGCAAATGTATCGACAAAGATACGCAAATCTTTAATAACAGTCCGAGCGTCAGCCGAGCGCTGTGGCCAGACCCACACAAATCTGGAGCACGAATCGACTGCAACCAATATGTATTTGTATGCACAATCTGGTGTCAGTGGACCACAATGGTCCAAGTACACACACTGTAATGGTCTATTTGATATTAGAAGAGGAGTCTGCTGCGGGCGTCTAGCCGACGATACTTTAATTTGTTGACACACGTCACAACAAAGGACATACTGCTTTGTCTCCTTATAGAGACCAGGCCACCAATAACGGGCCTGTAAAAGCGAAATCGTTGCAGCCACACCAGCATGCGCAGATGCCACCCCTTCATGCGCTGCAGAAATTAATCGAGGTCTCTCAATCTTATTCGGTAACTCACGTACACCAACGCCTGGAATATTAACAACAGCATTTAGTGCACTACTCAAGCAGTAACTATATTTAGAAGGGAATCCTTTAGGAAATGGCGTGCCATCAGCCGTAGCTTTTATGGCAGCTGAAATCTCTATGTCTGGTTTTGAACTCGAACGAGTTACCGCGGCTACAGTGGCGATAGCCACTGCCGACTTTGCAGCCTCATCAGCCAAAGTATTCCCAGCAACGTGTATTCCAACGCGCTGGTGTCCAAGTGTATGTACAACATGGACTTTAGGAAGCGTCTCTTTCAGACCCGCAACCTTACCCCACAACAATTTATGTTTAATGGTGTTGCCTTTAGAATCTCTGAACCCATTCATTTTCCAATAATGCAGATATTCATTGAAGGATTGCACACAGTAGTAGGAGTCACAGACTAGCAAGGTCAATATCGCCGGCTCTGCATGCTCCAACGCTAACAAAAGAGCTTTGAGCTCAGCCAGCTGCGCCGTGCAATCTCCCAATGTTTTAGTATAAGTATGTCGGGGGCAGAAAACTCCCCCCTCCATAGTCCCGCTCACCACCGCACAAGCAGCAGAATACTGTTGTTTAGTCCCTACCGCCGGTTGCGCTGAGCCATCGGTATACATGACCACTTCATATTGGTCAATAGGTAATGTGCCAGCAGGAACCGGGTACTCTATTTCATATTGAAGAAATTCTTGAGTCTGCAGCTGAGGTTCAAATATGTAATCTACATCAGTGGCCGTCAAAGACGTAGCCCATTGTATCCACCGCGGTTGTAAAGCTTTCGAATTAGGAACACTCGCTTTTGTAACAGCCTCCAAGGCCGGAATTGGGGAAACAACAATAATGCGTTGGCCCTGGGCTAGCGGTCTTTCTTTGATCACAGCCATCTGTACTGCAGTGAGAATTTTCTCAGTCTGTGCAAAACGTTGTTCTGCAGCAGAATACAAGTGGGACTTGTATGCTATCGGGACTGTCCCCCCTTCATTAAAGGTGACATACGTAAATCCAACAGCCCCAGGAATCACCCTGATGACCAAATGAGTTTTATTGTCCCGCGTGTGTAAATGTTTAACCGCTAAGAGATCATTCTGCAGCTCTCGCAGTATGTGTGTATGCTCAATCGTCCAAAATCTACTTGAAAAATTCGGGCGAATCAGTTCATATAAGGGTTTTATACGTGTAGCATAATCAGGAATGTAAGTTCTGCCAAAATTCAGAAACCCCAACAAAGACTGGAGCTTCCGAACCGTATTAGGAGGCTGCAGTAAAGCACATTTCTCCAAAAAATGTGGCGCCAGGCTCTTGCCCTCACTCGATAACTCATATCCCAGGAAAATAACACTGAGGAAGGCAATCTTCGATTTCTTAAAATTAAACTTATAACCAATATCAGCAAAACCCACAACAATGCGCGATACGCGACTGAGATGTTGTAGAATCTCATCGTCCGTCAAATAAATGTCATCAACATATGACAACGCCTCAGGGTCCAACTCGTGCAGAAGTTCAGTCACACGAGCCGAGAACAGTCCTGGGCTATTCTTATACCCCTGAGGTAAACGACAAAACTTTTTCTGAGAGCCAAACGCACTGAAACCGGTATAGTCCCGACTTTCGGGTGCTATATTCTGGCAGAAAAATCCTTTCGAGATATCCAAGGTTGTTTTGTATTTTTTACGCACTATATTATTCATAAGCGCAGCGCTATGTGAATTCTGTATAGCATATGTGCGTGTATGACTATTCAAATGTCTGTAATCCACCACTATCCTATAGGAATGGTCCAGTTTAGCAACCGGAAATAAGGGATTATTCATCGGCGAGACACAAGGCTCAATCACACCTTGGTACTCCAATTGTGTAAGAATTTTCCGAACCGATGCCCTTGCTTCAAATTTAATAGGATATTGCGGCTGTGGCTGAGGTTCTCCTTTAATGGGAATGACATGATAAGGTGATTGTTTATCCCACCCCACATTATTTCTATATAGGGCGGGGGCTTGTGCTAGAGCCCATGATTTACCATATGACTCCGCTAGTTCTCTCGGAACAAGTGGTGAAAAGGAAGGCGCAATAACCTCCTCCCCAACTGGACAGTCGCGAACAAAGTCAGGTGGCCAATCTTGTTCGGCCAACAGGACATCATATGATTTCACCATATGGTCCCAAAAGATGGCGTGTACAACGCGGTCAATGTCCCCTTCTAATCGTAGAGTCACAAGATATACTTGATCAGGATCAGAGACTCGCATATCCGCCGTCTCAACTTGTATGAAGTCATCAGTTGCTTTCGCCTCCAGATGCTCTAGAAGACTCCGGCGAACTATTGTGACCTCTGCCGCGCTGTCTAACAGCGCTAACGCCCATGTCTTGTTCGTCAAGAGAACTCTCTTCTTGAGCGGCATGTCTAACTGAAACTGCTGCCACTTTCTTCTTTTTAAACTGCTGTTTTTGTTGCAGCGGTTTCTCTTCTTGTTTAATAGAAACCTCCGCTGAGCGTTGTGAATCCTGTCTCGGTTTCACGTACTCCGTCCTCCGCTCTGACCGCCCACCTCTCTCACTTCTTTTCTCCGAGGAGTCCTGAAAGGAACGAGATTGGCGCGGATCAGTATATTGATATCTATCAGGCGTCTTCAAAGTATCCCTATTGCAGAGATTATACTTATTTTGTGGGGTCTCCGGTTGCGGAGACTGCCCACCATCTTTCTTAGGTGTTTGCTGTTTCTTATCCCAGCGCTTTTTCGCACCCTCAGGTTGCTGTTGCTTAGAATTATCCTTATTATTTTTACCCTGCAATTGTGGTTTCTTCTGTCGAGCCCCTAGGCTATCACGACCAATACTAGAATATGTTTCAGCTATTATTCTCGGAAGTTCCCGCTCCTGATTAATCTGCGGAACGTCCCGAAGACGCATTCGCACTGCTAGTGCTACAGCCTCCCCCTTGAGATTACTCAAAATAATAGAAGAAACCGCGTCAAAATTACCCATCAATTGCATGCCTAAATCCAAGGCAGGGGCAGCCCCATATTCATCCTGAATTTGTTTAAGCACCTCCGGCAAATTAGCCAAAGTCGGTGTACCGTGTGCCGTAGTATAGAGAGCGGCAAACACCGTGCCCCAAGTAGTACAAAGATCCACCGTAGGAACCATCCCATACGGCAAACACATCGTCAAAATTCTATGCTTATCCTGAGGTCCCGTATGGGGAAATACTGCTTCCAGCGTATTAATTTTTTGCGCCAGCCAAAATGGAGTCTCCTCACGTTTAGCCGGTACCTTGCCCATTACAGAGTGTACAGTGGCTGGATTTATTCCCGGCACCACCGCATGTGGATGAGCTGGAGCAGCACGCGCTGCATTAGTATTTAATGTCTGCATCACAAACTGAACTAATCGTCTGTACGTTGCAGTTAATTCCACATATAAACGACGCACTTCAGCCACTGCCACATTTGCCACTCCAGGATATGGTGTATATGTAGCCAATAAAGGCCAGGTCGGACCATCATTACTCAACGGACCTAACCGTACTGGTGTTACTGAATGTGGGAGGGCGCCATCAAGCCAATTATGGTGTTCTTGATAAGATAAAGGTATTTCTAAGTATGCATAAGCCCTGTATTGTCCAGGGACATTCGCAACAGTATATTCGTGAAAAGTATTTGTACCCCCATCAGCTGCTGGAAATACGACCCAAGAATAAAAAAGTTCTGTTCTATAGGCTGCATGGGCGTCCACCACAAAAGTGACCGGACCCCCCTGGACCGTCAGTCCATGTGCTATCAGATGACCCGTGAGCGAAAATCGCATATTAAGCGGTATATTTACTACAACTGGATTCGCCATTAGTATAACAATAATAGCTCTAGGACAGAGAAGGCACACCAATATCGGGGTATTTCCTTTCAAAGTTCAAGCTTGAACAACCAACCACTCAGTAATAGGATGTACCCAACCTGTGGTGGCGGAAACCCTCAGCCCCACGGACGTCTCCGCATACGGAACCGAGGAGTCAAAATATATACGAGACCGAGAGAGTCAGTCGGACCCAAACATTAGAGCCAGACCAAACGTTGGCGGCACCATGTCACGTGGGCTCTCATTATCCTAAATGAGACTACTGGATTTCTAGGCAGCAGGATCGATAACTGTGTGGGGGACTGAGTCTGACAGACGTGTAAGGAACTCTGTCACCCTAAATCCGGTTGTTGCTCCGGCTAACTAGCAGTGCCTCATTTCTCCCACGGGGAAGAAATTATTGGGCAGCCGAGCGCATGACATCTTTGGAACTTCTCAGGGAAGTCGTGGTCACTCAGATCCAAACCAACTCTCTCATTCACAATATGGTCTCATATACAAATGACAAAGACAGTATAAGTTTTATATAATGTTTTAATAAAACGACTGTATTTTAGATATTAAGGCGTGAGCCGCAATAACCAGAACAATACAACATAGTAGGATTGATATAGTAACCAGGAGAGTAAAACATAGAAATAAAGCTATCAGAATTCCTAACCGTTTCTACTCTCCCTCTGCTTGTTCTATTTAGAGCACAGCATGTTAAGCTTTCAGCTTGCCTTTCTGTATCACTAGGGAGACGGACACACTCATACCTGAGCAAAGGCCTGTGATCTGGTTCAGCATCTGCAACAAGGCAGTCAGCGTCTAGTTGTGGTTCCCTGGTCGGAATCTCCCTCTTGCATGTATTGGGACAAGGAAGTGATTTTATAACTAACATGTCATCGTGATCACAAAATGTTCCTACGCAGGAATGGCAAGTCTAGACTCCTACCACGTCTATCGGCAATGTAACAGACTATATCCTTGACTAAAGCACAGAGTGAATATGTTATGAAGAACTCCAGTGCTGAAGTAGGCAAAACAGTGTGATATGAATAAAAAACAACACCGTAGAACTGGCTATTCTGTAAAATAACAGTACGAAGCCTAATAGAAAGCATTTAGAGCAAAGTGCACAGAGGCTCTAAGCTGTTAGCAAATGAATAAAATATATTTAGGGCAAAGTGCACAGAGGCCTAAGGCCTGAAGCTAATGCGCAAAATATACGTAAAACTGACCACACTACACAGCTTTCCACGTCGATGTCACAATTGTACGGCACCGCACGGGACTCCATCTGACATCGAGGTGGCAATAAGAGGTCCTCGCCGGCGTGCTGACGTCCGTTTCACCCTTTTTTACCTGCCTTTGAGGCAAACAGGTGAAAACCGACCTCACGACAGCACATATAAATACGTACATACAACCATACTGATGTAACATAAGTACAACATTTATTTATATGAAAATTAATTAAAACATATATACACTTACAATACAAAAGTCTTGGTATGACCAGACAGGCAATGGGGAGGCGGGTGGGACTGTGAGGAATCTACAGGTAGCTAGTGTATCCACCAGAAAAAGCGTTACCAAAGGAAAGTAACTTGTTCTTCTGATGGATACAACTACATGTGGATTCCTCACCTTATGAATAGAGTCCCAAAGCAGTACCGCACTCGGAGGTGGGTGCCTGACTAGTCACAACAAGAAATCCTGCAACACAGAATGTGCAAAATGGCCATCCCTCCTGACTTCCGAATACAAGCAGTAGTGCTTCGCAAAAGTATGAAGGGAAGCCCACGTTGACGCTTTACAAATATCTACCACTGGAACACCCCTAGCCAAAGCTGAAGTGGCAGCCTTAGCCCTGGTAGAATGAGCTCTAATACCCTCAGGATGAATCTTCTTTGCTAACGAATAACAGATCTGAATGAAAAGAATGACTCACCTGGATATGGTTCTTTTATGGACAGCTCTGCCTTTCATCTTTCCCACATATGCAACAAAGAGTTGTTCATCCAACCGGAAGTCCTTTGTTCTCTCAATATAGAAACTGAGAACCCTTCTGGGGTCCAAGCAATGGAGTCTTTCTTCCTCTTTTGAAGATGAGGAGGAGGGTAGAAAGATGAAAGGGTAATAGACTGCCCCATATGGAAAGGAGTGACAACTTTAGGAAGGAAAGCAGCCCTTGTTTTCATCACCACTTTGTCAGCAAAGAATGATGTAAAAGGAGGTTTGACACTAAGGCCCATATTTATACTTTTTGACGCTAAACTGCGCTAACGCAGTTTAGCGTCAAAAAATGTTGCGCCGTCTAACGCCATTCTGAAGCGCCATGCGGGTGCCGTATTTATGGAATGGCGTTAGACGGCGCAATCAGACCGGCGCTGCCTGGTGTGCGTGGAAAAAAACCACGTAGACCAGGCAGCTCCGGCGTTGGGAAAAAATGACGTTAGGGCGTCTTAAAATGGCGCAAGTCAGGTTGACGCTAAAAAATCGTCGTAACCCGACTTGCGCCATTTTTTTTCGACGCCCATCCCCCATCAACATGACTCCTATCATTGTAAAGATAGGAGTCATGCCCCCTTGCCCAATGGCCATGCCCAGGGGACTTCTGTCCCCTGGGCATGGTCATTGGGCATAGTGGCATGTAGGGGGGCACAAATCAGGCCCCCCTATGCCAAAAAAAATTATTTTAAAAAAATATATATATACTTACCTGAACTTACCTGAATGTCCCTGGGGTGGGTCCCTCCGTCCTTGGGTGTCCTCCTGGGGTGGGCAAGGGTGGCAGGGGGGGCCCCTGGGGGCAGGGGAGGGCACTCTGGGCTCATTTTGAGCCCACTTGTCCCTTAACGCCATGCCTGACCCAGGCGTTAAAAAGCGGCGCAAATGCGCCGTTTTTGGCCACGCCCACTCCCGGGCGTCATTTTTGCCCGGGAGTATAAATACCACGTAAAGGCCTGGGAGTCATTTTTTAAGACGGGAACGCCTCCCTTGCATATCATTAACGCAAGGAAGGGGTTCACGCTAAAAAATGACGCCCACTCCGGGCACTTTGGCGCCCGAAGCGTCTAACGCCATAGTATAAATATGGCGTTAGTTTGCGTTAGTTTAGCGTCGAATTTGCGTCGAAAAAAACGACGCAAATTCGGCGCAACCAGAGTATAAATACGGCCCTAAGGCCCATATTTATACTTTTGGACGCTAAACTGCGCTAACGCAGTTTAGCGTCAAAAAATTTTGCGCCGTCTAACGCCATTCTGAAGCGCCATGCGGGCGCCGTATTTATGGAATGGCGTTAGACGGCGCAATCAGACCGGCGCTGCCTGGTGTGCGTGGAAAAAAACCACGTAGACCAGGCAGCTCCGGCGTTGGGAAAAAATGACGTTAGGGCGTCTTAAAATGGCGCAAGTCAGGTTGACGCTAAAAAATCGTCGTAACCCGACTTGCGCCATTTTTTTTCGACGCCCATCCCCCATCAACATGACTCCTATCATTGTAAAGATAGGAGTCATGCCCCCTTGCCCAATGGCCATGCCCAGGGGACTTCTGTCCCCTGGGCATGGTCATTGGGCATAGTGGCATGTAGGGGGGCACAAATCAGACCCCCCTATGCCAAAAAAAATTATTAAAAAAAAAAAAAAAATACTTACCTGAACTTACCTGAATGTCCCTGGGGTGGGTCCCTCCGTCCTTGGGTGTCCTCCTGGGGTGGGCAAGGGTGGCAGGGGGGGTCCCTGGGGGCAGGGGAGGGCACTCTGGGCTCATTTTGAGCCCACTTGTCCCTTAACGCCATGCCTGACCCAGGCGTTAAAAAGCGGCGCAAATGGGAGTCATTTTTTAAGACGGGAACGCCTCCCTTGCATATCATTAACGCAAGGAAGGGGTTCACGCTAAAAAATGACGCCCACTCCGGGCACTTTGGCGCCCGAAGCGTCTAACGCCATAGTATAAATATGGCGTTAGTTTGCGTTAGTTTAGCGTCGAATTTGCGTCGAAAAAAACGACGCAAATTCGGCGCAACCAGAGTATAAATACGGCCCTAAGGGCCTGAAGCTCACTCACACACCTAGCAGATGTAATAGCTATAAGGAAAACTGTCGTAAAGACCAATAATCGTAAAGGACAAGAATGCATAGGTTTGAACATTGAACCCATTAAAAAAGTCAAAACCAGATTTAAATCCCGCTGTGGCATAAGAAACGGAGTGGGAGGAAAATGTATTTGTTAAACCTTTCAAGAACCTAACAACTATAGGTGATTTGAACAAGGAAGGTTGATCCGGAAGGCAAAGAAAGGCTGACACCGCCGACAAATAGCCTTTGACAGTCGCAACTGCACAACCCTTCTGCGCTAAAGTTAAAGCAAACAACAGAACATGAGACAAATGGGCTCTCAAGGGATCAATTTGTGTCTCTCCGCACCCAGCCACAAATTTTGCCCACCTGCCGGCATAAACAGTCTTAGTGGAGTGTCGCCTGGCCGATAAAATAACATTGACTACTTCTGTTGGGAGAGAGAAAGAACTCAGATTGCCCTGTTCAATCTCCAGGCATGTAGGTGCAGGCTCTGGGGGTGGGGGTGTAGAACATGCCCCTGCGACTGCGAGAGGAGATCTGCCCTGAGAGGGAGACGGAGCAGAGGGCACAGTGAGAGTTGTAGAAGGTCCATGTATCACACCCTTCTCGACCAATCCGGAGCTATTAAAATGACTTGAGCCTGATCTTAGCGAATCTTCCTCAGAACCCGAGGAATCAAGGTTATGGGGGAAACGTGTAAAGCAACTAGTCACACCAAGACATCTGAAACGCGTCCCCCAAAGCTCCTTGCATCGGATACTGGAGGCTGCAGAACAACGGGCAGTGCACGTTCTCCCGAGTGGCAAATAGGTCTATCTGTGGAAAACCCCACATCCGAAAGATGTGAAGGGCCAGGTCCAGATGGAGACGCTACTCATGCTCGGCCAGGAAATGCCGACTGACAATGTCTGCACGTATGATGAGAACTCCAGCCAGATGATTTGCTACCAAGCAAATCCGATGGTCTTGAGCCCAGGAGCAGAGCCGTAGAGCCTCTCTGCAGAGAAGGTACGAACCTACTCCTCCCTGCTTGTTGATGTGTACCACAGTGAGGTAGTGTTGTCTGTCAAGACTTGAACTGACTGACCGCGAAGGGACGGGAGGAAGGCCTTGAGAGCCAGATGTATTGCCCGCAATTCTAACAGATTGATATGAAAAGTCTGTTCCACTGGAGACCAAAGACCTTTGATCTCTAGGTCCCCCAGACGAGCTCCCCACCCTAGAGTAGAAGCATCCGTTATGGCCGTAGCCACCGGAGGTGGTAGTAAAAATGGCCTTCCTTGGGAAAGGTTGCCGTCCACAGCCCACCATGGTAGATCCGCGGCAGCGTCTCTGGAAATTGTTATCGACTCCTCGAGACCCCCTTTCTGTTGAAACCACTGCCTGCGGAGGCACCACTAAAGAGCCCTCGTGCCAGTGTGCATGAGTGACCAACAGAATGCAAGAAGCGAACAGATCGAGCAGGCGCAGGACCTTGAGGACTGGAACAACCGCTCCATTTTGAAACATTGGAATCAATGCCTGAATGTCCTGAATCCGCTGAGGTGGAGGATAGGCCCGAGTCAATGTAGTACCCAGTACTGCCCCTATGAACAGGAGGCGCTGAGAGGGCTCCAGGTGAGACTTGGGAAAGTTTACCAAAAAGTCCAGACTGAACAACAACTGAGTTTGCAGGTGATGCAGCATGAGCTCTGGAGACTTGGCTTTGATCAACCAATCGTCCAATATTCCCTTTCTCCTCAGACTTCCTGCAACACTGCCACCACCTTTGTGAATACTTGAGGTGCTGAAGTAAGACCAAAAGGAAGGACTGCAAACTGGTAGTGTTGCGACCCAACCACAAACCGGAGATACTTCCTGTGTGACTTGAGAATCAGGATATGAAAGTAAGCATCCAGCAAGTTGACAGACATCATCCAATCCTCTTTGTTCAACGCATGAAGCACCTACGCCAGAGTCAGCATCTTGAATTTTTCCTGCTTGAGGAACCAATTCAAAATCCTCAGATCCAGGATAGGTCTCAATTGACCATCCTTCTTGGGGATCAGGAAATATCTTGAATAACAACCCTGACCCCTTTCCTGCTTCGGAACCAACTCCACTGCGCCTTTTGATAACAGGATTTGAACCTCCTGCTGCAACAACAGGAGATGGACTTCCAAACAAAACGAAGTACGGGGACGGGGACGGGGAGGAAGGACATATCCTTTCCTCACAATATTTAGAACCCAGGAGTCTGATGTGGTTAACTCCCACTCGCGGAGAAAAAGACGTAGCCTTCCCCCTACAGGAGAAGTGTGACTCAAAATGGGTAGAAAACTGAGGTTGCTTCCCTTTTTGTGCTCCCCCAGGTGAAGAGGATGATGCAGGGTGCTGCTGGGTGGTTCCTCTTGTCCGAACTCTCCCCGCCCTCTAAAGGATCTATATGGGAGACTGAAAGGCTGTTGGACTGTGGACTGGGGTCTCCAACGATAAACGGCTCCATGCCCAAACCCCCTGAACATCCAAAAGGACCTGAAAGGGGTAGTAGTGGAAGCCTGCAGACCAAATACTTTGCTGTGGTCCTACTGTCCATGAAGCGCTATAAGGCAGAGTCAGCTTTGGCTTCAAACAGCTTTTCTCTGTCAAAAGACAGGTCCAATAGAGTGGTCTGGACATCTGTAGAAAAGCCAGAAGACCTCAACCACGCATGCCTCCTGGTAGCGATTGAAGTACCCATCGCCCTGGCCACTGAGTCTGTAGTATCCAGACCAAACTGGATAATCTGCTTAGCCGTAGCTTGAGCGTCTAACAGTAGCTCACTGAACTGCCCTTGGATGACCTGCGGTAGGACGGCTTTAGCTGCGTCCATCAGGGCATGCACATATCTACCTAACACACAGGTAGCATTTGACGATTTCAGGGAAATACTGCAGGAAGAAAACGTCTTCTTGGCTGACTGCTCCATTCTATTGGACTCTCTGTCCGAAGGAGTAACAGGGAAGGAGCCTGGTGCAGAACGTGCCAAACATGAGGCCTGGACCACTAAACTCTCTGAAGTCGGATGCTTTGACAAAAATCCTGGATCTCCCGGAGCCACCCTATACCGTCTTGCAACAGATCTGTTCACAGCTGGCGATGACACAGGCTTTCTCCAAACCTCCAAGTTAGGCTCCGTAAGAGCATCATTAAATGGAAGCAAGGGTTCTGTTGAAGCCGAAGAAGGATGCAGGACCTCGGTCAAAATGTTCATTCTAACCTCAGCAGCCCGCAACAGAAGGTCCAAGAAATTTGCCGCCTTCCTGACCAGAGAATGGAAGGAGGCCGCTTCCTCTGTACACTCCCCAGGAGATGAAAGATCCCGTTCAGGGGAAGTGTCCAGCCCACTGGCTGAGTCTAGGCCCTCATAATCCCCCAAGTGCTCAGCAATCTCTCCTTCTTCCAGCAGCTGTCTTTGGTACTCCTGTTCTTATAAGAGCCTCAGTGCTCTTCTCCGCGACCTCATCCTGGCCTCCAATCTAGGCGTCAACATAGAGTTAGCCAATGTCGACGACACCGGCTTCAGGACCGACAGACACAGACCAGGAGAAGAAGGAGACACACTACGATCCAAACCGGACCCATCCAGTGCCAGAGCTGAGGGGAAGTGTCCAGCCCACTGGCTGAGTCTAGGCCCTCATAATCCACCAAGTGCTCAGCAATCTCTCCTTCTTCCAGCAGCTGTCTTTGGTACTCCTGTTCTTATAAGAGCCTCAGTGCTCTTCTCCGCAACCTCATCCTGGCCTCCAATCTAGGCCTCAACATAGAGTCAGCCAACGTCGACGACACCGGCTTCAGGACCGACAGACACAGACCAGGAGAAGAAGGAGACACACTACGATCCAAACCGGACCCATCCAGTGCCAGAGCTGATCCCACTGGCGCCGTGGACACATGAGGTTCTGCCATCGGCGTCGACTGTGTATGAGGCGATGTCATCTGCACCGCAGGCCTATAAGGCGATGTCATCGGCGCCGTAGGCCTATGAGGCGACATTACTGGGGACTTATATAGGGCCGGGGAGCCCAATGAGAATGCCAAGGGACCTGTGGGACCAGCCGGAGCACCAGTAGGCGCCATAGCATTAATCATGATGAACATGGCATTCAAAAATGCCGCCGGATCCGCTCCTGCAGCAGGGAAGGCAGGATACCGCTGATCTTCCTGCGGCACTTGGGCCAGCTGGGCATCAGAATCCTGCACCCTAGGCGAAAAGCGAGGACTCTCTTGGGGTGCACCCACCTCAAAGACCCATGGTGCCGGAGAAGCCTGAGGGCTTTGAGGCTGCGGAGTCACCGTAGGGCTATCCTCCCACGTCGCATGAGGCCGTCTAGATGGAGACCTGGATCATGAATGACCTCTAGCCGGACAACGCCGAGAGTCGTGTCTGCGCCACTTCTTATGCTTCTTTGAAGAGGTAGGTGAAGACGATCTCCGATGACTTCTGTGCCCTTTCTTTGACTTAGCCAGAAAGAGTTTGGCTTCTCTCTCTTTCAGCGCCTTCAGATTCATCCTTTGGCAGGACACACACTCCTCCACGTCATGGTCCAAACTTAGGCACCATAAGCAGTCTTCATGAGGGTCCACTACCGACATATGACCCCGCACTCCAGACAAGGTTTAAACCCTGACTTTCTAGGAGGAGGCATTGTAACCACAGACAAAAAGGACACCTTTGAAACAGTAGCTCCCGGAGAGCTAGGAGAAAACTGTTAGTATCGAAGGCATGGAAAAAAGGGAACTGACGTCAGCACGCCAGCGAGGACCTCTTATTGCCAGGGTGATGTCAGACGGAATCGCGTGCTGGGAAGAACATTTTCCATCGAATGCTGGTGCATTGGGAGAATTCATAAGATGAGGAATCCACAGGTAGTTGTATTCATCAGAAATACATTTATAAAATGAGTCATGATATGGGCCCGATATATGTGAGGGAATCTTCCATCTACAAAAGTCCCTTAAAGTATCCAATTTTTCTACATCATTGATTTATCACCTGAACATAACAAAGGACATTGCAGAATGGTTTATGATATGTGTACTCATACACACATGTGTACACATTGGCGACAGTGTCCTACCAAAAATTGTATGCCTATCATAATTATTTTTCACAAAACAGACTGGCTTACATGCACATTTATGAAGAAGTAAGACATCATGCAAATCTGTTACTTTTAACATGAATAAATAGTATTTTGTTACGTTTTTAATCAAAAGTGCAGCCATTTAACCTGATGTTACTAGTCATTTTGGCTCACATTTTTTGTGTATAAAACCAACTTACCCATGTGACTTTTGGAACATCCATTGTATCATAATAGCATTTCACCTGTAATAGGGATAATGCAACGTCCTTCACAATAGTGAAGGAGCAACCCCCCTGACACAATAAAGACCAGTTGCTTGTTTGGTACTACTGTCCCTTATAAAATCAAACTACCTGATTTATATTTGTTGTTTAGGCAGGCATGTGACTGCTCAAACCATTCCTTTGGTAGTGAACACAAATCAGGTGTTCTCAAATTTAATCTACAAAACACATCATCATACACTTTGGGCAAAACGCACACACTGGAAACTGGATGAAGCTGTTAATGAGTCTCATCATTCAAAAAAGGACCTCTTGTAGCACACCACTAAAAGTTGGTTGTGACATACCTCCAGATACAGCCACAGTGTATTGGAAAGATCATCTGGCCTCAAAATGTATTACTGCCATTTTTGTGACTATTGGTGTAATTGATGTGGAATTCCTGTTGTGAGGCAGGATGTCTGTCTCTAGCTGAAGACATGAACCAATAACAGTTTGCCTATTTGATACGGTGTCAAGGTCTTGGTGCAGAAAATTCTAAATGCATAGACTATTTGGGATATGCATAGGTTGCAAAAATTATCTAAAATGTCGACATAGATTTGTTACTTATAAATGTATGACATTAATACATTGAGTTTTTTAAAACTTTTTTTTCAAAATGGGAAACATAACCTAATTGTTATATCTTATTTTTGTTTAAATCTTATCACTATTTTTTAATAATGATGGTGGAAGGAAGACATATAAAAGAAATCCAACAATAAATCCAACACCAGTCTTTTACTTTCTGTTATGTGAATTTCTTTTATTAATACAAATTAACTAAACATAGTCTAAAACATAAAATCAAAGGAAAAAGAAATAAAGTCCATCATGGTAGATGAAACTATTTTTCATGAGCTAAAATTGTTTGAAGTCCAATGTACAATATACAACTGTTTCAATGAAATAGTCCACAGAGTGATTGGTAGGCACACACTGGAGGAAATCAGGGTCAGCGTCTATAGGAGGTGGTGGTAGAAGTCTTGCCACCCTGTCCTGGTGGTCAGGAAGAACGTCCCCTCATGGGGGTGGCTGGTATGAGGGGTGTCCACAGTTGCAAGGACTGGGGTGGGTGGAGCAGTTTCCTTTAGTAGCAGGCCCCCTCCATGTCTGCCCATACAATGGTAAATGTCAGACATCACCCCAGACAGGGAGTACAAATTGGAGTCGTGATTCTGCATCTCTACATTGTGCTCCCTCTGCACCTGCTTTATGTCCCAGCGCTCTGTAAGGACCTGGGCCATCACTTATTGGGACTGCTGTAGTGTTCCCAAGACTCAGTTGTTGGTGGGCTGGGTGACTGATATCCCAGTGGCTTCACGTTGCTGGCCTACTGGTTCCCTCCCAGACCTCTATCCCCCAAATACCCTGTTTCCTTGCGGCAGTGGACCCGGCAGAACTGTAGGTAGTGGTGGTGTTGGCCTAACAGCAGCCAGAACTGGAGGGCACAAGATTAGGGTGATGTCCCTTTGGGCACAAGAAGTGGAGGTATCCTTTGTCTGAGTTGCTGCTGCAGCTGGGGTGGGAGGTGTAGGTGTGGGCCGCGTGAGACTGACTGGAGCTGCCTGTTCAGATGTGGACCAGGCAGGTCCACATCACCTGGACTTGCAGGAGTGGTGTGCTCTCTGAAGGCTTGATTCTGGTCTGGAGTGGAGGTGTCTTCAGTTGCAGACCGTAGTCCACTGGCCCTGGGTGTTGGACCTAAAATAAACTATAAACACTATGGAATTTAAAGTCTTGATTGTACCTCAACATTTTCTTCAGTTGCAAATGAAGTAACCCAAAAGTGAAAATTATGATTAATGGAATGATTAGGCTGGTGTGTGATTTTTATTAACTTACACATGTAGGTTAATTTACACAGATGCAAACTTCAGTAAAAATGTTGAAGGGATGCTCTGAAATGAAAAACTTATTTGGTAAGTATACATTGCATGTACCTGACAATCAGCCCAACACAGTAGAGATGAGAATTGAGAACTAAACAATTCCAAGGCCTACCAGGCTAAAAGAAAGACTATACTACAACTTGTTAGAATTTATGGCATTTGTCATCATATTAACACTGCAACATAATGGTGTACCAATACTACTTATATTGAGCATGCCACAGAACTTGACTGGAAATCTTTGATTCAACAGACTATGAATTACGTAAGCAATTGCATCAACTCAATGGAGTAAAGAGAAGGTGACAATATACTACAGCAACACAACAAATTACATTGTCTTATTAAGCATGAAATGGTGAATGACAAATGCATAGCACTTTGACAAAAGTGCATACAGAAGAAAAGGGAGGTTGAGCAACATCACATTGCATTACTGTTTTCCAGGGACAAAAACATTATGGTAGTTGTAGTCATTTGTAAACACCATTGACAAAATTTGACAATACTTGTTAAAATGTGAGTTAAACGTACCTATTCAAATATCTACATTGAAAACACTCATTTACAAGATGCATATATAGTAAAAAAAACACTTACAAACACTATTCCTTCATGTGCAAATAGGTGTAGTTTGGAACCTGTTTTTATCTTTAAGTAAAACAACACACACTGAAATAAAGCAAGGAACTAGGCAAATGCAAGGGATGATCCATGGAATACAACACACATTCTGGCGAAGCATATTCAGCATTGTTAAAAAGAGAGATCCGACCATGATGGTAATAATTTGGATAAAACAATATATTTTGGTTAATCAATTTTAGATATATAAGTTTAGATAAGGGTCTTGAAACATTCTGAACAGCTACCTTAAGAGCAAAAACTAGATTTATGATTAGTGAGACATTACTAAGTTTAACAGTCTCCACTCCACTAGGGATTCCTTTCAAGCCTTCAGGATGTAGGATCTGCAAGACCTTCTCCTCCCAGGGAAAAAGTTGTAATGGGGACTGGAAAAACGTGTGGAGGACAATGAGCACACTCTCCCCCGCAGGTCATTCCACCTCTTCCTAATTTCCTCCTGTGTGCACAGACTGTCTGCTGTAACATTCACTCTGTCAACTATTCCGGTCCACATTTGCCTTTTCTGAGTTATGGTTGTATTTTATACTTGGGTTCCAAACAATTGTGGCTCTAAATGATTTTATCCCTCATGACTGACAATTCTCCTTTTGTAAAACATGAATTCCTCCTCCCTGCCATAGCGAGTAACTAAAATAATTATCTAGCGCCCAAAAAGTTGATGAAAAATCAAAAACCAAAAGTGAAGAGAAGGTCAAATGAACAGAGGGAGAAAAAAACTGAGAAAAAAAACTGACTTCTGTGTGGCAAATTCAGCAGCAAAATTGTGTTCTGCAGTGAACCATGGGCTGAAATGCAGTGTGTTTTATAGTGTTGCTTGCAGGTGTTCACAATTGGCCAATATAGATCAGGTATGTGCTAGTAGCACCCATTAAATAGTCACTGCCATAGTACAATGCTAAATGGATCCCGCAATGGACTCCCGCCGTCAGGGGACCACCGCTGGTACAACGCCTGCACAACTGTGTAATCTAAAATGGTTTACAAAATCCTGTCATCCCGATGGCAGTAAAATGCTATACACAGCACTGGAGTCTGCCGCGTCTGCTGCGGGATACCACTGGCACGATAGAGTAAACTCCATTGATGCAGATGGACGTTGAAACGCCACAGATCCAAAAACTTCGGTCAGACCTCCGCTAGATTGACAGAGTACTAGGGCCTGCGGCAGGACAGTGGTAAACCCACCAAGATCTAAATCAGGCCCTTTGACTAATTTTCAGAAATTAGTAGCTTTTTGGGATCCACCATCGGTTTCACACCTGGTTCCACCAAAAACTGGAAGGAGGTTGAAAGCACAAAAAATAGGAAATATTGAATATTTCCCAGTAAAATGCCAAAACTGTGGTAAAACTATTGGTTTTCCGAATCATGTTTGCCTGTTTCTGATAGCTGGGAAGATGGTGATTCTAGCACCACAAACCTTTTGTTTATGCCATTTGCAGGAAAAACAGACACCTTCTTCTGCAACAGTTTTTCCCATTTTTCCTCCAAAAAAACAAAATATAGCTATATTTTGAATAATTTCTTGGTCCCCCTCTGGGGGGAATCCACAAACTCTGGGTACGTCTAGAATACAAAGGATGTTGGAAAAAAAGACTCACATTTGGTGAAGATAGCTACTGTAGACAACAAGTTATGGAGGCCTAAGTACAAACTACCCAAAATAGCCAAAAAAGGCTTAGCATTGAGGGGGGAGGCCTAGCAGTGAAGGGGTTAAGTCTGTGGAACATCTAGAAAACAAAACATTACATAGTCAATATTTTTGTTCAGAAATCTTCAATGCAATTAAAACAATATAAAACAGTAAGGGGCATATTTATACTCCGTTTGCGCCGAATTTGCGTCGTTTTTTTCGACGCAATTCGACGCAAAACTAACTCCATATTTATACTTTGGCGTTAGACGCGTCTAGCGCCAAAGTTCATCGAGTCAGCGTCATTTTTTGGCGTGAACACCTTCCTTGCGTTAATGAGATGCAAGGTAGGCGTTCCCGTCTTAAAAAATGACTCCCAGGCATGTGCGTGGTATTTATACTCCCGGGCAAAAATGACGCCCGGGAGTGGGCGGGGCAAAAAAACCCGCATTTGTGCCTCTTTTTAACGCCTGGGTCAGGGCAGGCGTTAAGGGACCTGTGGGCTCAGAATGAGCCCAGAGGTGCCCTCCCCTGCCCCCAGGGACACCCCCTGCCACCCTTGCCCACCCCAGGAGGACACCCAAGGATGGAGGGACCCATCCCAGGGAAGAAAAGGTAAGTTGTGGTAAGTATTTTTTTTAAAAAAAATTGTGGCATAGGGGGGCCTGATTTGTGCCCCCCTACATTCCACTATGCCCAATGACCATGCCCAGGGGACAGAAGTCACCTGGGCATGGCCATTGGGCAAGGGGGCATGACTCCTGTCTTTGCTAAGACAGGAGTCATGTTAATGGCGTCTGGGCGCCCCAAAAAAATGGCGCAAATCGGGTTAAGACGATTTTTTTGCCTCAGCCTGACTTGCCCCATTTTGGGATGCCCAAATGCCATTTTTCCCTACGCCGGCGCTGCCTGGTGGACGTCGTTTTTTTTCACGCACACCTGGCAGCGCCGGTCGGCTAACGCCATTCAATAAATACAGCGCCCGCATGGTGCTTCAGAATGGCGTTAGCCGGCGCTAATTTTTTGGGCGCAAAACTGCGTTAGCACAGTTTTGCGACAAAAAGTATAAATATGGCCCTAATTACCTAAAACCTTCCCTACAGCACAGCTATACATAGCTGTCAGAAATAAGCTCACTTGAATGCATATTGCACATTCCTCCTTATTTGCCAATACCTTCTACACAGCATGTCAAGTGCCCCAGAAAGAGCACATAAAACTTGATACATCTCTTGGTTTTTCTACTACCATAAATGTCATGATTACCTGTTGAACTGATTCCACTGCACCATTACAAAGCCTACATTTTCTTCTCACTCTAAAAAAAGGTGAGGTAACCCAAATTTCAATAATAAAAAAAGAAGCACAGGATTTGTGGATCTCAATGTAGGTGAATGGCTGACGCACCCTGTGGAGAATGTGTGACAGAGGTGATGTAGGAAAGTAGCCTCTTTCTAGCCTTGTTACCCCCACTTTTGGCCTGTTTGTGAGTATATGTCAGGGTGTTTTCACTGTCTCACTGGGATCCTGCTAGCCAGTGCCCAGTGCTCATAGTGAAAACCCTATGGTGTCAGTGTGTTTGTTATGTGTCACTGGGATCCTGCTAGCCAGGACCCCAGTGCTCATAAGTATGTGCCCTTAGCCAGGACCCCAGTGCTCATAAGTATGTGCCCTGTATGTGTTCCCTGTGTGATGACTAACTGTCTCACTGAGGCTCTGCTAACCAGAACCTCAGTGGTTATGCTCTCTCTGCTTTCCAAATTTGCCCTTGTATATGGTACTGAGGTACCCAGGTTATTGGGGTTCCAGGAGATCCCTATGGGCTGCAGCATTTCTATTGCCACCCATAGGGAGCTCTGACAATTCATACACAGGCCTGCCACTGCAGCCTGAGTGAAATAACGTCCACGTTATTTCACAGCCATTTACCACTGCACATAAGTAACTTATAAGTCACCTATATGTCTATCCTTCACCTGGTGAAGGTTGGGTGCAAAGTTACTTAGTGTTTGGGCACTCTGGCCAAGGTGCCCCCACATCGTTCAGGGCAAATTCCCCTGTCTTTGTGAGTGTGGGGACACCATTACACGCCTGCACTATACATAGGTCACTACCTATGTATAGCGTCACAATGGTAACTCCGAACATGGCCATGTAACATGTCTAAGATCATGGAATTGTCACCCCAATACCATTCTGGTATTGGAGGGAAAATTCCATGATCCCCCGGTCTCTAGCACAGAACCCGGGTACTGCCAAACTGCCTTTCCGGGGTTTCCACTGCAGCTGCTGCTGCTGCCAACCCCTCAGACAGGTTTCTGCCCTCCTGGGGTCCAGGCAGCCCTGGCCCAGGAAGGCAGAACAAAGGATTTCCTCTGAGAGAGGGTGTTACACCCTCTCCCTTTGGAAATAGGTGTGAAGGGCTGGGGAGGAGTAGCCTCCCCCAGCCTCTGGAAATGCTTGGATGGGCACAGATGGTGCCCATCTCTGGATAAGCCAGTCTACACCGGTTCAGAGATCCCCCAGCCCTGCTCTGGCGCGAAACTGGACAAAGGAAAGGGGAGTGACCACTCCCCTGACCAGTACCTCCCAGGGGAGGTGCCCAGAGCTCCTCCAGTGTGTCCCAGACCTCTGCCATCTCGTAAACAGAGGTGTTGGGGGCACACTGGACTGCTCTGAGTTGCCAGTGCCAGCAGGTGACGTCAGAGGCTCCTTCTGATATGCTCCTACCTCTTTTGGTAGCCAATCCTCCTAACTTGGTAGCCAAACCTCCTTTTCTGGCTATTTAGGGTCTCTGCTTTGGGGAATTCTTCAGATAACGAATGCAAGAGCTCACCAGAGTTCCTCTGCATCTCCCTCTTCACCTTCTACCAAAGGATCGACCGCTGACTGTTCCAGTACGCCTGCAAAACCGCAACAAAGTAGCAAGACGACTACCAGCAACATTGTAGCGCCTAATCCTGCCGGCTTTCTCAACTGTTTCAAGGTGGTGCATGCTCTGGGGGTAGCCTGCCTTCACCCTGCACCAGAAACTCAGAAGAAATCTCCAGTGGGTCAACGGAATCTTCCCCCTGCTAACGCAGGCGCCAAAAGACTGCATCACTGGTTCTCAGGGTCCTCTCTCATCCTGACGAGCGTGGTCCCTGGAACACAGCAACTCTGTCCAAGTGACTCCCACAGTCCAGTGACTCTTCAGTCCAAGTTTGGTGGAGGTAAGTCGTTGTCTCCCCACGCTAGACTGCAAAGCTGTGTACCGCGTGGATTGCAGCTGCTCCGGCTCCTGTGCACTCTTCCAGGATTGCCTTCGTGCACAGCCAAGCCTGGGTCCCCAGCACTCCATCCTGCAGCGCACAACCTTCTGAGTTGTCCTCCGGCGTCGTGGGACTACCTTTTGTAACTTTGTGTGGACTTCGATTCACTCTTCTTCCAAGTGCCTGTTGGGGTACTTCTGCGGGTGCTGCCTGCTTCTGTGAGGGCTCTCTGAGCTGCTGAGTGCCCCCTCTGTCTCCTCCTCCAAAAGGCGACATCCTGGTCCTTCCTGGTCCTCAGCAGCACCCAAAACCTCTACCGCAACCCTTGCAGCTATCAAGGCTTCTTTGCGGTCTTTCTGCGTGGGAACACCTCTGCAAGCTTCATCGCGACGTGGGACATCCGTCTTCCAAAGGAGAAGTTCCTAGTCCTCTTCTTTCTTGCAGAACTCCAAGCTTCTTCCAACCGGTGGCAGCTTCCTTGCACCTTCAGCTGGGGTTTCCTGGGCTCCTGCCCCCCCCTGGATACTGTCGCGACTATTGGACTTGGTCCCCTTGTCTTACAGGTACTCAGGTCCGGAAATCCGTTGTCAGTGCACTGCTGATGTTTGGTCTCCCTGCAAAATCCCCCTATCACAACTTCTGTGCTCTCTGGGGGTAGTAGGTGCACTTTACTCCTACTTTTCAGGGTCTTGGGATGGGGTATTTTTCTAACCCTCACTGCTTTCTTACAGTCCCAGCGACTCTCTACAAGCTCACATAGGTCTGGGGTCCATTTGTGGTTCGCATTCAACTTTTGGAGTATATGGTTTGTGTTGCCCCTATACCTATGCTTGCCTATTGCAACCTATTGTAATTCTACACTGTTTGCATTACTTTTCTTGCTCTTACTTACCTAATTTTGGTTTGTGTACCTATAACTTGTGTATAGTATTTACCTTCTTACTGAGGGTACTCACTGAGATACTTTTGACATATTGTCATAAAAATAAAGTACCTTTATTTTTCGTAACTCTGTGTATTGTGTTTTCTTATGATATTGTGCATATGATATAAGTGGTATAGTAGTAGCTTTTCAGATCTCCTAGTTCAGCCTAAGCTGCTTTGCCATAGCTACCTTCTATCAGCTTAAGCTGCTAGAAACACCTCTTCTACACTAATAAGGGATAACTGGACCTGGCACAAGGTGTAAGTACCTCTGGTACCCACTACAAGCCAGGCCAGCCTCCTACAGGTGATGCCTGCCTCTATATCTTCTATGTGGTGTGATTTGCCCACTTAACAAAACCAAGGAGGTAACCAAAACTCCAGACTATTTCAATACCTGATAATAACGGTGAAGCAATGTGTGTTTTTGCATGATTGGAGTGAATGAGTGGCACACCCAAAAAGCACATGACTAAAAAGTGTGAAATTTGCAGTACTCTGGGGAACTTGTATGGCACTGTGAAAGCTGAATACCTTTTTGGGCATAAACTAAACTAAACAGCTGAAACATATTGACATGGGGATGGTGGAGCCAGAGCCAATTAGAGCTCCCTGTAGCATCCCTTCATGGTTTTATTCTAGCCAAAGATGCCCTACTAATAAAAAGTTTTGGATTCAACGGTGAGCTATTTTAACCCTTCCCTACTTCCAGACCCCTGCCAAGACGCCCAACTAGGTTCGGGTATGGCTCGTGGCCCGGGTGTGCACCCCCCACCCTCGCATGCATGCAGAAACTTTTGCCCTAATTCTTTTCCTCCTACAGTCTCATTACTCAACTTCTCATTTCACTCCCTTTGCAGTTGGAGTCGTGCTTAATGGCAAACGAGACACAGTACCTTGGCAGGACTGCTATTTCAGATCAGCTTAGCTAGGGCTAGGTACCATCTGAGGGTTCACTGCCATTATATTCATAATATTCATATAAATATTCATTTAAAAAGGCAACAAAAGGTCAACAATAATGGATTAATGTAATGCTGAAAACCATCGACTAACCTCATTTCTGCAATGCTGACCTGTTGAACCAGCACTGTGAGGATGCCATTTTAAAGACTTAAATCAAAACCTCCACCAAGTCACCAAGTCCCGTTGCCATCAAGCACAAGCATAAGTACAAGAACAAACACCTAGGCCCATATTTATACTTTTTGACGCACAACTGCGCCAACGCAGTTGTGCGTCAAAAATGTTACCGCCGGCTAACGCCATTCCAACACGCCATGCGGGCGCCTTATTAATGGAATGACGTTAGCCGGCGCTGCGGACTGGTGTGCGTTAAAAAAAATCACTCACACCAGGCAGCGCCGGCGTATGGGAAAATGGGGGTTGTGCGTCAAAAAATGGTGCAAGTCAGGTCTGAGGCAAAATTCAGGCCTCAAACCGTATTTGCGCCATTTTTTTGTACGCCCAACCTCCATTGACATGACTCCTGTCTTAGCAAAGACAGGAGTCATGCCCCCTTGCCCAATGGCCATGCCCAGGGGACTTATGTCCCCTGGGCATGCTCATTGGGCATAGTGGCATGTAGGGGGGCCCAAATAAGGCCCCCCATGCCACAAAAAAAATCGGAAAAAAATACTTACCCGAACTTACCTTTACTTCCCTGGGATGGGTCCCTCCATCCTTGGGTGTCCTCCTCGGGTGGGCAAGGGTGGCAGGAGATGTCCCTGGGGGCAGGGGAGGGCACCTCTGGGCTCCTTCCAAGAGCACACGTCCCTTAACGCCTGCCCTGACCCAGGCGTTAAAAAACAGCGCCCATCAGGCTGTGCGCCGTTTTTTTAGGCCCACCCCCTCCTGTGCGTCAAAATGACTTCAGAGTATAGATATGGGGCACAGGCCTTAAAGTCATTTTTTGGAAGGGAACGCCTACCTTGCATATAATTAACGCAAGGCTGGTTCCCCCTTCCAAAAAATGACACACATGGTGGAATTTTGACACCCGCGGGGTCGGGTGTCAAAGTATAAATATGGGTCAAAAGTTTTGACGCACATTCGGCGCAAACAGAGTATAAATATGCCCCCTAGTCTTGACCACACAAATGGTATCAAACCTGCCAAAATAGATATCAATGCACCTGATGACAAGGCTAATGAGGCCAACAGCGCGGCATCAGTATTTACTGCCCATTGGGAAACGTCCCACGGAGTCTTTGAGGCATGTAAACTCAATGCCAAGGCTAGAAGGCACCAAAGGAGAGCAACACTGAGACTATGGCGAAGGGAAGAGGTGACCAGAGACAGCTGCTGGCACTCCCCGAACACCTCGAACACCCGTAGAAGGTTAATTCACCTGACAAGGCCAAGAGATGGCAGTTATCAGTGATGAAGGCAGCTTATCTGGGGGTGGGGGGTGCAATGCAGCAGACAGTGGTTGAGTGAGGAGAAAGCCAGTTCCAGCGTCTGCTGGAACAAGGAACACTATAAGTACTTCAGAAGAGCTAGGATCGGCCCAGCAAACTCCCTACTGGGTAATTTCTGCCAGTGAAAGCAAAACAATGAGATATCCTCTCTAGCCATCAGTTCTGTCCTTGAGAAAACTACAACAGAGATGATGGAAGACCTGGAACAGTTAGAGTAAAAAGTGCACTTTACTCCCCTCTAATATAAGTACACTCAAGAGGACATAGAGTTTATACATCTATCCTCAACAACAAGAACTGGAGACATGAGCTTAAGGGCCCCCCACTACGAGCTTACACAGATGGACCAGTTAGCCAAAATTGTTGAACCTACTGGGGCAATTTGTGAAGGACTAGATAATAACGGCCCAGGTATATCAACCAACTGACCACCAACTACAGACTGGGCAACCGCATCTTTTGGAGACGGAGAGAAAAAATCTGGAATGCTCCACCCCAATAGACAATGAGAGGGGTCACGGTAGCCCCCACAGAATATCCATGAATAGGTCTACACAGGCCCCTGGGGAGCCTTTACGTCATCAAATCTTGGAACCCCTGAGAGATATACACTGGAGTCATCCATAGTGAGCAATAATGCAAGCATCGAAGGCGCTGAGCCTAGCTTCATCCAAGCAGGTTTAGGGGCCACATCTCTAGGAGACAGCCCCCAAAAAACACAGTGGAGCATGAAAACTTACCTGACACTATCATAAACACCATCAAGTACTTCTTGATGGTAGCTTTCAAGGCCCTCACATGGCAGTCCCACAAATTAGAACGGATACAAATGCTTGCCCACAGGTTGCTAACGTTAAACAAGAAACTGGACATGCTGAACTTGAAATTAAAATCCCATGTGAACAGAGCCAAGGAAGAAGATGGAGCAGCTGGCATCGCTATAATAGATAAATAGAGACAACTCTAGTGAATCACACAAAACGTCTGAGATCAGGGCTAAGACTGGAGGAGATGCATATCAGTGAGACAACCGAATAAAAGGGCAGGCCCTTGAACATGCAGGCAATAATACTTTGGCAAGCCCACTAGGAGTCACATACACACTGAACCAGGTGAGCAATGCAAAGCGATGACCAGATTAAAGACAACATCATTAAGGGAAGAAGCAAACATGAAGGACATGGCATGGGACACAGGTGAGGGCAAACAAAATGAACTTGCAGTCTCCATGAGCCAACAGGGCACCTTCACCCTACACCCACCTTCACCGTACACCCTGCGGTCAATGAGATCCCGCAACGAGAAGACCATGAAGAGAATAGAGCAACCCTACCTGGTTCTGTAGATATGCTGAAAATGAATAATAATGTACTGGCGCAGGTCAAAAATTCTTATGACCCCTATATTGACGGGAAAAGAAAAAACTGCAAAAGTCCATGAAAAGGAATAAAAGATATAAAAAACGAACACACAACATTCAACCCAGATTGGCTGGTATATTACAGAGAGAAACTAACACAACAAAAAAAGAGGGGGCAGGCTGAAGATAGCAAATTGGAAAAATGAAATACCTATGCGATTTTCCACTCAAATGCAACAACAAAGGAGAACCCAAAACAGAGCTCCTACGAGGACCACCCTACCAACTGCATATGAAATGTCTCTGCATAAACAAGCCTTCACTCGATCCATCTCGCAAAGCCGCTCGCAAAGCAGAATTATAAACAGCGCACACAAGGGTCAATCTATATACAATCTACAGGATGCCTCCAATAATATCTTAGAAAGTGCGGTGGTGCAACCAAACCTATCCAGTTTGTATGATCAAAGATGCAGATTGTGGAGAAGAAGGCAGATGATCCACAACTAAAAATAACAGCAAGTGAGGAGGAACAAGAGAATTAAACTGTCCACGGCCAACAAGGTAACAGTTTGAGACTGGAGAATCAACCAAGCACTATAAACACCATTCCTTGTCCCTCTGCTGATAAGGATGAGGATGGTCATCGACTCAAGCAATATTGATCTTCATTCCAGAATTTGCTTCGAGAGGAGTTTGGGGCACTCCAAACAGGTCAAAAATCGCATATCTTCTAAGAAACATACCACTGTTAGCGTATCTCAACTCGGAGCACTTAAATACTAATACAGTTTAAAATGTATCCCTGGATCAGTCCTAAATAATCAACATTAATGGAGTGGATGGACATCAAAGACTTTAGAAACATCTTAATGTAAAACAAGCAATTTAAGGTATGGGGCATTCTTATCAATGCAAGCCGGCTATGGAAAAATATCCCCTTGCCTAATAAAGAAACAAATTGGCCCCTTCCCCCACATCCCCCCCAGGTGCACATGGAGGCTCACAGCATAATGAGAGGAACAAAGCAACCAGCTACCCATGCATGAGAGAAAGAAATCATAGGCCATCTGAAAAACAACCAGGGAGACAGAACACCAAGCAGTGTCACAACAGTCAACATCTCCCACGACAAACAAGCTAATTGGGGGTGGTTTCTGGCTGCCCTGCTAACAAAGGTCAAGCAAAGTCCCTAGCAGTATGAGAATTATTAAAATAGCGGCCAGACACAGCATCAAAATGATAAGCTGGAATGTTGCAGGATTAAACACTTTGCTGGATAAAAAAGACACCCTTGAGTACCTCAGCATAGTAGCTATCCTGTGTTTTCAGGAAACCTGATCCACCACACCCACAACAATCCCAGGCTATCATGCAATCCACCCAGCAGCACAGAAGAGAAACGTGTTTGGGTGACCCACAGGTGGCGTCTATAGCTTTATAAAACTAGATCTCCAGCTGAAAGTGAAGATATAAAAAAATCTCACCCAAGCCCTGCAGGCCCTTGAATTCGTAGGCCTGGTAGCCGATGGGAAAGCTACACCCATTTTGGTGATAAACGTGTATATATCAATCAGCAAAGGTAATGGAAAAAAAGGTTGTTTTGGACAGCTGCAAACTCGTACGAACTGTTGTTTACAGACACCCGGGACATGAGGTAATTGTGGATAGTGACCTATGTCAACCTGGTGGTGGGTGCACAATGATATCCATCTAAACATTCTAGAAGCTTGCATCAGGGAAATCAACTTACGCTCATGCGAACAGAAGGGTTCTCCAAAGGAAACCCACATTTAGAAGCATCTCTATATTGGACTACATTTTTTTGAGCAAGCATTTGTTAACAAAATGCAACGCATATCAAGTTCAAACTAGAACCGAAAGCAACCACTATTAATTACCACAAACATAAGTTTAAATATCCATAGGTGTGTCCAATCCACCGGAAAGTCACCACTTACCAATGCAAATCCACTTCTAAACAGAGTAAAGTGAGGCCCACCCAGCAAACTTCTTTTATAACAGTGGATATTAAAAAGCTCATCCTTGGCTATTGACCAAAAAGCGACAACAGTTAAGAAAGCTTGGGGGAGCCTAGTAAGAGAACAAAATGTAGCCTTAACTATCAAAAAACTACTATACAAAACCTTGGCTGCAGTTGAGTTGAGTTGAGTTGACACATACTCTCAATACGTGTTGCAGATAAAGAGTACAGTACAGTAAAAGGATGTGCCATATGGTAAGACTTAGACACAGAAGGCAGAAGGACCAGATCACTGACAGTGCACTAAGAGAGGCAAGGAGAAAACACAAAAGACCCCAGGGCCCTAAAAAAAAAAATGTATACAGGATGAGTGGAAGATTATTTATACCCATTTTGCCTAATGCATGTCTCGGGAATTCCGGGGCTACATCAACAGCCTGGTAAATAAATGCTGTTTCTGCACAGAATAGATGGATGCTGTATTGCATATTTGTATGGATAACAAGAAATCCAGGGTCACTCTGGAGGACTTACTTTCAGGTGTTGCGAAGGTGCAAGAAGAGAATCCATTTGAGCTGATTAAAAAGGAGACTTGTGACAACGAAGAGGTTTACCCAAGAAAACCCCACCTGACCTGGGCAAAGAAACATGTAAAGGTACAAAATTGGTCTAATGGCCGGGAAAAATTACTTAATTTTCTGACAAGAGAAGTGATAAATACTGTCTCCGGAAAATAATTTATTTGTTATATTTATTCATATATATTCATGCAGGACGAAGGGGAACAGACCAAAGAGCAGATTGTTTCAATTACACCGAAACATAATACCACGAGTAACATTTACACAACGTAACTAATTATACAATATGTGAGACTATACAAAACAATCACTACAGGTGGTCAAAAATAACAAGCAATGAACCAAGTGTATCAAATGAGAAATTGTCCCAACTAATTCTCCTCTGTTAGAGGTAAAGGTAGTGATACATAGAATACCTCAAAGACGTTATTCACTCAAAAGCGATGGTTGTAGTAAATTCTACTGACAAATGCTGTGCCCAGATTAAGTTACTTCCTGGGCACTTGTATGATGTACTTCTAGAAAGTAAAAATATGTTTTCTACCCAACCTCGCCACAATCCAAAAGGTGTTGACGCGCTAATCACTGCATTACTAATACCGGGTGAGGGCCCTGAGATTTGCGGCTCCTATTCCTCATGAATTTGGACAATAAAATGTTTGCCCAGATTATGACGACCCACCTGGATACATTGATGGAGAGATTGGTCCTTCTGGAGCAGTCTAGGTTTGTCCACGACAGAGACACTTTAATAATTTATGGACACTCTTTGCCCTGCTTCATAGGATACAACTCAAGATTAGTGATGTCTACATGGCCATATATGTTTTCAGTCTGTAATCTTGTGGGGCTCATGGAACTCTTATAAACTAGCCACCTTAATATGGCTACAACGGCTAGAACCACTTCTATACTCCTAGCAAGAACGGCTGCCCTGCCGGCTCTGAGGATACCCCAAGTCAATCTATCATCAAATGGTAGTCTCAAGTAAGGATATCAAGAGTGCGTTTTTGTTTGATTAACCATCAGGTCTAAACTCTTCATAAAGGCACAGAAATGATCTACTGATCGCTGCAAGGTAATTGCAGTACTAGCCAATAAGACAGTATGATTGGCATAGATCAGAGCAGGTACACTATGTTTGTCGAACATGGGACAGTCAACACTAAAAAGTAGTAAGGACAAGTTACTTACCTTCGGTAACGCTTTTTCTGGTGGATACAATAGCTACCTGTGGATTCCTCACCTTATGAATTCTATCATGCGCCTGCATCCGACGGAGAATCTTCTTCCTAGCTGCCCATGTCGACAAGGATGTCACAATTGCACAGCTCCACGTGACTCCGTCTGACGTCACCGTGCCAATAAGAGGTCCTCGCCAGCATGCTGACGTCAGTTTCACCCATTTTTTACGTGCCTTTGTGGCGAACAGGTGAAAACCGACCTCACAATAGTTCCAATAAATACATATATACATAAAACCACCATGATGCAATATAATCAAAACCATCATTTATATATACAGAAAAGCCATCAATATATATACCCCTATAAAACCACATATCTTAATGTAACCAGACAGGCAAAGGGAAGGCGGGTGGGACTGTGAGGAATCCACAGGTAGCTATTGTATCCACCAGAAAAAGCGTTACCGAAGGTAAGTAACTTGTCCTTACTACTTTTTAGTGTTGACTGTCCCATGTTCGGCAAACATAGTGTACCTGCTCTGATCTATGCCAATCATACTGTCTTATTGGCTAGTACTGCAATTACCTTGCAGCGATCAGTAGATCATTTCTGTGCCTTTATGAAGAGTTTAGACCTGATGGTTAATCAAACAAAAATTCTTCTGATGGATACAACTACTTGTGGATTCCTCACCTTATGAATAGAGTCCCAAAGCAGTACCGCACTCGGAGGTGGGAGCCTGACTGGTTACACCAAGAAGTCCTGCAATACGGATCATGCAAAATGGCCGTCCCTCCTAACCTCCGAGTCCAAGCAATAATGCTTTGCAAAGGTGTGGAGGGACGCCCAGGCTGCTGCCTTGCAAATATCCACCACTGGAACCCCTCTTGCCAGGGCCGAAGTAGCAGACTTAGCCCTGGTGGAATGGGCCCTGATAACTTCAGGGGGAACTTTCTTTGCCAACGAGTAGCAAACCTTGATACAAAGAATGACCCACCTGGAGATTGTTCTTTTATGGACTGCTCTGCCCTTCCTCAGTCCAATATGCCCCACGAACAGCTGGTCCTCCAGGCGAAAGTCTTTTGTCCTTTCAATATAAAAACTAAGAGCCCTTCTAGGGTCCAAACGGTGAAGCCTCTCTTCCTCCTTCGAGGGGTGAGGAGGAGGGTAGTAAGATGGAAGGGTAATGGTCTGCCCTATATGAAAAGGAGTGGCAACTTTTGGCAGGAAAGCCGCCCTGGTTTTCAACACCACTTTATCCAGGAAGAACAAGGTAAAAGGTGGGGTTTAACAGAAAGAGCTTGAAGCTCACCAACCCACCTAGCTGAAGTTATAGCAATGAGAAAAACAGTTTTAAGCACCAGAAACCTTAGTGGGAAAGAGTGCATGGATTCAAAAGGTGACCCCATTAAAAAGGTTAAAACCAGATTTAGGTCCCACTGAGGCATTTGAAAAGGAGTGGGAGGAAACCTATTAACTAAACTGTAGGAAGTTGGCTCTGTATGCACTATTTCAAATTAAGGAATAGTATGCACAGAGTCCAAGGGTTCCCCTTAGAGGTAAGATAGTGGCAAAAAGAGATAATACTAATGCTCTATTTTGTGGTAGTGTGGTCGAGCAGCAGGCTTATCAAAGGAGTAGTGTTAAGCATTTGTTGTACATACACAAGCAATAAATGAGGAACACACACTCAAAGACAATTCCAGGCCAATAGGTTTTTGTATAGAAAAATATATTTTCTTAGTTTATTTTAAGAACCACAGCTTCAAATTTTACATGTAATACTTCAAATGAAAGGTATTGCAGGTAGGTACTTTAGGAACTTTGAATAATCAAAATAGCATACACAGTTTTCAAATAAATCACATATAGCTATTTTAAAACTAGACACAGTACAATTTTCGACAGTTCCTGGGGGGAGTAAGAGTTAATTAGTTTTTGCAGGTAAGTAAACCACCTACGGGGTTCAAGTTTGGGTCCAAGGTAGCCTACCGTTGGGGGTTCAGAGCAACCCCAAAGTTACCACACCAGCAGCTCAGGGCTGGTCAGGTGCAGAGTTCAAAGTGGTGCCCAATACACATAGGCTTCAATGGAGAAGGGGGTGCCCCGGTTCCAGTCTGCCAGCAGGTAAGTACCCGCGTCTTCGGAGGGCAGACCAGGGGGGTTTTGTAGGGCACCGGGGGGGACACAAGTTAGCACAGAAAGTACACCCTCAGCAGCACGGGGGCGGCCGGGTGCAGTGTGCAAACACACGTCAGGTTTCCAATGGAAATCAATGGGAGACCAAGGGGTCTCTTCAGCGATGCAGGCAGGCAAGGGGGGGGCTCCTCGGGGTAGCCACCACCTGGGCAAGGGAGAGGGCCTCCTGGGGGTCACTCCTGCACTGGAGTTCCGATCTTTCAGGTCCTGGGGGCTGCGGGTGCAGAGTCTTTACCAGGCGTCGGGATCTGGGAAGCAGGCAGTCGCGGTCAGGGGGAGCCTCGGGATTCCCTCTGCAGACGTCGCTGTGGGGGCTCAGGGGGGGGCAATTCTGGCTACTCACAGTCTCGTAGTCGCCGGGGAGTCCTCCCTGAAGTGTTCTTTCGCCACAAGTCGAGCCGGGGGCGTCGGGTGCAGAGTAGCACGTCTCACGCTTCCGGCGGGAAACGCAGGTTGTTTAAAGTTGCTCCTTTGAAACAAAGTTGCAGTCTTGGGTGAACAGAGCTGCTGTCCTCAGGAGTTTCTTGGTCCTTCTAGAGCAGAGCAGTCCTCTGAGGATTCAGAGGTCGCTGGTCCCTGGGGAAAGCGTCGCTGGAGCAGTGTCTTTAGAAGGGGGGAGACAGGCCGGTAGAGCTGGGGCCAAAGCAGTTGGTGTCTCCGTCTTCTCTGCAGGGTTTTTCAGCTTAGCAGTCCTCTTCTTCTTAGGTTGCAGGAATCTGAGTTCCTAGGTTCTGGGGAGCCCTTAAATACTAACTTTAAGGGTGTGTTTAGGTCTGGGGGGTTAGTAGCCAATGGCTACTAGCCCTGAGGGTGGGTACACCCTCTTTGTGCCTCCTCCCAAGGGGAGGGGGTCACATTCCTATCCCTATTGGGGAAATCCTCCATCTGCAAGATGGAGGATTTCTAAAAGTCAGAGTCACCTCAGCTCAGGACACCTTAGGGGCTGTCCTGACTGGCCAGTGACTCTTCCTTGTTATTCTCATTATCTCCTCTGGCCTTGCCGCCAAAAGTGGGGCCGTGGCCGGAGGGGGCGGGCAACTCCACTAGCTGGAGTGCCCTGTGGTGCTGTAACAAAGGGGGTGAGCCTTTGAGGCTCACTGCCAGGTGTTACAGTTCCTGCAGGGGGAGGTGTGAAGCACCTCCACCCAGTACAGGCTTTGTTACTAGCCACAGAGTGACAAAGGCACTGTCCCCATGTGGCCAGCAACATGTCTGGTGTGTGGCAGGCTGCTTGAACTAGTCAGCCTACACAGATAGTCGGTTTAGGTTTCAGGGGGCATCTCTAAGGTGCCCTCTGGGGTGTATGTTACAATAAAATGTACACTGGCATCAGTGTGCATTTATTGTGCTGAGAAGTTTGATACCAAACTTCCCAGTTTTCAGTGTAGCCATTATGGTGCTGTGGAGTTCGTGCATGACAGACTCCCAGACCATATAATCTTATGGCCACCCTGCACTTATAATGTCTAAGGTTTTGTTTAGACACTGTAGGGGCACAGTGCTCATGCACTGGTGCCCTCACCTATGGTATAGTGCACCCTGCCTTAGGGCTGTAAGGCCTGCTAGAGGGGTGACTTATCTATACTGCATAGGCAGTGTGAGGTTGGCATGGCACCCTGAGGGGAGTGCGATGTCGACTTACTCGTTTTGTCCTCACCAGCACACACAAGCTGGCAAGCAGTGTGTCTGTGCTGAGTGAGGGGTCCCCAGGGTGGCATAAGATATGCTGCAGCCCTTAGAGACCTTCCCTGGCATCAGGGCCCTTGGTACCAGGGGTACCAGTTACAAGGGACTTACCTGGATGCCAGGGTGTGCCAATTGTGAAAACAAAAGTACAGGTTAGGGAAAGAACACTGGTGCTGAGGCCTGGTTAGCAGGCCTCAGCACACTTTCAAATCAAAACTTAGCATCAGCAAAGGCAAAAAGTCAGGGGGTAACCATGCCAAGGAGGCATTTCCTTACATAAACCCTTCAAGAACCTAATCACAATAGACGACTTAAACAAAGAGGGCTGATCCAGGAGGCAAAGAAAGGCTGACAGAGCAGCCAAATAACCCTTAACTGTAGTCACTGCACAACCCTTCTTTGCTAAATCTAAAGCAAATAATAAAATATTGGAGAGGTGGGCCCTCAAAGGGTCAATTTGCTTTTCTCCACACCAAGCCACAAATTTAGCCCACCTGCCGGCATAAACTGTCTTAGTGGAGTGTCGCCTGGCCGATAAAATAACCTCCACTACATCTGGTGGGAGAGAAAAAGAACTCAGGTTGCCCCGTTCCAATCTCCAGGCATGAAGGTGCAGGCTCTGGAGGTGTAGAACCTGCCCCTGCGATTGCGAGAGGAGATCTGCCCTGAGAGGGAGGCGGAGCGGACTGCAAGAGTTGGAGAAGGTCCGTGTACCACACCCTTCTTGGCCAATCCAGGGCTATTAAAATTACCTGAGCTCGATCTTGGCGAATCTTCCTCAGAACCCGAGGGAGCAAGAGTATGGGGGGAAGTGCGTAAAGCAACTGGTTGCACCAAGATATCTGAAACGCATCCCCCAAAGCTCCTTGCACCGGACACTGGAGGCTGCAGAATGACGGGCACTGCGTGTTCTCCCGAGTGGCAAACAGATCTATCCCTGGAGAACCCCACATCCGAAAGATGTGCAAGACCAGATATGGATGGAGACGCCATTCGTGATCGGCCGAAAAATGTGGACTGAGAGTGTCCGCACGTACGTTGAGCACTCCGGCCAGATGATTCACTATCAAGCAAATCCAATGGTCCTGAAGCCAGGACCAGCGACGCAGATCTTCCCTGCAGAGAAGATACGACCCTACTCCATCCTGCTTCTTTATAAACCATATTGCGGTAGTGTTGTCCGTCAGGACCTGAATTGATTGACTGCGAAGGGACAGAAGAAGGCCTTGAGAGCCAGACGTATCGCCCACAATTCTAACAGATTTATATGAAAAGTCTGTTCCAGTGGAGCCCAATGACCCCTGATCTCCAGGTCCTCCATATGAGCTCCCGACCCCAGAGTGGAAGCATCTGTCATGACCGTGCTCACCGAAGGCAGCAGTGAAAACGGCCTTCCTTGAGAAAGGTTGCCGTCCACAGCCCACCATTTTGAATGCAGCATCTCTGGAGATCGTTATCGACTCCTCGAGATCCCCTTTGTGTTGAAACCACTGCCTGCGGAGCCACCATTGGAGAGCCCTCATGTGCCAACGTGCGTGAGTGACCAACAGAATGCAAGAAGCAAACAGACCGAGCAGGCGTAAGACCTTGAGGACTGGAACAACCGCTCCATTTTGAAACATTGGAATCAACGCCTGAATGTCCTGAATCTGCTGAGGTGGAGGATAGGCCTGATTCAATGTAATATCCAGTACTGCCACTATGAACAGGAGGCGTTGAGAGGGCTCAAGGTGAGACTTGGGTACATTTATCGTATAACCCAAACTGAACAACAACTGAGTTGTCATCTGCAAGTGACGCAACACAAGCTCTGGAGACTTAGCTTTGATTAACCAATCGTCCAGGTAAGGGAATACGATATCCCCTTCCTTCTGAGACTTGCTGCCCCCACTGCCATCATCTTCGTGAAGACTTGAGGTGCTGAAGTAAGACCAAATGGAAGGACCGCAAACTGGTAATGCTGCGACCCCACCACAAACCGGAGATACTTCCTGTGCGAATTGAGTATAGGGATATGAAAGTAAGCATCCTGCAAGTCGACAGACACCATCCAATCTTCTTTGTTCAACGCCAGAAGTACCTGTGCCAGAGTCAGCATCTTGAATCCTGCTTGAGGAACCAATTCAAAATCCTCAGGTCTAGGATTGGTCTCAAACAACCGTCTTTTTTGGGGATCAGGAAGTATCTTGAATAACAACCCTGACCCCTTTCTGGCTCTGGAACGAACTCCACTGCACCTTTTGACAACAGGACCTGAACCTCCTGCTGCAACAACAGGAGATGGTCTTCTGAACAAAACGAGGGACGGTGAGGGATGGGAGGAGGAATCGCCTGAAAAGGGAGAGCATATCCTTTTCTCACAATGTTCAGAACCCATGAGGCTGATGTAATTAACTCCCACTCGTGGAGAAAAAGACGTAATCTTCCCCCTACAGGAGAAGTGTGGTAGAAAATGGGGAGAAAACTAGGGCTGCTTCCCTTCATGTTGTCCTCCAGAGGAAGAGGATGATCAAGGGTGCTGCTTGGTGGCCCCTCTTGTCCGAACCCTCCCCCGTCCTCTAAAGGCTCTATACGGGAGGCTGGCAGACTGTTGGACTGTGGACTGGGGTCTCCCATGGTAGACGGCTCCACGCCCAAACCCTCTGAACCTCCAAAAGGACCTGAAAGGGGTAGCAGACGAGGCTTGCAGACCCAAAGACTTAACCATGGCCCGACTATCTTTAAAGCGCTCTAGGGCAGAGTCCGCTTTATCACCAAATAGTTTCTCTCCATCAAAGGGCAAATCCAATAAAGTAGTCTGCACATCAGAAGAAAACCCAGAGGACCTCAACCAAGCGTGCCTCGTGGTAGCAATAGAGGTACCCATTGCCCTGGCCACCGAGTCTGTAGAATCCAGACCAGACTGGATTATCTGTTTTGCTGCAGCCTGAGCATCAGATAGAAGTTCACCGAATTGACACTGTACATCCTGCGGCAGGTCAGGAACCATCAGGGTGTGTACGTATCTACCAAGGAGCCATGCTGCAAGAAGAAAAAGTTTTCTTTGCTGATTGCTCCATCCTTTTGGATTCCCTGACCGATGGAATCATAGGGAAGGAGCCTGGAGCAGACCGTGTGGAGCAAGAGGCCTGAACAACCAGACCCTCCGGGGTAGGATGTTTTGATAAGAACCCCAGATCTCCAGGCGCCACTCTGTACCTTCTTGCCACAGACCTATTAACAGCACGTGACGACACAGGCTTCCTCCAAACCTCTGATATGGACTCCATAAGAGCAGAGTTGAACGGAAGCAAAGGATCCGCAGAAGCTGAAGAAGGGCGTAGGACCTCCGTCAAAATGTTTGTCTTAACCTCTGCAGCAGGCAACGGTAGATCTAAAAAGTTCGCTGCCTTCCTAATCACCGTGTGGAAGGAAGCCGCCTCCTCCGTGAACTCCCCCATGAAGATAGGTCCCATTTCGGGGAAGTGTCAAGCCCACTGGTCGAATCCAGCCCTTGATATTCTCCCAAAGGCCCCATAATCTCCCCCTCTTCCAACAACTGCCGTTGGTACTCTTCCTCTTCTAAAAGTCTCAAGGCCTTTCTACGCGACCTCAGTCTGGCCTCTAACCTCGGCGTCGACATAGAATTGGCCGACGTTGATGACACTGGCTTCAGAACTTGAAGACGCGGAACAGGAGAGAAAGGTTGGCTTCGGTCGTATCCATCATTCAGATCCGGCGCCGGAGTGGATCCCAATGGCGCCGAGGACACTTGGGCTCCACCATCGGCGTCGACTGATGGGGCGATGAGATTGGCAACACAGGTCTGGAATGCGACGTCATCAGAACCACAGGACCTCGAGGCGACGTCATCGGTGCCAAACCAGCACCCTCAGCTGGATAGAAGAGCATGAACGGCGCCGCCTTGTAAAGAGCCGGGGAGCCCAACGAAAAGGCCAACGGACCCGTGGGACCAGCCGATGCACCGGCAGGGGCCCTAGCATTAAACATCGAGAACATGGCATTTAAAAATGCCGCCAGATCCACTCCCGGAGCCGGGAAGGCAGGATACCGCTGGTCTCCATGTTGCACCTGTGCTTGTGGCACATCGGAATCATGAGCAGCAGGTGAAAATCGAGGAGTCTCCGGAGGTGACACTACTTCGAAGACTGATGGCGCCGGAGAAGCCTGATGGCTCTGAGGTTGCGGAGTCACCGTGGGACTCACTTCCCACGTCGCACGGCGCTGTCGAGATAGAGACCTTGATCTTGACCGGCTCCGAGCCGAACAACGCCGAGAGTCATGACGACGCCGTTTCTTGTGTCTCTTCGACGAAGTATGGGAAGAGGATCTGTGATAACTCTTACGCCCTTCTTCGCCTTGGCCAAAAAGAGTTTGGCCTCCCTCTCTTTGACAGCCTTAGGGTTCATGCTCTGGCAGGAAACACACCTCGACGTCATTCTCAGAGCTTAGACACCAAAGGCAATCGTCATGAGGGTCAATAACCAACATGCGACCCCCGCACTCTCGACATGGCTTAAATCCCGACTTCCTAGGAGAGACATTGTAACTAGAAACCGGATTGACTGAATCAAAGGCCAAACTGAGATCCAGCTACATACATTTTACCTTTGTCTGAGTCTGTATATTTATTGATTAACAGGTATAGAGTGAGACATTGCTCTACAGTCACAAGGCCAATATGGAACCCAAACTGGAAATCAGAGAGCATGTTGTTATCATTTGCCCAAGTTTGCAAATGCTTTAGCAAGATCCTGCCCATTATTTTGGCAGTAGAGTTTATTACAGTGATATGGCAATAACACTGTAGGTCTCCCTTGGATCCTTTCTAAAAGATCAGGACTACTGTTGCATGTGACCACGCCTTAGGTGGGCTTGAGAATAAGGACGCCTTAAGAACATTTGTTAGGAGAGGGACCCAGAGGGCTAAGTTTGACCTCAAAAGATCTACTTTGTATCTGGGCCGGGAGCTTTCCCAGTAGGGCATCTTGTTGATGGCCTCTATCACATCATTCATATGAATCTCAAGAATACAGAGTGGTTGAGTGGGAGCTATTGGGACTGCTGATGTTTTTGTCTGGGTCTTGCTTAAAGCATGGCCCTCCCAAGGCGTGGGATCAGAGTATAATTTAGAAGAGTGCCTGTCCCAGACCTCCGGGGAGATCACTGTATCAAGCCCAGCATTGTGTGCTTTCTCCAGATAGTTACTGTTCACTGTTTGCCAGAAAAGTTTACTATTTTTAGGATCACTGGCCTTTGTTAGGGTATGGTAGGCTTCTTCCTTTAGTATCCTATTGCAGGCCAGTAAGGCAGCCTCATACCTCTTTCTACAGGTGCAGACCCATTCTTTAAGTGTTCACAATAACTGGTTTTGGGCTTTGATACAGGTTGTGTCAGGTCACCTCGTGCATTTACTATTATGAGTGTTCATCGTAACAGTGAGCATTTCCTGCAGATTCAATCAAAACTGCTAATTATCCCAATCACAGTAGGTTGAAGCCATTAGATAAAATAGAAAATTATCCTAGTCAATTCTTGCCCAACTCATGGTCACCACCTTATTGGCTGAGAATGACAGTGGTGTTGGGTGGGCCGTCATCTGCCACTTTGCAAAAAAGGCATTATTTATCAGAACAGTTAAAAGGCTGTGGCTGCTTAGAGAGGCATCCAAAGCCACAAATTCTCCTGCCTATGTGCTAAGATTACATGATAATAAAATAAAATCGTCTATGTCCAACACATGTAGGACTAACAACTAGGCCACTGTTTAAGGAATCAAATCAAACATCAGATTTACCTTATTATTAACAAATGGACTTCATCCCCATATGAGCTGTGACCAAAACGTGTTGTAGGCTCACTTTTGGTGTTCAACAGGCCACATGACAATTCTGGAGATACTTGGCCATGTTTTGCATTAAAATCCACCATCCACACAATCACATATCTACTGTTAAATCGGCTTTGAATTTGCTCTATATCCTCCAGCAAGGCTTTCACTATGGCAGAGTTACTGATATCAAAAACATTGTTATGAAAATTAACCAGTGGCATATGTTCTCTTTCACATTTCTTAGTATTATCTGATAATGAGGCGGAGTCTCGTTTGCCCACATAATCCAACCCGGGACGGCGAGGGCCACCAGTGTAACTAAGACTCCTTTAGCCCTGCCCCTATGGCCTGCTTTCGCAGAAGTGAAATTCATCACAAACCCATATAAGAACTGTGTAGGGTTTGTGGAAGTTTAGCGCGCCCAAGTTCACCAGTTTTGCATGCAATCCTGTCACATTCCATGATCCAAATCGTATTCCTCTAGCTCAGTTGTTTCCAGGACACATGGTAGCAAGACTTTCTTCCATTCGAATCAAAAGACTAACGGCTCTCTCTGGGAGAACAGACATATTGCAACCTAAATCGTTGCCAACAAAGTCCTGGGGTTTGGCAGACTTGTTTGCGAGTCAGTCTGATTGATCTGTTTTAGCTCTAGAAATCTAATAGTGGTAGCAGTAAAATTAGTCATACTGGTTGTTAGAAATGGGGTCTTTGGGACAGTCAGGTTACCCCCTGTTCAAGCAAGGACCCTCACTCTAGTCAGGGTAAAAGAGAATCACCCTCAGCTAACCCCTGCTTACCCCCTTGGTAGCTTGGCAGAGCAGTAGGCTTAACTTCAGAGTGCTAGGTGTAAACACACACACAGTAACTTAATGAAAACACTACAAAATGAAACAACACAGGTTTAGATAAATAAGAAATATTTATCTAAACAAAGCAAAAAACAAACCGACAAAAATCCACAATACACAAGTCAAGTTATCAATAAAAATGCAAAGAGTCTTTAAGTAGTTTTAAACACACACTAGCACTGCTAGCGTGAAAATGTACCTGGTGCGTGTCAAAAATAATCCTGCACGGGCGAGTGTGCATCAAAAAGGGCTTGCGAGGCATTGATTCCACTTACGAGCGGGACCGTGCGTCATTTCTCCTTTTACCGGGTTGGGGCGCGTCGTTTCTTCTCTCCACAGGAGATCGGTGCATCGATCCAGTCAGCACTCTCGGGTCCGGGCAGACCTTGCATTGTTTTTCCACACAGCGGTACTTGAGTCGGAAATCCAGCCGCACAATGATCCGAAAACCCCGCAGCGCGATTTTGTGTTCTTCCAGTCTGCGTCAGCGATGCTGCGCGTCATTTCTCCTGCTCGTGCGTCAATTCTTCGGTGGCATTTCCTGCAAGCGTTGTTTCTCAGCTGCGGAGCTGGCGGCGTGTCGTTTCTTCAGCCGCAGATCGGAGTCGGGTCTATCTTTTCCCCGCACGGCGCTCTGTGCATGGATTTCCTTGTTTTTAGGCTGCCAGCTCTCCTTTCAGGGTCCCAGGAACTAGATGGGCACCCCAGGGCAGAGTAGGAGTCTCTCCAGAGACTCCAGGTGCTGGCAGAGAGAAGTCTTTGCTGTCCCTGAGACTTCAAACAATAGGAGGCAAGCTCTAAATCATGCCCTTGGAGATTTCTTCTCAAGATGGAAGGCACAAAGAATCCAGTCTTTGCCCTCTTACTCTGGCAGAAGCAGCAACTGCAGGATAGCTCCACAAAGCACAGTCACAGGCAGGGCAGCTCTTCTTCCACAGCTCTTCTCCAGGCAGAGGTTCCTCTTGTTTCCAGAAGTGTTTCTCAAGTCTGTGGTTTTGGGTGCCCTTCTTATACCCAATTTCTCCTTTGAAGTAGGCCTACTTCAAAAGTAAAGTCTCTTTGGAATGTGAAATCCTGCCTTGCCCAGGCCAGGCCCCAGACACTCACTAAGGGGTTGGTGACTGCATTGTGAGAGTGTAAGGAAATGCCTCCTTGGCATAGTTACCCCCTAACATTTTGCCTTTGCTGATGCTAATTATGATTTGAAAGTGTGCTGGGACCCTGCTAACCAGCCCCCAGCACAAGTGTTCTTTCCCTAAACTGTACCTTTGTCTCCACAATTGGCACAACCCTGGCACTCAGGTAAGTCCCTTGTAGCTGGTACCCCTGTTACCAAGGGCCCTGAGGGCAGGGAAGGTCTCTAAGGGCTGCAGCATGTCTTATGCCACCCTAGGGACCACTCACTCAGCACATGCACACTGCTTCACAGAGCTTCCCCTCAGAGTGCCATGCCAACCTCACACTGCCTGTGGCATAGGTAAGTCACCCCTCTAGCAGGCCTTACCAGCCCTAAGGCAGAGTGCACTATCCCAAAGGTGAGGACATATGTGCATGAGCACTATGCCTCTACAGTTTCTAAGCAAAACCTTAGACATTGTAAGTGCAGGGTAGCCATAAGAGTATATGGTCTGGGAGTTTGTCAAACACAAACGCCACAGTTCCATAATGGCTACACTGAAAACTGGGAAGTTTGGTATCAAACTTCTCAGCACAATAAATGCACACTGATGCCAGTGTGCAATTTATTGTAAAATACACCAAGAGGGCATCTTAGAGATGCCCCCTGAAAACATACACAACTTCTAGTGTAGGCTGACCAGTTCCTGCCAGCCTGCCATACACCAGACATGTTGCTGGCCACATGGGGAGAGTGGCTGTGTCACTGTGTGGCCAAGAACAAAGCCTGTACTGGGTGGAGGTGCTTCTCACCCCCCCCTGCAGGAACTGTAACACCTGGCGGTGAGCCTCAAAGGCTCACCCCTTTTGTTACAGCGCCCCAGGGCATCCCAGCTAGTGGAGATGCCTGCCCCTCATGCCACTGCCCCCACTTTTGGCGGCAAGGTTGGAGGAGATAGTGAGAAACACAAGGAGGAGTCACCCACCAGTCAGGACAGCCCCTATGGTGTCCTGAGCTGAGGTGACCCCTGCCTTGAGAAATCCTCCATCTTGAGTTTGAAGATTCCCCCAATAGGATTAGGGATGTGCCCTCCTCCCCACAGGGAGGAGGCACAAAGAGGGTGTAGCCACCCTCAAGGACAGTAGCCATTGGCTACTGCCCTCCCAGACCTAAACACACCCCTAAATTCAGTATTTAGCGGCTCCCCAGACCTCAGGAAATCAGATTCCTGTAACCTGAAGAAGGAAGGACTGCTGACCTACAAGCCTGCAGAGAAGGAGGAAGACGACAACTGATTTGGCCCCAGCCCTACCGCCCTGTCTCCAACTTCGAAAACCTGCTCCAGCGACACATCTGACAGGGACCAGCCACCTCTGAAGCCTCAGAGGACTGTCCTGGACTACAGGACCAAGAAACTCCTGTGAACAGCGGCCCTGTTCAAAACCAGCTACTTCTTTGCAACAAAGAAGCAACTTTCAAAGACTGCATGTTTCCCACCGGAAGCGTGAGACTTCACACTCTGCACCCAACGCCCCCGGCTCGACCTGCAGAAAACAAACACCTCAGGGAGGACTCCCCGGCGAATGCGAGCCTGTGAGCAACCAGAGACGACCCCCCTGAGCCCCCACAGCGACGTCTGCAGAGAGAATCCAGAGGCTCCCCCTGACCCCGACTGCTTGTAACAAGGGACCCGACGCCTGGAACAAACACTGCACCCGTGGCCCCGAGGACCAGAAGGAACCGAACTTCAACGCAGGAGTGACCCCCAGGTAACCCTCTGCCTAGCCCAGGTGGTGGCTGTCCTGAGAAGCCCCCGTGCCTGCCTGCAACGCTAGAGTGACCCCCGGGTCCCTCCATTGTTTCCTACCTGAAACCCGACGCCTGCTTTGCTCACTGCACCCGGCCGCCCCTGTGCCGCTGAAGGTGTACTATGTGTGCCTTCTCATGTACCCCACGGTGGCCTACAAAACCCCCCTGGTCTTCCCCCGAGGACGCAGGTACTTACCTGCTGGCAGACTGGAATCGGAGCACCCCTGTTCCCCATAGGCTCCTATGTGTTTTGGGTACCTCTTTGACCTCTGCACCTGTCCGGCCCTGAGCTGCTGGTGTGGAAAATTTGAGGTTGCATTGAAACCACAACGGTGGGCTGCCTATGCCCCAAACCTGAGACTTGTAAGTGTTTTATTTACCTCCAAAACTAACCTTTACTTACCTCTCCCAGGAACTGTTGATTTTTGCACTGTGTCCACTTTGAAAATAGCTTATTGACATTTTTACTAAGACTGTATGTGATATTGCTTTTATTCAAAGTTCCTAAAGTATCTAAGCGAAGTACCTTACATTTAAAGTACTAACTGTAAATCTTGAACCTGTGGTGCTTAAAATAAACTAAGAAAATATATTTTTCAATATAAAAACCTATTGGCCTGGAGTAAGTCTTTGAGTGTGTGTCCCTCATTTATTGCCTGTGTGTGTACAACAAATGCTTAACACTACTCTCTGATAAGCCTACTGCTCGACCGCACTACCACAAAATAGAGCATTAGAATTATCTACTTTTGTCACTATCTTACCTCTAAGGGGAACCCTTGGACTCTGTGCATACTATTTCTTACTTTGAATTAGTATATACAGAGCCAACTTCCTACAGTGAGGGCAGGCATAGCCCTTTCAGGTGTGAGTGACCACTGCTCCCCTCCCTCCTAGCACAGATGGCTCATCAGGATATGCAGGCTACACCCCAGCTCCCTTTGTGTCACTGTCTAGTGTGAGGTGCAACCAGTCCAACTGTCAATCTGACCCAGACAGGGAATCCACAAACAGGCAGAGTCACAGAAATGGTATAAGCAAGAAAATGCCCAAGTGGCATTTTCAAACACACAATCTTAAAATCAACTTTACTAAAAGATGTATTTTTAAATTGTGAGCTCCACATGTCCATCCACTCCCAAAGGGAATCTACACTTTAATCAGATTTAAAGGTAGCCCCCATGTTAATCTATGAGAGGGACAGGCCTTGCAACAGTGAAAAACGAATTTAGCAATATTTAACTGTCAGGACATATAAAACACATTATTATATGTCCTACCTTAACCATACACTGCACCCTGCCCTTGGGGCTACCTAGGGCCTTCCTTAAGGGTGTCTGACATGTAAGAAAAGGGAAGGTTTAGGCCTGGCAAGTGGGTACGCTTGCCAAGTCGAATTTACAGTTAAAACTGCACACACAGACACTGCAGTGGCAGGTTTGAGACATGATTACAGAGCTACTTATGTGGGTGTCACAACCAGTGCTGCAGGCCCACTAGCAGCATTTGATTTACAGGCCCTGGGGGCCTCTAGTGCACTGTACTAGGGACTTACTAATAAATCAAATATGCCAATCATGGATAAGCCAATTACATACATAGGGCCTCATTATGACCCTGGCGGTAGAGAACCGCCAGGGCCAACGGGGGCGGGAGCACCGCCGACAGGCCGGCGGTGCTCCCTTGGGCATTCTGACCGCGGCGCTTTGGCCGCGGTCAGAAAGGGAAAACCGGCGGTCTCCCGCCGGTTTTCCACTGCCCCTAAGAATCCTCCAAGGCGGCGCAGCTCGCTGCGCCGCCGAGGGGATTCTGACAATCCTTACCGCCATCCTGTTCCTGGCGGCTCGCCCGCCAGGAACAGGATGGCGGTAAGGATTGTCGTGGGGCCCCTGGGGGCCCCTGCATTGCCCATGCCAATGGCATGGGCACTGCAGGGGTCCCCGTAAGAGGGCCCCGCTAGTATTTCACTGTCTGCGTAGCAGACAGTGAAATACGCGACGGGTGCAGTAGCACCCGTCGCACCTTCCCACTCCGCCGGCTCGATTACGAGCCGGCATCCTCGTGGGAAGGGAGTTTTTCCCTGGGCTGGCGGGCGGTCTTTTGGAGACCGCCCGCCAGCCCAGGGAAAAAATCATAATACCCTCCGCGGTCTTTTGACCGCGGAGCGGTATTATGGAGGGCTGAATTCTGGCGGGCGGCGGAGTAAAGGAGCACTTGCACATTAGCACTGGTTGGCAGTGGTAAAGTGCCCAGAGTAACAAAAACACTACAATCAGAGTCCAGCACACATCAACAACCTGGGGAACAGAGGCAAAAAGTTAAGGGAGACCACGCCAAGGATGAAAAGTCTAACACTGGTGATGGCCAGATGGGGTTACTAGCTGATCTGTGTACGTAGCCCAGAGGAAGGACATAGATAACTGAATGACTATGGCCCTCATAGGACATTGACAGTACATACCGCCTACCGCCGTGGCGACGGCCGCCAAAAGACCGTCACCGTGGCTACCAGCTGTCTGCTGTATCATGACCACAGCCGGATTTCCGCCAAAAGGATGGCGGAAATCCGGCTGTGGCCATGCCGGCAGATGACAGTAAGGTGGCGCTGAAGCAAACAGCAGTGAAACACCGGTAGACCGCCGCCAGCTGTATTATGAGAATAATACTGCCTGGCAGTTTTCTGCTGGCGGACGCTGCTGCTGGCAGCAGCACTTCGTCCCGTCCCCTGCCGGAGGACTCCCTGGATCCAGGTAAGCGGGTGCTCCGACAGGGGAGAGTAGTGTTGTGTGTGTGTGGGTGTGTATGTGTATGCCTGTACGAGCTTGTATGCAGGTGTGTGTTGCGTATTATGGGGGTCATTCCGACCCCGGCGGTCAAGGACCGCCGGGGCCGGGGTTGGCGGGAGCACCGCCAACAGGCTGGCGGTGCCCCGCAGGGCATTCTGACCGCGGCGGTTTGGCCGCGGTCAGAACAGGAAAACCGGCGGTGTCCCGCCGGTTTTCCGATGCCCTGAGGAATCAAGCTGCGCCACCATGGGGGATTCCGACCCCCTCACCGCCATCCTGTTCCTGGCGGTTCCGACTGCCAGGAACAGGATGGCGGTGAGGGGTGTCGTGGGGCCCCTGGGGGCCCCTGCAGTGCCCATGCCAATGGCATGGACACTGCAGGGGCCCCCGTAAGCGGGCCCCACATAGAATTTCAGTGTCTGCATTGCAGACACTGAAATTCGCGACGGGTGCAACTGCACCCGTCGCACCCTTCCCACTACGCCGGCTCCATTCGGAGCCGGCGTCCTCGTGGGAAGGGGTTTCCCGCTGGGCTGGCGGGCGGCCTTCTGGCGGTCGCCCGCCAGCCCAGCGGGAAACACAGAATGGCCGCCGCGGTCTTTTGACCGCGGTGCGGTCATTCGGCGGTTCCCGCCAGGCGGGCGACTCCCGCCGCCCGCCGGGGTCTGAATGACCCCCTATATGTGTGTGCATGTTTGGGGAGGTGTGTGCATGTATGTTGAGCTGTGTGAATGTGTGTCTGCGTGTACGTATGTGTGTGTGGTTGTGTGTGTGAATGGATGTATGCATGCATGGATGAATGTTGGAATGGGTGTGTGTATGTGTGTGTGAAGGGAGGGGCGTGTGTGAAGGGGGGTTCTGAAGAGGAATGGGGTGGGAGGGGAAACCTGGGGAGCGGGAGGGGGGCAGGGAAGACCCCTATCAGTGACAGGGAAGGGATTCCCTGTCACTGATAGTGCCTACCGCCATGGTTTTCGTAGCAGTAAGGATGCCACGAAAACCATGGGGGTAGGCAGGGTCATAATCCCGCAGGCGGGCAAGTGACGGGCACCGGGCTGGAGACTGAAGTCTCCATCCCGGCGGTCGGTACTGCCGTGGCGGCGTTCAGCCAAACCGCTAATGTCTTAATATGGAGGAATGTACCGCCAGCCTGTTGGCAGTACTTTTCTCCATATTAACGCTGACCGCCAGATCATATCACCCCCTATGTGTTTGAAAATTGAGACTACCCAAAATGTGCTTGACAATGGCTCTATTCCTAAACTTAATAACAATGCAGTGATTGCTGTCTGGTTCTGGAAGACTGCATACCCAGGAGACCCTCCGCAAAAGGTTGATCTTACTGTCCCTCCTATGGAAAATAGTGCACTATTTTGTTCAACAGCTGGCTGTGGCTTTCACAAGTGCCTGGCTTCAACGGGGGTGAACCAACACGAAAGGAGTGGACTGTGGAGGTAGCTGGAGAGTTTGATGGCCCAATGGACAGGGTGTTGAAGGCTGATCCTTTCTTGACACACACATTCAAGCAGTGTTTTCACCTAAATCCACCTTGTGTCTGCCCCCTGTGCTATGGTTCTCACAAGCAGGATGGGGGCATTGTTGAATAGCCTGAATTTGTGAAGAGGGCATGAAAGGAGCTGAAAAGTCCCTCTGGTCTGTTTTTGTGCCTCCAACCTTAGTCAAGGGCCCAAGTGACTGACCTTTTTGTTTAGGGCCCAGAAAAAGATCCTCCAGGGAGTCCAGCCCTCCCAAAACAGCAGAAAACAAATTTGCTAATTTGTCTTGCAAGTAAGTTATCTTCCTATGTCAATAGCCGAAACCCAGGGCACTATCTTAGGAGATACAGCTCCTTCGGTTATCAAGTGGGCATCCTGGGTGGCCTTTCCTCCACTGAGGAGAGCTTCTTTTTTTACCAGAGACAATGAACAGAATGAGTCAGGAGCTTTTGGTGCAACAGGCAAAAAAGCGCAGCATTTACAGCAATTAATTCATCAGGAATGTTCACTGCACACAGATTTCTCTTCTTTATGCCTGACTGCTGCAAAGGAGCAATGGAGCTACAGTTTCTCTCAGATGAGTCTCTGGGCTCTGTCCTATTCCCTTTCCCAGAAGCAAACTTCATGGCAGTACATAACCGCTCTTCGACGGAGCCAATCTGCTGTTCAAGGGCTCCCACGGCATTTGTAAGGTAGGATACAATGGTGCATGCCCAAGGATTCTCCCTTACAGAGGTAGACTTTATTTTAACCATGTCAGCACAACCCACACTGTGATAAGCTATATCACAGAAAGAAAAAAAAAAAAGATGGTCAGTCAAAGAACTTACTATGAAGCAATCTCAGGTCTCAGTACTCAGAGGGGTGGCCCGGCCCAGCCTCTTTTAGCCGCTGTTGGGCGCAGGCATTTCCTGTGCTGTGGGGAGAGTATGCAGCCTGTGTAGTGCCCACCTACGTGGTGTTGTCAAGCCCGCCTCACAGGAGCAGGGCACTTTGGGAGTTGCATTCCTGCCCCACCGGTCACCTCAAGTGCATCCCACGCTACAGGAGAGTTTGAGGCTTATGTAGGGACCAACAGTGAGGTGTTGTCAAGCCTTTGCTCTGAGATGATACTTAATTTCAAGTATCCAGGTTTCTTACTAAACAACAAACTCAATATAGAATAACATATCTGTTCTATGATAAGGGGTAATCACTAAAGGCAAAAATTGCTGAAATTACTTAAGAAATATTTACTAAATGAAGATCTCAAAAAAGATATACAAGCACTAGCCACTTTTCACCTACAATACCTACAAGGCTGAATATGAAAACAACCGCATCTTCAATCAGGCAAACCCTTTCCTATGCCACATAAGAAAATGGTCAAGATACATCTATGACGTTTTACTGATTTGGCGTGGCTCTGCCACTCAACTACAGGATTTCCACACATGGTTAAATAGAAAAGCCAACGACATCCAGTTCACCATCGAGTCCAGTAAAGAAAACATTTATTTTTTGGACCTCAAAATAGGAGTAGAGAAGGCTAAACTATATGTTACACTGTATCGCAAGCCCACCGAAAGAAATACACTACTACATTACTCTAGTCATCACCCAAGAGGTCTAAGAGATACCTCCCATCTGGATCTGGGCAGTTCCTCCATACCTGGAGAAACTGTACAAAGAGAATTGATTATTTCACAGAATCTGACATCCTAATTAATACACTGATCGAAAGAGGTTACCCTAAAAGATTAGTGAAAAGAGCAAGGAAGCGCGCGTGGTATAACCACAGAGAAGCCCTTCTGGAACCAAAACCAGAAAATAACAGACTTGCGTGTGTCACCACATACTGTATAGTCCAGCCAGTAATGACATCCGGAAAATAATTTTACAGCATTGGGCACTGATCAAGGAGCACCTGCATACACAGGAAGCTCTGCTTTTTTCCTTTAAGAAAGGTAGAAACCTTAAAGACACTCTCACTTGCGCACTCCTCCCACAGGCACCCAAAAGAAATGCAATTCTCTATGGGATTTACAGGGGTGTGGAATTTATTAAAATATCTACTTGTCCAGGGGACAGGTTGCTTTTCAAATCTACTTGTCCTGTAAAAAGATCTACTTGTCCCTTTGGTGCCATGTAGTGTGGCGCCAAATTATGGCAGCAATCTCATTATGTAAGAGCTCTGATAATAGCCTCTCTGATTATGCCAGGGCTACTCCCACAGTAAGGCTTGAATACTTGCAGTTTCAATCCCTAGTGTAGCAATTTCCTTATTTTGCCACCTTTCTGCAGATCTGCATACTGGGGCTGGAATAAGCAGTAAGCAATAGTTCCAGGGCTGGAATGCCTTTGAGTCTGCAAACCTACTAACCTGAATGTTTTAAAGATTTTCACCAGCGTCTCTCTAATATTTTCCCATAATAAGAAAGGTTGGACATTTACTCCTGACATTGGCAGAATTAGAACTTCTTCCAGGGTTGGGAAGAAAGTGGATGGAGGGAAAATGAACTTGCAAATGCTCAATAGATTTTCACATGAGCAAATCTACACATGCGTATTTACCCATGCTAAATTAGAGTTCACAAATATTTTATAGGGGTACGACATATACCATGGGTGCACTTTTGTGACTTTCTTTAACAATTTGGGGCCACATGTAGGTAGGTTCAGATTTGCGACTCGCAATTTACGAGTCGCAAATTCGAATGTAGGATGGTGTCCCTGACAACATCTGTGATTCGCAAGGGCTTCGCAAATGCCCACCACATGAATAATCATGAGGTGTGTCGTAATTTACGACCCACTTGCGAATGGCGGCCCTCACAGGTATGGTGGCCTACTGGAGACAGCAGACTACCATGTCTGTGACTGCTTTTCAATAAAGCATTATTTATTTATTTTTTTTGTAATGCAGCCCGTTTTCCTTAAAGGAAAACGAGATGCATTACAAAAACGAAAAATGAAACGTTTTCGTTTCATTTTTTCAGAGCAGGCAGTGGTCCGCAGGACCACTTCCTGCTCGGAATTTTTTTTTACAGTGACATTCACAATGGGGAAGGGGTCCCATGGGGACCCTTTCCCTTTTGGGAAAGTGTTAGCACCCATTTGAAATGGGTGCAAACTGCGATCGGTTTGCGCCCGCGTTCGCAAAACAATCCTACATTGCACTGCGAGTCACAATTAGGAAGGGAATACCCCTTCCTAATTGCGAGTCGCAAACCCGTTTTGCGATTCGGTAACCAGGTTACCGAATCGCAAAACTGGGTTTGTGCATCACAATGTGCTTTTTGCACGTCGCAAACAGCGAAAGTCACTGTTTGCGACATGCAAGAAGCTACCTACATGTGGGTCTTGGTCCCTAATTAGGTCTGGTGTTAACAAAGACATTTTGTTTTTATTAAACTTCTATTTCTCTCTCTTTCGGCTGGCTTTACTTTGAGTGATCGCATTCTGCTCTTCCACAAGGAGCATATTGGCACACAAAGTAGTTTTGTTCAGTGTCAGGAACTACAGTGCCAATCAGTGACGTAACAAAACTGGAGGGTGCCCCTTTGCAAAGAACATGGAGGAGCCCCCTCTCCAGACTCACTCAGGGCAGGTGCTGTGCTGAAGGGGCCCCCTGGAGGGCGGCTGCGGGCCTTTGTTATGCCACTGGTGGCAACGTGTGCTTTTAGAGTTCAAAAACGTTTTTTGTTTTTTTTGCCAGTGTTTGTTACAATGTTGAGGGCCTGGTAGCTCCCACAACAATAAAGTGTTACAAAAGCCATGTCAAAACAAGACACGCATTGATGAAACTAAAAGACTTATACAAATATGTCAGATCAGTTGGTTTTGTCAGTGTTTGTTTATTTTCATGCTTCCCATAATCGTGTTGAAAATGGTTACACTGATTTTCCATTAGAAATATTTTTGGGAAATACTAGCATGCATCAAAACATTTTACTAAATGACACTTCATTTGCATCTAATCAGAGAGCATTCTGGGAGCATTATACTTAGCCTCATAGCCTAAACTTTTCAAACATGTGTATACACGTTTTGTTTTTTTTTGTACTGGAACCAACGTCAGTAGTGAAGTGTGACCTTAAAATATTTATGTACAGCACTTACCCTAATAATGAATACTTTCAAATAATGAACCATAAATACAAGTTCTAACAGCATTATATTTTGGAAACACATTACCTCAACTGCAGGGAGTTCCACTCTCTGTAAACAGGCAGCCAAAAAGGTTTGTGCTGCAGGGCATCAGGCGATTCAGTGCCCCTGTGGCCTGCTTTATATAGGACAGACTACACAGAAAGTTAAGCACAGAATCTTACAACATAAAAGTAGGATCAAGTGCACAAAGCCAGGCGCTCCACTGGTTGAACACTACAACATAAGGGTGAAGACATTAAGGCCTGTGTTTATACTTTTTTTAGCGCCGCATTTGCGCCGCTTTTTGGCACAAAACGGCGCAAACCTACAAAATACAATTGCATTTTGCAAGTTTGCGCCGTTTTTGCGTCAAAAAACGACGCAAATGCGGCGCAAAAAAAGTATAAATACGGGCCTAAATGGCAAATAGTGGAACTGGGGCCAGATGTATCGTCCAATTTTGCACTCGCAAACAGCGAACTCGGCCGTTTGCGAGTGCAAAATCGGGGTCTGTAATGCATCAAATGCATTCGCAGACCAAATACCGAAAATTGCGATTTTCTGCGTTGCGACCTGGATTTTGCGAATCGCAATTTGCGATTCGCAAAATCCAGGTCGCAAAGCAATTCTGCAAAAAAATCACAAATTGCGATTTTTCGCAGAATGGTATTTTGCAAGTGCAAAATACCATGTCCAGCAACCAGGTGGTAACCTGGTGCAAAATTAAAAAATGCAGTAAAACTGCATTTTTAAATTTGAAATGTAAAGCACACATGCCCTTTTGGCATGTGTGTCCTTTACATGTGTAAAAAAAAAAAATGTGGTGCAGGAGAGGGGGCCTTAGGCCCACAGCACCCTGGCCCTTAGCTTTTCTCAAATTGCAATTTCTGTTTCAGAAATCGCAATTTGCGAAAATGCAAAAAATTCGCAGCTATGGGCCAACAGGCCCATAGCTGCGAATGGGGCCTGTATCGCAATTTGCGATTCGGTAATTGCATTTGCGATTTTTAAGAAATCGCAATTACCGAATCGCAAATGTGATACATGGTCCTTTGCGATTCGGTAATTGCGATTTCTTAAAAATCGCAATTACCGAATCGCACTGGGCCAGATTCATACATCTGGCCCCAAATCTCCTTGGGACCAAGGGGTGGAGACAAAGAGTATATCTTATCAAAACAAGAGTTATTCTGTATAGAGAAATGTGGTATCATCAGAGAGGGACTGAACACAATTGAGGATTGGCGTTACTCTTCCCTTTGAGATACATTAGCATTAGATACACATATACGTGCTTTGCATATAGTTACATTTCCAGGACCATCAGGGCCCTCTTTTTGACTCAGTCCATTTTTCTTGAATCTCTACACTTTGGTCTTTCTGCCAAGTTACTGCTAGAGTGTTAGATACGCAGGATAATCTACAAACTATGCAACAGGACTCATTGATGTGTTTCTCTATATTGTACAAACATAACTTGTACCACTTGATGATCTTTGTGCATTAGCAATGTACAGATGACCCACCACGGTTCTCTACATAACCAACAATGGCAGGATAATTTATACTTATAAACTATGTGACTGTACTCATTGATGTGTTTCTCGATATTGTACAAACATAGGCCGTATTTATACTTTTTTTGCGCCGCATTTGCGTCGTTTTTTGACGCAAAAACGGCGCAAACTTGCAAAATACCATTGTATTTTGTAGGTTTGCGCCATTTTGCGTCAAAAAGCGGCGCAAATGCGGCGCTAAAAAAAGTATAAATACGGGCCATAGAGTGTACCGCTTGATGATCCATGTGCATGTACAGATGACCTACCACGGTTCTCTACATAACCAACAATGGCACACATCATTATTATTTTTATCATTTTATTATTACATACCACTCGGTGCATTTCTCCCATATTTTGGAACTCGCACGGAGACACATTTACTTGCCACCACGCTATTCCAGTGGACTACTTTTTACTTTTTAGCAACACATCACGATGTACACACACCCCATAGTGTCCCGCAGGTTGTGTTTATTCCATGCATCGACTATACGGGACCTTCAAAGACCCCGACACCCCATAGTATCCCGCGTGTTGTGTGTTTTTTCAAACATCGGCTATACGAGACCCCGCGGCCTACGCGCACACACACAATGAGAATGGACCAGAAGGGGAACATTCCCTTCATGGTCCTTCGGCGGTCGGCGGCATAATCCTATCGCCGCTCTGCAACTTAAGACCGCGCATTGCGATTGGTCGGTCTAAGGACCAATCACGGAAGTGTATGCACGCCCCATAATGGGAGCACAGCATTTTTAAGTCGGAACGTCTGCATTATGTGCGGCTTCATTAAAGTAAGACACGATACATCGTGAACTCATCCAGGAGTCCGTTTATGACTTGCCCTGGCATGCTAAAAGCTATACCATCAGGTTTACCTGACAAGTAAGTGTTCATACACCCATTCTATTTTATTTCTAGTTATTTTTCTCTTTTGAGTAACACTCACTTTAGATTAATTAGTACACACCACCATTATGTCTTTTAGATAACTTGAGCCCCATATACCATATATGATCGGCGCTCTCTGGTACCTTGACTACATACCATCCACTGGCTAATTGTTGACCCCCAGACCTTGGGACACTTTCCATTACCTGTAAGTTTTTAAAGAGTAATCTGTGACTGCATTCTATACAATTATCACATAAACAGATTACCACAATTATTGTCATTTTCCTACCAGGAAGATATCCCTGACCACCAGATTGTTTTTTTACACTGGAGTTTAGGTAGGTGTTGATTCCACGCAACTATTAAGGCTATACACTGAATAATCAGTCCTTTAGTAATCCAGATATTTATCTTACCCATAGGTGCTACCATCTGGAATTTCCCTGTCCTGATGATGACCCCCTTTTGATTCATCTTTACAACGGGGTCGAAACGTCGACATATCTTTAAGAGTGGATTATATAACTATAAAGAAACCTTATGAGACTTCAGGGTTTTCTGGACTGAAAGAGTCACTAGAAGGTCATAATTTTCTTAAAACCACCCTTTGTACATACTGTATTTATCACTTTCACTTACCTGCACTTTTCTATCACCTTCACTGTTTTTACCAGGAGCACCTATTCAGACAAATGCAAACTTTATGTTTAGAATCACATGTCCAAACAAAATATCCGTTTAATGTCTGGAATAACATGTTCAAAGAAATATATATTGCAATAAATTTCTATTGATGTTACATTGGTTGTACACATAGAATATCTTTAGCCATTTAACTACCGTGGAAGTCTAGGTTACTTCCCCCTTGCATTGACCTTTAACCTATTCGCATTTATTACCCTGGTCATAAGGGTTAGAGGGTACTTGCCTCACTGTCTTACATATTCTTCTCAAAGGCAGCCTTGGGATTGGTTCCTGTCACTCCCAGTTGTTTAGAAGGCAATGTGTCACATAGTTCCGTCACTGCACTCTGAGCTTCCTTAAGAGATACCGAAATGGGAAAGACGCTTAAGTCTCATAAACGATCCAAATGACAGCCTCTACCATCCCCTTTTACCTGGCGCCAGAAAAGAAGATAAGAAATGTCCCTGTGATTGATATTATAACATCATCCAAGCTGCATGACACTGGAAGTCATGCTGTCGTATCAACGCTAAACAGAATCCCAAGGAGCATGGAAGTGCACTATAAAATCATTTGAGTCCCCCAGAGTGCAACGGGGCCCTTTCCGTTATCAACTGTCCACACTCAATAAGTTGCCAGAGGTTCAGTATTCCATAACTTGGTTAACTTGTGTCCTGTCAGCACCTTGTAATAATATTTTTAATAACAACATTGTTTCCCACATAGTGCCAGGAGAAGAGACTATTGATGCAGTAACCCTTACCTCAGGAAAAGATGCTGCCCATTATCTTCTTGATCAGCCTCTGCCAAGCTGTAGGAGATGAATAACAAAAATAAGAGAGACAAACTACAGGCTTCCTCACAGGCAGGATTATAGGACTTACCACTGTCTAAACATAGATTTATAATGATTTAAAATCAATCCTGGTAAATGCATTCCATGAATGGCCAAGGGAAATCACCAAGAATTAATGAACAATGCATAAGTTTCTAGATTTGCCTGCCATGGTGTACATTTTTAAAGCATGGCTTGTAACTAGAAATGGGTCAATTCATGAATTAAAGTAAAAAAAACAACAAGAAATAGTCCAAAAAGTCATTAGGCGAACACCATGGGGATACCCATGCACTGATATCAGGACATGACATATACATTTTTAGAAGTACACAGGTAAGGGGAGGACGACATGGATATTATGTCAATCTCACTCAAGGGGTTAAAACCATACAAACGCTAGACAATAAAGACATTACTTAGTCAACATGTTTTACAGAAATCATTAATATTAAATAGCAGTTGAAAAATAAAAAAGTAATTACCCAAACCCTTCCCTACTGCACAGTTTCACATAGCTGAAAAGTGTATGTCAGAAACGAACGAGTTACTTACCTTCGGTAACGACTTTTCTGGTGGATACGTTAGCTACCTGTGGATTCCTCACCTAATGAATACTCCCATGGCGCCAGCATTCGACGGAAATCTTCTTCCTAGTCTCTGCACGTCGACGAGGACGTCACTCTAGCCCACGCGACGCCGTCTGACGTCATACAGGCAATAAGAGGTCCTCGCCGACGTGCCGACGTCAGTACCAATTTTTTTTACGTGCATGAGAATAACAACCCAATGCAATGAAAGAGCAAGGCAACATCCCATAACATTGTAAAATACACAACATTGCAATAAAATTGCTGTAGATTTAATATAACTCTCTTTTTAAAAAAAAAAATTTTTTTAAAACAAACAAATATATGCAAATCATGTATATACACAAAAGATATATACATATATATACATATAAATATATACAAGTATCCATATATACAACATCTATTGCAACCTTGAAGACCAAGAGGAGCGCACTCAAGGATTACTTGGTAAGACCAGAAAGGCAACGGGGAGGCGGGTGGGACCGTGAGGAATCCACAGGTAGCTAACGTATTCACCAGAAAAGTCGTTACCGAAGGTAAGTAACTCGTTCTTCTGATGGATACAACTACTTGTGGATTCCTCACCTAATGAATAGAGTCCCAAAGCAGTACCACTCCCGGTGGTGGGTGCCGAAATGGTCAAACCAAGAAATCCTGCAGCACTGACCGTGCAAAATGGCCGTCCCTTCTGACCTCAGAGTCCAAACAGTAATGTTTCGCAAAAGTGTGAAGGGACGACCAAGTTGCGGCCTTGCAGATGTCGACCACAGGAACACCCCTGGCCAAGGCCGAAGTGGCCGACTTAGCTCTGGTGGAATGAGCTCTAATGCCATCAGGAGGATCCTTCTTTGCCAAAGAGTAACAGATTTTAATGCAAAGAACAACCCACCTGGAGAGTGTTCTCTTGTGGACTGCCTTTCCTCTCCTCTTGCCCACGTATCCGATGAACAGCTGATCCTCCAGCCAGAAGTCCTTCGTTCTATCAATGTAGAAGCTTAACGCCCTCTTTGGGTCCAAGCGATGTAGTCTCTCTTCCTCCTTTGAAGGATGAGGCGGAGGATAGAACGTGGACAAAGTAATTGTCTGGGCCAAATGGAAGGGTGAAACAACCTTCGGGAGGAAAGCAGCCTTGGTCCTCAACACCACCTTATCCCCATAAAAAGTTGTATAAGGGGGTTTTACCGATAAGGCTTGCAACTCACTCACTCTCCTTGCAGATGTTATAGCCACCAGGAAGACTGTTTTAATAACCAAATACCTTAAGGGGCAAGAATGCATAGGCTCAAAAGGGGACCCCATAAGGAAAGTGAGGACCAAGGACAAATCCCATTGAGGCATAACGAATGGTTTTGGAGGATATTTATTTAGAAGACCTTTCAAGAATCTGAGAACAATAGGGGATTTAAATAACGATGGTTGGTCTGGAAGACAAATGAAGGCTGACAAAGCCGACAAATAACCCTTAATGGTAGCCACTGCACAACCTTTCTGCGCTAGAGACAGAGCAAAAGACAAAACGTCCGACAGATGAGCATGTAAGGGATCAATCTGTCTCTCTCCACACCACATAACAAATTTAGACCACCTATTAGCGCAGATAGATTTAGTGGAGTGTCGCCTGGCCGCTAATATAACATCCACTACATCAGGCGGGAGAGAGAAGGAACTCAGGTTGCCCCGTTCAATCTCCAGGCATGTAGGTGTAGACTCTGGAGGTTTGGGTGTAAAACCTGCCCCTGCAACTGCGAGAGGAGGTCTGTCCTGAGAGGGAGACGGAGCGGAGGGCACAGCGAGAGTTGGAGAAGGTCGGAGTACCACACCCTCCTTGGCTAATCCGGAGCTATTAAGATGACTTGGGCCCGGTCTTGGCGAATCTTCCTCAACACTCGAGGAATCAAGGGTATGGGGGCAAACGCGTAAAGCAACTGGTCGCACCAGGTTATCAGAAACGCGTCCCCCAATGCTTCCTGCACCGGATACTGGAGGCTGCAGAATAACGGACAATGCGCGTTCTCCCGAGTGGCAAACAGATCAATCCGAGGAAACCCCCACATCTGGAAGATTAAACGGACTTGATCTGGATGGAGACGCCACTCGTGGTCGGCCGAGAATTGGCGACTGAGACTGTCCGCACGTACATTCAAGACCCCGGCCAAATGATTTGCTACCAAGCAAATCTGATGGTCGTTTGCCCAGGACCATAATCGAAGAGCTACTCTGCAGAGAAGGTACGACCCTACTCCTCCCTGTTTGTTTATGAACCACATCGTGGTAGTATTGTCCGTCAGGACCTGCACCGACTGACCGCGAAGGGAAGGGAGGAAGGCCTTGAGAGCCAGACGTACAGCCCGTAACTCTAACAGATTGATATGAAACATCTGTTCCTCTGGAGACCAAAGACCTTTGATCTCCAGATCCCCCAGAAGAGCTCCCCACCCTAGAGTGGAAGCATCCGTTATGACCATGGCCACTGGTGGCGACTGCGCGAACGGCTTTCCTTGTGAAAGATTGTTGCTCGCAATCCACCACTTCAAATCCACAGCAGCATCTCTGGAGATCTTGACCGCACCTTCTAGATCCCCCTTGTGTTGAGACCACTTCCTTCGGAGGCACCACTGAAGAGCCCTCATGTGCCAGCGAGCATGCGTGACCAACAGTATGCAGGAGGCAAACAGACCGAGCAGACGAAGGACCTTGAGGACTGGAACTACCGCTCCATTTCGAAACATTGGAACCAATTCCTGAATATCTTGAACCCGCTGAGGCGGAGGAAAGGCTCGATTCAATTTTGTATCCAGTACTGCCCCTATGAACAGGAGGCGCTGAGAGGGCTCCAGGTGAGATTTGGGCACGTTCACCGAAAAGCCCAGGTTGAACAACAACTGGGTTGTTGACTGCAGATGATGCGACACAAGCTCCGGGGACTTGGCTTTGATCAACCAGTCGTCTAAGTAAGGGAATACTGCTATCCCCTTCCTTCTGAGCTCTGCCGCAACCACTGACATCACCTTCGTGAAGACTCGAGGTGCTGAAGTAAGACCGAACGGAAGGACCGCAAACTGATAGTGCTGCGACTCTACCACAAACCGGAGATACTTCCTGTGTGACTTGAGTATCTAATATGAAAATAAGCATCCTGCAAGTCGACAGACACCATCCAATCTTCTTTGTTCAATGCCAAAAGCACCTGTGCTAGGGTCAGCATCTTGAACTTTTCCTGATTGAGGAACCAATTCAAGATCCTCAGATCCAGGATCGGTCTCAACCGACCATCCTTCTTGGGAATCAGGAAGTACCTTGAGTAACAACCTCAACACCTTTCCTGCTCTGGGACCAACTCCACCGCGCCCTTTGAAAGGAGGACTTGAACCTCTTGTTCTAGCAACAGGAGATGTTCTTCTGAACAATAAGATGGGCGGGGCGGGAGGGGGGGCGGAAACTCCCGAAAGGGAAGGGTGTAGCCTTTTTCCACAATACTGATAACCCAAGTGTCCGTTGTAATAGTCTCCCACTTGTGGAGAAAATGCCGTAATCTTCCCCCTACAAGAGAGGAGTGAGTGGGAAATGGTGGAAGCCTAAGGCTGCTTTCCCTGCTGCACCCCTCCAGAGGACGAGGAAGAGGCAGAGTGCTGTTGAGAGGCTCCTCTGGTGCGGGCCCTACCTCTCCCTCTAAATGATCTATAGGGGTGGGAAGAGGCGGGTTGCTGGAACCTCCCCCGAAAGGAAGAGGAGGAAGAGCCACGCCCAAATCCACGAAACCTCCTGAAAAACCTGGAAGAGGCAGAGGAAGAAGGAGCTTGCAGCCCTAATGATTTGGCTGTGGCCCTGCTCTCTTTAAATCGCTCCAATGCCGAATCTGCCTTGGCTCCAAACAGTTTGTCCCCATCAAATGGGAGGTCTAATAGGGTCGACTGCACGTCCGCAGAAAACCCTGAATTACGGAGCCAGGCCTGTCTCCTCGCCACCACAGCCGTGCCCATCGCCCTAGCCACCGAGTCGGTCGTGTCCAGCACAGACTGGATAACCTGGGTTGCGGCAGCCTGGGCGTCCGAGACAACATCCTAGAGTCCCTGGGGAAGCTCCATAAAAGAAGATGAAATATCATCCATAAGAGCATGGATATATCTCCCCAGAATGCAAGTTGCGTTGGTGGCCTTCAACGCCAAACTGCAAGATGAAAATATTTTCTTGGATTGCGCATCCAGTTTTTCGGAGTCCCTGTCTCCAGGTACCGTCAGGAAAGATCCAGGCGCTGATTTCGATGAACAGGAGGCTTGCACCACCAAGCTCTCCGGCGTAGGGTGTCTTGAAAGATAGCCAGGGTCAGATGGTGCAGCCCGATATCTTCTGGCCACAGCCCTATGAACTGCTGAGGAAGATACAGGCTTCTTCCACACCTCCAACACCGGATCAAGCAAAGCCTCATTAAACGGCAAGAGAGGCTCCACTGCAGCAGAGGCCGGATGCAGCACCTCCGTCAATAAATTCTGCTTCGCCTCTGCCACCGGCAAAGGCAGGTCCAGAAAGTTAGCTGCCTTCCTCACCACTGTGTGAAAGGTAGCAGCCTCCTCCGTATACTCCCCTGGAGATGAAAGGTCCCACTCAGGGGAAGTATCCAGCCCACTGGCCGTATCCAGACCATGCAGTCCATCACCAGAGTCCTCAACCTCTCCTTCCTCCAGGACTCGCTGGTACTCCTGCTCTTCCAAAAGACGGAGAGCACGCCTCCTCGAATGTAGTCTCTGCTCAATACGCGGAGTCGACATGGCCTCTGCCGAAGTCGAAGATCGGCGCCGATCTCCAGAAGCATCCGACGCCGCATCCGGGGCCACAGGCAGCTTCGGCGCCGATGAAGGAACAGGACGAAGAGATCTTGGAGCCGATGGACCCACCGGAGTCACAGGACGAAATCCCGACGTCGACGGGATGGAAACCTCCGGAGCCAATCCCTCTGAAGCCACCGGAGCGGCCACCGGCGCCGACACCGGCGCCGAGCCCACATTCCCAAAAGGGAGAAAGGGCATAAAGGGTGCCGGCCGTAGAGGCGCAGGATCACCCAATGAAAAGACCAAAGGCCCCGAAGGACCAGCCGGAGCACCCCCTGGAGCCATCTGTTGAAAGATGGTATACATCGCATTCAGAAATGCGGTACTATCGGCTCCAGGGGCGGGGAAAGCCGGATACTGAGGTGCCTGGATCGAAGGCGACCCCGACGCCGGCCTCGACGTCCGTGACGCCGGAGACATCACAAGAGGCTGCATCACCTCAACCACAGACGCTTGTCCAGGCGAAGTCGGTGACGCCGGAGAGGGCAACGGCGTTGATGGATGCGGCGTGACCGTGGGACTGACCTCCCAAGTCCTCCGACGCCGAGCCGAAGGCGACCTCGAACGAGTCTCCTTGCTGGAATGACGCCGTGAATCTCTACGGCGCCGGGAGTCTCGATGACGCCGATGAGACCTTGGCGAAGAAGACTTTTTGTGATGTTTTTCTTTTCTCTTCGACTTCGCCAGAAATAGCTTAGCCTCACGTTCTTTGAGGGCCTTCGGATTCATGTGCTGACATGAATCGCAAGTCACGACGTCGTGGTCGGAGCTCAAACACCAGAGACAGTTGGAGTGAGGATCTGTAACGGACATCTTGCCCCCACACTCTCGACAGGGCTTGAAACCCGACTTTCTCTGAGACATTGTTACCGCAGAGAAGAGCTACGCAGCAGAAAATACACTGTAACTACTAAAGTAACAGTAGCTCCCTCGAAGATAACCGTTTCGAATGCACGGAAAAAAGGGAACTGACGTCGGCACGTCGGCGAGGACCTCTTATTGCCTGTATGACGTCAGACGGCGTCGCGTGGGCTAGAATGACGTCCTCGTCGACGTACAGAGACTAGGAAGAAGATTTCCGTCGAATGCTGGCGCCATGGGAGTATTCATTAGGTGAGGAATCCACAGGTAGTTGTATCCATCAGAAAAGCTCACTTGAAGACTCATCGTAGAATCCTCCACATTTGTCAATGCCTTATACACAACATGCCAAGTGTCCCTGGAAAAGCACAAAAGAATAAGTTACTTACCTTCGGTAATGCTTTTTCTGGTGGATACAGTAACTACCTGTGGATTCCTCACCTAAAGAATTCTCCCCTCGCGCCAGCCTCAACAGAAATTTCTTCTAGCTCTGCACGTCGATGATGACGTCACAATCGTGAGGAATCCACAGGTAGTTACTGTATCCACCAGAAAAAGCGTTACGAAAGGTAAGTAACTTATTCTTCTGATGGATACACCTACCTGTGGATTCCTCACCTAAAGAATAGAGTCCCAAAGCAGTACTACCTCCGGAGGTGGGTGCCCGAATGGTCAAACCAAGAAATCCTGCAGCACCGAGCGAGCAAAATGGCCATCCCTCCTAACCTCAGAATCCAAACAGTAATGTTTAACAAAAGTATGGAGGGACGCCCAAGTCGCTGCCCTGCAGATGTCAGCCACAGGAACACCCCTAGCCAAAGCCGAAGAAGCAGCCTTAGCTCTGGTGGAGTGGGCACGAAGCCCCACAGGTGGTTCTTTCTTCGCCAAAGAATAACACATTTTAATACATAGAATGACCCACCTGGATAACGTTCTCTTGTGGACAACTCTACCTTTCCTCTTCCCCACGTATCCAACGAAGAGCTGATCATCTTGCCTGAACTCCTTCGTCCTGTCGACATAGAAGCTCAGCACTCTTCGTGGATCCAGCCGGTGGAGCCTCTCTTCCTCCTTGGATGGATGAGGTGGAGGGTAAAAGGAAGCGAGAGTAATAGACTGCCCCAAGTGAAAGGGTGTAAGAACCTTCGGGAGGAAAGCCGCCTTGGTCCTCAACACCACTTTGTCTCTATAGAAAGAAAGGTATGGGGGCTCTACACTAAGAGCCTGAAGCTCACTGACCCTTCTGGCCGATGTTATGACCACCAGGAACACAGTCTTGAGAACTAGCAACTGCAAAGAGCAAGAATGCATCGGTTCAAATGGGGACCCCATTAAAAATGTTAATACCAAATTAAGGTCCCACTGAGGCATAACAAATGGTGATGGTGGAAATTTGTTAGTAAGCCCCTTTACAAACCTTAAAACAATAGGAGATTTAAACAAGGAAGGCTGATCAGGAAGGCACAGAAAAGCCGACAGTGCAGATAAATAACCCTTGACTGTGGCAACCGCACAACCCTTCTGTGAGAGGCAAAGAGCAAATGACAATATGTCAGACAAACGAGCCTTTAAGGGATCAATTCTGTTCTCTCCACATCAGCATACAAATTTAGCCCAACGACTTGCATAGATCGATTTGGTGGAGTGTCGCCTGGCCGATAAAATAACATCCACCACTTCTGGTGGGAGAGAAAAAGCACTCAGATTGCCCCGTTCAATCTCCAGGCATGAAGGTGCAGGCTCTGGAGGGAGGGGTGTAGAATCTGCTCCTGCGACTGGGAGAGGAGGTCCACCCTGTAAGGGAGACAGAGCGGAGGGCACTGAGAGAGTTGGAGAAGGTCTGAATACCACAGCCTTCTTGGCCAATCCGGAGCTATTAAGATGACCTGGGCTCGGTCTTGGCGGATCTTCCTCAGAACTCGAGGAATCAAGGGTATGGGAGCAAACGCGTAAAGCAACTTGACCCTTCCAGGACATCTGAAACGCTTCCCCCAAAGCTCCTTGCACTGGATACTGGAGGCTGCAAAATAGCGGGCACTGCGCATTCTCCTGAGTTGCAAACAGATCTATCTGTGGAATATGTACAGAACCAGATCTGGATGAAGATGCCACTCGTGGTCGACCGAGTTGCGTCGACTGAGAACGTCAGCACGCACGTTCAGAGCCCTGGCCAAATGATGTGCTACCAAGCAGATCTTGTGATCCTGAGGCCAGGACCAGAGTTGAAGAGCTTCTCTGCAGAGAAGATACAATCCCACTCCTCCCTGCTTGTGTATATACCACATTGCGGTAGTATTGTCTGTTAGGATCTGGACTGACTGACCGCGAATGGAAGGGAGGAAGGCCTTGAGAGCCAGATGTACTGCCCGCAATTCTAACAGATTGATGTGAAATCTCTGTTCCACTGGAGACCAAAGGCCTTTGACCTCTAGGTCCCCCAGATGAGCTCCCCACCCTAGAGTGGAAGCATCCGTTACCACTGTGGCCACTGGTGGCGGTAGCGAGAACGGCCTTCCTTGTGACAGGTTGTCGACCGCTGCCCACCACTGAAGATCCACTGCAGTGTCTCTGGAGATCTTTATTGATTCCTTGAGATCTCCTTTGTGCTGAAACCACTGCCTGCGGACGCACCACTGAAGAGCCCTCATGTGCCAGCGTGCATGAGTGACCAGCAGTATGCAAGAAGCAAACAGACCGAGCAGACAAAGGACCTTGAGGACTGGAACTACCGCTCCATTTCGAAACATTGGAATCAACGCCTGGATGTCCTGAACCCGCCGGGGCGGAGGAAAGGCCCGATTCAATGTCGTGTCCAATACTGCCCCTATGAACAGGAGGCGTTGAGAGGGCTCCAGATGAGATTTGGGCACATTGATTGAAAAACCCAGGTCGTACAACAATTGAGTTGTCGACTGGAGATGACGCCGCACGAGCTCCGGAGTCTTGGCTTTGATCAACCAATTGTCCAGATAGGGAAACACCGCTATCCCCCTTCTTCTGAGCTCTGCCGCTACCACCGCCATCACCTTTGTGAAGACTCGAGGTGCTGAAGTAAGACCAAACGGGAGGACCGCAAACTGATAATGCTGCGATCCCACCACAAACCGGAGATACTTTCTGTGCGATTTGTGGATCGGAATATGGAAATATGCGTCCTGCAAATCGACAGACACCATCCAATCTCCTTCGTTCAACGCCAAAAGAACCTATAAAAGGGTCAGCATTTTGAACTTTTCCTGCCTGAGGAACCAATTCAAAGTCCTCAAGTCCAGAATTGGTCTTAACCCACCATCCTTTTTGGGGATCAGGAAGTATCTTGAATAACAGCCCTGACCCCTCTCCTGTTCGGGAACCAACTCTACCGCGCCTTTTGCCAATAGGGATAACACTTCCTGTTGTAGTAACAGAAGATGGTCTTCCGAATAGAAGGATGGGAGGGGAGGGAATGGAGGAGGAACTCCCGAAAGGGAAGAGCGTACCCCTTCTTCACAATGTCAATGCCCCAAGAGTCCGTTGTTATAAACTCCCACATCGGAAGAAAATGGGCAAGTCTCCCCCCTACCGGAGACAAGTGGACAGGGAGTGGTGGAGGACTATGGTTGCTTTCCCTGCAGCACCCCTCCCGAGGAAGAGGAAGAGGCAGAGTTCTGCTGGGTGGCTCCGCTTGTACGGACTCTGCCCCTGCCCCTGAAGGATCTGTATGGCAGGGAGCTTGCAGTTTGTTGTGGTCCTTGAAATCTGCCACGAAAGGAAGAGCCACGTCCAAAACCCCTAAACCTCCTATAAGACCTAAAGGAGGAGGAGGCAGCTGACTGAAGTCCTAGCGACCTCGCTGTGGCTCTACTCTCTTTAAATCATTCAAGAGCAGAATCTGCCTTTGTTCCAAAGAGTTTCTCACCATCAAAGGGCAGATCCAGGAGAGTCACCTGCACATCTGATGAAAAGCCAGACGAACGCAGCCAAGATTGTTGTCTGGAAACTATGGACGTGCCCATAGCTCTTGCCACTGAGTCCAAAGTGTCTAATCCAGACTGGATCACCTGGGTCGCCGCCGCCTGAGCGTCCGTCAGCAATTGTAACATTTCCTGGGACAAGTTTGGATGGCCTTTTGCTTCCTCCATAAGGGCATGAATATAACGTCCCAAAATGCAGGTTGCGTTGGTTGACTTGAAGGCCATACTACATGAAGAAAAGGCCTTTTTGGCAGAATGGTCCATTTTCTTTGATTCCCTGTCCGCAGGGGTTCCAGGAAACGAGCCAGGAGAGGACCTGAAAGAACAGGAGGCCTGAACTACTAAGCTCTCCGGTGTCAGGTGCTTGGAGAGGAAGGCAGGGTCACCTGGTGCCGCCCGATAACGTCGTGCTACCGCTCTGTTGACAGCTGCTGAAGACACAGGTTTTTTCCAAATGTCTTTGATAGGGTCTAGAAGAGCCTCATTAAAAGGCAAGAGAGGCTCTGCCGTCACAGAAGTTGGATGTAACACCTCCGTCAACAGGTTCCTCTTCACCTCCGCAGCCAGAAGAGGAAGATCTAAGTCTGCAGCCTTCCGTATTACTGCAAATGCATCTTCCTCAGTATACTCCCCAGGGAAGCAAGATCCCACTCAGGGGAAGTATCGATCCCACTTGCAGTATCCAGTCCTTGAAAGTCACCGGAAGGCTCCAAGATCTCACCCTCTTCCAGGTGTTGTCTGCTTTACTCTTCCTCCTCCAGAAGGCGCAAAGCCAGACGTCTGGATCGAAGTCTAGATTGGAGACCCGGCATCAATCGACGCCGAAGATCTTAGTCGGCGCCGAACCTCGGATCCATCCGACGCAGGACCCTCCGGCTCCACAGGAACATTGACTGTGGATTGGATCCGAGGCGAATCCATCGGCGCCGTAGCAGGTGTAGCAGGTCTCCTAGGCAACATCAAGGGCATTGGCGCCGCTTCAGCTGCAGCAGACAAAAATGGCGTGAAAGGCGTCGACTTATAAGACGCCAGAACACCCAAATTAATGGCCAAAGGGCCTGACGGACCTGCTTGTCCTCCACACGGCGCTGTGGTGGAAAAAATGTTAAACATGGCATTCAAAAAAGCCGCAGGATCCGTACCCGGTGCCGGGAAAGCCGGGTATTGCTGTTGCACCGGCGCCGGCATAGACACCGAAGATGGGCCAGGCAACTCTTGGCTAGGAGAACCCTCTGGTCTCTGAAGAGGCTCTACCTCGAAAACCGACCCAGGTGAAGTTGGAGTCGCAGGAGGTGGAGGGGTGACGGTCGGGCTAATCTCCCACATCGGACGGCGCCGAGCTGACGGAGATGCCGATCTGGACCTGGACCGTCCTTTACTCGATCGGCGCCGGGAGTCGTGACGGCGCCGAGTCTCCATGGCGATGAGGATCTTGAAGAGGACTCTCTCCGATGACGCCTCTCCTTCTTTTTCTTGGAACGGGCCAAGAACAATTTTGCCTCTCTTTCCTTGAGCGCCTTAGGGTTCATGCGCTGGCAGGAGCCGCATGACTCGACCTCATGGTCGGAGCTAAGGCACCAGAGGCAATTCTCATGGGGATCGGTCACCGACATTCGACCCCTGCACTGGTTACAAGGCTTAAAACCGGATTTTCTTGGTTGCGACATTGTAACCATCGATACGCAACTGTAGCTCCCTGTGAGCCTCGAAGAAAAACCGTTACTCAGAGGCACGGAAAAAAGGAAACTGACATCTGCACGTCAACGAGGGCTTCTTATTGCCTAGATGACGTCATACGGCGTCGCGTGGAGTCGGGCGATTGTGACGTCATCGTCGACGTGCAGAGCTAGAAAAAATTTCCGTTGAGGCTGGTGCGAGGGGAGAATTCTTTAGGTGAGGAATCCACAGGTAGGTGTATCAGAAACAAGGATACATCTCTTGGTCTGGCCTCTACCATACATATCTTGGTTGCCTGTTGAACTGATTCCACAGCACCAGGACAAGCCTATGTTTTCGTGCCCTCTTAACACCCTGAATTTTTAAAAAACAAAACAAACCCAGGATTTTCGAATCTCAATATAGGTTTATGGCTGGCTGGACACTATGGAGTATGTGTGACAGAGATGGCACCTGCCTGTAAAACATCTATGGGGGCAAATTATCCTGTTTAACAAAACAGAGGAGGAAAAACCTCTGGACCATTTTGATGCCAGATTATAACAGTGATATAATGTGTGTTTGTGCATGTCTGCAGTGTCACACCCATTATATACACAACTAAAAAGAGTGAATTTTACAGTACCTTTGGGGGTCTGAGTGGTTCTGATGAAAGCTGGATACATATTTGCGCATAAACTAACTGGCTGAAACATGGATGCCAATAATGGTTCCCACCCTTTTTTTAATCTACCCCAAGGAGCTCTACTAATATAATGAGTTTGGGTTCAGCTGCAGGATATTTTAAGACTTCCCTACTTCTAAACCCCTGCCAAGTCCTTAGGACGACCAGCTAAGTGCTCCCTCCAAAAATGGGGTTTTACCCGCCCGGCAACAGTAGCTGTGTTGAAGCATGCCACACATTGTGTGGCTGAGAGTTCTTCAGAAAAATTAAGAACTACTTTGTCTGCAAAGAGATAAGTAGTACAGGGGCATATTCCTACTGGTCCTACTCTCCTTTAGTTGTTTCAATGTCAAGCCTTTGGGAAACTGAGTCCCATAAAATGTCCCTCTCCCATGCATGGTTTTTGATTATCATCCAGAGTACCAGGTGTATGAAATATATATTACTGTACGCACAGCCTTAGCAATGTAAGTGAGCCTAAAGGCCTAGTTTGGAAGTCAACTATAATCACATTTGAATCTGAAAGTCCCCTCAGCAAGATCACTGAATGCTTCTTAGTATTACGTATCAGCCACCAAGTAAATCTGACTGAAATGAAAGGCTCTGATATTTGTATAGAGGCATAACTTCAAGTTTGTCATGCCACATGACCCAACTTCTTTCGATGGAACTTGTACCGAAACACAGAACCGTTGCTTTCACTATGTACATTTTGAAGGGATTTTCATTTGAACATTCATCCAGGAAATTCAAACAACTCTTTTGACCTAAGGGTTTCATATCTAGAAGCACCACTTTGGATGCATAAAACAAGGAGCAAATGTTTTTGTCCAAATCCCCTAACAAAGTTTGTTAGAAATAGTTACTGATCCCCACAATTAACTTTTGATGCAGATGCCCACAAGTTACTGCTTTACACTCTCCCTACTCATGTCAGAGTTGGTGGTCCAGCTTCACAGTGATCCAGTTGTACATAGGTGAATGCTGCCAGGCTGTTAAAATAAGAGACCTTAATCATCCCTTATCTAACACCTTTTGAGTCCTCCAAGGATCGGCATTGATCCCCATCTTATTCAACCTACACCTCAACATCTAGCAGACCATTTTAAAAACACCTGTCATTTCCTACCACCATTAAGCAGAGGACATGCAGATTATGTAAGAATTAACCTCAGTACTTCATGCTATCACATTGAGGATACCTCAGTACAAAGATGGATGAGTGTACCTCAACTAAAACTGAATCAAAACAAGACTGACTTACTTACTCAGCCCTGATCCTATTGGTAACACAAAAAAAGATGGTAGATGGATCTTCAAAAAGTAGGCCCTTGCTCCAAGATGATACTTAATTCCAAATATCAGGCCTCATAGTAAGCTACAAACTCAACACAGAATAACATATCTGTGCTTTGATAAGGGGTAATCAAAATGGCAAAAATTACAGAAATTATTCTAGAAATGTTTACCCAAAGTAGATCTCAAATAAGCCATACGTGCACTAGCCACCTTTTGCTTAGAATATTTGATATCTTTACTCAATATCCTGCATGCTTTCCACACAGTTCTCTAAAGGTGATGCCTAAGTTGATAGCCTTCAAAGATCACCTGAAGAATCACATTCTGAAGCACTGTTCTCTCTGTTGTGCTGCTTAAACAATGAGCAATATCATTCTTGCCATCTAACAAGTTTGTGACTGACTGGCATGGTGTACATATAGCTTACTTTACTCTCATAAAACTGTCCATCACTTGTTCTCTACTTTTGCCTCATTACTCTCATTAATCCCTCTACAACATATATTAGTAACTTTTCTCTTTACTGAATAATCCTTCGTTATTGCTTTACAGGATGTATGATGGAACAACGCATGCACTTACAATGCATGTCTTTACAACTCAGTAAGTACAATGCATGGTCATTACCATGCATGCACTTACCACAAAATGTTTTTACAATGCATATGATTTTACCACGAATGTCTTTACTACGAACATTTCGTAGTAAAGGCATTTGCATGGTAAACACTAGAGGTAGGTATAACATACATTATTTTTTATATATATATATATATATATATATATATATATATATATACACACACACACAAACAAACACACCTTTCCACCCAAAAACCCTACTTACCCTAAACCCGAAAAATTACCTTACCACCCCAAAACCCATACCCACCCTAAAACCTAAACACCCCTTACCACCCCAAAACCCATACCCACCCTAAAACTTAACAATGCCCTTAGCACTCCAAAACCCACACCCACACTAAAACCTAAACACCCCTTACCACCCTAAACCCCATACCCACCCTAAAACCTAAAAAAGCCCATACCACCACAAAACCCATACCCACCCTAAAACCTAAAAATGCCCTTACCACCCCAAACCCCATACCCACCCTAAAACCTAAAAATACCCTTACCACTCCAAAACCCATGCCCACCCTAAACCCTAAAAAAGCCCCTACCACCCCAAAACCCATATCCACCCTAAAATCGAAAAATGTCCTTACCACCACAAACCCATACCCACCTTAAAACCTAAAAATGCCCTTACCACCCTAAAACCCATACCCACCCTAAAACCTAAAAATACCCTTACCACCCCAAAACCCATGCCCACCCTAAAACCCAAAAATGCCCTTACCACCCCAAAACCCATTCCCACCCTAAAACCTAAAAAAGCCTTTACCACCCCAAAACCCATGCCCACCCTAAAACCTAAACATGCCCTTACCACCCCAAAACTTTAAAATGCCCTCACCACCCCAAATCCATGCCCACCCTAGAACCTAAAGAACGAGTTACTTACCTTCGGTAACAACTTTTCTGGTGGATACATTAGCTACTTGTGGATTCCTCACCTATTGAATACTCCCTTTGCGCCAGCATTCGACGGAAATCTTCTTCCTAGCTTCTGCACGTCGACGAGGACGTCACAATTGCCCATGCGACGCCGTCTGACGTCATACAGGCAATAAGAGGTCCTCGCCGACGTGCCGACATCAGTACCAACATTTTTTTACGTGTCTGAGATGAATAGACCATTGAAACAAACAATCATATAACAATATTTAATAACATCAAAAGATAAAAACATCATTCCAAAACCTCAAAATTATATATTTTTTTTAAATAAATAAATAAATACATAAATATATACAATATATCTGCAAGCCCTCAAATACCAAGAGGAGCACACCTAATGATAACTTGGTTAGACCAGACAGGCAACGGGGAGGTGGGTGGGACCGTGAGGAATCCACAGGTAGCTAATGTATCCACCAGAAAAGTCGTTACCAAAGGTAAGTAACTCGTTCTTCTGATGGATACAACTACCTGTGGATTCCTCACCTATTGAATAGAGTCCCCAAGCAGTACCCCACTCGGTGGAGGGTGCCTGAATGGTCAAACCAAGAAATCCTTCAGCACTGACCGTGCAAAATAGCCATCCCTCCTAACCTCCGAATCCAAGCAGTAATGCTTCGCAAAAGTGTGGAGGGATGACCAAGTTGCGGCCTTGCAGATGTCGACCACAGGAACACCCCTAGCCAAGGCCGAAGAGGCCGACTTAGCTCTGGTGGAATGAGCTCTTATTCCATCAGGGGGTTCCTTCTTTGCTAGAGAGTAACACAGTTTAATGCAAAGAATGACCCACCTTGAGAGTGTTCTCTTGTGGACTGCCCTTCCTCTCCTCTTTCCCACGTACCCGATGAAGAGCTGATCCTCCAACCTAAAATCCTTCGTTCTGTCCACGTAGAAGCTCAGCGCTCTCCTCGGGTCTAAGCGGTGCAGTCTTTCTTCCTCTTTCGAAGGATGAGGTGGAGGATAAAACGAGGAAAGAGTAATTGTCTGGGCCATATGAAAGGGTGAAACAACCTTCGGCAGGAAAGCAGCCTTGGTCCTCAACACCACCTTATCCCCATAAAAATATGTGTACGGGGGTTTAACAGATAGAGCCTGCAGCTCACTCACTCTTCTTGCTGAAGTAATTGCAACAAGGAAAACAGTCTTCAGAACCAATAACCTTAAATGGCAAGAATGCATTGGCTCAAACGGCGAGCCCATAAAAAAAGTTAAGACTAGGTTTAGATCCCACTGGGGCATAATGAATGGAGTGGGAGCAAATTTTTTAATGAGACCTTTTAAAAATCTTAGTACTATAGATTTAAATAAAGAAGGCTGGTCTGGAAGGCATAGAAAGGCCGACAGGGCCGATAAATATCCCTTGACTGTAGCCACTGCACAACCCCTCTGTGCCAGGGACAACGCAAAAGACAAGATATCCGATAAGTGGGCACGTACGGGATCAATTTGTTTCTCTCCACACCAAATCACAAATTTAGCCCACCTGTTAGCGTAGATAGATTTAGTGGAGTGTTGCCTGGCCGATAAAATAACATCCACTACCTCAGGTGGGAGAGAAAAGGAACTCAGGTTGCCCCGTTCAATCTCCAGGCATGAAGGTGCAGGCTCTGGAGGTGGGGGTGTAAAACCTGCCCCTGCGACTGCAAGAGGAGATCTGCCCTGAGAGGGAGACGGAGCGGGGGGCACAGAGAGAGTTGGAGAAGATCCGAATACCATACCCTTCTTGGCCAATCCGGAGCTATTAAGATGACTTGGGCCCGGTCTTGGCGAATGTTCCTCAAAATTCGAGGAATCAAAGGTTTTGGGGGAAACGCATAAAGCAGCTGGTCGCGCCAGGTCATCTGAAACGTGTCCCCCAACGCTCCTTGCACCGGATACTGGAGGCTGCAGAACAACGGGCAGTGCGAGTTCTACCGAGTGGCAAGAAGATCTATCCGAGGGACCCCCCACATCTGGAAGATTTGACGGACTAGATCCGGATGGAGACGCCACTCGTGATCGGTTGAGAAATGCCGACTGAGACTGTCCGCACGCACGTTCAAGACTCCGGCCAGATGGTTTGCTACCAAGCAAATCCAATGGTCCCTTGCCCAGGACCATAGCCACAGAGCTTCTCTGCAGAGAAGGTACGACCCTACTCCTCCCTGTTTGTTTACATACCACATCGCGGTAGTATTGTCCGTCAGGACCTGAACCGACTGACCGCGAAGGGATGTGAGGAAGGCCTTGAGAGCCAGACGTATTGCCCGCAACTCCAACAGATTTATATGAAACATCTGTTCCACTGGAGACCAATGACCTTTGACCTCCGGGTCCCCCAGATAAGCTCCCCACCCTAGAGTGGAAGCATCCGTAATTACTGTGGTCACCGGCGGAGGTTGCGAGAACGGCCTTCCTTGGGAAAGATTGCCGTCCGCAATCCACCACTTTAAATCCGCAGCAGCGTCCCTGGAGATCTTTACCAATCCTTCGAGATCCCCTTTGTGTTGAGACCACTGCTTCCACTGAAGAGCCCTCATGTGCCAGCGAGAGTGAGTGACCAACAGAATGCAAGAAGCGAACAGACCGAGCAGACGTAGGACCTTGAGGACTGGAACGACCGCTCCGCTTTGAAACATTGGAACCAATGCCTGAATGTCCTGAATCCGCTGAGGCGGAGGAAAGGCACGATTCAATGTTGTATCCAGAACTGCCCCTATGAACAGTAGGCGCTGAGAGGGCTCTAGGTGAGATTTGGGAACATTCACTGAAAAACCCAGGTCGAACAACAACTGGGTTGTCGACTGTAGGTGATGCAACACGAGCTCCGGAGACTTGGCTTTGATCAACCAGTCGTCCAGGTAAGGAAATACTGCTAACCCCTTCCTTCTGAGCTCTGCTGCAACCACCGACATCACCTTTGTGAAGACTAGAGGTGCTGAAGTAAGACCAAACGGGAGGACCGCAAACTGATAGTGCTGCGACCCCACCACAAACCGGAGATACTTCCTGTGCGACTTGAGTATCGGGATATGAAAGTAAGCATCCTGCAAGTCGACAGACACCATCCAATCTCCATCGTTCAGTGCCAAAAGCACCTGAGCTAGGGTCAGCATCTTGAACTTTTCCTGTTTGAGGAACCAATTCAAGATCCTCAGGTCCAGGATTGTCCTCAACCGACCATCCTTCTTGGGGATTAGGAAGTATCTTGAGTAACAACCCTGACCCCTCTCCTGCTCTGGAACCAACTCCACCGCACCCTTTGAAAGGAGGACTTGAACCTCCTGTTCTAGAAACAGGAGATGCTCTTCTGAGCAGTAGGATGGGCGGGGCGGGATGGAGGGAGGAAACTCCCGAAAGGGAAGGGCATAGCCTTTCCCCACAATGCTGGTGACCCAGGAGTCTGATGTTATAACCTCCCACTTGTGGAGAAAGTTCAATAACCTCTCCCCTACAGAAGTGGTATGAGAAGGAATTGGTGGAAGACTAAGGCTGCTTCCCATGCTGCACCCCTCCTGAGGAAGAGGAAGAGGCAGAGTGCTGCTGGCCAGCTCCCCTGGTTCAGACCCTACCCCTTCCCCTGTACAATCTGTAGGAGAGAGCAGAGGCGGGCTGTTGCTGAAATCTGCCTTGAAAGGAGGAGGAGGAACCACGACCAAACCCCCTAAACCTTCTAAAAATTCTGGATGAAACAGAAGAGGAGACCTGCAAGCCTAAAGACTTCGCCATGGCCCTACTCTCCTTAAACTTCTCTATGGCAGAGTCCACCTTGGAGCCAAAAAGTTTATCCCCATCGAAGGGAAGGGTCAACATGGTTGACTGTACATCAGACGAGAAACCAGAGCTACGAAGCCAGGCTTGCCTCCTTGTAGCAACAGCAGTACCCATAGCCCTGGCTACAGAGTCAGTCATATCCAGTCCAGATTGGATTACTTGGGTTGCCGCTGCTTGAGCATCAGAAACTAGGCTCATCACCTCGTGAGGCACCTCAGTATGGGACGACTTTATTTCATCCATCAGGGCGTAAATGTATCTTCCCAAAATACATGTAGCATTAGTAGATTTTAAAGCCATGCTACATGACGATAAAGCCTTTTTAGAAGAATGGTCCATATTCTTCGAGTCTCTGTCTGAAGGCACACCTGGAAATTAACCTGGGGCAGACCGGGATGAACATGAAGTCTGAACCACCAGGCTCTCAGGGGTTGGGTGCCTGGACAGAAAGCCTGGGTCAGCAGGAGCCACTCGATATCTTCGAGCCACCGATCTATTCACTGCCGAAGATGACACCGGCTTCTTCCATACTTCCAGGATTGGATCTAACAGAGCCTCATTAAAAGGAAGAAGTGGCTCTGCAGCTGTTGAAGCAGGATGCAAAACTTCTGTTAAAATATTAGGCTTAGGCTCAGACACCGGCAAAGGAAGATCCAAAAAATCAGCTGCTTTCTTAATAACTGAGTGGAATGATGCAGCCACCTCCTCCGTATACTCTCCAGGCGATGTTAAGTCCCATTCTGGAGAGGTGTCCAAACCACTGACTGTATCTAAACCATGGAGGTCTCCCTGAGAGTCCTCAATCTCTCCTTCCTCCAATGCCTGCTTCTGATATTCTTGCTCCTCAAGGAGGCGAAGAGCAAGCCTCCTCGAATGCAACCTGGCCTCAATCCTAGGCGTCGACATGGCTTCGGCAGACGTCGAAGCTTGACGCCGATCCTCGGATCCATCAGACGCCGGATCCATCGGCGCCATGGATTTCTTCAGCGCCGTACGAGGTAAAGGGTGGACAGGAAACTGTACTGGCACCGGAGCCACAGGTTGAGAGGCTGACGCCATAGGCGCCGGCGCCGAGCCCTCATTTCCCATGGGAAGAAAGGGCATAAAAGGTGCCGGTCGTAACGGAGCCAGAGCACCCATGTTGAAAGCCAAGGGGCCCGAAGGACCAGCCGGTCCACCACCTGGAGCCATCTGTTGGAAAATTGTAAACATCACATTCAAGAATGCGGAACTGTCGGCTCCTGGGGCCGGGAAAGCCGGATACTGAGGAGCCTGGACTCGAGGCAACATCGGCGCCGGCCCCTGCGTCTGAGAAGCTGGTGAGAACTCCTGACGCTGAGGAACCTCAAAAAACGATGGAGGATACACAGGCGACGTCGGCGAAGCTGGTGAAGTCGGTGATGCAAACGGCGTCTGCGGCTGTGGAGAGATGGTGGGACTCACTTCCCATATCTTCTGGCGTCGAGCTGAAGGCGACCCTCGAACGCGATCTCTCCCTACTCGACCGGCGCCGAGATTCACGACGACGCCGGGAGTCACAATGACGCCGATGCGACTTCGGTGAAGATGACTTGCGATGATGCCGCTTTTCTTTTTTCTTAGACTTCACCAAAAAGAGCTTTGCTTCTCGCTCTTTTAACACCTTCAGATTCATCCGTTGACAAGAGTCACATTTGTTAACGTTGTGGTCGGAGCTGAGACACCACAAACAGTCTGTATGTGGGTCCATAACCGACATCTTGCCACCGCACTCATTGCAGGGCTTGAATCCGGACTTTCTTTGCAACATTCTATCTTTTTCTCAAAGAAGAAACAGCAAAAATAACTGTAACTACGTAGAGTAGTAACAGTAGCTCCCTCGAAGAATAACCGTCGTTCGAATGGCACGGAAAAAAGGGAACTGACATCGGCACATCGGCGAGGACCTCTTATTGCCTGTATGACGTCAGACGGCGTTGCGTGGGCAATTGTGACGTCCTCGTCGACGTGCAGAAGCTAGGAAGAAGATTTCTGTTGAATGCTGGCGCAAGGGGAGTATTCAATAGGTGAGGAATCCACAGGTAGTTGTATCCATAAGAAAATGCCCTCACCACCCCAAATCCATGCCCACCATAGAACCTGAAAATGCCCTTACCACCCGAAAACCCATACCCGCCCTAAAACCTAAAAATGCCCTTACCACCCCAAAACCCATACCCACCCTAAAACCTAAAAAAGCCCTTACCACCACAAAACCTATGCCCACCCTAAACCCTAAAAATGCCCTTACCACCCCAAAACCCATGCCCACCCTAAAAGCTAAAAATGCCCTTACCACTCCAAAACCCATGCCCACCCTAAAACCTAAAAAGTGTTTAGGATGGGTAAAAGTTATTGGTGGTAATTGCGTATTTAAATTTTAGGGTGGGTATGGGTTTTGGGGTGGTTAGGACATTTTTAGGTGTTAGGGTGGGCATGGGTTTTGGGGTGGTAAGGGCATATATATATATATATATATAAAATCAACCCACTTAATACTTACCTGTACTTACCTTTAGCATGCCTTTACAACGAAATTTGTTGTAAAGGCAGGCGCGGTAAAGGTATATTCGTGGTAAAGGCATGCTTGGTACAGCTATGCGCGGTAAACGCACATGCGTTCTAAATGCATTCTGGTAAATGCATTTTGTTGCATTCACCGCGATGTAAGTGATGTTTCCCTGCTTTACACTGCTGATCAATATCTGAAAATACTGTGTTCGACTTATCTTTGTTGGACCAAGGAATATCAATTTCCCAATGAAATATCTAAATGTAAACTATAATGATACCTGCAAAAATACCACTGTAAATACCACTGCAAATGTACCTATTGTGTATTCTTTGTGAAGTGCTCAAACACCATTCTCAATTATGTCTACGCTAAAGGAAAAAGAGTCTGAAAAAAAAAGAAAGTGTGGCCATACACACTACAAACACAAAACCTACCGCCTTCGCAAATGGTTGTTCTTCTTCCCTTTATCCAAATCCTTGAAACCCAGAGGAAGAGCAGCTGCATAGTACTTGTTGATATGGGTGTAGCCAGGCTCCTGTCTCCTGAGTCTCATTTCTGGCCTAGCCTCTCAGGAAACACACCATTTTCCGCAGCCACAAGGCCCGATGTACACTTGTCTTCATACACATCGTGCCTCCTCCACATGACTGTCCTCTACCACAATTCTGGTAATAATCCTGGGTGTTTCTCAAAGGCACCTTCGGGATGTGTTCCTGTGGCACTCAGCCGTTCAGCAAGCAGCATAGCTCTGCAGCCACCCCCTTAGATCCCCTAAGAGCTCCTGTAATGAAAACAAGCATTTGCAATGCAATGGGTCTCACATTTGCTTGAGTTAGAGCTTTTCATATTGTAAATTCCTAACTGGACTTTTCTTGCCACATAAATTGAAAGTGAAAAGTAATACAGTTGACATAAGCATACCCTACCTCAAATTCTTTGTTAGAACTGCCCGGAGCGAGATAATACCTTCAGCTTTATATCAGCTATGTCTGTCCTCTTTTAAAACCTTTGTAATGACAATGTCGCCACTTAGAAGACACAGAGTAAAGACGACTTCCTACCCACTATTTTAAGTTACATTTTTAGCGAAACACTCAGTACCACTCACATCAAACACATTTTGATAATTCAGCCCCAGATTTACAATAAACTTATCACACAGGATCAGAAACAACGACCCTCTGAAAAAAGTACTGCCATGGAACGGGCCTGTCTTTTACTGGGAACCCGCAAACTATTGATGAAAAGGCCGAATGGAGGGGCATATTTATACTCCGTCTGCGCCGATTGTGCGAAAAAAAAATTGACGCACAATCAGCGCAAACGTTGCCCTGTATTTAAACTGTGACGCCCGAGCCCGCGGACGACAAATTTCCGCCGTGTGCGTCATTTTTTGGATGCGGCAACCCGCCTTGCGTTCATTATATGCAAGGTAGGCGTTCCCGTCCAAAAAATGGCTTAAAGGGCCGTGCGTCGTATTTATGCTTTTGGGCAAAAATGACGTACGGCCGGGAGGCGGAGCCAGAAAATGACGCACAGCCCGATTTGCATAAAAAATTAACGCCTGGGTCAGGGCAGGCGTTAAAATGGGGCAAACACACTTGTATTTAATCAGAACACACAGAACAAACAGCAGAGCAGCAGAGCAGCAACAGGGAGCCATGGAGGTCATTCTAATCCAGCATGCACGCAGACGCAGAGCCCAGCAACAACAACAGCATCTACAACAACACCAGCAGGGACCCCAAAGCAGCGCAGAAGGCAGGAGAGGATATTCTGCCCAAGAACAACCCTTCAGGGCCTCAGGGAACACGACATCATACAAAGGTACCGGTTGAACTGGCAGGCCATTCAGCAGCTGCTGCGAAACATTGAACTGCAGTTGGCCCCCACTTTGGTGACACCCCACACCATCCCAACAGAAACAAAGCTGCTTGCCATACTTCATATGCTGGCAAGTGGCTCTTTTCAAACAACTGGTGCCCTGGTAGGTGGAATATCACAACCATCATTCTCCACCTTTTTGCCCAAAGTACTGGATGCCATCATTCGACTGACACCCCGCCACATCTGCTTCCCTAACACACTGCAGAAGCAGCAGGAAACTAAACAGGGGTTCTACGCAATCAGTGGCTTCCCACACATCCTTGGTGCAATCGACTGCACACATGTACGCCTTGTGCCACCTGCTGCAACTGTACACCTCTACCGCAACAGGAACCACACACATTCCATCAACGTGCAGGCCACAGTCGATCACCAGGGATTGATCACCAACATTGTGGCTAAATATCCTGGTAGTGTCCATGACTCATTCATCTTCCGTCACTGCACCATCAATCAACACTTCCAGGATGGACGGTATGGCAATGGACTACTTGTTGGTAAGTACAAAAACCTACTTATATATACACTGCACAGCAACCCACTAGAACACACAACACATACCCCACAACAGCAACATGTCAACAGGAACACACTGAGGTCGTGACATCACTAGCCATGTTTCTTAAGTCACCATTGACCCTGTCACACATCGGAAATTACTGTACAGCCTAATGTGAAGACGTCAATGAGTGTGGTTGCCTAAATGTCACCTTGCAAACTGTAAGTGTCCCAATGACCTTTACATTAATACATTGCCTAAGTCTAAAGGTATGGGATGTCCAGGGTACTTTCATATGAACGTGCTAACAACACTTTAAATTTTAACTCTGCATGGAACTATCATCTCACCCCCAGTGAAGACACACGGACACCTGTATCACAAGTCACAATGCTAGGGAGGGCACACTGTAATGAAAATCCCCAAACATATTGCTGACAAACGGTTAGCAGACAAACACTTGTTTAGCCAAGGAAACAACACAATGCAGATGGTATAGCCTACAAGCATAGGATGTCACATTAGTACACAAAAGAGACACAGACAACACAAGACAACTACTGCCATTAAAGGTCTTTTCAATAGTGCCAGCTACATCAACATTATCCCATTCATTTTCTATTGCAGCTGATCAGGGGTATGGCATCCAGCCATGGATTATGACACCATTTGGCAACCCGAGTACAGCTGCAGAGCGTGCATACAACGAGGCCCATAGGAGGACACACAGCATTGTCGAGCGGACCTTCGGCATCCTCAAGTCAAGGTTCCGCTGCCTCAACATCACTGGTGGTAGCCTCCTATATTCCCCCGAGATGGTCTGTAGGATCATCCTCACATGTGCAATATTGCACAACATTTGTGTCAGAGGAAACATTCCCCTCCTGGAACCAGAGCCACACATGCCTGAAGAGGAGGAAGAGGAGGGTGATGGACTGCAACAGGAGGGGGAACTACAGAACACAGATGCTGGTATACGCAGGCGGCAACAGATTGCAAATAATTTCTTCTGAATATGATCACCTTCACCACTTTAGTTAACTATTTTAAATAAACACCTATTATAATCACCATATCATGGTCTGGCTATTCCTTTTTTACACAGCTTCATCTCTACTTATCAGAATAAGAGTGTTGCCTCATGGAGCATTGCTGAGATACTGTGTAGGACACGGAACATCCCAGAGCTTATGTGATGCCTAACATACAATGGTCACACACACACACACTCTTAATGACATATATCATGTACATATCTCCTTTGACGGCCTATAGCAGAGGACCACAACTATTTCACACATACATGTTGAAAGCAAGGTCCAACGCAGCATGGTGGTCTATGGTTTCTCACTTCATCAGATTATTCCCTCAGGATGGGCAGAGTATGATGCAATCATGGTCACCCTGCAGATTTCTCTAACTACATAATATCTGGACAGTTGTATTGAGAAGCTACGTTATTTGACAGTAGGGACATTCCAATTATCTACTGCGCAGTTGATATGTCACATTACCCAGAGACAGATTTGTGGTGTAAGTGCTATTTATTGAAAAGTGCTGTAGTGCTATATGTACATTGTCCATGACTGTGAGTCCATTATAGTGACATTTTAAATTGGGATACAACACAAGGGCTTACCAAAATGCTTTTGTCATGCTGGGGTTGCTGTTTCAGACAGTGCAGAGGGACAGGATTTGGCAATGAGTAGGAGAGAGACAATCACTGGGCTGGGTGACAAGATATACAGTGGTTTGCAGAACAGTGCTTGAGTACAGTTGTTGCAAGACTGGCAAGTTACAAAGCGCAGGACCTTGGTAATAGTTGGCCATGGGGCAGGGACTAGTGCTTCCGGGTACTTTTCCTTGTGAATGTGATCTGTTCCATGTCTTCTTCTTCTGATGTGTGTGTTGCCTGCTTTGTCCTTGTTGTTGTTGGTTGTGAAGGGGCAACACACACCTCAGTGTTAGAAGACGTGGAGTCAGACATCCCGGTCGCTGCTCCATGTGAAGGTCTTAAGGGCAGTACTGCAGCAAGGAGGATCTGCTGGTTCTTGAGAATAGCAGCCACATCACGATGGTAGGCAGCCAGGTCGGCCCTGAGGGAGTCATGATTGCATTTGTGCATGCAGTGGAAGGTTTGGCGTGCGAGGTGTTGTGGCAACTCCCTTACTGCAGTGGTGAATTCCTTGACAGTTTCTTGTAGTCCTTGCAGTATGGATGTTAGGGCTTGCATAGCTGCTGCCTGATCTGCAGATGACATCATGCACAAACGCACCCCCTCAAGGCTGGCTGCCATATTTTGCATCCCCACCGCACCTCCCTAGCCAGCTCCAGCTGTACTCCAACTACAGTTCTCTCAAAGCTGGTGCCAGTGTCGTCTGAGTGCTCAGCTGTATTGGAGCTGGCAGGTCTTACAATTGGGGTGGTGGGTGGTTCCTCTGCGATGGCTGCTTGTTCTGTGCTCCTCCTTGTGACTGAAGGTGGGGTCTGGAGGGTTTCAAGGACCTTTTGGATGGTCTCCTGGGGAATGTTTATCGGCTTGTCATCCACGTCATCAGGGAAATCTGGGACAGGCATATCGACAGGAGATCCATCTTCCTCTGCAATGAAACAGGGTACAATTAGTGTGCCTGTGTTGTGACAATTTTGACGTGACGTGCCTGCCTTTTGATGAATTCACTTTGTGATCTTGTTTTGTATTAATATCTGCAGTCCTTCAGATGGGCATTGTTTCAGGCCTATGGCCCACCTGTGTGTTACATGTATGTTATCGAGTTATCAGACTTGTCAGCCTCATTGCCTCTAGGTGTTGCTTTATGCCAAATAGAGAATTGCCACCTTTTTGTCCTACTCGACCCTCCGTGTATATCCATTCTCATGGTGAGACCTTTCACTGGCTGTGGGTGTTCTGATGGCCCTGGCAGCACACTTAACTATCAGGACCTGCCCCAATCCCTGATCTTTCACATCGACTTAATTGTAATTGACATGTTGCATATCCTATGCACGGCAATTTTATGATGTGATATGGATGTTGACGTTGTTAATGTGTCCTGCTGATGTTGGGTAATGTGTGGTACATTGGATTGCCCTGATAATCGTATCAGTGTCCTATTTCCCCCTCTGACTGTGCAGGTGTATTTCAGTGACCAGTTACATGTGTCCCCTCCTCAATGCTGTTGTCGGAGCAGTATGACATTTGTGATGTTGCCTTGTTACCAAGGCACAGGATGGACCCTGACATATGCAGCATGGGTGTGTCCTTAGTGCTGTGTCACTCCTATTGTTGTTTACATTGGCTGATGTTTGCGGCAACTATGGGCATTGACATTTGAGTGTACTGGGGCCTTTGTCTTGTTTCTGGAGATTGTTGCAGATGTCATCCTCACCCCCTAATTTAGGTATGTATGTTCCATGGGGAGGTTACTGCCATTGGCTACTTGAGCTGCACACAGATCAGAGGTGGTAGTGGCAACTGTTGTTGCAGTTACATTGCAGTTGTCGGTTTGGCTAGAGGATTGCTAATAGGGCCCTAGTTAATGTAGGAGGTATGTTGGTTGATGAGTGCCAGGATGCCAGTTTGACGTAGTGGCCTTCCCTCCTGTCGTGGCTTTCCCTTTGCTCCATCGTTGGCATGACAGCATGCCCCCATGGGACTGTTGTTGGTGCAGTGTAATGGTGTGCCCCAGCTTATGTTTGTGCAGGCCATGCCCCCCTGCCGTGCCCCTTTACCCATGCCACTCCATGTATATTATGACTTACATGCAATGTGTAGTGGGTATTCCCCCCCCCCGGTTGCAGCTGACATTATTGCATTATAATTCCCCATGCGACTTACCCTGCATGTGCGTTGTCTCGTGGTAGTCTGCGCTATCCTGTCCTTGAATCCCTGTGACGATCTCCTCAGGGATGACGGCTGCAACCATCTCCTCCATGTGGTCCAGGGCCTCCTGGTGTGCTGGACTCCCATCTCCAGTCTGCAGTGCTGCCTTCCTGTTCCTGGCCATCTTTTCCTTGGTCCTGTGCTTGCAGTCATGCCAGCGTTTCTTGCACTCGATGACTGTTCTGCGTACTTCTGCCACACTGTTAATCTTGTCAACAATTTGTTGGCATTTAGCCTCTCTCCTACTGATTTGCAACTTTGAGGTGACAAACAGTTGGTGCTGGTGTTCCGTCACCTCTTTAACCAGGATTTCCTGCTCCTCTGCACTGAAGCGACACTTTCTTTTCTTCTTAAAAGTGTCCTGGTTCTTGTGTGGATCCTCCTGGCTGGTTCCTGGTCTGCTGTCATCTTCCTGGGGTCTGTAGTGGCATCTGGGATCCATTTTGGCTCTCCTCTGGTGAACTGGCAGTGTTTGCGTTTTTTTTTTACACTATTGCGTCAATAAACGGCGCATATCCGGTTTGCGGTGTCGTAAATCGACCCACAGTCATTTCCGCCGCGTTAACGTCGTTTTCCTTTATGACTTGACGCCGCGGTGTGCGTCAAAAATAATGACTCCCACCTGTTGTTTGCACTGCCGTGCGTCAAAGTATAAATATGACGCCCGCACGGCGCACCAAAATGGCGTTAACCAGCGGGTTTTTTTTTTACGCAAAACTGCGCCGCCGCAGTTTTGCATCAAAAAGTATAAATATGGGCCGGAGTGTCTTGGCAAACTGCTGCCGTTCGGCGGACAATAAAATCCTGAGGCCTGCTAGAGCTTGGCTGTTTTATTGGCTCCCTGCGTGAATGTCTGAATGGGCTGGAATATTAATATCCCAGAATTCATCTCCTACTTGGTTGCCTCCCCGCTACAGAATGCATTTTACAGATGTGTAATCCATGGGCATCCATCAGCGCTTCGCAAAGCTTCCTTACACATCAAGCTTCACTGTGAAGGCTAAAAGACTTCAAAACTGCTTCTTCTTTAAAAGAACCAACACATTTTCCTCATAATCATAAACAACGATCATAAAATGGATTCACCGATTGCCACCACATTAAAAGCTTTTCAAGATCCCACACACGTCAGTACTATGGTTTGAAGTTCCAGGATAAACTTAAAAAGCTGATTGGCTCTCATACAAAACTGCATCTTCTTAGGCATTCGTGACAGCTGTGAAAGCCTAACTCTGAAATTAATAACTATGAGAAACGTGAAGAGAGTGTCAACAAAACTCTTCCATCACTCCCATCTTCACTTTTCCATCACTCCCATCTTCCCTCCACCAGCCCCCAGCTTGACAAGCTGAGAATCAAAGTCATCTGCATACTCTTTGGGAAATGTAGTGGAGAAGAAATTCACATTTACATTTATGGAAAGGAACTGGGGCAAATGAGGTGTGATGCAGCCAATATTATTAATTTTCTATCAACGGGGAGCGCTTCATAAGACAATCTGTGCACCTAACATGTATGAAGGACAACAGGTAAGGTGAATCAAAACAATAGCAATCACGTTTTAACCCCTTCGGTGCCAGGCCTTTTCGCCCTCCTGTGCCAGGCATTTTTTTGGCTATTTGGGGCAGTTTGCACTTAGGCCCTCATAACTTTTTGTCCACATAAGCTAGCCAAGCCAAATTTGCGTCCTTTTTTCCCAACATTCTAGGGATTCTAAAGGTACCCAGACTTTGTGGGTTCCCCTGAAGGAGGCCAAGAAATTAGCCAAAATACAGTGAATATTTCGTTTTTTTCAAACAAATTGGAAAAAGTGGCTGCAGAAGAAGGCTTGTGGTTTTTTCCCTGAAAATGGCATCAACAAAGGGTTTGCGGTGCTAAAATCACCAGCTTCCCAGCTTTCAGGAACAGGCAGACTTGAATCAGAAAACCCTTTTTTTCACACAAATTTGTCATTTTACTGGGACATACCCCATTTTTACAATTTTTTGTGCTTTCAGCCTCCTTCCAGTCAGTGACATAAATGGGCGTGAAACCAATGCTGGATCCCAGAAACCTAAACATTTCTGAAAAGTAGACACAATTCTGAATTCAGCAAGGTTTCATTTGTGTAGATCCTACAAGGGTTTCCTACAGAAAATAACAACTGAAAAAGAAAAATATTGAAATTGAGGTAAAAAAACAGCAATTTTTCTCTACGTTTTACTCTGTAACTTTTTGCTGCAATGTCAGATTTTCGAAAGCAATTTACCGTTACGTCTGCTGGACTCCTCTGGTTGCAGGGATATATAGGGCTTGTAGGTTCATCAAGAACCCAAGGTACCCAGAGCCAATAAATGAGATGCACCCTGCAGTGCGTTTTCATTCTATACCGGGTATACAGCAATTCATTTGCTGAAATATAAAGAGTCAAAAATAGCTATCAAGAAAACCTTTGTATTTCCAAAATGGGCTCAAGATAAGGTGTTGAGGAGCAGTGGTTATTTGCACATCTCTGAATTCCGGTGTGACCATACTAGCATGTGAATTACAGGGCATTTCTCAAATAGATGTCTTTTTTACACACTCTCTTATATTTGGAAGGCAAAAATGTAGAGAAAGACAAGAGGCAATAACACTTGTTTTGCTAATCTATGTTCCCCCAAGTCTCCCGATAAAAATGATACCTCACTTGTGTGGGTAGGCCTAGCGCCCGCGTCAGGAAACGCCCCAAAACGCAACGTGGACACATCACATTTTTTGAAAGAATACAGAGGTGTTTTTTGCAAAGTGCCTACCTGTAGATTTTGGCCTCTAGCTCAGCCGGCACCTAGGGAAACCCACCAAACCTGTGCATTTCTGAAAACTAGAGACCTAGGGGAATCCAGGATGGGGTGACTTGTGGGGCTCTGACCAGGTTCTGTTACCCAGAATCCTTTGCAAACCTCAAAATTTGGCTAAAAAAACAAGTTTTCCACTCATTTCGGTGACAGAAAGTTGTGGAATCTGAGAGGAGCCACAATTTTCGTTCCATCCAGCATTCCCCCAAGTCTCCCGATAAAAATGGTACCTCACTTGTGTGGGTAGGCCTAGCGCCCACTAAAGGAAATGGCCCAAAACACAACGTGGACACATCACATTTTTTCATAGAAAACAGTGCCTACCTGTGGATTTTGGCCTATAGCTCAGCCGGCACTGGGGAAACCTAGCAAACCAGCGCATTTTTGAAAACTAGAAACCCAGGGGAATCCAAGATGGGGTGACTTGCGGGGCTCTGACCAGGTTCTGTTACCCAGAATCCTTTGCAAACATAAAGATTTGGCCAAAAAAACACTTTTTCCTCTCATTTCGTTGACAGAAAGTTCTGGAATCTGAGAGGAGCCACAAATTTCCTTCCACCCAGTGTTCCCCTAAGTCTCTTGATAAAAATGGTACCTCACTTCTGTGGGTAGGCCTAGCGCCCACGAAAGGAAATGGCCCAAAACACAACGTGGACACAACACATTTTTTCACAGAAAACAGAGGTGTTTTTTGCAAAGTGCCTACCTGTGGATTTTGGCCTCTAGCTAAGCCGGCCCCAGGGGGGGGGCAGAAATGGCCTAAAATAAATTTGACCCCCCACCCGGGAGCGACCCTTGCCTACGGGGTCGCTCCCCCTGCGTGACATTGGCACCAAAAAACAAATCCCCGGTGCCTAGTGGTGTCTGCCCCCTTGGGGGCAGAAATGGTCTAAATACAATTTGCCCCCCAGGGGATCGACCCTTGCCTAATCTCTATCTCCCATCTCTAAAAAAACAAACAAACAAATAAAAAACACAAAAAAAAACTTTCCCTGGCGCCTAGAGGTTACTGCCCATGGCCTAAAATAAATTTGCCCCCCCCCCCCCTGGAGCGATCCTTGCCTACGGGGTCGCTCCCCCTGCGTGACATTGGCGCCAAAAAACAAATCCCCAGTGCCTAGTGGTGTCTGCCCCATTGGGGGCAGATTGACCTAAAACCGGCCAATCTGCCCCCAAGGGGGGCAGAAATGGTCTAAATACAATTTGCCCCCCCCAGGGGATCTATCCTTGCCTAATGGGTCGGTCCCCATCTCTAAAAAACCAAACAAACAAAAAAAAAACACAAAAAAAAAATTGCCCTGGCGCCTAGAGGTTTCTGACCCCCCCTGGAGGCAGATTGGCCTAATAACAATAGGCCGATCTGCCCCAGGGGGGGCAGAAATGGCCTGAAATAAATTTGACCCCCCACCCCCACAAATCCCCCCTGCCCGGGAGCGACCCTTGCCTACGGGGTCGCTCCCCCTGCGTGATATTGGGGCTAAAAAAAAAAATCCCCGGTGCCTAGTGGTTTCTGCCCCCTTGGGGGAAAATTGACCTAAAATCGGCCAATCTTCCCCCAAGGGGGGCAGAAATGGTCTAAATATAATTTGCCCCCCAGGGGAGCGACCCTTGCCTAATGGGTCGCTCCCCATCTCTAAAAAAACAACAAAACAAAAAAAATACAAAAATTTTTTTTTTGCCCTGGCGCCTAGAGGTTTCTGCCCCCCTCCCCCGGGGGCAGAAATGGCCTAAAATACATTAGCCCCCCCACCACCCCGGGAGCGACCCTTGCCTACGGGGTCGCTCCCCCTGGGTGACATTGGCGCCAGAAATAAAATCCCCGGTGCCTAGTGGTTTCTGCCCCCCTTGGGGGCAGATTGGCTTAGCAAAAAACGGCCGATCTGCCCCCAAAGGGGGCAGAAATTGCCTAAATACAATTTTCCCCTCCAGGGGAGCGACCCTTTGTCCAAGAGGTTGCTCCCCATCTGTAAAACAAACAAAAAAAAAAAATCCCCGGTGCCTAGTGGTTTCTGCCCCCCTTGGGGGCAGATTGGCCTAATCAAAATAGGCTGTTCAACCTCCCAGGGGGGCAGAAATGGCCTAAAATAATTCCCCCCCCCCCAGGGGAGCGACCCTTGCCTAAGGGGTCGCTCCCCTTGCATGAAATTCACGAAAACAAAAAAAAACTCCCTGGTGTCTAGTGGTTTCTGCCCCCCTTGGGGGCAGATTGGCCTCATCAAAATAGGCCAATCTGCCCCCAAGGGGGGCGGAAATGGCCGTAATATAATTTGCCCCCTAGGGGAGCGACCCTTGCCTAAGGGGTCGCTCACCACCTAAAAAAAAAAAAACAAATAGAAGAAAATAAAATATGATCCCTGGTGCCCTAGAGATTTCTGCCCCCCCTGGGGGCAGATCGTCCTAATAATAGGCCGATCTGCCCCCGGGGGGGCAGAAAAGGCCTTCGAAAAAAATGCCCCCCATTGGGAGCGACCCTTGCCCAAGGGGTCGCTCCCTTATGCCAGTTTCAATATGAAAAAAAACATCCCTGGTGTCTAGTGGGCGTTTCAAAAGCCGGATTGCAAGCAATCCGGCTTTTGAAACGCTTGGAGAGACTTCAAAGGGAAGGAAATACATTTCCTTCTCTTTGAAGCCTCTCCGGACCTCCCCCACATGATTGAAAGAGAAATGCTGAGAATGTCTCTTTCAATCGCGCTGGAAGCTGACAAATCAGCACTCGCTCGTGCGCTGACGTCACAGGGGGGGTGGGGGGGGTCTGGGGTGGAAGGGGAAGGGCTTCCCCTTCCATCCCCGCCTTGGGGGAGTGGGTGGGGTGCACAGGGGGGTGCGCTAGCGCTCCCCCCAGTTCCTGTGCCTTGGACGAGGTGACCTCGTCCAAGGCACACTGGAACTGTAGCCTTAGACGAGGTCACCTCGTCCAAGGCACAGAAGCGGTTAAACTAGCAGCTTTTCATGTATGATAAATGGTCCCCCATGCAGCACTCACGTCTCTGTGGGACCAGGGCGGGATGGGGCCAAGCTAATGACCCACGCTGCCAGGCCGGACACTGTGTCCTGTTAGAATTCACCTTGACTCCTCCTGTGAGCGGACACTGCTTTTGAATAACTCTTGGTCCACAGAGCAAGCTTTTAACCAAGAAGAATTGCCTGCGTGGCCTCGCTGCAATTAGCCACAACCCCTAGGAAGGGCCGGGTCAGTGGACCGAAAAGTGCTAATCAGAATTCAAAATCCTATAAACTGCAAGACACCCCCACCCACCACTTAATGCTGTAGAAGAGAGATCAGGCTGGGGAAGAATGCCCCGGATGGAAACAGAAGTGAAAAACTAGTGCTCTCAATTTCACAAACGCACAGTAAACAAAACACCTCAAAAAAATAACCATCCTCGAACATAACAGCACAAAATAAAGGCACACACAATGGTCAAATGTTGAAGAGCTGTGACTTGTTGTCTCATTTCCACATACACACAGAAACACCAAACAACAAACACTGCACGCAAAGAAGCATCCTCGAACATAACAACTGAGTCTACAAAATACAGGCAAGCACGAACTCACTCAAAACGCAGTCAAATGTTGAAGAGCAGTTTAGAATTCACAAAAGTCCCTAAGCATAGTAAAGAAGACTAGCATTTTCAATGCAATGGGACTCGCATTTGCTCGAGTTAGAGCTATTAGCGTCGTAAAGAAAAAAAATGCAGCGCGATCGCGCTGCGTGGAAAATAAACAGATAAAGTAGTCCAGACATCATGCTGAAAACATCGAGCCTTGTATGTTTTTAGTAGTTTATCGCTGCTGAGTAGGTGGGCTAAACACCGGAAAAGGCATGAAGTATGCATGCCTTTCACAAATGAGAACAAGCTGATTTTAAAAGGCAAGCCCACGAACCAATGTGAGTGACTGACGTGACATGGGCTTGGTTGGAAGGCCAAAGAGAGATTACAGAATGGGACAGAGCACTTTGCGCTCGCCCATAAAAACAACTGAGTCTGGTGAACAAACTAAGTGATAGCTCACGCCATCCCCATGTTACTTTGCACCAGAAATAAGATAAGAAATGTCGCTGTGACTGTCATTATGGCATCATCCGAGCTGCCTAACATGGAATTCAGGACGTTTTGTCAACACTCAGTAGATTACTAATGTGCATGGAAGTGCACCATAAAACCTATTGAGTCCCCCGCAACCTCTCATAACTACAGGATTGAAACAGTTTTGGTTTAAAAATGAAAGCACACGTTTCCAGGGTTTGCTTACATTGCAGCAGAGAGAGGTCTGTATATAATAAAAACTCTTTGTGTGTCTCTATATTACAAATTTAAACTGTGGCGTTGACTCTGACCCACAAACTCCTCCCTCAGACCCAGCATATCCAGGATAAATTCAAATTGAGTTGCATCTTCTTAATAAAGTAACACTAAGAGCTGAGATTCTCCCTGTAGATAGGACGCTGCCAATTTCACTATAAAAATACAGCACTGTTCCAAGCAGTACAAGGCTAAGTGCTTGAAAGGCAAACACGTCTTTTGCAATCTAAGCTCAATCTGCCAAACCAGTACCTCAGATGTGCCCAAGATGACTTAAAATCCACAGATGTAGACATCTGCACAATATATTATGTTACTGTATATGGCCCCGGCAAGACCCCTAAGTGAATTCTCCTTAGACTCAAATGTCAGCCGCAGCTTAAACCTGACTCAAATTAAAGGCCCATAGATTTGAACACAGACACAACTTCATGGTTTTCATGCCACAGGATCCAAGTTGTAGTGGTAGGCCATGTATATATATCTGGGAAATTAAAATGCCTCTGTTGACTTAAGAGTGCCATGTCGAAGAGAACCTCCTTTGATACATAAATCTAGGAATCCAATGTGCCTGTCCAACTCCCCCCAAACACTTTGACAGCTATAACTACTGATCCCACAGTCAGTTTTTGATAAAAAATGACCACAACATAGTACTTAGCATTCTCCCTACTGGTGTCAGAGTTGTCTGGCTAGCACTATAATGCTACAAGTAGTACTTAGATTAATGTTTACCTAACGTGAGCCTCTATGCCAGCCAGATTGATAACACCCAAAAACAATTTACTTATATTAGGTCCGACCTAATTCTAATCAAATAGCTGCCTCCCCAAACTTGGCCTTCAAGGACAAACGTATTTCAAGAAATCCTAAAAGTGCAGGTAGGCTTACATCACATTGTAGCACACATCCTACTACCTTGCAGTAAGCTTTAACAAGGCATCCACATTACTTTCCTCCTTTGCAGGTTTCTTCTATAAGATGTGGAATAAGACCACCTGAAGAATTACATATGAAGCATCGTTCTCTCTCTGAAACCCTTTAGGTCCCCCACAAGGTCAAGAGTCCCTTGCAAAAGGAGCACTATCATTCTTGCTATCCAACCAATTTGTGACAGACTGGCACAGTGTAGATACAGCTTACTTCACTCACAGAAAACCGCCAACCTCCTGCTTTCATCCTTTTATTCCTCTCCTTTCACTAATCCTTTACTTAATACGTTAATCATTACTGTGCACTGCTCATTATTATCTGACAATAGTGTACTACACTTATCTTCTGTGTCGAAAAAATAGCTATTTTCAATCAACTATCTAAATGTAAATCACAAATACAAATTTCATATTGCAAAAGTACGTCTTACTCTCTTTGAAACTCTCAAACACCATTTTCGATTACAATCAAGCTACAGAAAAAAGAAACTGAACATAAAAAGAAAGTGTGGGCATATAGAAACGTAAAACTTTGCAAATGCTTCTCCTTTCTTTCCTTCATACTAATCCTTGAAACCCAGAGGAGAATACATTCATGGTACATGTTTAAGGATGTATCATCTGGCTCATGAATCCCCAGTCTCTGCAGCTGGTTACCTAATGCTGGATGCTATCTCTTGTCCAGCCTCCCAGTGAGCACACTGTAATGTTTGTTGGTACAAGGTACAAAATACATTTGTCACTCAGATACATCAGTGCCTCCTCCACTCAGCCTTTGACATTCATTACCTTCTGTTAATGATCCTGCCACCTATCAAGGGCAGACAAGTTTATGTAGCTCTGCAATGAGACACACAGATGCACACACACTTGAATCACAAGGGCAAACCAATTGTTATTCTCTTCCCTACCCTTTTCACCTTGTATCAGAAAGAAAGATAAGAAATTGCACAGGCATCATGACAATCATCTAAGCTGCCTAATGCTGGCAGAATGGCTGTCCTGTCAAAACTCAATAGATTATAAATGAGTAGGGAAGTGCACCATAAAACCTTTGAGTTCTCCATAACAACATGGGTCCTTTTCTGTTATCAATTGTCCCCATTCAGAAATTGGCAGTGGTCAAGTATTCCATAACTCAGTTAGTTTGAATCTTCCCAGCAACCTCTATTTTTTTTAAACCAACTTTGAGTTTCTGTTTTTATACAACAGGAGAATCAATAAATGTCAATCATCCTATAAGCATCAAGGCAGATATGGCTACATAGGTGAAGAAAGACAATAAAGGATAACACTGTTAAACTTGTAAAAACACAGGAGACTGGCCATGGAAGATGAGGTATGTGAGCATAATAAGGCCCCACTAGAAAGTAAGGATCATAATGCTAATCACTAACACAAAATGAATTGCTAGACCTAAAATCTGTCATAGCTTGAACATTTAAAAGCATGTTCTGAACTACGTGTAACTAGTGTTGCATGAATTGCAAAAGTTGCTAGGCTGGCACACTTTTGCACACGTTTATTTATTTTTGTTTCTCTTCTATGACCTCTTCTTGACTTGAGAAATGATAGAACTTTCTTTAAAACAACAGAACCTGTATTACTTACACCCTTACCAACCTACTAAACCTCTCTTGGAATGCGCTGACGTGTATTTAGAAAAAAACATTTGCTTTAGTTTGAAACATTAACCTTACATGAATGATGGGAATAAAGTTGGCGTTATACTTATGTATGTAATATTGTTCTTACAGACATGAAGAGCGTATGGGAAAGGAAGTACATGTATCAGATCTTTGCTATCTAACAAAATGGTGCATTATCTACTGTTGCAAAATCTCAAGAAAATATAACATTGTTAACAATTGTGTCAATCAAATTCATTATAAAAGGTATCCTAGAGAAAGAGGAAGACCGATGAAGGCAGATGGCAGATGATGACAGGAGAGATGATAGATCTTCTACAGAGAGCTGATTGACTGATTGAGAGAGACTGAGAGGCGACCACTGTGCCTTGAACACTACTTCTTACCGCTGCTGGAGCTGAGAGTTACAGGTAGCTAGTGACACTATCCAAGCAATTTAAAGGGTGTGAGGTGATAGTTTAGAGAGACCACACTTGGGGGGTCATTCTGAGTTTGGCTGGCGGCGGTTGCCGCCAGCCAAACGGGAACCGTCACTTGGCCGCTCCGCTGTCATAAGACCGCGGAGGCCATTCTGGCTTTCCCGCTGGCCCGGCGGGCGCCCGCCAAAGGAGCGCCCGCCGGCCCAGCGGGAAAGGCCCTGCAACATTGAAGCCGGCTCCGAATGGAGCCGGCGGTGTTGCAGGGGTGCGACAGGTGCAGTTGCACCCGTCGCGATTTTCACTGTCTGCAATGCAGACAGTGAAAATCTCTCTGGGGCCCTGTTAGGGGCCCCCTGCACTGCCCATGCCAGTGGCATGGTGTAGGAGGCTGGACTGGCTTGTAGTGAGTACCAAGGGGTACTTGCACCTTGCACCAGGCCCAGTTATCCCTTATTAGTGTATAGGGTGTCTAGCAGCTTAGGCTGATAGATAATGGTAGCTTAGCAGAGCAGCTCAGGCTGAACTAGGAGACGTGTGAAGCTACTACAGTACCACTTAGTGTCATATGCACAATATCATAAGAAAACACAATACACAGTTATACTAAAAATAAAGGTACTTTATTTTTATGACAATATGCCAAAGTATCTTAGAGTGTACCCTCAGTGAGAGGATAGGAAATATACACAAGATATATATACACAATAGCAAAAATATGCAGTATAGTCTTAGAAAACAGTGCAAACAATGTATAGTTACAATAGGATGCAATGGGGAAACATAGGGATAGGGGCAACACAAACCATATACTCCAGAAGTGGAATGCGAACCACGAATGGACCCCAAACCTATGTGACCTTGTAGAGGGTCGCTGGGACTATTAGAAAATAGTGAGAGTTAGAAAAATAACCCTCCCCAAGACCCTGAAAAGTAAGTGCAAAGTGCACTAAAGTTCCCCTAAGGACAAAATAGTCGTGTTAGAGGAAAAAATGCAAAGAAAACACAAATCAGCAATGCAACAACGATGGATTCCTGACTGAGGGTACCTGTGGAACAAGGGGACCAAGTCCAAAAGTCACAAGCAGCTCGGAGATGGGCAGATGCCCAAGAAATGCCAGCGGTTGGTGCAAAGAAGCTCTTACTAGGCTGAAGAACTGTGAATACTGCAGGAACGACAAGGGCTAGAGGCTTCCCCTTTGGAGGATGGATCCCCCACGCCTTGGAGAGTCGTGCAGAAGTGTTTTCCCGCCGGATGGACGCCAACAAGCCTTGCTACACGCAAATCGTGCGTTTGGCGTTTTTGGATGCTGCTGGGGCCCAGGAGGGACCAGGAGGTTGCAAATTGGACCTGCAGAGAGAGGGGACGTCGAGCAAGACAAAGAGCCCTCACTGAAGCAGGTAGCACCCGGAGAAGTGCCAGAAACAGGCACTACAAGGATGCGTGAAACGGTGCTCGCCGAAGTTGCACAAAGGAGTCCCACGTCGCCGGAGACCAACTTAGAAAGTCGTGCAATGCAGGTTAGAGTGCCGTGGACCCAGGCTTGGCTGTGCACACAGGATTTCCGCCGGAAGTGCACAGGGGCCGGAGAAGCTTGCAAAGTCGCGGTTCCCAGCAATGCAGCCCAGCGAGGTGAGGCAAGGACTTACCTCCACCAAACTTGGGCTGAAGAGTCACTGGACTGTGGGGGTCACTTGGACGGTGTCGCTGGATTCGAGGGACCTCGCTCGTCGTGCTGAGAGGAGACCCAAGGGACCGGTAATGCAGCTTTTTGGTGCCTGCGGTTGCAGGGGGAAGATTCCGTCGACCCACGGGAGATTTCTTCGGAGCTTCTGGTGCAGAGAGGAGGCAGACTACCCCCACAGCATGCACAAGCAGGAAAACAGTCGAGAAGGCGGCAGGATCAGCGTTACAGAGTTGCAGTAGTCGTCTTTGCTACTATGTTGCAGGTTTGCAGGCTTCCAGCGCGGTCAGCGGTCGATTCCTTATCAGAAGGTGAAGAGGGAGATGCAGAGGAACTCGGCTGAGCTCATGCATTCGTTATCTAAAGTTTCCCCAGAGACAGAGACCCTAAATAGCCAGAAAAGAGGGTTTGGCTACCTAGGAGAGAGGAAAGGCTACTAACACCTGAAGGAGCCTATCAGCAGGAGTCTCTGACGTCACCTGGTGGCACTGGCCACTCAGAGCAGTCCAGTGTGCCAGCAGCACCTCTGTTTCCAAGATGGCAGAGGTCTGGAGCACACTGGAGGAGCTCTGGACACCTCCCAGGGGAGGTGCAGGTCAGGGGAGTGGTCACTCCCCTTTCCTTTGTCCAGTTTCGCGCCAGAGCAGGGGCTAAGGGGTCCCTGAACCGGTGTAGACTGGCTTATGCAGAATTGGGCACCTCTGTGCCCAACAAAGCATTTCCAGAGGCTGGGGGAGGCTACTCCTCCCCTGCCTTCACACCATTTTCCAAAGGGAGAGGGTGTCACACCCTCTCTCAGAGGAAGTTCTTTGTTCTGCCATCCTGGGCCAGGCCTGGCTGGACCCCAGGAGGGCAGCTGCCTGTCTGAGGGGTTGGCAGCAGCAGCAGCTGCAGAGAAACCCCAGGAAGGGCAGTCTGGCAGTACCAGGGTCTGTGCTACAGACCACTGGGATCATGGAATTGTCCCAACAATGCCAGGATGGCATAGAGGGGGCAATTCCATGATCATAGACATGTTACATGGCCATATTCGGAGTTACCATGGTGAAGCTACATATAGGTAGTGACCTATATGTAGTGCACGCGTGTAATGGTGTCCCCGCACTCACAAAGTTCAGTGAATTGGCTCTGAACAATGTGGGGGCACCTTGGCTAGTGCCAGGGTGCCCTCACACTAAGTAACTTTGCACCTAACCTTTACCAGGTAAAGGTTAGACATATAGGTGACTTATAAGTTACTTAAGTGCAGTGTAAAATGGCTGTGAAATAACGTGGACGTTATTTCACTCAGGCTGCAGTGGCAGGCCTGTGTAAGAATTGTCAGAGCTCCCTATGGGTGGCAAAAGAAATGCTGCAGCCCATAGGGATCTCCTGGAACCCCAATACCCTGGGTACCTCAGTACCATATACTAGGGGATTATAAGGGTGTTCCAGTAAGCCAATGTAAATTGGTAAAAATGGTCACTAGCCTGTCAGTGACAATTTGGAAAGAAATGAGAGAGCATAACCACTGAGGTTCTGATTAGCAGAGCCTCAGTGAGACAGTTAGTCACTACACAGGTAACACATACAGGCACACTTATGAGCACTGGGGCCCTGGGTTACCAGGGTCCCAGTGACACATACAACTAAAACAACATATATACAGTGAAAAATGGGGGTAACATGCCAGGCAAGATGGTACTTTCCTACACATGGGCAGTGCAGGGGCCCCCAGGGGCCCCACGACACCCGTTCCCGCCATCCTGTTCCTGGCGGTAAAAACCGCCAGGAACAGGATGGCGGGAAGGGGGTCGGAATCTCCATGGCGGCGCTGCTTGCAGCGCCGCCATGGAGGTTCTGCCCAAGCAGGGGAAATCCGGCGGGAAACCGCCGGATTCCCTTTTCTGACCGCGGCTTTAACGCTGCGGTCAGAATGGGCAATGAAGCACTGCCAGCCTGTTGGCGGTGCTTCCGTTGCCCCCGGCCCTGGCGGAATGAGGCCCTAAGTTTATTAGTTTAGGGAAGTAGGATTATGGGTCTTATTACGACTTTGGCAGAAGGGATTACTCCGTCATAAACGTGATGGATATCCCGTCCGTTGTATTACAAGTTCCATGGGTTATAATGGAACTTGTAATACAACGGGCGTTATATCCGTCATGTTTGTGACAGAGCAATCCCCTCGGCTTCGGTTGTATTCAGGCCTTTAGTTCAAAAAGACACATGGGAATTGTATAGTTACCGGACTGCTAGATACAACAGAGTTATTCATTCAGCTGCAGAGATTGTATTAGGTCTAGTTGATACATTGTTTCAGAATAGTAGGACAGGAATAAGCACATGAGACAGAAAACTGTGAGAATCTTGTTTAATGTAAGAGATTCTATTTTCTTTCTGACTTTCCCAGACTAAGAGACAGTATCATTCAGACATACTACAATTGTGGGATGGAGAGGAATAGAGTAGTGACAGGTTCAGGACAATCTTTATGTGTGTTTCTGTTACTTGAGATTTTTGATTAGTAGAAAATATATTAATTCTTTAAAAATTTTAAAAACATTATTAGAACTCTCTTCATTGACTCTAAAAGAACTAAAGGGCACATGTACGTACCATTTCTCCTGTCGCAAACTGCCCAATTCGCAGGATCTGGACCGTTTGCGACAGGAAAAAAAACATTTTGGTATGTACATAGACTATTTTGCGAGTCTGTAATCTGTTTACCGAATCGCAAAATAGGTTTGCGAGTCACAAATAGGAAGGGGCGTTCCCTTCCTAATTGTGAGTTGCAGCAGCATGCGGTCACAAAACAATCGCAGTTAGCACCAGTTTCAAATTGGTGCTAACCCATTCGCACATGGGAAGGGGTCCCCATCGGACCTCTTCCCCTTTGTGAATGGCAGCGAAAATATTTTTTCAGAGCAGGCAGTGGCCCCGCGGACCACAGCCTGCTCTGAAAAATTAAAAAGAAAACTTTTAATTTTTGTTTCTGAAATGTATCTCGTTTTCATTTAAGGAAAACGGGCTGCATTTTAAAAAAAGCTGCTTTATTTAAAAGCAGTCACAGACATGGTGGTCTGCTGTCTCCAGCAGGCCACCATCCCTGTGAGGGCGGCCATCCCCAATGGGGTCGCAAATTGTGACCTACCTCATGAATATTCATGAGGTAGGTCATTTGTAACCCTATTGCGAATCACTAACAGTGTAAAGTACACGTTTGTACATAAGGTTTTGAGGCTCGCAATTTGCAACTCGCAAACAAGTCACAAATTGCGAGTTGCAAAACTCAGGGTCATACATCTGTCCCTAAATTGTTAATTAAGTGATTGTTATTGCAGCTTAAGAATTAATTTCTTCAACCATTCTGAGAGAAAGCTCTATAATGAGGGTCCAGTTAAAAGTAAGTAAGGGGGACGTTGCACCGAGCAAATGTGTTGTAGTAGAGTTTGTGAGTGTGTGCACACAGTGTTGAAGGGCCTGAGTCACAAAGGTAAACTTACACATTTGTGTACGTTTATGCTATTTTTGGAAGTAACAAAACTGCATTTTAACAGTAAGTTTACGAGTGTGGAGACTCTGCAGTCGGGGCCGAGAACTCCGCTCATAAAAAGAAAAGCATGTTGTATGCTTTTATGTGTACAGATTTCCGCCCGACTGCGGAGTCTCCACATCCGTAAACTTACTATTAAAATGCAGTTTTGTGAATTAAAAAAAAACGTAAACTTACACAGAAGTGTACGTTTACCTTTAGGGAACAGGCTCTATGTCTCCAACATGAAGCAGTGTTGTCCCTTGAACAGGTCAAAGACGTGTGGTAAATACTGGCCAGCAAAGTCTAATAATATTTTTAATAACAACATTGTTACTCACATACTGCTAGGAGAGGAGAAAATTGGAACAGTAACACTTACCTCTGGGAACAAGCTACCCATCCTCTGCTCCAACAGCTTCTGTGAAATTGTAGCAGTTGTACTCACACAGCATAAATACATTAAATAAAAAGATGAGAGACTTATTATGTTTCAAATTCCAACCAGGGACTTAGGGCCTCATTATGTGTTTGGCGTGCGGTAGAGGCCGCCCACCAAACTCATCATGGGACCATACAGCCATTGTGGGCTAAACTCCGCCAGCCTTATTTTGAGTTTCCCGCTGGGCCAGCAAGCGGAAAGAGCAGGAAACAGGACCGTAACATTGCAGCCGGCTCGTAATCAAGCCGGCTGCAATGTGCAGTGCAGCAGTTGCAGCAGCACCCGTCACGCATTCCACTGCCTTTAATTCGGGCAGTGGAATGCCTGATGGGGCTGTGCATGGGGGTCTCTGCACTGCCCATGCCAAGTGCATGGGCAGTGCAGGGACCCCCCTTGGCCTCCCAAGCAGGCAGCCTGGCGGTGTCGGTGGCCAGACCATGGCGGTTCCCCCACGGTCCTAATAGGGCGATTGGACCATCCTATCCGCCGCCTTGATATACACTTGTGTTAACTAAGCATTGGTTTAAGACCTTAGTTAGAAATTGGCTTGTTGGTTGACTGGGATGTAACCCTTCGTCAAGCAGCAACCACAATCCTAGTCAGGGAAATTACCAGGCAAAAGCTAAATCAACCTTTGCTCACTCTCTCGCAGCTTGGCACCGAGCAGTCAGGATTAACTTAGAGGGAGTGTGTGAAATATTTGTGCAACACTTCAAACAGAAAAACACCACAGAAAAATACCACAGAAATCCACACCAGTTTAAAACATAGAGTAACATTTAATAAATAAAACAAGACCAAAATAAACAAATATCCAATAAGTAGAACTTGCAACGTGACCGTTTAAAAATTAAAATGTTATATAGTACTTACAAGTAAGGAGCGCTAAGCAGGGAAGCAGGGATATCTGGTCACGCCGGACCGGGACAAAGTCAAAGGTTCAGAGTGACCGCGATGGAGCGGAGGCAGGCTAAAAGGGCCCAGTTGGGCGTTCTGAATAAACGTACCTCAAAACCATGTTGCAGATTGATGCATGTGTTCTGAACCAGGCAGTAGAAGGAATGTGTTGCTTTTTCCCACCCAACAGCAACGATGCGTTGGTTCCAAGATGGGGTGAGGCTGTGGTGTGAGGTCCTACTGCGTCTATGCAAAGGAGGTGCAGTGGAGGCGATGCTTTGGTTCCAATGAGCACAGAGGCTGCGATACAGAGTTTGGGCTTCGTCGTAGAGGCTGCCATTGATGGGGATGCAAGGACCTTATGCAGAGAAAAATGAAAAAGTGTTGATTCCGAAGGGGATGTGCCGGTGTTGAAATGTGAAGTACAGCGGTGATGTAATCCTGGTTGTGCTAGTACCCACCCACACGATAGAGGTGATGTGTCAATTTTCTCCATCCATCAGTGGCAGTGTGGCATTTCTGCTCCAGCAGCAGAGGATGCATCAGTTCCAATGGAGCAAGCACTTTAGGTCCAATTCCAAGGGTCCACGACTGGGCTTGTACCACTTGGCCTTTTAAATACATTCCAGGGCAGATCTTAGGGGTGACATATGTGAAAAAAGGGAAAGTTTGGGCCTGGCAAAAGGGTTATTTAACAGGGTCGACATGCCAGTGTATAATGTTGTATTGTTTAGTGCCTGTTATGGAAGGTTGCTGGGTCTCATGTTCTATGAGAATACCGGGGGGTGTGGGAGTGTTCTACGATGAGACAGTTGACTGGCTGTCTTTACTAGGAAAAGCTGCTGGGGACATTGGTGTTGAATGTATAGAAATAAACAGCGTTTACTTGGATTATTGCCTGCTGTTCATTTGTTTCCGGATATAACATAATTTGGCAACGAGCGGGAGCAGCTGTCAACACTTTTATTGAACCTACGCATAGCAGCTATTACAATTGTGCCTCACCGTAGCCCGATCTGACATTCCCATGTCTATTCTTCTCTTCATTTTGGTAAGGTGACTTGTTACTTTCGTATATAAAGGAGCAGCACGCCTTACTGTCAAGATTTTATTTCCCAGAGGGCTGGTTCAGCCATTTCATGTTCTTTCACGAACTTTTGGGCTGTGTGCGAGTAAAGAAAGCAACTTATGCTACACACATTATGAGCCACAGTGACTCGCACACTTAAGTCTTTAATGCAAGTCTACTTCTCAGTGATTCGCACATTTTATTTTACGAGCACTAGAAGAAGTTTATATGTTGAGCAACGGAAGTAGCGTACAGTGGAAAGAAATCATTGGCGTGGGTATGTGCGGAGAACATTGTTACGCGGCTCAATTCAAATAACATTACGGTAACTTGCATAGTATATTTATCAACGCGGTTACAGTTATTTGGACATTCTCAACTTAGCATGAAGTAAATTACAAATCTAGAGACGGAAGTCATTGTTTACCAGTGATTCACACACTTGATTTCACTGCGAGTCAATTTTACAGTGACTCGCATACTAGCAGTTTTCAAAAGACACGATCGCATGTTTAAAATTGACTGATTTTACTGTTCCATCTAGTGATTATGCTTCTGTGCTACCATAAATAGACTTAAATAATTAAGCAGACTCTCTGACATGTTTTTTGACATATTCAGCACTGTATCAAGGAAAATTTCTATGGGGCTAGCATTAAATTGGTAGCTGCTCTCTCATTGGTTATTGCATTGTATGTACTTATTTCTGATTGGTTACTACTTCCTGTATGCATGTGCACTTTCTATTGGCAGCCAGGCCTAGGGGTGTTTAAAGGGCATTTTTAGGAATGATTCTTCACAAAATTTACTAATTACTATTGACTTATTATTAATATATCTATTGCCATGCAAACTGAAAATTTACCAGTGACATTTCTTTTCTCCCAAACCAGGAATCCCTGCACTTAAATGGCACCATTGGTATACATTCTTTGAAAGCTATTGATGGTCTGAATTTTTCAGCCACTAGGAAAAAAGCAATTTTATATAACTGCCTTGGAACAGAAGGACAAATAATTTTTGATCATCAGCCACAAGCACAACCTTCATCATTTGACCAATGGGATGCTTTTGCAGAGATGGTCAACAGACTAGAAAACCATTTCCAGGATGACCATAGCATCTTTGTGGAAAGACACACATTTTTCACACGGAAACAAATCCACATGAATCTATTGACAGCTTCATAGCTCAATTAAGGGTATTAGCCTCTACGTGTGAATTTTTAGGCCCATTAGATCAATATCTTAGACATCAGTTAGTAGTAAATTGTTATGACAGTAGAATCCAGGAGAAAATCCTATGTTGTAGAAATCCCAACTTGAATGAAATGCCAGAGATAGCAAGGGGCATTGAACGGTCCCTCATAGCTTCAAAGGAATTTGGAAAACAAAAATAGCACATACAGAAAATGTTAACATTGTGATGCCGTAGGTTAAGGGAGCTACATATGGAATTAATGAAATAAGAAAAACTAATAAGAGTACAATTTGCTTTAGGTGTGGATCTAGGTCACACATGGCTAATGCAGCTAACGGTCCTGCAGTGGTGAAGATGTGCATGAAATGCAAAAAAACAGGTCATTTTGCACTGGTGTGTAAGAATTCATAAAAAGTAATGTTAGTTGTGTCACAACAGCCTTTATGGCATGAAGATGTGCATGATATTGATCTCGAAAAGAAGTGTATACTGGTAGTTGATATACCTTCCAAACCAGATTTACGTTCATCTAAAGATCCCATTTGTAAGGTAATGATTGGGGAGGCGGTTATGGACATAACAGTAGATTCTGGTTCACCCATTACCTTAATATCAGATGAGGTTTATTATTCAAACTGGAAAAAGGTTACTTTATCATCGCCTGTTATACAAATCATTGCTTTTGATGGCCAAGAGATAGTCATGATAGGTTATTTTCAGGATAGGATAAAATATCAGCATAAGATCATAAGTACGAAAATACATGTAGCTAAGAGAGGTTATAATATTCTGGGGTGGAGAAACCAAGGACAATTTGGAATGGTACTTAGGCCAGGCATGGATCACCCAACTGAATTATTGGAAAAGGTTGAAGTAAAACTAGATTCTTTGCAAGATGTTCTGAACAACCATGAACCTATATTTAGAGACAAGCTATGACTGGTAAAGGCGTATGAACACAAAGCTGTACTTAACCCAGGGACTAGTCCTATTGTACACGAGGTACGCAATGTGCCACTAAGCATCAGAGGAAAACTTAAAGAACATTTGCATAATCTCTGTGTGAAGGGGTCATAAAACCGTTTGACTCATCACAATTGGTTTTGCCTATGTGGTGGCGATTAAGAATACAGGAGATTTTAGATTATGTGTGGACCTAAGTTCTTTGAATAATAACATTTTGGTGGACTGTTTCCAATTACCAAGAATCCAGGGTTTGTTAGCCCAGTTGGGGGGAATGAAAGTATTTCCTACAATTGATCTCAAATCGGCATATCATCAAGAGGAGCTGAACAAGTATTCTCGTTCTCTCACTACCTTTGTTACCCCATTTAGGGTTTTCTGTTTTTTATGAATGCCGTTTAGGATGGCTTCAGCGGCATCCGTTTTTCAAAAATTCATGTATCAACTCCTCAGGATGAAAAGGGGGTGTTGGCATTTCAGGATGACATCCTGATTTGTTCTGAGTCAGTGAAAGAGCATTTGTACAAGTTGGATAAAGTATTAGGGGTCTTGGCAGGTCATGGGATCACAGTAAAGAAGGAAAAGTGTACATTTATGGTTGAGACTGTGGTTTACTTGGGGTACAAAATTTCAGCTCAGGGAATTTTACCCAAGAAAGATCTCTTAATGGTGATTAAAAAATGCTGTACTCCTAAAGACCCATTAAGATCATTTTTGGGTCTGTGTGAATATTGCTCAGGGTTTGTACAGAATTTTGCATTTCAAACTGAACCTATGAGGAAACATTTAATAAGTGAATGAAAGGTTGAGTGGGTGGAAGATTAGGAGGAGGCATTTTCAACACCTAAAACTCTGATAATGAAAGCCCCGGCTCTTTAACCTTTCCAAGAGGACGTGCCATCCATTGCTACTGTTGATGCTAGTGGAGTTGGTTTGGGTGCTGCACTGAGCCAAATGGTCGAAGACAAGGAACATACAATTGCATTTGCGTCCAGGGGTCTTTCCAAAGCAGAAAAGAATTTCAGCACAGTTGAGAGGGAAGCATAAGCTTGTGTTTGAGGTCCAAATCATTTTTCAACATACCTGTGGGGCAGAGGGTTTACAGTAGAGACTGATCATAAGCCTTTGGTATATTTGTGGAATGACAAGAGTTTTAATAAGACCATTCCTATGCTTACAAGATTATTGTCTAAGTTGTATGAATTTAACATTAAGATGAGACATGTAGCTGTTGGGTAAAATTGCAGAGCAAATTTTCCTTCCAGATGTCCATTACCCGGTACTGCAGAGAATGTGGAAGATGAAGATGTTGTTGTTGGTTTGGTTGATGGGGTGTTTGTATTGGATGAAATTATTTCTAGACAGTCTTGAAAGGAAGCAGCAGGTAGGGATAACTGTCAAGTACTCATGAAGAAATGTATTTGTGAAGGTTGGCCTGCAGAAAAGCGGGTAGCAGAAGAAGCAAGACCATTTTTTAAAGTAAAAGAGGAGTTAAATGTGGAAAATGACCTGATGATGAGAGGAGAACATTTGGTTCCACCAAGCGAGCTGAGGTGAAGATTAATTAAAATTGCTCATAGAGGACATGTGGGCATTACTGCCACTAGGAAACGGTTGTGTTTGTATTATTGGTGGCCGGACGTGGATAGTCAAATACAGATGGTGGAAAGAAACTGCAATGAATGTAAAGATGCTGATAAAGGAATGCATACTAGGGAAGTGCCGTTATGTCCAGTACAACTCCCTGACAGAATTTGGGAGAAGCTTGGCATGGGTTTTATTGATCCCACTGGGGGTCAGAATGAAGGCAAAAGGTATGTTCTGATTGCTGTGGACTATCATTCTAAATGGATTGCGTACAGATTTTTGAGACAGCCGAACACAAATAGTGTGATTGAGCTCTTGAAAGAATTATTTTGTAGTAAGGGAATTCCAGGGTTTCTTGTTACGGACAATGGTGTTCAATTTGTGTTGCATCGCATGGTTGAGTTTTTGAGGAGCTTCAATGTGAATCATTTAACTACTGCTTGTATAGTCCACAAGAAAATGGTTTAGTGGAGCGGGTGAATAGGTTGTTTAAGGAGACTATTCAAATGACTAATCAAGTATGATAATGGGTGCAAAAGGCTGTGGCTGAAAGAATTTGGGCCCGTATTTATACTTTTTGACGCTAAAATGCGCTAACGCCATTCTGAAGCGCCATGCGGGCGCCGTATTTATTGAATGGCGTTAGCCGGCGCAAGCAGACCGGCGCTGCCTGGTGTGCGTGGAAAAAAACCACGTACACCAGGCAGCGCCGGCGTTGGGAAAAATGGCGCTAGGGCGTCTTAAAAATGGTGCAAGTCAGGTTGACGCAAAAAATCGCCTCCACCCGATTTGCGCCATTTTTAACGACGCCCAGACGCCATTTACATGACTCCTGTCTTAGTAAAGACAGGAGTCATGCCCCCTTGCCCAATGGCCATGCCCAGGGGACTTATGTCCCCTGGGCATGGTCATTGGGCATTGAGGCATGTAGGGGGGCACAAATCAGGCCCCCCTATGCCAAAAAAAAAAAAAAATAAAAAAAAATTATACTTACCTGAACTTACCTGAATGTCCCTGGGTTGGGTCCCTCCATCCTTGGGTGTCCTCCTGGGGTGGGCAAGGGTGGCAGGGGGGGTCCCTGGGGGCATGGGAGGGCAGCTGTGGGCTCATTTTGAGCCCACAGGTCCCTCAACGCCTGCCCTGACCCAGGCGCTAAAATCCGGCGCAAATGCATGGTTTTTTGCCCCGCCCACTCCCGGGCGTCATTTTTGTCCGGGAGTATAAATACGACACATTTGCGGCGCAGTAATTTTTTTAGACGGGAACGCCTACCTTGCATCTCATTAACGCAAGGAAGGCGTTCACGCAAAAAAATGACGCTCTTTCCTCATACTTTGGCGCTAGATGCGTCTAACGCCAAAGTATAAATATGGCGTTAGTTTTGCGCCGAATTTGCGTCGAAAAAAACGACGCTAATTCGGCGCAAACGGAGTATAAATATGCCCCTTGGTGTTATCACAAGATGCCTCATTCTACAACAGGAGTTACTCCTTTTGTTTTGTTGAAAGGTAGGCATTTATTTAATGAGCTGTCTCCTTGTTGGGCGGTGCATGAAACTATGAGTAAGGCTACTCCCAATGTCAGACAAGTCTAAGCGAGAGAGGAAAGATTGCAAACTATGAGCAAAATGAGATATGACAGTCTCAAAAGTGTGAAGGATATTCCATTTTTTATGGGGGATAGAGTTAAAGTGAGGAGGCTTCATCGTTAAAAAAAAGGGGGGGTGGTAAAGTTTTATCCTATTATTAAGGTAGTTAGAGTTGCCAAGCACTCAGTCATGATGGAGAATGGAAAATGGTGGAACAAATAAAACAGTTTAAAGTTAGCTAGTAATCTTGAGGTGGCTTCAAAGGATTTACAAGCTGGAGTTCACACAGGAAGTGGATTCACTTTTGGTGGGTGTCTTGGTGGATGAAAGAATGACGGCATACAGGAGTTTTCAAGGATCAGTGGAGGTGAGGGCCTTCAGGATGTGAGTTTGGGTGAGAGTGGAGGAAATGGTCCAGGGCAACATGGGAGTCGAAATATAGGTGGGAATGAAAATCGCGAGCTGGGTGGTGCTGTCCCATGTAGTCGTACTCGTGTAGATAGTGGGGAGGATAGATGCAGAACAGTTCACAGAGCCAGAAGGGATGTTGGTAGACCTAAATATTTAAACGATAACGAAATGTTCTAGCCCTTCATGCATATGTTTGTATTATCTCCATGAAATGTGCTGTAGGTTTGCAGAAAATAAAGTTTTAAAGAATAGGAGATGTATAGCTCTTTTTGGTATATTTATTATTTGAAGCAACATGGGAAACTTTGTGAATTTATATTTTAGGTTAAGTTTTATGTTTAAGTGGGGTTGTGTTGTTAAGGGGGAAGGTGTGTATGTTGTATTGTTTAGTACTTGTTATGAAGGTTGAAGGGTCTCATGTTCTATGAGAATATGGGGGGTGAAGGAGTGTTCTAGGATGGGACAGTTGACTGGCTGTCTTTACCAGGAACGGCTGCTGAGGACATTTGTGTTGACTGTATGGAAATAAACAATGTTTACTTGGATTCTTGTCTTCTGTTCATTTGTTTCCAGATACAACACAGTGTAAAACTGTTCACACAGGCTGTGCAATAACAGGCCTGACAAATGGTTAAAGGGCTACTTAAGTGGGTGGCACAATCAGTGCTGCAGGCCCACAAGTGACATTTAATTTAGAGGCCTTGAGTACGTGTAGTGCACTTTGCCAGGGTCTTAGAAGTAAATTAGATATGCCAATTGGGGGTCAGCCAATATTACCATGCTGTGGGGTGGGGGGGCACAAGCACTTTAGCACTGGCTAGCAGTGGTAAAGTACATAGAATCCTAAAGTGACCAAAAACGATGAGAGAAATGTGGAGGCGGTAGGCAAACGTTTTGGGGGAAGACCATCCTAAGACTGTCAGGTCTAACAATCTCTCTTACACCACCTGAACCGATGTCTGCACTAATGTTACACTTTGCTCTGCTTTCAAATGGCTTAAGAGTGGGTGCATTCACTGTCATATTTTTGCAGAGCTAAACACCTCATCCTGCTGGATGACTCAAATAAATGCCTTCCTTTTGCACAACATCTTTCATAAGGCTTTAAATGTGAAAGCATAGCCCAATATGAATATAGCATAGTATTCATTTAGACTAAGAACCATCTAAAGGCATCCTTATCCTTGGGCTTTTGTGCATCTTTTATAGCATCAATCAAGTCTGCTTTAGGAACTAAAAACTGTTTTTGCATATATAAAAAAATATGGGCTTGAACGGTTTGGGCACCTCTTACCCCTTTGAGAAGCCTTTCATCAGAATCGGTGAGGTCAATGATGTTATCACTACATAGGGAATTAAAAAAACTTCCTCCTCTCTATCTGACATGTAGGGAAACTGATCTCACCTTGTAAACTACTGGGTTTATCCCTTCTTTCAATTTAATTTCATGTTCAGATCTTTTTACGCACAAACCCGCTTGCATTTATCTATAATGGGACTGCCTTCATATACACCACTAATAATAGATGGAATAGGCATGGCATCCAGTGCTTTTAGGTTAGCAGTTCCAGATTTCTAACGTAGCTAAATCTTGCTAATTATATTGCACCCTTTCATCAGCCACATACGTTTAATATTAATAGAGAGACCCAGGAACGTGTATGCCTCTTTAAAGAAACTTAGTATAGAAATGTAAAGTTTCTTAAATGTTTTCAAGTTCACATCTAATTTGGTAAAATGCATATCATTCCATAATTCTTCAAAACTGACATCATGCAGAATTAGCCATTAAGTTATGACCAACATTGCCAATACGTACCAAGCCGGATGGTCACTTTAATTTGACAAATGTAGGCTAAACCCTAAGTCATACAACAGTTAAGACTAAATTACACACTATTTCTTGTTCAAAGTCTTCAACAAAGTTTATCTTGACATTGTTTCCTGTTTTATTTTTTCTACATATACTGCTCTATTTCCGTATACATCATACAGCGTTTAGTTATAGCAAGTGAAATACTTTTTGCGTCCAGATTTGCAACTCTTGTCTTGTCATTGATAGTACATACAGATACAAGGGTCTTCAGTTGCCAAAGCTTGCGCCAATAATGTTAAGCGTTCAATTCCTTTGGTAATGTCTAATATTTCAGTCAACGATCGTCTTCTGCAGCCTAACAGTCTGGAATAGCAGCTAAAATCACATTGGTCTCCTAAGCAGACATCTAGGCCCGTATTTATACTTTTTGACGCTAAACTGCGCTAACGCAGTTTAGCGTAAAAAAAATTTGCGCCGGCTAACGTCATTCTGAAGCGCCATGCGGGCGCCGTATTTATTGAATGGCGTTAGCCGGCGCAAGCAGACCGGCGCTGCCTGGTGTGCGTGGAAAAAAAACACGTACACCAGGCAGCGCCGGCGTTGGGAAAAGTGGCGCTAGGGCGTCTTAAAAATGGTGCATGTCAGGTTGACGCAAAAAATCGCCTCCACCCGATTTGCGCCATTTTTAACGACGCCCAGACGCCATTTACATGACTCCTGTCTTAGTAAAGACAGGAGTCATGCCCCCTTGCCCAATGGCCATGCCCAGGGGACTTATGTCCCCTGGGCATGGCCATTGGGCAAGGGGGCATGACTCCTGTCTTTGCTAAGACAGGAGTCATTTCTATGGGGGTTGGGAGTGAAAAAAAAATGGCGCAAATCGGGTTGAGGCGAAAAAATTGCCTCAACCTGACTTGCCCCATTTCTTGACGCCCAAGCCCCATTTTCCCCTACGCCGGCGCTGCCTGGTGTACGTCGTTTTTTTTAACGCACACCAGACGGCGCCGGCGGCTAACGCCGGCTAACGTCATTCAATAAATACGGCGCCCGCATGGTGCTTCAGAATGGCGTTAGCCGGCGCTAATTTTTTTGACGCAAAACTGCGTTAGCGCAGTTTTGCGTCAAAAAGTATAAATATGGGCCCTAATGCGCTGGTAAACTATTACCGCCTTAAACAGGATTCCCGTATCCAGGATTCAGAGTTGTACCACAGGACAGGAAATGACGCGCCTGCGCACCTTGAACTCTTCTGTTACGTGAACAAAAGGGGTGGTGCTCATGAAGCATCAAGTAGAGCTGTTCAGAACTTTGGCAGATTTTAAGGTAATTAGACCAAGGTCACCTTAAAAACACTTAAATTGTCCTCAATCGTTGCTTGGGGACAAAGTAAATTACAGCCACTTATATTGTACTCCTATTATTTACCTTAAATTCATTGTTTCTGTCATGCAGGGCTTTTAAAAATGGTCAGATGAAGGTAGCGATCAGTCAGTCTGCTCGTTGCCAATATACTGATTGGAAGCGGTGATGTAGGAAGAGAAATTTGTTTGCTCATGAACAAATAATTCTTTAAGTGGTAAAAAAGAGAGCCAAAATGAGAAGAGAGAACTAAGCATACAAGCTCATGTGCGCCAGTGTCACCCTCAAGAATTCTGCATATCATTCAAATGCACAGACCTAAATATTTATCGGTAGTCCAAAAGAGATGTAATGAGATAACTACACAGTACAGCATGAATATTCCCCAATTATTACCTTGCATTTCTCATTAATGCCTGACACTATTGTGCTGACCTATCCCCTTTGTCCAAACTAGTTTCATTTTCTAGAGAAATGTAAATGTAAATGACAGTGTCACTGGCAAATGTACCTATTCATGCATTGTCTGCGATGCACTCACACCATTCTTGATTGTGGTCATACTACAGGAAAAAGATAGTGAAAATAAAATAAGATGTGTGCATACACGTAGTGAAAATACAAAACGGAAACCTAATTGTTTTTAAAATGCTAGTTCTTTCATTAATTTATATCAATTGTTGAGACTCAGAGGAAGGACACCTGAAAGGAACTTATTTGATGTGATATAGTCCAACATACACAGTCAGCATCTACAGCTCATTAGTCAGGCATTGCGTCCATTACTTACTGTTAATGGCATTACTCCTAGTCCTACTCCCTCGCCTTCCTTAACCAATGAGAGGCTCCTTTGCCTCACCTAGACCACTCCCCTCTCCTTTTAAAAGAGCCCCCTGCCCGCACCCACTCCTGTACAGAAACAAGCCAACTAAAAACTCAGTTGTCCTGTACCGGGAGGGAGGGAACTGTAAGGAAGGCGATGGAGTAGTACTAGGAGTAATGCCATTAATGGTAAGTACTGGCCGCATTACCTCCCGTCCCTCCCTCGCCTTCCTTAAGCAATGAGATATAGCAAGAAAAACAGGAGACAGACAACTGAGTTGCAATGCAGAAAAAAAAAACATATTTAATCACAACCAGGTCATATACAGAGAAAAACCCCTATTGCTTCATAGAAGGCAAAATCCTGTGCCCCAAAACCACCTCCAAACACCCCAATTCAGCAATCCCGTAGTGTTTCACAAAAGTGGACGGAGACACCCAAGTAGCAGCTCTACAAATCTCCACCACGGAAGCGCCCTGCAACTCAGCCACAGTAGCAGCTATACCCCGAGTACAACGTCCCTGAATCCCAGTAGGAGGCACCACTCCTTTCAAATCATAGGCCAACAGAACCATTGACCGGATCCAGCAACTAAGGGAAGCAGTAGAAGTCTTTTCCCCTTTTCTAGCAGGACCAAAATTGACAAAGAATCCCACTTACGGAATGCCGTAATCGCAGGTAAATAACACAACAAGGCCCGTCGCACATCCAAAACATGTAATCTGATCTCCTCCTCTGAGGAAGGGTCAGTACAAAAAGCAGGAAGAATCACTTCTTGTCGACTATGAAAAGCTGAATTAACCTTCAGCAAAAAAGAGGGAACAGGAACCAGCACAACCCCATCAGGAAAAACTCTGCAAAAAGGAAAAGAGCAGGACAAAGCACCCAGCTCCCCCAAATGCCTGGCCGACGTAATAGCCACCAAAAAACACGTTTTCAACATCACATTTTTTAAATCAATGTCCCCCAAAGGTTCAAAAGGAGGGTCCATCAACAAATCCAACACCAACTGCAGATTCCAGCCAGGGAAAGAACGCACCGGTCTGGGAAATAAATTCACCAGACCCTGAAAAAATGTAGCCATCAAATGACCATCTTCCAGATTACGCCAAGAACTCCAAAAAGCTTGGATTGCCACCCATTGAACACGTAGCGTAGCCACCGACAACCCCCATACGTGCCCCATCCTGCAAAAACTGTATGATCACAAACAGTGAAGCAACCGTAGGGTCAATATGCTGTTGCAAACACCATGAGGAAAAAACCTTCCACTGACGCCCATATGAATGCAACATGGATTTACGCCTAGTAGCCTGCAAAGTCCCAGTTGAAGGATATAGAACCCCCAGCCCCGTCAAACCCCGCCGTTCAACCTCCAAGCCATCAAGTGCAGTCTCTGCAAGGATCCCTGGGAGAGACAAGGAAACACCAGTGGAGAGGGATGGAGAGAAAGAACCCACTCCGTCCCGAAAGTTAACTGCTGAAGCAGTGGAAACCAATTTGCACGCTGCCACCTGGAAGCGATCAAAATCACCTGAGCCACCACCTGCCGCACCCTGACAAGAAAGGAGCGGATCAACTGAAAAGGAGGGAACTCATAAAGAAGACCCTGCTGCCAAGGACACGCCAGACCCTCTACTGCCCAGGCCTGAGGACACCGATACTGGGAGCAGAACATCCCCACCTTCGCGTTTTCCAGAGAGGCAAAGAAGTCCACAACCGGAACACCCCAGTTCCAAACCAGACAACGGAATAGAGACACCCGTAGGAAGAACTGCCGGGAGGAAGGAATGGCCCTGCTCAATTGATCTGCCAGAACATTGTCCGACCCCTGAATGTACATGGCCCGAAGAGACTGAACCAAATGCTGGGCCCACAAAAAAAATCACCTGAGCAACTAGATTCAGCGACCGGGACCTGGCCCCTCCCTGGCTGTTGATATAGGACTTGGCCACCAAGTTGATCATCTGCACCAACACTACCTCCGCTTACAACAGCGTCTGAAAATGCGCCAGAGACAGCCGGATCGCCGTCAACTCCCTCCAATTCGAGGACCTCTCCGATTCTCTCAGGGACCAAAATCCTTGAACCTGCCCCGACCCCAGCCATGCCCCTCATTCCGAGAGACTGGCATCTGTCGTTAACACTACAGGTAAAGACAAAGGAACCCTAATCTGTAGATGAGCCGGCACTATCCACCCACCCAACTTCCTGCGAGTGAAATTCGATACAGGAATGCGAGTCCGCAGACTGCAAGGATCCGGAGACCATCTGGAAGGTAACCAATTCACCAGACAAAGAAGATGAAACCTCACCCAAGGAACCAAGAAGATCACTGAAGCCAAGTGACCCTGCAGCCGTAACCACTAAAGCACCCTGGGAGCCACTTGAGGCAGCACAGCCTTCACCTGAGCCTGAAGACCTTTCCATCTCCTGTCTGACACAGTCACCAACCCCCGCAGAGTCAGAAATCAAGCCCCGATAAATACCAGGTCCTGGGAAGGCACCAAATCTGATTTCCCCCATTTAATTAAGAAACCGTGACCCTGTAGGACTCCCAAAACTCTTTCCACATGAAACATCATTAGATCTTTATCTGGAGCCTGAATCAAATGATCATCCAGGTAAGGATGTACAAACACCCCTTCCCCATGCAGAAGCGCCACGAGAGGAGCTAGCATTTTCGTGAAGACCCTGGGAGCTGATTTCAGGCCAAAGTGAAGAACACAAAACTGAAAATGGTCTGGACCTATTGCAAAGCGCAGAAACCTTTGAGAAGACACTGTGACAGGCACATGAAGGTAAGCATCCTGAAGATCCATAGATCCCAAAAAATCCCCTGGCAAAATGAGATGAAGAATATCCTGAATGAACAACATCCGGAAGTGCACAGTCTTGACCTAAGAATTTACCTATTTTAAATTTAAAACAGGACGGAAACCCCATGTCAGTGTTGGAACAAGGAAAATAACAGAATAAGTCCCCTTTCCCGTTTCTTCCACGGGAACCCTGCAAATGGCCCCTTTTGACAGCAAGGACTGGACTCCCTCCACCAAAGCCTCCTGCCTGCCTTCGTCCACAGGTAAAGGAGTCAGACGAAACCCAGTGTCTGGAGGAACAAGATCGAACTCTATGGAGTATCCATTTGCTACAATGTTCAGGACCCATTGATCGGTGACATCCTTTCTCCATTCAGACAGAAAATGTCACAGTCTTCCTCCCACTGGCCATGCTCCAACACCTTGGTTGTCAGGACCCCTTCTTTGCAGCCCCTTTTGCCGAAGGAACAGACCTTTTAGGAAAAAATCGAGGCTGAAACCTACGCTTCCTGGAAGACGAGGACCGAGCAACAAACTTTGGAGAGGACCTGGAGTGCAACTTCCACCTTTTGCCAGATGCAGAGGTTCCTTTATAAGGTAAAGCATGCTTTCGGTCCTTAAAGGCTTTAGAAATCATTTCAGGCAACTGATCCCCAAACAAAGCCTGACCCTCATTAGGAAGTCTTAGGAGAGCCGCCTTCTCCCCAGGATCAGCCTTCCACTGACACAACCAAAGAGACCTGCATGTGCCAATCACTGCCCCATAAGCCATAGCCGAAGAGCGGATAATATCCGAGGAAAAATCAGCCAATAAATGGGCCTGTTGCTCCATCACAGACAGTAATTACAAACATTCCGACCCATCTTGCACAGCCACAGCAAGTTTGACAAAGTCTTGAACCAAGGACTGCACAGAATAAGCCGAAAAAATACCAGCCCGAAGAGTCAAATTTCCAGCAGAAAAGGCCCTCTTCAAACCAAAGTCCAACTTCCGATCGGTGGAATCAGAAAGAGTACAGTCTTCAGGATTGACTACCATTTTTCCGATCAAGGTAGCCAGCATGGAATCTAAATGCACAGAAGGAGGAAGAGCATCCTCTCCGTCCAGCAAATATATAATTTTTGCAGAAAACGAGGAACCTGGGCTTTGTCCACCTCCTTCTATTCCTGGAAAACCATGTCCTTAACAGGCCCCAGGAAAGGCATAGCAAACCGAGAAGGAGTCACATATTGAGGAAATAGGGTAGAATCTTCCCCTGCAGGTTGAAAAGCAGGAAAACCCAAATTGTCCCGGACATGAGCCAGAATACTCCACATTTCCTCATGAGACAGATATTTGCCCCCAAAAGACGTAGAAGGACTATCCCCCTCAGAAGAAGAGGAACCAGCAACTTCCATGGAGGTGGTAGCAGCAGAGGGACGTCCTGTACGAACAGCCCCAGCCTGGAGAGCCCTGGAAACTGCCACCTCAATCATGTCCTGAACTTCCTCACAAGACATAAGAGGAGCAGAACCAGCCATATCAGTCCTTTCCACTCTGGTAGACTGTAAAGTCACCGGAACCCCCTCATCCTCAGAAGAGGAAAAATAAGAAATCACTCTCCTGCATTTTGCACCCTTCTTTGACATGATGACAGCAAACAACTGAATACCAAACCACCTTGCCGGTCTTAAAAAGGCCAAAAAGGGCTTATCTAAGCACCAATCACATAAAGATTCGTAATTGGCCCCCCAATCAGGATAATCAATGAAAATAGTAAAAAAACGCAGGCCCAAACCCCCGCCTTACCCCAAAATCTGCAGAAACAGGCTGCTGGGCGCCCAAAGTGCTCCTCGACCTGTGAACCCGTGAGCACAGCCTCAGCCACCGCAGACCAGTCCTAGCCCCGCATGCCACCAACAAGCCAGTCGCCAAGTGACTGAAAGACGGCAGCAAAGGCCTCGTGACCAGCGCCTTAGAAGAGGGCGACGCCCCTGTCAGCCACATCAAGGAGAAGAGAAGAGGTAAGTCTCACCAGGTAAGGAGTGAAAAGAAAACAGGAGTGGGTGGGGGAGGGGGCACTCTTTTAAAAGGAGAGGAGAGGGGTCTAGGTGAGGCAAAGGAACCTCTCATTGGTTAAGGAAGGCAAGGGAAGGACGGGAGGTAATGCATCCTACCTCTGACCTAGCCACCCAGTGAACACATCATACAGTTGGCCACTACAAGGTACGACGTACATTTGTCGCTGACGTCCACCACCTTGCAATAATAATTTTGCTCCTCTTTTAGGGGAAGCCACAGAAAGGGTTCTTGTGGCTCCCAGACGTTCAGCAGGCACTTTGGCACATAGTTCTGCAGCCAAAACCGTAGCTTCTCTTGTAATGAGAACAGTTGAGTCTTCCTGCCATCCCTTTTGTGACCCTGCACCAGAAAGGAAGATAAGATATGCCACTGACATTTTAACATCATCCAAGCTGCCTAACAGTGGCAGCCCTGCTATCAACACACAGTTGATTAACATTTAGCAGGAAGCAAACACAAGGGTTCCTTCCTATTATCCACTACCCACACTCCTTAGGTTGGAAGTGGTGAGGAATGGTAGAGCTCAATTTTTCTGTCTTGAGGCCTGCCAACAACCACTAATAACTGTAAACCTTACTTCTAGGTGATGTTCTCTCACTGTAAGAATTTGTTTGAATACAAAGGTGATATAATTTTTAAAGTCCGCATTCCAGTTAGGAACATCGGACTTCAAAGGTCTGGACATGGATTCATAGTTGTAGGAAATGGGGTTAGTGGTAAAGGAGGATAAAACCCTACTTAAGCAGCAACCACAGTTCTTGTCAGGGTGAAACACACGCAAACTCTAAAGTAGCCTTTCCTTAATTGCCTATTAGCTTGGCAAAAAAGCAGTCAGACTTAACTTACATGCAATGTGTAAACTATTTATGCAGCACACAAAGAGTAATACACTGATAACACAATACATGAAAAATTACAAATCAATTGAGCAAAAAAAGATCAATTTAATGGTTAAAGTAAGAAAATGCCAACTTTATAAAAGTGGCATTTTTAGACTAACAGTTTAAAATCCAATTGTATCATAATTTTGATTTTAAATTGTGAGCCCAAACACACCAAACTCCAAATTTCTATCTTTTCCCAATTGGAAGTTGCACTTAAAGGCTGATTCAAGGTAACCCCAATGTTATCTAATGGCAGAGGTAGACCTCATAGTGGTGAAAAACGAATTTAGATGTTGATCAATACCAGGACATGTAAAGCTTAAAAGTATGTGTCCAACTTTTAAAATACACTTCACTCTATCCTATGGGCTGTTTACTGCGACACACACCACCTGCGGGGTGACATCTGAAACTTTGCTGGGAACCGGCGCTCACTCGGCTGAAGCTATTTTGCTGGCCATTAAAGACTCTAGGATGGCCTTGGAGAGCCACATAGAAGGGGTGGATTTAGAGGTATCCCTTCTCTGCCACGACTTGGGGAAAGTCCAGATCATTTGACAGAGGTGGAGACATTGATCTCCTCGGCTGAGGATAAGCTATGAACTCTCAAAGATGACCTGGCAAATTATGGCCAGTAGCACTGCAATTGGAGAGATAGGCGGAAGATGCTGAGGGCTGCTTCTGGAGGAATATTATCTGCCTGGCTGGGTCCCAGAGGGGTTGGATGGGCACAACCTGGAACAATACCTCACCAGCTGGTTCTGCTTGTGGATGCATGAGGGGGCCCTCTCCTGGTGCTTTTTCATTGCAAGGGCACTCAGATCCCTGGGTGCCCAACCTGCCCTGGGAGCTCCTCAGGCCAATAATACTGTGTTACTGGACTTTGTCGACAGGGATGCTATATTGACGGAAGCTAGACGTCAACAGACTGTGCTGCTCAAAGGTGATGCTTTTCCCAGACTACACATTGCAGGTGCAGCAGCAATGACAAACCTTCGTGAAGGTTAAACAGAAACTGAGAGCATTGTAAATAAAATACATGCTGCTGTACCCAGCCTGCTTGAAAGTTATCCACCAAGGAAAGACTTTCTTCTTTGAGGAGTCAGAGAATGTCTGGTGATGGGCATCAGGAAAACCACCACTGAAGAATGGGGGAGGCAAAGTGGCTCCTCCAGATTGGGAGGCTGAGGGACATGGCAGAAGGTGCAGCTGCCCAGGTCCAAATGTCGTCAGAGGAGGACATGGTTGATTCACCCTTTCCCAGGTCCAGAAGGGAGGTGACCGCTGGGCTTGTTCCCCAATGGAGGGAGAGGGACGGCAGACTGGCTCTGTGTTTGGTGGAGGTGGGGCTGTCCTCCTTCCCTAAGGGTCACTTCAGCCTTGATTGGTAGGCTTGCACACGGTGAAGGAGGGTTTGGAAGGACCTGCAAACATATCCAGCATTTGAGCAGGCTCTCCAGTCCCTCCCCGCCGCTCAGATGGGTTCATTCCTACCAGAGTCATGCAGTAGAGACCCTAGCCCCAAGAATTGTTGTTTTGTCTTGGGGATAGTTGTGTTACTGTGTGGCAGATGTTTCCACAATAGAAGTGTGGGGAGGGGGAAATTGCCCATGGGTTGTGTTTACAATCGGACTTAGGGGTTGGTTGTATTTTTCATTTATTGTTACACACCATCATGGATGCACTCAAAAGGGCAGGTAAGGCAAGGAGGTACACTGTGGTCATGACACTAGATATCCCTGTGCCTCGCTGGGGGCTGCTCCTCACCATAAAAGGGGTTTATGGGTACTCACCTGCTGTCTGCTAGCTGCAACACACTGCATGGGTGAGAAACATACACTGGACTCTAACACTTCACCACACCTGTGGGAAGGGATAATTTTGTCCATGGAATGTTAATGTCCTCCAGAACAAAATGAATGTGGGGATGGTCACATAATATTCCAGGAGACAGCTGCCCAATACAGTACTGCTCCATGAGACCTGACTGGTGGGTAACCATTTCCCCTGCCTTAATAGGGGGCAATACATGGCACTGGCCCATGTGGGTTACACTAGCGCATCGAGGTGAGTTGCAATCCTGGCCGAAGGAGTCCCATATTACAGGTCTTACACACATGGCTGGATCCACTGGGCAGGTTTGTAGGCATACTGCTCACTAGAGCAAGGAAAATGCTATTACTACTCACTGTCTCTTCCCCCCACAGCTTCATAGACAGGTGTTAAAGGCTCGGAGCCCGATCCTGTTGTAGACTGCTGTAGACATGCATATAGTGTGGCGACTTAAATAATGTTGTGAATGTCTCAAGGGACAGGTCATAGGGACCCTTAGCACAGGTGCACCACCCAACCTTGTTAGCATAGTTTGTGCATGCTCTCAACCTCCTACATGTATTTGGGGGGGAGACATCCTGAACGGAGGTCCTTCTCATTTTTCTCTGGGGCTCATCACACTTTCTGAACTATATTTTTGTGCCACCACCAGAATGCCCAGAAAGCATCACAGTAGACTACCTGCCCAGGGACATTTCAGAGCACACACTGCTCAGGCTCATGCCCAGGGCTGACCAGGGGGTGGGGGGGTGTTAGACCTGACAGCCTTAGGGTAGTCACCCCTAACTTTTTGCCTGCCTCCCTCCATTTTTTTGGACACTGTTTTTGCTGGTTTATAGACTCTGCGCACTTTACCACTGCTAACCAGTGCTAAAGTGCATATGCTCTCTCCCTTAAAACATGGTAACCTGGAATCATACCTGATTGGACTATTAATTTACTTATAAGTCCCTAGTAAGGTGCACTTTATGTGCATAGGGCTGGTAAATTAAATGCTACTAGTGGGCCTGCAGCACTGGTTGTGCCACCCACTTAAGTAGCCCCTTTTTTCCTTGTCTCAGGCCTGCCATTGCAAGGCCTGTGTGTGCAGTTTCACTGCCACCTCGACTTGGCATTTAAAAGTACTTGCCAAGCCTAGAACTCCCCTTTCTCTACATATAAGTCACCCTTAAGGTGTGCCCTAGGTAACCCCTAGGGCAGGGTGCTGTGTAGGTAAAAGGCAGGACATGTACCTGGGTAGTTATATGTCCTGGTAGTGTAAAACTCCTAAATTCGTTTTCACACTACTGAGAGGCCTGCTCCCTTCATAGGCTAACATTAGGGCTGCCCTCATACACTGTTGAAGTGGCAGCTGCTGATCTGAAAGGAGCAGGGAGGTCATATTTAGTATGGCCAGAATGGTAATACAAAGTCCCACTGACTGGTGAAGTCGGATTCAATATTACTATTCTAGAAATGCCACTTTTAGAAAGTGAGCATTTCTTTGCACTTAAATCCTTCTGTGCCTTACAATCCACGTCTGGCTGGGCTTGGTTGACAGCTCCTTGTGCATTCACTCAGACACACCCCAAACACAGGGTACTCAGCCTCACTTGCATACATCTGCATTTTGAATGGGTCTTCCTGGGCTGGGAGGGTGGAGGGTCTGCTCTCACACAAAGGACTGCCACACCCCCTACTGGGACCCTGGCAGACAGGAGTAAACTGAAAGGGGACCTGGTGCACTTCTTAGCCACTCTTTGAAGTCTCCCCCACTTCAAAGGCACATTTGGGTATAAAACAGGGCCTCTGCCCTACCTCATCAGACACTTGCTGGAGAAGAAACCTGAACCAGAAACTACATCCTGCCAAGAAGATCTGCCTGGCTGCTCAAAGGACTCACCTGTCTGCTTTCTACAAAGGACTGCTGTCTTGCTGTTGCCCTGCTGCCTTGCTGAACTCTTGTCTGGCTGTGGAAGTGCTCTCCAAGGGCTTGGATAGAGCTTGCCTCCTGTTCCTTGAAGTCTCAGGACCAAAAAGACTTCTCCCTTTCACTTGGACGCTCCGTGCGCCGAAAATTTCGACGCACAGCTTGTTTCGCGGTGAGAAAAACGCCGCACACCGACGCTGATCGACGCGACGCCCTCGGGACGATCAAGACTTCGACGCACAACCTCGCAAGGACAAAGCCGCCCGACTTTCCAGGAGAAATCGACGCGACGCCTACCGTGAGCGCGAAACTTTGACGCACGGCCTCGCAAGGACAACGCCGCCCGACTTCCAAGGAGAAATCGACGCGACGCCTGCCGTGAGACCAAACTTCCGACGCACGGCCTCGCAAGGACAACGCCGCCCGACTTCCAAGGAGAAATCGACGCGACGCCTACCGTGAGATCGAAACTTCGACGCGCAGCCCCGCAGAACGACGCGCAGCCGGAAAACAAGCAGGAGAATCCACGCACAGACCCGGGACATCTGGTAATCCCCGCGATCCACGAAAAGAGACTGTCTGCGCGCCGGAAAACGACGCCCGACTTCCCCGCGTGGAAAAGAACGACGCAAGTCTTTGTGTGCTGGGGAGAAATCGACGCACACACCCTTTTTCCACGCATCTCTCCACCCGTGGCCCTCTGAGGAGATTTTCCACCAGAAACCAGGTACTTTGTGCTTGAAAGACACTGTATTGCATTCTAAAGACTTAAGACACTTTATATCACTTCCTTGTGATATTTCTACAATTGTCCATTGCAACTTTATTCTTTTTGACCTACAATTATCCTGATAAATATTATATATTTTTCTAAACACTGTGTGGTGTATTTTTGTGGTGCTATATGGTGGTATTGTATGATTTATTGCACAAATACTTTACACATTGCCTTCTAAGTTAAGCCTGACTGCTCGTGCCAAGCTACCAGAGGGTGGGCACAGGATAATCTTGGATAGTGTGTGACTTACCCTGACTAGAGTGAGGGCTTTTGCTTGGACAGAGGGTAACCTGACTGCCAACCAAAAACCCCATTTCTAACATTGGTGATCAGCGGTGAGGATAGGACTTGTATTTGTGCAGTGACATACTGTAGCTAAGTATCTCACTACCTACCCACAGTTGAAGGTCAACTTGGTTTTTATCTCTTTTTGAAAATCCGTTTTTTCCTGACAATTTTCAAAAACTAAATCCTCACTCAACATGTCTCTGACTGGGTCTCAGACAGGGGACTTTGACCTAGTCCAGTTGGATACATACACGGTCAAACAACTAAGAGGATTCTGCAGGGCATTAAGGGTACCCACCCAAGGGGCCTCCAGAAAGGAGGACTTTCAAGTGGCGCTGAGGGCCTGGGCAGAAGCCCATTTAGAGGATGATGAGGAAGGGGAGCCAGAAAATGGCCCCTCAGAAGGATTTTCACTATCTATGGATGGTGTTACCACTGCAATTGTGCACCCTTCCAGACCAGGGAGCAGTGTCTCCATGCAAAGCCTGACCGCAGAGGAAAGGAGAGAGGAAAGGGAGTTCCAATTGCAAATGGCAAAACTGAAAATTGAGGCGCAACAGGAGGAGAGGAGGGCAGAAAGAGAAGCCAAACAAGCTGAGGCTGAAAGAGCAGCCAAGCAGATTGAAGCTGAAAGGACAGCCAAACAGATTCAAGCAGAAGCTGAAAGGGCAGCCAAACAAGCAGAAGCTGAAAGAGCAGCCAAACAAGTGGAAGCTGAAAGAGCTTTGGCTGAAAAGAAACTATTGTTGGCTCATGAACTGAGTCTCAAGGAGCTGGAGATCAAGGCAAGACAGTCTGAATCCAGCAATAATGGTGGCAGCATACAGACAGGACCTGCTGGAGAAAAGAAGGTTCGTATACCCAAAAATGTGGTGCCCAGTTTTGTGGTGGGAGATGACATAGATAAATGGTTAGCTGCTTATGAAGTTGCACTAAGGGCTCATGAGGTTCCTGAAGGGCAATGGGGGGTAGCTATGTGGGGTTATGTGCCGCCATTGGGGAGGGACACACTACTCACATTGGATCCACCGGATCAAAACACATACCCACTCCAGAAAGCCACTTTACTTGCCAAGTTTGGGCTGACCCCTGAGGGATACCGTCAGAGGTTCAGGGACAGCACCAAACAAACCACACAAACATGGGTAGATTTCTTTGATTTCTCTAGTAAGGCACTGAATGGATGGGTGCGGGGCAACAAAGTAGCAGATTATAAAGGTTTATATGACTTGATCCTGAGAGAGCATATGCTTAATGTTACTTATACAGATTTGCGCCAGCACCTAGTGGATAGTAAGCTGACTGATCCCAGGAAGCTTGCTGAGGAGGCGGACCTCTGGGTTAGCACCAGAGTGTCCAAAAAGGTACCTGGGGGGGACTCCCACAAAGGTGGTCAGGGTTCCCAACAGAAGAAAGAGGGGGGAGATAAACTTACAGATAAGGAACTCTCTAAAGGCCCCCAAAAGAATTCCCAGGGAGGGGGTGGCAACCCTTCCTTTTCCAAATTTGGGAAAAAGCCAGGGACATTTGACAAGTCAGGAAAATCTAGCCCCAAATGCATGGAGTGTTACCAATATGGTCACTACAAAGGCGATCCACAGTGCCCCAAGAGGGCACCGTCCACTACCGGACAGGCACCTGGGTTGACTAGTGTAGCACTCGGGGGGGAGATGGACCCAACTAGCTTTGGGGAGCAGGTAGAGATTTCCCTAGTGTCCCTGGGAGAAGGAGAAATGGTGCCCAAGGCCCACATGCCCAGAAATACTTCCAAGTACCGGCAGTGGGTCACCATTGATGGGCAGAGGGTGGAGGCTCTGCGTGACACAGGAGCCAGTATGACTACTATCAAGAGTCAGCTGGTGTCAGCAGAGCAGATAATACCTAATACATTCCACCAGGTCAGAGTAGCTGACAATCGCGAGAGTCACCTACCGGTGGCTCTGGTTCCCTTTGAGTGGGGGGGGGTCTCTGGTACTCTGAAAGTAGCTGTGAGTCCTGCCATGCCTGTAGATTGTCTGTTAGGCAATGACCTTGAGCACACTGCTTGGAAAGAAGTGGAGCTCAGGTCTCACCTGGAGATGTTAGGGTTACCTGAGTGGGTCTGCATGACCACACGGTCCATGGCTGACCGAGAGGGAAGTCAAGGGCATCTGGAGCCTAGAACGATGGCCCAGAGAGCTGCCAGGAGGAGGGACCAGGGGTGCGGGAAACCGGCCCCAGCTGTTCCCACAGTGGCTGACGGGGCTCCTGAGGAGGAGGCTTCCGAGCCAACTGGGGAAGACATTGCCGCCCTGGGTGACTTACCTGAGCTTGCTGGCTGGCAAGTTGAGGGTGGACCCACCAGGGAGGAATTCTGCAAGGCGCAGAAAGAATGTCCCACTCTAGAAGGTATGAGGAAACAAGCCTCAAACCAGGCAGCCGGCGACGCCTCTGGCGATCACCACCTATATTGGGAGAATGATCTCCTCTACAGTGAGCCTAAGGTTCCGGGCTTTGGGGCAGCACGTGTGCTGGTGGTCCCCCAATGTTACCGAACCTTCCTACTGGGTCTGGCTCACGACATTCCCCTGGCAGGACATTTGGGGCAGGGCAAGACCTTTAACAGGCTTGTCACCCACTTTTATTGGCCCATAATGAGGACACACTCAGACAAGTTCTGCAGATCCTGTCCTACCTGCCAGGCCAGTGGTAAAGCAGGAAAAAGGGTTAAAACCCCCCTGATTCCACTTCCTGTCGTTGGCACCCCCTTTGAAAGGGTGGGCATCGACATTGTTGGTCCCTTGGACCCCAAAACTGCCTTAGGCAACAGGTTCATCCTGGTTTTGGTGGACCATGCCACCCGTTACCCAGAGGCAATCCCTCTAAGGACAGTAACTGCACCGGTGGTGGCCAGAACCCTGATGGGGATATTTACCTGTGTGGGATTCCCCAAGGAAATAGTGTCTGACAGAGGCACTAACTTCATGTCTGCATACATGAAGTCTCTGTGGGATGCGTGTGGTGTAACTTACAAGTTCACCACACCCTATCACCCCCAGACGAATGGTCTTGTGGAGAGATTCAACAAGACCCTGAAAGGCATGATTGGTGGCCTCCCTGAGGCCATGAGGCGTAAGTGGGACGTCCTCTTACCATGCCTTCTCTTTGCTTATAGAGAGGTCCCCCAGAGAGGGGTAGGGTTCAGTCCCTTTGAACTTCTCTATGGGTACCCTGTCAGGGGACCCTTAAGCATTGTCCAGGAGGGATTGGAGAAAGCTCCAAAGACACCCCCTCAGGATGTGGTCAGCTATATGTTGGCCCTCCGCAACCAGATGACCCGCTTCTGGAAAGAAGCCCAAGATAACCTTGAGGCCAGTCAAGAGGTGATGAAACAATGGTATGACCAGAAGGCCACCCTGGTAGAGTTTCAACCTGGAGACAAAGTGTGGGTAATGGAGCCAGTGGAGCCCAGAGCTCTCCAGGACCGCTGGTCTGGCCCATTTGAAATAAAGGAGCGGAAAGGGGAGGCCACTTACCTAGTGGACCTCAAAACCCCTAGGAATCCCCTAAGGGTGCTCCATGTGAACCGACTAAAAGCTCATTTTGAGAGGTCGGAGATCAACATGCTTCTGGTCACAGATGAAGGAACGGAAGAGGAGAGTGAACCTCTCCCCGACCTCCTCTCTGCCCAAGAAGGTGATGGGTCAGTAAGCGGGGTCATTCTGTCTGACTCCCTAACTCTAAATCAGAAAGGAGACTGTTATGAGCTGTTGGAGCAGTTCTCCCCCCTGTTCTCCCTTACTCCTGGGCTGACCCACCTCTGTGTTCATGATATTGACACCGGTGACAGTCTCCCTGTGAAAAACAAAATTTACAGGTTGTCGGATAAGGTGAAGGCCAGCATCAAGGAGGAGGTCTCCAAGATGTTGACTCTAGGGGTCATTGAGAAATCCAGTAGTCCCTGGGCCAGCCCAGTGGTATTGGTCCCTAAGGCTACTGCCCCAGGTGCGAAGCCAGAACTCCGGTTCTGTGTGGACTACCGGGGTCTCAACTCAGTCACACGAACTGATGCTCACCCCATCCCCCGAGCTGATGAGCTCGTGGACAGGCTAGGCGCTGCCAAGTTCCTGAGTACGTTTGATCTTACTTCAGGGTACTGGCAGATCGGCCTAACTGAGGGGGCCAAGGAAAGATCCACATTTTCAACCCCGGATGGCCATTACCAGTTCCGGGTGATGCCGTTTGGGTTGAAAAATGCCCCCGCTACCTTCCAACGGTTGGTTAACGGGGTCCTAGCTGGCAAGGATGCCTTCTGTGCAGCCTACCTGGATGACATAGCTGTCTACAGTTCCAGCTGGGAGGAACACCTGCTTCACCTCAAGGAGGTGCTTCAGGCCCTGCAACAGGCAGGCCTGACCATCAAGGCCAGTAAGTGGCAGATTGGGCAGGGTTCCGTGGTGTACTTAGGACACCTAGTGGGTGGTGGCAAGGTGCAGCCACTCCAGGCCAAGATTGAAACTATCAAGGCCTGGCAACCACCCCGAACACAGACGGAGGTGAGAGCCTTTCTAGGCCTCACAGGATACTACCGCCGATTTGTCAAGGGCTATGGTACCATTGTAACACCCTTGACAGAACTCACTTCCAAGAAGCAACCTAAGTTGGTGAATTGGACAGAGGCTTCTCAGAAAGCCTTTGACGCCCTGAAGGAAGCCATGTGCACGGCCCCCGTACTCATGGCCCCTGACTACTCCCAGGAATTTATCGTGCAGACAGACGCTTCAGAGCATGGCATAGGGGCAGTCCTAGCACAGCTGAATGAGGAGGGCAGAGATCAACCGGTAGTCTTTATTAGCAGAAGGCTATTACCACGGGAACAGAGGTGGAGTGCTATTGAACGAGAAGCTTTTGCTGTGGTCTGGGCACTAAAGAAGCTAAGACCCTACCTGTTTGGGACTCACTTCCGGGTTCAGACAGACCACAGGCCCCTCAGATGGCTCATGCAGATGAGGGGTGAGAATCCAAAACTCTTGAGGTGGTCCATTTCCCTACAGGGGATGGACTTTACGGTGGAACATCGCCCAGGGGTTGACCACGCCAATGCTGATGGTCTCTCCAGGTACTTCCGCCTTAGCGATGAGAGCTCCCAGGAGGTCGGGTAGCTCTCCCCACTTTCAGCTGGGGGGGACACATGTTAGACCTGACAGCCTTAGGGTAGTCACCCCTAACTTTTTGCCTGCCTCCCTCCATTTTTTTGGACACTGTTTTTGCTGGTTTATAGACTCTGCGCACTTTACCACTGCTAACCAGTGCTAAAGTGCATATGCTCTCTCCCTTAAAACATGGTAACCTGGAATCATACCTGATTGGACTATTAATTTACTTATAAGTCCCTAGTAAGGTGCACTTTATGTGCATAGGGCTGGTAAATTAAATGCTACTAGTGGGCCTGCAGCACTGGTTGTGCCACCCACTTAAGTAGCCCCTTTTTTCCTTGTCTCAGGCCTGCCATTGCAAGGCCTGTGTGTGCAGTTTCACTGCCACCTCGACTTGGCATTTAAAAGTACTTGCCAAGCCTAGAACTCCCCTTTCTCTACATATAAGTCACCCTTAAGGTGTGCCCTAGGTAACCCCTAGGGCAGGGTGCTGTGTAGGTAAAAGGCAGGACATGTACCTGGGTAGTTATATGTCCTGGTAGTGTAAAACTCCTAAATTCGTTTTCACACTACTGAGAGGCCTGCTCCCTTCATAGGCTAACATTAGGGCTGCCCTCATACACTGTTGAAGTGGCAGCTGCTGATGATCTGAAAGGAGCAGGGAGGTCATATTTAGTATGGCCAGAATGGTAATACAAAGTCCTACTGACTGGTGAAGTCGGATTCAATATTACTATTCTAGAAATGCCACTTTTAGAAAGTGAGCATTTCTTTGCACTTAAATCCTTCTGTGCCTTACAATCCACGTCTGGCTGGGCTTGGTTGACAGCTCCTTGTGCATTCACTCAGACACACCCCAAACACAGGGTACTCAGCCTCACTTGCATACATCTGCATTTTGAATGGGTCTTCCTGGGCTGGGAGGGTGGAGGGTCTGCTCTCACACAAAGGACTGCCACACCCCCTACTGGGACCCTGGCAGACAGGAGTAAACTGAAAGGGGACCTGGTGCACTTCTTAGCCACTCTTTGAAGTCTCCCCCACTTCAAAGGCACATTTGGGTATAAAACAGGGCCTCTGCCCTACCTCATCAGACACTTGCTGGAGAAGAAACCTGAACCAGAAACTACATCCTGCCAAGAAGATCTGCCTGGCTGCTCAAAGGACTCACCTGTCTGCTTTCTACAAAGGACTGCTGTCTTGCTGTTGCCCTGCTGCCTTGCTGAACTCTTGTCTGGCTGTGGAAGTGCTCTCCAAGGGCTTGGATAGAGCTTGCCTCCTGTTCCTTGAAGTCTCAGGACCAAAAAGACTTCTCCCTTTCACTTGGACGCTCCGTGCGCCGAAAATTTCGACGCACAGCTTGTTTCGCGGCGAGAAAAACGCCGCACACCGACGCTGATCGACGCGACGCCCTCGGGACGATCGAGACTTCGACGCACAACCTCGCAAGGACAAAGCCGCCCGACTTTCCAGGAGAAATCGACGCGACGCCTACCGTGAGCGCGAAACTTTGACGCACGGCCTCGCAAGGACAACGCCGCCCGACTTCCAAGGAGAAATCGACGCGACGCCTGCCGTGAGACCAAACTTCCGACGCACGGCCTCGCAAGGACAACGCCTCCCGACTTCCAAGGAGAAATCGACGCGACGCCTACCGTGAGATCGAAACTTCGACGCGCAGCCCCGCAGAACGACGCGCAGCCGGAAAACAAGCAGGAGAATCCACGCACAGACCCGGGACATCTGGTAATCCCCGCGATCCACGAAAAGAGACTGTCTGCGCGCCGGAAAACGACGCCCGACTTCCCCGCGTGGAAAAGAACGACGCAAGTCTTTGTGTGCTGGGGAGAAATCGACGCACACACCCTTTTTCCACGCATCTCTCCACCCGTGGCCCTCTGAGGAGATTTTCCACCAGAAACCAGGTACTTTGTGCTTGAAAGACACTGTATTGCATTCTAAAGACTTAAGACACTTTATATCACTTCCTTGTGATATTTCTACAATTGTCCATTGCAACTTTATTCTTTTTGACCTACAATTATCCTGATAAATATTATATATTTTTCTAAACACTGTGTGGTGTATTTTTGTGGTGCTATATGGTGGTATTGTATGATTTATTGCACAAATACTTTACACATTGCCTTCTAAGTTAAGCCTGACTGCTCGTGCCAAGCTACCAGAGGGTGGGCACAGGATAATCTTGGATAGTGTGTGACTTACCCTGACTAGAGTGAGGGCTTTTGCTTGGACAGAGGGTAACCTGACTGCCAACCAAAAACCCCATTTCTAACAGGGGGCATATGATGGTTGAACAGTTGGGAGCTTAAGGAAGGTGGGGTGGTTTGTGAGCTTCGCATAGATTCTGAGTTTTCCTTTCAGTAGAATAAAGACTTGGTTGGGTCCTGATTGGTGCTCTTGGAAGGCTTTAAAGCAGTCCATTGTGACAGAGCCTGAAATATTGTTTCCATAAAGATACGCCAGCAGAAACAGGACATCCAGACCAAAGAACTGCAGATCCAGGCTGCTGAGGCCGTCCTTACCGAGAATGGTGATGGACGGTGGGTGGTCCACCTGGAGAGCCTAACAAGGAAATACCACAACCAAATCCACAACAAGGCTTACCAGCACTTCTTAGCAACCAAACACAAACTGTACAATGTGAGAGACAAGGCCAGATAATTGTTGGAGTAGCTCAGCAGTCGAGAGCTCTTGTTCTGATGGATGGGGGTGTTGGTGGCACACAATGGCTGCAGGATCTGAACGAATGAGGGCGTAGTAGAGGAATTTGCATGTTATTACCGAGACCTCTATAGGCGATGGGACGGGGATTCAGCAGTGGAGATTGAGTCCTTCCTGGGGGGGTTCCCCTTAAGCAGCTCTCACAAGGAGACAGGGATGCCTTGGACCGTGACCTCACCCTGGGAGAACTGGCAGAGGCCCTGGCCATGATCCAGAGAGCTGCTGGGACCTAAAGGTGTCTTGGTGGAATTTTTTTAAAACACCTTCACAATATTGGGCCCCCACATCCTGTCCAACTTACAGAGGGCCTGAAAAATGAAGAACTCCCCCTAGACCTTCTTTCAGCCACGATAGCGGTGTTGCTTGAAAGTAGGAAGCCAGACACCAATTTTTATTCATACAGACTGATCTCTCCTCTGAACACTGAGATAAAAATTCTGGCCAAAGCATTAGCGATCTGGTGGGCTAAAGTTATTCTATTGATAGTCCATGGGGACCAGATGGGGTTAATACCGCAATGGCCAGCTAGCCAGAATCTGCGTTGCCTCCTTTAGGTTGGACTACTACAGGGACTGGAAACCCCATAGGATTGTCTCGATGGATGCAGAGAAAGTGTTCGACCCATAGGGTGGGTGTACCTCTTCCGGGGCAGGGATTGGCTAAAGTTACTCTGCGGATAGTCCATGGGGACCAGATGGGGATTATACCCTGACGACTAACTCACCAGAACCTCCACTGCCTCCACTGCTGGTTGGACTGCTACACTGACTCAAACACCCCCTGAGTTACTGCCTCGATATATGCAGAGAAAGTGCTCGACTCCATAGGGTTGGGGTACCTCTTTCGGGTCGTGCCCGGAGTGGGGCTTGGCCCAAAATTTTGCAGTTGGGTATGCCTCCTCCGTCATAAACCAGTAGCAAGGCTTAAGGTAAATGGTATCCTTTCGAGAGGATTTGAGCTGGAGAGGGGGACCTGCCACCGAAGCCCTCTTGCCTCTTCTGTTTACCCTGTGTATAGAGTCTTTGGCCTGCTGGCTGAGGATTAGAGGAGACGTATGTGGTTTCCCATAGGGAACAGGGGAACCAAGAAAGTTTCCGTATGTGCCAATGTAATATTACTGTATCTTTCAGATCCAGTCACTTCGATGCCGGTGATAATCTCAGTGTTTAGGAATTTAGAGAACTGCGTAGGATACAAAATCAACTGTGACAAATCTGTACTTTATGAATTGGGCATGTGGAGCTCAGAGATGGCAGTTCCGTTCCATATGGTGACAACCAAAGTGGGTTTCTGATATCTAAGGAGTGATATCAGGCCCACCAGACAGGAATTCTTTGACAGAAATGTGGAAGTGGTCCACCAAGCCTTCCTGTGAGTTGTTGACAAATGGCAGTAACTACCCTTATTGCTCCTGGGCACGGCAGAGCTTTTTAAGATGATAACGTCGCCCAAATCCCTGTGTGTGATACAAAATACAATGCAGCTGATACCCGCAGAATTCATTGACAGAGTCATCAGTTTGCAGCGGACATTGTTGTGGGACAGGGTCCCTGCGCACTGCTCTGCGTACGTACAAAGGCACATATATAATGGGGGCATATCACTGCCAGATCTAGGGTCGTAATTTTGGGCCTTCTGACTTCAAGTGATTAATAAATGGTGCTTCCTATCTCGAGCCGACCCAGCAACCTGTTTGGAGAGGTTGGTTATGGAAGGGTAGTCACACCTCTATTACATCTACGGTAAAACATGTAATCGGCACCTGCGTGGCCCCACCGGGCGCTTCCTGGAAGCCTGGGACAAAGCAGTACAGTATGTTGGATGGAGGATCAAAATTTGCTTTGTGACCCCATTGCGGATTAGTACTTCTTTTAAAGAGCTCGTTGGGGGGGGTCCTGCATTACTCCATAGGTCCTGATTAGGATTTCAACATTCGGAGGCTTGGGTGGGAGGGAGGATATCACATCTTTTCTCTGCAGCAGTCAAAATAGGACCTGCAGGAAACACAAAGATTTAGCTACATACAGGTTCACTAGTATTATAAGGAAAAGGATTTCATGGGCCGGATTAGAGGACAATGGTCCGTTGGACAGCAGGATACTTCTGGATGAGATACCCTCCAAAACAATAACTTTGATATACAGTACCCTCCTGATGAGAATGCCGGACAATCTATAGGTCAGATGAAGGACATATACTGGGAAGCGGCGTTAGTGCACCCCCAGGAAGTGGCAATAGAGGCAAGCTTGAGCTCATCTAACTTAAGATCCTTCACAGGGTGTACTACACCAGACTGCAATAGTTGGCGATGGGAAGGGCCCGGACCCCCAGTTGTCTGAGATGTGGTGGGGAGGGCACTTCTATAAACAATATCTGGTCCTGCCCGCCTATAAAGGCATACTGGAGGGAGATATTGGTGGAACTGGAAGAGGCGTTTGAGACTGACATTCCCTCCACTCTGCAGTTCGTGATTCTGGGAATAGTGGTGGATGTCGACATCCCCAGAAAGCAGCCTATGTTTTCCTACCTGGGAATGTGTGTAGCGAAAGGAGACATTGCAAGTAAATGGCAAAGCCTTGAAACCCCCTCAACGATCCAGCGGGAAATTGGAATAATGTGCTGCATGGAGGCTGAAAGATTGTTTTATTAGGCAAGAGGGCGTCCTAGAATATTTCAGAAAGTGTGGAGGCAGTGGCAAGCCATTTACGGAGCAGAGAGGACAGACACGGGGGTCGGGAGTGGAAGGAATTCCTGAGCTGTTGATCTGAATGAGCAAACTGCAGACAGTCCGCCCTGGTGTAGAGCACAACACACTACTCAATAGCTTTGATATGTCGGACACATGCCACGTGGTGTGTATTGTTGTTTTTACTGTTTTTTTGTTCACAATTTATTTTTAAAGTCAAACCAATAAAAAGATTTTTTTTAAAGGATGGCAGAAACAATTGCCAAGACGGATTACGTACCAAGAGTAGCACGACGCTGATCCTCAGTCCGGAACACAGCGCTGAGGCACCGCATGCAGGCACTGGCAAAAGCAGTGTGTGAAGATCAGCTCAAATGTGGAGTTCAGTTAATATTTCAAAGAATGTAGCAGCAGCCTGCAGGTACATTTCACAAAGGGTTATTGGTAAAAGAAGAAACTCCAGCCACAGCTGATCACCAATCCAGCAACTGCCATCAGTGTCTCCACCTTGTCCTACATTCTATCACTAGATTCTATTAGAACACAGGGTGTCATGACAACAGTTTAATTCTAAATATAAATATAGAAAAAGGCAAAGAGTTTTAAAGAAACATAACAAAAAGAAATGAGATACACATCACCACACAGTGTGTATGTGTTTCAGGCTGCGTATCGTGACTTGTAATCAACCAATGAGAAGCACACTGTGGGCCGTATTTATACTCTGGTTGCGCCGAATTTGCGTCGTTTTTTTCGACGCAAATTCGACGCTAAACTAACGCAAACTAACGCCATATTTATACTATGGCGTTAGACGCTTCGGGCGCCAAAGTGCCCGGAGTGTGCGTCATTTTTTAGCGTGAACCCCTTCCTTGCGTTAATGATATTCAAGGGAGGCGTTCCCGTCTTAAAAAATGACTCCCAGGCCTTTACGTGGTATTTATACTCCCGGGCAAAAATGACGCCCGGGAGTGGGCGTGGCCAAAAACGGCGCATTTGCGCCGCTTTTTAACGCCTGGGTCAGGCATGGCGTTAAGGGACAAGTGGGCTCAAAATGAGCCCAGAGTGCCCTCCCCTGCCCCCAGGGACCCCCCCTGCCACCCTTGCCCACCCCAGGAGGACACCCAAGGACGGAGGGACCCATCCCATGGACATTAAGGTAAGTTCAGGTAAGTATTTTTTTTTTTTTTTTTGTGGCATAGGGGGGCCTGATTTGTGCCCCCCTACATGCCACTATGCCCAATGACCATGCCCAGGGGACAGAAGTCCCCTGGGCATGGCCATTGGGCAAGGGGCATGACTCCTATCTTTACAATGATAGGAGTCATGTTGATGGGGGATGGGCGTCGTTAAAAAATTGCGCAAGTCGGGTTAAGACGATTTTTTTGCCTCAACCTGACTTGCCCCATTTTAAGACGCCCATACGCCATTTTCCCCCTACGCCGGCGCTGTCTGGTGTACGTGGTTTTTTTCCACGCACACCAGGCAGCGCCGGTCTGGTAGCGCCGGCTAACGCCATTCAATAAATACGGCGCCCGCATGGCGCTTCAGAATGGCGTTAGACGGCGCTAAATTTTTTGACGCTAAACTGCGTTAGCGCAGTTTTGCGTCAAAAAGTATAAATATGGCCCTGTATCTTTGACCAAAAACACATGTGAACTGCTATCTGATTGGCTGATTGCAACTTGGGGTCTTTAGTCTGATTCTGAAAAATCCAGGTGTCACACATAGATCAAGTATAGCAAATAAACCACGCCCATGCCGCAGGAGAGTGGTATGGGTATTGTATGTAGCCAGTGTCGCATTTTGGCGCACACGATCACAAACCTATTACTAAAGCATGATGTGAGAGTAAACTGTCATTTACTTACACCACATTTTCCATTGAAATGGCCACAAAAATTCCCACTGGCATGCAGTTCACTTCAGAATTCAGAATTGCAAAAATAAATGTGCTTTCTTAACTGCTGATATATTTTGAAATATTTGTACAGTTCATTTTCAAGGTCTTCAAATATTTTGTGTTAGAAAATAAACTGACATTCTACAGCCTTTCCTTTCATACTTCTTGTACCTCAGCACAATTGTCAGACAGCTCACTTTACAACATCATTCAACTTTGCAGTCAGAGAAAGAAAAGTAAAGACCAATTTTCATGATAAAATAAGCAGCAATTTGTAAGAAGACATATCCTGACATATGACCTCTGTCTTTGAAAGCAAACGAATGTGACAAAATGAAAGCAATTAAAGCATCTTTATTGGTTATTAACTTTCTGAATGAACAGAACACTTATTCTTTGCCGGCCTGAGCTCTCTTGCCAGAAAACCAAGTCAGCCCGAATACAAGCTTACCCTGATAAAAACTGAGGGCCTGATTCCCAAATGTGAACTTAGATCAAAAGTCTAAGATCACACCAAGGCCCGTATTTATACTCCGTTTGCGCCGAATTAGCGTCGTTTTTTTCGACGCAAATTCGGCGCAAAACTAACGCCATATTTATACTTTGGCGTTAGACGCGTCTAGCGCCAAAGTATTGGCAAATAGCGTCATTTTTTTGCGTGAACGCCTTCCTTGCGTTAATGAGATGCAAGGAAGGCGTTCCCGTCTAAAAAAATGACGGCGACGCAAATGCGTCGTATTTATACTCCCGGGCAAAAATCACGCCCAGGAGTTGGCGGGTCAAAAAACCCTGCATTTGCGCCACTATTTAACGCATGGGTCAGGGTAGGCGTTAAGGGGCCTGTGGGCTCAAAATGAGCCCACAGGTGCCCTCCCCTGTCCCCAGGGACCCCCCCTGCCACCCCTGCCCACCCCAGGAGGACACCCAAGGATGGAGGGACCCACCCCAGGGACATTCAGGTAAGTTCAGGTAAGTATAATTTTTTATATTTTTTTATTTTTTTTGGGTGGCATAGGGGGGCCTTATTTGTGCCCCCCTACATGCCACTATGCCCAATGACCATGCCCAGGGGACACAAGTCCCCTGGGCATGGCCATTGGGCAAGGGGGCATGACTCCTGTCTTTACTAAGACAGGAGTCATGAAATGGCGTCTGGGCGTCGTAAAAAAATGGCGCAAATCGGGTTGAGGCGATTTTTTTGCCTCAACCTGACTTGCCCCATTTTAAGACGCCCTAACGTCATTTTTTCCCAACGCCGGCGCTGCCTGGTCTACGTGGTTTTTTTCCACGCACACCAGGCAGCGCCGGTCTGCTTGCGCCGGCTAACGCCATTCCATAAATACGGCGCCCGCATGGCGCTTCAGAATGGTGTTAGACGGCGCTAAATTTTTTGACGCTAAACTGCGTTAGCGCAGTTTAGCGTCAAAAAGTATAAATATGGGCCCAAATGTCTAAGTTTAGACTTAAAGTCTAACTTTACTCATAGTATAGTTAGACTTTTGGCCCCAGTTTAGACTTTTGGAGGCATATTTATGAGCCCCTAGTGCCACCTTGGGCCACATTAGCGTCATTATTTTTTACATTAATGTGGCCCAATTCCCCATATTGACAGAGAGGGGCAATGCACCCATTGCGCCACTCTGTAACCCTTTGCACGCAAAGAGGACATTCCCCCATGGGGGGGGGAGGGGAATTGGGCAAGGAAATCTATGGGATTTCATTGCACCATTTTTTCAGCACTTTTAACGCCTGCTCAGAGCAGGTGTTAAAAGGGGGCTTCAATTATTTAGAATGGGCCCCTATAAACTCTGCAGTAGTAGCTCCAACATTTTGGCGTTACTCCTGAAGAGTACATCAGTAGCGTCACATTGAATTACGCTATTGCCCCCTACCCTGCACACATGTTTGCAGTAGAGGCACGCTAAGGGGTGCAGGGATAGCGGCGCTGCACTCAGTGCAGCACCGCTTTCCATAAATCTGCCCCAAGGTCTAAACTTACACCAAAAGTCTGAACTTAGACCAAAAGTCTACATTTACTATGAGTAAAGTTAGACTTTAGGTCTAAACTTACAGCCATATTTATACTTTTTGAAAAATGTTACCGCCGGCTAACGCCATTTCTTTGCACCGCTCGGGCATCAAATTTATACTTTGATGCACAGCGGCTCAAACCACTGGTGTGAGTCATTTTTATTTACTCAAACCAATGTGTCACGTCGTAAAGAAAAGTGACGTTAACGCAGCGAAAAATACGGTGAGCCGGTTTACGACATTGCAAACCGGTACGCGCCATTTTTTGACGCAATTGTGTCAAAAAGCAGCGCAAACACAGCAAAATGTGCTAAGGAGAGCCAAAATGGATCCCAGATGCTTGCACAGACCCCAGGAAGATGACAACAGACCAGGAACCAGCCAGGAGGACCCACAGAAGACCCAGGACAGGGAGAAGAAGAAAAGAAAGTGTCGCTTCAGTGCAGAAGAGCAGGAAATTCTGGTGAAAGAGGTGACAGAACACCAGCACCAACGGTTTGTCACCTCAAAGTTGCCAATCAGTAGGAGAGAGGCAATATGGCAGCAAATTCTTGACAAGATTAACAGTGTGGGAGAAGTACGGAGAACAGTCATTGAGTGCAAGAAACGCTGGCATGACTGCAAGTGCACAACAAAGGAAAAGATGGCCAGGAACAGGAAGGCAGCACTGCAGACTGGAGATGGGAATCCAGCACAGCAGGAGGCCCTGGACCACATGGAGGAGATGGTGGCAGCTGTCATCCCTGAGGAGATAGTCACAGGGATTCAAGGACAGGACAGCGCAGACTACCAGGAGACAACACAGATGCAGGGTAAGTCGCATGGGGAATTAAAATGTACAAATGTTGACTGTAAGCAGGGGGGAAATACCTACTACACAATGCATGTAAGTCACAATATTCAGGGAGTGACATGGGTGAAGGGGAACGGCACGGGGGCATGTCCCGTTCAGAGGAAACTTGGGGCACAGTACTACACTACACCAACAACCTTTGCATGGGGTTATGCTGCCATGCCAAGGATGTTGGAAAGGTAAAGCCAGTCCAGGGGGGTAGGGTACAACGTAAAACTGGCCTGCTGTCACACGTCAGCTGGTATTCTCCCTACATGGACTACGGCTCAACTAACAGTCTCAGGCCATATCTGCAAGTGGATTTTAACATTGACAACAGTTGCCACTACCACCTCTGCTGTGTGTGCAGGTCAAGTAGCTAATGGCAGTAACGTCCCCATGGATCAAACACACCCAAAACAGAGGGTTCAGGATGACAACATTATCAATCCCCTGTAATCAATAAAAATGTTCCAATCCTGTCAAATGTGATTGTCCATAATTGCTACAAACATGTGCCATTGTCATAAACATTATGAGGTACACAGCACTAATTTCATACCTATGCTGCATATGTCAGGGTCCACTCTGTGCCTGGGTCACAATAGCTCCAATGACACCATGCAACATCCCAAATGTCATACTTCTCAGACAACAGCATTGGGGGGAGGACATATGTCCCCGGCTAGTGAAATAAGCCCTCACAGTCAGAAGAGGAAATGGAACACTGCTAGGACCATCAGTGCAATCCAATGTAGCATACATTCCCCAACATCAACATTACACACTACCAATGCTGACATATGTAGTGTGCCATGACAATGCTATACATAGTTATGCTAGGTCTCAGCAACATATAGCTGGATGTGAAATATCTGAGACCGGGTCAGTTCCAGATTGTGAAGTGTGGTGCTAACCACTGCCAGTGCAAGGCCTCACCATGAGAATGGAAGTAGACAGAGGGTTGAGTAGGAGAAGAAGGTTGCAATTCACAGTTTGGCCAGAACCAACACCTAGAGGATGTGATCTTGACAAGTCCCCAAACTGACCACAATACATGTGACATGCAGGTGGGTCATAGGCCATGGGAGAATGCTAATATGAAAGAAAGGAGTAATGAACCGGAACCAAGATCACAATGTGCAACAAATAGAAAGGCAGGCACGTCACATTACAAAACCCACAACACAGACACACTAATTGTACCATATCTCATTGCAGCGGACAATGGCTCTCCTGGGGATATGCCTGTCCTGGACTTCCCTGATGACATGGATGATGAGCTGACAAACATCAGCCAGCAGACCCTCAAAGATGTCCTTGGGACCCTCAAGAACCCACCTTCAGTCGCAAGGAGGAGCACATAAGTATCAGCCATCACAGAGGACCCACCCACCACCCCAATTGTACGACCTGCCAGCTCCAACCCAGCTGAGGACTCTGACGACACTGGCACCAGCTTTGAGAGAACTGGAGTTGGAGTACAGCGGGAGCTGGCCAAGGAGGTGTGGGTGGGGATGGAAAATATGGCAGCCAGCCTAGAGGGGCGCATTCATGCATCATGTCAACTGCAGAACAGGTAGAAGCCATGCAAGGGCGAACATCAATCTTGCATGAACTCGAATAAAGTGTGAAGGAAATCAGCACAGCTGTAAGAGAGTTGACACAACATCTCCAACAGCAATCCTGTCAACGCGTGCATGAATGTAATATTGACCCCCTCAGGGCCGACCACAGTGATGTGGCTGCTATACTTAAGAACCAGCAGCTCCTCCTTGCCAGCTACTGCCCTTAATAGCCCCACAGTTGGCACCTACCGGGATGTCTGACTCCACGTCTTCAAACACTGAGGTGTGTGTTGCCCCTTCACAACCACCACCACCAAGGGCAGAAGAGACAACACACACTTCAGAAGATGAAGACGTGGAACAGATCACCTTCACCCGTAAGAGTACCCGGTAGCACTAGTCCCTGCCACATGGCCACCTATAACCAAGGTTCTGTGCTTTGTAACATGCCAGTCTTGCAACAGCTGCTCACAAGCACTGTTCTCCACCCCACTGTTTATCTTGTCACCCTGCCCTGTAATTGTCTCTCACTAACTCATTGGCAAATCCTGTCCCTCTGCACTTTCTGACACTTCACCCCAGCACGTCCAATGATATGTCCTTTTGCACTTGTGTAGGATCACAATGGAAGGTGTCACACTAATGGAATCATGGACAATGTACATATAGCACTAAAGCACTTTAAAATAAATAGCACTTACACAACAACTTTGTCTCTGTGTAATGTGACACATCAAACGTGATGGAGATCAGTGATGTTTACCTCAGGTCAATGATTATAGAATGTCAAAACAACTGACCTGAAAGAATGTTGGCTGATAACTATGCATTGTGGTCTGGATTGTACCATCATCTGCCCTTCCTGAGGGTTAATTGTGAGGGAAATAGAAACTATACAGTATAATGCTGTGTTGGACAGAAAACCGCTTCCTCAAGGGATGTCTAAGCCCAACATTATTGCCTTTAACTTTTTCTTCAAGCAAATATTTACGTATGTGACATATGTGACATTTGCCCCCAATTTTTCCTAACACACACCATGCAGCATGAATGGATGTTTCTGAGTGTACGTACAAATATGTAACCTGGCTGAACAGTGTAACAAATGATAGGTGTGAGTTATGTATACCATACTACATGAGATCATACTACCACTCACCTTATAAGGCTTCACTTGAACATTAGGCTGAAGGCAGACTTAACACAGTGTCCTCAACTTCAAATCTGGTCGCAAAGTATGTGAGATTGAAAACATACATCAAAAATTAACAGCACTTTGGGATCCATAGTAACCTTTAGTGGTGGGTGCAATGGATGGCAGAATCTTAGCAAAGTAGCTCTGGTGTAGCTGCCAATGTAAAAGCTCAATTGGGATTTTGTTGCAGGATGGGACACAAATGCAAATACTATAGAGATACTGTTCACCCATGCCAAGGCCCTGATCCCCAAGCATGTGACACATACTGTAAAGGATTACCTAAATATTTATTTAACAGTAAAAAAGGAAGCTAAAACCTGGGGAAACACCTTACCCAACCTAACCTATACTAACTACACATTACCCACAAATGGCCCTAACTAACCTAAGCTAAACTTACTTATCACATTTAACGAAACAATCTAAACATCAACTCCCCCACCCCCCTTATAAGACGGGACACATGGAGGACAACATATACTAACCTAAACACATACTATCTTATACTAAACAAATATATATTGTTTTGCATTTTTTTGTATTTTTTTTAACACCAAAACCCTAACATTATCCCCCACCCACCCACACACATAATAAAAACAGATATTAAAAGTATCATACCCCACCCACCCAACCACTACTACTAACTAAACTAACAGTCTATTCTAACCTAACACTAAGCCCCCTAAACCCACTAATGAAAAGAACCAGGTTAGAGGACGGAGGGGAGGGAATCATGGCTGAGGGTAAAATGTTTACAAGTTCGCCCTCCGCAGGGTCTTCTTTATGGCATGCACCCTCCTATTCACTTGTGCCACCTCCTGCTGCAGCCTGTTCATTTTCCTCAACATACGGTCAATGTCACGTGGCATCTGCTGAAAATCTGCTGGGTCAATGACTGCAGCAAGGATGGTCTGGGTGCCAGTTGAAGATGTATATCCCCTTGTTGGTGCCATGCGTGTAGGAGGAGGTTCAGGTGGAGCTGTGATAGGTCCTGGAGCAGTGGAGGTTGACGGTCCAGCAAAGGTGCCTGCTATGGTTTGTGCCACCTGGGTGGTAGTGGTGGTGCTGGTGGTGGTAGCTGTGGTGGACACGGAAGGGCCCCCTTGGGCAAATGCCCTCCACACTCTGGCGATGATGCCTTGCCATGTTGCGGAACCCAGACTCCACATCCAGAATGTGGCGGTAACGCATCGCCCGGCGCTGAAACTCCCGAATCTGGATGGGATTCATATTGGCAGCTGTTAAAAATTATAAAAAAAACATACATTAGGTACTTCATTGTGTGATATGGCTCCAGAAGTAAATCAGACAATACATCTAATGTACCAGAAACAGGCTATATCATCATACAGATCACTGATTGTCCCTGAGGAAGTAAATGTCAATGCAGCCTACACATGTCCTATCAAACAGCACAGCAATGCTCTAGAAGATGTGTAACAACTTAAATGACCAATGCATCATTGTTCAGCCATTTTTTCACGTTAAAAATGCTGCAAGTCTTCCACATGTGACAGGCCAACTAATGACTAACTTCTGGATGACAATCAAGGGCCACAAGATCTGTGGGTTGTAAATGGAATTGCCAGGATAGAATGCAGCTGCTAATCATGAGTGGGTATCCTAATTTTGGACAAGTTATTTACAGATTTACATGTCTCTGTACTAAACGTGGATCATCAGTCCTAGGTACACATTTCATAACCCTCCGCCTGTGCCTGAGGGGGGGATGGACAAGCAACAAATACTTTCCAACATCTAGGACACCCCAGAAGCTTTGGACAGCTGTACATGGGTTTGGGCAGTCCACCACAGGTAAGGAGGATGTCCAACTAGGATACACTCAAACCATGGACAATCCCATCCACATTTATGTTTGGAAATGCAGACAATTGTCAACATCATTTGATACCAAAAATACCTGGCCTACAACAAGCAGATAGATGCAAGCACCCATCTGGACATGATTTGCATGCACACCTATGACATTGTACTCAAATACGACATACATGTAGCACAACATGAGGAGCTAAATGCTGCTAGGAATTCAAACATACAGTCAAACAGGTTCATTAGTGAACAAGTAGGCTCAAGTCTATGGGTAAGACTTTGGCATGCCTAATCAGTGAGATTCAGGGTCTGCCTTGCTGACTAAATCATAAATATGGTCCTCTGCTAAATATTCTTAATAAAAGTTTTATCCACAAAAGTCACCCTATTCGCATGGCCGTGCCTACAGGGCTGCACTACAATCCCAAAATATGACTATACGCTAATGATTGCCCAACTCAAAGATGTAAAAAAATGATACTCCACTCAAGGAACATGGCCGATCATTTACCAGCGCATGATACCTTGCTATTTGTCCAACACACAGGAGTCAATCACACAACAGCAGCAAACACAACACAGAACAGAAATATCAACACTTACTGGAGATGTCTAGGTCCGCAAATCGAGCCACCTCTCCGATAGTATAGGGGGCAGGTCCACATGTAAAGCATGGAAGGGAGAAATGTGATCAATGTCTGTGCACTGTGCAACACTTCCAAATAGAATTACTGTGTGTAAGACTAAATCAGAAAGTCAAGCCTACCAGGCATGATGATACTGCAGCCGACATCCACTGCAAACATGTATAGACCCGGGCACTCCAGTGAGTGATACACACATATCTGCACACATGCAGTGACCCTAACTATCATGTGGTGGCAAACATGCTCCATCATTTGTTTACAGACTCATTTATGGAGTGTACTCCTCTCATCATGTTTATCAATGAGAGACTTGCAAAGCCACTTTCCTGGAGGATTGCAATGCCAGTCAATCAGTTATTGTGGCTTGGGCATCAAAGGACAATCCTTTACTGTGTGACGCTCCTGTGGGTTGAATTAAGGGCGTGATTTATCATGCTTTCTATGGTCCCTTACATGTAGGGCCTGTTTTGTGTCTAGGTTACACATGCTACATTAAAAGGGTACCCTGAGCCACATATGCCCACTATGACACCATAATGGCAAAGATCCTGTGCATTATTTGGTGACAGTTTGAGGCTAGCCATGGACTGACCAGTTTTCATATTTGGATACAACAAGGAGATATATGTTGACAGTGTATATTGTATTCATCTATGACAGACTGCCTGGGCACAGGTGTAGTCATTGCACCTGAAATGTGTCTCTCATTGCCCTGTATACCCAATATGGGTTTTGGAAATCACAGACGAGCAACATTCATCATCTTACATTTGCCAATTTGGTTGAGCAGCGGATATATAGCAAACTGACACCGTGATAATATTAATACATGGTTTTGCAAATGTACCAGTGTGTCAATCATGCTGATGTAGTTTTCAATTTGTATGTACCTTCGGAATAAGAGCAGTCACAGGAATGCTGGTCTACTGATCTTAGCATACACCCATGTCAGTGATAGCCTCCAAACTGGGAGGTTAGTTATTAAACATGTGCTGCACTTGATCAGCATGGGTGTGCCAAACTAAACTAGCTAAGTATTAGTCAACTTTATATGTATGATGGAATTGGTCAGTGGTCCCTTGCATGACATCATGCACTTAATCCATTGTGATCATGCATTCCCCAACGTCACGTATCCCATGATGATCCCATAACTTATGAGAAGTACATGGCAATAGAGTAACACAGATGGCAAGTGCATTAGCTCGGGGCCAGCTATTGTGACTAAGGCCAATGTAAAACACACAGGTACAATGTACAGAGGACCATGGATAGTTGTTATCCCTCAATTTGTATCATTTCTTCATTTTATGTGCCACAACTATGGTAAGTTGCACCAAACATTTTGATATGTACGCGTGTGCATTACTTTTGGCATCCATCCCTACATTAATTGCAGCACAACCAAGTCCAATTATCAGCCTAAGATGTTACCTGAGGTCAGATATAACTTGTTACGTATGTGTCAGAATCCAGTTCATACACGTATCAGAAATAATTGAGGGACATATTATTTCTTGAAAATATCTGGATTAAAAACATGTCTTTCCTGGTACACTCAGACATGCATAAAACATATGTTAGAGCCACATTTGCATCATCTATTGACGTGAAGGCAGCACTAATTTATAGGCTCCTGTTGTGTTTTGTAAGTTAGTGCAGCTGTTGCGTCAACAAACAAAGGTATTGTGTAGGAATTATTGTATAACTCACGGCAACTGTATGTTTAACTTGCATTCCACATGTCCAAAAACATTGCCTGCAGCACATGAACAAATCTGCTACTGTCACTACAGAGTATTTAAATGTGCACATTACTCTGAACTGTACTCATCAACAGGGCCACCAATCACAATCCCCAGGTGGTCCAGCAGGTCTTGCTCCCTGGCAACCAGGTCAGTCCAACAGTGTTTCAGCTGGTAGTCATTGCGCAGTGTGTTGTAGATTATTTTTAGATGATACAGGACCTTTGCCCACCGGAGCCTCCTTGCCTCTCTGTGATACCCCTGTATCACACGGCCACCTGCTTCAATCATTAATGGGAGGAAGTGGCACACCAGCCAAATAAATCCCCCCAGCTCCTCCTTTCCCATCCTACCAAGACGTGGCCTACCCAACATGCTTGAAAAAAAAGATGTAATAAAGGGGTACAGAGGATAATGAAGGGAAAGTAGGAGAGGGAAAAGAAAAGTAATTAACAATAAAACAGCCCAACTATCCCACAGCTAACACTACCCACAACAGACTCCCAACAGTACAAAGACAAAATTAGACACCAGAAATGACAATAATACACTTACACAGGATAACACAGACACTTAGGAAACACCAAAAGACAATTTAAAGACCCCACAGGAGACAAATTCACAATATGCACAGAGAGACAAGTCCAAACATAGCCACACAGTCAGGACAAATCACAGACTGCAAAGTATAAGTGAAAGTACACCCACTGTACCAATTCTGTAAACAGGATATCCTATTACATCACTTCCTGCCTCAAATGTGGTGAGTTTTAATTCTTATGCGTCAAAATATTATGACGCTTACAGTCTGTGTGCCATTTGTTTTGACGCACATGCTTAGAAATTACCCCGCATCCATATTTTCAATTATTTTTCATACTTAACCAATTTCATGAGTGTGGGAATTACCGCTCAGGGCCAATGGATGTATCATGGCAGTGAGCGTCATTTTTCCACGCATGTGCAAAAAATGTTGATGCATGTGCGTCTTTTTTGACGCATATGCGTCAAAACATCTGTCTATTACTAGGTTTGGGCCATTTCTCAATTTTAATAGAACATGACAGGTGTGACTATACAGAGATAGGCAGTTTGCACCTACATTGTGCATTCCGATGTATGGGCACATGTGACAGATCATACTACTGCAGACCATGATCCTCTAGTTGTTGTACCAGATTTGCGCTCTTCACTGATGCAATAGATGGCCAAACATGTGGAATACAAATTGGTATTGCCCAGTTTGGGCATGTTGTGCATCAATAGAGAATAGCAAGGCTACGCAACTCAATACAGTAACTAATTGCCTGTGTGTCAACGTGTGTGAATTGTCTCTTACTAATGTAGTTGTCCCTCTGTGTCAACATCACATGACGCGTTTTCTTAAATGTGCTTGTATGCATGTGTTCTCAGTGTGGCCAACCATCAGATGCTATTCAGTGTGGAAATGCGAAATGAAATGTGTTTGTCATACACGTAGCAACAAATGCTGTGTGAACTTCCCGGGGTTTTTGGGACATAAGCATCACCAATGACAAACCATGCACAGGATAGATAGAAGACGGTTGATCATGGCAAAGTTCCAAGACTAGGCCATCACATGTCCTGGAATGTTGGATACCACTTCCTGGGCACTTGTTTGTATACTACCCATGTGTCAGGCATTGGAAAATGCTATGTGGGTACAGTGTTTGTGACACGGAGTCCCAAAACCAATCCACAAATGTAATGTCACGCCACAGTTTAAGTCATATAAATGACCTATGATTCTCCTGTGGCAGTGGAGGACCAGCAGACCAAGCAGCACATGTGCACATATTTCCATTGGTTAATTGCACAAAGTTGTCCAGTTCAAGTGTGTGGGGCCATGTGTAGCCTGTGTCATTATTGGGGTCCATGTTGTCATAGTTACGTGCAGGTCTACTCATGAGTCTGTGAAGCCATTGCCTGCATTTACAAAGTATCCTTCACAGCTGAATTGAAGGAAACCCGTAGAGGAATTGAGAACACACATAGGGATAGTCCAGCTATGGCACTGCAGACGTTTTATTAGACTGACAAAAGGGCAACCTTGGTGTGCTGACAAAGTTAATGGATCAGGAATTTTAAACCTTCAGGTTTCATCACAACATCTGTACACAGGGTGGCCTCTAAAATTCCCACTGCAGCCGGGAACATCAGTGCCTCTGTGCTGATTAATCTCACAGCTATTCACCACGCAAGCCCCATCAATATGTTGGGGGCAATGTGAATCAGTGTGTGGACTGTCAGGGTACAAACATGTGTTGGCATTTCATGCACCTTATCTAAAGTTGTTTGTTGTGCTGGAGGCACCATACCCAATCCATGCATACAGCCATGGTACACTGTAACTATTTCTCACTCATGCATACATGAAACCCAGACAAGGGATGGGCCATGATTAGGCTATTTGAAGACAAGTTCCACCCCATGATACGATAAGTAAACTGATTATGCTAGACAATGTATTTGAATATTCATTGTAGACCTACATGACACTGTACCCCAGGAGGAGAGTGAGGGCATGGAAAGCTACTATGAGACAAATGTAGCCACAGGGAACCATTATGGTGACGAAAAGACAGGAACCAGTCAGGCTAACAGGATGCAGGGTCAATCAGGAACAAAAATGAACAAGGCAAATACACAGTGAGCAGACTGAGACTGGTCAAAGCTGGAACAACACTGTGGAAAATGAAAACTGTATTTGTCCTGTGTGTTGGAACGTAACACAATAACCCAAGGCCTGTGTTACCCAGGTCATTTATACAGCAATGCTTAACAGTGTTATACGTATAATGGCAGTTTCTATGCCGTTCCAGGAGGCTGCAAGGGCAGTGCATGTTCAAATGGCTGGTCTGCATGGAGGTGCACACAGGTGTGTGCAGCTTCAGTCTCTCACAAGACCTGTAGGTGAGAATCAAGTCCAAAGGGCCAACAGTACCTTTCACATGGGAAGCAATGGACAGGTAATTACAGGTCCTACAGACTACAAGGCAGTGCATTATTCGACCAGAAGTCCATGCAGACAGAAGAACAATGACTATGGCATACCATACTAAAGATGGAAGCACACTGGAGTCAGAATGTGAGTCTGGGTGTGTGTAGATGGGGACTTATCTGGGTACAAATATTCAATTTCCAGGGTCCCCTGAAGAAGGGTGTGGGATAGGGAACATGGCAGTTACAGGACTTATGACCTGGGATGGCATGTGCAGGGGATGTCTTGTGAGCCATGCTAGTCATACCTGGGGCACTCTTGCTATCCATTTGCTGCTTATATGGATTTATTGTCACACATACTCCTTACAAAGATAGCTGATGTCACACTTACTGCTGTCAAGGGTCTGGTCATACCTTCTTGTTAGCAATGCTATAGCACACCCACTGCCTCATGCATGAGGCATTTTTTTCCTTAGTGAATGATGGTGTCTTAGTTGTGTGCCTTATACTGCAGTGAACCATGTTGCCAACATGTAAATGTGAAATAGCTGTGCTCCTCTGCTATTGCCCTTCAAATGTGAAATGGACAGGATACATGTCATTTACAGTGTGTGTGAAGTTGGGTGTACATTCATACCCATCAAATGTGATGTGGACTTTTCTGTATCCTAATATGTATTTCTTCAATGCTCCATGAGTCTACACTTTGATTATGATTCTTAGGGATAATGTTATGCAAAAATGATTGCCCAGACCATGATATAGTGATTAGAATAGGTGTTTATTGACATATGGTAAGACAGTTGTGATGGTGAGTAGAGTTAAAAGAAATTTTGGACAATGTGTTGTCTCCGATGCAATCCTGCAGCTGTGTTTGGATGGTCCCCCTCATGTTGATGGACGACGTCCTCTTCTTCCTCCTCTTCAAGCATTTGTGGCTCAGGTTTATATAGGGGAATGTTTTTACTTACACATATGTTGTGCAGGATGGCACAGGTCAAAATGATCTTGCAGACCATTTCTGGTGAGTATAGGAGGCTGCCTCCGGTGATGTCGAGGCACCTGAATCTTGACTTCAGGATGCCAAAGGTCCTCTCGACTATGGTGCGTGTCCTCCCATGTGCCTCATTATAGGCATCTTCTGATGCTGTGCTTGGATTTCCAAATGGGGTCATGACCCATGGCTGGATCCCATACCCCTGACACTGAAAGAGAAAATGAGTGAGAAAATGTTGATGTTGTTTGCACCATGATTATCACTTTGCGTGGCAGTTGTTCTCTTGTGTTGTCTGTGACTCATCAGTGTTTGTGTTATTGTGTGGAATCCTAGGCTTCTTGGATGTACCATCAGCATTGGGTTGTTTCATTATCTGAACTGGTGTTTGGCTGATTGACCGGATGTCAGCAGTATTTTTGTAGAGTTGCAGTACATTGTGTACTCCCTTGCATTATGTCATGTGAAAGAGGTGTCCATATGTCTTAACTGAGGGTGACATGATACTTCCATACACAGAATGAATTCCACAGTGGTGGTAACACGGTTGCATCTATATGGCCTGGACATCCCATCCAATTTAAGATATGCAATATAATTAGTTGAACATGAGTGAGGCCCTTAGATTTGGCAAGGTGACAATGTACAACACATCTCCATACATTGTCAGCACTGACATGTTGAAATTGACTATGCACAAATATCCCATGTGTGACAAGTCTCTGCAGACCTATTTCTCTGCCCTTGCCAAGTCGACTCAGGTTCAAATGTGTACCTTTACTACTGAACATTTTCTAGTTCAGCTGGCTAACTTGGTTGTGAGGTTGTCATTTACAGTGTCAGAAGGTCCATATGCTTGTACATCTGTTGTGTATATGTGTAATTATCTCAAACCGTATGTGTAGGAATGTGCACTTTCAATATTATCACATCAATATGTGTTCTTAGCACAGTCCACTTGCTTATTGGTAGTGGGCAATGTCAGAGCAGGAGTAATGTGAGATATTGGTACTGCCTCAATGATTCCATGTCACCTTCATTGTAGTCATCATCATCATGCTATGTGTGTCATGGTGTTTGACCTGCAGCAAAACACATTACACACCCCTTACACAGTAGTTACTGGTTGGAAGGGTGTTTGATTGAGTGTTATAAATGTGATATTGAAAGATTAATCTTCCAAGTTGTACTGCCAGTTGAGGCAATGCCATTGTCATTGTGTTGTTTTAAATTGGTCCCTTGTGTATGTGGAGTGGTATCTGTTGTTATTTGGATCTGTCATTTGTCCATAGGTGTGTATCCAAATGGGTCAGGATATCACACATGCCTAGCAGTGTCACAACCTCAGTGTCTTACGGTCACGTATCAATGTAGTGGTGTATGTGTTGTTTGTCCTAGAGGGTTGCTGTGCTGTGTGTATATAAGTAGGTTTCTGTACTTACCAACAAGTAGGCCATTTCCATATCGTCCATCCTGGAAGTGTTGATTGAGGGTGCAGTGACGGAAGATGATTGAATCATGTACACTCCCAGGATACTTTGCCACGATGTTGGTGATCAATCCCCGGTGATCGACAATGGCCTGCACATTGATGGAGTGTGTGTGCTTCCTGTTGCAGTATAGATGTTCGGTTGCAGCACGTGGCACAATGCGTACATGTGTGCAGTCAATGGCACCAAGCACGTGTGGGAAGCCGTTGATTTGGTAGAAGCCCTGTTTGGTCTCCTGCTGCTTCTACTGTGTGTTGGGGAAGCTGATGTGGCGGGGTGTGAGGGAGATGATGGCATCCAATACCTTGGGTAGGAAGGCAGAGAATGAGGGCTGTGAGATCCCGGCAACCAGGACACCAGTGGTTTGAAAGGAGCCACTTGCCAACACGTGGAGTACAGCTAGCAGCTTGGTTTCTGGTGGAATGATGGGGGTGTCTGCAAGCTGTGTGCCAACTGTGGCTCAATGTTGCGCAGCAGCTGCTTAATGGCTTGCCAGTTGAGTCTGTACCTCTGGATGATGTCTTGCTGCCGGAGTCCCAGAAGGGTTGTCCTGGTGTGGAATATCCTCTCCTGCCTTCTGCGTTGCCTTTAGGGTCCCTGCTGGTGTTGTAGAAGCTGCTGTTGTTGGTCCTTTGCTCTGCGTTGGCATACATGCTGGATGAAAAGCACCTCCATGTCTTTCTTTTGGAGCTCTGCTGTTGCTTCTGTGTGTTTTCCATAAGTACTGGTGTGTATGCCCCATTTTAACACCTGCCCTTTCCCAGGTGTTATTTTTTTATGAAAATTGAACTGTGCGTCATTTTCCGACTCTGCCTCCCGGCTGTGCGTCATTTTTGCGCTGTAGCATAAATATGGCGCACAGGTGTTTAAGTCATTTTTTGGACGGGGACACCTACCTTGCGTGTCATTAATGCAAGGTGGTTTCCCACATCCAGAAAATTACGCACACGGCGGACTTTTGGCGTTCGCGGGCGTCATTGTAGAAATATGGCGCACGGTTTGTGCCGAATGTGCGTCAAAATTTTTGACGCACATTCGGCGCAAACAGAGTATAAATATGCCCCTTAGACTTTGGGTCTAAGTTTACCTATGTGAATCGGGCCGCTGCACTCTATTGTGAGTGGGCAAGTAGATTGTTCGAGCTCTGATATTACTTGGCTGCATATCTAAGTAAATGTGTAATCTATAAAACTCCTGGCATCATGTGCAAAAGCTGAGAAGACAAAGTGTACTCTTTGGCAAATATGTCAAAGAATTAGGTGGCCCACCAGTCTGTAATTTCTGTACCTATAAATATCATCTACGATTTCTACCATGCAGAAACATACTTTAAAAAGGAATATCTACCCTTATTGACATTGAGATTTGCAAGTTATATTGGTATGCAACATATACAACTGTCTTTTAAATCTAGTGCACAAAATTACTTGAACAGTACAATTAGTCCACGTGTAAAATGCCAAATTTTGGTGTTTTGTTTATTTTATATATCTTTGTCCCAATTTGAAGGGTTCACTGTGTGGGAATCTTAAGAACGATCAGAAATATAGATCTGTAATACAATAGCTAAAAATGTATTTGTGTATATATCCAGCTTTACATAAAGATGAAAAAACTGCTTTGCTCCTTTATGTGCAGTTTTTGCCTGTAGTATAGGGAAAGCTGGTGCTAAAAATGATTCAAACATGATGTAGTATTGTGAAATTAATTATTATAGCTGAGAAAATGCTGAAAGAAAAATAATTGCCATTTGTTTTAAATTAGAGAAATGACCTAATTGATTAACTGCTTTTGGATTTTGTATTCTCTTTTTAGTGTGCTGTCTTTCCTCTTATTTCCCTTGTTTATGTTATTTATGATGCAGTATTTCTTATTCAGAGAATTTTCCAGTCCTATTATTGTAATGATTTTATTATCAAATACAATCAATTATGTTACTGCTGTTATAAGGACATAGGGCCAAAAGCGTAGGAAGGGGTACTGGTGTAGTTGATGGGAACAATTTTAAGACCAAGGCCATTTTGGAGGGTATAGTGAAACAATAAAGGAGTTAGGAAAAAAGAAATAATAGAAATTTAAAGTTTAATGGGTGGACTATGAATAAATATACACCCTAGTAAACTTATTTTGTGAAGAGAAACTTTAAAAAGGACGGACTATGAAATAATGTACCCCCTAGTGCATTTACTGTGTGAAGACAACAAGGATATGAGAAAGTTCATGCTGGATGTAACTAGTCCTGAAGGAAAATTGTGGATTCCTGTAAAAGGTTGCTATATTGTTTGAAGTTATAAGGTATATCCACGGATGATGTAGCAGTAAGAGAAGCAACTGTCTTAAGCGAAATGGACAAAAAGTTAAAAAAGGCAAGAGAATGATTCCGTCTTCCCTATCTGTTGCTCTGCATCCCCGAGATCAGAAAACAAAACTGTGAAAGTCCAAACACTACTAAAACAAAAGAAATATAGGAGACTCACAAAAAGGACTGCCAAAAACGAAATGAAGGTATAGCTGTCAGGAAACAAATAGAATAGAAAGTTTAAGTTATGAAACAGTGGCAGAGGTCACAGTACAGGACAAGGTAGATACCCAGTTTCAGATACATTAATCTGTGACTCACATTAATTGTGACTGAAGTGAATATGAGCACCAACTTAACAACATAGACAGTGTGGAAAATTGAAGGAGGGGTGAAACCCCACTCAAGCAACAGCCATAGTCATTGCCAGGGCAAACTGTGAAATGTTACTAAACTAAGCTATGCTTAACCTCATGGTAGCTTGGCAAAAAAGCAGTCAGGCTTAATTTAGAAACAATGTGTAAATTATTTATATAGCCCTTAAACAGTGTGAAGTTCTTTTTGTGAGCTTAGGCAGTGTCTTTGAGGTTCAAGTAGGAGTGTGCACAGCCCTGCACCCATGCTGCCTTGAATGGTCCATCCTGCCAACAAACAGTTTCTCAACTGTGTGGCTTTCTGGGAGGAATGTACAAAGGCCGAATGCCAATCTCACCTAGTCATGTGACCCTGGACAGAGGCTGCAGGCACCAAATGGCTAAGATAAAAAATATCATCTTTGTAAAACTGGCATTTTCAGAATTGTAACGTAAAATCTGACTTTACAATTAAAGAGGAGTTTGAATTACAATTTCTTATACACCAAACATGACATTTCTACCCTCGCCCGACCAAACATTATCTTTTATTAAATGTAATAAAGTACCCTAACGTTATCCTATGGGAGAGGTAGGTCTCACAGTGGTGAAAAACACATTTGTGAGTTTTTCTCTACCAGGGCATGTAAGACTTAAAAGTAATGCAATTAAAATGTCCAACGTTTTAATTACAATGTACCCTGCCCTATGCGCTGTTTAGGGCCTACGTCAGGGGTCACTTATATGTCATAAAGAGGGAGCTTTAGGTCACACAAGGGGTTTATTTTGCCAGACCAAATTGGCAGCCTAAAACTGCATACACACTGCGATGGCAGGGCTGAGGCCTGTTTTAGAGGGTTATTTAAGTGGGTGGCACTATAAATGCTGTAGGCCCACCGATATCATTTAATTTACCAGCCCTTGGTATAGTGGCGCAATAAGTGCTATAGGCCCACCAATAGCATTTAATTTACCAGCCCTGTATATATAGTATACCACTTTACTAGAGATTTATAAGTAAATAATTATGCTACTCAGGTGTAGGCCAAGTGTATCGTGTTTTAGGGAGTGAGCACAAGCAGTTTAGCACTGGTTAGCAATCGTAAAGTGTACATATGTAGAATTGCATATTTCTCATTTGGTTTGGAATCCATCTTGTCTTGTTCAGTTCTGTGATGCTGAATGATAGCAATGCTTGTTGTTGAAGTTCATGACCCTGATAAACCAATCCTTTTATCATTTTATGCTTGAAACACAATATGATGCAAGTTTTGCTCAAGAGACAGCACTCATGATTTACAACAGCATGCTAGCTTAAGCAATAACATTCTTTTTATGGATAAGACATCTGCTATTCGGTTAATGTATTTTTCAATCTTGAAAGCCCCCATTGTCATCATGTAGGGCGCACAGGCCATTATTATGTGCTTACGTATCGTGCACTATTAATCTCTAATTTGATTGGGTCTCATACATAGACGTTATGAAATCTTGAATGTGATTTTCAAGAAATGATTATATGCTCAAACTCTAATTGGATAATTGATGGAACGCCTAGTTATGCCTTTGTGGTCTGCTGAAATAAAGATTGTATTTGAGTTCTGAAATTTGGACTCTTGGACCTGGATTTTCAAGTCAGCTGTCCCCTGTGTCACGTTAAATACATTTTCCTTTTCTCTTTTGATGTGTTCCTGCCTCTGATTTCATCTAGACTTCTACTACACAAAGTCTTAAATCCAACAAAAAACAAAATAAGCCAACAAGAGGAGAGAAGGCAAACACATTTGGGGGAAGACCACCCTAAAGCTGGCAGGTTTAACCAGCAGATTGCTAAACAGGAATGAAATAGCACAGTGGTGGATTCACACAATGGGGGTCAGGACGAGTTCGGCTGACGGTTTTCACCTTCCCCGGAACTTCTGACTGGAAGATTGCCGCCACACAGGCTGCCTCCCCACCGGGCCCATTAAGAGTTTGCCGCTAGGCTGGTGGGCATGAACCTCGGTTTCCACCCACCAGCCTAGCGGGAAACAGGCTGCAGCATTGTCACCGGCTCATAATTGAGCCAAAGGCAATGCTGTAGCCTGCAGGGTGCACCAGCACCATCGCAATGTTCACTGTCTGGACTGAGGGGGCCCTGCACCTGTTCTTCACCAGCCTTTTCATGGCGGTGTCACCACCATGAAAAGGCTGGCAGAGAACAAGGTTGTAATCCCCAGGGCAGCCCTGCTTGCAGCGCTGCCCTGGCGGATTAGGATCTCCGCCACCTCCAGACCACCGTGATCCAAGCTGCTGGCTGTGCTGGCAGTTTCCTGGCGGGCAAACCACCAGGTTTTTATTGTGGCGGTTAGACTGCTGCATTGGCGGCGGTCCAGACCACCACCGTCACACTTGTAATGAACCACTATGTTTTGAGTGCAGATTTGTTCCCAGAAATGGAATTTGAGCTTCCATTCAATAGTTAGTAAATTTTCAATTTATGTTAACGAATCCGTAATCTTGGTGAATCAAATCGAAGGTGTACTAAATCTGTGATAAGGAAGACACAAGGACAATGGAAATATATACTATTTTCATCCAGAAAAGATCCTGAGTAAAAACAATGCTGCATATCTTTGAACTGAATAAAGGCAACAAGTTTCCAGTGAGAGAGGTAGATGGTTGCTTGATATCCACCTAAAAATCAGATGTTCTTTTCTAAATGGAAGGACTAAAGGTGTAATGCCTGGTAAGGCAAAAGGAATAACCTAAACCTCTGGATTCAAACTTGTAATTGTTAATTTGAATACTTACTATTGTAACTAATACAACATTTGAAGATAAAGCCAGATCTGAATAGCAATATATTTACAAATTTCCTAAGTAGGTGCTATGCCTGAAAGGGTGGTAAGGCGCTTTACATATAACAATGCAAACATTTATGAGAGATGCTACTTGGCTTCTCACATAAATGAAAGTGGCTTATGTAACAGGCTCAATTGAAGGGCCACTAGATTAGGAGAGAGAATTAACTAAAAGGCATTAGTTGAGATGAATTTGTAAGAGGTATGTTGTCAATAATTTCCTGAATGTAAGGAGGTCTTATTGAGTACTTTTTAGTGCCAAGAGCGATGTCAATCAACTGGTTGTGGTACGGGGACAGATTGGTTTAGTGCTATAGTTGTATTCAGCCTTCCAGTTTTCAGTTGATGACGTCCTTTGCTCCTTAGTCTCTTAGGGCCATATTTATAAGGCCATTTGTGCTGCCTGAACGTCACTTTTTATGAAGGTCCGGCAGCGCAGACTGTAGGGCCATGTTTAAAAGGCCAAGTAAAACCACCCTGAGTGGCTTTTCATAGCCTTGTAAATATGGAATGAGTCAATGCAGCACAAGTCACTGAGTTGACTCACACTGCAACAGGGAGGTGTTCCAGGAGTGTTGCTTTGGGTGTTCCCACACAATACCAATGGATTTTGACGCATTCCCAGATTCACAAGGATTTATTAAATTGGGAATGTGTCAAAAGCTTACGACGGAGGTGCAGCCATTTATTTCACCTCGTTTTTTCCCTTTTCTGTTTGTGCACATCGAAAGAGGAAGACACTTCTCACGATTGTTATTGTGCAGGAAGGTGTCCCTTCCTATACAAAAACAAACATCCCTGCAACGCAGTCACCCTTGCACCATAGCGCAAAGGTACCTGCTTGGAGCCTGGTAGCCCATTGTGCACCAGCATGGGGGAAAAGGACAGGAATGTGACACATCTTGTAGATACGGCGTGTTCCTGCCCTTTTCTTTTGCAGCAGGTCAGTGCAGCAAGAAGGCTTGCTGCGCTGCCCAGCACAAAAGATATGTAAATGTGCAAATATGTTAGCAAACGTTTGAGGTTTGCAGGGCATTTCTTATCCAATCACTCCCGGCATGGGAAACTGGGTCCTTCATATATAAGTACAGCAACATCACTTCTGGGGTATCCATTAAGGTTCGGCCTTATTCCCTACACGTTTCACCATCTACATGTGTCTTTTAACAAAAATCTTCATTCATATGGTATTGGCTATTACATATATGAGGATAACATGCAGCTCCACCTCTAGCTTGACAACAAATTTTCCAACCAATTTAAGGTAACATTTTGCTTCTCCCATGTTCATCACTCTGTGCAGTATAACTGGCTGTGTTTGAATATTCACAATTATCAAAAGAGAGCAACCCCTCAAACCAAGGGGACAGGACTACTAAAGCCAATCACCAAAACACATTCCCAATATTACTGAAACTTGTAAGTAATCTGAATCCAATTCAGTCACTCATTCATTACGTTCATAAAGCAACTGCGAGAACCATGTGCAGAACTCACGCTAATCCAATGCTTACAGAACACACATGACTGTTTTTTATTCTAATAAAAATTAATGAATATCATCAATAACAAATATACCAACATATTATCCACCTTATTCGGGAGAGTAATTTGTTTTTCTTCCATCATTCTAATTCATAAATTGTCATATGTAACGCATAAAAACAGACAATAATTATACATGAAAATGCATATACAATAGTTTTAGAAAAATAACTCTTAGCACAAACATATTTTTTTTCTTAAAACATGTTTTTTATATTTACATTTATGGTACCCATATACGTTTTACACTGACTCAATCATTATTATTCAGTATCAATTTAAACTCAATAAAATCAATTGTTAAGCCTTGGAATTATATTAGCTATTAAATGAGTACCTTATTCAATGACCCCTAATAAGACTCTAGAATAATTTAAAAACTCTTCATCATATGGTCCACCACCACTTAGATCCAAACCTAAAATTTAATTACCCTCTAGATGGCCTCAGCTCCTTACAATAGCTTGCTAGGTGCAGTGCAATGCTAACCATTCACATCACATACCTAGCAGAACACTCAGTGATTTCGATATAGGACACACTCGACCCACACAGCAATCAACTGTACATTCAAGCTCTGACTTTACTGCCTACTGAAGAAAATAACTTTGGTATGAGTCCACACAAATGGTTTGTGTGGCAGGTCTAGAGGACACAGACAGTTGTGTTTAAGAATCTGGGTCATTATGCAGTACAGGATGTGAGGGTTGGAGGTGGTGGTAGGAGAGGAGTGACTGTTCATTATCAGTGTCTCATGGTTCATATAGGAATTCATTAATCCTTAGATCTAGTGGAATTTTTTTTATACTGTTTAATTAAATAGATTCTTTGATTTATAACTATGGAACATGAAGAGGATTCTTTACTTAGGGCTATGTTTTGCGCCACAGAAGGGCTTGTACGAAATCTTAGGAAATAACCCCCAACATTTATTGCGGTATATTTAGCTTTTCTTCACCAAAGCAACAAGGACATTGGAAGGTTCCTAGTATAAAACTGATGGTCTCTTGAAACTTATGGAAAGCGCACGATCATCAACACAGAGCAAACATAACCAGTCCATACATTACTTAGCCCAGTTGTCTCCCTCTGGGCAGTACGTAAAGCTTTCAAAGAAGCATGGCCCATAGGTCGGGGTTTCTTTCCAAATAGTAAACACCATTATTAAAATAATATTTTCACTACACTAATTATTGCTTTTTAAAAGTAAATATTATCTGTGCTGTAATAAAAAAACGAAAACGTTCTTTTATCAATTTTGCCTGGACCAATTCCCAGTTTCTTTAGTGTAAGGTCTTGTTCATAGTTCTAAATTATTATACAATAGAGTTTTTTTTTTTTAATAGGTTCAGCATCTGAAAACTATGTGCACTGGGGAAGTGATAATTCAGGGCGTGAGACCTACAAAAATATCAAAGTAAGTACTATAACTTGCATTGTGAAATATAAATCATTAAACGTACCACTTTTTCATTATCTGTGATGGTCAAACAACTGGTATGATTATATGTTAACATGGGAATGAGAATAGGTACTCATTTTGAATTCTTCGGAGATTTGAGATGCTGTTTTGAGCGCAGCACGGGGATAAAAGGCAGACAGCGCATAGGCAGGTGCTCTTGGATGGAGGACTTCCCTACCTTATTCCTTATATTATAATGAACCACCTTTGGAATCGGAATCATATGAGCATCACAGGTACGTTCGTTTTCAGGTGTTTCAATTAAGAGGGGAGGGGAGGAGAGAGCCAAAGAGAGTGAGAGAGACGGAGTGTGTGGAGAGTGTGTAAGGTGGAGGAGCGTGTGCATATGTAGTGGATATGTATGTGGTGGGTTTGGTATTTTGTTTTGATTAATTTTAGAGTATCCATGACCTAAAATGCCATGGCTTACAAATACAACTGTCCTTTTTTCTTATAAAACGCTTATGTAATGTCCCATTTGTTCTTATTTAGTGGTTTGGCAAAACCTAAACAACTAGGGCCTGATTTAAAGTTTGTGGATGGATTACTTCACCACAAAAATTCTGTAGGAAATGTTCTGATGCACAATGCAATACAGTCAAGAGATTAAAAAAATGTAACACCCAGTTAAATGGTTACAGTTTACTAAATACATACTGTAATGTGTTTCAAGGCGTGAATAGGAAGAATCAGGCTACTGACAGACTTAACTGCTAGGGGCGCGTGAATACTGAGTTTTAAATTTCGTACTACTTACACGTAATAACCTAAAAATCGACTAACAAAATCTTGTGAAAGTACACAAATATGGGTGCACAATTAACTCCCCACGTATGTAGCGTGGCAATATATTTAGTTTTTTGGTAGCCATTGCTAGAAAAGAAGGGGATCCAACCACATTCTGTTTCAAGCGCTTAATACTGAGTGGATCTGGGATCTGACTGATACAGGTGATAAATGTTGATTGCGACTTTGTACAGTTTGCAGACGCAGGAGTACATTCAGCAGCGCCCACATCTTGTCTACCTCGACTTCAGAGCAGCAACGTGTATGTGGTTAGGGAGGTCACTTATTTAACACAGAGGCCTCTCTTAAAAGGCCATCAGCATTGAGGTTTTTTCAAGTCTCTTTATGGGTGGCAAATAGCTTAGGCCTAACATCGTGATGCCAATGCCATTATGGTAACAAAGTGTGTCACTTCACAGGTACTCAACACATAACCTATGAGTTGGAGCCAGGTATTTTACTTATCCAAGCTTTTTAAGAACCAGATATGCATGCACTGTAGGGATATTAAATGTATTTATCTCTAGGAGTAATTATAACAGTGTTGATTTATATAGTATTTACCATAAGTATGTATTACTACAGAAATAATCAATTTTTAGTAACCTTAGAAGAACAAGAGATTGGGAAAAAGGGTAATGTAAACGTATGCCTTGAGGTTTCCATGCATCTCCTTGATGCAGACTCATAACTCACAAAGCTTACTAAATTACATTGCAAAAAACTGTAACATGTGACCTGCAGCGAACACAAAGATGTCTGCAGCAGAAGTTGTAACCCACTAAGCTATCTATATAAAACAGAACTATGTGGCCTGTATGTTACACACCATGCTTTGCAGCAAGCATATTAACTTTGTATTCTACTTTATGATGAGTCAAATCTGTGACTAGGCTGCACACTGATTTCAAACACACAAAAGATGATGGGGTGGATGCTAACAAATTATAAAAACCAATGGCAGTCGCACTGGGTTGTATGTTATCCCATTATTTTTAACCAACTCTAAATAGAGGCGTTGTTCGAATCAATACTGACTCTGATTGATATTTATGTTTTGTGTGTTTAATGCACACAGATCTCTCCAGTAAGTGCATTATCCGACATACAGTATAAATCCTACTATTATCATACACCCCCAAAAAGTGTGCCACGAAAACAGGGAACTCGTACTCTCAGACAAGTTGATGATCTGATAGAGGAATCTGAAACTATACTGAATCCCGACGCACTTTCATTGACTGGGGGTGCATAGAAGCCCACACAAACTCTAATACCCGATATTGTTGGGAAGAAAGAAGACTGATAAGGCACGGGCAAGTAAGAGCAAAATCTCTGCAAACTTGGTGAGTTCACAATCGGGAAACATGATTGGGGAACTGCATAAAGATCTTTGATAGGGCATCCTCCCCCTCTTGAACCCCAAGTGGTCTGTACCAACAGGTTCACTCCACTAGCTGAAATTGCTGAGTGAGAAGCATCACTGTCAGGACTCAGGGTTGAGGAGGTTCTCATTACTGCCCAGGCTCATGATGCCACAATTAACTTATATGAACTTGTTTTAGGCTTGCGCATCGAAGTGGCAGGTATGAAAAGAGTGGTTGAATCACAAAAATTCAAATTGAATACAGTCATGCAACTCCGTAAGACATGCTATTGGAATACAGAGCAGTAAAGCTGGTTCTACTTTGCTTTTACCCTCCTTTACTTAGCCCTGGATGCTTGCAGCTGAACAAACTGGGGACCATTTTGAGTGGCCATGGAACAGAACAAGTGTGCCCTGCCTATGCCCGCCAGTTTGTTAGAAATGTGGAATGAGTGACAAGTTCCAGTGCACAGCCATAGAAGTGTCCTTAAGTTTGGCACCCCACGCTGTGCCGGGTGTACCAGAGACACTGCTGACCCTGGACCCTGAGCCACCATCCCTTTTTCAGGTTGACACAGGGTGGTCCACAGGAAAGAGGTCCTAGTGATTGCACTCACAGAAGACGCCCACAACATACACAATTTAGGGATAGTCACTACAGTTTTAAGTTAATCAGTGTCCCAAAATTGAAGAGTGAATGCTGTGACAGCAAGGAGTCTCTATATAACATTGGTTAACAGGTAACTGTAGGTGCAAGTCTCTTATAATGCTTGATATACTGGATAGCCGCAGAAACTTCTTGGAGTCTGGCCAGTGTGACACCATAGAGGTTGCTGTGGGCTCTAGGGAAACAATAGATGGGTTGCTGGCAATTGTAGCAAGCGATATTCACACCAGTACAGGTATCCATTTTGCCTTTTGTAACAGTAAAGCTCCTGCTGGTGGCTCAGGACTGGAGGGGATCGGTTGGGGACGAAACGGCCCTTGACTGGGGTAGATTGACTGTGTTACTCAGGTCTCTCAGTCACTCCGGGGTTTTGCGTGCCTGCTTTAAGTGTAGCTAAAACTGCACCTCAGACAAACCAGGCATTTGTTGATCTTCGGGGTAACAAGCTTCGAATGGGTACTGTGATTGAACAATCTGGAACCTCTGGTTATTTGCAGATCCTTTCTTGAAATCTTGCTGGGATACGTAGCAAGTTGGCTGATCCCTTATGAGGTGACTTTATTGATTCTTTTCATCTCTGCCTTTTTCAAGAGACCTGGGCTCTAGAACCGGTACAAAAGTCTGATTTTGTTACATGTTCTGTGGATGGGCTTCCCTCCTCATCTGCCTGGCCTTCTGGGGGCCTTTTATTTGGGTTAAAATCTCACTTAATTTGACTACAGTGCAGCTCAATATTGGGTCACCTGATATTATACGTTTACCTATAAAGGCTAGCAATGGGCTCATACCTTATATCTACAAAAATTACAATCGTAGTGTGGCCAGTTATATGACCTCTACAATATTGAACATCTTAAAGAACCATTTGGAGTCCTTACCTTATAATTCCCAGCTTACTCTGGCTGGGGATTTCAATACTACTTACAAGAATTTGGATTTCATCACACAGTCGTCGAATATGAGGATAAGGCCCTGGCTATCCCAGAATTTAGCTCTTCCCTCATAAAATCTAGTTCTGTGGCTACACAATTACCATTACTTCCATTGCTCACAGGATACGTGCTTGATGTGGACAGGGCCTTCACGTTTAGTAGGGGCTCATCTAGGAGCAGAATCGTTTACATAATGCTGTCCCTTAGTCTTTGGAGCTGGTTGGCACACTTTCGTGCAATTAAAAGATCAGAGAGCAACCATAATGGCTTGCATTTAACAATGAAAGAAGTTATTTTAGATCCCTTCGAGCTGGCAAGTGCATATGAGAATGCTATTGTTGGAAATTCCAAGTGGGTCCTTAACTGGCCAGAAGTATTCTCTTCTTTGGAGAGGCTCGCTTGAATATGTTTTTACTTTGTTTCAACTCTTTCACCCTATGAGGATGACCATCTGCACAAATTCCCTATGTTTGTTATTCGTGATCATTTGTTTGAATCTTTAAGACATTTTTTTGAAGTTGGAATGGGAATTTGCACTTTCACTAAGGCTTCTTCTTGTTTTACCAGGGAATGCAGACAAGTGAAACCACTCTTGCTATAAAGTCCTTGCATCCCTCTCTGATTCGCGAGTGCACACACCATTACAAATGTTTGCTGGCAGTGAGTAAAAAGAACTGGGATGATATTAACTGGCAGGACTTGCTCAAAGCCCCCAAAAGGAATGATATGTCTCCCTTCAGAATGATATGTTTTCCTTCTGGCCCATATTTGCTTATGGTAGTCTGGAAGTGAGGACTCCAACCATTCACCACAATTAACAGCAGGCACAGGTTCAAATTTTTCTACTTCCGCTTCCTACAATATGTTTTGTAGTTTTTACTCATGCACTTCAGCTAATAGTAGCCTTGCAGTGCCTGACCAGGAGTTTTTCTCACTGGATGACAGCAGAGAAGCAATAATATCCTTGAAGCCTGGCAAAGCGCCAGGCCTCGCTTTTATTCTGGGAGACCCGTACCGCTCGGAGATAGACATCTGGGCTCTGTACATTAACATCTTGTCTAGTGCTATTGTGTCTGGTACCGAACTCCATAATACTTGGAGAGGTGCTGTAATTGTTCTGATCTATAAAAAGGGCACAAGATCCGACCCGTCTAACTACAGGCCTATTAGTTTAATTGACATCCTCCAAAAGGTGTTTTGCCGACAGGTCTTAGGCAAATAACAGAAGGCGGACTCGCAATGGTAACATTCTTTCCCCTCTCGAGGCCGGGTGTACAGCTAAAGTAGGAACAGTAGACCACGTTTTTAGGTTTATGATGATCCTTTGAAAATACATCATAATACTGAAGGATCATCTTTATGTAGCCTTCTTTGACTTGACAGCCACCTTTGATTTGGTCCTCAGGGCTTGTCATTGGGTGTCTTTGATATTAAGGGGGCCCCACTCTCTTTGGTAGAGATTATGGAGAGGTTCCATGAGAACAACTACATCCAAGGTCAGTGGGCTACAGATGGGTCGATGGGCCTCTAACAGAGGGCATTAGCATTATTAGCGGGGTCCAGCAGGGTTGTGTCTTTGTGCCAATATATTTCTCACTACATATAAATGACACATTTAAATATCTTAACAATTGCATAAAAAATGCCCCCAAACTCCTGCTGGAATACAAAATGTATTAGATACTTTCCTCAACCTTTGTAATTCAAGGGGCCTAGAAATTAACATTCAGGAAAACAAATCATGATCTCAAGACCACACCGATCTTTCCGTAAGAACTTGAGAGTTGGGGTCCTTCTAATAGAGGAAGTCAATCACTTTGATTATGTAGGAGTAAGAAAAAACAGATCCCTATTATGTCTGAATGTATCGAAAAGGGCAAGGCTACTATTCTGCACACATCAGCAGCAATAGGGGAAATCTACAGGGCTACCTCTTTGAGCGCAGTGTCTCCGGCTTTAGAAGTGTATAAGGCTGTTGTACAGTTGGGTGCACTATGTGGGGTTGCGGTGTGGGGTATGGCTTCATTAAACCCTCTTCAACAAGAGGAAACTTTGCTATAACATCATTATTGAGCACTCCCATCGGCCCCCGTTTATTTAGATTTGGCTATAAAACAGATTGATGGTCTGGCAGTTCTGAGGCCCTTGGTATTTCGGGTTAGGATCTGGTCTACTTCCGAATTAGAATCTTACAAACACGCTTTTGAGAAATTAATTTAGATGGACAGCAACCCGAGTACTCCATTACTGTCACACATTAAGAAATGACTTTATGCCCTGGGACTGACAGCCATGTGAATGGAACTGCTCTCAATCAGCTCTTCATCCAAATTTACATTAAGGAAAGTTTTATGGGATTACATAAATGTTGAGTATGTCAGGAATACTGATAGTGATAGCTTTACTAGAAGTTTTTTTCTCTCCAAAAATCCACCTTGAAGTTAGATGGAAACCTTGATGAGGTTACTCCGCACTGGGCCATAACACTTTTTAAGTTTAGGACCAGCACACTGGCCCTAAACAGTTATACTTGTAAGTTGTGCCCAGATAATTATTTTGCATCATTTTGCCCTGATCAGTGGAGTCTATCGAACAAGTTATGTCAGTTGACCATTGTATTCATGTGCCAGAACAAAATGGCTGAAACCCTATTGTCGGAATCTGTGGTTCCAGAATTGTATACCTTTTTTCAGAATCCTCTGCTTGGATTTGAGTAGGGCATTGGTCTTTTGTATGAGCAGATTTTTGTTTGCAGTGAGTGTGACTAGGAAGCGCTTGGGTCTCCCTTTATAGTATGCTGTTCTGTTTTATGGGGCACCCAATTCATTTGGAACTGGCTCCCCAGTGTTAAGGGCTTCGACTACTGAGTGGGTGATAGCACCTTATTGTTATGCACTGCTCATTTAAACCCTTTCGCTCCTAGGCCTCCCACTCTAGTGCTAAGCCTTTATTTGGGAATTTGGGGTAGTTTGCGCTTAGGCCTCCATAACGTTTTGTCCACATGACTTATCCAAGCCACATTTGTGTCCTTTCTCAACATTCTTCACTTCTGAAGGTCCTCAGGGTTTGTGGATTTCGCTGCAGGGGACCGAGAAATCAGGCAAAATATTGCTAATATTTTTTTTTTGGGGGGGGGGGGTGTGAGAAAAGTGCTTCAGAACAAAGTGTCTGTTATTTTTCTTGCAAATGGCATCAACAAAAGGTTGTGTTGCGAAAGCACCATCTTCCCAACTTTTGGACCAGGCAGACATGATTCAGAAAACTAAAAAGTAAGTTATGGCATTTTACTGGGAGATAGCATATTTTTTCTATTTTTTGTGCTTTCAACCTCCTTCCAGTTTGTGCTGGAAACAGGTACAAAACCCATTGTGGATCCCAAAAAGGTATACATTTTTGAAAATTAGACACAATTCTGAATTTAGTAAAGTGTCATTCTTGTAGATTCTTCAAGGTTTTCCCAAAGAAACCAAGTGTTGAAATAAAACAAAAAGGAAAATTGGCAGAATAAAACGGGCATTCGTGACAGCATTTACATTTGTAACTTCTTATCATGATGGCCAATTCACAAAAGCTTTATACCATGATATCCACTGGACCCTTCTGGTTGTGGAGACATATGGGGGTTGTGGGTGTTTCAATAACTTAAGCTACCCAGAGCCAATAACTGAGCTGCACCTTGCAATAATTTTTCATTGTTTACCTGTTAAATATAAATAGTGAAAAACAGATATTAAGGAAACCAAATGGGCACAAAATATGGAGTTTAGAAGAAGGGGTTATTTGCATATTTTTGAATTTGTGGGTATCTATACTAGCATGTAAATTAGAGGGTATTTTTTCAAAATTATTTCTTTGTTGCACATTGCCTTACATTTGGGAGGTGAAAATGCAGAGAAATACAATTGCTAATAACACTTGTTCTACTATTCATTGTTCCCCTTAGTCTCCCAATACAAATGGTACCTCATTTGTGTGGGTAGGCCTAGTGCCCGTTGCATGAAACATCCCAACAGCTAACATGGATACATACATTTTTTCCACACAAAACTGACCTTTTTTTTGCAAAGTGGCTAGCTGTGGTGTGTGGGTCCTAGCTCAGCTTGCACCTAGGTAAACCTAGCAAACTTGGTCATTTTTGAAAAATGAGACACCTAGGAGAATCCGGGATGGTGTGCCTTGAGTGGCGTTCAACAGGTTGTGTTACCCAGAATCCTTGAAAAACTCAATCTTTGACTAAAAATAAATACATTTTCCTCACATTTCTGTGATGGAAAGTACTGGAATCTGCAGAGATTCACAAACTTTCTTCCACCCAACATTCTCTTAAGTCTCCTAATATAAATGGTACATCATTTCTGTGGGTAAGTGAAGTGCCCGTAACAGGAAACGGCCCAAGACCTAAAATGGTTACATCAATTTTTTCTACGCAACACTGACCCATTTTTCTGAAAGTGGGTAGCTGTTGCTTTTGAACCTCAGCTTTGCTGGCACCTAGGGAAATATAGCTATCCTGTACATTTTTGAAAACTAGATACTTAGGGAATCCCAGGATGATGTGACTTGCATGTCTCTCACCAGATTGTGTTACCCAGAATCCCTAGCAAACCTCAAACATTTGACTGAAAACACATTTTCCTCAAATTTCTGTAATGGAAAGTTCTGGAATTTGCACAGATCCACAGTCGTCCTTCCACCCAACATTCTCCTATGTCTCTTGATAAAAATGGTACCACACTTGTGTGGGTAAGTCTAGAGCCCGCTTCAGGAAACAGCCCAAAAAGCAACATGGCTACATCAAATTTTTCCATCCAAATGGACCCATATTTTTTCAAATTGGGTAGCTGTGGTTTTTTGGCTCTAACTCAGCTGGCACCTAAGGAAACCTAGGAAACCTGTACACTTTAGAAAACTAGACATGTAAGGGGATTCAGGATGTAGTGACTTGGATGACTCTCACTAGGGTGTGTTACCCAGAATCCCCTGTAAACCTCAAACATTGACTAAAAACACATTTTCCTCAAACTTCTGTGATGAAAAGTTCTGAAATATGCACAGATCCACAGACTTTCCTTCCACTCAACATCCTCCTAGGTCTCTTGATAAAAATGGTACCACACTTGTGTGATTAAGTCTAGACCCACAACAGGAAACAGCCCAAAACGCAACATGGCTACATCAAATTTTTCCATACAAACTGACCCGTTTTTTTGCAAAGTGGGCAGCTGTGGTTTTTTTAGCTTCAGCTCAGCTGGCACCTAAGGAAACCTAGCAAACCTGTACACTTTAGAAAACTAAACACTCAGAGGGATTCAGAATGGAGTGACTTGGATGGATCTCGCTAGAGTGTGTTACCTAGAATCCCCTGCAAACGTTAAACTTTGACTAGAAAAACGCATTTCCTCACATTTCTGTGATGCAGTGTTCCGGAATCTGCACAGAGCCACAAATGTCCTTCCACCTAGCATTCTCCTGAGTCATCTGATAAAAATGGTTCATCACTTGTGTGGCTGGACATAGTGCCAGTGACATGAACTTATCAAACCAAGGGCAATGGGACCCCTTGCATGGGGACTCCTAATGACATTGGTTGGATACGTTCCTATCGCTGTCACAGGCCCAACCACACAAGTGACACAGCATTTTTATTGGCAGATTCTGGAAGTTTCCATCAGAAAAATGTAAGGAAAAATGTGTATTTTTAGTCAACATTTGAGGTTTGCAGAACATTGTGGGTAAGAAAATGATGTGAGATGGATGCAACGCACACCACCCTGGACTCTCCCAGATGTCTGCTTTACAGAACTGTCTAGGTCTGGTAGGTATTTCCAGGTGGGAGCCCACCTAAGCCCAATATGTGCAGCTATTCACCATTGCAAGTGGAATGATTCTGGGAGTTAGCCGAACTCTACCCATTTGTAAATCTATCACCCAAAAGAATCAAGTATCCTTTTGCTTGCCGTTGGGATGAGATGCTTTAGTCCACAGGGGAGCAGGAAGAGTGCTTCTCCATTTTTGAGGGTGTAGGGCATGCCCGTGCCCATGCTGGGCAGCTCCCACCCCTACAAAAAAAGTAATCCATGGCATCCAGTGGGCTTTCTTCCTCCCCCAGGGAGCAGATGGGGGTAATTACACCATCTGCCTCCCTCAGGGGGAGCAGACTCACTGTTTCCATTTTTTATAGGATGGTAAGGGCTTGGCCATGCCCATGCTGGGCAGCCCACACCGAAACAAATAAAAAAAACAAATCCCTTGTGTCAAGTGGGTTTTCTTCCCCTTCCGGGGGAATATGGGGCAGGGTTGCCCCAATTCCCCTCCCACCCCCCAGGGGAGCAGAAAGACTGTTTCCCTAATTTGGGAGGGGGGCATGGCCATTACTAGAGGTTGATGCTAAGCAGGAAACTTTTCTGGCTATGTACAGTATACCTTGAGGTGTTTCCTGAAAATGATGAGAGGGATTATATTTGTTAGATCAGAAGGAAGAAAAATCAGAGTTGATGTGGCAGAGAGGTATACAAATGAAGTGGAATAATTCCCTTCATTAGATAAGAAATTGTTTGAAAAGCTGTGCCTTGGGGTGTTTCTGAAAGCGGTGTGTAGGGTTAATTGCTCTTGCTGGCCGTATAAATTTTGAACTTTGGGGCTCAATCAGAAGCTAGGAGGGCTCAACTAATGGACTTTGCTTCTGAGAATTCTTGAGTGGTATGAGATAGTTGGAAGCTCCACAAGATAAAGGACATTGGCATCTATGGTCTTTTGGACACCGCAACATGTTTTGAACTGAATTCTGTCTGCTACTGGAAGCAAGTGCAGCTTGTGAAGAATGAGGCTGATCTAGTTATACTTCTTTGCTGAGTCAATATGGCTGGCTGCACAGTAAAGGACAGCCTTGAGCAGACCTAGAAGGAAAGGGTATTTGAGCAAGAATGTCAAAAGTCTAATCTAGAAATGACCAAGGAGTGAGCTTCTAAAATTAGATGTTGTTTGGGGAAGAAAATAAATTTGACACCTCACCCCTCAAACAAAATCTAATTTCAGAAGCTCACTCCTTGGTCATGTCTAGATTAGTCTATGTTGATGAATGCTGCTTTGGTCCCATTGTTTATTCGCAAGATGAGTTGAGGGCTGATTCTAGTGTGACGTCTAGGCATCTGGTATTAGGGAAGAGTAAGGGGAAGAAGTACTTTATATTCAACAAATTCTGAATGTACCAGTAATTATTTGTTTTTAAAGAAGTAGATAGAAGGAGAAATTAATTTTTTGTGAAAAAGATGTCCAACTTCAAGGATTCTGAAATCAAGGATTGCAGTAGAAAGAGGCATGTTCATAACATTGACATGTCATCTAGGGTTGATGTACTAAGATGCAATTGTAGATTGTCAGCATATGGTGTGTGGTGACCCCAGAGACCTTTGTCATCTGTCATAGAGGATCTATGTGAAGATTGAATATCATTGGAATTAGCATTGAACTCAGATATGCTGCATGGCTTTTGTGTTATGTTTGTGGTGTTGTCACTGATCTTCACCATGAGGTGTATTGTAAAGTAAGGGTTCAGAACTTTGGCAAGAAAACTCCTGTCTCTAGCCTGTTGTGGTCAATCGTGTCAAAAGCAACAGAGAGGTTGATTAAAATGGTAAGGCAGGTACCACTTTTGTCAAGGATATGCCGTTCATCATGAAGAACTTCTGGATTTGCTAGTGTAATGCGGAACCTGACTGTAAATCCAAGGTAATAGTTGGCCAGTAATTCTTCTTTGGCAATGGCAGAATATAGCTACTCTGCCACAGTTCTTTCTACGTTTTTTCCTAGTCATGGGCGGTTAGCCACTGGGTGGTAGCTAACTGTTTAGGTATGGTTTAATCACAGTTTTTAAGTATAGGCGTAATGTGATGTTTTCGAATGAGCTAAAGAATATTCATTAGTCTGGTGCAATGATCAGATTGCACCAGAAATCATAAAAGGTGGTTGTTGGATCTGACATCCTTGGTGTGGTTTTCCCTCACATTTTTGCTTTCAATCCTCCTGTTCCTGCTGACTTTGTTTTTGTTGGCCTTAGAACTCTGCACACTTTACTACTGCTAACTAGTGGCAAAGTGCTTGTGTTCTCTCCATTAAACATGGTAGAATTGGCTTATAACCAATGGCAACTTTCATTTACTTGTAAGTCCTAAAGTGGAACTACCTGCATCCAGAACCTGCTAGTGAGCCTGTAGCAGTGATTGACCCACACACTACATGTCTCAGACATTCCTTTGCAGCAGGTGTGGGCAGTTCAAAACTGCCATTTCAACCTGGCAAATTAACTGTTTTACCAGGCCTAAAATGTCCTTTTCGATTCATTTATTTCACCCCAAGGCTAGGCTCCAAGCTCCCTGCAGGGCAGGGTGTAGAGTATTTAAAGAGTTAGACATGTACTTTTAACTATTACATGTCCTGGAAGTGAAGTACTCTTACATTTGTTTTTTCACTACTGCATGTCCTGCCTCTCCCATTGGATAACATCGGGTTACCTTAATACATTTATTAAGTGATACCTTTCAATTGGGAGTAGGTAGGAAAATCAAGTTTGGTCTCCAAAGAACTGTAATTTAAAAAATAATTTCTTGGTAAAGTCAGATTTTAAGTTACGATTCTGAAAATGCAAATTTTAGAAAGTTGCCATTTTCTTGGCCCAACCATTGGTGCCTGCAGCCTGTATATGGGTTACATAACGAGGTGTGGCTGGCAGTTGGTCTTTGTGTATTGCTCCCATACAGTAAGACAGAGGAGAAATAGGTGTTGGCAGGATAGTCCATCTCTGTCAGGATGAGGGAAAGGAGCTGTCAAGTACCACACTGCATATCACAAAGACTCTGCCTGAGCACACTCACAAAGGGTTTCACACTAGTCTTTTGTGCCTCCAGACAAGTTGGGGCCTGGGCAGGGAGGAAGGAAATTCTAGACAACTCTGTAGGAGGAATCTCCAGACATTTCTCCCACTTCAAAGCTGGCACCAGGTATATAAATTAGACCCTTAGAACCACCTCTGTAGTACACATCAGGACCTTTGGAGAACTCAGACAAAGGACTGCTGTGCTGCTGTGCTGCTGTGCTGCTCTGCTGCATGGATTGCTACTCTGCTGCCCTGCCGACTGAGTGAGAAGGACTGGACATGCAAATCGAATCCTGGACCACCAGAGTGACTCCAAGCTAGTTGGCTGGCCTCCTGGTCAGAGCTACAGGGACAGAAGAGGCTCTAACCACCCTAAACTCTGCACATTGACTCTGCCTGCTGTGAGTCCCACCCCAAGTTGTGCCACCACAGTCCTGGACCTCTGGGAGTGGGCCTCAAGGTTCTTTACCAGCCCAACCGGGTTCCTAGCAGAACCGTTACAGCTCAGTGCATCATCTCGCAGCTCTGCCTCGGAACCGCTGCTGTGCAATGCATCCCTCAGGTAGGATATCGCAACTCCTCGGAAGCACCACTGTACACAGGACCTTGCATCTCAGCCCTGCTGCTCCTCAGAACCGCTGTGCGCCACACATACTAAAAACAAGACCTCACAATGCTCCACAACCAGGAGTTAAGGTACTTTGTTCAGTGGACTTAACTTGGACCCTGTTTCTAACCCATGCTCCATCGCGGTTGGCCTGAACTTGTGACTTTGCTCTGGTCCGGCAATTCCAAATAACCACAGTTGGCACTGTGGTGCTTTTAGGCACTATTTTTACACAAAATGACATATCTTCGGTTCTACTGATTGCATTTTTGTCATTTTGCTGTCAAATTATTTATTACATTTCACTCTATTTGTCTACGTTGATGTGGGATATTTCCTGTGTTGTGTTGTCTCATTATTACTGATTATGTGCTGCATTAATACTTTTTCACATTGCCTCTAAGTTAAGGCTGACTGCTTTTGTGCAAAGCTGCCTGAGGGTTAAGCATAGGTTAATTTCGGTTTTGCTTATGTTTCGCTCTGACAAGAATTACAGTTGCTGTGTGAATAGTGTTTTATCTCACTCAACCAATAACAACATTTCCTACGGTGGTAAAGTCTTTGATGGTTTTTTTGGGAATTGGATACATGAAGTGATTTGCAGGCTTGAGGTTTTAATGGCTTCCACTAGCTAGTTGGTGGAGATGGGTGTGATGCCTTAGAGGTGTTATATTTTAAGTGGGTGCAGGTAATTTGCTGTTCGGTGTAAAGGTTTCTCTTTTCTGTTGATGAGGCTAGCTGATAGTCATTATGAAAGTAGATTTGTTTTTGATGTATGTACCTGAATAGAACTCAGGTGACATTGTGGAGATTGCTTTTTAGAAGAGGTAGTATAATGATTTTCTACTCTTTCCTAGCTCCTTGTAGTTTTGATAATAGCTCTAGAGATTTTTTCCTTTGAATTTTTCTCAGTGTTTGTGAGTACCTTGTGGTTTGGACAATTGAGTCAAAGAATTAAGGGCCATATGTACGAAGATGTTTTCCCATAGGCACAGAATGGCTAAAACCCTTTGATACATCTGGGCCCAAGTTTTATTTTGGCTGAAGTTGGACTTTTTTTGGGTGGAATTGGTGCTATTTGGCCTAATATCTATGTTTCATGTCACCTTTAGCTGTTGTCTCAACATTTGTTATGGTGCTTGCTTCTTTGAGTAGGGGGGTGATGAGATCTTGGATAGAAGAAGGAGGAAGCTTTGTCTATAGCCTGGCATGTTCTTCTTGCAGAGAAGGATACTGGGGTTTGAAGGTGTGATTACATGTGGATAAGGAAGAGAACCAACAAGTTATATGATCAGTTAATTCTAATGAGAACTAAGCAATTGATGTCATTGAAAATTAACTTGACAATTCTGCCTTTTGTATGAATGGGTGAAAAGCTGTTTTGTTGCATGTTGTGTAATTTCGTTTGTTTGTTGATGGCTGTCTTATCTAAATTTGGGATTTCCTAAGTTGGTGTTGCACACACTTCTAGGAAGGTAATGTTTGTGGGGAGCATGCAGCTCTCTGCTATAATGTGCGTGAGCTGTTAAAACAAGATTGGAGTTACACTTGGGTGGATAGTATTTTGTGTTTAATTGGGCAATGCCTGTGGGTGTAAGGTAGATAGCTAGCTTAGGACATTCAAATGTGTCATGTGGGCAGAGATAACATTGCCACTTGAGAGAGGTTTTCCAAATGACTACAGTGCCACACATGATTCCAGCTTGTCTGGCTTACCTGAAGATCTTGTAAATTTGAGGTATTCTGAGATCGAGAATTGATGGTGAATGCTTGTATCGTCTACTTCAGTGGTTCCCAACCTTTTGACTTCTGTGGACCCCCACTTTATCAATACTGGAACCTGATGATCCCCCACTGAATCATTATTGGAATCCAGGGACCCCCCCCACCACTACCGTGGACCCAGGCCTAAACATTGTTCATGGTTTGATCCTCAAAACAATGCACAACAAATACAAAAATAAGCATTTTATCGAACACATAAAAAAATGATAACACAGTTTATGTAGTTGGCAAACAAAAAACATAAAAAATAAAACTTTTAATTTTAATAGGAAGATTGTAGCTTTTTTAAATTCAATTGAAGCCACACATTGTCCATACTATATTCTCTTTGATGCACTTGCATTGCTCCCACAAATCAATCTGAGGGTATTAGTTTCAATTTTTAGTCTTGAATTCGAAATTCCCTGATAGAGGTGTGGAATTTAAGAAAATATCTACTTGTCCATTGAACAGGTTGCTTCATACATCTACGTGCCCAGTAAAAGAATCTACTTGTCCCTTTGGTGCCATGTGGCGCGGCAACAAATTATAGCAGCAATCTTATTATGCTAGAGCTCTGATAATGGCCTCTCTGATTATGCTAGGGCTAATACTATAGTAAGCCTTGAACACTAGGGTTAGACCTGACAGCCTTAGGGTGGTCATTTCCCAACATTTTGCCTGCCTACCTCCACTTTTCTGACACTGTTTTTGCTAGTTTTAGGACTCTGCACACTTTACTACAGCTAACAAGTGCTAAAGGGCATATGCTTTCTCCCTTAAACATGATAACATTGGGTCATCCCCAATTGGCATATTTAATTTACTTATAAGTCCCTAGTAAAGTGCACTACATGTGCCCTGGGCCTGTAAATTAAATGCTACTAGTGGGCCAGCAGCACTGATTGTGCCACCCACATAAGTAGCCCCTTAACCATGTCTCAGGCCTGCCATGGCAAGGCCTGTATGTGCAGGTTCACTGCTACTTTGACTTGGCATTTAAAAATACTTGCCAAACCTTAAACTCCCTTTTTTCTACACATAAGTTGCCCCTAAGGTAGGCCCTAGGTAACCCAAAGGGCAGGGTGCTATGTAAGTAAAAGGCAGGACATATACATGTGTGTTTTATATGTCCTGGTAGTGGAAAACTCCTACATTTGATGTTCCACTAGTGTGATGCCTGCTCCTTTCATAGGCTAGCATTAGGGCTACCCCCATATACTGTTTTATTGGTTGATTGTGTTCTGAAAGGGGTAACCAAGTCATATGTAGTATGGCCAGAATGGTAATAGAAAATCCTGCCTATTGGTGAGGTTGGATTTTATATTACTAATTTAGAAAATGCCACTTTTAGAAAGTGAGCATTTCCCTACACTTAAAAAACATCTGTGCATCACAGCCTGCCTCCAGCCAACATCTGGGCTGGGCTGGTTGACAGCTCCCTTGTGCATTTCACCCAGACAACTACAAACACAGGACACTCAGTCACACCTGCACTGATCTGCATATTGAATAGGTCTTCCTGGGCTGGAAGGGTGTGGGGCCTGACACTTACATTTCAAAGGCTAGTGGCCTGCCGTCACACAATGGACTGCCAAACGCCCTACTGTTACCCTGGCAGACAGGACTGCACTGAAAGGGGAACTTCTGAACTTCAAATACCACTCTTTGAAGTCTCTGCTACTTCAAAGGCATTTTGGGGGTATATAAACTGGGTCTCTTACCCCACCAACTTAGAGACTTCTGGACCTACACCTGGATCCTGTCAAGAGGAACTGCCTGGCTGCCCAAAGGACTCGTCTGGACTGCTTTGCTGAAAAGGACTGCTGCCCTGCTGTTGCCCTGCTACCCGGCTGGCCTCTGACTTTGCTGGAAGGACTCTGCCTTCCCCCAAAAGTGCTCTCCAAGGGGTTGGATTGAGCTTGCTTCATGTTTTCTGAAGTCTAAGGGCCAAAAAAACTTCATCTCTTCAGGAAACTCCTTGTGCATCGAAAATCAACGCACCGCCTGCCGAAATCGGCACAAAGCCTGCATTCCGATTGGGAAATTGCCGCACAACCGACCGGAATGACGCAGCCCGACTCCTGATTGGAAATTTGACCCAGCGCCTACCTGCAATGGAAAATTTGATGCATCACCTACCAGATCGATCAGCACCCATGCCTTCTTCTAGTGCTTCAAGGATTTTCCCCACATCATCCCTGGGCGTCAAAGTATACCTGCATCGCAGTGAGGAACCAGGACTGTGCAGCGAAAAATGACGTGAGCTCCTTGCAGCGTGAAAAGAAATGCCACATTGCCTGTGGCGCGTCAGAAAATCTGAAGCACACCTTATTTTTCCACGCATCTCCTCCTCTGCAGTCTCTGTGCACCAATATTTTTGACACATATCAGGTACTGTGTGTAAGAAAGAGACAACTTTAAGGATTAAGACTCTTCTTAACCTTTTAAAAGTGATATTTCAACATGTGCTTATTGAATCTTTGTTATTTTATTCAGATAAATATTATCTATTTTTCTAAACCTGTGCGGTGTATTTCTGTGGTGTTTTCACTGTGGTACTGAACGCTATATTGCACAAATAATTTGCAAATTGCCTTCTAAGTTAAGGCTGACTGCTCAGTGCCAAGCTACCAGAGGGTGGGCACATGATAATTTGGATTGTGTGTGACTTACCCTGACTAGAATTGTGGTTCCTACTTGGACAAGACTACATACCTATGCCAACGAGAGACCCCATTTCTAACAACTAGCACTTTCAAGCCCACCTACAGCAATTTCCTTATTTTATCACCTTTCAGCAGATCTACATACTGTGCCTAGAGGAAGCATTAAGCAATAGTGCAAAGGCTGGGATGCCTTTGAGGTTGTGGAAACCTACTAAAATGTTTGTTTCAGTGATTTTTACCAGCTCTTCTCTAATCTTTTCTCATACCAAAAAGATTAGACATTTACTTCTTACAAGTGCAGAAGTAGAAATTCAACCAGGATTGGGAAAAAAGTGGCTGAAGGGAAAGTGAACTTGTAAACACTCAATAGATTTGTGCACAAGCACATCTACACAAACATATTTGCTTGTGCTAAAGTACAGTTCACAAATATGCTCCATGAGTACGATTTCCTGGTCTGCTTCTTAAATTTGCGTGAATTCATGAAAGCCACTGATGCAAGGCGTATACCATGGGTACACTTTTGTGACTTTCTTTAGGAATTGAGCCCCAAAGTAGGTCTGGTGTTAACCAAGGCATTTTGTTTTTATTAAAATCTTATTTTTCTCTCTATCCATGTAGCGGCTGTCTTTACTGTGAGTGATAGCATTCAGCTCTTCCACAAGGAGCATATTGGCCCACAAAGTAATTTTGTTCAGTGAGACCAGAATCTATTTTTTTTTTTTTTTACTTTTTGCCAATGTTTTTTTACAATGTTGAGGGCCTTACAGCTCCTATAACAATAAAGTGTTTTGCAAAAGCCATGTCACACAAAACATGCAGTGACAAAACTAAAAGACTGACCACCAATGTCAGATTGTTTGGCTTTGCCAGTGCTTGTTTATTTCCATGTTTCCCATAACCTTCTTGAAAATTATTGCACTGATTTTTCATTATGAATATTTCTTGGTAATACTAGAATGCATCACCACAGTTTACTAAATGATGCTTTAAAGAAATAGTACCTAAAGTAATTCCGCAAAACTTTTTTTCAGTACTTTACATTTTTTCTAAACATTTTATTTTGAAAGCGAAGAATTGTCAATCTTGCTTACAAGCTTCTTAAAATATTTGCATCTAATCCGAGAGCACTCTGTGACCATTATACTTAGCCTCATGTTGTTAAACTTTTCAAATGTGTGTACACTGGAATCACTGTCAGTAGTGCAGTGTGACTTTACAACATCTATTTAGAGCACTCACCCTAATAACAAAGCCTTTGTATTAATGAACCATAAGTGCAAGTTCACACAGCATTACCTTAAGGACATATTACATCAACAGTTCCTTTTTTTGTGAACTGACAGCCAAAGGGTTTGTGCTGCAGGTGTTTGTGCTGCAGGAGTTTGTGCCTACCTGTCCCAATGACAAAATAAACATGAAAACTTGCTGCCCTTGATCCCAAACAATTAATCCTGGTCATCAGGCTATAGAAATTCCACACAAATGCTTGACCTTTACATTACTTTTCAAAATTTTCAATTGTACATTTATTCACATTATTTATATACACTTTCTTATTCTGTTATTATGAGTTAATTTTCTAAGCAGTGACAGACCTCCTGGGGAGGCTTTGTGGGCCCCCAGGGGTCCCCAAACCACAGGTCGGGAACCACTGATCTACTTTATGGTTTGTAATAATACTGAATAGTTTGTTAAAGTGTGCATTGGTTGAACTGGTGTTTATAAAGAACAAGGACATATGATTTTTGTAGGGGATGCAAATGCATTCATAGTTTGCGTTGGTTTGATGTAATGAGATTGTTAGCCTTGCTGCCTTTTGGGTGGTAGGGATAACTTTGGGTTTCATGTTTTTAATTATGACAACAGAAAACTTATTGGTTAGGAGGCACATGGTTGAATAATAACGTACAGTAAATGCTGATGTGTTGAAAGTTAACTCAGGTGAGAGAGTTTGGTGATGACTTGGTTCAATGTCTTTTGTATTGACGTTTTTGAATGAGTAAACTGAATGAATGTTGCAGATTTAGGTTCCATCAGATGTCGAGGATCTTGCAGATTCAAAGTATGGGCTAAATCAACAAATGAATGCAAAGTTTCCTAATACAGCTACCTCATCAAGGCGCTTATGCAAACCATTTACTAGTAACATTGAGCTAACTCTGTTCTACCTCATGCATATTTATGAGGCGAGTTCCACATTACTATTCACTATGACTCGTTGCCACCATTTCGATGGTTTCAAGTTGGGGGCACCAGACTACGATTGTGTTAAAAGAAAAAAATTAGAGTTACACAAACTTTTTTTAGAAGTAAGCAGTGGGCTTATGATCCACTCCCTTCTTCTAGAAATGCTTTTTTATCAACATTTACAAAGGGGCAGAGGTCTCTTGGATACCCATTCCCATTTTCCAATTAGTTAATGATTCAGAAAAACCTTTCCAAATCATTATACACACTTAGTTCATTTAGCATTTGCAAACCCTCTGTTTTGCTAAACCAGAGGGTTTGAGAATGCTAAAACCCTTTGTACTTATCGCCTGATATGAGCTGCGATATTTTGAATAAGCTGTAGCTGAGATATTGAGGATTTGAGTAGTCCGAAGTGTTGCCACAGACTAGTCTGGATAAGGGCAATTGAGGGGGAAGAAGAGGAAGATTTCGTCAAGCATTGAGCGTATTGGTAACCAGGTCTGTTCTTGTTCACCACCAGGAAGAAATAAGCTACACAATTCTATGTCTATGTTAAATTATTTGTGTGACCAATGTTGGTCCATGGTTAGAAATAGAGTGCTATTGCACTTGATGAAGGTGAATTGCATAGTGGGAAAGGGGGCTCACTGTTTGTAATTATGGGTGGGATGAAGCTGGGCTCAAGTGGCGATGACTCTGGAGGTATCCTCAGTTATCTGGTGGTGAGAGGCACTGATAAGTGAAACCCCTTGGATGTTGGCCAAGGTAATGTGGAGGACCGTGAGCTATAGTGAGCAAATCCGAGGCCTGTCTTAAAGAACAGCCAAAACATGAACTTAACCTGGAGAGCAAAGTAAAGACTAGCAGCAGTGTTGAGGTGACTACAATGAACGAAAAAGTGGTGTTGGAGAGGATTCATGCAGGAACACTTGTAGAACTCATAGGGGGATATTTAAGAGCCCCTAGCGCCACTGGAGCGTCACTTTTAGTGATGCTCTGGTGGCGCTATGCACTGCACCATATTTACAAGGTGGCGTTAAGCCACTTTTTGTGGCTTAATCCCACCTTGTAAATATGGCCCCTTCACATGCAGCACTTTTTGTGGATAGGGTGTGCAATGGGTGCTCTGTGGGTGTGCCACAGCAACACCCATTGCATTTTGACGCTGCCCCAGATTTACAAGTTTTCGTGCACCTGAGGCAGTGCCAAAATCTAACGCCACCCCTGGGGTGGCGTTAGAGTGGCATAGCAAGGAGAAATGCTTTCATTTTTCCTTGTTTTTTGCTCTTTCTATATGTGCTGCATTTTGAAGCAAACATAGAAGGAGCAAATCACCATTGAAGATTGTTTTTGACCAGGAACTGTGTAGAGAGCAAAAGTACAGAACCTGTTTTTGGGCTTAATACAGAGGTGCAGGACTCTTATTTTGGGCTTGCGTTAAATAGCTTTGTGTCATACACAAATCCTGAAAAATTATTCAAGTCACAAGATGGACCCAGTAGAGATGTCTTTCATGACAACTGAGAACTAAATAAAAGCAGCCCTCGCCAATATGAATACTGCCTGAGTCTAGCAAGCAAACAAACCACTGAAAATGAGGTTTGATACGGTATTCCAATCAGGAAATACTTAAAAAAACATAAATTAACTATAGAAAGGTAATATTTAGAGTGTTCATGATAAAATGGCGTGCTGTTTTATAATAATAAAAATGATATCTTTGTATTGTGCTTGTCTTCACAGTGCTTATTTGGATAAAATTCTGTTGATAATTGCAAAATACAAGCTGCAGTTTATAACATTAACTGAACAAGATACTGACTAAAACTGAAATGTTTTATTATGTTTATAGGAAGTAACAGTATTTTAAACATCTGATTACTCTTCATGAAATATTTTTTGTATAGGTTTATGGATTTTCGTACCCAAAATAAACCGAAAAGGATATAGAAATATTTGGTCAATTATACTAAGCTGCCAGTCTAACCTGATATTCATTTAAGTGACCTTGGAAGTGCAAATTGACAATGCCATCTAGCATCTAGAATTAAGTAGGGCACAACTGACTATAGTACGTACTGTGGGGTTCAGTGTGATTATTTAATGAGGAACACATACATATAGAATGTATAAATACAACCCTAATTCATACGTCTTAGAACGTTAAAATGTTAGACTGTTCCCATTAGTCAGGCGCATAATTGGGTTGTAACCCCACACAGCAGCAGGATCTTTGAGATAGCCTTGGCAGTATTATGCGCTTTATAAATGTACTAACATAGCATACTCTAGTACTCCTCTCTTGAAACCTGCATGAAAATGCTCCCTATAGTTTGGATCCATTTGCTGGTGTCCTGATGTATTCAATGACCATTGTTTGAATTGCATCGGACAAATGGTGGAAACATATGTCCCGATGTTAGGGGCCTGAAGAAGACAACACCTGCCTTATTCAGGCCCCCCACATGGAATGAGTGAACAATTGGGTAGGAAAGAGGCGTTGTGAAAAATTAATGTTTAACTTAACCAAAATGCACTCAATCGTGGAGAACAAGACCCACCTCCCACTAGTCTAATAAAATGAATTACAAATGGCTAGTGGTGCCCTGGAAGGTGGAGCTTTCCTGGAGATGCCCGGACATTCTCAAACACAGAATGAGCCACTGCTTTCTGACTTCCATGAACCAGTGCTTAGGGAATATCTAACTAGGTAGATGTTGTAGGATCAACCTGCCCTAGAATACTCAATACTTTGGGTAGCACATATGGGGACTTGAGGATGAAGAAAGCAGAGGAGGGACTATGGAGGTGTCTCTTAGTGATGATACAGAAAACATCACAAAGCCTGCAGAGAGAGGCAAGGAAACAGACACTGAGGTATGTATTCATCATGGATTGCAGAGGACCCCTATCTGGAACCCTTTAGCAGTCACTGTGCAAGACAGAAATGTATACCTTCCCACTGACCACAGTGTTTAACATGTTCTAGAGTGTGAGACATCAACCGAAAGGGTACTGTGGTGCAGTGGAAGGAGAGTGCCTTGTGCTGGGCAACCATGGCAACATGGCCAGGACATGAGAAAGATCATTTAGGGCATTGTATCCCAGGAAACTACGTATACTGTGAACCCAAGGAAGCACAGTGACACAAGTGCTGGATGGCAGCTGAAGAGTGCTTGAGCAGTGCCTGTTTGCTTGGGCACCCGAGAGGAAATGTGGATGGACTCAATATAAGGTGAGCAGGAGAAGAAGCTTAAGTGGACTAGAACCCTCAGGACACCAGCGTTTTGATTTCAAATAGATGGCAGATGGGAAATATCCAACATCATTCCAGAGCCCACAGGAGCAACAAACACCTCCACTAAACAGAACCTGAGTGAAACCTATCAGGACGATATCACTACTTTCAATGGAACACATTAATATATATATATATATATATATATATATATATATATATATATACATATATATACACATCTTCTGTTTTTTCACCAAACAATGTTAGGAAATATAATTTTTAAAAACCTTAGACTTTCACTTAAAAAGCCAAATGACCTTATAGTTAGGTTCTGAATTTACTCGAACAAAACCAGAGAAATTCATTCATTATAGTCAGAGTTATTACAAGTAACTATAACTGACGTCCTAACTATAACCGGCGCCCCCACTATGCACAGTTTTTTTCTTCAATAATCTAACTTCTAATGTTTCATTTTTATTTTTTATTACGTCATAAAAGTTGTCATGAGTGCTGCAATATCTGGGGTTATTAGCAGTGCCTGGCGATGGCGCAAGTTATAGTTACCCTGTGCCGCAAGTGCCTGTGGCCAGGGTTGCAGCCATCCCCCCTAACCAACCAATCCCACACTGCACATGGTCTTTGGCCCTGCACAGCAGGAGTTAACAGCACAGCCTGTCTCTCTTGGTGTGAGAATAGGTGTGAGAGGGGGTCTCTGGTGTGAGTGGCTGTGAGAGTGTCGGTCTGGGTGTGAGAGTGGGTGTGAGAGGGTCTATGTGTATGTGAGTGTGGGTGTGAGAGTGATTGCGCTCCAATAGATGAAAGATGCATTCACCTCCTCCATAGGATTTCAGATTGTTTTTCAATATGGAATTGCGGAGTAAGCACACTTGCTTTGCCTTCGTCAAGCCTGGGAGTTAGGATCATTTGTCCTTTCCAGAAGTGGAGTTTCAACGGGGCACCTGCTACGTTTATATTTGTAAGTGCTTCCTATTGAGGTTTAATTTCAATGAAATGAGCACCATGGCCTGAATGGAAGCTTACCTGCTCGTTTATCTAACAAGAGTCCACTGTTTTCCATAAAATGTCTATCCAACTGGAGCCCTTTCTATTGGTTAGTTTGTAAGTGCTAACTCATTGGGTGACTGGCCAGAGTGGGGGAGGGGAGAGCCACACGCCTCCTCCTCCCCCAGCTGATTTCGGCCTTGTGGACCTCATCCCCCAAGGCCCACTACACTTCAGTAGGGAGGGGGACAATCTCAGCCCTGGGGACCCTATCCCACAGGGCCCATTAAGTAAAGGAGGGAGGCCACGCAGTCACCACGCCCCCATGCAGATTTCAGTCCTGGGGACCCCATTCCCTGGGGCCTGGCCTTATAATATTTGTATTTTTTTGGTAAGGTGGGGCTGCATGGCCCCCAGACAATTTTGGCTCCGGGGACACCATCTCTTGGTGCTGGGCTTAATAAATTTTTTTTTCTTGGGAGGGGGGGCCACATTGCCCCCCTCCCCATGCCGGTCTTCATTCAAGGTACCCCGGGCCCTGTCCATTAGTTCTGAGTGACCCGCTGGGCACCCAGTGTGCAGTGGAACTGCAGTGGGGGGCCTCAAGTCCCCCGCAGTCCCAGCCAGCTCCCCGCTTCCTGTAAGAGTTGGCATTGCTGTCACAGACAGGGAGCTGCTAAACATACAGCTCCCTGTCTGTCAGAGCAGTTGTTTTCTCTGTTTCCCTGCCTGCATCTTTGCAGGCAGGGAAACAGAGGAAACCTCTGCTTGCAGCAAGTGAGAGCTGTTTAACAGCTCTCACTTGCTGCGAGCGGGGTGTTTGCTCTGACTTAGCAGAAGCTGTCAAAGTTCCCGCCAATTCAGAGTAAACAGCCTTGTCCTTTGGGTGGGCATCCTGGGATATAGCAGGAGCCGGGCCTGGTTGTCGGTCCCCAGGGTCCTTATTAGCTCCATGTGATGGGCCGTTCAGCTCATTTCTAATCTTGCATTTGCTCTTGGAAGGTCGTGGTCCCTGAGGCCGGGGTTCCTCAATGGACCCCTATCTTCTTTTATTTCAGCCCTGGAGAGATGGTGGTCCCTCTGGCTACGGGGAGCCACGTGCCCCCCCCCTTAATTGTTAGAAATTGCCCTGGGGAGGTGGAGGTCCCTGGGGCTGTGGGAGGGGTGCCTGCAGTCCCCCACATACAATAGAATACTAGCCCCAAGGAGGTGGTAGTCACCCAGGGCCCGGGGGAGTTCTGAGGGACCCCTCCCTACTACATTTTAAACATTTAGCCCCAGAGAGGTGGCGGTTCCCTGGGCTGCAGGGGGGTCCATAGGCCCCACCCTATATTAAATAGAAACAGCTCAGGGGTATCACAGTCAGCACGTCTCCTACCGTCGTAGGCTGCAATACTTGGATAGACGCCTGGTTTCTTACAGGTTCTGGACCGGCCAAGATAAGGGCGACCCCTTCTAGTAGCCACGGTGTTGCAGACTAGAAAAAAAAGCCAAGGCAGACTGTACACTCCAGAATGAGTCACAGAGGAAAAACCCAAGTAATGGGAAAAACCTCTATCACAGGATCTTCTGAAAAAGAGGACAAAAATAAACAATGAACAAAAAGGCAAAAATTGAGGTCAAAACTGCAGGGAAAGACAAAAAGCAAGAGCGAGTAGAAAACTGGAAACAGGAGCGAGGATCACCACCAAGACAGAAGTGTTTGCAACGCAAAGAAAGAAGGAACTGCAGTACCTATTTACCATTAAACAGGAAGTGACATAACAGGAAAACAAAATGACGCTGTCTTGGATTGAGAAAGGTTACACAGAAATGAATGGGAAGAAAAGTCAAGTAGAAAAGGAAAGATACAATGCATGCTGGGAAGACAACCACGACAGAAGAAGACAATATGGAGACCCAGGAAGAAAGAAGACAAGAAGAAAGAAGACAAAGAAGAAAAAGAAGGAAAAAGAACTGAGCAGGTAAGTGGGGGAGAAGGTCAAGGAGCCTGCCAGTGGCCAATGCGCGAACAGGAGTTTGAAAAGAGACTCCTGGACTGCATCGCAGAAGAAAAATACAGGCTGATCATAAAATAAGGGCCACTGTGGTTCCGGCGTCCCGAGACGTGAACTGCCGGCCTGACCGTGGCCTGCGAAAGGGGAGGTAGTACTCCCCTGTGCCAGGGGCTACGTGGACCCCTGACTATTTCATGTGAATCCCAGGGAAGTGGTGTTCCCTGGTACTGCAAAGGGGCTCTGCGGGCCTCCACCACAATAATTTAATGAATTACTCCAAGCAGGTGGTGGTCCCCAGGGCATGGTGGGGCCACGTGGCTCACTACATACTATTTGATTTAAACCCCAGGGAGGTAGCAGTCCCTGGGGCATAAAAAATGCCCTGGGTGGGGGACTCCGAGCGTCCCTGCCTTTATTTTTACATGCTCATGGGGCCCTGCCCACCCAGGGACTTTAGTGTAAAGAAGCATAGGAGACCATGCTTGCTTTTTTAAAAATAAATCACTGCGGATTTGCGACCCTGTCACAAATTTGCTGTAATTTTTTTTGAAAAAGTGCTTTTTTACTCCGAGGGAAGGGTCCCTCCAGGACTCCAGCACCAGAGCTAAGGGGTCAGGGTGTCCCTACCCTGGCCCCTTTTCTCATTTTTTATCTTTTTCATCCTGGTTGAAGTGTTGGTAGCCAATCAGATCTCAGCATGAGATTGGGAGGGTTCAAGGAGCCTTTGCATTCCTATATGGATTTACACCAAATCACAAAAAAAGTTGCTTTCTGGGCCAGGAGAAAGCTTTCTGCCAAATTTGGTGTAAATCCGTCCAGTGGTTTGGCCGCTATTCCGGTTCAAAATCCCTACGGAAATTAATATGGAGAAATCCAGTTTTAGGGCCCCCTCTTTTTTTCAGCCTCGCTTGACAGATCACCCTGGAACTTTCCAGACAGCAGCTGATGCATGTGTCGTATTTTTTTGAATTTTTTTGGGAATATCTTTATCTTTGACAGTATTTAACGAATCTTCACGAAATTTTCCAAAAACGAGGGGCCCAGTAATTCTTGATGTACATGGGCAGTTTCAGGGTTATCCATTAAGCAGGGGCCAAGAAACAGGGGGCTGAAAAGACGTTGTGTTTCCCATGTTAATTCCCACAGAACCTGTCAACATTTCTACAGCCCGAACCACTGGATAGAATTACACCAAATTTGGCAGAAAGCTATCTGCCGGTGTGCAGATTGTGCTTTTTAGAGTTGAGCCTGCATAGCATGAGCTAGCGCATGCGTATTGCTTGCGAGATGCTGTAATAGTTAGAAAAGGGCTCGGAGTTCCGCCCATGTCACGTCATTGTCTTTCATTGGTTTGTGGGCTTGCCTTTTACAATTTGCTTGCTTTCATTAGTGGAAGGCATGCATAGGTCATGCCTTTTCTGGTGGTTAGCCCTCCTCGAGCGCAGCGACCAAGTACTGAAAACATACGAGGCTCGCTGTTTTCCGTCTGGTTTGTGGACAACTTTTTCTCTTTTTTTTGCAGCGCAATCTCGCTTGGCAGAAGTCCAGTGCTTTGCATGACATCGACCCTGAGACCGTTTCTATTTCCATTTTTTAGCAGCGCGATTGCGCTAGTTTTTTCCCCATTTAATGAGGCAAGAAAAGTCCGGTTGGGAGTTTACAATTGCCAATAGCTCTAACTTGGAGAAATGCCAGACCCGTTGTATTGTAAATGCTTGTTGTTATTTGGTGTAAATCTGTTCAGTAGTTTAGGAGATATTTTTTAAGGGCATAATAAAATAAATACAAAAACATTTGTGTATCTGTTGCCATGAGTAATTGGCAATATTCGTTAATTTTCACCTATATGCGTGCAATAAAGAAGCATTGCAATTGGCTAACCGGAACCTGGCTAGAAAGTTACGACCGCCATTTTATTTCACTGAACACAGTCCCCAGGGGTGAAAATTCAAATTGAAAGTGGCATATGGGGTCAGGGTGAAGCTACCCTGACACCAGAGGTGTGATATAGGTGTGTTTTAGGGGCAAATTATAGGTTTAATATAATTTTGCATCACAGCACTTGATTTTCATGCAAATTCGTGAATTGTCACAAATTTCCTCAAATTATTCGCAAAATATTCCCAATTATGGGAAAATTTTAAAGAAAAATCACAGACTCATTCATACACTAATCCATTCACTCATGCATGCACTCAGAGGCTCAGGATCCAACTCACACACCTGCTCAGACACTCATGCACTCACTCAGACCCACTCAGAGACTCACACACTCACTTTCAGACTCAAGCAGACACTCACACACCCACTCACACATCCACTGACAGAGACAGGCCCTGTGGCCAGCCTGCGCTTCGCACAGCCAAAGGCCCTGTGTGGTTTGGGGTTGGGTGGTTATAAGGGCTTGGTTGCAAGACCTGGCTGCAAGGCTGAGCCTTGCAACTAACCCCTGACGTGCACGGCCTCTGGCCGTGCACAGCGGGGGTTGGAATAACGGATAGTAATTAAAATTGCTTTACTTTAAAAAACCACAGAAATTCAGTGAAAAAAACAAAGGTTACAGGGATGTTATAGTTAGGCTCTGAATTTACTTGTTCAAAACCTTAGAAATTCAGCAGTTATAGTTAGATTTCTTTCAAGTAACTATAGCTCGCACCCTAAGGTAACTATAACTTGCACCTTCACCATGCACAGCTAATTACTCCACATATTATGTAATTGTTGAGATCTTGTATGGCATCTTTGATATCACTGCAATGTTTGCATTAACAATATTGATAAGAAAACCGTGCATGGCAAGGGCGCGAGTTATCCTTCCTGTTCTCATGTCTCATCAAGTGACAACGATTGTGGTGAGTAATGCTCCAGACATTTGCCCCATGCTTTTCATAAGTTTCAAGAGCAATCTCTACCAATATACGTGACTTTTTCAGCTGCCATGTGCATGTCTATGCTCCTTTTTCATTTCTGTAACATGGGGCAATCTCCCAGAACCCTCAGGCTATGTTCCTCTTGGCGACTATCTGGCCGAGATTACACAATAAGAATTGGGCCCTGGGGAGATCAATGTCATTTGGGATCACAGGAAAAAGGAATTTAGGATCTAAAGGGTTTGGGTGGTAACAGTACTTTGCTGAGTTCCCCGGTAATTGCCACCCAGTAGCCCTGTATGTGGGGGCAGTCCCAGAGTGTGTGAATAAATGAACCCTCAGTCTTCTCACACAGCAGACATTATGGGTCTTGGGCCCTCACCATGGCATGGATGGAACACCTGTCATATCATACCCTGTGGAGTATCTTGAATTGGACCAGTTGCTGTCTGAATTTTATGGCAATCTCACTTGGAAGCATTAGGGCTGCTTTCCAGTAGATCTTCTCCAGTTCTCCCACCTCCACGTTCAATTCTCTCTAAGTTCTCTTAGGTCGTCTGGCATGTTAATAATGAGGGTTTTGTATGTGAATGAGATCGTCCCTAACTCCAGTTCGTCCATTAACAATCACCCTTCCAGAGGTGTGTAGTCGGGGATCCCTTCCCCAGGGAGCCCTAGTGCCCCCTATGCATACCATATTTGCAGTGATTAATTTGTAAATAAAAAGTTGCCGGTGCACAACACCCTCCGCTTAAACACACGGCTGCTGCAATTAAATGTGTGAACATGGAATACTGTGGCGGCATAATCCTGAAGCCACCTCGGGCCTCTTTAATCCATATAAAGCCACTCCCTGCCCCTTCAGCTCACTCCTGCAGCTTTCTGCTTTCTCCCTTTGTGACGCTTTTTCGTTTTTCCTTCCTCCGTCTTTCCCATATGCGTCTTTTACTCACACTAAATGCTTGAGGCAGAAGAACGAGCCCCGGCCCTCAAAACTAAGTGCCAGTGCTCAGCACCGGAAACAACAAGCACAAATTAAGCACTGCATATTTGAACATACTTCAGCAATAGACTGTCATGCATGGCATAATCATGCTTAAGGAAAGCAAACATCATGATATCCCCACCCTCAAGCAGATCTCCAAGCTTGGAGAATATCACACATTTTCTTGGACATTATTCCCTTTACCAAAACAAAAATTGTGGGGCTTATTAAGGCAATGAGCCTAGTCTGGGCACTCAGGCTGTAACTTTTATTGAGAGTGAGTGCTGTCACGCTTTTTGAATTAATACACGTTTTTCCATGTATTGTCTGTGTTCAAAACAAGGTGGCTGTGGGTACGTTAATAAACAGAAAACAGAAATATTCCAGTGTGTGGCAGATAGGACTCACAGCCTAGCATATAGGGCCAGATGTATGAATCTGGCCCATTGCGATTCGGTAATTGCAAATTTTAAGAAATCACAATTAGCAACTCGCAAAGGGCCATGTATCACATTTGCGATTCGGTAATTGCGATTTCTTAAAAATCGCAAATGCAATTACCGAATCGCAAATTGCAATACTGGCCCCATTCGCAGCTATGGGCCTGTTGGCCCATAGCTGCGAATTTTTTGCATTTCCTAAATTGCGATTTCTGAAACAGAAATCACAATTTGGGAAATGCAAAAGGCCAGGGTGCTGGGGGCCTAAGGCCCCCTCTCCTGCACCCCAATTTTTTTTTTTCCCAGGTAAAGTACACACATGCCAAAAGGGCATGTGTGCTTTACATATTAAATTTAAAAATGCCGTTTTACTGCATTTTTAAATTTAGCACCAGGTTACCACCTGGTTGCAGACAATGGTATTTTGCATGTGCAAAATACCATTCTGCGAAAAATCACAATTTGCGATTTTTTGCAGAATTGCCTTGCGACCTGGATTTTGCGAATCGCAAATTGCGATTCGCAAAATCCAGGTCACAACGCAGAAAATCGCAATTTTTGCAATTTTTATTTTGTGGTCTGCGAATGCCTTTGATGCATTGCAGACCACGATTTTGCACTCGCAAAGCGACGATTTCGCAGTTTGCGAGTGCAAAATCATTTGATACATCTGGCCCATAGTCTCTGATATGAGAATGTTTCAATCTGTATTCCTGACTCCCTAGACGTCACTGCTCACTTGTGAAGAAAAGAATCTGCTTTAGGATTTTATATTGGAAATTCTAATGTGTTCCAGATTGGCCACAAAACAAGGAGGGGGCGAAATTACTAACACTGTGCTCCTTCGTGCTAAGTAAATCCCATTTCAAGTGGAGTGGAGGCCTTAATTTCTGATTGTTTTATGAAATCTATTTTGTAGAATGAATTACCACATTACAGCCTCAATATTAAAAGTATTGTTAAAGAATTTCCTGAAGAGCTACCTCTTTAAACATTTGGTCCATTCTATCTGCTTGCTTCTTCTCCTGATTGTCCCCACATGACAGGTCCTGGAGCTCCGCTTTCTTATCTGTGTCTTGCTGCTCTTTATAGTAATTGAGGCTTTTTGTGTTTGTGGACTAAGGGGCATATTTTAGAGTCCCTAACGCCACCAGAGCGTCACTGTTAGTGATGCTCCGGTGGTGCTATGCCCTGTGCCATATTTACAAGGTCGCGTTAGGCCACATTTTGTCGCGTAATGCCCCCTATTAAATACTGCCCTTCACACGCAGCACCTTGCATGGAAAGGGCATGCAATGGGTGTTGCTGTGGGTGTGCCACAGCAAAACCCATTGCATTTTGATGCTGCCTCAGATTTATGAGTTTTCATAAACCTGAGGCAGCGCCAAAATCTAACACCACCTCAGGGGTGGCGTTAGAGTGGCACAACGAGGAGAAATGCTTTCATTTCTCCTCGTTTTTTGCTCTTTCTGTGTGTGCTGCATCCTGCAGCACACATTGAAAGTGCAAATCACCATTTAAAATTGTTTTTGTGCAGGAAGGTGTTCCTTCCTGTACAAAAACACGTTCCCCCTCATTTAAAGTTCCTAAACTTGACAGGACAAGGAGACTGGACAGGCGGGCAAAACTTCAGAAGCCGTGGAAAAGACGTGAACCCAAGAAACAGGCAAAGCCTAGTTTGGAGAAAAATGTATAGTGCACTCCAGAGATATATGCAGAATGAAGACACTGATAGACCATAATTCAAAAAGACAGTGGCACAGTACCTAACACCTATGAGACCTATGCAAACGGTGCATACTGTGAGTGGGCTACATATTTCTTACCAGCCCCTTCCAAGTGGCCCCACCCAGAGCAGGGTGGGTGGGCACAGGCATGCAGCCCACAGGAGGTTTCTAGAATTTGACCAAGGGAGCCTAATATAAGAACCCCTGCAAATTTTGCCATGACTGTTCCAGTTATGGTGGTAGGCAGTTTCTGCTGCAGTGCACAGCAGGGGTTATCGTCTGCCAGTGGGTTGAGAAGGGTGGATGGCAAGGGAGTGGTAGCAAAGGGCAGATACTCTGGGTAAACCAGAGGCAACACTGCTGTGGTTGAAGTGATATCCTGATGGTACAAAGGGTGGAAGAGTTTTTGTTTTGTTTTCTCATGCCTTACATGGGTCCCCGGGTAGGTCGACAAGTGGACAACTTGAAGTCCTTCAAAGCGAGGAAAGAGCTATTATGTGAGAAAACGTATGATGAACTGAGCCTTGGTAAGATGGCGGGCCCATTTCAGAGTCCTTCATTAAGGAACTTGCTGGTGTCCCCACTAAGGGTGGTGCCAAGGAAAGCTCAGGGGGACTTCAGGCTGATTTACCATCAGTCAAAGCTTGAAGAGGGTTCTGTAAATGATTTAATCAACCAGATGGAGTATTCAATATCATATGCCAGCATGGACTCTGACATTCAGTTAGTGCAGAGGAGCGGGCCGGTGCAGCACTGGGCAAGCTGAATAGTAAATATTTTTTTTGCCTTCTGTCCGTGTACCCAGATGATTCCCAGTTTTTGTGAAAACAGTTTCAGGTCGGTTAGCTTGCTGACAAGTGCATGGCTATAGCATATTCAGTTGCATGTGCACTGTTTGAAAAATGTAGCACCTTCCTGAAATGGCTGTTTCACACAGTAGTAGCATAGGATCAGGTTCTGTGTTACTTGGATGATTTCTTCCTAGTAGGATGAGTAGGGGGTAAAGGGAGAATGTGCGAGATTAATGAAGACATTGGCAGTGGTTGCAGACCGTTGTGGCATGCCACTGGCAGCCGAAAAGACAGAGGGGCTGGCAATTATTCTGAAATTTGTGGGGACTGAGTTGGATCCTGTGTCAAAGCTGTTGCGGCTTCAAAGTGACAAGTGGGAGGTGCTGAATGGTTTGATTGATGAGCTGCTGTAGAACAGAGAGCGTGAGCTACAACTGACTCAAAAGGTATTGGGTCGTTTGAATTTTACATGTGGAGTAGTGGCTCTCGGGTGTGGCAGATGCATTGTCTTTAAGGTGCATTGGGCTGTAAAACCATATCACAGGATTTGTTCATCCAGATGAGTGAAGGAGGACTTGTTGGTTTGGAAGGTTTTTATGGTGAGTTATAATGGAGTACAGCTGCAACCTAATGACATGAAGGGTGGAGAATTTTTCGGATGCCTCAGGAGTGGAGATTTTTGGTGTTCCTGGGAGAGGCATTGGTGTGCAGAGGGCTGGCTTCAATCTTGAAAGGCCATGGGCCACAGAATTGCCTTTTTAGATTTCTTTCCTTTGCTGTTAGCACTGTGTAAGTGGGGTGATGATATGAGGAACAGAAGGGTGACATTTGTGTCTATCCTTGCAGCAGCGGTGCAGGTATTAAACAGGAAGACTGTTTTTGACGCTTGAGTTTTGAAGGTACTGAGATAACTGGACTTTTGCTTGGAGACAAATACTTGTTTGAGTTAAACACATTGTGAGTCTGAATAACAGCGGGAGAGGTTCTGTGTTTTGGTCCAGAATGTAGCATAGAAAGGTCTTCATTTTCCAGAAGACTTGTGGGACATCAGGCTGTGAATACATATATACCAGTGGAATATTCACTGATAGAGGCCGCAATGATGATGTACCAAGAGACCTTCTGGGTTGGAGGTAGATTATAGAATTGGGTGTCAGACTGTGTGCCTTTGATGGGGAGTTTATAGTTGAGACATGAGGGTCTGCTGGACACAATTGTGGGTCAAATAAACAGGGCTTTTCTGGAATTACCATAGGGGGCAAGCTGGCTGGTATTGCATTTTATGGGAAGATGCAATAGGGGTATGACCTATGCAGAGGAGAGCAGAGTCAGATAGTGCTGGATGGCAGGTCCTAACTACATGACAAGGTGCCCCGTGTAAGGAATCTAATTTTCATTGGGGTCCTGATGGCAATATTGGAGAAGACAAGAATTGTATGCACTTCTGCCTGGGAGGTGCAGCTCTTCAGATCGCTATTCAATTTGATGTTCTTTTGCACCTGTCTGTTTCAGAGTTAGTATATGGGAAGGGAAGTAGGTGAGTGGATGGTGTTTGTCTATCTGGTGTGGCATTCAAAGTGTTTCAAACTGTGTTTGAGGAGGTTGAGGACTCATTGGAAGCGTAAGTGGGCAGTAGTACGCTTACATCACCAAGGTGAGGAATAGGTTTGCCCTTATTTGCAGTTGTAGGTCTTTTTGGAGATACAAGGCTGGGGTGAGGGCCCCTGTGCAGAAAAACCATTCCGTAGTAAACCTGGGGCACGTGCTGGGAGTGTTGAGAAGATTGTAACAGGCTTCTAGCTTGCCAGGACTGGACTTTGGTTCTCACTCATTTCAGATAGAGATAGCAACAGAGGGTTTTTGGCTGGGGATGTGGGATGACAGACTGAAGGTTTCGGGTAGGTGGCCAAGCAGTTGTGTATGGAGGTATGCTTATTAAGAAATTAACTAACAGGTTATTTGCTTTACTTGGATGTGCTCCATTTGTGGAGTCTCACTGGTGAGATATTTGGATCTGCAGCACTTCTTTGGTGAAGTGGGCTGGGGTACAGTCTGAGAGGCAATTTGGAGGCAACCAGCTTGGGCTGGAAAAAGATGGTACATTGTTTTAGCCTTATAGGGATGCATTGGGGACAACTGGTGTCAGCCTTGTGGGAGTACAAGATGGGGAGTTGTAAGCACAAGGAAAGAAAATTGGAGCCAAGATTTAGGTCCAAGAGCAGGCAGGATCAACAAGATGGTTAATGTGGGTTCTGGTGCGAGGACCACCAGGACTTGTCGTATTTCAAAGGTTGCGTGCAGTTCAGAAGTGCTTGGCTGTGGGATGTTAGGGGAGGGGATTACTAGTGGAGGTGAGTTGGTTTAAAACTTTTTGTTAGCTCAGTTGTCAGGGTAGCTTTTGCACTCAGCTGAATGATTAAGTACCAACTGTATGAAAAGCGCCCTTTTGCACTCGAGTAAATGGAGTGGTGTGGTTGTTTCCTCTCTACATACGTTGTAGGAGTGCGCACATGCTCAAGCTCATGCTCCTGGGGGAGCCTACGCAAGATGTATTAGGGAATACCAATTATGGAATCCGAGTATTTTTTACTCAATGAGTCATGAATGACCGACCCATTGAGTGATTAATGCAAAATGAAGAGCTTAATGCTGAACAATGCCAAGCATTCACCCCAAACAACAGATCTTGTTTGCCATGCCATTCTAAGTTTGGACCCAGCATGTGCAAATCGGTCTTGACCCTACTCCCCACGGGAACAGTCCAGCCTGAACTGCCAGGCTAGGTCCTCCCTGGACCAGAAGCGAGCATCTTGGGACTGATTTCAGTGAATCACTTCCCATTAGCTAGATCAGCTTGAATCGTGTGGCATAGCGAAGGTGGGACCCATGTCTGGGCATACCCTTAGCACTGAGGGTGGCAAATGCAAGAAGAACAGATGATGGATGGAATGTTGAACAATGTCAAACATTCACCCCCACAGATCTGAGCTTAAGTCCACAGTTTTTTCACTTGCTGTGCCATTCCAGTCTTGATCCTGCTTTCCATAGGAACAGGCTAGCCTGAACTGCCAGACCAGGTCCTCCTTGACTCAAAAACAAACATCCAGGGACTGGTTTCAGGATATCACCCCTCATCAGCCATGGCTAGCTTGAATAAGGTGGCATAGGGAAACATGGGATGGGAACACCCATCCCACATAGGGCGACAAATGCAAAAAGAATAGATGATGGACGGACGGCTGAACAATGTCAAACATTCACACCCAGTCACAGATCTGGGGCCTAAATTCTACATTTTTTTGCTCACCATGCCATTCCAGTTTGGACCCAGCTGTATGCAAATTAGTGTTGACCCTGCTCCCCATGGGAACAGTCCAGCCCAAACTGTTAGGCCAGATCCTTCCCCGGCTGGAAGCAAGCATGCTGGGACCGGTTTCGGGGTATCATCCTTCATCAGCCAGGCTAGCTTTGATCAGTGGCATAGCGAACACACGCCAACGTTTGGGCATACACTTTCCACTTATGGCAGCAATGGCAAAAGAGCAGGTGATGGACGGAATCCTAAAAAATTTGAAATATTCACCCCCAATCACAGATCTGGGCCGAAATCCATCATTTTCTTTGTTTGCCACGTCATTCTAGTTTAGACCAAGCATGTGGCTGAATTCAAACTGGGGTGACATATTGGGCAAAGAAACAATGGATTGGGATGTGGCCCTTAACGATTGCAAGTGGCTGAGGTTAATTCAGGCATTCCATCCATCACCTTGTTGTTTTTTCATTGAGTGATTAAGCAGTAGTACACCAAGTATGCAGTTCCAGAGGCTAGAATTGCTGAGCTGTAGGAACACTTGTAGGTGTTTGGGGGAACCCCCAGGCAGTTCACAAAATAGGATTGCAAACTATTACTGTCTCAAAGTCCTGGAAAGGTATCCTGTCACTATCCTCAAATTCACAGAGAGAAACTGTGACAGTTGCACTGTTCTACGGCACATCCAGCAAGAATTGTCAGTTCATTTCAGGTTGTAGATAACTACCCAGCAAGAAGGCCAATCAGCAGCACTAGATGAGTGCTCCCGACCCCGGCTAATTAATCCTACATGATCCTGTTACCCCGGACCCCCCGGACCAAGCGGTTGGGTCCTGGAGTCCTCTGGAGCAGAGGAGAGGACTTGGAGAGCAGTGGGGGAGAAAATAAATAGGAGCCAGATGCCAAAATCGGGCAGCAGGGGAGTGCGGGGGAAGAGTGCCTGACCCCAAGATGGCAGCAGAAATGTGGCAAAAATCGGCCGTATGAGGCAATGGAGCGGCGCGATTTTGATGAGGATGATCCTGAAGGGGGCCCCTCAAGGTGAGGTATTAATTGGATTTTGGCACCGCACCCCCCTCATCCCTCATCCCCCCCTGAAAGTGGATGCAGAGCTGGAGTTGGGCCTCCCCGCTGGAATGGAGGCCCGTTGCGGTGGTTGGGGCAGCAGTGGAGTGCGGTTGCTTGCCTCCTGCGCGGGGCGCTCAGACCTTGGACGTTTGGGGCTTACAGCGCTGCATTGGGCATACAGTGGCAGCTGGAGTCGTCGCTGGACTTGTTTATGAGGAGACACTCCCCTGCGATGGTGATCTGACTAGTGATCCTGGGTTGTCCAGCTCTGGAGTGCGAGACTAGCAAGCTGCGAATTGGATACGTTGGATTGAGTGCAACGCTTGCGCTACTCCTACATGTGCCGCCACCCCACTCCTGTGGGCGGTACGGGGTTAGAGACTGAGCGGTGTTGGGTGGTGAAGATACGGAGCGCGACTGCCTGCCTTGCGCCTCGAAGGATTGAGTCTGGCATTAGGTGTGTTCCTTTGTAACTGCCGCTTCATCAGGTGGATACCATGGGCAAGGATAGAATGCATAGGGGGACGCAGCAAACTCGGATAGACCAATACACGGCGCAAAGTTCTGGTGCGAGTCTACAAAAAGATCCCCCAAGCCCCTTGGAGAAGGGTACAGAACCCACTGGGGCGCAAATCCTGGCTCCTCTAAGTCAAACTCAGATTGTGGCCATATCGGTTGATGTCAACCTGCTACGAGCGGATCTAAGAGTGGTAGCGGAACGCTCGGTGGCCACTGAGAAACAAGTGATGTGCCTGCAGTCTGAGATGGACACGTTGAAGGCCTCGGTGGCCATCCTTGAAGCTAAAATGTTGCCTGAAGCCCCCTTATCGGCTGTATTTGTGGTGGAATGTGCGCACAGGGCCTTAGCAGCGCCGCCGCCCCCTGGAGCCCGTCCACAAACGATTATAGCCAAGGTCCTTAACTAGAGATACCGTGATGCAATTTTGCAGGAGGTGCTCAAACATGGAGATCCTACATTTGAAAATCACACCATCCGTTTTTTCCCTGACTACACCAGGATGGTGCAGCTACAGAAACAATCATTTACTGGTGTTAAACGTAAGCTAAATGAACTGGGCTATACTTATATGCTTCAGTATCCAGCCAAGTTGAAAGTTCTCCATGCGGGTCGCTCGCATTTCTTTCAATCTCCTGAAGCGGCTTGGGACTGGTTGGAGCGGAATAATGTGGTGGGAACACCGGACTCCCTGGTTGGAGAGAATGACAGGAGACCCCGAGGGACAGCAGAGGTGCATACTGCAGTCCGCAAGAGCACCCGAAGCCACCGCGCCGGCCGAGGAAGCCGAGTGATTGTTCGTTCGGACGGCACCCTGGGTCTTGAACGTCAGAGAGAGGAGCGAGAGGAGGCTAAACTGTTGGTTCAAACTGTCACATCGGAGACATCCTCCCGCTCTTTGTCCCCCTGTGTTGCAGGCAGACTGTCTCAGGAAGTGGGACCTGAGGACACCTGAATACTTCATTGGCCCTTCTGTTGTGCCTGGAGCTGTGTACTTTGGTTTTGGATGATTCTTTGAGGTCTTCCTACTGTTAAATCCTCCTTCTCTCTCTGATCCTCCCCTCTCCTCTTGCTGCTGCCTTTGGATAAGAAGTGACGGGGGCCGGGTCGATGATTGTTCCGGGGGTTGCTGCGAAGTGGTGGAACTGAGCCAACCCCCCCTGTTGTTGTTGTTGGTTATATTTGTGGGTACAGTGTGTGTGCGGGCCGGACGATTGGTGTGTGGTGGAGTATCGGAGCGCAGTCTGGACCTGAATCTAGCTATCGAGCAGGAACGGCGATCGCCTCCCACTTCTGGACTATAGAAGTGATAGTGAGGGTACACACATGATTGGGCAGACACTAGTTGTGGGATGTGTTTACCCGGGGTGGGATGGGGAACTTTTATGTGGGTTCTTGTTTGAGTTGGAGTTCTGTATTTGACACAGTAAGCATTGAGGGTGTTCTTCTGCTTAGGGGCATCGACTTACCTGGTTGCGCATGTGCTGAACCGGGGGATTGTGTTGTGGGGGCTGCGTGTGGGTGGGGTGGATGGCCCGGAGATGTGATGGGGTGTGTGGGATGGATTAGACTATGGTGGGTACCTTGATACGCATAGTTACGTGGAACGTTAGGGGGTTAAACTCCTATGTGAAGCGCTATAAAGTACATACGTATCTTAGGCGGCTTGGCGTAAATATTGCTCTCCTGCAGGAGACTCATTTGGTTGAGAATGAAGCGCAAAAAGTGCAGAAAAAGTGGAGGCATCAGCTATATTCGGTGACCTATTCCTCCTACGCTAGAGGGGTTTCTGTCTGGGTGGCCCCTGGGACTCCCTTTATATTACAAAGCCTAAAAGCAGATGTGCAGGGGCATTACATATTTCTGCGTAGCACACTAGACAGCAGTGAGATCTGTCTGTTGAATATCTAGGCCCTTAACACTGATGATGCAGGGTTTTATCATCAGCTCCAACAGGAATTAATTTCTTATACTGGGATTCCCATCCTGTGGGGAGGTGACTTTAATTGCATTCTCGATGGAGCGTTAGATAGGGACCCCCCGAAGATGAATACGAAAGTACATATGACTGCCAAACTGGGGCACGTTATGAGGAATCTCCACTTCGTAGATGTGTGGAGAGAAATGTACCCCTCATCTAGGGTATTTTCGTGTTACATGCCCACCCATGGGGCTTATAGCCATTTGGAAGATTTCTCCTAGCCAATAATGGCTCCCTGGACGTTCGTCGAGTTGTCTACCACATGCCCAGACCTGCGATCCCCCTGTGGCGGTTGCCTCCAGACTTACTAGGCGATCCAGAATGCAAAAAAGATCTCCAGGATGTGCTAATTGGATACTTTCATATGAATTGGGGTAGGGCAGGGACTCAAGGCTTAGAATGGAAAGTACTGAAAGTAGTTATTAGAGGGGAAAGCCTTAGTAAAACATATGGAATCAGGCAGCGCCTGGACTGGGAGCTCACACGGCAGGAGGAAGTGCTGGCAGCCATACAGCGCCAAGTTGATAGTGGCGACGCTTCGGAGGTGGATTGCCTTGAGGTGCGAGGTAGAATTGTGGACCTCTGGGATAGACTAGAGAATTATGTCAGCCGGAACTATAGGCAGCGGCTATTCCGGGAAGGAGACCGCTCCAGGCGTATGCTGGCTTGGCTCCTCCGGCGAAAGAGGCCCATCCCCATTATCCAGATGCTCCGCGGCTCTTCTGGGGAAAGGATTTTAGGGCAGTTGAGGGTGAATTCACACCTGCATGAGCACTTGCGAGTTATCTATACCTCACCATGGAGAGTGGGCGAGACCCAGATTCAGGAGTACTTGGATGGTCTCCGGTTGCCTCGCCTTACGGCAGCCCAGGTGGAGGAATTAGAGGGAGAGGCGTTGAGTGCTATGGCGACTGGGAAAGAGCCTGGTCCAGACGGGCTACCAGTTGAATTTTATCGCACATATTCTGCTGTGCTTCTTCCACGGTTGTTGGAAATACTCCATGAGGTGCGAAGTGAGGGTCTGCTACTGGAGCATATGCAAGAAGCTTTGATAGTTATGCTACCAAAGCCAGGAAAGGAGGTTGACGACCCGTACTGGCTCATATAGGCAGTTATCCATGCTGAATGTTGATGTTAAATTACTAGTAAAAGTTTTGGCCTCTCGTTTGAGTCGAGTGGTGACACATTTAGTGTAGGGAAATCAATGCGGTTTTATGCCGGGGAGGGGGACTCATGAATATACAGCGCTTATTGCATATACTTCACGAGACTCACAGCTCTGCATTTCCCGCAGCTCTAGTGGCACTAGATATGGAGAAAGCGTTCAACACCTTGTCCTGGGACTACCTATGGGAGGTGAGGCGCATGATGGGCATTGGTCCTGTCTTCTTATCCTGGGTGCGTCTTTTGTACTCAGCGCCCCGGGCAAGAGTACGTACAGGGGTGATTGTGTCAGATTCCTTTATTATTGAATGTGGCACATGGCAGGGTTGTCCCTTGTCGCCACTGCTGCTTGCTTGGGCCATGGAGCCGCTTGCTATTCAATTATGGACTGGCTTGGATAGATGGGGCATCCGTGTGGGGACAAGAACGCACATTAATTTCATTGTATGCAGATGATACTCTAGTGTACGTCACAGAACCTGAACGGGCGGTCCCCCTCTTGTTGGAATTGATGGATTATTTTGGGCAGGTGTCGGGCCTTCACGTTAACAGACACAAAACTATGTTATTCCCAATGGCAAGTCTGTCGGTGATAGAGGCATCGGAGTTGCCCCAATTGGGCCTATCCTGGGAGACTGAGTCCTTTTCATATTTAGGCATCCGGGTTGCGCGCTCGCCGCAGTTGCAATTCAATTTAAACATGGGAAGAGTACTGGGGGGCCTCAGTACCTCTGTTCAGTTTTGCAGGTTTGGCTGGAGTTGTTTCAGAAAAAATTGGTCTTGAAAAACTAATTTTCTGCAGAAGAAAGACCTATAAGACCTAAAAAAGGGTTTGCAACTTCACCAGTGTATCTACTGGAAGAGTCAGGAGGTGCCCATCGAGGATGCAAAGGGCAGCTATCGTTCTGGATAAGTCCATTTTGTGGACCTCGTAGGCCAATAATCGGCCTGCCTTTTCTTCCTATTCATAATGTTGTTGCTGTTAGCGAAAGAGGCATTTCTCCTCTTCCCTCATGTAAAAAATGTTCAATTGATGTTTGGCTGATAACAAGTCCCTGCAGATCACCTGAGTCAGAGATGTAGAGTATGCATAGCTCAATGACTGTATTTGGGATTCTATCCGGTGTTTTGAATCCGTTAGTCATTGCTTGGTCAGTGCAGCGTCTCATCAACTGCCCCCTCACTGCGAGCTTACCAGCACCCCACCTGGTCTGCTCTGAGGAGACTGATGGCCTGATTTAGAACTCAGTGGATGGAATACTCTGTCACAAATGTGACAGATATTCCGTCCGCTTTATTGAAGTTTGTGACGGAGTATTCCCCTCCACTAAGATCTAAATCAACTTTGTTGTCTATCAGATATCTCTGAACATGAGCAGAAAGACACCGTCTTGCTTCAGGGTTTTTATATTGAGAAGTGTTAATGCACCACACGTCTCGCAGGGGTAGTCACAGCCCTAGCCCAAGATGTAAATCTATGAGGTCATGGTCTGAAACTCGACGGGGAGTTATGGGTGCATCAGCCAAATGTTGAAGCAATAGGGGGTACAGAGAAAGTAATCACTTCAGATGTGGATGCCGTGTGAGCAGGAGGTGAATGTAATGTCCCTCCTCCAATGGTGTAACAGTATCCATGGCTCTTGCAAAGAATGATCGAGCAATGCACTTCCTTCTTGATGGTGGCAGACATCAAGTTTGCCAGAATGAACCAAGATGGATTCCATTGTAAATTTTCAGTCCCTGCCATTAGCCTCCTGAGTAGAACCAAAGGGGGTAAGAAGCTTACTGAGTTAAGAGAGAAGATCATTCTTGGCCTCCAGTCTAGCATACACAGAGCCCAGGATCAAATCTGTCCCTTATATCAAAAACCTTGAGAGCACGTATTAGCCTTCAATATCTGCCCAACTATGGAGAAGTTTGTCTGTAAGGTGTTTATGGATGAGGTTAGAGACTCCCTGAATCCTAGGGGAGTGTTCAACTCCTGATTGGCTTTGCAGGATATTGGCATGTATACCCAGCCAACCCGATCTCACTGTAATGTGTTGCTTTCTGATGAAGAAAATCGAGTCTCTTTTAAAAGAGCGATATCATTTTCACTCTGGCCCGAAACGTAAAAAATTTCTTTTATGTAAAGAAATTATTATGAAATTATCAGACCATTAACATTGAGAGATACCACTTTCAAGGGATTCTGGAGTGTTTGTGTCTTGTTGGCACTGGGTAAAGAAAAAGGAGTTCTGTTGTCTCACTGAAAGAATTTATGGCAGAAAGTTCCAGGGGTTAGAATAGAGGTCCAAACAGGAAAACCAAAATCAATGAATGAACCATAAAAAAGAAGAGGAGATGAGTGAGCATATAGTAAATAGAAGGAGGGAGAGTCCACGGAATGAGGACCAGGGAGTTGCACTAGTGACAATGCAAAGGTCTTGGGCGGAATCTGAGGCTCCACTAGACTTAGGGAGAACTCCAACCATCTGAGAACAAGATAGAGTGCCTTTACCTACAAGGGCCGGGGCCACTTGCTAGCATGTATCCTGGAAAAATTATCTGGCTTTCAAGCCTTAAAGAGTTACAAATATGAAAGAGGAACTGGGCCCTATAGATAAATATATGTAAACTACACTGCATAGTAGACAGTAGACAAAATAAAAACTGCATGTATATAAAACAGTATTCTGATATTGCATCTTGCTCTTACATTTCCCAACACAACTCTTCTCATCCAGCTGTCTCCAGAATATTGACAAATAAAAATAAGGATGTAAGTCAGGAAGGGGAGGAAGAGATATGTATACAATATGGAGAATATGAGGCAGATAACATAAAAAACAACTATTTAAAGTGTGTGGGTTAATCAAGATGTATCTGTAGTCTGAGAAATCTTTCCAGACTGTTGTTTAGCTAGCAGGGACCATTTTTGAGTAACTGAGTCCAACGCTGCGGTTCTTCAAGTACAGCGATATCTGGTCAGTTTGAGTCCTGTAGACTCACTAGCGGGTGTTCAGACCATTTTTTGCCAGATACAGTGTCAATAGATTTGTCATTTGGGCCCTCATTATAAGTTTGGCGGTCTTTTGACAAGACTGCCACTGTAGGTTGTGGGAGATAAAAGACCGGAAGTGTTGGCGGTATCCCACCCACCGTATTACGAGTCACACACACAGCACAAAGCCAAAATACAGCCACAAATTCGAGACCGCCAGGATGACTGAAGGCAGGAGATATGCGATCCAACCACCAGCACCGCCAGGCCGACCACATTCCGCCCTCCATATTATGACCCACAAATCAGCACAGCGGTCACAGCATGGTGAAAAACCATTGGTGGTGCGAACCGCTGCGGTGAAAAACACACCTCAGCCAGAACACCACACCAGATTGGACAGTTCGAAAACCCCACAACTAACACACATTCACACACCAGACACACCTACACACACCACTAAATTACACCCCCTCACACAATCCACAATCCTTTGCAACTCTAACGACGATCACAGACAGTGAGGAGCCAACAACATACAATTTTGCACTTCTACACCATAGGCACTTTTAGATTTCTCACTCAGCACACACCACACAACTGCACGAACAACACTATATACACATCGGCACAGCACATAAACACCACAAAACAACCAGAACACACAACCAAGCACCCCCACCATCGAGCACCTTACACTGCACCCTTGCACAAAACACCCCCCCCACTCACAACACGTCCTGTCAAAAGCACCCATGCTTCACAGACGAAGAGTTGAGGGTCATGGTAGATTAAATCATCAGGGTAAGGCTATAACTGCAAACATCCATAACCAGGAAAATAGAGTTATGGCATAGGATCGTCGACAGGGTCAACTCAGTGGGCAACCATCCATGCACGAGGGAGGACATCTAGAAGAGGGGGAACGACCTATGGGGGAGGGTGCATTCCATGGCATCATGACATCAGATTGCCATCAACATCACCTAGGAGTTTGCATTGTGGGAGGAGAAGGTCTTGGCCATCCTGCATTCTGAGGGCCTGACTGGAATAACCGGAGGACTGGACTCTGGTAAGTCAACAACGCTTTTCTCGCACCAAGTACTCCTGTTCAGCATACATCCCTACCACCCGTCACTCCCCAAGTCACCCTATCTCCCACTTCACCTCCCACCCAATTACCAAATGGCCATCCCCTGCATGCCACTCCACCACCCACCCAACCACTATCCCCACACAGTCCCTGCCCAATGCACAGCTACCACAAACAATACAAACTAAATCAACAGTGCTGCATCTGTCAAGATACAAGTCAAGCCACAGTATGCATCACACAATCTCAATACCAATCACATTTCCACTATGTAACTCTCTCACTCCATCCACAGATACCCCTGCCACTGCCACTGTTCAGACAATGCCTGAGACCGCCAGCCCTCCCAGGATGAAGACCCCAGTGAGAACTACGCCTCTGGATGTCTGGACAGTGTTGACTTACCTGGCCCATCTGGGACTTCTGGTCGGTCCACCACTACCAGTGGTGTGTGTATGTGCATGTGTATGTTGGCCATGGTGTGTGTAGTTTGTGTGTGTATGTTGGTGTGTGTTGGAATGGGTGTTTGCGTGTGTGTGTGTGTGGCCGGCCCTAGCCCTTCCGGCTGTGTGTGTTGTGTCTGCGTGTGTACTAATGGCCTTCCCTCCAGTGTGTGCTGGGTGGGTGTGCTTACGGTTGTTGTCCTCGTCCCTGGTTCTGGAGTCATAGTACCATCAGGAGCAGTGGGAAGACTTCAAGTTTAGGTTCCATGGGGGCTCTGAACATGTCTGTGTTCTTGAAGGTGAGTGTCTCTTCTCATACTGTTAGTTTCCGCCATGGTTTTGGTGGCGGTCCGACCGTTCCAGAAATCCTGGCGGTGTGCAACCTCATAATATGTTCGGCTGGACCATATTACCGCTGGACTGGAGATACCTGCCACTATCCACGGCGGTCCGTCCGCACTGGCGGTACTGGCAGTATATTGGCTGTGTTCCGTTGGGAACATCACCATGATCATAATATGGCAGTCTTCTCCGCCGGGCCAGCTGCAGTGCGACTGCCACCTCCACCATGGGGGTCCTCGAACCACCAAACTCGTAATGAGGGCCCTAGTCTGTCCAGAAATGTTTCTAGCTCATGCAGATTATGGTAGTCCATTGTGCGGCCCTGGAAGGTGATGTTCATAGTGGCTGGTTCAAATGGACCATGTTTAATGTACATCTTCTAAGTTGAGGGCGAATAGCCAGGAACTGCTTCCTCTCAACAATGGTGGGAGTAGAAAAGTCTGCCATGAAAGCTAGTCAGGTGTTTTCAAACTGGTAGGGTCCATGTTTTGTAGCCTATAGGATGATTTCATGGGCCTGCTGGTGTTTCATGCAGCACACCAGAACATGTCTCAGATGTGAGTCATGGGGTAGTCATCAGGAGTGCACTCCATGGGCCCCATGGAATTCAAGCTTAGAAGTAAATATAAGGTTCATAAGAGTAGGAATCAAAGTAACCATAAAATGAAACATATCATCTTTTTCGACCTGGTCCAGAAGATCAATGATCACATGTTATCTTTGCATCTAGGATCCTCCAATTCAATGACTTTCTTCTGGATATGCCAAACCTCCTGCCCCAGTCTGGCAAGGTGTCCAAGAATGATACCACATCTGCAATCCGTTCTTCAGTGGTAGTGAGCCATGCCTGAAATTTGTCAATGTCTCCTTGCAGGGATTGCACTTCCAGATTAGTCACCCTGACCCCTGAATACATTTGAGTAATGGAGCCTTCAATATCTGCCAGTTCTCTCATGAGCATTGTGAGAGAAAACTCCGAAATGTCTGGGGCAGAGGACACCTCTAAGGATTCCTTTGACAACCCATTATTGACCATGGCTCCTGAAATTGAAAATTGGTGTGCATATTTAGATTTGACATATGGTAGCTTAGTGAGGAGAAGGATCCCAACAAGGAAGGCAAGGCGGTGTCAGGTGTCTTTGACAGTGGATTAAGAAACTCAGCCCCGCTTCTAAGAAGGGATAAACCCAGGACACTTCTTCAACTTGCATTAGGAATAAGAGCAAGGCTTCAAGATCCATCTAGCATGAGTGAGAGTGACAACTTCTACATTAGTTTAATGGACAGATAGACATTATTAGCCACAAAGACTGGTGCAATAGACCACTCATAAGGAAGCAATGAGTCACATATGCTGGAGCAGCTCCTCAAAAGAATTACATATAAGATGATCTGGGTTATCAAACTAACACGGTCCATGAAAAGTAATCAGCTCTCCTTTTCCACCTCCAAGCTGGCAGTTCATGTTTATTGGGCACAGTGCTCATCAATCAGTCAATAAAAAGAAGGTTCATATGCGGTAATATGACAAATTATATAAGGGCCCAACACTCACTTAAATCTAGCATGCTCCAGTAATCTCTAGTTCTGTCCAATGTCCATATACAGATACTGGCTTACCCTATGTCTATGGATTGAACAAATGGGCCCAACTGTGAAAAGGGAGTGGGCACTGGAGTCAGAGGAGCATGTAGGCCTGCCGCTTAAACAGGGGGTGCCACTCTCAGTTTATGAATTCTCTATTAACTCCCTTGATTTGCTGGGCTCACATTTAACCTTCATGGTTTCTGCAAATTGGAAGAGTCTCATCTTCACGGTGGTCAAGTATATCAGTGCATCCAGTCTTATTCATATAAAAAACTGCCTGTTTACTCTGAATCTCTAATTGATGCCGTCCGCTCATGTTGTGTCTGAAATGTATGCGGATGCCTTGGCGCTATTATGCTCCCTGTTCATTTGTTTGCATCTGTGGCAAAAGGTAGTGTGACCCCCTGAATATTGGAGTGAGCTCAATTCAGAGACTGCCTGCTGCACAATGAAGGAATCAAGTTTAAAGAGGAAAAGGCGGCTGCACTCTCACTGCGCTACCACAGCTGCACCTTACACATTGAAAATCCTTCCCGGGACCTGCAGCTCACTTCTCCTCACTCTGTCTGCCAAACTCCCGACAGCAGATCGCAATTGCACTGTCTGCAAAGCAGATAGTGAACATTGTGACAGTGCTGGGCAGGGGTGCCCCTGCACTGTCCTTGGCACATGCATGGGCAGTGCAGGGCCTCCCCTGTGGATCCCTTCACCTGTTCTCCGCCAGCCTTTTCATGGCGGTGTTACCACCATGAATAGGCTGGTGGATTAGGCTCTCTGCCATCGCATCCCAGTGGAGCTGGCGGTTTCCTGGTGGTTCTAATGTGGTGCTCGGATAGCTGCCACCGTGAGTGTGGCGGTCTATAGATAACCACACTCGTAATGATCCCCTAAATTTGGAAAACTTCCATGTTTACGTTTCACATTTTTGGAGTGGGTTAGAAGAGTAAAATAAGAGAAAAGGGTGTGTAGTAATTTATGTTGTAAATATTACTTTGAAATAAAAGTTATTCTTTTTTCAAAATACATTCTTTTTTAGAACAGATCTTTATAGTGATATTGGCCAGAGGGCGAGAAGAATATTAAATAAACCGTTTTTTAAAAATTCAGATTTAGAATATTTTCATGTTTGTGTTCCTCATTTTATGAATGGATTAGAAATAATAATATAGGGACAAAGGGTAAGAAGAAATTTAGGGCAATATTTCCAAGAAAGTGGTACACCTTAGCTGATACCCCATTTTTCATGCGCCCTCCCCTACTGGCACTTAATGACACCATGATTACTCCTTATTTATGATACGGAGCACCATTGCAGTTGTTATCACCATAGTGTCAACATTTTTGGTGCTATTGTGGTGCTTAGCTATACTAGTGTCAAAAATGTTGACCCTACTGCAGCAAAGTGCAGGGAGGCCCATTGACTACAATGGGTGCTTCATTTTAACACCTGCTCTGAGCATGCATTAAAAATGATGAAAAAAATGGGGCAGTGAAATCTTGTAAATTTCACTGCTCCATTTTTTTGGGCCTCCCAGCACCGGAACGCCCCCTTCCATACATTATGCCTGACACAGGCATTATGTAGCACAAGGGGTTGCAGAGTGGCAAAAGCATTGCCCTACTTCGTAAACATAGCACAATGAAAATGCCTCACACATTAGCATAAAGAAATGACGCTAGCTGCCACGAGGAGGCACAAGGGGATTTTAAGTATGCCCCTCAGTATGTAAAACATACTTAAAGATAGAACTTCATCCTTTTGCAGATTACATTCTATTTTTGAATGGGTTTTTGAAATTATACTGGAGCCATGGGTAGGAATTACTTAAATTATAATATTTTACAAATTTACAATATTAACATTTTGTGAAACACATAGGAGCAAGACACTAATGTTGAAGAGAATCCAAAAACTGGAAACGTTTAACTCTATTTTAAAAATATGAATACCTTATAGGAAGTATGTAATATTTTTCAACAATAACCATCACCACATTATAAGCAATTGTGTAAATTTTGAAAATATTACAATGATGAGGCACATACTCAGATTTTGTGAATATTAAAATATTATTTATTCAAATTGAAAAAAGTTAAAAACATTTTTCAAAGACACATATTAAGTAATATAACTTTACAAAATAAATAGTATGCAGAAAATTTATTACAATTTAACTAACCCCCCCAAAAAGTTAAGTAAACTTTTGCAATACATTTTAATTTAGAAAATATCAAATGTGTAAAAGCAATTACGGGGAAGGACTCAGGGGTGGGGGCGACCCCTATCAGTGCCAGTGAAGGAATGCCCTGGCACTGATAGTGCTCACTGCCATGGATTTCATGGCAGTTCCCAACCCAATGAAATCCATGGCGATGAGCCGGGTCATGATACCGCTGGTGGTATTGTGACGGCCGCCAGGCTGGAGACCCAAGTCTCCAGCCCAGCGGTCATCTCCGCCCTGGTGGTCTGATCTGAGAAGTGGCGAATGACCATGGCAGTAACCACCATGGTCATAATTCCACATTTTTTACCGCCAGCCTGTTGGCGGCAAAACCACCACTTCTCCACCTAATGTAAGACAAAGCTAGACAGCTTAGCTTTCTGGATATGAATGTAATGACAGAATGTCAACATAGAATGTTGGTGGGAGAGACAGCAGAGATTTTGTAACATTCTTAGGTAAAGTAAAATAAAGTAGACTATTCAGAATTTTCCAAAATGAATGATTGCTTGTGTTTTTATATAGCCCACCAATATTTCATCAAGTAAGATATTAACTTAATTAACAAAAATGATTGTGGGATTTTAAAGACAAGAGAGTACTGTCTTGTAGTAGGTTGAAATAAATATTAATAATTTAAATTAAATGCAATATTTTGGCTGTAGACATGAGCAGATAATTTTCCATCTTGCTTATTTTTATTTTGTAATTTGACATTCGTTTCATTAGAATTTTTGCAAAGTTGTGGTTGTAGATTACCTGTGAAACATTGGGCAAGACACATTTCCTGGAGACTTTGCTCTTTAAGCAAAATCATACAGTTTATACAGTTTAGGATATACTTTATCTATGCTATTTGCAAATATGTTATGTCAGCCCTCAACTTAATTATTTGTTTTATACTCACCCTCTAAACAGCTAGTGTAACAGTTCCACCATTCTATTAATAATTGAGGTGATCTTCTAGTACCTGATGTATTTAGATTTCCTACCCAAGTCTCCTCCAAATAGTTTGCAAAATTAGCAAATGTATTTATATTCTGAGTTCAGTAACCCATAGAGCAGGGTGCTATGTAGGTAAAAGGCAGGGCAGGTACATTTGGTTTTTATCTCTCCTGGTAGTGGAAAACTCCTAAATTAGTTTTCCACTACTGTGAGTCCTGCTCCTTTCATAGGATAGCATTAGGGCTACCCTCATATAATGTTTGAGTGGTAGATTCTGATCACAAAGGGGTAACCAGGTCATATTTAGTATGGCCAGAATGGTAATAGAAAATCCTACTTATTAATGGGGGTTGAATTTTATTTTACTATTGTAGAAATGCCACTTTTAGAAAGTGAGCATTCCTCTGCCCTTAAAATACACATCTGTGCCTTGCAGCCTGTCTCCAATCCACATCTGGGCTGGGCTGGTTGACAGCTCCCTTTTTCATTTTACCCAGACAGCCACAAACACAGGATACTTAGTCACACCTGCATTCAGCTGCATATTGTATGTGTCTTTCTGAGCTGGGAGGGTGCAGGACCTGACACTTACATTTCAAAGGCTAGTGGCCTGCCCTCACACAATGGACTGCCAAGCCCCCTACTGGGACCCTGGCAGACAGACCTGTACTGAAAGGAGACCCTGTGCACTTCAAAGCCACTCTTTGAAGTCTCCCCTACTTCAAAGGCATTTTTGAGTATATAAACTAGGTCCCTGACCCCACCAAGTCAGACATTTCTGGACCTGAACCTGCAACCCGTCAAGAGGAACTGCGTGGCTGCCCAAAGGACTCATCTGGACTGCTTTGCTGAGAAGGACTGTTGTCCTGCTGTTGCCCTGCTGCCTTGCTTCTCTCTGACTTTGCTGAGAAGTGCTCTCCAAGGGCTTGGATTGAGCTTACCTTCTGTTTTCTGGAGTCTCAGGGCCAAAAAGACTTCATCACTTCAAGGAACTCCTTGTGCGACATCTACGTACAGCCTGCCAGAAACGATGCACAGTCGTGGTGCGTTGGAGAAATTGCTGCACAGCTGAACCGGAATGGCTCAGCCCGACTTCCCGAGTGAAGGGTCGATGTAGCGCCTGCCTTGTGGCCGGAAATTCAATGCACAGCCCTACCGGATAGATGCACAGCCGAACCGGAACATCACAGCCCGAGTGATGAATGGATGCAGTGCCTGCCGTGCGATAGAAAATTAGACGCATCGCCTACCGGATCAACGCCACACCTGTGACTTCATCCTGCATGCTTGGGATTTCCACACATCGTCCATGGGTGTCAAAAAGATCCCTGCATCGCAGTGAGGAACCAAGCCTTCGTGCCGGAAATCGACAAAAAGCCCCTTGCAACGCGGAAAGAAACAACGCCTCATCTGTGCCATGCTGGAAAATCAGACGCACACCCTATAGTTCCACACATCTCCTCTGCGGTCTCCGTGCGTGTTATTTTTTTAGGCAAACCAGGTACTTTGTGCAAACAAGAGACAACTTTTGATTTCTAAGAGTTAAGACTCTTTTTAATCTTGCAAAAGTGATGACTCAACTTATGCTTATTGAATCTTTATCATTTTGACCTTAATTTAACCTGATAAATATCTTATATTTTTCTAAACGTGTGTGGTTTATTTTTGTGGTGTTTTCACTGTGTTACTGTATGGTTCATTGCACAAATACTTTACACATTGCCTTATCAGTTAAGCCTGACTGCTCATTGCCAAGCTACCAGAGGGTGGGCACAGGATAATTTGGATTGTGTGTGACTTACCCTGACTAGGAATGTGGTCACTGTTTGGACAAAGGTGTATACTTCCGCCAACTAGAGACCCCATTTTTAACAAATTATAATTTATGTTGATGTTTTTTCACTATTGTATGGCAGTCTGTTGTCATTTTTGCAAGTCATTATTAGTTTTTTCTGGAATGCTAATATCTGAAAAGGTTTTGGCGCAGTGTGGACAGTACTCTTCTGTCTTTTCCTGTTTATGAGCCATTTTAAAATATTAATTGCAAGCATAATACTTGCAACATGAGTAGGGATAGTAGGTGAAGTATTTCTTAACATAGACCCTGTGCTTTCAGATGAAGAAGTGGCTAGGGTCTTGATATATTCTACTTTTTCTGTGGCTTCTGTTTCCATCTTTGATGCTGGATGGTTATGGTCAATTGTCTGGAGTATTTTATCTTCTAATGTGACTGCTTGACCTTTCCAATGTGTACCGTAATAATTCACTCATCTCCTTTGTCCTTTTGTTTGGGACATCCATTCTTTGGAATATATATAACCATTATACTTGACTAGGCAATTCCCTCGCTTTAAAGAAATATACTCAGATTTAGCTGTCCCTTCAATTCTGTTTTTAATTTAAGATAAACTCAATTAAAAGCAAAATATGATTATATAAAATTTTGAAAAATGAAAATTAAGGTGGTCATTATGAACATGGCGGGAAACACAGTTGACCGCTGTGGCGGTGGGGAACAGAATCCCGCCGGCGGTGAATAGAAACCCGCCATATAATGAACAAAAAACATTCCCACACCACCACTCCCCGCCAGGACCCTGACGGCGGGAATGCCGGGCCACCCCACCCCACCACCGCCAAGCACACCCACATCCCGCCCTCCAAATAATGATGTACAAATCACCTCAGTGGACAGTGTAGGCCAGACGACCATTGGCGGCTGAGACTGCCACGGGTGGTAAGTTGGCCCAACAGCAACCAGTGCACACATTGGATAGGCTTAGCACCCACACACCTGACACACCTCCAGAACACCATAAAACACCCCCAGACACACCCCACAATCCCTTGCAAGGAAACCAGAAGATGGAGAGCACCAGAGCCAGACAGAGAATGCCAGCAGACAGGACATGCATAGCGACCCACACAGGAGCACCCAAACACCGTCCCCAGTCCCGAGGCCATCCACCGCCCTCACCATGTCCCCCCAAAAAAATCCACGCTTCACCGAAAGGGAGCTAAGGACCATGGTGGACAAGAGCCAAAAGTGGAGCCACAAATATTCGGTTCCAAGGTGCAGCACACACCCATCGCCCAGAAAATGGAGCTGTGGCAGACCATTGTCAACAGGGTGAATGCAGTGGGACACCATCCACGCACCAGGGACGACATCCGCAAGAGATGGAACAACCTGTGGGGGAAGATCCGGGCCATGGCATCCAGGCACCACATCGCAGTGCAGAAGACTGGGGGAGGACCGCCACCAACACCAGCCGACTACACCGACTGGGAGAAGAAGGTCCTCGCCATCCTGCACCCAGAGGGACTCACTGGACTGACTGGAGGAATGGACTCGGGTAAGTCATCTACATTTACCCCATATACACCATACCTGTAATGCATGCACCACCCCACCCCACCCTTACCCACCTAGACTCACACCCTTCCCAGCCATTACCCACCACATCCACCACCCTACATCACCCACAACTCACTACCAGGCCCACATCACTCCCGCTGTGCACAGCCACCCACCCCTGCACGTACCCACAATGGAATAATAACCCCCACCACAATGTAACCCCACTACTACCACTAAATGCAATGTCCACCTCACAAAGGCACCCCTGAAGGCCACCGAAAGGCACACCAGCACTAAATTGCACAGTACAGCCCACCTCAAACCCTCCTGCATATATAACATTTCTATGCCCGCCAACATGCACCACCACCCATGCAACCCTAATGGAGGGGACAAGGAGTGCCACAGCATTCCAGGGAGACAGAGGCACATCACAGGACACTGGTGAAGGATCCCTGGACACTGATGAGCAGGCAGGCCCCTCACACAGCCCTGGATGCTCACCATGCAGCAGCCCCACCCAGGAAAACACTGTCACCCCTAACACCCAGTCAAGACCAGCAGGCCAGGGGAGGCTTGCCCACACCAGTGGACCCAGGGCACAAACAGGTGGAACACAGCAACAGAGGCCACAGTCTCCCACCCCCAACACGCAGGAAGACGAGGGCCCCAGTACTAGTGGCACATCAAGACCTGCGCAGGGGACACAGGCACAGGGGACCAGGGCAAGGTCAAGTGCCCCAGTAGGTCAGGGAGTAGGGCACCAGATAGATGCAGCAGTCCAGGACGTCACTGCCGAGGTATTGGGGGCATACCAACATATCTAAGACAGGTTGGCACAGATTGTAACCACCCTGGAGCAAAGTCAGAGGATGAAGCTGGAACACCACCAACAGGCCATGGAGCAGTGGAAAGAACACAATGCCACAATGGCCACCGCTGCTGGAGCACTGCTGCAGTTGGTCAACAAACCCTCAGACACCCACACCCGGACAAGAGGCCCCCACAACAGCCCTGGACAACCAGCAACAGTTGTCCCAAGCAGCTGAAACAGCACAGGAAATACCTTCCCAGGAATCACAAGGGCCAACACAGGTGCCCAAACGGTGTCTCAGGCCAAGATATGACACTGGAAACCCAGCTAAGAACAAGCCCCCTTCCAACAATTGACACTGCTACTACTGCCAAGCAACCATCCCACCCACTCACCAACTGCACTTAGCTGAGGGCTAAATAGTGTACTAAACTACAAATAGGACCCACCTATGATATCAAACAGGCCTGCCACCAAGTCGGTTTTGAGGACACCCAACCATAACGACTTCCATCACTGTACATAGCACATTTCACTGTATTCCACCAATAAACAACATATCTCACCTGTAACACTGTCCCCTGTCTTCAATGTTGAACAAAGTGGAGTAATGATGCAACAGGCAGGGATAAACTTTATTGTCAGATTGTGCATGCTGGTGGTACAGTGTGTTTCACAATAATCAAGAAGGGAATGCTTATATTGTCTGTCTGTACCATGTTGAAGAGGTCCATGACTCGCATATCATGACCAATTCCCCCTAGTTGGCATGGCACACTTACAGTATCAGTCAGTAACCACAAATACAGGCTGAAGTGACAGACAGTTATTGGAAGTAGAGTTGTATCAGTTGGTTTCTGGAATTGACATCTTCCCCTTCCCCTTCCTCATCCTCAACATCACTCTCCTAACCTCTGTGATGTAACAGATCAGGACCTATAGCACCCTCCTCCTCAAAAAGGGGGATTGGATGTCTCACTGCCACGTTGTGCAACATGCAGCACGCCACGACTATCCTGCACACCTTATCAGGCCCATAGGCCAGGGAACCCCCAGAGATATGTAGGCACCGGAATCTAGCCTTCAGGAGACATATAGTACTTTCTATCACCCACCTAGTACGTCCATGGGCCTCATTGTATTTCCTCTCTGCATCGGTCCTGGGATTCCTCACTGGTGTCAAGAGCCAACGCAAGTTTGGATAGCCAGAATCACCTAGAGAAATGGTCAATACAGAGTCGTCATTGGAATGTCCTTAGTCTGACAGGCTGTTTTTCTGCAATGTGTCAGTTAGTGACAGGTACACTTACCTATGATCCACCCTCTGTCCTCTTGGAGTTGTTCCATCTTTTGTGGCACACTACTGTTCCTCAAAATAAATGAATCATGGACTGAACCCGGAAACATGGCATTCACATGGGATATGCACTGGTCTTCTGTATATACCAATTGGGTGTTCATGGAGTGAAAGTTCTTCCTGTTTCTGTACACCTGTTCACTCACTCTTGGGGGGATGATGGGTATGTGGTTTCCATCGATGGCACCAATAACATGGGGAATGTTTCCAAAGGCATAGAAGTCTGACTTGATGGCAGGGAGCTCAGCACTTTGTGGGAATCGCACATAGGATTGCAGATGTTGTACAAATGCAGTCAGAAAACTTGTAAGTACCTGGCTGAACATTGGCTATAAGAAACCAGCACCTTTGCCCACTGTCACTTGAAATGAGCCTGTGGCCAGGAAATGGAGTGCGGAGAGCACCTGCACCTCAGTTGGAATGGCATGCTGATTACGATATCCGGGAGTCAGTGCAGGATACAGTAATGCACATATGTCCTGAATAGTTGCCCATGAGAGTCTGTAAGTGATAATGATCTGACGCTCCACCATGGTCCCCATATCCACAAGTGGTCTGTACACAGATGGTGCCCTTCCTCCCTACAAGGGTCGGTACCTGTGAGGGTTAAGAACAAGGAGTCATGTGCATACATACACTGGCATATTTGCTAAACACATTCACTGTATTCTTCATAGTAGTGTCTGTACAATAACTGCAACCCGACAGATGTACATTGACATCACTAAGGGGGAACAGAGTAAATTATGTGTGTTTATATACTCTATGAATAGAGACATAGGTGCTTCATATGGCTAGAAGGCCCAGATTTGTGACTAAATTGAATTTCAAGATCCGTAGGTGATGGCAAAATGTCTGCCCAATGTAGTTCTGCCCCTTTGTTGTGGAAGTGACCTAAGACCGCTAGCGGTTGACGTCACAGCGTACGGCGGTGTTGACCGCTGTTCGCACCCTCATTGACTAACATGGATGCGAAGGGGTAATTCTGGAGTAGCAAGATCGCCGCCGGCGGTGACAGTGCATACCGCCGCAGAACGTACGCGCGTTCGTCATCGTGTGATCACGTGACTCCCTGACCCTTTGCGGACAAGTATTCCACTCTGTGTACTGCTGTTCCCTGCCTCTGGCTATGGATGTTCCACGTGGTGTAGGGGAAAGAGCCCCGGCCTTCACCCAGGAAGAACTGGAGAAACTGCTGGAAAGGGTCCTGCCCCTGTACGACAGACTCTACGGCCGGCCAGAGGTACAGTTGAGTCCGGGTTTGGGGGGCACTGTGTGTGTAATGGATGGAGTGGATTGCTCTGATGTGCGCAACTGGGGGCCAGGATGGGGCTTGGTGCATGGAATGCTGTGTGTCACTGTCCTACATGTCTGGGAGCACTGTCTGTCCTATGTCTAACAATCAACCAGTTATTGCCATTGTGCAGGTGACTGACCTCTGTGTTTCTTCTCTGTGTCTCCCTACTAGGTCAGTGCCCACCAGAAGAGGGCACATTGGCATGCCATCGCCAAGGAGGTACGACGCTGGGGGTCTACAACCGGCGGAGCACCCACTGTCGTAAGAGGTGGGAGGACCTGCGGCGCTGGGTGCGGAAGATCAGTGAAGCCCAGCTGGGGAAGTCCTCCCAACGTGGTAGGGGAGCCCGTCGGGCACTGACCCCCCTCATGCAAAGGATTCTGTTGGTGGCGTACCCAGACCTGGATGGGCGCTTGAAGGCTGCACAGCAGTCACAAGGGGGTGAGTACTCACAGCCCATACTTCAGCCTAGAAGGATGAGTGTGTGTGTGATAGGGCTCATGGTGCTTAAAGCAGGGTTTTTGGCTGGTGTCCAGCTACTGTCTGCTCCCCAAAGGGTGTAGGGGTGTCCCTGTCAGGTTTCATCTACCTCACCTTCAATGCAATGACAGGATATTGGTGTAGGTCACTATACTGCTCAGTAGTCAGGGCCATGGTCATGGGCCTAGTGCACGGTGCTGCCTGTTGGGTGTGTCTGCTGGGTAGATGTATGTATAGCCATTGTGTATCAGCATTCAGCTACTTACAAGTGTCTCCTGTTTTGTCTACCCATCCCTGTTCTCTTTTGTGTGTCTTGTACAGCATCAACATCAGGCTAGGGAGCTGAGGCACCGGCTAGTGGGGAGACAGCGGCCCAAGGATCCTCGGAGGAAGAGACAACGGACGCCCAGGGGATCAGTGGGTGGGAGGGCGAGGGGCCTTCCACGGGGGAGGCTACTACCACAAGGGGTAGTGACTCTGAAACCTCCTCCGATGGGGGTCCTCTGGCAGTGGCGGACACTAGTGGACAAATCATGACCGTGAGATCTTCCGCCACCACCCATGCTATCAGTGCCCTCTCTTCTGCTCCCCACCGAGTTGGCCATGCCCGCCCACCCAGAAAGGTGGGCATCTCCTTCGCCCCAGGCACCTCATCCCCTGCCCCAGTCAGCCCTGCTGCCCTCACAGAGGAGGCTATTGACCTCCTGACAACCATCTCTGTAGGGCAGACAACCATTGTCAATGCCATCCAGGGGCTAGCATCAGAGGTGCAGCAGACTAATGCCTATCTGGATGGCATTCACAGTGCCGTGTCTGCCATACAGAGATCTTTTCAGGCTCTGGCCTCCTCTTGGACGGCAGCCAGTTTCCCTGGCCATTCCGTCCCCCCTCCAACCTCCTCTACCCCTTCCAGCACCCCACTCCCTTCACCCGTCCAAGGCACACATTCAGACACGCAGTCAAGCACATCAACACACAAAAAACACTCTTCCAAACACAAGCACCACTCCTCCCACCACAAGCTTTCACACAGACAACAGACACCTGCACACACAACAACGTCCACTTCCCCCGTTGTGCCCGCCTCTTCCGCATCCCTATCTGTCCCCTCTACATGCACACTCTCATGCACTACACCTTCACTCACTGTTACTGCTCCTCTTCCTGCACTCACCACAGTAGCAGACAGCCATACATGCACCCCATACACCACACCTGCACTCACCACCTCCACTGTAGTTGACACATGCAGCACACTCACCCAACTTGCAGACACCCATCCAACATACATCCACACTAGCTGTCTGTCTTCTCCCACTGTGTCCACCCCCACCTCCCAAAACACTCAAACGCACCAAGACACCCACCCATCAGACATCCACCACACCATAGCATACTGAGCAGTCACCAGCACCCACTACACGCAGACCTACACCCCACACATCAACTCCCTCTGCCTCCACTCCCATGCCCTCATCCACGCCCACCCCAAATGCTCCCAAGAAACGTATCCTCTCCCGTGTAGACCTGTTCGAACCCACTGGCCCACCCCGTCTTGTCCCACCTCCATGCCCTTTCTGCTCCTTCCACATCGCAGCCCACCCCGGTCCAGCCTTCCCATACCCGTGCCCCTTCTCCAGTTAAGAAGAAGGCCCGCTCAGGGCCTAAGGCATCCTGCTCCGCACGAGCCAAACAGCCCCCACCCCCTTCAGAGGAGAAGCTCACCCCCCCTCCAATCTCCTCACGCAAGTCAAAGTCCCACCACTGTCGTAAATCCCCCCACCCCCCTACCCCCAATCTGTGAGGTGCATGGATCCCCCTATGGTGCCCTGTTGAGTGGAGTACCCAGCACTTGTGGGAGTCAGGGGTGGCCAGTTGTGGCCAAGGAAAATTGACTTTTTATGGATTGACCATTGGCCCTGTTATCATCATTTAGCTCAGTGAGCTACTGAATAAAGTTTCTGTGGGGCCTGTGTTTGGGCTGCACACAGTTCCACCCTGGTGTTTGTTTAAATAATTTATGGCTGTGGTGCTATTGTATGTCCTATGGCCAAGTTGCAGTGGCCTTCGGTCGGGTACGTCCTTCTTGGTGTGGGGTGTCTGACTGTTGCTGCTGGGAAGGGTTGGGGGGGTTTGCGGTGTGGGTGGGTATGTAACTTTGCCCTTTCCTCCCTTGTGTCGTAGGTTGCGGTACTTACTGTCGTCGTCGGCGGTCTCGTTCGTGTAGATATATGGCAAGGAGCAAGGCTGGCATGAAATGCAGCTCTCTGTCCATGGCTGCCGCTGCACGTTTTGTTGAGCTCCAGTGAGTGTTACCTTCTATTTGTTTCTTTTCCGCCTGGCTTTGTGTGGCGGTGGTTCCCGCCCAGGAACTGGCTGCGGAATGGTGGTTCATTATTTGATGGCGAGTTGGGCCTTTTCGATGGCCTGTGGGCGGTCTCTGCCGTCATCAGCGGGACTCCTTTCGTGGCGGTGGGTGGTGCGCGGGATGCGTGAGTTTCGTTTGGTTCATTATTTGGCGGTCCGGACCGCTCCTCTGTTGGTGGTTTCTACCGCCGGCTGTGCGGAATGGACCGCCATGTTCATAATGAGGGCCTAAATTACAGTTTTATAAAATATGATTAGAAAATCATGCAAAATTATAAAAAATTGCATGAAAATTATTTTGTAAAAATTAAAACCGTTTTCAAATATAGAAAATTTATAAGAAAAATAACTGATTAACTTATGATGTGCTAGAGACACCACTGTGAAAATGGTGGAATATTTTTACCATAAGCACCTGAGTGCTTCCAAAGCAAGGGCGGCTAACTTGTCCCAGTTGGGTGCTACTTAAGCTGTTTTCCTATCCGCAGTGTGGGACACGCTAGAGACACCCCTGAGAAGCAGGGCGCCCTACATTGGCCATAAGCACCTGAGTACTTCCTGAGGAGGAGGGGCTGCTAACTTGTGCCGATTGGGTGCTGCTTAATCTATTTCCCTGTCTGCAGCGCAGGATGTGTCCAGGTGTGCACCCAGGTGAGACCAGGCCAAGACCCGGACCATCTTTGCCTGTAATCAGCTAACAGCAGCTGGGCTTGGCCACCCACTTGGTTCTCTTGTACAGCCCATGGCAGGTACTTTTTTGACTTGACTGCTTACTTATTCATTTATTTGTAAACCACCTAGCACTTTGCCTGCTGAAGTATGAGTAAAGGAAAGGCTGCTTCAAATAAACTCACACCCTCTCCTGCTGCCCCGAGAACCTTGACTTTTGATGGGTTTCTGGCATGCTCTATGGAGTCATCTCTAAGGATATAGAGCTTGCAGATCTTTGTCTTTGCCTGACTGGGAAAGTATGTCGCCCTTTGAACTCAATTACACCAATGGGTTACTCTTTGTCATGCCCTGCGCAGGCCGACTCTGAGACACCCACCATTGCAGTTGTGTTTTCTTCCCAGCCAAATTCATGTACATGGTTAGAGCCAGATCCATCAACGAAAACTGCTCAGGAGTCTTTCCGGTTGCAGTGCTCGAGCCCAGTGATCAAGCGCAGGAGGTGGTCCTCCAGATATAAGATGTACCATGGTTAACTCTGAGACACAAACTGTGGATATCCTTAGGCAGGACTTGAACTCAGTGGATGACCTATTTGGCTAACGGCTGAGCTAAATGCCGTGCTAAGTGCTAAACTTGATTCAATTATTTCAAGATTGGTGTCCATTGAAGCTCTATTGAATAAAGCTCTGGAGTGCGGCGGAGTAAGGCCTAGCAGTCTGGCTGTACCAGGGCACACAAACCAGGAAGTCGTGTCAATTGTACTTCTGAACCTGGGTGCCCTGTTGGTCCCATAGCAACTGTTAGCACTTCCGCTGCTAAATCGTCTTGTCAGTCTGCAGCCTCAGACGACATCCCTCAAAGGGATGGGAATACTTCCTCACAAGGTAACACCCTGATATAATAACCTAGATTTAGGGAAGACAAATTCATGAGGGAAGGGTCTGTGCTGCGCCTGCCACGTGAGTCATGCCCGTGTGAGATGCTTTTGGCTAATGTCCCTGCACTGACTCTTGAGACTGTTGAACCTACAAACTGAACTAAACTAAAAAACAAGGTAATTCACTGGCTAAGCTTAAATACAAACTATTCTGTTTGTTTCCCTGGTGATATTTTAATGGTTTGTTTGTTATTTGTTGTGAATTTATATAATGATGATTTTGCTGTTAGGAATCGTAAAAATTACATTGTTATTTTCTCCTTCATTGATTCCATATATACTAACCCCTTGTGTAAAGGGGAACATTTTATTTTGCTGGTAGCAGATTATTTTAATTTGAAATTGGAGGATACTACATGTCTCTCTGTGAGTTTTAACCCTTGTCAGTATGCGTGCCAGAAACGAGATGTCAGGGGTGCTATGCTCTTCCCTATGTTTGCCAATCATGACTTATGAATATCCATTGAGTTCTTAGACCATGATTTGGCCAAGGTAGCCGTATTTACGGGAAGAGGTCCATGCTCAACCATGGACTATGTATTTGTTTTTCAAAACCTGTCCACTGGAATTGTTGATGGTGGAGTCCATCTCTCTGTTAGCCATCCTGTGAAAGGTAAAATGGGGACTACTGCAGGCAACTCACTGATAGTGCTGAAGGCCAATCTGAGCAGATTGGTTTGTAGGCTCGCTGACATAGCAAAGGTTTTTGCCAAGCTTATGGCCGGCAATCAGATCATCATCTCACATTTTCTCTCCTTAAACGTTGACAGACAACCAGTAGTCGACTCATTGGGACCTGCCACGAAAATGATTAAGGCAAAAGTTCTGGGGCAGTTTCCTGGTTTAATAAAGCCTGCAGGTTGGCCTGCAGGAAACTACATCTTGCTCGGACAAAATCACCTAACTAAGCACATGGAGGAAATTGCCAGATGCAGGAAGGAATGTACACAGGCTCTGGAAGTGAGGAAAGCTGAGGTGAGGCGTGAGCATTGGGATAGGTTAGCTCGGGTATGCACACTCAAAGGATATCCGCCCTTTTGGAACCTGGTTTACCACTACTTCCTGGGGGATGCACCTAAGCAGGCCCTTAACTGAAATATTGCACTGGAGGGCTGGGTGAATCATTTTTGGTGCATATATGACCTGAAAGACAACAAGCATGGAGGGCCCGATCCTGTCCAATCTATCTTCCCAATCAAAATCTCTTTCTCCTTGGGAGGTTACATCGGCTATCGTGCAAAGCCCAGCCAACAATGCCACAGGCCTCTATGGTGTCCCAGTGGACCTGTACAAGGATAAGATAGATTTTTGCCCCCCCCCCTGCTCACGATCCTTTTTAACTCCACTTGGGCGGTTGGGTTCCCAGAGTCTTAGAGGTCTGCAACTATTGTCCTAGTAAGTAAGGGAATAGGCAGGATCCAGGCCGTTACTGCCCTATCTCCCTCCTAGACTGTTCTGTGAAGATAGTAAAACATATCATTTTAGACAATCTGGAACTATGGATTATCGATAATAGTGTCCTGTCGAGGGTTCAGTATGGTTTCTGACATGGATTGGGCACCATTGAACATTGTCTTAGTCTGTACCTTATAATTAGTAACTATAAATTGCTTAAGAGCATTTCCATTTCTCTTGCTTTTATGGATCTTTCTAGTGCATTTGACAGATTCCAGTTTTGAGATCTTATGACCGCAATGGGATAGAGAAGGGCCTAGTGTAGTCCCTGAGAACATTACATTTTAATTTGTTTGCCTCAGTGAGATATGGGAACAATACTGGATGCTCTGACCCCGTTAGCCTCCAGCAAGGTGTTGGCAAGGTGTGCTCACTGGCCCTGATCCTTTTCCTGCTATATATTAATACATTACTATTTATTTTGCAAGGTTAGGCACTGATGTCTCAATAATTAAGCAAAGACTGGTGCCGGTGCTCCTTTATGCTGACGATGCTGTTTTGTTAGCCAGAACCTTTAATGGACTTGGACTTAAGGCTCTCGTGGCTAGTTTTGTGATCTTTATGGAGAGCCTTAATTTGGGAACTAACTGATCCAAAACTTTTGTCATGGTCTGTGACTCTAAGAACGTGAAGACCAAACACTCTGTATCAAGGCCACGTGTATTACGAGAGTGTGATCTTTTCCTTATCTGGAAATTACTTTAGATGAAAATCTAATCTGGGCTTCATATATGGTTAATTAGAGTGTAGGAGGCTGGCCTGATGTGTGGTCGGTAACTATGGTACTTACACCTTATACCAGGTCCAGTTATCCCTTATTAGTGTAGCGTAGTCAGTGCCCAGAAGCCAGGCTCTCTAGAGGTAGCTGTGGATGAGCAGCCAGGCTTATCTAGGAGGCATGCACAGCTCATGCAATGCCACTGTAGTCACACAGTACTCACACACATGAAAAAAACACTAAGGGCCTGATTACAACTTTGGAGGAGGTGTTAATCCGTCCCAAATGTGACGGATATACCACCAGCTATATTACGAGTTCCATAGGATATAATGGACTCGTAATACGGCTGGTGGTATATCCGTCACTTTACCGTCACTTTTGGGATGGATTAACACCTCCTCCAAAGTTGTAATCAGGCCCTAAGTGTTACAAGAATTAAGGTACTTTATTTTGGTGACACAAATACCAAAATTACCATAGAGGCCATACTCCCATAGGAGGTAAGTAATACCCAAATTATATACACTAGTATGCAGAATTAGAAAACAGTGCAATTAGTGAAAATCACAATAGTTAGAAATGGGCCTGGGGGAGCACAAACCATATACTAAGAAAGTGGAATGCGAAAGTCGGACCACCACCTAGGCAAGTGTAGTGTGTAGAGGGGAGCTGGGAGTACTTAGGAAGCCCAAAGGTACTTAGGAAGCCCACAACCCACCCCGGTGACCAGGAAAGCAGGAGTAAATCACAGTAAGTTTCCTAGAACACACAGACAAAGAAGAACAGAAGAATGTTGCAAACCCCAGAACAGACTGCAAGACACCAACAGTTGATTCCTGGACCAGAGGACCTGTAGAAAGAGGGGACCAAGTCCAAGAAACACAGAAGAGTCCAGGAAGGACAGGAGCCCAAACCAACCAAGAGTAAGTTGCAAGAAGTTAACCACCGGTGAGGAAGAAGAGTCAGCACTGCACCCAAGAAGACAGAGTCGGGTTCCTGGAGGGTGCAGGTGATGTCCCATGCTGGATGGAGGATTGCAGTCAGGTTTGTGTCGTTGGAGTCCACCAACAAGACTTGGCCCACGCAGAACTTGCGGTTAGCGGAAAATGTCGCTGCTGGGGACCAGGAAGGACCAGGTGGAGTCTACCCAGTAGGGGGAATCAGAGGGAGCCTTCAGCGAAACAGAGAGCCCACAGAAGACCAGGCAGCCCACACAGGAGTCCCGCAGGACAGGAACATGAAAGTTGCAGAAGAGGCCCACACAGCTCTACGAGAAAGGCTCCCATGCACAGGAGAACCACTCAGGGAGCTTTGCGTCATAGGATGGAGTGCTGGGGTCTGGAGCTTCAAGACCCATGAGGATCTTGGAGCAAGGATGCCACAAGCCTTGGCAGTTGTAAAAGATGCAGTGCACAAGGGTATTGTCTTGCGTGGGGAGGCAAGGTCTTACCTCCATCTAAGTTGGACAGTTGGAAGAGAGGACCATCTGGACCACTTCAGTCCACCACCCGTGATGCAGGATCCATGCAGCTCAGCAGGAGAGGGGATCCATATAGCCAGTCGTCGTCGCAGTTGGTGCCTGCAGAAGCTGGGGAGTGACTTCTTCACCCTAAGTGAGATTCCTTCTTCTTTCTAATGCAGACTGGAGACGGGCTGTCCTCAGAGGATGCAGGACCAGGGAAATGTTGTAGTTGCTGGAAGGAGCCGGAGATGCAATGTTGCAGAAGGCATCTTCCTTCTTTGATGCAGCTTGTTGGGTCCTGAAGAGTCCAGATGCAGTTTCTTCGGTTAGAAGTCAAAGTGGAGGGTGCGCGGATTCCTGCTGGAGTCTTGCGATCCGAATCTGAGGAACAACCCAAAGAAGAGACCCCAAATAGCCTTGAAAGTGGTATTGGTCACCTAGCTGGATGACCTCCTATCAGGAGAAGGCTCTGACGTCATCTGCTGGCACTGGCCACTCAGATGCTCCCAGAGGTCCCTGACAACCTTGAATACAAGATGGCAAAAGCCAGGGACCCTCTAGAGGAGCCCTGAGCACCACCCCTGGGGTGGTGATGGACAGGGGAGTTGCCACTCTTCTTTCCTTTGCCCAGCCTTCCTGGGCTCGAGCTTCTCAAGCAATAGGAGGGCAGAAACCTGTCTGGGAGGTGGCAGCAGCTTAGGCTGCCTGGAAACCCTCAGAAGGGTGTAATGGGTATACTGGGGGTCCTCTTAGGAGCCCCCAGAGTGCATGGAATCATACAACCAATGCTTGCAAAATCCTTGGGTATGATTCCAATATGTTTGATACCAAACATGCCTATGTTCGGAGTTACCATTATGTAGCTGGACATAGGTAGTGACCTATATCCAGTACACGTGTAAAATGGTGTCCCCACACTCACGAAGTCCAGGAAAATGGGCCAGGAGTTTGTGGGGGCACCTCTGCTAGTGCAGAGGTGCCCTTATACATAGGTACTTTCCACCCTGCCCTCTGGGCTGGAAGATCTACCTTGGGGTGACTTATAAGTGACCTGGTGTAGTGAAAAATGGCAGTGAAAGGGTGCTTGCATCTTTTTACACAGGCTGCAATGGCGGTCCTGCAGTAGCCTTTGATTGGGCTCCCTACAGGTGGCAACATATAGGCTGCAGCCCATAGCAATCCTCTGGAACCCCAATGCCCTTGGCACCTAGGTACCATATTCTAGGGACATATAATGGGGCACCAGTGTGCCAATGGTGGGTGAAATACAGAGGTAACCATGCCAAGAAATAGCGTTCTTTCCTAAAAGGAGCACCAGCTTCTCATGTGCAATTGGCTCTATTTTTACTTTTTCAGCATGCATGTGTGGAGATTTACAAGCACAGTTGTGTCCCTGTTAACACAAACACAAACGTGTGCTAGGGTTGAACCATACCGAGAGTGGGTTAACTACTGTTAAGAGAGATCACTTCTTTCTAGATTCCTTCTGGTCTCAGTTAGATGGAAACTATTTTTCCCACTTAGCGCCTCATTACGAGTCTTGTGGTCGGAACAGCTGACCACCAGAATTGTTGTGAGGAGACTTCTACGGTGCTGGCGGTCTTCCCACCAGCCCCATTACGAGTTTTCCACTGGGCTGACCCACCAAAACTAAGTTTTCCTCCAGTCAGCCCAGTGGAAAATGTGCTGCTGCATTGGACTTGGCTCCCCATGGACAGACAGCATGCATTCCGACGGTGCTGGGTAGCAGGGCCCCTGCACTACCCATGACATGGTCTTGGGCAGTGCAGGTGCCCCCTGCGGCCTCCAGCACTGCCTTCTGCCAGCCTTTTCATGGCGGTCAGATTGACATGAAAAGGCTGAAGGAAAGAGGCCTTGTAGTCATCCAGGTGGCACTGATTTCAGCTCTGCTGCGGCTGGTTACAGTCCTGATTGCCATCACCCCATTGATATCTTGGATTCTGGCAAGGACAGCGGTTTTTTGGCGGATGTGCCTGCCAACTTGTAATATGGCGGTTGGACTGCCACATCCACAGCGATCTGACCACCAAGGCAAGTCTGGCGGTCCTGGAACTGCCAGACTCATAATCAGGCCCTTTGTCAGTAAAACGTCACCACCATCAGACTTTGTCCTTGTGATGAAACATCTGACCAAACTCTGCAGCACTTTGACCCAGATTTATGAAAAGTGGTCCTATATTACATGTAGCATTTTTCTTGCGGCCCCTTGTGCCTCCCCCTACTGCCACCATATGGGCATTGTATTTAAAATACAGTGCACCATGGCTAAGGGAAGGAGGCAATAGTGTCAGAATTTCTGGCGCTAATCTTGAGCAGTACATAGGGCCCCTTTTTAAACAATGTGTGCCCCCTTCTAATGCCTGCTCTGAGCAGGTGTTAAAAGTGCCGAAAGAAACGATGCAAAGAAATCTCTTAGATTTCTTTGTGCCATTTTTTCGCCTCCCCTAATGTGGGAATACCCCCCTTGCATACATTATGTCTGGCGTTAAAGAGTTGCAAAGTGGTGCAATGCATGCATTGTGCCAATTTTTGAAGATGTCACGAAGAAAATGCATACTTAACACAACATTAACATAAAAAAATTACGCTAATGTGGCGCAAGGTGCCACACGGGGCTTGTAAATATGCCCATAGTTTTTAAAACAATAATTAATAACAACTGTTTGTCTGCTGTCACCCTTGCTTTTCTCACTGGTGATGGAACCCTTGGCTTTGCATATGCGTTGTCTGGGAACAAAATGGGGTATCCTGCTGTTGCACTTTGCTAACATTTCTGGACTCCAGGTAAACTGGACGAAGTCTTGTGCATTCACCTTCTTACCTGCGATCCAGGCCCCACACAGTGGTAGCTTCGGGACGTTTCTGACATGGCAACAACACACACTTCGCTACTTGGGTGTCCATGTTTACCGTACCCCGTCAGGCTTCTTTGACAGAAATATAAAACACACAGGGGGTGATTCTAACCCTGGCGGTCGGTGTTAAAGTGGCGGCCAACCCGCCAACAGGCTGGCGGTCCAAAAAATGGAATTCTGACCCTGGCGGGAACCGCCAACGCAGCCCGCCAACTTAACACTCCGACCGCCGCGGCGGTACAGACAAACAGCGCGGCGGTCACCGCCAACAGGCAGGCGGCAGACAATGTACCGCCCACACTATCATAACTCACCAATCCGCCACCTTTTCCGGGACGGGAGCACCGCCGATAAAAACACGGCGGAAACAGACTACGAACGGGAAAACGCTCACCAAAACACACTCCACGAGTACGGAGGACAGCATGGAACCCGAATTAAACATCCTACCTGCTCTCGTCTACCTTCTCATCTACCACGAGTACGAAGTCCGGCGCAGACGACAACGGTGAGTACTGCACCTACGACACACGGGAGGGGGAGGACGAAAGGTTACGGGCACACACATATGCGACCCCCCCCCCCCCCCCCCCAATCATGTACTCACCAATGCAGAGCACCAAGTCACAGTGACACCACCCAAACACCCCTGAAAAATGCTAGGACATAATCATATTTGGAATAAATATTTATGTATCAAAAAGCTCCAGAAAATTAGCGTACAACCATGAAAGATATCCACAACAAAACAAATGACATACACATCAGTGTATAACTGAAGTACCAAGTCCTGCACATCCTACGAATTCAGCATGTCCGTGGGCCAAAGTCTTGAGAAACAAGGGCAAAGCCCACACAGGAGACCTGAGTCCTTTGGAGAGAACACTGCAGGGGCATCAGATGTAAAAACTACAGGCACCTCAGGGGGAAGGGAAGGGGGGGGCACCACAGCCACATGAGTCCACGACGCCAGATCCACGAGGAGCCACCATGCCCACGGGACCATCCTGGGGAGTGCAAAGCCACAGTCTCTCAAGTCTCTGCAGTGGGTGGATTGCCCACTGGACCATCCTGGGGAGTGCAAAGCCACAGTCTCTCAATGTCTCTACAGTGGGTGGGCTGCCCACTGGGCCATCCTGGGGAGTGCAAAGCCACAGTCTCTCAAGTCTCTGCAGTGGGTGGATTGCCCACTGGACCATCCTGGGGAGTGCAAAGCCACAGTCCATCAGGTGGATGACAGTCTCCACTGGTCAAGGAGGAGGCATGGTGGGCACAATGAACCATCAACGGTGCTTGAGACGGCGGTGCCCTGTTCAGCGGTGCTTGAGACGGCGGGGCCCAGCGGAGCGGTGCTTGAGAGGAAGGGCCCAGCGGAGCGGTGCTTGAGACGGCGGGGCCCAGCGGAGCGGTGCTTGAGACGGCGGGGCCCAGCGGAGCGGTGCTTGACAGGAAGGGTCCAGCGGAGCGGTGCTTGAGACGGCGGGGCCCAGCGGAGCGGTGCTTGACAGGAAGGGCCCAGCGGAGCGGTGCTTGAAATTAAGGGCCCAGCGGAGCGGTGCTTGACAGGAAGGGCCCAGCGGAGCGGTGCTTGAGACGGCGGGGCCCAGCGGAGCGGTGCTTGACAGGAAGGGCCCAGCGGAGCGGTGCTTGAGACGGCGGGGCCCAGCGGAGCGGTGCTTGACAGGAAGGGCCCAGCGGAGCGGTGCTTGAGACGGCGGGGCCCAGCGGAGCGGTGCTTGAGACGGCGGGGCCCAGCGGAGCGGTGCTTGACAGGAAGGGCCCAGCGGAGCGGTGCTTGACAGGAAGGGCCCAGCGGAGCGGTGCTTGAGACGGCGGGGCACAGCGGAGCCGTGCTTGACAGGAAGGGCCCAGCAGAGCGGTGCTTGAGACGGCGGGGCCCAGCGGAGCGGTGCTTGACAGGAAGGGCCCAGCGGAGCGGTGCTTGAGACTGCGGGGCCCAGCGGAGCGGTGCTTGACAGGAAGGGCCCAGCGGAGCGGTGCTTGAGACGGCGGGGCCCAGCGGAGCGGTGCTTGACAGGAAGGGCCCAGCGGAGCGGTGCTTGAGACGGCGGGGCCCAGCGGAGCGGTGCTTGACAGGAATGGCCCAGCGGAGCGGTGCTTGAGACGGCGGGGCCCAGCGGAGCGGTGCTTGAGACGGCGGGGCCCAGCGGAGCGGTGCTTGACAGCAAGGGCCCAGCGGAGCGGTGCTTGAGACGGCGGGGCCCAGCGGAGCGGTGCTTGACAGGAAGGGCCCAGCGGAGCGGTGCTTGAAATGAAGGGCCCAGCGGAGCAGTGCTTGAGACGGCGGGGCCCTGTTCAGCGGTACTCTTCTGCACCGCGGGCCCTGTTCAGCGGTGCCTATCTCCACGGCGGGGCCCTGTTCAGCGGTGCTCTTCTGCACCGCGGGCCCTGTTCAGCGGTGCCTATCTCCACGGCGGGGCCCTGTTCAGCGGTACTCTTCTGCACCGCGGGCCCTGTTCAGCGGTGCCTATCTCCACGGCGGGCCCTGTTCAGCGGTACTCTTCTGCCCCGCGGGCCCTGTTCAGCGGTGCCTATCTCCACGGCGGGCCCTGTTCAGCGGTACTCTTCTGCCCCGCGGGCCCTGTTCAGCGGTGCCTATCTCCACGGCGGGGCCCTGTTCAGCGGTACTCTTCTGCACTGCGGGCCCTGTTCAGCGGTGCCTATCTCCACGGCGGGGCCCTGTTCAGCGGTGCTCTTCTGCACCGCGGGCCCTGTTCAGCGGTGCCCATCCAGCAGGTCAAGGGAGCCAGACCTGGCCTGGACTCCCTGTTCAGTCACCCTCGGACCGTGACGTTTCTGGACCCTTCGGGGACGGACTCCTGGCCTCCTTAGTGTCCTCCTTCCCAGCTGGGATGTGGCATGTGGGGTCCACCTTCTCCGCGCTCCTGCTGCCCTTCCGCTCCTTTGATGGGGCTCTCGGGCCCTTGCCTCCCCCAGATGGTGTGGGTGGTGAAGTGGCCGCACATTGCTCCTTGGGGGCAGCCCTGTCGGTCCTCGCACGGCGGTCCTTGGTTTTGCGGGTCCTCTTGCCGGGGGGGGGGGCTGGACGTGTCCTTGCTGCTGATCGATGTCTCACTGCTGCCAAAGGGTGGGCTCCAGAACCCAGGCACAACAGTGACACCCGAAGCTGGGATGGTGGTGGCTGCGGTGCTCTTGGGACTCTTTGAAGATGGATGGGGGAGGTCATCGGGGGGAAAGAGGTTAAGGTTAGCCAGGAAAAGTTTTTTAGGGCCAAGGTAAAGGGTAGGAGAAGTGGAGATGGAAGTGGAGGTAGAGGAGGTGGTTGTAGGAGAGTCAGGTGTGCTGTCATTGGGTGAAGGTGCTGGTGCTGTAGGCTGTCGTGAGGTGGATGGCTGTTGGGTGGGTGGCTGCCTGCGTTTGTGTGTCTTGGAAGAGGGGGTGACAGACACAGTGGGAGAGGACACAGGGGACGTGTACATGGCAGTGGGGGTGGTGACTGCACAAGTGTGGACTGTACTGGAGGGTGAGGTGGTGATGGAAGCACTGGCTGATGTTGGGGTGCATGCAGGTGTGAGTGTAGACGTCACAGGGAGGGAGGAGGGAGACGAGGAGGAGGGGGACACAGGGGTGGCAGTGGCTGTTGGCATGTCTGCATCTGGGTGTTGCTCGGGTGAGTGTTTGCGGGATCTGTGGTGCTTGTGTTTGGATGAGCTGCTCTTGGGTGTTGAGGTGTGTGCAGGCTGGTCTGATGGTGTGGATGGGATAGGCTGAGGAACAGGAGACAGAGACAGGCTGGAGGCAGTCAGAAGAGGGAGGCTGGAAACAGGGACAATGGCTGCCGTCAGTGCTGAGGCCAGAGCAGTGAACGCTCGTTGATGGGCAGCCTGACCCGAATGAATGCCCTCCAGGTACGCATTGCTCTGTTGCACCTCCCTTTGCACACCCTGGATGGCATTCAGAAGGGTCGTCTGCCCAACAATGAGCGTCCTTACCAGGTCAATGAGCTCCGCACTGAGGGCAGCAGGGGCAACAGGGGCAGGGGCTGAGGTGTCTGGGGCGAAGGAGACGCGCGCCTTCCTGGGCGAACCGGCACGGAGTGAAGACTGAGGGGCTGCTGGGAGGGCGGGGCTGGTGCGCTGGGTGGCGGCTGTACCTGTAGAGGCGGGGGGCACGGATGTTGCCGCCACCCCTAGGGAGCTCCCATCCGAGGACGTGTCGCTTTCGCTGCTCTCACCAGCGGTCCCCGTCGTGGTGCTCCCCTCGCCCTCCGGATCACTGGTGCCCTCGGTGTCTGTTCCTGGGCCCACCGGGGCCTTGTGTCCTGCAGCTCCCTCGTGCTCCAATGCCATATCTCCTCCGCCTGATGATGCTAATGCACACATGCACAAGAAGATGAAGAGAAAGGGTGGGGGGAGAAAAAAGAAGACCAGGTTGAGTGCATGCAATGTCAACACCGTTGGCGGAGAGGACAGACACAGGTGCCTAATGCACTAAGCCGCGCATTCGGGGTACACTACTCAGTACTACTGACTAAGACAACAGGCCAAGAGACGTCAAACGCGCACATGGGAGATGCTGGACCTTCAATGGCTGTACTTGTCACCCTACAGAGGTGGGGGCCGGGGGCACAGGGCCATGCCTAAGGGAGAGGACTACACTACAGAAAGCGCCCTGGCCTAATGTCACCCACAGCCCTCCTCCCCCACCCAGACGCCTCCACTGCGCAGAAAGATAGGAGAATGTGCTGATACTCACCCCCTTGTGTCTGCTGTGATGTCTTAAAGCGCCCATCCAATTCAGGGTAGGCCACCGCCAGGATCCGGGACATCAGGGGGGTCATGGTGCGACTGGCACCCCTCCTAGGTTGGGAGGCCATCCCCAGCAGTGTTTCTGCGGTCTTCCTTGTTCCGCGGCGGATGTCCTCCCACCTCTTGCGGCAGTGGGTGCCCCGTCTGTTGTGGACCCCCAAGGTCCGGACTTCCTTGGCGATGGCACGCCAAATCTCGATCTTCTGATGGGCGCTGACCTATTAGACATGTACAGGGTGGAAAGGAGGAAATCATCAATGGCCTGCATGTTAGATGTAATTGGCCCCCCCCACCCACTTTGCCATATGGCACATGCTCTCATCTGTCGGGCGTTGCACTCCTCATTCGCCCCCCACCCCACCAACTTACATCCACCCCAATCCACACAGGCATAGCCCATTCCATTAGCACCCGGGGTACTCACTTGTTGGTCTGGAGGACCGTAGAGTAGCGCACACTGGGGGAGGACCCCATCCACGAGCTTGTCCAATTCTTCAGACGTGAAGGCAGGGGCCCTTTCCCCAGTCACAGCAGCCATTGTATCTTCCAGACCTAGGTCACAGCAGCACTTGCAGTATAGGTCCTCTCCTGTGGATGATCAGGTCTCGAGTGATTAAGCAGATAGAAAATGGCTGTCACGTCCGCGGCGGTGCGTACCGCGGCGGTGCGTACCGCGACCGCCGGCGCACTTCGTTATTGGCTCCTGAAACCCATAGGCTTCAATGTTAACCAATGCGGCTTTGCGCCGCGGTCTTCGACCGCCTACCGCCACGGTGTGCCCCGCCAGCGCAGTGACCTCACATCCCATTGTCCCACTTCACAGGTCAGGCAGCCGCCATTTCAAGGGCCCACATGGCTTAATTTTGACTGCGACACACAGGCCTAGGCCTTGCATTGCCACACATACACGCCTTTCAACCCATTGCCATTCTTTAACTGTGCAAGCTGTCTGTACGTACCTGTGGTTTGGCTGACTCTGTGCTCCATGTTGTCCTTCCTAGGCACCGTCCGCTGGGACTTGGGATGAGAAAGAGGAATCCTCGCGTGTACCGACCGCTGGTGGACCTGTCGACAATGGAAGAACGCCATATAATCCTTCGATACCGACTTGACCGTGCCACTATCCATGAACTGTGTGCCCAGCTGGAGCCAGCCCCGATGTCCCCCATCCGCCAACCCACAGGGATTCCCCCTCTGGTGCAGGTTTTGTCAGTCCTCCATTTTTTGGCCAGTGGGTCATTCCAGACCACAGTGGCCATGTCATCTGGAATGTCTCAGCCTATGTTTTCAAAGATTTTGAGCAGAGTGTTGTCTGCCCTGATGAAACTCATGCGGAGCTACATCATTTTCCCCGAGGAGGGTGACTTGCCCACAGTGAAGGGTGATTTCTATGCCCTTGGACATATCCCCAACATCATTGGTGCCATTGATGGGACCCATGTGGCTTTGGTACCCCCAAAAGACGATGAGCAGGTGTACCGAAACAGAAAGAATTATCATTCGATGAATGTCCAGGTGGTCTGTTTGGCTGACCAGTACATCTCCCATGTAAATGCCAAGTTCCCAGGGTCAGTGCATGACGCGTATGTGATGCGAAATAGCAGCATCCCCTATGTGATGGAGCAGCTACAGAGACAACGTGTGTGGCTAATAGGTGACTCTGGTTACCCCAACCTGCCGTGGCTACTGACCCCAGTAAGGAATCCCCGGACAAGGGCAGAGGAACGCTACAATGAGGCCCATGGGCGTACAAGGAGGGTGATTGAGCGAACCTTTGGCCTCCTGAAGGCCAGGTTTAGGTGCCTGCATATGACTGGTGGATCCCTAATGTACTCACCAAAGAAGGTGTGCCATATCATTGTGGCGTGCTGTATGCTTCACAACCTGGCTTTGCGACGCCAGGTGCCTTTCCTGCAGGAGGATGGTCCAGATGGTGGTGTTGTAGAAGCCGTGGAGCCTGTGGAGAGTGAAGAGGAGGAAGACTCTGAGGACGACACAGACAATAGGGACAGAGTGATACAACAGTATTTCCAGTGACACCCAGGTAAGAATCACCCACGCCATTTCACAATTGCTTCTAGCCTCCTGCATCTGTACTTTCTGTAGTTCCCCACAGATGTTTTTTATTAATTTATGCCTTTCCCTTCCCTTCTCAGTGCTGTCTGACTCAGTACCTGACTTCTGCTTGGTTCGCCCATGAAATACAGCGTATTGACATTGGTATGTTGTCATGACTAATTGACAGAACAGAAATTGAACAGTAATATGTTATCCCTTTGTTAATAATACAGCATGACTCAAAACAGGTTTGTTTGCAAAATGTGATTTATTTACAGTGCTAGATACCGGTACATGTGATTCTAAGGGTGATGGGTGGGGGTGGAGGAATATCCATGGCAGAGTCCAGTTCCCAGTCTCACAGGTGCATTGTTCTTTTGCCTGTGGAAGGATGGAGCATAGGCAGTTCATGGTTGGACAGGGTGGCAATGTGGGACAGTGGGAAGACTTGAGGGGGTATGTCCTGCTGGCGGGGGTCTTGACATCCTACTCTGTCTTTTTCTTTGGTCTCAGGCTCCTCTTACGGGGTGGTTGTTCTTCAGCAGGAGGTGGGGTTCTGGGGGGCTGTTGAGGTGTTGGGACCTCCTGTCCACTAGCGCCGGCGGAGGTGGTAGGCTGTTCCTGGTCCGGCCTAGTGACAGGGGCCCTGTGTGGTGCACCATGGTCCCGCAACGCGTCCTCTATCCTGTGGAGGGCCAGGACGATGGTCCCCATTGCGGTCCCGATGATTCTCAGCTCCTCCCTGAACCCCATGTAGCGTTCCTCCTGCTGTGCCTGGATCTCAGTGAACCTGGCCAGTACCGTCGCCATCGTTTCTTGGGAGTGGTGGTAGGCCCCCATGAGGGTGGTGAGGGCCTCTTGGAGAGTGGGTTCCCTGGGCCTCTCCTCCCCCCCCTGTCGCACAGCAGCCCTCCGAGCTGCCCGGTTTCCCCCGGCCTCTGTCCCCTGGCCGGTGTGCCCGCTCCCACTGCCCCCAGGTCCCTGTTGTTGTTGGGGTGTCGGGTTAGCCTGGGTGCCCTGTAGTGGCAGACACACCGCTGATTGAGCTGTCCTAGAGACATAGGCATGGGCCCGCTGGGTGGGAGCTGTGCTGGTGTCGGCAGAGGGGGTCAGGTCTGGTGTGGCCTGTGTCTGGGTGAGGGGAACCGACTGCCCAGAGGTCCCCGATGGTCCGGGCTGGTCATCAGGTTCACTGTCGACAGAGCTGCTATCCTCAGTGTGGGCCTGTTCCGGTGGTGGGATGGACACTTCTGGACCCTCCTGGCTGGTGTGTTGTCGTTCGGGTCCTGCATGGGGTAAGAGAGTTTGGTTATTGTTTCTGTGTGTGCAATAGCATGCGTGTTGTGGGTGCCCTTGTCCCCCAGTGCAGGCATTCCCTGGAGGGAGGTGTTGTGAGGGTATTTAGTGGGGGGGAGGGGTTAGTGCAGTGGTCATGCTTAGGTGATGGGTGCCCATGGTTTGTGTTGGCATGCAGGAGTTGGTGTTGGGATGGGTGGGTTGTGCTGGTGAGACATTGTCAGGAAGGATGTGTGCTGGGGGGTTGGGGGTGAGGGTGGGGGTGTGGGTTGGCATGCTGGTGGGGTGTGGGGGATATAGTAGTTGAGATGGGACTTACCAGAGTCCATTCCTCCGGCTACTCCTGCGAGGCCCTGAGGATGCAGGATGGTCAAGACCTCTTGCTCCCACGATGTAAATTCGGGAGGGGTGGGTGGGGGTCCGCCGCCAGTCTTCTGGACCGCGATGTTGTGCCTGGAGACCATCGACCGGACCTTCCCCCGTAGGTCGTTCCATCTTTTGCGGATGTCCTCCCTATTCCTGGGATGCTGTCCCACCGCGTTGACCCTGTCCACGATCCGCTGCCATAGCTCCGCCTTCCTGGCTATACTGGTGTGCTGCACCTGCGAGCCGAAGAGCTGGGGTTCCACTCTTAGGATTTCCTCCACCATGACCCGGAGTTCTTGGTCCGAAAATCGTGGATGCCTTTGGGGTGCCATGGGGTGGTGTGGGTGAGGTGTGGGGTGGTGTATGTGATGGGGAGTGTGTTGGTGAGTGGTGCTTTGTGCTACTATGTGGTGTGTGTGATGGTGTAGTGTGCCTCAGTGTGTCTTGCTTTGGATTGTCTGCTGTGTCTCTCTCTCCTTCTCTCAGTAATTGGGGTCGCAGGGGTTTGTGGGTGATGTGGGTGTGTGTTTTATAGTTGGTTGATTGTGTGGGAGTGGTGTGTGTATGTGTATCAGGTGTGTGTTTTTCAAATTGTCCAATGTGGCTGTGTTTTGGTGATGTGTGTGTATTCTGACCGCGGCGGTGTGTAGCGCCAATGGAATACCGCGTTTGAATGACCGCCGTGTGGATTCGTGGGTCGTAATGGCATGGGCGTATTTCTGTTGGCGTGACGGTGGAGGTTTGGTCATCTCCAGTTTATCGCTGCCCGCCGATGTGGCGGGCTGCAGTGGAGGACGGATTTTTGGAGGTTTGGCCGTTGTGGGTCAGAATGACCGTGGCGGTTGACCGCGGCCGCGGCGGTGTTATGGCGGTCTTCTGACCGGCGGTAAGGGCATTTTACCGCCGAGGTCAGAATCACCCCCACAGTGTTCTCTACTAAAGTGCAGGTGGCTTTCTGACACACACTGCCCCTGTCGGTAACCGAAAGGTTAACACTGTTAAAAATGGTGGTGCCCCCTAGGCTATTGTATTTTTCGCTAACCTGTCCCATTACATACCAGTTGCTTTCTTCTGCAAGAAAAACAAATGTACATTTGGTTAGACCTTTCTTAAATGATTTAGCAAGCAGCGATATCTTCATCAGTTGACCATCTGGTCTTCGTTGTACAGCATCAGTATTATGAATGGGGTAACAGTTCATTAAAATTTGACCTTAATGCATCTAAACTGATAGAAGCAAAAAGTTAAGGAGCATAACACATCATTTCATTAGCTGAGAAAGAGAAAATCTGAGTTTACATCACCTAAACTTTGTTATATTAAATCCTTGAAAACAACTAGCTAAGTTTCTATTGGTCAGACTATAGAGTGTTTTAATTTCAACCAATAAACTCCGACCCACATTTCAGAATTATCTTTCTTCATTTTCTGCACCCACGATTGGCTCTTCTTCTCTTGCTCTTGATCACCGGTTTCCTCTCAACAATTACATTTAAACGGTGTAGAAAAACATTGCGGCCCGTATTTATACTTTTTTTAGCGCCGCATTTGCGCAGCTTTTTGATGCAAAACGGCGCAAACCTACAAAATACAATGGTATTTTGCAAGTTTGCGCCGTTTTTGCGTCAAAAAACGATGCAAATGCGGCGCGAAAAAAGAATAAATACGGGCCTGCATTCGCTCAAGCAGGTACAATTATTGTAACATGAAACACTACATTGAGCACTGGAGTCTTTTGTTTTTTCGTTCATACGTTATTATCTCATATCAGGAAACAAATGCTACAAGCAAGGAACATAACTTTTCCACAGTGAGCAAGTCACACATGATGCTTAAAAGAAATATTATTTTGCAGAGTAACAGTAATAAGCATCGTGCCATTGGAAAATTACCAAATCATGAGGCCTTTTAAACCAATGCTAAGCATTAAGAATAAAACATTTCATAATATTTAACTATTAATACTTTTAGTACATTTAAATACTCATCTTTTCAGTACATTTTTTCATTAGACAGTAATATTTCATGTTAATACACTTTGTTTATGGTGTCCAGCATATCAGCCACACAGCTTTATTTATTTTCTAATGCCTGATTTCAGTTAGGCCTTTTAATACGTTATTTCACATTATGTTTAAGTGACACAATTTTTTATGAATAATGTTTGCACTCTAACATCTCCACGCCCCCAATGCACTCCATCAATAGGGCATGATAGACAGCCCTCATCACTATACTTTAATCATATGTGTTTCATGTACTGTATCCAACTAAATTTGGGAATAACTGTAAATGCATTCTTGAGTCCTCTTTTTGGGGGCAGAGTGCTTTTGTTTCTGTAGTTCTATGGTCTATGTGATTGACTGTGTTGTATTGTTCTTACGTATGCTGCTACTGTTAGTTACATGAATCCATGACCCTGCAACTTGACTACACAGAATCTGTGTCACTATGGGGGTCATTACAAACATGGCGGTCCAGACCACCATGCTGGTGGTGTAAGAAATGACTTCCACTGGCATGGCGGTCTGGACCGCTATATTATGTTCATTCTGAGCCCGCCCAGGCGGAACTACGCCACTGACAGGCTACTGCCGCCAGGCAGCCTGATGATGGCGGAGTTCCTTATCCGACAGGGTAGCGCTGCAAGCAGCGCTGCCTGCCGGATAAAGAACCTGTTTCCACCAGCCTTTCCCTGGCAGTATCCCTCGCCATGAAAAAGCTGGCGGAATGGGGACCCCAGGGCTCCCGTGCACAGCCCCGTCGTGCATGTCACTGCACGATTTATGGGCAATGATATGCGCGACGGGTGCTGTTGCACTCGCCGCACTGCGGCATTGACAAAGGTTCCATGTGGAGCCGTCGGCAATGTCCTGGCCCAGCATTCCACAAGGCTGGCTGGTGGAAACACTGTTTCCACCCACCAGCCCTGTGGAATGTTCTTTATTAGGCCAGCGGGGTCCTCAACGGGCTGGTGGTCTGTGTTTAGACCGCCAGCATGAACACGGTGGGAAATCCCGCTGTGTTCATAATGAGGGCCTATAGTCTGTTACTCAGTGACTCGCCAAATCTGTTGTATGAACATGGAAAGCCTGTCTTGCCAATCAGTCTGCATCAGTAGCAGGCAATACTGTAATTGTATGATGTAACAGACTTGCATATGTGAAATACCAATAAAGAGATAAAAAAAAACAAATAGACGACTATTTTCAGATTAACATCAAATATATAAACTCTTCGAAAACAGATATTAAAAATGAACTATGCTTTTCCATAAAAATCCAGTAGATGGCAGTGTGGATTATTGAATACATCCATACACCAGTCAGCTTTCAGAATGTGAAAGCAAATACATAAGGTTTACATGAAATGTTGCCTGCAATGACGGAGCAGAACAGCTAACGTTCTTTTGTAAATCAACACTACTAAATAGTTCAAATGCATACAGATTCTCATCCACAAAAAGTAGCATGCAAGTTTTCTGTTTTTAAGCAGCGTTGTGATTGTATGAGATGTAAATTTTAAATGCACTAAAATATATTAAAACCCGATGTAAATGTATGAGTTAAAAAACTGTCTGATATGCCAGCTATTCCTTTAACATTCCATGAAAGACACGAGTATATATAGTATGCATTAACCCCTTAGCTGTTGGGCCTTCCACCCCCCTCAGTGCTGAGCCCTTTTTTGGCTATTTGGGGTAGTTTGCACTTAGGCCTGCATAACTTTTTGTCCACATAAGATAAACGCCAAATTAGCGTTCTTTTTTTCCAATAACCTATTGATTTTAAAGGTACCTAGAATTTGTGGGTTCCCCTGGAGGAGATCAAGAAATTAGCCAAAATAAAGCAAAAATTTCATTTTTTTTTCTTAATGTGAAAAAAGGGCTACGGAAGAAGTGTGCTTTCTTCCCTGAAAATAGCATCAACAAAGGGTTTGCAGTGCTAAAATCACCATCTTCCCAGCTTTCAGGGGCAGGCAGACTTAAATTAGAAAAACATATTTTTCAACACAATTTGGCATTTCACTGGGACCCCATTTTAACTATTTTTTGTGCTTTCAGTATCCTTCCAGTTAGTGACAGAAATGGGTGGGAAACCAATGTTGGATCTTGGAAAGCTAAACACTTCTGAAATGTAGACAACATTCTGAATTTGGCAAGGGGTCATTTGTGTAAATCCTACAATGTTTTACCACAGAAAATAACAGCTGAAATTAAATAAATATTGAAATTGAGGTTAAAAAAACTGCCATTTTTCTCCTTGTTTTACTCTGTAACTTTTTCCTGGGATGTCAGATTTTTTAAAGCAATATATTGTTACGTCTGCTGGACTCTTTTGGTTGCACGGATATATAGGGCTTGTAGGTTCATCAGGAACCCAAGGTACGCAGAGCCCATAAATGAGCTGCACCTTGCAATGGGTTTTCATTCCATACCGGGTATACAGCAATTAATTTGATGAAATATAAAGAGTGAAAAATAGGTATCAAGAAAACTTTTGTATTTCCGAAATGGGCACAAGATAAGTTGTTGAGAAGCAGTGGTTATTTGCACATCTCTGAAATCTGGGGTGGCCATACTAGCATCAAATAGAAGCCTTTTTTACACACTGTCTTACATTTGGAAGTAAAAAATGCAGAGAAAGACAGGCAATAACACGTGTTCTGCTATTTTGTGTTTCCCCGTGTCTCCCGATAAAAATGGTACCTCACTTGCCTGGGTATGCCTAATGCTCGGGACAGGAAATACAACATGGACACATCACATTTTTACATTGAAAACTGACATGTTTTTTGGAAAGTGCCTAGCTGTGGATTTTGATCTCTAGCTCAGCCTGCACCTAGAAAAACCTACCAAACCTGTGCATTTGTAAAAACTAGACACCTAGGAGAATCAAAGATGGGGTGACTTGTGGGTCTCTGATCAGGTTCTCTTACCCATAATCCTTTGCAAACCTCACAATTTGGCCAGAAAAACACTTTCTCCTCACATTTTGGTGACAGAAAGTTCTGGAATCTGAGAGAAGCCACAAATTTCCTTGCACCCAGCGTTCCCCCAAGTCTCCTGATAACAATGGTACCTCACTTGTGTGGGTAGACCTAGTACCCGCGACCGGAAATGCCCCAAAACACAAAGTGGGCACATCACATTTTCCCAAAGAAAACAGAGCTGTTTTTTGCAAAGTGCCTAGCTGTGGATTTTTGCCTATAGCTCAGCTAGCACGTAAGGAAACCTACCAAACCTGTGCATTTTTTAAAACTAGACACCTAGGGGAATCCAAAATGAGGTGACTTATGGGGCTCCCACGAGGTTCTGTTACCCAGAATCCTTTGCAAACCCCAAAGTTTGGCCAAAAAAACACCTTTTCCTCACATTTCGTGACAGAAAGTTCTGTAATCTGAGAGGAGCTACAAATTGCGTAGGCCTAGTGCCCGCGACAGGAAATGCCCCAAAACACAATGTGGACACATCACATTTTCCCAAAGAAAACTAACCTGTTTTTTGCAAAGTGCCTAGCTGTGGTCTTTGTCCTCTAGCTCAGCCTGCACATAAGGAAACCTAGCAAACCTATACATTTTTGACAACTAGACATCTAGGGGAATTCAGAATGAGGTGATTTGTCACCAGTTTCTGTTACCCAAAATTCTTTGCAAACCTCAATATTTATTAAAAAAAACACTTTTTCTTCAAATGTTGGTGATAGAAAGTTCTGGAATCTGAGAGGAGCCACACATTTCCTTCCACCCAGCATTCCCCCAAGTCCCCCGATATAAATGGTACCTGAGTTGTGTGGGTAGGCCTAGTGCCTGTGTCAGGAATAGATCACACAACTTTCAATGTTAGTCCTTACATGAGGGCAACTGTAGACCCTGGGGTGATCCATTCCTGACGCAGGCACTAGGTACAGGCACTCAAGTGGGGTATCGTTTTTATCAGGACAGGTGGGGAAACACTGGGTCGTAGGAATTTTGTGGCTCTCAGCATATTCCTGTAGTTTGTGTGCAGGAATGCAAGGAAAAAATCGAGTTTTTATTCAACATTTCAGCTTTGCACGGTATTCTGGGTAAGAAAAATTTGGGGAATCCACATAAGTCACACCTCTGTGGACTCCCTGGGATGTCTAGTTTCAAGAAATGTCTGGGTTTGGTAGGTTTCCCTATATGGCCGCCGAGCCCAGGACCAAAAACGTAGGTGCCTACCTTACAAAACCAGGTTGTTTTGTGATAGATAATTGATTGATGTCTCTACAATACGATTTGGGCAATTGAATTTGGGGTTGAACTAAATTGGGGAGCTCCCAAGAGAGCACTCTGTCAGTGCTTGCTGCCGCATGAGCCTGCTCTCTGGGTTGGGCGAACCTGCTATTGTCCCGCTGCACAGACTATGCTCGCGAAGGGACAGCAGAACTGTCCTCATCACTTCCCTCATAATCACTGGATGAGGAGTTATTGAATGGGACTCCACCGACTGTAAAACCACTCCCAGAGTCTGCGCCATTGCCCTATCCAGCCGATGCTGTCTCAGGATCTGCTGTCTCAGTCTCTGATTCTACGTCAGAGCTGTCCTCTATAACCTGAGTTAGGGTTGAGCAGCAGTCATCCAAAGAGATGTCATCTCTGCTACTGGCTAAACTGTTGCTCTAAAACCTCTGATGACCTGGACCAGGGAGGTAGGGTGGCCGTCAGCCAGAGGCCGACACCTGTACTGTAAAGGTTAAGTATTATTGTGTACGCCCTAGCCTGTTACAACTGTCCTCAAAGTTGTACTCACTCAAGGCTAGGGGCTACAAATACCAACACAGATCCAGGCATCTATTTAATATGTCTATCTGGATTTTGATGGTCAGCATCCAACGCACCACACCCCACAGTGTAGCATATTGATGCTAAGTGCACTAGGACCCTTATGGTTCTGGGTGGACTTGGAACAGAAACTATGTGATATTCTGGGGAGAGGTCAGGGTGTGATTTGTGGAAGTATGATGTAATGAGTAGTGTGTGAATAGATGTAGAATAAAGAGATGCTCCACCGCAGCTCCTGTGTGTGGCATAATCTATTTGCATGCTCCAGGGCTGGGGAAGATGCTACAACTGGCGATGAGTAAAGGATTATGTGCCCATAGACAACAAGATTGATCCCCCTGAGAGTCTGCAGGAGTACCACACACTGCTGGTGGATGCCACATGTGCCTAGAACCTATGAAAAGCAGTTTGGAACTGGCACACATAGAGTCAAAGCACTGCTGCAGCCCAATCACAGGTGAAGAAGCAATCAAAGGCCCTGCAGAGGAGGATATTCAAAACCCCCTCCAATACCACTGGTGAGGTTGTTGGCAGAGGCACTGTGCTTCCCCTTGAACGTCGAGCAACTATTCAGATAAAGCTAGAAAACAATCACAACACCAACAAAGTATGAGAAACAGAGAGCATACTCACATTCAGGGGCAATTAAAGCATACTGCGACACAAGCCTTTTATCAGAGTCACCCTGCATAGCGAAATCTGCATAACGACATATAAGGCAATGGTAGCAGAAGGAAGCACGAAATACAATGCAGCTTTGTTTTTGAAGCCACCACCACCCGTTCGCCTCAATCAAAAAGCAGAACTTTGAAGCCAGATGGACTACGTGGATTGAAACATTTGATGAATTAATAGATGCACTAAGAGGAAGAAGATGATAAGAAAATCATCAAGTATTTGAAAAACCTTTCAACTTGGTACGGAAAAGTGAAAGAAGGGCTGGAAGCCAAGTTCAATCCAATAGCAAATGTTGATTATGAAAGGTATAGCTTCAACAAAGCACAACAACAGACTAATGAAACAATGGATGAGGATTTTAAAAGACTTGATACACTTATTAAGCATTGCACGTTCTGTGACTTTACTGATAAAGAAACCATATATCTCAGAATCATTGATGGCTGCCTTTCAAATTCTTTTAGTTTAGAAGGCGCATATCGAGAAAGAGTCTAGAGAAAATGTTGATGACTGTGAGAGCAGGGGGATGTGCAGAAAGACAAGCTGCTGACATGGAAGCAGGGACAGCTCACAATGAATGAGTGTAGATCATGAAAGGCAAGCACAAGAACAATAACAATTGCACATAAGTTGACATCATCAAAGAAAACAAAACTATGCTTCTGATGTAGATTACCCTTTCCCCATAAAAGTAAATGCCCAGCCCTAGAAAAATCTGTAAGGGTTGTGGGTATAAGTACCACTTCCATAACTGTGTGTCAATCTAAGGAAAAATCAAGTGTGTTACGACGGAAAGAAAAGATATTTGTGAGAACATACCAGAAGCACTCTTGCCACATCCACAAAACCATAAAAGCAACATCAGCTATGACAAGTAGAGACCAAGAAAAATCAATCGTTATCAAGTTCTGCGTACAAAAGTTCTTCAACATTGTTATCAGTACAAGCCAGGACAATGGATGCGTGCTGATGATGTCCACCAAAAAGTGGCTACACCTGTGGGGTTAGCTGCCTGTGAAGATAAACGAATTTCAAAAAACAACTCACCAAACAAAGCACTGAACATCCTTCAGGTACTGTCCCAGAATTACATTGAAGGTAAACGGTCACCCCATATCCTTCATCATCGACAGTGGGGCATTGATTATTTTCATGCCAGTGGAAAAATGTAAGTCTCTCGTCCATGCCATGCCTCACTCCTTTAGACATAAAGGTATATACCTAGGCAGCTTCTAAGCCGCTATAAAGCTAAATGTTGTTCACAGCAGCAATGCAACACAAAACATTGTCAATATGAGCCACCATTCATGTCCAACACAAATCTGCCCTCAGAAGTCTAAAGTCAATAATACAAGGGGAGGGTGCTGGAACTGCAATACGTTTCTCATGGTCTCCTTCGTCCCGTCTGTGTTGCTGCTAGAAACATACAAAGGCTAAACACTATCCAATTATCTAAGGCACTGTTACAACTTTACAGTGTCATATGTGTGTCCCTGAAAGTTCACGCTCAGGCCGCAGGATAAATAAACAAAATGATTAAAGCTGCATGGAAGGCAAGCACTTTTTTGTGGAAGCACAGAACTTCTGCCCAATCAAAACATGTACTCCAGGCTCCCTATATCAAAGTAGCGCCAAAGTCCCTCTCTAGTGATACTCACATAATTGTCTAGAGACAACTTATCTGTCAAACCAGATCATGAAAAGGGGCAAAGTGATAGCAGTGTCTTACATACTATTTGGAACAGGAAGTGACAATTTTATTTATATTCGGACAGAAATCAGATTTTAAATTTCTCATTGTATACTCTTTAATATCTAATTTGAGTGATGAGAGAAAAGGAGGAGGGATTTGATTCTGCAGGGACTGAGTGTAAAGCAGAGTCAAGTAATCAATTCTGACTGTGAATGGTTGTTTGTGAGTGGTTGGATAATGTTATTTGGTTCTTATTGCCTTTTAAAATATATATTAATTCATATGCTGAATATCCATTCATTTGTATTATAACGTAAACTTCATGGTATTTGAATTTTCATGTATTTCCTCAGATAAAGCACTGGCTTTTTTAACATTAGTCATTTGTGAATTTGTTCATTCACTTGTCCATTCCAATAACCTAACCCACTCATCTATACATCCATCCTCCCACCCACCCATGCGCATACCCATATATGCACACACACATCCATGTATGGACTTAATGTATTTGTTTATACATTTCTTTCATCAGGTACCTGTCTGCCTACTTTACACTGGGAGATGATGACTCTACACCTCATTTTACGGCTTTATTTGTTCTGCTCTTTAGCAGCTGCTGAGTTATCCCGACCATCAGGCTGTTACCTCAGTTCCCCCAGCATTCATGCTTACTCACAGGAAGGAACAATAATTTTGGGGGGGCTTGCTCCAGTTCATCTAGAAACTGTTTACACTGAAGCAGCAAATCTCTTCATAGAACCACCTGCTGTAAGGCGATGTGCAAAGTAAGTCTCACTGAATGTTTCCTTGGACTTAACATTTGTGTAAACCAACTCAACATGTAATATAAAGAAATTAATAAGAGGTAAACTGCATGGTGGTACAAAAAAGCCATTTCAGAATTATGATCACAAACCACTTGGTCTTCGTTCTTCTGGTTTATTATGTCTCTAGAGCTCCTTGAATGATATTATTTCTGCAATGTTATCCAGGGTAAGGTGCACCGCCAGTTTGCTATTGATGGGGTGGATAACTTACCTAGGAGTGCCTTCCCCCTTGGATAACATCGCCATTCCAAATCAGACCCTTAAAATATGGACGGAATTTCAGAAACTCATTTGATGAATGCTGTTCTTTTAATTGTACTATTTATGTGAAAAGTTACAAGAATTATACACGTAGGATTGTTTTTCAATGCTAAAGCTTCACCATTTTTTTCCAATGCTGCTTTGTAGAGAAGGCCAGGTTGCAGGTGTCACAAAATAATCATAGAGAAAGGGTGATAACAGATATTTGTCACAATAGAAATCACATATTGTTGGTGTTATACTTATTTTAGGAATTGTGGTGAATCCTAATCTTATTGCACTCACCAATGGCAATATTCTGCTGGGATTTTCTCTAATGATTTTATCAAGGAAATTATAGTTAGTCCTCCAAAAAGCTAAAATTAAATATTAAGACTCTGTTTTATGGGCCATATGTATCGTTAGTATGGATAGCGATTATCTAATTGCGATTCTCTGTAAATCACAATTAGTTAATTGCTAATCCTATTCCTAAAATAAGAAACTCAATGAGTTTCATTTAGCGCTAATGGGTTGCAAATTGACCTACCTCAGTAATATTAATGAGGTAGCTCGCTATTTGTGACCCACTAGGAAATGCAAAAATCACAGGGATGGCGACCTTCTAGGGTCAGCAGACCACCATGTCTGTAATTACTTTTAAACAAAGCAGTCTTTTTTTTAAACAAAATGCAGCCCGTTTTCCTTTGCAGGATGTGTTTAAAATAAGAAAAATGAAAAGTTTTCTTTTCATTTTTTTAAGAGTAGGTAGTGGTCCAAGGGACCAGTACCTGTTCTTAAAAAGCTCTTGAAAAGCGTTTTCACCACCATTCACAAAGGGGAAGGGGTCCTTGCTTGAAGTAGGTGGTAAAATGTGAATGTTTTGCAATTGCATTTCAGTCACAAAACATTCTTGCATACTGCTGCAAATCAATATTAGGAAGGGACGTCCTGAACATGCCCCTTCCTAATAGGGAATCAGTATGTGTTTGAAAATCGAAATTGCGATTCGGTAACATGTTACCGAATGGCAAATTGGAATTCATACATACCAAAATGCATTTTACTGGTCACAAACTCCCCTATTCTGCAAATTGGGCCACTTGCGACCAGAAAAATGCATGATACATATGGCCCTATATGTTGGGAAATATTTTTTCCATTCATATAAGAAAAAAAGTCTGGTTTACAATGAGTTAATGAAATATGTACTTCCAACAGTAGCAGCAGTTTGTCAGTTGATTCTCTAGTGGTTTTCCCATAGCTTTTCCAGAGTTTAACTAAACAATTCGAAAGCTAACATTCTGTAAACATAGCAACAGTGAGATCCTCTTGACCCACAGGTTGCTGCAATAGAAACTGTTGAATTTAAACCTTTCCTTTGGAACAGACTGTAATAAATGAGCACTCAATGGTTAATGAAGAGTGGAAACCAGTAGCCTGTGAAGACAAAGTATGAGTTTCAGTCATTTATGGCAAAAACAACATTTCATAGGGCTGAATTTAGTTAATTAAAGAGAATATACTATGTCAAACATTCTCTTTCCACACCTAGGGGCTCATTTACAAGCCTCTTGCGCCGCCGTAGTGTCAATTTCTTTTTATGCTATGGTGGCACAAAACAGTCCCCGACCCGCGCCGTATTTACAAACTGGTATAATGTCACAATTGCGCCAACGTGTAAACCCTTGCGCCACATTATACCTGCAGCAAGTATAATGTATGGAAGGGAGACGTTCCCCCGCTTGGAGGCCCAAAGAAATGGCACAGTGAAACCTACAAGATTTCACTGCACCATTCTAGCATTGTTTTCTAATGCCTGCCCAGGGCAGGCATTAAACTGACGTTATACTATTCTCCCTGAGCTTTGCCAGGCTAGCATCAACATTTTTGACGCTAGTCCAGCAAAGCGCCACAACTGCTTCAAAAATGTTGATGCAGTTAGGCTTGCGAGTGCCATGATACGCTGTATTATAAATACAACTACGCTGTATTATATATACAATGCTACCAAGATGTCGTTAGGGGGGCCCAGGGCAATGCAAGGAAACCGGCACATCAGAGTTGATGCGCCAGTATATGAAGCCCCTAGTTCCTTAGATTATCCATCCTCTCTCTTGCTGAATACTTGCTTATGTTTAAAAGAAGAACATTTAAATGTTTGAAAGTAGATTTTGATAGCTGTGCGGGGAGTTATTTGTAGAAACAGGATTCATATTTAAAATAATAGGTTTTTGCTCCCAAAAGTGGTGAAACCCTGCTAAAGAGTTGATGTTGTGCATTTAACTTCTTCTCTTTTAACCAGTTTATGTGGTTAGTAGTTGCTTCTCCCACTGTGAATGTAAACTAGTTTCAAAAGTGTTTTAATGAGAGCTAAACCTAAGGAAATGATAAAAACACATTTCAAATCCATTTTTTATATTATTATTATTATTATTATTATTGTTATAGTCTATAGCACGTCTCCCTGTATACTTTATAAGTGACTACATTCAAAGGTAATTATTAAAAAATGCGTAGATAACATTGCAAATCAAAAGAACAATAAGTTAGCAATTTTAAAACACTGTGAAAACTGTCATGGACTTCTTTAGCAGCCTTTCTCCCAATGCTATTTTTTTCTCTGACCTAGGTGATCTTCACAGGCTTCTCTGAAGAGAAGAAGGCGTAGCAATATGTGGGTTGCTAGCATAATGAGAATTGCCTTAGGTAACTAGCTATGTATCTCCTGGGTAACTATTAACCGGCTAAGAGCCAAATAAAATTCCACATTGTTGTAGTCTACAGCCGTCTGATTTATAGTAGGGAGTAATCAGGGCCACTGGAATTACGCGATTGTGCTGCTGCGGCTTTTTCTTGCGTAAATATGGATTTGCTGCATTTGCCACATAATCCTTCACCTGCTGCATAATATACTGATTTTAACATAACGAACAATGTTGTCTAGTTCAAACGGTTGAGAAGTTACTAAACGCAGCAAAATGTGTTGCTGCACAGTAGATGCCCTTTACAAAAGTTGATGGTTAGGTAGCAGTGACGGGTTCACTGCACTACCCCTAGCTGTGAACCAGACAACTGGAGACTCCAATATAATCACAGACAGAGAAACAGGATGCTCTGTCCATCTTTTCTCACCAGTGCCACTAAGAAACGCCAACACCTGGGAAAGTACAAACTGCACTTATTTTGAAAAGGCTATATGTTTCATACTTTAAAATTACCAGGCACACTGATGGCATGTTTCAGAGTTTAGTGGACAGGTTACTTAACAAACTTGGCAGAGAACCCCGTCTGCTAACACCTTAGTTCACCCACTCAAATTTCGACTTGGGTGAACAGTCATTTTCACTCTGAGGAAAATTTAGACCGATTGTCACATGGGCATTGGGGTGTTGAGCATTTCGGACTATTCATCCTATTAGGACAGATGTTCGGATGGATTTTTTTATTGTGGCGTGCCAGGAAAAGCTTAACAGTCACCAACAAGAAAAAAAATTACCTCCACGTACTGGGAGAAAACCTCCAATGTGTCATTTATTTGTATCACGGAATAAAAACTCAGTTTGAAAAGTTTGTTTTTGAAAAACAAAGCATTTTGTAGAGCATCCACATTAAACATGCTGGCCACTTAGTAAAGCCACTGTGAATTCAGTGACACTGAGATGTTTGCAAAGAAGGCATAGATTTCTAAATATAGTGGAATGGCGGGCCTCGTGTCAAACTTTAAGTAAGACGCAGCAAAAAAACTTCACTTTTAATTCTAATTCCGTTGCAACCTGAAAACAGTGAAGATTCCTCCAGTGTCGTAGATTATGTACATACCAACCGAGCAAATCTTCTACTCTGCCACCTCTTATACTATTCTTAGCAGTGAGTGACACTCTGTAAATTGAAAATAGGTTTGTGATTGTCTAGTTCACATAGTTTTAGACAATTAATCTAGGAAGCAGTCACTGGTGCCAAATCATCCCAAACCTCCAACGTGGCTCAGCCATCTGCAATTGCTGCTTTGGAACCTCTGGGGGGGGGGCAGCAGGAGGGAAAATAACGTCAAAATAACATCAATCAGAGCCAATTATGGAACATTCTCCCAACGACTTGGTACAGCTCAAAGCAGACTCACCATCATGAAAAGAAGCATAGGTCGGATTCTGGCTTGAAGACAAGATATCTGGTCTGTTTACAAAAACAGACCTCCAGGGTCGCTCCAGGTGAGAAAATGTACAATATAATGGATTCCAGGACAGAATTGAGGATGACAATGTGGGAAACTTTCTCCCACAAATCCCACCAACCAGGTTGTGCATTAAATTTTCACCAGCACTCGAGTTCCATAGTCTACTCAGAATCGGTACATTGAACCCCTCCAACTTGACACCACCAATTGCTTTTTTCAGATAGACACCCACAAGAAAAGCAGGTGATCAGGGACGCAAAGAAGAATGGAATCGGCACAGTCAAGAGCTAACAATCTATATTTCTGCTTACTTATGTAGTGCAACTAATAGAAAATAGAAAGACATAATATGTGGGAGCCCACAACCATGCTGATGATAACCATAAAGGGTTACTCCAAGGAATATCTTGAACAAGAAGAACTGAAACATTTTTAAGACAGTGTAGAATCATCAAACTCTCCATGGAGGGCAACATGATAACCATGAGCTAGCAAAACCAGAATGCTCTATTACTCATCAGGCTTCCAGAGCATACCACATAGTTCAAATGAAGATAACTTAAACCAAATTGCAGAATACTTTGTAAGAGACATTGACAAATCCAAATTCTCATTGAAATCTGTGGAGGATGTTACCAAAATCCCAGGACCAAGGCTTGAACCCTCATATTGACATGGACTCTCATACAGCCTAACCTGAACCTAACAAAAATTAACTTATATACTTACAGTCTGCAATCTGAGATGGTCAAGTCTCTGAAATTGCAGAATCCTGACATATCTGGAATATCAGAGTTGACCTCAGACTTATAGGTGTGTGCCCTGGGAACTACTAAATTGTACATCCCAGAATATTACCTCAGCAACATGCCTACGGGTGAATGAAAAGGAGAGTGTGTTAAACCTCAGTTTCATGAGGCAATGGGTCCCTTTGATAAGGCACCTTAGGATATGTCGAAATACTGTCAAATAAGTAAGAACAGACTCAATAATAGAATTCTAGAGCAGGATAAAAATATTAAAGGATTTATTATAAAAAAGGTGTGGTACATAAATTGCAAATTCAAATGCACCAAATCATTACTAACAAGGCTCTCAGTAAGCAGGGCAATACAGAAAAAGGTGCAAAATGATGGTCAGACTACTGCAACGTTAGCAGTCTGACCGCCATATTACAACCCTGGTGGGCGGACCCGCCAGGAGACTGCCATCTTCTCCAGGAACATGGTTCCTAACGGGGTGACAGCGGTCTGAGTTGTACTCCGCCAAGGCAGCGGTGAACTCAGTGCTGCCTGGCTGATTACAACTCCCCTTAATGCCAGCCTATCCATGCTGTCTGACTGCCACAGAAAGGCTGGCTGTAAGTGTGTGCTGGGGGCCACAGGGATGCCCCTGCACTTCCCATGGCATGGGCAGTACAGGGACCCACTGCCCAGCACCATGGGAATGCGCACTGTCTGCAAAGCAAATTCAGAGGGTGCTGGTCGGCCCCCTCTGTGCTATGGTATAGGACTCGGCTCCATTAAGGGAGCTGAGTCCTATGTTGTACCACTGTTCCTGCCGGACCGACTGGTGGGGAATGCTCTATTACAATGTTCCCGCCAGTCAGCCAGACGGGAACATTGTAATAGGCCGGGGGACAGTGGCGTCATCCCTGCGGCTCACTGCCCGTGTGGTAATGAGGCCCTAAGTCCTAAATAAGCAGGAAAATTAATAAGAAATCAGATAGAATCCATGGTAGCGCCCAAGAGAATCAGGAAAGTCTTCTCGCTCAACCCCAAAATCCAGGGTTTGTTTACAGCTTAATCAAGACAGAGGTGAAAGGATAATATTGGAGTCCACTTATATATCCCACACTGTACTAAAGCTGACGCACATATATTGCAAAGATCACTGTGCTCAAAAGGTAAAGTGTTCACCCCACACATTTTAAGTTCACCAAAAGGTTTGTAACAGCACAACAGTCCTTCAGCATACAATGATATATAAAGTCCAATGTAAATCGAGGTCCTAAAATTCGGTATTGTCATGTTTCCAATCTTTATTGCTTCTCAATAATGAGTCGTTTAGACAGATACATGGGACAGTGATGAGTTACAGATTTGCCCCTTCTGATACTAACCTCTTCATAGGATGGCTTGAGTCAGGGTAAGTCTGGGGTCCAAGTGGTGCTAAATGGAGCAACTATATTTTCTATTGGGGAGAGTGGATTGATGATTGTTTTATGATCTGGACTGGAGATGAGACTTAATTTAAATGTTTTTTGGAGTATTTGAATATGAATGATTCAAATACGCATTTATATATTACGATAGTGCTGAACCGATATCATGAACATTAGGATCAACATTAGACTGTTTCGCAAACCAACTTATTGTAATTTGATCTTGCAAGTGATCAAGTAGCATCCAAAATGCCAGATAAATGCTTTTCTGTTTGGCGAAATGATAAAGGCCTGACAGAACTGTAGTGAGGAACATGAATTTCATAGTTGTTTACTAGATATGGAGATGAGATTTAAACAGAGGGGCTATGTTACACATATAGGGGGTTATTCTAACTTTGGAGGAGTGTTAATCCGTCCCAAAAGTGACGGTAAAGTGACGGATATACCACCAGCCGTATTACGAGTTCCATAGGATATAATGGACTCGTAATACGGCTGGTGGTAAATCCGTCACTTTTCCGTCACTTTTGGGACGGATTAACACCTCCTCCAAAGTTAGAATAACCCCCATAATTTTTTAAGCTAGTAATAGAATCTTGGGAGTTGACGGAAAGAGTACACTTGGTGATAGCACACAGAATGTGGCGAGTTCCAATAAAGTACAGCTGATTAGTAGTTTCAGTTGGAACTCATATAAGTGTTTGAAGAGATATTGGCACTTACTTCAATCTGACAGAATATTAAGTGGATTTAGCACAGACCAGCCTCACTTTCCAAACAACACACACACAGATGAGTTGGTTGACACAGCACTTTATTTGGTTCTACAAGTGTAGACACTGTGGTATGTGCAGGTTGGCCCTAGATAAAAACCAAGGGGGTTATTACAACTTTGGAGGAGGTGTTAATCCGTCCCAAAAGTGACGGTAAAGTGACGGATATACCACCAGCTGTATTACAAGTCCATTATATCCTATGGAACTCGTAATACTGCTGGTGGTATATCAGTCACTTTACCGTCACTTTTGGGATGGATTAACACCTCCTCCAAAGTTGTAATAACCCCCCAAGTGTTTTGATAATGAAGTGGATGAAAAATTTGATATTTTATATGAATTTCAACTGTGGCACTAATTTTGTTGTATATATACTTGTGTGTAAATGAAATCGTATTTATATGGGGAGCTCAATCAGAGCCTTAAGAAATAGGGTTGGTGAGCATATGAGAGCATTGAAATCAGGTGATATGAAATTTCTGATAGCGGCTCATGCCATGGAATGTGAGACACAGAGACAAAATAGAATGTTTTAATTTTTTTCAGATAGATCATGTGGACAGGGACCCCTGGGAGGACATTTTATGAATTTATGGCGATGTGAGGTCATTTGCATTATGAGATGATGAGCAGTAGAGAGGGGATTGAATATAGACCATGAATTGCAATATTGTTGGGAGAGATTGAGCCAATCCCTAAATTGTAAATGTGAAGTATGTGATATTTGCTACCAATTCATTATGAAATTGATGCATTGAATGTTTTTAATATGAGACTGATGGTCTTAGAAATATTGGGGGACAGATACATGCATCTGTGTGTACATATCATTGATACACTGGTTTTAGTCAATTGTTGTTTAATTATTGATGTCACCGTAAGAACTCAATTGTAATGTGGAAGATGCAGTATTGCCTCTCCATTTGCTTATGAAGGTTATATATTGGAAAGTTTCCAAATACAAATTTCTAAAACCCCTACCTTTGGGGGACAGTTACAAGTGTTTATATACACACATAATTGAGAGCATGGCTAATGACAAATTTCTGTGGGACTACTGTTGTCTTCTAAAGGATTGCAAACATACAACAGAAGTGTAATTATAAAATGGCAGCTTTATTGTGGACCCGATAAGTTCTTCATTTACAATCGGGTTAGTAATTTTGACTTTTGTGGTGTATCATTTACAAATTTCACATTATTAATATCATCAGTTTAGAAACTTGCCCAAGAATGAGGATACTTGATTGTATGGAATACCGTTACAAAAGGGCCGACATTAGATGAGGGATATTGCTTATTTGAGGTACGTGGTGAATAGACATATATGTTAATGTTCTGGAATAGTTACGTCAGGTATTTTCAGAGCGCTTTAGAATATGTGGAAGTTATCATATATTATATTTAAGGATGGAACAGAACAATTCAAGTGGTATACTCTTGACCTAGTATAAGATGGAGGCCATTGGAGATAGGATTAACAGTATGATTTATGTGCTTGGCATAATTGCTATAAGGCCGCTTGTTGGAGAAAATGACTCATTCGTGATTTGGACTGAAACTATGGAGAGTTTCATTTATTGAATTGTTCGGAATTTTGATGATCTACCATTAGGATTACAGACTTGAATACCCTTGGTGGATTTCCTTGAGAACACAATATGTTTGGAGTTAGTTTAAGATGGTGGCCATTAGTGAGTGAAGATTACTGTCCCTCTGTGATCTCCATGACTATGCAAAGGGGGCGAAATGACATCCGTTATCCTTGGATTTTTATTTAACAGAACTATAACTATTTGCAGCTGTGTATGATTAATGTGGAGATAATCTGAATTACTGCTTTGAATGCACACAAGACATATAAATTATGAGGTATGAGTCACTATACACATAATGGTCGTGAGGGCTGCATGTTTAATGTAAACTCAGAGGTAAATTTGTTTAATTTTCTTTGGATTACAGCAAGCATACACAGTTAACAAGGCTTATGTATGCACGACATATGGACCATATATTGAGATTTATTTTGGTTTGCACTCTGTTGTAAAGATGGAGAGGCAATTGGCATGTGACACAATGAGGTAAGCATGTATCTTAAGAGACTTCACTGTGATTTCCTACATAGGTAGCTTGCTTGAGTTTTTTATCACTTATGGTGCAGGAGTCTTTGTAATTTGTATCTGACCTGTTAGGATTCTGTATTGACACTATGCTATGTTTAGCACACTATAGACCTTGATATTATATACACATTTTGGCCCTCATTACAACCTCGGCGGTCTTTTGAAAATACCGCGGACGCTGCGGGGGCAGTACCAGCGGTATTTCTGGCTCCCTATTATGCCTTTTCCACTGGGCCAGCGGACTGTAACAGTGTTACCGTCCGCTGGCCCAGCGGAAAAGTCACATCAACATTGCTGCTGGCTCGTAATAGAGCCGGCGGCAATGCTGATGTGCAGTTCCTGGGGGCCACTGCACTGCCCATGCCAAGTGCATGGGCAGTGCAGGGGCCCCAAGGGGCACGCCAAGCCCCCTTACCGCCAGCCTTTCCATGGCGGTGTTTACCGCCGTGGCCAGGCTGGCGGTTGGGGACTCATAATCCGCTGTCCTGGGGATTATGACCCCAGGCGAAAGCCTGGCGGTATAGTGGAGGGGCCGGCAGTATGGCCGTGGCTATTGTGCCACGGTCATAATAGCTAGCGGAACACTGCCAGCCTGTTGGCGGTGTTACCGCCAGCTTACCACCGACCGCCAGGGTCATAATGAGTTCCTATGTATTTTAATGAGGGTTTACAGGGGTTTCCACAGTGAAACAGACTTGATTTAATGTTTTGGACTTTTCTGTATCAATATGGTGGTTTTCTTTGAAACATTATTTACTTTTATTCTGAATGTGAATGGAGGTAGTGTTTTTGTTCTAGCCCCGAGGAAGCAGAGGGGCAAGACACCAGAGCAACAGAGCACATGTTGGTAGTGGGCAGAGAAGCAATAAAGATTAGAAACATGACATTACTGAATTTAAGGACCTTGATTTACATTGGACTTTATATAGCATTGTGTGCTGAAGAACTGTTGTGTTTTATTTACAGTTTTCTCTCATAGGAAAGAATCCATTTCTATGAAAACAGTGAGAAAAAGAACTTCACTTTTAGCACATCAGAGCACAGTTCTGAGAAACGTATTATTGCCTTAGCATTTAAGCAATACCCCACTACATGAATGTTGTTTCTGCCCGCTCTATACTTCTGTCCCTACATGACTTCAAAACAACATCACTTAAGGCTCCATGAATGTGAACAGTTTATATAATTCTAAAAAAAAAAAAAAAAAACTTCTCAAACCTTTCCTCGAACTATGCTGACATTACCCACTTTTCGGAGACACATTCGTTAGCATTAGAGTACTGGGAAATCTCAAAAGAGAATAGATGGGCCTGGCGATCAAAAGTGGCTGGGTAGTCATACCGAATCCCCACCCCCCTCCGACACACGCACATGCTCCCTTCCAAGAGCTCTCAAAATGTGAGATGGATATCTTTATTAGAATATTACTGGCATGTACTGTGCTAAAGACATCAAGGTGATATGTAGGGCTTGTCAGGCCTTTTACTCTATCAGGACTTTCCCCTGTGGACATGAGCCACTAATGGCCCGGTTTGAAGGCCCAGGACCGTTGCTGGTGCCTATTACAGCAACAAAGACAATGCAAACATGTGGATCATTCAGCAAACATACTTTTCGCCAGCAATTGGTTTTTAGATACAATATAAGGAATTTCATAATAATCGGTGTTTTAAACTGTTTGAATATAAGCTAGTACTTAACTGCTAAGAAAATAGATAAGGAAATATTTATAAGGTATATGAGGGAGGGGAATGGTTTACATTTTTTCAAAGGAATCTCAACAACAAGTTATATTTACTGACCACTTTTTAACCAATAAGTAATTATGTAGTTATATTCTAGCATGCAGCACTCATAATCCGCTAAAAGAAGTTCTCATGACACAGTTCTCTGGATGAGGTTCAGGTGAATCCTGCTCTCTTTTTATTGAGACAGAATCCTTCACAGTTAGTTGAGGCACAGACAGTTTCTGTCAGGATTATTTCAGGTGGTTGCTGGAAAAGGTCAACATTTAGGAATCGTAGTGAACAGAGGCTTAACATGCATGGTCAAAGATAGCCTACTCCTACTTATGTCAGATACTTCTTATGAGCGGTGTGACCAAGATGTCAATCGATTCGGACACATAGATTTCAGCTCCGGTGTTGTTGGCCCCACAGAAGACAGAGTCCTGATAGTCTAATTAGGCTTCCTGAGGGACAAAGAAAACACTGGTGACCATGGAAGATCTGATGTACTGGGGGAGCTTTCCCTGTGAGGAAGTCTGTTTGCTGCAAATGAATCTGAGGTCAGTGACAGAGCCCAAGATAGTGGAGCCCAGAAGACCAACGCACTGAGTGAGGAGGCCTGACCTTGGGGAGAGACAGCAATCTTCATGGCCCAGCGGAGCACAGACAGTGGCTGGTGGAGCAGGATGGCTTGCGGCTGTGGTCTTCAGGGGTGAAGAGACACAGCCGCACCTAAAGGGGAAGTGCGGCCCCAGGGGTGAAAATACTGCCTGAGGCGTGAAGAGCTCAGAGCCTCAGGACGGCAGAAGGAAGATCTTCTAGCACAGAAACAGGTGGAGGCAGTGTGTCTCTTCAGAGGTTGACATGGATGGGAGAGAACATGGGTGCCAACCATGTTGGAGAGGACAACCTCACCATTTGCCTCAGCAGATTAGTGCACCTGTATGATCTGGAAGCTTTCCTGGAATGCGTGGCCTGGGCTGGCATGGCAGTACGAGAAAGACACTTGGAGCTGGGCATGCCAATGCGAGGGGCTATAGATTACGTGCCCAGTGGCTGAGGACCAGAGGATTGGTGTGCACCAGGATGAAATACTATGAAAATGGCCTAAGTGCATCCTGAAGGAGCCACTGTTGGATGCATGCAATTGCTTCCAACAAGTAGAGAGGGAGGTGAGATCCTGATGGATAAGAGACTAAGGATGAGGGAGCACTCCAATGGTCTGGCCCCCCATTTGATGGGAGGTGTCATAGTTCCCCAGCAGCCTGGCTGGGATGAGTGCGGGGTGGTTGCTGCAAGACTCAGGAGCATGTGCAATGATGCACCCTAAGCAGAATAAACCTCCGCACATCAAGGAGGACACTAGTAGGTAGCAAGGCCCGCATAAAAGCTGAGATGGAGCTGGAGGCTTAAACCGACAAGTTACTGGCAGCAGTACATTACACGAAGGAGGTATTAGAATGCAGACCTAGAACAGGGGAAATCTTGATGACTTCATAAATGACATCATAGTCTCTTCAATAGAGAGGAATTTCAGGAAGTGTCTGGATGAGGAAATACAGGAAGGAGAGATTGCAGTGGCACTGAACCAGCTTAAGAGTGAAAAATCCCTGGGAACCAATAGTCTACCTTTGTATTTTTTTTTTAATTGGATCAGAATTCTGGTGGTTCAGCCAATCTGGGATATGTAGTACGATTCGAGGGCTGAGGGGCAAATCCCACGAGACCACTGACAAGCAACCATTGTCCTCATCCATAAACCGGGGAAGCCTGTGAAGGGCTGCACATCCTATAAACCAACATCACTCTTACATATTGAAAATAAATATTGCCCAAGGTCCTGGCGAATTGTCTGATGCAGGTGATAGATGGCATAATTGGCTCACATCAATCATGCTTTATGCCGTATAGGTCTACAAGGCACAATCTCCTGCAACTATTCAGATGTCTGATGAAGGAGGGTGACGGAACCTGCTGTGCTCCTGTCGTTGGACATTTAGAAAGCATTTGATTCCTTGGAATGGACCTAATGAACAGAGTTTGTCCTTCCAGTGTTCCATCTTTTGTATTGGAGGCCAACTGCCCAGGTCCAGGTAAATGGTACTATTTCAGGGGAGTTTGAACTGAGCAGGGGCACCCGATAGGGGTGTCCCTTACCTCTTCAGCTTTTTTGCGGTGGCAGTGAAACCACTGGCTAACTGGTTTCACTGTGACACCCTGATCCAAGGACTGTGCTGGGATTTGAGTGGGAAGATATTATTTGGCTGTATGTGGATGAGATCCTCTTATCTCCTGTGGACCCAGAGTCATCTATCCTGAGGACGCTCAAGATGTTTAGGGGCATATTTATACTCCGTTTGCGCCAAATTTGCGTCGTTTTTTTCGACGCAAATTCGTCGCAAAACTAATGCCATATTTATACTTTGGCGTTAGACGCGTCTAGCGCCAAAGTATGAGTAAAGAGCGCCATTTTTTTGCGTGAACGCCTTCCTTGGGTTAATGAGATGCAAGGTAGGCGTTCCCGTCCAAAAAAATGACTGCGACGCAAATGCGTCGTATTTATACTCCCGGGCAAAAATCACGCCCGGGAGTGGTCGGGGCAAAAAACCCCGCATTTGCACCTCTTTTTAACGCCTGGGTCAGGGCAGGCGTTAAGGGACCTATGGGCTCAAAATGAGCCCACAGCTGCCCTCCCATGCCCCCAGGGACCCCCCCTGCCACCTTTGCCCACCCCAGGAGGACACCCAAGGATGGAGGGACCCACCCCAGGGACATTCAGGTAAGTTCAGGTAAGTATAAATTTGTTTTTTTTTAATATATTTTTTTGGGCATAGGGGGGCCTGATTTGTGCCCCCCTACATGCCACAATGCCCAATGACCATGCCCAGGGGACATAAGTCCCCTGGGCATGGCCATTGGGCAAGGGGGCATGACTCCTGTCTTTACTAAGACAGGAGTCATGTAAATGGCGTCTGGGCATCGTTAAAAATGGCGCAAATCGGGTGGAGGCGATTTTTTAGAGTCAACCTGACTTGCACCATTTTTAAGACGCCCTAACGCCATTTTTCCCTACGCAGGCGCTGCCTGGTGTACGTGGTTTTTTTCCACGCACACCAGGCAGCGCCGGTCTGCTTGCGCCGGCTAACGCCATTCAATAAATACGGCGCCCGCATGGCGCTTCAGAATGGCGTTAGCCGGCGCAAAAATTTTTGACGCTAAACTGCGTTAGCGCAGTTTAGCGCCAAAAAGTATAAATACGGGCCTTAGGGCTTTTGCGAACTTCACAGGTATTCACATAAACTGGACAATGGTCATTGCATAACCGCTCAAGTTTGGTAGCCTGATGAGGGATGGACGTATCCCCTGACCTAGGAGGAGAGGGGTCTTACCTAGTTTAGGATCTATGTGACAGGGATCCAAAATTGTTTGATGACCACAACCTGAGACGAATACTGATTTTAAAAGGGATGTGGGACACTGGCACCAGCTCCCTCTAAAGTTGATGCGGACAGCAGCGCTTTAAAAAATGACATATCGTCAAAAAAATCCCTATGAGTCGCAGAATTTGCTTTTTGAGGTCCAGACCACTTTTTCAAAGTGGTTGCAGTGGAGACTCAGTTGCTTCTAGGGTCGTCAAGAATAGTTTTATCTTCCTTGACTAGAAAGCTGCCCGTGGAGGGTTTTGTCCACCCAGCCCTTAGCCTGTACCATTTATAGTACAGATAAAGATAAAGTGATCCTAGAAACATAGTTATGGGACACAGAAGCCCTTGTGGCCTTTTGAAAGGTAGGCGGCTACCAGGAACGGAACTTGCAGAACATCTCTGTTAACGCTGAGATATTAATGAGTTTTATTAATAAATATTCATGTATTTTGGGTGTTGGATTTGCGTAGAAAATGTTTTAACTTAGAGAAAATTAATGCACGCATTTGAAGGAGCGCCCACCAGAGTGGCCGCCAATGTTCACAAAGTATACTTATTAATGGCTTACTAATGTGAAATGTTGAGCTTTTGTTTGATTAAAGTAGTAATATGTCATATTGAGGGATATGCTTTATGTATTAGCTTTATTAATTGTAGGCCTTAACTTAGCGAGGTCTTAGGCTTAGTTGCACAGCCTCATGTCAAGCTGCATTTCTTAGGAGTTTGATATAATGGATGCTTAGAGAATTAAACTATGATTTTCCACTGAACTGTCTATGTGCTCATAGCTGAAGTTCTTTCTCATGAGAAACCGCTTGCTAGAAGATGATGTACTTGCTAGTGAAACAATGTTTAATGTAACGTGTGTAAGAAAGACCTTTCCAGGAGAAGACAATGGATGCACTGACTGGAGTATAAGCTACAGCAATATTGATACCTGAAGAGCCGAATGATGAGAGCAGAGAAAAAGGAGCCAATCATTGACATGTGAACCATGTAGGGGTAAAATTGTAGATTTGAGGGTTTAGTTTCATTGGACTAGAGGTAAACATGTGATCCCCTGACCAATTAGGAAGTGGGAAGTAGTTGTAGGAAATTTTATTTAGCCAGACTGCACAGAGGGGAGATAGCGCCATTATTTTCCAGACTGTCCTGAGAGGAGATGTGTTTAACTTTACGGCTTAGAGATACTTTGATTTTCTGAACTTTGATGCTGAATCCAGATGTATTGCTGACCGAACTGATGTCCTATTGACGAAGACTGTCACAGTCTGCTGAACCATATTGATGACAGGTATTAATGAATGATGCTGATTGCTATGTCTATTTGCTTTTGTTTCCAGGTACCAACCAATCTTATTGATAGAGCCAAAGTTAGATGTTTTTCCAAATTTGTGTGGCTAAATTGTTTTGCATGAAGCCCAAACATGCTATTCTAGTCTGATGTTAGTTAGGGTTCTCACTGATGATGCTTGCTACATGCAATAACAGTTGATGTATTTTCTTTGCTGAATCTAAATGTATGTTGTATCGTTTGCGCAGTTATTCTTGCTATTAATTTGCACTGTAACCCTAGAATGTGTAGTGGCTCAAGCTTTGATTAGATTGCGATTCTTTCACTGTTTTGGGAAGGCAGTGTTATTTCTGTATGTTTATCATTTGATATTGAGATTACGTTACGTGACATTAGCATTGTTAATATACGGAAATAAACATTCTAACTTTCACATAAAGGTGTGGTTAATCATGGCCGAAAGGTCAGGGTGTGTAGAAATTACTGACCCCTATTGATTATTGATGTTATTGATTGTTGATGTTATTGATCTATATTGGAATGGAATATATGGTGGGAAGGACTCGCCGCGCAGTCAATAGGTCCATCGGCCTCCCTTGTAAATTTACTTAATAAGGTCTGATGCGCTAACAGAGATGGTAGCAGCGATTGATGGCTTGTCTCCTTAGGAGCCCATCAAAGGTGCTCAGTAAAGGTTTCTCTCCTTAAGAGCCCATCATGGGTGCCCGGTAAAGATTTGTCTCCTTAAGTGCCCATCATAGATGCCCAGTACATGGTGTGCCTCCTTAAGAGCCCATCATACAGTCCAGAGATAGGTGGTAGAGTATTTGTCCCAGAGATTGTAAGCAAGAAATAACAGACGTCCCCAGAGATGATAGTAGGTTAAGGGTTAATATCCTACAAAGAGCAAAATAATGTGCATATTTGAAGAGGTTGGTGAACTTTTGTCCTTTTTCTAGAAAATGTGCCCCTAGGTACCTAAAATGACTTTCCCAGAATCTTGGGGCTTGCTTATGGTCGTTTGAGTATGATTCTCTGCATTCTTGTGATGGTGTGAATGGAGTAGGTTTTGCGCTTGCATAGCTTGTACAAATCGCAGGTGAATTGTGATGTTTGTGAGGGTTTAGGGAGTTTGCGTACTCTAAATGAAGTTGTAGAAGGAGTATGCATACTCCGTAGTGTTAGAGTAAGGAAGTCATTGAACTTCACATGTGTTTGATGCTTTGTCCTCAAATATTGTTCACGTGGTTGTTGATGTACCGACCGTGCGTGGTCTAAGACTCCGGAGTATATTGAAAAATGTATAAGACAATAGGTTTTTGTTGTAATTTGTCTGGTTTAATAGATCGATCGGGCATGATTGACAAGTCAGAGTGTGAGTCAATGTGAGTGAAAAATTTTTTGGACTGAGAGTGCGTCAAGGGGAGATGCGTACATTACAACGATTATAGGGGATATTGCACCGCTAGAAGGTATACCAGCAGGGTGTCACGCCATGTCTTTGGTTGAAGCAGTGGTGCAAAGTGACAGAGAAGGATGGGATCTTTGCATTCCCTGCCAATGAAACATTTAATTTGAGGAGCTTAGAGCATCTGAGGAGGGTGCTACTTGACCTGAAACCCCCTCTGAGACCAGCACAGTTCGAGGCATTAGCGATCTGGGAGTTAGTAGCCAGACAGCAACAGCAACAGAAATTTGAGAGGTGAATGAAAAAGGCCGAAGAGACACTAGCGGAGGCTAGATGGGACCATGCTCAGAAAGTTTGGAGAACCAAGACTTTACAGGGGATTAAGTTATTCCCATCGATTACACAGGATAGCGAGGGACAAGGAAGGAAAGCTACCAGAAAAACAAATAGGAGCCCTTCTGAGAGTGGGGAGGGGAGACCAAAAGAGTCTAGAGGATCATTGACATTTGAGGAAGGGTCAGATGATAGTGAGTTTATTTTACAGCTATTGAGAAACTGTCCCCCTCCATATGCAGCACAAGAGAGTGATCTGAGTACCAGTGTAAAACCTTCAGCACCGACACAAGTTAATGCAACAATGAGTTCAGTGCAGGATAATCTGACTATGACCCAGATCCCAATGCAGAGCAGCCTTAATGCACCTTTTATTCCGGTAGCACAAAATCAGGTGCCACAGTCAAATGCCTTGTGAATTTATCCTGATGTACCTCTAGTGGAAGCAGCCACAAACCTAATAGTGCCGACAGGACAGGTTTTCCCGAAACTGATATTGGTTCAGATCAAGCCAACTCCACTTTTACTGCCTCAAATGCAGCCACAAGTAATGGCAAAGTACACTCAGATTACAGGAATCCAGACAGATATCTCTGTACTGATGAGTCAGAAAATGGGAACTACGCAACCACAGAACATGAGTATCAGACCAACCCAGATGCTGTATCAGTACCTGTTACCATTGGTCAAGTTGTACTATGTTCACAAAAGAGGAAACCCGTGCAAATGGACAGGGTGTCCTAACCCAGAATTCAATAGGGGGAGGACTTAATGAGAATATCTGAGTAGTCTCCCCTGTGGGACAGACATTTGCCGGATTGAGATCACTGCTAGATCTTAGTCCATTCGGAGTTCCTCCGGATACTGTCATAGGGTCGAATGTTAGTCAGAGTCTAAAAGTACTGACACCACAGTCCCTGAATACAGTAGTACAACAAGTGCCACATGCCCAGGCTGATAACAATATTTTATTGCAAAGGTTTGACTGCCCAACAATTGACCGAATGGTTAGACAAGCTGAATTCCCCGCAGAGTGCTCCTAGGTAAGAGGAGTACTTGAACTATACAAGACTAGGAATGAAAGAGGGAGTGCTCATTGAATGAATTATGGGTGTGAACAGATTAGAGTCCTACACACAGTAGCAGAATTGAGATATCTGTGTCCAAAAATTCAGAGGGAAGTGAGCAATGTACACCAGAAGCTAGCAGACCTGGCAGAGAAGTATGGCATAAAAATGGAGAAATATGAAGCATTTGAAAAGGAGTTACAGGTTAGATTTCGACTCAGAAGACTTTGAGCACATGAGATCTTCAGGGATGAAGGCACACGTTAGGGAGTTACTCCAAAGAGTCCAGACATGGGGAGCCTTAGACAAATGTGAAGGCAGATGGGCAAAAAAAAGAGATAAAAGAGAAAGGGATTCTGCTGAGCTAACTGCAAAAGTGCAGCAGGGCAAGGATCCAGTGAAAATCTTCCAGGAGGGAATTTTGTTCATGTCCCTTGGAGCAGAAGTGACATTCTGTCTTTTACAAATGATTATCCCAGGTTGAGAGAGAAGCCAGTAGAATGGTACTAGCAGACAGTCAGGTATGTGAAACTTGCAAAGTGCCTGTGGGAAGACTTGAACACTCTATTAGAGATAGTAGTTCCAGCTGCTCTGTGGATAGAGTGTAAGAGGAGTATAGATTGGCAGACAAAAGAACGAGAGAGAGATCAGGTTACAGGAGCGTCATCTTCTGAAGTAATGAAATATTACTACGAAGTGATTGAATTTGTGAAGACGAGAATTCACCCCAAAACATTGACTGGTAGAGAATAGACAGGACAGCTCAGGAAGCAAAAGAGTCGATACACGGGTACTATGAGAGATTGTTGCAGGTGTTTAAGCATTACAGTGGTATGGAAACTGTCGAGCCGAAATGCATGATTCATTTTGTGTTCAGATTTGTGGAAGGGTTGAGACCTGAAATTAGCCATATGATTAATAGTCATTTGATTTGCTGGAAAGCAAAGCTGATTGATGAGGTATTGCAGTATGCAAAGTACTGTAGTGATGAGATTGAGTTGAAGCAGAGAGAGTTGAAGGAAAAGGTGATGGTGATGCAGATTAAAGCAGCACAAGCAGGGATGCAGGGAAATTTCCCACAGCAGCAGCAGCAGCAGGGAAATATGGGGTTTCAAAATCAGATGATAGTTAGAGGTCACGGAGGAATTGGTAATGGAAACCATAGTCTGATTTGAATACTGTAGTAGTTCAGAATGATGTGCAGGGAATGAAGAGAGTGTTGCCTTGTAAACACTTGCGGAGCGGTCGGACATTGGAAGTGGGAGTGTCCGATAATGGTGCAGGAAGGTGTCATTCAGCAAAGAAGTGACATCAATTTGTTTCAAAATGTGAGGGGACCGAGAATTAGAGGTCATAATCCGAATTTTCATAATAATGTGAATCAAATGCAGAATTTTCAACCCATGCAGCAGGTGCAAATGCCACTTGTACAAATGACAGTTGCAGCCAGTGCAGCAGCAGGTTCCAGTGGTGCCTGGACAGCAAATTCAAATACCTCAAGCCGCAGTGGAACAGCAACAGGTGATGTTTCCTCAACAGGTCACAGGTCAGAATTTTAACCAAAGTAACAGCACAGTACACTAATTCCCGTTACACAGTGAGAATGGAATAAACGATTATTGTGTGAACGAGAGTTCAGATGAAGAGGAATGTGTGCTAGTAGCTTCAATAGAAGTAGATCAGAAAGGCCCAAATGTGAAGGGAAAGGTAATGGGTCACAAGGTTTCATTCTTGGTCAACACAGGAGCTACGCGTTGTGCAGTGAGAACTGCAGAAGTTCCGAATTTGCCCCTTTCAGGAAAGACAGTCCAGATTTTAGGAGTAGCAAATCAGTATTTGACCAACCCAATTACAGAACCAGTTCAGGTTAAGATTGGCAACTTTAAAGGATTGCACATATTCGTAGTCTGTAATTCAAGTGCAGTATCTATACTGGGAAAAGACTTGCTGTTTAAAACCAGGTGCTCGATTACTTGCTCAAATAACGGAATTGAGATACAGATGAATTGTGACAATGAGGATGACCGGGCTCCAGAGACAGAGTGTGAGACAATAAGTGAGGAGTACTCCCTGATTAATTTTTTTCCAGTGTTCACAGTGAAGGAGCTTCCTCCTGATTTGCAGGGAGCAGTTAAAGAGAAAGTGTGGGATCTGACAGGGAAAGAGATAGGTCTGATAGTGGGTTGAGCCACTTAAAGTTCCTGTAAAGCCAAACACAATTTTTCTTTAGATTCCCCAGTACCACATGCCAAAGGATATTCTTGTAAAGGTTGCTCAAATAATTGCAGAATTTGTGAAACAAGGGGTATTAAAAAAGGTATTGAGCAACCCATGTAATTCACCAATAATGGGATTGAAAAAGCCCTGTGGGAAAGTTAGAATTGTCCAGGATTTGAGAAAAATAAATGACATTGTGATCAAATGTTGCCCCGTACGTCGAAATCCAGCTGTGATTCTGTTTCATATTCCATGTGATGCTGAGTGGTTCACTGTCATAGACTTGTCACAAGCCTTCTTTTCTGTGCCTCTTCACGAGGACAGACAATTTCTCTTTTGATTTAAATTATTGGACTGAGTTTGCTGTTGGTGTGAAATTCCTCAAGGGTTTTCAGAGTCACCTTCCATATTCAATCAGATCTTAAAAAAGAATTTAGAGTAATTGGATATGCCTTTCAAATTGACATTGGTACAGTACATTGATGACTTGCTGATCACATCTAAAACGAGAGATGAGTGCAAGCATGACATTGTTGCCTTGCTGAACCATCTGGGAAATAATGGTCATAAAGTGACTCCACTTAAATTGCAATAGTGTCAGAAAGAGGTGAAATATATGGGTGACCACATTGAAAAGGTAGTAAGGAAAATATCCAGAAAAAGTGTCACAGCCATATTGCAGATGAGTCCCCGACCACACAGAGAGATGTCAGGATGTTTCTGGGAATGGTAGGCTACTGGCACCAAAGGATTCCCAATTTTTCAGTAATTTCTAAGCCATTGAAGAAGCTGACCCACACGGAGGTCACTGATCCCCTAGTGTTAGACCAGGCTTGTATGAAAGCGTTTTCTGAATTGAGAGAGAGTTTGTGCAGAGCTCCGGCTTTGGGTATGCCTGACTACACCAAGGGGCATATTTATACTCTGTTTGCGCCGGAATTGCGTCATTTTTTTTACGCAAATCCGACGCAAAACTAACTCCATATTTATACTTTGGCGTTAGACGCGTCTAGCGCCAAAGTTCATGGAGTTTGCGTAATTTTTTAGCGTGGACACCTACTTTGCGTTAATGATATGCAAGGTAGGCGTTCCCGTCTAAAAAATGACTCCGAGGCATGTGCGCCGTATTTACACTCCCGGGTAAAAATGACGCCCGGGAGTGGGCGGGTCAAAAAAAATGACGTCCAGCCGCTTTTGCGTCGTTTTTTAACGTCTGGTCAGGGCAGGCGTTAAGGGACCTGTGGGCTTGGAAGGAGCCCAGAGGTGCCCTCCCATGCCCCCAGGGACACCCCCTGCCACCCTTGCCCACCCCAGGAGGACGCCCAAGGATGGAGGGACCCATCCCAGGGAACTTAAGGTAAGTTCAGGTAAGTTTTTTTTTTTTTTTTTTTTGTGGCATAGGGGGGCCTGATTTGTGCCCCCCTACATGCCACTATGCCCTATGACCATGCCCAGGGGACATAAGTCCCCTGGGCATGGCCATTGGGCAAGGGGGCATGACTCCTGTCTTTGCTAAGACAGGAGTCATTTCAATGGGGGTTGGGAGTAAAAAAAAATGGCGCTAATCGGGTTGAGATGAAAATTTTGCCTCAGCCTGACTTGCCCCATTTTTTGACGCCCAAGCTCCATATTCCCCTACGCCGGCACTGCCTGGTGTAAGTCATTTTTTTTGACGCACACCAGGCAGCTCCGCCGGCTAACGCCGGCTAACGTCATTGAATAAATACGGCGCCCGCATGGCGCTTCAGAATGGCGTTAGCCGGCGTTAGATTTTTTGACGCACAACTGCGTTGGCGCAGTTGTGCGTCGAAAAGTATAAATATGGCCCCAAGTCCTTCATGTTGTTTTGTCATGAGCGTGATGCATGTTCTTTGTCTGACCTGACGCAGGTCCATGGAGGTGTAAACCGCCCAGTAGCATATTTTTCGGCTACTTTGGACCCAGTTCCATCAGCTTTACCATACTGTCTGCATGCAGTTGCAGCGGTTGGACAGAGGCTCTCTCATTGTGAAGGCGTGGTGATGGGACATCCCCATCAATAATGGTCCCTCTTTAAGTTGAAGTTTTGCTTACATGCACAAAGACCCAATATCTGACAGGTGCAAGAATGACCAGATATGGGACAAGTATTTTAGGCTCACCAAATGTGTAATTGAAAAGATGTACAGCCCTGAACCACGCAACCTTGCTTCCAAATGAAAACGTTGTAATTGAAAAGTTCGAAGAAATTGAGCATGATTGTCTTGAGGTAACTGATTTGTGCACAAAACCGAGACCTGACATTAGAGGCACCCGATTGGAAGAAAATAACCAAATTATCTTTGTTGATGGTTCCTGTCTAAAGGACAATACAGGAGTACTGAGAGCAAGATATGCTGTGTGCAAAATTACTGGCATACTGGAAGTACCCTGGCTTCGAGGAGTGTATTCTGCACGAATAACAGAACTGGTAGCCCTTACTAGAGCGTGCCATGTTTCTGCTCAGCTTAAAGTTACCATCTATATGGATAGCCAGTATGGATTTGGTATAGTCCATGACTTTGGCCAGTTGTGGTTACAGAGAGGTTTCATGACCTCTTCTGGTTCACCAGTGAGAAATGGTGAGAGAATTAAAGAATTGTTGCAAGCTATCCAAATGCCATGAAAAGATTGGACATCTGAAATTGCAAGATTTTGTGCCAGTGGGAAATGGAAATGTGGATCAAGTTGCAATGTAGTAGATGGAAGAATTGAAAACATTGCAGAATAATGTTGACAGGGAGGAGAAACGATCATAGAGCAAAATGAAATGTGTACAGCGACAGGATGAATTGGGGGTTTCAGAAGAGGGTCAATTGGTTTTGCCCAGCAGTCTGTTGTTTCAAATGGCTCGGTACTATCATGGTCAGGCCCGTGTTGAAAGGGATGCCATGATTTGACTGTGTAAGCAGAATTGGTTCAATCCAAGGTTTAGACAAGTTGCTGAAGCAGTTTGCTACAGTTGTGTCATTTGTCAGCAAATGAACGCGTGAAAAGAGACAGTGGTTAATTTGAGCCACATTGGAAGAGCAGGAGGTCCATTCAGCAGAATGCAAATTGATTTTATTGAGATGCCTGTGTGTGGAGGTTAGAAATATGTGTTGGTGATTGTCTGCATCTTTAGTTACTGAATTAAGGCATATCATATACAAAGAAATGACAGCCTCACAGTAGCGAAATTGCTGCTTAGGGGACTGATACCACGATTTGGATGTCCGATCTCTTTTGAATCAGAAAGGGGAAGTCACTTCAATAATGACGTAGTGAAATTAACATGTGCAGCATTAAACGTTGAGCAGAAGATGCACTGTAGTTACCGCCCTGAAGCATAAAGACTATTGGAACAGGTGAATGGTAACTTGAAATCCAGAAAGGTGAAAATGTGTGCGTCCACGAATCTGAAATGGCATGACGCACAGGAAGACAGGATTGTCACCGCACAAAATCCTCATGGGCAGAGCAATGAGGTTGCCAGTGGACCCTGCGAATGCGCTTGTACCATTACAGATGATATGGTGTTGGACTTCTGCAAAGGTCTGGCTGATGCTGTTTGCTTTTCCTCTCAGCAGTTGGAAGCCACTACACTGCCACCGATCCAAGATCAAGGAGACACCCTGAGGGCGGGTGACTGGGTGGTGGTCCGGAAACACGAGCGGAAGCCTTGTCTGGATCCTGGGTGGAAAGGCCCGTTCCAGGTGGTTCTGACCACTACCACAGCTGTGAAGTGTGCTGGAGTTCCAAACTGGATCCAAACAAGTCACACAAGAAAATTGGCATGTCCTTTGGACAATGAAGAAGAGTTGTTGAGCGTGCCAACAACAACAAGACAAGCCTCAGAGCTGAAAGGAGAAGAAAGAGGAAGTTAGGCCAGATCTGAACCCAGTCACTCCTGTGAGAGATGAAGGAGAAGACCTCCAGAAGGGTGACAGTGAGCCAATCTCAATTGATGTAGCAGGAGACTCTAGTCAGAGGAGAGCTTTCCCAGAAGCAGACAAATTTGAGAGACTAACAGAGCAAACGCCAGACCCCAAAGGGCAAGGAGTTGGGGTGGATCAAAGCCTATGTGATCTGACTCCTCCTGAACCAATTGCAGGTTGTCAAGAGAAAATCCAGCAGAGCAAGAAGTAGTTTCAAGTTCAACACTCAAAAGAGCATTGACCAAGGGTCCACTGAAAGGAGATAAGTGGCCAGAGTCACAAGCAAAGAAAATGGAAGCAGTTGTTGAGACAACAAAAGAGGAAGAAGTAGATTCGACAAGGAGAGAAGACCTATGTGAAGGGAAATTAAATGGGATCGAAAGTTAAAAAGAAGGAGAATAGCAAGTCGAAGGTACACAGGTCCTAAATTGGCGTATGCAACTACAAGTGAATGGCAAAGAGAGTTTTTGTCTTTTTGTTTTGATCTAGAAATTCCAGGTCAATATTATGGCACTTGAAAGAAGCTAATGTACTGAACTGTTGACCCAAATTTGAGAAAAGTACAAAGAGAAAAAGACTGTTGAAAAGTAACCGGATAAGACTTTGATAACCTGATTTGACAAAAATAACCTGATTTGACCAGCTGCTACACCGATTTTTTACAAAGGATCCTGGAAGTGAGACTGAAAGCTGTAAATAACTGCTGAAAGAAGATTTTTGGTTTTGATTTTTGTTGCATAGTTTCCAAATGTTTTCTTCTACTTTCTGATTCTTTACAGATCACGAGTCAGCAGGGTAAGAAGAACAGGTGCTGTAAATACATGAGTGTTGGCTTGGCAATTGTATGCTTAATATTGTGTATGATATTGATTGTGAGTATGACTGTTCTTGACAAGAGTAAAGCCAATCGTTCTTCAGCTTTAGAGACAACTAAGGCATTGACAGCAATAGAGAAGTTTAGGTTAGATGAGAAGTATCTGCAAGTAGATAATGCCCAAGGGAAACTTTCTTCTAATGTGTTCTATCGCTTATTGAATGAATATGTTGAGATGATGGATCCGAAGAATTGTTATGTGTGTACGCAGATTCCTTCATCAGTCGAAGAAGGAGTTACCTATTATAGTGTGCCTCTTACTTATGGGATGAGTTATAGTCTGTTACTAACAAGATTCATTAACCAGGAGTACATTCAGTATTTTTACTCCAACCATGATGTTGTGTTTTCGTTTGTCCCCATAATTAGGTATCTGAGTAGAGTAGCTAAGGACAATGACATAGTACTAGTGAGGGGTTTCTTCAAGCCTACATTAACTTTTGGGACTGCTTGCGCTCACAGAAACAATCTGACATGCTTGCTTACTCATTTAGAAAAGAGCTTCTCAGATCACACAGATGACAGGAGAATGGCATTGAAAAAGAAGTTACAAAAAGGCTTAGAGAAAAGGGCTTTTAGAAATGATTATGCTTTTAGTGCAATAAAAACACAAGGGAAGTTAGCGTTTAGATGCGCAACACATAGGTAAGCTTTGTGTATATAGGCCTAAATCTAGCACTGACACTTTGGGGCATATTTATACTCCGTCTGTGCCGATTGTGCGTTAAAAATATTGACGCACAATCAGTGCAAACGTTGCCCCATATTTAAACTTTGACGGCCAAGCCCGCGGATGACAAAATTCCGCTGAGTGCGTTATTTTTGGGATGCGGCAACCCGCCTTGCGTTAATTATTTGCAAGGTAGGTGTTCCCGTCCCAAAAATGGCTTAAACAGCTGTGCGTCGTATTTATGCTTTTGGGCAAAAATGACGCACGGCCGGGAGGCGGAGCCAGAAAATGACGCACAGCACGATTTGCGTAAAAAATTAACGCCTGGGTCAAGGCAGGCGTTAAAATGGGGCAAACACACCTGTATTTAATCAGAACACACAGAACAAACAGCAGAGCAGCAGAGCAGAAACAGGGAGCCATGGAGGTGATACTAATCCAGCGTGCAGGCAGACGCAGAGCCCAGCAGCAACAACAGCAGCTTCCACAACACCAGCAGGGGCCCCAAAGGCAGCGCAGAAGGCAGGAGAGGATATTCTGCCCAAGAACCACCCTTCAGGGCCTCAGGGAACACAACATCATCCAGAGGTACCGGTTGAACTGGCAGGCCATTCAGCAGCTGCTGCGCAACATTGAACAGCAGTTGGCCCCCACTTTGGTGACACCCCGCACCATCCCAACAGAAACAAAGCTGCTTGCTGTACTTCATATGCTGGCAAGTGGCTCCTTCCAAACAACTGGTGCCCTGGTTGGCGGAATATCACAACCATCATTCTCTGCCTTTTTGTCCAAAGTACTGGATGCCATCATTGGACTGACACCCGCCACATCTGCTTCCCTAACACACTGTAGAAGCAGCAGGAAACAAAACAGGGGTTCTACCTCATCAGTGGCTTCCCACATGTCCTTGGTGCAATCGACTGCACACATGTACGCCTTGTGCCACCTGCTGCAACTGAACACCTCTACCGCAACAGGAAGCACACACATTCCATCAACGTGCAGGCCATAGTCGATCACCAGGGACTGATCACCAACATCGTGGCTAAATATCCTGGGAGTGTACATGGCTCATACATCTTCCGTCACTGCACCATCAATGAACACTTCCAGGATGGACGGTATGGCAATGGACTACTTGTTGGTAAGTACAAAAACCTACTTATATACACACTGCACAGCAACCCTCTAGGACACACAACACATACACCACAACAGCAACATGTGAACAGGAACACACTGAGGTCGTGACATTGCTAGCCATGTTTCTTAGGTCACCATTGAACCTGTCACACATCGGAAATTACTGTACAGTCTAATGTTAAGACGTCAAAGATCACAACGTGTGGAGTGGGTTGCCCAAATGTCACCTTGCAAAATGTAAGGCCCTTATTTATACTTTTTTAGCGCCGTATTTGCGTTGTTTTCTGATGCAAAAGCAATGCAAACTTACAAAATGCAATTGTATTTCGTAAGTTTGTGCCGCTTTTGCGTCAAAAAGCGGCTCAAATGCGACGCCAAAAAAAATATAAATATGGGCTTAAGTGTCCCAATGACCTTTACATTAATCCATTGCCTAAGTCTAAAGGTATGGGATGTCCAGGGTACATTGATATGAACGTGTTAACAGCACTGTAAATTTTAACTGTGCATGGAACTATCATCTCACCCTCAGTGAAGACACACGGACACCTGTATCACAAGTCACAATGCTAGGGAGGGCACACTGTACTGCAAATCCCAAAACATACTGCTGACAAACGGTTAGCAGACAAACACTTGTTCTGCCAAGGAAACAACACAATGCAGATGGTACATCCTACAAGCATAGGATGCCACATTATTACACAAAAGAGTCACAGACAACACAAGACAACTACTGCCATGAAAGGTCATTTCAATAGTGCCAGATACATCAACATGATCCCAATCATTTTCTCTTGCCGCTGATCAGGGGTATGGCATGCAGCCATGGATTATGACACCATTTGGCAACCCAAGTACTGCTGCAGAGCGTGCCTATAACGACGCCCATAGGAGGACACGCAGCATTGTCGAGAGGACCTTCGGCATCCTCAAGTCAAGGTTCCGGTGCCTCGACATCACTGTTGGTAGCCTCCTATATTCCCCGGAGATGGTCTGTAGGATCATCCTCACATGTGCAATATTGCACAACATTTGTATCAAAAGAAACATTCCCCTCCTGGAACCAGAGCCACACATGCCTGAAGAGGAGGAAGAGGAGGATGCTGGCCTGCAACAGGAGGGGGAACTACAGAACACGGCGGCTGGTATACGCAGGCGGCAACAGATCGTCAACAATTTCTCTTGAATATGATCACCTTCACCACTTTAGTTAACTAATTTAAATAAACACCTATTCTAATCACCATATCATGGTCTGGCTATTCCTTTTTGCACACCTTCATCTCTACTTATCAGAATAAGAGTGTTGCCTCATGGAGCATTGCTGAGATACTGAGTAGGACACAGAACATCCCAGAGCTAATTTGATGCCTAACATACAATGGTCACATACACACACACTCTTAATGACATATATCATGTACATTTCTCCTTTGAAGGCCAATAGCAGAGGACCACAACTATTTCACACATACATGTTGAAATCAAGGTCCAACGCAGCATATGGCACACAACTAAGACACCATCACTCAATAAGGGGAAAACAAGCCTCATTCATTAGGCAGTCAATGTGCTTTGGCATCAGTAACAGGAATGCCTGGCCAGACCCTTGACATCAGTAAGTCCAACTGCATCCAATATTTGCAAGGACTATCTGTGACCAAAGTTCCATAGAAGCAGAACAGAGACAGCACAAGTGCCACACATATGAGCAGCATTGCACACATGACATTCCATGTACATGTCAGCCCATTTCCTAACTCCTGACACACCCATGCACCTGGTCACAACCCACCTGTCGGAAGAGGTCCCTGGAATACTCAGATGTGTACCCTGATATTCCCTCCTCTACACACACAGACCAACATTAGCAAACCAGTGTGCTACACCCTTTCCCATGGTATGCCATTGTCATAGAACATCTGACTGCAAGGAAGTCAGGTCTTCTAGTTTCAAAGCCCTGTTAGAACATGTAGATTGCTTCCCCTGTGAAAATGTCTGTTGGCCCTTATAATGCAAGTCTCACCTACAGGACTGGTGAGAAACAGATGCTGCCCACACCTGTGATCACCTCCATGCACACCACCCATTTCAAAAAGCACTGCCCCTGATGATGCCTGGAACAGCATAGGAGTTGCCATTATGTCAAATACACAGTTAAGCAGTGATACTAATTAAGCCGTGTAACACAGCCACTGGGTTCATTTGTCACCTTCAAAAACACAGGACATACACAGTTTGACATGTCAACTGTCTAGTGTGTCCTCCAAACAGTCTCAGTCAGACCACTGATTCTGTAAACTGTCAAGTAGCTGGATCCTGAATCACCTTGCATTCTGTCAGCCTGACTGGCAACTGTCTGTGCGTCACACTAAAGTATCCCTGTGTCTACATATGTACCACGCTTGCGTTAGCAGACCTCTCATTCATCAGGGGGCATTGGGCATGGGCTTCTTCCATGCATACACAAATACATTGTATAGCATAATCTGCCTTTTAACTGTACTATTTGAGTTACATCCTCTTGGAAAAGCAAAATTCATGGCCCATCCCTTGTCTGGGTTGCATTTATGCATGAATGACAAAGTGTGACAGTGTCCCAGGGCCGTAGGCAGGGATTGGGTACGGGGCTTTCAGCACAACCAGTAACCTCTGATAATGTCCATGAATAATACACAAATGTCAGGACCATGACAGTTCACACACAGAATCACAGTGCGCACAACATAGTGATGGGCCGTGTGTGGTGAATACCTGCGAGAATAATCAGCACAAAGGCTATGATGTTCCCAGATGCAGTGGGAAGTGCAGAGGCCAACCTGTGTACAAATGTTGTAATGACACCTGCCGGAACATGACACCTGAGACATTATCTCACTCAGCACACCAAGGTTGCCCTGTTGATTGTCTCATTACAGGTCTTTAGTGACAGGGTGGGACCATCCACATGTTGGTTCACATGTCCACATCCACTTTACTCACATTGATCAACCAAGGATACTCAGTAGATACAGGAACAGCTGCCACTGACTCATGATGAGTCCTGGACCGAACTGTGACAAATTACACCCCAAAAAATATACACGATCATCTTTGGACCACACACATGAACAAGACACCTATGTCTACTTTATCACTGGAAATAAGTGGACACATGCTGTCTTGTATGCTGGTCCACCACAGCCACTTGATAGTTGGGGCTCACTTCTATGGCCTCAACTGTGGTGTCATCATACATTTGAGATTCACCCTTGTCTGTCTGTGCAAACAATATGGTACCCACTTCCTCAATGCATGTGTATGACTCACTGTGGGATTCACCAAGTAGTGCCTAGGAAGCTCTTACCAATACTGTAGGACATAGGATGTATAAAATGTGGACCATTGACATGAACAAGCGTCTGCCATCCATCTGGTGCATGCTATGTCACATGTGGTGTCTATGTGACCCTAAAACTTGGAAGGACACAGTGTACGGGTGTTGTTACATGTCTGACTAACACATGCCCTCGCTCATTTCCAATATACCTTGCATCTAAGGATTGGACACATGGACGTCACATTCATACAAGCATATGTACAATTATGCTTCATGTGATACACACACAATTGGTCAACAAACACATTAGATGCCAAAGCACACAATTTGAGCCAAAGGCATTTAGGTATTGTACTATGTGTGTCACATTGCGAGCCTCTCCTTATGCTAAACATGCCCAATTTGTGCAACACATATATGTAGGCCACACTTATGATCATCTATTGCGTCAGCCAACTGTAAAAATACTGTGAAGGGAGTAGTGGATCATGTTCCGCTGCAGTATGATGTCACACATGTGAACATACACCATCAACACCATACTGTCTTCAAGCAGCCTATCTCTGATGTGTCCCAAATGTAACATAACAAAAGAACAAGTAAAAATGCCCAAAACCAGTTAATGCACTGTAATTTTGACGTCCCTAGAGTTATGCGTCATTTTTTGACTACCAAAACTCTATTTACGTCATTTGTTTTGACGCACAGGAGTGAAATTTAGCCCGTATCCAGATATTTGTACAGTCCATGTACTATTATGTGGATGCGGGTTAATTTTCACTTCTGTGCGTAAAAACAAATGACGCAAATACAGTTTTGGTAAACAAAAAATGACGGATAACGTGAAAAAGGCGGGACTTTTCATACAGGAAGTGATGTAATAGGATATCCTGTTTACAGATCATGTACAGTGGGTGTACTTTGCAGTCTATGATCCTTCTAGACTGTGTGGCTGTGTAGAGAGTGTTGTCCTGAGATTTTGTGCTGTTTTTGCCCTGTGTGCTATCTGTATTGTCAATATGTGAAATAAATATTGTTGGTGTATACTGTGCTACTGTGTTTTGTCTACATTTGTCCCTTTATCTTGTGTTTTTGTTGTTTGTGGGAGTCTGTTGTGGGTAGTGTTTGTTTGGGGATAGTTGGGCTCTTTTAGTGTTTAGGTTTACTTTTTTTCTGTCTTTGTACCCCTACTTTCCCCCTTTTCCCCTTTCTATTTCTTTTACCCCTATTCCATTTCACTTCCAAGTATGTCTGGTAGGCCACGTCTTGGCAGGATGGGGGAAGAGGAGTTGGGGGGGTTCATCTGGCTTGTGACGCATTTCTTGCCGCTCATGATCCAGGCAGGGGCAGGGTGATACAGGGGTATCCAACAGAGGCGCGCAGAATCCGGTGGGGAAAGGTGCTACATCACCTGCAGCGTGTGTATGCCAGCCAGAGGAGTGACCACCAGCTGAAGCACCGGTGGGCTGACCTCATCACCAGGGAGCAGGATCTCTTGGACCACCTGGGAATCATGATTGATGGCACTGTTGGTGAGTACGAATCATGTTAATGTGCACAATTAAATGCTCTGTAGTGACATAAGGGGATTAGTACAATGTCTGCCAGCTAACTTGCTGACTGTGTGTAATGCTGGGGAAATATAAAGGGATCATTGATGCACTATGGCAAGGATCACAATTGCTAGCTGTCAGGTAGCATGTGCTCAGCAAACTTACAGGTTACTTTTCCATGAAGGAAATTGGTGCGGCCTTTTTGTCAGAAAAGCTAACAAAATAGGAGCTCTCATGTCTATATAGGGTACTATTGACAGAGAAGTACAGATGTACCAACATTTAGGCCAACTTTGTTGACGCAATTGCTAGACTGACTTTAGAATCACTACATTATGCAGAAAATGAGTGCTGCCTTCACGTCAATTGATAATAGCAAAGTGGCTCAGACATATGTCTCATGTGAGTCTGGTGAGTGTGGAAGGAAAGCGTTCACAGAAGTACTATGAATGTGTGGGATTATTGTGTTCCTTGATCTTTTTTGATACTTGTCAGTTCTTGATTTGAAAACATCGTGAAAAGGTGTAAGGTGCCCTCAGCTAACATCTTAAGATGTTTGTTGGAATTAGTTGTGCCACAATCCAAATATGGATGGCAGTCCAAGTGTATGCACATGGCCTCACATCTCCATGGTTGGTGCAAATCACCATAGCTTGGCCACATCAATTGAATAAACTGTAACAACAGGATGGCTTACAAAAGTCCCTGCCCCTCCCTCTGTACATTGGACCTATGTACAATAAATGTGTCATGGCCACAAGGCATGTTTGACTGGTAATGCAGTCCTCAAGTAACCAGGCTTTAGATGTTTCTCTTGGATGCACATGATGAGACGATTACACTCCATATTTTTTCTGCTCACCAATTATGGGGCATGTTTGCAACCACATGATAGTTAGGGCCTATGTATGTGTGCAGATATGTGTGTAACTGTCACAGGAGACCCATGCTATGTACAAGTTGGCTGTGATATATCAGATGCAGTACCATCATGCCTGAATGGCTGCCATTTCCTTATTCAGCCTACACATTGTATATGTTTATGAAATTGTTGCACTGTGCACAGATTTTGAGCACATTTCTTCCATCCATACCTTACAGGTGGACCGGCACCCTACACTGAGGGAGAGGTGGCGACATTTGAGGACCCCGACCACTCCAGTAAGTGTTGATATGTCTGTTATGTGTTGTGTTTGCTGGTTATGGACTCGTGTGAGTTGGACGCATAGCAAGGTGTGATGCGTTGGGCAAGCTTTTCTCTTGTTCCATGAGTGGGAATGCAGTTCTCACATGTTTTGAGTTGGCCAGTGTGTATCCAATGGTATCATGTAGGGATTGTAGGACATTCCTGTAGGCCCCACTGTGAGTACAGGGGTTAGTCATGTGTATGACACTTGTATCACCAAGAGTCGCAATGGAAGTCAGCCCAATTTAGTCAGCCTGTCAGACCCACATTCTCTAAGATTGGTACAGCAAATAGATTTACAATAGACATCTGCTTCCCTACTTACCTACGTTATTTTGAAACAGTAGGTAGAACCTCCTAGCAGCATGTACTTCCACATGTAGTGCTACAAGTCTGTGGAACCTGAGTGCAATGGCCTAGGTGTGCATGCAATTCATGATTATGGGTGTTCTAGCAGCTCTGTGTCTGATGTAAGTCAGGCCTCACTGGAAGTATATGTTGTGTACCAAGTTCTGCATTTCCTGACATGTCTGACCCTATGACTGCTCTAGGGTTTGCTGACTCCTAATTGTAGATAGACCTCTCCTGTGCTGTGTCTGTAGAGACAAACATGTGTAGAGTTCCCTATACACTCCTCGGTGTACATGTTGTTGGTAATTTATAGTTGTGTATCCACCTCACCCCCTCAAACACGGCCATGGGTTTGTGAATGGGGTATCTAGAACTGATGCTACCAGTATGTTACACATACATGTGAATAAGTGACGGTTTGGTTGCAAACTAGTATACACACTCAGGTTTGGCACTTGGTACAATACTGGCAAGTCCAGTTACAACTTGCAGAACATGTGGCTTTAGTTTTGCTTTCCGTACACTGACATTTGTTGCCCAGGTTTTGGCAGAGGATATGTAGCATGATTCTTAGCTGATAACTGGCAGATCTCAGATTGCAAGTCAAAGCCAGTTGTTACCCATCTTGTAGGTTATGGATGTGCTTTGTGTGATGTGACCTTTGTAGCCTGCCATGTACTTCCTCAGGGACATTCAATGACCTGTATTGTGATATGAGCTGTTACAAGTACAGTAGATGTAATGTCTGATAAACTTGCTGTGCCATTTCTCACAATGCAGTTACTAATGTAGAATATCTGCATTTGTCTTCATAGCTGCTAACATGACTCCAGACCAGGTCCGTGAATTTCAGCGCCGGGCCATGCGATATCAGCACATCCTGTTGGTGGAGTCGGGGTTCCGGAGGATGGCCCGGTGATATCGCCATGAACGGGCCTCCGGGGCATGGAGAGCCTTCCCACAGGGTGGGCCTACTTTGCCCCCAACAGCCACCAACAGCACAACCACCAATACGAGCCAGGTGGCCCCACCCACAGCTACCACTGTTGGTCCGACATCTGCTGGATTTCAGGCCCCAGCATTGCCACCGGTGCAGGACAGCCCACTAGGCCTGGCACCACACCCACACAGACCTCCTCCACCGGTACCCAGACTGCCACTGCTCCATCTGTTGACCCTGAAGTCTTCAACCGAATGGATCATAAGATGGACAAAGTGCTGCGCAAGTTGAGCCACCTGAGCCGGGATGTGCGGCACATTAACCGGCGGGTTAAGTCCATTAAGAGGACCCTCCGGAGGGGCCAACCTCTAGACGTTTTGCTATGGACATGATTCCCTCCCCTCCCTCCTCTTTCTTTGTTTTTATAGTTAGTGGGCTTAGGGGACTTAGGGGGTCATTCCTACCCCGGCGGGCGGCGGGCGCCGCCCGCCAGGCGGTGACCGCCAAAAGACCGTAATGCGGTCAAAAGACCGCAGCGGTCATTTTGACTTTCCCGCTGGGCTGGCGGGCGACCGCCAAAAGGCCGCCCGCCCGCCCAGCGGGAAAGCCCCAGCAACGATGAAGCCGGCTCCGAATGGAGCCAGCGGAGTTGCTGGTGTGCGACGGGTGCAGTTGCACCCATCGCGATTTTCAGTGTCTGCTTTGCAGACACTGAAAATCTCAATGGGGCCCTGTTAGGGGGCCCCTGCAGTGCCCATGCCAGTGGCATGGGCATTGCAGGGGCCCCCAGGGGCCCCACGACACCCGTTCCCACCATCTTTTTTCTGGCGGTGAAAACCGCCAGAAACAGGATGGCGGGAAGGGGGTCGGAATCCCCATGGCGGCGCTGCTTGCAGCGCCGCCGTGGAGGATTCCCTGGGGCAGGGGAAAACCGGCGGGAAACCGCTGGTGTCCCTTTTCTGACCGCGGCTTTACCGCCGCGGTCAGAATGGCCCCTGAAGCACCGCCAGCCTGTTGGCGGTGCTTCCTCCGTCCCCTACCCTGGCGGTCCATGACCGCCAGGGTAGGAATGACCCCCTTAGTGTTAGGTTAGTATAGGCTGTTAGTTTAGTTAGTGTTAGTAGGTGGGGGGCCTGCTTGTTTCTATTTTTACTTATTACATGTGTGGGTGGGTGGGGGGCTATGTTGGGGTTCTTGTGTTAAAAAAATAAAAATAACCCCCCCCCCAAAAAAAAAAAAAATATATATATATTTGTATAGTATAGTATAGTATGTGTTTAGGTTAGTATGTGTTGCCCTCCATGTGTCCCGTCTCATAAGGGGGGTGGGGGTAGATGTTTAGAACGTTTCGTTACATGTGATAAGTAAGTGTAGCTTAGGTTAGTTAGGGACAGTTGTGGGTAATGAGTAGTCAGGGTAGATTAGGGTAGGTAAGAATTTTCCCTCAGTTTCCTCATCTGTGATTAGCATTTAATAAATATTTGGTTAACCCTTAATAGTATGTGTTGAATGGTACTTGATCGTGGGTTTGGATTCAGTGTACATCAATTTTGTACTATAACATCTGTGTCCTATGCTACAAACAAATCCCAACTGAGCTGTACGATTGGCAGCTAGCCCAGAGCTACTTTGCAAAGTGTCGACCCTTCGTTGCAACCACCAATCACAGTTAATATGGATCCCTATGTGTTTCTGTTGATAAGTGTGTTTTGAAAGTCACAAACAGTGCTTCCAGACTTGATATTGGGGAAACAGTTTTAGGTCTGACTGCAGTGTGATGATCATGCACACCCTTATAAGATGAGTTCTCATTGGCAATCTTGTATTCTTGTCTTCATGACCCTCATACATCATTTGTGACACAGTTCGGCATGATTACCTATTTGTATGTTAACTCAGACACCTTCATTTATGCAGTTTTTTTAGTGTTTACTTTGTGTGGCATGTTTATTGTGTTATTTTTCCATGTTGACAACATTTTGCAGCCACTATTTGATGACTTAGTTATCTCCTGAGGAAGCATTCTTCTGTCTAAACACAGCATGGTGGTGTATGGTTTCCCAACTCATCAGATTTGTCCCTCAGGATGGGCAGTGTATGATACAATCATGGGCACTGTGCAGAATTCTCTAACTACATATTATCAGGATGGTTGTATTGACAAGCTACGTAATGTGAGAGTAGGCACATTTCAGTTATCTACTTCACAGTTGATATGTCACATTACCCAGAGACAGATTTGTTGTGTAAGTGCTATTTATTGAAACGTGCTGTAGGGCGATCTGTACATTGTCCATGATTGTGAGTCCATTATAGTGACATCTTACATTGTGATCCAACACAAGGGGTTACGGAAATGCTTTTGACATGCTGGGGTTGATGTTTCAGACAGTGTAGAGGGTCAGGATTTGGCAATGAGTAGGAGAGAGACAATCACTGGGCTGGGTGACAAGATATACAGTGGTTTGCAGAACAGTGCTTGGGTAAAGTTGTTGCAAGACTGGCAACTTACAAAGCGCAGGACCTTGGTAAATGTGGGCCATGTGGCAGGGACTAGTGCTTCTGGGTCATTTTCCTTGTGAATGTGATCTGTTCCATGACTTCTTCTTCTGATGTGTGTGTTGCCTGCTCTGTCCTTGTTGTTGTTAGTTTTGAAGGGGCAACACACACCTCAGTGTTAGAAGACGTGGAGTCAGACATCCCGGTCGCTGCTCCCTGTGAAGGTCTTACGGGCAGTACTGCAGCTAGGAGGGTCTGCTGGTTTTTGAGAATAGCAGCCACATCACGATGGTAGGCAGCCAGGTCAGCCCTGAGGGAGTCATGATTGCATTTGTGTATGCAGTGGAAGGTTTGGGGTGCGAGGTGTTGTGGCAACTCCCTTACTGTAGTGGTGAATTCCTTGACAGTTACTTGTAGTCCTTGCAGTATGGATGTTAGGGCTTGCATAGCTGCTGCCTGATCTGCTGATGACATCATCCCCTCAAGGCTGGCTGCCGTAGTTTGCATCCCCACCCGCACCTCCTTGGCCAGCTCCCGCTGTACTCCAACTACAGTTCTCTCAAAGCTGGTGCCAGTGTCGTCTGAGTCCTCAGCTGTATTGGAGCTGGCAGGTCTTACAATTGGGGTGGTGGGTGGATCCTCTGCGATGGCTGTTTGTTCTGTGCTCCTCCTTGTGACTGAAGGTGGGGTCTGGAGGGTGTCAAGGACCTTTTGGATAGTCTCCTGGGGAATGTTTATCGGCTCGTCATCCATGTCATCAGGGAAATCTGGGACAGGCATATCCGCAGGAAATCCATCTTCCTCTGCAATGAAACAGGGTACAATTAGTGTGTCTGTGTTGTGGCAATTTTGATGTGACGTGCCTGCCTTTTGATGAATTCACTTTGTGATCTTGTTTTGTGTTCATTTCTCCAGTCCTTCAGATGAGCATTCTTCCAGGCCTATGGCCCACCTGTATGTCACATGTATGTTATTGAGTTATCAGACTTGTCAGCCTCATCGCCTCTAGGTGTTGGTTTATGCCAAATAGAGATTTGCCACCTTCTTATCCTACTCAACCCTCCGTGTACATCCATTCTCATGGTGAGACCTTTCACTGATTGTGGGTGTACTGATGGCCCTGGCAGCACACTTAACAATCTTGACCTGCCCCAATCTCTGATCTTTCACATCCACTTAAATGTAATTGACATGTGGCATATCCTATGCATGGCAATGTTATGATCCAATATGGATGTTGACATTGGTAATGTGTCCTGCTGATGTTGGGGAATGTGTGTTACATTGGATTGCCCTGATAATCGTATCAGTGCCCTATTTTCTCCTCTGACTGTGCAGGTGTATTTCAGTGACCAGTTACATGTGTCCACCCCTCAATGCTGTTGTCTGAGCAGTATGACATTTGGGATGTTGCATTGTTACCCAGGCACAGGATGGACCCTGACATATGCAGCATGGGTGTGTCCTTAGTGCTGTGTAGCTCCTATTGTTGTTTACATTGGCTGATGTTTGCGACAACTATGGGCATTAACATTTGAGAGTACTGGGGCCTTTGTCTTGTTTCCGGGGATTGTTGCAGTTGTCATCCTCACCCCCTAATTTAGGTGTGTATGATCCATGGGGAGGTTACTGCCATTGGCTACTTGAGCTGCACACAGAGCAGAGGTGGTAGTGGCAACTGTTGTCGCAGTTACATTCCAGTTGTCGGTATGGCTAGAGGTTGTTAATAGGGCCCTAGTTAATGTAGGGGTTATGGTGGCTGACGTGTGCTGGGATGTCAGTTTGACGTTGTGGCCTTCCCTCCTGGCGTGGCTTTCCCTTTGCTCCATCATTGGCATGACAGCATGCCCCCATGGGACTGTTGTTGGTGTTGTGTGATGGTGTGCCCCAGGTCTTCTCAGAACGGGCCAGGCCCCCCTGCCGTGCCCCTTTACCCATGCCACTCCATGTATTAGATGACTTCCATGCATTTAGTGGTCGGTATCCCCCATGCTCACAGTTGACATTATTGCATTTTAATTCCCCATTCAAGTTACCCTGCATGTGCGTTGTCTCCTGGTAGTCTGCGCTGTCCTGTCCTTGAATCCCTGTGATGATCTCCTCAGGGATGACGGCTGCGACCATCTCCTCCATGTGGTCTAGGGCCTCCTGGTGTGCTGGACTCCCCCCTCCAGTCAGCAGTGCTGCCTTCCTGTTCCTGGCCATCTTTTCCTTGGTCCTGCGCTTGCAGTCATGCCAGTGTTTCTTGCACTCGATGACAGTTCTGCGTACTTCAGCCACACTGTTAATCTTGTCGACAATTTGTTGCCATATAGCCTCTCTCCTACTCATTGGCAACTTTGATGTGACAAACAGTTGGTGCTGGTGTACCGTCACCTCTTTAACCAGAATTTCTTGCTCCTCTGCACTAAAGCGACACTTTCTTTTCTTCTTAAAAGTGTCCTGGTTCTTGTGTGGGACATCCTGGCTTGTTCCTGGTCTGCTGTCATCTTCCTGGGGTCTGTAGTGGCATCCGGGATCCATTTTGGCTCTCCTCTGGTGAAATAGCAGTGTTCGCTGGGTTTTTGAACGCTATTACGTCAAAAAAAAACTGCGCATATCCGGTTTGCGGTGTCGTAAATCAACCCACAGTCATTTCCGCCGCTTTAATGTCATTTTGCTTTACGACTTGACGCTGCGGTGTGCGTAAAAAATAATGACTCCCACCTGTGGTTTGCGCCGCCGTGCGTCAAAGTATGAATATGACGCCTGCACAGCGCACCAAAATGGCGTTAGCTGGCTGTAATATTTTTGACGCAAAACTGCACCGGTGCAGTTTTTCGTCAAAAAGTATAAATATGGGCCTTTGTTTGTGGGATTCAGTGAATGTAGACATGTGTTTTTGTTTCAGAGTAAATGGACATTTATGTTGAATGGACAGGATCCAGCGATTCCTGACATATATTACATCTGTGGACTTAATGCTTATTACCGTTTTCCAAGAGGATGGTATTGCACATGTTATTTAGGGATATATTTTCTTAGTGGATGACCTAAAGAGAGTACTAAAATTGACTGTGTTACATCACAGTAGAGAAAAGAGAGAGTCTCCTTCTGGTATAGTGGGAGATATATTTGGAGCAATGACTCCTTCAGAAGGTGTTGCTCTGAATTCGATAAAAATTTGAAAGTTGTCTACTATTGTGGATAACATGCTGACAAATTTTTCAGGAGCCATGATCCTGATAGATACAGAATTGGCTGCGGAAAGAGCTATGACTCTTCAGAACCCTGTGATTTTCTTCTGCATTCTGTCTGCAATACCGGGGAACATTGTGGTGCCACCAGACAACACTCTGTTGGCATACAAGTCTTTTTGGATATCAACATCAAACTTCATGATAGAGTTGTATGTAGTTTCATGAATATCACACGATTCTATACCAAGGAAAGATGGTTGGAAGAGAGCCTCTGGGCACCTGAACCTCTCATTGATGTCATGCAAAATTTCTCTTTTTGCTGTAGTTGTGTAGTTGCGTTAGACATTCTTTTAGCAAAAGATGTCAGAGTTTGCAAAATGCTTAATTCAAAGCATTGCTGTTGTTCATTCATGAAAATAATAAAGAAATTAGAAGCTTACTTACGAATCTGACTAATGAGAGTGCTGATCTGAAAGAGCTGAAAGAACCAGGTGTTCAGGAGAAAGTTTGCAAATGTGAAATTAGTTCAGCAACATTGGAAAAGGGATATTATTGGAAATAATGCAAGGGATATTGATTATTGTGATTTGCATAATTGGAGCATGGGTAATATGTAAATTGTGTAAAATGATTAAATTAAAGAAAATGAAAAATGATCAGAGGAGGGAAGAAATAAAAAGGGAAACATTGTTTGGGGAAATTCAAGAAGAGAACGAAGATTTGAAGGGACTGAAATGACAGAATTTAAGCTGAAGCAAAAATGTGTGTGGGAAGATTTAGGTGGTCATTCTGACATTGGCGGTGACTGTTAAAGTGGTGGTAATACCGCCAAAAGGCTGGTGGTAATTACTGCCAAATTAAGACCATGATGGTGATAACTCCCATAGACAGCCAATGTACCACACCATTCGCCAGGGCATTAACCTTACGCATCACAGCGGTAGCCATCAACAGCCAGGCGGAAGACAAGGTATCGCCCATCATATCATGACACTGCAATCCGCCACGATTTCCGGGTCGGTACCAACGCCATCAAAAGCCTGGCGGAAACACATCACAGAAGACCAAAGATTCACCAACAGAGACACAGAGAAGATCCACATCGCCATGGAACCTGAACTTCAAATCTTCCCGATGCTCTTCTACGTAATTCTCCACCTGGAACACCAACGCCGAGGGTGAGCACAGCCGCCTAGCACACAAGGGAGGGATCAAGGGAGGAACAGGAGAGTGACACACACATGCACGACACACACCATTCACACACACCATACACACAACCAGCAGCAGAAGTAAATCAATGGCACAGGACACACGGCATAACAATACCAGGACTACAGGTCGGCAGTACTACTGAAATTGTAATTGCATGGCAAAAGCCATTATATGAACCAATTTTAGAACAGAGATACATAAACAATTGTCCAGAAAGGGCCAATTCCCAGTCCAAAGTCCATAAGGCCCACATGGCCACAGGGCACAGTCCAAGCCACAACTTGAGGTGAAGGCTGCTGTGTCTCAGCTGGGGAAGGTGTCTCCTGGGTAGCCTCTGCTGGAGGTGAGGGCTGCATTATCTCTGCTGGGGGAGGTGTCTCCTGGGCAGCCTCTGCATGAGGTGAGGGCTGCATTGTCTCTGCATGGGGAGGTGTCTCCTGGGCAGCCTCTGCTGGAGGTGAGGGCTTCTGTTTCCCAGCTGGAGGTGAGGGCTTGTTGCGTGTTATTGGTGGTTGAGGGGAACCTCTTCTGTCATTGGTGGCTGAGTGGGAACCTTTTCTTGCATTGGTGGTTGAATGGGAACCTTTTCTTGCACTGGCAGTTGAGTGAGAACCTTTTCTTGCATTGGTGGTTGAGTGGGAACCCCTTTCTTGCATTAGTAATTGAGTGGGAACCTTTTCTTGCATTGGTGGTTGAGTGAGAACTTTTTCTTGTACTGGTGGCTGAGTGGGAACCTTAACCCTCCTAGCTGGTGGAGTGGGATCCCTCCCTTTCCTGGCTGGTGGAACACACACACACTGTTTGGGAATATATACTTGAGTTTGGACTTGATGCTATGGGGTAGGTTTTCTCTATATATGTGTTTAACTCACTTTGGGGGTCATTACAACCCTGGCGGACGGTGTTAAAGGTGCGGTAATACCGCAAACAGGTCGGCGGACAAAAAAAGGGAATTATAACCGTGGTGAAAACCACCAACATAGACAGCCACTTTAACACTCCGACCGCCATGGCGGTACAGACAAGCAGTGCGGCCGTCACCGCCAACAGACAGGCGGGAGACAATGTACCGCCCACAGTATCACAACCCGCCAATCCGCCACCTTTTCCGGGGCGGATTCACCGTGGATAAAAACACGGCGGAAACAGCTTTTGCAATGGGAAAACGCTCACCTCTACACATCCCATGAGGAAGGAGGACACCATGGAGCTGGAATTACAAATACTCCCTGCCCTTGTCTTCCTGCTCATCTACGAACACCAGCAGTGGCGGCGGCGAAGACAACGGTGAGTACTGCACCTACGACATAGGGGAGGGGGGAGGCAAAAGTCAGGGGGACACACATGCAACACCCCCACCCCCACCATTCACCCTCGCACAGTACAACACACACACCAATGCATTTCCAAACATCACAGTAACAACCCACAACCCCCCCGGAAGAATGCAAAGACAAAAGGAAATCAGTTCAAAAATTGTAATGTATCAAAATACAGTTACCAAATATATACAAATATATAAACACATTCAAAGGTATATACATTACGAGAAGTAGTGCAGATATGCACATATCAATGTCCGTGCACTGGGCCAAAAATGCATGGGCGAGGCCCACACTAGATACCTGTCCACAAACGGAGAGAACACTGCAGGGGCATCAGATAGAAATACAACAGGCACCTCAGGGGGAAGGGAAAGGGGGAGGCACCTCAGCCAGATTAAAGCACCACGCCAGATCCACGACGGGGCTCCATGCCCACTGCTGGGGAGTGCAAAGCCACAGTCTCTCAAGTCTCTACAGTGGGTGGTTTGCCCACTGCTTTATCCTGGGGAGTGCAAAGCCACAGTCTCTCAAGTCTCTACAGTGGTTGGTTTGCCCACTGTACCATCCTGGGGAGTGCAAAGCCACAGTCTCTCAAGTCTCTACAGTGGTTGGTTTGTCCACTGTACCATCCTGGGGAGTCCAAAGCCACAGTCTCTCAAGTCTCTACAGTGGTTGGTTTGCCCACTGTGCCATCCTGGGGAGTCCAAAGCCACAGTCTCTCAAGTCTCTACAGTGGTTGGGTTGTCCACTGTACCATCCTGGGGAGTGCAAAGCCACAGTCTCTCAAGTCTCTACAGTGGGTGGGTTGTCCACTGTACCATCCTGGGGAGTGCAAAGTCACAGTCTCTCAAGTCTCTACAGTGGTTGGTTTGTCCACTGTACCATCCTGGGGAGTGCAAAGCCACAGTCTCTCAAGTCTCTACAGTGGTTGGTTTGTCCACTGTACCATCCTGGGGAGTGCAAAGCCACAGTCTCTCAAGTCTCTACAGTGGTTGGTTTGTCCACTGTACCATCCTGAGGAGGGCAAAGCCACAGTCTCTCAAGTGGATAACAGTCTCCACTGGTTCTGGAGGGGGACTGGTGCCCAGAGTGCTTCATCCTGTTAAGGACAGACGGAGTGGATGCATGTCTCCACTGGTTCTGGAGGGGGAATGGTGCCTAGACAGGATTAGGCTCCCGTGACGGTTCCTGTCCCGTCAGTGTCCCAGCTGTACATGGGATAACGATGCTTGATGTGGCGGTGTTTTCCTTCTTCAGCGGTGCTTTGCCCTGTTCAGCGGTGTCTTGCCCTGTTCAGCGGTGCTCTGCCCTGTTCAGCGGTGCTTTGCCATGGCGGTCTCTGACCTGTTCAGCGGTGCTTTGCCCTTTTCAGCAGTGCTCTGCCCTGTTCAGCAGTGCTTTGCCATGGCAGTCTCTGACCTGTTCAGCGGTGCTTTGCCCTTATCAGCGGTGCTTTGCCCTGTTCAGCGGTCTTCACCATGGCGGTGATTTCCTTGTTCAGCGGTGCTTTGCCATGGCGGTCTCTGACCTGTTCATTGGTGTGTGGCATGACGGTCCCTCATTGCCCAGCGGGGCTGTGGCAGCCGGGGCCCTCCTGGGCACTGACTCCGGCGGTGGTCTCCTGACCAGTGACGATACTCCTGCCCTCCAGGGCACTGACTCCGGCGGTGGTCCCCTGACCAGTGACGATACTCCTGCCCTCCTGGGCACTGACTCTGGCGGTGGTCTCCTGACCAGTGACGAGGGTGCTGGCGGTGGCGTCCCGGCCGCCGGGGAGGATGCCGCCCTTCTCCGCCGTGCTGCTCTTACCAGGCTGTGCAGACTTCTTCTGGCACTTCACCACCTTTTGAGGAGTCACAGCTGACTCTGCAATCCCCCTGGGACCCTTGTGAGTAGTTTTGCCTCCAGGAGTCTTCACCCTGTCCCGTTGGCCACTTTCCAACTTGAGATGCTTTACAGGGGGTGGACTGGCAGTGCTTTGGCTCCATGTCACACTGCCTGCCCTGGTGGCCGGTGCACTCCACACACCTGTAACACGCACCACTGGTACTGGAGTCTTTTTGGCTGAGGCGCTACTACGGGACTGATGAATTGGAGAGGTGGGGGTGGGGGCAAAGAGGTCAACGTTGCAGAGGGAGAGTTTGTGATGAACACTGGGATGGGTAGCTGGAGGGGGTCTGGGAGTGGAGGAAGAGGAGGTGGTTGTAGGAGGTGTCACTTTAGGTGTTTTGGGTGCAGGTGCAGGTACTGGAGGCTGTCGTGAGGTGGATGGATGTTGGGTGTGTGGGTGCCCGCGTTTGTGTACTTTGGAAGGGGGCATCACAGACACACTGGGAGAGGACACAGGGGACATGTAAATGGTAGTGGGGGTGGTGAGTGCAGGTGAGCGGGGTGCGGTGCTGAGTGTTCTGGTGCGAGTCCTAGTGCCTGTAGATGTAGTGCATGCAGGTGAGAGTGTAGACGACACTGGGAGGAAGGAGGGAGACGACGAGTAGGGGGACACAGTGGAGGCAGTGGATGTTGCTGTGTCTGTATGTGTGTGATGCTTGTGTGAGTGCCTGTGGGTTGTGTGGTGCCTATGTTTGCCTGAGCTACTTTTGTGTGTTGAGGTGTATCCATGCTTGTCTGATGGTGTGCTTGGGATAGGCTGGGGTACAGGGGATTGGGTCTGGGTGGAGGAAGTTGGAAGGGGGAGGCTAGACACAGGGACAATGGCTGCCATCAGTGCTGAGGCCAGAGATTGCAGGGTTCGATGATGGGCAGCCTGACCAGAATGAATGCCCTCCAGGAATGCATTAGTGTGTTGCAAGTCCCTTTCTACACCCTGGATGGCATTCACAATGGTAGACTGCCCAACAGTGAGTGACCTGAGGAGGTCAATGGCCTCCTCACTGAGGGCAGCAGGGGTGACTGGGGCAGGGCCTGAGGGGCCTGGGGTGAAGGTGATGCCCCCATTCCTAGGTGACCGGGCATGGGCAACTCAGTGAGGGGCTACTCGGAGGGCAGTGCTGGTACAATGGCGGCAGCTTTACCTGCAGCTGAGATGGTCACAGAGGTGTCCGCCACCACCAGGGAGCTTCTATCGGAGGAGGAATCAGAATCTGTGTTGTCACCAGCTATCTCTGCTGTGGTGCTCCCCCTTGCCCTCTGCCCCACTGGTTCCTTCAGCTGCAGTGGACTCTGACTCAAGGGTCCGGTGAGATGCAGCTCCCTCTGTCACCGGTGCCCCTGCTCCTCCACCAGATGATGCTAATGCACACATGAACAGGATGACAGAAGGAGAAGTGGGGGAGGAGAGAAAGGGAGCACTGGGTCAGTTACAATACCAGCACCACAGTTAGCATACACAGTACTGTCACACACAGGGATCAGAAATAAGCACTATGCATTGCAATGGCATTCAATTGGCTAGATGCCACAGCAAGATGAGGGCCAACCACCATCAATGGCACCCCTCATGGGACCCACAAAGCCCTGACTGACATGGAATGCAACCGAGCTAGGTTACCTGAATTTGCTAGACACCCATCACCCTTGAGCTGGATCATGCTGCAAACTCTGACCTGGCATTAAGGGGCACCCACTAACTCACACCCACCACCTGGATCCCATGCCACCTACCAATTATTGTAGTAATGCCCACTGTACTCACCCCCTTGTGGCTGCTGTGATGCCCTCAAGCACCCATCCAGCTCTGGGTTTGGCCACCGCCAGTATGCGGGCCATCAGGGGGGTCAGGTTCCGACAGGCACCCCTTCCTGGTTGGGATGCCATCCCCAGGTGGGCCTCCGCGGCCCTCTGTGCCCAGCATCTAAGGTTCTCCCACCTTCTGTGTGTGCTCCGCCTGCTGTAGACCCCCAGGGTCTGCACATCCTTGGCGATGGCATGCCACAATCGCTTCCTTTGATGGGTGCTGACCTACAGAGGTAATACAGACAGGAGGACACCATTACACATACAATCCAGCCTGTCACACATATGGCCCACAAATCCTGTTTCCAACTCGATTTGCACACACGTTGCCTGGCGCCCACCATGTACACTACCAACAGACATCCACCGCCAAATGACACGATAGCTGCACACACATCTCCATGCAACCTTCCCACATGCATTGTGCCCAAGGTGTACTCACCTGTTGGTCTGGAGGACCATACAGCTGTCCATACTGGGGTAGGACCCCATCTGGCAAGCGCTACAACTCCTCCGAAGTGATGGCAGGGGCCCTTTCCCCAGTCACACGGGCCATGGTAGGTTGCAGACACAGGTCACAGCAGCACACGCAGTGTAGGTGTTCTTCTGTGGAAAGTCAGTAATCAATTGAGATTATAGACAGAAAATGGCAGTCATGTCCACGACAGTATACAACGTCACCGCCGCCACTGATCCTCATTTGCCACTGTACCCCATAAAGCCCCATATTAGCCAATGTGGAATTGCACGGCGGTGCAAGACCGCTTTCCGCCACAAGCGCAACGTCGGGCGAGTTAACTCACTTCCATCTGTCCCTTGATACAGGACAGGCGATCGCCATTTCATAGACTACATACAGATCTTCCATAACTGCGTCATTGCCGAAAATTGCACATACATTGCCATTCCCACTTTCCCATCACATTAAAGCTGTATGCACAATGATTTGGTGGTTCCATTGATCAAATTGTGATTGCCTACTCACTCTTGTGTCCCTTAGATATCTATCACTGCAGATGAACAGGAGGAGGAGACAAACATCTGTGTACAAACCTCCTGTGGACTTGGCTACACTGGAGGACAGGCATATTATACTCACTTATAGGCTGGACAGGGCCACAATCACAGAGCTGTGTACACAATTGGAGCCTGACCTGATATCAGCTTTCCATCATCCCACTGGGATCCCCCCTCTTGTGCAGGTTCTATCAGTGTTCCATTTCCTGGGAACTGGTTCTTTCCAAGTGACAGTGGGCTCGGCAACAGGAATGTCACAGCCAATGTTCTCAATCATGCTGGCAAGGGTGTTGTCTGCCTTGATGAAACACATGTGCAGCTACATTTCCTTCCCCCAGGTGGAAGATTTGGCCACTGTGAAGGCTGGATTCTATGCAATGGGAAATATACCTAGTATTATTGGGGCCATTGACTCTACACATATTGTGTTTGTCTCCCCCACCAGAATGAACAGGTGTTCAGGAATCAGCAGAATTTCCACTCACTGAATGTGCAAATGGTGTGCCTGGTGGACCAGTACATCTCCATGTCACTGCCAAGTATCCTGTGTAGGTGCATGATGCCTTCATTCTGAGTAATAGCAGCATCCCAAATCTGATGGCCCAGCTACGGAGGCACAGGGTGTGGCTAATAGGTGAGCCAGAGTCCCCACCCACTCTATGTCACTGTATGCATTCAGGTGTTATCCCCATAGGATTGTGTAAGGCTAAATTTTGTACCTCAATATTTGGAGGTGACTCTGGCTACCCAAACCTATTGTGACTCCTGATTCCTGTGAGGAATGCCAGGACAGGGGCTGAGGACCGGTATAATAATACACATGGGCGAACCAGGAGAATAATCGAGAGGACCTTTGGCCTCCTGAAGGCCAGGTTCAGATGCCTGCATCTGGCAGGTGGATCCCTGTGGTACTCACCCAAGAAGGTCTGCCAGATAGTAGTGGTATGCTGCATGTTGCACTACCTGGCCCTCAAACGACATGCGCCTTTTCTGTAGGAGGAGGGGACTGGCCCTTTGGCAGCAGTGGACCCTGAGGACAGTGATGATGAGGAGGCAGAGGATGAGGATGTGGACAACAGAACATCAGTTATATGTCAATAATTCCAATGACACACAGGTGAAACAGTGCAACTGACCACTACTCAGACTATTGATGTTTTCTGTGTGGCTGTAGCATGAAGGCATTCAGATCCTTTGCATCTCAACTTACTGTCACCTTTGGCTTGTCCTTTTACAGATGTTGGTGATATGACAACAGTGTCCTGGTGTGTTTACTACAGACAGCTTCAGATCATTATTTGTATGCTATCACAGTGTTCAGATCATTTGCACTAGATGTGACTGTTACCATAATGCACATTTTCAACACTTAAAACGGTGTCACTCAAATTGTGTTCAAGGGTGTTTATTGTAGTGAAAATAATTGACTGAAAAGTGCAATGGAATGGGGTGATGGTAGAGGAAGGTCCAGGGTATTGTTCCAGTCTGTTTGTAGCACAGGTCCAGTGTCCAAGGGGCTATAGGAAGGGGAGCAAAGGCAGTTCAAAGTGGACAAGGTGACAGGGTGGGACACAAGGGGGACAATCAGGAGAGTCTCATTTCCTGGCTGTGGTCTTGGTCTTGGCAAGTGTCTCTGGCTTCTTTCTGGGTCACAGGGAACGTTTGTGGGGTGGTTCACCTTCTGCAGGGGGAGAGGTGGTGGTAGTCTGTGGGTCCTGTGGCGGGGCCTCCTGCCCAGTAGCTGCAGCGGAAGTGGAGGGCTTGTCAATGGATTGGCTAGTGGTAGGGGCCCGCTGGTGTGCTGTCCATTCCTTCATGATGTTGTCCGTGTCTGCCAGCACCCCTGCTATGGAGATCATGGCGGTGTGAGGAGCCTGCAAGACCTCCCTGATCTCCTGATGGTGTTCCTCCTGCAGCTGCTAGTTCTCCTGTATGTTGTTAAGGATCTGGCCCATTGTGTCCTGGGAATGTAGGTAGGCCACCAGAACATTGGTGAGTGCCTCCTGGAGAGTCGGTTCCCCCGCCTGTCCTCCCCCTGGCGTACAGCGGTCCTCCTAGTGTCCCTGTTGCCCTATGCCTGTGTCCCTCGAACAGTGTGCACACTGCCCCTGACCCCAGGTCCCTGATTGTCTTGGGTGTGAGTTGTAGACTGGGGTCCCTGTACAGGTGGGCACACAGCTGATTGTGTCCTGTGGACAGAGGTGTGGGGATGCTGGGTGGGTGCTGTGGTATTGGATACTGATGGGGGAGGCTCTGTGGTTGACTGGAAGTGGGCTGGGTGACCAACTGACCAGTGGTCTCTGATGGGCCAGGTAGTTATCCAGATCCTGAAGTCCAGAGTTACTGTCATCACTAGGGGCATCTTCTGTTGGGGGACTGGTTAGTAGTGACACCGCCTCTCCGCTGAGATTGGCTGGTGCTCCTGTGGGGATGTAAGTGATGTATTATGCTTCATGTCTGTGACATATTGTCCATCCCTATCTTCCCCCCTATCGTTGCTGTTGCCCTGCCACCTTTGTTCGTGTACAGTGGTGTATTGTTGGATTGTTAGTTCTCCAGGCTGTGCATGCTTTTGTGATGGGTGTCCATGCAGGCCTGGGAGGGCTGTCCATGTATTGGTATCACATGCAGGGCTTGGCACTGGAGTTAGTAATATGCGTAGGTGCAGTGTGTGGGGTGGAGTGGAGTGATGGGAGTAAGGGTGAGGGTATGAGATGACATACAGGTATGGGGGTGATAAATAGTAAATGTTGACTCACTAGTGTCCAGTCCTCCGGCAACTCCATTGAGTCCCTCAGGATGTAGTAATGCCAAGACTTGCTCCTCCCATGCTGTGAGCTGTGGGGGAGGAGCTGCGGGTCCATTGCCAGTCCTCTGTATGGCGAGCTGGTGCCTTGCTGCTACGAACATACCTTCTCATGTAGGTCGTTCCACCTCTTCCTGATGTCGTCCCTTGTTCTTGGATGCTGTCCCACAGCGTTCACCCTGTCCACGATTGTCCGTCATAGCTCCATCTTCCTGGCAATGGATATTTGCTGTATCTGTGATACAAACAGCTGTGGCTCTACCCTAACTATTTCTTCCCTCACGACCCGCAACTCCTCATCTGTGAAACGGGGGTGCCTTTGTGGGGACATAGGTGTTGTGTGTAAGTATGTGGGTGTTGGGTACTGTGGTTGGGTGTGTGAAGTGGGGTGCGTGAGGGATGTATGGGTGTACGTGGTGTATGTGTCTAGTTGTCGCAGTGGTCTTGGTGTCAGTCTGATGGAAATTATTTGTATTCGTAAAGGGTTGTGGGTAATGTGGGTGTGTGTTTTATAGTGCTGTGGGTGGGTGTGGTATGTGTATCAGTGTCAGGTGTGTCTATTTGGTATTGGCCAATGTTGTGTAGTTTAGTATTTGGGTGCCCATTCTGAGCGCAACGGTGTGTACTGTCAATGGTTTACTGCCATTGAATGTCCGCCGTGGTGATTCGTGGGTCATGATGTGGTGGGCGTTGTTCTGTTGGCATAACGATACAGGTGTTGGTATCGCCACTTTAGCACTGACCTTTGGGCTGGCGGATTTGTGTATGTGGAAGTATTCTGTCTGATTGGTATGTGTGTCATTATATGGAGAACAGATATCTGCCACTGCGGCGGTATGTTGGCGGCTGTCACCATAGCGGCAAGCAGGATTTATTGCCAGTGTCATGATGAGGGCCTCAGTGTGATGACATATTTAGTCACCAGGGGAGGGACTGTTAACGCTGAGATATTAATTAGTTTTATTAATGAATATTCATGTATTTTGGGTGTTGGATTTGCGTAGAAAATGTATTAACTTAGAGAAAATTAATGCGCGAATTTGAAGATGGCTAAGAGGGAAACCACAAAGAAAGAGAAAACAAGAAAAAAGAAAAAAGACAGAAAAAATAGGTAAGAGAGATTGTAAGGCAAAAGGCGGGCGCAGCGCGAAGCAGCACCCAAAGAAAGATGTACCTGTCACGCTGTGGACCGAAAAATAGGCGGAGGCCCGAAGCGCGGCTCAAAACATGGCCCGCTGCAGAAACGACTGTCCAGGACACAGGCCACCGATCTGACCGTGGTCCGCAAGTGGGGCGCCGCAGGTCCTTGCGGCGTCATACATAAGGGTTGTTGTATTCCGATGTTTGTTGTCTTTTTATAAGACAAACTGTTCAATGAAACAAATTGCTTGAAAAAAAAACCAATGAGTTTGTCTGATGGTTCTACCTCCAACTCTACGTATGGATAGTTCAAATAATTAAAATGACAGTTGATTGGCTCCTAGATATAATTACAGTTGACATCTCCTTTATGCGGAGAACCCTCTAGAATATTAACAATAAATCACTTGAAGCCAACACCATGGAAAAGGTTCACAACTATTTCAAACCATCATTCAACACCTAATTTCCAACACACAGCTGGAAACACTATAACTGCAATAGCAATAGATAGCCCAATACTACTACACTGAGGAGGAATGGTCAGACTTTTAAGAACAGCATAGCAAGTTTCGAGAGAATCCAGAATCAAGTGTAGTTTCTTTCAAATACTGTCAGGCTGGTACTTGACCCCTCCTAAAATGCTACTAAGCACTTCTCAGTCATGGCAGAGGTTCTTTCTGCATGCAGGCACTCTACCTCACATACTCTCAGAATGTTATTCCATTACCCATTATTGGTATTCCATATTGAGGACAAGTACAAACGTTTCATTGATCCGTGGGTAAATTGGTCATATTACATGACACAAAATATATTTTAGGAGCCACACTTGATTAAATTATTCTTACTACATCTTTGGAAATCTCACATGGTACCTGATTTAAGAGAATGGCTGATTGAAATGCACCCTATGGTGCCTTAGAAAAAAATCATACACAGACTGAATGACAAAATGTATGTCTGTAACAAAATCTGGAATCCCTACCTGGAGGCGAGACATCATTCGAGTGCCTTTCCTTCTTATTCTTCAGAGACTATAAGCCTAAACCTGTATAGGCAGCCTGATAATAGTGTCCCCTGGGTGCAGATTATCCTCACCCCTTCTCTTGACCCATTCTTGTTGGATTGAGCTACCTCACAAATCTCTCTACATTTACACTTCTAAACAGTAATTCACAAGTTGATAGCTGATAACCCAAATTCCTTTCTTATTGGCATGGAAAACCGCACCTTCAGGATTTTTTTCTTAAATATATTTTTATTTGTTTGTATTTTCAAAATAAACCTACCAAACTAGGAGCATATTACATGGCGCATCTATGATCAATGTTAGATATTTTTGTGTAACAGACATATTCAGCACCTTGGAGACTCTAGCAGGGCCGTGGTAACATATTTTATTTTTGTTTAAATCTGTTTATTGCATTTTTTTGAAAATCAAAATTCAAAAGGATTCAAAGGTACATGTGACATCTTAGGCAATGGCCGACTGGGCTCCAATAAGCCCATTGCAGTGGGCTATGATTTATTAGCAAACATTGAGCTTGGCGATCCAGCTCTGACAGATATAAGCCTTCACATGTAAATGGTATTGAATGAGCCTCGGGCCCTTTAACTAATTCTGGGGTCTGATGAATCTTTTCTGAAGGTCTCTGAACAGAAATTCAGTAGACTGTTCTGTTAAGAGAGGTGTGATGGCATGAAGCCACATCAAATATGAGATCTATACCTCAGAAGGGTCTGTTTAGCTCTAAAGATAGAAAAGGGTCTGAATCTTCACTATCTAAACCCTAATTAAATCACAATTTCCCAAGATGATGACATTGCATTTAAAGCTTCTTGAATGAAACCCTAATTAGAATTAATTGGACGTTACAATTTCCAATCCCTAACACATCCCATCTTGATAGTCTTCAGTCTCAGCAAATTCAATAGAGTTACGACTGTCAAGCTTCCAGAACACTCCTCTCTTTGTTCTTGCATAGTTCGTCCTAGGATTTCTTGCACAATGAGCTTCTTGTTGACTCCTTTACTGCTCCTAACACATGCATCTTGAAAGAAACATTTTAAAAAACCTCCAAAATGACTGTTAAAGTGAAAAAGAAAAATATGTGTGTATGCCTTCCCTACAGCCAAGTAAATATATCTCAAATATATTTTCAAATTATATAAATTTTAAACACTACATTTAAGATCATATAAGACAAATATGCAAAATATTGTTATTAAAATGTTAGTTTAAAAAAATCATAAAATGTTGATTATGGCCCTCATTACAACATTGGCGGTAAAAGCCGTTTACCGCCGTGCAGAAGACCGCCAACACACTGCGGTGGAATCCCGCCACAGCTATTATGACCCACATCTCGGAATCCGCCAAAACTCAGACACCCACAAAAGTCCGCCACACCAAAGGTCAGTGATAAACTGGTGAAAACAAAACCTCCACCGTCATGCCAACAGAAATACGCCCACACTATCACGACACACGAATCCACGCAGCGGTCTTTCAACCGCGGTATTCCATTGGCGGTACACACCGCCGCGCTCAAAATACACACACTTCTACAAAACATCCCCACATTGGACGATTCAAAATACACACACCTGGACACATACACACCACTCCCACACACTCATTACAATATAAAGCACACACCCACATCACCCACAAACCCTTACGACCACAAATCACGAACGAAGGCCAGAGAGAGACACCACCATCAACAACATTAGCATCTACAGGAACATAACACCATCACCCACACTTCCATGCACCTCACACAACACACCACTACATATCACCACACTTATCACCACACACTCCACCCCACACATCACCTACACCACCCCATGGCACGGCAAAGACACCCCAGGTTCTCGGAGGAGGAGCTCAGGGTCATGGTGGAGGAAATTGTCCGGGTAGAGCCACAGCTATTCGGAGCACAGGTGCAGCACACCTCCATAGCTAGGAAGATGGAGCTATGGCGAAGAATAGTGGACAGGGTCAACGCAGTGGGACAACACCCAAGAAATCGGGAGGACATCAGGAAAAGGTGGAACGACCTACGGGGAAGGTGCGTTCCGTGGTCTCAAGACACCACCTGGTGGTTCAGCGGACTGGCGGCGGACCCCCACCTCCTCCCCTACAACTAACAACATGGGAGGAGCAGGTCTTGGCGATTTTGCATCCTGAGGGCCTCGCAGGAGTAGCTGGAGGAATGGACTCCGGTAAGTCAAAGCTTTACCATTACACCCCCCACTCTACCTGCATGCTATCACATACCCCCACCCTCGCCCTCACCCCCATCACACCAACTCTTCACAAATGTACCAATATCACAAACCACCCATCACAATACCAAGCCCTGCATGCAACAACAAAGCATGGACACCCATCACCAAAGCATGCACACTGCACATGGCCATCCACCCCCCTAAACCATCATCACACAAGCTCCCACACAGGAATGCCAGCACTGGGGTACACGGTCACCCACCCATTGCACACCATGGCACACACAGATGCAATAATCATGCCTTTCCACCCCTGCAGGACCCCTACCCAACGTCACCAGACAGGAGGGTCCAGACATGTCCACTCCACCCACAGAAGAGTCCCACAGTGATGACAGCAGCTCTGTCCAACTGGATCTAGATGACCAGCCCGGACCATCGGGGACCTCTGGACAGTCGGTTCCCCTCACACAGGCACAGGCCACCACAGACCTTCCCCCCTCTGGAAACACCAGCACAACACCCACCCAGGGGGCCCATACCTCCGTCCCCAGGACACGTCAATCAGCTGTGTGTCCACCACTACAGGGAACCCAGGATAACCCACCACCCCAACAACAACAGGGACCTGGGGGCATTGGCAGTGGGCACATGGTCCAGGGGACCGGGGCCCAGGAACACAGGGGAACTGGGAGGGCTGCCGTGCAACAGGGGGCGGACAGGCCAAGGGAACTCACTCTCTACGAGGCTCTCTCCTCCATCATGGGAGCATACCACCACTCCCAGGAGACGATGGCAAGAGCACTGGCCAAGTTTCAGGAGACCCAGCGCATGCAGGAGGAACAGTATTTGGGCTTCAGGGAGGAACTCAGAACCATCAGCTCCACCCTGGGCACCTTCGTAGGGGTGCTGAAGGAAGTACTCAACACCAGGAGGGACACTGTGGCACTACAAGGGTCCCCTGACACGAGCATGGACGATGAACTGCCCACCACCTCTGCCGGCGCTAGAGGACAGGACGCCCCGCCACAGGACCACCACACCAGCACCCCACCCCTGCAGACGGAGAACCACCCCACAAACGGTCCCTGAGATCCAGGAACAAGACAGAAAACAATGCCAAGACCCCGCCTAGAAATGAGACCACCCTGATTGCCATCCTACTGTCCCACTTTGTCACCCTGTCCATAATTATACTGTCCCAGCTCCACTTCCTATGCCCATATGGGCAATGCACCTGTGAGACTAATAGACTGGACTCTGCCATGGACACTCCTTCGCCATCACCCCTCACCATTTAACTTCCCCCTCCAATATTTTGTATTTAAATAAACACACCTAAAGCACAAAATAATCTGGAGTCTGTCTGTGATTTCGAAATAGTGTATTTGCAATTACAGTGACAAAATGTTTTTGAAATAGTAATGTCAACATACCTATGTCACACAGCTCTAGTCCATGAGGAATTTAAGCAGATGACACACAGTGGGACCCACATCTGTGAAACCGTAAGGGAAAGTGACAACTCAGTGACCATACACTGGGTGAAAACGACAGACAGGATAGAGGTTGTAGTGTAAAAGTACATGTAGTAGGCAGGATTGTATTCTCAACTGTGTTTCACTGGAAATATTGCTGGATCACTGAAGTTCTGCATGTCTTCTTCCTCTGCTTCATCCTCATCACTGTCCACAGGCTCCACAGCTGCCACAACACCGCCGTCTGGACCATCCTCCTGCAGAAAAGGCACCTGTCGTCGCCAAGCAAAGTTGTGAAGCATACAGCAGGCCACGATGATCTGGCACACCTTCTTTGGTGAGTAGAATAGGGATCCACCTGTCATGTGGAGGCACCTGAACCTGGCCTTCAGGAGGCCAAAGGTCCGCTCGATCACCCTCCTAGTTCGCCCATGGGCCTCACTGTAGCGTTCCTCTGCCCTGGTCCTGGGATTCCTCACTGGGGTCAGTATCCATGACAGGTTGAGGTACCCAGAGTCACCTGCAAATGGCGAGGACAACCTGGAGGGATAAACCCAGACAACCATACCCACTGTCTTGCTTACAGGGGCTCACCTAATAGCCACACACGGTGCCTCTGGAGTTGACCCATCACATAAGGGATACTGCTATTCCGCAGGATGTAGGCGTCATGCACTCACATGGGACATTGCATTCACATGGGAGATGTACTGGTCTGCCAAACATGCCATCTGTACATTCATAGAATGATAACTCTTCTGGTTTCTGTACACCTGTTCAATTCTGTGGGGGGGGGGCAAAGCCACATGTGTTCCCATCAATGGCACCTATGATGTTGGGGATATGTCCCAGGGCATAGAAATCACCTTTCACTGTAGGCAAATCCTCCACCTGAGGGAAAACGATGTAGCTCCACATGTGTTTCAGAAGGGCAGACAACACACTGGACAATACGTTGGAAAACATTAGGCTGGGACATCCCTGATGCCATGGCCACAGTTGTTTGAAAAAAGCCACTTGCAAGAAAATGGAGCACTGACAGCACCTGCACTTGAGGGGGGATTCCTGTGGGATGGCGGATTGCTGACATCAGGTCTGGCTCCAACTGGGTACACAGTTCCTGGATTGTGGCACGTTCAAACCTGTAGGTGATTATCAAATGTCGCTCCTCCATTGCCGACAGGTCCACCAATGGTCGGTACACCGGAGGATGCCGCCATCTCCTCACATGTCCCAGCGGACGGTGCCTATGAAGGACAACAGCGACCACAGAGTCAAACAACTCAGAAGTACGTACCCCCAGTTTACACAGAACACCAATAATCCACAAAAAGTGGCCTGTATGTGTGTTGAGACTAGGCCTAGGTATGTGTGAAAATGAGGCCATGTGGGCCCCTGAAATGGCGGCTGCCTGACCTCTAAAGTGGGACAATGGGATGTGAGCTAACTGCGCTGGCGTTGTACACCGTCACGGTAGGCGGTCGGAGACCGCGGCACAATGCTGCATTGGCACAATGCCGCTATGGGTCCCAGGAGCCAATGACGATGTACGCCGGCGGTGATGGTACGCACCGCCGCAGACGTGACCGCCATTTTCTATCACTTCAATCACTCGATACCTGATCTTCGACAGGAGAGGACCTACACTGCAAGTGCTGCTGTGACCTCAGTCTGGAAGAGACAATGGCTCGTGCGTCTGGGGAAAGGGCCCCTGCCTTCACATCGGAGGAGTTGGAGAAGCTCGTTGATGGGGTCCTCCCCCAGGACACGCTACTCTACGGTCCTCCAGACAAACAGGTAAGTACACAGGGAGCATGTTGTATGGGCTATGCCTGTGTGGAGAGGGCTGGATGTAAGGAGGAAGGAGGCAGAGTGCTGCGTGCATGTAAGACGGTGAGTGCATGTGCCACATGGCAAGGGTAGGGATGGGGGCCACTCACTTTGACGGTGCAGTTGGTAATGACTTCTCTTCTTCCCCTGTACATTTCATGTAGGTCAGCGCCAACCAGAAGAAAGATATTTGGCGTGCCATCGCCAAGGACGTCCGGACCCTGGGGGTCTACCACAGACGGAGCACCCACTGCTGGAAAAGATGGGAGGACATTCGCCACTGGAGCAAGAAGACGGCGGAGGCTCAGCTGGGGATGGCCTCTCAACGTGGGAGGGATGCCCGTCGAACCATGACCCCCCTGATGTTCAGGATCCTGGCGGTGGCCTACCCAGAATTGGATGGGCGCTTGAGGGCATCACAGCAGACACAAGGGGGTGAGTACCCTCTCATTCAGCTGACTTTGTGCGCAGTGGAGTTGTCTGGGTGGGGGAGGAGGGCTGTGGGTTTCCCTAGGCCAGGGCGAGTTCCGTAGGCTAGGCCCCTCCGTAAGGCATGGCCCTCTGGCCCCCCACCCCACCTCTGTAGAGTGCCAATCACAGCTATTCATGCCCCTGTGTCACCTATGTGTGCAGATGTCGTCCATAGCCTTGTAGGCCATTTCCCAGGAATTGCACTGTGGAGCCCAAGAGCGCGGCGTAGTGCAGGGGGCCTCTGTGTCTGTCTTGTCCGCCAACGGTAGCGTTAATCCATGCACTCAACATGTCTTTCTTCTGTTCCCCCCCCTTTTTGTGGTCTTCCTGTTCCTATGTGCATTAGCATCATCAGGCAGATGAGCAGTGGCACCAGAGCACGAGGGAGCTGCATCCCACATGGCCCTGGAGGGTGAGAGTACGGACTCCGAATTCACCAGTGGGACGGAGGGCGAGGGGAGCTCCACGGCGGGGACAGGAGCTGACACCAGCGACACAGACTCGTCCTCTGATGGGAGCTCCCTTGTGGTGGCAGCAACATCTGTGCCCCCCGCATCTACAGGTACAGCCGCCACCCCCCCTACCAGCACCGCCCTCCCAGCAGCCCCTCAGCCTTCGCCCCGTTCCCTCTCACCCAGGAGGGTGGGCATCACCTTCGCCCCAGGCACCTCATCCCCTGCCCCAGTCACCCCTGCTGCCCTCAGTGAGGAGGCCATTGACCTCCTCAGATCACTCACTGTTGGGCAGTCTACCATTTTGAATGCCATCTAGGGTGTAGAAAGGCAGTTGCAACAAACTAATGCATTCCTTGAGGGCATTCATTCTGGTCAGGCGGCCCTTCACCGAGCTTTTCAAACTCTGGCCTCAGCACTGATGGCAGCCATTGTCCCCATCTCTAGCCTCCCCCTCCAACTTCCTCCACCCAGATCCAATCCCCTGTACCTCTGCCTATCCCAAGCACACCATCAGACCAGCCTGCACACACCTCACCACACAAGGGAAGCTCAGGCAAACATAAGCACCACGCATCCCACAGGCACTCACGCAAGCATCACACACATGCAGACACACCAACATCCACTGCGTCCACTGTGTCCCCCTCCTCGTCATCTCCCTCCCAGTCTCATCTTCACTCACACCTGCATGCACCACCTCTACAGCCACTACGTCCCTCACCAGCACACCCACCAGCACACCCCGCTCATGTGCAGTCACCACCCCTACTACCATTCCCACATCCCCTGTGTCCTCTCCCAGTGTGTCTGTGACGCCCCCTCCCAAGATACACAAATGCAGGCACACACCCACCCAATAGCCATCCCCCTCACGACAGCCTCCAGCGCATGCACCTGCACCCAAAGTCACCAAACGTACACCTCCTACTACCACCACCTCTTCCTCCACTCCCAAACCCCCTTCAGCTACCCATCCCAGTGTGTCCAAAAGAATTTTCCTGTCCAGCCTTGACCTTTTTCCCCCACCCCGTCACATTTCATAGGTCCCGAAGTAGCACCTCAGCCACAACATCTACGGGACCAGTGGTGCCTGTTGTCACAGGTATGTGGAGTGCACCGGCCACCAGGACAACCAATGTGGCACAGAGCCACAGCCAGTCCCCCCCCTGTGAAGCATCAGAAGTTGGCCAGTGCCCGGCAGGAGAGGGGGAAGACTCCAGCCACCAAAGCCGCTCACAGGGGTCCCGGTGGGAGTGTGGAGTCAGCTGTTACACCTCCCAAGGTGGGGAAGGGCCACAAGAAACCTGGCAAGTCTGGGAAGAGCTGCACGGCAGAGAAGACCGCCATCATCCCCGCTGTCCAGGAGGCCCCCGCCAACCCCAGCCCAGCTGCCCAGGAGGGCCCCGCCAGCCCCGCCAGCCCCAGCCCAGCTGCCCAGGAGGGCCCCACCAGCCCCAACCCAGCTGCCCAGGAGGGCCCCACCAGCCCCAGCTCAGCTGCCCAGGAGGGCCCCGTCAGCCCCAGCCCAGCTGCCCAAGAGGCCACCGCCAGCACAAGCCCCGCTGGGCCATGAAGGACCGCCAGCACAAGCACCGCTGGGCCATGAAGGACCGCCAGCACAAGCACCGCAGGGCCATGAAGGACCGCCAGCACAGGCACCCCTGGGCCGGGCACCGCCAACTCAAGCACCGCTGAACAGGGCACTGCTGTCTAAAGCACCGCTGAACAGAGCACCACCGTCTCAAGCACCGCTGAACAGGGCACCTCCAAATCAAGCACCGATGAACAGGGCACCGGTGTCTCAAGCACTGCTGGGCCGGGCACTGCCAACTCATGCACGCTGAACAGGGCACCGCCAAATCAAGCACCGCTGAACAGTGCACCGCCAACTCAAGCACCGCTGAACAGGGCACCGCCGTCTCAAGCACCGCTGGCCCGGCAACCGCCAACTCATGCACCGCTGAACAAGGCACCGCCAAATCAAGCACCTCTGAACAGGGCACCGCCAACTCAAGCACCGCTGAACAGGGCACCACCGTCTCAAGCACCGCTGGGCCGGGCACCGCCAACTCATGCACCGCTGAACAGGGCACCGCCAAATCAAGCACCGCTGAACAGGGCACCGCCAAATCCAGCACAGCTGAACAGGGCACCGCCGTCTCAAGCACTGCTAGCCCATGAGCGGCAGGGGCACTGACGCAACTGGGTCCGTCACGGCGTGAGTGATACACTCTGGGCACCAGTTCCCCTCCAGAACAAGTGGAGAGATCCATCCACTACCGCTGTCATTCAAAGGATGAAGCACTCTGGGCACCCGTCCCCCTCCAGAACCAGTTGAGAGATCCATCCACTACATCTGTCCTTCATAGGATGAAGCACTCTGGGCACCAGTTCCCCTCCAGAACCAGTGGAGACATCCATCCACTACCTCTGTCATTCACAGGATGAAGCACTCTGGGCACCAGTCCCCCTCCAGAACCAGTGGAGAGATCCATCCACTACTTCTGTCCTTCACAGGATGAAGCACTCTGGGCACCAGTCCCCCTCCAGAACCAGTGGAGACATCCATCCACTACCTCTGTCCTTCACAGGATGAAGCACTCTGGGCACCATTCCCCCTCCAGAACCAGTGGAGACTGTTATCCACTTGAGAGACTGTGGCTTTGCACTCCCCAGGATATAGCAGTGGGCAAACCACCCACTGTAGAGACTTGAGAGACTGTGGCTTTGCACTCCCCAGGATTGAACAGTGGGCAACCCACCCACTGTAGAGACTTGAGAGACTGTGGCTTTGCACTCCCCAGGATTGAACAGTGGGCAAACCACCCACTGTAGAGACTTGAGAGCCTGTGGCTTTGCACCCCCCAGGATTGAACAGTGGGCAAGCCACCCACTGTAGAGACTTGAGAGACTGTGGCTTTGCACGCCCCAGGATAGAACAGTGGGTATTGAGCCCCCTCGTGGATCTGGCATTGTGCACTCATCTAGCTGAGGTGCCCCCCCTTCCCTTCCCCCTGAGGTGCCTGTTGTATTTCTATCTGATGCCCCTGCAGTGTTCTCTCTGTTTTGATTGGGTATCGAGTGTGGACCTCGCCCATGCATTTTGGGCCCAGTGGTCCACAGACTATAAATGGTGCAATACCTGGACTTGTATTATTGGTGTATATATTTGTTTATAGTGTATATATATTTTGAGTACTGGATTTTAATAGATTACAATGGTTACACTCATTTCCTTTTGTCTTTGCATTCTTCCGGAGGGCTTGGGGGGTGTAATTGTGATGTATTGATATGCATTAGTGTGTGTGTTGTAGTGGGTGAGGGTGGGGGTGGGGGTGTTGCGTGTGTGTGTCCCTGTTTTTTGCCTCCCCCCCTCCCCTGTGTCGTAGGTGCAGTACTCACCGTTGTCTTCGCCGCCGGCGTTCATGCGCCTGGTAGAGAAGCAGGAAGACTATCGCAGGTAGAATTTGAAGTTCCGGTTCCATGGTGTGTCGAGGTGAGCGTTTTCCCTTCGGAATTCCTGTTTCCGCCGTGTTTTTATCCGCGGTGAATCCGCCCCGGAAAAGGTGGCAGATTAGCCTGTCATAATAGTGTGGGCGGTACATTGTCTCCCGCTTGTTTGTTGGCAGTGACCGCCAAGTTTGTTTGTACCGCCGTGGCGGTCGGGTGTTAAAGTGGCAGTCTTTGTTGGTGGTTTCCGCCACGGTCGTAATTGCAATTTATTTACCGCCGGCCTGTTGGCGGTCTTACCACCGCTTTAACACCGTCCGCCAGGGTTGTAATGACCACCTATATGCCATAAACAAAGATGCACTCTACTCATATTCTTTACAGTGCAGAATGAAATTATTTGTATTAAATGTTACACAAAATGTGGCCATCGTTTTGTGACCAATAGAAAATGATCACCCCTTCACATTCTTTATCCCAGAGACATAATGGCACAGCCAAGCTACACTTTTTCTACTCTCCCTCGAATGACTTTTAGAGTCATCACAAATCCCTCTTCATTCTTGAATCCGACTCTCTAAAACCTAGTTGTTTTAAATAACTTCTGCTTAGATTCTTCCAGACGCTTCATATCATCATATTATCTGCAGTGACTATCTTCCAGTTCAATGTCTGCTCTCTTTCTTTTCCTGCCTTGTTGAACCTTTGTTCTCTGAAATATTCAGTGTCCCATAATCAACACTGTAGCTACGATTAAAAGAACCAACAATGATTTCAACACAAATCCCAGTATTCCAGCTCCCAGCTGCCAAACCATCTGCCTATATCAGAAACCCACTCCCAATAGCCTCCCATGCACATGTTGCTTCCAATTCATTAAAATCTTTGGTCAACCCTGAAATATTCTGAATATACTTCTGCAAATCATCACTTTTATTTGGGATAAAAGTGCAGCATTGTTGGACTTTAAGAATACAACAGACTCCGCCCTCTTTTGCAATCAACATGTCTAATGCAAGTCAATTTTGCAAAACCATTGATATGATCGCTATCATCTCAGTATTGACAACTAATAGTGCTCCAGTAGTGCTAGTGGCCAATGTATCCACTATAGTAGACAGTCTTATGATTTTCAGATCATTCAAAATCACTCTGACAGATGAAAACATAGCACCAAAAATGTTTCCTACTAACTCCCTTCACTCACACCTCGCTTTGGTTTAAACTCTTTTCACCAAGCAGGATTGTCAAAGGGCTCCACATGATAGATTTTAGGAAAAACAATCTCCAAACAAAATATACCATACTATCCTTTTGGTAATCTAAAATAATGCTCGCTTACCACACACAAAATAAACACCAGGGGTCACTGCATCTTCCCCATCCAAATACAACTTGAAATTTACCTGAACTTCAAACGTGTGCTCACTTTCACACTTTCCCACGAACCCATTGTCAGTGGTGGACCTCTCCATCTAGATTCACAATCTCCCTTTAAGTTCCCAATCTAAAGCTAAAGCAGTTAAGTTTCCAGCTAACTGATATTCTATCTCTACCTTTGTCCATTTGTTCTTACTTTGGAATAAGTCATCTGTCTGTGATCTGGCTTACAACTCTCTCTCCTCCTATTTTCAAACAAGTTCTAAAACTTCTTTTCTACATGTCACAAAAGACAAGTTAAGTTGTGTCTACGTGCATTTATGGTATCTAAGGTAGAAAGAGGTTTGAAGAATCTTGCAATCAGTTTTATTTCCAAAGGAGCTCGATGTCTATTTAAGTGTTCAATTATAGGAATTTCAGAAAGAACCATGTCATAGTTGGAGAAATAATATTTGTAATGTCCTGTCCCGTATAATAAACTTAACAACAAGCTACATGAAATTCCATAAGTCACACGGATGTGGTGATAGGTAATACCCTCTAAAACAGACGCAGGCAATTGTGTACTAGATAGCAATCTCTTGCCTTCATAGTCGCTACATATTCATACAACAGGCGAAAATATACATTTGGAGAATAATCTTCTCTAGATATATCTACATGTAATGCTTTCTCATTCAACCCATTAACCTTCCTAGAACTAATAGTTCGGGAAGGAAATCAGAAGATGTCCCTCCCTCGACAGGATTAGTGGGAGAAAATGCTTCTACTAGCAATTAATAACTTGATAAGCAGAACAAGCAGTAAAGCACCTATGAGACATCTACGTCTATTTCTTTGATTGATCTCCATTACAGCTTTAGAATCAGATCTCTTATCAAGCATAATATGGCAGTAGTAAATGTCTCTTTGCTGATTATGTCAATGCAATCAGGAAAATAAAGTTCAAAAGTTCAACAGTTCAAGGTTCATTCAGTAATGGTACATATACATCTTCGTGAGGGTTCCTTACCCTACTCTGTGTTCTCCTAAATGACAACCTTCTTTCTTCTACAGGGACCTAGGTGTCTTTCCAAGTTCTTGATCCCGATCAATATAAACATCTCTAATATGTGCACAAACTATGCTACTTGATGACAATGAAAGTTCCAAATACAACTCAATCACAATGTCCAATTCATGGAGTCTCAGCTGAACCAGTATGTTGATGCCAACATTCCCAGAGTTCTTGATGTGCATCATTTGTAAAGTAGCTTCATTCAGGTGAAGAGTACCTGCGACTTTGTACTTGTGCTATTTTTGACTTCTCTGTTTTATACCTTTGTCTTCACTTTCACTAAAATCGGAATTCTCTGTTTCCTCAGCAATCGTGAATGTCACATACTCTTTAGACAGTGTCACTCCTTCGCACTCTTGTTCTCTAGGCCACCAGTCTCAAGCTTCCATTTGTCTTCCAGTAACACTTGTTCTCTCACCAGGATCTAATTCTGAGTCTGACTCCTGCTCTTCAGGACAAACTTCGATTGGTTCTGCTTCAGAGTCAGACATGATTTGCTCTAGACCCTCTTTTGCTTGGTCAAGTGCTTTGTAAGCTCAGGTTGGTCCCCAACAGTTTGATTGACCTGTTCCAGTTGTCCTTCACACACTAGTGGCTCTTCCAGGACAGGCACTGTTTCATTGAGGGGACACTCCATCCTGCAAGTGTAAGAAGCATGGATCCAGTTAGGGAGGACTTCACACTTGACAGCAGTCGTTGTCACCAGGATCACCTGATAAGGTCCATGCCAGTGAGTTTCCAGACACGTCTTCCTGATGTGTTTTTTTCACCAAGACCCAATTACCGGGGCTGAGGTCATGGCACTGTTCTTGTGGTGGGGAGGCTGTGACTGTTCCAACCTGAAGAGACACAGAATGCATCACATCAGCTAGTACCTTGCAATAGCCTAGGACTATGTCGTCAATTATTCCCAAGTACATTTGCAGGAATCGCTGGCAGTCTCATCGCCCTCCTGATCAGGATTTACGTGGTGGAGGCAATCCAGTCTTTTGATCAGGTACACTCCGAACACTCATCATCACAAGAGACAAAGCATCAAGACACTTCAGAGAAGTTGAAGCACACACTTTTGCCATTCTCGATTTCAGCGTGCCATTCACTTATTCAATAAGACCTAAAGCCTCAGGTCTGTAACTGTAATGTAGTCTTTGATCCATCTGCAATGCTGCGCTTAACGATTTCTGGACTTCATTATTGAAATGAGTTCCTCGATCTGATTCCAAAGAGGTTGGGTAACCAAATTTCAGGATCAGTTCTCTCAATAACAGTTTTGCCACAGTAAGACTATCATTTCACCTAGTTGGGTGTGCTTCAAGCCAATGGGAAAAGACACATAGGGCCTCATTATGACCCTGGCGGCCGGCGGTAAGCTGGCAGTAACACCGCCAAGAGGCTGGTGGTATTCGTCAGCTATTATGACCGTGGCGCAATAGCCACAGCCACACCGCCGGCCCCTCCACTATACTGCCAGGCTCACCGCTGCCCTGGGAATTATGAGTCCCTGACCACCAGCCTGGCCACGGCGGTAAACACCGCCATGGAAATGCTGGCAGTAAGGGGGACTTGGGGTGCCCCTGGGAGCCACTACACTGCCCATGCACTTGGCATGGGCAGCGCAGGGGCCCCCAGGCACAGCCCCATCGCGCATTTTGGCGGCGACCTATGGCCCTCAATACAACTTTGACGGTCTTCACAGAAGACCGCCGAAGCTGCGGGCACCAGTATACCGCCAGTGCTGGTGGTATTTCTGGCTCCCTATTTGGACTTTTCCACTGGGCCAGCGGACGGTAACAGTGTTACCGTCTGCTGGCCCAGAGGAAAAGTCACATCCACATTGCTGCTGGCTGGTAATAGAGCCGGCGGCAATGCTGATGTGCTGCGGGTGCAGTAGCACCCGTCACTCATTTCACTGCCCAAAATTCAGGCAGTGAAATGTACAATGGGGCTGTGCCTGGGGGGCCCCTGCATTGCCCATGCCACGTGCATGGGCAGTGCAGGGGCCCCCAGGGGCACCCCAAGTCCCCCCTTACCGCAATGCGCCACGGTCATAATAACTGGCGGAACACCGCCAGCCTGTTGGCGGTGGTACCGCCAGCTTACCGCCGGCCCCCAGGGTCATAATGAGGCCCATAATGACCAAACCTTACCTCAAACCACTGCACACAGGCATCTCAAAAAAATCCATCCAAATTCTGTTAAAGGGTCCTCCTGATTTCCCTATGTGCTCAACATAACTGCCGCATTCTTTCCAACATTGTTCTGTAGACACACAACACACCTATAACACAGCGCTTCAGCCATTACTCTGTAATTAGGATTGACCCAAGTCTGCCTGAACAACCTCACCATAGCGTCCCTACCAATATGAGCAGAACAATGAAAATGTCGAGCCATAGGTGGTAACAGACTGTTTGGCAACACTGGTCTCCCATCCACTGAAACCCAAATGCCATTTTCTCTCTTGACACACCCTGCTCTAACCCAACCTTGCTGTTCTTCCTCAGACACCTCCTCCTATAGCCTTTTCACCTCGACCCAGGTGTCAGCTATTGTCAAAAAAAGGTTAAAATTGGTATCATATATTCCTTCATTTGTGAATTCTCCATTAAACATGCACTCATTATTTCCACAATACCCTGCAATCTCATCAACGTGCCGATTGCCCAAAGTGACAGGATTATCTTCAAAGCGGTGTGCAGAACACTTAACCACCGCAGCCTGCTCAGGCAACTGGACTGCCTCAAGGAGATTTTTTACCTGTTCACCATTCCAGATTGGTGATGCAGAGGACATCATAAATTCTCGCTGAGACCACAGTTGCTCAAAGTCATGAAACACCAAAGCCGTACTTACTATTGGTAAAGATTGTCACTTTCAATTGATCGCAAACACAACATGCTCTTGTAAGAGCAATCAGTTATGCCACTTGAGCCAAAAATATTTCTTGAAGCCAGGAAGCTTCAACAACTCCATACAAAGTACAGATAGCATAGGCCAATCTCAGATGCCCTCAAATTTCTGTCAACATGACCCATCAACCCAAGAACAAAATCAGATTCGACCAATGGTTCGTCTGGTATGTCTGGCCTGGGTTTGGTACATAGGGGGTCATTACAACCCTGGCGGTCTTTGTCCACCTAGGCTGTTTTGGAGGAAGCACCGCCAACAGGCTGGCAGTGCTTCCATGGGAGATTACGACCGTGGCGCTCGCGGTCGCACCGCCGGGACGGTCGGTTTTCCGCCACTTTTGTCCCGGTGAATTTAATAGTCCAGGGCAGCGCTGCTTGCAGCGCTGCCCAGGGGATTACGAGTCCCCCTCCCGCCAGCCTTTTCATGGCGGTTTGAGCCGCCATGAAAAGGCTGGTGGAAAGGGGAGTCGCGAGGCCCCCTGCCACGGCCTCATGGAGCTTTTCACTGTCTGCTATGCAAACAGTGAAAAATGCGACGGGGGCAACTGCACCCGTCGCACAGCCGCAACACCGCCGGCTCCATTTGGAGCCAGCTCCCGTGTTGCGGCCGATATCCCCACCGGCCCAGCGGGATCTCATAATAGACCCCACGTGAGTGCGGCCACCCGGCTGTTCAACCTTGGCCGCCCACCAAGGTTGTAATGAGGGCCATAGTTCAGTTACATCAAGGCAATCATGGTCTCCCTCACATTCTTCAACTGATCCTTGACCCACTATTGGCAATAAAGTGGCAGTATTTAAAAAAATTCTGCATCATTTAACAGTAACGTTTTCCGCATCCAAGATCACTTACTCATAATTTGTAAGTCTACTGCTGGTGAGATATTGAGCGTGTGTCCTTGTCAATAAGAGTTAACTGAATGAGGCAGATCATACACAATTAATGGATGTCCCATAACAATATTTTCACACGTCTCAATTGCAGTTCTAACTGCAGCAACCGCTTTAAGGCAGCCAGGCTAAGTAGATACTACAGGGTCCAAAATAGTAGAAAAATATGCCATTGGTCTCTTGGCATTTTCATGCATTTGTGTCAGCACTGAGAGAGCACAGCCCGCCCTCTACTGCACTGGTTTGGCTACTAGGAAGAAGTTGGGTATTCACTTTCTACATTAGCCCACCATTCCCAAAAACATTCTGACTGCCCTCTGTGTAGCCGGTGGACCCATTTTCAGTATAGGTGAAATCTTCTCTTGTGATACCTTTCCCACTCCTTTCTCAATTTGATGCCCAAGGTATTAAACCTGTGTTTGACAATACTGCAATTTTCCAGGGGACACTTAGGTGGTCATTATGATATCGGCAGTAAAAGCTCTTTACTGCCGCAGTTACTGCCACCAACATACTGCTGCGGAGGTGACCATTCGTCCTCCAGAATATGAGCACTGCCTGACTTCTGCCACAATAAGGGTGGAAATCCAGCAGTGTTCATGCTGGTGGACGGTGGTGACCTGGAGCTGCTAACACCAGCACTGCCCCGCCAATAGAACGCCATCAGCTGTATAATGAGCAGAAATATGGCCTGGTGGTGTTCTGCTGGTGGGGTGCTTGAAGCAGTAGCAGCGCCTCTTCTGTTCCCTGCCGGACGACCTTCTCGCCAGACAAGGTAAGTCAGGCACCTGACAGGGGAGGGGGTGTTGTGAGTGTGTGTCTGAGTGTGTGCATGATTGTGTGAGTGCATGTGTGAATGCGTCTGTGAGTGTTGTGTATGCATGGTTGTATGCATGCGAGTGAATGCGTGCAAGAATGGTGAAGTGAGTGCCTGTCTGCATGTCAGTGTGTTTGCGTGTATGAATGTGTATGAGTATGTCTGGAAGTATACGTGTATGAAAACATGTCTGCCAGTATATGAGTGAATACATGTCTGCCAGTGTATGGACGAATGCATGTCTGCCAGTGTACGTGAATGGGTGTATGCGTGGTGCATTTGGGTGTCTGCGTGTGTGTATGCGGGGAGGGGGGTGTGGGGTGAGTGGTGCTGTGACTGTACGAGGGGTGGGAGGAGGGGGTCATGTGAGTGTGTTTGGCTGTGTGGGTGGGAGCAGTTGTGTGGTGGGTGCGTGTCTGTGTGACCTTGAATGACTGTTGTGTATAAGTGTGTGCATGTCAGCGGGTGTGTGTATTTATGTGGGGGTGGGGAGGTTAGTGTATGTATCGGAGGGGTGGGGGTGTTTGACTCGTGGAGTGGGGGTTGTTTGGATGGTGGGGTGTCAAGTGAGTGTTGGGGGGTGGGGGAGCCACCTACCGGTGACAGGGAACGAATTCCCTGTGACCGGTAGGGCCTACCGCCATGGTTTTCATGGCGTTGCTAACGCCAAGGAAACCATGGTGGTAGGCTGGCTTATAGTGCTGCCGCTGGTACTCTGTGGGCCGCCGGGTTGGAGATTCACATGTCCAGCCCGACAGCTCATACCGCCATGGCGGTATGAAAGGAGAAGTGGTGGGTTGGCTGCAGCCAACCCGCCAAACTCATAATGTGGTGGAATACACCGCAAGCCTGTTGGCGGTAATACCACCACATTAAGCCAGGCGGTCAGAAGACCGCCAGGGTTACAATGAGGGCCTTTATGTCCATTCTCAGCCAGGTGGTTCAACAATGCAACAGTATCCTCTATATATGCTTCTTGAGTATTCAATGCCACCATCAGTTCCTCGATGCTCTGAATAAATACTGAATCGCAAAGCATGATCAAGGATTCCATATTTTTCTTTAAACTCTGATTAAAGATCAAAGGAGATTCCATATACCCTTGAGGAACATGACACTATGTTAAGGCCCTGTTTCCAAGCTGGGACTCAAAAAGGAACTGACTGTCCTCTTGTAACGGTATCGAAAAGAAGGCTTGACACAGGTCGATGTCACTGAACCACTCAGTCTCACATGGAATTTGAAACAATATCACAGCTGGATTTGGTACCACTGGGCAACAGGGAACAACAATATTGGTTATTTTACTCAAATCTTGTACAATCCCTCAAATCCAAAGGCAGATCATTAATTGTCAACAGAGTCAGTAACGTGCAATATGCCTAAATTTTTATCAACTTAAAATATGAACTTCTATTCCACCTACGGTAATACATTACACAGTTTAATTTCGCTAACAAATCTCTATCCAAGAGATTCACTGGACTACGGTCACACAATGTGAACTTGCACCTGTCTTCAAAGGATCCTATTTTAACAGACACTGCGGTGATTTCCTGAACTGTTCTCAGAGTAGAACGGGTAGCACCAGTGTCAACCCAAGGTACCATGGGATGGCTATCCACTTCACTATCTATGAATTGTCCACTCTGGTCTACCTCTAAGGCTGCACCAAGTACACACTCTACCTCCCCTTTCAGGCACCATCAGGCTGACTGATCAGAGCCATTTTCTTCTTCCTTATGAAACAACGGATATTGCTGGAACAAATTTCCAATCTGTGTTCATTCAACAATTATCCTCAGACCTTGATTTGGATGCTGACATATGCCAGTAACATTTTGCTGTGGCATTGGAGGTTGAGGGATTTGCATGGTCGGTGCCTGGGGCATATTCAAATTTTGACTTATAGGACTTTGAGTGCCTGCGTCCAGTTAAAAGTATTATTCTGCAAAAATACAAACCCTGCATTTTGAGCTTGATTAGCAGGATTTAAAGAACATTCCTGCTTCTAATATCCCAGTTTGTTCCAATCATGTCATGGGGTTGACCTCTTTAAACTATTTACATCCATTCCTGTACTAGGATCTATTGGGACACCTCAACCTCGACTTTGTACTGGATTTTGTGATTGTTGATATACACCTTGCATTGTGCCTGCATTACTCACATGGGCATCTGGCAAGTTCTCTGAGCTGCTTTAATCTAAGCAAGCATCAACTTCTCTTTGAGCTTTTTCTGCTTCATTTCTATTTCATCATGGCAATATTTAGCATAACACAAAATCTAATCAATGGACTTATTCTGCAGCACGTCAAATGTTACTGGATCATCAAACTAATCTCTGGTCTCACACCTGTCACATACCTTGGCACAAAAATATCTCATATCCTTGCCTCTAAAGTCTTCATACCACTATACTGTTTGAATACCTGTTGCAATCTCTCATAATAGGCATGTATCATCTCCTTTGGTTCTTGAGTTGTCCCGTCAATTTTGACCCAATCAACATTCTGAGGGGGCACCTTCCCTTTAAGTAACATTATGATCTCCTGATACTTCTTCATAACCAATGGCGAGGGACCCTTGGTTATTAGGTTCTTAGGTGGTTCCTTCTCGGGTCAGTGAATAGCTATCGCCCACAATCCCTCGGTGCGACAGTGTTGAACAGCATGTTCAAATCATTCCACAATACCTGTGAAATCTTCGCAACCTTTTCAACCTGTTTGTAGCATTGAATTGGCTTCTCTTGCAATTTTGGGAAATCATTGGTAAATGATGCAAGATCACTCCTACCCCCAGGTACATGTACATAACCCCCACCAGGTACCTCTCTCAAACGGAAGGTTTCGATAGTTCCCCTCTGCTCCAACCAGAGGCGGTTCACCAGAGGATTTCTTAACCTCTTTCTTTTTCACCCATTTGGTCTCCCATTTATCCAATTCATTCCATTTCCTAATGTTGTGAATCAATTCCTTAATCTGGGTCTTTAATCCTTGTGTCCTCATGTCAGGAATATCTTTGTCACCAGAGCACACCAGATAACTTCTTTGCAAGTTTATTGTTTTATTCAAATCTACCTCATTTTTCTGTGCCAATTCTGCCAACTTATCATGTACTTAGCCCATTCGTTTGGTAATGTCCCTACACATGCAAGCAAGCTCATCGTCTTGGTATGTATCTAGCCTGTCCAACCCAAGATTTCCAACAATCATCGCGTCCAGTTCTGCCATTAAATTAGTCACATCTAAAATTCTCTCCCTTGGGGATGATGGAACCGTTCCCTCACTCACCTACATACTTGTACCCTCCCCAGATGGAGTACTTCCATAAAAGTATTTTACTCATTAATTTATTTCCTTCGCACTAATGGATCATGTAACCACAGGAATTTTCTGAACTGATTTATTTCCCTGACTTAAAGATGGTTGCCAGATAGGAGTAGTATGAGTAGGTATCTTTTGATATGACCCTATAGAAGTACATCCGGACATGTTCATTGTCGTATCTGCACTCGCCCCACATGGGATACTAGCATGAGTTGGAATTATAGAAACAAAGGGCCATATTTATACTTTTTGACGCAAAACTGCGCTAACGCAGTTTTGTGTGAAAAAAATTAGGGTTCAAAAGAATGAAGGTAAAATGTACAGTGGCAGGTTCGCAAAATAATTTAACAATCTAAGGGAGTGCAACCATCTTGAGGAGGGCTACGGGTCCAGCCACCCACAGCATGAATGTCCCCCAGAATGGCATTTGTGCTCTCAGCGATGCGACCGCATGCATAACTTTGCCATCCAGCAGGTTTGCGTGCATGTGATACAAGCTGATTCCCAGATGGCTGAATGTGACAGGTTGCCAAGTAATTGAGACCCCAAGCAACATAAGTCGAGGGTCAGGTGCTGCTGGGTTCAGTAGAAAAAAGCAGGATTTGGCCCAGTTGACTTATAGGCCAGAGAGTTCCACATATGCACTGAGGGTGCACATCAGTGTGCCCAGCACAAAGCCCATACCCTTAAGGTATACTGAGAATATCGTCCCCGGAAAATGAGATGGCATGTGTGTCATCACTGCGGCGTATTCCCCATACATTGCCCTGCGTGCATTGGTTCACTGCCAGCAGTTCTGTTGCCACGAAGAACAGTAATATGAAGAGGGGGCAGCCCTGACGCATGCCTCTGTGTATTTCGATTGGGTTTGATATAAGGGTCCCTGTTTTTAATCTGGCGGTAGGCAGTGTGTATAGGAGACATATGAGGTGTAAGAAGCGAGTCCCAAAGCTGTATCCTGACAGGACCACAGATAGAAAAGGCCACTCCAGAGAGTCGAAGGCCTTCTCTAGATCTAGGACTGAGTTTCCTGGCCTAGACCAGCTCTCCAGAGCATACGGAAGGATCCTAAAGAATCTCCACAGGTTCAAAGAGATGGTGTGAATGGTATGAAACCATTTTGGTCCGTGTGCAATAAGGCGAGCACAAGGGGAGCCTGTGAAGCCGCGCACTACCGCAGCGTCTCTTCATCAGAACACGGTTGGGCCGGCAGTCTTCGTTTCGGAGCGTTTCGGCCACTCCAGAGAGTCGAAGGCCTTCTCTAGATCTAGGACTGAGTTTCCTGACCAAGACCAGCTCTCCAGAGCATACTCAAGGATCCTAAAGAATATCCACAGGTTCAAAGAGATGGTGTGAATGGTACGAAACCATTTTGGTCCGTGTGCAATAAGGCGAGCACAAGGGGAGCCTGTGATGCCGCGCACTACCACAGCATCTCTTCATCGGACCACGGTCGGGCCTGCAGTCTTCGTTTTGGAGCGCCGGCACTGCCTCGGCTCATTTTTCTGTCTGCATTTTTCTGCGGTGTGGCCCAGGAAGCACATTTCGTGCTCTTGGTCGCGTCGCAGCTCCTGCCAGCCTCCCTGAGTTTTCCCCTACTTACCTCCTTGGGCTTTTTCCTCTTATTTCCTCTTTTTTCTTTTTCTTTTGTCTTCGTTTCTTAATTTTTTTGTGTCCATGTTGTCTTCCTGCTTGGTGTTCTTCTTCCCAGCATGCCTTCTTCCTTTTCCTTTTCTACTTGGCCTTTTTTCTTATTCTTTTATATATGGTCTTTCCCAATCCAAGATGGTGTTGTACTTTCTTCCTGTTGTGTCACTTCCTGTTTTCTGGTATATAATCACTTCAGTTCCTTTCTTCCTTGTGTTGCAAACACTTCCGCTTTAGTGGTGAACCTCGCTCCTGTTTTCCGTGTTTCCCGTATTCCAGTTTTTTCCTGCAAGATTATATTCTATTTTTTCCTTTTTTGATTGTTTCTTTTTCCTCTTTTTCAGGAGCTCCTTTGGTAGATGTTTTATGACAAATTTTGGGGTTTTTCCTCTGGGCCTCCTTCTGGAGGGAATGGTCTACTTTGCCGTCTTTTCCAGTCAGCAGCACTGTGGCTACTAGAAAAGGTCACCCCTATCTTGGCCGGTCCAGAACCAGTAAAAGACCGGGTGTTCCTTCAAGTTCTTCAGCCAACGGTGGTAAGAGACGTGCAGACCGTGACAGAGCCAGCTGGTCTGTCAGCATTTTTGTCCGTATTTTATAATCAGAGTTGAGCAACGCTAGCAAGCAATGAGCACCCAAGGTGGTGGGGTTTTTCCCCTGCTTTGGTATCGAAATTAGGAGTGCCTCTCACATGGAGGCCAGGATATGTGTGGCTCGTAGGGCCTCCTCATAATTCCCCTGCAGATGTGGGGCTAGTAGCGAGGCATATGTTTTGTAGAACTCCGTGGGGAGTCTGTTGGGTCCCGGCATCTTGCCACTGGCCAAGGCTCGTATGGCTCCTTGTATTTCTGAGAGTGTTATTGCTTCATCTAACTCTAGCTATATGTTGTTGTCTGGCCTCCGTTAGTGGGGGATTACTGTCAACCTCGTGCGCTGCCTCAGTTTGGAAATTCAGCAGTTTTAATTCTATATCAAAGATGTCTTCGTCTAGTTTCCAACGCATGTTCCAGCTAACACCTGGACAATGCCCTCTCAGTGTCACTTTAAATCAACCCATTCCACCGAACATGTGTCTACTGTGTTAGTGTAGCGCTCAAAGTTAGTGCTGATGGCAGTGTCAACCGAAGACTGAAAAAGTGGATCTTCCAGTGCCGTCGGCCATCTGTACTAACCAGGCTGTCAATTATAACATGTAGTTGGTGTGGGGCCAAGTAAAAGGAATCCACTCGGTCGATGATATTACAAGAATGTCAAACATCAGTAAGCTGCCAGTTCCGCAGCCAGTCTTGCATAGTTTGGGCGTTGGATGTGGCTCCTGCACATCTGTCCAAGTCCACATCCAACATGCTGTTGAACTCTCCCACTAGGAGCCAAGGGAGTCTGCTCCATGGGGATAATGCCAGCAAAGTGTATGCAGAAAAGAGACCTGCTCAGTGTAAGGGGCATAGATTTCCCCATCAATAAATTAAAGCCATCCAGTCTCAATACATACTGACCCTGTGTGTCCATTAGCACCTCCTCTGCTGCGAAGGATACCCCTAGTCAAACTCAGATGAGCACTCCTCTAGGGTATCAGGAGAGCCTGTTGCGAATATTTGCACCATCATTTCTTCAGTTTGGCCACATCTGGTTGCGTCAGGTGGGCTTCTTGCAGCAATTTAATATGTACAGAGTGTTGTCTAAGGTAAGGATCAATAGCATAACTGTGTTTCAGGGAGGGAATGCTGCGCACATTCCACGTTAATATGTTGAAATGTGTCCTCTCGTGTACAGGTTACAAAGTGTGTCAAACTGTTTTCTGCATTGGGGTTTGTCAAGGTGAGTACTGTGAGCTATGTTGGTGAAAGGAATATCCACTGCATCTGTTGTGTATATAACATGAACTATACCAATTAGAACTAGTAATATCAAAAAGAAAGGTACAGTAAATACCATCAGGACAGTGATGTGGTCTGCGTCTGTCCAAACTGAAAACATTAGATTTCACACTATGGCAAGTGTGGAGGGGTCGTGCGTTACAATGAGGTGTTGTAGCTACCAGTATCACAGCTACTCCAGTGTGACAATAGTCCGTGTATATCTTCTTGGTAGAGATGTTCTTCTTCCTCTAGCAGAGTAGGACAATGTTTAATTGCACAGAGGGGGGTAAAAGACTTACTGGTCATCTAAAAGACTGCGCCCATCAGTTCCCTGACACCTGCCAGGAAACAACTAGCCACCATTGAATAATAAAAGTCTGAATAATGCACATGCTGAGGTGGAGCAATTCACACCACTAGGTCAGCTGTTTGTGATGTCACTTCTGGCAATATTCCTGAGTCTGGCTGCGCTGGCCAAGTGGACATGGAACTTTCACCCCCAGAAGATGTGGTGGGTTGTCTGTGACGATTTATAGGATTGGCGTTGTCCGGTGGGTTCCAGCCAGTCTCACACAGACTCAAGGGTGTCATAGAAGTGTTCCCACACTATGGGGGTCATTCTGACCCCCGCGGGCGGCGGGAGCCGCCCGCCTGGAGGGAGCCGCCATATGGTCGAAAGACCGCAGAGGCCATTCTGGCTTTCCCGCTGGGCTGGCGGGCGACCGCCAGAAGGCCGCCCGCCAGCCCAGCGGGAAACCCCTCCCCACGAGGAAGCCGGCTCCGAATGGAGCCGGCGGAGTGGGTATGTGCGACGGGTGCAGTGGCACCCGTCGCGTATTTCAGTGTCTGCAAAGCAGACACTGAAATACAAAGTGGGGCCCTCTTACGGGGGCCCCTGCAGTGCCCATGCCATTGGCATGGGCACTGCAGGGGCCCCCAGGGGCCCCACGACACCCCTCACCGCCATCCTGTTCCTGGCGGTCGGAGCCGCCAGGAACAGGATGGCGGTGAGGGGGTCGGAATCCCCCGTGGCGGCGCAGCAAGCTGCGCCGCCATGGGGGATTCCCAGGGCAGCGGAAAACCGGCAGGAGACCGCCGGTTTTCCTGGTCTGACCGCGGCCAAACCGCCGCAGTCAGAATGCCCTGCGGGGCACCGCTAGCCTGTTGGCGGTGCTCCCGCATCCCCGGCCCCGGCGGTCCTTGACCGCGGGGGTCGGAATGACCCCCTATATGCAGTTGCACCAGGAAGAGGAGTGAGTACTGTAGCTCCAGACCACAGAGGTGGCGCTTTACAGCTAAGAAGGAGTTGCATTGGAACTGCACAGCCACAGTATAGTCCGGAAAAAACATGACTTGCGTGTTATCAACTTTTATCTCTGCTATCTTTCTGGTTTCATTAAGTATGAAATACCTGTCTTTATGATGAAGTAGGCACATTACCAGAATCCAACGCTTCATATATAATACTTCATCTCGTCCTTCTGTACCTTCCAGGAGACTACCCACCCAAACTTTGTTGCACCTGGATCTGCCCTCTGCATCCTCCACATGTTCTCCAGGGTTTCCACACAATCTGAAGGGGTCCAGAGCGGAGTCCATATGTTGCATTTTCGGCTGGAGTTCCGCAATGATTTTCTCTGTTGCAGTTACCTTGTCCACAAGTATATGGTGGTCAGCGTGCAAGAGAGTGAGGTCAGCAGCCACATTATCTATTCTACTTTCCAGGGTGTGTTCTGTTGCTTCCAGGAGTGAGCACAGTTTGGTGCTGAGTGTTGAGCTTCTGTCGCAGGGGCTTTGGTCAGATTATCTGTTGCTGGGAGGTGCAGACCTTGTGGAAGGGCACGTAGGCTGGCCCTGCACTGTAGCGCATGTGCCTCCCGTTGTTTGGCAGCAATGAGGGGGTTCATGCTGTGTGGGCAGGCAGTAGTCCAGAGCAAGAGAGGACCTACTTGCAGGTGTCTTCAGAGTTCTAAACATCACAGCACGAGCAGCCTTGTCCGTGCAGCAGGTGGGGTCAGCGGTGATTGAGGAGACCAGCATGCAGTGAGCTTACAATTGCAGTGGGGTCGGTGCTGTAGGACAAGTGTTACCAAGCTGACTCAGCGCTACTCTACTCCACCTATGGTAATAGCAGTGGTGTGCTGTTGATTTGTGCCTGTGTGTAGTTGAGGTGAGGGGGTCACACACTGTGCGCCCCTCAAAGCCTGTAATGTATCTGGCAGCATACACCTGGAGTAATTGTCGGTGGTGGGGGTTTATGCAAGGGGGATTTACCGCAAAGTTGTCTGGTAAGAAAGGGGGGCAGCAGCGGCCCTATAGCTGGGTCGCTTGGCAAAGTCTGTGGCAGCCGTCTACACAGTCTACCAATATGTTGCTGATATGCAAGTAGGCCTGGTTTTTCTCGGTTGCCCATCTCAAGGGCATGTCCCCACATCGACGACCCAGCACAGAGCTTACCCCCCTAGCGGCTCCAGCAGTTTAGTTCTTCAGACCAGTGTCTGAACGGATTGTGCTTGTGTGGTCTTGTAGGGCCTGCGTGCAGGTCAGTGAGTCTGGGGGAGAGAAAGGGGGCCTTTTTAAGGGGCAGGTGCTGCCTCCCTGTTACTTCTTTGGGAGACCCTGGTTTTAATTAAGTGGCATGCTCCCCAATGTCCACCACCGAGCTGTGCGCTAGGGTTGATCCTCCTCCAGTGCCCATGTCGTACCACCTTCTAAAGCTGTAGCCTAGATCTGCAGAGTCCCACAGTGGCTCACAGTTGCGGCGCAAGGCCAGGCTTATCACGACGGTGCAGTGCACAGTGCGTATCAGGTGTACCACTGTAGACAGGGCCTCAATGCTGCCATAGCAACATCTCATATCACTTCAGTAGGCTGGGGCAGGCTGCACAACTACCATCCTCTCATGCGCGTCTGGTCTGGACTCAACTTGTTTCCAGGGCCATTGGTTACAACGAGGAGTTGGGTGGTGTGCGGGCAGCCTCTAGTCTGTTAGGGTGTAGTTGCTGACCATGGATGGCTGGTGGGAGCGGGTATAATTGTCGGATGATAAGGTTGCTTGCAGAGAGCTTGTTAGCACGTGTCCACCATCTTGGCCTTGCAAGCCACGCCCCTGCAGAGGTAACCTCCTTTATGACATTGTACAAAGGCCCTCAGTTACTTGGGAAGCAGTGAGCACCTCTTTCTCATTTGTTACTAGTCACATTCAACTGTCCCTGCCAAAGGTGGCATTAGTGATCTAATACGCAGTGTACCCATTGTTATGCAGAAGCTGCCCCATCAGCAGTTCCCAAGCCATGAAACCCTTTACACTGACGCTAAATTTGATCAAATTGCTTGGAACCAGCTGACATATGCCACTTTTTTATCATTTATGCACCAGTCCACCCCTGTCACTCATTGGTCCCTAGTCTGCAACAACGGGGATTCCATTAGCCATGTCACATCCCTCTTTGCTACCATGAAACCCATCTGACAGAATAGAAGTAGCTTGCATTGGAGATCAGTATCACTTGGGATACGCAAAAACATAAAATGAAGGTTGAAGGGGGATCTTGTTTTCCATAATGGCACTCAGATCATTCAAAATCACTGTACAATATTCTTGAAGTTTAGGACATCCCTACATTGTATGGTAGGAGATTCCCCCCATTGAGTTGCCAGCAGTCTCCAGCAAGTGGGTACCAGAGAAATCCTCATTTTGTATAATTTAGACACATCAAAGTATGCTCTTTGCAGGTTCTTGAACTGGATCAAATGGAACCTTTCCCCGAAGGCAACTTCCCTGGGATGCATCAAGGACGTCTCCCAATCAAAGTCCTCAAAGTCACTCACGCCTCCCTCCCACGCTGCCGGAGGGTCATAGGGTTGTCAAGTATATTATTAATGAGTGTCCTGTGTCTGATGGATAGTTCTACTTGCAGATTACTCACATGTATAATAATACCCAGGTGTCAGACTGGATCTGTAAACTTCAAAGCTCTCATGTCATTGGTAGGGGAGCTGACTTTGTAGTGACACAGGAAGTGGCCTCATTCAAAGTCATAAAAGCCATATAGCACCTACTTCGATGTCAGTTTCCTTTTTTTGCTTCTTCAACGCAGATTCGGATCTTGCTTAGAGAGTTGGGAGTTTTTCTCACAGGAAAAATCATGAAAGCAGTGTCATGCCTCCTCCTTGACAATTAGACTTCAAACCCTGTTGGGATTGTGAGTGTGACAGCTGTCCAACAGTGACCCCTAACCATATGCTTGTGGTGTTTGGGGTCCCATCATGGTGCATGTTCCTGCTATCATGTCAGACGATAAACTCTAAGGCGATCAATGAGTGCAAAGCTCAACTGTTTATGCCACAGGTCAGCAATGACAAATGTAGTTGTTTTTCAAGGCCACGATCAAGATCTCCATCCTTGCATTCATCTGTGACTAAAAAGAAGAAGCACATGAAGCACAAGAAGCATGGTAGAGGTAAATCCATCTGACAACTGGCCTCCCACAGCATCTGGAGTTGGTTGCTGTGGAACCTTCTAATTCCTCTTCGGCCAGGTCCAAGACTGTTTTATAGCAAGACTTGACCTCCCAGCTGACCCTATCGGCATCATCAGACACATCAGTGCCGACTCTGCCACTCCTGGATCTCTCAGCGCCACACCCCTCTTTTTCAGAGAATGTGACGCCAGCTACGGTTAAGATTTTGACTACGGCACCAATTTTTGAAGTGGCAATAACTTCAGCCAGAGGGGTGAGCAATTTACAGGCTCTTAGTCCCTTTCTCCGTTTACATCTTTTTTAACTGGACGACTTGGTGTTGAGAACCAATGCCGCTTTCCTGCCTAAAGTGGTGGCTTCCATCCATTTAAATCAGCCCAGTAGACTTCCAACCTTTTATTCCCCTTCCCAGACCATGAAGGAGGATGAGCCGTTGCATAGGATGGATTCAAAGCAGGATGTCGACTACTATTTGTCCTGCACCAAGGGCACACATCAGGACGACCAGCTCTTTGTGAGGTATTATGGCGCCAGAAGGGGCAAGACTGTGCAAAAAGGACCCTTTCAAGGAGGATCATTCTCTGTATTAAGACCTGCTATGTCCTGCCTAAGAAAGAACCTCTTGAAGGGATCAGGACCCATTCCACCAGGGCAAAAACGAGCACTTCTGCCTTGCAATAGAAGTACCAATTGTAGATTAATGCAAGACAGCTAATTGGGTATCTCTGCACATATTCTCCAGTTTTCACTGTCATCTAGGAATTACTGCCTGGATTCGGAGGTGTGCTGAGACACTCATGTTGCCAGGTCTGTTCTGCATGATTTCCAAAGGTAACCATCCATCAACCCCGCTGATAGATGGGATTTGGCTTTGGAATCCATCCTACAAGTGAGGAACCTGGATGTTGAAGTATTCATCACTAGAAAATGTTACTTACCTATGGTTAAAATCTTTCTGGTGGATACTTGATCTGCAGATTCCTCATCGACCTGCCTACCTACATGCAAGATGTGCCTTTGTCAGAGCACACTCAGGGACCTCTGCCCAGTACAATGGCTTTACTTGCACTGTTGGGCAGATTTATGAAAAGTGGCACTGCACCTAGTGCAGCGCCACTTTTCTTGTGCCCCTTAGTGCCCCCATAACTTCACCGTGGGCGCGCCATATTTAATATATGGCGCACCATGGCTGTAGTCAGAGGGACTAGAGTCATCATTTTTTACGCTAGTCCGGTGCTTTGCAGGATTAGCGTAAAATATTTTGATGCTAATCCTGCTAAGCACCCAGAGGCCCATTGAACACAATGGCTTTCTATTTTTAACACCTGCTCTTAGCAGGCATTAAGAAATGCGTATAAAAATGCAATATTTTGGGCCTCCCTAGTGCCAGAACACCCCCGCACACATTATGCCTGGCACAGGCATAATGTGGTGCAAGAGGTTACAAAGTAGCACAATGCAAGCATTGCACCACTTTGTAAATATGGTGCAGCATTTTTGGCCTTCCAGCGCCACATTAGCGTATAAAAAATTACACTACTGTGGCATTGGAATGGTGCCAGGCCCACATAAATCTGGGCCTATGTTTCTAAGTTCTGTGTACTTGTCGGCTTACCCTGCACACACCGACGCTACCGGCACGGTTACAATTGAAGCACTTAGGGGCATATTTATACTCTGTTTGCGCCGGAATTGCGTCGTTTTTTTTAACGCAATTCCGACGCAAAACTAACTCCATATTTATACTTTGGCGTTAGACGCGTCTAGCGCCAAAGTCCATGGAGTTTGCGTAATTTTTTAGCGTGGACACCTACTTTGCGTTAATGATATGCAATGTAGGCGTTCCCGTCAAAAAAATTGACTCCGAGGCATGTGCGCCGTATTTACACTCCCGGGCAAAATTCACGCCCGGGAGTGGGCGGGTCAAAAAAAATGACGTCCAGCCGTTTTTGCGCCGTTTTTTAGCGCCTGGTCAGGGCAGGCGTTAAGGGACCTGTGGGCTCGGAAGGAGCCCAGAGGTGCCCTCCCATGCCCCCAGGGACACCCCCTGCCACCCTTGCCCACCCCAGGAGGACACCCAAGGCTGGAGGGACCCATCCCAGGGACATTAAGGTAAGTTCAGGTAAGTATTTTATTTTTAATTTTTGTGTGGCATAGGGGGGCCTGATTTGTGCCCCCCTACATGCCACTATGCCCAATGACCATGCCCAGGGGACAGAAGTCCCCTGGGCATGGCCATTGGGCAAGGGGGCATGACTCCTGTCTTTGCTAAGACAGGAGTAATTTCTATGGGGGTTGGGAGTGAAAAAAATGGCACAAATCGGGTTGAGGCGAAAAAATTGCCTCAACCTGACTTGCCCCATTTCTTGACGCCCAAGCTCCATATCCCCCTACGCCGGCACTGCCTGGTGTACGTCGTTTTTTTTAACGCACACCAGACGGCGCCGGCGGCTAACGCCGGCTAACGTCATTCAATAAATACGGCGCCCGCATGGCGCTTCAGAATGGCGTTAGCCGGCGCAAATTTTTTTGACGCAAAACTGCGTTGGCGCAGTTTTTCATCAAAAAGTATAAATATGGGCCCTAATGTGCATATCTATAGGCATGAAGGTTACGTGGATCCTCCCGATTTCCTGCAGAGATCTGATTGGGTGCTAACACTTCCACTAGGAAGTGTTGGCATCCATTTTGAGACTCGCCTTCAGCCGAGTCGCCGAGTCTCAACAAAAAAGAAAGAAAAAAAAGAAAAGGGGAAGGGATGGGATACCCTGAGACCTTAGCCTTTGTGCAGGGGTCTCCCAGGGACCCCCCAAGGCTTAAAAGTATTTTTATTTTAAAAATCACAGTGAAAATCGCAGTGGATCAGCAAATTTTTCAAGGGGGAGCGTTCCCACGCTGGGAGGAACAAAGAAATGTTACAGTGAAATTTACAAGATTTCACTTAGCCATTTTCTCTGTCATTTTTAATGCCTGCTCAGGGCTGGCGTTAAAAAGACGTTCCTATAATAACCTATTAGCCTCCCTGTGCTGAACTAGTGCCAAAAAAGCATCACAATAGTGTCATAAATTATGACGCTGTTGTGCTAACATGTACCATGGTGCGCTGTATAAAAAATACAGCAATACTATGGTAACATTAGTGGGGCGCAGGGCAAGGCAAGAAAAGTGGCAGATCAGAGCTGATGCACCACTTTCTTGTAAATATGCCTCATAGTCTCACTAACGTCAGGCTTGACATGTCCTTACAAAAATCGGAATAATGTTAAAACAGCGCAGTCTGAGCATGCACCAGCTACTGACATTGGTGTGCGAACTGGAAATGCCACTTTAGATCTCCGTGAGATAGCTCAGTGTGGTAAACGGCCTGCTGCATGCCTTGGTGTAGCTGGGCAGGAAGGCAAAAGGAGGCTGAGAAATCCTCTTTCGCACGCTTGTGTTTGTGTGTGTGAGTATGTGTGCATGTGTATGTGTGTGCGAGTTTTGACAGATTGAGTGACACTGTGTAAAAGTGTAGAGAGTTGCTTTAAGAGTCCATAGCGTCACCGGAGCATCACTTTTCGTGATGCTCTGGTGGCGCTAACTACGGCTCCATATTTACAAGGAGGTGTTACGCCAATTTTTGTGGCGTTACGCCTCCTTGTAAACATGGGCCCTTCCACGAGGTTTTCTGCGTCAGAGGGGGGTGCAATGGGTATTGCTGTGTGTGATCCACAGCAACACCCATTGCTTTTGACGCTGCCCGATTTACGAGAAATCGTAAATCTGTGGCAGCACCAAAAACTAACCCACCCCAGGGGTGGCATTACCATGGCAAAAAAAGGAGAAATGCTTTTATTTATCCTCGTTTTTTTCTTTTTCTAAGTGTGCTGCATTTTGCAGCACACATAGAAGACGCAAAATGCCATGGATGATTGCTTATGTGCAGGAAGGTGTCCCTTGCACATAAACAATCATGCCAAAATTACACTTTGGTACTTCTCTGTGTGCTGCATTTTGCAGCATACATAGAAGTGCCAAATCACCATTATAGATTGTTTATGTGCAGGAAGGGAAACCTTCCTGCATATAAACAATCTATCCACTCAACCCAGACACCCTTGCAGTATGGTGCAAGGATGCCTGCATTGGTGCAGCTTAATTCTCTGCCAGCACAGGAGGAAACTCAGGGGTGCTCCATATTCCTGTAAATACAGCGCATCCCTGTGTTTCAAAAGTGGCGTAGCAGTCGCTGTTATTTTTGGACCAGCACCACGCTGCGCCACTGTGCCATAAATTTGGGCCTAAATGTGTAAAGTGATTCGAAGTTTTTAAAGTTGTATCTTTGCGTGAGATTCGAGAATGTATGAAACAGTGGGGCAGATTTATAAAAAGTGGTGCTGCACCTAGAGCAGTGCCATTTATATTGCACCCCTCCGGCACCACTAAGGCCAACATGTGTGCGCCATATTTAAAATACAGCGCACCATGTGGTAGTTAGGGAACCGGCGTCACAATTTTTTATGCTAGTTCGGCACTTTGCAGGACTTTTTGATGCTAATACTGTAAGGATCCAGAGGCCCATTGAAACCAATGGGATCCTCCTTTTAACACCTGCTCTGAGTAGGCTTTAAAAATCCCAGAAAAAATGATGCAAAGAAATCTTTTAGATTTCTTTGTGCCATTTTTTCGTCACCCCCTAACGGGGGGATGCCCCGTTTGCCTACATTATGCCTAGCACAGGCATAATGTGGCAAAGAGATTACAAAGTGGTACAATGCATGTATTGCCCCACTTTGTAAATATGGTGCTGTGTTTTTTGCCTTCCAACGCCACATTACTGTAAATAAATTACGCTAATGTGGCGTCGGAATGATGCTAGGCCCTCCTAAATCTGGGCCAGTGTACTTGAAGAAGTGCGTGAAAGAGTATGCGTTTACTGATTGTGTGTGAGAGTGTAGAAGGATATGATTGAAGTAGTCTTTAAAAATGTTTCTGTGTGTGAGTGTGTGTGTTTGTGTGAGAGTTTGGTCAATGGCATAAAAGAGGCAATGTGTGCGCGTCAATACTATGATTTGCATGAATGTGCATGAAAAAAGAGATGAGAGAAGATGCACTTGCGTGACAGTGTTTTAAATGTATGAGTGAGAGAAAGCAGGACAATGAGCGTGTGTTTCATTGTAAGCATGACTGTTAGATTATGTGCAAGAGAATGTGTGTGTGTGTGTTTTAAGACACAGGTGTGTTAAGAATCTGCCTCTGCGCTTCCACAATTGCTTTCCTTACTAGTTCTGAGGACCGCCTCCCACGCACACACCTGCCAATTTACAGTTCACATTGACAGAACCTAGTTTACAGCAGATTTTGGCGGTCATTCTGACCCTGGCAGTTGAAAACCGCCAGGGCAGAGTGCCGCGGAAGCACCGCCAACAGGCTGGCGGTGCTTCTGGGGCAATTCTGACTGCGGCGGTAAGGCCGCGGTCAGAAAAGGGAAACCAGCGGTTTCCCGCCGGTTTCCCGCTGCCCCAGGGAATCCTCCACGGCGGCGCTGCAAGCAGCGCCGCCATGGGGATTCCGACCCCCTTCCCGCCATCCTGTTTCTGGCGGTTTTCACCGCCAGAAACAGGATGGCGGGAACGGGTGTCGTGGGGCCCCTGGGGGCCCCTGCAGTGCCCATGCCACTGGCATGGGCACTGCAGGGGCCCCTAACAGGGCCCCATTGAGATTTTCAGTGTCTGCTTGGCAGACACTGAAAATCGCGACGGGTGCAACTGCACCCGTCGCACACCAGCAACTCCGCCGGCTCCATTCGGAGCCGGCTTCCTCGTTGCTGGTGCTTTCCCGCTGGGCGGGCGGGCGGCCTTTTGGCGGTCGCCCGCCAGCCCAGCGGGAAAGTCAGAATGACCGCCGCGGTCTTTTGACCGCGGTACGGTCTTCTGGCGGTTCCCGCCAGGCCGGCGGCTTCCGCCGCCGGCGGGGGTCAGAATGACCCCCTTTATATGCTGGCTAAAAATAATGGGGGTTATTCCAACTTTGGAGGAGGTGTTAATCTGTCCCAAAAGTGACGGTAAAGTGACGGATATACCACCAGTCGTATTACGAGTCCATTATATCCTATGGAACTCGTAATACGGCTGGTGGTATATCCGTCACTTTACAGTCACTTTACAGTCACTTTTGGGACGGATTAACACCTCCTCCAAAGTTGGAATAACCCCCAATGTCTCCAATTACCCTCAAAAGAATAGGGACGACAAATCCACGCACATGTGCAAGCGGAAATTGAACAGAGCTGCTGAATTTAATTTCACTAGAGCATGCCAGAAATCAGTGGAAGATTGGTGGCCATGGAATGATTAAGGGGGTCATTCTGACCCTGGCGGTCATGGACCGCCAGGGCTAACGACCGCGGAAGCACCACCAACAGGCTGGCGGTGCTTCTGGGGCCATTCTGACCGCGGCGGTAAAGCCGCGGTCAAAAAAGGGAAACCGGCGGTTTCCCGCCGGTTTCCCGCCGGTTTCCCGCTGCCCCAGGGAATCCTCCACGGTGGCGCTGCAAGCAGCGCCGCCATGGGGATTCCGACCCCCTTCCCGCCATCCTGTTTCTGGCGGTTTTCACCGCCAGAAACAGGTTGGCGGGAACGGGTGTTGTGGGGCCCCTTGGGGCCCCATTAAGATTTTCAGTGTCTGCTTGGCAGACACTGAAAATCGCGACGGGTGCAACTGCACCCGTCGCACACCAGCAACTCCGCCGGCTCCATTCGGAGCCGGCTTCCTCGTTGCTGGTGCTTTCCCGCTGGGCGGGCGGCCTTTTGGCGGTCGCCCGCCAGCCCAGTGGGAAAGTCAGAATGACCGCCGCGGTCTTTTGACCGCGGTACGGTCTTCTGGCGGTTCCCGCCAGGCGGGCGGCTTCCGCCGCCAGGCGGGCGGCTTCCGCCGCCCGCGGGGGTCAGAATGACCCCCTATGTGATCCAGCCACTGGTACTTTTGATAGCACATCAGAAGCAGAAGAGATAGGCTAATGTGAAGTAACAGTGCCAGCAGCACTAGATCCAATGGTAAAAATGGATCCTCCCAAAGAAATGTTTTTGTTACAGTAATTGGTAGGTGCACTCTGAGGAAAATATAGAAACATGACAGCTAAACCAGCAAATCAATAAGCTTCAGCTCCTTACTTAGGCCCTCATTATGACATTGGCGGTAAGTGGCGCTTACCGCCATGCTGACTGTCGCTCACATACCGTGGCCGCGGCAGTAAACGCTATGCGTATTATGACCCACAACTAGAAATCCGCCACTATACAGACACACACACAAGTCCGCCAGCCCAAAGGTCAGTGATAAACTGGCGGTATCAAAACCCACACCATTACGCCAACAGAAATACGCCCACAGCATTACGACCCACGAATCACCGTGGCAGTCATTCAACCGCAGTAAACCATTGGCGGTACACACCGCCGGGCTCAAAATACACACACATATACAAAACAACAACACCTTGGACAATTCAGACTACAAACACCTGACACCCATACACACACCACACCACTATAAACACACACTACCCACAACCCATTACGGAAAACAAATTGACAACTGAGAGAGAGACACGCCAGGAGCACCCACTGAATCAGAGCCACAAAACACCATCCCCCATACACCATCCACGTACCTCACAGCTCACACCCCCACACATCATCCCACACACCCTCACACACATCACACACACACTACACCCATGGCACTACAAAGACACTCCAGGTTCTCAGAGGAGTAGCTAAGGGTCATGGTGGAGGAAATCATCCGGGCAGAGCCACTGCTATTCGGATCACAGGTACAGCAGACGTCTATTGCTAGGAAGATGGAGCTATGGAAGAGAGTCGTGGACAGGGTCAACGCCATGGGACAGCACCCCAGAACAAGGGATGACATCAGGATGAGGTGGAACGACCTATGGGGAAAGGTGCGTTCTGTGGTAGTAAGACACCAGATAGCGCTACAGAAGGCTGGTGGTGGACCCCCACCACCTCCCCCACAACTTACAACATGGGAGGAGCAAGTCTTGGCGATCATGCATCCTGAGGGCCTGGCAGGAGTAGCAGGAGGACTGGACTCTGGTAAGTCAAATCTTTGCTACTTTCACCCCCCCTTACCTGCATGCCATCACAATCTCCTGACCCTACCCCCACCCCATCACTCCACCACCTCACATATACCCCACCATCACAACCCACCCATCCCAATACCAATCCCTGCTTGCAACACCACTGCATCACCACAGCATTCACACTAGTGACAGTCACTTAGACAACCAAATCACAACTCACACAAGCCAAAGCTGCCTTGGTAATAACAACCATAGAGGGGGACATACCCAAGCACAAGATGTCACACGCAGTAACAATAACACTGCATTTACATCCTCACAGGACCCCCACACAACGTCACCGGAGAGGAGGTGCCAGCAACATCCAGTCCCCCCCAAAAGAGGCCCACAGTTATGACAGCAGGCCCATCAGGGACCTCTGGACAGTCAGTGACCCAGCCACCTTCACAAACCACCACAGAGCCTACCCCCTCAGGAAACACCACCACAGCACCCACGCAGCGAGCCCATCCCTCTGTCCCCAGGACACGTCAATCAGCAGTGTACCTACCACTACAGGGACCCCAGGCAACCCCACAGGACGATCAGGGACCTGGGGTCAGTGGGCACACGGTTCAGGGGACAGAGGCACAGGGCAACAGGGAAGCTGGGAGGACTGCTGTGGGACAGGGGGAGGACAGGCCCAGGGAACCGACTCTCCACGAGGCACTCACCAACATCCTGAGAGCATACCACCATTGCCAGGAGACAATGGGCTAAATACTGGCCAAGCTGCAAGAGAACCAGCGGCTGCAGGAGGGACAGTACCTGGGGATCAGGGAGGCCCAGAGAGACATCCACACCACCCTGGTCTCCATTGCAGGGGTGCTGGCAGACATGGCAAACACCATGAGGGAGGTAGTGGCACACCAACGGGCCCCTGACACTAGCTACACCGATGAACAGCCCTCCACCTCCACTGACACTAGTGGACAGGAGGCCCCACCACTGGAACAACAGGCCACCAGCACCCCTCCCCCTGCAGAAGGAGAACCACCACACAAATAGGTCCCTGCGACCCAGGCAGAAGCCAGAGAACATTGCCAAGACCCCCGCCAGGAAGTAAGACTCCCCTGAATGTCACCCTTGTGCCCCACTCTGTCACCCTGTCCACCTTGAACTGCCATTGCCCCACTCCCTATGCCCCCTTGGACAATGCATCTGTGATACCAATAGACTGGACTCTGTCCTGGACATTCCTCCACCATCAACCCAGCCCACTGCAATACCCCCTACACTTATTATCACAGAAATAAACACCCTTGGAACAAATACAAGTATTGATTGAAATATGTATTCATTTAACAAGCTGTAATCATTGCAATTCAAATGTACAGTTATATATACATAGGTATGACCTGTAGTGGGCAGCAGTAAACACACCAGGAGCCAGAGTGAGGCACAGATAACTGAAAATAGAGATGCAAAAGGGTACAGTAAGTGGCCATAGAAATAGGAAAATCAGGCTGCCATGTACAATGTCCAACACAAAACTACAAAGGAAGATGAAGTTACATTGTCTTACCTGTGTGTCACTGGAAGTACTGTAGAAATATAGTAGTTCTGCTGTCCACATCCTCTTCCTCTGCATCCTTTTCGTCACTGTACACAGGCTCCACCACTGTCACACGACCATCTCCAGCCTCATCCTCCTGCAGAAAAGGCACCTTGCGTCTCAAGACCAGGTTGTGCAACATGCAACAATGATCTGGCACACCTTCTTGGGTGAGTAGTACAGGGATCCACCTGTCAGTTGGAGGCACCGGAATCTGGCCTTTAGGAGGCCAAAGGTTCACTCAATGCTCCTGCTGGTACGCCCATGTGCCTCATTGTAATGTTCCTCTGCCCTTGTCCTGGGATTCCTCACTGGGGTCATTAGCCATGAGAGGTTGGGCTAACCAGAGTCACCTGAAAATATCGAGGGATACCTGTTAGCCAGACACTCACCCTTAGGGACAACACCACACCCATATACCTACATCAACTGGGTGGGGACCATGGGCTCACCTATTAGCCACACCCTGTGCCTCTGGAGTTGAGCCATCACATATGGGATGCTGCTATTCCTTAAGATAAAGGCATCATGCACAGAGCCAGGGTACTTTGCATTGACATGGGAGAGGTACTGGTCTGCCAAACACACCATCTGCACATTCAGAGAGTGAAAGCTCTTTTGATTTCTGAACACTTGTTCATTTCTCCGGTGTGGGACAAAGGCAATATGTGTACCATCAATAGCATCAATGATGTTGGGGATATGTCCCATTGCATAGAAGACAGCCTTTGCTGTGGCCAAATCCTCCACCTGGGGGAATACGATGTAGATGCGCATGTGTTTCATCAGGGCAGACAACACTCTGGTCAGCACGTTTGAGAACATAGGCTGTGACATTCCAGATACCATGGCCACTGTCGCTTGGAAGGAACCACTTGCCAAAAAAATGGAGCACTGACAGGACCTGCACTAGAGGGGGGATACCTCTGGGGTGGCGAATAGCTGAAATCAGGTCTGGCTCCAATTGGGCACACAGCTCTTGGATTGTGGCCCTATCAAGTCTGTAGGTTACGATAATGTGCCTGTCCTCCATTGTCGCCAGGTCCACCAGGGGTCTGTACACGGGAGTATGTCTCCATCTCCTATTCATCCTCAGCGGTTAAACTCTAGGGTGAAAAACTGTGAGTAGATGGTCATATACTCTAATTAATATGCCTTTCTTTTTTTACAGAAACAGAATGTGAACGTGTAGGTCCATTGATGTGCCCATGTCTGCTGTGAGGCAGTTATGTGCCATGGCCTGTGCCCCCCTGAAAAGGCAGCCGGCTGACCTGTGAGGAGGGACAAGTGGAAATGAGGTAATTCTGCAGGCATTGTGAGCAGTTGCGGGAGGCGGTCGACGACCGCCGTGCAGCACATCATTGGTTATCATTGGGGCCTACGGGTTCCAGGAGCCAATGGTGATGTACGCCGGCGTTGACGGTACACACCACCGCGGATGTGACTGCCTTTTTCTATCTGTTCACTCACTTGCTATCTGACCTTCAACAGGAGAGGACCTACCCTGCAAGTGCTGCTGTGACCTGTGTCTGGAAGCAACCATGGCACGAGTGTCTGGGGAAAGGGCCCCTGCCTTCACTTCCGAGGAGTTGGAGAGACTAGTGGATGGGGTCCTACCCCAGTACCCATTACTTTATGGTCCTCCAGACAAACAGGTGAATACACTGTGAGCACGATGCATGGGCCATGAATGTATGGAGTGCTGTGTATGTAAGCCTTGTGTAGGGGGGGCTGAGGAGTCCTGGGCAGAGTGCTGCATGTTCGGTGGGCAATGTCTGTGCGTAAGGGGATGGGAGGGATATGGTGGGCCATGAGTATAACAGTCCGGACGGTATGAATAATACCTTTTCTGCTGTATCTTTTTCTGCAGGTCAGTGCCCATCAGAAAAAGGGTAAGTGGCGTGCCATCGCCAAGGATGTGCGGACCCTGGTGTTCTTAGACAGGCGGAGAACTCACTGTCGAAAACGGTGGGAGGACCTACGCTGCTGGGCAAGGAAGACGCCGGAGGCCCAGCTAGGGCTGGCCTGCCAACGAGGAAGGGGTGCCTGTTGTACACTGACTCCCCTGATGTTCCGTATCCTGGCCTATCCGAAGTTGGATAGGCGCTTGAAGGCATCACAGCAGCCTTAAAGGAGTGAGTACAGATTCAGAATCATGACTTTGCGCGTGTTAAGGTGTTACCTGGCTGGGGGATGTGGGTCTGTGGGTGCCCCTAGGCCAGGGCGAACATGGCAGGGTAAGTTCTACAACCCCAATAATGCTAGTTGGCATCTACTACTGGGCAGGGTCCTGTGGGTTCCAGGTGTGCAGATAATGACGTTAGGCATTGTACCCCATGGCCTGGTGACTAGCATTGTAACTGGTAGTGCATGGCCTAGTGCATAGTGCTGTTTCCTGCGAGTTGTTTACGCCAACGGTAGTGTTGTTGCTGGCATTGACCAAGTGTATTCTCTGTCTCTTCCCCACCTTTTTGTTTTGTCACCCTGTCCTTGTGTGCATTAGCATCATCTGGCAGAGGAACAGAGGCACCAGCGACAGAGGGAGCTGCGTCCCACATGGGCCTGGAGGCCGAATCCACCGACGGTGAGGACACAAGTGGGACAGAGGGGAGCACCACGATGGAGACAGGAGGGGAGAGTTCTGACAGCGACACCTCCTCCGATGGAAGCTCCCTGGTGATGTGGACACCTCTGTTCCCACCCCAACTTCAGGTACAGCCGTCACCCCGTACCAGCACTGCCCTCCCAGCAGCCCCTCAGCGAGTTTCCCGTGCCCGCTCCCCCAGGAGGGTGGGCATCTCCTTCACCCCAGGCACCTCAGGCCCTGCCCCTGTCAGCCCTGCTGCCCTCCCCGAGGAGGCTATTGACCTCCTGAGATCCCTCTCTGTTGGGCAGTCAACCATACTGAATGCCATCCAGGGTCTAGCAGGGCATTTTCAACAAACAAATGCATACCTGGAGGGCATTCACTCTGGCGTGGTGGCTCAACAGAGAGCATTCCAGGCTCTGGCCTCTTCCCTGATGGCAGCCATTGTCCCTGTCTCTCGCTTCCCCCCTCCAACTTCCTCTACCCAGTCCCATTCCCTCAACCCCAGCCTATCCCAAGCACATCTTCAGACCTGCATGCACCCAAATCAACACACAGAAGTGGCTCAGGCAAACACAAGCACCACACTTCATCCCACAGGCACTCACACAAGAACCATCCAGATGCAGACACACCAACATCCACTGCCTCCACTGTGTCCCCTCCTCCTCCTCGTCCATCTCCCTCCCAGTTGCGTCTCCACTCACACCTGCATGCACTACATCCTTATCCACTACCTCCATCACCAGCACACCTATCACAATACGCCCCTCACTGGCAGTCACCACCCCCACATCCATGCACACGTCCCCTGTGTCCTCTCCCACTGTGTCTGTGCCCTCTCCTTCCAAAGTACACAAACGCAAGCACTCAGACACCCAACAGCCCTCCACCTCACAAGAGCATCCAGCCCATGCACTTGCACCCAAACACATCAGACTGACACCTCCTACCACCACTCCCTCTTCCTCCGCTCCCAAATCTTCACCCTCCTCCAGCCCCAGTGTCCGTAAAAGGCTTTTCCTCACCACCCTTGACCTCTTCCCTGCCCCTCCCCCCATCCATCACTTTGGGCCAGGGTGGGCAGACCCCAGGCCAGCACCTCAGCCACCCAGCCCACGGGCATAGTAGTTCGGCAGCTACTGCAGGTGTGAGAGGCTCCAAGGAGCCAGTGTGCCTGCACCACCTGCCAAGGGCAAGAAGGGGACACCAGCTAGCAAGACAAAGGAGGCACCACCAGCCAGCAAGGGAAAAGAAGGAACACCATTTGTGACATCTATCTATCTATCTATCTATCTATCTATCTATCTATCTATCTATCTATCTATCTATCTATCTATCTATCTATCTATCTATCTATCTATATATATATATATCACTTAAAAACAAAGGTTACAGGGACATTATAGTTAGGCTCTCATTTTAAACATATGAAACCATAGAAATTCACCTGTTATAGTTACTTATCTCAAGTAACTGTAACTCTTGCCCTAAGGTAACTTGCGCCCCGCCATGCACAGTTTTTTCATCAAAATGTTACTGCAAATGTAACACTGATATTGTCAATGATGTTATCAAAGATGTTACGAATGCCCTAATTTGTGGAGTAACTAGTAGTGTATGGCGAGGGTGCAAGTTATAGGTACCTTAGGGCACAAAAACTTAGTTTACAGGGACGTTATAGTTAGGTTCAAATTTTACCCACACAAAATCATAGAATTTCATCAGTCATAGTTATAATTGTAGTTATACTTATCTGAAGACACTAACATGAGCTAGAAAGTAATTTTAGGCTATGAATTATAGTTTCTTAACTTAAGTATAACTGTAAGTATAACTATTACTGCTGAATTTCTCTGGTTTTGTGTGTTTAAAACTTGAACCTAACTATAATGTTCCTGTTACCTTTGTTTTTTCTTTTCAATAAATATATGTATATACACACACACAAACACGTTTAATAAATATATAATGTATATATATATATATATATATATATATATATATAAAATGTGTGTGTGTGTATATATATATATATATATACATACATATATATATTTATATGTATAACCTTCTGGCCGTCGCCAGTAAGTATTTGTAGTTAGGACCATGTTTCCATAGAAAAAGCATTTTTTTACTTGCCTATATCTTTTGGACTGTTTGACGAATCTTCACAGAACTTTCCAAAAAAGTGTGTGCCATTGATTCTTATTGCTCACAAAAGGTTTCGGGGTGATCCATCAAGTGAAGGCCGAAAAAAGGGGGGGGCAAAAAAGTTGAGTTTCCCATAATAATTCTCATAGGACCTTTGAACACCACTACAGCCCGTACCAGTGAACTGAGTTGCATCAAATTTGGAAGCTAGCTTTCGGTACACAGATTATTCACTCGCTTAGTTGGTGTAAGACCGTTTAGTAGTTTTTGAGAAATCAAAAGGAAAATAAATTTGTATATCCCTGGCCGCAACAACTTTGCGAGTAATGACAAGCTCAAGCAGGGAAATGTAGAGCTCTGACTGGATGCCACCACTTCAACCAGGAAGTGGTGCCAGCCATCTTGGGACTCAGCTTCAGCTGACTCCCAACAAAAACCACGAAAAAAAGGAAAAGGGGCCAGATTAGAGTCACCATGACCACCTAGCTCTGGGTCTGCGGTCTAAGAGGGACCCCGCCAGAGCCAACTATCAAATCCGAGTAACCTTTGGGGGTGTATTTATAGGCCCCTAGAGCCACAGGAGAGTCATTTTCGTGATGCTCCTGTGGCACTAAGCACTGCGCTGTATTTACAAGGTGTTGTTAAGCCACATTTTGTGGCTTAACGTCACCTTGTAAATACGGGCCCTTTCCATGCAGCACTGTGCGTGGAATGGGTGTGCAATGGGTGTTGCTGTGGGCGTGCCACAGCAACACCCTCTGCATTTTGACGCTGCCTCAGATTTATGAAATTTTGTAAACCTGAGGTAGCATCAAAATCTAACGCCACCCCCAGGGGTGGCATTAGCAGGGCGTAACAAGGAGGAACACTTTTATTCCTCCTCGTTTTTTGCTTTTTCTTTGCGTGATGCATTCTGCAGCATGCGTAGAAAGAGCAAAATGCCAGAAATTATTGTTTATGTGCAGGAAGGTGTCTCTTCCTGCACATAAACAATCATTTGAAAATTATGTTTTGGCACTGCTGTGTGTGCTGCATTGTGCAAAAGCACCATTTGTGATTGTTTATGTGCAGGAAGGGACACCTTCCTGCACATAAACAATCATACCCCTCAAAGCAGACATCCTTGCACAACGGTGCAAGGATGCCTGCGTTGATGCCGGCAGCTACATTTAGCACCAGCATAGGGACCAACACAAGGGTGCCCCGTATTCACTTAAATACGGCACATCCCTGAGTTTCTAAAGTGATGCAGCGCGATGCTGACAATTTTGGCGCAGCACTGCGCTGCGCCACTTTTCCATACATGTGGCCCTTGTTTTTTTGTGTACATTTTTTGTGTCAACCCCTGTAAAACCCAACTATGCACTGTGCACAGCCTAACCCATGCACAGCGGAGGCTGCCTGCAAGACCTGGCCTGTAGCCAGACTCTGCAGCCAACCCCCTAAACACCCAACCCCACACTGTGCACGGCCCTTTGGCCATGTGCAGCTGGAGTTGGCTGCGGCCCAACTGGGTGAGAGAATAGGTGTAAGAGAGTGTACCTGGGGCTGAGAGTGGCTGTGAGATTGTCTGTTTGGGTGTGAGATTATGTAAATCAGTGTTTTAGTGGGAACGTCAGTGTGTGCGCAGGTCTATGAGTGGGTGCATGAGGTTGTCAGTGGGTGTGTGAGAGTCTGGGTGGGTCTGTGAGTGGTTGAGTAACTGAGTGGGTCTGTGAGTGGGTGCATGAGGGTCTAACTGGGGCTGTGATAGGGTGCACGAGGGTCTGAGTGGATCTGTGAGTGGAGGCGGGAGTGTCTGAGTTGGTCTTTGAGTGGGTGAGTAAGTGTGTGAGTGGGTATGTGAGTGGGAGAAAGAGACTGAAAAAGAGAGAGAGAGAAAGAGAGTGAGAGGGCAAGAGATAAAAGTTTTTTGGGTGTTGATGGATGATGTACTTATAATGAGATATTTCTGCACAAATTGAAAAGACATGTATTAGACATTTATAAAGAGAATGATCACCTTTCAGTATGAGCCTTAAACATTTGACTAAAAAAAGAGGAAAACAACCAGGACACATATGGATTCAAACCCTCAACGCTCATTGTGAAGGTCACAGACCCTCACACTTGAGCTATGTAATTTTTTTGTCTTCTCTTTTTTTTTAGCCCTTTATGGGCTACCAGGGACCTCAGGAGAAGCCTCAAAGCCTCCCCCATGGTCCCTCACTATTTACTAATTTATTTTGTAGTGTGCCCTTATGGGCTATCAGGGTCTGCAGGGAAGCCTCAGGCCTCCCCGCGGTCATTCACTATTTATTAGTTTATTTTGTATTATGCCCTTACGGACTGTCAGGGTCCATGGGAAAAGCCTCAAGGCCTCCCCCGCAGTCCCTCACTATTTTTTAAAATGTTTTTACTAAGCCCTTTACAGGCTATCTGGGACCGCGTGGGGAGCCTCAAGGCCTCCCCCTGCAGTCCCAGTGCTCCAGCAAACAGGCAGCTGTTTTAACAGCAGCTGCCTGGTTGCTGGAGCAAAGCTTCATCAAAAGTCCACCTTTTGACAGCAGGACCTGTTTGACAGGTCCCGCTGTAAAAAAGTGGACTTTGGGGGTCATTACAACATTGGCGGTATAAGGCGCTTACCGCCGTGCAGAAGACCGCCAATACACCGCCGCTGCCGCGGTAGACCGCCACAGCTATTATGACACACATCACGGTATCCGCCGAAATTCAGACACCCACACAACACCGCCACACCAAAGGTCAGCGATAAACATGTGGAAACAAATCCTCCACGCCAACAGAAAAACGCCAATGCTATTACGATCCACTAATCCAGGCGGCGGTCATTCAACCGCGGTATTCCATTGGCGGTACACACCGCCGCGCTCAAAATACACACACTTCTACAAAACACCGCCACATTGGACAATTCCAAATACACACACCTGATACACATATACACACCACTCCCACACACCCAACACAATATAAAATACACACCCACATCACCCACAAACCCCTACGGCCAGAAATTCTGAGAGAAGGCCAGAGAGAGAGCACAGCAATTGACAACCCCATCACACAGAGGCACACCACACCATCACCCACACAACATCCACGCACAAAACACCACACACCACTACACTCACCACACTCATCACCACATACACCACCCCACACCTGGTGGAGAAGTGTGGCTCAATGGTTAGAGCGGCAGACCCTGAAGCAGAGATCTGGCTCAAGACCAGGGTTCAAGTCCTGCTTCAGCAGGTCTTGGGCTCAATTCCCCTTGACCAGATAATTCTCGCCTCATTGCCTAATCTAATTCATGGGTCCAACTCTGGGCAATAGCTTGCTTAATCTCCACAACGGCCCCAACAGCGCTTGGATGCCTGGCTTCACCCTGGAGGTGCTCAGGAGTGGGTGCCTCACAGGGAAAAGCCAGGAGGGGTTCCATAGCGGTATGAGTACAGCGCCTTGAGACCCTAACGGGTGAGTAGTGCGCTATACAAGTGCTAATTTACATTTTACACCTCACCCACACCACCCCACGTCACGCCAAAGACACCCCCGCTTCTCCGAGGAGGAGCTCAGGGTCATGGTGGAGGAAATCGTCCGGGTAGAGCAACAGCTATTTGGCTCACAGGTACAGCACACATCAATAGCCAGGAAGATGGAGTTATGGCGCAGAATAGTGGACAGGTTGAACGCCGTGGGACAGCATCCAAGAAATAGGGAGGACATCAGGAAGAGGTGGAACGACCTACGGGGGAAGGTGCATTCCACGGTCTCCAGGCACAACATTGCGGTGCAGCGGACTGGCGGCGGACCCCCACCTCCTCCCCCACAACTAACAACATGGGAGGAGCAAGTCTTGACCATCTTGCATCCTGAGGGCCTCGGAGGAGTCGGTGGAGGATGGGACACTGGTAAGTCAAATCTTAACTATCATATCCCCCACCCTACCTGCATGCTATCACACACCCCCACCCTCACACCCTCCCCTATCACCCCAACTCCTCACTAATGTACCCATAACACCATTACACACACACATGCAATAATCATGTTCTTATACCCCTGCAGGAACCCGAAGGACCGTCACCACACCAGAGGGTCCAGACAACACCACTCCACCCCCAGAAGAAGCCCACAGTGACGAGAGCAGCTCTGCCCTACTGGATCATGATGACCAGCCCGGACCATCGTGGGCCTCGGGACAGTCAGTTCCCCTTGCACCGGGACAGCCCAACACCGACCTTCCACCCTCTGGTAACACCAGTACAGCACCCACCCAGCGGGCCCAAACCTCCCTACCCAGGACAAGTCAATCAGCGGTGTGTCCACAACTGCAGGGCACCCGGTCCAGGGGGACGGAGGCCCAGGAACACCAGGGAATTGGTAGGGCTGCTGTGCGACAGAGGGAGGACAGGCCAAGGGAACCAACTCTCCACAAGGCCCTCTCCTCCATCATGAGAGCATACCACCACTCCCAGGAGACGATGGTGGCGGTCCTGGACAAGTTGCAGGAGACCCTGCGTCTGCAGGAGGAGCAGTATTTGGGGTTCAGGGAGGAGCTAAGGACCATCGGCTCCGCCCTGGGCACCATCGTAGGGGTGCTGAAGGACATACAGCAGACCTTGAGGGACACCGTGGCACTCCCAGGGGCCCCTGACACTAGCCATGACGATGAACTGCCCACCACCTCTGCCGACGCTAGTGGACAGGACACCCCGCCACAGGACCACCACACCAGCACCCCCCCCCTGCAGACGGACAACCACCACCCAAGCGGTCCCTGAGATCCAGGAACAGGACAGAGCAAGATGGCAAGACCCCCGCCAGGAAATGAGACCACCCTGATTGTCCTCCCACTGTCCCACTTTGTTACCCTGTCCATATTCGAACTGCCTCAGCTCCACTTCCTATGCCCAGATGGGCAGCGCACCTGTGAGACTAATAGACTGGACTCTGCCATGGACATTCCTCCACCATCCCCCATCACCATTTTACAACCCCCCTTCATTTTTTGAGCACTTAAATAAACACCCTTGAAACACACAAAAATCTGGAGTCAGTCTATGATTTGGTACTTTGTATTATCAATTACAGTGTCATAATGGGTTACCCATTGTAAGGCTAACATACCTATGTCACACATCACAAGCCCTTGAAGGATGCAAGCAGTTGACACATAGGTTACCACACTTGTGAAACTGAAATGGAAGGGTACAACTCAATTAACAAATAGTGATTGAAATGGAGGTACAGGATAGAGGTAGATGTGTGAAAGTTAATGTAATGTTAAACCAGAAAATGTTCTCACCTGTGTGTCACTGGAAATATTGCTGTATGACTGACTCCCTGTTGTCATTTTCTTCTTCCTCAGCTTCACCCTCATCACTGTCCACAGGATCCACAGACTCTACAGCTGCTACAACACCGTCATCTGGATCAACCTCCTGCAGAAAAGGCACCTGGCGTTGCAATGCCAAATTATGGAGCATGGAGTAGGCGACGATGATGTCGCACACCTTCTTCGGTGAGTAGAATAGGGATCCACCTGTCATATGGAGGCACCTGAACCTGGCCTTAAGGAGGCCGAAGGTGCGTTCGATAACCCTCCTATTCCGCCCATGGGCCTCATTGTACCGTTCCTCTGCCCTGGTCCTGGGATTCCTCACTGGGGTCAATAGCCAGGAAAGGTTGGAGTAACCAGAGTCCCCCAATAGCCATACACGGTGCCTCTGGAGTTGACCCATCATATCAGGGATGCTGCTATTCCGCAGGATGTAGGCGTCATGCACAGAGCCAGGGAACATAGCATTTACCTGCGAGATGTACTGGTCTGCCAAACAGACCATCTGGACATTCATGGAATGATAACTCTTCCTGTTCCTGTACACCTGTTCACTCCTGTGGGGGGGGACCAGAGCTACATGGGTCCCATCAATGGCACCTATGACGTTGGGGATATGTCCAAGGGCATAGAAGTCACCTTTCACTGTAGGCAATTCCTCCACCTGAGGGAAAATGATGTATCTCCTTACGTGTTTCAGCAGGGCAGACAACACTCTGGACAATACGTTGGAAAACATAGGCTGGGACATCGCTGATGCCATGGCCACAGTAGTCTGAAATTACCCACTTGCAAGGAAATGGAGCACTGACAGCACCTGCACGTCAGGGGGGATTCCAGTCAGATGGCGGATTGGTGACATCAGGTCTGGCTCCAACTGGGTACATAGTTCCTGGATAGTGGCACGGTCAAACCGGTAGGTGACTATGACATGTCTTTCTTCCATTGTCAACAGGTCCACCAGCGGTCGGTACACCGGAGGATTCCGCCATCTTCTCATATGTCCCAGCTGACGGTGCCTACGAAGGACAACAGCGAAGAACCAGTCACTATTCCTCCAGGTATGTACCCACAGTTACACACAAGACTACACCAGACACAAAACCCTTCCTGTATGTGTGTTGAGGGTAGGCCTAGCTATGTGTGACGCAGTAGTAAATGAAGCCATGTGGGCCCCTGAAATAGCGGCTGACTGACCTCTAAACTGGGACAATGGGATTGTGGGGTAACTGCGCTGGCGTTGCACACCGCGGCGGTAGGCGGTCGTAGACCGCGGCGCAATGCTGCATTGGTTAACATTGGACCCTATGGGTCCCAGGAGCCAATGAACAGGTGCGCCGGCGGTGATGATGCGTACCGCCGCGGACGTCACCGCCGCGGACGTCACTGCCATTTTCTATCTGTTCAATCACTAGATACCTGACCTTCGACAGGAGAGGACCTACACTGCTAGTGCTGCTGTGACCTCGGTCTCGAAGCGACGATGGCTGCTGCGTCTGGGGAAAGGGCCCCTGCCTTCACTGCACAGGAGTTGGAGAAACTTGTGGATGGGGTCCTCCCCCAGTACACGCTACTCTACGGTCCTCCAGACCAACAGGTTAGTACACAGGGAGCACGTTGTATGGGCTAGGCCTGGGTGGAGAGGGCTGGGTGGAAGAGGGAAGGGGGCAGAGTACATAGAACATTAATGCATGGGAATGAATGGGCCACATGGCCAGAGTAGAGAGGGGGCCACTCACATTGACGGTGCAGTTGGTAATGACTGTTCCTCTTCCCTTGTGCATGTCATGTAGGTCAGCGCCCACCAGAAGAGGGACATTTAGCGTGCCATCGCCAAGGAGGTCCGGACCCTGGGGGCCCACCAGAGACGGGGCACCCACTGCTGGAAGAGATGGGAGGACATTCGCCGCTGCAGCAAGAAGACGGCAGAGGCTCAGCTTGGGATGGCCTCCCAACGTGGGAGCGGTGCCCGTCGCACCATGACCCCCCTGATGTTCAGGATCCTGGCGGTGGCCTACCCGGAGCTGGATGGGCGCTTGAGGACATCACAGCAGACACAAGGGGGTGAGTACAACATCATTCTGCAGACTTTGCGTGCAGTGGAGGTGTCAGGGTGGGGGAGGTGGGCTGTGGGTGTCCCTAGGCCAGGGCGAGTTCGGTAGGCAAGGCCCCTCTGAAATGTAGACCATGTGGCACTCAACCCCACCTCAGCAGAGCGCCAAGTTGAGGTATAGTTGCCCCTGTGGCATCCATGTGCGCAGATGTCCACCATTGCCATGTAGGCCATATCCCAGAAATTGCATGTGCAGAGGGCAGGAGCACGGCGTTATGCAGGGGGCTGCTGCGTCTGTCTTGTCCGCCAACGGTAGCGGAATGCCATGCACTAAAACTCTCTTTCTTCTGTCTCCCCCCTTTTCCTGCTCTCCCTGTCCTTTTGTACATCAGCATCATCAGGTGGAGGTACAGTGGCACCGGAGCACGTGGGAGCTGCATTCCACATGGCCATGGAGGGCCACACCACAGACTCTGAATGCACCAGTGGGACGGAGGGTGAGGGGAGCTTCACGTCGGCCACCGGATCACCAACCAGCGACACGGACTCGACGCCGATGGGAGCTCCCCTGTGGTGGCGGCACCATCTGTGCCTTGAGACCCTCCGGGTGAGTAGCGCGCTATACAATTTTTTTGATTGGTTGATTGATAGATTGCGCCCCACTTCTACAGATACAGCCGCCACCTCCCCTACCAGCACTGCCCTCCCAGCAGCCCCTCAGCGTTCGCCCCGTGCCCGCTCACCCAGGAGGGTGGGCATCACCTTCGCCCCAGGCACCTCAGGCCCTGCCCCAGTCACCCCTGCTGCCCTCAGTGAGGAGGCCATTGATCTCCTCAGGTCACTCACTGTTGGGCAGTCTACCATTGTGAATGCCATCCAGGGTGTAGAACGAGAGTTGCAACACGGTAATGCATTCCTGGAGGGCATTCATTCTGGTCAGGCTGTCCTTCAGCGAGCCCTGCAATCTCTGGACTCAGCACTGATGGCAGCCATTGTCCCTGTGTCCAGCCTCCCCCCCTCCAACTTTCTCCACCCAGACCCAATCCCCTGTACCCCAGCCCATCCCAAGCACACCTACAGACCAGCATGCCCACAAGTCAACACACACAAGTAGCTCAAGCAAACATAGGCACCACACACACCACAGGCACTCACGCAAGCCTCACCCACATACAGACACAGCAACATCCACTGCCTCCACTGTGTCCCCCTCCTCCTCTTCTCCCTCCTCCCTCCCAGTCTCGTCTACACACACACCTGCATGCACCACATCTACAGGCACCATGAGTCGCACAAGGAGACCCAGCACCCCATGCCGCTCACCTGCACTCACCACCTCCACTGCCATTTACACGTCCCCTGTGTCCTCTCCCAGTGTGTCTGTGACGCCCCCTCCCAAAGTACACAAACGCCGGCAATCACTCACCCAACATCAATCCACCTCACGACAGCCTCCAGTACCTGCACCTGCACCCAAAACAGCTAAAGTGACACCTCCGACAACCACCTCCTCTTCCTCCACTCCCAGACCCCCTCCAGCTAACCATCCCAGTGTCGGTCAGAAACTGTCCCTCTGTAAAATTGACCTTTTTGCCCCCACCCGCCCTCCAATTCATCAGTCCCGTCGTAGCGCCTCAGCCAAAAAGCCTCCAGTACCAGTGGTGCGTGTTGAAGGCTTGTGGAGTGCACCGGCCACTAGGGCAGGCAGTAGGACCCGGAGCCAAGGCACTGGCAGCCCACCCCCTGTAAAGGCTCTAAAATTGGAGAGTGGACGACGGGACCGTGTTAAGACTCCTGGTGGGACAACAACTGAGATGGGTTCGAAGGGGATTGGTGAGTCAGCTGTAACTCCAACAAAGGTGGGGAAGGTCCAGAGGAAGTCTGCCCAGGCTGTTGTGAGTGTCACGGCGCAGAAGTGCGCCATCATTTCCAGCGGTCCAGACACAACCGCCAGCACCGTCGTCACTGGTCGAGAGACCACCGCCGGAGTCACAGCCCAGGAGGGCCCAAGTATTGTCACTGGTCAGGAGATCACCGCCGGAGTCACAGCCTAGGAGGGCCCAAGTATCGTCACTGGTCAGGAGACCACGGCCACCGCAGGAGTCACAGCCCAGGAGGGCCCAAGTATCATCACTGGTCAGGAGACCACCGCCGGAGTCACAGCCCAGGAGGGCCCAAGTATCGTCACTGGTCAGGAGACCACTGCCGGAGTCACAGCCCAGGAGGGCCCAAGTATCGTCACTGGTCAGGAGACCACCACCGGAGTCAGTGCCCAGGAGGGGCCCGGATGCCACAGCCCCGCTGGGCAATGATGGAACGTCATGCCACACACCAATGCCCAGTGTAGAGATCGTCATGCCACACACCAATGCCCAGTGTAGAGAACGTCATGCCACACACCAATGCCCAGTGTAGAGATCGTCATGCCACACACCAATGCCCAGTGTAGAGATCGTCATGCCACACACCAATGTCCGTATCAGAACCGCCATGGCAAAGCACCGCTGAACAGGGCAAAGACCGGCATGGCTAAGCACTGCTGAACAGTCCAGAACCGCCATGTCATAGCACCGCTGAACAGTCCATAGACCGCCATTGCAAAGCACCGCTGAACAGTCCAGAACCGCCATGTCATAGCACCACTGAACAGTCCATAGACCGCCATGGCAAAGCACCGCTGAACAGTCCAGAACCGCCATGTCGTAGCACCGCTGAACAGTCCATATACCGCCATGGCAAAGCACCGCTGAACAGTCGAGAACCGCCATGTCATAGCACCGCTGAACAGTCCATAGACCACCATGGCAAAGCACCGTTGAACAGGGCAAAGACCGCCATGGCAAAGCACCGTTGAACAGGGCAAAGACCGGCATGGCTAAGCACCGCTGAACAGTGCAGAACCGCCATGTCATAGCACCGCTGAACAGTCCATAGACCACCATGGCAAAGCACCGTTGAACAGGGCAAAGACCGGCATGGCTAAGCACCACTGAACAGTCCAGAACCGCCATGTCATAGCACCGCTGAACAGTCCATAGACCGCCATGGCAAAGCACAGCTGAACAGTCCAGAACCGCCATGTCATAGCACCGCTGAACAGTCCATAGACCGCCATGGCAAAGCACCGCTGAACACGGCAAAGACCGGCATGGCTAAGCACCGCTGAACAGTCCAGAACCGCCATGTCAAAGCACCGCTGAACAGGGCAAAGACCGCCATGGTGAAGACCGCTGAACAGGGCAAGCACCGTGTAGGAATGAAAAGGCCGCCACATCAGGCATCCTTATCCCATGTGCAGCTGGGACAGTGACAGGACATGAACTTTCACGGGGAGACTCATCCAGTCTGGGCACCAGTCCCACCCAGTAGAGAACTGCATCTACTTGAGAGACTGTGGCTTTGCAGTCCCCAGGATGGCACGGTGGGCAAACCACCCACTGTAGAGACTTGAGAGACTGTGGCTTTGCACTCCCCAGGATGGCACAGTGGGCAAACCACCCACTGTAGAGACTTGAGAGACTGTGGCTTTGCACTCCCCAGGATGGCACAGTGGGCAACCCAGCCACTGTAGAGACTTGAGAGACTGTGGCTTTGCACTCCCCAGGATGGAACAGTGGGCAACCCACCCACAGTAGAGACTTGAGAGACTGTGGCTTTGCACTCCCCAGGATACATCAATGGGCATGGAGCCCCGTCGTGGATCTGGCTTCGCATTCATCTGGCTGAGGTGCCCCCCTTCCCTTCCCCCTGAGGTGCCTGTAGTATTTCTATCTGATGCCCCAGCAGTGTTCTCTCCGATTGTGCTCAGGTATCGTTTGTGGGCCTCGCCCATGCATTTTTGGACTCTTGGTGCACGGACATTGTTGTGTACATATCTGCACTACTTCTCGGATTGTATATATAATTATGAGTGATTTTGAAATATATATCTGTATATGTTTGTATGACATGTATATTGGCACATTACAATGTTTGCCCGAATTTCGCTTTGTCTATTCATTCTTCCGGGGGGATTGTGGGTTGTTACTGTGATTTTTGTGAATGCATTGGTGTGTATGTTGTAATATGCGAGGGTGGGGGAGGGGGTGCTTGGTGGGTGTCCCCCTAACTTTTGCCTCCTCTCTCCCCCGTGTTGTAGGTGCAGTACTCACCGGTGTCTTCGGCCCCTACGTAGCTGTTGGTCGTAGAGGAGCAGAAAGACAAGGGCAGGTAGGATTTGTAATTCGGGCTCCATGGTGTCCTCGTTCCTAGTGGGATGTGTTGAGGTGAGCGTTTTCCCATAGCAAAAGCTGTTTCCGCCGTGTTTTTAACCACGGTGAATCCGCCCCGGAAAAGGTGGCGGATTGGCGAGTTGTAATACTGTGGGCGGTACATTGTCTCCCGCCTGTCTGTTGGCGGTAACCGCCGCGCTGCTTGTCTGTACCACCGTGGCGGGCAGTGTGTTATAGTGGCTGTCTTTGTTGGCAGTTTCCGCCAGGGTCATAATTCCCTTTTTTTGTCCGCCGGCCTGTTTGCGGTATTTCCACAGTTTTAACACCGTCCGCCAGGGTTGCAATGACCACCTTTGTTTGCTGTGACACTCCAGGACTTAGCAGGAGCCTGCCCTGGAAAGTGCCAGTCCCTATTGCCACCAGTGGCTCCACGAGGGGGGTGGCTCAGCCCCCCCTCCATCATTGAAGAAGCCCTGGGGAGGTGGTGGTTTACATTATTTTGTATTAGTCCTGGGGAAGTGGTGATCCCTGGGGCTGTGTGGGAACTGAAGTGGCACCCAACACCCAATTTCTTAACTCCCAGGAAGCTAGACTCCTGCACCTGATTTCTTTAATGCCCTGGGGGTGGTGTTTCCTGGGGTGTGGGGGAGCTGCATGGCCCTCCCATTCATATTTCATTGTAACCATAGGGAGGTGGTGGTCCCCAGGGCTGTGGAGTAGGCCATCGGACCTCCCCCATCTTTTAAACGCATTTTTGCCCCTATTTCATTCTAGCCCCGGGGAGGTGGTGGTCCATGGGGTTGTAGGGGAGGCCAATGGGTCCCCCCCCTTGGTATAAAAGCATTTTTGCCCCGGGGGTGGTTGTCCCTGGGGTGCGGGGGCTACGCGCCCACCCGCTCATATTTCATTATTCGCCCCAGGAAGGTGGTGGTCCCCGGGATGTGGAAGGGCCAGGAGGCTCCCCCTATTAAAAAGAAAAGAGCACCCTGGGACCTGGCCCACCTGGGGGCTTATTTAAAAACAAGCGCGGGGCCCACGCTTGTTTTTTATTTAGATTTTTACTGCAGATTTGTGATCCTGTTGTGAATTTGTGGTAAAGATTTTAAGAAAATGCTTTTCAGCCCTGGGGGAAGAGGTCCCTTTAGAACCTGAGAACCAGACGTAAGGGGTCAGGGTGTTCATACCCTGGCCTCTTTTGTATTTTTTATTCTTTTTTTCTGGGGCTCAGCTTCAGCTGAGTCTCAAGATGGCTGCCAACACTTCCCTGTTAGAGTGTTGGCAGCCAATCAGACATTGAAAACGCTCTAAATTTCACCCCCCTTTATCTCGGCCCCCGCTTGACGGATCACCCCAAAACCTTCCAGGCAGCTGTTCATTTGATTGTCAAAATTGTTGGGAAAATTTCATGAAGATTCATAAAGCGGCCCCAAAGATATAGGCATACAAAAAACAGCTTTTTCTATAGAAACTAGGTCTCAAATTTACGTAGTGGCGAGCTTCGCTAGGTAAAATATATATATGTACATATATATATCTATATATGACCTAGCAGTGGTCGCTACTAGTTAGTTATAGTTAGGACGTAGTTTCAACAGAAAATGCTTTTTTTATTGTGATAACTTTGGTGCTGTTTGGGGAATCTTCCCAAAAAGTTTCCAAAACATATACATTGCTAAGTTCAGCTTCTGTCTTTAAAGTTCCGGGAGAATCTGTCAAGCAGGTGCTGAGAAAAAGTGGGGGTCCTAAAACATGTTTTCCACATTCATTTTTCCATAGAGCCTTTAGCCATGCCTACAGCCAGAACCACTGAATGGAATTATACCCAATTTAGCACGAAGGTAGATTCTGTTGCACAGATCACTCTTTTCGTGATTTTGTGTAAATCTGTTCAGTAGTTTCAGAGTAATTTCAGGCCAAAAAATATAGATATAGTGATGCGGATACACCGTGGGTCGACCTACGGATCCACGTGCCACAAGAACAATCTGATTGGCTGACTGCAACCTGACAGAAAAGTTGCAGCCGCCATTTTGTTTGCCGCATCGGCTCGGGGTGAGAAAAGAAGACAGAAAAAACACATAAGTGTTCAGGATACAGGGATGCAAAGCATGACAAATGACCTGTCTGCCATATTACAAGTGCTATAAACAATAATACACTTGAACATGGCAGAAAGTACACCTGCTTCGATTGTGACGGAGAATCCTCTCTGCCAAACTCTAACACGCTAAATAATCCCCTCTAATCGAATGTGAAAAAGCAATAATATATCTTTTTCATTGAATGTAAGCATGCAACATAAACTCAACAATAAACACATGACAAATAAATGGCAAACACAGATGTTAACACTTCCATCACTTGAGAAGGTTTACATGAAATAAGCACAAATACACATCACCTAATTACCAAGTCTGATCACAAGTGGATGGAAGAACTCTGGGAAACAATACACTAAGTAAAATGAGCAAGGTTATGCATTGGACCTGTTAGCCTTAGGGTGGTCTTCCAGAAGCTTTTCCCTTCACCTCTTCTATTTGTGCTAATCTCATTTTTGCTGACCTTAACATTCTGCACACTTTCCCGCTACTAACCTATGCATATGCTCACTCCTTAAAGTTTGGTAACCTTGCTTATGCCCTATTGGCATATTCAATTTACTTCTATGTCCCTAGTAAAGTGATTCTACCTTTGCCCAGGGCCTGCAAATGAAATGTTAGATGTGGGCTTGCTGCACTGATTGGGCCATCTAGTTAAGTAGTCCTTTTAAACATTTCTCAGGCCTGCTATAGCGGTCTGTGCGTCCAGTTTTAAACTGCCATTTCGACCTGATGGGTTAAACATTTTTACCGAGCCCAAATCTTTTCTTTTAAGGCATATAGGTCAACCATGTGGTTGGCCTTGAACAGCCCAGAGGGAAGGGTGCAGTATATTTAAAAAGTTGGACATATACTTTTATGTTTTACATGTCCTGGTAGTCAAAAAACCCTTAACTTTGTTTTTCATTACTGACAGACCTATCTCTCCCATAGGAATATTCTGGAAATGGCCCTCTCTACAGGGTCACCCCAAATGTTTCTCCTACTACCTCCTACTTTTTGCAGGATTTTTGCTTGGTGGCCTTAGGAGCCTGCCATTGCCAGTGCACTATACCACTGCTAACTAGTGCTAAAGTGCTTGTGCTGTCACCCTAAAACATGATTTGATTGGCATGTTTAATTTACATGTAAGTCCTTTGTAGAGTGGTTTACTATATACCCAAGGCCTGTAAATTAAAGGCTACCAGTGGGCCTGCATCATGTATTGTGCCACCGATATAAGTAGCACTTTAAAACATGTCCCAGGCTTGCCATTGCAGCCTGAAGGCAGTGTACTACTGCCATGTCAACTTGGCATTTAAAGCCCCTTGCCAAGCCTTAAACTCCCCTTTTACTACATACAACGCACCCCGAAGATGGGTCTTAGGTAGCCCATAGGGCAGGGTGCTGTGCAATTTAAAGGTAGGACATGTACTTTAAAGTTTTACATGCCCTAGAAGTAAAAAACTTCAACATTTGTTTTTCACTAATTTGAGGCCTACCTCTCACATAGGATTACATTGGGGATTCCTTGTTATGTTTAATAAATTGTAATTCCTAGAGAAGGTGGTTGATATTTCATGTTTGGTATCCATGAACTTGTAATGATAAACCATCATTATTGTTTAAGTTGGATTTATCATTCCAAGTTTGAAAAATGCCACTTTTAGAAAGTTGCCATTTTCCTGCACTTAGCCCTCTGTGCCTGCAGACTGCCTTAGGTCACATAACTAGGTGTAACTGAAAGTTAGGACTTTGTGAATTCCTTTCAGACAATCTCACAATAGTGGGATTAGCTGAACCTGAATGGCCAATTATCTGGCTTGTTTGTGGGGGGACATGGAGGTAAAAACACTACTACTTGCACCTGAATAGGCTGCGCTCTGCTACCACACAAGAGGCTTAGCAACCCTGTGTTGTCAGTACAGCCACATAGGAGCTAGGGCACGGGAGGCAGGAAATTCCTGGAACTTCAAATATCCCTTCTGAAAACATCTCCCAGCTTCTAGGAGGGCACCAGGGTATAAAAATAGGTCCCACAGACCCACTCTTCAGTTCACTACGGGACCTGCGGAAGGACTCTCAGAGAAACGACTTCTACTGTGACCGCTGTGCACTCTGCCAGACTGTTCCTATACCTTCTTTGCTGCCTGGAGCCTGCCTTGTACCTTCACAGTCCTGCTGTGGATCTCTACATCTTTACTATCACCCAGGACTTCAAACATGACTCCAAGGTCTAGTTTTGCTGGTCTCCTGTTCAGAGCCATAGGAACATAACAAGCTCCCACCATCTTTAACTCACACCTGGACCCGGACCAAGTGGTCTCCATCTACTCCTGGACGCTTGCTTGTAGAGCTAAAGATGCCTAGATGACCATTTTCTAAAACTGAAGACTTGTTATTTTCAACCTTAAACTTTAAAAATGCATAACTCCGGTTCTACTAATTGGATTTTGATGGTTTTCATGTGAAATATTTTATTATAGTTTACTCTATTTTTATAAATTGGTTTGGGATTTTTATTGGGTTGTGTTTTCACTGTGTTGCTGTTTGTGTACTGCATAATTGCATCTAAGTTTAGCATGACTAAGTTTTGTGCCAAGCGACCCAGAGTTAAACATAGGTTAAATTAGTGACTTTTTGTGGCTCACCCTACAAGAGATTATAACTGTTGCTTGACCAGGGCTCATACCCCAGTGAACCAACAACCCAATTTCTCACACAGTATGATTGGAATTAATGTATTACCTTTAATAAGCTGTAATGTCTAAATAGGAGTAGGTAATCCAGTCATGTTTTTTTAAACATCTGTTTTTTTAGTAATATCATAAGTAACATGAACAATCGCAGCAGTGGGGTGCACATCTTATCAATACGTATGATGCTCACCAGAGAGGGTATGTTGCAATTACTAAGAAAGGGAATAAGAATGGGAGGACCAATAGGATAAAGAAAGTGGAAATAAACTCAAAGCAAATTCAATGGCATTGGGACTTACCAGGCAGCAATTTCACATGTCACAAAACATACACTGTTGCATGATAAATGATAACAACAAGTCATAGAATCTTGAATGTAAAAAAGCAATAACAAATAAGTATACAAGGAGCACCCCGATGCTGGTGCTTGGTACATGCAACAAAACACATAGATGCAAACTTAAAGGCCAATTATGGGAATTGATGTCCGCATTTGCCTGAGTGTATGTACTGACTCGATATGTACACCATCACTGAGTCACAGCCTATTCTGAAGTCAGTGGTAAGCCGTAAACTGTGTTAACCCAGTATTGAGGTGTTGTTACTAATGATCATCAGTTTAAACAGATCAGTCATAATTTTTTTGCCTTGATGTGTACTACAAAATATCCCACACTTCGCACCCAGAGCATAGTTGTCCTCTATCTCTTATCATGTGCAATGCACAGCCTCTGCTTTAGTCCATTTCAATACCCTCTGAAGCCACTGAGGAGTGGACGGTGTATTAGGTGTTTTACATTGGAAGGCGATTTGTTGCTTAAATAGTGCAAATGCCAGGTCTATGCACCTGTGGAGGTGTTTGTCCTTCTTGGACCCTTGGCAAATCCCTAATAGATAGGATTCCGGAGTGGGTGTCAGAGTGTGTTCTGTTATTTCTGATATTTGGGTCATGATATTGTGCCATGTATCAAATATTGGGGGCATTCCCGATACACACCATTTGGTAGAAGTGTACCTCGTTCAGGCCACTCCTGGGACATTCAGGGGTAGAAGAGGGAAACATGGGTTTAATGCGGTGTGGAGATAAGTATGCTTGATGTATGTAGTTGAACAGGGTGTAGCAAAATCTGAGGTTGTGGGATACCACCTGCTCTAGAGCGGTTAACCATTGCAGTGATGTTAAGGTCTGTGGTAGAACCACATTCCATCTGGCTCGGGCTGCCACCTTATGATAGCCACTCCTAGTCATCAAGACCGCATACTGCAAGGATATGGCTCTTCTATAACCAATGCCTGACAGTAGTCTATGTAGTATTGGGGATTGTGGGGGTTCTGCATCAACCGCACCCCAGGTGTCTCAGAGGAGCCTGTACACAGCATATATCATCAAAAAATGCCCAGGACCCAGAGAGTAGCGCTCCATGATGTCAGCATATAACAGAATAATTCCACCCTGGAAGACGTCCCCCAGTGAAGTTATCCCCGCCTCCCCCCAGGGGGCTAAGTCTTGTGACCTAAATAGTGCCTTTACGCCCCGGCATCTGCACCATAGGGATCAACAGGAATACGGAAGCCGCCAGCACATATTGGTTCTAGCACGTGCAGGCGGTCTTCATTAAAGTGGTTCCCTTAGGTGGCAACTGCGTAGGATCTGAGATCCATGAGTAAACGGGGGTTGCACCCAGTTGTGTACTTGCCCGCCCCTTTTCTGCACTAGGGGATGTATTAGACCAGCATGCAGGCCACTGTAACTGGGCTGCGGCGTAGTAGAGCTCAAAATTAGGAACACCTATACCCACCTCTGAAAGTGGTCGTTATTGTAAATTCAGTACTACTTGGTGTCTGAATGTCCCGCATATCAGCGATAGCAGTAGACAATTTAACTCTCTGAAAAAATGCTTAGGAACAACCATCGGCCGGGGCGGGAAAATGTACAACAGCCTTGGAAGTACTAACATCTTGGCTATCACCAACCTCCCTAGTGGCGTCAGCGGTAAGAAACCACAGAAAGTTAGGGAACTACGAAGAGATCAAAGTGCATGGCCCAAGTTTCCATCATGTAAGGCTTCGACAGTGTGGTAAATGTGTGCCTAGGTATTTGATGTAGTCATGACACCATGGGAAGCAGTACGTTTGGACGGTATCCCGAAGCGACATTTGAACCTGGGTCAATGAAACAAACACAATTTAGACCAGTTTATTTGCAAGCCGGACAGACACCCAAAGGGCCCACAAGAGTCATTAAATGGTGTGTGGAGGCCCTGGCGTCTCTGAGGTAAATTAATGCATCATCCGTATATAGCAATATTATATGAAAGGTTGCTAGTTCCTGGATACCCCAGTGCTGATTGTGTCGTCTCAGGGGGTAGGCCAGAGGTTCCAACACCAGCGCAAAGATTGTCGAGGGTAAAGGACAACCCTGCCTGGTGCCCGAGATAATGGGAAATTCTCTGATATGAAGGGACCTGTCCCTGGCAGTGGTTTTAGTGTATAGTATGTGGAGCCATTTGAGGAAGCCCAGACCAAATCCCATGTGTCGTAGAGTTGCAAATAAGAACTCCCACCCCAGCGTATCAAATGCTTTTTCATCATCATCAAAGAAACTTTATTCGATTGATTTTAACAATCATAAAAGTCATTATGCATAAAAAACTATTTTCAAAGAAAAAAAAGAAGAAAGATTCAAATAGTAAAATGCATATAAATATAAATATGAATACGACCAAGTAAGAGAATAAAAAAAGTGGTAAGGTTAATAAACAGTTTGATTAAAACAGGTAAGGTAGTCTCAAATATGACGTTTAAAAGTCTCACTCATTTGCCTCAAAGCGTGATCTGGCCTTAATCACTGAACACAGGAACAAGGCTAGTCCATTGCAAACCATAATAGACGGAAGGGATAAAAGATACAAAAAAGCTGGACGACATTGTTTAAAATGCATTAATTTTAAAAGTGGTATCACAAACATTTTCCTAGAAGTTGTGTAATATTTACAAAAGAGAAGTGTATGCATTGTGTTTTGGTCAGAGACATTATCACAGGGGCATTTTTCCAGTTGTAGAGACCAGTCATTAATCAGGGGGAAACTAACGAGGCGATGAAAAGAATCTAGTCTCAAACGCGTAAGGACAAACCGGTGTCTTGGGTTCAAAACATTACATAGGTATGGTTCCATACCATTCGTTTGCTGTATCATGTGGTTTCTCCTGACACTATATTTATTTGCCTCCGCATCCCATCTCAACTCGGCCAGGTGGGTGAGGCAAGTGTTTTTCAGGTCTTTCCTGGAAATTGTTTTCAATTCCTCTGGAGTAAAATACAGCTCGGGGTGGCCTAATTTGATAAAAAATACTTTATGTAATTTAGCCATGGGATTTTGAACGAGTAAGTAAGTGCTAGGGCATATGCTATGATAGCCCTATTCAACCTCGCAGAGTCCGAGGTCCATACTTTATGCCAAAGTAGAATTGGTTGAACACGAATGAGGTCTATAAGGTATGTTACTCCCATTTCTGAATGGCATACTACTGTTGACGTTGATTGCGGGACGCTTAGAACTGTTTTCAGGAGAGCATTTTCAGTCAGCTGTAGGGTAGTGCAGTCCTGATAGCCCCAGAGTCCAGCCCCGTACAGTGCTACTGGAACGCATTTCACATTGTAAAGAGTCATCATGTCTTTAAGAATTGCTCTCCCCACCCTTTTAGAAAAGTTTTTTATCGCCATAACGTTTTTTGTGAATAACAGTTTTCTCGCTTTTGTGGCTTGTACCTATGTGCCTTTGTCATCGAACACAATGCCTAAATACCAGAATGTCCCTGTGTCGACTAGTTTTACGCCTTTTAGATCTATATGGCAATTCTTTGTGCGGCTTCTGGAGTATGTCATGGAGAAAGTTTTAGTGTGATTGATTTTAAGGCCAAAGGCATCCATGCAATTATCAAAGGTTGTTACTAGTCTTTGCAAAGCGACTGGGGTGCGGACCATCAGGACAGCGTCATCTGCATACAGGAGTGCCGGGATCTTCCGAGAGCCTACTTGTGGAAGATCACCACAGGCATCGGAAAGAGTCCCCTCTAGGCTATTAATATATAAAGCAAACAGTAGGGGAGCTACCACACAGCCTTGACGCACCCCTCGCTCAATGGGGAAAGATGAAGTGCATTCCCCCTGACGCCCATAGCGGACCTTGGCGTTTGCACCAGCGTACAATTCCCTAATAAAGTGGACTATGGTAGTGTCAACCCCCATGTCCAACAAGATTGGCCACAATTTTGACTGCACCACACAGTCGAATGCGGAGGTTAGGTCGACAAATGCAAGGTATAGGGCTCTGGGCTTAGCCCTTGTATATTTGCCAAGTATGATCTCTAGATAAAGAGCCTGTTCCGTTGTCCCTATACCAGCCATAAACCCATATTGTAGATCAGAGAGGATGTGATTTTCCTCTGTCCAATCTTGTAATCTGTTTAAAATGATACGTCCCGCAATCTTTGCAAGTGTGTCGAGCAATGAAATAGGACGATAACATGCGGGATTATGGCGATCTCCCTTTTTATAGATTGGAATAATTATAGACTCAGCCCAGGTCGGGATGAAAGTAGTTGAGCAGCAGGCGCGTAGCACCTGCGTCAATAGTGGACCCCAGAGAGGCACATTAGATTTATAGATGTCAACTGGAACTCCATCTGGGCCTGGGGCTTTTCCGCTTTTACTTGCATTGATAGCGTCAGTGACCTCATTTAGAGTAAATGGTGAGATGAGGTCATGAGAGTCTAATTTAGGGAGATTTGTTTCCAGTGCCGAATTTTCTGAGGAGTATATGGCAGAAAAAAATGCAACCCACTCTTCTTCCGTGATGGCAATTTCAATTTTTGGTATTTCTTCATCGCATAGGAGTGGAGAGTTCACAATTTTCCAGTATTTGACATTATCATTCCGGAGACTTGCATCGTGGAGGGATTGCCATGCCTCATTTTTTAAGTTCTGTTTTCTTTCCTTTATGGCATTTTTATACTCCTTCCTCTTTAAACTTAATTGGCATTTATCCGGGTTTTGTAGATGTAAGTGACATTTTAGGTCTTACGGGCTTGTGTGCATTCAGTATTGAACCAACCTTTATCCTCCTTCGATCTCGATTTGCTAAAACTTGCCTTAAGAAACTGTTTTATACCAGCCGTGATTGCGGTGAAGGCCTCAATACAGTCTCGTGGGCTTGTGTTATCTGCAAGGCAAGTATTACATTCTTTAGAACAATTAGTCACTAGTCGTTTCATAAAACCTGTAGGGTCAATGTCTGACCACTGGATGGTATAACCATTTCTTGCTCCCAGTTCAATATTTTCTACTATCTCTTCCATTTCCCTGTGTATGAGAGCGTGTTGGGGAAATGTGAGGCCTACGGTTTGAGGGTTATGGTCGCTAAATATGATATCTTGAATGTCATAATCAAGTACATAAGGGAGAAGGTTATTGGAGAGTGAAATGAAATCAATTGTCATGTTGGCTTGCCTACCGTTAAAAGTGGGTTTCAGTTGTGGTCTACCATGGGTCAGGGAGCTGCACAAGATGAGGTCAAGGCTAAATAGAACTTCATTCAACAAATTGCCTGAGTTATTGTGTATGAAGTGTAGTGAATCATCATCACCATCAGGGGCATAAGGTCAGTAGCCCTTAGTCGATCTAGGACACAGATATATGTTAAAATCGCCTCCCAACACAATATAAGACTGTTTATTTGAAGAGTCACTTGCTCGATCTATATCATCCTGGAGGAAGTTAAGTACTGATCGGAGATCTTGAAAAGGAACATTATTATAAAAATTAATGACCCCCAGTTGTGCAATATGTTTTAGGTCACATGTAATCACTTGATAGTACATATTAGATTTTTCAGCAATGTCCTTGATTATATCACACTTTTTGGATATAAAGGTACACAAACCGCCCTTAGCCCTGCCCCGTGCAGAAGGAACGGCAGGAGTATGTAGTGTCCTATAGCCATTTATGTGAATCGGGTTCACAGACCAGGTCTCTTGAAGGCTCACCCAGGGAAAACGCTGGATATATTCTAGCCAGACCTCATTCTCCACCTTAGATCGGAGGCCAGCCACATTCCAAAATAAAAATGAGAAATTGTCTTTACGCATTGTTTTAGCCTGGCCCACAGGGGACTTATCATTTGTCTGAGTTTTCCCTGGGATGATATTGCTTTCTATGTGTACGAGAGGAGTCAGAGCACAGGTAGAGATTTTTTTAGGCAGGATTCTTGGAAACAGTTCATCGTTGGCAGATTGTCTATATGAAGGTTCCATGTCCAATTGTTCTTCTCCAGTGTCTACTGCCAAATTGTCTGCACCCAGATGGGCGAGGTCCGATGTTTCTGTAGGGTGCTTGAGCCTGCAGGGTTCCTTATCAGATAATAGTCAGTCAGTATCTTCCATTCTGAGCCCCCAGAATCTATTCGCAGTAGAGATCGTATAGTGCGACTCAGGCCTGGTTCTATGGTCCTCAAGACAAAGGCCAGGACCATCATGGCCTTTAGTACTCGTATAGAAAAAACCCAAGGGAAGCAGGGCAACGCCATGGTCAGTAATCTGATGTGGGCTTAAATTTCTTAAGATATCTTTGACCAGCATAGGGGTTTTGAATGAAAGAACTACGCAGTCTCCCTTAAATATTTTACGGTTTCTACCCACCCATTTCACCCTTCTAACCATCTTAATGTCTTCAAAACGTTTATTTGTCTGGCCAGGTTTCAGATGGGTTGCAATCCAATTCAGGGCCTTGTTCCTCAAAGCTGCCCATGATTCCCCCCGTTCTCCAGATAGAGTGGGAACATTGGCAAGAACTGCCACATAAGGGGTTGCCGCAGGCGGGAGGTCAAGTATATCTCTCCCAGTTAAAGGGGCACCCTAATAGACTTTAGGAATAGTTACATGTTCCCCGCTTTTTGGCGACATTTTGTGGGATTGGGCATTGCCAATTCTATCAGGTGAGACACGAGGGTCAGCTTGTCTTTGAGTAATCTGAGAGATCGATAGTTGGGTCTGATGCATTAGAGGGGGGCTAACATCGAAATCAGTATCACGAAGCTGTTGTGTATTTGAGGTTAATGGATTTGTTAGTTGTGGATTCAGTGTTTTAAGCAAATGGTCCATTTTTCCCTCCAGTTGGGTTAGGCGTTCCATTACTTGATCAAAGCGTGTGCTAACTAGTTTTTCTAAAGCAGTCAGTGGTTCTGTAGCACTAGTTTTCCCTTTCGCTGTATGGAGTTTATTCTTATGGTCAGGTTTTTCGTTTTGAGGACGAGTTTGAACGTTTTGGATGAGTGCATTAGATTGTGCTTTTGAAGAGCCAGATCTAACATTCACAGGCGACTCTTGTTTAGATGCTATGTCCTTCCTTGCTAGTTGGGGTTTCCTCTTACGTTTTGGTGAGGGAGGATGGTCATCACCATCTGAAATAAAATCAGTTGTGTCTTGAATACAACCATTAATATTTTTAGTCTGGGTTCCACTTTCAAAAGGCTTTGCAGAGTACTCAGGAGTTGTTGTTGGAGAGGGGGGGTTAAGGGGTACTAATGGCCTATTCTGGGTAAGTATTTTTCCCTCGACATTGATAATCTGTTTGTCGATTTCCTCCATAGCTCCTGAGATAAATTTCAAAATTGACGTATGGTTTGTTTGGAGAGAAGTATCATTTACGCTAGATTGCTTCCTTTTTCCCATTGTTACTAGCTGCCTTAAGCACAGAAGTTCTATAGTAGTTGACTGCGAGGTAGGAGTACACTTAGGCGGTGAGGTAACTTACAATTGTTTATAGGGAAATGGAGGCAAAGAATGGTAGATGGATTTTTCCCAGTATTTTAGGGATTTTTTAGAAGGGCAGAGGTGCAGGCTACAAGAGTATGGTCGCGGGGAGTCAAGGAAGAGAAATACAGTACCTGTTTGGAGACTTACGAACCAAATCCTGAGTTCGCAGGGAAGATCTCAGAGCTCAGAGGGGTGGCCCAGCCTCTGCCGGCCGCTGACGGGCGCAGGACGGGCCCGCCCTTGGTCCGGGCTTTGCCTGGGCGCCGCCCGCGCGCGTCCCGCAGAGCGGGAGTGCGAAGATTGATTTAAAGGGCTCCTGCCCTGCTGTTCACTGTTGCCGCCTCCTCCGCTGGCCAAACCGCGCTTCCCGCAGAGCGGGAGCGCGAAGATTGATTTAAAGGGCTCCTGTCCTGCTGTTCACTGTTGCCGCCTCCTCCGCTGGCCAAACCGTTCTTCCTGCAGAGCGGGAGCGCAAAGATTGATTTAAAGGGCTCCTGCCCTGCTGTTCACTGTTGCGACTCCTCCGCTGGCCAAACCGCGCTTCCCCAAAATGCTTTTTCAATATAATGAAACTTCAACCTGATCATATATCGTTGATTGGGTATTATGTAGGATGTGTAAGAATCACCTAATGTTCAGGATTGTGCTACCCCCGGTATGAATCCAGACTGGACTTCGTGAACTAATGTTGTGATCTGGGGGAGGAGCCTGTTCGCAAGAATCTTGCTCAGTATCTTACATTCAATATTAAGGAGTGACAACGGTCTATGTGAGTGCACATCGGTAGGGTCACGTTGCAAGTTTGTCAGTTTGTCTCAGGACCAGGCCTCATTGTACACATTAAGCATGGATTGGGTGAAGGCTGCTGAGTACAAGCCATAGTATTCTATTAGTAAGCCATTTGCCCCGGGTTTCCTGTTTTTGGAAAGCTGGGAGCTCACCGTACGTATTTCCTGAAGCCGAAGGGGCTCATCTAGTACCGCCGTTTGTAACAGTGATAACCAGGGTATATTAGCATTGCCCAGAAACGCTGCCAGTTGGGGGGCCGCCTTTTGTCAGTGGATTTCTGCATAAGGTGCTGTATTAGTCTTCGAAAGCGGCATTAATGGAGTCTTGTGTGGTGGCCATTGAGTCGTCCTGTAGCTGGATGGCTCCAATGGGAGGATGCTGTTGTTCATTTCAAACAAGCTGCGCCAATAGCCTCCCAAACCGGTCACCCTCTGCATATAATTTTGCTATGTAGAACCTATAATCATGTTTACGGAGGTGTGTTTCAGCCTCGTGGTAGGATTTACAGAGAACAGGGAGGCATTCAGGTGCGGCTAAATGTGTAGCAACCTAATTCTCTAACATGCGAAGGTCCTGCTCTAAGGAGTTCAATTCAGTGTGTACTGTATGTTTTTACTACCCACGTGGCTGAGAGGCAATGTCCCCTCACCACCGTCTTATGAGCATCCCACGCTGTTGCCCACAATGTGGTTGATTCAGTGTTATGTTCGCAGCAGGCTTAGGTAGAGTTCATGGAGTTCTGCTATGTGGAGCTCCGTGAAGTGCAAAAAAAACTCTGCAGCACTACATGGTTTTCCGCATGCGACGGAGTGCATTAGGTCATGCTGTTCGCACTGATTTTTAGCAGCAGGTATTTGTTCTGGGCTCACAAGTTAGCGTGAATGGCCCCCTGCACAGCAGAAGAGGGTGCTGCTTTTTTCTGCTGCTCGAGTAGATTTTGTACTCAATTGGCAGCTTCCTCAATGTGAATGGAAGGTTTCTCAACGCAAGTGGTCTCAACCCTCTGCGACCGCCTGTGTTGAGAAGTCTCGTCGGGATGTGGTCTTGAGTAAGATTCTTTGCTTTCGCTCACCAACTCAACGTTGGCGAGCAAGAGTGAGGAAAAAATCCCACTCCGCTTTTTTCAGAATTCCGTACTTTAAGTTGAGCACAGAGTAGGAAAAATTCTGCAAAATTCACGAGGAGAGCAGAAATCACCCACCACCCTTAGTTCCCAGTACTGTGTAATGCAGTTGGATAATTCCTCCTGGTACGGTGGATCGGTGAGGGTGTCCGTTCACAGGTGCCATGTGGGGATATGTGGGTGCGGTGTGCCCCATTGCAGAGTAAGTGATAAGAGACAGTGATCGCAGAGGGTGCGGGCTTGGTATTTCATATGTAGAATTGTTTGTCCCAGATGTGTGTTACCTAACATCAGGTTGATCCTGGTGTGTAGGTCATGGAAAGAGTAATAAAAGGAATATTCTCTTGTTAATGGATGTCTAATGTACCATAGATCGTAGAGACACCTATCTTTGACTAAGGTTCGTAAGCTTTGAGACAGTCTGCTACACTGTGCAGTAGGAATTGGGGGAAATAAGCGATCAAGATCCACATCAAACACACAATTAAAATTCCCACCCCAGAGACAAGGGGTAGTGGGTCCTGAAAGAGGAAATTGTGTTCAAGAAGTTTCCCTGCACCTGATTGGGAGTCTAAAGCCCCACTAGCACTAAAGGCAACCTATCTATGGTACCCTCCAATACTATATATTAACCCCATTGTCAATCGTGTGATGATTACCATGTACAGTACGCCAGCACCATCCATATTAATACCCCGCTAGCAAATGCAGATGAGGTGGTACCATATACCTGCACCTGGCACTTGGCTCTGAGTTTCCGAAGGTCACTGTCCATCAGGTGAGACTCTTGCAAGATAGGAAAATGCACTCGGTGGCATTTGAGGTATGTGTGTATGTGGTATCTTTTGGTCAGTGTTGCCATCCTGTGCACATTCCATGTTAGTATATTGTAGCATGGTATGTCCGCAACAGGGAGGGCTTGCATGGTAAAGGATTGGGCAATTGGGACTTCAATTTGCGAGACTAACTCTGAAGGATCAGTGGCCGTCATTCCCTGAGTGTTGACTGATATTGTGTCTGAACCTCTCGTCCAACATGATCACATCTCTAAAGCGTAACTTATTTAACAGTGTAACTTCAACCAGAAATATCTCAAATGGGTAACAGAAAAAATTGCTCCTACTGACACCAGACACATAATATTTTCAATCTGAACAAAAATGTTCTAAGATCAGAACAGTTCATGCAGTAACCATCAGGTGTGGGGCATGCTTGTTCCAAGCACTTTCATTTTAGAGGGAGATCAACTCCACATGTCATGATCTCATCCGAACCAGACAGTGAATTTGTAAAACTCTATTCATGCGTAGCCACATGGGTATGAATAGAACTGGGCTGTGAGCTTGTCAAGTTGTGCCAGTAGGGCACCAGCCACGGCCGTAGAGCCCAGCAGCACCAGCCCCACCCACAGGAGTCATAAGGTTCGGTGTCCCTGCACCTCCCCATACACAAAAGCCCATCTAATAGGCCACCAGTGGAGCCCAGCAGTGAATTGTTCAGGAAAACACAAGCCATGCAATGTTTAGCAGTTAGAGATCATCCGCCATGTGTGGAATAATGGCTGGCCCTTGGTCATGTCTGTAGATGTAGTGTGGGAGCTTTCTGCATCTGAACCAGAGTCTGATCTTTGCGAATCACGTAGTGCTGCAAAAGTGTTTGCGGGGTACTGAGTTGTCTCACGCAGGACTTTAGCCCTTTCTTCTTCTGCTTGAGATTTGGTAGGTTTAGACTGTGGGGCATTCCTGCGCCGCCCCTAAGTTCGAGGGGTCAACCATGTTCCATGTTCAGTGTCCCCAGTTGAGGATTGAACGATACCCTTGGCTTGCATCCACATGCAAGCATGCTACAGTGTGGGAAAAATGTGAGTCTTCTCTCCATACACAACATGGAGCCTGGATGGGAACAACAGAGCATGTTTGAAGTTTTGCTTTGGTAGGTGTTGCTTGATCTTTGCATATGTAGCACGTTGCTGTTGCACCTCCACAATAAAGTCTGGGTATGCCCTAATGATTGCATCCTTGTACTTCCATGGCCCATGGGTTCTAAATTGTTGCAGGATCATGTCTGTGTCTCGATAAAGAAGAAAGTAGGCAATCAGTGGGAGTGGTGGAGCTCCAGGCAGTGGTGGTCTCCCTGGGGTTCTTTGATCTCTTTCAATGAAGAAGAATTTTGGGGACCCTCCATGCAAGACAGTATCTTTTAGCCAGTTTTCCAGTTCTGGGTCCGTGCCTTTTGCTTTTTCAGGGAAGCCCATGAAGTGAATGTTGTTCCATCGGGAATGACCCTCCGCATCCACCACCTTCTGATACAGGACAATCACCTCCGTGTTAAGCTGTTTTACCTGGGATACCAGTTCCTGCACAGTGGGCTTGAGACCCCTTGGGGAAGACTCAGTTGCTTGAACCCTGTCAACCAATTTGTGATGGGGTGCCCGAAGGAGATTGACATCCTAGGAAACCAAGTTGACCTTGGTTTCCAGTGAGGTTTTAGTTTCCTGTATGGCTTGTAGTAGTTTGGAGGACATTTGGCGCATGGTTTCCAGGTGGTGCACAACCGTGAAGGTGTCCGCTTGAAACAATGGCATTTTGGAGCGTTCCGGGTGGCCATGTGATGTTATCCTACAGGATTTGGTCTTCACCATATTGACGTCTTGCGTTGTCATCCGGGAGCAAGTGCGGGACAGTGGATGGAGCCTTGCAGGCAGAGTATCAGTGCAGATTTTGCTCATAGGTAGGTCAGCATCCAAGTGTCCCAAGAGTTCATGGGCACATGAAGCGGCAGCTGGCTGAGTTCAGGAACACCTGATTCTTGGTTGGGACCGGGGATGACTACGTCCGCATGACTACGATCTTGGGGAGGGCTCCGCCATTCAGCATTTTAGTGTCTGAGAGGAGTTTTTGCCTCTGTGAGAGCTTGCCTGCATTCGCTCGTGATCAGTGATACACCACCAGCCAGCCCAGCCCACCCCCTACCGTGAATAAGATGCAGGCCAGTGATGTGATATCGTGAGGAAGAGGATGTTGTAGATGTGTGATTTATCTATGGGCATTTGCAGCTATGCTCAAACTAGTCTGTCCCTACTTGGTAAGCCATGCACACTGATTCTAGGGCTGGCTCCAGGGTGCAGCCGGGCACCCACGGCCATTGTGGCTCTCCCCTAAATGCCTCTGCCAATATTATACTGGTTCTGTGCAGCCCTGGCCACTTATGGTGTTTCTTATATATCCTGTCCACCCTGTGGGACCCTGCCCCATCTGCGGCACCGCCGAATCGGGGCCCTGTGGTGTGGGGTGCGCACAGGTCTGCTTCTCCCCTTGTTTTCCGCCCTGTGATCAGGCTCACATTTTCATAGGGTCCCTGGTTCCCTCGGCTGGGTGTACAGAAGCGGGAATGTTTCCCCATTGCGGCTACTGCCTTTCTCTCAGTCTCCCCAGCAGCTTTCCAGCATGGTCGGTCATGGCTCACCTTCGGCCTGAGGGGGGAGATATCTCCATTGTGTCAGCAGATGTTGGCCATGGAGACAGCGACAATGGCCCCAAGAGAGTAGATCCCAGTGGGCACACCACCCTGTATCTGAAGCACACCTCAGACTTCTGCATCTCCACTGCCACGCACGTTCACCCTTCTGGCAGCCGGCCACCACTCTCCCATGCCCTCCAACAACCTCACCTCCATTACATCAGAGGGTGTCCCTACTCACCGGCTCAGCTGCAATAAGCCTACAGATCACTGGCGAGCCACAAGAAAGTGGGAGGCTGCAGACTGACGGCCCCCTCACCGCTGCTTCAGCCTGGGGGGACATGCCTATGCACAGGCCACTAAATGCTCTCCTTCCAGCAGCCGTCGATCCCTTCTGGCAGGAGATGTCTGACCAGCAATTTAGAGGGTCAATTATCTGTTTATGCTGTAGTGTCACGCAGATGACGAATTACACATCATCTTTGGTCGGATGGTGATATATTGCAGGATGTTGTTGGGGCCGGTGCCAGAGCTGATTACAAAGCAACTGCCACGGCCACCATCCTTGCCATGCCCCCTCCATTCATGTTTAGTGTTATTAGATGTGTGATGGAAAACTCTCTTATGGTGAAGTTGGTTTTTAAATTACAAATATGAAAATGTCACTTTTAGAAAGGTAGCATTTTCCTGCTTTAGCCATTTTGTGCCTGAAGCCTATCGCTGTGTCACATGACTGGATGTAGTTGACAGTTGGGCTTTGCGTATTACTCCTCGACAATCACACACAATAGAAAGCTTAGATGTGCCTGGATCAACCATCACTGACAGGATGGGAGGGCGGAAATGGGCACAGCCTTAATTACACTTAAATAGGCTGTGTCTTGCCTTCACACAACAGGCTGCATATTCTCTATATTTATGGCCTGATTTAGGTCTTGGCAGTGTTACAGCCATGGCAGGTCTGCGGCGGGCCCAAGAAGACTGTCAAGTCAACGGTGTTCCATCTGCTGTATTTAGATGTACTGCAGCTGAGCCAAAGACTGCCACAACAGAGTGCTCTTTCTAGCCATCAGGAAGGCGGGCTCCCGCAGCCCAAATTTAAATGTTACATTTGGAGAATACAATGTCGTGCTGGTGGTTTGCTGACAAAGGGAGGACATTGCTGGACCCAATGGACATTGGACAATGCCAGTGGCTGAGGAATATCGTGAGTCACACACACAGTCTAACCTTCATATATGCGTCCCCCTGCATCACACATGATACAGCCAACACAACTACACACTCATTGCCACAAAAAACTTGCAGACCCAAACACAATTACAAAAATCATGTCAGTAACCACCACAAAGCAACACTCACCTTAATTCTGCATGCAGCAACACAACACAGAATCCACACTGTATGCAGGTGTTACACATACTGACACAACCACATCACCCACTACATCTCCCTGCACCTCAACCAGCCAATCGAATTGCACACTCACATACAACACGTACTGAGTTATACACAACTCGATGCACAACATTACAGGTCCCCTTGCAATGTGCACATATTGGCATAGTTACCAAGTATGAATGTGCCATAACTGTGGTACCAGCATTCATTTGGCAATGAATACTTGCACTGTAATGACAGTTGTGTATGTGTGCCATATGTGTTGTGTATCACAGTGTCCCCGTCCATGTCTGACCCACTCATTTCTCTGACATATGCATGTCACAGTAATTTTAAACAATTGCTGTGATATGCATATGTCTGCAGTGCCCCTAGCTCCCTATGTGCAGTGAACCCCCAATGTATACAGCCAATGCGGATTGCCTACCTTCATGTCCAGTGACTGAGGGGTCGTGTTTTCTCCATGGTCCTGTGACAGCGATGATGAAGGATCATGTCCAGTTGAGTCCATCCAGAAACAAAAGTGGAATCGGGAGAAAAAGTAAGTTTTCACTCCCTTTTGCCCAATCTGCCAAGTCAGAGAAGGCCAGACCTCCACTTTTTGCTTGGCAGTAACACACATCTACATCTGCTTGGTGGTAAGTGTTGCTTGAGTCCTGCTGTCAGCCACTTTCTCCTATGGTGTCATCATGGTGAATGGGAACCCTTGGTGGAGTCGGCAGGACTCGGGTGGGTTATTGTCTATGGGACTGCCAACAGCTAAAGCTGACTGGCTGACTGTCATTGTGGCAGACGGTTTTTCAGTTGGAAAACCAGTGGTGGGACAGTTACCACCAACATCTAAATGAGGCCCTTAGTCTGGCACCATGGCAAGGAAGGCAGGGAACCTGTGTACTTTTAAGGAAAGTTTCTCAAAGCTTTCCCCACTTCAAAGGCAGACCTGGGTATAAATATTGGACCTCAGATATCAACTCTTGAGTACACGTCCTGACCTGTAGATACTCTGCCAGGAAAAAGGAGTGCTGTGCTTCTGAAAGGACTGCCGCTCTGCTGGACCACTGTTCTGAAGTACTGCTGCCATGTTGTGCTGACCTGCTGCCTCCTACCCTCCTGTCTGGTTGAGAAGGGCTGGACCTGCATGTGTTGAACCTCATTTAAAGGTTTACGTTCACACTTAGTCATTTCCTTGAAGATATTTCCTCGACCAGGACCAAGTCATAAGTTGAGGCCAACCTCCCTGGAACCCTCTTCGAATACACTGCATGGGAGGCCTCAGTCAAGTTTTCTACTTTCTGACTTAGAAACTTTTTCGTGACTGAAATCTTTAACTGGTACTAAGTCAAAAGTTGAAGCTGACCTCGATGGAGCCCTCCTCAGATACCCTGTGCAGGAGGACTCGGTGAAACTTAAAAATTTGGACATAGAAACTTTTCTGGAGCTTTTCTTCCCAGACGTCGGATGACCCTCCTCAGCAAGCCGATTTCTATGCATCATTGTCATATTACCTGTGCACAAGCTCCTGGTCAAATCCTGGAAGTCTGGGGCTACGGAGCTTTTCAGTGGGACGAACCTGCAAGTCAGGCCGAGTCGTGGTCAACGTTGGCCGGCTTGACTCAAGGCGTCAGGTCGGTCCACTTAGGGAGCTTTTTTCCAAAGTTTCTCCAAACTTCTGAAACTTCTTCTACAAGTACTTTTAAGGTCCTTGATCCTAGCTCAGCTGGCACCTAAGGAAACTTAGTTAACCTGTACATTTTTTTAAACTAGACACCTAGGGGAATCCAAGGTGGGTTGACTTGCGTGGTTCTCACCACACTTCTTTTACCCAGAATCCTTTACAAATCTCAAACGTTGACTAAAAATACACATTTTCCTCACATTTCTGTGATGGAAAGCTCTGGAATCTGCAGGGAGTCACAGACTTCCTTCCACCTTGCATTCTCCTGAGTCTCCTAATAAAAATGGTACCTCACTTGTGTGGGTAGGCCTAGTGCCCACTAAAGGAGATGTCCCAAAATGCAAAATGTATGCAGCACATTTTTCCACTGAAAACTGACTCTCTCATTACAATGTGGGTAGCTTTAGATTTTTGACCTTAGCTCAATTGGCACCTAGGGAAACCTAGCCAACCTGTACATTTTTTTAAACTAGATACCTAGAGGTATCCAGAGTTGATTGACTTGTGTGTGTCTCACCACTTTTTATTAACCAGAATCCCTTGCAAACCTCATCTTTGATTATGAAAACACAGTTTCCTCACATTTTTGATGGAACGTTCTGGAATCTGTGGGGATCCACAAACTTCCTTCCACGCAGCATTCCCTCAAGTCTCCTGATAAAAATGGTACCTCACTTGTGTGGCTTGTCCTAGTGTCTGCGACAGAAGAACTCAAACCAAGGTTACTGAGGGTTCCTTTGTGAAGACTCCCATTGATATTAGTTTGTTAGTTTGACCCGTTCCTGTCGCGGGCCCTAGACACAGGCACACAAGTGGGGTAGCATTTTTATTGGGACAAGTGGGGAAATGTTGGGTGGTAGGAATTTTGTGGTTTCCTTCTCATTCTGGAAGAGTATGGCAAAAAATGCAAGGAAAGTGTGTGATTTTAGTCACATCTTCAGGTTTGCAGGGCGTTGTTTGATCCTAAAGAGGCACACAACTCTGTACTCCTCTGGGGTTCTAGTTTACAAAAATATCTAGAGTTTCCCTAGAGACAATTAACACCCTGGCAGAGAAATACAGAAAAGACAAATATTGGTGCACAACCATCTATTCCTCATGTACACAGTCATACCTGTTGGATCTGGCACGAGGGTGAGTGAAAGGTTCAAAATGTAAATTTTATTAATAAGAGATTTCACAAAAATGAAATATACTATTAATAATTAAAAGATCAGAAAACTGAACTTATGGCTCACAGCTCGTGAGCTGTAAAGCTGCGACAAGACAGCAACCGTACAGGCCATTTACACACTTTTCATGCGTGGTACACACAAGACAATTCAGACCTCCAGCTGCGGGCTAGCACATTACAACACTCACATCAACACGAATCGCCATCTAAGGGTGCATCACATTCATACTCCCACATGACTTACACAACAATCACACTGGCTGGTGGCTGATGAGTGTGATGGAGCGTTTGTCTAGCAATATGCGTAGTGACCAGCAGCATGTCACCACTCACACACCACCAGCCAAATGTTAGCTCAAACACAACACCAGCCAAGCACCAGTCCACAAAAACCATCAGCCAAGCACCAGTCCCTAAACACCACTAGCCAAGCACCAATCCATGCACACCAACAGCCAAGAACTAGTCCATGCACACCGCCAGACAAGAGCCAGTCCACCCACCCTGCCAGGCAAGTGCCAGTCCACACCAAAAGCCAAGCACCACTCTGCACACACCGCCAGACAAATGCCAGTAAACACACAGCCAGCCTAACTCACGTACATGGGGACTGTCTGAAAAACTGCAATTCAGAAACATACATACAGAAGCTTTCCCTGGTGTCTAGTGGTTTTCTGCCCCATTGGGCGCAGATGGGCCTAAAAATATGGCCTTTCTGCCACCATGGTGGGGAAGAAAAACAACCAAAATATTGCCCCAATTATGGGGAGCGACCCTTCCGCAAGGGGCCATTCCCCGAAATATAAAGAAGAAAATCCCTGGTGTCTAGAGGCTTTCTGGGCCTAAAAGTATGGCCAATCTGCACCCAAGAGGGACAGAAAATTGCCAGAATATTGCCACTATAATGGGGAGCGACCCTTTCCCAAGATGCCATTCCTCAACATATACATAAACTGGATCTTATTGCTAGTGGCATTCTCCTGCCTTTGGGGGCAGATGGGCTAAAATTATGGTCGATCTGCCGCTCATGGGGGGCAGACAACAGCCAAAACAGTGGCAAATATGTTTGGAGTGGCCTTTGCCCAAAGGGCCGCTCTCCATCTGTGGTGCTAGTGGGCACATTCCTGCTGCACGCTTATGTCCCCACCCGCAATCATGCAGCAGGAATACACTGCAAAGAGGCACCTGGGGAAATGAAAAACTGTCCTTTCCTGCAGGTGCTTCTTTGAACGCCCACCCCCACTCCTCTGAGGAGGAAAATGTACCTCCTTTCTCCTCCGAAGCTGGAAGCACATGGCTTCCAGTGCCTCCCGCGTGCTCTGATGATGCTGGGGGAGGCGGGAGGAGTGGCAACGTAAGGACTTCTGCTGTTACCCCTAGGGGGGAATATTGCGAGCCGGCCCACGGGGCAGAACCAGCACGTGTCCTAAGGGTGGGCGTGTGGATGGCTTTGAGACGTCCTCCGCACATGCTCAGACGCTGATTTTTACTCTTTTGGCCTGTTTTATTTATTCTAATTATTCTATATTTGTAATCTGGTGTGGGATCTTGTTATGTGGCATTTGCACTTTTAAATGGTTTTAATACTTTATACATTGCCTCTATGTTAACCCTGAAAGCTCTGTGCCAAGCTATTAGAAGGGTGAGCCCAGGTTGGTGTGGGGTTTGCTTGTGCCCTACCCAGACAAGGACTGTGGTTGTTGCTTGAGAAGGGTCTCACCCCCTCAACCAGTAGCCCAATTTCTTACACTGGTGATCAATAGTGAGGTTGTAGATTTGTGTTTGTGTTATGCCATACAGTGATTTTGTGTGACACTACTATGCCATAAATAATTTAAGATCAATTTGAGTCTTTTTACATTCTCCCTAATTTTCTGATTAGCTGTCTTTCCTTTTTTCTAAATTTAAGTTCCCCGCCTCTTTTTTGATGTCACGGAAGCGGAGAGCCTCATTGTGGACAACCGCAGCAGGACTAAGCTTCAGAAACTGCAAGGAGAGGGGGATACGTGCAGGAAAGAAGGTCACATAGCTGGGCCTTCAGATAGGCCTCCATTACTATGAAAAAGTAATTAGGATGCAAACACAGCCTGAGGACTCTGAGGATGAGGATCATATTGTGGAGTATCTTAATGTAGGCAAACTTAATTTAGGAATGGAGGATGACATGGCTGTGTGCCCTAAGCAGGAGCTCCCAGAAGAACGAGGTCCCGACCAGCTAAGAAGGAGCCCACTGTGAAGGCAAGAAGCAGTGTGTCCTCTAGGAATTTATCCTCAGAGAAGCTGGCGCACAGGAATGCAGAATGGGAGTTTAGACTCCACATGGTCAGACTTAAAACAGAAAAAGAAGGCTGAGAGGACCTTGACAGAAAAGAAAATGCTGCTGGAGCATGTGAGGAGCTTGAAATTACTTGAGATTAAAGTAAGACAAAGCTCAGAATCCCACAGCAATGGTTTTAGCTTACCTGTTGTGTCTGAAGGTGTCAAGAAGGTCTGCATACGCAAAGATCTGGTTCCCAACTATGTGGTGGAGGATGACATCAGCAAAAGGCTTGCTGCATGTGTGTTTGCCTTGAGGGTGCCCAAGATCCCAGAGGAGCACTGGGGGCATGCCTTGTGAAAGCATATACCTGCAGTGGTGAGGGATACACTACTCGCACCAGAGGTAGATGATCAGACCAACTATGCCCATGAAAGCCATCCTTGTCACTAAGGGCCACATTTATGAGGTCCTTGCGCCACTGTTGCTTCACTTTTTGTGATGCAATCATGGTGCAAACCACCAAATTATATTTATGAAGCCGCACAAAGCCACTTTGCATGGCTTTTAATGTCCTCATAAATATGGAGTAAGGCAAGGCAGTACAAATTACTGCCTTGCCTTACTCTGCGCTAGGGAAGCGTACCATGCACATTGCAATAGGTGTTTCCACTCAACACCCATTAGTTTTGATACATCCCCAGACTTTGGATGCACCAAAACCTTATGCCTTCCCACGGGAGGCTCAACAAGGAGAAACATCACTATTTCTCCTCATTTTTCCTCTTTCTATGTGTGCTTCATCTTGCATTGGCCTACAGTGCAAAATGCCCCTGCCACCTGACAGAGGCTGGTGAACCAGGTTTGGCTGAAGTGGAGGCCAATAGCGCTGCTTACCTGGATGACATAGCTGCCTTCAGTAGAAGTTGGGAGAACCACCTATTCCATCTGTAGAAAGTGCTTTAGGCCCTGCATCAGGAAGGTCCAACTGTCAAGGTCAGTAAGTGCAAGGTAGGGCAGGAGTCCATGATGTACTTGGGACACTTCATGAGTGGGGGTAAGGTGCAGCCCCTCCAGGCCAAGATAGAAACCATCATGGCCTGGGAGCCCACTCAAAATGCAGACTGAAGTGAGGGCCTTCCTGGGCTTCACTGGATACTACAGGAGGTTTGTCAAGGGATATGGCATCATTGTTGCCATCTTGAAAGAGCTGACTTTGAGGAAGCAAGCGAGAAAGGTGATCTGGACAGAGCCCTGTCAGAAAACCTTTGACTCCCTCAAACAGGCCAGGTATGCAGCCCCTGTGCTCAATTCAGATGGGATTTTAAATCTCTCACTTGCGCTCTTTCTTTCAACCGATTTTCTCTCTCCTTGCAATTCACAGATATTTCCAATAACTCTGGAGCATCATCTTTCATGCCAGGCAACCAAATGTTCTCTTTCATGCATCTCCATTTCACAGTCTTGCCAAAGCACCTCTCATGCAGTAACAGAATCTGTATTTTTTTTAGCCTAATGAGAGGAAAAAAACACCTGGCCTTTCACAACAACTCTGTTTCCCAATAGTCAGTTAATCCCCACCGTACAATTGGTTGCATGGTCCTCTTTAATATAGTCAAGCTCTACTAACAGCTCATAATCATACTTTGAAACCCCTATAAAGTAACATTCTCAACTACAACTCTTCACTCCTTCTCATCAATTGCATCCATCATGCTTTCCACAAAATCACTAACATTAGCCACAACACGGTCACCTTCACAGTTCTCCTTCATGTGCTCCAACATATTCTTCCTTATCAGGAAAAATATGAATAGGCACTCAGGTTGCATATTTGTCTTGCTGTAAACATGTTCCAAACAGTGCTGGTAATCGTGCATGCAAGCTGCCAACAGCACCAACCTTACTGGGACATTCAATGACTGAATAATTATTGTAGTCTGGGAGCATCTCACACGACATCACCAAACATGTGAAAATACTTTGCCATCCATGCGGATGCAAATGCTTTGCACTCAATTATAGCAGTTTCTCTCAGTCATATTCAGCGTTCAGGAGGCAAAATCTACAGCAAAATCTTTATCCTCTCCCATTTGTGATAGAATGGCACCATGACATATGCAAAGTTCTACTCTCTCCATTTTTAAGTTTTCAAAATTATCAGACTGTTGTTTACGCCATACAAAGGCCCATATTTATACTTTTTGACGCACAACTGCGGCAACGCAGTTGTGCGTAAAATTTTTTACAGCCGGATAACGCCATTCCAACGCGCCATGCGGGCGCCTTATTTATGGAATGACGTTAGCCCGCGCTGCGGACTGGTGTGCGTAAAAAAAAATGACTCACACCAGACATCGCCGGCGTATGGGAAAATGGGGGTTGTGCGTCAAAAAATGGGGCAAGTCAGGTCTGAGGCAAAATTCAGGCCTCAAACCAGATTTGCGCCATTTCTTTTGACGCCCAACCTCCATTGACCTGACTCATGTCTTAGCAAAGACAGGAGTCATGCCCCCTTGCCCAATGGTTATGCCCAGGGGACTTATGTCCCCTGGGCATGGTCATTGGGCATAGTGGCATGTAGGGGGGCCCAAATCAGGCCCCCCTATGCCACAAAAAAAATCGGACAAAAATGCTTACCCAAACTTACCTTTACTTTCCTGGGATGGGTCCCTCCATCCTTGGGTGTCCTCCTGGGGTGGGCAAGGGTGGCAGGGGCTGTCCCTGGGGGCAGGGGAGGGCACCTCTGGGCTCCTTCCAAGCCCACAGGTCCCTTAACGCCTGTCCTGACCCAGGCGTTAAAAAACAGCACCCATCAGGCTGTGCGCCATTTTTTAAGGCCCAACCCCTCCTGTGCGTCAAAATGACGTCAGTGTATAAATATGGGGCACAGGCCTTAAAGTCATTTTTTGGAAGGGAACGCCTACCTTGCATAAAATTAACGCAAGGCTGGTTCCCCCTTCCAAAAAATGCCGCACATGGTGGAATTTTGACGCCCGCGGGGTCGGACGTCAAAGTATAACTATGGGGCAGGGTTTGCGCTGATTGTGCGTCAAAATTTTTTACGCACATTCGGCGCAAACAGAGTATAAATATGCCCCAAATTATTTTTCCTAGAGCAATAATAGACACAATGACTGCAAAAATTCTGCACATTTTTAGTGTATTCTTCTGCCATGGTATTTGATCTTTGTTTTTGAGTTTTCATGCTATGGGGATCCCTCTCATCAGGCTGCCCTTCTGTTTCACCAAATGACATAGTGATTCCTGGGGCTTGTTCCTTCATGAGTGTGGAAGCCAAGACTTAGGGCCTGATTTAGAGTTTGGCAGAGAGCATCAGAAATGTGACGGATATCTCATCTGCCATATTACAAGTTCCAGTGGCAATAAACAAGACCACTGGAATTATGCGATTGGGTGGTGGTGGCGATTTTTGCATGATTATAGATTTGCCCCATTTGCTACATAATCCATCATCAGCTGCATAATCCCCAGATTTGAACAAAAAAAATTGTTTCTAGCTCAAACAGTTCAAAAGTTACTAAAATGCAGTGACAAATGTTACCACACAGAGAAAGGCCCTTTGCAGAGGTGGATGTGTCACCTTTGTATTGCTTATTGCTATATTTGGGACTTAAAATGGTGCTAATGAAGTTAAAACACTGCCCAGACAGACCAACAAAGTTTAAAAATGGTGAAATAATGAAGTAATACTATTATAAAATGTGCTGCATTATGGTGCACAATTTGCTTTTTCTTGTCACATAATTTACTAAGGAACACAAAAGGTTGATGGACGGAGTGCTGAACAATGCAAACACTCACCCCCAGTCACAGATCTGGGTTTAATCCATCGTTGTTTCGCTCACCATGCCACCCCAGTTTGGACCCAGCCATATGCAAATCAGTCTTGACCCTGTTCTTCATGGGAACAGTCCAGCCCGAACTGCCAAGCCAGGTCCTCACTGGACCGGAAACAAGCATCCTGGGACCGGTTTCAGGGTTTCACCCTTCATCAGCCAGGCTAGCTTGAATCCAGTGGCACAGTGAGCAAGGGACCCACGTCTGGGCATACCCTTCCCACTTAGGGCAACTTTAGTAACACAAAAGGATGATGGACAAAGTGCTGAACAATGCAAACACTCACCCCCAGTCACAGATCTGGGTTTAATCCATCATTCTTTTGCTCACCATGCCACCCCAGTTTGGACACAGCCATATGCAAATCAGTCTTGACCCTGTTCCTCATGGGAACAGTCCAGCCCAAACTGCCAAACCAGGTCCTCACTGGACCGGAAACAAGCATCCTGGGAGCAGTTTCATGGTTTCACCCTTCACCAGCCAGGCTAGCTTGAATCCAGTGGCATAGTGAGCAAGGGACCCACGTCTGGACATACCCTTCCCACTTAGGGCAACTTTAGCAACACAAAAGGATGATGGACGGAGTGCAGAACAATGCAAACACTAACCTCCAGTCACAGATCTGGGTTTAATCCATCGTTCTTTTGCTCACCATGCCACCCCAGTTTGGACCCAGCCATATGCAAATCAGTCTTGACCCTGTTCCTCAAGGGAACAGTCTAGGCCGAACTGCCAAGCCAGGTCCTCACTGGACCAGAAACAAGCATCCTGGGACCGGTTTCAGGGTTTAACCCTTCATCAGCAAGGCTAGCTTGAATCCAGTGGCACAGTGAGCAAGGGACCCACGTCTGGGCATACCCTTCCCCCTTAGGACAACTTTAGCAACACAAAAGGATGATGGACGGAGTGCCGAACAATGCAAACACTCACCCCCACTCACAGATCTGGGTTTAATCCATTGTTGTTTTGCTCACCATGCCACCCCAGTTTGGACCCAGCCATATGCAAATCAGTCTTGACCCTGTTCCTCATGGGAACAGTCCAGCCCAAACTGCCAAGCCAGGTCCTCACTGGACTGGAAACAAGCATCCTGGGACCAGTTTCACCCTTCATCAGCCAGGCCAGCTTGAATCCAGTGGCACAGGGAGCAAGGGACCCACGTCTGGGCATACCCTTCCCACTTAGGGCAACTTTAGAAACACAAAAGGATGATGGACGGAGTGCTGAACAATGCAAACACTCACCCCCAGTCACAGATCTGGGTTTAATCCATCGTTCTTTTGCTCATCATGCCATCCCAGTTTGGACCCAGCCATATGCAAATCAGTCTTGACCCTGTCCCTCATGGGAACAGTCCAGCCCGAACTGCCAAGCCAGGACCTCACTGGACCGGAAACAAGCATCCTGGGACCGGTTTCAGGGTTTCACCCTTCATCAGCCAGGCTAGCTTGAATCCAGTGGCACAGTGAGCAAAGGACCCACGTCTGGGCATACCCTTCGCACTTAGGGCAACTTTAGCAACACAAAAGGATGATGGACGGAGTGCTAAACAATGCAAACACTCACCACCAGTCACAGATCTGGGTTTAATCCGTTGTTCTTTTGCTCACCATGCCACCCCAGTTTGGATAAAAGCCAAGCCGCCAGATCTTGTGCTGCATCACTTACAAATGACAACACAGATGTTGTTCAACCTGGGCTTTACGGTAAACGTGCCCAAGTCTTACCTGGAGCCCTCTCAGCGCCTCCTGTTCATAGGGGCATTACTGGATACAACATGGAATCGGGCCTATCCTCAGAACATTCAGGCGTTGATTCCACTGTTTCAAAAGGGAGCGGCTGTTCTGGTCCTCAAGGTCCTATGTCTACTCGGTCTGTTCGCTTCTTGCATTCTGTTGGTCACTCATGCACCTTGGCACATGAGGGCTCTCCAGTGGTGCCTCCGGAAAGAGTGGTTTCAACATAAAGGGGATCTCGAGGAGTCGATAATGATCTCCAGAGACTTTGCAGTGGATCTACGAAGGTGGGCTGTGGACGGCAGTGTTTCCCAAGGAAGGCTGTTTTGTCTACCTTCTCCGGTGGCCACGGTCATAATGGATGCTTCCACTTGGTTGGGAGCTCATCTGGGGGACCTGGAGATCAAAGGTCATTGGTCTCCAGCAGAACAGATGTTTCACCTCAATCTGTTGGAATTACAGGCAATACATCTGGCTCTTAAGGCCTTCCTCCCGTCCCTTCCTGGTCTGTCAGTTCAAATCTTGATGGACAATACTACTGCGATGTGGTACATCAACAAGGAGGGAGGAGAAGGGTTGTATTGTCTCTGCAGAGAGGCTCTGCACTCTGGTCCTGGGCACAGGACCATAGGATTTGCATAGTAGCAAACCATCTGGCCGGAGTTCTTAACGTACGGGCGGACAGTCTCAGTCGGCATTTCTCGGTCGATCACGAGTGGGGTCTCCATCCAGACCTGATTCTTCACATCTTCCGGATGCGGGGATTTCCACAAATAGACCTATTTGCCACTCGTGAGAATGCACACTGTCCGTCGTTCTGCAGTCTCCAGTATCCAGTGCAGGGAGTGGCAGGGACGCGTTTCAGATGTCTTGTTGCGACCAGTTGCTTTATGCGTTTCCCCCATAACCTAGATTCCTCGGGTTCTGAGGAAGATTCGCCACGATGGGGCTCAAGTCGTTTTAATAGGCCCGGATTGGCCAAGAAAGGTGTAGTACACAGACCTTCTCCAACTCTCACTGTGCCCTCCGCTCTGTCTCCCTCTCAAAGCAGACCTCCTCTCGCAGTCGCAGGGGCAGGTTCTACACCCCCACCTCCAGAGCATGCACCTACATGTCTGGTGATTGAACGGGGCAATATGATTTCCTTTTCTCTCCCTCCAGAAGTGGTGGATGTTATCTTATCGGCCAGGCGACACTCCACCAAGACTGTCTATGCTAACAGATCGGCAAAATTTGTTGCTTGGTGTGGAGAGAAGCAAATTGATAATTTAAAGGCCCATTTGTCTGATGTTTTGCTTTTTGCCCTTTCCTTGGCACAGAAGGGATGTGCAGTTGCGACTGACAAGGGTTATTTATCAGCGCTGTAGGACTTTCTGTGCCTTCCTGATCAGCCTTCCTTATTTAAGTCCCCTATAGTTATTAAGTTCTTGAAAGGCTTGACTAATAAGTTTCCTCCCACTCCGTTTCTCATGCCGCAGTGGGATTTGAATTTGGTTCTTACTTTTTTAATGGGTTCACCGTTTGAGCCTTTTAGTTTTGAAAACAGTTTTCCTCACAGCTATCACATCTGCTAGGCGTGTGAGTGAGCTCCAGGCTCTTAGTGTGAAACCTCCTGTTACATCCTTTCATGCTGAGAAGGTAGTGCTGAGAACCAGGGCGGCTTTCCTTCCTAAAGTTGTCACTCCCTTTCATAAGGGGCAATCTATAACACTCTCGTCCTTTTACCCTCCTCCCAATCCTTCAAAGGAGGAGGAAATACTTCATCGCCTAGATCCAAAAAGGGCTTTGAGTTTTTACATTGAAAGGACAAGAGACTTTCGTATTGATGATCAACTCTTCGTTGGATATATGGGCAACATGAAGGGCAAGCCGTCCACAAGAGAACCCTTTCCAAGTGGGCCATTGTTTGCATAAAGATTTGCTATTCCCTGGCAAAGAAGGTTCCTCCTGAGGGTATTAGGGCCCATTCCACCAGGGCTAAGCCTGCTAATTCGGCCTTGGCCAGAGGTGTGCCAGTTGCTGAAATTTGTAAGGCCGCAACTTGGACTTCCCTCCACACTTTTTTGAAGCATTATTGCTTAGACTCGGTAGTTTGGAGAGATGGCTATTTTGCGTGTTCTGTTTTGCAGGATTTCTTGGTATGACCGGTCAGGCACCCACCTCCGAGTGCAGGACTGCTTTGGAATTCTATTCCTAAGGTGAGGAATCCACAGGTAGTTGTATCCATCAGAAGAAGAAGTTACTTACCTTCGGTAATGCTTTTTCTGGTGGATACAGTAGCTACATGTGGATTCCTCAAAGTCCCACCTGCCTCCCCGTTGCCTATCTTGTCATACCAAGACTTCTTTTGCTATAAATGTATATACGTTTTGATGTTTTTATATAAACAAATATTGTGGTTTATATTTGTATTTGGATTGGTATATATATTGTTCTTGTGAAGTCAGAATTCACCTCTTTGTCTCAAAGACACGTAAAAAATGGTGAAACTGACATCAACACGCCAGCGAGGACTTCTTATTGCCACAATGAGGTCAGGCGGAGTCACGTGCGGAGCCGTGCAATTGTGACGTCCTCGCCGACAAGAAGATGTAGGAAGAAACTTTTCATCAAATGCTGGCGCATTGGGCGAATTCATAAGGTGAGGAATCCACAGGTAGCTACTGTATCCACCAGAAAAAGCAGCACCTAAGGTAAGTAACTTGGGCTTTTGTGATGAAATGCAGAGTGAAGGAAAAAGTAAGTGTGTCATGGTGCAAAGACAAAATGTCAACCAGAATGTTACAGAAACAACATTCGACACTTGCCCACAAGGCCAAAAGGTGACATCAGTTGAGGTAAATAGATACTGAACAAAGTTGATCGTCATCTAAATCATCATCAGTTCTTCTGCCTCAGTAATAAGTAAAAGGAAAGAAAGTGCTTGTGCCTTGTCAGTGCTTACCTCAGAGAAACGTGCACATGTCGAACTGGTCACCTGTGAGGAAAAAAATCAGTCAAAGAAAAGTCGAAATGTCAAAGCAACAAAATCATAAAAAACACTGTTCAAAGATTACATTGAAAATAAACGAATGTTGAATACCTTTCTTTACCGATAGTTGTGCATGGATGAATATAATGCCTGAAGAAAAGTACAAAGAACTGTTTCGCCTAAAACAGCTTATGCCTTCAAACACCAAAGAGTACACTTGGGCTGCAACGACGACCATCAAGAGTCGTGGTTCATCCATATCAACAGTGAAACATATGAAAACAAAAGTACGAGCACCACGGGTCCCGACTGGGGGGCAGTGGTCAAAGTCATGGTCAGCCATGGCGGTGCCGTGGGAGAACTGTCATTCTGATCACGACTTCACTTTCCGCCAGCCTTTCCATGGTGGTTTCATTGCCATGGAAAGGCTGGTGTAAAGGCAGTGCTGGGGGCCACAGTGGGCCTCTGCACTGCCCATGACCATGTTGTGGCCTGTGCTGGGGCTCAATTGGCAGCACCCTCAGAATGAGCACTGTCTGCTATGTAGGCAGGGCACATTCCAAGGGTGCTGGTGTGTGAACGCACTGGCCTTGGCTCCCTCAAGCAAACCAAGGCCAGTGTCACTGCACTGTTTCTGCCGGACTGACCAGAATTGTTGTAATACAACATTTCTGCTGGTCAGCCTGGTGGAAACATCGTAATACGACAGGTGTGGGGCCACTGGGTTGAAGCGGCCTCATCCCCACAGCTTTGACAGTCAGAATGCCAAAGTAAAAATGAGGCCCTTGGTGTCTGATTTAGATGTGGGTGGACAGATTACTCCATCACAACAGTGATGGATGGCCTGTCTGCCGAAGTATAAATTCAATAGAATATTATGGGATTTATATTTTGGTGGACGGGCTATCCGTCACTGTTGTGATGGAGTAACCTGTCCGCCAACATCTAAACCAGGCCATTAGTTATGGTCTGATATTGACTGCAAAACTTTTCCAAGACATCATATGACGCATCATACAACCTCTTCAAATGCATTCAATTATAGTGATAACATATTCGTTTTTAAAGGACCACAGAGGGAGCACCATAAAGCCCTCACAAAAGCATGTCAAATACTCAATGATGCAGGTTTAACCTCAAATGCAGACAAGTGTGAGTTCAATAAGACAGAACTGAAATTCTTTGGCCATATCTTTTTTGATGAGAGTATGAGTCTGATCCTGCAAAACTACTAACTTTGACAAATGCTGATCCCTCACAAGATGTTTCAATGATTAGTTCTTTTATTGGAATGGACATTACTGTTCAAGATACATAAAGGGTCTTGCCACTCTTAGTGCTCCATTACAAGAGCTAACAAAGACAAATGTTTTCTTTACATAGTCTGGAGACTGTGAAAAGAAGTTTCAAGAGAATCAAACATGTCATAAAACAATGCTGTGTAAATGGCATACTTCAATCCAAAGCTTCATACAGAAATTGTGCTTGATGCTAGCCCTGTTGAGTTAGGCACTATACTTACAGAGTATAGTGGATGCCCAAATGCAGTATAACATATTGTGGCCTGTGTTAATAGTAGTTTGTCTTAAACAGAGTGTTCTTACTCACAGCCTGAGAAAGAAAGTTTGGCTGTACTACGGGCTTGTGAACATTTCCATGTGTTCCTGTACGGAAAGCCTTTTATGCTGGTGAATGATCATCAAGCTTTGCTAACCATTTTTGGAAATCCAAAAGACAAGATGCTTCCTCAGATTGAACAATGGGGATTACAATTGCAAGATTACTATTATACAATTGTGCATCGACTAGGAATGGATCAGAATCCTGCTGACTACTTTTCGAGAGTGCCTATTCAAGGTCATGGTACTCTATTTAAAACAGCTGAGGCCTGCAACAATTTAATTGTCAAGTCAAGTACTCAGCTGCTGTATTGTTAGCTCTGATTGTCACTTACACAAGCCATTATAGTGATGTGCTGAAGTTAAAAGACAGAATTACACATCAGTCATGTAATAAGCACATTCAACCCCTCAGTAATGATGGTGAATATCAAAGGTACAAGAGTGTAAAAGATAAATTACCCATAACTCAAGAAGGAGCTATACCACAAGGATAGAGGATCCTGATTCTGGAGAGTCTATGACAAAAGGTGATTGAAGTGGCTCACAAATTACATTGTGGTGTTGCTACAAAGCGAGCTCTCCAAAACCGAGTTTGTCTTCCTTACTTAGGTGAAAGAGATGAAAAAGAGCTCAAGGCTTGTCACATGTGCAATTGCCTGTCAATCAAAGGTACTCAACATCCTCTGAACATGTCAGAATTCCCTAAACATACATAGGAGAGAATTCCCATTGATTTCCTTGGCCCACTTGAAAATAAACATCTTTTAATGTGATTATAGATGGAAATTCATGTTTTTCTTTGATCGAAGATCTTTCATCCACAACACATGAATAAGAAATCAACAATTTGATGGCATCTTTGAAGCATGAGGTATACCAACCATTGTAAAGTCTGCCATTCGTCCACCCTTCAACAGCAAAGAATTTAGGAAATTTCTGGAGCATCTGAACATAAAGCATCAAAAGATCATACGCTTATGGCCACAAGCCAATGTACTTGTGCGTTTTGAGTACACAAAAAAGCACTACAGTTTGCAAAGCTCAGTTTAAAAACAGTATTGAGTTCTACTTTACGAGCTAATCGTTCAACACCCCAGTGGACCAATAGTCAAAGTCCTGTGACTTTGATGTTTGGGACAGCAATGACAACCAAGTTACCACAATGGACCACAGAAAGAGATAAAAGTGAAAACATGATTTGTACAGGACTTAGTTTGCCAACAGACAATTAAAGTTAATGCAGATAAGAGGCGACATGCAAAAGACCTCTTATTCAGACAAGTAGATATATTGATTGCTCGACAGTTTTGGGAAAGAAAATCTGATGCTTCTTATGATACTCAACCTTTTCAAGTAGTGTCTATCAAAAGACACATGGTGACTGCTGAGCACCCTGGAAAATCTATTACCAGAGATTCTGCTCATGTCAGGACTGTATTGCATTGGTTTTCAACTTGAGATGGTGACAGAAAAACTGATTTTAACAACTCAGTGACTGTTGCTGATTCCATAGAATCTTTAGCAATTTCTGACATTGAAGATGACAGTTTACAACTTCCAGTAACCAGACTGGTTCAACTGATTAGAGTGCCAAGAAAATTAGTTGTAGAGATATAGTTGTCTAATGTTTGTATTCATATATATATATATATATATATATATATATATATATACATATTTGTATGTACAATTATTCGAAAAATATGTATTTTTTTATTTAACAGAGAAGGATATGTAGTGCCTTGCATGATTTAGAAATTAACTTTTCTGGCTCCCAGAAGACTCCATATCAGTGTGACGTAATCTCTAGAATAAAATGTAAGGAAATCTAGGTTTAGAAAGTTAAAATTCATAGGAACACGCAGAGGAACAAGGAGGTGATTTACAGCTCCACTTGTGGCCTAGTCATTCAGCTGGTATCGGGCTGGGGAAAATGCTACACCTTCATGGTGGCGAAGTACTCTTCAGACATCTTTCTGTCACTTATCCAACTGCTCCAAATGAACACCAGTGGAACCCCCTTACACCATGAGCATACTGGGGTGCTGTCCATGATGTGAGTTTGTAATACTGATTCTGATACCTTCACTTCCATTTCCCTAGTCCTGGTGTTGACCATAACATTGCTACTGAATATTTTTTGTCCTCCAAGTCCCTATACCCACAAATTAACTACTACTAGTTAGGGACTATTTAAGTTCATTGAAGTGCATTTGCATGCTCATGGGCAATGCAGAGATCACGTCTTAAGGGCTGCATTTCCCTAATGCTAACATTGACTGCTGGTACAGAGCATAGCGCACTATTAACTTCATTTGCCTTTTCAAATGGAGAATGTTGGAAGTGTTTTACACAGGTTTTAACAGAAATAATTTTTCTACTTCATTAGAATGAATACAGAGCATTATCAATCTCTGCTTGCCATGGTTTTCGCAACAAATGAAATCAACCAGAATCCCAATATTCTTCGTCAAATCGACCTGGGATTTCGGATTCTTGACTCTTGCTATTCCGAAGCAATGGCCATTGAGGGAATGTTCTGGCTGCTGTCGGGTCATCAGAAGATAATCCCAAACTACAGCTGTGCAGAAAAGTTAAAGGCGACTGTTATCATAGGTGACTATTCATCAGCTACATCCCTCCCCGTGGCAAGAATCCTTGGTGTCAGCAGGTATCCTCAGGTATGGATGGACGGATATTATGTAAGCTGTTCAAAGGCAGGTCATGTATATTTATAATAATGCAGGGTAGTGGTAAATATGACATAGTAAACTATGGCACACACACACACACATAACACACACACAATACATACACACACCTACACCCACACGTAAAAGGGGTTGCAGTCCAATCGCCCACTGATGCAGTCCCCTCACCCTAATTTGAAGATGGCTTTCCTGAAAACTGAGGAAATGTCAGTTCTATCACTGCAAGTACAACTGGGCGGTGGTGAAGCTGCCAGAAATAGTGTCCCATCAGCAGCACCATTTAGGTAGACCACTTCAGCTCTGTTGTCATTAAAATGTTGAAATAATTGTAGGAAAGTACCATGTTCCTTGGCATGTTACCCCCATTTTTACCTGTATGTCAGTATGTTTTTGCCTGTCTCACTGGGAACCAATCCACTTCTCAGGGCTATTTAGGGTTTCTCCTGTGGGTTCTCTGCAGATTCTGCTTGCAAGTTTCCTTCAGGAATCCTCTGCAACAACTTCAGACTCTTCTGACCTCAGATTAACCGCAGCCTGCTCCAAGAAACGCTGTAACTGCAACACAGTGTCTACAAGAGACACTTTTCTTCAGCAACCGCAGCTCCAAGTCAGCAACTGCAACAGTTTCCATGGTGTGCATGCTCTGGGAACACCCTGTCTTCATCCTGCACCAGAAGGACCAAAGAAATCTCCTGTGGAGTGACGGAGTCACTCCCCTACTCCAAGCAGGCACCTTCCAAGACGACAACCAGTACCCTGGGACTTCTCTCACAGCAACGAGCATGCTCCTAAGGACACATACGGTGGACATCATCGACATAGACTGTCCTGAGGTCCTGCTGACGCACTTTGGAGGAGGTAAGACCTTGCCTTCCCCAAGAGTGAAGGTACCCCTGTGTACTGCGTCTTCTTTGCCTCCTGAGGCCCCGGTGCAATCTTTGCAAAATTCCTTAGTGCACAGCCTGGCCCAGGTCCCCAGCACTCCATCCTGCAACGCTCAACTCACTGAGTTGTTCTCCGGCAGCGAGGGACCTTCTTTTGTTGTGCTGCATTGACTGTGTTTTGCACCTCCTTTGGACCCAGATCCTGCGACTCCCGGGGGTGCTGGCTGGCATTCTGAGGGCTCTCTAAAGTGCAGAGAGCCCCCTCTTCCTCCTCACATAGAGTTGAGGCCCCCAGGTCCCTCCTGGGTCCATCCAGTGCTATTTTGACGCAAAACACACTTTTATCGTAGCCAAGGCTTGTTGGTGACTTCCAACACAAAATCTCACCTGCAACGATCTTCACACCATGGGACATCTTTTGCATCATGCAGGAACCCGCTAACATAGTCTTAGGGTGCAAATCTGCAGTCTTTGACTAACTGTGGACTCTTCTTTTGCACCCTCTTTTGGGTTGGCAGGGGCTCCTGTCCTTCCTGAAACTTCTTTTGACTTCTGGACTTGGTCCCCTTCCTTTGTAGTTCTTCTGGTCTAAAAATCCAGCAGTTGTTCTTTGCAGACTTGGTTGGCTGCTGCAAAATCCCCAAAACGAGGTGTGGTGTGTCCTAAGGAAACTTGCAGTACTTTACTCCTGCTTTTCTGGGCTCTGGGGTGGGGTAATTTACTTGCCTTTACTGTATTCTTACTCTCCCAGCGATTCTGCTCATATTACACTTGTCTAGGGGGGAATTTGTGATTCGCATTCCACTTTCTTAGTAAACGGTTTGTGTTGCCCCATACCTATTTTCTCCCATTGTATTCTATAGTATTTCCTACTGTTTGCATTGGTCTACGACTACTTACTTGTCTAATTTTGGTGTCTAGTGCATATATTGTGTATAACAATTACCTCCAGAAGGAGTATTGTCTCTGAGATATTTTTGGTACTGTGTCACCCAAATAAATACCTTTATGTTTGGTAACACTGAGTATTGTCTTTACTCGTGTATAAGTACTGTGTAACTATAAGTGGTATTTCAGGAGCTATGCATATGTCCTAGTTCAGCCTAAGCTGCTCTGCTATAGCTACCTCTATCAGCCTAAGCTGCTAGAACACTATTACTTCACTAATAAGGGATAACTGGACCTGGTATAAGGTGTAAGTACCCAAGGTACCCACTTCAAACCAGGCCAGCCTCCTACATTGGTGGTGCAGCGGTGGGATAAGTCCTTTCAATTGCTTTACCACTTTGTTACCTGTGCTTTTCACAAGAAAAGCTTGCTTCAATACTTAGAGCATATATAATATACACCTAGAAACAATTTTCTAACTTTCTTAAAAGTTCTTTAAACTTTGCAAACGTTTTTACAAAGTTCTGAAAAGTTTTCTTCTTTTCTCTAAAAAGTTAGCTCTGTTATTCTACTAACTTTTTACTCACTTTCTAATCTTTTTTCTTTCAATATGTCTTCTGTAGAAGCCACCCCTAGAGCTGTCAAGACTACCTATGACAATTTAAACTACAAAAGCTTGAAGGGGCTCTGCATTGAAAGAAATGTAGGGATTGGGAAGAACCCCAATAAAGAGTACCTCTTAAATCTTCTCCATCAGGATGACCAGGGAATCAGCACCGAGGAAGAGGTAGAGGATAACTCCAACCAGGAAAGCTCAGAAAAGCAAGATGACAATCCTGGGGAGGGTCGTTCCACAGACCTATCTGTCAACAAGTCACCTAGTATAACTGGTAGTGGTGAGGGTTCACACACAAGTAGGGCTCCCTTCACCCCGAGAGGGCAGGTCACTAGAGTGGCCCCTGTTAGAGATGAGTCTCCCTCTGCACACTCTCATCTTACCTCTGTTTCAGAGGCTTCACATAATTCTAACCCTGAGGACCAGTCCCTAGATAGGTAACTCAGAAAGCTGAGGTTATTGGAGGCCAGACTGAAGCTAATGCAGCAACAGTTGGCCTTAGACAGGGAATCCCTGGCTGTGGAGAAAGAGAGCCAGGGTTTGGGGTTAGTTCTCCATGGTGGCAGCAGCAGTTTTAGGAATACAAATGTTAGGGAACCTTCATTTGATTCTAGGAATCTGCACAAAGTTGTCCCTCTTTTCAAGGACGGTGATGACATCAACACGTGGTTTGCTGCAATTGAGAGGGCCTGTAAAGTTCAGAGGGTCCCTCATGTACAGTGGGCTACTCTCCTTTGGTTATCCATTCTAGCAAAGGTAAAGACAGACTTCTTATTGTCAGAGAGGATGATGCAGGCAATTACCAGGTTCTTAAAAATGCACTCTTGGATGGTCTGGGCTTAACCACTGAACAGTATAGACTTAAGTTCAGAGAGACCAGAAAAGAGTCATCACAGGACTGGACAAACTTTGTGGACTGTTCTGTGAAGGCCCTAGAAGGTTAGTTATATGGGAGTAAGGTGACTGATTATGAAGCCTTTATAACTTGATTCTGAGAGAGCATATCTTGAATAATTGTGTGTCTGACTTGTTGCATCGATATCTTGTGGACTCAGATCTGACCTCTCCCCAAGAAATGGGAAAGAAGGCAGACAAATCAGTCAGAACAAGGGTGAGCAGAAACGCTCATACAGGGGGGTGACAAGGATGGCAAGAAGAAGGATGGTAAGTCACATGACAAGGGTGGGGACAAAGATAAAAAATCATCAGTCTTCATCAGGCCCACAAAAATACTCTGGGGTGATGGGTCCAAATCCTCTTCTCACAAAGATAAGAAACCTTGTGTAAAGCCAAAGGCCATTGGGCAACTGATCCTCATTGTCCAACAAAAACACCAAATCTCCCACCACCACAACCCCAACTGCAACCACTAGTGCCCCTAGTAATAGCAGTGGTGGTGGGAAAAACACTACTAATAGCCAGTCAAAGGGTGTAGCTGGGCTCACCATTGGTAATGTAGTTGGGGTTGGTCTAGTTAGAGAGATTACTGAGGCTGTTTTAGGTTCTGATGGTGGCATTGACCTCGCCACTTTAGTTGCGTGTCCCCTTAATATGGATAAGTACAAGCAGCAACCCCTGATTAATGGTGTTCAGGTTGAGGCCTACAGGGACACAGGTGCCAGTGTCACCATGGTGATGGACAAACTGGTTGCCCCTGACCGACACCTACTTGGTCACCAGTACCAAATGACAGACACCCATAGCAACACTGTAACCCACCCCATGGCTGTTGTGAATCTCAACTGGGGGGTTACTGGTCCAAAGAAAGTTGCGGTAGCCACTGATTTACCTGTAGACTGTCTGCTAGGCAATGATTTGGAGTTCTCAGCTTGGGCTGAAGTGGAGTTGAAGGCCCATGCAGCAATGCTGGGCATTCCTGGGCATATATTTGTTCTTACCAGGGATCAGGCCAAGAAGTAAAGAGGACCGGGAAACTTGGATCCTGAAACAATGGACCAAGTGCTCCCAAAAACTAGGGTTAGGAAGGGCAAACCCTTGTCCACTATCCCTCCCTTCACAGATGATTCCCCTTTTGAGGAAGAGGAGTTCTCTCCCTGTGCAGAACCTACACCAGAGAAGCTGGAAGCTGATACAGCTGAGCCTTTTGGTGCAGGGGGGCCTGCCAGGTAAGAGCTGAGTGTGGCACAGCAAACCTGTCCCACATTGGAGGGCCGCAGACAGCCAGCTGTCAAGCAGCAAAAGGGTGATGTCACTGACACACAGAGTTTACTGGGAGAATAATCTCCTTTCTACTGAAGCAAGGGACCCTAAACCTCGTGCCACCACGAGACTGGTCATCCCCCTTCAGTACAGGGAATTCCTCCTAACTCTGGCTCATGACACCCCATTAGCTGGTCATTTAGGCCAGAGTAAAACATGGGATAGACTTGTTCCACATTTTCACTGGCCCCATATGTCAGAAGACACAAAGGAGTTTTGTTGCTCCTGTGTCACCTGTCAAGCCAGTGGCAAGACTGGTGGCACCCCAAAGACCCCCTTAATGCCACTACCAGTGGTTGGGGTGCCCTTTGAAAGGGTAGGGGTTGATATTGTTGGCCCCCTTGACCCTCCAACAGCTTCTGACAATAGATGTATCCCTGTGGTGGTAGACAATGCCACAAGGTATCCAGAAGCTATCCCCTTAAGGACCACTACAGCTCCTGCAGTGGCAAAGGCACTCCTAGGAATCTTTTCCAGGGTGGGTTTCCCTAAGGAAGCGGTGTCAGACAGAGTTAGTAACTTCATGTCTGCATACCTAAAAGCCATGTGGAAGGAGTGTGGTGTTACCTACAAGTTCACCACCCCTTATCATCCACAAACTAATGGATTGGTTGAGAGGTTTAATAAAACTCTCAAAGGTATGATTGTGGGACTCTCTGAAAAACTCAGAAGGAGATGGGATGTCCTATTACCATGCCTCCTTTTCGCGTACAGGGAGGTACCCCAAAAAGGAGTGGGCTACAGCCCCTTTGAACTCCTATTTGGTCACCCTGTTAGGGGTCCACTTGCTCTTGTTAAGGAGGTTTGGGAACAACCTTTAAAAGCTCCAAAACAGGATATAGTGGACTATGTACTTGGCCTGAGAAGTAGGATGGCTGAATACATGACAAAGGCCAGCAAAAACCTTCAGGCCAGCCAAGAGCTCCAAAAGCAATGGTTTGATTAGAAAGCTGTCCTGATAGAGTACCATCCAGGACAGAAGGCGTAGGTATTGGAGCCTGTGGCCCCAAGAGCACTCCAGGACAAATGGAGTGGACCCCATCTAATTGTAGAGGAAAAAGGTGAGGTCACCTACTTGGTAGACCTGGGCACTGCCAGAAGTCCCCTTAGGGTGCTTTATGTCAATTGCCTAAAACCTTACTATGACAGGGCTGACTTAACCCTGCTCATGGCTACAGATGAGGGACAGGAAGAAGAGAGAGACCCTCTCCCTGATCTCTTCTCCACCCTGAAACTGATGGTTTAGTGGAGGGAATAGTTCTGGCAGACTGCCTTACTGCTGAGCAGAAGGAAGACTGTAAAAATCTCCTTGATCAGTTTTCTGAACTCTTCTCACTCACACCTGGTACAACTACTTGGTGTGAACATACAATTGTCACTGGAGACAGTTTACTGTCAAAAGTAAAATTTACAGGCAACCTGACCATGACAGAGATTGCATAAAAACTGAAGTTCAAAAAGTGTTAGATCTTGGAGTTATTAAGCCTTCTGATAGCCCCTGGGTTAGCCCAGTGGTGCTTGTTCCCAAACCTCATAACAAAGAAGGAAAGGGAGAAATGCGGTCTAGTGTTGATGTCATGACCACACAAACTTGCCAAGTCAAATCAAAGAAGTGCATGAGAAAAGCAAAGAGATATCCTCAGTGGAGACAGCAAAGCCCAAACTGGAAGAAGGTTTGCAGAGTAATCTTGCGCTTATTTCAAAGGAAGAATCAAGAAGAAAAGATCCAAGATGGCCGCTGTGAGTCCTGAAGGTTAGTTACAGTTCTAGTCTTGCAATCGGTTGGTTGCTAGGTTACGAGCTCTCCAGCTGGAAGCCTTGCACTTCAACTGAGGTCTGACAGGAATCAGCTGTGTGGAGAGAGAGCGCGCTTCAGAACAGAAATTCCTGTGAGGTAAAATTACATTTGAAGATTATATTACAGAAAACAGATAAATATTGTCAAGGTTTATTCGAAGAGTTTGATAGTAGACCGTTTCCCATGGGAGTCGGCAAGGCTACAGAGTTAATGTATGAATTAACCTTATGTTTACAAGGTTCTTGTTTAAGATATTAAAGTCAAAGAAAAAACGAACTTTAAAAGAGCAAGTATTTACAAATGTCAAGGTGATAAATGAAGGCCAAGTTTAAAGGAGAAAAGAACTGTTAACAAATAAGCATTTACAAATTCAATGGTAATAAACCAAAATCGAGTTTAAAAGAGAAACAAACTTAAATAAACAAGCATTTACAACTACAAGTTATCGACAGATGTCGAAGTAAGGAAAGAGAAACTAACTGTAATAAACAAGCATTTACAAATGCAAGTTATCAACAAATGTCGAAGTAAGAAAGGAGAAACAAACTTTAATAAACAAGCACTTACAAATACAAGTATTGACAGAAGTCACAATAAGACAGGAGAAATTAAATAACATCAGCTGATTTGAAGAAAGCATGATCACCAACTATATATATATATATATATATATATAGAAACATAAAACCAATCTCTAAAAAAGGTTGAGAAGTTCTTCCAGAATCAGTAATAAGCATTTTTTTAAGAAGAGCTATCATTTATAGAGAGAAGCAAGGCTACAGAGAACTCAGGGTGAGTGAAGAAATAATAGAATTAAAGAGAATTAAGTGTTGAGAGTAGAAAGTGAAAAACTGATGTTCTATGTCCCTAGTAATTGCGACTGTGACTCTTGCAGGTGCTGTATCCAATCTTAGATGTGAAGAGGCAGACTGAGTACTGGCGTTCATCATCTCTGTGGCAGTCTCGCTACCATCCCATTCCCCTTTCCCCCTCCGGGGTACTCAGCACGAAGGATTAATATTCGTTGTGAGTAGCTCGGGTCGGGACTGAGGAGTTATCTTCTGCTTCTGAGGAAATCGAATTGAAGTATCCTGACAGATTGAAGTGCCATCACCCTAATTTTAGGGAAAAAACAGATTTCCTCCTGAGCAGAATGGCAGAGTGAATTGATATAAAAGCATTAGCCACCGTTTTGGAAGGGTTACAGAAACAATTAAATAACACCATAGAAGAAACAGTCCAAATAAAACAGCGAATAAATGAGTTAGGGAACACCGCTAAATCAAATGAATCTGTGTTTTCACAAATCCCTAGCCCTTCACAGTCTGCAGGTATATCCACTCAAGTAATTCATGCAGTTTCCCCTATTATTCCTTTGGCTCAACCCGAGCGCTTCGGTGGGGATCCAAATAAGGCGCAGATTTTTCTGACCCAATGCTCATTGCATTTTTTATGTAGACCAGTCATTTTTTCCGAAGACCAGTCCAAAGTGGCATTTATATTGTCTTATCTGACAGGAGATGCGGCCGCATGGTCCATGCCAATAATTTCCAGAAATGATCCTGTTTTATATAATTTCCAAAATTTCAAGGAAGAGTTCTTAAGAATATTTGATCGGCAAACTGCAGCTCAAGCCACTGACAATGAACTACTGGAAATCAGGCAAGGTAATAAAGATCTAGTAGCCTATCTGGCTCATTTCAATAAACTCATTGTAGAGACTGCCTGGCCGGAGTCAAAAAGAGGCGCCATATTTTATCGTGGACTGAGAGATGAATTGAAAGATGCCTTAGCACAAGTTCCAAATAGACCCACCGAAATTTCGGACTTAATTGATCTTGTGTTACAGATTGACCACCGGTTAACTGAACGAAGAGCAGAAAAGAGAAGAGAGTATCGACCATTTCCCCTGAGAAATGATCGTGTAAGAAATTATCAGACGAGAGCCAGAGAAGGGATAACGATAGAAGAACCAATGCAAATTGGTTCCATCCGAGGTCCTTTATCTAAGGAAGAAAAAGAGAAAAGAAGAGTGAATCAACTATGTTTATATTGCGGTGCATTTGGGCATTTTGTTAAAAACTGTCCCAAGAAACCCAAAGCTCTTCAGTCGGGAAAAGGCCAGCTTCATCAGTAGAGGGAGTTGCCCTGATGAAAGCAGAACCCAAGACAACTCCTTTAGATCAACAAGTGGCGAATACCTTACAAACCGCAGCGCCACATTTGGTACAAACAGTATCAGTTAAGACCCTTGAGAAGGAAATTCAAGGGATCTCAGTTATGATAGACTCTGGAGCTACGAGCAACTTCTGTGATATCAAATACGCTCGTAAAATGGGTATTCGTTTTATCAAGAAATCTACTTTGGAAGTAGTAAGAGCTGTGGATGGAACCAATCTTTCTTCAGGACCCATTTCCCATGAGACCGAACCAATTCAGATGCAAGGTTTTGGTGGACATCAGGAGCAGATAATCTTTAATTTGATAGATGCTCCACAATTTCAACTCATTTTGGGTCTGCCCTGGCTTACAGAACATAATCCACAAATTGATTGGAGCAAAAGAACGATCAAGATGAATTCCTCTTACTGCAAAGAGAATTGCTTTCATGATGGAGTGGAAGTGTCCACCAAGTCCCAAGCGGCCTGTTTATCATCACACTCTTCAGTGATCTGTGCACTAAAGACAGCAGAAATCGCAAAAGAATATGAGGATTTAGTCGCCGTTTTTGATGAAAAGGAGGCTGAGAAATTGCCACCACATCGACCCTACGACTGCAAAATTGAACTGGAGCCAGGTGCGATATTGCCATGTAGCAGAATATACGCATTGACCGAAGCAGAGAATCAACATTTAAAGGAGTATTTGGATCAATATCTTGCTAATGGTTTTATTCGTCCTTCTGAATCTCCAGTGTCATCCCCACTATTTTTCATATCAAAGAAGGATGGGAGTCTTCAAACTTGCATTGATTATCGAGCCCTCAATCAGGTTACCATCAAGAATCGATACCCACTGCCTTTAGTGTTAGTTTTATTAGATCAAGTAAAGAATGCTAGAATCTACACCAAATTGGACCTGCGAGGAGCATATCATTTGATTCGAGTGGCTTCAGGGGATGAATGGAAAACCGCTTTTCGGACTCGATACGGATTATTTGAATATCAAGTGATGCCTTATGGGTTATGCAATGCTCCCGCTGCCTTCCAGCCTTTCGTTAATGATATATTACGAGAATTCCTCGACCGGATTGCCATGGTTTATATAGATGACATTTTAATCTTTTCCGACAATCTACAGGAGCACATTTCCCATGTTCGATCCATCCTCACAAGGTTGCAAGAAAACCATCTCTATGTAAAATTGGAGAAGTGTGCATTTCATGTGGAACGAGTTGAGTTCTTAGGATTCATTTTGTCACCAGAAGGAGTTAGTATGGATCCTGCCAAGATAAAGACAGTGCAACATTGGCCTTCTCCTTGCAATGTCAAAGAGATCCAGAGTTTCTTGGGGTTCGCTAATTTTTATCGAAGATTCATATCCAATTTTTCTCAAACAGTTACACCCATTACTCAATTGTTGAAGAAAGGAGTGAAGTTTGAGTGGACAAAAGAAGCTGAAAATGTTTTTAATTTTTTGAAGAATTCCTTTGTCTCAGCTCCAATCTTGCTCCACCCCAATCCAGATGAGCCATATTATGTGGAGGCAGATGCTTCAGATGTTGCCATAGGAGGTATCCTTTCCCAGCGTCATAAAGATACAGGTCAATTACATCCAGTGGCCTATTTCTCTCGAAAATTAACCCCACCAGAGATAAATTATTCAATTGCGGATAAGAAGCTATTGGCAGTCAAAGAAACTTTTCGTGAGTGGAGGCATTACATTTTGGGAGCTAAGCATAAAGTGACCGTTTACATGGACCACCGAAATTTACAGTTTTTAAAATCAGCTCAAACTCTAACAGCTAGACAACTGCGTTGGTCCCTGTATTTTGCAGACTTGGATTTTGTTATCACTTTCAGACCAGGAAAAGTAAATGGGAAGGCATATGCTCTATCTCGAATTGATACCGGTGCAGTTAAAGAGCCTCCAGAAAAATAATTGATTATTCCACAAGAGAAGTTCATATCTGCCATATTGTATGAAAATTTAACCAAAGAAATCCAAGAAAACTTAACATTCGAAGGAATGCTGAAGTGGTCCAAAGAAGGCCAAGGAAGAGAAATCAAAAAAGGTTTGCCATACTTTAAAGGTGCACTGTATGTTCCGACTGTGGAGCTGCAAGAAAAAATTATTCAGGCTTATCATGACGATCAATTGGCTGGGCACAAAGGAATTCAAAAGACTCAAAATCTAATACAACGAGAATTTTGGTGGCCAAAAATGAAAACTCAGATAAGACAATATGTGTCAACTTGTGACAAATGTCAAAGAGGGAAATCAAATAGAACAGCTTCACAAGGTCTGTTAAGACCTTTGCCTACTGCACCCCATGCCTGGCATACTGTTACTATGGATCTTATAGTGGACCTCCCTAGTAGCCAAGGTTTTAACACTATCCTAGTTTTTGTAGACACTTTCACTAAAATGGCGCATTTCATTCCTTTGAAAGAAATCCCTCGAGCCCCACAGGTTGCACAGTTGTTTACACAACACATAGTACGCGCCCATGGTATCCCAAAAATTCTAGTTTCAGACAGGGGGTCCCAATTTGTTTCTCGCTTTTGGAAGGCCTTTAGTAAAAGATTAGGAATTGATTCTCGTTACTCTACCAGTTACCATCCTGAAACCGATGGGCAAACAGAGAGAGTGAATCAAGAGTTAGAACAGTATTTAAGACTCAATTTATTCGATAAAGAGAAGGGATGGCCCGAGTTGATGTGGGCAGCTGAATTTGCTTACAATAATGCTGTTCATTCCACCACTGGGTTCACCCCCTTTTATCTGAACCATGGTAGACATCCTAATGTAATGTTGGGTAAAGAAGATGATTCTGTGCCTGCAGTAGAAGAGATGGTGAGGGATTTGCAGACCACGTTAGTTAGGGCTAGAAAAAACATAATTCAAGCAAAAGACTCATATAAGACTCAGGCTGATAGAAAAAGAAGAGAGAGACCCATTTATTCGAAAGGAGACAAAGTTTGGTTATCCAGTCGTCATTTACGTCTCAAAGGAAATCGCAAATTTCAGCCACGATTTATAGGCCCATTCAAAGTTGACAAGATGATCAATCCAGTGGCAGTTAAATTGCAGTTGCCAGCTCATCTAAAGATACATCCTGTTTTCCATGTCTCCTTGTTAAAGAACAGTCCTCCAAATTTACGTCAAAACTCCCCTCCAATTCCTATCCAGATTAGCTCTGCAGAAGAGTATGAGGTCAATCAAATCTTAGATTCCAAAATCCGTAATGGCCAGCTCTATTATCTAATTGATTGGAAAGGTTATGGTCCAGAGGAACGATCCTGGGAGCCGCACGAGTATGTACATGCTTCAAGATTAGTGAGAAACTTTCATAGAACCTACAGAAGCAAACCTAAATTGGAGAACTGTTCCTTGAGGGGGAGTACTGTCATGACCACACAAACTTGCCAAGTCAAATCAAAGAAGTGCATGAGAAAAGCAAAGAGATATCCTCAGTGGAGACAGCAAAGACCAAACTGGAAGAAGGTTTGCAGAGTAATCTTGCGCTTATTTCAAAGGAAGAATCAAGAAGAAAAGATCCAAGATGGCCGCTGTGAGTCCTGAAGGTTAGTTGCAGTTCTAGTCTTGCAATCGGTTGGTTGCTAGGTTACGAGCTCTCCAGCTGGAAGCCTTGCACTTCAACTGAGGTCTGACAGGAATCAGCTGTGTGGAGAGAGAGCGCACTTCAGAACAGAAATTCCTGTGAGGTAAAATTACATTTGAAGATTATATTACAGAAAACAGATAAATATTGTCAAGGTTTATTCGAAGAGTTTGATAGTAGACCGTTTCCCGTGGGAGTCGGCAAGGCTACAGAGTTAATGTATGAATTAACCTTATGTTTACAAGGTTCTTGTTTAAGATATTAAAGTCAAAGAAAAAATTAACTCTAAAAGAGCAAGTATTTACAAATGTCAAGGTGATAAACGAAGGCCAAGTTTAAAGGAGAAAAGAACTGTTAACAAATAAGCATTTACAAATTCAATGGTAATAAACCAAAATCGAGTTTAAAAGAGAAACAAACTTAAATAAACAAGCATTTACAACTACAAGTTATCGACAGTTGTCGAAGTAAGGAAAGAGAAACTAACTGTAATAAACAAGCATTTACAAATACAAGTTATCAACAAATGTCGAAGTAAGAAAGGAGAAACAAACTTTAATAAACAAGCATTTACAAATACAAGTATTGACAGAAGTCACAGTAAGACAGGAGAAATTAAATAACATCAGCTGATTTGAAGAACGCATGATCACCAACTATATATATATATATATATATATATAGCAACATAAAACCAATCTCTAAAAAGGTTGAGAAGTTCTTCCAGAATCAGTAATAAGCATTTTTTTAAGAAGAGCTATCATTTATAGAGAGAAGCAAGGCTACAGAGAACTCAGGGTGAGTGAAGAAATAATAGAATTAAAGAGAATTAAGTGTTGAGAGTAGAAAGTGAAAAACTGATGTTGTATGTCCCTAGTAATTGCGACTGTGACTCTTGCAGGTGCTGTATCCAATCTTAGATGTGAAGAGGCAGACTGAGTACTGGCGTTCATCATCTCTGTGGCAGTCTCTCTACCATCCCATTCCCCTTTCCCCCTCCGGGGTACTCAGCACGAAGGATTAATATTCGTTGTGAGTAGCTCGGGTCGGGACTGAGGAGTTATCTTCTGCTTCTGAGGAAATCGAATTGAAGCATCCTGACAGTTGACTATAGGGGTCTCAACACAGTAACAAAAATAGATGCTACACCCTACACCCAGGGCAGATGAGCTAAAAGATAGACTGGCATCTGCCAAGTATCTAAGCACTTTTGACTTGACTTCAGGGTATTGGCAGATCAAAATGTCAGAAGATGCTAAAGCAAAAACTGAATTTTCTACCATAGGAGGGCATTATCACTTCACAGTGATGCCCTTTGGTTTGAAAAATGCACCTGCCACTTTTCAGAGGCTGGTGAATACAGTCCTCCAAGGTTTGGAAGCTTTTAGTGCAGCATATCTGGATGATATTGCTGTCTCTAGCTCCACCTGGGATGATCACTGGGTCCATCTCTGGAAAGTTTTGGAGGCCCTGCAAAAGGCAGGCCTAACTATCAGGCTTCAAAGTGCCAGATAGGGCAAGGGAAAATGGTTTATCGGGGCCACCTGGTAGGTGGGGAACAGATTGCACCACTTCAGGGGAAGATTCAGACCATTATGGACTGGGCTCCCCCTACAACTCATACCCAGGTCAGAGCCTTCTTCGGGCTTACTGGGTATTACAGGAGGTTCATTAAGAACTATGGCTCAATTGCAGCACCTCTTAATGACCTCACCAGTAAAAAAATGCCTAAAAAGTTATTGTGGACAGCTAGCTGTCAGAAAGCTTTTGAGGAGCTCAAGCAGGCAATGTGTCTTGTAGAGCCCAAACTACTCCAAAAAAAAAACATAGTCCAAACAGATGCTTCTGAATTAGGGGTAGGGACTGTACTATCACTACTGAACTCAGAGGGCCAGGATCAACCTGTTGCTTTTATTAGCCGGAGGTTGACCCCTAGAGAAAAGCGTTGGTCTGCCATAGAGAGGGAGGCCTTTGCTGTGGTCTGGGCACTGAAAAAGCTGAGACCCTACTTGTTTGGGACTCACTTTATTGTTCAGATAGACCACAAACCTCTATTAGGGCTTAAACAAATGAAAGGTGAAAACCTTAAATTGTTGAGGTGGTCCATTTCCCTACAGGGGATGGACTATTCAGTGGAACATAGACCTGGGAGTACCCACTCCAATGCAGATGGACTCTCCAGATATTTTCACTTAGACAAGGAAGACTCACCTGGGCAAGGTTACCTTATTGTCCCTCGTTTGGGGGGGAGGTTGTGTAGGAAAGTACCATCTTGTCTGGCATTTTACCCCCATTTTTACTGTATATATGTTTGTTTTTGCCTGTGTCACTGGGATCCTGCTAGCCAGGACTCCTGTGCTTATAAAGTGTGCCCTGTATGTGTTCCCTGTGTGGAGCCTAACTGTATCACTGAGGCTCTGCTAACCAGAACCTCAGTGTTTATGCTCTCTCTGCTTTTAAAATTGTCACTGCAGGCTAGTGACTAATTTTACCAATTCTCACTGGCACACTGGAACACCCTTATAATTCCCTAGCATATGGTATCTAGGTACCCACGGCATTGGGGTTCCAGGAGATCCATATGGGCTGAAGCATTTCTTTTGCCACCAATAGGGAGCACAGACAAACCCTTGCACATGCCTGCCATTGCAGCCTGCGTGAAATAATGCACATGTTATTTCACAGCCATTTTAACTGCCCTTAAATAACTTAGAAGTCACCTATATGTCTAACCTTCACTTGCTGAAGGTTAGGTGCAAAGTTACAAAGGTGCCCCCATATAGTTCGGGGCCATTTCCCTGGACTTTGTGAGTGCGGGGACACCATAACACGCGAGCACCACATATAGGTCAATACCTGTATGTAGCTTCACAAAGGTAACTCCAAATATGGCCATGTAACATGTCTAAGATCATGGAATTGTCCCCCCATTCCCAATCTGGTATTGGGGAGCCAATTTCATGCATCCTGGGGGCTCCACCATGGACCCCCAGTACTGCCAAACCAGCTCTCAGACGCTTGCACTGCAGCTACAGCTGCTGCCACCTCACAGACAGGGTTCCCTCCCTGGGTCTGGGCAGCCCAGTCCCCGGAAGGCAGAACAAAGCATTTCCTCTTAGAGCAGGGTGTTACACCCTCTCCCTTTGGAAATAGTTGTTACAGTCTGGGGAGGAGTAGCCTCCCCCAGTCTCTGGGAATGCTTTGAAGGGCACAGATGGTGCCCTCCTTGCATACACCAATCTACACCGGTTCAGGGACCCCTTCTCCACTGCTCTGGCATGAAACTGGACAAAGGAAAGGGGAGTGAACATTCCCCTGTCCGTCACCACCCCAGGGGTGGTGCCCAGGTCTCCTCCAGTGTGTCCCAGACGTCAGCCATCTTGCTTTGCAAGGTATGGAGGCCTCTGAGTGGCCAGTGCCAGCAGGTGACATCAAAGACCCCTCCTAATAGGTCCTTAGCTGATAAGGTAGCCAATCCCCCTCTCAGGGCAATTTCGGGTCTCTCCTGTGGGTTCTCTGCAAATTCTGCTTGCAAGTTTCCTTCAGGAATCCTCTGCGACAACTTCAGACTCTTCTGACCTCGGATCAACCGCAGCCTGCTACAAGAAACACTGTAACTGCAACAAAGAGACACTTCTCTTCAGCAACCTCAGCTCCAAGTCAGCAACTGCAACATCTCCAGGGTGTGCATGCTCTGAAGACTCCCTGTCTTCATCCTGCACCAGAAGGACCAAAGAAATCTCCTGTGGAGTGACTGAGCCACTCCCCTGCTCCAAGCAAGCACTTTCCAAGACAACGACCGGTACCCTGGGACTCCTCTCACAGCGACGTAATTGGTTTTCCATGAAGGACACAGAGGGTGGGGATCATCGACATAGACTGCCCTGAGGTCCTGCTGATGAAATTTGGAGGAGGTAAGACCTTGTCTTCCCCGAGAGCAATGGCACCCCTGTGTACTGCGTCTTCTTCGCCTCCTGAGTCCTCAGTGCACTCTTTGTGAAACTCCTTCATGCACAGCCTGGCCCAGGTCCCCAGCACTCCATACAGTGACGCTCAACTCGCTGAGTTGTTCTCCGGTGGTGTGGGACCTTTGTTTGTTGTGCTGCCGTAAGTGCATTTTGCACCTCTTTTGAACTCGAATCTTGTGACTCCCGGGGGTGCTAGCTGGCATCCTGAGGGATCTCTAAAGTGCTGAGAGCCCCCTCTTCCTCCTCACATAGAGTTGAGGGCCCCAGGTCCCTCCTAGGTCCATCCAGTGCCATTTTGATGCAAAACACACTTTTGTCATAGCCAAGGCTTGTTGGTGACTTCCAACACGAAATCTCATCTGCCATGATCTTCACGCTGTCTGACATCTTTTGCATCATTCAGGAACCAGCTGGCATCTTCCTAGGGTGCAATTCTGCAATCTTCGACTAACCGTAAACTCTTCTTTTGCACCCTCTTCTGGGTTGGCAGGGGCTCCTGTCCTTCCTGGAACTTATTTAGACTTCTGGACTTGGTCCCCTTCCTTTACAGGTCTTCAGGTCCAATAATCCAGCACTTGTTCTTTGCTGACTTGGTTGGCTACTGCAAAATCCCAAAAACAAGATGTAGTGTGTCCTAAGGAAACTTGTAGCACTTTACTCCTGCTTTTCTGCACTCTGTGGTGGGGTAATTTATTTCCCTTTATGGTATTCTTACTCTCCAAGCGATTCTGCACACACTGCACTTGTCTAGGGGAGAATTCGTGATTCGCATTCCGCTTTTTTAGTATACGGTTTGTGTTGCCCCTAGACCTATTTTCTCTCATTACATTCTATAGGATTTCCTACTGTTTGTGTTGTTCTATGACTATTTACTTGTCTAATTTTGGTGTCTAGTGTATATACTGTGTATAATACGTACCTCCAGAAGTATTGTCTCTAAGATATTTTTGGTACTGTGTCACCCAAATAAATACCTTTATTTTTGGTAACACTGAGTATTGTCTTTACTTGTGTATAAGTGCTGTGTAACTATAAGTGGTATTGCAGGAGCTTTGCATGTCTCCTAGTTCAGCCTATGCTGGTCTACTATAGCTACCACTATCAGCCTAAGCTGCTAGAACACTACTACTTCACTAATTAGGGATAACTGGACCTGGTATAAGGTGTAAGTACCCATGGTACCCATTACAAACCAGGCCAGCCTCCTACAATAATAGAAAGAGTAAACTCTAAGGACGTCAAGGACCTGCGTAATGTGGATAATTAAAATGTACCCTCAATATGGAAGTGCTTTTCTAGTACCCTCATTGGTGACTGAAATGTCATCAGAGCACTATGTCTGAGATTTTTCACCTGTTAGTCCTGGCAGCTCTTGGTGTTGTTTCCATGTACTTTTTGCTTCTGACCTCCTGTTTTTGGACCCTGTACTGTAATTCGTTTTTGCTGGTTTTGATACTCTGGACACTTTACCACTGCTAATCAGTGCTAAAGTGCAACTGTCTAAAAGATATTCGTAAATGGTTTTCCATGATTGGCACATTTGATTTACTGGGAAGTCCCTTGAAAAATGCAGCAGTCCCTTACAACAGGCCAAAAGTCCGGGGGCCAAGATTTAGTCAGACCATATGTCAACATCTGCTCATGGAATGTCCACGAAATTGAATCGATATTACAAGACCCAGAAGCGCAGTCTTTTCTCCAGGAGTAGGACATCATCCTACTTCAGGAAACCTGGAACTCAGAGGTGATTGTAGAGTCTAGGTACACTGCCTCATATATCCCAGCAAAGAGCTCCAGTAAATTTGTCACGCAAAAGGTGGCCTGGCAACCTTGGCCTCCACGGCACTCATAGGACATAAAGGGGGTCATTACATCCCTGGCGGTCGGTGTTAAAGCAGTAGTAAAACTGCCAACAGGCCAGCCGAAACAAATTTTGAAGCACTACAGTGTTCAGAAACCGCCAACATAGACAGCCACTTTAACACTCCGACCGCCAAGGCGGTACAAACAAACACTGCGGCGGTAACAGCCAACAGATAGGTAGAGGACAATGTACCGCCCACAGAATTACAACAGTCCAATCCACCACCTTTTCCGGGGCGGATTCACCGCGAACAAAAAGACGGCGGAAACAGGACATGGAAGGGAAAACGCTCACCTATACACACCCCACAAGGAACCAGGACGCCATGGAACTGGAACTTCAGATTCTCCCTGCCTTTGTCTTCCTGCTCCTCTACCAGGAGCAAGAAAAACGCCGGCGGTGAAGACCACAGTGAGTACTGCACCTACGACACAGGGGAGGGGGGAGGGAAAAGAGAGTGACACTCACACGCAACACGCAGCACCCCCACCCTCACCCACTACAACACACACACTAATGTATCATGATACATTACAGTTACAGCCCCCAACTCCCCTGGAAGAATGCAAGGACAAAAGGAAACGAGTCGAATGATTGTAATATATTCAAAGACATGAATCAAAAATATATACATATATAAAGATATTCATACTATAAACAAATATATACACCAAGAATCCATGTCCAAGGGACTCCACCATCATAGTCCGTGGACCACTGGGCCCAAAATGCATGGGAGAGGCCCACACAAGATACCCGAACAAGACGGAGAGAACACTGCTGAGGCATCAGATAAAAATAAAACAGGCAGCTCAGGGGGAAGGGAAGGGGGGGCACCTCAGCCGGATGAGTGCACGACGCCAGATCCACTATGGGTTTCAATGCCAACTGATGTATCCTGGGGAGTGCAAAGCCACAGTCTCTCAAGTCTCTACAGTTCGTGAGTTGCCCACTGCTTTATCCTGGGGAGTGCAAAGCCACAGTCTCTCAAGTCTCTCCAGTTGGTGATTTGCCCACTGCTGCATCTTGGGGAGTGCAAAGCCACAGTCTCTCAAGTCTCTACAGTGGGTGGTTTGCCCACTGCTGCATCCTGGGGAGTGCAAAGCCACAGTCTCTCAAGTCTCTACAATGGGTGGTTTGCCCACTGCTGCATCCTGGGGAGTGCAAAGCCACAGTCTCTCAAGTCTTTACAGTGGGTGGGTTGCCCATTGCTTTATCCTGGGGAGTGCAAAGCCACAGTCTCTCAAGTGGATAACAGTCTCCACTGATTCTGGAGGGGGCTTTGTGCCCAGAGTGCTTCATCCTGCCAAGGACTAAGGTAGTGGATGTCATTCTCCACTGGTTCTAGAGGGGGCTTTGTGCCCAGAGTGCTTCATCCTGCCAAGGACAGAGGGCTTCATCCTGCCAAGGACAGAGGTAGGGATGTCATTCTCCACTGGTTCTGGAGGGGGCTTTGTGCCCAGAGTGCTTCATCCAGCCAAGGACAGAGGTAGTGGATGTCATTCTCCACTGGTTCTGGAGGGGGCTGTGTGCCCAGAGTGCTTCCTCCTGCTCGTGGCGGCCTCAGTAGCATCGGAATCTTTGGCGCTCAGTGGCCTGCGGTGCTTGTGGCAGTGGTGTCCTGTTCAGCGGTGCTGGTGGCGTTGGTGTCCTGGTCAGCGGTGCTGGTGGCGGCGGTGTCCTTGGCAACGGTGCTGGTGGTGGCGGTGTCCAGTTCAGCGGTGCTGGTGGCGGCGGTGTCCTTGGCAGCGGTGCTGGTGGCGGCGGTGTCCTTGGCAGCGGTGTCCTTGGCAGCGGTGTCCTTGGCAGCGGTGCTGGTGGCGGCGGTGCCCTCTTCAGCGGTGCTGGTGGTGACGGTGTCCTGTTCAGCGGTGCTGGTGGCAGCGGTGTCCTTGGCAGCGGTGCTGGTGGCAGCGGTGTCCTGTTCAGCGGTGCTGGTGGTGGGGGTGTCCTGTTCAGCGGCGCTGGTGGCGGCGATGTCCTTGGCAGCGGTGCTTTTGGCGGTCTTGTCTGCCGTGCAGGTTTTCCCAGACTTGCCAGTTTTAGTGTGCCCCTTCCCCACCTTGGATGGTGGCGGAGCTGGATCCACACTCCCACCTGTACCCCTGGGAGCGGCTTTGTTTGAAGATTTTTTCCTCTCTCCCGCCGGGGGCGCTGGCCAACTTTTGGTGTTTTTGAGGTGGGGGACTGTCCGTGCTCTGGCTCCTTGGCACACTGGCTGTCCTGCTGCCTGGCACACTCCAGAAGCCGGTCACTACGGGCACCACTGCTCCCGCTGATGTTGTGGCTGAGGCGCTGGGTTGGGACCTGGAGAGGCGGGCCCTAGGAGACTGAGAGGGTGGGGGAGGTGAGGGGAAGAGGTCAAGGTTGATCAGGATTTTCTTTTTAGACACACTGGGACAGGTAGATGGAGGGGGTATGGGAGTGGAGGAAGAGGTAGTGGTTGTAGGAGGTGTACGTTTGGTGACTTTGGGTGAAGGTGCATGGGCTGGAGGCTGTTGTGAGGTGGATGGCTGTTGGGTGGGTGTGTGGCTGCGTTTGTGTACCTTCGGAGGTGGGCTGACAGACACACTGGGAGAGGACACAGGGGATGTGTAAATGGTAGTGGGGGTGGTGACTGCAAGTGAGCGGGGTGTGGTGGTGGGTGTGCTGGTGATGGAGGTAGTGGCTGACGATGTAGTGCATGCAGGTCTGAGTGGAGACGAGACTGGGAGGGAGGAGGGAGACAAGGAGGAGGGGGACACAGTGGAGGCAGTGGCTGTTGGTATGTCTGCATGTGTATGATGCTTGCGTGAGTGCCTGTGGGATGTGTGGTGCTTATGTTTGCCTGAGCTTCACTTGTGTGTTGAGGTGTGTGCATGCTGGTCTGAGGGTGTTCTTGGGATAGGCCGAGGTACAGGGGTTTGGGTCTGGGTGGAGGAAGTTGGAGGGGGGAGGCTAGAGACAGGGACAATGGCTGCCATCAGTGCAGAGGCCAGAGTCTGGAAAGCTCGCTGATGGGCTGCCTGACCAGAATGAATGCCCTCCAGGTATTCATTGGTTTGTTGCAACTGCCTCTCTTCACCCTGGATGGCATTAAAAATGGTAGACTGCCCAACAGTGAGGGACCTGAGGAGGTCAATGGCCTCCTCACGGAGGGCAGCAGGGGTGACAGGGGCAGGGGCTGAGGTGCCTGGGGCGAAGGAGAAGCCCACCCTCCTGGGTGAGGAGCCACAGGGCAAACAATGAGGGGCTGCTGGGAGGGCGGTGCTGGTAGGGGAATGGCGGCTGCACCTGTAGATGTGGGGGGCACAGAGGGGCCCGCCACCGCAAGGGAGCTCCCATCATAGGAGGAGTCCGTATCGCTGGTCTCAGCTCCTGTCCCCGCCGTGGATCTCCCCTCGCCCTCCGTCCCACTGGTGGCTTCTGACTTCGTTGTCTCGCCCTCCAGGGCCATGTGGGATGCAGCTCCCTCCTGCTCCAGTGCCAATGCTCCTCTGCCTGATGATGCTAATGCACACAAGCACAGGGAGACCACAGAAAGGGGGGGAAACAGAAGAAAGACATGTTGAGTGCATGCAATACCGCTACCGTTGGCGGACACTACAGACACAGAAGCCCCCTGCACTACGTCGTGCACTTGGAGTTTCCTAATCAATGCCAGGCACATGGTTTACAAGGCTATGCCCGATTGATGCACACATGGATGTCACAGGAGCCTGACTAGGTGTAATTGGCTCTGTACACAGGTGGGGTGGGGTGCCACAGGACCTGCCTTAAGAAGGGACACTGCCTACTAAACCCGCCCTGGCCTAGGGGAACCCACAGCCCACCTCCCCCACCCAGACACCTCCACTGAGCGCTGAATCAGCTGAATGAGAGTGTACTCACCCCCTTGTGGCTGCTGTGATGCCCTCAAGCGCCCATCCAACTCTGGGTACGCCACCGCCAGGATCCGGAACATCAAGGGGGTCATGGTGCGACGGGCACCCCTCCCTCATTGGGAGGCCATCCCCAGCTGGGCCTCCGCCGTCTTCTTGCTCCAGAATGTCCTCCCATCTTTTCCGGCAGTGGGTGCTCCGTCTGTGGTACACCCCCAGGGTCCGGACTTCCTTGGCGATGGCACGCCAAATATCCTTCTTCTGGTGGGCGCTGACCTACAGGAATAGTACAGGGGAAAAGGAGAAGATATAAGAGCCTGCACCATCACAGTCATTGGCCCGCATCCCTACCATTGCCATGTCGCACATGCACTCACTGTCGTTTCAAGCACGCCTCATTCTCCCGCCCCCATTTTTCATCCACACCACTCCAAACAGCCATTGCCCATACAGCATGCTCAGAGTGTACTCACCTGTTTGTCTGGAGGACCGTAGAGTACCCTGTACTGGGGAAGGACCCCATCCACTAGTTTCTCCACCTCCTCCGTGCTGAAGGCAGGGGCCCTTTCCCCAGACACGCGAGCCATTGTGTCTTCCAGACTGAGGTCACAGCAGCACTTCCAGTGTAGGTCCTCTCCTGTCGAAGATCAGGTATCAAGTGATTGAACAGAGAGAAAATGGCGGTCACGTCCGCGGCGGTGCGTACCGTCACCACTGGCGTACATCGTCATTGGCTCCTCGGACCCATAGGGTCCAATGTTAACCAATGCAGGTTTGCGCCGCGGTCTTCTACCGCCTACCGCGACGGTGTACAACGCCAGCGCAATTACCCCATATCCCCTTGCCCTACCTTACAGGTCAGGCAGCCGCCATTTCAGGGGGCCACATGGCATTAATTTTAAATGCGTCACACATATATAGGCCTTGATTATACACTAAGACAGCCATATGTCGATTTTGAAAAATGTTCATATAAAGTTGTGTTTACGTACCTCAGTGTTGGTTGACTCTCTGCTCGCTGTTCTCCTCCATAGAGCACGTCCGCTGGGGCAGGTGAGGAGATGGCGGCATCCTCCGGCGTACAGACCGCTGATGGACCTGTCCACAATGGAGGAGCGACATGTGATCATCACCTACAGACTTGATCGTGCCACAATCCAGGAACTGTGTGCCCAGTTGGAGCCAGACCTGATATCAGCTATCCGCCATCCCACAGGAATCCCTCCTCTAGTGCAGGTGCTGTCATTACTCCATTTCCTGGCAAGTGGGTCTTTTCAAACAACAGTGGCCATAGCATCAGCAATGTCCCAGCCTATGTTTTCCAACGTGTTGGCCAGAGTGTTGTCTGCCCTGCTGAAGCACATGCAGAGCTTTCCCTTAGGTGGAGGATTTGCCTACAGTGAAAGGTGACTTCTATGCCCTGGGACATATCCCCAACATCATAGGTGCCATTGATGGGACACATGTGGCCTTTTTTCATATTCTGTCATTGTTCTGTATGTATATAACAACAATGGACTACGTCCAGTAATCGTTAGAGCAATAAATAAAGGAGTTTTTTTTTTTAAATGACATATTTTTAGGTGATACACGGAGACTTGTAGACAATATATTTTTAGGTGACACACGGAGACTTGTAGACAAAATATATATTGTTGTTTAGGTATTTTCTATTGTTCTATCCAGAGGAGTAAGGAGATTCAGTCTTATAGTCTCTGTAACGAGTGTGTTTAACGTGCAAGTTCTTGAAAGATGGCCGAATTAATAACAATCAAGCTAGGGAGAGACAATTTGCTTGAGCAAATGCCTCCTCTAGCTAGTCCGGTTGTGATATGTTTCAAATATAAGTTGAATATTGCTAGTAGGACGCGTATGGTTATGTGCAAACACCTGAAAGACGGTCGAATTAATAGCAACAGTAGGCCAGTGCTTGCATAAACATGGATTTTGATAAGGGATAGACGAGTTAGGGTGAGATAATTCACTTAAGCAAATGCCATCTTCAGCCAGTCCGGTTGCGAAATGCTGTAGATATATTGTAAATATATGTTGAATAGCGCGAATGGGTCTTGGGGTTTTAATGTAAAATGAAGCATCTGAACACTTATTGAAAAAAGCATAGGTTTGCCTGCTTTAAGATGGCCGCCGCTACTGCAGCGGGCCGCCACTTTGACCGGCAAGCTGTTAGATGTCCCAAGTTGAATAGTGATTGGCATTGCTATTTTAGACGCCAGCGCGCATGTAGCGCGTGACGTCTCGTAGCAACGTTTCCGTAACGGAAGACGCGCCCGGAATCAAACCTGCGGACTTGACAGTGATTGCGAGAACACGCCGTACACGGCAAAAACGGTAATTAACTGCACAGATTTACGCTTAGGTGTTTGTTTCAACCGCTTAATATAACAGCTTTTAGCCATCAACTGGAAATAGGGTTTTGTAAACCACTGATGATAGATTTTGTTTCTCGATCAGGAAACCGATTCAAGCCGCATTGATTCGAAATAGCAACAGACTCTGCTGATCTAAGAACAGCGGACAGGATGGGTTGCACCATTTTTCTTCTATAACTAAGGTAAAAAAGTTAAGCTGTTTGGAACACCAATAGAGTAGACATTTGGAAACTTAATTTTGTCAACTTTTTATAAAAAAGTTTGACAAGAGTGTGGCATAGTAAGATACAAATGTATCATGTGTCGGCTTGTTAAGTTGGCAATCTATATATATATATATATTTTCTTTGTTTTTATAAAAAATTGAGCTAATACTGTTATGATAAAAGCTTTATTTAATATCAGATTATCTGTTGGCATGCAATATACACCTCTATGTGTTTATTTAATGTATATATAAATGTATTCCTGATATAGGTGTGTTTGATTGTCTTTCTAGAACTATGATTGCCCTTCTTCAGTCCTGATGAGGCCATAAATGAATTGGCCGAAACGCGTTGACCTTTATGTACTGCAAGTGGATTGGGCTTGTTAATTATTGGACTATATCATTAAGAAAAATTTGAGATGCACGCTATCACGCTTGTGTGAAAGAAATACACAAGAGTTTGACAGTTTAGTGCACGAAAAGCCCAGTGCCTTAGCAAATAAAAGTGGATCACATTTGGAGTGACATAATAGTGACCACATTCTTAATACGTAGGGCACCACCTCAAGATGGTTTCTTCTCTTTCTTTCGTTTGTTATTGTCAAAATTTTATATGTAAATTATGGTATGTGTATTGTGAATAATATATTGTTTGTACACGTATTTATGTAATATGTTTTAAGTTGTGTATGATATCACCATAGATCCCTTTTTGCTATATATTAAAATCTGTTTGGAAATAAATATGAAAAAGAAATAAATCCAGAAGCAACAGAATTAAGGACTGTTCTTATAACCTAGCACTAAATTTATCCCTACCTACCATTTTTTGCCTTTTTCATGTTGTACTTACCCTGGGTAGGTATGGGTTATAGGGTTTCCCCTAGTTTCCCCTAGTTTGGCGTTACATTCTGAGGAATAGCAGCATCCCTTATATGATGGGGCAACTCCAGAGGCACCGTGTTTGGCTATTAGGTGAGGACATGGACCCAATACAGTGTGACTAGGTGTCTGGGTCTGGGGATGTCCCTAAGAGTTAGTGTGTGTCTAACAGTTGTCCCTCGATATTTGCAGGTGACTCTGGTTACCCCAACCTGTCATGGCTACTGACCCCATTGAGGAATCCCAGGACAAGGGCAGAGGAACGCTACAATGAGGCACATGGTCGAACTTGGAGGATTATAGAGAGGACCTTTGGCCTCCTGAAGGCCAGGTTCAGGTGCCTTCATATGACAGGTGGTTCCCTATTCTACGCACCAAAGACGGTGTGGCAGATCATCGTGACCTGCTGTATGCTTCACAACTTGGCTTTGCGACGACAGGTGCCTTTTCTGCAGGAGGATGGTCCAGATGGAGGTGTTGTGGCAGCTGTGGAGCCTGTGGACAGTGAAGACGAGGAAGCAGAAGAAGAGGACATCGACAACAGGAACACGGTGATCCAACAATACTTCCAGTGAGACACAGGTAAGAAGACAACACTGCCTGCTACATCTGTTTGGTCCTTCTACCTCTCATCTGTCTGTCATTTTCGCACAGTGTATGGACCCTGAGTTGTCACTTTCCCTTTCAATTTCACAGATGTGGGTCCCACTGTGTGACATCTGCTTTCTTTCCTCATGGACTAGAGCTGTGTGACATATGTATGTTGACAATACAATGGATATAGCATTTTTCCACAGTTATTGCAAATACACATTTGCGAAAGCACAGACTGACTCCAGATAGTTTTGTGATTTAAGGGTGTTTATTTAAGTGCTAAATAGTGGTCAGGGGTGATGGTGGAGGAATGTCCATGGCAGAGTCCAGTCTATTAGTCTCACAGGTGCATTGTCCAAAGGGGCATAGGAAGTGGAGCTGGGGCAGTTTAACGATGGACAGGGTGACAAAGTGGGACAGAAGGATGACAATCAGGATGGTCTCATTTCTTGGTGGGGTTCTTGGCATCGTTCTCTGTCTTTGCCCTGGATCTCAGGGACCGCTTGCGGGGTGGTTCTCCATCTGCAGGGGGTGGGGTGCTGGTGTGGTGGTCCTGTGGCGGTGCTTCCTGTCCACTAGCGCCGGTGGAGGTGGTGGGCAGTTCATCGTCCAGGCTAGTGTCAGGGGCACCTTGTTGTGCCACAGTGTCCCTCCTGGTGTTGACGAGTTCCTTCAGCACCCCTACAATGGTGCCCAGGGTGGAATTGATGGATTTGAGTTCCTCGCTGAACACCAAATACTGTTCCTCCTGCAGCCGCTGGGTCTCCTGAAACTTGGCCAGTACCGTTGCCATTGTCTCCTGGGAATGGTGGTAGGCTCCCATGATGTTGGAGAGGGCCTCGTGGAGAGTGGGTTCTCTGGGCCTGTCCTCCCCCTGTCGCACAGCAGCCCTCCCAGTTCCCCTGTTTCCCTGGGCCTCTGTCCCCTGAACCGTGTGCCCACTGCCCCAGGTCCCTGGTGTTGTTGGCGTGGTGGTTTGGCCTGGGATCCCTGTAGTGGTGGACACACTGCTGATTGATGTGTCCTGGGGACAGAGGTATGGGCCCGCTGGGTGGGTGCTGTGCTGGTGTTTCCAGAGGGGGGAGGCTCTGTGGTGGCCTGTGACTGTGTCAGGGGAACCGACTGTCCAGAGGTCCCAGATGGGCCGGGCTGGTCATCTAGATCCAGCTGGACAGAGCTGCTGTCATCACTGTGGGCCTCTTCTGTTGGTGGTGTGGACATGTGTGGACCCTCCTGTCCGGTGACATTGGGTAAGGGTCCTGCAGGGGTATAAAAGGATGTTTATTACATCTGTGTGTGCCATGGTGTGCAATGGGTGGGTGACCCTGTACCACAGTTCTTGCATTCCTGTGTGGGTCCTTGTGTGATGGTGGTTTAGAGGGGTGTATGTGTATGTGCAGTGGCCATGCTTTGGTGATGGGTGTCCATGCTTTGTTGTTCCATGCAGGGCTTGGTGTTAGGATGTGTGGTTTGTGATGTTGGGACATTTGTGAGGAATTGGAGTGATGGGGGTGAGGGCGAGGGTGGGGGTATGTGTTAGCATGCAGGTAGGGTGGGGGATGAAGTAGTTAAAGATTTGACTTACCAGAGTCCATTCCTCCAGGTACTCCTGCAAGGCCCTCAGGATGCAGTATAGCCAAGACCTGCTCATCCCATGTTGTTAGTTCTGGGCGAGGAAGTAGGGGTCCGCTGCCAGTCCTCTGAACTGCAATCTGGTGTCTTGAGACCCAGTAGGTCATTCCACCTCTTCCTGATGTCATCCTGTGTTCTTGGGTCTTGCCCACTGCGTTGACCCTGTCCACGATTCTGCGCCATAGCTCCATCTTCCTAGCTATGGTGGTGTGCTGCACCTGTGATCCGAATAGCTGTGGCTCTACCCGGATGATTTCCTCCACCGTGATCCTGAGCTTCTCCTCTGAAAACCTGGGGTGTCTTTGAGTGCCATGGGGTGGTGTGGGTGATGTGTGGGGTGGTGTGTATTGTGATGTGTGGGGTGATGTTTAGGGGTGTGTGGTGTTTTGTGCGTGGATGTGTATGAGTGATGGTGTTGTGTGCCTCTGGATGCTGGTGTGGTCTTTGCTTTCTGTCTCTCTGCTTCTTCAAAAATTTTGGTAGTAAGGGTTCGTGGGTAATGTGGGTGTGTGTTTTATATTGTATTCGGTGTGTGGGAGTGGTGTGTGTATGTGTATCAGGTGTGTGTATTTAGAATTGTCCAATGCGGTTGTGTTTTGTAACTGTGTGTGTATTTTGGGCGCAGCGGTGTGTACTGCCAATGGAATACCGCGGTTGAAAGACTGCCACGTGGATTCGTGGGTCGTGATAGTATGGGTGTATTCCTGTTGGCGTGGCGGTGGTGGTTTTGTTATCGCCAGTTTATCACTGACCTTTGGTGTGGCAGACTTGTGTGGGTGTCTGGATTTTGGCGGATTCCGAGCTGTGGGTCGTAATAGCTGTGACGGAATTCCGCGGCCGCTGCAGTGTGTTGGCGGTCTTCTGCATTGCGCTAAGCGGCATTTACTGCCAATGTTGTAATGACGCCTAAATATCATAGTCTAGATATTCTTGTCAAAAAAGTGTTCTGCTGGGTGTTGATTTTCTTCCATTAAATCCAATGTGGTGATGTGTCTGGAAATGATGATTTGGACAGAATGCTTTAGCGAGATGACATTTAACCCCTTCACCGCCATGGATGTAATGGTTATGTCCATGGCTGCGCCTCTCAGGCGCCATGGACGTAACCATTACGTCCATTTACCAGCCCTCGGGGGAAACGCTAGCACTCCCCCCAAGGGCTGCCCCACCACCACCCCAGGTCAGGGCTGGAAGGGGCCTCGCTTCCCCCTCAAACCCCGATCCCCCCAGGCCCCCCAGTGACGTCTGATGAAGTCAGCACGCAAGAGCGTGCTGACCTCATCAGAGGTCACCTCCCATTGAATAGCGGAAGAGAAATGCTCAGCTAATATAAGTAGGTGATCTGCCCCCGGGGGTGCAAAAAACCCCTGAACACCAGGGATATATATATTTTTTTCATGTGTAGGGAGCGACCCCTTCGGCAAGGGTCACTCCCTGAGGGGCCAAATTGTTTTTAGGCCATTTCTGCCCACCCGGGGGCAGATCGGCCTAATAGAATTAGGCCGATCTGCCCCCGGGTGGGCAGAAACCACTGTGCACTAGTTTTTTTTTTTTATATTATACTTATGTATGTATTGGGCAAGGGCCGCTCCCCAGGGGGGCAAATAATTTATAGGACATTTCTGCCCCCCTGGGGCAGAAAACCCCTAGATACCAGGGATAATTTTCTCTTTTTTTCTTTTTTTTCTCTTTTATGTGTAGGGGGCATCCCCTTCGGCAAGGGTCGCTCTCTGGGGGGGGCCAAATTGTTTTTAAGCCATTTCTGCCCCCCCCAAAAGGCAGATCGGCCTAATATAATTAGGCCGATCTGCCTCCAGGGGGGATAGAAACCTCTAGACACCAGGGATATATATATATATATATATATATATATATATATATATATATATATATATATATATATATACTTAATGTTTTTATGTATAGAGAGTGAACCCCTAGGCAAGAGACGCTCCCCTGGGAGGAAAATTGTATTTAGGCCATTTCTGCCCCCCTTGGGGGGGCAGATCAGCCTATTTGTGTTAGGCCAGTCTGCCCCCAAGGGGGGCAGAAACCACTAGATACCAGGGATTGGTGTCTGTGTATGTGTGTGTTTTATTTGGGGGGCTGCCCCTTGGGCAAGGGTCGCTCCCCATGGGGTCACATTACTGTTGGCCATATCTGATCCCCTTGGGGGGGCAGATCGGCATATTTTTGGAAGGCCCATCTTCCCCCAAAGGGGGCAGAAAGCCCACCAGAGACCAGGGAAGATTTGTTTTTCAAAATAAGAGGGTGGGGGTATGGCCATGCCTCCACCCCAAATAAATGGGGCCAAAGTTGTTCAGCCCACCAGTGGGCAGATGGGGCACTTACCCCCAATCCACACCTGGGGGGGGGGATAGATAGTCTACTAGATGTCATGGAATTAAAAATATTATTGGGGTAGTGGCTACCAACCAGTATGGGCCTGGGTATGCCTCCACCCCTACTGAAGGGGGTAACAGTCTTTCAGCTCTCCCCGTACACTAAAACATCTTATCCCACGGCAAGCAAAAAGACATTTGATTATTTGGGGTTTTGGTTTTACATTTGGGCCATGAGAGCTTGTTAACTCTCAAAATCTTCCCACTTGGAACGGTGAGGGCTGCACTTTTTTGACTTTGGGACGCTGCCATGTAGAAAAATCCACAAGACCCAGACACATCTGAAAACTAAACATCTGGGTGAGTTCAGGGTGGTGTGTTTCACATGCACCTCACACCATTTTCTTACCCACAATGCCCTGCAAACCTCCAACTTTGCTGGAAATCACACATATTGATAACAATTCTGCTGCACTTGTCAGCCTAAAAATGTTTTTTCCAAACTGCCCTTTTGGACCCGCTTTGGTTCCCCCTCAATTTCGACAAGTTTTGGGCTCTTCCCTGTCACAGGCACTTGGCCCACCTACACAGGTAAGGAATCATTTTTACCGGGACACTGAGGGGAATGGTGGGTTGTAGGAACTTTGTCCCGCTGCAGTGATCCTACACAGAAATGTGGGCAAAAAGTGATATTTTTTTTTAGCTAAATTTGAGGTTTGCTGAGGATTCTGGGTAAGAAATCATTGGGGGATCCACAAAAGAAACACCTCCCTGGACTCCCTCAGGTGTCTATTTTTCAGAAATGTCTGGGTTTGGTAGGTTTCCCTAGATGGCTGCTAAGCCCAGGACCAAAAACTCAGGTGACCCCTCCCCCCCAAAAACAGGTAGTTTTGTATTTGATAATTTTGATGTGTCCAGATAGTGTTTTGGGGCATTTCCTGTCGCGGATGCTAGGCCTACCCACACAAGTGAGGTACCATTTTTATCGGGAGACTTTGGGGAATGCTGGGTGGGAGGAAATTTGTGGCTCCTCTCAGATTCCAGAACTTCCTGTCACCGAAATGAGAGAAAAGGTTTTTTTTGGCAAAATGTTGAGGTTTGCAAAGGATTCTGGGTAACAGAACCTGGTCAGAGCCCCACAAGTCACCCCATCTTAGATTCCCCTAGGTGTCTAGTTTTTAAAAATGCATTGGTTTGCTAGGTTTCCCTAGGTGCCGGCTGAGCTAGTGGGCAAAATCCACAGCTAGGCACTTTGCGAAAAACAGCTTTGTTAAAACTGGTCTGCTGAGCTCTTCATAAAAGTGGGTTTCTTGCAGCTTTTGTGTTCTTGTAGCTTAACAGGTTAGTCAACTGACCACTGAAGTCCACTTCTTTGTCCTGGTTACTACTAGTCAGAGCATGTCCAGGCCTTGAGGGTCTTTTCACAGGTCACAACAGCAGGTACAGTCCTTCTTCTGTCTTCCACAGGTCTAGCAGTGGTGTGGAAAAGGAGCCTAGGAGTGCCACATTTATGCCTGACTCTAGCATGTGGGAGGGATGACTCCTGGTCCCTCCCTGAACAATAGGGAAACAGTTCACAGGGTAACCCTAGCCATTTCTGTCACAGTCGCTGTGCGACATACTTCAAACATTCCCATAGTGCCCCTCTCTACTTAAAACCAAAATGGCAGAACCTTTTTTCTCCTCTGCAGAGCTCTTATGCCCACCCTAGAGGTGTGGCAAAGGAAATGAGCACACCCTCCCCAGTGATCACCTCTGGTCACTCAAAAGCAGTTTGCTGGCAGCTCCTCTCCCACTGGGATTGCTGCCTGGCTGGCTAGTGAGACAATGGAGGGGAAGCCCAGGTGTGAACTATATCCACTTGTGACATGGCAGGCCCCTTTAAAAAATTAAGGCCCATATTTATACTTTTTGATGCAAACCAGCACCAGCGCTAGTTTGCGCCAAAAATTTTACCGACGGCTAACGCCATTCCTACGCACCATGCGGGCGCCTTATTTAAGGAATGACGTTAGCTGGCGCTGCGGACTGGTCAGAGTAAAAAAAAAAAGACTCAAACCAGGCAGCACGGGCGTAGGGGAAAATGGGGGGTGTGCGTCAAAAAATGGTGCAAGTCAGGTTTGAGGCAAAAATCATGCCTCAAACCGGACTTGCGCCATTCTTTTTGATGCACAACCCCCATTGAAATGACTCCTGTCTTAGCAAAGACAGGAGTCATGCCCCCTTGCCCAATGGCCATGCCCAGTGGACTTATGTCCCCTGGGCCTGGGCATGGTCATTGGGCACAGTGGCATGTAGGGGGGCTCAAATTAGGCCCACCTATGCCACTTAAAAAAAAAAAAAAAAAATACTTACTTCATGGGTGTCCTCCAGGGGTGGGCGAGGGTGGCAGGGCGTGTCCCTGGGGGCAGGGAAGGGCACCTCTGGACTCCTTCCATGGTCAGAGACCATGGAGGTGAGCCCACAGGTCCCTTAACGCCTGCCATGACCTAGGCATTAAAAAACGGCGCACATCAGGCTGTGCGCCGTTTTTTTAAGGCCCGCCCCCTCCTGTGCGTCAAAATGAAGCAGGAGTATAAATAAGGCGCACAAGCCTTATAGTCATTCTTTGGGCGGGAACGCCTACCTTGCATTTCATTAACGCAAGGCAGTTTCCCGCATCCAAAAAATGACGCACACGGAGGAATTTTGACGTCCGAGGGGGTCAAAGTTTAAATATGGTGCACGGTTTGCGCCGAATGTGCGTCAATATTTTTGATGCACATTTGGCGCAAACAGAGTATAAATATGCCTCTAAGGGCCAGATGTAGGTAAGTATGGTTTTGCGAGTTGCAATTTGCGAGTCATAGAGACTCGCAAATTGCAACTCGCAAAACCACATGCAGAAAGGTGTCTCAGACACCTTCTGCGAGTCGGTATGGGGTCGCAATGACCCACCTCATTAATATTAATGAGGTGGGTCGCAAATTGCGGCCCCATACCGACTATGGGCACTCGCAAACATGGAGGCCTGCTGTCGTCAGCAGACCTCCATGTTTGCCACTGCTTTTCAATAAAGCAGGTTTTTTTTTTCAAAGTGCAACCCGTTTTCCTTAAAGGAAAACGAGCTGCACTTTGAAAAATAAACCGAAACCTTTTGTTTTGGTATTTTTCAGGGCAGGTAGTGGTCCATTGGACCACTGCCTGCTCTGAAAAATTATTTTTGTGATCATTCACAAAGGGGAAGGGGTCCCATGGGGACCCCTTCCCGTTTGCGAATGAGTTACCATCCACTTCAAGTGGATGGTAACTGCGAGTTGATTTGTGACCGCTTTTGCGGTCACAAATCAACTTACATCGCGGTGCGAGTTGCAAATAGGAAGGGAACACCCCTTCCTATTTGCAAGTCGGAAACACATTTTGCGAGTCGGTTCCGACTCGCAAAATGTGTTTCTGCATCGCGCACAGGCATTAGCTCCTCGCAAACGGCGTTTTTCGCCGTTTGCGAGGCGCTAATGCCTTGCTACATCTGGCCCTAAGTTCCTTGGCTTTGACCAGATGGTCATCCTGCCAGAGCAACAGGACATCCATCCACACCAAAGCCCTTAGTCTCAGCTCGGGGAACCCATTCACACAATATCAACTATTCAGCTCCCAAGTGTCAGTTTGAAGTTCAGAAAAATGGGCTTTTAGAGGCTTTAGACAGCAGAAAAGGTAATTTTTGAAAAGTATCTTCGGAAAATATTTGTTACAAATCTGACTTTTGCCAATTAATTAGATTTGAAATTAATATTTTAAGAAGTCAAAGAAGTAACTTTGTTTACCTGGTTCCTAGGTGGAGCTAACAATACTTAATTTTAATGTTAACTCCCAATGCTAACCATGCTCCACTGAAAACAGCTTTTTAGTCCTTATTACTCGTACTCTTGAATATTATGGAGTCTGCCTTATGGGCATGCTGGAGCATTTTCATACTTCACAGAAATCAGTGCTCATCAAGGTTGCCTGGTCTTTGGACCCTGCACACGATGTGGTAGAACCATCAACACAATTTCAATACAAACCAATTAAGTTACACAGTATGCCCATTGGGGCCATAAAAGAAAATCTCCAGTCAGAAATAAAGTTTAGAGGTTTATTACAAACTTAAGCTCAAAGTCATGTAGACAATTCACAAACAAAGTTATAAAGATACCAAATCACTAAGGGTTGGCCAAGGTGCAGAAATATGTTCTAGGGAACTAGCATTGATAAAACTAAACGTTCAAGAGGAATAATGCAAAACATCAACAAGATTATCTGAGATCTAGAAATCAAGTGTTGCTCAGGTTTGACAAGCATCAAGTCAATTTCAAATCAGTGGAGTTAAATTTAGCAGGGCACAGGGAAAACCCTAGAAAACCAAATCTGGGAAGAACATGTGTGGAGCGTAACTTATGTGGGCAGAAGACAAAAAGAACAGAAAGGGCAAAGAGAATTTGGAAAAAGGTAATCTCCTGCAACAAGCTACTAACTAAGGTGGGCAAAACAGGTATGAAGGGAAAACATCAGCATATCAGAAGCTTGATCAAGTGACTTCTACAGTGGTTAGGAAGAAAATCTCCAAGTCTTTGTAAGGCATCTCTAAGGGACAAAGCAGAGAGAAAGGTATCTCTCCAATGGGCTCAGCATGCAAGGTTCTTCATCTGCAAGTGTTCTGGAAGATCTCTGACCCACGTTCGATTGAGCTATGACGTATCAAAGTTCGTATGATAATCTGATTCATTCTGGGTAACAGTTCATTTTACGTTGAAGGGGCATCATCCAATAGAAATCGCTCACATGAGTCCAAGTTAAAGATTAGCACATCTTTCCAAGTCTGTCATGGGAACGTCATCCATCCATGTAGCTCCATGCAAGTTTGAAACAAATGTTTAAATTGCCATCACTTTTATTTTATTGGCATTTCACCTTGTGCGAGCAGAGCATAATACATCTTATTTCACCATCACACATATTTGACATTAATGTAAGCAATTACACTCATGACTTACAGTATTTTTACCAAATGTAATTCTAATTGCATTCACATTATTGGTTTATAGTACCACTCCCCCGATCAGTTATTTGGTGTAGGTAAGATGTTCAGGAGAACAAGTTAGAAACTATGGTTGGAAGAGGATTAAGATATAAGTGAGCATGTAGTATATCACCAGTGTACAATTTTTTATCTGGCTAATATATGCCATCATAGGAGTACTAACCAACTTCTCTGTTTTAGACAAAAGAAACCATTGAAGAAACCAAAGAGATAAGAAACTGGTAACTTGCCCGTGGTATATACATTTGTGCAGACAATCAGGTTGACAGCATCAAAAGTATGTTACATCATTTATGTAGCATCGTTTAAGTGTTTCTTGGGGATGTTTCCCTAAGAGAGTGTGGAGGAGATGTCGGTCCGGCCATGTTCCAATCTCTTCCAAATCTCTTAGCTGTCCTAAGAACACTCTTCTATCGGATCACTCCTATCGAGTTGTCACAGGGCTCCCTGTGTCGCTCTCAAAATCTGATTCTACTCTTGTGATAGTGTTTTCCCAACTATCGATGATCTCTGTCCACAGCGGGGCTATTGACCTGTGCCTCATCCCTCTACTTTTTTTTCTTCTCAGAGCTGTCTCCTCCACTCTACCCCATCACGTTACATCCAATGTCCAGGCTAGCATGCGGTGTCCTTTATTATGTTTCCATGTCATCTACACTCTACGCTTAGCCAGTACAAGGGTCAGGTCGTAAATCTGTTACCAATTTTCTTGGGACGTGTTCTGGTAAACAACCCTAGTAGGCATGTCTCTATTGTGTTCTCTAGTCGTCTACTCAGCACATGGTTCATTTTTTTGTATGACCCCCTCCCAGAATTCTTGCAAGTGTGGACATTCACATGTCATATGGCCGAATCCTAAGTCAGACAAAAGGCATGGTGGTCAACCTATCTCACCCCCCTCCGTATATGTGCCTTAGTCAATGTGGAGTAAGGTAAGTCCTGTGCGTGTAGTTATACTGTATGTATTTTAGTTTGGTGTTTTGGGAGACAAAGGGTGCATATGCCAAAACTCTACTCCAATCTGAGTCAGTGAGGGGCCTGTTTAAGTCTACCTTCCACTTGGCCCAGAGTGCATTCAGTGGCTTATGGACCATTCCTATTAGTGCCTAATATAACCAGGAGACCAAATGTGAACCCTCTCCAATGGACAGCATAGTTTGTAGAACCCTGTATGTAGGTGGCTCACCACCCACCTCGCTCCAGAGGTCTCAAATAGCCCCCACCACCACCTTGTAAGTCAGAAACTGCCCACGAGGCAGTCCAGTCTGGGCCATGAGGTCCTCAAACGGGATCAGCATGTCCTGGCAATACAACACGCCCAGTGTATGTATTTCTACAGCCGTCCAGAAGTTAAGCTGTCTTTTTGTAAAGCAAGAAGGTGGGTCACCGTGAGGGCTCCCCACCAGTGGTGTAGCTGGCGCATAGAGAACCTCAGTTTTTGTTTTCCTAAGAACTCTCCGCCAATTGGTTAGGGTTGTTGCTAGTAATACACCCTGCGTGGGGCCCCGCGATTTAGGTATAAGCATCCCGGCTACGAGTCTACTGCGACCGGGGTCTCCCCCATCAGCCGTTAATTCCATAAGTCTCACCCCACTGAGCCAATGCGCAGGCCATTGTAACTGAGCCACTAAGAAATAAAGCTTGAAATCCGGCACTCCAAGCCCTCCAGCCTCAGGAGGTAGGCGGAGAGTTGCCAGGGCCATCCGTTGACATCCGCCATCCCACAGCAATTCCCTGATGAGCGTGTCTAATTGACGAAACCTAGAGGCCGGCAGTGTAATGGGTAGGCTAGTAAAGTAATAAAGCAGCCTGGGAGGCATCACCATTTTAACTAGAGAGATGCGTGCCACAGTAAGCAAACAGAGTGAGCACCAGAAAGTGACAGTGGACTGCAATGTTTGCAGCACTCTCCCCGGGGTGCCCTCCCTGATATCCTGCAATTTATGATAGATCTGGATACCCAGATAGCGGAATGTGCGTGGAGCCTACACCACCTCTTCAGGGAAAGAATCTGGGTGATTCACTCCATGAATCATCGGGAAGACAGAAGTCTTTCTTCTATTTAACCAGAGGCCGGAGCAGACACCAAATTCGTCCAGCAATTTAAACACTTGTGGCAGCTTTGCTGGACCATTTTTAAGATAAATAAGGAGGTCATCTGGGTATAGAGAGATTATGTTAAACTGCCCGCAACGGCATACTCCCCTTTCTCGGGCCATGTCCTGGAGTCTCACAGCTAGCGGTTCTATGGTGATGGCAAACAACAACAGTGACAAAGGGCACCCCTGCTGTGTTCCTCTATATATGTTATAGCTACAAGAGATCATCCTTCCTGTCTTAACATGTGCAGTGGGGTTTGTGTAAAATAACCAAACTCAATCGCTCCAGGAATTGCCCATACCCATCCTTGACATGGTAGCCCCCAGGAAATCCCAGCTCACAGTGTTGAAGGCTTTCTCAAGATCCCATGACACAATCATTGCCACCACATCTGGAGGGTGAAGATCATCATAAAGCAGAGAGTACAATCTACAGAGGCTGTTGGAGGTGCTACGGGTGGGAATTAACCCATTCTGATGTTCGTGAATAAGGTTATTCATATGGGGCAGCAATCTCATGGCGAGTGTCTTGCTGAGAATTTTAAAATTGGTGTTAAGAAGGGACAAGTTCTGGAAATCGGTAACCCTCCTGTCAACTTGCTTAGATTTAGGTAAGCGGATCACCATGGCTTCCCTCGTCGTGGCTGGCAACATCATGATTTTATAGGCTTCGGTGTACATCTCCACCAGCCTTTGTGCCAGGACTCCGCAACCCAATTTATAGAACTCTGATGGCAAGCCGTCAACACCCAGGGTCTTAACCATTGCTAAAGTTCTAATGGCTGCCGTGACCTCTTCCACTGATATTTTCGCACCTAGTGCCTATGTCTGTATCAGAGAGAACACTTTGAGGTAGTATGGGCAAAAAACCTTCCTTTTTTTAGACCTGTCCACCTGTAGGGGACCGTACAAAGACTTATAATAGGCTGTGAACTCATCATTTATCTGGATAGGTGCATATATGGTATCACCCTCCCTGGTCGTCAGCCGAGTGATCGGTGCCCCCCCAGCCTCTGGGCAAACCAGCCATGCCAGTAACCTCCCTGCCTTTCCTTCTTCCTCATGTACTTTGGCTGTATATATCTTGTAGTCATGCCATCTAAGACGTTCTAGCGTGAACTTATATTTCTCTCTTGTCTCCATTAATTTCGCTTGTGTTTCTGGGGTACCATCAAGGTTGTTATCATGTCGGTGCAGGTTGTCTTTCAAATGCGAGATGTCCCGTTCAAGGTCTCATCTGATACCCACAGTCTGTCCAAGGCAGTGACCCCATACTACCACCTTTAGGGCCTCCCATTCGATGCACCTACTTGACGCCGACCTGGGATTCAACGCCAAGTACTCCGTCAATCTGTTGAGCAATGCTTCTCAGTAGACGTCATCCTCTAACGCTGCGAGTGTAATCGCCATGTTGGGACGGGTTGGTGCGACTGTTGTTTTCGAAAAGAAAAACAGCGGGCTGTGATCAGATATAGTCCAGCCTAAGTATTCCGCTTGTGTTACCGTACCACAAAGGGAGGCCGAGCAGAGGATTCAGTCAATTCTGGTGTGCACTCGATAAAGGTGTGAGTAATATGAGTAGTCCCTACCGAGAGGGTTCTGAAGGTGCAAGACATCTACCATATCCCAATGGGATATCCAGGTCAACATACCCTTTGCCACTCTAACAGTTGCCACCCCCTGGAGCGGTGGGATTGATCGGTCCAGGTGGGGGTCTAACACTCCATTAAAGTACCCTCCAAGGAGAAATGGAACATCAGTAAATTGTGCTAGCCAGGCAGATAAGGAGTGCAGGAACTGGAGCTGGTCTTGATTCTGGGCATAAACACATCCCAGAACCAATGGTTTGCCATAGAGATGGCCCTCTACAAATACATAGCAACCCTCATCCACGTCAATGGCAGAAGCCTCAAAGGGTACCCCCGCAATTATCCATACTGCCGCCTCCCTTGCAAAGGCTGAATGTGAAGTTGCGAAGAATTGTCCTCACCTTCGCCTGCGAAGGCGGTCTGCTTCTACCTGAGTGAGGTGTGATTTTATGCAACATGGCAATATGTATCCCCCTGCATTTAATGTATGAAAGGATCTTGTGGCGCTTTGCTATCGATCCCATGCCCCGGATATTCCAAGACATTATTTTAAAAGAGAGGTGTGCAGCAGCCATACCATCTAAGAACATTACCAGGGAACATGGTCCTTACCCCTCTACAATTCCCCACAGGGCACTGCAATAGTGCCGCCTTCTTCCCTTGGGGAGCCTGTTGCTGTGTGGACTTAGTCACTTGCTGGCCGCTTGTGGAATCTAGTGTATGTCTTCTCTTGCCATGTTGTTGGGGTGGTGTTTGTTCCAAGTGCTTGGCACCCACTGTACCTGCGCAGTATGTCACAAGCCAGATCCATGCTTCATCAGATTTCTGAAAAAAGTGGGTGGTGTCATCTAGGATAATCTTCAGCCTAGAAGACAACAACAGTGAGTATCTGAGCCCCTCCTCCCGAAGAGCTCATTTTACCCCCATGAAGGTGGCTCGCCTAGACTGGACCACCAACGTGAAATCTGGAAATAAGGTGGCCTAGCCGCCCTCCACCTGGAATGGGTCAGCTTCGCGGGCTCTCTGCAACAGCAGATCTTGGCCCTGGTAATGTAGGAGTTATCCCACTATTGGTCGGGGCGGCCTCCCCAGCTCTGGTCTACAAGCCTGGACTCGATGTGCTCTTTCCAATGTAAAGAACGGTGTGAGGGGTCTCTCCTCCATATGTGGTGTGCAGCCAAGACTCCAGATAGGTCACAGCATCAGGTCCCTCCGCGCCCTCCGGCATTCCAACTATTCACACATTATTGCGTAGACCGTGGCCCTCTGCATCCTCAGCACAGTGCTCGAGTCTCTGGGTCTGCTCGGAGAGGTGGGATACTTGGGCTCTAAGGGCCTGGTGCGCACGTTGCAGATCCTCTAGGGTCGTTTCTATAACATTCACCCTATCAGCCAGTTTGTGATGGTCCGTACACAGGTGGCTTAGTTCAGTGGAAACCATTCCAATCTCTTGGCTCAATCCCCCTTAGGATCCTGTTCAGGGTATCGTGCATAGTTGTAGGCATCAGGTTCTCTGCAGAATCATTGTTTGTCTGTTGGCGATCAGGTGCAAGAGCTGTCAGCGGCGCCCCCTGCGCTTTAGGTCTGGCATTCCCTATAGTCAGCATATATCAGTAAATAGTTGGAGCTCGCAGCTATCGCCCCCACAGTTCCAGCAGTTACCTGTCCTGTAGGCCTCCGGTGCAGTGAGAGAGCTCTCGAATTAGGCCCATTGGAAAGGAGTCAATCTTGTGTTTACACTATCCTCCAAGCTCATGCTGTCACAATATCTCATCAGACCTCATCATGTCTCTAGCAGTGTTCCATCTCCAGAATCGCTCCAAGTACAGCCTGCAGGTCCACCATTCAGGAGTCAACCATGGTCCAAAGTTCCACCAACGAGACCAAAATGTGAGGGGGCCCTCGGTTACGCTACTCTCACTGAGGTGGTGTCAGACTCCAATTCGTCCAACAAAGTCCACCCCCTGTCACTGCTCACAGTCTCCGACTAACCTTGCAGGGGTGTATAGGGGCACTCGCAATGCAGGAATCCAGCCCAAGCACCCCCATGATGGCACTTCCAGTCCATGCCAGTGGGGGTGGGGTGAGGGGGAACAATCCACAAGTCACTCTGCTGTGCAGGCCCCCTTGCCAGGGCCGCCTCTCCCAGGAAACCCAGGCAAGTCTCCACCGTTCCAGGGTCCCCCGCGGTAACCCAGGGAGGGGCCCTGTCCGCCTACAAGTGCCTCTCACCTCTCCACGGCTGGTTAGTTCTTCGGTCTCCCCAATCCCCTCTCTTAGATTGGAGGGATCACTCCTTGGCTGGTGCTCCTCAACTTCGCTACTCGGAGCATCGGGCAGGGCTAGGCCTTTGCCCGCCTCCCCTCCTCTTCTAGGCCGGGTCGCGCTTCTTTCCATAGCGGTGGTCCTCACCGGCTGATTGCGTAGGCGTTCTCAGCACACTCCTGCACGTCTCCCAGGCAATCTACTGGCTGCTGGGCCTCTTGCCTTACGCCCTCGCAGCAGGCACCTCTCCCACTCCAGCCGTTCTCAGCGCCGATGGCTGACGCAGCAGTAGGGGCAAGGCCTCACCCCTCCGGCCGGCTGTATCAATCAGCAGCTCTAAGAGGCCGGCAGCGTCGTCTGGCATCTCCAGACCTTCTCGTCTGCAGGACCCTGTTCGGGCAGGCCCCTACCTCACTTTTGCGCCATTGGGGCCCCCTTTGTCAGTTGAAAAAGCCATGATTATCAGCGGGCCGGTCTGGAGCTCCGGCACTAAGCAGCTGCCATCTTGGCCGGGTCAGACTCTTTATGTGCAAAACAGTAGGGATCTATTACCAAAACTAGTCTTCTCATGGGAGCACTTTCAGCACAATCACGAAAAACAGGGCATAGCAGGCCTGACTTAGGCTAATGCGAGTGAATTAATAAAGCACACATTGATGCATTAAAGAAAACACATGTTAATACTCAAACTGTTGATACTCCAATATTAATTTTTCATTACCATTCATATGTCAGTCAGTCAGTCAAAGGACTTTATTCAGCAGTTGCCATAAAAGTACAAATTAAGATCAAAATTCCAAAAGTACAAACAGAAAAAGTGAAACACATCTTACACATGTTACAAAAGAAAAGGATAACAGAATAATCTTATCCAAATACCTCTTTCACAAAAATCCCAATATTCTTGTCAAAACGATTACTAGTTTCATGCAATATAGTACTAAAAAAGAAAAAAACTGTTTAAATACCTTAAAATATATAAAAAGGTAAAATGTACTTCTCTGAAATAAAAGCTATACTAAATCACATATATAAGGTATACAATTTTAGGCATAAAAAATGGATTTAAAAATCAGCATGAAATAAAAATTAATAAATTACAGGATATTAATACTGATTCCTAATAGCAAAAGATGATCTAATAAAATTAAAAACCTGATAACAAATGTTGTCATTTGGTAATTTCTGAAAATATATCAAAGCTTCCTTATAATGGATTGGTCTTAGAGTGCGTAAAATGGGTAAGATAAAAGTATTTCTAGGGGAGGCATAAAGAGAGCAAAAGAGAAACAAAATGAGAAGTGCTTTGTTTTGATCTGGCATTGCAAGGGCAGGGTGGTAGATCTTTTTGGCAAATACACTTTTTAGGAAAGGCCTCCTTAAAATGAATAAAATTTAGTCTAAAGAAAATTAAAAGAGAATATATTTTTGGGCATGCAAACCAGGTCAAATAAGGTTCAATATGTAAGGCAGTAACAATCTGAATATAGGAATCTAAAGATTTCAAGTTGAAACAGCTATGGAGTCTTATGTGCAAAGTATGCTCAGAGTGACGTGCCTTCAACAGGGGCTTTGCAGATTTGGTTAGCATTTGCGGTTCTTCATCCATACACCTAAGCCCCAACTTGTCAAAAGATGATCGCAGGTACGAAAGCCAGGGAATCCTGTTCGAGTTAGCCAACTGTGTGCATTCAGTAATACATTCCTGCACAAGACTAGCCGCTGGGTTAGTCCAACATTTAATCCACAGCAGAAGGGGGGCAATAGAAACCGTGTCTTCTAAAAAGCATTGGCCCACTTCCTCGTGGATAATGATGTTTGCTATACACTTAGGTACCATCAATAGTCTGCGCATAAATTTATTCTCGATACATTGGAGAGTGGAAATTTTTATGTAGCCCCAGACTCCGGACCCATATAGGGCTGCTGAGACATACTTGGAGTTATATAGTGTCATAATCTGAGAAGACGGTCTGTGGCCCAGTTTACGGGTAAAACGAAAAATCGCTTCAGTATTCATATGTCAATAACGTTAAACAAAATAACTCTGTTAAGTCTTAGTATAACTTAAAACTGAATTTCTCTATTTTTGCATACATATTTAAATCGTTAATCATTAGAAATTCAATATCGTTTCAATACATACTATTAGTCTAGAGGTTAAATTTCATCACAATATCAGTTTCATTCTTCAAACATTTAGCTAACCCTCAATACCACCATGGCTTCTAACATTAGTCTAAACAAATGCTCGTTTAAAATGAGTTCTCAGTGCAACTTCCTACAATCAAACTATTAGTACTTTGGTTAACATCTTGCACAAACTGTCACATATAGATGACTTCTGTGACATGAGAGACAGCACTAACGTTTCTGCTACATCAGTCCCCCCTTCATGGTGAACCAGGCAATCGCGAAATACTCCAACTCTCATTTTCAATAATGATACAGCTCAAAATTTAAGAGGCTTATTCAAGCAAGGTCTTCTTAAGTCCTCTAACTGCTTGATGGTACTATAATATATGCTTCTGCTAGTCTCAATTATGATCTCTTCTTTTCTTTGTCTATTCTTAGATTTTCTTTCCTTCAGCTTCTTGAAAAATTTGTAAATACCAACCACAACTATGGCACACTAGACCATAATCATTAGGGGATTCAAAATTGTTACCACAATTCCTCTTAATCTTGAGATCATTCACCTACCAAAGGAATTATGGCAGAAAAACTATCTCCTACAATCTCTGAAGCACTAGCTCCTCTTTTAACTCTGGTGTTTGATTTCTCCCTCCAGACTGGGTGATTAAAATGGTCCACATAATGGATCTTTGGAAAAACTACTCTCAGGTAACATGTACCATACCAGCCATTCAACAGCTTGTGATAGGCATGTTCCCCCATATAAAATAAACATCTAGTATGGTGGGGTCTTGACCACTCAGCATAAAAGTCCAAACACTCTTAAACAAGAATACGTTTACTTTGACTAGTTCCTAGAAAATGTGTGTCAGTCTTTTACCTAGGTCTATATACCCATAACTTTCCTACATGTTGCCAATCAAAAGCCAGGAATCCTTGATTTATGGCAACTGAATGTATTGCACCCTTTTCCCAATTTTGGAAAACTGCTCCCTTTTCTATTATTGCTTTCATAGCTCTTCTCCTCTCTTCAACTTGTCCCCAAAATTGTTTTTCTACTGGGCTAAGAATGCAAGTTAAATTGTTCTTATGGGCATATTTTTGTACCAAAAGTCAATGCATATTCAAAGAAATCTCCTACTGTGTCAATGTTCTTTGTCTTAGCGACACTGCGAACTGAGTCATACTGGAGGTTAGGGATAAACTATGATATGTGATTCCTTCATTTACTGATGGAGACAACTGTGTACAAATTTAACAGTCTGCCTTCTGTGGTGTTTACGTACTCGTATAATAATTTGAAGCATACATTTGTTGATAAATCACATCTGGAACATCTGGAACCGTAAGTGTGTAATATGTTTCATGATTGTAATGTGGATTTTGATCTGCAATGGAATTTGCTAAATTCTGAGCCCTTGTTGATGTAATCTATTCAGAATCATTTGCTAGGGGCAGACTCAATCCAATGAACATTAATATAATCATGATAACTATCACTACTACTAAGCCTATACATATGTATTTGCATTTACTCCCTCTCTTTCTATTCAGCTCTATGAGTTCTCTAATTGTGGACCAAACATTCAAATTCAAAAATAAAAAAATGTAAAGCGGCTTTAAGTATCACTATCTCTTTTCAGTCCTTTTTATTCAGGAGCAAAGCAAAAATCAAAAATAGTTTTTTTATTATACGGGCAAAATGTTGACAGAGTTCCTTGATCTTCTAGAAAGTTCACCAAGAGTTGCATTAACTAGCAAAGGTTCAAAAGCATCTACTAAAGGTTCAAAAGACTTGAACGCAGGCAAAGTTCATAATCATTGACAATCATTTCCAAAGTGTAATGTCTTTGTTCCTCAATGGGCAATGAAATTTCAAAGTTCAACTCCACTGCAATTTCAAACTCAAGTATATTCAACTGAATTCGAATTGTTAAAGCAAAAGGTTGCAAACTCATTCTTCCTGTAATTTACAGCAAAATATGCCCATTCATGTGCTGAGTTCTTTTGACTTTGTAATCTTTTTCTTTTTAATCTTCTGTTTACTCGACCCTCAGCATCACTGTCACTTTGACTCAACTCTGAATCATCTAGGGGACCTGGAACTTTGCGAGTCTGACTCACATGTACCCAGTTAGGAAGACCAGCACACTTCACAGCAGTAGTGGTTAGCAAAGCCACCTATTGAGGGCCTCTCCAACGTGGCTTCAAGCATGTTTACCTCACATGCTTTTTTCCCATGTCTCAATCACCTGGACACAGGTCAAGGCAAAGCTCCTGGTGTGGTGGTGCTGATGATTCTCCACCCTAATGAGACAAAGAATGAACCACGTCAGCCAGTCCCTTGCAAACATCTAACACCAAGTCATCTGTAATCTTATAAAGCACATTCACAGGCACTTCTGACAATCTCATGACCCTCCCCATGATAATTTCAGAAGGGGACAACCCAGTCTTTCTGTCAGTGTACTTCAGATACTCATCAAGACAAGAGGCAAATAGTCTGGCTATTTTGATGTTGTGGATGTACATACTTTCACCAATCTGGACTGGGGAGTTCCATTAATCTGTTCTACAATTCCTGAAGCCTCAGGTCTGTAGCTGCAATGTAATCTTTTCTCAACTTGTAGTGCAGCGCACAACATTTTTAGAACCTCCCAGTTGAAATTAGTTCCTGGGTCTGACTCTAGAGAAGTCGTAAATCCAAATTGCGGGTTCAACTCCCTAAATAACAGTTTTGCTACTGTTAGACTATCATTTCTCCTGGTCGGATGGACTTTAACCCAGTATGAAAAAATCCATACAATGACTTAGACATATCTTAGTCCATTACACACAGGCAACTCAATGAAATCCAACTACATTCTGTTGAAAGGTCCTGCTGATCTACCTGTGTGACTCTGTGTAACAACTGTGCATTTTCCCACATTCATCTGTTCGCATATGAAAAATCTGTGGCACACGTCTTCTGCAATTACTCTAAACCACATTTGTCTAAGTGTTCTGATTATTGCATCTCGACCTATATGTGCCTGTCCATGATAATGTCTAGCCATAGGTGACAACAAGCTATTTGGCAATACTGCTTTCCTTCGTTTGGAACCCAGACATCATCTTCATCCCTTTTACAAACCCTGCTCTGACCAGTGTTTGCTGCTCTTCTTCTGTCACTTCTTCCTGCAATCTCTTAACTTTCTCTCACATATCAACAGCAGTTAACAGGAAATATTGACTTGTCTTATCATTTGTCTTGCTATTCCTCTCTCTGTTAAAGGAGCTACCACTAAGGGCACAGTACCTGGCCACTTCGTCCACAAGTATTGCCTAAGGTTACATAATCAGTAGACTTTTTATGAGTTATGCACTTGACAACAGCAATTTTTGCAGGCAGCCAAAATGCATTCAACAGATTGGAAATCCTATCATTTTTTCAGATAGGGGATCCAGAGGAGGTCATGAATCCTCTCTAAGACCACAACTGTCCGAAATCATGAACAACACCAAACCTATACTGACTGTCAGTAAACATTGTCACTTTGAACTGTTCAGAAACAGAGCATGCTCTGGTAAGAGTGACCAATTCAGCTACTTGGGCAGAAAAGACTCCTTTAAGGCAAGATACTTCTATCACACATGAGACTGTGCAAGCTGAATAACCATGTCTCAGAGTACCATCTTTATCGTTTAAACAGGAGCCATCAACAAACATGACATAGGGCCTGATTCTGACTATGGCGGGCGGCGGAGGCCGCCCGCCATAGTCCCGCCGACAAATGACCGCACCGCGGTCAAAAGACCGCGGCGGCCATTCTTACATTTTCGCTGGGCCGGCGGGCGCTCTCCAAAAGAGCGCCTGCCGGCCCAGCGGAAATGCCCCTGCAACGAGGATGCCTCTGGAGATCTTGACTGCACCTTCTAGATCTCCCTTGTGTTGAGACCACTGCCTTCGGAGGCACCACTGAAGAGCCCTCATGTGCCAGCGAGCATGCGTGATCAACAGTATGCAGGAGGCAAACAGACCGAGCAGACAAAGGACCTTGAGGACTGGAACTACCGTTCCATTTCGAAACATTGGAACCAATTCCTGAATATCTTGAACCCGCTGAGGCGGAGGAAAGGCTCGATTCAATGTTGTATCCAGTACTGCCCCTATGAACAGGAGGCGCTGAGAGGGCTCCAGGTGAGATTTGGGCACGTTCACCGAAAAGCCCAGGTCGAACAACAACTGGGTTGTTGACTGCAGATGATACGACACAAGCTCCGGGGACTTGGCTTTGATCAACCAGTCGTCCAAGTAAGGGAATACTGCTATCCCCTTCCTTCTGAGCTCTGCCGCAACCACTGACATCACCTTCGTGAAGACTCGAGGTGCTGAAGTAAGACCAAACGGGAGGACCGCAAACTGATAGTGCTGCGACCCTACCACAAACCGGAGATACTTCCTGTGCGACTTGAGTATCGGGATATGAAAATAAGCATCCTGCAAGTCGACAGACACCATCCAATCTTCTTTGTTCAACGCCAAAAGCACCTGTGCTAGAGTCAGCATCTTGAACTTTTCCTGATTGAGGAACCAATTCAAGATCCTCAGATCCAGGATCGGTCTCAACCGACCATCTTTCTTGGGAATCAGGAAGTACCTTGAGTAACAACCTCGACCCCTTTCCTGCTCTGGAACCAACTCCACCGCGCCCTTTGAAAGGAGGACTTGAACCTCCTGTTCTAGCAACAGGAGGTGTTCTTCTGAACAATAAGATGGGCGGGGCGGGAGGGGGGGCGGAAACTCCCGAAAGGGAAGGGTGTAGCCTTTTTCCACAATACTGATAACCCAAGTGTCCGTTGTAATAGTCTCCCACTTGTGGAGAAAATGCCGTAATCTTCCCCCTACAGGAGAGGAGTGAGTGGGAAATGGTGGAAGCCTAAGGCTGCTTTCCCTGCTGCACCCCTCCAGAGGACGAGGAAGAGGCAGAGTGCTGTTGAGAGGCTCCTCTGGTGCGGGCCCTACCTCTCCCTCTAAATGATCTATAGGGGTGAGAAGAGGCGGGTTGCTGGAACCTCCCCCGAAAGGAAGAGGAGGAAGAGCCACGTCCAAATCCACGAAACCTCCTAAAAAAACTGGAGGAGGCAGAAGAAGCGGCTTGCAGCCCTAATGACTTGGCTGTGGCCCTGCTTTCTTTAAACCTTTCCAAGGCCGAATCTGCTTTGGCTCCAAAAAGTTTGTCCCCATCAAACGGGAGGTCCAACAGGGTCGACTGCACGTCTGCAGAGAACCCTGAGTTGCGAAGCCAAGCCTGTCTCCTCGCAACCACAGCCGTGCCCATCGCCCTAGCCACTGAGTCAGTCGTATACGAACCCAGATTGGATAACCTGGGTTGCAGCAGCCTGGGCATCGGAGACGATATTCAAAATCCCTTGGGGAAGCTCCGTATGTGAAGATGTTATTTCGTCCATAAGACCATAGATGTACCTCCCCAAGATACATGACGCGTTGGTGGACTTCAACGCCATGCTGCAGGATGAGAATATTTTCTTGGACTGTGAGTCCAACTTCTTGGAGTCTCTATCCCCCGGCACCGTCGGAAAAGATCCAGGCGCAGATCTAGAAGAACAGGAGGCCTGGACCACCAAGCTCTCCGGCGTAGGGTGTCTGGACAGAAAGCCAGGGTCAGATGGTGCAGCCTGATACCTCCTGGCCACAGCCCTATGAACAGCCGAGGAAGATACCGGCTTCTTCCACACCTCCAACACCGGATCAAGCAAAGCCTCATTGAATGGTAAAAGAGGCTCCGCTGCAGTAGAGGCCGGATGCAGGATCTCAGTCAACAAATTCTGCTTCGCCTCCGCTACCGGCAAAGGCAATTCAAGAAAGTTAGCTGCCTTTCTTACCACAGCGTGAAAAGTGGCTGCCTCCTCAGTATACTCCCCTGGAGATGACAAGTTCCACTCAGGGGAAGTATCCAGCCCACTAGCTGTATCCAGTCCATGAAGACCCTCGCCAGAATCCTCTATCTCTCCTTCCTCCAAGACCCGTTGGTATTCCTGCTCCTCTAAGAGACGGAGAGCACGCCTCCTAGAATGTAGCCTCTCTTCAATATGCAGCGTCGACATGGCATCAGCCGAATTCGAGGAACGACGCCGATCGCCGGATCCATCCGACGCCATGTCCGGCGCCACAGGCAGCTTCGACGCCGAGGTAGGAGCCGGATGCAGAGAGGCGCGTCTCGGAGCCTCCGATGGTCCTGTCGGAGTCACTGGTCGAAACCCCGAAGTCGACGGGATGGAAACCTCCGGGCCGAAACCTCTGGGGCCACCGGAGCGGACACCGGAGTCGACACCGGCGCCGAGCCCACATTCCCTAAGGGGAGAAAGGGCATGAAGGGTGCTGGCCGTAGCGGCGCCGGAGCACCCAAGGTGAAAGCCAACGGCCCCGAAGGACCAGTTGGAGCACCTCCTGGAGCCATCTGCTGAAAGATGGTATACATCGCATTCAAAAATGCGGTATTATCGGCTCCAGGGGCAGGAAAAGCCGGATACTGGGGTGCCTGGATTGAAGGCGACCCCGACGCCATCCTCGACGTCTGCGACGCCGGAGAGAACACCTGAGGCTGCGTCACTTCAATCACTGAAGATGTCTGCCCAGGCGAAGTCGGCGAAGCCGGAGAAGGCAAAGGCGTTGATGGATGTGGAGTGACTGTGGAACTGACCTCCCAAGTCTTACGACGCCGAGCCGAAGGCGACCTCGATCGAGACCTCTGGCTGGGATGGCGCCGTGAATCCCTACAGCGCCGGGAATCTCGATGACGCCGATGAGTCTTCGGCGAGGAGGACTTCCTATGATGCTTCTTCTCCTTCCTCTTCGACTTCGCCATGAAGAGTTTAGACTCTCGCTCTTTTAGGGCCTTGGGATTCATGTGTTGGCATGAATCACATGTTGCGACGTCGTGGTCGGAGCTTAAGCACCATAAACAGTCCGAGTGTGGGTCCGTAATGGACATCTTGCCCCCACACTCCCGACAGGGCTTGAAACCAGACTTCCTCTGAGACATAGTAACTCTCAGATAAAAATCACGCAGCAGAAAAACACACTGTAACTTCGAAAGCAACAGTAGCTCCCTCGAAGATAACTGTTTCGAATGCACGGAAAAAAGGGAACTGACGTCGGCACGTCGGCGAGGACCTCTTATTGCCTGTATGACGTCAGACGGCGTTGCGTGGGCTAGAGTGACGTCCTCGTCGACGTGCAGAGACTAGGAAGAAGATTTCCGTCGAATGCTGGCGCCATAGGAGTATTCATTAGGTGAGGAATCCACAGGTAGTTGTATCCATCAGAAAGAACAGTTTAGTCTACACAATAGGTCACGTCCAAGCAAGTTAAAGGGCTTGAATCACAGACCACAAAATGGTGATAATTTTCAAATGAACCTATTTTTATGAGGACATATTCTGTTACAGGGTTGATCAATTGCTTATTTGGGACTCCTATAACCTATATTCTCTTTCCTGAAAGGGACAAGTTGGGCACCTCACCTGTTCTGACAGTGGAATGTGTAGCTCCAGTGTCAACTAGGAATGACACATCATGGCCCATAACATTGACATTTACATAGGGATCACGTTGACCTTTTTCTAAGGATGCACCTAGCATGCAGTCCTCATCGCCAAGGCTATCAGGTGGGAAAATATCTGAAAATTCCTCATCACTCAAATCCATCAGGGGAAACTGTGATGCTATCTGATTCACATTTGCATTTTTAATCTGATTTAAATTCTGTTGGGGAACAACCATTTGCTGGTGAGTTATTGGGACTTGTGGTACTTGCATCGGCTGTCCTGGGGACACATTTACATTTGCACTCAGGATTTCTGAACTCTTTGTGCTTGAACCTGATTATTTCCTTGCACCTGTGAAACTCCAACATTATGCAGTTGATTATTCACATTATGAAATGGACACTCCTATCACCAATGACCTAAATTTACAGACGCATGACACAGATTAGCTCTCTTCAAAGCCTGGACATCAAGAACACCAACACGTTGATCTACCTGAAAACTACATTCTTTACCTCTACCAACATTTGTCACCTGCTGTGGTACTTCTTGCATAATACCAGTATTCACCATCATCTGCGGACTCTGATCAGCTTTCTGTGCAGCTTTCAGTTGCATGACCATTACCTTCTCTTTCAACTTTTTCTGCTTCAATTCTAATTCATCACTACAATACTTGGCATATCGTAGGATTTCATCAATAGACTTATTCTGCCAACAAATCAGGTACTTCTGAATCAGTTTACTTACATTTGGCTTCAATCCTTCCACAAATCTGAACACAAAATGGCCCATATCTTAACTTTCTATAGTCTCTGTGTCACTATGTTGTTTGAAAGATTAAAGCAATCTCATGTAGTCAGCATGAGTTAACTCCTTTGACTTCTCAGCTGTCCTGGCAATCTTCTGCCAATGAATATCTTTTGGGGACATCTTGTTTTTCAGCAATTCATTCACCTTGTAATAATTTTTCATCACTTCTTCAGATGGTGCACCCATTACTATATCTCTTCGAGGTTCACTATTAAGCCAATCAACATTCACTTTGTATTCAGTCCACAAATCTGTCAGAACCACAATGTCAAACAACGTATTTAAATCCTCACACAGGCAATTTTTAAAGTTTCATGAACCTCTCTGTTTGCTTGTACTAATCCACTAGCTTTTCTCTCAATCATTGGTGAATGACAACATATCACCCCTACTCCAGGGTACGTGATCAAAACCTCCACCTGGTATCTCTCTCATGGGCATCATTTTCACACTATCCTCTGCTTGCTTTGCTCCTTCTGGAGGCACATTTTGCTTTGCTTTCTTATGATCTCTTTCCTTTGTCCATCTGCCTCCCTACTTTTTTATGGCTTCCCATTTCTGAACTTATCTAATCAACTCTTTAATATTCTTTTTCATTCCAAGAGATCTCATGTTAACGGTGTCCTTCGGGCTGAACTGTAATCTGTAACTTTTCTTTAAGGGCTTTGATTTCTCTAAATACTCATCATATTTCTCAGCAACCTCATCCAATCTCTCCTAAGCCTGTCCTGCACGTTGAGTATCGATTTGCACATAAATGGTAGTTGATCTTCTGTGTATGTTTCCAATTGGGCTGTGTCTAATGTTCCCAGTATCATTTCATTTGATTCCAATATCTGTCTGGACAAATTCACTGATCTATCTCTCTCTAGTGTTTATTCTGTTCTAGCATTGCAATTTGTTGTATCTGTCTCATCTTGAGAATGCATATCATTTAACCAATAAGTTAGCTGTTGTACAGTAAAATCTTATAAACTTATATTATTATTCTGTGGTAATTCTGCTCGTAATGGTCCTACATTCTGCTTATTTGAAGTAGCAGTTTGACATATTCTCTGGCGTGTTAAAGGGTTTTTCTCCTTGTGGAGAGCAGCAAACTTACCTTCGAAATCTGATCAGGTCTGGGCAAGAAATAAGGTGGGGTTCCCTGGGGAAACCTTGCATCAGGTGTAAATCCTGCCTGCTTGACATCAGGTTTGGATCTGCAATTTATGTAGGGGTCAATGTTATCACAAAGTGGCAGTTCTTTCCATCTCTGAAGTGTTTGATTACACAGATCACTGTATGGCAATTGGCGATATTCCAGCAGATGTAACTGTTGTGTCAGTAACAGTCAGGACATTTATTGAGTGGGCAGTACTACTAGATGTACCTGAAGCATACAAAGGAACAATGGAGCTTTAGTCGTGAGAACTGTTAATGTATTCAGACCCATATGATTTGTCTGATTATGAGGAGTTGTCATTCCTACACTCTGTCCTGTTAAGACACTACTGAAACTTTGTTGTGTTTGACTCAACGTAACATTTGACATTGACAGACTTGGACTAAACATTGGCACAGGTTGATTTGAGGTATAATTTTGTACAGGTGGATTCACATAAGGTGACTGCACCTTCTGATTCACATGAGAATTTGACACAACCCGATTCACAACTGGACTTGGCACAGGCTGAATTGTATTAGAACTTGAAACTGGTTGATTCACTACAGGAACTTGTGTCACTGAATTTGCAGGTGTATCGGGTACTATCCGATTTGGGGTATGTGCAACCGGAGAAGTTGGCACATATGGGGTTATATTTTGTGCTGCCTCACTTCTTGCACTGCCTCAACTGAGTGATACCGAGGCCAACAATTCATCAAGATCTGATTTATAAACTCATCACTGGAATCACTCTCATATGTTCCTGTCTTTTTATCCTCTGCTGCTGTGGTCTGTTCTACCTTTCCTGTCTTCCTTCTGGTCTTAGCAGGCAGATTTATGGAAAGTGGCGCTGCACCGAGTGCAGCGCCACTTTCCATGCTGCCCCTTAGCACCCCTCTACCGCCACCATGTGTGCACCATATTTAAAATACGGCGCACCATGGCGCAGGGTAGGGGGCAAGAGTGTCATCTTTCAGAGTACATAAGGCCCCATTCTAAAGAATGGAAGGCCCCTTTTAACGCCTGCTCTTGAGCAGGCGTTAAAAGTGCTGTAAAAAATGGTGTAAGGAAATCTCATAGATTTCCTTACACTATTTTTCCAGCTCCCCTAACGGGGGTACGCCCCTTTTGAATACATTATGTCTGGCGCAGGCATACTGTATCGCAAAGGGTTATGGGGTGGCGCAAAACATGCATTGCGCCACCCTGTAAATACGGCGCATTGATTTTGGCCTCGTTGGGCCACATTAATGTCAGAATAAATGACGTTAATATGGCGCAAGGTGGCGCTACAGGCCTATAAATATGCCACTTAGTGCTTTCACCATCTTCATTTGGAATAGCTGGAGACATTTTGACTCCCTTAATCACATTTGCTCTCCACATTTTCTGTTCTGCATTCCATCTAGCTTCTGTAAGTGTCTTAATTACTTTCTGCATTCTTCTCTTATATTTGTTTGTCATTTTCTCTCATGCTACGAGTTCCCAAAGACTAAGGGCTTCAAACTGTCTGTATTTTGGAGGCAGTTTCACCTCATACAGTATTCGCCTCAATTTGTCTAGAATTCTCAAATTAAATGTTCCACAATGGGGAAATGGTGAGGCACCTTTTTTCTTACTAATCCTGCACCATTGTTCAAGCTACAAACATGCATGAATAATTTAACAGATTACACATAATTACCTGGAGTTCCTTCGGGTGGGTTCTCTACACCCTCTCTAGCTGGAATGCATACATCTCCTCTTAATGCACTCTTTAAAGCTTTAAAAAATATAATTGTCAATCAAATTCAATTAAACACAATAACTTTTTGATTGAATCAGGAAGTAACTTCAATCCCACAATATTTCTCTCTCAATGTTTCAATTAATGCTGTGCTCTCCACCAAACTCCAGCGCAGCTTCACACCAACTGACCTATACCAGCATGACACACAAGGACATCACACTCACTTCTTTCAGCAATGCAGTCACTTCACAATTGTCTCCCACACAATCACTCACACACACCTAATACAATTATTGCAAGCAAAAACTAACAAACTGTCTACACACTACAGGGTAGGAACTTGAACACTTCAAAGCTATACAGAGAAACACTTTCCAGCTGTAGCTTTCACAGTCACACATCGAGTGAGACTTGACCAGCAATTCTCACTCAGTTGCTGCAGATCCACCATGTACACTCAGGATTTACTTAATACCAACCAATAACTCATACTTATTCAATGAATAACTATTGGCAATGTCAACAACATCTCATAATAAGTACTTCAATGAAGACAATAAATTAACCAAGTGTCTTCTACACTTATGCCTTATCCCAGGATCTTAGGCCACAACAGACCTGCCAACAACAACCGGGTACATTTAAAAAAAAACCAATGTATTCATTTTACAACACAGGAGCAAGAAAATGGTCCGAGCAATATCAGTTGTACAATACCATGGTCCCTTATCAATCCTTCATGAGTCCATTGCAGCTTCACAACACACCGACAGCCAAAGCCAGGTATGCTGTTATAGTGTGTACACAACCGTCTTATTCATGGTGCTTGTAGGTGGTGGCCCCTCCTTGTATTTGCAATTCCCCCTTAAGTGCCCATAGACAGCTAGCACATGGCTCCAGTTGTATTCCCTTATAGTCCGCCAGATCCTTCCAAATCTTGAAATGTTTCTGGCAGTAGCCCTGGACAGGTATATCAGATGTTCAAGCCCCATACATAGGTCACCTTCCAGGCCTTAAGAATGTCCCTCTTGGCTACTACCAGTCCCAGCCATAGCAGCACTTTCTGGTATTGCGTGCCCCAGACGTTATCAATAATATGAAGGAGTATGAGTTTGCGGTCTCAGGCAATGGCCTACTCAGCATGCTCTTGAGTCAACCCAGCACTCTTTCTCAAAAGCGGGCCATTCCCAGGCAATGCCAAAATGTGTGTGGTATGTCGCCATGTGGGTCATCACACCTCAGGCAGTTCCCCTCAGTGAACAGCGCCATGCAGTGCATTCGGGCTCTAGTGAGTGTGGGAAATCTCTAGTTGTAATAAACAGAACTGTTAGGCTACGACCGCCTCTCTTGGGGACTCCACTGCCTCCTTCCAGTTCTCATCCTCAAAGGGACCCAATCCCTCCCTCCCACTCCCTTTTGACTCCCTTCATCGGGTCAGGGAGATTGTGCAGCAACATTTTGTATACATCCAATACTACGTGCTCTTTACGATTCGTAAGGAGGATTTTAGCCTCCATTGGGGAAAACTCATGGATGTCCTCCACCGTCAACAGAGTAGGGAGAAGGGCATGGCAGAGCAGCACATACCAGAAGAATTGAGTATTATGCAAGTCCTAATCCTCTTGTGGGACCTGGAAGGACTTCAGCATCCCAGCATGGAGCATGCTTTCCTAGCCTAGAAATGCCTATTATATGTCAAGAGGGAAAATTCACAGAGCGCCGTAACTAGTGGGAGGCAACCCCTCTGCCACAATCGGGTCTCCAAAATGAGGCAGTCCATCCATCCTATTCACTTCATGGCTGTGCTCCAGATCTCGCGCACCACTCGTATGGTTGCAGAAGCGCTGTGAAGAACCTCCTTCCATACAGCAAGTGAGGAAGGTCCCAGTCTCCCAATAGCAAACCCTCAGCCACATTCGGCAAGTCTCGAAAGTCACAAAGCCACAACTCATTCACAATGAGCAGGTGGGCTGCCCACTAATAAAGGAGTATGTCTAGGGTGCCAGTCCCCTCATCAATCGTTGTTTATAACACTTCTCCAAGGCAATGTGGAGCGTACCTCCAGCCCAGAGCAGCGATCTAAGCAGTGCATTGACATTAGTGAAGAACCTCTGCTGACCATTGGAACCCTCAATAAAGCTCATCCACCCTCACCCAGGCTGCCAGCAGTTCAATAACCAGTGTAAAAAGCAAGGGTGATAACGGACAACGCTGGTGGGTGCCCAGCACCACTATCAGGCCCATATAAAGATGGAGTATATAACTTAGAAATTTCAGGCCAAATTCTACCTGGGACACAAGGCCAAACAGGAATGCCCAATCCACCAAGTTGAATGCCTTCCGAAAGTCAACGGACAAGAGGGCCCTCTGGCCTTGATAGGCTTTACTCAAAGCAATTGCATTGTGAACCTTCTGGACTTTATGCCAGATCGCCCGGTGGGGTATAAACCCTGATTGGTCTGTGTTCACCAAATAAGATATGACTCCTAGAAAACGTGTGGCTAACATTGTGGCCCATATTTTGCCTCCATATTAAGAAGTGATATTGGTCTGAAGTCCTAACAATGTGTACCCTCTGTTCCCGGTTTTGACAATCTCTGCTGTCCAGAGATTGAGGGGTAATTCACCAGTCTCCACGGCCTCATGGAAATTCTTCAGTATGAGGGGCCACTCTGCGGCCACACCAGGTGCCAGAATTTGGCTGGGAAGCCATTTGGCCTGATTGCCTTGCCTGCATGAAGCTGAGCCAGGGCTGCTCGCAGCTCCTCCCCTGTGACGTTGGCCTCCAGGGCCTTGCTTTCCTCCGGGGTCAGTCATGGCATCCCTAAGACCAAACATGAATTGGAGTAGGTCCTCGCAGGGGTTCGTGGGTCCGTGCTATGTAGTGAGCGGTAATTGGCAAATGTTTCCACAGTGGGTTTGTTCCCTCTTATCTGTCAGCGGACAGGCCACCGCGGCTCCCATCTCCCTCAGAGTACACAACCAATTCAGTTTTTGCTGGCCTTGTCACATCACCCTATTGATAGATTCCACTGCTGGTGGCTAGTCACGCTTCTCTCACGGCTTGTTTGAGGACCTGTAGGAGCAACGTTTGGGTTTCCAGCAAGCCTTGCAGGAGAGATTCCCCCTGTGTAAGCAAGTGTTGACTTTCTAAGGTCAGTATACAGTCTTCTAGGTTCAAGACTCTTTGCCTGGCCCTATCCCACTGGACTTTAGAGTAGCTAATTAGGCACCCCCTCAGAGTGGCCTTCTGAGCTTCACATAGGGTACCACTAGAGGTCACCGATCCCCTATTGCCCTCCTGGAACTGCTGGCAGGCCTGCTTGCACAGTTCTCTAAATTCTTCCTCCCTGAGACACAAACAGTCAATGCAACATCTCACCCCCTGTTCCTGGCACCCTGTGTCAACTCATTGCCATGGGCTGAGAGGCCATGAGTCATCAGGGAACATCTCGGACGCAGTGAGTTACCTGAGCAAGCATAAAGAAATAATCCAAATGAGAAAAGGAGCAATGTGCTCATGAGTAAAAGGTGTATCTCCTCTCCCCAGAGTGATGAGCCCTCCACTCATCAGTCAAATTCCAATTTTGTGCAAAACCCGACAACAGCGTATTCCCTTGGTCTGTTCCCATCACAGCTGAGGACCGATTCAGGCCTGTGTCACATACCCTGTTAAAATCCCCTAGGGCACCTTGGACAGTTCCCTAATAAAATCCCCAAGCTTCACCAGAAAGTCTGAACTATGACGGGCCGGGGCATAGACACTAATCAAAGAGAGGGGGAATCCACATAACGTGCCCATCACCACCACGTACCAGCTCCAACCATTGTGCCACACTCTAGAGACCACAAAGGGAACACAGGTCCAAAACAGAAACACCATGCCCCTTGAGCCACTATGAAAGCCTGAGTGGTATACCTGACTGTATCCCTTGCGAGCCAGCAATGGGCATCTCTTGCCAAGGAGGTGAGTCTCCTGGGGCAGTACTATGTCTGCATTGGCCCACAGGCCACCCTAATCACTGCTGCTCTCTTGGGTTTATCCAACGTGCCATTAACATTCCAAAAAAGGAACTTTAGCCTATTCATGGGTATCTGTCCTTGCTCAGTGTTCAATGGACTAGCATCGTGTGTCATGTCACCAGTGTGTCCATGTATTGAGTGGAAGGATTACATGTGACCCTGTGTGTAATGCTGTCCTTTGCCGCACCTGAAATGAAAATACAGACAGCAACAACTTCCCAACTCCTCACCCCACTCTCAACTTCCTTCCCATACTTTGTGAACTGGAAGTACCTGTAGTGGTGCAACTAGGAATCAAAGCCAACCAGGGTGTCATGTAGTACATGTCTTCTTTTTTGCCCATGTCCCTAACCCAACCAAAATCAACCCCAACAGAAAGAAAAACTGAAGATGTCGACCAACCATCAGCGAAGGCCCTGGCAGTATAGTTTAGATAAGCATCACCTGTTAGCAGGACCAACCCTGCAAATTATGGCACAACCAATGGGTCCTGCAGTGGATCGTCAAAGCTGGATACTGCTAAGTGTTGCTTCGGTGTCATGGGTAAGCCCCGGCAAGAGGCCACCCGGCGGGAATGTAGCAAACATGCCCTCCTGTTCCTGCATCGAAAACGCCTCCTCAGAGATGTGCTCTATTTCCTTGCGGGTCTCTGGCTGCTCCCTTTAGCACCTTCTTTCTTCTCGGGAGGCCAAATGATCCACCCGGCGTTGCAGCAGCCTCTCCTCCACACATTCCAAGACCAGCTCCGAGGTACCGAAGAAGATGGATTTGCTTTGAACCATTACCCTCAGGCGAGCTGTGAAGAGAAGCATATAGTTGATCCCCATAGCCCTCAGTTTTTGCTTGGCTCCTGAAAGGAGCAGCACTGTTGATGCACTTTCAGTTTCCGGGATTATCATCACCAGGCACGACTGATAAGTTAATTGGCAAGCTTTGTGTGCAGCCCTAAGCACAGCGACTTTGTCTGCATGATTGAGAACCCGCAGAAACAACAGATGTGATGGGGCTTCCACTGGGTGTCGGGCCAGCAGAGCTCTGTGAGACAGTTCCAATATGAAGCAATTCAAAACATCCTCCTTCGGGACCCAGTTGGAAATCCAGTCCCACATAAGTTTCATTGTCGTGGAACCCTCTGCCCCTTCTGGTATGCCCACCACATGAAGGTTGTTCCTCTGAGATATCACCTTTAAATCTTTGACCTGGGCCTCCAGCTGCCCCACGAGGTGCTGAAGCATGGCCAGGCAGCCGCTATGTGTCTTGGCCATATCTTCAACCTCTGACACCTTGTTCTCTACCTCTGTGACATGGTACATGGTGTTGCGGAGGTCCTGGCGGATGAGTGCAAGATCCACCTTGAGTTCCCCCATCTTGGTAGGCTTCAGGTGTTGAATTGCTAATGAGACCGAAGAGGTCTGCGGATCCGCATCCATTGGAGCACCTCCCCCCCGTCAGTCCCCCTCATTTACAGAGGTAGACTGCTTGGGTATTTGTCAATTTTTTGTTGAGAGACTACAGCCAGTTGTTTTATCTCTGGCCATGGCAAAGTCTCAATGGGGTGGGGGGGTGCTGTCCGGGGACTGACTCCTGCTCCGGGTTTAATTACAGAGGTGGCTACAAGCGAGTCCCCCAGGGGCCCTCTGCACAGACAGGGCCTGTCCTGGTATGAATCAATGTCTGAACTCTGGGGCAATGCCTCAAGCACACAGGCCAGCCACAGGGCCCATCACAGCCAGCCCTCTCCAGGGTCCCAGAAGATCCACAATCCACAATGCGGGGAGCCCATTTCCCAATCTACAATCAGTACCCTGAGATGGGGGCCTGAGGCTTCTTCCCAGCCCTGGGCCACCCCCAAAACTCAGTCCACCAAGAAAGGGGGGCCTCCCAGGCCAACTGGTATTTAGAATGCCTGGGGGAGGTGGCTCCGTGTCATCATCTCCCGGTCTCCTGTGTGGTGCAGTCTAGAGGGTGCCACCCCAGTCACAGCTGCAGGGCACAGTACTGCTGGGAGGCTGCAGTCACTCAATGAATGTCAGTGCAGGTGGGAGGAAGGCCTCAAAGGTCACCACCTGTTGCTCATCAGTGCCTAGGCCGCACCTGACCGCTCTTCCTGCAGGTGCACGAGGCCTCTCCACCATAGAGCTCAGGCTGGCTTGCATCCGCACAGGCACAACTTCACCACTCTGCCACTGGGCCTGCTGTGCCTTTGCCCGTTGAAGCCCTCTGCCATCACCTACAGACTGTCGGGGCCTTTCAAGGGGGCCACTGTCTTCAGGTGGCCCCCAGGCCCTTCTGCTCACACTTTTTGTCTCAGGCTCAGCCGCTGCAGAAGCCGTCACTACTGCAGCCTGCTCCTCTTTGCATCCTCCAGGCCACGTGGTCCACGTCCATTGGTCTCTTTCAGCCGCTCATGCTAAAAGTGGTCCTCGGCGATGGTAATGCATATTAGAACTACCCTACAGTTCAACCCGGGCCGGATGGCTCCGGGGAGCGGCAATACACTGCGAATGCACTGTCAGGTACACAGAGCTCCTTTTCAGAGTGCCCTCCATCTTCACTGGAATAGCCGCTCCCTAACCGTGACATTTTTTAGATGAAAGTGCCACAATCAAATGAGTACTACAACTCCACAAAACACTTCACAACATCACACTTTATTGCAATCTTCAGGCCAAAAGCAATGCAAGCGTAAAACCCTCTTAATGCTCACAAATCTGTCACTTGAAGGCACAATGCTGGAACTTCATCAGGCTTCGGAACGAACCATGAGACATAATTCTGAGTGGATAGTCTTTGGGCTGGGCAATAGCATGGGACCAATCATACCTCCCTAGTACTAAACTTGAATGGCTCTTCCTCCTTCTGGGATGAACCAATCCTCAGCTACGAGATCTGCTGGAGCATTTTCATCCTTCGCCGGAATGAATGCTCATTGAGGCCAGGGGATCCTTGGACTGTGTATAGGATGTTGTAGAACCATTAACACAATTTCACTGCAAACTAATTACGTTACACAGTATGACCATTATGGTCAGACAAGGAAAACTCCAGTCAGAAATAAAGTTAAGGGATTTGTTACAAATGTAAGCTCAAAGTCATGTAGAATATCCACAAGACAAAGTTATAAAGATACAAAATCACCAAGGGTTGGCCAAGGTGCTGAAATAATGTCAGGCGAACTAACATTAATAATGCTAACCATTCAAGAAGAACAATGCAAAACATCAACAAGATTATCTTAGATACAAAAATCAAGCAGTGCTCAGATCTGACAAGCATCAAGGCAATTTCAAATCAGCAGAGTTAAATTTAGAAGGGCACAGGGAAACCCTACAAAACCAAATCAGGGAAGAACATGTGTGATGCGGAACTCATTCGGGCAAAAGACAAAAAGAACAAAAAGGGCACCAAGAATTATGAAAAAGGTATTCTCGGGCAACAAGATACTAACTAAGATGGGCAAAAGAAAGTCACAAAGGGAAAACGTCAGAATATCAGATGCTCTATCAAGAGTCTTTCTGCAGGGATTAGGAAGAAAATCTCTAAGACTTAGTAAGGCATTGCTAAGGGGCAAAGCAGAGAGAAAGGTAACTTTCCACGGGGTTCTGCATGCTGGGTTCATCATCTGCTAGGGTTCTGGAAGATCTCTGACCCAAATTCAACTGGTCATGGCATATCAAAGTTCCTATGACAATCTGATTCACTCTGGGCAAAAGTTCATTTTACGTTAAAGGGCCGTCATCCAATAGAAATTGATCATACAACTCCAAGTTGAAACATTAACACATCTTTCCAGGTCTGTCATGGGAACATCATCCATCCATGTAGCGCCACACAAGTTTCAAACAAATGTTTAAATTGCTAGTCTACAGTCCAGAATGTTTCTCATCCAAGGTTGAATATCTACAACTCTTTAAAAAAGGGGTCTGTTACCAAACCTAGCCTTCTAATGGAAACTAAGGGCCTGATTCTAACTTTGGAGGACGGTGTTAAACCGTCCCAAAAGTGGCGGATATACCACCTACCGTATTACGAGTTCCATAGGATATAATGGACTCGTAATACGGTAGGTGGTATATCCGCCACTTTTGGGACGGTTTAACACCGTCCTCCAAAGTTAGAATCAGGCCCTAAGTCTAAAAGAAAGTTCATGTTAAGGAAATGAATTAGCATTTGCAGCACAATCACGAAAAAGAGGGCCTAGCAGGCCTCACTTAGGCTAATGTAAGTGAATTCATACAGCACACATTAAATTATTAAATAAAACACATTTTAATACACAAACTGTTAATTCTTTATAAATAATTCTTCATTACCATTCATATTTCAATACCTTTAATTGAAATAACTCTGTTAATACATTTCAGTCAGTATAACGTGGAACTGCATTTCTCTATTTTTGCAAAAACATTTAAATCATTAATCATTAGAATGTCAATATAGTTTCAATACATACTATTAGTCTAGTGTCTATTGGCCAGGTGTATGAAAAAAGCCTTTTGCGAATCAGAAATAGCGATTTCTAAGAAATCGCTATTTCTGATTCGCAAAATGCAATGTATCATATTTGCGATTCGGTAATAGCGATTTCTTAAAAATCGCAAATGCTATTACCGAATCGCAAATTGCCATACCGGCCCCCATTCGCATCTATGGGCCCATATTTGCGAATATTTTGCATGTCCCAAATTGCGAATTCCTAACTGGAATTCGTAATTTTGAGAAATGCAAAGTCCAGGGTGCTGGAGGCCGAAGGCCCCCTCTGTTGCACCCCAAAAAAAAATTTAACAACATGTAAGGTGCACACATGCCAAAAGGGCATGTGTGCTTCACATTTTAATTTTAAAAATGCATTTTTAATGTATTTTTACAATTTTCACATGATTACCACCAAGTTCAACTTGGTGGTAATAGCGATTCTTTAATGCCCAATTCGCATTAAGGAATTGCTTCATACATGTGCTTTAGAAATCGCAAATAAGGATTCCTTATTTGCGATTTCTTATTTAGAGAGCTGCAATTTGCGACTCTCTAAACAGGGTCGCAATTTTAAGGAATCGCTATTTTAGTGATTCCTTAAAATTGCATTCTGAATGCCTTTGATACATTCTGAAAGGGCTTTTTGCATTTGCAAACGGGCATTCCCACCGTTTGCGAATGCAAAAAGCTTTGATACATCTGGCCCTATATTTCCCCTTAAAAACAGTTTAATCCTTCAAACATTTAGTTAACCCAGGGTTTCTAACCTTAGTCTAACCGAATGCACGTTTAAATGACTTCTCAGTGCAACTTTCTACAATCAAACTATTAGTACTTTAGTTAACATAATGCACAAACTGTCTCTGTGACATGAGGGATGGCATTAATTGTAAATGAGGGGGTTAGGCCCGTCAAATTGGGTTATTTTGACAGGTCAAGTTTGCAATTTAAAACTGCCCACCTCGGCTACTGGTGGCATCCTGCAGTCATGTTTTGCATGGCCACTTTAGTGGTGGCACAATATGCGCTGCAGTCCACTAGTGACATTTACCTTACAGGCCCGGGGACTCTTAGTACCATATACTAGGGACTTAAAGGTAAGTTAAATATGCCAATTAGGAGTATTTTCAAAATTGATATGTTTTAGGGGGCAGAGCTCATACACTGAGGACTGGTTAGCAGAGTCCTGGTGCGCAGTCACAAAACCAGAAACCTCAGTCCAGAAAATAGAGCTGAATATGCCAAAAAGAGGTATTTTTTTATAGTTGTTACTTGCTGAAAGAAGTATTACTTTTTTGCACCAATATCTACTTACCGATAGAAGCGCTACTCAAATATAACTGTATGCCTAGATATGCCAGTCTGGACAAGTAACTGTGACACAATGTCTATTGTACAATAGGTAGGTGCCCTAACAGTAGCCAAATATGAAACAACTGGCAAATAGCACACAAGTTTTAACTTCTCAGCATCTCACATTCCGTGGTACCTTTATAAACCTATGTTGTGAAAGTGACCCAGCTTATATATATTTAAATAACATATGTAAATTAAAAAATTGTTTGAGAAATAATCATGTATGCTTTTTTTCTCAATAAGATCAGCTATGGATCAGCGTTGGCTGTATTGAGTGATAAAGTGCAGTTTCCATCTTTTCTCCGGACTGTTGCAAGTGCGGGAACCAGAATCCATGCATTCATAGAGCTGTGTGTTCATTTTGGTTGGACTTGGATTGGAATTTTGACCTCAGATAATGACTATGGACTGGAGAATGGTCAGAAACTACTGAAGGAGGCGCCTAAGAATGGCATTTGTGTTGAATTTTATGAATCCCTACCCACACAGATGACACAGAAATCATTAACTCATGTGGTCAGTGTCATACGACGGTCTACATCAAGTGTCATTGTGTGCTTAACCTATTCACCTCAGATGATTCCGTTTTTAAATGAAATCTCTGCGCAAAAAGTCAGTGGAAAAGTTTGGATTGCAAATGGAAGTTGGTTTCCTTCTCCGGTATTTGCCATTAAACATTTATGGCAAACGTTGGATGGTACATTAGGATTTGCAGTGTACACTGGAGAGATTCCTATGTTTAAGGAATTTCTCTATAACATCCATCCGTCCAAATTTCCAAATGACATCTTTATGAAACAGTTCTGGGAAGAAGCATTTAGATGCCAATGGCTGGAACATCTGAACAAAACAACCACTGAAAATGAAGCAAAAGGAAAAAGAATTTGTACCCAAACAGAAACACTGGAAACTCTTGACGAGTCACAATATAATGTTCATAACTTCAGAAATCCTTACTTAGCTTATAACGCCATCTATGCCTTAGCACAAGCACTACATGATTTGAAGTCTTGTACACCTGAAAGTGGACCTTTTGCCAGAAGGACCTGCGCAGATTATCCCGATTTTCAACCTTGGCAAGTAAGAATCTTCCAAATATGTTTGACTCTGTGATCGATTTCAATAGTTTTTATATTTTTACTATGTACGTTTTCATATCCTATGTAGCGGTCGCTTCTCTGTACCCTTGTTTTTGCCTCCTCCACAGGTTCCTCCTCCATCCATTAGTCCCTAGAGTTGTAATTTAATTGTGCTCTGTGATCAAGCCCTCTAAAGTGCTCACTAGATAGCATTAAACACCATGCAAAAACTATTAAATAAAATCCTCAGATTTCTCATTTTACAACATCAATTAGGATACATTGTTTACTCTAATTCTGAAAGTGTGTAACGTTGGTTATACTATAGCTTTTTCCATTGTGCTAGAATATTATGTAAGATACATACATTCAGAGACACATTAATGTCTCTATAGTTGAAGTTGGCACCTTACTCCGTAGGATGGCTAATTTTTACACCGTTTGCTTTGGACCCCTAAACTAATGTGAAGCAGACATTCGTGAAAGAGTCCTGTTAACGTACCAAACTTGGTTCTATAACAAAGCGGATTATGATTTGAGGGGCGCGACTGCCCACCTCAAGTAATAATATCACTCATTGTCAGGGTAAACAGTCCACGTCACTAAATTAACACAAGCTCAACCATCTGGTAGCTATGGGTACAGAGTATACAGGCTTAATTTAGGGTAATGTGTAAAGTATTTAAGCAGTACCAAAATAGTAGTAAAGTCAAAACACCAAACAAGAATCCCAAACTGAATTCGAAAAATAGGGTAGAATTTAATAAACAAATGACAGCAAAACAACAAAAATGCTACAAAGGGAACCAAAAGAATAAGTTACTTACCTTCGGTAACGCTTTTTCTGGTGGATACAGTAACTACCTGTGGATTCCTCACCAAAAGAATTCTCCCCTCGCGCCAGCCTCAACGGAAATTTCTTCTAGCTCTGCACGTCGACGATGACGTCACAATCGCCCGACTCCACGCAACGCCGTATGACGTCATCCAGGCAATAAGAAGCCCTCGTCGACGTGCAGATGTCAGTTATCACTATTTTTTACGTGCCATAGATGCGAACAGGTTGACCCTAAAGAGTACATATTCATCTCGAATTAATGAAAATAGAACATTTATTATAATAACATATAATAAATAACAGTAATGAATGCTCAATACAAGAGAGAAATATATATATAAGTCAAGTCCAAACATGTCTTCACTGAACCATCTTAATTTGCAAAGGAAATGTGTATACAGATATCACAACTATATACATGAATCAGCTACATACATATATACAAGACCAAGGATGCTCACCCAAGGATTTCTCGGTTTGACCAGTCAGGCAACGGGGAGGTGGGTGGGACCGTGAGGAATCCACAGGTAGTTACTGTATCCACCAGAAAAAGCGTTACCGAAGGTAAGTAACTTATTCTTCTGATGGATACACCTACCTGTGGATTCCTCACCAAAAGAATAGAGTCCCAAAGCAGTACTAACTCCGGAGGTGGGTGCCTGAATGGTCAAACCAAGAAATCCTGCAGCACCGAGCGAGCAAAATGGTCATCCCGCCTAACCTCAGAATCCAAAAAGTATAGAGGGATGCCCAGGTCGCTGCCCTGCAGATGTCAGCCACAGGAACACCTCTAGCCAAAGCTGATGAAGCTGCTTTAGCCCTGGTGGAATGGGCACGAAGCCCCACAGGTGGTTCTTTCTTCGCCAAAGAATAACAAATCTTAATACATAGAATGACCCACCTGGATAGCGTTCTCTTGTGGACCGCTCTACCTTTCCTCTTCCCCACGTATCCAACGAAGAGCTGATCATCCTGTCTGAACTCTCTCATCCTGGTGACGTAGAAGCTCAGCGCTCTTCATGGATCCAGCTGGTGGAGCCTCTCTTCCTCCTTGGATGGGTGAGGTGGAGGGTAAAAGGAAGAGAGAGTAATCGACTGCCCCAGGTGAAAGGGTGTAACAACCTTCGGTAGGAAAGCCGCCTTGGTCCTTAACACCATTTTGTCCTTAAAGAAAGAAAGGTATGGGGGTTCTACACTAAGAGCCTGAAGCTCACTAACCCTTCTGGCAGATGTTATGGCCACCAGGAAAACAGTCTTGAAAACTAGCAACCGTAAAGAGCAAGAATGCATCGGTTCAAAAGGGGACCCCATTAGAAATGCTAAAACTAAGTTAAGGTCCCACTGAGGCATAACGAATGGTGTTGGTGGAAATTTGTTAGTGAGCCCCTTTAGAAACCTTAAAACAATAGGAGATTTAAAGAAGGATGGCTGATCAGGAAGGCACAGAAAAGCGGATAGCGCGGATAAATAACCTTTGACTGTGGCAATCGCACAACTCTTCTGTGCCAGACAAAGAGCAAATGACAATATGCCAAATAAACCAGCTTTTAAGGGATCAATTCTGTTCTCTCCACACCAGCATGCAAATTTAGCCCAACGACTAGCATAGATTGATTTGGTGGAGTGTCGCCTGGCCGATAAAATAACATCCACCACTTCTGGTGGGAGAGAAAAGGAACTCAGATTTCCCCGTTCAATCTCCATGCATAAAGATGCAGGCTCTGGAGGTGGGGGTGTAGAATCTGCCCCTGCGACTGCGAGAGAAGGTCTACCCTGTAAGGGAGACGGAGCGGCGGGCACTGAGAGAGTTGGAGAAGGTCTGAATACCACACCCTTCTTGGCCAATCTGGAGCTATTAAGATGACTTGGGCTCAGTCTTGGCGGATCTTCCTCAGAACTCGAGGAATCAAGGGTATGGGGGGAAACGCGTAAAGCAACTGACCCTTCCAGGACATCTGAAACACGTCCCCCAAAGCTCCTTGCACCGGATGCTGGAGGCTGCAAAACAGCGGGCACTGCGCATTCTTTTGAGTTGCAAACAGATCTATTTGTGGATATCCCCACATCCGGAAGATTTACAGAACCAGATCTGGATGAAGACGCCACTCGTGGTCGACCGAGCTGCGTCGACTGCGAACATCCGCACGCACGTTCAGGACTCCGGCCAAATGATGTGCTACCAAGCAAATCCTGTGGTCCTGAAGCCAGGACCAGAGTCGAAGAGCTTTTCTGCAGAGAAGATACGACCCCACTCCTCCCTGTTTGTTTATATACCACATCGTGGTAGTGTTGTCCGTTAGAATCTGGACTGACTGACCGCGAATGGAAGGGAGGAAGGCCTTGAGAGCCAGACGTACTGCCCGCAATTCCAACAGATTAATGTGAAATCTCTGTTCTACCGGAGACCAAAGGCCTTTGACCTCCAGGTCCCCCAGATGAGCTCCCCACCCTAGAGTGGAAGCATCCGTTACTACCGGGGCCACTGGTGGCAGCAGCGAGAACAGCCTTCCTTGTGACAGGTTGTCGACCGCTGCCCACCATTGAAGATCCACTGCAGCGTTTCTGGAGATCTTTATCGACTCCTCGAGATCCCCTTTGTGCTGAAACCACTGCCTGCGGACGCACCACTGAAGAGCCCTCATGTGCCAGCGTGCATGAGTGACCAATAGTATGCAAGAAGCGAACAGACCGAGCAGTCGAAGGACCTTGAGGAATGGAACTACCGCTCCATTTCGAAACATTGGAACCAAAGCCTGAATGTCCTGGACCCGCTGGGGCAGAGGAAGGGCTCGATTCAATGTCGTATCCAATACTGCCCCTATGAACAGGAGGCGTTGAGAGGGCTCCAGGTGAGATTTGGGTACATTGACTGAAAAACCCAGGTCGTACAACTGAGTTGTTGATTGGAGATGTCGCCGTACGAGCTCCGGAGTCTTGGCTTTGATCAACCAATCATCCAGATAGGGAAACACCGCTATCCCCTTTTTTCTGAGCTCTGACGCTACCACCGCCATCACCTTTGTGAAGACTCGAGGTGCTGAAGTAAGACCAAACGGGAGGACCGCAAACTGATAATTCTGCGATCCCACTACAAACCGGAGATACTTCCTGTGCGATTTGAGGATCGGAATATGAAAATATGCACCCTGCAAATCGACCGACACCATCCGGTCTCCTTCGTTCAACGCCAAAAGAACCTGTGAAAGGGTCAGCATTTTGAACTTGTCCTGTTTGAGGAACCAATTCAAAACCCTCAGGTCCAAAATCGGTCTCAACCGACCATCCTTTTTGGGGATCAGGAAGTATCTTGAATAACAGCCCTGACCCCTCTCCTGCTCGGGAACCAACTCTTGCGCCTTTTGCCAAAAGGGTGAATACTTCCTGTTGTAATAGGAGAAGATGGTTTTCCGAACAGAAGGATGGGCAGGGAGGGAAGGGAGGAGGGAATTCCCAAAAGGGAAGAGCGTACCCCTTCTTCACAATGTCGATGACCCAGGAGTCTGATGTTATAACCTCCCACATCGGAAGAAAATGGGCAAGTCTCCCCCCTACCGGAGACAAGTGGACAGGGAGTGGAGGAGGACTACGGCTGCTTTCCTTGCTGCACCCTTTCCGAGGAAGAGCCAGAGTGCTGCTGGGTGGCTCCTCTTGTTCGGACTCTGCCCCTGCCCCTGAAAGATCTGTATGGCAGGGTGGATGCAGTCTGTTGTGGTCCTTGAAATCTGCCACGAAAGGAGGAGCCACGTCCAAATCCCCTAAACCTCCTGTAACCTCTAAAGGAGGATGAGGCAGATGACTGAAGCCCCAGTGATCTCGCAGTAGCTCTGCTCTCCTTAAAACGTCCCAGAGCAGAATCCGCCTTTGTCCCAAAGAGCTTCTCGCCATCAAAGGGTAGATCGAGAAGAGTCGCCTGCACGTCAGACGAGAAGCCAGATGAACGTAGCCAAGATTGTCTTCTAGAAACTATGGTCGTGCCCATAGCTCTAGCCAGTCTGAAGTGTCCAATCCCGACTGGATCACCTGAGTGGCTGCCGCCTGGGCGTCCGCTAGCAGTTGCAACATTTCCTGGGACAAGTTCGGGTGGCCTTTCGCTTCCTCCATAAGGGCATGGATGTAACGTCCCAATATGCAGGTCGCGTTGGAAGACTTTAAAGCCATGCTACAAGAAGAAAAGGTATTTTTAGCAGTATGGTCCATCTTCTTCGATTCCCTGTCCGCAGGTGTTCCGGGAAACGAGCCAGGGGAGGACCTGGATAAACAAGAGGCCTGAACCACTAAACTCTCCGGTGTTGGGTGTTTGGAGAGAAACACAGGATCACCTGGTGCCGCCTGATAGCGACGAGCCACCGCCCTGTTGACAGCAGCGGTAGACACAGGTTTCCTCCAGATGTCCTTAATAGGATCCAGTAGTGCCTCATTAAAAGGTAAGAGAGGTTCTGCAGTTATGGAAGTTGGGTGCAAAACCTCCATCAATAGATTTCTCTTAACTTCCACAGCTGGAAGGGGAAGGTCTAAAAAGTCCGCAGCCTTCCGAATAACAGCTTGGAAAGATGCTGCTTCCTCAGTGAACTCTCCAGGGGAAGCTAGATCCCACTCCGGGGAGGTATCTATGCTGCTCGCTGTATCAGGACCCTGGAAGTCACCAGAAGGCTCCAAAACCTCACCCTCTTCCAGGTGCTGCCTTGAATATTCTTCCTCCTCCAACAGTCGCAGAGCCAGACGTCTGGATCGAAGCCTTGACTCCAGACCCGGCGTCGATAAGGCATCGACCGACACCAAAGATCTCCATCGGCGCCGAACCTCGGATCCATCCGACGCCGGACTCTCCGGCTCCACAGGAACCTTGACTGTGGACTGGATCCGAGGCGACTCCAACGGCGCCGTAGCAGGTGTAGCAGGTCTCCTCTGCGACGTCAAGGGCATCGGCGCCACTTCAGGTGCAGCAGGCAAAAATGGAGTGAAAGGCGCTGATTTGTAAGATACCAGAACACCCAAATTAAAGGCTAAAGGGCCAGACAGACCTGCTTGACTCGGCACCATGGAAGTAAAAATGTTAAACATGGCGTTCAAGAACGCCGTAGGATCCGTTCCCGGAGTCGGGAAAGCCGGGTATTGTTGCTGCACCAGCGCCGGCATAGACGCCGAAGAGGGGCCAGGTAACTCCTGGCTAGGAGAACCCTCTGGCCTTAGGGGAGGCTCGACCTCGAAGACCGACCCGGGTGACGTCAGGGTCTTAGGAGGTGGAGAGGTAACGGTCGGGCTAATCTCCCACGTCGGACGGCGCCGAGCTGACGGAGAAGCCGATCTCGATCTGGACCGTCCCTTGCTCGGTTGGCGCCGGGAACCGTGACTGCGCCGAGAGTCACCATGGTGATGATTAGATCTTGAAGATCTTGAAGAAGACTCCCTCCGATGACGCCTCTCCTTCTTTTTCTTGGACAGGGCCAAGAACAATTTTGCCTCCCTCTCTTTGAGTGCCTTAGGGTTCATGCGCTGGCAAGAGCTGCATGACCTGACCTCATGGTCGGAGCTAAGGCACCAGAGGCAGTTCTCATGGGGATCGGTAACAGACATCCGACCCCCGCACTGGTTACATGGTTTAAAGCTGGATTTCCTTGGCTGCGACATTGTAACCGTCGTTCGAAACTGTAGCTCCCTGTGAGCCTCGAAGAAAAAAATGTTACACGGAGGCACGGAAAAAAGGGAACTGACGTCTGCACGTCGTCGAGGGCTTCTTATTGCCTGGATGACGTCATACAGTGTCGCGTGGTCAGGCGGTTGTGACGTCATCGTCGACGTGCAGAGCTAGAAGAAATTTTCGTCAAGGCTGGCGCGAGGGGAGAATTCTTTTGGTGAGGAATCCACAGGTAGGTGTATCTATCAAAAATGTGCATTTTTAAAGTTTTAATTAAAAATACCGCCAAAAGGAGATAAGCCCCAATGATAGTGTATGGCAGTGCTATACCAAGACCGAAATGTCATTTTATGCAGATCATGATGTAGCCCATGTTGGATATACTAAGTGGATTGCTCTCAGTGAAAGTGTGGAAGTCGAATAGTTCAATGTTTTTAAGTCCCAGTTCTGAAAGGGAAGTGTTAGACTTTTCACTTGGTGTGGTGCCCCTTAACTTTTTGCCTTTGTTTCCCAGGTTGTTGATGTGTGCTGGACTCTGATTTTGCTGTTTTTGTTACTCCTGGCACTTTACCAGTGCTAACCAGTGCTAAAGTGCTAGTGCTCCTATACAAAATATGTAGGTAATTTGTTCATCCATGATTGGCATATTTGATTTATTAGTAAGTACCTAGTACAGTGCACTACAGGTGCCCAGGGCCTGTAAATCAAATGCTACTAGTGGGCATGCAGCATTGGTTGTGCCACCCACGTTAGTAGCTCTGTAAGCATGGCTCAGACCTGCCACTGTAGTGTCTGTGTGTGCAGTTTTAAACTGTAAATTTGACTTGGCAAGTGTACCCACCTACCAGGCCTAAACCTTCCCTTTTCTTACATGTAAGGCACCCCGAAGGTAGTCCCAAGGTAGCCCCAAAGGCAGGGTGCAGTGTATGGGTAAGGTAGGGCATATTGGCCCTCATTACAACCCTGGCTGTCGGTGATAAAGTGGCGGTAATACGGCCAACAGGCTGGCGGTAACTACCGCCAAATTATGACCATGGCGGTGACAACTCCGATAGACAGCCACTTTACCACACTGACCGCCAGGGCAGAAACAACAGCCACCACGGCAGTAGCCACCTAGAGCCAGGCGGAAATCAATTTTCCGCCCACCATATTATGACCCCTGAAACTGACACCTTTTCTGGGGCAGTACCAACTACATCAAAAGCCTGGCAGAAACAGACCTCAGAAGGGAAAGGACTTACCTTTGGAGATACAGGGAAGAACCACAACACCATGGAGCCCGAGCTGCAAATATTTCCCAAGATATTTTACGTCCTGCTCCACCACGAACAACAACAACGGCGAAGGCAGCCACGGTGAGGACAGCCGCCTAGCACACAGGGGAGAGGAAAAAGAAAGTAACTTACACCCGCAACACACACCCCCCCACCCCCAACACCATACACACAATCAGATGCAGTAAGTGAACATATTTACCCCGTACCCCTCAGGAATAATGCAAAGACAATATGAATAGATGAAAGTGAGTGTAATAATATAAATACAGTAAAAATACGAACATTCAATCCAAAAGTATATACATATGTACATTACAAGGTACACTGCCTAGTCCTCAATGTGCGTGGGCCAAAGGGCCACATGACAAAGTCCAAGGCCCCATCTGTCTCCTGCACCAACAAGGTGAGAACACTGCAGGGGTATCAGTTGGAAAATAGGCAGGCACCTCAGGGGGGCGGGGAACTGGGAGCAGCTCAGCCAGCAGATGGAACAAATCCACTGGGTCTGGAGGGGGCAACATGCCCTGTGCTTGGTCCTGGGGAGTGCAAGGCCACAGTCTCTCAAGTGGGTGACTTGCCCACTGGCTCTGGAGGGAGCAGCATGCCCTGTGCTCGGTCCTGGGGGTGCAAGGCCACAGTCTCTCAAGTGGGTTGTTAGAGATGGGGTCTTTGATTGACAGTCAGGTTACCCCCTGTTCAAGCAAGGATCCTCACTCTAGTCAGGGTAAAAGAGAATCACCCTCAGCTAACCCCTGCTTACCCCCTTGGTAGCTTGGCAGAGCAGAGTAGAGCAGAAGGCTTAACTTCAGAGTGCTAGGTGTAAAGTATTTATACCAACACACACAGAAACTTAATGAAAACACTACAAAATTACACAACACCAGTTTAGAACAATAGGAAATACTTATCTAAACAAAACAAGACCAAAATGACAAAAATCCAACATACACAAGTCAAGTTATGAATTTTGAAAGATTAAACTCAAAAATCACGCTTAGAAACACAAAATGCTTTGATGAGGTGTTAACACAGCGTCATGACAGAGTCGTTCCCAACAAGTCGACACCAGCGGTGCCGGACACGGAGTCGGGTAGACCCCCAAGTACAGTACCTTTGGTGAAGAGTGAAAACAAGTCAATGCGCGAAGTCTGGGATCGCTGCGTCAGTGCGAAACGTTAAATCCACACACTTCAAGTGGCGCCGGTCACAATGTGGTGTGGTGACTTCCACAGAGTCACGGACTTCAGGGGGACTGCAGTGGCGTCGGGCCTGCGATGATCGTCGTGTTCCAGCGAAGGTCACGGCGTCGGGTGCAGGTGGCGTCACCGGATTCAGCAGCGGCATCGGTCCGAAGTCGTCCGAAGTCGATTTCCTTGGATTTCCACCAGCTTTCCTTTCAAGGGCCCAGGGACTGGATAGGGCACCACTTGTCAAAGCAGGAGTCTCTCCAGAGACTCCAGGTGCTGGCAGAGAGAAGTCTTTGCTGTACCTGAGACTTCAAACAACAGGAGGCAAGCTCTAAATCAAGCCCTTGGAGATTTCTTCACAAGATGGAAGGCATACAAAGTCCAGTCTTTGCCCTCTTACTCTGGCAGAAGCAGTAACTGCGGGATAGCTCCACAAAGCACAGTCACAGACAGGGCAGCACATCTCCTCAGCTCTTCAGCTCTTCTCCAGGCAGAGGTTGCTCTTGTTTCCAGAAGTGTTCTAAAGTCTGTGGTTTTGGGTGCCCTTCTTATACCCAATTTCTTTTTCGAAGTACTTCAAAGTAAAGTTCTTTTGAATGTGAAATCCTGCCTTGCACAGGCAAGGCCCCAGACACTCACCAGGGGGTCGGAGAAAGCATTGTGTGAGGACAGGCACAGCCCTTTCAGGTGTGAGTGACCACTCCTCCCCTCCCTCCTAGCACAGATGGCTCATCAGGATATGCAGGCTACACCCCAGCTCCCTTTGTGTCACTGTCTAGTGTGAGGTGCAACCAGCCCAACTGTCAAACTGACCCAGATAGGGAATCCACAAACAGTCAGAGTCACAGAAATGGTATAAGCAAGAAAATGCTCACTTTCTAAAAGTGGCATTTTCAAACACACAATCTTAAAATCAACCCCAAACTCCACATGTCCATCCGCTCCCAAAGGGAATCTACACTTTAATCAGATTTAAAGGTAGCCCTATGTTAACCTATGAGAGGGACAGGCCTTGCAACAGTGAAAAACGAATTTAGCAATATTTCACTGTCAGGACATATAAAACACATTACTATGGCCCTAATTACAACATTGCTGGTAAAAGGTGCTTACAGCCGTGCAGAAGACCGCCAATACACCGCCGCGGCCACGGAATTCCGCCACAGCTATTATGACACACATCTCGGAATCCGCCGAAATTCAGACACCCACACAACTCGGCCACACCAAAGGTCAGTGATAAACTGCCGAAAACAAATCCTCCACCTCCACTCCAACAGAAACACGCCCATGCTAGTACAACCCATGAATCAAACGCGGTATTCCATTGGCGGTACACACCGCCGCGCTCAGAATACACACATATCTCCAAAACAATGCCACATTGGACAATTCAAAGTATACACACCTGATACACATACAAACAACACTCCCACACACCCAATCCAATATAAAACACACACCCACATCACCCACAAACCCCTACGACCAGAAATTTAGACGAAGGCCAGAGAGACAGCACAGCAAAGACAACCCCACCATACAGAGGCACACAACACCACCACCCACACAACATCCACGCACAAAACACCACACATCATTACACATCACCACACACATCAACACACACCGCCCCACACATCACACACACCACCCCATGGCATGCCAAAGACACCCCCGCTTTTCCGAGGAGGAGCTCAGGGTCATGGTGGAGGAAATTGTCCGGGTAGAGCCACAGCTATTTGGCTCACAGGTGCAGCACACATCCATAGCCAGGAAGATGGAGCTATGGCGCAGAATAGTGGACAGGGTCAACGCTGTGGGACAACACCCAAGAAATGGGGAGGACATCAGGAAGAGGTGGAACGACCTACGGGGGAAGGTGCGTTCAACGGTCTCCAGGCACAACATCGCGGTTCAGCGGACTGGCGGCGGACCCCCACCTCCTTCCCCACAACTAACAACATGGGAGGAGCAAGTCTTGATCATCATGCATTCTGAGGGCCTCGGAGGAGTCAGTGGAGGATGGGACACTGGTAAGTCAAATCTTAACTATCAGATCCCCCACCCTACCTGCATGCTATCACACACCCCCACCCTCACACCCTCCCCTATCACTACAACTCCTCACTAATGTACTAATAACACAAACTACACATCCCAACACCAAACTCTGCATGTCAAAACTAAGCATGGACACCCATCACCTAAGCATGCCCACTGCACATACCCATAACAACCCCCTAACCATCATCACACAAGCCCCCACACAGGAATGCTTGCACTGGGGTACACAAACACCCACCCATTGCACACCATCACACACACTCATGCAATAATCATGCTCTTATGCCCCTGCAGGATCACGAAGGACGTCACCACATCAGAGGGTCCAGACAACACCACTCCACCCACAGAAGAGGCCTAGTGTGACAATAGCAGCTCTGCCCTACTGGAGCCTGATGACCAGCCCGGACCATCGTGGGCCTCGGGACAGTCGGTTCCCCTTGCATAGGCCCAGCCCAACACTGACCTTCCACCCTCTGGTAACACCAGCACAGCACCCACCCAGCGGGCCCAAACCTCCGTACCCAGGACAGGTCAATCAGCGGTGTGTCCACCACTACAGGGAACCCAGGGTAACCCACCACCCCAACAACAACAGGGACCTGAGGGCAGTGGTAGTGGGCACACGGTCCAGGGGACGGAGGCACAGGAACACAGGGGAACTGGGAGGACTGCTGTGCGACAGGGGGCGGACAGGCCCAGGGAACCCACTCTCCACGAGGCCCTATCCTCCATCATGGGAGCATACCACCACTCCCAGGAGACGATGGCGACGGTCCTGGTCAAGTTTCCAGACACCCAGCGCATGCAGGAGGACCAGTATTTGGGGTTCAGGGAGGAGCTCAGGACCATCAGCTCCGCCCTGGGCACCATCGTAGAGGTGCTGAAGGACATACAGCAGACCCTGAGGGACACCGTGGCACTCCAAGGGGCCCCCGACACTAGCCAGGACGATGAACTGCCCACCACCTCCGCCGGCGCTAGTGGACAGGACGCCCCGCCACAGGACCCCCACACCAGCACCCCACCCCCTGCAGACGGACAACCACCACGCAAGCGGTCCCTGAGAGCCAGGAACAGGACAGAGCAAGATGGCAAGACCCCGCCAGGAAATAAGACCACCCTGATTGTCCCCCCACTGTCCCACTTTGTTACCCTGTCCATACATGAACTGCCCCAGCTCCACTTCCTATGCCCATATGGGCAGTGCACCTGTGAGACTAATAGACTGGACTCTGCCATGGACGTTCCTCCGCCATCACCCATCACCATTTTACCACCCCCTCCCATTTGTGAGCACTTCAATAAACACCCTTGAAACACCAAACAATCTGGAGTCAGTCTATGATTTGGCAAAATTTTATATCTATGACAGTGTCAAAATGTGTTAAGAGATGTAAAGGCAACATACCAATGTCACACATCACAAGTCCTTGAAGGATGCAAGTAGATGACACACGTTGGTAACCACACCTGTGAAACCGTAATGGAAAGATACAACTCAATTACCAAATAATCCCATGAAATAACACACAGGATAGAGGAGGACGTGTGACAGTGAATGTAATGGTAAAAATGAAAATGTTCTCACCTGTGTGTCACTGGAAATATTGCTGTATGACTGACTCCCTGTTGTCATTGTCTTCTTCCTCAGCTTCCTCCTCATCACTGTCCACAAGCTCCACAGGCTCCACAGCTGCCACAACACCGTCATCTGAACCATCTTCCTGCAGAAAAGGCACCTAGCGTCGCAAAGCCAAATTATGAAGCATCGAGCAGGCGATGATGATCTGGCACACCTTCTTCAGTGAGTAGAATAGGGATCCACCTGTCATATAGAGGCACCTGAACCTGGCCTTAAGGAGGCCGAAGGTGCGTTCGAACACCCTCCTAGTCCGCCCATGGGCCTCATTGTAGCGTTTCTCTGCCCTGGTCCTGGGATTCCTCACTGGGGTCAATAGCCAGGACAGGTTGGGGTAACCAGAGTCCCTTAATAGCCACACACGGTGCCTCTGGAGTTGACCCATCATATCAGGGATGCTGCTATTCCAATGGCGCCGTAGCAGGTGTAGCAGGTCTCCTCGGCGACGTCAAGGGCATCGGCGCCGCTTCAGGTGCAGCAGGCAAAAATGGAGTGAAAGGCGCTGATTTGTAAGATACCAGAACACCCAAATTAAAGGCCAAAGGGCCAGACAGACCTGCTTGACTCAGTGCCATGGAAGTAAAAATGTTAAACATGGCGTTCAAGAACGCCGCAGGATCCGTTCCCGGAGTCGGGAAAGCCTGGTATTGTTGCTGCACCGGCGCCGGCATAGACGCCGAAGAGGGGCCAGGTAACTCCTGGCTAGGAGAACCCTCTGGACTTAGGGGAGGCTCGACCTCGAAGACCGACCCGGGTGACGTCAGGGTCTTAGGAGGTGGAGGGGTAACGGTCGGGCTAATCTCCCACGTCGGACGGCGCCGAGCTGACGGAGAAGCCGATCTCGATCTGGACCGTCCCTTGCTCGATTTGCGCCGGGAACCGTGACTGCGCCGAGAGTCACCATGTTGATGATGAGATCTCGAAGATCTTGAAGAAGACTCCCTCCGATGACACCTCTCCTTCTTTTTCTTGGACCGGGCCAAGAACAATTTTGCCTCCCTCTCTTTGAGTGCCTTAGGGTTCATGCGCTGGCAAGAGCTGCATGACTTGACCTCATGGTCGGAGCTAATGCACCAGAGGCAGTTCTCATGGGGATCGGTAACAGACATCCGACCCCCGCACTGGTTACATGGTTTAAAGCTGGATTTCCTTGGCTGCGACATTGTAACCGTCGTTCGAAACTGTAGCTCCCTGTGAGCCTCGAAGAAAAAAACGTTACACGGAGGCACGGAAAAAAGGGAACTGACGTCAGCACGTCGACGAGGGCTTCTTATTGCCTGGATGACGTCATACAGTGTCGCATGGTCAGGCGATTGTGACGTCATCGTCGACGTGCAGAGCTAAAAGAAATTTCCGTCAAGGCTGGCGCGAGGGGAGAATTCTTTTGGTGAGGAATCCACAGGTAGGTGTATCTATCAAAAATGTGCGTTTTTAAAGTTTTAATTAAAAATACCGCCAAAAAGAGATAAGCCCCAATGATAGTGTATGGCAGTGCTATACCAAGACCGAAATGTCATTTTATGCAGATCATGATGTAGCCCATGTTGGATATACCAAGTGGATTGCTCTCGGTGAAAGTGTGGAAGTCGAATAGTTCAATGTTATTAAGTCCCAGTTCTGAAAGGGAAGTGTTAGACTTTTCACTTGGTGTGGTGCCCCTTAACTTTTTGCCTTTGTTTCCCAGGTTGTTGATGTGTGCTGGACTCTGATTTTGCTGTTTTTGTTACTCCTGGCACTTTACCAGTGCTAACCAGTGCTAAAGTGCTAGTGCTCCTATAAAAAATATGTAGGTAATTGGTTCATCCATGATTGGCATATTTGATTTATTAGTAAGTACCTAGTACAGTGCACTACAGGTGCCCAGGGCCTGTAAATCAAATGCTACTAGTGGGCATGCAGCATTGGTTGTGCCACCCACGTTAGTAGCTCTGTAAGCATGGCTCAGACCTGCCACTGTAGTGTCTGTGTGTGCAGTTTTAAACTGTAAATTTGACTTGGCAAGTGTACCCACCTACCAGGCCTAAACCTTCCCTTTTCTTACATGTAAGGCACCCCGAAGGTAGTCCCAAGGTAGCCCCAAAGGCAGGGTGCAGTGTATGGGTAAGGTAGGGCATATTAGCCCTCATTACAACCCTGGCTGTCGGTGATAAAGTGGCGGTAATACGGCCAACAGGCTGGCGGTAACTACTGCCAAATTATGACCATGGCGGTGACAACTCCGATAGACAGCCACTTTACCACACTGACCGCCAGGGCAGAAACAACAGCCACCACGGCAGTAGCCACCTAGAGCCAGGCGGAAATCAATTTTCCGCCCACCATATTATGACCCCTGAAACTGACACCTTTTCTGGGGCAGTACCAACTACATCAAAAGCCTGGCAGAAACAGACCTCAGAAGGGAAAGGACTTACCTTTGGAGATACAGGGAAGAACCACAACACCATGGAGCCCGAGCTGCAAATATTTCCCAAGATATTTTACGTCCTGCTCCACCACGAACAACAACAACGGCGAAGGCAGCCACGGTGAGGACAGCCGCCTAGCACACACGGGAGAGGAAAAAGAAAGTAACTTACACCCGCAACACACACACCCCCACCCCCAACACCATACACACAATCAGATGCAGTAAGAGAACATATTTACCCCGTACCCCTCAGGAATAATGCAAAGACAATATGAATAGATGAAAGTGAGTGTAATAATATAAATACAGTAAAAATACGAACATTCAATCCAAAAGTATATACATATGTACATTTCAAGGTACACTGCCCAGTCCTCAATGTGCGTGGGCCAAAGGGCCACATGACAAAGTCCAAGGCCCCATCTGTCTCCTGCACCAACAAGGTGAGAACACTGCAGGGGTATCAGTTGGAAAATAGGCAGGCACCTCAGTGGGGCGGGGAACTGGGAGCAGCCCAGCCAGCAGATGGAACAAATCCACTGGGTCTGGAGGGGGCAACATGCCCTGTGCTTGGTCCTGGGGAGTGCAAGGCCACAGTCTCTCAAGTGGGTGACTTGCCCACTGGCTCTGGAGGGAGCAGCATGCCCTGTGCTCGGTCCTGGGGGTGCAAGGCCACAGTCTCTCAAGTGGGTTGTTAGAGATGGGGTCTTTGATTGACAGTCAGGTTACCCCCTGTTCAAGCAAGGATCCTCACTCTAGTCAGGGTAAAAGAGAATCACCCTCAGCTAACCCCTGCTTACCCCCTTGGTAGCTTGGCAGAGCAGAGCAGAGCAGAAGGCTTAACTTCAGAGTGCTAGGTGTAAAGTATTTATACCAACACACACAGAAACTTAATGAAAACACTACAAAATTACACAACACCAGTTTAGAAAAATAGGAAATACTTATCTAAACAAAACAAGACCAAAATGACAAAAATCCAACATACACAAGTCAAGTTATGAATTTTGAAAGATTAAACTAAAAAATCACGCTTAGAAACACAAAATGCTTTGATGAGGTGTTAACACAGCGTCATGACAGAGTCGTTCCCAACAAGTCGACACCAGCGGCGCCGGACACGGAGTCGGGTAGACCCCCAAGTACAGTACCTTTGGTGAAGAGTGAAAACAAGTCAATGCGCGAAGTCTGGGATCGCGGCGTCAGTGCGAAACGTTAAATCCACACACTTCAAGCGGCGCCGGTCACAATGTGGTGTGGTGACTTCCACAGAGTCACGGACTTCAGGGGGACTGCAGTGGCGTCGGGCCTGCGATGATCGTCGTGTTCCAGCGAAGGTCACGGCGTCGGGTGCATGTGGCGTCACCGGATTCAGCAGCGGCATCGGTCCGAAGTCGTCCGAAGTCGATTTCCTTGGATTTCCACCAGCTTTCCTTTCAAGGGCCCAGGGACTGGATAGGGCACCACTTGTCAAAGCAGGAGTCTCTCCAGAGACTCCAGGTGCTGGCAGAGAGAAGTCTTTGCTGTACCTGAGACTTCAAACAACAGGAGGCAAGCTCTAAATCAAGCCCTTGGAGATTTCTTCACAAGATGGAAGGCATACAAAGTCCAGTCTTTGCCCTCTTACTCTGGCAGAAGCAGTAACTGCGGGATAGCTCCACAAAGCACAGTCACAGACAGGGCAGCACATCTCCTCAGCTCTTCAGCTCTTCTCCAGGCAGAGGTTGCTCTTGTTTCCAGAAGTGTTCTAAAGTCTGTGGTTTTGGGTGCCCTTCTTATACCCAATTTCTTTTTCGAAGTACTTCAAAGTAAAGTTCTTTTGAATGTGAAATCCTGCCTTGCACAGGCAAGGCCCCAGACACTCACCAGGGGGTCGGAGAAAGCATTGTGTGAGGACAGGCACAGCCCTTTCAGGTGTGAGTGACCACTCCTCCCCTCCCTCCTAGCACAGATGGCTCATCAGGATATGCAGGCTACACCCCAGCTCCCTTTGTGTCACTGTCTAGTGTGAGGTGCAACCAGCCCAACTGTCAAACTGACCCAGATAGGGAATCCACAAACAGTCAGAGTCACAGAAATGGTATAAGCAAGAAAATGCTCACTTTCTAAAAGTGGCATTTTCAAACACACAATCTTAAAATCAACCCCAAACTCCACATGTCCATCCGCTCCCAAAGGGAATCTACACTTTAATCAGATTTAAAGGTAGCCCTATGTTAACCTATGAGAGGGACAGGCCTTGCAACAGTGAAAAACGAATTTAGCAATATTTCACTGTCAGGACATATAAAACACATTACTATGGCCCTAATTACAACATTGCTGGTAAAAGGCGCTTACAGCCGTGCAGAAGACCGCCAATACACCGCCGCGGCCACGGAATTCCGCCACAGCTATTATGACACACATCTCGGAATCCGCCGAAATTCAGACACCCACACAACTCGGCCACACCAAAGGTCAGTGATAAACTGCCGAAAACAAATCCTCCACCTCCACTCCAACAGAAACACGCCCATGCTATTACAACCCATGAATCAAACGCGGTATTCCATTGGCGGTACACACCGCCGCGCTCAGAATACACACATATCTCCAAAACAATGCCACATTGGACAATTCAAAGTATACACACCTGATACACATACAAACAACACTCCCACACACCCAATCCAATATAAAACACACACCCACATCACCCACAAACCCCTACGACCAGAAATTTAGACGAAGGCCAGAGAGACAGCACAGCAAAGACAACCCCACCATACAGAGGCACACAACACCACCACCCACACAACATCCACGCACAAAACACCACACATCATTACACATCACCACACACATCAACACTCACACCGCCCCACACATCACACACACCACCCCATGGCACGCCAAAGACACCCCCGCTTTTCCGAGGAGGAGCTCAGGGTCATGGTGGAGGAAATTGTCCGGGTAGAGCCACAGCTATTTGGCTCACAGGTGCAGCACACATCCATAGCAATGGAAGATGGAGCTATGGCGCAGAATAGTGGACAGGGTCAACGCTGTGGGACAACACCCAAGAAATGGGGAGGACATCAGGAAGAGGTGGAACGACCTACGGGGGAAGGTGAGTTCAACGGTCTCCAGGCACAACATCGCGGTTCAGCGGACTGGCGGCGGACCCCCACCTCCTTCCCCACAACTAACAACATGGGAGGAGCAAGTCTTGATCATCATGCATTCTGAGGGCCTCGGAGGAGTCAGTGGAGGATGGGACACTGGTAAGTCAAATCTTAACTATCAGATCCCCCACCCTACCTGCATGCTATCACACACCCCCACCCTCACACCCTCCCCTATCACTACAACTCCTCACTAATGTACTAATAACACAAACTACACATCCCAACACCAAACTCTGCATGTCAAAACTAAGCATGGACACCCATCACCTAAGCATGCCCACTGCACATACCCATAACAACCCCCTAACCATCATCACACAAGCCCCCACACAGGAATGCTTGCACTGGGGTACACAAACACCCACCCATTGCACACCATCACACACACTCATGCAATAATCATGCTCTTATGCCCCTGCAGGATCATGAAGGACGTCACCACATCAGAGGGTCCAGACAACACCACTCCACCCACAGAAGAGGCCTAGAGTGACAATAGCAGCTCTGCCCTACTGGAGCCTGATGACCAGCCCGGACCATCGTGGGCCTCGGGACAGTCGGTTCCCCTTGCATAGGCACAGCCCAACACTGACCTTCCACCCTCTGGTAACACCAGCACAGCACCCACCCAGCGGGCCCAAACCTCCGTACCCAGGACAGGTCAATCAGCGGTGTGTCCACCACTACAGGGAACCCAGGGTAACCCACCACCCCAACAACAACAGGGACCTGAGGGCAGTGGTAGTGGGCACACGGTCCAGGGGACGGAGGCACAGGAACACAGGGGAACTGGGAGGACTGCTGTGCGACAGGGGGCGGACAGGCCCAGGGAACCCACTCTCCACGAGGCCCTATCCTCCATCATGGGAGCATACCACCACTCCCAGGAGACGATGGCGACGGTCCTGGTCAAGTTTCCAGACACCCAGCGCATGCCGGAGGACCAGTATTTGGGGTTCAGGGAGGAGCTCAGGACCATCAGCTCCACCCTGGGCACCATCGTAGAGGTGCTGAAGGACATACAGCAGACCCTGAGGGACACCGTGGCACTCCAAGGGGCCCCCGACACTAGCCAGGACGATGAACTGCCCACCTCCTCCGCCGGCGCTAGTGGACAGGACGCCCCGCCACAGGACCACCACACCAGCACCCCACCCCCTGCAGACGGACAACCACCACGCAAGCGGTCCCTGAGAGCCAGGAACAGGACAGAGCAAGATGGCAAGACCGCGCCAGGAAATAAGACCACCCTGATTGTCCCCTCACTGTCCCACTTTGTTACCCTGTCCATACATGAACTGCCCCAGCTCCACTTCCTATGCCCATATGGGCAGTGCACCTGTGAGACTAATAGACTGGACTCTGCCATGGACATTCCTCCGCCATCACCCATCACGATTTTACCACCCCCTCCCATTTGTGAGCACTTCAATAAACACCCTTGAAACACCAAACAATCTGGAGTCAGTCTATGATTTGGTAAAATGTTATATCTATGACAGTGTCAAAATGTGTTAAGAGATGTAAAGGCAACATACCAATGTCACACATCACAAGTCCTTGAAGGATGCAAGTAGATGACACACGTTGGTAACCACACCTGTGAAACCGTAATGGAAAGAAACAACTCAATTACCAAATAATCCCATGAAATAACACACAGGATAGAGGAGGACGTGTGACAGTGAATGTAATGGTAAAAATGAAAATGTTCTCACCTGTGTGTCACTGGAAATATTGCTGTATGACTGACTCCCTGTTGTCATTGTCTTCTTCCTCAGCTTCCTCCTCATCACTGTCCACAAGCTCCACAGGCTCCACAGCTGCCACAACACCGTCATCTGGACCATCTTCCTGCAGAAAAGGCACCTGGCGTCGCAAAGCCAAATTATGAAGCATCGAGCAGGCGATGATGATCTGGCACACCTTCTTCAGTGAGTAGAATAGGGATCCACCTGTCATATAGAGGCACCTGAACCTGGCCTTAAGGAGGCCGAAGGTGCGTTCGAACACCCTCCTAGTCCGCCCATGGGCCTCATTGTAGTGTTCCTCTGCCCTGGTCCTGGGATTCCTCACTGGGGTCAATAGCCAGGACAGGTTGGGGTAACCAGAGTCCCTTAATAGCCACACACGGTGCCTCTGGAGTTGACCCATCATATCAGGGATGCTGCTATTCCAACGGCGCCGTAGGAGGTGTAGCAGGTCTCCTCGGCGACGTCAAGGGCATCGGCGCCGCTTCAGGTGCAGCAGGCAAAAATGGAGTGAAAGGCGCTGATTTGTAAGATACCAGAACACCCAAATTAAAGGCCAAAGGGCCAGACAGACCTGCTTGACTCGGCGCCATGGAAGTAAAAATGTTAAACATGGCGTTCAAGAACGCCGCAGGATCCGTTCCCGGAGTTGGGAAAGCCTGGTATTGTTGCTGCACCGGCGCCGGCATAGACGCCGAAGAGGGGCCAGGTAACTCCTGGCTAGGAGAACCCTCTGGCCTTAGGGGAGGCTCGACCTCGAAGACCGACCCGGGTGACGTCAGGGTCTTAGGAGGTGGAGGGGTAACGGTCGGGCTAATCTCCCACGTCGGACGGCGCCGAGCTGACGGAGAAGCCGATCTCGATCTGGACCGTCCCTTGCTCGATTTGCGCCGGGAACCGTGACTGCGCCGAGAGTCACCATGGTGATGATGAGATCTCGAAGATCTTGAAGAAGACTCCCTCCGATGACGCCTCTCCTTCTTTTTCTTGGACCGGGCCATGAACAATTTTGCCTCCCTCTCTTTGAGTGCCTTAGGGTTCATGCGCTGGCAAGAGCTGCATGACTTGACCTCATGGTCGGAGCTAAGGCACCAGAGGCAGTTCTCATGGGGATCGGTAACAGACATCCGACCCCCGCACTGGTTACATGATTTAAAGCTGGATTTCCTTGGCTGCGACATTGTAACCGTCGTTCGAAACTGTAGCTCCCTGTGAGCCTCGAAGAAAAAAACGTTACACGGAGGCACGGAAAAAAGGGAACTGACGTCAGCACGTCGACGAGGGCTTCTTATTGCCTGGATGACGTCATACAGTGTCGCGTGGTCAGGCGATTGTGACGTCATCGTCGACGTGCAGAGCTAGAAGAAATTTCCGTCAAGGCTGACGCAAGGGGAGAATTCTTTTGGTGAGGAATCCATAGGTAGGTGTATCTATCAAAAATTTGCGTTTTTAAAGTTTTAATTAAAAATACCACCAAAAAGAGATAAGCCCCAATGATAGTGTATGGCAGTGCTATACCAAGACCGAAATGTCATTTTATGCAGATCATGATGTAGCCCATGTTGGATATACCAAGTGGATTGCTCTCAGTGAAAGTGTGGAAGTCGAATAGTTCAATGTTTTTAAGTCCCAGTTCTGAAAGGGAAGTGTTAGACTTTTCACTTGGTGTGGTGCCCCTTAACTTTTTGCCTTTGTTTCCCAGGTTGTTGATGTGTGCTGGACTCTGATTTTGCTGTTTTTGTTGCTCCTGGCACTTTACCAGTGCTAACCAGTGCTAAAGTGCTAGTGCTCCTATAAAAAATATGTAGGTAATTTGTTCATCCATGATTGGCATATTTGATTTATTAGTAAGTACCTAGTACAGTGCACTACAGGTGCCCAGGGCCTGTAAATCAAATGCTACTAGTGGGCATGCAGCATTGGTTGTGCCACCCACGTTAGTAGCTCTGTAAGCATGGCTCAGACCTGCCACTGTAGTGTCTGTGTGTAGTTTTAAACTGTAAATTTGACTTGGCAAGTGTACCCACCTACCAGGCCTAAACCTTCCCTTTTCTTACATGTAAGGCACCCAAAGGTAGTCCCAAGGTAGCCCCAAAGGCAGGGTGCAGTGTATGGGTAAGGTAGGGCATATTGGCCCTCATTACAACCCTGGCTGTCGGTGATAAAGTGGCGGTAATACGGCCAACAGGCTGGCGGTAACTACTGCCAAATTATGACCATGGCGGTGACAACTCCGATAGACAGCCACTTTACCACACTGACCGCCAGGGCAGAAACAACAGCCACCACGGCAGTAGCCACCTAGAGCCAGGCGGAAATCAATTTTCCGCCCACCATATTATGACCCCTGAAACTGACACCTTTTCCGGGGCAGTACCAACTACATCAAAAGCCTGGCAGAAACAGACCTCAGAAGGGAAAGGACTTACCTTTGGAGATACAGGGAAGAACCACAACACCATGGAGCCCGAGCTGCAAATATTTCCCAAGATATTTTACGTCCTGCTCCACCACGAACAACAACAACGGCGAAGGCAGCCACGGTGAGGACAGCCGCCTAGCACACAGGGGAGAGGAAAAAGAAAGGAACTTACACCCGCAACACACACACACCCACCCCCAACACCATACACACAATCAGATGCAGTAAGAGAACATATTTACCGCGTACCCCTCAGGAATAATGCAAAGACAATATGAATAGATGAAAGTGAGTGTAATAATATAAATACAGTAAAAATACGAACATTCAATCCAAAAGTATATACATATGTACATTACAAGGTACACTGCCCAGTCCTCAATGTGCGTGGGCCAAAGGGCCACATGACAAAGTCCAAGGCCCCATCTGTCTCCTGCACCAACAAGGTGAGAACACTGCAGGGGTATCAGTTGGAAAATAGGCAGGCACCTCAGGGGGGCGGGGAACTGGGAGCAGCTCAGCCAGCAGATGGAACAAATCCACTGGGTCTGGAGGGGGCAACATGCCCTGTGCTTGGTCCTGGGGAGTGCAAGGCCACAGTCTCTCAAGTGGGTGACTTGCCCACTGGCTCTGGAGGGAGCAGCATGCCCTGTGCTCGGTCCTGGGGGTGCAAGGCCACAGTCTCTCAAGTGGGTTGTTAGAGATGGGGTCTTTGATTGACAGTCAGGTTACCCCCTGTTCAAGCAAGGACCCTCACTTTAGTCAGGGTAAAAGAGAATCACCCTCAGCTAACCCCTGCTTACCCCCTTGGTAGCTTGGCAGAGCAGAGCAGAGCAGAAGGCTTAACTTCAGAGTGCTAGGTGTAAAGTATTTATACCAACACACACAGAAACTTAATGAAAACACTACAAAATTACACAACACCAGTTTAGACAAATAGGAAATACTTATCTAAACAAAACAAGACCAAAATGACAAAAATCCAACATACACAAGTCAAGTTATGAATTTTGAAAGATTAAACTCAAAAATCACGCTTAGAAACACAAAATGCTTCGATGAGGTGTTAACACAGCGTCATGACAGAGTCGTTCCCAACAAGTCGACACCAGCGGCGCCGGACACGGAGTCGGGTAGACCCCCAAGTACAGTACCTTTGGTGAAGAGTGAAAACAAGTCAATGCGCGAAGTCGGGGATCGCGGCGTCAGTGCGAAACGTTAAATCCACACACTTCAAGCGGCGCCGGTCACAATGTGGTGTGGTGACTTCCACAGAGTCACGGACTTCAGGGGGACTGCAGCGGCGTCGGGCCTGCGATGATCGTCGTGTTCCAGCGAAGGTCACGGCGTCGGGTGCATGTGGCGTCACCGGATTCAGCAGCGGCATCGGTCCGAAGTCGTCCGAAGTCGATTTCCTTGGATTTCCACCAGCTTTCCTTTCAAGGGCCCAGGGACTGGATAGGGCACCACTTGTCAAAGCAGGAGTCTCTCCAGAGACTCCAAGTGCTGGCAGAGAGAAGTCTTTGCTGTACCTGAGACTTCAAACAACAGGAGGCAAGCTCTAAATCAAGCCCTTGGAGATTTCTTCACAAGATGGAAGGCATACAAAGTCCAGTCTTTGCCCTCTTACTCTGGCAGAAGCAGTAACTGCGGGATAGCTCCACAAAGCACAGTCACAGACAGGGCAGCACATCTCCTCAGCTCTTCAGCTCTTCTCCAGGCAGAGGTTGCTCTTGTTTCCAGAAGTGTTCTAAAGTCTGTGGTTTTGGGTGCCCTTCTTATACCCAATTTCTTTTTCGAAGTACTTCAAAGTAAAGTTCTTTTGAATGTGAAATCCTGCCTTGCACAGGCAAGGCCCCAGACACTCACCAGGGGGTCGGAGAAAGCATTGTGTGAGGACAGGCACAGCCCTTTCAGATGTGAGTGACCACTCTTCCCCTCCCTCCTAGCACAGATGGCTCATCAGGATATGCAGGCTACACCTCAGCTCCCTTTGTGTCACTGTCTAGTGTGAGGTGCAACCAGCCCAACTGTCAAACTGACCCAGATAGGGAATCCACAAACAGTCAGAGTCACAGAAATGGTATAAGCAAGAAAATGCTCACTTTCTAAAAGTGGCATTTTCAAACACACAATCTTAAAATCAACCCCAAACTCCACATGTCCATCCGCTCCCAAAGGGAATCTACACTTTAATCAGATTTAAAGGTAGCCCTATGTTAACCTATGAGAGGGACAGGCCTTGCAACAGTGAAAAAAGAATTTAGCAATATTTCACTGTCAGGACATATAAAACACATTACTATGGCCCTAATTACAACATTGCTGGTAAAAGGCGCTTACCGCCGTGCAGAAGACCGCCAATACACCGCCGCGGCCACGGAATTCCGCCACAGCTATTATGACACACATCTCGGAATCCGCCGAAATTCAGACACCCACACAACTCGGCCACACCAAAGGTCAGTGATAAACTGCCGAAAACAAATCCTCCACCTCCACGCCAACAGAAACACGCCCATGCTATTACAACCCATGAATCAAACGCGGTATTCCATTGGCGGTACACACCGCCGCGCTCAGAATACACACATATCTCCAAAACACCGCCACATTGGACAATTCAAAGTATACACACCTGATACACATACAAACAACACTCCCACACACCCAATCCAATATAAAACACACACCCACATCACCCACAAACCCATACAACCAGAAATTTAGACGAAGGCCAGAGAGACAGCACAGCAAAGACAACCCCACCATACAGAGGCACACAACACCACCACCCACACAACATCCACGCACAAAACACCTCACATCACTACACATCACCACACACATCAACACTCACACCGCCCCACACATCACACACACCACCCCATGGCACGCCAAAGACCCCCCCGCTTTTCAGAGGAGGAGCTCAGGGTCATGGTGGAGGAAATTGTCTGGGTAGAGCCACAGCTATTTGGCTCACAGGTGCAGCACACATCCATAGCCAGGAAGATGGAGCTATGGCGCAGAATAGTGGACAGGGTCAACGCTGTGGGACAGCACCCAAGAAATGGGGAGGACATCAGGAAGAGGTGGAACGACCTACGGGGGAAGGTGCGTTCAACGGTCTCCAGGCACAACATCGCGGTTCAGCAGACTGGCGGCGGACCCCCACCTCCTTCCCCACAACTAACAACATGGGAGGAGCAAGTCTTGATCATCATGCATTCTGAGGGCCTCGGAGGAGTCAGTGGAGGATGGGACACTGGTAAGTCAAATCTTAACTATCAGATCCCCCACCCTACCTGCATGCTATCACACACCCCCACCCTCACACCCTCCCCTATCACTACAACTCCTCACTAATGTACTAATAACACAAACTACACATCCCAACACCAAACCCTGCATGACAAAACTAAGCATGGACACCCATCACCTAAGCATGCCCACTGCACATACCCATAACAACCCCCTAACCATCATCACACAAGCCCCCACACAGGAATGCTTGCACTGGGGTACACAAACACCCACCCATTGCACACCATCACACACACACATGCAATAATCATGCTCTTATGCCCCTGCAGGATCACGAAGGATGTCACCACATCAGAGGGTCCAGACAACACCACTCCACCCACAGAAGAGGCCTACAGTGACAATAGCAGCTCTGCCCTACTGGAGCCTGATGACCAGCCCGGACCATCGTGGGCCTCGGGACAATCGGTTCCCCTTACACAGGCACAGCCCAACACTGACCTTCCACCCTCTGGTAACACCAGCACAGCACCCACCCAGCGGGCCTAAACCTCCGTACCCAGGACAGGTCAATCAGCGGTGTGTCCACCACTACAGGGAACCCAGGGTAACCCACCACCCCAACAACAACAGGGACCTGAGGGCAGTGGTAGTGGGCACACGGTCCAGGGGACGGAGGCACAGGAACACAGGGGAACTGGGAGGACTGCTGTGCGACAGGGGGCGGACAGGCCCAGGGAACCCACTCTCCACGAGGCCCTATCCTCCATCATGGGAGCATACCACCGCTCTCAGGAGACGATGGCGACGGTCCTGGTCAAGTTTCCTGACACCCAGCGCATGCAGGAGGACCAGTATTTGGGGTTCAGGGAGGAGCTCAGGACCATCAGCTCCGCCCTGGGCACCATCGTAGAAGTGCTGAAGGACATACAGCAGACCCTGAGGGACAACGTGGCACTCCAAGGGGCCCCTGACACTAGCCAGGAGAATGAACTGCCCACCACCTCCGCCGGCACTAGTGGACAGGACGCCCCGCCACAGGACCACCACACCAGCACCCCACCCCCTGCAGATGGACAACCACCACGCAAGCGGTCCCTGAGAGCCAGGAACAGGACAGAGCAAGATGGCAAGACCCCGCCGTCAGGAAATAAGACCACCCTGATTGTCCCCCCACTGTCCCACTTTGTTACCCTGTCCATACTTGAACTGCCCCAGCTCCACTTCCTATGCCCATATGGGCAGTGCACCTGTGAGACTAATAGACTGGACTCTGCCATGGACATTCCTCCGCCATCACCCATCACCATTTTACCACCCCCTCCCATTTGTGAGCACTTCAATAAACACCCTTGAAACACCAAACAATCTGGAGTCAGTCTATGATTTGGTAAAATTTAATATCTATGACAGTGTCAAAATGTGTTGAGAGATGTAAAGGCAACATACCAATGTCACACATCACAAGTCCTTGAAGGATGCAAGTAGATGACACACGTTGGTAACCACACCTGTGAAACCGTAATGGAAAGAAACAACTCAATTATCAAATAATCCCATGAAATAACACACAGGATAGAGGAGGACATGTGACAGTGAATGTAATGGTAAAAATGAAAATGTTCTCACCTGTGTGTCACTGGAAATATTGCTGTATGACTGACTCCCTGTTGTCATTGTCTTCTTCCTCAGCTTCCTCCTCATCACTGTCCACAAGCTCCACAGGCTCCACAGCTGCCACAACACCGTCATCTGGACCATCTTCCTGCAGAAAAGGCACCTGGCGTCGCAAAGCCAAATTATGAAGCATCGAGCAGGCGATGATGATCTGGCACACCTTCTTCAGTGAGTAGAATAGGGAACCACCTGTCATATAGAGGCACCTGAACCTGGCCTTAAGGAGGCCGAAGGTGCGTTCGAACACCCTCCTAGTGCGCCCATGGGCCTCATTGTAGCGTTCCTCTGCCCTGGTCCTGGGATTCCTCACTGGGGTCAATAGCCAGGACAGGTTGGGGTAACCAGAGTCCCTTAATAGCCACACACGGTGCCTCTGGAGTTGACCCATCATATCAGGGATGCTGCTATTCCGCAGGATGTAGGCGTCATGCACTCAGCCAGGGAACATAGCATTAACCTGGGAGATGTACTGGTCTGCCAAACAGACCATCTGTACATTCATGGAATGATAACTCTTCCTGTTCCTGTACACCTGTTCACTCCTGTGGGGGGGGACCAGAGCTACATGGGTCCCATCAATGGCATCTATGACGTTGGGGATATGTCCAAGGGCATAGAAGTCACCTTTAATGGTAGCCAAATCTTCCACCTCAGGGAAAATGATGTATCTCCTTACGTGTTTCAGCAGGGCAGACAACACTCTGGACAAGATGTTGGAAAACATAGGCTGGGACATCCCTGATGCCATGGCCACTGTTGTCTGAAAAGACCCATTTGCAAGGAAATGGAGCACTGACAGCACCTGCACGTCAGGGGGGATTCCAGTGGGATGGCGGATTGGTGACATCAGGTCTGGCTCCAACTGGGTACATAGTTCCTGGATTGTGGCACGGTCAAACCTGTAGGTGACGATTACATGTCGCTCTTCCATTGTCAACAGGTCCACCAGCGGTCGGTATACCGGAGGATTCCACCATCTTCTCAAATGTCCCAAATGACTGCGCCTACGAAGGACAACAGCGACGATAAAGTCAATTTTTTTCCAGGTATGTACCCACAGTTACACAGAAGACTACACCAAACATAAAACCCTTCCTGTATGTGTGTTGAGTGTAGGCCTAGCTCTGTGTGACGCAGAAGTAAATTAAGCCATGTGGGCCCCTGAAACGGCGGCTGCCTGACCTCTAAACTGGGACAATGGGATTGTGGGGTAACTGCGCTGGCGTTGCACACTGTTGCAGTAGGCGGTCGTAGACCGTGGCTCAATGCTGCATTGGTTAACATAGGACCCTATGGGTCCCAGGAGCCAATGAACAGGTGCGCCAGCGGTGATGATACGCACCGCCGCGGACTTCACCGCCGCGGACATCACTGCCATTTTCTATCTGTTCAATCACTAGATACCTGATCTTCGACAGGAGAGGACCTACACTGCAAGTGCTGCTGTGACCTCGGTCTGGAAGAGACAATGGCTGCTGCGTCTGGGGAAAGGGCCCCTGCCTTCACTGCTCAGGAGTTGGAGAAACTGGTAGACGGGGTCCTCCCCCAGTACACGCTACTCTACGGTCCTCCAGACCAACAGGTTAGTACACAGGGAGCACGTTGTATGGGCTAAGCCTGGGTGGAGAGGGCTGGTTGTAAGAGGGAAGGTGGCAGAGTTCAGGGAACATTAATGCATGTGAATGAATGGGCCACATGGCTAGAGTAGGGAGGGGGGCCAATCACATCGACGGTGCAGTTGGTAATGACTTTTCGTCTTCCCGTGTGCATGTCATGTAGGTCAGCGCCCACCAGAAGAGGGACATTTGGCGTGCCATCGCCAAGGATGTCCGGACCCTGGGGGCCCACCAGAGACGGGGCACCCACTGCCGGAAAAGATGGGAGGACATTCGCCGCTGCAGCAAGAAGACGGCGGAGGCTCAGCTGGGGATGGCCTCCCAACGTGGGAGGTGTGCCCGTCGCACCATGACCCCCCTGATGTTCCGGATCCTGGCGGTGGCCTACCCTGAGTTGGATGGGCGCTTGAGGGCATCACAGCAGACACAAGGGGGTGAGTACAACCTCATTCTGCGGACTTTGCGCGCAGTGGAGGGGTCTGGGTGGGGGAGGAGGCCTGTGGGTGTACGTAGGCCAGGCAGAAATACCTAGACTAGGCCCCTCTGTAATGCAGCTGATGTGGCACTCTACACCACCGCAGTAGAGTACCAAGTACAGGTATATATGCCCCTTTGGCATCCATGTGTGCAGATGTCCATCATAGCCATGTAGGCCAGATCCCAGGAATTGCATCTGCAGAGGCCAGGAGCACGGCGTAGTGCAGGGGGCTGCTGTGTCTGTCTTGTCCGCCAACGGTAGCAGTATGCCATGCACTCAACCTGTTCTTCTTCTGTCTCCCCCCCCCTTTTTGTGCTTTCGCTGTTCTTTTGTGCATCAGCATCATCAGGCGGAGGTACAGTGGCACCGGAGCACGAGGGAGCTACATCCAACATGGCCATGGAGGGCCACACCACGGACTCAGAATGCACCAGTGGGACGGAGGGCGAGGGGAGCTTCACGTCGGCCACCAGATCACCAAACAGCGACAAGGACTCGTCCGCCGATGTGAGCTCCCTTTTGGTGGCGGCACCATCTGTGCGCCCCACTTCTACAGGTACAGCCGCCACCTCCCCTACCAGCACCACCCTCCCAGCAGCCCCTCAGTGTTCGCCTTGTGCCCGCTAACTCAGGAGGGTGGGCATCACCTTCGCCCCAGGCACCTCAGGCCCTGCTCCAGTCACCCCTGCTGCCCTCAGTGAGGAGGCCATGGACCTCCTCAGGTCACTCACTGTTGGGCAGTCTACCATTGTGAATGCCATCCAGGGTGTAGAAAGAGAGTTGCAATACGATAATGCATTCCTGGAGGGCATTCATTCTGGTCAGGCTGCCCTTCAGCGAACCCTGCAAACTCTGGCCTCAGCACTGATGGCAGCCATTGTCCCTGTGTCTAGCCTCCCCCCTCCAACCTCCTCCACCCAGACCCAATCCCCTGTACCCCAGCCCATCCCAAGCACACCTGCAGACCAGCATGCACACAAGTCAACACACAAGGGAAGCTCAAGCAAACATAGGCACCACACAACTCACAGGCACTCACGCAAGCATCACAAACATACAGACACAGCAACATCCACTGCCTCCACTGTGTCCCCCTCGTACTCTTCTCCCTCCTCCCTCCCAGTGTCGTCTACAGTCTTAGCTGCATGCACTACATCTACAGGCACAAGGACTCGCAACAGAACACCCAGCACCACTTCCCGCTCACCTGCACTCACCACCTCCACTACCATTTACACGTCCCCTGTGTCCTCTCCCAGTGTGTCTGTGACGCCCCCTCCAAAAGTACACCAACGCGAGCACCCACACACCCAACATCCATCCACCTCACGACAGCCTCCAGTACCTGCACCCAAAACACCTAAAGTGACACCTCCTACAACTCCCAGGACCCCTCCAACTAGCCATCCCAGTGTTCGTCAGAAACTCTCCTTCTGTAAAGTTGACCTTTTTGCCCCCACCCCCCCTCCAATTCATCAGTCCTGTCGTAGCGCCTCAGCCAAAAAGCCTCCAATACCAGTGGTGCCTGTTCAAGGTGTGTGGAGTGCACCGGCCACCAGGGCAGGCAGTATGACCCGGAGCCAAGGCACTGGCAGCCCACCCCCTGTAAAGGCTCTGAAATTGGAAAGTGGCCGACGGGACTCTGTGAAGACTCCTGGAGGGAAAACAACTCACAGGAGTCCCAAGGGGATTGCAGAGTCAGCTGTGACTCCTCCAAAGATGGGGAAGGGCCAGAGGAAGTCTGCACAGCCTGTTGTGAGTCTCATGGCGGAGAAGGGCGGCATCCTTCCCGGCGGTCAAGACGCCACCGCCAGCACCGTCGTCACTGGTCCGGAGACCACCGCCAGAGTCATTGCCCAGGAGGGCCCAAGTATCGTCACTGGTCAGGAGACCACCGCCAGAGTCATTGCCCAGGAGTGCCCAAGTATCGTCACTGGTCAGGAGACCACCGCCGGAGTCAGTGCCCAGGAGGGCCCAAGTATCGTCACTGGGCCGGAGACCACCGCCACCGCCGGAGTCAGTGCCCAGGAGGGCCCAAGTATCGTCAGTGGTCACCAGACCACCGCCGGAGTCAGTGCCCAGGAGGGCCCAAGTATCATCACTGGTCAGGAGACCACCGCCGGAGTCAGTGCCCAGCAGGGCCCAAGTATCGTCACTGGTCAGGAGACCACCACCAGAGTCATTGCCCAGGAGGGCCCAAGTATCGTCACTGGTCCGGAGACCACCGCCAGAGTCATTGCCCAAGAGGGCCCAAGTATCGTCACTGGTCAGGAGACCATCACCGGAGTCAGTGCCCAGGAGGGCCCAAGTATCGTCACTGGTCAGGAGACCACCGCCACCGCCGGAGTCAGTGCCCAGGAGGGCCCAAGTATCATCACTGGTCAGGAGACCACCGCCGGATGCAGTGCCCAGGAGGGCCCAAGTATCGTCACTGGTCAGGAGACCACCGCCGGAGTCAGTGCCCAGGAGGGCCCAAGTATCGTCACTGGTCAGGAGACCACCGCCGGAGTCAATGCCCAGGAGGGCCCAAGTATCGTCACTGGTCCGGAGACCACCGCCAGAGTCATTGCCCAGGAGGGCCCAAGTATCGTCACTGGTCCGGAGACCACCGCCGAAGTCAGTGCCCAGGAGGGCCCAAGTATCGTCACTGGTCAGGAGACAACCGCCACCGCCGGAGTCAGTGCCCAGGAGGGCCCAAGTATCGTCACTGGTCAGGAGACCACCGCTGGAGTCAGTGCCCAGGAGGGCCCAAGTATCGTCACTGGTCCGGAGACCACCGCCGGAGTCAGTGCCCAGGAGGGCCCAAGTATCGTCACTGGTCAGGAGACCACCGCCATCGCCGGAGTCAGTGCCCAGGAGGGCCCCGGCTGCCACAGCCTCGCTGGGCTATGAGGGAACGTCATGCCACACACCAATGCCCAGTCCAGGGAAAGTCATGCCACACACCAATGCCCGTTCCAGAGACTGCCATTTCAAAGCACCGCTGAACAGTCCAGAACCGCCATGTCAAAGCACCGCTGAACAGTCCAGAGACCGCCATGGCAAAGCACCGCTGTACAGTCCAGGGACCGCCATGTCAAAGCACCGCTGAACAGTCCAAAGACCGCCATGGCAAAGCACCGCTGAACAATCCAGAACCACCATGTCAAAGCACCGCTGAACAGTCCAGGAACCGCCATGGCAAAGCACCGCTGAACAGTCCAGAACCGCCATGTCAAAGCACCGCTGAACTGTCCAGAACCGCCATGGCAAAGCACTGCTGAACAGGGCATGCACCGGGCAAGAATGAAAAGACCGCCACATCAAGCATCGTTATCCCATGTGCAGCTGGGACAGTGACGGGACAGGAACTTTCACGGGGAGACTAATCCAGTCTGGGCACCAGTCCCCCTCCAGAGCCAGTGGCGGCTGTTATCTACTTGCGAAATTGTGGCTTTGCACTCCCAGGATGGTACAGTGGGCAACCCACCCACTGTAGAGACTTGTGAGACTGTGGCTTTGCACTCCCCAGGATGGTCCAGTGGGCAACCCACCCACTGTAGAGACTTGTGAGACTGTGGCTTTGCACTCCCCAGGATACATCAATGGACATGGAGCCCCGTCGTGAATCTGGCTTTGCACTCATCCGGCTGAGGTGCCCCCCCTTCCCTTCCCCCTGAGGTGCCTGTAGTATTTCTATCTGATGCCCCGGCAGTGTTCGCTCCGATTTTGGACAGGTATCTTTTGTGGGCAACCCACCCACTGTAGAGACTTGAGAGACTGTGCCTTTGCACGCCCCAGGATGGTACAGTGGGCAACCCACCCACTGTAGAGACTTGTGAGACTATGGCTTTGCACTCCCCAGGATGGTCCAGTGGGCAACCCACCCACTGTAGAGACTTGAAAGACTGTGGCTTTGCACTCCCCAGGATGGTCCAGTGGGCAAACCACCCACTTGTGAGACTTGAGAGACTGTGGCTTTGCACTCCCCAGGATACATCAATAGACATGGAGCCCCTCGTGGATCTGGCTTTGCACTCATCCGCTGAGGTGCCCCCCTTTCCCTTCCCCCCTGAGGTCCCGTTAGTATTTATATCTGATGCCCCGGCAGTGTTCTCTCCGATTGTGGACAGGTATCTTTTGTGGGCCTCGCCCATGCATTTTTGGACTAGTGGTGCACAGACATTGAAATGTTCATATCTGCACTACTTCTCGTAATGTATATATTTCTGGCTGATTTTATTATATATCTGTATATTTTTGACAGACATGTATATTGATACATTACAATGTTTGAAATGATTTCGTTTTGTCTTTGCATTCTTCCGAGGGGATTGTGGGTTGTTACTGTGATTTTTGTACATGCATTGGTGTGTGTGTTGTAATATGCGAGAGTGGGGGTGGGGGTGTTTCGTGTGTGTCCCCCTAACTTTTGCCTCCCCCCTCCCCTATGTCGTAGGTGCAGTACTCACCGTTGTCTTCGCCCCCGCGCCGGCGTTGGTCTTCGTAGATGAGTAGGAATACAAGGGCCGGTAGAATGTGTAATTCGGGCTCCATGGAGTCCTCGTTCCTCGTGGGATGTGTTGAGGTGAGCGTTTTCCCATTGCAGTAACTGTTTCCGCCGTGTTTTTATCCACGGTGAATCCGCCCCGGAAAAGGTGGCGGATTGGTAGGTTGTAATAGTGATGGGCGGTACATTGTCTTCCGCCTGTCTGTTGGCGGTGTCCGCCGCGCTGATTGTCTGTACCGCCGTGGCGGGCGGTGTGTTAAAGTGGCTGTCTTTGTTGGCGGTTTCCGCCAGGGTCATAATTCCCTTTTTTTGTCCACCGGCCTGTTTGCGGTATTGCCGCACCTTTAACACCATCCGCCAGGGTTGTAATGACCCCTATATGTCCTACCTTAACCATACACTGCACCCTGCCCTTGGGGCTACCTAGCGCCTACCTTGGGGGTGCCTTACATGTAAGAAAAGGGAAGGTTTAGGCCTGGCAAGTGGGTACACTTGCCAAGTCAAATTTACAGTTAAAACTGCACACACAGACACTGCAGTGGCAGGTCTGAGACATGATTACAGATCTACTTATGTGGGTGTCACAGCCAGTGCTGCAGTCCCACTAGTAGCATTTGGTTTACAGGCCCTGGCACCTCTAGTGCACCTTACTAGGGACTTACTAGTAAATCAAATATGCCAATCATGGAAAAACCAATCAACCATACAATTTACACACAGCGCATATGCACTTTAGCATGGGTTAGCAGTGGTAAAGTGCTCAGAGTTCAAAAGCCAACAGCAACAGGTCAGAAAAAAGAGGAGGCAGGAGGCAACAAGATTGGGAATGACCCTGCATAAACAAAAAAAATCCAACATGGGTGACTTGCCCAGATGCTCTGGAGGCGGCAACATGCCCTGTGCTCGGTCCTGGGGAGTGCAAGGCCACAGCCTCTCAAGTGGGTGACTTGCCCACTGGCTCTGGAGGGGGCATCATGCCCCATGATTCTGATCCTGGTGAGGATGGGGTGAGTGGGTGGCATACTCACTGGTTCTGGAGGGGGCATCATGCCCTGTGCTTCTGATCCTGGGGAGGATGGGGTGAGTGGGTGGCATACCCACTGGTTCTGGAGGGGGCATTGTGCCCTGTGCTTCTGATCCTGGGGAGTGCAAGGTCACAGTCTCTCAGCTGTGTGTCATACCCACAGGATTTACAGGGGGCAGGCCACACAACAGCCCATGGAGGCAGGACTACAGACTGTCTGCCGGCATTGACAGCTGCTCAGTGGTTGTAGTGGTGCTGCTGCAGCCGCTGGTGGGGGGAAGCTCTAGCCCATTCCATGCAGCCTCGGATGGCTGCCCACTGCTGGTGGTGGTGCTGCTGCTGCTGGGGGGGAGGCTCCGGCCCATTCCCTGCAGCCTCGGATGGCTGCCCACTGGTGCTGGTGGTGATGCTGCTGCTGGTGGGGGGAGGCTCCAGCCCATCCCCTGCAGCCTCGGAAGGCTGCACACTGCACACTGGTGCTGGTGCTGCTGCTGGTGGTGTTGGCGGCTGTGGGGGGAGGCTTCAGCTTATCTCCTGCAGCCTCGGATGGCTGCCCACTGGTGCTGGTGGTGCTGCTGGTGGTGGTGGTTTTAGGGGGAAGCTCCAGCCCATCCCCTGCAGCCTCGGACGGCTGCACAACCATGGTTGGTGGTGGGGGCTCTGACTGAGTCCCAGCACCAGGCCCCTTGTCCTTCCTGCCTGCTGGTGCAGGCCCCTTGCCCTTCCTGGCAGCAGCTGGGGATTGCTCCTTGCTCTGCTTGCCAGCAGCTGGGGATGGCACCTTGCTCTTCCTGTCAGCACTCGGGGCAGGCTCCTTGCCCGTCCTGGCAGCAGCTGGGGATGGCACCTTGGTCTTCTTGGCAGCAGCTGGGGCAGGCTCCTTTCCCTTCTTTGCAGCAATTGGGTCAGGCTCCTTGCCCTTCTTTGCAGCACTTGGGGCAGGCTCCTTGCCCTGCCCGGCAGGACTTGGGGATGGCACCCCATCCTTGAGGCTGCCAGGTGCCCTGGATCCTTTACCACCACACAGTGGTGTGGACACTACTGTGCCTGTGGACTGAGGTGCTTGCCTGGGTTTTTGCCACCCTGGCCAGACGTGAAGGATGGGGGGGGAATGGGTAGGGAAGAGGTCAATGGTGGAGAGGAAAAGCTTCTTAGTGACACTGGGTGGGAAAGAGGGAGAAGGTTTGGGAGTGGAGGAAGAGGGAGTGGCTGTAGGAGGTGTCTGTCTGCTGTATTTGGGTGCAGATGCATGGGATGGATGCTGTTGTGAGGTGGATGGCTGTTGGGTGTCTGAGTGCTTGTGTTTGTGTACCTTTGGAGGGGGGGACAGACACAGTGGGAGAGGACACAGGGGATGTGTGCATGGCTGTTGTAGTGGTGTCTGCAAGTTAGGTGTGTGCTCTGCTAGGTATGATGGTGATGCTGGTAGTGGATGATGGTGCAGTGCATGCAGTTGTGAGTGTAGATGGAACTGAGGAGAAGGTGGTGGGGGCCACAGTGGAGTCAGTGGATATTTTTATTTCTGCATCTGGATGGTGTTTGTGTGGGTGCCTGTGGGATGATGTGTGGTGCTTGTGTTTGCCATGTCCACTCTTGTGTGTTGTCCTGTGTGCATGCTCATCTGCCTGTGTGCATGGGATAGGTTGGGGTTGAGGGGAATGGGATTAGGAAGAGGAAGATGGAGGGGGAGGTTGGAAACAGGGACAATGGCTGCCATCAGAGAGGAGGCCAGAGCCTGGATTGATTTCTGTTGGCCGCCAAGCCAGTGTGAATGTCCTCCAGAAATGCATTTGTCTGTTACTTTTTGGCTGCCTGCCCCTGGATGACATTCACAATGGTTGACTGCCCTTCAGAGATGGATTGCATGAGGTCAATAGCCTCCTCATTCAGGGCAGCAGAGCTAACAGGGGCAGGGCCTGAGGTGCCTGGGGCGAAGGAGATGCCCACCCTCCTGGGTGAGCGGGCACGGGCAACTCGCTGAGGGGCTGCTGGGACGGCGGTGGTGGTGCAGGGGGTGGCAGATGTACCTGTTGCTGGGGTGTTTATAGAACTGTCTGCCACCGCCAGGGAGCTTCCGTCGGAGGAGGTATCTGTGTCTGAACTGTCCCCTCCTGTCTCTGCCCTGGTGGTACCCTTACCCTCCATCCCACTGTTGCCCTCACCGTTGGTGAACTCTGCCTCCTGGGTCCTGTGGGATGCAGCTCCCTCCGTCACCAATGCGTCTGCTCCTCTGCCAGATGATGCTAATGCACATAAGAACAGGATGACAAAACAAAATGGGGGGGAAGAGACAAAGGATACACATGGTCAATGGCTGTACCAACACCACTGTTGGCGTACATACCACACTCACACACAGGGAACACTCCTACACACTATGCAATTCACTAACAGTACCTTGCTAGCCTCCAGGGCATGGGGAGGCACACATCCCACCAATTGCAGACTACCTGGGACCCACACAGCCCTGCCCAGTAGAGGATACCTACAAGCTAGGTGGGAGGGATATCACTTCAGAAGTCTGCCTAACATGGGACCTACTCTGTAATGTCAGGCCTGGCTTAGGGGCACCCACTGACACACATCTCCCACCCAGATACCACCCTACCAGGCGTAAGTTGTAATTATGGGCACTTTACTCAGCCCCCTTGTGGCAGCTGTGATGCCCTCAAGCACCCATCCAGCTCAGGATATGCCACTGCCAGTATGCGGGCCATCAGGGGGGTCAGGGTTCGATGGGCACCCCTTCCTGGTTGGGAGGTCATCCCCAGCTGGGCCTCCTCCGTCTTCCATGCCCAGCATCTCAGGTCCTCCCACCATTTCCGACAGTGGATACTCCACCTACCGTCGACCCCAGGGTCTGCATGTCCTTGGCAATGGCACGCCATAGACCCTTCTTTTGATGAGCGCTGACCTGCAGAGAAATACATACAGGGAAACCCATTAGTCAGACTATCCTGGCTGTTATCTTTTTGGCCTACTATACCCCTTCACATTGTCATTTGCACACAAAGCTCCCAGCCCACAAGCTGGACGCCGCCCATGGGACATCCACAAACCCCCCCACATGAGCCCTTCACACACACCACACCAGTGAATTCATGCCCCATGCATTGTACTCAGCAGTGTACTCACCTGTTGCTCTGGAGGCCCATAAAGCAGTCCGTACTGGAGTAGGACCCCATGCACCAGTCGCTCCAACTCCTCTGAGGTGAAGGCAGGGGCCCTTTCTCCACTCACACGCGCCATGGTAGGTCCCTGACACAGGTCACAGCAGCACATGCAGTGTAGGTCCTCGCCCGTAGACTGTCAGGTAGCAAGTGAGAGAACATATAGAAAATGGTGGTGATATTCCCGCCGGCGTACATCACCATTGGCCACTGTACCCCGCAGGGCCCAATGTTATCCAATGAGGAGTTGCACAGTGGTTATTAACTGCCTCCCGCAACGGCGTACAACGTCAGTGGCATTACCTTACTTCCACCTGTCCATCCACTCAGGACAGGCGGATGCCATTTCGGGGGGGGGTGCAGGCCCTGGATTATAATTGCATCACAGTTCACAATCGGAAATACAAGACAAATGGCACTTATACATGTTATTTGACATCATGCATTGTACTGCTGTGGCTCCGATGTTCAGTTAGTGACCAGCTCCTCACTTATCTGTCCCTTGGACTGCAACCGCTGAAGATAAATAGGAGATGGAGATATACCCCCGTGTACAGACCCCTGGTAGACTTGGCAACAATGGAGGACAGGCACATTATCCTCACCTACAGTCTGGACAGGGCCAATATAACAGATCTGTGTGCCCAACTGGAGCCTGATCTGATATCTGCTATGCGCCACCCCACTGGGATTACCCTTCTTGTGCAAGTTCTATCTGGGCTCCATTTCTTGGGAACTGGTTCTTTCCAAGTGACAGTGGGCTTGGCAGCAGGAATGTCACAGTCAATTTTCTCAATAGTGCTGACCAGAGTGTTGTCTGCCCTAATTAAACACATGCACAGCTACATTGTTTTCCCACAAATGGAGGATTTGGCCACAGTGAAGGCTGACTTCTATGTCCAATGGGACATAACCCCAACATAATTGGGGCAATTGATGGAACACATATTGCTGTTGTCCTCCCCCTGGCAAAACGAACAGGTATTCCGAAATAAAAAAAGCTATCATTCCATGAATATCTAGATGGTGTGCATTGTGGACCAATACATTTCCCATATCAATGCTAAGAATCCTTGGTTGGTGCATGATGCCTGTTAGAAATGGGGTCTTTGGTTGGCAGTCAGGTTACCCCCTGTCCAAGCAAGGACCCTCACTCTAGTCAGGGTAAAAGAGAATCACCCTCAGCTAACCCCTGCTTACCCCCTTGGTAGCTTGGCATGAGCAGTAGGCTTAACTTCAGAGTGCTAGGTGTAAAGTATTTGTACCAACACACACAGTAACTTAATGAAAACGCTACAAAATGACACAACACAGGTTTAAAAAAATAGAGAATATTTATCTAAACAAAACAAGACCAAAATGGCAAAAGTCCACAATACACAAGTCAAGTTATCACTAGAAAGGCAAAAAGAGTCTTCATGTAATTTTAAACACACACTAACACTGTTAGAGTGAAAATGTACCTTGGGTACGTCAAAAATAACCCTGCACTGGCGAGTGTGCATAAAAAAGGGCTTGCGATACGTCGATTTCACTCACCAGGGAGACATTGCGTCGTTTCTCCTTTAGTTGGGTCGGCATGCGTTGTTTCTTCTCTCCATGGGAGAGCGATGCGTCGATCCGGTCAGCACTCTCGGGTCCAGGCATGCCATGCCGTTGCGATCTCACCAGCCTCCGTCATCGATGCTGTGCATCTGAAATCCAGCCCCGGCCATCGATCTTCGGGTCACGTTGCAGGCGAGCATCGATTTTCAGCTGCAAAGCCGGCAGCGTGTTGATTTTTCAGCCCCATATCGGAGTTGCGTCGATCTTTTCCCTGCACGCCGTTCTGTGCGTGTACTTCCTCCTCTGAGGCTGCCAGCTTCTCTGCCTGGAGAAGAGTTGAAGAGCTGAGGAAGAAGCGCTGCCCTGCCTGTGACTTTGCTTTGTGGAGCTATCCTGCAGTTGCTGCTTCTGCCTGTGCTAGAGGACAAAGACTGGACTTCGTGTGCCTTCCTTCTTGTAAAGAACTCTCCAAGGGCTTGAATTGGAGCTTGCCTCCTGTTGTTTGAAGTGACAGCAAAGACTTCTCTCTGCCAGCACCTGGACCCTCTGCTGAGACTCCTACTTTGCCCAGTGATGCCCATCCAGTTCCTGGGACCCCGAAAGGAGAATCTGAGAGACCAAGAGTGGGAAATCCCGCACTGACCGCTGTGTGGAGAAAAGATTGACGAAACTCCTGTCTGCAGCTGAAAAATCAATGCTCCGCCGGCTTCGTGACTGAAAGTGGACACTCACCTTCAGCACGACTGAAAGCTCGACGCACGTGGCTGGAGAAACGATGCACAGCATCGCTGATGGAGGCTGGTGAGATCGCAACCCGCGCTGCATGGTTTTCGGATCATCGTGCAGCAGGATTTCCAACGCAAACATCGCTGAGCGTGTAAAAACATGCAAGGCCTGCCTGAACCCGAGAGTGCGGTTCAAATTAATGCATTGCTATCCTGCGGAGAGAAGAAACGACGCACACCGACTCGAATAAAGGAGAAGCGACGCACGGTCTCGCTCGTGAGTGATATCAACGCATCGCAAGCCCTTTTTGACGCACACTCGCCCGTGTGGGGTTCTTTTTGACACACCCAGATACATTTCCACTCTAACAGCATTAGTGTTGTGTTTAAAATTACATGAAGACTCTTTTTGTTTTTTAATTGATAACTTGACTTGTGCACTGTAGATTTTTTTTATTTTGGTCTTGTTTTGTTTAGATAAATATTTTCTATTTTTCTAAACTGTGTTGTGTCATTTTGTAGCGTTTTCATTAAGTTACTGTGTGTGTTGGTACAAATACTTTTACACCTAGCACTCTGAAGTTAGGCCTACTGCTCATGCAAAGCTACCATGGGGGTGAGCGGAGGTTAGCTGAGGGTGATTCTCTTTTACCCTGACTAGAGTGAGGGTCCTTGCTTGGACAGGGGGTAACCTGACTGCCAGCCAAAGACCCAATTTCTAACAGGAAGTTTGACACTTCTCTAAGAAAAATTTTGAAATATATTATAAGCTTCAATGCAGAATGGAACTTGGTCTTTTTTTAGAAGAAAAACCCTCCCAGAGAGAGCTAAGTAGGTTATAAGTCTTTCGGTGATGGGGGCACAGGCCTGCAAACCAGAAGGCTAAGCTAAACTCCTGATTCCCATTAAAACTAAAGAGGATCCACTATAGGACCTTGTCACTTTTTCAAAGGCACAGGGATCTTTGTGTGAGATGAAGCTTAAATCTAATCTGATGCTATGGAAATGCTGCTTGGATACTTTTTCTTGCGGGTCCCGCTGAAGCTCCGAGGTCCACAGCAAAGTCCAGTCTAGGCCAGTTGTCGCTGGTCAGCTGGTCACTTCAGGGAAAGGCCTCTTGTAGTTTGCTGTATCCATACAAGAGGTCAGCCAACTGACCCTTATGGTTCACTTTTTTGTCCTGGGTACAAGTGAAGCAGGTGAAGTCTTTTAGGCTTCTCTCATGTCATAGACAGCAGGTCCTGTCAGTGCTTGGTTTGTTAAAAGGATAAGTGCAAGGGGCCTTCTCAGGAAGCCTCTGCAGCTTGCACCACCCATAGCTCTTTCCAGAGTTGCCAATGACAGTACCAACACAAGTACCTACCAACACACTCCTACAAGTGTGACAATTCGGACTATTCCAGGACACCCAAAGCTACAACAAAGGCTTGAGAGGCAAGCATTAATTATTTTTCTTGTGTGTTGAATTTAAAAACTGATGTACTCATTTCAAAATTAGACAGGCAATGCCATCATGTGGCAGGCTGTCATATGGCCCAGTTTTGATAATTAAGTGCCGGAGCCAAGCCCCAGAAGCCACCGGCTTAAATTAAGAACTGGGTCCAGTCCAGCCTGATCTTCTGCAGGTCCATAAAGTGTTCTCGGAGGTTGCTTTGGGGTACCACATTTATGCCTGGCACCAGCTCCCTAATCTACAGTGTAAATGTTCTGAGGGACAACCTTACCCACTTTTGCAGCAGTTCCTGTTTGCTCTATAGAAAACAATCACAAGCATTTGTCATTGAATCGTGATCCATCGCAAATAATGGCGGTTGTGAGCAATTACCAAGTTGGCTTGGCACCTGCACAGTAAGAAGACATAGCCTGGCCTAATGACATTCAGCTGCAAACTTCAAAACTGAAGGACCAGGTTTGAGTTTTGGTGTCAGTTGTCATCCTGTGATTCCTGGCAAATCACATAATCTCCCTAAAGAATGTGTTGTGTATTCTTGTGCTCATGGGAACCTCTTTTATGCCCTTCGGCCACGTCTATGCTATATAAACCAGCAAAAAAAAAAGAGCCGTTGTGAACATTAGGGCTTGCAAGCATGAAAAATGAAAATTATAGGCAAAGCCTGTGTCCCAAAGACACTACAAAATGGGGTATCATTACTTATGATGCGGCAACCATTAAGTATAAGGCATTTAAGGACACACAAGGCCCTGTACACCTCCATAGACACAGAAACCAGGTGCCATTAGCCTACTGACAGCCTGACATAAGCAAAGGCCTAGTTCTTCTGACAATCCTAATTGGAACTACCTGGAATATGATGGAACAAGTACAATACACTGATTGCAAAGGAGGCTCCATACACAAACCAAGTACTATAAACTATGTGGAGCCTGGTGTGGTCAAAGCAGATGCACCCCATATGCTTCAAATTGGGGATACATGGAATATGATCTCAGTAACATAAATCATTATGCACAGCATCACAAATGAGGTGCAATAGACCTATATATATAGAGAGAGAACAAGCACTGTCAACATATACAGAGCCACTAGTGAGGTTCTATACACCTACTTTGAGCACTAGATGATGGTCACTTTCTTTCTTTGAAGGCTTGTTAAGTCTGTTTAGTTAGCTTGTTTCCTGATTGTAATGCCCTTAAGTGTGCTACAGGGACAGTCTCACTGTTCAAAGATTGTGAATAGGCAAAATCATGCTTATTTTTGAGGTGCCATCTATATTTTACACTCAGTGATAGAATGCAGTCCTATAGCAAATGCATTGTGAAAGGAAGAAGAATTCACAATCTTCTACCAAATAAGGGGTTCTGACCACTGTAGATGGGGAAAACCTGGCTTATTCAAACTATCTTTTATTTTAATAGTTACTTGGTGATTCCAGAGTCTAGTGCATCTGCTAAAGAGTGTAGACCCAGGGGACATTGGTGGTCATTACAACCTCGGCGGTCTTTTTACAAGACCGCCGCGCTGAAGACCGCCAGTGCAGGCTGTTTTCCGCTCAGCGCATTATGACCGTTGGCAGCCCTCCGTCCTTTTCCGGACGGAGAGCCGCCAGCAGCCATACTGGCGGTCGGCGGGGAAGTGGAGGTTGCTCCACCTCCACCGCCCCGTCAACAGAACACCGCCCACCGAATCACGTCCTGTGATTCGGCGTGGCGGTGTTCTGTTGACGGGGTGCTGGCGGCGGAGCTGCCCCCATGGATCCCGTCCCCTCCCGGAGGATCAACGGACCAGGCAAGTTGTTCGTCCGTTAGGGGAGGGGGGTGGAGGGGGTGTTGTGTGCGTGCATGGGGGGTGTGCATGTGTGTATGTAGAGGGGCTGTGTGAGTGCGTGTATGCATGCAGGGGTGTTGTGTGTTTGGGAAATGAGTGCATGTCTGTCTGTATGTATGTCTGTATGGATGTGTGCGTGTATGTCTGAATGTGGGTGTGTGCGTATGACTGTGTGTGTGGCTGTAGGCATGTATGTTGGTGTGTGTGCGGGTATGTGTGTTGGTGGTGCCTGCGTGCGTGTCGGCTGTGAATGTGTAATGTAATGTTGGGGGTAGGGGTGGGGAGGGGGGTCCTGCCACCTTTGGGGGTGGCAGGGGTGGTGGGGGGTGTAGGGGAAGGACTCGGGTAGGGATGGGGGGTGGGGGAGACACCTATCAGTGCCAGGGAAGGAATTCCCTGGCACTGATAGTGCTCACTGCCATGGATTTCATGGCGGTTCCTATCCCCATGAAATCCATGGCGGTCAGCCGGGTCATGATGCCGCCGGCGGTATTGTGACGACCGCCGGGCTGGAGACCTAGGTCTCCAGCCCGGCGGTCGTCCCCGCCCTGGCGGTCGGATCGGAGAAGTGGCGGATGACAATGGCGGTAAGCGCCATGGTCATAATTCCAAAATTTTTACCGCCAGCCTGTTGGCGGCAAGACCGCCGCTTCTCCGCCAACCGCCAGGGTTGTAATGAGGGCCATTATGTCTTTGTGTCCCTAAATATAATCTTATGGAATGGAATGTGTGAATGTAAAAAATGGACTAATACATTTATTTGGCGCACATATGTTGTGTACCAACTTAATGGAATCAGAGATATCGTTCCATAAATTTGTAAAACCTCTAAAATTGATATGGCATTACCAATACAGAAACTAAGGGAGAACAGAGGGATCTGACAGAATGTGTTTAATTCAAACCAAAATCAACCTTCATCCCTCCAGATAGTCACAAAGTATTGATTTGAGAGATCTCAAAATATACTGAAAAGTATAACAGTTTGAATAACAAAGAAATATAACTAAATAAAAAAGAGATCCATATTAAAAACGGGTACCAAAGAAGGAGTCATACTGGTATTGAACACAGTGTATTACAACAAATAAATGAATCAACTCTATGTGAAAAAGAGAAACTCAATCATACCTTGGAAAGCAACTGTAATAAGTATAAGAAAAGAATGGCAAACACCCTAGAGGAAGCATTGAGAAGCTGTGGATCTGGGCTAAAACAAAAGATGTCTAACCTAGATGTCCACTTATTCATACACTTCCTAATATTCACAAGGATCTGTAAAAACACAATTTCATCTCAATATATATTGTATACATTCTGTTCTTCAATCTGTAGGACCATTTTTGGAGTTTTCCTAAAAATGATTGTGAAACAAAGCAACATACATCAAGGATACAAGTGCTTTTTTAACAGAATACAGCACATTAAACATATCAACACAAAAAAAGTAACAACATGCACAATTGTTGTAAGAAATCTATAAACATCAATACCCACCAATGAAGGAATAGAAGCAATGGAATGGGCGGTACTCAATGTGGGCCCCCATGGGCCAACAATGTATTCTTGCTATAACTCATTAACTGCTTATTATCACAATAAGGCCCTTGTTATGAACATGGCGGTCCGTTCTGCACCGCCGCCGGTGGCGGTAGAAACCGCCAACAGAGGAGCGGTTCCGACCGCCAAATAATGAACCAAACGAAACTCTTGCATCCCGCGCACCACCCACCGCCAGGAAAGTAGTCCCGCTGAAGACGGCAGAGTCCGCCCACAGGCTGTAGGGAAAGGCCCAACCTGCCCATCAAATTATGAACCACCATTCCGCCACCAGTTCTAGGGCCGGAACCACCGCCACAGAAAGCCAGGCAGAAATTAAACAAATAGAAGGAAACACTCACCGGAGTACCACAAAACGTGCAGTGGCAGCCATGGACAGAGAGCTGCAGATCATGCCAGCCTTGCTCTTTGCCATATATCTACACGACCGAGACCACCGACGAAGACGACAATGGTAAGTACCGCAACCTACGACACAAGGGAGGAAAGTGCAAACTTACATACCCACCCACCACACCCACCCCGCAAAGCCCCCCAACCATTCCCAGCAGCACTAGTCAGACACCCCACACCAAGAAGGACGTGCCCGACCGGAGGCCACTGCAACGTGGCCATAGGACATACAATAGCCCCATACACATAAATCATTTAAACAAACACCAGGGTGGAACTGCGTGCAGCCCAAACACAGGCCACACAGAAACTTTATTAACTCGCTCAGTGAGCTAGATGAAGCAAACAGGGCCAATGGCCAGTCCAACAAGATTCAATTGTCCCTGGCCACAACTGGCCACACCTGACTCCCACAAGTGCTGGGTACTCCACAAAATGGAGCACCATAGGGTGATCCAGGCACCTCATGGAATGGGGGGAGGGGGTGGAATGTGGGGATTTACGATGGGGGTGGGACTTAGACTTTGCGGGAGTAGGTTGGGGGGTGGGCTTCTCCTTTGAAGGGGGTGGAGGCTTTTTGGCTCGGGTAGAGCTGGATGCCTTAGGCTCCGTATCGGTCCTTCTTCACTGGAGAAGGGGCACAGGAATGGGAAGGCTGGACTGGGGTGGGCTGCGATGTGGAAGGTGCAGAAAGGGCAAGGAGGTGGGTACGTTTCGGGACAAGACGGAGTGGGTCAGTGGGTTTGAATAGGTCTGCATGGGAGAGGAAAAGGTTTTTGGGAGCAATTGGGTTGGACGTGGATGAGGGCGTGGGAGTGGAGGCAGAGGGAGTTGATGTATGGGGTGTAGGTGTGCGTGTAGTGGGTGCTGGTGACTGCTCAGTATGCTGTGTCGTGTGGTGGCTGTCTGATGGGTGGGTGTCTTGCTGCGTTTGAGTGTTTTGGGAGGTGGGAGGTGGACACAGTGGGAGAAGACAGACAGCTAGTGTGGATGTATGTTGGGTGGGTGTCTGCAAGTCGGGTGAGTGTGCTGCATGTGTCAACTACAGTGGAGGTGGGGAGTGCAGGTGTGGTGTATGGGGTGCATGTATGGCTGTCTGCTATTGTGGTGAGTGCAGGTAGAGGAGCAGTAACAGTGAGTGAAGGTGCAGTGCATGAGGGTGTGCATGTAGAGGGGACAGACAGGGAGGCGGAAGAGGCGGGCACCCTGGGGGAAGTGGACGTTGTTGTGTGTGCAGGTGTCTGTTGCTGTGTGAATGCTTGTGGTGGGATGTGTGGTGCTTGTGTTTGGAAGTGTGTTTCTTGTGTGTTGACGTGCTTGACTGCGTGTCTGAATGTGTGGCTTGGATGGGTGAAGGGAGTGGGGTGCTGGAAAGGGTAGAGGAGGTTGGATGGGGGACAGAATGGCCAGGGAAACTGGCTGCCATCAAAGAGGAGGCTAGAGACTGAAAAGATCTCTGTAGGCCAGACATGGCACCATGAATACCATCCGGATAGGCATTTGTCTGCTGCACTTCTGATGCTAGCCCCTGGATGGCATTAACAATGGTTGTCTGCCCTACAGAGTTCTCAAGAGGTCAATAGCCTCCTCTGTGAGGGCAGCAGGGCTGACTGGGGAAGGGGAGGAGGTGCCTGGGGTGATGGAGACGCCCTCCTTCTGGGGTGGGCGGGCACGGGCAACTCGGTGGGGAGTAGAAGGGAGGGCACTGATGGTATGGGAGGTGGACGAGGATCTCACAGTTGTGGTTTGTCCACTAGTGTCCGCCACTGCCGGAGAACCCCGATCGGAGGAGGTTTCAGAGTCACTACCCCCTGTGGTAGTAGCCTCCCCCGTGGAAGTCCCCTCGCCCTCCCATCCACTGGTCCCCTGGGCGTCCGTTGTCTCTGCCTCTGAGGATCCGTGGGCTGCTTCCTCCCCACTTGCCGGTGCCTCAGCTCCCTCACCTGATGTTGATGCTGTACCAGACAAACACAAGAGAACAGGGATGGGGGGACAAAACAGGAGAGACACTTGTAAATAGCTGAATGCTGATACACAATGGCCAGACATACACCGACCCAGCAGACTCACACAACAGGCAGCACCGTGCACTAGGCCCATGACCATGGCCCTGACTACTGAGCAGTATACTGACCCACACCCATATCCTGAAATTGTATTTGAGTTGAGGTAGGTGAAACCTGACAAGGGCACCCCTACACCCTTTGGGGAGCAGACAGTAGCTGGACACCAGTCAAAAACCCTGCTCTAAGCACCATGAGCCCTATCGCACACACACTCATCCTTCCAGGCTGAAGTATGGGCTGTGAGTACTCAACCCCTTGTGACTGCTGTACAGCCTTCAAGCGCCCATCCAGGTCTGGGTACGCCACCGCCAGGATCCTTTGCATGAGGGGGGTCAGTGCCCGATGGGCACCCATTCCACGTTGGGAGGACTTCCCCAGCTTGGCCTCACTGATCTTCCATGCCCAGCCCCGCAGGTCCTCCCACCTCTTACGAAAGTGGGTGCTCAGCCGGCTGTAGACCCCCAGGGTTCGTACCTCCTTGGTGATGGCATGCCAATGTGCCCTCTTCTGGTGGGCGCTGACCTAGTGGGGAGACACAGTAATGAAACACAGAGGTCAGACACCTGCAGGATGGCAAAAGCTGGCAGATTGTCAGACATGAGACAGACAGTTCTCCCAGATAAGCTGGACAGTGGCATGCAGCATTCCATGCACCAAGCCCCATCCTGGCTCACAGGGACACACATCTGAGCAATCCACTCCATCCATTACACACACAGTGCCCCCCAAACCCTGACTCACCTGTACCTCTGGCCGGCCGTAGAGTTTGCCGTACAGGGGCAGGACCCCTTCCACCAGTTTCTCCAGTTCCTCCTGGGTGAAGGCCGGGGCACTTTCCCCTGCACCACGTGGAACATCCATAGCGAGAGGCAAGCCACAGCAGTACACAGAGTGGAGTACTTGCCTGCACAGGATCAGCAAGTAAAGTGATCAAACGCTGAGGCACGCGCGTAGGTCCCGCGGCGGTATGCACCGTCACCGCCGGCAGCAATCATGATACGCCAGGATTCCCCATTGGCATCCATGTTATCCAATGAGGTTGCGAACTGCGGTCAACACCGCCGTACGCTGTGACGTCAACCGCTAGCGTTCTTAGGTCACTTCCACAACGAAGGGGCAAAACTACATTGGGCAGACATTTTGACATCACCTACGCATCTTGAAAATCTTTTTACTCACAATGCTGGGCCTCCTAGCCATATGAAGCACCTATGACTCTATCCATAGAGTAAAAAATCACACATGATTTACTACGTTACCTCGTAGTGATGTGAATGTGCATCTGTCACGTTGCAGTTTTTGTACAGACACTACTACGAAGAATGCAGTGAATGTTTTCAGCAAATATGCCAGTGTATGTGTGCACATGACTCATTTTTCTTAGCCCTCACAGTTACCGACCCTTGTGGTGAGGAAGGGCACCATCAGTGTACAGACCACTTGTGGGTATGGGGACCATGGTGGAGCGTCAAATTGTAATCACCTACAGAATCACATGTGCAACTGTTCAGGACCTATGTGCATTACTGGATCCTGCACTGACTCCAGGAAATCGTAATCAGCATGCCATTCCAACGGAGGTGCAGGTGCTCTCCGCACTCCATTTCCTGGCCACTGGCTCTTTTCAAGTTACAGTGGGCATGGGTGCTGGTTTCTCACAGCCAATGTTTAGCCAGGTACTGACCAGATTTCTGAATGCATTTGTACAACATCTGCAACCCTATGTGCGATTCCCCCAAAGTGCTGACCTGCCTGCCATCAAGTCTGACTTCTATGCCTTTGCAAACATTCCCAATGTTATTGGTGCCATCGATGGAACCCACATTCCCATCATCCCCCAAGAGTGAGTGAACAGGTGTACAGAAACAGGAAGAACTTTCACTCCATGAACATCCAATTGGTATGTACTGCAGACCAGTACATATACCATGTGAATGCCATGTTTCCGGGTTCTGTCCATGATTCATTTGTGTTGAGGAACAGTAGTGTGCCACAAAAAATGGAACAACTACAAGAGGACAGAGGGTGGCTCATAGGTAAGTGTGCCTGTCACTAACTGACACATTGCAGAAAACCAGCCTGTCTGACTAAGGACATTACAATGACGACTCTGTATTGACCATTCTCTAGGTGATTCTGGCTATCCAAACTTGCGTTGGCTCCTGACAACAGTGAGGAATCCCAGGATGGATGCTGAGAGGAAATACAATGAGGCCCATGGCCGTACTAGGAGGGTGATAGAGCGTACTATAGGTCTCCTGAAGGCTAGATTCCAGTGCCTATTTATCTCTGGGGGTTACCTGGCCTATCGCCCTGATAAGGTGTGTAGAATAGTGGTGGCCTGCTGCATGCTGCACAACGAGGCAGTGAGACATTCAATCCCCCTTTGGAGGTGTAGGGTGCTATAGGTCCTGATCTGTTACCTCAGAGAGGTGAGGAGAGTGATGGTGATGATGGGGAAGGGCGAGATGTACATTCCAGAAACCAACTGATACAACTCTACTTCCAATAACTGTGTGGGACTTCAGTCTGTCTATGTGGTTAGTGAATTATACTGTGAGTGTGCCATGTCATCTAAGGGGAATTGGTCATGATATGCGAGACATGGACCTCTTCAGCATGGTACAGACAGCCAATAAATGCTTTTCCTTCTTGACTAATTTGAAATACACTTTACCACCACCATGCACAATTTGACAATAAAGTTGATCCCTGCCTGTTGCATCCTTACTCCACTTTGTTCAACATTGAAGACAGGGGACAGTGTTTCAGGTGAGATAAGTTGTTTATTGGTGGAATAGAGTGGAATGTGCTATGTACAGTGATGGAATTCGTAATGGTTGGGTGTCCTCAAAACCGACTTGGTGGCAGCCCTGTTTATTGTCATAGGTGGGTCCTAATTGTAGTTCACTACTTTATTTAGCCCTCAGCTAAGTGCAGTTGGTGAACGGGTGGGATGTTTGCTTGGCAGTAGTAGCAGTGTCAATTGTTGGAGGGGGGCTTGTTCTTTGCTGGGTTTCCAGTGCCATATCTTGGCCTGAGACTCCGTTTGGGCGCCTGCTGTGGAATTTCTTGGGGTGGCATGGTTAGGCCTTGTGATTCCTGGGAGGGTATTTCCTGTGCTGTTTCTGCTGCTTGGGTCATCTGTTGCTGGTGGTCCAGGGCTGTTGTGGGGGCCTCTTGTCTGGGGTGGGTGTCTGAGGGTTTGTTGACCAAATGCAGCAGTGCTCCAGCAATGGTGGCCATTGTGACATTGTGTTCTTTCTACTGCTCCATGGCCTGTTGGTGTTGTTCCAGCTGCATCCTCTGACTTTGCTCCAGGGTGGTTACAATCTGTGCCAACCTGTCTTGGGTATGTTGGTATGCCCCCAATACCTCTGCAATGACATCCTGGGCTGCTCCATCTATCCGATGCCCTGCCCCCAGACCCACTGGGGCACTTGACCTTGCCCTGGCCCCCTGTGCCTGTATCCCCTGCGCAGGTCTTGAAGTGCCACTAGTACTGGGACCCTCGTCTTCCTGCATGTTGGGGGTGGGAGACTGTGGCCTCTGTTGCTGTGTCACACCTGTTTGAGCCCTGGGTCCACTGGTGTGGGTTCGCCTCCCCTGGCCTGCTGTTCTTGTCTGGGTGTGAGGGGTGACAGTTTTCCGGGATGGGGCTGCTGCTTGGTGAGCATCCAGGGCTGTGTGAGGGGCCTGCCTGCTCATCAGTGTCCAGGTATCTTTCACCAGTGTCCTGTGATGTGCCTCTTTCTCCGTGGAGTCCTGTGGAACTCTTTGTCCCCTCCATTAGGGTTGCATGGGTGGCGGTGCCTGTTGGGGGACATATAAATGTATGTTACATAAGCATGAGGGTTTGAGGTGTACTGAACTGTGCTATTTTGTGCTGGTATGCCTTTCAGTGGCCTTCCAGGGTGCCTTTGTGAGTTGGGCATTGCATTTAGTGGCAGTGGTGGGGTTACATTGTGGTGGGGATTATTATTCCAATGTGGGTACGTGCAGGGGTGGGTGGCTGTGCACAGCCGGAGTGATGTGGGCCTGGTAGTGAGTTGTGGGGGATGCAGGGTGGTGGATGTGGTGGGTAATGGCTGCGTGGGGTGTGGGTCTAGGTGGGTGTGGGTATGGTGGGGTGGTGCATGCATTACAGGTATGGTGTATATGGGGTAGATGTAGACGACTTACCCGAGTCCATTCCTCCAGTGAGTCCAGTGAGTCTCTCTGGGTGTAGGATGGCGAGTACCTTCTCCTCCCAGTCTGTGTATTCGGGTGGTGTGGGTGGCGGTCCTCCCCCAGTCTTCTGCACTGCGATGTGGTGCCTGGATGCCATGGCCCGGACCTTCCCCCGCAGGTCATTCCATCTCTTGCGGATGTCATCCCTGGTGCGTGAATGGTGTCCCACTACATTCACCCTGTTGACAATGGTCTGTCACAGCTCACTTTTCCGAGCGATGCATGTGTGCTGCACCTCGGAGCCGAATATTTGTGGCTCCACTTTTAGGATCTCGTCCACCATGGTCCTTAGCTCCCTTTCGGTGAGGCATGGATTTTTTTGGGGGGACATGGTGAGGGTGGTGGTTGACGTCGGGAATGGGTACGGTGTTTGGGTGCTCCTGTGTGGGTCGCTATGCGTGTCCTGTCTGCTGGTGTTCTCTGTCTGGCTCTGGTGCTCTCCGTCTTCTGGTTTCTTTGCAAGGGATTGTAGGGTGTGTCTGGGGGTGTTTATGGTGTTCAGAATGTGTGCCAGGTGTGTGGGTGCTAAGCCTAGCGAATGTGTGCACTGGTTGCTGTTGGGCCCACTTGCCGCCCCTGTCAGTTGCAGCCGCCAAAGGTCGTCCGGTCTCCATTGTCCGCTGAGGTGATTTGTGCATCATTATTTGGAGGGCGGGTTGTGGGTGTGCTTGACGGTGGCGGGGTTGGGTGGGCTGTGATTCCCGCTGACAGGGTCCTGGCAGGGAGTGGTGGTGTGGGAATGTTTGGCGGGGTTGGGTTTTTTGTTCATTATATGGTGGGTTTCCAATCGCCTCCGCCGGCAGGATTCTGTTCACTGCCGCCACGATGGTTGGCGGTCTTTACCGCCATGTTCATAATGCCCCCCTAAAAGAGGTATAACCTATAAATGAGTAAGACAGCAGTGGGATCCTCAGCGCCTTGCAGCTAAGAGAATAGCTGAATGACTAAGAGCCTGATTTAGATCTTGGCAGTCACACCGCCAAGCTTCATTGGTGGCAGACCCAAGAAGACCATCAAGTCGACTGTCTTCCCCCGCCGTATTTATATGCTACAGTTCTTCAAGCGGATCAAAGGGCAGCGGATTGCTGACGGAGGGAGATGGCGGCAGGATCCAATGGACTTCATACAATGGTAGGGGCTATGGAACAGAGGTAAGTGGCACACACTGTTCCTTGATCATTGTGTGCCCCTGCACTACACACTACACAACACACCACATTCACACATAAAAAAAAAAACACATTGCCATTCTGGCACCACACAACCCGCACATGCCGAAAAAACACATTGACATACATCCATTCCACAACACACAGACCATTGACATTGCACGTACACAGTACACAACCACAACAACCAACACAACTACACACTCAGCTACACGAACACACTCGCACACATGCACAACTACACATATCATGCCTGCCACACAACAACCACAATCACCTGACTAGGTCACACAGCAACCCAACAACATTGGTCTCACATGCATGCAACACACATACCGACACAACCACACCACCCACTCCAGCTTCTTCCACCTCTGACCAGGCAAGCCACACACACACGTACACGGAGACACTCACATACACAAGAGATAGCACAAAGTTACCTGTACAGGTCCCCTTGCAATGCGCACACATGAACACCATTGTACCATCATTGTGGTGCCAGCATTCATTTTACAATGAATACAGACACCACAGTGAGAGTTGTGTATGTGTGTGATATGCCTGTTGTGCCAGTGTGCCCCCAGCCATGTATGACACCATCATGTACCTCACATATGCATGTCACATTAATTTAAAAAATGACTGGCATGTATAAGCCTGCAGTGGTCCCCACCTCCCCTGCAGTGCCCACCCAACATACCTTGGCAATTGCACATACCTATTTTTGATTCTGTCGATGGGGGGAATAGTGTTTTGTTTGTGGGATAAAAAACTTGTCAATTATATAAGGTTCATTGATGACATGTTCCTTATCTAGAAGGAGTGGGGAAAGAACTAATTGAAAAGATCTTGCATATCAATAAAATACCTGAGAATAACATATACCAGCAATATACAAAGGACACTCATTGCTTTTGTGGATGTGGAACTCACACTGAAAGCTAGCATCACATCTGTACAAAACCACGTATGGGAACAACTTGTTGCATTGTATGTTTTCACAATTGCCTACCGGAAGCCAATTTACCCTATTCTTCAATATGATGATTGAAGAGAGAAATTTTAGATGAAACAGGCTATATCACACAAGAAGAGAAAATGGGTGACAAGTCCAGAGCAATAGGTTATCCTGAGGAAATGTTAACCTGGATAAAACAGAGCGCTTCAACACATAGAACAGATTTACTCTAAAATAACTCATAGGATAAACAAAAGCAGGTGATATTTGGAGGAAAGTGTCTCTTTTTGTATGATAACCCAAATTTTGTTGGACTGATGCCGGTGCTTTTGACTCTGTGCACTGCAACCCAGCTGATCAGCCCCCCATACCTGTGCTCTGGCCCCTAAAACATGTTGAAATTGTCTATGCTTCTAGGCCAATATTATAATTATGGCACACTTTCTCTGTTTGTGCCTTGGTGCACCATTAAAAAGGTGCACTGGTTGCAAACAGGGAAAGTGCACCACATTATACAGAATGTGCTGCCCCAAGGACACCCACGAACTCAAGGTGCCCCAGACCAGCACATTCAAATGATGGCACACTTTCTCTGTTTGTGTCTTTGTGCACCATTAAAAAGGTGCACTGGTCGCAAACAGGGAAAGTGCACCACATTATACAGAATGTGCTGCCCCAAGGACACTTGCGAACTCGAGGTTCCCCAGACTAGCACATTCAAATGAAATACAAAACTGCTGCTTAAAAGCCGCTCTATGTTTTGCAGCGCCGTCTGCACTTTCAAGAGGGGGAGAAATCCCCTTGAGGGGGGTGCAGTGAGTGATTGCATGCACTGGCAAGGAGGATGTCTGAGGATCAGTAGGACCCCCTTTCTCCCACCAGAGGGCTGCCTTTAGGAGGTCCGCTGAAAGGTTGTCACCTTATTGTAGCACATTTTTAGTGTGCCTCCTAAAGGAATGTGTGCCTCTGTGCCCATGTGGGTAAAACGGCACAGGTGCAGAAGCAAAATGATTCCCTCGTTTGGCATAGGGCCATGCCCCCCATGCAAATGAGGGAACACCTTCTCATGATAGAGCTGCCAGTACATGTGCAACAGAGCTATCCTTATTATAGAAGAGGATGCGCAAGCACCTGTGGCCCCTTCATTAATACAATTATGTCCCGGGGTACACAAAGCAGAGGCACATGCCTATTTAACTTACCTACAAGTATGCATATTTAACTTACCTATAAGTCCCTAGTTTATGGTGCAAAGTGTAAGTTAAATGTCACTTGTGGACTGCAACACATATTGGGTGATTAGTAAATTGATAATGCTAAACATGACTGCAGGCATGCCACCAGTAGCTTGGCTGTGCAGGTTTAAACTGCATATTAGGCCTGTCAAAATCAAAATAACCCTTTTTAACAGACCTAAACCCACCTTTTAAAATGAATAAGTCACCCCTAAATATTCCATACGTGCCCATAAAGAAGAAGGGTGCATTGTATCTAAAATTATACCATGTAAAAGTTTAATGTTAAAGATGTCCTTAGAGTGAAACGACCTAAAAGAACAAGTTACTTACCTTCGGTAACCCCTTTTCTGGTGGATGTGTGGTGCTTATGTTTGCTTGAGCTTCCCTTGTGTTGATGTGTGTGCATGCTGGTCTGAAGGTGTACTTAGGATAGGCTGAGGTACAGGGGATTGGGTCTGGGTGGGGGAGGTTGGAGGGGGGAGGCTGGACAGAAGGACAATGGCTACCATCAGTGCTGAGGCCAGAGCCTGAAATGCTCTCTGTTGGGCTGCCTGGCCAGAATGAATGCCCTCCAGGTATGCATTTGTTTGTTGCAAATGCCTCTCAACACCCTGGATGGCATTCAGAATGGTAGACTGCCCAACAGTGAGGGATCTCAGGAGGTCAATAGCCTCCTCACTGAGGGCAGCAGGGCTGACTGGGGCAGGGCCTTAGGTGCCTGGGGCAAAGGATATGGCCACCCTCCTGGGTGAGCGGGCACGGGACACACGCTGAGGGAAAGCTGGGAGGGCGGTGCTGGTCTGGGCGGTGGCGGCTGTACCTGTTGATGTGGTGGGCACAGAGGGGCCCAACATCGCATGGGAGCTTCCATCAGAGGAGGAGTCGCTATCGCTGGTCTCTGCTCCTGTCCCCGCCGTGGAGCTCCCCTCGCCCTCCGTCCCACTTGTGCCTTCAGACTCCGTAGCTTCACCCTCCAGGGCCAAGTGGGATGCAGCTCCCTCCTGCTCCCGTGCCAATGCTCTTCCGCCTGATGATGGTATTGCACACAAGAACAGGGAGACCACAAAAAGGGGGGGAAGATAGAAGAAAAACATGTTCAGTGCATGCAACACCACTACCGTTGGCAGACACAACAGACAGTGAGCAGCCCTCTGCACTACGCCATGCACTTATAGTTTGTAGATTAATCACATGCCCATGGGGTACGAGGCCTAAGCCCAATTGCTGCACACCTGGAAGTCACAGGAGCCTGACTAGGTGTAGATGGCTCTAACCACTAGTGGGGTTGGGGTGCCACATAGCCTGCCTCACAAGGGACCTTGCCTACCAAGTTCGCCCTGGCATAGGAGAACCCACTGGCCACCTCCCCCGCCCAGACACCTCGTAATGCACGCAAAGTCAGCTGAATGAGAATGTACTCACCCCCTTGTGGCTGCTGTGATGCCCTCAAGCACCCATCCAACTCCGGATAGGCCACCGCCAGGATCCGGAACATCAGGGGGGTCATGGTGCGACTGGCACCCCTCCCACGTTGGGAGGCCATCCCCAGCTGGGCCTCCGCCGTCTTCTTGCTCCAGTGGCGCAGGTCCTCCCATCTTTTCTGGCAGTGGGTGCTCCGTCTGTGGTAGACCCCCAGGGTCCAGACGTACTTGGCGATGGCACGCCAAATACCCTTCTTCTGGTGGGCGCTGACCTAGAGGAATGGTACAGGGGGGAAGGAAATTACTTACCCGTCCGGACCGTCATACTCATTGCCCCCCGTTCCCACCCTTGCCCTGACGCACATACACTCACCATCCACAGATGCAGGCTTCAGCCCCCCCATGTATCTTCCATCCACACCACTCAAAACAGGCATTGCCCATGCAGCATGCTCACAGTGTACTCACCTGTTTGTCTGGAGGACCGTACAGTTGTGTGTACTGGGGAAGGACCCCATCCACTAGTTTCTCCAACTCCTCCGAAGTGAAGCAAGGGGCCCTTTCCCCAGACGCAGCAGCCATCGTTGCTTCCATACTGAGGTCACAGCAGCACTTGCAGTGTAGGTCCTCTCCTGTTGAAGGTCAGGTATCAAGTGAGTGAACAGACAGAAAATGGCAGTCACGTCCGCAGCGGTGCGTACCGTCACCGACAGCATACATCGCCATTGGCTCCTCGGACCCATAGGGCCCAATGTTAACCAATGCAGAATTGCGCTGCGGTCTTCGACCGCCCACCGCGACGGTGTACAACGCCAGCGCAGTTACCTCATATCCCCTTGTCCCACCTTACAGGTCAGGCAGCCGCCATTTCAGCGGGCCACATGGCATTAATAATAACTGTGTCACACCTATGTAGGCCTGGAATACACACAGTTACAGGCACATTGTGGATTAATAAATTTGTGCAAATGACATTTTGGGATACCTCAGTGTTGTCTGACTCTCTGCTCGCTGTTCTCCTCCATAGGGCACGTCTGCTGGGGCAGGTGATGAGATGGTGGCATCCTCCGGTGTACAGACCGCTGGTGGACCTGTTGACAATGGAAGAGAGACACATAATAGTCACATACAGACTTGATCATGCAACAATCCAGGAACTGTGTGCCCAGTTGGAGCCCGACCTCCACAGGGATACCCCCTTTAGTGCAGGTCCTGTCAGTACTCCATTTCCTGGCAAGTGGTTTCTTTCAAACAACAGTGGCCATTGCATCAGGGATGTCCCAGCCAATGTTCTCTAACGTGTAGTCCAGATTGTTGTCTGCCCTGCTGAAACACATGCGAAGCTACATCGTGTTCCCTCAGGTGGAGGATTTGCCCATGGTTAAAGGTGACTTCTATGCCCTGGGACATATCCCCAACATCATTGGTGCCATTGATGGGAGACATGTTGCATTAGTACCCCCCGCATGAGTGAACAGGTGTACAGAAACAGGAAGAGCTACCATTCGATGAATGTGCAGATGGTGTGTTTGGCAGACCAGTACATCTCCGATGTGAATGCCAAGTTTCCAGGCTCAGTGCATGACACTTACATTTTGAGGAATAGCAGCATCCCTTATGTGATGGGGCAACTCCAGAGGCACCGTGTGTGGCTAATAGGTGAGGCCAAGGACCCAATACAGTGTGAATAGGTGTCTGGGTATGGGGTTGTCCCTATGGGTTAGTGTGTGTCTAACACTTGGCCCTCGATATTTGCAGGTGACTGGTTACCCCAACCTGTCATGGCTACTGACCCCAGTGAGGAATCCCAAACAAAGGGCAGAGGAATGCTACAATGAGGCACATGGGCGAACTAGGAGGGTGATCGAACAAACTTGCGGCCTCCTGAAGGCCAGATTCCGGTGCCTCCATATCACAGTTGGTTCCCTCTACTACTCACCAAAGAAGGTGTGCCAGATAATCGTGGCCTGCTGTATGCTGCACAACCTGGTTTTGCGACGACAGGTGTATTTTCTGCAGGAGGATGGGCCAGCTGATGGTCTTGTGGCAGCTGTGGAGCCTGTGGACAGTGAAGAAAAGGAGGCAGAAGAAGAGGATATCGACAACCGAAACAACAAAATCATGCAAAACTTCCAGTGAGACACAGGTAAGAAGATGTCACTGCCTCCCACATTTCATACAATTGTTGGAGCTAGCATGAGTCTGTCATTTTCACTCAATGTATGGACCCTGACTTGTCACTTTCATTTTCCATTTCACAGATGTGGGTCCCTCTGCTATATTTCCTCCAGGCCTACAGCTGTGTTACATCGGTAATTTATACTTTGACGCACTGCGGTGCAATCAACAGGTGGGAGTCATTTTTTTTACGCACATTGCGGCGTCAAGTCGTAAAGGAAAACGACGTTAACGCGATGTAAATGACTATGGGTCGATTTACGACAGCGCAACCCTGAAAGCGCCGTTTTTTTTTACGCAATAGCGTCAAAAATACCCGCAAACACTGCCCTTTCAGCAGAGGAGAGCCAAAATGGATCCCAGATGCCACTACAGACCCCAGGAAGATGACAGCAGACCAGGAACCAGCCAGGATGATCCATACAGGAACCAGGACATATATAGAAAAAAAAGAAAGTATCGCTTCAGTGCAGAGGAGCAGGAAATCCTGGTTAAAGAGGTGACGGAACACCAGCACCAACTGTTCATCACCTCTAAGTTGCCAATCAGTAGGAGAGAGGCCATATGGCAACAAATTGTTGACAAGATCAACAGTGTGGCTGAAGTACGCAGGACAGTCACCGAGTGTAAGAAACGCTGGCACGACTGCAAACGCAGGACAAAGGAAAAAATGGCCAGGAACAGGAAGGCAGCACTGCAGACTGGAGGGGGGAGTCCAGCACACCAGGAGGCCCTGGACCACATGGAGGAGATGGTCGCAGCCGTCATCCCTGAGGAGATCGTCACAGGGATTCAAGGACAGGACAGTGCAGACTACCACGAGACAACGCACGTGCAGGGTAAGTCGCATGGGGAATTATAATGCAATAATGTTGACTGTAAGCAGGGGGGGAAATACCTACCACACATTGCATGTAAGTCAGCATATACATGGAGTGGCATGGGTAAAGGGGCACGGCAGGGGGGCATGCCCTGCACATACAGAAGCTGGGGCACAACATAACACAACACCAACAACAGTCCCATGGGGGCATTTTGTCATGCCAACAATGGAGCTAAGGGAAAGCCTCGACAGGAGGGAAAGCCACTATGTCAAACTTACATCCTTGCACTCGTCAGCCAAAATATCTCCTACATTACCTAGGGCCCTATCAGCAATCCACTAGCCAAAACAACAACTGCAATGTAACTTCAACAACAGTTGACACTAACACCTCTGATCTCTTTGCAGCTATAGTAGCCAATGGCAGTAACCTCCCCATGGAACATACATACCTAAATTAGGGGGTGAGGATGACATCTGCAACAATCTCCTGAAACAAGACAAAGGCCCCAGTACACTCATATGTCAATGCCCATAGTTGTCACATACATCAGCCAAAGTAAACAGCAATGGGAGCGACACAGCACTAAGGACACACACTTGCTGCATATGTCAGGGTCCTTCACGTGCCTGGCTAACAAGGCAACATCACAAATGTCATACTGCTCAGACAACAGCATTGAGGAGGAGACACATGCAACTGGTCACTGAAGTACACCTGCACAGTCAGAGGACCAAATAGGACATTGATACGATAAACAGGGCAATCCAATTAAACACACATTACCCAACATCAGCAGGACACATTAACAATGTCTACATCCATATCACATCATAACATTGCCATGCATAGGATATGCCACATGTCAATTACAATTAAGTCAATGTGAACAATCAGGGATTGGGGCAGGTCCTGAGAGGCATTTTGCTGCCAGGACCATCAGAACACCCACAGCCAGTGAAAGGTCTCACCATCTCACCAGCAGATACCAATACCAAACAAGATCACAAAGTAAATTCATCAAAAGGCTGGCATGTTACGTCAAAATTGTCACAACACAGACACACTAATTGTACCCTGTTTCATTGCAGAGGAACGTGGATCTCCTGCTGATATGCCTGTCCCAGATTTCCCTGATGACATGGATGACGAGCTCATAAACATTCCCCAGGAGACCATCCAAAAGGTCCTTGAAACCCTCCAGACCCCACCTTCAGTCACAAGGAGGAGCACAGAACAAGCAGCCATCACAGAAGAACCACCCCAATTGCAAGACCTGCCAGCTCCTACACAGCTGAGGACTCTGACGACACTGGCACCAGCTTTGAAAGAACTGTAGTTGGAGTACAGCGGAAGCTGGCCAAGGAGGTGCGGGTGGGGATGCAAAATATGGCAGCCAGCCTTGAGGGGGTGCGCTCGTGCATGATGTCATCTGCAGATCAGGCAGCAGCTATGCAAGCCCTAACATCCATACCGCAAGGACTACAAGAAACTATAAAGGAATTCACCACTGCAGTAAGGGAGTTGCACAACACCTCGCACCCCAAACTTTCCACTGCATGCACGAATGCAATCATGACTCCCTCAGGGCCGACCTGGCTGCCTACCATCGTGATGTAGCTGCTATTCTTAAAAACCAGCAGGCCCTCCTTGCTGCAGTACTGCCCTTAAGACCTTCACAGGGAGCAGCCACCGGGATGTCTGACTCCATGTCTTCTAACACTGAGGTGTGTGTTGCCCCTTCACAACCAACAACAACAAGGACAAAGCAGGCAACACACACATCAGAAGAAGAAGACAAGGAACAGACCACATTCACACGGAAGAGTACCCGGAAGCACTAGTCCCTGCACCATGGCCTACTTTGACCAAGGTCCTACGTTTTGTCAAATGCCAGTCTCACTACAACTATACTCAATGACTGTTCTGCTAACCACTGTATGACTTGTCAGCATTGCCAGTGAATGTCTCTCTCCTACTAATCGGCAAATCCTGTCCCTCTGCACTGTCTGTAACATCACCCCAGCATGTCAGGAGCATCATCCACACCCCTTCTGTAGGATCACCATGTAAGAATGCACTAGAACGGACTCAGCAAACATGGACAATGTACATTTTGCACTACAGCACCTATCAATAAATAGCACTTGCACACCTAATATGTCTCTGTGTAATTTGACACATCAACTGTGCAGTAGATGACTCAAAAGTGCCTGTGTGGCAACCATGTAGCTTGTCAATACAATTGTCCTGACATCATGTATTCTGATACATCTGTGCAGTGGCCAGGATTGCATCATAGCCTGACCATCCTGAGGAGAATAACTGATGAAGGGACAAACCACACACAATCATGCTGTGTTGGACAGAATAATGCTCCATCAATAGCAATCAAAGTCAACTAATGGTGGCTGATAAATGTGGTCACCAGGCAATACTAAAACATTAAATTATGCAGTCTAATCTAAGCAAACACAACTAAACACAGCATCAATCACCCTTTCTGATTATACTTCCATGAAGGGAAGTCATGCTGAATTTTTGCACACATGATCTATGTCAGTAATGAAGACAAGAAGACAAGAGTGTTAACAACACCTCATCTACAAAGATGTCCCTGAACATCACACTGCAGTCCGACCTAATAAATTACCCACAATACCAAGTCTGGAAGCACACTTTGTGATGTAGAAAACATACTCATCAACACAAATCTTTTGTGATCCATGTAAACTACAAATGGTGGTTCTATCAAATGGTGGATACTTACCAAGTTAGCACAGGGGTAGCTGCCATTTTAAACCTCTTTTTTCTTCGGTGTGTAGCATAGGACACAAATGTCATAGAACAACAATCACCTACACTGATGTCAAGGCCATGATCAAGTAGCAGTTAACACATAATGCAAAGGGTTAACTATATATTTATTCATAACTATTCACACCAGAGGCAACTAAGGGAAAAGTCATACCTACACTAATCTAATCTGACTACTCCTAACCCACAACTGTCCCTAACTAACCTAAGATAAACTTACTCTACACATATAACGAATCGATCTAAACATCAACCCCCCATTATGAGACAGGACACATGCAGGACAACACATACTAACCTACACACATACTATACTATCCTAAACAATCATATTTTTTTTTATTTTTATAAAATCTTTTTTTTTTTTTTTTTTCTAAACACAGGAATCCCAACATTGACCCCCACCCACCCACTCAAAAATGAAAAATCGAAAGAATAAAGACCCCCCACCCTCCTCCCTAACACTAACTAAGCTAACAACCTATACTAACCTAACACTAATCCCCAAAACCCACCTATCATGATAAAAAGGAAAGAGGAGAGACAGGAGGGATAAATTAAAATAAACCATATAAGTCCTAGAGGTTGGCCCTTCGTAGGGTCCGCCTGATGGACCTGACCCGCTTCTTTATGTACGCCACATCCTGGCTCAGCTTGTCCACCTTCCGAATGAACTTGTCCATTTTGCGGTCTAAAGCCTGGAATGCCGCAGGGTCAATTGGAGGTGCTGCTGCTGTCTGTGTGCTGGCAGAGGTGCTCTGTGTGGGAGTTGTTTGTAGCCCACTGGACTGTCCTGCAGCTCTGATATTGCTGGGTCCAGGTCGTGCTGCAGAGGCAGGGACAACTCTCCCCTCTGTTGCTGGGGCCACTTGGGGAGAACTGGTGGTTGTGGTGGTGGTGGCTGTAGTGGGCAACGTTGGGCCACCCTGTGGTGAGGCCCACCATGCTCCGGAGGCCCGATCCGCCTGGTATTTTCGGGCCATCCGTCGGAACCCCGACTGCACCTGCAGGATGTGCCGGTATCTCATGGCCCGCCTTTCAAAATCATGCCTCTGTGCGGCACTCATGTTTGCAGCTGTGAAGAGAAAGGGCCACTATTTACCATAGGAAATGCATTGGGTGGAATAGCACAATGGGTCAATTGGAAATTACTTTTACTGTAGTTGTAACAGCTCATATCACCACATAGATCCTTGAAAGTCTCAGAGGAAGTACATGGGAAGCCTGCAGACAAAGGGCATCTCACACCTAGCATATACATGTCTATACATGATGGGTGACATCAGCCTAAACTTCTCATCAAAATAATTGGTAATGCAGCTGACATTATGGCTGCACCTCCTCCGCCTATTGCCTTGACTACATATGTCAGTGTATGTGATAACAATCACAACCCTCAATATCTGAGCTTTGTAATTGGATTTGCTAGTATAGAACTCATGTGCCATAACCGAGTGTGTACACTAGGTTCAAAACGAAGTTTCAAATGGTCACAAGTATGTGTAACATACTGGTTGCTACAGTCGTAGGTACCCTATTCCAAAACACATGGCAGTCTTTGAGGAGGGGGGTGGGAAGAACATCCAACAATCCCATCATCAATGAACACCCAGGAGTGTATAGAGAGCTCAACAAGTTTTTGCCTCCACACACCCAACACCAGTGAAGGGCTAGCAACAAATTGAAGTCAGCTAAACCTTGTCCTATCCAAGGTCCACACATGTCAAAATGTACTGACTTAGGCCAACATCACATACTACCAGTGAGGCATATTTTTCTACAGACACAGAGGAGCAAGAACACCCATGATCATGAGTAGAATGTACACCTAGGCCATTGCACTCTAGTCACACACACTTCTAGTACAACTTGTGGAAGTACATGCCCCCGGAAGATCCAACCTACAGTGTACTCAGTCCATCGTTAACTAGGGAAGCAGCAGATTTCAGACAAGCCTTTTACAGAAGCTATCTTGGAGAATGTCAGTCTGAAATGCAGACTCAGTCTGAGACAAGTCCCAGAGCAACTCTTACATTAACCACTGTATTCCACATGACTCACCCCATTCCCCATAGCGGGCCCTACTGGAATGGCCTACAGACCCAAAATCTGAGAACTGGATAAGCATAGGTCAACTCAAAATGAAGTGATAACTGAAATCCCACTAATGGAACAATACTAACGAATGGGTAGCGCATCAAACCTTGAATTCTGTTGAACACACAGTAGTCCTTCATGCATCACCAGCAAACATTAAAAATAGCACACATGCAGCACTCATTGTAGGTGTCGGGGTCCTCAAAATGAGCCACCTCTCCCACTGTGTACGGTGCATGTCCACCTGTAAAGCATGGAAGGAAGAATATACTCAGAATCCGTGCACTGACAAACAATTGCAATTACAAAGACAATGTGAGAATATGACATGAGTAATGAAACACTTTCACACATGCTCATACTGCATGGAATTATTCATGAGCAACATATACATTGCATGAGTCTCCTGCTACAGTTACACACTCTACTACACACATGCAGTGGCCTGGACAGTCATGTGGTGGCAAAGATGCACCTTCATTAGTATGCCCCAACAATATAGGGGTGCATTCATCTCATCATGTGCATCCAAGAGAGACATCCAAAAGCTGGTTACTTGAGGACTGCATGACCTCTCAAACTCAAACAGCCTATATGGTCATTTTCCATACACACCAACCTGACACACATGTGACATATGTGTAGACAACATTGCTAACTTCAATTGACGTGAAGGCAGCACTCATTTATAGCATCATGTAGGGTTTACAAATGTCAGTCTAGCTATGGCGTCTACATATGTAGGTATGATGTTTCAACATCCATTTTTCACTGGCTATTGTGACCTATACAGTCCTAATTGAGTCATTAATGTGTCGCTTGTCTGACACAAAGGCAGCACTACATTACATACTGCTACAGGCAACCGGTATGTGTAGAAAACATGAGCTACCTGACTGCTAGCATTTGTCTTCCTTCACATTGTGCATCAATTACCCAGTAGGTTTCCCTAGCATTACACACAGTCAGCTACTTATCTGGAAGATTGGGTAACAATCATCACATGTCACCACACAGCTTTAAATTGTGCACATGTAATTGATCTGTACTCACCAACATGGCCACCAATCCTGATTCCCAGGTGGTCCAGCAGATCTTGCTCCCTGGATATCAGATCAGCCCAGCGGTGCTTCAGTTGATGTTCATTCCTTAGGCTACCATATACACGGACCAAGTGATGGCGCACCTTCCCCCACCGGACTTTACGGGCCTCCATGTGATACCCCTGTATCACCCTACCCCCAGCCTCCAGCATGAGTGGGAAGAAATGGCAAACAAGCCATATAAATCCCCCCAATTCCTCCTCACCCATCCTGGAAAGCCGTGGCCTACCAGACATGTCAACACTGACAAAGGGGAAAAAGTTGTAGAAAAAGGAAAAAGGGGAAATGGGGATAGGTAGAGTGGTGAAATACAAAGAAAACTTAAGAAGAAGAGCCCAACTAACCCCTATATTACAGTACCCACAACAGACGCCCACAGACAATAAATAAAACACTGGACTTGACAAAATAAGACAACACAGACTCAGACAGTATTCAACAACAAGACAATGATGACAAAAGCACAATTGAGATGGTACACTGGACACAAAAGCACTAATACACAGGACAACACTTTCCACACAGCCACACAGTCTAGAATAATCTGAGACTGCAAAGTGAAAGTGAAAGTACACCCACTGTACAGATTCTGTAAACAGGATATCCCATTACATCACATCCTGCATAAAATGGCCGCCTTTTTTTCTCCGCTATGCGTAATTTTTTCATGCATACAGCTTGTGCGTCATATTTTTTGACGCATAGGAGTGCACATAATGCAGAGTCCAAAAAAAATTCTTCATTGGTCTATTATATTTGTTTGAGGCTTATTTTACAGTTCTAGAGTTGAAAATTAAGCCGCTGGAAAATATGATATCTAAATATGAAAAATATTTTTGACTCTGCATTATCTGCACTCCTGTGCGTCAAAAATTATGACGCACAAGCTATATGCGTGGAAATATGACGCATTATGGAAAAAAATGGAGGCCATGTTATGCAGGATATTATGATATCTATTTTAGAAATAATTTTTTGACTCTGCATTATCTGCACTCCTGCGCGTCAAAAATTATGACGCACAAGCTGTATGCGTGGAAATATGACGCATTATGACAAATATGTCTTTCATTTGTCAAATTGTGAAATGAATTTTGTCATGACCAAACGGTGCTAAGTGATACACATTTGGGGTTAGCTATGGCAAATGTCCCTTTTAGGATGTATAGAAGGTATTCACAGTGCAATAGTAATGATTGGTCAGAATGGATATTACTCATAATTGTACACATATGTGGGTAATTGCTGATGGCTATTTTCAAAATATGAATGGGATACCAGGATGTATTCCTTAGCAAAAATGTGTCCACATTTATCACGGTAATCAAAATTATATAAAGGCCAAATAGGTAGTGCAATTGTCGCCTACACTTTTTAAGGGGGTAACCATGTCCTAATTACGAGTTAATGTATCTTAAATGTGTTTTACTTTTGACATGTAGGGCACACATGCGCCTTATGCATGTGTGTGCTTCACATGTGCATAAATAATGAATATTTGGGGGGCAGTAGAGGTGGACTTAGGCCCCCAGCACCCTAGGGTTTGCTCTTCCAGACTTGCAAATTTATCCAAGGGTTTCCCAAATTCATTAATGCTAAACCTTCAGCAGCAGGCTCATGGAAGCAAATAGGGTATGATTCACTGTTTGCCATTCTGTAATCCCATTTGCCCATTTTACGTTTGCCCTAGTGATTCTTTGGAGAAATCTGACATACCATTTTGCATTGATATTTTTTTCAAAATCTCAAAGTTCCTCTTGTCATGATAGCAAATAGGTTGTTGATGTGTGTGGTCCTTTATGCATTACCTGGTTTAGTGGCATGTTTCATTCTTCCTGCTAGGTTACAACTGGGACACTACTGTGATCGGCTGCTTGCAAATATTTTGTTGATTGGACGGTACATGTACATGTGTGTGGTCCAATATTGATCCCGTATCAACCGTCAGGGTGTATGTTGTCACTGTAACTTCCAGGTCTCCTCATGAGTTAGTGGCAGCTAATCTTGTTTCTATTGGGTATTGTTTGTAGCAAAATTTGAGAGAAGCCATTGAGGACATGGTCACCTACACATGGATGGTCCCACCCTGTCACTGAAAACGTGTAATGAGACTTTCAACTGGGCAACCTTGGTGTGCTGAGTGAGAGAATGTCTCAGGTGTCTGGATCCGGCATGTGTCATTGCAACATTTGTACTCCATTTGGCCTCTGTGGATTGTAATGTATCAGGAAACATCATAGCCTCTGTGCAGAAGTAAATGGCTGGTATTCAACACACACAACTCATCTTTATCATTTGAACAATGTTACTCAGCGTTTGAACAGTCAGGGTCCTCATATGTGTTGACTTTTCATGGACATAATCTGAGGTTGCTGGTTTTGATGGAGGCCATTTACACCATCATACACTATGGTCCTGGTCCACTGTCACACTTTGTAGTTTAGGCATTAATGAGGGCCAGACAACGGAAGGGCCAAGATTTGGCTATTCAAGGGCACTGTCACAAATCGGATGCAAATAACAGTCAGATGATGCAATACTATGTATTTGAGTATACATTGATGAGGCTAATGACAAATTAGTGTCTGAGGTACAAGAGGTTTTGGACAGCACGTGTGGTCCATCAGTGGACCCCAGGTATCTGTAGAGTGACCCACGGACAGGTGCCAGTCAGGCTGACAGGATGCTGGGTCAATCAGGAGCAAGTTCTTTCTGTAATTACATGATCAAGTGTTCTGACTAGGACTGGTCAGAGGGAGCAGTAGACAGTTGAGATGTCACACTGTGTATGTCCTGTGTTGTTTTGAAGATGACACATGAACCCTGATAAAGTTTTCTACTGCAACATTAGTGTCAAAGCTTAATGATGTAATAGCTCAAATTCCAACATGTATGCAGTAGGAGGCATCAGCAGGGACGGGGCATGTACATTTGGGTGGTGTGCATGGAGGGGATCACTGGTGTGGCCTCCATCTGTGTCTCACTAGTCCTGTCAGATGGGATTTGCTGATAAATAGCCTACAGTACCTTTCACAGAAGAATCAATCTACAGGTGATACCAGGGCTTATAAACTCAAGGCCAGTGTATTATATGAGCTGAGTTCCATGCAGTGAGATGGTATTAGGACAATGGTAGGCATAGGAAAGGGTGTGGCACACTGGATGACTCTTGTGAGTGTGTGTGTGTAGATAAGGGAATCTCAGTGTACACAAATCGGCATTCCAGGGACCTCTTCAGACAGGTGGGGTGTGAGCAGCTGCAAGTGTGTGTAATGTTTTTAGAAAAGGGCTGACATGTAGATGGGATGTGATGTGCTGGATGCTTGTCATAGGTGTAGCACTTGTGCTGTGTATGTTCTGCTTATGTGTATCTCTAGTGACAGATAGTCATTGCAATGATAGTAAGTAGTTGGAATTACTGTTGGCAAGAGTCTAGTACTACATTCCTGTTCCTGAAGCATTAGCATGTGAACTGCCTGATGTATGAGGCCTGTTTTCCCCTAGTTGAGTGATGGTGTTTTAGTTGTGTGCCATCTGCTGCGATGATCCATGTTTACTACATGTATGTGAGTCATATGTGTGGTCCTCAGCTATTGCCCTTCAAAGGTGAACTGTACAGGATGTCTGTCATTTACAATTTGTGTGTATTTGACCATTGTATGGTGGCCATTACATTTGTGGTGTATTTTTTTGTGTCATGATTGGTATATCATTAGTGCTCAATGAGACGACATTCTTCTTCAGATATTTCAAGCTAAAGGTGGGCAGAAATGAATAGGCCAAACCATGATGTGGTGTTTGTTATCAGTGTTTATTTACAATAGTGCATTAAGTGGTGATGGTGATAATTATGAAAAGAAATTATTTACAATGTGTTGGCGCCTATGCACTCCAGCAGCCGTGTTTGGTTGTTCCCCCTCCTGTTGCAGGCCAGCATCCTCCTCTTCATCGTCTTCAGGCATGCATGGGTCTGGTTCGAGGAGGGGAATGTTCCTTTTTACACAAATGTTGTGCAATATTGCACATGTGAGTATGATCCTACAGACCATCTCGGGGGAATATAGTAGGCTACCGCCAGTGATGTCAAGGCAGCGGAACCTTGACTTGAGGATCCCAAAGGTCCGCTCGACAATGCTGCGTGTCCTCTTATGGGCGTCGTTGTATGCCCGCTCTGCAGCAGTACTCGGGTTCCCAAATGGTGTCATTAGCCATGGCTGGATGCCATACCCCTGATCAGCTGAAAGAAAAACACAGAATGGGATCATGTAGATGTAGCTGGCACTATTGAAAAGACCTATAATGGCAGTAGTTGTCTTGTGTTGTCTGTGACTCTTTTGTGTACTAATGTGACATCCTATACTTGTAGGCTATACCATCTGCATTGTGTTGTTTCCTTGGCTGAGCAAGTGTTTGTCTGCTAACCGTTTGTCAGCAGTATGTTTTGGGATTTGCAGTACAGTGTGCCTTCCCTAGCATTGTGACTTGTGATACAGGTGTCCGTGTGTCTTCACTGAGGGTGAGATGATAGTTCCATGCACATTTAAATTTGGAAGTGTTGTTAACACGTTCATATCAAAGTACCCTGTACATCCCATACCTTGAAACTTATGCAATGTATTAATGTAAAGGTCATTGTGACACTTACAATTTGCAAGGTGACATTTAGGCAACCACACTCATTAATGTCTTCACATTAGGCTGTACAGTAAATTCCAATGTGTGACAGGTTCAATGGTGACTTAAGAAACATGGCTAGTGATGTAAGGACCTCAGTGTGTTCCTGTCTAGATGTTGCTGTTGTGGTGTATGTGTTGTGTGTCCTAGAGGGTTGCTGTGCAGTGTGTATATAAGTAGGTTTCTGTACTTACCAACAAGTAGTCCATTGCCATACCATCCATCCTGGAAGTGTTGGTTGATGGTGCAGTGACGGAAGATGAATGAGTCATGTACACTCCCAGGATATTTAGCCACAATGTTGCTGATCAATCCCTGGTGATCGACTATGGCCTGCACGTTGATTGAATGTGTGTGCTTCCTGTTGCGGTAGAGGTGTTCTGTTGCAGCAGGTGGCACAAGGCGTATGTGTGTGCAGTCGATTGCACCAAGGACGTGTGGGAAGCCACTGGTTTCATAGAACCCCTGTTTTGTTTCCTGCTGCTTCTGCAGTGTGTTAGGGAAGCAGATGTGGCGGGGTGTCAGTTGAATGATGGCATCCAGTACTTTTGGCAGAAATGCGGAGAATGATGGTTGTGATATTCTGCCAACCAGGGCACCAGTTGTTTGAAATGAGCCACTTGCCAGCAGGTGAAGTACGGCAAGCAGCTTTGTTTCTGTTGGGATGGTGCGGGGTGTCACTAAAGTGGGGGCCAACTGCGGTTCAATGTTTCGCAGCAGCTGCTAAATGGCCTGCCAGTTCAACCGGTACCTCTGTATGATGTCGTGTTCCCTGAGGCCATGCAGGGTTGTTCTTTGGCGGAATATCCTCTCCTGCCTTCTGCGCTGCCTTTGGGGTCCCTGCTGGTGTTGTTGTAGCTGCTGTTGTTGCTGCTGGGCTCTGCGTCTACGTGCACGCTGGATAAAAATCACCTCCATGTCTCCCTGTCGCTGCTCTGCTGCTCTGCTGTTTGTTCTGTGTGTTCTGATTAAATACAGGTGTGTTTGCCCCATTTTAACGCCTGTCCTGACCCAGGCATTAAATTTTGACACAAATCGGGCTGTGCGTAATTTTTTTGCTCCGCCTCCCGGCCGAGAGTCATTTTTGCCCGGAAGCATAAATACGACGCACGGCCGTTTGCGTAGTTTTTTTGGACGGGAACGTCTACCCTGCATATCATTAACGCAGGGCGGGTTGCCGCATCCAAGAAATGACGCACACAGCGGAATTTTGTCGTCCGCGGGCTCGGGTGTCAGAGTTTAAATATGGGGCAACGTTTGCGCTGATTGTGCGTCAAAGTTTTTGACGCACAATCGGCGCAAATGGAGTATAAATATGCCCCCTGGTGTCTGAAGACCACGGAACGCACTTTCCTCCGTAGGTCGTTCCACCACTTCCTGATGTCATCCCTAGTTCTTGGATGCTGTCCCACTGCATTGACCCTGTTGACAATTCTGCGCCATAGCTCCATCTTCCTTGCAATGGAAGTCTGCTGCAACTGTGATCCGAATAGCTGTGGCTCTACCCGGACGATTTCTTCCACCATGACCCTGAGCTCCACCTCAGAGAACCTGGGGTGCTGTTGAGGTGCCATGATGTGGTGTGGGTGATGTGTGAGGGGGTGTCTGTTGTGATGTGTGAGGGGATGTGTTGGTTTGTGTTGTTTGAGGCGCGTGGATGTTGTGTAAGTGATGGTGTTGTGTGTCTGTGGATGCTGGTGTTGTTTTAGGTAGTGTCTCTCTGTGGCCTGCTTTAAAATTTCTGGTAGTAAGGGTTTGTGGGTGATGTGGGTGTGTGCTTTATATTGGACTGGGTGTGTGGGTGTGGTGTGTGTATTATGTGCATCAGGTGTGCGTATTTCGATTTGTCCAATGTGGTTGTGTTTTGTAAGTGTGTGTGTATTTTGAGCACGGCGGTGTGTGCCGCCAATGGATTACCGCGGTTGAAAGACCGCAGCGTTGATTCGTGGGTCGTGATACTGTGGGCGTATTCCTGTTGGTGTGATGGTGGAGGTTTTGTTATCACCAGCTTATCACTGACCTTTGGTGTGGCAGACTTGTGTGGGTGTCTGTATTATGGCAGAGTCCGAGCTGTGGGTTGTAATACTTGCAGCGGAATTCCGCGGCCGCAGCGGTATGTTCGCGGTCTTCTGCACGGTGGTAAGCGGCATTTACCGCCAGGGTTATAATGAGGGCCTGTATGTCCTACCTTAACCATACACTGTCCCCTGCTATTGGGGCTACCTAGGGCCTACCTTAGGGGAGTCTGACATGTAAGAAAAGGAAGGGTTTAGCCCTGGCAAGTGGGTACACCTGCCAAGTCGAATTTACAGTTAAAACTGCACACACAGACACTGCAGTGGCAGATCTGAGACATGATTACAGAGCTACTTATGTGGGTGGCACAACCAGTGCTGCAGGCCCCTAGTAGCATTTGATTTGAAGGCCCTGGCACCTCCAGTGCACTTTACTAGGGACTTACTCGTAAATCGAGTATGCCAATCATGGATAAGCCAATTACATACACATTTTTTAAAGGAGCACTTGCACTTTAGCACTGGTTAACAGTGGTAAAGTGCCCAGAGTAACAAAAAGAGTAAAATCAGAGTTCAACATGCATCAACAACCTGGGGAACAGAGGCAAATGTTAAGGGAGACCATGCCAAGGATGAAAAGTCTAACAGTATACATCACTTTTAATAATTATTATTGCTCTTTAAAAATATTCTTCAGGTGGGAATTTATTTTTTATTTAAACTTTAGAAACATTATTAAAGTTTTATTTCAAATGTAATTTAGTAATGCTGTAGCATTTTCTTTATTTTGTTCTCAAGTTAAAGTAAATACATAATATTAATTCACATTAATTACAACATACAAATATTTTAATAATTTATTTAGAACTAAATACATTTTTAAAATTTCCCTTATTCCTAAGCATGCAGAGATGTCTGTCCTCACTGATTTTCAATAGGAGAGTATTGCAGCATCTGTGGTTAGCCAAATGTAGTGCTGGACCTACTACACAAGTGTAAGTTACATAAATGTAAGTTACTACAAAAGTGAAAGTTACTACAAAAGTGTAAGTTTCACACGTAAAACACTGCAAAACTGTAAGTTACTACAAAATTGTAAGTTTCTGCAAAAGTGAAGTTTGTGAATACCAAAAAGTAGTAAACTTACTCAAAAGTGTAAATTTACGCAACAGTGTATGTTACCTTTCTGTGGCCCAAAATCTCCACATTAATAGATGCTGTAATATGAAATATGTGGCGAGGTGAAGTGAGAGAGAATAGGACAGAAGCAAAACTGGGAAATTTGTGAAACCAGGGTAGACCAATTAGGTCAAAATGCTTTAGATAAAGGGAGCATTTGTCAATAACTAAACAAAGGTTGTAGGCCTTTTTGAAAAGTCCTTTGCAAAGTAGTCTATTGGAGCTTTAGGCTTACTGAGAATGATTGGTTGAGCCACAGTATGCTGTTCCTTCAAACCTGAGTCTCTAGATGTAGTAAGTCAATGATATGCTGGGAAGCTGGAAACAGTGACCCATCAGGGTGGTTTGCTTATCAAACAGGTGCTTTGGGGACTCTGTGTGGATTACATTTTAGATCTAGCAGACAATTTAAAACAACCATGTCACATTAGTGGGAAGCCATTGCTGAGAGATGAAAACTGGGGTTACATTTTGAGAACCTCAACACACCAGAGACCAAGAGGGTGATTCAGAGTTTAGCTGGCAGGGTACTCCACAGAAAATATGATGGCTTACCCTGTCTGCCAAATTGATGGTCTGCCCACTTTATTTAGGGTTGTGTGGTGTAATAATACTTCGACAAGTAGGTAATTTCATGTATGTTTATTTCGGTAACGGAAGGCAGGTACAGCAAGTCAATGTCTGGAGCTTCTACATAAGATGATGCTTTTTGCACACACAGTAGAAATCAATACTTACAAAGCAGTAGGCATTATTCCATTTCAGTTCACTTTCTGCAGTTCGATATTTGTAGAGTTCAGTAACGTTCACTTTCGGCAGCACAATCCTTGTAAGATCCGTAAAAATTTAAATAATCCAAGGAAAATATCCAAATGGTTTTGAACCACTGCTCGTCACCAATTTGTGGTGTATTAGAACATTAGAACGTTGGCAGCTCGATTGAAAACAATGGAGTGCTGCGGGCTTTTACTGCCCGGTAAAAGCCCGCAGCGCCAACATTCCAATGTTCGCTTTGTTCACAGCAACAGCTGTGAACAAAGCCTCACGGAGCCCGAGGGGATTTTAATCCCCTCGGGCTCCGTGAGCAATTTGTTTTTTTTAATAGAACATTCTGCCCTGAGTGGCAGAATGTTCTAATAGCCTTAGAACCCGCCGTATTTTGCTCTACCGGCTATTAAAGGCCCTTTCCCTTGTTAACGTGGGAGCGGGCCTTTAATAGCCGGTAGAGCCCGCTACGGCGGGTTCTAAGGCTATAATAATACCTCGACAGGTAGGTAATTTCATGTATGTTTATTCCGGTAATGGAAGGCAGGTCCAGCAAGTCGATGTCTGGAATCACACTCGATCTACAATCTCCAGGCATCATGCTCTGCCAGGAACTTCATCCGAACAGTAACAATTCTAATTCTATAATAGAAATAAAGGAACTACATACACATACAACACATACCCCCTTTTCAATATAAAATTAATATATCAAATCAAAAACTTAAAATATTCTCAAAATATATTCAACAAGTTAATATCTTCTAATTTAAGCAATTTAAGCATTTTAATTTCCCTCCACAATATAATCTTTGAGCAGTGCTGGTTGCTTACTTTTCCATTTACTTAAAACTGCTTGATCATTGTCAGTTGCACCATTGTCAGCACTATCCTGACTATCATCTACATCATTGTCAGCACTATCCTCACCAACAACACCATCATCAACTTCATCTAGCACCATTCTTTTCAACATACCATTGTTCACGATACCATGCTCATCAACCGTCCTCTCTGTCATTGACTGAATTCTTTAAAACTTTTACGACCATTTCAGAATCAAAAAATTGGGTTTCTCCTTTGGTAACCATACCCATTTTTTTATGCGCACCCAGTCTCCCACCTTTATATTCATGTGCAAAACTCCATGCTTACGATCATAATATGATTTGCTTCTACCGCGCACATCATTCAATCTCTTGCTTACTTGCTCAGGATTCCAGTTTTCTACAACTGCATTACTTAACCATCCAGGATTAAAGTTTTTCCTGGGACTCCTTCCTCTCATGAGTAAGAAAGGAGAAAATCCTGTAATTTTGTTTGTTGTCACCCGGTAAGCCCACATATCCTTCATTTCTTGCAATTCCCAATTTCTAGTAAATGTAATATCTGATTGAATCACTCCTTTTGTTACTCGGTTGAACCTTTGAACCATGCAATTTCCACTTGGATTATAAAAGGATGTGGCTTTATGTCTCACTCCAATTCTTTCAAAATACTCTTTAGCTACTTTGGACACAAACTGTACCCCATTGTCACTGGGAATGGAGGAAGGAATACCCTCCAACACAAAAAGGGTATCTAAAAACTTAACCACAGACCGTGTCTGCCTTATCAATAATTTGTACCACTGGCCATCTGCTAAAAAGGTCTAGCCATACAATAATATAATTCTGTTAATTCCCCACAGGTCCCATCATATCTATTGCTACTGACTCCCAGGGTTGTTTAGGAATATCATAATCACTCATAGGTCGTCTCAAAGCTAGTAATGATCTGTCTGCAAATGTACACATATGACATTCCAAAACATATTTCTCCACTGCAGAATCCATCACAGGCAACCAGAAAAGGTTTCTTACAGCAGCTTTTGTTCTAACCACCCCAAAATGCCCTTCATGGCAAAGCTTTATTATATCCTTTCTGATACCCTCCGGAGGGATATTCCTATACCCTCTTAAAATCACATTATTATCCTTAGAAAGTGCCGATTGTAGCTCCCATAATGGTCTAACCTCTCTGCTGAATACATTTTTCATAGGCCACCCATTTTGGATAAACTTGACTACTTGTGCCAGAATATCATCCTGATATTCTGCACTCCATTGTTCTTTCTTTATCATTGGTCTGCCACAATCATGGACAAGTGTCACTTGAAAATCAGCCCATGCATGGCTCACACATTCCTTTAGAGGGGAAGGTAGATGAAAAAGACTGTCTGCAACAGCATTGTCCCTCCCTGGTACACAGACAACTTTGTATATATAATCTTGCACTCTCATGGATATCCTAGCTAATCTTGCAGAAGCATTCACAGTTCCTTCTTTGTTAACAATCTCACCAAAGGCTTATGATCACACTGTATGAGTAATGGTTTGCCCCATATAAATGCTCTAAAATGGTCCAATGCCCAAGCACATGCTAAAGTTTCCCTTTCAATTATAGGGTATTTTTCCTCTGCAGGTGATAAGGACCTTGAAGCAAACAAAATCAGTTTCTACACACTCTTTCTTTCTCTGTGTCAAGACAGCTCCTAAGCCCTTGTTACTAACATTGGTAGTTATAATGTTGTCTCCTTTAAGGTCAAAACTGCTTAAACTAATGGCATTGGCAATGCACCATTTCAACTTCCTGAATTCCTCTTCGCGCTTAATGTCCACTCAAATTTTGTTTTGCTTTTCAACAGTTGTCTGATATTATAAGTAGATTCTGAGAACCTAGGTATAAATTTCACATGATACTCTGCCATGCCTAAAAGGATCTGACCGCCTCCTTACTTCTTGGTGAGGGGAAATTATCAATAGCATTCACTAGAGATGGTGTTGGTTTTACTCCACTATCACCAATTACGTGACCTAAATAAGTTACTGATCTTTGTGCAAACTTACATTTAGAATATTCAGCTATTAGATCATAATTCTGAAGAATACTTAATACTTTCTGCAATCTTTTGCCACGAGTTTCTTTGTTCTCTCCATAAACTAAAATGTCATCCTGAAAAAACTTATTGCCATGCTCCTTGACGAACAAATTTCCATCAATCTATGGAACATGGCGGCTGTAGATGTGAGTCCAAAGGGCATTCTTTTGAACTGGAAGCATCTGATTTTATTTATGAAGGCTGTCAAACAGCAAGAAGAAGGAGTTAATGAAATTTGGTGGTACGCTGATGACAAATCAATTGCGTAAACTATTTCGCACTCTTAAGACATGTCACCATTTCAGTTATTTTTGGAAGAGGGAAATGGTCCTCTATAATGTTCTTATTTAAATTGCGATGGTCCACACATAACCTGATTTTACCATTGCTGCAGTGAGCAATGAGTAAAGGAGAAATCCATTCTGAAGACTCATGGTTTCTATCACCCCCACACCTACCAATTTGTCAAATTCTCTGGAAACTTCCTCCCTCAGAGTCATGGGTACACTTCTGACTTTGTGGAGTTTCAGAATAGCATTTTTTTAAGGACAATCTTGTGTTTAAAACCTTGTAAATTTCCTAAGATTTTACTAAACACTCTAGGAAATGTTTCTAGCATGGCAGTTCCGACTGTAATTCCTTCATCCAGTACTAATACCTTCTCCTCACTGCTAGGATCAAGTACCACATAAAGGCGTTCTTGGTCTTTCCACCTTAGAACAGATGGGCCTCTCTTAGCAGCATACAGCTTTCCTCTAGCCATTCTATTCTTGAATTTAAAGGTTGACCAACGGTATCACAAAATGTCTATTTTTTTACCGCTGTAACTCTCAGGTCGTATATCTGGTTCTGATAACCAAGTACCAATCCTTCCGCTGAATTTGTTTTCCACATCTCCTCATTTACAATATGTATGGTGAGCCTGAATCTGCGTAAATTTTAACCACAACACCTCCTATGGACACATTACACTCTGGTTTGTTTTTCCCCAACTTATCGTTTATGTTTAAAATGAAACCCCCTTTAACACTCATGACTTTAGAGGACTTAGGGGCATATTTAAGGAAAGTGCCGCTGCACGCAGTTCAGTGCCACTTTTCTTGCACTTCCTAATGCCACCATGCGTGTGCCGTATTTAAAATATGGCACACCATGGTGTTAGTAAGGGGACTAGCATCTGAACTTTTACTCTAGTCCGGCGCTTTGCAAAATAAGCGTAAGAAATTCTGATGCTAATCTTGCAAAGCACCCAGAGGCCCTTTGAAGCAATGGAAGCCTCCTTTTTGATGCCTTCTCATTAGTACGTTATTAATTCATCATTAATAAGTTTCATTAGTCTTCGTATACATTGGTGGCCACTCCCCATGGGCACATTTCAAACGTGTGTATTATTTTCTACGTTGACGCATTTTCTATGCAGCTTCATTATACATTATATTGCAAGCTTTTCATGTTAATATTCATTTTAAAGGTCACACTCCAACACTAACATGTCTCCTAAGGGTGAATCTCCTTTGACCAACAAATGTTCTTGTACCATTGGATTACATGCATGCCTGGCGCAGGCATGATGTAGCACAAAGGTTTACAAAGTGGCACAATGCACGCATTGTGCAACGTTGTAAATATGGTGTGGCATTTTTGGCCTTCTAATGCCACATTACCGTAAAAAAATGATGCTAATGTGGCATTGGAATGAAGATAGGTGCTCTTAAATATGCCCCTTAGTGTCTGTATTCTCTTCCTCATCTTCCAACCTGCTGTACTATTCGACTATACATTTGATGGTATTCTTTTTTTTTCCTGCAAACCTTTGCAAAATGCCCAATAATATCACAGTTGTTGCATTTTTGTTTAATCACCGGGCAAGATTTGCTGTATGCCAAATTTTCCTTACTGTTACACCTAAAGCATCTGAACCCTTCTCTTCTTGTGGTTTTCCGTTTAATTTGTTTCCCAAAATATTTATCATTCTTGTAAACTGATAACTTATTCACTCTTTCATGCTCTTTCTCTCCTTGCTTCAATGCGCTGGCGCACCTTCTAGACATTTCTGCTTTTCTCATAATAGCTAAGATGTCCTCTATGGGTGAATCTCCGTTGACCCACCATTGTTCTTGTACCGTTGTATTGCATGAATGCATTACTAGTTGATCTCTTATAAAATCCTCTTTTAATACACCAAATTTGCAGTCAAGTGCTAATTTTCTCAAATCAGGTACAAAGTTGTCAACCGATTAATTTCTTTTGTTTGTAAGAATTTATAATGTGTTATTCTTATGCAAACCTCTGGTGCAAAATATTTATCCAAATCACCCATCGCTGCATCAAACTCATTTGTGTCCCCAACAATTTCTGCTTTAGTCATGCGATTCTAAGGGCCATATTTATACTTTTTGACGCAAATGTGCGCTAATGCAGTTTTGCGCCAAAAACATTAGCGCCGGCTAACGCCATTCTGAAGCGCCATGCGGGCGCCGTATTTATTGAATGGCGTTAGCTGACCGGCGCTGCCTGGTGTGCGTGAAAAAAAACGACGTACACCAGGCAGCGCCGGCGTAGGGAAAAATGGCGTTTGGGCGTCCAAAAATGGGGCAAGTCAGGCTGAGGTAAAAAAATCGCCTTAACCTGATTTGCGCCATTTTTTTTTGGCGCCCAGACGCCATTAACATGACTCCTGTCTTAGCAAAGACAGGAGTCATGCCCCCTTGCCCAATGGCCATGCCCTGGGGACTTATGTCCCCTGGGCATGGTCATTGGGCATAGTGGCATGTAGGGGGGCACAAATCAGGCCCCCCTATGCCACAAAAAAAAAAAAAAAAAAAATACTTACCACAACTTACCTTTTCTTCCCTGGGATGGGTCCCTCCATCCTTGGGTGTCCTCCTGGGGTGGGCAAGGGTGGCAGGGGGTGTCCCTGGGGGCAGGGGAGGGCACCTCTGGGCTCATTCTGGGCCCACAGGTCCCTTAACGCCTGCCCTGACCCAGGCGTTAAAAAGAGGCGCAAATGCGGGGTTTTTTGCCCCACCCACTCCCGGGCGTCATTTTTGCCCGGGAGTATAAATCCGACGCATATGCATCGGAGTCATTTTTTTAGACGGGAACGCCTACCTTGCATCTCATTAACGCAAGGAAGGTGTTCACGCAAAAAAATGACGCTAACTCCATGAACTTTGGTGCTAGACGCGTCTAACGCCAAAGTATAAATGTGGAGTTAGTTTTGAGTCGAATTTGCGTCGAAGAAAACGACGCAAATTCGGCGCAAACTGAGTATAAATATGCCCCTAAGTTTTTAACCCCAGTGGGCCTAAGGAATGGAGGAAAATTATCTTCTTTTGTGCAGCTGCCATCTCTTTACCATTACCAATAGTTTCAATATAATTTATAAAATATTCCTTCCATTCCACCCATGGTGTTGAAGGTTCTGCTCCCACGGCCCAAAATGCATGCAGTGGATTTATGGTGAAATGTTGTTGTGACCTTAATCTTAATCTTATCTTGATCTTAATTTTCGTTACCTTAATCTTAGAATGTTCTCCTCAATATGACAAATTGTAAAAACATGCATAGTTTCTTTATATACTATGTAATAAAGTGGGCTGATAAATACGATACTTCTATAGATTCCTTGTTTGCTGCGTAGCCAACAATTACGATGTATTTGAAAAAAATATGCACACCTCCAGTGACGTACGAATATTTCTGAAGACGATGTCCGTGTTTAGCACGGAATCTTGCACGTACAACATAGCGTGCTTCCATTTGTTTCTGAAGACAGTGGTCTTGTTCACTACGGAATCACGCACGTACCAACACAGCCTGCTTCTATTCACATAGAGCACGAGAGGAAAATAGAACCTCGCGCTATCTGAAATTCTGGTAGATGGCGCCTTTCTGTTTGTCTTTAAATGTGCCACGCGGCCTGTGCCTGAAGCACAAGGAATGGTGCCAATCTTGAAAACGTCGCGTGGTATGAATATATTGACAGCTTTTACATAAAATGATGCTGTCGCACACACAGTATAAATCAGTACTTACAAAGCACTAGCTATTATTCCAGTTCAGTTCACACTCGGCAGTTCAATATTTGTAGAGTTCTGTAACGTTCGGGCAAGTACAATCATTGTAAGGTTCCAAAAAATAAAAATAATACAAGGAACATATCCAAACGGTTTTGAACCACTGATCGTCGCCAAATTGTGGTGTAATAATTCCTCAACAGGTAGGTAATGTCATGTATGTTTATTCCGGTAACGGAAGGCAGATCCAGCAAATCGATGTCTGGAGTCACACTCGATCTAGAACCGCGCTCTGCCAAGAACTCCATCAGAACAATAACAATTCTAATTCTATAATAGAAATAAAGGAACTATACACATACAACCGGTCGAGAGGACTGTGAGTTTGACGCACTGCCTCCGCTCTGCATTGTTTTCTGATGCATCTGCTCTTATGATGGACATCTCAATGTGATGCGTGGTGCCTGGAAACCAAGGTCACAAGGTTTCCTCCTTCTCCACATGAGAATCCTCGAGCACCCTCCATCCGCCCTCCAAAGAAAACAGCTACATTTTGGAACGCCATACTTAATGCACAATGATCCTCGAGTGCACAAATATTGTATTAAAAAATACACAATTCCCCAGGTAAGTCATTACTCCGCCAGCCTTGGAGGCCAGATAAATTCCCTCGACTCCACCAGATTTACTCCTGCTTTACCTTGACCATACACCATAGCTCGACTAATTCCCTCAGATCTCCGGTCACTTATCTTCAGTGCTCTCAATATGCCACAATCGCCCCAACTGCAACTCCCTTCATCAACAAAGTTGCTCCATTTCAACACTCCTAGTGCTTAAGAACAAGAGATCACTTGACAACACCAGAGTGCCAACTCCATACCTGCCAAATTTATCTTCCTGAAGGTCGCAATCACCGTGGCAACAAAACTCTTGGCTAGGGGTCGTAATATAAATAAATACTCACATAAATCGAAACCACCTTCTTACTGGTAGTGTCTTCTTCATGTTGCCACTTTTGTGACGAAGGACGCAGCATTCAACAGGGCTAAAGGCAAGGTTTATTAGGTACATCGAACGACCCTCGGCCGGAGAGTGGTTCCAAGCAACTGTCCACTTCTACTCTTCTGTAATTCCACAAGCAGGATTCCAGAAGTGGATGCGCACTGTTGCCAAGCACAGCATCACAGTTCAGTGAGAATTAACATTCCAGAACATAACATGGTGGACTGTCAACTTTCTGTTGGTGGAGCTCCTGTTGGCTCAGTTGACTGAAAGCTACCTTCAAGAGACCAACAGACGAGGAGCCGTCAGAGTAAAACCACCACAACTGCCCACTCTGTTTAGAGAGGATAGTCAGAATTTTTTCTGTCCGTGACCGCCAGGCAAAACTCGGGAGTGAGGGACAGAAGATAAAATGACCCCCACATGCTGAGACAAACCCCCCAGGGTGCATGGGTCATAGTGCGCTATATTATTTTAGTGGCTGATTCACTCTATTATGTGTCAAGATTAACACTGACAATATGCTATTTGCTTTATTTTCCTGATTTAATTTGTTTGATGTCCAATTATGTGTGATTTGTTTATCACTGTATGGAAAATCTACAACACATTTATGTTTTTCGATTGTTCTATACAATTCCGCTGTTGAAGTGATGTTCGTCTCTTCTAGTTTGATAAGAACAATCAACGTTTTGTTAACCTTTCCAGCTCTTGCATCATCTAAAAAAGGTCCGGACAAAGACACCAGCTGGCAATGAGGTGTTGTTTGACAGCAATGGAGATGCTCCACCACTGCATGATTTTTTTCAATGGCAGATGACATCAGAGGACACCAGTAGGTTTCTGAAACTAGGCACCTTTGATGCCAATGGTTCGAAGGGCCAGAAGTTTATCTTCAACAGCAGTGCCATCAAGTGGGGTGGTAGATTTCGTAAGGTAAGAATGAAAGCTCCTTCATTGCACATTATTATGCAGCCCCTTTTATTTACAGCTATTTTCAACAGATGCTTTCGACAGAGCATATTCCAGGTGACCTAGTCACCTTGCCTTTGAAGAAGCTCAACTTGAGCCCTTGAAACACTTACGCCTGAACGAATCAGTAGTGATTTCGGGAGATCGAGGATCATAGAGGGGGCACTATGTCCAGTTTCTAACACCTCCATATCTTAGGCAGATTTATGCATGTCTACAAAATCATCTATTATAGTTTTAAAGACTGACTGTGGTGCCAAGGTTTATAGCTTAAAGGAGTCTGCTACCTGCCGTAACCATTCTCATTGCTGAAAAATGATATCTAACACACGAATCCCTTGAAACCGCCATATAAGCAATATCCACTTAGAAATAAGGTAATTTCTTACCTTCTCGGTATCGTTTTCTATAACAATATAGAGCTGTCTGCCCTTTCAAGCACATCAAGTGAGAATTCAGCTTGCAAAAAATGACTAAGTCCACTGTTTGCTGAACCCTGCATGAGGCAGAGTTGGGAGACTCAGGAAGTAGTAGTACGAAGCATCTTGGGTTCGGACGGACGTTTGAGTCAATGAGTTATGTCTGGAAGATAGTCCGGTATAGTTGACAATAGCTGCATTGATCATACTAATGTGCTCTTGCAAGAGTGGGTGATGAGTGAAATTGTGTAAGATGTGGACGTTTTCAAAATACAATGTTAGTTCTTCAACTAGAGATCAGAGCAGTGGCGGCCTGTCCTTTAGGGCGGAGGGGCCACCTCCCACCTTTTGCCCCTCATGAAGAGTGTCTGTCAGGCTGAACAAAGGCCAGCCTGACAGACACTCTCCATGTTCAGCTCAGGCAGCCAGGAGCAGACATGCGCAATTTGCGCAGACTCCTGGCTGCCTGAGCTGAACTTTGCTGGGCTGAGGAGGTCACAGCTCCTATGGGCGTGACCTCCTCAGCTCAGCAAAGGTGTCTTGAGGCCCTCCCCTGGGTGACGAGGAAAGCGGCACCCATTGACACTCACCCTGGGCGCTTCAGGTTTAAGCTCTGAAGCGCCCAGGGCGAGTGTCAATCAGTGACACTTCGTCACAGAGTGAGGTGGGTCAGCAGACTCCCTGACCCCATCCCACTCTATGACGAGGCTGGGACTGCTGCCTTCCCTCATTGGCTGACCTAAGGTGTGAAAAGAATGATTGTGTGTGTGTGTGCTTCCTGCCCGCCCCCTCCTTCCTAAAGCTGCCGGCCGCCACTGGATCAGAGAGAAAGGAGTTCCAGGCACGCTACGGTGTGACATTGGCCTGGCAAACACAGCATGGGGAGCAAAGTGTGGGCTCGTCCTCAAGGCTGAAATGGACTCTATTGAACCCAAAAGCTGAATAATATATTAGTGGCGAAGACAGTGTGTTAATGGACCCTATTGCAAGGAAGAAAATGTCCCCCGCTGATGTATGAACAGTGAATTACTGCAATAATCAGGGTTCTGTGGACCCCTGACTTCTCTGAGCCCGGGTGCCACTGCACCTGGCGCACCAATGGAAACTACACCCCCGAAATATGGCACAGGCACACTAAATCACCAGCGCACATGCTGAAGAAATCTGAGATGCTGAGGATTGAGAAAAGTAATATTCACTGAGCTCTCTTGTAGTTAATTTCTTTGCTGAAGACATCGGTGTTTGCCCTGCGGTTTTTGAGTTTTTTTTTATTGTGGGATGCTGGTGTTTCCAACATCTTCTTACCCCACGCACACTGCCCAGGGAAATATTGTCACCTCCAACTTCAGCACTGTTTAAATAGGCGCTGCAGCGCAGGAGGTGAAACGTCTGTCAGCAATCAAAATGCACCACAAAGTCTGCATACCTCTATAGGCCATAAGCGGATAACATGATGTAAATCATCAATGTTGGACTACCAACCCAGATGGGTAAATTAGGGCCACCAGGTGTGGTGTCCGTACTGATCTTAGATCAGGACCAATTCACAATGCTGATATGAAGCCATTTACAGACGCTTAGTGGCTTATTTATGGGGATATTCATGCACTGCAGTGCAGCAAGTCACCATGCTGTGCTGCACCGCGTGACAGAGAAAAGAGAGGAATGTGCCATATTTAAAAGAATGTGGAGCTTTCCTGCCTTTTCCCTTGCACTAGTGACTTTGGTGCAAGGGTGCCTCCATTGAATGTAGGATTGCTTATGTGCAGGAAGGGGTCCTTCCCCATCTTACATAAAAAGTCTTCCAAACCATTAATAGAAATCAGAAAGAGGGAAGGGGCCAACACTCCCCCGTCTAACTCCCTTCAAAGAGTGGAATTCTTTGGTAAGATCACCCTCCTGGCTAAAACGAACCCGGGAGGTGGTGCAAGTATGGAGTCTACTGAGTAAGGAGATCAGGTCTTCATCAATTCCCTTATCTAACATAACAGACCACAATTTGTGTCTATCAACTGTGTCAAAAGCACAGGATAAGTCCATGAAGGCTAGGTGGAGACAGCCTTTTTTAGCTTTCTTGTATTGATTGCCTGGGATGAATTAATTGAGGCTTGTAGTAGCAAATATATGAAGACTTTTTGGGAGGTGGTCAACTCCACCCCACTTGTGGAGAAAGATAATTCGATTACAGATACTGTTGTCCCCTCGCAAACTTGGTTGGAGTACTTCTCCAACATTTTTAACATAGAAGCCAATATTCCCCAGAGAGACCCGTCTGGGTTGGTTAAAGGGGGAATGCATCTAGAATAGCCCCTCATAATTTACCGGAAGTATCTGAAGTATTCAAGGCTATTCAAAACTGCCCCTCTGATAAAGCTCCGGGCCCAGATAGAATTCCAGCTGACATATTTAAAGCTATGCCCGAATTTTGGCCCCCACTCCTCACTAATGTTTTAAGGGCTGCTATGCCAGGCCTCCCCTCCCTTTCCCTCTCTTTCTCTCCACCTCACTCCATCATTCCTCCCTGTCTCTTACTACCTCCTTCTCAAACACCTTCTCTCCTTTTCACTTCCTCTCTTTTCCTCATTCCTCTGCTTCCTTTGGATTTTCAAGAAGACCCTGTGTTGGAAAATGGGTTATTGGTAAGGGCAGGTAGGTACCTACACTTAGCAATAGGCCATTAACCTCCACTAAGGTCCAGTTAGGTCTCAGTAAATTAAACCCAGCTCAACCCTTGGTAGCTTGGCAACGAGCGTCAAGGCTTAACTTAGGAGACAGAGCGTAAAGCATTCAAATATCACAAAACAGTATTTAACACAGGAAACAGTTTAAAAATCCAAAACCAATTTATAAAAATAGATTATATTTTTATCTTTAAAATGACACCAAAATGAATAAAATCGGATAAGGGGAACCGAAGATATGAATTTTTAAAGAATTATTTTTTTTTTAGCGCCTAGAAACAAAAAGCACCAATCGGGTCATCTGGTTGCACCTCGACCGGGGCAAAGTCAACGTTTCAGGCCGACCGCAATGGAGCCCTGCTCGGCTACAGGCCGCGGGAGGCCTTGTTAAAAGTTCACCTTCACACTTAGTCTCTTTTTCGAAGATTTTCTTCAGTGGGATGAACCTGCCAGTCCAATCTGACCTCCTGGAGCCCTTCTCCGGATACGCGTCGCGGGAATCCTCGGTGGAGATTTTTACCTTCAGACTTAGTCGTTTTTTCGAGGTGAAAATCCTTCGACCGGGGTAAACCTGGATCTTGATCCGACGTCCATGGATCCCTCCTCGGATACGCTGACTGGGAGGTCCCGGTCAACTTTTTACCTTTGGACCTAGTCTCTTTTTCGGAGATTTCCTTTACTGGGACGAACCAGCAAATCAGTCCGGGTCACAGTTGAGGCAAGCCGGCTAGAGTTGCCGCAGCGGGTCGGTCCCTCTATGGAGCTTTTTTAGAAAAGTTCTCCAAACTTCTCCAAATTTCTGGGACTTCTCCCAGATGCCGTTTTAAGGTTCTTTTGAGGTCCACAGCTCACCCCAAGGGTCCAGAAGTTCTGAGATGGTCCTTGGGGGTGCGGACTACAACTCCCAGAATGCGCCTGTCGCAAACTCCTTTTTGGCTACTGGACAGTGGTCAGCTGGTCGCTTTCTTCAGGAGTTGGTGCAGGGGACTCTGGTTAGCAATGTTTCACCTGTAGCAAACAGGGAGTCCCTCCTTGAACCAGTTGAAGCCAGGCAAAGTCCTTCTTGTGGTGAAGCCCATGTGTGCAGCTGGTGCAGTCCTTCTGAGTGCAGGTTCCAGGTGCAGGCCAGGGGTTCAGCAGGGCAGTCCTTCTTCTTCTGTTGTTCTTCCTTGTTGGATGTGGTAGGGAACTGAGGTGTGGGCGCAGGTCTGCCAGTTTTATCCTTGCTCCTGGGTGAAAAGCAGGTGGGTCCTGGTTCTCCAATCAGGTGCATGGTCCTTCCCCCTGTGATGACCACTTCCTGGGAAGTGTGGCAAAAATCAATCCCAGGCGGCAACATTCTTCAAAAATCCATCATGGCTAAATCTGATTTTTGAAGGTTACATCTGGCTGAGCCCACCCACTTTTGTGGCTAAAAATCATGAACACACCCCTCTCCTGCCCTCTCCTAATCTAATCAAGGGGGCACCTAGTTGTCTGGGGTTGCAGGATGTGGGAGTGTTGCTGGTTGCCCCAAATGTCCTTCTCTGCCTTTGAAGACCAGTTTGGCAGCCCTCCCCCTTCCTGCCTCACCATCTGCTGAGGGGAGATTCCCTCCAACCGGCACATTCCTTTGTGTGAAGCCAGGCCACTTCACACCTCATCAAGGCAGCCTGGCCAATCAGAGCACGGCAGCAAAAACAATGCAGGGCTGAAATTGGCCACTTTTCACGTAAAGTTTAAAACTCTTTACCTGAACAAGTTATATTAAAGGGAAGTTGTGGGATTTATTATAACAATTAATTTGATACCAAACTGTTGGTATCCATCATTTAAGGGGACTTTAAAAATGAAAATAAAGTCTACCCATTCTAGCCTATGAAGGCCATTTACTACAATGAGGGAAAACGAATTTGCCTGGTTTTACCTCACCAGGGCTTATAAAACTATGTTTATAAGGTCCCTGCTTATAGTTACATGGCACCCAGCCCTAAGGGCACATAGGACACACCTTAGGGGTGACTTAAATGTAAAAATAAGGTTGTTTAAGACTTTGGAACTACTTTTAATTCCAAAGTCGAATTTGCATTTAACTTTAATTTAAAAGCAGCCAGCAAGGCAGGCCTGCCTTTAAAATGACATTGGGAACCTCAGCAGTGCACCTATGGGTGCACTACCTATGCTGTGGTCCCTAAACCTACATGCCCTACCATATACTAGGGACTTATAGGTAGGTTAACTTAGCCAATTATAATTAGCCTAATTTGCATATTGATTTTACACAGAGCACAGGCCCTGGGACTGGTTAGCAGTACCAGGGCACCATCAGAGTCAGGAAAACACCAGCAAAAAGTGAAAAATGGGGGCAAAATGTTAGGGGGCCTCTGCAATCAGCCCTGTTTTCTCACACCCTGGCTTATGTTTTTTTCTGAAAACAGTGCTAATAATATTTCAACAAGGGAGACCTGAAGATCACTGGGGACCTGGGATTATAAATATAATAAAAACACACTGGACACCAGTAACAAAATGTTTTGATGCAAAGGACCAAATGGCAAATATAATTTATTCAAATAAGTTTATGAAAAACAAATTCAAGACTCATAGCAGTGCAGTGAGTATTTGAACACAACAAACATGCTTGGTGCTTTCTTTTGAGGTGATACACTGAATCAATTGTGATCAGCAAGTGTAACAGCATGGCCTGTTACAGCAAGTTCTCAGCAATCATATAAGGTCTATGTTTTTAAAGTTAACAGTGTTTTGATCCCAGTAGAAATGGCAGGATCACCATCAGGACTCAGGGGGATACAATAAGCCAGTGAGAGAGAATATTAAGGGTAATACTGTTGCTAAAGGTGGGGATCCCTGGTTACAACCCTAATGAACAGGGTGGCTTTGAATGGCCTGAGCAGAAAATATGCTGGATATGCTTGGGGGGCTCCAATCAGCCTGTTTGGGAAGTGCATTTGGTGCATGGAGTCTGGGTTTTAAGGCTAAAATCAACCCAAAAATGGAGATGCGCCAATCGCGCTGACTGGCAGCATGGAGTCCTGTCTGGACAACAGGTTCTCAATGGGGCTTCTTGGCCACCCTGTTCTTTAGGCTTGTATTGAAATTGTCTAGGCCTAGGATTTTGTACTGGAATGGTATGCTTCAAGTACAAATCCTAAGCTATACAGCACACACACTCCATGGAGCAAATGTTATGCTCAATGTTAAAAGCTTGTTTGTGGACCAGCGCATGGGTAATGATCAGCAGCAGGTCATATTTAATTAATATGGCTTTATGCTGCTATCTCCCCCTTGCACAACACAGCACTTGTGCAACTTTGGTTGCTACACTGCGTTGCCCTAAAAAATAATGAACTTGCCCCTTTATCTCTTTTGTCTTTTTTATGGGCACATATTACTAAGTTTTAATTCTTCTTACATACTCTCTCCTTACATATCTATTCCTGGGGTACTATCTATGTTTCTTTTACTATTTGTTCTCTACCTTATTTCAAAAATTTCGGTTTTCCACAATAACACTATTTCTTACCCGATTTTTTCTGGTACTCTCTCTTTTACATAAGCTCTCTATTTTTAATAAGCTATCTCTACCATTGCTTTTTTTCTTTTTCTGTCTGTGGGTGACTCTGGGCCTATGAGTATAAGAGTGTGGGTCCACCTAGGTGCCTCTGTGTGTGTCTGTATCTTTGAGCAGAGTAGTGTCTGAGTCAGTGGTAGTGTATGAATGTGTATCTGTTTGCATCTGTGTGCAAGTCTGCATCTAGCAGTATGTGTGTTGGTGTCTGAGTGAGTGGCAGTATGTGAGTGTGTCTCCCTGTGTCCACCACTTTTTGTGAGTCTGCATCAATGAATTCACAAGCGCATGTCTGGGACAGTAGTGTGAGTGAATCCATGCCCTTGTATGGGCCTCTGCCACTAAAGTCTACATCTGTAAGTTTGGGAGTGTGTGTCTGAGTCAGTTGTGCTGTCTACAAGTATGTGAGTATGTACTGAGTTCACTAATGTTGCTCGAATGCATTTTCCTTTGTGTGTCTGAATGTGTAATTCTGCAACTATCAGTTCATGAGTGTGTGTCTGAGTCAGTAGTGGTGTCTCTGAGTATGTGAATGTGTGTCTGAGTTAGTGGCAATGTGCAAATGTGTGGCTCTGTGTGAGCATCTGTCTGCAAGTCTCAATCTAAGAGTTCACGAGTGGGAGTTTGTATGAACATGTGCCACTGTGCTTATCTAGACTGTCAGACTTTTCATCCTTGGCGTGGTCTCCCTTAACTTTTTGCCTCTGTTCCCCAGGTTGTTGATGTGTGCTGGACTCTGATTTAGCTGTTTTGTTACTCTAGGCATTTTACCACTGCTAACCAGTGCTAAAGTGCAAGTGTTCCTTTACAAAATGTGTATCTAATTGGCTTATCCATGATTGGCATAGTTGATTAACTAGTGCGTTCCTAGTAAAGTGCACTAGAGGTGCCAGGGCCTGTAAATCAAATGCTACTAGGGGCCTGCAGCACTGGTTGCGCCACCCAAATAAGTAGCTCTGTAATCATTTCTCAGACCTGCCATTGCAGTGTCTGTGTGTGCAGTTTTAACTGTGAATTCGACTTGGCAAGTGTACCCACTTACCAGGCCTAAGCCCTCCCTTTTCTTACATGTAAGGTACCCCTAAGGTAGGCCCTAGTTAGCCCCAAGGGACGGGTGCAGTATATGGGTAAGGTAGGACATATAGTAATGTGTTTTATATGTCCTGACAGTGAAACAGTGCGAAATTCGTTTTTCACTGTCACAAGGCCAGTCCCTCTCATAGGTTAACATTGGGACTACCTTTAAATCTGATTAAAATATAGATTCTCTTTGGGAGCGGATGGACTTGTGGAGTTTGGGGTCTCTGAGCTCAAACTTTAAGAATACGCCTTTCAGTAAACTTGATTTTAAGATTGTGTGATTGAAAATGCCACTTTTAGAAAATAAGCATTTACTTGCTTATGCCATTTCTGTGACTCTGCCTGTTTGTGGATTCCCTGTCTGGGTCAGTTTGACAGTTGGGCTGGTTGCACCTCACACTAGACAGTGATACAAAGGGAGCTGGGGTGTAGCCTGCATATCCTGATGAGCCATTTGTGCTAGGAGGGAGTGGCGGAGTGGCCACTCACACCTGAAAGGGCTGTGCCTCCCCTCACACAATGCAGTCTCCAACCCCCTGGTGAGTGTCTGGGGCCTGGCCTAGGGAAGGCAGGATTTCACAATCAAGGGAGACTTTGCTTTGAAGTAGGCGTACTTCAAAGGAGAAAATGGGTATAAGAAGGGCACCAAAAACCACAGACTAGAACACTTCTGGAAACCAAGAGGAACCTCTGCCTGGAGAAGAGCTGAAGAGCTGAGGAAGAAGAGCTGCCCTGCCTGTGACTGTGCTTTGTGGAGCTATCCTGCCTTTGCAGCTTCTGCCAGAGTAAGAGGGCAAAGACTGGACTTTGTGTGCATTCCATCTTGAGAAGAACTCTCCAAGGGCTTGATTTAGAACTTGCCTCCTGTTGTTTGAAGTCTCAGGGACAGCAAAGACTTCTCTCTGCCAGCACCTGGAGTCCCTGGAGAGACTCCTACTCTTCCCTGTGGTGCCCATCCAGTTCCTGGGACCCTGAAAGGAGAAGCTGGCAGCCTAAGAGGAAGAAATCCACGCACAGAGCACCGTGCGGGGAAAAGATCGACAGAACTCCGATCTGCTGCTCAAGAAACAATGTGCTGCTGGCTCTGCTGCTGAAAGTCGACGCTAGCTGGAAACGCAACTGAAGAATCGACGCACTGAGCTGGAGAAATGACGTGCAGCATTGCTGATGGAAGCTGGAAGATTGCAACCTACGCTGCGTGGTTTTCAGATCATCATGCGACTGGATTTCTGACGCAAGCACCGCTGGGCATGTAAAAACAACGCAAGGCCTGCCCGGACTCGAGGTTGCTGACCGGATCAACGCATCTCTCTCCTGCGGAGAGAAGGAACGATGCACCTTGATCCGACGAAAGGAGAAATGACGCAAGGTCCCGCTCGCCCGTGCAGGGTTATTTTTGACGCACCCAAGGTACATTTTCACTCTAACAGTGTTAGTGTGTGTTTTAAACTACATAAAGACTCTTTTTGCTTTTTAATTGATAACTTGACTTGTGTATTGTGAATGTTTGTCTTGTTTTGTTTAGATAAATATTTTCTATTTTTCTAAACATGTGTTGTGTCATTTTGTAGTGTTTTCATTAAGTTACTTTGCGTGTTGGGACAAATACTTTACACCTAGCACTCTGAAGTTAAGCCTACTGCTCTGCCAAGCTACGAAGGGGGTGAGCAGGGGTTAGCTGAGGGTGATTCTCTTTTACCCTGACTAGAGTGAGGGTCCTTGCTTTAACTGGGGATAACCTGACTGTCAACTAAAAAACCCATTTCTAACATTGGTGATCAGCGGTTGGGATTGTACTTGTGTTTGTACTTGATATACAGTTATTAAGTGTACACTATTGTTTTGAGTTCAGAACACTATGTGACCACATACCACTTGTCTTGTGATTTTGCTTTTTCTCTTTGGGACTATTTTTGTTCTACTTCTATTTTTGCTGATCCATTGATTGACTTTTTTTTTTAAACTTCATTTGGGAACTTGTTTTCTGTCTTTGGAACTCTTCATCATGTCTCAATCTGGAGATGCATCAGCTGGAGCTGTTTTTGACATAGAGAAATTGGAGAACTACACCGTGGCTCAGTTGAAGCAGTTCTGCAAAGATTTGGCCTGTCCCATTAAGAGCTCTTCCAAGAAGAAGGAGCTGCAAAAGGCGCTGAGGGCCTGGGTGACAGCCAAAGAAGTTGAGGAGCACACAGAGGAGAAGCAGGGTGAGGAGGAGGGGGTGCAAGTCACTCACAATGATGTAATGAGTGGGCCTGTTATGTCAAGGGAGAGAGTCTCCAGGGCAGGTAGCAGTGTTTCCTCCAAGGGTCTGACACCTGAAGAGTTACAGGACAGGCAGAGAGGGAATACCAATTGGAGCTTTAAAAGTTCAGTCTAAAGATGGAGATGGAAAGGGAGATGGAGCAGAGAAGGTTGGCCATTGAGGAAAGGAAGCTGCAGCTGGCTCATGAGCTTAGCTTGAAGCAGTTAGACACGAGGAGCCAGTCTAGCAGAGATGGTGGAAGCAATCCTACAGTGCAGCCTGAGAGGAGGGTGCACATTCCTAAAGATCTTGTGAAAGATTAAAAGAGGGAGGATGACATACACTTATGGTTCAAGGGGTATGAGTCTTCTCTCCACATGAACCTGGTCCCTGAAGTGCATTGGGGGCAGCTCTGTGGAAGCACTTTGAGGTAGAGGGAACGGATACACTGACAGCCTTACAATCTCACCTAGTCAGGCTCCTGTGACTTCTAGGTGTGCAGCAATTGGGCTTAGGCCTCATCCCCCATGGGGATGTGAATTTGCTAGGAACTGTTAGTGAATGGTTTAGTGCAGAGGGCTGCTCCTTGTGTGTTGTGTCAGCCAACGGTAGTGGTGCTACATGCACTGAACATGTGTTTCTTCTGTCTCCCCCCTTTTTGTTTTGTCTCCCTGTTCTTGCGTGCAATAGCATCATCTGGCCGAGGAGCAGTGGCACCAGAGCAGGAGGGAGCTGCAACTCACTTGTCCCTGGAGGGTGAAGCCACCAGTGGGACAGAGGGCAAGGGGAGCTCCACGACGGGGACAGGAGCATACACCAGCGACAGTGACTCCTCCTCTGATGGGAGCTCCCTTGCGGTGGCGGGCACCTCTGTGCCCACCGCTTCAACAGGTACAGCCGCCACCCCCCCACCAGCACCGCCCTCCCAGAAGCCCTGTGCCTGCTCTCCCAGGAGGGTGGGCATCTCCTTCACCCCAGAAACCCCAGGCCCTTCCCCAGTCAGTCCTGCTGGCCTCAGTGAGGAGGCTATTGACCTCCTGAGATCCCTCACTGTTGGGCAGTCTACCATTTTGAATGCCATCCAGGGTGTTGAGAGGTATTTGCAACAAACAAATGCATATCTGGAGGGAATTCATTCTGGGCAGGTGGCCCAACAGAGAGCATTTCAGGCTCAAGCCTCAGCACTGATGGCAGCCATTGTCCCTGTGTCCAGCCTCCCCCTTCTAACTTCCTCCACCCAGACCCAATCCCCTGTACCTCAGCCTATCCCAAGCACACCATCAGGCCAGCATGCAAACTCATCAACACACAAGAGTTGATATGGCGAACATAAGCACCGAACATCCCACAAGCACTCACACAAGCACCATCCCCATGCAGACACAGCAACATCCACTACCTCCACTGTTTTCCCCTCCTCCACGTCCTCCTCCTCCCTCCCTGTCTCGTCTCCACTCACACCTGAATGCACTACATCCTCAGCCACCACCTCCATCACCAGCACGCCCATCACCACACACCGCTCACATGCAATCACCACCCCCACTACCATGCACACATCCTCAGTGTCCGCTCCCAGTGTGTCTGTGAGCCCTCCTCCCAAAGTACACAAACGCAGGCACACACTCACCCAACAGCCATCCACCTCACAACAGCCTCCAGCCCATGCACCTTCACCCAAATTAAGCAAACGTACACCTCCTACAACCACTACCTTTTCCTCCACTCCCAAACCCCCTCCATCTTCCCGTCCCAGTGTGTCTAAGAAGCTTTTCCTGGCTAACATTGACCTCTTCCCTACACCTCCCTCCCCTGTACTTCCCCAAGGGCCAGGCTTTCCAGGTCCCAGCCCAGCTCCTCAGCCACCAAATCCCCAGGCACAGTGGTGCCAGCAACTGCGGATCATCTACTGCGCCACTCATCAGGCTGCCAGTGTGCCACCTTGCGAGGCCAAGGACATTCCACCACTTGCCAAGGTGAAGAAGGTGCCCACATCCCAGAGGGAGAAGCCGCACCTACCAGCCACCAAGGGCTCCTCCAAAACAAAAGGAGACAGTGGCAAGACACCTGCGGCACCATCAAAGGTGGGGAAGGGACAAAAGCAGAAGAGCAGGTCAGGACAGGGCACGGTGGCACCGACTGAGGGACTAGTGTCACGCCTTCTGTCAATGACTGCACCAACCTTTACGGCGGCGAACAATGCAACCTGCACCGCCACCTGCACCGCCACCAGCACCGTCACCTGCACACCCACCTGCACCGCCACCTGCACGTCTGCAGCCTCAGCAACAGTCCCCAGCATCTTCCCCAGTGGGCAGCCATCCGAGGTTGCAGGAGACGTCCTGCTGTGTCCCTCAACAGGTGCTGACACATGCACCACTGCCAGCACCCCCGCCACAGACACCATTGCAAGCACCGCCACCAGCCCTGCGACGTGCTCGGACAGTGGCACCACAGCTGACATGGCTACCATCCCCAGTGGGCAGCTGTCCGAGGCTGGAGGAGACTTCCTGGACCCTGCCCAGCTTCCATGAGGCAAGACTCTCATCACTGTTTGCACCTGCAGGTGGAAGGCAAAGCAGCAGCAGGGTGGGGTATGTCTTTGCCTCCATGGCATATCATGCTACCTGTTCCTAGGCAATCTCGTGGTACACAAACCCAGGTGAGGGAATGGGACCTGCCACACTGCATGTGGAGCACTCTGGGCACAAGGCGCCCCAAGGGACCAGTGGAGAATCACATCCACTATCTCAGTCCTTGGCAGGATGAAGCACTCTGGGCACCAAGCCCTCTCCAGAACCAGTGGAGAATCACATCCACTACCTCGGTCCTTGGCAGGATGAAGCACTCTGGGCACAAGGCCCTCTCCAGAACCAGTGGAGAATCACATCCACTACCTCAGTTCTTGGCAGGATGAAGCACTCTGGGTACAAGGCCCCCTCCAGAACCAGTGGAGAATCACATTCACTACCTCAGTCCTTGGCAGGATGAAGCACTCTGGGCACCAAGCCCCCTCCAGAACCAGTGGAGAATCACATTCACTAACTCAGTCCTTGACAGGATGAAGCACTCTGGGCACAAGGCCCCCTCCAGAACCAGTGGAGAATCCCATCCACTATCTCAGTCCTTGGCAGGATGAAGCAGTCTGGGCACAAGCCCCCCTCCAGAACCAGTGGAGACTGTTATCCACTTGAGAGACTGTGGATTTGCACTCCCCAGGATAAAGCAGTGGGCAAACCACCCACTGGAAAGACTTGAGAGACTGTGGCTTTGCACTCCCAGGATAAAGCAGTAGGCATACCACCCACTGGAAAAACTTGAGAGACTGTGGCTTTGAACTCCCAGGATACAGCAATGGGCTTGGAGCCCCCTCGAGGAGCAGTGGCGTCATGCATTCATCCGGCTGAGGTGCCCCCCCTCCTCTTCCCCCCGAGGAGGCTGTTTATTTTCGATCAGATGCCCCTGCAGTGTTCTCTCCGTTTCGAGTCAGGTATCTTGTGTGGGCTTCGCCCATGCATTTTGGGACCACTGGTCCATGGACAATGATTGGTACACTATCCGGACTTGTGTAGTTGGTGTACATATTTGTATATACAGATTTTTTAACTTTCACTATCTGATTTTTCATGATTACAATTGTTACAATCATTTAATTTTGTCCTTGCGTTCTTGCAGGGGTGGGGGGTGTATATGTAATGTTGCGCATGTATTTGTGTGTATGGTGTTTTGGGTGAGGGTATTGCATGTTGCTTGTGTGTGTCACTCTCTTTTCCCTCCCCACCTGTGTTGTAGGTGCAGTACTCACCGAGGAAGACCAGCATGGGCAGTACGTGTAACTCGGGCTCCATGGTGTCCTGGTTCTTCGTTGGGTGTTGAGAGGTGAGTGGTTTCCCTTCTGTGTACTGTTTCTGCCGTGCTTTTGATAGCATTGGTTCCACCCCGGAAAAGGTGCCAGATAGGCCTGTTGTAATACAGTGGGCGGTACTTTGTCCTCGACCTGTCTGTTGGTGGTTACCGCCGCGGTGTTTGTTTCTACCATCGGAGTGTTAAAGTGTCTGTCTATGTTGGCGGTTTACTCCATGGTCGTGATTCAATTTTTTTTCCCGCCGGCCTGTTGCCGGTATTACCGCAGCTTTACCACCGTCTGCCAGGGTTGTAATGAGGGCCTATGTGTTTTTAGGGTGGGCCACCCTGCCAGGATGGGCGGGGAAGAGCTGTTCCCTGCCACACTTACATTTAAAAAAACTGCCTCCTGCATACATAAAGGAACTTGACACCAGCCTTTTATCAACCTAGACCACTTGGAAGGCATTAATTTTCGAGAACCCACTGTGGGGGTAGTTTAGAGGTTTCTGACTTTAAGAGCTGGGACCATGTATACATTTTGGACCCTTGAACAAAATTTTCAGTACACTCCTGGACCTGTGAAGGACCCCCAGAAGAAATGCAATGTAATTTAGATGACTGCTTCCTGCTTGAGGTCTGATGTACCTCAGAAGACCGCCTTGCTGCTACCAGAGAACTGCCCTGCTTCTTGAAGCTTGCCTTGTACCCTCAGAGGACTGCCCTACTGCTTAAGGCCTGACTCCAAAGGCTAGTTGTATGGCCTCCTGCCTGTGTGAACTGCAGGTACATAGGAATCTCCAGAAACCTTGAATCCTGCACCTGGCCTCTGCCTTGAGTGAGCCCTGACTTACCCCAAGTGGTGCCCCACCAGTCCTGGACCATTGGAAGAGGTACTAAAGGTGCTACTACAACCAAAACCTGGGACGTGGGACTTCAAAACATTTTCACCAAAAAGTGGCCTGAGATTCGAAAGACGACTGGGACCTTTCTGCTTGCTGACCCACCCAAGGTGTATTGCCGGTCGACCTCACTTTGCAGTTGCTCCCATTGTGTTCTTCTCCACAGCAGAAAATGTGTTCATTGGGACATCTTAGAAAGTGCATCTGGCCCCATGGAACCCTTGTTGGCTTCACCAGCAATTTCACCCTGCTGGAAACTTTAGACTTCCAAAAAAATCACAAAGTCTCAAAGCAGAAACCTTCCCCATGATTTCTTACAGCAACTCCCTGACAATGCCTCATCTTCCTCCTCAGACATTGCTGGCTGCTTTGCCCTGCTGACCTTTAACTTCTCAGAAACTTTTCTTTAAAACTTCTTGTACATCCAAAGGTAAGCCAAGACTGAGCCTTATCCACCTCGTATATGCAAACCATGCTTCATTGCTGTCAGCCATAACATTTGGGGCCATATTTATACTTTTTGACGCAAAACTGCGCTAACGCAGTTTTGCGTCAAAAAAATTAGCGCCGGCTAACGCCATTCTGAAGCGCCATGCGGGCGCCGTATTTAATCAATGACGTTAGCCGGCGTTAGCCGCCGGCGCTGCCTGGTGTGCGTGGAAAAAAACGACGTACACCAGGCAGCGCCGGCGTAGGGGGATATGGGGCTTGGGCGTCAAAAAATGGTGCAAGTCAGGTTGAGGCAAATTTTTCGCCTCAACCCGATTTGCGCCATTTTTTTCGACTACCAACCCCCATAGAAATGACTCCTGTCTTAGCAAAGGCAGGAGTCATGCCCCCTTGCCCAATGGCCATGCCCAGGGGACTTCTGTCCCCTGGGCATGGTCATTGGGCATAGTGGCATGTAGGGGGGCACAAATCAGGCCCCCCTATGCCACAAAAAAATAATTAAAAAAATGACTTACCTGAAGTTACCTTAATGTCCCTGGGATGGGTCCCTCCATCCTTGGGTGTCCTCCTGGGGTGGGCAAGGGTGACAGGGGGTGTCCCTGGGGGCATGGGATGGCACCTCTGGGCTCCTTCAGAGCCCACAGGTCCCTTAATGCCTGCCTTTTCCAGGCGCTAAAAAACGGCGCAAAAGCGGCCGTACGTCATTTTTTTGGACTCGCCCACTCCGGGGCGTGAATTTTGCCCGGGAGTATAAATACAGCGCACATGCCTCGGAGTCAATTTTTTAGAGGTGAACGCCTACCTTGCATATCATTAACGCAAAGTAGGTGTCCACGCTAAAAAATGACGCAAACTCCATGGACTTTGCCGCTAGACGCGTCTAACGCCAAAGTATAAATATGGAGTTCGTTTTGCGTCGGAATTGCGTAAAAAAAAACTACGCAATTCCGGCGCAAACGGAGTATAAATATGCCCCTTGATCTTCCCCCGGTCCTGTGCGACTAGATGGTTGCAGATGCACTTTGATCTTTTGGGTGCAATCTTTTTTTTTTTTAATAAAAAAAAATCATAACATCAGTTCTGTGATTGGATTTAATTGGTTTTGGTGCCAAATAATTTGCTAAATTTACTAGTTTTTAAAATTGGTGTGGGATTTTTCTTGTGTTGTGTTTTTACTTTATTACTGTTTGTGTGCTGTATGAATTCATAACATAGGTGGTCATTACAACCCTGGCGAATGGTGTTAAAGTGGCGGTAAGACCGCCAACAGGCCAACGGTAAAAAATTTGCAATTACGACTGTGGCGGGAACCGCCAACAAACACAGCCACTTTAACACTCCGAGGGCCACTGCCGTACAAACAAACAGCGCGGCGGTCACCGCCAACAGACAGGCGGGAGACAAGGCACCGCCCACACTATTATGACAGGCCAATCCGCCACCTTTTCTGGGACGGAATCACAGCGGATAAAAACACGGCGGAAACAGGAATTCCGAAGGGAAAACGCTCACCTCTACACACCCCACGAGGAACGAGGACACCATGGAGCCGGAACTGCAAATTCTACCTGCGATAGTCTTCCTGCTCCTCACCGGCGGCGAAGACCATGGTGAGTACTGCACCTACGACACGGGAGGGGGAGGAAAAAAACAGGGACATACAGACGCAACACGCAACACCCCCACCCACTACAACACACACACTAATGCATATTAATACATTACAGTTACACCCCCCAACCCCCTGGAAGAATGCAAAGACAATAGAAAATGAGTGTAACCATTGTAATATGTTAAAATCAAGTAGGCAAAAATATATATATACACCATTTACAAAATATATACCAAGCATAGTAGTCCAGGTAGTGCTCCAATTAAGTCCGTGGGACACTGGGCCCACACAGTATGGGCGAGGCCCACACAAGATCCCCGACCATGACGGAGAGAACACTGCAGGGGCATCAGACAGCAACTAAACAGGCACCTCAGGGAGAGGGAAAGGGGGGGGCACCTCAGCCGGTTGAGTGCACAACGCCAAATCCACGAGGGGGCCACATGCCCACTGTAACATCCTGGGGAGTACAAAGCCACAGTCTCTCAAGTCTCTACAGTGGGTGGCTTGCTAAGTGTTCCATCTTGGGGAGTGCAAAGCCACAGTCTCTCAAGTCTATACAGTGGGTGAGTTTGCCCCCTGTTCCATCCTGGGGAGTGCAAAGCCACAGTCTCTCAAGTCTATACGGTGGGTGGCTTGCCCACTGCTTTATCCTGGGGAGTGCAAAGCCACAGTCTCTCAAGTCTCTACAGTGGGTGGCTTGCCCACTGTTCCATCTTGGGGAGTGCAAAGCCACAGTCTCTCAAGTCTCTACGGTGTGTGGCTTGCCCACTGTTCCATCTTGGGGAGTGAAAAGCCACAGTCTCTCAAGTCTTTACAGTGGGTGGATTGCCCACTGTTCCATCCTGGGGAGTGCAAAGCCACAGTCTCTCAAGTCTCTACAGTGGGTGGGCTGCCCACTGTTCCATCCTGGGGAGTGCAAAGCCACAGTCTCTCAAGTGGATAACAGTCTCCACTGGTTCTGGAGGGGGCCTTGTGCCCAGAGTGCTTCATCCTGCTAAGGACAGAGGTAGTGGATGGATCTCTCCACTGGTTCTGAAGGGGGCATTGTGCCCAGAGTGCTTCATCCTGCTAAGGACAGAGGTAGTGGATGGATCTCTCCACTGGTTCTGCAGGGGGCCTTGTGCCCAGAGTGCTTCATCCTGCTAAGGACAGAGGTAGTGGATGGATCTCTCCACTGGTTCTGGAGGGGGCCTTGTGCCCAGAGTGCTTCATTATGCCCGTGACAGACTCAGTAGCGTCAGTGCCCTTGGCGCTCATGGGCCAGCGGTGCTTGAGGCGGCGGTGCCCTGTTCAGCGGTGCTTGAGACGACGGTGCCCTGTTCAGCGGTGCTTGAGGCGGCGGTGCCCTGTTCAGCGGTGCTTGAGACGGCGGTAGCCTGGTCAGTGGTGCTTGAGGCGGCGGTGCCCTGTTCAGCAGTGCTTGAGGCGGCGGTGCCCTGTTCAGCGGTGCTTGAGGCAGCGGTGCCCTGTTCAGCAGTGCTTGAGACGGCGGTGCCCTGGTTAGCGGTGCTTGAGACGGCGGTCTCCATTGCAGGGACTCGTATCCTGGCAGTCCTTCATGGCCCAGCGGGGCTTTTGCTGGCGGTCCATCATGGCCCAGCGGGGCTTTTGCTGGCGGTCCTTCATGGCCCAGCGGGGCTTTTTCTGACGGTCCTTCATGGCCCAATGGGGCTTTTGCTGGCGGTCCTTCATGGGCCCACCGGGGCTTGTGCTGGCGGTCCTTCATGGCTCAGCAGGGCTTTTGCTGGCGGTCCTTCATGGCCCAGCGGGGCTTTTGCTGGTGGTCCTTCATGGCTCAGTGGGGCTTTTGCTGGCGGTCCTTTATGGCCCAGCGGGGCTTGTGCTGGCGGTCCTTCATGGCCCAGTGGGCCTTGTGCTGGCGGTAGCCTCATGGGCAGCTGGGCTTGTGCTGGCGGTGGCCTCCTGGGCAGCTGGGCTTGTGCTGGCGGTGGCCTCCTGGGCAGCTGGGCTGGTGCTGGCAGTGGCCTCCTGGGCAGCTGGGCTTTTACTGGCGGTGGCCTCCTGGGCAGCTGGGCTGGTGCTAGCGGTGGCCTCCTGGGCAGCTGGGCTTCTGCTGGCGGTGGCCTCCTGGGCAGCGAGGATGATGGCGGTCTTCTCCGCCGTGCTGCTCTTCCCAGACTTGCCGGGTTTCTTGTGGCCCTTCCCCACCTTGGAAGGTGTCACAGCTGACTCCACACTCCCACCGGGACCCCTGTGAGCGGCTTTGGTGGCTGGAGTCTTCCCCCTCTCCCGCGGAGCACCGGCCAACTTCTGATGCTTCACTGGTGGGGGACTGTCTGTGCTGTGGCTCCGTGCCACACTGGCTGTTCTGGTGGCCGGTGCACTCCAGATTCCGGTGACTACAGGCACCACTGGTCCGGGAGATGTTGTGGCAGAGGTGCTAGTTCGGGGCCTATGAGACGGAAGGGGTAGGGTAGGTGTGGGAAAGAGGTCAAGGTTGGACAGGAAAAGTTTTTTTTACACACTGGGACGGGTAGCTGGAGGGGGTTTGGGAGTGGAGGAAGAGGTTGTGGTTGTAGGAGGTGTTCGTTTTCTGACTTTGGGTGAAGGTGCATGCGCTGGAGGCTGTCGTGAGGTGGATGGCTGTTGGGTGGATGTGTGCCTGCGTTTGTGTATCTTCGGAGGGGGCGTCACAGACACACTGGGAGAGGACACAGGGGACGTGTGAATGGTAATGGGGATGGTGACTGCACGTGAGCGGGGTGTGGTGGTTGGTGTGCTGGAGAGGGACGTAGTGGCTGTAGAGGTAGTGCATGCAGGTGTGAGTGTAGACAAGACAAGGAGGAGGGAGACGAGGTGGAGGGGGGCACAGTGGAGGCGGTGGATGTTGGTGTGTCTACATGTGTGTGATGCTTGCATGAGTGCCTGTGGGATGTGTGGTGCTTATGTTTGCCTGAGCTTCCCTTGTGTGTTGACATGTGTGCATGCTGGTCTGTAGGTGTGCTTGGGAGAGGCTGAGGTACAGGGGATTGGGTCGGGTGGAGGAAGTTGGAGGGGGGAGGCTAGACACAGGGACAATGGCTGCCATCAGTGCTGAGGCCAGAGTCTGAAAAGCTCACTGAAGGACTGCCTGACCAGAATGAATGCCCTCCAGGAATGCATTTGTTTGTTGCAACTGCCTTTCTACACCCTGGATGGCATTCAAAATGGTAGACTGCCCAACAGTGAGGGACCTGAGGAGGTCAATGGCCTCCTCACTGAGGGCAGCAGGGGTAACTGGGGCAGGGCCTGAGGTGCCTGGGGCGAAGGTGATGCCCACCCTCCTGGGTGAGCGGGCACGGGGTGAAAGCTGAGGGGCTGCTGGGAGGGCAGTGCTGGAAGGGGGCGGTGGCGGCTGTACCTGTAGATGGGGGGGGGCACAGATGTTGCCGCCACCACAAGGGAACTCCCATCAGAGGACGAGTCCGTGTCACTGGTCTCAGCTCCTGTCCCTGCCGTGGAGCTCCCCTCGCCCTCCGTCCCACTGGTGAACTCCGAGTCCGTAGTGTGGCCCTCCATGGCCATGTGGGATGCAGCTCCCTCCTGCTCCGGTGCCACTGCTCCTCCGCCTCATTATGCTAATGCACACAAGAACAGGAAAACAGGGAGACCACAAAAAGGGGGGGACGACAGAAGAAAGACATGTTGAGTTCATGCATAACCGCTACCGTTGGCGGACACGACAGACACAGAAGCCCCCTGCACTAAGCCGCGCTCTTGGGCTCCACTGTTTAATTCCTGGGAAATGGCCTACAAGGCTATGGATGACATCTGCACACATAGATGACACAGGGGCATGACTAGGTGTAGTTGCCACTCTACAGATGTGGGGTGGGGTGCCACAGGGCCTGCCTTACGGAGGGACTTTGCCTACGGAACTCGCCCTGGCCTAGGGAAACCCACAGCCCACCTCCCCCACCCAGAACCCTCCACTCCGCGCAAAGTCAGCAGAATGTGAGTGTACTCACCCCCTTGTGGCTGCTGTGATTTTTTGTAAACAAATTTTATTGCATTTCTTAACGGCAATAAGTAGGAAATTCAACACTTGTGAGTGCATAGCAATAAAAAATTTAAAAAAACAACTTTTACATACTCATAAGACCAGTGATCTCCAACCTACTCATTCTCACTTAACTAGCATTCTATTGTCATGTTATATACCCTACTCCCCCTCCCTCAACCTCCCCAACTGTACCCTCCCCCCAGTGATGATACTAGTAGTATGCCTAGATTGTCGTTTTGTGTGTAGATGTGTTATGAAGGAGTCAGCCCTCTGCTCTTAACGTGTACGTGGTTCTCCGAATAGCCTACACCTAGAATCTCACCTCTGGGTCATCTTGCACTGCAACTATTTGTTGGGACTGTTGACAGTTTCAAAATGGCATCTTATCACCCTTCGCACAGGGGGACTGGTTCAACCCGGCTTTCTTCTTTAAAGGAATCAAGTATTGCATCCCAGCATTGTGCCGCCCCCAGGGGCCGTCTACCCCTTCTCTCCTCACTATGAAGGACAGAGCTCTCACATCCAGCCCATCTAATTAGCTCTCTGGACCATTGGGACAATCTTGGTCCAATCGGCTTTTTCCAGGATATCGCTATTTCCCTCTTGGCCAACACGAAGGCCAGATCCCTGAATCTGTTGGTTATTTTGTACTTAGCCGTGCGTGGAAACCACCCTAGCAAACATTGCCCTATCGTGCAAGGGGCTTCTCTTCCCATCGCTCCACACACCAGTCTACACACCCCTGCCCAAAATCCCTCCGCAACAGGGCAGTTCCAGAACATAAGTCCAAATTCAGCCCTCTCCAACCCGCACCTCGGGCATCCCAATCCCTCCACCCCAAAGTATCTGCTGATCCGTTCAGGAGTGAGATAAGCCCTATGTAGGACATAAAAATTAATCAGCTTAAATCTGGCATTGCGAGTCATCTTAGGGAAACCACCAAGCGTACGCTCCCAATCCTCGTCGGATATAGCTGTGCCCAGGTCTACCTCCCAGGACGATTTGAGCTGAGACAAAGGTGTGGCCATATCCTCCCGAATTCTGTTGTAAAGGTTAGAAACTGCTCTAAAGGCCCCCGAAGAGGTCACCAAATATGTACAGGTTGTTTGTGTTGCGGGCCCCCCAGTTCCTGTTAACCAATGTTTTCTGATACTAGCCGCCACATAGCCAAATAATAAAAAGTGTCCCCTCTGTAGATTAAATTGTGACCGCAGTGCTTCAAATGACATCAGTGTTCCTTCCCTAAACAGTGCTCCCACCGACTGTATCCCAGCTTCCACCCAGGACCGGAGGCCGCTCCAGTCTCCACGATGAGGTAAAGCCCTTAAGGACATGAGGGGCAGGTCCGGGGAGTAAGGAGCCCTTACTTTGATTTTACGCAAAAATCTCCTCCAACATCGCGGAAGGACTTTAAACTCAGGGGAGTCATTCTTCCCCATACTCGGGTACCCTAGTAACAGTTCGTATAATCTAGCTTTTTGGGGAGTAAACGCCTTAACCCTCAACCCTGTTGCAGCCCTGCTGGATATCCATTGTGCCAACCATTGAAGTTGCGCTGCCAAGTAATAAACCTCAAAATCCGGGACTGCTAGGCCACCATCTATTGAACGCCTCTGAAGTTTGGACAGAGCAACTCGCTTTCGACTGTCTCCCCAGATAAATGCCATGACTATGGTCTCCAGTTCTGTAAATATGGCCTTAGGAACCCATACCGGCAGGACTGTGAAATAGTACAGGAGACGAGGCAGTACCACCATCTTAAGGATGGCTACCCTCCCCGCCACAGATAAAGGCAAGGTTCGCCAAAAAGCCATGTTGGATCGGGTAGAACTCAGTGCGCCTCCAATATTGCTGTCGATTATATCCTGTGGGTCGTGAAAAACCTTGACCCCCAAGTATGAGAGGCATCTTGGAACCCACTGGACATTTCCCAATTCTAATGGAGGTGTTACTGTAGCATTCAAAGGAAACAAGCCGGTCTTACCCCAATTCACCCGTAGACCAGAAAGCTCACCAAACTGCAAAAGCAACTGTTGGGCCCGGGGTAGGTCTCTGTGTATATCGTCTAGGAAAATCAATAGATCGTCTGCATACAACGCTATTTGATGTCTCTTGTCCCCTGCCACTATACCAGGGCCCCCTCTCCCCCCCCCGCGCGCCGCCGCCAACGGCTCCATAGCCAGTGCAAACAACAGCGGCGATAGGGGGCATCCCTGTCTGGTACCCCGTTCAACGACATAGGGGTTGGATATGATCCGTCCCGTACGTACTCTAGCAATGGGTTTAGTATACAGCAGTCTGACCCAGGCAATGTATTCCGGTCCAAATCGAAGATGGGACAACACTGTATAAAGGAATGACCACTCCAAGCTGTCAAAGGCCTTTTCTATATCGACTGCGAGGACTCCGGGGGCTGAGCTGGACGATTTTCGATCATTCATGACTGCTATAAATCTGCGTATGTTATCCGCTGTGCTGCGCCCCGGGATGAACCCCGCCTGATCAGTATGAATTAGTGTTGTCATGTGGGGGAGCAGTCTAGTGGCCAGAACCTTACTGAGGATCTTGTAGTCCAGGTTCAGCATGGATAGAGGTCTGTATGCCCCAGCTTCCGTTGGATTTTTCCCTGTTTTAAGCAAGGGTATTATTACTGCCTCCCTCGCTGTTGCCGGTAAGATTCCCCTATCTCTGGCAGATTGATATAGAATCTCGAGTCTAGGAGCTAACTGATCTATATATGCGGCATAGAATTCGATGGGGAGACCATCTGTACCCGGAGTCTTTCCCCTCGATAGCTCACTAATGGCCTTCCGAATCTCTGGTTGTGTAATGGGGCCCTCAAGTTGTGGTGTAGCATCTGGCGGCAGTGTCTGCAACTGCAGTCCAGATACATAATTATCGATAGAGCTACCGTCTGTACAGAGTTGTGGCTGCTGTGATGCCCTCAAGCGCCCATCCAACTCCAGGTACCCCACCACCAGGATCATGAACATCAGGGGGGTCATGATGCGATGTGCTCCCCTCCCACATTGGGAGGCCATCCCCAGCTGAGCCTCCGCCGTCTTTTTGCTCCAGCGGCGAATGTCCTCCCATCTTTTCCGGCAGTGGGTGCTCCGTCTGTAGTAGACCCCCAGGGTCCGGACGTCCTTGACGATGGTACGCCAAATATGTTTTTACTGGTGGGCGCTGACCTACATGATTTGTACAGGGGGAAGAGAAAGTTATTACCAACTGCACCGTCAAAGTGATTGGCCCCCATCCCTACCCTTGCCATGTGGCACATGCACTCACAGTCGTTTCATGCATACCGCACCCTCCTTCTTACATCCACCCCTCTCCACACAGGCATAGCCCATACATCATGCTCCTAGTGTACTTACCCGTTTGTCCGGAGGACCGTAGAGTAGCGTGTACTGGGGGAGGACCCCATCCACGAGTTTCTCCAACTCCTCCGATGTGAAGGCAGGGGCCCTTTCCCCAGACACTCGAGCCATTGTCTCTTTCAGACCGAGGTCACAGCAGCACTTGCAGTGTAGGTCCTCTCCTGTTGAAGACCAGGTATCGAGTGATTGAACAGATAGAAAATGGCGGTCACGTCGGCAGCGGTGCATACCGTCACCGCCGGCGTACATCGTCATTGGCTCCTGGGACCCATAGGGTCCAATGTTAACCAATGCAGCATTGCGCCGCGGTCTTCGACTGCCTACCGCAATGGTGTTCAACGCCAGCGCAGTTACCTCACATCCCATTGTCCCACTTTAGAGGTCAGGCAGCCGCCATTTCAGGGGCCCACATGGCTTCATTCTCAACTGCGTCACACATACCTAGGCCTAGACTCAACACACATACAGGCCACTCTTTAAGTATGAATGGTGTGCTGTGTAAGCTGTGGGTATGTACCTCTGAGTTGGTTGACTCTGTGCTCGCTGTTGTCCTTCATAGGCACCATCCACTGGGACATGTGAGGAGATGGCGGCATCCTCCGGTGTACTGACCGTTGGTGGACCTGTCAACAATGGAGGAAAGACATGTGATAATCACATACAGGCTTGACCGTGCCACTGTCCAGGAACTGTGTACCCAGCTGGAACCAGACCTGATGTCAGCTATCCGCCATCCCACAGGAATACCCCCTGAAGTGCAGGTGCTGTCAGTGCTCCATTTCCTTGCAAGTGGGTCATTTCAAATAACAGTGGCCATAGCATCAGGGATGTCCCAGCCTATGTTTTCCAATGTGTTGTCCAGAGTGCTGCGGAGCTACATCGTTTTCCCTCAGGTGGAGGATTTGCCTACAGTGAAAGGGGATTTCTATGCCCTGGGACATATCCCCAACATCATAGGTGCCATTGATGGGACACATGTGGTTTTGCCCCCCCCCCCCACAGAAGTGAACAGGTGTACAGAAACCGGAAGAGTTATGATTGGATAAATGTACAGATGGTATGTTTGGCAGACCAGTACATCTCCCATGTGAATGCCATGTTCCCTGGCTCAGTGCATGACGCTTACATCCAGCGGAATAGCAGCATCCCTTATGTGATGTGTCAACTCCAGAGGCACCGTGTGTGGCTATTAGGTGAGCACCTTGAAACTAGTCAGTGGGAATGGTTGTCTGGGGATATCCCTTCAGGTTAGTGTGTGTCTAACAGTTGTCCCTCGCCATTTGCAGGTGACTCTGGTTACCCCAACCTGTCATGGCTATTGACCCCAGTGAGGAATCCCAGGACAAGGGCAGAGGAACGCTACAATGAGGCACATGGGCGAACTAGGAGGGTGATCGAACGCACCTTCGGCCTCCTGAAGGCGAGGTTCAGGTGCCTCCATATGACAGGTGGATCCCTATTCTACTCACCAAAGAAGGTGTGCCAGATCATCGTGGCCTGCTGTATGCTTCACAACTTGGCTTTGCGACGACAGGTGCCCTTTCTTCAGGAGGATGGTCTAGATGGCGGTGCTGTTGCAGCTGTGGAGCCTGTGGACAGTGAAGACGAAGAAGCAGAGGAAGAAGACATGGACTCACTGATCCAGCAATATTTCCAGTGAAACACAGGTAAGAATACAAACCTGCCTACTACATGTACTGTCTGTCTTTTTCACCCAGTGTATGGTCACTGAGTTGTCACTTCCCCTTACGATTTAACAGATCTGGGTCTCACAGTGTGACATCTGCTTTGATTCCTCATGGACTAGAGCTGTGTGACATAGGTATGTTGACATTAAAAATGAAAGAGCTTTTTGCCACAGTTATTGCTAATACAGTATTCTAAAATCACAGACAGACTCAAGATTGTTTTGTGCTTTAAGGATGTTTATTTTAGTGCTCAAAATTGGAGGGGGTAGCAAAACGGTGAGGGGTGATGGCGGAGGAATGTCCATGGCAGAGTCCAGTCTATTAGTCTCACAGGTGCTTTGGCCTAATGGGCATAGGAAGTGGAGCTGGGGCAGTTTAAGGATCGACAGGGTGACAAAGTGGGACAGTAGAATGACAATCAGGGTGGTCTCATTTCTTGGCGGGGGTCTTGGCATCGTTCTCTGTCTTATTCCTGGACCTCTGGGACCGTTTGCGAGGTGGTTCTCCCTCTGCAGGAGGTGGGGTGCAGGTGTGGTGGTCCTGTGGCAGTGCCTCCTGTCCACTATCGCCGGCGGAGGTGGTGGGCAGTTCATCGTCCAGGCTAGTGTCAGGGGCCCCTTGTAGTGCCACAGTGTCCCTCCTGGTGTTGAGTACTTCCTTCAGCACCCCTACTATGGTACCCAGGGTGGAATTGATGGTTCTGAGTTCCTCCCTGAAGCCCATATACTGTTCCTCCTGCAGGCGCTGGGTCTCCTGAAACTTGGCCAGTACCGTTGCCATCGTATTCTGGTAATGGTGGTAGGCTCCCATGATGGAGGAGAGGGCCTTGTGGAGAGTGGGTTCCCTGGGCCTGTCCACCCCCTGTCGCACAGCAGCCCTCCCAGTTACCCTTTGTTCCTGGGCCTCCGTCCCCTGGACCGTGTTGGGGTGGTGGGTTAGCCTGGGTTTCCTGTAGTGGTGGACCCACTGCTGATTGACGTGTCCTGGGGACGGAGGTATGGGCCCGCTGGGTGGGTGCTCTGCTGGTGTTTCCAGAGGGGGGAAGCTCTGTAGTGGCCTGTGACTGAGTGTGGGGAACCGACTGTCCCGAGGTCTCCGATGGTCCGGGCTGGTCATCTAGATCCAGTTGGACAGAGGTGCTGTTATCACTGTGGGCCTCTTCTGTTGGTGGTGTGGACATGTGTGGACCCTCCTGTCTGGTGACGTTGGGTAGGTATCCTGCAGGGGTATAAAGGCATGATTATTGCATCTGTGTGTGTCAAGGTGTGCAATGGGTGGGTGACCGTGTACCCCAGTGCTAGCATTCCTGTGTGGGACCTTGTGTGATGATGGTTTAGGGGGGTGTATGGGTATGTGCAGTGGGCATGTTTAGTGAAGGGTGTCCATGCTTTGGTGTTGCATGCAGGGCTTGGTGTTGGGATGTTTGGTTTGTGATGTTGGGACATTTGTGAGGAGTAGGAGTGATGGGGGTGAGTGTGAGGGCGGGGTATGTGTTGGCATTCAGGTAGGGTGGGGCATGTAATAGTAAAGCTTTGACTTACCAGAGTCCATTCCTCCACCTGCTCCTGCGAGGCCCTTAGGATGCAGAATCGCCAAGACCTGCTCCTCCCATGTTGTTAGTTGTGGGGGAGGAGGTGGGGGTCCGCCGCCAGTCCGCTGAACCGCCAGGTGGTGCCTGGAGACCACGGAATGCACCTTCCCCTGTAGGTCGTTCCACCTCTTCCAGATGTCCTCCTGATTTCTTGGGTGTTGCCCCACTGCGTTGACCCTGTCCACTATTCTTTGCCATAGCTCCATCTTCCTTGCAATGGAGGTGTGCTGCACGTGTGATCCGAATAGCTGTGATTCTACCCAGATGATTTCCTCCTCTATGACCCTGAGCTCCTCCTCCGAGAACCTGGGGTGTCTTTGCCGTGCCATGGGGTGGTGTAGGTGATCTGTGGGGTGGTGTGTGGGGTGATAAGTGTGCTGATATGTAGTGGGGTGTTGTGTGAGGTGCGTGGAAGTTATGTGGGTGATGGTGTTGTGTGTCTGTGGATGCTAGTGTTGTTGATGGTGGTGTCTCTCTCTAGCTTTCGTTTGTGATTTGTGGTCGTAAGGGTTTATGGGTGATGTGGGTGCGTGTTTTAGAGTGTATTGAGTGTGTGGTAGTGGTGTGTGTTTGTGTATCCGGTGTGTGTGTATTTGGAATTGTCCAATGTGGCTGTGTTTTGTAAGAGTGTGTGTATTTTGAGGGCGGCGGTGTGTACCGCCAATGGAATACCGCGGTTGAAAGATCGCTGCGTGGATTCGTGTGTCGTGATAGTGTGGGCGTATTTCTGTTGGCGTGACGGTCAAAGTTTTGTTTTCGCCAGTTTATCACTGACCTTTGGTGCGGCGGACTTGTGTGGGTGTCTGAATTTTGGCGGATTCCGAACAATGGGTCATAATAGCTGTGGCAGAATTCCGCGGCCGTGGCGGTGTGGTGGCGGTCTTCTGCATGGCGGTAAGCGGCTTTTACCACCAATGTCATAATGAGGGCCATAGTGTCTGTTAGTGAAGCCTGATTGATTATATGCTGAGGTGCCAGAAAGTTAAGCACAAGCTAATTCAGTGACTTTAGTGGTTGTTGCTTGAGAAGGGTTTAAAACCCCTCAACCAATAACCCAATTTCTTACAATCCCTGTCTCCCTCCAACACTTCCTCTCTCTCTTTCTACCCCGTTTTTTCTCTCTAACTCACTGCCATCTTCCTATCTCCTGCCCCCTTACCCCCCTTACCCACTACCCCCTTTCTCTCTCTCCATCTACCTATGTCCCTCTCTTTCCCACTGTCTTTCTTTCACTTTCTTTCCCTCATTATCACTCTTTCTTTTTCTTTCTCTCTCTTCCTCTTTCTCTCTCTTGCTACCTCTCTAACCCACTGTCTCTCACTGTCTTTCTATTTCTTTCTCTACCTCATTCCCTTTCTCACTCTTTATTTTGTATTCCTGTCCTCCCTACCTCCTACCCTCCTTCTTTGTTTCTCCCTCTCCCTCCTTCCTTGCTTACCGTCGTCCACCTTCCTCTTTCTCCCTCCATTTCTCTCTATGTTCGTGCCTTTTGCTCCCTGCCCTTATCTCCTTCTCTCTTTCCTGTTCTCCCCTTATCTCCCTCCTCTTCTTTCCCTCTCGCCCTCCTGTCTTCCTTCTCTCCATCTACCTAACCCTCTCTCATCCCTTGGTCCTTTCCTCCCTCTCCTTCCCTGTCTTTTTTCATCTCTCTTCCGCTCTCTCTCTCCCCCTGTATCTCCATCTCTTTCTACCTTTCTTTTTCTCCCTCTCTTACTCTTCTTCCCTTTCTATCATTCAATCTCCTTTTCTTTCTCTCCCCTCCATCCTGCTCTCTTCCTCTCTCTTTCTCTCTCCCCCTGCCTCTTTTTCTTCATTTCTCCGTTCCTACCTCCATCTTTTCCTTCCCTTTTCAACGTCTCTTCCTCCCTACTTCCATCCCCTCCGAACTTCCTTTCTCGCCTTCTGTTGTTTCTCTCCTTCCTCTTCTCATGCTCTCTTTCACCCCTTCCGATTACTGCCCCCTTCCTCTCCAGTGCTCCTACTAGCTCTATCTCTGCTTGTTTCCCCCTCTCTCCCTCCACTCTCCCCAACCCTCCTCTCTCTACTGCTCTCCCTTTTGCTGCCCCTCTCCTCCCCTTGCACTCTGTCTATGCCTCCTTTCCTCCCTCATTTCTCTCGCTTCCAATTTCTACCTCTTTATCTCCCTTTCTCTCCTACACACTCCCTCTCTCTGGCTCTCTTCCTCCTTTTGTCTCCCTCTTTCCACCCTTTCTCCCTCCTTATAACCCGTCCCTTCCCCTCACCGGTTTTCACGTCTTCTATCTTGCTTGCTTGCTCCTCTTCCTTTCTCTTCCTTTCCACCTCACTCCCTCTCCGTCCATTTCTCTTCCATTTATTTTTTCCCTTCAATCCCCCCCTCCCCCGACTCATTGTGCAGGCACCCTTTTGCCCTGCTTAGTGGCCCATTATGCTCAGCCTTATGTGTTGTTTTTCCTCCTGTATGGTCTAACTGATGAGTGGTGGTGATATGTTGTGAGTCGTGTCTTAATAGGGTACCATGGGGGGGAGAGCAGGCACAAGGAAGAGAATTAATGGCAGGTCCATTTCTAAGAAGTCGTATCTGTCATCTTCGCTCATCTCTCTGGAGGAGAGTACGGAAGAAAGAGTCAAAACTAAGGGAATTGCTGATGCCATCTGTAACAAAGTGCTGGAACTCTTGAATGACAAACTTGATCCGATTCTGGCTCGTTTGAGGAAGACTGAGAGTGAACTAACCAAGCTGGGGCGGTTTTGGGTGCCCAGTCGTCAGAACTAGGCCAGTGGGGGTTCCTTCTACTCCTTCTGCAGGGCCTGTATTGATCACTTCCTTCCCTCATCACTCCAAGCTTCTACCCTTTCCAAGTTCATTAATTCCAACTAGTAACAGGGGCCATACTGCCCAGGGTATAGGGGCCTAAGTTGAAAGGGCACCTACTTCACAGGAAAATGCAGAAACTAGATGACCTGAGAAGATTATAGGTTAGGTGAGAAAACCCCAGGTCCACCCCCTGCCCACCTAGGCTATCCCTTTTCCAGTGCTTTCACCAATTGTACCCCTTATGCGATAGTTCCAAGAATGTACCGACTTAACCAAAGAGAAGATCACTTGGCCCTTAAAAATAAAGTAACTAATTGGCTTATATGAGGTATGGGAATGTTGTGTGGTCTTTCAAGAGAGGTTATGATGGTGAGGAGGCATCCTTGGGTGGGTCCAGGCACGAAGGAAGTGGCTTGGGATTGTGTAATAGTTAATTTAAAGTCACCCCACACTGCCAGATCGTTCCTGAGGCTCTTAAGAAAGCAGTCTCAATTCCCAACCCCTATCGAGGAGGTTGAGCCTTTAGCGGGAGACTCCATAATCAGAGGCCCTCAGGGAAAGCCCAAGGTCCAGATCTTTTTTAAGACAATACTGCACTTTGGGCTCCAATTTTAGTTAATGTCTTTAAAGCTTTCCTTAAAGTGACCCCCATTTTGTCTTGGAAAGAAGCAATGCTTGTCCCCTTTTTTAAGAAAGGGGACAGACACTCACCTTGCTGCTATCGCCCAATTTCCTCTTAAATAGCTCTCTCAAAAATTTGAGTAGAGTTATTGCCACTAGGCTGGAGGGCTGGCTGGAGGAAAATCAGACTTTTTTTAAAGTGCAGTTTACTTTTTGCCCCTATCAAACTTCCCAGGGGGTTTGGCAGGGGAGCGTGATGGCCCCCTTATTATTTTTAATTTAATGTATGATAATGATTTAGAGTTCCACTTGAGTAAAGCAGGGAAGCTATGCCTATGGAGAAATCTAGTGCCCTCCTAGTTTTACCTTACAATGATGACGCAGTTTTATATATTACAGAACCGCTAATGGACAACAAAGTCTTTTTACGATTTTATGGGGGAGCTCCACCTTAAGGTCAATCGAAGCAAATGTGCATTGGCCCGAAAACATTAAAATCAGATCATTTTTTCTTGGGAGTGTCTGAAATTTGTAGAGTGAAATCATTTAACTATCATGGTATCCCTAAGGATCAAAATGTGTGTCAGCCCGCTCTTTTAACAGCAGGGCAAAGCAATGCAAAGGATTGTAGAGTCGGTTTTCACTTTTGCAATCGACTAGGGCGCAAGCCGGAGCATTAAATGAGCAGCATATATAAAAGTAAGTGTATTGTTGTAGTAACCTGAGTTGCTAGAGTGGGCCCTTGGTAGAGGGTCGAGAACAAATTTTTACGTTAACTTTTGGCAGTCTTATAATCAACTCCTTCATTTATGTGTCATTCTGAGGTCGGTTATCTCCTATAGAGAACAGGATCAAATTGGACCCCTAGCTACTCTGCATTGTATTTTGGGGTAAACTAGGTCCCGCACTTTCAAAAGATATATTGGAAGATTGTCTCTCCCAGGGTTAATCCCAGGCAATCCCATAGATTAATTATATTAAGGAGTTCTTTAGGGACTCAGCTGGTTTTTAATCCTTTAAACATTAAGCGAGATGTAATGACACAGGTGAAAGCAGTATTTAGAGAAAGGGGGCACCCTTCAACAGGCAAATTTTGATAAAATGGGTAGTAGCACTAATTACAATCCGATTAAAACATCGCCAGGATGTGTATTTTTAGTTCAAATTGCAGAAGTTATATGGCTAGGTTTCATTTTAACACTTTACATTTACTAGTGGCCTTTCCCAGGGATGTTGACTGGAACGGTATTATGCCAAGTTGCCCTTGTGATAATACTTCTAAACAAAGCACCATGCACTTTATTCTCTTTTGCCACTTTTACTCCCTTCTCTGGAAGCATTTTTCGACCGCAATTCAGCGTATATCTATGACACGGTCTCACAGAAATGCATTTACCAGTTCGCAATAACTGTGTGATTTGGAACTCTGTGTTGCATTGGTCAATTTTGTTTGCTGTGTGCTGAGAATAATAGATATGGGTCTGTATAATGTACTTTGTTGATTGTATTTGTCTTGTTTTGTACGGCTTTGTGTTTTTTAGGCCTTCGATTTTTAATCATGCTAAGTTATCTAAGTTATCCATTTTTACTGTTATATGTTTTAACTTCTGCTTTCATGGCTCCTTGTAAGCCAAATAAAGTTTATTTGACTGACTGACTGAGTAATGTGTGGTTGTGGTATAATGTGGAGGTGCTATGTGGTATTTGTGTCAAAATACGTGACAGAACACCATTCATTTATCTTGGATTGTGCACCCTTGTAGATATTGGAATGGGTTCCATGGAACCATAGGTAATCATTATATCTCATCTGAATATTGAGTTTCATGAAGAATTTGTGTTTGAAATAGATGAAAAGTGCCTGTGCACCTGTGGGACTTCTTGATGGCTAGTTGTGTGCTGTCAGTATCCCCTAAGTGAAAGACGAAGCTACTAATGCCACAGACATCTCTCAATGCTTGTTCTATCAGCTGTGGTGTCCATGGGGAAGTGATGCGGTGTACCATATGTGCTTTGAATGCATCGCTGATTTGTCATGCAGACCAATGACTGTAAAATATCATTTATGTCTCTGGTACCATTGCATGGATAACAAGGTGCTTAAGATTTTAGTGCACCCAGATTTGCCTCTATTCTAAACACATAAGGCTTCTTGGGTGCAGCATAGGACCGGATGAGTAGTTGGAGATCAATGAAAGCGTCCAAGTTCAGTGTGAATCTCCATATGTTTTCCTGGTCACTGTAGCTCCTTGGCTGAGCTTACTTTGCTTAGTGCTTTCTCTTGTCGCTCCTGAGGTGTGGCACAAGTGTATGTGCAAGGTGAAGCTGCATGAGGATAAGGTCTTCACAGAAAGTCTCTACCTCACCAAAATCAATGGCCTGCTAGGTTCTCCAACACTTGAAAGTGCCCAATGGGCGTGGCTATTTGCACCTAAACCTGTAAGCTGTTTTAGCTGTGTCATCTCATGTGCACTAATTCAGTACTTTGGGGTTGGTGTTGCATTGTGCCTTCTTCTTGTGGACACGTACTCATTGTTTCTCCTCCTTGCTTGCAGTATTCATTTGGGTTATGCTTTTTTCTGTGTTTTTCTATGTTTGTTTTGATGTGAATAATATGTATATTTTGAGCAAGATACTGTAGGAGTTTGATTGAGTGGTACTGGTAATCCTGCTTGAAATGCCGGTTAGATTTTAGAAATATCAGTGTTTATGTGTAGCTCTGTGATTCAGGTTTTAGTGTAACATTTTCTTTTCTCGGGGTTGCAGATATTGGTTTCTTGTGTAGGAATTGTCATGAAAATGTACTAGTAATTTCAGGACTTAGCCTCTTATTGCAGATGGCATTATTACAATGTGTTATGCAGACTGTTCCATAGGTACATCCATTTTCCTGGAAGAAATTAGGAGTTTCACAACTATGTGTTGCAAAGTGTCTCCATATTCAGGAATGATGATTTAGTCATAGCTTGATTGGGCCCCTCGGTGTTTGATCCATTACATATTCTAATTGTTTACTATAATAACCCTTACACTCAGGTACCCGTCTCCATCTGCAGCGAGTCTTGTGTTCCAGGATATAGAAAATCCGCTTTAGAAGGAAGGCCTAGATGTTGCTTTGAGTGTGTCCCGTGCTCAGAAGGAAGCATTACCAACCAAACAGGTGGGTCATTTAGGCAATGTTCAGAAGCTGACAAAATGATCAGGCAACTGCAATTATAGTTTCTTTCATTTGTGTCTTTTGACAAAGCCCTTTGTGAACATATTCCTTTTTTAGGCTGCTCTATAGCGTGAAGCGCATGAGAAATTCCGTTTGAAATTACACTTCACCCTTATTTGAAGAATATCGAATTCCTGCAAAGCATGCTGGGTTTCACTGAAGGAGCAGCACTTTTTGGCAGAGCCTCTTACCTTGTTTATATAACTACGTCGGTAGCATTATGTCTATTCAAATAAATTCCAATTCTGTTTAAGGCAATGGGCTCCAAACTTTTTAATGCCATGCCCCACCATTGAAAAATAAAAATCATTGGGCACCACCTCAGAATTTTTCACAATTATTCTATAAAGATGGCAATGTTTAGATATGTCTAGACCTCTTTAAGCATTGCAGTTAAGTACTGCTACCGTTTTAAAAATGCAATAACATGCTTCTGCTTAAAACAGAGGCCTGTTATGGGCTCGCCCCCGAGTTTGAAGACCTCTGGTTTAAGGAAATGTGTCTCTTCCATTTTTTTTTTCAGGAATCATTTTATTGTTATTTCAAATTTCAAATATCAAATATACCGTAACAGTTTAGTGGTATAGTAATATTCGCACAGTAGACAGTTACATCTGTTATACATTTTGCAAATATATGGGTATTATCAACAGTAACTAGTACATGAATAACATTTACAGAGGAGAATAGATTATATACCTGAACCCATGCATCACTTTTACAGTCAGTAGGAGGTATCTAAGACGGAGTATAAGTTCTTCATATGTGGGGTAGTTGGGCCCTGGATGTAAGCACAGTACACCAGTCGTCTTAACTCTCTTACTGCCTTTCTGTTTAAGTTTGCATGTAATTGCACATTCATATAAAAATGTTGATCCTGTATTAGTAACGAATAAAAACAGTAACATTCTGAAACAATGGAGTACCTTATCTTCAAACATTTAATGACAGTATTACTATGCCTTCGTGTGTGTGGAATCCCTAGTTGTTATGAGGATGTGTCTAAGCAGCTTGAACCATATTTGAACTCCGGGTGTTTAATGTCTACGTTGTCCTGAGTTAATAGTTTGAGGTCAGAGTGCGATAATCAGTAAGCATGTCAGTAACCTTTTCATAATATCTCTAGTGTTTAATAATCGCTATGTCACCGTACATATTATATTGTCTCTGCTGAGTCGGAGTCCTGTTCTGGAGTTTGTAATCATCATCATCGCGTCCCAGCCATCCGACAGAGAGTATTTGCGCAAACCAAGTGCATCCTCCCGCCTCAGCGCCACCCGCCCAGATCATAAATTATTGTTTCCAAGCCAATACAGTGGGCGCCTCAGCAGACTTCCATCTGCGAGTTATCAGCCGTTTGGCTGTTAATAGTTCCCAAGTCCAAAAACCTTGTGGTAGCCCTGTGCCGCAGGCCTCTGGGGAATAAACCCAACACGCAGGTCTCCCATGTGCGCAGTTTTGTGTGTGTTGTGCATGCTGACAAACAAGCAAACACAGCCTCCCAGTAGTTATGCAAGGAGGGGCAGGACCATAGCATATGCAGGATATCGGCGTCCAAATGTTTGCTACGGGGGCAGGCTGCGTCACAGCGAAGGAAGTATCTATTGATGCGAGCTGGCGCAAGGTATGCCCTATGTATAATGTAGAATTGTGGCCCATATTTATACTTTTTGACGCTAAACTGCGCTAACGCAGTTTAGCGTCAAAAAGTTTTGCGCCGTCTAACGCCATTCTGAAGCGCCATGCGGGCGCCGTATTTATGGAATGGCGTTAGACGGCGCAATCAGACCGGCGCTGCCTGGTTTGCGTGGGAAAAAACCACGTAGACCAGACAGCGCCGGCGTAGGGGGAAAATGGCGCATGGGCGTCTTAAAATGGGGCAAGTCAGGTTACGTCGAAAAAATCGTCTTAACCCGACTTGCGCCATTTTTTAACGACGCCCATCCCCCATCAACATGACTCCTATCATTGTAAAGATAGGAGTCATGCCCCCTTGCCCAATGGCCATGCCCAGGGGACTTCTGTCCCCTGGGCATGGTCATTGGGCATAGTGGCATGTAGGGGGGCACAAATCAGGCCCCCCTATGCCACTAAATATTATTAAAAAAAAAAAAAAAAAAACTTACCTGAACTTACCTGAAAGTCCCTGGGGTGGGTCCCTCCAGCCTTGGGTGTCCTCCTGGGGTGGGCAAGGGTGGCAGGGGGGGTCCCTGGGGGCAGGGGAGGGCACTCTGGGCTCATTTTGAGCCCACTTGTCCCTTAACGCCATGCCTGACCCAGGCGTTAAAAAGCGGCGCAAATGCGCCGTTTTTAGCCACGCCCACTCCCGGGCGTCGCTTTTGCCCGGGAGTATAAATACCACGTAAAGGCCTGGGAGTCATTTTTTAGACGGGAACGCCTCCCTTGCATATCATTAACGCAAGGAAGGGGTTCACGCTAATGACGCACATTCCGGGAACTTTGGCGCTATTCGCCTCTAACGCCATAGTATAAATATGGCGTTAGTTGGCGTTAGTTTTGCGTCGAAATTGCGTCAAAAAAAACGACGCAATTTCGGCGCAAACGGAGTATAAATATGGCCCTGTATGAGTCGAAATCTGGAGTTACGGGGAATAGTGGTGTGGCTAGAGAGGGCAGATTTCCACTGCGAGTCCGTGAAGGGCGAGGCCGAGTCACTTTCCCAGGCAGTGCGCAGCGTGCCATGCTCCAGTACCAAGTGAACTCGAAGTGCGTCCGTGAACCAGCTGATCAGATGTCTACCCCGTCCCATTACCTGTATATATTGTATTAGTAAATGGGTTGGGGGGGCAGTCGTTAGGTCTCCCCACCTACACAATAAGGATCGCAGAAGTGAGATATACAGCAGAAATTGTCCCTCCGGGAGGCCCGTGTCCACGACCAGAGTAGAGAACGTGATCAGCCTGCCATCACTATACAGATCACCCAGTGTGTGCAGGTCTGCGGCATGCCACGCCCGAAGCTCAGCTCCAGACGTGACTCCGGAGCCACGAGGCGTTGCCAATAGTGCCAAAACCGGGGCAAACGGAACAGTCCCTTTCGTGAGCTGCAGGGACCTGCGATAACAGCTTTAGTCCACTTTGAGGAGGAGCTCCCCCGGCGGCGCTAAGGGCGCAAGTGGGTGGAAGAGGTGCATTACTTGCACAAGAGACCAGGGCTCTGTGGTAGTTGCTGTGTCAGAGATATGAAGTCCCGCCAGCCATTTAGATACCCACTGGAGCTGGCATGCCAAATAATAGTGCTCCAGGTTGGGTGCTGAGAGACCGCCCTGCTCCAATGGCAAATAAAGCTTCTTAAGCGCAACCCTGCAGCACCCTTTATTCCAGATGAATTTGCGTAGTTTGGGTTCAAGTTTCCTAAAGAAGCTGACCGGTATATAGTATGGGAGGTTGGAGAAGTAGTATAATAGTCGTGGTAATACAATCATTTTCAGGAGAGCAATTCTTCCTGCTACAGAGAGCAGCAGTGTTTGCCAGAAGGCCATCTGGGATCTGATGGATGTCACCGCCCTTCTAAGGTTTCCGTCAAACAGATCCTCCTTCCGGTGATAGATGTGGATGCCTAAATATCTAAACGTATGTGGCTGCCAGGGTACATCAACTCCAGAGAGGTGCAACCCTGGGTCTGGGAGGGTGGGGTAGAACGGAAAGAGACAGGACTTTGCCCAGTTAACCCGTAATCCGGAAAGCGTGGCAAAGTGTTGCAGTATTGTCCCAACTACTGAGAGGACCTGTGTGATGTCCCTAAAATACAATAAGATGTCGTCGGCATACACTGATATGGTGTGCAGGCCATCTCCCAGCACAATACTCCAGTGGGGGCCTCGGTCACATAGCGCTGCAGCCAGGGGCTTCATGGCCAGGGAAAACAGCAATGGATCGCAACCGACTGCAAGATATTCCCACCCGTCTTGACCCGAACCTGGGGGTTAGTGTATAGCAGCCTAACCATACTGAGGAAGCGAGGCCCCAGTCCGAACTGTGTCAGTACTTGAAAAGAGATATGGCCATTCAAAGGAATCAAAGGCTTTTTCCAGGTCTAGGACCAGGCATCGCGCCAATGGCCAGTCATATTTCGAGTAATGCATAACATGGAATAGACGTCTGATGTTATGGGAAGTATTGCGTGCAGGCACAAAACCATTCTGGTCAGTGTGCACAAGATCCGGCACAATGGGCGCCAACCGCCAACCAGTCTGTGTTGAGCATTGCAAGTGGTCGATAGGAGCCAAGTTCCAGTGGGTCTTTGCCTGGTTTGGGGAGTGATATCAATAGTGCCTCATTTTGCGATGTCGACAGAGATTCTCCCTGCACGGATTCCTCATATAGGCGGAGGAGATGGGGCGCAAGGATAGAGGAAAAGGTTTTATAAAAATCGTCCGGAAGACCATCTGGACCAGGAGTTTTACCCACGGATAATTCGTGTATACTAGCCTGAACTTCTGAGAGCTCTAAGGGTTCCTCCAATGCGGCCCGCTGGGCCCCTGTCAGGTGGGGGAGCGCGATTGATGAGAGGAAATCTGCACAGTTCTGCTGTTTTGTCAGTGCAGCCGAACAATAGAGGGCCCTATAGTGCTGTGAGAATGCTGAGTTTATTTCTGAGGGTGTATGGAGCACGTTACCAGATATCGAGCAAATCTCCACTACCGGGCCATGGTCCCGTTCGCATCTAGTCAGCCAGGCCAAGAGTTTGCCCGATTTGTCAGCTGAGGCATGGGTGCACGCCGAGTGGGCGGCATAATTTAGGCAACGTAACCGCTCTATAAGCGATAGATGCTCAGCCCTAGCTGATGACAGTTGTACTATTCCCATGGGTAATTTCCCGTTCAGGTTGAAGTAAGGTCCGCTCCACCCACGTGAGTTCGCTCTCCACTGAGCGTCGCAGACTCCACTGCATTCCCATACAATGGCCCCTAATAAAGACTTTAAATGCATCCCATTCCACCAGACCGGAAGACGCCGTGCCCCTGTTGTGTGCAAAGTAGTAGGGAATAGCCCTATTTAATGACGTTTTAAACGCTGCGTCCTCTAGAAGCTCAGGTCTGAGCCCCCATGTAGGAACAGGCTGGGGAGAGGTATCCCAGCCTAGCTGTACGAGCTGCGAATTGTGATCTGAGTGAGTGCGACCCAGATAAACAGTATCCAGTACCACAGAGTATACATTTTGCGTGCACATTATTCTATCGAGGCGCACATGGAGGGAATGTGGGGATGAATAATATGAGTAGATTCTATCGATGGCGTTGCGGTGAAACCATATATCTAATAAGTGCCAATTTTTAGTCCAGGTGTTGAACGTGCGCACGGCAGTCACAGTGGGCGCCGTGGGCAGTGGGGGAAAGGAGTGGTCCAAGTCAAGGTCCAGTACACTGTTAAAGTCTCCTCCCAGTAGACAGGGGTAGTCGCTCCACCCCTAGAGTCGGTTGGATAAGGAGTGGAGAAAGGAGGTCTGATCTAGGTTTGGTGTGTATATGGAACCAAATACCAGAGCCTGACCCACCCGTCGCCCCTGCAGTAGCGCATAGCGCCCCGGATCATCAATTATTTGATCCTCTGCTACAAAGGGGATGCCTGGCCTAATCCAAACCAGAGCGCCCCTAGCATAAGTGGAGTGACCTGTCGCATATAACTGACCTCTCCAACGCCGCTGTAAGCGAGATACCTCTGGGAGCGCCAAATGGGTTTCTTGCAAAGAAGCTATGTGTACTGAGTGTCTTTTTAGGTAGGAGTATATTGAGTATCGTCGTTTTGGTGTATGTATGCTGCGCACACATGGTGGTTTTCGGTAGTAAGAGTATCTGACCAACTGCGAGGTCCGTGAAGGTTGGACCATGTGAGCCATAGTGGGGTTCCAACACTCCGACAGGCTAATAAGGTAGGGTCTCCATATCAAAACTATCAAACAAAATACCATCAGAGCAGAGGGACAACCGGTATCTGCCCAAACCAAATAACCCGTAAGTTCAACAGAACAACTATACATAGTAAGTCTCCACTAATAGGAGAGTGGGGTAGGCCAAGTAACTTGAAGGTGAGCGTGCGGTGGGTAACATACCCAGGTATGTGCAAGTGATTGATTGTGGGGCCAATGGAAATTATAGCCCGTGGACAGCAGTAATATTAATGATGTTTGTGCACCCCATTAGACGAGTCCCCTGTAATTTACCAGTTGCACCTCCAGTTCAAGGGTAGATAAGATGCACGGTCCCTCTGTACTGCCAGTGTATAGTCCGGAAACAGCATGACCTGAGAATTATCGGGGCGAAGGAGACAACCTGATTGACCAGAGGATAATGTCCCTGTCTGCATAATGGAGCAAACGGAGTATGAAGGGGCGAGGGCCGCTCCCTGGTGTTCGTGGTCTAGCAGGAATCCTATGTGCACGCTCCACTGAGAAGAAAGGTGTCAGGGCCCCCTCCGGTACCAGTCCCCAGAGCCAGGCCTCAGAATAGGCGACTGCATCGCGACCCCACCACACCCTCCGGTAGGCCAATGACCCGTATGTTGTTTCTTCAGGGGCGGCGTTCTGCATCTTCAACATGACGTTCCAGTTTGCCTATGTGGGCCAATGCGTCTCCCATTGCGGCCTCCAGTCAAGATGTTGTGGGTGCTAATACGTCAATTCGTGTCTTAAGCGTACCCGTCTTTTCTGCTAACTTGCGGTGATCCGCATGTAACAAGGCAAGATCACTGGCCACTTTGTCAATCTTGCCCTCCAGAAATGTGTGGGCCCGCTCCAGCGAGTCGCCTATGCGTTCCACCGCCGCCAGTACTGCATCTAATTTATGACTGTCTTGAGTTGCGGCCTCCTGCATGTTCTTAGCACCAGTTCCAGAGCGGAGGTGGCCAGCCCCGCCATAGCTACAGCCTGTAGGGGCAACAGCGATGTTATAGGTCATTGCTTCACCAACTGGGCAACCCCCAGAAGACTTTGCTCAGAGAGACCCACCGGCACACCACTCGGGCCCAGCAGAGTCAACAGCGCCAGTAGTTTCAGCTGGTTCCACGGCTATGCAGTAGATCGAGCTTGCGTAGATTTGTGTCTATCTCATTCCATCAGGTTGGCTAGGGTGACTCATCTTCCCCTCATACAATTTAGTTGGGGCGTGGTTCCATCGCCCTGGTCCATAGAACTGTGGTAGGCGGCTGGAAGATCAATGATGAGACTCCCTTTAGGTCGCTCCAGCCGGATGTAGCATCATTGCAACAATGGAGGCCGGGTTGGGCCCGCTTGCATGCGCATCAAGGATGTCACCGTGCAGCAGCACGAGTGGCCCAACCTCTGGAGTCCATGCAAAGGGATCCCGCAGTCGTACACGACAGGGGCCGCAGGACACCCGAGGCGCGCGGGAGGAGACCCACCACTCCCCCACGGTGTCCGCCGTGCCGCGGCAGGGCCCCAGTTCTGCGCTCTCCCCAGGTAATGGGCGCTCAGGCGCAACAGCCGCTGCACCGATTCACTTGCCGTGGGCTCCTCCCCAGCTCCAGTGCCTCTCCGATCACTGACGCTGCCACGGGCCAAATGCATCAGCAGCACTCCCGTCCAGCGCAGTCACACCTCTGCATTTCCATTGTGCAGGCCGCCACTCGCGGCTGTGTGCGCTCCAACTCGGACCGACACAGCCTTGCGGCACCGCAATCAGGACTCCCGGTGGTCTGGGGAGGCTCAGCGCTGCGGAGCGCCCGCTGTTTGGTAATCAATGGCCCCACATATATATTTCGGCATCGATAAACCAGAGTCAGTACACGGAGCTCTATCGGCTCGCGTCCGCCATCTTGGCCGGCTAGCTACGCCCCCCGGAAATGTGTCTCAGCCATAGGGAGGCTCCCTCATCCCTTCCCATTTACCACATTTCCCTAGTGCAGGTGGAATAGGTATACAGATAAGGATTTCGCGAATACAGGCAAAATACTAGAGAAAAGTCATTGCTTCAAGCGCACAACAAAAATGAAGGATACCACTGAGCAGCAAGCAAAGAAAACACCTAACATGGTCTATCTCATCTTACCTTAATATACATTATAAAATAATTATCAAGTAAACCTTATGCAAAGACCAAAAAATACATTTATTAAAGTGTGTGCTAAAGCCAAACATACCTATCAAATCAAATCAAATCATTAACATTTATAAAGCGCGCTACTCACCCGTGCGGGTCTCAAGGTGCTAGGGGAAAGGGGGGGGGGCTACTGCTGCTCGAAAACCAAGGTTTTTAGGAGTCTCCGGAATGCGGAGTGGTCCTGGGTGGTCCTGAGGCTGGTGGGGAGGGAGTTCCAGGTCTTGGCTGCCAGGAAGGAGGAAGACCTCCCACCCGCCTTGGAGCCGCGGATGCGAGGGACGACAGCGAGCGCGAGGCCAGAGGAACGGAGGAGGCGGGTGGGGACGTAGAAGCTGAGGCGTCGGTTGAGGTATTACGGTCCCTTGTTGTGGAGGGCTTTGTGTGCGTGGGTGAGAAGTCGAAAGGTGATCCTTTTGCTGACTGGGAGCCAATGCAGGTGTCTCAGGTGTGCGGAGATGTGGCTGTTGCGGGGTACGTCGAGGATGAGGTGGGCCGAGGCGTTTTGAATGCGTTGCAGGCGATTTTGGAGTTTGGCGGTGGTCCCAGCGTAGAGGGTGTTGCCGTAGTCCAGGTGGCTCGTGACGAGGGCGTGGGTCGCGGTTTTTCTAGTGTCGGCGGGGATCCAGCGGAAGATCTTGCGGAGCATGCGGAGGGTGAGGAAGCAAGCGGATGACACGGCGTTGACTTGCTTGGTCATGGTGAGAAGGGGGTCCAAGATGAAGCCGAGGTTGTGGGCGTGGTCTGTGGGGGTCGGTGCGGTGCCGAGGGCCGTGGGCCACCAGGAGTCGTCCCAGGCGGACGGGGTGTTGCCGAGGATGAGGACTTCCGTTTTGTCAGAGTTCAGCTTTAGGCGGCTGAGCCTCATCCAATCTGCGACGTCCTTCATCCCCTCTTGTAGGCGGGGTCCTTGGTGAGGGAGAGTATAAGTTGGGTGTCGTCGGCGTAGGAGGTGATGATGATGTCGTGCTTGCGTACGATGTTGGCGAGGGGGCTCATGTAGACATTGAAGAGTGTCGGGCTGAGCGATGAGCCTTGAGGTACGCCGCAGATGATCTCGGTGGGGTCTGAGCGAAACGGTGGGAGGTAAACTCTTTGGGAACGGTTTGAGAGGAAGGAGGCGATCCAGTCCAGGGCCTGGCCTTGGATCCCGGTGGAGCGGAGGCGGGTGATTAGGGTGAGGTGACAGACGGTGTCGAAGGCAGCCGAGAGGTCGAGGAGGATGAGGGCGACTGTTTCACCGTTGTCCATCAGGGTTCTGATGTCGTCTGTGACTGAGATGAGGGCGGTTTCCGTGCTGTGGTTGGTTCGGAATCCGGTTTGTGAAGGGTAGAGCAGGTTGTTGTTTTCCAGGAAGGTGGTCAGCTGTTTGTTGATGCTCTTCTCTATTACCTTGGCTGGGAAAGGCAGGAGAGAGATGGGGCGGAAATTTTTCAGGTCGCTCGGGTCAGCCGTAGGTTTCTTTAAGAGGGCGTTGACTTCTGCGTGTTTCCAGCATTCGGGGAAGGTAGCAGAAGAAAAAGAAGAGTTGATGACAGCCTGGAGGTGCGGGGCGATGATGTCGTCGGCTTTATTAAAGATGAAGTGAGGGCAGGGGTCCGAAGGGGCGCCGGAGTGGATAGAGTTCATGATGGATTTGGTTTCTTCAGTGTTGATGTGGGTCCAGTTGTTGAGGGTGAAGGCCGGGGGTGCGGGTTCTGTGATGTTTGGTTGGGTCTGGTGTCCGAAGCTGTCGTGGAGGTCGCTGATCTTGCGATGGAAGAAGGTGGAGAGGGATTCGCACAAATCCTGTGAGGGCGTGACGGCGTTGGCGTTGGGGTTGGAGAACTCCTTGACGATGCTGAAAAGTTCTCTACTGTTGTGGCTGTTTTTATCCAGTCTATTGGTGAAAAAGTTCCTTTTGGCAGCGCGGATCAGGTGGTGGTGTTCGCGGGTAGCGTTCTTGAGGGCGGTCATGTTGTCAGCGGTGTGGTCCTTGCGCCAGGCCTTCTCAAGGGTGCGACAAGTTTTCTTTGATTCTTTGAGGGTGACAGAGAACCAGAGAGGTTTTTTGGTGTTGGTCTGTCGATGCGTGCGTTTGAGGGGAGCAAGGTTGTCTGCGCAGTTGGAGATCCAGTTTGTGAGGCTGAGGGCTGCGTCGTTGGGGTCGGTGGTGAGGGTGGGTTGGTTGGCGGCGAGTGCGGAGAAGAGTTGCTCTTCGGGGATCTTGTTCCACTGTCGACGAGGGATGGGTTGAGTGCGGAGGTGGCGGGTCTCGTGTCGGAATGTGAAGTGGACACAGCTGTGGTCGGTCCAGTGTAGAGCGGAGGTGTGGCTGAAGAAGATGTGCTTGCTGGCGGAGAAGATAGGGTCGAGCGTGTGTCCGGCGATGTGGGTGGCGGTGTTCACCAGTTGCTTGAGGCTGAGGTTGTCGAGGTTGTCAAGCAGGGCGGTGGTGTTGGGGTCGTTGTTCTGTTCCAGATGGAAGTTGAGGTCGCCTAGGAGGATGTAGTCCGGCGAGGCGAGGGTGTGCGGGGAGATGAAGTCGGCGATGGCGTCGCTGAAAGGGGCGCGCGGTCCGGGGGGACGGTAGAAGAGGGATCCTCTGAGGGTGGTCCTGGGGTCGGTGCGAATTTGAAAATGCAGATGTTCAGCGGCGAGAGGGGTGTCTTCGGTGGAGGTGGTGACGCTAATGGAGTCTTTGAAGACGATGGCGATACCTCCTCCTACTTGGTTGGTGCGTTCTTTTCTGGAGATCTTGTAGCCTTCGGGGATGGCAGTGGCGATGTCTGGAGCTGATGAGGCGTTCATCCAGGTTTCCGTGATGAAGGCGACATCCGGAGTTGTGGAGTCCAGGAGGTCCCAGAGTTCAACGGCGTGCTTGTGGACAGAGCGAGCGTTGACCAGGATGCACTTGAGGTGGTTGATGGCGCGTGGGCTGGTGGTCGTGGTAGTTGCGTGGTGGAAGATGCGTTTGCAGGAGTTACAGGCGAAGGGTCCATGGGTGCCCTTGGGGTGGGCTTGGAAGCAGGTGTTGGAGCGCCCGGGGTTGAGGGCGTGGAGGGTGGAGGGGTCGTAGCGGGTCAGCGGGGTAGTGGAGGGCTGGGGACCAGGGGTCGTGGCGCTGGGCACGGGCCAGGCGCGGATGGGCGCAGACGGGCGCAGACGGGCTTGCCTCTGGTGCGCCCCTGGCGCACCAGCGGCGCGCTCGCGCAGTGGCCGCCATAAGAGGGAGGAGGGGGGGGAGGGGTCAGCTGGGGGCGAATGGGAGCTGGGGGACGGGGGTGTGCAGGAGGTCGCGGCGGGAAAGCGCGAGGGAGGGGGGGGACAGGTATAGTGAGAAGAGCTGGGGAGGGGGGTTTAAGGGTGGAGGGGGGGTGAGTGTTAGAGTTTTAGGAGAATAGGGAGATAGATAGGAGTAAGGTTGAAAAGATAGGGGAGGGGGGTGGTAGAGGTGGGTGAGGGTGAGAGGTAGAGTGAGAGGATAGGGAGATAGGTAACAGAGGGGGTGTCGGGACGGGGGGAGAGATAGGGAAATAGATAGATGGAGAGATAGGTGGAGAGATAGAAAAATAGGTAGAGAGGAGGAGGGGGTGAGTGAGGGAGTTAGGTGGAGAGATAGGTAGAGGAGTGAGGGAGGCAGGTAGCGAAAGGGTAGATGTGGGTGATAGTGAGAGATAGGTGGAGAGATAGAGGGGGGTGAGGCAGGAGCAGGAGGGCAGAGACAGTGGCGGGAAGAGACAGGAGTCGGAGAGGACCGAAGAACAGAAGAAGCGAAGAACACAGAAGACCGGAGGAACACAGAAGAACAGAGGAGAAGAACACAGAAGAACCGAAGAACACAGAAGAACAGAAGAGAAGAACACAGAAGACCGGAAGAACACAGAAGAACCGAAGAACACAGAAGAAGATGCAGGGGATGAGGAAGCAAAAGAGCAGACGAACAGAAGGTCACCAAAGAAGATAAAGAAGACGAAGAGCAGAAGGCAGAAGACCACAGAACGAGATGAGGAAGAAGAGAGGCGACAGGAGAGGCTGAGGAGCACACAGAAGAAGAGAGAAGACGGGGAGAAGAAGAGTACAGAAGAAGATTGCAGAGGAGGAGTGAGGAGGAAGAGACAGAGAGGAGGAAAAGAAGCAGGAGCAGGAGAGAGGGTGAGTAGCGCGGGGCAGGGCGAGGGGCTGGGAGGTGGGGGGTACTTACTGTGAGGTGGGTCTCAGGAACTCAGGAACCTGGAGGAGCTGGAGGAGCTGCAGCGGCAGGGGGAGCGACCTACCCTTGGGTCAAGGGTCGCTACCACTGTCGCGCAGCGGCCGCCATAAGAGGGAGGAGGGGTCAGCTGGGGGTGAATGGGAGGTGGGGGCGTGCAGGAGGTCACGGCGGGAAAGCGCGAGGAAGGGGGGGACAGGTAGAGTGAGAAGAGCTGGGGGAGGGGGGTTTAAGGGTGGAGGGGGGGGTGAGTGTTAGAGTTTTAGGAGAATAGGGAGATAGATAGGAGTAGGGTTGAAAAGATAGGGGAGGGGGGTGGTAGAGGTGGGTGAGGGTGAGAGGTAGAGTGAGAGGATAGGGAGATAGGTAACAGAGGGGTTGTCGGGACAGGGGGGAGAGATAGGGAAATAGATAGATGGAGAGATAGGTGGAGAGATAGAAAAATAGGTAGAGAGGAGGAGGGGGTGAGTGAGGGAGTTAGGTGGAGAGATAGGTAGAGGAGTGAGGGAGGCAGGTAGCGAAAGGGTAGATGTGGGTGATAGTGAGAGATAGGTGGAGAGATAGAGGGGGGTGAGGCAGGAGCAGGAGGGCAGAGACAGTGGCGGGAAGAGACAGGAGTCGGAGAGGACCGAAGAACAGAAGAAGCGAAGAACACAGAAGACCGGAGGAACACAGAAGAACAGAGGAGAAGAACACAGAAGAACCGAAGAACACAGAAGAACAGAAGAGAAGAACACAGAAGACCGGAAGAACACAGAAGAACCGAAGAACACAGAAGAACCGAAGAACAGAAGAACACAGAAGAACCGAAGAACACAGAAGAAGATGCAGGGGACGAGGAAGCAAAAGAGCAGACGAACAGAAGGTCACCAAAGAAGATAAAGAAGACGAAGAGCAGAAGGCAGAAGACCACAGAACGAGATGAGGAAGAAGAGAGGCGACAGGAGAGGCTGAGGAGCACACAGAAGAAGAGAGAAGACGGGGAGAAGAAGAGTACAGAAGAAGATTGCAGAGGAGGAGTGAGGAGGAAGAGACAGAGAGGAGGAAAAGAAGCAGGAGCAGGAGAGAGGGTGAGTAGCGCGGGGCAGGGCGAGGGGCTGGGAGGTGGGGGGTACTTACTGTGAGGTGGGTCTCAGGAACTCAGGAACCTGGAGGAGCTGGAGGAGCTGCAGTGGCAGGGGGAGCGACCTACCCTTGGGTCAAGGGTCGCTACCACTGTCGCGCAGCGGCCGCCATAAGAGGGAGGAGGGGGGAGGGGTCAGCTGGGGGTGAATGGGAGGTGGGGGCGTGCAGGAGGTCACGGCGGGAAAGCGCGAGGAAGGGGGGGACAGGTAGAGTGAGAAGAGCTGGGGGAGGGGGGTTTAAGGGTGGAGGGGGGTGAGTGTTAGAGTTTTAGGAGAATAGGGAGATCGATAGGAGTAGGGTTGAAAAGATAGGGGAGGGAGGTGGTAGAGGTGGGTGAGGGTGAGAGGTAGGGTGAGAGGATAGGGAGATAGGTAACAGAGGGGGTGTCGGGACGGGGGGAGAGATAGGGAAATAGATGGAGAGATAGGTGGAGAGATAGAAAAATAGGTAGAGAGGAGGAGGGGGTGAGTGAGGGAGGTAGGTGGAGAGATAGGTAGAGGAGTGAGGGAGGCAGGTAGCGAAAGGGTAGGTGTGGGTGATAGTGAGAGATAGGTGGAGAGATAGAGGGGGGTGAGGCAGGAGCAGGAGGGCAGAGACAGGGGCGGGAAGAGACAGGAGTCGGAGAGGACCGAAGAACAGAAGAAGCGAAGAACACAGAAGACCGGAGGAACACAGAAGAACAGAGGAGAAGAACACAGAAGAACCGAAGAACACAGAAGAACAGAAGAGAAGAACACAGAAGACCGGAAGAACACAGAAGAACCGAAGAACACAGAAGAACCGAAGAACAGAAGAACACAGAAGAACCGAAGAACACAGAAGAACAGAAGAGAAGACCACAGAAGACCGGAAGAACACAGAAGAACAGAGGAGAAGAACACAGAAGACCGGAAGAACACAGAAGAACAGAAGAGAAGAACACAGAAGAACCGAAGAACACAGAAGAACAGAAGAGAAGAACACAGAAGAACAGAAGAACACAGAGGAAGATGCATGGGACGAGGAAGCAGAAGAGCAGACGAACAGAAGGTCACCAAAGAAGATAAAGAAGACGAAGAGCAGAAGGCAGAAGACCACAGAACGAGATGAGGAAGAAGAGAGGCGACAGGAGAGGCTGAGGAGCACACAGAAGAACAGAGAAGACGGGGAGAAGAAGAGTACAGAAGAAGATTGCAGAGGAGGAGTGAGGAGGAAGAGACAGAGAGGAGGAAAAGAAACAGGAGCAGTAGAGAGGGTGAGTAGCGCGGGGCAGGGCGAGGGGCTGGGAGGTGGGGGGTACTTACTGTGAGGTGGGTCTCAGGAACTCAGGAACCTGGAGGAGCTGGAGGAGCTGCAGCGGCAGGGGGAGCGACCTACCCTTGGGTCAAGGGTCGCTACCACTGTCGCGCAGCGGCCACCATAAGAGGGAGGAGGGAGGGGAGGGGTCAGCTGGGGGCGAATGGGAGGTGGGGGGCAGGGGCATGCAGGAGGTCGCGGCGGGAAAGCGCGAGGGAGGGGGGGACAGGTAGAGTGAGAAGAGCTGGGGGAGGGGGGTTTAAGGGTGGAGGGGGGGTGAGTGTTAGAGTTTTAGGAGAATAGGGAGATAGATAGGAGTAGGGTTGAAAAGATAGGGGAGGGGGATGGTAGAGGTGGGTGAGGGTGAGAGGTAGAGTGAGAGGATAGGGAGATAGGTAACAGAGGGGTTGTCGGGACAGGGGGGAGAGATAGGGAAATAGATAGATGGAGAGATAGGTGGAGAGATAGAAAAATAGGTAGAGAGGAGGAGGGGGTGAGTGAGGGAGTTAGGTGGAGAGATAGGTAGAGGAGTGAGGGAGGCAGGTAGCGAAAGGGTAGATGTGGGTGATAGTGAGAGATAGGTGGGGAGATAGAGGGGGGTGAGGCAGGAGCAGGAGGGCAGAGACGGGGGCGGGAAGAGACAGGAGTTGGAGAGGACCGAAGAACAGAAGAAGCGAAGAACACAGAAGACCGGAGGAACACAGAAGAACAGAGGAGAAGAACACAGAAGACCGGAAGAACACAGAAGAACCGAAGAACACAGAAGAACCGAAGAACAGAATAACACAGAAGAACCGAAGAACACAGAAGAACAGAAGAGAAGAACACAGAAGACCGGAAGAACACAGAAGAACAGAGGAGAAGAACACAGAAGACCGGAAGAACACAGAAGAACAGAAGAGAAGAACACAGAAGAACAGAAGAACACAGAAGAACAGAAGAGAAGAACACAGAAGAACACAGAGGAAGATGCAGGGGACGAGGAAGCAGAAGAGCAGACGAACAGAAGGTCACCAAAGAAGATAAAGAAGACGAAGAGCAGAAGGCAGAAGACCACAGAACGAGATGAGGAAGAAGAGAGGCGACAGGAGAGGCTGAGGAGCACACAGAAGAAGAGAGAAGACGGGGAGAAGAAGAGTACAGAAGAAGATTGCAGAGGAGGAGCGAGGAGGAAGAGACAGAGAGGAGGAAAAGAAGCAGGAGCAGGAGAGAGGGTGAGTAGCGTGGGGCAGGCTGAGGGGCTGGGAGGTGGGGGGTACTTACTGTGAGGTGGGTCTCAGGAACTCAGGAACCTGGAGGAGCTGGAGGAGCTGCAGCAGCAGGGGGAGCGACCTACCCTTGGGTCAAGGGTAGCTACCACTGTCGCGCAGCGGCAGCCATAAGAGGGAGGAGGGGGGGGAGGGGTCAGCTGGGGCGAATGGGAGGTGGGGGACGGGGGCATGCAGGAGGTCGCGGCGGGAAAACGCGAGGGAGGGGGGGGACAGGTAGAGTGAGAAGAGCTGGGGGAGGGGGGTTTAAGGGTGGAGGGGGGTTGAGTGTTAGAGTTTTAGGAGAATAGGGAGATAGATAGGAGTAGGGTTGAAAAGATAGGGGAGGGGGGTGGTAGAGGTGGATGAGGGTGAGAGGTAGAGTGAGAGGATAGGGAGATAGGTAACAGAGGGGGTGTCGGGACGGGGGGAGAGATAGGGAAATAGATAGATGGAGAGATAGGTGGAGAGATAGAAAAATAGGTAGAGAGGAGGAGGGGGTGAGTGAGAGAGTTAGGTGGAGAGATAGAGGAGTGAGGGAGGCAGGTAGCGAAAGGGTAGATGTGGGTGATAGTGAGAGATAGGTGGAGAGATAGAGGGGGGTGAGGCAGGAGGGCAGAGACAGGGGCGGGAAGAGACAGGAGTCGGAGAGGACCGAAGAACAGAAGAAGCGAAGAACACAGAAGACCGGAGGAACACAGAAGAACAGAGGAGAAGAACACAGAAGAACCGAAGAACACAGAAGAACAGAAGAGAAGAACATAGAAGACCGGAAGAACACAGAAGAACCGAAAAACACAGAAGAACTGAAGAACAGAAGAACACAGAAGAACCGAAGAACACAGAAGAAAAGAAGAGAAGAACACAGAAGACCGGAAGAACACAGAAGAACAGAGGAGAAGAACACAGAAGACCGGAAGAACACAGAAGAACAGAAGAGAAGAACACAGAAGAACCGAAGACCACAGAAGAGAAGAACACAGAAGAACAGAAGAACACAGAGGAAGATGCAGGGGACGAGGAAGCAGAAGAGCAGACGAACAGAAGATCACCAAAGAAGATAAAGAAGACGAAGAGCAGAAGGCAGAAGACCACAGAACGAGATGAGGAAGAAGAGAGGCTACAGGAGAGGCTGAGGAGCACACAGAAGAAGAGAGAAGACGGGGAGAAGAAGAGTACAGAAGAAGATTGCAGAGGAGGAGCGAGGAGGAAGAGACAGAGAGGAGGAAAAGAAGCAGGAGCAGGAGAAAGGGTGTTTAGCGCGGGGCAGGGCGAGGGGCTGGGAGGTGGGGGGTACTTACTGTGAGGTGGGTCTCAGGAACTCAGGAACCTGGAGGAGCTGGAGGAGCTGCAGCGGCAGGGGGAGCGACCTACCCTTGGGTCAAATACGTATTTGCTTCTTTTAAGGAAAAGTAGGTGTTTTTGTGCAACTCAGGATAACATATTAGGCACTTCTCTTGGTCAAATAAGCCTAAAAAGCTCCCCTTGCTGTAGTTCTGGGTGCTTAACTGAGGCAAGCAACCCTTTAGAAAAACGTTTCAAAAAGTCTCCAATCAAATGTAAGGGGCTGTTTAGAAAAAATAGATTTAAAAAATGACACACATGGGGTTGTAACAAAACTAAATAAAAGGGGTTTAAAAGATGTCACAAATCGGTTTTTAGGAAATCTTTAGAACAAAGATAAAAATTGTTTTAAGATGTGAAAATGACAAGGGACCTTTAAAAAAGTTTAAAAACTGTTACCAAATGGGATTTTGAGAAAGCTTTACAAACATTTTTAAACATCACCAAAGGGATTACCGTTTAAATAATTGTTTAAAAAATGTAATAAATGTAATGGCAAAAAAACTTGGAACAAAACAAATTGATCTGAGTAACAAGTTGTGGGCCACTTGCCGAGGTTATTCCTGAAGAAGCTATGCTAAGCAGAAAGGATAAACACGCTATTCCTCTAGGTCATAAATCGACAAGGAATACAAACATTGCCAAGTCCTGTGGTCAAACTGCACAACGTCCAGTATGCATTGCATTATAAACCTACGCCCAGATGTAAAAAGAATTCATGCAACGCAGCAAGTGAAGTTGCTCTCTACGTGCCCTGGCACACTTTCAGCCGCTCAATGCCAATGCAGTCCCCCTTGGGTCATAGTGGAAGACTGTCTGCTTTTTGGTAAGCATAGTTTTCATGCAGGAAGAGGTCCCATCCTGTACAAAAGCTATGTTTTGAGGCTTTTCCTTCTGTGATGAAGTAATGAGGAGAAATGAAAATATTTTTCCCGTACGACTGCCTCAGGGAGGTGCAGAATTTTGTCACAAATTCCTCTCTACTCTTCTTTGTAAGTAGGTATTTGCATCAAAACCCATGGGCGGGTTTCTTTAGAAAGCTGAGTTTCTGCAGCCATCCTCCATGGTATTGTTTACAAAAGAGTTTACATTGCAACTGTCTAACCTTTTGAGACCTGAACAATATAGTGGCTTACCACTACAACCGCCACCATTGCTGTTGCCTCCACTACCACCTTTATCATTTATATCGCCACCATCACCATCATGGCCACTAATGTTGCTACCTCTACAGCCGTTACACCTTTACCACAACAACTATTATCAACACAACCATTACCATCACCATGAACACTACCACCAGTCTACTACCTCCCAAATAACAACCACCAACATTACTGCTACAAATACCAATACCACCTTTTACTACTAACCCCACCATTACCACTGCCATGGTTACAATCATCACTGTTGTCACTAATTTTCCCATTATCATTATCACCAACATTAGTGCTAACACCACAATCAGCCCCAACATTACAACAGATATCACATCACTAGGACTACTGCCATAACAGCCACCAACATTGTTACTGTTGATACCACCATTGTTTTCACCTCCAACATTACCACCACCATCACTATCAAGATTACAGCCATTACCATTGTGACCAGTACCCTTACCACAACTGCATTGTAAATAACATTCCACCTTTGCCGCCAACACCATTGCAGCCACAGTTGTAGTAATCACCACCACTGTTTCCAGGATAGTCATTTCCATCATTTTTACTACCATTATCACCTCCATCGTTTGCACCACCTCCATTTATTGCCACTAATACTACTGCCACAAAATACCACTATCATTTCCATGATTATTACTGGTGGTTCCACCTACATTATCATTTTCTCTACCATTATAAACACCATTATCACAGCACACCACTATTACCACCCACAGTCATTACCACCATCATCATTAATATCACCATTACCTTAAACATTATCAGCAATGCTATCACCACCATTATCATGTCCACCATCAACAAATCCACCACAACCACCACCACCATTCTCAAAATCACATTTACCAGTATCACATCCACCACAGCAATTACTGTCATTATCAGTGCAACAGTTCCCGCCACCATTATCATCAACCCCTACAATATTTACCACCACTTCTTTTACACCACCATTACCACTACCACCCTTACAGTTAGCAATACCATTTCCACCATCACTGTTACCAAAGCCACCATCATCATTACTACGAACATGAACACTACAATCACCATTACCACCATTACTTCACTACCACATTTACAACCTCATCACTAACCACCACTTTTAACGTTAAAAACATCTTCACTACTACCACCCACACTGACACCATTAGCACTAACCCCACCACTGTTACCCACGCTACCACGTTTACTACCACCACAATTTAGACTATTGCTACTACTCATATACCAGGATTGCCATTTCATCTTTACCCTCAATTATCACCGCCACTTTTATCACATCACCATTCGATCACCATTACTTGCTTTACTACCACCACAAATAGGCCAACATCACAACTTAGGGCCTTATGTCTTACACAGCTGCCATCTTGGCCACGCTCCTCATGATAAGGTGACATTTGTTAGGAAGCAGAAGATCATCCTTCCCCAGAAGCTGGAAGGCATTGTAGATTAGGGCTGGACAATATTTTCTGCCAAATGTAGAAATATGCAAAATTTACTTTAATTTAATCCGCAGAGTGGAGTTAGGGTTTCTTGAGCATGAAAAACATAAGAGTGCTGTTGGTAATCGTGCAGCACTGAGAGGGGCTGGGAAATATAATCACCTTGATGGTCGATCCTCCATAGGTACTCGCATCTTCTTCACAGGCTACACTCCTCCTCTCAGTGTACTCACCACACACAGGCGATAGGGTTGTCCAATCTTTCCATGAGCAGAGACTCCACACTCGCAAAGATACGACTCCAAAAATACCTTTGTGAATACCAAACGATCATAAACTTACAAAAATGTGTAAGTTTACTTTCGTGAATCCGGCCCATTTTTATGAGTCACTTCATTACCACAGGAGGTTATACAGGTGTGTTAGTTTTGCAATCATACTGAAGGAGTGTGACTGCACAGGTACTTTGTACTTACAGACAAAACTATTTGTTTAAAAAAAAAAAGTGATGTAAAATCCTGTTGACAAAAAACATTTATATATCTAAAGCAATTTAATATTGTACATGCATCTAAACAAGTATAATCTGATATTACTAAATTAATGCCACTCCTATCCAATGTGTTTACATAATCTACGGTTGGGGGTTTTGTTACTAAAATATCGCTTTTTTATTAAACTAATCAACCAGGATAAACTGAACTTTACATTTTATATTCTAATAAGTCACTACATTTTGATGAAAAAGTTCAAACATAGAACGTTTCGTTTGTACTTTTTTGTAGAATGACAATGAGATCACTTGGACAAAGTTCTATTTTTGATTTCTTTAAGCTGCCATGAGCTCTGTCCATATTTTCTATTTCAGGTTCTTCAGATTGCATGAAGTGCCCCCATGATCACTGGTCCAGCGAGTCCCGAGACAGATGCATCCCGAAGTCTTTTACTTTTCTTTCCTACCAAGATGTTCTTGGTTTAACTTTAGCTTTGATATCTATTTTCCTCTTCCTAAATGCATCCTGTGTCTTTGGGGTCTTTGTTTTCTACCGAGACACTCCTGTGGTGAGAGCTAACAACCGTGGCATCAGCTATATCCTGCTGGTCTCACTCATGCTGTGCTTCCTCTGTGCCATGAATTTCATTGGCCGTCCCAAGAAACTAACCTGCATGTTGCGCCAAATCATCTTCGGAATTATCTTCTCCATGTGTGTTTCTTGTGTGCTTGCTAAAACAATAACAGTTGTGATTGCCTTCAGAGCCACAAACCCCAAAAGCAACCTCAAGAAATTCTTAGGTCCAAAGGTGGCCTATGCCATCATACTGACCTGCACGCTAATTCAAGTGACCATTGGGGTTGCCTGGCTGACAACGTCCCCTTCATTCCCAGAACACATTACTAGCCCTGCCATGAAAGAAATAATCCTAGGATGCAATGAGGGCTCCATCGTATGGTTCTACAGTATGTTGGCCTTCATGGGACTCTTGGCCAGCGTGAGTTTCATTGTATCCTTCTTAGCCAGGAACCTACCTGACAGCTTCAACGAGACCAGGTTCATCACATTCAGCATGCTAGTGTTCGTCAGTGTTTGGTTGTCGTTCATACCAGCCTATCTGAGCACAAAAGGAAAGTACCTGGTTGCAGTTGAAATTTTTGCCATTTTGGCTTCTAGTGTTGGACTTCTCTTTTGTATATTTGCACCAAAGGTATTCATAATATTTTTGCGACCAGACAGAAACACACGTAACTATTTAATGTCAAAATCAAAAGGAAATGTGAAAAGTAAATAAAAATGTGAACTAACCTACGTGGGTTTGGTTGAATTCAGAGTTTCTGACATTTTTATGATAGAAATGTTTGAGTGTGAAGCGGGCAGGTGATGCGTGTTTGTCTGCAAGCCACCACTGTTGCATTATAAAAACAAGGTAGTATTAACGACCTCTATCGCATGGCAAAAGGGGCACGCTATCAAGTGGCATCTTCCAGAACGGTATGCACAGTCACTTTAGGAGCACAGTTTGTATACATTTTGTATTCAAAGCTGCAATGCATTGAAGAGAATGTTGGCTCTCAGAACAGAGAGGGGTGATTGGTTGTCTCACACCCCAGATAATCACACTTGTCATGATCTGATGCAAAAATGATTCTATTTTACTTCGGATATGTTCTTTTTTAAGTAATTAATGCAACAGACATGAATAAGCAGACTATTTGTGTAGCCTTAATTTACGTATTCAGAGACACCCACACTCCTATGGAATCCCGGACTGTGTCACAAACCTATATAGCAGCAGGCCATCATCCTCTATGTAACCCTTAGATTTATGCTCTTCTCATAATACAATTTGTCCGTGCTGATCAGGATCAAGAAAAACTACCCATGCACATCAAGTAAATCCCTTAAGCACTCAAACAAGCCCAGAGTGGCTCATACCCTGGTGCTTGTTTTCACAGGCAGAGAGGGATTTCTAATAAAACAGCTTATCAGCTGTCTGGTCTGGTTACAGGTCCAAACATTGAACAAGCACTCACCATAGCACATATGGAAAGATGGGCAACATACTGCAAACACATACCTCATTATCACTCATTCTGGTCCTTGAGGCTCGATCTCATATTCTTTATTGAATATTACTCTTCCTTGCCTAGAGACTGGGGCAGATTCTACCCTTACCTACATTAACCCAGGAGTATCACCCGCCTCCCCTTAGGGTAGTGAACAACAAGCAGTGAAGTTGCATGAGGACATGTAAATTGTGTGAGTGTCCAATCATCCTTAGCTTCCTATGGTCCACTGAAAGTGAGGATGACCTGTCCCTGGTTGGGACACGAGGTGTGATTTCCAAGTTCAGAGCAGTGCAGGACAAAAGAACCCTGAGTAAGCCAGGGGGTTGTCCACTCTATCAAGTGGCCCCCGCAGCACTTTAGCCAAAATATTTCAAATATAAATCACTGAATTTGTCTCAGATATTGCTTTCTCAAACCTGGTTTAAATAAGTTAAAAATCATTGTACTTCTCCCTCCCTTTGCATTTGTTCTAACTGTATGCTTATATCTCTACATTCCTATTCATCTCTACATTTCTATTCATCTCTACATTCCTATTCATCACCTGCGCTCTTACGTTGCTTCATCTTTTATTTCTCTCTTTCACTACATTTTCTCTTTGCAACCTTGATTTCTAACCGTTCCAAATAAATTCTCAAATTCTTCTTCTCCTTTGCAATTTTCCTTTTTAATTTCACTCTCACATAGCAGATGCCTTTTTATGGTTTGGCTTGAGAGAGTAGCTGTTGCCGGACAATTCTGTCAGAATCACCAAGCGGTGGTTGTTGGCTCTGCTCACATGTTGGAAGCCACGAGCACATGTTTTGATTGGGCAGAAGTTGTGTGCTTCCACAAAAAAAAAATGCTTGCCTCCACTGCAGCTGTGATCATGATCGTGTTGTTTACCTAGCTGACTGAGCCTGTACCTTCAGGGGCACACCCACAAGACTGCAATGCTATTAATGTGACGTAGATAACTAGATAATTTACAGTGTTTGTCTTACTCCCAGCCCCATCCCCTTCAACCATTAACTATAGATTTCAGAGTGCAGATTTGTGTTTAAGAGCTATATGTGATGCCCAGGGCTAAACCAATCTACATGGAGTTTTAGGTCTGGCTTGACCGTGCAACTGTTGCCTGAATGTATGTGATCAACAAAAAAGTACTTTCAGAGTACTTCTGAAAGAGGGGCTCAGGATCTCTTTTTATGTTAGTTGCTCTCAGTACAGGGTTTAATTGGGCAGAATTTGTGTGGTACATTTTGGCTTGTGGTAGAAGCTTACACTTGATACAGCAGAACTGAGTTGGTTATGGCAGCAAGCCACGATTGTAGCACTGATCTGTTTATTATGTTTATATCAGCATGTTATGGTAAAGTCACTGGGCCTGACATATTTAGTGTGAAAAGCTTATGTTAAAGCCAAAAGAGTGGATTGTTATTGCTCCATAGCTTTCCGATAGGTGTTGTTATGTTATGTTATAATTGCTTATATAGCGCCTAAACTGGCCAGAGGCCTCGTAGCACTTATGCTGCAACACAGACTTATCACCGTCTATATTCATATAGGATTTAAGCTTTAAGTGTTGTGCTTTGTTGTTGGCCTCCCACTCACCCAAACTTTGCGGTTTTTCCCTGTGATGATTCGTGTTAGGCTGTGTTCGATGGAATTGTATATTGTTTTGCATGCTGTACTTTGTACATGTTTTAATGATGTTTATAATATGAAATGCTATAGCAAAGCTAATAGGCCTGACCTACTTACAACAGAGCTTTAAGGATGGATTGTTATAACTCTATGCAAAGGCCTGTTGACAGGTATTTTGTTATATGGAATTTTATAAATTACTGTACTAGATAAGGGTTTGGGTGGGGATGATTAATCATTGTTAGACTCTCTTTTGAGAGATAATATGTTGCTTTGTCAACTGTAATGTTGTATACATTTTCACTATTATGACTGTATGCTGGATGTTTGGAATGTAGAAAGCTTACGCTCAACAGTAGGTTTGAGTTGGTTCTGGTGACCTGTAAATGATATAGACTGTAGGCATGATTTTTTATTATGAAATGTGATAAATGCAGGGGACCTGGCATATTGACTGTGAACAGCAAATGTTAAAGGCAATAGGCATTTAAGGATGGATTTTCATTACTCTGAGTTAAAGCTTACAGATATTTTTTTTATTACATGGATCCCATAGACTACTTTAGAAGGCAGGGGGTTTGGTACTGATTACTCCCTCTGGCAAACCATGGATATAGAACTTTGGCAATGTGAAAATTGTCATTAAGCCCTAGAAGAGATAGTATTTGCCTTGCCAACTGTAATTTTGTATACATTTGCAAATTTGTGACTGTTTGCTCATGATTGCCTTGTGGGAAAGTTCATACTCAGTGCATTAGGCCTCAGTTGATTATGGTGCCAAGCCAATAATAAAAGCTACAGGCTTTGTTTGGTGTGCAGGGGAATGTTATGCTAGCTGCCATCAGTCTACCCTGTTTATTATGAAAAGTTATTACAACGGCGGTAGGCCTGATAATATTTATTATAAAAACCATATGGTAAACCCAACAGTCGTTTAACATTGGATTATTATCACATCATATTAAGAGCCATAGAAAGTATTCGGTTACATGTAATCTCGGAGATAAGGGTTTTGGTGATGGCCACCCACTCTAACAAACCATGGGAGCACTATTTCCCAGTGGTTATACTTGTTAGGCCTATTTATAAGGATTGTGTATTGTTTTGCCAACTGTAATTTTATACATATTTGTAATTGTACAACTGTATGCATGATGGTTGCCAGTTTATGCACACTTCAATAGGCCTTTGTTTTATACAGTGGCAAGCCACTGGTAAAGGCTAGAAGCCTTATCAGCAAGCTGGGAAACATTGTCAAATTCCTCAGGCGCAATATGTTTATAAGGAAATGTTATGACAAACCAAGTAGGCCTTACTCACTTATTGTGAAAAGCATGTTAGGCAATAGCCTTTTTTGTGGTTTGCTTCAGAGGGTGAATGCAATGAGTAAGTGGATGGGTGATTAAAAGGCAAAGATGAGAGCCAAACTACATGCATGATGACTTATTTAATTCCTAACACATCAGTGATACAGAAGGCATTTTCATTCATAAGCCAGACCTATTGGTGTTGCCAATGCTTGTTCACTGTCTTTCCCACTAGTCTAAGGATATCACACTGCCACTAACTCAACCCATCACATACAAACGCAGATGATGGACAACAGGCATCCCCTTCCTTACATTGAAGGCCAAAGAAGAGGACGATCCAGAGAGGCAGCGGATGAGCAGTAAATCAGACTGACACTGCATGGAACCCTTAAACCAGACCAAATGGAGGAAGGAAAGCAGCGTCTCCCTAAAATAAACCAAAGCCAAAGTAGAAGGGAAGCAGGGCCCAGTACACTGAAAATGCTCAATTCTTGTGAATCACGATTTTATTGACTAATCTATTTTAGATTGCTATAGCTATTAATCCCGACCAATTCAATAGGATTCCAATTAAAACTCCACATTGCAGCAAAAAGTTACTGCTGGGGGTGTGGCTATAAGGGAATGTTGTTTCAAAAATGTGCATGTTCAATTGGCAATTTTCGTAAAAGGGTATTTCACTGTGTGCGTCTCTGCACGCAGAAAGGAAATGTGCAAGTCACTGATGCTCATGACAATATTTTCAGGATAAAATGGTAAATCGGTGATAACATCTCCAACTGAGAGAAGAAATGACAGGGGAACTAAGTTCACTCACTGGTCCTTTTTACAAGTGTAAGGTTAAATTCCAATCCCTGTGCAAACATGCACAGAGTTCAGAATTACGAGTTGTGTAATAATTATCACACCCTCACAGTTTTCCCTTGATACATTTCGGTGGGTTAAACCTAACCACTTCTAGAATGCTTGCATCTGCTTGTTTCTGGTCCTGGGAGTACCTGCCTTGGCAGTTTGGGCTGGACAGTTCCCATGGGGAGCAGGGTTTAGACTGATTTGCATATGGATAAATTCAAACTGGAACAGCATGGCATAAAAACTGATAGACTAAAGCTAGATCTGTGATTACAGGTGAATGTTTGATTTGTTTCACATTCCGTCCATCATCTGTTGTTTTTGCAACTTTCTAAAAGTGGCATTTTCTGAATTGCAATTTAAAATCCGACTTCATCATAAGTTAGGATTTTAAATTGTGATTCCAGAGATGCCAAACACGAAAGTGTAATCTCTTCCCATTTGGAAACTACACTTCATCAGATGAAATAAGACAGCTCCAATGTTATCCTATAGGAGAAATAGGCTTTGAAGTAATGAAATCTAACAGGACATGTAAAACTAAGAAGTGCATGTCCTACTCTTTGAATGCATTGCCCTCTGCCCTCTGGGCTCTCCAGGGCCTAACTTAAGGGTGGCATATGTATTAAAGAGGCATGAATGTGCCTGGCAAAAGGTTTATTTTGCCAGGTCAATATAGCAGTTTAAACTGTTCACACATGCTCTGCAATGGCAGGCTTGAGACATCCTTAAAGGGCTACTTAAGTGGGTGGCACAATCAGTGATGCAGGCCCACTAATAGCATTTATTGTACAGGCCCTGGGGACATATAGGGGGTGTGGGAGCACCGCCAACAGGCTGGCGGTGCCCCGCAGGGCATTCTGACCGCGGCGGTTTGGCTGCGGTCAGACCAGGAAAACCTGCGGTCTCCCGCCGGTTTTCCGCTGCCCTGGGAATCCCCCATGGCGGCGCAGCTTGCTGCGCCGCCATGGGGGATTCCGACCCCCTCACCGCCATCCTGTTCCTGGCGGTTCCGACTGCCAGGAACAGGATGGCGGTGAGGGGTGTTGTGGGGCCCCTGGGGGCCCCTGCAGTGCCCATGCCAATGGCATGGGCACTGCAGGGGCCCCCGTAAGAGGGCCCCACTCTGAATTCCAGTGTCTGCTTTGCAGACACTGAAATTCGCGACGGGTGCCACTGCACCCGTCGCACCTACCCACTCCGCCGGCTCCATTCGGAGCCAGCTTCCTCGTGGGGAGGGGTTTCCCGCTGGGCTGGCGGGTGGCCTTATGGCGGCTCCCTCCAGGCGGGCGGCTCCCGCCGCCCACCGGGGTCTGAATGACCCCCATAGTGCATTACTAGGGACTTATAAGTAAATCGTTTTAAGGAGTGGGCACATGTACGTCAGCACCGGATAGCAGTGGTAAAGTGCTCAGTCCTAGCATCAACAAAATAGGCCCAGCAAAATGGAGGATGAGAGGCAAAAGGTTTGAGGGAAGACCACCCGAAGGCTGACAGGTTTAACAGTAGCTCTGCAAATTGTCTACTTTCAAGGGGTAACAACATTACCCACCTAATGATTATTAATTAGCCTGTTCCCAGTTTGTGACCCCTTGTAAATTGCTGTAAATGAACGGTTGGAGGTAGGAAAGGGCCAGCAGACCCAGTTCCTGCATTTACTTTACAAAGTGAAAAACATTTATTTTAAAAGCAAGTCATGTCCATCAAAGACAAAGGTGCAGGTTTTAGAAAAATGTTTCTCGTAAGGGAGACATCAGGTGTCTTTGGACTGCTTCCTGTCCTTCAAAGTTACAAAGAAGAAGGAGTCCCAAGAGGACACCTTTCCCTTTGTGAGTCAGTTACCATCTCAATTTGAGGGTCAGTAACTCATCAATGGTTTGAAACTGCAGGTGCAGTCACAAACCATTGATGCATTCCTTTCCCAACACACACAGAAGAAGGAAGCCACTTTCACATCCTGTCATATTTGTGATTCAAAAAGATTTACAAAAGGCCCTGTTATGAGTTGGAAACACTATTCTGACTGGCAAAGGGCTTTTCTACATTAAAAAACACATTTACACTTGCAAACCAGTGACCTTGGGAATCGCAGGGTTTGTAACAGCAAAACGGTTTTGTACATTGGACCCTGAGTTAATCTACTCAAGTAATATGTCCTACATGACATAACCTGGTTTACAGCCATTGAATATCCCACTACTGTCTCTGCATTTAAGATAAAGCATGAAATCATAAATGTTATTGTTCACTGATCTAGCCCATTCCTACTCGCTTGTCCTGCTGGCAACATCCATCAGAACACTGAGTTCTCCTAAAATTATTACATCTAGAGGCGACACCCCTATAACAGTGATCTCCTGTTTTCCACTTGTTTATCTTAAACTACTGACCTTGTCATACAATTCTCATTCAAAATGGAATGTCTAACTTTGATATCAAGGGAGATGAATGGCCTCATCTCCTTCATCAATTAAAAAATAAATCTTGTTGTTCTATCTTTGGCAGAGGCGGGCACACTGAATAATGACAGGGTGGGTAAAGTCCTTTTGCAACACTTCAAAAAATAAGCCAAGAAGTTGGAGGACAGGCTAGCTTCAGAAAGGGTGAAGCCTCTAGATTGTTTAGGAAATCATTTCTTGTCAAGATTCTGATATCTTGGATTGGCAAGAAAGGGATATTTGCCTATGTGACATTCTAGTTGCAGAGTATGACTTTGATAGTATGTTATATCTATGACCGAATGGGGCCAAGTCAAAGTTTTAATGACAATTATCTAAGATAATCACTGACTTTGGAAGGACCAGAGCTCTAATAGGAGGAATTTGGAATCTGGCCCCAGAGACAGTCCTAGACAGGTTGGGAAGACCAGACAAATCCTTTGGCAGAGGTCTCCTATAAATCTGATGCAAGACTATAGTCAAACATATATGTGAAGATTACTCAACCCTAGAGAAAGGGCTACATGTTTACATTCTGTGTAAACAGCACCATTACCCGAATAGACTACTTCAGAACAGAGTTTAATGGATTAATGGATGTCATAAACAGTGAGAAAGGGGTCTAGCTTGGGCTAATCACACCATAGCAAAGTATCTGGTGTAGGAACCAACTCCCAGAAAACAGTGCATCCTGCTTTTCAGCAACTCATCATACCTTAAAGATAACAGCAACTAAGGTGCCTGTCACCTTATCTTATGGACAGTAAGCAAATCCTATATTAGAGGCGAAATGATGACTGAATGAGCAGCTCATAGGAAGAAGGCAATGGGCACACAGATAAAATTTAAGACATAAGCAGACACTTTCAATGGTTGTTAGACTTTTCATCCTTGGCGTGGTCTCCCTTAACTTTTTGCCTCTGTTCCCCAGGTTGTTGATCTGTGCTGGACTCTGATTTTACTGTTTTTGTTACTCCGGGCACTTTACCACTGCTAAAGTGCAAGTGCTCCTTTACAAAATGTGTATGTAATTGGTTTATCCATGATTGGCATATTTGATTCACTAGTAAGTCCCTCGTAAATTACACTAGAGGCGCCAGGGTCTGTAAATCAAATGCTACTAGTGGGTCTGCAGCACTGGTTGTGCCATCCACATAAGTAGCTCTGTAATAATGTCTCAGACCTGCCATTGCAGTGTCTGTGTGTGCAGTTTTAACTGTAAATTCGACTTGGCAAGTGTACCCTCTTGCCAGGCCTAAACCTTCCCTTTTCTTACATGTAAGGCACCCCCAAGGTAGGCCCTTGGTAGCTCCAAGGGCAGGGTGCAGTGTATGGTTAAGGTAGGACATATAGGGGGTCATTCTGACCTTGGCGGTAAAAGGCACTTACCGCCGGTCAGAAGACCGCCATTCTACCGCCATGCCAACACAAACACGCCCATGCCATTACGACCCACGAATCCACGCTGCGGTCATTCAACCGCGGTATTCCATTGGCGGTACACACCGCCGCGGTCAAAATACACACCCAGCTCCAAAACCCAGCCACATTGGACAATTTGAAATACACACACCTGATACACATACAAACACCACCCCCACACATCCAAGCAACTATAAAACACACACCCACATCACCCACAAACCCCCACTAGTTGGAAATCGGAGAGAAGGCGAGAGAGAGAGAGAGAGAGAGAGAACAGCAACCGAAAACCCCAACACACACAGGAACCCAACATCATCAACCACACCACATCTACGCACACATCACCACACACCACCACTCACATCACCACAAACACCACCCCACACCTCATCCACACCACCCCATGGCACCCCAAAGACACCCAAGGTTTTCGGACCAAGAACTCCGGGTCATGGTGGAGGAAATCATAAGGGTAGAGCCCCAGCTCTTCGCCACACAGGTGCAACACACCACAATAGCCAGGAAGGCGGAGCTATGGCAGAGGATCGTCGACAGGGTCAACGCTGTGGGACAGCATCCCAGAAACCGGGAAGACATCAGAAAGCGCTGGAACAACCTACGGGGGAAGGTACGGTCGATGGTCTCCAGACACAACATCGCTGTGCAGAGGACTGGCGGCGGACCACCACCCACCCCTCCCGAATTCACAGCATGGGAGCAAGAGGTCCTTAACATCCTGCATCCTGCGGGCCTCGCTGGAGTAGGCGGAGGAATGGACTCTGGTAAGTCTAGTCTCATCTACTATTCCCCCCCCCAACCACCAGCATGCCAACCCACACCCCCACCCTCCCCCCAACCCCCCAGCACACATCCTCCCTGCCAATGTCTCACCAGCACAACCCACCCAACCCAAAACCAAACCCTGAATGCCAACACAAACCATGGACAACCACACCTATGCATGACCACTGCACATACCCATACCCCCCACAAACCACCCTCACAACTCCTGCCACAAGGGAATGCCAGCACTGGGGGACAAGGGCACCCACAAATCGCACGCCATGGAACACACAGAAGCAATAACCATACTCTTTCACCCCTGCAGGGCCCGAACGCCAACACACCGGTCAGGAGGGTCCAGATATGTCCATCCCACCCCCAGAACAGGCCCGCAGTGAGGACAGCAGCTCTGTCGACCTGGAACCTGACGACCAGCCCGGACCATCGGGGACCTCTGGACAGTCGGTTCCCCACACACAGACACAGGCCACAGCAGACCTAACCCCCTCTGGGAATATCAGCACAGCTCCCACCCAGCGGGCCCATGCCTCTGTCTCCAGGACAGGTCAATCAGCGGTGTGTCCGCCACTACAGGGCACCCAGGCTGACCCAACACCCCAACAACAACAGGGACCTGGGGGCAGTGGTAGTGGGCACACCGTCCAGGGGACAGAGGCCCGGGGAAACAGGGCAACTGGGAGGGCTGCAGTGCGACAGGGGGGGGAGGACAGGCCCAGGGAACCGACTCTCCAAGAGGCCCTCACCACCATCATGGGAGCATACCACCACTCCCAGGAGACGATGGCGACGGTACTGGCCAGGTTCCATGAGATCCAGGCACAGCAGGAGGAACGGTACATGGGGTACAGAGAGGAGCTCAGGAACATCGTCCAGGCCCTGAACCTAATAGTCACCACATTGCGGGACCATGTGGCACCCCAAAGGGCCCCTGTCAACAGCCCGGACCAGGAACAGCCTACCACCTCCGCCGGCGCTAGTGGACAGGAGGCCCCCACACAACCACGGGCCACCAGAACCTTACCTCCTGCTGAAGATCAACCACCCCGCAAGAGGAGCCTGAGATCACAAAGGAAGACAGAGTAGGATGCCAAGACCCCCGCCAGCCTAAGATCCCCCCGGATGTCATTCCACTGTCCCACATCGTCACCCTGTCCAACCTTGAACTGCCCCTGCTCCATCCTTCCACAGGCATATGGACAATGCACCTGTGCGACTGAGAACTGGACTCTGCCATGGACATCACTCCACCCCCACCCATCACCGTTTTACTATCATGGCCCTATATGTAGCACTTTAAATAAATCACTAATTGCACTTAAAAAAACAGGAGTCTGCTTGTATTCTTAACAAATGTATTACACATAACGGTTCAAAATTGTTCAGTTACATTGTGATGACAACATACCAATGTCAATGTGCTTTACTCCATGGCCGAACAAACCAGAAGTCACGCAGTGGGTCATACAGCTCTGAAAAGCCAAGGGAAAGTCACAATTCAGTTGAAAGGAACTGGGGGGAAACACAGAAAGTAGAGATGCAGGAGGCCAGAAGTAAATGTAAAATGGCGTGGGGGATTCTTACCTGGGTGCTACTGAAAATACTGTTGTATAACTGTGTCCCTGTTGTCCGTGTCGTCCCCGTCGTCTTCCTCCTCTTCACTCTCCACAGGCTCCACAGCTGCCACAACACCACCATCTGGACCATCCTCCTGCAGAAAAGGCACCTGGCGTCGCAATGCAAGATTGTGAAGCATACAGCAGGCTACGATGATCTGGCACACCTTCTTGGGTGATTACATTAGGGATCCCCCTGTCATATGCAGGCACCTAAACCTGGCCTTCAGGAGGCCGAAGGTCCTTTCTATGATCCTCCTAGATCGCCCATGGGCCTCATTGTACCGTTCCTCTGCCCTGGTCCGGGGATTCCTCACTGGGGTCAGTAGCCAAGGCAGGTTGGGGTAACCAGAGTCACCTATTAGCCACACACGGTGTCTCTGTAGCTGTTCCATCACATAGGGGATGCTGCTATTTCGCATAACATACGCGTCATGCACTGACCCAGGGAACTTGGCATTTACATGGGAGATGTACTGGTCAGCCAAACAGACCATCTGGACATTCATCGAATGGTAACTTTTCCTGTTTCTGTACACCTGCTCGTCGTCTTTTGGGGGTACTAAGGCCACATGGGTCCCATCAATGGCACCAATGATGTTGGGGATATGTCCAAGGGCATAGAAGTCAGCCTTCACAGTGGCCAAATCACCGTCCTCTGGGAAAATAATGTAGCTCCGCATGTATTTCGTCAGGGCAGACAACACTCTGGACAAAATCTTAGAAAACATAGGCTGAGACATCCCTGATGACATGGCCACTGTTGTCTGAAAAGACCCACTTGCCAAAAAATGGAGGACTGACAGAACCTGCACCAGAGGGGGAATTCCTGTGGGTTGGCGGATGGGGAACATCAGTGCTGGCTCCAGCTGGGCACACAGTTCATGTATAGTGGCTCGGTCAAGTCGGTAGCGAAGTATTATATGACGTTCCTCCATTGTCGACAGGTCCACCAGCGGTCGGTACACGGGAGGATTCATCCTTCTCCTCGCAAGTCCCAGCGGACGGTGCCTAGGAAGGACAACATGGAGCACAGAGTCAAGCAACCCACAGGTACGTAACTACAGCTTGCACAGTACACGATTCTCAATGCATTGAATGGCTTGTATGAGTGGCAATGCAAGGCCTAGGCCTGTGTGACGCAGTAGTAATTAGGCCCTGTGGGCCCTTGTAATGGTGGCTGCCTGACCTGAGAAGTGTGACAGTGGGATGTGAGGTCAATGCGCTGGCGTGACACACTGTGGCGGTAGGCGGTCGAAGACCGCGGCGCAAAGCCGCATTGGTTAACATCGAACCCTATGGGTTTAACGAGCCAATGACTAGCTGCGCCGGCGGTCGCGGAACGCACCGCGGCGGTACGCGCCGCGGCAGCCTTGACCGCCATTTTCTATCTGGTTAATCACTTGAGACCTGATCATCCACAGGAGAAGACCTATACTGCAAGTGCTGCTGTGACCTCGGTCTGGGAGATACAATGGCTGCTGCGACTGGGGAAAGGGCCCCTGCCTTCACTACAGAAGAGTTGGAGAAACTTGTGGATGGGGTCCTGCCCCAGTATGCGCGACTCTACGGTCCTCCAGACCAACAGGTAAGTACACTGGGTGCACGTTGAATGGGCTATGCCTGGGTTGTGTATGGTGGATGTGAGATGGTGGGGTGGGGAGACAATGACGAGTGCAAGGCACGACAGATGAGAGCATGTGCCACATGGCAAGGTTGGGGAGGGGGGGCCAATCGCATCTATCATGTGGAAAATTGATGATATTTCAATTCCCACCCTGTACATGTCAAATAGGTCAGCGCCCATCAGAAAGTCGACATTTGGCGTGCCATCGCAAAGGAAGTCCGGGCCCTGGGGGTCCACAACAGACGGGGCACCCACTGCCGCAAGAGGTGGGAGGACATCCGCCGAGGGACCAGGAAGACCGCCGAGTCACTGCTGGGGATGGCCTCCCAACCTAGGAGGGGTGCCAGTCGTACCCTGACCCCCCTAATGTCCCGGATCCTGGCGGTGGCCTACCCCGATTTGGATGGGCGCGTGAGGACATCACAGCAGACACAAGGGGGTGAGTAACAGCACATTCAGCTATCTTTACGCGCAGTGGAGGTGCCTGGGTGGGGGAAGAGGGCTGTGGGTGACATTAGGCCAGGGCGCTTTCTGTAGTGTAGTCCTCTGCTTTAGCCATGTCCCTGTGCCCCCACCCCCCACCTCTGTAGGGTGACAAGTACAGCTATCCATGGACCTGCATCACCCATGTGCGCGTTTGTTGTCCCTAGACCTGTTGGCCTAGTCACAAGTACGGAGTAGTGTACCCCGATTGCGCGGCTTAGTGCATGAGGCTCTTGTGTCTGTCCTCTCCGCCAACGGTGTTGACAATGCATGCACTCAACCAGTTTTTATGTCTCCCCCCACCCTTTTTCTTTATCTTCTTGTGCATGTGTGCATTAGCATCATCAGGCGGAGGAGAATTGGCACCGGAGCACGAGGGAGCTGCAACTCACCAGGCCCCGGTGGGCCATGGCACAGACACCGAGTCCTCCAGTGATACGGAGGGCGAGGGGAGCTTCACAACGGGGAGCCGTGGTGACACCAGCAACACCGACACGTCCTCGGATGGGAGCTCCCTAGCGGTGGCGGCAACATCCGTGCCCCCGCCTCTACAGGTACAGCCGCCACCCCGCGCACCAGCTCCGCCCTCCCAGCAGCCCCTCAGCCTTCGCTCCGTGCCCGCTCGCCCAAGAAGGCGGGCGTCTCCTTCGCCCCAGGCACACAGGCCCTGCCCCTGTTACCCCTGCTGCCCTCAGTGAGGAGGTCATTGACCTCCTACAGACCATCATTGTTGGGCAGTCTACCCTTTTGAATGCCATCCAGGGGGTAGAGAGGGAGGTGCATCGTAGCAATGCATACCTGGAGGGCATTCATTCGGGTCAGGCTGCCCATCAACGATCGTTCAATGCTCTGGCCTCAGCACTGACGGCAGCCATTGTCCCTGTTTCCAGCCTCCCGCTTCTAACTGCCTCCAGCCTGTCTCTGTCTCCTGTTCCTCTGCCTATCCCATCCACACCATCAGACCAGCCTGCACACACCTCAACACCCAAGGGCAGCTCATCCAGACATAAGCACCACAGATCACACAATCACCCAAGCAACACCCAGATGCAGACATGCCAACAGCCACTACCACCTCTGTGTCCCCCACCTCCTCGTCTCCCTCCTCCCTCCCTGTGACATCTCTACTCACACCTGCATGCACACCACCAACAGCCAGTACTTCCATCACCAGCACACCCTCCAGTCCAGTCCGCACACGTGCAGTCACCACCCCCACTGCCATTTACACGTCCCCTGTGTCCTCTCCCACTGTGTCTGTCACCCCCTCTTCCAAGACACACAAACGCAGACAGTCACCCACCCAACAGCCAAGCACCTCACAACAGCCTCCAGCCCATGCACCTTCACCCAAGGACAGCACACCTGACTCTCCTACAACCACCTCCTCTTCCTCCACTCCCATAACCACTACACCTACCCTTTACCCTGGTCCTAAAAAACTTTACCTCTCCACTCTTGACCTCTTTCCCTCCCCTGACCCCCCCCCCCCTCCATCTGCTAAGAGTCCCAGGAGCGCCTCAGCCACCACTAGCCCGGCTTCAAGGGTCACCATAGTGCATGGCTTTTGGAGTCCCCCCTTTGCCAGCAGTGATACATCGGTCAGCAGCAAGGGGACAGCCAGCCCCCCCCTGGAAAGAGGACCCGTAAAGTAAGGGGCCGCCGCGGGACGACTGACACGGCTGCCCCCAAGGACCAAAGTTCTGCCACTTCACCTGCCACAACATCCAGGGGAGGCAAGGGCCCGAGAGCCAGATCGAAGGAGGGCAAGGGCAGTAGGGCGGAGAAGTCAGCCAGCAGGAGCGCGGACCAGGAGGGCCCCACAAGCCCCATCCCGGGTGTGAGGGAGGACACCCAAGGGCCCAGCACACCGTCACCGAAGGGTCCAGCAAATGCACGGTCGGAGGGCGACTGAGCAGGGAGTCGTGGCCAGGTCTGACTCCCTTGACTTACAGAACAAGCACCGCTGAACAGGGCCCCGCCGTGCAGAAAGGCACCGCTGAACAGGGCCCCGCCGTCCAGAAAGGCACCGCTGAACAGGGCCCCGCCGTCCAGAAAGGCACCGCTGAACAGGGCCCCGCCATGCAGAAAGGCACCGCTGAACAGGGCCCCGCCGTCCAGAAAGGCACCGCTGAACAGGGCCCCGCCGCGCAGAAAGGCACCGCTGAACAGGGCACCGCCGGGAGGAGCACCGCTGAACAGGGGCCCTTCATCTCAAGCACTGCTCCGCTGGGCCCTTCCTGTCAAGCACCGCTCCGCTGGGCCCTTCCTGTCAAGCACCGCTCCGCTGGGCCCTTCCTGTCAAGCACCGCTCCGCTGGGCCCCGCCGTCTCAAGCACCGCTCCGCTGGGCCCTTCCTGTCAAGCACCGCTCCGCTGGGCCTCGCCGTCTCTGCACCGCTCCGCTGGGCCCTTCCTGTCAAGCACCGCTCCGCTGGGCCCTTCCTGTCAAGCACCGCTCCGCTGGGCCCTTCCTGTCAAGCACCGCTCCGCTGGGCCCCGCCGTCTCAAGCACCGCTCCGCTGGGCCCTTCATCTCAAGCACCGCTCCGCTGGGCCCTTCCTGTCAAGCACCGCTCCGCTGGGCCCTTCCTGTCAAGCACCGCTCCCCTGGGCCCCGCCATCTCAAGCACCGCTCCGCTGGGCCCTTCGTCTCAAGCACCGCTCCGCTGGGCCCTTCCTGTCAAGCACCGCTCCGCTGGGCCCTTCCTGTCAAGCACCGCTCCGCTGGGCCCCGCCGTCTCTGCACCGCTCCGCTGGGCCCTTCCTGTCAAGCACCGCTCCGCTGGGCCCCGCCGTCTCAAGCACCGCTCCGCTGGGCCCTTCATCTCAAGCACCGCTCCGTTGGGCCCTTCCTGTCAAGCACCGCTCCGCTGGGCCCCGCCGTCTCAAGCACCGCTCCGCTGGGCCCTTCGTCTCAAACACCGCTCCGCTGGGCCCTTCCTGTCAAGCACCGCTCCGCTGGGCCCTTCCTGTCAAGCACCGCTCCGCTGGGCCCCGCCGTCTCTGCACCGCTCCGCTGGGCCCTTCCTGTCAAGCACCGCTCCGCTGGGCCCCGCCGTCTCAAGCACCGCTCCGCTGGGCCCTTCATCTCAAGCACCGCTCCGCTGGGCCCTTCCTGTCAAGCACCGCTCCGCTGGGCCCTTCCAGTCAAGCACCGCTCCGCTAGGCCCCGCCGTCTCAAGCACCGCTCCGCTGGGCCCTTCGTCTCAAGCACTGCTCCGCTGGGCCCTTCCTGTCAAGCACCGCTCCGCTGGGCCCTTCCTGTCAAGCACCGCTCCGCTGGGCCCCGCCGTCTCAAGCACCGCTGGCCCATTGACAGTGCCGGTTCTGTGTCGTGCTGATGTTCACGCTGCACTCGGGCCACCCTGCCTCCTCCATTGCCTGTGGAGACTGTTATCCACTTGATGGACTGTGGCTTTGCACTCCCCAGGATGTGACAGTGGGCAGGCCACCCACTTTTGAGACTTGAGAGACTGTGGCTTTGCACTCCCAAGGAAATGACAGTGGGCAAGCCACCCACTGTAGAGACTTGAGAGACTGTGGCTTTGCACTCCCCAGGATATGACAGTGGGCAAGCTACCCACTGTAGAGACTTGAGAGACTGTGGCTTTGCACTCCCCAGGATTGAACAGTGGGCATGGTGGCCCCTTCTTGGATCTGGCGTCGTGGACTCATGTGGCTGTGGTGCCCCCCCTTCCCTTCCCCCTGAGGTGCCAGTAGTTTTATCATCTGATGCCCCTGCAGTGTTCTCTCCAACAGACTCAGGTCTCCTGTGTGGGCTTTGCCCATGTGATGATACACTTTGGCCCACGGACATTTGCTATTTCAGTGACTGTGCGGGACTTTTTGCCTCTATTTATCGGTTACGCAATGTTTACACTTGGATTTTTTAATTTCATTTTCCTATTTTACCATGACTTCAATGAACCTATTTTTTACATAAATGTTGTTTCTCACTTTAATCTTATCTTTTCGTTATTCCGGGGGGTTTGGGTGGGGTCACTTTGACTTGGTGCTCTGCATTGGTGTGTAGATAGTTGGGGGGTGGGTGTAATGCGTATGTGTGTGCCCGTAACCCTTCCTCCTCCCCCCCTCCCCTGTGTCGTAGGTGCGGTACTCACCGTTGTCGTCTGCGCCGGAGTTCGTACTCGTGGTAGATGAGCAGGTAGACGAGAGCAGGTAGGATGTTCAATTCGGGCTCCATGCTGTCCTCCGTCCTCGTGGAGTGTATAGAGGTGAGCGTTTTCCCGTTCGTAGTCTGTTTCCGCCGTGTTTTTATCGGCGGGATTCCCGCCCCGGAAAAGGTGGCGGGTTGGTGAGTTGTGATTGGGTGGGCGGTACATTGTCTGCCGCCTGCCTGTTGGCGGTGACTGCCGCGCTGTTTGTCTGTCCCGCCGTGGCGGTCGGAGTGTTAAAGTGGCGGATTGTGTTGGCGGTTCCCGCCAGGGTCAGAATCCCATTTTTTGGACCGCCAGCCTGTTGGCGGATTGGCCGCCGCTTTATCACCGACCGCCAGGGTCAGAATGACCCCCATAGTAATGTGTTTTATATGTCCTGACAGTGAAATATTGCTAAATTTGTTTTTCACTGTTGCAAGGCCTGTACCTCTCATAGGTTAACATGGGGCTACCTTTACATCTGATTAAAGTGTAGATTCCCTTTGGGAGCGGATGGACATGTGGAGTTTGGGGTTGATTTTAAGATTGTGTGTTTGAAAATGCCACTTTTAGAAAGTGGGCATTTTCTTGCTTATACCATTTCTGTGACTCTGCCTGTTGTGAATTCCCTTTCTGGTTCAGTTTGACAGTTGGGCTGGTTGCACCTCACACTAGACACTGACACAAAGGGAGCTGTGGTATAGCCTGCATATCCCGATGAGCCATCTGTGCTAGACGGGAGGCGGGGAGTGGTCACTCACACCTGAAAGGGCTATGCCTGCCCTCACACAATGTAGTCTCCAACCCCTTGGTGAGTGTCTGGGGCCTGGCCTGGGCAAGGCAGGATTTCACATTCAAAAGAGACTTTACTTTGAAGTAGGCCTACTTCAAAGGAGAAATTGGGTATAAGAAGGGCACCCAAAACCACAGACTTTAGAACACTTCTGGAAACCAAGAGGAACCTCTGCCTGGAGAAGAGTTGAAGAGCTGAGGAAGAAGAGCTGTTCTGCCTGTGTCTGTGCTTTGTGGAGCTATCCTGCAGTTGCTGCTTCTGCCAGAGCAAGAGGGCAAAGACTGGACTTTGTGTGCCTTCCATCTTGTGAAGAAATCTCCAAGAGCTTGATTTGGAGCTTTCCTCCTGTTGTTTGAAGTCTCAGGGACAGCAAAGACTTCTCTCTGCCAGCACCTGGAGTCCCTGGAGAGACTCCTACTCTACCCTGTGGTGCCCATCCAGTTACTGTGACCCTGAAAGGAGAAGCTGGCAGCCTAAGAGGAAGAAATCCACGCACAGAGCGGCGTGCAGGGAAAAGATCGACGCAACTCCGATCTGCGGCTGAAGAAATGATGCGCCGCTGGCTCCGCGGCTGAAAATCAACACTCACCAGAAAAGCGACCAAAGAATCGATGCACGGAGCAGGAGAAACAACGCGCAGAGTTGCTGACGGAGGCTGGGAGATCGCAACCCGCGCTGCGTGGTTTTCGGATCATCAAGCAGCTGGATTTCCAACGCAAACACTGCTGGGCGTGTAAAAACAACGCAAGGACTGCCCGGACCCGAGAATGCTGACCGGATCGACACATCGCAAGCCCTTTTTGACGCACACTCGCCTGTGTGGAGTTATTTTTGACGCACCCAAGGTACATTTTCACGCTAACAGAGTTAGTGGGAGTTTAAAACTACATGAGGACTCCTTTTGCTTTTTAATTGATAACTTGACTTGTGTATTGTGGTTTTTTGTCGTTTTGGTCTTGTTTTGTTTAGATAAATATTATCTATTTTTCTAAACTTGTGCTGTGTCATTTTGTAGTGTTTTCATTAAGTTACTGTGTGTGTTGGTACAAATACTTTACACCTAGCACTCTGAAGTTAAGCCTACTGCTCGTACAAGGGAAAGACCTACTATCGCTTTCTAGTTACAGGACAACCTCTGTGATCAAGCAGACACCAAGGTCTAAGGTAAGGTGCTGCAGACAGGCTATGTAAGGAAATCCCTAAACTCATTCACCATTTGCATGTAAGTCATGTGCCAGGTAAGTCCTTCCAGGAAAATCTCTGCACACTTCACCACTTGCTATGGCAGTTAAAGATGATGAGGACAGCACACTGATGCTACCCTTAGGTGCTGAGAAGACATTTGATCTAGTAGAATTGGGCCTTCTGTTTTTAGACTTCGGAAACAGGAGGACTGCACCCTAGCTTCAGTGCACCACTGCTGCTCTGGTCAAGTCTTGTCACTATGAGATTTTATAGCGAGCTCACGTTCCTAATCACAATCCCCTGAATCCAATTATCATCCCAAGCCAGTGGCAAAATATACTCTTTTAGTTCAACAGTGACATAGGTGGCCAGCCCTCCCTTAGCTCAGCCATTTTTACTCTTTCTATGAGCGGGTTTCCCTCTTTCTAAATACCCCGACAGCAGGCAACTGATCTCAGCCCAAGTTTCCTGAAGGGTGATTACATTACGTTAAAAAAAGATATTAAATCAGCCGAATAAAACTTATGCACAACCCCATTGATGTTCCACGAGCATAGGGACAAACATTCAAATGTTGGCACTAATCCCCCCACCCGCAGGGGTCATTGAGGACTCCCATACAAAAGAGCAGAGGGCAACCAATCCCAAATGATTCCCCGGTGGAGGCTGGGACTCGTAGTGCTAGTGCTGTTGATGGTAGAGGTGCTACCCAGACCACTTCTCAAGAATTGAAAACGGCTTCAGTGCTATAGGAGCCATTTAACTTTGGGGTTCAGATAACAGCACAGGATAGCCCAACTCCTCGTAAGGAATAATTATAATACCCCAAGAGAAGAATATATCTTTCTTGGCAAGAGCGGTCTGAGCTTTAGGGGCGAATATTAATGAAACCAGGGTAGATTTCCCAGCTTGGGACCTCGTTGAGTCAAGAAATTCAATAGCGGCAATGTCAGTAGAACCAATATTACTCAGTTCTGAGATGGCCTTGAAGAGTCGTAAGATGTTCCCTCTGTTCAAAATATCGTGGGATCCCATTGAGCGATATTCTGGTATAAACACAAGTTTAGTAGTTGTACACTCCGATGAGACCTTTGAGGGGCACAAATAAGATCTGACCTTCAAATGTTCCACTGTGTTGAATGGACCCAGAGAGACCCCCCGCCCCAAGCCCGGGGTGTCAATAGAAGAAGCTTGGTGACATGATGGCAGGACTAAAGACTGGCTTCAGTGACTATAAGAAGGCAACTTATAGGAAACAGAGGAACAGGAGCCGTTAGTAATTCCATGGACTACTTTGGGATTTGACAGGGCTACTGCAGTATAGACGGGCACTCCAGCCCCCCGGCATGAGACAGTGAGCTCGAACAAACTGCCAATTTTGCCTTCCTCAGCAGGAATCAGAGGATCCTTGGGGGAATTTCGGTTTCCTGCAGAATAGTACTGACCGAGGGGCCCTGCATAGGCTCACTAGATGGTAAAGGGCTGCCCTGTATGGCTATCGAAGAATTAGTCAGTGAAATCACATTAGGGACCTCCTGCGACTGCTGTGAGTGCTGTGCTTTGAGTCGAACCAACAGTTGAACATTATTTGGGGACCCTTGGGGAGGTAGGTTCAACCTTTTGTTCAGTTGTTTCCTGAGCCTTTTTTTTCCCCTCTTTCTAAAGGGGTGCTGAACTCCACGATCAGCTCCTGGAGGCACTGAATGTGTTGAATCAGTTTGTGGTGCAATGCAAGAATAATGTGAGAGAACAGGCTCCATGGGATCGACCCTAGGCAGAAGGGAGTTCTTATGAACACAGTTGGCCAAAGTGTCATGCTCCGAGACACCAGTAAGGCCAGGGAGAGTTGTTGATTGTTACACTCTTTGCTGGAAAAAAATAATCGTCCAATGTTTTTTGTTTAGTTGGTGTCCGAGCCGAATCGGGGTGAGATCTCGGGTGTGGAAAGGGCGCCAGAGGCACAGGAGCTGCAGAGAACCTCTTAATTTCAGATAAAAACGAACTCAAAAAGGTAGGCAGAGATGATAAACTTTTGATAATTGGGGAACAGCAACAGGTTGCTTGAACAGAATTGGAGCTTGTTTGGGCTCTAGTAATTAGCTGATTAAAATTTTTCTATTTTGTGGGCGATCCCAGTTACATATGTGGCCAATGTGGTCAACACATCAACTTGGACATCCAGCTTATCAGAGTGGTAGTTCAAGGCCAGCACAGTGAATTGAAGGGTTTGCAAAAGCTGTGCAAGCAGAGCCACTTACAGCGGTCTTGGAGATAAGCATAGAATTAGGTTCCACCTCTGCGCCACCCGTAATTTCAGATTGAAGGCAGGAAAGATCTAGAAGTGATTGATCGTTGAGCTTACCCCTGTTGAACTCAATTTGAGAGCTGGTGTCACCAGCCCCACTGGATGACCTTGTGGGTAGCAATGGACGAATGCTGCAAGTTGGGCTATGGGTCCATTGTGCTTCCGGGGGACTAGTTAAGGGGGCGATACTGCAATCCTGCAGATGATCTTGACTGCTAGCGACCTGCCCATCCTGCTGATAAGTAGCTGCTGGGGAAACAGCTAAAGAAGTCACCCACTATCTAGCATCAAAGGAGTGGTCACTTGAGATAATGATTGGAGAGAGCTCATGGTTCGATGAAATCACAGCTGACAGGCACTTAATGGGAGATAAGTTGAGGATCAGCCCGCTAAACCCACATTCCACGGTTCCATGGCTTCTATCATCATTGACTGTACCTTTGTTCATTATACAAACGATCACCTCTGCAGAAACTACACCATTATTAAGAGGCCTGAGAGTGACCAGGACCTTCAAATGCTAGCTGTCAATATCAAACTGGATCAGCTGGAAAATCAGACAACGGCAAACAGTAACCATATGATCATACTCAATGGCAAGAGGCTTTCTTGTAACAGCACTCTGAAAAATAAGGCTTCTAATTTGTGTGGAGCACTTTGACCATTATGCTCATCTTTTCAAAGTGAACATCCCAACTTTAGGATTACTGACGACTTGATGAACACCTGGCAACACATATTAGATTCCACATTGTCTCTCCTGATGACAAAGTTAGACTGTACTGCAAAATATCTCCTATTCGTCCAATTTTCAGCAACTAAGCAAAGAAAAAGGGTCTATCATAAGACACTGCGACACACTCTGAAATTATCTCCTTCTAATGACCATGATTCAATAATTAAAAATCTGAAGACTTAATTTGAGAGGAAAAAATACACAAATAAAACAGGAAGGCCAAGAAAATGCCTGGGCCAAATTGTTATATGTCATCTTGTCTCAAAATGAAAGAGCCTTTGGGGTTGGTCAACGCTCAGGATCATATCAGTGTCCAGACGACCTGTTTATATTAAATGATAAATGGGAAACTCATAAAAGGTCTCTATGTAAATCAGTTATTAACTGCTCATTTGAATTTCCAAGAGAGTTCGGCCCATTTTTACACTTTTTTTGCGCCTCATTTGCGTCACTTTTTGCCGCAAAAGTGACGCAAACTTACAAAATACAATTGTAATTTGTACGTTTGCGCCTCTTTTGCTTCAAACAATGACGCAAATGCAGCGCAAAAACAATATAAATATGGGCCTTTGTATCATATTTTGTAATCACTAAGGAGGAAATATCAAAATTAATAAGAAGCTTTCTCTCTTCTAAAGTGGCCAGTCCAAACAGCATACTGATAGATTTGGTCAAATTAGATGTCTCCTTCTGGAGTGTACTCCTGGAACTTTTATTTTCCCACTTAACCAAATCTGGGCAAGTTCCATCCTCGTGAAAAGGTGCAGTAGCCCATCCAATTTATAAGAAGGGCCCCAAGTAAGATCCAATCAGCTGTAGGTTAATTGCACTTCTAGACTTTGAAGGGAAGTTATTTGTCAAGCACCTATTAAATAAACTGAAGAATTGGGCAGATGATCATCTGTTAATACCATTGACACAAACTGGATTCTGAACTGGTTGCTCAACTGTTGTCAGCATTATGGCATTAACTTTACTTGCCAAAAAATCAACAACAAATAAAACAACCTGTTTGCCTGTTTTGTGGATTATTCCACCGCATTCACCAAAGTGAATTGGCAAAGGTTATGGGACAAACTCATCAAGTGGAATATGGATCCTTGTTTGTTGCATTTTCTTGTCGAACTACATACTTACACATGGCAGCAGGTAAAGTTGTCCACTAACAATACTTTGACATCTAAATTCCTCACTGAGAATGGCCTCAAACAAGATTGTATTTTGGCTCCCTTATTATTTTCCTTGTAAATCGCTGTTTTAATTGAGTCGTTGGAGTCAGATCAGGGCATTCCACCTAAGTTAGGTGGTTCAGAAATATCATATTTGGCCTACGCCGATGATCTAGGGATATTGTCACAAACACCAAAAGAGCTTCAACATCTATTAAACCACCTGAACAAATTCAGTCTGTAGAACGGACTAATTGTCAATCTGTCAAAAATGAAAATCATGATTTTTGGAAAGAAACCTAAGCTCAAGGGTTGGGTCATTAGAGATGCTCCGATTGAAATAGCCAAATAATACGATTATCTTGGGATGATTTTTGACAGTAAGATTTCATGGTCGAATAACCTAGCCAGCAGAAAGCTTAAGTCAATCATGATCACTAAATCTGTCAAAAGGTTTGCAAACCTGTTTGGCGACAAAGCAATCAAGCCACCATTGAAAGCATTAAGGCCCTCATTACGACCCTGGCGGTTGGTGAGAATTTGGGGAAAGGTACTGCCAACAGGCTGGCGGTACCTTTTCCCAAATTATGACATTGGCGGTTTGGCTCAAGCCAAACTGCCAATGTACCACTCCGTCCGCCAGGGTGGTAACGGCCGCTGGGCTGGAGAATTTGGTCTCCAGCCAGGCAGCTGTCACAATCCCACCCTCGGGACAATCCTGCCTACCGCCATGGTTTTCATGCCAAGCGCACCGCCACGAAAACCATGGTGGTAGGCACTATCAGTGCCAGGGAATTCCTTCCTTGACACTGATAGGAGTCTCTCCCACCTCCTTCCCCCTTCCCATATTCCTCCCTCCCCCTCCCTCTACCTCTCCTGCCCCCGCACATTTACACACCCACATGTGCACACATACAATCACATACACACACGCATACCCACATCCACCCACGCTTGCACACATACATACCCAGACACCGCAACACACACCAGCATACATTGTCGCACACACGCATTCACAACACACAACATACATGTACACTCACATTCAGTCATTCACGCACGCATTCAACACGACTCACACCCGCATGCACGCATATAAAAACAGACACCTCCCCTACACACACACACAGCACCCCCACACATGCACACACCACCCCCACCCACTCTCGTGTCGGCGAACCCAACTTACCTGCCTGCAGGGGGTCGTCCAGCAGGAGACAGGATGCAGCGCTGCTGCCAGTAGCAGCGTCCGCCAACAAAACACCGCCAGGCCGTATCATTGCTCATGATACGGTTGGGGGTGTTTTGCTGGCGTGGCGCTGCTGCTGACAGAAGCACCACCTTACCGCCATCCGCCACCGTGACCGTCAACGGTATTCAGCCAGCCTTCTGGCAGAATTCTGTCTGTGGTCATAATGCGGGTGAGCAGCTGGTAGCCACAGCGATGGTATGTTGGTGGCCGTCACCATAGCGGAAGGTGGCATGGGCGGGATGGGTGATCGGGTGTACTCCTGGGTGGTCCGTGTGATGTAGTCCTCCAGCTTACTCTGTTGATCCCTCCTTTGGTCATTGGAGATGGCCGCATCCCTCATAAGTTGCTCTCTAATCATTGCCTTTGCCGCCACCCATAATAGCTGGGGCGAGGGGACCGAGCCTTTATTGTTCTGAAGATATGTGGCGATGTGGGATCTAAGTTGTTCCTTACCCTTCGGGGTTTGATACCTTGGGTTTGAGAGACACCAAGGCTTGCAACCAGGTGAGGCCCACCCCAGTTCCAGGGCCATCAACACCGGAGAATGATCAGATAGCACTGTCGGAAGAATTTTAGATGTGCGAATCGACTGTAATAACCACAGACTGATCATAAAGTAGTCCAGTCGGGATTGAGTCCCATGGACCGTAGAAACAGAGGTGTATTACTTATCAGACGGATGAGAAAGGCGCCAGTGGTCTAGCAGACCATGGTCCTATAAAACGTCGCGTAGGAGGGCCAGGTCTGCGTTGTTGCCCGGATCAAGACTGCTTGACCGGTCCAAGATGATATCCTGCACCAAATTCCAGTCCCCGTCCAGTAGGTAATGGGAGGCGCTTATCTCAGTCAGCAATCAGTTAAGAGAAAGGAAGAAAGAACGTTTGGAGCCCGTGGGAGCATAAATAGCACCAACACAGATTGTAGAAGAGCCGAGGGCAAGCTTGACGACGACGTGACGCCCCTGTGGGTCACACCATGTTTAAACTGCAGTGATTGCAACCCCACATTTCCGCCCTGAACCCTGCGCCTCATTGTGCACAGATGGTGATCCACTGAAAAGCACCTTGCCCACCCAATCTCAGCAGAGTTTTTCAGATTCTGATGAGGAGAGATGTGTTTCCTGTAACAGGTTGGTCAGTTTTTTGAGACCGAAGATGAGAGAGGACCTTTTGCCGCTTGATATAGTGCGTCATACCATGTACATTCAAAGAGAGAACTGTTAGCGGGGTTGTCGATCCCGTTATGAAGCATAATATGAACTTATGCAAGCGGGGGCAGGGAACCCCATGATTGTTGATACAAAGAGTGGAAGAATGGACTAGAAATAGCAAAGGTATGCACTCTTGTGCGCTAGGAAGGAACAAATAAGTATGGTAAGGTAAAAAGGGGATATGGGGGAACCCTCTGCCACAAAGACCGAAAGGAATCTAACAATCAGAAGAGTAAGGAGGGGAGGAGATAAAGATGCGGAGGAGTAGGGAAGGGAATAGAGAAAGAGAGTAACTAATCCCCTATGTAGAGAGAGAAAATGTATAGATGAGCTGCCCTGGGGGGAGAGGAAGGGAGGTGAAAGAATGAAAAGGGAGGAAGAGAGAATAAAGGAATATAGAGACAATGAGAGAAAACGAGAACTGTAAAGAGTGAGAAAGTATCTTGCCACCGAAGGTCCTGCTAAACTGTGGGTCGGGACCTGTGAAATCCACGCGCCTGGTGAGCGAGGGGGAGGCAGGAGGGAGACAGAGGGATTGGTGTGATCTCATGGGGCCACCAAGAAGCCCCACCGACCGGCCTGAGTTGCCAGGGGTGAAACAGAGAGGACTCGAGGTAGGAAAGGGCAGGACAAGTCAGAGCCTAACAGGGGTCATAACTAAAAAAGTGTACGGAAGAGGGCCGTAGTCCCTCCTTCTATACGTAGAGGGGCATAAAATAGTTCCCAGCTCCCTCTCAAATAACGAGAGAGGGGGATGACCTTGCTGACTTGTAGCAGGGTCCTGCACCACCAACAGGACCAAACTAGGGGGCCATTAAAAGCATGGTAGCCACTGTCGGAAGCATCAAAGGGGCAGAGTGAGAGCCCCAAACCCACAGGGACCGGGACCTTCGCGCAGCAGGTCCCGGGGAGTGCCTAGGAAAAAGAAGATGGTCATCAGAGAAAAGGACACGGAGAGAGGTCAAAGGTCCCATGACGGAAGCAGACAGAACATCCCTTCAGGCTAACGAGTTGGGGATAATAAAATAGAAGGAGGGGGCATAAACCTCCCCGGAGCCCGGGGCATGCAGATTACTGGGAGTCCTCTGGGGTTACGCCTCACAGCGGCCCCCTACGGTCATGTATCCGCAAGGTAGATGGGAATGGAGGTACAGGGGTGAGGGAGTGTACTAAAAAGAGCTGAAAGTGTCTAACTGTGAGATCATAGCCCATGGTCTAAGGCAGAGTACAGGAGGTATGTAATGTAATCAATGCTATATCAGAAAATGAAATAACAAACAATTTACTCCAGACAGACTGAATCACCAAACATACAGTATGGCCTTATAATAGATTGTAAATATCTGCTGCTACACAGTGTTTCATGCTATGAAAATGTCGCCCCCCAAGATGGCAGAATGAGCACAATGAGGCCGCCCGCACAGCAGGCCATAGAACAAAGATGAGCCACATTAGTCACAGCCGAGGCATGGAAGCAATGGACTGTATTGTACTGGCTCTGACCCCTGCCTGCTCCCCCCAGCCGAAAAGGAAAAACAATGACAGTAAGAGTACAAGTCTAATATGACACTTAACTGTCCGGTGAGAAATGTCCCACTGCCGGATACAGAGCAAGAAGTCCTCAAAGCACTGTGTGGTCCATCTTTACGTGTGCTCTTGGAGTGTAGCCTTCAAGGGGGAGTGGGACTTGTCTCTGCCCTGGTCCTGGGTGTGATCTATCACCGCTTGGAGGGCGTGATCATGACCCTCCTGCGACTTGGGCAAGCAGTCATAGACCCTGCCCCTCTTTGGCAAGGCTGCATGCTGAGGCTGAGACAACGGGGGCAAAGCCAAGGAATGATCTCTAGGAGAGAAAGGTATTCGGGTCTAAATGCACTGCGGTGAGGTCCATGGTGTGGGAGACCAGGCCCTCCAGGAAGAAGCTGAGGTCCGCAGGTTCGGTGAAGTCTCTGGATGTGCCGTTCTATGGGATCCACATGCGGGCCTGTTCAAAAAGGCCATATTTAACATCCAGGTTCCTGAGTTGCAGGCGGAGGGCCAGGAATGCCTTCAGTTTTTCATTTGTTAGCCTAGAGAAATCTGCTGCCACCCTAATCTCGTGACCCTCCAGAGTAAACGGGCCTTGGCTGCCGAGATGGTCTGACAGGCTTGTTCATGAAACAGGAAACAAGCGATGATGGGAAGAGGCTTGTCGGGGTCTCTTTGTGTAGAGGGCCAATCCTATGGGCACGTTGGAACTCCAGCAGTGGTGAAAAAAACAGACCCCTGACCTCGGGCAGGAGATTTGTGAGAAATGTTTTTATATCGGAGCCCTCCTTATATTCCGGTATGCCAAAAAGGCACACGTTGTCTCTGCGACTCCTATCCTCCAAGTCAGTGACCTTCGCCCGCAGCGATCTTAACTCTGTCTCTTGGTTGAGCAGTGCCGCAACCTGGTCCTCCACCGTCATAAGGGGACGGTCCAAGTCGGTCGCAGTCTCCCGGAAACCGGCAATATCACCCCGTATAGAGGTAGAGGCCATTGTCAAGTCTGAGATCTTTGCATCCATTGCCTCCAAGCGGCGCCCCACTGCAGCAATCTCCTGTAGTATGCGGTCCATCGCCTCCCTTGAGTGAGAGTCAGCTGGCAAGGGCGCTGGGCATGGAGGGACCGACTGTGTTGCCATGATTTTTGGTTGTGCAATGACCACTGAGATTAGCAGTTGACTGGAGTGTTTGCCGGAGGACTTCCCGCTTGGCATTTCCCCGGGGTGGTGAAAGACCCACAAAGGAATCACCAGAAGAAGGTGTAGCTGCTGAGCCCTGATTCTACTGATAAATGATTGTGGCATAGCCATCAAGGCCACCAGTACTATGGCCGTCTTGAGAAACCAATCAGGCATGGTGGGTCCGGGAGAAATACAACCCTCAGTGGTGAGGTCAGGCGTCAACAGATATAGTTCCCAACGCAGGCAATTCAGCAGTGAACCACTCTTCCAGGGTTGTCAGGGTCAATCCAGTCTGATGTTGGGCCCAACTCCAGTCACCAAGCCAGAACTGAGGCTGAGGAGGAGAGGGCGGGGATGTGGTAGCCTTGATAAGGGACCCTGATGGGCCTGACTGACTGGGATCTCAGGCTCCTCTCTGAAGTAGGCAGATAGGTGGACCTCACCCATAGAGTGCCCCTCCGGAGAAATCCACTACGTCTTAGGGGAGCGAGCCCTCCTGATGTATCTCCCAAGGCTGGTCCTGGCCCCCAACTGAGAGGCTCTGTGCATGGTGTCACCCCCCCTCTTGCTCACCTTCATCAGAATGCACCCCTTCCAATTGCCAAGGTAAGTCACAGGAGGAGGGGTGTCAGTATCTGTAGTCTGTGGGCAGGCCCTCAGTTGTATCAAGGTGCCGAGTGTAGCCGACAGCGTCTCTCCATCGTGTTTAGGGGTTCCCGTGGTGATCCCCCGTCAGGCTGCGGCTTATTGAAACGTGCCAAGCCGTCAATACTCCTTCCACGTGGGGAGAGGGCGTGCACTCCTCACCTCCCCCTCTTGATGTCGAGGTCGTCGCAGTGGGAGCGGAACGCCGGCGGCACACGCGACCAAGGAGAGACGCTCCTGGTCGTCCGCTCTGTTGTTGTGCCCTTCGGCCGCTCCAGAAATCGAGACCGCAGCCCAGCACGTCACGCCAGGCTGCATACTGCTGCCACAAATCAACGGCTATTTTGGCCGCCGTCGGACCCCCTGGCAGTCAGGCCCGACACTCACCAGGGCCCCCAAAGGAATGAGGGGGCTCTTGGTGCAGGATGGTGCCCCCTTCATAGGCCCCGATTCAACCTGGTGCACGGAGTTCCTCGCTCAGCTGGCCATTCGAATCGGCGGCCAAAACACGCCCCCTAATGTCAGTCTTGACAACATTTTTATGCAATGTGTTTGCAACCTCTGTCATCTTTCTACAGCTACTCCTCATTGTGCCATCAGGCTAGAATTAAGTTTAAAATCTTTACTATCACTTTTTTATAGATGCACCTTGAACTATTATTGCGACTGAACAAGAGCTGATTCTCATAATTTAAATTCCTAATCCATCTAGAACCAAGAAAATCTGCATATAAGAACGTTCGGCCTGATTATGATTTTGGCGGTCTTGAGACTGCCTAACTCACAGTGGCAGTCAAACTGTTGCGCTCCTGGTGGTCCAACTGCCAGATTACGTTCCTGGTGGTCAGACCTCCAGTAGATCGCCGCCCACCGCTGACAGTCAAAATCGTGTTCAGCCACGGTGGCGCTGAGTTCAGCACCGCCATGCTGATCATGACTTTGCTTTCCATCAGCCTTTTCATGGCCGAGTCCCCGCCATGAAAAGACTGGCGGAAAGGCCCACTGAGGGCAAGAGGGGGGCACATGCACTGCCCATGACCATAGACCCCTGCCAGCACCCTGGGAATACGCACTGTCTTCCACGGCAGACAGTGTGCATTCTGAGGGTGCTGTGAGCAGCAGCATTGGACACGGCGCCCTGAGGGATAAAGAGGCCCTTGCAGCTGCACTGTTTCTGCCGGTCAGCCTGGCGGGAACGTCATAATACAACATTTTAAGCAAGTCAGCCGGTTGGAAACATCATAAGAAAGCAGGGTGGATGATGCCAGCTTGACGGCGGGCTCCTGCTCACGGCTTTGGAGATCCGACTGTCAGACTGCCAAAGTTGTAATCAAGACCTAAGACTTGTATGCTTTAACCTCAAATGTAGAAACTTACAAACTACCCGTGTCATTGTACAGTTAAGTCAATCGGCCTGGAAAAATGCATTCCGTGGAACTTTTACTCTTTGGCAGAAGAACTCTGACTTCGCTCAGGCAAAACGATACAAGCATTTGGACTTAGTCTTTGATACCTTTTCCTTGCCAAGAGTATTTAAGGTCAAACTTGCCAGGCTATGATAAAATAAACTTTTTTTTAAGGTTTAGATTGTTTTATATCCTGATCTATGAATTTGAGGTGAAAAGGAATCCAGTATTCAAAAAGTCAAAACTGTTTGTTGACTTTGTGGGCTAAACCTTTGTATTTAACCCCTTCGCTGCCAGGCCAGGCAATTTACCCTTAGGCCCTCATAACCTTTTGTCCATATAAGCTACCCATGCCAACTTTGTGTCCTTTTTTTCCAACATCCTAGGGATTCTAGAGCTACCCCTAGTTTGTGGGTTCCCCTGAAGGAGACCAAGAAAGTAGCCAAAATACAGCAAACATTTTGTTTTTTAAACACACTGGGAAAAAGGGCTGCAGAAGAAAGCTTGTGTTTTTTTAGCTGAAAACGGCATCAACAAAGGGTTTGTGGTGCTAAAATCACCATCCTCCTAGCTTTCAAGAACAGGCAGATTTGAATGAGAAAAACACCTTTTTCAACACAATTTTGGTATTTTACTGGGACATTCCCCATTTTTACTATTTTTTGTGCTTTTAGCCTCCTTCCAGTTAGTGACAGAAATGGGTGTGAAACCAATGCTGAATCCTGGAAAGCCAAACATTTCTGAAAAGTAGACAAAGATCTCAATTCACCAAGGGGTCATTTGTGTAGATCGTACAAGGTTTTCCTACGGAAAATAACAGCTAAAAGAAAAATATATTGAAAGTGAGGTAAAAACCCCCCAACCATTTCTCTTCACATTTTATTCTGTAACTTTTTCCTGCAATGTCAGATTTTTAAAAGCAATACACCGTTACGTCTGCTGGACTCTTCTGGTTGCGGGGATATATAGGGCTTGTAGGTTCATCAAGAACCCTAGGTACCTAGAGCCTATTAATGAGCTGCACCTTGCAATGGGTTTTAATTCAATACCGGGTATATAGCAATTCATTTGCTGAAATATAAAGAGTGAAAAATAGGTATCAAGAAAACCTTTGTATTTCCAGAATGGGCACAAGAAAGGGTGTTGAGAAGTAATGGTTATTTGCACATCTCTGAATTCCGGGTTGCCCATACTAGCATGTGAATTACAGGTTATATTTCAAATAGACGTTTTTTTTACACACTGTCATACATTTGGTAGGAAAAAATTTAGAGAAAGACAAGGGACAATAACACTTGTTCGACTGTTCTATGTTCCTCCAAGTCTCCCGATAAAAATGGTACCTCACTTGCATGGGTAGGCCTAATGCACGCGACAGGAAACACAACATGGACACATTACATTTTTACATTGAAAACTGATGTGTTTTTTGGAAAGTGCCTAGCTGTGGATTCTAGCTCAGACAGCACCTAGGAAAACCTACCAAACCTGTGGATTTTTGAAAACTAGACACCTAGAGAAATCGAAGATGGGGTGACTTATGGGGCTCTCACCAGGTTCTGTTGCCCAGAATCCTTTGCAAACCTCACAATTTGGCCAAAAACACTTTTTCCTCACATTTCGGTGACAAAAAGTTCTGGAATCTGAGAGGAGCCACAAATTTCCTTCCACCCAGCGTTTCCCCAAGTCTCCTGATAAAAATGGTACCTCACTTGTGTGGGTAGGCCTAGGGCCTATGAAAGGAAATGCCCTAAAACACAACGTGGACACATCACATTTTCCCAAAGAAAACAGAGCTGTTTTTTGCAAAGTGGCTAGCTGTGGATTTTGACTTCTAGCTCAGACCGCACCTAAGGAAACCTACCAAACCTGTGCATTTTTTAAAACTAGACACTTAGGGGAATCCAAGCTGGGGTGACTTGTGGGGCTCTCACCATGTTCTGTTACCCAGAATCCTTTGCAACCCTCAAAATGTGACAAACAAATACTTTGTCCTCACATTTTGGTGACAGAAAGTTCTGGAATCTGAGAGGAGCCACACATTTCCTTTTACCCAGCATTTCCCCAAGTCTCCTGATAAAAATGGTACCTCACTTGTGTGGGTAGGCCTGGTGCCCGCAAAAGGAAATGCCCCAAAACACAATGTGGACACATCACATTTTTCCCAAAAAACCGACCTATTTTTTGTAAAGTGCCTAGCTGTGGATTTTGGCCTCTAGCTCAGCCGGCACCTAGGGAGACCTACCAAACCTGTGCATTTTTTAAAACTAGACATCTAGGGGAATCCAAGATGGGGTGACCTGTGGGGCTCTCACCGGGTTCTGTTCCCCAGAATCCTTTGCAAACCTCACAATTTGACCAAAAACACTTTTCCCTCTCAATTCAGTGAGAGAAAGTTCTGGAATCTGAGAGGAGCCACTAATTTCCTTCCACCCAGCATTTCCCCAAGTCTCCCAATAAAAATGGTACCTCAATTGTGTGGGTTGGCCTAGTGCCTGCAAAAGGAAATGTCACATAACACAACGTGGAAACATCACATTTTCCCAAAGAAAACAGAGCTGTTTTTTGCAAAGTGCCTAGCTGTGGATTTTGGCCTCTACCTCAGACGGCATCTAAGGAAACCTACCAAACCTGTGCATTTTTGAAAACTAGACATCTTGGGGAATACAAGCTAGGGTGACCTGTGGGGCTCTCACCAGGTTTTGTTACCCAGAATCCTTTGCAAACATCACAATTTGACCAAAAACACTTTTCCCTCACATTTCAGTGACAGAAAGTTCTGGAATCTGAGAGGAGCCACTAATTTCCTTCCACCCAGTGTTCTCCCAAGTCTCCCAATAACAATGGTACCTCACTTGTGAAGGTAGGCCTAGTGCCTGCGAATGGAAATGCCCCAAAACACAATGCGGACACATCACAATTTCCCAAAGAAAACAGAGCTGTTTTATACAAAGTGCCTAGCTGTGGATTTTGGCCTCTAGCTCAGATGGCACCTAAGGAAACCTACCAAACCTGTGCATTTTTGAAAACTGACACCTAGGGGAATCCAAGCTGGGGTGACTTGTGGGGCTCTCACCATGTTCTGTCACCCAGAACCCTTTGCAAACCTCACAATTAGGCCAAAAAAAACACTTTTTCCTCACATTTCGGTGACAGAACGTTCTGGAATCTGAGAGGAGCCACAAATTTCCTTCCACCTAGCGTTCCCCCAAGTCTCCAGATAAAAAGGTACGTCACTTGTGTGGGTAGGCATAGTCCCTGCAAAAGGGAATGCCCCAAAACACAATGTGGACAAATCAAATTTTTCCTCAAAAAAACAGACCTATTTTTTGCAAAGTGCGTAGCTGTGGATTTTGGCCTCTAGCTCAGCCAGCACCTAGGGAGACCTACCAAACCTGTGCATTTTTGAAAACTAGACATCTAGGGGAATCCAAGCTGGGGTGACCTGTGGGGCTCTCACCGGGTTCTGTTACCAGAATCCTTTGCAAACCTCACAATTTGACCTAAACACTTTTCTCTCTCAATTCAGTGACAGAAAGTTCTGGAATCTGAGAGGAGCCACTAATTTCCTTCCTTCTGCTTAGCAGACAGTGAAAATCGCGACGGGTGCCACTGCACCCGTCGCAGCCCTGCAACTCCGCCGGCTCCATTCGAAGCCGGCTTCATTGTTGAAGGGACTTTCCGCTGGGCCGGCCGGTGGTCTTCTGGCGGCCGCCCGCCGGCCCAGCGGGAAAGCCGGAATGGCCGCCTCGGTCTTTTGACCGCTGAGCGGTCTTTCGGCGGGAACCGCTCGGCGGGCGGCGACCGCCAACCGCCGCGGTCAGAATGACCCCCAGAATGTTCTGCAATCTGAGAGGAGCAATGAATTTCCTTTTACCCAGCATTCCCCAAAGTCTCCTGGTAAAAATGGTACCTCACTTGTGTGGGGAGGCCTACTGCCCGCGAAAGGAAATGCCCCAAAACACAATGTGGACACATATCATTGTCCCCCCAAATAACAGACCTGTTTTTTGCAAAGTGCCTAGCTGTGGTTTTTGGCCTCTAGCTCAGCCGGCACACAGGGAAACCAACCAAACCTGTGCATTTTTTAAAACTAGACACCTAGGGGAATCCAAGCTGGGGTGACTTGTGGGGCTCTCACCAGGTTCTGTTACCCAGAACCCTTTGCAAACCTTGCAAAAGCTTGCAAAGTTCTGGAATCTGAGAGGAGCCATAAATTTCCTTCTACCCAGCATTCCCCCAAGTCTCCTTATAAAAATGGTACCTCACTTGTGTGGGTAGGCCTAGTGTCTGTGAAAGGAAATATCACATAACACAACGTGGACACATCACATTTTCCCAAAGAAAACAGAGCTGTTTTTTGCAAAGTGCCTAGCTGTGGATTTTTGCCTCTACCTCAGACAGCATCTAAGGAAACCTACCAAACCTGTGCATTTTTGAAAACTAGACACCTAGGGGAATCCAAGCTGGGGTGACTTGTGGGGCTCTCACCAGGTTCTGTTACCCAGAACCCCTTGCAAACCTCACAATTAGGCCAAAAAAAACACTTTTTCCTTACATTTCGGTGACAGAACGTTCTGGAATCTGAGAGGAGCCACAAATTTCCTTCCACCTAGCGTTCCCCAAAGTCTCCAGATAAAAAGGTACCTCACTTGTGTGGGTAGGCATAGTTCCTGTAAAAGGAAATGCCCCAAAACACAATGTGGACAAATCACATTTTCCCAAAGAAAACAGAGCTGTTTTTTGCAAAAAGCCTAGCTGTGGATAATGGCATCTAGCTCAGACGGCACCTAGAGAAACCTACCAAACCTGTGCAGTTTTAAAAATTAGACACCTAGGGGAATCAAGGATGGGGTGACTTGTGGGGCTCTCACCAGGTTCTGTTACCCAGAATACATCGCAAACCTCAAAATGTGACAAAAAATACTTTTTCCTCACATTTCGGTGACAGAATGTTCTGGAATCTGAGAGGAGCAACGAATTTCCTTTTACCCAGCATTCCCCAAAGTCTCCTGGTAAAAATGGTACCTCACTTGTGTGGGGAGGCCTAGTACCCACGAAAGGAAATGCCCCAAAACACAATGTGGACACATCTCATTGTCCCCCCAAAAAACAGACCTGTTTTTTGCAAAGTGCCTAGCTGTGGTTTTTGGCCTCTAGCTCAGCCGGCACCTAGGGAGACCTACCAAACCTGTGCATTTTTAAAACTAGACATCTAGGGTAATACAAGCTGGGGTGACCTGAGGGGCTCTCATCAGGTTTTGTTACCCAGAATCCTTTGCAAACCTCACAATTTGACCAAAAACACTTTTTCCTCACATTTCAGTGACAGAAAGTTCTGGAATCTGAGAGGAGCCACTAATTTCCTTCCACCCAGTGTTCCCCCAAGTCTCCCAATAAAAATGGTACCTCACTTGTGAAGGTAGGCCTAGTGCCTGCGAAAGGAAATGCCCCAAAACACAATGCGGACACATCACATTTTCCCAAAGAAAACAGAGCTGTTTTTTGCAAAGTGCCTAGCTGTGGATTTTGGCCTCTACCTCACACAGCATCTAAGGAAACCTACCAAACCTGTACATTTTTGAAAACTGACACCAAGGGGAATCCAAGCTGGGGTGACTTGTGGGGCTGTCACCAGGTTATGTTACCCAGAATCATTTGAAAACCTCACAATTAGGCCAAAAAAAACACTTTTTCCTTACATTTCGGTGACAGAACGTTCTGGAATCTGAGAGGAGCCACAAATTTCCTTCCACCTAGCGTTCCCCCAAGTCTCCAGATAAAAAGGTACCTCACTTGTGAGGGTAGGCATAGTCCCTGCAAAAGGAAATGCCCCAAAACACAATGCGGACACATCACATTTTCCCAAAGAAAACAGAGCTATTTTTTGCAAAGTGCCTAGCTGTGGATTTTGGCCTCTACCTCACACGGCATCTAAGGAAACCTACCAAACCTGTGTATTTTGGAAAACTGACACCTAGGGGAATCCAAGCTGGGATGACTTGTGGGGCTGTCACCAGGTTATGTTACCCAGAATCATTTGAAAACCTCACAATTAGGCCAAAAAAAACACTTTTTCCTCACATTTCGGTGACAGAACGTTCTGGAATCTGAGAGGAGCCACAAATTTCCTTCCACCCAGCGTTCCTCCAAGTCCCCAGATAAAAGGGTACCTCACTTGTGTGGGTAGGCTTAGCCCTTGCAAAAGGAAATGCCCCAAAACACAACGTGGACACATCACATTTTCCAAAAGAAAACAGAGCTCTTTTTTACAAAGTGCCTAGCTGTGGATTATGGCTTCTAGCTCAGCGAGCACCTAGGGAAACCTACCAAACCTGTGCAGTTTTGAAAATTAGACACCTAGGGGAATCAATGATGGGGTGGTTTGTGGGACCTCACCAGGTTCTGTTACCCAGAATACATCGCAAACCTCAAAATGTGACAAACAAATACTTTTTCCTCACATTTCGGTGAGAGAAAGTTCTGGAATCTGAGAGGAGCCACACATTTCCTTCTACCCAGCATTCCCCCAAGTGTCCTGATAAAAATGGTACCTCACTTGTGTGGGTAGGCCTAGTGTCTGTGAAAGGAAATGTCACATAACACAACGTGGACACATCACATTTTCAAAAAGAAAACAGAGCTGTTTTTTGCAAAGTGCCTAGCTGTGGATTTTGGCCTCTAGCTCAGCCGGCACCTAGGGAGACCTAACAAACATGTGCATTTTTTAAAACTAGACATCTAGGGGAATCCAAGCTGGGGTGACCTGTGGGGCTCTCACTGGGTTCTGTTACCCAGAATCCTTTGCAAACCTCACAATTTGACCAAAACACTTTTCCCTCTCAATTCAGTGACAGAAAGTTCTGGAATCTGAGAGGAGCCACTAATTTCCTTCCACCCAGCATTCCCCCATGTCTCCCAATAAAAATGGTACCTCATATGTGGGTAGGCCTAGTGCCTGCGAAAGGAAATGTCACTTAACACAACGTGGACACATCACATTTTCCCAAAGAAAACAGAGCGTTTTTTTGCAAAGTGCCTAGCTGTGGATTTTGGCCTCTACCTCAGACGGCATCTAAGGAAACTTACCAAACCTGTGCATTTTTTTAAACTAGACACCTAGGGGAATCCAAGCTGGGGTGACTTGTGGGGCTCTCACCAGGTTCTGTTACCCAGAACCCTTTGCAAACCTCACAATTAGGCCAAAAAAAAACACTTTTTCCTTACATTTCGGTGACAGAACGTTCTGGAATCTGAGAGGAGCCACTAATTTCCTTCCACCCAGTGTTCCCCCAAGTCTCCCAATAAAAATGGTACCTCACTTGTGAAGGTAGGCCTAGTGCCTGCGAAAGGAAATGCCCCAAAACACAATGCGGACACATCACATTTTCCCAAAGAAAACAGAGCTGTTTTATGCAAAGTGCCTAGCTGTGGATTTTGGCCTCTAGCTCAGATGGCACCTAAGGAAACCTACCAAACCTGTGCATTTTTGAAAACTGACACCTAGGGGAATCCATGCTGGGGTGACTTGTGGGGCTGTCACCAGGTTATGTTACCCAGAATCATTTGCAAACCTCACAATTAGGCCAAAAAAAACACTTTTTCCTCACATTTCGGTGACAGAACGTTCTGGAATCTGAGAGGAGCCTCAAATTTCCTTCCACCCAGCGTTCCTCCAAGTCTCCAGATAAAAAGGTACCTCACTTGTGTGGGTAGGCCTAGCCCCTGCAAAAGGAAATGCCCCAAAACACAACGTGGACACATCACATTTCCCCAAAGAAAACAGAGCTGTTTTTTGCAAAAAGCCTAGCTGTGGATAATGGCATCTAGCTCAGACGGCACCTAGGGAAACCTACCAAACCTGTGCAGTTTTAAAAATTAGACACCTAGGGGAATCAAGGATGGGGTGACTTGTGGGGCTCTCACCAGGTTCTGTTACCCAGAATACATCGCAAACCTCAAAATGTGACAAAAAATACTTTTTCCTCACATTTCGGTGACAGAATGTTCTGGAATCTGAGAGGAGCCACGAATTTCCTTTTACCCAGCATTCCCCAAAGTCTCCTGGTAAAAATGGTACCTCACTTGTGTGGGTAGGCCTAGTGCCCGTGAAAGGAAATGCCCTAAAACACAATGTGGACACATCTCATTGCCCCCCCCCAAAAAAAGACCTGTTTTTTGCAAAGTGCCTAGCTGTGGTTTTTAGCCTCTAGCTCAGCCGGCACCTAGGGAGACCTACCAAACCTGTGCATTTGTTAAAACTAGACATCTAGGGTAATACAAGCTGGGGTGACCTGTGGGGCTCTCACCAGGTTTTGTTACCCAGAATCCTTTGCAAACCTCACAATTTGACCAAAAACACTTTTTCCTCACATTTCAGTGACAGAAAGTTCTGGAATCTGAGAGGAGCCACTAATTTCCTTCCACCCAGTGTTCCCCCAAGTCTCCCAATAAAAATGGTACCTCACTTGTGAAGGTAGGCCTAGTGCCTGCGAAAGGAAATGCCCCAAAACACAATGCGGACACATCACATTTTCCCAAAGAAAACAGAGCTGTTTTTTGCAAAGTGCCTAGCTGTGGACTTTTGGCCTCTACCTCACACGGCATCTAAGGAAACCTACCAAACCTGTACATTTTTGAAAACTGACACCTAGGGGAATCCAAGCTGGGGTGACTTGTGGGGCTGTCACCAGGTTATGTTACCCAGAATCATTTGAAAATTAGGCCAAAAAAAACACTTTTTCCTTACATTTCGGTGACAGAACGTTCTGGAATCTGAGAGGAGCCACAAATTTCCTTCCACCTAGCGTTCCCCCAAGTCTCCAGATAAAAAGGTACCTCACTTGTGTGGGTAGGCATAGTCCCTGCAAAAGGAAATGCCCCAAAACACAATGTGGACAAATCACATTTTCCCAAAGAAAACAGAGCTGTTTTTTGCAAAAAGCCTAGCTGTGGATAATGGCATCTAGCTCAGACGGCACCTAGGGAAACTTACCAAACCTGTGCAGTTTTAAAAATAAGACACCTAGGGGAATCAAGGATGGGGTGACTTGTGGGGCTCTCACCAGGTTCTGTTACCCAGAATACATCGCAAACCTCAAAATGTGACAAAAAATACTTTTTCCTCACATTTCGGTGACAGAATGTTCTGGAATCTGAGAGGAGCAACGAATTTCCTTTTACCCAGCATTCCCCAAAGTCTCCTGGTAAAAATGGTACCTCACTTGTGTGGGGAGGCCTAGTGCCCGCGAAAGGAAATGCCCCAAAACACAATGTGGACACATCTCATTGTCCCCCCAAAAAACAGACCTGTTTTTTGCAAAGTGCCTAGCTGTGGTTTTTGGCCTCTAGCTCAGCTGGCACCTAGGGAAACCAACCAAACCTGTGCATTTTTTAAAACTAGACATCTAGGGTAATACAAGCTGGGGTGACCTGTGGGGCTCTCACCAGGTTTTGTTACCCAGAATCCTTCGCAAACCTCACAATTTGACCAAAAACACTTTTTCCTCACATTTCAGTGACAGAAAGTTCTGGAATCTGAGAGGAGCCACTAATTTCCTTCCACCCAGTGTTCCCCCAAGTCGCCCAATAACAATTGAACCTCACTTGTGAAGGTAGGCCTAGTGCCTGCGAAAGGAAATGCCCCAAAACACAATGCGGACACATCACATTTTCCCAAAGAAAACAGAGCTGTTTTATGCAAAGTGCCTAGCTGTGGATTTTGGCCTCTAGCTCAGATGGCACCTAAGGAAACCTACCAAACCTGTGCATTTTTGAAAACTGACACCTAGGGGAATCCAAGCTGGGGTGACTTGTGGGGCTGTCACCAGGTTATGTTACCCAGAATCATTTGCAAACCTCACAATAAGGCCAAAAAACCACTTTTTCCTCACATTTCGGTGATAGAACGTTCTGGAATCTGAGAGGAGCCACAAATTTCCTTCCACCCAGCGTTCCTCCAAGTCTCCAGATAAAAAGGTACCTCACTTGTGTGGGTAGGCCTAGCCCCTGCAAAAGGAAATGCCCCAAAACACAACGTGGACACATCACATTTTCCCAAAGAAAACAGAGCTCTTTTTTACAAAGTGCCTAGCTGTGGATTATGGCCTCTAGCTCAGCGAGCACCTAGGGAAACCTACCAAACCTGTGCAGTTTTGAAAATTAGACACCTAGGGGAATCAATGATGGGGTGATTTGTGGGGCCTCACCAGGCTCTGTTACCCAGAATACATCGCAAACCTCAAAATGTGACAAACAAATACTTTTTCCTTACATTTCGGGGAGAGAAAGTTCTGGAATCTGAGAGGAGCCACAAATTTCCTTCTACCCAGCATTCCCCCAAGTCTCCTGATAAAAATGGTACCTCACTTGTGTGGGTAGGCCTAGTGTCTGTGAAAGGAAATGTCACATAACACAACGTGGACACATCACATTTTCCCAAAGAAAACAGAGCTGTTTTTTGCAAAGTGCCTAGCTGTGGATTTTGGCCTCTACCTCAGACGGCATCTAAGGAAACCTACCAAACCTGTGCATTTTTTTAAACTAGACACCTATGGGAATCCAAGCAGGGGTGACTTGTGGGGCTCTCAACAGGTTCTGTTACCCAGAACCCTTTGCAAACCTCACAATTAGGCCAAAAAAAACACTTTTTCCTTACATTTCGGTGACAGAACGTTCTGGAATCTGAGAGGAGCCACAAATTTCCTTCCACCTAGCGTTCCTCCAAGTCTCCAGATAAAAAGGTACCTCACTTGTGTGGGTAGGCATAGTCCCTGCAAAAGGAAATGCCCCAAAACACAATGTGGACAAATCAAATTTTCCCAATGAAAACAGAGCTGTTTTTTGCAAAAAGCCTAGCTGTGGATAATGGCATCTAGCTCAGACGACACCTAGGGAAACCTACCAAACCTGTGCAGTTTTACAAATGAGACACCTAGGGGAATCAAGGATGGGGTGACTTGTGGGGCTCTCACCAGGTTCTGTTACCCAGAATACATCGCAAACCTCAAAATGTGACAAAAAATACTTTTTCTTCACATTTCGGTGACAGAATGTTCTGGAATCTGAGAGGAGCAAGGAATTTCCTTTTACCCAGCATTCCCCAAAGTCTCCTGGTAAAAATGGTACCTCACTTGTGAGGGGAGGCTTAGTGCCCGCGAAAGGAAATGCCCCAAAACACAATGTGGACACATCTCATTGTCCCCCCAAAAAACAGACCTGTTTTTTGCAAAGTGCCTAGCTGTGGTTTTTGGCCTCTAGCTCAGCCGGCACCTAGGGAGACCTACCAAACTTGTGCATTTTTTAAAACTAGACATCTAGGGTAATACAAGCTGGGGTGACCTGTGGGGCTCTCACCAGGTTTTGTTACCCAGAATCCTTTGCAAACCTCACAATTTGACCAAAAACACTTTTTCCTCACATTTCAGTGACAGAAAGTTCTGGAATCTGAGAGGAGCCACTATATTCCTTCCACCAAGTGTTCCCCCAAGTCTCCCAATAAAAATGATACCTCACTTGTGAAGGTAGGCCTAATGCCTGCGAAAGGAAATGCCCTAAAACACAATGTGGACACATCACATTTTCCCAAAGAAAACAGAGTTGTTTTTTGCAAAGTGCCTAGCTGTGGATTTTGGCCTCTACCTCAGACGGCATCTAAGGAAACCTACCAAACCTGTGCATTTTTGAAAACTAGACACCTAGGGGAATCCAAGCTGGGGTGACTTGTGGGGCTCTCACCAGGTTCTGTTACCCAGAACCCCTTGCAAACCTCACAATTAGGCCAAAAAAAACACTTTTTCCTTCCATTTCGGTGACAGAACGTTCTGGAATCTGAGAGGCGCCACAAATTTCCTTCCACCATGCGTTCCCCCAAGTCTCCAGATAAAAAGGTACCTCACTTGTGTGGGTAGGCATAGTCCCTGCAAAAGGAAATGCCCCAAAACACAATGTGGACAAATCACATTTTCCCAAAGAAAACAGAGCTGTTTTTTTAAAAAAGCCTAGCTGTGGATAATGGCATCTAGCTCAGACGGCACCTAGGGAAACCTACCAAACCTGTGCAGTTTTAAAAATTAGACACCTAGGGGAATCAAGGATGGGGTGACTTGTGGGGCTCTCACCAGGTTCTGTTACCCAGAATACATCGCAAACCTCAAAATGTGACAAAAAATACTTTTTCCTCACATTTCGGTGACAGAATGTTCTGGAATCTGAGAGGAGCAACGAATTTCCTTTTACCCAGCATTCCCCAAAGTCTCCTGGTAAAAATGGTACCTCACTTGTGTGGGGAGGCCTAGTACCCACGAAAGGAAATGCCCCAAAACACAATGTGGACACATCTCATTGTCCCCCCAAAAAACAGACCTGTTTTTTGCAAAGTGCCTAGCTGTGGTTTTTGGCCTCTAGCTCAGCCGGCACCCAGGGAGACCTACCAAACCTGTGCATTTTTTAAAACTAGACATCTAGGGTAATACAAGCTGGGGTGACCTGTGGGGCTCTCACCAGGTTTTGTTACCCAGAATCCTTTGCAAACCTCACAATTTGACCAAAAACACTTTTTCCTCACATTTCAGTGACAGAAAGTTCTGGAATCTGAGAGGAGCCACTAATTTCCTTCCACCCAGTGTTCCCCCAAGTCTCCCAATAAAAATGGTACCTCACTTGTGAAGGTAGGCCTAGTGCCTGCGAAAGGAAATGCCCCAAAACACAATGCGGACACATCACATTTTCCCAAAGAAAACAGAGCTGTTTTTTGCAAAGTGCCTAGCTGTGGATTTTGGCCTCTACCTCACACGGCATCTAAGGAAACCTACCAAACCTGTACATTTTTGAAAACTGACACCTAGGGGAATCCAAGCTGGGGTGACTTGTGGGGCTGTCACAAGGTTATGTTACCCAGAATCATTTGAAAACCTCACAATTAGGCCAAAAAAACCACTTTTTCCTTACATTTCGGTGACAGAACGTTCTGGAATCTGAGAGGAGCCACAAATTTCCTTCCACCTAGCGTTCCCCCAAGTCTCCAGATAAAAAGGTACCTCACTTGTGTGGGTAGGCATAGTCCCTGCCAAAGGAAATGCCCCAAAACACAACGTGGACACATCACATTTTCCCAAAGAAAACAGAGCTCTTTTTTACAAAGTGCCTAGCTGTGGATTATGGCCTCTAGCTCAGCGAGCACCTAGGGAAACCTACCAAACCTGTGCAGTTTTGAAAATTAGACACCTAGGGGAATCAATGATGGGGTGATTTGTGGGGCCTCACCAAGCTCTGTTACCCAGAATACATCGCAAACCTCAAAATGTGACAAACAAATACTTTTTCCTTACATTTCGGGGAGAGAAAGTTCTGGAATCTGAGAGGAGCCACAAATTTCCTTCTACTCAGCATTCCCCCAAGTCTCCTGATAAAAATGGTACCTCACTTGTGTGGGTAGGCCTAGTGTCTGTGAAAGGAAATGTCACATAACACAATGTGGACACATCACATTTTCCCAAAGAAAACAGAGCTGTTTTTTGCAAAGTGCCTAGCTGTGGATTTTGGCCTCTACCTCAGACGGCATCTGAGGAAACCTACCAAACATGTGCATTTTTTAAAACTAGACACCTATGGGAATCCAAGCAGGGGTGACTTGTGGGGCTCTCAACAGGTTCTGTTACCCAGAACCCTTTGCAAACCTCACAATTAGGCCAAAAAAAAAACTTTTTCCTTACATTTCGGTGACAGAACGTTCTGGAATCTGAGAGGAGCCACAAATTTCCTTCCACCTAGCGTTCCTCCAAGTCTCCAGATAAAAAGGTACCTCACTTGTGAGGGTAGGCATAGTCCCTGCAAAAGGAAATGCCCCAAAACACAATGTGGACAAATCACATTTTCCCAAAGAAAACAGAGCTGTTTTTTGCAAAAAGCCCAGCTGTGGATAATGGCATCTAGCTCAGACGACACCTAGGGAAACCATCCAAACCTGTGCAGTTTTACAAATTAGACACCTAGGGGAATCAAGGATGGGGTGACTTGTGGGGCTCTCACCAGGTTCTGTTACCCAGAATACATCGCAATCCTCAAAATGTGACAAAAAATACTTTTTCTTCACATTTCGGTGACAGAATGTTCTGGAATCTGAGAGGAGCAACAAATTTCCTTTTACCCAGCATTCCCCAAAGTCTCCTGGTAAAAATGGTACCTCACTTGTGAGGGGAGGCCTAGTGCCCGCGAAAGGAAATGCCCCAAAACACAATGTGGACACATCTCATTGTCCCCCCAAAAAACAGACCTGTTTTTTGCAAAGTGCCTAGCTGTGGTTTTTGGCCTCTAGCTCAGCCGGCACCTAGGGAGACCTACCAAACCTGTGCTTTTTTTAAAACTAGACATCTAGGGTAATACAAGCTGGGGTGACCTGTGGGGCTCTCACCAGGTTTTGTTACCCAGAATCCTTTGCAAACCTCACAATTTGACCCAAAACACTTTTTCCTCACATTTCAGTGACAGAAAGGTCTGGAATCTGAGAGGAGCCACTATATTCCTTCCACCAAGTGTTCCCCCAAGTCTCCCAATAAAAATGGTACCTCACTTGTGAAGGTAGGCCTAATGCCTGCGAAAGGAAATGCCCTAAAACACAATGTGGACACATCACATTTTCCCAAAGAAAACAGAGCTGTTTTTTGCAAAGTGCCTAGCTGTGGATTTTGGCCTCTACCTCAGACGGCATCTAAGGAAACCTACCAAACCTGTGCATTTTTGAAAACTAGACACCTAGGGGAATCCAAGCTGGGGTGACTTGTGGGGCTCTCACCAGGTTCTGTTACCCAGAACCCCTTGCAAACCTCACAATTAGGCCAAAAAAAACACATTTTCCTTACATTTCGGTGACAGAACGTTCTGGAATCTGAGAGGAGCCACAAATTTCCTTCCACCTAGCGTTCCCCCAAGTCTCCAGATAAAAAGGTACCTCACTTGTGTGGGTAGGCATAGTCCCTGCAAAAGGAAATGCCCCAAAACACAATGTGGACAAATCACATTTTCCCAAAGAAAACAGAGCTGTTTTTTGCAAAAAAGCCTAGCTGTGGATAATGGCATCTAGCTCAGACGGCACCTAGGGAAACCTACCAAACCTGTGCAGTTTTAAAAATTAGACACCTAGGGGAATCAAGGATGGGGTGACTTGTGGGGCTCTCACCAGGTTCTGTTACCCAGAATACATCGCAAACCTCAAAATGTGACAAAAAATACTTTTTCCTCACATTTCGGTGACAGAATGTTCTGGAATCTGAGAGGAGCAACGAATTTCCTTTTACCCAGCATTCCCCAAAGTCTCCTGGTAAAAATGGTACCTCACTTGTGTGGGGAGGCCTAGTACCCACGAAAGGAAATGCCCCAAAACACAATGTGGACACATCTCATTGTCCCCCCAAAAAACAGACCTGTTTTTTGCAAAGTGCCTAGCTGTGGTTTTTGGCCTCTAGCTCAGCCGGCACCTAGGGAGACCTACCAAACCTGTGCATTTTTTAAAACTAGACATCTAGGGTAATACAAGCTGGGGTGACCTGTGGGGCTCTCACCAGGTTTTGTTACCCAGAATCCTTTGCAAACCTCACAATTTGACCAAAAACACTTTTTCCTCACATTTCAGTGACAGAAAGTTCTGGAATCTGAGAGGAGCCACTAATTTCCTTCCACCCAGTGTTCCCCCAAGTCTCCCAATAAAAATGGTACCTCACTTGTGAAGGTAGTCCGAGTGCCTGCGAAAGGAAATGCCCCAAAACACAATGCGGACACATCACATTTTCCCAAAGAAAACAGAGCTGTTTTTTGCAAAGTGCCTAGCTGTGGATTTTGGCCTCTACCTCACACGGCATCTAAGGAAACCTACCAAACCTGTACATTTTTGAAAACTGACACCTAGGGGAATCCAAGCTGGGGTGACTTGTGGGGCTGTCACCAGGTTATGTTACCCAGAATCATTTGAAAACCTCACAATTAGGCCAAAAAAAACACTTTTTCCTTACATTTCGGTGACAGAACGTTCTGGAATCTCAGAGGAGCCACAAATTTCCTTCCACCTAGCGTTCCCCCAAGTCTCCAGATAAAAAGGTACCTCACTTGTGTGGGTAGGCATAGTCCCTGCAAAAGGAAATGCCCCAAAACACAATGCGGACACATCACATTTTCCCAAAGAAAACAGAGCTGTTTTTTGCAAAGTGCCTAGCTGTGGATTTTGGCCTCTCCCTCACACGGCATCTAAGGAAACCTACCAAACCTGTGCATTTTGGAAAACTGACACCTAGGGGAATCCAAGCTGGGATGACTTGTGGGGCTGTCACCAGGTTATGTTACCCAGAATCATTTGAAAACCTCACAATTAGGCCAAAAAAACCACTTTTTCCTCACATTTCGGTGACAGAACGTTCTGGAATCTGAGAGGAGCCACAAATTTCCTTCCACCCAGCGTTCCTCCAAGTCTCCAGATAAAAGGGTACCTCACTTGTGTGGGTAGGCCTAGCCCTTGCAAAAGGAAATGCCCCAAAACACAACGTGGACACATCACATTTTCCAAAAGAAAACAGAGCTCTTTTTTACAAAGTGCCTAGCTGTGGATTATGGCTTCTAGCTCAGCGAGCACCTAGGGAAACCTACCAAACCTGTGCAGTTTTGAAAATTAGACACCTAGGGGAATCAATGATGGGGTGGTTTGTGGGGCCTCACCAGGTTCTGTTACCCAGAATACATCGCAAACCTCAAAATGTGACAAACAAATACTTTTTCCTCACATTTCGGTGAGAGAAAGTTCTGGAATCTGAGAGGAGCCACAAATTTCCTTCTACCCAGCATTCCCCCAAGTGTCCTGATAAAAATGGTACCTCACTTGTGTGGGTAGGCCTAGTGTCTGTGAAAGGAAATGTCACATAACACAACGTGGACACATCACATTTTCCCAAAGAAAACAGAGCTGTTTTTTGCAAAGTGCCTAGCTGTGGATTTTGGCCTCTAGCTCAGCCGGCACCTAGGGAGACCTACCAAACATGTGCATTTTTTAAAACTAGACATCTAGGGGAATCCAAGCTGGGGTGACCTGTGGGGCTCTCACTGGGTTCTGTTACCCAGAATCCTTTGCAAACCTCACAATTTGACCAAAACACTTTTCCCTCTCAATTCAGTGACAGAAAGTTCTGGAATCTGAGAGGAGCCACTAATTTCCTTCCACCCAGCATTCCCCCAAGTCTCCCAATAAAAATGGTACCTCATGTGTGGGTAGGCCTAGTGCCGGCGAAAGGAAATGTCACATAACACAACGTGGACACATCACATTTTCCCAAAGAAAACAGAGCGTTTTTTTGCAAAGTGCCTAGCTGTGGATTTTGGCCTCTACCTCAGACGGCATCTAAGGAAACCTACCAAACCTGTGCATTTTTTAAAACTAGACACCTAGCGGAATCCAAGCTGGGGTGACTTGTGGGGCTCTCACCAGGTTCTGTTACCCAGAACCCTTTGCAAACCTCACAATTAGGCCAAAAAAAACACTTTTTCCTTACATTTCGGTGACAGAACGTTCTGGAATCTGAGAGGAGCCACAAATTTCCTTCCACCCAGTGTTCCTCCAAGTCTCCCAATAAAAATGGTACCTCACTTGTGAAGGTAGGCCTAGTGCCTGCGAAAGGAAATGCCCCAAAACACAATGCGGACACATCACATTTTCCCAAAGAAAACAGAGCTGTTTTATGCAGTGCCTAGCTGTGGATTTTGGCCTCTAGCTCAGATGGCACCTAAGGAAACCTACCAAACCTGTGCATTTTTGAAAACTGACACCTAGGGGAATCCAAGCTGGGGTGACTTGTGGGGCTGTCACCAGGTTATGTTACCCAGAATCATTTGCAAACCTCACAATTAGACCAAAAAAAACACTTTTTCCTCACATTTCGGTGACAGAACGTTCTGGAATCTGAGAGGAGCCTCAAATTTCTTTCCACCCAGCGTTCCTCCAAGTCTCCAGATAAAAAGGTACCTCACTTGTGTGGGTAGGCCTAGCCCCTGCAAAAGGAAATGCCCCAAAACACAACGTGGACACATCACATTTTCCCAAAGAAAACAGAGCTGTTTTTTGCAAAAAGCCTAGCTGTGGATAATGGCATCTAGCTCAGACGGCACCTAGGGAAACCTACCAAACCTGTGCAGTTTTAAAAATTAGACACCTAGGGGAATCAAGGATGGGGTGACTTGTGGGGCTCTCACCAGGTTCTGTTACCCAGAATACATCGCAAACCTCAAAATGTGACAAAAAATACTTTTTCCTCACATTTCGGTGACAGAATGTTCTGGAATCGGGAAAGGAGCCACAAATTTCCTTCTACCCAGCATTCCCCCAAGTGTCCTGATAAAAATGGTACCTCACTTGTGTGGGTAGGCCTAGTGTCTGTGAAAGGAAATGTCACATAACACAACGTGGACACATCACATTTTCCCAAAGAAAACAGAGCTGTTTTTTGCAAAGTGCCTAGCTTTGGATTTTGGCCTCTAGCTCAGCCGGCACCTAGGGAGACCTACCAAACATGTGCATTTTTTAAAACTAGACATCTAGGGGAATCCAAGCTGGGGTGACCTGTGGGGCTCTCACTGGGTTCTGTTACCCAGAATACATCGCAAACCTCAAAATGTGACAAAAAATACTTTTTCCTCACATTTCGGTGACAGAATGTTCTGGAATCGGAGAGGAGCCACGAATTTCCTTTTACCCAGCATTCCCCAAAGTCTCCGGGTAAAAATGGTACCTCACTTGTGTGGGTAGGCCTAGTGCCCGTGAAAGGAAATGCCCTAAAACACAATGTGGACACATCTCATTGTCCCCCCCCCCAAAAAGACCTGTTTTTTGCAAAGTGCCTAGCTGTGGTTTTTAGCCTCTAGCTCAGCCGGCACCTAGGGAGACCTACCAAACCTGTGCATTTGTTAAAACTAGACATCTAGGGTAATACAAGCTGGGGTGACCTGTGGGGCTCTCACCAGGTTTTGTTACCCAGAATCCTTTGCAAACCTCACAATTTGACCAAAAACACTTTTTCCTCACATTTCAGTGACAGAAAGTTCTGGAATCTGAGAGGAGCCACTAATTTCCTTCCACCCAGTGTTCCCCCAAGTCTCCCAATATAAATGGTACCTCACTTGTGAAGGTAGGCCTAGTGCCTGCGAAAGGAAATGCCCCAAAACACAATGCGGACACATCACATTTTCCCAAAGAAAACAGAGCTGTTTTTTGCAAAGTGCCTAGCTGTGGATTTTGGCCTCTACCTCACACGGCATCTAAGGAAACCTACCAAACCTGTACATTTTTGAAAACTGACACCTAGGGGAATCCAAGCTGGGGTGACTTGTGGGGCTGTCACCAGGTTATGTTACCCAGAATCATTTGAAAATTAGGCCAAAAAAAACACTTTTTCCTTATATTTCGGTGACAGAACGTTCTGGAATCTGAGAGGAGCCACAAATTTCCTTCCACCTAGCGTTCCCCCAAGTCTCCAGATAAAAAGGTACCTCACTTGTGTGGGTAGGCATAGTCCCTGCAAAAGGAAATGCCCCAAAACACAATGTGGACAAATCACATTTTCCCAAAGAAAACAGAGCTGTTTTTTGCAAAAAGCCTAGCTGTGGATAATGGCATCTAGCTCAGACGGCACCTAGGGAAACCTACCAAACCTGTGCAGTTTTAAAAATAAGACACCTAGGGGAATCAAGGATGGGGTGACTTGTGGGGCTCTCACCAGGTTCTGTTACCCAGAATACATCGCAAACCTCAAAATGTGACAAAAAATACTTTTTCCTCACATTTCGGTGACAGAATGTTCTGGAATCTGAGAGGAGCAACGAATTTCCTTTTACCCAGCATTCCCCAAAGTCTCTTGGTAAAAATGGTACCTCACTTGTGTGGGGAGGCCTAGTGCCCGCGAAAGGAAATGCCCCAAAACACAATGTGGACACATCTCATTGTCCCCCCAAAAAACAGACCTGTTTTTTGCAAAGTGCCTAGCTGTGGTTTTTGGCCTCTAGCTCAGCCGGCACCTAGGGAAACCAACCAAACCTGTGCATTTTTTAAAACTAGACATCTAGGGTAATACAAGCTGGGGTGACCTGTGGGGCTCTCACCAGGTTTTGTTACCCAGAATCCTTTGCAAACCTCACAATTTGACCAAAAACACTTTTTCCTCACATTTCAGTGACAGAAAGTTCTGGAATCTGAGAGGAGCCACTAATATCCTTCCACCCAGTGTTCCCCCAAGTCGCCCAATAAAAATTGTACCTCACTTGTGAAGGTAGGCCTAGTGCCTGCGAAAGGAAATGCCCCAAAACACAATGCGGACACATCACATTTTCCCAAAGAAAACAGAGCTGTTTTATGCAAAGTGCCTAGCTGTGGATTTTGGCCTCTAGCTCAGATGGCACCTAAGGAAATCTACCAAACCTGTGCATTTTTGAAAACTGACACCTAGGGGAATCCAAGCTGGGGTGACTTGTGGGGCTGTCACCAGGTTATGTTACCCAGAATCATTTGCAAACCTCACAATAAGGCCAAAAAAACCACTTTTTCCTCACATTTCGGTGACAGAACGTTCTGGAATCTGAGAGGAGCCACAAATTTCCTTCCACCCAGCGTTCCTCCAAGTCTCCAGATAAAAAGGTACCTCACTTGTGTGGGTAGGCCTAGCCCCTGCAAAAGGAAATGCCCCAAAACACAACGTGGACACATCACATTTTCCCAAAGAAAACAGAGCTCTTTTTTACAAAGTGCCTAGCTGTGGATTATGGCCTCTAGCTCAGCGAGCACCTAGGGAAACCTACCAAACCTGTGCAGTTTTGAAAATTAGACACCTAGGGGAATCAATGATGGGGTGATTTGTGGGGCCTCACCAGGCTCTGTTACCCAGAATACATCGCAAACCTCAAAATGTGACAAACAAATACTTTTTCCTTACATTTCGGGGAGAGAAAGTTCTGGAATCTGAGAGGAGCCACAAATTTCCTTCTACCCAGCATTCCCCCAAGTCTCCTGATAAAAATGGTACCTCACTTGTGTGGGTAGGCCTAGTGTCTGTGAAAGGAAATGTCACATAACACAACGTGGACACATCACATTTTCCCAAAGAAAACAGAGCTGTTTTTTGCAAAGTGCCTAGCTGTGGATTTTGGCCTCTACCTCAGACGGCATCTAAGGAAACCTACCAAACCTGTGCATTTTTTAAAACTAGACACCTATGGGAATCCAAGCAGGGGTGACTTGTGGGGCTCTCAACAGGTTCTGTTACCCAGAACCCTTTGCAAACCTCACAATTAGGCCAAAAAAAACACTTTTTCCTTACATTTCGGTGACAGAACGTTCTGGAATCTGAGAGGAGCCACAAATTTCCTTCCACCTAGCGTTCCTCCAAGTCTCCAGATAAAAAGGTACCTCACTTGTGTGGATTGGCATAGTCCCTGCAAAAGGAAATGCCCCAAAACACAATGTGGACAAATCACATTTTCCCAAAGAAAACAGAGCTGTTTTTTGCAAAAAGCCTAGCTGTGGATAATGGCATCTAGCTCAGACGACACCTAGGGAAACCTACCAAACCTGTGCAGTTTTACAAATTAGACACCTAGGGGAATCAAGGATGGGGTGACTTGTGGGGCTCTCACCAGGTTCTGTTACCCAGAATACATCGCAAACCTCAAAATGTGACAAAAAATACTTTTTCTTCACATTTCGGTGACAGAATGTTCTGGAATCTGAGAGGAGCAATGAATTTCCTTTTACCCAGCATTCCCCAAAGTCTCCTGGTAAAAATGGTACCTCACTTGTGAGGGGAGGCCTAGTGCCCGCGAAAGGAAATGCCATAAAACACAATGTGGACACATCTCATTGTCCCCCCAAAAAACAGACCTGTTTTTTGCAAAGTGCCTAGCTGTGGTTTTTGGCCTCTAGCTCAGCCGGCACCTAGGGAGACCTACCAAACCTGTGCATTTTTTAAAACTAGACATCTAGGGTAATACAAGCTGGGGTGACCTGTGGGGCTCTCACCAGGTTTTGTTACCCAGAATCCTTTGCAAACCTCACAATTTGACCAAAAACACTTTTTCCTCACATTTCAGTGACAGAAAGTTCTGGAATCTGAGAGGAGCCACTATATTCCTTCCACCAAGTGTTCCCCCAAGTCTCCCAATAAAAATGGTACCTCACTTGTGAAGGTAGGCCTAATGCCTGCGAAAGGAAATGCCCTAAAACACAATGTGGACACATCACATTTTCCCAAAGAAAACAGAGCTGTTTTTTGCAAAGTGCCTAGCTGTGGATTTTGGCCTCTACCTCACACGGCATATAAGGAAACCTACCAAACCTGTGCATTTTTGAAAACTGACATCTAGGGGAATCCAAGCTGGGATGACTTGTGGGGCTGTCACCAGGTTATGTTACCCAGAATCATTTGAAAACCTCACAATTAGGCCAAAAAAACCACTTTTTCCTCACATTTCGGTGACAGAACGTTCTGGAATCTGAGAGGAGCCACAAATTTCCTTCCACCCAGCGTTCCTCCAAATCTCCAGATAAAACGGTACCTCACTTGTGTGGGTAGGCCTAGCCCCTGCAAAAGGAAATGCCCCAAAACACAACGTGGACACATCACATTTTCCCAAAGAAAACAGAGCTCTTTTTTACAAAGTGCCTAGCTGTGGATTATGGCCTCTAGCTCAGCGAGCACCTAGGGAAACCTACCAAACCTGTGCAGTTTTGAAAATTAGACACCTAGGGGAATCAACGATGGGGTGATTTGTGGGGCCTCACCAGGTTCTGTTACCCAGAATACATCGCAACCTCAAAATGTGACAAACAAATACTTTTTCCTCACATTTCGGTGAGAGAAAGTTCTGGAATCTGAGAGGAGCCACAAATTTCCTTCTACCCAGCATTCCCCCAAGTCTCCTGATAAAAATGGTACCTCCACTTGTGTGGGTAGGCCCTAGTGGTCTGTGAAAGGAAATGTCACATAACACAACGTGGACACATCACATTTTCCAAAAGAAAACAGAGCTGATTTTTTGCAAAGTGCCCAGCTGTGGAATTTTGGCCTCTAGCTCAGCCGGCACCTAGGGAGACCTACCAAACCTGTGCATTTTTTGAAAACTAGACATCTAGGGGAATCCAAGCTGGGGTGACCTGTGGGGCTCTCACTGGGTTCTGTTACCCAGAATCCTTTGCAAACCTCACAATTTGACCAAAACACTTTTCCCTCTCAATTCAGTGACAGAAAGTTCTGGAATCTGAGAGGAGCCACTAATTCCTTCCACCCACATTCCCCCAAGTCTCCCAATAAAAATGGTACCTCATATGTGGGTAGGCCTAGTGGCGCCTGCGAAAGGAAATGTCACATAACACAGCGTGGACACATCACATTTTCCCAAAGAAAACAGAGCGTTTTTTTGCAAAGTTCCTAGCTGTGGATTTTGGCCTCTACCTCAGACGGCATCTAAGGAAACCTACCAAACCTGTGCATTTTTTAAAACTAGACACCTAGGGGAATCCAAGCTGGGGTGACTTGTGGGGCTCTCACCAGGTTCTGTTACCCAGAACCCTTTGCAACCTCACAATTAGGCCAAAAAACCCACTTTTTCCTACTTTTCGGTGACAGAACGTTCTGGAATCTGAGAGGAGCCACAAATTTCCTTCCGCCCAGTGTTCCCCCAAGTCTCCCAATAAAAATGGTACCTCACTTGTGAAGGTAGGCCTAGTGCCTGCGAAAGGAAATGCCCAAAACACAATGCGGCTACATCACATTTTCCCAAAGAAAACAGAGCTGTTTTATGCAAAGTGCCTAGCTGTGGACTTTTGGCCTCTACCTCACACGCATCTAAGGAAACCTACCAAACCCTAGTGCATTTTTGAAAACTGACATCTAGGGGAATCCAAGCTGGGATGACTTGTGGGGCTGTCACCAGGTTATGTTACCCAGAATCATTTGAAAACCTCACAATAGGCCAAAAAAACCACTTTTTCCTCACATTTCGGTGACAGAACGTTCTGGAATCTGAGAGGAGCCACAAATTTCCTTCCACCCAGCGTTCTCCAAATCTCCAGATAAAACGGTACCTCACTTGTGTGGGTAGGCCTAGCCCCTGCAAAAGGAAATGCCCCAAAACACAACGTGGACACATCACATTTTCCCAAAGAAAACAGAGCTCTTTTTTACAAAGTGCCTAGCTGTGGATTATGGCCTCTAGCTCAGCGAGCACCTAGGGGAAACCTACCAAACCTGTGCAGTTTTGAAAATTAGACACCTAGGGGAATCAACGAATGGGGTGATTTGTGGGGCCTCACCAGGTTCTGTTACCCAGAATACATCGCAAACCTCAAATGTGACAAACAAATACTTTTTCCTCACATTTCGGTGAGAGAAAGTTCTGGAATCTGAGAGGAGCCACAAATTTCCTTCTACCCAGCATTCCCCCAAGTCTCCTGATAAAAATGGTACCTCACTTGTGTGGGTAGGCCTAGTGTCTGTGAAAGGAAATGTCACATAACACAACGTGGACACATCACATTTTCCAAAAGAAAACAGAGCTGTTTTTTGCAAAGTGCCCAGCTGTGGATTTTGGCCTCTAGCTCAGCCGGCACCTAGGGAGACCTACCAAACCTGTGCATTTTTGAAAACTAGACATCTAGGGGAATCCAAGCTGGGGGACCTGTGGGGCTCTCACTGGGTTCTGTTACCCAGAATCCTTTGCAAACCTCACAATTGACCAAAACACTTTTCCCTCTCAATTCAGTGACAGAAAGTTCTGGAATCTGAGAGGAGCCACTAATTCCTTCCACCCAGCATTCCCCCAAGTCTCCCAATAAAAATGGTACCTCATATGTGGGTAGGCCCTAGTGCCTGCGAAAGGAAATGTCACATAACACAGCGTGGACACATCACATTTTCCCCAAAGAAAACAGAGCGTTTTTTTGCAAAGTGCCTAGCTGTGGATTTTGGCCTCTACCTCAGACGGCATCTAAGGAAACCTACCAAACCTGTGCAATTTTTTAAAACTAGACACCTAGGGGAATCCAAGCTGGGGTGACTTGTGGGGCTCTCACCAGGTTCTGTTACCCAGAACCCTTTGCAAACCTCACAATTAGGGCCAAAAAACCCACTTTTTCCTTACATTACGGTGACAGAACGTTCTGGAATCTGAGAGGAGCCACAAATTTCCTTCCGCCCAGTGTACCCCCAAGTCTCCAATAAAAATGGTACCTCACTTGTGAAGGTAGGCCTAGTGCCTGCGAAAGGAAATGCCCCAAAACACAATGCGGACACATCACATTTTCCCAAAGAAAACAGAGCTGTTTTATGCAGTGCCTAGCTGTGGATTTTGGCCTCTAGCTCAGATGGCACCTAAGAAACCTACCAAACCTGTGCATTTTTGAAAACTGACACCTAGGGGAATCCAAGCTGGGGTGACTTGTGGGGCTGTCACCAGGTTATGTTACCCAGAATCATTTGCAAACCTCACAATTAGGCCAAAAAAAACACTTTTTCCTCACATTTCGGTGACAGAACGTTCTGGAATCTGAGAGGAGCCTCAAATTTCTTTCCACCCAGCGTTCCTCCAAGTCTCCAGATAAAAAGGTACCTCACTTGTGTGGGTAGGCCTAGCCCCTGCAAAAGGAAATGCCCCCAAAACACAACGTGGACACATCACATTTTCCCAAAGAAACAGAGCTGTTTTTTGCAAAAAGCCTAGCTGTGGATAATGGCATCTAGCTCAGACTGGCACCTAGGGAAACCTACCAAACCTGTGCAGTTTTAAAAATTAGACACCTAGGGGAATCAAGGATGGGGTGACTTGTGGGGCTCTCACCAGGTTCTGTTACCCAGAATACATCGCAAACCTCAAAATGTGACAAAAAATACTTTTTCCTCACATTTCGGTGACAGAATGTTCTGGAATCGGAGAGGAGCCACAAATTTCCTTCTACCCAGCATTCCCCCAAGTGTCCTGATAAAAAATGGTACCTCACTTGTGTGGGTAGGCCTAGTGTCTGTGAAAGGAAATGTCACATAACACAACGTGGACACATCACATTTTCCCAAAGAAAACAGAGCTGTTTTTTGCAAAGTGCCTAGCTGTGGATTTTGGCCTCTAGCTCAGCCGGCACCTAGGGAGACCTACCAAACATGTGCATTTTTAAAACTAGACATCTAGGGGAATCCAAGCTGGGGTGACCTGTGGGGCTCTCACTGGGTTCTGTTACCAGAATACATCGCAAACCTCAAATGTGACAAAAAATACTTTTTCCTCACATTTCGGTGACAGAATGTTCTGGAATCGGAGAGGAGCCACGAATTTCCTTTTACCCAGCATTCCCCAAAGTCTCCGGGTAAAAATGGTACCTCACTTGTGTGGGTAGGCCTAGTGCCCGTGAAAGGAAATGCCCTAAAACACAATGTGGACACATCTCATTGTCCCCCCCCAAAAAAGACCTGTTTTTTGCAAAGTGCCTAGCTGTGGTTTTTAGCCTCTAGCTCAGCCGGGCACCTAGGGAGACCTACCAAACCTGTGCATTTGTTAAAACTAGACATCTAGGGTAATACAAGCTGGGGTGACCTGTGGGGCTCTCACCAGGTTTTGTTACCCAGAATCCTTTGCAAACCTCAATTTGACCAAAAACACTTTTTCCTCACATTTCAGTGACAGAAAGTTCTGGAATCTGAGAGGAGCCACTAATTTCCTTCCACCCAGTGTTCCCCCAAGTCTCCCAATATAAATGGTACCTCACTTGTGAAGGTAGGCCTAGTGCCCTGCGAAAGGAAATGCCCCAAAACACAATGCGGACACATCACATTTTCCAAAGAAAACAGAGCTGTTTTTTGCAAAGTGCCTAGCTGTGGATTTTGGCGGCCTCTACCTCACACGGCATCTAAGGAAACCTACCAAACCTGTACATTTTGAAAACTGACACCTAGGGGAATCCAAGCTGGGGTGACTTGTGGGGCTGTCACCAGGTTATGTTACCCAGAATCATTTGAAAATTAGGCCAAAAAAAACACTTTTTCCTTATATTTCGGTGACAGAACGTTCTGGAATCTGAGAGGAGCCACAAATTTCCTTCCACCTAGCGTTCCCCAAGTCTCCAGATAAAAAGGTACCTCACTTGTGTGGGTAGGCATAGTCCCTGCAAAAGGAAATGCCCCAAAACACAATGTGGACAAATCACATTTTCCCAAAGAAAACAGAGCTGTTTTTTGCAAAAAGCCTAGCTGTGGATAATGACATCTAGCTCAGACGGCACCTAGGGAAACCTACCAAACCTGTGCAGTTTTAAAAATAAGACACCTAGGGGAATCAAGGATGGGGTGACTTGTGGGGCTCTCACCAGGTTCTGTTACCCAGAATACATCGCAAACCTCAAAATGTGACAAAAAATACTTTTTCCTCACATTTCGGTGACAGAATGTTCTGGAATCTGAGAGGAGCAACGAATTTCCTTTTACCCAGCATTCCCCAAAGTCTCTTGGTAAAAATGGTACCTCACTTGTGTGGGAGGCCTAGTGCCCGCGAAAGGAAATGCTCCAAAACACAATGTGGACACATCTCATTGTCCCCCCAAAAAACAGACCTGTTTTTTGCAGAGCAGTGCTAGAGCTGTGGTTTTTGGCCTCTAGCTCAGCCGGCACCTAGGGAAACCAACCAAACCTGTGCATTTTTTAAAACTAGACATCTAGGGTAATACAAGCTGGGGTGACCTGTGGGGCTCTCACCAGGTTTTGTTACCCAGAATCCTTTGCAAACCTCACAATTTGACCAAAAACACTTTTTCCTCACATTTCAGTGACAGAAAGTTCTGGAATCTGAGAGGAGCCACTAATATCCTTCCACCCAGTGTTCCCCCAAGTCGCCCAATAAAAATTGTACCTCACTTGTGAAGGTAGGCCTAGTGCCTGCGAAAGGAAATGCCCCAAAACACAATGCGGACACATCACATTTTCCCAAAGAAAACAGAGCTGTTTTATGCAAAGTGCCTAGCTGTGGATTTTGGCCTCTAGCTCAGATGGCACCTAAGGAAATCTACCAAACCTGTGCATTTTTGAAAACTGACACCTAGGGGAATCCAAGCTGGGGTGACTTGTGGGGCTGTCACCAGGTTATGTTACCCAGAATCATTTGCAAACCTCACAATAAGGCCAAAAAAAACCACTTTTTCCTCACATTTCGGTGACAGAACGTTCTGGAATCTGAGAGGAGCCACAAATTTCCTTCCACCCAGCGTTCCTCCAAGTCTCCAGATAAAAAGGTACCTCACTTGTGTGGGTAGGCCTAGCCCCTGCAAAAGGAAATGCCCCAAAACACAACGTGGACACATCACATTTTCCCAAAGAAAACAGAGCTCTTTTTTACAAAGTGCCTAGCTGTGGATTATGGCCTCTAGCTCAGCGAGCACGGAAACCTACCAAACCTGTGCAGTTTTGAAAATTAGACACCTAGGGGAATCAATGATGGGGTGATTTGTGGGGCCTCACCAGGCTCTGTTACCCAGAATACATCGCAAACCTCAAAATGTGACAAACAAATACTTTTTCCTTACATTTCGGGGAGAGAAAGTTCTGGAATCTGAGAGGAGCCACAAATTTCCTTCTACCCAGCATTCCCCCAAGTCTCCTGATAAAAATGGTACCTCACTTGTGTGGGTAGGCCTAGTGTCTGTGAAAGGAAATGTCACATAACACAACGTGGACACATCACATTTTCCCAAAGAAAACAGAGCTGTTTTTTGCAAAGTGCCTAGCTGTGGATTTTGGCCTCTACCTCAGACGGCATCTAAGGAAACCTACCAAACCTGTGCATTTTTTAAAACTAGACACCTATGGGAATCCAAGCAGGGGTGACTTGTGGGGCTCTCAACAGGTTCTGTTACCCAGAACCCTTTGCAAACCTCACAATTAGGCCAAAAAAAACACTTTTTCCTTACATTTCGGTGACAGAACGTTCTGGAATCTGAGAGGAGCCACAAATTTCCTTCCACCTAGCGTTCCTCCAAGTCTCCAGATAAAAAGGTACCTCACTTGTGTGGGTAGGCATAGTCCCTGCAAAAGGAAATGCCCCAAAACACAATGTGGACAAATCACATTTTCCCAAAGAAAACAGAGCTGTTTTTTGCAAAAAGCCTAGCTGTGGATAATGGCATCTAGCTCAGACGACACCTAGGGAAACCTACCAAACCTGTGCAGTTTTACAAATTAGACACCTAGGGGAATCAAGGATGGGGTGACTTGTGGGGCTCTCACCAGGTTCTGTTACCCAGAATACATCGCAAACCTCAAAATGTGACAAAAAATACTTTTTCTTCACATTTCGGTGACAGAATGTTCTGGAATCTGAGAGGAGCAACGAATTTCCTTTTACCCAGCATTCCCCAAAGTCTCCTGGTAAAAATGGTACCTCACTTGTGAGGGGAGGCCTAGTGCCCGCGAAAGGAAATGCCATAAAACACAATGTGGACACATCTCATTGTCCCCCCAAAAAACAGACCTGTTTTTTGCAAAGTGCCTAGCTGTGGTTTTTGGCCTCTAGCTCAGCCGGCACCTAGGGAGACCTACCAAACCTGTGCATTTTTTAAAACTAGACATCTAGGGTAATACAAGCTGGGGTGACCTGTGGGGCTCTCACCAGGTTTTGTTACCCAGAATCCTTTGCAAACCTCACAATTTGAACAAAAACACTTTTTCCTCACATTTCAGTGACAGAAAGTTCTGGAATCTGAGAGGAGCCACTATATTCCTTCCACCAAGTGTTCCCCCAAGTCTCCCAATAAAAATGGTACCTCACTTGTGAAGGTAGGCCTAATGCCTGCGAAAGGAAATGCCCTAAAACACAATGTGGACACATCACATTTTCCCAAAGAAAACAGAGCTGTTTTTTGCAAAGTGCCTAGCTGTGGATTTTGGCCTCTACCTCACACGGCATATAAGGAAACCTACCAAACCTGTGCATTTTTGAAAACTGACATCTAGGGGAATCCAAGCTGGGATGACTTGTGGGGCTGTCACCAGGTTATGTTACCCAGAATCATTTGAAAACCTCACAATTAGGCCAAAAAAACCACTTTTTCCTCACATTTCGGTGACAGAACGTTCTGGAATCTGAGAGGAGCCACAAATTTCCTTCCACCCAGCGTTCCTCCAAATCTCCAGATAAAACGGTACCTCACTTGTGTGGGTAGGTCTAGCCCCTGCAAAAGGAAATGCCCCAAAACACAACGTGGACACATCACATTTTCCCAAAGAAAACAGAGCTCTTTTTTACAAAGTGCCTAGCTGTGGATTATGGCCTCTAGCTCAGCGAGCACCTAGGGAAACCTACCAAACCTGTGCAGTTTTGAAAATTAGACACCTAGGGGAATCAACGATGGGGTGATTTGTGGGGCCTCACCAGGTTCTGTTACCCAGAATACATCGCAAACCTCAAAATGTGACAAACAAATACTTTTTCCTCACATTTCGGTGAGAGAAAGTTCTGGAATCTGAGAGGAGCCACAAATTTCCTTCTACCCAGCATTCCCCCAAGTCTCCTGATAAAAATGGTACCTCACTTGTGTGGGTAGGCCTAGTGTCTGTGAAAGGAAATGTCACATAACACAACGTGGACACATCACATTTTCCAAAAGAAAACAGAGCTGTTTTTTGCAAAGTGCCCAGCTGTGGATTTTGGCCTCTAGCTCAGCCGGCACCTAGGGAGACCGACCAAACCTGTGCATTTTTGAAAACTAGACATCTAGGGGAATCCAAGCTGGGGTGACCTGTGGGGCTCTCACTGGGTTCTGTTACCCAGAATCCTTTGCAAACCTCACAATTTGACCAAAACACTTTTCCCTCTCAATTCAGTGATAGAAAGTTCTGGAATCTGAGAGGAGCCACTAATTTCCTTCCACCCAGCATTCCCCCAAGTCTCCCAATAAAAATGGTACCTCATATGTGGGTAGGCCTAGTGCCTGCGAAAGGAAATGTCACATAACACAGCGTGGACACATCACATTTTCCCAAAGAAAACAGAGCGTTTTTTTGCAAAGTGCCTAGCTGTGGATTTTGGCCTCTACCTCAGACGGCATCTAAGGAAACCTACCAAACCTGTGCATTTTTTAAAACTAGACACCTAGGGGAATCCAAGCTGGGGTGACTTGTGGGGCTCTCACCAGGTTCTGTTACCCAGAACCCTTTGCAAACCTCACAATTAGGCCAAAAAACCCACTTTTTCCTTACATTTCGGTGACAGAACGTTCTGGAATCTGAGAGGAGCCACAAATTTCCTTCCGCCCAGTGTTCCCCCAAGTCTCCCAATAAAAATGGTACCTCACTTGTGTGGGTAGGCCTAGTGTCTGTGAAAGGAAATGTCACATAACACAACATGGACACATCACATTTTCCCAAAGAAAACAGGGCTGTTTTTTGCAAAGTGCCTAGCTGTGGATTTTGGCCTCTACCTCAGACGGCATCTAAGGAAACCTACCAAACCTGTGCATTTTTTAAAACTAGACACCTAGGGGAATCCAAGCAGGGGTGACTTGTGGGGCTCTCACCAGGTTCTGTTACCCAGAACCCTTGCAAACCTCACAATTAGGCCAAAAAAACCACTTTTTCCACACATTTCGGTGACAGGATGTTCTGGAATCTGAGAGGAGCCACAAATTTCCTTCCACCTAGCGTTCCCCCAAGTCTCCAGATGAAAAGGTACCTCACTTGTGTGGGTAGGCATAGTCCGTGCAAAAGGAAATGCCCCAAAACACAATGTGGACTAATCACATTTTTCCCAAAAAAACAGACCTATTTTTTGCAAAGTGCCTAGCTGTGGATTTTAGCCTCTAGCTCAGCCGGCACCTAGGGAGAACTACCAAACCTGTGCATTTTGTAAAACTAGACATCTAGGGGAATCCAAGCTGGGGTGACCTGTGGGGCTCTCACTGGGTTCTGTTACCCAGAATCCTTTGCAAACCTCACAATTTGACCAAACACACTTTTCCCTCTCAATTCAGTGACAGAAAGTTCTGGAATCTGAGAGGAGCCACTCATTTCCTTCCACCCAGCATTCCCCCAAGTTTCCCAATAAAAATGGTACCTCACTTGTGTGGGTAGGCCTAGTGCCTGCGGAAGGAAATGTCACATAACACAACGTGGACACATCACAATTTTCCAAAGAAAACAGAGCTGTTTTTTGCAAAGTGCCTAGCTGTGGATTTTGGCCTCTACCTCAGACGGCATCTAAGGAAACCTACCAAACCTGTGCATTTTGTAAAACTAGTCACCTAGTGGAATCCAAGCTGGGGTGACTTGTGGGGCTCTTACCAGGTTCTGTTACCCAGAACCCTTTGCAAACCTCACAATTAGGCCAAAGAAAACACTTTTTCCTCACATTGCCGTGACAGAACGTTCTGGAATCTGAGAGGAGCCACAAATTTCCTTCCACCTAGTGCTCCCCCAAGTCTCCAGATAAAAAGATACCTCACTTGTGTGGGTGGGCATAGTCCCTGCAAAAGGAAATGCCCCAAAACAGAATGTGGACAAATCACATTTTCCCAAAGAAAACAGAGCTGTTTTTTGCAAAGAGCCTAGCAGTGGATAATGGCATCTAGCTCAGCCGGCAACAAGGGAAACCTACTAAACCAGTGCAGTTTTGACAACTAGACACCTAGGGGAATCCAGGATGGGGTGACTTGTGGGGCTCTCACCAGGTTCTGTTACCCAGAATACATCGCAAACCTCAAAATGTGACACAAAAACACTTTTTGCACACATTTCGGTGACAGAAAGTTCTGGAATCTGAGAGGAGCAACGAATTTCCTTTTACCCAGCATTCCCCCAAGTCTCCTGGTAAAAATGGTACCTCACTTGTGTGGGTAGGCCTAGTGCCCTCGAAAGGAAATGCCCCAAAACACAATGTGGACACATCTCATTTTCCCCCCAAAAAACAGACCTGTTTTTTGCAAAGTGCCTAGCTGTGGTTTTTGGCCTCTAGCTCAGCCGGCACCTAGGGAAACCTACCAAACCTGTGCATTTTTTTAAAGTAGACATTTAGGGGAATACAAGCTGGGGTGACCTGTGGGGCTCTCACCAGGTTTTGTTACCCAGAATCCTTTGCAAACCTCACAATTTGACCAAAAACATTTTTTCCTCACATTTCAGTGACAGAAAGTTCTGGAATCTGAGAGGAGCCACTAATTTCCTTCCACCCAGTGTTCCCCCAGGTCTCCCAATAAAAATGGTACCTCACTGGTGAAGGTAGGCCTAGTGCCTGTGAAAGGAAATGCCCCAAAACACAATGCGGACACATCACATTTTCCCAAAGAAAACAGAGCTGTTTTATGCAAAGTGCCTAGCTGTGGATTTTGGCCTCTAGCTCAGATGGCACCTAAGGAAACCTACCAAACCTGTGCATTTTTGAAAACTGACACCTAGGGGAATCCAAGCTGGGATGACTTGTGGGGCTGTCACCAGGTTATGTTACCCAGAATCATTTGCAAACCTCAAAATTAGGCCAAAAAATTACTTTTTCCTCACATTTCGGTGACAGAAAGTTCTGGAATCTGAGAGGAGCAACGAATTTCCTTCCACCCAGCGTTCCCCCAAGTCTACTGGTAAAAATGGTACCTCACTTGTGTGGGTAGGCCTAGTGCCCACGAAAGGAAATGCCCCAAAACACAATGTGGGCACATCTCATTTTCCCCCCAAAAAACAGACCTGTTTTTTGCAAAGTGCCTAGCTGTGGTTTTTGGCCTCTAGCTCAGATGGCACCTAAGGAAACCTACCAAACCTGTGCATTTTTGAAAACTGACACCTAGGGGAATCCAAGCTGGGGTGACTTGTGGGGCTGTCACCAGGTTATGTTACCCAGAATCATTTGCAAACCTCACAATTAGGCCAAAAAACCCACTTTTTCCTCACATTTCGGTGACAGAACGTTCTGGAATCTGAGATGAGCCACAAATGTCCTCCCACCCAGCGTTCCCCCAAGTCTCCAGATAAAAAGGTACCTCACTTGTGTGGGTAGGCCTAGCCCCTGCAAAAGGAAATGCCCCAAAACACAACGTGGACACATCACATTTTCCCAAAGAAAACAGAGCTCTTTTTTACAAAGTGCCTAGCTGTGGATTATGGCCTCTAGCTCAGCGAGCACCTAGGGAAACCTACCAAACCTGTGCAGTTTAAAAAATTAGACACCTAGGGGAATCAAGGATGGGGTGAATTGTGGGGATCTCACCAGGTTCTGTAACCCAGAATACATCGCAAACCTCAAAATGTGACAAACAAATACTTTTTTCTCACATTTCGGTGAGAGAAAGTTCTGGAATCTGAGAGGAGCCACAAATTTCCTTCCACCCAGCATTCCCCCAAGTCTCCTAATAAAAATGGTACCTCACTTGTGTGGGTAGGCCTAGTGCCCGTGAAAGGAAATGCCCCATAACACAATGTGGACACATCACATTTTTCCCCAAAAAACAGACCTTTTTTTTGCAAAGAGCCTAGCTGTGGATAATGGAATCTAGCTCAGCCGGCACCTAGGGAAACCTACCAAATCTGTGCAGTTTTGACAACTAGACACCTAGGGGAATCCAGGATGGGGTGACTTGTGGGGCTCTCACCAGGTTCTGTTACCCAGAATACATTGCAAACCTCAAAATGTGACAAAAAAATACTTTTTCCGCATATTTCGGTGACAGAAAGTTCTGGAATCTGAGAGGAGCAACAAATTTCCTTTTACCCAGCATTCCCCCAAGTCTACTGGTAAAAATGGTACCTCACTTGTGTGGGTAGGCCTAGTGCCCGCGAAAGGAAATGCCCCAAAACACAATGTGGACACATCTCATTTTCCCCCCAAAAAACAGACCTGTTTTTTGCAAAGTGCCTAGCTGTGGTTTTTGGCCTCTAGCTCAGCCGGCACCTAGGGAAACCTACCAAACCTGTGCATTTTTTAAAACTAGACATCTAGGGTAATACAAGCTGGGGTGACCTGTGGGGCTCTCACCAGGTTTTGTTACCCAGAATCCTTTGCAAACCTCACAATTTGACCAAAAACACTTTTTTCTCACATTTCAGTGACAGAAAGTTCTGGAATCTGAGAGGAGCCACTAATTTCCTTCCACCCAGTGTTCCCCCAAGTCTCCCAATAAAAATGGTACCTTACTTGTGAAGGTAGGCCTAGTGCCTGCAAAAGGAAATGCCCCATAACACAATGTGGACACATCACATTTTTCCCCAAAAAACAGACCTGTTTTTTGCAAAGAGCCTAGCTGTGGATAATGAAATCTAGCTCAGCCGGCACCTAGGGAAACCTACCAAACCTGTGCAGTTTTGACAACTAGACACCTAGGGGAATCCAGGATGGGGTGAATTGTGGGGCTCTCACCAGGTTCTATAACCCCGAATACATCGCAAACCTCAAAATGTGACAAACAAATACTTTTTTCTCACATTTCGGTGAGAGAAAGTTCTGGAATCTGAGAGGAGCCACAAATTTCCTTCCACCCAGCATTCCCCCAAGTCTCCTGATAAAAATGGTACCTCACTTGTGTGGGTAGGCCTAGTGCCAGCGAAAGGAAATGCCCCAAAACACAATGTGGACACATCTCATTTTCCCCCCAAAAAACAAACCTGTTTTTTGCAAAGTGCCTAGCTGTGGTTTTTGGCCTCTAGCTCAGCCGGCACCTAGGGAAACCTACCAAACCTGTGCATTTTTTAAAACTACACATCTAGGGGAATAGAAGCTGGGGTGACCTGTGGGGCTCTCACTGGGTTTTGTTACTCAGAATCCTTTGCAAACCTCACAATTTGACCAAAAACACTTTTTCCTCACATTTCGGTGACAGAACGTTCTGGAATCTGAGAGGAGCCACAAATTTCTTTCCACCTAGCGTTCCCCCAAGTCTCCCAATAAAAAGGTACCTCATTTGTGTGGGTAGGCATAGTCCCTGCAAAAGGAAATGCCCCAAAACACAATGTGGACAAATCACATTTTCCCAAAGAAAACAGAGTTGTTTTTTACAATGAGTCTAGCTGTGGATAATGCCATCTAGCTCAGCCGGCACCTAGGGAAACCTACCAAACCTGTGCAGTTTTGACAACTAGACACCTAGGGGAATCAAGGATGGGGTGACTTGTGGGGCTCTCACCAGGTTCTGTTACCCAGAATACATCGCAAACCTCAAAATGTGACAAACAAATACTTTTTCCTCACATTTCGGTGAGAGAAAGTTCTTGAATCTGAGAGGAGACACAAATTTCCTTCCACCGAGCATTCCCCCAAGTCTCCTGATAAAAATGGTACCTCACTTGTGTGGGTAGGCCTAGTGCCCGTGAAAGGAAATGCCCCATAACACAATGTGGACACATCACATTTTTCCCCAAAAAACAGACCTGTTTTTTGCAAAGAGCCTAGCTGTGGATTTTGGCCTCTAGCTCAGCCTGCACCTAGGGAGACCTACCAATTCTGTGAATTTTTTAAAACTAGACATCAAGGGGAATCCAAGCTGGGGTGACCTGTGGGGCTCTCACCGGGTTCTGTTACCCAGAATCCTTTGCAAACCCCACAATTAGGCCAAAAAAAACACTTTTTCCTCACATTTCGGTGACAGAGCGTTCTGGAATCTGAGAGGAGCCACAAATTTCCTTCCACCTAGCGTTCCCCCAAGTCTCCAGGTAAAAAGGTACCTCACTTGTGTGGGTAGGCATAGTCCCTGCAAAAGGAAATGTCCCAAAACACAATGTGGACAAATCACATTTTCCCAAAGAAAACAGAGCTTTTTTTTGCAAAGAGCCTAGCTGTGGATAATGGCATCTAGCTCAGCCGGCACCTAGGGAAACCTACCAAACCTGTGCAGTTTTGACAACTAGACACCTAGGGGAATCCAGGATGGGGTGACTTGTGGGGCTCTCACCAGGTTCTGTTACCCAGAATACATCGCAAACCTCAAAATGTGACAAAAAAATAATTTTTCCTCAAATTTCGATGACAGAAAGTTCTGGAATCTGAGAGGAGCAACGGATTTCCTTTTACCCAGCATTCCCCCAAGTCTACTGGTAAAAATGGTACCTCACTTGTGTGGGTAGGCCTAGAGCCCGCGAAAGGAACTGCCCCAAAACACAATGCGGACACATCACATTTTCCCAAAGAAAGCAGAGCTGTTTTTTGCAAAGTGCCTAGCTGTGGATTTTGGCCTCTAGCTCAGATGGCACCTAGGGAAACCTACCAAACCTGTGCATTTTTGAAAACTGACACCTAGGGGAATCCAAGCTCGGGTGACTTGTGGGGCTGTCGCCAGGTTATGTTAACCAGAATCATTTGCAAACCTCACAATTAGGCCAAAAAAAACACTTTTTCCTCACATTTCGGTGACAGAACGTTCTGGAATCTGAGAGGAGCCACAAATGTCCTTCCACCCAGCGTTCCCCCAAGTCTCCAGATAAAAAGGTACCTCACTTGTGTGGGTAGGCCTAGCCCCTGCAAAAGGAAATGCCCCAAAACACAACGTGGACACATCACATTTTCCCAAAGAAAACAGAGCTCTTTTTTACAAAGTGCCTAGCTGTGGATTATGGTCTCTAGCTCAGCGAGCACCTAGGGAACCCCACCAAACCTGTGCAGTTTTCAAAATTAGACACCTAGGGGAATCAAGGATGGGGTGAATTGTGGGGCTCTCACCAGGTTCTATAACCCAGAATACATCGCAAACCTCAAAATGTGACAAACAAATACTTTTTTCTCACATTTCGGTGAGAGAAAGTTCTGGAATCTGAGAGGAGCCACAAATTTCCTTCCACCCAGCATTCCCCCAAGTCTCCTGATAAAAATGGTACCTCACTTGTGTGGGTAGGCCTAGTGCCCGCGAAAGGAAATGCCACAAAACACAATGTGGACACATCTCACTTTCCCCCCAAAAAACAAACCTGTTTTTTGCAAAGTGCCTAGCTGTGGTTTTTGGCCTCTAGCTCAGCCGGCACCTAGGGAAACCTACCAAACATGTGCATTTTTTAAAACTAGACATCTAGGGTAATACAAGCTGGGGTGACCTGTGGGGCTCTCACTGGGTTTTGTTACTCAGAATCCTTTGCAAACCTCACAATTTGACCAAAAACACTTTTTCCTCACATTTCGGTGACCGAACGTTCTAGAATCTGAGAGGAGCCACAAATTTCTTTCCACCTAGCGTTCCCCCAAGTCTCCCAATAAAAAGGTACCTCATTTGTGTGGGTAGGCATAGTCCCTGCAAAAGGAAATGCCCCAAAACACAATGTGGACAAATCACATTTTCCCAAAGAAAACAGAGTTGTTTTTTGCAATGAGCCTAGCTGTGGATAATGCCATCTAGCTCAGCCGGCACCTAGGGAAACCTACCAAACCTGTGCAGTTTTGACAACTAGACACCTAGGGGAATCAAGGATGGGGTGACTTGTGGGGCTCTCACCAGGTTCTGTTACCCAGAATACATTGCAAACCTCAAAATGTGACAAACAAATACTTTTTCCTCACATTTCGGTGAGAGAAAGTTCTGGAATCTGAGAGGAGCCACAAATTTCCTTCCACCCAGCATTCCCCCAAGTCTCCTGATAAAAATGGTACCTCACTTGTGTGGGTAGGCCTAGTGCCCGTGAAAAGAAATGCCCCATAACACAATGTGGACACATCACATTTTTCCCCAAAAAACAGACCTGTTTTTTGCAAAGTGCCTAGCTGTGGATTTTTGCCTCTAGCTCAGCCTGCACCTAGGGAGACCTACCAATTCTGTGAATTTTTTAAAACTAGACATCAAGGGGAATCCAAGCTGGGGTGACCTGTGGGGCTCTCACCGGGTTCTGTTACCCAGAATCCTTTGCAAACCCCACAATTAGGCCAAAAAAAACACTTTTTCCTCACATTTCGGTGACAGAACGTTCTGGAATCTGAGAGGAGCCACAAATTTCCTTCCACCTAGCGTTCCCCCAAGTCTACAGGTAAAAAGGTACCTCACTTGTGTGGGTAGGCATAGTCCCTGCAAAAGGAAATGTCCCAAAACACAAAGTGGACAAATCACATTTTCCCAAAGAAAACAGAGCTTTTTTTTGCAAAGAGCCTAGCTGTGGATAATGGCATCTAGCTCAGCCGGCACCTAGGGAAACCTACCAAACCTGTGCAGTTTTGACAACTAGACACCTAGGGGAATCCAGGATGGGGTGACTTGTGGGGCTCTCACCAGGTTCTGTTACCCAGAATACATCGCAAACCTCAAAATGTGACAAAAAAATAATTTTTCCTCAAATTTCGATGACAGAAAGTTCTGGAATCTGAGAGGAGCAACGGATTTCCTTTTACCCAGCATTCCCCCAAGTCTACTGGTAAAAATGGTACCTCACTTGTGTGGGTAGGCCTAGAGCCCGCGAAAGGAAATGCCCCAAAACACAATGCGGACACATCACATTTTCCCAAAGAAAGCAGAGCTGTTTTTTGCAAAGTGCCTAGCTGTGGATTTTGGCCTCTAGCTCAGATGGCACCTAGGGAAACCTACCAAACCTGTGCATTTTTGAAAACTGACACCTAGGGGAATCCAAGCTGGGGTGACTTGTGGGGCTGTCGCCAGGTTATGTTAACCAGAATCATTTGCAAACCTCACAATTAGGCCAAAAAAAACACTTTTTCCTCACATTTCGGTGACAGAACGTTCTGGAATCTGAGAGGAGCCACAAATGTCCTTCCACCCAGCGTTCCCCCAAGTCTCCAGATAAAAAGGTACCTCACTTGTGTGGGTAGGCCTAGCCCCTGCAAAAGGAAATGCCCCAAAACACAACGTGGACACATCACATTTTCCCAAAGAAAACAGAGCTCTTTTTTACAAAGTGCCTAGCTGTGGATTATGGTCTCTAGCTCAGCGAGCACCTAGGGAACCCCACCAAACCTGTGCAGTTTTCAAAATTAGACACCTAGGGGAATCAAGGATGGGGTGAATTGTGGGGCTCTCACCAGGTTCTATAACCCAGAATACATCGCAAACCTCAAAATGTGACAAACAAATACTTTTTTCTCACATTTCGGTGAGAGAAAGTTCTGGAATCTGAGAGGAGCCACAAATTTCCTTCCACCCAGCATTCCCCCAAGTCTCCTGATAAAAATGGTACCTCACTTGTGTGGGTAGGCCTAGTGCCCGCGAAAGGAAATGCCACAAAACACAATGTGGACACATCTCACTTTCCCCCCAAAAAACAAACCTGTTTTTTGCAAAGTGCCTAGCTGTGGTTTTTGGCCTCTAGCTCAGCCGGCACCTAGGGAAACCTACCAAACATGTGCATTTTTTAAAACTAGACATCTAGGGGAATACAAGCTGGGGTGACCTGTGGGGCTCTCACTGGGTTTTGTTACTCAGAATCCTTTGCAAACCTCACAATTTGACCAAAAACACTTTTTCCTCACATTTCGGTGACCGAACGTTCTAGAATCTGAGAGGAGCCACAAATTTCTTTCCACCTAGCGTTCCCCCAAGTCTCCCAATAAAAAGGTACCTCATTTGTGTGGGTAGGCATAGTCCCTGCAAAAGGAAATGCCCCAAAACACAATGTGGACAAATCACATTTTCCCAAAGAAAACAGAGTTGTTTTTTGCAATGAGCCTAGCTGTGGATAATGCCATCTAGCTCAGCCGGCACCTAGGGAAACCTACCAAACCTGTGCAGTTTTGACAACTAGACACCTAGGGGAATCAAGGATGGGGTGACTTGTGGGGCTCTCACCAGGTTCTGTTACCCAGAATACATTGCAAACCTCAAAATGTGACAAACAAATACTTTTTCCTCACATTTCGGTGAGAGAAAGTTCTGGAATCTGAGAGGAGCCACAAATTTCCTTCCACCCAGCATTCCCCCAAGTCTCCTGATAAAAATGGTACCTCACTTGTGTGGGTAGGCCTAGTGCCCGTGAAAAGAAATGCCCCATAACACAATGTGGACACATCACATTTTTCCCCAAAAAACAGACCTGTTTTTTGCAAAGTGCCTAGCTGTGGATTTTTGCCTCTAGCTCAGCCTGCACCTAGGGAGACCTACCAATTCTGTGCATTTTTTAAAACTAGACATCTAGGGGAATCCAAGCTGGGGTGACCTGTGGGGCTCTCACCGGGTTCTGTTACCCAGAATCCTTTGCAAACCCCACAATTAGGCCCAAAAAAACACTTTTTCCTCACATTTCGGTGACAGAACGTTCTGGAATCTGAGAGGAGCCACAAATTTCCTTCCACCTAGCGTTCCCCCAAGTCTACAGGTAAAAAGGTACCTCACTTGTGTGGGTAGGCATAGTCCCTGCAAAAGGAAATGTCCCAAAACACAATGTGGACAAATCACATTTTCCCAAAGAAAACAGAGCTTTTTTTTGCAAAGAGCCTAGCTGTGGATAATGGCATCTAGCTCAGCCGGCACCTAGGGAAACCTACCAAACCTGTGCAGTTTTGACAACTAGACACCTAGGGGAATCCAGGATGGGGTGACTTGTGGGGCTCTCATCAGGTTCTGTTACCCAGAATACATCGCAAACCTCAAAATGTGACAAAAAAATACTTTTTCCTTAAATTTCGGTGACAGAAAGTTCTGGAATCTGAGAGGAGCAACGGATTTCCTTTTACCCAGCATTCCCCCAAGTCTACTGGTAAAAATGGTACCTCACTTGTGTGGGTAGGCCTAGAGCCCGCGAAAGAAAATGCCCCAAAACACAATGCGGACACATCACATTTTCCCAAAGAAAGCAGAGCTGTTTTTTGCAAAGTGCCTAGCTGTGGATTTTGGCCTCTAGCTCAGATGGCACCTAGGGAAACCTACCAAACCTGTGCATTTTTGAAAACTGACACCTAGGGGAATCCAAGCTGGGGTGACTTGTGGGGCTGTCGCCAGGTTATGTTAACCAGAATCATTTGCAAACCTCACAATTAGGCCAAAAAAAAAACTTTTTCCTCATATTTCGGTGACAGAACGTTCTGGAATCTGAGAGGAGCCACAAATGTCCTACCACCCAGCGTTCCCCCAAGTCTCCAGATAAAAAGGTACCTCACTTGTGTGGGTAGGCCTAGCCCCTGCAAAAGGAAATGCCCCAAAACACAACTTGGACACATCACATTTTCCCAAAGAATACAGAGCTCTTTTTTACAAAGTGCCTAGCTGTGGATTATGGCCTCTAGCTCAGCGAGCACCTAGGGAACCCTACCAAACCTGTGCAGTTTAAAAAATTAGACACCTAGGGGAATCAAGGATGGGGTGAATTGTGGGTCTCTCACCAGGTTCTATAAACCAGAATACATCGCAAACCTCAAAATGTGACAAACAAATACTTTTTTCTCACATTTCGGTGAGAGAAAGTTCTGGAATCTGAGAGGAGCCACACATTTCCTTCCACCCAGCATTCCCCCAAGTCTCCTGATAAAAATGGTACCTCACTTGTGTGGGTAGGCCTAGTGCCCGCGAAAGGAAATGCCCCAAAACACAATGTGGACACATCTCACTTTCCCCCCAAAAAACAAACCTGTTTTTTGCAAAGTGCCTAGCTGTGGTTTTTGGCCTCTAGCTCAGCCGGCACCTAGGGAAACCTACCAAACATGTGCATTTTTTAAAACTAGACATCTAGGGGAATTCAAGCTGGGGTGACCTGTGGGGCTCTCACTGGGTTTTGTTACTCAGAATCCTTTGCAAACCTCACAATTTGACCAAAAACACTTTTTCCTCACATTTCGGTGACAGAACGTTCTGGAATCTGAGAGGAGCCACAAATTTCTTTCCACCTAGCGTTCCCCCAAGTCTCCCAATAAAAATGGTACCTTACTTGTGAAGGTAGGCCTAGTGCCTGTGAAAGGAAATGCCCCAAAACACAATGTGGACACATCACATTTTCCCAAAGAAAACAGAGCTTTTTTTTGCAAAGTGCCTAGCTGTGGATTTTGGCCTCTACCTCAGACGGCATCTAAGGAAACCTACCAAACCTGTGCATTTTTTTAAACTAGACACCTAGGGGAATCCAAGCTGGGGTGACTTGTGGGGCTCTCACCAGGTTCTGTTACCCAGAACCCTTTGCAAACCTCACAATTAGGCCCCCAAAAAACTTTTTCCTCACATTTCGGTGACAGAACGTTCTGGAATCTGAGAGGAGCCACAAATTCCTTTCCACCTAGCGTTCCCCCAAGTCTCCAGATAAAAAGGTACCTCACTTGTGTGGGTAGGCATAGACCCTGCAAAAGGAAATGCCCCAAAACACAATGTGGACAAATCACATTTTCCCAAAGAAAACAGAGTTGTTTTTTGCAATGAGCCTAGCTGTGGATAATTGCATCTAGCTCAGCCGGCACCTAGGGAAACCTACCAAACCTGTGCAGTTTTGACAACTAGACAACTAGGGGAATCCAGGATGGGGTGACTTGTGGAGCTCTCACCAGGTTCTGTTACCCAGAATACATTGCAAACCTCAAAATGTGACAAAGAAATACTTTTTTCTCACATTTCGGTGAGAGAAAGTTCTGGAATCTGAGAGGAGCCACAAATTTCCTTCCACCCAGCATTCCCCCAAGTCTCCTGATAAAAATGGTACCTCACTTGTGTGGGTAGGCCTAGTGCCCGTGAAAAGAAATGCCCCATAACACAATGTGGACACATCACATTTTTCCCCAAAAAACAGACCTGTTTTTTGCAAAGTGCATAGCTGTGGATTTTTGCCTCTAGCTCAGCCTGCACCTAGGGAGACCTACCAATTCTGTGCATTTTTTAAAACTAGACATCTAGGGGAATCCAAGCTGGGGTGACCTGTGGGGCTCTCACTGGGTTCTGTTACCCAGAATCCTTTGCAAACCCCACAATTAGGCCAAAAAAAACACTTTTTCCTCACATTTCGGTGACAGAACGTTCTGGAATCTGAGAGGAGCCACAAATTTCCTTCCACCTAGCGTTCCCCCAAGTCTACAGGTAAAAAGGTACCTCACTTGTGTGGGTAGGCATAGTCCCTGCAAAAGGAAATGTCCCAAAACACAATGTGGACAAATCACATTTTCCCAAAGAAAACAGAGCTGTTTTTTGCAAAGAGCCTAGCTGTGGATAATGGCATCTAGCTCAGCCGGCACCTAGGGAAACCTACCAAACCTGTGCAGTTTTGACAACTAGACACCTACACACAAATACATGCATCAGCATTACATATACACCCCGTCACCCCCAAGAAGAACGCAAGGACAAAATGAAATGATTGTAACAAGTGTAATCATCGAAAATTCAGATAGGCCAAGATAACTTAAAATCATCAGTATATACAAATATGTACAGCAACTACACAAGTCCGGATAGTGTCCAATCATTGTCCGTGGACCAGTGGTCCCAAAATTGCATGGGTGAAGCCCACACATGATGCCTGACTTGAAACGGAGAGAACACCGCTGGGGCATCAGCTCGACAATAAACAGGCACCTCAGCCGGATGAAGGGACGACGCCACTACTCCACAAGGGGGCCCCATGCCCACTGATTGGTCCTGGGGAGTGCAAAGCTGCAGTCTCTCGAGTCTCTCAAGTGAGTGGGATGCCCACTGCTTTATCCTGGGGAGTGCAAAGCCACAGTCTCTCAAGTCTCTCAAGTGGGTGATTTGCCCACTGATTGGTCCTGGAGAGTGCAAAGCCACAGTCTCTCAAGTCTCTCAAGTGGGTGGTTTGCCCACTGCTTTGTCCTGGGGAGTGCAAAGCCACAGTCTCTCAAGTCTCTCAAGTGGGTGGTTTGCCCACTGATTGGTCCTGGGGAGTGTAAAGCCACAGTCTCTCAAGTCTCTCAAGTGGGTGGGTTGCCCACTGATTGGTCCTGGGGAGTGCAAAGCCACAGTCTCTCTAGTGGGTGCCGGTTTTCCACTGGTTCTGGAGGGGGCTTGGTGCCCAGCGTGCTTCATCCTGCCAAGGACTGGGTGAGTGGATGCTTTTCTCCACTGGTTCTGGAGGGGGATTGGTGCCCAGAGTGCTTCATCCTGCCAAGGACTGGGTGAGTGGATGCTTTTCTCCACTGGTTCTGGAGGAGTCTTTGTGCCCAGAGGGCTTCATTCTGCCAAGGACTGGGGTAGTAAATGCCTTTCTCCACTGGTTCTGGAGGGGGCTTGGTGCCCAGAGTGCTGCACATGCAGTGTGGCAGGTCCCATTCTCTCACCTGGGTGTGTGTGCCTGGGAACAGGTAACATGATACTTCATGGAGTCAGAGACACACTACACCCTGCTGCGACTTTGCCTGCCACCTGCTGGTACTAACAGTGCTGGGTGTGGTGCCTCATGTACGCTATTCAGGGTCCAGGACATCTCCTGCAGCCTCGGATGGCTGTCCACTGGGAATCTTTGCCATGTCGGCTGTGGTGGCACTGTCTGTGCATGTCGCGGGGCTGGTGGCGGTGGTTGCGGCGGTGTCTGTGGCAGAGATGCTGCCGGTGGTGCATGTGTCAGCACCGGTGGAGGGAGACAGCAGGACGTCTCCTGCAGCCTCGGATGGCTGCCCGCTGGGGATGATGCTGGGGACTGTTGCTGAGACAACAGACGTGCAGGTGGCGGTGCAGGTGACCGTGCAAGTGGCGGTGCAGGTGGCGGTGAAGGTGGCGGTGCAGGTGACGGTGTCAACCGCCGTACAGGTTGCTGTTCTGTTTGCCAGAAGGGGTGACACTAGTCCCTCAGCTGGAGGCTCCATGCCCTGTGCTGACTTCCCCTTAGGCTTGTGTCCTTTCCCCACCTTGGATGTCGCTGTTGGGCCCATGGCACTGTCCCCTTTTGGCTTGGAGGAGGCCTTGCTGGGTGGTTGGTGTGGCTTTTCCTTATGGCATGTGGGCCCCTTCTTCACCTTGGCAGGTGGCGGAATGGGCTAATCCTTGGCATCGCTAGGTGGCACACTGGCAGCCCTGATATGTGCCGCCCGCGATGCTACAGGACTTGCTGAGACCACAGTGCTGAAGGATTTGGTGGCTGAGGTGCTGGGCTGGGACCTGGACATCCTGGCACTAGGGGAAGGATGGGGGGAGGTGTAGGGAAGATGTCAATCTTAGTCAGGAAAAGTTTTTTAGACACACTGGGACGGGAAGATGGAGGAGGTTTGGTAGTGGAGGAAGAGGTAGTGGTTGTAGGAGGTGTACGTCTGCTGAATTTGGGTGAAGGTGCATGGGCCGGATGCTGTTGTGAGGTGGATGGCTGTTGGGTGGGTGTGTGCCTGCATTTGTGTAGTTTGGGAGGAGGGCTCACAGACAAACTGAGAGAGGACACAGGGGACGTGTGCATGGTAGTGGGAGTGGTGAGTGCACGTGAGCGGTGTGTGGTCATGGGTGTGCTGGTGATGGAGGTAGTGGCTGAGGATGTAGTGCATGCAGGTGTGAGTGGAGATGAGACAGGGAAGGAGGAGGAGGACATGGAGGAGGGGGACACAGTGGAGGCAGTGGATGTTGGTGTGTCTGCATGGGGATGGTACTTGTGTGAGTGCCTGTGGGATGTGTGGTGCTTATGTTTGCCATGTACACTCTTGTGGGTTGATGAGTGTGCAAGCTGGTCTGATGGTGTGCTTGGGATAGGCCGAGGTACAGGGGATTGGGTCGGGGTAGTGGAAGTTGGAGGGGGGAGGCTGGACACAGGGACAATGGCTACCATCAGTGCTGAGGCCAGAGCCTGAAATGCTCTCTGTTGGGCTACCACACCAGAATGAATGCCCTCCAGGTATGCATTTGTTTGCTGCAAATGCCTCTCGACACACTGGATGGCATTCAAAATGGTTGATTGCCCAACAGTGAGGGATCTCAAGAGGTCAATAACCTCCTCACTGAGGGCAGCAGGACTGACTGGGGCAGGGCCTGAGGTGCCTGGGGCAAAGGAGATGCCCACCCTTCTGGGTGAACGGGCACGGGAAACTCGATGAGGGGCTGCTGGGAGGGAGGTGCTGGTAGGGGGGGGTGGCGGCTGCACCTCTTGTTGCGGTGGCCACAGAGGTTCCAACCACCGCAAGGGAGCTTCCATCAGAGGAGGAGTCGCTGTCACTGGTGTCTGCTCCTGTCCCCGCAGTAGAGCTCCCCTCACCCTCAGTCCCACTGGTGCCTTCAGACTCAGTAAATTCACCCTCCTGGGCCATGTGGGTTGCAGCTCCCTCCATCTCCGGTGCCAATGCTCCTCTGCCAGATGATGCTAATTCACACAAGGACAGGGTGATGAAACAAAAAGGGGAGGAAAGACAGAAGAGACACATGGTCAGTGTCTGCAATACCACTACCGTTGGCAGACACAACACTCAGGGAGCAGCCCTATGCACTATACCATGCACTAAACATGCAGGGGAAAAGCACATGCCCATGGGGGACTCTGCCTATACCCATTTGATTCACACCTGGAACCCACAGGAGCCTGACTAGGTGTAGAGTGCCACTACCACCTTTGGGGTTGGAGTGGCACTGAGCCTGCAAAACAATGGCTCTACCTTGTTGTGTCTGCCCTGGCCTAGGGGAACCCACAGCCCACTTCCCCCAGCCAGGCACCTCATAAAGCGCGCATAGTCAGCTGAATGAGACTGTACTCACCCCCTTGTGGCTGCTGTGATGCCCTCAAGCGCCCATCCAAATCAGGATATGCCACCGCCAGGATCCGGTACATCAGAGCGGTCATGGTGTGACGGGCACCCCTTCCACGTTGGGAGGCCATTCCCAGCTGGGCCTCTGCCATCTTCTTGCTCCAGCGGCACAGGTCCTCCCATCTTTTGTGGCAGTGGGTGCTCTGTCTATGGTAGACCCCCAGGGTTCGCACTTCCTTGGTGATGGCACAACAAATACCCTTCTTCTGGTGGGCGCTGACCTAGAGGAAAAGTGAAGTAAGAATGGATGTTACTCCCCCGTCCGGTACTTCTTACTCATTGGCCACCAACCTCCCACCCTGGCCCAGAAAAACAGACACTCACCATCCTCACGTGCTGGCCTGTGCCCCCCGTCTCTTCCATCCACGACACTCCATACATTCATGTGCCATCCACCATGCACACAGTTTACTCACCTGTTTGTCTGGAGGACCGTAGAGCTGCGTGTACTGGGGAGGACCCAATCCACCAGTTTCTCCAACTCCTCCGCAGTGAAGGCAGGGGCCCCTCCCCCAGACACTGTAGCCATTGTCGCTTCCAGACTCAGGTCACAGCAGCACTTGCAGTGTAGATCCTCTCATGTTGAATGTCAGGTATCAAGTGAGTGAACAGATAGAAAATGGTGGTCACGTCTGCGGTGGTGCGCACCGTCACTGCCGGCGTACATCGTCATTGGCTCCTGGAACCCATAGGGCCCAATGATAACCAATGCTGAATTGCACAGTGGTCTTCGACCGCCTACCGCGACGCTGCACAACGCCAGCGCAGTTACCTCATTTCCCCTTGTCCCTCCTTACAGGTCAGGCAGCTGCCATTTCAGGGTCCACATGGCAGGCCAACTAACTGTGTCATAGCACTTTTGGCCAGGAATACGGACAGACAAAGGCACACACCGATTATATCACGATTGTGCTAAACAGCCTTGTGAAACCAATGTAGTGTATGACCCTCTGCTCACCCTTCTCCTTTATAGGGCATGTCCGCTGGGGCAGGTGATGAGATGGCAGCATCCTCCGGTATACAGAACCCTGGTAGACCTGTCGACAATGGAAGACAGACGCATCATTACCACCTACAGACTTGATCGTGCCACAATCCAGGAACTGTGTGCCCAGTTGGAGCCAGACCTGATGTCAGCTATCTGCCATCCCACAGGAATCCCCCCTCTAGTGCAGGTGACTCCATCTGACAGGTGGCTCCCTATACTACTCACCGAAGAAGGTGTGCCAGATCATCGTGGCATGCTGTATGTTGCACAACCTGGCTTTGCGATGCCAGGTGCCTTTGCTGCAGGAGGATGGGCTTGATATTGGTCTTGTGGCAGCTGTGGAGCCCGTGGACAGTGATGAAGAGGAGGCAGAAGAAGAAGATATAAACAACCGAAACAACATCATCATGCAATGCTTCCAGTGAGACACAGGTAAGAGGATGGCACTGCTTCTCACATATCATACTACTGTAGGACATTGCATAAATCTGCCTTTTTACCTCTGTGAATGGACCCTGACATGTCACTTTGCCTTTTCATTTCACACAGCTGGGTCCCACTTTGTTCCCTCTGCTATGTTTACTGCTGCCAAACAACTGTGTAACATTGGTATGTGAACATGAACATTGAAATTGCTATATTTCTGAGAGGTTGCAATTACACATTTGTGAAAGTACAGACGGACTCCAGATTGATTTGTGATTCAAGGGTGTTTATTTCTGTGCTAATCAGTGGAGGGTGGTGTGCAATGAGCTGGGGTGATGGTGGAGGAATGTCCATGGTAGAATTCAGTCTCTTGGTCTCACAGGTGCATTGTCCAAGGAGGCATAGGAAGTGGAGTAATGGCAGTTCAAAGTTGTCAGGGTGACAAAGTGGGACAAAAGGGTGACAATCAGGAGAGTCTTATTTCCTGGCTGGAGTCTAGGCAATGTTCTCTGTCTTGTGCCTGGATCTCAGGGACTGTTTGCGGGCTGGCTCTCCTTCTGCAGGGGATGGGGGGCTGGTGGCCTGTTGTTCCTGTGGTGGGACCTCCTGTCCACTGGCGCCAGCGGGGGGGGAGGGCTGTTCATCATTCAGGCTAGTGTCAGGGGCCCGTTTGCGTGCCACTGTGTCCCTCATGTTGTTGGCCAGGTCTGCCAGTAAACCTGCAATGGTGACCAGGGTGGTGTTGATGGACTTCAAGTCCTCCCTGATCCCCAGGTAGTGTTCCTCCTGCAGCCGCTGGGTCTCCTGAAACTTGGCCAGTGCCGTGCCCATGGTCTCCTGGGAACTATGGTATGCTCACATGATGTTGAAGAGTGCCTCGTAGGGAGGGTTCCCTGGGCCTGTCCTCCCCCTGTCGCACAGCAGTCCTCCCAGCTTCCCTGTTGTCCTGTGCCTCTGTCCCCTGAACCGTGTGCCCACTGCCACTGTCCCCAGATCCCTGATTGTCTTGGGTTGGTGGGTTTGCCTGGGGTCCCTGTAGTGGTGGACACACTGCTGATTGACGTGTCCTGGGGACAGAGGGATGGGCCCGCTGGGTGGGTGCTGTGCTGGTGTTTCCTGATGGGGGAGGATCAGTGGTGATTTGTGACAGTGGCAGGGGAACCGACTGTCCAGAGGTCCCTGATGGGCCCGGCTAGTCATCTTGATCCAGACGTGCAGAGCTGTGGGCCTCTTCTGCAGGGGGACTGGATATGTCTGACACCTCCTGTCCGGTGACGTTGGGTAGGGGTCCTGTTGGGGTGTAAATGCACAGTTATTGTATCTGTGTGTGCCATCTTGTGCACTGTGTGAGTTACCCTCTAATCCTGTGCTTGCATTGTTGTGTTTGCCATTGTGTGATTAGTGTTTTGGGGTCTGTGTGGGTATCTCTACTAGACATGCTTTGGTAATGGGTGTCCATGCTTTGGTGTTGCATGCAGGGCTTCGTATTGGGATGGGTGCGTTGTGATAGTGGGGCATATGTGAGGTGTTGGAGTGATGGGGGTGAGGGTGGGGGTATGTGATGGCATGCAGGTTGGGTGGGGGGATATGGTAGTTAAGATATGACTTACCATAGTCCAGTCCTCCTGCTACTCCTGCGAGGCCCTCAGGATGCAGTATTGCTAAGACTTGCTCCTCCCATGTTGTTAGTTGTGGGGGAGGAGGTGGGGGTCCACCGCCAGTCCTCTGTACTGCTACCTGGTGTCTGGATACCACCGAATGCACCTTCCCCCATAGGTCGTTCCACCTCTTCCTGATGTCATCCCGTGTTCTTGGGTGCTGCCCCACTGCGTTGACCCTATCGACGATTCTCCGTCATAGCTCCATCTTCCTAGCAAAGGAGGTGTGCTGCATCTGTGATCCAAAAAGCTGTGGCTCTTCCCGGATGATTTCCTCCACCATGACCCTGAGCTCCTCCTCAGAAAACCTGGGGTGTCTTTGAAGTGCCATGATGTGGTATGGGTAATGTGTGAGGTGATGTTTGTTGTGCTGTGTGATGTGTTGTGTTGGGGTGTGTTGTTTGAGGTGCGTGGATGTTGTATGCGTGATGGTGTGGTGTGCTAGTGGATGGTGTTGTAGTGTTAGCTATTCTCCCTCTGTGCTTCTTCACAAAAATGTTGTTGTAAGGGGTTGTGGGTAATGTGGGTATGTGTTTTATAGTGTTGTGAGTGTGTGGGTGTGGTGTGTGTATTTGTATCAGGTGTGTGTATTTCAAATTGTCCAATGTGGTTGTGTTTTGTAAGTGTGTGTGTATTTTGAGCGCAGCGGTGTGTACTGCCAATGGATTACCGCAGTTGAAAGACCGCTGTGTTGATTCGTGGGTCATGATAGTGTGGGTGTATTCCTGTTGGCATGACGGTGTGGGTTTTGGTATCACCAGTTTATCACTGACCTTTGGTGTGGCGGACTTGTGTGGGTGTCTGTATTGTGGTGGACTACGAGATGTGGGTCGTAATACCTGTAGCGGATTTCTGCCGCGGCCAAGGTATGTTGGCGGCCTTCAGCACGGCGGTAAGCGGGATTTACTGCCGGGGTTGTAATGAGGGCCTATGTGGACTCATCAAAATTATCAAATACAAAACTACCTGTTTTTGTGGGGGGGGTCACCTGCGCTTTTGGCCCTGGGCTCAGCCGCTGTATAGGGCATCCTACCCAACCCAAACATTTCTGAAAACTAGACACCTGAGGGAGTCCAGGGAGGTGTGACCTGCGTGGCTCCCATAGTGTTTTCTTACCCAGAATCCTCAGCAAACCTCAAATTTAGCTAAAAATTAATTTTTTCAACATTTCTGTGTGGGATCACAGCACCTGGACACATTTCCTACCACCCAATGTTCCCCTCAGTCTCCTGGTAAAAATGATATCTCACTTGTGTAGGTGGGCCAAGTGCCTGTGACAGAAAAGAGCCAAACACATGTCGAAATTGAGGGGGAACCAAAGCGGGTCCAAAAGGGCAGTTTGAAAAAAAAACATTTTTAGGCTGACAAGTGCAGCAGAATTTTTATCGGTATACATGAGACAATGCTGGGTGGTAAGAATTTTGTGGATTCCTGCAGATTCCCGAATGTTTCATCACAAAAATGTGTGATTTCTTGCAAAGCTGGAGGTTTGCAGGGCATTGTTGGTAAGAAAATGGTGCAGGGTGCATGTGAAGTACACCACCCTGTACTCACCCAGATGTTTTGTTTTCAGATGTGTCTAGGTCTTGTGGAGTTTTCTACATGGCAGAGTCAAATCCAAAAAAGTGAAACCTTCACCATTCCAAGTGGGAGGAGACCTGAAAGACTGTTACCCCCTTCAGTTGGGGTGGGGACAAAACCATGCCAATACAGGTTGGTAGCCACCACCCCACTATTTTATTATTTTTTAAATTCCCTGGTATCTAGTAGGTTTTCTGCCCCCCAGGGAGTGAACCGGGGCTAACTGCCCCATCTGCCTACTGGTGGGCAAAACAACTTTGGCCCCATTTTTTTGGGGTGGGGGTATAACCTTGCCCAAGGGCTATCCCCGAAACAAAACACACTCATACATGCACACATCAATCCCTGGTGCCTAAGTGGTTTCTGCCCCTCTGGGGGCGAATGGCCTAATAGAAATGGGTTGTTCTGCCCCAACTGATGTCACCAGACGGCACGGGGGAGGTCGGGGGGGTGGGAGTGGAAGGGGAAGTGATTCCCCTTCCATCCCTGCCCAGGGGAGGGGAGTGCGAGGCCCCTAGGGGGAGCGCTAGCGCTTCCCCCGAGGGCCCCTGCCTGGACATGACCGCTACGTCCTGGGCACCCGAGTGGTGTTGCCCAGGACGTAACTGTTAAATCCAGAGCACCTGAGGGGTTAAGAAAAAAGTATTTGCAACCTCCTTTTAATAAGGCAAAATTAAGATCAACTGTGAAGGCTGTCTTATACTGTTTTAGTGTTAGGGAAGTGCAATAATAATGCTGAAAAAAATGTCTTGGTCAGGCTTATAAAGCTTCAATTTCATGATTTTAGTATCCATTTTTATACCCCGACTTGATTTTATCTGTATTTAGATTTAAACATGATGTTTCTAAATAGTGATATTTAATCACTTTTTTCCACATAGTACATTTGCACTAAACTCCTGCATAAAACAAAAATATCTTCTTTAGATTTTTATAATGTCAAGTAATATCTATTGTAGAGACTGCTCGAGACTGGGACAGTGTCAGGGACATCATTGCAACAAGAATGCCAATGATACTCTTACATCAGGTTTCTAAAGTATCATTCAATAATTTAAGTAATTTGTTTTTCTATTTTGATTTGATTTTATTTTGTATCTAGATTTAAGCAAATTGCCTTCTTACTTTGAGTCCACATTATATGCTACTGCACTTTTGAACATAGCCTAAATGTTTTGTATTTAAGAAAGGTAACTGCCATTCTCATAAAGCTAGAATAATATCTACTGCACAAGCTGACTGATGCTGTGATATGATCAGGGACAACAGTGCAATGATAACGTCAATTAAAGTCTTGGATCCGGCTCATAGAGGTTCAAATTTGTAATTTAAATATATTGCCTTACACTTTGAATGGAACTCATCTGTATCCAGATTGAAGTTAATTGTTTTTTGCCTTGATTTAAAAATATTATGATTTTAGAGTTTTTCCTGATCATCTGATATTTGTGCTGATTGTGAAAATTCATACTTTTTATTGTAATCTTTTTATTAATACAATAAACATCACATTACTAAACACTCCTCAAGACACATTTGCAAATTGAGACCCTAACATATTCTTTAACTCTTCTGTTTTTGCCTTTTTGTTCTGCTGTTGCTATATACACTAGCTTGTTGAATCCTGAAGAGGCCAGAATCTAATGGGCGGAAACACATTGACCATGTGTATTGTGGAGTACAAAATGGAAGTGTAACATGGAAAGATATTAAAGGTTGCTATGAATTTCTTAAAGGATTTATTGCTGAAACATAGACTGGTGATGGAGCCTTGGTCTACCCACAGGTGGACCATATTCAAGCTTTAGGACTGGACATCTCATTAAACAAATTGTGATGCTAAAAAGGACAGTGTGGAATTTGATGATGATTTTAATGCAGGAATTTCAAAGAATTAAAAAAGAAACGTTAAATTTCCCGAAGTAATAGAAATATTGCTAATGAGTTGGTATTCAGTAGGATTTCTCTTCTCTTCAACATTTACTCAATGAATACAGGGATTAGGAGAAAGATCTTTTGGTCTAAAGGTACACGTCAGATATACAAAATAAGTGATACGCCCAATAACAATTGAGTGTGTCATTATGGAAACTATACCCGAGGCTAATATTTCCTGCTAAAGAACTCATTGTTTTGTATAGTTCTGAAGTACAGGTTCTATAAGATGATATGGGCCTTCCCCGAGTGCCATATATATTTACCAACATTGATAGAGTGGTGTTCATCGATAGTGGATAACATAGGACTGAGGTTCAACTGATGGACCGTTCTCGAGCGGGATGGATTGTAGTCATTCAAGAAAAACACTTGGGGCCAGATGTAGGTAGGAAAAAAATAGCGACTCGCAAATTGCAAGCATTTGCGACTCGCAATTTGCGTGTCGCTAACTGCAATTCAGGTAGAAAGGGCGCAGGCAATTTGCGACTCGCACCCGGAGTCGCACCGCAGATAGCGAGTCCGCTGTTTGCGAGGTCGCTTTTTGCGACCGCGCATAAAACAGACTCGCAATTTGCGAGTGGGTGTCGCAAATTGCGACTGTGCTGAAAATTTAAAGCAGGTGCTGCAGAACACTCTAGAAATCACTCCAGAACACTCAGGAAAACACTTCCTGGCACATGATGATGACATCACAGCCAGGAAGTTTACAAATACACCTGGGAGGAGGGAGGACCACACCCTTTTTAACTGCAGCACAGCTAACAGAGCACCAGCAACCATGGCTGACACTCCCAGGAAAAGGAAGCTCAAGTTTGCTGAGAAGGAGTTGGAGGTGCTAACAGATGAGTGCTGTCAGCACCATGATGAGCTGTTTGGCAAGGCAGCCCTCACTGTGCCAGACTCTGAAAAAAAACGAATTTGGCAGGATATCCAGGACAAGGTAAACTCCCTGGGGGTCAGCCACCGGAGTGTGGAAGAACTAAAGAAGAGGTGGTACGACCTCCGCTCCCGGACCAAGGAGAGGGTGGCAGAACAGCTCCGGGAGATGAGAGGCACAGGAGGGTTACCATCTACCATACCACCACCCACACCCCTGGAGGAAAGGGTTGAGGAGACCCTTGAGCCGGAGGCTGTCACTGGATTTGGAGAACTGGACACCTCTGAGCCCAGACCATCAACCGGTGAGTACCATGTGATAAGCTTGTACCCCCATCAATGCCATACCCCCACCCACCATGTACACAGGGGCATGCACAACCAAGATAGATCCATTTCAGAGTAGCAAACACCAGAATGATGCATTATGGGCAATGTAGTCAAGTAGGCAGTTCATAGGCAATTGTTTATTAGGAAGTTTTTAACTGATAGTAGACACTGACAGTGTGTTCCCCATGTCCCACAGGTCTCCCACAAGACACCCCCACCAGCCCAAGCAGCCAGGTGCCAATGGTCAGCCAGCACAGAGAGGAGACAACAGGACCAGCCACCACTCCCACCTGCACCACCAACACCATCCCCTCTCTGGAAAAACCTGTTGCAATCGTGGTGTTGGAGCCTGCACCAGGTACAAGCCAGAGTGCCACATCAGACATTACAGGGCCTCCACCGTTGCGCAGGCGACGCAGGATGACAACAGCGGAGCAGCAGGCAGAGTCAGGGCTTCCCTCTACAACACCAACGGAGGCCCAACTGCTACGGGGTCAGCGCCTGCAAAACCAACAGTTAAGGAGGAGTAGTGGGGTTTTGCAGCGCTTTGAGAGGAACCATGCCAACAGCATACAGCAGGTGCATTCAGAACTGCAGGTCATTGGGAACAACATAGGTGACATTGCACTGTCTATGCGCGAACTGGTGGCTGGACTGCTAACGCAGAGTGACAGTGTACGGCGCAGGGACCGCCAGCTGCAGCAACGCCTGGACAGGATGGCCTCCTCTATCGTCAGGCTGGCAGTTAACACAACTGGGCTGTCTAGGAGAACAGTCAGCCTCCAGGTTGACATGGGCCACTTTGCGGGTGATGTGGCACGGGAACTGGGCCGGATCACCCATGCAATAGACCTAATGGAGGCACGGCAGGTGTCCAGGGGCACAGGTGACACCCCACAAGACAGGGAGGAGGGCAGTGTCTCTGTCGGTGACACCAGGGTGCTACGTAGTGGGAGCACAAGGCAGAGCACTGCTGACCCACCTAGTACCAGCCAGGCTGGCCGAGCCCGCCGTAGGGTGTGAGCTAAATACTGTCCCTGGGGTTGGGGCACATGATGGCAATGTGTCCCATGCCAGGTGGACTACTGAAGGCCCTGAACAGTTTTTTCTTGTATATAGTTTGGTTATTTGCACTTATTAAATCATTTGTTCTTTCCACTTAACACATGGACTGTTTGTTCTATTGGTGAGTATGGTAGAAGTTGGCACGTACCTTCCAAAGTATTGGTTTGCAATGTGGTCCCGTCTCAGTCTGCCTTGATGTGCGATGCTCCTATCCCCATAATGGCGATGTGGTTGCTCTTGCTCTTCATCCTCTGAATCTGGATCTTCAGGGGTGAGAGGTAGCCCACGTCGGGTGGCAATGTTGTGCAGGATAGCGCATGCGACAACTATTTTGAATGCCGTTATTGGGGTATACTGGAGGGCACTCCACTTCGGTGGAGGCATCTGAACCTTGCTTTCAGCAGTCCGAAGGTTCTTTCGATGATGTTCCTGGTCCTCTTATGTGCACTGTTGTATCGCCTCTTGCATTCATTGCTGGGTGTTAAGTACGGAGTCAGTATCCATGGACGTAGTGCATATGCACTGTCACCTGTTGGGCACAAAACGTACACTGTTAGCAAGGCATGGGTGGTTTGCACATTGATCTGTGTGCATGTCTTCAAGGTGTATTCAGCTCTACCTAGGAGGTATCCGTCTCCAAACTCCCCAAGTTCCAGGCGTTGGTGTATCCCACTGTGCCTAAAAATGTAGGAGTCATAAGTACTGCCTGGAAATTTAGCAACCATGTCAGTGATGACATAATGGGCGTCACATACCACCTGAATATTGAGTGAGTGGGTACACTTCCTATTGCGGAACAGATATTCCAGGTTTGCAGGAGGGCATATTTGAATATGTGTCCCGTCTACACACCCTATGACATGGCGGAAGTTGGCAATCCGGTAAAAGTCCAACTTGGTGCTGTTAATTTCTGCCTCATTCCTGGGTAGGTATATGTATTGGGCATGTGTGTGAGTATGGCATCTAGGAATGCCCTGAGGAACCTTGATAGTGCACTTTGGGATACCCCACCTGCCACAGCAATGACCCCCTGATAGCTACCCGAGGCCAAGAGGTGCAGTGACCATGGCACTTGCACATGCGTAGGGATGGCGCAACCCCGCACAGTCTGGCGTTTTAGCTGTGGTTTGAGTAATTCTATTAAATCTAGTATAGCTGCGCTGCTTAGTCTATATTTGTCATAGATTTCCTCCTCAGTTTGCTGGAAGAGTGTCTGCCTTGTTCTGTAAATCTTCTCCTGTCTCTGGCTCCTCCTCCTCCTCTGCTGGGCTGCGTGGGCTCTCCTCCTCACTGCTATCAGGTATAACTCCGCCACCTTGAGTAACCCAGATGCCTTCTGGGTCTCCTTTTATACTTTGGTAATGGTTACCACCTGCTCTGAGTTAGTGGTAAATTGGAAGTGCAAAATGGGCTTTTTGCGACTAGTCGCAATTTGCGAGTTGCTATTGCATATGGTTTGCGACTCGCAAATTGCGACTTCCTATTTGCGGATCGCAAAATGGGGTCGCACATTTTGCGAGTCGGTACCGGCTCGCATCGCATTTTGCGAGTCGGAAATGGGATTTTTGCATCCCATTTCTGATTTTGCGGGGTCACAAATAGCGAATCGGGCCATTTGCGACTTGCAAAATTTTGCTACATCTGGCCCTAAATACGATAGATGGATATCTGCCAACCTGACAGAAAGATTGTGCCCTCAGTGACAGTGGAATCATGGTCCATCTGCCAAATTGTGGGCCAGACCCTTGTATTCTGTAGATGGAATGTCTCCCCAAAGGGCTAAAAAAGCCAGATGCCTAAAGTTGTAAATTCCAAATTCTTAGCAAAACTGTCTTGCAAAAGATTAATGCCTGCTCTGGATGATAAGGTACTTAAAATAAATTGCTAGCAATATATCAAAGGATGTAAAATGATGCCAATGATGATTTCAGGACTTCTTCGTGGAATCCCCCCCAGATGCCTGGATAGAGGAGTACTCAGGAAGAGACAACCTCCTATTCAAGAGACTCGTAATCTACAAACATACAGGAGTAGACATTGAAGGAAGAGTAAATGGAGGAATGGATGAACCAGCAGAGGGAGAAAGAGCGGAAGAGTACACTCCCTCTCTATTGCCAAAGAACAAAGAAGGGGCAAACAAAGTTCTCCTTGGCTATAAAAGTGCAATCATGATTACTTCAGCTGGTTCATTATGAATCCTGTCTAAAACCTCTGGTATCAGATGAATTGGAGGGGAGGCACACAGAAGTCGTCTTGGTGAAGGTGCAAGAGAGCATCTTTTCATAGAGCTTGCTGATCTGAAGCCCTCAAATAGTACAGAGGAACCTGTGCATGTGTTTGATCTCACACAGGACTATCTCTGGAACACCCCACCTGAGACAGATTTCCTGAAAAATTAAAGGACTCAGGGAAAAGCTCTCTGAAGTAGAAAATAGGAGCCTGTCTGCATGATAATTGTGAATGCCCTGTTTGAGGACTGCTTTCAGAGGGGAAATATTCTTTTTTACCCAAGAAATTATTAGGAGAGCTAACTGATTCAGGATTTGTGATTTTATGCCACACTGACTATTCCTATTAGCCTTGGTAACCATATTGTTCATCCAAAACCTCAAAACAAAGCCTCTGATGTTATTCCAGAACATTCATTACCTCAAACTGGAGGAGCGATGTGTCTCTCTTACTGACCATGAGCAGAAACATCTTCCAAAACTGCCCCCAATCCACACTGCTGGAATTCTCTGCTCAAATGTGAGTCATCAGTAACTGAGGGAGTTGACGTGATTAATCTTGCCGTAGGGATAAAGTCCTCATAATTCTCAGAGATTGAAGACCGTTGTTGAAGAATGTGCCAAATCATCTAACCTACAGGAATTCAAGCCAATAAAGTTGTGAACAAAGTTGCAGCCTAGAATGAAGAAAGAAAGAAGACCAACTGAGAAAAGGAAAAAAGTGTTACTTTCAGTTCATTCCTTTCTCTGTTCTAGTAGCAGACAGATTACCATGTCTCTCTATTTCTCTATATATACAGCAAGTCTATCGCTGGAGCTTTCTTCTTCTACAAGAGTAGTTCCAGGTGACTGCACAATTTCGATCTCCTTGCTGGAGGGAGGAAAAAAAGCTTCCCCAGACATTTCCTAATCCAGGCTTCTGTATTTTTGAGGTGTTGGGCTGGGGTCAGCTGAGACTTCTTCAGAATGATTTAAAATCAAAACCTCCGTAAAACCTAATATACTATCTGAGTAGCTATTATTTTACAACACCTGACAAATGCATCACAAGGTTAGTGATATAAGGATGCAACTTCAACCCTAAATTGTGAAGTGAAGTTATCACTGGTGGCAGGACTTTTTGGGAAACACCTTTGAAGCAGTTTTCAAACCAAATGGTAAAATACAAAACTTCTAGCATTCTCCTCCACACATTCTGAGGTACTTTGATAGGATTCTGCAATTGGGATGTGCAATAGGCATCCTGTAAGTCTATTTTTGCTAGGAAGTCTCTTGGAGAGATTGAGGGAAATACCTGTTGAAAAGAGATAATTGTGAAATATACTGTGGGAAAAACAATGGAATACCTACATTCTCATATTTTCAGAGGCAGTATTAAGAAAAGAAAACTGTTCATCAGAGCTTGTTTGCAAACCAGATCTCCCGGCCAAGGTGTCTGAACAAATCAAGATCATGAAACAAAGTCCACCTTGTACTCTATAGAAAATATTTCCAATACACATTTGTCAGTTATTATAACTTCCCAGTGATCTCGAAAGAAAGCTAAACAATGTTTCACAGACTTTGATTCTCAGCTTGTGAACAGGTGCTGCTTTTAGGGTTCCCTCTATCTCCAGAGGAAAGAAGAGAGATGTAATTTCCCTGAAGTGAGTTAAGTTGAAATCGAAACCTATTAAAAGTCATCTTGTGCATTTACATCTTTAAAAATATATTTTATCCTTATTAAACTTCTTATGTCTATGTCCAAAAAGTTGCATACGTTTTTGAGAATAAAGTCTTCCCATAAAACTTGCAACTAACACTCTATCCAAAACTTTCTATTCCCTCTGCAGGTGCCGGTGATATCTGGGATAACTAGAAGCTTTGGAACACCAGGCTTCTGGCATTGACAGAACTATTCCACTAGTAGATTGTTGGCCATCATCTGAAGGCTAATGAATATTAAATAAAACAGAGGAAATAACAGGCTTAATTTCTTCCCTATGAATACACTTTTCCCTAGGAGCAGCAGAATCAGCAGGAAAACCATACTCCTCATCATCATAACCTGGAGACACCCAATAAGAACATGAGGAGTAGTGTGAAATTTGGAAACATCTGAAGAAAGAAGAGAATATTACGGAGAAGCACGTTTGCCTCATTGACAGTAATATACATTTTACAGCCAGATGACCATCTCCTGTAATATTTTCACAGTCATAGATTGATACACACCACAATAGAGACCCACGTATAATCGCAGTGGGAAGGATGCTGTTGTCTGGTATTGCCTCTCACAGATGGTAAGAAGTTTCTAGATAAAGTGCTGTTTGTCAGCTCGCTCAAAGGCTATAGGGAATGCAGATCCAAACAATGTACAAATGCATACCATGGGTCATCTGGAGAACTGATTAACAAAAAAGGCACATTTCTTTTTTTAGGACGCATATAGCAAAATGGGTTTTGCACAGATTGTTTGCTTTTTGATCACCCAGTTTTTGGACCTTTACTGTGGGTGAGTTTCACTAGCAAATTCTCATTCACGGTAATCACTGGACTGCACATGTTTACCACCAGTGTCCACCTTTTAAGATAAGGCCCCTGAGACACAGCTAGAGTAAGGGGCACCGGGCTGCTTACATGTGGACATGTGTGCACATGCATGTGCATGTGTATGTCGACTGCATGTTTGAGAATATTGTTGTGAACAGTTGGGAATTTGCGCACAGGTAGCCTGGTTCACAGGGGACTCTGCAAGGATAGATGTTGACCTGTTGTAGGCTTCATAATATTAGTAAGCACTAATAGATAAGCAATTAGGGATTACTGGATTATCTGTGGTGTTACTCTATTATATACATAGGGGAATCTGCCCTAAGGTCTAGCTTTGCTCCATTTAGGCCTGCACAGTCCAGTGAGGTTTCTAACTGGGGTGGAACATGAAAGCTAAGATTGAATATGCAGGTCTCAAGAACATACATGTACATCTTATGGGTCTTCCTGAATTCTCATATTTCTCTGGCATTGCTCAGAATCAGATTCCAGACCACTTGTCCCCCTGCTGAGCCAATTTAATTACTCTGATTTCTAGGAGAGGGAACAAAGACTTCCCCACACACAAGGAGCTCCACTTAACATAGAAGAAGGAAGCACTGGTGTAACAATAGTCCCTGCAGCCCTCATGGTGCTGGGGCCCCCTCAGCACAGTTCACTGTGCACGGGCAGAGGGGCCCCTGGCCTGAAAGGTCCTGACTGGGTTGGGGAGGGGGGCTTCATGTACTTTGCAGGGTAGCTCTCTCAAGTTTTGTTATGCCACTGGAAGGAAGGAGAGGAAAATATGTATCTCTTAATTAGCTGCCACACTACACCTCAGTTGGGACAGCCAAGCTCCACTGAACCAAAGAGAACGCCCAGACATTTGGAGACAACAGAAGAGGGGCTCCCTTTTGACTTTTTAGTGTGAAAATCCCTGGCAATGATGTCAACTAGGGGTGGAGCTGAGGCCCTCAGAGGAGCTCTCCACATAGACAACTTGGAGGCATCATTTTGGATTGTGTCAGAATGCAGTTCAGGAGTGTTGGATGGGGGAGGGGTACTGTGGCATCATTGGATTGGCCAGGGGTGCCTTACATCCTGAACACCCACACTTGAAAACCCCTGCACAAGGAAGAGAGGAGCTGGGCCCGGCACTTAGATGGCTGCAACAGCATTGACAGCATGAAGGACAGGCCCCGATGTTTGATGGACAAAGGACTAGTGGGCCTTTCCAGGGCCAGTGCAGATGACCCTCTTACCCCCTCAGGACCAGTTGGGGAAGACCTGGACTACTGTGCCCGAACAAGAGGAATAAAACACCAGGCAAGTAAAACAGGGGCAAGTCAAAGGAAAAAAGCAGGTCAGAGCGGGCCACTGAATCCAGCTCCATAGAGAATACACCCTTTTTGAGGCCAGGAAGACTGCTGAAACTGTACCAGGAGGAAAATGAAGCCAACAGGATCAAAACCAGCTTAACAGGGCCTGAGATATGTGTGAAGAAAGATCTGTCCTTTGACAACTGCTCCAGCGATGGACCATGTGAAGCTCTGCAGCAAGTTCAAAGGAAACTCCTGGAGTGCACAATTGCCCCTGTAGGTCAAAAGCTTCAAAATAATTTATTTCCAGGGAGCGGACATGCCTGGGGTCCCCTCCCAGAGTTGTACTGAGCCTGGGGACCTAATTCTTGGGCAGGCGTATTCATGAAGGGATTCTGGAACTTCATCTCCAGGCCCCAAAGACAAAGGAAGCGTCCTAGGACCCCCAAACCCCAACCCCAGGACCCCAACGTGGGGTCAGGAGAAAGAATGGCAACTTGCACAGCTTGGTACTGACCGGGCGGGGAGTTGGCAAGGCAGTGTGGGAGTAGACCTACAAGAGTCCAAATCCTCCTGTAGACAACTGGAACGGAAATACCAGAACAGAAAATCAACTCTAGATCGCATAGTACACCCAAAGACTCATGAAATTCATCCACTCTGGAGCACCCTCAGATCCGTCTCCTCATCACATCTTCAACCTGGCAAGTGCCACCACAGCATCTGAGCTCTGCCGAACTATCAACCATTCCTTCAAGACCATCACCTTAACTTCAAATTGAAAGCATGCTGAAATCAACCTTCTATTCAAGAAACCCACCACTGACCCAAGGGAGCTGAAAAACTACAGACCTATCTCTCTGCTTCCTTTCCCAGCCCAAGTAGCAGAAAATGCCGTCAACCAGCAACTCACCGAATTCCTCGAGACACACCAAATCCTAGACCCATCCCAATCCGAATTCAGGAGCAACCACCGCACCAAAACAGCACTTCTAGCAGCCACTGAGGACATACGCGCCATACTAGACCACGGAGGCAGGGCCGCACTCATCTTCCTTCACCTCTCTGCTGCATTCGCCATCATCTACCACTCCATCCTCTGCGCCAGACTCTCAGACGCCGGCACCCATGATGAATCACTGGAATGGGTCAGGTCCTTCCTCACTGGAAGAACACAGAGTGTCAGACCACTGCTGTTTACATCAAAACCCAAAGATACATGCTTCTGAGTGCCCCAAAGATCATCACTGAGCATGATGGTTTTCAACATCTACATGGCCCTGCTAGCCAAGATCATCAAACAACACGGACTAAACATCGTCTCCTATGCCGATGATACCCAACTGATCCTCTCCTTGTCCGATGACCCTGTAAAGGCTAAAAGAAATTTCCACAATGGGATGAGAGCAGTTACCCCCTTGATCGAAGTCAGCTGACTCAAACTCAACTCAGACAAGATGGAGATCCTCGTACCTGGCACCAGCCCTTCTACCTAGAATGACTCCTGGTGGCCTACTGCACTAGGAACACCCCAACTCCCATGGACCAGGCACACAATCTGGGCATCATCCTGGACTCTCTATCCATGACACACCAAGTCATGCTTCTACACCCTCTGACTCCTTCAAAAGATCTTCAAGTGGATCCCCTCTGACACAGGAAAGTCAGTCCCCCACACCTTTGTCACTAGCAAACTGGACTATAGGGACGCACACTATGCTGGTATCACCAAGAAACTGCAATCAAGACTAGAAAGATCCAGAATGCAGCAGCCAGACTCATCCTCGATATCCCCCGACACAGCCACATCTTCTCCCACCTCAGAGAATTACACTGGCTCCCAGTCAACAAGCGCATCACATACAAACTCCCGATCCTCACCTACAAGGCAATTCACAACATAGGACCAGCATACCTCAACCACGCCTGCCTTCTACGTACCCAACAGACAACTCTACTCTTCCCAGGTTGCCCTCGCAGCCGTTCCCAAGATCTGAAAAGGCACAGCAGGAGGAAGATCCTTCTACTACCTCGCAGCCTGGACATGGAACACGCTACCTCTCAAATTCAGAGAAACCCCATCACTGAAGCAGTTCAGGAAGGACCTTAAGACCTGGCTCTTCGATTGAGCAGCATGTCCGCAAACAGCTCTTTGAGACTCTATGGGTGATTACCCACTCTTTAGAAACTACTAATTGATTGATTGATTCCCTCACTGCCCCAAATTGAAGAATTGCTTGGAGTGCATCAAGTGGGACCAGGGCACCCCTTACCAAAGATAAAGGAGACCAAATGAACTGCAGCCAAAGCAGCTAATAAAGTATACATTACTCCAGCGAGGGAGTACCCCATAATACTCTGTGGGGCTTATTTGCCTATATTTCAGAGTCCGAGGAGGGGCAGGAGCAGCACTAATGTCATAGAGAAGTGTTTTGGGGCTGTAGGAGTGCAGCAGTCCCCTTCCCCTTTGGTGCAACTTTTCAAAAGTATTCCTATGTCTCTCAGTTCATACAATGCATGACCTGGGCAGACTTCATCCTCATCCTTAAGCACTCTGCTAGAGTTTTTGCTACATAGCTTAGGAGTGCAGAAACTTTAGAAGTTGGGCCTATGACTGCAGTTTATGTGATATAAAGGTGTGTAAGAACTATTCAGGCACATTTTATGTTGGTTTTCAATGTTTTATTGAAAGTATGTTACTGATAGTGAATTTTGGTCAACATTTCAATGCTTTTAATGCCAATTACAATTGTATTTAAACATGGCTAGTGATTTGAGAGATAAGATGATGATTTTTGACATGTTACTGGTTGCTTAATTCAGTGACCCCTTGGCAAAGGCAATAGGCTTGCCTTACTTAGTGGTGTGATAACCCCCTGACAAGGCCAATAGGCTTACTTCAATTTAAGTGACACCCCCTTATTTTGCAATGTCCTAGCTGATATATTTGGAAAGGAGTTGTGTTGTTGAGGGCCAGGACCCATTAGAGGTCAAATGTGATTTCAGAATGTCACTAAAGGTCTTTTAATCTACCTTATGTATATGTTTGTAAATAATGCATAAAATTTAGTAGTGAGAGTGATTGTGTAATAAATCTATGTTTCCTTTTTCTAAGAAAAAGTACTGCCTGGACAATCATTTTTGAGTGTTACTATTGTGTGCCACGAAATTGTGATTACTAGGCCACATCACTCCCTCAGTGTGGCCTTGGACAGCATTACTTCGCTACCCTGAGAGGGTTAAGTGCTATAATAGGTTGCTTGGTTCCCAGTGATTAGGCCATTGTGGTCATATTACTTGTGCATGCCTCACAACCTGTACAACTAGTAGCCCAATTTCTTAAAGTACTAAGATTGTTGTGGCTTTCTCCCCAGCTCTTAAGTATCTTATTACAATTATTCTCTATCACCCAGGGACAAAGGCAAATTCTACCCTCCCTTCATTGAACCCAGGAATATTTCCCACTTTCTTTGGGTCACCTAACTACTAGTAGTGAAGCAACATGGTAACATGTGGACTCCTGTGAGTGTCAATTTTCCCCTAGCGACCTAGAGCCCACTGTTATTTGAGATGAGTTACATTTAACAGTTGAGAGACATTCAGCATTGTTACTTAACTGATTTGTAAGTTAAGTGCAGAATAGTACAGCACAGTGGAGTTCCAGCCCAAGCCCTGAATTATCCACTGGGATTGGAAGCCCTATTAAACAGCCTGTGGTACTTCTGCCCACATATTAACATTATCAGTCATTGTATTAGGTTTCCTCTCCAACTCCTCTGTAGCTTTGACATCTCAGTACTTATTGGAGACAACTTAGGGACTATGATACCCAAAGGCAATCTGTCCTCAATTGCCATGACACTAGATGTGTGCTGGCAAACCAATTAGAAAGTTCCCAAGAGTTGTCTCTGTCCTCATGGAGAGATCCATCTGTGCAGGCTTTATGTCCTGAGGTTAACCTCAATGTCAAAGCATGGAGGGGCTGGACACCACAAGGCTGCCCTGCTTGAAGCCCACTTCCAAACTCTATCTTCTAAGGGACTTATTTTCATTCTCATTTATACACTCCCTGTATGCAGACGTCTAGCCACACTTGAATCGACAACTTCATCCATTCAGTCTAGGCTGGAAAATAACTAGTCAGCAAATACTTTGTATTGACAAAAAGGGAACACTGTACTCCCTCTGTTCTAGAAATAATAGCTGGGTCAACGTGCAAGAGACTTAGGGCATCCTTTTCGGTTTGATGGAGTGGGTGTCCCACCACAAATTGGAGGAGCCCCTGTCCCTATCAAATCCAGGGCGCCCCTATCTTTTTTTTACAGTCTGCTGGCTTCTTTCCGCGAGCTCGGGCATGGGCCACAGTAATTTGAATCTATGTGACAAAAGGCCAGCCCTACATACAGCTAGTTATCTGATAAATAATTTTTCCTTCTTACCATCACCATAAGAAACAAGGAGGTGCCAGGCACAAATGGATTCCATGTCCCTCACACTCAGAGAGGAAGTAAATTTGCATAAGGGCCTCTGTGTTTTTGTTTCTCAAAAACAAACCTGTAGTTTGAGCCCTTTAAGGATTTAACAATCCTTGTCTTTTTTTCCTTTGCATACAAGCCTGTTAGCGTGCCTGACCTCACTAAGTAAACTTACAACAGGACGCAAATAGGTCGATGAACCTTTTGACTTGCAATTACGATGTTCCCACCATAACTCCAGTACATGCAGATCAATAATCAATTATCTACACCAATAATCAATTACATTCGATAACATTAGTAATCATTGGAGTCAGTAATTGTCACACACCATTTCCAGTCATGAATAACCACACCTTTATGTAAAGTTAAAATGTTTATTTCCCTATATTAACAATGCAAATGTCACATATAAAAATCTCAAAATCAAAACATACACATACAGAAACAACACTGGCTGTCCAAACCTGCAAAAGAAATGCAATCTAATCAAAGCTTAAACGACTACACATTCTAAAGCTACAGTGCAAATTAATAATAACAATTGCACAAACAATATCACATACATTTAGATTCAGCAAAGAAATACAACAACGTTAACCCCTAAAGCCAATTCTCATTAGTGAGGATCCTTATCTAACACCAGATTAACATCAGCATGTTTGGCTTCATGCAAAACAATGAAGTAAACACAAATTTGGAAAACATCTAACTATGGCTCTATCAAAACAGTGTGGTAGGTACCTAGAAGGAAAAAGCAACTATGCATAACAAACACATGGGTACAAGAATACCTCTCCTCAATTGAATCGGCAAGCTAAGATAGGCTTCGACATCAGGACATCAGTTCAGTCAGCAAGGCATCAGGATTAACCATCAAAGTTCAGAAAACGCAAAGTCTTTAAGCAACTCGAAAGAGTAGAGGTATACCCTCAAGAAGAATAGAGAGAATGGCTTGTCTTCTCTTGATGCAGTCCAGCTAAGTTAGATTTCCTAAAACTACTTCCAAGTCCCTGTTGGTCAGGAGATCGCATATTCACACTTTGGCCAATGAAACTAAAATATCAAATCTATGAACTCTACCACTACTCCGTTCACATGTCACTGATTGGCTTCTCCTGTAAAGTCCTCATCATCCGTTTAGTCAGGTATCAATATTGTTGCAGCTTATTCTCCAGTCAGTGTCTTCATTGTTCTCCTCCTGGGAAAGTCAGTCTTACACACATTACACTCATAATGTTACATTTAGCAAAAACAACATCTTCTAGCAATCAGTTCTCATGAGAAAGGCTTTTAGCTGCAAGCACATTTGGACAGTACAATGGAAAATCACAGTTTTAATTCTCTAAGACAGCAATTTCAGTAAAAGTTAAGAAATACATCTTGGCATGAGGCCATGCAACTATGCTAAGACCTCCGCTAAGTTAAGGCTTTAGATCAATAAAGCTAATACATAATGCATAACCCTTAATATAATATATTACTACATTAACAAACATATGCTCCACATTTCATATTAATAAGACATTTAGGAGTATACGTCATGAACATTAGCGGCCACTCATTGTGATCACATTTTCAATGCGTGCATTATTTTTCTACGTTATTACATTTTCTACGCAAATTCATTACTTAGAATACATGATTACTCATTACAAATTTCTATTAAAACTCCTACGCTAGCAAGCCTACTCTTGCTTTGATGAACCCTGTCAAACCCGACCCAACACTCGTCTGCTTTATGAACAGACTGTGCCCCATCAATTTTAGGATTTGGTACCGTAGGCAACTGAAAGCAGTGGCGTCATCTTTTGCATTTAAATCGTACTTGTTAACCATGCCTAAACTCCCTGTGAATTGTATCAACAGTTAGCACAGTTACTGGCTTATCATGTCAGGGCTGGACCTACTCATAAACTGCAAACCGGCAGTTAAAAGCAGATCAGAATCATCAAATGGAAAGACAGATTTTCTGTGTCATTGGCTATGCTCTATTGTCTTTGCATTAAGTGGTCACTAGGAATATACTTCCCGGATTCACTCCTCTCACCAGGGCTCCATGTGTTTAACTGTTTTAAACCCATACTGCCTACACAAGGACAGAAAATGCTGATGCCTTGTTGCAGCCCTTTGCCATGTATCACCTGTAGTGAACATGGTGGAGCAACAGGATGCTGCAGCAGAAGACGGCAGATGAATTTTTGATAGTACTGCTTGTGGTAAGAAAGCTGTAAAATAATTATAATTTAACGGAAAAACTTCAGACACAAAAGTTGACTTTCCCCGTTATCATAAATGTAGTGGAGCGAGGTGTTACATTTTCTTGGTCCAAAACTCAACATAAGGCTTGATTGCCCTCCTTGGAACCAACATGGTATGATATCAAGCAGCAAGATGCCACACCCCGAATAACATGATTAGAAATGCATGTTGAAAATGATGAGCAGGAAAAGTCTAGCAGCTCCTGGGTCATGTGCTGAAGTAACACAATTTGAGCATCATTCATGCGCTAAGAGCTTTCATCTCCTGGGGCAGCCCTCAAATGTTCTAGTGTATGATAGTTAAATCTAAATACACTAGGGTCCAGATTTATCAAGGGCTTGCATTCCCTTTGCGCCCTTAGGTGAGATTTACTATGCCACACAGAGCCACCTTGTGTGGCTCTGTGTAGCATAATAAATCTGGAGTGATCAAGGCAGCACAAGTCCCACCTTGTGTTACTCTGCCCTGGTAAGTTATGAAATGGGTGGAGCGTGGGTGTAATCACGTATCTACTCATGAGTTTTGGCACATATCCAAATTTGTAAGCACTAGTAAACTTGGGAATGTATCACAATGGTATGCCTTCCCATGGGAGGCATAACAAGGAGATATATCTATATTTACTTTTTTATTATTTTTATATATCTCTCTTTCATTATTCTAGAGAACACATAGAAAGAGGACAAAGCCTCTGAGAATTGATTTTGTGCATGAAGGTGGCCCTTCCTGCACAAAAACAACCCTGGCTGTAACACAGGCACCCTTTTACCACTGCACTGTGTGCACCAGTTCAGATAGACAGCAGGAATGCTATATATCTTAGCAGATATGACACAATCCTGCTCTCTCCATTTGACGCAGTGCAGCAAGTTGTCTTGCTGCATTGTACTGTGTCAAATCATAGTAAATCTAGCTCTCGGTATATTACAATAGAAAAGTTTTCATCAGCAAAATCTTTAATTCAGTTCTGTATTAAAATCATACATAAAATATCAAACAAGCGCTTTTACAAACCCAACATTGATCTCTTCCTTACAGCAAAGTTTAGAAAACAAGTAATATTAAAAGAGACAAATTCATATGAGTGCATTTGCTAATAGGCCAGTGACAGCTTGACATGAGTAAAGTTCATGCTCCAATATACTAAATACACAGGTGATTATAAAATCCATAAAACATAATAATAAAGAGCATAGTATTTTGGTCAGAAAATGAATAACAATGACCTGTGCCCAAATATTTTACCAAGTGTCATCTCCTGAGACTAGCAAAGAAACTGGGTATCAAATTGACCCTAAATCTAGTTAACCAACAGCAGTGATTTGTAGTTGATAGCAAAGTAAGACAGGTTTCAATGGACAAGGTAGTTCTCAAAAGGCCCTGGACGTGTGGGAGTGGGGGAGGGGAGTCTGTAGATCCCTTGGGGCATATTTATACTCCGTTTGCGCCGGAATAGCGTCGTTTTTTTTTACGCAATTCCGACGCAAAACTAACTCCATATTTATACTTTGGCATTAGACGCGTCTAGCGCCAAAGTCCATGGAGTTTGCGTCATTTTTTTGCGTGGACACCTACTTTGCGTTAATGAGATGCAAGGTAGGCGTTCCCGTCTAAAAAATTGACTCAGAGGCATGTGCGCCGTATTTACACTCCCGGGCAAAATTCACGCCCGGGAGTGGGCGGGTCAAAAAAAATTACGTACGGCCGCTTTTGTGCAGTTTTTTAGTGCTTGGAAAAGACAGGCGTTAAGGGACCTGTGGGCTCTGAAGGAGCCCAGAGGTGCCCTCCCATGCCCCCAGGGACACCCCCTGTCACCCTTGCCCACCCCAGGAGGACACCCAAGGCTGGAGGGACCCATCCCAGGGACATTAAGGTAAGTTCAGGTAAGTCATTTTATTTTTTTTTTGTGGCATAGCGGGGCCTGATTTGTGCCCCCCTACATGCCACTATGCCCAATGACCATGCCCAGGGGACAGAGGTCCCCTGGGCATGGCCATTGGGCAAGGGGGCATGACTCCTATCTTTGCTAAGACAGGAGTCATTTCTATGGGGGTTGGGAGTCGAAAAAATTGTAGCAAATCGGGTTGAGGCGAAAAATTTGCCTCAACCTGACTTGCCCCATTTTTTGGCGCCCAAGCTCCATATCCCCCTACGCCGGCGCTGCCTGGTGTACGTCGTTTTTTTCCACGCACACCAGGCAGCGCCGGCGGCTAACGCCGGCTAACGTCATTGATTAAATACGGCGCCTGAATGGTGCTTCAGAATGGCGTTAGCCGGCGCTCATTTTTTTGACGCAAAACTGCGTTAGCGCAGTTTTGCGTCAAAAAGTATAAATATGGCCCCTTGTTTCTCTTTTTTCCTTGCATGGAACAAGCTAGGTCACCTGAAGAGATAGAATTCAGAGTTGTAGATAATTCAGGGTGAGTCAAGTTTGTGAATGCAGATTTTATATCTTAAGCAGGGAGTTATTGATCCTCCATCTAGGCATAAGAAATCTCTCAGAATCATTCGATTCAGGTCTGAATCCTTCTTAAACCAGATAGAGATCTATCTCAAAAGTGGGTGAAGGGACAGTATATCTGTGATGGAAGTCATGCCAACTTCTTCATGAACAATGAAGAAACACTCTGAGGAAGTACTGACAGACGCCTTAAAAATGTGTTTGCCACTACTTGTAAATTAAATGTATCTAGTTACCCCCACAAGTCACTTCCATAAGAGATCCCTGAAACACATTTGACAAAATAATTCTTAATTAGGGCTTTATATGCATATTACCAGATCAGGAAGCAAAGTCGAAAACAGCAGAATCACTCCTTGACAACAGGAATGGTGACCAGAAACCATAGTGGTCAAACTATACCCCTAAGTATGGTAATACCTCTAAACTAGTGATCTAATAATATCCCTGTACAAAAATGTCCAAATTTTGCTTGATCTGGGGCCTGCAATAATGTGAGACTTCATTGTAATTGGTGCTTTAGTCTGAGGATTTAATAAAATCTGCAAAAGATTTGAATAGCCGCTGACGACCCAGAGCTGTTCTAGCTAATAGAACCACATTGTGGGTGTATAAAAGGTCTGTCAATCTTTATTTAAAGTAGCCTCCAATTGATTAGTATATAGAGTGAATACAAATGAAGCAAGTATACACCTTTGCCTCACCCCACGCTTAACCTTGAAAGACTCTGTACATCTGCTATCTGATAAATCCTTGTGCAGATCATGGATGAAATTAACTCTTTTCTTACCAGCACCCATGCCTAGCATGATCTTCCATAGCTTGTCCCTAAAGACCTCTTTGAAAGCAGACATTGAGGTGCATATTTATACTTGGGTTGTGCCGTTTTAGGGACATTTATTTTGATGCTAAAACAACGCTGACCTAACTCCATATTTATATTTTGATGCTAGACCCGTCTTGCGTCAAAATATTGGAGCTAGCGTCATGTTGTGGATGCGGCAAACTACCTTGCGCTAATTAAATGCAAGGTAGGCTTTTCAGTCCACAACATGACGCTAACCCCCTAGCGCCATATCTACCCTCCTGCGCAGAAATATTGTGCACGGAGGAGGCAGACCCAAATAATGGTGCTAAGCCTGCTTAGCGCCATTATTTAACGCCTGGGTCAGACCAGGAGTTAGGGTACCTGTGAACCCATTTTCATGGCCAAACACTATGGAATGGGCCCAAAGATGCCCACCCCAAGTCCCAGCAAGACCCCCACCCACACTAGAGGGACACCATATGATGGGGGAATACATCCTGGATAAGAATAGGTAAGTATTTATTTTTTGGTGTGCCATTGGGGACCCCTGACATGGGCCTCCCTGCCTGGCACTGGTTCTTTTGGCCTTGCTCAGGGGACTCCGGTCCCTTGTGCTGCCATTGGGATGGTGGGCATGACTCCTCTATTTACTGAGAAAGGAGTCATATTTGGGTGCAAGTGCGTCAGAAAATGGCACTGGACTGGTTAGCGACATATTTATTGCCGCTAAGCAGCCTAGCGTCATTTTCGAACCCACTAGCGCCTTTGTTCCTACCGCCACCCCGCCTCCCCCTGGCTAGAGTCTTTGTGTTTGACGCTAGTCATTCCTTAGCGCCAGCGTGCATCAATCCATAGATATGGCGCACAGTTGCCGCTTTGGAATGGCGCTAAAGAATTTGATGCAAAACTGCGTTAGCGCAGTTTTGCGTCAAAAAGTATAAATATGCACCTAAGTATATAAGGGCCATATAGAGCATATCCTGCTAGGTCACTATATATTTGCCCACTATCACCATGTAGCTTTAAGCACTGGTCTAGTGTGCTTCACCCTGGGCTGAAACAGTACTGAAGTTTGGACAAGATGTTCTTGTCTTCAGCCCAGGACATACATCTTGACACCAATACCTCCTTGTTAACAACTAAGTCAGTAAGGGAAATTGGTCTTAGCAATGGGGGTCATCCTTCTACCATTTCTTAAAACATGAATTATTATAGGCTAAGGGCCTGATTTAGAGTTTGGCTGACGGGTTTCTTGGTCACAAACATGGCAGATATTCCATCCACCATAGTGAAATTCCCATAGGTTATAATAGGATTGTAATACAGCAGACAGGATATCCGTCACGTTTGTGAAAGAGTAACCCCATCTGCCAAATTCTAAATCAGGCCCTAAGTTCAGGATGTAGGCATGTGTTCTCCAGTGGCTGCATTGATGGTATTTGTAAGAAGAGTAGTCCCTCTATTAGGATTGTTGGTGCGTTGGTCCTTAATAAGTAAACTTACAAGGTGACACATATAGGTCGATGAACCTTTTGATTCATATGGAGTATCCTAGCTATGCTGTGACCAACGTTTCCCAAAAATCAATGCACAAAATTCAATAAACCATTAGACAAAGCATTAATCAATAATCAATAAAAACAATAGCAACACACCATGACTCTTCAGTCATGAATAATCACAACTCAGTATACGTTTTAGTAATTTTATTTCCCTATTTGTTACAATGCTAAGTCATGTGATTAACTCAAGCTCAATTCAATTCAAACCAGAACAGCAATTAATTTATTAGAAGATGCCAAAAACATAACCTAATCAAAACTTGCATCAATGTATAGTCTAAAGCATTAGCATCGGTCAATAAAAGAATCAAAGGCAATAAGTCATTTCTAGTTATGGAGTTCAGCAAATTAGTCAGTCAACCATTTGTCTCTGTAATCTGTCAATTGTCATGTAAGGAACCCTCATCTACTCCAGATTATCATCAGCATGTGGGACTTCATGTAAAACAATTTAGAACAAGAATTTAAAAAACATCTAGCTAAAAATAGTATTTAGACAGCGCAGTTGGTACCTAGAAAGGAAAGGCACAAAAATACAATTCAGTCACATTTTCATATCTACCTATCCTCGGTATGGGTCAGCAACAGAGTCAGTCTTCGTCCTCAGTCTATCAGCATCACATCAGGCTCTCACTCAGAGAGTATGAGCCCAATGACAGAATCTCAAATCAACTCTGCAGTCTTGCAGTCTGGCACCCTAAAACCTTCTGCCTTCTCTTCCCTCTATAACGTTGTTATATCAAAGCCACCCAGACTATCCCCCAATTTATAATTGGTCAATTAATTGTATGTTATTTCCCTAGTCTGTGAATCAGATCTATGAATTCTAATATTTCACAGTTCACATGTCGTCGATTGGTCCACTTCGCGATATCCTCATCATCTGGCTCGCCAGGTATAAAAAATGTTGCATCTTCTTCTCCAGTCAGTGTCTTTAATATTCGAGTCCTGGGAAAGTACATCTAGCGCACATTACACACCAATTGATACAATTCTAGGATCATCATCTCCTGTCCGTCAGTTCACATGGAAGTTCCAGTTAAGCAATTTTATTAAACAATGAGCAGTTCACTGTTAGTTCATTGTGTCAGCACTTTTACTTAAATGCTAAGAAATACAGCTTCTACATGAGGCCTAGCAAGACTAGTTCAAGACACTTTCTAAGTTAAGGTCTACAATTATTGCAAAACATATGTTATAACTCTCAATTTGACCTATTACTACATTAATCTAATACACTTTCAATACTTCATATATGTTAATCACTCATTTAGTACAATTCGTAAATACTGATGGCCATTCTCCGAGTTCACAATTTCAAATGTGCACATACATTTTTCTACGTTAACCATTTTCATTATTCCAAATACATAAACAATAATTAATACTCTCAAATTAAGACTTTTGTGTTAACAATCCCTCCTCTGATGACTAAATATGTCATCACACTACTTTTTCCATCTACAATTTCATAATTCAATTTCCTCAACATTTTGCCTTCTTCTCAAATTTTCCCTGTAGATTCTTTACCTGTTTCATTCTTCCCTCCTCTGATTATTTTTAGACCTTCTCAATTTGATCTTTTGACACAATTTACATAATCCCCATTTTCCTAATATGAAGCAATTACAATTAATATTCCCTGTATAATTTTTAGAAGCACCCCATTCCAAATATTACTAAGCCAATTTTCCACTGAAGCAAATCCCTTACCAATCTTTTCCCAAACACTTGGTTTTTCAATTCCTTCAAATCACTACTTGAGTTAGTTAGGTTAATAAGTAAGTCTCTTATCTCCTTACTATTGTTAGGAATACTGTCACAAACTACTCGTTGTCTATGTCTGTGGCCCACTGGAAATGCAGCGAGTACTTGGTTCCTATAGGTTCTGCCTTGACCCAAGTAGGGGCGACCCTTTCTGGTAGCCACGGTGCCGCTGACAGAGGGAAAGCCAAAGGCAGTCCGTGCCCTCCAGAAGTAGTCCCGGCTTACAGTAAAGCTGATGTTCCCTAAGTCTATTTAAGACTTGCTTTACGTGTTTAGGATGAAGTTCATGGCATCTGGAAAATATGAGGATACCATCTAGACAAACAACCACAGTGTGATTTAATAAATCGGAGAATATTGAATCCATAAATCTTTGAAAAACTGAGGGGGCATTCGTTCAACCAAAAGGCATTACCTTATATTCGAAATGTCCAAAGGGTGTTCGAAAGGCAGTTTCCACTCATCTCCCTCCTTGATACGCAAGAGATGATATGCTCCATTAAGATCTAATTTTGTAAACATTTGTGCTCCTCTGACAGCCTCCAAAATGTCTTTGATGAGGGGGAGTGGATATCAATCTTTTGCAGTGATTTTATTTAATCCACAGAAGTCCATACAGGGACGAAGATCTTTCATCTTTTTAGATACGAAGAAGAGGGGAGCCCCCGCAGGAGAAGAAGATGGTGTAGTAAGACCACTCTGTAGATTTTCTTGAAGATAGTCCTTGAGAATCTGTTTTTCTGGTTCAGTGAGAGAATACATTCTTCCAAAAGGAACAACTGCTCCAGGTTCCAGGAGAATGGTGCAATCATAGTCTCTTTGTGGAGGGAGTACGGGCTTTGAGGGTTTTTGAAAGACGTCTATAAATTCCAGATATTGGCTTGGTACCCCTTGGACTTAGTTTATGGAGTGTCCTAAATTTGGTTCTGAGGATATTATATTTCTGGGAGACCAATAGGTGTCGGAAGCATAGCAATGATCGTGACAAAACTTAGAAGGCAGAGAAATGGTTCTGGTTTCCCAGTTAATATATGGATTGTGTCTCATAAACCTTGGTATTCCTAGGATTATTGAATGATTGGGAGAGGAAATGAACTCAAAAGAGACATGTTTCTGATGTTTGCCAAAGTATAGATCTAGAATTGAAGTGGTATTAATGACAGGACCGGATGATAATAAGGATCCGTCTACAGTATGCACTTGTTCTGGAACGTCTTTAGGCAATTTGTAGTTTTTTAGCCCAGGTCATATCCATATAAATGCCACTAGCTTCACAATCTAATAATGCCAGGTTCCTTTCTTCACGACCATCAGGTAATTGCAGGATAACAAGTAACAGAAATAGAATAGTGGCATCTTCCTTGGAAGAACTAATGGAAGGTATTGCAGAAGATCCCGTCCCCTCCCTTCTCACAGAGTACGGGAAGTGGTGTTTCCCGAGGTCTTCATAGGACGAACGGGACAAGTGCGGAGCAAATGGCCAGCTGCACCACAATATAGGCACAGTCCTCTTCTCCATCTATTTTCTCGCTCACTAGTAGAGAGTGGACCACGAGCAGTATCTACCTGCATAGGTTCTCCGTCTGTCTCCCTTGATATAGATCGAAGTACTTCGGGACTTTGTACAAAGATACGTGGGTTGCTTGACTGGGAAAGTCCACGATTCTTTCTTTTTCCTAGACAACGTTCTTGAAGAGGATATTCTATAGAGAACGCTAAATTCATCAAACCTCGTAGATCATCTATTCTGGCAGAATGTACTAATTCGTCTTTTATGTCTTCTCGTAGACCTCTGTGAAACAGAGTTACCAGAGTATGCTCCACCCATGTCGTCTCGGCTACCAATTGTCTGAAGCGTGTGATGTATTGGAGAACATCTTGAGTGCCTTGTTGAATATCACATAGCCCTTCTTCTGCTGATGCTTCCAATCCTGGGCGTTCAAACATTTGTTTAAATCTTCTCACAAAGGCTGAATAATCAGACAGCACTGGGTCGTTGGAGGCTACTAACGGAGTCCCCCAGGCCAAGGCAGGACCAGACAAGGCACTGATGAGATAACCCACTTTTGTTTTATCTTGCGAAAACTGTGTTGGTCTAAAGGCAAAATAGACAGTCAGTGCATCAAGAAATTCTCACAGCTGGTTTGGGTCTTCTGAAAACCGAGGTGTAGAATAGAGACGGTAGGAACATCGGTACTTCGGGATGCCAGGGCTTGTCGTAAAGCCACGTTTTCATTTCTTAATTGTTGCAATTCCTGGGCTTGTTGTTGAATAGTTACGAGTAGGAACTGGTTAGGTTCTGCAGCAGCCATTGCAGCATCTTCCATTCTGCCTGGCGAAATCTGGTTCGGTTGGTGCTGCAATCTGTCACAAACTACTTGTTTTCTATGTCTGTGGCCCACTGGAAATGCGGCGAGGTCTTGGTTCCTATAGGTTCTGGCTTGTCCCAAGTAGGGGCGACCCTTTCTGGTAGCCACAGTGCTGCTGACAGAGGGAACGCCAAAGGCAGTCCATGCCCTCCAAAAGGAGTCCCAGAGGGAAAACACCCAAAAAGGGAAAAAACCTCTAAGCAGGAACTCCTGGAACAAAAACAAAAAGTAAAAAGTTAATCTGAACAAAAGACAAAATGACAATGAAAAAGCTGGAACAGGCTAAGGAAAAAATGTAACTAATACAGAAGAAACAGGAGCGAAGATCACCACCCAAAAGAAGTGTTGCAGTGCAAAGAGAACAAGAATCACACACCTTATATACCCAAAGAATAGGAAGTGACCAACAGGAAGTAAAAGACACCATATTGGGTTGGGAACATAACATAGAAACCTATAGAATAGTCACCATGTTAAAAAAGGTTCCAAAGGCATGCAGGGAGAAGGAATACATACTGGAAAGGAGAAAGGACCATTGGCAACTAAAGAAGGGCATAAATACAGGGAGAAACAAAGAAAGCAGAAAAGAAGAAAGAAAAAAGAGGCATAAGGTTGGTCGGGGTGAGTTTGTGTGTAGAGGGAGGCAAGAACTAGCAGGGGTGCGCCACGCCCATAACTCATTGAGGCCCCATGCCCAATTTGGGGCCTCCACTAAAATATGTAATGACAGGGGCGCGCACGTCATGCTGCCACGGATTTCGGCCGTGTCCCGAGCCGAATGTTCAGCTCGTGCCGTGGTTCGTGGCGTGACAAATATACGAACACCAATGCCTAGATTTTATCATTTTACAGACTCTGCCGTCCTTCGCTAGAAGGATATCTAAAGCAAAACTATTTTGAAGAGTCAGCTCTATCCGCTGCCAATTCGGTATCTATCAGGAGTATTGCCCCTGTAAAAGGTGTCAGCATGTTATCCACAATAGTAGACAACTTTCGTATCTTGATTGAATTCAGGATGACTCCCAATGAAGGAATCACCACTACCGCAGAAGAAGATTCCCTCCTTTGTCTCTTATGATGTAGTTCTGTCAGTTTCGGAAACTTTTTCAAGTCCACTATCTGGCAAATCTTTGGGAGTACTATCCCCAAATAACATGTCCCATACCATCCTCTTGGAAGATGGTAATAAGCACTGAGTCCACAAATATAATAGGTACCCGGAATCTCAGGGTCCTGAACATTCAACATAAAAGTTAATTTACTCTGAAACAGAAACACATGCCTACATTCACTTGTATCCACAAATAAAGTGTCAGTGCGTGATTTTGGCCTATAGATGCAAAGCTTTCCTACGTGTAATGCATCTCAAGCTAATTTCCCTTGTGTCTTAATTGCAGTGTAAGCATAATCATTCTTGTATGTCCTTTTCTCTAAGACTTTTTCTAATTTCTCTTTTAATGCTTTTCTCCTATCGTCAGTATGCCCTAAAAAGCTCTTCTCTAAAGGTGTAAGCAAGCATTTTAGGTTATTTTTATGAGTGTAAGCAGTCCCAAATGTTAGTGTAGACTCAAAGAATCCTCTAACTAATGCTATGTCATGATCCTTAGCTACTCTACTCAAATACCTAATAATTGGAACAAACGAAAACACTACATCATGATTTGAAAAAAATATTGAATATACTGCTGATCATAAAACCTTGTTAGTAGCAGACTACAACTTATCCCATAGGTTAGTGGAAGACTATGGTAAGTAATTCCTTCTTTGACTGACAAAGTAATTTGCGTACACACAAAACAATCAATCCCTTGCATCCATCGTTTCAACATACTCACTCAACAAGCGATAGAAGACGTTAGAAGAAAGTTCTCCTTGAGCATTAGTATAATCATGCAAATATTTCTGTCTAACTAAAGGTCTCCAAAGCTGTTAGTGTAGTAGTCTCAGAAGCAGAAGTATGGTTGGCTCCTTTCGCATCAAGAACAGACATACCCATAATCAACACTATAAACAACATTGCACACATAGGGGGTCATTCTGACCTTGGCGGTCCATGACCGCCATGGCGGAGTGCGGCGGAAGCACCGCCAACAGGCTGGCGGTGCTTTCTGGGCGATTCTGACCGCGGCGGTAAAGCTGCAGTCGGAAAAGGGAAGCCGGCGGTTTCCCGCCGGTTTCCCGCTGGCCCAGGGAACCCGCCATGGCGGCGCTGCTTGCAGCACCGCCATGGGGATTCCGACCGCCTTCCCGCTAGCCGCCAGAACCAGGATGGCGGGAACGGGTGCCGTGGGGCCCCTGGGGGCCCCTGCACTGCCCATGCCACTGGCATGGGCAGTGCAGGGGCCCCCTAACAGTGCCCCACAAAGATTTTCACTGTCTGCATAGCAGACAGTGAAAATCGCGACGGGTGCCACTGCACCCGTCGCACCCCTTCAACTCTGCGGGCTCCATTCCGAGCCGGCTTCATTGTTGAAGGGGCTGTCCCGCTGGGCCGGGCGGCGGTCTTCTGGCGGTCGCCCGCCGGCAGCACGGGAAAGCCGGAATGGCCGTCGCGGTCTTTTGACCGCGGTGCGGTCTTTCGCCGGGAACCGCTTGGCGGGCGGCGACCGCCGACCGCCGTGGTCAGAATGACCGCCATAATTGCCAAACCAATCCTCATGTATTTACAGTGCTTAGAAACTCTAACCTGTTTATTAACTCAGCCATGATCTATAAGGAATCAGAAAGCAGGAGTAACTTTAGAAAAATGCAGCAAAAATAAAAAATAGACAATTCTTTCAGCAGTTCTGTTTCACTTCCAGGAACCCTTTTTCTTATCAAAATCAGTTAGCAGCTTGTCACATCCGTTTTTCAACGTCAAATCAGGTTATCAATGTCTTTTCCAGTTTATTCTCAACAGTCTCTTTTCTCAAGATATTTTTCAAATTTGTTTCAATCAGTTCAGCTCCTTGATCATCTTCAAGTCACATCAAAATATTGACTCAGAACTTCCCTATCAAAACAAAAAGACATAAACTTGTGCTGCCATTCGTTTGTAGGTGCATATGCCCACTCAGGACCTGCGTATCTTTGACTTGCTATTCTCTTTCTCTTCAACTTTCGATCACCACTCAACTCTCCTTCACTCAATTCTTCTTTTCTCATAGTATCTACTTCTTCTTCTATCGTTTGATTGACAATCACTCCTTGCCTTTTCTCTACTTGTGATTCAGGTCAATGATCCCCTTTTCTCGAAGCTTCTGTCAATATTTTTTTCAGGATTGGACTCATCTCCTTCTCTTTCTCTGTGGTGTTTTCTTTTGATGAACCTGCAACAGGCTCAGGAGGAGTCAGATCACTATGACTTTGATCAAGCTCAACTCCCTCCCCTTCTGGGTCTACATCTTACTCTGTTTGTCTCTCAGAATTGTCTACTTCTGGGAGAACCCCTGCTGTGCTGTTCTCTCCTGCTGCATCCGTCGAGATTGATTCTCCAGCCCCTCCTGTAACTCTTCACTTTCGTCTCTTACAGGGGTGATAGAACCATCTTCCACAAGCTCTGGTTCAATTTCAGGTTCTCTTTGTTTCTTTTCTGATTCAGGTGCTGCAACTTGCTTCGCAGTTGTTGGTGCTCTCAACAACGCTTCTTCATGATCCAGTGGACATGCCACTTTCTTTGTGTGACTCACATGGATCCAGTTAGGGATTTCTGCACACTTCACAACTGTCATAGTTGTCAAGAACACCTGACAAGGTCATCTCCAACGCGGCTCCAAACATGTTTTCAGACAACAACCCAGTCAACAGCTCTCAGGTTGTGCCCTGGATCGTGAATTGGTGGCAGTGTGGTGGCCTCCACCTGCTGAGAGAGCGAATCACATCAGCCAGACCCTTGCAGTAGTCCAATTCCATAACATCTGTAATATTGACAAGTGCATTGGCTGGAACTGCTGGCAACCTCATTGCTCTGCCCATCAGAATCTCGTGGGGCGACAGTCCTGTCTTCCTGTTAGGTGTATTTCTCATTGACATTAACACCAAAGGCAATGCATCTGGCCATTTCGGATTCGTAGCTGCACACATTTTGGCAATCAATCCTTCTTTTTAAAGTACTATTCGTTTGCTCCACTAGTCCCGATGCTTCAGGGCAGTAACTACAGTGCAACTTCTGCTCAATGTTCAGTGCTGCACACAAAAGTTTAATCACCTCGTTATTGACGTGCGTTCCCCTATCTGATTCTAAAGAGATCGGATGCCTGAAACATTGTATCAACTCTCTAACAGCTTTGCTACTGTGAGGCTATCATTCCTTCTTGTGGGATACGCTTCAATCCAGTGACTAAAAATGCACACAATCACCAACACATATTTCAAACCTCCACACCCTTTCCCCGCATTTAATTGCTGACAAATAACACATCGAAGGTGCACTGCTTCTGCTGCCTGTCTAAACTTGGGGTTAAACCAGTCAATTTTGAACAGACGAACAATGCCATCCCTCCCAATGTGTGCCTGACCATGATAGTACCTTGCCATTTGTGACACCAAACTATTTGGCAAAACCATTTGACCCTCTTCGAATACCCATAGCTCATCCTGTCTCTGAACGCAATTCATCCTAAGCCATGAACGTTTTTCCTCCTTGGCAACATTGCTTTGCAAAGTTTTCAATTCTTCTAATGTATCGATCACCTTTAATACAAAACTTGTACATGAAGTATCTTTTTCAGACATCAATTCCCATTTGTCCTTGAACGATATACAGTTCAATATGCAAAACCTTGAAACTTAATGTGCTCTGCATTTCACCACGGCAATTTCTTCAGGCAATTGAATTGCATTCAGCAACGCTTTTATTCTTTCACCATTTCTCACTGGTGAACCAGTAGAGGTCAGGAAACCTCTTTGTGACCACAATTGACCAAAATCATGAACAATACCAAATCCATATTGGCTATCTGTATATATAGTGACTCTCAGTCTAGCAGAAACATGGCATGCCCTAGTAAGAGCAACCAATGCTGCTACTTGTGCAGAATATACTCCTTGTAACTAAGAAGCTTCTAAATTACCTGTAATTGTGCACACAGCATATCCTGCTGTCAATGGTCCTGTACCATTTCTGAGACATGAACCATCAATGAAGACAATTTGGTCATTCTCTTCCAATTGAGTATCTCTAATGTCAGGTCTCGGCTTTGTGCACAACTCAGTTACCGCAAGACAATCATGCTCATTGTCTTCCTTTTTTTAATTTCAACAGCATCACTTGGAAGTAAAGTTGCCGGGTTCAGCACTGTACATCTTTTCAGTGTTACATTAGGAGCACCTAAAATGCTCATCTCATACCTTGTCAGTCTGGCACCAGTCAAATATTGAGTTTTCGTCCTTGTCAGTAAAATCTCAACTGAGTGAGGGACCATTACCATCAGGGGATATCCCATCACTACTCCTTTACACTGTGATAGACTTTGACCAACTGCGGCAACTGCACGCCAGCAACCCGGTAAGGCTGCTGCAACTGTGTCCAAGTTAGCTGAAAAATATGCTACTGAGCGATAAGCACCTCCATGGACTTGTGTCAAGATAGACAAAGAACATGCATCACGCTCATGACAAAACAATGTGAAAGGTGTTGTGTAATCAGACATACCCAACGCTGGAGCTCTGCACAAACTCTCAACTCAGTGAACGCTTTCATCTGTTCCTGGTCTCTTGTTATGGGATCAGTGACATCCTTATGTGTCAACTTCTGCAATAGTTTTGGAATCTTAGCAAAATTTGAAATCCACTGACAACAATAACCTACCATTCCCAGAAACATCCTGACATCTCTCTATGAAGTCGGAGGACTTCTTTGCAATATCATTGTAATCCTTTCTCTGGAAATCCTTCTTGACCCTTTCTCAATTTGGTGACCCAGATATGTCACTACCTTCTGACAGTACTGCAACTTCAATGGTGACACTTTATGACCAAACTTTCCCAAATGATTCAATATGGCAAACGAGTCGTACTTACACTCGTCCCTTGTTTTGGATGCAATCAGCAAGTCATCAATGTACTGTACCAGAGTCGATTGAAACGGTAATTCCAATGATTCCAAGTTCTTTTTCAAGATCTGATTAAACAAGGATAGTGACTCTGTGTACCCTTGAGGAAGTCTGCACCAGCTGTAGACTGTCTAGGAATTTGAAACTAAAGAGAAACAGACTATCCTCATGAAGAAACACAGAAAAGAATGCTTGTGACAAGTCAACAACTGTGAACCATTCTGCATCACATGTTATTTGGAAAATTATCATTGCTGGATTTGGCACCACAGGACAACACTTGACCACCATGTCATTTACTTTTCTAAAGTCCTGTACAATTCGCACATTCCCACACAGCTTCTTCAAACCCATTATTGGTGAATTACATGGGCGGCTCAGCACTTCTTTCAAGACTCCCTGCCTCACAAAATCTCCAATTATCTGCGCCACTTTCATCTAAACATCATGTGACATATTGTATTGTGGAAGCTGCAGAAACACTACATTTGGCTTCAAAGTAACCTTAATCGGCTCCACTCCCTTGATCAAACCCACTTTTTTACCTGTTAGATCCCACACGTTTTTCTGTACTGTTCCAAGCAAATCAGAATGAGGCTCTTTCACTGTAAACATTGGGAAAAACTTAATCAATGGGTACTCTTCACTGGTAGTTTCACTCTCAGGTTCTCGAGCTGTTTCTTCCTTATCATCACTATCAGTCTGAATCTCAATTCTGTCAACTGAACAAGTAATTGAAAACCTTGTCTTACACAATAAGTCCCTTCCCGGTAGGGATACTGGACAAGAATCGCAGACTACAAACTTATGCAGTCCCTGGAAGTTGCCAATTTCAACTTGCACTGTAACTTTGACCTGGATGGAACTTGATGTAAGAGGAGGCCTAGAGGAGCACAAGCTCAGTCATAGGTGTCTCATGTCATGTACAACTAATGTTCTGGAGCAATATGTGATCAGACCATTCCCTTATCCTCAAAGTCAGAAATCGGGTGATTTCTTATCTCACGGAAAGGAGACTATTTCTGAGTGTGCTGGCTTGTAGGAGCTGATCCCAGGACTCCCGCTTTAATTCTGGTTTCCTCTCCTTGGTTGCTGCTTTGTACCTTGCCATTAGTTTAGTATTGGATTTAGGTGATTTCTGTGGGGCCTTCATCAAATTGTAATGCACCCTTGAGCACTTGCAATCAAACCATCTACAATACAGATTGTGGTTATAGGAACTGGGAAGAGTTAGAGCTGTCAGGACCTGATTACAGATCCAGTTGAAGGAAACAAGAATAGCAGCAAGCTTTGTGGTCACGTGGAGACAAATACCCTGACCACAGGAGACTAACAGTTCCAAATGAAAAATATCTGACACTACATTGTTACATTTCAGTCTGCCGCCTTATTCTACAGTCTTCACAAATTTATTAGGCCTGGGCAGAGCTTACAGAGTTCCACTCTGCGGAATTCCACCAAGTTGATTTAGAACTCCATGGAATTCCATGGAGGAAGAGTTCTGTGAATGGTGGAGAGCCACTGCTACCTGCCCTTCAGTGCCCTAATTTCACCCTGTCTTGAATGCACCGATTTTGGAAGCACTAAGCAAGGGTGGGCCTGGTTAGCCAGGCCCGACACTGCTCAGCTCTTCCGAGATCGGTCACATTCAGGACAGAGTCATAGGTAGTGAAAGCTGTAGTTTCAGGTCTGACGTGCACCGGCCTGCCCCGGCTGTGTACACACAGAAGAGAAAGGGAAACCCAGGGTCCAGGTCGACTCAAGGGTCCCCTTTGCCACTTGCCAGTTGCTTGGCTTTCTGCCTCCCTCTGCCCCCTCCTCTCGGGCCCAGCCTGGGCAGATGGCAGAGGGAGGCCTGGAGGATCCAGAGCTGGCAGCAGCTCCATGCCACTGACATCGGGCCGAGAGTGTACAATGCAGCCCAGTTATGGGTCATGCAGCGCAAGTGCAGACTATCTGCGCTTGTGCTGGGCGGCCCATATCTGGGCTGCAGTGCACACGCGGTGAGATCAACTCCGCTGGCTGAGTTTTTGATTGAACTCCATGCTCCAAGCAGAACTCGGAGTGCCAAAAACTCAGTGAGCTCACCACCCACCCCTGCAATTTATCAAGCACAGCTTGCAACCCTGGGTTTACTTCTCCTGTTAAGTCACTGGATATGAGTAGGATTGGCCCTGAACCTAGCGGGGTGAGTAACCTGCAGGGTAAGATAGAAAAGGGTTATGCCAGCCTTAGAAGTCCAGTTATGATCATGGGAGATACCAAGCTTTCTAGCTGTACTTCCCCTATTAGAGAGCAACCCCAGGGTTAAGCAAGGCAAGGAAAAGCAGATGCACCTGATACTGTTCTTAGTTGGAACATATCAGGGTTGGAGAACAAATTGCAAATTCCAGGATGGGGCCAAATTATAGATGAACATCAGATATGTCTTTTCCAAGAAACATGGGCTTTAAAAGCTACTGGGTTGCAGCGCGTAAGGCGTCCTTTGGGAGACCCTCGGGCGGGCTGGTTATATGGTTAAGCTGTTCTCTCAAGTGTCAGGTTGAAGTTGTAGATACGGGCTGTCCTGATTTACAGACCTTAATAGTATCAACCCTTAATGAGAGAGCCCTATTATTAATTAACGTCTATAATAGGAGTGCGGGCAGTAATTATGAGTCTGACGCTTTGACCATTCTGGACAGCCTCCTTCATAGTTACACCTCATCCCATTTCATCTTAATTGCAGGGGACTTTAATGTTACCTTTGAGCCTTATCCTTTGGTCCAAGAGTTATATAAAGAAGAGGATGCCTATTGGGGCATCCCCCAGCTAGTGTCAAGTAAAAGACCCAGAATGAATAGAATAGCGCACCACGTTGCTGACATTACATTTACACATGGTCTCCGAGCTTGCAATGGTCGCTCCCGTTCAGATGCCAACTCTCACCTCACTTTTAGGCGCGGAGCTCTTAGGAGCCAGATTGATTATATTTTACTTGACATCCGATTGTGGGGTCACATGATTGACATGAGGGTGCAAGAACATGAAGAGAGTGACCACGACCCACTGATCTTATTGACCAGGGGCCTGTTACCTTCGCTTGAAGTCCTCCACTCTAAGGCATATGTACAACAGCTCACTCTGACAAACACCAGAGACTTAATGTCAAATGGGAGTCTGTAAATACCTCCTCTTGTTCCCTCACATCAATATATAGGGGGTCATTCTGACCCGTGCGGCCGGAGACCGCCAGAAGACTGCACTGCGGTCAAATGACCGCAGCGGTCATTCTGACTTTCCCGCTGGGCGGGCGACCGCCAAAAGGCCGCCCGGCCACCCAGCGGGAAACCCCCAGCAACGATGAAGCCGGCTCCGAATGGAGCCGGCGGAGTTGCTGGTGTGCGACGGGTGCAGAGGCACCCGTCGCGATTTTCAGTGTCTGTTTTGCAGACACTGAAAATCTGAAAGGGGCCCCCAGGGGCCCCACGACACCCGTTCCCGCCAGCCTCTTCCTGGCGGTGTAAACCGCCAGGAACAGGCTGGCGGGAAGGGGGTCAGAATCCCCATGGCGGCGCTGCTTGCAGCGCCGCCGTGGAGGATTCTCTGGGGCAGGGGAAAACCGGCGGGAAACCGCCGGTTCCCCTTTTCTGACCGCGGCTTTACCGCCGCGGTCAGAATTGCCCCTGAAGCACCGCCAGCCTGTTGGCGGTGCTTCCTCCGTCCCTGGCCCTGGCGGTCCATGACCGCCAGGGTCGGAATGACCCCCATAGTGTATTAGTAGACCAAATGGAGCATATGATTTTGCATTTTGAAGATGGTGATGGGCTTGTAACTGCTCACACTGAACTGTTTAACTCTTTAAAGCATCTTTTCACAAAAGAGATTATTAGTAAACCTAGGAAAAAGTGCAGCGCAAGGTGGTTTAGTATTACATGCAGGGAAGCCCAGCATAAGTTACTGAGAACCTTGAGAGGGTGCCATGCAGAGTATATAAGACTAGCAAGGAAGGACTACAAACAGGAATGTCGTAGGGCACGCAGGAGTTGGGAGGAGGCCAGATGGGCAGCTATCCTGGAGACCGCAAAAGCTAACGATATTTCCACTTTCTGGAAATTGATAGCAGATGACAGTAGTGACTCATCCCCCCGGCCTGACACCTGAATCCTCTCCGCAGTGTGGGCCGAACACTTTGGTCGATTATATGAAGGGCCACCCGAAGCTACCCTTAGGAACCTTGATGACAGTCTGACCTCCGGGGCCACCCCAATCAAATTCACTCTAGCTGAAACCAAAGCTGCAATAATCTCACTGAATTGGGGAAAGGCCCTGGGTCCTAATAAGATCCCGGGCGACCTACATAAGACAAGACCTGATATTTGGGCCCCTTACCTAAATTTAGTCTGTAATGCAGTTGCGGCAGGAGCACCCGTTCCACCCCCCTGGAAAGGGGCCGAGATTGTCCCCCTCTTCAAGAAAGGTAGTCCCAGTGATCCTGCCAACTACCGTCCGATATGTTTACTTGACAACTTCCAAAAAATGTTTGCGAAGCAGGTTTTGTTCCATCTCGACGAATGGATTTCAGAGTCCGAAGCTATCTCTGATCTACAGGCAGGGTTTAGACCCACAGTTAGTACTATAGACCAAGCCCTGAGGTTCCTAGCAGTCAAATGGAAGAATGTGAACTTAGGAGGGGGAAACTTGTATATGGTTTTCATAGACCCTAGAGCTGCATTTGATTTGGTCCCCAGAAATTTGTTATGGCTGACACTATCCAATATGGGCGTCCCAAAAGGCCTCTTGAAACTTATTGTTCGACTGCACGAGAATACCTATGCACAAATTAGGTGTGGTAAGGACGGCGAACTGACAGACCGAGTAGCTATCAAAAGAGGAGTCAGACAAGGTTACGTTCTAGCACCTACCCTTTTTCTCTTATACATAAATAATTGTATTCAATATCTAGTGAATTTCACCAAAGATTCACCCAAACTGGCTACAAAGAAAATACTGTGGGGGTGATTCTGACCCCGGCGGTACTAGACCGCCGGGGCCAGCGTCGGCGGGAGCACCGTCAACAGGCTGGCGGTGGCCCGCAGGGCATTCTGACCGCGGCGGTTCAGCCGCGGTCAGAAGAGGAAAACCGGCGGTCTCCTGCCGGTTTTTCGCTGCCCTTCTGAATCCTCAATGGCGGCGCAGCTCGCTGCGCCGCCATGGGGATTCAGACACCCCATACCGCCATCCTGTTCCTGGGGGTTCGCCCGCCAGGAACAGGATGGCGGTATGGGGTGTCGTGGGGCCCCTGGGGGCCCCTGCAGTGCCCATGCCAATGGCATGGGCACTGCAGGGGCCCCCGTAAGCGGGCCCCACTTTGAATTTCACTGTCTGCATTGCAGACAGTGAAATTCGCGACAGGTGCAACTGCACCCGTCGCACCTTCCCACTCCGCCGGCTCAATTCTGAGCCGGCGTCCTCGTGGGAAGGGTTTTTGCACTGGGCTGGCGGGCGGACTTTTGGCGGTCGCCCGCCAGCCCAGTGCAAAAGCCAAAATACCCTCAGCGGTCTTGCGACCGCGGAGCGGTATTTTGGAGGGGGGAAGTCTGGCGGGCGGCCTCCGCCGCCCGCCAGACTTAGAATGACCTCCTGTGTCTGCTTTATGCGGACAACACTATCCTGCTAGCTAAATCACCGATGGGAATCCAACATTTGGTTAATCAATTTTGTGCTTTCTGTAGAGGCTATGGGCTGGATGTTAATGTCAAGAAAACAAAACTTATGATATTCAGTGCCGCGAGAAAGAGATTGTGTGCAAGAATAGTAATGAATTCAACTCCTCTGGAAAGAGTCTCAGAGTTCGATTATTTGGACATCAGGCTATCGGACTCTGGTAGATGGGAGGCAGCCATTGGCAAAGGGGCACTCATTATAAGTCAAAGAGGTGGGGGATTAGCACGTAAGGCTAGAACTACAGTGAGCCCCACCTTGAATCCAATCTCTGAGATTTATAAAATCCAAATTTGTGCTGCGGCTCTGTACAGAGTGGAACTCTGGGGTTCCCACAGACAATTGGATATTTTACAAACCAAAGAAAATCACTTTCTCAGACACGTATCCAGGTCAGGGAAGGGCACACCAATGACCCCTCTCAGACTCGATTTAGGATTAAACAGCATCAAAGCTACAGCGGGTCTGAGACCGCTTTTATATTGGATTCGATTATGGGAAACGGATAAACTTGAACCATTTAGGGGGGCAATAAGAGACCTCATAACATCCCCACAGGGATGAGAAAAAATCCTTTGGTTGAGGGAGATTAAATCTGCTTGGGATAAATTGGGTCTCGCCCACTATTGGAAGTACCCCGAGTTGATCCCTGCCAACGCTAGACAACTTGTCAAAGGGAGGTACTGGGAGAAAACCAATGATGAGCTTTTCCACCGCACCGGAGTAGGCAGGTTAACAGTAGAGTTTTTGCAGGTTAAACATGAACCCCAGCCCGAGAACTTCATGGACCTCCCTATACCTGCACGTGCCTGCGCTTTACTTTTACAGCTAAGATATGGCACTTTACCTGTTAAAAGCTTCACAGCCTGTTGGTCGACAAATAATCCCACGACTGACAGATGTATATATTGCCACCTATGCAAAGAAACACCTGAGCACGTGCTGTTCTTCTGTCCCCTATATAAAAGTCCTAGAGGGAGGTGGATCATCCCTTTGTGTAAAGTTTTATTATTGCAGGACCTTTCCAATGCCTTTAGAAAATGCAAATACGATACATCCACGTTAGTAGCATGCTCAGTTTCCAAATATTTGTCTGTAGCTTGGTCCATTCGTCATAGGTTCACCCTAGCTAGGGGCTATGAGCTAGACAGGTATTCTTTTGCTTATGGATGAGGACTTTAATTCGATTCATTTAGTCCTCAGATGTGCCATATATTGTAACTTTGATGGGATTTTTATCTAATCAATGTGTGGTTTTTAAAACATTTTGGATCACTGGGGAGCTTCAGGACATGATCTTCTGAATGTATGTTTTATCTCCAACTATTATTAATTAAGGACCCTGGTGATTTTCTGGTAATTATTTTTTATTATTCACAGTGCAGTCTAACTGGCATTGAATGCAATCCAAAAGTGCGTTTTTAAATAATTATTTATATAATCTAGTGTGAGAAGTTAAGGTCTTATTAATTGGCATGTCATTTTATAAATTACACTGATATGATAAGAAATGTACCAGTCCATAAATCGATTATGTCACCGGTTTTAGTTTCAAGGAATGTATTAATTGTATTTATTTGAACATTGGACACAAGTTTTTATCATTGCTATGTATGATCGTTTTACTGTATCCACAAAATTGATCATGCTATTGGTTGTAGTTTTAAGGAACGTATTAACTGTATTTATTTGAACGTTGGATACAAGTTTTTATTATTGTTAATTATGATTGTTTTATTGTATTCTAATGGTCTGAATCTCAGACCGAATAAATAAATAAATAAATAAATAAATATCAGTCACCTGCACTTGTCAAATGTGCCTAATGATGGAATCCTACTACAAAGTGATATTTGGTGGAGTGTCATTGCTATGTTGGCTCAAATAGACCTGAAAATGTTGTTCTAATTTGACTATAGGAGCTCAGACAAAAATAAAAACTATGCTTGTTCCCAGCTTCCTACCAGTGAAAGTTGTAATATAAACCCGGCCTCTTGATTTGTTTTTTGGGATCATTAGAGAAGTAAGACATTGCTGATCCGGGCTGAATTTTTCAGGATGACATGTTGCAGTGATGATGTTACATTTCAGGAACTATGAGACCTATATATGACATTTTGGGGTCAAAATATAGGTTTTGTGGGTCAAGTTGTATTATAGAGACAGAAAATAACTCCTCAAACCAACCCTTCCCCCATTTTCCAAAATGGCGGCTATACTAGATGAAGAAGAGACACATATAGAAATGAACCAAACAATAATCATTTTTAAACCCTTTTATAAATACACCAAGCAATATTTATGATCTGAATATGAAAGAAAAATAATGTTTATCACTCCTGTTTTAGATACATGTTCATAGTTCACTTTATTTATTTGTTTTGGCACTTGCTCGTGGTACATTTGCAGAATGTTAAACATTTGAGAAAAACATATTTCAACAGGGACATGTTTTTGTAGCACAGGTTTGGCAAATTCATGTACGTGTACATTTTGTGGGTAGACGCTTTAGGAATTTTGTAGGTTTCATTATCCTATCAATATCTTGCAACCCAAATTCACACGGATCTTTCTCTACATATGCATGATCCAAAACATTTACACATCTTCTAATCAAGTAGAATGCTCTTTTAATGTGTCCATGCACAGAATATGATGTCGGTGGAAGGTCTCTTAGTGGGAGTGATCTCTTGAATTCACTGTACCAACGATCGTCAAACGTGTGACAGCCAGAGATTGTTTTCCACACATGCACAATGTATTTTTTCTGCGTCCTTAAAGTTGCATTCTTTTTCTGTCTCAGCAAATCCTTTTAGAAACTTCACAGTTCATTATTTAAAGCTCCAAGCATTGTTTCCAAGAACACACTTGGCATCTCTGGGTCAAGTTTCTTTTATAGAATATGAAGGGGGATTAAGTGTCTTTTCTCGCCTGTTCAATAACATATCCATAACTCTGACAATCCTTGAATTATGAACATTGCAACACATCTAAGTAGCACAATAATAACATCTGTGCCATTTGGCATTATAAGTGCTCGATTGGAACAATTTAGAACGTCCCACTCAACACGTGCTTCCTCCAATTTCCTGATATGTTCTTGAACAATATGGCCCATACCTTTTGAAATTTTATCTGCAGGCACCAACTCTTCATTGACAATCATTCCACTTGCAATAATTCACTATTCACTGAAGCAATTGCAATTCTTTGGCAAATTAACATCTCCAAAATCATCTTGTTCATTGTTGATGACTAGAATTTCTCAAGTTGCACAGCTATAGGTGTTGAATGTTTAATGCAGGCAAGGCCAATTGTTTCACTTGTAGACATTCATCTGATGCTCTCACATTCTTTGACAGATAGTTCAAGATAACTGTCAAAAACAATGTGCAATTCTTGCAAGGTGCACACTGATTTATGGGGAGCTCAGCACTATTCCAACATCACATTAGCATCATTTTTAGGATGCTAATGTGGTGTTGGAAGGGCAAAAATGCCACGCCATATTTACAAAGTGGCACAATGCTTTCATTGTACCACTGTGTAACCCCTTGCGCCACATTATGCCTTCACCAGTCATAATGTATGCAGGTGGGGCGTTCCGGAGCTCGGGGACTGTAAAAATGGTGCAAAGGAATCTATGAGATTCCTTGGTGCCACTTTTATCAACATTTGTTAACGCCTACTAAGTGCAGGCGTTAAAAAGAGGCTCCCATTTTGTTCAGTAGGCTTCTTGGTGCTTTGGAGGATTAGCGTCATAATTATTTAGGCTATTCCTGCAAAGCGCCGGACTAACGTCAAAAATGATGACACTAGTCCACCTGACTCCTGCCATGGTGTCTCACATTTTAAATATGGCACACACATGGTGGCATTAGGGGGGCACTAAGGGGTGCAACAAAAGTGGCACTGCACTAAATGTAGCGCCACTTTTCATAAATCTGTGCCCTAGTCCACAACAATAGCAGTTTTCAATGAGGACACCTTTTCGAATTGAAATTCTTCAGGTGAAAGTTTTTTTTTTCAAGCTCTTGTACGAATTTGTGCTTCACTGTTTTGTTTGCAGCATCTCCATAAAGTAATGCGTTTGTTGGAAGAATATCATGCAACAGAATGTCCTTGATAAATTCAACCCTTTATTTTGCGACATCCACTATGCACTCATGCAGTTCGGGTGGGAATACAAATCCACTGCAATTACATTCACCTCGCTGTTTAGATCAGCTATTTGGCTGGAAGCTTCATCCGTGAAGAAACTAACTGAAAATAAAAGTATGCTTTCCCTTTGAGGATCACATACTCTGTACTTTGTTCTTTTGTCAATCCCTTTGCCCGTTGTTCTGGCTAAACCACAGATAACACATTGAAGACCCTCTGCTTTCTGATCAGTTGTTGGAGGTGGACAAGGAGTAGTCATTGGTCTTTTAAGTAGATAAACGTGGGTTTGGTTGTTGAAGCTTTCTCGGAAGACTCAGATTCTTGTTGAGTCACTGGTTTCTGCTGTGTTTTGACAAATGTTTTCCGTGCTTTTTTCCATTGTGTACGACTTGTAGCACTTGTTGTTACAATGATAAAATAGTTGATCTTCTTCACCCATCAGTTTCAGTCTTTTGTGAACTTCATATTGCCGTATTTCTGCAGCATCTCAAACTCTCTTCTGTCCAGCCGCAGTTGATGTTAGCTTTTCTTTATAATTAGTTTGGCGTATGACACATTTTTCTTTGTTGAAGGAGTCTTCAGATTTTGTAGTTAACAACACTGTGTCAGGAAGGAAAAGATCCTCTGCTATCACCTGCTGTGCTCATGTTTACGAATTTGAAACAACAGAAAATCTGAAACGAAAACAATATTAAAATAAATTACCAATATGTTGGCTAAAACATATCAATATGGAGCTGCCATTTTGGAAAATGGCAGAATGGTTGCTCTGTGGATTTATTTTCTGTCTCTGTAAGACTACTTGACCCCCAAAAATCTATGGTTTGACACCAAGATGAAGTACATAGATTTAATTGTTCCTGAGATATTACATCATCACTGTAACACATCTACCATTTTTAAAAATGTCGTCCCGAAACAATTGACCCAGTTTCACAATGTCTGCCCAAGCTAAATTACTTCTCTAATGATACAAAAAAACAAATCAAAAACAAAAATCTCTGGGCAACAATTGTTTAAGGAGTGCCCCAAGAGTGTGGTGAAAGCCAAAATAGCAAATAATGGAATTAAGCAATTCCCTTTGCGGTATGTGTTCCAGATGCAATGTATGTTCTCTGTTATTTTCATCATTATTATTGTGAATAAAGCAAGGTTCAGCACACATATGTATATAAAACACTCAGCAGAACCAATGGTACACCGGAATATGACCCTTCCATGCATCATTCAAGATATCTCCTTGAGAAATTTGAATTATAAAAATGAAGCAAAATGATTTCTTCATGGTTACAAAAAACTAACTTCACTGTGAGTAGGTAATGGGACTTCTTCACAACATGCTGTTTTCTGTGTGCTCTATCAGACTATAATGCTTGACCCCAGAATGCCAGATATACTGATATGGCTTTTTTCAAGTCTTTGTCCTTATCGCTTAGCAGAGCAAGAGTCTGTCTGTAGCCAGTTTCCTTTCCTAGCTTTTCTCTCCCCCTGATGTGTATAATGAGGATTCTGGCATTCTGCTGAGGCAGAATTGCCTTTTTTCCACTCACTTCAGAGCCTGCATGACAGTATCTCTTTTCTGATTTTTAGTGGCAACCCTATGGTTTGGTAGGGTGGGATTGTGGGCTATGCATATGTTATCGTCTTGACACCCTTGCTGGGCTACAATTGTATGGACCTGGTGACCTGGCCTTGTCTCTGGGTGAGCTGGCCTCCCTCTTCCCTTTGAGGTCTGGTTTGGATGGGTGCTGGCCTTTCGCACTGATGTTTTTTCTTGCAGTCTAAAACCTCTTTTCCAATGTCCCTTATAATCCACTATTCCCTTTTGGTGACGCTAAGGTGTTGGTTGTGGGATATCTCATTACTCCTGTCCGGCATGGGCCCACTGTAAGTTGGACTTATGGTTTTTGGCTCCTAGGGTTTGGTGCTATTGGTTAGACATTTGGCTTCTGCTTGCAATTCCTGTCATCTTGCTTTCTCAAGTTGATCAGCCTGTTGGTTGAGAAATAAAGAGAAGACACAATTTCTGTTGGCAATAGAGTATAGGTAGACAGCCGGGAGGTCAGTCAGCTCCATGGAATTGAACTCCCTTTTCTGCACACAGGCAGCATCTTTTATAGTTTCAAAAACACAATATGACACACATGTGCATTACCATATTAAGTCAAGTGCTTGCTCAAGCATGATGTCACCTCTACTCTAAACTTTTGCAATAAGCAGTACATTTCCACAAAACAACTAAAAAACAGGTTACAGGATGTGACCCTAGTCGTCATGTTATTGATACAAGACCATGTACTTTGCACCACCTGTGTACTTGAACAGACTTTTTTGCTTTGAAGCTTAACAGTCTTCTCCTCCCTACCTGTCTGCTGTTCCGCTATGCTTCACCGGTTGCCTGTCTAGGTTTCGCAAGCCTACTTTGAACAGTCGTAGTTGCATATTTTCTCAGAAATGTGTCTTTGCTCAGGGTGAATGGGGTACATTCGGCAACCTTCTGTTTTGTAACACTCATTAATTATGTCTCTCTGTCTACCAGAGCTTTTGTCCTGTTTCCCCCTGCCCCCACTCTATTCTGTCTACATAAGCAGCCTGGGCCTGTGCTACTCTTTGACTACGTAAATTTCTACCATTCTCTCTGCTGGTATCTGCATTGGTAGGCCTTCTTGTTTTTCTACATTCCCCTTTTTAGTTGATATTTCAATTATTTTCTCGCCTTCTTTTTCATTTGTAGATATCAGTGTGTATTTGTTCTTCTCACCATCCTGCAGTTTATTGACCATTCTAGTGGTAAGCATCCCTCTTACCTTCTGGCTAACTGTTTTGCAGGATGCTATCACTAATTAGAAGACACAATACATCAAGAGCAACACCACAATTATGGGTAACAATGCCTTAAGTAGTCCTGACATCCAGGATGGTTTCAGGTAAACCACCCTGTGAACCATTCATTGATGGCACCCTCCCTCATCAACCATTTTCTTTTGCAAGGTATGCAGAGTTTGTATGGCCTCTGTTAATGTTCCATTTTCTGCATCATTGGTTGGGATACATGTACAGGAAGCTGCGGCGATCTTGGTTCATACAACCCTGTCCATGGCCATCATCAAGACCAGCACATACCTATGCAGCATGATCATTTCTCTCATAGCTCACAATGCTTCTTTGACAACATTAAAGCCATTCTCAGTGACATTGATCCCTTTCATTAGTTCCCAATGAGTTATTTGCAAATGTGCAGTCGCTTTTGCTTGGACGAATAAACAAACGCTCTTGAAGAACAACTGGGCATCATTGAATAACATGTGCTCTTGCAGGTCTTTCCAGGTTGTAGTATCGAAATAGTCTGCAGTTTTTTGTTTCTAATGAAGGTGAAGTAAGGTAGTTGGATGACTCATGGGATGGTCATTTAACTTAAAAATACCCACTCCTGGAATCCTCAGGGAGGGGTGTGCAAGGTGACCAAAGAACAGAGACAACTCAACCTGGAGGAAGGTGTGTGTATATCCACTTTCTGCAATGCCGGTAGTAGTCCATTAGGCTGGAGGTGCCCCATTTAATTTCAGCATTATACATTGTGGTGTTGCAGTTGATGTTGCTCCCCACCAGGACTGTTCCATTTCCTCTGAAACACAAAGAAAAAAAAAATTGGTTTTCTGCCTGCTCGAATAGTTGTAGGTGTTTTCACCCAGGGTAGTCTAGGTATATTCTCCTCCCATACTGCCTGACACTGCTGTTGTGTAGTATTGTTACTTTGGGTTCCCCTCTATAAAGAAAGGGCCCTGCATGTAAATGTGGTGCCATGGGGCCAGTAATCATTAACAGACACTGATCCATTTACTTGTAAATATGGCCGTTGCGTACAGTCGTGAGGCAGGGGGTTGGCCGCGTAATTTTTACAGAAAAGTGGAGGTTGAGACACTCTTAAAAATCCCTGTTTTAATATTCTAGTTTTTCCATATTTCACCCTCGTACTTCATTACTCCTATGCTGGTCATGGAGCTCCGCTTCACTACTATTTCCTTGTGCTCTGTTAGGTTGTGCATTACATCTGCTTCTTTATCATACTGTTTGGCGTTTACAAGGAGAGATCCCTGTATTCTTTGCAGGGGCTGCATTTGTGCTCATATTCTGCAAAGAGAACGCAGTGTGCTATTTGGGGTACTTCTTTGGAAGAGTGTAATCTGTCTGAATTACAATGCGTAATCAATGAACAAACAAAACATTTGAGGTCTGTGTTCCATTTTCCATCATATCTTGAAACCACATATTATTTAACAAGCTAGTGTGGCTACTATGGAATATATTGCTGTGCTCTGCTAATGCTTTCTGCAAGCACTTGGGCCCATATTTATACTTTTTGACGCAAAACTGCGCCAACGGAGTTTTGCGTCAAAAAAATTAGCGCCGGCTAACGCCATTCTAAAGCGCCATGCGGGCGCCGTATTTATTGAATGACGTTAGCCGGCGTTAGCCGCCGGCGCTGTCTGGTGTGCGTTAAAAAAACCGACGTACACCAGGCAGCGCCGGCGTAGGGGGAAAATGGCGTATGGGCGTCCACAAATGGTGCAAGTCAGGCTGAGGCAAAAAAATCGCCACAACCCGATTTACGCCATTTTTTTACGACGCCCATCCCCCATTGAAATGACTCCTGTCTTAGCAAAGACAGGAGTCATGCCCCCTTGCCTAATGGCCATGCCCAGGGGACTTCTGTCCCCTGGGCATGGTCATTGGGCATAGTGGCATGTAGGGGGGCACAAATCAGGCCCCCCTATGCCACAAAAAAAAAAAAAAAAAATACCTACCTGGACTTACCTTAATGTCCCTGGGGTGGGTCCCTCCATCCTTGGGTGTCCTCCTGGGGTGGGCAAGGGTGGCAGGGGGTGTCCCTGGGGGCAGGGGAGGGCACCTCTGGGCTCATTCTGAGCCCACAGGTCCCTTAACGCCTGCCCTGACCCAGGCGCTAAAATCCGGCGCTAATGCGGGTTTTTTAGACCCGCCCACTCCCGGGCGTCATTTTTGCCCGGGAGTATAAATCCGACGCATATGCATCGGAGTCATTTTTTAAGACGGGAACGCCTACCTTGCATATCATTAACGCAAGGAAGGTGTTCACGCAAAAAAATGACGCTAACTCCATGAACTTTGGCGCGAGATGCGTCTAACGCCAAAGTATAAATATGGAGTTAGTTTTGCGTCGAATTTGCGTCTAAAAAAACGACCCAAATTCGGCGCAAACGGAGTATAAATATGCCCCTTGATATTTTAACATAGTGTAAAGCATGCATTTTGGTACCATTGTAATGTAACCATTAGCATTAAAAGGTATAAAAGAAAAAACAAAACAGAAATACATAACTGTCTACTACCAGAGTAAAAAAAATACCCCATTCGTCCGTTGGAGGGAGGGGCTATTAGCCTTGATTCTCTCTTCCCTTCTCTGGTTCCCCCTCTAGCTGTGGCGATGTCTGACACAAAGTAGGGTTCAGTTGAACGTCTGATATCCTTGAACTATCACTCTTCCCACCTGGACCTGTGTCGGTATGCCTGCAGCATTCCTTGCACCCTGGGATATACTCTTTGGTATTTGCCCCTGGTGTGTGATCTATTGGACCTGGGGGACCTGTGGGGGACAGTGTGTTATTTGTCTTGGGGAACCCACTGAATCTGTTGTGGCTTCATCTGCCCTTTGCTTGGTGACCCATCCCTGCCCTTGCTCATTTCTCACTTTTTTCTTACATTCCGTCTTAAAATTACCCATTTTGCCACAAAAACACTGTGGTCCTGACCTTTTTCCTCTTCCCTGTTTTCCTCCCTGTGTTAACCCTTGGCCCCCTGAAAAATCTCCTTATCATTTCCCCATGGTACTTGGGCCCATATTTATACTTTTTGACGCAAAACTGCGCCGGCGCAGTTTTGCGGCAAAAATATCACCGCCGGCTAACGCCATTTTGGTGCGCCGTGCGGGTGTCAGATTTATACTTTGACGCACAGCAGCGCAAACAACAGGTGGAAGTCATTATTTTTGACGCACACCGCGGCGTCAAGTCGTAAAGGAAAATGACGTTAACGCGGCAGAAATGACTGTGGGTCGATTTACGACACCGCAAACCGTAAAGTTTGACGCAATAGTGTCAAAAAACACAGCGAAAACAGCCATTTCACCAGAGGAGAGCCAAAATGGATCCCAGATGCCACTACAGACCCCAAGAAGATTACAGCAGACCAGGAACCAGCCAGGAGGACCCACACAAGAACCAGGACACTTTTAAGAAGAAAAGAAAGTGTCGCTTCAGTGCAGAGGAGCAGGAAATTCTGGTTAAAGAGGTGACGGAACACCAGCACCAACTGTTTGTCACATCAAAGTTGCCAATCAGTAGGAGAGAGGCTATATGGCAACAAATTGTCGACAAGATTAACAGTGTGGCTGAAGTACGCAGAACTGTCATAGAGTGCAAGAAACGCTGGCATGACTGCAAACGCAGGACCAAGGAAAAGATGGCCAGGAACAGGAAGGCAGCACTGCAGACTGGAGGTGGGAGTCCAGCACACCAGGAGGCCCTGGACCACATGGAGGAGAAGGTCGCAGTCGTCATCCCTGAGGAGATCGTCACAGGGATTCAAGGACAGGACAGCGCAGACTACCAGGAGACAACGCACATGCAGGGTAAGTCGCATGGGGAATTATAATGCAATAATGTCAACTGTGAGCATGGGGGGGATACCGACCACTAAATGCATGGAAGTCATCTAATACATGGAGTGGCATGGGTAAAGGGGCACGACATGGGAGTATGGCCCGTTCTGAGAAGACCTGGGGCACACCATTACACAACACCAACAACAGTCCCATGGGGGCATGCTGTCATGCCAACGATGGAGCAAAGTGAAAGCCACGACAGGAGGGAAGGCCACAACGTCAAACTTACATCTTGGCACTCGTCAGCAAACATACCTCCTACATTAACTAGGGCCCTATTCGCAATCCTCTAGCCAAACCGACAACTGCAATGTAACTGCGACAACAGTTGCCACTACCACCTCTGATCTGTGTGCAGCTCAAGTAGCCAATGGCAGTAACCTCCCCATGGAACATACACACCTAAATTAGGGGGTGAGGATGACATCTGCAACAATCCCCTGAAACAAGACAAAGGCCCCAGTACACTCAAATGTCAATGCCCATAGTTGTCACAAACATAGGCCAAAGTAAACAACAATAGGAGCGACACAGCACTAGGGACACACCCATGCTGCATATGTCAGGGTCCATCCTGTGCCTGGGTAACAAGGCAACATCCCAAATGTCATACTGCTCAGACAACAGTATTGAGGAGGGGACACATGTAACTGGTCACTGAAATACACCTGCACAGTCAGAGGACGAAATAGACACTGCTACGACTATCAGGGCAATCCAATGTAACACACATTACCCAACATCAGCAGGACCCATTAACAATGTCAACATCCATATCAGATCATAACATTGCCATGCATACGATATGCAACATGTCAATTACATTTAAGTCGATGTGAACGATCAGGGATTGGGGCAGGTCCAGATTGTTAAGTGTGCGGCCAGGGCCATCAGAACACCCACAGCCAGTGAAAGGTCTCACCATGAGAATGGATACACACGGAGGGTCGAGTAGGACAAGAAGGTGGCAATTCTCTAATTGGCATAAACCAACACCTAGAGGCGATGAGGCTGACAAGTCTGATAACTCAATAACATACATGTGACACACAGGTGGGCCATAGGCCTGAAACAATGCCCATCTAAAGGACTGCAGATATTAATACAAAACAAGATCACAAAGTGAATTCATCAAAAGGCAGGCACGTCATGTCAAAATTGTCACAACACAGACACACTAATTGTACCTTGTTTAATTGCAGAGGAAGATGGATCTCCTGCCGATATGCCTGTCCCAGATTTCCCTGATGACATGGATGACGAGCCGATAAACATTCCCCAGGAGACTATCCAAAAGGTCCTTGAAACCCTCCAGACCCCACCTTCAGTCACAAGGAGGAGCACAGAACAAGCAGCCATCGCAGAGGAACCACCCACCACCCCAATTGTAAGACCTGCCATCTCCAATACAGCTGAGGACTCAGACGACACTGGCACCAGCTTTGAGAGAACTGTAGGTGGAGTACAGCAGGAGCTGGCCAAGGAGGTGCAGGTGGGGATGCAAAATATGGCAGCCAGCCTTGAGGGGATGCGTTCGTGCATGATGTCATCTGCAGATCAGGCAACAGCTATGCAAGCCCTAACATCTATCTTGCAGGAACTGCAGAAGACCCAGAAGGAAATCAGCACAGCTGTAATACAGTTGACCCAACACCTACAACAGCAATCCTGTCAACGCGTGCACGAATGCAACATTGAACCCCTCAGGGCCGACCAGGCATCATCAGGGGCAGTGCTTTTTGTAATGGGTGGTGTGCATGGAGGTGATCACGGGTGTGGGCTGCATCTGTTTCTCACCAGTCCTGTAGGTGAGACTTGCATTCTAAGGGCCAACAGACATTTTCACAAGGGGAAGCAATCTACATGTGCTAACAGGGCTTTGAAACTAGAAGTCAGTGTATAAATTGACCTGACGTCCATGCACTCAGATGTTCTATGACAATGGCATACCTTAGTAAAGGGTGTAGCACACTGGTTTTCTAATGTTGGTCTGTGTGTGTAGAGGAGGTATTATCAGGGTACACATCTTAGTATTCCAGGGACCTCTTCCGACATGTGGGTTGTGACCAGGTGCATGGGTGTGTCAGGAGTTAGGAAATGGGCTGACATGTGCATGGAATGTCATGTGCGCAATGCATGTCATATGTGTGGCACTTGTGCTGTCTATGTTCTGCTTTTATGGAACTCTAGTCACAGATAGTCCTTTCAAATATTGGATGCAGTTAGACTAACTGCGGTCAAGGGTCTTGTCAGACATTCCTGTTAGTGATGCCAAAGCACATTGACTGCCTCATGTATGAGGCTTGTTTTCCCCTTATTGAGTGATGGTGTCATAGTTGTGTGCCATATGCTGCGTTGGACCTTGCTTTCAACATGCATGTGTGAAATAGTTGTGGTCCTCTGCTATAGGCCTTCAAAGGAGATATGTACATGATATATGTCATTAAGAGTGTGTGTGTATGTAACCATTGTATGTTAGGCATCACATAAGCTCTGGGATGCTCTGTGTCCTACTCAGTATCTCAGCAATGCTCCATGAGGCAACACTCTTATTCTTATAAGTAGAGATGAAGGTGTGTAAAAAGGAATAGCCAGACCATGATATGGTGATTTAAATAGGTGTTTACTTAAATTAGTTAACTAAAGTGGTGAAGGTGAACATATTCAGAAGAACTTATTTACAATCTGTTGCCGCCTGCGTATACCAGCAGCTGTGTTCTGTAGTTCCCCCTCCTGTTGCAGGCCAGCATCCTCCTCTTCCTCCTCTTCAGGCATGTGTGGCTCTGGTTCCAGGAGGGGAATGTTTCTTCTGATGCAAATGTTGTGCAGTATTGCACATGTGAGGATGATCCTACAGACCATCTCGGGGGAATATAGGAGGCTACCACCAGTGATGTCGAGGCAGCGGAACCTTGACTTGAGGATGCCGAAGGTCCGCTCGACAATGCTGCGTGTCCTCCTATGGGCCTCGTTGTATGCACGCTCTGCAGCTGTACTCGGGTTGCCAAATGGTGTCATAATCCATGGCTGGATGCCATACCCCTGATCAGCTGCAAGAGAAAATGAATGGGATCATGTTGATGTAGATGGCACTATTGAAAAGACCTTTCATGGCAGTAGTTGTCTTGTGTTGTCTGTGACTCTTTTGGGTACTAATGTGACATCCTATGCTCGTAGGCTATACCATCTGCATTGTGTTGTTTCCTTGGCTGAACGAGTGTTTGTCTGCTAACCGTTTGTCAGCAGTATGTTTTGGGATTTGCAGTACAGTGTGCCCTCCCTAGCATTGTGACTTGTGATACAGGTGTCCATGTGTCTTCACTGGGGGTGAGATGATAGTTCCATGCACAGTTAAAATTGAAAGTGCTGTTAACAAGTTCATATCAAAGTACCCTGGACATCCCATACCTTTAGACTTAGGCAATGTATTAATGTAAAGGTCATTGGGACACTTACAATTTGCAAGGTGACATTTCGGCAACCACACTCATTGACGTCTTCACATTAGGCTGTACAGTAAATTCCGATGTGTGACAGGTTCAATGGTGACTTAAGAAACATGGATAGTGATGTCACGACCTCAGTGTGTTCCTGTTGACATGTTGCTGTTGTGATGTATGTGTTGTGTGTCCTAGAGGGTTGCTGTGCAGTGTTTATATATGTAGGTTTTTGTACTTACCAACAAGTAGTCCATTGCCATACCGTCCATCCTCGAAGTGTTCATTGATGGTGCAGTGACGGAAGATGTATGAGTCGTGTACACTCCTAGGGTATTTAGCCACGATGTTGGTGATCAATCCTTGGTGATCGACAATGGCCTGCACGTTGATGGAATGTGTGTGCTTCCTGTTGCGGTAGAGGTGTTCAGTTGCAACAGGTGGCACAAGGCGTACATGTGTGCAGTCGATTGCACCAAGTACGTGTGGGAAGCCACTGATTGCGTAGAACCCCTGTTTAGTTTCCTGCTGCTTCTGCAGTGTGTTAGGGAAGCAGATGTGGCGGGGTGTCAGTCGAATGATGGCGTCCACTACTTTGGGCAAAAAGGCGGAGAATGATGATTGTGATATTCCGCCAACCAGGGCACCAGTTGTTTGAAAAGAGCCACTTGCCAGCATATGAAGTACGGCAAGCAAGCTTTGTTTCTGTTGGGATGGTGAGGGGTGTCACCAAAGTGGGGGCCAACTGCTGTCCAATGTTTTGCAGCAGCTGCTGAATGGCCTGCCAGTTCAACTGGTACCTCTGTATGATGTTGTGTTCCCTGAGGCCCTGAAGGGTTGTTCTTGGGCGGAATATCCTCTCCTGCCTTCTGCGCTGCCTTTGGGGTCCCTGCTGGTGTTGTTGTAGCTGCTGTTGTTGCTGCTGGTCTCTGCCTCTGCGTGCACGCTGGATTAGTATCACCTCCATGGCTCCCTGTTGCTGCTCTGCTGCTCTGCTGTTTGTTCTGTGTGTTTTGATTAAATACAGGTGTGTTTGCCCCATTGTAACGCCAGCCCTGACCCAGGCGTTAATTTTTGACGCAAATCGGGCTGTGCGTCATTTTCTGGCTCCGCCTCCCGGTCGTGCGTCATTTTTGCTCGAAAGCATAAATACGACGCACGGCCATTTAAGTCATTTTTTGGGCGGGAACACCTACCTTGCATATAATTAATGCAAGGCAGGTTGCCGCATCAAAAAAATGACGCACACGGCAGAATTTTGTCGTCCGCGGGCTTGGGCGTCAAAGTTTAAATACGGGGCAACGTTTGCGCTGATTGTGCGTCAAAATTTTTGATGCACAATTGGCGCAGACAGAGTATAAATATGCCCCTTGCTGCTTGCCCTCCTAGTGCCTGCATCTGCATTGGTGTTGCAACAGCCATTTGTGGTACCATCACAAGTGCCCCATCTGTACTAGGTTTTTAAAGTTTCTGTTACACCAACTTAGCTGTGGCCCTCCCTGCCTGCTGTGTCTTCTCCCTGTCTTTCTCTTCTTTCCTCTTGAAGACATTTAGGGGCATATTTATACTCTGTTTGCACCGAATGTGCATCCAAAATTTTGGCTCACATTCAGCACAAACCTTGCCCCTTATTTATACTTTGACGCCCAACTCCGCGGACGTCAAAGTTCCTCCGTGTGCATCATTTTTTGGATGCGGGTAACCGCCTTTCGTTAATGACATGCAAGGTAGGCGTTCCCGCCCAAAAAATTCCTTTAGGCCTGTGTGCCTTATTTATACTGCTGCATCATTTTGACGCACAGGAGGGGGTGCCTTAAAAAACGACACCCAGCCTGATGTGCGCTGTTTTTTAACACCTGGGCGAGGGAAGGCTTTAAGGGACCTGTGGGCTCACTTCCATGGCCTCTGACCATGGAAGCAGTCCACTGGTGCCCTTCCCTGCCCCCAGGGACACCCCCTGCTTCCCTCGCCCACCCCTGGAGGACACCCATGGATGGGGGACCCATCCCAGGTAGGTACAGGTAAGTTGGGGTAAGTAGAATTTTTTAATTTTTTTAAAGTGGCATGGGGGGGGGCCTAATTTTGACCCCCCAACATGCCACTGTGTCCAATGGCCATGCCCAGGGGACAGAAGTCCCCTGGGCATGGTCATTGGTCAAGGGGGCATGACTCCTGTCTTAAGACAGGAGTCATTTCAATGGGGGTTGTGCGTCAAAAAATGGCTCAAGCCCGGTTTGAGCCATGATTTTTGACTCAAACCTGACTTGCACCATTTTTTGACGCACAACCCCCATTTTCCCCTACGCCGGCGCTGCCTGGTTTGAGTCTTTTGTTTTTTACTCTGACCTGCCCATAGCGCCGGCTAACGTCAATCCTTAAATAAGGTGCCCGTCTGGCACGTAGGAATGGCGTTAGATGGCTATAAAAAAATTTACGCAAACCAGTGCCGGCGCTGGTTTTGCATCAAAAAGTATAAATATGGGCCTTATTATGTGGGCTTGTATTTCTGACCACGGTTTAGTTCCTATTCCTACCACTCCACCTAGGCTTGTCTGTATTTCCGTGGGCAGACCATTTTTCAAAACATCATGAAATAATATTGCATTCCCTCCTTTGTTTTCCCAGCTATGTCCTTTTTTTTGTGCCCATAGTTCTTTCATTCCAGTGATGGATTCTGCAATGTCCTAGACATACTGGTGGACATTGTTAAAAGAGGATCCGCCATATTGTGTGTCTGTCAGAGTAGTTTGAGGGAACCCTGCTCTGGTAAAAATCGCATTAACCTTGTCTCCCACCAAAGAACTTAGCAAGGTTTTAACATTGTCCAAGGCAAGGTTCACTCCTGCAGTGTGTTTTGCAAAGCATCCTATCCATTTTCCAGCTCCTTCAGAGGGTGGGGGTAGGCCCCTTCTTAGATTCTCCTTATCCATTTGTGGCCATGGTACATACGTAGGCCATTGCCTGCCTTTGAAAATGAAGGGTAATTGAGTTATTGCTGTATAATTGATTGGTCTCAGGCCCAAACTTGGGTCCAGACTGTTACTTTGTATAATTTTTGTTGGTTTTTCAAAGGCATATTCCTCTCAGAGTGTGAGACAATCTTGCATATAGGGGTAGTTTCAGTATTGGGTGCCCTGTCCCTGCCATACACACTACTCGGCAGTTGCTAAGTCAAAAGGTTGAAAAGATCCTTGTCTGATTTGCTAGTTTCTAAGATTTCTTTCTTTCTCATGGCTGATGTGTGTCTCACTGGCATTTGTAAACTCCGCGCATGATACAGATGGAAATGATATGGTCTCTGGTTGGTGCCCTGCTCACCTACACCTCTGTCAGCCTCTTTGCCTTCGCCTTCCCCTTCTTCCCTGTCCCCTCTGCATCTTGTGGCTCCATTTGGGATTGTTCATAACTTGGCGTCTCTATGTTCCTTTCCTCTCCTTCTTCGTCCCTTAACCATTCCTCAGTTGCCTCCCTCAGAGTCTCTGCAGAATTTGCTCTCAGTCTTTGAACAACATTTCCTGTAGTCCATTGTCCTCGGAGAGGAGCAAGACTTCTGCGTCATTATGCCTGTTTCACTGAGTGCTGCAGTTCATTTATGAGTCTGCCTCTATGGTTCGGTTCTGGACTGACCAGAGGATTCACAAAGGTAGTGTTTGAGGCTGCCTAATTTACCTGGCATATTTGCCTCTTTTCCTTAGGCACAACTCTGATTGTATCCTAGTACCCAATTGATGAAAGAATGGGGTGAATACCATAAGGCTATGGAGCCTCTCGTGATTGTGTTGATGCCTCTTCTGGTGCTGTCAGTTTTAAGTCTTTCTTTATGGCACAGGATACCCGCCATAGTGACAGGGTGGCTTCCATTTTTTGTTTTTTCTTCCCTGTATACTTGGTGTGAATGTAGGTCAATGTATGTTCAGTTATATCCTCATCAAATGTCCCTTCCTCGGGTCACAGCTGAACGAGGTCCTTTGTGCCTGCATACCATTGTTTACAGTACTTCTCTATCCTCCTTTTGTCCGAAGAGAAGGTTTTTATCATGTGTTACACAGGGGTCTCCATGGTCTCTTGAGGAGGTGTATCCCCTATGTGAAGTCCAAGAGATATTTTAATCCTTTATTTGTTCTCCCACTGTCTTCTGGCCCTCTTGGAGCTTTGTCTCTCTTATTCGTATATATTGTCTTTCATGACTATTGCTAACCAGTTGCAGTTGTGACCACATGTTGATCTCATGTAGTGTTACCAGACTTCACATAATCTGTAGTGAATGTCAGTGTTGGAAATTGAGTCTCTAGTTGGCAAAGGTTTCCACTCTGTCCAAATAGGGACCACTATCCTAGTCAGAGTAAGTAAGATACGCACTAAGGCCCATATTACCAAAAGCGGCGCTAACTTAGCACAATATTTATATTTTCTCACTAGAACCATCTAGCCACAAATGTTCAGAGTTAGCACCATTTTTTGGAACTGCCATCCCACCTTGCATCGTTTAGCGACAATGATATGCAAGGTAGGCATTCCCTTAAAAAAAATTACGCTATCCCTCTACCACCGTATTTCCTGCCAAATGAAATAACAAGGCAATTTAAGGAAGGGACCAATAAAATGATGATAAGTGTGATTAGCATCAAAATTTAACTCCTGGTCAGACCAGGTGTTAAAATGAGGCACACATACTACTACATAAGGAAAACACACAAAAGGAGCATTGGCAACCCCCTGGGCAACATGGATCTATTATTGCTCCAGCTCGGTACATGCCATAGAGAACAGTGATGACAACATGTCCTACCAGCACCACCGCAGCAACCACAAACACCACCACAGTAGCCACAAAGGCAATGCAGAAGGCGGGAAAGGATATTTTGTCAGCGCACAACCATCCTTGCACTCAGGAAACAAGATGTCATCAGACTCTACCGTCTGAAGCGGGAGTCGATTGTACACCTTCTGCACCACATTGCGCCAAACATCATTGCCAGGATGGAAACTCCAACAACTATTCCACCCGTGACCAAACTCCTGGCTGTCCTCCATATGCTGGCGTCAGGATCATTCCAGACAGCTGGGGCACAAGTGGGTGGTATCTCCCATCCATCCTTCTTGGTCTTCCTTCCAAAGGTTCTGGATGCAATCATCTGCCTCACACCCCATCACATCCAGTTCCCCAACACCCAGAAACTGCAGCAGGAGACCAAACAAGGTTTCTACAAAATCGCTGGGTTCCCGCTTGTGCTGGTGCAATGGACTGCATCCATGTCCAACTTGTGCCACCTGCTGCAATGGAACACCTCTACTGAAACCCAAACACACCCATTCCATAAATATGCAGGCCAGTGTGGACCACTGTGGGCTCTTCACAAACATCCTAACCAAATATCCCGGCAGCATCCATGATGCCTACATATTCAGGCACTCACCATCAACAAACGGTTCCAAGATGGGCAATATGGCAATGAGCTACTCGTAGGTAAGCCACCATACCAATTATTACATAGACAACACACCAAACTTGTAGGGCAAACAATACATACACCACACTAAACACACATGGACAGAGGAACTCTGATGTACAGACAGCAGCACATATGCCACATGCCACACTACACCGCATTCATTGCACATCACACACACATACACCCATATGTACATAGTACAAGCACAACCTGATTGACATATGACGTGAAGGACAGGTGGAGCTATGTCCCCTCGCATACAGAAGCTGGGCCCAAACCACTACAAGAGTCCACAGGTTGACAACTAAATACAGATCCCTCACATATAACACCTAACAAGTAATAGCTCAGCTATGTGAATGGCAATAGCCATGTCAACGTAAAGAAAGTCACAAATAGGCACAGCCCATATTTGTCATGGTGTAGGAGCCTCCGGCAGCACCAATATCAAAAGCCATCCAAGTGTTGCCATCGCCAAATACATATCACCAAAACTGATCAGACGTACCCATTGTATTAACCTTCACCTGTCTGGTGCATTGTGCCGCACACATATGAATACAATATCACCAGCCACGAAAGACCATGTGTAGTGAAGGACACCTCACAGCACACCTAGAATCATACCTGGTAATTCCAGAACTCTCTCACATGATACCAGGGTACCAACAGGGGAATTTGGCAGTTGGACTACTGATAGAGATGCATGTGAATGAGGAGGCGTGAGACTTAGCAGGACTGGTCGTGCGATGCAGGGCATTGCAGAAAACCACATCATTCCCTCTCCTATCACACAGGTGTCTGAAAACTCATGCATGCATCACAAAACATACCATACAACTGTGCCACACTGTGCACATGATCCACATTTATATGCATATGCACCCAGCAAATGCCAACAACAAAACTTTGTGCAAGGGAACTTTTCCAAGGGAAAGGGAGTGGGATTCATATGCTACACACAGGGCACAAAACCTGTGTAATGGCACACAACACACAAAATAGGTTCAAGGTCCCAGAACATCACTCTTCTACAGGTCTAAAGTGAAGGGACTGAGGGCCACATGTCAGGAAAGTGGTGCAGCATCAACAGCAGCACCATTGTAATTGTGCCTCTTTGCCGCACCCTACTGCTACCATGTGGGCCCGAGTACAATATGCAGCGCACCATGGTGCAGAGTATGTGCAATAGTGTCAAGATAATGGATGGCATTGATGGACTCTGTAGGAATACTAACAACATACCTGACCGTTTCATGCACAGTTCATAGGGACCCATTCAAATAAATGGTGTGCTCCCTCCTAATGCCTTCTCTGTGCAGGTGTTTAAAGTATCTGTGAATAATCATGCCTAGGAACCTTGGAGAATCTTCTGCACCAATTTTGCTAGTCCTTCTATTGTGTGAATCTCCTCCTTGTACACATGATGCCTGGCACAGGCATTCTCTGCCACAAAGAGTCACTGAGGCCCTCATTATGACATTTGCGGTAAATGCCACCTACCGCCACACTGATGGCCGCAACATACCACTGTGGTGGTGAATATCCATTTACCATATTATGACACACACACACCAATCCGACAGAATAAATCCACAAACAGAAACCTGCCAGCCCAAAGGTCAGTGCAAAAGTGGCGTACCCAACATCGATACCGTTACACCAACAGAACAACGCCCACCACATTACGACCCATGAATCACCACAGCAGACATTCAACAGCGGTAAACCATTGGCGGTACATACCACCGCGCTCAGAATGGACACCCACATTCAAAACAACACCACTTTGGCTAATGCTAAAAACACTCCTGACACTCATACACACATCACACACCCACACCACTATAAAACACACACCCACAATACCCACAACCCTTTACCAACAACAATTACTGCCAGGAGATTGACACGAACAGCACAGAGACAACTAGACACACACACCACTCACACCCATACATCCCTCATGCACTTGACATCACACACCCCACTACATTACCCAACACACCCTCACCAACACACATCACACAACACCCATTGCACCACAAAGGAACCCCCGTTTCACTGAGGAGAAGTTAAGGGTCATGGTGGAGGAAATTGTCAGGGTAGGAACACAGCTGTCTGGAGCACAGGTACAGCAGATATCCATTGCCAGGAAGATGGAGCTATGGCGTAGAATCGTGGACAGTGTTAACACTGTGGGGCAGCACCCAAGAACAAGGGCCGACATCAGGAAGAGGTGGAACGACCTATGGGGGAAGGTACGTTCCATAGCAGCAAGGCACCAGCTCACCATACAAAGGACTGGCAGTGGACCCCCATCTACTCCCCCACAGCTCACAGCATAGGAGGAGCGGGTACTGACATTACTGCATCCTGAGGGACTCAATGGAGTAGCCGGAGGACTGGATGCTGGTAAGTCAGCATTTACTACTTATCACCCCCATACCTGCATGCCATCACACCCCCTCACCCTCATTCCCATCACCCCACTACATCCCACGCACTGCACCTACACATATGACTAACACCAATGCCAGGCCCTGCATGCCATACCAGTGCATGGACACCCCTCCCAGCCCTGCATGGACCCCCATTACCAAAGCATGCACAGCATAGGGAAACTATTAATCACACAATACATCACCATAAACAAGAAAAAGGTGGCAGGGCAACACCAAGGATAGAGGGGAAACCAGGGATGTACAATATGTCACAGACATGAAGCATAATATATCACTTACATCCCCACAGGTACCCAAACCAATGTCAGTGGAGAGGAGGTGCCACGACTATCCAGTCCCCCAACAGAAGATGCCCCCAGCGATGACAGTAACTCTGGACTTCAGGATCTGGATGACCTAACTGGCCCATCAGGGACCACTGGACAGCCGGTCACCCAAGCCCTCTCAGAGACCACCACAGAGCCTTCCCCATTAGGATGCAACACCACAGCACCCACCCAGCGTACCCACACCTCTGTCCCCAGGACACGTTAATCGGCAGTGTGCCCACCTTAAAGGGACCCCAGGTCACACCTCACCCCCCAAGACAATCAGGGACCTGGGGTCAGTGGGCACACAGTTCAGGGGACAGGGGCACAGGCCAACAGGGACATTGGGAGGACTGATGTGTACCAGGGGGAGGACAGGACCAGGGAACCGACTCTCTAGGAGGCACTCTCCAAAATCCTGGGAGCCTACCAACATTCCCAGGGCACGATAGGCCAGATCCTTGAGAACATGCAGGAGAACCGGTGACTGCAGGAGGGACAGTATCAGGGGTCAGGGAGGACTTGCAGTACATTAACCCCACCCTGATCTCCATAGCACGGGTGCTGGCCGACATCATGAGGGAGGCAACAGCATACCAGCGGGCCCCTACCACTAGCCAGTCCATTGACTAGCCCTCCACTTCCGCTAGTGCCCAGGTGGCCCCGATACAGGACCCACAGACCACCAGCACCCCTATCTCTGTCTGCAGACGGTGAACCACCCCGTAAACATTCCCTGCGACCCAGACAGGAGCCAGAGACACTTGCCAAGACCACCACCAGGAAATGAGACTCTCCTGATTGTCCCCCTTTGTGCCCCACTCAGTCACCTTGTCCACCTTGAACTGCTGTTGCTCCCCTTTTCTATGGCCACTTGGACACTGCACCTGTGCTACAAACAGACTGGAACAATACAGTGGACTTTCCTCCATCATCACCCCATTCCATTACACTTTTCTGTCAATTTGTTAGCACTAAAATAAACACCCTTGAACACAACTCAAATACTTGTATGTCATGTGATGAAAAAGTGTATTTATGGAAACAGTTACATCCATTGCAAATGAACTGTACATTGTAAGAGCATAGAAATAATGACCTGCAGCTGGCTGTAGTCAGCACATCAGTACACAGTTGTCATTGCACCAACATCTGTAAAATGATAATCCATAGGTGACAGTAAGTAGAGGTAAAAAGTGGTCAATTTTATCATACCACAGCCACACAGATTACAATAGTCATTGAAATGTGAAATTGCACTGTCTCACCTATGTGTCATTGGAGGTACTGACAGATAAATGATGTCCTGTTGTCCTCATCCTCATTTTCCGCCTCTTCATCCTCACTGTCATCAGAGTCTACTGCAGCCACAGGGGCATCTCCAGTCTCCTCCTTCTGCAGAAAAGGTACATGGCATCTGAGGGCCAGGTTGTGCAACATGCAGCATGCCACTACTATCTAGCAGACCTTCTTGGGTGGAGGCTGCTGAACCTGGCCTTCAGGAGGCCGAAGGTTCTCTTGATGATCTGTCTGGTTCGCCCATGTGCCTCATTATAACGTTTTTCAGCCCTTGTCCTGGCATTCCTCACGGGGACAGCAGCCACGATAGGTTTGGATAGCCAGAGTAACCTGCAGGTATTGAGGGACAGCATTTAGCCACACACTATCCTATGAGGTTAACATCAGAGGCATACACTAACATACAATGGGTGGGGACCAAGGCTCACCTATTAGCCACACCCTGTGCCTCTGTATTTGGGCCATCACATTTGGGATTCTGCTATTCCTCAGGGCAAAGGCATCATGCACCGACCCAGGATACTAAGCATTGACATGGGAGATGTACTGGCCCATCAGGGACACTATCTGCACATTCATGGAGTGGAAACTGTTACGATTCCTGTACACCTGTTCATTCTGGCAGGGGGTATGAACACAATATGTGTCTCGTCAATCGCCCCAATAATATTGAGGATATGTCCCATTGCATAGAATCCAACCTACACAGTTGCCAAATCTTCCACCTGGGGGAAAGCTATGTAGTTGTACATGTGTTTTACCAGGGCAGACAACTCTCTTGCCAGCATGATTGAGAACATTGGCTGTGACATTCCTGCTGCCAAGTCCGCTGTCACTTTGAAAGAACCTGTCGCCAGGAACTGGAGCACTGATAGCACTTGCACAAGAGGGGGGATCTGAGTCGGATGACGGATAGATGAGATCAGGTCAGGCTCCAACTGGGCACACAGTTCTGTGCTTGTGGCCCTGTCCAGTCTATAGGTGAGTATAATGTGCCTGCCCTCCAGTGTTGGTAAGGCCACCAGGGGCCTGTGCACTGGGTATGTCTTCACCTCCTATTCATCCGCAGCGGTAGATATCTAAGGAACACAAGAGTGAGTAGGCTGTCACAATTGGAACAACAAAACCACAACAGAAGTCCATATTGTGCACTTATGTAGTGGGACAGTGTTAATTGCGAGGTATGTGCTTATCTAGGCTGTGACGCAATTAATGTCGATATGCCTGTTCCCCCCTGAAATGGGGACCACCTGTCCTGTATGTAGGGACAGGTGGAAGTTGTAGTGTAGCCAATTTTTTATGTAGCTTCATCTGCGTTAGCTTAACATATTAGGCCTCTGTGCACTTTGCCCTAGATACATTTTATTCAACCTGGCACTGTTATTTTACAATAGCCAGTTTTACGGTCTTGTTTTTATTTCATTCTATCACACTGTTTAGCTTAGTTCAGCACTGTGTTCTCAAACAATGCATTCTTGCTCACTCTGTGCTTCAGTCAAGGCTACAGTCTGGTACATTGCCGGTAAACGTGGTAGGAGTTTAGTCTCTAGTGTTCGTAGAAAATACACATCCTTACGTAGGGACATTTTCTTAGAACATCTGTGTGTCCATTATAAAAACACTTTCTAGTCCTAGTAATCGTCAGAGGGAGATTCCGACCAGGAACCTACAAGTAGATGCTGACTGCCCCGTTGCAGATGCTGATGCAGAATACAGGCCTTTGCTCAGGTATGAGGGTTGATGTCCTCCCAGGGAAACCTGAAAGGCAGGCTTAGAGCTTTACATGCTGTGCTCAGACTAAACTTAGAGAGAACCTAATCTAGTTGCACTATGATAGACTTATTCTTGTGCTTCACTCTCATTGTTACTATTTTAATCCTACTGTGTTGTATAGTTCTGGTTATTGCAGCTCACGCTTTGCTATCTAAAATGCAGTTGTTTTATTAAACCAATCTTTAAAACTTAAACTGCCTTTGTCATTTATATATGAGACCGCACTGTGTATGAGAGAACTGCTTGTGATCTGAGTAACCACGACTTCCCTGGGAAGTATTAAGATGTCATGCGCTCGGCTGCCCAATTGTCTCTTCCCTTTGGGAGAGATGAGGCACTGCTAGTTAGCCAGAGCAAAACCCAGATTTAGAGTGACAAGGGTCCTTCACCATAGGTCAGACTTAGTCCCACACACTGTGAACGATCTTTCTGCTTGAAATCCAGTAGTCTCATTAGGATAATGAGAGCCTACGCGACAAAGTGAGGTAACTCCGCCGACATTGGGCATCGTGGCGGAAGGTGGTCTTGCACTGCTGTGCAATTCCTTATTGGATAATATGGGATTCCATGGAGTACAGTGGCCAATGGGGATCTACGCCGGCAGTGACGGTGTACACCGCCGTGGACGTAACTGCCATTTTCTAACTCAATCCTCACTTGTTTCCTGACCTTCAACAGGAGAACACCTACACTGGGTGTGCTGCTGTGACCTGTGTCTGGACCCTACCATGGCCCTTGTGACCGGGGAAAGGGCTCCTGCCTTCACTTTTGAGGAGTTGGAGCGACTGGTGGATGCAGTCCTACCCCAGTACGGCCAGCTGTATGGGCCTCCAGACCAACAGGTGAGTACTTTTTGGCCACGATACATGTGTGAAGGATGCATGGAGATGTGTGTGGAAGCATCTTGTAAGGGTGCGTGGGGGTAGGGGGATTGTCTGTTGGCGGTGTACATGTTGTGCGCTGGGCTATCTGTGTGCCAATGGTGATGGAAACGGGTATTGTGGGGCACGAATGTGTCGCTTGTTTAATGGTGTTCCCCTGTCTATATTGCCTCTGCAGGTCAGCGCCCATCAAAAGAAGGGATTATGGCATACCATCGCCAAGGATGTGTGGACCCTGGGGGGTCTATGGCAGGCGGATCACCCACAGTCGGAAACGGTGGGAGGACCTTCAATGCTGGGCACGAAAGAGCTTCAAGGCCTAGCTGGGGATGGCCTCTCAATGAGGAAGGGGTGCCTGTTGAACCCTGACCCCCCTGATGGCCCGCATAGTGGTGGTGGCCTACCCTGAGCTGGATGGGCGCTTGAGAGAATCACAGAAGCCAAAAGGGGGTGAGTACAGTGGGTATCAATACATATTTTGGCTGGTGAGATGGTATCCGGGTGGTGGATGTGTGTCTGTGGATAAAAGGCCAGGCCAGACATTGCAGCGTGGGTCATCTGAAGGGTAATGGGTGTATGGCAAATACAAGTAACCAAGCTTGTTAGCAGTCCATTTCAGGCAGGGCATCTTGGGTCCCAGGAGTGCTGCAGTTGGCAGTGTGTTGTCCTCATCTTGCCTTAGTGACTAGCCATATCTCTGGTAGTGCAATGCATAGTGCTTAAGCCTGTTCCCTCTCTGTGACGGTGATGTGTATGCCAACTGTGGTGTTGGTGCAGTCATTGACCCAGTGTATCCTTTGTGTCTCTCCCCCCTTCTTGTTTTGTCATCCTGTCCTTGTGTGCATTATCTTCATCTGGCGGAGGTGCAGGGGCACCGACGACAGAGGGAGCTGCCTCCCACATGATCCAGGAGGCAGAATCCATGGACGCCGATGGAACCAGTGGGACGGAGGGCGAGGGGAGCACCACGGCGGAGACTGGAGGAGACAACACAGACTCAGATGCCTCCTCTAATGGGAGCTCCCTGGTGGTGGCGGACACCTATGATCACCCCAGCTGCAGGTACAGCCACCACCCCGTACCAGCACCACCCTCCCAGCACCCCCCACCGAGTTTCCCGTGCCCGCTCACCCAGGAGGGTAGGCATTTCCTTCGCCCCAGGAACCTCAGGCACTGCCCCAGTGAGCCCGGCTGCCCTGAATGAGGAGGCTATTGACCTCCTGAGATCCATCTCTGTAGGGCAGTCAACCATTGTGAATGCCATCCAAGGGCTGGCATCCCATATGCAGCAATGCAGTGCATTCCTGGAGGGCATCCACAGTGGATTGGCAGCCTGGCAGAGATCGATTCAGGCTCTGGCCTCCTCTCTGATGGCAGCCATTGTCCCTGTTTCTACTGCCCCCCCTCAAATTCCACTTCTCAGTCCCATTCTCCTCAACCCCAACCCATCCCAAGCACACATACAGATGAGCATGCACACAAGACAACACCGAAGAGTGTCACAGTCAAACACAAGCACCACACTTCATCCCACAAGCAGTCACTCAAACACCATATAGTTGCAGACACAACAACATCACTGCCTCCACTGCCCCCCACCTCTCTCCCACTCATGTCCACACTCACACCTGCATGCACTATATCAACATCCACAACCAGCATCACCACACCAAGCAGGACACACACCTCACTGGCAGACACCTCCACAACAGCCATGCAAGCGTCCCCTCTGTCTTTTCCCACCCTGCCTCTCCCCTCCTAAAGGACACAAACGCAAGCATTCACACACCCAACAGCCATCCACCTCACATCAGCATACTGCCCTTGCACCTTCACCCAAGTCCAGCAGACATACACCTCCAACAACCACATCCTCAAACTCCACTCCCACTACTCCTCCCTTCTCCCACCCCAACGTCCTTAAAAAGCTTTTCCTTTCCCAACTTGACCTCTTCCCTACCCCTCCACCCAATCCTGCCCGTATGAGCAGGGTACCACGGACACAGCCCAGCACCTCAACCACACAGTCCACGGGGACAGTGGTAGCACCACCTACTCGTGGTGGTAAGGATAACACTCCTCCATTGAAGAAGGGGAAGGAGCCAGTGCCACCAGGAAAGAAGGGGAAGGAGGCTGCACCACCAGGAAAGAAGGGGAAAGAGCCTGCATGTGCAATCTTGCATAACATTTGTATTCAGACTAATGTCCCCTGCGATGAACTGGTAGATGTCCCCAATGAGGAGGAGGATGACAATGGTGCAGCACAGGTGGAAGGGGAACAACAGAACACTGCTGCAGGAGTTTGCAGGAGACAACAAATGGCACTGAACTTCTTCACCTAGACACTGTACAACAAAACCTACCCTGTAAATATCACCATTCAATCACTTTTCACCAGATTGTCCATGGCACACTCATTATCTCCTTCATATACCATTGGTAAGTTGCCCATACCTCAGAGAGCAGGAAAAAACCACAACAGTTACAAAGAATGTTGGAACATCGGTTGTGACTTAAGAGGGTCTAGCGCCTCCATGCTGCACATCAGCGTCACATTACTCACGCTCATGTGGCTCTCTAAGGCCTAGATCCACGCACCAGAAATACTCAGTGGAGTAACATATGCATTGCGCAAATTCCAACCCCTTGCACCACATTATGCGCATGCATTGCAAGATGTCTGCAAAAGGGCGAATGTATGGCAGGGGTGTTTCAAAATGGTGTACTTGAAACTAAGGAACTAAACTGTGTCACATCTCAGGCGGGTAGCTGTAATGCCAGCACTGAGCAGGTGTGACAAGGGGGAACACAATTGGTATCAATGGACCATTATGTACTGGTCAGGGTTAGGGCCAAAAGTTTGACCCTAACCCTGCACAGTATATCAGAGGCGATATTGGCCCCAACCCTGCCGCATGGTGTGATGTCTCTAAAATATAACACACATGTTAGCTGTGGAGTGCGCTAAGGGCTGCAAGACAATTGGAGCAGCAATGGGTGCTGCTATACTCTCCACACATATGCCCCATAGCCAGGAATGAATAATAAAATGGGAGAAATCACCACCACATGAATGTGTGGCTGTAATGTAGGCATAGTCTGTAGCACTTCCAATGTACATTCTTAGACACCTCACACAATTGTGTGTCTTGACATATGCCTGCAGCTAATCTAGAAATACATGTGAAGACTGCTGTACCAGTGTATGGCCTGGGTAGGAAAGGGTTAGCAATTACCTACAATGGTTGGTTTGTGTCTGCAAGGTAACCCAGTAATGTCTATATGACACTATCACACATGACATATGAAAACATACCTCTCAATGACACACACATGTCTGACCAAGAAAAGTGACATACTGGGACAAACACCCTAAAATGTCTAAGTCTCACACAGCCAATTCTTTTTGGGATCTGCATGTCAGTCTAATGTAAGTACAGCAATGTCCAAATATTTCACAGACCCATCCAAAATTGGGTGAAGAAGGAGACAGAAATGTTGCATGTCACATTTCAAATAATCATAGCTGAGATGACTCCACACACTAACAAGATACGCTCATGGTGACAGTGGCATAGGTTGTGGAATGCAGATGTGAGTCCATGCCCATGTACACCAAAGGATGTGGAAGAACAGCTGACACATTCCCTCAGACACTTAGGCCCTCATTATAACATTGGCGGTAAAAAACACCTACCGCCGTGGAGACAGCTGCCAAAAGACCGTCGCCGCGGCTACCATCCGTCCGCCATAATATGACCACAGCCAGATTTCAGCCACAAGAAGGGCGGAAATCCATCTGTAGCCATACTGGCGGATGGCGGTAAGGTGACGCTGCTACCACCACCAGCACCACGGCAGGAGACTGCCACTAGCTGTATTATGAAAAATAATATGGGCTGGTGGTGTTCTGCTGGGAGGCGCTGCTGGCAGTAGCAGTGCCCCGTCCTGTCTCCTGACAGAAGACCTTCTGGATCCAGGTAAGCTGGGTCTCCGACAGGGGAGACGGGTGGGGGGTGTTGTCTGTGTGCATATGTGTGCATGTATGTGTGAGCGTGTGCATGAATACTGGTGTGTGTTTAGTGTTGATTGCACGCTTGAATGTACGGAAGTTTATATACAGAAATAGGAATGCGTCTCTGCGTGCATGTTTTGAAGTGTTTGTGAACGGATAAATGCATGCGTGTATGTATGTGTGAATGAGTGTGTATCTGCGTGTGTGTGTGTGATTGGGGGGCGTGGATGAAGGGGGCTGGGAGGTGCTTGGAGAGGTAGAGGGGGTGGGAGGGTGTTTGGAGAGGTGGGGGGGCCTCCTATTAGTGACAGGGAAAGAATACCCTGTCACTGATCACTGATAGGGCCTACCGCCACGGTTTTCGTGCGTTACAAACGCCATGAAAACCATGGCGGTAGGCAGGGTCATTATCTTGCAGGGGGCACAATGCCGGCTGCCGGGCTGGAGAGGGTCATTTCCAGCCCGGCGGCTACTACCGCCATGGTGGTCGGAGTGGTACATTGGTGGCTTAGTTTCAGCCAACCTGCCAATGTTATAATGTGGCGTAAGTAAATTCATATAGGCAACAACAACTATGTACTTTCCCAACGCATACATTTGTGACCAAAAGCAGTGACAGATGACATTATGGGGGTCATTCTAACCCTGGCGGTCCAAGACCGCCAGGGCTAAAATGACGGGGGCACCGCCAACAGGCTGGCGGTGCCCCGCTGGGCATTCTGACCGTGGCGGTTCGGCCGCGGTCAGAAGTGGAAAACCGGCGGTCTCCCGCCAGTTTTCCGCTGCCCAAATGAATCCTCCATGGCGGCGCAGCAAGCTGCGCCGCCATGGAGGATTCTGACACCCCATACCGCCATCCTGTTCCTGGCGGTTCTCCCGCCAGGAACAGGATGGCGGTATGGGGTGTCGCGGGGCCCCTGGGGGCCCCTGCAGTGCCCATGCCAATGGCATGGGCACTGCAGGGGCCCCCGTAAGAGGGCCCCAAAAAGATTTTCAGTGTCTGCTTTGCAGACACTGAAATTCGCGACGGGTGCAACTGCACCCGTTCCACCTTCCCACTCCGCCGGCTCAATTCTGAGCCTGCGTCCTCGTGGGAAGGGTGTTTTGCACTGGGCTGGCGGGCGGCCTTTTGGCGGTCGCCCGCCAGCCCAGTGCAAAACCCAAAATACCCTCAGCGGTCTTTCGACCGCAGAGCGGTATTTTGGAGGGGGAAGTCTGGCGGCCGGCCTCCGCCGCCCGCCAGACTTAGAATCACCCCCTATCTGTTCCCTGGGTTGGAAACATAAGCAAGTTACACAAGATATAAATGCCCTAACCAAGCATCATATGAAAAATCCAAACAATGTATAACCATTTGTGTCAAACCATGCCAAATGATGAGACATGTCCCACACGAACAAGCAGTCAGTCCCCGGTACATAATAGGGCAAGCCTGACATCAAGTACCCCAAAGGAAACAAATCATGCTAAGCCATGGGATCACATTTGCACATGTGTCTGTCTTTAGGGAACTGCACAATGCTCTGCTGAAGAGCAATCATGATAAAGGTAAATTCCTGTCCTGTGCCCCCTAACTCCCCTGCCTAGGCTACTTTGATTCTTGACACAGTCATGGGCCTGCTGCTTGTTCACAGTGGACTGAGCTGAGTGGAGCACCGTCAACCTGTGTCAATACATGCAGCAATGGGTCTGTATAGATATACAAAGTTCCACAGGAGCAATGATGACTAGGGTGCCATCATTGCCTGACAGCAACCCTGCAAAACAGTTGTTTACCTTGTATGCAACAGTCAAAACAAACATGTTTTGGTTGATTGTATGTTCCAAGTCTGTGCCTTTCACACATATGTCTGAATGCTCTACACACATGTACCACTTCAATGGCTCATGCTTGGTATCATGTATTGGAGTATGCACAAAAGTCAGCTTTCCACTAATGAAAATGCATATGTATCACATGATCATACATAGACTTATATGACCTTCAGATGTTTTCCCACATAGGGAAACATAGGTGGTACAGGTATGAATACACAGTCATGAAACAATGGCCAACATATGTCCATGCTGGAAGATAGATTTGGGAGGTGTCATATGCCATGAACACAACACTTTGGCATTCATTACACATATTACACAAAACATATCTTTACACACACACGTCACATAGCGGCCTTCATTGACACATGTTAGTATACCATCTCCTGCATCATATATGCATGGGCAACCATATGTTACATGTGTATAATAGAATCAGGAACCCTGAACCATACAACACACCACAGTGTGGACACACATGCACTCACATTGCCACGGATTATGTGAAATTAAGTCAGCTGTAGTCCACAGGATTCTTTGTGTACGATTTGTCAAGGGTATCACATGCATGAACATGTTTTGGGCATAGCCCACCATATCTAAAGCAGTGTTGTCAAATGTAGATTTAGAAATCAGACATGACAATGTTGTAGACCCACAAATATGTGTTACATCACATATGTACACTCCCAGTACACATGTGTATTTGGAAAAAGTCTACCAACACATGCACATATGCAGTAGTTGCATGCATCACACACACAAACATATGGTAACACATGTCAATGTTATCATTACATATATGAATGCACATGCATACACATGTAGCAATAACATGCTGACTACATAGATGCATAGTCCCTGTAACAAGGAGTGTGAATATGGGTGCACTGTCAGCCTTTCCTACAAAACCCATGCATTCCTGTTATGCGTCAAAAATGCTGACGCAAACGGCAATTCTCCATACATTGCAAACCAAGAAAATGATACCTGGCCCCTAAGCGTCAATCACAAGTCAACAGGCCTTATCAGCCTTCATGAGAAAAAAACCACGCATGACCTTGATGCATTAAAAAAAATGATGCATATCAGAAAACATGACACACACGCCCAGGAAGTGATGAAACAGGACTCCCTTGCTGCAAACACGGTACAGTGATTTCACTTTCACTTTTACTTTACAGTCTTTTTGTGCTGTTTGAGGAGTGGTGTTTTTTTCTTCGTTTTGTGCTGTGCCCTGTTCATTTTGTCATTTTAGTAAGTTTTGTGTAGTATTTTTTTCTGCGTTAGTTTTTGTTTTGTCGGGTGTTTGTCTTGGGGTAATGTAGTCTGTTGGGGTATTTGGGGTTAGGTGGGGTAGAGTAATTAAATTTGGGGGGTAATATATTTGCAGTGGAGGCAAACTGCAATATGTTAAGGAAGGGGTGAGCCCAACGCATGAGTGGAGATGAACTCAGAGGGTTCATCTGGTTGGTGAAGAAGTGCCTCCCTATGATGTTGAATATGGGTGGCCGTGTCATCCAGGGCTACCCAATGGAGGCATGGAAGCTGCGGTGGGGCAGGGTGGTCCACCGCCTGCACAGGATCTTTGGAGTCGTGTGGATGGACCACAAAATCAAACACCATTGGGCAGATCTCATTGCACGAGAGGGAGATCTCCTGGATCACCTGTTGATTCGGATTGGTGGGCCAGTTGGTAAGTACCCCTTTTCCATTTCAAAATCCTCATTTGCATGTGCATGACAGGAGGACATAAGGTTGATTGTAACAGAAGTTTAGCGGCTCATTACAACCCCAGCGGTAAAACCCACCTACTGCCATCAAAAAACCGTCGCCGCGGCTACCAGCCGTCAGCCGTATTATGACCACAGCCGGATATCTGCTAGAATGATGGCAGAAATCCGGATGTGGCCAGGCTGGCAGATGGTGGTAAGGTGGAGCATGATATGGCCTGGCGGTGTTCAGCTGGCGGATGCTGCTGCAGGCAACAGCACCCTGTTCGGACCCCCTGACATCAGGCAAGTTGGGTGCTCCGACAGGGAAAGGGGGTGGGGGCATTGTGTGTGTATGTGTGGGGGTGTGTGAATGTTTGTATGTGTGTTTATGCAGGTGTGTGATACATGTTGTATGTGTTTGCATGTATGGATGTGTGAGTGCGTGTATGTTGTGTTGTGTGAATGCATGTGTGTTTGAATGTGTGTCAGTGTGTGGCTGTGTGTGTGAATGGATGTATGCATGCATGGCTGAATGTGGGTATGAGTGTGCGTATGCGTGTGTTCGTGTGTGCATGAAGGTTTGTGTCTGTAGTATGGGTCTGGGTGGAGAGGGGTGGGGGGAATCAGGGGAGGGGGTGGGCAAGACCCCTATAAGTGACAGGGAAGTGATTCCCTGTCACTGATAGTGCCTACCGCCATGGTTTTCGTGGCGGTAAGGTTGCCACGAAAACCATGGCAGTAGGCAGGGCCATAATCCCGCAGGCGGGCAAGTGACAGCCGCAGGGCTGGAGACTGAAGTCTCCAGCCCGGCGGTCGTTACCATCATGGCAGTCGGTGTGGCACATTGGCAGTTTGGTTTGAGCCAAACCGCCAATGTCTTAATATTGAGAAAAGTACTGCCAGCCTGTTGGCAGTACTTTTCTCCATATTAACGCTGTCAATAATGACCCCCTTAGTGTCTAAACCAAACCGCATTTAAGAGAGCTTAGCAATGCACTGGTTGCAAACAAATTCCACATTCCTCTTTGTGTACTTTGAGTATCACATATACATCATAAAGTGTCAAATATCAGACATACATGTGCAATGGTGCAAGGGTACATGTTTCTCATGCACAAGATTGCATGTCTATCATGGTCCTTACAACTCTGTAAATGGGGTAAGTAATGTTAAAGTGATGGAAAACATGATGCAGGAGTATTGTCAGTCATGGGTGTGTGTGCAGAAAGTCATGTATGTGGAGAAAAAAATGGTATCCCTTCCTGGACATAAACAATCTACAATGGCGATATGCCACTTCTATGTGTGTTACAATGGTCTGGCCACTGCAACAACCATTGCATGCCCCTCGGACTATGAATAGTGTGTCATGATGCCCCACATATACGTGGAGCTGTTATGCTAACAAAAAGTTCCATTACCACCCTGGCGGTCGAAGTGGAGAAGTGGCGGTTTGGCATGGCGGTCACCGCAATGCTTGTAATTATATATTTTTTTTTCGCCAGCCTGTTGCCGTTATTACCCCCACTTATCCACCGACTGCCAGTGTTGTAATGAGGGCCTAAGTCTGGATTTGGTAATTGACATTGTTGTGGAATGTCTGGTGGACCGCATATGTCACCTGATGATGCTGTGTACATTGCATGGTTGTTCAACCTCTGCCCAATGCAGTATTTGATGTCATGTTCTCCTCATGTTTTAGCTGCCACTATGACCCCAACACAGAAGCGTGCTTCTGAAAAGAGGGCCAAACGTTTCCGCCACATTATGGCAGCACAAGTAGGGTACAGGGAGATGTCCAGGGGATATTGGCTGGAGAAGTCATTGGGTGTTTAGCTTGCCCTCCCACATGGGGGACCTCCTAAACAGGCCTCAACAGGTCAGAGCACATTGAGCACCACATCAAGGGCCAGGGGTGCTTCAGCTGCTCGAACCCGCTCTGCGTCCACAGCACCAATGGCAACACAAGCACTGCAACGACCACCTACAACAGCCAAACCCTCCAGCTTTGAAGCAGACATGAGGAAGGACATGGCAGCTATTACGGTAGTATGGCCAGGTTGGACAGACTGGAGCAGGACAATGCTCAGAATTACAAACTCTTAAAGCTTTGTAAAAAGAAGCTGAAGAAGCTGTAATCTAGGATATACACAGCCTCCCAGTTCTTTCCCTTCTTCTGTTGTATTTTACATTTAGTTTTGGTAGGTTTTAGGTGGATAGTAATAGGTTAGATAGCATAGATTAGGGTAGTTGTAGGATAGAGTAAGTATAGATGGGGGTGTGTTTTTGTTTCATTTTTTGTTTTGGGGGATTGGGTGGGGGTTATATATGGGGCTATATGTTAATTTGTTTTTTTAAGAAATAAATTCCATTTTAAATTTCACAAAAAGAATATTTGTTTAGGAAATAGGTGAACTTTGTATACGTGTAGTTTTAGTTTAGTTTTCCTACTCCTAGCTTGTCTTTGAAAGGGGTTAGGAGGGTGATGATTAGTGTGTGGCGTTACATGTATAAGATTAGTTTAGATTAGGATAGATAGTTGTAGGGGTAAGTTTAGATAAGTTAGAATAGGTTAGCTTAGTGTAGGATAGTGTTTAGTTAAGATTTCTATAAGGTGTTGTTTTTAAGTACCCATAAATCCTGTTAGTTTTAGACAATTATGTGTCCAATATTATTGAGTGTCTGGATGTTCTCATGAGTGCGCTGTCCAAGTGTGACAAATGCCTTAGGGTATGCTTTCTGTATTGATTTTCATGTATGGCTATATGTATTCTCTATAACTAAGGGACTGTCTGATTGGCTGCAACATGACATCAGCTACTTAAAACATTTTTCATCCCCAGTTCCTGGCAATCACATTGTGTATGTATGCAACATTTTTGACAGGTAAGAATGAAACATCAACTGTCATCACTGAGGTCTGTCACAAATATTAATGTAAAGTGTACACACATTTTACTTTGCCTTATTTGGGGTATGTATTCTGACACGCTGACAGCTGCCCATCACTGATCAATTTTGCCTCTTCTGTTCCACACATATTTGTTGTACTAGTGCTATCATCAGGGAAATTTCCTTTAAAAGGCTATGTAAGTTGCTTGTAGTCCACAACACTATCAGTCACCTTTGTCATGTTTGAGTCCTAGTGTGTGGCTTTGTGTCTGACAGTAAGCCACACATGTAATTAGGTTCTGTTCTCATTGACATAGCTTCACACAATGCATACATTTAGATGAGTTGATGGATCTCAGTAAAATATGCCATGTTACATGTGAGTATGGAGATTTATTTACATGTACAAGTTTATTTTCCAATGCAGTACAATGTCCAGTTCACTGACCCCCATGAGAGATCCTGGGCCATTTGATGTACATTTAGAGTCCAAGAATGAGTGACATATCATGTGACATGGGTAGGAGAAGTTTGTTAGTGAGGAGGTGCCCAAATTGACAATAGGTAAGAATTGAGACAATGACAGCCCAAAGCAGATAAGTCAACAGTGGTTGAGTGAAGAGGGCACATTGCCAGCCGTCACAACACTGGCATGATCTTAAGCACAGAACTAAGAAGATACTCTCTATGTGGCACAGACTGATGCTACTGGATGTTTTTTTCGTGTGAATGTTGTTCCTTCCAAATCTTCATCCTCTGATGTGTCTGGTGGCTCCTGTGCCACGGGTGGTGCTGTTGTTGAAGCTGAAGGGTCCACACACACATCAGAGGACAGAGATGTGGAATCAAACATCCTGGCAGCTGCCATTTGTGGGAACACATAATGCATCACTGCAGCAAGGAAGAACTACTGATTTCTCGACACCGCAGCTACATCACGGTGGTAGGCAGACATATTTTCCCTGAGGGAGGCCACTTCCATATGTATAGACTCCAGGGCATATTGTATCTCCACTAGCCTGTTATCTGCTGCCACTTTGGGAGGGTGATTGTTGAAGCCTCTTCCTCTGGAGAGTAGTTATGTTGGCCAGGGACTGCTGGAGTCCATGTAGTGGGGAGTGGGTGCCTCTGATGGCAGCTGAGTTGCCCTTATTTGGACTGAGGCACCTCTAAGCTGCCTGCTTTGGTCTCCATTCCCACCCATACCTGCTTGGCCAGCTCCTGCTGGGCTCCTACCTCTGTCCTCTTAAAGATGATGTCTGGGTACTCAGGGTCCATTGCTGTGGCAGGACTGGTTGGTGCTGTGTGTTGGTAGTTGGGTGGTTCATGTGGAGACCCCGCAACACTGTGTGTCCTCCCTTCGACTGAAGGTGGTATCTGGAAGGAATCTAGGACATCCTGGAGAGTCTCTTAATTGATGGTCGGCAGCTTGTCATCCATGTCATCTGTAAAATCCAGGACAGGCAGGTTGGTAGGAGGTAAGGCATCATACTCTGCAGTGCTATAGTGAATCTATGACTGTAGTGACTGTAGACATGGCTCATCATTTGCTTGCTAATTATGGCTCAGTGGCATGTTACAATCCCCAGGTTGTAGTTGTTTATTAGGTGTTGCATTGTGCATCACACATTGGGCAACCTTTCAAAATGTTTTGTGCATTGATTCCACACCACCATATTCCTTGCAGGCCTCTTGCCCCAGGCACTGGCACCATGGTAGCACACCATTTACATTCCTATTCACCATGGTGTTGTCACTATTTTGGAGCTTTACTGCATTGGCACCATGAATGATGGCACTAGTGCAGCAAAGCACAGGGAGGTGCATTGCTTATAAGGCTTGTGTAACTTTGTCATCTTCCGTTAGCAGGCCCCACACATGTGGTAAATAGATGGCACAGTGCAAGCTTTATGGATTGTCAGCCCTGTTACTTCATCCCTCCCTACATTAGAGGCATTTCCTTGCATACAGCATATATGCCACAGGCATATTTTGGCGTAAGGATGTACAATGTGGATCAATGCAAGCATTTTGAGAGTTTGTTAATATGGCACGAGGGGAATGGACAGCTTGGATCTATATTGGCAACTATTTGTATGATGGTACTGTTGTATTACGGGCTAGTGGCATTGTGCCCGTAGTGCAACATTTGATGCCACTTGTGCCTGTTCTTACGCATGAAGGTGATCCTTTATGCACAACGCCAACCATTCCCACAACACAGGCAACCTTGTTACATGGTGAAATTATAGCTACTTGTACAGCAGCACAAATGATGATCACAGACATGCCCAATATGTTGTCTATGTTTACTTTTGTGTCCATTAACAAATGGTGTATGGAGGTGTGGAAGAGCTGTTGTTGGGCTACCCTGTGTGAGTTGTGTAGGACATGTTGGACACTGAGGCCCTGATTTTTTCTAAAGTGATGCAGCTCCGTGCAGCGGAAAAATTGTTGCACCACTTTTGAAACGCAGGGATGTGCCATCTTTACAGGATTACGGTGCACCCATGCATTTACCTCTGCACCTGCGCAGAATTAAACTCCCTACACCAAAGAGGCATCCTTGCACCATAGTGCAAGGGTGCCAGCGCTGAGGGGATAGATTGTGTATATGAAAGAAGGTGTCCCTCCCTGCTACTAAAACAATCTACTATGGCGATTTGGCATTTCTATGTGTGCTGCAGGATGCAGCACACATAAGAAGGGCAATGACTCGAGGGGGGAAGGGAAACTTTTTGCCTTGTTGCGCCATCCTAACACCACCCTTGGGGTGGTGTTGACTATAGTCACATCCTTAGGTTAACAAGTATGTACTGGATCTGGGGCAAAAATAATATGCATTGGTGTTGTTGTGGCACAGCCACACTGATTGCACTCCCCTTACAGGCAAAGTTATGTGTGTGTAGGGGCCATATTTACAAGGTGAGGTTAATCCATTGTAAGTGGCTTAAGACCCCGTTGTGTATATGTCGGAGTGCATACTGCCACAAGAGTGTCACTAAAGGTGAGGCTCCAGTGGCAATGGGGGCCTTTTGATTCTGGCCCTCTGTACCCCAATGTGACCCTTTTGCATGCATTCAGTGTGTCCTACGTGCCTCCCCTTCTGCAATTTGTAAAATTCCAGATAGTCCCCCCTGTAACTTAGCAACTTACCATGCATTTGTGGCATTTCTTGGCAGTCTGTGCTGTCCTGTCCTGTGATTCCAGTGTCCAGCTCCTCCGGGCTGACCACTGCCACCATCTCCTCCAGCTCATCCAAGTCCTCCTGGGGTGCAGGACTTCCACTTCCAGTCGACAGTGCTGCCTTTTGGTTCCTATCCCGTTTCTTCTTAGGTCTGCCCTTCAGATCGTGCCAGTCCCTCTTACAATCAGTGACATTCCTATTCACCTCTGCCACGCTATTGACTTTATCTAGTATTGCCTGCCATATGGCCTCTCTCCTACTTATTGGCAATTTGCAGGTGATGAAGAGCTGGTGTTGGTGCTCCGTCACCTCTCTGACCAAGATGTTATTCTCCTCCTCACTAAAGTGACTGCTTCTCCTGGGACTTTGCTGGTCGCTCCTAGCTGGAGCTGAGCTGATTGGGATCTCTCTGGTGTCTCGCCTGGCATGCATTCTCCATCTTGTCTCTCGCTTTTGGATTCTTGCTTGTGCTAATGGTACTAACGCCACTTTTGCAGCATGAGCGTCATTTTTACTTACGGCATGTCCCAAAGGTTAGCGTCATTTTCTTTACACAAAACATTCCTTAGCGCCATTGTATGTCATTTTATAAATATAGCACACAGATGGTGCTAAGGAATGGCGTAATCTTTTTGACAAGTTGTGCATCATTTTTGTTAAATATGGGCCTACTGGTTTACCTATGCTCACCCTCTGTAGCTTGGCACAGTGCAATTAGGCTACACGAAAGAGGCAATGTGTAAAGTATTTGTGCATACACATACAGTAACACAGTGATAACACCACAAAAATATTCCACACCGGTTTAGAAGATTAGCTAATATTCATCTGAGTCAAACAAGACCTAAATGACAAAAATCTAACATAAACAAGTCAAGTTATGAATTTTTAATGGTTAGATTAAAATGCAGTGCTTTGAAGACAATAGCTCTAACCAGAGCTATAAGAGCACGCTGGACCGGGACAAATCCAAAAGTGCAGTCTGACTGCGATGGAGAGTGGGCTTGCAGGTATTATTTCCTGATTGGGCAACGTCCTTGATGCATTATTGTACAGAAGCGATGAGTATGGGTTCTGATGTATTGGTGCTTTGTCTGCCAAGCTTGGGCTGTGTTGAAAGTCATTGCATCACGCAGTCGACGAGCAGTGTCCACAGTTTTGGTGCAGGTAGCGACAAAGCAGCATTTCGGTAGTGAGAGCCGTAGATTCCAAGTAACACGCTGGTGTCTTTGTATCAGTTCTTGTGTTGCAGTACCACATTCACCTCCAAGGGCCCAGGACTGTAGTTGGCACCACTTGGCAGAGCAGGATTCACAGCAGAGGAACCCAGGTGTTGGTAGCAAGATGCAGGTGAAGTCTTTGATATGCCTGAGACTTCAGAAACAGCAGCATGCTCAGTCAAGCCCTTGGAGAACCTTTAGATTGTAGGATGTAGAAAGTTTAGTCCAGTCCTCCCACACTGAGGCAGGTAGTAGCAGGCAGCAGGCCAACACAGCGAAGCAAACAGCAAAGTGGCAGTCCCTCCTGACAGCACACCGTTCCTTTTTCCTGGTAGGATGTCCTCAGTCCAGAAGTGTTCTGAGTATATGGTGTCAGAGGCCCAGTACTTATACCCAAAATGACCTTTGATGTTGGGGTTACTTCAAAAGAATTCTCTGAAGTGCACAAGGTTGCATTTCAGCCCAGCCCTGGCTCCAGACTAGCTGTAGGAGGTAATCAGCCCTTTGTGTGAGGGCAAGACATAGCCTATTAAGATGTAAGTGTGAACTGCGTCTCCCTCTCCCTGCCCCGGACAAATATCATTATGCAGATGAATGCAGATATAGCTCCTGTCACACGCAGCCCTTCCTGCTCATGGTTCTCTGGTGAGAATGCAAAAATGTAGCTGTCACCTAAACCCAGACGTGTATTCAGAGACAGGCTGAGGCACAGAATGGTTAGTTAGAAAATGCCATATTTCTAGAAGTGGCATTTTCAGACCTGCAATTTAAAAAACAACTTTACCTAAAGATGTATTTTTAAATTGTGAATCCAGAGATCCCAAACTCCATTTTGCTATCTTTCCCAATTGGGAATGGCACAAAGAAGATGTCCCAAGATAATCAAACGTTAGCCTATGTGAGAAATAGTCCTGTCAATAGTGAAAAACAAATGTAATAGTTTTTGAGTACATTGACATGTTAAACTTAAAAGTACATGCCAATCTTCTTAAATACACTGCACCCTGCCCCTGGGGCTAACCACGGCCTACCTCAGGGGTGACTTATATGTAATAAAAAGGAAGGTTTGGGCCTGGCAAGTGGGTACAATGGTAGTTTAAACTGTACACACAGGCTCTGCAACTGCAAGCCTGAGACAAGTACGAAAAGCTACCGTAGTGGGTGCCACAAACAGTGCTGCTTGCTCAGTGGTCGCATTTGGCTTACAGGCCCTGGGCACACAAAGTGCACTTTACTAGGGACTTACTAGTAAATAAAATATGTCAATTATGGAGAAGCCAATATTACCATGTTTTATACACAGAGCACATGCACTTTAGCACTGGATAGCAGTGGCAAGGTACGCAGAGCTCTGAAGCCAGCGAAAACAAGGTTCAGCAGACAGTCAAAACAGAAGGCCAGAATACAAACCATCAGGGTAAACCACGCCAAAAGAGGGCAGGTCTAACAGTCAGCTATGTTTATCCCTAGTCTGTGTGGGATATACACGTCTGTAAAGAGTGCATTTATGGGAGGTCTAAGTGAATTGTCGCTTGGCGAAATACATGTTGCAACATTTTTGTGAACATAAATGACTATTTGCGGTGCCTGGGGAATTGGCCTCCACTCATGTCTTAAACTCCTGAATTGTGAATGTGTGGGAGAAATACATCAAGTAGGGCCTCTAATATTATGGGTGAATCTGTTATTATTTAAAAAACAGGGGTGTTACATCCACACAGAGGTTCTCCTTATGCCCAGTGAAATTAATTTTATTTCAATATCATCTGTTACCTGCCACAATGAATCATCAGTTTCAATCATAGGGCAATAATTATTGATCCTTCATCCTGTCTTGGGATGATTTATTTTGGCCTCCCATATTTTTATGAAGGGTGATATTTACCCACTTCCAGGACACTTTAGGGGTCACTTTCTTTTTTTGGCAGGATTGCCTGGTCTTTCTTTCCCCCTTAATTTGTGAGCTTCACATGCTTCATTTAATTAGTCTTGACTTTTCCTTAAAGATTAGTACATATTAGTTTGAAACATAAATACAACAAAAAAAGAGCTGAGCAAAAACATCAAAACTGGGTGTACCAGGGATAGAACACAGCGGTCACATTTTTGCAGAAAGTGGATATTGGGACACAAAAGTCCCTTCATGGTAAAAGACATGTAACCTATCCCTGAGTGTTACAGCTGCAGTGATTTCTGAATTCTTGGTAACAAATTGTGGTAATTGACGAACACAAATCATGGGTATGCACCATGACGTAGTTCTGTCTCATGGATTGCAGTCTGGTTAGACTAGGTGGGCCACACAATTTGCTACCCTCATGGTGGTAAAGGGCTACTGCCATACCAAGAGCTAAGCAGACTAAGCACTGGGATGACACCATATTATCTATCAGTCTGGATGGAATATATTTCCGCTGGTAGAGTTGGTAGGATATGAAAACTCCATGCTATACCTATAAGATGGAGTTCCCGTAAAATTCTGCCATCCAGCGTGTGGCAGAATTATTTTTCTTTTGCTGCGAGTGAGACTTGTTTTGGCACATGTTGGCGAGCGCAAAGAGATTTGTCGGCTGCTAAGAAGTGCATGCAAGATTTGCTCGCCGCTCGCATGGCTTCCAGTCACCACAAGCCTTATGTGCCATTTTTGTGCCACTGGTGAGTGTGAGTGGCCGCAGTTGCTTCTTGAGCAGATTTGTTACTCGAGAAGCAGCTAAATGCACTCTAAAAGATGTTTTAGAGTGAATATTCTTTTCCAACAGACCATTCAGGTTGTTTTTTTTAGTACGAAAAGCATTGTTTTTATTTTACTTTTTTTAACGGGAAGGAAATACCCCAGAGACACCAACTTCCTATTCCTGTCCAGCAGTCTCCTCCCAGTGCTTTGTCCATCTCCTGGTCACTTTTCATTTGGATTTCGAGGTGTAAGGATCACTCTCTCTGTCTGCCATTCCTGCTGCATATATACCATTTGTTGTTGTTTGTTGTTTTTGTGATATCACAAGAAAGATGGAGAACCTTTGTATAAGGGTGTTGTTTGATACAGGACATGCACCAGTATTTATTTGTCCATTTATTTATTTTTTTATTTTGGATGTGGTTTTGGTGTGTGGCCTGGAGTTTCAGTCTTATTTTGCATTTATGTTTTTATCTTTTGTAACAGGAAAGGTTGCATAGTTCAGTACATGTTCTCCATGTTTGTTAATTTTGCACTATTCAAATATTTTATTATGAGGCCTAGTCTGCCCACAGCCGTCCAGCCATTACTAGTCATGGGTACATAAAAAACTGTATCTGTGGTATATGTTGTTTGAAAACATCATTTAGGTAAGGGATGGCATGGAACTGATTAAAAATGTGAGTTTTTTAATTTCAATTTTTTTTCTGCACAAGTGTATTTTGGTTGGGTAATATTTGATGCCTTGGGAGGAAATGTCTTGTTGTAAAATGTTTACAGCTCATTCATTTTCATTTGTGGCATTGTTGAATTAACAGTAGTGTTTTTTTCATTCACTAAATATTTTTCTTGCTTGTTTGCTTTTAAGTGCACAAGAGACATCACCTGGAGTCCTGCCAGACAGAAGGCTAGCATGACTAGAACATATGAGTCCTCCAGGTTCTTCTACTTGTGCAGCTTATTACCACTGCCATTTTACAGAGCTTGAAGATGGCCCCAAAAAAGGTTCTGCCAAGAAAGTGGCCAGTGAGGAGAATAAGAAAAAGCTGATTTCCACCACTGGTGTGCCGCCCCAAATCTTTTTCAGGAAACATGTGTCTGCTGCACCGTCCTCTGTCCAGGAAGCTGGGAGCAGCACTCCCAGATCAATGGAACCACTCCAACCTAAGCCAAAAGCCAGGTCTGTCAGTGAGGCAGCCACTGCAATCATTGGGACGAGTAGTAAGTCTGAATGGGAGTTGTCTCAGCTACAAACTAATACCTAATCATTGCAGAAAACTGAGCAAAGTGGACTAAAGGAGCCGTAGCCAGCAATAGTAGATATTCCTGAAGTAAGAGCAAAGTAGGTGGTTGAGCTTCCTGCAGAGCAAGATTTACTCCTTCTTGAACCAGTGGCTTTCTGATCTCCATCAGGAAAAAGGAAGGGTACTCCACTATCTTCTCCAAGCACCCTTCTGGTGATCTGTACATGGATTGGACCCCGGCTGAGTACAGGACCAGGCATGTGAGACAAGAGAAAAGGAAAGTTTATGAAAGGCTTACAATTATAAAAAGAGATGCAGCCAGTCATTGCCACTAAAGCTGTCTCAGAGGACACCGACATAACCGCTCCTATTAAACCTGCTTTCAGGGATGTGGCACTGGTAGAACCACCACTGCCAGCTTCCATATTTGTAAGGCCTCTGCTGAGACCTGCATGCACTAATACGCCATTTGAAGTATCCACTGCAGAGAGGCAATTGTCGACACACCCACCTACCTCTGGTTCTTCGGGCATCACCAGTTGCCCCAGTGGCCCACTAAAACGGTTCTCCTCTCTAGTTTGGTATTTCTTAAGCATTAATTAGCAAGCAAAAGAATAACTACAGATAATACTGCAAAATGCTCCAATTGCCACACTAGTGTTCGTCGGGGTAAGTCTGGTTCACACTATGGTATGGGAGGCCAAATGAACCATATGAAAAAAAACATGCAATCCGGTGGGAGAAGCACCTTAAAAAATTGCTGCAGGTGGTGGTGGTGATGAGAGAGGGGAATGAGCTCTGGTCATGGTGGAAGGTGAAGGTGATGAGGAAGAAGAGGGTGACAGCTTTACGAAAAGTAGTCCTGTCCCCTGCAGTGCGCCATTATCACCCACCTCAGCAACCTTTAATTGCACAAGAGTCAGATGGAGACACCACAGCGTACAGTGACTGTCTACCACCTCCTTGTTCTCTCCATCAGTCACCTACATCAATGGCTCTAGAAAAGAAAATAATCCAGGATACTATAATGGGCATGTTTAGGCAGGAGGAGCCCTACAAATGCAACTACCCAATGGCACTTTTGAACAAGGGGAAGCTGTCTAAAATGTTAGCGCTGGACCTCCTCCCTTTTTCTTTTGTGGAAGGAGTGAGATTTTTTACATTTGTGGCAGCAATCTACCAGAAACCGAAAGTTCCCAGTTGTACCTATTTTGCCGGGCTGTTCCAGCCTTCATTACAATGTGCGGCAATTGGTTGGACAAGCTTTGTAGCAGGGTGCTGTTCACACTATTCACCTGATGACATACATGTGAATCAGTTGTCGAGCAACTGATTATATGTGTTTCACTGTACACTGGATCTCTTTTGTGGGGATTAGACAAGAGCTATTGACAGGCCTCAGTGTTGAACCGCATGCAACAGTACCCATGTTCATCATAGAGAAATCCCATATAGCTGCAAACATCTTGGAAGACTTTAACAGCAAGGTGTTTGAATGGCAGTGACCCAGAGGTCTCAGAATTGGATTTGTTGTCACAGACAATAGCAGTCGTATAGTTTAGGCCACGGCAGAAGGTGGCTATTTCAGGGTACTGTGTTTGTTGGAATGCATCAACCTGATTGTGCAAAAGAAGACATAGCAACATACTGAACACATGCAAAAGAATCTGCATTCATTTCAGTCATTCTTTTAAAGCCTAGAAGCAGTTGAGTACCATTTAGCATGCTAATAGAGCACCAGTTAAAGCCTTCAAACAGGATGTGCCAAAACATTGGACCTTGACTTACTACATGTTACATTGTCTGTTTGAGCAGTACAGACCAATCAGTGACTATGGGGGTCATGATGAACATTGGCAGTGAACAGAAACCGGCCATATAAAGATGCCAAAAACAAACCGCCAACATTTTTGTTACCACCAGCCACTGCCAGGGCCTTGGGGGCAAAAAAGCTGCACATCCTACCCCGCCACGCCGAGCAAATAAATGCCCCGCCCTCCAAATAATGATGCACAAATCACCGCAGTGGTCAGTGGATGCCGAACGACCAATGGTATAGACCGCCACTGCCAGCAGTGGGACCCAACAGCAAGAAATGCACACATTGGCAAGTTTGAAACCCACACACCTGACACACATCCACAACACTATAAAACATGCACAAACACGCCCTACAATCCTTTGCACTGCCAATAGGAGAAGCCAGACTGACAACACTACAAGCAGACACTGAACACAACAGCACACAACTCACACATCCAATCACACAACAGCACCCTCACCAATATCTACACAACACACACCATGGCACCCCCTAAGCACCTATGCTTCACAGAAAGGGAGCTAAGAACAATGGTGGATGAGATACTCAAGGTCGAGCCACAAATATTCAGGGCACAGGTCCAGCACATACCCATCACCAGGGAGATGGATTTATAGCAGACAATAGTCAACAAGGTCAGCGCAGTGGGAAACCATCCATGCACAAGGGACGACATCCGCAAAAGATGGAATGACCTGCACAGGAAGGTGAGGTCCATGGCATCGAGGCACAACACTGTGGTCCAGAAGACTGGGGGAGGACCTCCACTCCTGACTACAGTGACTGGGAGGAAAAGGTACAGGCCATCCTGCACCCTGAGGGCCTCATTGGACTCACTGGAGGAATGGACTCGGGTAATTCATCCACAATTACCCCACATCCCCCACACCTGTAATGCATGCACCTCCACACCCCTCCAACTACCACCAGTACCACTACCCCACCCACAATCACTACATCCAGTCACCCTGCATGCCCACAAACCCACCAACAGGCCCACATCCCTCCCCCTGTGCACAGCCACCTACCCCTGCAAGTAATCACAATGGCACTACACCACCCACAATGCACCTAACATTTCATGCTAAATGCAATGGCAAGCTCACAAAAGGACCCTGCATGGCCAAACAGTGGAAAACCTGCACAAAAAAGTCCTGCCCTGGGCACCCAATCCGATTCTGTAAATGTAACATACATGTCCATTCCTACCCACAGGCACCACCACCCATGCCACCCTGACAGAAAGGACAAAGAGTGCCAGTGCCCCACATGGAGACAGAGGCACCACTCAGGACACTTGTGAGGGTAGTATGGACAGTGAGGAATACCCTGGTCCATCACACAGCCATGGCCTGTCACCATCCAGCAGCCCCACCCAGGACACCACTGATACCCCTACCACCCAGCCAGCAACATCAGCTCCAGCCAAATGACCCCACACCAGTACATCCAGGCCACAGATTGGTGGAACAGAGGTCACAGTCACCACCTACCAACAGGCAGGATGACGATGGCCCCAGTACAAGTGGCACCACCAGACCTGTGCAGGGGACACAGGCACAGGGGCTAGGCCCAGTAGGAGGGCATCAGTGGCACATGGGGGAGGCCAAAGGATGGATGCTGCAGCCCAGGAGGTGATCTCTGAGGTCCTCGGATCATACCACTAAACCCAGGACAGGATGGGCCAGATCGTGGCCATCCTGGAGTAGAATCAAAGGCTGCAGACGGCATACCACCAAGAGGCCATGGAACAGTGGAAACAGCTCAATGCCACCGTGGCCACTATTGCAGGGGTGCTGCTGCACCATTTCCCAACCCGGCCTGAGACCCCCACACACCAGGAAGCCCCTACCACAGACCACGATATAGACCAGCCATCAACATCAGCAACTGGACTGGTGCAACTATCTAAGGACACATAGGAGACCAGCACCCCTACCCGTACAGTCCAACAACAGGCACTCAAACGGTCCCTCAGGCCTAGATATGGTACTGGTACACCTGCCAAGACCAAGGCTCCCTCAAAGAAGTGACTCTGACACAAACTGTCTCCCAAGTGTGCCACTGAACCACCTCACCAGCCCAATAGCAACTCAACAGCCTGCAAGGTACAGATGGACACATTACCAAAGCCACCAATCGCTGAGACCATGTAGCCAGTATGGACATCCACCATCAGCCCACTGCCATCACTGTAAAGAGCACCATGGCATCCCTGACACCTATTAAAACACATGTACACCAATGTCAATGTCCCCTGTCATTATGTTGAATCAATTTGAAGTATGAATGTATTTGCTATTGAAATCAAGTAATCAAACATTTATTGCAGGAATGGCACCCCACCAACAACATTGTGTGGAGTAAACAGACATGTCTAACTAGTTGTTCATCATGTCACATGGCACTTGAATACCTTGTTACAGTGTAAATGTCTACAGTCCCAACACCCCCATAGAGAATAAGTCAGACCGACAGTATGAAGTACAGACAACAACATCAGCAAACAGTACCTCTTAGTCACTGGAAGTATAGTTGGATCAGTTGGTTCCCGGGGTGTACATCTTTCCCCTCTTCATCATCACCATCACTCTCATCCCCGCTCAGAGGAAGCTGGTCTGGATATACAGCACCCTCCTCCTCCAAGAGGGGAATAGATTTCCTCACAGCCACGTTGTGCAGCATGCAGTAGGCCACCACTATTCTACACACCTTCTCCGGGCCATAGCACAGGGAACCCCCAGAGATATGGAAGCAACAGAATCTAGCCTTCAGGAGACCTACAGTGCGCTCAATCACCCTCCTATAAGTCATGGGCTTCATTGTAATTCCTCTCAGCATCTGTTCTAGGATTCCTCACTGGTGTAAGGAGCCAATGCATGTTGGGGTAGCCAGAATCATGGGAAAATCATGACTGTAACTAACTACCCTCAGTTTCAGACAGCCTGGCTGTCAGCAGTGTACAGTAAAATTGTCAGCCACACTCAGCTATGATCCATCCTCTGTACCCTTGTAGTTGTTCCATCGTGTCTGGCACACTGCTGTTCCTCAGCACAAATGAATCATGGACTGATCCAGGGAACATAGCATTCACATGTGAGATGTACTGGTCTGCAGTTCACACCAATTGAATGTTCAAAGAGTGAAAGTTCTTCCTGTTTCTGTACACCTGTTCACTTACTCTTTGGGGGATGAGAGCTATGTGGGTGCCATCAATGGCACCTATCACATTGGTAATGTTGGCAAAGGCATAGAAGTCTGCCTTGATGGCAGCTAGGTAAGCACTTTGGGGAAACCTCACATAGGACTGCAGGTGTTGTACTAATGCATCCAGGAATCTGGACTGGATGAGGCAAAACATTGGCTGTGAAAACCATGCACCCATGCCCAAAGTCACCTGAAACTAGCCTGTGGCCAAGAAATGGAGTACAGAGAGCGCTTGCACTTCAGTAGGGATGGCATACTAATCCATGATTAACCGGTCTCAGTGCTGGATCCAGTAATCCACAAAGTTCATGAATAGTAGCACGAGTGAGTCTCTAATTGATAATGATATGACGTTCCACCATGGTCTCCAAATCAACAAGTGGTCTGTACATGGATGAGGCCCAACCTCGCCACATGGGTCTGTACCTAGGAGGAGTGGAGAACACATGTGAGGTACACAAATTCACCTGCACAACATGTTGTGTATTTAACACTGCTGTCAAACAAGTAGGTGACACATAAGCATTGTAGGATGTTACACTGTAGTGACATGTCCTAACTGATACATCTGGACTGTGGTGGTGAGTAAATTTTCTTTTGGCCATGCGTTTGATGGCTGGGGTCCATAGGGCCAGCATTAGGCCAAAGACCAAATAATAACTGCGTAGTTCGCAAAATTCCAGCCCTCTGTTATCCAGATATGTAGCAGTGGAAGTGACCTCATACCACTAGCGGTTGTCGTCATGGCGTAAGGCGGTGTTCACCGCCATGTACCCATTCATTGGTTAACATGGTTGTCAATGGGGAATATAGGCCTATCATGATCACCGCCGGCGTTGACGGTACACACCACTATTTTGTCACCCCAGCTTCACTTGACTCCCGGATTCCGTGCATGCAAGTACACCACTGAGTGTGCTGCTGTGTCCTGACTCTGGTCCTAGAAATGGCACGAGTCACAGGGTAAAGGGCCACACCCTTCACCACAGATGAGCTGGACAAGCTGGTGGACAGGTCCTACCCCTGTATGCCAAGCTATATGGTCGACCAGAGGTGCAGGTGAGTAGGCGGATTGGGGTGCATGGAGGTGTGTGATGGTGGTGGATGCCTGTAAACGTGTGCATGGTTTGTACCTGCCCAACCGTTTAATGCATGACAATCTGCATGAGTGTGGTGCTGTAATGCTGTTTTAAGTGTCTGTTCCATAGGGGATGTATGACCAGCGGTATCACATGTGCATATTCTGACCTAAGTGTTTCTTTCCTGTGTGTCTACTACAGGTCAGCGCCCATCAGAAGAGGGGACTCTGGCATGCCATAGCCAGGGAGGTGCAGACCCTGGGGGTCTACAACTGGCACAGCACCCACTGCAGGAAGCGGTGGGAGGACCTGTGGCGCTGGGCGAGGAAGATCTGTGAGGCCCAGCTGGGGAAGTCCTCCTAACGAGGAAGGGGAGCCCATCGGGCTCTGACCCCCCTAATGCGCTGCATTCTGGTGGTGGCATATCCAGACATATCCTCTTTGACGCAGCCAGTGTCCCTGGTCTTTCCGTCCCCCCTCCAACCACCTCTACCCCTTCCAGCGCCCCACTCCCTTCACCCATCCCAAGCACATGTTCGGACAACTATGCTCACACCTCAACACACAAGAATCACACAGAGAAACACAAGCACCACACTTTCCACCACAGGCATACACACAGCCAACATACAAAGGCACACACAACAACATCCACTTCCCCCAGTGTGTCCACCTCTTCCGCCTCCCTGTCTGTCACCGCTACATGCACACTCACAGGCACTGCACCTTCATTCACTGTTTCTGACCCCATTCATGCAGTCACCACAACATCAGACATGCAGTCGTGCACCCCAGAAACCACACCTGCACTCACCACAGCAACGCTGAGTACCACTTACAGCACACTCACCAAACTTGCAGACACCCAGACAACATCCATTTACACTGACAGGCTGTCTTGTCCCACTGTGTCCACCCCCCTCCTCCCATTACACTCAGACGTTCCCAGACACCCACCCAACACACATCCACCACACCTCAGCATACTGTACAGTCACCTGCATCCACGTCACACACACCTACACTTGTTACAACCACTCCCTCTACCTCCACTCCCACACCTTCCTCCAGGTCCACCTCGACTGCCCCTAAGAAACTTTTCCTATCCTGTGTAAACCTTTTTGAACCCACTCGCCCACTCCATCTCATCCCTAAGCATGCACACCTTCTTGCCCTGTCCACTCCTCCCACATCCAAGTGCGCCCCTATCCACCCTTTCAATTCCTGTGCACCTTCCCCTGTGAGCAGGAGGCCCTGTGCTGGCCCAGGAACATTTGCCACCCCCGGGTCAATGCTTGCTACCCCACCTTCCAAGGCTACACTCAAATCCCCTCCACCTCCCAAACATAAGCCCAAGCACCCCTCCCAGCCATAAGTCCCCTCCTACCACCCCCTGTTCCCTGAGGTGCCTGGCTGCCCCATTGAAGCCCCTTTATGGTGGAGTACCATGTGCAAATGTGAGAGTCAAGTTCGGGCCATTTGGGCCCATCTGCCTTTTTGCTATGGACTGGCCATTGGCCTCATGTGGACAATCTGTTGCTCCTGGAGCTTTATTAAAGTTTGGGTGGCCAGTTTTGGTGTTGGCACTCTCTGGATCCGTGGTTTCTCATTTCATTGTGGGGGATGTTGTGCCCATGGGGGTACTTTGGGCAGGTTGTCTTGGGCTTGTGTGGGGTAAGTACTTCTTGCTCAGGTGTGTATGGCTTGTGATGTTGTGAGGGGTTGTGGATGCTTTGTGGGGTGGGTGGAGTGGGTGGGTATGTAACTGTGCCCTTTCTTCCCTTGTTTAGTAGGTTGCGGTACTTACCGTTGTTGTCTTCGTTGCTGGTCAAGGTCGTGGAGGTATATGGCAAGGAGCAGCACTGGCATGATTTGCATCTCTCTCTCCATGTCTGCTTCGGCGTGTTGTGTGAGCCTCCGGTGAGTGTTTCCTTTTTTTTTTTTTTTTCCGCCAGGCTTTGCATGGCGGTGGTTCCCACCCCAGAACTGACGGCGGTCTAGTGCTTCATTATTTGTTGGGCGGGTAGGGCCTTTCCGTCGGCCTGGGGGTGGCCTCTTCTGTCATTGTCGACACTCCTCTGCTGGTGGTGGGTGTTTTTCAGGCTGCCTGTTTTTCATGTGCTTCATTATTTGACGGCCCAGGCCGCCTGACTGTTGGCGGTAGTTGTTCATAATTAGGGCCTATGTCTTTAAAGAGGAGGAGATGCAACTGGGAAAAGCATGACCATGGATATCAACCAATGGATCCTAATAAAATGCCTGACACAACAGCTACTTCCTTTTAAGGCGTTTACTTGGAAAGGCAGCAAGGAGGACAATACTATGAGCCAAACTATCCTGCTATTGCATCTGCTACAGGACCAGTTAAAAAAGGTGTTGCAAAGGTTCGCCGGTGTGAATGGCAATGCCAAAGGGCATGAGTTGTTTGAGAGCTTAGTCCTTCGCTTGGCTGTTAATCCAAGGCTGCAAAGAGAGATTGTGTCCTCCAAGGGGTACATCTGTGCCACAATACTTGATCTACAGTACAAGAAAATACTGGTCACAAAGGGATGTTTCATTATACAAGATATGGATTGTTGAGCAAGGCCGAGACCTGGACGAGAAATGGCTGGAAGTTAGAGTCCCAGGCAGACATTCTGGTGTGCAGTCTTCAACCTCCAGAGAGGGCAGTGCTGTTGTCTCACAGCAGCCAACAACACCTGCAACAGCAGTAGCAAAAACAGCAACAACAGAAAATCAGACCCAACCTCTGCAATGGATTAGTTTCAAGTGCCAGGGCTTAAATTAAGGGCAATGGAACAGAGGCCCAGCAAGTGGCAGCACCATTGACCATTCAGAGGATAGTCCAAGACTAGCTGGAAGACCCAAAAGAGGTCTATTTAGGTTATACTCCATTGGTCTATTAGTATGGAAAGATGTGCTAAAGTACAGAGCTCAGCAGGTTGGCAATAGCATATCTGGCTTGTACTATAGCTAAAGTGTCTGCTGAGCATGTGCTCAGCATAGCTGGTGCAGTTGTCTCAGGACCAGTCACTCTCTTCAAAACATGGGAGAGGTTGACCATGATTAAAATGAATCAACAGTTCATACCACATGATTACACTTTGTCTGAAACTCCACAGAAGGAGGATGAGGGTGATTGGTCATACAGTGCGTTAGCTGACTAACTTCTGGGGGAACCCCAGAGTTTGATGATGAACTCTACTTCCCTGACTGAGTAGCCCACCTTAGAACTTTCATATTATTTATTGTCAAACTGCTTTGCCCCAAAAAAATATGGACATAGCTAGAGGAACATTATACATTTTGTGTCTGATTTGTGCAGTCTGGCCATCTATTCACGTGTATGGCCAGACTGGAGTTGAACAAGTGCTCGGTGAAGATATTTCCCCATTCCCTTAAAGGACATAAAGACAAAAATGCTTGCCTCTGTCCCATGCCTATCATTCTTTTTTATTTCCCTAGCAGGGCTTCCCCAGTAAAGATCATTAATTTACAAGAAGTCATTTATTGCTTCTATGGGAACAGAGGAGATGCAATACGACAGTATTGTACGGTCATGCTGGATTGGGACCGTCTTAGCTAGACTTACTTTCATGGTTCACTCTTTGCTGTACTTTTTCTGGGGGGGTTCTTCAGAGACTAGAACAGTCAGTTTAGATAACAAATACAAATCTACACAAAATATTCAAATTCTTTGGCTCTTCATGTTTATCAATGGCAGTGCACTACAGGTCTATCTCGCTCAATCTCTTTTGTGTCAGGAGTCAGACTGACTCATTACTCTGAGTTGGAGGCAGGAGAACTCAGGAGGGAACTGCCTCAACAGTCAGAAGAAAGAAGTTATACACTTCAATGGGAAACCAACATGATGATGACTCTAAGAGGCCTACTCAGCCCTATGGATATTGTTACTCTTTTACATTCCATAGGCCTTCCCTTCTTCAATAAAAAAGGCAAAAGCTCCATAATACTTCTGCTGCTTACCTTCCATGACTGGTTCAGCCAGGTAACCAAGATGGACATCCCAAAAAGAATGCAAATGCACTGCCTAATTTGCCATTTATATACAGTATCATTTTTCTTTTAACTATCATAATTTTAGAACTGTGGGTAACAGAACATTTAGGTATATAATAACTTGGATTTCTGGGTCTGAAGGACTGTTGGCAATGCATTTAATTGAACTCTGTCCTTCATTTCCTCCCGCAACAAATTTGATAATGTGCTGCTCATCAACCTGACAATATTGCTGTTGTGTGGTGTTATAAATGGGGTATTTGGTTGGCAGTCAGATCCAAGCAAGGACTCTCACTCTAGTCAGGGTAAAGGAGACTCACACTCAGTTAAACAACCCCATGGTAGCTTGGATCGAGGTGGCAGGCTTAACTTCAGCAGCAATGTGTGAAGTATTTGTACTAACACACAGTAACTCAGTGAAAACACCTCAAAATAACACAACAGAGGTTTAGAAAAATCAGTAATATTTATGTAAACGAACCAAGACCAAAATGACAAAAAATCCAACACACACAAGTCAAGAGATGAATTTTCAAAAGAATAAGGTCCATATTTATACTTTTTTAGCACTGCATTTGCGTCATTTTTTGATGCAAAAACAGCGCAAACTTGCAAAACACAATTGTATTTTGTACGTTTGCGCCATTTTTGCATCAAAAAGCAGCACAAATGCGGTGCTAAAGAAGTATTAATATGGGCCTAAGAGTCTTAGATGGTCATTATGACCTTGGCGGTCAGGTTACCGCCACGCCGCCAGGCGGGTGGTAATGACCGCCAAATAATAACCTTTGGCGGTGAACCCTCCCATAGACAGCCAATGTACCACACCAACCGCCAGCACGGTATGATCACTGAACACAGTGGTAGCCACCTACAGGCAGGCGGAAGACAAGTATCTGCCCACCATATTATGGCATAGCACACTGCCTGGATTTTCGGGGCGGTAGAAACAACACCAAAAGCCTGGTGGAAACACATCATATAAAAGGAGACACTCACCTCCAGGAATACAGAGGAGTCCGCGGCCGCCATGGAACCTAAATTGCAAGTCTTCCCGATGCTGTACCATGCCTTGACCGTCCTGGAACACCAACTCCGACGACGGTGAGTACAGCTGCCTAGCACACAAAGAGGGAGAGAGGGAAGGGAAAGTGACACTCACATGCACAACACACACCAAACACACACACCACACACCCAGAACCAGCTGCAGAGAAAATTGACATTAACAGTACCCAGAAGCAAAGAAAGCCAGGACACATACCTCTGTTCCAACCACTGTAATCTTGTTGGATGAATATTCAAAATAAAAAAACATACACAACTGCATATATACATGCAGGCCCAAAGGCCAGTCAAAAATCTCTTATGCCCACAGGGCAAAGTCCAAGCCCCAACTTGACTTCTGACAACACCGGGACTCCACTGTTCAGGGGTATCATGTCGGAAATGGGCAGGCACAGCAGGGGGGAGTAGGGTGGGAGGGCATCTCATTGAGAGGGGGCTCCTTGCCCACTGGTTACTGAGGGGGCTCCTTGCCCACTGGTTCTGGAGGGGGCTCCTTTCCCACTGGATTTGTAGGGGGGGTCCTTGCCCTCTGGTGATGGGGGGGCTCCTTGCACACCGGTTCTGAAAGGGGGTCCTTGCCCTTTGGTTATTGAGGGGGCTCCTTGCCCACTGGTTCTGGAGGGGGATCCTTGCCCTCTGGTGATGGAGGAGGCTCCTTGCCCACTGTTCTGGAGGGGGGTCCTTGCTCTCTGGTGATGGAGGGGGCTCCTTGGCCTCTGGTTCAGAATGGGGCTCCTTGGGCTAATTTTTGTGATGGGCCTCCTTGGAATTGGTTTTGTGAGGGGACTCCTTGGCCTTTGCCTTAGGAGGGGCCTCCAAGGCCTTGGTTTTGGGAAGGGCCTCCTTGGCCTTTGTCTTGGAAGGGGTCTTCTTGGCCCTAGGTTTTGGAGGTGGCTCCATGATCTTGGTTGTCTGTTTGAGAAGGGCTGGCACCTTAGCCCTCTGTTTTGGGGGCGGAGGAGTGTCCTGGGGTGGAGGGCTGGCATCGCACTCATGTGCCCCTTAGTGGCAGCTGGAGACTTTGGGGGTGGAACAGTGTAAGACCTGGTGCTTGAGATACTGGGCTGGGGGGGTGGGACCGTCCTCTTACAGGCAGGATGGGGGAGGGGGAGGAAAGAGGTCAAAGCAGGCAAGGAAAAGCTTCTTAGGGCCAATGGGGCGGGATGTGGGAGGAGGGATGGGAGTGGATTTAGAGGGAGTGGTTGTAGGAAGAGGAGGTGTGCTGGACTTGGGTGCAGGTGCACGGACAGTGTGCATGTGTGAGGTGGATGGCTGTTGGAGGTCTGAGTGTGAGGGTTTGTGTGTCTTTGGAGGGGGCAGACAGTATGGGGAGGAAAACAGGACATGTTTAAGGATGTTATAATGGTGTCTGCAAGTGTGGTGGGTGTGCTGCATGATATGGTGACGGTGGTGACTGAACATGTGGTTTGTGGGGTGCATGTCTGCAGGTCTGCTCTTGTGGTGACTGTGAGCAAGGCTGTGCAGGTGGCAGGTTCAGGGACTGTTGATACAGTGCATGCAGGTGTGAGTGCAAATGTGACTGTGAGGGAGGAGGAGGAGGGGGAGACAGTGGAGACAGTGACTGTTGTTTTGTGTGCATCTGTGTGTTGGCAGTGTGAGTGCTTGTGGACTAAAGTGTGCTGCTTGTGTTTGTCTGTGCGAGTCTTGTCTGAAGTTTTGTGTGCATGCTTGTCTGAATGTGTGCATGGGGTGTGTTGGGGGTGAGGAGACTGGGACTGGGAAGTGGTAGTCAGAGGGAAGATGAAAGAAACAGGGAAACTGGCTGCCATCAGTGAAGAGGCCAGAGCCTGAAACGATCCAGCCGCCAAGCCATCATGAATGTCCTCCAGAAAGGCATTGCATTGCTGCACCTGGGATGCCAGCTCTCACAGAGATGGATCGCAGGAGGTCAATAGCCTCCTCACTGAGGGCAGCAAGGCTGACTGGGGCAGGGCCTGAGGTGCCTGGGGCACAGGAGATGCCCACCCTCCTAGGTGAGTGGGCACAGGCAACTCAGTGGGGGGCTACTGAGAGGGCAGTGCTAGTATGGGGGTGGCGGTAGAACCTGTAGCTGGGGTGGTCCCAGAGGGGTCCGCCACCACCAGGGAGCTCCCATCGGAGGAAGAATCAGCGTCAGTGGTATCAGCTCCTATCCCTGCCGTGGTGCTCCCCTTGCCCACCATCCCACTGGTCCCCTCGGCATCAATGGACTCTGCCTCCTGGGTTCCGTGGGCTGCCGGCGCCCCGCTCCCTCACCAGATGATGCTAATGCACACATGAACAGGATGGCAAAAGGAGAGAAAGGGAGGACAAAGAAAGAGAGTACAGGGTCAATCACAGCACTAACAGCACAGATGGCATACACTTCACTGTCACACACTGAGACTGAGAAAAGGGCAGTATGGACCACACTAGCAGACCATTGGATAAGTACCACAGCAAGTAGGAGCCAAACAATGCCAGCTACACACCAACTGGGACCAACTAAGCCCTGCCTGACATGTAAAGCCAGCTACCTAGCTATCAAAAACATGCATTTCACCCTATTAACCTAAGCTGGACCATGCAGCAATGTCTAAACTGGCATATTGGGGCATCCACTGACTAGTACCCTGCACCCAAATCCCAGGCCAGGCAACAGAGATGGTTGTGAAACACACTATACTCACCCTCTTATGGCTGCTGTGATGCCCTCAAGCGCCCATTCAGCTCTGGGTAGGCCACCACCAGTATGTGGGACATCGGGGGGGGTGCTCAGATTCTGATAGGCACCCCTCCCTCGTTGGGATGCCGTCCCCAGCTGGGCCTCTGTGGTCTTCTGGGCCCAGCGTCTCCGGTCCTCCGACAGTTTCCAAGAGTGGGTGCTCTGCCTGCTATAGACCCCAGGATCCATCCTTGGCGATGGCACATCCCAACCCCTTCTTCTAATGGGTGCTGACCTGCAGAGGAAACACAAACAGTGGGGCACCATGAACCAGACAATCCAGTCTGCCACACATATGGCCTACAAACTGCATTAACACCTAATCAGGCACACAGATGACCCATACACCGGCATCAACAATGCCACCAGCCATACCACCCCAAATGAGACACTGCCAGCACACACACACATCTCCATGCAGCCGTCGCATGCAACGTTTCCATGGTGTACTCACCTGTTGGTCTGTAGGCCCATACAACTGCCCATACAGGGGTAGGACCCCATACACGAGGCTCTCGACTTCCTCCGATGTGAAGGCTGAGGTCCTTTCCCCTGTTGCATGTGCCATGGCAGGTTCCAGACACAGGTCACAGCAGCACACGCAGTGCGGATGTCATCCTGTGGAAAGTCATCAAACAAGTGAGCTGGTAGAAATAAAACGTCACCAGCAGCATTAATCATCATTGGTTCCCATATTCCATAGAAGCTCATGTTAGCCAATGAGGAACTGCAGGCGGTGCAGACTGCCTCCCGCCATCACGCGAATGCCGGTGGAGTGAGGTCACTTCCACCTGTCCGTGCATATAGGACAGGTGGTTGCCATTTTCTAATGCTGGTACACATGTACAGATTGCTAAGTGTATCATTGTAGTCGAATGTACTCGCCTAGGCAATTCCAGTGTCAAACATAAAAGCATGCTCTGTGTACACTGCTGTAGTGTGTTCATGGTTCCTGGTGTCACTCCCTTCTTACATTTGGGTCCCTTAGGTACTAGCTGTAGGAGGCTTGCCTGGTTTGAAGTGGGTACCGTGGTTACTTACACCTTATACCAGGACCAGTTATCCCTTATTAGAGAAATGTAGGCAGTGTTCTAGTAGCTTAGGCTGTCTAGGGGTAGCTGTAGCAGAGCAGCCAAGGCTGAACTAGGAGACATGCAAAGCTCCTGCAATACCACTATAGTTACACAGTACTTATACGCATTAAAAGACAATACTCAGTGTTACCAAAAATAAAGGTACTTTATTTTAGTGACACAAGGTCCAAAATACCTTAAAGGCAATATTCCTTCTGGAGGTAAGTATTATACACAATATATATACTAGTAACCAAAATCAGGTAAGCAAACAGTCATAGAATGGGGCAAACAGTAGAAAATACAATAGATTGCAATGGGCCTAAGGGCAACACAAACCGTATACTAAAATAGTGGAATGCAAATGTTGAATTCCCCCTAGGCAAGTGTAGTGTGTAGAGGGGCACTGGGAGTTTAGGAAAACACCAAAGGTAAGTAAAATACCCCACCCCAGCGCCCAGGAAAGCAGGAGTAAAGTACAGCACGTTTCCTTAGAACACACTACAAGTTTTGTTGAAGAATTATGCAAGAACCAAGCAAGACTGCAAGCAACAAAAGATGGATTCCTGGACCTGAAGACCTGTGGAGAGAGGAGACCAAGTCCAGAAGTCAAAGAAGAGTCCAGGAAGAACAGGAGGCCCTGCCAACTTGGAAGAAGGTGCAAAAGTGGATTCTCCAGTTAGAAGAAAAGTACAGAAATGCACCACAGAAGATAGCTACAGGTTCCTGCTTGGTGCAAGAGATGTCCCATGTCGCGTTGTTGAATGCAGGCTGTTTGAGTCACTGGATTCCATCAACAAGCCTTGGTTCACCCAAGTACACAGTTTGTGTCAAAGAGGAGTTGCCGGGTCCCAGGAGGGACCTCGAGGTCTCAACTCAGACTGAGGAGACAGAGGGGACTCTCAGTACTTTAGAGAGCCCTCAGAAGACCAGGCAGCACCCACAGGAGTCCCAAAAGATGGGGACAAAGAAGATGCAAAGTGCGGTCATTGCAGCACTACACTGGAGGATCCCATGCCACCGGTGACAACTCGGGGAGCTGCGCGTCACAGGATGGAGTGCTGGGGACCTGGGCTATGCTGTGCATGAAGAACTTTTGGAAGAAGTGCACAGAAGCCCAAGGAGCTGCTGATGATGCGGTGCACAGGGGTACTGTCACAGCACGGGGAGGCAAGCTCTTACCTTCGCCAAATTTGGACAGCTGGACCTTTGGACAGTCTGGGTCAGTTTGGTCTACCACCTGTGTTGCAGGGATCATGCTCGTCAACAGGAGAGGAGTCCCAGAGTACAGGCTGTCATTGCAGAAGGGTTCCTGCTGATCAGGGAAATTACCCTGTCACTCCACAGGAGATTCCTTTGGTTTTTCTGGTGCAGGGTGAAGACAGGGAGTCCCCAGAGCATGCACACCTTGGAAACTGTTGCAAATGCTGGCTTGAGCTTAAGTTGCAGGTCACAGGAGTAATCCTGGATACTTTGTTGCAATTACAGCAGTTCCTGGAGCAGTCTGCAGTTGATTCGACAATCAGAAGCTGAAGCAGAGGATGCAGAGGAGTCCTAGAGGAAACTTACAAACCAAATCTGAGGAAACACTCAGAGGAGAGACCCTAAATAGCCCTCAAAGGAAGATTGGCTACCTACCCAGGTATGCACCTATCACAAGGGGTCTCTGACATCACCTGCTGGCATTGGCCACTCGGAGGCCTCCAGAGGGTCCCCACACCTTAGAATCCAAGATGGCTAACACCAGGGACACTGTGGAGGAGCTCTTGGCACCACCCCTGGGGTGGTGATGGACAGGGTAGTGGTCACACCCCTTTCCTTTGTCCAGGTTAGCGCCAGAGAAGGGACTGGGGGTCCTGAACCGGTTTAGACTGGATTATGCAAGGAGGGCATCATTTGTACCCTTCAAAGCATTTCCAGAAGCTCTAGGAGGATACCCCTCCCATGCCTGTAACACCTATTTCCAATGGGAGAGGGTGTAACACACCTCCCCTAATGTGAGCATGGCTGTAGGTGTGTCACATCCAATGTTCTATATTGTGCTTGCAAGGGTTTGGCAGCCTTGCTCAAACACCTATCGCTTTCCCCCAGGTAGATGATTTACCCACTGTGAAGGCTGGATTCTATGCAATGGGGCATTTACCACATGTTATTGGGGCTATTGACGGGACCCATATTGCCTTAGTCCCCCCAGGGCCAATGAGCAAGTGTACAGGAATAGGAAGAGTTTCCTCTTACTCAGGCCCTCATTATGACATTGGTGGTAAATGCCGCCTACCGACACACTGATGGCCTCCGCGGTGGCAAATATACATTCACCATATGACACACACACACACCAATCCGACAGAATACAGCCACATACACAAATTCGCCAGACCAAAGGTCAGTGATAAAGTGGTGGTCCCAAAACCCATACCGTTACTCCAATAAAACAATGCCCACCACATTATGACCCACGATTCACCACAGCGGACATTCAACAGCAGTAAACCATTGCCGGTAAATACCGCTGCGCTCAGAATGGACACTGTTAGACCTGACAGCCTTAGGGTGGTCACCCCTAACTTTTCACCTGCTTCCCTCCACTTTTGGGATACTGTTTTTACTGGTTTTTAGACTCTGCGCACGTTACTACTGCCAACCAGTGCTAAAGTGCATATGCTCTCTCCCTTTAAACATGGTAACATGGGATCATGCCCAATTGGGCTATTTAATGTACTTATAAGTCCCTAGTAGAGTGCACTATATGTGACCAGGGCCTGTAGATTAAATGCTACTGGTGGGCCTGCAGCACTGATTGTGCCAACCACTTCAGTAGCCCCTTAACCTTGTCTCAGGCCTGCCATTGCAAGGCCTGTGTGTGCAGTTTCACTGCCAGTTCAACTTGGCATTTAAAAGCACTTGCCAAGTCTAAAACTCCCTTTTTCTACACATATATCATCCTTAAGGTGTGCCCTGGGTAAACCCTAGGGCAGGGTGCTGTGTAGGCAACAGGCAGGACATGTACCTATGTAGTTTACATGTCCTGGTAGTGTAAACATCCAAAATTAGTTTTTACACTGCTGTGAGGCCTGCTCCCTTCATAGTCTATCATTGGGACTGCCCTCATGCATTGTTTGAGTGGTAGCTGCTGATCTGAAAGGAGTAGGAAGGTCATATTTAGTATGGCCAGAATGGTAATACAAAATCCTCCTGACTGGTGAAGTTGTATTTAATATTGCTATTTTAGAAATGCCACTTTTAGAAAGTGAGCATTTCTCTGCACTTAAATCTTTCTGTGCCTTACAATCCACGTCTTGCTGGGCTTAGTTGACAGCTCCCTTGTGCATTCACTCAGACACACTCCAAGCACAGGAAACTCAGACTCACTTGCATACATCTGCATTTTGAATGGGTCTTCCTGGGCTGGGAGGGTGGAGGGCCTGCCCACACACAAAGACTGCCACACCCCCTACTGGGACCCTGGCAGACAGGACTGAACTGAAAGAGGACCTTGTGCGCTTCTAAGCCACTCTTAGAAGTCTCCCCCACTTCAAACACACATATGGGTATTTAAACATGGCCTCTGCCCCTGCCAACTCAGACACTTCCTGGATAAGAGAACCTGAACCAGAACCTGCATCCTGCCAAGAAGACCAGCCTGGCTGCTCAAAGGACTCACCGCTCTGCTTTCTGTTAAGGACTGCTGCCTTGCTGTTGCCCTGCTGCCTTGCTGCTCTTTGGCTGTGGTGAAGAAGTGCTCTCCAGGGGCTTGGATATAGCTTGTCTCCTGTTTCCTGAAGTCTCAGGACCAAAAAGACTTCATCTCTGCAAGAAGGACTCCTTGTGTGGTGAAATTCGACACACAGCCTGCCAGAAACGATGCACAGCCTGCACTGCAGTGAAAATGTCACTACATGCCGAACCGGAACAACGCAGACTGACTTTGCAACGAGAAGATTGACGCAGCGCCAGCGTAGCAACGGGAAATTTGATGCACGGCCCTACCGGATCGACGCACAGCTGAGCTGGAACAACGCAGCCCGACTTCCAGAGAGGAATCGACTCAGCGCCTGCCATGCAGTAGAAAATTGGATGCAACACCCATCGGATCGACGCAGCCCCTGTGACTTCATCCTGTTAGCACCGGAAATCCACGCATTGTCCCCGGGGTGTCTGAAAACCCCACAACCCAAAGAGGATCTACGACGGAGTGCCTGAAATCGACGCACTGCCTTTCCTGAGTGAAAAATAAACAACGCATTGCCGGGTCCGGCCCGAGAAATCGGGGCACACCCCTTTGTTTCCACACATCTCCTCCTCTGCAGTTCTTTGCGGAGAGTTTTCACGCAAATCAGGTACTTTCTGCTTGAAAGAGACTTTGGGGGTCATTCCGACCCCGGCAGGCGCCGCCCGCGGGGGTCATTTCAACTTTCCTGCTGGGCCGGCGGGCGATCTCCAAAAGATCGCCCGCCGGCCCAGCGGGAAAGCCCCTGCAAAGAGGAAGCCGGCTCCGAATGGAGCCGGCGGATTTGCAGGGGTGCGACGGGTGCAGTGGCACCCGTCGCGATTTTCACTGTCTGCTAAGCAGACAGTGAAAATCTTTGTGGGGCCCTGTTAGCCAGTGACATGGGCAGTCCAGGGGCCCCCAGGGGCCCCATGACACCCGTTCCCGCCATCCTCTTCCTGGCGGTGTAAACCGCCAGGAACAGGTTGGCGGGAAGGGGGTCGGAATCCCCATGGCGGCGCTGCAAGCAGCGCCGCCATGGAGGATTCCCTGGGCCAGGGGAAAACCGGCGGGAAAACGCTGGTTCCCCTTTTCTGACCGCGGCTTTACCGCCGCAGTCAGAATGGCCCGGGAAGCACCGCCAGCCTGTTGGCGGTGCTTCCTCTGCCCTCCACGGGTCGGAATGAGGGCCTTTGTTTGCTTTAAAAAGACTTAAGATACTTTGGCCCTCATTACAACCCTGGTGGTCGGTGTTAAAGCAGCGGTAATACCGCCAACAGCCCGATGGGAAAAAAAATTTAATCAGGACCATGGCGGAAACCGCCAACATAGACAGCCACTTTAACACTCCGATCGCCACGGCAGTAGAAACAAACACCGCGGCGGTAACCTCCAACAGACAGGCGGAAGACAAAGTACCGTCCACACTATTACAAGAGGCCTATCCGCCACCATTTCCGGGGCAGTACCAACGCTATCAAAAGCACAGTGGAAACAGTACACAGAAGGGAAACCACTCACCTCTCAACACCCAACGGGGAACCAGGACGCCATGCTGCCCGAACTACAGGTCCTGCCCATGCTGGTCTTCCTCCTCTTGTATCAGGAGCAGGAAAGACGCCGGCGACGACCACAGTGAGTACTGCACCTACTACAGGTCCTGCCCATGCTGGTCGTCCTCCTCTTGTATCAGGAGCAGGAAAGATGCTGGCGACAACCACAGTGAGTACTGCATCTACAACACAGGGGAGGGTGGGAGGGAAAAGAGAGTGACACACACACACACAACACGCAATACCCCCACCCCCACCGTCACCTAAAACACCATACACATAAATACATGCAGCAACATTACATATACACCCCCTCACCCCCTGGAAGAACACAAGGACAAAAGAAAATGATTGTAACGATTGTATTTAATAAAAATCAGATAGTGCAATTTCAAAAATCAGAAATATGTACACCAACTACACAAGTCTGGATATTAATCAAACATAGTCCGTGTATCAGTATCCCAAAATGCATGGGCGAAGCCCACACAAGATACCTGACTAGAAACGGAGAGAACACTGCAGGGGCATCAGATCGAAATGAAACAGGCACCTCAGGGGAAGGGGGACACCTCAGCCGGATGAACATACGATGCCACTACTCCACGAGGGGGCTCCATGCCCACTGCTCTATCCTGGGGAGTGCAAAGCCACAGTCTCACAAGTCTTTCCAGTGGGTGGTTTGCCCACTGCTCTGTCCTGGGGAGTACAAAGCCACAGTCTCACAAGTGGATGTATCTCTCCACTGGTTGTGAAGGGGTCTTTGTGCCCGGAGTGCTTCATCCTGCCAAGGACTGAGGAAGTGGATGTATCTCTCCACTGGTTCTGGAGGGGGCTTTGTGCCCAGAGTGCTTCATCCTGCCAAGGACTGAGGAAGTGGATGTATCTCTCCACTGGTTCTGGAGGGGGCTTTGTGCCCTGAATGCTTCATTCTGCCAAGGAGTGAGGAAGTGGATGTATCTCTCTACTGGTTCTGGAGGGGGCTTGGTGCCCAGAGTGGTCCACATGCAGTGTGGCAGGTCCCATTCCCTCACCTGGGTTTGTGTGCCATGAGATTGCCTGGGAACAGGCAGCATGATACTCCATGGAGGCAGAGACACACTCCACCCTGCTGCGACTTCGCCTGCCACCTGCACGTACAAACAGTGCTGAGAGTCATGCCTCATGGATGCTGGGCAGGGTCCAGGATGTCTCCTGCAGCCTCAGAGAGCTGACCACTGGGGATGATTGCCATGTCAGCTGTGGTGGCACTGTCTGAGCACGTCGCGGGGCTGGTGGTGGTGGTTGCGGCGGTGTCTGTGGCAGAGGTGCTGGTGGTGATGCATGTGTCTGCACCTGTTGAGGGACACAGCAAGACGTCTCCTGCAGCCTCGGACGGCTGCCCACTGGGGATGATGCTGGGGACTGTTGCTGAGGCAGCAGACGTGCAGGTGGCGGTGCTGGTGTTGGTGCTGGTGCAGGTGGCGGTGCAGGTGGCGGTGTCCACCGCCGTACAGGTTGTTGTAGTGATTGTCAGAAGGGGTGACTCTGGTCCCTCAGTCAGAGCCACGGAGCCCTGTCCTGCTCTAGGGCTTGTGTCCCTTCCCCACCTTTTATGTTGCTGCTGGTGTCCTGCCACTGTCCCTTTTTAGTTTGGCATGTGGGCACCTTCTTCACCTTGGCAGGTGGCGGAATGGCCTGCTCCTTGGTCTCGCTAGGTGGCACACTGGCAGCCCTGATGGGCGGCGCCCACGATGAGACCGGAATTGCTAGGACCACTGTGCTTGGGGATTTGGTGGCTGAGGTGCTGGGCTGAGAGCTGGACAGCCTTGCCCTAAGGGAAGGACGGGGGGAGAGGTGTAGGGAAGAGGTCAATGTTAGCCAGGAAAAGTTTCTTAGACACACTGGGATGGGAAGAGGGAGGGGGTTTTGGAGTGGAGGAAGAGGTAGTGTTTGCAGGAGATGTACGTCTGCTGAATTTGGGTGAAGGTGCATGGGCCGAAGGCTGTTGTGAGGTGGATGGCTGTTGGGTGGGTGTGTGCCTGCGTTTGTGTACTTTGTGAGGAGGGCTCACAGACACACTGGGAGAGGACACAGGGGATGTGTGAATGGTAGTAGGGGTGGTGAGTGCACATGAGCGGTGTGTGGTGATGGGCGTGTTGATGATGGAGGTAGTGGCTGAGGATGTAGTGCATGCAGGTGTGAGTGAAGATGAGACAGGGAGGGAGGAGGAGGAGGACGGGGAGGAGGGGGACACAGTGGAGGCAGTGGATGTTGGTGTGTCTGCATGGGGATGGTGCTTGTGTGAGTGCCTGTGGGATGTGTGGTGCTTATGTTTGCCATGTCCACTCTTGTGGGTTGATGAGTGTGCATGCTGGTCTGATGGTGTGCTTGGGATAGGCTGAGGTACAGGGGATTGGGTCTGGGTGGAGGAAGTTGGAGGGAGGAGGCTGGACACAGGGACAATGGCAGCCATCAGTGCTGAGGCCAGAGCCTGAAATGCTCTCTGTTGGGCCGCCTGGCCAGAATGAATGCCCTCCAGGTATGCATTTGTTTGATGTAAATCACCCTGGATGGCATTCAAAATGGTAGATTGCCCAACAGTGAGGGATCTCAGGAGGTCAATAGCCTCCTCACTGAGGGCAGCAGGGCTGACTGGGGCAGGGCCTGGGTGAGCAGGCACGGGACACACGCTCAGGGGCTGCTGAGAGGGCGGTGCTGGTAGGGGGATGGCGGCTGTACCTGTTGATGCGTGAGCACAGAGGTGCCTGCCACCGCAAGGGAGCTCCCATCAGAGGAGGAGTCGCTGTCGCTGGTGTATGCTCCTGTCCCCATCGTGGAGCTCCCCTCACCCTCCATCCCACTGGTGCCTTCAGACTCTGTTACTTCTCCCTCCAGGGCCATGTGGGATGCAGCTCCCTCCTGCTCCGGTGCCACTGCTCCTCCGCCAGATGCTAATGCACGCAAGAACAGGGTGAGAAAACAAAAAGGGGGGGAAGACAGAAGATACACATGGTCAGTGCATGCAACACCACTACCGTTGGTGGACACAACACACAGGGAGCAGCCCTATGCACTAAGCCATGCACTAACAGTGCCCAAGGGGGACTTTGTCTAGACCCATTTCATGCACAGCTGGCACCCATGGGAGCCTGACTAGTTGTAGAGGACAAATACCACCTTTGGGGTTGGACTGGGAATGAGGCTGCAAAACAATGGATCTACCTTTGCATGTATGCCCTTGCCTAGGGGAACCCACAGGCCACCACCCCCACCCAGACACCTCGTCGAGCCCGCAGAGTCAGCTGTATGAGAGTGTACTCACCCCCTTGTGGCTGCTGTGATGCCCTCAAGCTCCCATCCAACTCCGGATATGCCACCGCCAGGATCCGGTACATCGGGGATCATGGTGCTACGGGAACCCCTTCCACGTTGGGAGGCCATCCCCAGCTGGGCCTCCGCCATCTTCTTGCTCCAGTGGCGCAGGTCCTCCCATCTTTTCTGGCAGTGGGTGCTCCGTCTATGGTAGACCCCCAGGGTCCGCACTTCCTTGGCGATGGCACGCCAAAATGCCTTCTTCTGGTGGGCGCTGACCTAGAGGAAAAGTGAAGTAATAATGCATTTTATTATCCAGTACAGTTCTTCCCACGCATTGCCTAAAATCCTCCCACCCTGGCCCAGACATAGATAGACACACACTATCCTCACATGCTGGCCTGCCCCCATCCCCTCCCTCTTCCATCGACGACATTCCATACAATCATGTGCCATCCACCATGCTCACAGTGTACTCACCTGTTTGTCTGGAGGACCGTACAGTTTGTGTACTGGGAGAGGACCCCATCCACTAGTTTCACCAACTCCTCCGAAGTGAAGGCAGGGGGGCTTTCCCCAGACGCTGTAGCCATTGTTGCTTCCAGACACAGGTCACAGCAGAACTTGCAGGGTAGGTCCTCTCCTGTTGAAGGTCAGGTATCGAGTGAGTGAAGAGTTAGAAAATTGCAGCCACGTCCTCGGCGGTGCGTACCGTCACCGCCGGCGTACATCGTCATTGGCTCCTGGAACCCATAGGGCCCAATGTTAACCAATGATGAATTGCGCCGCGGTCTTCGACCGCCTACCGCGACGGTGTACAACGCCAGCGCTGTTACCTCATTTCCCCTTGTCCCACCTTACAGGTCAGGCAGCCGCCATTTCAGGGGGCCACTTGGCAGGCCAAATAACTGCGTCTCACCTCTTTAGGCCAGAAATACGGACAGACAAAGGCACTTTGAGAAATTGTAACATTTTTGCACAACAGCATTGTGATACCGAAGTGTTGTATCACCCTCTGCTCACCGTTCTCCTCCATAGGGCACGTCCGCTGTGGCAGGTGATGAGATGGCGGCATCCTCCGGTGTACAGACCCCTGGTGGCCCTGTCGACAATGGAAGAGAGATACATAATTATCACTTACAGACTTGATCGTGCAACAATCAAGGAACTGTGTGCCCAGTTGGAGTCAGACCTGATTTCAGCTATCCGCCATCCCACAGGAATACCCCCTCAAGTGCAGGTTCTGTCTGTACTCCATTTCCTGGCCAGTGGGTCTTTTCAAACAACAGTGGCCATGGCATCAGGGATGTCCCAGCCAATCTTCTCTAACGTGTTGTCAAGAGTGTTGTCTGCCCTGCTGAAACACATGCGCAGCTACATTGTTTTCCCTCAAGTGGAGGATTTGCCCACAGTGAAAGGTGACTTCTAAGCCCCGGGACATATCCCCAACATAATTGGTGCCATTGATGGTACACATGTGGTATTTGCCCCCCCACCGCAGGAATGAACAGGTGTACAGAAACCAGAAAAGCTACCATTCAATGAATGTGCAGATGGTGTGTTTGGCAGACCAGTACATCTCTCATGTAAATGCCAAGTATCCTGGCTCAGTGCATGATGCTTACATTTTGAGGAATAGCAGCATCCCTTATGTGATGGGCCAACTCCAGAGGCACTGTGTGTGGCTAATAGGTGAGCCTAAAGTCCCCACACAGTTTCATTTGCTGTCTGGGTATGGGAGATTCCCTAATGTTCGGAGGATGGCTAACTGTTGTCCCTCGATATTTGCAGGTGACTCTGGTTACCTCAACCTGTCATGGCTACTGACCCCAGTGAGGAATCCCAGGACAAGGGCAGAGGAACGCTACAATGAGGCACATGGGCGAACTAGAAGGATAATAGAGCGTACCTTCGGCCTCCTGAAGGCCAGATTCCGGTGCCTCTATCTGACAGGTGGATCCCTATATTAATCACCAAAGAAAGTGTGCCAGATCATCGTGGCCTGCTGTATGTTGCACAACCTGGCTTTGCAATGCCAGTTGCCTTTTCTGCAGGAGGATGGGCCTGATGGTGGTCTTGTGGCAGCTGTGGAGCCTGTGGACAGTGAAGAAGAGGAGGAAGAAGAAGAAGATGTAGACAACCAAAACAACATCATCATGCAATACTTCCAGTGAGACACAGGTAAGAAGATGGAACTGCTTCCCACATCTCATACTATTGTAGGACCTAGCATAAGTCTACCTTTTTCACTCTGTGTTTGGGCCCTGACTTGTCACTTTGGCTTTCAATTAAACAGATCTGGGTCCCAATTTGTGCCCTCTGCTATGTTTACTCCTGGCCTACAGCTGTGTAACATTGGTATGCGAACAAGTACATTGACATTGCTATATTCCAGAGATTTTGCAATTACACATTTGTGAAAGCACAGACTGACTCCAGATTGATTTGTGATTCAAGGGTGTTTATTTCTGTGCAAATAAGTCGAGGTGGTGTGAAATGGGCTGGGGTGATGGTGGAGGAATGTCCATGGCAGAGTCCAGTCTCTTGGTCTCGCAGGTGTATTGTCCAATGGGGCATAGGAAGTGGAGCTATGGCAGTTTAAGGTGGACAGGGCGACAAAGTTGGACAGAAGGCTGACAATCAGGAGGGTCTTATTTCCTGGCAGGGGTCTTGGCAATCTTCTCTGTCTTGTTCCTGGATCTCAGGGACCGTTTGCGGGGTGGTTCTCCTTCTGCAGGGGTTGGGGTGCTGGTGGCCTGTTGTTCCTGTGGTGGTGCCTCCTGTCCACTTGCGTCGGCGGAGGTGGAGGGCTGTTCATCATCCAGGCTACTGTCAGGGGCCCATTTGTGTGCCACTGTGTCCCTCATGGTGTTGACAAGGTCCGCCAGCACCCCTGCAATGGTGACCAGGGTGTTGTTAATGGACTTCAAGTCCTCCCTGATCCCCAGGTACTGTTCCTCCTGCAGCCGCTGGGTGTCCTGAAACTTGGCCAGTACCGTGCCCATGGTCTTCTGGGAATGGTGGTAAGCTCCCATGATGTTGGAGAGTGCCTCGTGGAGTGTCGGTTCCCTGAGCCTGTCCTCCTCCTGTCGCACAGCAGTCCTCCCAGCTTCCCTGTTATCCTGTGCCTCTGTCCCCTGAACCGTGTGCCCACTGCCACTGACCCCAGATCCCTGATTTTCTTGGGTTGGTGGGTTTGCCTGGGGTCCCTTTAGTGGTGGACACCCTGCTGATTGATGTGTCCGGAGAAAGAGGGATGGGCCCGCTGGGTGGGTGCTGTGGTGGTGTTTCCTGAGGGGGGAGGCTCAGTGGTGGTTTGGGACTGTCAGGGGAACCGACTGTCCCGAGGTCCCTGATGGGCCGGGCTGGTCATCTTGATCCAGGCGTGCAGAGCTGCTGTAATCACTGTGGGCGTTTTCTGTAGGGGGACAGGATATGTCTTGCACCTCCTGTCCGGTGATGTTGGGTAGGGGTCCTGTTGGGGTGTAAATGCATAGTTTTAGTATCTGTGTGTGCCATCTTGTGCATGGGGTAAGGTACCCTCTACTCCTGTGCTTGCGCCATTGTGTTAGCCCTTTTGTGATAGTTGGTTTGGCGTCTGTGTGGGTATCTGTACTAGACATGCTTTCGTGACGGTGGTCCCTCCATAGGTGCTGCATGCAGGGTCTTGTTATTGAGATGTGTGGGTCGTGATAGTGGGACATATGGAGATGATGGTGTGATGGGGTGAGGGTAAGAGTGGGAGTAGGTGATGGCATGCAGGTGGGGTGGGGGGATTAAGGGGGTCATTCTGACTCCCACCGGCCGCGGTAACCGCAGGGCCGGCGGGAGCCGCTGAATGACCGCACCGCAGTCAAATGACTGCGGCGGCCATTCTGAGTTTCCCGCTGGGCTGGCGGGCGACGCCAGAATGCCGCCCGCCAGCCCAGCGGGAAACCCCCTTCCATGAGGATGCCGGCTCCGAATGGAGCCGGCGGAGTGGAAGGGGTGCGACGGGTGCAGTTGCACCCGTCGCGATTTTCAGTGTCTGCTTGGCAGACACTGAAAATCTTGGTGGGGCCCTGTTAAAACCGCCAGAACCAGGCTGGCGGTAAGGGGGTCGGAATCCCCATGGCGGCGCTGCCTGCAGCGCCGCCATGGAGGATTCCCCAGGGCAGCGGGAAACCGGCGGGGCACCGCCGGTTTCCCGTTTCTGACCGCGGCTGTACCACCGCGGTCAGAATGCCCATGGGAGCACCGCCAGCCTGTTGGCGGTGCTCCCGCGGTCGTTGGCCCTGGTGGTCCATGACCGCCAGGGTCAGAATGACCCCCTAAGTAATTAAGATATGACTTACCAGAGTCCAGTCCTCCTACTACTCCTGCGTGGCCCTCAGGATGCGTTATTGCCAAGACTTGCTCCTCCCATGTTGTTAGTTGTGGATGAGGAGGTGGGGGCCCACCGACAGTCCTCTGTACAGCAATCTGGTGTCTGGATACCACAGAACTTACCTTTCCCGTAGGTCGTTTCACCTCTTCGTGATGTCATCCCGTGTTCTTGGATGCTGTCCGACTGCGCTAACCCTGTCGACAATTCTCCGCCATAGCTCCATCTTCCTTGCAATGGATGTCTGCTGCACCTGTGATCCGAATAGCTGTGGCTCTACCTGGATGATTTCCTCCACCATGACACTGAGCTCCTCCTCTGAAAACCTGGGGTGTCTTTGAGGTGCCATGATGTAGTGTGGGTGATGTGTGAGGTGCTGTCTGTTGTGATGTGTGGGGGAATGTGTTGGTGTGTGTTGTTTGAGGTGTGTGGATGCTGTATAAGTGATGGTTTTGTGTGCCTGTGGATGCTGGTGTTGTGTTAGCTAATCTCTCCCTTTGGCCTTCTTTGTAATTTTTCTTTGTAAGGGTTTCTGGGTAACGTGAGTGTGTGTTTTATATTGGATTGGGTGTGTGGGTGTGGTGCGTGTATGTGTATCAGGTGTGTGTATTTTGAATTGTCCAATGTAGTTGTGTTTTGTAAGTGTGTGTGTATTTTGAGCGCGGCGGTGTGTACTGCCAATGGATTACTGCGGTTGAAAGACCGCCTTGTTGCTGTGACGTGTGGGTTTTGGTATCGCCAGTTTATCAATGACCTTTGGTGTGTCAGACTTGAGTAGATGTCTGTATTGTGGCGGATTACGAGCTGTGGGTCGTAATACTTGCAGCGGATTTCCGCCGCCGCAACGGTATGTTCGTGGTCTTCAGCATGGCGGTAAGCGGGATTTACCGCCAGGGTTGTAATGAGGACCTTTATATCACTTTTCAGTGATATCTCAACATTTACTTATTACATTTTAATCGTTTTGACCTGCATCTATCCAGATAAATATTACACTGTGTGGTGTATTTTTGTGGTGCTATATTGTGTTATTGTATGATTTATTGCACAAATACTTTACACATTGCCTTCTAAGTTAAGCCTGACTGCTCAGTGCCAAGCTACCAGAGGGTGGGCACAGGATAATTTGGATTGTGTGTGACCTACCCTGACTAGAGTGAGGGTCCTTGCTTGGACAGGGGGTAAACTCACTGCCAACCAAAGACCCCATTTCTAACATTGGTGATCAGTGGTGAGGATAGGACTAAGTATATCACAACCTACCCACAGTTGAAGGTCAACTTGATTTTTATCTCTTTTGCTCATTTGTTTTTTCCTGACAACTTTCTAAACTAAAACCCTCACTCAACATGTCTCAGGCTGGGTCTCAAGCAGGAGATTCTGACCTGGTGCTGTTGGAGACATATACTGTCAAACAGCTGAAAGGGTTCTACAAGGAGATGGGCGAACCCACCCAAGGTGCCTCCAGAAAGGAGGAATTACAAGTGGCGCTGAGGGCCTGGGCAGAAGCCCATTCAGAGGAGAATGCTGATGAGGAGGAGCCAGAAGATGGCTCCCCAGAGGATTTTTTTACCATCAGTGGATGATGTGAACACTGCATTTGGGCCCCCTGCCAAACCAGGGAGCAGTGTCTCTGATCAAGGTCTTACCACAGAGGCAAGGAGAGAGGAGAGAGAGTTTCAATTGCAAATGGCAAGGCTGAAAATTGAGGCCCAACAGAAAGAAAGGAGGACAGAGAGAGCTTTGGCTGAGAAGAAACCAATGTTGGCTCATGAACTGAGTCTCTAGGAGCTGGATCTTAAGGTGAAGCAGTCTGAGTCCAGCAGTAATGGTGGCAGCATACAGGTAGGACCTGCTGGAGAAAAGAAGGTTCGTATACCCAAAAATGTGGTGCCCAGTTTTGTGGTGGGAGATGACGTTGATAAATGGCTAGCTGCTTATGAAGTTGCACTAAGGGCTCATGGGGTTCCTGAAGAGCAATGGGGTACAGCTATGTGGGGGTATATGCCAGCGATTGGGAGGGACACACTTCTCACATTTGACCCAAAGGATCAAAACACATACTCACACATGAAAGCCATTTTACTTGCCAAGTTTGGGCTGACCCCTGAGAAATACCGTCAGAGGTTCAGGGACAGCACCAAACAGTCCACACAAACATGGGTAGATTTCTTTTACTTTTCCAGTAAGGCACTGAATGGATGGGTGCGGGGCTACAAAGTAGATGATTACACAGGATTGTATAATTTGATTCTGAGAGAGCATTTGCTCAGTACTTGTTTTACAGATTTGCACCAGCACATAGTAGACAGAAAGCTGACTGATCCCAGGAAGCTTGCTGAGGAAGCGGACCTCTGGACTAGCACCAGAGTGTCCAGAAAGGTATCTGGGGGGACACCCACAAAGGTGGTTAGGGTTCCCATCAGAAGAAAGAGGGGGGGAGAAAAACTTAAAAACAAGGAGTTCTCAAAAGGCTCCCAAAATAGTTCCCAAGGGAATAGTGGTAACGAATCCCAGTCTGATTCCAAAAGGAAGGGGTTCATTGACCATAAGGCAGGGAGGTTTGTAACCCAATGTGCAGAGTGCAGTAAGTGTGGGCACTCTGAGGGCAACTCCAAGTGTCCCAAGAGGGCACAGCCCCCAAAGGAGGGCAGACACCTGGGTTGGGTAGTGTAATGCTCGGGAGGAGGCAGTCCCAGATAGTTTTGGGGAGCAGATTGAGGTAACCCTTGTGTCCCTGGGCGATGCAGAGATGGTTCTAAAAACCCACATGCCTGCCAATGCTTCCAAGTATAGGCAGTGGGTCACCATCAATGGGCAAAGGTTGGAAGCTCTGCGTGACACAGGAGCCAGCATGACCACTGTCAGGGGTCAGCTGGTGTCAGCAGAGCAGGTCCTCCCAAATACATTCCACCAAGTCATAGTCGCCGACAATCGTGAGAGCCACCTACCGGTAGCTCTGGTTCCCCTTGAGTGGGGGCAGGGTCTCTGATACCCTAAAAGTAGCTGTGAGTGCTGCCAAGCCTGTAGATTGTCTGTTAGGCAACGACCTTGAGCATGCTACCCGGAAGAAGGTAGAGCTAAGGTCTCACTTGGAGATGTTGGGATTGCCTGAGTGGGTCTGCATGACCACATGGTCCATGGCTGCCCGGGAGGGAAGTCAAGGGCGTCTGGAGCCTGGAACAATGGCCCAGACAACTGCCAAGAGGAGGGGCAAGGGGCGCGGGAAACCGGTCCCAGAAGTTCCCGCGGTGGTTGACGGGGTCCCGAGGAGGAGGCCCCCGAGCCAACTGGGGAAGACAGTGCCACCCAAGGTGACCTACCTGAGCTTGCTGGCTGGCAGGTTGAGGGTGGGCCCACCAGAGAGGGATTCTGCAAGGTGCAGAAAGAATGTCCCACTCTGGAGGGCATGAGGCAACAGGACAGGTGAAGCCTCAGGCGATCCCACTTCTATTGGCCCCGGATGAGGAAAAACTGAGATGCGTCCTATAGGTCCTGTCCTAACTGCCAGGCCAGTGGTAAAACAGGGAAAAGGTTAAAAGCCCCCCTGATCCCACTCCCTGTCGTTGGCACCCCCTTTGAAAGGGTGGGCCTCGACATCATTAGTCCATTGGACCCTAACACTTCCCTAGGCAACAGGTTCATCCTGGTTTTGGTGGACCATGCCATCCGTTGCCCAGAGGCAATCCCTCTGAGGACCATAACTGCACCCGTGGTAACCAGAACTCTAATGGGGATATTTACCTGTGTGGGATTCCCAAAGGAGATAGTGTCTGACAGAGGCACTAACTTCATGTCTGCATACATGAAGTCCACGTGGGATGCGTGTGGAGTAACCTACAAGTTCACCACACCCTATCACCCTCAATCTAATGGTCTTTTGGAGAGATTCAACAAGAACTTGAAAGGCATGATCACAGGCCTCCCTGAGGCCCTGAGGTGTAAGTGGGACGTCCGCTTACCATGCCTTCTCTTTGCTTACAGAGAGGTACCCCAGAAGGGGGTGTGGTTCAGTCCCTTTGAGCTTCTCTTTGGTTACCCTGCCAGGGGAACCTTAAGCATTGTTGAGGAGGGGTTGGAGAAAGCTCCCAAGGCACCCCCTCAGGATGTTGCCAGCTACATGGTGGCCCTCCGCAACCAGATGCACTGCTTCTGGAAAACAGCCAAAAGTAATCTTGAGGCCAGTCAAGAGGTAATGAAACGCTGGTATGACCAGAAGGCCACCCTGGTGGAGTTTTAACCTGGAGACAAAGTGTGGGTAATGGAGCCTGTAGAGCCTAGAGCTCTCCAGGACCGCTGGTCTGGCCCATTTGAAGTGAAGGAGCAGAACGGGGTGGGCACTTACCTAGTGGATCTCCAATCCCCTAGGAACTCCCTAAGGGTGCTCCATATCAACCAACTGAAGCCTCACTTTGAGAGGACAGAGGTCAACATGCTTCTAGTGACAGATGAGGGTATGGAGGAGGAGAGTGAACCTCTCCCTGACCTCCTCTCTGCCAAGGAAGGTGAAGGGTCAGACAGTTCCCTTGTAAAGAACAAAATGTACAGGGTGTCAGATAAGGTGAAGGCCAGCATCAAGAAAGAAGTCTCCAAGATGCTGTCTCTAGGGGTTATTGAGAAATATAGTAGTCCATGGGGCCAGCCCTATGGTGCTGGTACCCAAGGCTGCTGCACCAGGTGCCAAGTCAGAACATCGGTTCTGCATGGACTACTGGTGCCTCAACTCAGTCACACTGACTGATGCTCACCCCATCCCCCGAGCTGATGAGCTCATAGACAGGCTAGGCGCTGCCAAATTCCTCAGTACTTTTGATCTTACATCAGGGTACTGGCAGATAGCCTTGACTGAGGGGGGCCAAAGAGAGATCACCATTTTCCACACCTAAGGACCATTACCAATTCCGGGTGATGCCCTTTGGGTTGAAAAATGCCCCGTTACCTTCCAACGGTTGGTCAACAGGGTCTTAGCTGGAAAGGATGCCTTCTGTGCAGCCTACCTGGACCACATTGCCGTCTACAGTGACAGCTGGGAGGAACACCTGCTCCACCTCAAAGAGGTACTTCAGGCCCTGCAACAGGCAGGCCTCACCATCAAGGCCAGTAAGTGCCAGATTGGGCAGGGTTCGGTCTGTACCTAGGACACCTAGTAGGTGGTGCAAGGTGCAGCCCCTCCAGGCCAAGATTGAAACTATCAAGGCCTGGCAACCACCTAGAACACAAACCGAGGTGAGGGCCTTCCTGGACCTCACTGGTTATTACCGTAGATTTTTCATCATGGTGACACCCTTGACAGAATTTACATCTAAAAAGCAACCTAGGTTGGTGAATTGGACAGAGTATTGTCAGAAAGCCTTTGACTCCCTGAAAGAAGCCATGTGCACGTCCCCCATGCTCAAGGCTCCTGACTACTCCAAGGAATTTATCGTGCATTCGAACACTTCAGAGCATAGCATAGGGGCTATCCTAGCACAGCAAAATGAGGAGGGCCTAGACCAACCAGTAGTCTTTATTAGCAGAAGACTATTGCCACAGGAACAGAGGTGGAGTGCTATTGAAAGAGAAACATTTTCTGTGGTCTGGGCACTGAATAAAATGAGGCCATACCTGTTTGGGACTCACTTCCGGGTTCAGACAGACCACAGGCCCCTCATATGGCTCATGCAGATAAGGGGGAAAATCCTAAACTCTTGAGGTGGTCCATTTCCTTACAGGGGATGGACCTTACGGTGGAACATCGCCTGGGGATTGACCACGCCAACGCTGTTGGTCTCTCCAGATATTTCCGCGTTAACGATGGGAGCTCCCAGGATGTTGGGTAGCTCTCCCCACTTACAGCGGGGGGACACATGTTAGACCTGACAGCCTTAGGGTGGTCACTCCTAACATTTTTGCCCGCCTCCCTCCACATTTCAGACACTGTTTTTGCTGGTTTTTAGACTCTGCACACTTTACCACTGGTAACCAGTGCTAAAGTGCATATGTCCTCTCCCTTTAAACATGGTAACATTGGATCATACCCAATTGGGATATTTAATTTACTTATAAGTCCCTAGTAGAGTGCACTATATGCACCCAGGGCCTGTAGATTAAATGCTACTGGTGGGCCTGCAGCACTGATTGTGCCAACCACTTCAGTAGCCCCTTAACCTTCCCATTGCACGGCCTGTGTGTGCAGTTTTACTGGCAATTCAACTTGGCATTTAAAAATACTTGCCAAGCCCAAAACTCCCCTTTTTCCATACATAAGTCACCCCTAAGATGTGCCCTGGGTAACTCCTAGGGCAGGGTGCTGTGTAGGAAAAAGGCAGGATATGTACCTATGTAGTTTACATGTCCTAGTAGTATAAAACTCCTAAATTTGTTTTTACACTGCTGTGAGGCCTGCTCCCTTCATAGGCTAACATTGGGGCTGCCCTCATGCATTGTTTGAGTGGTAGCTGCTGATCTGAAAGGAGTAGGAAGGTCATTTTTAGTATGGCCAGAATGGTAATACAAAATCCTGCTGACTGGTGAAGTTGGATTTAATATTCATATTTTAGAAATTCCACTTTTAGAAAATGAGCATTTCTCTGCACTTAAATCCTTCTGTGCCTTACAATCCACATCTGGCTGGGCTTAGTTGATAGCTCCCTTGTGCATTCTCTCAGACACACCCCAAACACAGGATACTCAGCCTCACTTGCATACATCTGCATTTTGAATGGGTCTTCGTGGGCTGGGAGGGTGGAGGGCTGACACTTGCATGTCAAAGGACAGTAGCCTGTCATCACACAAAGGACTGCCATACCCCCTACTGGGACCCTGGCAGACAGGATTGAACTGAAAGGGGACCTTGTGCACCTCTAAGCCACTCTTTGAAGTCTCCCCCACTTCAAAGGAACATTTGGGTATTTAAACAGGGCCTCTGCCCCTGCCAACTCAGACACTTCCTGGAGAAGAGAACCTGAACCAGAATGTGCATACTGCCAAGAAGACTATCCTGGCTGCTCAAAGGACTCGCCTCTCTGCTTTCTGTCAAGGACTGCTGCCTTGCTGTTGCCCTGCTGCCTTGCTGCTCTCTGGCTGTGGTGAAGAAGTGCTCTCCAAGGGCTTGCATAGACCTTGCCTCCTGTTCCCTGAAGTCTCAGGACCAAAAAGACTTAATCTCTGCAAGAAGGACTCCTTGTGTGGCGAATTTCGATGCACAGCCTGCCAGAAAGGATGTACAGCCTGACCTGCGGTGAAAATGTAACCGCATGCCAAACCGGAACGACGCAGCCCGACTTTGCAACGAGAAGATTGACGCAGCGGCAGCATAGCGACTGGAAATTTGACGCACGGCCCTACCGAATCGAAGCACAGCCGAGCTGGAACAATGCAGCCCAACTTCCAGAGAGTAATCAACGCAGCGCCTGCCGTGCTGTAGAAAATTTGGAGAAACGCTCAAGCGATCGACGTAGCCCCTGTGACTTCATCCTGTCAGCACCAGAAATCCATGAATTGTCCCTCGGGCATCTGAAAACCCGGCAACCCAAAGAGGATCCACGACGGGGTGCCGTAAATCGACGCACAGCCTTTCCTGCATGAAAACTAAACAACACATTGCCGGGTGCGGCCTGAGAAATCGACACACAGCCCTTTGTTTCGACACATCTCCTCCTCTGCGGTTCTTTGCGGAGATTTTTCACGCGAACCAGGTACTTTTTGCTTGGAAGAGACTTTCTTTGCTTTAAAAGACTTAAGACACTTTATATAACTTGTCAGTGATATCTCAACATTTACTTATTGCATTTTAATCATTTTGACCTGCATCTATCCAGATAAATATTATATATTTTTCTAAACACTGTGTGGTGTCTGTTTGTGGTGCTATATTGTGTTATTGTATGATTTATTGCACAAATACTTTACACATTGCCTTCTAAGTTAAGCCTGACTGCTCAGTGCCAAGCTACCAGAGGGTGGGCACAGGATACTTTGGATTGTGTGTGACCTACCCTGACTAGAGTGAGGGTCCTTGCTTGGACAGGGGGTTAACTCACTGCCAACCAAAGACCCCATTTCTAACATTGGTGATCAGTGGTGAGGATAGGACTAAGTATATCACAACCTACCCACAGTTGAAGGTCAACTTGATTTTTATCTCTTTTGCTCATTTGTTTTTTCCTGACAACTTTCTAAACTAAAACCCTCACTCAACATGTCTCAGGCTGGGTCTCAAGCAGGAGATTCTGACCTGGTGCTGTTGGAGACCTATACTGTCAAACAGCTGAAAGGGTGCTACAAGGAGATGGGCGAACCCACCCAAGGTTCCTCCAGAAAGGAGGAATTACAAGTGGCGCTGAGGGCCTGGGCAGAAGCCCATTCAGAGGAGAATGCTGATGAGGAGGAGCCAGAAGATGGCTCCCCAGAGGATTTTTTTACCATCAGTGGATGATGTGAACACTGCATTTGGGCCCCCTGCCAAACCAGGGAGCAGTGTCTCTAATCAAGGTCTGACCACAGAGGAAAGGAGAGAGGAGAGAGAGTTTCAATTGCAAATGGCAAGGCTGAAAATTGAGGCCCAACAGAAAGAAAGGAGGACAGAGAGAGCTTTGGCTGAGAAGAAACCAATGTTGGCTCATGAACTGAGTCTCTAGGAGCTGGATCTTAAGGTGAAGCAGTCTGAGTCCAGCAGTAATGGTGGCAGCATACAGGTAGGACCTGCTGGAGAAAAGAAGGTTCGTATACCCAAAAATGTGGTGCCCAGTTTTGTGGTGGGAGATGACGTTGATAAATGGCTAGCTGCTTATGAAGTTGCACTAAGGGGTTCCTGAAGAGCAATGGGGTACAGCTATGTGGGGGTATATGCCAGCAATTGGGAGGGACACACTTCTCACATTTGACCCAAAGGATCAAAACACATACTCACACATGAAAGCCATTTTACTTGCCAAGTTTGGGCTGACCCCTGAGAAATACCGTCAGAGGTTCAGGGACAGCACCAAACAGTCCACACAAACATGGGTAGATTTCTTTTACTTTTCCAGTAAGGCACTGAATGGATGGGTGTGGGGCTACAAAGTAGATGATTACACAGGATTGTATAATTTGATTCTGAGAGAGCATTTGCTCAGTACTTGTTTTACAGATTTGCGCCAGCACATAGTAGACAGAAAGCTGACTGATCCCAGGAAGCTTACTGAGGAAGCGGACCTCTGGACTAGCACCAGAGTGTCCAGAAAGGTATCTGGGGGGACACCCACAAAGGTGGTTAGGGTTACCATCAGAAGAAAGAGGGGGGGAGAAAAGCTTAAAAACAAGGACTGACTGCTCAATGCCAAGCTACTAGAGGGTGTGCACAGGGTAATTTGGATTGTGTGTGACTTACCCTGACTTGAGTGAGGGTCCTTGCTTGGACAGGGGGTAACATGACTGCCAACCAAGGCCCCATTTCTAACAGACATCCACACACAAAACAACACCACATTGGCCAATACCAAAAACACACACCTGACATCCATACAAACACCACACACCCACATCACTATAAAACACACACCCACATTACCCACAACCCTTTACGATTACAAATCATACCCACCAGACTGCCTCCAAGACCACTTAGACAACTAGACACACACCACTTACACCCATATATCCCTCACGCACCCCACATTACACACCCCCTTACATTACTTAACACACTCTCATCAACACACACCAAACAACACCCATGGCACCACAAAGGCACCCCCGTTTCACTCAGAAGGAGTTAAGGGTCATGGTGGAGGAAACTGTCAGGGTAAAGCCACAGCTGTTTGGAGCACAGGTACAGCAGATATCCATTGCAAGGAAGATGGAGCTAAGGCAGAGGATCGTGGACAGGGTGAACGGCATGGAACAGCACCCAAGAACAAGGGACGACATCAGGAAGAGGTGGAACGACCCACGGGGGAAGGTACGTTCCATATCAGGAAGGCACCACCAGATGGCCATACAGAGGACTGGAGGTGGACCCCCACCTCCTCCCCCACAGTTCACAGCATGGGAGGTGCAATTACTGGCAATACTGCATCCTTAGGGACTTGCTGGAGTGGCCGGAGGACTGGACACTCGTAAGTCAATATTTAGTACTTACCACCCATATACCTTCCTAGCAATCTCACACCCTCACCCTCACTCCCATCATTCCACTCCATCCTACACACTGCACCTACACATATGACTAACCACAATGCCAAGCCCTTCTTTCACCGCAAGATCCCAGACATTCATAACAGCGTCAACACCAAGATCCCAACGGCAGTCGCCTACACCTCCGACTCACCGCCCCTCAGCCACACCAACCCCCTGCTCTCCTGGACACATGTCAGGTTGACACCACCAAAGTAATGAACACCATTCACTCCGGATCACCATCTGACCCCTGCCTGCACCACATCTACAACAAAGTGAGCTCCATCATTGCCCCCAACTCCGTATGATCATCAACAGTTCCTTTGAGACCGCCACCTTCCTGGAAAGCCGGAAACACACCGAGATCGACTCTTTACTCAAGAAACCCAAGGTGGACCCTAAGGACCTCAAAAACGACTGGCCCATCTCCCTGCTTCCGTTCCCGGTGAAGGTCATCAAGAAGATCGTCAATAGGCAACTGACCCACCACCTTGAGGAAAACAACACTCTGGACCCGTCCCAATCCGGTTTTCGCAGCAGCCACAGCACTGAGACTGCCCTCATTGCTGCCACAGACGACATCAGGACCTTCCTGGAAAAAGCAAAACCCCAGCCCTCATCCTCCTTGACCTCTCTGCCGCCTTTGACACCGTCTGCCACCACACCCTGCGCACACGCCTCAATGACGCAGGGATCTGCGACAAAGCCCTGGACTGGATCACCTCCTTCCTCACCGGCAGAACCCAGAGAGTCCGCCTCCCTCGATTCCGATCTGAAGCCACCAAGACCATCTGCGACGTACCACAGGGCTCCTCCCTCAGCCCGACCCTCTTCATTGTCTACATGGCACTGCTCGCCAACATCGTCTGATCTCACAACCTCAACATTGTCTCTTATGCCGACAACACCCAGCTGATCCTCTCCCTCACCAAGGACCCCATCACCACCAAAACCAACCTCCACGAAGGTATGAAGGCTGTTGCCAACTGGATGGAGGACAGTCGCCTAAAGCTGAACTCAGACAAGACAGAGGTCCTTATCCTAGGTCCCAACCCCTCCACCTGGGACGCCTCCTGGTGGCCAACCATGCTGGGAGCCGCACCAATGCCCGCCAACCACACACGCAACCTGGGTTTCATCCTCGACTCATCGCTCTCCATGACCCAACAAGTCAACGCCATCTCATCCTCCTGCTTCAACCCTCTGCATGCTCTGCAAGATCTACAGGTGAATCCCTATCAAAACCAGAAGGACGGTCACCCAGGCCCTCCTCAGCACCAGACTAGACTACGGCAACGCTCTCTACTCGGGAAACACGGCCTCTCTCCAGAAAAGACTGCAATGAATACAGAACTCCTCCGCACACCTCATCCTTGACATCCCCCGCCACAGCCACATCACAGCCCACCTGAGAGACCTACACTGGCTCCCCGTCAACAAAAGGATCACATTCAAACTCCTCACCCACGCCCACAAAGCACTCCACAACGCCGGACCAGCATACCTCAATGATCAACTCATCTTCTACACCCTGAACTGACAGCTCCGCTCCGCCGACCTCGCCCCCACCACCATTCCACGCATCCATAGGACAACAACCTGTGGCAGATCATTCTCCTACCTCACTGCCAAGACCTGGAACACCCTCCCCACCCACTTATGACAGACCAAGGACCTACTGACTTTCAGGAGACACCTCAAGACCTGGCTGTTTGAGCAGTAGCAACTCACCCCTCTAGCGCCTTGACACCCTCACAGGTGAGTAGCACACTCTACAAATGATTGATTGATTGATTGATTGCATGCTATACCAAGGCATGGACACCCCACACAGCCCTGCATGGACACCCATCACTAAAGCATAGGGAAACTAACATTCCCACAATACATCACCATACACAAGCAAAAGGTGGCAGGGCAACACCAACAATGGAGGGAAAGCCAGGGATGTACAAATGTCGTACACATGAAGCATAATACATCACTTACATCCCCACAGGTACCCCAGCCAATGTCAGTGGAGAGGGGGTGCCACGACAGAAGATGGCCCCCAGTGATGACTGTAACTCTGGAATTCTGGATCTGGATGACCTACCTGGCCCATCAGGGACCACTGGACAGCCGGTCACCCAAACACACTCACAGGCCACCGCAGAGCCTCCCCCATCAGAATCCAACACCACAGCACTGACCCAGCGTACCTACAGGTGTCGCGGTTCTCAACGGTCTTACCCTCGCAGCGGAGAGGCGTAGGGGAACGGTCCTTGTTCTGACGGGTTCTGCTCTGGCCGAGGTAGGGGCGACCCCTTCCGGTAGCCACGGTGCTGTTTGGTATGAGCGAACCACTACAGTCCGTGCCCTCCAGAAGGAGAACCAGAGGAAAAACCCCAGTAGGGTAAAAAACCTCCACAGGAACTCCCTGAAACGAAAAGGAGGACACTAGGGTATTAGGACCGCAGTTCAGGAAGGCAGGAAAACAAAGCAAATCAGGAACAGACAGGATTCGCAGAAGGATATCAAATAGGAGCGTGACTATCACCAAGGAGTGTTGCAACGCAATGAACAGGCAGTTGGAATCCCCTTAAATACCCCTGGAGAGGAAACAGGAAACAGGAAGTAGAACACCGCCATCTTGGATTGGGGAAAAGAAAACAGTAATGAATTAGGTATGTGTGTTAGACAATGCATGCTGGGTAGAGAGGAAGTGGTAAGCATGCTGGGAAGAGAAAAAAGGCAAGTATAAAGAACCCCCAGTGTAAAGGTTCGGTTTGTCCTAGGAACATCGGTAAGTGGTGGTGGGCAGGTGAATACATGCAAGAGAAATAAATGTTAAGCGCATAATGCGCTGTGTGCGGCCATGCCTGAAACCCCCTCGGGGTTTCAGGCTCTGCCGCGTCTGCCTTTAAGGCAGAACTTGAAAAAGGGGGAGCGGCGAGCGCCGTGACCCCCAGACCGGCTCCCTGGAGCCTTTATGGCCCTCGCCGGAGCCGCGGCGACCCCCGCGACCTGGGTGTCTGCCTCGGCGTCTACCGCGGCCCGGGCGTCGGCCGCGGCAAAATTAACGTGCCGCGCCGCGGCAACCTGAGCCCGCGGCCGCAGCGAGCGCTGCGGTGTAACAACAGGACACGTCAATCAGCTGTGTGCCCACCTGCACAAGGATCCCAGGCCACACCTTGCCCCCAAGACAATCAGGGAAATGGGGTCAGTGGCTGTGGGCACACCGATTAGGGGACAGAGGCACAGGACAACAGGGACACTGGGAGGACTGCTGTGCATCAGGGGGAGGACAGGACCAGAGAACCAACTCTCCAGGAGGCACTCTCTGAGATTCTGGGAACCTACCAACATTCCCAGGACATGATGGGCCAGATCCTTGACAACGTGCAGGAGAACAGGCGGCTGATGCAGGAGGGACAGTATTAGGGATCAGGGAGGTCTTGCAGGCCGTTAACACCACCCTGATCTCCATAGCAGGGGTGCTGGCAGACGTAGCCAACATCATGAGGGAGGCAACAGCACACCAGTGGGCCCTATCACTAGCTAATCCATTGACCAGCCCTCCACTTCTGCTGCCGTTAGTGGGCAGGAGGCTCCACCACAGGACCCACAGACTACCAGCATCCCTCCCCCTGCAGAAAGTGAACCACCCCACAAACGTTCCCTGCGACCCAGACAGAAGCCAGAGACACTTGCCAAGACCACCACCATGAAATTAAACTTTCCTGATTGTCCCCCTTGTGTCCCACTCAGTCACCTTGTCCACCTTGAACTGCTGTTGCTCCCCTTTCCTATGGCCACTTGGACACTGCACCTGTGCTACAAACAGACTGGAACAATACCCTGGACTTTCCTCAATCATCACCCCATTCCATTACACTTTTCTCTCAATTTGTTAGCACTAAAATAAACACCCTTGAACAAAACTCAAATACCTGTATGTCATGTGTTGAAAAAGTGGATTTATGGAAACAGTTACATCCATTGCAAATGAACTGTACATTGTGAGAGCATAGAAATAATGACCTGCAGCTGGCTGTAGTCAGTACATCAGTACACAGTTGTCATTGCACCAACATCTGTAAAATGATAAACCATAGGTGACACTAAGTAGAGGTAAAAGGTAGTCAATGCCATCATTCCACAGCCACACCGAACACACCAATAGTCATCGAAATGTGAAGTTGCACTGTCTCACCTGTGTGTCATTGGAAGTACTGATGGATAACTTGTGTTCTGTTGTTCTCATCCTCATCTTCAGCCTCTTCATCCTCACTGTCATCAGGGTCTACTGCAGCTACAGGGGAATCTCCTGTCTCCTCTTCCTGCAGAAAAGGTAAATGGCACTTGAGGGCCAGGTTGTGCAACATACAGCATGCCACGACTATCTGGCAGACCTTCTCAGGGAACAGCACAGGGATGCACCTGTCAGATGGGGGCACCTGAACCTGGCTTTCAGGAGGCCGAAGGTTCTTTCGATGATCCGTCTTGTTCGCCCATGTGCCTCATTATAACATTCTTCAGCACTTGTCCTGGCATTCCTCACAGGGGTCAGCAGCCACGATAGGTTTGTGTAGCCAAAGTCACCTACAGGTATTGAGAGACAACATTTAGTCACACACAATCCTATGAGGTTAACACCAGAGGCATGCACTAATATACACTGGATGGGTACCAAGGCTCACCTATTAGCCACACCATGTGCCTCTGTAGTTGGGCCATCACATTTGGGATGCTGCTATTCCTCAGGACAAAGACATCATGCACCTACCCAGGATACTTAGCATTGATGTGTGAGGTGTACTGGTCCGCCAGGCACATCATCTGCACATTCATGGAGTGGAAACTCTTATGATTCCTGTACACCAATAATATTGGAGATATGTCCCATTGCATCGAATCTGGCATTCACAGTGGCCAAATCTTCCACCTGGGAGAAAGAAATGTACCTGCATATGTGTTTTACCAGGGCAGACAGAACGATTGAGAACATTGGCTGTGTCATTTCTGCTACCAAGCCCACTGTCACTTGGAAAGAACCAGTTGCCACGAAATGGAGCACTGATAGCACTTGCACAAGAGGGGGGATCCCAGTTGGATGATGGATAGGTGATATCAGGTCTGGCTCCAACTGGGCACACAGCTCAGTTATTGTGGCCCTGTCCAGTCTATAGGTGAGTGTAATGTGCCTGTCCTTCAATGCAGCTAAGTCCATCAGGGGTCTGTGCACGGGGGTATGTCTCACCTCCTATTCATCCACAGCGGTATGTATCTAAGGGACACAAGAGTGAGTAGGCTGTCACAATTTGAACAACAAAACCACAACAGCAGTCCACATGGTGCACTTATGTATTGGTACAGTGTTAATAGCGAAGTATGTGCCAATCTAATCTGTGATACAGCAATTGTCGATTTGCCTCCCCCCGAAATGGCAACTGCCTGTCCTGTATGTAGGGACAAGTGGAAGTGAAGTAACTCCGCCAACGGTGGGCATCGTGGCAGAAGGCGGCCTTGCACCGCCGTGCAATTCCTCATTGGATAATATGGGGCTCTATGGAGTACAGTGGCCAATGGGGATCTACGCCGGCCATGACGTTGTACACCGCTGCGGACGTGACTGCCATTTTCTATCTCAATCCTCACTTATTTCATGACCTTCAACAAGAGAAGACCTACACTGTGTGTGCTGCTGTGATCTGTGTCTGGAATCTACCATGGCCCATGTGACCGGGTAAACGGCCCCTGCCTTCACTTCGGAGGAGTTGGAGCGACTGGCATCTCCTTTATCCCAAACAAATCAGACCCTGCCCCAGTGAGCCCTGCTGCCCTGAGTGAGGAGGATATTGACCTCTTGGGATCCATCTCTGTAGGGCAGTCAACCATTGTGAATGCCATCCAAGGGCTAGCATCCCAGATGCAGCAATGCAATGCATTCCTGGAGGGCATTCACAGTGAATTGGCGGCCCAACAGAGATCGATTCAGGCTCTGGCCTCCTCTCTGATGTCCCTGTTTCTACCGTCCCACCTCCAACTCAAACTTTCTAGTCCCATTCTCCTCAACCCCAACCCATCCCAGGCACACATACAGACGAGCATGCACACAAGACAACACCCGAGAGTGGCACAGGCAAACACAGGCACCACACTTCATCCCACAAGCAGTCACGCAAACACCATACAGTTGCAGACACTACAACATCCACTGCCTCCACTGTCTCCCCTTCCTTTTCCTACCACACCACCTTCCTCCCAGTCACATCCACACTCACACCTGCATGTACTACATCAACATCCACTACCAGCATCACCACACCAAGCAGAACACACACCTCACTGGCAGACACCTCCAGAACAGCCATGTACGCTTCCCCTCTGTCCTCTCCTACCCTGTCTCCCCCCTCCTAAAGGACACAAACACAAGCACTCACACACCTCAACAGCCATCCACCTCACATCAGCAGACAGCCCATGTATCTGCAGCCAAGTCAGCAGACATACACCTCCAACAACCAGTCCCTCAACCTCAACCTCCACTCCCACTACTCCTCCTTCCTCCCACCCCAACGTCCCTAAAAAGATTGTTCTTTCCTAACTTGACCTCTTCCCTTCCCATCCCCCCGTCCTGCCCGTATGAGCAGGGTACCAAAGACACAGCCCAGCACCTCAGCCAAACAGTCCATGGGGACAGTGGTAGCACCACCTACTCATGGTGGTACGGATAACACACCTCCATCGAAGAAGAGGAAGGAGCCAGCACCACCAGGCAAGAAGGGGAAGGAGGCTACACCACCAGGCAAGAAGGGGAAGGAGGCTGCACCACCAGGCAAGAAGGGAAAGGAGCCTGCGCCACCATGCAAGAAGGGAAAGGAGTCTTCACCACCAAGCAGGAAGGGAAAAAGCCCATCCACCCCTGCCAGGAAGGGCAAGGGATCCACGCCACATGTATTTGAGGAGACAAAGTGGAGGCTGTCAGGGTGACACCACCACCAGCTGTCACGGGGCCCCCACCGCCAGCTGATGAATTGCAGCCATCAGAAAGTGCAGTGGCTGCCCAGGAGCCTCTTCATCCACCACCACACTGCAGCCATCAGAAAGTGCAGAGACTGCCCAGGAGGCTCCTCCATCCACTACCACACTGAAGCCATCAGAAAGTGCAGAGGCTGCCCAGGAGGCTCTTCGATCCACCATCACACTGCAGCTGTCACCACCAGCGGACGCCATGTAGGCCTCACTCCAGGGCCTGCTGTGCGAGTGTCCCCTTTCAGATCCAGTGGGGTAGTCACCCACTCCAGAGACTGTGGTCTTGCACTCCCTAGGACAGATCAATGGGGAAGTTGCCCCCTCCAGAACCAGTGGGGTAGCCACCCACTCCAGAGACTGTGACCTTGCAATCTCCAGGACAGAGCAATGGGCATGGAGCCCCTCCAGTACCAGTGGGAAAGTCACCCACTCTAGAGACTGTGGCCTTGCGCTCTCCAAGACAGAGCAATGGGCATGAAGCCCCCTCCAGAACCAGTAGGCTTGTTCCTGCATCCGGCTGAGGTGCCCCCCACCCCCTGTGGTGCTTGCCTATTTGCAAACTGATGCCCCTACAGTGTACTATCTGGATGTGGTCAGGATTTGAGTTGGGCCTTAGACTGTGCCCTGTGGCCATGTGGGCCCTTTGAACAATGAACTGGGCATGTCCCTTTGTGTACATGTGAACATATCTGTTTCATTGACAAATCAAGTTATTAATTTTGATTTTGATCTGATTACAATCACTTTTGTCCATTGCTGTTGTCCTTGCATTATTCTACCATTTTTGGGGGACAAATAGTTTTTTGTGTACAGCTGGTTGTGTGTATGGTGTGTGTGTGTTGGGTGTGCGCCAAGTGTGTGTGTGTCACTCTCGTTTTCCTTCCACCCTCCCTAGTGTCCTAGGCGGCTGTACTCACCGTTGTTGTCTTCGTCGGCGTTGGTGTTCCAGGTGGAGCATAAATGTAGAAGATTGCCGGAAAGACTTGCAGTTCGGGTTCCATGGCAGCGTTGTTCTTCCCTGTGTCTCCGATGGTGAGTCCATTCTCTTCAGTGATGCGTTTCCACCAGGCTTTTAATGGTGTTGGTACCACCCTGGAAAAGGTGGTGGAGTGATGTGTCTTAATATGGTGGGTGGTACTTTGTCTTCCACCTGGCTGTTGGTGGCTACCGCCGTGGTGAGTGTTCTTTCCGCCCTGGCAGTTGGTGTGGTACATTGGCTGTCTATGGGAGTTATCACCGCCATGGTCATAATTTGGCGGTACTTACCGCCAGCTTGTTGGTGGTATTACCCCCACTTCATCACTCACCACCAGGGTCATAATGAGGACCTCAGTGTCCAGATGGTGTTCCTTGCTGACCAGTACATCTCCCACGTGACTGCCAAATATGCTGGGTCGGTGCATGATGCCTTTGTCCTGAGCAATATCAATGTCCCACAGCTGATGGCACAACTACAGAGGCATAAAGTGTGGCTAATAAGTGAACCTGAGTTCACACCCAATGTAGGTCAGTGTATGCCTTCAGGAGTCATACCCCATGTCATTGTGCAGGGCTAATGTATGTCCCTTACTTCTTGCAGGTGATTCCGGCTACCCAACCCTGTCCTGGCTCCTGAACTGTGGTAGGAATCTGAGAACAGGCGCTGAGAATAGCTACAATGATGCTCCTGGTGGTACCAGGAGGATTGTTGAAAGGACTTTCAGGCTCCTGAAATCTAGGTTCAGGTGCCTCCATCTGACAGGTGGATCCCTATGCTACTCCCCTGAGAAGGTCTGCAGGATTGTTGTTGTGTGCTGCATGTTGCACAATTTGGCCCTCAGACGGCATGTGCCCTATCTGCAGGAGGAGGCGGGTGACATTGCAGCTGTGGCAGCAGTGGACAGTGAGGACAGTGAGGAGGAGAAAGAGGGGGAGAAAGAGGAGGAGGAGGTGGACAACAGGACACATATTATACAGCAGTACTTCCAATGACACTCAGGTAAGACTGTTGAACTAAACATTTCTCCATTTCAGTGTTGTGCTGCATGGCTGTAGCATAATGTTAATCATTGTACTGCTGTGATGTGTACAGACTGCTGAGACACATTTGTACGATGGATCAACATATTACTTGACATTTACACAGGCTCATGCAGTTCCTTACAGTTTAATACATTGTACATTACCTTTAGATAAAGCACTATTACTCAAGTTGTGTCCAAGGGTGTTTATTAAAAATTGGTATAGAATGCAAAGTGCAATAGAGTGGAGGTGATGGTTGGAAATAGTCCAGTGTAGTGGGCCAGTCTGTTTGTAGCACAGGTCCAGTGCAAGGGGCCATAGGAAGGGGAGCAATGGCAGCTCAAAGTGGACAAAGTGGCACAGTGGAACACAAAGGGAACATTCAGGAAAGGGTAATGTCCTGGCGGTGGTCTTGGCCTTGGCAAGTGTCTCTGGTGTCTGTCTGGGTCACAGGAACCATTTGTGGAGTGGTTCACCTTCTGAAGGGGGAGGGGTGCTAGTGGCCTGCGGATCCTGTGGCAGGGAATCCTGTCCACTAGCTGCAGAAGATGTGAATGGCTGGTCAGTATACTGGCTAATTGAAGGTGCCAGCTGGTGTTCTGTGTAGTCACTCATGATATTGGCCATATCACCCAGCACCCCTGCAATGGAGACCGTGGTTGTATTCAGGGCTTGCAATTCTTGATTGATCTCCTGGTGGTGTTCTCCCTGCAGCTGCTGGTTCTCCTGCATGATGTTTATCACCTGACCCATCTTGTCCTGGGATTGTTGACAAGCCCCAAAGACATTACTGAGTGCCTCCTGGGCAGTTGGTTCCCTGGGCCTGTCCTCCCCCGGCGCACAGCTGTCCTCTGACCATTCCTGCCCCCTGTGCCTGTGTCCCCTGAACTTTGTGCCCACTCCCACTGACCTCAGGACCCTCATTGTCTTGCCTGTGAGGTGTGGACTGGGGTCCCTGTGCTGGTGGGCACACTACTGATTGACGTGTCCTGGGGACAGAGGACTGGGGATGTTGGGTGGCTGGTGTGGTGTTGAATTCAGAGGGGGGGGGGTCCTGTAGTGGACTGGGTATGGGCTGGGGTACCCGACTGACCAGTGGTACCTGATGGGCCAGACAGTTCATCCAGATCAAGAGCTCAAGAGTAGCTGTCATCACTGGGGGCATCTTCTAGTGAGGAACTGGGTAGCCGTGGCACCTCCTCACCGCTGAGATTGACGGAGGCAGCTGTCGGATTGTAAGTGGTATATTATGCTCCATGTCTGTGACATATTCTGCATCACTAGCTTCCCCTATATTATTGCTATTGCCCTGCCACCTTTGGTTGTGAATGGTGATGGATTGTGGGATTGTTAGTTCTCCATGCTGTGTATGCATTGGTGGTGGGTGTATATGCAGGGCTAGAAGAGATTTGCATGCAGTGGGTATGGCATGCAGGGCTTGACATTTCATTTTGGTAATTGTGGTGGTGCACCGTGTAGGATGGAGTGGGGTGATGGGAGTCAGGGTGAGGGGTCGAGATGGCATGCAGGTATGGGGGTTGATAGGTAGTATATATTGACTCGGCAGCGTTCAGGCCTCCGGCTACTTGTTTTGCATTCCCTATCTTATGACCGAGCTGACAAAACTTCTCTGGAATGCACTTCTTAGTTTAAAGAAGACTTTTATTATTACTTCACCATGAGGTTCCTGAGAGACGAGATTAGTAGGATGGAAGCACACGTTTAAAAGTAGTCACAGCAAGGAAAGCAAAATATATCAAAGTACTTCTCAATTGCAATGCACACAGCAAATACATGTGATTATATTAAAGCATAACTTCAAAGCAAAGAATAAAAGTCAAAATTCATCACCGTAGGGCCTATCACTGCTCGTCATCTTTCTCATGCCTGCAAGTTGATGACGCCTGTTCAACTGTGAGAAAGAGATTTTCCACCCAAACGGGAGTTCAGGCAGCTGACGTCCGCTCCTGACTGAAGTCTTGGAAAATTCCCCCTTGCTGCTGCCCAGGGACACCGTCTTATAATGAAAAAGCCTGCTAACAGGCCCCTTAGTCAAAACATGCTGGCTACTCTACCTCAGAGTGGGAACAGAACAAGAGTTGGAAAGTGGCCAGGTCTCCAAACCTCGCTTGTTCCCAGGGCTGAGTAGAGAGGAAAACACCAAAATATATGCTCTCTTATCACGCTAGGGTTCGGTGTTAACGCAATACGGAAAACACAGCTTGGTCTACCATGTGGAAAAACACAGCTTATCTGCAATGTCTCAACTGCAATGTCGAACTCCACGATAAAGCCCATAGGCAGCTAAACTGAATACAAAATGTAATGTCTAATGCCGCGTTAAAGCCAATAGGCAGCTAACCTAAATACCAAATGTAATGTCTAATGCCACGTTAAAGCCAATAGGCTGCTAAACTGAATACAACATGTAATGTGCTACTGGTAAACATTGAACAACTAATATGCGCAGTGGTGAAACACAAAGTCATTGGTCAAACACAATTAATGGCATAACATATCCACCCTATGACCAATGACTTTCTCTTATTTCAAACAAAAAAAAAAAAAACATTATAAGCAAATCAGGTTTGAATGATAACAGCAATCACTGTAAAGCAATGGAAGTGGATTAACAGATTGATCTCATAACCTTTCAAATCAGATACACCTACAATGAAAAGACTGAAGCTTATATACTCTGATTGGGATAATAACTGATTGAATAGTGTCTCTAAAATAGCAAGTTGATGTAGCATGAGTTCTACTCATGTAAAGGTACACGGTCCACCTGAAAGGTTTGCTGGAATGTAAGTGAAAGTAAGGTTTTCACACGAAAAAACAGACAGTTAAATGGCAATGTTGCTTAGTTCCAGTGGAAGAATGTAATCAAACAAGTTGACAAACTTTTTATTGATCCCATGTAGAACTTGAACTGAAGGCGCCAATTGCGCAAAATGGATCCATGGGGTTTGTACTTTAATCAATCAAGTTCAGGTTGGTGGTGTGGTCCCTCCCCCGACCCCACACGCAAACACCCAAAAGGAGACCACACAGCACACTCATTGTCAGTGGCGAGTCGTAGTAGGATCTGCAAAAGAAAAAAGTATGACTTTTCTTGCAAATAACATTTGTCATATGGAATATGCCCTCCTTTCTTTTTTCCTTGTTTTACAATCAGCAGGACGTTAATGGGGCCCTTTGTTATGATTTCTGCAGGTTCTGGAGGGTCACCTGGGGATTCAACCCACACCTTAGCACTGAGGTTTTTATCTGCCTCACCACAGCTTCCCTTTCCTTGAACTGTCAGAAGGGCTGGGGCAGACTCCTTCCTTACCAAACCTCCATTCACTGCACTTATGACAAGTTGGGCAATTCTGTCTCCAATCTGTATGAATAAATCACATTTTCTTCTAGTTATCAGAATAACTTAAATTTCTCCTTGGTAATATGCAGCAATCACTCCCCCTAAAACCTGATCAATATGCCATATCTGTCCTGGTAACTTTCCTCTCCCCAACTGATCTTTGACTGTTTGTGGGACAGATCTCTGTTGTGTGTGCTGACAAATAGGACATTGCAAAATCACTGTTTTTATCAAATCTAGGGGAATGTGCATCTCTCTAATCTCTGCCCAGCTGTAAGTGGTTTTTTCTCCCAGATGTCCACATTTCTGGTGCGCCCACTTAGCCATCCCCACCAAGTCAGAATTCTGGGTTGACACTTCTGTCTTTACACTTTTCTCTTTAACATCTGCAAGGGAATTGAACCAGTTATGTACAAGCCATGTGGAAAACCAAATGGTTAATCCATTGGCAGTGAACCAAGAATCAGTGTAAAAATGACACGTCTCAAGCAGCTCTTGCTTTAAAGTCTGACACACATTGTACAACTCTGCATATTGGTTACTTTTTCCTTCTCCTGTGGTAGACCACAACTTTTTGGTAACTGGATTGTATGACACTGCTTTCCATTTTCTTTTAGTATTCATGCATTTCAATGAATCATTAGTCAAACAAACACGCTTTTTATCCTCAGGGGACAAGAATTCAAATGGTGCACTCAATTTCACTGGTGACTCTTTTACTTGTGGTACTCCCTGCACCCTCTCCTCATCCTGTAAAGGGGCTTGTGACACCTGTTCATGTAGGGCTGCAGTGACTCTCGAGCCCTGTTTTGTATGTACCAGATCCAGTGTATGATACTAGCCTCCTGTGCCTGTCCTATACTGTGAGATTTAGGTGAACTCATCACCCACTGAATTGGTAGTTCAGGTTTCAGAATTACAATATCATTTAATGTCATTTGCTCAGTATTCACTAAAGCCCAATAACAAGTCAAAAGCTATTTTTCAAAAGGAGTACAGCGCTCCACAAAGTCAGATCGTTTTCTAATCCAAAGCTCCAGGAGCACCCTTGTCCTCCCCTGATTCTGACCAATACTCAAGGTGGCATCAGTGTTTCCCTCTTGCACTGTGCACAAATCTAAAGTCTGTTGAATTATTTAATTGCCAAATCAAAAGCACGCAGCTACTTCTCACTCCCTTCAAACTCATGTTTTTACCTAGTTACTTTGTACCAAAGTGTTCATATTTTACTCAGATGAGGGCTATACTGTTTCCAAAAATCAAACAAGCTCATGAAACTCAGTGTCTGTTGCTTAGTGCAAATAGTAAGAAACTCTAAAATCTTTTGTTTTTCCTGTGACAACATCCGTCTATTTTCTGGATTCCACTGAATTCCCAGAAACTGCACATTTTGCGACAGTACCTCTGCCTTGTCTGAATTAATTTTACACATCGTACTTTGCAAAGGCGGTCTGAATATAACATTCTCAACTTTGTGCTCAGTGTAATCTTTTAAGGAATGCACTTGAACTACTGCCAAAAACTGTGGGCTGCTCTGCGCACGGAGATCTACACTCTGCTCATGAGGCTCACACTGGCCCCCACCTTTTTTAACCTCCTCATTACTGGAATGGGAAAAGCCAGATTCTCCTGAAACAGCTTTATAAATTTCAGTTTTATCTTGCAATAATTTGTTCTGGCTAATTTGCTCACGTAAATTCTTATTTTCATGATCTAACTGCCTACATCTCTCATGCATTTTTCTGTAAGCAGACAAAAGTATCCAAACCCTTCTGTCAAGAACAGAAGGGACATCATTTCTTTCAAATAACACATTTTCTACATATGAAAACACTTTTGCTTTATCCAAGCACTCATCCCAAGACTCACAAAGTCCTGATACACAAGAAAACATGTTTCTCACAGCACCAAAAGGAAGTTTAACTTCACATGCATTTTCAAACATGGTCTGCCGTGCTTCTTTAATTCTCTAAACAACAAAAACAATTACACTTTTAAATCGTGCACCTCCAATCTCTAATTCGACTCCCAGACTGACGACGCACGCCAAAATGTTTTGCTTTCCTTATGTTATGACCGAGCTGACAAAATTTCTCTAGAATGCACTTCTTAGTTTAAAGAAGACATTTATTATTACTTCACCACAAGGTTCCTGAGAGACGAGATTAGTAGGTTGGAAGCACACGTTTAAAAGTAGTCACAGCAATGAAAGCAAAATATATCAAAGTACTTCTAAATTGCAATGTACACAGCAAATACATGTGATTATATTATAGCATAACTTCAAAGCAAAGTTTAAAAGTCAAAATTCATCACCGTAGGGCCTATCAGTGCTCGTCATCTTTCTCAGGCCTGCAAGTTGATGACTCCTGTTCAACTGCGAGAAAGAGATTTTCCACCCAAACGGGAGGTCAGGCAGCTGATGTCCGCTCCTGACTGAAGTCCTGGAAAATTCCCCCTTGCTGCTGCCCAGGGACACCGTCTTATAGTGAAAGAGCCTGCTAACAGGCCCCTTAGTAAAAACATGCTAGCTACTGTACATCAGAGTGGGAACAGAACAAGAGTTGGAGAGTGGCCAAGTTTCCAAGTCTCGCTTGTTCCCAGGGCTGAGTAGAGAGGAAAACACCAAAATATACACTCTCTTTTCACCCTAGGGTTCGGTGTGAACACAATACGAAAAACACAGCTTGGTCTACCATGTGGAAAAACACAGCTCATCTGCAATGTCTCAACTGCAATGTCGAACTCCACGATAAAGCCCAGAGGCAGCTAAACTGAATATGAAATGTAATGTCTAATGCCACATTAAAGCCAATAGGCAGCTAACTTAAATACCAAATGTAATGTCTAATGCCACGTTAAAGCCAATAGGCAGCTAAACTGAATACAGCATGTAATGTGCTACTGGTAAACATTGAACAACTAATATGAGCAGTGTTGAAACACAAAGTCATTGGTCAAACACAATTAATGGCATAACATTACTGTCCGCTGTTTTGATTCGTAGGTCATTATTTGGAAGGCGTAGTATAGGTGGCATAACGGCATGGGTGGTAGTTCTGACAGTTTATCACGTTCAGTGGGTCTGGCAGATTTGTCGTTGTGGCTGTTTTCTGACACTTTTGGGTGTATGTGTCATAATCTGGTGGACGGATGTTCGCCTCCGCAGTGGTATGTTGGCGACAGTCACCTGAGCGATTTTCGGAATTTACCACCAATGTTATAATGAGGGCCTTAATCCTTAGAAAACAGTGAGAATGCTGTTGTTATATAAAGTATCTGGTTAGCTTAAAAAATAAATCCGCGCGGGCGAGCGTGCGTCTGAAAAGGGTACTGATGCATCGATTCCTTACTCGCAAGTGAGGCAGTGCGCTGTATCCTTCTCAGGTCGGGTCGGCGATGTATAGTTTTGTTCCCGCAAGAGAGCGATGGGTTGATTTCCGGATAGGGCACCACAGATCTGCACAGAGTTGGGTTGACTTTGATGCCCAGGGACGATGCGTGGAAAATCCTGTTGCACGGTATCAAGAAACCGCTCTGGGTGGGGTTTGCGTCGTTATCAGCCTCCATTAGCGGGTGGTGCACATCATTTCTCCAGCTGTGTTTCGTCGATCTTCCAGCCACGAGCCAGGTGGACCATTGATATCAGCCATAAAGCCGGCGGTGCATCGTTTATCAGCAGCATCACTGAAGTTGCATCAAACATTTCCCCTCACGGCTGTCTGTGCGTAGATTTTCAGCCCTTGTCTGCCAACTTCACCTTTCAAGGGTCCCGGAACTGGAGAGGGCACCACATGGCAGGGCAGGAGTCTCAGCAGAGAGTCCAGGTGCTGGCAGGGGAAGAATTGGATAACCCTGAGACTTCAACAACAGGAGGGAAGGTCAGTTCAAGCCCTTGGATATTCTTCTCAAGCAGGAATGCACAACAAAGCCCAGTCTTTGTCCCCTTTCACAGGCAGAAGCAGCAACTGCAGGATAGCCCAAAAAAGCACAGTCACTGGCGGGGGCAGCACTTCTCCTCAGCTTTTCAGCTCTTCTCCTTCGCAGAGGTTCCTCTTGGTTCCAGTAGTGATCTAATTTTCAGGGGTTTTGGGTCCTCTTCTTATACTCCTTTCTTTCTTTGAAATAGGCCTACTTCAAAGAGAAGTCTCTGTTGTTTTTAAGATCCTGCCTTGCCTAGGCCAGGCCCCAGACACACCAGGGGGTTGGAGACTGCATTGTGTGAGGGCAGGCACAGCCCTTTCAGATGTAAGTGACAACTTCTCCCCTCCCTCCCAGCACGGATGACTCATCAGGATATGCAGGTTAAACCCCTGCTCCCTTTGTGTCACTGTCTAGAGAGAGGTGCAAACAGCCCAGCTGTCAAACTGACCCAGACAGGGAATCCACAAACAGACAGAGTCACAGAATGGTTTAAGCAAGAAAATGCCTGCTTTCTAAAAGTGGCATTTTCAAACACACAATCTAAAAACCAACTTCACTAAAAGATGTATTTTTAAATTGTGAGTTCAGAGACCCTAAGCTCCAAATGTCTATCTGCTCCCAAAGGGAATCTACACTTTAATAATATTTAAAGGCAACCCCCATGTTAACCTATGAGAGAGATATGCCTTGCAACAGTGGAAACTGAATTTGGCAGTATTTCACTGTTAGGACATGCAATACACATATTTACATATGTACATACACTGCACCCTGCCCATGGGGCTACCTATGGCCTACCTCAGGGGTACCTTACATGTATAAAAAGAGAAGGTTTAGGCCTGGCAAGTAGGTACACCTGCAAAGTCAAATTGGAAGTTTAAAACTGCACACAGACACTACAGTGGCAGGTGTGAGCCATGTTTACAGGGCTACTAATGTGGGTGGCACACCCAGTGCTGCAGGTCCACTAGTAGCATTTGATTTACAGGCCCTGGGCACCTCTAGTGCACTATACTAGGGACTTACTAGTAAATCAAAATGCCAGTCATGGAATGTCAATTACACACAACTTTTGACATAAGTCACTTGCAATTTAGCACTCAATAGCAGTGGTAAAGTGCCCAGAGTAACAAGAAACAGCAAAAACAGAGTCCAGCATACATCACCAACCAAGGAAACAGAGGCAAAAAGTGAGGGGAGACCACACCAAGGATCCCAAGTCTAACACGTGTCCCCCCAGCTGAAAATGAGGAGCAAGTACCCAACCTCCTGGGAGTTCTCATAACTAGGGCAAAAGAATATGGAATTTCATCAGCATTAGCATGTTCGGTGTCAGGGTGGTGTTCCACCATAGAGTTCATCCCCTGTAGGGAAATGGACCACCTCAACAGTTTTGGATTCTCAACCCTCATCTGCATTTACGATCTGAGGGGCCTGTGGTCAGTTTGAACCTGGAAATGAGTCCCAAGCAAGAAGGGTCTTCGATTCTTCAGCGCCCAGACCACAGCAAAAGCTTCACGCTCTATTGCACTCCACCTACTTTCCATGGGAAGTGACCTCCTGCTAATGAAGGCTACAGGTGGCTTGAGGCCCTTTCCATTAAGCTGTGAGAGTATTGCTCCTGTACTATGCTCTGAGGCATCTGTTTGCACAACAAACTCCTTGGAGTAGTCAGGTGCCTTCAGCACAGGTGCTGTGCACATGGCAGCCTTAAGGACATCAAAAGCAGTCTGGCAAGCATCTGTCCAGATCACCTTCTTTGGTTGCTTCTTGGAAGTCAACTAATTCTAGGGGGCAACAGTGGTGCTATATCCCTCGATAAACCTCCTGTAATAGCCGGTTAGTCCTAAAAAGGCTGTCACCTCAGTCTTGGTCTTTGGAGGCTCCCAAACCAGAATGGTATCAATCTTGGCAGCAGGGGTGCCACCTGGCCAATTCCTACCTGGTGTCCCAAATACATCACTGAACCCTGCCCTATTGGGCATTTGCTTGCCTTAATAGTGATGCCTGCCTTTTGCAGGGCCTCCAACACTCTGCAGAGGTGGTGCAAGTGTTCCTTCCTAAAGGAACAGAACTTTGCAATGTCATCCAGGTTTTCTGCACGGAAGTCAGCCAGCCCAGTCAACACCTGCTTGACCTACGTCTGGGATGTGGTGAGGGCATGTTTCAACCTGACCGGAATCACTTTAAACTGGAATTGTCCATCTGGGGTAGAAAAAGATGACCTCTCCTTGGCCCCCTCACTTCAGGTAATCTGCCAATACCCAGAAGTCAAATCAAATGTGCTGAGGTATTGTGCAGATCACGACCGATCTATGAGCTCATCAGCTCGGGGGATGGAGTGCCCGTCAGTGTTAGTGACCGCATTGAGACCCTGGTAGTCCACACAGAACCGTAGTTTTGGGATGGCACCAGGAGCAGCAGCCTTTGCGACCAAGACCACAGGTCTGGCACAAGGACTGCTAGAAAACTCAATCAAACCAAGGACTAACATCTTAGACACCTCATCTTTGATGCTGGCCCTGCCCTTATCGGTCACCCTGTAAAACTTCTGTTTAATGGGTGGACTGTCCCCAGAGTCCACATCATGTGTACACAAGTGTGTGACCCCTCGGATCAAGGAGAACAGGGAGGCGAACTGAATGAATACCTGGCAACAGTCCCTCTGTTGTTCTGAGGTCATGGAAGGGCAGAGGTTCACTCCCTCCACAGACCCATCTTTTTCTCCAGAAGACAGGAGGTCAGGCAGAGGCTCACTCTCTTCCTCCACCCATCATCTGTTGCTAGGGACATGGATAATTCAGTCCGCTCAAAGTGTGGTTTGAGACGGTTCACATGCACGACCCTTAAGGGGTTCCTGGGAGTCCACAAGTCCACCAGCTAGGTGACTTCGCTTTTGTGCTCCACCACCTCAAACGGCCCACTCCACTTGTCCTGGAGCACCCCGGGCTCCACTGGTACCATTACCCACACTTTTTGCCCAGGCTGAACCTTGACCAGAGTGGCATTCCAGTCATACCACCATTTCATGTCTACCTGGCTTGCTTCCAGGTTTTTTGTGCAAGAGCTCTGAAGGGGGCAGTCTGGTTTCTGAAGGCTAGCATGTAGCTAAATACATCCTGGGGATGTTTACTGGGGGCTCTCTCTAAGCCCTCTTTCACCAGACTCAAAGCTCCCCTGAGTGGCCATACAGTAAATCAAAAGGACTAAATCCAAGCCCTCTTTGAGGCACCTCCCTATAAGCGAACAGAATGCATGGCAAGAGGACATCTCATTTCCACCTCAAAGGCTTTGACAGACCCATGATCATGCCTTTTTAGGAGCGGTTCAAACTTTCAACCAGACCATTGCTTTGGGGGTTGTAAGGAGTGGTGTACTTATACGTTACCCCACAGAGACTTCATATAAATAGATCTGAAATTGGTACCCCTATCAGATACCACTTCCTTGGGGAACCCCATGTGGGTAAAAACCTCCATCAACCCATGCCCCACCACAGGGGAAGTGATTGATCTCGGAGGAATGGCTTCTTGGCACGGGGTGGCATGGTCCACCAAGACCAGGATGAACCTGTTGCCCATGGCTGTCTTGGGATCCAGAGTCCCCACAATGTCAATACCGACCCTTTCAAAGGGGGTACTGACCACTGGAAAAGGTTGCAGGGGAGCCCTACATTTCACCACACTCTTGCCACTTGCCTGACAAGTCTGGCAAGACCTGCAATGAGCATCTGAGTGCCTGCGCTTTAGGGGCCAGTAAAAGTGGGTGTCAAGCCGTTCAAAGGTCTTGTCCTGCCCCAAATATCCACCTAAAGGCACATCATGAGCCAGACACAGTAGGAAGGCTCTGGAGCACTAGGGTACCACCAGCACAGGGGCTGACCCAGGTTCAGCAACCTTTGGCTCACTATGCAGGAGGCCGTCATCTTAATAAGTCAGGTGAGATCCTGGCTTCTTGCCAGCTGCCTGGTCTGCAGCCTACTGCCACAAACCCACTAGAGTTGGGCATGTCCTCTGTGCCTCACAGAATGCCTCCCTGGTGGGTCCCTCCTCCTGCTGCCACTGTGACAGCTCAGGGACCTCCCCCAGTTCTGCCACCTGTTCCCCTGTAGGCTCCAGGGCGTTACCCTCAGGCTCCGCCTCCTCCCGGGCGGTGGGCTCCTCACCACCCTGACGGGCTGCCATTGACCTGGTGGATACGCATACCCACCCAGGCAGACCTAACATCTCTAAGTGTGACCTGTGTTCCACCTCCTTCCAAGGGGAATCTTCCAGGTCATTGCCAAGCAAACAATCAACAGGCATGGTAGGACTCACAGCTACCTTCAAGGAACCTGAGACCCCCCATTCAAAGGGAACCTGCGCCACTCTGCACAGGCGCCCTGAGTTGTCCACTGCAACTACTTGGTGAGGTACACCGGGACCTATCTGCTCTTCAGACACTCCTCACTGTAGTCACACTGGCTCCTGTGTCTCTCAGAGCCTCCACCCACTGTCCATTGATGATCGTCCACTGCTGTACTTTTTTGTGTTCTAAGGCACTAGGGCCCATATTTATACTTTTTGACGCAAAACTGCGCCAACGCAGTTTTGCATCAAAAAAATTAGCGCCGGCTAACGCCATTCTGAAGCACCATGCAGCGCTGTCTGGTGTGCGTTAAAAAAAACGACATACACCAGGCAGCGCCGGCGTAGGGGGAAAATGGCGTATGGGCGTCCACAAATGGTGCAAGTCAGGCTGAGGCAAAAAAATCGCCTCAACCCGATTTGCGCCATTTTTTTACGATGCCCATCCCCCATTGAAATGACTCCTGTCTTAGCAAAGACAGGAGTCATGCCCCCTTGCCCAATGGCCATGCCCAGGGGACTTCTGTCCCCTGGGCATGGTCATTGGGCATAGTGGCATGTAGGGGGGCACAAATCAGGCCCCCCTATGCCACAATTTTTTTTAAAAAAAAATACCTACCTGGACTTACCTTAATGTCCCTGGAGTGGGTCCCTCCAGCCTTGGGTGTCCTCCTGGGGTGGGCAAGGGTGGCAGGGGGTGTCCCTGGGGGCAGGGGAGGGCACCTCTGGGCTCATTCTGAGCCCACAGGTCCCTTAACGCCTGCCCTGACCCAGGCGCTAAAATCCAGCGCTAATGCGGGATTTTTAGACCCGCCCACTCCCGGGCGTCATTTTTGCCCGGGAGTATACATCCGACGCAATAGCATCGGAGTCATTTTTTAAGACGGGAACGCCTACCTTGCATATCATTAACGCAAGGAAGGTGTTCATGCAAAAAAATGACGCTAACTCCATGAACTTTGGCGCTAGACGCGTCTAACGCCAAAGTATAAATATGGAGTTAGTTTTGCGTCGAATTTGCGTCGAAAAAAACAACGCAAATTCGGCGCAAACAGAGTATAAATATGCCCCTAGGGTTCTCTGGACCATCTCACTGTCCCCTAGTGAGACAAGGGTCCTCTCAGCTGGCTCCCACTCACCTGGAACCAATTCCTACCCAAGCGCTACACTAGCCAAACCCTGGGACTGAGCACCAGTGGGTGCTGGTGTACTCCTGGGGCATTTGGGGTCCCCCCTCACAAGACCCAGCTGGTCACAGGCATAACACTTATGTGGTGGAACCCCCCTCCACAGGTATCCCTTTGGAGAACCATGACTTCTTTTCACTGGGGGACTGGGAATCCTTACCCTGGGAACTAGGGTGGGACCCTTTAGAGAACTCCCCCTGTTTACCCTTATCCCCCCTTTCTTCTGAGAGGGACCCTGCCCACCTTTGGCATGCTCTCCCCATACCTTTTCTGGACCCTGGTGCTCTCCCAGCGGTCCACTTCCTATCTAAGCTCCCTGGGGTAAATCAGCTTGCTGTCAATTAGGTGCTGGTGCAGCTCTGGAAAACATAAATTGTAGAAGTGCTCCCAAGCAATCAAATTGTAAAGCCCCTCATACGTTGTCACCTTACTGCCCTTCACACAACCATCCAGTGACCTGCAAAAAGAATCAACACATTCCAACCATGTTAAGGATTCCTTCTTCTTATAGAACCTAAACTTGCCCTTATACTTCTCAGGGGTGAGGCCATACCTTGTAAGTAGGGCATCCTTCATTATAGAGTAGGTGAGCATCTGAGGATCCCCTGAGGATCCCCTAAGAATGCCAGAGTATCCCTCCCCTTAACCTCCAAGTACTTCCTCAGACGTGCCCCACAATGAGCTTCAGGGACCAGATTCATATGAGAGCAGAGTCGTCCTCCTTGAACCACAAGAAAATGTCATCCTCCCTTTTGTAATCTTCCACAAGTATGGTCATTATGACATTGGCGGTGTACTGACCATCAGTTAAAGTGGTGGTAATACAGCCAACAGGCTGGTGGTAATTAACACCAAACTATGACCAAGCAGTGAGGCCTCCCATAGACAGCCAATGTACCACACCAACTGCCAGAGCATTAACACCACTGACCATGGCGGTAGTCACCTATAGCCAGGTTGAAGACAAGGTACTGCCCACCACATTATGACATAGCAAACTGCCAGGATTTCAAAGGCGGTAGCAATGCCATCAAAAGCCTGGCGGAAACACATCACAGAAAAGTAAAGACTCACCTTCAGGGACACAGAGGACTCAGAGGCTGCCATGGAACTGGAACTCCAAGGCCCATATTTATACTTATTTAGTGCCGCATTTGTGTCATTTTTTGATGCAAAAGCGTCGCAAACATTCAAAATACAATTGTATTTTGTAAGTTTGCGCTGTTTTTGCGTCAAAAGGTAGGGCAAATGCCGCGCTTAAAATGTATAAATATGGGCCCAAGTCTTTCTGATACTCTACCATGCCATGGCCATCCTGGAGTACCAAGGCTGAAGAAGATGACGACAGTGAGTACAGCCGCCTAACACACAAGAGAGAGAGGAATAGGAGAGTGGCACACACACACAACACACACCACACACACATAACACACACACACATAACGAGCTGCAGAGTAAATCGACTGTAACAGGACCCACGAGCAAAGAATGCAAGCCATAATGAATAAAGAAATACCCATGTACACCTCAATGTACAGATTGGGCCAATGGCCATTCCAAAGTACCAAAGGGCCACATGACCACAGGGCATTGCCCCAGCCCCAACTTCACTCCTGACATCATCCGTACTCCACTGTTCATGGGCATTACGTTGGAAATGGGCAGGCAATTCAGGGGGAAGGGGTGGTGGTGGGGGTGGAGGGGCACCTCAGCTAGAGTGGGTATCATGCCCACTGGTTCTGGAGGGGGCCTCCAGCCAACTGATTTTGGAGGGGGCTCCTTGCCCACTGTCCCTGGAGGGGAGTCTTAGGACAAAGCTACTGGAGTGGGGATCATGACCGAACTCGTTCTAGAGGGGGCTCCTTGCCCACTTTCCCTGGAGGAGAGTCTTAGGCCACAGTCACTGGAGTGGGTATCATGCCCACTGGTTCTGGAGAGGGCTCCTTGCCCACTGACCCTGGAGGGGAGTTCTAGGACACAGTCCCTGGAGGGTGGGCTACATGGCCTCAGGTGGTGGAGGGGATCCTTGCCCTCAGGTGGTGGATGGGGATCCTTGCCCTCAGGTGGTAGAGGGGATCCTTCCCCTCATGTGGTGGATGAGGATCCTTCCCCTTAGGTGTTGGAGGGGGATCCTTGGGTTCCTTCCTGTGACAGGCCCCCTTGGCCTTTGTCAGGTGACTTGTGCCCTAGCCTCCAGGTCTAGGAGGTGTCTCCACTGACCCTGTCCTCTGTCCCTTAGGTTTCGCCACCCTAGACCTCTGTTTTTGTGGGGGAGGTGTGTCCTTGCTGGGAGTGGCTGCGGTCCCACTCAGGGGCCCCTTAGTGCCAGCAGCAGATTTCTTGGTGGGAGCAGTGGCAGACAGGTTGACTGAGGTGCTAGGCTGGGTGGTTGGGACCTAGCAGTTACGGGCAAGACGGAGGGAGGGACGAGGTCAAGATGGGCAAGGAAAAGCTTCTTAGGGACTTTGGGGCAGGATTTAGCAGGAGGAATGGGAGTGGAGGTAGAGTAGTTGTAGGAGGTGTACATCTGTTGGACTAGGGTGCAGGTGCATGGAAAGTGTGCATGTGTGCGGTGGATCGATGTTAGGGGTCTGACTGTGAGCGTTTGTGTTTCTTTGGAGGAGAGCAGACAGGGTGGGAGAGGACAAACAGGACATGTGGATGGATGTTGTGGTGGTGTCTGCAAGTGAGGTGGGTGTGCTGCATGAGGTGGTGATGGTGGTGGTGACTGCGCATGTGGTGTGTGGGGTGTGTGGGGTGCATGTCTGCTGGTCTGCTCTTGTGGTGCCTGTGGGCAAGGGTGTACAGGTGGCAGGGTCTGGGACTGTTAATGCAGTGCATGCAGTGTGTTGGAAAATGGGTTATTGGTAAGGGCAGGTAGGTACCTACACCTAGCAACAAGCCACTAACCTCCACTTAGGTCCAGTTAGGTCTCAGTAAATTAACCCCAGCTCAACCCTTGTTAGCTTGGCAACGAACGTCAAGGCTTAACTTAGGAGACAGTGTGTAAAGCATTCAAATATCACAAAACAGTAATTAAATAAAACACAGGAAACAGTTTAAAAATCCAAAACCAATTTATAAAAATAGTTTATATTTTTATCTTTAAAATGACACAAAAACGAATAAAATCGGATAAAGGGAACCGGAGATATGAATTTTTAAAGAATTATTATTTTTCTAGCGCTTAGAAACAAAAAGCGCCAATCGGGTCATCTGGTTGCACCACGACCGGGGCAAAGTCAAAGTTTCAGGCCGACTGTGATGGAGCCCTGCTCGGCTACAAGTCGCGGGAGGCCTCAGTTAAAAAGTTACCTTCTGACTTAGTCTTTATTTTGAAGATTTTCTTCAGCGGGACGAACCTGCCAGTCGAATCCGACCTCCTGGAGCCCTTGTCCGGATACGCGATGCTGGATTCCTCGGTGGAGATTTTTACCTTCGGACTTAGTCGTTTTTTCAAGGTGAAAATCCTTCAACCGGGGTAAACCTGGATCTTGATCTGACGTCTGTGGAGCCCTTCTCGGATACGATGGCTGGGAGGTCCCGGTCAACTTTTTACCTTCGGACTTAGTCTCTTTTTCGGAGATTTTTCTTTACCGGGACGAACCACCAAGTCAGGCCGGGTCGCGGTTGAGGCAAGCCGGCTAGAATTTCCGCGGCAGGTCGGTCCCTCTCTGGAGCTTTTTTTACAAAAATTCTCAAATCTTCTCCAAACTTCTGGGGCTTCACCCAGATGTTCTTTTAAGGTTCTTTTGGGGTCCACAGCTCACCCCAAGGGTCCAGAAGTTCTGTGATGGTCCTTGGGGGGTGCAGACTTCAACTCCCAGAATGCACCTGGCGCAAACTCCTTTTTGGCCACTGGACAGTGGTCAGCTGGTCACTTTTCAGGAGTTGGTGCAGGGGGACTCTGGATAGCAATTTTACACCTGTAGCAAACAGGGAGTCCCTCCTTGAACCAGCTGAAGCCAGGCAAAGTCCTTCTTGTGGTGAAGCCCAAGTGTGCAGCTGGTGCAGTCCTTCTGAGTGCAGGTTCCAGGTGCAGGCCAGGGGTCCAGCAGGGCAGTCCTTCTTCTCCTTTAGTTCTTTTCTTCTTGAAATCTGGCGGGGATCTGAGGTGTGGGTGCAGGTCTGACAGTTTTATCCTTGCTCCTGGGTGAAAAGCAGGGGGGTCCTGGTTCTCCAATCAGGTACAGGGTCGTCCCCCTGTGATGACCACTTCCTGGGAAGTGTGGCAAAAATCCATCCCAGTGGGCAACATTCTCTAAAAATCCAACATGGCTGAATCTGATTTTTGGAGGTTACATCTGGCTGAGCCCACCCACTGGTGTGGCTAAAAATCATAAACACACCCCTCTCCTGCCCTCTCCTAATCTAATTAAGGGGGCACCTAGTTGTCTGGGGTTGCAGGATGTGGGGGTGTTGCTGGTTGCTCCAAATGTCCTTCTCTGCCTTTGAAGACCAGTTTGGCAGCCCTCCCCCTTCCTGCCTCAGCATCTGCTGAGGGGAGATTCTCTCCCCCAAGCACATTCCTTTGTGTGAAGCCTGGCCACTTCCCACCTCATCAAGGGAGCTTGACTAAGCTGCTGCAGGCTGGCCAATCAGAGCACAGGCAGCAAAAACAATGCAGGGCTGAAATTGGTAACTTTTTAGGTAAAGTCTATAACTCTTTACCTGAACAAGTTATATTAAATCCAACAACTGGAAGTTGTGGGATTTATTACAACAATGAATTTGATACCAAATTCTTAGTATGCCACATTTAAGGAGACTTTAAAATTTAAAATAAAGTCTCCCCATTCTAGCCTATGAAGGCCATTTACTTCAATGAGGGAAAAACAAATTTGGCTGTTTTTACCTCACCAGGGTTTATAAATCTATTTTTATAAAGTCCCTGCTTATAGTTACATGGCACCCAGCCCTAGGGGCACATAGGGCACACCTTAGGGGTGACTTATATGTAAAAATAAGGTAGTTTAAGACTTTGGAAGTACTTTTAATTCCAAAGTCGAATTTGCATATAACTTTAATTTAAAAGCAGCCAGCAAGGCAGGCCTGCCTTAAAATGACACTGGGCACCTCAGCAGTGCACCTAGGTGCACCACCTATGCTGTGGTCCCTAAACCTACATGCCCTACCATATACTAGGGACTTATAGGTAGGTTAACTTAGCCAATTATAATTAGCCTAATTTGCATATCCATTTTACACAGAGCACAGGCCCTGGGACTGGTTAGCAGTACCCAGGGCACCATCAGAGTCAGGAAAACACCAGCATAAAGTGGAAAATGGGAGCAAAAAGTTAGGGGGCCTCTGCAATCAGCCCTTTTTTCTCACACAAGCCCCCCCCAGCCCACACGCCCAGGAGACTCAGCCCAACCCTGGGAGAGTCTTCCTGGCTTGTTAGGCGAGGAAGACAGTGAAGAAAACTGGCTGTCCCTTTGCAGGGCCTACTCTGCCTTACATCCTCCTGTCATGGTCACTCCCTCTGGGTAGTGAAGCCATCCCAGCAGTGAAAGGACCCATCTCAAACTGAAACCTCCCTCTAGGGGGTCTTCCTCCTCTCTCTCTGCCAACTTGGGTAGTGAGGTGCCCACCTCCCCTACTCCTAACTTTGCTAGGGCAACACCTAGCTTACCCAAAGAGGTCACCCAACACTTGAGCAACCCCACCATGACCAACAGGGTCAGGGGGCCTACTTTGCTATTGGCCCTGGGGTCTGCCTCCCAGGCCAAGTACAGTGCTGCCAGGAAGGCTAGCACCCAGCAGAGGCTACTGACAGCTGTCAATACCCAGAACCACACCCTAAGCTCTCCACTGACAGGTGGCTGAGCTGCTTTAGGGGCAACTTTGGGGTCCTGCCACCCCTCTTGCTGTCTAGAGTCACACTTCCTGTGGCAGACACCCTCCTTCCACTTTCCTTCTGTCAGTGCAGGGGCAACACCCTGCATCTGGACAGCTGCCTGACTACTCAGGACTTCCTTGGGGTCAGGGGAGGCCTCACCAGTGCCAACTCTGGGCTCCCCCCCTACTGGGGCAGAAGGCCTTTGGCTCCCTGGAACTCTCTTTAAGAGTGCCCTACCCTTCCTTTTCTTCTTTCCTTTTCTTGGGGACCCCTGTCTCCTAACTGTAGGGACTGACTCCCCAGGACTTTGGGTAGGGGGGGCGCCCTGGGCGACCGTCCCATCTGGGACCAGACCCACCTCTGGGAGGTCATTACCCAGGATACAATCTAGGGGGAGGTCAGCACTGACTACCACCCTAAACCAGTCAAGGATACCCTCCCTCTCTAGGGGCACTATGGCTACAGGTTTGGTGGTGACCTCCCCTGTGGCTATCCTGACTTTCCTTGTCTCTCCTGGGACATACATGTCTGGGGTCACTAACCGGTCACTCACTATAGTGTGACTGGCACAGGTGTCTCTCAGGCCAGTGGTAGGGATCCCATTCACTTGAATGTGGTGGAAGTGCCTACTCCCACCCTCAGGGATCACCAGCTTACCATCTGGTCCTGTCTCCCAGCTCAATGCTAGGAGGACTTCATCATCTGAGGAGTCCTCCTCTATGGCTACACTGGACAGCCCAGTGCTAACCACCTTCTTTGGACAGGCTGCATCTCCTCTGAAGTGACCTGTCTGCTGACAGTCAAAGCAAGCCCTACTGTCCAAGAGCTTTTTTAACCCTGGGTCTCCCTGTCTCTGCTTGTCAGAGTGGGAGTAGGATTTACTCTCCTCCTTCTTAGGGTTCTGGGGTACAGAGGGAGTCTCTGTGGTGGGGTTACCACCTCCCTCCTTAGGTTTTTGGGGACCTGACCCCCCCTTCTTGGAGTCTCCCCCCTGGGACTTGACAACCACCCTGGTTCTCAACCACTCATCAGCTGCCTCCCCTAGCTCTCTAGGGTTGTTCTGCTTAGAGTCCACTAGATGCTGGCGTAACCTTTCTTGGGTACAATTGGTCAAGATGTGCTCTCTCATGATCAGATTGTATAACCCCTCATAAGTATTTACTTTGTTACCAATAATCCAGCCCTCTAGTGCCTTAAGTGAGGTGTCTACAAAGTCCACCCAGGACTGGGTGCTTGTCTTTTGGGTGTCCCTAAACTTGAGCCTATACTGCTCTGGGGTCAGACCAAACTTTTTAGTCAAGCAACTCTTCATACTGGGGTATGAGTCTGCATCCTCCCCACTCATGGTTAGGAGCCTATCCCTCCCAGAGTTGGGAACTAACTCCCAAAGAAGTGAACCTCAGTACTGAGGCTTGACTCTCCTCATCTGGAGGGCCCTCTCAAAGGCCCCCAGCCACTTATCTATATCATCCCCCTCTACATAAGCAGGAACCACCCCCTTGGGTGATCTGGGGCAAACTCCCCCACCCATGGACACCTCAACTTCTCTGTCACTGCCACCATCTCTTTTCTCTTTCTTTGCACACTTTTTCTTTTCTAGGGCCAGCTTGTCTGCTTCCAAAGCTATGTATGCTAGCTGGGCCTCCAGCTCTCTTTCCCTGATGGATGGGTTCTCTCCTCCTGAAAGAACCCTCTTCCCACCACTAGCTTTGGGTCTGCCCCTAGTGACTGTATTTACTGAGGACCGTTCTTCCTCGTCCTCACTTAGGTTCAGATGCCTTCCCTCCCCTGAGTGGTTAGAGCTAGCATCCTCCCCTTTTTTTCCCTCCTCTGGAGCTTCCTCTGAGTCTACCTCTTGGGCCTCAGCCCATGCTGTCAGGGATTTGATCAGGATTTGCTTCCTGAGATCAGTGGTTGCAGGCAACCCTCTTTCAATACACAACCCCCTAAGCTGGACTACTGTCAGTGTGGGTAGGCTAGCCAGATCAAGCTCCATGGTTCCCTGGTTTTGTGTCAACAAAAACTTTTTAAAAAAATTGGTAACAAGAATTTAGAAAAATTACAAAAATGCAATAATTGAAATTAATCCAAATTAATTTAAAAAAAATTAAAAAAATGTAAAACATTTTTTTTGCACTAGGACAATTTAAAGGATTTTTAATTCGTTTTACTCAAAACTGTAACGTGATACTGAACACAAGTACAGGATCCCACCGCTGCCACCAAAAATGTTGGATAATGGGTTATTGGTAAGGGCAGGTAGGTACCTACACCTAGCAACAAGCCACTAACCTCCACTTAGGTCCAGTTAGGTCTCAGTAAATTAACCCCAGCTCAACCCTTGGTAGCTTGGCAACGAGCGTCAAGGCTTAACTTAGGAGACAGTGTGTAAAGCATTCAAATATCACAAAACAGTAATTAAATAAAACACAGGAAACAGTTTAAAAATCCAAAACCAATTTATAAAAATAGTTTATATTTTTATCTTTAAAATGACACAAAAACGAATAAAATCGGATAAAGGAAACCGGAGATATGAATTTTTAAAGAATTATTATTTTTCTAGCGCTTAGAAACAAAAAGCGCCGGGGGCGTGGCCAAGATGGCGACCGGAGCAGTTGTGTAAATCACAGCTCCATCGCCCAGCCCGCACAATAATCCTGCCATCGCGTTCCTTGCCCCCCCCCGGGGCAGGGTGGAGAGACTGTTCGAGGGGCCCCGCAGGACGGCATCCATAATCGGGACCGGGAATACCGCGGTCCTGTAGCAGCACGAAAAACGCCGCCGTGGTCCGTGTTCGCCGTGCTGTCTTCTATCCCAGCTGAACGGAGCAGTGTTCTGGACGTGCCGGAGCCGATACCCGGACCCCGTCGTTGGTAGCGAGGTGAGGGCTCGACGCCGCGACCCCGTTGCGGGCGTTGGAGCCATCCGCTAGCCTGCGGGGGGTCGCCTGGTGCACACGAGCCAGCCGAGTCCTCTCGCGCACGGCCCTGCTTTGCCTAATTGGATGGTTTTTACCTTTTGCCCGCTGGCAATTATCGGGCTCCCGCGCTCCGTCCTGCAGTGCCGCCCCACAACTGGGACCTGTAAAACACAATATAGGCGCTGCTGTTGGCCCGTGAGCCAATCTGAATGAAGGATATAACTGTACACTTGAAAAAACGTAAGCCGCCATTTTGGGAGCCTCAGTCCTTGCTGGGATTGTGTTCTGGTAGCCCGGGAATACTACTCTTACCCAATGATACTACTTTAAACCCCACTGCTCCTCCATAGAACATTAGGAAAGCCAATCTGAAGGAAACCAATATAGTTGGTGCAGCGGCGTTATGCCAGTGCCAATGCAAATCGTGCACGCAATTCTGGGTTGCAAGAAGTGCAGTTAAAAACAATAGCAGAGTCTCCTGGTGATATTTCCTGGGCCGGTGCTTTATAATATGCACAAACACAGCCCTTGCATGACTTGAAAGCGCCAAATATATGCCTCCTCAGCACCGCTATATCCGGCTGACACCGCTAACTGCAACTTCTTTAAACAGCCGGCTAACACTTCTAGCTGCTCCTACCCCAGTTAATCGTCAGACGCAGGATCTGCTCGACCGGCTTGTCACACCATTAGATTCGGTAGCTCTCACCGTAGCATCTTTCAATGTAATACTAACTCACAGACTCTGCCGCATCCTTCAAATGGTGAAACCAAAGACCACCCGAGCACCTCCTATCAAAATGGACCACACTACAAAACCTCCTCCGGAAAATCATCCCAATGCACAACCAACATTACGGAAGCTGGAACTAACCTTGCAATCACATACTTCACAATTTGAGAAAATCCTACAAGCTATTCTAGACACTAAGTCCACCTTGGAAGCCAAAATAGGCTCTGTAACAGAAGAACTCAATATCCTTCGCACTGACCAACACGCTCTAGCTGATAGAGTATCTGAACTTGAAAAAGACACGGCGCCCTTGCCCAGCTCCATGAAAGACATGCAAATACAGATAACGCAGCTGTCAACAGAAGTTGATCTCTTAAAACGTAGAACAGAAGATGCAGAAGGGAGATCCCGCCGCAACAACATACGCCTAGTGGGATTCCCTGAACGCGCAGAGGGCTTAAGTGCGGAACTGTTTATTGAACAATGGCTCATAGATACAATCCTTAAAAACAAAATCCCTAAGTTCTTCTCGGTTCAACGCGCACACAGAATTCCAGGCAGACCTCCAACATCTGGTTCGCAACCACGTCCCCTGATAATAAGACTCCTTAACTACCGCAACAGAGATCTTATCCTTCAATTATTCCGTAAATCAGGCCCAGTGTGCTACGAAAATGCTACGATAACAGCTTATCCAGACTTTACAGCAGAAGTGCAAAAAAAACGCAACTCCTTTTACCGAGTTAAACTATGACTTCGCAAACATGATATCAAATATGCACTGATGTTCCCAGCCAGACTTCGGATACAGGATGACTCTCGCTCTCTCTTCTTCACTACCCCGGAAGATGCCTGGACCTGGCTACACGCCAAGGGCCTGGCGGACCCGTTAGACGCAAGCACTCAAGAAGACAATAGATCCCTATCCATGCCGCACCGTAAACAACGCAAGAGACAGGGAGCCAGACCTTCACCTGAGCAGGCAAAATCTGAGCGCTCTCGGCTTCTTCGAACGACATCCAACTTTGTCAATGCTCCCTCCGCCGCTCTACCTCTGCAAACGGAAACTGAACAGGAACAAGACCTAAACTCGGACTCAACTGAGTCCACATGTGGTCCGCTTCTTACACCACGCACAGCGGACGACATCTGATGTATGCACGAACTGGCTCACTCACTCCTTAAAAACCTCGTCACAGTTTTCGTGGCTTCTACGAGCTGTCCTGCAGTTAACAGCTGCCCCCCGTCCACAGCGCTTTGCCTTTTATACCATGTGTAACCCGGGCGGGGCAAGACCGGACCTTGGCATCAACGCTATCTGGCACCCCCCAGCTCCATATGGACAATTACCTCACGCTAGAATTTTCCGGTATTGTTTTTCTATATGTTAATAGTTTATTTGTTTTGTGTCGTTTTAATGTGCATCTCCCCATTAGGAGTAGGGATCTATGGTAGGCGCGTCGAGCATAAAAGCAGTAGCAGATACACAAGCGACGCCAAATGCAGTAACAATAACACAACTTTCAACCTATCTTCTGATAGCTGGCCAATTGCAACGACTGAGTCCCACAAAAATGTTAACATAGGGTCACCAGTTAATTATGGTTCCAACTATGTAATGCACATAAACAACAAGTATGGCAAATCACAAGTACCCTAAAATATAAAATACTTACATGGAACGTTAAGGGTATGGCAAACTCTTGGAAGCGTCAAAGGGTTCACGCCTTTCTCACAAGACATCAAATAAACATAGCTCTGTTACAAGAGACACATTTCACCAAATCTATCCTGAACGCCACACGTTTAAAATGGAAGGGGCAACTATACAGCACCACTTTTTCGTCCTTTGCTCGCGGAGTGGCCATCTGGATAGCACCCAATGTTCCGTTTGTACCTTCCTGTACGCAATGCGACCCGAGTGGTAGATATGTAATATTGGAAGGTGCTTTAGACGGGACCTCATTAGCCCTGGTTGCATTATACTCCCCAAACACGAACCAGCGCGACTTCTTATCCACGTTAACTACTGGTAATCTTAGCGATCCTACATTGGAATGCATATGGGGAGGCGACTTTAATTGTGTTCCGGACACTCAAATGGATCGTTCATTCCCCCCACTCATAGCAGCCCCCGCCAATCGCGCATCAGAATCTTTGGCGCAATGGGCATCAAAAAATGGCCTGAGTGATATATGGAGGGTGCATCACCCCACTCACCGCGAATACTCTTACTTCTCCCCAGTTCATAAACTACATACCAGGATAGATATATTCTTTGTATCCGCCACTGTTAATCACAAAATATGCTTATCTGAATATTTAGCACGCGTGATCTCAGATCACAATCCATTGTGTTTGACACTGGCATGGGGTCACATACACACTCGTATACCAACATGGCGGCTGCAACCAGAAGTCCTCCTAGATCCTCCTTTTCAAAAAGATATCTCCAAAAGTATAACCGATTATTTTCTATCAAATAAAAATACAACATCATCCCGTGCCATAGAATGGGATGCTCATAAAGTAGTGATAAGAGGTCACTGCCTCTCGGCCACGGTTGGGGTCAGAAAGGTACTCACTAAGGAACTACAAGACTTAGAAATAAAGCTTCGCAACGCAGAAAATGCAAATGATAATAGTGAACCTGCATTAGCAACACTACACTTGCTTAGAGCCTCTCATAAGGAGGTAGATAATAGACTGAGCAAACACGATTATAGACACTATATGACCAGACAACACGCCGAAGGCGACAGATCTGGCAGACTATTAGCTTGGCTGACTCGACAAACACCACAATCAACACCCATCGGCGCAATACGCTTAAACCCTGATATGATCGTTAACACCCAGGCAGGCATAAATGACGCCTTCTCCACATATTATCAGACCCTCTATATGCCCCCTCCACAACCTTCAGAACAACATATTATCAATATTCTAAGCCTGGTCCCTAAGTGTCAACTTATCCTTGATAATATTGCTGCACTAGACGGTCCCATCACTATTGAAGAATTGCGTCTTGCATTATCACAAATGGCACGCAATAAAACACCCGGCTCTGACGGCCTGCCGATAGAATATTACAACTCTCACGCTGCCCAATTATTACACCCACTCACAGAAGTATTCAACGAAGCACACAATAAACTACAATTGCCGGACTCTATGCGTGAAGCACTGATAGTCGTCCTCCCAAAAATGGGCAGCGACCCTTTAGATGTCAAATCATATAGACCGCTTTCCTTGCTGAATACGGACTGTAAATTATTAGGGAAAATACTCGCAAACCGTCTTCTCCCATACTTACCAGCTTTAATACACCATGACCAATCAGGCTTCATTCCTGGCAGAAGTACTTTCCTGAATATTAGGAGACTATTACACATAATACACAGTAACACAAACTCGGAAGCAGTGGCCCTATCTCTAGACATAGAAAAGGCATTCGACACACTCAGCTGGAATTATCTTCTACACACACTCAAAGCATTCGGCTTTGGTGCCGGCTTCACTAACTGGATCAAAATGCTTTATTCCAGGCCTACTGCTCGGGTTAAAAATGGACGCATTATCTCTGAAGCATTTCCTATAGGCAGAGGCACTAGACAAGGCTGCCCACTATCTCCATTGCTGTTCGCTATTGCGATGGAGCCACTAGCGATTCAACTTAGGAGTTACGCACACATATGGGGTATCCCGGAAGTTAACACCCACCACATTATATCTATGTATGCGGATGACGCCTTAATATATCTGCACGATCACTCGGCCCATATGGCTGAGGTCTTGCAACTACTGGACTCCTTCGCTGTCGCCTCTGGTCTACACGTCAATTGGTCCAAATCAAGTGTATTCCCGATTTCTCCGTCCCCAGTAGCACACCATATGTTAATGCCGCAATACAACCTACAATGGTCACACATAACTTTTAAATATCTGGGGGTGCAGATCTATCACTCCATCACAGATCTAAAAGAGGGAAACATAGATAGGGTCCTTGGATCCGTCCGGAGCTCAATACCCTTCTGGAGTTCACTACCCCTATCTCCAATGGGCAGAGTGGCAATAGCCAAAATGCTCATCCTTCCAAGGTTTCTGTATTACTTTACAGCACTTCCGCTGTGCTTACCACGTTCCTTTTTTCATAAGCTGCAATCAGTACTAACGGATTTGCTCTGGGGTAAAGATAGACGCAGAGTAGCGCTGTCAATAACACAACATCCGTTGGAGATGGGCGGATTAGGTATGCCTAACTTCGAAAGATACTATGCGGCAGCCCAATTATCATGGCTGTCTAAATGGTTATGCGACACTCCGTCAGCTGAAGGCGGGATGCTACAGTCACATATAGCACCGCAGAAGTTGTTACTTTCGATATTAACCAGCACCCCCCACACATCTCCTAGACTAATATTGCTAGAGGTAGCCCGATTTTGCTGGCGTAGATATGTCCAAACAAAGACCACATCTTCCCTCTATTCACCTCTGTTTCCACTACTACAATTGCCGGGCATTCAAGCCCTGTCGATGCACCATGATACACGCGAAATGAACACGCTCCAACTGGGCGACTTATATTCTAGCTCGGAGTTGCGCACTTTTACCGAACTGGTGTCAGTAAGCATCATGCAGAAAGGGGCTTTCCTAACATTCAATGCCATAAAGCTGCTGCTCAATAATATTTGGGGCATAGGAGACTCGGAACCTCCCGAGTCCTCGCTGCTCACCACTATATTAACCATTGGCAGCTCAAGGTGCATTATTACCATATTATATAAAGCATTGCTTGGAACAATATGCACAACACTGCCGCACGCAAAGGTTCGATGGGATGCTGTCCTTCCTACCCCACTACCACAGAAGATTTGGATTGCTGCTCTTGCAACAATCAAATCAATATCTCGCAATCCTCGCTTGCGGTACACTCAATTCAATTACATCCACCAATCATACCTATCGCCAGCCCGCATTCAAAAAATCTACCCCAATACAACACCAACCTGCCCTAGATGCGCTACACCAACAGCTGACTTCTATCATATGGTCTGGAGTTGCCATTCAATATACTCGGCCTGGCAACGTGTGACGGAGGTCACATCAGAGATCTCCTCTCACACCCTAGTGCCCACTCCTGACTCCTGCTTACTTGGTATAAGACGCCGCACTAAAGCAGACAAACATACGCAAAGATTCATCGACCTGGCATTCGTAGTGTATAAACGCTTAATAGCAATACATTGGAAAGCCCCACACGCTCCCTCTCACGCGACATGGCTACGTGACTTACATAGCCGTTCCCAAGCTGAAGCCCAGACACTTCACCTGCTACAACACAGAGGCCTCATCCTAGACGGCCCGGAGGTCTGGGATACATTTGTGGTGGCAATAGAGGCCAGAGACGACACGTATCCCCCATGAAGGGGTCTCAACTCACGAACATTACAACCTGTGCTGATACTGCTAATACCTTAGCCTCACGACACTCACTCTGACTGTCTTCACATACACTCATGGCTAATATCCCTCTCCCTCCTCAAAGGACATTTCTCAGCTGCGCCTAACTACTCCCCACACGTTCATACAAGCATGAAATATACAACCATAATAGGTAAAATGCACTTGCCCCTGAACCTGTCAGATCCACGGTTACCCTTTACAGCCTGGTAATGTTTTCTATAATAATCATGGATATCGTCAATGATTGGCCAATCTTATTAAGTTGTAATTGTTCATCACAATAGCTTGCATGCTAAATGCTGTCGTGCTCTCCTCTTATTATGCCCTTAACTCTTATGTGTTATTAGGTTTAGTTGTCAAAATTTCCCCTTCCAGCTACCCTTGTTTTCCCCTTCCAATCCCCCCTCCTCCTCCTTTCATCTTACAACACTTGGTGTGGCAATGCTGTGTAAAGTTATACAAATATGCCAATATATCGCAAAAGAATGTACAGCTGGTACTGTTGTGTGGAATATATGTTCAATAAACAGATAAAAAAAAAAAAAGAAACAAAAAGCGCCAATCGGGTCATCTGGTTGCACCACGACTGGGGCAAAGTCAAAGTTTCAGGCCGACCGCGATGGAGCCCTGCTCGGCTACAAGTCGCGGGAGGCCTCGGTTAAAAAGTTACCTTCTGACTTAGTCTTTATTTTGAAGATTTTCTTCAGCGGGACGAACCTGCCAGTCGAATCCGACCTCCTGGAGCCCTTGTCCGGATACGCGATGCTGGATTCCTCGGTGGAGATTTTTACCTTCGGACTTAGTCGTTTTTTCGAGGTGAAAATCCTTCGACCGGGGTAAACCTGGATCTTGATCCGACGTCCGTGGAGCCCTTCTCGGATACGATGGCTGGGAGGTCCCGGTCAACTTTTTACCTTCGGACTTAGTCTCTTTTTCGGAGATTTTTCTTTACCGGGACGAACCACCAAGTCAGGCCGGGTCGCGGTTGAGGCAAGCCGGCTAGAATTTCCGCGGCGGGTCGGTCCCTCTCTGGAGCTTTTTTTACAAAAATTCTCAAATCTTCTCCAAACTTCTGGGGCTTCACCCAGATGTTCTTTTAAGGTTCTTTTGGGGTCCACAGCTCACCCCAAGGGTCCAGAAGTTCTGTGATGGTCCTTGGGGGGTGCGGACTTCAACTCCCAGAATGCACCTGGCGCAAACTCCTTTTTGGCCACTGGACAGTGGTCAGCTGGTCACTTTTCAGGAGTTGGTGCAGGGGGATTCTGGATAGCAATTTTTCACCTGTAGCAAACAGGGAGTCCCTCCTTGAACCAGTTGAAGCCAGGCAAAGTCCTTCTTGTGGTGAAGCCCAAGTGTGCAGCTGGTGCAGTCCTTCTGAGTGCAGGTTCCAGGTGCAGGCCAGGGGTCCAGCAGGGCAGTCCTTCTTCTCCTTTAGTTATTTTCTTCTTGAAATCTGGCGGGGATCTGAGGTGTGGGTGCAGGTCTGCCAGTTTTATCCTTGCTCCTGGGTGAAAAGCAGGGGGGTCCTGGTTCTCCAATCAGGTACAGGGTCGTCCCCCTGTGATGACCACTTCCTGGGAAGTGTGGCAAAAATCCATCCCAGTGGGCAACATTCTCTAAAAATCCAACATGGCTGAATATGATTTTTGGAGTTTACATCTGGCTGAGCCCACCCACTGGTGTGGCTAAAAATCATAAACACACCCCTCTCCTGCCCTCTCCTAATCTAATTAAGGGGGCACCTAGTTGTCTGGGGTTGCACGATGTGGGGGTGTTGCTGGTTGCTCCAAATGTCCTTCTCTGCCTTTGAAGACCAGTTTTGCAGCCCTCCCCCTTCCTGCCTCAGCATCTGCTGAGGGGAGATTCTCTCCCCCAAGCACATTCCTTTGTGTGAAGCCAGGCCACTTCACACCTCATCAAGGGAGCTTGACTAAGCTTCTGCAGGCTGGCCAATCAGAGCACAGGTGGCAAAAACAATGCAGGGCTGAAATTGGTAACTTTTTAGGTAAAGTCTATAACTCTTTACCTGAACAAGTTATATTAAATCCAACAACTGGAAGTTGTGGGATTTATTACAACAATGAATTTGATACCAAATTCTTGGTATGCCACATTTAAGGAGACTTTAAAATTTAAAATAAAGTCTCCCCATTCTAGCCTATGAAGGCCATTTACTTCAATGAGGGAAAAACGAATTTGGCTGTTTTTACCTCACCAGGGTTTATAAATCTATTTTTATAAAGTCCCTGCTTATAGTTACATGGCACCCAGCCCTAGGGGCACATAGGGCACACCTTAGGGGTGACTTATATGTACAAATAAGGTAGTTTAAGACTTTGGAAGTACTTTTAATTCCAAAGTCGAATTTGCATATAACTTTAATTTAAAAGCAGCCAGCAAGGCAGGCCTGCCTTTAAAATGACACTGGGCACCTCAGCAGTGCACCTAGGTGTGCACCACCTATGCTGTGGTCCCTAAACCTACATGCCCTACCATATACTAGGGACTTATAGGTAGGTTAACTTAGCCAATTATAATTAGCATAATTTGCATATCCATTTTACACAGTGCACAGGCCCTGGGACTGGTTAGCAGTACCCAGGGCACCATCAGAGTCAGGAAAACACCAGCATAAAGTGGAAAATGGGAGCAAAAAGTTAGGGGGCCTCTGCAATCAGCCCTGTTTTCTCACACAGTGCATGCAGGTGTGAGTGCGGATGTGACTGTGAGGGAGGAGGGAGAGACAGTGGAGGCAGTGAATGTTGTTGTTTGCACAACTGTCTGTTGTTTGTGTGAGTGCTTGTGGCTTGAAGCTTGGTGCCTGTGTTTGTCTGTGCCACACTTGTGTGATGTTTTGTGTGCATGCTTGTGTGCATGGGATGTGTTGGGGTTGAGGAGACTGGGACTGGGAAGTGGTAGTTGGAGGGGGGACTGTAGGACCAGGGACACTGGCTGGCATCAAAGAGGAGGCTAGAGCCTGAAAAGATCTCTGTAGGGCTGCCAAGCCACCGTGAATGCCCTCCAGGAAGGCATTGCATTGCTGCATCTGGGATGCCAGCCCCTGGATTACATTCACTATGGTTGACTGCTCTTCACTGAGGGCAGCAGGGCTGACTGGGGCAGGGCCTGTGGTGCCTGGGGCAAAGGAGATGCCCAACCTACTGGGTGAGCGGGCACAGGCAACTGGGTGGGGGGGCTACTGGGAGGGTGGTGCTGGCACTGGGGTGGCAGATGTACCTGTAGATGGGCTGGTTCCTGAGGCGTCTGCCACCACCAGCGAGCACCCAGAGGAGGTTTCAGTCAGTGTTGCCACCTCCTGTCCTCACCGTGGTGCTCTCCTCGCCCTCCATCCCACTGGTCCCATCGGTGTTCGTGGACTCTACCTCCTGCTTCCTGTGGGCTGCAGCTACCTCACTCACCAGTACCCCTGCTCCTTCGCCAGATGATGCTAATGCACACATGGACAGGATGGCAGAAGAAAATAGGGGTTGGGAAAAAAGAAAGGGAGCACTGGGTCAATTACAGCACCAACACCACAGATGGCATACACATCACACACAGGGACCAAGATTGAGCAGTATGCACCACACTGGCATTCCATTGGCTAGGTAGCACAGCAGGATAAGAGCCAAACACTGCCATCTGCACCCCTCCTGGGACGTACTAAGCCCTGTCTGACATGGAATGCCATCTAGCTAGCTATCCAGATTTTGCTATTACCCATTAACCCTGAGCCCGACCATGCAGCAATATATGAGCTGGCACAAAGGGGCATCCACTGACTAAAACCCATCACCATAATCCCATTTCAGGCAACAAAGATGGTTGTCACACACACATTCGACTTACGCCCTTTTGGCTGCTGTGATGGCCTCAAGCACCAATCCAGCTCTGGAAAGGCCACTGCCAGTATGCGGGCCATCAGGGGGGGTCAGGTTCCGACAGGCATCCCTTCCTCATTGGGAGGCCATCCCCAGCTGGGCCTCCGTGTTCTGGGCCCAGCGTCCCAGGTCCTCTCACCGTTTCCTGCAGTGGATGCTCCACTGGCTGTAAACCCCCAGGCTCTGCACCTCCTTGGCGATGGCATGCCACAAGCCCTTCTTCTGATGTGTGCTGACCTGCAGGGAAAACACAAACAGAGGGACACAATGAACACATATGGGGGGTCATTCTGACCCTGGCGGCCGGTGACCGCCAGGGTCACCGACCACGGGAGCACTGCCAACAGGCTGGCGGTGCTCCCTCGAGCATTCTGACTGCGGCGGTTCAGCCGCGGTCAGAAACGGAAAGTCGGCGGTCTCCCGCCGACTTTCCGCTGCTCGGGAGAATCCTCCATGGCGGCAGAGCGCGCTCCGCCGCCATGGGGATTCTGACACCCCCTACCGCCATCCTGTTCCTGGCGGGTCTCCCGCCAGGAACAGGATGGCGGTAGGGGGTGCCGCGGGGCCCCTGGGGGCCCCTGCAGTGCCCATGCCAATGGCATGGGCACTGCAGGGGCCCCCGTAAGAGGGCCCGCAAAGTATTTCAGTGTCTGCAAAGCAGACACTGAAATACGCGACGGGTGCAACTGCACCCGTCGCACCTTCCCACTACGCCGGCACCTGGATCCCTGCATGTACACTACCACCAGCCATACCCCCCCACCCAAATGACACACTGTCAGCACACACACACACACACACATCTACATGCAGCCTTGTCTCATGCAACGTCCCCATGGTCTAGTCACCTGTTGGTATGGATGCCCACACAGCTGTCCATACAGAGGTAGGGCCCCATCCACCAGGTGCTCTAACTCATCCGAGGTGAAGGCAGGGGCCCTTTCCCCTGTCACACGGGCCATGGCAGGTTCCAGACACAGGTCACAGCAGCACACGCAGTGGAGCTGTTGTCCTGTGGAAAGTCAGGAATCAAGTGAGGTTATAGTCAGAAAATGGCAGTCACGTCCGTGATGGTGTACACTGTCACCGCCGCAGTTGATCCACATTGGATACTGTACTCCATGGAGCCCCATTTTAGCCAATGAGGAATTACACAGTGGTGCAGACCGCCTTTTGCATGACGCTTAACGCCGGCAGAGTGACATCACTTCCACCTGTCCCTATATATAGGACACGCGGTCTCCATGTTCTAGTGCTGGTAAACAATTTTAGAATGAAAACTATGTCATTGGTGTTGATTGTACATACAGCCATTCACTTTGTCCAGTTACATACATGCTCTATGTACACTGATGTGGTGGTTCAATTTTTCATTTTGTCACTCCCTTGTGTCCCTTAGGTACCTGCCACTGTGGAGGAATAAGAGGAGGAGGCAAACCCACATGTACAGACCTCTTGTGGACTTGGCTACACTGGAGGACAGGCACATAATACTCACCTATGGACTGGACAGGGCCACAACCACAGAGCTGTGTGCCCTTTTTGAGCCTGATCTGATATCTGCCATCCGTCATCCCACTGGGCTCCCCCTCTTGTGGAGGACCTATCAGTGCTCCATTTCCTGGCAACAGGATCTTTCCAAGTGACAGTGGGCTTGGCTGCAGGAATGTCACAGCCAATGTTCTCAATAGTGCTGGCAAGGGTTTTGTCTGCCTTGTTCAAACACATGTGCAGCTACATTGCTTACCCCCAAGTGGAAGATTTGGCCACTGTGAAGGCTGGATTCTATGCAATGGGACATATTGCAATTTTTATCGGGGCCATTGATGGACCACATATAGCATTTGTCAACCCTCCCCCTCCCACCCCGGGCCAATGAACAGGTGTTCAGGGATAGGAAGAGTTTCCACTCACTCAATGTCCAAATGGTGTGCCTGGCTGATCAGTACCTCTCCCACATGTAGCTTATAGCTAAGCCTGAGTCCCCACCCAATGTATGTCAGTGTATGCCTTCAGGAGTCATCCCCCATGCCATTGTGCAAGGCTAATGTCTGTCCCTCACTTCTTGCAGGTGACTCTGGCTACCCAATAGTGTCCTGGCTCTTGACCCCTGCAAGGAATCTGAGGACAGGGGATGGGAATAGGTATAATGATGCTCATGGTATACCAGGAGTATTATTGAAAAGACCATTGGTCTCCTGAAGGCCAGATTCAGGTGCCTCCATCTGACAGGTGGATCCATCTGCCACTCTGTTAGTTGTTGTGTGCTGCATGTTGCACAACCTGGCCATCAGACAACATGTGCCCTATCTGCAGGAGGAGGAGGGTGAAAATGCAGCTCTGGCAGCAGTGGACCCTGAGGACAATAAGGATGAGGAGGAAGAGGATGAGGATGTAGACAACAGGACATCAATTATATGGCAGTACTTCCAATGAAACACAGGTAAGATAGTAGATCTGACCATTCCTCTAATAAATTATTTTTCTGTGTGGCTGTAGCATGATGGCAGTCACTTCCTTAGCATCCCAACTGACTGTCTCCTCTGTCTCCCATTTTGTAGATGTTGGTGTAGTTACAACTGTGTACTTATGTGATGACTACAAACTGCTACAGGCCATTTTGTGGATGAAAACACAAAGTACTGGAATATTGCACAGGATGATACAGTTCAATAAATTGCACATTTCGGTCAGATAAAGCACTATTACTCCAGTTGTGTTCAAGGGTGTTTACTGAAGTGAAAATTATGAAGGAATAGTGCAACTGAATGGGGTCATGGTAGAGGAAAGTCCAGGGTATTGGTCCAGTCTGTTTGTAGCACAGGTCCAGTGTCCAAGGGGTCATACAAAGGGGAGCAATGGCAGTTCAAAGTGGACAAAGTATTAGAGTGGAACACAAGGGGGACACTCAGGAGGGTCTCATTTCCTGACGGTGATCTTGGTCTTGGCAAGCGTCCCTGGTGTCTATCTGGGTCGCAGGGAATGTTTGCTGGGTGCTTCACCTTCTTCAGGGGGAATGGGTGCTGGTGGCCTGTGGGTCCTGTGTCAGGGCCACCTGTCCACTAGCTGCAGCAGATGTGGAGGGCTGTTCAGTTGGCTGGCTAGTGGAAGGGGCCCAGTGGTGTGATGTGTACTCCCTCATGATGTTGGCCATTTCACCCAGCATCCCTGCTATGGAGATTGTTGTGGTGTTGAGGGCCTGCAATTCTTTCCTGATCTCCTGGTGGTGTTCCTGCTGCAGGCGCTGGTTCTCCTGCATGATGTCTATCCCCTGACCCATCTTGACCTGGGATTGTTGGTAAGCCCCCAGGACATTAGTGAGTGCCTCCTGGATAGTCGGTTCCCTGTGCCTGTCCTTCCCCTGCCGCACAGCTGTCCTCTGAGTGTCCCTGGCCCTCTGTGCCTGTGTCCCCTGAACAGTATGCCTACTGCCACTGACCCCAGGACCCTGATTGTCTTGGCCTTGCCTTGGTGTGGACTGGAGTCCCTGTACAGGTGGGCACACTGCTGATTTATGTATCCTGAGGACTGGGGACGTTAGGTGGCTGCTTTAATGTTGGATGCTGAGGGGGGAGGCTCTGTGGTGGACTGGGTGTGGCCTGGGGTATCTGACTGATCAGTGGTCCCTGATGGGCCAGGGAGTTCATCCAGATGTCCAGAGTTACTGTCATCACTGAGGGCATCTTCTGGTGGGGAACTCAGTAGCCGTGGCACCTCCTCTCCACTGAGATTGGCTGGGTCACCTGTGGGGATGTAAGTGATGTATTATGCTACATGTCTATGACATATTCTGCATCCCTAGCTTCCCCTATATTGTTGCTGTTGCCATGCCACCTTTGTTTGTGTATGGTGATGTATTGAAGGATTGTTAGTTCTCCATGCTGTGCATGCATTTGTGGTGGGTGTACATGCAGGGCTGGGAGTGATGTGCATGCCGTGGGTATGGCATGCAGGGCTTGGTATTCAGGTTAGTATATTGTGGTGGTGCACTGTGGGGGGGAAAGGAGTGGAGTGATAGTTGTCAGGGTGAGGGGTGGTGGTGGGGGTCGCATGCAGGTATTGGGGGGATAGGTTGTAAATATTGACTCACCAGTGTCCAGTCCTCCGGTAACTCCAGTGAGTCACTCAGGATGCAGTATTGCCAAAACTTGCTCCTCCCTTGCTGTCAGCTGTGGGGAATAAGCTGGGGGCCCACCGCCAGTCCTCTGGATAGCGAGCTGGTGCCTTGCTGCTATGAAACGTACCTTCCCTCGTAGGTCATTCCACCTCTTCCTGATGTCATCCCTTCTTCGTGGATGCTGTCCCACGTTGTTCACCCAGTCCACAACTCTCCGCCATAGCTCCATGTTCTTGGCTATGGGGATTTGCTGTACCTGTGCTTCAAACAGCTGTGGCTCTACCCTGACTATTTCCTCCACCATGACCCGCAACTCTTCATCTGTGAAATGGGGGTGCCTTTGTGGGGACATGGGTGCTGTTTCGTTTGTGTTGTGCAGGGGGTATTGTGTAATATGATGAGGTGTGGGGTGTGTGATGGAGGAATGGGTGTTTGTGGTTTGTGTGTGTAGTTGTCTCTGTGATTTGCATGGCTAGCTATTGGGGTCTTTTCGTGTTAGAAAAGGGTTGTGGGTAATGTAGGTGTGTGTTTTATAGTGCTGTTGGTGGGTGGATGTGGTGTGGGTATTAGTGTCAGGTGTGTGTTTTTGGTATTGGCTAGTGTTTTTTTGTATTTGTGTGGCTATTCTGACCGCTCCAGAGTGTTCTGCCAATGGTTTCCTGCCGTTGAATGTCCGCTGTGGTGATTCGTGGGTCATAAGGTGGAAGGCGTTGTTTTGTTGGCGAAACGGTATGGGTGTTTGTACCGACAATCTACCAATAACCTCAGGTCTGGCCGATTTGTGTTTGCGGCAGTATTCTGTCAGTTTGGTGTGTGTGTGTCATATTATGGCGAACGGATGTTCGCATCCGTGGCGGTATGTTGGCGGCCGTCACCTCTGCAGTAAGCAGGATTTACCACCAATGTCATAATGAGGGCCCAGGTCTTTAGGAATGTGCACCCTCCACTCAGGCTGCCATGTGATATTGCTGCCAACATCCCTACTAGACTGGCTCCTCTGATCCAGCCCCCTCAGACTGAGCTCATGAGCCAGCGGTATCTTCTTCTCCTCTATGGCCATCCTTCTTTCTTCCATCGCCCTTTGCATCGTAAACGTTTTCAACTCCAGCTGGTGAGCCCTCTCTGCCTGTCTGTCCTGTAACTCTTCAGGAGTCATACCCTTGGATGACACACTGCTACCTGCCCTAGAGACTCTCTCCCTGGACATAACAGGCCTACCCACTATACTATTGTGTATGGATTTCACCTCCTCACCCTCATCCTGCTCCACTGTGTGCCCCTCAGCTTCCTTGGCTGCGATCCATGCCCTCAGTGCTTTCTGCAGCTCCTCCTTCCTGGTGGAGCCCTTAATGGGACAGGCAAGATTTTTGCAGAACTGCTTCAAATGAGTACCTGTATAGCTCTCCAGTTTCCTAAGTCAAAAGCAGCTCTAGCTGATACATCTCCAGATTGAGACATGATGAAGAAACAACAAAAGTGCAAGTTCCAAGGCAGAAAAAAAAGTTCCCAATGAAGTTCAAAAAGTCAATCAAAGATCAGCAAAAATATGGAAGTAGGAAAAAGCAATTAAAAAGAGAAAAAGGAAAAATAGGCTGTATGTGGTCACGTAATGGTCTGCAGTAAAAACAGTAGTGAACACTTAACCACTCTATGTCAAGTACAAATACAAGTCCAATCCTCACCGCTGATCACCAATGTTAGAAATGGGGTCTTTGGTTGGCAGTCAGGTTACCCCTTGTCCAAGCAATGACCCTCACACTAGTCAGCGTAAAGAAGAATCACACTCAGTCAACCCCTGCTCACCCCCTTGGTAGCTTGTCACGAGCAGGCAGGATTAACTTCTAAAGCAATGTGTAAAGTATTTGTAACAACACACACAGTAACTCAGTGAAAACACTACAAAATGACACAACACAGGTTTAGAAAATAGGTAATATTTATCTAAACAAAACAAGACCAAAACAACAAAAAACCAACATACACAAGTCAAGATAACATTTTCAAAACAATAAGGGGGTCATTCTGACCTTGGCGGTCCATGACCGCCATGGCGGAGTGCGGCGGTAGCACCGCCAACAGGCTGGCGGTGCTTCCTGGGCGATTCTGACCGCGGCGGTAAAGCTGCGGTCGGAAAAGGGGAGCCGGCGGTTTCCCGACGGTTTCCCGCTGGCCCAGGGAACCCGCCATGGCGGCGCTGCTTGCAGCACCGCCATGGGGATTCCGAGCGCCTTCCCGCCAGCCTGTTTCTGGCGGTGTCCACCGCCAGAACCAGGATGGCGGGAACGGGCGCCGTGGGGCCCCTGGGGGCCCCTGCACTGCCCATGCCAGTGCAGGGGCCCCCAAACAGGGCCCCACAAAGATTTTCACTGTCTGCTGTGCAGACGGTGAAAATCGCGACGGGTGCCACTGCACCCGTCGCACCCCTTCAACTCCGCCGGCTCCATTCCGAGCCGGCTTCATTGTTGAAGGGGCTGTCCCGCTGGGCCGGCCGGCGGTCTTCTGGCGGTCGCCCGCCAGCCCAGCGGGAAAGCCGGAATGGCCGCCCCGGTCTTTTGACCGCGGAGCGGTCTTTCGGCGGGAACCGCTTGGCGGGCGGCGCCGCCTAAGAGTCTTAATCCTCAGTACACAAAGTACCTGGTTAGTGCCCAAAATAAAGCTGCACGGGCGAGTGTGTGTCGGAAAAGAGGCGTTGATTCCTTACTTGCAAGTGAGGCTGTGCGTTGTTTCCTTCTCCAGTCGGGTTGGAGATGTTTCATTTTCCTTGTGCAAGAGGGTGATGAGTCAAATTCCAGACGGGGTCTCTCGGATCCACGCAGAGTCGGGTTGACATTGACACCCAGGGACAATACGTGAAAAATCCAGTCTCATGGTATCAAGAAAACGCTCTGCGTTATTAGCCTCCATTAGCGGGTGTTGTACGTTGTTTCTCCAGCTGTGTTGCGTCGATCTTCCAGCCGTGATGCACGTGGAGCATTGATTTTAGCTGCGAAGCCGGCAGCGCGTCTTTTATCAGCTGCGTCACAGAAGGTGTGTACAAAATTTCCCTGTACGGCAATCTGTGCATAGATTTTCAGTCCTTGTCTGCCAACTTCACGTTTCAAGGGCCTAGGAACTGGATAGGGCACCACTTGGCAGGGCAGGAGTCTCAGCAGAGTCCAGGTGCTGGCAGGGGAAGTCTTTGATGGCCCTGAGACTTCAACAACAGGAGGCAAGCTCAGTTCAAGCCCTTGGAGATTCTTCTCAAGAAGGAATGCGCAACAAAGTCCAGTCCTTGTCCCCTTTCACAGACAGAAGCAGAAACTGCAGGATAGCCCAAAAAAGCACAGTCACAGGCAGGGGAAGCATGTCTCCTCAGCTCTTCGGCTCTTCTCCTTGGCAGAGGTTCCTCTTGGTTCCAGAAGTGATCTAATTTTCAGGTGGTTTGGGTCCTCTTCTTGCACCCCTTTCTGTCTTTGAAGTAGACCTACTTCAAGAGAAGTCTCTGTTGTTTTCAAAATCCTGTCTTGTCCAGGCCCCAGACACACACCAGTGGGTTGGAGATTGCATGGCGTGAGGGCAGGCATAGCCCATTCAGCTGTAAGTGACCACTCCTCCCCTCCCTACCAGCACAGATGGCTCATCAGGATATGCAGGCAACACCCCAGCTCCCTTTGTGTCACTGTCTAGAGAGAGGTGCAAACAGCCCAACTGTCAAAGTGACCCAGACAGGGAATCCACAAATCACAGAATGGTTTAAGCAAGAAAATGCGTACCTTCTAAAAGTGGCATTTTCAAACACACAATCTAAAACCCAACTTCACTAACAGATGAATATTTAAATTGTGATCTCAGACACCCTAAACTCCATGTTTCTATCTGCTCCCAAAGGGAATCTTCACTTTAATAATATTTAAAGGCAGCCCCCATGATAGCCTACGAGAGAGATAGGCCTTGCAACAGAGAAAAACTAATTTGGCAGTATTTCACTGTTAGGACATGTAAAACGCATATGTACATGTCCCACATTTTACATACACTGCACCTTGGCCATGCGGCTACCTAGGGTCTACCTTATGGGTGCCTTACATATATGAAAAGGGAAGGTTTAGGCCTGGCAAGTGGGTACACTTGCCAAGTCGAATTGGCAGTTTAAAACTGCACACACAGACACTGCAGTGGCAGGTCTGAGTAATGTGTACAGGGCTACTAATGTGGGTGGTACAACCAGTGCTGCAGGCCCACTAGTAGCATTTGATTTACGGGCCCTCTGTACCTCTAGTGCACTGTACTAGGAACTTACTAGTAAATCAAATATGCCAATCATAAAAACTTAATTACACATATATTTTACATAAAAGCACTTGCACTTTAGCACTGGATAGCAGTGGTAAAGTGCCCAGAGTAACACAAAAATAGCAAAAACAGAGTCCAGCACACATCAACAAACTGGGAAACAGGGGCAAAATGTTAGGGGACACCACACCAAGAATAGCAAGTGTAAAATGTGGTGTTTATCTTTGTCACACATTTCCCCAACTCCCATCCATTCATCCAACCCCTAGTTCTTTTCTCACAGGCTGCGTGATTTATTGACTTGTGACTTAAATTATACCATAAATAGATCAGACACTTGGTGGGGCAGATTTGGTGAAAGCAACATCAACTCTGTAGGAAAGTACTATCTTGCCTGGCATGTTTCCCCCATTTTTAACTGTATGTAAGTTTGTTTTTGCCTGTCTCACTGGGATCCTGCTAGCCAGAACCCCAGCGCTCATAGTTTGTGGCCTGAATATGTGTACCTATGTAGTGACTAACTGTGTCACTGAGGCTCTGCTAACCAGAACCTCAGTGCTTATGCTCTCTCTGCCTTTAAAATTGTCACTATAGGCTAATGACCATTTTCACCAATTCAAATTGGCACACTCAATCAATCAATCAATCAATCATAGTATTTATAAAGCGCGCTATGTACCCGTCAGGGTTTCGAGGCGCTGAGGGGGGGGGGGGGGGAGGGGAGTGCTGCTGGTTTATCGGTCGAAGAGCCAGGTCTTGAGGAGCCTTCTGAATGCGAGGAGGTCCTGGGTCTGGCGAAGGGATGTGGGGAGAGAGTTCCAGGTCTTGGCGGCGAGGAAGGAGAAGGATCTGCCGCCGGATGTCTTGCGCTGGATTCGGGGTACGATGGCGAGGGCGAGGTTGGCGGATCGGAGTTGACGTGTTGGGGTGTAGAAGTGAAGTCTGGTGTTGAGGTAGGAGGGTCCGGTGTTGTGAAGTGCCTTGTGAGCGTGGGTCAGGAGTTTGAAGGTGATCCTCTTGTCTACCGGGAGCCAGTGGAGTTCCTTTAGGTGAGGGGAGATGTGACTTCGGCGGGGTATGTTGAGGATCAGTCGGGCGGAGGCATTTTGGATACGTTGGAGGCGTTTGATGTCTTTGGTTGGGATGCCTGTGTAGAGTGCGTTGCCGTAGTCAAGTCTGCTGCTGACGAGGGCCTGGGTCACCGTCTTTCTGGTTTCTGTTGGAATCCACTTGAAAATTCTGCGGAGCATTCGGAGGGTGTTGAAACAGGAGGAGGAGACGGCGCTGACCTGTTTGGACATGGTGAGGGCGGAGTCCAGGATGAAGCCGAGGTTTCTTGCGTGGCTGGCAGGGGTGGGTGGGGGTCCGAGGACGGAGGGCCACCATGAGTCGTTCCAGGCCAAGGGGGTGCGTCCGAGGATGAGGACTTCCGTCTTGTCGGAGTTGAGTTTCAGGCGACTGTTGTTCATCCAATCGGCGATAGATTTTAGTCCCTCGTGGAGGTTTGTTTTGGCGGTGAGCGGGTCTTTGGTCAGGGAGAGGACGAGCTGGGTATTGTCGGCGTAGGAGATGATGCTGAGATGATGTTGGCGAGCCAGTTGAGCGAGGGGGGCCATGTAGACGTTGAACAACGTGGGGCTGAGGGAGGATCCTTGGGGGACGCCGCAGATGAGGTTGGTGGCTTTGGAGCGGAAAGGGGAGAGACGGACTCTCTGCGTTCTGTCGGAGAGGAAGGATGAGATCCAGTGGAGGGCTTTATCTTGGATGCCGGCTTCCTGGAGGCGGGTCAGTAGGGTGCGGTGGCAGACGGTGTCAAAAGCGGCTGATAGGTCGAGGAGGATGAGGGCTGAGGTTTCGCCGTTGTCCATTTGATGTCTGATGTCATCTGTGGCGGCGAGGAGGGCGGTCTCAGTGCTGTGGTTTCGTCTGAATCCGGATTGTGAGGGGTCCAGGATGGAATTGTCTTTGAGGAAGTGGGTGAGCTGAGTGTTGACGATCTTCTCGATGACTTTCGCTGGAAAAGGGAGGAGAGAGATCGGACGGAAGTTTTTGAGGTCGTTGGGGTCAGCCTTGGGTTTTTTGAGGAGGGGTTGGATTTCTGCGTGTTTCCAGCTGTCCGGGAAGGTGGCAGAAGTGAAGGAGAGGTTGATGATCTTGCGGAGTTCGGGGGCGATGGTGGTGTTTGCTGAGTTGAAAACATGGTGGGGGCAGGGGTCCGTGGGGGAGCCTGAGTGGATGGTGTTCATGGTTGCTATGGTTACTGCCTCGTCCACGTGGGTCCAGGCGGTGAGGCGGCAGTCGCGGGAGGAGACGTCGGGGGTGGGGTCTGGCGGTGGACCGGTGATGAAGCTGTCGTGGATGGTGGTGATTTTCTGGTGGAAGAAGGTGGAGAGGTCATCGCAGAGTTTCTGGGAGGGCGGGATGTCGTTGGAGTTGGCCTTCGGATTGGAGAGTTGCTTCACGATGCCGAATAGTTCTTTGCAATAGTGGGCGTTGTTGTTGATGCGTTCGGTGAAGTGGGCGCGCTTGGCGGTGCGGATCCGTTGGTGGTGTTCGCGGTTGGCGTTTTTGAGGGCGGCGAGGTTGTCGGGTGTGCGTTCTTGGATCCATTTCTTTTTGAGTTTCTGGCAGTTGCTTTTGGAGGTGGTGAGATCGTCTGTGAACCAGGCTGGTTTTCTCTTTCCTTGGGTGGTGGTGGGTTTCTTGAGAGGGGCAAGGGTGTTGGCGCAGTCGAGGATCCATTGATGGAGGTTGATGGCGGCTGTGCTCGGGTCGATTGCGTCGGGTGGAAGGTTGTTGACGAGGGTGTTGGTCAGTTGTTCTTGGGTGATTTTGCCCCAGCGGCGGTGGGGAGGTAGCTGGATGCGGTGTTGCTCTGTGGTTTTCTTATAGGTGAAGTGGACACAGTGATGGTCAGTCCAGTGGAGTTCGGAGGTGTGGCTGAAGGAAATGTGGTTGCTAGAGGTGAAGAGGGGGTCAAGGGTGTGTCCGGCGATGTGGGTAGGTGTGTTGACTAGCTGGCGGAGACCGAGGTTGAGGAGGTTGGAGGTCAGTGACGCGGTGTTGACGTCGTTGGCATTTTCCAGATGGTAGTTCAGATCTCCCAGGAGGATGTAATCCGGGGAAGCGAGGGCGTGGGTGCTTGCAAGGTCGGCGATGGTGTCGTTGAAGGGGGGTCTTGGTCCTGGAGGGCAGTAAATGAGGGTTCCTCTGAGGGTCGTGTTGGGGTCCGTGTGGATCTGGAAGTGGAGGTGTTCGGCTGTCCTGAGGGTGTCGTCCGAGTGGGTGTGGATTTTGAGGGTAGCTTTGTGAGCGATGGCTATTCCGCCGCCGATTCCGTTGGTTCGATCTCGTCTGGTGATTTTGTATCCGTCCGGTATGGCGATGGCGATGTCCGGAGACGAGGAGTCGTTCCACCAGGTTTCGATCAGGAAAGCCACGTCAGGAGCAGTGGTGTCGAGCAAATCCCAGAGCTCGATGGCGTGTTTCCGTGCGGAGCGGGTGTTGATGAGGATGCAGTTCAGGTGGTTGGGGTTGGATGTTTTCGTAGTTGGATTGGTCGTTCTGATGCAGGAGAAGTTGCAGGTACGGCAGGAAAAAGGTCCTTTAGTGTGCTTCGGGGATGCCCGGTAGCATTCAGTGGAGGGGCCGGGGTTGAAGGCGCGGAGTTCGTTGATCGAGTAGCGGATGCGGGGGGCGCAAGGGCCAGGGGGTGTGGCGCTGGGCGCGGTCCAGGCGCGGACGGGCGCAGACGGGCTTGCCTCTGGCGCGCCTCTGGCGCGCCAGCGGCGCGCCCGCTGCGCGGACGCGCAGCACCAGCCATTAAGAAGGGAGGGGGGAGGGAGGAGCAGCTGGGAGGCGGGAGGCGGGAGGGAGCGGCAAATGGGGGGCGCGAGGGGGGCGGGGCCGCAGGGAGGCAGCGGCAGGGAACGGGGAGCGCACAAGGGGCAAAAACACTGAAAACGAGCAAAAAACAGTAGAAACAATAAGAAAAGCACACAATCAGAAAAAACAAAATGGCACAATATACGATCGGGGAGACAGCAATCAGGGGGGCACAAAGGGGGCAGAAGCGCCGGCGGCGAGGCGCTGAAAAAAGCGAAAAAACGAAAAACACTTACGGGACGGCGGAAAGCGGCACACGGGTCAAGTGAAGCTAGTCAGAGCCCACTAGACCCCAGGGATGAGGCGCAGGAGGATGCCTGCGGGTGGAGGAGGGCCTCGAACACGCAAACAGCAGCGTGGTCAGGGGACAGAGGCAGGAGGCAGCAGGTTGGTGCTGCGGTCGTGGGGGGCGAGCTCAGGACCTGAAACAGGTCAGAGGTCGCTCACTCGCGACGCGCAGCGCCAGCCATTAAGAAGGGAGGGGGGAGGGAGGAGCAGCTGGGAGGCGGGAGGCGGGAGGGAGCGGCAAATGGGGGCGCGAGGGGGGCGGGCCGCAGGGAGGCAGCGGCAGGGAACGGGGAGCGCACAAGGGGCAAAAACACTGAAAACGAGCAAAAAACAGCAGAAACAATAAGAAAAGCACACAATCAGAAAAAACAAAATGGCACAATATACGATCGGGGAGACAGCAATCAGGGGGGCACAAAAGGGGCAGAAGCGCCGGCGGCGAGGTGCTGAAAAAAGCGAAAAAACGAAAAACACTTACGGGACGGCGGAAAGCGGCACACGGGTCAAGTGAAGCTAGTCAGAGCCCACTAGACCCCAGGGATGAGGCGCAGGAGGATGCCTGCGGGTGGAGGAGGGCCTCGAACACGCAAACAGCAGCGTGGTCAGGGGACAGAGGCAGGAGGCAGCAGGTTGGTGCTGCGGTCGTGGGGGGCGAGCTCAGGACCTGAAACAGGTCAGAGGTCGCTCACTCGCGACGCGCAGCGCCAGCCATTATGAAGGGAGGGGGGAGGGAGGAGCAGCTGGGAGGCGGGAGGGAGCGGCAAATGGGGGCGTGAGGGGGGCGGGCCGCAGGGAGGCAGCGGCAGGGAACGGGGAGCGCACAAGGGGCAAAAACACTGAAAACGAGCAAAAAACAGCAGAAACAATAAGAAAAGCACACAATCAGAAAAAACAAAATGGCACAATATACGATCGGGGAGACAGCAATCAGGGGGGCACAAAGGGGGCAGAAGCACCGGTGGCGAGGCGCTGAAAAAAGCGAAAAAACGAAAAACACTTACGGGACGGCGGAAAGCGGCACACGGGTCAAGTGAAGCTAGTCAGAGCCCACTAGACCCCAGGGATGAGGCGCAGGAGGATGCCTGCGGGTGGAGGAGGGCCTCGAACACGCAAACAGCAGCGTGGTCAGGGGACAGAGGCAGGAGGCAGCAGGTTGGTGCTGCGGTCGTGGGGGGCGAGCTCAGGACCTGAAACAGGTCAGAGGTCGCTCACTCGCGACGTGCAGCGCCAGCCATTAAGAAGGGAGGGGGGAGGGAGGAGCAGCTGGGAGGCGGGAGGCGGGAGGGAGCGGCAAATGGGGGCGCGAGGGGGGCGGGGCCGCAGGGAGTCAGCGGCAGGGAACGGGGAGCGCACAAGGGGCAAAAACACTGAAAACGAGCAAAAAACAGCAGAAACAATAAGAAAAGCACACAATCAGAAAAAACAAAATGGCACAATATACGATCGGGGAGACAGCAATCAGGGGGGCACAAAGGGGGCAGAAGCGCCGGCGGCGAGGCGCTGAAAAAAGCGAAAAAACGAAAAACACTTACGGGACGGCGGAAAGCGGCACACGGGTCAAGTGAAGCTAGTCAGAGCCCACTAGACCCCAGGGATGAGGCGCAGGAGGATGCCTGCGGGTGGAGGAGGGCCTCGAACACGCAAACAGCAGCGTGGTCAGGGGACAGAGGCAGGAGGCAGCAGGTTGGCGCTGCGTTCGTGGGGGGCGAGCTCAGGACCTGAAACAGGTCAGAGGTCGCTCACTCGCGACGCGCAGCGCCAGCCATTAAGAAGGGAGGGGGGAGGGAGGAGCAGCTGGGAGGTGGGAGGCGGGAGGGAGCGGCAAATGGGGGCGCGAGGGGGGCGGGGCCGCAGGGAGGCAGCGGCAGGGAACGGGGAGCGCACAAGGGGCAAAAACACTGAAAACAAGCAAAAAACAGCAGAAACAATAAGAAAAGCACACAATCAGAAAAAACAAAATGGCACAATATACGATCGGGGAGACAGCAATCAGGGGGAACACTGGAACATCCTTATAATTCCCTAGCATATGGTACCTAGGTACCCAGGGTATTGGGGTTTCAGGAGATCCCTAGGGGCTGCAGCATTCCTTTTGCGACCCATAGGGAGCTCAGAGAAATCTTACACAGGACTGCCACTGCAGTCTGAGCGAAATAAAGCACACGTTATTTCACAGCCATTTTACACTGCACTTAAGTAACTTATACGTCACCTATATGTCTTACCTTCACTTAGTGAAGGTTAGGTGCAAAGTTACTAAGTATGAGGGCACCCTGGCACTAGCCAAGGTGCCCCCACATAGTTTAGGGCAATTTCCCTGGACTTTGTCAGTGAGGGGACACCATTACACGTGTGCACTACATATAGGTCAATACCTATATGTAGCTTCACAATGGTAACTCCGAATATGGCCATGTAACATGTCTAAGATCATGGAATTGTCCCCCATGCCAAATCTGGTATTGGGGTCCCAATCCCATGCATCCCCAAGGCCCCACTATGGATCCCTGGCCAAACCAGCTACCTTCTTCTCTGCAACTACCACTGCTGCCAACCTACAGACAGGGTTCTGCCCTCCTGGGGTCTGGGCAGCCCAGTCCCAGGAAGGCAGAACAAAGAATTTCCTCTGAGAGAGGGTGTTACACCCTCTCCCTTTGGAAATAGGTGTTAAGGTCTGGGGAGGAGTAGCCTCCCCCAGCCTTTGAGAATGCTTCGAAGGATCTGTGCCCTCCTTGCATAAGCCAGTCTACACTGGTTCAGGAAACCCCCAGTCCCTGCTCTGGCGCGAAACTGGACAAAGGAAAGGGGAGTGACCACTCCCCTGTCCATTACCAGCCCAGGGGTGGTGCCCAGAGCTCCTCCAATGTGTCCCAGAACTCTGCCATCTTGAATCCAGAGGTGTGAGGGCACAATGGAGGCCTCTGAGTGGCCAGTACCAGCAGGTGACGTCAGAGACCCCTCCTGATAGGCGCTTACCTCACTAGGTGGCCAATCCTCCTCTGAGGGCTAATTAGGGTCTTTCCTGTGGGCTTTTCCTAAGATAACGACTTGCAAGAATTCACCAGAGTTCCTCTGCATCTCCCTCTTTGACTTCTGCCAAGGATCGACCACTGACTGCTCCAGGACACCTGCAAAACTGCAACAAAGTAGCAAGACCCAGACTGTCCAGTGGTCCAACTGTCCAAAGTTGGAGGAGATAATTCCTTGCCTCCCCTCTCCAGACAGTAATCCTGTGTACTACATGAACTGCAGCTACTAGGGCTTCTGTGCACTTTTGCAAGGAATCCTTCGTGCACAGCCTAGCCCAGGTCCCCAGCACTCTGTCCTGCATTGCTCAACTTGCTGATTTGACCACCGGCTTTTTGGGACCCTCTTGTGTAGTGTTGAGATGACCGCCGTGCTTAGTTTTCTTGAACCCGTGTTCAAGTACTTCTGTGGGTGCTGTCTTCTTGTACATGGGCTCTCTGTGTTGCTGAGGGACCCCTCTGTTGCCTCTTCCAAGTGGCGAACTTCTGGTCCTTCCTGGGCAGCACCCTTTATCTTTAACCGTGAGCTTTGCAGCTAGCGAGGCTTGTTTGCGGTCTTTCTCCAAAGAAACAATGCTGCATCCTCCAGCACTCCGTGGGACATCTTCTGCACAAAGGAGAAGTTCCTGGCATCTTTTGTTGTTGCAGAATCTTCAGCTTCTGTCACCTGGAGACAGCCATTTAGCACCTTCATCTGGGGTTTAATGGGCTCCTGCCCCCCGAACACTTTCACGACTCTTGGACTTGGTCCCCTTCTTTTGCAGGTCCTCAGGTCCAGGAATCAGTCTTCAGTGCTTTGCAGTCTGTTGTGGTCTTTGCAGAATCCTCTATCACAAGTGTAGTGTGTTTCTGGGGAAGTAGTATCACTTTACTCCTACTTTTCAGGGTCTTAGGGTGGGGTATGTTGGACAACCTTAGTGTTTTCTTACACTCCCAGCGACCCTCTACACACTACACTAGCCTAGGGGTCTATTCGTGGTTCACATTCCACTTTCAGAGTATATGGTTTGTGTTGCCCCAAGGCCCATTGTATCCTATTGTATTCTACAGTGTTTGCACTATTTTTCTAACTGTTTATTTACCTGATTTTGGTTTGTGTGTATATTTTGTGTATTTTACTTACCCCCTAAGGAAGTATATCCTCTGAGATATTTTTGGCACATTGTCACTAAAATAAAGTAGCTTTATTTTTAGTAACTGAGTATTGTGTTTCTTATGATATAGTGCTATATGATATAAGTGGTATAGTAGGAGCTTTGCATGTCTCCTAGTTCAGCCTAAGCTGCTCTGCTAAAGCTACCTCTATCAGCCTACGCTGCTAAAACACTAGAACACTACTAATCTACTAATCTACTAATAAGGGATAATTGGACCTGACACAAGGTGTAGGTACCATCAGGTACCCACTATCAGCCAGGCCAGCCTCCTACGTTGGTAGTGCAGCGGTGGGATAAGTACTTGTAACTGCTTTACCACTTTGTCATTGGTGCTTTTCATAAGAAAAACATATTCCAAATACTTACAAATATACAAAGTTAACAGTGTAACTCTCTTTCTGAAAACGTTCTAAAAAGTTTCTAAAAGTTTTGAAAAGTTTGAAAAGTTTCTAACCTTTTTTTTCTCTGTCCTAAACTCTTTCTTGGAACTATGTCTGTAGTAGAGGCCACTCCCAAAGTTGTCCAGACAACTTATGGCAATTTAAACTTTAAAAGTTTGAGGGGTCTCTGCATAGAGAGAAGTTTAAGCATTGGTAAGAACCCTACCAAAGATCTTCTCCTTAGCCTTCTCCTAGAAAGTGACCAGAACCAGTTGGGCCCATCCCAGGAACAGGAGGTAGAGGAGGAGGGTACCCAGGAAGAATCAGGGGAGGGCCCTGAGGTCTCTGGGGAGGGTTCCTCCAAAGACCTGTCAGAAAACAGGCCATCTAGTGAAGCTGGTAGTGGGAAGAGGTCACACACTAGTAGGGCACCTTTCACTCCAGAAGGCCAGGTAACTAAGGTTCAGCCAGTTAGAGACTTGTCCACTTCTGCCAATTCCCACATCACCTCTGTGTCAGAGCATTCCCAAGCCTCCCACCCTGAGGATAACACCCTAGACAGTGAACTCAGAAAGCTGAGGTTGGAAGAGGCTAGACTGAGGCTGAGAAAGCAACAGTTAGCCTTAGACAGGGAGTCTCTGGATGTAAAGAGGGAAAGACAGACGTTGGGGTTAGTTCCCCATGGTGGATGCAGCATTGTTCTTGATAGTAATCCAGGAAGGGAACACAATTCAAGAAACCTGCACAAATGTGTCCCTCCTCACAAGGAGAGGGATGACATAAACAAGTGGTTTACTGCACTTGAGAGGACCTGTATGGTACAGTTGGTCCCTCAAAGGCTGAGGGCTGCTATCTTATGGCTATCTTTCAATGGTAAGGGTAGGGATAGGCTCCTTACTGTCAGAGAAAGTGATATCAACAGCTACAAAGTTTTGAAAGATGCACTCTTTGTAGACTGTTCTGTGAAGGCCTTGGAGGGATGGTTACATGGCAGTAAGGTGACTGACTATGAAAGCCTATATAAGCGTATGCTGAGAGAGCATATTTTGAATAATTGTGTGTCTGATTTGTTACATCAGTACTTGGTAGACTCAAATCTGACCTCTCCCCAAGAATTGGGAAAGAAGGCAGACAAATTGGTCAGAACAAGAGTGAACAGAAAGGTTCATACAGGTGGTGACAAGGATGGCAAGAAGAAGGACGGCAAGTCTTCTGACAAGGGATGGGACAAAGATAAAATGCATTCTGAGCCTTCATCAGGCCCACAAAAATCCTGTGAGGGAAGTGGGTCCAAATCCTCTTCTAACAATCAAAAGAAGCGAGGGTGTTATTTATGTAAGAGTAAGGGCCATTGGGCAAGGGATTCCACTTGTCCAAAGAAAAACACCAAGGCTCCCACTACCACAACCCCAACTGCATCCTCTAGTGGCCCCAGTAATAGCTGTGGTGGTGGGAAGTCTACTATAAATAGCCAATCAAAGGGGGAAGCTGGGCTAACCATTGGTAATGTAGTTGGGGTTGGTCTTGTTAGGGAGACCACAGAGGCTGTTTTAGTCTCTGATGGTGGTATTGACTTTTCTACCTTGGTTGTTTGTCCCCTTAATATGGGTAAGTACAAGCAACTTCCCCTAATAAATGGTGTTGAGGTTGAGGCCTACAGGGATACAGGAGCCAGTGTCACTATGGTGATTGAGAAACTGGTTCACCCTGATCAACTCCTACTTGGTCAGCAGTACCAAGTGACTGATGCGCATAACAACACTTTTAGTCACTCCACGGCTGCTGTGAATCTCAGCTGGGGGGTTACTGGTCCAAAGAAAGTTGTGGTAGCCACTGATTTACCTGTAGACTGCTTACTATGTAATGATTTGGAGACATCAGCTTGGGCTGAAGTGGAGTTGGAGGCTCATAAAGTAATGCTGGGCATTCCAGGGCAGATCTTTGCTCTCACAAGGACTCAGGCCCAGAAGCAAAGAGGACAGGGAAGCTTGGATCCTAGAACAATGGACCAAGTGCTCCCAAAAGCTAGGGGTAGAAAGGGTAAATCCTTGCCCACTATCCCTCCCTCTCCAGAAGATTCCCCTTTTGAGGAAGAGGAATCCTCTCCCTGTGCAGAACTTACACCAGATGAGCTGGCAACAGACACTGCTGAGCTTTTGGATGCAGGGGGGCCTGCTAGGGAAGAGCTGAATATGGCACAACAGACCTGTGCCACACTAGAGGGTTTAAGACAGCGAGCTGTCAAACAGCAAAATGGGGATATCACTGATAGCAATAAGGTCTATTAGGAAGATAACCTCATGTACACTAAGTCAAGGGACCCTAAACCTGGAGCTGCCAGGAGATTAGTCATCTCTTTGCAGTATAGGGAGTTTCTTCTGACCTTGACACATGATATTCCTTTGGCATTTGGGCCAGAGTAAAACGTGGGACAGACGTGTTCCATTGTTTCACTGGCCTCACATGTCAGAGGACACTAAGGAGTTATGTCGCTCCTGTGTGACCTGCCAAGCCAGTAGCAAGACTGGTGGCACACCTAAGGCCCCTTTAATTCCCCTTCCAGTGGTTGGGGTGCCCTTTGAAAGGGTAGGGGTTGACATAGTTGGCCCCCTTGACCCTCCAACAGCTTCAGGCAATAGGTTTATCCTTGTGGTAGTAGACCATGCCACTAGGTATCCTGAAGCTATACCCTTAAGGACCACTAAAGCTCCTGCTGTGGCAAAAGCCCTCCTGGGAATCTTTTCCAGAGTGGGTTTTCCTAATGAAGTGGTGTCAGACAGATGTGGTAACTTCATGTCTGCATACCTCAAAGCTATGCGGAAGGAGTGTGGTGTAACTTACAAGTTCACTACTCCTTATCATCCACAAGCAAATGGTCTGGTTGAGAGGTTTAATACAACTCTCAAAGGTATGATCATGGGACTCCCTGAAAAACTCAGAAGGAGATAGGATGCCCTGTTGCCATGCCTTCTTTTTGCTTACTGGTAGGTTCCCCAAAAAGGAGTGGGCTTTAGCCCCTTTAAACTCCTCTTTGGACACCCTGTAGGAGGTCCCCTTGCTCTTGTGAAAGAGGGTTGGGAACAACCTTTAAAAGCTCCCAAGCAAGACATTGTGGACTATGTACTTGGCCTAAGATCCAGAATGGCAGAGTACATGACAAAGTCCAGTAAAAACCTTCAGGCCAGCCAAGAGCTCCAAAAGCAATGACATGACCAGAAGGCTGTCCTGACTCAGTACCACCCAGGACAGAAGGTGTGGGTATTGGAGCCTGTGGCCCCAAGAGCACTCCAGGAAAAATGGAGTGGACCCCATCTCATTGTTGAAAAGAAAGGTGAGGTCACCTATTTGGTAGACCTGGACACTGCCAGGAGTCCCCTTAGAGTGCTCCATATCAATCGCCTAAAACCTTTCTATGACAGGGCTGACAACCCTGCTCATTGCAACTGATGTGGGGCAGGATGAAGAGAGTGATCATCTCCTCTCCCTGACCCCTTCTCCCCTACTGAAGCTGATGGCTTAGTGGAGGGAGTTGTACTTGCAGATTGCCTTACTGCTGAGCAGAAGGACAACTACATAAATCTCCTAGACCAGTTCTCTGACCTCTTCTCACTGATACCAGGTACAACTACCTGGTGTGAGCACACAATCAACACTGGAGACAGCTTCCCTGTAAAAAGTAATATTTATAGGCAACCTGACCATGTCAGAGATTGCATAGAACAAGAGGTACAGAGCATGTTAGAGCTGGGAGTGATTGAGCCTTCTGAAAGCCCATGGGCTAGTCCAGTGGTGCTTGTCCCTAAACCTCATACTAAAGATGGTAAAAAGGAAATTGTGTTGACTATAGAGGACTCAGGGGGTCATTATGAACATGGCGGCGGTGAACAGAATCCCGCCGGTGGCGGAAAATAGAAACCCGCCATATAATGATTGAAAAACCCAACTCTGCCAAACAATCACAGACCACCACTCCCCGCTAGCACCCTGTCAGGGGGAATCCTGGCCCACCCCACCCCACCCCGCCACCGCCAAGCACACCCACATCCCGCCCTCCCAAAAATTATGCACAAATCACCTCGGTGGGCAGTGGAGGCATGATGACCATTGGTGGCTGCGACCGCCACGGGCGTCAAGTGGACTCAAGTGCACACATTGGCTAGGTCTATCACCCACACACCTGACACACATCCAGAACCCCCTAAAACACCCCCAGACACATCCCACAATCCTTTGCAATGAAACCAGGACCAGAAGACGGAGAGCACCAGAGCCAGACAGCAAACGCCAGCATACAGGACACGCATATCGATCCACACAGGAGCACCCATACCCCGTTCCCAGTCCCGATGCCATCCACCACCCTCACCTTGTCCCCCCACAAAAATCCACGCTTCACCGAAAGGGAGCTAAGGACCATGGTGGATGAGATCCTGAAGGAAGAGCCACAAATATTCGGGTCCGAGGTGCAGCACACACCCATCGCCCAGAAATTGGAGTTGTGGCAGACCACTGTCAACAGGGTGAATGCAGTGGGACACCATCCACATACCAGGGATGACATCCAGAAGAGATGGAACGACCTGCGGGGGAAGGTCCATGGCATGGCATCCAGGCACCACATCGCAGTGCAGAAGACTGGGGGAGGACGGCCACCAACACCACCCGACTACACGAACTAGGAGGAGAAGGTACTCGCCATCCTGCACCCAAAGGGACTCACTGGACTCACTGGTGGAATGGACTCGGGTAAGTCATCTACAATTACCCCATGTACAACACATCTGCAATGCATGCACCACCCCACCCCACCGACACCCACCTCGACCCACACCCCACCCAGCCATTACCCACTACATCCACCACCCAGCATTACCCACAACTCACTACCAGGCCCACATCACCACTCCAGCTGTGCACAGCCACCCACCCCTGCACGTACCCACAATGAAATAATACCCCCCACTACAATGTAACCCCACCACTGCCACTAAATGCAATGTCCACCTCACAAAGGCACCCTGGAAGGCCACTGAAAGTCACACTAGCACAACATTGCACAGTTCTGTACACCTCAAATCCTCAGGCATATGTAACAGACATGTCTATGTCCCCCAACAGGCACCACCACCCATGCAACCCTAATGGAGGGGACAAGGAGTGCCACAGCACTGCAGGGAGACAGAGGCACGTCACAAGATCTTGGCGAAGGACCCCTGGACACTAATGAGCAGGCAGGCCCCTCACACAGCCCTGGATGCTCACCATGCAGCAGCCCCACCCAGGAAACCACTGTCACCCCTAACACCCAGTCAAAACCAGCAGGCCAGGGGAGGCGTACCCACACCAGTGTACCCAGGGCACAGACAGGTGGAACACAGCTCCAGAGGCCATATTCTCCCACTCCCAACATGCAGGAAAGGTGAGGGTCCCAGTACAAGTGGCACGTCAAGACCTGCGCAGGGGACACAGCCACAGGGGGCTAGGGCAAGTTCAAGTGCAGGCCACCAGATGGATGCAGCAGCCCAGGACATCATTGCAGAGGTATTAGGGGCCTACCAACATACCCAAGACAGGTTGGCACAGGTTGTGTCCACCCGGGAGCAAAGTCAGAGGATGCAGCAGCAACAACACCAACAGGCCATGAAGCAGTGGAAAGAGCACAATGCTACAATGGCCACCATTGCTGGAGCACTGTTGCAGTTGGTCAACAAACAGTCAGACACCCACACCGGACAAGAGGCCCCCACAACAGCCCTGGAAAACCAGCAACAGATGACCCAAGCAGCAGAAACAGCACAGGAAATACCCTCCCAGGAATCTCAAGGGCCAACCATGCCACCCCAAGAAGCTCCACAGCAGGCGCCCAAACGTAGTCTCAGGCCAAGATATGGCACTGGAAGCCCAGCTAAGAACAAGCCCAACTCCAACAATTGACACTGCTACAACTGCAAAGCAACCATCCCACCCATTCACCAACAACACTTGGCTGAGGGCAAATTGAAGTACTATACTACAAATAGGATCCACCTATGACCTCCAACAGGGCTGCCCCAAAGTCGGTTTTAAGGACACCCAACCCTTACGACTTCCATCACTGTATATAGTACAATTCACTGTATTCGACCAATAATACACATTTCTCACCTGTAACACTGTCCCCTGTCTTCAATGTTGAACAAAGTGGAGTATGGATGCAACTGGCAGAGAACAACTTTATTGTCAATTTGTGCTTGGTGGTGGTAATGTTTGTTTCAAATTAGGCAAGGAGGGAATGCATATATTGTCTGTCAGTACCATGCAGAAGAGGTCCATGTCTTGCCTATCATGACCAATCCCCCCTATATGACATGGCACACTGACAGTTTCAGTCACTAACCACAATTACAGGCTTAAGTCCCTGACCGTTATTGGAAGTAGAGTTGTATCAGTTGGTTCCTGGAATTGACATCTTCCCCTTCCTCATCCTCACAATCACTCTCCTAACCTCTCTGAGTAGCTGATCAGGACCTATTGCACCCTCCACCTCCAAAAGGGGGACAGAATGTCTCACAGCCATGTTGTACAGCATGCAGCAGGCCACCACTATTCTACACACCTTATCAGGTCCGTAGGCTAGGGAACCCCCAGAGATGTGTAGACACCGGAATCTAGCCTTCAGGAGACCTATAGTACACTCTATCACCCTCATAGTACTTCCATGGGCCTCATTGTAATTCCTCTCTGCATCCGTCCTGGGATTCCTCACTGGTGTCAGGAGCCAACGCAAGTTTGGATAGCCAGAATCACCTAGAAAAAGGGTCAATACAGAGTTGTCATTGTAATGTCCCTTAGTCAGACAGGCAGGTTTTCTGCAATGTGTAAGTTAGTGACAGGCAAACTTACCTATGATCCACCCTCTGTCCTCTTGTAGTTGTTCCATCTTCTGTGGCACACTACTGTTCCTCAAAACAAATCAATCATGGACTGAACCCAGAAACATGGCATTCACATGGGTAAATGTACTGGTATGCAGTACATCCCAATTGGATGTTCATGGAGTGAAAGTTTTTACTGTTTCTGTACACCTGTTCACTCACTCTTGGGGGGATGATAGCTATGTGGGTGCCATTGATGGCACCTATGACATGGGAATGTTTGCAAGTCAGACTTGATGGCAGGGAGGTCAGCACTTTGGGGGGATCGCACATAGGATTGCAGATGTTGTACAAATGCATTCAGAAATCTTGTCAGTACCTGGCTGAACATTGGCTGTGAGAAACAAGCACCCATGCCCACTGTCACTTGAAATGAGCCTGTGGCCAGGAAGTGGAGTGCGGAGAGCACCTGCACCTCAGTTGGAATGGCATGCTGATTACAATTTCCGGGAGTCAGTGCAGGATCCAGTAATGCACAAAGGCCCTGAATAGTTGCACGTGTGAGTCTGTAAGTGATAATGATCTGACGCTCCACCATGGTGCCCATATCCACAAGTGGTCTGTACACTGATGGTGCCCTTCCTCGCCACAAGGGTCGGTACCTATGAGGGGTTACAAAAAGGAGTGATATGCATACATACTTTGGCATATTTGCTAAATACATGCAGTGCATTGTTCATAGTAGTGTCTGTACAATAACTGCAACCTGACAGATGTACATGTACATCACTAGGAGGGAACAGAGTCAATCATGTGTGCTGCTATACGCAATGGATAGAGGCCTAGGTGCTTCATGTGGCTAGTAGGCCCTGCATTGTGAGTAGTATTAATTTCAAGATGCGTAGGTGATGGAAAAATGTCTGCCCTTGTAGTTCTGCCCCTTCGTTGTGGAAGTGACCTAATACTGCTAGCGGTTGACGTCATAGTGTACGGCGGTGTTGACCGCTGTTCGCACCCTCATTGGCTAACATGGATGCCAATGGGGAATCCTGGCATATCATGATCGCTGCCGGCGGTGACAGTGTGTACCGCCATGGAACGTACGCGTCCACTCTGTGTACTGCTGTCGCCTGCTTCTGGCTATGGATGTTCCACGTGGTGCAGGGGAAAGGGCCCCCGCCTTCACCCAGGAAGAACTGGAGAAGCTAGTGGAAGGGGTCCTGCCCCTGTATGACAGACTCTACGGACGGCCAGAGGTACAGGTGAGTCTGGGTTTGGGGGGCACTGTGTGAGTAATGGATGGAGTGGATTGCACATATGTGTGCTCCTGTGAGCCAGGATGGGCCATGGTGCATGGAATGCTGCGTGCCACTGTCCTGCATGTCTGAGAATACTGTCAGTCCTATGTTTGACAATCTGCCAGCCGTTCCCATCGGGCAAGTGCCTGACCTCTGTGTTCCATTTCTGTGTCACCCTACTAGGTCATCGCCCACCAGAAGAGGGCACATTGGCATGCCATCGCCAAGGAGGAATGGACCCTGGGGGTCTACAACCGGCAGACCACCCACTGTCGAAAGAGGTGGGAGGACCTGCAGCGTTGGGCGCGAAGGATCACTGAGGCCCAGCTGGGGAAGTCCTCCCAACGTGGAAGGGGTGCCCGTCAGGCACTGACCCCCCTCATGCGTAGGATCCTGGTGGTGGCGTTCTCAGATCTGGATGGGCGTTTGAAGGCTGCACAGCAGTCACAAGGGGGTGAGGACTCACAGACCATACTTCAGTGTGGAAGGATGAGTGTGTGTGCCATAGGGCTCATGCTGCTTAGTGTGGGGAATTTGACTGGTGTCCATCTACTGTATGTTCCCCAAAGGGTGGTGGGGTGTCCCTGTCAGGTTTCACCTACCTCAGCTCCAATACTATTTCAGGGGATGGATGTAGGTCAGTATTCTGCTCAGTAGTCAGGGGCATGGCCATGGGCATAGTGCACGGTGCTGCCTGTTGGGTGTGTCTGCTGGGTGGGTGTATGTCTGGCCATTGTGTATCAGCATTCAGCTATTTACAAGTGTCTCTCCTGCTTTGCCTCCCCATCCCTGTTTTTTTCTGTTGGTTTGGTACAGCATCAACATCAGGCGAGGGAGCTGAGGGATCGGCAAGTGGGGAGGCAGCGGCCCACGGATCCTCTGAGGCAGAGACAACGGATGCCCAGGGGACCAGTAGGTGGGAGGGCGAGGGGACTTCCACGGGGGAGGCTACTACCACATGAGGTAGTGACTCTGAGACCTCCTCCGATGGGGGTCCTCTGGCGGTAGCAGACACTAGTGGACACACCACTACAGTGAAATCTTCCGCCACCCCCATACCATCACCGCCCTCCCTTCTGCTCCCCACCGAGTTGCACGTGCCCACCCACCTTTCTGGGTATCCTTCGCCCCAGGCACCTCCTCCCCTACCCCAGTCAGCCCTGCTGCCCTCACAGAAGATGCTATTGATCTCCTGAGAACCATCTCTGTAGGGCAGACAACCATCGTCAATGCCATCCAGGGTCTGGCATCAGAGGTGCAGCAGACTAATGCCTATCTGGATGGCATTCACGGTGCCATGTCTGCCCTACAGAGATCTTTTCAGGCTCTGGCCTCCTCTTGGACGGCAGCCAGTTTCCCTGGCCATTCCGTCCCCCCTCCAATCTCCTCTACCCTTTCCAGCATCCCACTCCCTTCACCCGTCCAAAGCACACAATTAGACCCGCATACAGGCACAACAACACACAAGAAGCTCACTTCAAAACACAAGTACCACACCTCCCACCACAAGCATACTGCACACACAACAACTTCCACTTACCCCAGTGTGCCCACCTCTTCCGCCTCCCTGTCTGTCCCCTCTACATCCACACCCTCATGTACTGCACCTTCACTCACTGTTACTGCTCCTCTTCCTGCACTCACCACAATAGCAGACAGCCATGCATGCACCCCATACACCACACCTGCACTCACCACCTCTACTGTAGTTGACACATGCAGCACATTCACCAGACTTGCAGACACCCACTCAACATACATCCACACTAGCTGTCTGTCTTCTCCCACTGTGTCCACCCCCCACCTCCCAAAACACACAAACGCACCAAGACACCCACCCATCAGACATCCACCACACCACAGCATACTGAGCAGTTACCTGCACCCACTACACACACACACACCTACACCCCATACATCAACTCCCTCTGCCTCCACTCCCACGCCCTTATCCACACCGACCCCAATTGCTCCCAAGAAACTTTTACTCTCCAGTGCAGACCTGTTCCAACCCACTGGCCCACCCCGTCTTGTCCCCAAATGTGCCCACCTCCTTTCCCTTTCCGCTCCTTCTACATCACAGCCCACCCCGGTACAGCCTTCCCATTCCTGTGCCACTTCCCCGGTGAAGAAGAAGGCCCGCTCAGAGCCCAGGCCATCTAGCTCCACCCGAGCCAAACAGCCCCCACCCCTTCAAAGGAGAAGACCACCCCCCCTCCAACCTCCTCACGCAAGTCAAAGACCCACCCCGTTGAAAACCCCCCCACCCACCTGCCTGGATCCCCATGTGGTGTCCTGTTCTGTGGAGTACCCAGCCCTTGTGGGAGTCAGGTGTGGCCAGTTGTGGCCAAGGACAATGTGAATTTTATGGACTGGCCATAGGCCCTGTTGGCACTGTTTAGCTCAGTGAGCTACTAATTAAAGTTTCTGTGTGGCCTGTATTTGGGCTATTGTATGTACTATGGTCAAGTTGCAGTGGCCTTCAGTCGGGTACATACCTCTTGGTGTGGGGTGTATGACTTGTGCTGCTGGGAAGGGTTGGGGGCGTTGCAGAGTGGGTGGAGTGGGTGGGTATGTAACTGTGTCCTTTCCTACCTTGTGTCGTAGGTTGCGGTACTTACCGTCGTCGTCTTCGTTGGCGGTCTTGGTTGTGTAGGTATATGGCAAATAGGAAGGCTGGCATGATCAGCAGCTCTCTGTCCATGGCTGCCGCTGCACGTTTTGTGGAACTCTGGTGAGTATTTCCTTCTATTTGTTTAATTTCTGCCTGGCTTTGTGTTGCGGGGGTTCACAATTTGATGGGTGGGTTGGGCCTTTCCGACGGCCTGTGGGCAGACTCTGCCGTCATCAGCGGGGCTCCTTTCCTGGCGGTGGGTGGTGTGCGGGATGCGTGTGTTTCGTTTGGATCATTATTTGGCTGTCCGGCCCGCTCCTCTGTTGGCGGTTTCTACCGCCACCGCCGGCAGAGCGGAACAGACCGCCATGTTCATAATGAGGTCCTCAATCCGGTAACCAAAACTGATGCTCACCCTATACCCAGGGCAGATGAGCTCATAGATACACTGGCTTCTGCCAAGTACTGTATCTAAGCACTTTTGTCTTAACTGCAGGGTACTGGCAGATTAAGTTGTCAGAAGATGCTAAACCTGTGGAGAAGTGTGGCACAATGGTTAGAGCGGCAGACCCTGATGCGGAGATCTGGTCTGGGACCAGGGTTCAATTTCTGCCTTGGCAGGTCTTGGGCTCAGTTCCCTTGGACCAGATAATTCTCACCTTGGTACCTAATCTAATTAATGGGTCCCACTCTGGGCAATAGCTTGTTTAATCTCCACAATGGCCCAGACAGCGCTTGGATACCTGGCTTCACCCTGGGGTTGCCCAGGAGTGGGTGCCTCACAGGGAAAAGCCAGGAGGGGTTCTACAGCGGTATGCGTACAGCGCCCTGAGACATTAACAGGTGAGTAGTGTGCTACACAAGTGCGAAGTTTAAGACAGCATATTCCACCACTGGAGGGCACTATCAGTTCACTGTTATGCCCTTTGGTTTGAAAAATGCACCTGCTGCTTTTCAGAGGTTGGTGAACACAGTCCTGCAAGGGTTGGAAGCCTTTAGTGCAGCATATCTAGATGATATAGCTGTCTTTAGCTCCACCTGGGATGATCACCTATGGAAAGTTTTGGAGGCCCTGCAAAAGGCAGGCCTTGCTATCAAGGCTTTAAAGTTCTAGATAGGGCAGGGAAAAGTGGTTTATCTGGGCCACCTGGTAGGTGGGGAACAGATTGCACCACTGCAGGGGAAGATCCAGACCATTATGGAATGGGCTCCCCCTACAACTCAAACCCAGGTGAGAGCCTTCTTGGGCCTCACAGGGTACTATAGGAGGTTCACTAAGAACTATGGCTCCATTGCAGCCCCTCTTAATGACCTCACAGGCAACAAGATGCCTAAAAAGGTATTGTGGACAGCTAGCTGTCAAAAGGCTTTTGATGGGCTAAAACAGCCCATGTGCTCTGCACCCGTCCTAAAAAGCCCTTGTTACTCCAAAAAATTCATAGTCCAGACTGATGCTTCTGAATTAGGGGTAAGGGCAGTTCTATCACAGCTTAACACTGAGGGTGAGGATCAACCTGTTGCTTTTATCAGCAGGAGGTTGACCCCTAGAGAAAAGCGTTGGTATGCCATAGAGAGGGAGGCCTTTGCTGTGGTATGGGCACTGAAAAGTTGAGACCATACCTGTTTGGTACTCACTTTATTGTTCAGACACACCACAAACCTCTATTATGGCTTCAACAAATGAAACGTGAAAACCCTAAATTGTTGAGGTGGTCGATCTCCCTACAGGGAATGGACTATACAGTGGAACATAGACCTGGGAGTACCCACTCCAATGCAGATGGACTCTCCAGATATTTCCACTTAGACAATGAAGACTCATCTGGGCAAGGTTAGCCTTATTGTCCCTCGTTTGGGGGGGTTGTGTAGGAAAGTACCATCTTGCCTGGCATGTCACCCCCTTTTTTACATGTGTGTAAGTTTGTTTTTGCCTGTCTCACTGGGATCCTGCTAGCCAGAACCCCAGTGCTCATAGTTTGTGGCCTGAATGTGTGTACCTGTGTAGTGACTAACTCCCTCACTGAGGCTCTGCTAACCAGAACATCAGTGCTTATGCTCTCTCTGCTTTTAAAATTGTCACTATAGGCTAGTGACCATTTTCACCAATTCTAATTGGCACACTGGAACACCCTTATAATTCTCTAGTATATGGTACCTAGGTACCCAGGGTATTGGGGTTCCAGGAGATCCCTAGGGGCTGCAGCATTTCTTTTGCCACCCATAGGGAGCTCAGACAAATCTTACACAGGACTGCCACTGCAGCCTGAGTGAAATAACGCACACATTATTTCACAGCCATTTTACACTGCACTTAAGCAACTCATAAGTCACCTATATGTCTTACCTTCACTTAGTGAAGGTTAGGTGCAAAGTTACTAAGTGTGAGGGCACCCTGGCACTAGCCAAGGTACCCCCACACAGTTCAGGGCAATTTCCCTGGACTTTGTGAGTGCGGGGGACACCATTACACATGTGCACTACATATAGGTCAATACCTATATGTTGCTTCACAATGGTAACTCTGAATATGGTGATGTAACATGTCTAGGATCATGGAATTGTCCCCCCATGCCAAATCTGGTATTGGGGTGCCAATCCCATGCATCGCCGGGGCTCCACTATGGACCCTGGGTACTGCCAAACCAGCTCTCTTGGGTTTTCTCTGCAGCTACTGCTGCTGTCCTCCCACAGACAGGGTTCTGCCCTCCTGGGGTCTGGTTAGCCCCTTCCCAGGATGGCAGAACAAAGAATTTCCTCTGGGAGAGGGTGTTACTCCCTCTCCCTTTGGAAACAGGTGTTAAGGTCTGGGGAGGAGTAGCCTCCCCCAGCCTCTGGAAATGCTTTGAAGGCACAGATGGTGCCCTCCTTGCATAAGCCAGTCTACACTGGTTCAGGGAACCCCCAGTCCCTGCTCTGGCGTGAAACTGGTCAAAGGAAAGGGGAGTGGCCACTCCCCTGTCCATCACCACCCCTGGGGTGGTGCCCAGAGCTCCTCCAGTGTGTCCCAGACCTCTGCCATCTTGAATCCAGAGGTGTGAGGGCACAATGGAGGCCTCTGAGTGGCCAGTGCCAGCAGGTGACCTCAGAGAACCCGCCTGATAGTTGCTTACATCAATAGGTGGCCAATTCTCCTCTGAGGCCTATTTAGGGTCTCTCCTGTAGGCTTTTCCTCAGATAACTACTTGCAAGAATTCACCAGAGTTCCTCTGCATCTCCCTCTTCAACTTCTACCAAGGATCGACTGCTGACTGCTCCAGGACGCCTGCAAAACTGCAACAAAGTAGCAAGAAGACTACCAGCAACATTGTAGCACCTAATCCTGCCCGCTTTCTTGACTGTTCCCTGGTGGTGCATGCTTTGGAGGCTGTCTGCCTTCACCCTGCACTGGAAGCCAAGAAGAAATGTCCTGTGGGTCAACGGAATCTTCCCACTGCTCCAGCAGGCACCAAACTGCAGAGTCACCGGTACTCTGGGACCCCTCTCATCCTGACGAGTGTGGCCCCTGGAACACAGGTGCTGGATTCAAGTGACCCAGACTGTCCAGAGGTCCAACTGTCCAAATTTGGTGGAGGTAAGTCCTTGCCTCCCCTCTCCAGAGAGTAATCCTGTGTACTGCGTGAACTGCAGCTGCTAGGGCTTCTGTGTACTTTTGTCAGGAATCCTTCGTGCACAGCCTAGCCCAGGTCCCCAGCACTCCGTTCTGCATTGCTCAACTCAGTGTGTTGACCACCGGCTTCGTGGGACCCTTGTAGTGTTGAGATGACTGCTGTGCTCAGTTTTCTTGAACCTGTGTTCAAGTACTTCTGCGGATGCTGCCTTCTTGTGCGTGGGCTCTCTATGTTGCTGAGGGACCCCTTTGTCTCCTCTTCCAAGTGGCGACCTCCTGGTCCTTCTTGGGCCCAGGCAACACCATTTATCTTCAACTGCAACCTTTGCAGCTAGCAAGGCTTGTTTGCAGTCTTTCTCCAAATAAACAATGCTGCATCCTCCAGCACTCCATAGGCCATCTTCTGTACAAAGAAGAAGGTCCTGGCATCTTTCGTTGTTGCAGAATCTTCAGCTTCTTCCACCTGGAGGCAGCCATTTTGTACCTTCATCCGGGGTTCAGTGGGCTCCTGCCCCCACAAGACACTTTCACGACTCTTGGACTTAGTCCCCTTCCTTTGTAGGTCCTCAGGTCCAGGAATCCATCTTCAGTACTTTGCAGTCTGTTGTGGTCTGTGCAGAATTCTCTATCATGAGTTTAGTGTGTTTCAGGGGAAATAGTATCACTCTACTCCTACTTTTCAGGGTCTTGGGGCAGGATATCTTGGACAATCTTAGTGTTTTCTTACACTCCCAGTGACCTTCTACACACTACACTAGCCTAGGGATCCATTCGTGGTTCGCATTTACTTTCAGAGTATATGGTTTGTGTTGCCCCAGGCCCAGTGCATCCTATTGTAGTCCACAGTTTTTGCACTATTTTTCTAACTGTTTACTTACCTGATTTTGGTTTGTGTGGATATTTTGTGTATTTTACTTACCCCCTAAGGGAGTATATCCTCTGAGATATTTGTGGCACCATTGTCACTAAAATAAAGTAGCTTTATTTTTTAGTAACTCTGAGTATTGTGTTTCTTATGATATAGTGCTATATGATATAAGTGGTATAGTAGGAGCTTTGCATGTCTCCTAGTTCAGCCTAAGGTGCTCTGCTATAGCTACCTCTATCAGCCTAAGCTGCTGTAACACTATTAATCTACTAATAAGGGATAACTGGACCTGGCACAAGGTGTAAGTACCATCAGGTACCCACTATAAGCCAGGCAAGCCTCCTACAAACTCACTGTGTGATCTTCCCACCTGAACAATACAATAGCCCACAATAACCCCACTTACCCATCCATGCATTAAAAAGATAACATAATCATCATGGTGCAGAAGAGTCAATGTCTGACTCTATTTCAGTGTCTCGCACTAGTGCACACAAGTCCAAGAATTTTTGGTCTGTCCTCAGTCTTTGACAATAAATCCACTAACTCTGCGTTTTCTCTTTAAGTCTAGTTAACTGTGATGAATAATTATTGTTTCTGATGAATCCGACAGCTGGAGTTCACCTCATTAGAATAGGTGGGAGTGGGGCCTTGCTTTGTAATAATGATGTCTGCCCTGTTAACACTAGACAAAATCAGTAATACCACCACCTTTAATAAGAAGGCCCTTTTAGGAAACCCTGCAATAAGGTTTGGGAAGATTTTAGAAAGGTACCATCACCTAATCAATTCAGGTAAGAAACAACTAGATGAGTCTGTTTACTTTTAGTTAAGTTTTTCTCTGGAAGGAGAGATAAATTACATTTTTCTCTATATTGGCAGACCCCTTCACAGGCTGTAGGACGAGAGCAATTACTACACTCAGTACTTCTATACTGCTGTATAATCGATTGATGGCTGGGTGCTGCAAAACCTTATCAAGTGAAACAATTTAAAATTAAACTGTTCCAATACAGCATAACTGGACTGCAGGAAGAAGTAAGTAACCTACAGAAGAAGAATACTAGATCTAAATAATACATGGCAAGGAACTTAGGGTAGAGAAATTTTAGGAGAACAACAGTACACTCAACAATGCTATAATAAATTATACTATGCCAACTAGCAGTAGAAAGACAGTTCATTAATGATCACAAAGAAAAAAGTAAAACCCATTTATTTTAGAGACCAACCCTCTCCACCCAAAACATGCTCACCACTCCTCAAGCCACAATGTCCCAAAAAGTAGGTCCAAACTTAAAGTCCAATGTAAAAAATCCCTTGCCCCAACTTTGTGCCCCCACCCTCTCCACCTACCACATGCCCTCCCACCAAAACAAAAAAATCTGTTTTCGGGCCAAGTCCTGCTGCCCTTGCTGGAGCCGTGACATCTTGTGTATGAGGTGTGTCAGCCATTGGAAGCACAGTGGAGGAGATGGTGATTTATATGATCCGAGGAAGGGAGGGTGGTGGTGCGGTTGGCAGTTGAGGAAGCTGGCTGCAGGTGGCAGCAGCGGTGGCACGGCTGAGTTGGAAATGGGCCTGGCTGATGGCCTGAGGTAAAATAAGAAAACAAAAATTGTGATGCTCACTTGAAACACTTGTTTATAGTTATACAATCTTTATTGGCACATTACAGTAGCAGAACAACCTTAGAGACATTGGTGGTCATTACAACCCTGGCGGTCGATGTTAAAGCGGCGGTAAGACCGCCAACAGGCCGGCAGTAAAAATTTAGCAATTACGACCGTGGCAGAAACCGCCAACAAAGACAGCCACTTTAACACTCCGACCGCCACGGCGGTACAAACAAACAGCTTGGCGGTCGCCGCCAACAGACAGGCGGGAGACAATGTACCGCTTACACTATTATGACAGGCCAATCCGCCACCTTTTCCGGGGCAGATTCACCGTGGATAAAAACACGGCGGAAACAGGAATCCCAAAGGAAAAACGCTCACCTCTACACACTCCACGAGGAACGAGGACGCCATGGACCCGGAACTCCAAATTCTCTCTGCAATAGTCTTCCTGCTCCTCTACCAGGTACACGAACGCCGGTGGCGAAGACCACGGTGAGTACTGCACCTACGACACAGGGGAGGGGGGAGGGAAAAAACAGGGGACACACGCAACACCCCCACCCCCACCCTCACCCACTACAACACACACACTAATGCATATCAATACATCACAGTTACACCCCCCAAACACCCCGGATGAATGCAAAGACACTAGAAAATGAGTGTAACCATTGGAATATATTAAAAGCAAGTAGGCAGAAATATATATATATATACACCATGTACATACTATATACCAAACATAGTAGTCCAGGTAGTGCTCTAAGAAAGTTCGTGGAACACTGGGACCACACGGTATGGGCGAGGCCCACACAAGATCCCCGACCATGACGGGGAGAACACTGCAGGGGCATCAGACAGCAACTAAACATGCACCTCAGGGGGGGAAAGGGGCGCACCTCAGCTGCTTGAGTGCATGATGCCACATCCACGAGGGGGCCACATGCCCACTGTTCAATCCTGGGGAGTGCAAAGCCACAGTCTCTCAAGTCTCTACAGTGGGTGGTTTGCCCACTGTTCAATCCTGGGGAGTGCAAAGCCACAGTCTCTCAAGTGGATAACAGTCCCCACTGGTTCTGGAGGGGGCTTTGTGCCCAGAGTGCTTCATCCTGCTAAGGACAGAGGGAGTGGATGTCTTTCTCCACTGGTTCTGGAGGGGGCTTTGTGCCCAGAGTGCTTCATCCTGCTAAGGACAGAGGGAGTGGATGCCTTTCTCCACTGGTTCTGGAGGGGGCTTTGTGCCCAGAGTGCATCATTCACCCAGTGACCGACTCAGTTGCGTCAGTGCCCCTTCCGCTCATGGGCCAGCGGTGCTTGAGATGGCGGTGCCCTGTGCAGCGGTGCTTGAGATGGCGGTGCCCTGTGCAGCGGGGCTTGTGGTGGTGGTGCCCTGTTCAGCGGTGCTTGAGGTGGCGGTGCCCTGTTCGGCGGTGCTTGATATGGCGGTGCCCTGTTCGGCGGTGCTTGAGGTGGCGGTGCCCTGTTCAGCGGTGCTTGAGATGGCGGTGCCCTGTGCGGCAGTGCTTGAGATGGCAGTGCCCTGTTCAGCGGTTCTTGAGATGGCGGTGCCCTGTGCAGCGGTGCTTGAGATGGCGGTGACCTGTGCGGCGGTGCTTGAGATGGCGGTGCCCTGTTCAGTGGTGCTTGAGATGGAGGTCTCCATTGCAGAGTCTCAGCTGCTGGCAGTCCTTCATGGCCCAGCAGGGCTTTTGCTGGCGGTCCTTCATGGCCCAGCGGGGCTTTTGCTGGCGGTCCTTCATGGCCCAGCGGGGCTAGCGCTGGCGGTGGCCTACTGGCCAGGTGGGCTAGTGCTGGCGGTGGCCTCCTGGCCAGGTGGGCTGGTGCTGGCGGTGGCCTCCTGGCCAGGTGGGCTGGTGCTGGTGGTGGCTTCCTGGGCAGCTGGGCTGGTGCTGGCGGTGGCCTCCTGGGCAGCTGGGCTGGTGCTGGCGGTGGCCTCCTGGGCATCGGGGATGATGGCGGTCTTCTCCGCCGTGCTGCTTCTCCCAGACTTTCCAGGTTTCTTGTGGCCCTTGGAAGGTGTCCCAGCTGACTCCACACTCCCACCTGTACCCTGGGAGCGGCTTTGGTGGCTGGAGTCTACCCCCTCTCCCGCCGGGCACTGGCCAACTTCTGATGCTTCACAGGTGGGGGACTGTCTGTGCTGTGGCTCTGTGCCACACTGGCTGCCCTGGTGGCCGGTGCACTCCAGATTCCGGTGACTAGAGGCACCACTGGTCCCGGAGATGTTGTGGCTGAGGTGCTAGTTCGGGACCTATGAGATGGACGGGGTCAAGGTTGGACAGGAAAAGTTTTTTGGACACACTGGGACTGGTAGCTGGAGGGGGTTTGGGAGTGGAGGAAGAGGTGGTGGTTGTAGGAGGTGTTCGTTTGGTGACTTTGAGTGAAGGTGCATGCGCTGGAGGCTGTCGTGAGGTGGATGGCTGTTGGGTGGGTGTGTGCCTGCATTTGTGTATCTTGGGAGGAGGCGTCACAGACACATGGGTAGAGGACACAGGGGACGTGTGAATGGTAGTGGGGGTGGTGACTGCACGTGAGCGGGGTGTGGTGGTGGGTGTGCTGGAGAGGGACGTAGTGGCTGTAGAGGCAGTGCATGCAGGTGTGAGTGTAGACGAGACTGGGAGGGAGGAGGGAGACGAGGAGGAGGGGGACACAGTGGAGGCAGTGGATGTTTGTGTGTCTGCATGTGTGTGATGCCTGCGTGAATGCCTGTGGGATGTGTGGTGCTTATGTTTGCCTGAGCTTCCCTTTGGTGCTGACGTGTGTGCATGTTGGTCTGTAGGTGTCCTTGTGATAGGCTGAGGTACAGGGGATTGGGTCGGGGTGGAGGAAGTTGGAGGGGGGAGTCTAGAGACGGGGACAATGGCTGCCATCAGTGCTGAGGCCAGAGTCTGAAAAGCTCATTGAAGGGCCGCCTGACCAGAATGAATGCCCTCCAGGAATGCATTGGTTTGTTGCAACTGCCTCTCTACACCCTGGATGGCATTCAAAACGGTAGACTGCCCAACAGTGAGGGACCTCAGGAGGTCAATGGCCTCCTCACTGAGGGCAGCATGGGTGACTGGGGCAGGGCCTGAGGTGCCTGGGGCCAAGGTGATGCCCACCCTCCTGGGTGAGCGGGCATGGGGCAAAGGCTGAGGGGCTGCTGGGAGGGCGGTGCTGGTAGGGGGGGTGGCGGCTGTACCTGTAGATGCGGGGGGCACAGATGTTGCCACCACCACAAGGGAGCTCCCATCAGAGGACGAGTCCGTGTCGCTGGTGTCAGCTCCTGTCCCCGCCGTGGAGCTCCCCTCGCCCTCCGTCCCACTGGTGAATTCAGACTCTGTAGTGTCACCCTCCAGGGCCGTGTGGGATGCAGCTCCATCGTGCTCCGGTGCCACTGCTCCTCCGCCTGATGATGCTAATGCACACAAGAACAGGGAGACCACAAAAAGGGGGGGTGAAGACAGAAGAAATAAATTTTGAGTGCATGCATTACCGCTACCGTTGGCGGAAACGACAGACACAGAATCCACCTGCACTACGCCACGCTCTTGTGCTCCACTGTTCAATTCCTGGGAAATGGCCTACAAGGCTATGGACGACATCTGCACACATAGATGACACAGGGGCATGACTAGGTGTACTTGGCACTCTACAGAGGTGGGGTGGGGTGCCACATGGCCTGCCTTACGGAGGGGCCTTGCCTACGGAACTCGCCCTGGCTTAGGGAAACCCACAGCCCACCTCCCCCACCCAGACCCCTCCACTGCACGCAAAGTCAGCTGAATGCGAGTGTACTCACCCCCTTGTGGCTGCTGTGATGCCCTCAAGCGCCCATCCAACTCCGGGTAGGCGACCGCCAGGATCCTGAACATCAGGGAGGTCATGGTGCGACGGGCACCCCTCCCACGTTGGGAGGCCATCCCCAGCTGAGCCTCCGCCGTCTTCTTGCTCCATTGGCCCTGAGCTCCTCCTCAGAGAACCTGAGGTGTCTTTGCCGTGCCATGGGGTGGTGTAGGTGATGTGTGGGGTGGAGTGTGTGGTGATAAGTGTGCTGATATGTAGTGGTGTGTTGTGTGAGGTGCGTGGAAGTTCTGTGGGTGATGGTGTTGTGTGCCTGTGGATGCTGTTGTTCTTGCTGGTGCTGTCTCTCTCTGGCCTTCTTTCGGGATTTTTTGTCGTAGGGGTTTGTGGGTGATGTGGGTGTGTGTTTTATATTGTAATGGTTGTGTGGGAGCGGTGTTTGTGTGTGTATCAGGTGTGTGTATTTCGAATTGTCCAATGTGGTAGTGTTTTGTATGTGTGTGTGTATTTTGAGCGCGGCGGTGTGTACCGCCAATGGAATATCGCGGTTGAAAAACCGCTGCGTGGATTCCTGTGTCGTGATAGTGTGGGCGTATTCCTGTTGGCGTGATGGTGGAGGTTTTGTTTTCGCCAGTTTATCACTGACCTTTGGTGTGGCGGACTTGTGTGGGTGTCTGAATTTAAGCGGATTCCGAAATGTGGGTCATAATAGCTGTGGCGGAAATCAAAGGCCGCGGCGGTGTGTTGACGGTCTTCTGCACGGCGGTAAGCAGCTTTTACCGCCAATGTTGTAATGACCCCCATTGTATTTTTATTTGGATGCGATGACTGATGATATTGATAGTGATACTAATCAGTCACACACAAACAAGTATTTCCCACCCATGCATCTCGTCATAGCTAGGTAATCAATCATAGCAACGACTGCTTGTAAGCCAGAACACCAACATATAAACAAAAAAAAGAACAGAAAATTTGATTTTTGAAAGGATTTAACTTCATAGTGAAACTGATTACCTTAGCATCAAAGTATGTAAGTTGCACAACTAATACTTGACTATACAACATAAATGGAGGTTTGCTGGCGGGACTGGTGAGGATCCTCTCCAGCATGTTTTTGGGGCAGCCTATCTGTAGTATGTTATTGGGATTCATAATTCTCTAACTTCCTCCTCCATCTACTACCCTAAATCCAAACTCAGGTTATAGGCTTAGATTGATAGTCTGGCAGATGGGCACACTCAGCACATAACAGGGCATTGAAGAATATAATGAATAGTGCAGCAAATTGGATCTTAATTCTTTTATTTGTCACAGAGTATCTAATCCACTGAAATCTAAATCAAGCCCTTTGTCCCACATTACACCCAGACCTCCATCACAGATTATTCTCAAGAGATACCTTCACTTGACAGTGGGGAAAATTAACCTACAGGGAGGTAAGTTATGTGTATTGGGCTAGGTAGAGGCTTAGCTATGGAATGGTTGTTTGTGTCAATAAGGGGATTAATGATTCAAATAGCTTTCCTCCCATCAATCAATGTGAAGAAGAACTTCAAAGTCACTTTGATTGCTGTGAGAAAAGTATTGGAACTCTCAATTCGTAATTGAAGATAGATAACTTCTCTTGGACAGAGAAATGCAGCACAGGCAGCACATGTCGACATAGAATCGACTTTTTGGGGGTATGCTGGGACAGAAAGACAGAGGGAAGAAGTGAAGCACTAGTAGGTGACTGAGTGGGCACTCGGAAACATACCTTGTCTTAGGTTTGTGCATTGCAGACCTAGGAGTTCATTGACAAGTCCCTTGCGCTGCAGTCATGTTATTTTTTATGCTACAGTGGTGCAGAACAGTCTCCCACCCTGGGCTGAATTTACAAACAGGCACAATGGTACCATATATATATATGTAAAAACCATTACTTAAACTTAACTTACCACGTTACCTAGGATCATGCTACCTGAAAATAAATATTATAATTTCTTAGTAAACAAAACTATTATTTACTCACCAAGGCCAGTTACCTTGACACCCATTAGGTCAAGCAGACCCTGTTTCTGGTCAAGGACATCTGCCCAGCCGTGTCAACTGCTGCTGGGTGTGAGTGATTCTGGAGCTGCATCGCACACCCTGCTGCACTCGCCCCCACAGCAGCTGATTCTCCCACTGGGCATAGCCCTTTCCAGGCCTGCAGCCTCCTGCTAACATGTTGAGGAGATGGTGCTGCAATCAGAAAATGAAGGCTACCACCTCTACCCCGCAAAAGAGAAGGCGGAGCTTCACCACAGCTCTTCTGCGCTGCCTGCATGGGGTGTCGGTGTTGCCTGCTTTTGCCATAGAGTGAGAGTCCAGAAGGAAGGAAGGGACTGGAGCAAAAATGTGGCAAGGACAGATATGATAGGCCAGGAAAGGAATGAGGATTAAATAAAGTACAACAAGATGGGCAAAATATAAAATAAACACAAAAATCAGCACAAAAACAATGACACAATAAGAAATTAAGTAAAAAATGTTGGGAAGAAGGGATGGGAAAGAGTAGATGGAGTTGGATAAATCTAGATGGAAAAAGTAAAGCAGCTAGCAGGGAAAGATAGAAGCAAGCAAAATAAAATTTCTACAACCTTGCGGACTGGGTGGTGCAATACGCAGTAATTTTTCATTGCAAAACACGCTACAGGCTTGAAAAAGCGTCATAAATGGGCAGACAGGCATTTTTCCGCCTGTTTGTGGAGGTCTGTGGAATTTTTTTGTAACTTCCCCGATTTCCGCAGAGCAAAACTTGTCAAGTTCCAACCAGGCCTAATTATTTGTTTTTGGCCGGGGAAGTTTACTTGCACCATGTGAGTGAGGTCTACTGGCGCAATCAAATCCAAGTTCCATTACTTTGTGCTTAGCATGCTCTCGGCCTCCCTTAGGATGGGTGGAGGGTTAAAAAAGAGCAGCACATGTCCTTACACTGTGCACTGTTATGTATTTATGTCCATGGTAGCAGTGCATGGAGGCTTGCACACATCTTTACATAATGCACTGTTATGTATGTGTACGAATGGCAGCAATGCATGGTGGACTGTGCTTGTATCTTTAGATGCTGTGCTGTTATGTATGTGTGTCTGTGGTTGCAGTACATGGATAGTTACAATTGGGTTTGCATGCAGCGCTAACGGAGAGTGAGATTTAGGTACATTGGGAATGCTGCACAGATAAGGCTGTCTGTCTGTTTGTGCTGTTGCAACGCCCATATGTCAGGTGGGGGCTGTGGTAAAGAATAAGGGTCTTCCCACTTGAGGCCACACTGTTATCAAACAAGGGTCATCGCCCTATGTAGCACAGTGAGGAGGGCCGTCATTTTATTGCTACTGCTTGTGACCCCTGTATGCCAAGAGGGGGCCAGGGAGAAGATTGAGGGCCATGGCCCTGGTGCATCCCTGTCCTTTGCAGTGCTGCAACCTGAAGGGTCTGTTAACTTGGGTGCTGCTTGGAATGAGGGGCTGTGGTGAAGTGAAAAAGCAGTTGGTTTGAGACAGTATGCAGATGTGAATGAGGTGCGGGCTGTGAGTTGTGGAAGAAGAGCAATTCAACTACCCAAATCCAGAAGCATCCAAGACATGCTGCTGCATTCAGGACGCCTTACCGTGTAACCAGAGAAGGTCCATGGAAGCCTACATTTCTGACTGCAGGGTACAGATCGTTGGTTATAGCCAGGCCACAGACATAAGCTTGGACACCCCACCCTGACACTCCAGTGAAAGCAGTTACAACTGAATACCAGGCCGCCAGGCCATAGGGGAGCCTACTCTGACTTACTCCTATCGTGTGGGAACACCTTGATTTTTACCAAGCCATTGTGTAGCTTTTAAGAGAGGTCACTTCACGTATCCAGGGTATATCAATGAACCTTAGATGGGAAGATGGAACTGGAGAAGCTGACCTAGGAAACGCTGGTGAGCCTGCCTTGAGAAAACTATGGCCCTCATTATGACATTGGCGGTAAGTACCCCTTACCACCATGCTGACTGCCGCCAACATACTGCCGCCGCAGTGGATTACCGCTACTCATATTATGACACACACATAACAATCCGTCACTATACAGCCACACACACAAGTCCACCTTCAAAAGGTCGGTGATAAACTGGTGGTATCCAAACCCACACCTTTACGGCAAAAGAACTACGCCCACAACGTTATGACCCACGATTCACCACGGCGGACATTCAATGGTGGTAAAGCATTGGCGTTACATACCGCTGCGCTCAAAATACACACACACATACAAAACAACACCACATTGAACAATTCAAACTACACACACCTGACGCACATTCACACACCACGTCCACACCACTCTAAAACACACACCCACATTACCCACAACCCTTTACGACTACAAACAAGTGCCTCAAAAGAGTTAGCAAGACCACAGACAAGACCGCAGCCACACACCACCATCACCTATACACCATCCTCGCACCTTACATCACACACCCCAATACATCAACCTACACACCCTCACCCAAACCACTCACACTACACCCATGGCACCACAACGACACCCCATGTTCTCAGAGAAAGAGCTAAGGGTCATGGTGGAGGAAATCATCAGGGTAGAGCCACAGCTATTTGGATCACAGGTGCAGCAGACATCCATTGCTGGGAAGATGGAGCTATGGCGGAGAATTGTGGACAGGGTCAACGCCGTGGGACAGCACCCAAGAACCAGGGATGACATCAGGAAGAGGTGGAATGACCTACGAGGGAAGGTGCGTTCCGTGGCACCAAATAGCTGTACAGAGGACTAGCGGTGGACCCCCAACTCCTCCCCCACAACTAACAACATGGGAGGAACAAGTCTTGGCAATCATGCATCCTGAGGGCCTGGCAGGAGGAGGACTGGACTCTGGTAAGTCAACTCTTTATACTTTCACCCCCCCACCTGCATGCCATCACATACCCCAACCCTTACCCTCACTCCCATCACTCCACCACCTCCCACACACCCCACCATCACAACCCACCCCTCCCAATACCAAGCCCTGCATGCCCTACCAATGCATGGACAGCACTCACAGCCATGCATGGACACCTATCAATACAGCATGTACACTAGAGGGAAACAGCTAGCCCACCAAATAACAACTAACACAAGGCAAAGCTGTCAGGGCAATAACAACCATAGGTTGTGCCTCTGGAGTTGAGCCATCACATATGGGATGCTGCTGTTCCTCAGGATAAAGGCATCATGCACAGACCTAGGATACTTTGCATTGACGTGGGAGATGTACTGGTCCGCCAGGCACAATATCTGCACATTCAGTGAGTGAAACCTCTTTCGATTTCTGAACAACTGTTCATTTCTTGGGGGAGAAAATGCAATATGTGTACCATCAGTTGCCCCTATAATGCTGGGGATATGTCCCATTGCATAGAAATCAGCTTTCACTGTGGCCAAATCCTTCACCTGTGGGAAAACGATGTAGCTGCGTATGTGTTTAATCAGGGCAGACAACACTCTGGTCAGCACTATCGAGAACATTGGCTGTGACATTCTTGCTGCCAAGCCCACTGTCACTTGGAAGGAACCAGTTTCCAGGAAACGGAGCACAGATATGACTTGCACAAGAGGGGCGATCCCAGTGGGGTTATGGATAGTAGATATCAGGTCAGGCTCCAATTGGGCACACAGCTCTGTGATTGTGGCCTTGTCCAGTCAATAGGTGAGGATAATGTGCCTGTCCTCCATTGTTGCCAAGTCTACCAGGGGTCTGTACATGGGGGGATATATCCATCTCCTATTCATCTGCAGCAGTTGCAATCTATGGGGAAAAACGGTGAGCAGCTGGTCAGTATCCCATATTTCCATACACTACACTTCATTTCATGTTGTGATTGTAACAGTATATTGTTGGAGAGGTCCAAATGGTGCTTATGTGTACTGTGACATAGTTAGGTGCCAATGCCTTCAACCACCCCCCGAAATAACATCCGCCTGTCCTGTATAGAGGGACACGTGGAAATGAGGTAATTCCGCTGACGTTGTGCGCCGTTGTGGGAGGCAGTTGAGAACTGCTGTGCAACTTCTCATTGGTTGTCATTGGGCCCTATAGGTTACAATGGCCAATGGTGATGTACGCCAGTGGTTCCATATGCACTGCCGGAGACGTGACGGTACGCACTGCTGCGGATGTGACCGCCATTTTCTATCTGTTCACTCACTTGCTACCTGACCTTCAACAGGAGAGGACCTACACGGCATGTGCTGCTGTGACCTGTGTCTGGAACCTACCATGGCTCGTGTCACTGGGGAAAGGGCCCCTGCCATTACTGCCACAGAACTGGAGAGACTGGTTGGATGGGGTCCCACCCCTGTACCGAATGCTGTATGGGCCTCCAGACCAACAAGTGAGAACACTGTGAGCACAATGCATGGGGAATGAATGCATGGAGTGGTGTGTGTGAAGGCCTCATGTAGGGGGGATTGGTGGAAGGGCCCTGGGCAGCGTGCTGCATGTATGGTGGGCCATGTCTGTGCATAAGGGGATGTGAAGGGCAATGGTGGGTCATGAGTTTAACAGGCAGGACGGTCTGACTCATACCTTTTCCTATGTGTATTTCTCTGCAGGTCAGCGCCCATCAGAAAAAGGGTATATATTGCGTGCCATCGTCAAGGATGTGCGGACCGAGGTGGTCTACAGCAGGCGGAGCACCCACTGTCGGAAACTTTGGGAGGACCTGAGATGCTGGGCACAAAAGATGGCAGAGGCCCAGCTGGGGATGGCCCCTGAACAAGGAAGGGGTGCCCATCGAACCCTGACCCCCCTGATGGCCTGCATACTGGCGGTGGCCTACCCGGAGCTGGATAGGCGCTTGGGGGCATCACAGCAGCCACAAGTGGGTGAGTACAGTGCCTCAATATACTACTTGCACGTGGTGGAGTGGTATCCGGGTGGGGGATGTGGGCCTGTGGGTGCCCCTAGGCCAGGCAGGACATTGCAGGGTAGGTACCATGTTGGGCAGGGTCTGATGTAAACTTCCTCCAACCAAGCTCGTAGGCATTCACTACTGGGCAGGGGTCTGTGGGTCTCAGGTATGCTGTCCATGTGTATGTGTTTCTGTCCATGGGCTGGTGACTAGCATTGTGACCAGTAGTGCATTGCCTGATGCGTAGGACTGTTCCCTTTGTGTGTGTCATGCACACCAACGGTGGTGTTGTTGCCGCCATTGACCAAGTGTATCCTTTGTCTCTTCCCCCCCTTTTTGTTTTGTCACCCTGTCCATATTTGCACTAGCATCATCTAGTGGAGGAGCAGAGGCACCGGCGACGGCGGGAGTTGCATCCCACAGGACCCAGGAGGCCGAATCCACCGATGGTGAGGGCACCAGTGGGACGGAGGGTGAGGGGAGAACCACGGCGGAGACTGGAGGAGACAGTTTGGACAGTGATACCTCCTCTGATGGAAGCTCCCTGGTGGTGATGGACACCTCTGTTCCCACCCCAACTACAGGTACAGCGCCACCCCGTACCAGCACCGCCCTCCCAGCAGCACCTCAGTGTGTTTCCCGTGCCCGCTCACCCAGGAGGCTGGGCATCTCCTTTGCCCCAGGCACCTCAGGCCCTGCCCCAGTTAGCCCTGCTGCCCTGAGTGAGGAGGCTATTGACCTCCTGAGATCCATCTCTGTTGGGCAGTCAACCATTGTGAATGCCATCTAGGGGCTGGCATCCCAAATGCAACAGACAAATGCATTCCTGTAGGGCATTCACACTGGCATGGGGGCCTAACAGAGATCAATCCAGGCTCTGGCCTCCTCTCTGATGGCAGCCATTGTCCCTGTTTCTAGCCTCCCCCTCCATCTTCCTCTACCCAATCCCATTCCCCTCAACCCCAACCTATCCCAAGCACACAGGCAGACCAGCATGCACACAAGATAACACACAGGAGTGGTTCAGGCAAACACAAGTACCACACATCATCCCACAGGCACTCACACAAACACCATCCAGATGCAGACATACCAACATCCACTACCTCCACTGTGTCCCCTCCTCCTCCTCGTCCACCCCAGTTGAGTCTACACTCACATCTGCATGCACTACATCCTCATCCACTACCACAATCACTATCACGCCTATCACTACATGCCCCTCACTGGCAGTCACCACCCCCACATCCATGCACACATCCCCTGTGTCATCTCCCACTGTGTCTATGCCCCCTCCTCCCAAAGTACACAAACGCAAGCACTCACACACCCAACAGCCATCCACCTCACAACAGCATCCAGCCCATGCTCCTGCACCCAAAATCAGCAGACAGACACATCCAACAATCACTTCCTCGACTCCTAAACCTTCACCCTCTTTCCGCCCCAATGTCCCTAAGAAGCTTTTCCTCTCCACTGTTGACCTCTTCCCTACCACTCCCTTCCCCGGGCCATGGTGGTCAGAACCCAGGCGAGCACCTCAGCCACCCAGTCCACGGCCACAGTAGTGTCAACAGCTACTCCAGGTGGAATAAGATACCGGGCACCAGGCAGCTACACTGAAAGGGTGCCTGCACCAAGTGCTGCAAGGAAGAACAAAGAGGCACCACCAACTGCGTCAAGGAAGGGCAAGGAAGCACCCCCAGCTGCTTCAAGGAAGGGAAAGGAGGCACAACGAGATGCATCAAGGAAGGGCAAGGAGGCACCCCAGCTGCTTCAAGGAAGGGCAAGGAGGCACCACCAGCTGCGTCATGGAAGGGCAAGGGGGCACCCCCAGCTGCTTCAAGGAAGGGAAAGGAGCCACAACCAGATGCGTCAAGGAAGGGCAAGGAGGCACCCCAGCTGCTTCAAGGAAGGGCAAGGAGGCACCACCAGCTGCGTCATGGAAGAGCAAGGAGGCACCCCAGCTGCTACAGGGAAGGGCAAGGAGCAAGCCCTGGCTGCTGACAGGAAGGGCAAGGGGCCTGCACCAGCAGGAAGGAAGGACAGGAGGCCTGGTGCTGGGACTCAATCGGAGCCCCCCCCACCAACCATGGGGGTTCAGCTATCCAAGGCTGCAGGGGATGGGCTGGAGCCTCCCCACACCACTGCTAGCACCGCCACCAGCACTGCCACCTGCATCACTGCCAGCAGCAGCAGTGGGCAGCCGTCTGAGGCTGCAGGGGATGGGCTGGAGCCTCCCCCCACCACTGCCAGCACTGCCACCAGCACCACTGCCACCACTCAGCAGCCATCAGTGCAGGCGGACAAGTGTGTACTCCTGCATCCATAGGCTGTTTTGAGGCCTGGCCCCTGCAAATACTGTGGGTCTGACACCCAGGTGAGAGACTGTGACCTTGCACTCTCCAAGATCTGCATCCAAGGGCGCAATGCCCCCTCCAGAACCAGTGGAGAAGGCATCCACTCACATCATCCTTCCCAGGATGAAGCACACTGGGCACAATGCCCCCTCCAGAACCAGTGGAAGAAGCCATCGGCTCACCCCATCCTTCCCAGGATGAAGCACACTGGGCACAATGCCCCTTCCAGAACCAGTGGAGAAGCCATCCACTCCCCCCATCCTTCCCAGGATGAAGAGCACAGGGCACGATGCCCCCTCTACAACCAATGGGTCAGACACCCACCTGAGAGACTGTAGCCTTGCACGCCCCAGGATCAAGCAGTGGTCAAACCACCCACTAGAGAGACTGTGGCCTTGCACTCCCCAGGACCATGCATTGGGGAAATCACCCACCTGAGAGACTGTGACCTTGCACTCCCCAGGACCAAGCAGTGTGGAAGCCACCCACTAGAGAGACTGTGGCCTTGCACTCCCCAGGACTAAGCAGTGAGCAAACCACCCACCTGAGAGACTGTGGGCTTGCACTCCCCATGACAGCGCCAGGACCAGTGGTGTTGTACCATCTTCCGGCTGAGATGCCCTCCCATTCCCCCCCCCCCGAGGTGCCTATCTATTTTTGACCTGATGCCCCTGCGGTGTTCTCTCCGTGTTGTTGCAGGAGTGAGATGGGGCCTTGGCCTATGTGTTGTGGCCCTGTGGCCCACAGACATTGAGGACTCAGCAGTGTCCCTACATTAGTAAATATGTATATACGTTTGGATTATGATGCACTTATTCACAGTATTTTATCGTATTACACTCACTTTCTTCAAATCATTTTGTCCTTGCATTATTCCTGAGGGGTACGGGGTAACTATGTTATGTTGCTGCATCTGGTTGTGTGTATGTTGTTCGGGTGGGAGTGTTTGTGTTGCATGTCTGTGTCACTCTCTTTTTCCTCCCCCCTCCCTTGTGTGGTAGGCGAAAGTACTCACCGTGGTTGTCTTCGCCGCCATTGGTGTTCATAATGAAGCAGAAGGTAGACGAGCATGGGGAAGACTTGCAGCTCGGGCTCCATGGCTTCGTGGTTGTTCCCTGAGTCTCCACAGGTGAGTCCTTTGACTTCTGATATCTGTTTCCACCAGGCTTTTGATGTCATTGGTACCGCCCCAGAAAAGGTGGCAGATAGTCCGGTCATAATAGAGCGGGCGGTACATTGTCTTCCGCCTGGCTGTTGGCAGTTACCACCATGGTTCTTGTTGATTCCGCCCTGGCGGTATGTGTGTTAAAGTGGCTGTCTGTCTGAGCGGTTTCCGCCGGCCTGTCGAGATATTACTGCAGCTTTATTACCGACCGCCAGACTTGTAATGAGGGTCTATGTGTATTATTTGTGGTGTGCCATATTATACTTTGTGTTCATATATAAATACTGTATTTTATATAAAATCAAGTATTTTGGCTAATTAATCATTTACTGCTCCTCAATGGAGTATTTTGGGGATTTTGAGCCTTTGGTCACTTGACGCCAGCTTTGGCCTTCTCAACCTCTGTTACCACGACGAGTCAAGAGCTGAAGGGCATGGGGCCTGCACTGCTCTTCCTCCTTATAAACAATTACCCTGCAGAACTTACTAAGGCCACGTACCATATCTCCTCGACCAGAAGTGATGTGAGGTTTTTTTAATTAATACGCATTGCGAAGTTGTTTAGTTACTTTTAGAAATCAATTATGTACCTTAAAAAGTAAGATAAGTGATTAAAAGTTTTATTTTCAATTTACTAATATCTTTTCAAGTTCAATTGCTTAATATGTTTCAATTTGAAATCGTATTAACAACTTTCCGATATGTTGATTAAGCATACAAATTGTATTTGAGTTATTCACCTGTTTGTTTATGGTTCTCTTCGTTCACCACTTCAATGTGTTAAAATCGGCCATTCCATCGTAGTTATATTCAAAGGTAGTTTTCTAAATTGTTCATGAATCTACCTCAATCATCCAACGCACACCAGGATTTCTAAATCTATTTGGGAAATGTGCCACTCCTCGCAAACTTCATTCGCTTTTGGATTTTCTTGATAAAAGTTCATTGCTACCTTCTCTTATATTTACAGGCACATTCTCTAGGCTGCACAAGGTTAATCCTATAGGTTGTCCATTCATGAAATGAATAAAATGCATCATCATACCATATTGCAAATGTTGTTTTCTGTAGCTTTACTGTAGCCATCTACCACACTATCTGACATTCTACATTTTCTGTTGTATGGCTCAAGGTTTTGCATAGAAGGACATAATAAGTAACACTGAAGGCCTGTGCCCAGCTTCTTATATAAAACTATTTTGCAGAGCTAAACAATTAAGATAGCTCCTGAAGAAAACAATGTCTGAGGTACTGCCGAACTATAGGCTGCCTGATTATGCCGCAACAGAAGTAAAATAATTGAAAGAGATGTCACAAGAAAAGTGAAAGAAAATGTGAAAGAACAATACTATTGAAAGAAAGCTAATTACAATCCACGCACACGGCATATGACCTTTTTGTGGCCCCACACTAAAGAAGGAACAGACTAAAATCACAGACACAGACTTGGACACGATCTAGTTTTCACCTGCAATACAGTCTGATATGCCAACATTAGGAATACCTGTAAGGTCTACCAGACTGAAGATACTGTAACCCCTACCCTTTAATATGTGTGTGTGCCTACTGGCTCCATTAACTGAAACTTCACACCTACAATCCTGACATTCAATGATAGCACTCAAATCTATAGCTTCAGTTACTCCGCTTCCTGTAATGCCAAAGTGTCAATGGCCTCAGAACATACCTTCCAATGATGTCACTAAGCTCAAAGTTCAGTTGATGACAATGACTCTTACAAGGATTTAAATCAATGTTTAGGAAATGTTACTTAAGACAAGGAGGACTCCAAGGTGTAGTATTTACGTCATCCTTGTTGGTAGGTATTCTATGTTAACAATTCTTGGTTTGGAGAAACAAAGGGGCAGATTAACTAAGGACCTCACTACGATGGTGATGATCCGACTGTCGGAAGGACACAATGACAGTAGCCTCTCGACTGCCACATTATGAATTCCCTGCCATGTCAGCCGGCACTGACAGTGCAGTGGCATTGGCTTTGCCTCTCCCTTAGAACCGAGGCCAATGCCACTACACTGCCGGTACGGCAGCACACTCGGAATGCGCACTGTCTGCCACAGCAGACAGTGCGCATTCCGAATGTCCTGACAGGAGGTCCCACAATGAAAAAGCTGAAAGAAAGGCAAGTCGTGACCTGCACGGCAGTTCTGACGGCAGCACTGCTGTGTTTGACCATGACTTGCACCACTGCCAACCAATCAGGATCCATGATCCTGGCAGTAGTGGCAGTCTCCTGGGGGTCTGGCCACCAGGATCGTAATCTGTCAGTCTGACCGCCAGGATTGCTGCTGTCAGACTGCCACTATGAGTATGGAAGTCTTAGAACCACCATACTCGTAATGAGGACCCACGTTTTTACGATTCACAGTAACTAAAGTTGGTGCACTGCATTGTGTGAAAAGGAGAACGCACAAAGGCACCATATCTACTAAGAAACGGTGCCATTGCTCTCTCCTCTAGTGCTGCCGTACACTGCGCTTCCTTGTTTCAATGCACAAAGCGTTGTACCAGAATGCAAGGGTTTTTTTGTGATGTCAAGCGTAGATTTTGTACTGGAAGAGTAGCCTTCCAGCACAAAATTCTATGCTTTGACAAAGTTTCCCACTTTAACACAATGACTGGGTGTGCTGTATGGTGCAGCACACATTTAAAAGGGAAAAATGTTTGGAAAAAATAAACCTTTTTTCCAACCTCACACCTGCCTCAAGGTGGTGTTAATGTTTGATTCCAGTCGAATTCTAACAATGTTAGTAGATACTGATTATCGTCAACATCCATTGGTGAGTGTATGGAATTATCAGTTTACCACCCATGGTATGTCTCCTTAATGTAAAGTAGCGAATTGAGGGCCTGATTCACAAAGGTAAACTTAGACCAAAAGTCTAAGTTTATGACTTTCCATATTCACAAGGATAAGTTTTGAGTAGTATTTTTACATCGGGGTGGAATTTCCACACTCGGGGCAGAATCACTGCCCCAAGTGTGGAGATTCCATTTGGCACCCAGAGTGGAATCTCCGCACTCGGGGCAGAATCTCTGCACTCGGGGCATTTGCCCCGAGTGCAGATGCAAAGCTAATGCTCATACCTTACCTTTGTGAATGCTGAAAATTAGTAAAGTTAGACTTTTGATCTAAACTTAGACCAAAGGTTAGTTTTACCTGTGTGAATCGGGCCCATAGTGTTTACTTGCAGCTACTGACCAATGTAATTTAGGATTTGAACTGGAAAGTAAGCTCCAAAACAACACTTGAGTGATTCAAACCTGGGACAAAGTGTTAGCAAATTTGACGAATAAACATAACACTGTGGTTGAGGTGCCATAGTAATACAACTGTATTGCTATTCAAAACAACCCCTTTTCACAACTTTAAAATAGCAAAAGACGGAGGGGAAAACAATGAAGTTCTAAACCTACGGCTTTCAATTTGAATTCAATTCATTGAGCAAGGATTATTACTTATGAACTCCAAGTAGCAAAATGATTTCAGTGACAAAAGCAATAACCCACAGAACTATCAACATAAAACACTAATGTGCGATCTGCATGTCACATGATGTGCTTTGCAGCAGGAACATTTACCCTCATACTACTATATCATGAGTCAAAACTCTGACTTGATAAATAGCAGATCTTCCTTTCAGATGTGCAATCCACTAGAGTAATCATGCCCTTGAAATATCTCCTAATGAATAATGCACACAGAAGGATCAGTGAACTTGGGTTCTGTCAGCAACATGCAATATTATTTGTAATAACAACATTATTATTTACCCACTGCCAGGAAAGAAGACAATTCTGACAGCAACCCTCCGTATAGAAAAATGCTGCCCATTCTCTTATCCAACAGCTTCTGTGAAATTGTAGGACATGTACTCACTCAATGTAAAGTAATTCAATAAAAAGATGAGAGACTTATTACCAGCCTCATCCCAGTCAGGTACACAGGACTCCCAAAAGTCCAAACATGGATTTATAATGATACAAATTCCTGATGAATATAATCCATAATCTACAGGAAATCACCAAGCATTAATGAATAATTGATATGGTTCAGGATTGACATACTATACATTTTTAAATCATTGGTAGTTACTTATAACTGGACCATTGATGAATACAAGTCAGAAAATACCAAGAAGTAGCCCACTTAGTCATTGTGCAAGCACCAAGTACCAAAGGGATTCCCATCAAGGGAGCAAGAGCATGACATCCATGTCCTCTGCAGTACCCAGGTAAAGACGAGGACAAGGATGTTACGTGAACCACACTCAAAGGGTTGAAACCACACAAACATTAGAATACAGAAAGGAAACATAACATATTCAAAAAATTTATTAAAAGATGATCAATTTTCCAAATGCAGGCAAAAAATTTAAAACAGTAATTACCCCAAACCTTTCCTACAGCACAGTTTTATATAGCTAGAAGGCATATGCCAGAAATCATGTCATGTTGAGTGTACAGTGCACAATACTTCATACTTCCCAATACCTTATGCGCAGCATGCCAAATGTCCCATAATAAGGGTAAAGTTATGGGTTTCCATCTCACGGTGATGGGCTTCCCACTCTGTGGGGGTCCTCCAAGGGCATAGTAAACACAGCCCATGGCCAGTAGTATCCTCATAAGGTATGAGCAAATCATATTGGCGAAAGGCAATATCACATTGAAGCAGTGCATGTGTTTAAACCCTGCTACACTTCTATCATTGTCTGAAACTGAAATGAATAGGGAAGGGGTGGAACATGACTGCCTTGATGTGAATGAATTGTACACCAACCCAAGACCTGATATCTCAGATGAACCCCTTGAAGAGCAAGATTATGTATTATTTATGGATGGCTTTTGTTTAACAGTGACGCACCTGACATCCTCTTCATCACAGAGACCTGGCTCAACCCCTCGTTGGCTTCTGGCATTGCCACAGCAATGGTATGGGACTTGACAGGAAAAGAAGTGGGACTGATAAAAGGAGTAGAACCAGTCAAAGTAGATGTGAAGCCAAATGCCGTGTTTCCCCAGGTACCGCAGTACCACATGACACAAGATGTCCTCATACAAGTGACGCAGATAATTGCAGACTTTGTGAAGCAAGGGGTCTTAAGAGAAGTTTTGAGCAGCCCATGTAATTCGCCAATAATGGGGCTGAGAAAGCTTTGTGGGAAAGTTCGAATTGTCCAAGACCTGAGAACAATTAACGAGATAGTGGTAAAATGTTGCCCCATAGTGCCAAATCCAGCCGTGCTCATGTTTCAGGTTCCATGTGATGCAGAGTGGTTCACGGTTGTGGACCTGTCACAAGCATTCTTTTCGGTACCTCTTCATGAGGATAGCCAATTTCTCTTCAGTTTCAAATTCTTGGACAAGGTTTACAGTTGGTGTCAAATTCCCCAAGGATTTTCAGAATAGCCTTCCATCTTCAATCAGATATTGAAGAAGGATTTGGAATCATTAGAACTGCCTTTTAATTTGACTCTAGTGCAGTACATTGATGACTTATTGATTGCTGCCAAAACGAAGGATGACTGCAGGTATGACACAATTGCCTTACTGAATCATTTGGGAAAGAACGGACATAAGGTGTCCCCAAAGAAGCTACAGTACTGTCAGAAAGAAGTGAAGTACTTAGGCCATCTAATTGAGAAAGGGTTGAGGAAAATCTCTAAAGAAAGAGTGACAGCCATATGGCAGATGAATCCCCCGACATCCAAGAGAGACGTGAGGATATTTTTGGGAATGGTGGGTTACTGTCGTCAGTGGATTCCCAACTTTTCGATTATCTCTAAGCCTTTGGTAAGGTTGACTGTCAAGGAGATTAAGGATGGCCCGGGTATCCTGACTATGTCAGAGAAAGAAATGAAGGCATTCATTGAACTGAGAGAGAGCATGTGCAGGGCTCTAGCTTTAGGTATGCCTGACTACACAAAGCCTTTTGTACTGTTTTGTCATGAACGTGATGCATGTTCTTTGTCTGTCTTGACACAGGTCCATGGAGGTGCAAATCGCCCAGGAGTGTATTTTTCAGCTAATTTGGACCCAGTCTCAGCAGCCTTACCAGGTTGTTTGCGTGCAGTTGCAGCAGTTGGTCAAAGCCTTACTCAGTGAAAAGGCATAGTGATGGGACATCCTTTAACAGTAATGGTCCCACGCTCGGTTGAAATACTACTCACCTGGACTAAAATGAAGCATATGACAAATGCAAGACTCACAAAATATGAAACCATTATTCTGGGGTCACCCAATGTGTCTTTGAAAAGATGTACTGTGTTGAACCCGGCAACTTTGCTTCCTACTGAAAATACAGATATTGATGATGCTGAGGAAGTAGAACGTGATTGTCTTGAGGTAACAGAACTGTGCACCAAACCAAGACCTGATATTAAAGATACCCAATTGGAAGAAAATGATGACATTATCTTTGTTGATGGCTCGTGTCTAAGAGACTCAGTAGGAGTACTGAGAGCCGGATACTCTGTGTGTACAATCACCGGTATCCTGGAAGCATCTTGGCTCAAAAGAGTGTATTCTGCTCAAGTGGCTGAATTAATTGCTCTTACTAGGGCGTGCCTTGCCGCTGAGAATCTAAAAGTGACTACCTATACTGACAGCAGATACGGATTTGGAATTGTCCATGATTTTGGCCAGCAATGGTCCCAGAGAGGTTTCCTGACCTCTTCTAGTTCTCCAGTGAAAAATGGTGAAAGAATTAAGGAATTGCTGTAGCGATTCAGTTACCTCTTGAAATTGCCGTGGTGAAATGAAATGCTCATGTTAAGTCTCAAGACTTTGTGTCAATGGGGAACGGATATGCAGATCAAGTCGCAAGGTTTTGTGCATTGAACTGTATATCGTTCAAGGATCAGTGGGAATTGTTATCGGAAACTGAAAATGAGACATGTACAGGTTATGCATTAAGGGTGTTTTACACAATGGAAGAGTTAAAATTGTTGCAGGGACGTGCCAGCAAAGAAGAGAAACACTCTTGGCTTAAATTGCAATGTGTAAAAAGACCTGATGATTTGTGGGTTTCAGATGAGGGGAAAATGGTTTTGCCAAACAGTCTTTTGTCACAGTTTGCGAGGTTTTACCATGGTCAAGTACATAGTGGGAGAGATGCCATGATCAGGCTGTTTATAATCGATTGGTTTAACCCGAAGTTCAGACAAGCCGCAGAAGTGATTTGTCACAGGTGCATCATCTGTCAGCAGATGAATGCGGGGAAAGGGACCGTGGTGAATTTGAGCCACATTGGGAGAGCAGGAGGTCCATTTAGCAGGATGCAGATGGATTTTATTGAGATGCCTGTGTGTGGGGGTCTGAAGTATGTGTTGGTGATTGTGTGCATCTTTAGTCTCTGGATTGAAGCTTACCCTACAAGTAGGAATGACAGTCTCACAGTAGCGAAGTTGCTGCTAAGGGAATTTATACCACGTTTCGGGTTTCCGATCACTTTAGAATCAGATAGGGGAAGTCACTTCAACAATCAGGTGGTTAAGATCTTGTGTGCCGCACTGAACATTGAACAGAAGTTGCATTGTAGCTATCACGCTGAAGCATCAGGACTAGTGGAACAGATGAATGGTACCTTGAAGTCGAGAATGGCAAAAATGTGTGCAGCTACCAATTTGAAATGGCCTGATGCATTGCCCTTAGTGCTGATGTCAATGAGAAATACACCCAACAAGAAAACAGGACTGTCTCCACATGAAATTTTCCTGCACCGAGCTATGAGATTGCCTGCAGTGCCCGCAAATGCTCTTGTGAATATCACAGATGATATGGTGTTGGACTTCTGCAAGGGTCTGGCTGATGTGGTCCGCTCTTTCTCTCACCAGGTGGAAGCAACCACACTACGACCGATAAGTGATCCAGGTCACAATCTGAAAGCCGGTGACTGGGTTGTTTTCAAGAAACACGTGAGGAAGTCGTGTTTGGAGCCACGTTGGAAGGGGCCGTATCAAGTGATACTGACAACTACTACTGCTGTGAAATATGCGGGAATTCCAAACTGGATACACGCCAGTCACACCAAGAAGGTGACGTCTCTGACTGATGAGGAACTTGAGTTGTCGAGAATAACAGCTACAGAAAAGGAAGTCTCAGGGCTGGAGAGTAATCAAAGGGGAACTGAGACTGAAGGAGAGCCCGTTGAGGACGGCTTGGTCACTCAACTAGCAAACAAAAACCGGAGGGGTGACAGTGAGCCTATCTCGACTGAGGCACCAGGGGAACCGTCACAAAGAGAGGTTTTCCCAGAAGTAGACGGATACAGGTTTGAAGCTGAGCCCCTGACAGACCCGGAAGGCGAACAAGGCAAAACAGAAGGAAGTCAGAGTGTTCAGACTCCTCCTGAGCCGCTTGCAGAGCCATCAAGAGAAAACAACATAGCACAAGTGGAGGGCATTGACCAGCAACCTGAAAAGTCGAACAGTAAAAGGACATTGAAAGGAGATAAATGGCCAGGGCCACAACCTGCAAAAGACAAAGTAGTAATAGATGAAACAATAGAAGAAGAAGTCGATACCACAAGATGGGAGGATCTGAGTGAAGGAGAATTGGAGGGTAATCGCAAGCTGAAAAGAAAGAGAATTGCAAACAGAAGATATGCAGGTCCTGAATGTGCGTATGCAACCTCAGCTGAGTGGCAGCAAGAATTCTTGGCATTCTGTTTTGAATACTATTTTCTGAATTATGACTTGGTCTTGTCAGAGGTGGCTAGGTGCAAACATTTGAATCCCCATGCTCATGCAAAAGAAAGAGGTAGATACTGTGGACATTTCTTTAGATCCTCAGTTAAGATTGATACTGCCCATGCGCATAGATAAAACTTAGCCTGTTCATCAAGTCCAGTTGAAAATAAATTAATTGATGACCTGGAGGATAGGAGAGTAGAGATTGAAAAAAGGATGAGGACGGGAAAGGATAGAGCGAATGATGTATTGAAAGATGAAGAGGACAAATGCAAAGAGTTAGGAGTATAGCACAAGCTAAGTTTAGATTGGCAAAATTAAGGAAAGTTGTGTTTCTTTAGTAGATACCTAAATGTGGCACATTCCCAATTGGTCGGATTGAGTCAATGTGCTCACAAGTTTGAAGTCCTGTGTTATACAACTCAAATACTTATAGTAGATTACCCGGCCATTCCTAGAATATATCATGTATGTGAAAAGATTGCTTATTTCTAACCACCTGCAAAATGGGTGGGATCTTGCTATTTGGCACTAGTATTTCCTAAAGTATATCATGTAGATAACTTTGATAGTCAGACAGATGGATTTCCTGGTAAAGTTAAAATGAAAATTAGTAGTGCTTCATAGATAGTGGCAGGCATCTTTCAGGCTACAATTCTTGATTCATTCTGTGGGTGTTGTCTTGAATGATCTAAAGATTAGAAAGCTTTCTACCTAGTTGATAACTTTGAAACTAGTAAGGCTGGAGCTTTGTTAGCTATTGATACAGAACTGTTAGCCATTAGAGCTTTGGTTCCACAGAAAATACTTACTTTAAATATCTTACTCACAAAATATGGCAGAGTATGTAAAACTCTGAAGGAGCAGCAGTGCTGTACATATATTTTAGTGACACATTTTACTGGAGTATTGAGAGAATTGAAGGAAGTGGAGAAAACAGGTGCCTCTAAAACAATTTGAATAGTAATTTCTGCTGTAGGTATTTGGCTTAGCAATATTTTCAATGGACATTTAGGCACCATATTTAGGTATATCTTGATTGTTGGTGTTTGTGTGATTTGCCTATTTGCTATGATGAAGAGATTTAGATACATGAGGACTAAGACGAAACATGTAGCGGATAAGGGTAGAAAGAGGAAAAGAGAAGAAATGGAGCTGTAAGGTAAGCAGTGTAAGACTGATGATGAGCTGAGAAAATTGGAGAACTCTAAGCGTACCCAGCAATGAGTAACAACATTCTAACCTATTTGTGACTAAACCGCATTTACTGAAAGACATACCTCTGTCGAAGTGCTGTTGGTCTTGTGATATGCTTTCACATTATCCTTTTTGTTGCAGGTGCCCGATAATCTACTTTAATTAGAAGAGTAGTTCATTGTTTTGCTTTTAGAAATGATGGTTTAGATATTCATAATTGGAAACTTGTGATTTACATCATGTGTAGGGTTGTGAAAGATTTTCCTGTACCAGGTAAACTGGATCGTTGATACACTAAAGGCCATGCAGCTGTGTGCCTTTGTTCATTGATGAGAACGAGGGGAGTTTACTTTCTCCCAGAAGAAGTTGTATCCTGATTGGCCCCTTTCATGGGCAGTTGGTGGGAAGAAGCTCTGGAAGAATTTGTGTATTAAATTGTGCATCACAGAATAGTTTGGGAGATCCTGTTCTTCGGTGAGGAGAGAGTTGTCCCTAATTCTACTAATTTTCCCTGCTCTTTGTTCTTGAGTTTACCTCATGTACACCTATATCTTTCCTAGGTCTGAATTACCAGTTCATTAAAGACTGACACCTTCTGTCTTGGATTTCCCCTTACCATTTTTTGAAGTTTTATTTGGTTTAGAGAAGTTTCTTTATAGAACCAATACTTCCTCTGTTCTGCAATTTGTGTCTTCTAATTATACACATTGTCATCTACCTGATACATAATTTCAGATGTATTAACTGTTTAGATTTCTATGCTTATTTCATAAATTGGTTTAATTAATAAACACAACTCTTAACTGTGACTAATTTGTTAACAAATCTTTATAGTTTAGAAAGCATCCTCTCTTTTAATGGAGCCAAATTGGCTTCACTGTAATCTGTTTTTTGTGCTGATATTAGCTAGCTCCCATATTACACTTCTAGTCAATACCGAAAGGTCAATACAACCAGTGGTGCAACTTGTTTGGTGTCTACAACAGAGCTTACAGGTATCATAAGCTGCACCAAATCAGCAGCCACCTCACTCTGGGATTTTATTTAACATACCAATGCATTGCTGTTCTTCTAATCTTCATATGATTATACTGACCTAAGTATACAAACACACCCGGAATCAGAAACTTGTAGTTTATACACAGAGAACTGGTAACATTGTTTGGTATGGCATAGACTGAAGTGGACACTCTAACTGAAATATTCCATAATATTGCCTCCTGAATAAGGTTGGGTTCTGCAACTTAATTAGATGCCATTTGTTTGTGGGTTTTGTTTTCCTAAATTATTATTCTCCCTCAATGAGGCAATGTTAGGTCAACCCTCATCTGCCAGTTGCATAAACATGCACAACAAATAGAGCAGCAACTTCACAGACCAAATATACTTGCAGGCTTATTCTCCAGTTGGCAAATGCTACTATGGTACCTCTATTACATTTATATGTGTCACAATATGGCATCTGGGTTTAATTTCTTTGTTTGCTCCTACCTTTGAGGTAGGTAGTTGCTGTGGGTACCATCTGTGTTATGAACATGTTTTCAAAATTGCATCACTTGCTTGATGTTAATAGTGTAAATTTGTACAATATGCTCGTTGTGCAGATGTTTTTCTGTTGTGCTGGTTGGCCTTAACTTTTATTATGAACATCATCAACAGTAATTGCCAGCTGATCTATGTTGGAAAATGGCCATCTCTCAAGGGTCACACAAAACGTTTTGCCTTCCTCCTCCTCTTTTTCGGACCTCACTTTTGTTGACTTTAGGACTTTGGGCCCTTTATCACTGCTAACCAGTGTTAAAGTGCATGTGCTCTCTCACTAAACCACAGTAACGTTGGCTCATACCCCATTGGCATATTTAATTTACCTATAAGTCTCTAGTAAAGTGCATTAGATGTGCCTAAGGACTGTAAATCACATGTCACTAGTGGGCCTGCAGCATGGATTGTGCTACCCACCTAGCCCCCTAACCATGTCTCAGGTATGCCATTCCTCGGCGTATGTGTGTAATTTCACTGCCAATTTGACTTGGTATTTAAAACTACTTGGCAAGCCTAAAATTCCCCTTTTCTTTCTTATAAGCCACCCTTAGGGTAGGCCCTAGGTAACCCAAGGGCAGGGTTCTATGTAGGTAAAAGGCATGGCATTTGCATATATGTTTTACATGTCCTAGTAGTGAAAAACTCCTGAAGTCATTTTTCACTACTGTGAAACTTGCTTCTCTCATAGGCCAGCTTTGGAAGTTCCCTTATATTCTTTTAAGTAAATTCTGATCTGAGTGGAGTAGACTTGTCATATTTGGTATGGTTCAAATGGTAGTAAGACATCCTTCTTACTGGTTAAGTTGGATTTCACATTACTATTTCAGAAATGCCACTTCTAGAAAGTAGGAATTTCCCTGTACTTACTCCCATCTGTTCCTTACAGCCTGTCACCAATCCACATCTGGTCTGTGCTGCTTGACAGCTCCCCTTGTGCATCCCACCCAGACAGCCATAAACACAGGACACTCTGCTGCATCTGTATTCATCTGCATTCAAATGGGTTTCCCTTGGCAGGAAGGATGGATGGGGTTCTAACTTACACTTCAAAGGCCAGTAGCCTGCCCTCACACAAAAGGGCTGATAACACCCCGGGGCTCCTGGCAGACAGGGCTGGATTGAAAGGGGAGCTTGTGCACTTCAAAACCACACTTTGAAATTTTCCCCACATCAAAGTCACTTTTGAGTGTATATATACTGAGGTGTCTGACCCCACCAAATCAGACACTTCCGGATCTTCGACTCAAATCTGTCAGAGGGACTGCCTGGCTGCTGAAAGGACTCATCTGGACTGCTTTGCTGAAAGGACTGCTGGCCTGCTTGTTGCCCTGCTGCCTGCTGGCCCCTGAGTCCACTGGAAGGACTCTGCCTTCCTCCACAAGTGCTCTCCAAGTGCATGGATTGAGCTTAGCTCCTTTCCCACGTCTCAGGGACATCAAAACACTGAACCATCGTCATCTGGACGCTACATCCTTTGAGTCTGCGCTGCCTTTGAAGTGAGTCAAAGGTGCTCTACCTTCTGTGGTGTTCACCAGAACTGCAGTGAAGCAACGCAAAGCCTCGCTGCACAGCTGCCAGCCTCACTAGACTTAATGTTGGGCGGCGGGAAGACCAGCAAAGCCTTGCTGCGTAGTTGCAAGCCCATAGGAACTGGCACGCAGCAATACCAAGCCCTGCAAAGCCTTGCCGCACAGCTCCCCAGAGTCTACACAATGTGATGCCTAGCCCGCAAAGCCTCGCTGCACAGCTCCCAGGATCAACGCAAAGCGACACCAAGCCCCGCAAAGCCTCACTGCACAGCTTATCTGAACCGACGCCAGATGATACGATGCCTTGCAAAGCTTTGCCGCTCAGACTTCGGACCAGGACATAAGGTGCTGTGTACAGCGGGCCCAAGTGGGCCCCTGTAGCCAGCCTGAACTTCATCACGGTCAGCCTGAACTTGTGACTTTGTCTCGATCCAGCAGGATCAGATAACCACAGTTGTCTCTTTGCGCTTCTATGTGCCATTTTTCAACCAAACATTTAAAAATTGCTTATCTCAGGATCTACTTATTGATTTTTTTGTTATTTTATATCTAATTTTATTCATATAAACATGATCTATTTTCCTAAACTGGTGAAGAGTACTTTTGTGGTGTTTTCACTGTGTTACGTATGAGTTATTGCACAAATACTTTACACATTGCCTTCTAAGTTACACCTGCTTGGTCTGTGCCAAGAAGCCAGAAGGTGAGCACAGAATATTTTAGGTTGTGTAGTGACTTACCCTGAATAGGATTGTGGACAATACTTGGACAAGGGTGTATACCTCTGCTAACTAGAAACCCATTGCCGACCCAAAATGAAATGCAAGTGCTTGCAGCAGCAGGGTTCATGTTCCTTCTGATTAGCATTTAGTGTGTGCTGGCTTACACTTTTTTGTTTTCTTCCCCCAATCCACATATGGCAGATTTTCTGTTGTGCATCCATTAGTGGAAATGTTGCTCTAAATAGGCTCAATGAGTCTCTGTTGTTTTGAGTGTTTGTTTGCCTAATTCCAGTGCCTTGTCTGCCCAGAGTTGTTTTTTGGTGGTGGGTATAACAGGCAGATCACATCACGAATGTTTGCAAGGATTTATCCTCCAAAATGGGGTGGACAGTATGTACCGGTGGCAGACTGGGCATCTGCCAATATTTACCTGATACTCCTTATCTGTGAAACTCTAAATGGTCCCTTAAATCACGTCTAATCTACTTACGAAAGCCTCACGTTCTTCGACGTTATTGGAGCCAGCCACTTCACTGACACACTCTTCATACCTCTGGGGGTTCTTAATGTCTCTGACCCTCTCCCTTGGTGTGGCCGCTAATCAGTCTCTTTCACATCCAGTTCCCTGCAAAGCTCAAGTCGCTACCTGTGACCATGCTACCCATGTCTGCAAATTGGTATGCATTTCTGGCTTGAATGAGATTTTGCTGATTCTTACTCACCCAATGACACACTTGCCTACCATTGACTGCCATTTGTATGTTTGCTGAATGGTTCTCGAAGTTCCCATTGCCACAGCCTTTTAGGGAGCACAGAGTTTGCAGATGGTCTCAGCTTGCTGTGCTAAAAGCGTCAAATTAGGCTTAGGCTCCCATTTGGAGGAAATGATTAATCCCCATAGAAACAACAACAAATGCAAACCATTTGCTCTCATCTTCCAAACCAGCTATCAAACAAGCTAAAATCCTTTACAGCTCTAATAATTTGTTTTCAGCATTTTATTTACCCAGTGAACTCCTGAAGTTGATCTCTGAATTCCTGAAGGTGACATCTTGCTCTGAAATCGTGTGCCATTCCAAGCAGCTTTATCTTACACTTACAAACGATTCAAGAAGAAAGCACAAGACCCTTGAACCTATCTTCTGCAAAAATGTCCAAAATGGATTATCTCCTTTAACCTTCCTCCTTGTTCTACATCTCACAGGAGCAAGACTCAAAACCTCCAAATCTCTCTACTGATTATAAATGTTACCACCTTGCAGTACCCTCCAGTTAATCTAGATCTCCTGCTGGATTCTACGATCCAGCCATTTTTAAGAAAATTAGGCGCTCTAAGTAAGTTTCCCCTGGCAGCAGAACAATGCAGAGTGCATCATTTAAAGCTGGAAATGTTCACTTCTGACCTCAAAGCGTTCTATATCAAGACCCTGGGAATGAACTCTGGACTGAATTGCCCATCTATCAAAAATGTGCTTTCTCCTTACTATTTATTTTTCATAGGTATTGTGTGTGTTTTTGCTGAACTGCTGCTAATGAACAAAGGCTTGCTGTTGTCTCTGCTATCGGAGTTCCAGTACAGATCAAGGGTGCCTCTTTGGCATCTGCCTCACCAAGCTGGCGAACCAGCCACTTCAGGGTGTCCTGACAAGCCCCGCCTCTTCTGCCTGGCATTCCAAAAAGAACGGCAGTCATATACGTGCAGTTGTTTTTTAGAAGTACTTTGTGATTTTGCTGAATTTCTGCCACTTAAGAATGACTTGCTGATTCATTGGCTGTCATATTTCCAATAAAGGCAAAGGGTGTTCTGACCCGTCCATTGGATCAGCCGCTTCAGAGCCAGCTGACAAGCCCTGACACTTCTCCCTTGTTCATACCATTTGAACATTTGACGAGAAGACACATGTGAGCAACACCAGTGTCGTTGGTGATGCTGATGGTTTTAGTTCCAAATGCCCTGTTTTTTGTATCTGGGGTACTCAGATTTTATTATTAATGATTATTTTTGTATAGATCGCTTGATTATTTTTATAGTTCAATAGTAAATGTAAAGGTTTATTTACAAGATGACAATACGCGAATTATTACAACAATGAAAGCCTCTGCATGCAAAGATCTAACTCTTTTACAATGCTGTTGTCCGGAATTGAGAACAAAGGAAGCGTATACAATATCTTTAGATAGCAAATTCCTTTAATGTAAAGATCCACAAGCCGGAATGGAACCTCATACCTTAAAATGCAGTCATGTAATCACTGCTTCAATCACCAACCAATCGTGTTCAGAGTGATGTAAATGTTAATAATCTCTCATCCAAAACAGGGTAGGAAGGGAACATTAATATTGAAAAGGGGGAGTCTTTGGATGTACATATTAAGAATTCATTGATTTGTAACATTTCCGGAGGGTTTATTGTATTGTATTGTATTGTAATCGTATTTATATAACGCTTACTACCCCTGACGAGGCGTCAAATCGCTTTTCGATGAGTAGCACGCTACTCCGGAACCCAACAAGAATTAGTGATGGATTAGTATCATTTAATAATGAGTACAGTTTTAGTATTATTATGAGTTAATTTGAGCAGCGGATATGAGAGTTTGTTAGTTAGATTGACTGGAGTAATGGAGGGGAGGAGGAGGAAAGAAATCCAGAAGTGTTAATTGGGAGTATATCCTTAATTTACTCAATCCAAAGGCTTGGGATGAATAAAGGGGGGCGGAGGGGGGAAGAGTATGTGGAAGGGTTAGGGAGAGCATAGTAGCAGGGTGAGATGAATGCAGGAGAATTTAGTAGGGTTGTGTGGGAGGTCACAGAGGTAGAGTGAGGTTTGGTGAGTTAGATGTGGAGGTGGAGGGAAGAGCTTAGGCAGAGATATTTAGGAGATGAAAGTGGTCGAAGGGATTTGGGATGAGTCAGAGTGAGAATGGAGGATAGTTTGATAGAGACATGACATAAGAGTGATGAAAAATGAGAGCAGAAATTCATAGATATCTAGTATAACAACCCAAAAACCAGGAGCCATGCAATGATCCACAAACATGCCAAGCACAGAAACAACATATACACATACATACACATATATATACCTATATATTTATACACACACACACATGAATACACACACATATGCACATACAATACATAATTAGAATCATGGGTAAAAAATACTTAGTCAGACAGGTTTAAAAAGAGTGTGTGTGTATTTTATTGTTATGACAGTAGCAATACATATTTTCCAAAGAAACTATAAATAAATAGAAATATACATATAATCTGAAAAAATATTTATCCACATAGGCATATGCAGTTCATAGTTGTTTGAAAAAGGTGGTTATGAAGGAAAGAGCCAACTCTTGAGTAGTTTTCTGAAAACAAGAAAGTTATCTGTGGCTCTTATAGTTGGGGGTAATGAATTCCATAGTTTGGCTGCTTGGACGGAGAAGGATGTACCACCTACAGTCTTTTTCTTGTATGGTGGTGTTCTAAGGCGGGGTGCCAGTCTTGAGCGGAGGGTTCTTTGTTGGATGTATTTGGTAATTTTCTTTCTGATAAAAAGCGGTCCTGTTCCATGTATAGCTTTGTGGGTGATACAAAGCAGTTTGAAAGTGCATCTTCTGGCAACGGGTAACCAGTGTAGTGCTCTCAAGGCAGGGGAGATGTGGGCTTGCGGCTTTATATGTAGTAGTAGCCTGGCTGCGGAATTCTGGATACGTTGTAGTTTTTTCATAACAGATAGAGATGATCCATGGTAGAGGCTATTGGCATAATCCAGTTTGGATAATACAAGCGAGATAGTAGCTTGCACCTTGTGTGGAAATCCGAGGTGGGGGAAGATGCGTCGTAAAGTCTTTAAGGTGATGAAGCTTGTGCGTGCTAATTTGTCTACTTGGGCATTCATAGTTAGCTTGGAATCCATGGTGATTCCTAGGTTTTTCACTTCCTTGGATAATTGAGGAGGTGGTCCGAGATCTTCAGGCCAGACGCACAGAGGGTCATAATTTTTCCAGTCACCACATATGAGTATTTCTGTTTTGGCGGTATTTAGTTTGAGATGGCTCCAGGTCATCCACTGATCAACGGCTCTGAGGCAACTGAAGATTTGTGAGTTTTCAATGTTTTTGGGGTCTTCTAATTGAAGTAGTATCTGTGTGTCATCTGCATAGTTGTAGCATGTGAGATGGAAATCATTGATCAGTTCTGGTAAAGATATCATGTAGATGTTAAAAAGCAAAGGTGAGATGATTGACCCTTGGGGGACCCCTGTTTTTGTGAGGTAGGGTTCGGACGAGTAGGGGGGCGAGTGGATGATATTCGCTCTTTTTTGGAGATAGGATGTAATCCAGTCGAGAGAAATCCCTTGTATGCCGGCTTCGTGGAGTCTTTGAGTTAGGGTGTCATGGTCAACTGTATCAAAGGCAGCTGAGAGGTCCAAGAGAAGTAGTGCAGCAACTCCATTTTGGTCGACTATGTTTTTAAGATCGTCCCAGATTGCCACGAGTGCCGATTCAGTGCTTCTTCCTGGGCGGAATCCAGTTTGGAAGTCTGAAAGTATAGAATTGTCTTCAATGAATTGTGACATCTGGGCGAATGCTGCTCTTTCTATCAATTTGCCCAGGAAAGGTCCATTTGTGATAGGTCTGTAGTTGTTGGGGTCTTGCGGGTCTAGGTTTGTTTTCTTTAATAATGGTGATATGTATGCCTTTTTCAGGTCTGTAGGAAAAGTTCCTGAAGTTAAAGAGTTGTTGATGATTCTTCTTACAGGTGTGGCAGCAGAAGTAGATAGCAGGATGTTCTTGAAGATTTGTGGTGGGCAAGGGTCAGAAGGGCAACCAGAAGGTCTGCTTGCTTTGACCAAATCCATAAATTCATCCTGGGATATTTGTTTGAAAGACTGTAGAGGTTGGGATGGTTTATTCTTAAAGGGTATTTTAGTAAAGGGGTTGGTGCTGATGGTGTTCTTCTGTTTTAAATAGGATTCCAATGTGTCTGCCTTGGTTGTGTAGTGAGTTGCCATTGTTTGTGAAATCTTGAGTGGTGGGATGACTTCCTTCCATGCATGTGGGTTTTCGAAATTCATTGAGAATTTTATAAAATTCCTTGGTTGTAGATTGAGCATTTAGAATTCGGTCTGAGTAGTATCTTTTTTTAGCTTTTTTGATTGATGATTTGTATATCCTGTTAAGTTTGTGTAGCTGCAGTTTGTCTTGACTGTTGTTTGTTTTGAGCCAGGTCCGCTGCAACTTTCTGATTTGTTGCTTTATCTTTTTAAGTTCTGTGTTTCTCCAAGGTGTTGGTTTTCTTTTGTCATGTTTAGTTTTTCTGAGTGGTATTAGGACATCAAAAGCTTCCTGTAGCCACTCATAAAGTTTTGGTACAGAATTGATTGTATCTAGATCAGTGTTTGCTGTTAGTTGTGTTTCTAAGTGATCCAAATTGAGTTTGCTCCATGGTCGATAGATGTATGTATGTAAGTGGTTGTGGGGTGTGTTGATTTGTGGAGTTGTCTGCCGGAAAGTTATCAGATGGTGGTCTGACCAGGTGGTTGGTGTGATGCTATGAATAGTAACGAGTTCAGGCTTAGCAAAAATGACATCTAGGATGTGACCAGCGATGTGTGTGGGATTGTGTACAATCTGATGTAGGTTCAATGCGAGTAGGCCAGTGGTGATAACTTTTGGATGGGGCATATTGGGTTTGTCAAACCAAATGTTTAGATCCCCAAGAATGCATAGATTGGAGTATAGTGTAATAAGGTTTGAGACTGTGTCAAGAAAAGCATCAGGGAAAGTGGAGTTGTTAGGTGGAGGTCTGTAAAGGAGTAGAAAGTTACAGGAGGAAGTTGGAGTAGGGTGGCATCTGGTAAGGAGGGCTTCACAACCTTGTATGGAGATGTTGTCTGTTTTACTGAGGTTTATTGCCTGTTTGAATATAATAGCTAGTCCACCTCCTCTCTTGCCTACACGGTTTTGTGTGATGGTTTGATAGCCCAGAGGAAGGGCTTCGTGCAACACTGGTGCCATGTCATCTCCCAACCAGGATTCTGTAATGAATAGTAAGTCAGGTTGTGTGTCTGTGAGCAGGTCGTAGATGTGGTGCTTGTTTTTTGAGAGTGATCGAGCATTTATGAGCTGGCAGTTTAGATAGGGTGTGTTAGTGGTAGTGTTGTTTTGTTTAGTAGAAGGGTAAGTAGTATAATGTGAGCTTGAAGCAGGAGTGTTGCTAGTTGTGATAACTGTTTGAGGCTCACAATAGTCTTGCTTTTCAACATAGTGTTCCTCTTCCAGCAGGTTAAGGAGGCATTTTGTTGGGTCTGTGTGTGTGGGTGGTGAACTTGGTGGCTGAGAGAGCCATGAGGATTGTAGTGTTTTTTGTAGGGTAGTTTTATTATGTAACAAACAAGGGGATGCGAGGTTGCTATGAGTGGCATGTTTTTTATTTTGTTTGCGTTTGTTTAGTGTGGATGGAGTATGGGTTAGGGGTGGTGGAGGAGCATGTGGATCATGATGTAAGGCCCTAATATGGGGAATGGAGGAGAGGCGAGTTAATGAAGGTTGCTGGGATGGGGTGCTTGTGGTAGGTGTTTGTGAAGAGTGGGGGGGTAGGGGTGGAGATAGGATGTAATTTGTATCCTTTGTGTAGTCCTGGGGGTGGGAGTGGGTATGACGATGAGTGTAATGTAAGTTTGTGTTGCTTTGATGTGCTGATGTTTGTGGTTGGTATTGTTTTTGTGGAAGAATGAGAGGGGATACTGGTGTAGTTGTTTTTGGTGAGGGATTTGTATGTGAGTTAGTGCTGCTAAGTGGAATTTGAGTGTTAGATGGGGTGTTGATGTGTTTTGGAGATGAATGTATGAGGTGTGTAAGAGGTGATGGGTGTGTGTCAGGGAAATAAGTATTAGTTGAGATGACCGGAAGGGGTAATATGTGTGGTGGAGTGAAAAGTGTGGATTGTATGGTTGTGTGTAATTGGTGAGGAGAGGGGAAGAGTGTTTGTAGATGATGTGTTTGAATGCAGGGTTTGGGCATTGTTATGAAGACAGGCGGTCTGTGTGGAGCGAACAGCGGATAGTGTTTTTGGTTAGTATGACCAGAGAGTGTCTATCTGGGAGACTGAAACTGAGAGAATTGTATGTTGTAGTTTTGTATTGTGTGGGTGATGGCAGGTAGTGTTAGTGGGAGGGGACAGAGTAGTGTATGCTGTGAGAATGAAGGTGTTTGACTGTAGTAGTTATGGGGGGTATGTGTATATGTGTTGTATGTAGGGTATTGTGTTGGGTGGTGGGGCAATGCAATATGTCTGTGGTCAGTTTGTGATGCATGAGTTGGATATCTTTGCAGATAATGCGTTTGCATGTTGAGGGATGTGTAGGGGTGGAAACCATTCCTGGGGGAATATGAATTGGGCAGCATTTCTGGCCCTAGTCCCTAGTCCCTACCTGTCCCGAACAGACCCAAACAGACAGCTGCCCTTGTCCTCTCCACCCTTTGCCTCGACGCCCGGGCTGAGACGCCCTGAATCCTGGCCTTTTATAGCCCTACTGGCCTATAAGAAGCTCGTCCTAACCCTAGCCAATCCTGTTTTAAACCCTGATTTAGCCAACTAATGGAAGACCCAGCCCTATCCACCAATCACAGCCCTAAAACCAACAGCCAATCAGAATCCCAGCCCTATCCACCAATCATAGCCCTAGAACCAACAGCCAATCAGAATCCTAGCCCTATCCAACAATCACAGCCCTAGAACCAACAGCCAATCGGAATCCTATCCCTATCCACCAATCATAACTGCATCCCTGGAGCTAGCAACCAATGAAACACCATCTCCCAAAAACCAATCACAACAGCATATGCAACAACCATGAGGAACCTATATAAGGAGCAAGTTAACTAAAACTCCAGTCCCTGTGGCCTGGGGGGAGGCTACTGCTGCTCTATTCAGTATCTCCTTGGATACAGACAGGCTGAATCCACACTTCCAAGCTAGCAGAGTCTACTTTCCAGGTAAGGGGGAGATTGTTTAAGAGACAAACACTGCAATAGTTCTGGGCGCACACTCTAAAATCTGGCTTTTTTAAGGCAAAAATACAGGGGGGCAGACAGCTTTTAAGCACAATTTAAATCACACAAACAGATTAAAAACAGTCTCCTAAAACCACACTCTGAAAGATGTATGTAGTCTCTTTACTAAGAATAGGGGTGAAAAAAAGAGGGGTAGAGGGGGGAAAAAGGTGGGGGGGGGAGGGTGCCACAAACTAGCAAGGGAATTCACACAGTCACAGCAAAAACGATTTTTAAACAAACACCACTTTAAAAGAGGCCGGAGAGTTCACAGTAAAACAAACACTTTTTGAACAATTAATACTATTTAACTAGAAAATATCTTTGGGCTCCTTACCTAGGTCTTTTTGCAATCCTTGAACACTGGGAGGTATCAGGACACAGGGGAGATGCACACAGGAACACAAAATGGAGGTGCCTGTCTTTGGCCTTCCCTCCACAAACTTAAGGAGCCAGAGCAGGTGGGGGGGGGGGCGGGTCTCAGGTGCAGCAGAGACTCAGGGAGCCAATCAGCTAAGTCCAGTCCCTGTGGCCTGGGGGGAGGCTACTGCTGTTCTATTCAGTATCTCCTTGGATACAGACAGGCTGAATCCACACTTCCAAGCAAGCAGAGTCTACTTTCCAGGTAAGGGGGAGATTGTTTAAGAGACAAACACTGCAATAGTTCTGGGAGCACACTCTAAAATCGGGCTTTTTTAAGGCAAAAATACAGGGGGGCAGACTGCTTTTAAGCACAATTTAAATCACACAAACAGATTAAAAACAGTCTCCTAAAACCACACTCTGAAAGATGTAGGTAGTCTTTTTCCTAAGAATAGGGGTGAAAAAAAGGGGGGCAGAGGGGGAAAAAGGGGGGGGGGTGCCACAAACTAGCAAGGGAATTCACACAGTCACGGCAAGAACTATTTTTAAACAAACACCACTTTAAAAGAGGCCAGAGAGTCCACAGTAAAACAAACACTTTTTGAACAATTAATACTATTTAACTAGAAAATATCTTTGGGCTCCTTACCTAGGTCTTTTTGCAATCCTTGAACACTGGGCTGTATCAGGACACAGAGGAGATGCACACAGGAACACAAAATGGAGGTGCCTGTCTTTGGCCTTCCCTCCACAAACTTAAGGAGCCAGAGCAGGTGGGGGGGGGGCGGGTCTCAGGTGCAGCAGAGACTCAGGGAGCCAATCAGCTAAGTCCAGTCCCTGTGGCCTGGGGGGAGGCTACTGCTGCTCTATTCAGTATCTCCTTGGATACAGACAGGCTGAATCCACACTTCCTAGCTAGCAGAGTCTACTTTCCAGGTAAGGGGGAGATTGTTTAGAGACAAACACTGCAATAGTTCTGGGTGCACACTCTAAAATCGGGCTTTTTTAAGGCAAAAATACAGGGGGACAGACAGCTTTTAAGCACAATTTAAATCACACAAACAGATTAAAAACAGTCTCCTAAAACCACACTCTGAAAGATGTATGTAGTCTTTTTACTAAGAATAGGGGTGAAAAAAAGGGGGGCAGAGGGGGGGAAAAGGAGGGGGGGGGTGCCACAAACTAGCAAGGGAATTCACACAGTCACGGCAAAAACGATTTTTAAACAAACACCACTTTAAAAGAGGCCAGAGAGTCCACAGTAAAACAAACACTTTTTGAACAATTAATACTATTTAACTAGAAAATATCTTTGGGCTCCTTACCTAGGTCTTTTTGCAATCCTTGAACACTGGGCTGTATCAGGACACAGGGGAGATGCACACAGGAACACAAAATGGAGGTAACTTCCAATAGTGTAAATTGCTAATACAGAAAATAAAATTAAGTTATATATTTACCAAATGCGAGCTCTTCCTTTTTTGAGCATTTTTCAAGATATGATGTTCCATCACAAAGATTATTGATACAAGGTGGGGTAGTGTCATCTCACTGGGCATAGTGGAGTGTCTGTTTTCCATTAGAATCAGGATATAAACAGCCAATTGGGTCAAATTAAGAGTTTCATCGATCTCTAGTGATTAAAGGTAATGTTGGCATGTCTTGAGGTATCAATTGTATGTCACAAATTAAGCATTCTTCCTAGAATATATTGTCCTCTGTTTTGAATTCAGTGTATGCATTTTGGATGCATTCCATCAGATACTTTATACCTTAACTGTAGTGCTAAAGGAATTAGTTTGATTCCAGATAAGAAAAACACTTCACCCAAAATGGTTGCTAAAAATTCGCAAACAGATGTGGTTTGCACCTTTTGGAAAGGTGCTTCAACTGGAGAGAAAGGGCTAGAGTTTGATGGGTACTAATGCAAATATCAAAGGGGAGGAGAACATTATGGCCCTCATTACAACATTGGCGGTAAAAGCTGCTTACCGCCGTGCAGAAGACCGCCGCGGAATTCCGCCACAGCTATTATGACCCACTGCTCGGAATCTGCCAAAATTGAGACACCCACACAAGTCCGCCACACCAAAGGTCAGTGATAAACTGGTGAAAACAAAACCTTCACCGTCACGCCAACAGAAATACGCCCACACTATCATGACCCACGAATCCACGTGGCGATCTTTCAACCGCGGTATTCCATTGGTGGTACACACTGCTGTGCTCAAAATACACACACATTGACAAAACACTGTCACATTGGACAATTTGAAATACACACACCTGATACACATACACACACCACTCCCACACACCCATTACAATATAAAACTCACACCCACATCACCCACAAACCCCTACGACCAAAATACCAAAAGAAGGCCAGTGAGAGACACTACAAACTACTACCAAGCATCCACAGGAACACAATACCATCACCCACATTACTTCCACGCACCTCACACAACACACCACTAAATATCACCCCACTTATCACTACACACACCACCCCACACATCACCCACACCACCCCATGGCACGGCAAAGACACCCCAGCTTCTCTGAGGAGCTCAGGATCATGGTGGAGGAAATCGTCCGGGTAGAGCCACAGCTATACGGATCACAGGAGCAGCACACCTCCATAGCTAGGAAGATGGAGCTATGGCGAAGAATAGTGGACAGGGTTAACGCAGTGGGACAGCAACCAAGAAATAGGGATGACATCAGGAAGAGGTGGAACGACCTATGGGGGAAGGTGCGTTTCGTGGTCTCAAGACACCACCTTGCGGTTCAGCGAACTGGCGGCGGACCCCTACCTCCTCCCCCACAACTAACAACATGGTGTAGGAGGCTGGACTGGCTTGTAGTGAGTACCAAGGGGTACTTGCACCTTGCACCAGGCCCAGTTATCCCTTATTAGTGTATAGGGTGTCTAGCAGCTTAGGCTGATAGATAATGGTAGCTTAGCAGAGCAGCTTAGGCTGAACTAGGAGACGTGTGAAGCTACCACAGTACCACTTAGTGTCATATGCACAATATCATAAGAAAACACAATACACAGTTATACTAAAAATAAAGGTACTTTATTTTTATGACAATATGCCAAAGTATCTTAGAGTGTACCCTCAGTGAGAGGATAGGAAATATACACAAGATATATATACACAATAGCAAAAATATGCAGTATAGTCTTAGAAAACAGTGCAAACAATGTATAGTTACAATAGGATGCAATGGGGAAACATAGGGATAGGGGCAACACAAACCATATACTCCAAAAGTGGAATGCGAACCACGAATGGACCCCAAACCTATGTGACCTTGTAGAGGGTCGCTGGGACTATTAGAAAATAGTGAGAGTTAGAAAAATAACCCTCCCCAAGACCCTGAAACGTGAGTGCAAAGTGCACTAAAGTTCCCCTAAGGACAAAGTAGTCGTGTTAGAGGAATAATGCAGGAAAGACACAAACCAGCAATGCAACAACTGTGGATTTCCAATCTAGGGTACCTGTGGAACAAGGGGACCAAGTCCAAAAGTCACAAGCAAGTCGGAGATGGGCAGATGCCCAGGAAATGCCAGCTGCGGGTGCAAAGAAGCTTCGACTGGACAGAAGAAGCTGAGGTTTCGTCAGGAACGAAAAGCGCTAGAGACTTCCCCTTTGGGGGACGGATCCCTCTCGCCGTGGAGAGTCGTGCAGAAGTGTTTTCCCGCCGAAAGAACGCCAACAAGCCTTGCTAGCTGCAAATCATGCGTTTGGCGTTTTTGGACGCTGCTGGAGCCCAGGAGGGACCAGGAGGTCGCAAATTGGACCTGAAGAGAGAGGAGACATCGAGCAAGACAACGGGCCCTCACTGAAGCAGGTAGCACCCGGAGAAGTGCCAGAAACAGGCACTACAAGGATGCGTGAAACGATGCTCGCCAAAGTTGCACAAAGGAGTCCCACGTCGCCGGAGACCAACTTAGAAAGTCGTGCAATGCAGGTTAGAGTGCCGTGGACCCAGGCTTGGCTGTGCACAAAGGATTTCTGCCGGAAGTGCACAGGGGCTGGAGTAGCTGCAAAGTTGCGGTTCCCAGCAATGCAGCCCAGCGAGGTGAGGCAAAGACTTACCTCCACCAAACTTGGGCTGAAGAGTCACTGGACTGTGGGGGTCACTTGGACAGAGTCGCTGGATTCGAGGGACCTCGCTCGTCGTGCTGAGAGGAGACCCAAGGGACCGGTGATGCAGCTTTTTGGTGCCTGCGGTTGCAGGGGGAAGATTCCGTCAACCCACAGGAGATTTCTTCGGAGCTTCTGGTGCAGAGAGGAGGCAGGCTACCCCCACAGCATGCACAAGCAGGAAAACAGTCGAGAAGGTGGCAGGATCAGCGTTACAGAGTTGCAGTAGTCGTCTTTGCTACTATGTTGCAGGTTTGCAGGCTTCCAGCACGGTCAGCAGTCGTTTCCTTATCAGAAGGTGAAGAGAGAGATGCAGAGGAACTCGGATGAGCTCTTGCATTCGTTATCTAAAGTTTTCCCAGAGACAGAGACCCTAAATAGCCAGAAAAGAGGGTTTGGCTACCTAGGAGAGAGGATAGGCTACTAACACCTGAAGAAGCCTATCAGCAGGAGTCTCTGACGTCACCTGGTGGCACTGGCCACTCAGAGCAGTCCAGTGTGCCAGCAGCACCTCTGTTTCCAAGATGGCAGAGGTCTGGAGCACACTGGAGGAGCTCTGGACACCTCCCAGGGGAGGTGCAGGTCAGGGGAGTGGTAACTCCCCTTTCCTTTGTCCAGTTTCGCGCCAGAGCAGGGGCTAAGGGGTCCCTGAACCGGTGTAGACTGGCTTATGCAGAATTGGGCACATCTGTGCCCAAGAAAGCATTTCCAGAGGCTGGGGGAGGCTACTCCTCCCCTGCCTTCACACCATTTTCCAAAGGGAGAGGGTGTCACACCCTCTCTCAGAGGAAGTTCTTTGTTCTGCCATCCTGGGCCAGGCCTGGCTGGACCCCAGGAGGGCAGATGCCTGTCTGAGGGGTTGGCAGCAGCAGCAGCTGCAGAGAAACCCCAGGAAGGGCAGTTTGGCAGTACCAGGGTCTGTGCTACAGACCACGGGGATCATGGGATTGTGCCAACTATGCCAGGATGGCATAGAGGGGGCAATTCCATGATCATAGACATGTTACATGGCCATATTCGGAGTTACCATTGTGAAGCTACATATAGGTAGTGACCTATATGTAGTGCACGCGTGTAATGGTGTCCCCGCACTCACAAAGTTCAGTGAATTGGCTCTGAACAATGTGGGGGCACCTTGGCTAGTGCCAGGGTGCCCTCACACTAAGTAACTTTGCACCTAACCTTTACCAGGTAAAGGTTAGACATATAGGTGACTTATAAGTTACTTAAGTGCAGTGTAAAATGGCTGTGAAATAACGTGGACGTTATTTCACTCAGCCTGCAGTGGCAGGCCTGTGTAAGAATTGTCAGAGCTCCCTATGGGTGGCAAAAGAAATGCTGCAGCCCATAGGGATCTCCTGGAACCCCAATACCCTGGGTACCTCGGTACCATATACTAGGGAATTATAAGGGTGTTCCAGTCAGCCAATGTAAATTGGTAAAATTGGTCACTAGCCTGTTAGTGACAATTTGAAAGTAATGAGAGAGCATAACCACTGAGGTTCTGGTTAGCAGAGCCTCAGTGAGACAGTTAGGCACCACACAGGGAACATATACATGCACACCTATGAGCACTGGGGCCCTGTGTGACAGGGTCCCAGTGACACATACATATAGGCCACAACCCTATGAGCACTGGGGTCCTGACCAGCAGGATCCCAGTGACACATAACAACCATACTGAAAACATAGTGTTTTCACTATGAGCACTGAGGCCTGGCTATCAGGATCCCAGTGAGACAGTGAAAACAGTGACAAACACCCTGACATACACTCACAAACAGGCTAAAAGTGGGGGTAACAAGGCTAGAAAGAGGCTACCTTCTCACACAACCCCCCCCCCCCAAACGAAGGACAATAAGGCTAACCTTGGCCAGTTGAGACTTTATTGTCTAAGTGGTGATAAGTAGAGAGTAGCTCTGCAATAGACTGGTTACTCCCTTTATCATCCACTATATGGTTACTTCCCTGTGGGGATGTAAACCACCCTGTTTGAAGTTTTTTAGCTAAGCAACAATGTGAAGATGTATTTTCAGAGTTTCTATCAGTAAGTTTTAGTTTAGAGCAGTGGGAATTGTCCACTGAACCTATTTGTAGTGATGGAAATGCCAGACAGGGATGCTGTCTCAGAAAAGCCATAGCTGGGCAAAAACTTTGTCCATCTGGCTGGAAGAGAGAACAGGGATGCTGTTTCTCTTGAGTTGGAGCAGGGCAGGGATGCTGTCCTATGAGCTCCACACTAGGGCAGGGATGCTGTCCTAAGTGTTGTGAGGTAGTGCAGGGTTTCTGCACTAAAGTTTCTCTGGGAGGGTTGGAGGGATGCTCCATGTTAACTAAAATGGTGCTGTTTTTCTCACCAATGTTAGTTATCCCACAGAGAGGTACTTCCACCTCAGGGAGTCCAGCTTTGCCAGCTGATGATTCCCTTGGAACAGGTGCCACCCCAGGAGAGGTTTCTCCCACCACAGGAATAGTATCCTGAATGGTAGGGTGGTTAGGGGATACTGTGATACCCTTTTTACCTGTTGATGGAGAGGGATCCTGAGTTTTCAGGCCTTCTCTCCTTTGCTTTTTCATTTCACTTGAAATGAGAGGGAACAATTCCTCAGGGATGCCCAGCATGGCTGCATGGGCATAAAACTCTACATCAGCCCAACCTGAGGCCTCTAGGTCATTACCTAAGAGACAGTCTACAGGTAAGCTAGGTGATACCACCACCTGCTTAGGGCCAGTAACTCCACCCCAACTAAACTGAATTATAGCTAAGGGAAGAAACTTAGTGGAGTTATGGACATCAATAATCTTATACTGTTGTCCAATGATGTGTTGTTCAGGAGGCACTAGGTTTTCAGTCACCAAAGTGAAACTGGCACCTGTGTCCCTGTAGGCCAAGGCCTCAACACCATTTATTGAAACTGTCTGCCTGTACTTATCCATTGTAAGGGGACATGCAGCCAGTGTGGCAAGGCCAGTGCCACTAGGTGTGACAGAAACTGTCTTGGGACTGACTACCCCAGTTTCTACTATGGACCCATAAGTGAACCCAACTACACCCTTTGCTTGACTGTTGCCAGCAGTCCCACCACTAGTACCACTACTGCTAGGGGCACTACAGCTTGATGTATTAGTGGTGGTAGGCTCAGGGGGTTTACCTGGACAGGACTTATCCCCTGGCCTATGGCCTCTATTTTTACACACAAAGCACCAAGGCTTTTTAATGTGTGCAGGTTGGGAAGAAGAGGAAGAATTTGTTTTATCCCCACCCTCTGAAGAGTGTTTAAGATTTGAAGTGGGATCTTTGGTTTTACCCTTATCCCCATGCTTATCTTGAGATTTTTCACCATCTTTCTTCTTATTGCCATCCTTGTCACCCCCTGTATGAACTTTTCTGTTCACCCTTGTTCTGACCCATTTGTCTGCCTTCTTTCCCAATTCTTGGGGAGAGGTCAGATCAGAGTCTACCAGGTACTGGTGCAACAAATCAGACACACAATTATTAAGTATATGCTCTCTCAGGATTGTGTTATACAGGCTTTCATAATCAGTAACTTTACTGCCATGTAACCACCCCTCCAAGGCCTTCACTGAATGGTCAATGAAATCAACCCAGTCTTGTGAAGACTCCTTTTTGGTCTCTCTGAACTTTATCCTGTACTGTTCAGTGGTTAAGCCATAACCATCCAGGAGTGCATTCTTAAGAACTGTAAAATTATTGGCATCATTTTCTTTCACAGTAAGGAGCCTATCCCTACCTTTTCCACTAAATGATAGCCATAGGATAGCAGCCCACTGCCTTTGAGGGACATCCTGTACAACACAGGCCCTCTCAAGTGCAGCAAACCACTTGTCAATGTCATCCCCCTCCTTATAAGGGGGAACTATCTTGTGCAGATTCCTGGAATCATGCTCTTTTGCAGGATGACTATGGGGAATACTGCTGCTGCCACCATGGGTATCTAAACACAACTTCTGTCTTTCCTTCTCTAATTCAAAAGACTGTCTATCCAAATCCAGCTGTTGCTTTTTAAGCTTCAGTCTGGTTTGTTCCACTCTCAACTTATTGAGTTCCCTCTCTAACATTCTGTCATCAGGGTTGGTGGGAGGGACATTTCTAGAAACAGAGCTATGATGGGAATGAACAGAAGGAGACCTGTCCCTTACAGAAGCCACCCTAACAGCTTGGTTTACAGAAACATTACTACCAGTATGGTGAGAATAAATGCTTTTGCTATGATGTGAGACAACACTATTTATTTGGTGTGGCTCATCATCATTACCATCTATGCTAGATTGTCTAGTAATGGGCAGGCTAGGAAGTTTCTTTCCTGAATCTTTTCCTGGGGGAGTTCCTGAATCAGATTGGGAACTATTAGGTACTTTTTCAACAGATGGGGCACCTATGGCCTTATCCTGTTCTCTAAGCATGTTAAGTAACAGTTCCAAGGAAGGATTCTTCCCTACACTCAAACCTCTCTCTATACAGAGACTCCTTGCTCTTTTCCAGCTAAGGTTGTCATATGCAAGTTTGGACAGATCAACACTTTGGCCTGTGCCAGACATTTTTTAGAGAGAGTTAAAGTGATAGAAAAAGAGAAAAAAGTTTTCAGAACTTTTTGGAAAGACAGAAAAAAACTTTTTAAACTTTTAAGAACTTTTTGAAAGTTTAGAAGTACTTTTCAGCACTTAGAAAAGAGTGAAAAGAGGAAATGCTAAACTTTTTGGCTATGTGTATATACACTGACCTTGTTTTGTATATTTTTCTCTTATGAAAAGTACAATGACAAGAGTGGTAAGCAGTCTCAAGCACTTATCCCACCACTGCACAACCAATGTAGGAGGCTGGACTGGCTTGCAGTGAGTACCAAGGGGTACTAGCACCTTGCACCAGGCCCAGTTATCCCTTATTAGTGTATAGGGTGTCTAGCAGCTTAGGCTGATAGATAATGGTAGCTTAGCAGAGCAGCTTAGGCTGAACTAGGAGACGTGTGAAGCTACCACAGTACCACTTAGTGTCATATGCACAATATCATAAGAAAACACAATACACAGTTATACTAAAAATAAAGGTACTTTATTTTTATGACAATATGCCAAAGTATCTTAGAGTGTACCCTCAGTGAGAGGATAGGAAATATACACAAGATATATATACACAATAGCAAAAATATGCAGTATAGTCTTAGAAAACAGTGCAAACAATGTATAGTTACAATAGGATGCAATGGGGAAACATAGGGATAGGGGCAACACAAACCATATACTCCAAAAGTGGAATGCGAACCACGAATGGACCCCAAACCTATGTGACCTTGTAGAGGGTCACTGGGACTATTAGAAAATAGTGAGAGTTAGAAAAATAACCCTCCCCAAGACCCTGAAAAGTGAGTGCAAAGTGCACTAAAGTTCCCCTAAGGACAAAGTAGTCGTGTTAGAGGAATAATGCAGGAAAGACACAAACCAGCAATGCAACAACTGTGGATTTCCAATCTAGGGTACCTGTGGAACAAGGGGACCAAGTCCAAAAGTCACAAGCAAGTCGAAGATGGGCAGATGCCCAGGAAATGCCAGCTGTGGGTGCAAAGAAGCTTCGACTGGACAGAAGAAGCTGAGGTTTCTGCAGGAACGAAAAGGGGTAGAGACTTCCCCTTTGGTGGACGGATCCGGCTCGCTTTGGAGAGTCGTGCAGAAGTGTTTTCCCGCCGAAAGAACGCCAACAAGCCTTGCTAGCTGCAAATCGTGTGTTTGGCGTTTTTGGACGCTGCTGGGGCCCAGGAGGGACCAGGAGGTCGCAAATTGGACCTGAAGAGAGAGAAGACGTCGAGCAAGACAAAGGGCCCTCACTGAAGCAGGTAGCACCCAGATAAGTGCCAGAAACAGGCACTACAAGGATGCGTGAAACGGTGCTCGCCGAAGTTGCACAAAGGAGTCCCACGTCGCCGGAGACCAACTTAGAAAGTCGTGCAATGCAGGTTAGAGTGCCGTGGACCCAGGCTTGGCTGTGCACAAAGGATTTCTGCCGGAAGTGCACAGGGGCCGGAGTAGCTGCAAAGTCGCGGTTCCCAGCAATGCAGCCCAGCGAGGTGAGGCAAAGACTTACCTCCACCAAACTTGGGCTGAAGAGTCACTGGACTGTGGGGGTCACTTGGACAGAGTCGCTGGATTCGAGGGACCTCGCTCGTCGTGCTGAGAGGAGACCCAAGGGACCGGTGATGCAGCTTTTTGGTGCCTGCGGTTGCAGGGGGAAGATTCCGTCGACCCACGGGAGATTTCTTCGGAGCTTCTGGTGCAGAGAGGAGGCAGGCTACCCCCACAGCATGCACAAGCAGGAAAACAGTCGAGAAGGCGGCAGGATCAGCGTTACAGAGTTGCAGTAGTCGTCTTTGCTACTATGTTGCAGGTTTGCAGGCTTCCAGCGCGGTCAGCAGTCGTTTCCTTATCAGAAGGTGAAGAGAGAGATGCAGAGGAACTCGGATGAGCTCTTGCATTCGTTATCTAAAGTTTCCCCAGAGACAGAGACCCTAAATAGCCAGAGAAGAGGGTTTGGCTACTTAGGAGAGAGGATAGGCTACTAACACCTGAAGGAGCCTATCAGCAGGAGTCTCTGACGTCACCTGGTGGCACTGGCCACTCAGAGCAGTCCAGTGTGCCAGCAGCACCTCTGTTTCCAAGATGGCAGAGGTCTGGAGCACACTGGAGGAGCTCTGGACACCTCCCAGGGGAGGTGCAGGTCAGGGGAGTGGTCACTCCCCTTTCCTTTGTCCAGTTTCGCGCCAGAGCAGGGGCTAAGGGGTCCCTGAACCGGTGTAGACTGGCTTATGCAGAATTGGGCACATCTGTGCCCAAGAAAGCATTTCCAGAGGCTGGGGGAGGCTACTCCTCCCCTGCCTTCACACCATTTTCCAAAGGGAGAGGGTGTCACACCCTCTCTCAGAGGAAGTTCTTTGTTCTGCCATCCTGGGCCAGGCCTGACTGGACCCCAGGAGGGCAGATGCCTGTCTGAGGGGTTGGCAGCAGCAGCAGCTGCAGAGAAACCCCAGGAAGGGCAGTTTGGCAGTACCAGGGTCTGTGCTACAGACCACGGGGATCATGGGATTGTGCCAACTATGCCAGGATGGCATAGAGGGGGCAATTCCATGATCATAGACATGTTACATGGCCATATTCGGAGTTACCATTGTGAAGCTACATATAGGTAGTGACCTATATGTAGTGCACACGTGTAATGGTGTCCCCGCACTCACAAAGTTCAGGGAATTGGCTCTGAACAATGTGGGGGCACCTTGGCTAGTGCCAGGGTGCCCTCACACTAAGTAACTTTGCACCTAACCTTTACCAGGTAAAGGTTAGACATATAGGTGACTTATAAGTTACTTAAGTGCAGTGTAAAATGGCTGTGAAATAATGTGGACGTTATTTCACTCAGGCTGCAGTGGCAGGCCTGTGTAAGAATTGTCAGAGCTCCCTATGGGTGGCAAAAGAAATGCTGCAGCCCATAGGGATCTCCTGGAACCCCAATACCCTGGGTACCTCAGTACCATATACTAGGGAATTATAAGGGTGTTCCAGTCAGCCAATGTAAATTGGTAAAATTGGTCACTAGCCTGTTAGTGACAATTTGAAAGTAATGAGAGAGCATAACCACTGAGGTTCTGGTTAGCAGAGCCTCAGTGAGACAGTTAGGCACCACACAGGGAACATATACATGCACACCTATGAGCACTGGGGCCCTGTGTGACAGGGTCCCAGTGACACATACATATAGGCCACAACCCTATGAGTACTGGGGTCCTGACCAGCAGGATCCCAGTGACACATAACAACCATACTGAAAACATAGTGTTTTCACTATGAGCACTGAGGCCTGGCTATCAGGATCCCAGTGAGACAGTGAAAACAGTGACAAACACCCTGACATACACTCACAAACAGGCTAAAAGTGGGGGTAACAAGGCTAGAAAGAGGCTACCTTCTCACACAACCCCCCCCCCAAACGAAGGACAATAAGGCTAACCTTGGCCAGTTGAGACTTTATTGTCTAAGTGGTGATAAGTAGAGAGTAGCTCTGCAATAGACTGGTTACTCCCTTTATCATCCACTATATGGTTACTTCCCTGTGGGGATGTAAACCACCCTGTTTGAAGTTTTTTAGCTAAGCAACAATGTGAAGAGGTTTTTTCAGAGTTTCTATCAGTAAGTTTTAGTTTAGAGCAGTGGGAATTGTCCACTGAACCTATTTGTAGTGATGGAAATGCCAGACAGGGATGCTGTCTCAGAAAAGCCATAGCTGGGCAAAAACTTTGTCCATCTGGCTGGAAGAGAGAACAGGGATGCTGTTTCTCTTGAGTTGGAGCAGGGCAGGGATGCTGTCCTATGAGCTCCACACTAGGGCAGGGATGCTGTCCTAAGTGTTGTGAGGTAGTGCAGGGTTTCTGCACTAAAGTTTCTCTGGGAGGGTTGGAGGGATGCTCCATGTTAACTAAAATGGTGCTGTTTTTCTCACCAATGTTAGTTATCCCACAGAGAGGTACTTCCACCTCAGGGAGTCCAGCTTTGCCAGCTGATGATTCCCTTGGAACAGGTGCCACCCCAGGAGAGGTTTCTCCCACCACAGGAATAGTATCCTGAATGGTAGGGTGGTTAGGGGATACTGTGATACCCTTTTTACCTGTTGATGGAGAGGGATCCTGAGTTTTCAGGCCTTCTCTCCTTTGCTTTTTCATTTCACTTGAAATGAGAGGGAACAATTCCTCAGGGATGCCCAGCATGGCTGCATGGGCATAAAACTCTACATCAGCCCAACCTGAGGCCTCTAGGTCATTACCTAAGAGACAGTCTACAGGTAAGCTAGGTGATACCACCACCTGCTTAGGGCCAGTAACTCCACCCCAACTAAACTGAATTATAGCTAAGGGAAGAAACTTAGTGGAGTTATGGACATCAATAATCTTATACTGTTGTCCAATGATGTGTTGTTCAGGAGGCACTAGGTTTTCAGTCACCAAAGTGAAACTGGCACCTGTGTCCCTGTAGGCCAAGGCCTCAACACCATTTATTGAAACTGTCTGCCTGTACTTATCCATTGTAAGGGGACATGCAGCCAGTGTGGCAAGGCCAGTGCCACTAGGTGTGACAGAAACTGTCTTGGGACTGACTACCCCAGTTTCTACTATGGACCCATAAGTGAACCCAACTACACCCTTTGCTTGACTGTTGCCAGCAGTCCCACCACTAGTACCACTACTGCTAGGGGCACTACAGCTTGATGTATTAGTGGTGGTAGGCTCAGGGGGTTTACCTGGACAGGACTTATCCCCTGGCCTATGGCCTCTATTTTTACACACAAAGCACCAAGGCTTTTTAATGTGTGCAGGTTGGGAAGAAGAGGAAGAATTTGTTTTATCCCCACCCTCTGAAGAGTGTTTAAGATTTGAAGTGGGATCTTTGGTTTTACCCTTATCCCCATGCTTATCTTGAGATTTTTCACCATCTTTCTTCTTATTGCCATCCTTGTCACCCCCTGTATGAACTTTTCTGTTCACCCTTGTTCTGACCCATTTGTCTGCCTTCTTTCCCAATTCTTGGGGAGAGGTCAGATCAGAGTCTACCAGGTACTGGTGCAACAAATCAGACACACAATTATTAAGTATATGCTCTCTCAGGATTGTGTTATACAGGCTTTCATAATCAGTAACTTTACTGCCATGTAACCACCCCTCCAAGGCCTTCACTGAATGGTCAATGAAATCAACCCAGTCTTGTGAAGACTCCTTTTTGGTCTCTCTGAACTTTATCCTGTACTGTTCAGTGGTTAAGCCATAACCATCCAGGAGTGCATTCTTAAGAACTGTAAAATTATTGGCATCATTTTCTTTCACAGTAAGGAGCCTATCCCTACCTTTTCCACTAAATGATAGCCATAGGATAGCAGCCCACTGCCTTTGAGGGACATCCTGTACAACACAGGCCCTCTCACGTGCAGCAAACCACTTGTTAATGTCATCCCCCTCCTTATAAGGGGGAACTATCTTGTGCAGATTCCTGGAATCATGCTCTTTTGCAGGATGACTATGGGGAATACTGCTGCTGCCACCATGGGTATCTAAACACAACTTCTGTCTTTCCTTCTCTAATTCAAAAGACTGTCTATCCAAATCCAGCTGTTGCTTTTTAAGCTTCAGTCTTGTTTGTTCCACCCTCAACTTATTGAGTTCCCTCTCTAACATTCTGTCATCAGGGTTGGTGGGAGGGACATTTCTAGAAACAGAGCTATGATGGGAATGAACAGAAGGAGACCTGTCCCTTACAGAAGCCACCCTAACAGCTTGGTTTACAGAAACATTACTACCAGTATGGTGAGAATAAATGCTTTTGCTATGATGTGAGACAACACTATTTATTTGGTGTGGCCTCATCATCATTACCATCTATGCTAGATTGTCTAGTAATGGGCAGGCTAGGAAGTTTCTTTCCTGAATCTTTTCCTGGGGGAGTCCCTGAATCAGATTGGGAACTATTAGGTACTTTTTCAACAGATGGGGCACCTATGGCCTTATCCTGTTCTCTAAGCATGTTAAGTAACAGTTCCAAGGAAGGATTCTTCCCTACACTCAAACCTCTCTCTATACAGAGACTCCTTGCTCTTTTCCAGCTAAGGTTGTCATATGCAAGTTTGGACAGATCAACACTTTGGCCTGTGCCAGACATTTTTTAGAGAGAGTTAAAGTGATAGAAAAAGAGAAAAAAGTTTTCAGAACTTTTTGGAAAGACAGAAAAAAACTTTTTAAACTTTTAAGAACTTTTTGAAAGTTTAGAAGTACTTTTCAGCACTTAGAAAAGAGTGAAAAGAGGAAATGCAAAACTTTTTGGCTATGTGTATATACACTGACCTTGTTTTGTATATTTTTCTCTTATGAAAAGTACAATGACAAGAGTGGTAAGCAGTCTCAAGCACTTATCCCACCACTGCACAACCAATGTAGGAGGCTGGACTGGCTTGTAGTGAGTACCAAGGGGTACTTGCACCTTGCACCAGGCCCAGTTATCCCTTATTAGTGTATAGGGTGTCTAGCAGCTTAGGCTGATAGATAATGGTAGCTTAGCAGAGCAGCTTAGGCTGAACTAGGAGACGTGTGAAGCTACCACAGTACCACTTAGTGTCATATGCACAATATCATAAGAAAACACAATACACAGTTATACTAAAAATAAAGGTACTTTATTTTTATGACAATATGCCAAAGTATCTTAGAGTGTACCCTCAGTGAGAGGATAGGAAATATACACAAGATATATATACACAATAGCAAAAATATGCAGTATAGTCTTAGAAAACAGTGCAAACAATGTATAGTTACAATAGGATGCAATGGGGAAACATAGGGATAGGGGCAACACAAACCATATACTCCAAAAGTGGAATGCGAAGCACGAATGGACCCCAAACCTATGTGACCTTGTAGAGGGTCACTGGGACTATTAGAAAATAGTGAGAGTTAGAAAAATAACCCTCCCCAAGACCCTGAAAAGTGAGTGCAAAGTGCACTAAAGTTCCCCTAAGGACAAAGTAGTCGTGTTAGAGGAATAATGCAGGAAAGACACAAACCAGCAATGCAACAACTGTGGATTTCCAATCTAGGGTACCTGTGGAACAAGGGGACCAAGTCCAAAAGTCACAAGCAAGTCGAAGATGGGCAGATGCCCAGGAAATGCCAGCTGCGGGTGCAAAGAAGCTTCGACTGGACAGAAGAAGCTGAGGTTTCTGCAGGAACGAAAAGGGCTAGAAACTTCTCCTTTGGTGGACGGATCCGGCTTGCCGTGGAGAGTCGTGCAGAAGTGTTTTCCCGCCGAAAGAACGCCAACAAGCCTTGCTAGCTGCAAATCGTGTGTTTGGCGTTTTTGGACGCTGCTGGGGCCCAGGAGGGACCAGGAGGTCGCAAATTGGACCTGAAGAGAGAGGGGACGTCGAGCAAGACAAAGGGCCCTCAGTGAAGCAGGTAGCACCCGGAGAAGTGCCAGAAACAGGCACTACAAGGATGCGTGAAACGGTGCTCGCCGAAGTTGCACAAAGGAGTCCCACGTCGCCGGAGACCAACTTAGAAAGTCGTGCAATGCAGGTTAGAGTGCCGTGGACCCAGGCTTGGCTGTGCACAAAGGATTTCCGCCGAAAGTGCACAGGGGCCGGAGTAGCTGCAAAGTCGCGGTTCCCAGCAATGCAGCCCAGCGAGGTGAGGCAAAGACTTACCTCCACCAAACTTGGGCTGAAGAGTCACTGGACTGTGGGGGTCACTTGGACAGAGTCGCTGGATTCGAGGGACCTCGCTCGTTGTGCTGAGAGGAGACCCAAGGGACCGGTGATGCAGCTTTTTGGTGCCTGCGGTTGCAGGGGGAAGATTCCGTCGACCCAAGGGAGATTTCTTCAGAGCTTCTGGTGCAGAGAGGAGGCAGGCTACCCCCACAGCATGCACAAGCAGGAAAACAGTCGAGAAGGCGGCAGGATCAGCGTTACAGAGTTGCAGTAGTCGTCTTTGCTACTATGTTGCAGGTTTGCAGGCTTCCAGCGCGGTCAGCAGTCGTTTCCTTATCAGAAGGTGAAGAGAGAGATGCAGAGGAACTCGGATGAGCTCTTGCATTCGTTATCTAAAGTTTCCCCAGAGACAGAGACCCTAAATAGCCAGAAAAGAGGGTTTGGCTACCTAGGAGAGAGGATAGGCTACTAACACCTGAAGGAGCCTATCAGCAGGAGTCTCTGACGTCACCTGGTGGCACTGGCCACTCAGAGCAGTCCAGTGTGCCAGCAGCACCTCTGTTTCCAAGATGGCAGAGGTCTGGAGCACACTGGAGGAGCTCTGGACACCTCCCAGGGGAGGTGCAGGTCAGGGGAGTGGTCACTCCCCTTTCCTTTGTCCAGTTTCGCGCCAGAGCAGGGGCTAAGGGGTCCCTGAACCGGTGTAGACTGGCTTATGCAGAATTGGGCACATCTGTGCCCAAGAAAGCATTTCCAGAGGCTGGGGGAGGCTACTCCTCCCCTGCCTTCACACCATTTTCCAAAGGGAGAGGGTGTCACACCCTCTCTCAGAGGAAGTTCTTTGTTCTGCCATCCTGGGCCAGGCCTGGCTGGACCCCAGGAGGGCAGATGCCTGTCTGAGGGGTTGGCAGCAGCAGCAGCTGCAGAGAAACCCCAGGAAGGGCAGTTTGGCAGTACCAGGGTCTGTGCTACAGACCACTGGGATCATGGGATTGTGCCAACTATGCCAGGATGGCATAGAGGGGGCAATTCCATGATCATAGACATGTTACATGGCCATATTCGGAGTTACCATTGTGAAGCTACATATAGGTAGTGACCTATATGTAGTGCACGCGTGTAATGGTGTCCCCGCACTCACAAAGTTCAGGGAATTGGCTCTGAACAATGTGGGGGCACCTTGGCTAGTGCCAGGGTGCCCTCACACTAAGTAACTTTGCACCTAACCTTTACCAGGTAAAGGTTAGACATATAGGTGACTTATAAGTTACTTAAGTGCAGTGTAAAATGGCTGTGAAATAACGTGGACGTTATTTCACTCAGGCTGCAGTGGCAGGCCTGTGTAAGAATTGTCAGAGCTCCCTATGGGTGGCAAAAGAAATGCTGCAGCCCATAGGGATCTCCTGGAACCCCAATACCCTGGGTACCTCAGTACCATATACTAGGGAATTATACGGGTGTTCCAGTCAGCCAATGTAAATTGGTAAAATTGGTCACTAGCCTGTTAGTGACAATTTGAAAGTAATGAGAGAGCATAACCACTGAGGTTCTGGTTAGCAGAGCCTCAGTGAGACAGTTAGGCACCACACAGGGAACATATACATGCACACCTATGAGCACTGGGGCCCTGTGTGACAGGGTCCCAGTGACACATACATATAGGCCACAACCCTATGAACACTGGGGTCCTGACCAGCAGGATCCCAGTGACACATAACAACCATACTGAAAACATAGTGTTTTCACTATGAGCACTGAGGCCTGGCTATCAGGATCCCAGTGAGACAGTGAAAACAGTGACAAACACCCTGACATACACTCACAAACAGGCCAAAAGTGGGGGTAACAAGGCTAGAAAGAGGCTACCTTCTCACACATGGGAGCAGCAAGTCTTGGCGATTCTGCATCCTGAGGGCCTCGCAGGAGTAGATGGAGGAATGGACTCTAGTAAGGCAATGTGTTACTATTATATCCCCTACCCTACCTGCATGCCATCACATACCCCCACCCTCGCCCTCACCCCATCACTCCTCACAAATGTCCCAATATCACAAACCACACATCCCAACACCAAGCCCTGCATGCAACAACAAAGCATGGACACCCATCACCAAAGCATGGCCACTGCACATACCTATACACCCCCCTAAACCACCATCACACAAGGTCCCACACAGGAATGCAAGCACTGGTGTACACGGTCACCCACCCATTGCACACCATGGCACACACAGATGCAATAAACATCCTTTTATACCCCCGCAGGACCCCTACCCAACGTCACCGGACAGGAAGGTCCACATATGTCCACACCACCAACAGAAGAGGCCCACAGTGATGACAGCAGCTCTGTCCAACTGGATCTAGATGACCAGCCCAGCCCATCTGGGACCTCAGGACAGTCGGTTCCCTTCACACTGGCACAGGCCACCACAGAGCTTCCCCCCTCTGGAAACACCAGCACAGCACCCACCCAGCGGGCCCATACTTCTGTCCCCAGGACACGTCAATCAGCAGTGTATCCACCCCTACAGGGAACCCAGGCTAACCCACCACCCCAACAACAACAGGGACCTGGGGGCAGTGGCAGTGGGCACACAGTCCAGGGGACAGAGGCCCAGGAACACAGGGGAACTGGGAGGGCTGCTGTGTGACAGGGGGAGGACAGGCCATGGGAACCCACTCTCCACAAGGCCCTCTCCAACATCATGGGAGCCTACCACCATTCCCAGGAGACGATGGCAACAGTACTGGCCAAGTTTCAGGAGACCTAGCGGCTGCAGGAGGAACAGGATTTGGGCTTCAGGGAGGAACTCAGATCCATCAATTCCACCCTGGGCACCATCGTCCTCAACACCAGGAGGGGCACTGTGGCACAACAAGGGGCCCCTGACACTAGCCTGGACGATGAACTGCCCACCACCTCCACCGGCGCTAGTGGACAGGAGGCACGGCCACAGGACCACCACACCAGCACCCCATCCCCTGCAGATGGAGAACCACCCCGCAAACGGTCCCTGAGATCCAGGACAAAGACAGAGAACGATGCCAAGACCCACGCCAAGAAAGGAGACCACCCTGATTGTCATCCTTCTGTCCCACCTTGTCACCCTGTCCATCCTCAAACTGCCCCAGCTCCACTTCCTATGCCCATTTGGGCAATGCACCTGTGAGACTAATAGACTGGAGTCTGCAATGGACATTCCTCCACCACCACCCCTCACCATTTTACAGCACCCTCCACTATTGAGCACTTAAATAAACACCCTCAAAGCACAAAACAATCTGGAGTCTGTCTGTGATTTTGAAATAGTGTGTTAGCAATTACAGCGTCAAAATGCTCTTTCAATTGTAATGTCAACATACCTATGTCACACAGCTCAAGTCCATGAGGAAACAAATCAGATGTCACACAGTGGGACCCACATCTGTGAAATCCTAAGGGAAAGTGACAACTCAGTGACCATACACTGTAGTAGGCAGGTCTGTATTCTTACCTGGGTCTCACTGGAAGTATTGCAGGATCACCGAGTTCATGTTGTCGATGTCCTCTTCTTCTGCTTCCTCGTCTTCACTGTCCACAGGCTCCACAGCTGCCACAACACCTCCATTTGGACCATCCTCCTGCAGAAAAGGCACCTGTTGTCGCAAAGCTAAGTCGTGGAGCATACATCAGGCCACAATGATCTGGCACACCTTCTTTGGTGAGTAGAATAGGGATCCACCTGTCATATGGAGGCACCGGAACCTGGCCTTCAGGAGGCCAAAGGTCCGCTCTATAATCCTCTGAGTTCGCCCATGGGCCTCATTGTAGCTTTCCTCTGCTCTTGTCCTGGGATTCCTCACTGGGGTCAGTAGCCATGACAGGTTGGGGTAAACAGAGTCACCTGCAAATGGTGGGGGACAACTGTTAGACACACACTAACCTGAGACCCAGACAAACATTCCCACTGACTTGCTTCCAGGTGCTCACCTAATAGCCACACACGGTGCCTCATGAGTTGCCCCATCACATAAGGGATGCTGCTATTCCGCAGGATGTAAGCATCATGCACTGAGCCAGGGAATTTGGCATTAACATGGGAGATGTACTGGTCGGCCAAACACACCATCTGCAACTCTGATAACTCTTTCTGTTTCTGTACACCTGTTCACTCCTGCGGGGGGGGGTACCAAAGCCACAGGTGTCCCATCAATGGCACCTACGATTTTGGGGATATGTCCCAGTGCATAGAAATCACCTATCACAACACGTTGGAAAACATAGGCTGGGACATCCCTGATGCTATGGCCACTGCAAGGAAATGGAGTACTGACAGCACCTGCACCTGCACTAGAGGGGGGATTCCTGTGGGATGGCGGATAGCTGACATCAGGTCCGGCTCCAACTGGGCACACAGTTCCAGGATTGTGACACGATCAAGCCTGTAGGTGATGATCACATGTTTTTCCTCCATTGTCGACAGGTCCACCAGCGGTCTGTACACCGGAGGATGCCGCCATCTCCTCACATGTCCCAGCGGACGGTGCCAATGAAGGACAACAGCGAGCACAGAGTCAACTAACTCAGAGGTACGTACCCACAGCTTACACAGAACACGATTCATAATCAGAAATTTGCATGTATGAGTGTTGAGGCAAGGCCTAGGTAAGTGTGACGCAGTTAAAAATTAAGCCATGTGGGCCCCTGAAATGGCGGCTGCCTGACCTGTAAAGTGGGACAATGGGATGTGAGGTAACTGCGCTGGCGTTGTACACCATCGCGGTAGGCGGTCGAAGACCGTGGCGCAATTCTACATTGGTTAACATTGGACCCTATGGGTCCCAGGAGCCAATGACAATGTACGCCGGCGGTGACGGTACGCACCGCCGCGGACGTGACCGCCATTTTCTATCTGTGCAATCACTCGATACCTGATCTTCGACAGGAGAGGACCAACACTGCAAGTGCTGCTGTGACCTCAGTCTGGAAGAGACAATGGCTCATGCGTCTGGGGAAAGGGCCCCTGCCTTCACATTAGAGGAGTTGGAGAAACTCGTGGATGGGGTCCTCCCCCAGTACACGCTACTCTACGGTCCTCCAGACAAACAAGTAAGTACACTGGGAGCATGCTGTATGGGCTATGCCTGTGTGGAGTGGGGTGGATGAAAGATGGGGGGTGGGAGATTGAGGCGTGCATGAAACAACAGTGAGTGCATTTGCCACATGGCAAGGGTAGGGATGGGGGCCATTGACTGTGACGGTGCAGTTGGTAATAACTTTTCTTTTTCCCCTGTATAATTCCTGTAGGTCAGCGCCCACCAGAAGAAGGATGTTTGGTGTGCCATCGCCAAGGACGTCTGGACCCTGGGGGCCTATCACAGACGGAGCACCCACTGCCGTAAGAGATGGGAGGACATTCGCCCCTGGAGCAAGAAGACGGCGGAGGCCCAGCTGGGGATGACCCCCCTGATGTTCAGGATCCTGGCGGTGGCGTACCCGGAGTTGGATGGGCACTTTAGGGCATCACAGCAGCCACAAGGGTGAGAGTACACTCTCATTCAGCTGATTCAGCGCACAGTGGAGGTGTCTGGGTGGGGGAGGTGGGCTGTGGGTTTCCCTAGGCCAGGGCGAGTGTGCTAGTTAGGTCCCCTTCTTCTGGAAGACACTGTGCCACACCACCCCACCTGTGTACAGTGCCAACTACACCTAGTCAGGCTCCTGTGACATCCATGTGTGCAGATGTCGGCCATAGCCTTGTAGGCCATGTCCCAGGGATTGAACAGTGGACCCCAAGTGTGCGGCGTAGTGCAGGGGGCTTCTGTGTCTGTCGTGTCTGCCAACGGTAGCAGTAATGCATGCACTCAACATGTCTTTCTTCTGTCGTCCCCCCCTTTTTGTGGTCTCCCTGTTCTTGTGTGCATTAGCATCATCAGGCGGAGGAGCAGTGGCACCGGAGCAGGAGGGAGCTGCATCCCACATGGCCCTGGAGGGCGAGACTACGGACTCGGAATTCACCAGTGGGACGGAGGGCGAGGGGAGCTCCACGGAGGGGACAGGAGCTGAGACCAGTGATACGGACTCGTCCTCTAATGGGAGCTCCCTTTTGGTGGCAGCCACATCTGTGCCCCCCACATCTACAGGTACAGCCGCCACCCCCCCACCAGCACCGCCCTCCCAGCAGCCCCTCAGCGTTTGCCCCGTGCCCGTTCACCCAGGAGGGTGGGCATCACCTTCGCCCCAGGCACCTCAGGCCCTGCCCCAGTCACCCCTTCTGCCCTCCTCCTCAGGTCCCTCACTGTTGGCCAGTCTACCATTTTGAATGCCATCCAGGGTGTAGAGAGGCAGTTGCAACAAACAAATGCATTCCTGGAGGGCATTCATTCTGGTCAGGCAGCCCTTCAGCGAGCTTTTCAGACTCTGGCCTCAGCACTGATGGCAGTAATTGTCCCTGTCTCTAGCCTCCCCCCTCCAACTTCCTCCACCCAGACCCACACCCCTGTACCTCAGCCTACCCCAAGCACACCATCAGACCAACATGCACACACGTCAACACACAAGGGAAGCTCTGGCAAACATAAGCACCACACATCCCACAGGCACTCATGCAAGCATCACACCCATGCAGACACACCAACATCCACTGCCTCCACTGTGTCCCCTCCTCCTCGTCTCCGTCCTCCCTCCCAGTCTTGTCTCCACTCACACCCGCATGCACTACATCTACAGCCACTAATTCCATCACCAGCACACACACCACCACACCCCACTCATGTGCAGTCACCACCCCCACTACCATTCACACGTCCCCTGTGTCCTCTCCCAGTGTGTCTGAGATGCCACCTCCCAAGATACACAAACGCAGGCACACACCCACCCAACAGCCATCCACCTCACGACAGCCTCCAGTGCATGCACCTTCACCTAAAGTCACCAAACGAACACCTCCTACAACCACAACCTCTTCCTCCACTCCCAAACCCCATCCAGCTACCCGCCCCAGTGTTCCCAAGAAACTTTTCCTGTCCACCCTTGACCTCTTTCCCTCACCTCCCCCATCCCGTCAGTCTCCTAGGGCCCGACTCTCCAGGTCCCAACCTAGCACCTCAGCCACAACATCTCCGGGACCGGTGGTGCCAGTAGTCACTGGATTCTGGAGTGCACCAGGCAGCAGGGCAGCCAGTGTGGCAAGGAGCCACAGCACGGACGGTCCCCCACCTGTCTAGCATCAAAAGTTGGCCAGTGTCCAGCGGGAGAGGGGGAAGACTCCAGCCACCAAAGCCGCTCCCAGGGGTACAGGTGGGAGTGTGGAGTCAGCTGCAACACCTTCCAAGGTGAGGAAGGGGCACAAGAAACTCAGCAAGTCTGGGAAGAGCAGCATGGCGGAGAAGACCGCCATGAGCCCCGCTGCCCAGGAGGCAACTGCCATCATCCCCGCTGCCCAGAAGGCCACCGCCATCATCCTCGCTGCCCAGGAGGCCACCGCCATCAGCCCTGCTGCCCAGGAGGCCAGCGCCATCAGCCCCGCTGCCCAGGAAGCCACCGCCATCATCCCCGCTGGGCCAGAAAGGACCGCGAGCACCAGCCCCACTGGGCCAGAAAGGACCGCCAGCACCAGCCCCGCTGGGCCAGATAGGACCGGCAGCACCAGCCCCGCTGGGCCAGAAAGGACTGCCAGCATCAGGCCCGCTGGGCCAGAAAGGACCGCCAGCACCAGCCCCGCTGGGCCAGACAGGACCGCCAGCAGCTGAGTTGCTGCCAAGGACCCCGCCGCAACAAGCACCGCTGAACACGACACCGCCGCAACAAGCACCGCTGAACAGGACACCGCCGCCACAAGCACCGCTGCCAAGGACACCGCCGCCACAAGCACCGCTGGCCCATGAGCGCCAAGGGCACTGACGCTACTGTGTCCGCCACGAGCAGAATGAAGCACTCTGGGCACAAAGCCCTCTCCAGAACCAGTGGAGAAAGGCATCCACTACCTCTGTCCTTGGCAGGCTGAAGCACACTGGGCACAAAGCCCCCTCCAGAACCAGTGGAGAAAGGCATCCACTACCTCTGTCCTTGGCAAGAAGAAGCACTCTGAGCACAAAGCCCCCTCCAGTACCAGTGGAGACTGTTATCCACTTGAGAAACGGTGGCTTTGCACGCCCCAGGATTGAACAGTGGGCAAACCACCCACTGTAGAGACTGTGGCTTTGCACTCCCCAGGATTGAACAGTGGGCAAACCACCCACTGTATAGACTTGAGAGACTGTTGCTTTGCACTCCCCAGGATGAAGCAGTGGGCAAACCACCCACTGTATAGACTTGAGAGACTGTGGCTTTGCACTCCACAGGATTGAACAGTGGGCAAACCACCCACTTGGGAGACTTGAGAGACTGTGGCTTTGCACTCCCCAGGATTGAACAGTGGGCAAACCACCCACTGTACAGACTTGAGAGACTGTGCCTTTGCACTCCCCAGGATTGAACAGTGGGCATGGGGCCCCCATGTGGATTTGGCGTTGTGCACTCAATCGGTAGAGGTGCCCCCCCTTTCCCTTCCCCCTGAGGTGCCTGTTTTATTGCTATCTGATGCCCCTGCAGTGTTCTCTCCGTCATGTTCGGGTATTAAGTGTGGGCCTCGCTCATGCCGTGTGGGCCCAGTGTTCCACGGACTTCAATGGAGCAATACCTGGACTACTATTCTTGGTGTATATATTTGTTAATAGTGTAAATATATTTTTGCGTACTGGATTTTAATATATTACAATGGTTACACTAATTTCCTTTTGTCTTTGCATCCTTCCGTGGGGTTTGGGGGATGTAACTGTAATGTATCATGCTGTATTAGTGTGTGTGTTTTAGTGGGTGAGGGTGGGGGTGGGGGAGTTGTGTGTTGCGTGTGTGTGTCCCTGTTTTTTCCCTCTCCCCTCCCCTGTGTTGTAGGTGCAGTACTCACTGTGGTCTTCGCCGCCGGCGTTTGTGCTCCTGGTAGAGGAGCAAGAAGATAAGGGCAGGGAAAATGTGCAGTTCTGGTTCCATGGCGTCCTGGTTCCTCGTGGGGTGTGTAGAGGTGACCGTTTTCCCTTCGAAGTCCTGTTTCCGCCGTGTTTTTGTTCGCGGTGAATCCGCCCTGGAAAAGAACACGGATTGGTAGGTTGTGATACTGTGGGCGGTACATTGTCCTCCGCCTGTCTGTTGGCGGTGACCGCCATGCTGTTTGTTTGTACCGCTGTGGCGGTCGGAGTGTTAAAGTGGCTGTCTTTGTTGGCGGTTTCCGCCATGGTCGTAATTCCAGTTTTTTTTTTCTCCGGCCTGTTTGCGGTCTTACCGCCGATTTAACACCGTCTACTTGGGTTGGAATGACCACCGATGTCTGCAACACTGACGGACTACTCCCATCAAATTTAAAGATCACAGCTGGTCCAGTGGTGATCCCTGTATCTTGATAGAATCTACCATCATGGCACCATGAAGGTACAAAATGTTAGATGATGGCAGCCATCAGTTTTGATCGCTGTCCACCAAATGGAGACAAACCTTTTATTCTTCCAATCAAACTCCCCAAACAATTATGACACCCACCCCAGAAACTTTTGCTTGGGTGTGGGGGTTATTTCTTGTTTTGTTTTTGAACTTCACCACCAGCTTTTACCTGGCAGTGAGAGACAGAACTAAAGGGTACTGCAATATCCACCTTAATTTGGGTGAATTATGTAATGGCCATCCTCCAGGGATCCCAACTCTGTTTTGGGGGATACTTTCTGTTGATGTAAAGACAACAGTCCTGCCAAACCTAAATAGGCCAGGTGAACTGCTGTTTTTGAGAGACAGGGTACTCTTACATTTGTGTTGAATACCCTGTCGTGCAAACTATAAATCAACCTCCTAAAAGGGTCACATCAGATAATCTGGAGGAAGATCGTCTGCAGATAGGAATATAGAGAATATTTTGATGAAAAAATTTAAGATGAAAATCACACCGATCAGATGGGCTGAGGAAAGAAAACTTTGGTTCAAATTGTGGGCCACTAGACAATCAAATAATGGTCACCAAGTTTGGAAGTAAATTAAATCTACCCTGAGGTTCAATACATTGCAGCCTGATTAATTTGTACCACATGATAAGTGGGAACCATTAAATTAAATAGCTCTATGCAGAATTACACAATGAGCCTGTTAATATCTGGACTAAAAAGATATACATTCAATTTTTTGTACCTGAAGTAGAGCGTTAATTAAATAAACTTGCTTGTTGCATGCTTCAGCACAAATCGTATACCAACTAATCCTGTAGTACCGGTTCTCTGGATCCTCATTCTTTATACACATGTTATGCCATATAGATAAATTAGCCCTTCTTTCATACCAAAGTGATATTCGACTCAGAAAATAAATTAATATTGTTTTAAAGGCTGTTCATTCTGCCAAAAACACTTTTGCTATAGTGTATTCAAACAGAACAGATTTTTAGAAAATAACTGCAGCACTGAAGTCAATAGGAGGGCCTTGAATGTCCTACGGGCTCATCCTCAATAAAATAATTGGGGCTTCCATGTGGTCTATGTTGATCTCTTATCTGCATTTGTTAAACTGGAGATAGCTCAGCTCTGGAGCAAGGTATGCAGCTGGGCCATGAGCTCTACACAGGTACACCTCATTATCAATCTACAATGAAAAAATGGGTCTGAGTAAATCTTCCAAATAGAATGATTATGGTAATGGCTTGACGACTTGGCACAGGGATGTATGCTGAGGATTCAAAAATGTGGAAACATGATGCCAGACTAGCAGGTCTAGTAGCTTCAAGGATCTACTCTAAGGCTAATGCTCTTAACCCATAAACTGGTCCCAAAGTGTGTGATTCTAGGCAAGTATTTTATTTCATAAAGCCTCCTTTGATTTCATTATTGTATATGAAGGCCCCTTCAAATGAGTTCAGCATGTGTACTATACAAAAAACCTCTTTTGTTGATTTAATAGAGGTTGGGGCATATATATACTTTTTGATGCAAAACTGCACTAACACAGTTTTACATAAAAAAGTTTACCGCTGGCTTGCATCATTCCAAAGTGCCAGCCGGGTACCAAATTAATGGAATGCCGCAAACCAGCGCTAAGCTTGGGCTGCCGTCAGCAAGAAAGCTGTTAGCTGGGTGGAGGTGGCGGTAGGGGTGAAGGGGGTTTTGCATAAAAAAATGAAGCTAGGCTGGTTAGAGGCAAAAAAAAATGCTGTTAACCAGGCTAGTGTCAATTCCCTGTTGCACAACCACCCATAACACATGACTCCAGTCTTATAAAAGACAGGAGTCATGCCCACCACCCCAATGGCCAGCACAAGGGGCCAGTGTCCCCTTGGCATGGCCATTGCACCCAGTGCCATGCAGGGGGCCCATATAAGGGCCCCCAAATGCACTTAAATGTATGTTTACAGATACTTACCTGTACTTGCCCTACTTACCTGGGATAGGGTCCCCCATCCTCTGGTGTACCTCTGGTGTCCCTCTGGTGTGGGTGGGGGTGTTCCTGGGGCTTGGGGTGGGCCCCTGTGGGCCCATTCGATGGCATTTAGCTATGGAAATGGGTCCAGATGTACCCTAATGCCTGGTCTGACCCAGGCATTAAATAATGGTGCTAAGCAGGCTTAGTGCCATTATTCAGGCCCACCTTCCACCTGTGTGCCATTTTTGCACCGGGATAAATATGGCACTATGGGCTTAGAGTCATTTTTTGGACGGGAATGCCTACCTTGCATCTCATTGATGCAAGGTGGGTTCACGCATCTAAAAATTTCGATAACTCCAATATTTTGATGCTAGATGGGCCTTATTTTGGCTTCCTAGCACTCTGGTGGCATCATACCTGTGTCCTTTCGATGTAACTTACAGCCATATGCCAACCAAAGGCTTGATTCCCACTGCCATTAAAGCTGGGTTTCCAGACAAGAACTGCAAGTCAGAACCCATGCCATTCAAATTTAGGGTGTGAACACTGGCGGCAAGTGCAACCCAGCTTTGTTTACAATTACAGGCCTGTGTGCAAAAATTAAACATGAACTTAAAACATGAGAATGTGTAATTAGTGAAAAGTGGTCAGAACTCTATGCTAGAATGAAAAGTCACCTTATATAGCTATAAGAGTGAGTAATAACTCATGAGACCTGGATATAAATGCTTATTGGAAACAATGGCTCTCCGAGGTGAATTATGAAAATTAAGGATTAAAAACATTTATCATATCCTCTGGCACACAAATACTATAATAATAACACAATCAGTAATTATATTGTAATAAAGTGCATGGTGCCTAAAGTGAAGCAATACCACAAACAAAGCAAGAAATATAACCAGTTTTTAAAATACAAACAACAATGTTCCTAACACTGCTGGAAACACTGTGGATAATCAAGCATGGGTTTCCTGAATCAGAGGTTACTCCCTGAGTAAGTACAGTTTCCCTGGTAAATTCACCAGGGTCATTTCTAGGCATGATTTTTAACCACATTACTCATTCTTATGTGATTGTCAGATGTTCTCCTTATCAATATAGACCTGATAAGATCAGGTCACCTTAATTCTGGGTCAGAACATCATCTACAATAATGACAAACAAACTATCATTATGGTGACTATGGGGGGTCATTACGACCTCAGCGGTCTTTTTGCAAGACCGCCGAGGTACCGCCGTGCTGAAGACCGCCAGTGGTGGCGGTCTTCTGCGCTGCGTATCAGGATCGCTGGCAGCCCACCATCCTTTTTCGTACGGAAAGCTGCCAGCAGCCATACTGGCGGACGGCGTGAAAGTGGAGGTTGCTCAACCTCGACCGCCACGTCAACAGAACACCGCCCACTGAATTACGTCCCATGATTTGGTGTGGCGGTGTTCTGGTGACGGTGTGCTGGTGGCGGAGCTGCCCCCATGGATCCCGTCCCCTTCCGGAGGGTCAACGGACAAGGTAAGTTGATCGTCCGTTAGGGAAGGGGGTGGGGGGGTGCTGTGTGTTGTGTGCGTGCATGGGGGTGTGCATGTGAGAGTGTAGAGGGGGTGAGTGAGTGAGTGTTTGCGCGCGGGGGTGTTGTGTGTATGGGAAATGTGTGCGGGTCGGACGGTGTGCATGTCTGTTTGTATGTGTGCAGGTATGTGTTGTCGGGGTGTATGTGTGTGTGTAGGGGTGTGTATATGTGCATGTTGGGGGTGTGTGCGTGTAGGAGTGTGTATATGTGCATGTTCGGGGTCGGGGAGGGGGGTTGTCCCAACATTGGGGGGTGTCGGGGGGGGAAGTATACATGGGGGTAGCGGGGGTGGGGGAGACCCCTATCAGTGCCAGGGTAGGAATTCCCTGGCACTGATAGTGCCTACCGCCATGGATCTCATGGTGGTTCCCAACCACCCGAGATCCATGGCGGTATGCAGGGTCCTGATACCGTCGGCGGTCTAGTGACGACCGCCGGGCTGGATGCCGCAATCTCCAGCCCAGCAGTCTTCACTGCCATGGCGGTCGGAATGGTGAAGTGGCGGATGACCGCTCCATTTTTTTTTCCGCCGGCCTGTTTGTGGTCTTACCGCCGCTTTACCACCGACCGCCAGGGTCGTAATGAGGGCCTATATATGGCCAAAGAACTATCAAGGAGGACTACATGTAGTTGTTTGTTATGAGAAACACACAAGCAAGCTTTGTAAATATTTTTAATTGCAAAATGAGCTGGTGTGGGGGGTATTATATGTAAATGGTTGCACAAGATTCTATTATTACAGCATTAAATGCATGAGGTGAATTAGGCCACTGAATTCTAGATTCTCATAAGTTATACCTAAGAGTGCCATTGTTTCCAATAATTATGAAAGGTCAGGCAGAACATCAATCTTTTCAGTTTGATCCAGTGGACCCTGTCTGTAGCCGACCCCTTCGTGCATTGCCATCAGGGTGGGATGAGGCAGGAATGTTTCTAAGTGCCTGTTTAAAAACTATCACTTTTTTTACCTCTCAATGAGTTAATATGATATGATGGTGGTGAAATGCTTTCACATTTTAAATAAATACACTTAATTTTTAAATTTAGCTAGATTCAACAAGGAACGTGACACAGAGAGGCCTGCAGGTGTGTTACATTATGTCAGAGAGATTGAAGCAGTGGGGTCGTGATTCAGTCAGCTTCCAAGACAGCTGACATGTTATGATTTTTTTGCCGTGGTTTAAGAAGCACCAGAGAAGCACTTAGCAAACGGCACCATGTTTGAAGTGCAGTCCGGCTTCTCAATTATGGACACAGCACTGAGGCACTGCTTGCAGGAGCTAGCAAAAACAGTGTGTACGTGCCTCAAAAGCTGTACACCCGAACTTGTAATCATCCCATGGGAAGTACACTATATCATTGACTGAAAACACAAGTGTGAGCTGGCATCTGACTGTCTGGCTTTGGCTCTGAGCCTGCACTGCAATCAGCCAATCAGAACCAGTGGTGCTGGAACAATTTACAGACTGGAGGGAGTCCTGTACTTCCATCAATGTTACATTGCATATTACAATACTAAAGTCATATTGTGAATAATGTCACACAAAGAATAAGTGTAGGTACTGAGCAACACCCATTTCTGTATATATATATATATATATATATATATATATCTTTCACATTGATGAGGTTCCACTCATCGTACAGCTGCACCTTCAGCTCAGATCCACAGCTCCAGTCGTTCAACCGCTATTCATTTATTCTTCCAGTGATTGCATTTTGTATTCTCAATTGATGTGCTGCTCCCGAGCAAAACAGAATGTTAATGCGTTTCGGCTGACACCTTCCACTCGATATATGGAATATATGTATTCACTTAAAAAAACAAAAGTTGCAGGAACTTTATAGTTAGCCTCACATTTTATACATACGAAACCATAGAAATTCAGCAGTTAGAGTTACGTCAAGTAACTATAACTGGTGCTCCAAGGTAACTATAACTTACGCCCTCGCCATGCACTCTTAATTACCCCAAAAATTACGGCACTCATGATGTATTTGATAACATCCTTGATATTATCAATGTAATTTATGCAGTCAAATTTTTAGAAAAAAACTGCATGACAGGAGCGCGAGTTATAGTTACCTTAAGGCTCAAGTTATAGTAAAAAATGTTGCCGCTAATTTCTTAGCTACCACCATGGTGCTCCGTATCTTAGATACGGCACACACATGGTGGCGTTAGGGGTGCACTTAAGGGTGCAAGAAAAGTGGCGCTGAACTGGGCGCAATAACACTTTTCTTAAATCTGTCCCATAGAGATTTTTTAGGCTTTAATAACCCCGAAAGTTCAAAGTATAAGTCTGTGACCTTCACACTGCGCTATGTTTTTTCCCCACAATCCCTATTTATTTCTTTATTTCTCTCTATATATTTTTTTAAATAATTTTAAAAATAAAAAGCCCTTATGGGCTATCTGATACAGCGGGAGAAGCTTTAAGGCTTCCCCTGCAGGGCCATTGCTTCAGCAAGCACAGAGCTGCTTTAACAGCAGCTCCCTGCTTGTTGAAGCATTTCATCTCTGTCCTCTGTACGCATTCAGGGGACAGAGAAGAAAGCTTTGGATTTTAACAGCGGGACCTGCACCTGAAGTGTTTGCTGTGGCTTGACTGCAGCTGCAGAGCTGCAGCCAAGCCACAGCAAACAGCTGTGTCCAGGGAGTGGGCACCCTGGCACATAGCAGGAGCTGGCCCTATGGTGTGGCAGTCCCCAGGGCCATCAGTTGCTGCAAGAGGGTGCGCGCATGGCCCCCCTCCAAAATGAAGATAGCCCCAGGGTGTGGTGGTCCACAGGGCTAATGGGGATCCAAGAGTGACCCCTTTCTTATTTTAAATATTTGCTCCGGGGGGTGGTGGTCCCTGGGGCAGCGTGGAGCCACAGGCCCCCGGCATATTATTACCTGAACGCCCCAAGGAGGTGGTGGTCCCCCAGGGCAACGGGAGGTCATGGGCCCCCCGCATACAAAGAATATCCCCCAGGGGTGATGGCCACCTGCAAAAAAAAAATATTTTTCCCCAGGGGGTGGTGGTTCCCAGTGCAACGGGCCACAGCCCTTCTCGCATTTTATTACGTGAATGCTCCAGGGAAGTGGTGGGCCATGGGGCAGCATGAGGCGGCCGGGTAGCTCCCCGCATATTAACACACAGCCCTGGGGAGGTGCCAGTCCAGGACAGTGGAGGGGCACACACTCCCCACATACACATAATAAGCCCCAGGGAGGTGGCGGTCTTCGTGGCAGTGGGAGGGGGGCAGGAGACCACCCCTGTTGTTTTACACAGAATCCCCCAGGACTTGGCCCACCTGAGGGCTTGATAGTAATGAAGTGCGGGACACCGTGCTTTGTTTTTTTTCAAATTTTACAACAGATCAACTGAGTCCCAAGATGGCTGACAACACTTCAACAACTTCTGTTGTTAAAGTATTACCAGCCAATCAGATCTCTGTACAAGATCATGAAGGGTCACAAATCCTTTGCGTCCCTAGATATATGAATTTGGATTTCTTTGATTTCTCTGAAACTAGTAAATGGAAATACACCAAAACAAAAAGCACTCTTCATAGACCAGGACCTACCTTCCTGCCGAACTTTACGTAATTCCTTCTAGTAGTTTTTGCACTATTGTTGTTCAAAATCCCTATGGAAAAATGAATGGGAAAAATGTGTTTTGGGGACTCCCTTTTTCTCAGCCCCCCCCCCCGTACGGATCACCCCCGAAGTTTTCAGGTAGCAGCTGACGGGACTGGTAAATCTTTTTGGAAAGTTTTGTGAAGATTGTTTAAGCTGCACCAAAGATATAGGAAACTAGAAAAACACTTGTTTATAGAAACTAGATCCTAAGCATAACTACCTAGTGGCATTTATGTACATATATATATATATACTGTCATTTCCGATTGAAATGGCCACAGCCTTTCAAAGTGAAAAGCAATTTTACTCGTAAAGCTATGTAGCGTGCAAATGATAATGTTTGGAAATTGTGTTCAGCAAATATTTACCATTTGCACATCACCAGGTAAGCGGTTCTGAATTGTTATTTTATTATCTGTGTTTCTATCGCAATTCAGAATTACGTTTAACATGTCCTTTCCTAACTGCTATGTTTAGATATATTTGTACAGTTCATTTGCAAGATTTTTAAGTGTGGTGACATCCTGGAGCCTTTCCTTTCACACCCCTTGTACCCCAAAGCATTTGTCAGAGAGTTCACTTAAAAAATCCTCTAATTTTGTAGTCAGAGAAACCAAGTAAATACTAATCTCCATGATAAAAAAGGCAGCAATTAGTAAGAAGATTTACCCTGCCAAATTATACTGTCTTTGAAATCACAGCAAATGTGACAGTATGAAAACAAAACTGAAGGACATTTTTGTTTAACTCATTCACTTTCTGAATGAAAAGCATACCTGTTCTTTACCAGCTCAAGTTCTCTCACCAGAACGGGTCAGTATTGCCCAAAAACTACATCTTTCTGAAAACATTTATTTACCATAACGAGTGGGAGAGTAGATTTGTGAGGCCTGGTATCACTTGGTATGATATCTAAGCTGCTAAGATAATTTCTTGAAGTATACTGTCTGGCAACTATGTAGAAGAACTAAGAGGCCCATTAGTCCGTAATTATTGTGCATATTACTAACATTATGACCCATTATTACAGAAACATACTGTCAAAGGAATATTTACCCTAAATGACATTGAAATATATGGCTATGCACCATATACAATTGAGTCTTTTAAATCTTGTGCCCAAAATTATTTGAATAATACAATTAGTCCATGTGTAAAATACATTTTTAGGAGTTTTGTTTATTATATATATTCTTGTCCCAATTTGAAAGATTCATGGTTAATGGATCCAAAGAATGGTGAGAAATATAGACTGTGTAATAAAAGAAATATATGTTGTGCATATGTCTGGCTATGCTGAAAGACTGGAAAGGACTATTTTGGCAATTTGTAAGCACTTTTGGCTGTGTGAATAGTGAAAGGTGCTGTTAAACATGGAATCAAATACTTTGTAGTGTTGTGAAATGTATCAGTATAGCTGAGAAAATGCTGAAAGGAAAATAGTTAACATTCATTATAAATAGGATGGCCTAATTGATTACTGTGTTTGGATTTTTTGTATTCTCCCGTTAGGTTTGATGTTTTCTTTTTAAATCCTTTTTCACTTTATGTTATCTATGATTGATTGTTACTATTCAAAATAGTTCATGTCATATGTTTGTAATGAGTTTATTATCAAATACTACAAATAATTTCACTAATACTAGTGGGACATATGGACAAAAGCGTAGAAGGTGAGCCTGCTGTAGTTGATGGGAATAACTTAGGGAATGAGGTCATATTGAAGGGTATAGGGAAAAATTAAAGGCAAGTTAGGAAAAAAGAAAAAATAGAAACATATAAAAGAATGTGCTATGAGAAAAAACCCTAATAATTTTATCTAGTGAAGACAGTAAGGATATGAGGCAGTGGATTGTTTATGAAAAGTTGCTAGATAACCCAAACATGGTGTATCTGTAAGGGCTGCTAATACCTTAAGTGAAATATACAAAAAGCTAGGAGAGGGAGAAGAATGACTCAGTGTTCCTTATTTTTTGAGCTGCAGTTTCAGGATCAGAGAAATATTTGACATTCCAGAAAACTATAATAAAATACATGTAGGAGAATCACAAAAAGGCCTGCAAAATGTAAGGGAAGAGGTAGCTGAAAGGGAATAAAAAGAAAGTTTAAGTGATGACACAGTGCCAGAGTCTCCAGTTTAGAAAGAGGTGGTTAACCCAGATTCACCTAAATCCTAAATCCATCTTTGACTCCCTTTAATTTATGAGTGGAATGAATGTGAGCACAGAAGTAACAGAAAAGGCAGATTGCTATGCAAACGTGAAATATCACAAGGTGGATCCACACTCTTTTTGGATTGTGGATTTATTCCTATAACAGGAATTTGAACTTCAGTTCAATAGTTAGTTAGTCTTCAAGCTGTTCGAGCTAGTACCTAGTCTAAGAAAATTAAACCCATTGTATATTGAACTTGCCATTGTGAAGACACAAGAAAGCCAGTGAAAAGTACATTTCTTTATCCATAACAGACACCAAGCAACAAACGTGTTAGAGTATATTTGAACCGGTTATAGTAAACAATTGCTCCAGCAAGAGAGGGAGAGTGTTATATGCACATAAAATGAGATGTTCTTTTCTAAACAGGTGGGCTTATAGTGACAATCTTGGTAAGGCACCATGAATGACCAAAGTGTCTAGATTCACAATTGTAATTATGAATTAGAAACATTAGCTATTGCAAGTAGTACAACATTTGAATATAAGGCCAGAAAAGAAAAGAAATCACTTCATGTCCCCTTTTAGATATTCATTTGTATTTCCTAAGTAGCTGCTGTGCCTGGAAGGTGGTACTGTGCTTTACATATAGCAATAGAAACATTCATGAGGCATACTGCTTGATTTCTCACTTGAGTGAAAGGGGTTCAGTAAGTGTGAGAAAATTGAGTAGTAGTTGAAGAGAGAGACCCCACATCAATTAATCATTATAATGGTTGTCTTGGTGAACCAGAACAGTCACTAAATAAACCTGTGCTCAGTCCCCTGGTAACTATGGAAAAGAGGAGTCAGGCTTAACTTTAGGTTCAATGAGTAAAATATTTATGCATTTCTCAAACATTAATAACATGAAAGAACAACACAAGGAAAATCCCAAACCAATTTAGAATACTATTGCATATGTTAAGAAACAAAATGATACTGAAATGACCAAAATCCAGGAAGTAGAACTGTAGGTATGGATTTTTAAAGTTTGAATGTAAAATAGTTCCAAAGAGCACAAAGCGCCAACCATGGGTATCTGTAGCGCTAGGCTGAGTCAAATTCAAAAGTTAAGCCAACCTTGATGGTTTACCACTCAGATACAGGGACCAGGTTGGTCCAGGTGGAAAGATTACCTTCTGACTTAGAAACTCGTATGGAGAAAAAGTGATCATCAAAGAGTTGTTGGCTAGGCAAGCTGACAAGGCATTCTTTGAATGTCAGGAAGGGGCTGGGCACAGCATCCAAGGTCAACATGCTCAAGGAAGAAAAATACCTCCCCACACCCAGGCTCTTTTTCACTACTGGGGCAATCCACATTTCAGCACTGGCACTTGACACTGGCAGAAATGCCTTTTGGCTTTAGGCAGGAAAATTACAATGTCCAAAATAGTAATATAAAATCCGACTTGACCATTAAGGTGGATTTTGAATTGGAATTAAAATGATTCCTTGAATACATTTTCTAGTTACTCCCAAACTGAAATTTAGCACCATACGTTGATATAATATACTACCCAGTGGTTTTCTATGTGACAGTCAGTCTTGCCACAGTGAAAATTGACTTTGAAGGTTTTTGACTGCCAGGATATGTAAATCATTAAATATATGTGTCCTACATTTTAATGCCATGCTCCCTGTCCTATGGGCATTTAGGAGTGTTTTATAATTATTAAAAAGGAGGGGAAAGGCCTTGGTCTGTTTTCATATTAAAAATTTGATGTTGCATTTGGGGGTATTTACTGTTACAGGCTTTAGGGCCACCCACACAAGTAGGGTACCATTTCTGTTGATAGAGGTGTGGAAATCCAGAATAGAAAAAATATGTTATCATCAATTGAATTTCTCTTAATTTTGGCTTCCAAATGTGGGGCACTGTGCAAGAAAGTATACATTTTGCAAAATGCCCTCTGAATCGCACAATATTATGGCTATTTCACAACTGTACACATAATCTCTATTACGAAACACAATATCTTAGGTGCTGGTGCAGTATAATTTTGGCTCCACCCCTAACATCACAATTATGAAATCTACATGTGTATTTAGCATCTCATACTTTGTGCGTTCTAACGTTATTAATGTGAAATGTTGAACTTGATCACAATATTTTAGCGCATTTATTGTGGAGCTAGAAAATCACATATTCTGTGTGCCTTAACCTTATCAAATGTCTTTCTTTATTTCTTCTTAGTCACATTTATACTTGTATTCACAGTTGCATTTCATGCAACTAAACTGCAACAAGAATTTAACTTGAATCAATGTACTGATATTTCCACGTGTTTGTAGTTAAAGTTAAATGTGCATACTTGATACATAATAAATGTGCACCAGTGAATTTTATGTTTAAACTTGACATGACCAGTCCTGTATTTCTTTCAGTATGAAATAGTATTTTTCCATTTCTTCTTGCGTGTCTTTTCTTTGTAGGTGCAGTCACATGAATTGTTAGCTAGAGAATAGATTTAACACAGTATTAGTGATAGAAAGCCTGAGAAAAGAACCTTGATGAGGGACATGGAGAGAAGGAACATTAACTGAAAATCTCCATTCAGTAACGTTGCGAAGAGTCGCAGGTGGCCAAGGCCAACATCATTATCAGGACTGGTCTGGGAGAATCTACAAATGTTACAGTTTACAACATGAGAATGTAGGAAACAATGGAACTCCTGATGATTTGAATAAGGGGGGCTACTTAGAAGCTTTGTGTGGTAATAAGTAGTGTTGGCACAGGTTTCAACTCGCCACTAATTCTTTTGACTTTGAGAGGTGTAGACCTTTAAGCTTTCCCCTTGTCTGTTATATTTCCCCTATGCAGAGTGTGGCTTAGGCTAACACTCATTCCTCTCTAAAGAAGACTCTTGACCGAGCTTCTGAAATGCTGACATCTTCTTTATATGCATGAGAATATATTTCTCCTTTTTCAAGAACTTTCCCAACTTTTGGAGATTTTTCCCTTATTAATTGACATTTATTAAGATAAATAGATGACCTTAGATAGTACTCAAGTTGAGGAGAGAACTGCATATCTAGAGGATATAGCATTTGTCTGGCTCTCGCTGGTGCAAAAAGAATATCTAATGAAACTTCTGACTGTAGAGTAGGTAAAAGATACAATCTGTGCCCTCGCAAATGGCAAATCTCTAGGGATGGATGGCTTGCCCAGCGAATTATAAAGAGTTTGTGAACATACTAGCCCCACAGTTTGCACACAGTGCATATGGAAGTGTATGAAACACAGATCTTGACACCGTCGCTAGGTGAAGCCCTCATAGTAATTCTAATTCTACTAAAATCACACAAGCTACGAGACAGATGCGAATCCCATCACCAAGTCAAGATCCTGCCCAAAATATTGGCAACTAAGATTAAACCACTACTTTCCAACCTGATCCTTCCGGATCAATCAGCATTTGTTCCCACTAGATCGATGACACACAACCTATGCACGCTCTTAGCACTTCTATACCACTTATATCCCAATCTACAGGCCATGGCTGTGCTATTAGACACTGCCGAAGCATTTGATATGATTGAATGTACATGGTTACAGTCCTACATCGAATGGGGATGCCACAGGCCTTCTTCTGATGGATAGGGCCACTATATATTGCCTCGAAAGCTAGTGTGCGGGTGAATGGGTGTTTCTCTGAACCGCTACACACATATAGAGGCACAGGTCAAGGTATTCATGTTAGCGTTGGAACCTTTGGCTTGTGTGATTTGCCAGAGGCATCCAGCGGCACCTTTTAACTATATCGTTATATATCGACAACATGGTGCTTTATGTGTGGGAACCACGCAAGCACATGTCACTGTTCATACATTAGTATATCAGATATGAACACTACTCTGGCCTAAGTATTAATTGGACGAAATCCGCTGTCCTTCCGCTGACCATATCCACACTTCCATATCAGATAGATTTTTCATTACAATGGGGCACAGACCCGGTCAAATATTTAGGGATATGGCTCCCTAGAGACCCATACTTAGTAATACGGTACAATTCGCATAACTTGAAGATCAGATCACCAGATGTCTACGACTCCCACTGTCTCTAGCTGACCGAATAGCAGTCATGAAAATTATTAGATCACCTAAGTTGCTCTATTTGTTTACTAATATAAACACTTCACTTCATAATATCTGTTCATTATTGGTAACTTTAGCATGGGCCTGCAAGCAACCTAGAGTTAGCGGGACATCCTCACCCTACCATACAATAAGGATGGATTTTGGAGCACCAGATCTCCAGCTGTATTATTTATGTGCCCAGGTACAATTTCCTCCAGTCCATCCCATATCTACCACATCTGGCAATAGAAAGTGATGATGCCCACCCTATGCCACTTACTACACTTCTACTTCATAAACGGGCGGACAGATGAAGAGAGGAAATTAATCCGGTGACCTGTACTCTAAGAACGTGAAGAGTGCTAGGTGCCAGGGTAGCCCGGCTGCTGTTGTTTGCCCCGACACTCCCACTGCAAAATAATCCTGAAATCTCAGCCACACAGGAAAAGCCAGCGCTCCACAAAATGAGTGAGATGGAGCTGAAGACTATGGTGACCGCTATCCAAAGGGGACAGTTGTGGAACTGATGGAATTAGACGGGGGAGAAGTGAAAAACTAATTTATGTCATTTATCTATTTTAGGCTGCGGGCCGCGGTGTGGGAGCTTTACATGTGGTTTCCTGCAGCAACCCCGACCGTTGGGGCATTACAGGTATTACTCACTTGCATCATACATACACAACTAGTCACCAAATTATATAAGGCAACCCAACTAGATGGTTAAGTTATCACACAGGTCGCCCTAGAGAAGTTGAATCCTGTTTTAGATGGGCCACTTTGGGGCTGATGCTGTTCCCTCATGGAACGACTTACTTCTAACTGTAATTTGAGAATTATTCATTTTAAATACCTACATCAAATGTATTACAGGCCTGAACATCTTTTTACATGTGGTTTACGAGCAGATACCACTTGTGTGCGCTGTGGGAGAGAGGGTGTGGGTTTCATGCACCTTGCTTGGAATTTGTGCTTAGATTAAGCAGTACTGGGTGGAAGTGACGTGCCCTGGCTGAAATGATAATGGAGCAGTGGGTCTGCTCTCCTCAAGTGTGTCTCCTGGGCCTGATAACAAATATTCAGACAGTAAACAGGAAACTCGTGGCAGTGGTGCTCCTGCTGACAAAGCATAGGGTTGCAATGCAGGAGGGTGGCAAAAACAGTACCCACCATAAACACCTGGGTGCATGACCTGACATATTGCCAAATTCAGTTGGAATTGTGTGCAGAAGAACTCCCAAAACTACTGAGGCCCAAAGATATTTGAGGCCTGTTCACGACATATATGATGTCCAGGTTTGATGGCATTCAAAAGACTGGCAATCAAAAAGGAAAAGATGTGTTAACAAAGATATGAAGGTGTCTACTGGCTAACTGATGTAAAAAATATTCCCAATGCTCTATGACCAATTCTTTGATATGTAACACGGACAGATGTTGTGTTTTTGATATGTGACGTGATGTATGTTGTCATAACACTTATAAAAAGTCAATAACATGTATTTTTTAAGGACTTGAGGGGAGAAACTAAATACTTTTCTCTAAGCACCAGGTTCTATTAATAATGTTCTGTATTTTTGTAGCAGAACTTCTGTTTTACCTTATGCTGATTTGCCTAACCATCTTCAGGAGATGTGGTTATTCTGTTGTTATCTTGTATATCAGGAAAATAAAAGATGCGTTAAATTACTTTGAGGAGTCTTGTATAGACACTGTATAATTTCTTTTAGAAATGGTGCTTGTGTACATTTTAATAGGATTTGTAACTTTCGTAAGAGACATTTGTGTACTTTGTTTTGTTGACTTCTTGTGAAATGTTTTCAAATTATGAAGGTATTTTAATTTTAATCCAAACTACTATTCAATGCCTTATCTCTTTCATTTGCCTACTTGATTCTTTCCTAAGGCATTATCAACTACCCGCAACAACTACATATTGGGGGTCATTACGACCTTGGCGGGCGGCTATCGCCGCCTGCCAGGCGGTAACCGCCGTGCGGCCGCCAATGCGGCCGCACTCACGCGGCCCCCATTATGACATTCCCGCTGGGCCGGCGGGAGTGAGGCCGCAACATAGGAGCCGGCTCCTAATAGAGCCGGTGGTGTTGCGGCCGTGCGACGGGTGCAGTTGCAGACAGTGAAAAGCTGGCCGGGGCCCTGTTAGGGGGCCCCAGGACACCCCTTACCTCCAGCCTCTTCGTGGTGGTGCAAACCACCAGAAACAGGCTGGCAGTAGGGGGGTCGTAATCCCCAGGGCAGCGCTGCAAGCAGCGCTGCCCTTTCGGATTACATCCGCCGGGGCCATTGTGGCGGTAAACCGCCGGCCCCGGCGGTGCAACCGCGGCGGTACCGCCGCGGTCAAAATACGCCAGGAGGCACCGCCAGCCTGTTGGCGGTGCTCCCGTCGTTTTGGCCCTGCGGTTATAATACCGCCAGGGTCATAATGACCACCATTGTCTTCATATTGAGCAGTCACCCACTTTGTGCTCTTCTTTGTAAGGACCATGAACTTTGGCAGAATGACTGCATGACTTTGCACCATGTAACTATCCACACAAATGTAACTGAAGTCCTCGTATGTGATTCTGCTTCTCATTTCAGATTATTCCCTCTGGCCAAATGAGCCTGGTGTCCCTTCTGCACCATTGCAATTTGTAACAATCTTTGCAATTATCTGGAACACTGATTCAACTAGGTGGCAAATGCAACTTCTGTTGTATTATCCTCTTTCCATATGATAACTTTTATTGGAAGAATGTTGCCTTTTTTGGTATTTACACACTGGTTTCGATCCACCATTGCTGACATTCTCTCCCTCCTGGACTACTCAAGTTGAATGGATCTCACAGTGCCAATACACATCCTCTACACACTTCAGAGGATTCAGAACTCTGATTCAGGAACCCCTTTACAGTTACACCCATGACATAAAAAAGGTATGACGTTACATACACTGCACCAGCTACCTGTGAATGGCTTACTCTTCAATGGAGCTGAAAATCATATTGTATATTCCACGGAGTAGGCGCATGAGTACCACAACAGAAGCTTTGTTTTTTATGGGCTCAACTGAATTTTAAGCCCCACTAAACAGATAAGCCCTACATTTTACCAGATCTTTCCTAGTATGCTCTTTTTTATGTACAAAGGTCAAATATAGGGACTCACTGACAACCCACTTCTGAAAAATCGGGGAGCACCTGGAAAGCAAGAAGGAATGTTCCCTTCCAATTCTTGCTGTGAAACTTAGCTGGAATCCTTGCTTGCTGCCTCCTCCTCTATCAGTTACGGTTATCTACAATGTACCAAAGACGTAAGTATGCATTTATCTACCTTCCATGTTTTGTACGCCTTTTTGAGACAAGTGGCGCTTAGCTTAGGTAACACATTTTCTACGGTATAACAAAGGCAAGTTTCTGGCCCTCGCAAACGACATTCGCTCTTCTTATACGCATCGCCTAGCATGGAGTTTCCATGCATACCGAACCAAATAGGCCTTGTTCCCTTGACAGTCTCGCTAGTGTTGTTCTCATGGTGCTTTGCACCTTTCATGAGTTCATACCTGTCAGCACCTTCCCTGCATTGTCCTAGGCTGCGACTTTTCAGGACATTTGTGTTGTATGCAGCATGTCCTAGGCTTACGGGACCAATCGCCTAGTCATGGACACTTTGGATTGTGCCTCTGGTCCCCCATTCTGATGTCCAATGCTCATATGGGCCATATTGGTGATAAAACATCTCCCTGTAGCACCAGTCAACTGTTTCCCTTCCCTATCTTCTCATCAATCAGACGTTGCGTGCAGATACATAAATGCTACACCTCTCATCTCATGAGACCAATTCATTTTGTGTGACTACTGTACGTACTACTCTTGCTTCATTTGGAAATTCTTTAACTGGGCCTTGCCTGCTACTGCTACTTCATGTGGCTAGTTGATCAAAGACCCAAATTCAACTCTATGTACTCCCATGGACCATCACAAAAGGTTGATGTTATGCTCCTGGACAATTTAATTAGCCTGTCCTGAATCCTCCCTTCACCATGGCTTTTCTTTCATGATTGTTTTTCATATTATTCACCTACATACCTTATAACCAATCACCAAGAGCCTACTTGATGCGCCTTCTCCTACTATGCTTCTCACCCATCTCATTAATACTTATGTCATCTCAGTGCACTCTGGACCATCCTTTCCAGTTAACGTCTGCCTACCTTATTTAGTGAATATTCCATTAACTTTCTTATGGCATTGTCAGACATCCTGACTCCTCATCCACCACCTTGTCCTCCTTTCTCATGTACCCAACTGGTATTACCTAAATCTCTGCTCTCCTTTTGCCACAGTGTTCTCCGTTACTACTTTTGAATACAGTTTGCTCAAGTATGGCCACCTAATATTGACATATCATTGCCATATTTTGTCATCGCCAAACAAGGCAAAAATCAATTTAAATCCAATGCAGTCTCTGCCAACTTTGAGTCTGTGATCAGACAGTTATTCAAACCCTCATCAGGGTGTAATTATAACAGATCCCTTATTCTATATGCCACTGATGCTAACATATGGACTATGATCTCCAACAGTTTTCCCCGACCCCGTCCATCTTTACAATACTTAGAGAGAGAAAACGTGTTTCTTCATGTAACTTATGACCCTGACCATCAGTATCTACAACATAGATCTTGATTCAAGATACTCCGTCAATTCCTTTAAAATCTGAACGCATATACTTATATTTGAAGGAAAAGACCCATTCCTGCATTACAATCCTCACTACCAGCACCCCTACTCTCTTCCCAGCCATTCCGCTCTTCGTCACTTTCCCACCCCAGTTATCTCAACCTTCATTAATGGGGGAAGAGTTTAGAAAGGGTTATTTGAGAGTCTATAGTAGTAAAGACATTTGGAAAGAGTCAGAGAGGGGAGGTAGGGGATAGTTTGAAAGAGGTTTAGGATGAGTCTTAGCGGAGTTGTTAGACCTGACAGACTTAGGGTGGTCCCCCAAATTTTTGCCTCCCTCCCTCCACTTTTTATGCTGGTTTAGGACTTTGCATACTTTACTCCTGCTAACCAGTGCTAAAGTGCATATGCTCTCTCCCTTAAACATGGTTACATTGGTTCATCCCCAAGTGGCATATTTGATTTATTAATAAGTCCTTAGTAAAGTGCAATATTGTGTGATGAGGACCTGTAAATTAAATGCTACTAGTGGGCTTGCAGCACTGATTGTGCCACTCACATAAGTAGCTCCCTAACCATGTCTCAGGCCTGTGTGTGCAGTTTAACTGCCACTTTGACTTAATTTAAAATACTTGCCAACCCTTAAACTCTGCTTTTCCTACATATAGGTCACCCCTAACGTAGGCCTAGGTAACCCATTGGGCAGGGTGCTATGTAGGTAAAAGGCTGGACATGTACATATGTGTTTTGGATATCCTGGTAGTAAAAACTCCTACGTTCATTTTCCACTACTGTAAGGCCTGTTCCTTTCATAGACTAGCATTGGGCCTGCCCTCATATACGTTTTGAGTTGTAGATTCTGATCTGAAAGGGGCAACCAGGTCAAATTTAGTATGGCTAGACTTTTAACAGAAAATCCTGGTTATTGATGAGGTTGGATTTTGAATTACTATTTTAGGAATGCCACTTTTAAAAAGTGAGCATTTATCTGCACTTCAGTGCCTTACAGCCAGTCTCCAATCTGGTGTGTGCTGGTTGACAGCTCCCTTGGGCATTTCACCTACATAACCACAAACACAGGACACTCAGTCACACATGCACTCATCTGCATATTGAATGGGTCTACCTGGGCTGGAAGGGTGGAGGGCCTGACACTTCCATTTGAAAGGCCTATGGCCTGCCCTCACACAATGGACTGCTAAACCCCCTACTGGGACCCTGACAGACAGGACTGAACTGAAAGGGGAATTTGTGCACTTCAAAACCACTCTTTGAAGTCTCCCCCACTTCAAAGACATTTTTGAGTACATAAACTGGGTCTCTGACCACTCCATAACAGACACTTCTGGACCTACACCTGCACCCTGTCAAGAGGAGCTGCCTGGCTGCCCAAAGGACTCATTTGTCAAAAGACAGGAGGCAACTGTGACTTAATTTAGTTGCACATCCCTCCAGTTTTTTAAAAATCAAATTGTGCCTATTTGTGGTGCTCAAACACTATAACACATCCGTTGTCACCATGTGTGAACTGGAATCAGAAACCAAAGCAGTTAATAGCAAAAACAGAAAATAGTGGAGCACACCATAATTCCATTCTTTTACATTCTCTTTCATTAATCCCCCTATTTAATATGTGTCCTTAATGCAATTATTCAGGTGGCTATAGCAAATACTATTACAACAGCTTGATACCAAAGCACTCATCTGGACTGCTTTGCTGAGAAGGGCTGCTGCCCTGCTGTTGCCCTGCTGGCCGCTGACTTTGCTGAGAAGGATTCTGCCTTCCCCAAAAGTGCTCTCCAATGGCTTGGATTGAGCTTGTCCCCTGTTTTCTGAAGTGTCAGGACCAAAAAGACTTCAGCCCTCATTATGAGCCGCCTGCCAATTCCATACTGCCATCAGGCTGCCTGTGCAGCCTGAACCTCACCGGCCCTATTATGGCTTCCCCATTTGGCTGGCAGGTGGAAACAGTGTGTCCTCCTGCTGGCCCAGCTATGGAACAGGGCCTTAACATTGCAGCCGGCTCACACATTCCACTGCCCGTAATTCGGGCAGTGGAATGCACGATAAGGCTGTGCTTGGACAGTGCTGGGGCCCCCAGGGCCTCCCTGAGTCCCCCATTCCACCAGCCTTTCCATGGTGGGGACCACCAGGCCGCCACGGTCATAATGCTGAGGTCGGATCGCCACTTTGGCGATGGTCCGACCATGATCATGACCCTTACCGCCAGGGTCATTATGTCCCCCTTCATCTCTTCAGGAAACTCCTTGTGCATCAAAAATCGATGCACCACCGTCCGAAATCGACGTGAAGCCTGCACTGTGACCGAGAGTGCAGCTGACCAAAATAACGCAGCCCCGGGTTCCCGACTGGAAATTTGACCCAGCGCCTGCCTTGCGGTGGAAAATTTGATGCATCGCCTACCAGATCCATGCAGGGCCTGTGCCTACTTCTAGTGCATCAGGGATTTCCCCTCATCGTTCCTGGGCATCAAAATATCCCCGCATCACAGTGAGGAACCAAGACTGAGCCCTGAAAAATGACACAAACCTGTTGCAGCATGGAAAGAAATGGCGCATCGTCTGTGCAGCGTGGGAAAATTCGACACACCACCCTATTTTTCCACACATCTACTCCTCTGTGGTCTCTGTGCGTCCTTATATTTGACACATACCAGGTACTGTGTGTAACAAAGAGACAAATGCTTATTTCTAAGGATTAAGACTCTTTTAAACTTTTTAAAAGTGATATTTCAAATAGTGCTTATTGGATCTTTGTCATTTTTACCTTATTTTATTCAGATAAATATTATCTATTTTTCTTAACCTCTGTGGTGTATTTTTGTGGTGTTTTCACTGTGTTACTATATGATCTATTGCACAAATACTTTTCATATTGCCTTCTAAGTTAAGCCTGATTGCTCAGTGCCAGACTACCAAATGGTGGGCACAGGATAATTTGGATTGTGTGTGACTTACCCTGACTAGGATTGTGGCCCCTACTTGTACAAGGAACCCCATTTCTAACAGAAGTAGTTTGGGGAGAACTGTATTTTTTTCTGCAGTGGGAGGAAAATATGTAAATATGGACACATACCCACACATGAAAGGTATATGTACACAAGATTTTAACATGATACACATATGCAAAATAGCCAAGAGATATAAAATTGTACAATAGAAAGGCCCATATGCACATACATGTATATATTTTACACACTTATGGCCTCATTTAGATATTGGCACGTGGGTTACTCCGTCACAATGGTGACAAACATCTCTTTCGCGGACTGGATATCTTTCACCATTGCAATGGAGTAACCCATCTACAAATATCAAAATCGGACCCTTAGGCTTTCCATTTTTTGCTGTAAATTCTTTTTTTATATTTTGTTCACCGATATTTCAATAGTAAAGCACTTATTAATACAATTTCTATAATCATATTTGCACATGGTGACAGATGTGTGTTATTATAGGGAAAAAAAACATAAGCATGCACTCATCACCTTACATATTATTGATATATTGATCTACGGATATATGGATGCAATGAGAAACTTCATGGTAACTTCAAGTTCTTCATCCAATTTCCCTTTTCTCTCCAGTGAACCTTGTAAATCATCCAACCTCTTGTTTCTCTCCAGTGAAACTTGTATAGCTTATGGTCATATTTTCCAACAGAATTCTTGCTCTAACAAGGCATGTCCAGATGGCCCCCTACTACCCTCCTCTCACACACTCTCAGAGTTTACTGCAGCTTTGGAGGATGATGGTGGAAATATACTTCAGTCTTCCAGAAATCTTCCCTTTCCTGGGATGTATGAAATGCCAACGTTGTCAACTTGAGCCTACCAGCACTGGTGTAACTCATCACTGTATTAATCAAATCTTTCCTCATCATTGGATCCAACCCCCAATCTGTCTCTTGGCAACTCTCGTGCCCCCTAATAATAGTGGGATGTCCCACCTAATGGCCACCCCAATGACTTCTAGCCAGGTTGGTGCCCATGAAGGGGAACCAAAATGACTTTTTAAAATATCAGAGAAAAGCTTCTCAGATCTTTGACATATATCTCTTCATGTGCCTTAATACTCCTGTAGCCAGGGGCGGCATTCAATGCCATTGACTAGTATACTCTTCTTAAAAGGTTATAACTGTATGCAGGCATCAGTGAAATTGTTACTGGTTCACCTCCTTCTTATCCTATCACTCCCAGTGGGGCAAATTGGGTTTCCTCCCAAAATAAGTCTGCCAAAATCCCTTCAGGTGTCCATCAAGGCACAGCCTTATCCCCAACCTTGTTAAACATGTATTATGTCACCAAAGATCTTGAATCATATAAAATTAGCTATTACATGCATGAGTATGATGATCAGCTGCCCTTATAGTTTGATGGCAAATTTGGCAACCAAACTAAGCTAACATTTTGCCTATCTCTTGTTCACCACCGGGTAGAGGATAACTGTCTGTGTGTGAATATCCACAGCAAATAAAAGAGAGCAACCCTTTAAACCAAGGGGTTTGGGTTAATAAATGACATTTACAAGATGGTGGCGGAGACACAAATTTCTTGAATGAGCTCCATCTTGGCCCCTGACAAAATCCTGTAATGACATCCACAGGCCTCCCAGTCTGGGCCCCAGGATAGCAGAGAGATGCGGGTGATCCACCACTGAAACAGTACAGGTGGTGACAAGTGTGGTGGTGCTGTCGGAGGGGCTGAGTTTGACCGGCCGCTCGACCCGGGCAGCCTGGTGGTTCTGCGGCCTGTGATGCTGCTGGTCAGAGAGTCCTCGAGGCCTGGGAGACAACAGAGGGGCCTCCTGAGATGAAGGAAACGTAATACGTCCCCCCACACTTCTCTTCCTCTTCTCACAGTGTGGCCCACACCAGGGTCTTCCGCCGGTCTCTCCGTGCCTCCTCCTCTCCCACCCCTCTGTACTCGACCAGATGGAGACTCAGGGATCCCCAGGATTGGGTGCCGTCCCGGGTTTGCCGGCGAGATAACACCTGAGGAGGGGGGCTCCTGGACAGATCGTTGTGGGCCCTCCTCCCTGCCCCCCAAGTGAGAAAAAGAGGTGGGAGAGGGTCTTTCCCTGTGGGGGCCTAGCAACCGGTTGGTGGCACGGAAGGGAAGGCCGGCTGACCTCTCCATCGGGAGCTTGGAGACCGCACGTGGAGGGACAGATTTAGGTGCGGCTGGTGGGGCTGGTGGTCCCTGAGTTCGCTGGCAGGATCGCGCTGGTGGTGAGCTCCTGGGGGCTTAGAGCCTGCTGAGAGATGGTGCCTCCTGGTGGGGCCCCAGAGCTTATGACACGGACCACAATCAATCAAAAAAAATTGTAGAGCGCGCTACTCACCCGTGAGGGTCTCAAGGTGCTTCGGGGGGGGGGGGGGCGGGGAAATCAAAGGGTTCACTGATCGAACAACCATGTCTTGCGGTTCTTTCTGAAGAGCAGGAGGTCTTTGGTTTTGCGAAGGTTGATGGGGAGGGAGTTCCAGGTTTTGGGGGCAAGGTAGGAGAAGGACCTGCCTCCTGTAGTGGTGCGTTGGATGCGGGGGACTGTGGCTAGGACGAGGTCGGCTGATCGGAGGTTGCGTGTTCACTCTTTCGTTGCAGTAGGTTGGGCCGGTGTTGTGGAGGGATTTGGGTGTGTGGATGAGGATCTTGAATGTGATTCTCTTGTCTATGGGCAGCCAGTGAAGGGATATGAGGTGTGGTGAGATTCGTTCGTGGTGGGGGAGGCCAAGGACGAGGCGTGCAGCTGTGTTCTGGATTCTCTGGAGTTTGAGTTTGAGTGTGGTGCCGGCATAGAGGGTGTTACCGTAGTCCAGTCTGCTGCTGATGAGTGCGTGGGTGACTGTCTTCCTGGTCTCTGGGGGAATCCATTTGAAAGATTTTTTTAGAGTGCGGAGTGTGTGGAAGCAGGAGGAGGTTAGAGCATTTATTTGCTGTGTCATGGAGAGGTCCAGGATGATGCTGAGGTTGCGTGCGTGGTTTGCGGGGGTGGGTGCCAGACCTAGGGCGGTGGGCCACCAGGAGTCGTCCCATGTGGTTTTGTTGGGGCCGAAGATGATGATATCGGTTTTGTTGGAGTTGAGCTTGAGGTGGTTAATTGTCATCCAGTTGGCGGTGTCGAGGAGAGCAGCGTGTAGGTTGGTTTTGGCGGTGGTGGGGTTGCGGGTGAGGGAGAGGATGAGTTGGGTGTCATCTGCATAGGAGAGGATAGTGATTCCGTGTGCTCAGAGGATGTTGGCTAGGGGGATCATGTAGATGTTAAATAGTGTGGGGCTGAGGGAGGACCCCTGGGGGACTCCGCAGGTGATCTTGGTAGTGTTGGAGTGGAAGGGCGGAAGGCAAACTCTCTGGGTTCGGTTGGTGAGTCCGTGACCTCCGTAAGGATCCTTAATAAGGATATCATGTGGCGGCTGGAAGATGCAGAAAACCAGGCCCGTAGGAACAATTTGAGGTTTGTGGGCTTTCTGGAAGGGGCTGAGGGTAGAAACGCAGGTGGGGTTCTGGATGACTGGCTACAATAATCCCTGCTGCCTGAGAAGTTCTCTACCTGTTTTGTAATTGAACGTGCCCATCAAGCATTGGGGGGTAGTCCCCCACCTGGGGCTTCCCCCAGACCAATGATCGCCCATTTTCTAAACTTTCAAGACCGGAATAGGATCCTAATGGAGGTTCGTAAACTGGGAGAAGTCTGTCACAAAAATTCTAAAATCCTCGTCTTCCCCGACTACACCAGAGAGGCGCAGAGGCAGGGTCGCATATGCGACTCAGTAAAGGCGGAAATCCGCAGCCTACAGCTACAGTATATGCTCCTCTTTCCATCCAAACTAAAAGTCCTGTTCCAAGGAAAAACATTCTTCTTCCAGTCCCCGGAGGAGGCCTTGGGGTGGCTGGAAGAGCATCATCAACTGCCTAGGAGTAACATTCAGGAGTCCCAGGAGGAGGGGCCGGAGAAGACAAAGGAGAGATGGAGATAGGCCGAGGCAGCTGAGGAGATCGGCAAGGAGTGAAATGGTCTCATTTAACTCAGAGGGGGAGTCAGGATATGGTTATCTGGAAGAGAGACAGAAGGGAGGACTCTGCCCCGAACGTGGAGCTGGCTGGCTCGAGCGCCATTATAGGGTCGTTATCTGGGTCTTCTCATCCGTTGGTCGCAGTCATCAACCATCTAGGAACTGAAGAACCGCCCTGCGAGGCCAAGGGTGTTGACAAGACTGTGGTGGCAGTGCTGTGATATGGGGCCTAATGAGAAAGTACTGGCTGCTTCTGCACCCCCCTCCATGTGACGGGGAACAAGAGGTGGTATTGAAGTATTTTTCGCACTTTGCTTGCTTTGAGGACTGAGACAAGGATCTTTGTTCTTCTCCACGGCTGCCCTTGTTTTGGGTTGTAGTTCTTAACTAAAGAACTAGGGAGGGGAAGGGGGGCTACAGATCACTTGAATTCTGCAGAGACAGGGTATTGGGTTTAGTACTCGCTGGGGCCTGAGGAAGGTGGGGAGGGGTGGGGTGGGAGTCTGTTTTGAGGGGGTTTGTTCTTCGGCAGTTTTTGTTCAAGATAGATAAGCCACAGACACATGTGCTTCATGGGTCTCTCCTAACGATTCACTGGACCCCAGGTGGACAGTGCGGATGTTCTGGCATTCTAGTTGGGAGACCTCTGCCCCGTTTAATATATTTCCCTTTTGTTCACAATGACCTCTGAAGGTAACTCAATATATTCTCGGGGGGACTCACAGGCCTTCTCTGTTTTATCCTGGAATGTAAATGGGTTTGGAGATAGGGTTAAGCATGGTTTGGTGTCACAATACATTAAAAGGATACACCCCAATGTTGTTTTGCTACAGGAGATGAATCTTAAGGGCACAAGGTGTAAATTCCTGGGCAGGAAGCCTTATGTTATGCTGGCACATGATGGCTTTAATTCTGGTTCTAGGGGAGTAGTGATTTTGATCTGTAGGTCCCCGCCCTTTCAACTCATAAGACTGTGGACAGACCCAGCGGGCTGATATGTGAGAGTGTTGGGGCTTTGGGGTAGACGGGAAGTATTGTTCTTTAGCGCTCATGCCCCAACAAGACTCCAAGCTTCCTTGCTAGAGAAGCTAGCGGAGATCCTACTAGATGTAGACTCCCTGCTCATGTGGTGGGGGGTGATTTTAATGACATAATGGAGACGAATCGGAACCGCTCTGGGGTCTCCGGGGGAGCTCCCCCCATACTCTATTGTATTGCTTTGTGGCAGCATTGGGACTTTCAGACCTGTGGCAACGCGCCCATCCACTGAAAGTAAATACACCTACATTTCCGGGGCCCACCGTTTTTTTTCAAGACTGGATTATGTTTTCTCTCTAGCAAGAGAGATGGGGACTGTCCCTCGGGTGGAATACCTGGCCAGGGGTTTGTCTAATCACTCTCCTCTGATGGTGATGACTGGGAGGAAGGGCGAAAGTGTCCAGAAATGGGGACTGGAGGCTTGAGACTTGCAGGACATTTTGCACCTGATTTAGAACGTGGCAGATGGGTTACTCTGTCACAGCTGGGACAGATGTCCCACCCACCGAAATCTAAATGCCATTATATCCAGTGGGATTTAGATTTGGGCAGATGGGACACCCATCACCGTTGTGACAAAGTAACCTGCCTGCCAAGTTCTAAATCAGGCCTTCAATTTTTGTATCTTCCATTAGTCATTCTAACACATCCATCATCATATTTAACACATACAGTCAGCAAACTATACAATAGACAATAATTATACATGAGAACATATATACAACTTGTTTTAGAAAAAGACCGCTTCTAGGGCAAAAACAATCTTTGTTCTGATTTTTTTCATATCCTATTAACATTGATAATACCTATATACTTTTTGCACTGACTTACTCATAATTACTCAGTCTTGCACATTATCTTTTACCATCTCTCAATTTATAATCAATGCAATCTATTTATAAGCTATTGAATTACATGAGCTATTCAATTAGCGTTGTGTTCTATGACTCTTGGAACGTGCCTGGTACACCTCGTGGATGATGCCTGATCATCAACATACAGCACATAGAATCCAGTCCATATAATACTTAACCTTGTTTTCGACCTCAAGACAAAACAGAAAGCTTTTTCAAAGCAGCACGGCCCACAGGTCTGAATTTTTATTCAAATATCAAACACCATTAATAAAATATTATTTACACAAAGCTAACTATTGCTAGTTACAAATAAAAATATGGTTTGTATTTTAAGTAAAACATTACCAAGAACTGTTATCAATTTTTCCTTGACCAATTACCAGTTACTGTGGTGTAAGTACTATAACTTGCATTGTAAAATACAAATCACTATTCTCAACATACTACTCGTTCATTATCTGTAATGATCAGACTAACGGTATGATTATATGTTAACATGGGAATGCAAGAAGATATTCATTTAATTATTCTGAAGTCTTCGGAGAGTTGAGAGACTGGTTTGTGTGCAGCACAGGTATAAAAGGCAGACAGGGCATAGGTGACTGCTATTGGATTCAGGACTTCACTACTTTTTTCCATATATTATGATGTGCCATCTTTGGTTACAGAATCATATTCGAATCACAGGTAAGACAGTTTACAGGTGTTACAGCGAATGGGAGGGGCGTGGTGCGGGGTTAATAGAGAGTGAAAGAGTGAGTAAGACTGAGTGTGTGGAGAGGACAAGGGTGGGTGTATGTAGTGGAGTTGGTATTTTGATGTGACGAATGTTGGAGTTTTTATGACCCAAAATGTCAGAACTTACAAATACGAATATTGAATATTTTCTTATAAAACACTTATATAAGGCCCCATTGGGCCCTACCTTTAGTGGTTTGGCCAAATCTAGACACCTGGGGCCTGATTTATAGTTTGTAGATGAGTTAGTTGGTCATAAATATGACAGATATCATGTCTGCCGTATTACAAGTGTCCTAGGAAATAGGAACTAGGTGGACGGGATATCTGTCATGTTTGTTTGTTGTTGATACATATGTTGCTGTTGAAAATTATAACTTCAGTTTTGGAACCATTTACCTAAAGCCAACTATGTTTCGATTTCAGAAAGACAGGCAGTTGAACTTTCACACTTGTTGTAAGAGTCATCAATGTCTAGCAGCATCAGGGTGTGGTCTGCACAGGGCTGATAGTTGAGCTGTCTCTGCTGGGTCACAGATGGAAGTGGTTGGCTGTAAGTGTTGAATTAGATGAGTGCGAGGAGATACTTGAAATCCAACTTCTCATGGGTGTTGAAGTCCCTCTATCTTCTATGGTAGAGTGTATACCCAAAAAGGATAGTTGGAGTCAGCAGTGTCAACCACCTTCTAGACCTTGCACTGGAGTAGACTATGAACATTTTTTCAAAGGCTACAAAGAAATTCAAGAACACCACAATTGCCACTGCAACTGTGTCAACAAGCTTTTGGATGGTGTCCACCATGTCTAATAAAACTGTCTGCATATCAGGACTGGGCAGAATTCCAGAATTCTCTGTAGCTAACTCATTGGTTTTATATGGGAGTCTTTGGAGCTGCTTGGTGACCATCTTCTCAAGTAGTTGCAGATTATAAGGAGACCAGCTATAGGTCTATTCTTTCCATTAATGTATGTTTTTTGGGGATTTTGTTTTTTCAGTATGTGAGTTACTATTATGGAGTGATTTACTGAGGATTATTTGGTGAAGGTTTAGTCTGCCTACAAGGAACAAAGCTTGTCCAAGTTTGAAAGCGTAGTGTGGGATACCACAAATCTTCAAGTTATCAAATCCATAAGGTGGACCGTAGTGTATATACCCTCACAGCCTAAACCAAAAGTTGCCCTAAAAAACTCCTGGAACTATGGAGGTCTTTAAGAACACTTTCATAGTGCACCTTGACCCAGATAGATGTAAGGGTGGTTTATATTTAAACAATGAAATTAGTGATAGGGAACATGAAAATATAAGAAGAGTAATTATGACATATAAGCACAATACAATAGCAGTCCTTATGGGAAGAAAGTACTCCATAGGTGGAATAAGATTGTTAGAGATTGACACTAAGTGAGAAACTTGTACGGCTATGTGTTTCCTGGAAGTAGTAAGAAGAGTTAGATTGATTAGATCAGCAGGAAGAAAAATCACAAGAGTTGATGTGGGAGACTGTGATTCATAATAGAAGTAATAATTTCCTTTGCCAGGTGAGAAGTTGTTTGCTTAGATGTGCCTTGGGTGTTTCCTTAAAGTGGCGAACAGGGTTAATTGCCTGAGTTTAGGGCAAAGTAAGTTTCAAGTTGATGCAGTGCTTGCTGTGGTGAAAATGTTGAACTTGGGTACCTGTATTAGAAATTTGTCTTTGCTTCTCTTAACCTACATAAGAAGGTTAGAAGCTAATTGTTTTATGAACATGGCAGCCTATTTTGAACTGAATTCTGACTGCCACCGAAAGCCAGTGCAGCTTGTGAAGAAGAGGACTGATATGCAAATTCTTCTTTGTTAAGTATATATGCATGGATGCCAAATAATGGTTAGCCTTGATTAGCGCTATAGAGCAAAAAGATGTGCCAACATGAATGGGAATTACAAAGTCTAATGTAGAAATGACCAATGGGTGAGCTACTCATCTAAAATATTCTGTGTGGATGAAGAGGCATATTTTTGGGGGGCATGTGGATTAAGACTGTGCCCACCACATTGATGATTTGCCTGATTAAGTGTGGGGCTGATTCTACTGTGAAGTCTTGGGATTTGGCATTAGGGGAACATCAGGGGAAGAAACATTTCAAATTTAACAAGTTTTGAAAGTTTGAGTCTGCCTTTCTTTTTTAGAAGTAGATATAAAGAAAAAATGTGTTTTTTGAGAAGAAGTTTACTGGCATCAAGGATTGCAGTAGAGAGAGGCAGGTTCATAGGATTGAAATGTCTAGGAATAATGTTTTAAGGTACAATTATGTGTCTTCAGCATATTGGTGTGTGGCATCTCCATAGTCTTTCATAATCTATCCCAGAAGCTCTATGTGAAAACTGCATTTCAAGTTTTCCAGCACTATCTGCACCCTTCTGGGGTCGTTAAAAGAGGCATCACCTTGTCAAAGATATAATGCACATCATGGGGAACATTTAAAGTTGAAGTTTTAATGCTGCATCTGGCACGGAATAAAGTTTAGAAGTTGCTCAGTAACCCTTCTTTGGAAATGGCAGAGTTTAGCTGTTCTGCCACAGGTCTTTCAATGGCTTGTCTGAGTTATGGGAGGTTAGCCACTGAGTGGTAGTTGATTCTTGGGGTAGAATCTAGGCTCTACTTCAAAAGTATATGTGTGATTTGAAGGTTTTGAAGGAACTAAGGAAGATTCCCTGGTTTTGGAAGGTCTCTGATCACACCAGAAATCATGGAAGATGGTGAAGTGTTTGATGCTTTTGTCCAAGATGAAACCCATAAAATACTTTGTGGGCCTGAGGTATTTAGTGGTGTACACCATCTCGTTTATAGAGATTGTTTATACAACTCTCAGGTGATGAAACACTTTAAGCCGTCAGGTGTGGGTGGTCTGATGTTCAGTACAATTGTATCTCTTGTCTGTGGACGAGGATGGTTGTAGATACAGGCCCATATTTATACTTTTTGACGCACAACTGCGCCAACGCAGTTGTGCGTCAAAAATTTTACCGCCGGCTAACGCCATTCCAACGCACCATTCAGGCGCCTTATTTATGGAATGACGTTAGCCGGCGCTGCGGACTGGTGTGCGTCAAAAAAAATGACTCACGCCAGGCAGCGCCGGCGTATGGGAAAATGGGGGTTGTGCGTCAAAAAATGGGTCAGGTCAGGTCTGAGGCAAAATTCAGGCCTCAAACCGGATTTGCGCAATTTTTTTTGACGCCCAACCTCCATTGACACGACTCCTGTCTTAGCAAAGACAGGAGTCATGCCCCCTTGCCCAATGGGCATGCCCAGGGGACTTATGTTCCCTGGGCATGGTCATTGGGCATAGTGGCATGTAGGGGGCCCAAATCAGGCCCCCCTATGCCACAAAAAAAATCTGAAAAAAATACTTACCCGAACTTACCTTTCCTTCCCTGGGATGGGTCCCTCCAGCCTTGGGTGTCCTCCTGGGGTGGGCAAATGTGGCAGGGGGTGTCCCTGGGGACAGGGGAGGGCACCTCTGGGCTCCTTCCGAGCCCACAGGTCCCTTAATGCCTGCCCTGACCCAGGCGTTAAAAAACGGCGCCCATCAGGCTGTGCGTCGTTTTTTAAGGCCCACCCCTCCTGTGCGTCAAAATGACGTCAGAGTATAAATATGGGGCACAGACCTTAAAGTCATTTTTTGGAAGGGAACGCCTACCTTGCATATAATTAACGCAAGGCTGGTTCCCCCTTCCAAAAAATGACGCACAGGGTGGAATTTTGACACCCGCGGGGTCGGACGTCAAAGTATAAATATGGGGCAGGGTTTGCGCCGATTGTCGCAAACAGAGTATAAATATGTCCCCCATTGTTTTTTAATGTGACTAAAAAGAACCCAGGTGCTTTTTGGGAATGTTGCATGTTTATTTTGGATAAAGATAACCATTGTTGTTAGAATAATGACCTTTTACTCTAATGATCCTCTGCTCTGTCCTGAGTTTCATTAGTTTTGATGATAGTGAAGGAGATTTTATTTCCCTTCATTTGTTCTCAGTATTTCCAAGTGGTTTTCTGACTTGTATCATTGAATCTGAGAGCCAAGTTGGAACCTTTGAGTTGTATTGGTGCTCTACATGACATTATATAAAATCTTGTTTATGCAAACTTTAGATGCTATATCAATTTTTCTTATGGGGCTTGTTTATTTGAGAGAGAAGGCAACGAAATCTGGAATGGTGGATGAGGTGCAATGTTTCAATGCCTGGGCTTGTTTTCTGATGGGGAAAGATATTGGTGTTTGAATGTATGATTACACAGGGGTGTGGAAGAGAACCAATGATTAGTTTGACCAGTTTATACTGATGGGAAGTAAGCATGTGACTCAGTTGGAGTCCCTGAAACTTAATTTGAAAATGCTGCCTTTTGCATGAGTGGGAAGGAGCTGTGTTGTTGTATGTTATTTAATTTTTTGATGGCTGTGAATTTTTTACAGTTGGGGATCCCTAGTCACTGTTAAAATCATATAGAAATATTTTTTTATTGTGGAGAGCATGTAGCACATTGTTATATAATCTGTAAGTTCTTAAGACAACTTTACACTTGGGTACATGGTATGTTGTGTTTAGTTAGGTGGTGTCTGTGGTGCAAGGTAGATAGCTGGTGTAAGGCATTAAAATTTGTCAAGTGTTGGGGTGGAGATGGTATTGCACTTGAGAGTTTTTTCAAATGACTACAATGCCACCGATGATTTTGTCATTTTGAGGAACTAACAGATCAAGAATGGGGAATGAATGCAAATATTTCTTATAATTAAATGGAATGCTTTGTTAATATTTTCCTTGGTTGGTTAGGTATTCAAAAAGATGAACGATTTTGTAGAGGATGCAAATGCATTGATAGTATGAATTAGGTTTGATGTAGATGAGATTGCTAGCATTGATGTCTTTGGCGTGATAGAGATTGTATTTGGACTTCTTGTATTTACTGGTACGGATATGAGAGTGATTTGTAAGGAGACAAATGGTTGCATGATAAAGGACAGTGAATGCTAGTGTGCCGAAGGTTAACTGAGCATGAGGTGTGAGGGTACAGGTCCTATGTGAGGAAGGTAAGGGTAGTGCATGTGTAAACTGAATGGAATTTGTCTGATGCTCAATGAGATTCAGATTAACACAGGTTGAGAGGACCTTGCGAATTACAAAGTGTGAACTACTGCTCATTTGTGAATGAATTAATGAAAATGTACTTGAGATCCAAAAGTGCCCTTATCAAGGTATCCTGGTGCTTATGCAAACTAGTGAACAGTAAACGTAGCTGACTCAAGAGTGATGTGTTAGTACTTTAAAACGTTTGAGAAAGCCAGGCTCTAACTGATTTACTGAAAGTTTAGTGAACATGAATAAATTGAACAGAAGCAGATAAAGTGATCCAGATTTTGAGTTTGAGGTATTTAAAGGACCTCCATTCTGTACAGGCCCTCCTTGCCTGGGGAATCTTTACTAGATCAGCTGTTATTGAGCAAACAGAGTGGCCTGGTATAAAGTTATCTAACGTGGCCCTGAAAAAAGCTTGACTCAGTTTATAATAGGCTCTGTGGCAGATGCAAAGTATATTGAAATGGTACGTTTTCACACTGAACGCCAATGAAATGAAGCTAGATGTTCAGAGATTCTCTCTAAATGGGGCAAATAAAGGACTAGATGAACTGCCATATTTTGAATAAGCTGTAACTGAGATATAGAGGATTTGAGTAGTCCTAAGTAGACAGTGTTTCTGTAGTCTAACATGGCAGAGATAAGAGTCAGGTCTACTGGTTTCTGGAACTGGAGAGGGACAAATAGGAGGACTGGGTAAGCAATGAGCTAGTTACTTATAGTTCTGTTCTGTGCTTGATGCGTACCAGGAAGAAACAGGCCATCAAATTATCTGCTTAAGTTCAATTATTTCCCTGACTGGTGTTGGTCCACGGTCAAAAAATGTTTCTGAGTTTGAGGAATTGCACTGACTAGCAGGAGAGGGTCTCCCTATGTGTGATTATGAGTGGGGTGGAGCTGGAATCAAATGGCAAAGGAGATGGTGGTAATGTTAGTTATATTATGTTAGAAGACACAAATTATAAGTAAATTCCACTTAGATGGTCGCAAGGTGTAGTGTGGGGGATCATGGATGTATTGTGCAACCTGGAAACCTGCTTATAAAAACTGCCTAAAGGTGGGCTTCGGCAGGAGGCAAAGTGAAGGCTTAGACAGCACAATAAAGATGGTGTGAGAATAAGCAGAAAGATGGTACAGGATGGGAATTGCAGCAGCATTAGAGGAACAGAAAGTGTCAAACTAGATGGTGGGTACAGTTTCGGGACACAGGAAGGTCTGTAGAAGGGGCGTACACTTTTTAGGCTAGATAAAGAGATGCTGGACTCCTGTATTGGCTTGTGTTTGATTTTTTTTTGTTATACTGCAAATCTTGAATGTTATTCAAACCTCCAGATGGACCCAGGGAAACTGTCTACAGGACTGAACACTGAACTAAAAGCAGCTCTGGCAAGTTTTACCACACTATCCTCCATCATGTGAATAGTAAGTGAGTTTAGCAAGCTAAAACAACCACTCCGAAGAAGAGTTTGAACCAAAATGCAAGGCAGCACTGCTTTTCAGTCACTTAGGCTAGGAGGGCCAGCATATCTTCAACATTTTAGCAGAGGTTCAATCCCATCCTGGTCAGTTTGGCGAAAGGGGCAAGTTTCCTGAGGCCATGGCCAGCTAATGTTTCTTTGAAAGGAAGCACAGTCCTGATGACAGTATTGAAGAGTATATTTCAGCACTGAGACATTGTGTGATTTCAGAGCTTCATTTGATACATTCGGGATCAATTTGTCTACAGTTGTTATTCAAGCAAGATACAGGAAGAACTTTTGCGCTTCAGAAATCCCTCCTTGACAGAAATGATTAATATTGCTAAAAACATTGAATGCTCCATCATATCCAGTTGTTTAATATCACAAGATCATATTATTGTACCTATAGATAATGCCATCAATGATTCTAATTCTGTTGATATGGTTTTGGTTAAGGACAAAATGTTACAATAAGGGACAACATAAAACTAGCACTTTATTTTTTAGATGCAGATCCAAAACGTATGTAGGTAACATGTCTTGCACTAGATTTCACATTGTTTGCAGAGAATGGAGACCTCCTATTAAGATGAACAGTGTTGATTTAAATTCAGGCGATTGTGCCATAGACCTCTCTAACATGTAAGCTAACTGCAGACCTTGCCAAGAGTCAGGGGAGAACCTAAAACATTTTTGCACAATTTGGTTAGGGAGGCCATTATTTTACCCACCAATTAATCTCATGGGTGTTGGGATCAAAATGTACTGTGAGATTTGTCTATGTGCAAACATTCCTACCCAGCCCAAAATTCATGAACTTCTGGTAAACATTGGTCAAGTAAAATGTTCCTCCCTCTTCAATCTCATATCTGCTTATCATCACATACCCTTAGATGCAGATTCAGAGGTACTACCCACATTTATAACACTTCTGTTTCGTCTGGCCTCTGCAGCCAGTGTTTTCCAGACGTTTATGGACACCATCTTGTTTAACATAGAATGAGTTCAGGCTTTCCAAGACTGCGCCCTGATATTTGCTAGTAATGTCCACAAACATCATTTGATTTTAAAGAAAGAACTAACTATCAGCACATACCATGAGTTCTAAAGGCATATGTCTGAAATTGTCTTTAATCCGGGCCATTCAGAATGTTGAAGCTCCCCGGGAAAGGATACTGTTAGCTACTTTTTGGGATTTATCAAGTATTAATTGTACTTTTTCAAAGGATATGTGTTTGTTGTACAGTCATTGAGCTACCTGCCCATGAAGGGTCAGAAGTATATCATATTTGATTAGGTCAATGAGGCATCAATAAAATAAATCAAACACCTCTATATCTGTTGTATTACCATTTAATGCATGTAATAAATGTTCTGTGACAATAGACGCTAGCCACATGTGTCTTGCAGCTATCTCAACCCAAATGATCATCAACAAGGAGTATACTATTGGTTTTGCCCTCTAAGGAAAGCAGAGTCCAACCACTGTACCACTGAGTGTGAAGCATTAGCATGATCTTGGTCTGTAGAGAAGTTCAAGAGTTTTTTATAGAGTTCACATTTTAAACTATTTACTCACCACAAACCATTGTTGCAGATGCTCAGTGGTAATGGTACTGGCAAAACCTCTTCAAGGCTAGTCAGGTTGCTGTCAAAGTTATTAGAATTAATTTTCACAGTCAAATATCTACCTAGTGGACAGAACATTAGAGCTGATTGCTTATCCAGATTGCCTGTTGATGATGGAATGGAACCTATATATGAGGATGTTAAATGTGTAGAAGATCTAGGGGAAGACATCCTGGGTGACAAGGGGGGTACTCAAGCTCAGCAGTGGCTAGAAGGACCTAACAATGATGCTGTTTGTCAGTCCATTTTTCGGTACATGAAGGAGAGCTGGCCAAGAAAGAGAAATGATGAACCTTCTCTCAGACCCCACGTCCAAGTTTCAAGAGAACTTTCTAGTAATAAGGGTGTTTTATTGAATTTTGATGTGTGTTCCTCCCTTGACCATTAGGGATGTCTTAGTTAAAGAGGCACATGATGGTCATTTATGTATGAATGCTACTTGTAAAAATTTTAAACAGTACTAGTGATGTCCTTCAATGGAATCACAGGTTTCTACATGTATTAATGGATGCAGCACATGTTTAGTATGTGATATACACTGGAAAATACATGAACCCTCACTTCACAAGGTTTCATTACCAGTGAGCGCAAGGTCAAAGGTAGCTCTTGATTTTGTGAGTCCCTTTGAACTTTTGCCCAATAATAAAAAGTATATGTGGCTTTCAGTAGACTATGGGCCTGATTCGCAAACGTAAACATACACGTTTGTTTAAGTTTACTTTTTTTTCGGTATCCACAAAACTATGATTTATTAGTAACTTTATGACTGCAGCAACTGTGGACTGTGCAGAGCTTAAACAGTGGTCTTTGTTTCTTGAAAGTTGCCCTTAATATCTATGAGGTGCGTGGTTAAAGCATTCAGATTTAAGACTTGGAGGCAGATTCATCATTCTTTCAAGCAGCGCAACGCAGCAAGCCACCTTGCTGTATTGTGTGAAAGGACAGGAATGTGCTGTATTTACTATTATAAGGTGCGTTACTGTCCATTTCCAGCACTGGCTCACTTCTGGCTGCCTAAACCCATTGTGTTATGGTGCAAGGGTGCCTTCATTGTAGGTAGGATTGTTTTGTGCAGGGGCACCTTCCTGCACAAAAAAATCCTGGGAGGCATTTTCCTCTTTTTATGTGTGCTTCATTCTGAAGCACATGTAGAAAGACGAAAAACAAGGAGAAATAAGTTACGCTTTACTTCTGGTGGGGTAGCATTTTGATGCATTCCCAAGTCTACCACTAATCTTGGAATGTGGCACAATCCATGGATGGATGCATAGGAACACCCATGTTCCACTCATGGCACGCCTCCCTGCTGCAGCATAACACAAGGCAGCGATGTGCACTGCCTTACGTTACTCTAAATTTATCAAGCCACGTAGCCACAATGGTGGCCTTACGTAGCTTGATAATTGTCACCTAGGTTTTGTGTCACATTTGCACCATCTTGTGTGGCATAAGGGCATCAGAAAACCTTGATAAATCTGGCCCTAGGTGTACAGATTTATAGTAGAGGTACTTTGGAGAAGAGACAGGTTTCCAATATCTAACTGGGCTACTGGGAGTCAAGGAGGCGGAATTTGGTACTACAGGGAGTGAGTTTAAGGGAGAGTTAGATAATAAGTTCTTATTGTGGATGATGGTTGGTGACTGCCTAGACATGGTATTGTGTTTCTTATCACCCTTTAAAGTGTCCCATTCATACATTTTCAGTTACGTGCTGAGTGTGCTTTCATTTACAGTATAAATGTGTTTTCTCAAATAAAGCACATGCTTTTTGAACAGTCCAGGCATTTGTTAATCCATTGATCCATCCATCTATCCACCCAAAAACTGCACGCACCCATGTGGCCATCCATCCGTCCACTAACTTATTCTTGTTTATCTGTTGATTCCTTTCTTTCATCAGGTACCTATCAAACTGCTCTGCACTGGAAAATGGTGACTCTACATCTTATTTTACACCTTTACCTGTTGTTCTACAACTTGCCAACTGCTGAGTTTGCTCCACCACTAGGCTGTTACCTCACGTCCAACAACATTCATGCTTACTCCCAGGAAGGTGAAATTATTTGGGGTGGTCTTGCTCCAGTTCATCTAGAAACTGTTCCCTCTGCAGCGGCAAACCTCTTTACAGAACAACCTGCTGTCAGGCGATGTGCAAAGTAAATTACACTGAATTTGTCTTTGATGTAATACTTTGTCTTTTCTTGTAAACTAAATCAAATCAACATGCAATGTAAAGAATCATAAAAGATAAAGAGTTACATGTTCCAGCAAAGTAATGTCAGAGTTCTGTTGACTTTTACAAACCACTCAGCTTTCATCCTTGTGGTTTAGTATGTCATTGGTACTTCTATTAATACATTATTTAAGCAAAATAGCCCACAAATGAGGACACATCCAGGTAGACATTAACTGGGGTGGATAACTATCAAAGAGTGCCCTCCCATTTGATAATTATTGCTACTTGTAAACCAGCCCCTTAAAACTTGGGATGACATTCAGAAAACGTATTGGCACATTGTGTTTTTTTCTGTGGTATAACTTGAGCAACAATTCATGTAAACTCGTAAAAATTCATATTTAATTTACTGCTAAGCCTCCACAATTTGCCCTATTGAAATACATTGTAGTGAAGACCTGGTTTTGAATCAGTTTTTGGTGGTGCTATACAAATTATAGGAATTGTAAAGAGCTCTAAAGTGATTTCAACCTGCAGAAAATGCTGAAGTTCTCCTAAAATTTGATGAACCATCTTTGAGGGAAACAATTTTATCAATTTTATCAAGAAAGGTAGGTTGAGTGCTCCAGAAAACTAAATTAAGGACCATTTTTGCGTTGTCCTTAATTCAACTTTCTTCTGAGCCTCATGTATTCCAGAAAATATCATACATAAATATATACCTATATAAGGGCTCTGCTGGACCGGGCCCTTTTTGCGGGTTCATCCCTAGACTTTTTGCCTCCTTCCTCATATTTTTTCAGACCTCTTGCTTTTGGCTCTAGGACTCTGAGCGGTTTACCACTGCTGATCAGTGCTAAAGTGCAGGTGCTCTCCCTTCTAAAGTTGGTATGATTGGCTTACAACTAATTGGCACATTTAATTTACCTGTAAGTCCCTTTTACAGTGGTATCTCTATACCCAGGGCCTGTAAATGAAATGCTACTAGTGGGCCTGCAGCACTGCTTGTGCCACCCACAGAAGTAGCCTTTCAATCCTGTCTCAGGCCTGCTAGCGCAGGGCCTGAGTGTGCAGTTTGCTGCCACAGGGACCTTCCATCTGAATTTACTTGCCAAGCCCAGAACTCCCCTTTTACTACATGTAAGTCACCCCTAAGGTAGGCCCTAGCTAGCCCTATGGGAAGGGTGCTATGGATGTAAAAGGCAGGATATGTGCCTGGTTGCGTGGCCTGTCCTGGTAGTGACAAACAGTCTATGTGGTTTTGAACTGCTGTGCGTGCTGCCTTCTCATAGTATTGCATTGGAAACGCCCTGCCTTTTGTCTAGGGTGCATTGTCTGATTTATGAGGGGTAACATAGGCATGTTTGGTATGATTGTAATGGTAGTGAGAAATGCTGCTTACTGGTGTAGGTGGATTTTTTATTATCATTACAGAAAGGCCACTTCTAGAAAGTGAGTCTTTTTTGTGCTTATGACTCTGATGTTTTGCAGCTTGACTTCAATCCACGTTTGGGCAGAGTGACAGTTGGGCTTTGTACATACTTTTCAGACAGGGAGAGTGGAGGTGTCACAGAGGTGCATCTACATTTCGAATGGTCTTCCTGGGCTGAGAGAAGGGGAGGTGGGACACACTTGAATCTGTAAAGGCTGTGCCCTGGCCTCACACAAAGGGCTCGTTTACCTCCACCTGATGTCTGGAGCCTGTGCTGGTGTCCCCAGAGGCTGGAGAGTGCTTTCTGTTTTATTGATTTAGCGCCTTGAAAGTGCTTCCTATGCTCTGTTGAGCAGGAAAAGCAACACCGCGACCCGAGCAGCTTGTCAGACGAAGCGCATATGAAGCGCGTTGTGTTGTGTGCCCACGGGCCACCAGGAACTGGGAAATGGAACAACCGTGCTCCTGGTGGTGACCCCGGGGTGAGTCGCACTGAGGGAGGCACCCCCGGGGCACAGGAAGGCATCCACTTTGGTGCCTGTTCACAGCTGCAGCGCGTGCTGACTGCGACTGACTCGCGCACCAGATCGGGTGCAAGTGAGTCTCTGTCGGAGGACGAGGGGAAGAAGCTTCATCGGAGGCTCCCCGTCCCACCAGGCCCCAAGTGAGCGTTGTGTGTATGGGCAGTAGGAGGCTTCATCGGAGGCTCCCCTGCCCCATTGGGCCCACATCGCTGCTAGGAGGTCACAGGTGGGCAGGAGGCCTCATCGGAGGCCCCCGCACCTCTTGGCCCCTTGTTCAGTTTTTGGCTCTGCTGTGGCCCGGGGGCGGACTACAGAATTATAGGTGCCCGGTTTGGGCGTGGGCCCCAGGAGGGGCCCCTCTATAAAATTGGAGGGGGTGCATGCAGTTTCCCTCCCCCAATCACCAAGCGGCCCCTGCTTTAGCATTGAGGAACGCTGGGTCCCCCTTTCATCATGGAACTGGATGTGCCTCCAACATAAAGAGACAGGTAGTTTGGGTGGCAACATATTGCTTTGGGGTCTTTAAGCTGATATGTTTCCTAAATGCCATATATATTTCTAATGTTCCTTTTAAGGGCAGTCTGAGAATATTATGCTTACCTGTTTTCTTTTTTCAGATGTGCCATACGCTTGCTGATGCTCCTGTTTTGGACACGTGTGCTGATCTGTGTTTATGACTTGCCATGTATTTCCTAATGTTCCTGGTATGGGCATTTATGAGACTTCTATGACAAGAGCATTTCCATAGTAATGTTTTTCTTGACTACTGCTTATGTTGCAGAATAATGAGTAACCTGTGTGTTATTTGTGACTACTGCTGAGTTTGCTCCACCACTAGGCTGTTATTTCACGTCCAACAACATTCATGCTTAATCCCAGGAAGGTAAAATTATTTGAGGTCGCCTTGCTCCAGTTCATCTAGAAATTGCTCCCTCTGCAGCAGCAAACCTCTTTACAGAACAACCTGCTGTCAGGAGATGTGCAAAGTAAAGTACACTGAATTTGTCTTTGACGTACCACTTTGGCCCTCATTACAACCCTGGCGGTCAGTATTAGAGCGGCGGTTATACTGCCAACAGGCCGGCGGTAACAAAAATGGAATCATGACCACGGTGGAAACCGCCAACAGATAAAGCCACCTTAAAACTCCGACCGCCACGGTGGTAGCAACAAACACCACGGCGGTAACCACCAACAGCCAGGCGGAAGGCAATGTACCGCCCACCCAATTACAACCAGCCCATCCGCCAGATTTTCCGGGGCGGTACCAATGCCATCAAAAGCACAGCGGAAACAGTACTTTGAACGGAAACCGCTCACCTCTCGACACTCAATGAAGAACCAGGATGCCATGGAGCCCGAGCTGCAAGTCTTCCCCATGCTGGTGTTTCTGCTCATATACCAGGAGTACCAACAGCTGCGGCAACGACCATGTTGAGTACTGCACCTAGCACATAGGGGAGGGGGGAGGAAAAAGAAAGTGACACACACACTCAACACACAGCACCCCCACCCCTAACCCCAACACCATACACACAAACACATGCAACAACATCACATATACACCCCGTAACCCTGTGGAATAACGCAAGGACAAAAGTAATTGTGTCAAATGAGTGTTATATTAGAAATAGTTAGAAATACATTAATAATTCAAAAACAGTATTTACAAAATATACAATATGTACAAAAGGCGGGACAATGTCCGATCAAAATGTCCGTGGCCCACTGTGCCAAAACATATAGGCCAAGCCCACACTTGACTCCTGTCTCAATACGGAGAGAGCATTGCAGGGTTATCAGGTCGAAAACACACAGGCACCTCAGGGGGAAGGGGGGCACCTCAGCCAGAAGTTGGGACAGCGCCACTGCTCCTGGGGGGGGGGGCTACATGCCCACAGCGATGTCCTGGGGGTTGCAAAGCCACAGTCTCTCAAGTGGGTGGTTTGCTCACTGCTTGGTCCTGGGGAGTGCAAAGCCACAGTCTCTCAAGTGGGTGGTTTGCCCACTGCTTGCTCCTGGGGAGTGCAAGGCCACAGTCTCTCTAGTGGGTGCCGGTTTTCCACTGGTTCTGGAGGGGTCTTGGTACCCAGTGTGCTTCATCCCTCCAAGGATAGGGTGCGTGGATGCCTTCTTCCACTGGTTCTGGAGGGGGCTTGGTACCCAGTGTGCTTCATCCTGCCAAGGATAGGGTGAGTGGATGCCTTCTTCCACTGGTTCTGGAGGGGGCTTGGTACCCAGTGATGCAGCACATGGGGTGTGCAAAGTCACAATCACTCACCTGGGTGTCTGATCCACACGATTTTCTGTGGGCAGGATGCATGACACACCATGGATGCATGACTACAGTCCATCTGCCAACGGGGATGGCTGTACAGTGGTTGCAGTGCCGGTGCAGGTGGCGGTGCTGCCAGTGGTGGGGGAGGCTCCAGCCCTTCCCCTGCAGCCTCGGATGGCTGCCCACTGGGGCTACTGCTGCTGGTGGCGGTGCTGCTGTCCATGGTGCAGGTGGTGGTGCTGGCCACGGGGCAGCTGGTGGTGGTGGCTGCGGTGCAGGTGGCGGTGCTGCCCGTGGTGCTGGCCGCTGTGCAGGTGGTGGTACAGGTGGTGGTGCTGCCAGTGGTGGGGGGAGGCTCCAGCCCTTCCCCTGCAGCCTCAGATGGCTGAAGTGCCCTAGCTGGTGTTTTGTGCCCCTTCCTGCCCTTGGAAGATGGTGGTGCCTCCTTTCTTCTGCCAGCTGGAGTCATTGCCTTGGCATTGCTGGCTGGTTGTGCCTCCTTCTCCTTGCTGGATGCTTTCCCCTTTTTGCCCTTTCCTGGTGGCGGAGCCTTCTTGTCCTTGGCTGGTGTTGGTGGCACACTGGCTGGGCTGACAGGTGCCTCCTTAGAGTCTCTCAAGGCTCCAGAAACCACAGCGGATGTGGACTTGGTGGCTGAGGTGCTGGGCTGGGTTCTGGCCACCCTGGCCCGAGGTGAAGGACAGGGGGAGGGGTAGGGAATAGGTCAAGGGTAGTGAGGAAAAGCTTCTTAGGGACACTGGAGCAGGAAGAGGGTAAAGGTTTGGGAGTGGAGAAAGATGGAGTGGTCGCAGGAGGTGTCAGTCTGCTGTGTTTGGGTCCAGGTGCATGAGATGGATGCTGTTGTGAGGTGGATGGCTGTTGGGTGGGTGTGTGTTTGCGTTTGTGTACTTTGGGAGGAGGTGTCACAGACACAGTGGGAGAGGACACAAGGGACGTGTGCATGGATGTGGGGGTGGTGACTGCCAGTGAGGGGTGTGTAGTGATAGGCGTGCTGATGATGGAGGTAGTGGATGAGGATGTAGTGCATGCACGTGTGAGTAGAGACGCTACTGGGAGGGAGGTGGACGAGGAGGAGGAGGGGTACACAGTGGAGGCAGTGGATATTGGAGTGCATGCTTCTGGATGGTGCTTGTGTGAGTGCCTGTGGGATGATGTGTGGTGCTTGTGTTTGCCTCAGCCACTTCTGTGTGTTGATTTGGGTGAATGCTGGTCTGAAGGTGTGCTTGGGATAGGTTGGGGTTGAGGGGATTGGGACTGGGTAGAAGAAGTTGGAGGGGGGAGGCTGGAGACAGAGACAAGGGCTGCCATCAGTGCGGAGGCCAGAGCCTGAAATGCTCTCTGTTGGGCTGCCACGCCAGAGTGAATGCCCTCCAGGTATGCACTTGTTTGTTGCAAATACCGCTTGACACCCTGGATGGCATTCAGAATGGTTGACTGCCCAACAGTGAGAGATCTCAGGAGGTCAATAGCCCCCTCACTGAGGGCAGCAGGGCTGACTGGGGCAGGGCCTGAGGTGCCTGAGGCGAAGGAGATGCCCACCCTCCTGGGTGAGTGGGCATGGGAAACACGCTGAGGGGCTGCTGGGAAGGCAGTGCTGGTAGGGGGGGTGGCGGCTGTACCTGTTGTTGGGGCGGGCACAGAGGTGTCCACCACTGCCAGGGAGCTTCCATCAGAGGGGGAGTCGTTGTCTGTAGTGTCCCCTCCTGTCTCCGTTGTGGTGCTCCCCTCGCCCTCCGTCCCACAGGTGCCCTCACCGTCAGTGGATTCGTCCTCCAGGCCCATGTGGGAAGCAGCTCCCTCCGTCGCCGGTGCCTCTGCTCCTACGCCAGATGATGCTAATGCACCCAAGGACAGGGTAACAAAACAAAAAGGGGAGAGAGACAGAGGATACACTTGGTCAATGCCAGCAACACCACTACCGTTGGCGTACACAACACACAGGGAGCTGCCCTATGCACTAGGCCATGCACTACCAGTTACACAGCTAATCACCAGCCCATGGGGTACAATGCCTAACACCATGAGCTGCACACCTGAACCCCACAGGACCCTGCACAATAGTAGATGCCCACTAACACTATTGGAGTTGGAGTGCTTCAGAGCCTGCCCAACAAGGGACCTACCTTGCCAGTTTGCCCTGGCCTAGCGGCACTCACAGCCTACATCCCCCACCCAGGTAAAGCCTTAACGCACGCAAAGTCATGATTCTGAATCTGTACTCAACCCCTTGTGGCTGCTGTGATGCCTACACTTGCAGTATAGGTCCTCTCCTGTTGAAAGTCAGGTAGCAAGTGATTGAACAGTTAGAAAATGGCAGTCTCATCTGCGGCGGTGCGTACCATCACCGTTGGCGTACATTGCCATTGGCTCCTGGAACCCATAGGGCCTAATGTTAACCAATGCGAAGATGCGTGGCGGTCGTCGACCGCCGACTGCAACAGCGCACAACGCCAGCGGAATTACCTCATTTCCACTTGTCTCTCCTCTCAGATCAGGCAGCCAGCATTACAGGGGGGCACAGGCCATGACACCTAACTGCGCCACACCAGACATTGTCACATCAACTGATTTTCGAAATCACATGCTGTTTCTGTAAAGGAAGAAATGCCTTTTTATTGCAACATATGTGTGAATGTGACCCTCTGCTCACCGTTTTCCACCCTAGAGTTCAACCGCTGAGGATGAATAGGAGATGGAGACATCCCCCCTTGTACAGACCCCTTGTGGACCTGGCGACTATGGAGGGCAGGCACATAATCCTTACCTACAGACTTGATTGGGCCACAATCCAAGAACTGTGTGCCCAATTGGAGACAGACCTGATTTCAGCTATCGCCACCCCACAGGTATCCCCCCTCTAGTGCAAGTCCTGTCAGTGCTCCATTTCCTGGTAAGTGGTTTATTCCAAACAACAGTGGCCATGGCATTAGGGATGTCTCAGCCAATGTTCTCCAACATGTTGACCAGAGTGTTGTCTGCCCTGCTGAAACACATGCGCAGCTACATCGTATTCCCCCAGGTGGAGGATTTGGCCACAGTGAAAGCTGACTTTTATGCCCTGGGACATGTCTCCAACATCATTGGTGCCATTGATGGTACCCATGTAGCATTTGTCCCCCCCCTCACCCCCCCTGGAGAAATGAACAAGTGTTCAGGAATAGAAAAAGCTATCACTCTCTGAATGTGCACATGGTGTGTTTGGCGGACCAGTACATCTCACATGTGAATGCTAAGTATCCTGGGTCTGTGCATGATGCCTTTATCTTGAGGAATAGCAGCATTCCATATGTGATGGCTGAACTCCAGAGGCACCGGGTGTGGCTAATAGATGAGCCCAAGGTCCCCACCCAGTATATGTTGTTGTATGGGTATGGGTTTGTCCCTAAGGGTGAGTGTGTGACTAACAGGTATCCCTCAATATTTGCAAGTGACTCGGGTTACCCCAAACTGTCATGGCTACTCACCCCAGTGAGGAATGCCAGGACAAGGGCAGAGGAACGTTACAATGAGGCACATGGGCGAACAAGGAGGATAATTGAGAGAACCTTCGGCCTTCTGAAGGCCAGGTTCAGGTGCCTCCATCTGACTGGTGGATCCCTGTACCACTCACCCACGAAGGTGTGCCAGATTGTCATTGCATGTTGCATGTTGCACAATCTGGCCTTGAGACACCATGTGCCTTTTCTGCAGGAGAATGAGCCTGGAGATGGTCTTGTGGCAACAGTGGAGCCTGTGGACAGTGAGGAAGAGGAGGCAGAGAATGAAGATGTGGACAACAGAAGTTCTCTCATACAGCAGTACATCCAGTGACAGACAGGTAAGACACTGTAACTTCACTTTACATTGCAGTTTTCTGTTGGACATTGAACATGGCAGCATGATTTCCCTATGTCTATGGCCCCTTACTGTACCCTTTGGCATCTCTATTTTCAGATCTCTGTGCCCCACTCCTGCTCCTGGTGTGTTTACTGCTGCCCACTACAGGTCATACCAATGTATATATAACTGTACATATGAATTGCAATGTTTACAGATTGTTGTACTAATACATATTTCAATCAATTGACATACTCCAGACTTGTATTTGTTCCAAGGGCGTTTATTTAAGTGCTAAGAGGTTGAGGGAGATGTGCAATGGGCTGGGTTGATGGTGGAGGAATGTCCAGATAGATTCCAGTCTCTTTGTATCACAGGTGAATTGTCCAATGGGGCATAGGAAGGGGAGCAATGGCAGTTCAAGGTGGACGGGGTAACAGAGTGGGACACAGGGGTGACAATCAGGAGAGTCTTATTTCCTGGTGGGGGTCTTGGGAATGTTCTCTGGCTTCTGCCTGGATCGCAGGGACCGTTTGCGGTGTGGTTCTCCTTCTGCAGGGGGTGGGGTGCTGGTGGCCTGTTGGTCCAGTGGTGGGGCCTCCTGTCCACTAGCGCCGGCGGAGGTGGAGGGCTGTTCTTCGGTGTGGCTAGTATCAGCGGCCCTTTGGTGTGCCACTGCCTCCCTCATGGTGTTGGCCATGTCAGCCAGCACTTCTGCAATGGTGACCAGGATTGTGTGGATGTGTTTAGGTCCTCCCTGATCCCCAGGCACTATCCCTCCTGCAGCCGCTGGGTCTCCTGCAACTTGGCGAGTATCTGGCCCAAGGTCTCCTGGGAAAGTTGGTATGATCCCAGGATCCCTGCAAGTGCCTTGTGGAGAGTGGGTTCCCTGGGCCTGTCCTCCCCCTGTCACACAGCAGTCCTCCCAGCTTCCCTGTTTTCCTGTGCCTCTGTCCCCTAAACCGTGTGCCCACTGCCACTGACCCCAGGCCCCTGATTGTCTTGGGTTTGTGGAGTTGCCTGGAGTGCCTGTAGTGGTGGACAAACTGCTGATTGACGTGTCCTGGTGACAGTGGTATGGGCCCGCTAGTTGGGTGCTGTGCTTGAGTTTTTTGAGGGGGGGAGGGTCTGGGGTGGTATGGGACTGTGGCAGGGTAACCGACTGTCTAGAGGTCCCTGATGGGCCAGGTTGGTCATTGTGATTCAGGTGTGCAGAGCTGCTGTCATCACTGTGGGCCTCTTCTGTGGGGGGACTGGATGTTGGTGGCACCACTTCTACATTGACGTTGAGTGGGGGTCCTGTGGGGATGTAAATGCAGTGTTATTGTATCTGTGTGTGCTATCTTGTGCATGGGTGTGTTTCCCTGTATGGTTGTGATAGCCCTGTCAGCTTTGCCTTGTGTGCGTGGTGATTTTGTGGGCTAGGGGATTCTCTCTAATGGGCATGCTTTAGTGATGGGTGTCAATGCATTGGTGTTGCATGCAGGACTTCGTATTGGGATGAGTGGGTTGTGATAGTGGGGTGTATGTGAGGTGGTGGAGTGATGGGGTGAGGGTAGGAGTAGGAGTTTGTGATGGCATGCATGTAAGGTGGGGGATATAGTAGTAAAGATTTGACTTACCAGAGTCCAGTCCTCCTGCTACTCCTGTGAGGCCCTCAGGATGCATGATCACCAAGACTTGCTCCTCCCATGTTTTTAGTTGTGGGGGAGGAGGTGGGTTCCACTGCCAGTCTTCTGTACATCTACCTGGTGTTTTTAACAACCATGGAACGCACCTTCCCCCGTAGCTCGTTCCACCTCTTCCTGATGTCATCCCTTGTTCTGGGGTGCTGTCCCACGGCATTGACCCTGTCCATGATTCTCTGCCATAGCTCCATCTTCCTTGCAATGGACGTCTGATGCACCTGTGATCTGAATAGCTGTGGCTCTACCTGGATGATTTCCTCCACCATGACCCTTAGCTCCTCCTCTGAAAACCTGGGGTGCCTTTGGAGTGCCATGGATGTGGTGTGAGTGGTATGTGTGAGGGTGTGGATGGTGTATGGGTGATGGTGTTCTGTGGCTCTGATTGAGTGGGTGCTCCTGGCTTGTCTCTCTCTCTGTTAGCAATCTTTTTTTTTTTTTAAGAGTTGTGGGTAATGTGGGTGTGTGTTTTATAGTGTTGTGGGTGTGGTGTGTGTGTGTGTAGTTTGAATTGTCCAATGTGGTGTAGTTTTGTAAGTGTATGTGTATTTTGAGCGTGGCAGTGTGTACTGCCAATGGTTTACCGCGGTTGAAAGACCGCTGCAGTGATTCGTGGGTCCTGATACTGTTGGCATATTTCTGTTGGTGTAATGGTGTGGGTTTTGTTACCGCCAGTTTATCACTGACCTTTGGGCTGGCGGACTTGTGTGGGTGTCTAAATAGTGGCGGATTTCTTTGTGTGGGTCGTAATACCCGTAGCGGTGTACCGCCGTGGTCACGGTATGTTGGTGGCCATCAGCACGGCGGTAGGCGCCATTTACTGCCAATGTTGTAATGAGGGCCTTTGTCTTTTCTTGTAAAGTAAGTCAAATCAACATGCAATATAAAGAATCATAAAAGATAAAGAGTTACATGTTCCAGCAAAGCAATTTCAGAATTCTGTTGACTTTTACAAACCACTCAGCTTTCATCCTTGTGGTTTAGAATGTCATTGGAACTCCTATTATGGCATTATTTAAGCAAAATAGCCCACAAATGACGACACTCCCAGGTAAATATTAACTGGGGTGGATAACTATCAAAGAGTGCCCTCCCACTTGATAATTATTGCTACTCGTAAACCAGCCCCTTAAAACTTGGGATGAAATTCAGAAAACGTATTGGCATGTTGTGTTTTTTTTTGTGGTATAACTCGAGCAACAATTCATGAAAACTCGTAAAAAAATAATATGTTTTTTTACTGCTAAGCCTCCACAATTTGCCTTATTGAAATACATTGTACGGGAGATTTTCGGCACTATAAAAATCATTTTTGGGAGGTGTAATACCAATTATAGGAATTGTAAAGAGCTCTAATGTCATATGAACCTGCGGAAAATGCTGACGGTCGCCTGAAATTTGATGAACCATCTTTGAGGGAAATGAATAGCTTTTCACAATTTTATCAAGAAAGTTATGTTTAGTGCCCCAGAAAACTAAATTAAGGGCCATTTTTTGGTTTGCTCTAAATTCTGCTTCCTTCTGAGCCTCATGTATTCCAGAAAATATCATACAAAAATATATACCTATATAAGGGCTCTGTTGGATCTGGCCCTTTTTGCGGGTTCATCCTTAGACTTTTTGCCTCCTTCCTCATATTTTTTCTGACCTCTTGCTTTTGGCTCTAGGACTCTGAGCGGTTTACCACTGCTGATCAGTGCTAAAGTGCAGGTGCTCTCCCTTCTAAAGTTGGTATGATTGGCTTACTACTAATTGGCACATTTAATTTACCTGTAAGTCCCTTTTACAGTGGTATCTTTATACCCAGGGCCTGTAAATGAGATGCTACTAGTGGGCCTGCAGCACTGCTTGCGCCACCCACAGAAGTAGCCTTTGAAACCAGTCTCAGGCCTGCTAGCGCAGGGCCTGAGTGTGCAGTTTGCTGCCACAGGGACCTGGCATCTGAATTTACTTGCCAAGCCCAGAACTCCCCTTTTACTACATGTAAGTCACCCCTAAGATAGGCCCTAGCTAGCCCTATGGGAAGGGTGCTATGGATGTAAATGGCAGGACATGTGCCTGGTTGCGTGGCCTGTCCTGGTAGTGACAAACAGTCTATCTGGTTTTGAACTGCTGTGAGTGCTGCCTTCTCATAGTATTGCATTGGAAATGCCCTGCCTTACGTCTAGGGGGTATTGTCTGATTTATGAGGGGTAGAATAGGCATGTTTGGTATGGTTGTGATGGTAGTGAGAAATGCTGCTTACTAGTGTAGGTGGATTTTTTATTATCATTACAGAAATGCCACTTCTAGAAAGTGAGTATTTCTTTGTGCTTATGATTCTGGTGTTTTGCAGCTTGACTTCAATCCACGTTTGGGCAGAGTGACATTTGGGCTTTGTACATACTTTTCAGACAGCCTGTACACAGGGATAGTGGAGGTGTCACAGAGGTGCATCTACATTTTGAATGGTCTTTCTGGGCTGAGAGAAGGGGAGGTGGGATACACTTGAAACCGGGCGTCACTTTTGCCCGGGAGTGGGCAGGTCTAAAAAACCTGCATTAGCGCCGGATTTTAACGCCTGGGTCAGGGCAGGCGTTAAGGGACCTGTGGGCTCTGAAGGAGCCCAGAGGTGCCCTCCCATGCCCCCAGGGACCCCCCCTGTCACCCTTGCCCACCCCAGGAGGACACCCAAGGCTGGAGGGACCCATCCCAGGGACATTAAGGTAAGTTCAGGTAAGTTTTTTTTTTTTTTTTTTGTGGCATAGGGGGGCCTGATTCGTGCCCCCCTACATGCCACTATGCCCAATGACCATGCCCAGGGGACAAAAGTCCCCTGGGCATGGCCATTGGGCAAGGGGGCATGACTCCTGTCTTTGCTAAGACAGGAGTCATTTCAATGGGGGTTGGGCGTCGTAAAAAAATGGCGCAAATCGGGTTGAGGCGATTTTTTTGCCTCAGCCTGACTTGCACCATTTGTGGACGCCCATACGCCATTTTCCCCCTACGCCGGCGCTGCCTGGTGTACGTCGTTTTTTCTAACGCACACCAGACAGCGCCGGCGGCTAACGCCGGCTAACGTCATTGAATAAATACGGCGCCCGCATGGCGCTTCAGAATGGCGTTCGCCGGCGCTAATTGCTTTGGCGCAAAAAGTATAAATATGGGCCCTAATATGACAAGTCCAGAGCCATCCCCTTTGACCTAAGCACACACAATCTACAACAGATCATTCTTAATAACACACATGTCCCCGAACACACATAAGATATCATCTTTGCCATCCCAGAACTAGTCATGTTCCAAACAATTACTCCCATAACGTGCTGAATTTGGAGGAACTAGAAAACCTGCTTGCTTCCAACACAGATCTGGTCATAATAAATTCAGAGCAAACACCATATGGGTGGCTCCAAAAAGCTTTTGATATTCTAATTCGTCTCAAAATATCTACATATAACAAAAGAAAACACATCCCTTGGATGAATGCAGAATTAAAAAAGATCAAAAAAACAAATTGCTAAACTTCAATGAAACTGGCTCAAAACAAACAACCCTCAAGGCAATATATATTCTCTACATTGACACAACAGAATATACATCTCAACAAACAAAAGGCAAAAAACGGTACTATTCCAACTGTATCCACAATTCAAAGTGTGCTGATAAACAGTTTTATAAAATACTTCCAGAATTTCGTAAGCCAAAACTCCCAGAACCTACCTATCCCACTTCTCAGAACTTTGTAACTGGCAAATGACTACACAACTAAAGCAAACATGTTGGATTCTTAGTTAAAGAATAAAAAAACAACAGTACCAAACCTATTTTCTACAAAACCCTCCAGAGAAACAAAAACACATCTTCTACACTCCTTCAAAGAACTAAAAGAACTATCACCACCTGAATTTCTGGATCTTGTAAATGCAAGGGAGACCTCAGGCTCCCCTCTGACCCTTGTCCACCTTTAGTCTTCAAAAACATTCTACTATCAACTTTTGCAACTGCCTTAGTCACTACACTCATTAGCAACTCTATAACTAAAGGAGTTTCCCCAGAAGACTTAAAAAAGGCATATGCACGCCCATTATTATAAAATCCAAACCTAGACAATCAAGACCCTGACAATTACAGATCCATAGCAAAAAGACAAGCCTGGAAAATTCATGAAAAGAGCAGCTTTTGCCCAGATATCAAAATACTTTAAAGGCAATTTCATATTTTTCAATTTCCAAACTGGATTCTGTTCAGTAAGAGGCAAAGAGTCAACCCTAATCTCTATTTGGGATGGCCTTAAAATTATTGTAGACCTGCTCTTCTTCTCTTTGACTTTTCAGCTGCTTTTACCCCAGTGGATCATGACACACTAATCCAAAGATTTTAGGAAGCCGTAAAGAGGACACAGCTCTCGCTTGGATCACATCATACCTACACAATAGGCTGAATATGATGCATACTCTTCGATTCTCTTCTAAACCATACAATATGAAAGCCAGAGTCCCTCAAGGCTCAATCTTCTTACCCATGCTTTTTAAGATCTATTTGAAATGATTACAACACTAATCAGTGGCTTTGACTTCACATGCTCAAGTAGGCAGGTGACACCTATATACTTCTGAAAATGGAAAACCCAAGGGACAGTGGAACTTTGAAGATCTTTAGTTGCCTCTGGACCGTTGTCCAATAGATGACAAGCAGCCACCTCAAACTGAATGCCTCCAAAACTGAAATACTCAGCTGTGGTGAATGGATAACCTATGACCATCTCTGCGCCTAGCCTGACAATCAAGAACACCACCAAAAATAACCAAGGAGGTAAGAAACCTCAAAATTACCATGGACACTAAGGTGTCAATGAATTCACAAGTGGATAAGTAGTCAATTCAACTTTCCTACAATGAAAATACAGTAACATCTTCCCACACCTTGGATTCCATCACAAGGTAAAAGACACCATCTCTCTTGTCCTATCTAAACTGGATTTACTCTAATGGTCTATATCATGGCTCACCTTTGTCAACTATGAGAACAATACAGAGAATTGAAACACTGCCCCCAGACTACATGTAAGGCTACAAGCACACATCTACCCTGCCTTGAGGGCCCCATACTGGTTACCAGTTGCTAAGCAATCTACCCTCAAGCTGCCTTGTATCACACATAAAAACCAATACATGGCAAAGGACCACTCTTCGTCAGGAAGAAAATCAGCAAATACATACAATGAAGGAAGGAATGCTCATGAATTGCTTCCCATCACAACATCCCTACATGCAAGTAAAAAACATGGTTGGGACATCTTTCTCTGTTCAAGCAGCTAAACTATGGAATTTGATACGCACTCACTACACACACACTCACAGAGAACTGCGGTGCAGAGATTGCACCCGAGTGCAGAGAGTCCGGTAACTTTGTGAATCAGGCTCCATGTGTACATCAGTAGATTTAATTGTTCCATAAAAAACATTATTTCTTATAAATCCCATAGAAGCAACATTAATACACTAACAGTAATCCAATCTTCAATATCTAATCACTTTTAGTGATAGTCCGTTCAATGTCCAGTCTAGATCATACCAGAAAAAGCTGTTCAACTGTGTGTATTTCCTAGTTTTCATTGTTATGCAGAGGTTTCAATTTAATAAATTTGCCCACAGTTTCTCAGTAGTTTCTCTTCCTATTCCATCCAACAGCAGTTATGAAATAATATGCCCTTGCACAGAGATTGTCCCAATATCCAATTCTGAGTTACTGTTTGTAAAGAGAGGCTCAACACCAATTTTTTTGGTATTTGCCTGAGAGCCAACACGTGTTTCACAGTGTACTGCTGTTTCCTCAGGGCTTCTACAAGTCTCAATAAAAATGAAATTAACTGTGTAACTTTATTCTTCATCACTCAAGAATACTCAATATATTAAATTAACATTAAATTTTGATCCAATCACAAAACATGTTTACGTATCCAATTGACATTACAAACACATACAATCAGCAGGCACTGGATTCAATCTAGACTGGCTGATGAAGAGTGATACACTGAAATTGGTCCCAGGATGCTTGTTTCCGGTCCAGGGAGGACCTGGCCTGGCAGCTCGGGGTGGACTGTTCCCATAGGGATCAGGGTCAAAACAGTCCAAACTGGGGTGGCATGGTGAGCAAAAGAATTGATGGATTCTACCCAGATCTGTGACTGGGGGTGAATGTTTGATTGGTTCAGCGTTCCGTCCATCACTTGTGTTTGTTTACTTTCTAAAAGTGATATTTTCAAACAAACAATCTAGAAACAAACACTAACAAAGGAGGTATTTTTAAATTGTGAGTTAAAAGGTATTTAAAGGCAGTCCCCATGTTAACCTATGGGAGAGATAGGCCTTGCAATAATGAAAAACAAATTTAGCGGTAATTCACTATCAGTACATGTAAAACACTCTAGTACATGTCCTACCTTTAAAATACATGGCACCCTGCCCATCTGCCACCTTGGGCCTACCTTAGGGGTGACTTACAGGTAGTAAAAGGAAAGGTTTGGGCCTGACAAGTGGTTGCACTTGCCAGGTCGAATTTGCAGTGTAAGACTGCACACACAGACACTGCAGTGGCAGGTCTGAGACATATTTACAGGGCTACCCATGTGGGTGGCACAATTGGTGCTGTAGGCCCACTAGTAGCATTTGATTTGCAGGCCTTTGGCACCTCTAGTGCTCTTTACGAGGTACTTACAAGTAAATCAAATATGCCAATTTAGGATATCTAATCATAATCACACTTTATACAGGGAGCACTTGCACTTTAGCACTGATCAGCAGTGGTAAAGTGCTCTCGGAGACCCAAAAATCAGCAAAAACAGAGTCTAGTACACAGACAAAAGCAGATGCAAAAAGACAGGGGAACCCATGCCAATGATGCCAGGTCTAACAATCATGTTTGTATAATTGTATTGTCAACTCAAAATAACATATACATAATGAATGTTTTCCAACATTATCTAAGAGTCTGTGTTTTGATTTCAAGTAGTTACTGACTTCACATGGAGTTATAAACTCAAAATGTGTTCCAATAGATATATATATATATATATATATATATATATATATATATATATATATATATAATTTCTGGCCACATGTACAAAACTCAGGATTTGCGACTCAGAGGGACTCACAATTTGCGAGACGCAAAACCTGATGTACAACAGTGTCAATGACACTGTTTACGATTCCCAATGGGGTCGCAAATGACCTAGCTCATGAATATTCATAGATTGGGAATGGCCACCCTCACAGGGAAGGTGGCCTACTGGAGACAGCAGACCACCATGTCTGTGACTGCTTTTAAACAAAGCAATTTTCTTTTTTTAAACGCAGCCCGTTTCCCTTAAAACAAGATGCATTTCAAAATTGAAAATGAAAAGTTTTTTTTTTTCATTTTTTCCCTTTCTTGTTTGCAAATGGATTCAAACTGGTGCTAACTGCGATTGTTTTGCGACCGCATTTGTAGTCACAAAACAATCATATATACCAACTGGATTCGCTATGAGGAAGGGACACCCTTGTCACGCCCCTTCCTAATACAGATACGCAAAACTCAAACTGTGATTCGGTAACAAGTTACTGAATAGCAGTTTGGGCTTTGTACATCCCAAATAGCATTGTTCAAGTCACAAACGGGCCGATTCGCCGTTTGCAACTTGAAAACTGCTTCGTACATCTAGCCCTTATTTCTTTCATAATCTTTTATCGTAACTTATTCTTTTCCTCACTCTCCAAATATGTGAACTCAACTTAAAACATTGTGGGCCATATTTATACTTTTTGACGCAAAACTGCACTAACGCAGTTTTGCGCCAAACAAATTAGCGCTGGCTAACGCCATTCTGAAGCACCATGCGGGCGCCGTATTTATTGAATGACGTTAGCCGGCGTTAGCCGCCGGCGCTGTCTGGTGTGCGTTAAAAAAAACGACGTACACCAGGCAGCGCCGGCGTAGGGGGAAAATGGCGTATGCGCGTCCACAAATGGTGCAAGTCAGGCTGAGGCAAAAAAATTGCCTCAACCCGATTTGCACCATTTTTTTACGACGCCCAACCCCCATTGAAATGACTCCTGTCTTAGCAAAGGCAGGAGTCATGCCCCCTTGTCCAATGGCCATGCCCAGGGGACTTCTGTCCCCTGGCCATGGTCATTGGGCATAGTGGCATGTAGGGGGGCACAAATCAGGCCCCCCTATGCCACAAAAAAAAGTAAAAAAAAATACTTACCTGAACTTACCTTAAGTTCCCTGGGATGGGTCCCTCCATCCTTGGGTGTCCTCCTGGGGTGGGCAAGGGTGGCAGGGGGTGTCCCTGGGGGCAGGGGAGGGCACCTCTGGGCTCATTCTGAGCCCACAGGTCCCTTAACGCCTGCCCTGACCCAGGCGCTAAAATCCGGCGCTAATGCGGGTTTTTTAGACCCGCCCACTCCCGGGTGTCATTTTTGCCTGGGAGTATAAATACGACGCATATGCATCGGAGTCATTTTTTAAGACGGGAACGCCTACCTTGCATATCATTAACGCAAGGAAGGTGTTCACGCAAAAAAATGACGCTAACTCCATGAACTTTGGCACTAGACGCGTCTAACGCCAAAGTATAAATATGGAATTAGTTTTGCGTCGAATTTGCGTCGAAAAAAACGACGCAAATTCGGCGCAAACGGAGTATAAATATGCCCCCGTGTATTCATTCCTTCAGAGACATTCATAATATTTCCTTCCCGAACTGTAACCTGTATGGGACTTTTCCATCTCCGGAATAATAATTATAGTGTATATGTTAATGCCAGGTGCATCAAACTTGTGCCCACTCTCAGAGCCATATTTATGGCAAAGTGACTCAGTGTAGCATGTCAACCTTGCTGACCTGTGCTGTGTCACAAGGAATGGGCAGGCATGTGCTGTATTAAAAAGAATAGGGTGCATTTCTGTCTAGGTCCCTGCGCTGGCACCAGTTTGGCTGCCTAGTGCCAACACAGGTACCCTTGCATCATTGTGCAAGGGTGCCTACATTGTAAAGAGGCTTGTTTTTGTGCAAGAGGGGGCACTTTCGTGCACAAAAACACTCCCCTGAGGCATTTTCCTCTTTCTATGTGTGCTGCAGAATTCAGCATACATAGAAAGAGATAAAAACAAGGAGAAATAAAGATATTTTTCCATGTTATGCCTCACCAGTGAAGACGTATCATGTTGACACATTACCAGGTCTACCACATCTAGTAAACAAGCAAATGTATCAAAATTCATGGATGTGGCATCGGAACACCAACGCAACAGCAATGAAACGCCACCCTGGGCCATGCAAGTGGCTAGCGTAGCTTCATAAATCTAATTTTGGGCTTCTGTCACACTTATATCAAGTTATGTGATGCAAGAGCGGCACAACTCACCTTAGAAATATGCCCCTCAGTTTCCAAACTTCGCCTCAAGACATACAGGCATTATTTTTATTTCATACTTTAATATTTTGGTGGCGAATAATTACAGCTCGCAGAAAAATATAGTCAGAGTCTTCAAAAGCTCAAACTCTTTCCATGTATAAGGAAAGAAGATAAACACACCTTACCTTTCATCGTGATCAGCTTAATACCCTGTTTTCTCTGCTAGCTTTCTCAATATCATTGATCTCCACTGGACAGTGATTGAACTATCGCTAAAAATTATTCGATTTTAAACATTGCCTTATTGTTAGTGTATGAATGTTGTTTGTGTGGGGTTTATAAGAAATAATGCTTTTTGTAAAGAACAGTGATACAATCAATGAAAGCTTCCCAGTTTATGGTTGTTTGGAGAATCTTAATCTTAATTTTCCATTTGTGTGCATATATGTATGTAGAAATCGAGGATCACAAACTTAACACATCTAAGGAGCAGAAAAAAATACAAATTCACTAACTATTAACCTCTATTCTTGGGTTATGTAGTAGCGTCCAAATCGTTGCAAACCACCAATTACTTCTGGAAATGCATCTCCCCTATTGGAGTGTTGTACAACCACTGTCAGTATGCAGAAGATACTCCTCTCAACTCACTAGAAGGAAGCAGAAACAACTGTTCATGCTCGGTAGGAACAGTGCCAGCTCCCGATGGATCAATGATGAATGCATTTCTGAAAGCCAGCTGGGTTGTGGGGGCCTTGATGCTTCCCCATAGGCCCCAGAATAGTATTTTGTGGGTGTCCAGGGTGGGCACAGGGACACCCCCATAAGACCCTGGGTATGGAGTCCTTGGGGCCACAAATGTCTCAGGGAGCCCCCTTACTCTTAAAAACAGGAAAGGCCCAGGGGCCCATTGTGTCTGGGGCCCCAAAGGCTCAGGGAGGAGGGCGTGCATTCCCTCCTCAATATTTAAAAGAAATGGTTCCCACCGGCACCCATGATGGGTGTTTGCAAGGGAGCTGGTGGGGCGGCAAGTGGCTCCCCCTGCAACCCCCACCAAAATAAAATATGTGGGTGTCCTGGTGGGCACTGGGATACCCAGAATAAATATAAAAAACCCAAAAAATGAATCACTGAGCGGCAGGAGCTGCCCCTTTATTATTCACTGCTCCTAGGAAGGAGCACCCCATAATGCCCTAGGACATTTTTAAATAGCATATAGTTATGCTTGTGGTGCACCTGGAAGATGTAGGGGCACTCCCAAGCACTTTGTTTAATGACGTGGGGTGCTGCAGGGTGTGCTGCATCCCCTCAAAAACATTTTTTTTAAACAGTGTCTCCTGGGTCATTAAATCCATGACTGCAGGAGAACGTATCATATTTTTTAGAGCACTCAGAGCTGGAGCTCTATGCTCTTAATCTGGAGTAATGGGCCCTTTTGTGGGTTTTTTTATGATTGTATGTTGTGAGCTCAAAGATGTTAAAAAAAAGACTCAGAGACCTGTTGGTTCTATTTTAAAAACAAGAATATGTCTGAATCTTTATTTTACCGTTTTTCAGCCCAAGATGTTATGAAACAAATAAAACCACTTGAATTCACCATTGATAATTATTTCAAGTAACTGTAATTCATGTCGTAACATAACTATAACTTCCCCAGCCATGCACGGTGTTGTCATGAATGATGTAATTTCGGATGTTGAAACAATATTATTGATGATGTCATAGTACATGCCACAGGTGATATAGGCCCTCATTACAACCCTGGCAGTCGGTGATAAAGTAGCGGTAATACCGGTAACTACTGCCAAATTATGACCATGGCGGAAAGCGCTCAGATAGACAGGCACTTTGCAACACCGACCGCCAGGGCGGAAACAACAGCCACCACGGCGGTAGCCGCCTACAGCCAGGTGGACGACAATGTTCCGCCCACCGTGTTATGACAGCCCAATCCGCCACCTTTTCTGGGGCAGAACCAATGACATTAAAAGCCTGGTAGAAACAGAACACAGAAGGAAAAGGACTCACCTTTGGAACCACGCCACCATGGAGCCTGAACTTCAGATCTTCCCAATGATATTCTACATCCTGCTCCACCACGAACACCAACAACGGCAAGACGACCACAGTGAGTACAGCCGCCTAGCACACGGGGGGAGGAAAAAGAGAGTGACACACACATGCACAACATCCCCCCACCCCCAACAACATACACACAATCAGATGCAGTAAGAAAACATATTTACCCCCTACCCCTCAGTAATAATGCAAGGACAACATGAATATATGAAAGTGAGTGTAATAATATAAATACAGTAGAATTACGTACATCCAATCTATAAGTATATACATATGTACAATTCAAGGGATACTGCCAAGTCCTCAATGTGTGTGGGCCACAGGGCCACATGACAAAGTCCAAGGTCCCACTTATCTCCTGCAAAAACACAGAGAGAACACTGCAGAGGCATCAGTTTGGAGATAGGCAGGCACCTCAGGGGGACGGAGAACAGGGGGCACCTCAGCCGGCAGATGGAATAAATCCACTGGTTCTGGAGTGGGCAACATGCCATGTGGTTGGTCCTGGGGAGTGCAAGGCCACAGTCTCTCAAGTGTGTGACTTGCCCACATGCTCTGGAGGGGGCATTGTGCCCTGTGATCTTCATCCTGGGGAGGATGGGGTGAGTGGGTGGCTTCCCCACTGGTTCTGGAGGGCGCATTGTGCCCTGTGATCTTGTTCCTGGGGAGGATGGGGTGAGTGGGAGCCATACCCATTGATTCTGGAAGGGGCATCGTGCCATGTGCTCCTGTTCCTGGGGAGGAAGGGGTGAGTGGGTGCCATACCAACTGGTTCTGGAGGGGGCATTGTGCCCTGTGATACAGATCTTGGGGAGTGCAAGGTCACAGTCTCACTGGATTTGCATGGGGTAGGCCTCACAGACCACCGGGGGTGACAGCTGCCCACTGCTGGTGGTGGTGCAGCTGCGGCTGGTAGTGGTGGGGGGAAGCTCTAGCCCATCCCCTGCAGACTTGGACGGCTGCCCACTGCTGGTGGTGGGGGTGCTGCTGTTAGTGGTGGGGGGAAGCCCCAGCCCATCCCCTGCAGCCATGGACGGCTGCACAACCATGGTTGGTGGCGGGGACTCCAACTGAGTTCCAGCACCAGGCCCCTTGTCCTTCCTGCCTGGCAACAGCTGGGGACGGCTCCTTGCTCTTCTTGGCAGCACTTGGGGCAGGCTCCTTGCCCTTCCTGGCAGCAGCTGGGGATGGCTCCTTAATCTTCTTGGCAGCACTAGGGGCAGCCTCTGCGCCCTTCCTGGCAGCACTTGGGGCAGGCTTTTTGCCCTTCCTGGCAGCAGCTGGGGATGGCTCCTTGCCCTTCTTCGCAGCACTTGGGGCAGGCACCCTTTCCGTGAGGCAGCACAGTGCCCTAGATCCTTCACCATCATGTGTGGGTGAGGACACTGCTGGGCCTGTGGACTGGGTGGCTGAGGTGCTTGCCTGGGTTTTAGCCACCATGGCCAGACGTAGAGGACGGGGGGAGGGGTAGGAAAGAGGTCAATGGTGGAGAGGAAAAGCTGCTTAGGGACATTGGGGCGAGGAGAGGGAGAAGGTATGGGAGTGGAGGAAGAGGTAGTGGTTGTGGGAGTTGTCTGTCTGCTGTGTTTGGGTGCAGGGGCATGGGCTGGATGCTGTTGTGAGGTGGATGGCTGTTGGGGGTCTGAGTGCTTGCCTTTGTGTAACTTGGGAGGGGGGGATAGACACAAAGTAGAAGAGGACACAGGGGACGTGTGCATGGCTGTTGGGTTGGTGAATGGCAGTGAGGTGTGTGTTCTGATAGGTGTGCTGGGGATGGCGGTAGTGGATGTGGATGTAGTGCATGCAGGTGTGAGTGTAGACTGAACTGGGAAGGAGGTGGAGGAGGAGAAGGACGGGGACACAGTGGAAGCAGTGGATGTTGGTATGTCTACATCTGGATGGTATTTGTGTGAGTGCCTGTGGGATGAAGTGTGGTGCTTGTGTTTTTTTTTTTTATTTATTTATTTATCAATTTTATCAACTTACAAGAATACAACAGCAGTCCCCTCAAAGCAGCACATCTAACAGATAGTAGCCGTCCTCCATAACATCAGCATACATTTTGTATAGGAGAAATCAAATAGTTACACATTAATCATTTCAATCCAGTTGTTCTTCTAAGTTCCTTTCCACCATTGTGTATAGGGTCCATATCGGATTACCACGGGGCAGCTTATTGGCAGCGCTGCATTAGTAACAGTATGCAGCCGAAGAAGGGACATCAACAGATACAAACAAAAGAGGCAGGCAAGTGGCTCAGCCAGGAATCAGCAATCATTCACCTTTCTGGCATAAATGCCAACAGATAGAGGGGGCAATAACTCAGATCGGGCTTCTTGGTTATTTCATTCACTCGTCTTGAGCCGCTAAGAAATTATTTAACGGGGTCCAAATATCCTTGGGTCTAGACCCTTCAGGCATCAAACTCCAGAAGACCACAAGCTGATCATGACAAAAAGCAGCATCACGTAGCCATTCAGAACGACGCGGCACTCTCTTCCCGCCCCAGCATATGGCCACTCTACGCTTGGCCAGCAACAACAATAGTCCCACCAAGCGCCTATGTGTTGCCCGGATATCCTCCATGCACCCAAGCAGCGCAGTTCTAGGAGTGGCAGGGATTTCTGATTCGACCATTTCAGAGATTGCATTAAAAACAGCCACCCAGAAAGCGTTAATATCCGCACACTCCCATGCCAAATGTAAAAAACCAGCTTCCGGAGCCCGGCAGCGTACGCAGCACGTATCTTCACGTAACCCCATAGAATGGAGCCACACTGGAGTATAATATAGTCTGTGCAAAAACTTAAAGTGCAACAGTCTGAATCTGTAATTAGGTGTCAGCGCTCTCATATGCGCGCAGCAGCCACGCCACAGAGCCTCCGAGATGGGCTCTCCCAGATCCGCTTCCCACGCAAGTCTAGACGGCTCCTGAAGGTTACTCCTCTGCTCTTGCATGCAGTTATATAATTTAGTGACCAGCCTGTTGGACGACTGCACGCAGCAAAGGACCTCCAGCGCACGGGACTCCACCGGGGCCTCAGCCGAACTCCACAGACGGCATCGCAAGAAAGAGCGAACACGGATCACATACATACGCTGAAGCGCCGTGCACTCGCAGCCAGTCAGTATCTCGGATACGTCAAGCAAGCGACCATCCACCATCCAATCTCTCATCTCAGTCAGGCCAGCATCTCGGAGAAACCCAGGTACTCCACCGTCACGGTACAACTGTCCATCGGCTATCGCCATGACCGGCAAGGAAGGAGCGAATGGAACCGCAACCCCGGACCGCTGCATCAGCATGCCCCACGCCCGCAGCGTACATGCCACCGTATCGATCCCCCGCACCCGGGATGGAATACGTCCACCAACTGCCCTCGCCAGGTCGTCTGGCTACACAGAGTCGCTTTCGGGCGCCAGGTGCGGCAGATAACGGATAGGATTCAGCCAATAATACGCAAAATGTGCCTGAGCGCATAGATAGTATAGCTCCATGTCCGGCGCAGCAAGCCCACCCAGCTCGAACGGCAGCGTCAGCCTCTCCCAGGAAATGCGCGCGCCGGCCCGCCCACACCAGGCAGATCAGAGCCAATCGCAGACGTCTTAGGTAGTCTCTCGGGAGCGGAAGAGGGAGATTCACAAATAAATACAAAAACTTCGGCAAAACCACCATCTTTGCAATAGCAATCCTACCTATCAATGATAACGGGAGGGCTCGCCAGGACTCCACCTTCCCCTCCAGCCACGCCAGAGCAGCGCCATAGTTAGCACGCCACAACTCCTCCACGTCACAACTCAGCTATATGCCTAAATACCGCACCGGCCCCTCCGCCCACACCAGAGGGTATCGAGAGTCATAGCGCGGCACTTTGGGGGTCAAAGGCAGCACCACAGACTTGGACCAGTTAATAGTGATACCGGAAAAGGTACCAAAGCGCACAATCTCATCTAGCAGTGTATCTAGATTCTGGTCAGGATTCCGTACATATAATGCAATGTCGTCAGCGTACAGAGATATCAAAATTGTCCGCTGCCGAAATTGTAGCCCTCTATCGTTATATTTCTGGCGGAGCCGAGCCGCCAGGGGCTCCATTGCCGCAGCAAAAAGGAGAGGGGACAGCGGGCATCCCTGGCGCGTGCCACGCGCAACAGGGAAAGGGGGAGACATGTTCCCATTAAGGCGCAATCTGGCCGTGGGCATCGTATACAGCAATTTAATCCAACGGAGGAAGCGCGCGATAAGTCCCACCCGTCCCAGCAAGGCGAACATATAGTCCCATGTCAAGGAATCAAACGCTTTAGCTGCGTCCAGAAAAACAGGTGCTGCATTATTATCCTCTACCAGTGTGCCCGCCACCGCAAAGAAGGTGCGTAAATTGTGGCCCGTAGACCTTCCTGGGACAAAACCCGACTGATCCGGAAGCACCAAGCTAGGGAGGAGAGGCTGCAATCTCACCCCAATCATTTTTGCTAGGATTTTGTTATCAATGTTTATCATGGACAGCGGCCGGTACGAGTCGCATCGAGTCGGATCCTTACCAGGCTTCAGGATCGTCACTATTAGAGCCTCCCGAAGCGAGGCCGGAAGCGACCCAGTCTCTAGGGCTTCTGCATATACCTCCAATAGTCGAGGGGCTAAAATATCCACATATTCTTTATAGAACGTGGAGGTCAGGCCATCCACACCAGGAGACTTCTCTCTGGGCAAGCTACGAATAGCCGCAGCCACCTCCTCTACTGAGAATGGTTTGTCTAAGTATTTCCGGTGCACTTCATCAAACCATATTAGCGCAATATCCTCAAAGGGCCCTTGTGCATCAGTCCCACTAGCATCCGCCGGAGCCGCATAGAGCCCCGCGTAGAACTCAGTGAACACCTGCATAATTCCACCTGATCCCGACACACTCCTCCCCCCACTATCCATGACCTCAGAGACATAGTCACTGGCCCAAGGTTTGCGAAGCAATGCTGCCAACGTGCTTCCCGCCCTTTCACCCTCCCCATATTGGCGAGCTCGGACCTCCCTCCCGAGGAAACAAATTTCCCTGAGAGAGGCCTCTTCATACGGCGATACTTCTCGACGAATCTCAGCAAGAATTTCGGTGGACCAGTGAGATACCAGTCGTCTTTCCAACTCAGCGATCCGTGCCTCAATTTCAGCCATCTCGCGTCTCAAAGTTTTAACTATACCATATTGTTTCGAGAGACATACCCCTCTGATAACGACTTTGAATGCCTCCCAAATAGTTCCTGGGGACCTCACCGATCCCTGATTCTCTGCCAAATACAGTCTGATCGCCTCCCGCAATTCCTCGCGGAAGGCCACATCTCGAAGCGCCCCCCCTAGGCAGTCGCCACATAGCCGATCTACCAAGTTCAGTCGGTATCTCCAATTCCAAACACACCGGTGAATGATCGGACAGCGTGCGGGGGAGATGGTCAATTGCTCTAGTCCAGGCCAACGTATCCCTGGAGCCCAGCCAGTGGTCAATACGAGACCAGCTACCATGTACATAATTTAAACATGTACCCTCTCTCGCCTCCCCGTGTCGTCGCCTCCACAGGTCAACCAGCGCACCATCACGCATCACCGCCTCTAATGCTTTAGCCACCGCAACATGCTGCATCCTGACCAGGTTCTCTCTATCCCTCTTAGCGTCTAAGACAACATTAAAATCTCCCCCCATATCAGCGCACCCGGACCCAGCGACTCTATCAGGCGCCACAGCTCCAAAAAGAAACCAGGATCATCAACATTCGGCTCGTACACAGCAACTAGGCGGCACACTTTGTCCAGAAGCACACCACTCATCAGTACGTATCTGCCATTTGGGTCCACCAGAACCTCTTTCGTGCGCCACTGCAGGCCCTTACGAATTAGGACAGCAACTCCACGGGAGTAACTCGAATATGTGGAGCAATGCATCTCACCCACCCATCCAGATTTTAGTCTGCATATTGTGTACTTCACCAAGTGCGTCTCCTGCAGCATACACACATCAATTGCATGTCTCTTAACATAAGCAGCCACAAGTCGAGCTTTCCTACCATCGTTAAGCCCTCGCACGTTCCAAGTCAAACATCTGATCACAGACACTTCCTCACCCCTCGGCCCCATCGACAATCAGCCAGAAGTGCACATGAAGGCCAGCCACCACCTGCCTTGTATTTAATACAGGAGCAAATAAAACATCCATACAAAAAAAAAGAACAATACCCCACAAACATGCAAGAGATCACCCACCCACACAGGTCCCCCAAATGGACCCAACCAGTATCCCACCCATCTTGGCCCCAAAACCCTCCCAGAGAACAAGAACAGAGATTGACAGGACTCATCCCAGGGGCTATGACCGGCCTGTTACCTCTCCGCCCAGCTGACATCGGAAGAGAGGGGCCCGTGGGCCAACTACATGTCACTGAACTGACAGGAACCAGGCAAGGAGCAACCAACGCGCTCAAGCAGTTCCAGCAGTGAGTGTCCAGTCGACCAGAGCATATTAGTCATTGTCACTTAGGGCAGCATCGTCGTCGCCACGTCCTCGGCGTTCTACGGACTCCCGCCTTTTAGGTAGCTGCCGAGCAAATCTGGTCGCTTGTTTCAGGTCTGTGAAGTAGAACATCTTACCCTCATGGCGCACCCTTAACTTAGCAGGGTATAGCAAGGCAAAGTTTACTCCCGCTTGGGACAACAGACGCTTAACCGGCAGAAAGGCTCGTCTCTGGGACTGCACGCCAAGAGTATATTCTGGGGAAAAATTTATTTTGGAGTTCTTATAGAGTAACGGGCGTCTCTCCCGTGCCAGACGGAGTACAGTGTCGCGATCACTGTAGTTCAGTAGACGCGCAATAATTGGGCATGGGGGAGTCCCCGGAGGAGGACGGGGTCCCAAGGATCTGTGAGCCCTCTCTACCACCAGCATCCGAGAGAGCTCGCCAGCAAACAAATCAGATAACATCTGCTCTATAAAGTCTTCCATTCGACCCATATCGGTCGCCTCCGGCAGCCCCACAATTCGTATGTTATTGCGGCGGGATCTTGATTCCAAGTCCTCGTTCTTGTTACGTATGACCTCAAGTATTCGATCCATACGAGCGATCTGATCTCTGTCACCCTGGCGTGCATCCTCTATCTCAGATGTGTGTGTTTCCAGAGCCTCAAATCTGGAGTCGTGATCGTCTAAACGCGCCCTTATTCGATCAAGCTGTTCGGTTACATGATCCAAATTAGCGTCAATGCCAGCCAGGCTGGCCTTAAGGTCTAAGAACATGGACTTCACCGAAGCCTCAGAACTATCCTCTCCGCTCGGCTCCTCGCAGGGCTGGGAGCTGGCAGCAGCATTCTTTTTTTTTCCTCCTTCAAAGGTAAGTTTGGCCTGGCGCTGATCAGCCTTACCCATCGTTCCACTCTGCGTCGACACCTCCGACCAGACTAAGGTACGTAGAGCTAATCAAAGGGAAGCCCAGGCTCCAAAATCTCCTCCAGTTAGCGCAACACTCACCGTGGGCCCCCGCAGCAGCTGCAGGAATTATCAACTAGCGGGACCCCAGAACACCAGCCTGCCCTCACAGGCCCGATCAGCCTACGCTGCCCGGCCGGATGCTCGCCTCCCGTTCACTCTCAGCGGGCAGCTACAATCTCAGCTTTCACCGCCCTCCATCGTGCCTTGCTTTATATCCTCAGTTTATCAGCCCGGGAGGCCCACCCAGGCATTCGGGCGACTCTTCCCAGTGTCCAAAATGTGAGCAGCTACGGGCTCCAAAGGCCCCATGCAAGGGCTCACCTCTCCGGCCTGTCTGCGTTCAGGTCACTTCCTCGCCCGTTTTAAACCTCCGGGCCACAAGAGAGCCACGAGGACCAGCAGTGGCTCTTCCACTACAGCGCCACCAAAACCGAGCACGCCGTAAGGCAGCGACACGACTACGTCGCCGAGTGGCCCCCAGGCGCTGCTCCGCTCGCGGTCACACACCTCCGAGAGCGGCCGCGGGCCTCCAGGTCCGCCCGCCCGCTCCCTGCTTCACTCAGCTCCCCGTCCGGCCATATACTCCAGCAGCCAGCGCAGGCTCCACTTCTGCCCGCTCGCTCCGCATTCCGTTCCACACGCGCGGGCGCGGCCGAGAGTAGGCCCGCCCGCGTCTCCCCATAGCTGCTGCTCCAGTTGTCACGCCGTTCCCAAACCGCCGAAAACGGCCCAGGGGCGCCTCCTAATAAAGCGCGCCCCGCATCGCACCCACCTGCACCGTCAACTGTGGCAATAAGTGGATAAAAGGCCCGGGCCAGGCAGAGCCTCACATAGTGTCGGCCATCTTGCCCGGCGGTCAGGCCACGCCCCGTGTGGTGCTTGTGTTTGCCTGTGCCACTCTTGTGTGTTGACTTGTGTGCATTCTCGTCTGCTTGTGTACTTGGGATAGGTTGGGGTTGAGTGGAATGGGACTGGGAAGAGGAAGTTGGATGGTGGAAACAGGGACAATGGCTGCCATCAGAGAGGAGGCCAGAGCCTGGATTGATCTCTCTTGTCCGCCAAGCCAGTGTCCACTGGCCACCCCAGAAATGCATTGGCCTGTTGCATTTGGGCTGCCAAATGGATCGCAGGAGGTCAATAGCCTCCTCACTCAGGGCAGCGGGGCTTTGTGTGGCAGGGACTGAGGTGCCTGGGGCGAAGGAGATGCCCACCCTCCTGGGTGAGCGAGCACGGGCAACTCCATGAGGGGCTGGTGGGAGGATGGTGCTGGTACAGGGGTAGCGGCTGTACCTGCAGCTGGGGTGGGCACAGAGGTGTCCGCCACCACCAGGGAACTTCGATCGGAGGAGGTGTCTGTGTCTGAACTGTCCCCTCCAGTCTCCGCCGTGGTACTCCCCTCGCCCTCCGTCCCCTTAGTGCCATCAGCGTTGGTAGACTCTGCCTCCTGTGTCCTGTGGGATGCAGCTCCCTCCATCGCCAGTGCCTGTGCTCCTCTGCCAGATGATGCTAATGCACAGAAGGACATGGTGACAAAGCAAAAAAAGGGGGGAGACAAAGGATACACTTGGTCAATGGCTGCACCAACACCAACACAGCACATTCACACACAGGGAACATTCCTACGCCCTATGCAATGCACTACCTTTAACAACAGCAGTCACCAGGGCATGGGGAGGGACACATACCGCCAACTGCAGCATACCTGGGACCCACACAGCTCTGCCCATTAGTGGATGCATACAAGCTAGGTAGGAGGACTATCACATCAGTACCCTGGCCAACATGGGACCTACTCTTCAATGTCAGGCGTGGCCTAGGGGCACCCACAGACACCCCCCCACCCAGATACCACCCCACCAGGCGTAAGTAGTAATGTTGGGCACTGTACTCACCCCCTTGTGGCTGCTGTGATGCCTTCAAGCACCCATCCAGCTCTGAATAGGCCACCACCAGTATGCGCGCCGTCGGGGGGTCAGGGTTCGACGGGCACCCCTTCCTCTTTGGGAGGCCATCCCCAGCTGGGCCTCCGCCGTCCTCCGTGCCCTGACAGTGGGTGCTTCGTCAGCCGTAGACCCCAAGGGTCCGCACGTCCTTGGCAATGGCATGCAATATACCTTTCTTTTGATGGGCTCTGACCTGCAGAGGAAATACACACAGAGAAAGGTATTAGTCAGACAGTCCTGCCTGTTACACTCATGGTCCACCATACCCCTTCCTAGCCCCATTAGCACAGACTTGGCCCAGCACACAAGCTGCACGCCGCCCAGGGGACATCCACCAACACCCCCCCACACGAGGCCTTCACACACACCACTCCATGCATTCATGCCCAATGCATCGTGCTTACAGTGTACTCACCTGTAGGTCTGGAGGCCAATACAGCAGTCAGTACTGGGGTAGGACCCCATCCACCAATCTCTCCAACTCTGCTGAGGTGAAGGCAGGGGCCCTTTTCCCAATCACACTTGCCATGGTCGGTTCCAGACACAGGTCACAGCAACACATGCAGTGTAGGTCCTCTCCTGTGAAAGGTCAGGTAGCAAGTGAGTGAACAAATAGAAAATGGTGCTAACGTCCACAGCGGTGAATACCATCATCACTGGCATACATCACAATTTTCCACTGTACCCAATAGGGCCCAATATTATCCAATGAGGCATTGCACGGCGGTTCCCGACCGCCTCCCACAACAACGCACGTCAGTGAAATTACATCATTTCCACCTGCCCTCCACACAGGACAGGCGGACGCCATTTCAGGGGGAGGGGTCAGGCCCTGGATTATAACTGCATCACAGTTCAGAATTGTATCTACAGGACATATGCCATTTATACATTTCAAATTAATATCATGCATTGTACTGTTGTGGCTACAATGTACAGTTTGTGAGTAGCTCCTCATTCTTTTGCCCCATGGATTGCTACCGCTGCAAATGAATAGGAGATGGAGACATACCCCTGTGTACAGACCCCCTGGCAGACTTGGCAACAATGGAGGACAGGCACATTAGCCTCACCTACAGACTTGACAGGGCCACAATCATAGAGCTGTGTGTCCAACTGGAGCCTAACCTGACATATGCTATCCGTCACCCCACTGGGATCCCCCCTCTTGTGTAAGTCCTATCTGTGCTCCATTTCTTGGCAACTGGTTCTTTCTAAGTAACAGTGGGCTTGGAAGCAGGAATGTCACAGCCAATGTTCTCAATAGTGCTGACAAGAGTGCTGGATGCCCTGATTAAACACATGTGCAGCTACATTGTTTCCCCCCATGTGGAGGATTTGGCCACAGTGAAGGCTGACTTCTATGCAATGGGACATATTCCCAACATCATTGGGGCAATTGATGGCACACATGTTGCATTTGTTCGCTCCCAGCAAAATGAACAGGTGTTTAGAAATCGAAAGAGTTTTCACTCAATGAATGTCCACATGGTGTACCTGGTGCACCAGTATATCTCCCACGTTAATGCAAAGTATCCTGGGTCTGTGCATGATGCCTTTATCCTTAGGAAAAGCAGCATCCCAAATGTGATGTCCCAATTACAGAGGCACAGGGTGTGGCTAATAGGTGAGCCCTGGTTCCCACCCAGTGGATGCAAGTGTATGGGTATGGTGTGGGCCATATGGCATAGTGTGTGGCTAAATGTTGTCCCTCGATATTTGCAGGTGACTCAGGTTACCACAACCTATCATGGCTACTGAACCCTGTGAGGAATTCCAGGACAAAGACAGAGGAACGTTACAATGAGGCACATGGGCGAACAAGAAGGATCATTGAACGTACCTTTGGCCTCCTGAAGGACAGGTTTCGGTGCCTCCATCTAACTGGGGGATCCATGTTCTACTCACCCAAGAAGGTCTGCCAGATCATCGTGGTATGCTGCATGTTGCAAAACCTTGCCTTGAGACGCCATGTGCCTTTTCTGCAGGAGGAGGAGGCTGGAGATGGCCGTGTGGCAGCAGGGGACCCTGTGGACAGTGAATATGAGGAGGCATAGGATGAGGACAACAGAACTGCAGTGATTCAACAATACTTCTAATGACACACAGGTAAGACAGTGTAACTTCACATTTCATTGTCATTTGTTTGTTTCACACTGTCACTGGCAGGCTGTGCTTTCCTACTTTTATGCCCACTCCCTGTACCCTTTGGCAACTCTTTTTACAGATGTTGGTGCCCCACTATCGCTCCTGGTGTGTATTTACTGCAGCCATCTACAGGTCTATCCTATGTGCACATGATTGTAAAGTTGATTTGCAATGTTTGAACCTTATTAAACAAATACATACTTCAATCATTCGACATACTCCATATGTATTTTTTCAAAGTGTGTTTATTGAAGTGCTATGAAGAAAAGGGGGAAGTGCAATGGGCTGGGGTGATGATGGAGGAAAGTCCAGGGTATTGTTCCAGTCTATTTGTAGCACAGGTGCATTGTCCAAAGGGACATAGGAAGGGGAGCAATGGCAGTTCAAGGTGGACATGGTGACAGAGTGGGACACAAGGGTGACAATCAGAGGAGTCTTATTTCCTGGCGGGGGTCTTGGCAATAGTCTCTGGCTTCTGCCTGGATCGCAGGAATGGTTCTCCTTCTGCAGGGGGGGTGCTGGTGGCCTGTTTTCCTGTGGCGGGGCTTCCTGTCCCCTAGCAACAATGGAGGTAGAGGGCAGTTCAGTAGTCTGGCTAGTGGCAGGAGCCCACTGTTGTAAGACTGCCTCCATCATAATGTTGGCCATGTCTGCCAGCACACCTGCAATGGAGACCAGGGTGGTGTTAATGGCCTGCAAGTCCTCCCTGATCCCCTGGTACTGTCCCTCCTGCAGCCGCCTGTTCTCCTGCACGTTGTCCAGGATCAGGCCCAGCGTATCCTGGGAATGTTGGTATGCTCCCAGGATCTCGGTGAGTGATTCTTGGAGAGTCAGTTCCATGGGCCTGTCCTCCCCCTGGCACACAGCAGTCCTTCCAGTCTCCCTGTTGTCCTGTGCCTCTATCCCCTGAACAGTGTGCCCACTGCCACTGACCCCAGGTACCTGATTGTCTTGGGTGCGAGGTGTGCTCTGGGGTCCCTGTAGTGGTGGACACACTGCTGATTGACGTGTCCTGGGGACAGAGGCATGGGGACAGAGGCATGGGTACGCTGGGTGGGTGCTGTGGTGGTGTTTCCTTAGGGGGAGGCTCTGTGGTGGTGTGTGACTGTGGCTGGGTAACCGACTGTCCAGAGGTCACTGATGGGCCAGGTTGGTCATCCAGATCCAGGCAACCAGAGTTGCTGTCATCACTGTGGGCCTCTTCTGTGGGGGGACTGGAAATTGCTGGCACCTCTTCTCCACTGACATTGGCTGGGATACCTGTGGGGATGTAAATGCAGTGTTATTGTTCCTGTGTGTGACATATTGTGCATGGGTGGGTTGCCCTCTTTGGTTGTATTTGCCCTGACAACTTTAACTTTTGTGAGTTGGTGTGTGGCGGGCTAGGTGATTCTCTCTAGTGTACATGATTTAGTGATAGGTCACCATGCAGGTCTGTGAATGGTTCTCATGCATTGGTATGACATGCAGGGCTTGACACTGGGAAGAGTGAGATGTGATGGTGGGGTGTGTGGGAAGTGGTGGAGTGATGGGAGTGAGGGTGGAGGTATGTGATAGCATGCATGTAGGGGGGTGATAGTAGTATAGAGTTGACTTATCAGAGTCCAGTCCTCCTCCTACTCCGGTCAGGCCCTCAGGATGAATGATTGCCAAGACTTGCTCCTCCCATGTTGTTAGTTGTGGGGGTCCACCGCCAGTCCTCTGTACAGCAAGTTGGTGTCTTGCTCAATGGAACACACCTCCCCCCATAGGTCATTCCACCTCTTCCTGAAATCATCCCTTGTTCTGGGGTGCTGTCCCACGGCATTGACCCTGTCCACGATCCTCTACCATAGCTCCATCTTCCTAGCAATGGATATCTGCTGCACCTGTGCTCCAAATAGCTGTGGCTCTACCCTGATGATTTCCTCCAACATGACCCTTAGCTCCTCCTCATGAGAATCTGGGGTGTCATTGTGGTGCCATGGGTGTTGTGTGAGATACTTAAGTGAGTGGCACAATGAGTGATGCAGTAGTGCTGTAGTAGCATTAAATGTACAGGCTCTGGGGGCATGTAGTACCAATTTATTGGGGACTTACATGTAATTTGTATATGCCAATGGAGTGTACACCAATTTTACCTTTTTGTATGGAGAGAGCATGAGCACATTAGAACTGGTTAGCAGTGATAAAGTGCACAGAGTCCTAATGCCCAAAAAATGAATTTCAAGAGCCAGGAGGGGAAAAGGCAAAAGGTTTGGGGGAAGACCACACTTAGGTCTAATAGTTACAAATAACTACATTCAATGATGGCAATTAAAAATATTTTAAAATGAGTATACTATTTTAAAACGCAGTGACAGCTGCCATGAACTACACACAGCCTGAGAACACCTTTAGATTTTTTTCAGAGCATTTCTTTATTAGGTTTTTTCATTGTTAAATAACAACAATAACAGTTAAACATCCTATGCTCACAAATGACCACATTACCTTTCAACAACTATAGTTTAATGTGTTGTAAACATTAATACCCCTATGAGTCCTTCCATCTTCACCACAATGCAACACAATCAATGCAAGGCAAATTATCAGAATGTTGGCTGTTGGCCCAGCTCGGTTCCTTATGCATGTTTAACCATCCAGTCCACTGTGAAACCATGTAGTGGGTGACAGTTACTGGGGGAGTGTCTCCTCCAGTTGAGTAGCAGAGATGATTTGCGTGTCAAGGGACACTCCTGCACAGATAATCCTGCGTGTGGGACCTCACCCTCCACAAAAGCTCTCCTCATGTTTGTAGGCTTTCTTGCACTTTTTCTTCCCATCAGACTACTTTTCTATGCTTTTCCTCTGCTATTGTCAACTCTTTTGCATCCCCATGCCATTAGGGAGAGCGCGGGAGGTCTGGCACTCATCCACCCCATCACGTGTATCTGCCAACACCAGTGTCAATCTCAGAAACCTATGGTGTACCTCCCTCGCCTTTTTTCTTGGGGATCACATCCAATATACCCTCCATGTGCCCTAACTCTAGTAAAATCCCTGTGACCCCTTCCAGTGTGGAAAACACTATCTTTCAATATGTGTAGAGCGAGGGACACTCCCATGCTAAATGAAGGAAGGAGGCCCTATTTGGGTGTCATCTAGGGCAAGAGGCATTCCACCTGGGACATAACTTACTTAGGACCACTAGTGTTAGATAGGTTTGATTGAGGAAATTGAAATGTATCAATTGAATTTTGCCTGATACCTCTCATACCTGTGTGACATAAGTATCCCACATTGCACTGTTAAACTGGTCTGCAATATCTGTTGTGTAGGTTCTCATTAGGGTAATGAGGCTACTGGATTTGGGCAGTAGGATCGCCTAGGTTGTGGGTACTGATTATAATTCCACACCTGGTGACACCTGTCAGCCTAATCCGGGCTTTCTGGCTAACTAGCAGCGTCCCGTCTCTGACCGAGATGATTGTGGCAACCGAGCGCATCTTAAGATAGACTCCCCAGGGAATCGTGGTAGCTCAGATTGCATCCCTTTCTCTCAGTTACTAAGATCTCACTCAGGCAGAGACAACAGAGGCAGAATATATTTAAATAAGCATTTATTAAAATATCTACATCCTAGATAAAAGCAGGTCCATAGCAATAACGAGGATAATGAGAGACAATAAGAGCAGGCATGTGAAAAAAATGTAAAACACAAGAATAGTCCTACCATGCTGTCTAAACATGGGAGTGGATATATAACCCCTCACCTACGTTAAGTATGAGCACAGCATACTAAACCTAATCTGCCCTTCGGGTTACCCCTTGAGAAAACATCATTCCTCATACCTGAAGAAGAGGCCTGAGGTCTAAAAAGACACTGTCCCCATCTGGATCAGGACTCGGATGTCTAAGCAGGTAGCTGTAGTGAAGCTTGCAGCAATCAGCATACAGTCGTGGTCATCTGTCTGGAATCACCCTCTAACGTGTCTGGAACTAAGGGGTGCTTTATAATAAACCAGCTGACATTCTAAGAAATGGTCCCCACTTATGAGTGTATTGTTTTATATGAATGCAGAAGACACAGCATACCACATTTGTCGGCAACCCTATCTGACTGTAGACTTGGAAAAGCACAAAGTGAACTATATGTTCTACTAAGAAAGCAATGCTTTCCTAGGAGGAAGAACAACAAGATAGAGAGAAATAAAACAGTACCACAAATTACGCTATTGCTAGAAAAGTAAAGCAATGTGGAATAAACCTTAGACGGGTGAAAGTGCACAGCTGCAGGCCTAGTTAGCTAAAACAACATGCCCAGAACATGGCTAAACTGGCTACACAACATACCAAGACGTGCCCAGTTGTAAAGAGGCCTTCCACTGTCCATATGGGCACTCGTGCAGATAGGATCCTTGTACAAAATCCTCTTGTCGTTCTCCCCAATTTGGAATATTGTAGGAAGTGTCCAGGACCCACACCAAATACCTCCAGGGCTTCTTGAAATGAGACAAATGTCTCCTTGGGGCACAGGCCCCTTAGTGTGTATCAATCCTCCTCTTGCCATCAGGCCATTGTCATTACATCATTGATGAGTTTAAAAGGTGGTAAGGACCATATGATGAGTTATCTGCAAAGGGCAGTCTCTGGAGCATGCGTTTTGTGATCTGCTCTCAGATGGCTCTGATCTGTTTCACAATGTATGGATACCCTGGGAAATGCAACTACTCCTAATGAGTAACGCAAGAAGTAAGTTGTCTCTGTATGCTCTTCAGTAGTCATCTTTCCCAATTATCCTCCTCTGTGACCCACCAGGCTGTTTGTTGCATGTGGTACATGTGGTAGTTATCCTCCACATCAAGGAGGCCTATTTCTCCCTCCTGTACATCCTTTTTGAGAAGAGCGAGGGTTACTTTGCTTCTTGTTCCAGTCCAGATAAGAGTAACCACTACACTATCAAGGTTCTTGAATATGGGTAATTAGAGAGGGCAAAGAGAATTTTGTAACACATATAAACTTTGTGGTGGAACCACCATTTTTTGCTATTGACACCCGCCCAATGACAGACAAGGGAAGCAAGGTCAAGAACCTGTTCGACATCCAAAGACCTTCTAGCGCTTGCTCCATGTTGTAATCGTATTGCTTTTCTGATGAGTGGGCCACCGTGATCTCTAAGTAACAAAATGTGTTGTTTCTTATCAAAGTCCCAGGTCAGCAACTCGAGTGGAGGGCCAGACACCAGTTCTCCCATGAGGAAGAAAAGGCTCTTCCAGATATTTCCTCTTAGTTCGGAGACCTCTTCAAAACTTTTTAAATGAGCCATTAGTAAAGAAACAGACACTTGTGGGAGTTGCAAACAGAATAGCACATTGTCAGCATAAAGGGAAACCAGGTTGGAGACATCACCCATGGGGATTCCGAATTCCATAATTTCCAGCCTAAACCACATTGACAATGCTTCAATAGTCAGACCAAACAATAAAGATAGAAGGAGCACCGTGACATGTTTCCAGCTGAACGTTACAGCTATTTGACTCAATTTTACCTGTCCACACTCTGGTGTTAGGATCTGGGTACAGAGTTATTTAAAAGTATACGAGCAAGGATCTCCAACATATATGCCAAATTTAAGGTGTCAAAGGCATTTTCCAGGTCTACAGCTACCAAAGCTATTTCCTTGTATCTGTCTTTCACCAAATTAAGTATGTGCATCAATTGCTTCGTGGCTGCGTTATTGCCAAGGACGAAGCCACACTGGTCTTTGTGTGCCAGGCCTCCATAAACATAGCTCAGTCTAATAGTCAAAAGCATACGAAATATTTTTGTACCTGAATTACTCATGGTCATTGGGTAGTAAGAGGAGGGGTCTGTAGACTTACCCTCTGAGTTTTAAACTACGGATATGACTCCTTCTCAGATAAATGGGGACAGCATCCCATTGTGCAGTACTTCCTGTTGCATCATACTTGGGACCAGTGGGTAGACTGCACTGTAGCATGCCTAGTCTGGCCTCCAGAACCTTTAAATCTTTATGTAGTTGTCCCTGGACTCCACAAAGCAGGCCTATACATTCCCTCCAGACCAACACCTTCACTGCCTCTCATTCATTGCCTGGTGTCCAAGTTGCCCTCAATGTATTTCATCAGGGCTGTCCCTATAACATTGCTTGCAGTGGGAGTGGGTAAGCAATCCCAGTGGGAGTCTCCACAAGGATGGTGTTATGGAGGCCTCTCCTAGTACATTCCAGCATGAGTTGTGAGTAATCTAATAAGAATCCAATCAGATATAGGTCCGACTGCACAGTTGGAGCAAGGCAGACCATGACCAATATTCAGTCTAATCTTCTACATGTTTTGTGACTCAGTGAGCAACAGGAGTATTCTTTGGTTCTTGAGTGCAGCTCCCTCAACCCCCAATCTGTCTTCAGTGTCTGCTTTGGAGTAATTCAACTTGAAAAACACCGTGGGGACAACCGAGATGGCCACTGCATTAGCCTAGGCTGAGTAAGTTGAAGAGTGGAGTTGTCCACCAGTTTAAATGCTTCAGGGTTATTGAGGTAGGTCTCCTGTTTGTAGGCAATTACTCCTGTCACAATATATGTTGACCAATGTCACATTTTGTAGTGGTATGAATGTCTGAATGTAAAAAGAGCACCCAAGTGAAGCCCAACCCTCTGGCTCCAGGTAAACACTACTTAAACTGTTGAAACATAAGTGTCTGCCCAACAATTGTGATCCATCTGCAATTGATTATGGGGGCTGGTAGTATTGAGGTGCCCCCTTCCCTCTAAGCATGCTCTACTACTAGACATATGCTAATTCAACTCATGAGGAAAAATGTGGGAGCGTTAATATGATTTCCCGAACCCTTAGGAAACCTGAGGTCAAGGGAGAAGAAACAGCTGCTGCAGGTGCTGTACCTAAACAGAACTTTGGTCAGTTGTATTCGGCCCAACTAAGCCTAAGTGAAGGCCCCATATACACCCAGAGCTACCCTTCAAAGTAAAGATAGAAGAGAACCCCTCCTTCAAACACCATGGCTCACTGACAGAATATCGAACACAGAAATATTGTGTGGACAGAATATTGTGTCACAAATATGGAGGACCAAAATATTGAGAAGGTAAGTGCAAATAGGTAAGTATAGATTTACTATTCTTCACTCCACATCCACATATCTTGAAGATATATACATATCATCAAGTACATATACGTGGAGTTACATACAGTGAAACTTTTAATACCTCTAGAAACTTACCTTCACAAACCTTTGGTTCTCTATATTCTTGACACAATAATTTGTCCCATGATATTTTTGTTTCCTATATTTTTTGAACCACCAACACCATATAATAGCACAGGATGTAAAAGTGTCACCCCCATCAGTAGAAGAGCTTCCGAAGCATAAATATCAACCACAATTGCTTCAACTGTGCCCTGGGACCAGTGGTGATACAGTCTGCCGTCACTGTTGTTCAGTATCTTGGCAATGTTTTCTCGAGTCTGGGACTCAGGTGGTGGAAGGAAAGCTCTATAGGGCAGAGGGCGTTCTTTTTTCACTCAAAACCAAGAAGACATGATCCAAATGAGTTGTTACAGACATTTCAACAAAAGTGGAGATCAAGTATTACAGTTCAGCTAGGTCAATTGCAGGACATAGGGTTCATCAAGAACATCATTAACCAATGTTATCATAACACTGTACATGACTATCCAACAAAATTATCATGTTAAGAAATCGAGGGATTCAACCAGAACATGGGGAAGTAGTTACAGATCAATGCTAGTAGTGTGCAGGGGGCTGCTAAGTCAGTGGTGTAGTAACACATATCATAGGAGTCCTCTACAATAGGAAAGGATATATTGAGCAAAGACATATAGGCCCTCATTATGATATCAGCGTTTTTTTCCAAGACCGCCGATGCCATGGGCGCCAGAAGACCGCCAGTGCTGGTGGTTTTCCGCCCGCATAATATGGACACTGCTGGATTTCCACCACATTTAGGGCAGAAATCCGGCAGTAGCCATGCTGGCGGGCGAGGCACCTGGGCGGTGCTACCACCTGTACCGCCCCACCAGAAGGACGCTGCCAGCCGTATTATGGCCATTCATATAGCCTGGCGGATGCTTGCAGGGCGCTGCCGGTGGTAGCAGCTCCTCTTCCCGTTCCCTGCCGGACGACCTCCTCGCCAGACAAGGTAAGTTGGGCATCCAACAGGGGAGCGGGGGTGTTGTGTGTGGTGTCTGCTTGTGTGTTTGAATGTGTCTGTGAATGCGTCTGTTAGTGTTGTGGTGTATGCGTGCCTGTATGCATGTGAGTGAATGTATGTTTGAATTTTGCAGATTGTGTGTCTGCATGTCAGTGTGTATGTATGCGTGCATGTAAGTATGGATCCGTACCTGAATGTGTGTGAGTATGTGTGAGTGAATGCGTGTATGGATGAGTGTGAGTGAATGCGTGTATGGAAGTGGAGTTGAATGGGTGTATGCGTGGTGCGTGTGGGTGTGTATGTGCATGTATGCCGGGAGGGGTGGTGGGGTGTGCAGTGCCTGTAGGTGGGGTGGGGGGGTGCAGTGCCTGTAGGTGAGGTGGGAGTGCAATGTTTGAAGAGGGGGTGGGGGGCGATATGTGTGCAGGCGGGTTGGGGGGGTCAGGTGCTTGTTGGGGTGGGAGAGCCATATACCGGTGACAGGGAAGGAATTCCCTGTCACCGGTACCCCTACCGCCGTGGTTTTCGTGGTGGTGCTACCGCCACAGGAAAGCATGGTGGTAGGCCTGCTCATAATGCCGCAGGCGGTCTTGTGTGGAACGCCGGGTCTGAGATGAACATCTCTGGCCCAGTTGTTTATACTGCCCTGGAGGTATGAGTGGAGATGTGACGGCTTGGCAGAGGCCAACCTGCCACACTCATAATGTGGCAGTATTCACCGCCAGCCTGATGGTGGTGATACAGCCACATTAACCCTGATGGTCAAAAGACCGCCAGGGTCATAATGAGGGCCATAGTCCCAGCAGGGATGGGTCAATCAAAGAGCTGGAGCCACTTGTACCTTGGTGGATTGAAAAAGTATATTCTCTATGTGTGAGGTATTGCTTCAGGGGCCTTCACACAGATTGGAATTTAGCCTCTGTTCTATTGAGGTTGTGGGATAGCTGTTCCCTTGCCTTTACCTTCCAAAGGCAAAAAAAAACACTGAGCAGTGGAAGGGGGAGCTGACTTCCTCCACACCATGGCCACAGGTTGCCTGGCTGCCTGTAGCATGTAGATAAGTGTCCATTCCAAATGGGTCATCGCTTTGAAGACTAGTTGTCGAATTCCATGGGTGACTGATGTAGGAGGCTGGAAGAGGGTACCCCACAGTGGCTTTGACATGACTTAAAATCTCTTTCAAAAAAGTGCCTATGGGGCGCAGGACCACCAGACCTGATAGAAATCTCTTTATTCTAGTTTGCATCACCAGCAAAGGGAGGACGTGCTGGGATAGATATTAGAGAGACAGGCTGGGGTGTAGTACCACTGGTACATGAGCTTTTATGCTTTATCCCTGAGGGAGTTGCTGTGATATATTTTGGGTATGTCTCTCCACAGTGTTTCCTAATGTTTAGGCGATATAGCCTCCATGGTATTGGATTGACAGTTAGGGCCTGATTAGGACGTTGGCAGAGGGGATTACTCAGTCCCAAATTTGACAGGTATCCTGTCCGTTGTGTTACAATTTCCATATAATATAATATAATGGAACTTGCAATACGACGGGCGGGATATGAGGGATCTAGTGCCCAATTCCGCAGCTGGAAATATTGTAGCCTAGCCATCTCAGGAAAGCCATATTTCTCTCTGCACTGCTCAAAGAGCTTTTTGGAGATCCCTGTGAAGAGATTCAATAGTGTTCTATAGTCACCGTCAGTCCAGTCCGGAAAGGAGTGAGGGTATAGTGCCGGAGTAGAGTCAGGATTGATTGCAATAGATGTACTGGTGGGCAGTTGGTCCCATATATCAAGCACTGTTTTGGTAGGAGTGACGATGTATGTGCTGTGTGGTCTGGCGTGTTTAGGCAGCTAGGCCAGGTCCTACAGCAGTCGACAGGCTACTATTCTATCCATATGGAGCCAGTGCTTCTCACTTTCTCTGATCACCCTCTCGAAGATATATCATATGTAGGCAGCCCAGTATTACTCAAAAAGATTGGGGCACGCAAGTCCTCCTTTGTCCCGATGTAGCTTTATGAGGGCATTAGAGATTCTAGGTTGCTTCCTATTTCAAATGAAAGCACTGATATCGTGTGGCAACAGCAAAATGTCATCCTGCAGGATTGGAGTTGGTATGATCTGGAATAGGTAAATGATTTGCGGGAGTAAATTCATTTTGATGATGCTAATCTGGCTCAACCATGAGATGTGAAGGAATTTCCATCTTCGGAGGTCCTTCAGGCTGGAAGGATAGAGCGACGGGGTGTAGGTGGTTCAATTCACACGTGTCTAGGTAGTGAGTGTCGGTGTTAGGTTGAGGTATTTAATTGTGTCCCAGGACTATTGGAATGACGTCAAGCCCTGGAGAATAGGGAGATTATGCTTGGCGATGGGTCAGTTAAGCACACTCAATTTTGACATATTAATCTTGAAGCCTTATACTGCCTCGAAGGCAGTCAGACTAGCCATGAAAGCCAGAAGCGAGTTGGCAGGACATGAGAGAGTAAGTAAAAGGTTGTCCCCAAACAGACTAATCTTATGTGCCTGTGCTCCAAAGGGGATTCCCTCTATCTCAGCTGTGCAGCGGATGGTGATAGCCAATGGTTCAACGATTAAAGCAAATAGGAGGGATGACAGTGGGCAGCCCTTCCACATACCCATACAGATGGATATGGGGTCTGTGTGTTGTCTGTTGAGTTGAAGTGTGGCAACAGGTGCAACATATGATGTCATGATTTTGATGATCATACCCGTCCCATCTCGACATTGTGCAGTACTGCCAGAAGAAAGGGCCAGCTCACCCTATCAAAGGCCTTTTCAACAAGGTGCGCTATACAATGTACATTGTCTGTTCCCTGTCCATTACGGATAAAGCCCAATTGATAAGGGTTGATAAGGCCTGGGTGGTATCTTTCTAGCTTAGAAGCTAGGTTCTTGGTAAAGATTTTGGCATCTGTACTTAAGAGGGCAATGGGGCAGTAAGACGAGCAAAGCACTGGGAACTTGCCAAGCTTGGGTATGAGTGATTTCTCTGCAGCGGTCAAGGAAAACGTGAGGCCCATTTCTTGTGTGAAAGAATTAAACAGACGCACCAAGTGATCCTACAGCTCAGGCAAAAACATGTGCTAAAAGCTAACTGGGATCCCATCTGGTCCCTGCATATTGCCGAGAGGAAGGGCTTTAACTGTGTTGAGGAGTTCCTCCAGCATGACCGGGGCATCAAGGCGGCGGAGGGGTTCCCATTCGCAAGTGGCCAGATAGTCCTGTATCAAGGCAGGAGAGATCTCTTTGTCATTATAAAGGGTCTGGAAATAGTCATGGAATGTCCATTGTTTATCACATTTGTTGTTCACCCTTCCCCTCAGTTTGAGTCTGTAGCTTTGCAATATGTAGCTTGGCATGTGCCTGACATAGTCTGTGAGCTAGAGGTGGGCCCACCTTGTTGCCTCCCTAATATTATCACTGTTGAAGTGCTAGGAGAGAGCGTTCAGCCCTATTTGTCCTGTGGGCCCTAATTTGACCTTTTAGGATGTCAAGTTGTCTTTTATTGTGACAAGAGGGTGCTATTTTATCTTGCTGCTCCAGAGCCTTGACCCAAGCTGTCCAGTTAGATTCTATCAGTCGGACCTCCCTCCCTGGCCAAAGAGGAAAAAAACCCAGGTTGGTGGCTTTGAACTAATTCCATAGTGTGGGTAACGATATGGCTGGCAGTGAGTGAATAGCTAAGTATTCAGTGATCCTCTTACAGATCTCCTTTACATCCACTGGAACCCGGAGAAGTCATCGGGGTAAGTACCAGCACAGAGGATCCGTAAGAGGATAGAGGGCGCTGGGCCAGGTCAGTTCAATGTGGGCGTGATCAGAAATAGGGACATCAGAGATCTTCGCTGTGTCAAGGTTTCGAAGGAGGGAATGTGTGATTAAGACATAGTCTATGCTGGATTCGATGCATGTACATGAAAATAAAATGAATAGTCCTGTGTATCGGGATCTTTATGGTGCCAGGTGTCCAGCAGCCCCAGGTCCACTATGTCCTTCTTGAACTGCGTTGACATGGCCACAGTGCCTTGGAAAGTGGTTGCGCTTATTTTTATCACATGGTCCCATACTAGGTTGAAATCGGTACAAACTGTAATGTCGCTCTCCACCCTTGTTAGTTGTATTTGTGCTGGAGATAGGGGTCCTGTGCGATGTTGGGGGCATATATGTTAAGGAGTGTGAACTGCTGTTAGATTTCTTTGCGCTGTTTTTTTGGCCCCCTAACAGGGGAACGCCCCCTTTGCATACATTATGCCTGGCGCAGGCATGATGTAGTGGAAATGTTACGAAGTGGCCCAATGCATATAATGCACCACTTTGTACATATGGTATTCCGTTTTTGGCATTCTAATATTACATTAGCATAAAAACATTATGCTAATGTGGCGTTCGTATAGCGCTAGGGGATTTTAAATATGCCCACAAGAGTGTATCATAGTGTCCAAGAGTCCTTTGCCAGACACAGGAAGATTGAGCCCATCCAGTATTTTCCTCTGCTCTGCTCTCGGAAAGAATGAGACCCAGTTGCTCTGTGCAGTAGTAGACCCTCTGGCATGGCCTAGTTATTGCAGGGGTCAGAGAGTAAGAGAGAAGGGTAGTCCATGGCAGAGGTTTATTCACTGTAGGCGGGAAAGAGAACGAGGTGCCAATTGGCAAGGGTTGCATTGCTAGATTTTGAGGGGCTAAGGAGTTTTCCAGGCCATAGAAATTACAGTCTGTGCCGGGAGGCCGTCCGATCAAACAAGGAGCACCAGAGCTTGACCCCCAAGCAGCCAGGGCACCTTCCAAGTGACCAGACCCTACCGGGGGGAACTGTTCAGTGCCCTACATGCCACTGGTTGTAGGATAGTCCTGCTCAGGGTGTATGGCGCCAAAAGGGGATGGGCTCACCTCTGTCACAGTGTTTCACAGTTGCAGGGGGATCCCTGTGGAATGCTGTGGTGTGTGCGCTAAGTGGGCAGAGCCATTAGGGGTGGTGCAGAGGGTTTTGTTATCTTTTCACATGCCTGGCCATCACTCTGTTCAGGGGTCAAGCTCTAACACACAAAGGGGCCATTATCCATCCGGTGCCTTGTGTCAGGAGGGGGTAGATGTGGGCCCTGTGCTCCACTGTAAAGTCAGGCTGTCCATGGGGCTGCTGCCCCGCCTTCAGGTGTCTCGCTACACCCCTTGTGTCCTCATGGCCTCTGACGTAGCATTCCACTTCTGTCTGCTGTCTCTGTCAGGGACTCAAAGAATGGCTGAGGTGGGGCCGAATGGTCACTGTGTAGTCACACCTCTCTGTTGCCTCAGCAGTGCCACAGTCATCTCAGGCCAGGTGGGGATAGGGAGCTTTGGCAGATCAGGGTCTGTTCCTCTGTTAATCAATCAAAAAATACACACAGTTCCATCACCAGAATAAGCGTTTACTGGTTCACTGGTTCCTGAAAAATGTAACTATTTAGAGCAAGAGCCCTAACTCACCATCCGGTGACATGCTTCATCATAGGGCTTTGCTCCTCGTCAGGCCGGCGCTGCAATGCCTGACGGGCCCCTCAAGGGGGCTCTTTGCCAGAGATCTTTAGAAGATGGTAAAAAGCCGGTCAAAAGTATGTTAATGCAGGATTAGTAAGGAGAGGAAAATATCTATTAAAAATGGCTAGAGTTGAAGTGCAATTTTATTATGATATCAAACCTCTGTCATGGTTAAAAACACAAAATATCGATGGGGAGAAGATAAAGTGAGGTTTAAACTCCCCTGGTCAAAGTTTTTAAGGTTACCACTAGAGCCCAAATATCGAAAACTAGTGACAGTAAGTACAGAATTACCTGCACTCATTCATCAGACAAGGTCAACATGTTTCTCGCTGGTAGTCTAAATGATCTGGCGCGATTCATCAGGACCAATACACGTAGCTAATCCTTTTAAAAAAGAGGGGGATGGACCCACGCTCGGGTCAATCTTAAGTAGCAGGAACCTAAGAGATAGGACAAAGTAAACACTCATTGTAAATCAAAGGCACAACAATACACTGAGTGCACGGTGCCAATACACCAAACATCACTCACTCATGTGAATTCCCTTCCATGATGTGTAAAAAACCAGTGAAAACAATCTCACAAATGAATACACAAGGGCAAATTCGCCATGTGTGCTTACCCTCCTCATATTGGTGGATGGGCCCCATCGGGGAAAGCACGAAGCCTGCGTGGTCCACAATAGTCTAAGCAAGAGTATGGAACAAAAAGAAAAAAAGCATAAATATCATATAAGTTCTAAGTCAAAACTAGCGGAGTCTTGTTGAAAGAGGTGGCACGCTGTTGTGAAGGAATTGCTCCTTCAGGAGGTACTTGCTAAGGTATACCAATACACAATGCTATCATCTGCAGCATGAAACAAATACTGTTTATCATAAAAATATAAAAACGAGATACCGTAATGGTCTATTGAATGGTATGGCGCTCTCCCAAGGTACCGGTGTGCAGCAAGTAAAGAGGTGGGGTAAAAAAAGGGATATCAGCCTAATGCAGTTTGAAGGAACAATAGAAAGAAAATAGCCCTACATAAATGCTTTCGAAGTATCCACGCATCATGGTAAGAACACGTGGAAAACAAATAGTGTTGGAGCCAAAAGGAGTGCTTGTATCATAAAGCACTACCTTGAATAATGCCCCTCAAAACGATACTGCTATCAGTAAAAGAATTTAATAGCGCGTTTGTCAAAAATAAAGACAACGCAATCGTAAATCGCGGTCCCAGGGATGTTTGCAAATACCAGGATCGGTAGGTTCCAGGAAAGCAGGCAGTTTCAGATATACAGAAACCCTTAAAGAGAGAACTGCTGTAACTTACTTGAAATGGTCCACGGATAGGACGTTGCACCTACCCATAGCTCGTAGCTCCCGGTACTACGGGCTAGGTTGGTCGGCTGGGTATAAAAGGAAGTGACCATAGACATCAAAAGGGGGCAGAAGCCACATACTAGCAATAGAGAAAGGACAAAGAGAAAAGGGAACAACCTGTGGCCATTTTGGAAGGAGGGATCTCCAGTACATTCATTAATGTAAGGCACAAACAAAAACACAAAAAAGAGGGCAATCACCAAAATAACACTAAATGATGTCAAGTAGAGTTAGAAATCTGATACTTTAGGTGATGCCCAAAACGACTTGCAAACAATTAAATGTGAGCCTGAGTTGTGGGCTTCCAAGTATAGAATGTAAAAGGTAAAAATGTACCTATGGGAAATGATTATGCAATATAAATCACAATTTTGTAAGTTTCCAGAAATAGTTATAAGCATGAGAAGTCCACAGAAGTTATCTATGAGTAAATTGGGTCCAGGGAATATCATCATTGAGCCCCACCTGGTGAGTTCTCAATCTGAAGATCCAGCGCTGTTCCTTCTCAAAAGGCGAGTAGCACAATCTCTATGGTTGTTGATGGATTCCAAGACAATCCATCTCAGATCATCAGGAGTATGTTTTTTTTCAATGTAGTGACTTGTCAATTTCGTCGAGGACCTGAAGCACCGAATGGTGCCATGATGTTCACTAATTCGTATTTTGACCATCCTCGTGGTCATACCAATGTATCGTAAATTACAAGGACATGTGATCATATATATACAGTTTTTTGTGCGGTAGTTAGTGTGTTTCCTCAACTGCCAGTTCCTTAGTTCCCCTAAGTCCAGTTCTTGGGTGCTGGTGGTCAGAGAGCATACATTGCAACCACCACAGGGGTGGTGGCCCCTAACTTCCAGCCACTGACGTGTAGTCAAGATGTTAGAGTGTCCACGAGGAGCTGGTCTAGTGTGTACAACTAGGTCCTTAATGTTTGACAGCGCATTGAGGGGGTGTTCACTCCGCTAGTACAGGGGCAGCAGTCCTCACCCTCAATGGCCCCTCCAGCATGATCACTGCCTATTGAGGCATCTCGTTTGCCCACGGCCACATGCAGGGTGTCAGGCCAAAGGCAACTGGGGTTGCCATCCCTGCAGGTACTGCAGCTCAGGGACCACTTCACGTCTCACCCCCAGTAGGACCCTTAATCCATGATCTCCTCAAGATGGCGTCATCGAGTGTGCTAGGCTGCACCTTTTACTGGCCGGGGATGAAACAATGAGACCAAATTAACTTGCCTCTAGCTATCAGGGGGTGTGCAAGTGTCTTGCTGTGGTTTTCAGACACTGGCGTAGACCCGGTGCTGTGGATGGTGCTGCGATCTCTGTGAGGGACCAGAGAGCTGGGAGAATACGTTTCACACCATTTCCTGTGAGGCCATGCCCCTGCTGAGGTCGTTCTTTATACACATTTTCAAGAAGTGTTCTGGTTGTCAGCATAGCATCAAGTTGGTGGGCTAAAGCAAATAAGGTACGTATTGTTTTCTGTAAATCTTAAACGGTCTCCTCCATTTGGTTTGCACATTTACAGCCTTCCGTAGATCAGAACGTAGGAGATTAATGTTCAGGGAAATAGTGTAGATCGTTGCCTCTAGTGTGTGGCTCGACCTTTCAATGGCCACTGAATCGTTGCTCCCAATGGTGCTTCTAGTGCATCCTGGGAGGGTGGATTTTGCCAGGGTAGAGGCAAATTGGTCCATTTTTGTCTGTTTTCACCATTCATGCCCCTTTTTTCACAATGATATCCCCTGTAGCACAAGTTGGGAAGGAGAGAAACAAGAACACTGAGAGGGGGGACAAGAAATAATTTTTCAGAGAGTAGCCAGCCAGGGGGTCTGGGTTACAGGGGGCAGTGCAACTTCTGTGGCGACAAGGTCACACAGGGCACTCTGTAGGCAAGCTCTGGGTTCTGTCACTCTACTGACCAGACATCAGGTGGCTCCACCAGGTGGCAATACAGAGCTGGGGGTGGCTGTGTGGGGTACCCAAATTCGGGTGGGTCCCCAAGATGTCACCTCTCCTGAAGCAGCTGTGCCCCTAGGTGGTCCACCAGCCAACCAAGATGTGATGGTAAGACCACACGTGGCAACCTCCAGGCAATCTCCAGGTTTGACTGCTCTGTTGCACAGGCCGGGAAAAGGGAGTAGGCAGGCCACTCCACAGGATCTTGATGCAGTGAGGGGGGCCCATGCAGGCTGCCTTAATTTGGGTGGCCCTAGGTGCCTCAGTACCAATGGTGTGCCTGCTGCCAGAGGCATAGTTGCAAGATTGCGCATGGTAGCCTAAAAGCAATATTTGGGCTCAGCTTCTTTACCTCGCGACCAAACAAAAAGGGATTCAGACAGCAGGATCAGCCCTCCAGAAGCACAAGCACTAGGCGCAGGTGCAGGACACTGTGGGCTCCAAGGGCCACTAGGCTATGGTCTCCCTAGGCAGGATGATGCAGGAAGCAGGATTCTGGGCATAGCCACAGAGCTTGGGATGGCTACATCCTGTTGGTCATGTTGCTTGGCCACACCATCCTGTCAATCACTAACCTGTTCGTCCTCACGGAGACACAATGCTGACCAAGCTGCTTGATCCCAATTCCACCTAAACATTGCATGTCTCCCAATTAAATACACATGTTCAGCACTGCAACATCCCGGGGGAAAGGGGATGGATGAGAGAAGGAGAGAGACACTGGAGTCGCAGAGCTGGATATGGACACCTAGTGACAGTTTATGAAGAGCCAGTCTTTCCTATGACAAATTACACATCAGTCAAATAACTAATATCTCGTAACCCATGTATACTCTACTGTTAAACCATGATGTGCAAGCTAGATGTACCTATTGGGGGTCCCCTTTCCCGCTTCTGATGGCTCTTCCTCTCTCTAGGATTTTCGGAATCAATGTGGATCACCTGTAATTACATAGTAGCCATGAACCTTCAATACTGTCTATAACTACTCCCATTGTGATCCTAGATTAATCCCTCGTCACCTCAATTAAGCCTACCTAGATGTTCCTTCACATTTAGTGGATATCTTGCTTGTTTCACCTTGATGAGATTTCCCAAGATGCTGACTCAAGTCACTATAACTCATGCTCTAAGGTAACTGTAACTTGCGCCCCTGCCTTGCACAGTTATATGATCAATAATTGTACCGCAGACGTTCAGTGACATTATCAGTGATGTTATCAACGATGTCATGAGTGCCACAATTTGTGAGGTAATTAGCAGTTAATGGCGAGGGTGCGAATTACAGTTACTTTAGGGCACGTTATAGTTACTTGAGATAAATCTAACTATAACAGGTGAATTTATTCTATTTCCTAACTATAACGTCCCTGTACCCTTTGTTGTTTTCAGTGAATTTCTATGGGTTTTTTAACGTGAAGTAATTTTCATTAATAATGCAACCTCTGTTGCACACAGAGCCATCGGAATTCGGCTGTGCACACCGGGAGTAGGCAGCGGGGCCTCGCCTGCGGCCAGGCCCTGTTGGCAACCCCTATAGCCACCCATATCCATGCTGAGCATGGCCTTTGGCCGTGCGCAGCGGGGGTTGTCTGCAGGGCCTGGTCTGCAGCCAGACTGTGGCCAACACCCCTAACCACTTAACCCCTCACTGCACAAGTTGGCCATGGCCTGTCCCACTGTGTATGAGAATAGGTGTGACAGGGTATATCTGGGTATGAGAGTGGCTGTGAGAGTGTCTGCCTGGGTGTGAGAGTGGGTGTGTCAGTGTCTTAGTGGGTCTGTGAGTGGGTGTGTCAGTGTCTGTGTGAGTGGGTGCATGAGGGTTTCAGTGTGTCTGTGAGTGTGTGTGTGAGAGTCTGAGTGGGTCTGTGAGTGGGTGTGTGAGGGTCTGTGTGTGGCTGTGTGGGGGTGCACAAGATTCTGAGTGGCCTGTGAGTGTTTGTGTGAGTGCCTGAGTGGGTCTGTGAGTGAATGCATAAGGGTCTGAGTGGGTATGTGAGTGGGAGAAAGAGATTGAGGGAGACATAGAGTTTTTTAGGCATTGAGGAATGATATACTTAGAATGAGATATTTCTGGACAAATTGAAAAGAAAAATATATTTGTCAATTAGAAAGACTGAGATCACCTTTCAGTATGAACCTTAAACGTTTGAGGTTTAAAAGAAATTAAAGAAGGAGAATGACCACTGGCACACCTGGAGTGGAAACCCTTAACTTTCAGTGTGAGGGCCTCTGACTGTAACCATAAGGCCATAGGTGACTCCTTACTGGATTGCTTCAAGAAATACCAATGACAGTCAAACATACACATGTGATTGGAAAGAAATGTGAATGTTCCATCACTAGGAAGGTTTAACAGTCAAATCATCAATAAATAAACAAACACACTGTTAAGCAATATAGGACTTGAACCTTCAGCCTTCTGAGTGACAGCACAGGACATATTAGGCCAAAAGTGACTCTGTTCCACTCTGCATACAAACATAACGATAACATTCATCCGAAACATCTTGCCAGTCTTACTCTTTAAAGTCAAAGCATGGACAGACCATTGCAATGACAATCTCTCTCTCTTACATCCAATTATAGGATGGAAGTGAGAGAGTGACAGGAGGGGGGGAGCCTGAAGGCCCCTGCAATCCTAGCCAGCTCCCTGCATTATGCGGGGCCAGCATTGCTCCTCCAAGCAGGAAGCTGCTTTTTATAGCAGGTCCCTGCTTGCAGGAGCAATGTTTTCATCTGTCTTCCCCGCACGCATATTTAGGTGCAGGGAAGACAGATGGAAACTCCACTTTCTGCAAGTGAGAGCTGTTTGACAGCTCTCACTTACAGAAGGCAGAGTTTGTTTCCTTTTGCTTGGTGGGAGTTATCAACTCCCACCAAGCAAAAGCAAACAACTATGTCCCAGGGTGGGCAGGAGCCAGCCCTTGGGATTGGGAGTCCCCAGGGCCATCATTGGCTCCACGAGGGGGCAAGCACAGCTCCCCTCCAACAGCAAATTTAGCCCTGGGGGATAGTGGTCCACAGGGCTGCGAGGGTCTAAAATTGACCCTTTTTCTTTTTTTTTCATGTTTGCCACTGGGAGGGTTTTGGTCCCTGGGGCCACGGGGGCCATGCACCCCTGCATAAGATTTAACTAGAGCCCTAGGGAGGTGTCAGTCCCTGGGGCTTACGGAGGTCATGCGGCCCTCCTGCATTCAAATACAAACAAGCCCCAGGGAGGTGGCGATCCTTGGGTCTGCCGGGATTGGGGCGTGTGACTGGGGTGAGCCATGCAGCCCCCATGCATTCTCTTTCATGAAAGCCCTGCGGAGGTGATGGTTCCCAGGGCTACGGAGGGGCCTCATGGACCCACATTATATTTCAGTAAAGCCCCAGGGAGGTGGTGGTCCCGGGGGTAGTAATAATCCCAGGAGGGGGGCCCATGCAACCCCTTCTTATTTTTTTATATGCCCCCAGGACCTAGCCAACCAGACCACACTTGATTTAAAAAAAAAAGTTTGCGGCAATTCTGTGCATTCACAGCAAAATGTTTTTAAAAGTGCTTTTGAGAGTTAGACTAGGATTGAAATTCACATCCAAAGTTTAAAGGCTATCCACAAATACTAGAGCTCAAGTAATCTTTAGTGGCGAGGGTTGATGGTTTGCTGTCTGAACTCCACTTCTAATTGTCTAGGCTCTTGAACCACTGTAGTCAGCTGTGGTAAACATAAAAGGTACCTTTCTAGCAAGAGAATTCTGAGGCCTTACTCTACTGACCTTATCTCATACTCACAGACCTCAAGCACTCCATCCACCACTTACTATCACTAATCACAGCAATGTCTGCCTTCTCAGGGGATAGAGTAAAGTGGGAGCAATGTGAGGCCCTCCCTGTGTCTACAGCTAAATCTAGGACAACAAAAGAGGGGAATAATTCCACATAGGTGGTGGAATAGCTCAAATATTTAGGAATCTTGAAGAGGAGAGGCATAACACGGAAGGCAGAAAATGCCTACTCCCACTGATATTAAAATCCTTTGCCCAATAGTCCAGTCTCAAACTCTCCCTCTGGGGCAGAGATCAGATCATCACAATGACGAGGTCCCTAGATTTGATTATTTATTATTTAAGCCCTCACTTTAAATCCAGAAAAAGTTCTTCATAGTCATTATGGGAGACGTCTTCTCCTTTATCTTTGGTTCAATTAAGTTAAACCTTAAAGTCAGAAAAGTAGGTGTGGCTACTTAATGTGGTGGGATGGATTACCATATGTATAACCCTACTACCTGGCCCATCAACTATCTTAATTAGCAAATGATGACACTCACTCTCAATACAATTCACTGTGGGCCAAGATGGAATGAGCTTTGAGATAAACTATCAGGCCAATGGGCTATTGAGCACTCAATTCTATATTTCAATCTATCCTCATGGCACGGAGGACATTTCAATAGAAAATAAAAATGGTCTCTCTGATCTACACCCTCACTGTTCTCTGGGAAAAAGCTGACTGTTCAATGGATATAGTTAATGTAAGGGGCATTCCCAGGCTGCAGCAGGCATACTTTAGAAAACATAATGATTTATGGTCGGATAAATTTGTTCAAAGACCTCCACAATAACTACAACCTACATCTCACACAGCAGGGCAAACAAAGACAATTGTCCCACAGTCTCAGGAAAAGACTGTTGTACAAACAAGGTGATAGAATAAATGCATGAATTAATCCATCCACAGACAATTGCTCTGGGCTGCATTTTAGACTCTTGTTTTTCACTCACTGGTCTATTCTAGATGGTTACCATCCTTATAAAACACTCAGCATCAACTGACCAACACAGAAAGCTAACAACACCACACCCTAAATAATGGATTCTTGAAACATAAGAGCAATGATACATGACATAATGACAAAGCATGAAGAGAAATTGGTAGAGGAACACAGGGGACTAATAACTGAAGTTAAATGAGAACAACTACGTTAATATGGGTCATTGGGTACAAGTAACAATGTTCCACTGTCAAACACAAGCTTTATTCGATCAACCGATCATCAAAGCAATACAAAATAAATATCATCATAAAAATATAAAATGCAGTTTCATTTTAAAATCATAATACCAAATAAGAAGACCACCTCCACTGGCCCATCTAAAAAATCTCATCCAGTCTTTCTTAAAAACCATTGCTGATATAAAAGTTGCGTATACGCCATGCTGACAATAAATATTTGCTAACAGCATATATTAAAACTTTGGAGCAATGGGTTTCTAAAAGCCTCAAAGCTAATGCACATTTCCTTATTCACATTTCCCGACACATATTGCGGATCCACTTGGACCTAGGAGATGAATATGCAGGACAGAAAAACATGAAATGTTTAACTGTTTCAGAGGTGGTACCACACACGGGACATATATTGTTTATTACGTTTGTATCCCATCTGCACATCAAGGTCTTCAATGGCAAGGTCCCAAAGCAGAATCTAACATATAGGCTTTTGCCTAAGGTGTCAGGTATAATGTCTAGATTGAGTTCAAACTGTGGGTACCACTTGATGTCAATAAATAGATTGGTTAAACGACCACAAGATTTACGATTAATGGTATTGTTCCACACATGAGACCAATGGACACGCTTCAGCACTTTTAGATGGACTTTCTCAAGTTTATGGGGATTCTCCCAATAGTCTCCCAACCCCAATTTCTTAAACCAACTAGATACATGCTTGACCCATGGAGTTGAGGCTGAGTTGGGGCATGTTAGCAAATCTAGAAGAGAGACCTTATAAACATCTAATTCTGGAACGGTCCATAGCCTTACCCATTATAAGAGAGGTCTTAGAATTATCAGGTCGACTATCCGTTTTAGTCCCAGATCTAGAAACAAAGGAGACAGTGGAGTACTAGGAGGGCAAGCACATAAAGCCCTCGGAAAGCTATTCTCTCCGATGGTTAACCCATTGCTGTCAGAAAAGTCCCAGACCTCCGCACCATACACAGCAGCTCCCTGTGCCTTAGCGACATAGATCTTGATAGCTGGGGAGATCGTTTTTACCATCGTACTCCTGTAGAAGCGCAAGATGGATGCTGCACTATGATGTAAAAGACAAGTACTTTTGTTAATTTGTTCTTCCCAGTGTAGGTTATCAGTAAGCCTTACACCTAGATAATCAATAAAACTGACCTTATCCAAGGGATCGCCATCTAGATTAATAGTACACTTCTTCTGCATCCCAGAGCGCAGGGCCATCAGCTTAATTTTCATGGAATTTAGCTCTAAGCCATAATCCCGACAGAATACATTGAATCTGTCAATAAGGATTTGTAAGCCCATAGGGGTCTTAGAAATAAGAAGTGAGGCATCTGCAAAAAGAAGAATTGGAATCTTTTGTGCGCCTAATGTGGGTGCATCGCTCTGACATGCCATCATAACCGGAACCACCTTGTTAATAAAGATGGAAAACAATAGCGGTGCCAACACACATCCCTGACGAACACCCCTGTTTATGGGGATTTTGTCTGTCAGTTCTCCTCGGTTGCCCCATCGTACTTGTGCATATGTTCCTTCGTGCAGGCGCTTTAATAATAGGATTAAATTGGTTGGGACCCCTATTCTATGTAAGACTACCCACAGCTTCTCCCTTGGAACCAGGTCAAAGGCTGATTTCAGGTCGACGAAAGCAACATATAAGGGCTGTTTTGCAAGAGCAGTGTATTTCCAATACAGCACGGCCAGCCTGAAGACCTGATCCACTGTACTGATTCTGGGTCGAAACCCTGCCTGGAGGGGAGAAATAATTTTGGGTTTCTTCGCCCATCTCATTAGTCTCCCTAAAAGTTGTTTAGCAAAGATTTTTTGCAGATTGTCTATAAGACTGATAGGCCTATAATTTGCTGGAAGATTTGCATTACCCTTTTTATAAATAGGAATGATCTTGGCACCCTTCCAAGTTGTGGGTATCTGCCCTCATTTAGTAAAAGTGTGTTGATGTACCAGGTCCATATTGATGGCTCGGATCTGTAAAGATCCCCTGGGATCTTGTCGGGACCTGGTGTTTTACCAGATTTTAACGAACAAATTGCCTCAGCAGTTTCTTCTATAGAGAAACTGATATGGATCTCAGTATCCAATAGACCCCCTCCTAGGAGAGCGGTTGGAAGTTCCATGTCTTGCGGGGAGCCAGAGTCTTGTCCCACATCATATTTAACGAGGGCCATATAAGTATCAATTTTATCATAGAGGCATGAAAAATGTTCCACCCATCTTTCGGGTTGTATATGATTCCTTAAACTGGTCCTACCCCCTTTCTCTGTCTTGGACAGCAATTCCCAGAACAACGTATTACTATTAGATTCTTTCGCATCTAACAACTCCTGCCAAATTGAGTCCTCCCAAGATTATTTTGCTCTTAAAATTGACTCCTTGTGTATGCGTCTGGCTTACTGAATTTCCCCTGGGGTCCCTTTCATGATGGCATTTTTTACCCCTGTCTTAGCCCTGGAACATGATTCATCAAACCAATTATTGTTTGCCGTGGTCCCTCCTTGTTGTCTTGCCCCAACCTTCCTATAAAAGATATTTTGGAGTTTAACAACCATGGTTTCATGTATGCGAAGAAATGGAATATCCTTAAAGTCGTAGTCTTGGTAAGGTGCCAGATTGTCTAAAAAGGATGAGTAAATCTTACGTAACAAATAGGGGTTCGACTCCACCTTCGGCCACCTAACCTTCATGGATAAATTCTTCACAGTGGGAGTAGGGGCCATAGTAATTTGATTGTTCGGAGTTCTACAAAATACGTCCCCAGAAATAGACAGTACCAGCGGATAATGATCGCTCTCACATCTGAAATCCACCTTCATATCTCTCAGCTGGGGCCACAATCTTACATCAACTAAGAAAAAATCAATTACACTTGTGATTATGCCTTGCTTAAATGTAGGTGCAATGTCCGGGTCGGAGGGCATACGGCCATTGCAGGCCCTAAGGCCATGCTTCAAACAAAGGGAAGCCAGCTGGGCCGCTACACGGGTACGAGGACAAAAATGATCAGAATTCAGTTGTGCAATCCCCCATATTTGAGCCTCCTCCTCCGTTAGACCACTAAGTAACACGGATGGTTCAAAGGTACAATTTACATCCCCAGCTATAACCAAGTGGGATGTTAATTGTGTGGTGTCTAAAAAGTCGAGGAGCTGGATTAAGGTCTGAGATTCTGCTCTGCATGAAACAGATTGAGCATAAACATTGATAAGGGTTATATTAAAGTTCTGTTGAAACGAAATTCGCAACCCCATCAAATCAACACAATCAAATTTTAAGATTCTTATATTCACATTGTAATCTTTTGTTCGATAGAATTAGCAGCCCCCCTTTTGCACAACCTGACGCCTTTTCAGATGGTTAAGCAGGTATATTGAAGGAAAGAAACCCATCTATGATGATTCTGTCCTCAACCCAGGTTTCTTGAAAGAGGCATATGTCTTGGGTGTTTACATATGAGCACCAATCCATATCATCCAGTTTCCTCCCAATGCCAGCTTGGTTCCATGACATTATTGATAAACCGTTAATAACAGGCATAGCACTATGTGTCTGTGGGACATCCTCTAGAATTAACTCGTTTGATAGTAAGACTGTTAGGGCTAATCATAGATGGCTTCTTTAGGCTACCCCCGCAGAAAGCTTCCTGGGCTATGGACAGTCATACAGACTTGGTCTGGGTGGGCTCAACGCACCCACGTTGATTCCTAGTAGAATTATGGGCCAAGTAACCATTGGCTGAAACCTGGCATGCATCGACTATTTCAAACTCAAGGATAATACCTTCCTTTTTTGTGGTCCCTGAGAGGGCGAGTGCGTACATCAAAGGCAATAAAATGCTTGACGAATGTCTTGTCATAGAACTCAATGGAAATTATATCATAATTTGTTTCCGGGGGGCTCCACCGTTTGACTTTGGAAATGCCCATGCGTATAACTGATAGGCAGCCCGTTGGTGCCGAAGCCAATGGATGTCCTTATTAACCCTGGGCTCATAGTCCTCTTTGAGCCCTGGCGACAACCTGGGGACGTTGTTCAGAAAAAGAGTATTGGACCCATGCTTGCTACATTGCTTTTTTGCCAGCATAGTTGAACCACTAAGGACTCTGAGGGGAAGGAATACAGATGGGTTCAGAGGTGGAAGGGGGTACTGGTAGACTACTGGTATTCAAAGAGGAACGACTCCCATACATCTAGGATTATCAACCTCTTTACACCTTCCAGGTTTCAAAGAGTTTAGGGGGAGAGGGAGGCAACCAATAGGGGCAACACAGTTTGTCGTAGCGGCCCCCTCAGAAGGGATGTGCTTGTTACCCGGTTGCTCATATATAGAATTGCCTACAGGACGTATTAGCTTCACATCGGGGTCATCTCTATATGCCCTTTTCCTTAGATGGTAAATAGCTTCTACCCCATGTGCCATCTTCGAATGTAAGTTCAAATCTGTTATTGTAGATCCACCCTTTCCCCCTTCCTCTCTTAGGAGACATTTGCATCCACACGGATTTGCTGGTCTTTCCTGCAAGAGTTTGGTCAATTGCTGTACCATGCTCTTGACTTCATCTAGTCTCTGCATAATAAGGGATATATTAATCTCGAAGGGGGGTTGCACCAAGAGGGGAGAGGAAGTAGGAATAGGTTGAAAACTAGTAGCCTCGATATCAGGCTCTACTGTAGGAGGTTCATAAGTCCTAAGTGGAACATCCTCCTCAGCTAGAGGCTCAAACCGATTTTTACAAGGTATATTTGGAATCACTTTTATCACTGGACTTAGTGGGATAGGTAAAATGGGTGTACTTCCTTCCTCTTCTACATGAGATAGCCCTTGTTTGGATGTATAATCAGTAGCAGCGACCTTTGATCTACAGAGTAGGGGGGGTAGTATTGGTTGTATTGGATAAATTCCCTCCATCATTAGGCAGAGTATCAGGGTCTAAATCTTGAACCTTGTTCTTCTTGTGACTAAAAAACTCTTGGATCCTTCTGGGTTGCAATAAGGTCTTCTTAGAGGGCATAGTTCCGTTAGTACCCGCTGTGCAATTTAAAATAGCCTCCACCTCCTCAAATACCTGATCTATTTCCTCAAATGGTTTGGAACCACTACCTTTTGGCTTGTTAATTGGCTTCAAGGGATGCTTTTTCTGTTTTTTGCAGTCAATCCGGGGTTCCAACAGGTCAACAGCTTTCCTCTTCCCCATGGGGCCGATAGGGATGGTGGCAGCCCAATTTGGATAAAGGAGTTTAAGACTTACTTGATTGCAGAATGCAGCAATAAAGAAGTGGGGCCCGGCCCGGCCTTAGTCGGACAAAGATGGGCGTAGAATGTTCCACTATCGTCTTCATTACCAACCCAGCACAAGCAATAATGTACCATTTACACACACACACACACATTCTTGAAAGTGCATGCACACACACTTGCATTACTGCCTCCATTTTGTACATTCCTAACTTTTGCCCAATAGGTATTCATACCAATCCTGAATGCTCAAAGTTGCTCCGCAAACAGCTACATCATACTATTGCAGTGCTGGGTAGATCCAACCTCTCTCTATACTGACAGTTATTTTCTTTACCGCCCTCTCGTTCTTGTTATTTTCTCCCATATCTGCAAACACCTCTCCACTCAACAGTAAGTACCTTCAGTCTGTTGCAGGTCTCCTTATTACATAAAGTGACACAGCTACCTTTAACTTTCTGCGCTTCTCAAAATCTAGACAAATTAGGGGGCATATTTATACTTGTTTTGTGCTGAATTTGCATCATTTTTTAATGCAAATTTGGTGCAAAATGAACTCCATATTTATACTTTGGCGCTAGACCCCTCTAGCACCAAATTTATGGAGTTAAACTAATTTTTTGGACGTGGAAACCTACTTTGCGTCAATGAGAAGCAAAGAAGGCGTTCCCGTGCAAAAAATGACTCTATGGCCTTAGAGCCTTATTTATCCCCGTGCTAAAATCATGCACTGGGGGGAGGAGGGGTCAAATAATGGTGAAAAGTTTGCTTTGCACCATTATTTAACACCTGGGTCATGGCAGGCGTTAGGGGACCTGTGGGCCTATTTCCATGGTGGGACACCATTGAATGAGCCCACAGGTGCCCTCCCAGCCCCAGGGACACCCCAACTCACACCAGAGGGACAGCGGAGGATGGGAAACCCTATCCTACGTACGTATAGGTAAGTACAGGTAAGTATTTGCATTTTTTTTTAAGGTGCGATTGGGGGCCCTGAAGTGAGCCCCCCTTACATGGCACTAGGCACAATGGCCATGCCAGGGGACCCTGGTCCCCAGTGCTGGCCATTGGGGTGGTGGGCATGACTCCTGTCATTTTTTCAAGTATTTCATTGAGCCAATAAAGCCAACTCGAGTGTATGGATGGGCTTTCAATTCTTGCACTAGGACTCCTTCTTACAACTAACCACGTCTCACCTTGTATTTCATACATCTTTCCACCCACTCTGAAACATCATCACCCATGCCAGGCCACCAAAGTTCCCCTTTTTTAGCTCCACCTTTTTTAAAGTCTAGCCTAAAGTCTGCTCATTCTCTAACAGAATGAGTGTAATTTTTAATCTCCTCAGAGTACAATGTCCTTTCACAACAACTCCATTTTGCAATGACAACTCATCCCTCACCTTACAAATAGTTGCAAAGTCATATGTAATGAATTCTTCTTCCACCTACCACTTTTTACCATAATTTGTACTTGTGACAAGCTAATAACGTTCTCTCCCACATCACTTCACTCCTTCACAGCAATCACATCCACATCAAGAATATAGATGGCTAAAATACTGAAAAAGTAAGTATATTGGTAATTATTGGTTTACTGTGCTTAACTCCAGATGTATACAGCTTGCCAATAGATATGTCCAAGCTACTCAGGTATGGACTTTAGCGTGGTAAATCTACACTTACGTTATACACTTGGTGGTTAATATTTTTGCTCTAATAGTCTTGTATTACAATGTAATGACATTGACTCCAAAATATTGTCTTATCATATCATTGTCAAAATATTGTGACTACAAAAATATTGAGGATGGAATTGCCAATGATAAGTCTTTCAGTTGTATGCTTTTAACAATAATATCAATGTTTATAGTATTGTCCTTTGTTATGTTTTAAATATCTAATTTAGAAATATAAATGGCATATTTGTATTTATAATAATATTTTGGGTTGTAAGATCCATTGGGGCTTTGGGTGGGTAGTGTTTACGTAAAATTTAAGCTATTAAAGGTAATTTAATATTCTCTGTTAATGTTTATATTGTTATTTATTTATATGATCAATTAATTATTATCTTATACATGCAGTTTTTATTTTTTTCAGTTTGTGCGGTTTGTCGATGAATTGGATGGGTAGCATTTCACTCAATATATACACTTAGGAATACAATTTGAAGATTGAATTACGTATGTTACCTATTTAATTTGCAATTATTTTTCCATGTTTATTTAACTTGTAATTATCTTCCAAATTTGATATTCATTTTTTCCAGGTTTTATGGTTTATAAGTGAATAATATGTAGATTGGTATACAAAAAAACTACATTATTAAATTTCAATCGATTGTTACGTTAGATTTTAGAACTGTGAACAAATTATTTTCATGTGAGTATCATAATCTATATTTTAACAAATATTTTAATATTTTATATTTTTGAGGTTTGTGGGTTTTGAGTGGGCTTGGGTGGATAGTGTTTTCATATAAAAAAGTATCTTAATTATCATTAAATATTTATAGTCTATGTTTGTTTTATATAAAATAATTTATTGAATGATTTAGAGGAAATTAAGACGTTTTAATGAAATATTAGTGCTAAAAATTGTTGTGGTACACTAGCACTTCCGAGAGCTTGATCCCAATAAGGTGCTGTTGCATGCAACATTTAGACTTATTTGGTTATATTCATTACATCTTTGAATATTAAGTTTGCAATAACTGCTCGTTAAATGTCGCATTTATTATAACCAATGCGTGTTGAGTATGCACATTGTATCTCACCTGCTAAACTCATGCTAACTGTAATTGCTAAAACATGTGCTCTTCACAATGTAATCTGTCATGAACATGTGCAACAATCAGGAGGATAATTGCTCATTTCCTTAACAAGCAACCAACTGCCTTTCCACCTGCTCCAACTGTAACTGCCAAAACATGTGTTCTTCACAATGTGATCTTTATTGAACATGTGCCAAGATCAGGAGGATAATTGCTCACTTCCTTAACAAGCAACCAACTGCCAAAAGGTACGTGTGCACATTAGATTATTAAAGGATGCTTGTGAGTCTGAGGCCTTGATTGGCTTCGTACCTATTGCTCCACTCACCTGTCTCCAGTCAAGTCAAGTTCTTTGTCCTCTAGCCTGCCTCCAGTCAACTTTCGGTGCAAGTCAAGTTCCTTGTCCTCCAGCCTGCCTCCAGTCGAGTTCCAGTGTTCCTCATTCTCCGATCAGCTTCCATTCGAGTTCCAGCATTTCTATTTCTCCTGACAGCCTCCAGTCGAGTCCCAGCAATCCTCGCCCTCGGAACAGCTTCCTGCGGATTCCCAGGTCTCCTGTTCCATCTTCTGCAGATGATCCCATATTTCGTGTAAAAGAGAGAAAATAAGAAAGGTGGGAAAAAAACCATTCTGGGTTCTTCTGAAATTTTCAAGCAAGTAATTTAATTCCAAGTTAAAGAAAGATTAATCACTTAATGAGCGCTGCACTAAAATCAATGAAACAAAACAGAGCTCTGTCTTTTAAATAATTTATGACAATAAGAACTAGCATGATCTATCACTTTGGTGGGAATCCGAGATACCGCTAAACACACATTAAGGAAAGATGTATTTACTGTAACAAACGGTCACCTGAGAATTAGGAAATTGGAATTAGAGCAAGTTTATCAAAACTATTGTTGGCAAGAGATTAAACAATTATAGGTATGGTCTAGAATTATATGAATGTAATTTGGAAGACTCCCCAAATGTAGGTACTTCCCCCAATATTTGTGTTATTGATGTTAGTAAATCTGTCAATCTGTTACCTCCCTTAATATATATGTATGCTGCCTAATATTTGTGGGACTGGAGATAGAATAGTAAATCTGACCTTCCAGAATTCATGCACCTTCCCTAATATTGGTAAGACCAGAGACAGATGCCCTTATTACGAGTGAGGGGCTGGGAAGGATATAAATATTGCAGCTTTTAAAATCATATTTCACAGGGCACGGAATTTAAAATGTGCAATAGTTATTGATGATTACAAGATGTGCCCTTTATTATGAGGCATAACATGCACAATTAGTATTCAAGACACCAAATTTCACATGCTTAGCCTTTTTTACAGGCCTTTTTTACCGATACATTTTGGTAGGTTTAACCTGCTGGAATGTATCAGGGGAGGACCCCGAGGGTGTGACAATTATCACACAACTCATAATTCTGACCGCTTCCACAAATATATACATTTTCCCCAGTGTTAGAATAGTACATTTGACCGTCCAAAATTTATGTAATTTTACCAATGTTGGTGGGACTGCAGTGTGATTAGTAAACCTAACTCTCCAAATACATGCACTTTTCTCAATGTTAGCTGAACTGGAGTTAGAATGAAAAAAGTGGCCCATTCAAATAGATGAACTCTCTTCAGTTTGTTTTGGTCTAGAATGAGAATATTGAATCTGACCCTCCAAATATAAGCATTTTCCTCAGTAATTGCGGGACTGGAGTTAGCATAGTATATCAGAAGTGAACTTTCTTCAGTTTATACTGGACTGGAGTTACAATAGGTAATCTGATTCTCCCTCCATCCCTTCCCCCCAAAATATATAAACTTAATATTTGTGAGTCTAAAGTTAGAATAGTAGACCTAATGCCAAAATGTATGCACTTCCTCTCTGTTTGTAGTATGGGAGTTAGAATATTAAATATGAACTCACCCAAACATATATACTGTTTATTGCCATGGAGTTATCTTAACAAATTAGATCCCCAAATCAAATTATATATTTTTTAATGTTTGCAGAATTAGTATTGCTATATTATTTATTTTTATTTTGTTTTGTTTTATTTCTGTTCATTGGAGTTTATATACGTTCAAGTTTATTTATAAAAAAATTATGAAAGTGTAGAAATGTTATAAGTTATTATTTATTTATATTTAGTGGTTGCATAAATGTGCTTTGAGAAATATCTACCTATTTTTAAACTTGTGGCCCAATTCACAAAGGTAAACTCAGATTTAAGTTATGTTTTATACCTTTTGGTTTTCACAAAGGTAACTTACTAGTAGTAACTTTACTTCTAGTACATTAATTATTAGTAAAGTTACTACTATGAGGTTTACCAGAAGTAAAGTTCCTCGTAGTAACTTACCTTTGTGAATATGAATAGGTGTGAAACTTAGGCTTAAGTTTACTACTTAAGTCTAGGTTTACTACGTTTTGGTATTCACAAAGTAAGTTACTATTAGTAACTTTACTAGTAAACCTACTACTAGTAAAGTCTCTAATAAAGTTACTAATAGTACAATCACTAGTAGTAACATTACTAGTAGTAACATATCTTTGTTAATACCAAAATGTAGTAAACGTACACTTAAATCTAATTTTACTACTTTTCAGTATTTACAAAGGAACATGGCTGCTAGTAACTTTATTGCTAGTAAACCTAGTAGTATTAACGTTACTAGTAAAGCAATTACTAGTAGTACGTTTTAGAAATGGGGTCTTTGGTTGGCAGCCAGGTTACCCCCTGTCCAAACAAGGACGCTCACTTTAGTCAGGGCAAGTCACACACAATCCAAATTATCCTGTGCCCACCCTCTGGTAGCTTGGCACTGAGCAGTCAGGCTTAACTTAGAAGGCAATGTGAAAAGTACTTGTGCAATAAATCATTCAATAACACAGTAGAACACCACAAAAATACACCACACAATATTTAGAAAAATATATAATATTTATCTAATAAGATGCAGGTCAAAACGATCAAGATTCAATAAGTATACGTTGAGATATCATTGTAAAAATGACATAAAGTGTCTTTAGTCTTTAAAAAGCAACAAGTGTCTCTTGCAAGCACAAAGTACCTGGTTTGCATTCAAATTCTCTGCAAGGGACCGCAGAGGAGGAGTTGCGTGGAAAACAGGGAGGTGTGCGTTGATTTTTCCGGCGTACACAGACGATGCGCCATTGAGTTTTCATGCAGGTCAAGCTTTGATTTGATTCCCAGTGCAGACACTGGGATCCTCTTAGAGTTGCGGGGTTTTCGGATGCCCCGGGGTTGATGTGTTGAAATCCAGGGCACGCAGGATGAAGTGACAGGGGCTGCGTTGATCCGGTAGGCATTGCGTGGAAATTTCTGCTGCATGGCAGGCACTGCGTCGATTCCTCTCAGGAAGTCAGGGTGCCTTGTCCCATGTGTCGAATTTCCAGTCACAATGCTGGCGATGTGTCATTTTCCTCTTTGGAAAGTCGGGCTGCGTCGATGCGGTTTGGCGATTTTCTCACCATGACGCAGGCTGTGCGTTGTTTCTTGCAGGCTCTGCATCGAGTTTCAGCGCACAAGGAGTTCTTTTGCCGGAATGAAGTATTTTTGGACCTGAGACTTCAGGGAACAGGAGGCAAGCTCTATCCAAGCCCTTGGAAAGCACTTCTCAGCACAGCCAGAAGGCAGCCAGGCAGCAGGGCAACAGCAGGGCAGCAGTCCTTTGCAGAAAAGCAGTCAGATGAGTCCTTTGGGCAGCCAGGCAGTTCTTCTTGGCAGGTTGCAGGTTCTGGCACTGGGATTCTTCACCATTGGTATCGTGTCCAAAAGTGTCTGAGTTGATAGGGTCAGAGATCCTGCTTAAATACCCAAATCTGCTTTGAAGTGGGGCAGACCTCAAAGAGTAGCTTAGGAGTGCACAAGCTCCCCTTTCATTTCCATCCTGTCTGCCAGGGTCCCAGTAGGGGGTGTGGCAGTCCTTTGTGTGAGGGCAGGCTACTGTCCTTTGACATGTAAGTGTCAGGCCCTCCACTCCCAGGCCAGGAAGACCCATTCAATTTGCAGATGTGTGCTAGTGTGACTGAGCATCCTGTGTTTGGGGTTTGTCTGAGTTGAATGCAGAAGGGAGCTGTCAACTAACCCAGCCAGAAATGAATTGTAAGGCACAGAAGGATTTAAGTGCAGAGAAATGTCCACTTTCTAAAAGTGGCATTTCAAAATTAGTAATATTAAATCGAACCTCACCAGTTAGCAGGATTTTGTATTACCATTCTGTGTCACAGTGCCCTTTCCTCAGGGATCTGCAAGCTGCTGAACAAAAGGCCCACCTCCCGGAATCACCAACTCAGAAAGCTATCAGAGCACAGAGTTATGATGAAGCGAGGCGGGGGAAGGGAATTAGGGTAGGGAACTGCAGGGAGAGGGATCTGAAAAGAAATGGTTAGAACAAATATGCATATACTCATTCATAACAGTATAAACGCACCAATAGACTCTTGAATAAAGGCGTCTCCGTGATATTAGATTAAGAGCCTTTGTGAATTGGGCATAGCCCCTTCTTTGAATCATGGAACAAGAACAAACTGCAACTTCTAAACCTAGAGATGGCAAGAGCTTTGGACTATGGTCATACTCTGAATATACTCATTCATAACAGTATAAACTTACCAATAGATTCTTGAATAAAGGCGTCTCCGTGATATCAGATTGAGACCCTATGTGAATTGGGCGTAGCCCCTTCTTTGATTCATGGAACAAGAACAAACTGCAACTTCTGAACCTAGAGATGGCAAGAGCTTTGGACGATGGTCATACTCTGAATATCAATCATGTAACAACTATGCATTCATAACATGAACGTTTGATCTCAGCCTAGAAATCCTCAAAGACATAAATATGTATCTCACATATTATGCTTCCAAAAAAACAATGAAACTATAATTTGTTTATCTCCAAAACGTTCTCACATTTACTACTAAGGTCTGAAAGTTTTACTCATTCAACTTGAAGCGCATTGTTCGTTGGGCAGAAGCACCTTGTTTGTTGTTCATGAAGCGCTTTGATCATCATACATGAAGCGCTTTGTTCATTATGCCAGAGAGCGATTTTACTTGCTTTGTCTCAAGCCCTACGCTTATTATGCTAAGGGGCGCTTTACTCATGTGGCCTGAAGTGTTTTGATCCTCGTGCCAAGACCGCATTACTCAAGTGGCCTGAAACGCTTTGATTGTCGTGCCAAGGGACGCTTTACTCTTAGGACCTGAAGCGCTTTGCTCATTGTGCTAAGCGGGCGTTTTACTAATGTGGCATGAAGCGCTTTGACCGTCATGCCAAGGTCGCTTTAGTCGTGTGGCCTGAAACACTCTTGATTGTTGTGCCAAGGGCGCTTTACTCGTGTGGCCTGAAGCGCTTTGATTATCGTGCCAAGGGCGCTTTACACGTGTGGCCTGAAGTGCTTTGCTTGTTGTGCTAAGGGGTGCTTTACTCATGTGGTCCGAAGCGATTTGATCATCGCGCCAAGGCCGCTTTACTCGCTTGGCCTGAAGCTCTTTTATTGTCGTGCCAGGAGCACTTTACTCTTTGGACTGAAAGCGCTTTGCTCGTTGTGCTAAGGGGCACTTTACTTTTAGAAGTAACAACTCCTTTCAAGATTGGGCTCATTAAGACCTTACAGCTACGAGTACGACCTACTCGTATCTGAATTCCCCATGGAAACAAGGATACTCCGATTTGCGGTCAATCTGCCATGCAGGAAATCTGCTCTTCTTCAGAGGAACCCCCAAGAGGTCTGACTGCATCGAAGTCTTCAAAATAGTGAGCAATGAGCTTGGGTGTGGCTGGGCTTTATAGGCCTGCCACACTCCAAGCTGGCCGCTGCCTCTAGAAACCTGGAAATTGTAGTCCATTCTTAGAATAGCACTTATAAGTGCATCTTGTCCACCAATGTCCTGACCCTGCAGCTACATGAGCTTTACCACAGGGCAGGCGATGCTGATGACCACTTCTAGAACAAGAGGGGATGACAAGTGGTGTGCATGAAGTGCTGCAAATATGCGCAGCGGAGTTTCGGGGGGGGCCTGGAGCCCGCACAGCCTTATTCCTGACATTACACCCCTCTCCCAAGCGCGGTCCAGGGCCCGGCATATCAGGATGGAAGAGATGAAAGTATCGCACCAAACGTGATGCATGGACATGTCTTGCAGGTTCCCATGAGTCATTTTCCGGTCCGTATCCCTTCCAGGACACTAAGGTGGTCATTCTGACTGCGGCGGGCGGCGGTCGCCGCCCGCCATGCGGTTACCGCCGAATGACCGCCCCGCGGTCAAAAGACAGCAGCGGTCATTCCAACTTTCCCGCTGGGCCGGCGGGCGACCGCCAAAAGGCCGCCCGCCGGCCCAGCGGGAAAGCCCCTGCAACGAGGAAGCCGGCTCCGAATGGAGCCAGTGGAGTTGCAGGGGTGCGAAGGGTGCAGAGGCACCCGTCGCGATTTTCACTGTCTGTAAAGCAGACAGTGAAAATCTGTATGGGGCCCTGTTAGGGGGCCCCTGCACTGCCCATGCCAGTGGCATGGGCAGTGCAGGGGCCCCCAGGGACCCCACGACACCCGTTCCTGCCATCCTGGTTCTGGCGGTGAAAACTGCCAGAAACAGGATGGCGGGAAGGGGGTCGGAATCCCCATGGCGGCCCTGCAAGCAGCGCCGCCATGGAGAATTCCCTGGGCCAGGGGAAAACCGGCGGAAAACCGCCGGTTCCCCTTTTCTGACTGCGGCTTTACCGCCGCGGTCAGAATAGCCCAGGAAGCACCGCCAGCCTGTTGGCTGTGCTTCCGCTGCCCTCCGCCCTGGCGGTCAGAGACCGCCAGGGTTGGAATGAGGGCCTAAGTGCCAATGGGAAGATCCATGACACCTGGAGCCTAAGATAGATCGCACCTCATACTCCCAATGACCTTGGACTAATAGAGGAGTAGGTTGTGTGACACTTGAGGGTCAAGCAGGTTTAAGAAGTGAAGTGTGAAATACCGGATTAATTTTCAAGGACGATGACAATTTTAATTTATATGTTACAGGGTTCACTTGTTGCAGAACTTCATAGGGCCCTATGAATTTTGAATGAAACATATATTTATTTTTTAATACAAAGTTTTCTGTGGATAACCAAACTCTATCTTTGTCCGTATACTGAGGACCAGGCTGGTGTTTTTTGTAATATTGCATTTTATATTTTGTCTTTGCTTGGTGAAGATTTGTTTGCAATTGTGAATGTATCTCTTTCATGTGTGTTAACATGTCCCTGACTGCTGGAGTGGTTTGAGTAGAAGCAGGTAGCGTAACTGGCAAAATGTGCGGATGACGCCCATATAAACCATAGAAAGGAGCTGAGTTTATTGAAGAGTGGTGAGAGTTGTTATAAGCCAGTTCTGCAAGCCACAAGAGAACCAGCCAGGTTTTAGGAGATTTTGTTGCATAACATCGTAAGTATTGTTTTAGAGTTCGGTTTAGTCTCTCTGTTTGACCATCCGTTTGTGGATGATAACTAGTGGATGAAGTCGAATCAATTTGTGAAGCCTTGCACTATTGCTGCCAAAAACGTGCAGAAAATTGTGTTTCTCTATCAGAGAGGATGACTCTTGGAAGTCCATGAAGGTGAACAATGTTTTCTAAGATGATAGTTGCTAAGGTGTTGGAGGTTGGGAGACCTTTACATGCATTTGGTATGACTATCAACCACCACTAAAATGGTTGTAAATTGCTTTACTTGAGGAAGGCCAGTAATAAAATCCATAGAGATATAGTCCCATGGATGATTGGGAACGGATAGAGGTATCTATAGACCTTTGGGCTTGCTATGTTCGCTTTTGCACATACTTCACATGTTTGTAACATTTGCTTCAAGTCATGAACAAATGTAGGCCACCAAAAATACCTTTTCATGAGTTCTAGTGTTTTTTAAGGACCTGGATGACCTGCCAGAGGATGACTATGCAACCAATGAAAAGCTGTCTCTCTTAACTCCTCAATAGGCAGGAATACTCAAGATTCGTGTAGAGGTCGGCCTTGTTGAATGGACCTTTTGGTGTCTTGTTGTAACAACTCTTGCCACTTGGTGATGTGAAAATTATTACGAATGAGATCAAAGAACTTCTCAGCTGCTATTAAACACAACACTTTTGAAGGTGTTATAATAGGCATGGGTTTTTGTTCAGTATGTGTGATCGAAGAATCTTGCCTAGACAATGCGTCGGGCTTACGATTATCTACTCCTGGTCTAAAAGTCACTATGGAATCAAACTCTTCAAAGAATAGCATCCATCTCAGTTTGCCTGGGAGTTAGTAGTCTGGCAGAGCTCATAAATTGTAAGTTTCTATGGTCAGAGTATACAGTTCTGGTGTGTTTTGCTCCCAATAGATAATGTTTCCATTCTTTGAAAGCATTCCGAATTACTAGTAATTCTTTTTCTACTATAGTGTAATTCTGTTCGGCTTCATTCAGTTTTCCTGACACATATGCTATGGGGTGCAATTATTCAGTTTCTCAGTGACGTTGGGATAGGATGGCCTCAACAGCGACATCGGATGCATCGGCTTCCACAATGAATGGTTCCTCCACATTGGGATGAGCTAGAATTGGAGCTGAAGTAAAGGCCTTTTTTAAGTCTTGGAATGTTTCCTCTGGCTCTTGTGACCAGTTGAAGATGGTCTTTTTCCTTAGCAAGTTGGTAATTGGTGCTACCTTTTGGGAGAAGTGAGGGATAAAGCGTCGATAAAAATTTGCAAAGCCCAAAAAACATTGGATGTCACGTACTGATTTTGATGTGGGTGATTCTGATATTCTGCTTGAATTTTTCTTTCAGTCATTTGCATGCCGTCAGGTGTTAAAATGACTCCCATAAATTCAACCTCTTTGGTATGGAATTCGCATTTACTTAATTTGCAAAACAAATAATGATTTCGTAGAGTTTGTAATACCTTTTTTACATGTTCTTCATGTATTTCTTCAGAGTTTGAATAGATCAATATATCGTCAATATAAACAATGACAAAGATGTCTAGGTATTCTCTCAGAACATCGTTTAGGAAATATTGGAAAGCTGCTGGGGCATAACATAGACCAAACGGCATCACTAGATACTCAAAGAGACAATAAGGAGTTTTAAAAACCATTTTCCACTCATCTCCCTCTCAAATTCGAACTAGGTGATAAGCACCTCGTAAGACAAGTTTGGTGTAAATAACGGTGGATTTTACCTGGTCTTACAAGACTAGTATGAGAGGTAGTGGATACTTATTTTTAACAGTGATCTTGTTTATTGCTCTAAAGTCAATACAAGGTCTCAATTCACCATAAGCTTTGGGTACAAAAAACAGCAGAGAAGCCGCTGGAGATTGTGATGACCGAATTAGCTCATTGGCTAAGCATTGATCAAGGTATTCTCACAGGACTTGATTTTCTTTCTCTGATAATGCATAGATTCTACAATTTGGTATTTTGGCGCTGGATACAAGGTCGATCTGACAGTCGTATGGCCTGAGAGGTGGCAACGAGCTTGCTTTCTTTTCACCGAAAATGTCAGTATTTTCTGAATACTGTGGTGCCAGATCAATTTCCTTCTTGACTGCAGTAGCAATAGAGTGTTGAAGATTTCCTTCTTTGTCTCGTCTTGGTTGAAGACATTTTTTTAAGCACGAGGAAGAAGAAAAACGCTATACCTGGTTGAGCCAGTCTATACATGGATTGTGTAACATTAACCACGGCATTCCTAAGATAGAACCCTATTAGGTTGCTTGGATTATATTGAAGCAAATTATCTCACAGTGGTTCAGATTCCCATCATCTTTGCAAATCATTTGCATTCGTGAGGTTTGTTTAGTAACGGGACCTCCTGCCAATTCACTACCATCAACTGCATAAACAACTTCAGGAACCTTTTTCTTGACGCTGGGTATATGCAAGTCTGGTGCAGTTTGTTGGTCCACAAAATTTGCTGTTGCCCCTGAATCAATTAGAACTTGTACATTATGTCTTTTTCCCTGTACAGTCAGTTGTACTAGAATTCGAAAATGTTTGACATAACGATTTGTGCAAGAACACACTGAAGGGATTGTCAATTTGCCCAAGAGGTCCCCTTCATTTTTTCTTGGGCACTTTAGTTTTCCAAAGCAATCGCTATCTTTTCCTTTGTCACAAATGTTGGATCAATGTTACCTTTGGGTTTCTTTTGACATTCCTTTATGAAATGACCCTTTTTCCACAGTACAGACACTGTCCGTTTCTTCGTCGCATGTCTTTCTCCTCTTTCGTCAATTATGGGCGAACAGTTCCGATATCCATCAGTTCTATAATAGGATCTGAGGACAACCGAAGGTGTCTGGACCTTTCCATTCGCCAGTTGGGTTTTTCCCATTTTTTCGTTACTCCTTTTCTTTCTGAGAGTCTATGATCTATCCGCAGGGTTAGATTAATTAAATCAGTGCAAGTTTTTGGTTGCGGTTCAACTTGGGCCAATACGTCTTTCAGTTTGTCTTTTAGCCCTTGATAAAATACTGCTGACCTTTTTTCCTCTGGCCAAGCGGTTTCCACTACTAACCGGTTGAAGTGTGACAAATACGTTATCCTTGGCGTAATTCTAGTAACTCTTTGTCTGCAGACATAGTTATTGCGCGCCTGTCAAATACCTTTTCAAATTCTTCTACAAAAAGATAGCAATTATACAAAAGGGGACTGTCTAATCGGGCTAATGGCACTGCCCAAGTAGCTGCATCAACATTCAAATAGGATGTAAGGAATACAATTCTAGATTGTGCGTCCGGAAAGGCACTGGGACGACACGTAAACTGTAGTTCCACCTGTGTGAGAAAAACTTGAACCTTATTGGGGTCCCCAGAAAACGTTTCTGGTGCAGCTAGAGGAATCTGTGTCAGCACGTTCACAGCTATGTTAGTAGGTGTGGAAACGGTAGGACGAGACTCAGATTCAGAACCATCCACCTTACTCTGTAACTGGGTTACTTTGTTAACTAAATCGGCTATTCTGTCACAGTGCCCTTTCCTCTGGATCTGCATGCTGCTAAACAAAAGGCCCACCTCCCGTCGTCACTAACTCCGAAAGCTATCAGAGCACAGAGTTATGATGAAGTCAGGTGGGGGGAAGGGATTTAGCGAAGGGAACTGCAGGGAGAGAGATCTGAAAAGAAACGGTTAGACCAAATATGCATATACTCATTCATAACAGTATAAACTCACCAATAGATTCTTGAATAAAGGCGTCTCCGTGATATCAGATTGAGACCCTATGTGAATTGGGCGTAGCCCCTTCTTTGATTCATGGAACAAGAACAAACTGCAACTTCTGAACCTAGAGATGGCAAGAGCTTTGGACTATGGTCATACTCTGAATATCAATCATGTAACAACTATGCATTCATAACATAAACCTTTGATCTCAGCCTACAAGTTCTCAAGGACTTAAATATGTATCTCACATATTATGCTTCCTAAAAACAATGAAACTATAATTTGTTTATCTCCTAAACGTTCGCACATTTACTACTAAGGCCTGAAAGTTTTACTCATTGAACTTGACCCGCATTGTTCGTTGGGCAGAAGCACCTTGTTTGTTGTTCATGAAGCACGTTGATCATCATACATGAAGCGCTTTGTTCATTATGCCAGAGAGCGCTTTTACTTGCTTTGTCTGAAGTGCTCCGCTTATTATGCTAAGGGGCGCTTTACTCATGTGGCCTGAAGCATTTTGATCCTCGTGCCAAGACCGCTTTACTCATGTGGCCTGAAACGCTTTGATTGTCGTGCCAAGGGTGCTTTACTCTTGTGACCTGAAGCGCTTTGCTCATTGTGCTAAAGGGGCGCTTTACTCATGTGGCATGAATCGCTTTGACCATCATGCCAAGGTCGCTTTACTCGTGTGGCCTGAAACACTCTTGGTTGTAGTGCCAAAGGCGCTTTACTCGTGTGGCCTGAAGCGCTTTGATTATCGTGCCAAGGGTGCTTTACACATGTGTCCTGGAGAGCTTTGCTCGTTGTGCTAAGGGGTGCTTTACTCATGTGGTCCGAAGCGCTTTGATCATCGCACCAAGGCCTCTTTACTCGTTTGGCCTGAAGCACTTTTATCATCGTGCCAGGAGCGCTTTACTCTTTGGACTGAAAGCGCTTTGCTCGTTGTGCTAAGGGGCACTTTACTTTTGGAAGTAACAACTCCTTTCAAGATTGGGCTCATCAAGACCTTACCGCTATGAGTACAACCTACTCGTATCTGAATTCCCCATGGAAACAAGGATACTCCGATTTGCCATGCAGGAAATCTGCTCTTCTTCAGAGGAACCCTCAAGAGGTCTGACTGCATTGAAGTCTTCAAAATAGTAAGCAATGTGCTTGGGTGTGGCTGGGCTTTGTAGGCCTGCCACACCCCAAGATGGCCGCTCCCTCTAGAAACCTGGGAATTGTAGTCCATTCTTAGAATAGCAATAATAAGCGCATCTTGTCCACCAATGTCCTGACCCTGCAGCTACATGAGCTTTACCACAGGGCAGGTGACGCTGATGACCACTTCTAGAACAAGAGGGGATGACAAGTGGTGCGCATGAAGTGCCGCAAATACGCGCAGCGCAATTTTGGGCGGGTCCTGGAGCGCGCACAGCCTTATCCTGACATTCTGGCCATAATAAATATGACCTTGTTACTCCTTTCAAATCAGAATCTACCACTCAAACAGTATGTGAGGGTAGCCCTAATGTTAGCCTATGAAAGGAGCAGGCCTCACAGCAGTGTAAACACACATTTAGGAGTTTTACACTACCAGGACATAAAAACTGCATAGGTACATGTCCTGCCTTTTAGCTACATAGCACCCTATCCTATGGGTTACCTAGGGTCTACCTTAGTGGTGACTTATATGTAGAAAAAGGGGAGTTTAAGGCTTGGCAAGTACTTTTAAATGCCTAGTCCAAGTGGCAGTGAAACTGCACACACAGTCCTATAAATGGCAGGCCTGAGTCATGGTTAAGAGGTTACTTATGTGGGTGGCTCAATCAGTGCTGCAGGCCCACGATTAGCATTTATTCTACAGGCCCTGGGCACATGTAGTACACTTGACTGGGGTCTTACAAGTAGATTAAATGAGCCAATTGGGTATAAATCAATGTCTACATGTTTTAAGGGAGAGAGCATATGTACTTTAGCACTGGTTATCTAACCAGTCAATGAGATGCAAGGTAGGCGTTCCATCCAGAAAATGACGGTATGGCCCTTGAGCCATATTTATCCTCCCATGCTAAAATCTAGCACGGGGGATGGGGGCCTTAAATAATGGCGCTAAGCTTGCTTAGTGCCAATATTTAAGGCCTGGGTCAGGGCAAGCGTTGGGAGACCTGTGGGCCTTTTTTCCCTGGTCAGACACCATTGAAAGAGCCCCCGGGTGCCGTTTCCTGGCCCCAGGGACACCCTCACCCACCCACACCAGGAAGACACCTAAGGATGGGGGGATCCCATCCCAGGAATGTAGAGGTGAGTATTTTATTTTATTTTTCGAAGTACCATGGGGGCCTAAATTGGGCGCCACTACACGGCACCGTGCCCAATGGCCATGCCCAGGGGACATAAGTTCCTTGGCCATAGCCATTGGGCTGGGGGGCTTGACTCCTTAACTGAGACAGGAGTCATGTCCATGGGGTTTTAACATTAAAAAAATTACGCTAGTATTGGCAGAGGCATTTTGTTTGCCTCTGCCGGTACTAGCGTCATCGTCTGACGCTAACCACCCTGTTTCCCATACACCTCCCCCACATGGCGAGCGTCATTTTCTATGACGCTAGTCGGGCCTTACCGCCGGCTAGCATCACACCATAAATATGACGCCCAGCTGGCGTCTTGGTATGGCGCTAGCCGGTGGTAAACGTTTTGACATTGAACTGCGTTAGCACAGTTTAGTCTCAAAATTATAAATATGGGCTCGGATGTGCTCAGGACAACTGCTACACACCATCCACTAGTGGAATAATATCAGTGCACAAATCCATGTAATGACTATGGCTAAATAAAGGAGATTCCTATCTTCATTGTGCAGAATAGCAGTATGCTGGGCAAGAGATTTAAAACACTGTCTCTACTGTGAATTTTTGTATACATTCTATCTAATCTGACTGTCCTCTGTTAATATACAGCCAATCTGCTATGGTGTTCCTGTCACCCAGACTCAGGCAAGGATACTGCATAGGCTGTTATAATGTCTACAAGCTTTCTCCCTCAAACTGGCACCCCATCCATTGAATGGGTGAAATGGACTGAGGTTTTTGAGTATATTTAGAAGCAGTAGATGAACTTAATTTCTTTTTGGGCAGGAAGAAATCCTTATTACACAGTTAGTTGCGGTAGATGTCCAAAGGATGGCTATGCGTGATGTGTACAAGACGACTGACAGCTAGATTTCCCAAGTCAGTCATGTTTGCAATGACTCGACCCAAGTTACATACTCCACCCCAGAGACTTGGTGAAACTGGAGGAATGTGTGCCAAGGTTGAGGGACCATGAAATAAATTGTCAGTTTGGTACCATGACTGCTGAGTTAATCAAAGACCGGCTGATTTTGCTGTGTGTCAGCAAATAAAGTGTTTGGGGTCAGCAACCACTCCTCCCTCAAAGAGGTTCTCATGATTGCAAAAATCATTGAGGAATCAGAGACTTGCAGGAGAGAAATGTATGGGAGGACATAAGACTCCTTAAGTAAGTGACAGCCATTTGTGGTAATCCTAACAAAGTGGCTGCTGTTAGTAACAAGTTGCCTTCTCAGAGGAGAGGTCCATTGGAGAAGGGAAAGGTTTGTCAAAGATGTGGCAGTTTTTACCATGGTCTTTTGTCAAGGAACTGCTTCACCACCGGTAAGGAGTGAAAAAAGTGCTGCAAGAAAGGACATTTTGCCTGTGTAGGTCATGCTGTTGAGAAGAAGAAACTTTATTCGGTATTAAATAAATCAACCCTTACAAAACATAAATAAAAATATAAATAACAATAAATAAGCCATAATAACAATACCATAATAAAAATGAATGATCATAATATTAAAAACAAATAAAACCACATTACCGAAAATGACAGTCTAAAAGTTCCTTAAAAACACTCTACCTTGCTGCGCCAAGTAATGGCTACCCTCAGGAACAGTCCCACCCCCCTCCATACCAATGCATCTGAAGCCATTTGCAGCCACAAAAAAGCCGGACGGTATTGCACGAAACCCTTTGGTCTCAGCAGGGGCAATAAATAACGACTTCTAAAAGGTGCATAAAAGAAACAAAATAGTATAAAATGGGGCAAGGTGTGCAGGGAGACCCCATCACAAGGACACGGCCTGATAGATTTCCCATAATACTGACCTAACGGGAAACAGAGATTACTTCTAATGCTCTCTAAGCGAAAACGAGTAATTAGAGTCCTTTCTCTCAGATCATTTATTGCTAAAAGGTAGGGCTCAGGACCTGCCCCCATCTTTAACATAACAAAGTCCCTGACCGATTGTTTTTCTAGTTCCATCCCCTCTCTTTTAGCCCCCTGGATTTTTAAGAAATTCTCCTTGACCCAATATTTATCCCGGCTAGTCAGACCCTCAGGAGTGTTAAACAGGTCCAGCCGCCCGAATTCCTGAGCTACCTTTCTTATATACATCAGCCAGGGGATATATTTAGCATTATCACAGGCCAAACAGTCCCTTAAGATCTCTCTATTAAAAGACGCATATTTATTACTCCAAATCAAGATCCATAACAAGAGGGGAGCCAGCTAAATGATGTCTTGCACACACTCAAGATCCAGTTCTAAATGTAGGCAAAAACCAGAGGTACTTTGGCCAACACCCAATAATATTCTACAAAAAAAAATTCTTCAACGAGGGGGGCTCGGGTATCCCTATCCCCCCAAAGTGCTGCACTGTACAAAAGGACAGGGAGGCATTTTTGCCTGTGGATTTCAAGCATGGGCTTAATTGGTTTACTTCCCACTCTGACAGCAAAATCAAACGTGGCACCAACTGAAGTATGGAAGAGCATAGTCCTCCTGGCAATACAGGGTTTCCATGAACCTTTATCATCAAAGATCACCCCTAAATATGGGAATTCATGTACCCTGCTAATAATTTGATCGTCGACCTTTAGATCCCCCACCCTACTCAAAGGTCTACCACATATCATAAAATGCGATTTCTTACAGTTAATCTCTAGACCCAAGCCTGACATGTAAGAGACATAAGCTCTAACTACTTTACGGAGGCCATTCATAGTGCGGGCCATAAGGACTGCATCATCCGCATACGTCAGCACAGGGACACTAGAGCCATTCACCTTCGGGACATCCCTACTATGTTCCACCAAAAAATTGGACAGTCCATTTGTGTATAATAGGAACAGAGTAGGGGCCAACACACACCCCTGTCGAACGCCCTTAGTGAGCTTAAAAGCATCTGAGCATTCCCCATTTATCCCCACCCTCACATTTGCAACCGATCCTGAGTGGAGGTACCGGAGCAGCTCTACAATATTAGGATCCATCCCTAACTGACTTATCCTTTCCCACAATATGGACCGATTTGCCTTGTCAAAAGCACAGCTGAGGTCCATAAAGGCAAGATAAAGGGTGCCCTTCCTGGCTTGCGTATCTTTCCCAATCATCATCAGAAGATTTAGGCACTGTTCACGCGTGACAAGACCCTCCCTAAACCCGTACTGGTCCCGGCTCAAAATTTCCTTCTCTGCCATCCCAGCCTCAATACACCTTAAAATAATCCGACCCCAAATCTTCACAGAAGAGTCAATAAAGGAAATGGGGGGATAGGACTTAGGGTCATTCCGATACCCCTTTTTATACACTGGGATAATACAAGCCCTTCTCCAAGAAGCAGGAATTCTCAAGGTAACTGCGCATTGAGAACATTTAAAATAACAGGTGCCCATAGCTGAGGACAAGATTTGTACAGATCCATAGGGATAGAGTCCGGGCCCAGAGCTTTATTATTCGCACACCCCTGGAGTGTATCAATGACTTCCTGAAGCGAAAACCTGATCACTAAATTAGGGACCACAGCACACTCTTTATCCCAATTAGGTCTTAGGGGGATACCCTCAAATATTCTACAGAAAAGTTTGACCCAGGCCTCTGAGGCAATATTACAGCCCAGACCCTCAGATGTCTCTGTCTCAAAAGAACCTCTATTCACCACCTTCCAGAACAAACCAGGATCCTTCATGGATGTAGCACACTCCAAGTCCTCCCGGGCTCTTTCTTTACATTTTTCCTTACTCTTCCTGAATGCCCTTTTATACTTAAACCTTGCTGCTTTCACTGCGGCCCTGTCTCTGGGGTATTCCTTAAGGGACATTTTCATATTTGCCCTAGCATCGTAACAGGCCTTACCAAAACACCCACCTCTGTGCTTGGTGGGACGACTATCTATTGAGGATAGGCAGTCTCTAACTACTATATTTACTTCAGCTATTGCATCCATTAATTCCTTGGGGCTCGGAGTCGCTCCCAAAAGTATATCCATAAACAGGGCAGGTTATCCCCCACTACTTTCTCTATAACTCGTTGTGCATCTACCTGTTTCCAACCGAGACGCCTACCCTGGTCTCTTATCTTCACTATTGGGGGTCCACCACGTCCTGATTTACTTGGAGCCACTGGGAGTTTAAACCACACTGTAAGGGGGTTATGATCACTTATACATTCCCCAAGCACCTCTCCTCCCATTATCAAATCTTTCAGTGGAGGAGAGAAAAAGATGTAGTCAATTGTGGTTCCTGACCCTCTACCCACAAACGTTGGGAGCTGTTGAAAATCTACTACTTAAGTGTCCCGGAAATTCAAAAGGCCCATCTTCCTAAGTTCCTTAATCAGAACCCTGCCTCTAGCATCCTGAACATCCTCCGCCGAGTTGTCCACACAGTCAATCTCGAAAGGATTGATCACTGTACTGAGCGGACCCAGCTTGGAATTAAAATCTCCCGACACAATAGCACAGAATTCCAGCCCCAATGCCTCCATTCTACCCTTCATCACCTGGAGGACGGAGAAGAAAGTCCCAATTTGACACCCCATACAGCATTATAAAAATTAACCAACAAAACATTGAAATTGTTTGAAAAAATTACCCATACAGGCAATATACCCTGATGATTACAATTAATTTGAAAAGGTGCCACTATCTTAGAGAAACAGATGAAGGTAACCAAACCCCCTTTAGAACGACCTCCCAGGGACTGAACAGCTGGGATAGCAAATCTATCAAACCCATCCCACACAGCCAGCCCATCTGACCAGGTTTCCTGTAGCATAATAATGTCATAATCAGCCACGCACATAACCCAAGCCTGGTCAGATAACTTGGCATCATACCCCGCAATATTCCAAGAAATAAGATCACACTTCGAGCCCCCCTCCTCCAACACAGTCAAAGTTTAAGTGCTTTGTCAATCCACCCCAGCCAAGTCAGAGTTTATATTATTTACTGTACCCCTGCAAAATGGCAGCAGGGAAACCTGCCCAAATCAGGATAGGGATCAGTCCCCAGTTGCATATGATTGTAGAAATATCCCAGGTGGGCCATACCAATTGTTTACGCTTTTGGAACGGCAGCACTATAAGAGGAGAGAAGCCGTTGAGCCAGGCCCGGGTATCTAGCATTTATAACACAATCCTCTTTCCCCTCTTTTTTTCTAGGCTCAATCCAGTCAATTCTTCTAACAAAAAAAACATCCACCAAGTCTTTACATGAAAAATTGCAGTTATTGCTCAGCCAGTGGCCAGTTTTATTTTTTAATTGAGCCGTAGATTCAATTACCCCAGGGGCCAAAACAGGGACATTCGTCAACACTACCACTTAGGGGGCACATGCCGGAGGGAGATCCAAAACGGCCAATGAAGACTTTTTAATCAGCGGTTTCTGGTTGGACTTCCCATCCGGCTGTTGGCAAACCCCCCAGCCACCACTGAATCATAGCCAGGTTGCCTGCCGAGGCTGGAATCATTCGGGGCCCCCTGCCCATTTGTGGGGCGATAGATGAAACCAGCACAGACTGAGCACCGACACCTTGGTCCCCCGAATTAGATGGATTATCCAGTATCTAAGGCATATTTTCCAGGGACCCAGCATCTTCCACCAGTAGGTTCACCTCCTCGCTTGGTTGAGACAGACAACACAGGGCCTCACCACCCCCCAAGAATGGGTCCCTGGGCTTCTTAAATCGCAAAGTTTTGCCATCACAGGAGCCAGCATACCCTTAAACTTTGACAATAATATGGTTGCCTCACAACCCATTTGCTCGCTGGAATCAAGGCCTCCAGACAACTCCTTGGAATTAACCACAAGAGAGGGTTTTGTTTTATGGACTGATTTCTTCAAAGACTTTTTCTTCCTCAGCGGAGGACTACACTTATCCATAGGGCAGGTCGCAGGAGAGAACAGGAAGAGCCATTTACTTCTTCTTGAAGGCCCTGGGTCGCCAGAGTCCGCCGAAATCTCAACAGGGTCACGCCCTGGCACACCGCGTAGATCTCCTCCAGGATGGGCCACCACCCCCTCCTCCTCCAAATCCACAGAGGGATCCCTAACTACTGAAACATGCCGCCAATCATCCATCTCCATGGATAACCTCCTCTACGCCAGATCAATTTCCTTAGTCACAACCCCAACAGCTCTAGCGAGAAAGGAGTTGAATGTAGTGTTAACATTGTCCTGTCTGCAACCCCCTCCATTCATAGCTCCAGGTAGCAGGCCCTTTTTCCGCCCTATCTAAACAAGCGGTGGCACCCCAGTAAGTGGAGCAACAAGAGTCACAAAAATTAGGCACAGTCTCTCAAGGCAAAAAGGTCTCCTGTCACTTATAATAAGGTACAAAAACACAAAAACTCACCATCCATAACAAGATGAAAGGGGGGTGGCCCAGCCCAGCCTCTGACGGTCGATGATGTGCGCAAGCCGCCCGCATGCGTCCTGTGAAGCGGGTTCGCAAAGTCAAATTTAAAGGGGCTCGAAGGGTCCCGCCCTCAAAAGCGCCAGCAGGCAAGGAAATCCTGCGCGTCCCGCGAAGCAGGCGCGCAACGTCAAAGAAAGGGGTCTGGCACGTCCGGCCCCTAGCACCAGGCAACCAGGCAACCAAAGAGATCCAGCGCGTCACGCGAAGCGGGCGCGCAAAGTCAAATCTAAAGGGGCTTGAAGGGTCCTGCCCCCACAAGCACCAGCAGCCAAGGAAATCCTTCACGTCCCGTGAAGCGGGCGCACAACATCAAAGAAAGGGGCTTGGCATGTCCTGCCCCCAAGCACCAGGCAACCAGGCAACCAAAGAGATCCTGCGCGTCCCGCGAAGCGGGCGCGCAACGTCAAATTTAAAGTGGCTCAAAAGGTCCCGCCCCCACAAGCGCCAGCAGTCAAGGAAATCCTGCGCGTTCCCATGTTGTTGATAAACACAGGGTTGCAGTGGTTGAAGAGGACACAGAGCTGTTATCTCAAAGGCTTTTGAGCTATAAGGGGTCTGAAGATAATCCGGACAGGATGAGTTTACCCAACATTCAATTCTATTTCAGATGTTGCAAATAGATCTCATAGTAGTCTCTGAATCACTTTACAAAATCATTCCTGAAGACAACTTTGACATTACATGGTACAGTGTAAAATGTGATCCCAATGACATAAACTGTAAAGGGAAATAAGGCAGCAATATTGATGAGATTGGCTACATGTAGGCAGACATCAAATTCCCGGATCAAGTAGTCAAGGGAAATGTCAATGTGGCTGAGTCTGGCCCAAGTATCTTATGCTGAGTGCACCAGTATGTTTTACATATTATTGCTACTTCTGGAGCACCTGATAAGTTATGATTATCAATTACCCCAATGTAGAAGAAATATTACCAGTGCTGGGTGGGTGGTAGAGGGTAAATTTGAAACTGTTTGGGGGCTATACGCATGAGATTTTTTAAAGCAAAAAGCAACTCCAATGAGATATAAAGTGAGGCAGCTGAGACAAAGGGTGAAGGAACTTTTACGCAAATGGTACTGGATGGTGTGTTTCAGCCCATAGGGAACTCAGAAAGGCTGTCCACGGTTGTGATTATGAAAAAAGCTGATGGCAGCTTGAGGTTAGGAGTTGTTTCCCTCTCCACAACATAAATAAAATTGAGATTGTTACTTACGGATGGCAAGAGCCTTTTGAAGTTGGATTTAAGGAGTGCTTATTATCAAATCCAATTTCATCTGGATTCCAAACGTTGACAGCCTTTATGACCCCAGAAAGATTGTTTCAATTTACCCACCTTTTGTTTGACTTGGTTTCAGCTGCCAATGTCTTCCAATGGATGATGACTGAGGTTCTTGGGGTTAGGAAGAGAATGTTATCCTTTTTAAGATGCCACCTTGGTGTTTGGGAGAACGACTGCTTAGCACAATATCTCACTATAAGGTGTTTTTAATAAATTGAGCATTACAGAAATTGCACTATGCAAAGACAAGTAAATAGATTTAGAGGAAGAGGTAGGCTTATTTGGGGGTATTCCATTTCTGCAGCACAAGAGAGGCCTAAGGCAGAACTGGTCAGTGCTGTAGCTCCTACTGATAAGGATCATCTGAGGATTTTCCTGGCCTTGATTATTATGTTAAGTTTGTGAGAGACTTCACAGGGAGAACCTAAGTTGTGTGTGGTCTGTTGAGAAAGTTTGTTACATTCTTATGGAAAGATGCGCAACCAAAGGCATTTAATTATATTGTTAACGCGTCCCTTTGTGACTAATTTATTCACTTTGGGACTCGTTTTAGGCCATTGAATCTTTTGACCCTGATTGAAGACACCTTAGGACAAGATAGCTAAGAAGCATGTCAATCAATATGTCAATAATGTTATCAAAGTTCACGGTAATAAAACAATTCAAATTAATCAAAGACATTTAATACAACTCGCAAACCATCATGACCTTTCAGTCATGAATAACCACACCAGTTTATTATGTATTTGTGAAGTTTATTCCCTATTGATTACAATTCTAAGTTTAGTAGTCTCAAAACCAAGAAACACAATAGCATAGTCACAATATGACAACTCTGATAAGATTTCATCGAAGCAAGAATCACGAATATTAGAACATAATAAGGTGTCAACATAGGTTATCCTTTGCAGAGTAACATTAGCGCATTATTCAACAAAGCATAGATTCAGTCATTTGCTATTTGCGGCAGTTTAGTGAATCCCTCTCCTAACCTAGAATTAGCATTGGCATGTTGGACTTCATGCAAAACAATTTAGTAAAACCAATTTAGAAAATATCTACCTATGGTCTCTGTCAAAAGAAGCAGTTGGTACCTAGAAAGGAAAAGCAAACAGACAATTACAATTTCATTGTCATATAGTTACCCTCCATAATTGGGTCAGCACTCAGGTTCGTTCTTCGTCCTCAGGACATCAGTTGATTTGCCATCAGGAATTCAGCAAGTCGGGTAGAGGGGCACTTCCCTCATAAGGAGGTAAAGTGTAAACGGGCAATATAAGGCAAGAATGGTTTTAAGAACCAAACAGCAAAGTCTCTATGCAGAGTGACAAAGTGTCTGGGTCATAGCATATCGCATCAGCATCTCCCTAACTCTCTCTCCTATTCTCTCCTGTTCTAATTTACTTCCTTGTGACAAGGGTTTTTATCAACTTTTCTGTTTTACAATACCCTAAAAGCTAATTGGCTGGGGTCAGTACCCCACTATCTCTATCCAATAGTTTTTCAATTACTTCATTGAATTTGTCACCCCATAACTGTTCTCACGTAGTTTATTGGTCCTTATGATTGGCGTCTTTAGCAGGTGGAATGTCTGGTATGATTTCATACTCTTGTGGTCCTTTGCACATCTTCAGTCAGTGGCTCCATTGTTTGTACCGGTTCAGGCGACCTTGTACCTGCCAGTGGTCTACACTGTTGCATTCAGCTAAAATGTTTCTACAAGCAAGTCAAGTTTAATGAAAACTGATCTACTACAGTTTCATTCAGCTTCTAGTTTGGAGAAAAACAAGAGTTCATGTCCTTTAGCAAGTCAGTACACTGCACGTTACAAAAATACATTTAATATGAAACCAGGCAGCTAGGCCCTGATTCATGCTAACTAAGGCTTAATGATTTATTAGCAAAATTCTAACATATAACCTTTCATTATTAGTACAAATCATGTTTCAATATACCATTTCATAATTATTAGTCAGTTTCATTAGTCCCCTTATATATTGGCAGCCACTCCCCGTGGGCACATTTCAAGCGCATGTTTTAGCAAAATACATTAACACATTTTCTATGCGGTGTTATTACACATTAGTTCATAAACATTTCATGTTAATAATGATTATATATATGCTACGCTCTCTCAATATCAAGAGGACAATAGTGGATGCTGACATTCTACATCATTTTGATAGTTACCAAAAATGATTGGCATGGTTGACACCAGTATTATAGGGATTCTCAACTTCATGAAAGTAAGGTGATTGCTGAAACTTTTGCCTCTCCCTCATTGACAAAGACGGAGAGAAATTATTCTGTAATTGAGACAGAAGCACTGGCGGCTGCATAGGGAAAATAGTATTTTTGGACATACATGTGGGGTGCCAGCATAGTTGAACTGCCTTATAAGGCAATCAGCAGTGTCCTAAGTGTTGGTTTGACAGATCAGTGTGTGGGCTGGTTGGTTGTTTGTGGTCCTGTTTTGTGATCTCCTGGGTTGAATTTTATTGTTAATTTTTCTAATATTAAAAAAGCAATGCTTGCACCAAGCTCAATTCCATGCAGTCTTCAATAACTTGAAAAGCACTTCTACATTCTGACCATATTTATCTAAGGATGTGTGTTGCCCTTGCGTCATACAAGGTGAATCAAGGGCAACACAATCCTTAAATCAGATTAACCGCCCCATACCGTATGTGACCATTTATGACTAGGTAAATCCAGAGTATCACAAGGCAGCGCAAATCGTAGCCTTGCATTACTCTCTACGGGAAGGCATTACATTGGTGTTTCCAAGTATTCAACCATGCATTTTGGGGTATTCCCAGATTTATCAAGACTAAGAATCCGGCGGACTATATCAAACATGTATTCCTTCCTAATAGAGGTGCAACAAGGAGAATAATCTTTATTTCGCCCTCCTTTTTACCTCTTCCTAAGTGTGCTGCACAATGCCCAATTTGCAAACATGGGCCACCATTTAAATATCTAATTTACTAAAGGAGGCCATTCCTACTTTGGATCCTGGGCCTATTTACTATCCAGGACTTACCCTGGGTGCCAGAATGATTTTTAGATTAGATTGCAAAGCTACGCTTAGAATTCTGAAACCTGGTGAACACAACAATAGCTCTTCAAAATAGCTACACTGGCAGCTAGATTGCAAAGCTTGTTCCATGGATTGTCGTACATTCTGGGGTGCCAAAAATACCTAGCAGATTGTCTTTCCCAACTCCAAGATGCTAGTGGTTTCCAGTGTCTCTGATGAAAGGGAGGGTTTGGGGTGATGTTGTCTCTAAAGATAAATGGATTGCAGCCATAATAAGCTATAAATAAGTAGAGTCTTGAAAGTTGTGATAGATCTAATTTGTGAGGGTTCCAAGAGAGAGGGTTGTGTTCCTGCGATGCTACAGAGCTCTGGACGAGTTGACTTTGTGTTGAACATTAATAGTCATGAGACGAGGCAGCTGTGTGCCTCTTCAGGGGCAGAGAGACAACCTCATTACTCTAGCATATTAGGGGCATCTGGGCAAACTATGATGAAGAATTGATTTCAAGGTTTTGGTGGCTGGGGTTGGAAAAAGAGGCCCTGATTTATACTTTTTGGTGCAAAACTTCACTAACGCAATTTTGCACCAAAATGTTTAGCATCGGCTTTTACCATTTCTGAGCACCAGCCGGGCACCATATTTATGAAATGGTGCAAGCCGGTACAAAGGGTAGGCTAGCGTAAAAAAAAATTATGTTAGCCGGGTAGGGCTGGCAGTATGGAAGAAGGGGGTTTTGCACCAAAAAATGACATTAGGCTGGTTAGAGTAAAGAAAAATGACTCTAACTAGCTTAGTGTCATTTTCTGATGCTAAACCATCCATACCACATGACTCCTGTCTTAGAAAAGACAGGAGTCATGCCCTCAACCCCAATGGCCAGCACAGGGGACCAGGGTCCCCTGGGCATGGCCATTGCACCCAGTGCCTAATGGCACTTAAAAAAAAATACTTACCTGTACTTACCTATACGGACCTGGGATGGAGTCCTCAATCCTCCTCTGTCCCTCTGGTGTGGGTGGGGGTGTCCCTGGGTCCTGGGGAGGGCACCTGTGGGCCTATTCCATGGTGTTCCACCACAGAAATAGGCCCACAGGTCCCCTAACACTTGCCCTGACCCAGGCATTAAATAATGGTGCAAAAGTGGGACAAGCGTACTCAGCTTTAGCAAGCTGTGAAAGAACTAGAGGATGTCCATGTGCACACAGGCTCCCTCATAAAACGTCACCAGTTGGCAACGGCCCATAAGCACCCTAAAGCTTTTGGTCTGGATAGGGTGGAAGACGCACTCCTGTGTACAAAACAGAAATACTGCGTAGGGGTAACAAAGAGGCTTCGAGCACAAATCATACAGCAAAGGATTTACCAAGATAGAGGACCCTGGAGGTACTAGAGTCCATCAGGACAAACAACTTGCGTACAAATTTGAACAATTTCATCCTGCCCTATACTCAGCATAAGCGTTCGACTCGAGGATGGCTGAGAGTTATTTAGTCCAAGCGCCTGTTACTCATCTTCCTCTGGGTGAATCTGTAAAACTGACAGATGTCCAACTGACTGAGGTGTTGGCAGTCATACAGCACCTACTGTGGGGCAAGGCACCTGGTGAAGAAGAGTTCACAGACGACTTTTATAAAAAGCTTCGCACCCATCGTCGACCCCATTCTAACTCGCTTATTCAACTACTTTAGTAACACCGGGAACATAATAGACACCATGAATCGGGCCTTCATAACAATGCTCCCGAAACCCCGTAAGAACCCAGTCCACTGTGCATCGTACAGCCGTAAATCCCTGCTAAATGTGGGTGCAAACATTTTTATCCAGCGTATTGGTATTGCACATGGCCCCATGCATGCAGGGCCTTAATGACCATGATCAATCCGGGTTTATACCCGAGACGGGATGCAGCTGTAATACCAAGTGTTTTTACCATCTTTTAGATAAACACAGCAGACACAGTTACACTCATTACTCTTATCTTTTGATGCCAAAAAGGCCTTCGACTGGACCACTGGCTGTATTTGCAATGCGTACTTGCTAAATTTGGGCTTGGATTGCAATTCAGATGCTGGGTCGGACAGAACTATGTCCAATCGCAGGCGAAGGTCAGGGTCAACAGGTTATTGTCTCATTCATTTCTCATGGCCTGTGGCGCCCGGCAGGGATGTCCAATATCCCCACTCTTATTTGCGTTCTATATGGAACCTTTTGTTGAAAAGGTGAGCCATATTATGGGCATTCCAATGGGTGGACGGGATAATCAGCTGGCCTTACATGCAGATAACATAGTGATCTCAGTGACACAACCCCTCACCTCCTTGCCACACTTCTTTGGGGAGATGGAAGACTTTGGACAGGCGTCCGGCTCTAAACTAAACTTTCAGAAAACACAGTGCAATATTTAAGAAAAGTGGCGCTGTACACAGCGCAGCGCATTTTTTTTGCACCCTTTAGCGCCCCTACCGCCACCATGTTTGCACCGTATTTATATGGTAAACCATGGTGCAGGATAGGGGGGCATTTTTTTAATGCTATTGCAAAACTTTGGCACCACTCCTGCAGAGTACATAGGGGCCCATTGTATTCAGTGGCACGCCCCCTTTTAAAACCTGCTCTGAGCATTCATGCAGTGCACCACTTTGTAAATACAGCGCAGTGTTTTTGGCCTTCTTACGCCACATTATCATAAGAAATTGATGCTAATGTGGCGGTAGAGTGGCTCTAGGGGCTCTTAAATATGCCTCACAGTCCCTTACCCTATCAAATGTAGATCAGATAGCTTAAGAGAACCTCTTCCCCTTTGACTGGACCAATCGGGGGTGTGATACCTGGGTCTGCAAATGTATTAATACCTGAACAGATCTGTCAGCCTGGAAGAAATACACATTATCTTAGCTGGGGCACTTGGCAGCGGTCAAGATGACCATACTTTCTAGGGTACCATACCTCATGAAGACACAACCCTTACAGCTGCTAATACATGCGTTAGAAAAGCTGCAATGTCTGGTGAATTACTTAATCTGGGGGTGGAAAGGCAAGAATGGTGAAAAGACAGGCATACTTGCGTCAGGTGGCGGGGGGCCTGGGTGTGTCACATTTCCTGCGATACTACCAGTCAGCCCAGCTTCGGTAGAAGGTGGAGTGGGCTAGAGCACTGAGAAATGCTGGTGTTTCATAGACCAGACAGTTGCTGGGATACATGTTTGGAAGATCCAGTGGCTCCCTAAAGCGCATTGCCCACTGGGAGTGTATGTCTCCCCAGTGGTTCATGTCACGATGGGGGTAAGGGATTGAGTACAGGAACAACACCAGCTTTCCTCATGTATATCTCCTCTAACTTCGCTTCTGGGCAATCCAGACTTTCCCCCAGTGCACCGGAGTCCCGCCTTTTTGTGCTGTAGGAGACCGGTTGCAAGAGGGTGGGGGACCTCTTTGACCTAGGCGGGATAATGGACTTTGAACAAGTTCAGATTGACTATGGCCTCCCCCACTCGGCATAATGGCAATACTTGGTAATCCGCCATTGGGTTTTGCAGCCACATATTTATCCTCCCTCATACTACATGCGAGCTCATGCCATTCGAAAAATGGCTCCTCACATGCCATTCTTTTAAGAGGCTTCTATCAGACATATACACATTCTTGCTCAGCCCCTTGCCTCCACCAAAACTCCAGAACAGCTGAGTTAGGAACAGAAATGTGATTGTGAGTTTACTCCTCAGGACTGGCACAACAATGTCCACAGAGCACCGGCCTCAGCCTGCAGTACATCAGGCAAAGAAATGTTTTTTTTTTAAAGTGCAATTATGATATTATAAGCTGGACTGAATGGCTAGGTGAAGACCATATGGGGACCCCACATGTTGGAGAAGTTGCGGTCAACTTGGTACTTTAACCCACTTACTCTGGCACTGTCCTAAAATTCAGAGGTTCTGGACGGAGGTCCTGACAGATGTTGACAGACTGTTTGATACTGATTTACCTTGCTTCCCTAGCTACATTCTGTTTGGCCTCCCGAACGCACTGACATATCCTCTGAAATCAGTATGAGGGTGTGCTATAAAAATTGACTATAGGGGCTGCCAAACAGGTCTTGTTAGCCAGCTGGGGCGCACACACAGTGCCAACACATTTAGACTGGCTCCACAAACTGTGGGAACTCTTGGGGTTGGAGAAGTTAACAACAGTAGCCAACCACACTTTGCGACAGTTCGACCAAACCGTTGTGTCTAGTTCTTACTGGGTGAAGTTCAGGAGATGACATTCCCTATCTATCTCTGTGTGCTGCGTCTTACACAACAGTCAATCTCAGATGACTGACCCCCCCCATCTCTTCAATCCCCTGGGAAGGTGCCCTGTCCGTTCACCCCACACCCCACGGAACGGTAGTGCTGTTCTTTTAAGTCTTTAATGGGCTTGTCGAGCTTTCTTCCTCTTTCTTCTGGGCCTGACCCCTTTCCCCTCCCCACCCTTTGCCTCCATTGCTTGGAGTGATTATCTCCTTTCATTCCCCACCAGCCAGTGGATGCAGGTGGGAAAATATTGTAGCATTTTTTGGTTAAAATAGAATTAAACCTAAAAGAAAACCATAAAATAATTCTGTTGGGGTGGAAGCATCCTCTGCATGCTGAGAGATGTGTACCCCTGCCCTGAGAGTCCAACTATGTTGTCTGGATCCCTAATGTTGATTTTTTGTCATAGGTGAACACAGCTCATGCATGTGCGCCAAGACATAGGCCTGTCTCACGGATTGCAGTCTTGTTGGACTGGAAGGGGCACCCAACATTCTACCCTCATAGTGGTGGTAGGCTACTGCTTTTACCAGCAGTTAAGCAGCACAAGTGCGGTGGTAGCAGCATTCCGACTAGTGATCATTTGGAGTAAACAGGTCCTTTTTAATCAGTGTCAATGGAGTGAGGAGTGAGGCCTACAGGCTCATTCATTTTTTTAAAAGTTCCACTCTTATGTGCTTAACTCATCTCTGGCCTACATCAGGTTGATGTGGAAGTGTGTGCGTAGTGAAAACGTGCTGAGTGCATGTGTAGTTGTAGGAAATACACTACACAAAAGGGTGAAGTGTGACACAGGTTGCACATGTGTGCGCAGGCAGTGTGTGATTTTAAAATAAAACACTCTGGTACAGTACAGAGAGACCACAGTACTGAACAATGTGTGGAGACTGAGCGTGTGTGCTGCATGTGGGTATTCTGGTGGTGGCATAATCCATGAGGATAACAGTACTTGGCAGTGAGTGTGCTGTGGATGTACACTGGGTGCAGGAGTACCTGCACTGGTACATTACATGGAGGACCCTGGGTTCCCTTTTGGGAAGCCCAGGCCTGCCTGGTGAAATCATGAGGAGTAGAGGAATCAACCCAGACAGATTTGTCTATTGCTGCATTACTGTAAGCTGAATGGGACAGGCACTGGAGGCTGGAAGAGCCAGGCTCTCCCTATACATTTCAAAGGGCCCTCTGATTCAGTGACAAACTACAAGGAAGATGAGGCTGATAAAGGAACCATAAGAAGTAGGGCTGAGTGCCCCAGGTTTAACCTTTTGATGCATATATCATTGTGGCTGACATCCAGGTGTGAACTATTGTCACTCCCATGAATCTTATTGTGGGTTTTCAGCTTTAGAGTCCTGTCTGCTATGATAGACTTCCTTCAGGAAGAAGAAGAAAAAGGAAAAATGTCAATTTCAATGATGCAGAACACTGACATAAAGATTCAAGGACCCAGACACTAAAACACAAGTAATATAAGTAGGGGAGCCTGAGAACCCAAATATTTGAAATCTGCCGAGCAGCCAAATGGCTTATGTGAGGAAGGGAAGTTCTTCAAGACTTATGCCTGTGACCAGGACAAGGGGCCCAAGTTTGCTAGTCTCCCTGCTGGGTGTGGGGCCATCACCCAGGGAAACCAAGATCAGCTGCCCTGGAGTCTGGAGCACCAGCATCTGTCTGCTCATTGACTGTCCTGCATGTGAAGAAAAGGAGAGCGTTGGAGAGAGCAAGGGCCAGAAGGGAGCCCTGACCTCAGGACTTCCTGTGCAAGGAGTCTGTCCCCACAGTGATCAGGCTGTAGCCCGTGTGCTGGTCTGAATTGTCAACCCTGTATGCCAGGGTGGGCCACCATGAACTGAACTTAGGAGTGCGGCGAGAGAAATCACCTTCCTGCACCGATCAGGACGTAGCCTGTGTGCTGGACTGAGATAGTGACCCCGTATGCCAGGTGCAGCAGCTATGGTGTACTCAAGGTGTATGGCAGATGAAACCCATCCCTGCACTGATAAGGCCATACGCAGTGTGCTGGATTACCTAGGTGAACCCATATGCCAGATGGGGCAGCCATGAATGCCAGTGTTACTGGATGTGTGAGAACTGATGTGGTGAACCAGTGTGCCATAAGGAGCTACGGAAGAGGCTGAGGTCAAGGGGCCTGAGCCATCACCCGAGATTGCCAAGGTTAGACTAAACAACATTCTCTTGACTGCACAAAGGAAGGCCTGAGGAGCAACAGAACACAACCAGAACCCTGTCGGAGGAAAGAGAGCACCCCTATCCCTGCAGAAGTCAAAGTGGCTTACCGTGTGACTGCTGGAGCAGGAGCAACTCTGACTGCCTGAATCCGCATGTAGCGTGTCTCTAGGTAAAGAGCTGTATAAATTGTATGAATTTGTTCCTGAAATTAGACTAAGACTTTTTCACAGATAGGAAGGACCCAAACCCTGATTCTGTCACTGGTCTTAGATCTCCTTCAACATTTTATCCTCCCAATTCCATGATGCCACCATAAATGTTCACTTTTTAGAAGCTAGTCTTCAAAGGTCTGGACAGGATAAAAAACACCAAAGAATTTATTCCATTCAATATTTCACTGGCTGAGAGACAGGCCCTATTTGGCACTTAAAAATGATCTGTCCCTCATTATAAAACCGGCTGACAAAGGAGAAGGGATTGTCTTACAAGATTATGACATCTATGACAGGGAAATACACAGACATTTCAGACACCAAGTACTACGTGAAACTTACTACAAATCACTTGGATAAGATCAGAAATGAAATCCTAAGGGTTACATCAAGAGAGAAAGAACTAAGTTACATTTCTGAAAAATAATTATTTTTCCTAAATAATGACAATCCACGCATATGTGTTCTTTATACCTTACCTAAGACACATAAGGATTCCCACAATTCCCCCTGGTAGACCTATCTTGTCGGGTTGTGGATCAATCTAAGAACCAACTGGAAAATATATTAATTTCTTAATTGAGGAATGTGTACCTATGCAGGAGACCTATGTAAGGGAAAACAGCTTTATGGTGAACTTGATTGAAGATATGGACTTCAATACAAATACAGACTGGTTAGTGACCCTGGATATAGCTTCATTATACACTAACATTTCACAGTATGAAAGTATATCTATTATTGATAACCTTTTGAACACATGTCCACAATCTTTTCAAGTCCCGACAGACTTTATTGTCTCCCTCCTAAGAATTGCACTACACTGTAACTATTTCAAGTATGATAATTTGTACTTTCAACAGTGCTCTGTCACTTCGATGGGGTTATTTTTTACCCACATTTGGCTAATATCTATGTAGATGATTTTTAGCAGAAATATGTCTTACCCACCTTTAACAGATATCACACCAAATAATTTGTTGGATACACTACATAGATGATATTTTTTCAATTTGGTCTGGCTGTATAGTAGAGCTACAGAATTTTGTAGAATATTTACATGAGGTTCAGGAACATCTTCAGTTTACTCACTCTGTAAACAAGTTTGAGATTGCATTTTTAGATTGCATGATTAAACACAAGGAAGGGAAACTTAATACCAATTTATACAGAAAACCTGCGGAGATAAACACTTCACTCTCATACAGCAGCTACCATCTCAGGGCACTCAGGGGCCGCGCACTGTTTGTACAGTTTTGGAGTCTGCATAAAAACTGCTGCTTAAAAGAGGATTATTTCAGGAAGGCCCATGTATTGCAGGACAGGCTTTTTTCAAGGGATTACCCAATAAGGATTGTCAAAGTTGCTATGAAGCGGGCCTGGTATTGTCCTAGAGAGGCGTCGTTGAGTACAAAAAATAAGACATCAATGGAAAAACTTGTGTGTGTGACTACCTTTTGTCCCCAGACTAACAAAATCTGTAAACTGGTGACAAAGAATTGGCACTTTTTACAAAATATTGATGATAATCAACAACCTCCCATGTTTCCTTTTAAGAAGGGTGAAAGTGTCAAAGATCATCTGGTACATTCTGCTAGTGGGGCCTTGCCTCAGAGTAACACTGGTACATTAGAAATAGCATGGGGTCGTTCACCTGCATTGGGCCACTATCAATGTGGAAATTGTGTAGTGTGTGCTTTTACATCTGATACGAAGACCTTTGAGCATGGTTCATTAAATATTGATTTGAAGTTCTTCTCTAATTGTAATCCCCAAAATGTTGTTTATGCTATATGGTGCCCTTGCAAGTAGATTTACATAGGACAAACCTCACAACCTGTGAAATCACATATATTTCAACATTGCAGCCAAATTAACTGCTCCTTGACTACTGCCCCGATGGTGCTGCATTATTTTAACAAGAACCGCACAGCAGATGACATCAAATGTCATGTGATTGATGTGGTCTTGATACCTGTAAGAGGAGGTGATTTGTCTTATATTCTCAAAAAAATAGAGGTGAAGTGGATTCAATTTTGTAACTCTATTGATCAAGGTCTAAACACCACTGAGGAATGGCACCTGTAGGTGGTTGTCCTGAATGACTGAAAAGTCATGACTCTTGGATATTCCTTTCATGAATGGCTAATTTATAGTACTATATTGACCTCCTCATTGTGTTAACGCACCATTTCCCCCATTATCCTTTCCTTCTCCAAGTATTAAACACTGAGGCCCTTATTTTGAACATGGCGGGCAGAACCACCACATAATGAACAGGGTGACGGCCGCCAGCGGCAGCCGTCACCCACCGCCAGGCTCCCGCCGTCAGGCAGCCTGGCGGCGGGAAGAAACACCATCCGCCAGGGTAGCAGCGCTACCCTGCGGATAATATTTCATTTGCTGCCAGCCTTTTCCTGGTGGGATATCCCGCCAGGGAAAAGGCTGACGGAGGGGGTGCCCCGGGGTACCCCTGGGGGCCCCTGCACTGCCCATGCACCGATTTTCGGGCAGTGATCTGCGTGACAGGGTGCAACTGCCGCACAGAGGCATTGACGGCGGCTCCATGTCCGTCAATGTCCCGGCCGTCAATGTTTCCGCTCGCCGGCTCTCAGAAAGGTTCATTATCTGGCCGGCGGGGTTTTGACCGCCAGCATGAACATGGTGGTTGTTTCCGCCGTGTTCATAATGACCTCCTGAATGTGCAATGGGGTCACTTTTCCGCTCCCTGAGTAGAACGCCTGACTTTGCCATGTCACCCCCCCCCCCCGGGAGACCACTGGAATTGTAAGCCTTGCGCTCCATGCCTCGTTCTGAAAGACCATCTGTGTCCTTAATTAGAAGATGCTGGGCACCTTGCGCTTCTTTCTTGGTGGCGAGGCAAGATATTGCAGCCCGCTCACTTGATTCTGCAGATTGTGGCATTCGTATGCAAGACGGCAGCAGATCGTATTACTTTGCGGTTATCAATGTTTCAGCCTCCGAGCTACTGCTACATTTCTTTTTCCAACCTTTCATCTGGGGGTGAGTTCCTTATTTCTTTGGACACGTTTTCTGGTTTAACAAGATATGGCTTATTGTTTACTAAACTGTGTCTTATTCCTGCTCTCATACAGTGCCCATTTTGGACCACCCTGTAAGTACCTATGAGTTAGTATCACACTGATGGTTTTGTTTTTGTTTTTTTCTGGCGTTCATCAGGTGGGTTTATCTCCACTTGAACTGTTTTTGTTGGCATGATTTATCTTCCCTTCTTACATGGTTTATTCATTTTTTCCACTTGATTATTTCACTACTCAATTATATCTGTTTTGCTTTTAGGTGTCCTGTATTAATCTTACTCCTGATAAGACCCATTTATGTGATAGAGGGTGGAAACGTCATCAACTGTGTCAAAACGAACCTCACACACTCAACCCCTTACATGCTAATAGGGTTTGATGAATACTGGTACATGTATTTAAGGTCGTTTTTTTGAATGTTGAAAACCTATGGATATTTTCTGTGTTTTTAAAAAAAAGATATACCAATCGGTTCCGCCTTTTTTTTTGGGGACACATTGTAGTCCTGTAAAATTATATGTTTTAATATATTAAGACTGAGATCTCAACAACTGTGTTTGGACTTATTCACCTTTTTACACTTATTGTGGTTGTGTCTCGTTCGGTATCTTACCGCTGCATGATTTATGCAATTGTGCTTATATTTAATTGAATATACACATATCTGAACTAAGAACTGCCGTATTTTTGAGGATACTGCTTTAGCCCTGGTTCTTATTGGCAAGTGCTGCCTTTGTAGTTAGATAATAGCTCGAGATACAGAACCAATGCCTGTCAGGTGCTCCCACTTCTGATTGTGGGCAGTCTGACTTGGTCGATCTGGTACACTACTGCGCTGGACCATGGAAGGGTTCTCTACTACTGGAGCATGTAAGCTAATAACACCTTTGAGGACCCAAAAGACATGTCCCTATTGGTGCTGCAAACCCCTAGACTCTAGAGACTGACCTTGCTAACAGAGCTTTGAGGGAAGATCTCTTGAGTATGGTTTACTAGTTGACTTTATTGCTTTTTGACTGTTGTTCATCTTTCCATGGGTGGAGTTAAAAGTAAAATACTTATTTTTAAATAAAGCAAGTATTTGACTGGATATTGATTTATTGTTTCAGCTGCTAGCTCGTTATGAATTGTGTTCACTGATCTGTATCTGAACGTCTCCCTACAGAGCCTTGACTGCTTGAGCTACACTAACCAACTGAAAGTCAGGTGCAGAATAGGGTGCTTGACCGACTTGAGCAGGATCCACAGTAGGGGGGCAATGACATCAGGAGTAAAAGGCCTCAGCCACTTCGTTGGGCCCAGCAGCTTCTGCTTGCTCCCTGGTCCTCTGACCGAGATTCTGACAAATACATAACATACCTTCTATCTATACATATTACAATATACTTATTTACAGTGTTAGCAGGCTTTAAAAATCAGATCATAAAATAAATATACCATAGTGGAGACAAATTTCGAAAACAGTAATTGGATATAAAGCAGGGCCGGCCTACATCTTCTTAAATTAAGAAAACGAAGTAAGGCCATTTAAAATAGTTTGCTTGGTACAGTATAGAGCTGGAAAAGAAAAAAAATGTAACAATGATTTCTCTGACTCTAAGTCACATCATGGACATAGCACATGACAAGAGCCCCTTCTTCGAGCACATGTTTTGGGGTTTGGGGTAAGAGACCAAAAATGGGCTGGATTAAAAGGAAATCTGACCAAGTAATACTTAGGATGGTTTTGGTGTAAAAAGTATAAGTAAGACTCCACACAGTTTGTAGCAATGAAAATGTTAGCAGCCACCCTCCTCCACTACACTCTAACGCTTCTCTTCTCTTCGTCAGCATATTAAGAAATTCAGATTTAACACTTGCTTCAAATGTGATACACTCAGGATTGTTAAACGGTTCGGCTCGCCCTAACAGGGAAAATTGAACCTTTATATATGTCAGCCACGGGATGTTACGGCCCATATTTATACTTTTTGACGCTAAACTGCGCTAACGCAGGTTAGCGTCAAAAAATTTAGCGCCGTCTAACGCCATTCTGAAGCGCCATGCGGGCGCCGTATTTATGGAATGGCGTTAGCCGGCGCAAGCAGACCGGCGCTGCCTGGTGTGCGTGGAAAAAAACCACGTAGACCAGGCAGCGCCGGCGTTGGGAAAAAATGACGTTAGGGCGTCTTAAAATGGGGCAAGTCAGGTTGAGGCAAAAGAATCGCCTCAACCCGATTTGCGCCATTTTTTTACGACGCCCAGACGCCATTTCATGACTCCTGTCTTAGTAAAGACAGGAGTCATGCCCCCTTGCCCAATGGCCATGCCCAGGGGACTTGTGTCCCCTGGGCATGGTCATTGGGCATAGTGGCATGTAGGGGGGCACAAATAAGGCCCCCCTATGCCACCCAAAAAAAATTAAAAAATATAAAAAATTATACTTACCTGAACTTACCTGAATGTCCCTGGGGTGGGTCCCTCCATCCTTGGGTGTCCTCCTGGGGTGGGCAGGGGTGGCAGGGGGGGTCCCTGGGGGCAGGGGAGGGCACCTGTGGGCTCATTTTGAGCCCACAGGCCCCTTAACGCCTACCCTGACCCAGGCGTTAAATAGTGGCGCAAATGCGGGTTTTTTTGACCCGCCAACTCCCGGGCGTGATTTTTGCCCGGGAGTATAAATACGACGCATTTGCGTCGCCGTCATTTTTTTCGACGGGAACGCCTTCCTTGCATCTCATTAACGCAAGGAAGGCGTTCACGCAAAAAAATGACGCTATTTGCCAATACTTTGGCGCTAGACGCGTCTAACGCCAAAGTATAAATATGGCGTTAGTTTTGCGCCGAATTTGCGTTGAAAAAAACGACGCTAATTCGGCGCAAACGGAGTATAAATACGGGCCTACATGCGGTGTCATGCGCCAGACAATCGGTGAGCACGACTTAGTTAAGGAGTGTTTCTGACTTAAAAGTGTGAGTTTTACATAGTCCTCAATATACGCAAACCCCAATTCCGAATGAAGGGCATAAGTGAGCACGCTAGTCGAGACGGACAAGAGTCTCCTCAGAATTGCATTTTCACTGGATTTGTGCTATATTGCAAGTTCCACAGATATCTGCACCGTTTGTTGTCACAGAGATCCATTTGGCCTAATAAATATTAGTTATCGGGTCCATAGGTTTAAAGCCCAACTACAGAAATCCTAAGGATTGCAGCTATGATTGGATCAATGTGGGTCTTTCTTACTTTCCCGAGAAGTGCTTTTATTATCAGAGGTTACCCAAAAGACGTAAAGGTTAGTGCACATAAAAGTCTAGTCTTATTAATCTAATGGGTTTTTACTTTACTATTCAACCGACCACAAACCATGGCACATGATTTGGAGATATAATTGGACAGGCCCAGTTGACTCACAGACAAAACAAAGTTATCCATTAACCTCTGGAAACCTACATCAGTTCTTGCTATTGAAACACAATCATCTGCGTGTAACATTGCAGGCAGTTGCCTGACTCCCACCTTAGGTGTATCAGCCCCTGCATGCAGCAAAGATGAATCAAGTTCAATGATGTAGAAGCAAAAAAAAAAGGGCACCAACACGCATCCTTGTCTAATGCTCCGTCTAATCCTGATCGGGGAAGTGCATTCACCATTGAGCCCGTACCTGATGCATCCCGAAACATCAGCATGAAGTTGGCTCTAAAAGTGCACAATTGGGGGACCTGCTCCCGTTTGTAATATTCTCTTCCATAGCTTTCCCATATTAGCACAATCAAAAGCAGAAATAAGATCCAAGAATGTTTGATATATACAGCTGTTGTTCACCCTAGTGTATTTACTAATAATAAGGTGAAGGTTCAAGCACTGATCTATGGTCCTCAAACTCGATCTAAAAGCATACTGAACATCGGAGAGTCTACCTTTTTCAGTGGTCCAAGCATCTAACCGATCTAACAAGATTTAACCCAACACCTTGGCAGTGGAAACAATGAAAGAAATGGGATGAGAACAGTGAGAATCAGCTCTATCCCTCTTCTTGATGATGGGGACGATAATTGAATTGGATCAGGACTTGAGGGGCTTATATTTATAACACTCTTCAATACATGAACTAATAAAAGTGCCCACATGTCTATATTTGTTTTAAATAGATTGATTAGAACCCCCTTCAACAGAGCCTTAATCTTTGGGCTTCGTTCAATTGAAGATATTATCTCCTTCAGAGTAATTGGTGAAAAATCTATGCTAAGACTGAATCATCCTGCCTGTCGTGTCCAGTAATAAACTGTTGTCATACACTTTGAAGAAGTGTTCCACCAATGTATGCAGGGTAATATTTGTATTCGTGATAGTAATATGAATATCTCCAAAAAAGGGTGTGTTTACAGTTTTCCAAAAAAGGAGTGCAACACTCCTACTACTAGGCTCATATTACTGCTACCAGGCTTCCTGCCTTATGGCATAATTTCTTTCATTGATCACCTGCTTATATCATAGTCTGTACATCTTTACTTCCGCCACATCCCTCAGTGACGTATTAAGAGCCCTCATTAAACATCTATGGGCATAGGAACAGACCCCATCAAACCATTTTGTTTTATCTTTAGTTCCGTATAAGATGTTGTAATTATTAGAAGCTCAGTCAGACTTTTGCAAATTTTATTCAAGGCCCAAAGCAAATAAACAGGATCACCCAAAGCCTAAGCACACCATCATCTGCCCCCTATTGCTAGCCACTAGCTCTATTGGCAGGAATTTGTGATCAACACTGTCTCATTCACACAGAATACCTTCATTGATGATGACCTCTAACAGTGGTATAGAGAAAGTATATTGTATTTGTGTGTGTCCTATAGACCGTCTTAGTGCCAGAGGATTGCGATCAATCAAACAATTCTACTGAATTGCTAAATTATAAATGTTTTGACTCAACTGTTTTGTGGTAGCAATAAAATCAATCATATTGCCAGGGCCCTTCCCTGTAAATATGTATTTATCTGATGTGAGCACTACATTCTTCCTACTCATGATCTTATTGAACACATCAAAACAAGGGTTATGTTCAAAGTGCAAATTGTCCAGATTTTCATACCCCAGCGTGCCACATGCTATGTTCCTTGAGAGTGTACAAAGTCTACTATTAAAAACAACCCTCATATTACAGCATGCTCCCCTTTAGCTCAACAAGTACCCCGCTTCTGGCCTGATCAAGTAAATAAGTTATCCGTAAACTATATCAATTAAAATGATTATGGTATCAATTGACAACAACAATTGTCTGCATAGCAGAAAATGAAAAACAAGATAGTGCCTAATTTGGATCTTGGCAGGAACGGTCCCGTCGTCGGTTTTCTGACAGAAAACCCATCCGTCACCTTGGTGGTCTGCCCACCCGATTTAGATGTTGACGGTCCCATAGGTGAAAGACCGCCCGAGTCCTGCCAACACCCCCAGGAATCTCTATCCACGTTGACAATGCCATGAAAATAGTGGCTGACGGCGGTACTTCAGTCACTGTTCGGCCAAGCAGATTACAATGGCCTTCCCACCAAGGAAGTGTGGCAGTGTTACTTCCACACCTGAGTTGGCAAACGGGAGGTAAAGACCTACCTTCTTTCCTGTTTCCACTTCTGTTTTTGACTGGACAAGAGCTGCCATCACTGCTGCCAGTGGACCATGCTGGAAACACAACCCCGTTGTCATGGAACTCGAAGTTGAGCATTGCTTCTTACTTGGGAACGTTGACTTGTCACTTAACACCAGCTCGGAACCAGTGCTGTAAAATACATGCCTCAGGAACACTATTTATTTCAACTTGTGACATGCCATTTCCACCGGGCTGTGTTGCGCCCACACTTGTCTTCTGCAGATAGTCCGGGGTGTTGTCCTCATGTATGGATCTCTATTGGGCATATATCTTTTGCCTCAAGGCTTTTATTTGGGAGGGGTGTGAGTGGTTTGTCTGGTTTAAGAGAAGGGAGCTGGAGTGAATGATGTGGTTGTGTGCCACTTGCATGTGGGTCTGCTGTTGTTTGTGCACGTTTGGTTGTGTGTTGCTGTGTGCACCAATCAGTTGAGTGTGGTAGATTTGTTGTGAATGTTGTTGTGAGGTGTGTAGTTGTGCTTGTGTGTGAGTGCTTTGTGTATATGACTGTGTAATTGTGTTGTTCGTTGTGGTTGTGTTGTATGTGGGTGTTACGTCAACAGTGTGTGTATGTTGTCTTTGGCAATGTATTACATTGCATGTATTCTACATGTATGTTTTGTGGTGGAATGGCATAGGATAATAGTGTGTATATAGTGTGTTGTGTGCTTTATCATGCTGGTGGACATCTATGGCCAATGATGTACATGACACATGTGTTACTTACCCTATTTCCTTTGCCACTGCCATTGTACACTGTATACTGGCTCCCATGACAGTCTCCCTCTGTCAGCAGTCCGCCGCCAATACAACACCTGCAAACTGTAACATCCAAATATGGTTGGCAGGAGCTCGCAACCCTGACAGCCAGGAAGAGCACCCCATCGTCATGGTCGCAATACTACAACATACGTCGGTCAGATTTCAGTTGACTTGACGGAGCTACTTGGTCCACGGCAGGACGAAGGTAATACTGCCAAGATCTAAATCAGGCACATAATTGGAAAATCTGGTGACTTACAATAGGTTGTAAGAATCCTTCCCAGTAGAGAAATGGAAACCAAATTTAACAGGCCACCCTTATGATGTCCAGAACTAGAAAAAATAGCTGGAGTTGCCAGAGAAGAAAACCAATTAATATGTACTGTATTACGCACCTGAGTCTCCTGCAACCAACAATGTGATACTCATTCATCAAGTCATTCCAGGTAACATCATTCAACTTGCTGGCAAGATAAGCCACATTTCAAATTAATAAGTTAAAGTCCAGTGCAGATACTGCAGTCTGAGTTTTAGAAATTGATGCTATCCCAGCTACTGATGATAAATCAATTGCAATCAGATCTTTAGTGATTGACTCTTTCCCTGCTCACAAAGAAAAACCTTCTACACAAATCTGTTCTGGGTCTACATATGGTTGGGGGCTGAGTCCCTTATGAGAATACCAGACATGTCCCTGGAACATTGATTATGAAACTCTATTTCTACTGAACACTTAAATGCTTCGAAGCTCTTATAATCATAGTAAGACACACAATTCCATGTCCCAGCTGACCTCTTTTTTCATGCAAGTCAATTAACCTACTCCGAAGTATCCAATGGAGAGCATTGATTGAAAGTTGCAATAGTGGGTGGCCTAAGCATTGGTATGGAGGGTACAGCGAATCTAGAGGACACAATATTGCTAGGCTTCTAAAAGTAACTGAGAGAGATTGACTTGATGTTACCCTGTGAAACCCCAGTATGCGTTAACCAATGAAAAAGAAAACAAACCAACTGTGGGTCCCTGAAATTATTCACAACTTCATCTCCCTTCTCTCTTTTGGGACTCCCTCCCACCCAAGGTACACTTTGGACAGCAATTATATCTTTATATAAGTCATCACTACTACAGCGTCTAAGTGCTTAAGCCACCCAGTGAGTGCCTTTATTATTTAGTTGAGATTTGTCCAAGTTTTGATTTGAGTGAAAACTGGGACTATTTTAGCGCAATAACAAATGGGATAACTTCTGGGGCTAGCTGCAATGCATTGGAGTGCTGTCCATTACCAGTATCCACGTCAGGAGAGTTATCAGTCTGAGACATTATTGTTTCTGATTCTAAGAGAGGTGGTGCAGTCTCTATGTGACAATTGCCAAGTATCTCCCGGTATAAAGGTTGAATTTCTAGATGCTATGTTGCGACAAGGGATCTTTCCTGTGCTAATTGTCATTTGGGGGTTAGTTTTATTTTCCAAGTGTCCTTCCGCTGCTTCACTGTTACTGCCTTTACTTCGGGGGCCCTTATTCCTCATGTCACCAAATGGTAACTTATGTGTCCCTTGTTATAATAGCTCCTTGAGCACTTAGTCCATGCCCTAAGTAGAAAAAGTATAGGGTCAATTAGTGTCTTAGGGACTTCATCAAGAGCCTTGGTGTGATTGTCAGGGCTACAGAAGTCTGGTTGTTCAGAGCTTGATACTTGACTTGGGATGACTCCTTTTTCACGTTCCATATTTTGGGATGTTGAATTAGTCTCTGACTTAGATGGCAACTTAGATTCAGCGGTGGATCTCCTTGAATGGGTATGCATGGGCTGCAAATTACCTTTTTTTCGTTTAGGTGGCAGAGATCCCACAACTTTGTTACTATTGGACAGTCAATGCAATTGATAAATCACAATAAAAAATACAGGGATTTGATGTCTCTCTCACCTGATCTCGCTGGGTAGCCTCATTCGCTAAGTGGTGAGAGCTGTGGTCTGGGTCATTTAGCAAGGCCTTTGATTTTTAGTAACCCTCAGTCTTTCTTCGAAACACTCAATCTCCAAATTGATTTCACCCATAGTTTAGTTAAGAAACTAGTTATTTGGTCGATCCTTAGGAGGCATAGAGGAAACCACAGGTTTCCTTTTCCCCATAGTTTCCACTCTCAAAAGGTCCTGGTAGTAAGATTGTGCAGATATGGGAGCCAAGAGCAGGGACTAGTGCAGCTTCGTCCAGCTGCAGACAGGCACACACGGGCCGGCTGTAGGCCTGGTCTTCGCCGTGGCATGCGCCCCTCACCATCGGTATCCGAGGTGTCTTAAATGGTGCAGATGTAAGCGCTTATTCACTCGAACATGCAGGATGTTAAATGGCGGGAGTAAATGTTCCATAGCTAAATTGCGGGGAATTTGATATGCAAGTGGTCAACCCATGTATAAGAATCAATCACCCAAGCATCCAGGGAATCATGTTGCATGTGATTATAGTGCATGTGAGATGGGGGAAAGTATCGTAAACATGAGAAGGTACTTTCAGTGATATAGGTTTATAGAGTCCATATGAGATATGTTTGATCTGTTTTATTTTGTATTTTTCATAGACGAAAATCAACATTTTGATGCAATAGAACATTGAGTTTGTTCTTTATATTTCCTGTCATTTTTTTAAAATGTATTTTCTTCAGTAAATACCCTCTGATGAAGTACCGACATAGGATCGAAATGCATTAGGGACTGGTACAATGTACATCTTAAAAAGATTACTTTACAGGTTCATTCATAACGATTTTCAAATGAAATGAAAAAAATAAATCTTTACGAAAGACAAGCTTTCAAAAAGGTTGAATCTTTATTATCATATGCACATCATAAAAGAGACAATTTCAGGGGCGGCTCCTCCATAGGGGAAGAGGATCGTTGCCCTCCGCCAGCAGCGGCAGCTGCAAACCTTTTCCTAAAAAATGATCATAAACTGCGTTTATGATCGTTTTTTGGGGAAGGGGTGGGGCCACGGGGCTGATGTGTACTGAGTGAGAGTGCTAAGCACTCTCCCTCAAAGCGCATGTGTGTTTGGCTGACCGTCTTGGGCCGACCCAACACACATGCGCAGTAGGGTGTCTCCAGCCTGGCAATTGTTGCCGGACTGGAGAGAGCCTGCACAGGCTCCCAGTCTGCCCATAGCGTGACAGGATGAGGAAGAGGAGCGACGCGGAGCGGGAGCGGAGGTAAATGTTTAAAAAAAAAAAATAATTGTATTTAATTTCATTTATTGCCCCACCCCCTGCTCGCATGATGCCCCACCCCTTTCCATTAGCGTGAGCTGTGACTGGACAATATAGAATCAAGGAGTAAATTGGAAAAAAAGCAAGTTCAGAACGTGATTGGAGACCCTCTTTGGGTCACAAAAGTAGTAATGGTTTGGTACTGTCCAAGGGAAGGAACAGTGCAGATTTAGCCATATGTTTAGACACCTATGATCAGAAGGTGATATCCACAAGCACACTGATAAAAAAACACAAACTACATTAAGTGCTTGAAAACGAGGAGTGAACTGATTCTCACAAGCCAGATTGTTTTGTTGCCAGGTGGAGGTGACTGGGGCTTGTGGTCTTTGCTCCCGATGAAGCCCAGTTCAACAAGAAAGCAAAGCTGCATCCCATACCACAGGTACCAAAGGCATCTTAAATGGTGCTGATTGTGCCATTGCTGGGTGGTGGAGCCTGTGGCTTGTGTGGCCCTGGCCTGAAGAAACCTGGTTCACCAAAAAAGCAAAGGCACACCTCATGCCGTTGGTACCAGAGGTACCTTAAATGGTGCAGATTGTGTCGTTGCTAAATGGAGGAGTCTGGGCCTTGTGGTCTTGGTCCCCTGATGAAGCCTGGTTCAGCAAGAAAGCATATGTGTGTCCCATGCCAAGGGTACCAGATGTAGTGCAGGGAGGAGGAGCCTCGGGCATGTGGTCCTGGTCCCTGGTGAAGCCCAGATAAGCAAGAGAGCAAAGGTGCATAATGTTTTTATGCTCTGAAACAACCGATAGCACTATCAGGGCTTTCAAAAACGTTTTTTTCTAGAGAAGAGGTTCCGTCATACACTGTATCTGATAACAGTATTCATCTAACATCAAGGGAGATGACTTGGTGAGAAGCACGTCAGGATTTCCCTCCATAATCCATAAGTGAATGGTCAAGTCGAGAGATCGAACACAGTGGTCAAAGAGGCAATAGAAATGGCTGTTAAGAGCTAGATATTTAATGTTGTCTTATCAGACCACAATTAATGAGCTGACACAGGAGTCCACATTTTAAAGCATGAGCGGGTGACTTGCAGGTTTAAAGTTGGCTCCACGTTGGTTGGGGACCATGTGATCATAATGGTGACATGAAAATGGAGGAGAGGAGGTGATCAATAGGTTGTGCAGGGGCGACTGGGTGAAAGTCAAGCCATAAAAGTTGTATACGGGCCTCTTAAGGGGTTAAGGTTTAGGAAAGTTAAATCGGTGGATGGTAATTGGGTTAAGCTTGAGAATCGTCAAAGTGGCAATTAAAATGTGTTGCATTTTATCAGAAGAGTGGTGAGCACTGTGAAGAAATAGAAGGAGCTAGATGGAGATGGTTATAGTGGTTTGAGGATGATAACAGACAACAAATGAGAGAAGATGAAAGAAAAAGTGGTGTCGGTTTCAAGGTCGAGATCTGGGAAGGTGGTGATGGATGCTTGCCAGGCTGGGGGGTCAAGTCTCCAAAACCCTCTGCGCCCTCGTAGCCCTCTTACAAAATTATCCCCGCCACCACAAAACCATCGTGGCTGGGGACTTCATTGTCACATTCGAACCCCTTGACTGGGACGATCTCAGGTCCACCCGCGAGGAAGATCAAGCCTGGTCTATCCCCGCTCTGTCAATTCCACCCATCAAGAGGTGGACGTCGGTTGCTATTCAGGTCAAATCACTGACCATGGAGTTTGGACTCAGGGCGCTAAATGGCAGAACCAATTCAGACACCAACGGCAGTCACACGTACAACAAAACAAACCACACCAGCAGAATCGAATATTGCCTATTCGATATAAGATTATGGCCTCTAGTCATCGATATGACAATCATCGAAAGGACCGAAAGTGATCACAACCCTCTCTCTGTCCACACATTAGCCCTAGGTAACCTCCCAGCCACGTCTAACCCCGCAGCAGTAGCACCTGAGGGTATTAGCCTGGCCAACAACAAAAGACACCTAAAATGGGACAATATTGTGGCCCGGCCCGCACTCATCAATGCTGCCAACAACACCCTAAAATCCACACTAATGGACCTAGAGGCAGGTCCTGCAACTCCCCACCAGGAAATAAGCTCAATCCACACATCCTGCTTTAGGGATATCGCAGCCCACTTCTCAGCACCCCCAGCCCACGTCGACAAACGACCCAAGGCCAGGCACCGCTGGTTCAACAAAACATGTCGGTCCCTAAACAAGCGCCTAGTTCAAGCCATTAAATCCAAGGACCCCATCGCCATCTGCGTAGCTAGGAAGTCCTATAAATCTGCAATATGCATAGCCAAGCGTGATCAAGATAGCAAATGGTGGACAGCACTCAGCGACGCTGTGCGCGAGAGAAATTATAGTCTGTTCTGGTCGCTGGCAGCGCGAGGCCCAGAAACCAGTGGTTTGGACATCTCAACCAATATTGCCCCAGGAGACTGGATAGTCCACTTTAGTAGTCTGTACTCCCCTGATCACGATAGCCCCACCTCTGTTTGTACGGGCCCCCTCCCACTTCACCCATTAGCACCCACCACCGCAGCACCCCTGTTGTTCTCTCAAAGTGATATAACCCATTCTCTAAGCACTCTAAAACGCGGCAGGGCCCCTGGTTCAGACTGCGTCCCAGCAGACCTATTCTCAACAGACCTAGCATCCTGGTCAAGATACCTCACCATTCTAGCTAACGCAATAGCATCTGGGGCACCAATTCCCGACTCTTGGAAAGCGGCCATTGTTATTCCAATCTTTAAAAAGGGCGACAGATCTCTTCCCTGTAACTATAGACCTATTAGCCTAATTGACTGTGTCCAAAAAGTCTTCTGCCACTGCCTCCTAGGGAAGATCGAAGAATGGATAATTGACCATGATATCCTTAGCCCCCTCCAAGCCGGTTTCCGAAAGAAGATTTCCACCACTGATCAAGCCCTCAGATTCCTATTATTATATTGGAAAACAGTGTTCATTGGCAAAGGCAGCCTTTATGTAGCTTTTGTGGACCTCAAATCTGCTTTTGACCTAGTACCTCGCAACAAACTGTGGGTCACTCTCTCTCGGATGGGAATACCGGAACACATCCTTGCCATTTTAATACGACTCCACGAGGACAACTACGCTCAAGTCAGGTGGGGCAACAGGGGCCAACTAACCGATAGAATCCACGTCTCCCGGGGTGTGCGGCAAGGTTGCGTACTTGCCCCGACCCTCTTTTCCTTGTACATCAACGAAATTGTCCCCTCCCTTCTCAGACTACAGGCAGACGCACCTTCACTTGGCTCACAAAAAATCCCAGTTTTACTTTTTGCCGATGACACTCTTTTGATATCCAAGACCCCCAGTGGTCTAAGGAATCTCCTTGCGTGCTTTGAGCATTTCTGCTCATCTCAGGGACTCGAAATCAACGCCTCAAAAACCAAACTAATGACCCTTAACCCCCACAGATCTTTCAAAGGGAAATTTACTTTAGAGGGCTCCTCGCTTGAGAAGGTGGGCATTTTCAGCTACCTGGGCATAACACTCACCGACAACATGTCCTGGAAGCCACACATAGGAAAACAAGCCGTTAAATTAAGACAATCAATTGGGGCCCTACTAAAAAATTTCCACCTCTCACATACAAAACCAATTCGCCCAGCATTACAGCTATACGAAGCCCAGGCAGTTTCCTCAGCGCTCTACGGGGCTGAACTTTGGGGTTATACCAAAACCCAAGACCTAACCACCGCTGAAAACAACTTCCTAAGAAACCTTGTGTCCCTTCCGCAAAGCACCCCACTGTTACCTCTTTGCAAGGATCTCGGCATCAAACGCATTGGTCACAAAGCCCGCCTGCGACCTCTGATGTACTGGCGGCGTCTCTGGACCACTCCGGAACTTGACATCTTCACCGAAGCTCTACAGGTCATCCTAAAAGCCGACCACCTGCACAGAATCCCCTGGCTACGATCCATCAAGGATTTACTTCACTCTATCGGGCTCGATGATCTCTGGAACTCACCAGCCACGTCAGTCTTTCCCTCGAAAAGGGAACTAAAGAAACTATACTGGCAAAGGGCCAACCACGAAGACACCCGGGCTGCACTCCACACTACATTATCCTGTGACTTTGCCAACCTAAAAGATTCATGCAAGTACGAAACTTTTTGGGACCTAATCACGGCCCCAAGGGAAAGGAAACTGTACTTCCAGCTCCGTATTGGAACACTCCCATTAAGACTTTTCACCAGCAGCTGGTCACACAGTGAATCCACCGCATGCCCTGCTTGCAAAGCCCCCGTCGAGAATCTCCCTCACCTCCTTTTTGCATGGCCCGCGTATACCGCCCCCCGTAGGAAATGGCTGGCCCCGGCATGCAGACTACTGGGAGCACGCTGCTCTGCGCTAGCCCTGCGAATCCTTAGATCAGACACTAGGCCAACGCTAGTGATCGCTATCGCCAAATTCCTCGGAGCTAGTTGGCTTATCAGAGGGAAAACTCTTCTGGACAAAGACTCCTAATAAGACTGTCCTAACATCCTGCACAGCGCATTTCATTTCATTTTATTCTATCTCACTTTTATTCCATTTTTATTTCTTTTTATTATTTATTTATTTTTTACTTCCTTTTATCACTATATTTACCTACAATTTTATTTTATTACGTATATTTATTTGTATTTATTACTGCTCGCGCTTTTTTGGCTCTTGTAGCCGCAATAAAGCTTCTTTGAATTGAATTGCTTGCCAGGCTGTGAGGTGAGCACAGTTCCCCTTCAACTAAGGGGCCACCGCAACAGGCCTAGAAGGGCACCAGATTGGCTGAGAGATTATGGGGCATATTTACAAGCCCCTAGCGCCATTGGAGCATCCGTTTTTTGACACTCCGGTGGTGCAGTGTGCTGGCCCATATTTACAAGGCCACGCAAAGCCACCTTGCATGGCTTTTCATGCCTTATAAATATGGCTCCCTTTCACGCATTACTCTGTGTGAAAGGGGGGGTTCCTTGGGTGTTGCTGTGGGTGTTCCCACGCAACACCCATCAAATCTGACACATTTCCAGATTTACAATGCTGAGAATGCATCAGATTCCTCCACCACCCCGTAAAAGTGGTGCAACAAGGAGTCTCTTCATTTTTCCTCTTTCTATGTGTGCTGCATTCTGCAGTACACATAGAAGGAAGAAAACACCAATAACGATTGTTTAGGTGTAGGAAGGTGTGTCTTTCTGCACATAAACAATCATCCTTGTAACACAGGCATTCTTGCACCATGGTGCAACGGTGCCTGCATTGGATCTAGTTTGCCAATTGTGCACTTGCTTTGAGGAAAGTACAGGGATGCGTCATATTGCTGTAAATACAATGCATCCCAGCACTTTCCTAATGGTGCAGCTCGACGCTGCAAGATGGCTTGCAGCACCAGGCTGCATGATTATTTTGTAAATATGCCCCTATGTTTCATGAGAAGCTTCAAGCACAACTAATGCTTTTGTGAATAAATTGTTGACTTTCCTATCTTTTTATGTTTGGAGACTCACATTGCTAAAGATTCTATCTGTAAAATACCTTTGTGAATAGCAAACAATCCTAAATCTACAAAAAAGTGTAAGTTTACTTTCATGAATCAGACCTGCTATTAGCGGACATATTCTGTGTTTGTTGATTTGCAAAGTCTCTCTCTCTCTGTCTCACTCTCTGTCTCTCTCCCTCACTTTCTGTCTCTCCTATTCGGGCAGCTATTCTGAGACAATATTAGGCTGCTATTCACACATTTCCGAACAGTGTTTCTGTTGTCTCTTCCTTTCCCCCAGTTTTTACTGAGGTCCTAAATGACATTTTATTATTCAGTGCCTGGGTTGGAACAGGTGGACTATTTGGAATGTCTTCTGTATTACTTGTACCATGCCTTAAATTGTGATACAATCACAGAGTCATGTAATCCAGAAGCTGAACAATAAGTATGCTCCTAACCTCCCAGAAAGGGAACTCCAGTGTGTTTCACCTCGGACCCCCAGGAGGCAGGGAGTTAAAGGAGTGCACATCATGGCGACTAGATGTAACCTCCAAACAGATGTAAGCTCCAAACAAAGGTGATTGGAACACTGATAGCCCTGTCTGTGCTCATGTGAGAGGATGATAATCTTGGTTTGGTCCCTACCAATGGTAACCCTGTATGCACTTACCTGGTTCTGTTTGACAATGCAGATTATACCACTTTCCGGGACTTCTGAAGGGGGCAAGGCAGAGAGGTATGATCCAGTGGTTTTCTAAGGAGTTTGTTCTAGGCACTCTCACAATTTTTCAATGTATTTACTTTAATCATTTCCAGATGACAGGATGTATCCCAATCACATTTCACACTCTTTTCTACATTTTATTGCTTCTTTGTATTTCGTCTCCCTTCTTTTTAGTTACAGCTCTTGTCCTTAGGTGTCCTGTTTCCAGCTGAGTTGGCACCCAAGTACAGATCTGTGTACATTCATTTGTGCCTAATTGTGTCTTCTTTAGGTACAATTGTCTACTTGTATTATGCACATTCATCATTCACGTACCCTTCCTGAAATGGTGGTACAGAATACACCACCGTATTAACTTAATTTACTATTTTGAATGAAACCTTTTGGAAATCTTTTACACTGGTTATAACAGTACTTTCTACTTCACCAGAATGAATACAGAACAATATCAAACTGTGCTCGCCATGGTTTTCGCAACAAATGAAATCAACCAAAATTCCAATTATCTTCCACAAATCGACCTGGGATTTCGTATTCTTGACTCTTGCTATTCTGAAGCAATGGCCATTGAGGGAATGTTTTGGCTGATGTCGGGTCATCAGAAGATAATCCCAAACTACAGCTGCGCAACAAAGTTAAAGGCGGCTGTTATCATAGGTGATTATTCTTCAGCTGCAACCCTTCCCATGGCAAGAATCCTTGGTGTCAGCAGGTATCCTCAGGTATGGTTGGACACAAATTGTGAAATTAGTTCGGGTAAGATCACGAACAACAGAAATGCATGATGATGGTGACTGGGCGACGGTAAATAAAAACTCTCACTCTCACTCTCTCACATACACACACACGGTAATGTCCTCCATTGTCATTATAATATTCGGACCTGGTGAGCAAAATTAGATAAAGTGGGCATCTTCTTGCGCCCTGACTAGCATTACTGATTTGTCAGGTACTGGCGGCTGTATGTAAGGACACAAGGTGAAACAAGCCAAACATTCTAGAATGCACAGTACTACTGTTGCATCGTCAAGGTAAGTATATACAACTAAGTTTATATTTACCAATATTAACTCCATATTTACTTTCCTTGGTGTTATATATATATATATATATATATATATATATTTATATATATATATATATATATAGATATAGTAAATAGATGTGGAGTTAAGAAAAGTAAATCTGACCTAAATTATATAACACAATTTCACAGTATAGAGGTAAATTGATATTCTTGAGTTGATATTGTGACTGTGTTACACTGTCCTGGTTTAATGCCACCTACAAAGCAAATACACACAGACGAACACATACACCTAAGTGCTGAACTATCATCATAACTGGTACTGTTAATTATATGCTTATTATGAATGGGCACCCTAGCCACACAATAATCTGTGTGCAAATCCCATTTTGTGACACAACAGCAAAAATGTGTTTGCGTCAAACACTGAGCTATATCTCACAGAAATTATAATTCCCAAGGATGCAGTCGTGGTTGTACACGCTGCACATGTCAAGTTCCTCAAGTAGTTAATCCCAATGCCCACTTCTACGGTTGTGCCTGCCTACAACTTATCAATACATAAGTAATTATCAATAAAGGTGGGCAAATGTGTAAATAGATCCCACCAAGATAAAAGTTCAAAGTTCTATTTTGAACCACAACTACACTGATGGCATAGAAGAAGATGCACATTCAAAGGATCTCCAATTCTACAAATTATGTTTTTCTTTTTCTTTTCAAAAAAATATTTTCCTTTTTTTATTTTCACTACAGACAGACCCAGACAACACGTTTTATTCCTTGTCAATGAACTACATCAGGGCATTATATAATGGGTCTGTAACTTTCATGCGTAGTTATCCTTGGATGCCAGAGTAAAGGTTTGGTTGCCTAACCTAAAGGTGAACCTCTCAGAAGCTTATATGCAATAAGAATCGGGTATGCATAACACCATTTGGAGAATTGGATATTCTTTGACAGTGCAGCTTCTTCTATGCCATCAGTGTAGTTGAAGTTCAAAACAGAACTTGGAACTTTGATCTTGGTGGGATCTATTTAAACAATTTACCCTCCTTTACTGATAGTTCCTATTTCTCACACAGGATATGTCATATATATATATATATATTAACAACAACAATAAAAAGTTATTTTTCGTTCATCTTATGTTTCTGTTCATGTATGTATGCACGTATGTATGTATGTGTGTATGTATGTAATATTTCTGTAGCATAAACCAAGCCAAAGCTAGCAGAGTGCTCTACTTGGTCAAATGGCAGCATGACAATAACAATTGAGATGAGAAGTAGTTAGTTTGTTGACAGCAAATACATTGTGATGTAGAACTTGGTAAAGTGGTTCCAGATCCTGGATGCATAGGTACAAAACACCTGCTGCCTTGCTTTTTCTGCTCACACAAGGAGTGGGACCCTGTGCACTTTTTCCTCACAGCTGTGCAATACAGCCAGGTGGAGAACTGCAAAGTGTGCATAAAATGATAATAGCATTGCATTATCATTTTATTTTTCCTTTTACTGGATGCAGTGGGGCAATGGTCCTTCACCCTAGCGGAGGAGCCGCCGCTGATTACCACCAACCAAAAGCGCGAGCATTAACACATGAATGCAGTTTTTTGAAAAAAAAACTGTTTCATTTTCCTCATGAGAGAGATGGCAGCAGGCTGTCTTTGTATTTTTTGGCAATGTACTTCTTGAAGGTAAGATTGGGGTCCAGAGTGAATCCTAGTGACTTAAGTGAAAGCTGGGTTTTGAAACCATCAAGGTTCAAGTCATTGTGTCAGGTTTATACTGTGTCTGGGCAAATAAAAGGAATTCTGTTCTAGAGGATTTGAGTTTCGGGTAGGCACTGGACATCCAGGACAGGGTGATGTGGAGTCTATCTTTGAAATGATGAATGTCTGACACAGAGGCGAATGTCAGGTAGAGTTGAGTACCATCAGTATATTGGTGAAGAATGCCAAGCAGCTCCATGCAGTGGTTGAAGATGACAGTGGATGGATTGGAACTGTGAGGAACTTTGCAGGTGAAAGAGATCTTCTGTGATCATGAGGTGCCAATACAGACAAACTGTTGTTGGTTGGAAAGGTAGGAGGAGAACCAGTGAACATTGCCAGCAAATCTTATTTGTGGTTCCAGGGTGTTTATGAGGATGGGATAGTCAACTGTGTGGAAGGCAGCTGAGAGGTCCAGCAATATCAGGAGGCAGGGTTCATCTTCATGTGGAGTAAGGTTGGCATTTTCTACGATGTGTAAGTTTCTGTGCTTTAGCATGATCTGAAGCCAGACTAGTAGTTCTGCAGGAGTAAATGCAGTCCCCAACACCAGTCAATGAGCACTACAAGAGACAACTGTCAAGCAACTGAAATAAGTAGATACAAACCTTTGAATGTAGTTTTGAGTCCACACTTCATAACAGTCATAATTGAAACAGAGGTTAAAGAACTGAATCTGAACTTGAACTTCAACAACTGAGAACTTAAAGCCAAAACCACAGACTCTGGAGCACAAACAATTATGGGCAGAGTGTGAATCTTGTTTTAGTACCAGGAAATTCCATTCTGACTGAAAACACAAAAACATGTGAGAATCATATATGAAACCTAAGAATTATCCAATAACAGAAAGAAATATGATCAGTTTGATTAACACAAATTCATTAAAGTAAGCAGTGAGAAAGATAGGTACTAGTCTGAGAGGTGAAACACCCCATATTCCAATGAGGGTTCTAATAGATAATGAGAGGGGACTATTAAAACATCCTCCCCATGCCTTTAAATAAATCTATATTCTCTCATTGTCAATTGAGAAATCATTATGTTTTGGCAATGGAGGCGATGAAAGTTATATGGTTATATGTTAGAATATGTAATAGCAAAAATACTGATTGGCATACATATTGTGGCCCTAATATTTTTGACAAAATGATTGCTCCCTTAGGTGTAGTTTTTTTTCCATTACTTCCATTGGGGTGATATTTTTGTAAATAATGTTTAGGACACCATTTCTTCATGAGATGAGACTATGATATTTTGGTACTGTACCATGTTATGTATGTTTCACACACACTCAGTATTCCAGTAGCAATATTTGGACACATCGATCTACACTGAAACCTTCCGTAGGCAAAAGGCAAAGTCAGTGGCATTTGATACTATAGCTATCTTGGTAAGATGCACTCCAATTTTTGAGACAGTGTTAGCTAGTGTGGGAGAGAACACTCGTTTGTGTGGCTTTTTGATGGATAATAGAATTTATAAATTGAAGGTTGATCTTTGGCAAGAGGGTTCTCTTTCTTGATTGTTTCATGTAGTGGGTGAGGCAAAGTTTGGGGAGCCTATCAAATTTTGAGAAAGGACTTAAGATGAACTGATCTTACACCATTCTACAGTGTAAAGGTTAATTTGTTCTGGTGGTAAGCAACTGACAGTTCTAGAAGTGCGTTTCCACCATGTGATCACAGTGGCTTTTCGATTTCAAGAATGCAGCCTCAGCTAGCCCTACCATAGCCTTGTGCCAGATCCATCTTCTTAAACATCTTCCATAGCTCTCATGGTTTTCATCTCTCCTCAGGTAACCTCTTGCACCCACTTCAGCAGGCCCATTGAAAGTGGGGTGGTCAAAGGTATGGGACCGATGCCTTACCGAGATTTCCACATGTCCTCAATATGGGTAAATGTAAGAAGAGTCCAGAATTCAACTCACCCATGGTAGAAAAGGCCACCACATGCCACAGGGCAGCTCTAGTTGCCACTTTATACAGGATGAGACCAAACTAAATTTGGTACATTGCTTGAAAGGGAGACAGCAGGGCAGCACCACATACTACAAGGATACAATGCTGTACCTCCGTTCCCTCACGCTGGTCAAAAAACAGGCTGTCTAGCCCATATTCACACATTTGCACCATAATGCAAAGGTGTTTGTTCTAGCATAGGTTTTCTCCAGGAAGAGTACCTTTGCTGTAACAAATACAATGCCAAGAAAAACTTTAAAACCTTTCTGACTTTGGACAGTGCAACATATGAGCAAAGTCAGAAAGGTCTGGAGTTCCTCCTTTTTAATGCCTGCCTCAAAGAGGAATTATTGTTTCACATAAAGCCCTGTCTACTGCTTTTAGTGTATAGGATTTTGTATAAAAATCCGTGGGTGGTTAGATGGGAACCCCCATGTACCACCTATGTGAAGCCCCCTTGACACGTAACAAAGCAAAGCAATGCTAGCACTACTTTGAATTACTTCATGGCTACTTTCCAGAACAAATTAAGTTTTGCACAGGAAAGTAAATCACAAATCAGCACTTTACTGCAGTTTGTGTCACTTCTGTGATACAAACTTGGGGGAAGGTGTTAATTATTTGCCCCTAAGCTTCTCAGCAACTCATATATTGTGGTCTCATAATTAAGTCTTGTTGTGAAAGCAATCTAGCTTATGTATTTTTCAACAAAATGTATAAATGAAAAAAATGTGGATGAATATTCATAAAAGTATTTTTCTCTTTGTAAGATTGGCTATGGCGCAGCATTGTCTGCACTGAGTGATAAAGTACAGTTTCCATCTTTTCTCCGGACTGTTGGAAGTGCAGGCTCTCGAGCCCTTGCGTTCACTGAGTTGTGCCTTCATTTTGGTTGGACATGGATAGGAATTATTGTGTCAGACAATGACTATGGGCTTGAGAATGGTCAAAAACTGCTGGTAGAGGCTCCTAAGAGTGGAATTTGTGTAGATTTTTATGAAACCTTAGCCACAAAGATGACACAGAAATCATTATCTGATGTGGTCAGAGTCATACGACGATCTACGTCAAGAGTCATCGTGTGCTTGACTTTTTCAGCTCAGATGATTCCACTTTTTAATGAAATCTCTGCACAGAACATCATTGGCAAAGTCTGGATTGCAAATGCAAGTTGGTTTCCTTCTCCAGTATTTTCCATTAAAGATTTATGGAAATCATTGCATGGTACATTGGGATTTGCAGTGCACAGTGGAGAGATTCCGACATTTAAGGAGTTTCTCTATAGCATACACCCATCCAAATTTCCCAATGACATCTTTATGAAACAATTCTGGGAAGAATCATTTAGCTGTCAGTGGCTGGAGCAATTGAACAAAACAACCAGTGAAAAAGAAGCACAGGAAAAACGAATTTGTGCCCACACAGAAAAACTAGAAGATCTTGATGAATCACAATATAATGTTCATAACTTCAGAAATCCTTACTCAGCATATAACGCCATCTATGCCTTAGCACAAGCGCTCCATGATTTGAAGTACTGTACCCCTGAAAAAGGACCTTTTGCCAATGGGACCTGCACAGAATATCCACAGTTTCAACCCTGGCAAGTAAGAACCTTCCAAATCTGTTTGACTTTGTGAATGTTTTTCAATATTTTTTGTATGTGCACAATGCAGGCTTTCTTTTGAATTACCATCTAATAAATACAGGTTCCTTCTTAGCAGTAACTCCTCTGTTTCTTTGTTTTGCCCTCTTGTCATCTTCCTCCTCCAACCCTTCTTCCTATCTGCTATAATTATGTTTGTTCTCTACGATCCAGCACTCTCAAGTTGTCAGTGGACAGCAAAACAATATGCAAAAATAATAATTAAATAAAATAAATACACAAACCCCATTGGTTTCTAATTTTGCAATACCATTAGGTAACAATTTGTCATAATAATTATTTAAAAGTTAAAGTGGGTATTGTGACAATTCTGAGAGTGTGTAACTTTGGGCACATGATAGCCTTTTCCATTGTGATTCAGAGAAATGTTATTACCTCTGCCAGCGCTTTTCCCTGGGGAAATTTCGGGGCTCATACAGTGCTAGCTGATGAATCAAAATTACAACTGAGGTTATTCGACAAAGCAATACATTCAGTTAACTTGAAGCACATTAGGATCTACACAGAGAATGATTGTGCTTTCAAACCATCAACGTTTATTAAAAGTGTTAGTATTTACAGAAATCAAGTTAGTGACAAATCATTAATCAACATATGAATGCATTAGTTAATCTGAAGTTCAAATTTATTTAGAGTGATAAAATATACTGGACAAACTCATTTAGAGTAGAGTCGCCTCAAAATCAAGACTCAGGAAGGTTATTTCTCCCATAAAGAGAATATCCTAAAATCTCCTATTCTGTTCTAAGCTGCATCAAAAAGCAGACTGATTCTAATCTACATTGCTCTAGCTTCAATCACACACTTCAAACAGTTATTACACCTATACACAGTTCCCATAAAAAAATCCAATCAAGTTAAAGTGAAATGATACAAACGTGTACTCATTATCTTCCCAGGATTCATCACAATACAGCTTCTCTCTGTGGCCTTCAGGCTTACATTATCTGCAACAAAAATGAGATACAAGGACCAGCCTATCCTCTAAATGTGCCTCTATGAGCATTTTACTAATTATAACATTTCATGATTATCGCAGGAAAAGAAAATATTTCACATGGGAAAGAAAGGAAACAAATGTCACATTTGTTAAGTGGGACTTCAACTTTGTCTAGAAATAAAATATTCATGTCACAAAGTAATATGGGAACCAACATAAGCCAATTGAAAAAGCAGATCCACATTAGCTGTGATCAGCCTCAACATGAACAAAGCAGAGTTAACATGAGTTTCATGCTTTTGTTTTAAAGTCCATCAAATACAAAACCATTTAATGTAAAATATCCCATTCATCTCTATAAGTAAGGATGATACCTTGTGCCTAAGGAAGCTGCTTTCTTACACCATTGACAAAAATGTCATAAAAATTCATCCTGTCAGCATGTCTAATGTAGTTGATATTCGTCCAATTGGGCAAATTGTATAAGCAGGGGAGTAAACCGGTGATTCTCTACATAATATGCAAAAATCCTTAGGAAACCACTGCAGCAAAAAACGCAAACTCCAGAGAGAAGCACATCACATTATGCAGTCATTCATTTGGGTGTCTTTTCCTTGTTTGGTATATTGTTATGCTCGCATTTTTGAGTTATTAAGCCAAAACCAATAGTCCTGTAGCATGTGCTAGTGTGGTCCTGATAAGTCATTTTAAAACAATGGAGGTTGTGAGTATTGCACAAGCACCAAGGTAGCTCGGCGGCTGTGCAGCAAAAAGACTGCCATGTATGTCTGTGAACCTTAGGGTACATATTTACAAGCCCCTTGTGCCTCTTCGGGCCGCTTTAGAGTCATTTGTTTTACACTAAGGCGGAGCTAAGGCGGCTTTTCTGTCGTGCCATATTAACAAAGCGACTCAATGCTTGCATTGTGCCACGTTGCAATCACTTGCGCCACATTATGCCTGTGTCAGGCATATTGTATAGAAGGGGGGCATTCCGTTGCTGGGAGGCCCGGAAAATGGCACAGTGAAATTTACAGCATTTCACTGTAACTTTTTCCCCATCATTTTAAAAGCCTGCTCAGAGCAGGTGTTAAAATGACACACTCATTATATTCAAAGGGCCTCCCTGTGCTGTGTTGCACTAGTATCAAAATGACGATGGTGTAGCAAAGCACCACAATAGCATTAAAAATGTTGTCACTATTGTGCTAACGACTGCCATGGTGCACCCTATTGTAAGTACGGTGCAACCATGGTGTCGTTAGGTGCCGGTAGGGGAGCGCAAGAAAGGTGGTGCATCATCTATGATGTACCATACTCTTGTAAATATGTCCCTAGGTGTTGCAAGCATGAAAAGTAAAAAATGCCAAAGACCTGGCCATAGCCCATGGCCTGGAGGCGTGACAATGGCACACAAAGGGGCATATTTATACTATCTTTGAGCCGAATGTGCGTCAAAATTTTTTGACGCACAATCGGTGCAAACACTGCCCCATATTTATACTTTGACGTCCGACCCCGCGGGCGTCAAAGTTCCACCATGTGCGTCATTTTTTAGAAGGGGGAACCAGCCTTGCGTTAATTATATGCAAGGTAGGCGTTCCCTTCCAAAAAATGACTTTAAGGCCTGTGCGCCTTATTTATACTGTGACGTCATTTTGACGCACAGGAGGGGGCAGGCCTTAAAAAACGGCGCCCAGCCTGATGGGCGCCGTTTTTTAACGCCTGGGTCAGGGCAGGTGTTAAGGGACCTGTGGGCTCAGAAGGAGCCCAGAGGTGCCCTCCCATGCCCCCAGGGACACCCCCAGCCACCCTTGCCCTCCCCAGGAGGACACCCAAGGATGGAGGGACCCATCCCAGGGAAGGTAAGTTCAGGTAAGTATTTTTTTAGAATTTTTTTTGTGGCATAGGGGGGCCTGATTTGTGCCCCCCTACATGCCACTATGCCCAATGACCATGCCCAGGGGACATAAGTCGCCTGGGCATGGCCATTGGGCAAGGGGGCATGACTCCTGTCTTTGCTAAGACAGGAGTCATTTCAATGGGGGTTGGGCGTAAAAAAAAATGACGCAAATCGGGTTGAGGCCAAAATTTTGCCTCAGACCTGACTTGCCCCATTTTTTGACGCCCAAGCTCCATTTTCCCCTACGCCGGCGCTGCCTGGTGTGAGTCATTTTTTTTGACGCACACCAGTCAGCTGCGCCGGCTAACGTCATTCAATAAATGAGGCGCCCGCATGGCGCTTTGGAATGGCGTTAGCCGGCGTTAAAATTTTTGACGCACAACTGCGTTGGCGCAGTTGTGCGTCAAAAAGTGTAAATATGGGCCAAAGTCCTGTACACCTAGATGACAGAAACCAGGTGTTGTTAATCTATTGGGAGCCTGCGATCGGCAAAGCCCTTGTTCCACTGATAATACAAGTTGGAACTTCTTGGAGAACAATATGTACAACACACTGATCACAAACAAGAATCTATACACCTACAAGGCAACACATATTATGGGGCATATTTATACTCCGTTTGCGCCGAATTTGCGTCTTTTTTTTCGACGCAAATTCGACGCAAAACTAACCCCATATTTATACTTTGGCGTTAGATGCGTCTAGCGTCAAAGTTCATGGAGTTGGTGTCATTTTTTAGCGTGAACACCTTCCTTGCGTTAATGATATGCAAGGTAGGCGTTCCCGTCTAAAAAAATGACTCCGATGCATATGCGTCGTATTTATACTCCCGGGCAAAAATGACACCCGGGAGTGGGCGGGTCAAAAAAAATGACGTGTACCCGCTTTAGCGCAGTTTTTTAACGCCTGGGTCAGGGCAGGCGTTAAGGGACCTGTGGGCTCGGAATGAGCCCACAGGTGCCCTCCCATGCCCCCAGGGACACCCCCTGCCACCCTTGCCCACCCCAGGAGGACACCCAAGGATGGAGGGACCCACCCCAGGGACATTAAGGTAAGTTCAGGTAAGTATTTTTTTTTTTTTTTGTGGCATAGGGGGGCCTGATTTGTGCCCCCCTACATGCCACTATGCCCAATGACCATGCCCAGGGGACATAAGTCCCCTGGGCATGGCCATTGGGCAAGGGGGCATGACTCCTGTCTTTGCTAAGACAGGAGTCATTTCTATGGGGGTTGGGAGTCGAAAAAAATGGCGCAAATCGGGTTGAGGCGAAAAATTTGCCTCAACCTGACTTGCCCCATTTTTTGACACCCAAGCCCCATATCCCCCTACGCCGGCGCTGCCTGGTGTACGTCGTTTTTTTCCACGCACACCAGGCAGCGCCGGCGGCTAACGCCGGCTAACGTCATTAATTAAATACGGCGCCCGCATGGTGCTTCAGAATGGCGTTAGCCAGCGCTAATTTTTTTGACGCAAAACTGCGTTAACGCAGTTTTGCGTCAAAAAGTATAAATATGGGCCCTAATGACTGAACTCATGAGATAGGATCAGTCTCGATTAATTCCGTTGTGCTCAACAACACACAATTTATCCACTCTGTACGCTCTGATTCAGGACTTAAATCTAGAACCTGATGCCCATGTTGTATTTCTGGATGCCTCAAAGGTATTCACCTCTTTGGAGAGGGATTTTTAAAAAATAATATTACAATAAATAGACATGTCGCAAATATTTATAGACTGGCATTATCTTCTCTAAGCTTCACCGGCAGCCAGGATCCCCATAAATGGTGCACTCATCTCTTTCTCCTTTTTGCTGTGGCCTTGAAGCCTCTTTGCAACTGGATAGTGGATTACTACCTTGTAGACAAATCTTTCAGATACAATTTTTTGAGTGGGCTATTGTTACATGGATTTTTGGTTGATGATATTCTGGTTGCATTATAAAACTGTTGCCTTGTCTATGTACTGTTGAAGATTTTAGTTTGTGTACTCCGTTGAAACTGGATGTGAATAGTCTCATACTTGTGAAAATACACTCATTGTTTTGTTTATACACTTGCTGCCTCAATTTATTTGAGTGATTTATGTATTTATTGATTATTGTTACAGTTCAGTTTGATGCTATGTCTTGAACATCCCATAACCAGCACAAATCAGTCTTGAAATACTTTTTGTTAAATAAGTCCCTTGTTGGCATCCTCTCACCCGTACAGGGCATTGCCATAAAAACCATGCGGGCTACTGCCCATAATGTACTCACTAAACACACTGGCACCGCCATCTACTCAGGGCCATGTAAAATATCTGAAGAATGTAATACTCAAGTCCATAGCACTAACGATTCAAATATTATCACATGTAGTACGTGTCAAAAAGTAATTTAGAACCGAAAACACCCGAGAACAATCCCAAATGAAAATGATGCAGTACACGTAAAAATATGCCCAGAGTGTCACTACAAAATAGTGCAAAACTAACAACAGTGGTCTTCATACATAGCCACAGACGACCATCTTAAAAAAAATTAACTGCACAAAAAAGGTCCGTCCTCTAGCTAGATTCTTTTAGTTAATGGATCATACTTCTCAATTTTACGGATTGCGAGCTGATGTTTTCATTCATAGCTCTCTTAGAGGTTTTAGGAGTGAAAATTCAGAAAGTTTTTTTTTTATCTTTTCTTTTTTCTAAAGTTGTTCCAGTTTTTTAAAACTTTCTGTCAGATGTGGTATTTCAAATTCCTTACATCCGCAATCCATATATATAGTATTGTACCAAGGGAGCTTTCAATTTTTGTGTGTGAAATCCTCTACCAGTTTCTCCCACACGCCACATGGGTTGAGAATTAAGTATACAATGTTGCTGCTTTAACAGTTTGTCATGTCTTTGAGAAATGTTCGATACCCACTGAGTTCCCATTTTTCTTTAATTATAACTGCCTTTTGTGCATGACATACCCCATATAGTTACCTTTAATCTGTCTTCCACCTTCCAGTGACCTCCAGTCCATTGGGTTTCTACTCCTCATCTGCTCATAGACCAACTTGTCTCTAAGATATGTATTTCCTCTAAATACAATCTTGGGTTTCTTCAATTCCGGAACCTCTTTGTTGGAGTTATATACATGACAGTTAGAATTGACTATCCTTCCCACTTTATTGTTGGGGTTAGTGTGACTAGGGACACTAGTTTGTCATTGTTTTTATTTTTTCCTTGGAATAGGACTGATCTATCATAATACCGTGCCCTTTTTACTGTGTTATAACTAGACATCTAAGGTTCTACTTTGCATTTATTTACATTACAGATCTGCATTTTTCAAATAGTCTGCCATTGTGGAAGAATTTCTCCACAATGTAAAGAACTACCCAAAGGGCACTAAGTCCTTCTGACAGTTGTGATTGAAAATCAAAACATGAAAGAGGTTATTCCTGGCGGTTGGTTTCCTATATAGATCTACCTCTATATGCCCATAATGACCTATAATTCAAAAGTCAAAAATTGAACTGTCTTAGCTGTGAAGTTTGGATTCTGTTTGCATAGATTCAGCCAAGGAAGAAATCAGTAAGTGGTTCCCATTCCCCATGACATATACAAAATATCATCAAAGAATCTCAAATAGCTTCTGGTGTTTTTTGAGAAAGGAACTAGCTCACCGAATGTATGTTAGAGCACATCAAGTTCCCATGCTGGTTACTGTTAATTACTGAAAGAGTTCCCCTATCAAATTCAAATGATTTGTTCAGGGTAACAATTTCCTAACATTCCATTATGAAGTCAACGGGTCTCTCCCCATTTGCTCTATTTGCATGGTCACTTAAATTATGTGTCACGAGAGGGCCAAATTATTCCGCAGGATTGAGTAAGTAATGCACCATGAAAAGGCACATTTTGCAGCACAATGTGCCACATTTTGCAATAGTATTTTTTTTAAAAACTTGGTAACACCTTCTGGGCGCTGGTTGCTCCTTCTTAGTGCCAGTTTCACACCCAAATATAATTATAAGAAACAGAAAAGCAACAGAAACGTCCAGCTTTGCAAAGAAGCTTTCACTGCCCAGCAACCCCTGCTCCTGCATTTTTTTAAACTTTTGAACCGTTTGAGCTAGAAACAATTTTTTTGTTAAAATCTGCAGATTACACAGCAGATGATGGCTTATCTGGCAAAAGCAGTAATGCTATAATTATGGGAAAATTGCAGTGGCCTCACAAACAAATTATTCCAGTGGTCTTGCCTATATGGCATTTCTCTGATGATATCAATGGCTTTTCTCTGGATAACAATGCTGTGTTAATCTTCTAGTTGAACCATGATTTTTACATTCTGGACAAAAGAGTGTGTTTTCAATTTTCGTGATCATTGGTCCTCTATCTCTATTATAGGATTTAAATATTTCATAAATATCACAACTCCATCTTGTGCCCTATGTGCAGTAGGATTTACCCGCCTGGCCCATGTCACCCTTCCTTTGTGGCACTTCCCTAACATGAATAATCCCAGTCTTACTTGCTTCCCTAATGGTGCCTCTCAGACCAATGCTCAGTCTATAGTTTCCCCCTCCCACTGAAGTCTGAACCATTGATCCTCATGTTGTATTGCTGTACAAGTTGCATCCACTTTGCACCTGCAGATTTACCATGTCAAGTTAGAATAACCACATTTCCTATGAAAAACACTGGGTTGTACCATCATGCACATGAGTTCCTTTGTATTGGTCATATGTCAATTACTGTTTGCACCTCCTATTGTGTAGGCCCGTTTCGGCTGTTATGCAATATGTTTATCCCCCCCCCCCTAGGTTCATTGGAAAATGTTAGGCCTCCACGTGGGCCACATGCCCCTCTGGAACACTCCTGGCTTCCGGTAAAAACCCTCCTTGAAACTGAAACTGCATTAGTACTTGGCCTTGAACTTATTCCCGATGTGGACCAGCATTATTCCTGCAATCATCTTCCCGTGTCCCAGTCCAGTGCAAGTCTCTTCCCTGAGATTGTTCCCTGTTTGCCCAGAGTTTTCTGCAACACTTTCAGTGTGTTCCTTCATGAGTTACGACTCTGCTTCTATTGAGCTTCTTGCACAGAATTTCCTTTAGTTTTAGATTCCAGTTCCTGTATTGTAAAGGCTCAGTACTCAACTCTCAGGTTAGTGAGCACTAAACCATAGACTTGTGATATTTCAAGACTTTGGGCCTGATTTAGAGTTTGGTGGATGGGGTTACTCCGTCATATTACAATCCCATTATATAATGCGGAGGACGGGATAGACGTCTTGTTTGTTACGGAGTAACCCATCTTCCAAACTCTAAATGATACCTTTTCTTCCTGAGCGTGATCCTATTTTGAACTCTGAATATTGTTGGAGTTTTGAGCCCCCTCACTGAGGCCCAATGCTTTGAACTCTTGTTGTAGTGCTCTGAACTCTTCATATATAAAGTGAAAGTCTGTTGTGTTCTGGAAAAGTTGAATCTGGGACCTTGGAATGGGTTCTGAGAGTCTATAGTTATATTTGTTTAGACTCAGATTTCCTGCATGTTCCGGAGTTTCCAGAAGATCTTCTGTTATTTATTAACTGGTTGCTCTTCTCTCTTTCATGAAATGTTTACGATGATGCCTGTAAGTTTACCAAAAATGTTAATCATGGTTTAGGGGGCTAAGAAGGAATTAGTAAGTATAATTGTTGATGTCATTTGTAGTGTGTCACATCTCCATAGAAGATATTGAGGTCCAGAGAGTTCCCACCTTGTAGGCGGTGTACGAGACAGTCGAGCAGTTCCCGCAGTGACGTGGGTTCTTATATTTCTTTTTTTATCCCATCCCTCTCTCCCCCATGGGGGCTGTCAGTGGGACCAGACAGTCGCTACTTGTTACACTGTGCAACTCCAGTTGGGATTGGAATTCCAGCATAATCCCCATGGTTGGAGCCAGATGTGTGCGTGACAGTAGGCCAAACCTTGCACTTCCCACTGCTCAGACGATATGGCTGACCAATTCCAAGCTGACAAATTAGCTCAGGCATTATCTGATGTAAAGGGTAAGATTCAAACCTGCTACAGGAAAATCTGTCTCTTAAGGATGAGTTTCTTAATTATCACTCTCACCAGTCACCTTGGTTAGGTGATGGGAGGCTATTCCTAAAGATCCACGGCCTGTTACATCCATCACACTTTGGTGAGACAAAAAATACCACTAGTACACCTTCCCTGTGTAATGCTAATCCTGGACATGTCACTGTAACTACTCAAACTCCCATCCCCATAGCCCCGCCAGAAAGGGTTTTTGGAGATTATGATAATTTTGATACATTTTGGAGCCAGTGCTAGCTGCAATTCTTGGTGAAACCTGGAACCTTCTCTTCCAACACAGCTAAGATAGTCTTTATAATATCCTGTCTTGGGGCAGAGATTGTAACTGGGTGATTCACATCATTGAAAACAATGATCCTGTATTGCATGATTTTGGAAAATTCAAAGAGACGATGTGCCCTGTCTTTGCTAAACACACCTTTCATCAGGCTAGTGATAACGAGTTGTTGAATATACACCAGGGCAGTAAGGAATTGCAGACTTATATCACAACCTTCTGTAGACTTGTTACAGAAACTCAATGGACAGAAGAGAAACAAGCCTCCCTCTTTTATAGAGGTTTGAGAGACAACTTGAAAGACTGTTTGGCACACATTGTGTATCTCCCAACCAACTTTTCTGAGTTTTTTGATTTAGTGGTTCAGTCAGATTATAGGGTAACAGAACGTAAGGGAGAACGCTCTCGAGGGGAACATAGTCTCCTAGTGACAGGCCCAGAACGTAGGGAGCTAGAAACTAAGATTCAGGATAACCATCAGTGTGTGCAAATAAGGGGTTTAGGTGGCCCCTTAACTACAGAAGAAGGAGATCAAAAAAATTGTTAAATCTATATTTGTATTGTGGTAAGGCATGACATTTCGCCAATGAGTGTACTGTTAAACCTAAAGGGATCTGAAAGAATGTTGCTGTAATATCTAGCTCGATACAGGAAAACTAGGGAGCCCGGCTGATGTAGGGTTCAACCAGTCAGGTAAGGTTTTAGTGCAAATCACCCTCTTTTTGGCAACACTTCAAAGAAAGTTTCACAACATTTCACTATTTTGTTGCTCTAATACTTTCAAATCCACAGCCAAAGGTATTATCTATACTTCTAAATTCAGGAGCTATTGGAAGCTTTTTTTGATATAGCACTAGCTGAGTCTTTACACATACTTTGTGTTAAGAAGAAAGAACCAGAACCAGATAGGGCTGTGGCTGGTTCTGAGCTCTCTTCCGGAATGATTACATATACAATGGTTCCTATCACTCTATTGTCCAAGAATGGGCATACAGTGTCCTTGATATTTGACCTCATAGGGGGTGCCAGACTCTGGCCAAAAGAAGCATTATACAAATGACAGGCCTTTGTTTTAAGCAAAAGCATGTTATTGTATTTTTAAAAAGGTAACAGTACCTAAATACAATGTTTAAATAGGTTTAGACATATTTAAATATTGCCATCTTTATAAAATATTTGAGAAAAATTCTGAGGGAGTCCCATATATTTTTATTTTTCAACTGGGGGCACGGCATTAAGAAGTTTGGAGACGACTGTGAGAGACACACCCAACTTTGGCGTTATTTTAGGTTTTCTTGACTTCAGGTGCACAATCCACGTATTGATTGGGCTCATCGCCTTGTTACTCTAGATTCCCATTTTTGTCAAAACCATTGTTATAAGGTGACGCTGAAAGTCGTATCTCCCTTGACTTGTGTAGCATAAATTCAAAAATGTACTACCCAGGTTCCTGTAGAATACTAGAATTTTCATGATGTGTTTGATGAACAAAAGGCTATGCAACTACCTTTCCACAGAGAATATGATTGCCGCATTGATTTAATTCTGGGCACGGTGCGTCCCTGCAGTCACGTCTATGCTCTCTCGGAGCCAGAGACTAAGGGGCTGATTTAAGAAAAGTGGTGCTGCACACAGTGCAGCGCCTCTTTTCTTACACCCCTTGCCGCCACCATGTATGTGCCGTATTTAATATCTAAGATCTGGCGCACCATTGTGGTAGTTAGGAGATTAGCCTTATATTTATTGATGCTAGTCCTGAGCTTTGCAAGATAAGCGTAAAAATTCTGACGATAATCCTGCAAAGCTCATTAAGACACATTAAAAATAATCGAGTGTCTTCTTTTAACGCCTGCTCTGAGCAGGTATAAAAAGTGCCAAAAAAATGACGCAAAAAATCTCTTAGATTTTTTTGTGCCATTTTTTCAGCCCCCCTAGTGGGGGAATGCCCCCCCCTTGCATACATTATGTCTGCCGCCGGCATAATGTATCACAAAGTGGCACAATGCGTGCATTGCACCACTTTGTCAATATGGAGTGGCATTTTTGGCCATCAAATGCCACATTAGCGTCAAACAAATGATGCTAATTTGTCATTAGGATGGAGCTAGGGGCCCTTAAATCAGCCCCTAAATACCTTAAAAAATATCTGGATGAATTATTAGCTATATGATTCATCTGCCATTTCACTTCTCCAGCCTCTTAATTGCTCTTATTCATACAGAAGAAGAATGTGAGTTAAGGGCGTGCATAGAAGATAGATCCCTGCATAAGGTTACCGTTGAGAACAGATATCCATTGCCTCTCATATCGGTATTGCTTGACCAGGTTTGAAAGTCCACGGTTTATACAAAATTAGATCTGGGAGTTGCATGCCACCTCATTCTTGTTAAAGAAGGTGATGAGTTCAAAACAGCCTTTCAAACCACATTTGGGTTGTTTGAATATACACTCATGCCCTTTGGGTTGTGTAATGCCCCTTCTGCCTAACAGTATTTTATAAATGAGGTGCTACAAGACCTGCTAGAGGTTTCTTTTGTTGTTTATATTGATGACATTCTTACTTATTCGCAAATCAGGATTGAACACATAGAACATGTCGGAAAGGTGCTGCAACAACTCTGAGAAAATGACCCTTTTGTCAAGCTAGACAAATGTACCTCCCACAAACAGTCTGTTAAGTTCTTGGGATATTTCCTATCCCAGAGTGTGTATTATGGATCAGAAAAAGGTGCAGGTGATCCTGGATTGGCCGGCACCATCCTCGGTCAAGGAGGTGCAAAGTTTCATTGGGTTTGCAAACTTTTATAGGCACTTCATCACCATTTCTCTGACATAGTAAGCTCCATTACCAAGCATTTATAAAGGAAAAGTACATTTTGTCTGGTCTCATGAAGCTGATCATGCATTCAAACTACTTGAAGAGAAATCCATAACTGCTCTGCTGCTCAGACATATGGAACCCAACTTACTGTACTTTGTAGAGGTGGATGCCTCTCAGTTTGCCATAGGAGGTATTTTGTTGCAACGTGACAGCACCACTGGACAAATGCATCCAGTAGCACTCTTTAAAAAAAAGAAATGTTGCCAGCTGAACAGAACTATACAGCAGCAGAATGAGAACTATTGGCAATTAAGTAGTGCTTCCAAGAATGGCAGAAGTACCTATAAGGGGCGCACCATACCATTACCATACATACTGCTAATAAAAATCTCCTGTTCTTGCGATCATTAAAGGCCTTGACTCCTAGGCAATTAAGATGGTTAATGTTTTTTAGCAAATACAATTTCACCATTACCTATTGTCCAGACACACTACAGACTAACGCTAGTCTGTTTTCCAGGTGGGGTCATTTGAATCAGATTAAGGAATTGACAGCCCAGCACATCATATCATGCGAACACATAATATGTATTTGCCTAGAATCATTTGTGAATAGGATTAGACAAAGTAGGAGTCAAGAGGATTTCGAAATATGGGTGACAGACAAAGATAACCATGTTCTTATCATGGTATCACCTAATTTGATCCTACCAAAGAATTAAGACAAGAAGCCCTAACTTTTTGTTATGACAGTCCATTGGCAGGGCATCCTGGAATTCACAAGACCTTAGCCAATTGTCAACAATGGTTTTAGTGGCCTACCATTTCCAAGGATATGCATGATTATGTCCACACTTGACCCATCTGCTCTCAGGACAAGGCTTCCCATTCTGCCCCTGTAGGTCTGTTAAGAATCTTACCTGTACCCCCACATCCCTGGCATATGATAAATAAGGATTTTATCACAGTTTTGCCCAACTACAAAGGTCACAATGCAATTTGGGTGGTGGTTTATTTGTTTTCCAAAACAGCCCACTATGTTGTCTTGAAACAAACACCCAATGCCAAGACTCTTTCCTTCCTATTTGTGCAACATATCCTGTGGTTCCATGGTCTGCTCGCTGTCATTATTTTTGACTGGTCCACAGTTCATTTCTCGATTGTGGCGCAGACTTTGCAAATCTTTGGACATTGATGCTCAACTCTTTTCTGCCTTTCACACACATACCGATGGGCAGACAGAGCGAGTAAACGAAGTACTGGAACAGACATGGCGATGACTACTAACCTCAACTCCCAACAAGTGGGACTCCTTGTTGCACTTTTTGGAGTTTGCATATAGCAATTCACAGCATTTGGTCACTTGGGGTGTCTCCTTTTTTTGGTGTAACAGGAATTAATCCATGAATGCTAATTCAAAATATTGTTCAAACATCTAACAATGTACCTACAATACGAACCTTTGCACAGCAACTTGCTGACTCCCAACAAGAAGTGTCACAACACTTATGACAAGCAAAAGTTAATATGGAAAGACATGCTAATAAATATTGTCAAACCTCACCAGAGTACAAAAATAGAGATAAGGTCTGGCTAGCCACAAAGAATTTACAATTACAAGGTCCTCACAAGTTTATTGGTCTCTTTTCGGACGAAAACATTATTAATCCAATAGCAGTCTAGCTGCAACTGCCTGATAATTCGCCTTTTCATCCTGTGTTCAATGTTTCCCTCCTCAGATCATTTAGCACTCTAGTCTCCTAAGCCTTGTGATGACTCTGTGATTCTGGCATCTGCAACGCTTCCAGTGTTTTCCTCCATTAGTTACAACTCTACTTCTACTGAACTTCTTGTACTGAGTTTCCTGTTGTTTTGGATTCCAGTTCCAGTATTGGTAAGGCTAAGTACTTAACTCTCAGCTTAGTGCGCACTAAACCATAGACTTGTGATATTTATAGACTTTCTACCTGAGACGTGTTCCTGTTTTGAACTCTAAACAGTGTTGGATGTTGAATCCCTGTCCCTGAGGTCCAACGCTTTGAACTCTTGTTGTAGCGCACTTAAGAAAGTTTGTCACTGTGTTCTGGAAAAGTTGGATATAGTACCTTGGAATAGGTTCTGAGAGACTATTGTTGTATTCATTCAGACTCGTATTTCCTGTATGTTCCAGAGTTCCAGAAGTTCATCAGTTATTCTTGAACTGGTTGCTCTTCTCTTCTCTTCTCTCTTTCATGAAATGTTTACAATGATGCCTGTAAATTTACTAAAAAGGTGAACAATGGTTTGAGGGTTCTAAGTAGGTAATAGTAAGTAGCACTGTTTTCGTTGTTTGAAGTGTATCACATCTGCATGGAAGATATTGCAGTCCAGAAAGTTCCCACCCTCTAGGCAGTGTACGAGACAGTCAAGCAGTTCCTGCAGTGATGTGGGTTCTTAATTTTCTTGTTTTATCCTTTCCCCCTGGGGTTGTCAGTGGAACCAGGCAGTCATTACTTGTTACACTGTGCAGCCCCAGCTGGGATTGGATGTCCAGCTTCGTACCTGTGGTTGGAACCAGGTGAGTGTGTGTGACACTAAAGGCCTCAGAAAAAAATATATATGCTCACACTACAGTTCAGTGATTGCATTGATAGTGAAAATGATTGTTCTCAAGGAGGGATCCTTCTCATTTTGTGAGTTTGGGGCACACCAAAAAAAGCTGGAATGACCAAATTACCTTCAGTCAAAAATTAAAATTCTTTCTGACATATATAACCATATCCCTGGAGGAGGATAAAGGCTATGCTGCTGATTGTATCTTTAAGGGTACTTAAGGAATATTTTTTGGCCTATTTGTAGTGTTGAGGTATTGTTAACTTCTTATGGCCTTTTTCTTTTGTATTGATCTGTGGCCGTAAGACCCACAACGAAAGATAAACAAACAAGAAAAGGGGTCAGGGTGGGCCTTAGCTCTGGTGTGGGGGTCCCAGAGGGACCCCACCAGGGCTAAAAAACATTATTCTTTTGAAAATATCAGAAAAATCTGAGGATTCCAACGTTAAAAAAAAGAGGGGTTTCCCGTCCTTTTCTTTTAATTAGCACCCGGATGGGCTAGTTCCGTGGGGCATTGAGGGCTTTTAAAAGGAGGGGGATGCACAGGGCCCACCCCCTCAGGCTTCTATTAGCCCCAGGACTGTCACCGCCTAAGGGTGATTGCAAAGAAAATGCGGGAGGCTGTCTGGCCCCTCTGCAGCCCCAGGGACTGCCACTTCCCCGGGCAGAATACACTATGTATACAGGGGGGTGCAGCCCTGGACACCGCCAGCTCCCTGGGGCTAAATATGCTCTATATGCAGGGGGCTGCATGCCCCCACAAAGTCCTGGGAACCACCTCCTCCCCAGGGCTACATTAAAAGAATGAAGGGAGCTGTTGCGGACCCCTGAGCCCTGTGGACCACCACTCCCTGGGGCAAATAGAACATTGGAGGGCAGCCGCAAAGCCCCCCTTGAGGAGTCAGTGATGGCCCTGGGGACCACCCACCCCGGACTGGCTCCCGCTATGTCCCGCCATGCCCAGCGCCAGGACATAGCTGTTTGTTCTCACTTGGCAGGAGCTTTGACAGGAGCAAACAGCTCTCACTTGCAGAAAGTGAAGTTTTCATCTGTTTCCCTGCATGCAAAAATGCTTGCAGGGGACAGATGAAAAGTTTTCTCCCGCAAGCAGGGAGCTGATATTTAAAGCAGCTCCTTGCTTGTGGAAACAATGCCAGCTCCTGCAGGACGGGGGGAGCCAGCTAGGACCGTGGGGGCCCTGAGGCTTCCTGCACTGTCCTGTCACTCTATCTCTCTTCCATCCCATAATGGAATGGAAGAGAGAGAGAGAGAGATTGTTATTGCATTGGTTCCTTCATATAATGACTTTAAAGGACTCACGTTTGGCCTAGTGGTTAAAGTCTCAGACCTGTAAACTGAAGGTTGAGGGTTCAAGTGTATGTTTGTCTGTGGTCACTTTCCTGGTTACCTGGGGTCAAAATTGACTGGGGTAGGGGGACTACATTGCCCCCTACCCCTCAAAAAACTTAAAAGGCCCGACCTGGGGGATGAAATCATCTGGGGAGGGGGCCATGCGGACCTGTGGCCAACTCCTGCTGCTCATGGCCAAAGGCCAGGCGCTGCATGGGGTTGAGAAGTTAGGTGGGTTGGCTGCAGGGTCTGGCCACAGGCTAGGCCCTGCAGCCAGCCCCACTGCACACGGCCTTTGGCCTTGCACTGCGCTAATTTGGGTGGTCATAGGGGATGGCCATGCATGCCAGTAGTTAGATTAACATATAGTAATGAAATGTATATATACATATATGTGTGTGTGTATATGTATATATATATATATATATATATATATATATATAAACATATATAAAACATAAAAAATAAATATTATTCAACTTTAAAATATCTTATTCTGAGAAATACCTTTAGCTTTAAAATAACTGTAGTAAATAGTATAGCAATCTAATAGTACATTTCTACCTTATAATGCATTTATCATAGATCATTTATACAATATAATAATCATAATAAAAACAAATAACTAGGCTGCTGGTTGATTGGGGTGTGAGCCCTGGTCAAGCAGCAACCACAAACCTTGACAGGGTAAGACACAAGCAAACCCTAAATTAACCTATGCTCAACCCTCTGGCAGCTTAGCACGGAGCAGTGAGGCTTATGTTAGAAGCAATGTGTAAAGTATTTGTGCAACATTTCAAACAGTAACACAGAGAAAATACAGGGTAAAAGGAGCCCACAGCAGAGTTAGAAAAATCGAGTACAGTTTAAGAAATGAAACAAGACAAAAATAACACTGTTGGAAAACGGATTATCAGTAAGGGCAGGTTTAAGTACCTACACTTAGCAATAGGTCACTAATCTCCACTTAGGTCTCAATAAATGAAACCCAGCTCAATCCTTGGTAGCTTGGCAACGAGCGACAAGGCTTAACTTAGGAGACAAATGTGTAAAGGATTTGAAAATCACAAAACAGAAAATAAGTAAAACACAAAACATAATAAAAATCCAACACCAATTCATAACGATAGAGTATAATTGTATCTTTAAAATGACACCAAAACAAATAAAATCAGATAAAGAGAACCAGAGATATACATTTTTAAAGAATTACTGTTTTCTAGCACATAGAAATGAAAAGCGCCAATCTGGTCATTTGATCGCACCTCGACCGGGCAAAGTAAACATTTAAGGCTGACTGCGATGGAGCCCTGCTCAGCTACAGGAAGCGGGAGGTCTCGGTCAAAAGTTTACTTTCGGACTTAGTCATTTTCTTGAAGATTTTCTGCAGTGAGACGAAGTCGCCAGTCCGATTCAATCTCTGGGAGCCCTTCCTCGGATATGCGTCGCGGGACCCCTCAGTGAAGATTTCTACATTTGGACTTAGATGATTTTTCAAGATAAAAATCCTTTGACCAGGCCAAACCTGAATCTTGATCCAACGTTCCTGGAGCCCTCTTCGGATACACTGCCTGGGAAGTCCCTGTCAACTTTCTACATTCGGACTTAGTCACTTTTTTAGAGATTTTATTCAGCAGGATGAACCTGCAAGTCAGTGTTGCGGTTAAGGCAAGCCGGATAGAGTTGCCACAGCGTTTCGGTCCCTTTATGGAGCTTTTTCCAAAAAGCTCTCCAAACTTCTCCAAACTTCTGGATCTTCTTCCAGAAGGTCTTTTAAGGTTCTTTTAGTGTCCACAGCTCACCCAAAGGTTCCAGAATCTCTGAGTTGCTCCTCGAGGGTGCGGATTACAACTCCCACAATGCACCTGGGGCTAACTCCAAATTGGCCACTGGACAGTGGTCAGCTGGTCAGTTTCTTCAGGAGTTGGTGCAGGAGACTCTGGTTAGCAAGTTGTCAACAGAAGCAAACAGAGAGTCCCTCCTTGAACCAGTTAAAGCCAGGGAAAGTCCTTCTTGTGGTGAACCCCAATTTTGCAGTTGGTGCAGTCTTTATGAGTGCAGTGTCCAGGTGCAGGTCAGGGGCCCAGCAGGGCAGTCCTTCTTCTTCTGATGTTCTTCCTTGTAGGGATCTGGTGAGGAACTGAGGTGTGGGTGCAGCCCTGTCCCTTTTATCCTTGCTCCTGGGTGAAAAACAGGGGGTCCTGGTTCTCCAATCAGGAGGGGTCCTTCCCCCTCTGATGACCACTTCCAGGAAGTGTGGCAAAAATCAATCCCAGGGAGCAGCATTCTTCACTAATCTATCATGGCTGAAACTGATTTTTGGAGGTTACATCTGGCTGAGCCCTCCCACTGGTGTGGCTAAAAATCTTAAACACCCCCCTCCTGCCCTCTCCTAATCTAATCAAGAGGGCACCTAATTGTCTGGGGTTGCAGGATCTGAGGGAGGTGCTGGGCTACTCCAAATGTCCTTCCCTCCTTTTGAAGACCAGTTTGGCAGCCCTCCCTCCTTCCTGCTTCCCCATCTGCTGAAGGGAGTTATCTTCCCCCAAGCACATCTCTTTGTGTTCAGCCAAGGCCAATTCACACTTCATCAAGGCGGCCTGGCCATCCTGCCAGAGGCTGGCCAATCAGAGCAGAGCACTACAGGACTGAAGTTGGCAACTTTTCAGTTAGTTAGAGTTTAAAACTCTTTACATTAACTAGTTATATTACATCCAACAATTGTAAGTCATGGGATTTATTATAACAATTAATTTGATACTAAACCTGATGTATTTGACACTTAAGAGGACTTTGTTAATTAAAATAAAGTCTCCCCATTTTAGCCTATGGAGGTAATTCACTAGAGTGAGTGAAAAACGAATTTGGCTGTTTTATCTCACTAGGGCTTATAAAACTATTTTTATAAGGTCCCTGCTTATAGTTACATGGCACCTAACTCTAGGGGCACATAGGGCACACCTTAGGGGTGACATATGTAAACAATAAGGTAGTTTAAGACTTTGAAAGTACTTTTAATTCCAAAGTCGAATTTGAATGTAACTTTAATTTAAAAGCAGTCAGCAAGGCAGGCCTGCCTTAAAAATGACCCTGGGCACCTCAGCAGTGCACCTACGGGTGCACTAGCTATGCTGGGGTCCCTAAACCTACATGCCCTGCCATATATAAAGGTAGGTTGACATACCCAATTATAATTAGCCTAATTTGCATACTTATTTAATACAGAGGACAGGCCCAGAAACTGGTTAGGAGTACCCATGGCACCATCAGAGTCAGGAAAACACTAGCAAAAAGTGAAAAGTTGGGGCAAAAGGTTAGGGGGCCTCTACAATCAGCTCTGTTTTCTCACAAACTCAAATCTAAAAAGTATATCCTGAGATGTACAAATTAAAGGATTAAGGTGAAAATACAGCCAAAAAAGCGCTGGTTATCTGGTTGCGCCAGACCTGGGCAAAGTCACAAGCTCAGGCTGACTGCGATGGAGCATGGGCGGACTACAGGGACCACTTGCGATCCCAGTACCTTAAATCCTGGTGGGCGTCTTCGCTTTGTTCAGCGTTTGTGCCAAGTAGCTGTGCGGCAAGGCTTTGTGAGGCTTAGTGTTGCTTTGCTTCTGCCCTGGGTAGCTGTGTGGGGAGGCTTTGTGGAGCATGGTAACACTTTGAGTCATTTCTGGGGGCCGCAAGTTGTGTGGTGAGGATATTCTGGGCCCCACACTGCTCTTTGATGATTCCAGGGAGGCTGGCAGCTGTATGGGGAGGCTTCAAGGGGTTTTACGTTGTCCCACATTGGTTACGATGGGGAACCACAGCTGGGCTTGGCAAAAGCACATTCAAGTCCACTACTCAGGGTTCAGGACTGCGTGGCACCACTTGGGAGGGCCGGATTCATGGATGGCAGAGTCCAGGGGCTGGGTTCAACATTGTTGGAAGCCTGTTATGTCCCTAAGGCTTCTAATCAGGAGCCCAGCCAACTAGCCCTTAGATTCACAATGGCTTCTGGGTTCAAGAGATACAGGTCCAGTACTTCTCACCCAGGCAAGAAGGCAGCAGGTCAGCATAACAGGACAACAACCCTTAAAAGCAGCAGTCTTTCAGAGCAGAATTCCAGCAGGTTGGCAGTCCTTGTAACAGAACAGCAACCCTTCTTCCTGGCAGTGTATCCGCGGGTCCAGAAATATACTGAAGTGGTGCATGGGGGCTAATATTTATACCTTGCTTCCCTGGTTCTGGAAGGTGGAAGACACATCTAGACAGTGGTTTTGAAGTGAAAATAATTCTCTGCATCCCTTACCCTGGTTTCAAGCTGTCTGGAGTAATGGAACAGGGTTGTTAGGCCCTTAGTGTGAGGACAGGACAGCCTATTCATGTGTAAGTGAGGCTGTGTCCAACTCCTCCCTCTCATCCTGGCCCAGATGGCCCACCAAGTCACACAGAAGTTCCCATTGTGAACAGCTGTCTAGGAGGAATACACAAAGCCCAACTGCAAACTACACCCAGTCATGTGGCCAGCGACCAGCTGCAGGCACCAATTGGCTAAGCCCAAAAATGGCAACTTTATAAAAGTGGGATTTTCAGAAAGGCAATTTAAAATCCGACTTCACCATGAGTTAGGATTTTAAATTGTGATTTCAGAGACACCAAACTTGAAGGAAGTTTGTCTTCCAATTTGGAAATAACAAACGCCAAACGCACCCATGGACCCTTCGCCTGCAACTCCTGCAAACGCACCTTCCACCACTCTCTCCTTCCGGTCTTCTGATCTTCCTTTCTTCTCTCCTTCCGGTCTTCTGTTCTTCTGTTCTTCTGTTCTTCTGTTCTTCTGTTCTTCTTGTCTTCTGTTCTTCTTGTCTTCGGCTCTTCTGCCTCCTCCGTCCTCTTCTCCCCGCGCCTGCCCTCCTGCTCCTGCCTCATCCCCCTCCCCCACTCGCATCCCCCTCTCTATCTCTCCTATCTAACCCGTTCACTATCTACCTCCCTCACTCCTCCTATCTACCTATCTCTCTATCTCTCTATCCCACTATCTAACTCCCTCACTCTCCACCTCCTCCTATCTTCCTATCTCTCTATCTATTTCCCTATCTATCGATTTCCCTATCTATTTTCTCTAGCTATTTCTCTATCTCTCCCCCCCTCACCCCCTCTATTACCTATCTTCCTATCCTCTCACTCTACCTCTCACCCTCACCCACCTCTACAACCCCCCCTATCTTCTCTACCCTACTCCTATCTTTCTCCCTTATCTCCTAAACCTCCTAACACTCACCCCCCTCCACCCTTAAACCCCCCTCCCCCAGCTCTTCTCACTCTACCTGTCCCCCCCTCCCTCGCGCTTTCCCGCCGCGACCTCCTGCACGCCCCCGCCCCCAGCTCCCATTCGCCCCCACCTGACCCCTTCCCCCCTCCTACCTCATATGGCGGCCGCTGCGCGTCTGCACAGCGGGCGCGCCACTGGCGCGCCAGAGGCAAGCCCGTCTGCACCCGGCCGCGCCTGTCCCGTGCCCAGCGCCACAACCCCTGGTCCCCAGCTCTCCCAAGCCCCGCTGACCCGCTACGACCCCACCACCCTCCACGCCCTCAACCCAGGACGCTCCAACACTTGCTTCCAAGCTCACCCCAAACGCACCCATGGACCCTTCGCCTGCAACTCCTGCAAACGCACCTTCCACCACGCAACAACCACGACCACAAGCCCACGCGCCATCAACCACCTCAAGTGCATCCTAGTCAACGCTCGCTCCGTCCACAAACACGCCATTGAACTCTGGGACCTCCTGGACTCCATAGCACCGGACGTCGCCTTCATCACGGAGACCTGGATGAACGCCTCCTCGGCCCCTGACATCGCCACTGCCATCCCCGAAGGCCACAAGATCTCCAGAAAAGACCGCACCAACCAGGTAGGAGGAGGTATCGCCATCGTCTTCAAAGACTCCATCAGCGTCACCACCTCCACCGAAGACACCCCTCTCGCCGCTGAACACCTACATTTTCAGATTCGCACCGATCCGAGGACCACCCTCAGAGGATCCCTCGTCCACCGTCCTCCCGGGCCACGCGCCCCTTTCAGCGACGCCATCGCCGACTTCATCTCCCCGCACGCCCTCGCCTCGCCGGACTACATCCTCCTAGGTGACCTCAACTTCCATCTAGAACAAAACAACGACCCCAACACAACCACCCTGCTCGACAACCTCGCCAACCTCGGCCTCAAACAACTGGTGAACACCGCCACCCACATCGCCGGACACACGCTTGACCCCATCTTCTCCGCCAGCAAACACATCTTCTTCAGCCACGCCTCCGCCCTACACTGGACCGACCACAGCTGCGTCCACTTCACATTCCGACGAGAGACCCGCCACCTTCGCACCCAACCCATCCCTCGTCGACAGTGGAACAAGATCCCCGAAGAGCAACTCTTCTCCGCACTCGCCGCCAACCAACCCACCCTCACCACCGACCCCAACGACGCAGCCCTCAACCTCACAAACTGGATCTCCAACTGCGCAGACATCCTTGCTCCCCTCAAACGCACGCATCGACAGACCAACACCAAAAAACCTCTCTGGTTCTCTGACACCCTCAAAGAATCAAAGAAAACTTGTCGCGCCCTTAAGAAAGCCTGGCGCAAGGACCGCACCGCTGACAACATGACCGCCCTCAAGAACGCTACCTGCGAACACCACCACCTGATCCGCGCTGCCAAAAGGAACTTTTTCACCGACAGACTGGACAAAAACAGACACAACAGCAGAGAACTCTTCAGCATCGTCAAGGAGTTCTCCAACCCCAGCGCCAACGCCAACGCCGTCACGCCCTCACAGGATCTGTGCGAATCCCTCGCCCCTTTCTTCCATCGCAAGATTAGCGACCTCCACGACAGCTTCGGACACCAGACCCAAACATACACCACCGAACCGGCATCCACGGCCATCACCCTCAACAACTGGTCCCACATCAACACGGAAGAAACCAAATCCATCATGAACTCTATCCACTCCGGCGCCCCTTCGGACCCCTGCCCGCACTTCATCTTTAACAAAGCCGACGACCTCATCGCCCCGCACCTCCAGACCGTCATCAACTCTTCTTTTTCTTCTGCTACCTTCTCCGAATGCTGGAAACACGCCGAAGTCAACGCCCTACTAAAGAAACCTACGGCTGACCCGAGCGACCTAAAAAACTTCCGCCCCATCTCTCTTCTGCCTTTCCCAGCCAAAGTAATAGAGAAGACCGTCAACAAACAGCTGACCACCTTCCTGGAAGACAACAACCTGCTCGACCCCTCACAAACCGGATTCCGAACCAACCACAGCACTGAAACCGCCCTCATCTCAGTCACTGACGACATCAGAACCCTGATGGACAACGGTGAAACAGTCGCCCTCATTCTGCTCGACCTCTCGGCTGCCTTTGACACCGTCTGTCACCGCACCCTAATCACCCGCCTCCGCTCCACCGGAATCCAAGGCCAGGCCCTGGACTGGATCGCCTCCTTCCTCTCAAACCGTTCCCAAAGAGTTTACCTCCCTCCGTTTCGCTCAGAACCCACCGAGATCATCTGCGGCGTACCCCAAGGCTCATCACTCAGCCCGACACTCTTCAATGTCTACATGAGCCCCCTCGCCAACATCGTATGCAAGCACGACATCATCATCACCTCCTACGCCGACGACACCCAACTTATACTCTCCCTCACCAAGGACCCCGCCAGCGCCAAGACCAACCTACAAGAGGGTATGAAGGACGTCGCAGATTGGATGAAGCTCAGCCGCCTAAAGCTGAACTCTGAAAAAACGGAAGTCCTCATCCTCGGCAACACCCCGTCCGCCTGGGACGACTCCTGGTGGCCCACGGCCCTCAGCACCGCACCGACCCCCACAGACCACACCCGCAACCTCGGCTTCATCTTGGACCCTCTTCTCACCATGACCAAGCAAGTCAATGCCGTGTCCTCCGCCTGCTTCCTCACCCTCCGCATGCTCCGCAAGATCTTCCGCTGGATCCCCGCCGACACCAGAAAAACCGTGACCCACGCCCTCGTCACGAGCCGCATGGACTACGGCAACACCCTCTACGTCAGGACCACAGCCAAACTCCAAAATCGCCTGCAACGCATTCAAAACGCCTCGGCCCGCCTCATCCTCGACATACCCCGCAGCAGCCACATCTCCACACAGCTGAGACACCTGCATTGGCTCGCTGTCAGCAAAAGGATCACCTTCCGACTTCTCACCCACGCACACAAAGCCCTCCACGACAAGGGACCGGAATACCTCAACAGACGCCTCAGCTTCTACGTCCCCACCCGCCTCCTCCGCTCCTCTGGCCTTGCACTCGCTGCTGTCCCTCGCATCTGCCGCTCCACGGCGGGTGGGAGATCTTTCTCCTTCCTGGCGGCCAAGACCTGGAACTCACTCCCCACCAGCCTCAGGACCACCCAGGACCACTCCGCTTTCCGGAGACTCCTAAAGACCTGGCTGTTCGAGCAGCGATAACCCCCCCTTTTTCGCCTAGCGCCTTGAGACCCGCTCGGGTGAGTAGCGCGCTTTATAAATGTTAATGATTTGATTTGAATATAAGATGTAATAAAGCAACTCCAATGTTATTCTATGTGAGCCATAGACCTTGCAGTAATGAGTAACAAATTTAGGCCCAGATTTAAGTTCAAGTGTTGCAGCGCAGTGCTGCGCCAAAAATAGCAGCGCCACACCACTTTAGAAATGCAGAGGTGTGCCCTATTTAGTGGAATACGGCACACTCCTGCGTTTCCCCCTCTGCTGGCGCTGAATTAATCTGCCTAGCACAAACGCAGGCATCCTTGAACCGTAGTGCACTGGTGTCTGCGATGATGGGCTAGATTGTTTATGTGCAGGAAGGTGTGCCTTCCTGCACATAAACAATCTATAATGGCGATTTGGCATTTCAATGTGTGCTGCAAAATGCAGCACACATGGAAGTACCAAAGTGTCATTTTGAATGATTGTTTATGTGCAGGGAGGTGTACCTTCCTGCACATAAACAATCGTCCATGGCATTTTGATTATTCTATGTGTGCTGCAGAATACAGCACACATAAAAAAAAGCAAAATATGAGGAGGAATAAAAGCATTCCTCCTCGTTTTGTCAAGATAATTCCACCCCCGGAGTGACATTTGTTTTTGGTGCTGCCTAAACAGATAACTTCAAGTAAACTACTCAAAACAACCAGTGCTTTAGAGTTATGATAACCTTACACTTGTCATTTTTTTGCAAATCCAAATATTTTAAATTACCATTGACAACTCGTAAATCTGAGGCAGAGTCAAAAGCAATGGGTGTTGCAGTGGAACACCCACTGCAACACCCATTGCACGCCCCTCTAACGCAGAAAACTGCATCGGAGGGGCCCATATTTACAAGGAAGTGTACACCACAAAAAGTGGTGTTACAGCTCCTTGTAAATATGGAGCAGTGCTTAGCACCACCGGAGAGTTACGAAAAGTGACACTCCAGTGGCACTAGGGGGTCTTAAATATGCCCCTTAAAGGTTTTGAACTACCAGGACATGTTTAACATAAAAGTACATGTTCTAAATTTTAAATACATTGGGCCCTGCTCTGTGGGCTTGCTGTGGGCAACCATATAGGTAACAAATGTATTTAAAAGGAAAGTTAAGGCCTGGCAAGAAGTATACCAGGTCGAAACAGCAGTTTAAAACTGCAGACACAAACTCTGCAGTGGCAGGCCAAAGCTATGTTTAGAGGACTGATTAAGTGGGTGGAACTATGAGGGCTGAAGGCCAACTAGCAGCATGTAATTTACAGGCACTGGGCACATGTAGTGCGCTTTACGAGGGTCTTATGAGAAAAATAAATATGCCATTTGGGGATAAGCCAATATTACCATGTTTTAGGGATCAGTCTTAAAGTGCACAGAGTCCTAAGGCTAGCTAAAAAATTCAACCAAAAGTAGGAGGAGGAAGGCAAACATTTTGGGGATTGATCCTGTGGGAAGGGCCAGGTCCAACAACTATTAACAATTATTTTGAAAATAAGGCATATTTTCTTTCATACACGCCACACCGTGGCTGGCTAAGTAAGCCCAGTGGACTCCAGGGTCCAACAAGCCTTGGGGACCAGCAAGTAGGCGTAGAAAATACATTTATAATTCAGCACACCCTCCAGCAGCCGGGGACGTGCTACACCATGGCAGGCTAATTGAGAGCAGTGCACTTCGAGATCCAGGAAGCCCTGGGGACCAGCAACAAGGTAAGAAAGATGCCTTTATATTTTAGCATGTTCTCTTGCAGCGTGGGATGTGCCTGAGTGAAGACTGGGCCAAGAGCAGGCCCGTCTGTGCCTCTCCATGTCCCAACGATGCCCAGCAGGGACCCCCCTTGTTCATCTGAAATCTTCTACCAATGCGCTTTAAGAACTGGACAAATGGGGAACGCAAAGCCACTGGCAGTTTGTCACCTAACAGCTGCACCAATCATAGCTTGTTGGGAAATGGCCTCTCTGAAGGGTCACCCTAAACGTTTTGCCTTCCTCCTCTTCTTTTTCTGACCGCATTTTTGCTGTCTTTAGAATTCAGGACACTTTACCATTGCTTTCCAGTGCTAAAGTGCATGTGCTCTCTCCCTAAAAGCATGGTAACATTGTCTCATACCCAATTGGCATATTTAATTTACTTGTAAGTCCATAGTACTACATGCACTACTTGTTCCCAGGGCCTGTAAATTAAATGCTACTAGTGGACCTGCAGCACTGATTGTGCCACCCACCTACGTAGCCCCTTAACCATGTCTCAGGTTTGCCATTGCAAGGCCTGTGTGTGCAGCTTCACTGTCACTTTGACTTGACATTTAAAAGTGCTTGCCAAGCCTTAAACTCCCCTTTTTTACATAAAAGTCACCCCTAAGGTAGGCCCTAGGTAACCCATAGGGTAGGGTGCTATGTAGGTAAAAAGCAGTGTTTTACATGTCCTGGTAGTGAAAACTCATACATTTGTTTTCCACTACCATGAAGCCTGCTCCTCTCGTTGACTAGAATTAGAACTGCCCTCATATACTTTTGAGTGGTAGACTCTGCTCTGGAAAGAGTAGCCATGTCATATTTAGTATGGCCAGAATGGTAATAGAACAGTCTGCTTACTGGTGAAGTTGGATTTAATATTACTATTTTAGAAATTCCACTTTTAGAAAATACTTCCATTGCACCGATACAGGCAAGTAATGCATGTAAGGCCTCACGCCCAAACATAAGTCCATGGTTGGGTGTCAAAATGAGTGGCAGGATGGTATGTGTGCCCTACTTTCTGCCTCATAAAAGCCTTCTTTGCTAGGCCTGCTCTTATGTGCTCAGCCTAACCAACGTTCCCTCACTTGAAGAGGAACATTCCCAAAACCAGCACAACTTAAGAACAAGGTCATGCACTGGCTTATCAAACATCTTGATTTGAACCCTTCCCTAATTGACCAGCTTATCTTAGTGGGAAGGGTGTCATGGATTGGCTTGTCTAAAAATATTGTAGCTGCAGGCACCATTGTTATTAATTTTAACAGCTCTCTCATTGTTAGTCGCTTACTTTCCCTAGTTTGTCATATTCATGACAGCACTAGTGACATTCTGTTAGTCCCTGTTGGTATTTATTACAAACCACCTTTTCCACATCCCAAACAACATTTTCTCTACAACAGACCACAGGCCCCAGCGCCTGACAGTGCCATTTCTTTGCAGAATCACTTTTTATCATTGCACGTTGTTATAGATATCGGCTGACAACACAGTTTTCCTCCTACAATGGCTCTTGTATAGAAGGTGGATTGAGATGCTAGGTCAGTTTGCCTCACCTGTGGCAATTTGTTCCCTACTAACTTGTGCTCAATAAGGATGGCGAGCTGGAATATTGCAGTGTGTGCTGCCAGGGAAGAGTGCAGAGTGTGGTCCTCTTTTACAAAAACGTTTGACATTGTTTCATTGCAAGAGAATTCGGAAGTATCTGAGATCCAGCATGATGGATACAGTTGCTACTCTATTGCCGCACAGCCATCCAGCTCATGGAGACCTAACAGGGGAGTATCAATTTGAATAAAGTTATCCCTTAACTTCAAGATCATCCCTGTCAATGTAGATAGTAGTGTGCTACAGCCGTCAGTTGTAAAGTATAACAATAATTTTAAATTTTGCCTTTTAAATTTTTTATAATTATTTGTCGTATTATAACATTGCAAAGTACAAGAGATTGTTTGAGATTATTGACTCTGTAGTATTCATTTACATAGCATAAACAGTCATCCACAAGGGCCTGTCACAGTGCTATAGAATGCCACACATGGTATTACTACATCACTGGGAAATACACCAAGGGGAAAAGCAATTAGCTGAGAAAAAGCCACATTTTAAGCTTCTTTCTGAAGCTAAGTGAGTCATTTGTGTGAGGAAGGTCTTGGGGAAGCAGATTTGAGTAGGCTGCCGCAGGATAGGTGAAATAATGGCCTCCTACTCTAACTTTTTGATCAGTATAGTTTTGGCCAAGGCTAAATTTGTGGATCTCATATTTCTTGAGGGGGTATACAAATTCCATTTTGGTTTGAAGAATCATAGGGCCAGAATTATATAAAGTTTCATGTGCATGACACAGAAGTTTACATTTTGTCATTTATTGGGATGGGAAAGCAAAGAATAGTTTTTAGGCAGGCTGAGGGTGAACTATATCTGTCTTTAGTGCATGTGAGCTTTGCCTCCATATTTTGAATTACCTATAGGCCCATGTAGAGGGCGTTACCATAGTCCAATCTGCTGATTACAAGGGCTCTGACTATGGTCCTGTGCCAACTTTCTGAGATTCAGTAAAAGACTTTTTAAAGAAGTTTGAGTATCTGCCACATGTAGCATTGACTTGCCTCTGCATGGTCAAAGCCTCATCGAGGAAAACACCCACATTGTTAGCAACTTTTTTGGCTTAGGTACGGGTCCCACAGATGTCGGTCACCATGATGAATCCCAAATCTGATGGGCACCTCAAAATATTAAAACTTCAGATTTTTCCACATTAATTATAAATAGTGTCTAATCATTCAGCTGGTGACATCAGCAAGGCATCTAGGAAGATTCTGTTGAGTGTCATCATACTTCTCCCCTACGGAGATAGGTCGTTCTGTTTCATCAGCATAAGAGCATACCTGGAATCCCCATTTGTGAACCAGTTTTGAGAGGGGTGTAATGTACACATTAAATAGGGTAGGGCTTACGGAAGAGTCTTACGGTACCCTGCAATTTGAGCTGTGTGGAGGAGATCTGACTGTGTTCATCTGGGTGACTTTTGTTCAAGAATGACCCAAACTAGCGTAGAGCAGAGAAATAAAGCCCTGTCTTGTGAAGATTATTCATCAATTGACAATGTGAGACAGTGTCAAATGCAGCTGAAAGATCAAGTAGAATTAGGGCAACAGCTCTGCCCTGATCTACTTCTAGTCTTATATTGTCCGAGGTGGCCAGCAGTGTGGATTCAGTAATATTCGAGGCCCTGAATCCTGTCTGAGAAGGGACCAAAAATGATTGTTTTCTAGGAAGACTGTCAACTGACCCTTGGCAAATCTTTCCAAGACCTTGAACATGAATGGAAGCAGTGAAATCTCACAGTAATTTGATAAAAACGGAGCATCTAACCCAGCATTTTTTGCTAGGGGGAGGATTACAGTTTGCTTACAGCTGTATGGGAACTCCACATTCAACAGGGAGGAATTACAAATTTGAGGCAAATAATGGCTTAAAATAGGGGCTAAGCAGAAAAAAATAAAATGGGGGCAGGGGTTCAGGCAGGAGCCTGATCTGACTTCCAGCATCAGTTTCTCCACCTGAGCACTGGACACATTAGAAAAGTATCCCAGATGAACTTTAGCATCTGGGTTTTGTCCTAGTGGGTCCCAAGTTGGGACTTATGGATGGTTGAGCATCAAAAGTGGAGTAGATATTATCATTTGTTTCTGTAAAGTAATTTGCTAATGCCTCGCAATGGGTGGCTGAGGGGGCAATAGCTTGGGAGAGGCTGGTTGACTGGGAGAGTTATTTTACAATTTTAAAAAGCTCTTTAGAGGAGTCACTGTTGTCTTCCAAACTTTTAATCAAATTATTCTCTTTAGCTCTTTTAAGCAGTCTACGATAGCCATTTAAATGCTGCTTATGGGCTTGAGGATCTGAAGAGTTTTTAGAGGTTCTCTGCCTTCTCTCTACCATTTTGCATTTCCTTTTCTGAAGCCGTAACTCAGGAAGGTACCAGTCTTGAAAAGGATTTTGTTGCTGGAATGTTTTAGCCTTTCAGGGGATACAGATGTCGAAAACTTCAGTAATGGCTGTTTGAAACTTCTCAAAATATCTATTGACAGAAACGTCTCTATCGTTCTCTGGGGGACTGAAATGATCTTCAAATGAATCAGCATTAATATGACACCAAGCCATTTTTGGTGCTGAAGATGGTTGGTGCGTAGAATAAGCAAGATAGAAAAACAAATGCTTGAATGGTCTGACCGAACTAATGGGACAATGTTAATGTTGTTGACAACTTCAATATTTGAGAATAATAAATCCAATGTTTGACCATCTATGTGTATGGGCTGAAAATTATTTATTTAAACTGAAGAATGAGCATGTTATATTAAAGTTGGGGTCCTCTAAATCCTCAAAATGAACATGAAAATCTCCTATCACTATGCAGTGTTTGTACTGTAAAACAAGTGGTGAAAACCATGCAAATAAATTAGCAACCTAACGGAAGTTGTAGGCTTGAAAGCTGTAAACAATTGTACCTCCCAGCAGTATCTGCTCATTGAGACATAATTGGAATGCCAGCAATTCACAGTCAAACGACTGTGTACCAGATTTGATACAACTTATGTACATATATTTAAAGATATGTAGACAGGTCATCTCCCTGTCGCCCTATTCTATCATACTTCACTATCCTGTAGCTTATGGACACTGAGATGGCAAAATCTGAGAGAGAGTGCTCAGTGAGCCATGTTTCAGTAATAAATATTGCATTGGGGTAGAATCTGTAATAATGTCCCAAATCTGAAGACAGTGTTTGGATAGTGGTCTTGCATTTAAATACATGTTCTGCTGAGGAATAAGGTAAGGTCAATGGGCTAGTTGGACGTCCCTTAATTGGCCTACCATCCCATTTACAATTTAAACAAGAAAATGGGCCTTCAAACCCCTGGAGCACCCAGCATACACACTCCCAGGTGATGTGCTGTAGGCTTCCTCAATGACAAGAGGTTGTCCTGCAAATAGGAGCATTTTACCTTAATATCTGAGCCACATCCTGCAGGGGTTCTGGCATCTAGTGTCGTTCAAGCACAGACGTGCTCAGACAGGCTTGCCTTTGGCATACTTTTGGCATGCCAGTGGCACGCCCACTGCACACATCTACTGTGCTGTGCACAGTGCCCTCCTTCAAATACCTCCCTCTCATCCAAAACGCTAGACCGCTGACCCCAAGATGGCATTCCCAGGCCCAAATACTGGCGTTTCAGCAGTAGAATGGTAACTGAGCAAATGTGTGGCCAGAAATACACCAACAACACACTCAATTCAGCAGAACAAAAGAAATAAAAAAACAAAAAGATTGTTTCCCCCCTTTTTGCCATGGCAGTTACAATGGTAGCAATGTAGCAATTCAAATTCAAATGTGAAGTTAAAACCGTATTAAAATTAAATTTGTTTGTTTAAAAATCTTGATGCCTAGCAGCAATCCTCACATAAAGTGGCCAGTCACTAAAGCTTCACAACGGGAGGTAAGCGTTGATGCCGCACGGCGTCCTCATTCAAATACCTACCCCTCATCCAAAACTCTAGAATGCTGACCCCAAAATCGCAGTCCCCAGCTCAAATACTGGGGTTTCAGCTGTGTAATATTAACTTATCTTAAATGTGCGGCCGGAAGTACACCAAAAATACACCCAATTCAGCAGAACAAAACAAATAAAAATCAACGATTGTTCCCCCCTACCCCCCACATACTGCAACAATTACAATGGTAGCAATGTGGCAATTCAAATTCAAATACAAAGTTAAGTTACAGTTAAAGTTACGTTTAAATAAAGCCACACAGGGGCGACCTGCACTGTACCAATGTTATTTCATGCAAGGATTTTAATGCATTTTTAAATGTTCATAGTTTGGACCAAGATCATATGTCTTATAGAGTCCCATACAGCATGCACACATGTCCAGATCTTAGAAACACAGAGCTTGGGAAGATCATATTTGAGAAAGACTTGATAAGCACTCACAAGTTATACTCCACACAAATTCCATTTGTTCCCATGTTTTTGGGCTGGGGAATTTCAACCATCATTGTTTATATTTTTCTGTCCAGGTCACTCAATAGCTTTGCCTTAAAGTGTGAATCTGTTAATGTAGGCTTTTGAGATCAAAGCCTGGTATGGAAACTACTAATTGCTCTATCTTTTTAGAAGGGCTATTTTGAGGCTTTTATTATCTGCCTCACAGCAGAGGAACTGCTATGTACACTTTTAAAATTTAAAAAGTCCTTGTTGAAGATAAGAATATTGTTCATGAAGGCTGCCCGCTGCCCTAATACAAGGAATCCAAAACGGTTTGACTTGGTTTATCCTATTGCTAACCATTGATAATGCGTCCCGTCTTGAATAATTAATTAGTCTGGGACTCGTTTTAGGCCAATGAATCTTTTGACCCTGATTGAAGACACCTCAGGACGAGACAATTAATCAACATAGCAATCAATAGATCAATAACATCATAAATATTCACCATAGCAAATCGATTCAATTTGGATAATGGCATAAGTAAGAATCAAAACACACCAAGGCCTCTCAGTCATGAAAAAATGCACAATATTTTGTAAGATTTATGATATATATTCCCTTTTGATTACACTCTACTAGCAAGTTTATTAGTCTCAAAACCAGAAAACACATCAACACGGTTATAATATGACAACTTGAATAAGATTTCATCACAGCAAAAATCATAAACATTAGAACAAAGCACAACGTCAACATGGGTTAATCTTAACAGAATATCATTAGCGCATTGTTCAACAAAGTATAGATTCAGTCATTTGTCTATTTGCGTCCGTTTAGTGAATTCCTTAACTAACCTCGAATCAGCATTAGCATGCTGGGCTTCATGCAAAACAATTTAGCAAAACAAATTGCGAAAACATCTAACTATGGTCTCTATCAAAAGAAGCAGTTGGTACCTAGAAAGAAAAGGCAAACAGACAATTTCAATTTCATCATTATATAGTTACCCTCCATAATGAGTCAGCATACAGAGTCAGTCCTCGTACTCAGGACATCAGTTGATTCGCCATCAGCCAAGGAACACAGCAAAGTTCAGCAAGACGGGTAATAAGGGACCCTTTCCCTCATAAGGAGGAAAAGTACGAATCGGCAAAGCAAAACACGGATGGTTTGAAGAATTAAACCGCAAAATCTTTAAGACAGAGTGGCAAAGTGTCTAGGCAATAGCAAAGGCACGTAATGGCTGATTTCTCCTTGTGTCCTACGATTATATCAAAATTGGCGAACGAGTCTCTAATTTCCAATTGGTCAATATTTGGTACATCATTATCTCCATCCAATAGTCCAACGGTCACCCCATTAGAGCTTTCCACTTTAGACAGTTCTCACGCAGCTCATTGGTTCCTGGGTTTGACGCCTCCAACGGGTAGAATGTCAGGTGAGGAATAAGTGACATTTGTTACTCAAGTCAGTAGTCCCAGTGTCTTCCCTAGTCTAAATGACCTTGTACCTGTTGCGAATTACACTGTTGCACTCCAGAAGAATGTCTCCTTGAGCAAGTCGGGTTCTCATGAGAACATTTACTACGGTTACATACACATCTCTAACTCCTGGAAAAATACAGCTTCACGTCCTTCAAGAAACATTACATTGCACATTAGAAAACGCAGTTAATATGAGACCAGGCAGCTAGGCCTAGACCCTTGCTAACTAAGGCCTAATGTTAATTTACCAATTCTAATACATAATACCCAACATTAATACAGAGAAATCATACATTAATACATTAGTAATCCATCATTAGTCAATTTCATTAATCATCGAACGCAATGGTGGACACTCCCCGTGGGCACATTTCATACACATGCGTTAACGTTTACATTTTCTGTGCGATTTCACTAAGCATTATTTTGCAAGCTTCTCATGTTAATTATTAGATTTTAATCATGCTCCATCAATCCCTCCTCTGATGACTCTTGTCATCATGCAAATCCTTTCCCTTGACAACATTTCACTTTCTTAGTTCCTTCATTTCAATTTGTTCCTCCATTTTTGACTTTTCGTATTGTGCTTTGAATATTTTCTCCCTTTTATTTTCTTCTCTCCTCATATTGCGTTTTGCCAATTTTTCTCTAATTCTTTTACTAATTTTACATGATAACCATAGTCCGAATAAACAAGCTAAAACAATCAATATTCCCTCTATTATTTTTGCAAATATTTCCATGCCAACTATTACTATACCAACTTCCCACTTTAGCAAGTCCCTTTCCAACCTTTTCTCAAACTCCAGGTTCTTTCAGCTCCTTCAAATCTGTACTATCTCTTGTTAGATTAGTGAGTATACTTCTAATCTTATAACTATTGTCGGGTATATAGGCACAACAATGCCTCTCATCAAGCATCTTACAGACTCCGCCAGTTTTTGCTAAAAGAATGTCTAAAGCAAGCCTATTTTGTAGAGTCATAGCCCTCTCCTCAGCAAGTTCAGTATCCACCAAGAGTATAGCTCCTGTAAAGTTTGTCAGCATGTTATCCACAATAGTAGACAACTTTCGAATCTTTATGGAGTTTAAGATAACTCCCACTGAAGGAATTATTGCTCCAAATAAATCACCCACTACAGCAGCAGCTGTCTCTCTTTTCTGTCTAGTATGATGTAATTCAGACACTTTAGGAAACTTCCTTAAGTCATCAAATTGGTAAATCTTTGGAAAAACTATTCCCAAATAACATGTCCCATACCATCCCTTTGGAAGACGGTAAGAAGCATTAAGTCCACATATGTAATAGATCCCTGGGATCGCTGGATCCTGTCCATTTAACATGAATGTCCACTTACTCTGAAACAAAAACACATGTCTGCACTCACTCGTTCCCACAAATAAAGTGTCATGGTAAGATTTTGGCCTATATATACAAAGCTTTCCTATGTCTAATGCATCTAAAGCTAATTTGCCTTGTGTCTTTATTGCACTATAAGCATAATCATTTGCAAACGTCAGTTTCTCTAATCCCTTTTCTAGCTTTTCTTTTAACGCTTTTCTTCTATCATCAGTGTGATCTAAAAAGCTCTTCTCTACAGGGGTTAGTAAACAGGTTAGATTATTGTGATGCGCATAAGCTGTACCAAGTGTCAGTGTGGGCTCAAAGAAACCCCTAACTTTTTTTAAACTATGATTTCTAGCTACCTTCCTCAAATATTCATTTATAGGCACAAAAGAAAACACTACATCTAGATTAGAATAGAAGTACTGAATATATTCTTGATCATAAAACCTTGTTAATAACAAACTACAACTTATCCCGTATGTTAACGGCAAACTATGATAGGTAACCCCTTCTTGTACTGATGAAGGAATTTTTGTGCACACATAACAATTCTTTGCATCCATTGTTTCAACATACTCATTCAACAAGCGATAGAAAACATTAGTAGATAGTTCCCCTTTGTGTTAGTTCCCTCATGCAAATATTTCGTATCCTGCTCAAATCTCTCCCATGGTGTTAGTGTAGCAGTCTCAGGAATTGTAGCATTGTTAGTCTCACTCTTATCCACCAATGGCATTCCCACAATCACAGCTATGATTACTATCGCGCACACAACACCCAAAATAATACCCAACCATCTACAAATCCTACTTCCCTTATTATTATCTCTAGTGTTGATCATGATCTGTAAAGAATCAGAAAGCAGAACAATATAAAGGCAAACAATCAACTGAGAAAGGTCTAAAGCTCTTTTTTTTTTTTTTCTCTTCTCTCAAGCAAAGTCTTTCTTTAGCAAGTATTTACAGAGTTTCACTCACTCCCAGGATCCTTGTCAAAACAGGTTAGCAGCTTGTCAAAATCATTTTTTCAAGTCAATTCAGGTTAACAGTGTCACTTTATCAGTCTCTTTTTCTCTCAGCTTTTCAGCTTTACTTCAAATTTAACACAATCTCTCTTCTCTGTGGTCAAGTTCAGGTGCTGTAGTACTGACCTGCAGCCTCTCGATCAAAACAGAATGCCAAGAAGTCTTGTTGCCACTCAGATGATGTTGCATACGCCCACTCAGGACCTGCGTACCTTCTGTTGGCTATCCTCTTTCTTTTCAGCTTTCACTGGCCCTGCAATTCTCCATCACTAAGATCTTCTTTCCTGGTCATATCGACTTCCTCTTCTATACTTTCGTTAACAACCACCTTTTCTTTGGTTACTCGCGATTCTGGCCACTTGTCTCCTTTCAGTACCTTTTTGACTTTTCGTCTTTCTTGTGGCTGTTCTCCGCTCTCCTCTGATTCTATGGTGTCTTCTCTTGATGGACCTGCAATTTGCTCAGGAGGAGTCTGGCCGCTTTGCTTCTCTCCTGACTCTTCCCCTTCACCTTCTGGGTCTTTCACAGGCTCTACTTCAAACCCGTATCCATCTGCTTCTGGGAGAACCTCTCTTTGCGTCGGTTCTTCTGGCGCCTCAGTTGAGATAGGCTCACTCTCACCCCTCCGGGTCTCAGCTCTTGCTGGAGTGACCAAGCCGTCCTCAACGGGCTCTCCTGTCTCAGTTCCCCTTTGATTACTCTCTGGCCCTGAGACTTCCTTTTCTGTAGTTGTAATTTTTGACAGTTCAATTTCCTCATCAGTTGGGCACGTCACCTTCTTTGTGTGACTGGCATGGATCCAGTTTGGAATTCCTGCACATTTCACAGCAGTTGTAGTTGTCAGTATTACTTAACACGGCCCCTTCCACCTTGGCTCCAAACACGATTTCCTCACGTGTTTCTTGACGACAACCCAGTCACCAGCTTTCAGATTGTGACGTGGATCATTTATCGGTGGCAATTGTCAACACCAGGGCAGTGCGCACTCTACGGGCGACTAGAATGCAAAAACCCAACACTGTCAAGATAACATAATTTATGCATTGTGCTGATATGTTGCTGTTTAGCCTTTTGCAGTGCAGAGTTCAATCCTGAAGACTTATTTTTAAGGTGCTTATAAATACTGTTCATTTGCAATGTATTGCTGCAGGCTTTCAGAGTGTGTCAGGCTGTGGTCCCTTTCCAGGGCCTTCTAGAAGCTTTGCCTGGGTGTGGTTGTGGGGTGGGCCAAGACTCTATAAAAGGGAGCCAGCCCAGCTCCACGTGCTCACTATTCAGAGGTCCCGGTGCAGAGCAGCAGCAACTTCCTGAGCTCCTGTTCCCGTGGCCTATTCTGAACTTCCAGGCCTTTGCCCTTCATTCTTCATTGGCGATCCTAGTTCAGGGAGGTAAGACGGAGGTTGGGCTCGGCCCCCGACTCCGTTATCGAGGACGCTCGAATTCTTGGACCTAATTCTTGCATGATTAACCAATTACTCTTGTGCGTGTGAATGTGCGCTTGGGCGTTTTGAGGCATTTGCATGCTGTTACTCAAATCGGCAAGACGTGCAACTCTTTCTCCGTGTTTAATTCATGTTAATCATTGTGTGCTACCATTCCTTGACAGTTACATGGTGGCCTTCGAATCGGCAAGACGCGCAATTCGTTTTCTTGTCCTTAACCCTTGATATTCATTGTGCGCTACCATTTCTTGGCAGTTACATGGTGGCCTTCGAATCGGCAAGACACACGATTCGTTCTCTAGTGATATAACCCTTGGTATTCATTGCACGCTACCATTCCTTGGCATTTACATGGTGGCATTCGACTCAGCAAGACGTGCGATTCTTTCCTCGAGCTTAATTCATGTTATTCATTGTGCTCTACCATTCCTTGGCAGTTACATGGTGGCATTTGAATCGGCAAGACGCACAATTCTTTCCTCGTGCTTAATTCATGTTATTCATTGTGAGCTACCATTCCTTGGCAGTTACATGGTGGCATTCGAATTGGCAAGACGCACGATTCTTTCCTCGTGTTTAGTTCATGTTATTCATTGTGCGCTACCATTCCTTGGCAGTTACATGGTGGCCTTCGAATTGACAAGACGCGGGATTCATTTTTTCCTGTGATTTAACCCTTGATAATTATTGTACGCTACCATTCCTTGACAGTTACATGGTGGCCTTCGAATCGGCAAGACGCGCAATTCTTTTTCTTATGCTTAACCCTTGATATTCATTGTGCACTACCATTTCTTGGCAGTTACATGGTGGCCTTCGAATTGGCAAGACGCACGATTTGTTCTCTAGCGATATAACCCTTGGTATTTATTGCACGCTACCATTCCTTGACATTTACAAGGTGGCATTCGAATCGGCAAGATGCGCAATTCTTTCCTCGTGCTTAATTCATGTTATTCATTGTGCGCTACCATCCCTTGGCAGTTACATGGTGCCATTCGAATCGGCAAGACGTGCAATTCTTTCCTTGTGCTTAATTAATGTTATTCATTGTGCGCTACCATTCCTTTGCAGTTACATGGTGGCATTCGAATCGGCAGGACGCGCAATTTTTTCCTCGTGCTTAATTCATGTTCTTCATTGTGCACTACCATTCCCTAGCAGTTACATGGTGGCATTCGAATCGGCAAGACGCACAATTCTTTCCTCGTGCTTAATTCATGTTGTTCATTGTGCGCTACCATTCTAAGGCATTTACTTGGTAGTACTCGACTTGACAAGTCGTGTGATTTATTTCTGAATCTATGTTATTCATGGTGCACAATCCTTCTATGGTGTTTACTACCTATGTAAAAATCGGCAATGTGCGCAATTCATGTTCCAACATTTTGAGAGAACAAAAAAGGCCAGAGTTTTAGATGTAATGTTGTGTGTTCCTAGTATGTATTCTTAAAAAGGATTCATGTGATGGTTCAGAACTTATTCAGATTGTTTTCCTGATTCTCATGCAAGAGAAAGTGCTTGAATTTTAAAGGTTCATTTAACCCCTCTTGATTCCCTCACAGGTATCCAGTCATCTTGAAGCCGAGTCACTTTAAGTCTAATTCTTAGGTTGCTCATGTTTTCAGAATGACAATGCTTAGAGTCATAGCCTAGTATTGATTTCATAAGATGTAATTTTGATGTTGTGTGTTTTAACCTTTTGCTTCCTACAGGTCTCCTTCCCAGCTCTTCCCTTCCTAATCCCCTTTTCCCCACTTGGACTCTCTTAGACTCTGTGACAAATCTAATCAGAGTATAGGAGCTGTCTTGTGGTGGAAGTGTTGGGAACATGCACAGACCCCGAGGATCTGGTGACTCTGACAGCAATGTAGTGGCTTCCACCTGGTGAGAGAAAGAGCGGACCACGTCAGCCAGACCCTTGCAGTAGTCCAACACCACATCATCCGTAATATTCACAAGAGCATTTGCAGGCACTGCTGGTAATCTCATAGCTCGGCCCATGAAAATTTCATAAGGAAACAGTCCTGTTTTCCTGTTAGGTATATTTCTCATTGACATCAGCACTAAGGGCAACGCATCAGGCCATTTCAAGTTTGTGGCTGTACACATCTTTGCCATTTTTGACTTCAAGGTCTCATTCATTTGCTCCACCAATCCTAAAGCTTCTGGGCGGTAACTACAATTCAACTTCTGTTCAATGTTCAAAGCTGCGCACAAGAGCTTGACCACCTCATTGTTGAAGTGACTTCCCCTATCTGATTCTAAAGAGATCGGAAACCCGAAATGTGGAATCAATTCCCTCAGCAGCAACTTTGCCACGGTAAGGCTGTCATTTCTGCGTGTAGGGTAAGCTTCGATCCAGTGACTAAAGATACACACAATCACCAACAGTTATCTCAACCCTCCACACAGAGACACCTCGATAAAATCCAATTGCATCCTGCCAAAAGGACTCCAGCTCTCCCAATGTGGCTCAAATTCACCACTGTCCCTTTCCCCGCATTCATCTGCTGACAGATGATACACCTGTGACAAATCACTTCTGCGGCTTGTCTGAACTTCGGGTTAAACTAGTCAATTTTGAACAACCTAATCATGGCATCTCTCCCAATATGTGCTTGTCCATGGTAAAACCTTGCAAACTGTGACAAAAGGCTGTTTGGCAAAACCATTTTTACCTCATCTGAAACCCACAAGTCATCTGATCTTTGTACACATTGCACTCTTAAGGCATAGCCTGTACATGTCTCATTTTCTGTTTCAGGTAATAATTCCCACTGATCCTTGAAGGATATACAGTTCAATGCGCAACACCTTGCGACTTGATCTGCATACCCATTCCCCATTGAAACAAAATCTTGTGATTTCACATGTGCACAGCACTTTACCACGGCAATTTCAAGAGGCAACTGAATCGCGTGCAACAACTCCTTAATTCTTTTGCCATTTTTCACCGGAGAACCAGAAGAGGTCAGGAAACCCCTCTGGGACCATAATTGGCCAAAATCATGGACAATTCCAAAACCGTACCTGCTGTTGGTATAGATAGTAACCTTCAATTTATCAGCAGCATGGCAAGCTCTAGTAAGAGCAACCAATTCAGCCACTTGAGCAGAATATACTCTTTCAAGCCAAGAGGCTTCCGGGGTGCCAGTAATTGTACACACAGCATATCCGGCTCTCAGTACTCCTACTGAGTCTCAGACATGAGCCGTCAACAAAGATAATGTAATCATTTTCCTCCAATTGGGTATCTTTAATATCAGGTCTCGGTTTGGTGCACAGTTCTTTTACCTCAAGACAATCATGTTCTACTTCCTCAGCTTCATCAACATTTGTATTTTCATTGGGAAGCAAAGTTGCCGGATTTAACACAGTGCAGCGATTCAGTGATACATTAGGTGACCCCAATATAATCTTTTCATGTTTTGTCAGGCGGGCATTTGTCATGTGCTGCGTCTTGGTTCGGGTGAGTAGTATTTCAACTGAGTGAGGGACCATTACTGTTAAGGGATGTCCCATCACTATACCTTCACATTGAGTGAGGATTTGACCAACTGCTGCAACTGCACGCAGACAACCTGGTAAGGCTGCTGCAACTGGGTCCAAAGCAGCTGAAAAATATGCTACTGGGCGGTTTGCACTTCCATGGACCTGTGTCAGGACAGACAGAGAACAAGCATCACAATCATGACAAAACAGTACAAAATGCTTTGTGTAGTCAGGCATACCTAAAGCAGGAGCCCTGCAGATGCGCTCTCTCAGTTCAATGAAGGCCCTCATTTCTTTTTCTGATTTGACTAGGGCATCTGGGTCATCCTTAATCCCCTTAACCTCCTTAACTGTCAGTCGTACTAGTGGCTTGGAGATGATTGAGAAGTTCGGGATCCACTGGCGACAGTAACCCACCATTCCCAGAAACATTCTCACATCTCTCCGTGTTGCTGGGGGACTCATCTGCAATATGGCGGTCACCCTTTCCTTTGATATCTTTCTCGACCCTTTCTCAATTAGATGACTTAAGTACTTTACCTCTTTCTGACAATACTGCAACTTCTTTGGGGACACTTTATGCCGGTTCTTTCCCAAATGGTTCAGTAGGGCAATTGTATCGTACTTGCAATCATCTCTGGTTTTGGATGCAATTAACATATCACTAATGTACTGCACTAGAGTTGATTGAAAAGGCAAATCCAATGACTCCAAATCTTTCTTCAGTATCTGATTGAAAATGGAAGGTGATTCTGAAAACCCTTGAGCAATTCAACACCAACTGTAAACCTTGTCCAAGAATTTAAAACGGAATAGAAATTGGCTATCCTCATGAAGAGGCACTGAAAAGAATGCTTGAGACAAGTCCACAATCGTGAACCACTCTGCATCACATGGAACCTGAAACATGATCACGGCTGGATTTGGCACTATGGGGCAACATTTTACCACTATCTCATTAATTTATCTCAGGTCTTGGACAATTCGAACTTTCCCACAAGGCTTTCTGAGTCCCATTATTGGTGAATTACATGGGCTGCTTATCACTTCTTTTAAGACCCTTTGCTTCACAAAGTCTGCAATTATCTGCGTCACTTGTATGAGAACATCTTGTGCCATGTGGTACTGTGGTACCTGGGGAAACACAGCATTTGGCTTTACATCTACTTTGACTGGTTCTACTCCTTTGATCAGTCCCATTTCCTTTCCTGTCAAGTCCCATACCTTCTCTGTCACTGTTCCCTGTAATTCTGTTGGCAAATCGGTCACTGTGAACATCTGGAAGAAGCTTATCAAAGGGTATTCCTCATCTGTGGTCTCCATCTCTGGCTCTGAGATCTGACCTTCATCCCCTTCATCATCACTGTTTGTCTGCACCTCAATCCCTTCATTGGAACAGGTGATCGAACACCTCGTTTTACACAGTAAGGGACAGATGTAGGAAACTGCCAAATTGTGACTTGCAATTTGCGAGTCCCTGCGACTCGCAAATTGCAAGTCGTAATTTGGGATGCAGAAAGGTGTCTCAGACACCTTCTGCAAGTCGCTATGGGGTCGCAAAGACCCACCTCATTAATATTAATGAGGTGGGTCGCAATTTGTGACCCCATAGCGTCTCAGGGCACTCACGGGGATGGAGTCCTGCTGGGAACAGCATACCTCCATGTCCGTGACTGCTTTTAAATAAAGCAGTTTTTTTTTTTCAAAGTGCAACCCGTTTTCCTTAAAGGAAAACGAGCTGCACTTTGAAAAATAAACCAAAACCTTTTGTTTCGGTATTTTTCAGGGCAGGTAGTGATCCATTGGACCACTGCCTGCTCTGAAAAATTATTATTAGGTCCAGTCACAAAGGGGAAGGGGTCCCATGAGGACCCCTTCCCGTTTGCAAGTGGGTTACCATCCACTTCAAGTGGATGGTAACTGCGAGTCCATTTGCAACCGCTTTCGCGGTCGCAAATGGAATTGCATACCACTGCGACTCGCAAGGGTGTTCCCTTCCTATTTGCGACTCGGAAATGCATTTTGCGAGTCGGTTCCGACTCGCAAAATGCATTTCTACATACCAGATGGGGTTCAGCGACTCACAAACGGCGTTTTTCGCCGTTTGCGAGTCGCTAAACCTTTCCTACATCTGGCCCTAAGTCTCTTCCCAGTAGAGATACGGGACTTGAAACACAGACTACAAACCTGTGTAATCCCTGAAAGGTACCATTCTCAACTTGGACCGGATCAGTAATCAGATTTGTCAAGAGCTGATTTGCTACTCCTACCACCTTTATGGTACGCCCTGAAAGCGGCAATTTCGGAACCTCTGCACTTCTGACTGTAGAGCGTGTAGCTCCTGTGTCAACGAGGAACGAAACCTTGTGATCCATCACCTTCCCCTGCACATAAGGTCCCCTCTGATCTACTTCTAGGGACGCTGCAAGCCTGCACTCCTCAGTATCTGAACAATCATCCGACCAGTCATCGTTTATTCCATTTTAACCACGCAATGGGAACTGTTGTACTGTATTATTTTGACTCATTGTTTGACCTGTGACCTGTTGAGGAAGCATCACCTGTTGCTGTCCCATCGGAGCTAAAGGCAACTCCATTTGCTGTCTAGGTACCATGGGAATCTGCTTTTGTATTTGCTGCAACTGTGCTGGTTGAACGTGTGGCATTTGCTTTTGTTGCATAGGCTGGAGACCCTGCATCTGAACCATATTATTCTGGAAGTTCGGATTTGGACCCCTCATTCTTGGACCTCTCACATTTTGAAATGCACAGACATCATTGCTTTGTTGAACAACACCATCCTGCACCATCATTGGGCACTCCTGCTTCTAGTGTCTAACATGGCAACATCTTTTTCATTCCTTGCATGTCATTTTGAACCACAACAGTATTCAAGTATGGACCACAGTTCACAAAACCTCCCTGACCTCTGCCTCTTGTTTGCGGTTGGAACATTCCATTCCCTTGAGGCTGCTGCTGTACCATCTGCTGTACTCCATTTCCCTGCATCCCTGCCTGAGCTGCCTTAATTTGCATCACCATCACCTTCTCTTTCAGCTTTCTCTGCTTCAATTCAATCTCATCGCTACAGTATTTCGCATACTGCAACACTTCATCAATCGGTTTCGCTTGCCAACAGATCAAATTATTCTTAATCATCTGGCTAATCTCTGGCCTCAGTCCTTCAACGAACCTGAACACAAGGTGATTCATGTCTTTTGGTTCTATGACCTCCGTGCCACTATAGTGTTTAAATGCCTTGAACAACCTCTCATAGTAAGCATGTATCGACTCTTTGCCTTCCTGTGCCTTTCGATAAATTTTCTGCCAATCAATATTCTGCGGTGACACCTTCTGCTTCAAAAACTCAATCACCTTATAGTGTTTCATCACCTCAGGAGACGGTGCTCATGTGGCCCTGTCCCTTGCCGGTTCCACTGTCGGCCAATCCACACTCCTCTTACACTCAAGCCATAAGTCAGCTGGAACTATAATCTCAAATCGGGTATTCAAGTCTTCCCAGAGACACTTTGCAAGCTTCACAAATCCATCTGTCTGCTGATACCACTCTATTGGCTTTTCCTTCAACCTGGGATAATCATTTGTGAATGACAAAATGTCACCTCTAGACCACGGTACATGGACTAGAACCCCACCAGCTGTCTCCCTCATTGGTAACATCTTTATTGTTCCCGTGTCTGGTGCAGCTTTCGCCTGCTGCGGTTCCAGGCAGTCACTTTTCCTCTTATCTCTCTTCTTTGCCCATCTGCCTTCCCACTTCTCTAATGCTCCCCAAACTTGGGCACTCTGTAGTATCTCTTTGAGGTGTGCCTTCATTCCAGTGGATCTCATGTGATCAAAATCTTTAGGTTCAAAGTCTAATCTATAACTCCTTTTCAGATGCTTAGTATTGTCTAAGTCTATGCCGTATTTATCTGCTGCGCTCGCTAACCTCTGGTGCACCTTACTCACTTCTTTGGTTATTTCCAGGCACAGGTCCCTCAGTTCTGCCTCAGTGCATGATTCTAATCTGTTCACTCCCATAGTCCCTTCAACTAGTTCCACTGCTTCCACACCCAGCCTCACAAAATTCAGGTATTCCTCTCTCTCTGACCGCTCTGCTGTCGCAGGAGTAGTCTGTGGAGTGTTAAGCTTATCTAACCACTCAGTCAACTCTTGTGCTGTCAAGCCCTGCAACGAGATAGTTCCAGCCTCCACCATCGGGGTTTGCAACATGTTTGCACTAATTACCTGTGGAGTCAATAGACCCAAACCTGCTTGTGTCATGGTCTCTAAAGGAACCCCAATCAGACTGAAGTCCAGCAAGGATCTAGATCCGTCGACTGTCTGTTCTCCCAGTGTCATCCCTTGGGAACTTCCCGTGAGCGCTCCTCTTATCACCTCTTGAGTCATTACTCCTTGATCGCATACAATAGGATTGGCCTGCGCATATAACGGTTTTGGCGGACCAACAGTAATAGGCAATGATACAGCGGCTGGTGCCTGTCGTTTCCCAATCTCGGTGAAGTGTTAACTCCCATGGCTTAATTCATCATAGGTGCTGTAACTGACTGCGGTCCTCTGATTGAAGTGTAATTCGGGACCATCTGTTGCTGCGGCTGGGGCAGCAATTGTGGAGTTGGCTCAATTTGCACTAACTTTGATCTCGTGTACACTGGATCAGGCAGCACTATCAAACTCGTAGTTGTCTCTAATACTGGGACGTCAAGAGAGAGCCTCTGAATTGGGATGGTTGCAAACATATCTGCGTCTCGGGTGCAGTGGATACACTAGTACCATTGTGTATCGGGGCTGATGTGATAACATTATTTGTCTGTACTGTATTCGCGATCCCCTGATTCTGTGACGAATTTTCAGGACCTGCAATAGTACTCGGTCTATTGTCATTTATGGCATATGGTGGCGGTTGATCATGTAACAACTGATTTAGAAACTCATCATCATCAGAATCGTCTGCATCTACCCAAGACTTCTGAGTTTCCTTCTGCTTGCTAGAGCCTTTGTCTGTTTTACAAGTGGCCTTTCTTCCCTGTGTTTCGGCTTCTTGAGTTATTGACGGAAACATCCTAACTCCATCTATTATTTCCCTTCTCCACATTCTGGTCTCACTATCCCATCTAGCTTCTGCTAAGGTCTTTTCTTCTTTCCACATTCTCCACTCAAATTTCTGTTGTCTGAAACGCCAAACACCCATCTTTCTCTGTTAATTTGCACCAATGCTTTAGCCAAAGGCATGGCGCAACTCCCTTTTCCTCCATTATGGCATAAGCCGGGGTGTCCTCTGGTGATATAGGCTCCCCCACACTCGCTGTAATGTACACATCTCCCCTCAAAGCACTCTTTAAAGCCTTGAAAAACTTCATTTTTGCTTTTTTTATTTTGTTTAAAATCTAATCAGGAAGTGACTTTAGTTCCCAGAACACTCTTCGCCTACCTTCTCAACCAATTGCCTCTCACGGACGGCTGCACATCCGTGCGCGACCCCACTCGGCAACTAACCTATCCCAGCGCGGCTGCAATGACGTCACACTCACACACACTGTGGCTGACAAAGTCTTGTGGCTTGTCTTCCTCACTCTCTATTCACACAAAACTAAAGCAATATATTGCAAGCACTTTAACAACAAAATCCGAATTTGCTGGTTTACTACACGAAGGGTAACACAATCGCTTCAGAACTTTACAGAGATTTCACTTGAAGCCTCAGCCGCTACTCTCTCCTTCTCAAATCCCGCAAGCAAAACTTGAACCGCAAGTTCTACTCTTGACTTGTCAATGGTTCGTTCTAGTGCACTTTAGAACTTGCCAAATCTCCATCGAAGGTTTCACTCACACAATTTGACTCAAACTCGACTCGTCAACCACGCCCGATTGACCTATTAAACATTCAAATTACAACATAAACCAAGTGTCTCATACACTTATCAATATACTCCGGAGTCTTAGACCACGCCGGGTCCGTATATCACCAACAACCACGTGGACAATTTTTGAGCACAAAGCGCCACACTCACATGAAGTTCGCCAACTTCCCTTCTCTCATACTGCGGAGTATGCCCACTCCTACTAAAACATCACCTGGCCTAAATTCTCACAAACCTCAAAATTCCCCTGCGATAGGCATAAGCTGGGCAAGCGCAAATTCTGCTTCACTCATACTATCACTAGAACGCCGAGAACATACCCAACTCACTTTGGGGAACATCAGACCCCCAATTTGCATTATTTCAAAAATACTTCTAAAACAATGGTCCCTCGTCCTAGGGCCCCAAAGGGCCTAAACCGTCCTCTGCTACCAGAACTGATAATGTGTCCCGTCTTGCATAATTAATTAGTCTGGGACTCGTTTTAGGCCAATGAATCTTTTGACCCTGATTGAAGACACCTCACGAAGAGACAATTAATCAACATAGCAATCAATAGATCAATAACATCATAAATATTCACTATAGCAAATCGATTCAATTTGGATAATGGCATAAGTAAGAATCAAAACACACCAAGACCTCTCAGTCATGAAAAACCGCACAATATTTTGTAAGATTTATGATATTTATTCCCTATCGATTACACTCTACTAGCAAGTTTATTAGTCTCAAAACCAGAAAACACATCAACACGGTTATAATATGACAACTTGAATAAGATTTCATCAAAGCAAAAATCCTAAACATTAGAACAAAGCACAACGTCAACATGGGTTAATCTTAACAGAGTATCATTAGCGCATTATTCAACAAAGCATAGATTCAGTCATTTGTCTATTTGCGTCCGTTTAGTAAATTCCTTAACTACCCTCGAATCATCATTAGCATGTTGGGCTTCATGCAAAACAATTTAGCAGCACAAATTTCGAAAACATCTAACTATGGTCTCTATCAAAAGAAGTAGTTGGTACCTAGAAAGAAAAGACAAACAGACAATTTCAATTTCATCATCATATAGTTACCCTCCGTAATGAGTCAGCATACAGAGTCAGTCTTCATCCTCAGGACATCAGTTGATTCGCCATCAGCCAAGGAACACAGCAAAGTTCAGCAAGACGGGTAATAAGGGACCCTTCCCTCATAAGGAGGAAAAGTACGAATCGGCAAGGCAAAACACGGATGGTTTGAAGAATTAAACTGCAAAGTCTTTAAGACAGAATGGCAAAGTGTCTAGGCAATAGCAAAGGCACGTAATGGCTGATTTCTCCTTGTGTCCTACGATTATATCAATATTTTTGAACAAGTCTCTAATTTCCAATTGTTCAATATTTGATGCATCATTATCTCCATCCAATAGTCCAACGGTCACCCCATTAGAGCTTTCCACTTTTGACAGTTCTCACGCAGCTCATTGGTCTCTGGGTTTGACGCCTCCAACGGGTAGAATGTCAGGTGAGGAATAAGTGACATTTGTTACTCAAGTCAGTAGTCCCATTGTCTTCCCTAGTCTAAATGACCTTGTACCTGTTGCGAATTACACTGTTGCACTCCACAAGAATGTCTCCTTGAGCAAGTCGGGTTCTCATGAGAAAATTTACTACAGTTACACACACATCTCTAACTCCTGGAAAAGTACAGCTTCACGTCCTTCAAGAAACATTACATTGCACGTTAGAAAACGCAGTTAATATGAGACCAGGCAGCTAGGCCCAGACCCTGGCTAACAAAGGCCTAATGTTAATTTACCAATTCTAATACATAATACCTAACATTAATACAGAAAAAGCATACATTAATATATTAGTAATCCATCATTTCTATTATCGATTCAACAGGAAATGTTTTGGGGAGAGTTATTTTTTCAAAGATTTTAACTTGGGTCAATTGGCATAATATCATAGGTTTCTGTCACTATGGGGTCAGGGAGCATCTCCGTACTGTGGAGAAGTCCCTGAACCTTCAGTCTATCATCTGTAAATATTTCATTTCCGGGTACCGGCCCCTTGCACTTGACCTTTTTGGGCCTGTCTAGTGCATTGGATGATGTTCATAGGTCAAAGCTATGGCCAATGATAATAGATATATACATTGGTCCTGTCTTGGTCAATTTTCTGTCCTCTTTTTATCAGACCCTATCTGTCATGGTCCGTTTCGGACCAAATGGTGAGCGTACAGATTATTTTGGCCTAGACAAATAAGTCCACCAGGGTTTTATCTTAGCTCCTGTTTTAAATATACTTTACATTAATGACCTGAGTAACTATTTGACCTTCTGTAGATATGATGTACAGTGAATCAGCAATCTGCAGTTCTCAGCATCACTTTACGCTGATAATGCAGTGTTGCTGGCATGATCACCAAGGAGCTGTCACTCCTGCTACAAAGTTTTGCTAATTTTATGAGGGACCTAAATATGGAGATTAATTACTCTAGATCTCATATTATGGCTTGTGGTGCTAAGAAACAAAGACTGAGCGCAATGTTTATCAACTTCAACAACAGTGGCTAGCTTTCCATATCTGGCAGTCTTCTTCGATTCAACAGGCCTCTGGCATACTAATACTAATGTATATTCTAAGTTCCTCAAATTTATTCAGACAATCAGAACTCTTTTCACTTCACACCTCGCGTTGATGGGAGGGAAGGGGAGAGGGGCAAGTCAACCGCAGCCTTTCTCAAAACATATAAAACTCGATGTGATCCTATAGCAATCAATTGTGCAGGTGTCTGGAGCTATGCCAACACTGATAGTGTACAAATCAAAGAAAACATTTTTTGGCACAGACTCTTGTGCCAACTTTCCTTTTGCCCTCACTTTATCTGCCATGAAGAACTCAAGCTCAACTACATTGAGGACCTCATTAAACTTTCCCCGCTGGTGCTTTGGCTATCTGTATGGAATAATCCCTGTGCAACTTTCAAACAGCAGGTGATTGGGATATGCCTTAATTGTGACTAAGAAAACAAATATCCTTTCCCTTTCTTAAATCAAAATAGTTTTTCTCGACAGGGTAGGCAACCCTGTTTTACCAATCCTCATAACGTGACCAAACTTGATAAATCCTGGCTGCAGCATGCTTTCTTGGATGCTAGTAGATAAAACATGATCTGAAGGATACAGCAAAACCTACAAATAAGCAATCTATTCCCCTACAGACTGTTTGTATTGAACAATATTTATTAGTTACTGGTATTCAGTTGAAAAGGTCCCTATTGTTGAGATTTACAACTGTTTCTATGCTCAGCCTGCTATATTTACCTAAGGGATATTTCAGGGGAGCTGTCTTCAGCTTGTCCCTGTTACAAACTTTCCCAGCAAACCCTGTTGCATTTCACTTTTTTTCTGTAACTTTTGCATTAAGTACACCAGGTTGTATCTCTTGCCAATTGTGAAAGCTCCCTATTTCAGACTATGCAGACTGTCTCTCATCTTTCTTCACATTCTTAGGGATCATATTACTTGCTTCACAGTTATCTTGTTTTTAAAGTGTACTGTCCAATTCCGTAATTATATTCCTTTTAAACTTCTAAAGTATTTTTATGTTTTTATATTTGTGATTTTATGTATATGTGATTTTATGAATACATTTTTTAGTTGCATGAAGTTTTTTACTGGACTATGGCCCTCATTCTGACCTTGGCGGGCGGCGGAGGCCGACCGCCAAAGTCCCGCCGTCAAGTTACCGTTCCGCGGTCGAAAGACCGCGGCGGTAATTCTGACTTTCCCGCTGGGCTGGCTGGCGGTCGCCTTCAGACCGCCAGCCAGCCCAGCGGGAAAGAGGCTTCCACGATGAAGCCGGCTCGGAATCGAGCCGGCGGAGTGGAAGCTGTGCGACGGGTGCAGTTGCACCCGTCGCGTATTTCACTGTCTGCGCAGCAGACAGTGAAATACTTGTAGGGGCCCTCTTACGGGGGCCCCTGCAATGCCCATGCCAGTGGCATGGGCACTGCAGGGGCCCCCAGGGGCCCCGCGACCCCCCCTACCGCCATCCGGATCTCGGCGGTCCGACCGCCGGGATCTGGATGGCGGTAGGGGGGGTCGGAATCCCCGCGGCGGTGCAGCAAGCTGCGCCGCCGCGGAGGATTCAATGGGGCCGCGGTACACTGGCGGGACCCCGCCAGTGGTGCCGGTCCGACCGCGGCTTTACCGCCGCGGTCGGAATCCCCATTGGAGCACCGCCGGCTTGTCGGCGGTGCTCCCGCGGTCCTCCGCCCTGGCGGTCAAAGACCGCCAGGGTCAGAATGAGGGCCTATATATTTAACATTAAAAACTAATTTAAAAATGTGGAACATAAATGAATATTCATGGGAGAATATATTTATACTTATTCTATCCCTGAAATTCTAGGATAAAGTGAAAATAGTAACCTAACTCCATTTAGAAACAATCCCACTTTTCTTTGATGGCTGAATAAACTTAATTGAAATGATCATCTGTTCTATTTGCTCTGTTTCAAAGTCTCTCATTTTACTTAAAAAACTCATTTTCTCTAGATTATTACTTAATTTACATGGGTATTTGAAACTCTCTGAGTAGCTTTTTTAAAACTACCTGCCTTTTTAATAGATGGGGCTAATTATATTAACTTGTGACCACTGCCTAAAATAGGATTATAACTTCTAGTGTTCAGGATCAATGTTTTCCAAATATAATTATTGAGACAGTTGGTGAGCAAGAGGTCCGGGGATATGCCTAAAATCGTTCCTCACCAAAATACTTCAAAAAGATCTGGGCCCAGATTTAAGAAAAGTGGCACTTCATGTCATGGTGTGCCACTTTTCTTGCGGCCCATTGAGCCTCACTAGCGCCACCATGCGTGCTCCTTTGTTAGAAAGGGGGTCTCTAGTTGGCTGAGGTATACACCCTTGTTCAAGTAGGGACCACAATCCTAGTCAGGGTAAGTCACACACCATCCAAATTATCCTGTGCCCACCCTCTGGTAGCTTGGCACTGAGCAGTCAGGTTTAATGTAGAAGGCAAAGTGTAAAGTATTTGTGCAATAAATCATAGAGTAACACAGTGAAAACACTGCATAAATACACCACACAGGTTTAGAAAAATATATGAAATTTATCTGGTTAAAATAAGGTCAAAATTATAAAGATTCAATAAGCACAAGTTGAGATATCACATTTGCAAGATTAAATAGAGTATTAAATCTTATAAATCAGCAGTTGTCTCTTGATTACACAAAGTACCTGGTTTGTGTAAAAAATAACACGCACGGAGACCGAGGAGGAGGAGATGTGTGGAAAAATAGGGTGTGCATCAGATTTTCTGATGCGGCACAGACGATGCGTCGTTTCTTTCCACACTGCAAAGGGCTTTGCGTCATTTTTCAGCACAGAGTTTTGGTTCCTCACTGCAATGCAGGGATCTTTTTGACACCCAGGGACGATGGGGGGAAATCCTGGGCGTGCTGGAAGAAGTCACATGCATTGGGTCAATCCAGTATGGTGATATGTGAAATTTTCTGTCACATGGCAGGTGCTGCATCGATTTTCCAGTTGGGGAATTGTCTGCATCGTTATGGTTCAGCTGTGCATCGAACCGGTAGGGCTGTGCGCCTAATTTTCTGTCACAAGGCAGACGCTGAGTTGAATCTTCACTTTGGAAATCGAGCTGCGTCGTTCCGGTTCTGCTGTGCTTCGCCTCTGGCAGGCTGTGTTTCGATTGTCAGCACACAAGGAGTTTCCTAGAGGAGATTAAGGGCCAGATGTAGCATTATCCGATATTGCGACTCGGAAATTGCGAGTCTGTCCGACTCACAATTTCCGAGTCGCAATATCGGATACAGAACGGTGTCTCAGACACCGTCTGCGACTCGCTATGAGTCGCTAGCGAGTCCCTGCACTCACAGGGATGGCGGCCTGCTGAAGTCAGCAGACCTCCATGTCTGTGACTGCTTTTTAAATAAAGCAGTTTTTTTTTTCATTTTGCAGCCCGTTTTCCTTAAAGGAAAACGAGTTGCAAAATGAAAAAACTTCCAAAACCATTTGGTTTCGTTTTTTCCATAGGACCACTGCCTGCTCTGAAAAAATATTTTTGGCGACATTCACAAAGGCGACATTCATGGGGACCCCTTCCCTTTTGCGAATGTGTTACCACCAGTGTGACACTGGTGGTAACTGTGAGTTGCTTTGCGACAGCATTCGCGGTCACAAAGCAATTCTGAATTGCGATGCGAGTCGTAAATAGGAAGGGACCACCCCTTTCTGTTTGCGAGTCGCATTCACAAATTGCGAGTCGGTACTGACTCGCAATTTGTGAATGAGCATCGCGTTAGGCTGTTTGCATGGCGCAAACTGCGATTTTCGCAGTTTGTACCATGCAAACGGCTTGCTACATCTGGCCCTAAGTCTTTTTGGCCCTGAGACTTCAGAAAACAGGAGACAAGCTCAATTGAAGCCCGTGGAGGGCACTTCTCAGCAAAATCAGAGGGCAGCAGGGCAACAGCAAGTTAGCAGTCCTTGTCAGAAAAGCAGTCTAGATGAGTCCTTTGGGCAGCCAAGCAGTTCCTCTTGACAGGTTGCAGGTTCAGGTCCAGAAGTGTCTGAGTTGGTGGGGTCAAAGACCCAGTTTTTATTCCCAAAAATGCCTTTGTAGTGGTGGAGACTTCAAAGAGTGGTTTTGAAGTCCACAAGTTCCCCTTTCAGTACAGGTCTGTCTGCCAGGGTCCCAGTAGGGGGTTTGGCAGTCCATTGTGTGATGGCAAGCCACTAGCCTTTGAAATGTAAGTGTCAAGCCCTCCACCCTTCCAACCCAGGAAAACTCATTCAGCATGCAGATGAGTGCAGGTGTGACTGAGAGTCCTGTGTTTGTGGTTGTCTGGGTGAAATGCACGAGGAAGCTGTCAACCAGCCCAGCCCAGACATTGATTGGAGACAGGCTGTAAAGCACAGATGGAGAAATGCTAACTTCCTAAAAGTGGCGTTTCTAAAATAGTAATATAAAATCCAACCTCACCAATAAGCAGGATTTTCTATTACCATTCTGGCCATACTAAATATGACCTGGTTACCCCTTTCTGATCAGAATCTATCACTCAGACAGTAAATGAGGGTAGTCCTTTTGCTATCCTATGACAGGAGCAGGCCTCACAGTAGTGGAAAACGAATTTAGGAGTTTTCCTCTATCAGCACATATAAAACACAAATGTAGATGTCCTGCCTTTTACCTACATAGCACCCTGCCCTCTGGGTTACCTAGGGCCTACGTTAGAAGGGACTTATATGTAGGAAAAAGGGAGTGAAAGGCTTGGCAAGTACCTTTAAATGCCAAGTCGAAGTGGCAGTGAAACTGCACACACAGGCCTTGCAATGGCAGGCCTGAGACATGGTTAAGGGGCTACTTATGTGGATGGCACAACCAGTGCTGCAGGCCTACTAGTAGCATTCAATGCATAGGCCCTGGGCCCTGGGCACATGTAGTGCACTTATAAGTAAATCAAATATGCCAATTGGGAATGAACCAATGTTACCATGTTTAAGGGAGAGAGCATGTGCACTTTAGCACTTTAGCACTGGTGAGCAGTGGTAAAGTGTGCACAGTCCTAAAACCAGTAAAAACAGTGTCAGAAATGTGGAGGGATGCATACAAAAAGTTGGGGATGACCATCCTATGACTGTCAGGTCTAACAGCAGTATAGTCTAGTTTTTAAAAATGTGCTGGTTTGCTAGGTTTCCCTAGGTGCCGGCTGAGCTAGAGGCCAAAATCCAAAGTTAGGCACTTTGTAAAAAACACCTCTGTTTTCAGTGAAAAAATGTGATGTGTCCACGTTGTGTTTTGGGCCATTTCCTTTTGTGGGCGCTAGGCCTACCCACACCAGTGAGGTACCATTTTTATCGGGAGACTTGGGGGAATACTGGGTAGAAGGAAATTTGTGGCTCCTCTCAGATTCCAGAACTTTCTGTCACCAAAATTAGAGGAAAAAGTGTTTCTTTGGTCAAATCTTGAGGTTTGCAAAGGATTCTGGGTAACAGAACATGGTCAGAGCCCCACAAGTCACCCCAACTTGGATTCCCCTAGGTGTCTAGTTTTCACAAATGCGCTGGTTTGCTAGGTTTACCCAGGTGCCGGCTGAGCTAGAGGCAAAAATCCACAGGTAGGCACTTTGTAAAAAACACCTCTGTTTTCTGTGAAAAAATATGATGTGTCCACGTTGTGTTTTGGGCCATTTCCTTTCATGGGCGCTCGGCCTACCCATACAAGTGAGGTACGATTTTTATCGGGAGACTTGGGGGAACGCTGGGTGGAAGGAAATTTGTGGCTCCTCTCAGATTCCAGAACTTTCTGTCACCGAAATGGGAGGAAAATTTGTTTTTTTGGCCACATTTTGAGGTTTGCAAAGGATTCTGGGTAATAGAACCTGGACAGAGCCACACAAGTCACCCCATCTTGGATTCCCCTAGGTGTCTAGTTTTTAAAAATGTGCTGGTTTTCTAGGTTTCCCCAGGTGCCGGCTGAGCTAGAGGCCAAAATCCACAGGTAGCCACTTTGCAAAAAACACCTCTGTTTTCTGTGAAAAAATGTGATATGTCCACATTGTGTTTTGAGCCATTTCCTTTCGTGGGCACTAGGCCTACCCACACAAGTGAGGTACCAGGAGACTTGGGGGAACACAGAATAGCTAAACAAGTGTTATTGCCCCTTGTCGTTCTCTATATTTTTTCCTTCCAAATGCAAGGCAGGGTGTTTGAGAAATGCCCTGTAATTCACATGCTAGTATGGGCACCCCGGAATTCAGAGATGTGCAAATAACCACTGCTTCTCAACACCTTATCTTGTGGCCATTTTGGAAATACAAAGGTTTTCTTGATACCTATTTTTCACTTTTTATATTTCAGCAAATGAATTGCTGTATACCCGGTATAGAATAAAACCCATTGCAAGGTGCAGCTCATTTATTGGCTCTGGGTACCTAGAGTTATTGATGAACCTACAAGCCCTGTATATCCCCGCAACCAGAGGAGTCCAGCTGACGTAACAGTATATTGCTTTAAAAAATCTGACATCGCAGGAAAAAGTTACAGAGTAAAACGTGGAGAAAAATTGCTGTTTTTTTAACCTCAATTTCAATATTTTTTTGTTTCAGTTGTTATTTTCTGTAGGAAACACTTGTAGGATGTACACAAATTACCCCTTGCTGAATTCAGAATTCTTTCTACTTTTCAGAAATGTTTAACTTTGGTTTCTCACCCATTTTGGTCACTAACTGGAAGGAGGCTAAAAGCACAAAAAATAGTAAAAATGGGGTATGTCCCAGTAAAATGTCAAAATTGTACTGAAAAATTGGGTTTTCCAATTCAAGTCTGCCTGTTTCTGAAAGCTGGGAAGATGGTGATCTTGCCACCGCAAACCCTTTGTTGATGCCATTTTCAGGGAAAAAACCACAAGCTGCCTTCTGCAGCCCTTTTTTCAATTTTTTTTCAAAAAAACATACGTTTCACTGTATTTTGGCTAATTTCTCCCTCAGGGGAACCCACAAAATCTGGGTACCTCTAGAATCCCTAGGATGTTGGAAAAAAAGGACGCAAATTTGGCATGGGTAGCTTATGTGAACAAAAAGTTATGAGGGCCTAAGCGCGAACTGCCCCAAATAGCCAAAAAAAGGCTCGGCACAGTAGGGGGAAAAGGCCTGGCAGCGAAGGGGTTAATACTGGGAAGACCTGGAAACAAATCATATTAAAATGCTAAAAATGAAAACCTTTGTGGGACTCAATAGTAAAGACAATGCAAGAAGTGTTAGGGTTTGAATTGAATCCTGATCCCGGGTTGGTCCTCACAGAGAGTATGTAAAGGACCGGGCAATAGAGAGTTTAATACATTTTGGATCATTATGGCAGGATTCATCATTGTGTGAAGATGCAAGTCTATTGAACCCTAACTCAACTGTCTCGGAATGGTTATCAAAAATTAAGGCAATCATGCAGGTGGAGTAGGTGTGTCACCTATGAACTAAGATACCATAAGACTTCAGGATATTTTTGAAGACTGGATTAAAACTCTGTAATAGAAAAGAATCATAAAAATTTACTTTTTGATTTTCTCTAGAATCAGCAGCAAGTGTAATTGACATGATTATCAAATATTTCCGTCGGATTTTTTATCTCAGTTATTTGAAAAGGAGAATTGTTTTTAATAAAAAAATTGAAAGTCTACATGAAACTGCTGCATGAAATATTTTTAACTTGTGAGTGGCAAATGCCTTTGCAAATCAGTGTTACCTTTTTGATTACATTTTAAAATGTAAGGAAAAGGAAAAACCACTTCATTTGCTAGTGAGCCAGTGCTCTGCAATTGCTCGGGTAGTCACAATGCATTGAAAGGTTACTGGCATCCTTTGTCAGTCGGCAACCATGTGCACATAGAAAGCCTTCTGGAAGAGATAGATTCTACAGTTGGAATGACAGCTTTACTCATTTGAAGAGTAGAAAGTGGCCCCATGGACCAATGTATGCTCCCTTATATGTTCCGCTCACAATGTGCCACTTTGTGTTCCCAGATTCACAATGAATTCCCAGATTTACAAGGGCTTGTAAACCTCAGAATGCATCAAAATCTTACATAACAAGGAGAAATATATTTCTTTCTCCTTGTTCTTTCCTCTTTCTATCTGTGCTGCATTCTGCAGCAAACTTAGAAAGACGAAAGGCCTCCATAGATTGTTTCTGTGCCGGAAGGTGCCTCTTCCTGCACAAAAGCAATCTTGCATGCAACAAAGGCATGACGCTGATGCTGCTACCTCCAGCACCGCCACGCCAGTAGAACGCCACCAGCTGTATTATGACAATTCATATGGCCTGGTGGTGTTCTGCTGGTGGAGCGCTGCTGGCAGTAGCTGCGCCCTTTCCCGTTCTCTGCCGGAAGACCTCCTCGACAAAGATAAGTCGGGCTTCCAACAGGGAAGGGGGTGTTATGTGTGTGTGCCTGAGTGTGTGCGGGTGAATGCATCTGTGTCTGTTGTGTTGTTTGCGTGGATGTATGCGTGTGTGTGAATGGGTGTAAGAATGGTGAAGTGAGTGTGTGTCTGCATCTCAGTGTGAATGTGTGTAAGAATGTGTACAGGCATGTGTGGATGTATGCATGTATGAATGCGTGTATGCCAGTGTGTGTATGAATGTGTGTATGCCAGTATGTGTATGAATGTGTGTATGCCAGTGTGGGTGATTGGGTGTATGCGTGTGCGTGTCTGGGTGTGTGCGTGTATGGGGGTGGGTGTATTAAGTGAGAAGATCAGAGGGGATGGGGGTGTGTGTGTTTGGATCAGAGGTGGAGGTGTTTGGATCGGGGGTGGGGGTGTATTTGAATGTCGGGGTGGGGGTAGTAGTGTGTGTATGGGGATGGAGGGCTTTGGATCGAGTGGGGGTGGGGGCATCTCATGTGTAGGATTGGTTACAGGTCGCACCGTGGGCAGCAGTGCCTCTTTTTCTGTGGAGCTACCAGCTGGAGATGTTGCAAATACAGAGCTGCCAATAGATGGTACTTTGCTTAGTGATGTGCCATATCCCATATCCGTATTTGAGTCATTAAATCTAATTGTGCAATAGCCATTGGAATCCTCTCTACACCACTATGATCTCTGCATTTTGGAATAGTATTGAACAATGGTCGAAGTATGTTGACGAAGACTGAAATTCATTGATGAGAGAATTAGCACATTAGTGATTCAGCAGCAATAGGGCCACACTTTTGATGCATTGACAATCAAATATTTCCCTACCTGAGATAAGAGAAAGTGACTTATTGGGACTTTGAGAAACTGCATCCACATTTCCATTATCAGTCAGCCCAACAAATCAAAAGTTGCCCCCCTCCCGACTAGATAACGAGAAGCATTTTGTTCATGTTCTTGGGCAACAGCAAGGGTAGATCTGCAAGTCGGTGGTCAATCTATATTAAAAAACATAACTATTGTCCATCTCACATAAGCTGTTTTCTACCTTAGCGTGAAGTACATTTGTGGACTTTTTCTCCCAGGGACTGTTGTTGCTGACATGCAGTAAGGAACATTATGGATGTTAACAGGAAGGACATTTGAGGAGCCCTTTACACCCTTTCCCACTAGCTCTGGGCATATGTAATGACTTTCTGAACAGCTGACTGCAAAGCAATAAAATTACACTTGCCCAACATCCAAATGTGGCACGGGTACTGAGAAGTTGGCAGATGGCTATTTTTGGCATGTTTTCGAGTTCAACTTTGGGTTCAACTTCCCTTCGAATAACACCTAAAGATTCAGGGGCATATTTACTGGAATGGTGGAGCAGGGAAGCATACCAAGTTACTTTGCTGTGCTACCCTGCGCTCCTCCTGAGCTGGCGCCACTTTGCAGGCCTAGCACCACACAGGCACCCTCTCACCATGGTGCTCTTCTTGTGGCGGAAGTCCGGCAGTGCACATAATATGGCCGGTGGATGGTAGCCGCGGTGGCTGTATTTTGGCAGCCGCCACTGCGGCGGTAGGCGGTTTTTATCGCCAATATCAAAATGACCACCAATGTCTGTAAGCATCTCCTTTCTAGAATGATTTTTCTAATGGTATTCTTAATCACTATCCATAAATAAATCACATCAACGTTAACCGTTTTTCAATCATGTAGTCTAAACAGACAATGCAAATTTCATGGCTACAAACATTTATAGAATAGCAGTATGTAAATCATCAGCTATTTTTGCTTGTAAACACTAATTTCTAAATGCAGTGTGGTATATTGAAATGCACAGCAAGGGGGAAGGGCACATCAACAATGTGTATAGACACCTGCCTAAATACAGACCATGCAGAAAGGACAAAATGGAATGAGGTACTGTACTTAATCTAAACAGTTGTTGCAGGGGTATTCATAAATGAAATATGAATGTTTCAATGCAAGCTACAGATCAGTGACACCTACTCCTCTAAGTAGAGTAGGAGCCCACATGCTGGTCATCATTATTATATTCAGATGAAGGCATATGGTACACCAAATTTCCATGTAGTCTCAAGTCTGGGTTTTAAGACTCACACCACATCAGGAATCTTGGGTGAAACTCATGTACATTGGCATCATTCCATGACTTTCTGGAGTTGTACCGTGAACAGAATCACAACCATTGCACCAATGGCCAGTGAAATTGCACTGCAAGCACATTTCCTCTAAAGCAATATCTGTGCAACAGTCCACAGTAGCCATCAATGACTTGCTAGTGCCCCAGCAGATAACAAAATTACATGACATAGGAAAGATAAAAAATGTATTGTTAGACTAACCTTGTCTTTATGTATGTTGTTTATACCAACATTTTTACATAGCAACCACAATTTATGTTTCAAATATATAATAGTCAACATGTAAACACATTATTCATCTCAACAGAACGGTTAAAGCACTAAGGAAGCAATAAGCTGAACATTCTTTTTTTTGGTTAGTTGGTTCCAAAGCCAAACCCGATATGTCATTGGCCAGACCACCAAATTACACATCTGTTAGGGTTACTTATCATCAGGAAATTATGTTTTCAATGAGTTCATGCATATGTGCATAACATCCTGGACGTGGCTGAGGATAGCGTAAAACGTTTAATGTGAGTCACCCACTGTATATTTGAATGACCCAGTAACTCCGAAATGAAACAGTGCCAAATTCCACAACCAGTCTAAATTATGATGTCATTCAAATGTTCTGATTGGAATTGTTGATTCAATGCCTCTGAGGTATTGCGGTTCAGTCTGTACTTCTTCTGGGTGGATGATGGACATATCTGAAAAATATTTGTGAACTATATAAATTATATAGGTACACGTTACATGGAAAAATTTGTGGAACTATTAATTATTTCTACTTTATGAATACAAACATATATAATATGCCTCCAATGTACGTAATGTTGGTGACATTGTAAACAAAAAACAATAATATGCAACTGACATAATTCTAGATCATTTTAAATATGTATTTCCCAAAACGTCTATTTACACAAACTCAAACAATTTTGTTTAAATGGATATTGTTACATAATTTATAAACTAAAGGGCAGATTTAAGGAAAGTGGCGCTCCATCCAGTGCAACACCACTTTCCTTGTGCCCCTTAGCGCCCCGTCCTGCCACCATGTGTGCGCTGTATTTAAAATATGGTGCACCATGGCGCGGTGCAGGGGGCAATAGTGTCATTTTTGTGACGCTATTGATGTACTGGGCAGGAGTAGAGCCAAAATGTTGGAGCTGCTCCTGCATAGTACATGGTGGCCCATTAGAAATAATGGAATGCCCCCTTTTAACACCTTCTCTGAGCAGGCGTTAAAAGTGCTGAGAAAAGGGCGCAAAGAAATCTTTTAAATTTCCTTGTGCCATTTATTCAGCCCCTCTAACAGGAGAACGCCCCCCTTTCACCACTTTGTAAATATGGTGCTTGGGAAATGTCACCTTAACACCGCATTTGTATCAAAATAAATGCTGCAAATGTGGCGCAAGGTGGTGCTAGGGTCTGATAAATATGCCCTTAAATGTTAAAATGTAGAAAATATTATTTGTGTGTTTATTTTATACAAAGTATCTGTTTGTTTACACCTATGCCATTTGACTAAGTATTTGCATTTTTTCTATATGTAAAAAAAATCCATCAAGTTTTACAGAAATAACAAGGTGGATGGTGTAAATATTTCTATTGTACTGGGAGCATTTTAGTTGGTATTAACTGAAGAAATGTACAGATGATGGTTGCTTCCATCAAGGACATGCAACTGGTCTGCCAAGCATGATGACAATTATGTTTTTTGAAGGCAGTCTTGACATGGCAGGTACCTGAAATATCGATCTTGGATGAATGCTTCGTAAGCCAATGCTGTATCTACCTTTTCCAGCAGCACGGTCCTGCACTGGGTAAAGTGATCTCTGACTGATGGAACACATCGTCTGCCACATAAATGCCCGTTAACTGACAACCAATCATGTAGACTATATGTTTTTCTAAAGTCCTTGAGCTAACTTTCCTCCTAACAATTATGCTCACTATTGTCTGCTGGGACTCATCATGGCTAACGGTACAGGGTACAAGGCCCTCAGATTTACTCCACAGGAGTTGGAAATTCTTGTGAAGTGGCGTTTAACAGATACAGCCAGCTATGTGATCCAGCAGAGTGGCAGGTAAGGTAATTATAAGTAACTTCATTTTTTAAATTACCTTATTGGACAAAAAAATATTGTAAGGGACACAACACTTTGGGCTCATTATGAGTTTTACAGTCTGACGGTTAGACCACCATGGTGGTGGCCACCAAAAGACTGACATGGTGGCAGTCAGACAATCGTATTACGAATTGCACAGCCAAGCCCGACAAAAGACACCCAAAATTCTGAAACCTCCAGGACACTGGAGGGCAGGATAGAAGCGATTGCTATCACCAGCACCGCTAGCCCCCCAAAAAACCACAGATCCAATTATGACCCACAAATCACAATAGCGATTCTTCCAGGGCTGAACACCAATGGCAGTGCGAACCACACTACTTTGGATAGTTTGAAAACCCCACACCTGACACACCTACACAATGCACTATAAAACACTCCCCTTCACACACCACAATCCTTTGAAACCAGAAATCCAGACACTGCGAGATAGAGTCCGCACAAAAATAGTTAACAACCATAGAATAGGCACCCCTGCAACTTCACATATCACTCATCCCACACCTTCACAACACACACAACACATAAATTAATATCACACACACTCAACACCACTGGTCAACAATTCAAATCACAGCACCCACACCTTATCAACACTGATTCACCTAATTATTTCATTGTTCCTCACTGTCTCGTCCACCACTACCATGTCCCCACAAAAACATCCACATTTCACAGATGATGAATTGAGGGTTCTGGTGGACAAAATCATTAGAGTAGAGCCACAACTATTTGGAGCACAGGTCCAGCAAACATTTATAGCAAGGAAAATGGAGAGGTGGCAAAGAATAGTCAACAGGGTCAATTCTGTAAGCAGCTGCCCATGCACAAGGGAGGACATCAAGAAGAGGTGGAATGACGTCAGTGGGAAGGTACGTTCCATGGCCACCAGGCACCAGCTGGCAGTCCTCAAGACTGCCGGTTGGGCCCCACCTCCTCCTCACAATTCACATCATGGAAGGAGAAGGTCTTGGACATCATGCATCCTGAGGGCTTGACAGGAACACCCGGGGGATTGGATTCAGGTAAGCAACAATTCAAAAACTATCACCAAACTACAATGTCCTGTATGCTCACTGATCACCCTTGGCCAACTTAACAGCCAACCCACTCACCACACTTGTGTCCACATGTCCAAATACTCCTCTGTGGCATACCAAGTGTCAACTAAACTCTGGGGGCACACTGTCCGTGTATGGCACGGTACTACAGGGACTGACAGCATTGCAACTCCCATCACACAGTAATGTACTGCTGCTCACTTCAGTGTATCAGCATAGGTGTCATACACTGCCACCGCATAGACTACTGAAGTTACAGACTTGTCAGTCTTTCAGTATCCCAACAGGCAAACTTGTTGTTTCAAGGTATCATCAGCTAAAGCCTTATCACATACCCATACAATAGCTCCCAATTGACCATATCCCATGATACTGACAGAGATCAGTACAAATTCCCCCGGTCATGGAACCTTCCACTTACCATGGCCGGGTATCAGTAGGCATGTCACTCTCCTATATCAGTAGTGATACACATCCACAGTGGCCTGAAGTGAGGAAACACAGTGACAGCTACATACAAGTTACTTATTACCAATAAAAACCATTATGATGGTTGAGGGTATGGGTAGCATAAGATGACATGTGTGAGTGACAAATGAACACACACATGGCACCATTGAACAAACCCCCAATGCCATACAGGTCTATTGAGTGGAATAGGACAATACCATCCCACTGTCCTGACAGTCTGGACATGGAACTCATACACCACAAATCTAATGCCTGACAGTACCTTGTAAAATCCATGTCCACTTCACTTGTCCGTCTGCAAATTCCACCTGCCTGTGCCACTGTCAGATATTGCCAAATGAGGATGAGCTTGTGAAGTAATCTGCAAACTATAAATTCAAACATAAGGTATAGGCCGCACTGAAACCAATATATCGTACAGCCAATTCCCATATACAGTGGTGACTGGGACTGTGCATTGCGAGAAAATAAGACTATGGTGATAAAAAAACACGCACAGCACTCAATGTAACATTCTGCATGCACATCGGAGTTATGTGTTTTGAAGCTACTTGTGACCTGTCTGATGGTTATAATAAGACCCTTATCAAGCATCCTCAACCCCACCAATACCCCACTGGGTAACTAAAATTACATTAGATCACATACCTAAAATCAGGAGAAGTAATGATTGACGAGATCTGTACTGATGTCTCCAGCTTCATCCTCATTATTCTCTTCCTCACTTGGCACATCTGCATTCTCACCCACTGGAACTGTTGGATCCCCCTCATCTGGTAATAATGGAATTTGACATCTCAGGGTTGTGGAGCATGCAGCATGCAACAATAATTTGACAAACTTTGGTGGGTGAGTAAAGGAGGGCACCACCAGACGTATAAATGCTATGGAATCTTGCCTTCAGGAGCACAAATGTCTGCTCTGTGACAAGCCTTGTCCTTCTGTGGGCCTCATTAAAGCACACTTCCCCTGGCGCAGTTGGGTACTTCACTGGTGTCAACAACCAGGGACGATTTAGGTAACTGGAGTCCCCTGTAAAGAATAGTTTTGAAAGGCAAACCTGAGTCATAGGCACATTAGTTAGCAGATAAAAATTACAAACACCCATGACATATGTGGCTGACCAACCAGCCAGGCCCTCTCTGTGTATTGTCATGCCATTATCAGTGGGATCTTGCTGTTCCGCATGACGAAGGAATCATGGACTGACCCTGGGTACCTTGCACAAACCTGTGAAATGCAGAGGTCAGCCAAACAGACCACTTTGACATTTATGGACTCAAAGTTTCTCCTGTTCCTATACACCTATTCATTGGCTTTTGGGGAAACCAAGGCTACATGGGTGCCATTCATGGCTCCAAAAACATGTCAAATGTGTCCCAAAGCATACAAATCAGCCTTTACATGGGCCAAATCTTCACATTGTGGAAATCTGATGTAGCTGTGCAGGTGGTACAACAATGCAGAAAGTAAAGCGTTTAAGACCAGACTGAACATAAGCTGTGACATCCCTGCGGTTAAGGCCACTGTATTTTGAAAGGAGCCTGTGGCCAGGAAGGGCAGCACTGACATAACTTGTACAATATGTGGTATGCTATGGGGATAATGAATCTGATCAGATCTGGCCCCAACTGATGACAGAGATCCATGACTGTATACCTATCCAGGTGGTAGATTTGAATCATGTGTCGTTTCTCCATGGTCTGTAGGTATGATAGTGGACTGTACACTGGACGTTCTGTCACTCTTATCATGCCAGGGTAAATGTGTGGGAGAAAGCCAGAATGTATATGTATCACTCATTCTGTACATCATAAGTATGATCATACCTATGTCACATATTATGCTCTAAAATGCCACATGAAACTGTTGAAACATTGCACACTGAACATAAATAGCTAAATATTGGCTAATTACTGCATTCACATCCCCGTTCCTCTATCATATGTTGGAAATGGGAAAGCATGTCACTGGCATTCTATGTGACATTAACATTAGCAACATGTAGTACATATATAGGACACATATACCACATGTCAGATTGTAATTGTTCTGCTGACTGTGCTACTACAGTTATAGTTCCTAAAACATAACAATTGGCCATCTTATACATAATTCATGCACATTGCTACATGTTTGTTTAAAGCCAGCTGTGAGCACAATGTTGTATAAAACAGCTTATAACACAACTTAAAAATACATTTTTTGATGATATATGAGCCTAAAAATTGCAGCTGCCTGACCTACTGTACTGAATAATAGGAAGTGACCTAAGTCCGCCGGCAGAAGGCGTCATGGCAGTAGGTGGCTACAACCATGGTGGACATTGCCATTGGAACAAATTGCTGCCTTTGGCAACCTTGGGCCAATGGTGATGTCCTCTGGCAGTGACGCTCTTTTACATGGCGGATGTGACCACCTTCATCTCTCACTTGATTCCTGACACTGCTACATGCAAGATCTCCACAACCTGAGGTGCTGTGTACTGCCTCTTATCCCCTGAGGAGCTTGAAAAGCTTGTGAGGAGATCCTAAACCTGTATGGACAGCTCCATGGTGCACCAGAAGAACAAGTAATTGCAATGCAAGTGCAATGTCTTAAGAGCTAAGCGTAGGATGATGTCAAGGGAATGTGGTGGGATGAAGGATTGGGCATGTGCATATCCGTACAGATAGATTTTGAGTCCTGAGACATAGTAGAGTGTGTGCGATGCATGTACCCAGACCCAACTGCAGACTGTAATACATGATCAGTGAATGTGTTTTGAAAACAAATGGAAAGATATACCATGTTTAGAGATACGCTTGTGGTCTGGTCACATGTTAAAAGCTGACACCTGGTGTTGGATATGCATGTTGTATGCCTGTCTCATCATCATAGATGGCATGACTGCAGATGGTCATCACTCAATGAAGGGGATGTTGAAGGCAGTCTGTGAATTGTTAGTTGCACTAACTTGTGTTTTCACCCTACTTGTTTTGGTATTGTGTATGTGGACATGACATTCTCATCTTGTCTGTATCATCCATGCAGGTCAACGCCCATCAGTAAAAGGGGATTTGGCATGCCATTGCCAAGAAAGTGTAGACCATGGAGGTCCACAGCTGGTGGAGCACCCACTGTAGGAAGCGGTGGGAGAACCTGAGAGGCTGGGCCTGGAAGACCACATAGGCCCAGCTTGGGATGTCCTCCCAATGAGGACAGGGTGCCCTGTGGACCCTCACTGCCCTATTTGCCCACATATTGGTGGTGGCCTACCCAGAGTTGAATGGGCATTTGACGGCAGCACAGCAGCCACAAGGGGGTAAGTACAGACTTGCCACATTTTCATCCCTTTAACAGGTTAGTGTATGAGGGGAAGGTTTCTAAGCTTTGACAATGTAGTAAGTGCAAAGGGTAAAGGATCTCCAAGGAACACATTTATGTAGAGTTCTCAACATTGGTACATAGGTGTGCACATTCTTATTTGTATAGGGAAATATTACTCTCCTATGTTGTCCCCTCTGTACAGAAGCATATGATGATGCACAGGTGACTGTGTCAAATGTGTGTTCCACTATACAGCTTTTCACACCCTGGTGGTTGTTCCTTTCCACCTACAGGTTAATACTATCAATTAAATGGCAGCAAGTTGTTCAGGTATTCGCCCTATGTCCATTCCAATGTCTCTTGATCCATGTCTGTGTGCAACATAGAGTCTGACAATTTGAAGTCATTCCAACCTTTCTATAGGTTTCAGATGAGTGACAGCATCATGTGAGGCTGTGATGCCCATCTGACATTTCACATGTCATACTTGCATGACTTATCCAAACCTGTTATAATGTCAACCCTCTTGATAAGGGAGGGATGTACATAGGCCTGTATAATGTGTCATCTGATTGGACATTCTACATGATGGTAACCCTGGAGGTATAGCTGGATCCCTATTGGATCACATACATTGGTGTCAGGACTATAAATGTTAGTACCATGTTCATGCTCTGTAGGTGGGAAGTGGCTACACAGCTATTTCCTTAGCCATAGTGATATGGGCATGATACATAGGGCAATAAATGTTCTTGACAGTTACAATCTCAACTGCTTTTGCCAACATCATGTCTACATTAAAAGGTTACGTCATGAGTCAACATTGAAAAGAGTTTCTTTCTGTTGCTATTTTGGATATGTTATGAGTCCTTATTGTATGGAAACCTATTGTTGGCACTGACACCATTGTGGTGCAGGTGCGGTACATGACATACACATGTGAGTGTTATGGAATGTGTGTTCAGGCATTTGCTTTGCATCATGGTGGGTGTACCTGTCATGGGAGCCACAAATGTGGTTTGTCTTCCTGAATTGTTCCCGAAACAGATGTAAGGCTAGTCATCTGATGTATGTTTAGTGATGTTGCCACTCAGTCATTTGGCTATTGATGGAACAATTAAAGTATACTTTGCAGTGTATGTCACCTTCATGCACATGACAGGTGTCCATTGTCTTGTAATAGTAGGTGTACTACCTGTGGTTGTGTGTGAGTAAATGTTCTGAGTTTACTAGGCCCTAACATGACTTCATTGCTTTGTTTTCAGGAGGACAATGACTTAAAGGACTTGGTCCACAAAGTATGTATAATCCTTTCCTACATCACTATTGGTACATGTGTGGGTGACGTGTTCTGACTCTTTAATTTTCTAACATTTGAATATGCCAATTAGAGCAGTTGCTTATTTGCACATTTCCATCGTAAAGCTTGCGTACTGAGTGACATGGGGTAGATTTGGCTAGTGTGCCACGTGCTGTCTTGTGTTCACTCTACAATATGTTTCCTTGCCTGGTACCTGACATCAGGTCAATTAGTTGGTATGTGTTTAGTGTGTGGATGTGATATGTGGAAATCTATGTCACATCTATTTCCTGTAGTTTGGTTGTTGGTTGTCTATGTTGCTGTGGATATGGACCTTGTATTATGTGGGTTAGTCACCTTGTCATGGAATGTTAGTGTGATAGCTCTGCTAACATCATGCTATTGTAGGTGTAAGATAGATAGCATAGCTGGTGTGTGACTATGTTGTGATTGAGGGATGTACATTGTATCTTGTTGTGACATGACTTTGGTACTAAACTGGTACTACCTAGAGGTGTTCAACTAGTCTAGATGTGATGTTATTGATATGTACAATGTGATGTAAGTGGTATGTAAAGAATGTGATGACCCCATTTCACTTTCTGTTTCCCAGCATCAGCATCAGCAGGTGAAGGAGACGGGGCACGGCAGAGTGGCGAAGTATCTGGACACAGGACCTTCAGTTAAGAGGACACCAACACCGAGGGGCCCAGTGGCCTGGAGGGCGAGGGGAGTGCCATGGAGGAGACTGGTTTCAGTTCATCATCTTCGGAATCTTCCTCCAGTGGATGCTACCTGGTGATGATTGACCCATCTGGGACCACCCCAGCCCAATCTCTGTCCGCCACCCCCTTTCTATCACTGCCCTCCCTGTAGTTCCCCACCCAGTTGGCTATGCCCGCTCACCCAAGAAGGTGGGCGTCTCCTTCGGTGGTAGGCACCTCTGCCCCAGCTCCTGTTAAACCTACTGCCCTAAGTGAGGAGGCTATTGACCTCTGAGGATGATCTCTGTGGGTCAGCAATGATTGTGAATGCCATCCAGGGAATGGCAACTCAGATACAACCGAGTAATGCATTCTTGGAGAGCATTCACTATCCACTGGCTGGCCTATGGAGATCATTTGAGGCTTTGGCCTCTACACTGACGGCGGCTGCCAGTCACCCTTTGTTTACTGTCCCCCCTCCACCTTTCTCTTCCAAATCCCAATCCCAAACCCAATCCCCCCTTCCCCGACCCAGCCAAAGCACACAAACAGATAAGCGTGCATTCACCTCAACATCCAAGGGTAGCGCAGACAAACATAAGCACCACAGGATACACCACCAGCATACAGGCAAGCAACATATATCTGCACACACAGCAACAGTCACTACCAGCCCTGACAGCCCCACCACCCCCAGCATCACAGACACAACACCTGACACACCTGCAGACTCTACACCAACATTCACTGATCCAGCCACCACACCCATCCTACCAACATACACCACCCCAGCAGACCCTCAGACATCCACCTTGGTCACCACATCCACAGACACCACAACAACAGACGTGCCTGGATGCAGCATACCCACCATACCTACAGTCACTACTTCAACAGACAGCCACCCACGCACCACAGCATCCCCAACACCTCCACCACCACTGAGCCCAACACATAAAGACCTGTACTCAAGGATACCTCCCACAAACATGCAAACAAGACATCCACAAATACCTTAGACAACCACTCCCTCTCCCTCCACACCCAAATCCTTTAATGATGACCGTTCATGTGTGTGCAAAAAACTTTCCTCTCAGAGTTTGACCTTTTCTGTACTCCCCCCGTCACACCCATAGACTTTCCGATTCCCTCCCAAAGGCTATCTCTTCTACCTCCAAGGCCTCCCTTATCCCTCTGCCAAGAAGTTGACCACTCTTAGGAGGATCCAACCTCCTAGCCCCCCTCCCAAACCTAAGCCCAATCCCCCACGCCACCTCCCCCCTAATTTATCCCTGAGGTGCCTGCCTGCCTCCTTGACGCCCATACCTGTGGAGGTTACATGGCAGTCAGGAGTCAAGTTGGGCCCATATAGTGCCTTTGGTGCACCAGTTTGTATATATATTGGACTAGCCAATGTCCTTAAACTTTTTTAATCTGTATTTCATAAAGTATATACAGACAAACCAGTTGTTGGTTTACTGGTCACATCTTTGTCCTGCTTTACATTTCATTTCCTAGCTTTGGGTCATTCCTGCCTGACATTGTTTGTGTGTGAGTATTTGTGTGTGTGTGTGGTGTTTGTGCTTCCTATATTGTTTGGGCAGTATGCAAGAGTGTGTGCAGTAGTTTTATCCCCCAGGGATAGGGTGTGTGTTGTGTGATGGGCTTGTGTATGTTGCAGGCAGGGTGTACTGATGGTATTGTGTGGAGTTTGTGTTGACATGTGTTTATTGTTATGGTGTGTGGCTTTGTGTGCTTTGACTGCATGAGAGTGCATGTATTGTGCAAGGTATGATTGGTATAATGTCTTGTGCGTGTGTGATGTGTGTGTCAATTGCTAAGTTGTATGATTGTGATATTGTGTATGTATGTTCCCTGTTGGTTGTACATTGTGTTGTATGTGTGATGATTCCCTGGGCAAGGTCAGTTTATGATGTTTTGTTGCTGTTGTGGTGTTGTGATGTGTTAGTATGTTATGTGGGACTGTGTGAGGATGGGCCTGTGTTGTATTGTAAGTGTGAGTTCTTGATGAGTGGTGTGTATGTGTGCTGACTGCAGTGTGTGTGCTGTGTATGTGTGGGTGTCTTTGTTACTGTATGTGAATGTGTGTGTCGGTGTACTGTTACATGTGAGTGTTGCCCTCACAATCCTCTCCCTATGGAATGTTATGTAACTGTACAAAATTGTCACAATATACAACTGTAACAGGTAAGTGTATGTACTTACATTTGCTGTCGTCGTTCTCTGTGAAGACTCCGTTATTGTTCGGCGAGCAGGAGCAGCAAGATGACGTGTAGTTATGGTTCCATGGCAGCTCCGGACAAGTATGGCTTCCTGGAGGTGAATGTTTCCTTTTTTCCTGTTCGTTTCCGCTTGGGTTTCTATGGTGGGTCTGCGGCAGAAATGTTGGCGGTGTGCAATGCCGTACTGAGTCTGATGGAAACGTGGTCTCTGCGGGCCTACTGATGCCTTCAATCATTTGCGGCGGTCTGAACGTGCTGGCAGTGCCAGCAGTACTTTGGGTGTTTGCAACACCGCCAACGTCACAGGGGGTCATTATGACCCTGGTGGTCTTGGTACAGTGCTTGCTGATCCCCATGCTGTGAAACAATTTAACAGTGGCCTGCACTGAATAGGATGGTCAGCCACAAAGTGGTAACTTAAATCACCTAAGAAAATATTGATGCTGCTTATAACCCTTTTTTACAGTTTGGTGGATGCAATACTGTGTTGCAAATGCCAGATGTACTGTCCTCCATATTACAAGAGCAATAGGACATAATACACTTGTAAGTCAGAGAATGATAACTCATACTCAAACCATTAAACCACCCCCATGTGTCTCCAAAATGGTTTCAGTGACAATACAAACAATGCTTTGCTTTGTTACTGTAAACATGCTTGAACATTATTATTTGTACTAGCACATGTAAACATTGGTTACTTACCAATTATGATTTAAAATTAAAAAAGTAGGTTATTGGTATGCCTGTGGCTTGGATTCTACAGTGTAAACACAAAGGTGCATCTGCCAGCTGCCATTCTAGTGGCAAATATTATAATGCACTTATGAGATACCTGACACATTAGTGATGGAGTATCCTGTCAACCAAGGTTGAAACCATGACCTTTGCCTAGTGGATCATTCAGTTTGCACACATGTGGTGCAGGTAAAATGTTTTGGGCATGCTCAGATTGCTAATAAAGATTCTATTTTGGCAGTACTGTGCTAATAAGACTACTCCGTGATATGGATAGTATCCCTTATCAATTACATGAAGGGATGGTTGTAGTGAACATTCTTGTCCTGGAAAGTGAAAGACCAGACTACTATCACACAGCCAGGCTAGGCCCCCACACATACATGGGGTTTGTTTGAGATTAAGGCCCTACAGTATATAAAATGAAATAGCAAATATTTAAGGGGCTGATTTGGAGTTTGGCATATGGTTTGCTCTGTCAAAATGTGGTGGATATCTTGTTTGCCTTATTATAGGTCCATTATTCCCTATGGCACTTGTAGTAAGCAGACAGGATATATGTTACATTTTGATGGATATTGCATCCGCCATATTCTGAATAAGATCTGTGAGAAATTGGGTTTTTGGTTCACTGTGGTGTGAAGCCTGCTCAAGCAACAGCCACAATCCCTTGAAGGGTGAACCACAAGTTTGGCACAAAAAGCAGTCAGGCTTAATTTAGAGGCAATGTTTAAAGAATTTATGCTTCATACAAAAGGTAATAAAATGAAAGCACTCCACAAGAAAAATCCCAAACCAATTTAGGGTAAATTTTAATAAATGATTTGACACCAAAATTCCCGAAATCCAATCAGTAGAACTATTGGTATGGATTTATACATTTTTAAGGGAAATCTAGCACTTAAAAGGTCAAAGCACCAACCGACAACATCTAGTTGCACAAGATCGGGTCAAAGTAGAAAGTTAAAGCTGAATGTAATGGAGAGCGTTTTGTGGATCAGGCCTGGTCAGCGCGTACCTTTGGACTTGGAAAGATTTCTGCAGTAAAATGTTTGAGAAGGAAAAGTTCAGCAGGGAAAGGCTGCAGAAGGTGTCAGAGGATGGACGCTGAAGCTGGGTAGCCGTAAGTTGAAGCTGTAGTCAAGATTACTAGATTCAAATTTTACGGCAAAATAGAAGTAAAAAAACTCAAACACAGTGAAACAGAGTGCTGTAGCTGAAGACAGTTCCACGAGGTCAGGGACCTCTTTGTCGAAGGACTGCTAAAACAGATTTGCTACTGTGGAGAAGAATATAGCCTGAGAGGCTGAAAAGTAATTCTGACTGGAGATGCACCTATGATGGATAGGAGATCAGGTTGGTCCCGGTCTTCTCCCGGTTCTCGAGCACTTTTTGTCCAATTTCTGTAAGTTTTATAAAATGCCAAACTTGGCACCTTTAGCAGCACTACTTTGGACAGACTTTATGTCACATGTGTGAGAGTGCATACCATCAATTAAATCTGGAATTATGGGTCACAAAGTTTTTCAGTCCTAAACAAATCTGTATAAATGTCAACGTTAACTTGCTTTTAAATTTGTAACATGATTTTGTGATATCCCATTAGATGCCCTTTCTTTAGAATTCTAACTTCCATTGAAAAATGTGTGGGTGTCTTTTCTTTGTGTACAATTTGTTAATTCAATCTGTACTGTGTAACCTATATGTGTACATGTCTGCTTTCAGCTCCAAAGCTATCAAAGGGGAGACTAAGCACAATTTGGGGAACTAGTCGCAGGCCCACTGAGGGTGAAGGGGCTGGCCAGAAGGCCACTTCTTCATCTCATTCTGAGGCCTTAGATCAATCTCTCATGGTTGTGTCACAAACATCAACATCTGCTCCTGTAGCAGCCATCACTTCTAGCATCATCACCACTCTCACTCCTTCTCCCACATACCAAGCCTGTAGCCGAAGAAAAATGGATTGTGGTTTCCTTAGCCATGGCCATCTCTCCTGCTCTGATTCCCACAAGACTGGTGTCAGAGAAGGCCCTGGAGGTACTTGAGGACCTCTCTGTAGGACAGTTATAATTTCTGCATGCCTTCCACGGCAGTAGTCAGCAACTAAATCTATGGCAATATACCAACCCTGGCCAACCTACCAGGGACCATCCTGGTCTGATGTCATACAGGCACTGCAATAGTCACGAGCAAGATCTTATTTATGTTGTCTGCATTTGACACCAGTTGAGTATTCTCAGGCTGCAATTCCTGAAGAGAAGTTTCAACAACAGAGGCATTCAGACTTGCAGGGAAGCCCTAGTAGCCAGCCTAAATCGAGCAGACCCAAAGCTAAACTGTAAATATGTCAAATGTTGGACTCTAGTGTTGCCTTAAGTTGACTCACCTAATTTAATTTATTTTTTACTTTACCATTCAATTCTGTTTTCAATTGCTGATCACACTTGTACTTATTTTAGCTGTGGTTTATTGGCAAATTAGGTACTGGCCTAGTTATTTCAATTGGTATTAAGTAGACCTGGCCAGCAGCTGGCTTAATGACTCCATATAAGTACACCATGAATTCAGTGCCCTCACAGGCCTTCATTTTAAGTTATTTGTAATTCATTTAAAGGAAAGTTTGTTTTTGTAATATTGTTATAGTTTTAATTAACTAAAACAATAAAATGTATTTTGAACTGACTCAATGGATGGACATCCTGATGACATGCCTGCCCTAAAGAGAGGTCCTGTCTCTAGTAGGGGCTCTTCTGATACCAGTGCTTCCAGCACACCTGCCCCGATTCCACTTACTGCCCATTCTACAATACCCAATTTCCTCTGAAGACCACCTTCCTTTACCTTCCCTACCAGTCCACCTTCTCCAAAAACACCCCACATCCATAAACATAACTCATGCACCCCCATATACCACCCTGCCCCCACACCACTAAACAGTTCTATACCCCTAGACAATACTATGCCCCCAAACCTTTTCTCCTGAGAAACTCCAGGTCCTCTACCAAAATGCTAACACCGTCCCAGAAAATAAGCTCCCAGGCTACTGTCTGCTTCAGGAGGCCACTCCAACTCTCCTTAGGAGGTCAATACATAAATTGGTGAGAAGCAAACTGCATGGCTGCAGCTGTAATCTCTGTGATAGGACACAGTTGTACTTATTGTTTAATTTGTTGCACATTGCTGTTCCTCCACCACTGCCAGAGATAGTCCCAAGGCTTTTAGTTGCAGGGGCACATTGACTAAGTTGGTTGTGTGTGGGTTTTTGCTAAGGGTTTTAGCTGTTTATGCTATTTATCTTCCAACGCAGGTGTGAAGGAAGAACTGCTATGTTTCCGTTGATGGAAATTATTCTCTTAATGCAGTAGATGGAGTACTATCTTTAAGGTAAATGCAGCAGACACTCCAGGATGATGACTGCCATATTCTAAATAGGAAGGATGGACCTCCAGGGCAGCGAATGGTTGAACTGGATTTTGACAATCCTTCCTCATCCTCCAAACTCTAAATTAGGGCCTCCATGTGGTAGATGTTTTAGATCTGGCAGAAGGTTTAGAAAATTACATGTCATATCAACAGGAACCCATTGTAAGAAGAGGGAAAGGGGTTATATGCTTAAGTCGTCCACATGCCGAGGATAGACTGAATAGCTATTTTGATGTACCGATAAGAAGAGCATGGCCATAGTTCAATCACTTTCTTTTCACTCATACAATGGCTCAAAGTATGGTTGATCAACACTAGAAAACAAATCTATGTTAATATGGAGGAGTGTGCTATATTGAACTGATGAAGGACATCTTAGACACCACTGTTTGAATTAATCAGAACTTAAAAGAGAATCACCTCATAGAAAATGTTGCTCTGGTATTATGTGCTATATTAGTGTATTAGTGTAGCAACTTACTTACTGCCTCACATGCTGCTATTTGCTGATGTGCCCTAAATTAATTTCTTTGGCAATGTGCTATTTTTTATGGTGTTTTTTCCCACTCTGGAAAATTTCCAATGTGTTTGTTTGATTTCTCGATGTACTATGCAATCCCTAGATCATTAAATTGGGCACTGTTAGAGTAAGGCTTGTCTACTCTGATTTGATAGGAACAATTATAATTTTGTTTACCTTTTCAGCTTCTGCACTATCTAAAAAAAGTTCATACAAAGACACCAGTTGGCAATGAGGTATTTTTTGACAGAAATGGAGATGCACCACCATTGAATGACTTTTTGCAATGGCAGATTACTTCAGAGGGCACAAGTAGGTTTCTGAAATTGGGCATCTTTGATGCCAATGCTCCAAAAGGCCTGAAGTTTATTATCAACAGCAATGACATCGAATGGGGTGATAGATCACGTAAGGTAAGCCTCAGGTATCAGTAAAAGCACCACACAGATCTATCCATCCATCCATCTATCTATCTATCTATCTATCTATCTATCTATCTATCTATCTATCTATCTATCTATCTATCTATCTATCTATCTTTGTGCATATCTGTCTTTTCAGGAATACAAGCTCATGGTTACAAGCTGAGCAAGGGTTCTATAAATGTGCAAGTTTCAAGGCTTGTACACACAGTATCTATCGAAAAACATTCAGTCCACCGACAGGGTGTAAGGTAAGGATCAGGAAATTCGTTAACTGCAACTCGAATTTTGTGGCGTATGTGTTAATCTGTCCATGTGGACTGCAGTATGTGGGCAGCATGACCTTTCCTGTAAAAAAGAGTATTCTTGAACATTGGAGGGCGATTAAAAACAATGATGCTAGCTACCCAGTAGCAAGACAATTGTCAACTGGTACATAATGGTGAGGTAAAAGGCATGTCTTTCTTTGGCATTGACAGGGTAGTACCAAAGATGAGAGGAGGTGACAGGGAACTCACTCTGAGGAGGATGAAATCCGAATACTTTGTCTTGCTGAAAAGCAAATTTCCAGAAGGACTGAACCAGGAGGAGGAACTTTTTTTAAAGACACTTTGGGGGTGATTCTAACAGTGGCGGGCAGCGGAGGCCGCCCGCCAATGTTCCCCCGTCAAAATACGACTCCGCGGTCGCAAGACCGCTGAGGGTATTTTGAGATTTGCCCTGGGCTGGCGGGCGGCCGCCAAAAGGCCGCCCGCCAGCCCAGGGCAAATCTACCTTCCCACGAGGACGCCGGCTAAGAATTGAGCCGGCGTAGTGGGAAGGTGCGACAGGTGCAGTTGCACCCGTCGCGTATTTCAGTGTCTGCTTTGCAGACACTGAAATTCTTTGTGGGGCCCTCTTACGGGGGCCCCTGCAGTGCCCATGCCATTGGAGACCCGCCAGGAACAGGATGGCGGTAGGGGGTGTCAGAATCCCCATGCTCCGCCGCCATGGAGGATTCTGGAGCGCAGTGGTAAACCGGCGGGAGACCGCCGGTTTACCCTTTCTGGCCGCGGCTGAACCGCTGCGGTCAGAATGCCCTTGGGAGCACCGCCAGCCTGTTGGCGGTGCTCCCGTGGTCGGGTGACCGCCAGGGTCAGAATGACCCCCTTTATCTTTATGATGCAGATATAGAGCCTTTGAGGATTGTTTCTGATTGACAAATTGGATTCTATAATGTACTCTGGGTGAGGTAATTTGATTTAAATATATATTGTGACGATGAAGGGGATATACATAGGTTTACATTTCTTTTTCCTAGGGAGATTTTATTATTTGGGTTTTGTGTTATGATCATGTGTTTTGTCTAATTATATGTTTGTTATTATATTGTTAATTTGGTTAATATTTTTTCAGGCTATGCTGTGGTCAAGTGGGTGGTTTTATGATACGGATTTTTGTCAAATTTTTCCTTTCCAGGCACATATAGCCACTGGTAATATAGGTAAAATTGTTAAAATAGCCACTGGCCTCAATATGCGATCTTCTAACAGGTTGTCTTTTTATACGTTTGTGGTCGAAACGTGTCAGCCAGAATAAATCTTGTGGAATTACAGTTTTGGAGTGCTGGCTCTTTCCTCACTGTATGTGTGACCGTATGGTGTTTTGGACATATATATGTATATTTATGGAAATAATTCACCGCACTTCACAGGGTCCTGTATATCAATTTTATTCCAAGCAGTCAGTAACCACAAATGCGTTTCGACTTATAACAAGTCTTGTTTACGACTAGTGAGTCCTGTTCCTATTTTCTTTAAATAATAACATTCCAACCTGCCCAACATAATGCATTATGGACATCGTAGTCACCAAATACGAAAGTTACATACAACAATTCACAAAAATTAACAAAAAATCCCAAATGTGTTTTTGTATATATTAGTATCTACTATGATGGTCACTCAGACATAAATTCACATATTTTATGAAACTTATGACAATATCTTCATTTAAAATATATCAGAATTTGTATGCCTCGTTGTTGACATGTTATGTTGCTTGACAATATATAACAGCTAAGTGCCTATGCTCTAAATTAGGCTTGTCATAAGTGAACAAAATTCATAAACTTGACTGTCCACCACTGCAATACCGGCTAAGTGCCTATTGCTTGTATGGTATCTGCCTATGTCAGGCAAACCACCCTAATCTATGAAACACTGCACATCCCACCTTTTACTTCAAATTTCTCACATAACATTTTGATATCATAAGTCATGTAATGTCTCTAATAATATTCAGATATTTTCAACTTCCACTTCCATGTTCAATATCAACTTCTACAAATGTACAAAAAGCCCCTCATCAACTATGAGCCCATAAGGGATCTTAGTATGGAATTGAATGATGAATTTACTCTCGAATTGACGCAATTTCAATGTCCTGTTGCCCCCACCCCGTTCATTTCTATTGACCATGGCCAGACTAAAGAACCTGATACCTCTCCAATCCTTAGTATGTTGTCTGCTATGATGTTTGGCCAAAACGTAGATGTGGTCATGATTCTGTATAGCTCTGGTGTGTTCCAATATCGTCTTTTTCAGTGTGCAGATTGTACTTCCCATGTGCTGTAATCCACATTCACACTCAATTACATAGACCACATATTGGCTATTGCATGCTATTCTTTGGGAAATCTTGTCTTCTTTTCCCATGTAGTCTGTAAAGGTTCTCATATTTGTGGCCACTTGCCATGCCTTACAATTGTTACATTTGTAGAAACCAGTTGAATCCTTATTCAGCCAGGTTTTTATTGGCTGTGGAGTAAAATGGCCTCTCACCAAAAGATCTTTAATTGAACATGATTTCCTGTAGGTAATCTGAGGTCTGTTACCTATTGTTTGCATGATATCTTGGTCACTCCTCAGTATCCTCCAGTGTTTCTTAAAAATGTTCACAATTGCTTTACTTTCCTTATTATATAAAAGTATCAATCAATAACATTCATTATCCTCTTTTAAAATGTCTATTGATGTGTTCGTTAAAGTTTGCTGGAGATTCCTGTCTCTCGCTTTTATGGCACCTAATTCAACATATGTTCTAGGGTACCCTAGCCGGAGAAACCTCTGACTCACATCTGCAAACTGAATTTCCATCCCTTTATCACTTGAGCAATTTCTCGTCGTTCTCAAAAATTCACCAAATGGAATACTTTTTAATAATGGTTTGGGATAGAAACTTGTCCCATGTAGGATGCTGTTAGTGGCTATTTCTTTCCTATACATGGTCGTTTGTAACTCACCATTCTCCACATAAACCAGGATGTCCAAAACGTTCACTCTTGTTGCATCTATATTGTATGTGAATTGGAGACCACAATCATTATTATTGATTTTATCAAAGTATATATCTAACTCAATATTATGAATAAATCATCTATAACGTAACCAAAGGACAATCCTGTCAAGATGATCCTGGTAAGCTTCTTGCTAGGCTACCTCTCTCTCCCACCATCCCAAGGTTAAATTAGCATAGCTTCTGGATAGAGAAATGCCCATGGCAGTCCTACATATCTGTTTGTAGATTTGATGGTTGAATGTAAAGATGTTATATTGTAAGCACATCTCAACTATCTTCAAGAGCAGGATGGACTGCTTGGTTTCCTTTATGTTCCTCTGTTTAAGGAAATATGCCAAGGCATGAAGGCCTATTTCATGTTGAATGGAAGTATAAAGTGAGACCACATCTATGGTAACTAATCAATAGTCTGGTTGCCATGATATGTCTGAGATTGCCCTCAGAAAATCCCTTGTGTCTTTGATAGGCGAACTCAGTGATGTTACTGAAGGTGCTAGGTAGAAATCCACATATTTCGAGATGGTCTCATAAACCGATCTGCAGCCTGAGACAATAGGTCTCCCTGGAATTTTTGAAAGAAAGTAAAAAGTAGGGATGATTGGATAATCTTGTTTATGGAATTTTAACTCTTCTTCATTAATCAGCAGTTCTTGGTGCCACTCCTGTAATTTCAAGTTGACACCATACATCATTTCATTAATGGGATTTTTGTCCAATTTTTGATAGTTATTAGAGTCCCCAAGTTGTCGCATTCTCTCTTTGATGCAATCTTCGGAATTCAAGATGACTATGTTGCCACCTTTGTCTGCAGGTTTTATGCCAATATTATCATTCTCAAGTAATATATTTAAAGCTTCTCTTTCTCCTAAGGTAAGATTTTCCTTACCCTGATGTTGTCTATCATATTTTAGATAATCCAAGTCGGCTGTCACCGCATCATAAAATGTGTCATTTTTATTACCAGGATTCAAAATAGGACAAAACTTTGATTTTGGTTTCAAATTACTATATGCATGCTCATTCATTGAAATGCCCAATTGATTCATGACTTCTGTTGTAGTCATCACTTCATCCTCTAAGTCATGAATCAGATCATAGCACACTTTCATATCTTTCATTTGTTCAATTGTGAGTCCAGTGTCACTTTGTAGTACAAGGGATGTTTTATCTTTGGTAGAGTGGCTGGCGAAATGTTTCATTATCTTGATTTTTCTTATAAGTTCATATGTGTCAATTTTAGTTTTCACTTTGTCAAAGTGATATTCTGGGCAAAAGGACAGGTCTTTATTCAGCACCCTGTATTCCTCCTCTGTTAGGGTATAGTCCGATAAATTCACTACTAGATGTTTATCAAATGGTTCGCTACTGTTCACTTCTTTTTTCTGCTGCGCAGAGAGTAACTTCTTTGGCCCCCTACCTCTTCTGATTTTTCTATGTGATGTTTTGGCTGGCCTCTTCCTTGATAGCCTCCTCAGCCCCTGACTTTTGATGATTGCTGATCTCGATACATAATTTGCATCTCCTCTAGTAAGGTCGTATTTATCCTTGATACATTACTATCTTCATTTTCCCTCAAATCAATGTCAGATTCACTCATTACCTCCGATGTCAGAGGAATATTGATTTTGGAACCTGATGTGAATTGTTTTTTAATCACATCAAATCGTTTAGCAAACATTAAGCTTGTTCCATTTTTATTGTCATTTTCATCTCTCAGAAACTTCCTCTGTTTCCGTCCCTCTACTTCTGACTCATGTTTGTCTTATTTTTCCTCCATTTTTTGTCTCCGTTTACTGACTTCATCCTTTGGATATTCCATAAGCAATGTATCTTCAATTTCTTTTATTGTAACTGTTATTTCCTCTATATCTATTTTTGTATATTTGATCAATATAAGCATCATGTTCCGTGAGCACGTCATGTTATTTTCTCCCCATTCAAGAATGAGTTCCGCTTTGATGTCAGAGAGATTAGGCAATGTGAGAATGGGAAGACCTCATGGTACTCTTCTCATCTCCACATACTTTTGTAACATTAAAATCTCCCAACTCTTAGTGATCTCCTTCTGGTGTAATTTTTTCAATTTAAAAAACATAGGGCCGTATTTATACTCCGTTTGCGCCGAATTTGCGTCGTTTTTTTCGACGCAAATTCGACGCTAAACTAACGCCAACTAACGCCATATTTATACTATGGCGTTAGAGGCGAATAGCGCCAAAGTTCCCGGAATGTGCGTCATTTTTTAGCGTGAACCCCTTCCTTGCGTTAATGATATGCAAGGGAGGCGTTCCCGTCTAAAAAATGACTCCCAGGCCTTTACGTGGTATTTATACTCCCGGGCAAAAGAGACGCCCGGGAGTGGGCGTGGCTAAAAACGGCGCATTTGCGCCGCTTTTTAACGCCTGGGTCAGGCATGGCGTTAAGGGACAAGTGGGCTCAAAATGAGCCCAGAGTGCCCTCCCCTGCCCCCAGGGACCCCCCCTGCCACCCTTGCCCACCCCAGGAGGACACCCAAGGATGGAGGGACCCACCCCAGGGACATTCAGGTAAGTATTTTTTTTTTTTTTTTAAATAATTTTTTTTGGCATAGGGGGGCCTGATTTGTGCCCCCCTACATGCCACTATGCCCAATGACCATGCCCAGGGGACAGAAGTCCCCTGGGCATGGCCATTGGGCAAGGGGGCATGACTCCTATCTTTACAATGATAGGAGTCATGTTGATGGGGGATGGGCGTCGAAAATAAATGGCGCAAGTCGGGTTACGACGATTTTTTCGACGTAACCTGACTTGCCCCATTTTAAGACGCCCATGCGCCATTTTCCCCCTACGCCGGCGCTGCCTGGTGTACGTGGTTTTTCTCGCGCACACCAGGCAGCGCCGGTCTGCTTGCGCCGGCTAACGCCATTCAATAAATACGGCGCCCGCATGGCGCTTCAGAATGGCGTTAGCCGGCGCAAAACTTTTTGACGCTAAACTGCGTTAGCGCAGTTTAGCGTCAAAAAGTATAAATATGGGCCATAGATTGCATATTGGTGGAGCTATTTTGTTCCTTCATTTTATTTCCCTCCACACTTACTGATTGAGAGGAAGAAAATATTGTCTTAGCCTTTTGAGCCCATTTGGCTGCTTTTGCTTCCATCATAACAGTGTGATTTCTAATCAATTAGACACACAAAGTTACTGAAATTACACTTCATAACTTTTCAACAGACACCTTTGGCCTTTTATATGTAAACTCTGCACTGATACTTTTAAAGACACCAGAATACATTTTTGCTTATCATTAGTCAGTTCCAAGAATAAGAGAGAGAGGTAGAATCATAAAATGGCTTTTACCTTGGAAGATTTTCACATTCCTTAGCATTCTTCAGCTGTGTTTCAGCAATAAATTACCCCGGTACAGTAGTAATTATACTGAGCAGCAAACCATTTTTTTTCCTTTCTCTCAATCCACTTTGTATTCTGCTTAAGTCCCTTTTATGTTGAACGGGGTCCGTGTTTCCTGTCACAGCCGAGAAATGAAACCACAACAATGTTCCGAGCAATGTTCAGTGGCCGTTCATACAAAGTTACTGTTTTTTCCTTCATATCGGTAACGCAGTATCAGATGCTGTCACTCCATAAATTTCTCAAGCAATGGGTTTGATACAGTTTTCGGTGGCACACTGTTTTTGCCGGTGCAGGTGACAGAGGAGACCACCCTCTAAATATTTATTAATGCAAAGAATTCACCGAACTCTATAGGGTCCTGTATATCACTTTTATTCCAAGCAGTCAGTGACCACCAACGTGTTTCGGCTTATAACAAGTCTTGTTCACTGCTAGTAAGTCTTTTTGCTATTTTCTTTAAATAGTAAAATGCCATCCTGCTCAACATAATGCATTCTGGCCATCAAAGTCACCAAACACGAAATTTACATAAAATAAAGCCCCCAAATTAACAAAAAATCGCAAATGTGCTGTTGTATATATTAGTATCTACTATGATGGTCATTCAGACATAAATTCACATATTTTATGAGAGACTTATGACAATATCCTCATTTAGATATATCAGGATTTTCATGCCTCGTTGTTGACTTTGTGTTATTTTTTGTGAACAACCCACAATCTTATGCAATCAAAATGCTACACATAACCACAAATAACCAACATCCCAGAGAGTACAACATAGCAAGAATAGACACCCATTCACACTTCAGTACGTGCACATCACACACCTGCACAACATACCAAACACACACATTTGTACCACACACAAACCACAACACCCATCACACACTTACATTACAGCACCTACACCTCACAATTTTCCTAACTCAGCATCCATTCACTTAGCACACAACCACTACCATGTCCCCACAAAAACACCCACGTTTCACTGATGAGGAGTTGAGGTTCATGGTAAATGAAATTGCGAGGGTATAGCCACACCTGTTTGGAGAACAGGTCCAACAAACATCTATTGCCAGGAAAATTGAGTTGTGGCAAAGGATAGTCGACAGGGTCAATTCTGTAGACAGTCATCCACGCACAGGAGAGGAAATCAGGAAGAGACAGAAGGAGCTAGTGGTACTGAAGATTGGCGGTGGGACCCTGCCTCCTCCCCCTACGTTCACATCTTGGGAGGAAAAGGTCTTGAACATTCTGCATCCTGAGGGCCAGACAGGAATACCGGGGGAGTGGAGTCTGGTAAGTACCAACAAAAATCATGTCACACAATTGTCTTGTCCTGCATGCTCCCTTACCACCTATATCCACCCCAATTTATACTCTACCCACTACAACTCTCTCCTAATTGCCTAATACCCCTCCCTGGCATGTCACATGTCCACTAAACACATCTAGCCCCAGTGCCCTTGGAAATGGCACATGAAGCACTGGCTAATTATAGCACTACAACCCCCAGAATGCAAAATCCCAACATATTCTACACTAGTACACTACACCAAACATTACTTGTCATGTATGTCAAACCACTATCCAATCTAACCCATCTTGATTGTACTAGTGTGGAACAGTACATGGCAATGAAAGCAATGCAATGGCCCACTCACACTAGCACCCCAAGCACAACACAGCTATAGCTGAATGCCCATATATAATGGCCACAGATAAAAGATCCCAAGCTAGAAATATACTCACCTGGTTTGGAAAATCAGATGGCTGAGTGGATGCACATGCAGTACATCCAGATACAGGTCTATGTCCATTGAAAACCCATATACTGTGTTCCAACAAGGACACCAATGTACATTCTGCAGCTCTTGTTTGTGCCAGCTATCATGCCAGACAGTTCACTAGGTAACAGAGGTGAACAACCATGTCAATTATCTGACAATATCAGATACCATCAGCTGCACAATCATTACCAACATGCTTTCCCAGCATTAAACATGGTGAATGGAATTGAAGTTACAGATTTCCATGTTGTATCCAACTTACATAGTGAATCAGCTGTCAATGTCATTGCTGGGGATCATGTCAAGGCAGTGTCTGCATCTCACACAACTGCTACAATACCTCCATTGTAACCTGAACTCTGTGTTCCACTCCTTCCACAGGTAACCTTGTCATTGTTAGCATGCAAAGGATATCAGAGACTGCCACTACCCCTATGGATGAAGGCCCCAGTGAGTACAGCACCCCTGGATGTCTGGACAATGATGAAGAACCTGGCCCATCTGGGATATCTGGTCAGTCAACAACTGTCAGCCTTATCCCGCCCACATCAACTCCTCCCAGCCCTGTTGCATCTACATCACAGGCAACCATTTGCCCCCCAACCTGTGTCCCAAGGACTATTTCATCCATTGTGTGCCCCACAGTACAGGAACCTGAGTCTCACTGTGCCACCCCTGACAATGATGGACCTGCCACCACTGGGAGTGGGCACACTGTGCAGGGGGCATAGGCACATGGGGGCAGCATGTGTGGGAGGGATGCTGTGGTCCAGAGGATGGGGACTCAAAGGGATACTACTGACCATAAAACTGTCTCCCCAAGTCTTGGGAGCCTACCAAAGTTCCCAAGGCATGATGGGCCAAGTTATCACCATGTTGGGAGTCATCCAAAAGCTGCCGAGGGAAAACACCTAGAAGTTATGCAGGCACAGTGGCAGGCACAAAATTGGCTTTCATTGCAGGGGTGCTGAGAGACTTGAATACCACACTGAATAGATCTTGTACCAAACATCTGTCCCCTTTCACTAGCAATGATGTATCAGGCCCTTCTACATCTCTGGCTGCTAGTAGAAGGGAGCAGGGAAGGACATGCCTCAGACACCTCACCCTCTGTGGTTGAAGAACACCCCCCCCACAACCGTGGACATCCACCCAGACATCCAGACATCCAGCAGGAGCAGGTGCCAAGACCAAACCCACTGCCAGGAAGTAAACATCTCTTGATCTATTCGTCTTGTGTGCACAGATACGCCCTGTAGACTGTTCTGTAACCAATCTCCATTTTCCTATGGTGCAAGGACACTGGACATGTGTTCCCAAATGATGTAGCAGCTACCATGATGATGCCATCCACCATGACCTATCACCATTTTTTGGTGTGTTTAATTTTCATAGTCACATATCTGTTTTGTTTCTCCACAATAAATCACATTTAAACACAGATTATGTGCGTGTCTCATTTATCAACCATGTACATTGTTATGCATGTCAACTCTAGTCTGATCATGTCCCTCTCTATTGTACACACATTGTTATGGACCCCATACGTGGACTCCATCAGCAGGAAACACATTACAATAGGATTGTAACTGGACAGATATCAATTAGGTTGTAAAGTACAATTACAAATAATCATGGAAGGATATGCTAACAGCACAAAGACCATGACTGTGAGTAGCATCAGGATGTCTGCTAAGGTGTAACACAATTCTAAACTACACAACATAGAAGTTAGGGGCATGTCACTCTACCAACAAGGCAGGAGGCACACAGATTGGTTCTTTGTATCACCTGGCAAAGCCTTATCACATACCCATGCTATGGCTTTCAAATATGCATATCCCATGGTACAGACAGAGATCAGTACTGATCTACCCATACCTGGAAAATTTTACTTACATCGGTCACATACTTGTAGGCTTGTCACTCAACTATGTCAGTCCACAGTGACATGCACATTGGTCTGCAAAGTAGCAACACATTGACAGGTAGATTTAAGGTAGAATGCATAAAACTGTTACCATTGTGCAGGGAGAGCTTATGGTCCTATATTTACACATGAGCCAGACACATATTCAGACACAAATTACAGCATCTGACAACCTCATGTACCCTAAAGGCGAACTTGATGGGAGAACACTTTTCCACCCCAGTGTCCTGACAGTCTAACAATGTCAGTCACACTCCACATAATCAAGACACAAAGCACCTGGTGTAAGCCATGTCCACTTCTCATGTTTCTCTGAGATTCCCATCAGTTTCTGACAGTGTCTTTGTTTTGCCAAGATTGATGAGCCAAACAGGATCTAGGCAAATCTGTGTTTGTAAGAGAGGAGTGATGGGACATAGCAGAATACACTGCTCAGTTCAGGGAAGTCATGTCCAGAAGTGTAAGTTTGCATCTGCATTAACAATGCATGATACTTAAGACCACTCTGTTCTGTACACAATACAAATTACAGTTTGCATGCACAACTCACCAATAGGCATTGTAGCTTTCTTCTCCCCCACAGATGATGCAAGAAAGGAGGTGACATGCTACTCATCCATTTCAGGTTGCCAATTTGACCCACAACATTATGTCTACTTCACATACCTTTTAGTCAGTTGAAGTACTGATTGATGAGATCTGCCCTAGGGTCTCCTGCTTCATCTCCCTCTGGCTCTTCATCACTTGGCGAATCTATATTTATACCCACAGGTTCTGCTGGATCCCCCTCATCTAGTATAAATGGTATCTGTCGTCTCAGGGCAAGATTGTGGAGCATGCAGCAGGCAACTATTATTTGACATACCTTGTTTGGTGAGTAGAGAAGGTCTCCTCCTGATCTGTCCAAGTACCTAAATCTTGCCTCCCGCAGCCCAAAAGTCCACTCAACGACATGCCTTGTCCTCCCATGAGACACATTGTAGCAGTCTTCCCCTGACGTGGTTGGGTACCTCTCTGGTATCAACAACCAAGGACGGTTTGGATATTCAGAGTCAACTGTGAACAAATTAGAAGAACAACACACACATATATGTGGGACATGCAATATTGTGATGGCAGGAGACATACATTGCAAACACACATTTCAGTTGTAACTTACCAACCAGCCAGGCCCTCTATGTGTGGAATTGTGTCATCAGCAGTGAGACATTGAAGTTCTGCATGATGAAGGAATCATGGACTGATCCTGGATACTTGGCACTGACTTGTGAAATGTACTGGTCTGCCAGACACACCACCTGAACTTTTGTGGAGTTGTAGTTTTTCCTGTTCCTATACACCTGTTCAATGGCACAGGGGGGAACCAAGGCTACATGGTTGCCATCTATGGCTTCAACCACATGTGGAATGTGTCCCAAAGCATGAAACTTTGCCTTCACATAGGCCAAATCTGCATGTTGGGGAAACCTGATATAGCTGTCCAGGTGTTTCAACAATACAAACAGTACATCGCTGAAAACCAGACTGAACATAGGCTGAGACATTCCTGCATTTAGGGCCACTGTATTCTGAAAGGATCCAGTGGCCAGGAAGTGTAGCACTGATGAGACTTGAACGATGGGAGGTATGCTATAGGGATTGCGAATGGTAGGCATCAGATCTGGCTCTCAATGATCACAAAGGTCCATGATAGTATAACGATTCAGACAATAGGTCTGAATACAATGAATCTCCATCATGTTGTGCAGGTCTATTAGTGGATGGTACACAGGTGGTTGTCATCCTCTCCTCAGAGCAGGAAAACTATGTGAAGAAATTTCAACATAGTATGTGACATGCAGCATAAGTTAGATACACAACTCACACATATCTGCTGTTGAGGTTGGTTACAAACTCCGATATCTACATTGCAGCACATAAGTATAAACTCGATGACACCCTCCTTGGTGCACATTCCCCCACTTAACTAATGAACTACACATACAGATTAATCTGTTACTGTACATGGTTGTAAGTCCAACCTATTTGACATGTCTTCCGCATATTGTTGCACATTATCTGGAAACCACGGGAACATCCGAGTAGGTGTACATTGCTATCACCACATGTCCTCCTATAACACAGCATTTACTGCACATATGTACAAATTGACAAATAAACATGAAGGCAGTACTTACAGTTGTACTGCACGATATGGGGTGTAGTTAATGACGCAGAGGATAAAACTCTTCCATACATGTAATAAGCTTAAAAAATGGCAGCCGCCTGACCTACTGTACTGGACACATGGAAGTGACCTAAGTCCGCTGGCAGAAGTCTCCATGGTGGTAGGCGGTCACAGCCGCGGTGGAAATTGCCATTGGAAGTCATTACTGCCTTTGGCGGACTTGGGCCAATGACGGTGCCCACCGGCGTTGACAGTCATGTACGTGGTGGACGTGACCACCATCTTCTGCAGTATAGCTCACTTGACTCCTGCCACTGTTGTAAGCAAGACCTTCATTACCTGAGCTGCTGTGTACTGCCTTTGGGAGCTATCATGCAACATGCTGCAGGTGATTGGGCCCCAGCTTTCACCCCTGAGGAGCTGGAAAAGCTTGTGGTTCTACCCCTATATGAACAGCTATATGGTGCACTAGAGGAACAGGTGAGTCCAATGCAATAGAAAATGGGTGATAGGTGTGGTGAATGATGGTGTATCTGAAATATAAAGTAATGAAGGTGTTGATGCATGCAGATGATAATTTGTAAAGTAGTGTGAGTTGAAAGGATAGGAATGTTTGCCTACTTGCTGTCACTGATGTGTACTGTCCACTACTACTATTGGTATGGTACAGGTGGACATTACTTTTTCCTTTTGCTTGTGTCATCCATGCAAGTCAACTCCCATCAGAAGAAAGGAATTTGGGGTCCACAGCCGGCGGAGCACCAACTGTAGGAAGCGGTGGGAGGACCTGAGACTCTATGCCTGGAAGACAGCAGAGGCACAGATGGGGATGTCATCCCAGGGGTGCCCATCAAACTTTGACCCCCCCCAATGGTCCGCATTTTGGCACTGGCCTACCCTGAGGTGGATGGGCATTTGAGGACAGCACAGCAACCACAAGGTTGTAAGTGTACTGACAGAACCCACATATTTGCTTCTGATAGTTTAGTGTATGATGTCTAAGTATATCAGCTGTGACGAGGTGGTAAGTGCTACAGGTATGGTGACTATTAGGAAGACATGGTACTACAGTTGCAAGCATACAAACACAGATGTGTCCATTGTATTGTGCATGGGAACATGTTAATCACCTTTGTATACCAAATAGTATGACTGCATGTGGAGATGCACATGTGACTGAGTCATATGTTTGACTGTACCGAGCCATACATATTTGTAACATGCTGTGTCATCCTTCCCACCTAGTGTTCCAAAGTCCATTTACTAAAATGGTGAGTTGTATAGCTATTTGATCTCTGAACACTCCTATTCCACTGGAGTTGATATATGTGCAACATTGGGTCGGACAGATAAGTGAAAGGGCCAAGTAATCCTGTGTCCTGAAATATTTGGACACTTCATGTGAGGCTGTCATCCAAATCAGGCTTTTGGCATGGCCAAATTACTATACTCCCTATGAGATTTGAGGAGGTATCCCTATTGTCATGTCAGAATCTTACATTGGGAAAGGTGAAGTTTGATAAGGGTGGGCATCCTACAATGTGGAACTCATGGTGACAAAAAGGCATTGCCATTTCATGGTATTACATTGACATGTGTACAAATACCTTTCACCCTAATGTATTTGGTATAGAGAAGGTAAAAGGCGAGGCTGCTGAACCCTGAGCCCATATATATTGTCCATGCTACATAGAGCATTACCATCACTATATGAGTGCATCTCATGCTATTTGATGCTTACATCATGTGTCAATTAATACTTTGTGCCTGATTTGATATTGAAGACTCTTTTTTCCAGACTTACCTTAGATAATCTGAGACTGTCTGGACAGTTTTGGTTATGGCTCCGCTAATTTCTACCTGACTTAATGGTGTAGCAGGTGTTCCATTAGGCATACACCTGTTGGGGTTGTGGGATATGTTGTCATTCAATTTGCTTGACTCTAGGTGTATGTGTCATTCATGATTACATTGGTGATCACTTGTGTAAGTGTTAGTTATGGACATAGGGAGCAGGAATCAGATGTTTGGACAGTTGTTAGTGACGTAGGTGTTCAGATGTCATGTAGACGTTTCTATTCAGAATGTATGGTGGAATGTTATGAGCCCTTTATGCACATTGTTTGGTGTCCATTGTATTGTTGGTGTTACTATGCTCCCTGTGGTTGTCTGTGGATGTATCCTGTGTGCTAGGTAGGCCCCTATTGCCGTACATAGAATTTCCCTGATGACATGGATGACGAGCTGATAAACATTCCCCAGGAGACTATCCAAAAAGGTCCTTGAAACCCTCCAGACCCCACCTTCTGTCACAAGGAGGAGCACAGAACAAGCAGCCATCGCAGAGGATCCACCCACCACCCCAATTGTAAGACCTGCCAGCTCCAATACAGCTGAGGACTCAGACGACACTGGCACCAGCTTTGAGAGAACTGTAGTGGGAGTACAGCGGGAGCTAGCCAAGGAGGTGCAGGTGGGGATGCAAAACATGGCAGCCAGACTAGAGGGGGTGCATTCGTACATGATGTCATCTGCAGATCAGGCAGCAGCTATGCGGGCCCTAACATCTATCTTGCAGGAACTGCAGAAAACCCAGAAGGAAATCAGCACAGCTGTAATACAGTTGTCCCAACACCTACAACAGCAATCCTATCAACGCGTGCACGAATGCAACATTGAACCCCTCAGGGCTGACCTGGCTGCCTACCATCGTGATGTGGCTGCTATTCTCAAGAACCAGCAGGCCCTCCTTGCAGCAGTATTGCCCTTAAGACCTTCACAGGGAGCAGAGACCGGGATGTCTGACTCCACGTCTTTTAACACTGAGGTGTGTGTTGCCCCTTCACAACCAACAACAACAAGGACAAAGCAGGCAACACACACATCAGAAGAAGAAGACATGGAACAGATCACATTCACAAGGAAAAGTACCTGGAAGCACTAGTCCCTGCCACATGGCCAACTATTACCAAAGTCCTGCGTTTTGAAACATGAGTCTCACAACAGCTGTACTCAAGCACTGTTCTGCTAACCACTGTATATCTTGTCACCCAGCCCAGTGATTGTCTCTCTCCTACTCATTGGCTAAGTCTGTCCCTCTGCACTGTCTGAAACAGCAACCCCAGCATGACAAAAGCATTTTGGTAAACCCTTGTGTTGGATCAAAATGGAAGATGTCACTATCATGGACTCACAATCATGGACAATGTACAGATAGCACTACAGCACTTTTCAATAAATAGCACTAACACAACAAATCTGTCTCTGGGTAATGTGACATATCAACTGTGCAGTAGATAACTGAAATGTGCCTACTGTCAAATTACGTAGCTTGTCAATACAACTGTCCTGATATTATGTAGTTAGAGAAATCTGCGCAGTGACCATGATTGCATCATACTCTGCCCATCCTGAGGGACAAATCTCATGAAGTGAGAAACCATACACCATCATGCTGCATTGGACCTTGCTTTCAACATGTATGTGTGAAATAGTTGTGGTCCTCTGCTATTGGCCTTCAAAGGAGATATGTACATGATATATGTCATTAAGAGTGTGTGTGTATGTGACCATTGTATGTTAGGCATCACATTAGCTCTGGGATGTTCCGTGTCCTACTCAGTATCTCAGCAATGCTCCATGAGGCAACACTCTTATTCTGATAAGTAGAGATGAAGGTGTGCACAAAGGAATAGCCAGACCATGATATGGTGATTAGAATAGGTGTTTATTTAAATTAGTTAACTAAAGTGGTGAAGGTGATCAGATTCAGAAGTAGTTATTTACAATCTGTTGCCGCCTGCGTATACCAGCAGCTGTGTTCTGTAGTCCCCCCTCCTGTTGTAGGCCAGCATCCTCCTCTTCCTCCACTTCAGGCATGTGTGGCTCTGGTTCCAGGAGGGGAATGTTTCTTCTGATGCAAATGTTGTGCAATATTGCACATGTGAGGATGATCCTACAGACCATCTCGGCGGAATATAGGAGGCTACCACCAGTGATGTCGAGGCAGCGGAACCTTGACTTGAGGATGCCAAAGGTCCACTCGACAATGCTGCGTGTCCTCCTATGGGCCTCGTTGTAGGCACGCTCTGCAGCTGTACTTGGGTTGCCAAATGGTGTCATAATCCATTGCTGGATGCCATACCCCTGATCAGCTGCAAGAGAAAATGAATGGGATCGTGTTGATGTAGCTGGCACAATTGAAAAGACCTTTCATGGCAGTAGTTGTCTTGTGTTGTCTGTGACTCTTTTGTGTACTAATGTGACATCCTATGCTTGTAGGCTGCACCATCTGCATTGTGTTGTTTCCTTGGCTGAACAAGTGTTTGTCTGCTAACCGTTTGTCAGCAGTATGTTTTGGGTTTGCAGTACAGTGTGCCCTCCCTAGCATTGTGGCTTGTGATACAGGTGTCCGTGTGTCTTCACTGGGGGTGAGATGATAGTTCCATGGACAGTTAAAATTGAAAGTGTTGTTAACACGTTCATATCAAAGTACCCTGGACATCCCATACCTTGAAACTTATGCAATGGATTAATGTAAAGGTCATTGGGACACTTACAATTTGCAAAGTGACATTTAGGCAACCACACTCATTGACGTCTTAACATTAGGCTGTACAGTAATTTCTGATGTGTGACAGGTTCAATGGTGACTTAAGAAACATGGCTAGTGATGTCAGGACCTCAGTGTGTTCCTGTTGACATGTTGCTGTTGTGGTGTATGTGTTGTGTGTCCTAGAGGGTTGCTGTGCAGTGTGTATAGAAGTAGGTTTTTTCACTTACCAACAAGTAGTCCATTGCCATACCGTCCATCCTGGAAGTGTTCATTGATGGTGCAGTGACGGAAGATGTATGAGTCATGTACACTCCCAGGATATTTAGCCACGATGTTGGGGATCAATCCCTGGTGATCGACTATGGCCTGCACGTTGATGGAATGTGTGTGCTTCCTGTTGCGTTAGAGGTGTTCAGTTGCAGCAGGTGGCACAAGGCGTACATGTGTGCAGTCGATTGCACCAAGGACGTGTGGGAAGCCACTGATTCCGTAGAACCCCTGTTTTGTTTCCTGCTGCTTCTGCAGTGTGTTAGGGAAGCAGATGTGGCGGGTGTCAGTCGAATGATGGCGTCCAGTACTTTGGGCAAAAAGGCGGAGAGTGATGGTTGTGATATTCCGCCAACCAGGGCACCAGTTGTTTGGAAAGAGCCATTTGCCAGCATGTGAAGTACGGCAAGCAGCTTAGTTTCTGTTGGGATGGTGCGGGGTGTCACCAAAGTGCGGGCCAACTGCTGTTCAATGTTTCGCAGCAGCTGCTGAATGGCCTGCCAGTTCAACCGGTACCTCTGTATGATGTTGTGTTCCCTGAGGCCCTGAAGGGTTGTTCTTGGGCGGAATATCCTCTCCTGCCTTCTGCGCTGACTTTGGGGTCCTTGCTGGTGTTGTTGTAGCTGCTGTTGTTGCTGCTGGGCTCTGCGTCTGCGTGCACGCTGGATTAGAATCACCTCCATGGCTCCCTGCTGCTTCTCTGCTGCTCTGCTGTTTGTTCTGTGTGTTCTGATTAAATACAGGTGTGTTTGCCCCATTTTAATGCCTGCCCTGACCCAGGCGTTAATTTTTGACGCAAATCGGGCTGTGTGTCATTTTCTGGCTCCGCCTCCCGGCCGTGCGTCATTTTTGCCTGAAAGCATAAATACGACACACGGCCCTTTAAGCCAATTTTGGACAGGAACACCTACCTTACATATAATTAACGCAAGGCGGGTTGCTGCATCCAAAAAATTACACACACAGCGGAATTTTGTCGTCTGCGGACTCGGGCGTCAAAGTTTAAATACAGGGCAACGTTTGCGCTGATTGTGCGTCAAAATGTTTGACGCACAATCGGCGCAGTCGGAGTATAAATATGCCCCTGAGAGTCCAAGATAGCGCCTGACATCTGCTGTGCCAAAGAATCATCATCTGAGGTGTGTGGCCATAGCACTCAAAAAGAAGAGCCCCAGTACTCACTGGATTGAGCCATGCTTTGATTCAAGCATCCACAGGAGTGCGGGTGCAAACTGTGCTTTTAGTTAAACATCCATTGGAGTCTCGGAGTGAGGTGCACCATGAGTTGGGAATCTACCAGAGCACTGGAGTGTGCTGCGAACTGTAGCCAGCCACCCAGAAGAGCACTAATGAGACAAGCCTCCATTTCTGTTGCAACCCTACAAGCCACAATCTTCATGGCTGGCTTCTGCACAGCTTCTGGGAAGATTGCCATGTGCCGCCTGAAGGATTTCTGCTACTGGTGAGAGCCCACTACTGTGTAAGGGTTAAACACAGCCTGAGCTAGTACTACAAACTTAATGAGTGACTGAAGGGGATTAGGCCTGAGAGAATGAGTACTAAGATGAGATCAACAGTGGGAAAGTATGAGCTGCACCCACCAATCTGCCTTGAAAACTCAACCTAAGGGGGGAGCCCTGAGACAGGGGGCTGGTGGAGGACTGGTTGGCAGAGGCCCCTACAGCATGAAGGTTCACACCTATAAGCCAAATGTTTGTACATTATTGATTGTGTAGTGGAATTGCATGTTTTCTATGAAATAAAGTACTTGTCTTTTTTACAAAGAGAAGTACTGGGCTGGATATTGATCTTATTGAGCTGCTGTGGGGGTTGGTATTGATTCTTGAGCCTGCCCCACACGAACTTGTCTGAGAAGCCTGTTACTGAGTGTCAAGTGCAGAAAGGTCCCAGTTTGAAAAGTCATTGTAGAGCAGAACACTGGCAGCAGAAATTAAGTGTTCTCAACCCCCACTTTTTTGGCCCACTAGCCGATGGCTGGATGTGCTAGCCGGAGGAGGGTCTGACAGTGGCTCAGAGCTGCTTTCTCCCATTTGTGAAACACAATGAAGCACCTTTGTTCCTGTTTTGTGTTGTGGTAGAAATAATACATCTGCCCTTTTATCCCATCTGTCGTTTGTACAAGTTTGTAGTAAAAGGTTTTATGTGTACTCCCATAATCTCTCCTTATGTATTAGTTCCCCGCTATTTATTTTTTTCTCCCTCCATTTCAATGCATCTCTGTTTCCCCTATAACATTATTGTTTACACTTTTTCTTTCTGCTACTGTTTCCTTGTTTTTTTCCTCTTTCTGCCAATCTGCGAGTGGGTCTGCATTTATGAGTAAAACTGTGTGTCTCTGAGTTATTAGTGATGTGCTATTGTGTGCTGCTCTGTGTGTAAGTCTGCATCTATGAGTATGTAATGAGTGTCTGGGGTTGTGTTTCACTCTGGCTGCACTGCACCATACATGTCTCTGTGGGGGAGAACTTTAGCTCTGGTGCAGATTAGAGGCCTTTACCGTCCGCTGAGCAAAGTGCACCAGAGGGGTCCGTGTCTAATGAAAGGATGCAGAGGATGAGGAGGAGTCAGCCGGCCACTATAGCTCACAGGACCGCGACTCTGGGCTGCATTGAGCAACACAGAGATTGGGAGACACAGCTGTTACTGCCCCAGCCCCAATACCTTCACCGCACCACAGCCACCATCATCCACGCAGTATCCAAGGCCAAGCTTGCCACCGCTGCATCGCGGCTCCAAGCAACCCAAAATTCACTGCCACCAACAGGCATCTCAGCAGCGAGGGCTCGTGGCTTGCGGCCTCAGAGCGAGCCACGGGAAGCAGGGTGTGACAAGCAAGCCCTCATAGAAACCCTGGCAGTGATTATAGACCGCACAGTGGTGAGTGCAGTGAATACGGGGAACCAGCAGTCCTATTGCGAGTGTTAGAGTCCCTAGAAGACATAGAGGGCGTGTAGTGAAAAACATTGAAGACCACTTAGATCATTTAGTCACGCAGGGTCTTCCAGAAGCAAAGACATCTATAATCCGATTCTTCTGCAAATCAACAGCCTAGGGACCAGAGTGTATCCAAGAAGGGAAATGGGGGCTCGAGACAATTAAACCAAAAACCCAGTGCTACGTACATTAAAAGACACTATCGGTAGAGGCACCCCCGGGAATCTCAAAGTGCAAAGATTGTTTTCATGCCTCACATTTACAACAGCCCATCATGATCCCTACATCAATAGCAAGACTATAATCCAAGCATGGTCTGTAACATCATTACTTCAAATAGTGATCACAGTATCATTGAAGACAAATCCACCCAGCAATCAAGCTGACTTATGGCCTGCTCCCCTATACTGGGGTCGAAAATGGAACACACCAGATGACGCCTATCGTCCAAGTCGTTCGTGCGCTTGAGTGGACCCCTGAACAAGGGCAACCTGCAATGGAAACAAACCATTCAGAGTCATTAAACAACCCTGAAGAAGAATAAAAAGCTTTGCCTACCAATCCGGGAAAGGAGAGTTTCACAGACCAGGAACTTGGAGTGCTGTCAGAACACTTCCTTATTAACACAGAGGCGCAGATCGACAAAATACCCAGTCATACTTCAACAGGGAAGGGCGCCGGTTTAACACCTAGGAGCTCCTCAGAAATACAAGAGTTGGTGGCTATCAGAGTCTCGCACGACACCACGGCAAGGGCCCTTCTCTGGCAGTCAAATAAGTTGGAATAGCAACTTGACCTGATTCAGGCCCTGGCTATGCACCTACTTGATGTTGGAGCAAAAGTAATGCTCTTGGAGAGCTAATCCACTGCAAAAAAGAAGTGATCCCAATGACCATGCTCCCCAATAATTGACAAGATAAGTTCTTTAACTAAGATATTGAGTGAGCTAGTTGGAGTGGTCAAGGCACCTGTGAAGAGAGATGAGATCTCTGTAGCGACATCCTCCCCCCAAACGTGCTCTGCAGGTCAAAGCTCAGACACTGCAGACTCAGTGGTAACACTAGGTAACTCTCCTCAGCTACCTCCGGAGGCTAAGCATTTAATGACCCCAGAAATACCCTGTACCGTGGAATGCCTGCTACAAAAAATGGGGCTGGACAAAGGCCCCCAGAGTCAGGGAAGGCGACAGAGATTCCCCTGTAAGAGTACAAAGTGGGAAAACAGAAGCTCTCAAAAGTGAAAAGTTAGAATCAAACATTGACGTATCTTCCGAAAAACAAGGAGACATAACAAATGCTAGCAACTTCCCCGCTAAGCCCCCGCAAGACTCGACCACTGGCTTCTCAAGGAGAGCGGAGAAAAAGCTAAAAAAGCAAGCCCGGAAACAAAGATGCCAAAACAGAATGAACTGAAGACATAAAACAAATACTGTACCTGAAGCCCAGCAAGGCAGTGCATCAGCAAAGCTGTTCCCAGTCATTCTGCCACGGACAGCACAAAATGGTCAGCCACAAGAACAAGCAGCAGAGTTGCAACCAGCCTCCCCCAGGAGGGGACGGGAAACTACTCTTATCAAGCAAATCCCACTACTAAAAATAGCCAGGACATTTCAGAAGGTCTGGTCTCAAGAACACGCAGTAACGATTCAGTTGGCCCCCTCAAGGGGGTCAAAGGCAGCAGCGTCTACTGGGCATACTCTACCATCTGAAACTGTCACCAGAGGAGCAGCAATGACATCTGAGAGCCTGGGTGACCAAAACATTTCTCTGGATCAGGGTACCCAAGTTACTGGGGACCTCCCAAAAGTAAACCCAGCAAGGATGACAGCAGCTCCTTTTAGCGATGCAGGCTCAATCGAGTACTCAAGCCCACACAGCGCACAGGTACATCATCCCACACAGTAAGCTGTCTCAAGAAGCAAGCGAAATCTACAGCTCCCAGAGAATGCAGGATTATCCATCAATACAAGCTGCAGGGAGCCGGCCTACTGTTCAGCGGCAAACACAACTCATTAAGTCCCTTCCAACACAGATGCCTCAATGTACAGAGATCCCAGTACCCCACTGGGGGCTCGACAGACCTCGTTACCCACCAGACACATGAAACAGGGGAAACCTACTACGGCTCTTTAGTCATGTTCCAGCACTCAGGCACATCTCATTGGAGGACATGAACTGGGTCAGGTTTGAACCACCCTTCCTAAATGCCATCGGAGAAGTCACAAAAACAATCTGGAAAAGTGCAGCTCAGAGAGCTGCAGTATGGGCCGAAAAAGAGTCTTTTACAGAATGGGGCATCGACCTATATATCTCCCTGCCACTCAAAAACCCATTTGTCTTATTAAGCACTGGCCCCAGGCAGGGAAATGCCGAAAACTGTCTTAAGAGGCTCAAGTGGTGGGAGGAATTGCTGGACCTCCACAATGGAGGCTTCACAGGCCTTAACTATAGTTTTTTCACAAAACAGAAGAGTGGTGCTCCCTCCCACACATGCACTCCCACAATGTATGTGGAGGGAGCAGGAGCCCCAAGAATTGGATGGACCGAGGCATAGGTACTAGTACCATGGAGGCCGTAGAGCACTACTCCCCGCGATTAACTAAGTCTCTGTCTATTTTGCCTTGGAACGTGGCAGGCTTCAGGAGTATTGTCAGGTCCAGGGAAGCATGGTCCTATTTAAATTCTAATGACATTATCTGCGTGCAAGAAACCTGGGAATGCGCTCCATCCCATTTGTCAGGCTACTATGAGAACTTCCTGCCAGCAGCCCATCCGAGTATTTTTGGCCACCCTTCTGGTGGTTTATCCATCTTTATTAAGCATTCAGTCAACCTGGCGGCCACCGAACTTCTAATCAACAGAAAATTCTCCATTAGTAGTGTGAACCTCGATCGGAAAAAAGTAGACCTGATACTGGTCTACTGTTGCATAAATACTTTTAAAAAAACTAAAGCCAGCGACAATCCTTGAACTTCTGGATAACTTGGAATCCGTCATCATCAGTCATCCTGGAAATGCAATGGTCATGTTGGGAGACTTCAATATAAGTGGGCTAAGTGACCAATCAGAGGACATTTCCCAGGACAGAGGCCGCCAACTTAGACAAAATTACCTTGCATCCTTTAAACTAACATCATCTTGCCAGGAGTGCGTGACAAAACAGAAGGTCAGTGTTTTTCCTCTCACCTTCGAAAGAGGCTCAACTATTGAAGACTTGTTTTTGTCAGAAAAGCTGATCCGTAGGCTTACCCACTTTGAAGTAACCAAAAAGGTGAAGAGCAACTACAATCTGTTAAAATCTGTTAAAATGTATCAGAGGCTCATAGGCCTACAATTCCAACCATCAGAAAAGATCACAGTGAGAGGGACATCAATGGGCACAGAGAAGGTGCATCTAGTAAGAAGAATTAAATGGAGACCAGAGTATTCAATTCCTATAATGTTATGGTTAAAAACTCAGCCCCTGGAACCTTACTCAATCCTTGAATGGTGGGAAAAGTTAGTAGATGATCTCATCTCCTTGCTAAAAGGGAAACCTCCTAATGCTCATCCATCTCGACCTTCCTTGTTGGGAAGCACGGTACCACAACTAGACAAAGCTGTGCTCAGGGGCAAGACGGGCGCTTCGTGGAGCCTAGTGCATGCACAAACAAAAGCCCACAAATAGCACAGCGGCTCAGATAGCAAATAATAGAACTCTTAAGAAAAAAATATGGGAAAGCAAGGTGGCAAAAGATCAAAGAGAATGGGAAAAGTTATTTCAGCTATTAAAGGACCCAAACCAGGCCCGATTTTGGGAGCACGTAAACAAGTTAAAGAGTGGCAATGTTGCAAGGGAGAATGGTGTTTCAGAGGCTGCATGGGTCACTCATGTCACAAACATGTACATGGTCATACAGCTGGCTTTTGGTACGACCGGTAACAGGCCTGGGATGATCCACTCCCCACTGTGAAGTGCGCTCCTTGGTGGTGGCAGAAGAAAACCCAGCTAGTTGCTCCTGATGAGGTAAATGGTGTGGAATTAGATTACATCTCTGTCAGAAAGATAGAAAGTACTATAAAGAGCACAAGGAAGGATGGCGCCCCATAGTTTGGCAGGCTCCTTGTTCAAATGCTCTCCGTTGGACTGGCCAAAGAGGTCATCCCAGCTCTTTAATAGCGCATTTCTGTTGGCTACAGTCCCAAACTCCTGGAGAGGGTTCATACTCTGGCCAATTTATAAAAAGGGAGATTGTACAGCTGCATCAAATTATAACATAATAGCTCTTCTGGACGTGGAGGAAAACATTTATGCGCCCATATTGCTGGACCAACTGGAGGCTTTGGTCCAGGAGTGTCAAATCGTACCATTTTTTCAATCTGGCCTCAGACCTGGGGCCTTGACAGTGGATAAGATCATGGCGCTTTCATACTTGCAGCAGCAAACAGCTAAAAACAATCACCTGTCGTTATTTTGCTGCTTCATGGATTACAGTGCAGCTTCCGAAAGGGTTGTCCGTGAAATCCTATGGAGGAAGTTGTCAGTAGGGGGTATTCCCACACAGCTTTTAAGAGCCATTATTTCACTGTGCACACACACACAGAGTTGAGTAACAACTGGCCCTGGCATAATATCTCGGAAAATAGAAACTAATAGAGGCCTAAAGCAGGGCTGTGTCCTGGCCCACTGCTGTTTAATATATACAGCAGACTTAGGGAAACACCGGCTTACAGTGGGCTTTAAATGCACTGAATACATTTAATATGGCCAACCAGCTTCAAGGGAAAAACAAAGGTCCTCATATTCAGAAGGTATAAAAACAAAAAGATCATAACCTGGCAACTCGGAAGTCAGACCATTTATACAGCCAGAAAATATAACTACCTTGGCGTGTGGTTCACTGAAAATAACTTGGCAGGAAAATAGAAAAGTGCTATTAGAAACAAAGTCACTGCAATCACATACGGAATCGCACAACTCAATAATCAACAAAGGAGCCCGTCGGCTGCTCCAATACTGAGGGTAATAAAGGCTACACTACCCACGGCCCTCTAGTATGGTAACCTGGCATATCCTGGATCTTTAGCAGCCACTCTAGAACAAGCTCACTGTAGGACATTTCAAAAGATTTTACAGCAACCAAAGTACATCTGACACTCCAGGCTCAGATTGGAACTGCGCCTTGTGTCGCAGAAGTTAGACTGCCAAGCAGCCATCTTGAAATATTACATCAGGCTCAGGAAGGCAAACATGCAGTCATTAAAACACTACTTGAGATACATTTTTGAAACTCCTGGTTATCCCTGGAATACACAGCTAAACATTGAAGACTTTAGAAGTGGGTAACTCGATCCAGCTGGTAGACACCGTCGCAATTAATGCTTAGAAAATAACAATTAACAGAAGATCAAAGGAAATCTCAAAGGAGCAAGACTTACTGTCAGTTAAACTGCCATCAGTAGTGCCAGCTCTAAGTGACACCTACGTGGTTGGGGCTCCTCAGCCATATCTTTTAGAAACAATAAACACAAAAATTCAATGGCAGATCCTTTATATGGATATACTAGCCTTGCCAATCAAGGACTTTAATCCTACCTGGCCGCACATAAGGATAAAAGAGATTGTATGCTCTCCTCCTACCAATATGAAAGTTGGCTACAACTTTTTTGCTGCTGCTCCTCTCTAGCGCCTCAAAAGAGACAGTTAATTAAACCTGAAGCTTTGGACTTAAAGGCGTACACTTGCAAATAGGCATCCAACAGCTGCTTCTAACACCTTGGTGGGGGCGGCTAGCAGGGAGCACAAAGGATTAACAGAAGGTTAAATACTTTCTGAAGAAATCTGAGTCACAGGTAAATTTCCAGTTAAATGTTATTTGCATAAGTCCATTTAGTCCCTTTAACATAGAGGGGTGACAGTAGAAAATTCAGTATATGGAGCAGATCAACCCATTAAGCGGAACAGTATAGGTAATATCACAAGGGATTAAGTGCAGATTTATGCATAATGCACTACATTGTCTGTTAGGCAAACACAGCAGACTGTCAACAGCAACTAGACTCGCCGGGAAAATCAAGGTTCCACTGATAAAATTATACTTTAATGTGTCCATGTTTTAAAATCAAGGTCCCACTAATTACAAGACACAGGACAAAACTAATTTGGTAAAGGTCATCTGGGGAACAAAGTAACTAACCAAAATTGGTAAAAAGTAAGCAAAAAGGGAAATCGTCAGCATGTCAGAAGCTCGAGCAAGTCTTCTTCTTTGGGTCAAAGAAAAGTCCTAAACTAAATAAAGCATTTGAAAATCCAGCAAGAATGGAAAGGGCAGTACTTCTCTGAATCCAAACGGGATCAGTTGCTCACAAGATTAGCAAGAGAGGTCCGGGCCAAAATTCAAGGAGAAGGAAGACAGGGTGACTGTTCCAGGGGAGATCAAAGATGAGCAGTCCAGGGGGAAAGTCAAGATGAGACTGCCCCAGCAAAAGGATCAAGCAGGGCTGCACCAGGGAAGAATCAGGGCAAGTGTGTTCGAAAAGAGAGATCAAACATGACAGAACCTGGCCCACAAGGGGAACGGTATACAAAAATCCAAAGTGCAAGATTATTCACCAGTCTATCACTCCACACAGCTTTAAAGATGAAATTGTCCACTGAGCATCAATTATATGACTGGAAGGGCAACATAGGGACATTTTCCCAAGTCCAGCAAGTAAATGGCACTCATCTTAGCTCATCTGTGTGGTTGAAACAAATGTATATACCTTACTTCTACTGCTCCTGAATGTACTGAATTCAAGGGCAGTTTCTCAGACTCATTATGGATAAAATAATAGGACCTTATGAGGGTCATTATGTCCCTGGTGGTCTTCTGACTGCCAGGGATAGTGCGGCGGTATTACCGGCAACAGGCTGGAGGTATATACCCTCACATTATGAGATTGACGGGTTGGCTGCAGCCAACCAGCCACTTCTCCACTCACACCGCCATGGCGGTATGAGCCACCGGGCTGGAAATGTCTATCTCCAGCCCAGCTGCAGGCACAGTTCTGCCCATCACATTATGAGCCAGCCTACCACCATGGTTTTCATGGTGTAAAACCATGGCCTTGGGTCTTACCGGTGACAGGGAATTCCTTCCCTGTCACAAGTAGGCGGCTCCCCCACCCCCAAACCACTCACCTGATGCCCCCACCCCCTCCATCCAAACTTACCCCCCACCCTCCCGATGCACAAACTAACCCCCAGCCCCCTCCTATCCACTCACTCACCCCCATACATGCACACACCATGCAACTGACTCCACCCGCCACAGCCACACACTCACACATCACCCCCTCCCCTTCACTACTGTCACCACGCCCCACACCCCCTGCATACACGCACACAGACACCCGAATGCACCAGGCATACACACATTCATTCACACGCATACAACCACGCAAACAACACAACACACATAAACGCATTCACACACACACTCAGACATTTATGCACACACTCAAACATAAACACACAGCATCCCCACCCTCCACCCCCTCCCCTGTCAGAAGCCCGACTTACTTTGGGTGAGGAGGTCTTCCGGCAGGGAACAGGAAGGTGCACTGCTACTGTCAGCAGCGCCTGCAAGTAGAACACTACCAGGCCGTATTACTGGTCATAACATGGCTGGCGGCATTCTTGTGGCGGTGCTGGTGTTAGCAGCACCAGCTTACCACCATTCACCACCATGATCACTGCTGCATTTCCGCCCTTATTGTAGCAGACGTCAGGCAGTGCTCCTAATACGGTGGACGGATGGTATGTTGGCGGCTGTCACCGCGGCGGTAGGTTGTATGTACTGCCGATGTTATAATTAGGGCCTATATTGCCAATCTAGCAACTCATGGGAAAGGTTACATTAGCAAGAATGGCTAAACATTTTCAACACTATTAGGATAAAGGACCTTGCAAGCCTCACTTAGCCTAAGGCACATACAACATTCAAAATCATAAATTCATCATATATTGCCAGTTCATGTTATTGTAAGTGTTTAAAACAGAATAAACTTTATTAATACATTCTATTAAATGTGGTGCAGAATTGCATATCCCAACATTTCCATGTAACTTTTGAAAACATTTCTCTTTAGAAAATAACTATCATTGTAATGAAACCTACTAATTAACAATCTAATTAAATGATTCAAATCCAAATGAACGATTACATTTGAAGTGTTAGGTCTATGCCGCATTGACTAAAATGTGCTAACCCTCAATTAATGCACATTGGTGTTAGGCTGTCAGTGCACCACTTTACAAATAAATGGATAAAACGTTTAATGACAAAATGCAAATTCTGCCATGTTCAGGTGATTATTATGACATCAAAGTATCTTTTGACATTTCTACTATATCAATCCCTCCTCTGATAGTGAATCAAGCCGTCACGCCAACTTACATTTTCTCATTTCAATGAGACAGTTCAAAATCTCAAAGGTTCTAACAGATACGATCTTCTGGATTCCTCTAACTGCTTTATGTCACCATATTAAATGCTCACCCTCTTGTCTACATTCATGTCTTCTTTTCTATGTCCTGTCTGTGTTCCCTTCTTTAGCCTCTTGCATAGTCTGAATAATCCATAGGCCACCAGGGCACATTAGGCTACCATTATCAATTGCCTCAGAATACTGCCAACTAATCAACTTCCTATCTTTCCAAACCACTTTCCAACTGCTGAAAACACATTCCTTATTGATTTCAGTGACCTGCAGTTTCTAACTAGTTCAGGTCCTTTTTCAAACTGGTCATATTAGCAGTGTACGTTCTCAGCTCTTTACTATAATCAGGAATGTAGGTGCAACATTGTTGAACCTACATTATGCAAACTCTGCCCTCCTCTACAAGAACAATGTCCAACGCAAGATGATTTTGTAAAGCCAATGATCTTATGGCAACCATTTCTGTGTCTACTAACATTAAGTCACCTGCTGTGCCTGTAGATAATGTATGTTTATTGTTTATCAATTGTTACAACTTCCTTATCGTGATCAGTATTGTGATCATTCAGGATGAGTCCCACAGGTTGAAATATAGCACCAAAAATATCTCTGATTATCTCGGAAGCACTGATACCTCTTTTAACTCTGGTTTTGACTTCTCATTTCAAACAGGATTGTTTAAATGCTCCACATGATAAATCTTTGGAAGGACTACTCCTAGATAACATGTTCCATACCATTTTTTGGGTAGCTTACAGTAAGCATTTTTCCCACAAACAAATTACACACCTTGTATGGTGGGGTCTTGTCCATTCAACTTAAAACTCCAAGCACTTTTAAACCCAAACACATGTCTACACTCACTAGTGCTTACACATTTGGTGTCTGTCTTTGTTTTAGGACTATAAATATACAAATCTTCCCGACATGCTGCAAATCTAAACAAGAGATCCTCTACTTCCTGACAACAAGTGGGCTTCTTGGGCCATATTTATACTCCGTTTGCGCCGAAATTGCGTCGTTTTTTTTTACGCAATTTCGACGCAAAACTAACGCCAACTAACGCCATATTTATACTATGGCGTTAGAGGCGAATAGCGCCAAAGTTCCCGGAATGTGCGTCATTTTTTAGCGTGAACCCCTTCCTTGCGTTAATGATATGCAAGGGAGGCGTTCCCGTCTAAAAAATGACTCCCAGGACTTTACGTGGTATTTATACTCCCGGGCAAAAGAGACGCCCGGGAGTTGGCGTGGCTAAAAACGGCGCATTTGCGCCACTTTTTAACGCCTGCTCAGGGCAGGCGTTAAGGGGCCTGTGGGCTCAAAATGAGCCCACAGGTGCCCTCCCATGCCCCCAGGGACCCCCCCTGCCACCCTTGCCCACCCCAGGAGGACCCCCAAGGATGGAGGGACCCACCCCAGGGACATTCAGGTAAGTTCAGGTAAGTATAATTTTTTATTTTTTATATTTTTTTTTGGTGGCATAGGGGGGCCTTATTTGTGCCCCCCTACATGCCACTATGCCCAATGACCATGCCCAGGGGACAGAAGTCCCCTGGGCATGGCCATTGGGCAAGGGGGCATGACTCCTATCTTTACAATGATAGGAGTCATGTTGATGGGGGATGGGCGTCGTTAAAAAATGGCGCAAGTCGGGTTAAGACGATTTTTTCGACGTAACCTGACTTGCCCCATTTTAAGACGCCCATGCGCCATTTTCCCCCTACGCCGGCGCTGTCTGGTCTACGTGGTTTTTTCCCACGCAAACCAGGCAGCGCCGGTCTGATTGCGCCGTCTAACGCCATTCCATAAATACGGCGCCCGCTTGGCGCTTCAGAATGGCGTTAGACGGCGCAAAACTTTTTGACGCTAAACTGCGTTAGCGCAGTTTAGCGTCGAAAAGTATAAATATGGGCCCTTGTGCTTTAACTTTCATTGCTCTTCTTCTTTCTTCCATCTGTCCAATGAGCTCCTTTCCTACTGGGGTAAGAATAGAGATCAGATTGTTCTTATGGTCATATTCTGCTCCAAAGGTCAACATAGGCTCAAAGAAACCTCCCTCAGTGTCAATGATTGTGGCTTTAGCAATGCTGCTCAAATGTTTCATGATGAGGACAATTGAAAATACGAGGTCATAGTTCGAGTAATAAAACTGAAAATACTCTTGAAGATAAAATAATGTCAACAGGCTACAGGAAATTCCATAGGTTAGGGGAATACTATGATATGTTATCCCTTTACTAGCTGATGAAGGCAAATGGGTCCACATGTAGCATTTCCAGAACTCCATGGTATTTACAGACTCATTCAATAACTTGTATTTACATTGGTAGACAAATCATATCAGGACCCGTCCGCATGTAAATTCTTTTCATTGAGCAAAGACTTTTATTAGTTAAAAGGCTGCGAGAACTTGGGTTACTTGTGGCTCCAATCCTTTCTGTGTGGTTGGGAGTGGGGAAACCTTATCCAATAAGTAATATAATAATCTTAAGAACTGTCACAACTAACACTCCTACACATATGTACCTAACTTTACTAAGTGTGCTTTGTTTGACACCATGAGTTCTCTAAATTCAGACCACAAATCAAAATCAACAATTATAAAATGCAAAAAGTACAAATAGAGTCAATAAAAATATTAACTCTCTTTCAGTCCTTTTTTTATTTTGTTGAGCAAGTGAATAGCAAATAATTTTTCTCCTTAGCAAAGTTCAACTCTTAACGGCAAAAGCTCCTTGATAGTCTAAAAAGTTCAAGTTTCCAAAAGTGTTCTAAAAGACCCTAGTTAGTTACATAAATCATGATGAGCAAAAAAAAAACAGGTTATGATGTCAAGTTTAAAGTTCAGTTCTACCACAAAATGAATTCAAGAATGCTCAACCAGATATGTATTGTTAATACAAAAGATGGCATATTTATTGAATGCAAGGTAGGTGTATCCAGGTGCTGTGTACTTTTGAGATTAAATCCTTTTTCTTTTTGATCACCGAGCCACTGGTCAATCTGAATCACTGTCACTGCCAAGACTCTTCAGTTTCTTCTGCAATTGTTGGGAGCACTTTTACAGCTGGGACAACCTGTTCTCTTCACCAGTTGTCACCGGGTACAACTCATTGCGTAGCCACCTTTTATTGTCTCAACCCTACTGTACCAGCTGTTCTTTTTAATCGTTTGTTGTTTACTAGCTCAGACGCCCCCCCAGACTGCAATTGTACTTTACTGGTCACTACTGCATTCCCCCCAGTTTGACTAATCTGCTCTCTTGGTCTAACTGTAACTGGCCCTTCAGGAACAGGTGCTGTATTATTATGAAAAGCAGGAACCTTATGAGTATGGGAAGCAAGTATCTAGTTGGGGAGACCAGCGCACTATAGAGCTGTTGTGGCCACATCACTACCTGGTGCTGCCCCTTCCAACGTGGCTCTAGGCAGGACCTCTGAGCGAACCTCTTGATCATTACATGATCACCAGGGCACAAATCATGGCAGACTTCCTGTGAGTGTGGGACAGTGACTTCACCAACCAGAAGCGGCACAGAATGAACCACATCAGCTAGTCCTTTGCAATAATCCAGGACCAAATCAATTGTGATATTCACAAGTACATTTGTAGGTACAGCATCGCAGTCTTTGCTCAACTTGTAGTGCTGTGTACAGCAATTTCAGAACCTCACTATTGAAGTGAGGTCCTCAGTCTGACTCCAAAGAAGTTGGGAAGCCAAACCTGGGTATCAGTTCCCTAAGTAACAGCTTATCAGTGCTAAAGTACATATGCTCTCTCCCTTAAGCATGGTAACATAGGTTAATTCCCAATTGGCATATTTGCTTTCCTTATAAGTTCCTAGTAAAGGGCACTACATGTGCCCAGGGCCTATAAATTGAATGCTACTAGTGGAACTGCAGCACTGGTTGTGCCACCCACATAAGTTGCCCCTTAACCATTTCTCAGGCCTGCCACTGCAAGGTCTGTGAGTGCAGGTTCACTGCCCTTCGATTTGGCATGTAAAACGACTTGCCAAGCCTTAAACACCTCTTTTTCTACATATAAGTCACCCCTAAGGTAGGCCCTGGATAACCCATAGAGCAGGGTGCTATGTAGGTAAAAGGCAGGACATGTACATGTGTGTTCCACTACTGTGAGGCTGCTCCGTTCACAGGAAAGCATTAGAGCTACCCTCATATACTGTTTGAGTGATAGATTCTGATCAGAAATGGGTAACCAGGCCATATTTAGAATGGCCCGAATGGTAATAGAAAATCCTGCTTATTGGTGAGGTTGGATTTTATATTACTATTTTAGAAATGCCACTTTTAGAAAGTGAGCATTTCTCAGCACTTTAATCCACCTGTGCCTTACAGCCTGCCTCCAATCCACGTCTGGGCTGGTTGACAGCTCCCTTGTGCATTTCACCCAGACAACCAAAAACACAGGACACTCAGACACATCTGTATTCATCTGCATACTAAATGGATCTTCCTGGGCTGGAAGGGTGGAGGGCCTGACACTTACATTTCAAAGGCTAGTGGCCTGCTCTCACACAATGGACTGCCAAACCCTCTACTTAGACCCTGGCAGACAGACCTGTACTGAAAGGGGACCTTGTGTACTTTAAAACAACTCTTTGAAGTCTCCCCTACTACTAGGGTTTTTTTGGGTATGTAAACTGGGTCCCTGACCCCACCAAATCAGACACCTCTGGACCCGAACCTACAACCTGTCAAGAAGAATTGCCTGGCTGCCCAAAGGACTCACCTGGGCTGCTTTTCTGTGAAGAACTGCTGCCCTGCTGTAGCCCTGCTGCCTTGCTGGCCTCTGACTTTGCTGAGAAGTGCTTTCCAAGGGCTTGAATTAAGCTTGCCTTCTGTTTTCTGAAGTCTCAGGGCCAAAAAGACTTCATTTCTTCAAGGATATCCTTGTGCGCCGAAAATTGATGCACAGCCTGCGGGAAACGACGCACAGCCTGCCTTGCGACAAGAAAATCGCAGCCTGACTTCCCAAGTGAAGATCGATCCAGCACCTGCATTGGGTCTGGAAATTCGACGCACAGCCCTACTGGATCGACACACAGCCAAGCCGGAATAATGAAGCCTGACTTCCTGAGTGAAGAATCAATGCAGAACCTGCCATGCGTCAGAAAATTTTACGCATCACCTACCGGATCGGCGCAATGACTGTGACTTCGTCCCACATGCCCAGGAGTTCCACGCATCGTCCCTGGGCATCAAAAGATCCCTGCATTGCAGTGAGGAACCAAGAATGCATGCCGGAAATCGACGCAAAGCATGGACAGAAACAACGCGTTGCCTGTGCCACGTCAGAAAATGCGACGCACACCCTATTTTTCCACGCATCTCCTCCTCTGTGGTCTTCATGTGTGATCATTTTGATGCAAATTAGGTACTTTGGGCACACAAGAGACAATTGTCGATTTTTAAGATTTAAGACTATTTTGAATCTTGCAAAAGAGATATTTCAACGTGTGCTTATTGAATCTTTATCGTTTTGACCTTGTTTTAACTAGATAAATATCACATATTTTTCTAAACCTGTGTGCTGTGTTATTGCATGATTTATGGCAGAAATACTTTACACTTTGCCTTCTAAGGTAAGCCTGACTGCTCAGTGCCAAGCTACTAGAGGTTGGGCACAGGATAATTTGGATTGTGTGTGACTTACCCTGACTAGGATTGTGGTCCCTTTTTGGACAAAGGTGAGTACCTCTGCCAACTAGAGTCCCCATTTCTAACAGTGTCCTAAATACAAGACCTCTTTCTTGCTGTACTGCATTTTAGTTGGGGAAACGTTATGTCCAGTCTCAGCCAAGTGGTTCCATAGAGCAAAATTATCATATTTACATGCTTCTCTGGTGTTTGATGCCACCAACAGGTCATCAATGTATTGTAGAAAGACTGAAAGGAAGGGCTTTTCTTGGGACTCCAGATTCTTCTTTAGAATTTGATTGAAAATTGATGGACTCTCCATATACCATTGTGTGACTTGGCCCCATGCCAAACACGTCTGCCAGGCCGAAACAAGAAAAGAAACTGCCTCTCCTCATGCAATAGTATGGAAAAGAAGGCTTGCCACAGATCAATCACTACGAAACATTCTGCTTCACATGGAATCTGAAACAAAACCACTGCTGGATTCAGTACCACTGGACAACAAGGAATCACAGTTTTGTTTATCTTTGTAAGGTCCTGGACTAGCTGTTACTTTCTATTTGTCATCCATAGTTCCATAATTGGAGAGTTACATGGACTCCCCATTATCTCTCTAAGAATTCCCTGTTCCATCAAAGAATCTATCATTGGGGTAATGCCTAAAATTGTTTTAGGTGTCATATTATATGGGGGAGTTTTGGGGTACACAGCATTTTGCTTCACTTTTATTTTATTTTCCCAGGCTCAACTCTTTTAATGAGTCCTGTCTCTTTTCCTGAAAAGTCCTCTACTTTAAGGGACACAGTTTCCCTTAAATCTTCTGGCAAATCATCACAATTCAGCAATGGGGATAATGTAATACACGGGGGATTGATTTACAATTTTAAATGCTGTGTCCTCATCATTAGAGTGTATCTCTATGCAACGTGGGGTACAACTTATGGAACAGTTTAGCTTGCACAGCAAATCACATCCAACCAGACTCACAGCGCCAGAGTCACACACCACAAATTGGTGTTTGTCCTCAATTGGAACCTATTTTTACTGATATGTATTCTGTTACTGGGTTTGACAACTGTTTATTCACAACTCCTACAACCTGATTTTTTTTGCCCAAGAGGGATTAATTTGGCACCTCTGCTGTTCTGACAGTAGAGCGTGAAGCACCTGTATCTACAAGAAATGACACATGGTGCCCATTCACATCACCATCCACTTATGGACCATGCTGGTTCACATCTAAAGATACATGTAGCATGCATTGTTCTGTTTCTATTGGACAGTCTAACAGAAAAATCTGACCCAAATTAATCAATGGAAGCTGTGTTTTACATCCACCTTGGTAACCTGATTAAAATTCTGCCGGGGGACATTTGGATGTAACTGGGGCATTGGGACATGTGAAATCTGCATTTGTTGCACCTGCTGTCTCTGAAGTCCATTTTGATTCGGTACCCTTGGTCTTTGAACCCTCTGCATTTGGATTTGATAATTGCCTTGCATTTGTTGACCACATTACGTTGTACCTGGCTATTTACAACTTTAAGAGGACAATCCATCCTCCAGTGGCCCAACTGGCCACAAGTGTCCTTTTTAAAATATTCACATCCAAAACACTACTTTGATCCAAGACAACACCACCTCCTCTATACTATTGTTGAAAGTTTCCTCTCTCCTGTGGTTACACTCCTTGCATACGACCTGTAATGACCTCAAACTGCTCATTCAGACTCACTTTCTGTGCAGCTTTCAACTGCATCACCATAAGCTATTCTTTAAGTGTTTTCTGTTTCATTCAAATTCAGCACTGTAGCATTTTGGATACTGCAGGATTTCATCAATGGGTGTGTTCTGGTAACAGATTAGGGGACATATTTATACTGGGTTTGTGCTGTTTGTGTGTCATTTTTTTAATGCAAAATTGGGGCAAACTGAACTGCATACTTATATTTTGACACTAGACCCGTCTAGCATCAAAATATTGGAGTTATCGTAATTTTTTGGATGTGTGAACCCACCTTGCGTGAATGAGATGCAAGGTAGGCATTCCCGTCCAAAAAATGTCTCTAAGCCCATAGCGCCATTGGGGTGGTGGGCATGACTCCTATCTTTTATAAGACGGGAGTCATGTGTTATGGATGGTTGTGTGTCAGGAAATTACACTAGGCTGGTTAACAGCATTTTTTTGCCTCTAACAAGCCTAGCATCATTTTTTTAGGCAAAACCCCCTTCACCCCAACGGCCACCCCCATCCCGGATAAAGTATTTTTTTCTGACGGTAGCCCAAGCTTAGCGCCTGCTTGTGGCATTCCATAAATTTTGTGCCTGACTGGCGCTTTGAATTGACTCAAGCTGGTGGTAAACGTTTTGCACTAAAAAGTATAAATATGGTTCTAAATGTTGCAGTATCATGGTGCTGATATCTGGTTTCAATCACTGAACAAATCGGAGCTCAAAATGACCCATGCCTTTGGCTTCTATGGTTTCAGTACAGCTGAAATATTTAAATAGCTGCAACAATCTCTCAAAATAATAATAGCAATCAGTTGATTCCTTAGACTGCTGGGTCGTTCTGTCAGTCCTCAGCCAATCAATGTCTTTTGGTGACACCTTCGCTTTCAAAAACTTGATTACCTTATGACGCTTTTTCATTACCTCTTCAGATGGCGCTCCTGTAACTGGATCTCTCAAGACTCACTAGCAGGCCAAAATACACTAAGGGGCATATTTATACTCTATTTGCGCCGAATGTGCGTTATAAATTTTGACGCACATTTGTCGCAAACCGTGCACCATATTTAAACTTTGACGCTCGAGCCCGCGGACGTCAAAATTCCTCTGTGTGCGTCATTTTTTGGATGCAGGAAACTGCCTTGTGTCAATGACATGCAAGTTAGGCAGTCCCGCTCAAAAAATGACTTTAAGGCCTGTGCGCCTTATTTATACTCCAGCGTCATTTTGACGCACAGGAGGGGGCAGGCCTTAAAAAATGGCGCACAGCCTGATGTGCGCCGTTTTTTAAATCCTGGGTCAGGGCAGGCTTTAAGGGACCTGTGGGCTCACTTTCATGGTCTCTGACCATGGAAGGAGTCCAGATGTGCCCTTCCCTGCCTCCAGGGGCATCCCCAGCCACCCTCTCCCACCCCTGGAGTACACCCGTGGATGGGGGGACACATCCCAGGTAAGTACAGGTAAGTTGAGGTAATTTTTTTTTTTCTTTTTTTAAAGTGGCATGGGGGGCCTAATTTGGGCCCCCCTACATGCCACTGTGCCCAATGACCATGCCCAGGGGACAGCAGTCCCCTGGGCATGGCCATTGGGCAAGGGGGCATGACTCCTGTCTTTGCTAAGACAGGAGTAATTTTAATGGGGGTTGTTCGTCAAAAAATGGCGCAAGTCCGGTTTGAGGCATGATTTTTTCCTCAAACCTGACTTGCACCATTTTTTGACGCACAACCCCCATTTTCCCCTATGCCGGCTAACGTCATTCCTTAAATAAGGTGCCCGCATGGCGCTTAGGAATGGCGTTTGCCGGCGGTAAAATCTTTGAGGCAAACCAGCGCCGGCTAACTACCACCAACGGTCAGGCGGTTTGGCCCGCAAAATTATCAACCACCTGAAAAACAGGCAGCCTGAAAACCACTCACCGCCAGCAGAGGAGTGCAGACAAAGATGGCAGAGGCCACCCACAGGCCGATGGAAAGGCCCTACCAGCCCATCAAATAATGAAACACTAGATCGCCGTCCCTGCCAAAAGAGAGCATACATACTACAGCACACTCACACATCCATCAAGTAGGCATACAATGGTTTCTGTACTCACTCCTTGTGTCTGCTGTGCAGCCTTCAAGCGCCCAACCAGTCCTGGGCACGCCACCGCCAAAATGTGGCGCATTAGTGGGGTCAGGGCCCGATGGGCACCTCTTCCTCATTGGGAGGACTTCCCCAGCTGGGCCTCACAGGTCTTCCTCACCCAGTGCCGCAGGTCCTCCCACCACTTCCTGCAGTGGGTGCTCTGCCGTTTGTAGACCGCCAGGTTCTGCACCTCCCTGGCGATGGCATGCCAGAGTCCCCTCTTCTGATGGGTGCTGACTTTTTGGGACACACAGAGAAAGTAACACAGAGGCCAGACAATGCCCATTAGATACAGCTGGCTAGATGTCCCCTATGGGACGGACACTCACAACAGCATAACAGGACCTCATACATGCAGCATGTCATGACTGTACAGTGTCAAACGTGCACACATGTTTACAGCCATCTACACATATCCATTCCCCCAAATCCACCTACTCACCTGCACCTCTGGTCGACCATAGAGCTTGGCGTACAGGGGTAGGACCCCGTCCACAAGCTTGTCCAGTTTCTCAGTGGTGAAGGCCGGGGCCCTTTCCCCTGCCACTCGTGCCATTTCCAGGACCAGAGTCAAGAAACAGCAGCACACTTAGTGGAGTACCTGCATGCACGTAATCCGGTAGTCAAGAGTCAAGTGAAGTTGGGGTGATGAGATGGAGTACGCTCCACGGCGGTGTGCACCGTCACCGCTGGCTGCGATCAGGATACGCTCATATTCCCCATTGACAACCATGTTAACCAATGAATGGTCGCACGGCGGTGAACACTGCCTTACGCTATTAAGACAACCGTTAGTGGTTAACCCCCATAGGCATGAAACAATATACATTTACTCACCGCAACAGTCCTGATGTATCATTGAGGAGATGTCACTCCAGCTTAACATCCTACTGTGCATATGTGTCATTGACTTGTATGCCAGCAGTGCTGAATATTTAACATGTTGGGCAGATGGATGTGTGTTCCTCACATGTGTTCTCAACTCCTCCTATGTACAGACCCATGTGGCGAGGGACGGCCCCATTGGTGTACCGACTACTTGTTGATTTGGGGACCATGGTGGACCGTCACATCATTATCAATTACAGACTCAACCGTGCTACTATTCATGAACTTTGTGCATTACTGGATCCAGCACTGAGCCCGGCTAATCAGAATCAGCATGCCATCCCTACTGAAGTTCAAGTGCTCTCTGTACTACATTTACTGGCCACGGGCTCATTTCAGGTGACTGTGGGCATGGGTACAGGTTTTTCACTGCCAATGTTTAGCATTATACTGTCCAGATTCCTGAATGCATTTGTACGACACCTGCAGTCCTATGTGAGGTTTCCCCAAAGTGCTGACCTCCGTGCCATCAAGTCAGACTTCTATGCCTTTGCCAACATTCCCCATGTGATAGGTGCCATTGATGGAACACACATAGCTCTGATCCCCCCAAGAGTAATTAAGTGAACAGGTGTACAGAAACAGGAAGAACTTTCACTCCATGAACATTCAATTGGTGTGTACTGCAGACCAGTGCATCTCACATATGAATGCCCTGTTTCCTGGAACAGTCCATGATTCCTGTGTGCTGAGAAACCGCAGTGTGCCACACATGATGGAACAACTACAAGGGGACAGAGGATGGATCATAGGTAAGTTTGTCTGACACTTTTTGGCACACAACAGACAGCCAAGCTGTCTGCAACTGAGAGTTGTCAGCGACAGTCCTGCTTTGCCCCCTTTTGCGGGTGATTCTGGCTACCCCAACATGCGTTGGCTCCTGACACCAGTGAGGAATCCTTTGAGAGATGCAGAGAGGAATTACAATGACGTCCATGGATGTACTAGGAGGGTGATAGAACGCACAATAGGTCTCATGAAGGCTAGATTCTGTTGCCTCCATATCTCTTTGGGATCCCTGGCCTATGAACCTGGGAAGGTGTGTAGAATAGTGGTTGCCTGCTGCATGCTGCACAACGTGGCTGTGAGGAAATCTATTCCCCTCTTGGAGGAGGAGGAGGCTGTATATCCAGACCAGCTTCCTCAGAGAGGGGATGGAAGTGATGGTGATAATAAGGAGGGGAAGATGTACACTCCAGGAACCAACGGATCCAACTGTACTTCCTGTACCAATGTGGTACTATTTGATGTTGTGGTTGTCTATGCTGCATCCTCTCGGTATCCCTTATCCTCTATGGGGGTGTTGGGTCTATAGACTTTTGTCACTGTGACCAGGTTAGTAAGAGACATGTGACATTATAGACAACTTGTTAGACATTTCTGTTGGCACCACCCCATGTTATGCGTGGGGTGCCATTCCTGCAATTAAGATAAGAATAAATGATTTCAATGACAATTGCATGCACACTTCAATTTGATTCAACATAATGACAGGGGACCTTTACATTGGTTAACAGGTGTTTTATTTGGTGTCAGGGATGCCATGGTGCTCTTTACACTGATGGGAGTGGGCTACTGGTAGATGTCTATATTGGCTACATGGTCTCAGCGATTGTTGGCAGTGGTTATACGTCCATCTGTTATTTACAAGTTTTGGGGTTGCTATTGCACCGTGTGGATGGTGGTTCAGTGGCACATTTGTTGGACAGTTCTTGTCAGAGTCAATTCTTAGAGGGGGCTTTGGTCTTGGCAGGTCTCCAGTGCCATATCTGGGCCTGAGGGACCGTTTGGGTGCCTGGTGTTGGTCTGTACGGGTTGAGGTGCTGGTCTCCTGTGTGTCCTCAGATGGTGGCACAAGTCCAGTTGCTGCTGCTGCTGTTGTTGGCTGGTCTGTATCTTGGCCTGTAGTAGTGGCTTCCTGGTCTGTGGGGGTCTCAGGCTGAGTTGGGACAAGGGTCAGCAGCGCACTTGCTATGGTGGCCATAGTGGTATTGTGCAGTTTCCACTGTTCCATGGTCTCTTGGTGGTGGGCTATCTGCAGCCTTTGACTCTGTTGCAGGGTGGCCACAAACTGGCCCATCCTGTCCTGGGTAGGCGGTATGCTCCCAGGACCTCAGAGATCATGTCCTGGGCTGCAGCATCCATCCTGTGGCCTCCCCCCTGGGCCACTGATGCCCTCCCACTGGGCCTAGCCCCCTGTGCCTGTGGTCCCCTGTACAGGTCTGGCGGGACCACTTGTACTGGGGCCATCATCTTCCTGCCTGTTGGTAGGTGGTGACTGTGGCCTCTGTCCTTGTGTTCCACCAGTGTGTGGCCTGGATACACAGGTGTGGGGCTGGTTGCCCTGGCCTGATGTTGGTGAGTGGGTGGTAGGGGTGTCAGTGGTGTCCTGGAGGGGGGCTGCTGGATGGTGACAGTCCAGGACTGTGTGAGGGGCCAGGGTATTCCTCACTGTCCAGGGTTCCCTCTCCAGTGTCCTGGGTGGTGCCTCTGTCTCCATGTGGGGCAATGCCACTCCTTGTCCTGTCCGTCAGGGTGGCATGGGTGGTCGTGCCTGTTTGGGGGAATTGACATGTCTGTTACAATTGCATAATCGGATGTGGTGTACAGGGCTGGGCTGTTTTGTGCAGGTTTTCCACTTTTGGGCCATGCAGGGTGCCTTTGTGAGGTTGCCATTGCATTTTGCTTAGAATGTGGGGGTGCATTGTGGGTGGTGTAGTGCCTTTGCGATTACTTGCAGGGGTAGGTGTCTGAGCACAGGGGGAGGTATGTGGGCCTGTAGGTGAATTGTGGGCATGCAGGGTGACTGGATTTTGTGATGGTGGCCTGGGTGGGTTAGTGGTCCTGGTGGGTGTTGGAGGGATGGGGTAGTGCATGCATTACAGGTGTGATGGATATGGGGTAATTGTAGATGACTTACCCGAGTCCATTCCTCCAGTGAGTCCAATGAGGCCCTCAGGGTGCAGGATGGCTAGTACATTTTCCTCCCAGTCAGTGTAGTCGGGTGGTGTTGGTGGAGATCCTCCCCCAGCCTTCTGGACCGCAATCTTGTGCCGGGTCGCCATGGACCTCACCTTTCCGCGCAGGCCATTCCATCTCTTGCGGATGTCGTACCTCGTGCGTGGATGGTGTCCCACTGCGTTGACATTGTTGACAATGGTCTGCCATAACTCCATCTTCCTGGCGATGAGTGTGTGCTGGACCTGTGACCTGAATAATTGTAACTCGAACTTCAGGATCTCATCCACCAGGGTCCTTAGCTCCCTTTCTATGAAGCGTAGGTGCTTGGGGGGTGCCATGGTGTGTGTTGTGAGTGGTGTGTTGGGTGGATCTAGGTGATCTAGGTGAAGATGTTGTTGTGTGGTTGAGTGTGTGATTTGAGTGTTGTGGCGTTCAGTGTCTGCTTGTGGAGTTCTCAATCTCAGTTGTCCTATTGGTGATGCAAAGGATTGTGGGGTGTGTCTGTGAGTGTTTTATAGCGTTGTGGATGTGTGTCAGGTGTGTGGGTTTCAAACTTGCCAATGTGTGCAATTCTTACTGTTGGGTCCCGTTGCTGGCCGTGGCGGTCTGTACCGCCAATGGTCGTTTGACTTCCACTGACCGCTGCAGTGATTTGTGCGCCATTGTGGCGGGTGGGATATCCAGCATTTTCGCCGATAAGGTCCTGCCGGTGATTGGTGGCAGGGAAATTGTTGTCAGATTCTGAATTTTGTATCTTTATGTGGCAGGTTTCTGTTCACCTCCAATGGCGGGATTCTGTTTGGCATTGCCACGGCAGTGTTTAACACCATGTTCATAATGACCCCCTAACTTTACATTCAGTCTACAAATTGCTCAGAACCATAATATCAAACAAGGTATTCAAATCCTCCACAGATATTTAAAAAGCTTCACACATCGTATTGTCTGCTTATACCTCTCCCAATTTCCAGAATCATTTGTAAATGACAGAATGTCACTTCAACTCCAAGGTTCATGAATGTACCCTCCACCAGGAATTTCTCTCATAGGAAGCATTTTAGATTCCCTTTACCTTGACCTGTTCTAACCTGGAACAAATTTGACCTTTTCCTCTTTTGTTCTTTTTTCTTTGGCCATTTGTCTTCCCATTTATCTAATGCTCCAAACTGTTTAATGCAAACAATCAATTCTCAAATTTGTAGTTTCAATCCAGGAGGTGTCATGCCCACGGTATCCCTGTCACCAAAGTCTAATCGATAATTTATTTTTAAGGGTTTTGATTTTTCTACAACCATGTCATATTGTTCAGCCAATTCAGCAAACCTTTTGTACACTAGTCCTGCTCTTTTTGAAATGTCCTTAAACATGTACCTCAATTTACTTTCAGTGTAAATTTCTAATTGTTCTGGGTCAACAGCTCCTAATATCATCTAATTTAATTCTAATTTCAATCTGTGCATGTTTAATAACTTCTCCATTACAGGAATGGGTTCTGTTCTTGTACTACCACATGCTCCTCCTGTTGCACTTCCAGAACTCGTAGTGTTCAGCCAATCATTTAATTGCTGGACAGTGCAACCATTCAAACTACTGAAGTGTTTGGAAATGTTTCCGTTCTGTGGAGACTTGCAATTGCTACCTCTGGAGTATTTACAATGGACATCTCTGCTGGCATATTAAAAGGCAACCTTCCTTGAGGGGTATTACAATGAATGTGTGAAGGGTGTTCTCGCCTGGGCACAAAATATGGTGAGGATCTCTAACGAAATCCTCCATCAGGAGTAAATTATGTTTGACTTGTAATTTATGTTGGTTCTGAAGTTCGGGTTGGGGTCAATGGTACAACAGGAGTGTTCGGGACATTTTCAACATTCTGTACATTCAGGATGTTTAATGTGTGTGGGTTATGCCCAGTCATACTTGGCCCATACAAAGGAACCAGGACACATGTAATCCATTTGACTTTGTGGAACTGCCATACTCTGTCCTGTCATTGTAGTTTGTACAATGTCCTATTTGATGCGGGACAAAAGTTTGTACCCACTGACTAAAACTCTGTACAGGCTGATTCAAACTGAAACTCTGTATTGGCTGAAAAAGGATGGCATTCTGAACTGGTTGATTCATTGGAAGATTCTAAACTGGTGGAACAAAAATAGGCATCTGTGCCACTGAACTCAAATTCGAATCAGGTGCCACCTCTGTAGGGGCTGACATAGCTGGTGCTATAGGTACAACAAAGCTCACATTCTTTGCTGCTTCACATGTCGCTCCCATCTGTTGTGCATTATATGGAGGTGGACGATTTAACAATATCTGGTTTAAAAAGTCATCATCCAAATCACTTGCATAAGCATCAGCTTTCTTATCAGTATCTGGTGTTGGCTCTTTCTCTTCTGTCTTTTTCTTAAACTTAGTTCTAGTACTTCCTCCTTCCTCAATTGTGATAGCTGGCTATAACCTAGTTCTCTCAATGACATCTGCACTCCAAGCGTTATGCTCATTGTCCCATCTAGCCTCTGAAACTAATTTTACTAGTTTCTCTACTCTCTTCTCATACTTCTCTCTTTGAGTCAGATGTGCCAAGTGTTACCAAATGTTAAGTTCCATAAACCGTGCAGCTCTAGGAGGCAGTTTAATTTCATGAAGCATTCGCCTCAAATTCTCCAGAATTCTTATATTAAATGTTCCACAGCAGGGAAATGCTAATGTACCTTCTTTCTCAGTAAGATTATGCCATTGTTAAAGCCACAAACATGCATGAAGAGCTTTTCCAGACATTACAACCCATCTCTAACTGAAACAAATACATATTCCCTCATCCGGCTTTTCAATGCTTTAAAGAATGTCATTTTCAATCAATAATTCAATAATTTGCGATTTCACAATCAGGAAATAAACTTGTTCCCACAATTTCTCCTCTCAATGTTTCAACCAATAGCAGCTCAACATCCTGTGATGTATTTGACCAATACCAGTATGACTTTACACCAACCATCCAATACCAGAGTGACACAGTGTGATGTCAACTTCACTACTTGCAGCAGCTAACTTGCTTTCACAATTGTCTCTCACACAATTGCTCACACACATCTAATGAAAATATTGCAAGCAAACATAAATCAACAACCTGTCTGCTCACTAAAGGACAGGGAATTCAAACACCTCTGAAGCAGTATGGAGCTATGCTTTCTGACTATTCTTCTGCACTTACACAACAAATGACACTCAGCAGCAAATCTCACTCCAGTTGATACGATTCTTCCATGAGCACTCAGGATTCACCACTACAAACCAACCACATTCTCACATGAAATACTATGGGCACTGTTGATGGCACCTCATGACCAGTACCCACTGCAGAAAATATATTAACCTAGTGTCTTCTATACTTGTGCATTGTCCCAGGATCGTAGGCCACAGTAGACCCATTCAACAACTGCTTAGCATTAAGAGTCACAATGACACAAGTGCAGAAACTCCGCAAAGCACTTTAACAAACACTTCACTGCAATCTTTAGCCAAAGCAATGCAAGCGCAAACCCTGTTGATAGTCACAACTCTGCTGCAATGAATGATGCTGGAACTCTTCAATCCTCTGAAGGAGCCATGGGACAACAATTCTCAGACTGGGCCTATTGATTGTCAAAAAGTAAGGAACCCCTTTTCTCACTATACCTAACTAGACCTTCCCTCTCATGGGAGAAGCCATGACACTGCTTCTGTTTTTTTAGTTATACATTAGGTGAGGTCTATGGATGTTTGCAACCAGACAGGGCAGAACAAGTTAGACAACAAAAATTCGACAATAAATTCAAGTTACAAAATGACCTATTTAGTCACACAAAGAAAACTTCAGGTGAGAGAAGATTAAACATTTGTTACAAATGAATGCTCAGAATTATATAAACGAGCCAATATGAGACAAGACAATAAAGATACATATTCGCCATGGGTTAAACAAAGCAGTGGGAAACCTTTAGGTGAGTTAACGTTGAAAGGATTAAATATTCACTGATAATTATACAATATATTAGCAATCCAATTTGAGGTTTGAATAACAGAGGCTGCATTAAAGCAATTCTAAAGTCATCTACGCATGCTACCTGAGACCAGGAAAACCATACCAATTGGAAAAAGGACCAACATGTGTTGAAAAACCACACGTATGGATAAAAAGTGAAAAACAAGTACAGGACAAAAAAAACGTGGAAAAAGGTAATTTGAGGCACAAAGTATCTCACCAAAATTGGTGAAAAGTATAAAGGGAAATTGTCAGCATGTCAGAAGCTCAATCAAGAGTCTTCTTCTTTGGGTCAAACAAAAACCTTAATCTAATAAAAACATTTTAAGTGCCGCTCTGAATCCAGAAAGGGATCTGCTCCTCACAAGAACAGCAAGAGGGTAAAGTCCAAGGAGAAAGAACACAGGGTGACTGTTCCAAGGGAAATCAAAGCAGGACTGTTCTGGGGGAAAACCAGGATGTGGGTGAACCACCTAGTGCAGCGCCACTAGGTGGTTCACAGTGCACTTTCTGACACCGCTTAGCACCCCCCCATTGAACACAATGGGAGTCTCTTTTTAATGCCTGCACTCAGCAGGCTTTAAAAAATGCTCATAAAAATGGCACAAAGGAATCTCATATATTCCTTTGTGCCATTTTCACGGCCCTCCTAGGCCGAAACGCCACCCCTTGCATACATTATGCCTGGCGTAGGCATAATGTGGCACAAGGGGTTACAAAGTGATGCAATACTAGCATTGCGCCACTTTGTAAATATGGCGCAGTGTTTTTGCCCTTAGTGTTGCGCCACTCGCTTGTGACCTAATACCCAAATAAAGGATATGTTCAGATAATGTATCTCCCTTAAGGGAATATGAGGAATTTTAATGGGCAGAGTCATGAAATCATAAAGGAGTCGGGGTAGCATGACCATTTTTAACAACGCTACCCCCCATTCACTGATAGAGGGATAGTGCTCCAAAAGTCCATACTTCGTTTCAGGTAGTTAAGTGCTCACATAATGTTGCCCTCCAGCATGTCTAAGGAGGCATAGTAAATTCTAGCCCCCAGGTATGTGATGCAATTTGGCTCCCAGTGTAAAGTGCCCAACTCCGAAGGAGGACGGATGCCTCACCAAGTCAGGAACAGATTGGTTTTCGTCCAGTTAACCCTCAGGCCCAACATATCTCTGAATATATTTCCAGCAACTGCTGGGCTCCTTGTAGGTACTTGTAACTATCCTTAAGGAACAGCAGGAGATCATCAACGTAAAGAGCAATATATTGTCATTCAGTCATCACCCTGGGGCCCTGATAATCGCAGCCCTGGTGGGCTCGGAGTGCAATGGGTTCCATTGCAAGAGCAAACAGTCACGGGGAAAGAGGGGCACCCTTGGCGGGTGCAGCACCCTATAACATAGCTTGGTGAAATGTGTTTGCCCGCCTTAACTCTAGTGCCAGAAGATGCATAGAGCAATTGGACCAGGTGTAAAAACCCATCTCCCAGCCTGAAACGCATAATCACCTCAGCCAGTTCAATTGCAGGCTGTCAAAAGTCTTTAAGACATCTACTTACAAAATTGCGGCATGGAGAGCCATAACCGGAGCTTTTTCTAACAGCAATAGCAGTCGACGGATGTTCACTGCTGTGTTGTAGCCCGGAATGAACCTGATTGGTCCCTACTTATCAACTCAGGTGTATAATAAAAGAGCCTGGCAGCAAGTATTCTACTAAGTATTTTGCAGTCTGCTTTTTAGAATTGAAAGGGGGTGATATGCCTTTATGTCATGGGGTTGTTTCCCAGGTTTTAGTAGCAAAACTATTAGGACCTTTCTGGTGGTGGGCGGGAGGACATTTAGGCCCGTATTTATACTTTTTTTAGTGCCGCATTTGCGCCGCTTTTTGACGCAAAACGGCGCAAACCTACAAAATACAATGGTATTTTGCAAGTTTGCGACGTTTTTGCGTCAAAAAACGACGCAAATGCGGCGCTAAAAAAGTATAAATACGGGCTTTAACACCTTATCTTCATTGTACATCTCCACTAATTGAGGTGCTAGCTGCTCCACGAAGGAAGTGTAGAACTCTATTGGGAAGACGTCAGTGGCCGGGGTTTTTCAGTGCACCATACGCTTAATGGCTGCCTTCACTTGAGGCAGTGTGAACTCCCCACCTAATTGGCCAGCCTCTTCTGGCGTCATCCAAGGAGACTTCAGTGATACAAGAAAAGCCTTAATTTCCATCAGCAGTAACTTAGGACTTACTTTTACACAACATTGTATAATAATCATTGAAAGCTCTATTAACCCCTTCACTGCCAGGTCTTTTCCCCTTCTGTGCTGAGCCTTTTTTTGGCTATTTGGGGCAGTTCGCTCTTAGGCCCTCATAACTTTTTCTGCATATAAGTAACGCATGCCAAATTTGCGTCCTTTTTTTCCAACATTCTAGGGATTCTAGATGTACCCAGACCTTGTGGGTTCCCCTGAAGGAGACCAAGAAATTAGCCAAAATACAGCGGAAATTACATTTTTTTTTAAATGGGAAAAAAGGGCAGCAGAAGAAGACTTGTGGATTTCCCCTGAAAATGGCATCATCAAAGCATTTGCGGTGCTAACATCACCATCTTCCCAGCCTTCAGGAAAAGGCAGACTTGAATTAAAAAACCCAATTTTTCAACACAATTTTGACATTTTACTGACACATACCCCATTTTTACTTTTTTTTGTGCTTCCAGTTAGTGACAGAAATGGGTGTGAAACCAATGCTAGATCCCAAAAAACTAAACGTTTCTGAAAAGTAGACAATATTGTGAATTCAGCAAGGGGTCATTTGTGTAGCTTCTACGAGTTTTTCCTACAGAAAATAACAGCTGAAATAAAAGAATATTGAAATTGAGGTAAAAAAACAGCCATTTTTGTCCACGTTTTAATCTCTAACTTTTTCCTGCAATGTCAGATTTTTTATATGCAATACACCGTTACTTGTGCTGGGCTATTCTGGTTTCAGGGATATATAGGGCTTGTAGGTTCATCAAGAACCCCAGGTACCCAGAGCAAATAAATGAGCTGCACCTTGCAATGGGTTTTCGTTCTATACCGGGTATACAGCAATTCATTTGCTGAAATATAAAGAGTGAAACATAGGTATCAAGAAAACCTTTGTATTTCCAAAATGGGCACAAGATAAGGTGTTGAGAAGCAGTGGTTATTTGCACATCTCTGAATTCCGGGGTGCCCATACTAGCATGTGAAATACAGGAGATGGGGTGACTTGTGGGGCTCTGACCAGGTTCTGTTACCCAGAATCCTTTGCAAACCTCAAAATATGGCCACAAAACACACCTTTTCCTCTCATTTCAGTGACAGAAAGATCCAAGAGGAGCCACAAATTTCTTCCACCCAGCGTTCCCCCAAGTCCCCTTATAAAAACGGTACCTCACTTGTGTGGGTAGGCCTAGCGCCCGCAACAGGAAATGTCCCAAAACACAACGTGGACACATCACATTTTCACAAAGAAAACACAGCTGTATTTTGCAAAGTGCCTAGCTGTGGATTTTGATCTATAGCTCAGCCGGTACCTAGGGAAACCTAGCAAACCCGCGCATTTTGGAAAACTAGACACCTAGGGGAATCCAAGATGGGGTGACTTGAGGGGCTCCGACCAGGTTCTGTTACCAAAAATCCTTTGCAAACCTCACAATTTGGCAAAAAAAAAAAAACTTTTTCCTCTGATTTTGGTGACAGAAAGTTCTGGAATCTGAAAGGAGCCACAAATGTCCTTCCACCCAGCATTCCCCCAAGTCTTCTGATAAAAATGGTACCTCAGTGGTGTGGGTAGGCCTAGCGCCCGCAACAGAAAATACCTCAAAACACAACGTGGAAACATCACATTTTCCCAAAGAAAACAGAGCTGTTTTTCGCAAAGTGCCTAGCAGTGGATTTTGGCCTCTAGCTCAGGCGGCACCAAGGAAAACCTAGCAAACCTGTGTATTTTTTAAAACTAGATACCTTGGGGAATCCAACATAGGGTGACTTGTGGGGTTATGACCAGGTTCTGTTACCCTGAATCCTTTGCAAACCTCACAATTTTGCAACAAAAACACTTTTTTCTCTCATTTCGGTGACAGAAAGTTCTGAAATCTGAAAGGAGCCACAAATTTCCTTCCACTCAGCGTTCCCCAAAGTCTCCTAATAAAAATCGTACCTCATTTGTGTGGGTAGGCCTAGTGCCCGCAACAGGAAATACCCCAAAACACAACGTGGATACATCAAATTTTCCAAAAGAAAACCGAGCCGTTTTTTTGCAAAGTGCCTTGCTGTGGATTTTGGCCTCTAGCTCTGCCGGCACCTAGGAAAACCAGCAAACCTGCGCATTTTTAAAAACTAGACACCTAGGGGAATCGAAGATGGGGAGTCTTGTGGAGCTCTGACCAGGTTCTGTTTCCCAGAATCTCCTGCAAACCTCAAAATATGGCCAAAAAAACACGTTTTCCTCTCATTTTGAGAACAGAAAGTTCTGGAATCTGAGAGGAGCCACAAATATCTTTCCACCTAGCACTCCCACAAGTCTCCCGATAAAAATGGTACCTCACTTGTGTGGGTAGGCCTAGCTTTCGCGACAGGAAATACCCCAAAATCAACGAGGACACATCATATTTTCCCAACGAAAACAGAGCTGTTTTTTGCAAAGTGCTTAGCTCAGGATTTTAGCATCTAACTCAGCCGGCGCCTATGAAAAACTAGCAAACCTGTACATTTTTGAAAACTGGACACCAAGGGGAATCCAAGATGGGCTGATTTGTGGGGCTTTCACCAGGTTCTGTTACTCAGAATCTTTTGCAAACCTAAAAATGTGGCCAGAAACCACACTTTTTCCTCTAATTTCAGTGATATAACGATCCGAGAGGAGCCACAAATTTCCTTCCACCCAGTGTTCCCCAAAGTCCACTGATAAAAATGGTACCTCACTTATGTGGGTAGGCCTGGCGCCCGTGACAGGAAATGTCCCAGAATACAACGTAGACACATCACAATTTCAGAAAGAAAACAGAGCTGTATTTTTCCTCTCATTTTGGTGACAGAAAGTTCTGGAATCTGAGAGAAGTCACAAATATCTTTCTACCTAGCGCTCCCCCAAGTCTCCTGATAAAAATGGTACCTCACTTGTATGAGTAGTCCTAGCGTCCGTGACAGGAAATGCCCCAAAATCAACGTGTACACAACATATTTTGCCAAAGAAAACAGAGCTGGTATTTGCAAAGTGCTGAGCTGTGGATTTTAGCATCTAGCTCAGCCGGCACCTAGGAAAACCAGCAAACCTGCACATTTTTTTAAAACTAGACACCTAGGGGAATCGAAGATGGGGTGAATTGTGGAGCTCTGACCAGGTTCTGTTTCCCATAATCTCCTGCAAACCTCAAAATGTGGCCCAAAAAACACCTTTTCCTCTCATTTTGGTAACAGAAAGTTCTGGAATCTGAGAGGAGCCACAAATATCTTTCCACCTAGCACTCCCACAAGTCTCACAATAAAAATGGTACCTCACTTGTGTGGGTAGGCCTAGCTCCCGCAACAGGAAATGCCCCAAAACACAACGTGGGCACATCACATTTTCCCGAAGAAAACAGAGCTATTTTTTGCAAAGTGCCTAGCTGTGGATTTTTGCCTCTAGCTCAGCCGGCACCTATGAAAGCCTAGCAAACCTGCACATTTTTTAAAACAAGACACATAGGGGAATCTAAGATGGGGTGACTTGAGGGGCTCTGACCAGGTTCTGTTACCCAGAATCCTTTGTAAACCTTAACGTTTGGAAAAAAAAAAACTTTTTCCTCTCATTTCGGTGACAGAAAGTTCTGAAATCTGTAAGGAGCCACAAATTTCCTTCCACTCAGTGTTCCCCAAAGTCTCCTGATAAAAATCGTACCTCACTTCTGTGGGTAGGCCTAGTGCCCGCAACAGGAAATGCCCCAAAACACAATGTGGACACATCAAATTTTCCCAAAGAAAACAGAGCTGTTTTTTGCAAAGTGCCTCGCTGCGGATTTTGGCCTCTAGCTCAAACTAGCAAACCAGTGCATTTTTGAAAACTAGACCCCTAGAGGAATCGTAGATGGGGTGACTTGTGGAGCTCTGACCAGGTTCTGTTTCCCAGAATCTTCTGCAAACCTCAAAATGAGGCCAAAAACACTTTTTCCTCTCATTTTGGTTACAGAAAGTTCTGGAATCTGAGATTAGACACAAATATCTTTCAATCTAGCGCTCCCCCAAGTCTCCTGATAAAAAATGGTACCTCACTTGTGAGGGTAGTCCTAGTGTCCACGACAGGAAATGCCCCAAAATCAACGTGGACACATCATATTTTCCCAAAGAAAACAGAGATGGTTTTTGCAAAGTGCTGAGCTGTGTATTTTAGCATCAAGCTCAGCCGGCACCGGGGAAAACCAGCAAACCTGCGCCTTTTTTAAAACTAGACACTTAGGGGAATCCAAGATGCGGTGACTTGTGGGGCTCTGTCCAGGTTCTATTACCCAGAATCCTTTGCAAACCTCAAAATTTGGCCAAAAAAACACTTTTTCCATTCATTTAGAGAACAGAAAGTTCTGGAATCTGAGAGGAGCCACAAATATCTTTCCACCTAGCGCTCCCACAAGTCTCCCGATAAAAATGGTACCTCACTAGTGTGGGTAGGCCTAGCGTCCGCAACAGGAAATGCCCCAAAACACAACGTGGGCACATCACATTTTCCCGAAGAAAACAGAGCTGTTTTTTGCAAAGTGCCTAGCTGTGGATTTTTGCCTCTAGCTCAGCCGGCACCTATGAAAACCTAGCAAACCTGCACATTTTTTAAAACTAGACGCGTAGGGGAATCTAAGACAGGGTGACTTGAGGGGCTCTGACAAGGTTCTTTTACCCAGAATCCTTTATGAACCTTAAAGTTTGGAGAGAAAAAAAACTTTTTCCTCTCATTTCAGTGACAGAAAGTTCTGAAATCTGAAAGGAGCCACAAATTTCCTTCCACTCAGCGTTCCCCAAAGTCTCCTGATAAAAATCGTACCTCACTTGTGTGGGTAGGCCTAGTGCCTGCAACAGGAAATGCCCCAAAACACAACGTGGACCCATCACATTTTCCAAAAGAAAACAGAGCTGTTTTTTCGCAAAGTGCCTTGCTGTGGATTTGGTCTCTAGCTCAGCAGGCACCTAGGAAAACCTAGCAAACCTGTGCATTTTTTAAAACTAGACACCTAGAGGAATCGAAGATGGGTTGACTTCTGGAGTTCTGACCAGGGTCTGTTTCCCAGAATCTTTTGCAAACCTCAAAATGTGGCCAAAAAACACTTTTTCCTGTCATTTTGGTGACAGAAAGTTCTGGAATCTGAGAGGAGACACAAATATCTTTCAACCTAGCGCTTCCCCAAGTCTCCTGATAAAAAATGGTACATCACTTGTGAGGGTAGTCCTAGTGTCCACAACAGGAAATGCCCCAAAATCAACGTGGACACATAAAATTTTCCAAAAGAAAACAGAGGTGTTTTTTGCAAAGTGTCTAGCAGTGGATTTTGGCCTCCAGCTCAGGCGGCACCTAGGAAAACCTAGCAAACCTGTGTATTTTTTAAACCTAGATAACTTGGGGAATCCAACATAGGGTGACTTGTGGGGCTATGACCAGGTTCTGTTACCCTGAATCCTTTGCAAACCTCACAATTTTGCAACAAAAAATACTTTTTTCTCTCATTTCGGTGACAGAAAGTTCTGAAATCTGAAAGGAGCCACAAATTTCCTTCCACTCAGCGTTCCCCAAAGTCTCCTGATAAAAATCATACCTTATTTGTGTGTGTAGGCCTAGTGCCCGCAACAGGAAATACCCCAAAACACAACGTGGACACATAACATTTTCCAAAAGAAAACAGAGCTGTTTTTTTGCAAAGTGCCTTGATGTGGATTTTGGCCTCTAGCTCAGCCGGCGCCTAGGGAAAACTAGCAAACCTGCACATTTTTTAAAACTAGACACCTAGGGGAATCCAAGATGGGGTGACTTTTGGGGCTCTCACCAGGTTCTGTTACTCAGAATCTTTTGCAAACCTAAAAATGTGGCAAGAAACCACACTTTTTCCTCTAATTTGAGTGATAGAACGATCCGAGAGGAGCCACAAATTTCCTTCCACCCAGTGTTCCCCTAAGTCCACTGATAAAAATAGTACCACACTTATGTGGGTAGGCCTAGCGCCCGCGACAGGAAGTGTCCCAAAATACAACGTGGACACATCACAATTTCAGAAAGAAAACAGAGCTAGTTTTTTGCAAAGTGCTGAGCTGTGGATTTTAGCATCTAGCTCAGCCGGCACCTAGGAAAAGCAGCAAACCTGCACATTTTTTTAAAACTAGACACCTAGGGGAATCGAAGATGGGGTGACTTGTTGAGCTCTGACCAGGTTCTGTTTCCCAGAATCTCCTGCAAACCTCAAAATGTGGCCAAAAAAACACTTTTTCCTCTCATTTTGGTAACAGAAAGTTCTGGAATCTCAGAGGAGCCACAAATATCTTTCCACCTAGCACTCCCACAAGTCTCACGATAAAAATGGTACCTCACTTGTGTGGGTAGTCCTAGCGTCCACAACAGGAAATACCCCAAAATCAACGTGGACACATCATATTTTCCAAAAGAAAACAGAGCTAGTTTTTGCAAAGTGCTGAGCTGTGGATTTTAGCATCTAGCTCAGCCGGCACCTAGGAAAACCAGCAAACCTGCACATTTTTTTTAAACTACACACCTAGGGGAATCGAAGATGGGGTGACTTGTGGAGCTCTGACCAGGTTCTGTTTCCCAGAATCTCCTGCAAACCTCAAAATGTGGCCAAAAAAAAACTTTTTCCTCTCATTTTGGTAACAGAAAGTTCTGGAATCTGAGAGGAGCCACAAATATCTTTGCACCTAGCGCTCCCACAAGTCTCACAATAAAAATGGTACCTCACTTGTGTGGGTAGGCCTAGCGCCCGCAACAGGAGATGCCCCAAAACACAACGTGGGCACATCACATTTTCCCGAAGAAAACAGAGCTGTTTTTTGCAAAGTGCCTAGCTGTGGATTTTTGCCTCTAGCTGAGCTGGCACCTATGAAAACCTAGCAAACCTGCAAATTTTTTACAACTAGACATGTAGGGGAATCTAAGATGGGGTGACTTGAGGGGCTCTGACCAGGTTCTGTTACCCAGAATCCTTTGTGAACCTTAACATTTGGAGAAAAAAACACTTTTTCCTCTCATTTCGGTGACAGAAAGTTCTGAAATCTGAAAGGAGCCACAAATTTCCTTCCACTCAGTGTTCCCCAAAGTCTCCTGATAAAAATCGTACCTCACTTCTGTGGGTAGGCCTAGTGCCCGCAACAGGAAATGCCCCAAAACACAATGTGGACACATCAAATTTTCCCAAATAAAACAGAGCTGATTTTTGCAAAGTGCCTCGTTGTGGATTTTGGCCTCTAGCTCAACCTAGCAAACCCGTGCATTTTTGAAAACTAGACACCTAGAGGAATCGAAGATGGGGTGACTTGCGGAGCTCTGACCAGGTTCTGTTTCCCAGAATCTTTTGCAAACCTCAAAATGTGGCCAAAAACACTTTTTCCTCTCATTTTGGTTACAGAAAGTTCTGGAATCTGAGAGGAGACACAAATATCTTTCAATCTAGCGCTCCCCCAAGTCTCCTGATAAAAATTGGTACCTCACTTGTGAGGGTAGTCCTAGTGTCCACGACAGGAAATGTCCCAAAATAAACGTGGACACATCATATTTTCCCAAAGAAAACAGAGCTGGTTTTTGCAAAGTGCTGAGCTGGGGATTTTAGCATCAAGCTCAGCCGGCACCGAGGAAAACCAGCAAACCTGCGCATTTTTTAACACTAGACACCTAGGGGAATCCAAGATGGGGTGACTTGTGGGGCTCTGTCCAGGTTCTATTACCCAGAATCCTTTGCAAACCTCAAAATTTGGCCAAAAAAACACTTTTTCCTCTCATTTTGGTAACAGATAGTTCTGGAATCGGAGAGGAGCCACAAATATCTTTCCACCTAGCGCTCCCACAAGTCTCCCGATAAAAATGGTACCTCACTTGTGTGGGTAGGCCTAGTGCCCGCAACAGGAAATGCCCCAAAACACAACGTGGGCACATCACATTTTCCAAAAGAAAACAGAGCTGTTTTTTGCAAAGTGCCTTGCTGTGGATTTTGGCCTCTAGCTCAGCCGGCACCTAGGAAAACCTAGCAAACCTGTGCATTTTTTAAAACTAGACACCTAGAGGAATCGAAGATGGGTTGACTTGTGGAGTTCTGACCAGGGTCTGTTTCCCAGAATCTTTTGCAAACCTCAAACTGTGGCCAAAAAACACTTTTTCCTCTCATTTTGGTGACAGAAAGTTCTGGAATCTGGGAGGAGACACAAATATCTTTCAACCTAGCGCTCCCCCAAGTCTCCTGATAAAAAATGGTACATCACTTGTGAGGGTAGTCCTAGTGTCCACAACAGGAAATGCCCCAAAATCAACGTGGACACATCATATTTTCCCAAGGAAAACAGAGCTGGTTTTTGCAAAGTGCTGAGCTTTGGATTTTAGCATCAAGCTCAGCCGGCACTGAGGAAAACCAGAAAACCTGCGCATTTTTTAAAACTAGGCACCTAGGGGAATGGAAGATGGGGTGACTTGTGGAGCTCTGACCAGGTTCTGTTTCCCTTAATCTCTTGCAAACCTCAAAATGTGGCCAAAAAAACACTTTTTCCTCTCATTTTGAGAACAGAAAGTTCTGGAATCTGAGAGGAGCCACAAATATCTTTCCACCTAGCGCTCCCACAAGTCTCCCGATAAAAATGGTACCTCACTTGTGTGGGTAGGCCTAGCTTTCGCGACAGGAAATGTCCCAAAATCAGGTGTGGACACATCATATTTTTCCAAAGAAAACAGAGCTGTTTTTTGCAAAGTGCTGAGCTGTGGATTTTAGCATCTAGCTCAGCTGGCGCCTAGGGAAACCTAGCAAACCTGCACATTTTTTAAAAGTAGACACCTAGGGGAATCCAAGATGGGCTGATTTGTGGGGCTCTGACCAGGTTCTGTTACTCAGAATCCTTTGCAAACCTAAAAATGTGGCCAAAAACCACACTTTTTCCTCTAATTTCAGTGATAGAACAATCCGAGAGGAGCCTCAAATTTCCTTCCACCCAGTGTTCCCCTAAGTCCACTAATAAAAATGGTACCTCACTGATGTGGGTAGGCCTAGTGCCTGCGACAGGAAATGTCCCAAAAGACAATGTGGACACATCACAATTTCAGAAAGAAAACAGAGCTGTATTTTTCCTCTCATTTTGGTGACAGAAAGTTCTGGAATCTGAGAGGAGTCACAAATATCTTTTCTCCGAACGCTCCCCCAAGTCTCCTGATAAAAATGGTACCTCACTTGTATGGGTAGCCCCGGCGTCCGCAACACGAAGTGCCCCAAAATCAACGTGTACACATCATATCTTCCCAAAGAAAACAGAGCTGTTTTTTTCAAAGTGCTGAGCTGTGGATTTTAACATCTAGCTCAGCCGGCACCTAGGAAAACCTAGCAAACCTGCGCATTTTTGAAAACTAGACACCTAGGGGAATCGAAGATGGGGTGACTTGTATAGCTCTGACCAGGTTCTGTTTCCCAGAATCTTCTGCAAACCTCAAAATGTGGCCAAAAAACACTTTTTCCTCTCATTTTGGTAACAGAATGTTCTGGAATCTGAGAGGAGCCACAAAGATCTTTCCACGTATCGCTCCCCCAAGTCTCCTGATAAAAACGGTAACTCACTTGTGTGATAGGCCTAGCTTCCGCGACAGGAAATGCCACAAAATCAATGTGCACACATCAAATTTTCCCAAAGAAAACAGAGCTGTTTTTTGCAAAGTGCCTAGCAGTGGATTTTGGCCTCTAGCTCAGGCGGCACCTAGGAAAACCTAGCAAACCTGTGCATTTTTTAATACTAGATACCGTGGGGAATCCAAGATTGAGTGACTTGTGGGGCTCTGACCAGGTTCTGTTACCAAGAATACTTTAGCAAACCTCAAAATTTGGCAACAAAAAACACTTTTTCCTCTCATTTCGGTGACAGAAAATTCTGGAATCTGAGAGGAGCCACAAATTTCCTTCCACCGAGCACTCCATCAAGTCTTCCGATAAAAATGTTACCTCGGTTGTGTGGGTAGGCCTAGCGGCCGCAACAGGTGATGCCTCAAAACACAACGTGGAAACATCACATTTACCCAAAGAAAACCGAGCTGTTTTTTGCAAAGTGCCTTGATGTGTATTTTGGCTTCTAGCTCAGCTGGCACCTAGGAAAACCTAGCAAACCTGTGCATTTTTTAATACTAGATACCGTGGGGAATCCAAGATGGAGTGACTTTTGGGGCTCTGACCAGGTTCTGTTACCAAGAATACTTTAGCAAACCTCAAAATTTGGCAACAAAAAACACTTTTTCCTCTCATTTCGGTGACAGAAAATTCTGGAATCTGAGAGGAGCCACACATTTCCTTCCACTGAGCACTCCATCAAGTCTTCCGATAAAAATGTTACCTCGGTTGTGTGGGTAGGGCTAGCGGCCGCAACAGGTGATGCCTCAAAACACAACGTGGACACATCACATTTACCCAAAGAAAACAGAGCTATTTTTTGCAAAGTGCCTTGATGTGTATTTTGGCTTCTAGCTCAGCTGGCACCTAGGAAAACCTAGCAAACCTGTGCATTTTTTAATACTAGATACCGTGGGGAATCCAAGATGGAGTGACTTGTGGGGCTCTGACCAGGTTCTGTTACCAAGAATACTTTAGCAAACCTCAAAATTTGGCAACAAAAAACACTTTTTCCTCTCATTTCGGTGACAGAAAATTCTGGAATCTGAGAGGAGCCACAAATTTCCTTCCACCGAGCACTCCATCAAGTCTTCCGATAAAAATGTTACCTCGGTTGTGTGGGTAGGCCTAGCGGCCGCAACAGGTAGTGCCTCAAAACACAACGTGGACACATCACATTTACCCAAAGAAAACAGAGCTGTTTTTTGCAAAGTGCCTTGATGTGTATTTTGGCTTCTAGCTCAGCTGGCACCTAGGGAAACCTACCAAACCTGTGCATTTTTTAAAAGTAGACACCTTTAGGAATCCGATATGGGGTGACTTGTGGGGCTCTCACCAGGGTCTGTTACCTATAATCCTTTGCAAACCTCAAAATTTGTCAAAAAAAAATTTTTTTCCTCACATTCCGGTGACAGAAAGTGCTGGAATCTGAAAGGAGCTACAAATTTCCTTCCACCCAGCGTTCCCCGAAGTCTTCCAATAAAAATGGTACCTCACTTGTGTGGGTAGGCCTAGCGTCCGCGAAAGGAAATGCCCCAAAATCAATGTGGATACATCATATTTTCCTAAAGAAAGCAGAGCTGTTTATTGCAAAGTGCTGAGCTGTGGATTTTAGCATGTAGCTCAGCCGTTGCCTAGGGAAACCTATCAAACCTGCGCATTTTGGAAACTAGACACCTAGGGGGAATCAAAGATGGGGTGACTTGAGGGGCTCTGACCAGGTTCTGTTACCCAGAATCCTTTGCAAACCTCACAATTTAGCAAAAAAAACACTTTTTCCTCTCATTTTGGTGACAGAAAGTTCTGGAAAGGAGCCACAAATGTCCTTCCACCCAGCGTTCCCCCAAGTCTTCCGATAAAAATGGTACCTCGCTTGTGTGGATAGGCCTAGTGCCTGCAACAGGAAATGCCTCAAAACACAACGTGGACACATCAAATTTCCCAAAGAAAACAGAGGTGTTTTTTGCAAAGTGTCTAGCAGTGGATTTTGGCCTCTAGCTCAGGCGGCACCTACGAAAACCTAGCAAACCTGTGCATTTTTTAAAACTAGATACCGTGGGGAATTCAAGAGGGGGTGACTTGTGGGGCTCTGACCAGGTTCTGTTACCCAGAATACTTTAGCAAACCTCAAAATTTGGCAACAAAAAAAACTTTTTCCTCTTATTTCGGTGACAGAAAGTTCCGGAATCTGAGAGGAGCCACAAATTTCCTTCCACCGAACACTCCCCCAAGTCGCCCAATAAAAATGGTACCACACTTGTGTGGGAAATCTTAGCGCCCGCGACAGGAAATGACCCAAAACACAACGTTGATCCAACACATTTTCACCAAGAAAACAGCTGTTTTTTGCAATGTGTCTAGCTGTGGATTTTGGCCTCTACCTCAGCAGGCAACTAGGGAAACCTAGCAAACCTGCACAAACTAGACACATAGGGGAATCTAAGATGGGGTGACTTGTGGGTCTCTGACCAGGTTCTGTTACCCAGAATCCTTTGCAAAACTAAAAATTTGGACAAAAAAACAAGTTGTCCACTCATTTCGGTGACAGAAAGTTCTGAAATCTGAAAGGAGCCACAAATTTCCCTCCGCCCAGCGTACCCCAAAGTCTCCTGATAAAAATGATACCTAACTTGTGTGGGTAGGCCTAGTGCCTGTGACAGGAAATGCCCCAGAATGCAACGTGGACACATCAAATTTTCCCAAAGAAAACAGAGCTGTTTTTTGCAAAGTGCATAGCTGTGGATTTTGGTCTCTAGTCCAGCTGGCACCTAGGAATACCTAGCAAACCTGTGTATTTTTTTAAACTAGATACCTTGGGGAATCCAACATAGGGTGACTTGTGGGGCTATGACCAGGTTCTGTTACCCTGAATCCTATGCAAACCTCACAATTTTGCAACAAAAAACACTTTTTCCTCTCATTTCGGTGACAGAAAGTTCTGAAATCTGAAAGGAGCCACAAATTTCCTTCCACTCAGTGTTCCCCAAAGTCTCCTGATAAAAATCGTACCTCATTTGTGTGGGTAGGCCTAGTGCCCGCAACAGGAAATACCCCAAAACACAACGTGGACACATCAAATTTTCCAAAAGAAAACAGAGCTGTTTTTTTGCGAAGTGCCTTGCTGTGGATTTTGGCCTCTAGCTCAGCCGGCACCTAGGAAAACCAGCAAACCTGCGCATTTTTAAAAACTAGACACCTAGGGGAATCGAAGATGGGGTGACTTGTGGAGCTCTGACCAGGTTCTGTTTCCCAGAATCTCCTGCAACCCTCAAAATATGGCCAAAAAAACACTTTTTCCTATCATTTTGAGAACAGAAAGTTCTGGAATCTGAGAGGAGCCACAAATATCTTTCTACCTAGCGCTCCCCCAAGTCTCCTGATAAAAATGGTACCTCACTTGTATGGGTAGTCCTAGCGTCCGTGACAGGAAATGCCCCAAAATCAACGTGTACACAACATATTTTCCCAAAGAAAACAGAGCTGGTATTTGCAAAGTGCTGAGCTGTCTATTTTAGCATCTAGCTCAGCCGGTACCTAGGAAAACACAGTAAACCTGTGCATTTTTGAAAACTAGACACCTAGAGGAATCGAAGATGGGGTGACTTGTGGCGCTCTGACCAGGTTCTGTTTCCCAGAATCTTTTGTAAACCTCAAAATGTGGCCAAAAACACTTTTTCCTCTCATTTTGGTGACAGAAAGTTCTAGAATCTGAGAGGAGACACAAATATCTTTCTACCTAGCGCTCCCCCAAGTCTCCTGATAAATATGGTACCTCACTTGTGAGGGTAGTCCTAGCGTCCACGGTAGGAAATGCCCCAAAATCAACGTGGACACATCATATTTTCCCAACGAAAACAGAGCTAGTTTTTACAAAGTGCTGAGCTGTGGATTTTAGCATCTAGCTCAGCCGGCACCTAGGAAAACCAGCAAACCTGCACATATTTTTAAAACTAGACACCTAGGGGAATCGAAGATGGGGTGACTTGTGGAGCTCTGACCAGGTTCTGTTTCCCAGAATCTCCTGCAAACCTCAAAATGTGGCCAAAAAAACACTTTTTCCTCTCATTTTGGTAACAGAAAGTTCTGGAATCTGAGAGGAGCCACAAATATCTTTCTACCTAGTGCTCCCACAAGTCTCACGATAAAAATGGTACCTCACTTCTGTGGGTAGGCCTAGCGCCCGCAACAGGAAATGCCCCAAAACACAACGTGGGCACGTCACATTTTCCTGAAGAAAACAGAGCTGTTTTTCGCAAAGTGCCTAGCTGTGGATTTTTGCCTCTAGCTCAGCCGGCACCTATGAAAACCCAGCAAACCTGCACATTTTTTTAAACTAGACACGTAGGGGAATCTAAGATGGGGTGACTTGAGGGGCTCTGACCAGGTTCTGTTACCCAGAATCCTTTGTAAACCTTAACATTTGGAGAAAAAAAAACACTTTTTCCTCTCATTTCGGTGACAGAAAGTTCTGAAATTTGAAAGGAGCCACAAATTTCCTTCCACTCAGTGTTCCCCAAAGTCTCCTGATAAAAATCGTACCTCACTTCTGTGGGTAGGCCTAGTGCCCGCAACAGGAAATGCCCCAAAACACAATGTGGACACATCAAATTTTCCCAAAGAAAACAGAGCTGTTTTTTGCAAAGTGCCTCGCTGTGGATTTTGGCCTCTAGCTCAACCTAGCAAACCCGTGCATTTTTGAAAACTAGACACCTAGAGGAATCGAAGATGGGGTGACTTGTGGAGCTCTGACCAGGTTCTGTTTCCCAGAATCTTTTGCAAACCTCAAAATGTGGCCAAAAAACACTTTTTCCTCTCATTTTGGTGACAGAAAGTTCTGGAATCTGAGAGGAGACACAAATATCTTTCAATCTAGCGCTCCCCCAAGTCTCCTGATAAAAAATGATACCTCACTTGTGAGGGTAGTCCTAGTGTCCACGACAGGAAATGCCCCAAAATAAACGTGGACACATCATATTTTCCCAAAGAAAACAGAGCTGGTTTTTGCAAAGTGCTGAGCTGTGGATTTTAGCATCAAGCTCAGCCGGCACCGAGGAAAACCAGCAAACCTGCGCATTTTTTAAAACTAGACACCTAGGGGAATCTAAGATGGGGTGACTTGTGGGTCTCTGTCCAGGTTCTATTACCCAGAATCCTTTGCAAACCTCAAAATGTGGCCAAAAAAACACTTTTTCCTCTCATTTTGGTAACAGATAGTTCTGGAATCGGAGAGGAGCCACAAATATCTTTCCACCTAGCGCTCCCAAAAGTCTCCCGATAAAAATGGTACCTCACTTGTGTGGGTAGGCCTAGCGCCCGCAACAGGAAATGCCCCAAAACACAACGTGGGCACATCACATTTTCCCGAAGAAAACAGAGCTGTTTTTGGAAAGTGCCTAGCTGTGGATTTTTGCCTCTAGCTGAGCCGGCACCTTTGAAAACCTAGCAAACCTGCACATTTTTTAAAACTAGACGCGTAGGGGAATCTAAGACAGTGTGACTTGAGGGGCTCTTACAAGGTTCTGTTACCCAGAATCCTTTGTAAACCTTAACGTTTGGAGAAAAAAAAACTTTTTCCTCTCATTTCGGTGACAGAAAGTTCAGAAATCTCAAGGAGCCACAAATTTCCTTCCACTCAGCGTTCCCCAAAGTCTCCTGATAAAAATCGTACCTCACTTGTGTGGGTAGGCCTAATGCCCGCAACAGGAAATGCCCCAAAACACAATGTGGACACATCTCATTTTCCAAAAGAAAACAGAGCTGTTTTTTTGCAAAGTGCCTTGCTGTGGATTTTGGCCTCTAGCTCAGCCGGCACCGAGGAAAACCAGAAAACCTGCGCATTTTTTAAAACTAGACACCTAGGGGAATCGAAGATGGGGTGACTTGTTGGGTGGAGAAGTGTGGCTCAATGGTTAGAGCGGCAGACCCTGAAGCAGAGATCTGGCTCAAGACCAGGGTTCAAGTCCCGCTTCGGCAGGTCTTGGGCTCAAATGCCCTTGACCAGATAATTCTTGCCTCGGTGCCTAATCTAATTCATGGGTCCCACTCTGCAACTCTGGGCAATAGCTTGCTTAATCTCCACAACGGCCCCAACAGCGCTTGGATGCCTGGCTTCACCATGGGGGTGCTCAGGAGTGGGCGCCTCACAGGGAAAAAGCCAGGAGGGGTTCCATAGCGGTATGAGTACAGCGCCTTGAGACCCTAACGGGTGAGTAGTGCACTATACAAGTGCTAATTTACATTTTTTACTTGTGGAGCTCTGACCATGTTCTGTTTCCCTTAATCTCCTGCAAACCTCAAAATGTGGCCAAAAAAACACTTTTTCCTCTCATTTTGAGAACAGAAAGTTCTGGAATCTGAGAGGAGCCACAAATATCTTTCCACCTAGCGCTCCCACAAGTCTCCCAATAAAAATGGTACCTCACTTGTGTGGGTAGGCCTAGCTTTCGCGACAGGAAATGTCCCAAAATCAGGTGTGGACACATCATAATTTTCAAAAGAAAACAGAGCTGTTTTTTGCAAAGTGCTGAGCTGTGGATTTTAGCATCTAGCTCAGCTGGCGCCTAGGGAAACTTAGCAAACCTGCACATTTTTGAAAACTAGACACCTAGGGGAATCCAAGATGGGCTGATTTGTGGTGCTCTGACCAGGTTCTGTTACTCAGAATCCTTTGCAAACCTAAAAATGTGGCCAAAAACCACACTTTTTCCTCTAATTTCAGTGATAGAACAATCCGAGAGGAGTCTCAAATTTCCTTCCACCGAGTGTTCCCCTAAGTCCACTAATAAAAATGGTACCTCACTGATGTGGGTAGGCCTAGCGCCTGCGACAGGAAATGTCCCAGAAGACAACGTGGACACATCACAATTTCAGAAAGAAAACAGAGCTGTATTTTTCCTCTCATTTTGGTGACAGAAAGTTCTGGAATCTGATAGGAGTCACAAATATCTTTCCTTCGAACGCTCCCCCAAGTCTCCTGATAAAAATGGTACCTCACTTGTATGGGTAGTCCTAGCGTCCGCGACAGGAAGTGCCCCAAAATCAACGTGTACACATCACATCTTCCAAAATAAAACAGAGCTGTTTTTTGCAAAGTGCTGAGCTGTGGATTTTAGCATCTAGCTCAGGTGGCACCTAGGAAAACCTAGCAAACCTGTGCATTTTTTAATACTAGATACCGTGGGGAATCCAAGATGGAGTGACTTGTGGGGCTCTGACCAGGTTCTGTTACCAAGAATACTTTAGCAAACCTCAAAATTTGGCAACAAAAAACACTTTTTCCTCTCATTTCGGTGACAGAAAGTTCTGGAATCTGAGAGGAGCCACAAATTTCCTTCCACCGAGCACTCCATCAAGTCTTCCGATAAAAATGTTAACTCGGTTGTGTGGGTAGGCCTAGCGGCCGCAACAGCAAATGCCTCAAAACACAACGTGGACATATCACATTTACCCAAAGAAAACAGAGCTGTTTTTTGCAAAGTGCCTTGCTGTGTATTTTGGCCTGTAGCTCAGCTGGCACCTAGGGAAACCTACCAAACCTGTGCATTTTTTAAAAGTAGACACCTTTAGGAATCAGATATGGGGTGACTTGTGGGGCTCTCACCAGGGTCTGTTACCTATAATCCTTTGCAAACCTCAAAATTTGTCAAAAAAAATGTTTTTTCCTCACATTCTGGTGACAGAAAGTGCTGGAGTCTGAAAGGAGCTACAAATTTCCTTCCACCCAGCGTTCCCCGAAGTCTCCCAATAAAAATGGTACCTCACTTGTGTGGGTAGGCCTAGCGTCCGCGAAAGGAAATGCCCCAAAATAAACGTGGATACGTCATATTTTCCTAAAGAAAGCAGAGCTGTTTATTGCAAAGTGCTGAGCTGTGGATTTTAGCATGTAGCTCAGTCGTTGCCTAGGGAAACCTATCAAACCTGCGCATTTTGGAAACTAGACACATAGGGGAATCAAAGATGGGGTGACTTGAGGGGCTCTGACCAGGTTCTGTTACCCAGAATCCTTTGCAAACCTCACAATTTAGTTTAAAAAAACACTTTTTCCTCTCATTTTGGTGACAGAAAGTTCTGGAATCTGAAAGGAGCCACAAATGTCCTTCCACCCAGCGTTCCCCCAAGTCTTCCGATAAAAATGGTACCTCGCTTGTGTGGATAGGCCTAGTGCCCGCAACAGGAAATGCCTCAAAACACAACGTGGACACATCAAATTTTCCCAAAGAAAACAGAGGTATTTTTTGCAAAGTGTCTAGCAGTGGATTTTGGCCTGTAGCTCAGGCGGCACCTAGGAAAACCTAGCATATCTGTGCATTTTTTAAAACTAGATACCGTGGGGAATTCAAGAGGGGGTGACTTGTGGGGCTCTGACCAGGTTCTGTTACCCAGAATACTTTAGCAAACCTCAAAATTTGGCAACAAAAAACACTTTTTCCTCTCATTTCGGTGACAGAAAGTTCCGGAATCTGAGAGGAGCCACAAATTTCCTTCCACCGAGCACTTCCCCAAGTCCCCCAATAAAAATGGTACCACACTTGTGTGGGTAATCCTGGCGCCCGCGACAGGAAATGCCCCAAAACACAACGTGGATCCAACACATTTTCACCAAGAAAACAGCTTTTTTTTGCAATGTGTCAAGCTGTGGATTTTGGCCTCTACCTCAGCTGGCAACTAGGGAAACCTAGCAAACCTGCACAAACTAGACACCTAGGGGAATCTAAGATGGGGTGATTTGTGGGTCTCTGACCAGGTTCTGTTACCCAGAATCCTTTGCAAAACTCAAAATTTGGACAAATAAACACGTTTTCCACTCATTTCGGTGACAGAAAGTTTTGAAATCTGAAAGGAGCCACAAATTTCCTTCCACCCAGCGTTCTCGAAGTCTCCTGATAAAAATGGTACCTAACTTGTGTGGGTAGGCCTAGTGCCTGTGACAGGAAATGCCCCAGAATGCAACGTGGACACATCACATTTTCCCAAAGAAAACAGAGCTGTTTTTTGCAAAGTGCATAGCTGTGGATTTTGGCCTCTAGTCCAGCCGGCACCTAGGAAAACCTAGCAAACCTGGGCATTTTTTTAAACTATACACCTAGGGGAATCAAAGATGGGGTGACCTGAGGGGCTCTGACCAGGTTCTGTTACCCAGAATCCTTTGCAAACCTCACAATTTAGCAAAAAAACACTTTTTCCTCTCATTTTGGTGACAGAAAGTTCTGAAATCTGAAAGGAGCCACAAATGACCTTCTACCCAGCGTTCCCCCAAGTCTTTCGATAAAAATGGTACCTCGCTTGTGTGGGTAGGCCTAGTGCCTGCAACAGGAAATGCCCCAAAACACAACGTGGATCTATCACATTTTCACAAAGAAAATGAAGCTGTTTTTTGCAATGTGTCTAGCTGTGGATTTTGGCCTCTAACTCAGCCGGCAACTCGGGAAACCTAGCAAACCTGCACATTTGTTAAAACTAGACACCTAGGGGAATCTAAGATGGGGTGACATGTGGGGCTCTGACCAGGTTCTGTTACACAGAATCCTTTGCAAAACTCAAAATGTGGCCAAAAAAACACTTTTTCCTCTCATTTGGGTGACAGAAAGTTCTGGAATCTGAGAGGAGCCACAAATACCTTTCCACCTAGCGCTCCCCCAAGTCTCCCCATAAAAATGGTACCTCACTGTTGTGGGTAGGCCTAGCGTCCGCGACAGGAAATGCCCCAAAATCAACGTGGACACATCATATTTTCCCAAAGAAAGCAGAGCTGTTTTTTGCAAAGTGCTGAGCTGTGGATTTTAGCATGTAGCTCAGCCAGTGCCTATGGAAACCTAGCAAACCTGCACATTTGTTAAAACTAGACACCTAGGGGATTCCAAGATAGGGTGAATTGTGGGGCAATAACCTGGTTTTGTTACCCAGAATCCTTTGCAAACCTCACAATTTGGCCAAAAAAACACTTTTCCATCTCATTTCGGTGACAGAAAAATCTGGAATCTGAGAGGAGCCACAAATGTCCTTCCACCCAGCGTTCCCCCAAGTCTTCCGATAAAAATGTTACCTCGGTTGTGTGGGTAGGCCTAGCGGCCGCAACAGCAAATGCCTCAAAACACAACGTGGACACATCACATTTACCCGAATAAAACAGAGCTGTTTTTTGCAAAGTGCCTTGCTGTGTATTTTGGCCTCTAGCTCAGCGGCACCTAGGGAAACCTGCCAAACCTGTGCATTTTTTTAAAGTAGACACATTTAGGAATTCGATATGGGGTGACTTGTGGGGCTCTCACCAGGGTCTGTTACCTAGAATCCTTTGCAAACCTCAAAATTTGGCAAAAAAAATGTTTTTTCCTCACATTTCGGTGACAGAAAGTGCTGGAATCTGAAAGGAGCTACAAATTTCCTTACACTCAGCGTTCCCCGAAGTATCCCGATAAAAATCGTACCTCACTTGTGTGGGTAGGCCTAGCGTCTGCGAAAGGAAATGCCCCAAAATGAACGTGGATACATCATATTTTCCTAAAGAAAGCAGAGCTGTTTTTTGCAAATTGCTGAGCTGTGGATTTTAGCATGTAGATCAGCCGTTGCCTAGGGAAACCTAGCAAACTTGCACATTTTGGAAACTAGACACCTAGGGGAATCCAAGATGGGGTGACTTGAGGGGCTCTGACCAGGTTCTGTTACCCACAATCCTTTGCAAACCTCACAATTTAGCAAAAAAAAAACTTTTTCTTCTCATTTTGGTGACAGAATGTTCTGGAATCTGAAAGGAGCCACAAATGTCCTTCCACCCAGCGTTCCCCCAAGTCTTCCGATAAAAATGGTACCTCGCTTGTGTGGATAGGCCTAGTGCCCGCAACAGGAAATGCCTTAAATCACAACGTGGACACATTACAATTTCCCAAAGAAAACAGAGCTGTTTTTTCCAAAGTGCCTAGCAGTGGATTTTGGCCTCTAGCTCAGGCGGCACCTAGGAAAACATAGCAATCCTGTGCATTTTTGAAAACTAGATACCTTGGGGAATCCAAGACGGGGTGACTTGTGGGGCTATGATCACGTTCTGTTACCCAGAATCCTTTGCAAACCTCACATTCTGGCAACAAAAAACACTTTTTCCTCTCATTTTGGTGACAGAAAGTTCTGGAATCTGAGAGGAGCCACACATTTCCTTTCATCCAGTATTCCCCTAAGTGTCCTGATAAAAATAGTACCCCGCTTGTGTGGGTTGGCCTAGCACCTGCGACAGGAAATGCCCCAAAACACAACGTGGACACATCACATTTTCCCACAGAAAACAGAGCTGTTTTTTGCAAAGTGCCTAGCTGTGGATTTTTGCCTCTAGCTCTGCCGGCACCTAGGAAAACCTAGCAAACCTGCACATTTTTTAAAACTAGACACCTAGGGGAATCTAAGATGGGGTGACTTGTGGTGCTCTGACCTGGTTCTGTTACCCAGAATACTTTGCAAACCTCAAAATGTGGCCAAAAAACACTTTTTCCTCTCATTTTAGTGACAGAAAGTCCTGGAATCTGAGACGAGCCACAAATATCTTTCCACCTAGCTCTCCTCCACGTCTCCCGATAAAAATGGTACCTCACTTGTGTGGGTATGCCTAGCGTCCGCATCAGGAAATGCCCCAAAATCAACGTGGACACATCATATTTTCCCAACGAAAACAGAGCTGTTTTTTGCAAATTGCTGAGCTGTGGATTTTAGCATCTAGCTCAGCCGGCGCCTAGGGAAACCTAGCAAACCTGCGCAATTTTTTAAAACTAGACACCTAGGGGATTCCAAGATGGGGTGACTTGTGGGGCTCTGAACAGTTTCTGTTACCCAGAATCCTTTGCAAACCTCAAAACTTGGCTAAAAAACCTTTTTCCTCTCATTTCGGTGACAGAAAGTTCTGGAATCTGAGAGGAGCCACAAATTTTCTTACACCCTGTGTTCCCCCAAGTCTCCCAATAAAAATTATACCTCACTTGTGTGGGTGGCCAAGGTACCTGTAACAGAAAAATGTGAAAAACCTGTAGAGAGTGAGGGGATAGCACAGCGAGTTGAGAAGTACACATTACGCATATCGCAGCAGTGATCCTACAAAGAAAAGTGAGGAAAAACATAGGTCCCCCCCCAAAACACAGATAGATTTACAATAGATCATTTTGATGTGTCCACTTACTTATGTGATGTTCCAAACACTAGAATTGTTAAAAGAAACACACTTAGGTTATACTAAAAAGACCCCTCACCCACCAACTAAGTTGGTGGAATGCTTCATCATCAGGTTCCCACCCGAGACACCTAGCGTGTCACAGATGTGCTGCGACACCTGATTACAGCAGAGCAGGTCTTGTTATTTTTATCACACATACTGGTTGGATTTGGCATGAGGGTGAGTGATGGTTCATTGGATCAAATTTTATTAACAAGAGATTTCGCAAAAATTAAATGCACTGTTAATAACTGAAAGGCCAAAAATCTGACCCAATGACTCACAGCTCCTGAGCTGTAAAGCCACGAAAAGGCACCAACCGCTTTACAGTCCATTCACACACCTTTCATACATGAGATGCACAAGACTATTTGCGCCGCCAGCCACGGGCCAGCACATTACAACACTCGCATCGACAGACAGCGCCACTCAAGGGCCCATCACTTACATACGCCCACATGCCTGATACAGCAGTCACACCAGCTGATGGGAGTGTGTGGACTTGCGTTTGGCTGGCAGTGTGTTGAAGTAGCCAACAGCAAGTCAATATTTACACTGCCAGCCAAGAGCCACTCCACACACAATGGCATAATTTTTTTTTTTAAACAAAGAAACCACTAACTAATTAGAAATAATTACAAAACTACAAACACAAAAGCTCTTACTAAGTACATGACAGAAATGCCAACCATGAAACTGAACACATGAAAATATAAAACAGGCAGTTTACACTCATGGTAGTTCCCAGTAATTCTTCTGGGTGTGGTAATTCTTGAGACAACCACCCACACACAGCACAGGCTTTGAAGGACAATCTGGGCAGGACATTTGAGGCTTCCTTAAGGCTTCCTTATTAACCCCATCAAGAGAGTCAAACCCAAAAACCTTTTAATCTCCTCCAAATTTGTGGGAATCCACTGGGTAGCTCTAGAGTGTGGCCCACGTCTAGCAGCATTGTCCCTCAAATACTGCTCTCCATACAAATTAGTTTGCTCAACAATCTCTTCCAAAAACACATCATCCATAAAAAACTTTCATTGACAGGCAAAAAGTTCTCTGTATTGACTCTACACCCCGGGAGACCAGTAAAGGCAGGCAACTGTGGCTGCTCCATGTTTGTGGCAACCCAGAGTTCAGGTCTTCTAACGGGAAACCTTTAAGCCCCAGGTTGCTGCACTAATGGCACATCAGTGTCCTCCTTTAAAATAGGCCCTTCATCTGCACTGAGAGTGGCTTCCTCATCAGAAGATTCCTCTCTGACAGAAACTTCACTGCCAGAATCTCTCACTTCCTCCTCTGCCTCACATGTAGAGTCAGTCTCATAATCATGATCAGACAATGACTCAAAAAGCATACCAACAACCTGCTGAGCGGTCATCCTGCAGCTAGCCATGATCCTTCCTACGAAAAGTAACTGGACAAATGCACCACCAACAACCAGCACTGTGTATGAAAAGTAATAAACAAAGTGTGGCTTTATACAAAGAGTTATGTACTGGAAAAATGCTACCGCTCACTTGCCGGAAAAACCTAGTCACCATCAACTACTCTGCACAGATACAGTAATCACCAATGATATCCCAATAAAAAGAAAGAAAGAAAAGCAAATTAGAAATAAAACAACACAAATATCACTGTGCACAAATCTAAGGACAATTTCACACACAATCCTGCATGTAGTACACCACCTACAAACATGTCATTTATACATGGCAACTGTACTCCTTTGGGGTAAATTTTTTACTTATCTAAAACATGCCACTATGCAAACCCCAGGTTAACCACCGCCAAAACCGGAAGGAGCCACAGCAAAGAAAGCAAAAGCTTTGACCTAGAACAAAAAGGAGATTTTTTTTTAATCACAAATGCAAATACTTCGCCAGTTGACAAACACCCCACCATCAAGCATTTAGAAATTGGTGCCTCAGTGGATTCTGCCCCCCACAGGGGCAGATGGTTCTACAAAAAAATAGGCCTATCTGCCCCAAGGGGGGCAGAAAATACCTTTAGTAGTTTGTCCCCATGGGGAGCGACCCTTGTCCAAGGGGCCACTCCCCACACAAAACAAAACACACACACACATTGGGGGTTGAAGGGGAGTCGGGGGAAGGGCTTTCCCTTCCAACCCTGCGTTGTGGGGTGGGAAGGAACCCACGGGAGGGAGCGCTAGTGCTCCCTCCGAGCTCCTGTGCCAGGACATAATGGTTACGTCCTCTGCACAGGAGCACTCTGCCAGCCGACATAACCATTACGTCCCTGGCACAGAAGGGATTAATGTCTGCTTGTTTATACACCAAGAGACCAGGATCCATTCGGATCTCCACAATCGAGGTGCCCCTAATATTAGGAATCACTAGCTAGGCCAAGAGCCGGCCTGTTTTGTCCCTGGACGCATGTGCCGAGACCATGCAATTTCGATAGTCGTAGCAACAGAGCTGTTCCACCTGCTCCGCTACTTTTTTTTTAGCAAACAGGAGGGTCTCGGGTTCAGCCAAGCCTCTCGAACTGTCCAGCTTAATATGTCTCAGTGTGGTTTCGGCTGATTGAACCTCTGGACCCCAATCGTCTCAGCCATGAAACAGCCCGTAGGCCCTTCTTAAAAGCAGACCACTCAGTGCTCCTAACTCTCCAATTAAACTTCCAAGTGGGTATGGGGGAGGATCATCACCTCAGTCTAAGCAAAGCAGGACCGGTTTATGATCAGAGATAGTTCTGGCAAGGTACGCTACGTTATGTATTTTCTGGTGTATGGGTGAAGTGCCCAGAAACTAATCTAAATCCACATGAAGATTGTATATAGGAGAATGTTAGGAGTGGTCCCTTCCCCGTGGATGTAAAATGTGCCATGAGTCAACCAAATTCCAGTTCTCCCTCCAGGACGTATATGTGCAGGTTAGTTTGTGTACTGGGGAATCTACAAGTGGGTGATGCGATCTGTCCAGGTCTGGATCTTCCACACAATTAAAGTCCCCCCTAATGAGCACTTCTCCTTTCAAGTAGAGAGAGAGCTGACGGGACAATTCTGCAAATAATCTAGCTTGGTTGACATTTGGGGCATAAATGTTAATGATCACAATGTCTTTCTCATCCAATTGGGCCCGTACTAGCAAATACAGACCCTCAGGGTCTATTTTATGAGCTGTGTATTGGAACGGGAACCCGGGCATGACCCAGATCAGGATCCCCCTGGCATAGGCGGAATAGGTTGAATAATACAATTGCCCTCTCCAGCAGCGCTGCAACGCTAGGCTTTCTTTCTGTAGAGTGTGTGTTTCCTGTAGTAGGGCCAGGTAGGCACCCCGGTGGGACAAGTAAGAAAATACCTTATAGCGTTTTGTTAGGGAGTGAATCCCTCTCACATTCCAGGAGATTATATTATAGCGTGTAGGTATAGTCATGGTGCGATGCAGAAGGGAAGAAGCCTAGCAGGGATTTTGTCATCCGAATAATGTGAGGTTGGAACCTAGCAATGTTCAGCCCATGAAGGAGACAATCCACCACACTGAACACAATACAATCTCTAATCAACCAAAATGGCAACAAAACAACCTAGCTCCCCCTCCCCAGGACCAGTTGCTAAACCCTCCCCTTCCAAACCAAAGTAACAGATACCATGATGGCGGTGTCTTCCACCCCCAAAGTTGAACGGTAGATGAGAACAACAGACTGGTGCAGCCTGTTGTGTCAACCAAGGAACTACATAGTCATATGCAATGGAGAGGCGGGCCCCAGATTGTAAGGTCCAGGTATATTGGACTGGACAGTTCAAGGCCTTGGATGCAACTGACAATTATAATATCATGTGCAGAAAGCCAATTGCCATTTCCAGCTCACTCCTGGCCCACAGACATTCAGCAACAAGAGACCCCAAGCTACAATGTGAGACATCCTCAAAATAAGTAATCTGCGGTGCGGAGTGTAACAATAGGGAGTTGTGGTTCAGAGTCCAAGGGGCCAAAGTGGTCCAACTCAACCGTCGCAATGCTTGAGGCAGAGCCTTTGTCCACTCCTAGGTTGTCTGGATCATCTTGCAGTGAGGCAGGGCTGACTTGTGACCTCGGCTGGAAAGCCGTGACATCCTCAAGACCCCGCTGCCGGGCCTGCCTAACCTCCTCGGCCAATGGGCGTCCCTCCGGGAACATTCTTTTCTCACGTCCTTTTTGTTTCGCTTGCCCAGTTGGCTGCGCCTCTATCCATGCCTGCTCGAATATAGCATAGTGTGGGAACCTCCCATCTTACTGAGCTTTTGCTTACTGCCAAGAAATTATTTTGCCTACTCTGAACTTTCTTGGAATAATCAGGGAACACCATAGTCTTCTTATTACCCATTGTTATGTCTGCCTTTTTTCGGGCTTGAGCTAGGATAGCGTCCCTATCTTTGTAGTGTAGTAACCTAACCTTGCGATGACCACTCGTTGTGGCGCACCAGGATGAAGCGGGCGAGGGGGGACCCTATGGGCACACTCTAGAGAAAAAAACAGTGAAAGGTCAGTTGGAGCCAGATCCTCTTTTATCCAGGTCTCCAAGAAGGCAATCATGTCATGGCCCTCTGACATCTCAGGCATTCCCACTATATAGATATTTTTCCTCCTGGAACAATTTTCTGCATCTTTTACCCACTGTTCAAGCGAGCAGGCTTTGTCCTCCATCGTAGATATCCTCAGTCGTGCCTCAGATATACTGGCTGGGACCTCCGCAATCTCTCTCCCTATTAGTGGGACCCTTTTGGCCAATCGGCGATGATCATCTTTGAGCAGTCCAAACTAAGCACCCAGAGAGTCAATTCTTGTTTCTAGTGGTTTTCGTGATGCTGTTATTGCCTGCAGGATGTCTTGCAGTGACGGGCCCTCTGAGCCAGGAGGGAGGTTATCAGGTGGTGACAATGCACCAGCGCCCGGAAGCGGGCGCAGGCGGCCCGTTCCAGTGTCTCTTTTCTTGTTTTGCTTTACCATGGATGCTGATGGCAAAACCAGAGGGGGCCCCAATGTACTTCATGCCTACCCAACAGTAACGCCCACCAATGGCTGCTATGTAGGTTGCCTCTCCTCTGGGCACGCAGTCTGTTGCCTCCACCTATGCCAAGCGGGAGGGCCCTATCAAACTGGTCAGTCCGTAGATTAAAGCCACCACAGCAGTCAGCAAGGGCCACTCAAGTCAAGAAAAAGCCCCACAATACCAGTGACTGTTTCCCCCTGGATGCTGAGAAGAGGGACTCAGCTAGCACGGGACAGGGAAAACCCCGCCCCCAAAACTGCCACACCTCCGCCAAGTTTCGCTGCTCCTCTGAGTCGAAGTCCAGATCCCCTAGTACAGGAGCACAGCTCCAGGTTGCAACCTTCTCAACCCAGGGTGCACCGTTTCATCTCACCTTGCTTATGTTGTGGTCCAGGCAACCCAGCTGTCCCCTCACATCAGCCAAGCCCCATGTGGCACCGCTTCCTTCATGTTCTGCCCACCACCGGGGCCTGATGACCCCGGCTCAAATTGCTGCAGAGCCGCCAGGAGCCAGGGTTCCTTGCACCACTTCATCAATGGCCCCCCATGGCAGGGCCCCAACAGACCGCCCCAGGTCCCGAAGCATGCACCGGGGGGGGTGCTCTTGTAGTGTCTGCCAAGAGGCACTGCCGGCCCACCACTGCTCAGGTTTCCCGTCTCCTCTTTCCGGCCTCTGCGGCCGCACAGGAGGGCGGGGAAGCTTCCACCCCAGTCTCCTCATACCTCAGGTCTGAGCCTCCAGTTCACTGCCATGAATGCCCCAGCAACAGTCCAAAGCAAGTGTTCTGCTCCGACTCCACAGGGTCCACTTCAGGAGTGCGATGGCACCTCAATAATAATTGCCAGGGTGCCCCTCTGATTCTCTGCTGTCCACGCTTCTCGCTGTCCCTGTTAGGCCGCAGTCCCAACCGTGCTGAGCAGCCCCTGGGCCTCGCCTCACCCCAGCACCAGCTGCCAATTAAAACGTCAAGTGAGGGGGGAAGCGTCGCTTTCCTACTCCTTGTCCCGGCTGCCTCGTCCCCCGGGCTGGGGCCCTCTGAGAGTCGCCACCAGTGGGCCTCCACTTCTCCGACAGTGCTGCGGTCAGGTTTTTGGTGGGCCGCGCCCGCCCGCCAAACCCGGCTCTAGCCACATTATGAGGAGAGCAGCCCGCCCGGGCCCCCTCCAAGGGATTTCCGCAGAACTTGTGTGCTGCTCCGGCATCGATGGGAGGAAGGGTCACCGGAGTTGACCAACAGGCTATGGCAGGGCAGGGAATTTCTTGTCTGCTCTCTCTGACATCTTGGCCATGCCCTCCGCTCAATTTCATTCCAACTCTCTCCCTTACTTTCTTCCTCCCTCTTGCATCCTTTCTTCCTCATGTTCTCTGTCACTTTCTCTTGTTTGCTCTCTTCCCGCTATTTCTCCCTTTTACTCTTCCCTCTCGCTTTTTGTCTATCAATTCCTCTCTTTCTCCCTCACTTTATCTCTCTCTCTTTATACCCAGTTCTCTCCCTCTCTCACCCTTATTCCCTGTCTGTTTCTCCTTCCCTGCCCCTCCCTTGCACTCACTTACTCTCCTTCCTCCTCTCTCCATTTCTCTTTCTCCCTCTCTTTCACCCTCAACTCACTCTTTCTCTTGCTCCCTCTTGCCCTCTTTTCTCCTTCCTTTCCATTCCTTTTCCATTTCCCCTTTCTGCCCCTCTTTCTCTTGCTTCTTCCTTCTCTTCTTTCCTCCCCTCCCTTTATCCTTCTCCTTCTCTCATCTCTCTCCCTCTACCTCCATCACCTTCACTTCCAAACCTGCACTCCCTCTCTCCTTCTCTTTCTCATCTCCTCTTCTCTCCTACCTTCCTACCCTCTCTTCCTCTATGGTCCTCCCCCTTCATTGTTCTCCCTCCCTTTCTCTCCCTCTGCCACCCTTCTTCTCATTCCCTCCTCTGTACTACTGTGTAGCTTTCTATCACCCCATTCTTCTTTCTCTCCCTCTCCCATTCTTCTTCTCTCACTTTCACACCCTCTCTCAAACTCACTCTCTATTTACCTCTCTCTTCCCTTGGTTTTCTCTTACTTTCTCCCCTTCCCTTTCATTCTCTCTTTTATCCTCTGCCTATCTCCCTCTCCCTCCCTTCCACTTCCACCCTTTCCCTTCCATCTCCCCATTCCGGTCTCTTCCCTCCCACAACCCTTCCTCTTTTCCCTTTTTTGTGCCATCAGAGGCCCTAACTTGGGGCCCACTGCATGGCACAGGCTGCAGTGGCCATGCCCAGGGGACACTTGTCTCCTGTGCTGGCCATTGGGGTGGTGGGCAGGACTCCTGTCTTTCCTAAGACAGGAGTCATGTTTTTGCTGGTTGTGCACCAGGAAATGGCGCTTGTCTGGTTAGAGGTCTAACCAAGCTAGCGTCATTTTTTGACACACATCCCCCTCCTTCCCTATCGCCACCCCCACCCGGCTAGCATCTTTTTTAAGACGCTAGCCCAAGTTTAGCGCCGGTTTGCACCATTCCTTTAATAAGGCGCCCAGCTGGCAGTGTGGAATGGCGCTGCGGAATGGCACATGCCGGCACTATACTTTTTGTGTTTGTGCAGTTTTGTGGCAAAAAGTATAAATTTGGGCCTTAGTTCACACAGAAACTTTTTCTCCTTAATGAACACATGAGACATGCTCTTCTTAGGTCCAGCATAGGCCATTCTGAGTAGTTGTAAGTTATAAAATGTTTTCAGGGCCGGGCTGGGAGCCCACAGTTCTCCTGGCAATTTTTGTCAGACCAGCCCCCATACACTACATAACTGGCGAGTGCAGTGAGAGAGCCTGACCACTACAAGGATGGCTGGGGGAGGTTCGTCCCCAAGAAAATTTGAAAGAAATTGCAAAAATGGTGCATTCTAAAAGTTATTTTTCAATAACACAGTTGTTAGGGTTGTATTTACTAATTATCATTTATTTCTACCCAAAGAAACCCTGTTTAGCAACATTAGGATAGTAAAAGACTAGGAAAAAAACAGAACTTCCTAACCTGTATCATGGAGTTTACGTGTAGCTCCTTGATGTCAGTTCGTAGTTCACTGTGCTACATCACGATTGTAACTTATGAACTGCAAGTAACAAAAGGGTCTCTATGACAAAACCAGTAACCCACATACCAAAAAAGTACAGTTCTGTGATCTTCATGGTACACTTTCTTTGCATTAAGCATGTAACCCTTTGTGCTACGTTACATGAGTCAAACCTGTTAGTAGGCAAAACTCCAATCTTCCTCCAGCAGGAATAGTAATCACCAGCGTTATCTTGACAAATGTATTATTGTCTGAAAACTGTTTGATTTGGCACACGGCCATATTTCCAGACTCCTCTTTGCCACACTGCTGCTTGCCCCGCCAGGCCCTCCAGCTGGCTGGAGTCGTAATTACCTGGTTCTAAGGCTCCCTTGAGAAGAACAGGTGTCCGGCACTCGAGAGATCCACCAAGATGGCCACAGCAGCAAATCTTTCCGTCTTCTATCGCCACCATTGACAATGATGGTTTTTCATTCTGTTTATCAACAATAACTAGATTGCCTCAGATTGCTTCCACTAACAGCCGTACAATTCCCTCCCTCTGGTGAATCCACTTTCCCACATAATTGTCCTGTAAATAAGATTGATTACATCCTACACAATTAAGCCACCCACTCTTGTACCCATTAATTAATTTCCAATTGTTTTCTGCCAGGCCCCAATTATCATTCAGTCCTGAAGAGAATTCTATGGCCCTCATTACAACCCTGGCGGACGGTGTTAACTTGGCGGTAGCACGGCCAACAGGCTGGCGGTAACTACAGGCAAATTATGACATTGGCAGTTTGGCTCATGCCAAACCTCCAATGTACCACACTGTCCGCCACAGATGTCTCCAGCCCGACTGCCGTCACTAGTCCGCCTGTGGGATAATGACCCCGCATACCGCCATGGTTTTGGTGGCGACTGTACCACCACGAAAACCATGGTGCTAGGCACTGGCACTGATAGGGGTCTCCACCACCCCCCTCCTCCTTCCCACAGTCATCCCCCAACAGCCACGGCACCCCTACCACCTCCCAAAGCTGATAGGGCCTCCTCCCCTCCCCCACCACCCCTACTCACTTATGGACACACCACACATACACGCGCATACACCACACATACACGATACACCTCCTGACACACACCACACACCCACATTCATACTCGCACTCACACACCCCGTCTATGCACACACAGTCACACCCCTATTAACGCACACACCACACAACACCCCCCACCCCCTCTCCTGTCGGACGATCACCTTACCTGTCTCAGTGGTCGTCCGGGAGGGAACGGGTTCCATGGGACCTGCTCTGCTGCCAGCACCCCGTCACCACAACCCCGCCATGCCGAATACTATCACGTAATTCGGTGGGCGGTGTTGTGATGACGTGGCAGTGACGGTGGAGCAACCACCACAGCACCGCCGACCGCCAGTATGGCTGCTGGCGACTCTCTGCCCAAATTATGGCAAAGAGTCGCCAGCAGTCATAATATGGTCATCGGAGGACCGCCAACACTGGCAGTCTTCGGTCTGGCAGGACTTTGGCGGTCTTCACAGAAGTCATAATGAGGGCCTGTATCTCATAAAAGAATTTGAAATGTCTTCGACAGCCTAACACACTAATTAAATTGTTGTTAAAAATTACTCAAATGTGTGTTTTGGAGTTACATGCATGAAGGTTGTTGCCAATTGTTAGTGTAATCTTTTCACTTTTATGTGATCACTGGGACGCTGCACCTTCAATATATTTTTTCTATATAATTTTGTCTCGCACCATTTTTGTATCATTGCATATTTGCATGTTGACAATGGAACATGGTTTATGCATAGTCTCAGTAACAATCCTCACACCAAATGTTGAGAGATGTGTTTTCAGTTTCTGCATTCATTGAGTGCTCTGAGTATACCTTGGCGAATTCATAAATTTATGAGCTATGTTACACGGGCAAACCGCAGCTGTGTTTGACATTGATTGTCATGGTTTCCTCTGGTTTAAGGGCTGCCTTTGATTTTTGTTCAATTCTCTAAATACAGTCTTGTGACTGGTTACAGTTTGATGAAAAGGGTAATTCTTCACAAACATGACCCAACCTTTGTTCCTCCTCCTCAATTCTGAGGTGGGTAAACTGTCAGTTTTGCAATCGCTGTGTCTCCTCTGGCTCTAGTTTAGGAAAACTTACTCCAACAGCAGAGGAGGAGGTTATAGTAAAGCCAACAGCCCTTGGCCATATTTGGAGCGAATCGTGTGATGCTTTTTTTCTGTCTGTCACAGCCAAAAAAAATGTAAAAAATGATCCATCCTACTCTCTAGTGGGGTCATTAGTTATATATATTTTTTTTTAAACTTCAACTTTTGAGTTTGAAAAACAAAGGATTTGGTGCACAGCCATTACAACCAATGGCAGCCCACTGTCAAATATTGTCAGGCTTTAGAGGAACAAATGTGACAAATGTTATATTAAAGCTTCTGAGATCACTGCTAGGATGACGTGATCTCTAAATCTAGCACATCATAATGTCCTCTTTCATCTTGATATACGCGCACTCACCCATCAAACTCTAAATCAGGCAACTAGGCTTAGCTTGATTGTGCCCTTACTTTTTTGAGATAGCACATTTTCTAATTCTTTCTAATTGTTTATCTTAACGATCAGGTTCCTGTTTCAATCTGCAGCAAATCTTGTACTCCAGGATACAGAAAATCACTTGTAGAGGGGAGACCGAGGTGCTGCTTTGAGTGCGTCCTGTGTTCAGAAGGAAGATTTACCAACCAAACAGGTGGGTCATTTCAATTATGTTCAGATATTAACAACTGCGTTTTTTAGTGGACTTCTTTCTTGCAATTGTTTTAAAAAATCTATGTCACCATATGGTCTTTTTAGGCTGCTCTATAGAGTGACGCTCGTGAGAAACCATTCCCTTTAGAATTATAGTTTACATCCTGACCAAATAATTCCTTAAGAGAAAGTAACAATTAAAAGTGTGCTTGGGGATATAAAAGAGTAACACATGGCAAACGGTAGGTAGTGAGACCACTAGTTCACACCTCAATACAGTCACAGGTGGGGTACTCCCTAATCTCCCAAGGGATATGATTATTGGGAATGACACAGCTCATTATGACTCCTTCAAACACACACACCTTACACATAAACCCCTAGACGGGGATCCTCTGTTTGCCTAGGAACAGCTGGCAAGTACCTCATGGAAGAACTTAAAAAGAGCCCTGTCTCTGATTGGCAGTCAGTTGCCAATCTTCCCAAGCAGGGACCCTCACTCTAGTCAGGATAAGGGAGATACACCAGAGGATAACCTCTGCTCACCCCCTTGGTAGCTTGGCACATTCAGTCTTTTCACAGATGCAATGTGTAAAGTAGTTGTACAATCACACACAGTAACACAGTGAAAACACCACAAAAACTCTCAACACCAGGTGAGAAACATAGCCAATATTTATCTGATTAAAACAGGATCAAAACAACAAAAACCTGACATACACAAGCAAAGTTATGAATTTTAAAAGGTTAAACTTCAGTATAGCACTTAGAATGCTTCAATTTGGTGTTACCATGGCATCATGACAGAGTCGTTACCAACAACCCAACCACAATGGTGCCAATTGCGGAGTCGCACGGACCCCCAGGTGCAGTACCTTGTGAAAATGAGGAAACAAGCCGGTGCACAGAATCGGAGTGGTTCAGGTTCTGCGGAGTAGAGGAGCAGAGGCGTCAGTACAAAGCATCGGGTCCTTGCAGCAGAGCAGTGCAGATGAGGTGGCATCTGTGCAGAGCGTCAGTTCCTTGTGCTCCAGCTGGGTTGATGTCCAGCGGGTCAAGATGTGGTGGGGGGACTTCATGGGGTCGTGGTCACACCACAGGGCTGCAAGCGCCGCAACGGAGTCGGGTGACATGGATATCAGTGACACAACACTCAGGACTCAAGGGGCGTCAGCTGGGCTGTAGTGGGGTTAGGCCTGCGATGTCAGTCAGGTTGTTGCACTTCATCGGGGACAACGGCTTCGGTTGCAGGCGGAGTGGCAAGGTCAGGCAGCGGCGTTAGTCCAGGCGTCGTCCAAAGTCGGTGCAGTTTATCTTGGTTTTCAACCAGCTTTCTCTGGCAAGGCCCCCAGAAACTGGAATAGGCACCAACGTGCGAGTTAAAGTTCACAGTAAGTGAAGCCAGAGGCTGGCAGGTAAAGTATTTGCTGTCCCTACGATTTTCTAACAGGAGACAAGCTCAGTTCAAGCCCTTGGAGAAACGTCACAAGCAGGATACGCATCAAAGTCTACTCTTTTCCTTTCTAAGGCAGAAGCAGCAACTGCAGGCCAACCCATCAAAGCACAAACCTCATAGGGACAGTACTCCTCCTCCAGCTCTCAGCTCGTCTTCTTGGCAGAGGTTCCTCTTGATCCAGAAGTGTTCTAAAAGTCTGGGGTTTTGGGTCCACTACTTATACCCATTTATGCATTTAAATTTGGCAAACTTCAAAGGAAAATCTCTGTTGTTGACAAGATCTTGCTCTGCCCAGCCTGGACCCAGACCCACACCAGGGGGCAAAGACTGCATTGTGTGAGGACAGGCACAGCCCTTTCAGGTGCAGGTGTCAGCTCCTCCCTCCCCACTCTAGCCCAGGAGACTCATCAGGATATGCAGGACACTTCCCAGGTCCCTTTGTGTACTGTTCAGAGGGAATTTACAAACAGCCCAACTGTCAGTTTGACCCAGCCTTGGATTACACAGGCAGTTACAGGCACAGTATGGTTAAGAAAGAAAATGCCAACTTTCTAAAAGTGGCATTTTCAAACTGACAATCTAAAAATCAACTTTACCAAAAGGTGTATTTTTAAATTGTGAGTTTAGAGACCCCAAACTCCACATCTCTATCTGCTCCCAATGGGACACTACACTTAAAATATATTTAAAGGCAGACTCCATGTTAACCTATGGGAGAGATAGCCCTTGCAATAGTAAAACAACGAATTTGGTAGTATTTCAGAATCAGGACATGTACAATACACCAGAACATTTCCTACCTTTTAAATGCATTGCACCCTGCCCATGGGGCAACCTAGGACCTACCTTAGGGGTGCCTTACATGCACAAAAAGAGAATGTTTAGGCTTGGCAAGTGGGTACATTAGCAATGGTTAGTAGTGGTCAAGTACTGAGAATCCTTAAGCAAACAAAAACTGTTCAGAAAAAATAGGAAGAAGGAGGCAAAAAGTTTGGGGATGACCCTACAAAAAGGGCCAGGCCCAGCAAGCACTTTATTGGGTTTGTCATATTAGCCCTGGAGGGAGGACACTGATTTCAAGAGGTCCCAAATGAATTATCTCCTTTTGCAAAACGCCTGGGAGCAAGCCAAATAGAGACTGATCACGAGGTAGGACTACATTTTCCTATGAGGTAGGACTGTATTTTCCTATGAGGGGCGAGTTGCTTTCCAGGAAAGTTCATGCTACAGCCACGTTACAGTTACTAGTGCCTAAATGCTTTCAGGAACAGGTGTTTTTTTTTGCACACAGCCATTTGTTAGTGGCACATTTAAGACCAAAAGGGACTGTTTTTTTGTTTTTTTTTGCGCTCTTTTACTAGCCCGTGATATTTGGTCACATTAAAAAGTATTGTAGAGAATCTTCTACTTGCCAACTGAATTAATCCCTGTAAAACTCACGAAGACTCTATCCAGCAAATGCCTCTTATTAAAATTCCATTCCAAAGGGTCAGAATGGATTTGATTAGACCGTTACTTCCATCCTCAACGGGATACAAAGATAAGTTTGTTTTGGTAGATGATGCCACATGATATCCTGAAGCCATCCCCAACACCAGTCAAAAAGCTGTACCCGCTAATAGACATTTTTCTAGAATAGGGATCAAAAAGAGATGAGATACTTACTCATCAGGAAAGTCCCTTTGTTTCAAAATTAATGAAAGAGGCATGTTGAGATAGAGATTAAACAGTTATAACCATGGGCTTACCATCCCCAGGCAGACAGGTTAGAGGAGAATTACAACGCTACCCTAAAACTGACCTTAAAACATCTGTGAGAATGAGGGTCACAATTGGGATCAAATGCTCCTCTTGGCCTCATTTGCTAATCGGTGTCAATCCCACAACAGTTTATAATTCTCTTTGTTTAACTTACTGTTTGGTCGAAAGCCTAGATCGTTGACAGAGGCGACAAAACAAGCCTGGGAAGAACAAGAAGTGGAAAATAATGTCTTAACAGAGTATGACTCCAATTACAGAACACAACTGGAAAACTTAGACAGTTAAAGAAAATGTGAGAACGCAGCACATTTACGATGACAAAGCTAACTGAAAACATTTCAACTTGGTGATTGGGTATTCATACTTATTCCCCTCAATGATCAAAAACTGTTTGCTAAGTGGCAGACCCTTTTAAGATACACAGGAGAGTAAACGAGGTGACCTTTCAACTTGAGTTGTGAGGGGAAAAAACGAAAGTCAAATTTTCCACATTAATGTTCTAAACACTTCATTTTTCAAAGAAAATGACAGCAATTTTTGTCCCAAATGACAAATGAAGGTGACGAGAATCCCATTTTCTTGCTTAGTAGGGAACAGCTTCGTCAAAAAGGTGTTTCTTACCATCAAGTGGGACATAGAATAACTCAATCCTTACCTAGAAGGAAGGGAGCTCACCTTATTTACAGATCACACACCCCGCATCTGACTGACCAACAATAACGGTAGCTATGCCTAAGTACTTTACTGGTTCCTCTCTTTACAATCATACCTGTTTTGGATATGAGACAAACGGGGTAAACAGAACAGAAGATTTATAGACGGAAGGTGTTTGACGCAGACTTACCTGGGTTGTTAGGACCGGTTCTGTAATGCACTTCTCGTGCTCACAACCTGTGGGAAACAGAAAGTACACAGCATTCGAAGGGGAAAAAAAGACTATCTAAAATGAAGAATAGGGAAAGCGTGAGGGGATAAAGAGGGAAAAATGATTATAAAGACCTGAAGGCAATCCTCCGGTGAGCGAAAGAGGAACCAAAGCAATGGAACGCCAGGGAGAACGCTGACAGGGCATCTGCCATCGTTATCTCACATCTAACTACCAGAAGACGCCAACTGGAGGACGTCATTTCGAGACCAAAGATGGAACTCAGATAGCACGAAACAAAGGAGTTTAAGGACCTCGATTGGCTCAAGACACAGGGAAGAAGGCAGACATTGCACACCGACTTCTCAACGTCCCAGACCAGCTACTGCCCAGGGGAGCGTCGAGGCGGCACATGTGTTTACCCGGGTGGTTCTGGGCACAAAAGACATAAGAGGGGAGTTGGGGTGCAGGGCGACGCAGAATCCTAATAAAGTCGAAACTACAAAACACAATGAAGATGAGGGAAGGGGGAGAAAGTTAGAGACAGAGAATGCTAATAAAAAAGATAAGGGTGACAAACAATAATATAATTTTCAGATTTTACAAGACGCAGAACAGTAAATGTAAAAAAATCAATAAAACAAAATGGAAGGACAATCCTTTATCCCTTACTAGCAGTTTCATCTTTTTTGACTAGCTCTTTATTTCTTTTTACTCATGCATACCTAGTTTTCTACCGAAGGTCCTACCGCTCAAAGAAGGCATCTGTAGGGGAAAAGATTCTAGGCAATAACCCCACAGAAAAAGAGAAGAGGAAGAACACCTTACTTTATTGGGCAAGGATAACTTGGGAAATTCTAAAGAGACAATAGAAATACATGATTATGGCCCTCATTACGAGCCAGGCGGCCGGCGGTAATTTGGAGAAAGGCACGGCCAACAGGATGGCGGTACCTTTTCCCAAATTATGACATTGGCGGTTTGGCTCAAGCCAAACCGCCAAATTACCACTCTGTCTGCCAGGGTGGTAACGGTCGCTGGGCTGTAGACTTCAGTCTCCAGCCAGGCGGCCTTCACAATCGCACCCTCAGGATTATGCCCCCGCCTACCGCCATGGTTTTAGTGGCAAGCGTACCGCCATGAAAACGTTGGCGGTAGGCACTATCAGTGCCCCGGAATTCCTTCCCTGGCACTGATGCGGGTCTACCCTCCCCAGAGTCCTCCCTCCCCCTCCCTCTCCTGCCCCCACACATTTACACACCCACACATACACACTTCCACCCACGCATGCACACATACATACCCACACACTGCAACACACTCTAACATACATTGTCGCCGACACGCATTCACAACACACAACATACACACACACTCACATTCAGTCATTCACGCACTCATTCAATACGACTCACACCCGCATGCACGCATACAAAATCAGACACCCCCCACACACACACACAAAACACCCCCACACACGCACACACCACCTCTCACCCCCCTCTCCTGTCGGAGTACCCTAATTACCTGCTTGCAGGGGTTCCTCCGGCAGGAGAGGGTACGTGGCGCTGCTTCCAGCAGCAGCATCCACCAGCAAAACACCGCCAGGCCGTATCATTGCTCATGATACGGTCAGCGGTGTTTTGCTGGCGTGGCGCTGCTGCTGACAGCAGCTCCACCCTACCACCGTCCGCCGCCATGACCGTCAACAGTATTCCGCCAGCCTTCTGGTGGAATTCCGTCTACGGTCATAATGCGGGTGGGCGGCTGGTAGCCACGGCGACGGTATGTTGGCTGCTGTCACCGTGGCAGTAGGCACTCAATACTGCCAATTTTGTAATGAGGGCATAAGTTACTATCTTTTTCCCATTTTGGTTAAAACATCATAAACCAATTATAAGAGCTCTGGCTTTTTCAAAGGAGAAACTTTTTTATATTGAATATTATTCCTTACCCTCCACAGGTACTGTGAGTCTTTTTAGATTCTCCGATCTTAGATTGGAATGGCTGGTCTGCATCTGCTTCAGGAATGACTAAAATGCATCCACAATTAGATCTGAATCGAATTATGATAAAAATAAACATTTGAGAAAACACTGGTATTGGAAAGCATACAGCAGTGAAATCATACTGATTTAAAAAATGGGACCAAGAAGTTTGATAGCTGTTCTAGAACTGCATAGTTAAAAGACATTGCAGATTATGTTATTTTGTACATATTTCAAATTCTTCCTTCTTCCTAGGAGTCCATTAGATACCTGATCCATTTAAAAGGGGCGAGTTTCATCACCAAAAGCTCTGTTTCTAGCACTAAGGCCCTGATTTATACTTTTTTTGCGCCACATTACCGTCATTTATTGATGCAAAAGCGGCACAAACTTAAAAAATACGATTGTATTTTGTAAGTTTGCGCCGCTTTTGCATCAAACAATTACTGTAATGTGGCGCAAAAAGAGTATAACCAGGGCCTAAATATTTATGTTTCACTGTCAATCAGAATGTGTAATCAGTATAAGATTTATGTTCCCATCTATTGTCTTCTTGCAGTTATAGAACTTCTCCAATGCCTCCACCTCAAGCATCATTTTCAATGAGAGATATCTTTTTATTGAATCTAGATACCAGAAGATGGCATTCTAGGTAAAGGCTTGCTTCCGTTTTCAAAAGGCTTGTTCTGTTTTGGAATCCCAAGAAAATCCTTGTTATTGTATCTCTTTCTTAATAATTCTGCTGATGTCACTAGTTACATGAGTACATCTTCCAATGTATAGCCAACGCAAGTTTGTGAACCTTATGGAACGTTTCTTTCACACCGGAAAGAGATTGCTAGCCCAAAATTGATGCGACTTTCCTTGGAACCATTCGATACTTCTTGAGCTTTCAGTCGAAAACTCAAAATTTAACTTCATACTGTTCAAACTCACATTTCTCAGATTTGCAGCACTGATGGTTCTAACGTAATCTGCTAAAACTTTATTGTCATATTGAAGATGTTATTTAATATTTCATGTATAAATTACAATGTTGTACAAACAGATTACTGCAAATTGAGCATGGCAAGAACGCATAATTCATAAATCTTTGACACGTGGCTGGAGCATTACATAGTTCAAAGGGCATGACCCTGGCTTTAAAGCCATCTTTCTTTCATCTCCAGGTTTGTTGCCTAGAAGATTGTAGGTAAACGTAGAGGTCTAGTTTAGCATAATTGCTGGCTTGCCTTACAGACTCTAGAATAGCCGTGATTAAGGGGAGAGTCTAATGGGCCTGGTAATCCTGTTAGCCCCACATAATATACACAGGGTCTTAGCTCTTTGGACTTTCCAGGCATGAAAAGCATTGAAACTCCAGCAAGTGGCAAAGAATGCACAAGAGGCCATTCCCTAAGTTCACTTGTGAGTATTCTATTGAGGCTTTTGCTGATTCAGACAAGACGTACATTCTATCAAAAGGTACAGTTGATCCCGATTCTAGAGAAATGGCATAATCAAGACGCCAGTGAAAAGGTACTTAGGGGAATATTTACAAGGAACTGGTGCATCGACTCTGATAGGAAATAGCCTAACATCACTTTGACACCTGTCCTGGGCAGGTGTTAAAAAATGATGCTAGAATGGCCAGGGAAAATCTTGTAAATTTCACTGCACCATTTTTTGGGACTCCCTGCGGGGGAACACCACCCTTGAATACATTATACCTGGTGCAGGTATAATTGTATTGTATTGTATTGTAATAGTATTTAGATAGTGCTTACTACCCCTGACAAGGCATCGAAGTGCTTTTCGGTGAGTAGCAAGCTCCTCCAGAATCCAAAAAGAAATAGTGGTGGATTAGTATAGGGAAATATGAGTATAGTATTAGTATTATTGTGAGTTAACTTCAGCAAAGGATATTTGAGTTTGTTATTTAGACTGGTGCTTCGATCAGGCCATGACTCAAGTGCCTGTGACTCCTGATAAACCATTCACCCGAAGGCCATAAAGAGTTAGAGGAAAAACTCTTCATGGCCCAAGCCAGATATGAAAAATGTGGTCAGCAGCCTTCAAGATCTTGCTCCATGCTACCACCCTCTCACTCCTCAGGTGAGAAATAAAAAAATCAAAGGTGACTCACAGCACACTCCGACTCCCACTGGATCTTTGTCCTTGGAACCAAAGTTGGTTGTCATAGAGCTAGATAATGCCCTTGTAAGTTGGTCTGCTCTGGTGATTCCACTGAACTCAGCCTCAGACCCACCTGAATCTCCACCGGCACCACTTCCATTCTTTCGAGACTCTTCAAAGCAAGGGCCTTCACACAATGAATTCCCGATGCCGATTCTATCCTTCTCTGATTTTAAAACTCCAGGTTTAGATCCAGCGGTATTTCTGAAAGCCATGCATTCAATCTGTGCAAAAGCATCAGCACGATCGGGCTCCCCTTCAGGCTCAGGGCACCTTACCGATTTCAAATGTTTATGCCTATGTCTCCAACACTGCTTGGCGCCATCTTACCTAGCCTGATGCCATCACCACATCCATTTGATCCAGTGCTCTGCTAATCAATGCAGCAAACACTTCAACATTGATTCTTCAAAGACACATCACAAAGCAGGTCACAAAGAGAGGCCCAAGGACTAGTAAAATAAGAAGAGTATAGAAACAGGATGCATGACATGTTTGGAACTGATACAAATCTGCTCAACCCTAAGCCAAGTGAGAGTGATGATGCTGACTAAGGGTATGAACTACAAGGACTTTTTTAGGCTAGTGGCATTGACTCTTCCCTGGAACTAGACATGGAATTTCCAGGTAGAGCACCCACAACACCAATTGTTTGTTCTAATTTATTGGCATTTTTCATTACCACAACTTCATACAGTATCAGAATAGCAGGAGACATTGTGATTCATCTTTTCCAGTGGTACATAAACAGCAACAGGAGCTGACTTAGTTATTCATTGTATATGCAACACACCTTAGGCGTAAACATCCGCCTTTTATAGTTAGTTTCAAACTGAAGCATAACACACTTCGAATCATTTTGAAGTAAAAAAGAACACCTTACCCCGCTTCCATCCTCCTAATTTAACCCCTTCGCTGCCAGGCCTTTTCCCCCTCCTGTGCCAGGCCTTTTTTTGCCTATTTGGGGCAGTTCGCGCTTAGGCCCGCATAACTTTTTGTCCACATAAGCTAACCAAGCCAAATTTGCGTCTTTTTTTCCAACATCCTAGTGATTCTGGAGGTACCCAGACTTTGTGGGTTCCCCCGAAAGAGGCCAAGAAATTGGCCAAAATACAGGGAAAATTTCGTTTTTTTCAAAAAAATTGGAAAAAGTGGCCGCAGAAGAAGGCTTGTGGTTTTTCCCCTGAAAATGGCATCAACAAAGGGTTTGCGGTGCTAAACTCAGCAGCTTCCCAGCTTTCAGGAACAGGCAGACTTGAATCAGAAAACCCAATTTTTCAACACAATTTTGGCATTTTTCTGGGACATACCCCATTTTTGCAATTTTTTGTGCTTTCAGCCTCCTTCCAGTCAGTGACAGAAATGGGCATGAAACCAATGCTGGATCCCAGAAACCTAAACATTTCTTAAACGTAGACAAAATTCTGAATTCAGCAAGGGGTCATTTGTGTAGATCCTACAAGGGTTTCCTACAGAAAATAACAACTGAAAAAGAAAAATATTGAAATTTAGGTGAAAAAAACATAAATGTGTCTCTACGTTTTACTCTGTAACTTTTCCCTGCAATGTCAGATTATCGAAAGCAAAATACCGTTACGTCTGCTGGACTCCTCTGGTTGTGGGGATATATAGGGCTTGTACGTTCATCAAGAACCCGAGGAACCCAGAGCCAATAAATGAGCTGCACCCTGACGTGCGTTTTCATTCTATACCAGGTATACAGCAATTCATTTGCTGAAATATAAAGAGTAAAAAATTGCTATCAAGAAAACCTTTGTATTTCCAAAAAGGGCACAAGATAAGGTGTTGAGAAGCAGTGGTTATTTGCACATCTCTGAATTCTGGGGTGACCATACTAGCATGTGAATTACAGGGCTTTTCTCAAATAGATGTCTTTTTTACACACTCTCCTATATTTGGAAGGAAAAAATGTAGAGAAAGACAAGGGGCAATAACACTTGTTTTGCTAATCTATGTTCCCCCAAGTCTCCCGATAAAAATGATACCTCACTTGTGTGGGTAGGCCTAGCGCCCGCGACAGGAAACGCCCCAAAGCGCAACGTAGACACATCCAAATTTTTGGAAGAAAACAGAGGTGTTTTTTGCGAAGTGCCTACCTGTAGATTTTGGCCTCTAGCTCAGCCGGCACCTAGGGAAACCTACCAAACCTGTGCATTTCTGAAAACTAGAGACCTAGGGGAATCCAAGGAGGGGTGACTTGCGGGGCTCGGACCAGGTTCTGTTTCCCAGAATCCTTTGCAAACCTCAAAATTTGGCTAAAAAAACACATGTTCCTCACATTTCTGTGGCAGAAAGATCTGGAATCTGAGAGGAGCCAAAAATGTCCTTTCACCCAGCGTTCCCCCAAGTCTCCCGATAAAAATGATACCTCACTTGTGTGGGTAGGCCTAGCGCCTGCGACAGGAAACGCCCCAAAGCGCAACGTGGACACATCCAAATTTTTGGAAGACAACAGAGGTGATTTTTGCGAAGTGCCTACCTGTAGATTTTGGCCTCTAGCTCAGCCGGCACCTAGGGAAACCTACCAAACCTGTGCATTTCTGAAAACTAGAGACCTAGGGGAATCCAAGGAGGGGTGACTTGCGGGGCTCGGACCAGGTTCTGTTACCCAGAATCCTTTGCAAACCTCAAAATTTGGCTAAAAAAACACATGTTCCTCACATTTCTGTGGCAGAAAGATCTGGAATCTGAGAGGAGCCAAAAATTTCCTTTCACCCAGCGTTCCCCCAAGTCTCCCGATAAAAATGATACCTCACTTGTGTGGGTAGGCCTAGCGCCCGCGACAGGAAACGCCCCAAAGCGCAACGTGGACACATCCAAATTTTTGGAAGACAACAGAGGTGATTTTTGCGAAGTGCCTACCTGTAGATTTTGGCCTCTAGCTCAGCCGGCACCTAGGGAAACCTACCAAACCTGTGCATTTCTGAAAACTAGAGACCTAGGGGAATCCAAGGAGGGGTGACTTGCGGGGCTCGGACCAGGTTCTGTTACCCAGAATCCTTTGCAAACCTCAAAATTTGGCTAAAAAAACACATGTTCCTCACATTTCTGTGGCAGAAAGTTCGGGAATCTGAGAGGAGCCACAAATTTCCTTCCACCCAGCGTTCCCCCAAGTCTCCCGATAAAAATGATACCTCACTTGTGTGGGTAGGCCTAGCGCCCGCTACAGGAAACGCCCCAAAGCGCAACGCGGACACATCCACATTTTTGGAAGAAAACAGAGGTGTTTTTTGCTAAGTGCCTACCTGTAGATTTTGGCCTCTAGCTCAGCAGGCACCGAGGGAAACCTACCAAACCTGTGCATTTTTGAAAACTAGAGACCTAGGGGAATCCACGATGGGGTGACTTGTGGGGCTCTGACCAGGTTCTCTTACCCAGAATACTTTGCAAACCTCAAAATTTGGCTAAAAAACATATTTTCCTCACATTTCGGTGACAGAAAGTTCTGGAATCTAAGAGGAGCCACAAATTTCCTTCCACCCAGCGTTCCCCCAAGTCTCCCGATAAAAATGGTACCTCACTTGTGTGGTTAGGCCCAGCGCCCGCGACAGGATATGACCCAAAACACAACGTGGACACATCACAGAAAACAGAGCTGTTTTTTGCAAAGTGCCTACTTGTAGATTTTGGCCTCTAGCTCAGCCGGCACCTAGGGAAACCTTCCAAACCTGTACATTTTTGAAAACTAGAGACCTAGGGGAATCCAAGGAGGGGTGACTTGTGGGGATCGGACCAGGTTCTGTTACCCAGAATCCTTTGCAAACCTCAAAATTTGGCTAAAAAAACACATGTTCCTCTCATTTCGGTGACAGAAAGTTCTGGAATCTGAGAGGAGCCACAAATTTCCTTCCACCCAGCGTTCCCCCAAGTCTCCCGATAAAAATGATACCTCACTTGTGTGGGTAGGCCTAGCGCCCGCGACAGGAAATGGCCCAAAACACAACCTGGACACATCACATTTTTTCATAGAAAACAGGGCCTACCTGTGGATTTTGGCCTCTAGCTCAGCCGGCACCTGGGGAAACCTAGCAAACCAGCGCATTTTTGAAAACTAGAAACCCAGGGGAATCCAAGATGGGGTGAATTGTGGGGCTCTGACCAGGTTCTGTTACCCAGAATCCTTTGCAAACCTCAAAATTTGGCTAAAAAAACATGTTTTCCTCACATTTCAGTGACAGAAAGTTCTGGAATCTGAGAGGAGCCACAAATTTCCTTCCACCTAGCGTTCCCCCAAGTCTCCAGATAAAAATGATACCTCACTGGTGTGGGTAGGCCTAGCGCCCGCGACAGGAAATGGCCCAAAACACAACGTGGACACATCACATTTTTTCATAGAAAACAGTGCCTACCTGTGGATTTTGGCCTCTAGCTCAGCCGGGCCCAGGGGGGGCAGAAATGGCCTAAAATAAATTTGTCCCGCACCCACCAACCCCCCTGAACCCCCGTGAGCGACCCTTGCCTATGGGGTCGCCCCCCCCCCTTTCGTGACATTGGTGCCAAAAAAAAAATCCCCGGTGCCTAGTGGTTTCTGCCCCCCTTGGGGGCAGATTGACCTACAATCGGCCAATCTGCCCCCAAGGGGGGCAGAAATGGTCTAAATACAATTTGCCCCCCAGGGGAGCGACCCTTGCCTAATGGGTCTCTCCCCATCTCTACAAAAACAAACAAACAAAAAAAATACCACAAAAAAAACAATTTGCCCTGGCGCCTAGAGGTTTCTGCCCCCCCCGGGGGCAGATCGGCCTAATACCAATAGGCCGATCTGCCCCCAGGGGGGGCAGAAATGGCCTAAAATAAATTTGCCCCCCCAACCCCCCCGGGGAGCGACCCTTGCCTGCAAGGTCGCTCCCCTTGCGTGACGGCGCAAAAAAAAGATCCCTGGTGCCTAGTGGTTTCTGCCCCCCTTGGGGGCAGATTGACCTACAATCGGCCAATCTGCCTCCAAGGGGGGCAGAAATGGTCTAAATACAATTTGCCCCCCAGGGGAGCGACCCTTGCCTAATGCGTTGCTCCCCATCTCTAAAAAGACAAATAAACCAAAAAAAAACCACACACAAAAAAATTTGCCCTGCCGCCTAAAGGTATCTGCCCCCCCCGGGGGCAGAAATGGCCTAAAATACATTTGCCCCCCCACCCCCCCCGGGGAGCGACCCTTGCCTGCAAGGTCGCACCCCTTGCGTGACTGCGCAAAAAAAGATCCCTGGTGCCTAGTGGTTTCTATTGACCTACAATCGGCCAATCTGCCCCCAAGGGGGGCAGAAATGGTCTAAATACAATTTGCCCCCCAGGGGAGCGACCCTTGCCTAATGCGTCGTTCCCCATCTCTAAAAAAACAAAAAAAAAAAAAAAAACACACAAAAAAAAATTTGCCCTGGCGCCTAAAGGTTTCTGCCCCCCCCCCGGGGGCAGATCGGCCTAATACCAATAGGCCGATCTGCCCCCAGGGGGGCAGAAATGGCCTAAAATAAATTTGCCCCCCCAACCCCCCCCGGGGAGCGACCCTTGCCTGCAAGGTCGCTCCCCTTGCGTGACTGCGCAAAAAAAAGATCCCTGGTGCCTAGTGGTTTCTGCCCCCCTTGGGGGCAGATTGACCTACAATCGGCCAATCTGCCCCCAAGGGGGGCAGAAATGGTCTAAATACAATTTGCCCCCCAGGGGAGCGACCCTTGCCTAATGCGTCGTTCCCCATCTCTAAAAAAACAAACAAACAAAAAAAAAACCACACAAAAAAAATTTTGCCCTGGCGCCTAAAGGTTTCTGCCCCCCCCCGGGGGCAGATCGGCCTAATACCAATAGGCCGATCTGCCCCCAGGGGGGCAGAAATGGCCTAAAATAAATTTGCCCCCCCAACCCCCCCCGGGGAGCGACCCTTGCCTGCAAGGTCGCTCCCCTTGCGTGACTGCGCAAAAAAAAGATCCCTGGTGCCTAGTGGTTTCTGCCCCCCTTGGGGGCAGATTGACCTACAATCGGCCAATCTGCCCCCAAGGGGGGCAGAAATGGTCTAAATACAATTTGCCCCCCAGGGGAGCGACCCTTGCCTAATGCGTCGCTCCCCATCTCTAAAAAAACAAACAAACAAAAAAACAACACAAAAAAACTATTTGCCCAGGCGCCTAGAGGTTTCTGCCCCCCCTGTGGGCAGATCGGCCTAATACTAATAGGCCGATCTGCCCCCAGGGGGGGCAGAAATGGCCTAAAATAAATTTGCCCCCCTCAGCCCCCCCGGGGAGCGACCCTTGCCTACAAGGTCGCTCCCCTTGCGTGACGGCGCAAAAAAAAGATCCCTGGTGCCTAGTGGTTTCTGCCCCCCTTGGGGGCAGATTGACCTAAAATCGGCCGATCTGCCCCCAAAGCGGGCAGAAATGGCCTAAATACAATTTGCCCCTCCAGGGGAGCGACCCTTGCCTAAGGGGACGCTCCCCATCTGTAAAACACAACAACAACAAAAATCCCTGGTGCCTAGTGGTTTCTGCCCCCCGTGGGGGCAGATCGGCCTAATAAAAATAGGCTGATCTGCCCCCATGGGGGGCAGAAATGGCCTAAAATACATTTGCCCCCCAAGGAAACGACCCTTGCCTAAGGGGTCGCTCCCCTTACGTGAAAAACAAACAAACAAAAAAAACTCCCTGGTGTCTAGTGGTTTCTGCCCCCTCTGGGGGCAGATTGGCCTCATAAAAATAAGCCAATCTGCCCCCAAAGGGGGCAGAAATGGCCTAAATATAATTTCCCCCTATGGGAGCGACCCTTGCCTAAGGGGTCACATCCCACACCTAAAAAAAAAGAAAACAAATAAAAAATAAAAATAAAAAAAAGTATCCCTGGTGTCTAGAGGTTTCTGCCCCCACTGGGGGCAGATCGGCCTAATAATAGGCCGATCTGCCCCCAGGGGGGGCAGAAAAGGCCTAAAAAAAAATGACCCCCTGGGAGCGACCCTTGCCCAAGGGGTCGCTCCCTTCTGTCAATTTCATATGAAAAAAAAAAATCCCTGGTGTCTAGTGGGGTTTCAAAAGCCGGATTGCAAGCAATCCGGCTTTTGAAACCCTCGGAGAGACTTCAAAGGGAAGGAAATACATTTCCTTCCCTTTGAAGCCCCTCCGGGCCTCCCCCACGTGATCGAAAGAGAAATGCTGAGCATTTCTCTTTCGATCGCGCTGGAAGCAGAGGGGAGGTTGTGTGATTGTCAGCGCGCGCTCGCGCGCTGACGTCACAGGGGGGGTGGGGTGGGGTCGGGGGTTGAAGGGGAAGGGATTCCCCTGTCAGCCCTGACCTAGGGGGGTGGGGGGGTGGCCCTCGGGAGGAGCGCTACCGCTTCTCCCGAGGGCAGCATTCAGGACGTAATGGTTACGTCCATGGCGCCACACGGGCGCTGCCATGGACGTAACCATTACGTCCGTGGCGGGGAAGGGGTTAATATGGTGCTGTCACTGAGTAACATAAATTTCGAAATCTGTGCACCGGGAGCACTGCAATAAGCCCTTTTACAGTGTATCTAATATGTCCATGGTCCCTGTGTATATACTCCTCTCAGAGGGTTCAAAAATGTACAGCAAACCTATCATCCCTGGTATCCTATGGCTTTTAAATTTCTATGAAGGGTCATCCTCCCAAAACACTGACAATTCCTGTGCCATCATGCTCCACAAGGGAAGACCTTCTGCTGCCCTTTCATCTCTCCTTGTCCTTCTCATGTGTGCCTCTTTTGTCCATGCCCATTCCAATAAGTCTGCTTTCCAGACTTTTATCTCAGGGGGTCAAACACTTAACCAGTGGATTGCAATGCCTGTTTTTTCCATTACAAGGCCCAACTGAGCAAACTTGCTCATACCTGACAGTAAGGCCAACACTCATTGTATGTTCAATCTCCCAACTCGTAATTGTTTTAATGTGAGCCAGTATTTCTGTCTAGTACATTTAATCACGGAACAATTCTCAGCACTCTGCACCTAACTCAGTCTGAAGATATGCTGTGTACACGTTTCTGTGAAAGTTATGCCATGTGGACATAATTATAAAGGACCAGTTTAAACCATGTGTTGAGTGTGACTTTCTATACTGTCTCATGTATTGTACCCCACTCTTTATTAGTAATGGGCTCCTCAGTGGCTTGCTGCCATACCTCTTCCAATCGAACTGACAATAGTCTATCTGAGCTTAGGGCCCAATATAAGCATGTGACTAATTTGCACCTCCTGCCATAGTTGTCAGTGTTTTTACTGTCTGTAAGGGTCCCGGAGCATCTGGAAACATAGATCACAATTCTCTTGTGGTTGCAGCAAACTTCGCATAGTGCAGAAACTGTCCATTGCCCAGTCTGAAGATGCCAATTGCACCTTGGACAGTTATAAATCGTCTCCCCAGATATAGTTCCGAGAGAAGTAAACATCATCCCTCCTTCCATTTGTCAATAGTCATTGTTTGGGCAATCTGCACAAAGAAGGGTATAATCCGAAGATCTAAATCTGGGGCATTTAGTGCTCGCTGAAATATCCGTTGTGCAACCTTTTTTCCCTAACCTACATAATAGTCGGATGAGGTGGGGGAGTGTATCAGGAACTTGAGCACCCCACATCAACAGTTCTTCCAATTGTTTTCCCTCATATGTATCAGCGAGCAGCTCCCTCTCCCAACTATTTTCAGTGTCCAGCCAGTGGACGGCATGTTGGAGATGAGCCACCAGGTAATATAGCTCAGGATCCAGGAGATCCATACCCTTGGCCCCCTTTCTCCGTAGCGTTGCCAGACCTGTTTTACATCATTTAGACACCCCCAGTAATTGCACTAGAAGCTTATCCATATCCTTAAGTAACTGTTTGAGTATTTAATACATAGGGCATTTAAGGGTATATACACATCTAGGCAACACAACCATTTTTATTAAAGCGATCTTTCCCATGAGTGACAATTGCAAGGAGTTCTAAAATTTAATACATGGTTGCAATTTGCGAATTCAAGGGCCCATATTCCACTCATAAGCTTGCTGTTTATCACAGGTGACATGGATACCCAAATATTTAAACCTGTCTGTTTTCCATGGCATGCTCACAGCATGCAATTATTCTATAGAAACAGTCCACGATGGCCCTATGAATACTAGAGTACTCTACAAATTTCACCATCACATTTGGGAGGATAGGAACTGAGTATTCTGGATGACAAAGATAGACCATGGCGTTGTCTGCATACATTGAGACAATGTGTTTGGTGTGACCCACATGGATGCCCCACCCCTGCATTACCCGTCGAACATGGCAGACCAAGGGCTCCATAGCAATAGCAAATATCAGTGGTGATACAGGGCATCCCAGTCTCGTTCCATGTTTTAAGAATATGGTTGCCGACACATACTGTCCCATCCTGACTCTCACAACTGGGCGAGTGTATAATAGTTGCACTCACTGGACGAAATCAGCACACAGCTCCCTGACTTCTAGTGCTTTCCAGATCTAATCCCACCCCTCTGAGTCAAACACCTACTTTATATCGAGAAAGGCTAGTGCGTGAACATCGTCGCCACTTCCAGGGCATGGAGAACATGTGTCAAATGGTGAATATTGCAATGAATGTTCTTACAGGGAATAAATCCAGACTGATTCATGTGGATTAAGTGTGGCAAATATGGCAGTAGTCTTGCTGCCAGCACATGGATGAGTTTTTTTTGATCCACAGTCAACAGACCGTGTCGATAAGATCCTGCCTTCAGTGCATCTTACCCTGGTTTTGGGATCACTACTATGAGCACTTCTCTCACATAATCAGGGAGTACCTTTCTCTTGAGGGCCTCACTATACACTGTTTCCAGTTTATCTGCCAATGGTCCCCCAAAGGTCTTATAAAGTTCTGCTGGTATTCCATCTCCCACTGGTGACGTGGATGTCTTTAGCACTCAGCAGTTCTTGCTTAGTCAGTTGAGCTCCTAATGTACGCCTATCATCGTGCTCCAGCTGGGGAAGTTGCAACTCAGTCAAATAGTCAGAAATCAATGGAAGGTTTTTTTTGTGTGGTGACTCATATATGCACCAGAGGTGGGCAGTGAAGATCTAATTAATTACCTTTTGTGTGGTGACTATCCATCCTATTTCATCACCCAGCGTTAAGACTGAGTTTGGCCTAGTTTTGGATTGTATTAGTCACGGCAGTAGTCACCCCGCCCTATCTCCCTCCATGTACAAACATCTACGGCTAGACTGTTGGACATGTTTACTCAATTGGTCCCATGTCGCACAGACACAATGCCGCTGTCTGTCCCATGCCGCCACCGCCTCTAGGGTATCAGTTCATGCCTGTTCAAGTATTGTCAGTACTTTTTCATCCTAAATTAATTCTTTCTCCAACATTTGTCTTACATCCACTGTCGTAGCCAGGCACTTCCCCCGGACCACCACCTTGAAGGCATCCCACTCTATTGCTCTACTACTCACAGTTTCCCAGTTATTAGTAAAATATTGAGTCACCCTCAGACAGTGTGTAGTGGAAAACCAGTTCCATCAAAGCTTCTGTAAGTCATCATAGGGTTACCATCAGGAGGCGCGTGCTAGTGAATTGGTGAGCAGGGTAGGTGAGCGATCAAATATATTCGCCCCAGGTAGGATATGTCTAGGGCTCTGTCCAGTGCCATATTTGTAATAAGAAAACAATCAAGCCTCCTGTGAGTGCCAGCGGCCAATGTGCAGCAGGAGGATGCTGCATGCACCAAGCGTCCACCAGACCCTCGCTTGTCTGCAGTTGCTGGAGGACAGATCTCATATTTGGCTTGACGTCTTGTCATGGGGACAGCTATCAAACACACTGTCCATTACACAGTTGAGATCACCTGCCACTATCATTTCTGCATCTATGTAGTCTTGTGCCGCCAGCACCACCCTACCAAAAAAGACACCATTATCAACATTTGGCGCATACACATTTTTCAGGCAGAACTCATGGCCATCCAGTGTACCTGCTAGTATAACATATCTACTCTCGTCGTCTACCTGAACTTGTGTTTTCAAGAATAGGACCCCCAGGGCTATCCATATTAGGGTGTCTTGAGCATTTCCTAACCAGGATGTGGCATGCACCTCCCTCCATCCACCTCCTCTTTAAGTATTTGATGCAATCCCCACAAACATGGGTCTCCTTGAGCAATGCTATAGACACCCAATATCTTTTTTAAGTAAGTATATACTTGGGCCCTTTTCTCAGGTTTGTTGTGTCTCCTCACATTATATGTGAGGAATTTGTAGTTTGCTTCTCTAACATGCATAATTGACATGGGTCCTGTAAGTGGACTAATCCTAGAGAGGTCTGCAACTGTTGCAGTTTCTGGCAGCACCAATAAGTGTTGGGGGTAACTTAAAACACCATAGTAAACACACACAATTCCCGGTTTGTTCCTCCCCTAGCCCTCCCCAGGCACTATTAGAACGACCCCGAGAGACAACCAACAGTCTCTGGGTCACAAATTTCACCCCATTCGCCCACCCCTGTTCCTTCAATATCTCTGGCTTAGTTAAAAGAAAGTAACACAGGAGCGTAACAATTAGTGCGATGTAGCTATGGTATTTGTAGTTACAGCCTTGTACACCAAGTCCTCCAAGAGTTGCAGGGCCCCCAGCAACCTCCATGAGGTTTGCTCTGTGGCACCTCCCATTTGTGAATACATATTAATCTGTAGTCAGGTGTCCTTGTGACAGTACCACTTCAGATATGGTGAGGACTGCAAATCGGGGGCACCTGTAGTTCCAGCCCACCCTCGGTATTGCAAGAGCTACGCAAATGGCATTGCCATGGAGTGGTTCCCCCCTCTACCCAATACTGAAAGATCTCACCAACTAAGTCTATCAGCTAGGCAGTTCGCTGGCACCCGTGCTATCACTCAAAGTGTCCAGGAGCTTTTGTAGTTGGGTGAATGAATTCTGTACGGGCACAGTCAAAGATTCTGCCTATACTCCCCTGTCTGGGCATACCAGGATGCCCCCAGTTCCTTCTTAAGCAGGGGTCGCATCACAGTGGGAAGGTTTCCCCTTGTTTCTTGTAGACCAGAGTCCTCCTCATCTTGGTGCTTCTCACTGTTCCTGGAGCTGACCGATATTTGCAAGAACCTGGCGCTCATACTATTCCATTGCTGCTTTTGGGTGTTGTGGAATACATCTTTGCCATTATGCTGGATTCTCAACTTGGCTGGGAATATGAGACTGTATAGTATGTGATGCTCTCAACAGTTTTTCATGGGCATAAAGGCCCTGAAACGCAGTTTTGCACCAAATTGTTTAGCACCGGCTTGCACCATTTCTGTGCACCAGCCGGGCACTATATTTATGGAATGATGCAAGCCGGTGCAAAGGGTAGGCTAGCGTTAAAAAAAATGATGCTAGTCAGGTGGGGCTGGCAGTATGGAAGAAGGGGGTTTTGCACCAAAAAATGACATTAGGCAGGTTAGAGTATAAAAATATGACTATAACCTGCCTAGAGTCATTTTCTGATGCACAACCATCCATATCACATGACTCTTGTCTTAGAAAAGACAGGAGTCAGGCCCACCACCCCAATGGCCAGCACAGGGGACCAGGGTCCCCTGGGAATGGCCATTACACCCAGTGCCATGTAGGGCGGCCCATTTCAGGGCACTCAATGGCACTTTTAAAAAAAAAATACTAACCTGTATTTGCCTATGACAAACAAAAGACAGTGGTTGTGCAAAAAAGATTCGCACTTCCTTGAAATAACAGCTAACAGCTAAGTTGCTATAGTTATAATGCTAAATCATGTGGGTGACAAGCAATACCACACCCAGCCACTTAAGGTGCAAAATCCAGGTTGAGAAACAACCCATTCTAATAACATCAAGTATCATGGCACACCACTGAAAAGTCCATAAGTCAGTCCTTTGTGTAGTAGACAAGAATCATCTCAACGCAGTAAAATTCCATCAAGAGAAATATTTTTAATTCATTGGTTAAATTGTACATCTCTGGTGTAGACAACAAGTGTTCCATGTGCGCAAGACATCCTTAAAAGGAAAATACAGCTGACACGTGTTTCGTCAAAAAGAATTCTTCAAGGGCAAAATACCACGAAAGCGCCTCTTCAGAACGATATAAAGATGGATTCAAATGTCCTCCAAATGTCTTATCATGTCAGCAATGCATCAACTTCAAAGCATCAAAAATGTAATAATGTAACAACCCTGATAAGCCGTCATCATGTGAGCATAGACGGGTGCTGCACAGGATGACGACGGCTTATTAGGGTTGTTACATTATTACATTTTTGATGCTTTGAAGTATTTCCTTTTGCCTTCTAAATATTTTGACCACTTTGCACAACCTTCGCACACATTTACACTGAATTTCAATTGTAGCTGGAATAAATGACCATTGTTCTGTGTGCTCTGCAGAGGCGACAACATACTGACTTAGCTGTGCCTTCAGCCTCACCACTAGCGCTCTCAAAGCCCCTCATAAACACCTGGCACAAGTCAAAAAGACGCATCATGCAAGAGTAATAAAATGCACAAAAAGAAATACAGAAACAGAGTATGATGAAACAGCTAACTCTCTTTGCAAATGTAACATTAATTAAAACTTGAATAAAGAAAGGAATAAAATCACTGACACAGATTATCTTAACGTTTTTAACACTCATTGTTCGCAAATCAATCCATGTTTTTGGCATTGATGTTAAGGGCATGATGATAGGGCCAATTTTAACCCATACAGCAGATAACTGCCTTTTCTGTAAGCACATATTTCTAGCTTTGAGCTTGGTTCGGATATGTGGGTAAACTTTGCAAGGGAAATCACAACCCTGCCTGTCTTCTGGAGCAATTTATTGGAGGAACAAATACAGCAGCTCCACTTCGGAAGGGGCCAGCAATCTGCAACCAGGACCTGGGGTGTCAAAGTGGGGGAGGTTAAGGTGACAAGGGGTCTCAGCACAATCTAAATAACCCAGGGTTAGCATTATAACAATTACCATTACCAAAACCAAAGCACTAAGCTACACATGCTTGCATTCAATCCTACTACATGACAAATGGGGAAAGGGTGGGATCTATGCCTATGATTGACAGATGGCTGCCCTTACGCAGGGATGAAGACTCCATCGTTCACAACCATGATGTTAAAAGCGTAACTGGCCTTTAGTAAATACTGCCTTAGACCACAATGGAAATTAAGGGCTTTAGAAATCTAAGCCCTGCATTGTGCGCAGTGTAGAAAGTTGATTTAATGCCTGGCTTCTGTCTCCTATTTCAAAGCGAGGCGGGGCTGGCTGCCTGGGACAGACAGCCCAGACTTAAATGCATCGATTTGTTTAGAGATGCGATCGTATCTCTAAACAAACTGATCCATTTAAATTTTTTTATGTAGATGTGGAGGAATTTCAGAGGGGCGCAGCCCCTTGGCCCTAGCGGAGAAACCACCCCTGCATCTTTTGACTCTTAATTGGAATGACACATAAAAAAAACTCATATGAGCAAAACAAGACTCCGTAGCCAACTTGCACCATTTCCGGGTCCCTGCAGTACCTATCTGAAATTTATTTTTTAAAAACTTTTTCTCACTAAAATTTATATTTTAAGAGCATTTTGTATCAGTTACTTCATTAGACCTGGAGTTTTAATCACATTTGTTTTGCAATCATGGTGTGGTCAATTATGACTTTTTGTTAAACTATCAATGGTATGGCATGTCATAACATGTTGACAAAAACGTGTATTTTCAACACAATTTAATAGTGTATAAGGGTATGTGTTAGTCTTGGCATACTTGGAGTGGTCTTCCCTAACTTTTTGCCTCTGTTCCCCAGGTTGCTGATGTGTGCTGACTCTTTTTGCTGTTTTTGTAACTCTGTGCACTTTACCACTTCTATCCAGGGCTAAAGTGCAATTACTCCTATATAAAATGTGTATGTAATTGGCTTTCCATGATTGGCATATTTGCTTTACTAGTAAGTCCCGAGTATAGTGCTCTAGAGGTTCCCAGGGCCTGTAGATCAAATGCTACTAGTGGGGCCTGCAGCACTGGTTGTGCCACCCCCTAGTAGCCCTGTAAACATGGCTCAGACCTGCCACTGCAGTGTCTGTGAGTTCAGATTTAAACTGCCAATTCGACTTGGCAAGTGTACCCACTTGCCAGGCCTAAACCTTCCCTTTTTATACATGTAAGGCACCCCTAAGTAGGCCCTGGGTGGCCCCATGGGCAGAATGCAGTGTATGTAAAAGGTGGGACATGTACCTATGTGTTTTACATGTCCTGACAGTGAAATACTGCCAAATTCGTTTTTCACTGTTGCCAGGCCTGTCTCTCTCATAGGTTAACATGGGGGCTGCATTTAAATATGATTAAAGTGTAGATTCCCTTTGGGAACAGATAGACATGTGGAGTTTAGGGCCTGAGTTCACAATTTAAAAACACATCTTTTAGTAAAGCTGTTTTTTAGATTGTGTGTTTGAAAATGGCACTTTTAGAAAGTAGGCATTCTCTTGCTTAAACCATTCTGTGATTTGGGGATTCCCTGTCTGGGTCACTTTGACAGTTGGGCTGCTTGCACCTCTCTCTAGACAGTGACACAAAGAGGGCTGGGGTGTAGCCAGCATATCCTGATGAGCCATCTGTGCTGGAGGGGAAGGGAAGAGTAGTCACTCACACCTAGCTGGGATGTGCCTGCCCTCTGACAATGCAGTCTCCGACCTCCTGGTGTGTGGCTGGGGCCTGACCAGGACAGAAAAGGATCTCACAGACTCTTGAGACTTTACTTTGAAGTAGGCCCACTTCAAAGGCAGAAAGGGGTATAAGAAGAGCACCCCAAACCCCAGACTTGAGATTACTTCAAGGATTCAAGAGGAACCTCTGCCTGGAGAAGAGCTGAGGAGAAATGCTGCCCTGCCAGTGACTGTGTTTTGTGGAGCTATCCTGCAGTTGCTGCTTCTGCCTGTGCAAGGGGACAGAGACTGGACTTTGTTGCATTCCTGTTTGAGAAGTGACTCCAAGGGCTTGGGGTAGAGCCTGCTTCCTGTTTTGAAGCCTCAGGGACAGCAACCAGACCTGAGTCTACTTGCTGGGGACTCTAGCTTGCCAGAGGGTGCCATTCCAGTTCCTGGACCCATGGAAGTGAATTCCTGGAGAAAAAACAGTCTACCGACATCAGAAGACGCTGTCTGACTTCGTAAAGGATACTGCTGCCCAGAACCACAACGCCGCTTGCCCTGAGGCCGTGGGCCTCGCTGAGTGCAAATCTGACGACCCTGTGAGCTGACATCACTACCCCGGAACTGCAATGCTGCCTGCCCCGAGGCCATGGACTTTGCTGACACCAGAGTGTCCTAAGTCCAATGTCCGTGATGATCTGACACCATTGCAGCGCCTGTAGCCCTGTGATGTCATCTCGACCCCGTGAGGTCACCCCAAAGCATCATAACTCCGCCTGGCTTCGCATCTGCTGGAACCAAGCGACCAACTTCACATCCGATGCCGCCTCATCTCCACCGCTCTGTAGGGAGGAACCAATACCACTGTGCGTAGCCGCAGCTTTCCTGCCCCGTGGCACCAGAACCGACGCCGCTTCGGATCCAGCGAAGCCGCTCTCCCCGACTCTGTGCACCGGCCTGTTTTCTACTTGTTCTAAAGGTACTGTACCTGTGGGTCGACCGACTTCGTGAACTATGCCGTTACAACGCCCTATTTTACCAACTTGCAGTGTTTTCACCTCAGATCAGTTTTCTTGCTTTTAAGTGTTAAATTCATATTTTTACCTGTATATTGTGGATTTATTTTTATCGTATTTGCTCTTGTTTATTTAGATAAAATATTTAATAGTTTTCTAAACCTGTGTTGTGTCATTTTGTAGTGGTTCACTGTATTACTGTGTGTGTTGGTACAAATACTTTACACATTGCCTCTGAAGTTAAGCCTGCCTGCTCGTCCAAAGGTACCAAGGGGGTGAGCTGGGGTTAACTGAGTGTGATTCTCCTTTACTATTACTAGAGTGAGGGTCCTTGCTTGGCAGGGGGTAACCTGACTGCCAACCAAAGACCCCATTTCTAACAGTATGAACAAATTTATTCTGACACTTCCAAATTCAATAATGGACTATTCTGTTTTCCTTTTCCAAATGCTTGCATAAGGTAAGATGGGAGACAGTGGGTCTTCCTAAAATACATCTGTTTCTTACTGAGCCATTCTATGAGCAAAATGCTTCTCATTTTACATTCTATTAAGTCATCGGATCAATATTGATGAAAACATTAGTCCACAGAATGCTTTGCTTTTTCTTTTTTCTCTTGCATGGCTTTCAGGTAATTTAAACAAAGTTTTATTTTTGATTTATTCAATTTGTCATGATCTTAAGATTTGCTTTCACTTGCAGATTCCGCAGACTGCATGAAGTGCCCTGATGATCACTGGTCTAGTGAGCGACGAGACAGATGCATACCAAAGTCTGTTACTTTTCTCTCATACCATGATGTTTTTGGTTTAACTGTAGCTTTTATATCTATTTTCTTCTTCCTAAATGCATCTTGTGTATTTGGGGTCTTCGTTTGTTACCGGAACACTCCAGTGGTGAGAGCAAACAACCGCGGAATTAGCTATATCTTGCTGATCACACTCATGCTGTGCTTCCTATGTGTCATGAACTTCATTGGCCGTCCCAAGAAATTGACCTGCATGTTGCGCCAAATCATCTTTGGAGTCATCTTCTCTGTGTGTGTTTCTTGTGTGCTTGCTAAAACGATAACAGTTGTGATTGCCTTCAGAGCCACAAATCCCAAAAGCAATCTCAAGAAGTTCTTAGGTCCAAAAATAGCCTACACCATCATACTGACCTGCACGCTAATTCAAGTGACCATAGGGGTTGCCTGGCTGACAACGTCTCCTTCTTTCGCAGAACACATTACTAGCCCTGCCATGAAAGAAATAATCCTGGGATGCAACGAGGGCTCCATCGTATGGTTCTACAGCATGTTGGCCTTCATGGGACTCTTGGCCAGCGTATGTTTCCTGGTTTCCTTTTTGGCCAGGAACTTACCGGACAGGTTCAACGAGACCAAGTTCATCACATTCAGCATGCTTGTATTCATCAGCGTCTGGCTGTCATTCATTCCTGCCTATGTGAGCACAAAGGGAAAGTATATGGTTGCAGTTGAAATTTTTGCCATTTTGGCCTCTAGTGCTGGTCTTCTATTTTGCATTTTTGCACCCAAAGTGTTCATAATATTTTTGCAGCCAGACAGAAACATGCATAAATATTTAATGTCAAGATCAAAATTAGCTGTAAAAAGTAAATAAAAATGTGAATTATAGTACATGTTTCAGTTCATAGTGTTTGACATATTTATGATAGAAATGTGCAAGTGTGCAAGTGATGACTTTTTCACTGCTGCTTTATAAGAACAAGATGATCCTGAAGATCTTTGCAGAGATGCAAAGTTGTATGAATATTTCACTGCTAGGTGGCAATTTGTAATACGGTATGCACTATCACCTAAGGACTGTACTTTCTACACATTTTGTAGCGAAAAAGCGAGAATGCATTCACACTGATGTTGAATGTCATAACAGTGAGAGATGACGTCTCATGAACAAGAGCATCACACTTGTCAGGATTTGCTGCAACTTATTCCATATTACTCCATGGGTATATACTGTACATTTGTGAATGATGTGCATTAATGCAACAAAACTGAATATACTATTTTTGTAGCCCTGGTGTACCTATTCTGTTACACTCATGCCTCTCAGACAATATCCCAAATTGTGGCAGTGTAACCTATTCAAGAGAAGGCTTGAATCCCAATTCTGTGTGCAAGTCACATTAAGTGCTCTATTTCACCTTGAGGTGTATGGACTTCTAACTGTAAGTATTTATCTTGTAATTAGGATCAAGGAATACCACCTATGCACATCAAACACCCCACCCCAATAAAGACTCACACAAACATGAATGGGCTGGTTCGATACCTTGTTCTTTATTCTCACAAATGGTAGTGGTACCTGAAAAAGCACAAGCTGTCAGTGATCTCACTGGCTACAAGAAATAGCTGATCCAAAAAATTAACGAATACTCACTACAGCTCATCCGGAAAGACCGGTAACACATATGACAAACATATATCTCTCTGTCACTCATCTGGTCCTTGTGGCTCTCTCTCAGATTCTCTTAATGATATTACTTCATTGGCTACTGACGGGGACAGATTCTACTCTATCTCCCGTTACCCCAGGCAGTGGCATGAGGAAACTCTAGAGGGGCCCCCCCTGCAAGGAATGGTGAGGGAGCCCCTCGCAATACACGTGCCCTTGAGCTGGCAAGCTGAGGGCCCCCTCTTTATGTATGGAAGCCTGGGCCCCCTGCATTTCAGGGGCTGTAGGGGTGTCCATTACGCCCGACCCTAGGAGTATCTTAGATCCTGGGGTAGTTAACAATAAGCAGTGACTTTGCATGGGAACATGTAAACCAGTGCAATTGTCTTTTCTCCTTAGCCTAGTAAGGGCCACTAGAAGTTAAGTTGACCTAGAGGATGTGGTTGAGAAATGTATGGTTTTATTACTTAGCTGATATTCTATTTCAGTGTCATTGGTTAGTTTGTAAGGCGGGGTGTGGGGGAGTAGGATTTGTGGCGACCGTTACCGGGCGCCATTTTTGTCTGGTGCGCACTAGCTGCTAAGGTCAGTGTTATTCAGAAGTTGATGGTCAGTATTGTCTAAAGTGGTGAGTGATTATCAAGTTTGATGTCGATGGGTTGAGTTTGCAGTACACATACAGGGTAGGAACCTTTTGAGGTAAGGTACAGGTGTAATATTGTAGGTAGTATTATCAGGTACCAGGCGAGTAATGTTGGCCCAGGACAAGCGGGTGCGCCAGGCGCTGGTAATCCTGAGGGACACTGCCACAGGGGGCAAAGACAACAGGTGGGAGAGCCCTGGGGAGGACAGCCGGCTGGCGATCATGGTTTGTTGCTTCCCACGAAGTTCAAGTGCGTGGGCAGGAGAGAGGTGTGGCCTCCGGGCGGTCTTTTCAACACCAGGCCCATGGAAAAAATGAAGCCGCAGCCAGGTCTGGGTGCCCTTCATATTTCCCAAAGGTGCAACGTGGCCCGCTGGGTGGAGGATCGGCTGAACTGGTGCTCGCCCCCTCCCTGAAATGTTAAGCTTGTCCCTACCTGGTGGCAGTCTCTCTAGGTTGGACAGGGTGGCAGCAGACTTTGCACAGGCTGTTCCAGCAGCATTACAGGGTAAAGTGTCTGCGCAGCCTGCTAGTGCAGTGACATCGCATGGCTGCGTGTGGGATCCTCTTTGTATGAGTGTTTTGGGCGGGCCCTGTAGGAGGGAGGTCCTCTGCTTTTATCCAGCCCCGGGCATTAGTGCACAGGCTGGAAAATGCTCCATCAGCAGGGATATAAAAAACAATGAGGCAAGTACCCTCTACCCCTTATGACCAGGGTAGTAAATGTGGATAGATTAATGGTCAATGCAAGGGGGAAGTAACCTAGACTTCCACGGTAATCAAGTCGTTAAAGGTAATTCCATGCGTACAAACAATGTTACATCAATAGAAATTTATTACATTACATATATCTTTGTGCATATTGTTCCAGACATTAAAGGTATATTTCGTTGGACACGTTATTCTGACGATAAGGTGTTCATTCGTCTAAATAGGTGCTCCTAGTAAAAACAGTGAAGGTGAGAGAGTGCAGGTAAGTGAAGGTGATATATACAGTATGTACAAAGGATGGTTTTTAAGAAAATTATGCACACTTTATCGTCAGAATAACGTGTCCAACGAAATATACCTTACCATCAGCAGGGAGGTAGGAGAAGGAGGCAGAAGGTGCATTTGGCAGTGTGAGGGTTTTAGCTGCATGGGGAGGGGCAGTGTTGCCTCCTTTTGAGGTTGGTGACGTGGTTTTTGGGGGGACTGTTGGGGGAGAGGCTACTGGCTGAAGGTAACAGTCTGGTAGCGGCCCCTGGAGACAGTGATTTATCAGCCTGGGTAGAGAGGCTTTTAAACCCTAGAGATGGATTTCTTGCGACATATGGGAGTGTCAGGAGGGGACTACTGGGGGAGGGGTGCTGGTGCCAGGCACCCTGTGGGGGTTTGGTTGGAAGGTGAGGTTTTCCGAGATTGGGGGTCCAGGAAGGTGGGTGTGGTGTTATAATCCTCCAGTGGTAGAGTCCCCCTCCGCAGGTCAGGGTCAGCTAGCAGGCAGCCAGGTGTTGCAGGTAGGTCCGGGACCCTCAGTAGGATCACAACGAGAAAGTCTAATATGGCTTGGGATTCTCAGCCCAAAGTCAGATCTTGTGTCGGTACGGTCAGCTCAGGTAGAGCTTTGCACTGGTTAGAGCCGGCAAAAAACAGGATCTGTGTCCACCCTGCCTAGATTCTCTGAATCTGGCCATTTCAAAGAACAGAAAAAGTACATGTATTTTGTACGTTTGCGCCACTTTTACGTCAAAAAATTATGTAAATGCAGTGCTACAAAAGTAAAAATCAGGCCCTAAATATTTTAAGACAAACAACACCGCCCTTATTTGCGTCAAGACAAAAGCAGTAAGCAAATGTCATAAAACATATCAATTTCAGTTATTTTTAAAAAATTGCTGAGATACAGATACATTGCAGGATATTTGTAGTGTATAATTATTTAAACGCACGAATACATCACTCATCTGCATGTTGCAACAAAAAAGAAAGCATTGCACAAAATCAAGTAGCTTAAAGTGTAAAGGTGCTAGTATTGTAAATATCATAATACCAGAGTTCAAATGACATCACTACAGGTTTAGAAAGCTATTTAGAAATGTAAAAAACTGAAGTGGGTAATTCAATTACTGTATGAAAGTCCACATGGTTAATCTATAGTATGAACACTATTGTATATAAATGTCGACTTTAAAAAATGTACTTGTGACATGCAATTTTTTCCCCACACTCCTGTAAAACATCTTAGTGGTGCATTTGGAGTCCACCAAGAAGCATCAATCATCAAACGTTATACTTTATATGCCATTTCAGATATGGTTGCAAAATACAAGAAGCATGAACTACATCATATCTGCCACTGAAGAAAAAGTTTAAGTTCTGCCTTGGACATAGATTCAAATGACTCCTATTTTAGTTGAAAATTATCTAGGGCAACATAAAAATGATTCCTAAAGATATTATTTTAGCTTTCCTCAATAAAAAAGTACCTCCAGAGTAATCTCTTTAAAGAATTGACATTGGATGATGCAGTGTTGTCTGAGTCATGAGTTATGTCTGAGTTTGGCTCATGATTGACTCCGTAGAGTTCTGATGTAAGTGTTAGAGCGTGATTAAGTGAATGCTAGTTTAGAATGTTGAGTTTGCGGTTACATTCAGACAAATAAAAACATGTTATATATAGTTTATATAGGCCTTAGAAACATGTTATGTATAGCTACACAACTGGCAACAAGATAGGGAATAAGGAACCCAAAGATCAACAGTGTACTCACAGGTAGTTTGCTGTGGTCCAAGCAAACTGATCGTAAGTGCCACACCAACCTCCATCGAAGTGCAGAATCGAAGTTTGATGTATGTGGAGTCAAAACGCAACTCCAACTGGTGTGAAGCACTTGAAGATAACAAAAGCTTCACTGATAAGTCTACTCAACTTTGGCTAAGAACCTGCTGGCAAAGCCAGAAAGAAAGGTACTGTGCTACTACTCAGCATAGAGCTACATCATAATGAGTGAGAACGCTAATGGCAGAGACAAACAGGTACAGAAAAGAAGTGCTGAAAATTGCCATAGTCAAATATGAGTAAAATACACAAAGGCGGTGGCTGACAGAATCATTGATGATAAAGCATACTGTTTTTGTACTTACCAAAGCCTCGATAAGAAGAGCTCTACAACCTCAGCAGTAGACAAAGAACCCAGGAGGTTGTGCTTACTGAGCTGTCTAATACCTGAAGCAACACACCACCAGCTGCTGGGTGGGAGCTCAGAACAACTACAGAGGTCTCTAAGATAGTGATGGACTCCAATGGAGAACCAGCAAGAGGTCACAGTTCCACAGACTTTCTAAGACGACCCAGAGGCCAGCACATCACAGGGCCCTAGAGATGACACGGATGAAGCAGGTCCTAGTGGACAGCAGACAGTTTCGGAGAGAACTCCATTCTCAGTGTCAGCCAATCCTGGAAACAGAATGCCACGCATTCCTGAAATCACCATAATTCGATGCCACTAAAAAACAGAACATTGGCGGCAGATGGACTCCTTGGATAGAGACATTTGATGATTTCAGTAATGCAATAGAAGAAACCGATAACAAGAAGATTATCAAGTACCTTATGAATCTTGCTGGTGAGGATATAAGAAGTTGTACAAAAAATGCAGCAAGCTGATGAAGATATGTACTGTCAAATCAAAGAAGCCTTGAATCTCAACTTTAATCCAATGTCGAATGCAGAATAACAAAGGTGAAACCATAGATGAATTTGTTGAGAGGCTGGATACGCTCATCAAACACTGTAAGTTCAATTAACTTAATGATGAGAAAGCAATATGTATCAGAGTTATTGAAGGATGCCTGTCAGATTCATTCAGATGATGAATACTGAGAGAAACTCTTAGTCTGGAGCTCTTAGTCTGGAGCTGAAGTGTGTGCCTATCGACAAGCTGCTGACACAAAGGCCGGAGGTGCTCAAAGGGAGTCAGTCATGAACCTGAAAAGTAAGCAGCAGCACAAAGCTGAAGGACATAAAGTGATGTCTCCATAGAAAAAGAAGCTCTGTTTCAAGTGTGGACACAAAAGTAAATGTCTTGCCATTGGACAGATGTGCAAAGGCAGTGGGAAGGAGATCCATTTTGTAATGGTTTGCAAGTGGAAGGAAAAAGTAAGTGTCTTAGACCTGGCATCCTTAGCGTGGTCTCCCCTGTATTTTTTGCCTCTGCTTCCCATGGTTTGACTGTGTGCTGGACTCTATTTTGCTGTTTTTGGTCCTAAGGGCACTTTACCGCTGCTGACCAGTACTAAAGTGCAAGTGCTCCTGTGTAACATGTATGGGTAATTGGCTGTCCATGATTGCCATATTTCTTTTACTAGTAGGTTCATAGTAAAGTGCACTAGAGGTGCCCAGGGCCTATAAATCAAATGCTGCTAGTGGACCTGCAGCACTGGGTGTGCCACCCACATAAGTAACCCTGTAAACATGGCACAGACCTGCCACTATTGTGCCTGTGTGTGCAGTTTTAACCTGCCAATTCAACTTGGCAAGTGTACCCACTTGCCAGGCCCAAACTTTCCTTTTTTATACACGTAAGTCACCCTTAAGGTAGGCCCTAGGTAGCGCCATGGGCAGGGTGCAGTGTGCGTTAAAGGCGGGACATGTACTGATGTGTTTTACATTTTCTAACAGTGAAATACTGTTAAATTCGATTTGCACTGTGCAAGGCCTATGTCTCTCATAAGTTAAGAAGGGGGTGCCTTTAAATAACTTTCAAGTTCAGATTCCCTTTGGGAGCAGATAGAAAGTGAGGTTTGGTGCCTCTGAACTCACAATTTAAAAATACATCTTTTAGTGAAGTTGGTTTTTAGATTGTTAGTTTGAAAATGACACTTTTAGAAAGTAGGTATTTTCTTTCTTAAATCATTCTGTGACTCTGCCTGTTTGTGGCTTTCCTGTCTGGGTCAGACTGACAGTGACACAAAGGGAGCTGGGGTATAGCCTGCATGTCCTGATGAGCCATCTGTGCTAGAGTGGAGGGAAGAGTGGCCACTTACACCTGAATGGGATGTGCCTACCCTCTCACAATGCAGTCTCCAATCCCCTGGTGTGTGTCTGGGGCCTGGCTTGGGCAAGGCAGGATCTTGTGAACAACAGAGATTTTCCTTTGAAGTTTGCCTACTTCAAAGGCAGAAAGGGGTATAAGTAGTGGACCCAAAACCCCATACTTCAGATTTCCTCAAGATCACTGTTGGATTCAAGAGGAACCTCTGCCAAGGTGAAGAGCTGAAGAGCTCAGGAGAAGTACTGCCCCTGCCTGTGACTGTGCTTTGTTGCGCTATCCTGCAGTTACTGCTTCTGTCTGTGAAAGGGGACAAAGACTGGGCTTTGTTGTGCATTCCTTCTTGAGATGAATCTCCAAGGGCTTGAGCTTGCCTCCTCTTTTGAAGTCTCAGGACCATTAAAGACGTCCTCTGCCAGCATCTGGATTCTCTGCTGAGACTCCTGCCATGCCAAGCGGTGTTCTATCCATTCCCTGTGACCTTGAAAGGTGAAGTTGGCGAAATGAGAGCTGAAATCCATGCACAGAACACGTGCAGGGAAAGTTTCGATGCACCATCTGCAATGCGGCTGATAAACGAAGTACCACCGACTTAAATCGATTATCCACCTGCATCGTGGCTGGGAAATCGATGCATTGTGTCTGGAGAAACGATGCGTAACACCCACTTGCGGCTGCTGATAACGATGCAAATCCCATGAAGTGCAGTTTTCTGACACCATGCAACTGGATTTTTACGCATCGTCCCTGGTTCTCAAAGTCATCCCGACTCTTTGCAGGTCCGAGGTGCCCTGTTCAGAAATCAATGCATAGCTCTCTTGCGAGGGAGAAAAACGATGCATCGCCAACCCGACTGAAGGACAAACGACGCCTGCCTCGCTTGTGAGTAAGGAATCGACGCATCGCTGACTTTTCCGAAGCACGCTCGCCCGTGCGGCATTATTTTTTACACAAAGCTTACTTTGTGTAAAATCAAAATTTTCGTTGTTTTCTATGGACTTTTATTCTTTTGAAAATTCATATCTTGACTTGCGTATGTTGGATTTTAGTCGTTTTGGTCTTGTTTGATTTAGATAAATATTACCTATTGTTCTAAACTGGTGTGGTGTCCATTTTGTAGTGTTTTCACTGTATTACTGTGTGTGTTGGCACAAATACTTTATACATTGGTTCTGAGTTAAGCCTTCCTGCTCGTGCCTAGCTACCAAGGGGGCAAGTGGGGGTTTACCAGGTGTGTTTCTCCTTTGCCCTGACTAGAGTGAGAGTCCTTGCTTGGACAGGGGGTAACCTGAATGCCAACCAAAGACCCCATTTCTCACAAAGTGCGTCATGGAGAGGAGACAAAATGGACTAAAGTTCCACAAGTGGCATTTCTATGTATGACCAAGGCCAAGCAGCAACACCAATTGGGATAAACCAACACCAAATAAAGCTGATCATCATCTAAATCACCAACAAAAAGTTCTTCAGTTTCAATATCAAGTAAACGCAAAGAAGATGATTGTGCAATGTTTCTATTTACTTCTGAAAAATATGTGCTTGTTGGACTGGCCGTAGTTCAAGGTTCATTTATAGTGACAATGAAACACAAGAAGACAAAAGTGCAAGCACCAGTTCATGTGCTTAAAAGTACGACGTCAAGTGTCTGCTTACTCAGTTTCAGCACAGCTGCTGAATTGGGATTGATCTCAGTAAACTACAATCTGAACGCTCACCACAGAATAGTAACTCAGTTACCTTTGTTGTTTCATGGGTTATGAAAACTTAAGACTATGAAAGTACAATTTCATAATAATGAGGATGTGCGCCCTGTTGCTCAAAGACATAGAAGAATTGCATGATTTGCATATTTGATTTACTAGTAAGTCCTTAGTAAAGTGCACTATGTGTGCCCAGGGCCTGTAAATCAAATGCTGCTAGTGGGCTTGCAGTACTGATTATGCCACCCACATGGGTAGCCCTGTAATCATGTCTCAGACCTGCCACAGCAGCATCTGTGTGTGCCGTCTCAAACTGCCATTTCGACCTGGCAAGTGTACCCACTTGCCAGGCCCAAATCTTCCCTTTCACTACATGTAAGCCACCCCCAATAGCAGGCCCAAGGCAGCCCCTTGGGCAGGGTGCAGTGTATTTAAAAGATAGGACATCTACTGGTGGGTTTTACATGTCCTGCTAGTAAAATACTTTCAAATTAGTTTTTCACTATTGCAAGGACTATCTCTCCCATAGGCTAACATGGGGACTGCCTTGAAATATCTAAGTGTAATTTCTCACTTGGAGATATATGGAGTTTGGGTCTCTCAACTCACAATTTAAATATACATCTTTTGGTGAAGTGGGATTTTGAATTGTAAGTTTGAAAATGTAACGTTTAGAAAGCAGGCATTTTCTTGCTTAACCATTCTGTGCCTCTGCCTGTCTGTGAAATACAAGTCTGGGTCAGGATGGCAGTTGGACTATTTGTGAATTTACTCAGACAGTCACACAAAGAGAGCTAAGGTGTGTCCTGCATTTCCTGATGGGTCTTCCTGAGCTACAGTGGTGGGAGGAGCTCACACGTGTACCTGAATAGGGCTGTCCCTGTCCTTACACAATGCAGTCTCTAACCTCCTAGAGTGTGTATAGGCCCAAGTAAGGGAAAGGCAGGGTCTTGCAGTCTACAAAGACTTCTCTTTGAAGTTTGGTTACTTCAAGGACAGAAATGGGTATAAGTAATGGTCATCTGAGACCAAACTTTTGAACACTTCTGGACTGAGGATATTCGGCCAGGAAGAAGCGCTGGATGCAGTAGGAGAGACTGCCACTCCGCTTGTTGCTTTGCTGTGCTGGCCTGCTGCTTACTGCTTCTGTCCTGGGAGTGCAAGTTCTGGACTTTTCTTTCTACATCCTGCTTTCCAAGGTTCTTCAAGGGATTGAGCTGAGTTTGCCTCTGTTAAGAAGTCTCAGGGACATCAAACAATTCCTCTGCCAGTGCCTGGGCTCTGTTTCTGAGAATCCTGACTTGTCAAGTGGTGCCACCTACAGTCCCTTGGCCCTTAGAAGTGTAAGCTGGTAACATGAAGGAGAAAATCCGCGCACCGACATGCTGTGGCTGAAAAATCAACACAACAGCTGAAAAATTGATGCAGCACCTGTCCTGCAGCTGGAGAATCAACACAGCGCCTGAATGCCTGTCTCAGGGCTACAGAATTGACACAGCGCCTGTTTCACCATGGCCCCATCATCACAGCGCATCTGGGTTTTCCATACATTGTTCCCTAAACATAAATTTCTCATTGACCCCGCACTGCAATAAGGAACCGAGGCCGCATGTCCTGAAGTCAAAGCATCACCTTTCCTGCGAGGAAAGAATCAATGCATCATCTCCCCTACCAGTAGGGAACCGACGCATCACCTCACCCGTGAGGAAAGAATTGATGCATCGCCTCCCCTGGGCAGTACGGAACCGACGCATCACTTTGCTTTTTCAGTGCCTCACCTTCCATGAAGCCCCATCATCTTTGTTTTTGACAAATCCCAGGTACTATGTGGTAAAAATATACAACTGTTGATTCCTATGTATTAAGATTTACTTAAACCTTTAAAAATTGATTTCTTGACTTGTGTATATTGGATTTTTGTTGTTTTGATCTTTTTTCCTTCAGATAAATATTGTCTATTTTTCTAAACTGGTGTGGACTCCTTTTGTTGTGTTTTCCCTGTGTTACTGTGTGTGTGTGTGGTTACAAACACTTTACACAATGCCTCTGAGATAAGCCTGACTGCTTGTCAAGCTAGTGACATGTTAAAACGGAAAGACCATATTATGCATCAGTCTTGGAACCAGCACACTCATCCTCATACAAGTGACAGTGAATACCAGATGTTTAAAAATGTCAAAGATGAACTTACTGACATATGATGGCATTAACCTGAGGGATTTGATAATTGATACTCTGGAGATTCTGCAACAATAGATAATTGAATTAGCCCATGAAGGACATCAGGGAATTGTTGCCACAAAATGAGCTCTCCAAGACCGTATCTGGTTTCCTTACCTCAATGAAAGTTGAAAGAGAGTTCAAGGCCGTTCATCTTTGCAACTGCCTGTCATCAAAACTATTCAACACATTTTAAGCATGTCAGAATTGCCAACGCAAGTATGAAAAAGAATTGCTGTTGAATTTTTCAGCTCTTTTTGACAAAAGACATCACCTGATAGTGATTACTCCCATTTTCCATTGATAGAACATCTTTCACCTATTACTTAAGAGAGAGTCCTCAAGAGTTTAGATGGTATCTTTGCAACCTGAGGTGTTCCTGTGATCCTAAAATCTAACAATGGTCCACCTTTTAACAGTTGAGAGGTCAATGATTTTCTCTGTCCTCTTAATGTGAAGCATCAGAGGAGTACACCTCTCTGGCCACAGGCCAATGCCCTTGTTGGACATTTCATGAGTACATTGAAAAAATGTGTTCATCATGGTGTATTAAAAAGCTCAACCCTAATGCTTTCCTGAACTGTACCATGCAAGCTTACTGCTCAACACCTCACTTGACCATAGGTGAAAGCCCTGCAACTTTAATGTTCGGGAGAGCCATGACTACCGAGTTAACTCAAAGACCAACAGAAGATCAACTACTGAAGAATAGACTCATACCAAAGACTTGGGGGCATATTTACAAGAAAGTGGTGCATCAGCTTTGATGCGCCACTTTTCTTGTGTTGCTCTATGCCCCCCTAACATCACCATGGTAGCGCTGTATTTACTATACAGCGCACTATGGTGCACGTAAGCACAATAACGTCATAATTTATAATGCTATTGTTGTGCTTTGCTGGATTAGTGCCATAAATTATGGTGCTAGACCAGCAAAGCACAGGGAGGCCCATAGTGTAGGAGGCTGGACTGGCTTGTAGTGAGTACCAAGGGGTACTTGCACCTTGCACCAGGCCCAGTTATCCCTTATTAGTGTATAGGGTGTCTAGCAGCTTAGGCTGATAGATAATGGTAGCTTAGCAGAGCAGCTTAGGCTGAACTAGGAGACGTGTGAAGCTACTACAGTACCACTTAGTGTCATATGCACAATATCATAAGAAAACACAATACACAGTTATACTAAAAATAAAGGTACTTTATTTTTATGACAATATGCCAAAGTATCTTAGAGTGTACCCTCAGTGAGAGGATAGGAAATATACACAAGATATATATACACAATAGCAAAAATATGCAGTATAGTCTTAGAAAACAGTGCAAACAATGTATAGTTACAATAGGATGCAATTGGGAAACATAGGGATAGGGGCAACACAAACCATATACTCCAGAAGTGGAATGCGAACCTTGAATGGACCCCAAACCTATGTGACCTTGTAGAGGGTCGCTGGGACTAGTAGAAAATAGTGAGAGTTAGAAAAATAACCCTCCCCAAGACCCTGAAAAGTGAGTGCAAAGTGCACCAAAGTTCCCCTAAGGACAAAATAGTCGTGTTAGAGGGAAAATGCAAGGAAAACACAAATCAGCAATGCAACAACGATGGATTCCTGACTGAGGGTACCTGTGGAACAAGGGGACCAAGTCCAAAAGTCACAAGCAGCTCGGAGATGGGCAGATGCCCAAGAAATGCCAGCGGTTGGTGCAAAGAAGCTCTTACTAGGCTGAAGAACTGTGAATACTGCAGGAACGGCAAGGGCTAGAGACTTCCCCTTTGGAGGATGGATCCCCCACGCCTTGGAGAATCGTGCAGAAGTGTTTTCCCGCCGGATGGACGCCAACAAGCCTTGCTACACGCAAATCGTGCGTTTGGCGTTTTTGGACGCTGCTGGGGCCCAGGAGGGACCAGAGGGTCGCAAATTGGACCTGCAGAGAGAGGGGACGTCGAGCAAGACAAAGAGCCCTCACTGAAGCAGGTAGCACCCGGAGAAGTGCCAGAAACAGGCACTACGAGGATGCGTGAAACGGTGCTCGCCGAAGTTGCACAAAGGAGTCCCACGTCGCCGGAGACCAACTTAGAAAGTCGTGCAATGCAGGTTAGAGTGCCGTGGACCCAGGCTTGGCTGTGCACGAAGGATTTCCGCCGGAAGTGCACAGGGGCCGGAGTAGCTTGCAAAGTTGCGGTTCCCAGCAATGCAGCCCAGCGAGGTGAGGCAAGGACTTACCTCCACCAAACTTGGGCTGAAGAGTCACTGGACTGTGGGGGTCACTTGGACGGTGTCGCTGGATTCGAGGGACCTCGCTCGTCGTGCTGAGAGGAGACCCAAGGGACCGGTAATGCAGCTTTTTGGTGCCTGCGGTTGCAGGGGGAAGATTCCGTCGACCCACGGGAGATTTCTTCGGAGCTTCTGGTGCAGAGAGGAGGCAGACTACCCCCACAGCATGCACACGCAGGAAAACAGTCGAGAAGGCGGCAGGATCAGCGTTACAGAGTTGCAGTAGTCGTCTTTGCTACTATGTTGCAGGTTTGCAGGCTTCCAGCGCGGTCAGCGGTCGATTCCTTATCAGAAGGTGAAGAGGGAGATGCAGAGGAACTCGGCTGAGCTCATGCATTCGTTATCTGAAGTTTCCCCAGAGACAGAGACCCTAAATAGCCAGAAAAGAGGGTTTGGCTACCTAGGAGAGAGGAAAGGCTACTAACACCTGAAGGAGCCTATCACAAGGAGTCTCTGACGTCACCTGGTGGCACTGGCCACTCAGAGCAGTCCAGTGTGCCAGCAGCACCTCTGTTTCCAAGATGGCAGAGGTCTGGAGCACACTGGAGGAGCTCTGGACACCTCCCAGGGGAGGTGCAGGTCAGGGGAGTGGTCACTCCCCTTTCCTTTGTCCAGTTTCGCACCAGAGCAGGGGCTAAGGGGTCCCTGAACCGGTGTAGACTGGCTTATGCAGAATTGGGCACATCTGTGCCCAACAAAGCATTTCCAGAGGCTGGGGGAGGCTACTCCTCCCCTGCCTTCACACCATTTTCCAAAGGGAGAGGGTGTCACACCCTCTCTCAGAGGAAGTTCTTTGTTCTGCCATCCTGGGCCAGGCCTGGCTGGACCCCAGGAGGGCAGCTGCCTGTCTGAGGGGTTGGCAGCAGCAGCAGCTGCAGAGAAACCCCAGGAAGGGCAGTCTGGCAGTACCAGGGTCTGTGCTACAGACCACTGGGATCATGGAATTGTACCAACAATGCCAGGATGGCATAGAGGGGGCAATTCCATGATCATAGACATGTTACATGGCCATATTCGGAGTTACCATGGTGAAGCTACATATAGGTAGTGACCTATATGTAGTGCACGCGTGTAATGGTGTCCCCGCACTCACAAAGTTCAGTGAATTGGCTCTGAACAATGTGGGGGCACCTTGGCTAGTGCCAGGGTGCCCTCACACTAAGTAACTTTGCACCTAACCTTTACCAGGTAAAGGTTAGACATATAGGTGACTTATAAGTTACTTAAGTGCAGTGTAAAATGGCTGTGAAATAACGTGGACGTTATTTCACTCAGGCTGCAGTGGCAGGCCTGTGTAAGAATTGTCAGAGCTCCCTATGGGTGGCAAAAGAAATGCTGCAGCCCATAGGGATCTCCTCGAACCCCAATACCCTGGGTACCTCAGTACCATATACTAGGGAATTATAAGGGTGTTCCAGTAAGCCAATGTAAATTGGTAAAAATGGTCACTAGCCTGTCAGTGACAATTTGGAAAGAAATGAGAGAGCATAACCACTGAGGTTCTGATTAGCAGAGCCTCAGTGAGACAGTTAGTCACTACACAGGTAACACATTCAGGCACACTTATGAGCACTGGGGCCCTGGGTTACCAGGGTCCCAGTGACACATACAACTAAAACAACATATATACAGTGAAAAATGGGGGTAACATGCCAGGCAAGATGGTACTTTCCTACACATAGGTTATTATGGGAGCATCACTTTTACACATGCTCCGAGCAGGCGTTAAAAATGAGGGAAGAAATGGTGCAGTAAAATCTTATAAATTTCAATGCACCATTTTTTTGGGCCTCCCTGCGTGGGAATGCGCACCTTGCATACATTATGGGGCATATTTATACTCTGTTTGCGCCGAATGTGCGTCAAAATTTTTGACGCACATTCGGCGCAAACACTGCCCCATATTTATACTTTGACGTCCAACGCAGCGGGCGTCAAAGTTCCACCATGTGCACCATTTTTTAGAAGGGGGAACCAGCCTTGCGTTAATTATATGCAAAGTAGGCGTTCCCTTCTAAAAAATGACTTTAAGGCCTGTGCCCCATATTTATACTGTGACGTCATTTTGACGCATAGGAGGGGGCAGGCCTTAAAAAACGGTGCCCAGCCTGATGGGCGCCGTTTTTTAACGCCTGGGTCAAGGCAGGCGTTAAGGGACCTGTGGGCTCAGAAGGAGCCCAGAGGTGCCCTCCCATGACCCCAGGGACACCCCCTGCCACCCTTGCCCACCCCAGGAGGACACCCATGGATGGAGGGACCCATCCCAGGGAAAGAAAGGTAAGTGCAGGTAGGTATTTTTTTTCGTATTTTTTTGTGGCATAGGGGGGCCTGATTTGTGCCCCCCTACATGCCACTATGCCCAATGACCATGCCCAGGGGACATAAGTCCCTTGGGCATGGCCATTGGGCAAGGGGGCATGACTCCTGTCTTTGTTAAGACAGGAGTCATTTCAATGGGGGTTGGGCGTAAAAAAAAAGGCGCAAATCAGGTTGAGGCCAAAATTTTGCCTCAGCCTGACTTGCCCCATTTTTTGACGCCCAAGCTCCATTTTCCCTTACGCCGGCGCTGCCTGGTGTGAGTCATATTTTTTGACGCACAACAGTCCGCAGCGCCGGCTAACGTCATTCAATAAATACGGCGCCCGCATGGCACTTTTGAATGGCGTTAGCCGGCGTTAAAAACAACTGCGTTATTAAAAAAAAATCTCAATCCATGAGTATGACAAATTGCTTTAATGTGTAAGTGGGTAATGTAGCTTCTTTCAGTTGGGTTTGAAGAAAAGGTTTTCTATAGATACATAGGAGTTAACCACCTCTAGATTTTCTGTCCCAGTGCCATGAAACCATTGTTCTGTTTAGTTGATGTTTGCTTTTGAATACAAACATTTTACTTTTGGAAATATTAATTTTTTAGAAGCTGATATTCAGTAAAGGTTTTAAGGAGGTCCAGCCTTTTTTGAAGTCCATTGAGAATCAAGTCTAGCATTACTGTGTCATCCGCATGCAGAAGACAAGTTATTTCCACACTGCCTACCTTGGGGGGAATCTCCCTTGCATAAGGAAAGCACTTCAGTTAAATTTACTACATACAAGGGAGGTTAAAGGCAACCATATTTTAGCCCATATCCATTGTTAATATCTCAGTTCGTCATTGATTTCCTCCCAAGAGCACATGAGACCATGCATAGAAATGAGAGCCACTATTAGATTGAGTAGAGAGAAGGTAATTCTCAGTGTAGAGAGTTTCTTCCACAAGGTGGGATTGTTGAATAGGTCAAAAACGGATGAGAAGTCAAATGCTGCATAGACAAATTAATTATTGTATTTACTAACTCTTTTTTGATAGCATGGATCATTTAAATATTATCAAGGCTAGCACAGGTTCTGCTAAAACCGTCTGTTAAGCTGGGGAGCACACCAGTATTGGCCGCCCTTCTGGATTGTGATTAATATATAAAGTACGACTGAATGTCATTGCTTTTTAATAATGCCAAAAACTAAATTTCAGTGAAACAACTGAACATGAAAATCTATTCAGAGCCCTGGTGTTCTCCTTGAACAGAAAAGTGTAGTCTAACGAAAACCATTCACCAGGTGACCACTAAAATCAGATTTACTTATAAGATCCGGGCTTCAAGATGAATCACTTGAGACATTAGAGGTTGTTACACAGTTTAGGTACTTTAGAGCTAAGGGCTTTAAGGAACCTGCCCAGGGGTATAATCCTGCGGCAATGTCCATATTCTGGACCACAGATTCTGCCACAATTTTGGCTACATTGGATTAACAGGCTCTGAAATGTGTGCAGCTAGCAAAGAAGTGCACCTTGAGACTGATGATTTTGGCTGAGGTAAGGAAGCGCTGACCTAGCCCCGGGGCATATGAGCCCCGCCTCCTTTGCCTTGACTACTGTCTGGGATTTCAGAAACATAGGGGGACTCAACAAATTGGATTCTCCTTGTGCCCTTTTTGCTTATTCACTGAATTTCCTATTCCTTTTCTTCAGATGAACTTTTACATTCTTTTTAATTGAAGAAGTAACTATATCTGTGGGCTCAGGAATGCTACTGTAATTTTCTCCAGAAGACTTCTATTTTGATGACACATTGATCAAATAAAGCTCATGTTAAACTGAAACTGATGACACATTTGACCTTCTCTTCTGAAAGATTGGAAATAGAGGAGTGGTTGTAACTGGATCAACTTGTGTGATTTCTCCTTCCAGCTCTGTGACTAGAAATCTTCCTGAAAATATTCTTTTTTTTTTATTTTTTTTTATTTTTATTAGTCCTCATTCACCCTAGGCAGTGTATAGAACTCCCTTTGCTTATCAGTCAGCACACGGGAAGTTATTTTCGGCCAGGGGTTACCCTCTCTTCTCGACCAATCCTTAGACTGTCTTAACTCCCTAAGGATTTCAGAGCAGGGTGTGTAATCATCGGACCAATGACACAAAACCATATCAATTTCAACAAACAATAAAATAAAGTTACATCCATCAGTGATCTATTTTCCAATCCAACAATGGTGTCCAGAAATCCCCTCGCACCTTATCCTTTCCCCCTATAGCTTGATCCAAATCTGCTGTGCTTAATACATCTCTAAGCCATTCTGCATACCCTGGCAGAGCCTTCGACATCCATTTCCTACAGATTTCTCGCCTCCCCAGCACTATTGCATAAAATACTAACTTTTTATCTCTCGCCGTAACAGACCGCCCCAGCCAGTCCTGGGCTTGGCCAAAAATTATCAACTTTAAGGAGGCCTCTATTCTCCGTTTCAGAATACTCGAAATTGTTCCACATACTTCTTCCCAAAAGTGTCGGACATCTAAGCATTCCCAAAACATATGAATATCCGTAGCTTGAGCCAAACCACATTTTGAGAAATTCACCCCCTGGCCTCCTTTCATTTTGGATAATTTATCTGGGGAAATATAGGCTCTATGTAGCGTGTAATAATGGTTTTTCTTTAGCGCAGCGGGTTTCACCGTACCATGAAGCAGTACTAATGACTCCTTCCACCACCTCTCAGCCAGCTCTTCCGGAAAACAGTCTCCCCACAATTTTGCGGGAAGATCGAACTCGCCATCTACACCTTCCAGGATCCCCCAGTACCAAGCTGACACTTTGTGGGAGCCTACTAAAGGGCTCGGGATAATTACATCCAAAGGGTTATCCTTTCCCACACCTTCCTTAATCCCTTTAGCCCATTCTCTAACTTGCAAAAATGTCCACCTGGACAAAGCGCCTCTTGTTAGTAACACCAATTCTTCCCACGAAAGAAGGTCCCCTTCAAAGAACAACTCTCCCCAATGCTCTACCCCAGCCTGTTTTATCGGTAGCGCAAGTATGTCTTGGAAACATTCTGGAGTACCCGGGGAATCCCATATAGGTGCATTAAAGTTATAATGGGTAAGTTTTGCTAATCGTCTAATCTGGTACCAACATTCTGCTAGTCCCCGCATAATTTTCAGCCTTATCTTCTTGTAGAATTTAGGGTCCCCGAATTTAAAAATAAAATTTGTTGACGCACCCTTAATATTAGAAACCATTGTTTTGAACATTAGACCAACTGTTGTAGAGTCCGATGTGGAAAAAACTCTGAAATTTTTCAGAAGAAAAGCCCAAGCATAATATTGTAGTTCAGGTAATGCCAAACCACCCTTTTGCTTACGCCGCCTCAACTTTCTCCTAGAAATTCTAACCCTCTTAGAGTTCCAAATAAAATCACTTATCAGGCACTGCATTTTTTCTATATATTTTTTCTGCATAGGGAGTGGAGAAGTAGAAAACAAAAAAATCCATTTTGGGAGAATAGACATTTTTACCAAATTAACCCTGCCAATAATTGTTAGAGGGAGATGGGTCCAACCTTTTAATAGGCCTTTACATTCCAGCAGTAATTTTACCTGATTCCTCTCTGCTAATTGATCAATGTTTTGAGGTATCAAAATTCCCAAATATCTAATTTCCTTCTTGCAATGGACTGATTTATAGTCCGTATTCCAAGCCATTATCTCTGTTTTTTCTACATTCACCTGATACCCTGAAACCTTGCCAAATTCTTCCGCTAGCCTAATAGCCTCAGGGAATGCCATTGATAGATTGCCTGTAAAAAGCAGAAGATCGTCTGCGTATAAAGATAGTTTTTTCTCCCAACCTTGACAACGGAAGGGGGAAATCACCCTGTTCAGCCGAATCTTCCTTGCAAAAGGCTCCATATACAAATTAAACAATACAGGAGATAGCCGGCAGCCCTGTCTAGTACCCCTTGCAATGACAATTGGGCCGGTAAGATTCCCATTCACTAATATTCTGGCAGTGGGGGCCTTATAGATTTGATTTACTACCCCACACACATTAGTTCCCAAATTGGCCTTCCTTAACAGAAACTTTAAATAATCCCAATTTACTTGATCGAAGGCTTTAGCTGCATTGATTGTAATTATCCCCAAAGGGGAACCAAGTGCTACCGCAAGGTGTATTGCCCGATCAGTTCATATGTCAGCTCGTGGAGGTATCTGCCTTTTGAAAAGCCCTTCTGATCTGTGTGTATAAAGTTATTTACAACTCTATTTAATGTGTCCGCTATAATTTTAGAAAATAACTTATAATCACTATTCAAAAGTGAGATAGGTCTGTAAGATGCACGATTAGTCGGGTTTTTACCGGGCTTCAAAATCAACGTAATAACTGCCTCATTCCAAGAAAAAGGCATATCTATCTCATTAAGAAAAATTCTACCAAATAATTCCAACAAAATCGGGCTTATTAGGTCCCCTAAAGCTTTATACACCTCCACCGGGATACCATTGGGGCCCGGAGCTTTCCCGTCTTTGCCCCCCACTAGGGCCGCCCTTACCTCATCAGCCGTAATAGGGCCATTCAACCATTCCCGAGCTTGTTGCGAAATCTCTGGCAATATATCTTGGGCTATCCAGTTTTCTACCCGTTTTTCCTGCCCATCCACATGCTCCGTATACAGAGATAAGTAAAAATCTTGGAACCCGCGTTCAATTTCCTCCCTATATATCAGTTTTTCACCTGTATCCTCGATCACTATTTCCTTAATCTGGCTCCTAACCTGGTCTGATTTGGCTTTCCAGGCTAGCAGCTTCCCTGAATTTTCCCCATATTCAAAGTGTTTTAATTTGCTGACCTCCCATCTTTTCGCAATACGTGCCTGCAAGATATCAGCCAGTTGCGTTCTTAACTCGGCCAATTCCACTCTTACTGTCTCCTCCTCCTGAGACCCAACCCCTTTACCAACCAACACTTCGGTTTTTAACAGCATCTCCTGTTCTAAAGCCCTTATTTTGTCTCTAAACACTTTACGTTTGTAGCATGCTATACTTTTGAGCACCCCTCGTACTACCGCCTTAAAAGAGTCCCAAACCACTGATAATGGTGCCGACCCTATATTAATATTGAAGAAGGCCTCAGATTCCCTACGTAGTTGCAGCAAGACATCTTCATCTAATAAAAGTGTACGCTCCAATGTCCACCTCCTAACCAGCCTTCTCTGTGGAACAGTCAAGTGCAGTATTACTGCCGCATGGTCAGATAAATGTGAAGGCAAATATTCGACTCCTTCAACATTTTCCAACAACCTTTCATCCACTAGGAAATAATCGATACATGACGTGTGACTATATTTCTTATTAAAAAAGGAGAAGGCTCTAGCCTCCCCTTTCTTCTTACGCCAAATATCACACAAACCATGATCCTTCATCATCCTCTTTAAAAAACATTGCACTTTGGGTGTGCCCAAAGATCTGCAGGAGTCAGATCTATCCAATCTATTGTCCAAAACCACATTAAAGTCACCCGCCATAATAACTGAATCTGAGAATTCAATAAGCTGAGAAAATACTTTCTTCAAAGGTTCACTATCGTCACAGTTTGGGCCGTAATAACCAGCCAAAACTAAGGATATTTCATTAACCTCTAATTTTACTATAATCCACCGACCAGCTTGGTCTGTCTTTATTTCGAAAATTTCTGGTCTGGCTTGAAATCCTTGTTTAATTAAAATGGCTTCCCCCCTTGTATGAAAATTATGGGAGGTGCAAAAACACATTTGCACCCACTTTTGAGTGTTAAATAACTCTTTACACTCATCTACAGCCAAATGAGTCTCCTGCAAAATTAGAATTTGCGCCGGAGAATCCTGTAAATATTGAAGAATTCTGTTTCGCCTCGACTTAGTCCTCAACCCATTAATATTCCACGAGAGAAGTTTTATCATAGACCTACTCTCCCCCTGGCCCATACCGATTTTAGTCATTTAAAGCTAACCCACCACCCCACCTCCTAGGTGAATGCGAAACCATTTCTAAGCTTATCCCCAAGAACCCACCCCCTTGTACCCCCCCTCCCTAACCCCTCCCATGGAGAACCCCCCCACTGTGTCAGCCACCATGGGCCTGATTTTAGAGTGCCCTGCCTACCTGGGGGGCACAAAATTCAAAAACTTATTGCAAATATTACACATGATCAGCCTGTTCTTTCCTTATAGCATCTAACAATTCATCAGCCTTATCTATCTCTCTTATATTATACATTTTGTTATTATGCATTATTCGTAAAAAAGCTGGGAATTTCAATTGAGCCGTGGCTCCGAGTTTTTTGAATTCATCTAGCCTTTTTCCCAGTTCCCACTGTCTGTCCATTGTGATTTTCGATAGGTCGGATCTGATTTCAAAAGTCACATTATCCATCTTTAATGCTTTCTGTTGTAACGCCTTGGTCAAAATTTTCTCTTTTAGATGATAAGTTAAGAAATTAACCAAAATTTTCCTTGGTCTTGTACTATTAGGCCGCCTCGTGAAGGGATCCCGGTGGACTCTCTGAATGTCTCTTTCAATCTCTTCATTACTTTCCTCCAGCTCACAGACAGATTTGATTAGTGAGACAACGTATGACTTAAGATTTGCTCCTTCTGCTCCTTCCGGAAATTTTTAACAGTTTTAAATTATTCCTACGTGAGTAGTTTTCCAGATGCTCAATCCTGACTTGTAAGCCTTGTTCTTTTTCATTCAGGCCGCGGATTTCATCTTTGTGGAGTTTCAACTCCTCCTTCATCCCCCCCACTGTCTCCTCTAAAGTCTGGATCCTCTCCATCAAGTTATCGAATTTTTTTTCCAATACCTCGCAGGCTTCTCAAATTTTGCTTTGGTTACATTCCTAACTTGTAAACCCTTTCTTTTTATCCTCCGAGATGGAGAGAATCACTTCCTCCATAGAGAGGGTATGCCTCAGATCAGAGGCCCCAGTTTGCTCTGTGGGGGGACTAACGACTTGTGCTGCTTGGCCTAATTCCTCCTGTCGTGGAGTGGGCAACATGTCGCCTTGACATATCATATCAACACCAGTACCGGCATGTATATTCTCGTGCAAGGGTAAATTCGCAACTAAGGAGGAGAAACCTTCTTCAGCCCCCTTACCAGTATCTGTGCCACTTCCAATGTCCTTAATCACCAAGGTATCCATTTTCCCTTGCCCCGGCACTAGCACAATATCCTCTGGCCTAGCCCTGAAATAGGATCTTAAAGAGGGTGTCAGTCTATGTTTTATTTTTGTTCTCCCTTCAATCCCTTCTCTTTTTTTTTTTGAATACTTCGCCTGGTCCGAGGTTTTTCCCTTCAGTTTCCCTAGGCTATTGCTAGCCACCAGATCCCTTCTATCCCCCCTTATCCCCAACCCCTGCCCCCCTACCTGCCATAAGCTGATGGAGGGCTGGGTTGGAGCGGGGCTCTTCTCCTCCTCTTGAGTCCTGCTTGTAGCCCCAGCACCAGCTGCTATCTCGCTGGCTCTTCTTAAATTCTATGAGGAAGCACGTGTAACCGCGCTACCAATGCTCCCGGGATACCTTCCCGGGAGCCTTGCCAGTGCTGGCGTTTCCCGGATTCCCCCGAAGGGGAATCCTAGCCGATCCTTTGCGCGCCCGGCGGAGCTCCAGTGCGGCACGTCCCCAGTGCCGGAGTCTCCCACCGGGCGCCTCGTCCAATTCCAAACACGGGCGGCTCTCCGGGAATGGCGCATCCTTCCAACACATTCGGCCGATCTTCTCCGAGCAGGTGCCACGCCCCCCTGGTGCAGCAGACGTCACGTCTAGCGAGCTGTGGCCGTAACGGCCCTGACGCAGCCCGCCATGTCCTCCCTTTCAACCCTGAAAATATTCTGTTGTCTTTCTTCTTGTACTGCCTATCCTTCCTCTTTAACACAATTTCCTTTGAGTACTTTAAAGGGACTGTATTCAGTCCAATGTGGATAGACATACCTATACCAGTAGGGTCAAATTCATTTGCATCCCCCTTTATTGGCTCTTCCTTTGTTGAAGATAGACATTGGAGGATGGAGGATAATTCCTCAAGGACATTATCAAAATTTGCCATTGACTCTCTAGGAAAGCTAAAATTGAACTAAGACTTCACTCCAAACATTGGAATGATTCAGATACCCGGACATAATCTCCCGGGAGATTACATGAGGCTTGATGTCCCAAATCAAGTTCCGGAGATCGGACCCACAATGAGGAGCTATTTGAACATGGAGTACTACTGAAGAAATTGAGCGCAATTTTAGCAGGTTTTTCCACTGATGCTTCAAGGACAGACCTTTTCTGCAGTGGCCTATCTATCAGTGTACCATTAATATTTAAATGTGCCACACTTATATCTGGTAAAGTAATTTCTGCGGAGAAGTTTAACATGTTCCCCTATAGGCAGGATTACCTTGTGTCTGCGGGCACTTGATAAATGAGGAGAGGCATCATACGTAATGACTTTCTCCTTGGAAGTAGTTGTTTTATTTGCAGTTTCAAACATTTTAACCATTTTTTTGGTATCTTCTCTAGGATAGAGTATTTTGCCCGTATGATGTTTTCTTGTTGTCATATTAATTGGAGAACAAACAGCCCCAGAAACAAAAGGAGGAGAATTAACTTAAACAAAATTTTATGAGCACAAATCGGAACACTATCCCATCTCAGTGGTGGGATTAGACACAGCAGCTAGAACTTAGAACGCTCCAGGTATTTTGAACTCTGATTGAAGGATGAAGATCTTATAAGTCAAAGACAACTTTACATCTAATCAAGCTTTTATCCAATATCGTTTCAAGATTAGTAAGAACACAACCTAATATAGGAGCTTAGCATTTTCGTGATTAAGGGTTCAATTCCTCTGTTCATGTCCTTATATCATTTTTCAACAATAACGTAATATTATTTCTACAATTTAAAAATTTCTTAAACTGGGTTAAAAATTATATAAACTCAATTGTATTCAACTATTGTTAAATATTTCCCGATGTCACTACATCACCATTCTTCAATTATCCTCAAGTTACCTGTTCTTCTATCTACTGTTACTCTTTTGAACAATTGCGATACAGCGATATGTAGACTTAGCATTCCCATGGCCAAGGGTTTGAATCTCCCACCAATGTCCTATCATTTCATTATGTTCTTTTTCTTTGAGTTGGGACTTAATTTTGTGCATGATGCACCTTACAAAATAAGATTGCATATTCTTTTTGGTACCAAACGGACTGACTCCAACTCTACCTTAGAGCGCAATAATAACCTAGAAATACAACTTATCATCTCAATTATGTGCATTGCGTTCTTAAAATGGCATATATTTCCCATTGTTTCTATACAGTGCTTTTCCAGACACTTTCTTTTCCCACCTTTCAGTGCCTGCTCAGTGCAAACATAGATCACAAGTAGACGCTAGAGCTCCAGGGCACTCATTCAAACATACACATGGTGTTTCCAGTACGATGTCGATTATAAAACAAGCATTTGCATTGCAATAGGTCTCGCATTTGCGAGAGTGAGAGGTATAGGCATTATAAATTGATAAGTGGACTTTATTTGGCACATAAGTTTGTCAACCATGCCTCATAACTTGGTCCTTTCCTCTCCACATAATACCACTGAGCAAGCAGCCCCACAAGAACATGCGTGACAAAAGCAAACTTATAATACGAAAAAAGAAAAAAGAACTGTGAAGGATAGGGTATCACAGCTCTGTACAATGATTAACAAAATGTAAGTGCTTAACTATAGTTAAAGAAGCTTTGCTTAAGCTGTTCATGAATGGGTTGCACTGTCCTTTCCGCAATTGTGATGCGCTGTGATATGAGGTAACTAAGAAACAATGTGAAGTAACTGGTAGTCATGCAAAAGCTCCAATACCGCCCATTGTGGTATGTAAAACTTGAAAGCACACTGGAGCGAGAAGGAAAAACAAAACAAACATTGACAAGCAACTGGTAGTTATGCAAATCATCCCAATACTGCCAATTGCGGTGTGTAAAATTGGAAAGTGCCATGGCAGCCATGAGCGGGTAGGAAAAACAAAAGAAACAATGTGAAGTAACTAGTAGTCATGCAAAATGCTCCAATAGTGCACATTGTGCTGTGTAAAACTTGAATGCACCATAGCCACCATAAGCGTGACTGAAAAACAAAAGAAACAATGACAAGTAACTGGAAGTAATGAACATCGCTCTAAAACTGCTGATCGTAGCGGGAACTCAATCAGCAGTATTGGAGCGATGTGCATAACTATCCGATTCTTGTTATTGTTTCTTTTGTTTTTGAGTTTCGTTCATGGTGATTTCAATTTTTATACAGTGGGAACTCGAACAGCAGTATTGGAGCAAATTGCATAAATCTCTCTGTTAGAATTGGGGTCTCTGGATGGCCGTCAGTTTGCACTCTGTCCACGCTGGAACCCTCACTCTCGTTAGGGTGTGGTAGATACACAGCTCAGATAACCCCTGCTCACCCCCTTGGTAGCTTGGCACAAGCACTCAAGCTTATCTCAGAGGCAATGTGTAAAGTAGTTGTACGATCACACAGTACTACAGTGAAAACACCAAAAAGCACTCAACACCAGTTTAGAATAATAGGCAGTATGTAGCTGAATAAAATAAGACAAAAACAACAAACATCCAACATACACAAGCAAAGTTATACATTTTCAAAGATTAACCTTTAATTATAGCGCTTAAAAACACAAATGCTTCCATTTGGTGTTATCACAGCATCTTAAGGGAGTCGCTCCCAACAATCCGACACCAATGGCTCCGGTCACAGAGTCACAAGGACCCCCAAGTACAGTACGTTTGGTAATGAGGAAACAAGCCAGTGCACAGAGTCGGGGAGGTGTAGCTGGATCCAGTGCGGCGTTGGTTCCTTACTGCAGAGCGGGGGAGGTGATGCAGCATCGGTGCGAAGTGTTGGTTCCTTATGCTCTGGCAGGGACGATGTCCGATGGGTCAAGACGGGATGGGATGGCCTGACGGGGTCGTGGTCACGCCATGGGGTTGCAGGCTCCGCAGTAGACTCAGGTGTTACGGACATCAGTGACACAACTCTCGAGACTCACAAAGTCACAGGGTGTCAGTGGGGCTGCGGAGGCATCGGGCCTGTGATGTCAGGTGGGATCATCGCACTCCTGCGGTGACCAGGGATTCAGCTGCAAGTGGCATTGCGGAGTCAGGCAGCGGTGTCAGCCTGCGGAATCAATGTAATTGTTTTTTCTTGGTTTTCAACCAGCCTTCACTTCTAGGGGCCCAGAGACTGGAGTAGGCACCACCTGGGTGAGTTAGAATCCAGAGCAAGTGAACCCAAAGGCTGGTAGGTGAAGTCTTTGCTGTCCCTGAGACTTCTTAACAGGAGGCAAGCTCAGTCCAAGCCCTTTGAGACACTTCACAAGCAGGATTTCAGAAGGCAGAGTCCAGTCCTTTTCCTCTTAGGCAGACGTAGCAGCAGCAGGCCAGCACAGCAAAGCAACAGGCAGAGTGGCAGGTCCTCCTCAAGCTCTTCTCCTTGGCAAAGGCTCCTCTAATTCCAGAATTAATCTAAAGTCTGGGGTTTTGGGTCCACTACTTATACTCCTTTCTGCCTTTGGAGTAGGCAAACTTCAAAGGAAAGTCTCTGTTTTTCACAAGATCCTGCCTTGCCTATGCCTGGCCCCAGTCACACTCCAGGGAGTTGGAGACTGCATTGTGTGAGGACAGGCACAGCCCTTTCAAGTGTAAGTGCCAGCTCCTCCCTCCCCACTCTAGCCCACAAGACTCATCAGGATACGCAAGACTTCCTCAGATCCCTTTGTGACACTGTCTAGAAGAAATTCACAAACAGCCCAACTGTCAGTCTGACCAGGCATGGATTCCACTGGCAGGCAGAGGCTCTGAATGGTTATGCAAGAAAATGCCCACTTTCTAAAAGTGTCATTTTCAAACAGACAATCTAAAAACCAACTCTACCAAAAGGTGTATTTTTGAATTGTGAGTTCAGAGACCCCAAACTCCAAATCTCTACCTTCTCCCAGTGGGAAAGAGCACTTAAAGGATATTTAACGGCAGTGCCCATGTTAACCTGTGGGAGAGATAGGCCTTGCGATAGTGAAAAACAATTTTGGCAGTATTTCACTATAAGGACATATAAAACACACCAGTACATGTCCTACCTTTTAAATATACTGCACCCTGCCCATGGGGCTACCTATGGCCTACATTAGGGGTGACTTACACGTAGTAAAAAGGAAGGTCTGGGCCTCGCAAGTGGCTACACTTGCCAGGCCGAATTGGCAGTGCAAAACAGCACACACAGACACTGCAGTGGCAGATCTGAGACATGTTTACAGGGCTACTCATGTGGGTGGCGCAATAAGTGCTGCACGCCCACTAGTAGCATTTGATTTACAGGCTCTGGCCAGCCATAGTGCACTTTACCAGGGACTTATCAGTAAATCAAATGTGCCAATCATGGAAAACCAATTACCAATATCCATTAGACAGAGAGCACTTCCACCCTGACACTGGTTAGTAGTGGTAACGAGTATGAAAACCAGCAAAACAAATTATAGCACAGGGTGCAAAAAGTACAAGCAAACCATGCCAAGAGCTGGCAGGTCTTACACGCTCCAGTACTTCTGATTGAGTTCCCGCTGTATAAAAATTAAAAGCGCCATGAGCGTAACAAAAAAACAAAAGAAACAATGATAAGTACCTTGTAGTTTTGCAGAATGCTCCAATTCTGCCTTGCTGGGACTTGATCTGCAGTATTGGAGCAATGTACATAACTACCAGTTACTTGTTATTGTTTCTTTTATTTTTATTTCATCTTTTGATCTTTCAAATTTTGTACAGCAGGTACTCGATCGGCAGTATTGCTGTGATTTGTATAAAGCGTTCCAATACTGTCAATCAAGTACCTGCTGTATAAAAATTTAAAATACCATGAGCGCGGCTAAAATATAAAAGAAACAATGACAAGTAAATTGTAGTTATGCAAATTGCTCTAATACTGCCTAGCAGTAACTCGATCAGTAGTATTGGAGTGATGTGCATAACTACCAGTTACTTGTTATTGTTTCTTTTATTTTTGAGTTGCGCTCATGGCACTTTACAATTTTATACAGCAGGAACTCTATAAGCAGTATTGGAGTGATTTGCATAATGCACTCCAATACTGCTGACAGAGTTCCCACTGTATAAAATTGAAAGCACCATGGGGCATATTTATACTCAGTTTGGGCCGAATTTGCGTCGTTTTCTTCGACGCAAATTCGATGCAAAACTAACTCCATATATATACTTTGGCGTTAGACGCGTCTAGCGCCAAAGTTCATGGAGTTAGCGTCATTTTTTTGCGTGAACACCTTCCTTGCGTTAATGATATGCAAGGTAGGCGTTCCCGTCTAAAAAAATTACTCCCAGGCATGTGCGTGGTATTTATACTCCCGGGCAAAAATGACGCCCGGGAGTGGGCGGGGCAAAAAACCCTGCATTTGCGCCAGATTTTAACACCTGGGTCAGGGCAGGCGTTAAGGGACCTGTGGGCTCAGAATGAGCCCAGAGGTGCCCCCCTGCCCCCAGGGACACCCCCTGCCACCCTTGCCCACCCCAGGAGGACACCCAAGGATGGAGGGACCCACCCCAGGGACATGAAGGTAAGTTCAGGTAAGTATTTTTTTTTGTTGTGGCATAGGGGGGCCTGATTTGTGCCCCCCACATGCCACTATGCCCAATGACCATGCCCAGGGGACATATGTCCCCTGGGCATGGCCATTGGGCAAGGGGGCATGAATCCTGTCTTTGCTAAGACAGGAGTCATTTCAATGGGGGTTTGGATTCGTAAAAAAATGGCGCAAATCGGGTTGAGGCGTTTTTTTGCCTCAGCCTGACCTGCACCATTTTTGGACGCCCATACTCCATTTTCCCCCTACGCCGGCGCTGCCTGGTGTACGTCGTTTTTTTTCACAAACACCAGGCAGCGCCGGCGGCTAACGCCGGCTAACGTCATTGAATAAATACGGCGCCCGCATGGCGCTTCAGAATGGCGTTAGCCGGCGCAAATTTTTTTGACGCAAAACTGCGTTAGCGCAGTTTTCCGTCAAAAAGTATAAATATGGCCCCATAAGTGCAACTCACAAACAAGAGAAACTGCCAAGTAACATGTAGTCATGCAAATCGCTCCAATACTGCCGATCAAGTTGTTGTCGATCAGCAATATTGGAGTCCTGTGCATAACTACCAGTTATTTGTCACTGTATCTGTTGTTTTTTAAGTCGCACTCATGCCGCTTTCAATTGTTTTTCAGCGGGAACTCGATCAGCAGTATTGGAGTGCATTATGCAAATCACTCCAATACTGCTGATCAAGTTCCTGCTGTATAAAATTGTAAGCACCATGAGCGCAACTGTAAAAAGTAATGTTAACAAGTAACTGGTGGTTATGCAAATTGCTCCAATATTGCCGATCAAGAGAAGGTCAAGCTAAAAGTAAAAAAGTAGTCCACAAACTGTCCGTAAAATGAGACGCTGCATATATTAACAGTAGTTGGCCGGTGGTCTTGAAGAGGACTAAACACTGGAAAAAGCATGACGTATGCATGCTTTTAGCAAAGAAAATGAATAGAATTTTTAAATGCAAGGCCACGAACAAATGAAAGTGATGGGCGTGAGATGGGCATGGTTAAAGCCCAGAGAGTAGATAACCGGTTGGAAGCGCTGGTGTGCTCGACCTAAAAAATACAGCATCTCAATGCAATCTCAAATGAGCTTACTAAGGTGGAGGACTGGCTAGCAGGTATCATGTCAAAATACTATTCAGACTCACAGATATTCCACCAACAATACACTTCTACTTCTAGTTCTTGAACCCTTTTTCTGTAATTAGAACCAAAATACTAAAGTGGTTGTTTTAATAAAATTCTTCTGATTTAAATCCAACAATGTAAGGATCCTAATGTATAATCTTTTTAAGGTAAGGAATTAATGAACTCATATTTTTGTCCATTACTCTTTTTTCGTTCTGCACAAGGTCTTATCATTTTTGCAAAATTGTTGTTCTTATTCAGACTGCCTAAAAGATAATGACACTGCCCTACAGAGTATTTCTAAAATTTGGGAAATCTTCTACCGAACGCTCATCACTATAGTAAGGTAAGCTTATGCTAAAGCAATTTGCTAACCCCTACCTTTTATTTTCTTATTGTAATTGGCGCTTATTTTTCCACTTTCTGTCAAATAAATTAGCATTTGTTTGCTAGTTCGCACTAATCTTCCAGCACTAGCGACTGCTTAACGTACCCAGTTTGTGTGTTCATTTAAAAATGTATTTGATTGTGGTTTTAATAATTCACTCAGTTGACTTCTGCTGCTCATTTAAGTTTTCATATTTATCATACAATCCTGTCAAATGTTTATGACCCGTCCTGCTGAGCAGGACCTGCACCTTAAGCACCGATCTATCTCCCTACTCCCCTTCCCTGCAAAGGTCATCGAGAAGATAGTCAACAACTAACTATCCTGCCTCTTGGAGGACAACAACCTACTCGACATCTCCCAGTCTGGATTCCGCAAAACCACAGCACCGAGACCACCCTTATCGCCTGCACCGACGATATCAGGTGCAGGCTTGACAAAGGTGAAACTGTTGCCCTCATCCTCCTTGACCTTTCCGCAGCCTTCGACACCGTCTATCACCACACCCTTTGGACACGCCTCTCCGACGCTGGAATTCGCCACAGAGCCCTGGACTGGCTCACTTCCTTCCTCTCTGGAAGAACCGAAAGAGTCTGCCTCCCCCTATTCCTGTCCAAAGTCACCAAGACCATTTGTGGAGTTCCCCAGGGATCCTCACTCAGCCCCACCCTCTTCAATGTCTACATGGCTTCGCTCGCTAACATCGTCCGATCCCACGGCCTTAACATCGTCTCCTACACGGATGACACTCAGCTCATCCTCTCTCTCACGAAGTACCCTGCAACCGCTAAGAACAATCTCCACACTGGACTTCACGCCATCGCCAACTGGATGAAAGAAAGCCGCCTCAAGCTGAACTCGGAGAAGACCGAGATCATCATCTTTGGCCCCAACAGATCAGCATGGGACGACTCCTTGTGGCCTGCCACTCTGGGGCCGGCTCCAATGACCACTACCCATGCACGCAACCTCGGCTTCATACTGGACTCTTCGCTCTATGACCCAGCAAGTCAACGGCATCTCATCCTCATGCTACAACCCCCTTCGCATGCTCCGCAAGACCTTCAGATTGATCCCTGTTAAAACCAGAAGAACGGTCACCCACGCCCTAGTCAGCAGCAGACTGGACTACGGCAATGCCCTCTATGCGGGAACAACAGCCAAGCTCCCGAAGAAACTTCAGCGCATCCAGAACGCCTCAGCACGACTCATCCTCAACCTCCCTTGCCACAAATACATCTCAGCCCACCTCAGAGACCTCCACTGGCTTCCCGTCAACAAAAGGATTGTCTTCAAGCTCCTGATCCACGCTCACAAAGCTCTCCACGATGCCAGACCGACCCACCTCAACGAGCGTCTCAACTTCCACATCCCAACACGCCAGCTCCGCTCCGCCAACCTCGCCCTCGCAACTGTCCACTGCATACACCGTACCACAACCGGCGGCAGATCCTTCTCCCACCTTGCTGCCAAAACCTAGAACTCCCTCCCTACATCTGACCCAGGAAGCGCTCAAGACCTGGCTCTTCGAGCAGTAGCACCCCACAAACCCCCCCCTCACTGCCTTGAGACCCTTCCGGGTGAGTAGTGCGCTTAACAACTTACTGATTGATTGAAGCATGGAAGTCATCTAGGGGTCGCAGCTGCGACCCCTGGCCTGCCCTTTGCTATCCTTGGCACTGCCTTTGCAACTCCTAGACCCAGAAGTGGCAAAACCAGTGCCAGGAACACAGTGGCAGCTCGTCCTTATGGATGTCAGTTGGACCTCCACTGTTTGTTTTCTGTCATTTTTTTTTTATTACACTAATAGCGAATAACAATACATTATGCACTATTAGTGTAATAAAAATAAAATACAGTTAGCTGGAATATGTCCTTCCATGGCAGCTGAGTTGAGTGCAAATGCTTTTAAATGTATGTTGTGTGTATGCTTGTGAGTGAGAGTGTGTTTATGTGAGAGTGTATGAAAGTGTGAATTTATGTGTTTATGTAAGTATGTGTGTGTGAGTGAAAATGGACGTCAAAAGGAGTGTGATGTCACTTCCGCTACCCCTGGCATTTTGGTGAATTGACATCCATGACCGTAAGGTTTTCTTGAATTGCTTCAATAGAATATCTTGCGCGTACATTTATTGTTGAAGTTTGTCAATTTACATTTCTTACTTTGTTACTAAATTGAACAACTAGAGCCTAATAATTGTGCCGCCTACTCTATTCAGGGACTAATGTCTTTTGTAAAGTAAAAATTTTGCATGACTCATGTTTTAGTTAACGTAATTAAGATGATTAATGTAATGTGTTTCAAGATCGTAAAGATTTGTTTTGTAGCAATCGTGGCTCGTGGAGATTAAAAGGGGCGGGATGGCACAGCGCGTGGTAGGGCAATTAATAAAAAAAATTAAAAATTTAAAAAATAAAACTTACCTGCTCTGCTCTGCTCCAGCGCTGGTCCTCTCTCCCTCGTCGCTCTAAGCAGGCACAGGCTCCCAGCCTGCCTTGTGCCAATCCTGACACTGCTCAGAGCAGCATTAGCACTGGCAGACTTGGAGCCTGTGCCGGCTCTCTCCAGCCCAGTAACTGTGTTGCTGGGCTGGCGAGAGCCATGTGCGCATGTGTGTTTGACCGGCCCTAGACAGTCGGCCAAACACACATGCACACTGAGGGGAGTGCACAGTGCACTCCCCTCGTCCTACCTCATGACCCCGCTCCTTTAACAACCAGACGATAATAAGCATAGATTATTATTGTTTGGTTGTTAAAGGTTTGCAGCTTCTGCTGCTGGTGGGGGGCAATGCTCTTCGGCCCTAATGGAGGAGCCGCTCCTGTTTTGTAGTGTTCCTATGTATTCATTTTTTAAACTTTCTCTACCCCTTTATAATTGTTTTTTCCTTTTTTCCTTTTCCTTTCCAATCTTTGTCTTTAATTTCCTTTTTTATATCTCACTTACCCTGCTCCATAGTAAAGTGATTTGAATCTGTTTTAGCCCAGATGAAAAGATATGCTGAACACATTTTTTGTGAAACACGTTAGCTAGCAGTTGTAATATATACATTGAAACTTAGAAAAAATGATCTTAAGCCTCTAATTTTTCCATATATTGTACAGAGGTAACCATATGTTTGGGAATGGACGATCTTCTCCGCTTCACTAACTCAAATATTTTGGCTGCTTTGATTTTGTTTGTTTCTTACAATGGGACACTCAATTCTGTTTGCTAGCCTGGAGGAACTGAGCATAATAGATCTAGCATGTGATTGATTTGGTGACTGATCTCTTGTGTGCCATATAATTCAGCAACAAGAAAGTGTACAGTGGGGTTGTTTCAGGGATCCATTCTTTCATCCATGCCATTTAATATTTATATCGCCATGGCCCTTCTTGCTTCTTTGATTGAATCTTGTAGTTTTGGTATGTTCTTATATGCAGATGACATCCAGAATATTGTGCAAGTTACTGGTGACCAACAAGATACTACAAACCAGGTACAGCATTGCTTGACTAATATATTTCACTGAATGATGGCTATCAAAAATTACATGTGGACAAAGCAGAGATCCCATTACCCAGTCGACTTTTTGGGATCTGCATTTTGGCGAGATATATTAAGCTGTATTCCCTGACCTGTCCCAATATTGAAAAACCCAGGCATAATAATAATCAGCTAACTAACTCTAACAATTGGAATTGCTATGGTGGTGGAATCTTTTTTCCAGTTTAATTTCTTAAGGCATAGAGTGTACTTATTTTCTGTACCCCAAAGTTTAAAGATATAGAACACATTTTTAGCAAGGCTGGATTATTTTAATTTGATCTCTTTGGGCCTCTCATTGGATCAGTTATGAAGCCTCTAATGAATTTAGATCTATGCTGCCAGGATTGCACTTGACCTATGTAAGAAATCGATTTATTGGTTGAAGGGGGTGGAACTCTCACACAGGCAATAATCACACTCCTTGTCAAAGTGAACCACAAAAGTCACTGAATTAACCTGTGGTTAACCCTCTGGCAGCTTGGCACAAAGCAGTCAGTCTTAGCTCAGAAGCAACGTGTAAAGTATTAGTGCAGCACACAAACAGTAATACAGTGAAAACACAAAACATGAAAAATTCCAAAACATTTTAGAGAATTAGAGTAGTTTTTAATAAATAAAATGATACTAGAAGGACAAAACTCCGGTCAGTAGAACTGAAAGGTAAAGTTTGGAGCTCATTCCATTATTTTTGCCCATTGATCCTGGTTGAGAGTTATGTCAAGCTCCTTCACCCAGGCTTGCAGGAAAGGTAGTTTCAAGTCCCTACCACTAGTGTTCAACATCTTGTATATTTGAGATATGACATGGCTATCTCATGTGCAGTGTAACAGATAATTTTCAAATGGGGTAAGAGTCTAAATAGTCCCTTGCTTCATTGTTGGGGTCATGAGTCAATGTCAGACTTGAGTGTAGCAGAAGTGCTCTGACTCTGACAGTACAAAATCAGCTTGTAACTGACTGAAAGATTTGATTGTCTGGTTGTCAAACATACCTCTAAGTATCTTATATCCTCCCTATAGTCACATCTGATAAGGGGTCCTATCTGCGCTGGGTGGAAAGTCTGGTGGTCCCACAAGGAAGTTAATGGGGATGGAAACAATGTAAGCCCTCTTCTTGTTGCCACCTTAATCCAGACTACTAATGTTGCCCTTGTGACCTCGTATCGATTGAGGTTTCCAGTCCGGTATGGTTTTGGTTGCCAGGGAATCTCCCATAGAGGCTCTACCATCATTGCACGATCGATCATGCACCACATCCTGCTTGTTTCCCAATGCATTCACTGGATCAAGCTTCGTATGTTGGCTGCTGCATAGTAAGTGGCAAGGTCTGGGATCCCCAGCTCCCCCCGACACGGGTGCAAGGAACACTGTTTTCTGGCCAAGCAATCTCTATTACCCTCCCACACATCGCCTGCATGTCAGTGAGGAAATCTTTGGGTATGTGGAGGGGTAGAGTCTGAAAGATATATAGTATCTTGGGAAATATTGTCATTTTGTATGCTGCTTTGCACCTTAGCAGGGATAGTAATTTGTACCTCCAGCTACTGGAAATTTATGTCCCTTGGTTTGGTGAGAGTAGGGGCCCATGTCAATCCCAGATAGTTAGCCTGATCTGGTGCCTAGTGAAAGGGGACCAGGGCTTTCAAGAGTACAATGAGTTGTTGGGGTGTGGAGATGTTCAGTATCTCCTATTTAGACAGGTGCAGTTTCGATCTGGCCTGGAGAATCTCCTCCTTGGCTATTGACTTTTCTAGCTGCTCCCTATACACCCACAACAGTTTGGGCAATACAGTCTTTGCTAAATACTCAGCTGAGTGGAACCGTTGAGGGAAGAGCATAAAGTTTAAATGGGGTTGGTCCCCCGCAATAAGTAGTTCTCCTAGATAAAGCCTATATCAGGGTCTAGGTGAGCTAATTCAAGTAAGATGGATTTCTGTTTGATGGGGTTATTAAGACCCCTTATGTTGTATGTGGAGAGTGTTAAGGGCATAGCCATCAGAAAATGTCTGAATGGGTTTACCCAGCTAGGGCTTCCCGCATAGTGCAGCTTGTGGTGACCCAGGAGATGGTACGGTCCCTTCCCATCTACCGCAACCCCCAACTGGAAACATGTGAACCTTCAATTCCAGGAGGCATGTGAGACAAAATGAATCCACAGGGGGCCCCATGGTAAATGGAACAGAGATCTCTCTGTTCCTTCATTACACATTTCAAGAGTGCCAGTGAGGCGTTTGGAGTGAAAAACCTCTGGTGTCTGGTCTGGGAGAGGGGTCGCACTGGGTCACAGTAGTCGCGTAGTCTAGCCGTGCAGATCTGACTTACTGTTAATCCCCTACTCCAGGTGGGGGGCCTGCAATCTCCTTTACTCCTTCTCCTTGATGCACCACACCTAGGAGCCAGGCGAAATAGACTGAGACTGACACCTCGGCCTTGCTGACCTTCTGAACATGCTCCAGTGGTGCTTGAAGGCCCACAAGGATCTCTTCTGTCCCATGGGCCCGCCGAGTGTTGTGTGATTGTCAACCTTAGGTTTGGGAAGGTCCCCTTCTTCCATGGAGAGTGGAATGCCTAGAACCAATCAGGCCTCCCACTAGAGTGCTTCTTGCACTCAAAAAGAAGTCTGAAGGGCTGGCCATACCAGTAACATACTTTGTTAGTCTGCAATAAGATAATGACCTTGTGAAAAGCCCTCCTCTTTAGTGGGTCACTAGTGATAAATCTTAGAAGATTTGTAATTCACATCCATTACAGCGTAATGGGCCATCCTCTGCTCTGCCTTGAGGGGTGCCCTTTTTCCTCAAAATGATGAAAGCAGACCAATATTTCTTGGGGGGAGTACCCCAATCTGGGCCTTGCCACCTCTGCATTCAGTCTAAACACAGCGTGCCAGGGCCATGCTCCTCAAGCAGCACTACTTCTATACCAAGTATGTAGCATTTGATGTCTTCCCATTCCTTGCCCTGTAAAACACCCCAAAAAAACAGTTTACATTTTGGTAGTGGTTCTTTAGGTCCCCTGCTTCTCTTGGAGGATCAGCCGTTGTTCCATTACCATCACTAGTTCTGGGACCCGCTTGTCTTGAGTTGCCTCCAGTGAGTTTACTCTTTGGCCCAGGTCATCCAGATTGTGGGGAAGTTCTGTGAGGTTCTATTTGTGGTCAGCCCTAACTGTTTCAGTTCATGATTTGAGGTCTGTGCGCAATGGCAGCATAAAGCCTTTAGTGATCGGCTCTTCCTTGATGGCAGAGGGGGTCACTCTCAAGTTGGCGCCTGAGTCCTCCTGATCCTGCAGCTTGGGGCCCCTTCACCCTTCTTTACAAGAGGCATTTTGAACAGGTCCTTTATCGAGGTGTTGCAGTGGTGCCTAGTGTTCGCCATCACGGTCTGGGACTAGGTCCCTCACCGTCCCTGCTTCTCTGCTAGGCCAGATGATGTGGGTCCCTCAGGCCACTCACCTTGCAGTGCCCATGCCCCGCTGTGTCAGGTGACCACCATTGTGCGGCCAAAGTCCAGTCGCAACCTCGAGGTCCAGTTATAAATGTTGCTGTTCCTGCCAATGGATATCTGGCCTCTGGGGTCCTCTGAGTCTTTCTCTGGCACTGGTGGAAGGCACACATTTCCAGTGCCTCCTGAGTTGCTAGGATGGCCAGAAAATATGGGCCAGAAAATATGGGTAGATGCGTTCTTATCAAGGGGGGGCCAGGCCCTTCTGTCTTGCTTCTTTGGTACCAGTGATTGGGTAGGTAGGGGCACACCACTGCTTTTCGCTTCCGCACAAGCCCAACACTCCTCTTGTGCTGGGCCCCGGAGCAGACAGCCTCCAGGGATCTCACACTCCCTTAGGTCTCGCATCCCCAGCAGACCTCAGCTTCCACTGTCTCACTGCAGGATACATGCTGGGAGCCACCATCTCATCTGGTCCTCACTGGTAGCATCTCAGTAGGCCACTCAAGATGCTGTTCTCCCAAGGGGCTGTGGGCTGCACCCCCTCCATGCGGGCTCAGACTCGCAGCCACCATCCAATACCCAGAATCAGCCTACTGCCTATCGGCAAGCACTGATGCCCGGTAACACATCTCTTTTGAGCTCCTGGAGTCCCCTCACACAACCTCCCTTATTAGTGGTCAGAATAGGGCCCAGAGGAGTGTCACAGTTGCCGCGGCCCAGGATGCAGATCTGCCACTATAAGTCAGGTGCCATTTTGGGCACAGGCATGCCTGAGGTCTTTATTTATTCAGTCATTAAGAAAAAAGGGACAACAGCAATGGTAGAGTGTTGGACATCATGTAACAGGAATGCAACAGGTGTGAGGCTTTTAAAAGTAAGTGTACAAACAGAACGGTTTGTTCAAAGGAAGAAGTATGAAATAATTACAGATAAAAAGAACAGCAAAAGCAATTTTGAATACAAACATTTACGCTATTAAAAATGCAGAAATGAAATTTAGGAATCAAACTTCTACTTCAGGAGCTTCAGTATATAACACACAGATAGTTTGTAATGCAGCCTGGGAGTCTTTGGCTGTCTCCAAAGAATAATAAGTATGGTTTTAAAGCGTGTTGCATACCTGTTTTATTCACTTACAAAAATACATTTTTTTTAGTATTCATGATCCTCCTTGTGATGACTTTTGAGGGCTTGGGCTTTTACTGAACTTCTTATGGAAGGCCTTGTGCTAGCTTTGGGCTTCTTTTTAAGGAAGGTCGTGCTTGCTTAGTATTTCAAACCTGGCAGCACAGCCGCAGTCCACAAACTGCGACAAACAGGGATTGTAGACAGATACGTGGTATCTGGACCGCAGAGGGGGGGCACGTACAGTAGGCAATTGGTGCATCAGGGAAGAGTGCTTTGGGACACTTCTAGGAGGTACAGTGAGTAATAGGGCTGTTGGAAATGGTCCTTTTTACAGGGTCACCCCCAAGCTTTTTGCCTTTACCCTCCACTTTTTGCTGAACTCATTTTTGTTTGCCTTTGGACTATGAGCACCCTACCACTGCTGACCAGTGCAAAATTGCATGTGTTCTCTCCTTAAAACATGATTTGATTCGTATATACTTAATTATCATGTTTAATTTATTTATCACTCCCTAATAAGATGTACTACATGTGCCCAGGACCTATGAATTAACTGCTACTAGTGGGACCTCACCACTGCTTGTCCCGCCCACTCAACTAGCCCTTCAACATGTCTCAGGCCCACCATAGGAGAGACAGTGGCCCTCATTCTGACCTTGGCGGGCGGCGGAGGCCGCCCGCCAAAGTCCCGCCGTCAGGTTACCGTTCCGCGGTCGAAAGACCGCGGCGGTAATTCTGACTTTCCCGCTGGGCTGGCGGGCGGTCGCCTTCAGACCGCCAGCCAGCCCAGCGGGAAAGAGGCTTCCACGATGAAGCCGGCTCGGAATCGAGCCGGCGGAGTGGAAGCTGTGCGACGGGTGCAGTTGCACCCGTCGCGTATTTCACTGTCTGCACAGCAGACAGTGAAATACATGTAGGGGCCCTCTTACGGGGGCCCCTGCAATGCCCATGCCAGTGGCATGGGCACTGCAGGGGCCCCCAGGGGCCCCGCGACCCCCCCTACCGCCATCCGGATCTCGGCGGTCCGACCGCCGGGATCTGGATGGCGGTAGGGGGGGTCGGAATCCCCGCGGCGGTGCAGCAAGCTGCGCCGCCGCGGAGGATTCAATGGGGCCGCGGTACACTGGCGGGACCCCGCCAGTGGTGCCGGTCCGACCGCGGCTTTACCGCCGCGGTCGGAATCCCCATTGGAGCACCGCCGGCCTGTCGGCGGTGCTCCCGCGGTCCTCCGCCCTGGCGGTCAAAGACCGCCAGGGTCAGAATGACCACCAGTATGTGCAGTTACAATGCCATGTCGACTTGATATTGAAAGCCTCCTGGCAATCATTAAACTCCCTATTTACTACATATAACTCTCTCCTAAGGTAAGCCCAATGTGGTCCAGTGGGCATGGTGCTATGTTATTAAAAGACAGGACTTTTACTTTTAAGTTTTACAGGTTCTTGTAGTGAAAAACATACAAAATAGTTTTTCACTACTGTGAAGCCTACCACTCTAAAAAGTCAGCAGTGGTGATTCCTTATTACATTTAATAAGCTGTAATTCCCGATTGGAAAGGGGTAGACCTATCAAGTTTAGTACCTATGGAATTGTAATGATAAATCCTCTTTAATGTTCAAGTTAGATTTATTGTTACAATTTTGAAAATGCCTATTTTGGAAAGTTGGCATTTTCCTGCTCTTAGCCTTGTATGCTGCAACGTGTCTCCAATACACGTCTGGGGTGACAGCTTAGCTTGTGCATTCCCTCCGGACAACCACAGACAATGGGAACTTAGATGTAACTTAATGGGCCCTAATGGACCATTAACTGGCTTAATAGGGAGGAGGTAAGCACGGCTTCACACTTACCCCTGAATGAACTGTGCCTTGATCACACAAGATAAGCCTAACAGCTCTGTATTGTTACTTCAGCCAGCTTGGAGCCAGTGCAGGGGAGGATGGTGATTCCCTGCACTTTAAAGGGGACTGTCTAGAGGCTTCTCTCACCTTCCAGAACCAGGACATCAAAGTATAAAGAGTAGACCTCAGACACTACTTCTTCAATACACTTCTATACCTGTGGATTCTCTGCCAGGAAGAAGGACTGCCTTATACAAGGACTACCACTCTGCTGGGCTCCTGCTTTGCTGAACTGACCTGTTGCCTGGTGCCTTCTTGCCTGGGGAAAGAGAACTGGATCTGCAACCCTCATCTTGAACCCAGGACCCCTGTGTTACTCAAAAGCTAGTCTGCTGGCCTCCTGATCTGAGCCTCAGGGACCTGAAAGGCTTCCCACAGCTCCTGGACCCATATTCAACAAGCTCTCGACCCCCAAGGGGTGCTTTTCAAGTCCTGGGCCTTTGGAAGCCATTTTGTGGCTCCTGAAATCAAGTTTTTGGACTCTTCATGACCCCAAATGGGAAGTTCTCAAGGGAACCAAACCACTCACCTGAAAAATTAGCGCAAGCAGCTGCAGGTTTGTCTCCTCACACAGCAAGTATCGCAGCTTGCAACAGAGTTGGAGCGTAAATTTTACTAATGCTTTAGTGGCACAGAAGTCAGCAATAGGTGACTTTTGTATTTGCATTTAAAAGCTCAACGTAGACAACTGCACTAGCATGTATTTCAAAAGGGTAAACATCTAATTTGTGGTGGGCATCATGCCTACCATGACAGATGTTGTGCCTATCAAAAATGACAAATTGTTAACATGACTTAACAATGTTGAAATATTTTAATCATTAAAATAAAATGAATTATCATGAGTAAAAATTAACATGATTTATGATGATTTATGATTTATTGGTTCAAAGTTACATGTGTGCAGAAAAATAAATGCACATCTTTGTCATATCTAATGTAATGCATCAATAAAGATTGCAATTCATATTGAAATGCTTTTGCATATTTTTCTGTTATTTAATTAATGATGAATTCATACATTTGCATTTTATGTGTGTTTTATTAATAACAATATTAATTAACTTAACTTCTTGCATTAGCATAACTAGGTCTGACGTTTTCACATTGCAGTACCATGAAATGCTGAGTCATCTTCTTTTCCATTAACATGAATTTTCCCATTAGATTGTTTCACATGATTAGTAAAGGGTCCTACTGTATGACGTTAAAGTTTCATTGACAGCAGCCTTGGATGTTTCAATATTAGAACATGAGGACTGGAAAGTAAAGCAGCACTATTGTCTAACTGTTAATTCTCATGAGAATCATTGGAACTGTTGTGAGCCATGGGAAGGTGTTGGAATGTATCAAGTAATGTACACAGTTGCTAGTTATTGCCGGTGTCATACAGAAGGAGAGATGACTTCACCCAGAACTAGGAATTTTCATTGTTGTTGCAAATTCATCTTGTGTTTTAATTGTCATTGATATTGCCCTTTTTTCATAATGTGGACCCATTGATTTTACCAATCCAACTGTTTAACGTATTCTAGAATAGGGATGGATATTCTAAGATTCAGTCAGTCCTCTCTTGATTCTTGCCCAGTGACAATCCCCTTGGATTTTTTCCTATGTGCAGCTCGTGCTCTGCACTTTCACCCTTATGGTGCGTCTAAAGGACCTTGCTGAAGATTCTCTGCTTTGTTGATGAACCTGAATTGTATGCTGATCCCAGGAATGGTATATTCAATTGAAACGCTAATAGTCCCATTGATACCTGTCTATTTTTTATTTTTAGTTGGATTAATTTAGCTTGAGAAAGATGACGTTTCCAAAATATTTTCGTCTTCTTTTCTTCTTGCTTTTGCCTGCATGAGTTGGCCCCTTCTCACACATGATTCTCCCAATTTGTGATAGTAGTAGGTTGTCCCTACTCCTTGTCCATTTAATTTGATTTGTGAAATTGGCTTGACTAATGCCATCAAAAATATTATTTGAAATCTGTTTCTGCTGCACAAATTGTTTCTCTGCTGGTATGTGTAATTCTGTTGAAATGCCTAACGATGTTGATATTGAGTAGATTGAACTTGTTTCGTAGATTTGGTCAACCTATGGTTTTTCTTTATTCATATAACTTGATCTTGCACACAATTTATTTTACTTTAGCTTCAAGGTTATGATAAAGCTTTGAAGCTTTTCACAGATTTGAGTTTTGTTTACGTGGCCGCATTGGTCATGGTGTTCAAATTTGTTGTTGTGTTGATTGAGACTGGAATGATTGTGTGTGGTTAACCACACTCCTCACTAGGTCGAAAGATCCCATAGACCTCAAGGAAAGCATTTTTGAATCCTGACCGGGAGGAGAAAACATGCTAACAACGTGAGGTTTCAGCCCGCCAGCCGCAAAGCCCGGCTGACTCCTCCCACCTGTGGACCACTGCCAGCAACACTCTCCTTGCTCCCTGTGAACTTATTACCTGCGAACGGGGCACTTGCCTCAGTTCTTGGCAAGGTAAAACTTTAGTGGGGCTTGTCTGGGACTGTATCTGAGTGACCAGATAGCCCCAATTGGTGATTTCTGCTTTTAGGTACTATAACTGTTCAATCTTAATTGAATATTCAAAATAATCTCAATTGTCATTTTGGTCTTGTTTTTATCATTAAATTAGGCTCTATTTTTCTAACCAGGTGTGGTATCTTTTTGTGTGGTGTTTTCACTGTTCTACTGTGCTAATATTTAACACATTGCTTCCTAAGCAAAGCCTGCCTGCTCTGTGCCAGGTGAGTACAGGGTGAGTACAGGTTAATTTATGGTGTGTAACTGACTTACCCTGGCTAGAATTATGGTCCCTACTTGGACAGGGTGCATACCTCTGCCAACTACAGAGCCTATTTCCAACAGGGGCTTTTGTGGAATGAGGACGCGGACATAGGAGACAGAGAAGTAATGAATGTGAATAATTCACAGGAGGATTTCACTCTGCTGCCTATGAATAAACACACTAGTTAATAGTATTCAGCCAGCAGAGTGAGTTTCAGACATAGTAGGTGGCCCCTTTACCCAAACTAACAGGTTTGTCACTTGCACATTGAATCGTGGGAAAGATAGTTTAGATTTTTAACATGTTAAGCAGTGTTTTTAGTGGGAAAAATCCCAGTGAGCCCTCATTCTGTCCTTGACAGTGCTGTCTCAGCACAAGAAATCTTTAACCCAAAATAAAATAAAAATCTGGGCGACAGTATTGGAGGCTATACCTGACTAAAGCCATTGTGGAGGGATCTGGGAAAGGAAGGAGTAGGACCTGTAGGAGCTTGATGATGCTATGTAGGAGAATAAGGGCAGACCAGCAGGAGGGCTAGGATGGCCAGAGCCATGAGGACCAAGGCAAGAAAAACCAGGCCCAGGGAGATCTAATCTGCAAGGACCAGGAATAAAAAGACAATAAGGAGAGGGCAAGAACTAGGGGGTACCTGGACCAGGGTGAGAAGCAGGATCGGGGGGGCAAGGTAGATGTGGAAAAAGGGGGGGGGTCTCAACCCAGTGAACAATGGCCCAAAGGAACACAAACAACAAGAGTAAAGGGGACAGAAGGCAGAGAGCCATAACAACGAGGAGGTTTAGGAGGGCCTGGGAGCACCAACCAGGTCCATAGAAACAAGGACATCCAGAGTCAGAAGTAACAGACCCAGGTAGAAAGACCAAATAGGACCAGTATCAGGAGACTAAGGGAAAGAAAGACCAGAGACAGGAATGGCCAAGACCACAGAGATCTGGGCATCAAGGGGCCAAAAGCGAATAGGCCAATATCAGGAATACTACAACCAGAAAGGACCTGGGCTAGCAGGACCTGGAGCCCTGAGATTAGAATGAACAAGGGGGATATAAAGGACCAGGAAGTCTAGTCTCAGTGGGAACAGGATTAGAACATCAATGAGAGTCATTCTCAGGGGGGTCCCATACCAGGGTGACAAGGAAAACATGAACCAGGGTAGCCTGCAACATGGGAATTAGGCGGACCAGTGTCAGAGGAATGAGAAAGACCAGACCCAGGAGAACCATTACTAGGAGGACCATTATAGAGGGGAACAGGGTCAGACTGACAAGAATGAGGTGGAACAGGCAAACAAGGAGGACTAGTTGGACTAGGATGTGGCAGGAGGACTGGTGTACTGGGAGATCTAGGGAAACCAAGGCCTGTGGGAGCAGCATCATAAACCTGATACATGAGGACCACACAAATGAGTCTCATAACTAAGACCAGGACTACATGGGCCAGTAGAACAAGGAACATAAGGACTAGGAACAGGCATACATAGGGGATTGAAAAACCATTGAAGCAGGACCAGGAGGGCTGATGGATGAGAATTAGGGTGAGGAGGGTGAAAAGGTCCCAGACCGGAGCCTGTGAAACAGAAGACCTGAAATACAAAGGCCTATGTGCAGAAGTACATGGGAATGATGGCCAGACAGACAAGAAAGGATAGGGTCATTAAGTTCTAAGGATAGCATGTAGACAAATGAGGGCAAGGAGCAGGAGGACTAGAACCAGGAGGATCAAGATCAGATTGAAGAGGATTTCAAAAGTTGGGAAGAGGATAGCAAGGGCCAGTAGTACAACGAAACCAGGATAAGCAAGGCAGGGACTAGGGAGACCAAGGTGACCGGAAGCAAGGGTTTTCTGATGACTAGAGCATGAAAGACTAGGTGAACTGAAAGGATCATGACCAGGAGGACCAGGGATAGGGCTATTAGGGCCATGAGGGTTAGGGCCTAGGGGGCAAAGGTTGGATTACCAAGTGGGGCTAAGCAATCATTACAGGTAGCACAAAAAAGTTGAGGAGGGTCAGATGTAAGAAGACCAAGCAGAATCTGGAAGACCAAGGGGACTGGACAGGGATGGCCAAGAGGACCATGAATAAAAGATCAGTTTTAGAAGGACCCAAGCAAGGAGAACCTGGATCAAGAGGTCTAGGATCAATGGCTGCTGTACCAGTAGAAATAAAATGACAAGAAAAAGATCCAAGAGGACCAGGGCAATGCAAACCAGAAACATAAATACTAAAAGGGCACAGGCATGAGAGGCCCAATGGACATTAACATGTAGTACCAGTGCTAGGAGGTTCAGGGAAGGAAGACCAGGATTAATTAACCAAGAGGATGAGAAAAGAGCGGAGCCAGATGGGCCAACACTGAGGCAACCAAGAAGGGACAGGATGGCCAGGAGGCAAGGTTTATGATAACAAGCAGAATAGGAAAAGAAAAGCCAAGGCAACCAGGATTAAGGAGACCAATGTCAAGATAATTGGTGAGCCAGGTGCATGAGAACAAAACCCAGGAGAACCCAAACTACAAGGACACGGACCAAGAGGATCAGAGCCAATGGACTCATAATCTTGACAAGTTCAAGACCTATTAAAAACATAGCCAGAAGTGCCAGGAAAGTGAGTCCAGAGGCACAGCCAACCAGAGCCAGAAGGAAAAATTCTAAGAGGACCAGGAACCAAAGGACCTGAAGGGCTAGGGCAAGTAAGATCAGGACTTTGCATACCAGGAGGATCAGGGTAAGGAGAATCAGGACCCGGGACATCAGGGTCAGGATGATCACAGCCTGAAGGTCCAGGCTGAGGGCTAGGAACAGGATCGCTAGGAAGATGAGCAACAGGATGGCCAGTCCCAGGAAAACCAAATGAAGGAGGACCATAATGAGTTTTTTTAGAAGCATGAGGTCAGAGAGCAGGAAGACCACGGCCAGATTGATTTGGACCACATCCAGGAAGACCAGATTGAGACCAATAGGACCAGAGGACCAGTATAAGCAAAGAAGATTTGGGTGACAGAGCCAAGAATACCAGAAGGACCAGCGGGATGAAGACCAGGAACAGAGCATGGAGGATTAGAAGGATCACCAAGAGGACTAGGAAGAGGCATGGGAATGCCAGAGGGACCACATTCATAGGACTAGGGCCAAGAGTACCAAGTGGAGGAGAACCATCAAGACCTGGGGTAGAAGGACCGGGGTGAGGAAGATCAGGAAGACCAGAACAGCCAGAGTCAGGAAGACTAAAGGGACTGGGCCTGGATGGCCAAGATGACCAGGATCACAATGTCAAGGCTCAGACGACCCAAACAAAGAAAACCAGGACCAAGAGGGCCCACACAATTGGGTGCGGTGAGGTCCAAAAGGGCAAGGCGCAGGGCCAGGACGACAATGGTGATCCAAACCAGGAACACAAGGGTTAGGAAGACAAGGCCTAAGAGTGCCAGACCACAAGAGGCTAGGTAGACCAAGGAGACCAACAGGGCTGTGAATTCATGTACTAGGAATCAGACCTGGGTAGGGTGAGAAGGATCAGAAGAACCAGGTCAAATGGATGAGGCTCAAGAGGATTAGGAAAGAAAAGGAAGCGCTAGAAGAAGGACGCTGAGTGACCAGGATGGCCAGAAGGACTAGAACCAATAGGATTAGGCATATAAAAGACCCAAACAAGGAGTATCAGAAACAAAATGATTGTTAATATTGAAAAAATCGATGTCAATGTACACCATAATATGTTTGCACATAGTAACAAAATTGCATCACTAAAATCGAATTCCTCCATCATGAGCTCTACATCGACCCAAATCCCAAAGTATGTGGTCAGACAGGCTCTAAGACCTAGGCCTGAGGATGACTGATTGACAAGTCTGAGGTGGGTCAACACATAGCTGCAGACAAACGTGTAAACAGGAAACTCAGGTCAGTCCCACAGATAGAAGCAGGAGCAGCAGCAGCATCATAATGGCCCCCGGAGATTGGCTCCAATAAAACACACATGGCCATAGAGGTATGCGCATTCCAAGACACCATAAAAGTCAGAAGTCACATACAGTTAGGAACACCTAGCTAATTCAAACACAGCATGCACAGTAACATGCAAAGATCACACGTATATAATGCCGAATATCTGGGCACGTTATGCACTGGTTCACATTGTGTCCACACAAGGTTGAGGCCCACCTGCATTTGTTATTAGGACCTTATTTCTGACTCTAAGACAACTGCTCGCGTTCTTGGCCATGAAAGGAATGTTTGAATCATTTCATGGTATTCAGAGAATTGTATAATTCATTGCTCCAAACAAGTGTATTTTGAGATAGTCCTCAGACCCTGATTCTGTACTGTTCTTCCAGCTGTAATGTTTAATTAAACTAACTGTTCCTGCTTTGCCAAATGTTTCTTGTCTTTTTGTTTTTTTCAAGGTAAATTCACATTCAAGCACTAGGATTATGTCTATTGGGCACAAAATTAGGATGAGAACAAAGATTGTGAGGACCAGGAATAGAAAGGCCATTGCTAAGCAGACGAGGCTGAGAGTGAGGAAGACTAGGAGAACAGGACCTGAAAAATCAAGAGGAGATCGCCAGGCAACCAGAGCTAGCAGGGCAAGAGTTAAAATGACCTGGACATGTGGGACCAGTGGGATCACCATCAACCGAAAGAGGAAGCTCAAGTCACAGAGGGCCAAGTGTTTCAGGACCTGCCATACCAGGACAAGTAGGACAAGGACAAGGAGGAAAAGGAGGCCCATGACAAGGAAAGCCATGATGACTAAGTCAAGTGGCTAAGAACAGGATGACCTTAACAAGGAGGATCAGAACAAAGTAGACAAGTTAGTGCAGGGTGATCAAGGCCAAGAGTATCATGACATGATGGACGAGGCCCCAGACAATTGGGTTAGGTCAGGAGCAGGTGGACTAGGGCCATGAGGACCAGGGACCAGGATCAGAATAAGTAGGATCAGGAACAGTGCTAGGAAGACCAGAGAGTTTGGAAGCAAAGGGACTAGGGCCTAAGGTGCCAAGATGAGCAGGAGGACTAGATACTGGGGTATTAGGACCAGGCTGGTGAGGGTCAAGGGGCTTAGCCAACAATCAGAGACCTGAGGACCAATTACACTAGGACCAAAATGACCAAGCCCAGCCCAGAAGGACCTAATAAGGGGGACCAGGACTAGTGGGTGCAGTAATGTGGGGCATAAAGACCTGGCAAAGAGGATTAAGATGAGCCAAACCAGGAAGACTAGGAGTACAAATCCTAGGAGAACCAGGACAACAGGAATAGGGCACAAGGAACTGGCAAGGTGGATTAAGATGACCCAAACCAGGAAGACTAGGAGTTCAAATCCTAGGAGAACCAGGACAACAGGAATAGATGAATAAGGGCTAAGGAGACCAGCAGGATCATGGTGAGGACCAGTAGTACAAGGATCAGAAGGCCCAGGAAGGGAATACAGGGATGAGCCAGGAGCAGGGCCAGGAAGACCAGGGTCAAGAAGGACTACAAGAAGCAGGACTACCAGATCCAGGAAATCAGTACCAGGGTACCTAGAAGTACATAGACAAGGGTCAGGATGAGGCTCAGTAGGACCAGAATAGTCCAGAAAATGGTGACTTGGAGCTGCATTCGGAGGAGGACCAACGACTAAAGGCACAGAAAGTCCTTGAACAGAAGGAACATGACTGGGAGCAGGACACCTATGGTTGTCTAGGCCACATGTATTAGGATCTCCCTTTTGTAAAGTGTTCTTATTCATGCTTCTTATGCTGTCAACCCTAAGAAGCTCCCACCTCCTCATCCCAAATACAGAACTGCTGAGTATCTGCTGAGAAATCAGAGCATGCAAAGTGAATAAAAAGCCAGGACTATTACATTCTGACCTCTCAGTGACAGAAAATGCTGTCTGATACTGCCACAGTAGTCTGAGGGGGGATCTGAGGGCATAATGACTGAAACTTGCCAGAGATGTTTAAAGGTGGATGGGTGAAAATGAGTGTTGTATATGAAGGATGGCAGAAAGAATTTGAGAAACTCAGATGTTTGAAGTCAGGTAAAACTGTTAATGGCGAGAGAAAGCACATTGTTAACTTTCCCTCTACATTCAAATAATCTCAGTCACCTGTATGTTGCCTGCTCTTCTGTTTGTCCATGCATAGAAACTCTCCAGAGACCTCAAGTCTTCTCCATCACATGCGTGAGTAATGAAAATTTCTTAGAGAATTTTACTATCTGAGCCCTGGCTGGCTGTGTCGATATTGGCAAAAGGCATATCTTTAGGCTAACATGCTCTACTGTGCCAGATTCCTTGTGATGACAACTTGACACATATTATGGATGCAGCAGCTAGTGGTGCATGGGACTCACTGTGTCATTCCGTAAAGCGGTGGTTCCCAACCTTTTGACTGCTGTGTACCCCCACTTTATCAATATTGGAACCTGGGGACCACCACTGAATCATTATTGGAAAGCAGGGACCCCCAACTGAGTCCTTACTCAAAGCTGGGGATCTAATCTGCTAAAATTATTACATTTTCTAAGCATTCGTGGACCCCTTGAGGAGGCTTCGTCGACCTCCAGGGGTCAATGGACCAGTTGGGGAACCACTGCCTTAAAGTATGTAGCCGTTCTCCTGCACTGGGCCACATGTGACTCACTCATGGCAAAGCATGGTGAGGGATGGGAGTAAGGGACCCAGTGCTTAATTTTAGTCAGTGGGTCCTGGTGGGGCCCACAAACACTCATTTTTGGGGCCAGTGGGGCACACCAGCACTTATTTTTCTATTTTTCCTTATCAGACATTGTTGGACTTGGCCCTTTTGCAGGGTCATCCCCAATCTTTTTGCCTCCTTCCTCCTATTTTTTCTGACCTGTTTTTGTTGGCTTTAGGACTCTGGGAACTTTACCACTGCTAAACAGTGCTGAAGTGCATATGCTCTCTGTGTAAATTGTATTGTACATTGGCTTATCCATGATTGGCCTATTTAATTTACTAGTAAGTCCCTAGTAAAGTGCACTAGAAGTGCCCAGGGAATGTAAATCAGATGCTACTAGTGGGCCTGCAGCACTAGTTGTGCCACCCACATTAGTGGCCCTGTAAACATGGCTCAGACCTGCCATTGCAGAGTCTGTGTGTTCAGTTGTAAGCTGCCAATTCGACTTGGCAAGTGTACTCACTTGCCAGGCCTAAACCTTCCCTTTTCATACATGTAAGACACCCCTAAGGTAGGCCATAAGTAGCCCCATGGGGAGGGTGCAGTATATGTTTAAGGTGGAACATGTACTTGTTTTTTTTACATCCCTAACAGTGAAATACTGCCAAATTCGGTTTTCACTGTTGCAAGGCCTATCTGTCTCATAGGTGAACAGGGAGGCTTCTTTTAAATATGATTAAAGTGCAGATTCCCTTTTGGAGCAGATAGAAATTTGGAGTTTAGGGTCTCCGAACTCACAATTTAAAAAAACATATTTTACTGAAGTTGGTTTTTAGATTGTGTGTTTGATAATGCCACTTTTAGAAAGTAGGCATTTTCTTACTTATACCATTCTGTGACTCTGCCTGTTTGTGAATTTCCTGTCTGGGTCAGTTTGACAGTTGGGCTATTTGCACCTCTCCTCTAGACAGTGACACAAAGGTAGCTGGGGTGTAGCCTGCATATCCTGATGGGCCATCTGGACTGAGGGGAGGAGTGGTCACTTACACCTGAAAGGGCTGTGCCTGCCCTCACACAATGCAGTCTCCAACCCCCTGATGTGTGCCTGGGGCCTGGCCTGGGCAAGGCAGTATCTTGAAAACAACACAGACTTCTCTTTGAAGTAGGCCTATTTCAAAAGCAGAAAGGGGTATAAGAACAGTACCCAAAACCTCTGAAAATCAGATTACTTCTGGAACCAAGAGGAAACTCTGCCCGGGAGAAGAGCTGGAGAAGCTGGAGGAGGAGTACTGCCTCTTTGCCTGTGACTGTGCTTTGTTGGCGTGGCCTGCAGTAGCTGCTTCTGCCTGAGAGAGAGGAGAAAGACTGACTTTTGTGTGACTTCCCACTGGTGAAGAATCTCCAAGGGCTTGAACTGAGCTTGCCTCCTGTTGTTGAAGTCTCAGGAACAACAAAGACTTCTCTCGGCCAGCACTTGGGCTTTCTGCTGAGAGTCCTGCCTGACAAGTGGTGCCATAACCTGTCTCTGGGCTCTTGAAAGGTGCAGCTGGTGGAAAAGGACAGAAATCCATGCAAAGACTGCAGTGTGGGGAAACTTTAGACGCACCACCCGCCTTGCAGCAGTTAAATGACACGTCACCAGCCTCGCGGTGAAAATCGATGCTCCGTCTGTATCGCAGCTGTGAGATCAATGCAACGCAGCTGGAGAAACGACACGCATCACCCGCAGTGGCTGCTGTTAATGAGACAAGCCCCCACACAGCGCAGTTTCTTGGCACAATGCTACCGGATTTCAATGCAACATAGCTGGGTGTAGAAAATCAATGCAAAGCCTGCCCGGACCGAGAAGTCCATCCGGGATCGATGCATTGCTCTCTTGCGGGAGAGAAGAAATGCTGCACGCTGACCTGACAGGAGGAGGACCAATTCACGGTCTCACTTGCGAGTGAGAAATCGATGCATCGCTGGCCTTTCCAGACATACACTTGCCCATGCAGCTTTATTTTGACGCTAACCAGGTACTTCTGTAAAATAACAGTCTTCTCACTCTTTTCTAGGGATTTAAGACTCTTTTTCTGTAACAATTCATAAGTTGTCCTGTCTATGTCGGATTGTTATCATTTTGGTCTTGTTTTGTTAAGATAAATATTACTGTTTTTTCTAAACCTTTGTTGTATCATTTTGTAATGGATTCACTGGGTTACTGTGTGCGTTAGTACAAATACTTTACACAGTGCTTCTGAAGTTAAGCCTTCCTGCTCGTGCCAAGTAACCAAGGGGGTGAGTGGTGGTTAACTGAGGGTGATTCTCCTTTACCCTGTCTAGAGTGAGGGTCCTTGCTTGGACAGGGGGTAACCTGACTGTCAACCAAATACCCCATTTCTAACAGACATTATGTGAGCAAGAGAGGGGAAAACAGAATCCCACAAAGAAGAAAGGGAAAGAAGACGGAAAAAACGCCAACAAGGGAGCCTGCAAGAGTGAGATAAAGAGGTAAGGGGTGTCTAACAGTGGACTAAAGAGGCCCGAGATGGACTCTGGATTACACAGCCTTGGTTTTCGGGGCAGCGACATTTAATAACACTGGTTGCTGTCTTTTGAACAATAATTTGGGCACCAGTACTTATTATGTTACAAAACAAGCACTGGGGGGAGCTTGTTGTGAGAAACCATGTTATCCAGCAAATCAACAGAGCTCAGTGTGGACAGGCCAGGTAGGGCCTGTCCACTCAGGTGTATTTTAAGCTGCTACCTGACAGGCCTGCCACTTGAGAAGGTATATTAATGCAGTTATTCGTGCTAACGCAGGCAGTGATAAGATTGAACCATGTAGAGAGCGGACAACCAAGAAATGAATGGGGAGAGCAGAGCCAGGGGATTCATTATAGATTATCTTTTGAGCATCTCTTTCACTTTGGTATGTTAGATTATATAATTGCTTTACCATTTCTTAAAAGTACAGATTTTAAACATGATCTTTTCCATATCTGCAATGCGCTGACAATGATGTCACAAGCTGTCAGATAGGCATGTGCTCTGTATGAATGGCTATATTGTTGCTGTATGTAGAGTAATGCTATTGTCAGCTAAAGGAGCAGGAGCCAGACCTATATTTATGACTCCAGTTGCTTAAATCAGCATGGTATTCCTTGATTGGGGAATCTTACCTCCATGCCACCTAAGAGTGGAGGTGCAGTTCATGCTGAATCGCCATCTCCAAGTCAGATTAGGATTAGATCCTTTATTGTGCTTAAATTGAAAGTAAAATTAGAGAAGATTATCAGAGGGTGTCTAGACCATTCACACTTGAGCCAGTAGCAACAACCCAAGCGGTTGTATTTGAGCAAGGAGATCACTAGACATACAGCTTTGACACATGACAAACACAGATTTGGCTGGAAAAGATTATGTAGATCTTTCTAGGAGTCTTCCCTTATATAAGAACTTCAGAGCACAATTAGATGATGACACCATTAGCACTATGAGGTCCTGAGGGATAAAATGACATATTACTGACTTGGTTACATGCATTCAGAAGATGAGTGACTTTGACAGTTTAGAGAGTAAATGGGCAAAGAAACAAGAGAAGAAAAAGAGACAGCAGTTTGGGAAACTATCTCCTGCACCTCAGGATATAAACAAGGCTAAGACCTTCCCTGTGAAGGAGGTACCAGGTGGGAGGGTCCAGTCATGTGCCTTGGAGCAGAGGTGATCTTGCAACATTCACAAACAAGTCCCCCAAATTGAGGGAGAATACTGCTCAATGGTAAACTCAAGTTGATAAGTTTGTTAAGATCTCAAAAAACCTGTGGGTGGATTTAAACACCTTTATCAACATTGTGGTGCTGAGTGGTTTATGAGTGTGATATAGCCAAATGATGGGTTAATGCAAAGCACCCAAGGGATCCGGAAACTCAGGCATCATCTCCTGGGGTGATGACTAAGTACGATGAGTATGTTTCTGAAGGGAAAGATTCAGTAAAGGGATGCTGATTAGCTAAATATTATCAGATTAAGACAAACAGCTAGAGAATCAGTGCATGCATATTATAAATGGGCGTTGCAATGGGTTTAAACAGCATGGAGATCAGTAGAACCCAAGAATGGAATTTATGGTAAGATTTATGTCACAATTTGTTCTTGGATAGTACCCAGGCATTAGTATGCACAGACAGCAGCATGTGATTTGTTGGCAGATTTTGGATGAAATCTTCAGGTATGAAAAGTATTCTAGTGTTGAGAAGTAGATGAAGCATGGAAGCTTAAAGATAAATTCATGTTGGCATAGAAATGATTTCATGATCAACTGTATGTGGGAAATGTTGGTGGAAGGCAGGGTGTAGGATTTCAGAGTGGATGTCAGGTAATGCAAGGTGGAAATGATGTTCCACAAGGTAGGGGTTGTGATGTCTGGTTCATCTGAATTCTGATGATGATATTGCAGTATTGACGTGATCAAATCCCTGTCTTTATTTTCATAAGTTAGGCCATTGGAAGAGGGAACACTGCCAGAGCCCCAACCAACCAGTCAATGATAGTCTAATGGAAAATGTCAATCCTGCCCAAATGCAGAATGCCCTAGTCTTGAGAACCTGAATCAAGCCCCAAGAGAAAACCAGAATCCTTCCAAAATCAGAACCCATATCAACAGTAACCCATGTCCAGGAATGATAATTTTTCCTCTGACTAATCAAAATGACTGTGCCTAAGGGGGGGAGGATGATTGTGTGCTTGGCGCAGTCCTAGAGGTAGACCAGAGAGGCCCATTTATAGAAGGTGAAGTTAATGGTCATCAAGTGTCCTTTTTCATTGACATTGGTGCTACCCACAAGAAGAAAAATAACCCACCTCCTAACAAGGTTCCAACAGGGATCCTAAAAAGATATAATCAACACAGAGCAGAAAAATTAAGTGTAAATATACAAACATGAAAAAATACATACAAAGATAATTTAATTATTATTTCTCAAAAAGTACCTACTAAATATATATATATATATATATATATATATATATATATATATATATATATATATATATATATATAAGTGCGCTCTAAAGTCACAATACTGGACACAAACTCTCTCTGTCTTCATTCATACTCAATTACACCTCACTCAACCATCAGTAAAAAAAAAAAAAAAATAGAAAAGAGGACAAATAGTAATAATACACGTCCTTAAATAGGAGGAAACACTGCAGTTCATCAAATAATTTGTATGTATAAATCAATCCATGTTCATCAAGGGCCCAAATGCTTCTCCAATTCAAAAATGGTCCTTGAGAAATTCTTTTTACAATTTTAATCCTTATATGCTCCTTTACTTTGTAAATTGTAAGTATCCCGTAATTCAAATTTGCAATCCAGGAAATTCCAAGTTCCTCCTTGTGAACAAACGTGCTGACATATGTTTCGGTGTAGAGTAGCCAACAGGTCACACACCTTCCTCATGGTGCAAAATTATTGTCCATGATTTATAAAATGTATAGAGAGAGAAAGTTTCCATCAATATAATAAATATCTAGATACATTAATAAAAAGACCATGAAAAATCTGCTCAATTCAAAAACTAATGTATGGCAAATCATCACACATCAAATCAAGATAAATAAAATAGACCAAAAAAAGATGCCACCACCAAAATATCAAATAGAAAATGACAGAATAAAGGAAAAAGAGTATAGGAACGAAAAATAAAAATAAACAGAAAGAGAGAAGAAACAAAGAAAGGAAAATTCCTAAGAAGTGTACGATCACAACACCTTAAAGTGATTCTCTTAAAAAAGCATAAAAATGTGCACAGGAAACTGTAGTAGTGTTTACTATCTCAAACATGAAGATAGTAATACAAAAAGAACCCAAAAGACAGGGACTATGGCAGCTCACCTATCCACGTCCATCCATCTAATAGCTGTCGCTCAGATCGGCGCACAAACTATTAACTTTATCCATTGTATTATGCATCTGAAGTACATCAAGCTGTGCTGCTTTACTCTTCAGAATATCAAAACTATGCACTTCAGGATATTTTAAGGCACAATGTAAAGCAATCACTCTCAAACACCTTCGTAAGTAGAATAATCAAGTTTATTTAAGGGGCAAGTTCTCAGCTAGCAAAACTAAACCACACTAATATATATATATATACATCAGGAGAATAACATGAGAATAATGATAAAGATATAAGCACTCTGTGAATAATTGCAAGAGTAAGTGCATATAATACAAGCACACACAATATACCTCAATGCTCAATAGCATGAAAATGACTGCAAGAATAAGTGCATATTACGCGCGCACACACAATATACTTCAATGCTCAATAGCATGAAAATGACTGCAAGAATAAGTACATATTACGCGCGCACACACAATACACTTAATAAATTGAAAAGCTTCACCGAAAAGAGCGTCTGCATCCCTCCGCCGTACACAAAGCTGGGGAACCCAAATCAGCTGGCACAGGGAGCCTCTGTTCGGGACAATCAGTCCTCCTGGCGTTGCGTCCAACCCAGAAGAGAGTTCCTAAACCAGCCCATCCAGGCCCCCAACTTTTATAGTATTTACTAACGCCCAGGAGTCTTTTCTAGAAAAAGACCCCCTCCTTTACAAATTGTGCAATCGGCGGTACCTTGTTCACCCTTCGAGACGTCTCCTCAGAACGGGCCAAGTTCCCAGGAGAGGACTCCAAGGTGAAGCTTGCATTCCTCCTTGTGTACAGGCGCATCCCCCTGTTGTTCTAACTGATAGCTCGTGGAATGTAAATAGCGCCCTTCGTACCAGGCAGATGGAGCGAAGTTGAGCAGAAAAACACCCCACCCTTCAGCTTGCCGAAGCTTGTGAAAAAACACAGAACAGTGCCTTACGCACCGAACCAGACTCGACAAAATGGAGTCGTGAACCAAAATGGAAGCGAAGGCCAATGCAGAACAGTGCCTTACGCACCGAACCAGACTCGACAAAATGGAGTCGTGAACCAAAATGGAAGCGAAGGCCAATGAAAGCAGAGGCCAATGGTCCACACTCTGCACCACTGTTTACCTTGCACGTAGTGCTGCCACATGCACGTAGTGTATGTAGCAATACATTTCCACCCTTGGACCATTTGGCCAACTTACAACTAAGTATATCCTATAAGCTGAAATGGCAATGCTCTTGGGCGACACTGAGATAGAAGGTTAGGCACACACTGAATACAACAACATAATGAAATTAAAATAACGGTTATGATAATGATTACACCAAAGATATAACGCAGTTGGACTAAATTAGGCAGCCATCCAAAAGCCCAATCCCACCACCCCTTGTCAACATCCTGCTGCACCCCCTTCACCAACTTATGCAGGGCCTCTATGTGGGAGTTGATTGATATGGAGTGGTCGGATAAATTGAAGCAACATAATCCTTCAAAATCACTGCAGCCATGGTTGTGTTTAAGCAGTAAATAATCAATAGCAGCGCGATTCTGCAAAGCAGCTCTTCTAATTCCCTGTACATCTAATAACAGCTCAGCTAAGGCAGCTGATGTATAGTTAATATTCTTGACTACTAAACATGCAAGTTTATTAATAACTCTGGTATTATATACTGCAAGTCCTGGCACCCCTACGATGGAACCAGCTAAACTAACATATTCTGTTTTGGACAGCAATGAAATTTCAGAATCACAGTCCGTAGGTAATTGAATAGTGTCTCTGGTATAGCGAGGGTGTAGAGCAGTATCCATAGGAAACATGAGAAAGCCTAAGCGTGACCAGGCACAAGGCCCTCCGGTTAGATTGGCTGGAATATAAGTAAAAGAAAGATTACCACAAGAAAAGAGCCAACCTTTAGGCAACTTAACATTTTGAATGTGGCTGGCAGCAGGCACCACATGTTGGCAAAACATTGAATTATTTACATTCAAACAGGTTAGGTCAGTCCGTGAGTGGCACAACGTCCGTTGTGCAGCAGTTAAGTTTTTGTCTCTTTTCTCCAATTTGAGCTGAGCACATTTACCTATTTTCATAGGATCACAGGTCAATGAATAGCACACATCCCCATTTGAGATGTTAAACGTGAGTATAGATGTCATGTTCCTCCACAACCGCCTGCCCACCTCCGGGCAATGACGGCAGTACTCATAGAGTGACAGATGGGAGCGAACGTCACTCACATCCACCATTCCATCCTGGTTTGTATTGTTAAAGATGTGTAATAATACAGCAGCAGGAGTGGGCACTGCCACTAGACAAGTGGTAATCAAATCTTGAACGCTTTGCATGTTACTCATACAGAAGTGAGATATATTCAGCACTTCCTGCGCTAGATGAATCCAAACATTGTTCGGTTGATGCAGCAGCGTTGGCATCTGCGGCTGACGGTTGAATTTTTGGGCTATGAGCCCCTCCCGCTCCCCGGTGGAGTCTCCCGAACGGGCTCCATACACCACACTCATGGCACAGGCACTCCACAGGATGATCTGAAAAGAACAAAGGACAAAACACGTATTATCATTCTCGCAGATAGCATTTGTCAGCGGGAACATGTTCCCATTTGTCTTGACCAGGTCGCATAACTACCAGGACATTGTCTGGTCCAGTGGCGATGACATCAGCGGGTTGAGGAGGGTTATTTGGGGATTCAATCCACACCTTGGCCCCTGGGTTCTTGTCAGTAGATCCGAACCCTCCTTTGCCTCTCACAGTGAGAAGAGCTGGGGCGCTCCCCTTCTTAACAACACCTCCATAAACCGGCATAATGACAATTTGGGCAACGCGATCACTAGGTTGCACCACTAGGTCTGTGTCACCACTGTTCAAGAGAATGACTTTCAACTCGCCTTGGTAGTCTGCATCTATCACGCCTCCTAAAACTTGGATGCCCCTCAAGGCAAGCCCAGATCGAGGGGCGATCAGACCGTAATGCTCAGGGGGAATCTGAATTCCCACCCCAGTTTCAATCAGAGTGATGTCTCTAGGTTTCAATCGATGCATGTGTAAAGCATGTAAGTCAAGTCCTGCAGATTCTGGTGTAGCTCGATATGGGGCCAAAGCTCCTGGAGCTGTTTCCCAATACATAATGGTATTGCTCGTTGTAAACGGATTAATCTGTAAGGCAGGTGTCAGCATTCTCATGAGAGGTGTCTCGGCATTTGTTAGGGGTCGGTTGTTCAAAATTTGCAAAGCATCATACAAATTATCCCTCCACCCCTTCAGTGTCCCATCATTCAGTTTACGCAATTGTTCTTTCAGCAACCCATTCATTCTCTCAATCAGTCCCGCTGCTTGTGGGTAGTAAGGTATGTGAAAAATCCACTCAATATTGCGTTGTGCACAATAGTCCTGCACTAGTCTGCCCTTGAAGTGGCTGGCGTTATCACTTTGAATCTGGAGTGGCACCCCATAGTACAGAATCAACAGATCTAGTGTTTTCAGGGTGCTCTGCTGAGTTGCGCGCTTGCAGGGAAAGGCTATGAGATAACCAGAGTAAGTGTCTACCACAGTGCAGGCATACTGACACCCTCTGCTCACTGGCATTGGTCCAATGTAATCAATCTGCCAAATCTGTCCTGGCAATTTACCTCTACCTAGCTGGCCTCTCACCACCTGTGGGACCGGTCTGTGCTGTGCATGCTGACAAATGGGACATTCAATGATCGCTGTTTTAATCAAATCTAGGGGAAGATGCATCCCTCTAATCTCAGCCCACCTGTGAGTAGCCTTTTCTCCAAGATGTCCGCATTTCTGGTGTGCCCATTTAGCCATTCCCACCAAATCAGAACTCTGCGCCTCCACTTCAGCCTCTTGAATCTTGGCTCGATCGTCTGCAAGACAATTGAACCATCGGTCTAATGAATCAGTTGGACAGTGAGCGTCCACATGATAGACAGTCACGGTGCTTTGAGGTAACATTTCCCAGATCTCTTGCCATAACTCCTTCCCCCATACCTCTTTGTTATGGATTTTGTACTGATGTGCATGCCACGTGGGAAGCCAAGTAGCTAACCCATTGGCGGTAGACCAGGAATCGGTATAAATGTGACATTTTCCGGGTAGCTCCTGTTTTAAAGCCTGATACACGGCATAAAGCTCTGCATACTGGCTACTTTTTCCCTGTCCTGTAGTTGTCAAAAGCTTCTTGGTAACAGGATTATAGGACACTGCCTTCCAGTGCCTTTTCGCTCCAACATATTTTGCTGAACCATCTGTGAACCACTCATGTTTTTTGTCATCTGCAGACAAGTCTGCGAACGGCTGGCCCCACCCTACTGGGGATTCACACCCTGGAGGTACATCATGCAACATTTCGGAATTCTCCACTGGAGCCTGCGCTACTTGCTCATGCAAAACGGCGGTCCCTTTTGGACCCGCTCGTGCCCTGTCCTGGACATACCATTTCCATTTTATAATACTGGCTTCTTGCACATGTCCAATTCTATGAGTTTTTGGGGAACTCATCACCCACTGCATGATGGGAATTTCAGGCCTTAAAATCACATTGTGTCCCAGTGTAATTTGCTCAGTATCAACCAGGGCCCAATAGCAGGCCAGCAGCTGCTTCTCAATGGGAGTATACCGCTCTCCTGCCTCAGGTAACTTCTTTGTCCAAAATCCCAGGGGCACCCTCTTTCTTCCTTGTTTTTGCCATAAACTCCAATTGGCATACTGCCCCTGGACTGTCACATTCAACTCAATGTCTCCCTCTCGAATCGGCCACAAATCCAAAGCATGCTGAATGGCGTCTTTCGCCAATTCAAACGCGCGCTGCTCCTGCTCTCCCCATTCAAACGCATTTTTCTTTCGTGTAACTTTGTACAATGGGGCCAAAATCTGAGACAAATGGGGTATATGTTGTCTCCAATACCCGAATAGTCCAATAAAACTCTGGGCTTCCTTCCGATTTCGCGGTACTGCGAATTACTTAATCTTTTGTTTCACTTTTGGCAACACTTCTCTGTGTCCCTGATTCCACTGAATGCCCAAAAATTTCACGCTCTGAGACGGTCCCTGCACTTTCTCGGGGTTAATCTCCCACCCTTTATTCTGCAAATGTTCCACCACCCTGTCTAGCTGAATTTGCACCTGTTCTTGCGTCTCTCCCTGCATCATCACGTCATCTATATAGTGAGAAATTTGCACTCCAGGAACCACTGGTACTTCATCCAAATGCTCTGCCACCAGCCGGTGGCAGATAGTGGGGCTATGTAAATACCCCATGGGTAATCTACAGAAGGTGTACTGACGCCCCACCCACTGGAATGCCAGCTGAGGCTGGCTCTCAGTAGCTATTGGTATCGTAAAGAAGGCATTGGCAATGTCAATGGTTGCATACCAAGTCCCACTGTGTTTCTGTATGTTCTCAATCAAGGTAATGGTGTCTGGGACCGCTGCAGTCAGAGGAGGTGTATGTTTATTCAATTGGCGATAATCAATGCAAATCCTCCAACTGTTATCACTTTTACGAACAGGCCAGAGGGCATTATTCCACGCAGTGGTGATGGGAACTATTACCCCGGCCTCTAGTAAATCATGTATAGTCTGGCTAATCTCCTCATGTCCTCCCGGTATTCTGTACTGTTTCATTTGAATCACCTTAGTAGCTTGGGGAAGTGTTACCGGAGGAATCTTCAACAGCCCCACCCTTGCGGCGGCTATTGATATAAATCTTTTGGAACCAAATTGATAACATCCATCTTCCAAATGTAGGGTCATCCCTTTCAAAATGTCAATTCCAATAATGTATTCGGGAATGGGCACAATCAGGACAGTGTATTCTCTCTTTGGAAGTGCCCCTATTTTCATGGGAACCAGTATCTGCACTGCCGGGGTTTCTTTTCCGCCCAATCCCGTAATGGTGAAGTACTGTCCCCTGAATTTTCTTGGATTACCATGAATCAAAGTGGCCTCCGCTCCGGTGTCAACGAGGGCTCGAACTTTTTGAACATTTCCACGTTTCCAATAAATTTCTACTTTGACATGAGGTCTGTTATCTTTGCGAGCCCATCCCTGCACCGGAGTTTGGCCTGTTTCCTAATCTATTTTCACTCTGCGCACATCAGAGTCTGCCCAAGTCAAATCTGGATACAGTTTGCGGTAATTCTCAGGGAACTCCTCCTCCCTGTCTCTGCTTCGCAACCTCTCTGAGCTTACCAGCTCCCTCTCCCACTCTCTTCCTCGAGTTTTCCCAGAACCTGTCAGTTCCCGGTCTCTCTCCCTGCTCCGGGTTCCCTCTGCGCTTCGGTGCTCTTCCTCCCAATTTCCGTCCTCTGGGGATCTCTCTCTACGGTGGGGTTCTCTCCCTCTCTCTCCCTTTTCACCCTCACGCTCCTCCCCTCCTGCCTTTCTCTGGTTCACCACTTTGTTATCCTTCTTGTTCCCTTTCCTGCTCCCCTCCTTTTTATCCAAACCGCGTTTGCGGTACATTTCCCACATGTCCTTGGTGCTTATCCCATCAATTTCATTCCTGGTCACCCCATCTCGCAGCAAGGCCTGAAACATGTCTCGCCTTGTCACCCTGTTGTTATCAGTACGATTCTCAGACCGTGAATTCCTCTCTGGCTTAGCCCATTCTCCTAAATCACTTAACTCTCGCACCGCTTCTACCACCTGAGACAATGGGTTACCCGTCTGATTAATTAACAAAGTCATTATGACATGCTTATATGCAGGAGGAGCGGCCCTAATCAACCGGTTTCGCACAGACACACTTAAATTCCATTCATCAAATCATGGGCATTACCCATAAAGATAGCTGTTTTCATCCCTTCTTCCTTCAATCTCTGTACTGCATCTCTCAAAGTATACCAAGGTTTATCATTAGGCGGCCAGTCTGACTCTGTCGGATACTTCTGAGCACACCCTTGCGCAGCTAGCTCTAACAAATTGGTCATGGGACCATTCCCTGGATAGGTTCTAAACTCATTTTGAATAACCGGGTCTGTACTTAACATACAAAGCCTCGGGGCGTCGCTGTGATCCAATTGGACCCCCTGGCCCCCCATATCGTGCACCCGCACCAACCACGTAAGCAATGTTTCCCCAGACCTCTGTCGAAATCTGTCTATCACATCACTTAGTTCTTGCTGTGTATAATCCTCCAGGGCATCCAACATCACCCCTCCAGGATTAGCTGGGCTATGCTGTAACTTTCGCCGATATATGGGCTGCGCACGGACAACATTCCTGCGCTCTGTCTTCTCCTGTCTAACATCTTGGCAGTCATCGCCCCCGGACCCATCTGAAAAATCAGATGTATCCCAGATGTTTCCATCCCAAAATTCAGGGTCAAAGGCTAATCCTGCCTGAGAGATAGCTAAATGCACCTTCTTTTTATTAACTTTCCCTCTTCGTTTCTTGTGTTTATATTTAGCTACACTAACGGCCGTTCTCTCTGCAACCAGTTGGTACATTTCCAACTTATCACTTAATAATTTATTTTGACAAGCTAGCATGGTAGAGGAATTTCGGGCTTCTACTAACTCCTTCTCCAGCTGCTCATGGTCTTTTTGTAACTAAACATTTTTCATACAACTTTCGGTACGCAGAAAGCAAGATCCAGCCTCGCCTCCCCAACGCACAAATCTCCCTTCCCTTGTCAATTGAAACTTTCCGTAAACATATAAGAAGATCTTCAGGTTCCACATTCAACATACACGCATTCCAATTTTCACACAAACCAGCACAACGTGACCATTCCTGAGCTAAAAGTTTATACGGGGCAGTTTCCCATCCCGGTATTTCTATGTCTGGATTTGCTACCTGAGAACCTGCTTTTGAGCTCGCTTTGATCTTATTAAGCATTTTTCCTTTTTTTTTTTTTCGAATCCTGCCGACTACGCCAATTTGTGCTGCTTTACTCTTCAGAATATCAAAACTATGCACTTCAGGATATTTTAAGGCACAATGTAAAGCAATCACTCTCAAACACCTTCGTAAGTAGAATAATCAAGTTTATTTAAGGGGCAAGTTCTCAGCTAGCAAAACTAAACCACACTAATATATATATATATACATCAGGAGAATAACATGAGAATAATGATAAAGATATAAGCACTCTGTGAATAATTGCAAGAGTAAGTGCATATAATACAAGCACACACAATATACCTCAATGCTCAATAGCATGAAAATGACTGCAAGAATAAGTGCATATTACGCGCGCACACACAATATACTTCAATGCTCAATAGCATGAAAATGACTGCGAGAATAAGTACATATTACGCGCGCACACACAATACACTTAATAAATTGAAAAGCTTCACCGAAAAGAGCGTCTGCATCCCTCCGCCGTACACAAAGCTGGGGAACCCAAATCAGCTGGCACAGGGAGCCTCTGTTCGGGACAATCAGTCCTCCTGGCGTTGCGTCCAACCCAGAAGAGAGTTCCTAAACCAGCCCATCCAGGCCCCCAACTTTTATAGTATTTACTAACGCCCAGGAGTCTTTTCTAGAAAAAGACCCCCTCCTTTACAAATTGTGCAATCGGCGGTACCTTGTTCACCCTTCGAGACGTCTCCTCAGAACGGGCCAAGTTCCCAGGAGAGGACTCCAAGGTGAAGCTTGCATTCCTCCTTGTGTACAGGCGCATCCCCCTGTTGTTCTAACTGATAGCTCGTGGAATGTAAATAGCGCCCTTCGTACCAGGCAGATGGAGCGAAGTTGAGCAGAAAAACACCCCACCCTTCAGCTTGCCGAAGCTTGTGGAAAAACACAGAACAGTGCCTTACGCACCGAACCAGACTCGACAAAATGGAGTCGTGAACCAAAATGGAAGCGAAGGCCAATGCAGAACAGTGCCTTACGCACCGAACCAGACTCGACAAAATGGAGTCGTGAACCAAAATGGAAGCGAAGGCCAATGAAAGCAGAGGCCAATGGTCCACACTCTGCACCACTGTTTACCTTGCACGTAGTGCTGCCACATGCACGTAGTGTATGTAGCAATACACAAGCTCAAAGAGAAAAACCAAGCAAAGCATAGACAATCTTTAAGCTGTTATATATTAATATGCCTCATGTCAATAGCATTGTGCTAATACGAAATAATTTAATCTATTCATGACTTTCAAGCTCTTAAAAAGACCTGTCACGGAAACAGCTCCAAATTACTCATAAAATCCCATAAAGCCATAGAGGAAGTACTAATGAAAAAGATAATTATGTCCCATTAGGCAATACTAATAATCCGAGCACTGTCCCCAATACTCATGTCCTTAATTTAACATACAGTGCTGAATATAAAAACATCAAAATGCTCAAGCTATGGAGACCTTCTCTGATATATTGTGTTAACGCGTCCTTTTATGTTAATTTATACACATTAGGACTCGTTTTAGGCCAATGAATCTTGTGACCCAGTGGTGAGACATCGTAGGACAAGATAACTGATCAATATGTCAAGCAATATATCAATAATTTCATCAATGTTTATCACCATAATGCATCTTACTTTAGAAAAAGACATTAATCAAATTGTCGACGCAACCATGACCTTACAGCCATGAATAACCACACCTTTTGATAGAATTTTATGAATTTTATTCCCTATTGATTACAGTCTACCAGCAAAAGAATCAATCTCAAAACCAAGAAGCATAAGAGCATAGTCACAATATGGCAACTGTGATAAGATTTCATTAATGCAAGAATTACAAACATAAGAACATAGCACAGCATGAACATAGATCAGAACATAGCAAGTATCATACACGTCTCAGTTCAGCAAAGCGTAACGTCAGTCATTTGTCTATTGCGTCAGTCAGAGTGAACTCCTATCCTAACCCCTAATTAGCATCAGCATGTTGGACTTCATGCAAAACAATTTAGAACACAAATTTGGAAAACATCTAGCTACGGCCTCTATAAAAAAATGAGCAGTTGGTACCTAGAAAGGAAAAGTAAACAGACAAATTACAAATCGCATTGTCATAATTACCCTCCAGGAATAGGTCAGCACACAGGATCAGTCTTCGTCTTCAGGACATCAGTCAAATCGCCATCAGCCTAACCTCGTCTAAAGGACAGGGGGCACTTCCCTCATAAGGAGGAGAAGTGTAAAGGGCAGTCTATGGGTGAGGATGGTTTAAGTCTCAAAGTCACCAAACAGAGTGACAGAGTTTCTGAATGAAATCAACAGCATTCCCTACCTAGTTCTAACGTCTCCTCTGTGACACAAGTTTTTATCCCTTTTTCGTAATACCTTCCCCCAAAATTCTATTGGACATTCACTATACCCCACTATCTTTAACCTATCAAATTATACAATAGGTAATTCCAATTGTCACCCCATGATAATTTATAACATTTTGATTGGTCTTCATAATTGACGCCTTCAGAGGTGGCACATCCGGGGGGTTTCATCAACATTTGACACGTTTCTCTGGTCATGAGTTCCTTTGTCAATGGTCAAATGTCCTTGTACGTTGTTTTAATCTACTTTTGTTTCAAATTGTATTAAACTCATACTAAGGCAGGTAGCATGCGGATGAGAACTGAATCTGTATGGTTACATAAAACTGAGAAAAGGAACAAATGCAGGGTCATGGCCCTTTGCGAGTCAGCACACTGGAAAACTGAGAAAAAATGCTTTAATATGAGAGCTAGGCAGCTAAATCCACAGCTCACGCTAACTTAAGGCCTAAAGGATTTTCAATACAAATGCGATATCATAAGTGTTAATATAAATCATAACATGAATAATTTTTAATCATCGTTATTAGTTCACGTATATATATATATACTGGTAACCACACACATTATAATCGTAATTCAGATGCATGTTTAAGCATTATTCTAATTATTGTCGTTTTCTATGCAGCATTGTTAAGCATTGATATAAGCATTTCACTTTTAGTATATGTAATATTTAAACTACGCTCTCTCAGTCCCTCCTCTGATGATGCACGTCATCACACAAACCTTTCCCTTTGACCTTTCAATTTTAATTTTTCACCTTGCGCATAATGTGCATTTCGACATCTTGCCCTTTATGTGAACTTTCCCAAATCTTATTGAACATTTTCTCTCTTTCACTTTCTTCATTTCTTCTGGTTCTTTTAGTCCAATTTTTCTTGATTTTGTCATTAATTTTGCATTCCCCCACAATTCTAATAAACAGGCCAAGACAATTAATAGACCCATTAATATTTTTGCAAGGACCCCATTCCAAATATTGGTAAACCAACTCCCAACTCTGGCAATTCCTTTTCCAAACTTTTTCCAGACACCAAGTTCTTTCAAATCCTTCAAATCTGTACTATCTCTAGTAAGGTTAGTAAGCATACTTCTAATCTTTTTACTATTGTCCGGAATGAACGAGCAACAATGACGCTCGTTGAGCATCTTGCAGACCCCTCCACTCTTTGCTAAAAGAATGTCTAAAGCAAGTCGATTTTGAAGAGTCATAGCTCTTTCTGCAGCAAGTTCAGTATCCATCAGGAGTATAGCCCCTGTAAAATTTGTCAGCATGTTATCCACAATAGTAGACAACTTTTGAATCTTCATAGAATTCAAGATAACCCCCACTGAAGGGATTATAGCTCCGAATATATCACCAATGACAGCCACCACTGATTCTCGTTTTTGTCTAGGATGTTGTAATTCAGACGTTTTAAGTATTTGTTTTAAGTCATCAATCTGGTAAATCTTTGGGAAAACTATTCCCAAATAACATGTCCCATACCATCCCTTAGGGAGACGGTAATAAGCATTTAGCCCACAGATGTAATAAATCCCAGGGATCGTTGGATCCTGTCCCTTCAACATAAATGTCCATTTCCTCTGAAACAAAAACACATGTCTACATTCACTGGTTCCCACAAACAAATTGTCTTGATCAGATTTTGGTCTATATATACAAAGCCTACCTACATGTAATGCATTTATAGCTAGTTTGCCTTGTGTTTTAATTGCAGTATAAGCATAATCATTTGCATACGTGCGTTTTTCTAACCCTTTTTCTAATCTCTCCTTCAATGCTTTGCGCCTATCATCAGTGTGATCTAAAAAGCTTTTCTCTACAGGTGATAGTAAGCAAGTCAAATTATTGCGATGTGCATTAGCGGTTCCAAATGTAAGCGTCGGCTCAAAGAATCCTCTAATTATTTTTATATCATGTTCCTTAGCTAATTTATTCAAGAATTCAATCACAGGCACAAAGGAAAACACAACATCCAGATTTGAATAAAAGTATTGCACATGCTCTTGATTATAGAACCTTGTTAGTAGTAAGCTGCAAGTAATCCCGTAAGTTAAAGGGAGGCCATGATAGGTAACTCCCTCTTGCACAGATGATGGAATCTTAGGGGCATATTTATACTCCGTTTGCGCCGAATTTGCGTCGTTTTCTTCGACGCAAATTCTACGCAAAACTAACTCCATATTTATACTTTGGCGTTAGACACGTCTAGCGCCAAAGTTCATGGAGTTAGCGTCATTTTTTTGCGTCAACACCTTCCTTGCGTTAATGATATGCAAGGTAGGCGTTCCCGTCTAAAAAAAATGACTCCCAGGCATGTGCGTGGTATTTATACTCCCGGGCAAAAATTACGCCCGGGAGTGGGCAGGGCAAAAAACCCCGCATTTGCGCCGGATTTTAACGCCTGGGTCAGGGCAGGCGTTAAGGGACCTGTGGGCTCAGAATGAGCCCAGAGGTGCCCCCCCTGCCCCCAGGGACACCCCCTGCCACCCTTGCCCACCCCAGGAGGACACCCAAGGATGGAGGGACCCACCCCAGGGACATTAAGGTAAGTTCAGGTAAGTATTTTTTTTTTTTTTTTTTTTTGTGGCATAGGGGGGCCTGAATTGTGCCCCCCACATGCCACTATGCCCAATGACCATGCCCAGGGGACATAAGTCCCCTGGGCATGGCCATTGGGCAAGGGGGCATGACTCCTGTCTTTGCTTAGACAGGAGTCATGTTAATGGGGGTGGGGCGTCGTAAAAAAATGGCACAAATTGGGTTAAGGCGATTTTTTTGCCTCAGCCTGACTTGCCCCATTTTTGGACGCCCAAACGCCATTTTTCCCTACGCCAGCGCTGCCTGGTGTACGTCGTTTGTTTTCACGCACACCAGGCAGCGCCGTTAGGCTAACGCCGGCTAACGTCATTCAATAAATACGGCGCCCGCATGGCGCTTCAGAATGGCGTTAGACGGCGCTAAATCTTTTGACGCAAAACTGCGTTAGCGCAGTTTTGCGTCAAAAAGTATAAATATGGCCCTTAGTACATACGTAACAATCTTTCGCATCCATGGTCTCCACATACTCATTTAGCAAGCGATAGAAGACATTAGTAGAAAGTTCCCCTTTTGAATTAGTTCCCTCATGCAAGTGTCTTGCATCCTGCTCAAATCTCTCCCACAGTGTTAGTGTTGTAGTTTCAGGTTTTGAGGAAGCATTAATGGTCTCTTTCTCTATCCATGGCATTCCTACAATCCCTCCCATGATTATTATTGCACACACAACACCTATTATAAGCCCTAGTCAACCACACACTTTACTTCTTTTGCTGCTACTTCTATTATAAGCATTGTCTGTATAGAATCAGATAGTAGATCGACAATCAACTGAAGGATGAAAAAAAAAACATTTCTTGCTCTCTGCGTGTATTTACAGCGTCTTCACTCACTCCAGGACCCCCTTTTTGTCAAATCAGGATAGCAGCTTGTCGTAATCAGGTTTCTCAAAGTCAATCCGGTTCTAGTGTCACTTTCGGTAATTTATAGTCTCTCTTTCAGTTTTCAGATTTTCAATTTTAACCAAGTCTTTCCTTTAAATCAGTTCAGGTACTGTAGTACTGGCCTTGTACTTCTCGATCAAAACAGATTGCTAGGAATTCTTGTTGCCACTCAGATGTTGTAGCATACGCCCATTCAGGACCTGTATATCTTCTGTTTGCGACTATTTTTCTTTTCAGCCTTCGTTCACCCTGTTGTTCTCCTTCACTTAGGTCTTCTACTCAGGATGTATCGTTCTCCTGAATTATTGTGTCTCTTGGTATGTCTCTTATCCTTAAGAGTGATTTTTCTGGCCAGTTATCACCCTTATGCGTCTTCTTTTGATGTGTCCTTTCAGGACTCTGGATAGCACCCTCCTCTTGTACTATGGTGTTTTCACTTGATGGGCCTGCAACTGGCTCAGGTGACTCTGGCACACTCTGATTTCTCTCTATTATTTCTCCTTCTTCTTCTTCTCCTTCTTCCTCTGGGTCTGTACCGGGTTTGAGTTCTAATCCGTATCTGTCTACTTCTGGGAGAACCTCTCCTTGATTTAGTTCTCCTGTTGTCTCTACTGAGATGGGCACTCTGTCACCTCTCTCGAACTCATTCACTGTTTGAGGCACGAGGCTGTTCTCAGCAAGCTCTCCGGCAGTCTCAGTTCCTTCTTGATTGTTTTCGGGCTCTGAGACTTCTCTTCCTGAAGCTGTTGTGCCGGAAACCTCAAGTTCCTCTTCAGCTGGGCATGTTACCTTTTTTGTGTGACTGGCATGTATCCAGTTTGGAATTCCGGCACACTTTACAGCAGTAGTAGTTGTCAAGATTACTTGATATGGCCCTTTCCAACGTGGTTCCAGACACGACTTTCTCACGTGCTTTTTGACAACCACCCAGTCACCGGCTTGTAGAGAGTGGCCTGGATCGCCAATTGGTGGCAATGTGTTAGCTTCCACCTGGTGAGAGAAAGAGCGAATCACATCAGCCAAACCTTTGGAGTAGTCCAACACAATATCATCTGTAATATTCACTAGAGCGTTTGCAGGTACTGCTGGTAATCTCATAGCTCTACCCATGAGGATTTCATGGGGGCATAATCCTGTTTCCTTATCTGGGGTGTTTCTCATTGACATCAGCACTAAAGGCAATGCATCTGGCCATTTCATATTGGTAGCTGCGCACATTTTTTACATTCTCGATTTCAAAGTACCGTTCATTTGTTCTACTAGTCCTGATGCTTCAGGGTGATAGCTACAATGCAGCTTTTGTTCGATGTTAAGTGCGGCACACAGGAGTTTAATCATCTCATTGTCGAAGTGCCTGCCCCTATCTGACTCTATAGAGACCGGAAACCCGAACCTTGGTATCAGTTCCCTAAGTAGTAATTTTGCAACTGTAAGACTGTCATTCCTACGTGTAGGGTATGCCTCAATCCAGTGACTGAAAACACACACAATCACCAATGTGTACTTCAACCCTCCACAAACAGGCATTTAAATGAAGTCCATTTGCATCTTGCTGAATGGACCGCCAGCTCTCCCAATGTGGCTCAAGGTTACCACTGTCCCTTTTCCTGCATTCATCTGTTGACAGATGATGCACCTGTGACAAATGATCTCGGCAGCATGTCTGAATTTTGGATTAAACCAATCGATTTTAAATGACCTGATCATTGCATCTCTCCCAAGGTGAGCTTGTCCGTGGTATAGCCTGGCAAACTGGGATAGAAGACTGTTTGGCAAGACTAGTTTCCCTTCTTCTGAAACCCACAAATCATCTGCCCTTTGAACACATTGCATTCTCTGCCAAGAGCGTTTTTCCTCTTTGCTTGCACAACTCTGTAATGTTTTTAACTCATCTAATGTATCAATTACCCGTAATTCAAGGTTCAGACATGTGTCATTTTCAGTTTGTGGTAATAGTTCCCATTGCTCCTTGAACGATATACAGTTCAATGCGCAAAATCTTGCGACTTGATCTGCATAGCCATTTCCCATGGACACAAAGTCTTGTGATCTAATATGAGCACTGCATTTCACCATGGCAATTTCAAGAGGTAACTGAATTGCATGAAACAAATCCTTTATTTGTTCACCATTTTTCACAGGAGATCCAGATGAGGTAATGAAACCTCTCTGTGACCAAAGTTGGCCAAAATCGTGTACAATTCCGAATCTGTATCTGCTGTCAGTATAGATAGTGACTTTTAGGTTCATAGCTGCGTGACATGCCTTAGTAAGGGCAAATAATTCTGCCACTTATGCGGAAAACACTTTCTCGAGCCAGGAGGCTTCAACGATGCCAGCTATAGTGCATACCGCATAGCCAGCTCTCAGTGTTCCAGCAGAATCTCTTAGACAGGACCCATCGACAAACATAATACAGTTATTTTCTTTCAATTGTGTGTCCTGTATGTCTGGACGAGGTTTGGTACATAGCTCAGTTACCTCAAGACAGTCATGTTCAAATTCTTCCTCATTTTTGATTTCAGTGTTTTCAGTAGGAAGTAAGGTTGCCGGGTTCAATACATTACACCGCTTGAGTGAGACATTAGGTGACCCCAGTATAATTGTCTCATATCTCGTGAGTCGAGCATTTGTCATGTGCTGAGTTTTAGTCCGAGTCAACAGAATTTCAACTGAATGTGGAACCATTACTGTTAGGGGGTATCCCATGACTATGCCTTCACATGGTGTAAGGCTCTGACCAACTGCTGCAACTGCGTGCAAACAACCCGGTAAGGCTGCTGTGACAGGTTCCAAGGTAGCTGAAAAATATGCTACAGGGCGATTTGCATCTTCATGGACCTGTGTTAAAACAGACAAAGAACAAGCATCACTTACATGACAGAACAACAGAAAAGGTTTCGTATAATCAGGTATTCCTAATGCTGGTGCCCTGCACATGCATTCTCTCAACTCCATAAATGATTCAAGTTCTTCCTTAGACAAAGCTATGGTGTATGGCTCGTCCTTGATCTCTTTGCCTGTCAGTTTTATCAATGGTTTTGAAATGATCGAGAAGTTGGGTATCCACTGACGACAGTAGCCCACCATTCCCAAAAACATCCTAACATCTCTTTCTGTCGTTGGAGGGTTCATTTGCAAAATGGCTGTTATTCTTACCTTTGATATTCTCCTGGAACCTCTTGCGATCAAATGCACTAAGTATTTCACTTCTTTCTGACAGTATTGTAACTTCCTGGGTGATACCTTATGCCCCTTCTTTCCCAGATGATTCAGTAATGCAATGGTATCGTATTTACAACTGTCTCTAGTTTTGGATGCAATCAGCAAATCGTCAATGTACTGCACAAGAGTCGAATTAAAAGGCAGTACCAGAGACTCTAAATCCTTTTTCAATATCTGATTGAAGATGGACGGTGATTCTGAAAACCCTTGAGGAATTCTGCACCAACTGTACACCTTATCCAGGAATTTGAAACTGAACAAAAATTGACTATCCTCATGAAGAGGTATCGAAAAGAAGGCTTGTGACAGATCTACGACAGTAAACCATTCAGCATCACAGGGAACCTGGAACATTATTTCTGCTGGATTGGGTACCACAGGGCAACACTTCACCACAATTTCATTTATTTTTCTCAAATCCTGCACAATTCGAACTTTCCCACAGGGCTTCTTCAAACCCATTATGGGAGAGTTACATGGACTGCTCAAAACTTCTTTTAGAACCCCCTGCCTGAGAAAATCTGCAATTATTTGTGACACTTCGATGAGAACGTCTTGGGTCATATGATATTGTGGCACCTGAAGGAATACCACATTTGGCTTTATCTGGACTTTGACTGGTTCTACCCCTTTTATTAGTCCTACTTCTTTTCCGGTCAGATCCCATACTTTCTCTGTTACCGTTCCCTGTAACTCAACAGGTAAATCAATCAAGGTAAGCATCGGGAACAGAGTAATCAAAGGGTAATCTTCATTAACTGTTCCTGTGTCCTTTTCTGAGAACTGTCCTTCATCCCCCTCATCATCACTATTTGTCTGCACTTCGATTCCATCATTGGAACAGGTAATTGAGCATTTTGTCTTACACAGTAAGTCCCTTCCCAGTAGGGATACCGGACTCGAATCACAGACTACAAAACTATGTAGCCCCAGAAAGTTGGCGACCTCGACCTGCACTGGATCTGTAATCGGATTTGTCAAATATTGGTTTGCTACTCCGACCACTCTTATGGTATGCCCTGAAAGTGGCAATTTTGGAACCTCAGCACTTCTGACTGTAGAGCGTGTGGCTCCTGTATCAACCAGGAATGAAACCTTATAACCCATCACCTTTCCTTACACATATGGACCCCTCTGATCCACCTCTAAGGCTGCTGCAAGCCTGCACTCTTCACTGTCTGAGCTATCGTCTGACCATTCCCCATTCATGCCATTTTCACCTCGTAATGGGAACTGTTGTACTGTATTATTTTGACTCATTACTTGACCCGTGACCTGTTGAGGAACCATAACCTGTTGCTGTCCCATCGGAGCCATTGGTAATTGCATTTGCTGTCTAGGTACCATAGGAATCTGCTGTTGTGCTGGTTGCATTTGCACTGACTGAAAATGCGGCATTTGTATCTGCTGCATGGGCTGTACCCCTTGCATTTGTACTAGATTGTTCTGAAAATTCGGGTTCTGATGCCTCATTTTTGGTCCCCGTACATTTTGTAATGTACCAACGTTAGTACTTTGCCGAACAACACCATCCTGCACCATATTCAGGCACTCCTGTTTCCAGTGCCCCACGCCCCTGCACGCGTGACATGTTGACATCTTTTTCACTCCTTGCACGTCGTTTTGAACCACAACAGTATTCAAGTCTGGACCGCGATTCAGAAACCCTCGCCCTCGACCTCTCGGCTGTGTCTGAAGCGCACCGTTCATTTGCGGTTGTTGCTGTATCATTTGTTGAACTCCGTTTCCCTGTATTCCTGCCTGTGCATCACCATCACTTTCTCTTTCAGCTTTTTCTGTTTCAGCTCAATCTCATCACTACAGTTTTTTGCATATTGCAACACCTCATCAATCGGTTTAGCTTGCCAGCAAATCAAATGATTCTTAATCATCTGGCTAACTTCTGGTCTCAACCCTTCAACAAATCTAAATACAAGGTGATTCATGTCCTTCGGTTCAATAGTTTCAGTACCACTATAGTGTTTGAATGCCTTTAATAATCTTTCATAGTAAGCATGTATTGATTCTTTAACCTCTTGAGAGGTCCGGTCAATTTTCTGCCAATCAGTCACTTTCGGTGACACCTTTTGTTTAAAAAAACTCAATCATCTTATGAAAATACTTCATCACCTCTTCAGAGGGTGCCCCTGTCACCTTATCCCTTGCCGGTTCCTTCGTTGGCCAATCTACCCCTCTCTTGCATTCAAGCCATAAATCAGACGGAACAATGATCTCAAAGAAGGTATTCAGGTCCTCCCAAAGACACTTTGCAAGTTTCATAAACCTGTCTGTTTGTTGATACCACTCGATCGGTTTCTCTCTCATTCTAGGATAATCATTAGTAAAGGACAGGATGTCTCCCCTGGTCCACAGTACATGGACTAAGACACCACCAGCTGTCTCTCTCATAGGTAATATTTTTACTGATTCCAGGTCGGGTGAGGCCTTAGCTTGGTTAGACCCTGGACTGTCACCTTTTTTCTTATTTCTTTTCTTTGCCCACCTGCCTTCCCATTTTTCCAGTGCACCCCAGATTTGTGTACTTTGCAACAATTCTTTCAAATGTGCCTTAATTCCCGCAGACCTCATGTGCTCAAAATCTTTTGAGTCAAAATCCAATCTGTAACTTCTTTTCAGATGTTTAGTGTTTCCGATATCAATATTGTATTTATCTGCCAGGTTCGCTAATCTCTGATGCACCTTGCCTACTTCTTTTGTAATCTTGGGGCATAAGAATCTTAATTCTGCTTCCGTATATGATTCCAATCTGTTTACTCCCATTGTACCTTCCACTAATTCAGCAGCTTCTGCCCCTAGTCTTACAAAGTTCAGGTACTCGTCTTGCTTTTCCTTTTCTGGTTCGACTATAACCACTGCAGCCCTTTGTGAAGTATAAGTCTTTTCTAACCATTCATTTAGCTGTTGGACTGTGAAACCCTGTAGCGAAATGTTCCCTGCATGCATCATCGTGAAGTGTTCGTACTCATTGTCTGGGGAGTTAAAACCCCTAGTCCTGCTTGACGCATTGCTTCTATGGGTGCTCCCACTGGACTAAGGTCCATTAAAGACCTCGGTTGTTCAACCGTTTGTTCTCCTGGGGCCATTATCTGGGGGGTTCCCATAGACCTTCCTCTTATCCCATCTTGATTCATCACTCCCTGATCACATACACCAGTCTTACCCTGAGCATACAATGGCACTGGTGGACCGACAGTAATTGGCAATGATATGGCAGCAGGTGTCTGACCTGGACCCAGACTCCGTGGAGCAGTAGCTCCATAGGTCTGTTCCAAAGTACCCGGGACAGGTGCTAATGGTGGGCCTGCTACTGGGTTGCATCCTGGTATCAGCTGTGGTTGCGGTTGGGACAGTAATTTCGGAGTTGACTCAATCTGCACTAATTTCGATTTCATATATATCGGCTCTGGCGGCACTATCAAATTTGTAGTAGTCTCAAGTACTGGGACGTCTGAGTATATTCTCTGTATCTGCGGTGGAGGTTGTAACTGTATCGGTATGTCTGGAGCAGTGGGTACACTGACACCATTCTGTAGCGGAGCCGTATCACTAGTCTGTGCCGTATCAGCAACTCTCTTTTCCTGTGTCTGGTTCCCAGGATCCGTGCTAGTGCTTGGAGCACTATCGCTCACCGCATAAGGTGGTGGGCGATCGTGCAACAACCTGTCCATAAACTCCTCATCGTCTGAATCATCTTCCTCTTCCCAAGATCTTTTATTCTCTTTAGATTTGCCTGAGTCTTTGTCTGTTTTACAGGTGGCTTTCTTTCCCTGTGTTTCTTCTCCCTGTGCTATTGCGGGGAACAATTTTAATCCAACAACAATTCCCCTTCTCCACATTTTGCTCTCATCATCCCATCTAGCTTCTGCATAAGATTTTTCTGCCCTTCTCAGTCTTCTCTGAAATTTTTCTTGCCTCTGTTTAAGAGCCATTAGATCCCAAACTGCTAACGCCTCATACTGAGCTGGCCTCGGAGGTGGTTTCTATTCATTTAACATCCACCTCAATCTTCCGAGAACCCTCATATTGAACGTTCCATATTCCGGAAACGCTAAACATCCCTCCTTCTCTGTTAGTTTGCGCCACTGTTTCTTCCATAAACATGGAGCAACACCTTTTTCTTCCATTACTATATAAGCTGGAGTACCCTCGGGTGGTGTAGGCTCCCCATCAGTTGCTATGATATATGTATCTCCCTTCAGAGCACTCTTGAATGCTTTAACAAAATTAATTTTTGCGATTTTCTCTTGTTTTGTATTTAATCAGAAGTGACTTAGTTCCCAGGACACTCTTCACCCACCTTTCTCAACCTATTGCCTCTCACGGACGGCAGCCAATCCATGCGCGACCCCTCTCGACAACTGGCCTATCTCAGCGCGGCACCACTGACATCACACTCACACACACACTGCAGCTGACAAAGTCTTGCGGCTCGTCCGCTCCTCACTGAACCCACACAAACCCACAAAAACTAATGCAATTATTGCAAGCACCTTAAATGACAACACAAATCTGCCGGTTTACTACAGGAAGGGTAACACATTCGCTTCAGAACTTTACAGAGATTTCACTTGAAGCCTCAGCCGCTACTTTCTCCCTGTCAGTTCCCGCATACGCACGCAGAATTCGACCCGCAAATTCTACTCTAGACTTGTCAATGGCTTATTCTAGTGCACTTTAGAACTTACCAAATCTCCATCAAAGGTTTCACATACACACTTACTCAAACTTGACTTGCCAACCACGCCCGATTGACCTATTAAACCGCACAGATTACAACATAAACCCAAGTGTTTTCTACACTTGTTAACATACTCCGGAGTCTTAGACCACGACAGGTCCGTACATAAACAACCAACCACATGGATAATTTTGAGCACCAAGTGCCACATTCACATGAAGTACGCCGACTTCCCTACTCTCATACTGTGGAGTACGCCCACTCCTACTAAACAACACATAGTTAACCTAAATGCACACAAATCTCACAATCTTCTGCAAAAGGCATAAGCTAAGCAAGCGCAAAACCCTAAACCACACACATTATGGCGCCGAGAAGATTCCCAACTCACTTAGGCAGGCTCCTAGATCCCGGGAAAGTCATGGTGAACTTAGAAACCCATCATACCTCCAATTTGCATTATCACAGAAAAACAAAAATGAAACAATGATTCTCCGTCCTAGGGCCCCCAAGGGCCAAACCGTCGCTCTGCTACCAGAACTGTTAACGCGTCCTTTTATGTTAATAAATACACGTTAGGACTCGCTTTAGGCCAATGAATCTTGTGAGATAGTGGTGAGACACCGTAGGATGAGATAACTGATCAATATGTCAAGCAATATATCAATAATTTCATCAATGCTTATCATCACAATGCATCTTACTTTAGAAAAAGACATTAATCAAATTGTCGACGCAACCATGACCTTACAGCCATGAATAACCACGCCTTTTGATAGAATTTTATTAATTTTATTCCCTATTGATTACAGTCTACCAGCAAAAGAGTCAATCTCAAAACCAAGAAGCATAAGAGCATAGTCTCAATATGGCAACTGTGATAAGATTTCATTAATGCAAGAATTACAAACATAAGAACAGAGCACGGCGTGAACATAGATCAGAACATAGCAAGTATCATATACGTCTCAGTTCAGCAAAGCGTAATGTCAGTCATTTGTCTATTGCGTCAGTCAGAGTGAACTCCTATCCTAACCCCTAATTAGCATCAGCATGTTGGACTTCATGCAGAACAATTTAGAACACAAATTTGGAAAACATCTAGCTAAGGCCTCTATAAAAAAATGAGCAGTTGGTACCTAGAAAGGAAAAGCAAATAGACAAATTACAAATCGCATTGTCATAATTACCCTCTATGAATAGGTCAGCACACAGGATCAGTCTTCGTCTTCAGGACATCAGTCAAATCGCCATAAGTCTAACCTCGTCTAAAGGACAGGGGGCACTTCCCTCATATGGAGGACAAGTGTACAGGGCAGTCTATGGGTAAGGATGGTTTATTAAGTCTCAAAGTCACCAAACAGAGTGACAGAGTTTCTGGATGAAATCAATAGCATTCCCTACCTACTTCTAACGTCCCCCCTGTGACACAAGTGTTATCCCTTTTTCGTAATACCTTCCCACAAAATTCTATTGGACATTCACTATACCCCACTATCTTTAACCTATCAAATTATACATTAGGTAATTCCAATTGTCACCCCATGATAATTTATAACATTTTGATTGGTCTTCATGATCACCATTTGGCACGTTTCTCAGGTCATGAGTTCCTTTGTCCATGGTCAAAAATCCTTGTACGTTGTTTTAATCTACTTTTGTTTCAAATTGTATTAAACTCATAGTAAGGCAGCTAGTAAGGCAGCTAGCATGCGGATGAGAACTGAATCTGTATGGTTACATAAAATGGAGAAAAGGAACAAATGCAGGGTCATGGCCCTTGCGAGTCAGCACACTGGAAAACACCTAGCTAAGGTCTCTGTCAAAAGCAAGCAGTTGGTACCTAGAAAGGAAAAGCAAACAGACAAAATACAAATGCATTGTCATAATTACTCACCAAAGATTAGGTCAGCGCACAGGTTCAGTCTTCGTCTTCAGGACATTAGTCAAAACGCCATCAGTCAGATCTCAGCTCGGGGACAAAAGGGCACTTCCCTCATAAGGAGGGAAAGTGTAAATGGGCAGACTAAGGGCAAGGATGGTTTTCAATAAAATCTCAAGTTACCAAACAGAGTTTCTGGATAAAATCAATAGCATTCCCTAACTCTCCATGTTGACCTCTCTGTGACATGGGTTTGTATCCCTTTTTCGTAGTATATTCCCCCAAAATTCTATTGGACATTTGCTATACCCCACTATCTTTAGCCTATCAAATTTAACATTAGGTAATCCTAATCTTCACCCCATATTGGTTTACAAGTCTTTGATTGGTCTTCGTAATTGACGTCTTCCGAGGTGGCACATGAGGTGTTACTTCATCCCTTGGCAAATCTTTGTACATCTTTTGGTCAGCAGTTCCATTGTCTTCCCTGGTTTAAATGACCTTGTACACTACATTAATCTACACTGTTTCAATATATTTTAACATTTCTTCCATGGGCATAGAAAATGCCCCTGAGAACGGATTTAACATGGTTACATTCATCTTCCAAGTCGAAGTAAAAGAACACACACAGGGTCATGGCCCCTTGTGAGTCAGCACACTGAAAGATAGAAAAATGCATTTAATATGAGAGCCGAGCAGCTAAGCTGCAGCTCATGCTAACTTAAGGCCTATGAGGTTTTCAATACAGATTCAGTAATGCAAATGTTAATATAAGCTCAATTGCACGTAACATAAACATTTTAATCATCATTTTTAGTTTGCGTATACATTGATGGCCACTCATCGTGGTCACAATTCAAGTGCACGTTTAAGCAATATTGCTATTACTATAGTTTCTATGTGGCAGTATCACACATTAATTCATAAACATTTCAAGCTAATATAGATTATATAAACTACGCTCTCTCAGTATCAAGAACTTATAAGATCATAATGGACTCAATACCTCCCTTGACAAAGTGTTTTCCTTAGGCCTGTGAAGTAGCATAAATGTATAATTGCATAATTACGCATTTATTAACAAAAGTTGTCATTATTGACTAACCTATGCATATTGATTGTATATATTGTAGTAGGCGATCGTATTTAACCATTATAAGCGGCGCCCAAGTTTAATGCAATGTGTCACTTAGGTTAGCTATTCTTTTGACTACTGTGTTGAATGTTACATTATTCACGTTTAGGACTCAAACGTTGCACATTTAATTTCTGCTTGTTTTGCACATTCATGTGTTTTTCCACTTGATGCTGTTTCCAAGATGTTTTTGTTAGCTTGTGAATAGTTGATTGTAATGTATTAGGCCAATAAAAGTGAGGTTCTCATTGAAAGCTTGAGTTGTGCCAGGATGGGAGAGTGACTTGTGGGAAGAGCGGACTGTACTAGATGCCTGTCCAAGGTAACATTCAAGGACGTTGTAAAGCATGGACTTCTGTGCTGTCCTGGGGAAGAGGTGAGTTCATCTACTCCCAGGAGTAGACAACATTTGATTAGTCCACATGTGTGGGAATGGACACGAACAGTTTCTATCGTTTAGTTAAAAAGTTGTGTGTTCCTTAGACTGGGGAAGAGATGCTTGGTGACTTGGAGGTGAGAAGACCTTTCTTGCCCCTGGTGATCCCCAATGAACTAATCAAAGGTTACATGCCTAAGCATTCTTATTCTCTGATCGGAGGTCATTTTCTGTTTCCGAAACTGACATTTTACTTATTTGCTTAATCAAATGCCCTTTCCTGAACTAGGCCTGCTTAATTTAGGCTAGGGAATTTCCCTTATGGAACACATTTTTGGGATATTCTGTGGTGAAATTTCTGGTTTTGAATAATTGACTATTATAATGATGATGCCTAAGATTGGATTGCCTACTGACTAATAACCTCAACTTGACTAACTTTGTTAATAAATCTTCCACATTTTTCACAACTTTCCTTGTTATCCTGTGGAGATTTGGTCTTCACTGTTCAGGGAAATGTATTCAAATGATTGCTCCTAGATTTCTCTCCATGTCAACTAACAAAGGTCTATGTGAACAATGGCGAGGTATATATGATGATTACACCTAGGGTTTGAGAATCAAGAACCCCAGTTCTATCAATGAGTATCATAGGTATGGTTCTGTCACTGGAGAGCTAGGAGCAAGAAAGGTCCAGGAAATCTAGACTCGATTGGACCTTGTCCAGCCCAAATTGCCCATGTTCTTAATGTCCATGGCTCATCTTTGAAGATTAGTGGTGTTTTCCTGGGCCCGTAGACGTTCGCAGTGATAAATGAGTGAGTATTAATAAGGTTGTGCATCACAATTTTTAATGTATCGTTGTTGTGATGCCTATTGCTTAATTGTGTGAATGTGTCTGTGCCCTTGAAGCTGAGCAGTTGAAATTGTTATTGGGCTTGTTGCAGTCAAAGATCCAGGGATAAGGTAAAATAAGAAAATAAGATAAAAGTATATTGTTGTTTGACTTGACCTCTGAGTTGTGGTGGTGGTTCATGAAGTGGCATTGGCTGCACAGCTAAGATAGGGACCGTACCGGGTAGTTGTGAGTGTACTAATACTGAATGATGCTGGTAGACCCTTATTGCACAGGAGAGGAAATTACATTAGTCTGGGTGATTCCTGCTGGTTGAGAATTCATCTGGATGTGTGCGAAAGTTGTAAAGTGTTAATTACAGCTGTTTTTGTGAAAGTGATTACTTTTAATTTCTTTAATGGAGCAGACAAGAGTGATTTGTTGATTGCGCTTGTTTTAGTGACTGTATTGGAAAATTGTAAAGGAGGGTGAGCTGCTATAAGGAGTGAGGATTGTGTTAGACAGTGCTGCGCTGGGATAGGTCGTTTAGTGTGGGTTCCAAGCTGGGATTGATTATTACCTCATCAGGTGTCATGCTGTGATAGGTCCACGTAGAAATGATCTGAGCTGAGATCACCTGCAAGATCGGAACTGTCTGCAATTGTGATTTTGAACAAATGTGCCACTCAGTTGAATACATGTTTGTTTTTCTCGACTGCTAAATTGTTGTAATAATGAAATGTTTCATAGCTCTAGGAGATTTGATGACCGGTGATGTGCGAGTTCACATCTGTAAAGGTGGGGAGGCTCCACTGGAAGAAATGCCAGGTCATTTGATGTTGACCAACATAGGACTTCCCACATGTTTGTGACTTTGTCAATGGCATGAGACCACTCAGAAAGATAGTTTGTTAAGGTTTCCACAAAACGGCAGATTGAATATGAGGGTCATTGAAAATCTGAATGGAGTACTATATGACATGAAATCTCTCCCTACACCAGCACAGTATGAGGCTTTGAAAGCTTGAGAGCATGCTGCACATGCAAAGGAGAAGGGAAAATAGCAGAACAGGGCTAAGACAGCCGTGCTTAATTACTCCAAGGCTAAGTGGGATGCAGAGCAGCATATGTGGAGGAAAGATGTAGTTGAAGGAGCCCACATGAATGACTGAAATGTCAAAAAAGAAAAAGAACAAAGAGGAGAAAGTGGTGGATGCTGCAAAGAAGTTTAGAACTGATAGTGATGATTTTCTAGATGCCTTATTGTCTGTGCGTCCAGCACCCTATAATGCTGCAAGGTCCACTAGTCCACTGATGGTGCTGCTGATAGCAGTGCTACTCACACAGCCCATGTTGACCTGAATGCAACACAGAATAGGAGATCACCTCCAAATATTCCTGCCGCAGTTGCACCTATCACAGCAGGTATTACTGTGGCTGCCCCGGTTGTTCCTGCCCCTGTTGGTCCTGTTCCAGGACCAGTGCCATCAGTTATGTAAACTCTGACTTTATCCGTTCTGGTTGTGCCTGCCCCAGTAACCTTGCCCAGGTTCCCACAGTTTCAGGAGATGAAGGAGGCATGGCCTTAATAGGGTTTACTCCAATGTTGCAGAATTTACAGATTACTGTTTGGGACCCACTGCAAATAAACAACCCTAAGAGCAGGACCAAGACTTATATTTACGACTCCAGTTGCCCAAATTGGCATGCTATTCCTAATTTTACCTCTGTAATCACCTGAGAGTGGATGGACCGTTGATGCTGACTCACCATCTCCAAGTCAGATTAGGATTAGACCCTTTATTGTGCCTTAATTGAAAGTAACATTAGAGGAGATTATCAGAGGGTGTCGAGTGCATTTACTCTTGAGCCAGTACCAAGAACACAAGCGGTTATATTTCAGCAAGGAGATCACTAGACATACAGCTTTGACACATGACAAACACAGATTTGGCAGGGAAAGATTATGTAGATCTTTCTAGGTGTCTTCCCTTATAAAAGAGCTTCAGAGCACAATTAGATGACACCATTAGCACTATGAGGTCCTGAGGGATGAAATCACATATTTACTGACTTGGTTACCTGCATTCTGAAGATGAGTGACTTTGACAGGTTGGAGAGTAACTGGGCAAAGAAACAAGAGAAGAAAAAGAAACAGCAGGTTGGGAAACTATCTCCCGCACGCAAGATACTAACAAGGCTAAGACCTTCCCTATGAAGGAGGTACCAGGTGTGGGAGTCCATTCATGTGCCTAGGAGCAGCGGTGATCTTGAAACATTCACAAACAAGTCCCCCAAATTGAGGGCGAATACTGCTCACTGGTAGACTCAAGTTGAAAGGTTCTTAACATCTCAAGTTATTTATGAGTGTGATATAGCCATACAATGGCCTCTTCCAAATCCCCCGAGGGATCCAGGAACTCAGGCATCATCTCCTGTGGTGATGACTAAGTATGATGAATATGTTTCTGAAGGGAAAGATTCAGTGAAGGGATGTTGATTGGCTAAATATTGAGACACGCAGCAAGAGAATCAGTGCATGCATATTATAAACATGTGTTGCAATATGTTTAAACAGCATGGAGGTCAGTAGAACCCAAGGATGGAATTTATGGAGGATTTATGTCAAAATGTGTTCTTGGGTAGTACCCAGACATTAGTATGCACAGAAAGCAGAATGTCATTTGTTGGCAGATGTTGGATGAAGTCTTCAGGTATGCAAAGTATTCTCCTGATGAGCAGGAGATGAAGCATGAAAGCTTAAAGATAAATTAATAGTAGCACAGAAAGGATTTTATAATCAACGGTATGTGGGAAATGTTGGCTGAATGCCGGGTGTAGGATTTCAGAGTGGATGTCAGGTAATGCAATGTAGAAATGGTGTTTCACAAGGTAGGGGTTGTGCTGGTCTGGCTCATCTGAATTCTGATGTAAATATTGCGATATTGAATTGATCAAATCCCTGTCTTTATTTTCACAAGTTAGGCCATTGGAAGAGGGAACACTGCCAGAGCCCCAACCAAGCCGTCAATGATGGTCAAAAGGAAAATGTCAATCCTGCCCAAATGCAGAATGCCTTAGTCCAGATAATATGAATCAAGCCCCAAAAGAAAACCCGAATACTTTACAAAATCAGAACCTATTCCAACAGTACCCCATGTTCAGGAATGAGTTTTGACTCTGACCAATCAAAATGACTGTGCCTAAGGTGGCAGGATGATTGTGTGCTTGGCGCAGTACTAGAGGTAGACCAGGGTGGCCCATTTGTAGAAGGTGAAGTTAATGATCATCAACTGTACTTTTTCATTGACACTGGTGCTACCCACTCCACTATTAGAACAGCGGAAGTCCCTGACCTACCCCTAACGGTAAAGCAGATCTAAGCTGTAAGTGTTACAAATAAACAAATAATAAACTGAATTTGAGGAAAGTACCTGTTAAAATAGGTTCATTTGAGGAGGATCACCAATTTGTTGTATGTCACTCTAGTCCTGTTAACCTGTTAAGGAGAGATGTTTTGTGCAAGTTAAATTACACTATTTACCACACACCGAATTATGTCACGTTCTAAGCAGATGAGAGTGATGTCAAAATTAAAATAGCCAGACAAGAAACAGCGGTTGGGCTGTTCCCCATGAGGATGATAGAGGATTTACCTCCGGATTTGTGAGACATTGTGATGTCTGAAGTATAGATCTTTTCAGGAACGGACATCAGACTTATCAAAGGAGTTGAACTTGTCTGAAACATGACCTGCTGACTGTCCTAGAAGGCCACCATACAATCTCACACTTAGGGACAATGGCTGGAATTACTCCAGTAATTGAGTTTATGATGCAGTAGGGTATATTAAAAGAGATTATGGGGAGTCCTTGTAACTCTCCCATTATAGACCTGGGGAAGCGGAATAATAAACACCATATCGTACAGGACCTTAGAAAGAATAAGTACATTGTTGTTCCATATTGCTCTCTGATACCGAACCCAGCTCTAATTCTGTTCCAGATTCCCGGGGATGCAGAGTGGTTCTCAGTGGTTGATCTGTGTCAGGCTTTCTTCTCCAACCTATTGCATGAGGAAAGCAAGTTTATGTTCTCGCTCTGATTCTAAAATAAAGTTCTGGCATGGTGTTGAGTTCCACTGGAGTATACAGGAGCCCCTCAATCTTGAATGAGATACTGAGGAAAAATATTGAGTTTCTGACGTTGCTATGCAACTCAGTCCATGTTTAATTCAATGATTAGCTTTTGAAGATGTTGAGTCCATGAGAAACCTCTAAACAAGCACAATTGCTCTTTTAAAACACTCAGCTGAGAATGGATGTAAGGTATCACCAAGGAAACTACAGTACTGTCAAAAACAAATCCTGAATGTAGGATGTTACATTGAGAAAGGGAAAAGGAAGTTGTCAAAATAATTAATTGCTGTTATTCTGAAAATGAACCCACATGCTATATAGACAGAAGTCAGAATGTTTCTGGGAATGGTGGGCTACTTTAGACAATAGATACCAAATTTTTCTCGAACAGCTATGACTTCAATAAGGCTGATGTAAAATATGAGCCTGGTCTGCTACTAAGTAACAACAATTACTTTTTATCCTTCGTAGGTTTGAGAGAAAGTCTCTGGCACGCTGGAATGCTCGATTTCAGTAAGAGTTTTACTTTGTTTTGCAGTGAGAGGGAGGTTCTCTCAGTGCTTACCAAGTTGCATGGAGACTCTTGGCGTACTTTTTGAATGCCCTTTATCCTGTGGTTGCAAGACTTCCCGGCTGCCTTAATTCAACTTACAGTGATGGTTCACAATTCATTAGGGAACTTGTTTAGACATACCAAGATGCAGCATTTGACCACTAGTACGTTTACAAAGTATGGAGAAGTAATCTTGACTGCTAAGTATCTGACACTGAGATGATTTCTTACTCTAAATCCAGCTACACTGTCATCATTGCATGAGAATGAACTTGATGAGGAGAAGGTTGAGCAAGACTATCTTTGCATCACTGATTTGTGCACCTAGCAAAGACCTCATATTAAAGATGAATCTCTTGATGAGCCTGATTATGTATTGTTTTTCAACAGCTCATGCTTGAGAGATAACGAGGGATTCGAGAGCAGTTTAATCTGCCTGCACAGTTAATGATGCGGTAGAAGCCTCAGTGTCACCTATACCCAAGTAGAGTTTGTCCATCTTCAGAGCTTGTCACTTTTCAAATCAATTGAGAGTGACAATATTTACTGCCAGCCAGTAAGGTTTTGAAGGGGTCCATAATTGTGGACAGAGAGTGTGGGTTTATTCCAAGAACAGTAATTTGAACTTCAATTCAATAGCAAATTACGCCGCTGCTCTACATTGAGTAAACATTTTATTACAAGACAGGAGGCTCATATTATGCTTTCTTTTCATGCTTTATTAAAACAGAAGCCAAGAACTACAAATCCCAGAATCCCAGGGAAAAAAAAACTACAAACTGCATCACAATGGGGACAACCAATCAGACTACGAGCCCCATAATAACTATCTTAACTGAGAGCACCAAGCTCTCTTTTCTTGCTGCTCGCAGTCAAGATAAGTCCCCTGCTGGCCTATTATTCATTTCTATTGAAAAATGGTTTTTGGTGTATATTCTATGTGGGCACTGTTGCTACCCCTTTTACTTGATGTCTTCATTTATGCGTGCTCGCGCCTCCTCTCTTGCGCTTTTCTGCACGTTAGGCCAGCTGTCAGAGCGTTCCATTCATTGTTCTGACAGCCGCGCCTGAGGCATTTTTTCCCTCACCGCTCTCCAAATTACACGCTCGGCTTCACTCCGGCGTGTTTAATTCTTCTCTTCACGCTTCGTTGCTTCCTTCTTCACTGCTCTTTAATTCTACACGCTCAGCTTGATTCCGGCGTGTTTACAAGAGTCTGCTCACAGCGTGTTCCTTCACACTCAACTGCACTTCAAGTGCAATTCCCCTTTGCTTCGGCCCGCGAGGGTTTTTCTTGTTTACCTTTGGAGACACGCCCTCCACACACCCCCGGCCAGCCTTTCCAAGGCAATCACTTCCCCAGACAGCATTTTAACCCTCTCCTTTCTGTTCTCCTCACGTCCAACAGGTTTTAACCTGTTTTTCCAATTTTAAACTCTTTTTTCCCCCAGTTTTTCTCCCCATTATGTCAGAGGATGACCAGCCCCAATCAATTAAGGATAATTTGAAATTCTTTATTAAGGATTCTGTCCAGCATGCGGTTTCCATGTCTATGTTGGACACTTCAAAAAATGTAGAAGCCTCCATTTCTAAAATGCTTCACGCTCCTAAGGTTAATCCTCCTTTGAGAGGTAAGAAACGTGTGTATCAGTCACATGAGCTTTCAAAAGGCGTTTCTAATAAATTTGGCCTCCAACCCGAGATGCAAATTATTCGGGGCTCCCTCCCTCCCCTCTCAACATCCTTCATTTGCGGGACACGGACAGTGATGGGGACGATGTCTCACAAGACACTCTAAAGGATAACTTTTACAATGGGCCTCTGGAGAAAAGGCGTAAAATTTCTCCACATGATAATTCCCCTCACTTAGTGCCTGAAGATCTGGTTGATCCTGATGGCGACCCCATGCTTGACCCTACTTCCATCCATCATCCTAATTCCTCAGAGTGGTTCCCCTCCGACCATGTTTCCGATTATGTTTCCTTCTATCTCCGTCATTCTCTTGACAAGTCATCCAGAAACAAATTAAAATCATCTGAATGTCCTAGACCCTCCCTGCCTTGTAAAGTTACAGACACCCCCGCCATTGAACCTAATATGTTACTCTTCTTCACTAAATTTGGCAAGGACCCCAAAAAAGGAGTTGACCGAGCCTGGTCAAATTGTCAGGACAGACTTCTGGACCTGGTGGGTCCTCTCACCAGGATTTGTGACCTTGCTGAGGAAGCAAAAAGAGAAGGCTCTCAGGTAAACCCGGATATCCTTTCTAATTGGGCCCAAAGGGCGATTTGTATGCTGGGCAATGCCAGCTCTTACATTTCCCAAGAACGTCGCAAGAGCCTTCTCCTCAGGATTGATCCTAAGCTCAGCTCTCTTGCCTCCAAAGAGGAAGGTTTTAATGCTGATGGCCTTCTCTTTGGAGACTCCTTTATAAAGGAAATGAACAAATACGTCTCGACCTTCAATTCTTTGGACAAAGCCCATTCCTCTATGTAGAGAATCTTTTCCAATCGGGTTTTTGGAAGAGCCGGTAAAGGAAGGAGCTGTTTTGCTGGCCGCTTCTCAGCAAGGGGACAATCCCTCAACAGAGGCTTCTACTCCCAAACCAACCAACTCGACGTCTACCAAGTGTGCAAACCCCAATTCTATCCCCGCAGGTTCTGTGGAGGCCGCAACAGGGGTTACAGATCTAAAGGAGAACAACTTACAGGTAAGAACTTTCCGTTCTGGCCTTCTTCCAGTAGGAGACAGGCTAGCTTTGTGTTTAAACGTTTGGTTGTCAATAACTCCCGACCCTTGGGTAATTCAGACCGTCCAAGGTTATTGAATAGACCTTTATCAAACCCCTTGTCAGCCCTTTCTTCCTCATCCTCTCCTTTTTTTCTCGCAATCAGTCTTGCCTCATTCAGGACGAGATACAAGCTCTTCTGTCAAAACAAGCTATAGAGAAAGTGGTTTTCAACCCTTTCGGTTCTCTCAGCAATATCTTTTTGGTACAGAAGAAGAACAAAAAACATTGCCCTTTCATAAACTTAAAAGAGTTCAACAATTTCATAGTTTACCATCATTTCAAGATGGAAACCATTCTCCACCTAAGGGATCTCCTCCTTCACAACGAAAGGTTAGTTCGTATAGATCTTCAAGACGCTTATCTTTCAGTGCCGGTCCATCCCTCCTTCAGGAAATTTCTTCAATTCCAGTGGGGGAATACGTTCTTTCAATTCAAAACTCTTCCCTTCGGTCTTTCCTCTGCCCCTTGGTGTTTCACCAAGATTCTCAAACCTGTGGTAGTCTTCCTCAGGGCTCAAGGGATAAGACTTATTGTCTATCTCAACGATTTCCTTATTATGGCTCAGGACAAGTCTTCCCTTGCATCTCAGCTAAATCTTTGTCAAGACCTTCTCCTTCGATTGGGCTTTCTAATAAATATTCAAAAGTCCACTCTGATCCCTTCACAATCTCTCGAGTTTCTGGGGTTTCTAGTCAACACTACTGAGTCAACTCTCCAGCTTCCTCAATACAAAGTCTCCTTAATAAAGAAGGAGGTTTGTCACGCCTTGTCCCTCCCTTGTTCTTCCCTCAGAGCATTGGCTCGTCTTGTAGGCCTTCTTTCTTCTTCCATTTCCCAGGACTTCTTCATTACAGAGCCCTCCAGAGGCTCAAGATCCATCATCCTCAACGAGGTCTGTCATATTCAGATCAGGTTGCCCTAGACGCAGAGTCCAGGGAAGAACTCATATGGTGGATGAGTCCTTTAGATGCCTGGAACGGGAGAACAATTTTTTCTGCCGCCCCAGATCTTGTCTTAGAGTCAGATGCAAGTCTGACAGGTTGGGGCACAAGATGTGGTCCACACTTGACTGGGGGTCCATGGTCCAGTCAGGAGTCGTCAATGCACATAAACTGTATAGAGATGCTTGCAGGTTCCTTTGCCATCCAGTCCTTTACAAAGGACAGGGTAAAATGCTCCATTCTTCTCAGGATGGACAACCTATCTGCCGTAACATACATCAATCGTCTGGGCGGAACAAGATCCAAACCTTTGGCTCTCTTGGCCAAGAGTCTCTGGGAGTTTTGTCAGCACAAAAACAGGGCGGAATACCTCCCGGGGAATCTGAATGTAGTGGCAGATTGGTTTTCAAGACACTCCCAGGATTAAAGCGATTGGCGGCTTCATCCTTCCATATTCAACCTTCTTTCTTCTATCTTCGGTACAATAAACATGAACCTCTTTGCCTCAAGGCTCAATTCCCAACTTCTGAACTTCTTAAATTGGAGACCAGATCCTTTGGCCTTGGCTACCAACGCTTTTCTTCAAGTGTGGCCTCCTTCCCTCTATATGCCTTTCCCCCCTTCCTCTTTATTGCACGGGTCCTAGCTCATGTTCACGACAATTTTCTTCTCTAGTCCTAGTCACCCCGTTCTGGCAGTCTCAACCTTGGTATCCGACCCTCTTAGAACTCTTCTCGGATCTTACAGTCCTAATCTCTCCCTTCCCCGATCTTCTTCTGAACCCCCAGGGTCTTCCCGACGATCTCGTATCACAAGGTTCCCTGTATCTCATAGCTTGGAGGATTTCGGGGCTTCCTGGAGAACCCCAGGAATTTCTGAACAGGCTTTCCAATTCATCTAACAATCCTGGGCTCCAGGTACTTCAAGAGTCTACCGTTCCACCTGGTCAGGCATGGTGTAGCTGGTGTGTGGACAGGAATTCCAATCCCGTTTCAGCAGACGCTACCTTAATTGTAAATTTCCTAGCCTCCCTAGATTCTCAAGGCAAGGCTTACCTTACCGCCAATACCTATAGGTCTGCAATCTCTTCAGAACATGTCAGAGTTGATGGTTGACCTGTAGGAGAACACCCCTTAGTTTGTTGCCTTCTAAAAGGAATACGTTTTTCCAAACCTCCAGCCCCCAAATACAATTCTATGTGGGATGTGAACTCCATCCTTCATCTTCTTATTTCTTGGCCTGATAATTCTGAACTATCCTTGAAACATTTGTCTGCTAAACTCACTATGCTCCTCTGTCTTGTGTCTATAAAACGTGTTTCTGATGTCAAGGCTCTAGATGTGTCCTCCTTTCATCTTTCCGCTCTAGGAGTGTGTTTCAATGTATCTAGACATACCAAGACCAATTTGTCCTCAGTCTTTTATCCCTTTTTTCCCTCTCAACCCAAATTGTGTGTTGGTAATTGCCTAAAAACTTACGTTTCACGAACTGCAGATCTCAGGAGTCTTTCCTCATCTCAATTGCTGATTTCCTTTCAGAAACCCCACAAACCTGTCTCATCTCCCACTTTGGCTCGTTGGGTAAAGTGGCTGATGTCTTTGGCTGGGGTCCCTACCAATGTTTATGGCGCCCATTCTGTTAGAGGTGCCACAGCTTCTTGTGCCTTTTGGTCTGGTGCTAGTTTGCAAGATATCCTTAGATCTGCAGATTGGTCAAACGTTAGTACATTTAGAACTTTCTATTGTAAGCCTGTTGATCATCCTTTGCAAACGGTTATTTCAATGCTTTGAATAAGCATAATATGAGCCTCCTGTCTTGAAATAAAATTGAGATTTTCCTAGCCTTGGTGTCAGAATGGCTAGATTTTATTAAAGACAAGGAGGCGAGTATTATCCCTCCTCTTCTAACCCTCCCTGTTCTTTGTTTCCAGTTGCCTCAGCCGCAACCAGCAACACAGCTTCTGTCTGACCGCCTTCCATCGGCTCCTCGTTCCGGACCTTCACTGGACTCATCTGGATATACAGTGGTTTCTCCTTTCCTTAAGGCCTTCTGCCAGAACTTCCTCTCTGCCTTTTTGACTCTCTATGGTTTATTATGGATGTTTTCAAGTTACTCCATTGACTGACTTTTGCAAGAAAAGAGAGCTTGGTGCTCTCAGTCAAGATAGTTATCATGGGGCTCATAGTGTGATTGGTTGGCCCCATTGTGATGCATTTTGTAGTTTTCTTCCCAGGGATTCTGGGATTTGTAGTTCTGGGCTGCTGTTTAAATAAAGCATGAAAAGAAAGCATAATACTCGCCTCCTTGTCTTTAATAAAACCTAGCCTTTCTGACACCAAGGCTAGGAAAATCTCAATTCAACGCCAGACTCCTTTTGCATCTTGAGGTACAGAAGGCAGATGAAAATCTAATTCCTTTTTATCAAACTGGATTAAGGCAAAATTAATCCACCAGAGACAATATGGTCACTTTATATTATCTTGTTCACCACACTTCTCAAGCCTTAAGTCCACACCTCTTTGCATGCTTTTAAGTTTATTCTACTGCATTCAATGGTGTGGATTGCAATATACTATGGTGACACTACTCAAATTGGGGCATCGCCAATACCCTCATAAAAGTGATGTTTTCACTTTATTCAAACAGAAAGGTGTGTGTTAAGTTAGAGAATGTGAATGGGGTGACCAAACTGATACGCACCACTCAAGGGCTTAAACAAAGCTAGGTTTGGGCCTCCATGTTGTTCAATCTTTATACCACAGACCTCTGCCCAGATCTATTTCAACCAGGGTATGGTCTCATGGGCTAGCAGTACTTCAATACACAGATGACACAATCATCTTGGATCACATCAAAATGGGTATGCAGCGTGCGCTTGACCAACTAAACCTCTGTAACCAAAGTAAAAAACTGAGGGCAATTGATAAGAAAGCTGAGGTCATGATCTTTGGAAAATACAAAAACAAGTTGTAACAGACATGGAGACATGCCAAATTAAAAATTGGACACACACCCAAATGCAACCACCTAGGAGTATGGTATACTGAAACTGGTAAGGTTAACACATAACTGCAGCACTTGACTAAGAAAGCATCAGTGGATACATATGCACTTTGTAAACTTGATAATCACCTACTACGACTTGAATTTGTCCTGAATATTCAAATCTTGCAATGTAAGGCATCATTCATTACGTACTAACCCCTGCTGACCAGAACTAATTCTGGAACTTTAAAAAAAGCCCATTAAAGGTTCTTTGGACTCCAAACAATTCTTGTTCAGCATATTTAACATTCTTGGGCAATAGACTGAAGTTAGATCTATAAACACTGGCACAGTGAAGCCCCATCAGGGCAATAAATAGGTTCAGAAAAAACACAGGTCCAGGGCCTGTCCTGAGAAGCCTACTGGGAAAAGATTCTGAACACCTCATATACACATTATATTAAAAATTCTTATGCAGCACCAAAGAAATAACCTTATCTAAAGCAAGCCTTAACTAGGCATTGCAAACATCTAGGGCCAGATTTATACTTTTTTCCACAAAACTGCACAAATGCAGTTTTGCTGCAAAAAGTATAGCGCTGGCTTGCGCCATTTCTCAGCACCAGCCGGGCACCGTATTGAAGGAATGGCTCAAGCCGGCGCTAAACTTGGGCTAGCGAGTTAAAAAAATATGCTTGCCGGGTGGAGGTGGTGGTAGGGAAGGAGGGGGTTGTGGTTCAACAAATGATGCTCGGAAACACAGGTGTCATGCCCACCACCCAAATGGCCAGCACAGGGGACAAGTGTCCTTTGGGCATGGCCATTGGACCCTGTGCCATGCAGGGAGCCTGAAGTTAGGGCACACAATTGCACTTAAAAAAAAATAACACTTACTAATACTTACCCTACTTACCTGGGATGGAGTTCCCCATCCTCTGGTGTCCCTCTGGTGTGGGTAGGGGTGTTCCTAGTGCTTGGGGAGGGCACCTGTGGTCCCATTCCGTAGTGCTTAACCATGGAAATGGGTCCACAGGTCCTCTAACGCCTAGTCAAAACACTATGTGGACACATCAAAATTATCAAATACAAAACTACCTGTTTTTGCAGGGGGCACCTGGGTTTTTGCTCCTGGGCTCAGGAGCAATATAGGGAAACCTACCAAACTCAAACATTTCTGAAAGCTAGACAGGGAGGTGTGACTTGCGTGGATACCCCAGTGTTTTCTTATCCATAATCCTCAGCAAACCTCAAATGTAGCTAAAAAAATCAATTTTTTTCCACATTTCTGTGCGTGATAACCGCATCAGGATGAATTTCCTACCACTCAACGTTTCCTTCAGTCTCCCGGTAAAAATTATACCTCACTTGTGTAGGTGGGCCAAGTGCCTGTGACAGGGAAGAGCCAAAAACATGTTGAAATTAAAGGCGAACCAAAGCGGGTCCAAAAGGGCAGTTTGGAAAAAAACATTTTTAGGCTGACAACTGGAGCAGAATTTTTCTCTGTATTGATGCGACAATGCTGGGTGGCAGGAATTTTGTGGATTCCTTGCAGATTCCAGAAGTTTCCATCACAATAATGTGGGAAAAAATGTGTGGTTTCCAGCAAAGTTGGAGGTTTGCAGGGCATTGTGGGTAAGAAAATGGTGTGGGATGCATGTGAAGCCCTCCACCCTGGCTCACCTAGATGTTTAGTTTTTGATGTGTCTAGGTCTTGCAAAGTTTTCTACAAGGCAGCGTCCCAAAGTCCAAAAAGTGCAGCCCTCATCATTCCAAGCAGGACTATTTTGAGAGTTAGACAAGCTCTCATGGCCCAAATGTAAAACCAAAACCCAAAATAATCAAATGTCCTATTGCTTTCCATGGGATCTGCCCCACTTGTCAGCCTAAAAATGTTTTTTTTCAAACTGCCCATGGGATACAATGTTTTAGTGTGCGGGGGGAGAGCTGAAAGACTGTTATTCCCTTCAGTTGGAGTGGGGGCATAACCATGCCCATACTGGTTTGTAGCCACACCCCACTATTTTTGTTTTAGTTCCCTGGCATCTAGTAGGCTTTCTGCCCCCCCGGGGAGTGGATCGGGGGCAATTGCCCCATCTGCCCATCTGGGTAGAACAACTTGGGCCCCATTTATTTGGGGTGAGGCCATACCCCACCCTCTTTTAAAAAAAATAAATCTTCCCTGGTCTCTGGTGGGATTTCTGTGCCCCAAGGGGGGCAGAAATGGCCTAAAATAAATTTGCCCTTCTAGGGGAGGGACCTTGATCAGGGGTTGCTCCCCTTGTGTGCAATTGGTGCAAAATTAGAAATCCCTGGTGCCTAGTGGTTTAAGCCTAATAAACATAGGCCGATCTGCCCCCAAGCGGGGCAGAAATGACGAAATTTAATTTGCCCCCCAGGGGAACGACCCTTGCCTAAGGAGTTGCTCCCCTTGAGTGAAATTGACACAAAAAATAAAAATCCCTGGTGTCTAGTGGTTTTTTTCCCCCCTTGGGGGCTGATTGGTTTAATAAAAATAGGCTGATCTGCCCCAAGGGGGCTGAAATTGCCTAAAGTAAAATTGCACCCCCGGGAAGCGACCCTTGCCTAAGTAAAACAAAAAACAAAAAAACATTGTGCTTTGTGGTTTCTGTCCCCCTTGGGCCAGATCGGCCGAATTAAAATAGGAAATGGCCTAAAATAAATTTGTCCCTCCCCACGGGGAGTGACCCTTGCCTAAGGGGTCGCTCGCCTTACCTGAAACTGACCTAAAAAAAAATCCCTGGTGTCTAGTGGTTTCTGTCTTCCTTGGGGCAGATTGGCCTAATGAAAATAGGCCGATCTGACCCCAAGTGGGGCAGAAATCGCCTAAAGATAATGTTACACCAAGGGGAGGGACCCTTGTTTAAGGAGTCACTCCCCATGTGTAAAAAATAAAATAAATACATAAATACATGTAAAAAAGATCCCTGTTGTCTAGAGGTTTCTGCCCCCCATGGGGCCTAATTAGAAAAGGCTGATCTGCCCCCAAGTGGGGCAGAAATGGTCGTAAAATAATTTAGCCCCTTGGGGAGTGGCCCTTGCCCAAGAGGTCTCTCCCCTCATAATAATAAAAAAAAAAACACAAACTCCCTGGTGTCTAGTGGGCATCTCTGCTGCAATCACGACTGGGTAGCAGAAATGCTGAGAGAGACATCAAAGGAAAGGAAAGGCCTTTCCTTTCCTTTGATGATTCTCACGCCCCAGCCCGTGATCGGAAGAGAAATGCTTTTGCATTTCTTCCAATGCAGTGGAGGTGGCCTCTGATGAGGTCAGCGCGTGATTGCACGCTGACATCATCAGACGTCACTGGAGGGGACGGGGGTGGGGGTGGAAGGGGAAGCAATTCCCCTTCCATCCATGCCCAGGAGGGGGGTGCTTGACTCCCCCATGAGGGCCCATAGAAGGATGTAATGGTTACATCTTCGGCACCCGAGCGGTGGAAACGAGGACGTAACCGTTGCGTCCTGGGCACCCAAGGTGTTAATCAGCAGGTCAGTCCTCTGGGAAACAGGAGCGGCATTCTTCTATAGTCCACATGCCTAGTATTGTATTGAACAGGAGTTCGGAGGGTCCAGTATTTATACCTGGCCTATCCTTTTAACATCCTGGGGTACCCCCAAATCTGGTTCTGAAAAGTTTTTTCCCCTGCCAAAGCTCTATGAAGTGTTGGGTGACAAAAGAATATTGTCAGGTTCCTTTAGGTGTGTGCTGGATGTAGCTCTTTGAAGTGTAAGTGGGGAAGGGACAGCTTCACCCCAGCCACCGAGGCTGGATGGCCTGTCCTGCCAACATCTAGTCCCGCTTTGTCTCACTGACTAGGAGGAATGCACAAAGTCCAAAAAGTAAGTTATTAGCCATGTAACCTAGGATACTGGCAGCAAGCATAAAATGGTTCGGACAACAAAATACCTTTCTAAAAGTGATATTTTCAGAATTGTGACTTAAGATCCGACTTTACCAAAAAAGAGGATTTTAAAGTACAATTCATTTTAGTCCAAAATGTGCATACCTATCTGTTCCTAATCAAACGTTAGCCCTTATTAAATGCAACACAGTAAACCAATATTATTCAATAGGAAAGATTGGCCTTACTTAGTGAAAAACAAATTTAGGAGTTTTTCTATACCAGGAAATGTGAAACTTAAAGAACATGCCCTACGTTTTCAATACAATGCACCCTGTTCTATGGGCTGAATAGGGCCAACCCTGGATGAATTATATGTATTAAGAAGTAATGATTGCATGTGACAAAAGTTTGGTTTTCCCACATCAAATTGTCAGTTTAAAACTACACTACATGCTGCAATAGTAACAACTGAACTATGTTTAAGTGTTACTTTAGTGATCGGAACAATAAGTGCTGCAGGTCCACTTGTAGCATTACATTTACCCACCCTGGGTACATGTAGTACCACTTTACTAGGGCTTAACAAGTCATGTATATGTGCCAATTGGGTGTAGCCACATTTTACTATGATTTGTGCGGAAAACATGAGCACTTTAACACTGGTTAGAAGTGGTGTATACTTGGATAGGATGCTAGTACCTGGCGGAGGGTATCTATAAACAAACGGCAAATTGTATCCAGTTGTCCTCTTAATCTAACATAATCAAAATGGTGCTGGGTATGGTTGACCAGAAGGAAATGCAATATAAAATAGGATGGCGTGCACCTGAGTTCACTTGCCTTCCTTATTTGATATGTTGCTGCCATCGTAGTCTATATTTTTATTAATATGTATATTGGTATTACTATGGCATTTATACATGGTACATACTTATATAACATCTGATAATCATGGCAGACCAATACAAATACTTAATAAAAAACATTGGTTAGTAGTGGTGAAGAGCACAGAGTCCTAAAAGACAACAAAAATGAATTCATAAAGTAGAAAGAGTGAAGGAAAAAAGTTTGGGTTTGATCCTGCAGAGAGGGCCAAGTCCAATAGTCACTGTAAGAAATTGGAGTATTAGTTGAAAGGGGTGAGAACCTACTTAAAATACTAATCACAGTCCTTGTCAGGGTGACCCACAAGGGTCATTAAATAAACCTTTGCTGAAGCCCCTGGTAACTTTGGCAAATAACAATAAGACCCAATTTTAAACACAGTATGTAAAGTATTTATGCAGTACTCAACCATTATTAAAATGAAAACAGAACAGAAGAAAAATCCCAACCCACTTTTGAAAACTAGTGAATATATTAATAAATAAAATGACAAAAATCCAGTGAGTCAAACCAATAATATAACTTTCTAAAGTTTGAAATAAAAATAGCACCATACAGCACAAAGCCCCAACCACAGTTATCCGGAGCGCTAGAACATATAAAAATCAAATGTAAAGACAGGCTGTGATAGGTTTACCAGTCAAATACATGGATCAGATTTGTCCAGGAGGAAAGATTCCGATCTGCCTTAGAAACGTTTATGGAGAAAAAGTGGTCATCGATGAGTGGCTGGTGAGGCAAGCTGTGAGCTGGATCTAAAGCAGGGCTAGACATGCTGCAGATGAGTGGGATTTTGTGCAGTCAGTGATGAAGCCAGGAAAGTTCAGTGTGGGCAAAGTCTGAAGTCTGTGTCCAGGAATGTCTCAACACTGATCGGATGCTGCTCAGCATCAGTCCCAATGAAGCCATCTATTATCTGACATACATTTTTCTGGAAGTCGGATCTCCTTCAGTGGGGGAAAGCAGTAAGCTGAGGCTGAAACATGATTCAGTGTCAATGACTGTACCTTCAAATGCAATCCCGGTCTTTATCAGTTCTGCAGACACAAAGTTGGTAAAACGTTTCTATTCACAATTCCTGCAGTTTTTGGACAGGAGGAGTACACTCTAACAACAGCTAAGAGTCAAAGACCTGGGTGCACTACTGTGAGGTAAGGACTCACTCGCTTCCTCAATTTAAGGGTCACTAAGATATGAGTGAGAATTAAGTAAAATGCATTAGTTGACATGAAGTTGTAAGAAGTGTGTTCTCAACTGTTTTCTGGATTTGCGGAGGTCTTGTTGAGCACTGCATAGTACCAAGAGGGACTTCAAAATTTCTCTGAGTGGTGCCAATGAAGGATTGTTTTAGTGCCAGAGTTGTATTGAGCTTTGTAGTTTTCAGTTCTTTTGCTCCTAAATCTCTTAGGGGCTGATTTATGTTTTGGTGGGTGGTTTATTCTGTCACAATGGTGCTGGATAGCCCATTCTCCGAAATATAAACCCGATAGGATATAATGGGATTTATATTTCAGCTGATGGACTATCCGTCATTGTTGTGGTGGAGTCAGGCCCTTAGCCTTTAATACTATTGAGACGTGGTTGAATTTTATTTTTGTAAATATCAATGTGACCATGGAAAGAAAACCCTCCATGATCAGTGTTAGCATTTTCTTGATAAAGCCAACTAAAATAGCAATGCCCGGCTCAGCATGACTACCACATAAATAGCAGTTTTCAACTAATTAATTGTCTAATGATATTCCACACAAGTGGTGTACTGTGTATACTGGGAGAAGTGCAGGGGCCCAAAGTGGTAGGAATTTGGTGTATCCCTGCAGATTCAGAATTTTCCTTCAAAGAAATGAGAGGGAAATTAGTGATTGTTGCCAATGTTTGAGGTTTGCAGGGAATTCTGGGCAAGAAAAAGTCCTGGGATCTACATATGTCACACCACCTTGAACTCCTCTAGATATCTAGTTTTCTGAAATGTATAGGTTTAGTAGGTTACCCAGGATATCGAAACTGCCTTAACTTCCCATGCTCCATGAAACACTGCTGATAATGCTGGTACCCATAGGGATGGATAGTTGTGATAAATATTGCTTGTCACCATATCAGGTCCTAAGCCTTGGTTGGTTCTAGAGACAAGATTGCTGCAGCAGTTCTGGCATCATGGAAATCAGCAATCATAGTCCCTCTCAATAAAAAGTGTGCACAGAACGATCCAACTAATTACCGGCCAATCTCATTGCCTGGTGGTGCTGGGAAGATTTACGTAAAAGCTCTTCTCACCAGAATGAAAACCTAGGTAGAGGAAAAAAGAATATTGCTATCATTCCAGGCAGGGTTTAGGAAAGCTGATAGCATGATAGACCAATACAACATGTGTATGAGATGATCAACATAAGCTTAAAATATGCCCTGATAAAAATTACAACCTTGTATCTGACGTTTATCGATCTCAAAATATCATTTGACTCACTAAAAAGGTCCCTTTTCTGGCACTCCATTCATGAAATGGGATGCCCTCTAAACTTGTGATGAATGTGCATCAGCTCCATCATTACAACAGAGCAGCTGTCAAAAGGGGAAATGAGGCCACATTTTGTCATAAAGAGCAGTGTAGGGCAGGGACACATCATTGCTCCCTCATTATTCAGTCTTCTTACAAAATCGGAACTTGGATTTCTCCCATTTTGGGGGAGACAAAATGCCAATACTGCTCTTCGCTGATGATGCTGTTCTACTCTCTTGCACCGAGCATTCAATGCATAAATTACTTAAAGGCTTTGAGAACTGTTGGACTAACAAGAACCTTGTGATAAACGCAACAAAAACCTTTAAAACATATGGGAAGCCTTTGACTAGAGTCCATTCTTTAGACTATCATAACGATGAGAAGCTATCCTGAGCTGTTAAAAAATAATAAAGTAACCCTGCTTCACTATAGAAATGCAGTGCATCGGTTTTTCTACAAGTGCACAGTGGTGGTTTCTCTTCTAGGGTGGGGGGCATCCCCCTCACCCGCTGCGACCCAAGCAGGAACAAATAGAACATCAAAGAAAATATTTCATTGACATTTTATTTCTTCCTATGCAGCGTGCCCCAGCACAGAGACATGCTGGGCGTGCCCTGTGCTGCCGGAATCAGAGATCGCAGAAGACTGCTTCTGCTTCTGGCAACAGGGGGCTCAAGAAATGCCTGGATACTCCAAAGTGGGCATATCACTTTGGCAGGCTTCTTTGCGATGGCCAAAGGGACATGCGCACTTTGATGCTCTCCAGCTTAAGGCAGCTGGGTGGAGGCAAGGCGCAGGCCTCCACTGTGTGAGGGGCATCCAGTCAGGACGATCCATCAAATCTAGGCACTTCTTTCATGCTGGTTAACAGCATTAGAGCTGCTTCTGGATTGGTTGGGGGAGATCTTCTTCTAGCAGAAGCACAGGAGCAGGATGTGCAACCCGTAGGTAAGTACCTTTTTTTTAAAGGGCGATATATGTGTGTGAAATGCATGTGTATAATCTATGTTAATGTGTAGTGCATGTAAGTGTAGTGTTTGTGTTTTAGTTAGTGTTAATTGTAGGTTTTGGTGGGAGGGGTGGTTTACTTTAGGTTTGGGAGGGAGTTTTTTTTTTTTGAGAAGTGATGGGGCACTTTACTCGCCCCACCAATTTAAAGGGCACAGGCAATCTGCAAGTACAGTTTCAAACTTATTTCACCAGCACTCTGCACCAATCAAATTAAAGCCATGACAGAAAGTTCCCTTGGCACAGAGCTCTGGGGATTCAAAAACCAAAAGGAATTTTGCAAGGTGGAAAATGTATGTTTAAGTTGCCTCCTCTGCTTTGGGCCAGGGATCCAATTGATGCTCTTTGACTGGAACTGGATATGAGGCCAAATAAATCACTTTTAGCTCTCAAATCAATTTCATGTTGAGCACAGAGGTGTACATAGGTGAACTTGGCCATCTACCGAAAAGCCATCCGCCAAATCTGAGTAAGTGACAGAGTGAACAGTTTCTTATGGTTAAGTCACATTTCACAAACTCTTCTGCCACTAGGCTGTGAAGTTTATTAGAATGGACTGGAAGTAATGACATTTGCATCCCCACAGCTACTCAAGGACATGTTCTGGATGCATGAAAGAGCTGAAATGGGAGATGCTTTGAAGATTCAATTTTAAATGATCAAACCAACTGCACTTTTTGAGCCTTAAGTGGGCAATTGTTTTTCCAGCCATGAAAAGGTCACTCTTTTGATCATTTTAGATTTGGCATCCTAATAGCAAAAAACTTCACAAGAAGCTGGCAAAGAACTAATGTTGGATCAGTCATCTATGATTGCAAACAAGGCATAGAATAATGTGTGCCTTACTTCATGCTTCTTTACACAAAATCTTTGTCAGCCAGGAAAGCAGGGGCAGCTCTTCCGGTAAGGTGGAGGAGTGATGCCCTGCTGGATTTTTGAAACAGGAAAAATAAAATGATAATAACATATGCCAAGTTATTATCATTTTATTTTTCCTGGGAGTATAGGGTGGGGCTGAGCTGGAGGGAGGGGGCCAGAGGAAAGCTATGAACCACAATGTGTGCATGTTTGTTTGTCCAGCTGTGTTGGTGCCGGCCAAACAGACATGTGCTCTTTGCATGTTCTCTACCCAGTTGCATTGCAAAGCACAGCTGGGTGGAGAACATGCATAGGCTCCCACTCCCAGTCTGAGCAGCGAAGCAAGCTGCTCAGACCAATAATGATGCTGCAGTCATGCTGACGACAGCAGCAGCAGAGTCGTGATTGGCTTGGAGCCTGTGTGCACGGGGGAACAGGAAGAGGACGGAGGGGAGACAAATATGTGTCTCCTCGAAGGTAAGTTTAAAAAAAAAAATTATTATTATTTAATTTTTTGTGAACTACCCCTCCGTCCCGTTGCACCCGGTCCTGCCCCACCACCCTTGTTCAGTGGCAGCTGCCACTGCTGGAAAGAGCACCTCAGACTAGTATTTCTTTATATAATAACGTGATACAAAGTTTTGTCTCCACGCTGAATCTGAGGTCCTCTATAGACCAGTATCCTAATGTATCTACAAAGCTTGGTGATTGAATAGAGCATTATTTAGAAGCCTGACTTTCCTCCCAAGGCTAACTACAACACTTCCAGCACTATTGTTTCTCAGCGCTAAGATGAAGCTTGAAGCACAGTTTCTGGAAATCCCCCTCTTATGTCCTGTACTGCAATTTTGCACACATAGTAATGGTTCTAGTTTTTGCTTTTTGCACATACATACAAGCTAGCAACTTATTTTAACTTGATGTTATCTGTTCTTAGACGCATTACTGCTTGAAGTTCCTTCAAAGGGCAATTATGGACCAGTTCTTTTTATAGTAGTAGAACTGCTATTGAATTGTATTAACCATGCAACACCCTATTAACTGTAGTTTTTATTCTCTTTTTATGTATAGTGTGGATCACTTGTGTGCTAAGTCCCTAACACTTTTAAATAAGTGAACATTGCACTAGTGCATGCTTGTATGTCCTTCGGTTTTTATCCAGTATCATACTGTATAGCTTGTATATGATAACCTGAATCAACAAAGTTTATAAAATAGGTTACCCATGGTAACGGCCGAGTTCTGATCCAAATACCACTACTATCCACTTCAACAAAATGGGTCAATTTCATTGTAAAAATCTGGTGTTCCACTGTGCATTTTGGGGTCTTTCCTGTCATGGTAAGCCTACCCAAAGTGGGGTACCACATTTACTCAGAGACGTGTGAGGACACTGGGTGTTAGGAATGTGAATCCCTGCAGATTCTAAAACTTTCCCACTAGGAATGTGTGGAAAAGGTGGTATTTTAGCCAAAGTTTGTGATTTTTTGGGGGCATTCTGGTAAGGAACATGTGTGGGATCTGCATATCGTACCACATTTGACTCCCATGGGCACCTAGATTTCAGAAATTGTGCATTACAAGGGTTCAATGGTGTTGTTATGTTTCATTTTGGGGCTTTTACTGTCACAGGCTTTAGGCCCACCCCCACAAGGGGTACAGTTTTTATTGATAGACATATGGAAATGCAAATAGTAGAACATTTGTTATTATCAATTGAATTCTTCTCTCTTTTTAGCTTTTAAATGTAAGGCATTGTGAAAGAAAAAATATATTTTTCGAAATGCCCTCTTGATTCGATTTTAGCTTATCAGTTGAAGCATAGGAGGTACTCAATGCAAAAAGCAATGTATGATGCTGATCGTTTGTTGGGTCTGGGTAGGAGGAACAGTCTAAAGGGCACAACGGTATGTGACTTTTGCAAATTGGTCATCAGGGCAAAAAATTGCAGATGAAAATGTTGTCACCTATTTTCAATTGTTCCTATTGTTTATTTTATTTTTTATTCTAACTATTAGTTTCTGTGGCAAAACCATAAGCAATATACACGTGTCCTCTTGATGAATTTCAAGTTGTGCCTAGAAATGTATAGCTTTATGGATTCACCCATGGGTTTCATAACTATTTCCACCACACATTTCCAATAATTAGAAACAACATGTAAGAAAAATGAAGAGAAAACTAAGATAAACGATAGATTTATTTACAACTCTGCTTGTTTTTGAAAGCTGGAAAGATGGTGATCTAAGCACAGAAACCCTTTTGTTGGTGTTATTTTTAGAAAAACACATGCTTTCCTGCAGAGCCCTTTTTTTCAATTTTTCCAAGGAACGAAATGTTGCTCTATTTTGGCTTCCTCCAGGTTAACTCCAGGGGAAAACAAGAACATAGGGTATCTTTATAATCCCCAACATGTTGTTAAAAGGGATGCAAATATGACCTGGATACGTTTTGTGGAATAAAAGTTATGATGGCAAAATCACAAATATTAAAAGAAAGGCTCAGCACTGAAGAGAGAAAACTCGGCAGCAAAGGGATTCTCATAAGATTTGAATCATGTGGATATTATTTGTTTGCAATTAATTGGAGCAATAAATAGGTTTATATGTATATATATTGAATATCATGAGAAGGCAAGCCATCAAGAAAATAGAAAACACAATAAATTTATTGGATGAGTTTTTTAGACATTGTATTCTGTTACATAGAAACGGTGTTTGTAGACATTTTGATTGGCTGTACAACTCTTTTGAGAGCCGTTCATGTAATTTGTTTTCTTGAACTCTTGTTAAATGTTTCAGAAGCTTTAAAGGATTTTCATTTTAATGTGAACTACTAATTAATATATTATCTCTTTCCTTTCCCTACTTGATTCAGTTCCATTGCATCACCCACAAAAACTACGGATGATCTACAGACTTGACCAGTCGTCTAATTTTTACTCTTTCGTGTGAGGACCATGAACTTTGGCATAGTGACTGAATGACTTGGCACCATTTAACTATCAACACAAATATAATTGAAGTCCTCATAGGATCCTTCTCATTTCAAACTAATGGCTCATTGTTAGGCCTCTCAGCTTTATGGTGGTCTTCCTCCAAACTTTTTGCCTACTTGACTCATATTTGTGCTGATTCTTTTTGATGGCCTTAGGACTCTGACAATGTTACCATGGCTGACTAGTGCTAAAGTTCAGTTGCTTCTCCTCTAAACATGGTAACATTGGTGTACACACAAATTGCATCTTTAATTTACTTGTAAGTCCTTTGTAAAGTGGTATACCATATACCTAGGGCCTGTAAATTAAATGCTACTAGTGGGCGTGCAGCACTGATTGTGCCACCCCATAAGTAGCCCTTTAAACATGTCTCAAGCCTACCCCTGCAGAGCCTGTGTGTGCGGTTTGACTTCCACTTCAACTTGGCATGTAAAACCCCTTGCCAAGCCTTAAACTCCTTTTTTATTATATATATTCACTACTAAAAGGTAGGACATGTACTTTTATGTCTTACATGCCCTGCTAGTGAAAACCTCTCAAAGTCATTTTCACCACTGTGGGGCTAACCCCTCTCATAGGTTAAATTGTTGATTCCTTAATACACTTTTAAGCTGTAATTCCTAATTGAAAAGGTGCACCTTTATCAAATTTCATTTAATTTGGATGGTAATGATTAATACTCTTCACTAGTAAAGTTGAATTTAACAATAATATTTTAGAAAATGTCACTTTTATAAAGTAGGCATTTCTCTGTTATTACAGCTCTGAGTGCCTGTAGCCTGTCTCCAATACACATCTGGGGTGGGTGACAGTTATATTTTGTGCTTTCCCTCTAGACAGCCACAAATACAGGAAGGTTAGGTGTGTCTGAATGTTCATTTGTATTCACCTGCATTCTGCTGGCTCTTCCTGAGCAGGAAGGGTGGGAGAAGTATGACACTTACACCTGAATAGACAGTGCCTGATTACACATGAAGGACTGATTACCCCCTACTGGTAGTCTGGAGTCAGGACTGAAGATGAAAGGATACTTGTGCACTTCAAAGGCCCATCTTTGAAGTCACCCCAACTTCAAAGGCATTACTGGATATATGTACTGGGTCTCTGACCCCACTAAATCAGACACTTCTGGACCTACAACTGGACTCTGTCAGACAACCTGGTGTGCTGCATCAAAAAGTGTTACCCTGCTGGACTGCTGACCTGGAATGACTGCTTTTCTGCTGTGCTATCCTGCTGCCTGCGGCTCTCTGTCCCTGCTGAGGAAGAGCTGGATTCTGACTTGCAACCCAAAGAGATCTCTAAGGGCTTGTTGGCTTGCCTCCTGTTGCTTGAGACTCAGGGATATCAAAGTTTCTACTCCTACACCTGTGCCTGGTTCACTGGAAGAGGTCCCAGATTCATGTTCCAGCAAGAACTGATTTGTCTACGGTGATAGGTAGAACTGATGCATCGCCACTGTTGCGAAAGCAGAACAGACACATTGCATATGGAACCAGCGCTTCTCCATCACATTGTCACCACATCGGAACCACTGCATCGCTGGCACTGCTAAAAAAGATCAGTGCATCCCTTCACTGGGTGGAGAAATAAGGCAATTTGGCTTTGGAATCAATGTATTGACACCACTTTGCCACCATCCCTGAAGGAAGATCAAAGTATTCCTTCACTGCATGGAGAAATCCGGTGCATCAGCTTTGGAATTGCTGTATAGCAGCACTGGTGCTTCGCGTTCGGAACTGGCAGATCAGCAGCACTGCATGAGGAAAATCAACACATCTTGTGACTGCTGCCAGAACTAAGGTGTATTGCTCAGCAGGCCCTGTGTGGGCCCTGTAGCTGAAATGTGTTGCATTTTGGGCAACCTGTTTTCTTGAATGTGCCCAAGGCCAGTATGACCTTAAGTAACTCCTAAAGCGCTATTTGCTTCTAAACTCTAGAACTCTTTTATTCTTGTAAAATTCATTTATCGACTTGCACTGAGATTTTTGTTGTTTCAGTCTCGTTTTGTCCAGAATGTATTAATCTATTTCTCTAAACCTGTGTGGAGTCTTTTTGTGGTGTTTACATTGTATTACTGTATGTGTGTGTGTGTGTTGCACAAATACTTTGCACATTGCCTCTTTAAATAAGCCTGACTGCTCTGTGCCAAGCTACCAGAGGGTGAGCACGGATTATCATTTAGTGTGTATCTGACTAAAGTTGTGGTTCCTGCTTGTATGGGATGCATACCTCAGCCCACTAGAGGCCCCATTTCTAACACTTAGTGACTTATTGAGCGTAGTGTCCCTTATGAACCACTGGAATCTGTCTCAAGTCTTGCAATTGTCTGGAATGCTAAAACGTTTTTTGGGGGAAACAGATTTTATTGTTTTCAACATACGAATAAACAATAGTAGCACACGTCATACAAATGATATGAATCAAGTTGCACTCTATGTATTGTGTTGTGTCATTGATCATTAGTACAGTTCATTGTAACTAGTGCTTTCCTGATAGTGCTATGCGATACTCTGCTGCATGACCTGTACTATAGGTAGCAAACAAACATTGCAAGCCCTCTCCCTTCTGCCCCAAGCCTCTGCCCACCATGCTCAGTGTCCATTCCCCTCATTAGGTGATAACAGTTGCAGGTGCTCAGCGTCACCAGATTAGAAATTAAGGAGCAAGGTTATCCTCTACTTTACAGTTGTGTGGGATCATAAAGGAAGCATCAGGGGAGTCGTCAACAGGCTCTTTCAGACAATCAACCAAGCAGTTCCATGCTTGGGTCTTGTCTATAGTGCATTGCCCCATTGTTACCTCATAGAACAACACCTACCCCTCCAGCTCTGGCCACAAGAGCAGGGTTTCCTTCCTTTTATCTAGACAGGGGCTTCTGGGTGCTTTTCAATGTGATGTAATTTCCTGGTTTGCTAAATCAGTGAATTTTGTGGTGATTTTAAGTTTGTCAGAGTGAAGAGATCCCCCTAGGAGGCCAGCTAGAGAAGAATATAAGAAATTCTTCTGTCAGTTACCTCAGTGAATCAGTTAAATAATCCCTCCCGGAACCGAAGCATGACAGGGCAGCACCACAGATTGGGAGTAGTTCAGCTCCCTGTTCACCAAATCGAAGGCAGCGGGCCTTATTATTTTACCTGGGGTAAGGTAAATTATAGCAATTTATTAGTTTAAACCTGGTGTTCTGTAGAAGTGTACAACAAATAGAAGCCCATTCCACCTCCGTGATAGGGGAAAGTACATTGTCATCCCACAAGAGGCGCAGATTCTCCAGGGGGTTAGCATGCCTACATGCAGTGCCTAGTACAGGAGTGTGACAGCTTTAATTCTACCATTTGTAGTGCAAAGCAACAGGCAGCCCAGGTGAGTAGTGGGTTCCAATGTACTCTGTCCCCAGTGCACCCTAATTGTTGCTACCACCGCCCTATGCAACAGAAATTGTCCTTCTGGTAATCCAAATTCCTTAGTGAGTCCCTTAAAGAACAGTAGCTCCCCTTTCCTGTACAAGGCTCCCGTCCAGGTAATGTTGTGTGCTTTCTATTCTGACAGGCCCTGATGAGATCTTCCTCTGGCCAATAAGGGCAGGTACCTCAATGGGAGGTTGGGAGAATGCGGCAAGGCGGTTCTGGTGCACTGCAAGCTGCGCAGCCAGTGGCACCACATAACCTGTAGATCCATGGGCCCCTCCAGAGGCGACCCTCTGGGTGAAGAGGACACAAAACAGGCTACTAAAAGTTAAGATACCATAAAGAATCTCACCCATAGGTGGGAGTTATGCATTAAACCAATAATTATACCACTGGAGCTGAGTGGCCAATTAGTAAGCCTTCCAGTCAAGGGCCACGAGGCCTCCCTCCCCAGTTGGGTACTGTGATTTATTTAATGCCACTCTCCGTGTGCCGAATCCCCAGATAAGTTCAAGTAATAATGAATCCAGTACATGGAACATAAATTGTGGAATCTAAATTGTCAGGGTAGAAAAAAATAGAGTAGGTACGGTAGCCACTATTTTGGCAACTGTGATGCGGCCTGCTAAGGACATTGGGAGCAACTTTCAAAGGGCCCCACAAGCTAGCTTCTGACTGGTGCACCAACACTGCCTTCCAGGAGATTACAGGGATCATGATAAAGTTACACCCCAAGATATTTGAGGGTAGATGCCTCCCAGGTGAGGCCACATATATTTTGGGGTTGGGGCGTGCCTCAACATACAGGAAAAATTTGGGATTTCTGCCAGTTAATGTAAAGACCTGGTGCAGTCCTGAAGTGCTTAAAAAGGGACATGGTCCTCTTCAAATAGTCTTTCGCATCTCGGACATATCATCTGTATACAGTGGTATTCTATGATGCCTGCCTTGATGTTCCAACCCATAGTAACATATACCTGTTCTCCCCACACTTCCCAGGGATTTTACCGCCACAGCGAACAGCAACGGGGAAAGGAGGCAGCCCTGCCTGGTCCCCCTCCGCACCACGTATGAGCCTGAGATTATTCTACCCATCTTGATGCAAGCTGTGGGAGCCGTAGAGGAGCTTAGTCCATCTGATGAATCCCGGGCCAAGTCCCATTTTTGACATAGCTTGGTAAAGAAAGTTCCATCTCAGGCTATCAAGTGCCTTTTCAATGTCAATGGCTATTATGATCACTCCCTCCCCATGTGGAGCAGAGGTTCCAGGAGAGAGATGAGCCTTCTGATGTTAATGGCAGTGTTACAGCCTTGAATGAAACCTTTTTGATCAGGGTGGATCAACGTGGGCATGAATGGCAGGATGTATGAGGCAAGTGTTTTACTAAGAATTTTGTTGTTCATTTTTAGCATCAATAATAGATGGTACGCACTGACATCCTCAGGTGGTCATCCTGTCTTTAACAATGGGACCAGTAGAACGTTATTGCTGCTCCCTAATGTTCTACTAGTTTCGAGACAAGCTCTTCTACAATTGTCACATAAAACTCTGCCGGAAAGCCATCTGCACCTGGCACCTTACCCATGCTATCGATTTCCTTGCTGCTCGTACTTCCTGTAGTGTGATAGGGCCACCTAGTTCCATTCCCTTTTCCTCCCCCAGGCGTGGAAAGTCCATTACATTAATTAAATGTGTTTGGGCAGGGGAGGGTATATTACGGGGGCTGCATACAGGGAGGTGTAATATTCTTCAAATTGAGCATTAATGGCCTTGTGGCGCTATAGCCACTCCCTGACAGCAAATTCTATTTCTAGGATGGGTGAATTACAGGGCGTAGGATTTACCAGCCATGCTAGGAGAGTCCTCGCTTTCTCACATTCAGCATGTGCCTGTGTCATACAGGCTTGGTAATTGAAGCATCTTAGTTCCTCCCTACAGATTCCCATCTGTTCTTTAGCCTTGAAGAGTTGTTACATTACTTACAGGTTGCCTGGTATCTTTAGCGCTAAGGCCCATAGGGCCCTTTCTTTTTTTCAAGTTTTCATTACGAGCTTGCGACTGATGCCCACTGTTTCTGCCACACACCTACCACTAATCACCATTTTAAAAGCCTCCCACTCTGTGAGTGGGGAGGCCGTATTCTACAGAAAATAGACGCAGATGGCCTCCCTGATGAAGTAATGAAAAGCAGGATCCTCCAGGAATTCATAAGTCCAAATTCGGGATTTGGGGGTGTTCCCTGTGCCGATCTAGTGATATTAAAAGAGGGTTCGGATCAAAAATTGTGCAGCATCAAATGGACCTGTGTATGTCTGAAAATGCTAGGAATGAGTCCATTCAGACATGTAGGTCATATAGTGGTAGAAAGAATAGTTTCTGACGTCTGGATGCAGATGTCTTCACAAATCACCAATGTCCCATTGATGATACAATTCCCGCTAAGCCCTTGCAGTTCACACCATGGGGGAGTCCCCCAGTGGATGATGCGATCTATTGAGAAGATGGTCTGATATACTATTATAATCTCCTCCCAGCAGGACGTTCTGAGTAATAAAAGGGACCATCGCCCCAGACAACTCAGTTAGTAATGCACCCTGGTCAGAGCTGGGGGCATATATTCCAACTATTGTTATGTCCCGGCCTGCCAGATGGCCTGACACCAAGACCTAATAGCCATTCGGGTCTATCAAATCCTTTGTTACTTGAAATGGGACTCTGAGGCACACCCATATCAGGACCCCCATAGCAAAAGCAGAATATGTCATGGCACATACCTCCTTGCGCCAACTTTTCCTGATGACATCATGTTCTGGGCCTGTAAGGAGAGTTTTCTGGATCAAAGCCACTTGCACTCCCCTTCTTGTCAAGTAGGAGTTAATCTTGCATCATTTTGTCATATTATTACATCCAATGATGTTCCAGCTGACAAAGTTCTATGTTAGGGAGGATGCCATTGTTTAGCACTGATTTAGTAATTTAAGAGATTGAGCCAGTCCGCCCCATCTCTATACAGGTCACATGGTGGTAAGATAACGGAGACAATCCAACATAAATTCCCAAGAGCAACAAAAGCAGCCCAACTCTCCAACCCCAGGACAACGAAATAAAACCTCACCATCCAAACTGTCAAGCAAACTTTCAACATCTGTCACTCCTACAATGCACCACTTCAAGCTGTGGGGGGGGGGGGAATGCACTCAACTAAGACCATTCCGGCATTATGTCACATCATCCATACTGCTAATAAAATGAAAGGATCCCAATTTGTCTACCCCACAGGATCTGATTAAGCAAATTACAGACCATCTGAACAGGCCTGCTACAACATAACATTTCGCACAGTCAAGTAGAGAAGCCATATCTGAGACATACAAAACGGGGCACCTCTAGTTAATTGTATACATCAAGTTCATAATCAAAAATCAGTGTCTCACAATCTACTTTCCATGTTATACACCTGGAAAATGGTACCAGTCTAGATGATTTCATCTGAGTTGCCAGGTGTTATCATCCGGGGTGGGTCTGTGGTATCAAAAAAGGAGACACACGCACAGTTGGATTCCTGCAACATTGTCTAGTTTGATGGGTGGGTCCAAGTTTGCACCACTGAGAGCTGCCACTATTTCCAATGTTTCTGGCATTCTTGTAATAATCTAATGCAGCTAATCAGTGCTAAAGTGCATATGTTCTCTGTCTAAATAGTATTAGTGATCGGTTTATCCATGATTGACATATTTGATTTACTGATAAGTCCCTAGTAAAGTGCACTATGTGTGTCCAGGGCATGTAACTCAAATGCTACCAGTGGGCCTGCAGCACTGATTGTGCCACCCACATGAGTAGCCCTGTAAACATGTCTCAGGCCTGCCACTGCAGTGTTGGTGTGTACAGTTTTACACTGCCAATTCGACCTGGCCAGTGTACCAACATACCAGGCCCAAACCTTCCCCTTTACTACACGTAAGTCACCCTTAAGGTAGGCCCTAGGTAGCCCCATGGGTAAGGTGCATTGTGTTTTAATGGTCGGACATGTACTGGTGTGTTTTACATGTTCTGATAGTGAAATACTGCCAAATTAGTTTTTCACTATTGAAAGGCCTATGTCTCCTATAGGTTAACATGAGGACTGACTTTAAATATCTTTTAAGTGCATTTTCCTAAAGAGAACAGATAGAGATGTTATGTTTGGGGTCTTTGAACTCACAATTTAAAAATACATCTTTTGATAAAGTTGTTTTTAGATTGTTTATTTGAAAGTGCCACTTTTAGAAAGTGGGCATTTTCTTGCTTAACCATTCTGTGCGGCTGAATACACATCTGGGTTAGACTGACAGTTGGGTTGTTTGTGAATTTACTGTGGACAGTGACAGAAAGGGAGCTGCATATCTTGATCAGCCTTCCTGAGCTAGAGTGGGAGAGAGGACATCTACACTTGAAAGGGCTGTGACTGCCCTCACGCAACACACTGTGTTTCTGGGGCAAAGCAAGGGTCTTGTGCACAACAAAGAATTTCCTTTGACGTTTGCCTACTTCAAAGGCAGAAATGAGTATAAGTAGTGGACCTAAAACCACAGACATTCAGATTACTTCTGGTTCAAGAGGAACCTCTGCCAAGGAGAAGAGCTTGATGCTTGAGGAGGACATGCCACTTTGCCTGTTGCTTTGCTGTGTTGGCCTGCTGCTGCTTCTGCCTTAAGAGGGAAAGGACCAGCCTTTACCTTCTGAATTCCTGCTTCTGAGGTTTTTCCAGGAGCTTGGACTGAGCTTGCCCCCTGTTCTGAGGTCCCGGGCACATCAAAGACTTAGGGGGTCATTCTGACCCTGGCGGTAAAATCCGCCAGGGCCAACGACCGCGGGAGCATCCCACACCAGGCTGGCGGTGCTCCCTTGGGCATTCTGACCGCGGGGGTACAGCCGCTGTCAGAAACGGAAAACCGGCGGTGTACCGCCGGTTTTCCGCTGCCCTGGGGAATCCTCCATGGCGGCGCAGCTTGCTGCGCCGCCATGGGGATTCCGACCCCCATACCGCCATCCTGTTCCTGGCGGTTTTGGCCGCCAGGAACAGGATGGCGGTATGGGGTGTCGTGGGGCCCCAGTAACAGGGCCCCACCAAGATTTTCAGTGTCTGCCATGCAGACACTGAAAATCGCGACGATTGCTACTGCACCCGTCGCACCCCTTCCACTCCGCCGGCTCCATTCGGAGGCGGCATCCTCATGGAAGGGTGTTTCCAGCTGGGCTGGCGGGCGGCCTTCTGGCGGTTGCCCGCCAGCCCAGCGGGAAACCCAGAATACCCGCGGCAGTCTTTTGACCGCGCAGCGGTATTCTGGCGGTTCCAGCCAGGCCGGCGGCTTCCGCCGCCGGCCGGGGTCAGAATGACCCCCTTAATCTGCCAGTGCCTGGGCTCTTCTGCTGAGAGTCCTGACTTGCTAAGTGGTACCAAAGCCAGTCTATGGGCCTTTAGAAGAGGAAGCTGGTAACCTGCGGGAGAACATCCACGCAGCACCGTGTGCACATCAGAAAAATTGACGCAGCGCCTGTCCAGCGGCTGAAAACTTGACGCGATGCCTGCCTCATGGCTGGAGAATCAATGCAGATTCTTCTCACAGCGAAGTCAGAATTTTCCATGCAGTGACATGGGTGTCAAAATCTTCTACATCAACTCACATACCGGAGGTTGCTTGTCCGGAAAACAATGCATCCCTTCCCTGTGAGGAAAGAATCAACGCATCCCTTGCCTGCCAGAGAAAGAATTTATGCACAGCCTCACTTGTGATTAAGGAATCGATGCATCGCTTGCTCTTCCAATGCACACTCGCCTGTGCGGCTTCATTTTTTATGAATGCCAGGTACTTTCTGCTAAAACAACGCATCCACTCATTTCTATAGATTAAGACTATTTTTACTTAAATTTGTTTTAAATTCATATCTTTGTGTATGTTGGATTTTTGTTGTTTTGGTCTTGTTTGATTTAGCTACAATTTGGCTAATATTCTATACTGGTGTGGAGCCCTTCTGTGGTGTTTTCACTGTGTTACTGTGTTTATTCGTACAAATACTTGACACATTGCCTCTGAGGTAAGCCTAACTGCTTGTGCCAATCTACCAAGGAGAAGAGCAGGCATTATCTGAGCTGTGTATCTTCCTTACCCATATTAGAATGAAGGCCCCTACTTGGACAGAGTGCAAACTGACTGACAACCAGATACCCCATTTCTAACATAGGCCTCCGACATTGGAGTCATGTAATGCCCCGGTATGAGAGTGTCTCTCTTTTGCTAGAAGCTTTGCGCATGTCAGAGAAGCAAAAAAGGGGTGGCGAGTGTGCAAAGCATAGGCAGGAGACTTTCAATTAGTCAGGAGCGACAGTCAGTGACCCATTCAGTTGGGGGGATATGCGCCAGGTCTCAACTTTCAGGTAGTGGTGGCATGTAGTTCATGTGTCCCCATGATATTTTAGTTTACCCTCAATACAGCACAGCATGCTAGTTTATGCAGTCGCTCCTCAGCGTAGAAGCATTCCCTATGTTTTGCTGTAACCCCCGTCCGCAGCCACTGGCAGGCCTCACAGTGTTCCCTTCTTCCAGCTCTTCGAAGTATTGGAAGCCACAAGCAAAGAAAAACTGAAATCACTTCCAGGAGGCTGAAGGAGTACCCAACGAATGAAGGTCACCCCTCCGCCAAGTTGGGCACCAGTCTATAGTAGCAGGCCCTCACAAGCGCATTGGTAGTAAGAGTTGGCACAGGCTGCAAGAGGGAGTGTGGGGGGAACTGCAGCAACTACTTCATGTTTCTGGGGTGTATCGCATAGACCAGGGTCCTGCAAGGAGTCCGCTCTAGCTACTCACAGAAGCAAGTGTGGGGCAAGGCACAATGTACAGTACCTCTGTGGCTTTCCCCATGTCCTTCTCACACACGGTCTGTATGCAACCCAGCCCCGCAGCGTTCTAGGCTACTTTCCGTCTGGGTGTCCTGTCTCGTCATAAGTGGCAGTTCACCACCGTGCCCTTACGCAGCTGCAGGTCCCATCATGAGCAGCCATGGCCTCAGGGCCCAAACTTTCAACAGGGGCACCAGGTGTGGAAGTTTCCTCCACAATGTTGGGTAGCAGCCAGTGCAGAGGTGTGGGATCCTCTCTAGCCTCCCCTGCTCGGTGTGCAAACTTTGTGTCCCACTCTCCGGTAGCAGGACTCCCGTACAGGGGCTTCAGTGCAGAACAGGGCATGGGAACAAGGCGTATGCTGGTGTATTACTTTATCTGCACCAATCCACACCCCCATGCTGACATGTTCTACTGTTTTATCATCTTTCTATTTGCTAAGTTTTTATAAAAGACTATTGCCTTTCTTGGTATTTTCACACTTGGTTCAATCCACCATTGCTCTTATTCTCTCCCTCCTTGAGTCCTGAAATTGAATTGATCTCACGGTGGCAGCACACCTCCTCTGTCAACTTCAGAACTGAGCTGCAGGACTCCTTTTACACTTATGCCCATAACAGCATAGAGGTTTGACCTTACATACACCGTACTAGATACAGGTGTCTGGCTGACTCTCCATCCAAGGGAGCTTAAAAGCATATCTTATCTTCTGCTGAGTAGTCCCATGATCCCCACAAGAGATGATTTGTTTTTTGTGGACTAGACTAAATACTAAACCAAACTAAAGAGCTAAGATCTTTGTTTTACCAGATCTTTTCTAGGATGCTCTTTTTATGTGCAAAGGTCCTGTATATGGACTCATTGTCAACCTACACCTGAAAAATCGAGGACCATCTGGCATTCAAGAAAGAATGTTCCTTTACAACATTTGCAAAAACACATAGCTAGCAACCCTGCTTGCTGCCTCCTCAGTTGCTTAAGTGTATGTGCAATGCACCAAAGATGTTAGTACGGATTTGTATAACCTCTTGCACACCTTTCTGAGTCACTGTTGTGGTTACCTGCAGTAACACATTTTCTGCAGTATGACCAAGGCACTTTTCTGGGCCTCATGAATGAAACCAGCTCTTCTTATACACATCTCTAACCATGAAGTTTCTATTCATACTTTGAGGCCAAATGGGGCCTCGTTCTGTTGTCTTGCTTTGCCCTCTGTACCTTCCATGAGTTCATGGCTGTCAGCACCGTCTGTGCTTTGTCCTGGGCTACAACTCTGGGGGCAGTTGTGTTCTATACAGCCTGCTGTAGGCTTACCAAATCGATTGTCTAGTAATGGATGTCTACGATTGGGCCTCTGGCCCACAAATTCCAAGGTGTTTTGCTCAGATGGGCTGTACTATTTATAAATCATCTCCCTGTAATGTCAGTCAACTCTTTTCCTTCCCTAGCATCTCATCATCTAGATCTGAGCTGCAGGCACATGAATAATGTGCCTCTCATCTCAAGAGACCCTGTCTTCTAGTTTCTTTGGAAAGTCAATCAAATGGGTCCTGCTTGCTACTCCTGCTTCATCTGGATAATCGATCAATGACCCAGGATCAGCACAATACTTTCCCATGAATAACACATAGGCCCTTATTACAACCCTGGTGGTCGGTGTAAAAGTGGCGGTAATACTGACAACAGGCCGGCGGAAACAAAAATGGAATTACAACCATGGCGGTTACCGCCATGCAAAACCACCACTTTTACACTTCAACCGCAATGGACGACCGCTGGGCTGGAGACTTCGGTCTCCAGCCCGGCGTCTGTCACTAGACCGCCGGCAGTATCAGGACATACTGACATGGATTTCGTGAGGTTTTGTACCACCAGGAAATCCATGGCGGTAGGCACTATCAGTGCCAGGGAATTTGTTCCCTGGCAATGATTGGGGTCTCCCCCTCTCCCCTCCCCTGAGTCCTCTCCAACACCCATGTCCCCCTTCCACCCCCAAAGGTGGTATGACCCCCTTCCCACTCCCACCTCCGCCCCCCCAGAAACAACCACACACAACCCCCACCACCCCCTACATTCACGCTCACACCACTCATACACATACACGCACACATACATGCATACATGCACACAAACATATACGTCACATTTCCCATACACACAATACACCCCCGCATGCATACACTCACCGCACGCACACAACAGACAACACCTCCCGCTCCCCTCTCCTAACGGATCATCACCTTACCTGTTCCGGTGATCCCCTGGGAGGGAACGGGATCCATAGGGGCTGCTCCGCTGCCAGCACCCCGTCACCAGAACACCGCCACGCCGAATACTTTGATGTAATTCGGTGGGCGGTGTTCTGATGATGTGGCGGTGGAGGTGGAGCAGCCTCCACTTCACCGCCGACTGCCAGGATGGCTGCTGGCGGCTCTCCATCTGGAAAAGGGCAGAGGGCCGCCAGCAGTCATGATACGGTTGGTGGAAGACCGCCCGGAGTAACAAAAGACCGCCGAGGTTGAAATGAGGGCCTTAATGTTGATGTTATTCTTCTTTACTGTTTATTCATCCAATGCTGATCCTTCCCTTCACCAAAGTTTCTTTCATGAGTGTGCTTCATAACATTCACTTCAATACCTTATAACCTATCATCTACCTGATGTGCCTTTTCCTTCCACTCTGTGGCTCATCCATGTCCTTACTACTTATTACCTCTCAGTGGAGTCTGGAGTATCTTTTCTAGTCAACTCCAGTATGGCTGCCTTATTCAGTTTCCCTTCCACTGATATTAGTATGGCACTGGAAAATATTCTGATTCCTCATCCATTACCTTGTCCACCTATCTCCACTACCCCACTAACATTACCTTAGCCCTTGCTTCTCTTTTGTTGCCAAAGTGTGTCCCATTATTACTTTTGAATATTGTTTGCACAATTTATGGCCACTTAGTATTGACATAACAAAGCCATCTTCAGCCATCACCAAACATAGCAAAAATAAGTTTAAATCCAATTCATTCCTTACCAACTGTGATCAGACAGTTATTCAAACTCTCATCATGGTGTAATTTTAACAGATCCCCTATTCTGTATACCACTGATACCAACATCTGGACTTTGATCTCCAAACTTTTTAAAACACCAGGGCAATCAATACAATCAATACCATACTTGGAGGAAGGAACCTTGTTCATTCATGTAACGTATTTCAAAAGACCTTGACCATCCATGTCCACAACAGAAACAATATTGTGATTCAAGGTACTCAGCTGATTCTTCTAAAATTTGAATACAGTTACCTATACTTGTAATGAAAGGCCCATTCCTATGTTCACATCGATGCTGCCACCACCCTCACTCTCTTTCCTGCTCCTCCCCTACACAGTACTTTACCACCCCCAGTTACCTCATCCTCATTTAACCTTGGGTCTTCCCCTTCTCCTCTTCCTCCCTCTACCCCCTCAGTCCCAATACTACTACTCTGTACCTTCACCACAAGTGCCCTCTCTGAAGCCCTGCTCAACACGAGATCTACTATGAAGAATGCTTATAACATCCATGACTTCATAACCCACCTTTCTCATAATTTACTGGCCATCACAAAACTTGATTTTGTGACACCCCTAGCTAACATAACTCAACCTCTCCCTCTTAATTACAGTTTTCAATGGAAAACAAGAAGAAGGGCAGACAGGACAGAGTGACCTTTATCCACCGTATGTTAGTATCTATGACAGAGATAACCAGTCCCTCATTTGACTTCATTGAGTACCTGCTTTGCAAAGTTGTTATCTATTTCGTTCGCAGTGATCTACCATTTTCCTCACCCACAATTCTCATCTTCTTTCTCCAATACCTCCTTGACCTTGCTCTCCACATTCTATTTCCTATCATGCCAAAATATTAGGCAGCCTGAATACCTGGGCCAATGGTACATCACATGTTTACAGTCAAAACATTGTTGGAGATTTGGGTACACTTGGATTCTCCAAAAGGTACAATGTTCCACCTATTTAGGAGGTAACTGCCTAAATGCACTCTTCTCTATCACCTCTGTCACCTGGGTCACATCATTGCTTCACTAACTTCTTCTTTGCCAATGAACTCCGGAATAAATTCAGTCAAATCCCTAACTCAACAGGGAAGTTGAACAACCTAAGACAAGGTTATTTCTCCAAAATTTTAAATATGTTAATAGTCCCTATGTAAAGTCCCCAGATGACCTTCTTGCTGACCTCAATAAGGAAGTTACCGCTGCCAATGACATTGCACTCTCTGTCTCCAAACAGGAGAGTGTTTTAACTCACTCCAATAGGTGGTTCACTAAAATATCCTTCATCTGAAGCTTAAAGACAGAACTCAGGAAAATTCATAGTTCAAGTAAAACTCCCTCAGACCTGAATGCATTCAAAGTACACTTAAAGGGTTTATAACCAAATCTGGCATAGAGCCAAAAAGGTATAAATTCAATCCTTCATCATTGATGCTGATAATTCAATCACAGAACTATTGCTCATTTACAAGACAATGTAACTTCAAGTTCTGCATGCAACCTCCCTGTTCCCGCCAATGAATCTTGTAACTGCTTATCATCTTATTTTCCCCACAGAATGTCTGGTCTAAAAGGCATATCCATTACATCCCAGTGGCCTGATGGTCCATGGATACCGTGCTACACTCTCAGAGTTTACTGCAGCCTCTGAGAATGATGTGAAAAATATACTTGAGTCCATCCCTTACCTGGGGCATATGCAAACCAAACGTTGTCGACTTGGGCCTCCCAGCACTGGTACAACTCACCATTGTATTATTCAAATATTTCCTCATCAGTGGATTCAATCATCAATCTGTCTCTCAACAACTTCCTCCCACCTAACATCACATGGCCTCCTTAGTGACTTCCAGTCAGGTTTGCAACCCCATAGGGAAACAAAAACCACTTTATACAATATCAGAAAGATGTTTCTCAGACATTTGAAATATGGCTCTTCCTGTGACATAATACATTTGAACCTCTAGGCAGCATTCAACACCATTGACCACCATACTCTTCTCCCAGGATTGGAATTATGTACAGGCACCAGTGAAATTGTGCTTAACTGGTTCACCTCCTTCTTATTCAATCACTTCCAGTAGGCAAACTGGGTTCCTTCATATACATACGCTACCACTATCACTTCGATGTCCATCAAGGATGGTGGGTTTGTGGTGGTTTTTCTTTCTGACCAGTACAAATACACAGTTCCCAGTGCTGTAGGCAGATGAAACTGATGTCTTTGGTGTCCCTGAGGCTTCCAACAGGAATCAAGCTCTACTCCAAGCACTTGGAGAACTCTCTCAAGCAGGGTACACAGCAAAGTTCACCATTTGCTCTCTTTTGAGGCAGAAGCAGCAACTGCAGGCCAACCCAGTAAAGCAATATAACAAAGGGGGAGTACTCCTCCTGCAGCTCTTCAGCTCTTCTCCTTGGCAGAGGTTCCTCTTGATCCAGAAAGATTCTAAAAGTCTGGGGATTTGGGTCCACTACTTATACCCCTTTCTGCCTTTAAAGTAGGCAAACTTCAAAGGAAAGTCTCTGTTGCTGACAAGATTCTGCCTTGCCCAGGCCTGGCCCCAGACACACATCTGGGGTCGGAGATTGCATTGTGTGAGGGCAGGCATAGCCCTTTTAGCTGTACGTAACCACTCCTCCCTCCATTATAGCTCAGATGGCATATCAGGATATGCAGGCTACACCCCAGCTCCCTTTGTGTCACTGTCTAGTGGAGATTCACAAACAACCCAACTGTCCGTTTGACCCAGACATGGATTACACAAGCAGGCAGAGGGACAGAATGGGTTAAGCAAGAAATTGCCCACTTTCTAAAAGTGGCATTTTCAAACTGACAGTCTATAAAACAACTTTACCAAAAGGTGTATTTTTAAATTGTGAGTTCAGAGACCCCAAACTCGACATTTCTGTCTGCTCTCAAAGGGAATCTGCATTTAAAGAATACTTAAAGGCAGCCCCCATATTAACCTGTGCGAGAGATAGGCATCGTGACAGTGAAACCTGAATCTGGCAGTATTGTACTGTTAGGACATGTAAAACACATTAGTACATGTTCCACCCTTAACATGCACTACACCTATGCCTACTTTAGGGGTGCCTTATATGTAGTAAAAGGGAAGGTTTAGGCCTGTCAATTGGGTACACTTGCCAGATCGAATTTGCAGTTTAAAACTGCACACACAGGCATTGCATTGGCAGGTCTGAGACATATTTACAGGGCTACTTGTGTGAGTGGCACAATTAGTGCTGCAGGCCCACTTATAGCATTTGATGTATGGTCCCTGTGCACCTCTGGTGCACTTTAGTAGGGACTTCCTGGTAAATCAAATATGCCAATCATGGAAAAACCAATCAACAGTACAATTTACACAGAGAGCATATGCACTTTAGCACTGGTTTGCAGTGGAAAAGAGCCCAGAGTTCTAAAGCCAACAAAAACTGGTCAGAAAAATTAGGAGGAAGGATGCAAAAGGTTTGAGGATGACCCTGCAAAAAGGGCCAAGTCCAACACTGCCTTTTCCATTTCACGCAGTGCAGCGCATTAAGGTGTATTGCTGCATTGCACTGCATGAAAGGATGATAAATCTGCCCTAAAACATTTTATCATTCAGCAGTCATTCTAACACATAGATCATCATATGTGACACTTAAAAGCAGCCTGCAAACAACAAGGAAAACAATAATTATGCATGAGGATCCATATGCAACTTGTTTTTAGAAAAAGACCATTTATAAAGAAAAACGATTTTTCCCCAGAACATCTTTTTTCTTTTTCTATTTCCATTAATGATATCCTTACACTTTTTGCACCGACTCACTCATTATTACTGGGTCTCAAATTCTTTCCAGAAAGCAAACCCTTTTATTAAAACATTATTTTACTAAGCTAATTGTTGCATTGTCAGGTGCAAAATGACCTGCACCTTAAGTAAAAAATGATTAGGATCTGTTACCAATTTTGACTTAACCAATGTACTAATTTCTGTACTTTAAGGCCTTGTTTGTAGCACTATTTCACTGTATAATTACACAGCAAAGGATTTTTCTGACTAGGTTAGACATCTGAAATATGTATGCCCTGATAAGTGATAATCCAGGGTAGGAAACCTCCAAAGAAATCAAGGTAAGTACTATAACTTGCATTGTAAAATGCAAATCACTATTCTGAACATGCACTCAATCATTATCTATAATGATCAAACTACCAGTATGATTATATGTTAACCTGACATTGAGGGAAGGTATTCATATAATTATTCTGAAGTCTTCTGAGATTTGAGAGCATGGTTTCTGCACAGCACAGGCATAAAAAGCAGGCATCGCAGAGGCAGCTACTCTGAGATGCAGGACTTCCCTTAATTTTCCCTTATATAAGAATGTACCATCTTTGGAATCGGAATCATAGAAGAATCACAGGTAAGTTAAGTTTCAGGTGTTACAGTCAAAGGGGGTATCAGGCAGAGAGCAAAAGAGAGTGAGACAGACTTAGTAGCAGATTTAAGAAAAGGGGCACTGAATCCAATGCAGCACCACTTGTCTTGCGCCCCTTAGCACCCCCCTAACGCCACCATGTGTGCGCCGTATTTTAGTATACAGCACACCATGGAAAGAGTTAGGGAATTAAAGTCAACATTTTTTACGCTAGTTTGTCGCTTTGCAGGATTAATGTCAAAACATTTTTACACTAATTCTTCAAAGCACATTGAGGCCTATTATAAATAATGTTGTGCCTCCTTTTAACGCCTGGTCTGTACAGGCATTAAAAATTCCACAAACAATGGCCATTTTTTGGCTCCCCTAATGGAGGAACGCCCCTGTTGCATACATTATGCCTGGTGCAGACGTACTTTGACGCAAGGGGTTACAAAGTGGCGCAATGCATGCATTGTGCCACTTTGTAAGTCTTGTGCAGCAATTTTTGAAGCCTAACGCCACATTAGCGTAAAATAAATTATGCTAATGTGGCGCTAGAGCTTCTTAAATCTGGGCCTTAGTGTATGGAGAGGAAGAGGGTGTGTGTATATTCTGGGTTTGTCCTGGGTTTATTTTATACTGGAGTGGGTATTTTGTTTTGATGAATGCTGGAGTTTTTATGACCCAAAATGTCAGGGCTTAGAAATACAAATGTAATCTTTTCTTATAAAACACGTATGCTAGGCTTTTATTGGCTCTTGTTTTAGTGGTTTGGACAAACCTAAACATCTAGGGCCTGATTTAGAGTTTGTGGATGGGTTACCCAGTCACAAACGCAAAAGACATGTTGTTCGCAGTGTTACAAGTGCCCTAGCATATTATGCACTTGTGATAAGGTGGATGGGATATCTGTCACCTTTGCGTGGAGTAACCCGTCCTCCAAATTCTAAAGTGCTGTAAGAGATAATCTGATGCACAGATCAATACAGTCAAGAGGTAAAAAAAAAAACTATAACCCAGACATCGATAAATGGTGAAAATATACTACATACAAACTGCAAAATATTTAAAGGAGTGAATAAGAAAAATCAGGCCACTGACAAACTTAGGTATTAGATAGGTGATATATTAAATAAATACTGAGTTTTAAATATTGTGGTACTCATATGTCAAAGCCAAATACCGACTATGAAAATGTGTTGAAAATAATTATATATGGATGCACTCCACATGTGTATAGCTAGGTGAAAGAAATATATATATATCTTTAATAATGTACTCCAATCTGTATTTAGGAATTATAAATCTAAACTTATCTATGTATACTTACCATCATGTTTTTTTGTAGTAGAGATTAAGGCTACAATATTGTATAGTGCTGGGAAGGAAGGCAATCTAGTCACATCCTGGATCAAGCAGTAAATATTGTGTGAATCTGGTATCTGACTTGGGCCTGGTAAAAAATACTGAGACCCTGAGTTAAGAGGGCCTAGTGCCAATTTAGCACTGACATTGAGTAATTTGTTTTAGACTAAGGTGGTGCTAAGGTGGCCTTTTTCCCTCACCAGGCTTACATAGTGGTGCAATGCATGGATTGCGCCACTTTGTAACCCTTCGCTGTACATTATGGCTGCATCAGCAACAATGGGGGGCTGAAAAAATGGTGCAAAGAAATCTAAGAGATTTCTTTGCGTCATTTTTTTCAGCACTTTTAACGCCTACTCTGAAGGCACACCATTGTTTTCAATGGGCCCCCATGAACTGTTGGAACTAACCCTTAACAGTACATCAATAGTGTGAAAAATGTTGGCTCTATTGCCCTATCCCCTGCACCATGGTGCACTGTATCTTACAGGGGGCGCACACATGGTGGCGGTAGTGGGGTGCTACTGAGTGCTGAGTGCTGCGCCACTTTCCTTAAATCTGCCCCTGAAAGTGTTCTGATGCAGTTTGCCGACACAGAGCTACATTCGGCGCCGCTTGAATTTTCTCTGCCTTGCCTTCAGAGAGGCAACCAGCATCTGGTGAGGAAGGCCGCTTATTTTGAGATCCAGCTGCGCCCAAACAGAAATGCCTCTTTTAAAGGGGCTTCAGCACTCCTTTCATTTGAGTTCCATCCTGGGTGGGAACAAGCTGAATCCTTACACCTTGGTGTCAATGCCATGTCATGATGCAAACAATGATGCTCCGTTTGCCACATAAGTACTAAACAAATAAACTATGATTCGGAGCCAGGTATTTTGTTTATCCAAGCTTTGTGGAAAACTGACATGCAGGCACTGTAAGGCTATTCGATGTATCTGTCCGCAGGAGTAATTATATCAATATCATTTTATATAGGACTTACAATGAATCGTTATCACTCCCTAAAGAAACAATTTTAGTTACCTTAGAATAGTAAAAGATTGAGAAAAACAGTAATATTTTAAATGTATGCCTAGCGTTATGCAAGGAGCGCCTTGATGCAAGTTACTAACTCGCAAAGCTCAATAAGCTACATTGCAAAAACTGTAACTGGCGACATACAGGTAACACATATCTTTGCAAAAAATACTAAACTGTTGACATAAATTACAAATCTGTGATCTGCATGTTACTTGCTGTGCTTTTCAACAAGCACATTAGCTTCCTATCATATTTTGTAAACCGTGACTAGGCTGCACAAAGATCTCACACACAGAACAGGTGATGGAAGGAATGCTTGCAAAATATTCTAAACCACCGGCAATTCCTTGGATAGCACCACGTGCATACTTTTCCACCCACTAGGACACTTTGGGTAGAGGCCCTGCTTTCAATGTGTGTTTTTTATGTTTAATGCACACAGTTCTCTTCCACTAGAGCATTATCCATCTAAGCTATCTTACTCTGTACCTTTCTGGGTAAACAATATCTCAGCACCAGGTGCTATAACTCCATATGTTGTTTAAAAAGCATTGTGTCTGTGGCCAGTCGAGGTATCCAGATAATTGTATTATTGCATTTATTAAAAATAAAATAATATAAGTTGACTGTCAAACACCGCTCCTCATGACTATGCACCGCTTTATACCTATATTCTGTGATCGTCATCTAAACGTTTTTCCATTCCAAGACGATATGTTTATGATTGGCATTTTGACATAGAACTACATAGGATTAGGTATTAGGGTTTTATTATTGTGTATCAATATTTATAAGTATTTTCACAAACAAGTAAAAGAGTTGGTGTAGCCATATGGTGAAAGTTCCCTTAGAACTTTGAAATAATCAGCTCCCACTCATTATTTCTATTGTATCCTCCTTCTTCCAAAGTCTTTTCGGTCTCTTTGATTTGCCTTGCATCTAAACATGTTTTCGCTCCTCCTTCTTCTGCTTTTTAGGGTCAAGCCTGCATTGCATGCGCTCGCTCATGCGTATCGCAGAGAGGCGCTTTAGGGTTTAGAAAAGGTCTCAGAGCCCTGTCGACGTCACGTCAGTGTTTTTCATTGGTTCGTGGGCTTGTCTATTAAAATCTGCTTGCTTTCATTAGTCGAAGGTGATAGCACGTCCAGTCCTTATAAATTACTTGTACTTGGACACGCTGGAGGTCGGTGAACCTTTTAACCGAGTTGGGCTCTCCTCATCCAAGAATAGTCGGATCACTCAAATCAATAATCAATAACCATTGTAATCAATACCCAATACTCAATTAATAGATCAAAATAACACATTAGGAATCAATAACAGTCAGTATTTTGACGCACCATGACCTTTCAGTCATGAATAAGAGCACCAGTTTATTAAAAGTTAATGAGGTTATTTTCCCTATATTAACAAAGCTAACACAATATATATGAGTCTCAAAATCAAATGATATATGTATACGAACATTACTAGCTGTCCATAACGACGGAAGAAACGCAATCTACGCAAAATCTGAATTATAATGCGCTCGGTTATAGCAATGCAAATCACTAATATAAGTAACTGAATTTGACTAATTGCATACATCGGTCAGCATAACAAGATTTCAATTCAACATGGTCCATCAAGTGAATACCTCAACTAACCTCTAATTAGCATTTGAATGTGGGGCTTCATGCAAAACGAATTTAGTCAACACAAATTTAGAAAACTTCTAGCTTGGGTTCTATCAAAATCAGCAGTTGCTACCTAGGAAGGAAACCACAATGCATAATACAATTATCCTTTCATAATTGCCAAATACAATCAGCATTCAAGAAAGTCTTCGTCCCTCAGGTACCGGTTCGATCAGCATGGGGCGGATTTCAAAGGGGCAAAGTTAAGGGCAAGTTTCCTTGCGGCAGCAAGGAGAATGGGGAAAAGTTACTGCATGGGCAATGCGTGGCAAGATTAAAGTTAAAGTCTCTAGGGTGAAAATTCTTAAAGTCTCTTTCTCTGGAATAGAGAAAAGGGCATCAAGATTTCGTCTAAGATGGCGTCTGGCATTTGGCTTCAAATTGTCATCAAGGAAAATGGCTGACTTCTCTTTGTCCGGTGGGTTTAAGTAAGAAACATTGCAAATTCTTCAGGGTCTTCCATTGGAGGGTTCATAGGGTGGCTTCAATTTGACCAATGAATAGTGTCTTTCTCCTAGTACTACTTTATGCATACCTTGTCCTTGGAGACTTGGAACACAAGTTGCAACAAATTTTGCCAATTAATTTTATCTTAGTGCCTTTATTGACCTTGCATCAAAGAGGATGAAACCAGCCTAGCACGAAACCTTGAGATAAGTGTATTAGTCATCTCTACTGGAAAAATACAGCCTTAAAGAAAAATAATGTCTTTGTTAATACAAGTGAAAACCATGCAGTTAAAATTTGAGACCAGGCGACTAGGCCAAAGCCTCTGCTAAATTTAAGCTAAGCATAAAACAGTTTTAACAAGAAAATCTGAGAATAAATTTGCAATTATGACGGATTACTACATTTGTCAATTCTTCATGATTAACTAAGCTTGTTTATAATAATGGCGAACTACCCCGTGGGCACAATTTCCCACGTACATTATTTTTCTTTGCTAAAATCACACTATCTTATATGATTTTGTTACATGATATATGAATATATGTGAGTCTTTCTTTTTCTGCGTCATCAATCCCTCCTCTGATGACTAATTATGTCATCACATCAAATCTTCCACCACAAATTTTATTCCATTAAAATTCTGTTTCAGTAATTTGGCACTTCAGTCAATTCCCTCTTCCTTTTTGTTCCCTTTGATTTGTCTCTGTATATTTCTTCCATTTTATTTTCTATTTTCTCTTCTCTTCTCCTTTTGTTTCTTGTTTTCAATATTTTAATAGCTTTCCATATTCCCCAAATACCTAATAAGCAAATTCATGTTATTAATATTCCTTTTTTCTATTTTCAATAATAGTCAGTTCCAAATGTTGCTGAGCCAATTTCCCACAGAAGGAAATCCTTTTCCAACCTTCTCCCATACTCCTGGTTCCTTCAATTCTTTCAAATCTGCACTCTTGTTAGTTAAATTTGTAAGCATTTTCCTAATGTGCCCGCTGTTGTCCGGAATATAAGAACAACAGTGATGTGCACTAAGCATTTTGCAAACACCGCCATCCTTTGCTAAAAGAATGTCTAAAGCAAGCCGATTTTGAAGAGTCATAGCTCTTTCTGCAGCAAGTTCAGCATCCATCAGGATTATAGCTCCTGAGAATTTTGTCAACATGTTATCCACAATAGTAGACAACTTTCGTATTTTAATTGAATTCAATATGACTCCTACTGAAGGAATCATCACTCCAAATATATCTCCTACCACTCCAGAAGCTGTCTCCCTTTTCTGAACATGATGTGATTCAGACAGCTTTGGAAAATTCTTTAAGTCGTCCAGTTGATAAATCTTTGGAAATACTATTCCCAAATAACATCTCCCATACCATCCTTTAGGAAGACGATAATAGGCGTTAAGTCCACAAATATAATATGCCCTGGAATACCTGGGTCTTGTCCATTCAGAATGAACGTCCACTTAGCTTGAAACAAAAACGTATGTTTACATTCACTCGTTCCCACAAAGATTGTGTCATAGTATGATTTAGGTCTATATATACACAAAGCCTCCCTACTTGTATTGCATCTAAAGCTAGTTTCCCTTGTGTCTTTATCGCGGCAAAAGCATCGTTATCTACAGATGTCCTTTTGTGTAATTCCCTTTCTAATTTCTCCTTCCCCACTTTTCTCCTATCGTCAGTGTGATCTAAAAAACTTTTCTCTATCGGTGAAAGCAAGCATGTAAGGTTTTCTCTGTGAGAGTAAGCTGTGTGAAAAGGTGATAATGGCTCAAAGAAACCCCTAACTAACTTTATATAATAATCTCTTGCTATTTTACTCAGGTACTCAATTATGGGGACATATGCAAATACAACATCATGATTGGAATAAAAGTAGTGAATATACTCCTGGCCATAAAATCTGGTCATTAATAAACTACATGAAATTCCATACGTAAGAGGCATGCTATGATATGTCACTCCTTCTATTACTGAGGTATATATTTGTGTGCACACATAACAATCTTTCGCATCCATTGTCTCAACATACTCATTCAGCAAGCGATAGAAAACGTTTGAGGACAATTCTTTTTTGTCTTGTAAATATTTCTCTTCTTGTTCGAGCTTCTGCAAAGGAGTTCATTCAGTAGTAGGTTTAGAAGTAGAAGCATCATTCGTGTCTCTCTCATTCTCTCCATGCATTCCAAGAATTATTGCCATAACTGTTAGTACACATGCAGTTATTAGACCCATACACATATATCTACAATATTTCATCTTATGTCCCTGTGTAGCGTAGCCTGTCATGATCTATATAGAATCAGAAAGTTGAAGACACTTTATCAAATCAGATTGGCAGATATATCTATATAGCTTAACGAGTTCAATGTTCACATGGTTCTCTTTAGCAGCTTAGTCTCTTATCGGTTTAGCAGCTTTGTCTCAAGATTGGTTTCAAAGTCAATCAAGTTAGCAATGTCTTATCCAGTTCAAAAGTCAATCAGATTGTCAATGTCTTATTCGGTAATGTTCATGGAATTTCACTTTTCAGGTACCAAAGTGTTGTTCTGCTTCTTCGTTCTCAAGACTGAGAGATAGGAATTCGTCTGACCAATCGTTAGTGGCTATGTATGCCAACTCTGGACCAGAATATCTTCTGCTCGGTATTCTTTTCCTTTTCAATTTTGCATCTCCTTTTGATTCTCTCTCGCTGGTGCCTTGTTCCTTGGCTGGGTCTTTCTCTTCACTTGGTGTTGTTATTGCGACAGACACTTCTTGTCTTTTCCCTTTCAACTTTGGCCCTTCACTTTCGTTTAATATTTCTTTAGTCCGTAATTTCACTGGTAGCATGCTTTGTCTCCGTTTCGCACTGTTTTCACCTGATGGACCTGCAACCGGTTCTGGAAGAGTTTGAACAATTTCACTCTGTCCTGTCTTGTCTTCTCCCCCTAGGAGGTCAATCAGGTTTTCCTTTTTTTTCCCTGTATCGTCTGCTTCTGGGAAAGCCCTCCTCTGATCAGGCTCTCCTGCTCCTTCACCTGTTGCAGTCTATTTGTCGCCTTTGTGATCTTCATCACTTACTGAGGCTTCTCCTCGGTTCTCCTCAAATGGATCAGCTGTTTCTTTCTCAGAAAATATTTCCCCTTCCTCTATTTCTGCTTGTTCGCCCTCAGGTTCTCTTTGTCCTGTCTCGGTGCCTGGTACTTTCTTGTCCGTTACTGGTGATTTCAGCGCTTCCACTTCCTCTTCTGTGGGGCACTTTACCCTTTTCATGTGACTGTTGTGAATCCAGTTGGGAACTTCCGCACACTTCACAGCGGTGGTAGTTGCCAGAATCACTTGGAAAGGTCCTTTCCAACGGGGTTCCAGACACGACTTCCTCACGTGTTTCTTTATCACGACCCAGTCACCTGCTTTCAGGGCGTGTCCTGGACCTTGGATCAGTGGCAAGGTGGTTGCCTCCACCTGGTGAGAAAAAGAGCGGACCACATCAGATAGACCTTTGCTGTAGTCCAATACCATATCATCTGTAATATTTACAAGACCATTTGCAGGGACTGCTGGAAGTCTCATGGCTCTGCCCATGAGAATCTCATGCGGTGATAGTCCAGTCTTTCTATGAGGGGTGTTTCTCATTGACATGAACACCAAGGGCAATGCGTCAGGCCATTTCAGGTTTGTTGATGCACATATTTTCCCCATCCTCGATTTCAATGTGCCATTCGTTTGCTCCACTAGTCCTGATACTTCAGGGCGGTAGCTACAATGCAACTTTTGTTCAATGTTCAAGGCTGCACACAGTAATTTGATTACTTCGTTATTGAAGTGACTTCCCCTATCTGATCCTAAAGAGATCGGGAATCCGAAACGTGGTATTAGTTCTCTCAAGAGTAGTTTTGCAACTGTGAGGCTGTCATTTCTACGTGTGGGGTATGCTTCAATCCAGTGCCTAAAAATGCACACAATCACCAACACATATTTCAAGCCTCCATGCATAGGCATCTCAATGAAATCCATTTCCATCCTGCTGAATGGCCCACCTGCTCTTCCAATGTGGCTCAAATTTACTACTGTTCCCTTCCCTACGTTCATTTGTTGGCAAATGTTGCAACAATGGCAAACTGCTTCAGCAACTTGATGGAATTTGGGATTAAACCAATCGATTTTGAATAATCTAATCATGGCATCCCTTCCAAGGTGGGCTTGTCCATTATACAATCTGGCTAACTGTGTCAAAAGACTGTCTGGCAGAACCAATCTCCCTTCACTTGAAACCCACAAATCATCTGGTTTCTTTACGCACTGTAATTTGCTCCACAAGAGTTTCTCATCTTTACTGACATTATTCTGTAGGAATTTCAATTCTTCAATTGTATCTACAACTTTTAGAACAAAGGCTTCACTTGGTTCCAGTTCTGGCTCATTTATTAAGTTCCATTCATCTCTGAGCAACATACAGTTCAATGCGCAAAACCTTGCGACTTGATCTGCATATCCGCTTCCCAAAGAAACATAGGGGGTCATTCTGACCCTGGTGGCCGGTGGCCGCCAGGGCCACCGACCACGGGAGCACCGCCAACAGGCTGGCGGTGCTCCCGAGGGCATTCTGACCGCGGCGGTTCAGCCGCGGTCAGAAAAGGTAAACCGGCGGTCTCCTGCCGGTTTACCACTGCCCGTTGGAATCCTCCAAGGTGGCGCAGCTTGCTGCGCCGCCGAGGGGATTCTGACACCCCCTACCGCCATCCTGTTCCTGGCGGTTCAGCCGCCAGGAACAGGATGGCGGTAGGGGGTGTCGCTGGGCCCCTGGGGGCCCCTGCAGTGCCCATGCCAATGGCATGGGCACTGCAGGGGCCCCTGTAAGAGGGCCCCGCTTGTATTTCACTGTCTGCTTAGCAGACAGTGAAATATGCGACGGGTGCAGTAGCACCCGTCGCACCTTCCTACTCCGCCGGCTCGATTACGAGCCGGCTTCATCGTGGGAAGGACGGTTTCCCCTGGGCTGGCGGGCGGCCTTTTGGAGGCCGCCCTCCAGCCCAGGGGAAACCTCAAAATACCCACCGCGGTCTTCCGACCGCAGTACGGTATTTTGGCGGCTCCCGCCGGGCGCGAGGTGACCGCGCCCGGCGGGAGTCAGAATGACCCCCATAGTCTTGAGATTTTGAGTGTGCACTGCATTTTACCACTGCCACTTCTCCTGGCAACTGGATAGCACGTAACAATTCTCTTATTCTTTCACCATTTTTCACTGGTGATCCTGAAGAGGTCATGAAGCCTCTTTGTGACCACAACTGTCCAAAGTCATGCACTATTCCAAATCCGTACTGACTGTCAGTGTAAATGGTGACTTTCATTAACTCAGAAAGTTGGCAAGCTCTAGTAAGGGCTACCAGTTCCGCTACCTGTGCAGAGTAAATTCCCTGAAGCCAAGATGCTTCCAGAACACCAGTTATTGTACATACAGCATATCCTGCTTTCAATATTCCTAGTGCATCTCAGCGTTCTCAATTTCGACATTTTCACTGGGAAACAAGGTTGCTGGATTCAACGTAGTGCACCTTTTCAGCTGCACATTAGGTGAACCCATAATTATTGTCTCGTACCTTGTAAGCCTAGCACCGGTCTTGTGCTGTGTTCGGGAACGTGTCAAAAGTATCTCGACTGAGTGAGGGACCATGACTGTTAAAGGATGTCCCATCACTATTCCTTCACTCTGATTTAGGCTGATACCAACTGCTGCTACGGCACGCAAGCACCCCGGCAGGGCTGCTGCGACTGGATCCAAAGTAGCTGAAAAATATGCTACTGGTCTGTTTACGCCACCCTGGGCTTGAGTCAAGACAGACAATGAGCATGCATCACGTTCATGACAAAACAATGTGAAAGGCTTTGTGTAATCAGGCATACCTAAAGCTGGAGCTCTGCACATGCATTCCTTTAATTCAATAAAAGCATCCATTTCATCTCTTTTCAGCACTATTTCATCCAGCGCATCTTTCTGGGTCAGTTTCAAGAGATAAGGTTTAGCTAGAGTTGAGAAATTAGGAATCCATTGGCGACAGGAGCTCACAATTTCCAAAAACTTTCTCACCTCTTTTCTCGTTTTGGGTAGACTCATTTGAAGTACACTTGTCATTCTTTCTTTCATGATTCTTCTCGACCCTTTTTCTATTTGGTGACCCAAATATTTCACTTTCTTCTGGCAGAATTGTAATTTTGAAGGGGACACTTTATGTCCATTCCTTCCCAAATGGTTCAGTAGGGCAATAGAGTCAACTGTACAGTCATTTTCGGTCTTAGATGCGATAAATAAATCGTCAATATACTGTACTAAAGTTGATTGAAAAGGTAATTCCAATGATTCCAAGTCCTTCTTTAGAATCTGATTGAAAATTGATGGTGACTCAGAAAACCCTTGAGGAATTTGACACCAACTGTAGACGCTGTCCAGGAATTTGAAGCAAAAGAGAAATTGGCTGTCCTCATGAAGAGGCACAGAAAAGAATGCTTGAGACAAGTTGATGACTGAGACCCACTCTGAATCACAGGGAATTTGAAACATTATCACAGCTGGATTTGGTATTACAGGACAACATTTGACTCTCATGTCATTTATTTTCCTCAAATCCTGAACAATTCGGACCTTTCCACTCGGTTTTATTAGTCCCATGATTGGTGAATTACATGGACTAATTAACACTTCTTTCAGTACTCCCTGTTCCACAAACTCATCAATGAGTTGGGCGACTTTCATGAGAGTGTCTTGTGACATGTGATATTGTGGAGTTTGGTGAAAATTTACATTGGATTTTACGGTCACTTTCACTGGTTCTACTCCTTTGACCAATCCTACTTCTTTCCCTGTCATATCCCACACTTACTTTTCAATTGTTTTCTGTAACTCAGCAGGAATATCTGCTTCAGTGAGCATTGGATAAAGAGTAATCAGGGGATACTCTTCATCAAAAGTTTCCACTTCGTCTCCTCCTAAACTGTCCTCTTCTTCGTCATCACTGTTTGTCTGAATTTTAATTCCATCGTTCGAACACATAATTGAACACCCCAATTTGCACAATAAGTTTCTCCCTAATAGTGATATCGGGCTCGAGTCACACACCACAAATTTATGTGACCCTTGATAGTTACCAATTCTGACTTGCACTGGATCTGTGATTGGGTTTGCCAGATACCTATTTGCTACTCCCACTACTTGAACTGTTCTCCCTGAAAGTGGCAAATTTGGTACTTCGATGCTTCTAACTGTAGAGCGTGTAGCTCTGGTTTCAACCAAGAACGAAACATGGTGACCCATAACTCTCCCTTCCACATACGGACTCTTTTGATCAACTTCCAAGGATGCTGCAAGCATACAATTTCCCTCCTCATCTGAACTTTCACTCTCCCATACATCGTTTATTCCATTCTCACTGTGTAACGGGAATTGGTGTACTGTGTCATTTTGGTTCATTCCTTGACCCGCGACCTGTTGCTGATTCATTGGTGCTAAGGGTATTTGCATTTGCTGATTAGGTACCATAGGAAACTGCTGTTGCATTGGCTGCAACTGTGCCATTTGTACACGTGGCATTTGCACCTGCTGTGGTTGTACGGGTTGTAAACCCTGTATCTGATTTACATTATTTTGAAAATTTGGATTTGGACCTCTCAATTTCGGTCCTCTCATATTCTGAAATGCATTGACATCATTGTTTTGCTGACCTACACCTTCCTGCACCATCATTGGGCACTCCCGTTTCCAATGCCTGACGATTCCGCACGTGTGACATGGCATCACCTTCTTCAGTATTTAAATCAGGACCATTAGTCACAAAACCTCCTCGGCCTCTGCCTCTCATTTGTGGCTGAAACATAGCATTTCCCAGCTGTTGCTGCTGCGGCAACTGTTGTTGAAAACCTTGCAAACCTTGCAAACCTGTCTGAGCTGCTCTAAGCTGCATCACCATCACTTTTTCCTTCAACTTTTTCTGTTTCGTCTCAATCTCATCACTTCAGTATTTTGCATAATTCAACACCTCATCAATCGACTTTGACTGCCAACAAATCAAAAGCATTTTAATCATCTGGCTAATCTCGGGTCTCAACCCTTCCACAAATCTGAACACAAAATGGAGCATGTCCTTTGGCTCAATCGTTTCCGTGCCACTGTAATTTTTAAACACTTTCAACAATCTCTCATAGTATGCATGTATTGACTCTTTAACTTCTTGTGGTGTTCTATCAATTCTCTGCCAATCCACATTTTTCGACGCAATCTTTGTTTTCAAATGCTCAATCACCTTATGATATAAACTCATTACCATAGGCGATGGTGCACCTGTGTCCCTATCTCTTTCTGGTTCACTTGTCGGCCAACCTACAGCCCTTTTACAGTCTTCCCACAAATCTGCCAGAACTACAATTTCGAATAAAGTATTTAGGTCTTCCCAAAGACATTTTGCGAGTTTCACAAATCTATCTGTTTGTTGATACCATTTGATCGGTTTCTCTCTCAATTTAGGGAAGTCATCCGTAAAGGATTGAATATCACACCTGTGCCATGGTACATGGACAAGTTTTCCCCCTGCCGTTTCTCTCATTGGTAACATGGTTATCAGATTATCATTTTGTTGTGCTTTCTCTTTCTGATCTGGGGTACTTTCTTTCTTCTTATCCTTTTTCTTAACCCACCTGCTCTCCCATTTGTCTAAACATCTCCAGACCTGCTCGCTCTGCAGTATCTCTTTAAGGTGTGTTTTCATCCCTGCAGATCTCATGCGTTCAAAATCTTTTGTCTCAAAGTCTAGCCTGTAACTTCTGCTCAAGTGTTTAGTCTTACCTATATATCGATCTCGTTTCTGTCTGCAATTTCTTGTAACATCTTATGTATGTTGCTTACTTCTCTTGTAATTCTAGGGCACATGTATCTCAGCTTTTCTTCTGTGTATGATTCTAACCTGTTCAAACCCATCGTTCCCTCTACTAGTTCATCTGCTTCCATGCCCAATCTTATTTTATTCAAATATTCTTCTCCCTTCCAGCTGGGTGTACTCTGTGGGGAGTTCAGGCTATTCAACCATTGCGTTAACTGTTGGGCATTCAGTCCCATCAATGTAGCACTTACATCAACTGCTGTTGACGGTTTCTGTTATGTTTTTGTTTTTGAAGTTAGCGGTACTATTAGTGGTGGACTTGACCTTACCACAGTTGACAGAGCACAAATTGGAATTGGACTGAATTCCAACAAGGACCCAGATCTATTTAGCAGTGTACCTACCGGAATCGTTTCTTGGGTATTTTCTATGCATCTCCTTCCTGCCTCATTCTGTCATTACTCCTTGGTCGCATACATTTGGGTTTGCCTGTATATACAATGGCACTGGCGGTCCTACAGTGATAGGCAGAGATATTGCATCTGGATTCTGTCTGTACCCCAAATTCTGTGGCATGTTAATTCCCACATTATGGTTCATCATTGCTGGCATACCTAACTGTTTCTCTGCTATTCGAGTGTACCTCGGCACTTCTTGTACCTGCTTTTGAGGAATTAAAATTTGTGTTGATTCGGCTTGAATCAATGTCGGTCTTTGATGATTCTGTTCTCCCTGCGTCATTAAATTAGAAGACATTTCCAGATTATGCTCATCACAGCAGCGCCTTTGAACCTGCGGCTGATAATTATCGACAGGTTTCAATTTAGGCACGTCAGGATATATTCTCTGAACTTGTGGTATTTGTGGTGTAAAAGGCATATCGGAACTGCTCTGCCTCTGTGATATTCTCAAATTCGGTGTCACATTACCTTGTATTGGTTCTGGAGGGGCAGTACTAGTGCTTGAGCCATTTTCGCTTTCCACATATGGTGGCGGCCGATCGTTTAGCAATTGCATAATGAACTCCTCATCGTCTGACTCATCTGACCTTTTCGAATTTCTGTTGTTTTCTCTATCTCTGGACTGACTCCTGTTTGTTTTATAGGTAGATTTCCTTCCTTCCGTCCGTCTCTGCTTCGTCAGTAATTGCTGGAAACAATTTAATTCCCTGCAATACATCTAATCTCCAAACCTTTTGAGTACTATCCCATCTAGCATCCGCTAGTGCCTTTTCTACTTTTCTTACTCTTGTTTCAAATTTCTTCTGTTGTTGCCTTCTAGCTATTTGCTCCCAAATTGCTAATGCCTCAAACTGTGCTGGTCTTGGAGGTACTTTCATGTCGTATAGTGCGAATCTTAGATTCTCCAAAACTCTTAGATTAAACGACCCATGGATAGTGAACGCTACACTTCCATGCTTTCCTGTTAATTTGCACCATTGCTTTAGCCAAAGACATGGTGCGACACCCTTTTCTTCAATCACAATGTAAGCTGGTGTACCCTCAGGCGGTGTTTCTTCTCCTACATTTGCTTTAATATATACATCTCCCCTCAAGGCACTCTTAAATGCTTTGAAAAATTTAATCTTTCCGTCTTTTATTTTTCTAAAATATGTAATCAATAAGTGACTTTAATTCCCGGAATACTCTTCGCTTGCCTTTCCCCATCAATTGTGCTTCAAGGACTGCATGCAATCCGTGCGCGACCCTTCTCGCCAACCAACCTATCCCAGCGCGGCTCCTAGTGACGTCACACCCACACACTGCGGCGGACAAAGTCTTGCGGCTTGTCCTCCTTCATTCAGCTTCACTCAAAACTAATTTCTGCAATATATCGCGAGCACTAACCAAAAAGAAGAAAACAAATCTGTTGGTTTACTACAGGAAGGGTAATACAATCGCTTCAGAAACCTTAGGGATTTTTCACTAGCCTCAGCAGTTATTCCATCTTTCTCGGTTTCCCACTTTCGCAAGCAAAATTTGACCCGCAAACTCTACTCTCAACTGATCAATGAACTATTCTAGCGCGCCTTAGAATTCGTCAAATCTCAAAGTCAAAAATGTTCTTTCATTCCTCAATATTCATACTTACTCGTTGACCACGCCCGATCAACCTATTAAACTGAACAGATTACAACATCAATCAAGTGTCTCATACACTTTTCAAAATACTCCGAAGTCTCTTGACCTTGCAGGGCCCGTCTCAACATCAACAACCACGTGGACAATTTTTCCTGTGCTTCACACATATGAAGTTCGACGACTTCCCTACTCTCACACTTTGGAGTATCACTCCTCTAAAATCTTTTAATTGGAGTTCGTAACCCCCTAAAATCCTCACAAACTTCTCAATTAATCTGCGGCAATAAGCTGTGCAAGCGCAAAACCCTAACTTCTCTCATACCGTCACTAAAATAAAACGGAAACATTCTCACACCTCCATTTCCTCCATTCACAAGCTCCGAGATTCCGGGAAAGTCATTGGGGATTTAGGACATCATCATCTCTCCAACTTGTTTTATCAAAGAAAATTCTAACTTGACTCCGTCTATTGTTCAGATGGGGTCCCAAAGGGTGAAACCATCAATCTCTGCCACCATCTACTGATAGCGTGTCCAGTCCTTATAAATTACTTGTACTTGGACACGCTGGAGGTCGGTGAACCTTTTAACAGAGTTGGGCTCTCCTCATCCAAGAATAGTCGGATCACTCAAATCAATAATCAATAACCATTGTAATCAATAACCAATACTCAATTAATAGATCAAATTAACACATTAGGAATCAATAACAGTCGGTATTTTGATGCACCATGACCTTTCAGTCATGTATAACCACACCAGTTTATTAAAAGTTAATGAGTTTATTTTCCCTATATTAACAAAGCTAACACAATATATATGAGTCTCAAAATCAAATGGTATATGTATACGAACATTACTAGCTGTCCATAACGACGGAAGAAACGCAATCTACGCAAAATCTGAATTATAATGCACTCGGTTATAGCAATGCAAATCACTAATATAAGTAACTGAATTTGACTAATTGCATACATCGGTCAGCATAACAAGATTTCAATTCAACATGGTGCATCAAGTGAATACCTCAACTAACCTCTAATTAGCATTGGCATGTGGGGCTTCATGCAAAACGAATTTAGTCAACACAAATTTAGAAAACTTCTAGCTTGGGTTCTATCAAAATCAGCAGTTGGTACCTAGGAAGGAAACCACAATGCATAATACAATTATCCTTTCATAATTACCAAATACAATCAGCATTCAAGAAAGTCTTCGTCCCTCAGGTACCGGTTCGATGAGCATGGGGCGGATTTCAAAGGGGCAAAGTTAAGGGCAAGTTTCCTTGCGGCAGCAAGGAGAATGGGGCAAAGTTACTGCATGGGCAATGCGGGGCAAGATTAAAGTTAAAGTCTCTAGGGTGAAAATTCTTAAAGTCTCTTTCTCTGGAGTAGAGAAAAGGGCATCAAGATGTCGTCTAAGATGGCGTCTGGCATTTGGCTTCAAATTGTCATCAAGGAAAATGGCTGACTTCTCTTTGTCCGGTGGGTTTAAGTAAGAAACATTGCAAATTCTTCGGGGTCTTCCATTGGAGGGTTCATAGGGTGGCTTCAATTTGACCAATGAATAGTGTCTTTCTCCTAGTACTCCTTTTTGCATACATTGTCCTTGGAGACTTGGAACACAAGTTGCAACAAAGTTTGGCAATTAATTTTATCTTATTGCCTTTATTGTCTGCACCTGCAGGAGCTGACCTTGCATCAAAGAGGATGAAACCAGCCTAGCACGAAACCTTGAGATAAGTGTATTAGTCATCTCTACTGGAAAAATACAGCCTTAAAGTAAAATATTGTCTTTGTTAATACAAGTGAAAACCACACAGTTAAAATTTGAGACCAGGCGACTAGGCCAAAGCCTCTGCTAAATTTAAGCTAAGCATAAAACAGTTTTAACAAAAAAATCATAGAATACACTTGTAATTATGACGGATTACTACATTTGTCAATTCTTCATGATTAATTAAGCTCGTTTATAATAATGGCGAACTACCCGGTGGGCACAATTTCCCACGTACATTATTTTTCTTTGCTAAAATCACACTACCTTATACAATTTTGTTACATGATATATGAATATATGTGAGTCTTTCTTTTTCTGCGTCATCAAAGGCATGCATACGTCATGCCTTTTCTGGTGTCTAGCCATACTCAAGCGCATCGACCAAGTACAGAAAACATGTGATGCTCACTGTTTTCTGTCCGGCTCGTGGACTACGTTTTCTCTAATTTACTAGCGCGATTTCGCTTGGCAGAAGTCGAGCCGTTTACATAGTTAATTGCACTTTTTTGGGTTACGTACATAAATGCACTTTTGCTGATAGGTGAAAAGTCGGGTTAGGAGTTTACAACGGTATCAGCTCTAACAAGAGCAAACGCGAGACCCGTTGCATTGCAAATGCTTGTTCTCCAGTACGTTCAGTTATTTTTTGAGTCCTCATGACAGGAATCCTATGAACAATGACCTTTTGCTTTAAGTACAACTCACATTTCCATAAAACCTTCTGCTGCCTAAATCTCATCCATCCAACTTGTTGTCATGTCATGTTTATGTTCATTTGTTTTCTTTTGTACTCGTCTGCTTGCATTTTTGTACTTTACCTCCCACTCAGTGCCTTGGCCTGGGGAGCTTACATGGCTGAAAAATTGGATGGTTTTGGACTTCCCAAGTAAATATCTTCGATCAATACAGCATTCTGGTAACATTGAAATGCTGACCGTCTGCATGCTCAAAACGTGAGTTGACAATAGAATAATTGTTTTACATAGGTGAAAAATAATATATTTTGCTATAGCTATGTGTTAGGAACAATTGGTAGTCCTGACAAGCCTGTGGTCCTTTCTGTTATCAGCAAAATACCACGCTGCTCTATGTTGCTGAAAACGATAACTTTGGTGTCATACCATTTACATGGAACCAGAACCATGCATTCATGTTTCAATTTCAGAAAGACAGACAGCTGAACTTGCATACTGGTTGTAAGAGGCATCAATGTCTGGTAGCATCTGAATTTCATCTGCACAGAACTGATAGTTTAGCTGTCTTTGCTGTGTCACAGATAGAAGTTTTATCCTGTAAATGTTGAATTTGAGGAGTGTGATCTAACAATCCAACTGACAGGAGTGTGGAAGTCTATGATAGAATCCCCAGCCAAAATGGATAGGTGAGGTCAGCAATACCGGCCACTTCCTGGAGGTGGAACTGGAGTAGACTATGATCATTGTTTCCGTGGTTATAGGGAGATCTAAGATTGGCACCATAGCAACTGCATCTGTGCCACAATACTTTGTATGGTGTGCACCACGTCTAATAAAGCTGTCTGCCTACCAGGACTGGACAGAATTCCCAATTTCTTTGTATCTAACTTGTTTGTGTTATCTAGGAGTCTTTGGAGCTGCTTGGTGCCTATCTCCTCCAGTAGCTTTCCGATCATCTAGAGACCAGCAATAGGTCCACGGAGTTCCATCAATGTATGCTTTTTTAGAATTTTATCTTTTTTAGTGTGTGCATTCCTACATTCTTGGGGTGTCTTAGGATTATTTGGTGAAGGTTTAGCTTGCCTTTAAGGAAGAAACCCTGCCAAAGGCGTTGTGTGTGATACCATTTTCAAAGTTATTTAATGCTCAAGGTGGTCCATAGTGGGCATATCCTCACTTGCTGAACAAAAGGCTGCCCTGAAAACACACTCCTGGAACTCTGGAGAACATTAAGCAATGGTGAGCCTGCCACATAGATAAACTACTTGTCAAATATCTATTTATTTGAACACTTTTATAGTGCACCCTGACCAAGATAGGTATTAGGGTGCTTCAATTAAAAAAATTAAACTAGTAGCAGGATACATCAAAATTGAAAGAGGGTAATTAAAACACAAGCAGGATACAATATCAGTCCTTGTGGAAAGATAATACTCCATGGAAGGAATAAGGGGCCAGATGTAGGTAGGTATAATTTTGCGAAACAAAAAACTTCCGAAACCATTTGGTTTCGTTTTTTTCAGAGTAGCAATGGTCCATAGGATTTTTTTTTTTTTCGACATTCACAAAGGGGAAGGGGTCCCATGGGGACCCCTTCCCTTTTGCGAATGAGTTACCACCCACTTCAAGTGGATGATAACTGCGAGTTGGTTTGCGACCGCATTCGCGGTCACAAAGCAACTCAGCATGGCGATGCGGTCACAAATAGGAAGGGAACACCCCTTCCTATTGCGAGTCGCAGCCTCAAATTGCGAGTCGGTACCGACTCGCAATTTGAGGTTGTGCATCGCGTTTGGCCTTTTGCACATCGCAAACTGTGTTTTTTGCAGTTTGCGACATGCAAAAGGCTACCTACATTTGGCCCAAGATTTTCAGAAATTTACGCAAATGTATGCTTTCAGATGTTTCATGAAAGTGATGAGAGGGGTTAAATTAATTCAATCATCAGGAAGAAACATCACAAGAATTGATATGGGAGAGGGGTATTCATATTAGTAGGTGAGGAATTGATGCCTGGACATGCCTTGAGTTTTGGAAAAAGGGGAGTGTGGGGGGGCAAAGGTTTTCCAGATTCAACAAATTTAGAAAGTATGAGTCAGATTTTCTTTTTATAGAAGTAGATAGGAGGATAAAGTCAGTTTTTTGTAAGTGAGTTTTCGGACATCAAGGATTGCAGTAGCGAGAGAGGCAGGTTCATAGGTTTGACATGTCATCTAGGGATAAGGTTTTAATATAAAAGTATGAGCCATCAGTATATTGGTGTGTGGGGACCTTACTGTTGTTCATAATCTATCTTAGGCCAGCTCTATGTAAAAGATTTCCAGCATTGTCATCAACTTCTGTGGTCGTTGAAGCAGGCATCACCTTTGTAAAAGATATGATGGCTCATTGATAACTTTTAAAGTTGCTGTTTTAATGCTGAAACTGGCACAGCATGTGGATTAGTAGTTGGCAATTATCCCTGCTTCAGAAATAGTAGAGTATAGCTGCTCTGTGCAGTTGTTTCAAAGGCTTGTCCTAGTGAAGGGAGGTTAGAGTCTGAGTGGTAGTCTAGGGTCATTTCTTAGCGTGTGGTCTATGCTCAGTGTTTTGCTATGGGCATGATCTGAAGGTTTTGAAAGAGCTCAGGTATCTTCCTTGGTCTTGGGAGGTCTCTGATCCCCTCAAAAAATCATTAAAGATGGTGAAGTGTTTGATGCTTTTGTCTGGAATGGGACCCATTAAGTAGTTTGTGGGCCTGGGGTATTCAATGGTTTGCACTACCTCATTGGTAGAGATTGGTGTGACGTGTCCCAGGTGTTGAAATATTTTACAAGGGTTAGGGTGTAGGTGGTTTGATGAGCAGTAGAAATGTCTTTCTGAAGACGGAGCTGGCAGGAGGTGCACATTGTTTTTGGAAGTGACTGAAAAGAACTCAGGTGCCTTTGGGGAGATTGCACATTGACTTTGTACAAAGGTGGACTTTGCCATTAGAATAATGACCTTCTTCTTTTTCCTGATTTTTATTAGTTTTCATAATAGTTGTGGAGAGCTTATTTCTCTTTATTTATTCTCGGTATTTCTGAGTGGTGTTTTGACGTGAGTAAATGAGCCAGAGAGCCACTTATTGGGCTGAAGTCAGGCCTTTTGGTTGGAATGGTGCTATTTGTTTGACGTTCTTTTTAATGTTGTTTATGCAATCTTTAGCTTCGATCTCAGCATTTGTAATGGGGCTTGCTTGTTTGAGTGATGAAGCCATGAGATCTTGAATGGTGACTGGGTCGTGCTTTTCTATTGGCCGGATGTGTCTTTTCATGGGGAATGATTTTGGGGTTTGAAGGTGTGAATACACTGGGTGTGGAAGAGAAGCACTGGATAATCTGGCCGGTTTATGCTAATTGGAAGTAAGCAGGTGAGTTTGGTGGAGTCAATGAAACATAAGCTAAAACTGCTGTCTTTTGTTTGGGAAGGAGCTGCATTGTTGCAGGTTATATCATTTTGCAAACTTGTTGACCTCTGTGATACGTTTACAGTTGTCAATGTTAAAATTCTATATAAAGAAGTTGGCTGTTATACACTGCAAGTCATTTAAATTTGAAGGTATGCTTTGGTGAATGGTATATTGTGTTTAGTTGGTTGGTGTCTGTGGTGCAAGATAGATAACTGGCGTAAGGCATTAAAATTTGTCATGTGTGAAGGTGGTGGTAGAACTGCACATGAGAGAGTGTTAGCGCATGGCTACAATACCAACACTGATTTTGGTTTGTCTGTCTTCCCTGAAGATTTTGTCATTTAGAGCTAGTAAGGGATCAAGAATAGAGGATGATTTCAAATATAAACTAAGTTAAGGTTTATACTTATATGGAATATTTTGTCAACACGTACACTGGCTGATATGGTATTTCAAAAGATGAAAGACAGATGTTATTTTGGAGGGAATGCAGAGGTGCTGATAGTTTGCAATAAGTTTGTTGTAGATCAGATTTTTATTGTTACTGCCATCAGTGTTGTAGTAACAGTGTTTATGTTTCTTGTTTTTGATGGTATGGATGGGAAATGTCTTTGTAAGGAAGCATTTGACTGAATGATAAAGACAGTCAGTGCTGTTGTGTCGAAGGTTAACTGAGCATAAGGTACAAGGATTTGATAAAGAAGTGGGTTAAGGTCCTGTGTAAAGAAGCTAAGTGTTGTACAAGTGTAAATTGAATGGATGTTGTGGATGTCTGATGATCATTGAAAAGCATATTGACAAGGGTTGAGAGGACTTTGCAAGTTGCAAAGTGTGAACTGCTATATGATACAATTATGAATTAAATAATGAAAAGTTACTCGCTGTAGTCCTACCTGTGATGTCATCAAAGTATCCTGGTCCTTATACAAACTAGTGACTAACAAAAGTAGCTAGCTCAAAAGAGATGTGTTAGTACTTTAAAAAATTTGAGAAAAGGCAGGCTTTATTTAGTTTACTGAACGTTGACTGAAACTGGATAAATTGAACAGAAGCAGGTTGAGTGATCCAGAGCTTGAGGGCCAGGTACATAAATGAATTCCATTCTGTATAGACCTCTTTACCTGCAAAATCTTTCATAGATCGGCTGTTGTGGAGTGAAAAGATATAGGTATCAGATGTGGACCTAATGAAGGTTGGACTCAATTTGTAGGATGCTCTGTGGCAGATGCAAAGTATCTTGAAATTGTATATTTTAGTGCATGAAACCTCTCTTTGAATGAGGCAGACCAAGGATTCAATGAACTGCTTAATTTTAAATAAGGTGTAACTGAGAAAGGAAGGAGCTGGGGAGTTTGAAGTAGACAGCTTTGCCATTGTCCAACATGGAGGAGACAGGAGTCTTCACTACTGGTCTTTGGCACTTGAGATGGACAAACGGGAAGATGTTTCCTAGTATAGAGTGTATTGGTCCCTAGATCTGTACCTGTTGACCACCAGGAAGAAACAGGCTGTCCAATTCTCTGCTTATGTTCAGTTATTTGCCAGACTGGTGTTGGTCCATGGCCAAAAATGTCTCTGGGTTTGAGAAAGGTGCACTGAGAAGCGAAAGAGGGGCTTCCCATATGTGATTATGGGTGGGGTGGAGTTCAGTTCAAGTGATGAAGGTACTGGAAGTAATTATAGTTATATGGTGGGAGACATGAACTATAACTGGAACCCACTCAGATGACTGGCAAGGTATAGTGTGAGGGACCATGGGTGTAGTGTGCAAGCTGGAGGTCCACTTATAAGAGCTGCTAAAAAAAGAACGTAGACCCGGATGCAGAGTGATGAATCAAGTAGCTCAGTACAGATAGGCCGACAAAGAATGGAAAGACAGTGCCTAGCTATGTGATTTATACAGCTTAGGGGCTAAGGAGGGACTGTGTGGAAGCGGACTTTTATAAACCCCTTTGGACTTGATAAAGAGGTGCTGGACTCATATATTGCCTTGTGTTTGATGTCCTTTTGTGATACAGCAAAGCTTAAAAGTTGTTCAGGCCTCCAGATTGACCTGGCGGAGTTTCTCTCCCAGGGCAGGATTCTGAACTAAAAGCAGCCCTTGTACTTTTTACCACAATAGCCTCCATTGTATGGATAGTGAATGTGCTTAGTATACTGGCACAGTCACTTTAAATGAAGTTTGACCAAGAAATGTTCAATACAACATAAATTAACTGCAGAAAGATAAGTGCTTATATGATAAAAATTCAGTTGATAATTGTAAAAATACTACAGGATTTTCGGCATTAACTGCCTATAAGCCTTATTAGAAAAGTAAGGGGTGACTCACAAAGTCAACATCATTTTGGGTCATTTACAACTCTGTTTATCACTTTTTTGCTGTTCACAAAATCGGAGTGTAAAATGACTCAAAAAGTGTTTCTTACATGTCTCTATCGCCTGAAAAACAGGGTGGTACCAAATATATGAGTGTAAGTTAATACTGTTAAATAATAGTAGGTCAAGTACCACAAGTGATTAACCACTGGTACGGCAATACAATCCCATAGCAAATAATGGTGATAGGGACTTAACCCCTCGGGTGCCAATGACGTAACGGCTACATCCTCGTTTGCACCGCTCAGGTGCCGAGGATGTAACCGTTACATCCTGCTATGGGCCCTCAGGAGGAGCACTAGCATTCACCCCGATGGCCAAGCACCCCCTCCCCAAGGCACGGATGGAAGAGGAATCGCTTCCCCTCCCACCCCAATGTCCCTGGACGTCAGCACGCAATCTCACGCTGACCTTGTTAGAAGCTGCCCCCACGCATCCAGCACGGACCGGAGGAGAAATGCTTTATCATTTCTCCTCCGATCATGTGGAGGGGGCGAGAGAGGCATCAAAGGAAAGGAAAGGAAAGCCCTTTCCTTTCCTTTGATGTCTCTCTCAGCATTTCTGCCGCCCGATCGTGATGCCATCAGGCAGCAGAAATGCCCACTAGACACCAGGGAGCTTTTTCTCAAAATATGTATATGCATTAGGGGAGCGACCCCTTGGGCAAGGGCCGCTCCAGAAGGGGGGAAATTATTTGTAGGCGTTTTCTGCCCCCCGGGGGCAGATCGGCCTAATTTAATTAGGCCAATCTGCCCTCGGGGAGGCAGAACCCGCTAGATACCAGGGATTATTTCTTTTTTTTGTTCTCTTATGATTTGTAAATGTATGGAACGGCCCCCTAGGCAAGTGCTGCTCCCCTGCGCAGCAAAATGTCTTTAGACCACTTCTGCCCCCCTTGGGGACAGATCTATTTTATTAGGCCAATCTGCCCCCAAGTGGGGCAGAAACCACTAGACACTAGGGATTTTGTCTTGGGTCAATTTCACGCAAGGGGAGCGACCCCATAGACAAGGGTCGCTTCACTGGGGTGCAAATTTGTTTTAGGCCATTTCTGTCCCCCCTTGGGTGCAGATCGGCCTATTGTAATTAGGGCGATCTGCCCCCAGGGGGAGCAGAAACCTCTAGGCACAAGGGATCTTTTTTTTTTTTTTTTGGACATGGGGAGCGACCCCTTAGGCAAGGGTCTCTCCCCTGGGGGGGGATTTATTTTAGGTAATTTCTGCCCCCCTTGGGGGCTGATCAGCCTATTTGTATTAGGCCGATCTGCCCCCGGGGGAGGGGGGCGGAAACCACTTAGGCACCAGGGATTGATGTGTGTATATGTGTGTGTTTTGTTTGGGGGGGGTAGCCCCTTGGGCAAGGGTCGCTCCCATTAGGGGCACTTTATTGTTTGCCATATCTGCCTATTTTTGGAAGGCCCATCTGCCCCCAAGAGGGGCATAAGCCCACCAGAGACCAGGGAAGATTTTTATTAAAAAAAAGAGGGTGGGGGTATGGCCATACCCCCACCCCAAATAAATGAGGCCAATGTTGCTCTGCCCACTGGAGGGTAGATGGGACTATTACCCCTGATGCACTCCCCGGGGAGAAGAAAGCCTTCTAGATGCCAGGAAATTAAAACAAAAGAAACATAGTATGGGAATGGTTATGCCCCCACCCCAACTGAATGGGGTAGTAGTCTTTCAGCTCTTCCCCGCACACTAAAACATCTTATCCCATGGCAAGCAAGAGGACATATGATTATTTTGGATTTTGGCATTACATTTGGGCCATGAGAGTTTGTCTGACTCTCAAAATCGTCCCACTTGGAATGGTGACGGCTGCACTTTTTGGACTTTTGAGTGAGTACTGGGTGGTGTGCATCCCACGCCATTTTCTTACCCACAATGCCCTGGAAACCTCCAATTGTGCTTGAAATCACACATTTTTCCCACATTTTTGTGATGGAACCCTCCGGAATCTGCAGAAATCCACAAAATTCCTACCACCCAGCGTTGTTGAATCTATCCCAATAAAAAACCTGCCCCACTTGTCAGCCTAAAAACATTTCTTTCCAAACTGCCCTTTTGGACCGCTTTGGTTCCCCCCTATTTTTGACATGTTATTCTCTCTTCCCTGTCACAGGCACTAGGCCCACCTACACAAGTGAGGTATCATTTTTAGCAGGAGACTGAGGGGAATGTTGGGTGGTAGGAAATTTGTGCTGGTGCAGTGATCCCACACAGAAATGTGAGAAAAATATCATTTTTATAGCTAAAGTGGAGGTTTGCTGAGTATCCTGGGTAAGAAAACACTAGGGGATCCAAGCAAGTCACACCGCCCTGGATTTCCTCAGGTGTCTAGTTTTAAAAAATGTTTGGGTTTGGTAGGTTTCCCTAGATGGCTGCTGAGCCCAGGACCAAAAATGCAGGTGCCTTCCCCCCCAGCAAAAACAGGCAGTTTTGTATTTGATCATTTTGATGTGTCCACATTGTGTTTTGGGCCATTTCATGTTGCAGGCACTAGGCCGACCCACACAAATGAGGTACAATTTTTATCGGGAGACTTGGGGAAATGCTGGGTGGAAGGAAATTTGTGGCTCCTCTCAGGTTCCAGAACTTTCTGTCACTGAAATGTGAGGAGAAAGTGTTTTTTTGGCCAAATTTTGAACTTTGCAAAAGGATTCTGGGTAGCAGAACCTGGAGAGAGCCCACAAGCCAACCCATCCTGGTGTCTAGTTTTAAAAAATGCACAGGTTTGGTGCCGGCTGAGCTAGAGGCCAAAATCCACAGCTAGGCACTTTGTAAAAAAAAACCACATCAGATTTAAATGTTGCGTTTCCTGTCGCATGCACTATGCCTACCCACACAAGTGAGGTACCATTTTTATTAGGAAACTTGGGAGAAAACAGAATAGAAGAACAAGTGTCATACCCCTTGTCTTTCTCAACATTTTTTCCTTCCAAATGTAAGACAGTGTGCAAAAAAGACATCTATTTGAGAAAATCACTGTGATTCGCATGCTAATATAGGGACCTCGGAATTCAAAGATGTGCAAACAACCACTGTTTCTCAACACCTTATCTTGTGCCCATTTTGGAAATACAAAGGTTTTCTTGATACCTATTTTTCATTCTTACTTTTTCAGCAAATAAATTGCTGTATACCTGGTATAGAATGAAAAACCATTGCAAGGTGCAGCTCATTTATTGGCTCTGGGTACCTAGGGTTCTCGATAAACCTACAAGCCCTATATATCCCCATAACCAGAAACTCCAGCAGACGTAATGGTATATTGCTTTAAAAAATCTGACATTGCAGGACAAAAGTTACAGAGTAAAACGTGGAGAAAAATTGCAGTTTTTTTCCCTCAATTTCATTTTTTTTTTATTTCAGCTGTTATTTTCTGTGGGGAAAACCTGTAGGATCTACACAAATGACCCCTTGGTGAATTCAGAATTGTGTCTACTTTTCAGAAATGTTTAGCTCTCCAGGATCCAGCATTGGTTTTAAACCTATTTCTGTCACTAACTGGAAGGAGGCTAAAATCACCAAAAATAGTAGAAATGGGGTATGTCCCAGTAAAATGCCAAAATTGTGTTGAAAAATGTTGTTTTCTGATTCAAGTCTGTCTGTTCCTGAAAGCTGGGAGGATGGTGATTTTAGCACCACGAACCCTTTGTTGATGCCATTTTCAGGGAAAAAAACACAGGCCTTCTTCTACAGCACTTTCTTTTTTTAAAAACAACATTTTCGCTGTATTTTGTCTAATTTCTTGGTCTCCTTCAGCGGAACCCACAAACTCTGGGTATCTCTAGAATCTCTAAGATGTTGGAAAAAAAAGACCCAATTTTGGTGTGGGTAGCTTATGTAGACAAAAGGTATGAGGGCCTATGCGCAAACTGCCCCAAATAGCCAAAAAAAGGCCTGGCACCTGAAGGGTAAAAAGGCCTGGTAGCGAAGGAGTTAAAGTAAGCCCCCATTGGAAACTTAGTTAAATTGAATTAAGCAGACATAAGCAGTGCATGAAAACTACATTAAAAACGTATCCTTTGTTTCCGTGCCAATATGTAACTAAGCAAATAATTCAGCATTAGGAATGAGTAATATCCATAATTTGAAAACACATAGAAAGTTAAATGCCCAGAGACTAAAATAGAAACCTATTTCCTTTGGTCAGGATTGTGACAGGATTGTAACATCGTTCTCCAGCAGATCCTTGGAACAAACTGTGCAGCATTGTGTAACCAAACATTTTCTTACTAACTTAACATTACATTACAAGTCTTTCACTGCTGGCACTTTCTTGAACATGCATTCAAAAGTTTGGGTGCTTTTTCCGGAACTCTTATGTTATCGTAGCTCTTGGTGGCAGCTGCCTCTTTGAACTTTTTTTCACAGATAGGTTTGCCTTGCGTGGGACAACATGGTGGATGAGTTATATGAGAACTTCTAAGGCTGCTAATAAGATCCGAGGATATGATGCGCTGAAGGAGACAACGTCTGTTTTATAGAAACAGCCAGGTGGAATGAGGAAGCAATTAAGGGGGGTCGAGGGAGGTAATACAATTGATGTCACTATGAACCCAAGCACAAATGAATCCGATCACAGTAGTAGTGAAGACATGCCACTCCCTGTCCTCGGGAGGTGAAATAGCTATGGCTTCTTATGCCTTGGAAGGTGGAAATGGCTTGCAGAATACCAGGCTTTCTCAAACACACAATAATTCATTGCATTTCAACTTCCAGGAATTTATGCTCAGAGAACACCTAAATGGCTATTGAAGAACAAACCTGCCCGACAGCGCACAGCTTCAAAAACATAGAGGGAGTCTTGTGGATATAATAGGCAGAGGAAAGGCTCTGGAGGTGACTCTCAGTGATGACACAGAGAACACCACAAAGCCTGCAAAGTGAGACAATAATTTTTTTTTTAAGGTACATAGGTACATAAGTATCATGGAGTGGGGATGGCTCTTTGCTGCGAACCATTTGTCAGTCACTGTGCAAGATAGAAATGGACACCTTCCCATTGACCACAGTGTTTGCATGAGGAAGACCAACTAGAGCACTGTAACTTAGGAACTAGACAAATTGTAAACCCAAGGAAGCACAGTGACACAACAGGAGTACAGAATGCTGCACAGAGTACGAATGTCACCCAGAGAGCAGAAGAGAGAAAATACTGCTGGTTGACTGGGCACTTACAAAGCTGTGTGGATAGCCTTGAAACAATGTGAGCAGGAAATACAACTTAAGTGACATCACTCCTCACTCCTCTTAGGACGTACTTAATGGTGGCTGCCAAAGGCACAGCAAAGGCAAACCCGTTTGCACCCAGCACCAGGAACCTTGGTACTCCCCACTGCAGCCCTCCGTGCCCTAAACCCCGAGTGCCGCTCCACATGCTGCTTCCTCACACCACCACATAACACAGAGGGAGCTTCCTGTATGTTTTCATGCTCTTACCCACACTCCCTGGATCTACAGCACCAAACACCTCTCTCTCACTGTCACACTGTCCTGCAACCACAAAAACAACACTGTTCTTGCATTCATGCACCTCACCACTCCTTTCTCACCAACCATGCCACAGAGATCGAGGACCTGATGCACTACAATACCCTGGACCTGTATTTCCTCAACCCTACATCGGCACATGACATCGCCATAGCTATCTTGGCTGCAAGTTCGACAGGCATGACAGACTTCACAATCCCGGGATCGAATTGCCACCATCCACACTAACATCTGCACCACCTCCAAGGACATGCCATCCTCTTATATGCATCACCTGCATGTTACAGCCAACTTCTCCTGTAAGAGCACTCTCATCTACAGACTACCAGGACTGTGCACCAACTCCATTAACACCACCATCACAGACTTTGTTGAACCACTCACTCTCAAATCTAGTAATTACATCTTACTCAGATACCTGCCCTTACATGTTGACGATCACTCTGACTACAATTCAAAAGCACTCATTGAAGGATGTGGAAGCCTGGGCCTCATCCAACCATTAAAGGGACCTTCCGATGTCGCTGGACACTTCCTGGGCCTATTTTCACCACCTTCGACAACATCAGAGTGAACAAGCCCTCACCAGTGTCCTGGACAGACCACACCCTTGTCAAGTTAAGCATCCCCATCCTAGTTCAATACACACACACCACTACCGGACCAGCCAGCCTAAACTGAAACGGGTTCCCTGACAGGGACTGGAACATTGCCCTCAACACCCACCAACCAGAACAGAGCAACAGCCACCCCAAAGTCGTCAAGAATTTCAGCAATCAAATTCACCACCTGCACTAACTTCACGGCCCCTCTCAAATACAGCAATACAACAAGATTTAGACCCCATACCCGCTAGTACACGGAGAATCTCAGACTGATAAAATACCACTGCAAGCAACTGGAGATCAAATGGAGAATGAGCTAGGACAAGACACCCAGGTGCACATTCAAATCTGACCTGATGCAATACCACTAAATGATCCGGACCACCAAACTGGCAGACTGCATAGATGCCAGCACCAATAGAAACAAAGAAATCTTCACCACTGGGAAGGATTTTACCTCACCAGTGACCACCTCCTACTCAGTCAGCCCCCTTACTGGACCTCTTCAACCAACTCTCTCAATTCTTCAGCAAAAAAAATTAACACCATTTACAGCAACTTCAGAATGCAACTGGATCCAACAGACCTCGCCAAACGCCTGTGATCTTTTCTAAAGAACTAATGTTAACTAATGTTAACCATATATCACAATATTTTTGCAGAAGAAACCACTACCACCATAAAGTCAATCCATTCAGAGACTCAGTCGGACTCCTGCCCCCACCGCACTTACTCCAGAGGATTGCAACCCATCAGCACCATGCTGCACCAATTCCGAATGCCTTCACCTCTTCAGTGACATTCCCAGACACTTGAAACATGCAACTGTCCTCCCATTGCAGGAAAATATTGCTCAGCAGACCCTTCAAAGTTCACCAACAGACAAATCTCCCTGCTACCATATTCGGCCAAGGTCTTAGCGAAAATTTTCAACAGAAACCTGACCTCATTGCCGCTACAGATGACATCTGCATGAGTCTGGAGACAGGAGATGTGATTGCCGTCATCCTCCTGGACCTCTCCAAAGCATTTGACACAGTCTCCCACTCTATCCTCATCCAATGCTCACAAGTAATCAGAATCCCAGAATTCACAATCTGATGCATCTGCTCCTTCCTGACAGGAAGGACCCAATCAGTCAACCTTGCACCATATACCTCGGACACCTACAGCCTCATCTCTGGCATTCTGCAAGGATCTGATGACGATAAGACACCCAGTACTGGGATCGAGTTCAATGCCTGCATGACTGAAATCACCCACTGGATGACAACCAACTGGCTAAGCTGAACACAAACAAGAACAAAATCATGATCTTTGGGAAGAGCACTTCACCGTGCAACTCCACCTAGTGGCCAACAAAGCTACGACCGACACCCACTCATACCACCTATGCCAAGAATCTTTGGATTGTCATAGACAGCAAACTCAAAATGACAACCAAAGTCATTGCTGTCACCGCCTTATACTGCCATACCCTGAAGATGCTAAGGAAGATTTTCAAATGCCTCCCAATGCAGCATCTGAAATATCATCCTGCATACCGTGGTCACAACAAGCTGGACTATGTTGACACCCACTATGCTGGGATCAACAAACTCAACAAAAAATTCTCCAGAAGGCTGCAGACCATTCAGAACTCATGGCCAGAATCACTCTCAAACTCTCACATCCCCTTACATTGCACCACACCTGAAAGAGCTCCACTGATTCACCATACATAAACTAGCACAACTGAAACTCCTCACCCACACCACTAAGGCACTACATGGAACTGGATGAGCATGTCTCAATATTCATCTCTGAATTTTATAAATCTTCTTGACACCTTTGCTTCACCGGACTCCTACTTGCACATATTCCATGTAAATGGAAAGCCAGGTACTACGGTCAAGTCTTCTTCATCACTGCTGCAGTGTGGAATGATCTGGCACTACACATCATAGCCTTCTCCTCACTTGCTGACTTTTGCAAGCTAAAGATCTGGCTTTTTGAATAGTCCCATTTGGCCCTAGGATTGTGTAGACTCACACCTGCTCAGCGTAACAGGTCATAGTGCCTCTACAAATCTGCAAGACATATAAGATATCAAGAGGAGCAAAACCTTGAGTGCACCCAACTTTTTTCAACACCTCCAATGCACACCTAAGTGACATGTATGAGAACAATGGCAGTACTTTCAGTGGAACACATTGGTTTATAAATACAGAAAAAATAAAGTTACAACTAATTCCTTCATCATCATATGGGGAAAGATATGGCGTGATGGCCAGAGCTGCCCACTTTGGAAGTTTGAGACCCAGGTTCGAGTCCAAGAGTTGGCTCAACAGCCTGTGATTCTGGGCAAATCACTAAGGGCCTGATTTATAATTTGGGGATGGTTAAAGTCTGTTACAAACTTGACAGGTATTCCATCCACTATATTACGATCTCATTATATCCCATGTGAGCTGTCCAACGGTGGACGGGATATCAGTTATGCTTGTGACGGAGTAGCGCATCTTCCAAACTCTAAATCAGGCTCTTAATCTCTCCTAGCCTAAAAAGTTATCAAAACAAATCTGACCTTGTGTAGTGTACCGGATGCTCATGTAAAGTGGGCAGATTCCTTGGCCTTCTCAGAGTTGAGCAGCCAATTTCTGTGAGGTGCTACGGTGCTCAGAGATGAGTGATGAGTTGCCAGACCCATAATTCCTTGTGTAGGCAGCAAGTGGGCGACAAGTAGAGGGTCACCATAACAGGGACCAAATCGGGGGGCATACAACTGATCAGTTGGGTTAGATTTACGTAACCACGTAGGCACTTTGCCGATAGCTATTTGGGCCACAACAGTTGTCACATACTTTGCATTTTTCAGCCAGGAATTAAAGAACAAGCATAGCAGGACCCAAGAGAAATTCTGGGAAAATAGTGCCACACCAGATTGCATGAATATTTGTGCCTCACCAATACCACCCAGAGTGCGACAGGTCTTTCTGGAAAATGACTGTCAGGGAGGGATAAGATGCATTGGCCCATGATGTAGTGGAGGGAGGCTGGCACCCTATGATAAAGTGGGTCACTTGTTTTGAGAAACAGTCTTATCTTCATTTTAATTTGAAAGATGTTGTCATAAGTGCTCTTTTGCCCCTCTATCTACCTTGATGTGTACTATTGTCACTATAGGTGCAATGATCATATTCCCTCAGTATTTAGATATTTTTAAAAGTTTACAAACAGTGAGTGATTACAATTTAAGACACCATGGCCCTCATTTCAACTTTGGCGGTATAAACCGCCTACCTCAGTGGCAACGGCCGTCAAAAGACCGTTGCCACGGCTACCAGCCGTCCACAATATTATGACCACAGCTGGATTTCCGCCACAAGAATGGCAGAAATCCGGCTGTGGCCATGCTGGTGGATGGTGGTACGGTGGTGCTGCTACCACCAGCAGCACCACACCAGTAGACTGCCACCAGCCGTATTATGACCCATAATACGGCCTGGTGGTGTTCTGCTGGTGGGCGCTGCTGGCAGTACCAGCGCCCCGTGTTCTTCCGGAGGAACCCCTGGATCCAGTTAAGTTGGGTCACAGACAGGGGAGGGGGTGGGGGTGTTGTGTGTATCTGTGGGGGGTGTGTGAATGTATGTGTGTGCATGAATGTGTGTGTGTGTTGAGTGTTGAATGCGTGTGTGCATGTATGGACGTGCGAGTGCATGTATGTAGTGAAATGTGAATGCGTGTCTGCATGTATGTTTGGAAGTGTGTGCGGATGTGTGTGTGAATGGATGCATGCATGCATGTAAGCATGTGGCAATGGGTGTGTATGCGTGTGTGTGTGTGTGAAGGGGAGGGCGTGAATGTGGGGTGGGTAGGGGGGCTTGGAGAGGTAGGGGGACAGGGGGAGTAACTGGAGAGGAAGGGGGGAGACCCCTATCAGTGACAGGGAAGGAATTCCCTGTCACTGATATGGCCTACCGCCATGGTTTTCATGGCGTTACGAACCCCCCAGTACCTAAGGCAGGAGTACTCCATGGAGAATTTTGTAATCTTACTTGGTAAAGCCACCCCAAACTCTGGCCATTATAAAGGACACACATTCAATCCACACACCCTATCACATAGTAGTAGGGCAATTACCCCAATATTCAGGCAACATGTCGAGAGAGACCTAAGGCCCTCCAGGGAAAACTTAATTTACTTAAAAAATGTCCCGAAACTGTCCCAGTTCGGTAGGGAGGATGAGGACTCCCTTAAAAACAAACATATCTATTGGATTAGGCATAAGCAACACTGCTTATTCTTAATTTGTTCAGATATTATGAGGGTAGAAAGGATGCCGGGAGATAGTGGGAGGTATGATGCTATAGTTTTGACATTAAGGGACAAGAGACTAATTGATGGCCTAATCACCATGGAGCTGATAATTAGTGTCCCCCTTAAAACCGCCATGAGATTTTGTTTGGATAATCCACTCCCTTTTAATCACATAGTTATGAGGAACCAACAAAGAGATAGGGGATTGTCAACAATAAACAAGGGAGATACTGACCTAGAGGCAGTAGATTAACTGATCCAATTAGATCTATCAGGTCTGGGACAGACTATAGATATAACCGTAGTTGGAACCCTGGATGAGAATAATCAACAAGCTAAAAGGGAAGGGAGTACAGAGAAGCAACTTCCTAGAAGTAATGAGCTGGTAATATCTCAGGGACCCATGGTAAGTGCTATGCCCCCATCGGTTAGGGGCTCTGTCTCCATGGTCTTGTGGAATGTAGCGGGCCTAAGGAGTAAGCTCATAGACCCTGAATGGTATAATTATATTGGCCAATTCCATGTTTGTCTCTTTTAGGAGACTTGGCTAATGGAACCACCCTATAAATTGCGCTTTAAAATGTATTTTACTAATGCCACACCTGCAGCAAGAGGGAGGCCATCCGGGGGATTGGTTATATGGGTGAAAATCTCCCTTAATGTCAAAATAAACAAGCACAACACAGGCTCTGTTAAAATTCTGTGGGTGTCATTAAGTGACAAAAATAAGATTTTATTCCATCTATACAATGTCTATGTAAGGCCCAGGAGGCCAGATCGGGAGTCACATGAAATAAAATTCTAGACAACATGTTAAAGAAAGTCCCGATAGGAGAAACAATATTGCTAGGGCGTGATTTCAATTGTAATTACAAACCTATAATTGGCCTTGAGCACTTGGTGGGGGATGAAGATATGGAAAGAGCTACCCCCCTTCTTATCTACCGAAGAGTCAGTCCCCAGCACGGATGCGGCCTTACAACTCATGAACCTTACATGAAAGCATGGGCTGAGGACCTGCAATGGCAGAGTGGGACAAAGTGGCGCTAATTTGGAAACTTTCCAAAGAGGTAGGGCAGGCTCAATATTGGATTATATTATGCACAGTACAATTACATGGGAGAGGATAGCAACCTTTAAAATAGACAATAGAAGAGAAAGTCAACCTATTGTTAGCAACAACTGCAGGACAGTAAAATGGCCAATAATACTGGGTAATCTGGATGTCATGGCGAACATATACAATTCATTCACAGATTTATTGGATCCTCATGTGCATAAAGGTTCCACTGACATCCAGATCTTAGATATTCATCAATCACTGAGTACAGCCCTGAGGCCCTACCTCACTAAACAGATACAGTCTGAACAAGGCAGGAAACATCTTAGGCTGGGCAATCCCTGGTATACTACCGAATGCAGAGAGGGAAAAATACTGCTGCTAGAGGCCTTAAAGCTAAAATATCCAATAGCAGTGCAGTAGGCAAGGGCCAAATACAAGTAAATCCTGTCTAGTGCAGAGAAAAACTGGGAAGATCAAAATTGGTCCGATCTCCTTGTGGCAGCCAAATGCAAAGACACAGTATCCTTTTGGACGATAGTCACACATGTAGTAAAGAAGGAACACCTAATACTAAGCATCATATAGATCCCAGTAGGTGGGTTAATCATTTCTTGAATCTCTATCTAGATTTGTCAGAGCGCAACCCCCATCTCTCCCTGCCTAGGGAACAACCTATCTGGGACAAAACATCAGACATACATTTTAGCCTTGAAGAAACAGTGGTAGCTATAAAAGCCATTAAAATAGGTAAAGCCCCGGGCTTGGATAAGATCCCTGCTTAATCATAGTATAGAAGTTTAGACACCATATGTTAACCTAATTAGTAATGCCATAGCAAGGGAAGAACCAGTCCCTGAGACGTGGAAAGGAGCGGAAATCTTCACAGTTTAGAAAAAAGGATCCAGGCCGGACCCTTGGAATTATAGGCCAATCAGTTTGATTGATGTCAATCAAAAAAACTACGCCAGGCAGCTAATGCATAATGTGGAAATACTCCAAACTGATGAGGGGTCATCTTTCCATCGCATTTGTGGATTTGCGTGCAGCCTTTGACCTGGTTCCGAGAGATACCTTATGGACTTCGCTAGGGAAACAGGGCATGCCGGGGAACCTTTTACATCAGATAATTAAGTTACATGAAAATACCTATGCAAAAGTTCAGTGGGGTCCAAATGGAGAGGTAACAGATCCAATTCCCATCAAGAGGGGGGTAAGGCAGGGTTGTGTGCTTGCCCCAACCCTTTTCTCTCTTTATATCAACAATCTGGTTGACTATCTTAAACAGAGTGACCATGATTCTCCAAGACTAAATGGAAATTCTGTCCCTGTCCTCCTTTTCGCAGATGATACCATTTTATTGTCCCAAACTCCTGTGGGACTACAGACTCTTTTGGAAAAGTTCAGAAAATATTGCACGCTGAAGGGATTAGAAATTAATACAAACAAAATAAAATATTTGATTGTTAAACCTCACAGATCGCTCCATAGAAACATTCTGATTAAAGGGCAAGGATTGGAGGGTGTTAAAATCTTTAATTATTTAGGGATACTGTTGGGTGCCAAGCTATCCTGGACGTCACATGTGAATAAAGTAAAAACACTCTTGGTCCACAACACTACAGTGATAAGCAACAAATATAAAAATTAAAGAACAGATATAGTTCCCCCAGTGTTTGAGGTCTATAGATACAAAACACAGGCCACTGCATTATATGGTGCCGAGCTATGGGGAACAGCTAATCTGACACAATTAGTGTCTCAAGAAAATAGCTTTGTGAGAGAAATATTAGGATTGCCAGCATCTACACTATTGGCTCCTCTCTTTCATGACTGAAATATTAAGCAAATAGGTTATTTAGCAGTTTTGAGTCCAATGCTTTATTGGTGTAGGCTATGGTCAACTCAAGATCTGATCCATTATAGGAAAGCACTAATCGAGCTAATGGACCTGGACAAATTAGTATCCTTGCCCTGGCTTCCCCACATAAGGTCCTGGTTTCACAAGCTTGGGCTTAAATATTTTTGGGACAAACTCCTTACTCTTACGACACATTCAAGGAGCCACCTAAAGCAAGTCTATTGGGATTATCTCTTGAATAATCTTTTCCAAAACAAGGGTCTAGGAAGATTGACTTCTCAATTTTTGGACATCAAGCCAAAACCAAGGTTTGAGGAATGGCTAGATATAATTCAGCCTAGGTGGGCACAATTACTATGTATGAAACTCCGATATGGAACCCTTCAAACCAAGGCATTTACTACTAAATGGGGCCCCCAGAATGAGGACAGTCACAATTTTATGTGTGGGTTATGCAATATGAACACCATTGAAACCGTAGAACATGTTTTATTGTTTTGTAAAGTCTATGAGAAGCCTAGGGGGAAATGTATTCAACCAATCTGTAAAAACTTAGGAACTAGGAACTACAAAGAAGCTGCAAGACTATTAAGGTCCAGCACCATTCCCTCTATAGTCTTTGGAATAAGTTGCTTCCTGCTAGAAGTATCATATATTAGAGACAGGGAGGACCTGAGGCTGTAGAGTAATGTAGTCTACACCAAATTCATATGTTAAACCTAAAATTTGATTTGACTGAGTAATGAAACAAGCAATCTAGAAAAGCATAATGGGCTTCTCAGTCTGCAAGTTAATAGAATATTGACAGCTGCTTCACTCTGTGTTAAACTTTAGAAATCTCTAAGTGATAGGGATCAAACATATTGATTTTTAGCATAGATTTAGCAGAATGGAGGAAGAGTGGTGTGTGCTAGCATGGACTGTGAGCAATAAAGTTAGCTTATATTGCAATGTATTAAAAGTTGGCATCACACACTTAATGAGGGTCCCTACTGACTCAAGAGATTTCCGCCTTGCCCTAAGCTTATGTACCTTGCTCTTTTGAGTAACTATATAATTTAAAGGGCGATAGGTGTAAAAAGGATACAAACAGGAAACCTTGCATGTTAGGCCCGATTTAAGATCCTAGTAAACTGATTGAAAGCATTGGGATTAAATGACTTTTTATGGTTATATTTGTATATTGATTTTAGGAGTTTTAATTGATATTAATGTAACTGTTTTCATTATTTATTTGCAAGATTATTTTATGATGGTTTTACTGTACTATCCTTTTATGGCTTATAGCTGAATAAATGTTTGTTTTGTTGTTGATTATCCAGGGTAAAGTCCGGAACTTCATCCCCATGTGGCAAACTGGTTTGAGTAACAACATTTGTCATTAGCCTTAGGCTCTGGTAAATATTGGGATAGGGTTTAAATGTTCCCATTAGTTCAAGCTTTTGGAATTACCTTAACCACTCCCTGTAAAGTCTCATCAAGTGCCATATTCTTTGCTTTGTATATTGTTTTGTGCTTTACTATTCAAGAAAAGCCTTTGTAGCTGCCTCCCATTAGGATTCTCATGGTCATTAATGCTATTAGTCCTACTTTGATTTGGCTCTTTGATATCTTAATCCAGGCACTGGTTTTCACCCTTCTCTAATTTACTATTCTTGTTTTGCTCCATGGGCTTGGAGGTGACAATTTTTGTGGTTGTACCTCTTCACAAAGACCTCCTCTAAATTATAAAAATGCATTGAGACAGAGGGTAATGGTAAATGAGAGGGGAAACGTGAAAGCAAGAAACAGAAAGCAAATCAAACGTTTTGCTGTTTACCCTCTACTTTTTGCTAAATTTGTTTTTGTTGGCTTTAGGACTTTGCGCAATTTACAGCTGCTGACCAGTGCTAAAATGCTTCTGCTCACTCATCCAAACATTATTTAATTGACTTACACCTGATTGGCATATTTAATTTACATATAAGTCCCTTTTAGAGTGGTATAGCATTTATCCAGGACCTGTAAATTAAATGCTATTGGGGGCCTGCAGCACTTATTGTGCTACCCACTTAAGTAGCACCTTAAAACATTCCTAGAACTGCGATTGCAACTGAATGCAGTTTTAAAGTGCCAGTTCTACTTGGCAATAGAACCCCTTTGACAAGCCATAAACTCCCCTTGTTTTTGCAAAGTCACCTTAAAGATATGCTCTAGGTAGTCTCTGAGGCAAAGTGCATTGTAATTAAAAGGTTGGACATGTACATTTAACTTTTACATGTCATGGTAGTGAAAAACTCCTAACTTTGTTTTTCACTACCTGGGATGGTATTGGGTTACATTATTACATTTAATAAGTGCTCACCTTTGATTGGGACCAGGTAGCCAGTTCATGTTTGGGATCTATGAAGTTGTAATGCAAAATCCTCCTAAAATGTTTTATTTACAATTTTGAAAAAGCCACTTTTAGACATCTTAGCACCTGGAACTGTCTTTGGTCTCCTGCGTCATTCTGCTGTAGTTTTTTGACTTCTACAAAAGAGACTAAGGCAGAACATAGAAATCTTTACTGTGGCTTCGACCCAAGGATCTCCAACTGTGACACTCTCTTCTCAGACATCACCTGCATCCACGCCCCGCTGAGCTTTACCTCCTTGCGACATTTTTCTCACAATTTCTTCTAAGTTCAAATATAAGCGCTGACTGGACCCAACGTACTTCATGTATCAGAACTGTGCTTCATCTCTGTCTGCCATATTTTTCAACTTTGACCTGGTTATAAGCGACTAGATGTCTATGGTAGTTACTTTGATCTTTTAGCCACTAGTTTTTCCTAAAAATGTAATAAAACATCATAACTGCTGTTCTATTGATTGGATTTTTTTTGTCAAACAATGTATTCACATTTACTTTATTTGCCTAAATTAGTATTGGGTTTTTCTTGTGTTGTGTTTTCACTTTATTGCTGTTTATGTGCTACATAAATATTTTAAACATTGCCTCTAAGTTAACCCTTCCTGCTTTTTTTGCCATGGCACTCAGGGTTAACCATAGGATAATTCTGTGACTTTTTGTGGTTCAAAATGCAAGGGATTGTGGCTGTTTCTTGACCAGGGCTCACACAACAGACCACTAGCAACCCAATTTCCCACAGAAAGCAAGTGAAATATAGATAGTGACATGGAGAAGACGAGAGAGTGAAACTAAGAAAATGAACTTACACTTGAATTATCTCTAGGAGTAGACTATAGCAGTGACAATATAGAATGCCCAGTGGTTCTATTCATTTGGAACATATCACTGCTGGCAAACCTTAAATGCCATGATGAGGTGAATAAAAATGTATTTCAGAAATATCTTAAAGTGCACCTCATCAATTGAGCTTAATGTTTGCAGTGAGAAACAAGTGTTCACTAATTGATCATAGGTAAGGCCATTGTTTTGAAGTGAATGGCACCTCTTTCTCTTCAACTTCCACTGTGTGTGATAGTGATGAGGCACAATAATACATGGCCTAATTTTCTGGAAGGCTTTCTATGGTATGAAGGAGTTGTGTTGGTAAAGCCTTCAGAACACAGGGGCGTGCAATGGGTGTTGCTGTGGGTGTGCCACAACAACACCCATCGCATTTTGACGCTGCCTCAGATTTATGAGTTTTCATAAACCTAAGGCAGCACCAAAATCTAATGCCATCCCAGGAGTGGTGTTTGCGGGCACAACGAAGAGAAAAGCTCTCACTTCTCCTCATTTTTTGCTCTTTCTTTGTGCACATACAGCAGGAGCAAATCACCATTTATGATTGTTTTGGTGCAGGAAGGTGTTCCTTCCTGCACAAAAACAATCTCCCCCTAAACGCAGCCATCCATCCACAGTGGTGCAAGGGTTGCTGGGTTGGAGCATGGCAGCAAATTCAGCGCTCGAACAGGGGGAAACACAAGGGTGCAAGTTATTCTAATAAATACGGCACATTCCTGCATTCTGAAAATGATGGTACGTGACACTTCCAAATTTAGCGCAGCGACGCACACCATCATTTTCCCTTAAATCTGGTCCTTGGTGTGAAAAATTAAAACGGAAGTACTTAACAGCAGACAGAGGTTTCTAATCCCTAACTGGACTGATGGGTAGTGAAGAAGGAGGAATTTGGTAATGCAGGGAGTGTTAGGATTTCTGAGCTCATACTGTGGTTTGTTGTTGGTGAATGCTGGGACATAATTATGTGGTTCTTAACATCCTTTAAAATGTCTTATTCACATATATTCATTTATACTCTGGTTGTGCTTTCATTTATAGTATAGCTTTCTTTCCCCGCATAAAGAAAGTGCTTTTGAAGCAGTCCAGTCAATTGTTAATTTGTCTTTCCATCCATCATTCCACGCCATTCACTTACGTGTTTATCTATTTATTTATTCCTTTCTTTCATCAGATATCTATCAGACTGCTCTGCACTCAGAGATGACGACTCTGCGCCTCATTTTACGCCTTTACCTGTTGTTCTACATGTTGGCAGCTGCTGAGTTTACCTCACCACAAGGCTGTTACCTCTCTTCTACCAACATTCATGCTTACTCCCTGGAAGGGGAAATTATTTGGGGAGGGCTTGCTCCAGTTCATCTAGAAACTGTTCCCTCTGCAGCGGCAAACCTCTTCACAGAACCACCAGCTGTCAGGCGATGTGCAAAGTAAATTACACTGAATGTGTCATTTGACTTAACAGTTGTATTTTCTTGCAAACTAAATCAAATAGACATGCATTGTAAAACGTCATAAAAGATAAAGAGTTTCATAGTCCAAAAAAGCCATTTTAGAGTACTGGTGACTTTTACAAACCTCTCAACTTTCACATTGATATTGGAACTCCTATAATGGTATTATTGAAGCAATATTGCCCAAAAATGAGTAAACTCCCAGGTAGCTGTTAATGAGGGTGGTTAACTATCGAGGAGTGGCTTCCCATTTGGATATTATTGCTTTTCCAAATCAGACCCTTAAAATGTGGAATGAAATTAAGAAATTGTTTTGATAGATGGTGTGTTTTTTTTCCTGTGGTACCATTAGGTGAAAATTCATAAAAACTCATAACAATGGCAAACCTCCACAATTTTCTTCTATTGAAAAGCATTGTTGTGATGGACTAATATTGAAGATCGAAAATGGATTATGGAGAAAGGGTGATTTTCGTCAAAAGGGAAAACTTTTTTTCGTGGTGTCATACTAATTATAGAAACTGGAGTGAACTCTAATGGGATTTTGACCTCTGCAAAATGCTGATCCTTTGCTCGAATTTTGGGAAACATATTGGGGCAGATTTAGGAAAAGTAGCTTCTTGCGCCCCTTAGCACCCTCCTTACGCCACCATCTGTGCGTTGTATTTAAAATATGACACGTCATGACACAGGGTAGGGGCAATAGCGTCAATATTTTTTGCCGCTATTGATATAATGTTCAGGTTTAACTCCAAAATTTGGGTGCTAACCCTGAACAGTACATAGGGGCCCATAATAAATAATGGTGTGACCCTTTTTACCGCTTTCTTTGAGCAGGTGTTAAAAATGCAGAACAACATGGGGCAAAGAAATCTTTTAGATTTCTGTGGTACATTTGTGCAGCCCCCCTAACGGAGAAATGCCCACCTTACATACATTATGCCTGGCGCAGGCATAATGTTGCGCAAGGGGTTACAAAGTGGTAAATCTGGCACTGCGATTTTGGCCATGTTGGGCCACATTAATGTAATAAAAATGATGCTAATGTGGCACAATGAGCCACTAGGCCCTCCTAAAACTGGCCCAATGTATCTAACAATCTTATCAGGAAATTATGACCTGAATTTAAGAAAAGTGGATCTGCATCCAATGGAATGACACTTTTCTTGAGCCTCTTAGCACCCACCAAGCGCCACCTTGGGTGCCCCATATTTAATATAAACAATGGTATGCCGCCTTTTACCAACTGCTTTATGCAGACGTTAAAAATAGTCACTAAAAATGACCCAGTGGAATCGATTCCACAGCCCATTTTTGCAGTCCCCCTAACAGGGGAATCGCCCCCTTTGCATACATTATGCCTGGCACAGGCATAATGTGGCACAAGGGGTTACACAGTGGCGCAATGCATGAATTACACTTCTTTGTAAATATGGAATGGTGAAATTGGACTCGTTGGGCCACCTTAGCGTAGTAAAAAATGACGCTAAGTGACACAAGGAGGCACTAGGCCCTCTTAAATCTTAGCCTACTTTTTGTGCTCCAGAAAGCTAAGTACACTTTTTTTTTTTATATGTTCTTAAATTTATTCCTCATCCGTGTGAGAAAAAAGTCTGGTATACTGGGCAAAATATGGACTTCCAACAGTTGAATCAGTCTTTCAGCCGATTTCACAGTGTTCTTCACCACAAGTTTTGATTTTTTGTTTTGATTTATGATTTATAGAGTGCAGCCAATGCTAAAGAAAAGAGTTTCAAGACACTACAGTGGTCATTATGAACCTGGCGGTTCGGCACCCCATGCCGGCAGTGGCAGCTAAAGCCGCCAGCCGGCATGGCGGGCCGAACCGCCACATAACGAACAGGATGACGGCCGCCATCACCCACCGCCATGCTCCCGCGGCAAGGCAGCCTGGCGGCAGGATGAAACACCATCCACCAGGGTAGCTGTGCTACCCTGCGGATAATATTTCATATGCTGTCAGCCTTTTCCTGGCATGATATCCCGCCAGGAAAAGGCTGAAAGAGGGGGTGCCCCTGCACTGGCCATGCACTTTGCATGGGCAGTGCAGGGTCCCCCGTGCAGGCCCCGTGGCGCATGTCACTGCCCAATTTATGGGCAGTGACATGCACGACGGATGCTGCTGCACCCCCGCTCACCAACATTGGCGGAAGCTCCTAATGGAGCCGTCTTCAATGTTTCGGCCGTGTTCCCCACCAGGCCGGCGGGTGGAGACACTGTCTCCGCCCGCCGGCCTGGCGGGGAAAACATAATACGGCCAGTGGGTTTTCCAGGGGACTGGCGGTCGGTGAAAAGACTGCCAGCCTGAACACGGCAGGAAATCCCGCTGTGTTCAAAATGAGGGCCTATATCCCAAAAAAGTATGATTGAAGGGTTGAAAGCAGTAAAACTGTGTGAGAACTATAACACTGAGGAAATAATTTATTAGTAAAAATACCAGTTTTAAGATGTTTAAAAATCTTAAGTGATCTGCTGCCACATGAAGAGTGAGAGGAATGGTATTCCATAATTTTTCTCCTGCACCTGCTGTCGAGTGCCCTTTTCTCCTTATTGTATGGAATTTTGGAGGAAGTATAGAAAAGGTATCTGAGGATCTCAAAGCTACGGTAAGCAAGAGGCATTTAAATAGTTTTGAAGACTATGTGGGCTATAACGATAGACAGCTCTGTGAATATGAGTTAAAGTGCTCAGCTGGTGCCGGTGATGCCTGGAGGAGGGCAGGAGCGCTTTAAATTGAGTATCGCGCTCCCGCCTCGCGGGAAGCGCTCAGCTGGTGCCGGTGATGCCTGGAGGAGGGCAGGAGCCCTTTAAATTGAGTATCGCGCTCCTGCCTCGCGGGAAGCGCTCAGCTGGTGCCAGTGACGCCTGGAGGAGGTCAGGAGCCTGTTAAATTGAGTATCGCGCTCCCGCCTCGTGGGACGCACGTGGGCGGCGCACGGGCGAAGCCCGGGCCAAGGGCAGGCCCGTCCTTCGCCCGTCATCGCCAGGAGGAGACTGGGCTGGGCCCCCCCCTTTCATTTTTTCTTTTTTATCTTGTGGAGGCTCTGGGTTTATGGAGAGCTGCTGATTCAAGGAAGGCAGAGAGGAGTCTTCGCCATCTGTGACTTGGGTATTTAAAACTTACTTATTTTTAATTTGTCCTGTGCACTCTGCTGATTTACATACGCACAAGGCGACAGCAAGGCCTATTGTGCTACAATCTGAGGGGGTTTGGTGTGACAGGAGGTCGTGGCCGGTCAATTTCCCCCTAGAGAGAGGATAGGACCTGAGTATAACTCGGCTTCACTTCTTCCTAGCCTGGGACACTGAGACTAACACACCTATTGAAGAAATATACGGTGCCTCTTCCTTGGATAAAGGACGAGCCTGCCTTAATGGGAAAACACAAAGGAGACAATGGGGGAAGGGACCCCATTCAGGAGGTCCCCCCACCCAGGTTGATAACAAGCTACCTAACTTCAGTAATGGGCGCCATCGAGACGGAGATAGGGAGAGTAGAAGCCACCCTAGAGTCGTCTCTTGAGAAAGCAGGAAAGGCCGGGGTGGAGGGTAGGACTCTGCCTGTAATATCTTCATCAAGCAAGACTAAGACAGGAAACCCTTGTGTAACAACAGAAATCAATTTAATTACTCCCACAACTCCAGAGAGTCCACCCCCCAAAAAAAGTAGGCAAGTAATTCTCCCCCATATTGCAGTAATTCCCATAGATCAAGTTGGATCTCCTGCAGATAGTTATGACTTTGGAAAGCCTCTAACAGGAATAAAGAAGAACAAGAGAAAATGTCTATCTAACCCTCTAAAAAAACAAACTATAGGGAAGCAGCCAAAAGGCTGTAAAAACCCAGAGCCAAGTATAACTTGTTTTTCTCAGATTGAAGATCAATTTAGAGATATAAGGAAGCTATGTTCATCAGTTCTGGAGAGAGTGGCTATCCTCGAGCAGAAGGTTGAGCTCATAATAAATATAAACCCTATGCCATCAAGGGTAGAACCTCAGAAAAATTATTCCGCCCCTGAATGTTTACCAGCTCCGCCCCTTCACCAGCACCAAAACTATAGATTGACTCCTGCCCAGAACCCAACCCAAAAACCTCTGAATTCAGAAGTATTGCAGGATTCTATAAACCCACAGTCTCAGTGGGGTACAACCAAACGGGAAGGATTAGTGGGCCATGAGATTACAAGAACTCAAATAACCTGTCCGAGGATTCCGCTGGCATGTGCCCCCTAAATTTTAATCCTGGAAAATGTCCCTATATTAGAAAATACTCACCACGAGTCCCATGTGTCACTGTTAAATAAAGTACCACACTGGATAGGAAAACATTCAGGAGGGCGGGCAGATTTCTATAGGGACATTTTAACTGTAAGAAGGGTCCCCTGGGTTGGCTCATCCCCTAAAGCATCACCCGGGGATTGTATTATAACAAATTTTAGGAGTCCCTGGACTGTCAATGCTTTGTATCACGATCTTTCGACTATGAGGCCATCTGTAGGGCCTATAAGAGTGCAACGTTTGACCAAATTTATATTCCCGAAATTAAATCCACGCTATCCTGATTCAATTCGTTCTGGGAATCAGAACTTCAGCAATCCTGGTCCCTCTAACTCCCCTGACACTGTCTTGACATTGTCTAACAGGTATGAGCCTTTGGCTTCACTGGAGCAGTTAGATTGGCCATCAGTAATTGAGCCTTTATCGCAAGGCCCTTTGGAGACAAATATACTGTCACAGTCCTTCTCACAATCTAAGGGAGCCCCCGATATATATGACACACAGGGTACGACGACCCTAGGGATTATTTCCTGGAACGTTGAGGGTTAAAATCAAAAATTGGAAACCCTGATTGGATAAAATTAGTGACGGAAAATCTTTTTATCTGCTGCCAGGAGACCTGGCTCCTAGAATCCCCGCATATTATTGGTTACACCACATACAGTGTTCCTGCAACTAAGGCCTCCGCAGGTAGAGCTAAGGGCAGCTTGGTTACTTTTCTATCCGTAGAGGCTGGAGGGATGGAAGCACGTGTCGTGGGCACATCTCCTTTTTTTCTGGCTTTATTTTTTAAATTAGTAGAGCCATTTGATATACTACTGATCAATTATTATAATAATAGCTTTGACAATTCTGACATAAGTGTGGTTAGTAGTTTGGAGATGTTAATACATAAGGTAACAACTATTAGCAAAAAGGACCTAAGAATAGTCTGGGCTGGTGATGTCAATGCCCACATGTGTGAGCCAGAGTTCTTTGATTGCTGTGGACTTTTGGACAAAATGACAACCCCATTCAACATTTTAAACACTCCCCATATGGGAATGTTCTTAATTCTTTGATAACAGCAAATTCTCTTTTTCTCCCCATACCAGTTATTAGAGGGATACCAACATTTGTAAGGGGGGATACTCATACTACTATTGATTTATTCTAGAGAATTATCCTCTATTGCAGGACAATTCAGGGTGACCCCGACCTGTATTAGTGACCATAACCCCCTATCTATTGTGATTAATTTGGACCTGACGAGCAATTCAAGAAGAGGGAAGCGACACCCTGCTATGAAGCTCTCATCCCAAAATGAACTCACAATTAAATGGGGAAAGATAAACAGTAATATCTTTTTTAAGGACCTATTCCTGAATAAATGGTCAGATGTTATGACATCCCTGGATGAAGATAGGACCCCCCATGAAATTGTCCGTGCATTTTCCTCTCTGACAAAGTATATGGCGGAGAAATTACAGCCCTCTCACACTAACAAAGTCAATGGCTCACGATGGTTTAACCACCATGTACCACGTCCTTAAGCAAGTTAAAGAAAATAACCAATGCTTACCCCCAAGATCAACAAGCAAATAAAATTGCTAGGAAAAATTATAAAGAAGCACTTGCCAAAAGGAAAGCTGAACTAAGTGAGTCTGCGTGGGAGGAATTAATGGAAGCAAGTAAAATGAAAGATACAACTGCATTTTGGCGTGTGGTTAACTCTTCATTGTTGAATGATAAACATAAGACGTCCATGGATACTGTCATTCCAGCCAAGATCTGGGTGGATTATTTTAATAAAACTTTCGCCACAGAGACAAATGTCCAATCAGAAACATTAAACTGTCTGAAGCTTGCAGGAAATGATCAGCTAAGTCTGGCTTTTAGCCATATTATAAGCGTGGACGATCTCAAACAAGCCATTCAAGACTGTCCCTCTGAGAAAGCCCCTGGCTCAGACAGAATTCCTGCCGATCTATATAAAGCACTTCCAGATTTTTGGGGACCATTGCTTACCAATGTCCTGAGGTCGGCTGTGGCAGGCCCTTTAGTAGATTCCTGGAAAGAGGCGATCATCGTCCCGATTTTTAAGAAGGGAGATAGGGCAGACCCTTTGTGCTATCGCCCAATCTCTTTATTGGATAGTTCAGTCACAATTTTAGGCCGAGTGATCCTAAATAAGCTAGAAGAATGGGTGACTGAATCTCACTTCCTTTCAGAAATACAATTTGGCTTTCGGCCGGGTGTGGGCACAGTAGAACAAACTCTTAACTTGACCCTTATAGTCCAGAAATATACCAAAGTCAAAAGAGGCTGTATACATCTAGCATTTATGGATCTGTCCTGTGCCTTTGATACAGTTAACAGGGAGAAATTGTGGATGGTAAGGCTGGATAAAGGGCGTGGATAAAGATATAGTCATCCTACTTAGTAAACTTCACGCCTGTACAGAGGCTCGGGTCCGTTATTCCCGGGAGGGAGGTATGACAGAGAAATTTCCCTCACTAAAGGGGGTTAGACAGGGTTGTGTTCTTGCATCTTTTCTTTTTCTGTTGTATATAAACGGGTTAGAGACATTTCTTTGTGAATCAGGGAAGGATTCCCCAGTCATCAATAATTCTCCAATCCCTGTACTCTTGTATGCGGACGATGCTGTACTCACCTCAAGGACAGCAAATGGCCTCCAGATTTTATTAAATGCTTTTAACACTTTTATGGGGAACCTCGGTCATAAAATTAACAGAACTAAGTCATTTGTGATGAAGACCGGACCCAAATTAGCAGAAACGAAAAAAATTGTTTTAGATGGGCATGAGGTACTCAAGGTCCCACATTTTACATATCTGGGGGTCCCTATTGATGTAGATTTTGATTGGAAATTTTTAGTTAATATACGCTCAATTCAATTCCAAAAAGCCATTGAAGCAGTTCTTAGGTTTGCGAAAAGACTCCAACATAAACCTGTTAAGGAAATGATGACTGTTTTCTCCTCTAAGTGTCTCTCTATTGTGACATTTGGAGCCGGGGTTTGGAGGCATGCAGAATGCAAAGGACTTCAGACTATAGAAAATACATTTTTAAGAAGGTTATTAGCAGTTCCCCAATCTACATCAGTAATGTTCTGTCATAAAGAAGTAGGTTTGAGATACATATCCAGCTATATAAAACTTCGACCTGTAATATTGTGGGTAAAAATCCAGACTAAGCCAGAAGCGTTTTTATGTAGAAAGGTGATACAGGATTGTCTCCTTTTGTCACGATTTCTGGATATACCCTGGCTTAGATATGTTTATTTCTCTCTCCTATCATTAGGATTAGGAGAATTTTTTCTTAAACCAGATACTTTAACAAGACAGGATATTAAGAAGGTTAAAGACATACTCTGGCAGAAAAACCAGGCTATGGAGTCAGCCTCTGGTGTAATGAGATTATGGACGAGGCATGAGACACAACAACTTCAACCAAAGTTGTATCTGACTATTCTCAATCACGAGCTACAAAGGTTTTTACTCACGAGGCTACGTTTAAATATCCTACACTACCTGGTAGCATTTCCAGTATGTGGAACCTGGTTCAAGAACCTCCCTCCCTGTCGTTGTGATGGAAAGACACCTCAGAGTACATTACATTTTATGCTTTTTTGCACTTTATATGCTGCTCCGAGAAAAAGGTTTTTAAGTCCGTTATTTTTGTCTAACAGTATTAGAACTAGCCAGCTTGCTTATAATTTCGGAAAATGTATTATTAATGTTTTTTAGTAATTTTATGACTGAGAAATTTGTGTGTTTTATTTATTTTATGTCTTTTATGGTCTTTTTGTACCGAATAAAGTAATGAATGAATGAAAGAATGAGTTAAAGTTTTGAAGATTTAATGAACAAATAGAAGACTGAGGGACATATCTCCCAGCCCCTTGCGGCCCTTAGCACCACCGTAGCATAATTTGTTTTACGCTACAGAAGCACTAAACAGGCCCTCACCCTGCGCCATGTTTACAAAGTGTAACCCTTGTGCCACAGTATACCTGCGTCAGGTTTAATGTATGTAAGGGAGGCATTCCCCCAGTGGGAGGCCCAAAAAATGGTGCAGTAAAATCTACAAGATTTTACTGCACCATTCTATCATCACTAAACTAGCAGGCCTGAAACTGACGCTAGTGCTATGTCGTATTCACCTCCCTGAGCTTTGCTGGTCTATCGCCAACATTCTTGTCACTAGTCCAGCAAAGTGCCACAATATGGTAAAAAATTGTGCTAACATGCGCCAAGGTGTGTTGTATTGTAAATACAGCACTACCATGGTGTTTTTACAAGGGCACAGGGTGACGCAAGGAAACTGGTGCATTCCTTGTAAATATGTCCCTAACATTTTACATTCATGGCTAAAGGAAGCAACTCGTGATCACCGTATGGCTGGATTAGGACTGGTTGGATTTTAAGCCTTCCCCATGAACCAGCCTGAAGTAAATGATCACTTAGAAGCTAGTTGGTTGTGGGTTTAAATCGCTTATGGCATAAAATATTTTTAAATGGCTGAAAAAAGTAATGAGAGTAATTCCTGCATGTCTCCAGCATCCTCTTTCCATAGCTGGTTCCACACATTACCCATTCCCTCTCTTCCCTAATACTCCCTTAATTGTACGTTTTGTTAAGCATTATAGTTTTACTTTTCCCTTTACATACTTTAAAGTAGATTTTTTTAGAGGTGCAGTAAACTATTTGCAGCCACATATTTGCCGACATATTTTATATTTAGAATTAATAAATTAGTGCTTCTGGAGTATTAAACCCCTCGTAATGAGTTACTGTTAGAACATTTCACTTTTACATCTAAAATTTTTGGTAAGTATTTGCATTTCCTTACATTAATGTATACTTGTTAAAATCATTTTCATTGAGAGTTAAATACAAAAACGAGAAACCAAACCAAATAGATATTTAGGCCCTCATTCTGACCTCGGCGGTAAAAGGCGCCTACCGCCGGTCAGAAATCCTCCATAATCCCGCCGCGGTCGCGGAAACCCGCCACGGTCATTCTGACCCGCAGAAGGCAAACCTCCGAAAATCCGACCGCCACAACAGACCGCCAGACCAGCGGTCGGCGGAAAGGTGGAGGTGACCAAACCTCCACCGCCACGCCAACAGAAATACGCCCATCCCATTACGACCCACGAATCCACGCGGCGGTCATTCAAACGCGGTATTCCATTGGCGGGACACACCGCCGCGGTCAGAATACCCACCAACGAACAAAACTCACCCACATTGGACGATTTGAATCCCACACACCTGATACACATACACACACCACTCCCACACACACAATACAATATAAAACACCCACCCACATCACCCACAAACCCCTACGCTTACAAAATCGTAAAGAAGGCAAGAGCGAGACACCAGCATCCAAAACATAACAGCCACAGCCACTCAACACCATCACCCACACACTATCCACACACAAAACAACACACACCACCACACTCAACTCACTTAAATACACATACTCCACCCCACACATCATACACACCACCCCATGGCACCCCAAAGACAACCCCGCTTCACAGACGAAGAACTCAGGGTTATGGTGGAGGAAATCGTTCGTGTAGAGCCCCAGCTGTTCGGCACACAGGTCCAATACACCAGCATTGCCCGGAGGACGGAGCTATGGCAGAGGATTGTCGACAGGGTGAACGCAGTGGGACAGCACCCCAGAAATCGGGAAGACATCAGGAAGCGATGGAACGACCTACGGGGGAAGGTGCGTTCCATGGTATCCAGGCACAACATCGCCGTGCAGAAGACTGGCGGAGGACCCCCACCTCAACCCCCACAATTCACATCATGGGAGGAGGAAGTCTTGAACATCCTGCATCCTGACGGCCTCGCAGGAGTCGGCGGAGGAATGGATACTGGTAAGTTGAAGCTTCAATACTGCTTCCCCCCCACCTGCATGCCAAATCAGACCCCAACCCTCACCCCCATCCTCGAACCCCACCCTCACCCCCACCCCCACCCTCACCCCCACCCTCACCCCCACCACCATCCTCACCCCCACCCTCACCCCCACCACCATCCTCACCCCCACCACCATCCTCACCCCCACCCCCAGCACACCTATTCCCCGCCAATGTCTCACCATCACAACCCACACATCCCAAAACCTAGGCCTGCATGCGTCCACTAAGCATGGACACCCATCACCAAAGCATGCCCAATGCATATACACATCCCCCCCACAAGCCACCCTCACCAAAGCCCCCACACACGAATGCCAGCACTTGGGGACACGGGAACCCACAGATACAGCCATATGCCACACATTGAAACTATAACCATACCTCTATACCCCTGCAGGACCCGACCGTCAACACACCGCGGCGGAGGGGCCAGAATTATCCACACCCCCCACCCAAGAGGCCGTCAGCGATGACAGCAGCTCTGTCGATCTGGACACCGATGACCAGCCCGGACCATCGGGGACCTCTGGACAGTCGGTTCCCCTCACACAGGCACAGGCCACTATAGACCCTAACCCCTCTGGGAACACCAGCACAGCTCCCACCCAGCGGGCCCATGCCTCTGTCTCCAGGGCGCGTCAATCTGCGGTGTGTCTACCACTACAGGGCACCCAGGATAACCCACCACCCCAACAACAACAGGGACCTGGGGGCAGTGGTAGTGGGCACACCGGCCAGGGGGCAGAGGCCCAGGGAAACAGGGCAACTCGGCGGGCAGCTGTGCGACAGGGGGGGGAGGAGAGGCCCAGGGAACCCACTCTCCACGAGGTCCTCACCACCATCATGGGAGCATACAACCGCTCCCAGGAGACGATGGCGACGGTACTGGCCCGGTTCCAGGAGATCCAGGTGCTGCAGGAGGAACACTATCGGGGGTACAGGGAGGACATCCGAGCCATCAACACCACCCTGGTTACCATGGTAGGGCTGCTGCAGGACCTCGTAAACAGCAGGGCGGACATTGAACAACACCCAAGGGCCCCTGCCACTAGCCGGGACCAAGAACAGCCATCCACCTCCGCCGGCGCTAGTGGACAGGAGGCCCCCGCACAGCAGCAGCCCACCAGACCCCCACCTCCTGCAGGAGAAGAACCACCCCGCAAGAGGGCCCTGAGATCTCGCAAGACAGAGTAGGATGTCAAGACCCCCGCCAGCAATGGATACCACCTGATGTCATCCCACTGTCCCACATTGTCACCCTGTCCATCCTCGAACTGCCCATGCTCCATCTCTCCACAGGCCTCTGGACAATGCACCTGTGTGACTGTTACTCTGGACTCTGCCATGGACATTCCTTCACCATAGCCCCCACCCACTTGAAACCACCCATCCCATTTTGAGCACTTCAATAAACACCTATTTTGCACCAAAATATCAGGAGTCTGGCTGTGATTTCAATAGATTGTAATTGACATGACAGTGCAAATATGTCCTTGTACATGGTGAAGTCAACAAACAGCTGCCACAAAGCTGTAGTCCATGGGGAAACGAAGCACAGGACTCGTAGTGGGGACCCCAGATCTGAAATAGGGAGGGAAAAGCCAAAACTCAGTCATCATACACTGGGGCAAATAGACAGGCAGCAGAGATGCTGCAGAGTAGTTAACTTTTACTAAATTATCTTTGAAATGTTACCTGTGTCCTATTGGAAGTACTCTTCAATGATTCTGTCCCTGTTGTCTGTTTCAGCCCCGTCGTCTTCCTCCTCGTCACTCTCCTCAGGTTCCACCGCTGCCACAACACCACCGTCTCGACCATCCTCCTGCAGGAAAGGCACCTGGCGGCGCAAAGCCAGGTTGTGAAGCATGCAGCAGGCCACGATGATGTGACACACCTTCTTAGGTGAGTACATTAGGGATCCACCGGTCATATGCAGGCAGCGAAACCTGGCCTTTAGGAGGCCAAAGGTGCGTTCGATCACCCTCCTAGTACGCCCATGGGCCTCATTGTACCGTTCCTCTGCCCTGGTCCGGGGATTCCTTACTGGGGTCAGTAGCCACGACAGGTTGGGGTACCCAGAGTCCCCCACTAGCCATACACGGTGTCTCTCTAGCTGTTCCATCACGTAAGGGATGCTGCTATTCCTGAGGATGTAGGCGTCATGCACTGACCCTGGGAATTTGGCATTTACATGCGAGATGTACTGGTCAGCCAAACACACCACCTGGATGTTCATTGAATGGTAACTTTTTCGGTTCCTGTACACCTGCTCCCTGTCTCTTGGGGGAACCAAAGCCACATGGGTCCCATCAATGGCACCAATTACGTTGGGAATATGTCCAAGGGCGTAGAAATCACCCTTCACTGTAGCCAGTTCGCCCACCTCAGGGAAAATGATGTAGTTCCTCACGGATTTCATCAGGGCAGACAACACTCTGGATAACACCTTTGAAAACATGGGCTGAGACATCCCAGAAGCAATTCCCACGGTTGTCTGAAATGACCCACTTGCCAAGAAATGGAGTACTGACATGACCTGCACCAGAGGGGGAATCCCTGTGGGTTGGCGGATGGGGGACATCAGGTCGGGCTCCAGCCGGGCACACAGTTCATGGATAGTGGCACGGTTAAGACGGTAGGTCAGGATAATGTGGCGTTCTTCCATTGTCGACAGGTCCACCAGCGGTCGGTACACGGGAGGATTCATCCGTCTCCTCGCCCAACCCAGCGGACGGTGCCTAGGAAGGACAACATGGAGCACACAGTCAGGCAACCCACAGGTACGTACTCACAGCTAGCACAGTATACGATTCTCTATGCAGTGAATGGCGTGTATGAGTGGCTATGCAAGGCCTAGGCCTGTGTGACGCAGTTGAAATTGAGCCATGTGGGCCCTGGAAATGGCGGCTGCCTGACCTGTGAAGTGTGACAATGGGATGTGAGGTCAATGCGCTGGCGTGGCACACCGCGGCGGGCGGCGGGCCAAGACCGCGGCGCGAAGCCGCATTGGTTAACATTGAAGCCTATGGGTTTCAGGAGCCAATGGCGAAGGGCGCCGGCGGTGGCGGGACGCACCGCCGCGGTACGCACCGCCGCGGACGTGACCGCCATTTTCTATCTACTTATCCACTTGCGACTTGAACTTTCACAGGAGAGGACCTATACTGCAAGTGTTGCTGTGACCTCGGTCTGGAAGGGACAATGGCTGCTGCGACTGGGGAAAGGGCCCCTGCCTTCACTGGAGAGGAGTTGGAGAAACTTGTGGATGGGGTCCTCCCCCAGTATGCGCTACTCTACGGTCCTCCAGACCAACAAGTGAGTTTAATTCTATCTGGATTTGGGGCCACTGGCTGGCTTGGGGGCCTGGCGGGGGGCCTGGCGGGGATGGGGGGCATGTTGGGCATGGCGGGGGGCCTGGCGGGGGCCTGGCGGGGATGGGGGGCATGTTGGGCATGGCGGGGGGCCTGGCGGGGGCCTGGCGGGGATGGGGGGCATGTTGGGCATGGCGGGGGGCCTGGCGGGGGGCCTGGCGGGGATGGGGTGCATGTTGGGGCTGGAGGGGGGCCTGGCGGGGGGCCTGGCGGGGATGGGGGGCATGTTGGGCATGGCGGGGGGCCTGGCGGGGATGGTGGTCATGTTGGGCATGGCGGGGGGCCTGGCGGGGTGCCTGGCGGGGATGGGGTGCATGTTGGGGCTGGAGGGGGGCCTGGCGGGGGGCCTGGCGGGGATGGGGGGCATGTTGGGCATGGCGGGGGGCCTGGCGGGGATGGGGTGCATGTTGGGGCTGGAGGGGGGCCTGGCGGGGGGCCTGGCGGGGATGGGGGGCATGTTGGGCATGGCGGGGGGCCTGGCGGGGGCCTGGCGGGGATGGGGGGCATGTTGGGCATGGCGGGGGGCCTGGCGGGGGCCTGGCGGGGATGGGGGGCATGTTGGGCATGGCGGGGGGCCTGGCGGGGGGCCTGGCGGGGATGGGGTGCATGTTGGGGCTGGCGGGGGGCCTGGCGGGGGCCTGGCGGGGATGGGGGCATGTTGGGCATGGCGGGGGGCCTGGCGGGGGCCTGGCGGGGATGGGGTGCATGTTGGGGCTGGAGGGGGGCCTGGCGGGGGGCCTGGCGGGGATGGGGGGCATGTTCGGCATGGCGGGGGGCCTGGCGGGGATGGGGTGCATGTTGGGGCTGGAGGGGGGCCTGGCGGGGATGGGGGGCATGTTGGGCATGGCGGGGGGCCTGGCGGGGGGCCTGGCGGGGATGGGGTGCATGTTGGGGCTGGAGGGGGGCCTGGCGGGGATGGGGTGCATGTTGGGGCTGGAGGGGGGCCTGGCGGGGATGGGGTGCATGTTGGGGCTGGAGGGGGGCCTGGCGGGGATGGGGTGCATGTTGGGGCTGGAGGGGGGCCTGGCGGGGGGCCTGGCGGGGATGGGGTGCATGTTGGGGCTGGAGGGGGGCCTGGCGGGGATGGGGTGCATGTTGGGGCTGGAGGGGGGCCTGGCGGGGATGGGGTGCATGTTGGGGCTGGCGGGGGGCCTGGCGGGGGGCCTGGCGGGGATGGGGGGCATGTTGGGGCTGGAGGGGGGCCTGGCGGGGGGCCTGGCGGGGATGGGGTGCATGTTGGGGCTGGAGGGGGGCCTGGCGGGGATGGGGTGCATGTTGGGGCTGGCGGGGGGCCTGGCGGGGGGCCTGGCGGGGATGGGGGGCGTTGGGCCACTGGAAAGGAAAATGCTGAGTAACTTGAACGTGGTATTTCTCCCTCCCTGTACGTGTCACATAGGTCCGCGCCCATGAGAAGATCGGGATTTGGCGTGCCATCGCCAAGGAAGTCCGGGGCCTGGGGGTCCACCATCGACGGGGCACCCACTGCCGCAAGAGGTGGGAGGACATCCGCCGCGGGACCAAGAAGACCGCCGAGTCTCTGCTGGGGATGGCCTCCCAACGTAGGCGGGGTGCCTGCCGTCAACTGAGCCCCCTAATGTTCCGGATCCTGGCGGTGGCCTACCCTGATTTGGATGGGCGCGTGAGGGCAGCACAGCAGACACAAGGGGGTGAGTACAAGCATCATCTACTCTGTTGTCGTGCAGTGGAGGTGTCTGGGTGGGGGAGGAGGGCTGGGGGTCCCACTAGGCCAGGGCGATATCTGTAGGCTGGGCACCCCCGTAAGCCCCTGTGTCCCCAGCCACCACCCTCAGTAGTGTGTCAGTACAGCCATCCCTGGGCCGTGTCATCCATGGGTGCAGTTGACAACTCTAGGCGTGTAGGGCATGTTCCACGGAATGCGTAGCGGACCCCAAGTGCGCAACTTAGTGCAGGGGGCATCTGTGTCTGTCATGTCCGCTAACTGTACCGGAGATCCATGTACTCAATATCCCTTTATTTCTCTCTCCCCCCCCCTTTTTGTTTGTCTTTCTGTGCTTGTGTGCATCAGCATCATCAGGCGGAGGAGAAGTGGCATCGGGGCAGGAGGGAGCTGCATCTCACATGGCCCAGGAGGGCCATGCCACAGAGTCAGACTGGACCAGTGAGACGGAGGGCGAGGGGAGCTCCACGACGGGGACGACTGGAGCCTGCAGCGACACGGACACGTCCTCGGAAGGGGGCTCCCTTGCGGGGGTGGCACCATCCGTGCCCCCCGCCATTACAGGTACAGCCGCCACCCAGCGCACCATCTCCGCCCTCCCAGCAGCCCCTCCGCGTTCGCCCCGTGCCCGCTCTGCCAGGAAGCCGGGCATCTCCTTCGCCCCAGGCACCTCAGGCCCTGCCCCTGTTACCCCCGCTGCCCTCAGTGAGGAGGTCATTGACCTCCTCCGAACGCTCATTGTTGGGCAGACTACCCTTTTGAATGCCATCCAGGGGGTGGAGAGGGAGGTTCATCGCAGCAATGCGTACCTGGAGGGCATTCATTCGGGTCAGGCTGCCCATCAGCGATCGTTCCAGGCTCTGGCCTCAGCACTGACGGCAGCCATTGTCCCTGTCTCCTGCCTGCCTCTACTAACTCCCTCCTCCCAGTCTCCTGTTCCTCTGCCTGTCCCACCCACACCATCAGACCAGCCTGCACACACCTCAACACCCAAGAGAAGCTCATCCAAACATAAGCACCACAGATCACGCAGACATTCACACACGCAACATTCCGATGCAGACATGCCAACAGTCACTACCACCTCTGTGACCCCCACCTCCTCGTCTCCCTCCTCCCTCCCTGTGACGTCTACACTCACACCTCCATTCACCTCACCATCAGCCAGTGTTTCCATCACCAGCACACCCTCCACTCCAGTCCGCACACGTGCAGTCACCACCCCCACTGCCATTTACACGTCCCCTGTGTCCTCTCCCACTGTGTCTGTCACCCCCTCTTCCACACCACACAAACGCAGCCACCCACCCACCCAACAGCCATCCACCTCACGACAGCCTATCCCTCCTGCACCTGCACCCAAAGACAGCAAACGTGACTCACCTACAACCACATCCTCTCCCTCCACTCCCATTCCCACTGTACCTACCACTCTCCATTGTCCCAAGAAGCTCTTCCTCGCCACTACTAACTTCTTTCCTGACCCTGAGCCCCCCCCTCCTTCTCGTCGGGGTAAGAAGAGCACCTCAGCCACCACCAGCCCTGCAGCCCCCTTGACAAGGGTGCAGGGGTATTGGAGCCCGCCAGCCCGCATGTCTGGATCTTCGCCCAGCAGCAAGGGGACAGCCAGCCCACCCCCTGGGAAGAGGAGCAGAAGGCGGAAGGGGCGCCGCAGGAGCCCGCCTTCTACATCCCCCCCGGACACCACCCACAGACAGTCACCAGCCACAGCTCCAAAGGGAGGCAAGGGCCACAGGCCGACGACTAAGGAGGGCAAGGGCAGCAAGTTGGAGAGGTCAGGCAGCAGGCCTGCTGCCCAGGAGGAGCCCACAACCCCCATAGCCGCTGCCCCGGGAGGAACCGGCACAGCTGCCCCGGGAGAGCCCACCACCCCCATAGCCGCTGCCCAGTGAGGACCCAGCCCAGCTGGCCAGGAGGGCCCCACCACCCACAGCCCAGGTGGGCAGTGAAGGAGCACCATCCCCGCTGCCCAGGAGGGCACCACCAGGCAATTAGCAGTTGGCCATAGACCGTCCGCCGTCTCAAGAACCGCTGAACTGGGCCCCGCCGTCTCAAGAACCGCTGAACTGGGCCCCGCCGTCTCAAGAACCGCTGAACTGGGCCCCGCCGTCTCAAGAACCGCTGAACTGGGCCCTTCAAGGCAAGAACCGCTGAACTGGGCCCCGCCGTCTCAAGAACCGCTGAACTGGGCCCCGCCGTCTCAAGAACCGCTGAACTGGGCCCTTCAAGGCAAGAACCGCTGAACTGGGCCCTTCAAGGCAAGAACCGCTGAACTGGGCCCCGCCGTCTCAAGAACCGCTGAACTGGGCCCTTCAAGGCAAGAACCGCTGAACTGGGCCCCGCCGTCTCAAGAACCGCTGAACTGGGCCCCGCCGTCTCAAGAACCGCTGAACTGGGCCCTTCAAGGCAAGAACCGCTGAACTGGGCCCCGCCGTCTCAAGAACCGCTGAACTGGGCCCCGCCGTCTCAAGAACCGCTGAACTGGGCCCCGCCGTCTCAAGAACCGCTGAACTGGGCCCTTCAAGGCAAGAACCGCTGAACTGGGCCCCGCCGTCTCAAGAACCGCTGAACTGGGCCCCGCCGTCTCAAGAACCGCTGAACTGGGCCCCGCCGTCTCAAGAACCGCTGAACTGGGCCCTTCAAGGCAAGAACCGCTGAACTGGGCCCCGCCATCTCAAGAACCGCTGAACTGGGCCCCGCCGTCTCAAGAACCGCTGAACTGGGCCCTTCAAGGCAAGAACCGCTGAACTGGGCCCTTCAAGGCAAGAACCGCTGAACTGGGCCCCGCCGTCTCAAGAACCGCTGAACTGGGCCCCGCCGTCTCAAGAACCGCTGAACTGGGCCCTTCAAGGCAAGAACCGCTGAACTGGGCCCTTCAAGGCAAGAACCGCTGAACTGGGCCCTTCAAGGCAAGAACCGCTGAACTGGGCCCCGCCGTCTCCAGAACCGCTGAACTGGGCCCTTCAGGGCAAGAACCGCTGAACTGGGCCCCGCCGTCTCAAGAACCGCTGAACTGGGCCCTTCAAGGCAAGAACCGCTGAACTGGGCCCCGCCGTCTCAAGAACCGCTGAACTGGGCCCTTCAAGGCAAGAACCGCTGAACTGGGCCCCGCCGTCTCCAGAACCGCTGAACTGGGCCCTTCAGGGCAAGAACCGCTGGCCCTTTGGCAGACGTGGCAGGGCAGGATCTATCTCGGGCAGGGCTGCAGGATGTCCTCTGGCCAACTTGCCTCCTCCAGTGGCAGTGGGGTCTGTTATGGACTGTATGGACTGTGGCTTTGCTCTCCCCAGGATGGCCCAGTGGGCAGGCCACCCACTGTATGGACTGTATGGACTGTGGCTTTGCTCTCCCCAGGATGGCCCAGTGGGCAGGCCACCCACTGTATGGACTGTATGGACTGTGGCTTTGCTCTCCCCAGGATGGCCCAGTGGACAGGCCACCCACTGTATGGACTGTTTGAACTGTGGCTTTGCTCTCCCCAGGATGGCCCAGTGGGCAGGCCACCCACTGTATGGACTGTATGGACTGTGGCTTTGCTCTCCCCAGGATGGCCCAGTGGGCAGGCCACCCACTGTATGGACTGTATGGACTGTGGCTTTGCTCTCCCCAGGATGGCCCAGTGGGCAGGCCACCCACTGTATGGACTGTATGGACTGTGGCTTTGCTCTCCCCAGGATGGCCCAGTGGGCAGGCCACCCACTGTATGGACTGTATGGACTGTATGGACTGTGGCTTTGCACTCCCCAGGATGGGCCAGTGGTCATGGAGTCCCCTCGTGGATCTGGCGTCGTGTACTCAAGTGGCTGAGGTGCCCCCCCTTCCCTTCCCCCTGAGGTGCCTGTCCTATTTTCTTTCTGATGCCCCTGCAGTGTTCTCTCCGTGGAGTTCTTGTCGTGGGACTGGGCCTTGCCCCTTTGCACAGGACCCCTGTGATCCACGGACAGTGGTTGGACTACATTTAGTAGCTGTATATATTTTGTACATAGTTTATTTATTTATTTGGATTACTGGTGTCCATATTTCAATATATCTGGCCGTTTATGATCTCTTCTTTTGGTCTTTGCATTATTTCGGAGGGGGGTGGTTTGTGGGTTGTGACAGTGATCTGTGGGAATGCATTGATGTGTGTGTTGTAGTGGGTGTGGGTGGGTGGGTGTGTGCCGGTAATCTTTTCCCTCCCCTGTGTCGTAGGTGCAGTACTCACCGATGTCTTCCGCGCCGCCGGGCGTGCTCCTGGTATATGAGGAGGAATAGGAGTGCGGGGATGACCTGTAACTCTGGCTCCATACTGCCGGAATCTCGCGTGGAGTGCGTAGAGGTGAGCGTTTTCCCGTTCGTAGTCTGTTTCCGCCGTGTTCTTATCGGCGGTGCTCCCGCCCCGGAAAAGGTGGCAGATTGGTGGGTCGTAATAGGGTGGGCGGTACTTTGTCTGCCGCCGGGCTGTTGGCGGGAACCGCCGCGCTGTTTGTTTGTACCGCTGTGGCGGTCGGAGTGTTAAGTTGGCGGGCTGTGTTGGCGGTTCCCGCCAGGGTCAGAATGCCATTTTTAATACCGCCGGTCTGTTCGCGGTCCGACCGCCGCCTCTCCGCCGACCGCCAGGGTCAGAATGAGGGCCTTAGTTTCTACATGTGTCTACCTGTTTGCCCCACAAAAAAAGGACAATCAAAGATTGTTAAATACAAATATTGAAAAGTAAATACCATAGCAAATTAAACAGAACAATGAGTGAACTATTTTAAAACATAGTTACAACTGCTGTAGACTACACAATTTTTACAGTCTGGGGACACCTTTAGATATATATAATGCAAACAGAGTGAAAAAAGTGTTTGTGGGGATTTGTTTGTTTCAGACACATTTAACAGCAGCGAATTAATTATTTTAATGTGAATATTCAGATTTCTGTGCAGGAAAGTGAATCATTCTAAAACTGTCTTCTTCAGCAACTTGACTTTCTCTTCATATAAAAGGAAAGAATATCCTGGCATGCCTTTCCTACAAATATGCAAAGATTACCCTCCTTTAGGAATGACATTTTCAACATTAGAAGCTGGCAAACACAAAAGACCCTTGCATGCAAGGTGATCTGTAGTAGCCATGCCTACACCCTCCCCTTGGCCCCTTCAGCTCAAAGAAATGTGAGGTGGCTATCTTTATTAGAAAATGACTGGCATGCAAAGTCCTAAAGATGTGGACCAGATCCTAAAGGGTATCTTTGCAAAGATCTCAACTTTAGACAAAGTTCTAATTATAAGCTCAGTATATGCCCCAGTCTTTCAAAAGTTTCTTGTTTTTCATCTCTAACCAGATTGTTCTTAGAATTTGCCCAAACCCATGTATTGTTGGAAGGGTTCTGGAATCTGGCTGTGGATCTTTTTCTGCATTGCTCTGGATCACCAGACAAACAGGATGCCCAAGATAGGGTGATCCTAAAGGATGTGATAGATCACTCTGGACCAGTAGATAAATGGTGTATCTTTCACCAAGGAGACATGCAATATGGGCACAGGATCAGTCTACATATAAATTAGTCAAAATTGACAAATTTGTGTCAGTTGGCTCCTTAATGTCCAACTTATTTTGCTTTATCGTATTGGGGACAATGGTTGACCACTCACCAATCCTTTTGCTAGACGTTTCGCCTCAGCAAACATTCTATAGGAGGTAGCTAAAGCTACATTAAGAGGTATGGTGATGAGGGACACAGCCCATGTAGATAAAAAACATAGAAAGTTTAGAGTTGTCCAGGGACTGGCACAAAACACATGAAAAGCATCATTTGGCTCAAACACACCTAGCCTAAGAAAATGAAAAATGTGTGCTGAAAACTAATTTATCTTAAAAAATAAATGTATATTACACCGAATGAAGTTGAGGATATTTGAAGACGGAAAAAAGCAGGATTCCTCCCTGTGGCACAACTGCCACACAATCAATTACACTCTTCGATACCAACAAAGACAAACATGAAGTAGGCACTGACATGCTTCATATAATGCAGGCATTCACTGACTTTTTCAAAGCCATATACATATCTGAAGTAATGAATGCAATGGAAGCAGAAGTCCACTTTATGGACTTCCTACCCTTTTGACAACAAAGGGCCTCCTAGAAGGAGAGATCCTCAAAGATGACATAGTGACACTGATCACTGACTTACCCTACAATAAAATGCAGAAAGAGACAAAGGTGGTCATTCCAACATTGGCAGTAAAAGCCACTTACTGCCGTGCAGAAGACCGCCAACACACCGCTGTGGAAGCAGAAATCCGCCACAGCTATTATGACCCACAGCACGGAATCCGCCAAAATTCAGACACCCACACAAGTACGCCACACCAAAGGTCAGTGATACACTGGCGAAAACAAATCCTCCACTGTCACGCCAACAGAAATACGCCCACACTATCACGACACGTCTTTCAACCGCGGTATTACATTGGCGGTACACACTGCCGCGCTCAAAATACACACACATATACAAAACACTACCACATTGGTCAATTCCAAATACACACACCTGATACACATACACACACCACTCCCACACACACAATACAATATAAAACACACACCCACATCACCCACAAACCCCTATGACAACAATTACTGAGAGAAGGCCAGAGAGACACACCACCATCAACAATACTAGCATCCACAGGCACACAACAACATCACCCACATAACTTCTACGCACCTCACACTACACACCACTACATATCAGCACACTTATCACCCCACACACCACCCCACACATCACCTACACCACGCCATGGCAAGGCAAAGACACCCCAGGTTCTCGGAGGAGGAGCTCAGGGTCATGGTGGAGGAAATCGTCCGGGTAGAGCCACAGCTATTCGGAGCACAGGTGCAGCACACCTCCATGGCTAGGAAGATGGAGCCATGGCAAAGAATACTGGACAGGGTCAACGCAGTGGGACAGCACCCAAGAAATCGGGAGGACATCAGGAAGAGGTGGAACAACCTAGGGGGAAGGTGCATTCCGTGGTCTCAAGACATCACCTGTCGGTTCAGCGGACTGACGGCAGACCCCCACCTCCTCCTCCACTACTAACAACATGGGAGGAGCAGGTCTTGGCGAGTCTGCATCCTGAGGGCCTCGCAGGAGTAGGTGGAGGAATGGACTCTGGTAAGTCAATTCTTAACTATTACATCCCCCACCCTACCTGCATGCTATCACATACCCCCCACCCTCACCCTCACCTCATGACTCCAACTCATCACAAATGTCTCAATATCACAAACCACACATCCCAACACCAAGCCATGCATGCAACAACAAAGCATGGACACCCATCACCAATGCATGGCCACTGCACATACCCATACACCCCCCTAAACCACCATCACACAAGGTACCACACAGGAATGCAAGCACTGGGGTACACGGTCACCAACCCATTGCACAAAATGCCACACACAGATGTAATAAACATCCTTTTATACCCCTGCAGGACCCCTACCCAACGTCACTGGACAGGAGGGTTCCCCTTACACAGTCACCCGGCCACCACAGACCTTACCCCCTCTGGAAACACCAGCACAGCACCCACCCAGCGGGCCCATACCTCTGTCCCCAGGACACGTCAATCAGCAGTGTGTCCACCACTACAGGGAACCCAGGATAACCCACCACCCCAACAACAACAGGGACCTGGGGGCAGTGGTAGTGGGCACACGGTCCAGGGGACGGAGGCCCAGGAACACAGGGGAACTGGGAGGGCTGCTGTGCAACAGGGGGCGGACAGGCCCAGGGAACCCACTCTCCATGAGGCCCTTTCCAACATCATGGGAGCCTACCACCACTCCCAGGAGATGAAGGCAACGGTACTGGCCAAGTTTCAGGAGAACCAGCGCCTGCAGGAGGAACAGTATTGAGGCTTCAGGGAGGAACTCATAGCCATCAATTCCACCCTGGGCACCATCGTAGGGGTGCTGAAGGAAGTACTCAACACCAGGACGGACACTGTGGCACTACAAGGGGCCCCTGACACTAGCATGGACGATGAACTGCCCACCACCTCTGCCGGCGCTAGTGGACAGGAGGCACTGCCACAGGACCACCACACCAGCACCCCACCCCCTGCAGAGGGAGAACCACCTCGCAAACGGTCCCTGAGATCCAGGACAAAGACAGAGAACGATGCCAAGACCCCCGCCAAGAAATGAGACCACCCTGATTTGTCATCCTACTGTCCCACTTTGTCACCCTGTCCATCCTTAAACTGCCCCAGCTCCACTTCCTATGCCCATTAGGGCAATGCACCTGTGTGACTAATAGACTGGACTCTGCCATGGACATTCCTCCGCCATCACCCCTCACCATTTTACAACCCCCTCCAATATTGAGCACTTAAATAAACACCCTTAAAGCACAAAACAATCTGGAGATTGTCTGTGATTTCGGAATACTGTATTAGCAGTCACTGTGGCAAAAGCTCTTTCATTTGTAATGACAACATACTTAGGCCACACAACTCTAGTCCATGAGGAATCAAAGCAGATGTCACACTGTGGGACCCACATCTGTGAAATCGTAAGGGAAAGTGACAACTCAGTGACCATACACTGGGTGAAAACGACAGACAGTAGAGAGGTAGTAGTGTTTAAGCACATGTAGTAGGCAGGTCTGTATTCTTACCTGTGTTTCACTGGAAATATTGCTGGATCACTGAGTCCCTGTTGTCCATGTCTTCTTCTTCTGCTTCCTCGTCTTCACTGTCCATAGGCTCCACAGCTGCAACAACACCGCCGTTTGGACCATGCTCCTGCAGAAAAGGCACCTGTCGTTGAAAAGCAAAGTTGTGAAGCATACAGCAGGCCACGATAATCTGGCACACCTTCTTTGGTGAGTAGAATAGGGATCCACCTGTCATATGGAGGCACCTGAACCTGGCCTTCAGGAGGCCGATGGTCCGCTCGATCACCCTCCTAGTTCGCCCATGGGCCTCATTGTAGCGATCCTCTGCCCTTGTCCTGGGATTCCTCACTGGGGTCAGTAGCCATGACAGGTTGGGGTAACCAGATTCACCTGCAAATGGCGAGGGACAACTGTTAGACACACACTAACCTGCAGGGATATCCCCAGACCCACACAACCATTCCCACTGACTTGCTTCCAGGTGCTCACCTAATAGCCACACACGGTGCCTCTGGAGTTGACCCATCACATAAGGGATGCTGCTATTCCGCAGGATGTAGGCGTCATGCACTGAGCCAGGGAACTTGGCATTCACATGGGAGATGTACTGGTCTGCCAAACATACCATCTGTACATTCATAGAATGATAACTCTTCCGGTTTCTGTACACCTGCTCACTCTTGTGGGGGGGACCAAAGCCACATGTGTCCCATCAATGGCACCTATGATGTTGGGGATATGTCCCAGGGTATAGAAATCACCTTTCACTGTAGGCAAATCCTCCACCGGAGGGAAAACGATATAGCTCCGCATGTGTTTCAGCAGGGCAGACAACACTCCGGACAACACATTAGAAAACATAGGCTGGGACATCCCTGATGCAATTGCCACTGTTGTTTGAAATGACCCACTTTCCAGGAAATGGAGCACTGACAGCACCTGCACTTGAAGGGGGATTCCTGTGGGATGGCGGATAGCTGACATCAGGTCTGGCTCCAACTGGGTTCACAGTTCCTGGATTGTGGCACGGTCAAGCCTGTAGATGATGATCACATGTCTTTCCTCCATTGTCGACAGGTCCACCAACGGTCGGTACACCGGAGGATGCCGCCATCTCCTCACATGTCCCAGCGGATGCTGCCTATGAAGGACAACAGCTGCACATAGTCAATCAACTCAGAGGTACGTACCCACAGCTTACACAGAACACCAATCATAATCTAAAAAGTGGCCTGTATGTGTGTTGAGTCTAGGCCTAGGTATATGTGACGCAGTTGAAAATGAAGCCATGTGGGCCCCTGAAATGGCGGCTGCCTGACCTCTAAAGTGGGACAAAGGAATGTGAGGGAACTGTGCTGGCGTTGTACACCGTTGCAGTAGGCGGTCGAAGACCGCGGCGCAATGCTGCATTGGTTAATATTGGACCCTATGGGTCCCAGGAGCCAATGACGATGTACGCCAGCAGTGACGGTACGCACCACCGCGGACGTGACCGACATTTTCTATCTGTTCAATCACTCAATACCTGATCTTCGACAGGAGAGGACCTACACTGCAAGTGCTGCTGTGATCTCGGTCTGGAAGAGACAATGGCTCGAGTGTCTGGGGAAAGGGCCCCTGCCTTCACATCGGAGGAGTTGGAGAAACTCGTGGATGGGGTCCTCCCCCATTACACGCTACTCTACGGTCCTCCAGACAAACAGGTAAGTACACTGGGAGCATGCTGTATGGGCTATGCCTGTGTGGAGAGGTGAGGATGGAAGAAGGAAGGGGGGAGAGTGTGGCGTGCATGAAATGACGGTGAGTGCATGTGCCACATGGCAAGGGTAGGGATGGGGGCCAATGACTGTGATGGTGCAGTTGGTAATAAGTTTCTCTTACCCCTCTTCAAATCATGTAGGTCAGCGCCCACCTGAAAAAATATATTTGGCGTGCCATTGCCAAGGACGTCCGGACCCTGGGGGTCTACCACAGACGGAGCACCCCCTGCTGGAAAAGATGGGAGGACATTCGCCGCTGGAGCAAGAAGACGGCGGAGGCTCAGCTGGGGTTGGCCTCCCAACGTGGGAGGGGTGCCCGTCGCACCATGACCCCCTGATGTTCTGGATCCTGGTGGTGGCGTACTCAGAGTTGGATGGGTGCTTGAGGGCATTACAACAGCCACAAGGGGGTGAGTACACTCTCATTCTGCTGATTTAGCACGCAGTGGAGGTGTCTGGGTGGGGGAGGTGGGCTGTGGGTTTCCCTAGGCCAGGGCGTGTTCCATAGACAAGGTCCCTCCGTAAGGCAGGCCATGTGGCACCCCACCGCACTTCTGTAGAGTGCCAAGTACACCTAGTCATGCCCCTGTGTCATCTATGTGTGCAGATGTCGTCTATAGCCTAATAGGCCATTTCACTGGAATTGAACAGTGGAGCCCAAGAGCGTGGCGTAGTGCAGGGGGCTTGTGTGTCTGTTGTGTCCGCCAACGGTAGCGGTAATGCATGCACTCAGCATGTCTTTCTTCTGTCGTCCCTCCCCTTTTTGTGGTCTCCCTGTTCTTGTGTGCATTAGCATCATCAGGCGGAGGAGCAGTGGCACCGGAGCACAAGGGGGCTGCATCCCACATGGCCATGGAGGGCCACACTATGGAATCGGACTTCACCAGTGGGACGGAGGGTGAGAGGAGCGCCTCGGCGGGGATAGGAGCTGAGACCATCGACACGGACTCGTCCTCTGATTGGAGCTCCCTTGTGGTGGCCACAACATCTGTGCCCCCCATCTACAGGTACAGCCGCCACCCCCCCTTCCAGCACCGCCCTCCCAGCAGCCCCTCAGCCTTTGCCCCGTGCCCGCTCACCCGGGAGGGTGAGCATCACCTTCGCCCCAGGCACCTCAGGCCCTGCCCCTGTCACCCCTGCTGCCCTCAGTGAGGAGGCCATTGACCTCCTCAGGTCCCTCACTGTTGGGTAGTCTACCATTTTGAATGCCATCCAGGGTGTAGAAAGGCAGTTGCAACAAACAAATGCATTCCTGGAGGGCATTCATTCTGGTCAGGTGGCCCTACAGCGAGCTTTTCAGACTCTGGCCTCAGCACTGATGGCAGCCATTGTCCCTGTGTCTAGCCTCCCCCTCCAACTTCCTCCACCCAGACCCAATCCCCTGTACCCCAGCCTCTCCCAAGCACACCTCTAGACCAGCATGCACACACGTCAACACACAAGGGAAGCTCAGGCAAACATAAGCACCACACATCCCACAGGCACTCACGCAAGAATCACACACATGCAGACACACCAACATCCACTCCCTCCACTGTGTCCCTGTCCTCCTCGTCTCCCTCCTCCCTCCCAGTCTCGTCTACACTCACACCTGCATGCACTACCTCTACAGCCACTACTACCATCACCAGCACACCCACCACCACACCCCGCTCACGTGCAGTCCCCACCCCCACTACCATTCACACGTCCCCTGTGTCCTCTCCCAGTGTGTCTGTGACGCCCCCTCCCAAGATACACAAACGCAGGCACACACCCACGCAACAGCCATCCACCTCATGGCAGCCTCCAGCGCATGCACCTTCACCCAAAGTCAGCAAACAACCACCTCCTACAACCACAACGTCTTCCTCCACTCCCAAACCCCCTCCAGCTACCCGTCCCAATGTGTCCAAAAAACTTTTCCTGTCCAACCTTGACCTCTTTCCCACACCTCCCCCACCCCGTCTGTCTCCTAGGTCCTGAACTAGCAGCTCAGCCACAACATCTCTGGGACCAGTGGTGCCTGTAGTCACCGGAATCTGGAGTGTACCAGCCACCAGGGCAGCCAGTGTGGCACGGTGCCACAGCACAAACAGTCCCCCACCTGTGAAGCATCAGAAGTTGGCCAGTGGCTGGCGGGAGAGGGGGAAGACTCTAGCCACCAAAGCCGCTCCCAGGGATCCCGGTGGGAGTGTGGAGTCAGCTGCGACACCTTCCAAGGTGGGGAAGGGCCACAAGAAACCAGGAAAGTCTGGGAAGAGCAGCACGGTGGAGGAGACTGCCATCATCCCCGCTGCCCAGGAGGCCACAGCCGTTATCCCAGCTGACCAGGAGGCCACAGCTGTCATCCCCGTTGACCAGGAGGCCACAACCGTCCTCCCCGCTGACCAGCAGGCCACAGCCTTCATACCCGCTGACACAGAGAGGACCGCCAGCACAAGCCCCGCTGGGCTAGAGAGGACCGCCAGCACAAGCCACGCTGGGCTAGAGAGGACCTCCAGCACAAGCCCCGCTGGGACAGTGAGGACCACCAGCACAAGCCCCACTGGGCTAGAGAGGACCGCCAGCACAAGCCCCGATGGGACAGAGAGGACCCCCAGTACAAGCCCCGCTGGGCCATGAAGGACCGCCTGCAAAGGAGCCCGCCGCTCCAAGCACCGCTGAATAGGGCACCGCCGTCTCAAGCACCGCTGAACAGGGCACCGCCGTCTCAAGTACCGCTGGCCCAAGAGCGCCAAGGGCACTGACGCTACTGAGTCCGTCACAGGCAGAATGAAGCCCTCTGGGCACCATGCCCTCTCCAGAACCAGTGGAGAGATCCATCCACTATCTCTGTCCTTAGCAGGATGAAGCACTCTGGGCACAATGCCCCCTCCAGAACCAGTGGAGAGATCCATCCACTACCTCTGTCCTTAGCAGGATGAAGCACTCTGGACACAATGCCCCCTCCAGAACCAGTGGAGACTGTTATCCACTTGAGAGACTGTGGCTTTGTACTCCCCAGGATTGAACAGTGGGCAACCCACCCACTGTATAGATTTGAGAGACTGAGGCTTTTCACTCCCCAGGATTGTACAGTGGGCAAACCACCCACTGGAGAGACTTGTGAGACTGTGGCTTTGCACTCCCCAGGATGGAACAGTGGGCAAACCACCCATGTAGAGACTTGAGAGACTGTGGCTTTTCACTCCCCATGATTGTACAGTGGGCAAACCACCAACTGGAAAGACTGAGAGACTGTGGCTTTGCACTCCCCAGGATGGAACAGTGGGCAAACCACCCACTGTAGAGACTTGAGAGACTGTGGCTTTGCACTCCCCAGGATTGAACAGTGGGCAAACCACCCACTGTATAGACTTGAGAGACTTTGGCTTTGCACTCCCCAGGATGGAACAGTGGGCAACCCACCCACTGTATAGACTTGAGAGACTGTGGCTTTGCACTCCCCAGGATGGAACAGTGGGCAACCCACCCACTGTATAGACTTGAGAGACTGTGGCTTTGCACTCCCCAGGATGGAACAGTGGGCATGTGGCCCTCTCGTGGATTTGGCGTCGTGTACTCAACCGGCTGAGGTGCCTCCCCTTTCCCTCCCCCTGAGGTGCCTGTTTTCTTGCTCTCTGATGCCCCTACAGTGGTCTCTCCATCATGGTCGGGGATCTTGTGTGGACCCCGCCCATACCGTGTGGGCCCATGTTCCACGGACTTGATTGGAGCACTACCTGGACTACTATGCTTGGTGTATATTTTGTTAATGGTGTATATATTTATTTTTGCCTACTTGCTTTTAATATATTACAATGGTTACACTCATTTTCTTTTGTCTTTGTATTCTTCCGGGGGGGTTGGGGGGTGTAACTATAATGTATCATGATGTATTATTAGTGTGTGTTGTTGTGGGTGAGGGTGGGGGTGTTGCGTGTGTGTGTCCCTGTTTTTTCCTTCCCCCCTCCCCTGTGTCGTAGGTGCAGTACTCACTGTGGTCTTCGCTGCTGGCGTTCGGGCTCCTGGTAGAGGAGCAGGAAGACTATCGCAGGGAGAATTTGGAGTTCCGGCTCCATGGTTCCTAGTTCCTCGTGGGGTGTGTAGAGGTGAGCTGTTTCCCTTCGGAATCCTGTTTCCGCCGTGTTTTTATCCGCGGTGAATCCGCCCCGTAAAAGGTGGCGGATTGGTAGGTTGTGATACTGTGGGCGGTACTTTGTCCTCCGCCTGTCTGTTGGCAGTGACCGATGCGCTGTTTGTTTGTACCACCGTGGTGGTCGGAGTGTTAAAGTGGCCGTCTTTGTTGGCGGTTTCCGCCACGGTCGTAATTGCAAAATTTTTACTGCTGGCCTGTTGGCATTCTTACCGCCACTTTAACACCGACCGCCAGGGTTGTAACGACTACCAATTTCTCTGTGGAATTTTACAAATTGATAAACCAACCTTTATGTCAGTGCTTTACACTGCTGGGAAACAAAACTAACAGAACACTAACTGCCCCCTTCCAAAATGCCCTTAGCTCATTGATTCCCAATCCTGTAAAAGACCTAATTCACTGGACCAGTTTCTGGCCTCTCTCGTTGATTAACATAGGCATTACAATCAATGTGCTGGTAAATACACTATTCAAAATAATTCACATTTTAATGCATGACCATCAAGTAAGCCTTATACCAAGGGAGAGCCTTGGTCCCCTGCTCTGTCTCCCTTAAAAATCCCCAAAAGAGGATATAGTGATCTCCCTTGATGCAGGAAAGAGAAGAAAGTGTGGAGATGTTATTTATTTAGAACTCAGGAGACAACTTGACTAGGATTGGGGCTTAGAGAGTTGCTGCCTGAATGCCACTTCTGTTTGTCTTGGCCCCAGGACCACTGTTTTCAGGTGTGGTGGACATAAAAGGTACTCTACTTAAAAAGGTTGACAATATTTCACACTTTTTTTAGAAGTCAAGAACTCCATCTAACACTTACTATCACAAATCACAGCAGAGTCTGCTTTCTTAGGGGCTACAGGGGCTAAAGTAACCTGGAAGAAATGTGAGGTCCTCCCCTTGTGTAGAGTTACAACTATGACCATTAAGGAGGATTTCAAGTAGGTGCTGGAATAGCTCGAATATTTAGAAATTTTACAGAAGAGAGGTATAATGTACATGGTAGTGGATAACTTACTCCCACTGATAGCAAAATTTCCAAACACTTTTCCCTATAGTCCTTTCTCTATCTCTCCCTTTAGATCATCAAAATTACAGCGGTCACTAGTTTTAATTACTTATTAGGTATATCCTCATTCAAAATCCAGAGAAAGCTCTTTACAGTAATTGCGGAGACATCTTCTCCTTTATCTGTGGCTCAGTGAAAATGTGCCCTAAAACTAGCAAATTAGATGCGGATACTCAGTGTGGTGGAGCAGATTACTACATATTTAACTCTACTACCTGACCTATCAACTGTCTTAATTTGCAAATGTTTATGCTACCTCTCAAGACATTCCACTGCGGGTTAAGAGAGAATGGTCTTCACTACAACATCTGATTGGTGTCAAGATACATTGTCAGGTCAGACGAACGGGGTTTTGAGATACATTATCAGATTAGACAACAGGGTATCCAGCACTCAATTCTATATTTCAATCCACTCCTGTCGCATGGATGACAATTCATAAAAAAATTAAATGATCTATCTGATCCACACCTCAGCTTCTCTTTGGGAAAATCCTGGCCTTTTATTAGACACAGTTAATGTAGACTGTATTCTCGGCTACAGCAAGCATACTTATAATTAAAAACATGGTAATATCGGGTTGGATCAATTTGCTCAAGAACCTCCACAATAGCTATAACCTGAAACTTACACAGCAATGGACACAAAGACAAAGACTAAAGATTCATGATGCAAGGGCCTGCGTCGGTGAAGTTTCACACATCGGCGGTTATGATGCAGGCTGCAAGGTCAATGCAGAGTCCTTTGTGTTGGGGAGGACATGGGTCATTTCTGCTGGGTCCACAGATGGCTGGCAGGGCACCTTCAGGCCCACCTTCAAGGGTCCAGGACTTGGGTGGCACCACTTGGCATGGTAGGACTCACATATGGCAGAGTCTAAGTGCTGGATTCAAGGTTGTTGGAACCTTCTATCATTGATGCTCTGGTGAGGAGGACGTCCAACTAGTCCTTGAAGTCACTTTGGGGTGCTGGATTCAACATATGAAGGTCCAGTCCTTCTCAGCCAGGCAAGAGGGCATCAGGTCAGCACAGCACGGGAACAGTTCCTTTAATGCAGAAGTCCTGCAGATGACAGTCCTTTCAGTAGCAGAGCAGATCTTCATCCTGGCAGAGTATCCACAGGTCAGGAAGTGCACTGAAGAGGTGGTGTCTAAGGTCCAATATTTATACCTTGTGACCATCAAGTTTCTAGAAATTCTGTTTGAAATGCACAAGCTTCAACTCGAAAGCCTGTGGCCTTGCACTCCCCTGGACCAAGGACAGGGCATGTTGCCTCTTCCAGAACCAGTGAGGTATTCCCCCACTTGAGAGACTGTGGCCTTGAACTCATTAGGACAAAGCACAGGGCATGTTGTCCCCTCCAGAACCAGTGGTGAAGACACCCACTCCAGAGACTGTTGCCTTGCACTCCCCAGGACAAAGCAGAGGACATGTTGCCCTCTCCAGAACCAGTGGGGTATTCACCCACTTGAGAGACTGTGGCCTTGCACTCCCTAGGAAAAAGCACAGGGCATGTTGCCCCCTCTAGAACCAATGGGGTATTCACCCACTTGAGAGACTGTGGCCTTGCACTCCCATGGACAAAGCACAGGGCACATTGCCTGCTCCAGAACCAGTGGTCTTGTTTCTGCATCCGGCTGAGGTGCCCCCCATATCCTTGGGGTGACTGCCTATTTGGCAACTGATGCCCCTGCAGTGTTCTTCCCATATTGATGAAGGAATCGACTGGGTCCTTGGACTTTGCCCTGTGGCCACATGGCCCCTGTGAACTATGGACTGGGCAGTATCCCTTTATTTTACATTTGTACATAGCTGTTGCATTGCCATATCGACTTATGATTTTTGATGTTGATCTTATTACAATCCCTGTAGTCAATTCCTGTTGTCCTTGCATTATTTTGCCAATTATCATGGACAAATTGATTATCTTGTGCAGCTGGTTGTGTGTATGATGTGTGTGTGTGGGGTGTGTGTTGTGAGTGTCACTCTTGTTTTCCTCCCTCCCTCCCTTGTGTTGTCTGAATTCACTGACGTCGTCTTCGCTGGCGTTGTTGTTCATGGTGGAGCATGGCGTAGAAGATCATCAGGAATACATGCAGTTCTGGTTCCATGGCGGCATGGTTCTTCCCTGTGTCTCCAATGGTGAGTCCTTTGACTTTTGTGCTCTGTTTCCGCAAGGCTTATGATGGCGTTGGTACAGCCCCAGAAAAGGTGGCGGATTGTAGCGTCATTATATGGTGGGCAGAACTTTGTCTTCTGCCTCGCTGTAGGAGGCTACCGCCGTGGTGACTGTTATTTCCGCCCTGGCGGACGATGTGGTACATTGGCTGTCTTTCAGAGATATCATTGCCATGGTCATATTTTGGCGGTACTTACCGCCAGCCTGCTGGTGGTATTACAGGCACTTTATCTCCCACCGCCAGGGCTGTAATGAGGACCATAATGTGAGGCTCTAAATTGAAACTCTTCAGTGTGTGAAATATACTTTTTTGAATTTTAAAAACACCTTATCACATTCTAACATTAGGTTTGCTCCATGATCTACATGTCAAATATTTTCAAGACTTGACTTGTGGATGTGCTCCTGGAGCTAGAGACAACACTTGGCTCAGCTCTCCCTATTAATTTGTTGGCTCACCCACTTCTCATTAGACAAGCTTTGGCAAAGCAAATACGCCTTGCCAATGTGGGATCTATTGGCTTTAGCAATGTTTTTTTAGGTCTGTTGTATGGTATGGTATGGCCTGTCACTGTATTGGATGGTATGATATGATGTGGTGTGGCTTGTCGTATAGTATAGTATGTTATGGTGTGGTCTGTGATATATTGTGGTGTGGTGTGGCCTGTTGTTGTATAGCAATTGTATTGGTTTAAGTCTGTAGATGAAATTTAGTATTGAATTTATCCTTGTAAGATATTTTTGTACTGTTACAACTGAGTAAGTTACAATGTTTGCTGGTTATCCACATATTGAACTGTTTAAGCAAACAATGTGGGGCATGGTCAATGATTATGAAAGTGCTACCTGCCAAATAACAATGTAGATATAAAGCTTTTAAAGTTTCTTTTGAGTTCTGAAAGTCTTACCATTTATCCTCAGTGTAGTCATGCTGGACCATCAGTTTTCATTGTAGTTTTAGTGCTTCTAGCTGTGAGCTGGAAAATGTGTCTTGGATAATGGTTTGATATAGCGGCATAACTTTTCCGCAGTGTTGATTCAATGTCAGGATAAACATCAGTACTGGGGAGATGGCAAGTACAATCTAGTCCATGACTAATGTTTTCCTCAACAAAACGCAAACCTGTGATGGATGGAATGCCTGAATTCATCTCAGTCACTGGTAATTATACGTGCTGCATCCCAGTCTATCTGTATTTGCACACCATACCACCTCAGTTTAGACCCAGTAAAATGCAAATAAGTTGTGTCCCTCCAGCAATCAAAACAGTCCATTCTGAACTGCCAGGCTAGGTCCTACCTGAACTGGAACACTAGCAGCATAAAACCAGTTTTGCCCCAATTGGGGCTGTTCCGTCTGGTGTAGCTTGGTTCCATTGACACAGTGAGCACAGGACCCACTTCTGGATATACTCGTTGCACTGAAGTACACAAATAGGTGATGGAAGGAATGTGTTAGACCTGTCAGCCTCACAGTGCTCTTCCATCAAAGTTTTTGCTTACTGTCCCTTATTTTTGCTGGTCTCTTTTTTGCTGGCCTTAGGTCTCTGCACATCTTACCAGTGCTAACCAGCACTGTTGCTCACTCTTTAAAACAACCCAGAGGGCAGGGTGCAGTGTATTTAAAAAGTAGTACATGTACTTTTTAGTTTTACATGTCTTAGTAGTGAAAAACTCATAATAGCTTTTCACTAGTGCAAGGTCTACCTCTCCCATAGGCTAATATTAGAATTATCCTACTACTTCTAAGAAGTGATCATTTTGAAAAGGGAGCAGGTACCCAGTTCACGTTTGGAGTCTTTGGAATTGTAATAAAAAATCCTGTCTCATGGTGAAGTCGGATTTTAAATTACCATTTCAAAAATGCCATTTTTAGAAAGTTGGCATTTTCATACCTTGGCCATTTACTGCCTTCAGCTGGTCTCTGGTCCACATGATGGATAAAGCTGTCAGTTGGGCTTTGTATAGTTCCTCTAGACATCCACATATGACAGATGGCTTAGATGTGCCTGCATGGGCTATCACTGGCAGGATGGGAGGGTGGAACTAGGCACAGCCCTATCTGCACTTGAATAGGCTCTGTCGTGCCTCTTCACAAATGGCTGCATATCCCCTGTAGTTATTTGGGATCTAGAGCAGGAATCTGGTTCTGGAGGAGGCATTATGCCCTGTGCTTTGTCCTGGGGAATGCAAGGTCACAGTCTCTTGAGTGGATGAATACCCCACCGGTTCTGGAGGGGGCAACATGCCCTGTGCTTGGTCCTGAGGAGTGCAATGCCACAGTCTCTGGAGTGGGTGGGGGCAGGCCACACAGCAGCCCATGGAGGCTGGACTATATGGCTTTCGCCAGCAGTGACAGTGCACTGTAGTGGTAGTTGTGGGAGGCTCCTGCTCAGCCCCTGCACCCTCTGATGGCTGCACTGTGGTGGTGGTTGTGGGAGGCTCCTGCTCAGTCCCTGCACCCTCTTATGACTGCACTGTGGTGGTGGTTACGGGAGGCTCCTGCTTAGCCCCTGCACTCTCTCATGGCTGCACAGGGTGCAGACTCCTTCCCCTTCTTTGTGGCTGGTGCAGGCTCCTTCTCCTTCAATATTTGTGGCCTGGAATCCTTTCCACCACGAGTAGGCGCTACTAAAACTAGGCTCCTTGACTGTTTGGCTGAGGTGCTTGGCTGGGTCCTTGATACCCTGGCTATACATGCTGGATGGGGGGAGGGGTAGGGAAGAGGTCAATCTGGGAAAGGAAAAGTTTTTAGGGACATTGGGGTGGGAAGAGGGAGGAGTAATGGGAGTAGAGGTTGAGGGATTGGTTGTTGGAGGTGTTTGTCTGCTGGATTTGGGTGCAGGTGCATGGGTTGTATGTTGTTGTGAGGTGGATGGCTGTTGGGTGTCTGAGAGCTTGCGTTTGTGTACTTTAGGGGGGGGGAGACACGGTGGGTGAGGACATGGATGTTGTGGAGGTATCTGCCAGTGAAGTGTGTGTTCTGCTTGGTGTGGCCATGATGCAGGTAGTAGATGATAATGTAGTGCATGCAGGTGCAAGTGTGGACGTAACTAGGTGAGAGATGGAGGAGGAGGAGGGGGAGACAGTGGAAATAGTGGATGTTGTGTCTGCAACTGGATGGTGTTTGTGTGAGTGCCTGTGGGATGAAGTGTGGTGCTTGTGTTTGCCTGTGACACTCTTGGGAGTTGTCTTGTGTGCATGCTCATCTGGCTGTGTGCTTGGGATGGGTTCGGGGTTGAGGAGAATGGGACTGGGAAGTGGAAGTTGGACGGGCGATGGTTGAAACAGGAAGAACGGCTGCCATCAGAGAGGAGGCCAGAGCATGGATCGATCTCTGTTGGGCCACAAATCCACAGTGAATGCATTAGATTGCTGCATCTGGGCTGCCAGCCCCTGGATGTCACTCACAATGGTTTACTGCCCTACAGAGATGGATCTCAGGAGGTCAATAGCCTCCTCACTCAGGGCAGCAGGGCTCACTGGGACAGGGCCTGACGTGCCTAGGGCCAAGGAGATGCCCACCCTCCTGGGTGCGTGGACACGGGCAACTCGCTGAGGGGCTGCTAGGAGGGCAGTGCTGGTACGGGGGTGGTAGCTGTACCTGTAGTTGGAGTGGTCACAGAGGTGTCTACCACCACCAGAGAGCTCCCATCGGAGGAGGTATCTAAGCCTGTGTTGTTCTCTCCAGTCTCCGCCTTGGTGCTCCCCTCACCCTCCGTCCCACTGGTCTACTCAGCATCAGTAGACTCTGCCTCCAGGGTCCTGTGCGATGCAGCTCCCTCTGTCGCTGGTGCCTCTGCTCCTCCGCCAGATGATGCTAATGCACATAAGGACAGGATGACAAAACAAGAAAAGGGAGAGAGAGACAAAGGATACACGGGGTCAATGACTGCTCCAACTCCACCGTTGGCGTGCACAGCACCCTCACACACAGGGAACAGGTCTACACACTATGCATTGCACTACCAGTGATAATGCTAGCCACCAAGGCATGAGGAGGAGCACACACCACCAACTGCAGCACACCTGGGACCCACGCAGCCCTGACCAGTAGTGGATGCTAACAAGCTAGGTAGGGCAGTATTTCCCCTTCAGACCCTTACCCACTAGAGGACCAATGCTGCTATGTCTGGCCTGGCCTAGGAGCACCTACTGACACACAACCACCACCCGGATACCACACCACCAGCCGTAAGTTGTAATGATAGCCACTGTACTCACCCCCTTGTGGCTGCTGTGATGCCCTCAAGCGCCCATCCAGCTCTGCATAGGCCACCGCCAGTATGTGGGCCATCAGGGTGTTCAGGGTCCGACGGGCACCCCTTCCTCATTGGGAGGGCCATGCCCATCTGGGCATGTGGTCTTCCGTGCCAGGCGTCTCAGGTCCTCCCACCTTTTCCGACAGTGGGTGCTCCTCCTGCCATGAACCCCCAGGGTCCACACCTCCTTGGCGATGGAACACCATAAACCCTTCTTTTGATGGGCGCTGACCTGCAGAGGCAATACAGACAGGAGAACAGAGAAACAGTCCAGCCAGTAACACGAATGGTCCACCATACCCATTTCGATCACCATTGGCACACACATAGCCCAGCACACGTGTACACCACCATGAGGATATCCACCCTCCTTACCCGATGCCTTCACACACAACTCCATGCATTCATGCCACATGCATCGTGCCCACAGTGTACTCACCTGTTGGTCTGGAGGTCCATACAGCAGTCTGTACTGGGATGGGACCCCATCCACCAGTCTCTCCAACTCCTCAGAAGTGAAGGCTAGTGCCCTTTCCCTGGTCACACAGGCCATGGTAGGTTCCAGACACAGAGCAGCACATGCAGTGTAGGTCCTCTCCTATGGAAGGTCAGGAAACAAGTGAGGAATCAGTTAGAAAATGGCAGTTACATCCGCGGCGGTGCATACCGTCACTGCTGGTGTAGATCACCATTGGCCACTGTACCCCATAGGGCCCAATTATAACCAATGAGGAGTTGCACAGCGGTTCCCGAGCGCCTACCACCACGGCGCACAGCGTCAACGGCATTACCTCACTTCCACCTGTCCCTCCACACAGGACAGGCGTGGGGGACAGGCCTATGGAATAATGCTGTGTCAGAGGATAATTAGGCACATACTTGACAAGTTGCACTTTCCCATTCCATGTTTACTGATTGCTGACTACTGTTGTGACTCCATTGTTCAGTTTGTGACAGCCTCCTCACTCTTTTGTACCTTAGATACCTACCACTGTGGATGGATAGGAGATGGAGACATACCCCCGTGTACAGACCCCTGGTGGACTTGGCTGCACTGGAAGACATGCACATTATCCTCACCTATAGACTGGACAGGGCCACAATCACAGAGCTGTGTGCCCAATTGGAGCCTGAAACGATATCTGCTATCCGTCAGCCTACTGGGATCCCACCTCTTGTGCAAGTGCTATCAGTTCTCCATTTCCTGGCAACTGGTTCTTTCCAAGTGACAGTGGGCTTGGCAGCAGGAATGTGACAGCCAATGTTCTCAATAGTGCTGACAAGAGTGCTGTCTGCCCTGATAAAACACATGTGCAGTTACACTGCATTCCCCCAGGTTGAGGATTTGGCCACTGTGAAGGCCGGGTTTTAAGAAATGGGACATATCCCCAATATGATAGGTGCGATTGACGGAACACATTTTGCATTTGTGCCCCCGCCAGATTGAACAGGTGTTCAGGAATCGTAAGAGTTTCCACTCCATAAATGTGCAGATTGTGTGCTTGACGGACCATTACATCTCCCATGTCAATGCTAAATATCCAGGGTCGGTACATGATGCCTTTGTCCTGAGGAATAGCAGCATCCCAAATGTGTTGGCCCAACTTCAGAGGCACAGGGTGTGGGCAATAGGTGAGCCTTGGTTCCCACCCAGTATATGTTGGTGTATGCCTATGGTGTTGGTCATATAGGATAGTGTGTGGCTAAATGTTGTCCCTCAATATTTGCAGGTTACTCTGGTTACCCAAACCTATCATGACTGCCAGCCCCTGTGGGGAATGCCAGGACAAGGGCAGAAGAACGTTATAATGAGGCACATGGGCGAACAAGAAGGATCATTGAAAGGACTTTTGGCCTCCTGAAGGCCAGGTTCCGGTGCCTCCATCTAGTAGGTGGATCCCTGTGCTATTCACCCAAGAAGGTCTGCCAGATAGTCGTGGCATACTGCTTGTTTCACAACCTGGCCCTCAGACGCTATGTACCTTTTTTGCAAGAGGAGGAGACCAGAGATGTCCCTGTGGCAGGAGTGGACCCTGTGGACAGTAAGAATGAGGAGGCAGAGGATGAGGATGTGGACAACAGAACATCTGTGATCCGTCAGTACTTCCAATGACACACAGGTGAGACAGTGCAACTTTACATTTCAGTTACTTTGGTTGTATTCTGTGTGGCATTGGCATGCTGGTATTTCCCACTTCTATGCCCGCTTGCTGTTATCTCTGGCAATTCATTTTGCAGATATTGGTGATTTGACAAATACTCCTGGTGTGATCACAACAGCCAGCTACAGGTCATTGATTCCATGCTCATTCTATGTACAATTCATTTGCAATGGTTGTAGCTGTTTCAATCACTATATTTTTTAAATACATGACATGCTTAAAATTGATTTACGTCGGAGGGTGTTTATTGTAGTACTAATATATAGAGGGGGAAGTGCAATGGGTTGGGTGATGATGGAAGAAAGTCCAGGGTATTGTTCCAGTCTGTTCGATACTGTCCCTTCTGCAGCCGCCTGTTCTCCTGCACATTGTCTAGGATCTGGCTCATTGTGTCCTGGGAATGTTGATGGGCTCCCACGATCTCAGAGAGCGCCTCCTGGAGAGTCAGTTCCTGGGTCCTGTCCTCCCCCTGGTGCACAGCAATCCTCCCAGTTTCCCTGTTGGACTGTGCCTCTGTCTCCTGAACCGTGTGCCCACTGCCACTGACCGCAGGTCCCTGATTGTCTTGTGTGCGAAGTGTGGGCTGAGGTCCCTGTACAGGTGGGCACACTGCTGATTGACATGATTTGGGGACAGAGGTTTGGGTACGCTCAGTGGGTGCTGTGGTTTTGTTTCCTTATGGGGGAGGCTCTGTGGTAGTCTGTGACTGGGCTTGGGTAACCGGCTGTCCAGTGGACCCTGATGGGCCAGGTAGATTGTCCAGATGCTGAAGACCAGAGTTACTGTAATCACTGTGGGCCCTTCTGTTGGGGGACTGGATAGTGCTGGCACCTCCTCTCCAGTGACATCGGCAGGGGTACCTGTGGGGATGTAAATGATGTATTATGGTTCATGTCTATGACATATTGTAAATCCCTGGCTTCCCCTCTATGGTTGGTGTTGTCCTGCCAGATTTTACTTGTGTATGTTGATGTATGGTGGGATTGTTAGTTTCCCTATGCTGTGCATGCTTTAGTGATGAGTGTCCATGCAGGATTAGGAGGGGTGTTCATGCATTGGTACGGCATGCAGGGCTTGGCATTGGGATTAGTGAGATATGATGGTGGAGTGTGTGGGAGTGGAGTGATAGGAGTGAGGGTGAGGGTATGTGATGGCATGCAGATAATTGATGTAAGTTGACTCACCAGAGTTCAGTCCTCCTCCGACTTCAGCCAGGCCCTCAGTATGCAGTATTGCCAAGACTTGCTACTCCGATGCTGTGAGTTGTGGGGGAGGAGGTGGGGGTCCACTGCCAGTCCTCTGTATAGCGAGCAGGTGTCTTGCTACTATGGAACGTACCTTCCCCCGTAGGTCATTCCACCTCTTCCTGATGTCGTCCCTTGTTCTTGGGTACTGTTCCACGGCATTGACCCTGTCAAAGATTCTCTGCCATAGCTCCATCTTCCTGGCTATTGATATTTGCTGCACCTGTGCTCCAAATAGCTGTGGCTCTACCCTGACGATTTACTCCACCATGACCCTTAACTCTTACTCAGTGAAACGGGGGTGCCTTTGTGGTGCCATGGGTGTTATGTGATGTGTGTTGGTGTTTGGGGTAATGTGGTTGGGTGTGTGATGTGGGGTGCGTGAGAGATGTATGGGTGTATGTGGTGTGTGTGTCTAGTTGTCGCAGTGGTCTTGGTGTCAGTCTGGTGGCGCTTCTTGGTATCCATAAAGGGTTGTGGGTACTGTGTGTGTGTGTTTTATAGTGGTGTGGGTGTGTTGGTGTGGGTTGTGTATGGGTGTCAGGTGTGTGTTGTTTGAATTCTCCAATGTGGTGTTGTTTTGTCTGTGGGTGTCCATTGTGAGCACAGCAGTATGTACCGCCAATAGTTTACCGCTGTTGAAAGTCCACTGTGGTGATTCGTGGGTTATAATGTGATAGTTGTTGTCCTGTTGGCGTAACGGTGTGGGTTTTGATACCGCCACTTTATCACTGACGTTTGTTCTGGCGGATTTGTGCATGTGGATGTATTCTGTTGGATTGCTGTGTGTGTGTCATAATATGGTGAACGGATATCTGCCGCCACAGCAGCAAGTTGGCGGCCGTCAGTGTGGTGGTGAGCTGGTATTTACCGCCAGAGTCATAATGAGGGTCTATATGTCTTGAATGGGAAGTATTTATTAAAGGTGAAAATTTTCAAGCAAGAGCGAAGAAACACACATTCCTGTCCTGCCCTGAGGATAATGCTATTAGTAAATTAAGATAAAAGTGTACACTATGGGGCACATTTACAAGAGGCTTGTGCTCCCGGAACATCACTTTTTGTGACCCTCTGGTGATGCAAGCTTTTCAACCATGATAGAGCGTTCCTCCCCAATAATTTACCTGTATTTGGACGCTCTTTAGGCCGATGAATCTTTTGGCTAAGTGGGACTCTCTTCACCCGAGATCAGTCAATTTAATCAGATCAGTAATCAATAACGAACATAAGCAATACCCTGATCAACATAACACTTAACAATTAATCCAGATTACATTTCGGCGAACCCTGACCTTTCGGTCATGAATGACCACACCAGTTTATTCAAAGTTAATGAATTTATTTCCCTATATTAACAAAGCTAGCACAATATAGATGTGTCTCAACACCAAATGATAAACATAAATGAACATTAATAGCTGTCCATAACGACGAAACAGATGCAATCTATGCAGCATTTGAATAACAAGGCATTCGATGATAGCAATGCAAATCACTAAAACTATAATCTGTAATGAGCTAATTGCATACATTTAGTCAGCATAACAAGGTCTCAACTTGCATCGTGCAACAAAAGGAATCCTCATCTAACCTCAAATTAGCATCGGCATGTGGGACTTCATGCAAAAACAATTTAGCAACATTAATTTAGAAAACTCCTAGCTAGGACTCTTATCAAAAATCAGCAGTTGGTCACCTAAAAGAAACACAATGCAATTGTACAATTTCCTTTCATATTTACCAATTACAATCAGCATTCAAGGAAGTCTTCGTCTCACAGGTACCGTTTCTCGATCAGCATGGGACGGGGCAAAGGGGCAGGGGTGAACGGGGCAATTGCCTCACGGCGGCAAGATAAAACTACTACTTCATGCAAAGGGATCAAAGTTAAAGTCTCTAGGGCAAGAATCATTTAAGTCTCTTTCTCTCGATTAGAGAAAGCATCAAAGTCTCTTTCAAAATGGCGTCGCAGCAAGGTGGGCCATAATAGCTGCAAAGTCTACAAAATGGCGGGATGTCCAATAATGGCCGCAATGGCTCGTAATGGCTGCAAAAGGCGGGTAATAGCTACTTTCTTCTTGTGCACCTGGTTTAAATAGACAACAGTTCAAATCCAGTAGGGTCTTCCATTGGAGGGTTCATAGGTTGGCTTCAAATTGTCCAATCAAAAACAACAGTTCTCAAGCTTTTACTTAACCACTTCGCTGCCAGGCCTTTTCCCCCTCCTGTGCCAGGCCTTTTTTTGCCTATTTGGGGCAGTTTGCGCTTAGGCCCGCATAACTTTTTGTCCACATAAGCTAACCAAGCCAAATTTGCGTCCTTTTTTTCCAACATCCTAGGGATTCTGGAGGTACCCAGACTTTGTGGGTTCCCCTGAAAGAGGCCAAGAAATTGGACAAAATACAGGGAAAATTTTGTTTTTTTCAAAAAAATTGGAAAAAGTGGCTGCAGAAGAAGGCTTGTGGTTTTTCCCCTGAAAATGGCATCAACAAAGGGTTTGCGGTGCTAAACTCAGCAGCTTCCCAGCTTTCAGGAACAGGCAGACTTGAATCCGAAAACCCAATTTTTCAACACAATTTTGGCATTTTACTGGGGCATACCCCATTTGTGCAATTTTTTGTGCTTTCAGCCTCCTTCCAGTCAGTGACAGGAATGGTCATGAAACCAATGCTGGATCCCAGAAACCTAAACATTTCTGAAAAGTAGACAAAATTCTGAATTCAGCAAGGGGTCATTTGTGTAGATCCTACAAGGGTTTCCTACAGAAAATAACAGCTGAAAAAGAAAAATATTGAAATTGAGGTGAAAAAAACATCAATTTTTCTCTACTTTTTACTCTGTAACTTTTCCCTGCAATGTCAGATTATCGAAAGCAATATACCGTTACGTCTGCTGGACTCCTCTGGTTGCGGGGATATAGGGTTTGTAGGTTCATTAAGAACCCGAGGAACCCAGAGCCAATAAATGAGCTGCACCCTGCAGTGCGTTTTCATTCTATACCGGGTATACAGTAATTCATTTGCTGAAATATAAGGAGTAAAAAATAGCTATCAAGAAAACCTTTGCATTTCCAAAAAGGGCACAAGATAAGGTGTTGAGGAGCAGTGGTTATTTGCACATCTCTGAATTCCGGGGTGACCATAGTAGCACGTGAATTACATGGAATTTCTCAAATAGATGTCTTTTTTACACACACCCCTATATTTGGAAGGAATAAATGTAGAGAAAGACAAGGGGCAATAACACTTGTTTTGCTATTCTATGTTCCCCCAAGTCTCCCGATAAAAATGATACCTCACTTGTTTGGGTAGGCCTAGCGCCCGCGACAGGATATGCCCCAAAACACAACGTGGACACATCACAGAAAACAGAGCTGTTTTTAGCAAAGTGACTACCTGTAGATTTTGGCCTCTAGCTCAGCCGCCACCTAGGGAAACCTACCAAACCTGTGCATTTCTGAAAACTAGAGACCTAGGGGAATACAAGGAGGGGTGACTTGTGTGGCTCGGACCAGGTTCTGTTACCCAGAATCCTTTGCAAACCTCAAAATTTGGCTAAAAAAACACATGTTCCTCACATTTCTGTGGCAGAAAGTTCTGGAATCTGAGAGGAGCAACAAATTTCCTTCCACCCAGCATTCCCCCACGTCTCCCGATAAAAATGATACCTCACTTGTGTGGGTAGGCCTAGCGCCCGCGACAGGATATGCCCCAAAACACAACCTGGACACATCACAGAAAACAGAGCTGTTTTTAGCAAAGTGACTACCTGTAGATTTTGGCCTCTAGCTCAGCCGCCTCCTAGGGAAACCTACCAAACCTGTGCATTTCTGAAAACTAGAGACCTAGGGGAATCCAAGGAGGGGTGACTTGTGTGGCTCGGACCAGGTTCGGTTACCCAGAATCCTTTGCAAACCTCAAAATTTGCCTAAAAAACACATGTTCCTCACATTTCTGTGGCAGAAAGTTCTGGAATCTGAGAGGAGCCACAAATTTCCTTCCACCTAGCGTTACCCCACGTCTCCCGATAAAAATGATACCTCACTTGTGTGGGTAGGCCTAGCGCCCGCGACAGGATATGCCCCAAAACACAATGTGGACACATCCTAAATTTTGGAAAAAAACAGAGGTGTTTTTTGCGAAGTGCCTACCTGTAGATTTTGGCCTCTAGCTCAGCCGGCACCTAGGGAAACCTACCAAACCTGTGCATTTCTGAAAACTAGAGACCTAGGGGAATCCAAGGAGGGGTGACTTGCGGGGCTCGGACCAGGTTCTGTTACCCAGAATCCTTTGCAAACCTAAAAATTTGGCTAAAAATACACATGTTATTCACATTTCTGTGGCAGAAAGTTCTGGAATCTGAGAGGAGCTACAAATTTCCTTCCACCCAGCGTTCCCCCAAGTCTCCCGATAAAAATGATACCTCACTTGCGTGGGTAGGCCTAGCGCCGGCGACAGGAAACACCCCAAAGCGCAACGTGGACACATCCTAAATTTTGGAAAAAAACAGAGGTGTTTTTTGCGAAGTGCCTACCTGTAGATTTTGGCCTCTAGCTCAGCCGGCACCTAGGGAAACCTACCAAACCTGTGCATTTCTGAAAACTAGAGACCTAGGGGAATCCAAGGAGGGGTGACTTGCGGGGCTCGGACCAGGTTCTGTTACCCAGAATCCTTTGCAAACCTCAAAATGTGGCTAAAAATACACATGTTACTCACATTTCTGTGGCAGAAAGTTCTGGAATCTGAGAGGAGCCACAAATTTCCTTCTACCCAGCGTTCCCCCAAGTCTCCCGATAAAAATGATACATCACTTGTGTGGGTAGGACTAGCGCCCACGAAAGGAAAGGGCCCAAAACACAACGTGGACACATCACATTTTTTTATAAAAAGCATTGCCTACCTGTGGATTTTGGCCTGTAGCTCAGCTGACACCTGAGGAAACCTAGCAAACCAGTGCATTTTTGAAAACTAGAAACCCAGGGGAATCCAAGATGGGGTGACTTGCGGGGCTCTGACCAGGTTATGTTACCCAGAATCCTTTGCAAACATCAAAATTTGGCCCAAAAAACACTTTTTCCTCTCATTTCGGTGACAGAAAGTTCTGGAATCTGAGAGGAGCCACAAATTTCCTTCCACCCAGCGTTCCCCTAAGTCTCTCGATAAAAATGGTTCAATCACGTCTGTGGGTAGGCCTAGCGCCCACAAAAGGAAATGCCCCAAAACACAACGTGGACACAACATATTTTTTCACAGAAAACAGAGGTGTTTTTTGCAAGGTGCCTACCTGTGGTGTTTGGCCTGTAGCTCAGCCGGCCCCAGGGGGGGGGGGCAGAAATGCCCTAAAATAAATTTGCCCCCCCAACCCCCACCCTCCCCCGCCGGGAGCGACCCTTGCCTACGGGGTCGCTCCCCCTGCGTGACATTGGCACCAAAAAACAAATCCGCGGTGCCTAGTGGTTTCTGCCCCCTTGGGGGCAGGTTGACCTAAACTCAGCCAATCTGCCCCCAAGGGGGGCAGAAATGGCCTAAATACAATTTGTCCCCCAGGGGAGCGACTTTTGCCTGATGGGTCGCTCCCCATCTCTAAAAAAAAAAAACAAAGAAAAAAAAGAAAAATTCCCCTGGCGCCTAGAGGTTTCTGCCCCCCGGGGGGGCAGAAATGGCCTAAAATAAATTTGCCCCCCCAACACCCACCCCCCCCCCCCGGGAGCGACCCTTGCCTACGGGGTCGCTCCCCCTGCGTGACATTGGCGCCAAAAAACAAATCCCCGGTGCCTAGTGGTTTCTGCCCCCTTGGGGGCAGATTGACCTAAAATTGGCCAATCTGCCCCCAGGGGGGCAGAAATGGTCTAAATACAATTTGCCCCCCCAGGGGAGCGACCCTTGCCTGATGGGTCGCTCCCCATCTCTAAAAAAAGAAACAACAAAAAAAGAAAACACAAAAAAAAAATTGCCCTGGCGCCTAGAGTGTTCTGCCCCCCCCTGGGGGGCAGTTCGGCCTAATAATAGGCCGATCTGTCCCCCGGGGGGGCAGAAATGGCCTAAAATAAATTTGCCCCCCCAACCCCCACCCCCCCCCCCCCGGGAGCGACCCTTGCCTACGGGGTCGCTCCCCCTGCGGGACATTGGCGCCAAAAAACAAATCCCCGGTGCCTAGTGGTTTCTGCCCCCTTGGGGGCAGATTGACCTAAAATTGGCCAATCTGCCCCCAGGGGGGCAGAAATGGTCTAAATACAATTTGCCCCCCCCAGGGGAGCGACCCTTGCCTGATGGGTCGCTCCCCATCTCTAAAAAAAGAAACAACAAAAAAAAAAAACACAAAAAAAAAATTGCCCTGGCGCCTAGAGTGTTCTGCCCCCCCTGGGGGGCAGTTCGGCCTAATAATAGGCCGATCTGTCCCCCGGGGGGGCAGAAATGGCCTAAAATAAATTTGCCCCCCCAACCCCCACCCCCCCCCCCGGGAGCGACCCTTGCCTACGGGGTCGCTCCCCCTGCGGGACATTGGCGCCAAAAAACAAATCCCCGGTGCCTAGTGGTTTCTGCCCCCTAGGGGGCAGATTGACCTAAAATTGGCCAATCTGCCCCCAGGGGGGCAGAAATGGTCTAAATACAATTTGCCCCCCCCAGGGGAGCGACCCTTGCCTGATGGGTCGCTCCCCATCTCTAAAAAAAGAAACAACAAAAAAAAAAAACACAAAAAAAAAAATTGCCCTGGCGCCTAGAGTGTTCTGCCCCCCCCCCGAGGGCAGTTCGGCCTAATAATAGGCCGATCTGTCCCCCGGGGGGGCAGAAATGGCCTAAAATAAATTTGCCCCCCCAACCCCCACCCCCCGCCCCCCGGGAGCGACCCTTGCCTACAGGGTCGCTCCCCCTGCGCTGCCATGGACGTAACCATTACGTCCGTGGCGGGGAAGGGGTTAAGCATACATTATCCTTGGAGACGGGTACGCAAGTTGCAACATTTTATACCAATTAACTCACTTTCAGAGCTTCCATTGTCCGCACCAGCAGATTGACCTTGGAGCAAAGAGAAAAATGCCAGGCTGGCACGAAACCTTAAGATAAGCATGTGAACGATCTCAGTGGAAAAGTACAGCTTCAAGCAAAAATACACGTTTATTAGCACATTGGAAAAATACGAGCTTCTAAACCGTGAGACCAGGCAACTAGGCCAAAGCCTCCACTAAAGTTATGCTAAGCTAAAACATTTCAAACAAGCAAATCATAGCACACGTTTACGATTATGGCAAATTCGTGCAATTCTAATACATTACGTTATATAAAGCACGCTTATAAATGTTGGTGAACTACTCTAAGGGCACATTTTGTCCCCGTACAATCTTTATTAGTTCGGTTAAAGCCACACATGATTATTGCAGTACTACGTTTAAGTGCTAATAAATGTAAAACCTTCATTTCTGCGTCATCAACCATATCTATGAGGTCACGCAATGCCACTTCGCATGGCTTTTCATGCCTCATAAATATGGAGTAAGGGGAAGCAGTGCCACTCACTGTGTTGCCTTACTCAGCACCAAGGGGGCATTCCATGAGCATTGTGGTGGGTTTTTCCAAGCAACACCGCTGGATTTTAATGCTGCCCCGGATTTACTTCAGGCATAAACCTGGGACAGCGCCAAAACTTACACAGCTTCAGGGGTGGCGTAATGAGAAATATTTTTATTTCTCCTTGTTTTTTCCTCTTTCGATGTGTGCTGCATTTTGCAACACACATAGAAAGAGGAAAACAAATCTCAGGATTGTTTTTGTGCAGGAAGGTGTCACTACCTGTACAGAAACTATCCCGCATTCAACGCAGACACCTTTGCACAATGGTGCAAGGGCTCCTGTGTTGACGCTAGGCAGCAAATTGTGCACCCGGAGTAGGGGAAAAAGATATGAATGCACAGTGTTTCATAAATTCTGTGCATATCCTGTCCTTTCACATTGGCATAGGGTAGTGCAGCAAGAAGACTTGCAACACTGCCCTACACCAATTGCCCAGAAATATGGGCCCATATTTGTACACTACTGGCCAAATGTATCAAGCGTTTTTAAAGTCTCAAGTGGACCCATTCGAAGAATCAACACATTTGTGACCGAGGAAAGAGCATTTTTGCATATAACATGGCTAAACTGCAATTCAGTAGCACACTACCGAATCACAATTTTGGTTTGCAAACAAATACTTATTCAGTATTTCGAAGGATGTCTGAATTGGAATGGTACGAATTACTGTTTTGCCACCCAATTCTCATCGTAAAACAGTAATACTTTCCCACCAGTTTAAAACCCATTCACAAGGACCCCTTCCCATTTGAGAATGTAAATAATAATATCTTTTTAAGAATAGCAATGGTACCATGGACCACTGCCTACTCTGATTTTTTTTTTTTTTACTTCAAGGTTTCATTTTTATCTTTTTAAACACATCCTGTTTTCCTTTAAGGAAAACAAGCAGTGACAGACATGGGGGCCGCTGACCTCACCAGGCCACCATTCCTTTGATGACTGTGATCCCTAATGGGCCACAAACTGTGACCCACCTCATTTATATTCATGAAGTAGGTCAATTTATGACCCAGACGAAATGAAATGAAAATTAAACACAGAATGAAATTAAACTCAATGAGTTTCATACATTAGGTATACTGATTTCCGAATTTGAGTCAGAGACAATCGCAATTAGGAAATCAGTATTCCTAATGTTTGTACATCTGGACCTATATGTCATGTATACACTACATTATGGCCGATATTCTTAATATACATGCAGAAAATTCATACTGAGCTATTAAATTAAAAACAAGAGAGGTTTTCGTACAGCGTACATCATGAACTCACATATTTGAAGGTGCTCTCATATGTGATGATGAACAAAAAAGAGACAGTTAAAGAAAGTATTGCTTAGGATTACACAATATGGTCTAGCAGGGAAGGCAGCATTGAGCCTTGATTTTCCAGTTTTAGATTTCACAATCCACTCACTACATGCCTATCTCTTTCTGATATCAAAATAACACTGTTTTAACTACTGAAGGCTGTGTTTATAATGTATTTGATAGAAACCTTGATGTATTTGTAGGCAGTTTAAATTGTGTGAACCTCACAGAAGGACACAAGAGTACTTCACAACTGGCAATTAAGGGTGCAAAGTTTAGAAATACACATCAAACAGCAATTGGCAGTGCTTACCTAAGGCGAATGGGGAGTATAAAGGCCAAACCTATGTTACATACAGTGAAACTGAGGTGTTCTCCATAGCTGCAGTGCTGGCTCAGGCTGGTAAGAGGCAGACCAGTCCTGGCGGAGAGCAGCAGGGTCACATCTACAGCAAAGTCACAAACGAAAGAAGCATACTCACACGTTTGCTAATCCAGACTGCTGGTTTCCCCACATGGCCTCAGGCTTAAACTCCTTGGAAAAACCATTGTTGAGGCGGGAGGAGATGAAGGACGAGACTGTTGGAGACTCGAACACGCATTTAAGAAAGGGGAGAGAATGAGGTCTCTAAAGTCAAGTGGTGCAGCTGCTCCCTGGCTGAACCTGCAGTTTCGACAAAAGTAAAATACCTCTCTGCACTGACCCTGAGCCTCGATGCCAGCTGGGTTAGACGACAGACCACTTATCCTAACCTAAGGTGGGATGTAACAACATCAGTTGCTTGGTGGCAATAAAGGAGACAGAGATCAGTGACATATGCATTCCTTCATTGTTCCCATAAACCAGTTCGCCCATGCCCATTTAGTTTTTTGGAAATGTTACAATCCCAGTCTAGGCCAATGTAAATAACACCCATATGAACACGTATGCCTCGAAGGTAAAATCCACTAGACCCAGAAATTGTCACTGGCCATGCTTATGCCTACAGGGCGTGGAAGACTTTGATCATCGTTGATATGTGCAGAAAGCAGCCTCAGGCCATTCCCCTAAACCTCCTCCTCCACAAAAAAGAGCAAAAACTCAAACTGGTTTGCGACCGAGCAGCAAGTGCGATTTGCTTCCAGCTGCTCTGCCTTCTTTTCATCTTCTGTCTGCCCCAGAGGTGGCAGGGTGACCCTCCTTTTACCAATTAACACTAGCCAGCCCTGCCCAAAATCCAGGGTGAGGCTGGGAACCCAAGAAACATGCCACATTTCATCAGACCATCCTCCATAGGGTGCATAGAAAGTGAGCTTGACCACTAAAATGGGCCTTGAGGATTCTGCCACCCATAAGAAAAGTTGGGGAAAATGACAAAAACAGTGCATTCTACAACCCATTTTTAATTTTATATGTAATTGTATTATTTTTTAAAGCATAGTAAATGATGTCCTTACAGTGCACCAGTATATGACAATCTTTATTTGGGTTCTTCCACGATTACATCACCATCACACTCTAAGAGTGCCTCTCATCTCTCCATAGCCCTTCTCTCACATTTGTTTTATAGCGCCTCTCTTACCGGAGTAGAGTGGTTGAGCACTTTATATTACAATCACATACAGAGACAATGAATCATACATGTATAAATCAGTGTATAGAGAATGCTGACAAAGGGGACCACAAGGTGTAGGACTCATGTTATCCATACTTGCAGGTATTTTTAAGAGTGATTGGTCTGGGGAAGCATAAACACAGTATTCAGAACACAGTGGTTAGGATTGACTTTACTAATAACAATGTATTTCTATCCAAGCAAACTATAGCGATATTAGGACAGTTAAAAACTGGGGAAAAACTGAAATGTATAACCTGCACCATGCAGTTTGCATGCAGCTCTTTGGTGGCAGTTCATAGCTCACTGTGCAAGATTAAGATTGCAACTTTTGAAATGCACAGTAACAAAAGGAGCTCCATGACAAAAGCAGTATTCCACAGAGGTATGTACATAAAAGACTGTTCTGAGATCTGCATAGTACACGTTCTTTGCAGCAGGCATAGTAACCCTATGCTTTATCTCAGATGAGTCAAAACTACCACTAGATAAAACCCATGTCTCTCCTGTAGGTACATTATTCACCAGAGTTATCTTGGCTCTTTTCTTGTCGCCTAAAATGTGTTGGAAATACCAGGGACTCTGCAGTGCTTTTGAAACTGCTGCACTGCTACAAAAGCAGCCCAAAATAACAAAAGCAGCCGCCAACCTTCCAACCTCCCAGGGAAACGCCCGATGCTCGGTACAGCCAGTCCAGCCTTGCCAAAATCACATTTACAAATCACCCACGTAGTCATTTATTTCTTAACAACATGGTCCGAACAATAGTCCATGAGGCAGAGAAGGTATGCGTCATGCTCTGGAAAGGCAGACAACAGAAGGACATTTAAAATGCACATTTCTGTGGAATTATTCTCTTAAGTACTCTGCCTTCATGAGGCACCTGTCGTTTTGTAGAATGATAACTGAGCAGACAAATCCTGAATAATAAATATTTGCATAGGGTCTAGGATTAAGGACAGCAGGTCGCATTTCAAACTAAAGGGAAACAGTCAATTTAGGAAAAGTACAGTCGCTCTTCCTAGCAATTAAAATAGTATGACACAATGAAAACCTGATACAGTCAATATCTCTCATATATACGGCCGGCCTTTCTTTCACCGAAGATACTGCAACATTATAAAACAAACCGCCCCGGACTTGCTATCGACCAACATAATCACACTGATGATTAGACTGCCATAATTATATATTATAATAATTATTACAGCCATGGCGGAATATCCTCTCGGGATTGCACTTCCCATTACACAAATGTTAAAGTAGGCACTACACTTCCAATTCCAATTAAAATAAATATGGATACATACAAATAAAATGACCAAAAAATAAATATGGATAAATAGAGATGGAAATATTAAAAAAATTAATACCATGAAACCGGGAGCCCTAATTATACAACAAGTAGGACACATGAGAGAGGCTAAAGGAGCAGTGGAAAGGCATATGAATGTGGACTGGCAGAGGTACTAAGTGAAGAAAATGTTTTTTTTTGTTAAATAATCAACGTTATTAAAGACTTTCAAAGCAGAGTGGAAGGGAATGTGTGTGTTTTTGCCTGTGTATGTAACCTTCTTTGTGAAATCCTACACATTCCTCACCATACCAGACTGAAAGCACCTGTACACAATTATTTTTCAGAAAATATATTTATTAGGGTGGTGTAACACCCCAAACCCATGACCCCCCCAGAGCTACGCCCCCTGCAGACACCATAAAAAGGAAGTTACAACAGTAAGCAGGTAATGCAACTCATAACCCTCGAATGTAACAGACACCTTATGCCTTTAACCCCTTGTGTGTGTGTTGGACGGCCGGGAGCTGTGTGTGTCTGTATGTTTTAGATTGTACCACATGCAAAAGAGTTTTTGTGAGCATCCAGGAACATTACTGGAATGTATCTTTTTCGTTTATCGTTTGGATTCACAGTTGACAGTAGTGTGATGTACTTAGAGCTGCTCTGTTTGTAGTTTTGTATTTACTTACAATTGGTTTGTGTTTTTTTTGTCAAAAAATGTGATGGAGTTGTGTGTGGAATGTTGCTTGTCTGGCGATGTGCGTGGACTGGTACATGGCTGGCAGTGTGCCTGTACTGGTGCTTGGCTAGCAGTGTGCATGGACTGGCAGTGTGTGTGAGCTGGCGCTTGGCTGGCGGTGTGTGTAAGCTGGGGGGGTGTGAGCAGTGACTTGGTTCTGGTCACTACACATAGTGCTAGCCAAACCCCAGTCCACACACTCCGTCAGCCGGTGTGGATGCTGTGTTAGGCATGTGGGTGTATGAAAGTGATGGGTCCTTGATTGGCACTGTCTGTTGATGTGATTGTTGTAATGTGATGGGTGGGGATGGCACTCGAATGGTCTTGTGTGTGTCACATATGAAAGGTGTGTGAATGGGCTGTAATGTGGCTAGTGCCTTGATGCAGCTTTAAAGCTCACGAGCTGTGAATCATCGCTTTATTTATTTGACCTTTCAATTCTTAATAGTACATTTCATGTTTGTGAAATCTCTTGTTAATAAAATTTCATATATTGAACCATAACTCACTCTCCTGTCAAACCCAAACAGTAGCTGAATGTAGTTCTTAAATAAATGGTTGTGTAGGAATAATTGTCTTTCACTGCCAGGATGTGCATTGTCTTTACATTATCTCTTGTGGTGAATGTTGTAGTGTGCTGGGCCCTCAGGTTGTGGTGTGAATGGTTTTGTGTTTCACACATATGAAAGGAGTGTGAATTGCCCTTAAAGTGGTTGGTGCCTTGTTGCGGCTTCACAGCTCACGAGCTGTGAGTCATTGGTTCAATTTTTGTTAGGACTTGCACTCACACACACACGCTTCTTGCTGCACCCTCACAAAATAAATCAGCATGTAAAAAGGACGATGAAACCTGTCATGAATGTGTTTACAGCACAGCAATTCCCTGTAACTTGTGAGGAAGACTACATTGCATCTTTGTTTATATTGATAAAAGCAAGTGTTGTTCCATTTGTGAACTGTGTGCCAAGTGGATTATGGAGATATCGAATTCCTTCATATGAATCATCAGAAGTGTTTGATGACTCATCACCAGCATGTGTCTGATGACTCATCACCCGAATTCCTTCATATGAATCATCAGACGTGATTGATGACTCATCATCAGCATGTGTCTGATGACTCATCACCAGTCTATAAATAGGACTGCCAAGGTGTTTCCTGTGCATGGCTTCGAGTCTTCCTTTGCTCGCAGGTGTTCCCGGTTCCGATGGAGTTCTCGAGATTTTTTTCTGGAGTTGTCATTTCATTGCGAGGCTTCATCGGAGCTTCCCTCTTGGGAGCAGATTACTTTAGCAGCGGCTGAAGAATTTATGAACAGTATTCCATCTCCCTCAAATGATCGAAAACATTCCAGGAGAAGTCGGTTCATGAGTAATCCCTCTCTCATTCCCCTGTTTTTAACCTTCTTGAGGTTAGTGATCTTTTGGTGCATTATGAAAACATTTGTTGATACTGAGAAAACCGTGATACATGACTATTTTCCAAAGATTGAGAAGTATTTTTAAAGGCAGCATTGAAGTTAAGTGTTGTGAACTCCTGAAAGCATCACTCGATATCTATGCAAAATTAGACGTTTATTCTGATTATTTTTGAAGCGAGTCTATTGTGTGAAAACGAATAACAAAAGACAAAATCATAAGTTTGATTTCATACCAATTTTGTTGTGGTTACAAAAGCATGTTTAATAGTTGAGCATTCAAGTGCTAAAAATTATTTTGATTTTGCTGACAGGCTTGGTGATTGCTCAATTGAATGCTAATAAGTATTGTTATTTTGCTGAAAGACTCTGTGATATTTGTAGTTCTTTTGTTTTTTATTTGTTTTTGGTCTCAGAAATTCATGCACCAAACTCTGAGGCAACTTTCTTAGAATAACAGTGACACTCCTTTGTGAACCAGTGTTTTTGTTTCTCTTCCCTTCCTGAATCCCTGTTCCCTATCCCCTTCCCCCAGAGACTATTCGCTTGTTCCCTGTTCAGTTCAGATACGAGAGAATAGTGTTTAGGGGTGAGGGTTTTATTCTCTTCGCTCCCGCAGAACCTGGAATTCAGGTGAGTGGACATTGTCTTGTCAGTTTTTGACCTATCAATTATTAACAATGCATTTCATTTTTGTGAAATGTCTTGTTCTTAACATTTTATATATTGAACCATAACTCACTCTTGTGCCAAATACAACCCGTATGTATGTGTACCAATAAAGAGAGAAAAGAGAGAGCTTGCTCACCTTCCCAAATTACTATCAACAACCACAAGAAGTGAGCATGCTACCAAGTCTCATACTTCTGTGATGTCCCAAACACACAACATCACTGTTTTCAAACTTTGCCTAAGGTTACTATGATCTTAAATATATCCTATTGGTGGGTAAAAACCAAACAATTTTATTGCACTTCTATTCTCAGTTGGGAATTCAACTCACCAAAAAACTCAGCTCTACTGTAATCATGCGCCAAAGCACACAACTGACATGCCAGACGTCTCAGGTGGGACCCCAATGATGAAGTATGCCATCAACTAGGTTGATGTGTGAGGGATTTATTAACAGAACCTAAGTGTGTTTTTTCACAATGTGAGTGTTTGGGACATCACAAAAGTAAGAGATTCAGTAGCGTGGTCACTTCTTGTCTAGGGAAAATTTACCAACTTTAGACATGCTCAAAATGTAGACACCCAGAGAATTAGGGAGAGGTGTGCCTCTCATGGATCCCATCAGGTTTTCTTACCCACACATTTTCCTTTGAATTTCTGTGCCATAATCGACCAGAAACAGAAATAAACCACCAATTTCCTATCACCCAACCTTCCCCTCGGTCTCCAAATAAAAATGATACCTCACTTATGTGGGTGCCCAAAGCATAGTCAGCCTAACAATGTATTTAAAAAACTGCCCCTTTTGGACGCTTTCATTTCCCTTCAAACTCTACACATTTTTGGCCCTTGCCTGTTGCAGGCACGTGGCCCACCCACACAAGTATTGTATCATTATTATCAGGAGATCAAGAGGATCGCTGAGTGGTAGGAAATTTGTGGCTCCCCTTAGATTTCAGGCTTTTCCATCACAGAAATGTGAGAAAAATTTGTTGTTTTTTAGGCAAATTTTGAGGTTTACAAAGGATTTTGAGTAAAAAAATGTGATGAGAGCCACACAAGTCACTCCATCATGGATTTCCCTAAGTGTCTAGTTTTTAAAAATATCCAGGTTTGCTTGGTTTCCCTAGGTGCCGCCTGAGCTAGAGCCCTAAATCCACAGTGAGGCACATAACAACAAAAGGGTCAGTTTTCAGTGGAAAAATGTAATGTGCCTTTGCTGCATTTTAGGCCATTTCCTGTCACTGGCACTTGGCCTACCCACACAAGTGAAGTACAGTTCCATCAGCACCTACTCATGATGAAAAGGATTCCAGGCCACATATACTGAAAGGAAAGGAGTCTGCACCAGCCAGCTGAAAAGGCAAGGAGCCTGCACCAGTAGGCAAGAAGGGCAAGGAGCCTGCACCAGCACAGTGCAGCCATCTGAGGGTGCAGGGGCTGTGCAGCAGCCTCCCACCACCACCACCAGCACCATCACAGTGCAGCCATCCCAAGGTGCAGGGTCTGTGCAGGAGCCTCCCACCACTACCACCAGCACCTCCACAGTGCAGCTGTCACCGCCGGCGGACGCAATGTGAGCCTTCCTCCATGTGCTGCTGTGCGGCCTGTCCACTCCAGAACCAGTGGGCAAGGCACCCACTCGAGAGACTGTGGCCTTGCAATCCCCAGGACCAAGAGTAATGGGCATGTTGCCCCCTCCAGAACCGGTGGGCAAGACACCCACTCGAGAGACTGTGGCCTTGCACTCCCCAGGACCAAGAGCAATGGGCATGTTGCTCCCTCCAGAACCAGTGGGCAAGACACCCACTCGAGAGACTGTGGCCTTGCACTCCCCAGGACCAAGAGCAATGGGCATGTTGCTCCCTCCAGAACCAGTGGGCAAGGCACCCACTCGAGAGACTGTGGCCTTGCAATCCCCAGGACCAAGAGTAATGGGCATGTTGCCCCCTCCAGAACAGGTGGGCAAGTCACCCACTCGAGAGACTGTGGCCTTGCACTCCCCAGGACCACGAGCAATGGGCATGTTGCCCCCTCCAAAATTAGTGAGCAAGACACCCACTCTAGAGACTGTGGCCTTGCGCTCCCCAAGACCAAGAGCAATGGCATGTTGCCCCCTCCAGAACCAGTGGTCTTGTTTCCGCTCCCGGCTGAGATGACTCCCGCCTACCCCTGAGGTGCCTGCCTATTTGCCAAACTGATGCCCCTGCAGTGTTGTCTCCGTATTGACGCAGGTGACAAGTGGGGCCTTGGACTTTGCCCTCTGGTCATGTGGCCCACGGGAACTGAGGACTGGGCAGTGTCCCTTTTTCTGTACATTTGTAGATATCTGTAATATTGGCAAAATCATTCTTCTACTGTGTTTATCTTATTACATTCACTTTAGTAAATTTGTGTTGTCCTTATATTAGTCAGCCAATTTAGGTGGATTAACTTGTTTTCTTGTGAATCTGGTTGTGTGTATGGGGTGTGTATTGTGTGTGTCACTCTCGATTTCCTCCCCGCTCCCTTGTGTGCTAGGTGGCTATACTCACAGTCGTCCTCTTCGCCGGCATTTGTGTTCGTGGTTGTGCAGAGCGTAGAATTTCACCCGAAATACATGCAGTTCTGGTTCCATGGCGGTGTGTTTCTTCCCTGTGTCTCCAATAGTGAGTCCTTTCACTTCTGAGCTCTGTTTCCGTCAGGCTTTTGATGTCGTTGGTACCGCCCCGGAAAAGGTGGCAGATTGTCTTATCATAATATGGTTGGCGGAACTTTGACTTCCTCTTGGCTGTAGACGGCTACCGCCGAGCTGCCTGTTGTTTCTGCCCTGGCGGTCTGTGTGGTACATTGGCTGATTTTCGGAGATCTAAACACCATAGTCATAATTTGGCAGTAGTTACTGCCGGCCTGTTGACAGTATTACTGCCACTTTATCACTGAGGGCCAGGGTCGTAATGAGGGCCTTTGTTTTTATAACATCATTGAGGTGCTTGTGTGTACTAATTTATATAAAATGTAACATATTCATGTATTTATTGCACAATTAATATTACTAATTAATATTACTATTAATATTAATGTTATTATATTAAAATTAATATTACAAATTAAACAACATAAAAAAATATTATATTAAATTAATGAATTAATTAATCTAATTACATTATACTAATATGAACAATTACATGATACTAATATTAATATTAATCATGAGTTATAATGATTCAAAATTAAAATCATAATCATTAACATTGATACTAATTATCAAATGATTACTATTAATATTAATAACAATTCATATTAGATTAAATAATTAATATAATAATTAATATAAATTATTAACACCAGTAATAAAAATCTAAATTATAATCATTAAAATAATCTTAATTATAACTTAATTATTGTTAATAATAATAATTAAATCTTAAGTGTTGTTAATATTAATAATTATTAATATTGATGCAAATAATATCTGATATTGGTAATTATTTATATGTTCAATTAATTGTTATTTGACTCATAAATATGCATTTTATTTTTTCAGGTTGTGGGGTTTATTGGAGAATCGGGTGTTTAGTATTTTATTCAATATGTATATTCAGGAATACTATTTGTTGATTTTTATTAGTTATGGTACATTTTCAATCTCTAATTACTTTTTGTTTTAATTTTTAATTATCCTCTTAATTTATTGGTGAGGGATATGTAGAGTTGCATATAAAAGCTATATTAATTAATATTAATAGATTGTTATTTATGTTAGTTTATAAAAGTGTTTACAGGCTATTTTCATCTGTGTTTTTATAATTTATATTTTAGAATATATTTTATATTTTACATATTGAATACCGGCACATGGCCTCATCAATCAATCAAATATCCCTCCGAGAGCCTGCTTGATTATCAATTAGTGTTTTGCTAGCTTCAACCCAATCTTTTATCTGATTAGAAAGTGTCCTTCAAAATAACTTACCAGTGGCATCCGATAATAATATTGGGTGATGATTTGAAGGAGTGGATCATATGGGAGTCATATGCGACGCCACTCACGGATAATCCAGACGAGAGGCCGGTAGCAGACTTACCATGGTCTCTGGACTCCCATATGATCCATGCCACACTTTGTATATCTGTCCTACATCCTTGAAAATTTGAGTTTTTTAATACATCTATTAACTCTATATTGTTAAAGCCTTGAAAAAGGCAATGGTGACGAAACACTTGTCACTATGATCCTGAGATGTGCCGTGGTTTTCTTCATTTCGTACATGGACTGTGACCTTTCTTAGGCAACAGTCCCCACACCCTGTGGCTGGGTGTCTTACCACTTGAGCACTCTTCTCTTCAAACAAGACTTTCTTATCATGAACTCTGATCATTGAAGGTAGCAGATATTTTGGAAGAGCGCACCATTCATACACAGCCACAATTGTTGATGTCTCTGTTGTCTATCTTGAAGTGTTCAGCTTTGGGTCACTGGAAGAAAGATGTTCATACACAAACGTCTAGAATTAAAGCAAACTTTCAAGTAGTTAGGGCACAGCCATTGGAAAAGGCCTCTAAATTAAGCACATCATTTTAATTTTAAATGCATGATAGTGATATTCTGACAGTTAGTCAAACTTTCCCAAACCAATCACAGTCTTAATTACATGATTTTGTACTGCTTGTAATTTTGCAAATTATGTTGAATCACATTCATGTACATAGTGTGTTGGAAAGTGGGTTATTAGTAGGGGTGTGTAGGTACCCACCACTGGCAAATAAGGCCACAATCACAATGTAAGTGCCAGTCAAGTTCTCGTTAAATTAATCTTTTGATCAACCCCTGGTAGCTGGCAACAAGCAGGCAGGCTTAAGTTAGGAGACAGGTGTGTAAAGCATTTAAAAACACCAATAAATTTAATAAGTAAGACACAATACACAATAAAAGTCCAACACCAATTTATAAAAATTGGAAATATTGTTCTATTTAGAATGACACCAAAATGACAAAAATTCAATGTAGGGAACCAGGGATATGAATTTTTGAAGAATAAATAAAAAAGAGCTTTCTAGTTCCTAAATACCAATGGCGCTAACCGGGGACATCTGATATTGCTGGACCGGGACCAAGTCACAATTTGAGGCTGGCTGCGATGGAGCCCAACTCGGATACACTGAGCGGAAGGCCTTGGTCAAAGTTTAACCTTTTGACTTAGTTGTTTTTCTGGATCTTTTTCTCTCATCATCGGGTGAGGTTCCTTGTCATGCCAGGCTTCGATGCAACGTCGTCAGCTTGGCTCAGGTAAACTCCTGGTCAACTCCTGGAAGTCTCGTTGATGTGGAAGAGCACAGAACTTCAGCAGGACGAACCTGAAATTCATGCTGGGTCTTGTTTCAATGTCAGGGTCTTGACTCTAATCAAAGGGTCGGTCAACTTATGGAGCTTTTTTCCAGAAGTTCTCCAATCTTTTCAAAACTTCTGGATCTCCTTCCAGAAGTCCTTCTTTTAGTCTCCAGTCATCCACAACACTAATCCCAGGGTCTAGAAGCTTTGAGATGCTCCTTGAAATGCTGGGACTATGTTTCCCAGAATGCACCTGGCAAATCCTCAAAAGTCCAGCTGAAGATGGTCGGCCGGGTCCTTCTTAGTGGGTTGTTGCAGGGGAAGCTATATTAACCTGTTGCTTTCAGGGAGTCCACTCCTTCACTTCTGGAAGCCAGGTAAAGTCCTCAGTTCCTCAGTGTGCAGCAGGTACAGTCATGTACAGTGCAGTCCTTTGGGGTACAAGCCAGGGTTCCAGCAGGGCAGTCCTTCTTCTTGTAGTTGCAGGCAGTGCTCTGAGTTGCTGGGCATCTTTCCCATATCTATTCAGTGTTCCTGGGCTGGCAAGCAGGGGGGCACTCCTCACCAGTGGGGTACAGGGTGCCACCCTCTGGAGTGACCACTTCCTGCAAGGTGTGGCAAAAATCAATCCCAGAAAGCACTATTTTTCCAAATTCCAAGCCAGGGAAAGTGTCTCCTTGGGGTTAGTATCTGGATATGCCATCCCACTGGTGGGGCCTATTTCCCTAACACTCCCCCTTCAGCCCTCCAGCTAATCTAATGGATGGGGCTCCCATATAGCTGGGGTGGTAGGATGTGGGGGTGAGACTGTTCTGTCACTCCGCCATTGAAGCTTGGCTACTCAGACCCCTTCCTTCCTTTTGCTCTGCAGCGTGCAGATCTCCACCCACCAGATGACCCATTGTCTCAATGCAGGCCACTTCACACCTCATTAAGGCCCATATTTATACTTTTTGACGCTAAACTGCGCTAACGCAGTTTAGCGTCAAAAAGTTTTGCGCCGGCTAACGCCATTCTGAAGCGCCATGTGGGCGCCGTATTTATTGAATGGCGTTAGCCGGCGCAAGCAGACCGGCGCTGCCTGGTGTGCGCGAGAAAAACCACGTACACCAGGCAGCGCCGGCGTAGGGGGAAAATGGCGCATGGGCGTCTTAAAATGGGGCAAGTCAGGTTACGTCGAAAAAATCGTCGTAACCCGACTTGCGCCATTTATTTTCGACGCCCATCCCCCATCAACATGACTCCTATCATTGTAAAGATAGGAGTCATGCCCCCTTGCCCAATGGCCATGCCCAGGGGACTTCTGTCCCCTGGGCATGGTCATTGGGCATAGTGGCATGTAGGGGGGCACAAATCAGGCCCCCCTATGCCAAAAAACATTATTAAAAAAAAATACAAAAATACTTACCTGAATGTCCCTGGGGTGGGTCCCTCCAGCCTTGGGTGTCCTCCTGGGGTGGGCAAGGGTGGCAGGGGGGGTCCCTGGGGGCAGGGGAGGGCACTCTGGGCTCATTTTGAGCCCACTTGTCCCTTAACGCCATGCCTGACCCAGGCGTTAAAAAGCGGCGCAAATGCGCCGTTTTTAGCCACGCCCACTCCCGGGCGTCTCTTTTGCCCGGGAGTATAAATACCACGTAAAGGCCTGGGAGTCATTTTTTAGACGGGAACGCCTCCCTTGCATATCATTAACGCAAGGAAGGGGTTCACGCTAAAAAATGACGCACATTCCGGGAACTTTGGCGCTATTCGCCTCTAACGCCATAGTATAAATATGGCGTTAGTTGGCGTTAGTTTAGCGTCGAATTTGCGTCGAAAAAAACGACGCAAATTCGGCGCAAACGGAGTATAAATACGGCCCTAAGGTAGCTTGGCTCAGCCTGGCAGAGGTCGGCGAATCTGAGAAGAGCTTCTGGAATGCTGGATTTTGGTTTACAGAAAAGGAAGATCTAAAACTTATTTGCTGTGATAATTATAACAACTGAATCAAGGGCAAGTTGTTGGATTTTTTCTAACTATCATTTTGAGTCCAAAGAGGACATTTTTTGCTATTTTCTAGCAATAAAGTATTCCCATGTTAGCCTAAGGAGCTAATGCGCTACAATGAGGAAAACAAAATTGGCAGTTATTCCCTCAACAGGACACATACATTTTTTTTATAATATCCCTGCTTATAGTTACAAGGCACCCTATCCCTGGGGCACTTAGGGGTGACCATAAGGGTGACTTATATGCACAAATAAACTAGTTTGAGACTTTGGGAGTACCTTTAATTCCAAAATTAGAATTTACATATATATTAAATTTAAAAGGAGCATGCAAGGCAGAGCTGTTTTTTAAATGGAAAGCAGGTGCCACAGCAGTGCACACTTAAGTACATTAAATTTGATGGGCCTCTAAAGCTACATGCCCTACCATATACTATGGGATTATAGGTACATTGTCATTCAAATTATATTTATGCCCAAATTGCATATCTCTCTTAAACAGAGCACTGGCCCAGGGACTGGTTGGCAGAGCCCAGGGCACAGTCAGAGTCAGAAACCACCAGTATCCATCAAAAAATGGTGGTAATCAGGGCAAAAAAGGATGTCTTTCTCACATAGCGGAAAAGTACAATAGTCTTGAAAACATAACTAAACTACTAAGCTAAATACAACTAAACTGTAAGCAGGATTTTGGACTCACATTCCATTCTACACCGGTGATGAAATTCTCAATGTGGCAGTTGGACTGCAGCTGGCCTTCTGGGAACATCATAGGGTCAGTGTTGAATACAATATGTATCCTTGTCTTCATACCCTGGCTATGCACATTTATTACAGCAATCATTCTAGAGAGATCGTTGGCTGTATAATCAAGGCGTCAACTCACCCATTAGAGTGACACTAGGTGCAGGTAGCGTGCATTAGCATTGACTGTTTGCAGTTTTGGGGAAATCAAGCCCTAAACTACACTAATTGAAGACAAGACTTGTGCTACCCATGTGTGCAAGGTGCTAGAGGAGGAGACCGGAGTTGCCTTTGCACGATGGCCCTCAATTGTCAACAAAGCTCGTGCCAGCTCACTCTGTTGTAAAATATCAAATTCTCTCTGCACAGTGATCTATATTAATTGCTTCATCTTGTTTGTTCGCCTGACATCACATCCTCACATTCTTCAGGAGTAGTGTATACTGGGGCTTCATCTGACAGGAGTGTCAATTGTTGAGGGAAGCACTGGTGTGCTATTTTCAAACCTGCCCAGGAAAACAGGTGCACTACCATCCACTTGTGCAACAACCTCAGTCCACAAATCTATGTGCTGACTCTGGCTTAATAAAGGAGATTGCACACAATTGCAATATACTTGGCAAGAGAGAAACTGTGTCTTCTGTGGATATGTCTATAAATTGTATCTAATATGCATGTCCTGTGTTAAAATAGTCAACTTCCTGTGGCATCCCTGTCACCCATACTCAACAAGGATACTGTGATGGTTGTTATAGTGCCTCTAAATTTCTTTCCTCAAAAAGATACACTATCCATTGAGAGGGAGGAATGGATTTAGGTTTTTAAGAGCTATATAGATGCATTTTATGAGTTTAATATCTCTTCGGGCAGAAAGAAAGCTTTATTACTCAGCCTGTGGTAATAGATGCCCATGGAGTGGTCATTCCTGATATGTAGAAGGAGACTGGAAGCTAGATTTGCCAAACTCAGTCATTTTTGCCATGACCAGACTCAAGTTCTATGTTCATCCCTAGAGACCTGGTGAAACAATGAATGAATTTGTGTCAAGGCTTGGGTACCTACAATAAATTGTCTGTTTAGCACCATGACTGATGAGTTTATCAAACACAAACTAATAGTACAATGTGTTGGTGAGAATATTCAAGAGTGCTTGTGTGTAGTAACCACTGGTCCCTCAGTGGACTTGCATGAGAGAAACATATGAAAGGACATAATACTCAGGAAGTGGTGATCACTAAAGATACTGCCAACAAACTGATGGCTGTCAGCAACAAGTTGCCTTCTCAGAGGATACATCCGTTTGGAGAAGGTGAAGGTCGAAGGATGCGCATCACATATGATTTACATATTATCATTGATCCCAAAACACCTGATCAAGTTATGAGAGTCAGTGACATTGATGTACAAGAAATAATATAAGGAGGTGGGTGGATGTTTGAGGATACATTTGGGACTGTTAAAAGATGTATACATGAGATGAACAACTCCAGTGAGACATAAAGTCAGGCGCATACGACTGATGATAAAACAAGGTGTGAAGAAAATTGAAGTGATGCTTCGAAGAATGGATACAAGGGTTGTCGTTTATGTGTACGTTTCTATCCTGGTCATGTGTCAAGGAACTGCTTCAACATTGGCAAGGAGTGAAGAAGACATAGCAAGAAATGGCATTTCGCCCCTGTATGTTGTCATGTATGTAAATGCAGGTTTGCAGTAGTTGAAGAAGATGCAGAACTATTGAATCAAAGACTCTTGGGCGATGAGGGCACTGAGGATAATCAGGACAGGATGCTTAGGCCCAGCACTTTTTTCTAGAATAGAAGTTTTCATGTGTATCTCACTTCATACAACTATCCCTCAAGACACTCCTGACACTATGGCCCATATTTATACTTTTTGACGCAAAACTGCGCTAACGCAGTTTTGCGTCAAAAAAATTAGCGCCGGCTAACGCCATTCTGAAGCGCCATGCGGGCGCCGTATTTAAGCAATGACGTTAGCCGGCGTTAGCCGCCGGCGCTGCCTGGTGTGCGTTGAAAAAAACGACGTACACCAGGCAGCGCCGGCGTAGGGGGATATGGAGCTTGGGCGTGAAAAAATGGGGCAAGTCAGGCTGAGGCAAATTTTTTGCCTCAACCCGATTTGCGCCATTTTTTTCCACTCCCAACCCCCATAGAAATGACTCCTATCTTAGCAAGGACAGGAGTCATGCCCCCTTGCCCAATGGCCATGCCCAGGGGACTTCTGTCCCCTGGGCATGGTCATTGGGCATAGTGGCATGTAGGGGGGCACGAATCAGGCCCCCCTATGCCACAATTTTTTTTAAAAAAAAATACTTACCAGAACTTACCTTATTGTCCCTGGGATGGGTCCCTCCAGCCTTGGGTGTCCTCCTGGGGTGGGCAAGGGTGACAGGGGGTGTCCCTGAGGGCATGGGAGGGCACCTCTGGGCTCCTTCCGAGCCCACAGGTCCCTTAACGCCTGCCTTTTCCAGGTGCAAAAAAACGGCGCAAAAGCGGCCGTACGTCATTTTTTTTGACCCGCCCACTCCCGGGCGTGAATTTTGCCCGGGAGTGTAAATACGGCGCACATGCCGCGGAGTCACTTTTTTAGACGGGAACGCCTACCTTGCATATAATTAACGCAAAGTAGGTGTCCACGCTAAAAAAGGACGCAAACTCCATGGACTTAGGCGCTGGACGCGTCTAACGCCAAAGTATAAATATGGAGTTACTTTTGCGTCGGAATTGCGTCAAAAAAAACGACGCAATTCCGGCGCAAACGGAGTATAAATATGCCCCTATGTGTCCCAGTGCAATCATACATCCCAAGGACCTAGGCCCATATTTATACTTTTTGACGCTAAACTGCGCTAACGTAGAAGATGTAGACCAGCACTATTTTATTTACCACTATTACAATCTGAAATGGTCTGCCTCGTGGTATATAGATTTATTGAAGCTGCAAATAAGTTAGCCCTGGAACAAACAGCTTTCACTTAGTCAGGTGCAGTTTGCGTATGTCTTGATGGGAAGGCTGAGTATAATTGTCACTATTTATAATCTATTGTTAGATCAATATACACTACCAGACTGATCTTATGTATGATTTGACATAGTATTAGAGATGTGTATGATTAGGAAGAATGCACTGTTTCTTATGTAGAAAGTATTTTATGATGTATATATATGGGTGGACAATGTTTTGTATGATCCAATTGCAGGGCTGTGTACATTTGTTTCTAGCTGCAATTTCATTTGAATGCTATTCAATTTTGGAGATGGCTTTTATGTACGCTTTAAGGAATTTTAGAGACCTGTATTATTAGGGTGATTGTACTGATCACTAAGCACAAGCCACTTTATGATTCAGTAGCAGGATTGCACCTGTTGTTAATGGTTGCTGCTCTATTTGTATTTGTATATGGCTTGGTGGAAGAATGTCTCACATGGTAAATAGCTCTCTGTGGGTTTACTGCTCATTGAGACTTATATATTGGTGTATTTTATTTGAATGAATTGTACTGTACTCTTTTATGGTTTTCAACTGGATGAATATTTAACGACTGACTCATTGACATCTTGGTGTTCAGGAGCAGGACTTATGAGCACGATATTGGACTATAAGAGGTTTTGAATACATTGAGCCCTGTAATAATGACATTTTGCATAGACAAGTGCAAATTGTTAGAGGAAGAGGTAGACTCTTTAGGATATTCTATTTATGTGGCACGAGCATGGTCTAAGGCAGACTTGATCAGTGCCATTGACGGTGCTGTAGCTCCTACAGATGAGGATCAGCTGAGGACCACCTGGGCTTGACTGAGTGTTGCATGAAGTTTGTGGAAGACTTGTCAGAGATAACGAAATATGTCTGTGTCCTGAAGGAAAGAGTGTTGCATTCTTAATGAAAGACACATATCAAAATGTTTTTAATATCATCAATAGGGTAATAGCAGAGGCTGGCATTCTACCTCTTTTAGATATCAACCAACAAATGATTGTTATGGTTGATGCCAGTGCTAGAGGGATAGGAGCTCTGCTTCACCTTGATGGTGGTAAGGATATCACTTGAGTTTTTGCCTCCTGCTCCTTTACAAAGACAGATTGGAATCATTCTGTAATTGAAAGAGAAGCACTAGTAGCTGTGTGAAGTACAGAATATTTGAGGACATCCATGTGGGATGTCAGTAGAGTTGGATATACCTACAGGGCAATCAAGCAGTGTTCGAAGGGCTAGTTTGACAGGTCAGGGTATGGGCTGTTTTTTTTGGTTCATTGTGGGCCAGTTTTTTGGTCTGCTGGGTCATGTTTTGCTGTTGATTTTCTTGTTAATAAAACAAATGCCTGCAGCAAGCTCAAATTCATGCAGTCTTCCATATCTTGCAAAACACATATATAGTCTATCTTTTCAAGTTCAAGCATGCCTCAATTCCAAACAGAGGGCATTCTTTACACTATTTTATTTACTAATGGAGGGTCCTTTTATTTTGATGCCTGGTCCTATTTTCTGTCTGACTGCAAGTGCGGGTGCCAGTATGATTCTCAGAATAGATTGCAAACTTCTGCTCAGAATTGTGAAATCTGGTAGAACCAACAATGATTCTGTAAGACTAGCTAGACTGAAAATCGTGATCTATGAATTGCTGTATATTCCTCAGTGGGGATATGAGTTGCAGACTGTATTCCAAAACTCACAGAAACTAGTGAATTCAAGGTTGCCAGTGGTTCTGATACAATTGAGGGTTTGGACCAATGCTGCATCAAAAAGAAAAAAAATAATTAGTCAGGGTAAGCTATGAGTAGGTAGATTTCTTGAAAGTTGTAACATATCTAATTCATAGGAGTTTCAGGAGAGAGAGTTGTGTTCCTGCTAGTGCAAGGTCATACTTCAGAGTTCTGGATGAGTTGACTTTGATTGGAAAATTAATAGCCATGAAAAGAGATAAGTGTGTGTCTCCTTAGAAGTTGGGAGACAAACTCATTACTTTGGTCCATAGGGGTATCTGGGCAAACTATGATACAGAAATGCAGCCTCAATGTAGAGGATGTGGTCAGATATTTAATTTGAACCTATTGGACTACAATTATTAAACAGACATAGAAGCCCCAATTTTCATGCACAAGGGGAGGCCTGCAGGATTAAGGGCCAGATGTAGGTATATTCCAATTTGTGACTTACAAATTGCAAGTCAGAGCGACTCGCAATTTGCGAGTCACAAATTAGAATGTAGGATGGTGTCCCTGACACCATCTGCGACTCACAAGGGGGTCGTAAAGGCCCACCTCATTAATATTAATGAGGTTGGTCGCAATTTGCAACCCCCTTGAGACTCACGGCACTCACAGGGATGGTGGCCTGCTGGAGACAGCAGACCACCATGTCTGTGACTGCTTTTAAATAAAGCAGTTTTTTTTGTTGTAATGCAGCCTGTTGTCCTTAAAGGAAAACGAGATGTATTACAAAACTCAAAAATGAAATGTTTTTGTTTAATTTTTTCAGAGCAGGCAGTGGCCCATATGACCACTGCCTGCTCTGGAAAAATGTTTTTAATGACATTCACAAAGGAGAAGAGGTCCCATGGGGACCCCTTCCCTTTTGCAAATGGGTTAGCACCCATTTGAAATGGGTGCTAACTGTGATTACTTTGCGACCGCGTTCGCGGTCACAAAGCAATCTGGCATTGCACTGTGACTTGCAATTAGGAAGGGGACTCCCCTTCCTAACTGCAACTCGCAAACCCATTTTGCGATTCGGTAACCAGGTTATTGAATCGCAAAACGGGTTTTGTGAATTGCCTAGTGCAGTTTGCACATTGCAAACAGCGAAAATCGCTGTTTCTGACGTGCAAACTGTTACCTACATCTGGCCCCAAATGTAGTTCTGTGACGCCATGTTAACAGTGGCGTCTCTTTTTGAGACTGCGGTCAGACCGGGACTCCGATTATCGGAGCGCCGTCCTCTGCATTTTTTGCACCACATTAACAGTGCGTTTCAGGAAGCACATTTCATGCTCCCGGTCGCGTCGTCATTACCTGTTTCCATGATATTTATCTTGCTTGTCGGTGGTGGAATACTCTTCTTTTCTTTTTCCTTCTTTTCTTCTGATTTTTGTGCACTTCCTCTTTTCTTTTTCCTGGTTTCCATGCTGTCTTCTTGCTGGTTTCCATGTTGTCTTCTTTCTGTTTCTTTTTCCCAGCATGCCTTTTTCTTTTATACTGCTACCTTTTTCCTATTCTTTTCTATCGGCCTTTCCCAATCTAAGACAGTGTTGCTTTCTCTTTCCTGTGTTGTCACTTCCTGTCTTCCAGTATATAATTCACTCAGTCCTGAACTGCTTTGCGTTGCAAACACTTCTGTCTGGTGGTGATCCTTGCTCCTATTCGTCGTGTTTTCTCCAGTTCCTGTTGCTCTGATTAGATTTTTTCCCAATCTTTTTCCTTTTTTCACTTTTGTATTTTCCTGTTCGAGGAGTTCCTGTTTTGAGGTTTTCCCCACATTATTTGTTTTTTTTCCCTCTGGGACTTCTTCTGGAGGGTACGGTCTGCTTAGGCGTTTCCTGTCAAACAGCACTGTGGCTACTAGAAAGTGTCGCCCTTATCTTGGTCAGTCCAGAACCAGCAGAAGCTCTTTCAAATCCTTCAGTCAAAGGTGAGAAGCATTGTGCAGATCGTGACAAGTTCCACATTGGTTAAAGGAGCTTGTGAGCTTCAATGATGACATGAAAACTGAGAAAGGGGAGCTACTGAGCAGGTTGTTCAGAGGCGATTGGATAAAAGACAGTCCACAAAGGGTCATTTGAACCCATACAAACTTAAATCATAGACAGTAATAGGGTTGAGCTCGGGAATGGGTATAGATGGAAATTAAAACATGTTGCATTGTATCGGAAGAGTGATGAGTATTGTGAAGAAACATAAAGTGATAGTTGTAGTGATTGGATGCAACTGATAGATAATGAAATGAGAGAAACTGAGAGAGAAGGTGGTGTTGCCTCCAGGGTCAAGATCTGGGAAGGTGGTGATGGGTGTTCGACAGACAATGAAGTTACCATGGTTCACATTCAACTGAGGGATGTCCGCAGCAGGCCTAGAAGGGCACAGAATTGGTTGACAGGTTATGTTTCGTGAGAAGCATCACTCATAACCCATGCTTTTGTAAATAAATTGTTGACAATGCCTTTATTTCATGTCATTCCAATGTGCATAATAAATGCTCACTCTTACTCTCCTAGTTGTGTTTCTGTTCTTTCCTTTCCTTTCTTTGAGCCTCTCACTTTTTCCTTCTTTTCCCTTTTTCTCCTCCTGTGCATTAAACAAGGAGAAGTATTGTAGCTTTGAGCAAGACTGGAAACCTGCATTATTTTACATTCCATTCTAAACCTGTGTGAGACTCGAGTTGGCCGTTGGACTGCAGGTGACCTCATGGAGAAATTACAGTGTTGCTTTTAAGTAAAGTAACCTGTGTCCTCATTTGTCAGTCTGCACACATTTATGAAAACACGACCACTTTCAGATAAATTTGAAAGCAGTCTAAGAAACAAAACTAAAATCAGTAGCACAAGATATAAAGGCCCTCATTACAACCCTGGCAGTAAATGCCGCTTACCGCTGTGCTGAAGGCCGCCAACATACATGGCCGCGGCAGAAAACCGATACAGGTATTACTACCCACATCTCGGAATCCACCACTATACAGACACCCACACAAGTCTGCCACACCAAAGGTCACTGATAAACTGCCGGTACCAAAACCCACACCGTCACGCCAACAAGAATACGCCCACACTATCACGACCCACGAATCAACGCAGCGGTCTTTCAACCGCGGTAATCCATTGGCAGTACACACCGCCACGCTCGAAATACACACACACTTACAAAACACAACCACATTGGACAAATCGAAATACACACACCTGATACACATACACACACCACACTCACACACTCACAACACTATAAAACACATACCCACATTACCCACAACCCCTTACAACAACATTTTTGTGAAGAAGCACAGAGGGAGAATAGCTAACACTACAACAGCATCCACTAGCACACCACACCATCACACATACAACATCCACGCACCTCAAACAACACACCCCAACACAATATTTCACACAGAACAACAAACATCCCCTCACATATCACCCACACCACATCATGGCACCTCAAAGACACCTCAGGTTTTCTAAGGAGGAGCTCAGGGTCATGGTGGAGGAAATCATCCGAGTAGAGCCACAGCTTTTCAGATCACAGGTGCAGCACACCTCCATTGCTAGGAAGATGGAGCTACGGCGGAGAATCGTCGACAGGGTCAACGCAGTGGGACAGCATCCAAGAACACAGGATGACATCAGGAAGAGGTGGAACGACCTACAGGGAAAGGTACGTTCCGTGGTATCCAGACACCAGATTGCTGTACAGAGGACTGGCGTGGACCCCCACTTCCGCCCCCACAACTAAAAACATGGGAGGAGCAAGTCTTGGCAATACTGCATCCTGAGGGCCTCGCAGGAGTAGCAGGAGGACTGGACTCTGGTAAGTCATATCTTTATTACAATATCCCCCCACCCCACCTGGATGCCATCAAATACCCCCATCCTCACCCCCATCACTTCAACATCTCACATATGCCCCACTATCACAACCCAGCCATGCCAATACCAAGCCCTGCATGCAACACCAAAGCATGGACACCCATTGCCAAAACATTTCAGTACAGACACCCACACAGACCCCAAACACTAATCACACAATGGCAAACACAACAAGGCAAGCACAGGAGTAGAGTGTAACTCACCCAATGTGCAAGATGGCACACACAGATACTAAACTTATGCATTTAAACCCCAACAGGACCCATACCCAACGTCACCAGACAGGAGGTGCCAGACATATCCAGTCCCCCCACAGAAGAAGCCCACAGTGACAACAGCATCTCTGCACGCCTGGATCAAGATGACCAGCCAGGCCCATCAGGGACCTCTGGACAGTCGGTTCCCCACCCACAGTCACAAGCCACCACATAGCCTCCCCCCTCAGGAGACACCACCACAGTACCCACCCAGCGGGCCCATCCCTCTGTCCCCAGGACATGTCAATAAGCAGTGTGTCCACCAATACAGGGCCCCCAGGCAAACCCACCAACCCAAGACAATCAGGGACCGGGAATCAGTGGCAGTGGGCACACGGTTCAGGGGACAGAGGCACAGGATAACAGGGAAACTGGGAGGACTGCAGTGTGACAGGGGGAGGACAGGCCCATGGAACCTCCAACATCATGAGAGTATACCATCATTCCCAGGAGACCATGGGAACGATACTGGCCAAGTTTTAGGAGACTCAGTGGCTGCAGGAGGAACACTACCTGGCCATGAGGGAGGACTTGAAGTCCATCAACACCACCCTGGTCACCATTGCAGGGGTGCTTGCAGACCTGGCCAACACCATGATGGACACAGTGGCACACAAACGGGCCCCTGACACTAGCATGAACGATGAACAGCCCTCCAGCTCCGCCGGCGCTAGTGGACAGGAGGCACCACCACAGGACCAACAGGCCACCAGCTCCCCACCCCCTGCAGAAGGAAAACCACCCCGCAAACGGTCCCTGAGATCCAGGAACAAGACAGATAACATTGCCAAGACCCCCGCCAGGAAATAAGACTCTCCTGATTGTCACCCTTCTGTCTCACTTTGTCACCCTGTCCACCTTAAACTGCCATTGCTCCCCTTCCTATGCCCCCTTGGACAATGCACCTGTGAGACCAAGAGACTGGACTCTACCATGGACATTCCTCCACCATCACCCCAGCTCATTGCACACACCCCTCCACTTATTAGCCCTGAAATAAACACCCTTGAATCACAAATCAATCTGGAGTCAGTCTGTACTTTTACAAATGTGTAATTGCAACCTTTCGGAAATATAGCAATGTCAATGTTCCTGTACACATACCAATGAAACACACTTGTTGTGCAGCAGTAAACATAGCTGAGGGCACAAAGTGAGACCCAGATCTGTGAAATGGAAAGCCAAAGTGACATGTCAGGGTCCATACACAGAGGTAAAAATGCAGAACTATGCAATATCCTACAGTAGTATAAGATGTGAGAAGCAGTGCCATCCTCTTACCTGTGTCTCACTGGAAGTATTGCATGATGATGTTGTTTCGGTTGTCTACATCTTCTTCTTCTGCCTCCTCTTCTTCACTGTCCACAGGCTCCACAGCTGCCACAAGACCAGCATCAGGCCCATCCTCCTGCAGAAAAGGCACCTGGCGTCGCAAAGCCAGGTTGTGCAACATACAGCATACCACGATTATCTGGCACACCTTCTTCGGTGAGTAGTATAGGGAGCCACCTGTCAGATGGAGGCACCAGAACCTGGCCTTCAGGAGGCCGAAGGTGCACTCTATTATCCTCCTAGTTCGCCCATGTGCCTCATTGTAGCGTTCCTCTGCCCTTGTCCTGGGATTCCTCAATGGGGTCAGTAGCCATGACAGGTTGGGGTAACCCGAGTCACCTGCAAATATCGAGGGACAACTGTTAGACATCCTCCAACCATTAGGGACTCTCCCATACCCAGACACCTATTTAAACTGTGTGGGGACCTTGGGCTCACCTATTAGCCACACACAATGCCTCTGGAGTTGCCCCGTCACATAAGGGATGCTGCTATTCCTCAAAATGTAAGGGTAATGCACAGAGCCAGGATACTATGGAGGAGAAGGGTGAACAGAGGGTCATACACCACATAGGTTTCACAAGGCTGTTTAGCACAATCGTGAACTATTCTTTGTGTGCCTTTGTCTGTCCGTATTCATGGCCAAAAGTGCTGTGATGCAGTTAGTTGTCTGCCATGTGGCCACCTGAAATAGCGGCTGTCTGACCTGTAAGGAGGGACAAGGGGAAATGAGGTAACTGCGCTGGCGTTGTTCAGTGTTGCGGTAGGCGGTCAAAGACCGCTGCGCAATTCAGCATTGGTTATCATTGGGCCCTATGGGTTCCAGGAGCCAATGACGATGTACGCCGGCGGTGACGGTACGCACCGCCGCGGACGTGACCGCCATTTTCTATCTGTTCAATCACTTGCTACCTGACCTTCAACAGGAGAGGACCTACACTGCAAGTGCTGCTGTGACCTGAGTCTGGAGGCGACAATGGCTACAGTGTATGGGGAATGGGCCCCTGCCTTCACTGCGGAGGAGTTGGGGAACTGGTGGCTGGGGTCCTCCCCCAGTACGCACAACTCTACGTTCCACCAGACAAACAGGTGAGTAAACTGTGTGCATGGTGGATGGTAGAGACGGGGGGCACAGGCCAGCATGTGAGGATGGCGAGTGTATGTTTTTCTGGCCCAGGGTGGGAGGTTTGTGGCCAATGAGTGTGTAGAACTGGACAGGGGAGTAACATCCATTTTTGCTTCACTATTCCTCTAGGTCAGCGCCCACCAGAAGAAGGGTATTTGTCGTGCCATCACCAAGGAAGTGCAGACCCTGGGGGTCTACCATAGATGGAGCACCCACTGCTGGAAAAGATGGGAGGACTTGCGCCACTGGAGCAAGAAGACAGTGGAGGCCCAGCAGGGGATGGCCTCCCAACGTGGAATGGGTGCCCGTCGCACCATGACCCCCATGATGTACTGGATCCTGGAGGTGGCATATCCTGAGTTGGATGGGCACTTGAGGGCATCACAGCAGCCACAAGGGGGTGAGTACAGTCTTATTCAGCTGACTCAGCGCGCTTGACGAGATGTCTGGGTAGGGGCGGTGGGCTGTGGGTTCCCCTGGGCAGGGCAGATGCGCAATGGTACATCCATTGTTACGCAGGCTCAATGCCACTCAACCCCAAAGGTGGTAGTTGCCCTCTACACCTAGTCAGGCTCCTATGGGTTTCAGCTGTGCATTAAATGGGTCTAGGCAGAGGCCCCCATGGGCATGTGCTTTTCCGCTGCACTGTTAGTGCATGTGCTAGTGCATAGGTATGCTCCCTGTGTGTTGTGTCCGCCAACGGCAGAGTGTTGCAGGCATTTACCATGTGTCTCTTCTGTCTTCCCCCCTTTTTGTTTTGTCACTCTGTCCCTGTGTGCATTAGCATCATCTGGTGGAGGAGCATTGGCACAGGAGCAGGAGGGAGCTGCAACCCACATGGCCCTGGAGGGTGAATGTATGGAGTCTGGAGGCACCAGTGGGACGGAGGGCAAGGGGAGCTCCACGACGGTGACAGAATCAGACACCAGCGACAGCGACTCCTCTTCTGATGGCAGCTTCCTTGCTGTGGCAGGCACCTCTGTGCCCACCGCAACAACAGGTACAGCCGCCACCCCCTACCAGCACCGCCCTCCCAGCAACCCCTCATCTTGTTTCCCGTGCCCGCTCACCATGGAGGGTGGGCATCTCCTTCTCCCCAGTCACCTCAGGCCCTGCCCCAGTCAGCCCTGCTGCCCTCAGTGAGGAGGCTATTGACCTCCTAACATCCCTCACGGTTGGGCAATCAACCATTCTGAATGCCATCCAGGGTGTCGAGAGGCATTTGCAGCAAACAAATGCATACCTGGAAGGCATTCATTCTGGCGTGGCGGCCCAACAGAGAGCATTTCAGGCTCTGGCCTCAGCACTGATAGCAGCCATTGTCTCTGTGTCCTGCCTCCCCCCTCCAACTTCCACTACCCAGACCCAATCCCCTGTACCTCAGCCTATCCCAAGCACACCATCAGACCAGCATTCACCCAAATCAACACACAAAAGTAGCTCAGGAAAACAGAAACACCACACATCCCACATGCACTCACACAAGCACCATACCAATGCAGACACACCAAGATCCACTGCCTCTGCTGTGTCCCCCTCCTCCACGTCCTCCTCCTCCCTCCCAGTCTCGTCTTCACTCACACCTGCATGAACTTCATCCTTAGCCACTTCCTCCATCATCAGCATGCCCATCACCACACACCGCTCATGTGCACTCACCACCCCCACTATCATGCACACGTCCCCTGTGTCCTCTCCCAGTGTGCCTGTGAGCCCTCCTCCCAAACTACACAAACGCAGGCACACACCCACCCAACAGCCATCCACCTCACAACAGCCTTCACCCAAATTCAGGAGACGTACACCTCCTACAACCGCTCCTTCTTCCTCCACTCCCAAACCCCCTCTGTCTTCCCGTCCCAGTGTATCTCAAAATCTTTTCCTGGCTAACATTGACCTCTTCCCTACACTTCCCCCTCCCCCGTCCTTCCCCTAGGGCCAGGATGTCCAGGTCCCAGCCCAGCACCTCAGCCACCAAATCCTCCAGCACTGTGGTCTCAGTAAGTCCGGTCACTTTGCGGGCGGCACCCATCAGGGCTGCCAGTGTGCCACCTAGCGAGGCCAAGGATCAGCCCATTCCGCCACCTGCCAAGGTGAAGAAGGTGCCCACATGCCGTAGGGAGAAGCCGCACCAGCCACCCAGCAAGGCCTCCTCCAAGCCAAAAGGGGACAGTGCCAAGGGACCAGCAGCGACATCCAAGGTGGGGAAGGGACACAAGGGCAAAGGGAAGTCAGGACAGGGCACGGAGCCTCCGGCTGATGGACTAGAGTCACCCCCTCTGGCAACCAGAACAGCAACCTGTACGGCAGTGGACACAGCCACCTGCACCGCCACCTGCACCGCCACCTGCACGTCTGCTGCCTCAGCAACAGTCCCCAGCATCATCCCCAGTGGGCAGCCACCCGAGGCTGCAAAGACGTCTTGCTGTCTCCCTCCACAGGTGCTGACACATTCACCACCGGCAGCATCTCTGCCACAGACACCACCGCAACCACCGCCAACAGCCCTGCGACGTGCTCAGACAGTGCCACCACAGCCGACATGGCTAACATTCCCAGTGGACAGACATCCAAGGCTGGAGGAGACGTCCTGGACCATGCACAGACTACTTGAGGCACGACACCCAGCACTGTTTGTACCAGCAGGTGGCAGGCAAAGTCGCAGCAGGGTGGAGTGTGTCTCTGCCTCCATGGAGCATCATGCTACCTGTTCCCAGGCAATCTCGTGGCACACACACCTAGGTAAGGGGATGGGACCTGCCACACTGCTTGTGAAGCACTCTGGGCACAAAGCCCCATCCAGAACCAGTGGAGAAAAACATCCACTCACACAGTCCTTGGCAGGATGAAGCACTCTGGGCAAAAAGCCCCCTCCAGAACCAGTGGAGAAAAGCATCCACTACCCCAGTCCTTGGCAGGATGAAGCACTCTGGGTACAAAGCCCCCTCCAGAACCAGTGGAGAAAAGCATCCACTCACACAGTCCTTGGCAGGATGAAACATTCTGGGCACAAAGCCCCCTCCAGAACCAGTGGAACATGTCAACAACTTGAGAGACTGTGGCTTTGCACTCCCCAGGATAAAGTAGTGGGCAACCCACCCACTTGAGAGACTGTGGCTTTGCACTCCCCAGGATAGAGCAGTGGGCAACCCACCCACTTGAGAGACTTGAGAGACTGTGGCTTTGCACTCCCCAGGATAGAGCAGTGGGCAACCCACCCACTTGAGAGACTGGAGAGACTGTGGCTTTGCACTCCCCAGGATAAAACAGTGGGCATGGGGCCCCCTTGTGGAGCAGTGGCGTCACCTGTTCATCAGGCTGAGGTGCCCCACCCCCCTCCCCATGAGGTGCCTGTTTATTTTCAATCTGATGACCCAGCAGTGTTCTCTCCATTTCGAGTCAGGTATCATGTGTGGGCTTCGCCCATGAATTTTGGGACCAGTGGTCCGCAGACAATGATTGGTACGCTATCCGGGCTTGTGCAGTTGCTGTACATATGTGTATATACTGATGATTTAAAGTTATCTTGGCCTATCTGATTTTTCGATGATTACACTCTTTACAATCATTTAATTTTGTCCTTGCGTTCTTCCAGGAGGTGACAGGTTCTAAATGTAATGTTGCTGCATGTATATGTGTGTATGTTGTTGTGGGTGAAGGTGGGGGTGTTGCGTGTTGCATGTGTGTGTGTCACTCTCTCTTTCCTCCCCCGTCCCCTGTGTGCTAGGTGCAGTACTCACGGTGGTCGTCGCCGGCGTCTTTGCTGCTCCTGGTAGAAGAGGAGGTAGACCAACATGGGCAGGACCTGTAACTCGGGCTCCATGGCGTCCTGGTTCCTCGTTGGGTGTTGAGAGGTAAGTGGTTTCCGTTCCAAGTTCTGTTTCCACCTTGCTTTTTATGGCATTGGTACCGCCTCCAGAAAAGGTGGCGGATAGGCCTGTTGTAATACAGTGGGTGGTACATTGGGGTCTGCCTGTCTGTTGGCGGTTACCGCTGCGGTGTTTGTTTCTACTGCTGTGGCGGTCGGAGTGTTAAAGTGGCTGTCTATGTTGGTGGTTTCTGCCATGGTCGTAATTCCATTTTTTTTCCGCTGGCCTCTTGGCGGTATTACTGCCACTGTAACACCGACCGCCAGGGTTGTAATGAAGGCCAAAGTCCTTACGAAAAATTTAGTTTTAGACAAACTAAAAAGAAAAAAATGAGTTACATTGGGGACCATTTGATTTTGTAGTTTAAAAGACAGGTTTGCATCAAAAGAACACCAGGAAATTCTAGTCTTAATATTCCACATAAAAAATATTAAAATGTGGCAAATACTGATGTGCAATTTGTTATTTTTTATGATACAATTATTGGAATGCGGTAGAAGTGATTGCAGTTGATATATTGACTCCTACCAAATGCTCTGGTTTTTGTAGGAACCAACCTCTGTTTTAGTCGGTTGGTTCTGAAAATACTGAATCATAGTGGTTCACAATTCTACCTATCTCATTAATATCCATGAGGTAGATCACAAATTGTGACCCACTACGATTGGCTACACAGGGGCATAAAAAAACTAGAGGGGGACCCCCCTGCACAGAAAATGGAGGGTGCCCACTCTGGACTCACTCAGGCCAGGTGCTGTGCTGAGAGGGCCCCCTGGAGCTTGGGGTGCCACCCCTCACCACGGGGGCATGCCTGGGCCTTTGTTACACCACTGTGGCTAGAGTCATAGGCATGAGGGCCTGTTGGGGTCAGCAGATCCCCCTGTCTGTGACTGATTGTAAATTAATAAAAAAAAAATAATGCAGCCCATTTTCCTAAAAGGAAAAAGGATATGTTTACCTGCTCCTTAAATATTTTGTCTACATTCAGAAAAGGGAAGTGGTCCTTTCAGGACCTGTTCCAGTTAGCACATGGTTACCATTCTCTTTGACATGGTGTGAACATATTGATGCTTTCGAACAAGATTACGGGCACAAAACATCAATACATAACTTAAGGGATCATTATTTAGAATAGGAAGCTAACTTGACATTTGCAACTGTAACATTGCTTTGTACATGAGGGCCCAGGTTTCTTTACTGATGCATGGCCTGTGGCCACCATTCACTTCATTAGGGCAGAATGCAATGTCAAGTTGAACATCCTCTGTGAGAAGAACCTCAGTTTTGAGTCCACTTACAAGCTGGTCAACACGGCTCTACCTCAATTTCATACTTCATTTTCCACTGTCTAGTTTCTGTATCTTGTGAATAACGAGAACCCAATTGGCAGTTTGCGAGTATCAAATTCTTGCCAACATAGATCTGAAGGTGGCTTGTCATCTTAGTTTATGACATTTTTGTTAACAAAATGGTAGATTTGACATAGGACTATAGCCTGTCAACCTGGAATTAGGTGTGAGGGTTTGTAACAGCGGGGTCACTAATACTTTTTTCCTAGTGTCGGGGAAACTCTGCGCTGTTAAAAAACAATACTCAGTATAGAAATATAATCACTCATTTCCTGCAGCACTGTCAGACTATCGTTTTGAACTCCTAAAATCACTTCCATTGCACAGTTATTGTCCTTTACGACCCGCATAGTGTTCTCTATACTGTTCTTCATCTGTTCCCTCTCTTTCAGATGAGACTCTTGCTGTGTTACCCACTTCTGCTGCATTTAGTTCACTGCCAGCCCATGTCAATCACAAAGAGCACATTAGCCATCCACATGTTCTTTATCTGAAATGCCATAGATAATGAAATGACCTCTTTCTTTCTGCATCAGTCACTCACTTTAACCTTGCTCATGTTTTTCTCTCTTCTGGTCTACACCTGTGCTCTTTGGTCCATGGGCACAGCAATGCATATTGATGAATCAGCTAAATCTGTGTACTCAGAATTCCCAGCCCTTCTCAGGGACTTCATCACCTTGGAATGTCTGTCATCTCCATTTGCTTCATTGCCTGAATTCTCGTCATCCATGATGTCCTGCTCATTTCCACAAAAAGGACGTACTGGTCAACTTGAACTTTCAAGGTCGTTGCATGAGGTGTCTCACGTCATTACACGATGTCCACTACACATTTGCAGACTTGCACCATAACACAGCAATCGTCTCATGATAGGAAAGGACTTGTAAGGAGTTTCTGGCATGTAGTAACTACTAATGCTTCTGTCAGGACTGGCACTGGCTCTATGGAGCTGGAAATGCTTCAGGAAATTTATGAGTGGTAAAAAAGGACTAACTTGAGAATGCTTCTTGCATAATCGCCTCCTCAATGATTTTTTGATGTATCAGAACTGCTTACTTGCCCACATCTCTAAAGGATGTGTATTCAAACAGGTCCCTGCTGTATTCATCTCTGTGATGACACACACACATAGGTTGCTTGCATGGTCTGCCCTTCACAGCACCAGATACCTGAGAGATACTTCCGCTAAATACATTTTTGTGAAGAACCACACACTTCCCTTGGAAGTAACAAAGGACAAGGTACTAATATGAAACAGTTTACTGTGACTCATGGTGCACATTTTACTGTTGTTTGTCATGAGTGAAATGGGGTCAGAGGGTAGAGTTAAGTTTCAATGTCTGCTTCTTAAGTAGGCATTGCAAATGAGATCACCACTCTCAGCTTCTTTGCCCTCTTGTGTTCACCCTCAAGAAACTGCATCAAGATGTTCTCATGATGTGCCAGAGCTCACCATTTGTGTCCCAGTCAACCGTAGTTACTTCTGCAGAGTGTTCCCTCATGACCCCGGAAAACCAAGACTTTCTCGTATTTCATCATCTAAGACTGTGCCTCTATTAGGTGCTTCTTGGAGAGGAGCTTATATGAACTTTACCTCTGCCTCAGTGTGACTGTGCACTTTGATACAGACATGTCTCAAAATGATTTCTGGTGTGGCCAACTGGAAGTATGTTTGTGTTTGGCCTGAAGGATAGGGCACCTTGAAAAGGGTCGATAGCAGAAAATGTTGTCTTTTGCGAAGTTGAACATCCCTCCACCTGATCTTCAGCTCATTCTTATGGTCTTCATGTGTGCAGTCACTTGGACTTAGTTATGAAGATGGCATCACTGAGGCTGTGTCTAGCATTCATGGTCACCTGTTTTGTCGCTGAGGCCTGTGTCAGCTGTAGCTGACTTGCTCTTTGTGAGGGCCTGCTTTCTGTGAGTTGGCTCCAGGGATTTATGGAGCTCCAGCAGTGTTTAGAGGCCATCCTCTTGAATCATTTCTTTCCCTTTTGGATCTGGGTTACCCCATGCGCTACATGGGATCGAGTGGTACTGGACCTCATGGTGACTGTCAGGAATACCAGGACATGTCCCTCTAGCTCAATAACATTACCCATGCATGCACGGTTAGTTTTAACTGCGAAATAGGTGAGGATTGGTTAAAATGGAGGCCAGGAACATAGAAGCTAGGCTGATACTTTGGGTGCCTTATGGGTCAATGAATAGAAGAGGCTAGTACACTTACTAGGTTGGTGACTGGCAACCTCTACCTGTTGTTTTGGCTCACCACGCTTCCATCAGTTTGTCACTCTGCATTTGCGATCCCCCACTGTTCGGTTTTTTTAGCCTTTCAGCTTTACACACCTGATTGTCCTCTGAAAACCCTTTTGCCTGTTAAGTTCTTTGGCTCTGTACCCAGAAGCGTGTTGCTTCTGTTCATCTGGGCAGGCCCTCCATCTGTGCCATTTGTATCAGATCCTATGACTTTCTCTGCAGCCATCCTGCTGAACCACCATTCTGCCGTGCTCGATTCCGGCAGTCCCCGATTCGTTCATCAGTCACTTAGCTCGAGGTCTGATTCTTGGTCGGACTGGGGTAGTCGTTGTGTGAACGGGAGGTAAACTCTAAATGCCATTTGCGTGATATATATTTAGTATTTGTTGATTTACAAAATTAATTTTTTTGTCTCTCTCTCTCTCTCTCTCAATCTAAGCCATACAAGCAATTATTCTGAGACGATCTTAGGCTGCCATTCGCACCATTAGGAACAGTGTTTCCGTTATTTTTTTAGTTCCTCCATTTTTCCTGGGTTATTAACTGGTGTATTACTGTACAGTATCTTGCTTGGAACAGGTAGATGACTGGGACTGTCTTCTGTATTGCTTCTGGGGAATTATACCGTTATCCTTAAACTGTGCACACAAAGACTTGGAATGCATGAGATGAGCAATAAGAGTGGCCCCTTTCTCCCTAAAAAAGAACTCGGGTTTGCACATTTCAGGTAGATTGGAACACTGATAATCATGTCTCTGCTCTTACAAAGGTCCTGTCTTTCACTATGTCCTGTGGATTCTCTGTAGATTGGCCCAGTAGTAAGGTCTGTTTCAGTGGGAACCATGGATGCACCTACCTAATGTCACGAAGCCGTCTTCTGTTTGACACTGCAGATCGTCAAACTGTAATGAGAAACTACAAAATGATTACATCCAATGATTATATCCGTTTTTTTGTTGCTGCTTCATCACACTTTCAGTCTGTTAGTGAGACGATGAAACACATCTCACAATACTTTTAGTGCAGTGGATTTTTCAGTTATTAATACGTTACGTTGCTATTCCGATTATTTCCTACAACCCGTTACAACAGTCTGACGTTACAAAGACCAAAACGTGTTACACTATTAAAATTTGATTATAACAATATAAATTCGAATTATGATTTCTCTCTTAGATACTCCCTTCACTGTGAGCCAATATTGCTCTAGATTTTACGTCAAGAGTTTGGAGATTCTAGCCACCTACTACAATTGTTCAACTTTTTATGTTATTCATTTGTAGAGAACTCAGTGATTCACAATTACATTTCGTACCCATTTCTATATTTTGTTGCTTGCTGGTATTTCTTCTCCCTTCTTTCTAGTTTCATCCTTTGGTCTTAAGTACCTTTCTTTCTTCTGGCTGAGTTGGTACCCAAGTAAAAATCTAGGTGCATTAATTTGTGCTAGATTGCCTCAGTTTGGAGATTACCATTATCTAAATTCATTATGTACATTAATCATTCACACAACGTTCCTGGATTTGTGGTACAGAGCATACTGCAATATTAACTTGATTTTCATTTTTTTAATGAAAACTGTTGTAAATCTTTAACTTAGGTTATAACACTATTTTCTACTTCAACAGAATGAATACGGAACAATATCAAACTGTGCTCGCCATGGTTTCTGCAACAAATGAAGTCAACCAGAATCCAAATATTCTGCCCCAAATCACCTTGGGATTTCGGATTCTTGACTCTTGCTATTCTGAAGCGATGGCCATTGAGGGAATGTTCTGGCTGCTGTCAGGTCATCAAAAGATCATCCCAAACTACAGCTGTGCACCAAAATTGAAGACACCTGTTATTATTGGTGATTATTCGTCAGCTGCATGCATCCCTATGGCAAGGATCCTTGGTGTCAGCAGATATCCTCAGGTATGGATGGACACATTTTGTAACCTGTTCAAGGGCATGTCATGAACAGTATGAACAGTAGCAGTGCATGGCAGTCATGACTGAGCCGTAGTAAACAATAACTCACATACCCACATTCCCCCCTTCCCCAACACCAACTCTCCCCCCAATCCTCAATTTAGCCCCTTTTTTAATCTTCTCTCTATTACAACGAGGGGGTGAAATAGCTTTCCTGAAAATGGAGCAAACACAAACTGGGCAATTGTAAAACTGACAGATATGGCGCATATTTATGAGCCCCTAGATCCACCTTGCGCCACATTTGCAGCATTTATTTAGAGGCAAATGTGGAGCTAAGGTGGCATTATCCACGTGCCATATTTACAAAGTGGCGCAATGCCTGTGACTCCTTGAGATACGTTTATGAACCCCGAGACGCCAACCTCCATAGATGGTAAAGGTCCCTGGGCCTGAACTATACCCTTTCTGGGCTCCGCAGATGCGGCCCTTGGAAACTCTTTAATATCACTCGCTGATGCTAATGCTGATGTGGGGGGGACTCCTAGGTCTTGACTGTGGCACTGCTAACTCTCGACTTCCAATACTGTACCTTAGGCACCACTAACTACCTGCTGCCGGGGGGAAGACCTCACACCATTGTTTTTCCCTGCAATGGGACTGGAGCCAGGATTTAGTGAATCCGGAGGGCATTACATAGGAAAGTTGCATTCTTTTTCTTGCCCAGGGATGGCATGACACTGGGACAATTGTAGGGGCTGCAGCGGTTCTCCTCCTGGAACACTCAGCCCTAGGGAGACCGTAATAATGCTGCATCTTGATCCATCAACGGATGTCTTGGATGTTGCCTGAGACCAAGGGAGTACGGGATTGAAGGCATAATTCCCGCAACACAGATGACAAGTTGGGGGAAGATCTTTAGGTCCCCCTATCTTTAGACCCACAGGCGTTGGTCATCTTCACTCCTTTAAAATATCAGGTTCCTTGGGACCAACCGTACCTTTTTGATGAAGGACAAAGTTCTTGCACCATATCCCCAGGCAGGTGACAGGAAAAGTGTGATTGATAAGGTATTTGCTGGATAACGGACTGGGGATCCACCTTACGGGCCAAGGGCAAGATGGTGAAAACGACGCACCAATCACAATCCAACAAGATTAGAAAATAAACTACTCCCAAACAGCTCCCTTGAAAGAACCCACTAGAGACAGTCAGACACAAGACAACTGGAATGGTGCCGTACCCCAGGCACCCCAGACTCTGTCGCAGGCAGATGTAATGGAATAAATCATTGATACTCACTCTGAATTGGTGACTAAAATAGACTCTATAGCTATCGATGTATATCTCCTGCAGACTGACCTCCGTAAAGTGGCAGAGAGGGTAACAACAAAGGAAGGAAATATTGGTGACCTGCAACAGGGAGTAGCTACTCTAAAGCAGACAGTAACTGCCCTTCAGAAACAGTCTGAGAGACTGGAAGACCATGTGGAAGATTCTGAAAGATGCTCCAGGAGGAGTAACTTGCAATTGTTGGGCTTCCCAAAGAGGGCGGAGGGACGCTCAACAGAATTCTTTTTGGATGAATGGCCCATGTCTGTCATGCCAATACAGGGGCTCTCAAACTTCTTCAGTATCAAAAGGGTGCACTGGGCCCTGACCCCCATGCCACACCCTGGAGCCCCGCCACATGCAATAATTGCTCATCTCTTCAACTATATAGATAGAGACGCTATCCTGTACCATGTTAGGCTTAACGAACAGCCACAATTTGATGGGCACCCTATCTCAATTTGTCCTGACTACACTCAGAAAGTGCAGAATCAATAAAAGACCTTCTTGAAGGTTAAACAAAGACTGCACGCTTTAAATGTGAGATACAGTCTGCTCTTTCCAGCAAAATTGAGGGTGGTGTACGGGGCAAGGTCCAGTTCTTCTTCAAAGATTTGGATACAAGTTACTGGGTGGACACTCCGCCCAATGTCTCGAATGGAGGTACACTGCAGGAGGGCCAAGCAACCTTGGCAGAGCTAGAGCTAGCACAGACATTCAGAAATCAGGGAAGATGAGCAAAACACAGGTGATCATGGCAGACGGCTCTCTAAGGCTGCATTGTGGTGGGACCGTATGGAATGCTCCTGGAAACAGGGGCGAGGACAGACCCAAGCTCTTCCTATGGGGAGAGACGCAGTCCCCCGTGTTTGCATATGGATAGTACAGAAGAGGGGATGCCCTAAAAGACCTGATAACATAACTGTGGATGAGGAGGAGGGGGGAATGGTTATTTTAAATAATGTAAAATGGAGAACTTTTTGATGATTATAATATCCAAGAGGAAGCTCTAGAGGCAAGGGGTTATAGGAGTTTTGGGAACCACTGAAGTGCTTTGGCCTTAGGGCACCCAAAGCGTGATTTCCTCTAATGTAGCATTGAAGAGTTTTTCACAAGTGCAGTTTCTGTTGGTTTGAACACTTGTGGCAGGGGTATGGCACAGAACATGCATGTCTATGCTCAGTTTAGGTGCAGTCAGGATGTGACGGCTCACTTCCCAGGGACTGGGGGATGTTGTGGTGTTGTTCTATTTTGGTTGAAGTTAAAAATGGAAAGGAAATATGCTCTTTGCAAGGATGCAGTGTTTGTGGCTTGCAATGGTGGGACCATGCTAATATACTAATTGCAGATGTGTTGAGCGAAATGGTGGGTGAATGGCTGTTCTACAGTGACTATGAGCTGATGGCTGATGTCTATAAATGTTTGACTTGGATTGTGAGGGGCCTAGTTAGCCTGGAAAAACATTGTAGAGTGCATAGTTCCTGGAAGAGGTATTGTGTGCCCATTGCGCTTCTTCAAGAGACTCGTGTGTGAGGAGGCTGTATCCCCAGTCTCTGAAATGGATCAAGAAGGCGAATATATGCAGCGTCGTACTCTGGATATGCGTGAGGCATACTGATATGTGGGGCCCTTAGGATCCCTTTACAACATAAACCCCTTATAATCAATCCAGCGGGGTATATGTGATACCATGTGGTAGCTTAGATGGTCATGAGCTCTGCCTGATACATGTGTATGCTTCCAACATAGATTGCAGGGAATTCAATGGTGGGGTAATTACAGCTGCTACAGAGTTCTTATCAACAGACATTATTCTAGCGGAAAACTGCAATTGTGTTGATTTCCTACCACTAGAGAGGACTGAGGGAGGATCTTCCCAAACACACAAAGTACATGCTGGGGCAAATGACATAGGTTCCAATGGTGGTTTTAAATTAATACAGCATCATTTTACTCACCAGATCTATCTCGCTCCCAAAATCTTCTATATGGTGTTTGTAAACAGACTGGACAGATGCCCTCGCTTTGGTGCCCCTGTGGCTCACTTTTTGCACCTGGTGTGGCATTGTCCACTGATCATAGTTTTCTGGGGTTATATAATTCAAGCCCTAACTCGTCTTACAGGTTGGGCTATACCAACGACACCACAGGCTTTAATGCTGGGGCTGTTGCCATCACCAAAAAACAGAAAACATACTCGTAGATTTGTACCCCTGGGGAGCCTACTCACAAAGCAACGGACTGCCATCAGATGGTTGAGTGCGGTCCCACCTTGTCCCTTTTGTGAAAGTGGTTGATCTTTTGGGAGTTAGGACAAAAGGTTTGCTCTCACCCCTTAGCAGGGGTGTTGATATATTCACCCACACCCAGAGCCGAAAAGGGTTCTCACATTTAAACTTGTAACCATGGTGCGTAGCGAAACGCATCGTACTCTGACGCCGAGCATCATCTTCACTGGTGATTTCAATATGAATCTTCTACAGAACTCCAGAGTAGTTGATCTTATTTTAGCCCAAAATCTGTATAGGCAAATTCTCATTCAACTCAGAAGGAAAGCACATCATTGTGACAAACTCAGCAAACACGGAAAAAAGATCTTGAATATGACGATTTGAGGGTGTTAAATGGTAGGAACACCAGTGACATTCCACCCAATTTGAGATTTTATGGGCCGTGCTTGCTCTACTAAACTCTGGCACCACTACAGCTATTTACTCTGATAAGTTATTCAAAATTAAAATTACTACTTACAGTGACCATCTTCCTAAAGTCATAGAACTAACCCAAGCTCTACCCAGAGTCCCGAAAAATACGAAAAAGATGTTGGCAGCTTATAAACAATAGAGTATAAAAGAAACAAATATACCAGTAACTCAATTTCTAAAATGGCATCCGTGGTAGGAAAGGTAATAATAAAATGCGAGGTCAAAAATAACGACCCAATAAGATCCTGGAAATTGTGCTGTACCACCCTCATCGGATCTTGAAACAGGGATAATACCGGTATCTGCAAAAAAAAAAGCTTTTGCACCTTACTTCCGGCAGGAGGGAAACATCATTGGCCTGTTGTTTAGTTAAAAAGAAACTAAATCAAGCTTTTCAAACGCTGTGAAAAAAAACATTGTCCCTTCTTGCCATTAACCAACTGACAGTTGCATAACCGCTGTACAAGAAGAAGCAATGGGAAGACAGGATAAGACTTCTGGCACTTAGTAGACTCCCTTACAAGACCATTTAAGATACTGATTATCTCAAACATACCATAGGCTACACGGTCTCATACTTGTCCTCAGCATTCACTCGAGGACCAATTACCTCATGGGTTGTTACCTTGGGCAGACACAGTGGCCCTATGACAGGCCTCCACGCCAGAACCACCACCACAACCACCGCAGGCCTTAGTTGTAAAATACTGAATGAAAACAGCACTCCAGTTCTGGATAGTGGCCAGAATCATAGCCTATTGCAGCAGCTAAACTTTTTGAATTTGTTTTTTAAAAGGAAGGTGGGGCAGGGACCCCAGCCCAAAAGGAGTTTTCTCTGCAATATTCAAGGAAACCCCCTCTTTCTGGGATGGAAAACTTACCTCGCTGTCCAGCCACACATTTGCTACAAAGAAATACTGGCAGGGCAGCGCGGATCCATAGTAAATGTACCTACTAATTGCTCTGTTGGACAATGTGACCAAATACTTTGCATCACCACTGTTGGTTACTTGATGTAAGGTCAAGTGCAAACAATATCGCACCCCTCAACCAAACAGTGTCCTCAAATGTACCATCACTTTAACAAACATCTTGACTCTAGCTTTCATAATGGAAATAAAATAAAAATTCCAGTTCAAATATGTTGCATCAACTTCAAATTGGCCTTTGACCATGTGGATTGAGGTAAAATGTGGGCACGCTCTCAAATGTGGGCACAGCGTCACTCTGCTGAGATGATTAACAGTGCTTTACATATATTCCTGGACCAGGATAAAAATATGGGACACAACCAGCTTATCCAGGGAAATGCAGACAAAAAGAGCCTCAAACAAAGTTTGCACCAGCTCTTTTCAATCTATCTCTTTCTATCAGACTTGACAAAGGTACTAAACTCGATTACCAGTCACTCCCCGCAGCAGCGACCCTTTACTTTAAATGATCTTCTGTATGCAGATGATTTTTTCCTCTGCAGCTCCCCACAAATTGGCTTCAACTGATAGATTTACTATCCAAGAACACCAGTGAAAATGCATTGGAAATTAACAGAAGCAAGTCAAACGTCATGACCATCACAAGGGCTAAAAATAGGGCAACGTGGTAGCTGAACAAGCACCCTTTTGAAAACGTGAATACATACAAAATACCTCAAAGTCCTGATAGACAACAATGGTACCTTCTACCCCTGAGACAGTTTCAAATATGAATAAGTAACTTTCTTATTGCAGCCTTTTGCACCGTCTCAAACTGTCTAAAAGGCCTAAGCTCTCAGTCACTGTTAACTATTATGGCAGTAAAACTCCTTCCATCAATCACCTCTGGGAGTGAGGTGCTTCTAGGTCAAGACCCGGCCTCTCTGGATGGCGTAGTCACCGCAGCTTATAGGCGAGTCTTTAAGATCTCAAAGACACATCTACATCCACAGCACAGATTTGCCTAGAGTTTGGCCTCATTCAGCAAGCAATTGTGAGACAGAGTGCTTTCATTAAGTGCTGCTACAGGCTGAGGTGCTCATGTGATCACTCACTCAACAAAATACTCTGTCTGTGATAACTCTCAGCATCATCATTTAAGTCTTTTCTTGATAGTTCCAGAGTAGCACTCCAAGCAAAATGCCTTATGGGAACAGTCATTACCATATTCAACCTTCAAAAGGGTGCAAATTAGGTGCATAAAGAAAAAATCTCTGAGTGAGGATAGATCAGCCCTGAAATCCCACTCGTGGAGTCTAGTCAGCAGCTACAAGCATCTCAAACTGGCCCTGCACTTTAGTCAAACATACTCATTTTACATGAATCAGATATTTCTTGAACCTCTGCCTTGGTGTGTTTCCATCCCCCGCAGAGAAACGGTCATGGCAAGCGAAAGAGGGCACTGAATGTTGCCTATGTGGGTCACCAAAGGAGGATCAACTTCACTCAAGAGGGATTAGAACTTGCAGACAGGCCATAATTACTTGCACAGTCCTGAAGGCCCTATTTTTAAGTGTAGGTTCATTACATTTCTTGCTGGATTTCAACTACTGTGGCTGCAAGGTCTGGAGCTGAGTGCCTTTAATAAAAAGATATGGCATGTGGTTGCTACTAGAATAACAGGACTGCGTATTAGTATGACAGAAATTCAGAATGTGAGTGACTATGTCCATCAACACCATCAGCCCAATTCCTGGCTAGCTCACAGTGCCACACCTAAACTTGCCAGCCTGAACATGACACTGTGGCTCCCAAGGAAGTCGTGAAAACAGATCTCACCCTTTTGTTGTAATACTCATGCAAGGTGAAACACAAGAAAGATACGAGATACGTTTTCAATATATTTATTGGAACAGTCGTAGTCTTGCAGAGTGAGAATGAGCTGCAATAATTAGGCAGATGAAATAAAGCAAAGTAATCAGCATTTCGAACACGGTCAAGAGAATGTATGGGCCAACCATGGTAAATGATTTCTAGATGTTCCTACCTAACCCTAAGTCTATACAGTGAGTATAGTGGGTTTACCCTTTGCTTTTGCCCGATCTAAGGGATTAGCCGTAGACCCAAACCTGGAAACTGTGTCAGGAGACAGCCTGTAGTGTGTATGACAATTCCTTTGGGAAGCTGGAAGATTTCACCAGCAGAGCCGTATGTCGAACACAGCAGTAGTACCAGGATGGTCATGGCTGGAGTGACACTCTTCTTCATCTGGGTCAGTGCACCATTTATATAATAAAAGCCACACTATGTTAGAAGCACAGCTCTGATGCAATGCAATGTCTAGATAATAGAAGCTGTCTCCCGAAAGGGTAACACAAGCACAGGGATATTGTGTACTGTGTTTTTAGTGTTGAAAGAATGTACTGATTATATGTCAAGAAAAGGCTAACTAAAACAAGCAACCCATACAATATATTCCTAGAATAATATCATGCACGCAAAGTATATAATGTGTCACTGCTAAAAAGCATTGCAGCTAAAACATGGAAAATATGAAACATGCTAAAATGCGAAAAACTGGGGAACCAACTTAGATCCAGGTGGGCCTCACTACATTATCACAATGTATATAGGCAAATTGCTACAGACAATTTGATAAGCTTATAATGTAAGTGGTAATAGTTTTTACTTTTCAAGTGATCTGAATTTATAGGCATACTATAATTTTTTACTCTAAATCTGCAGCCACAAAATTAAATTACGAAGGTTGCAAGATAAGAACAGAGACTGCCTTAATCACCAAGGAACCTTTATAATCTTAATGTCATATTTATTATTATTTTGCTATGATTTTAATGAACTGACCAGATCCTCGGGCCTGTGCATGCTCCCAACCTGTCCACCACTAGACAGCTCCAAAACTACAATATATATACCACAGAGCCTGAGAGAGTCCAAGTGGGGGAAAAGGGGTTTAGGTAGGAAACAGCTGGGAAGGAGACCTGTAGGAAGCAAGAGGTTAAACAACACAATGTCAAGATATAATCACATTGACTTTCAATAGACTATGGTTCTAAGAATTCTTATTCTGTAATCATGGATAACCTAGGACAATACTATAACTAGGCCTCAGGAAATCTAGGCACCTGGAAAAATCAAGAATGGGTTAATACAATGTTTCATTTGAGCTTTTCAGGAAATATCATATACTGTCTAGAATACAAGAACCTTCTTCAAAATAGTTTCAGAATAAACATTGCATTTTTACAGGAGGGCAAAGGCTATCTGAACATTACATGAAAAAACAACAGGAAATGTACTAGGAGCTTAATTAGCACAAAGAATGCTGCACTTTGAATTAAGTGTTTCGAGAAAACCAAAATCTCAGGATAAACGTGTGCACCTCAACAAACACTGCACACCAAAGGGTTCAATGCCATGAAAAAAATTGAGCACACAGCCGATCTGAAAATCAAGAGTTTACTGCCAGAAAAGAATTGCGCACCTTGCTGCCGATTTGAAGTTTCACAATGCTAATGTCATGAAATGATCGCGCACACTGGCAATCTGAATGTCAAGAGTTTTTATGTCTGGAAATTAATCGCGCACCTTGCCGATTCGAAATACACAATGCAAATATCATGAAACGATCGTGCACACTGTTGCCAATCTGAATGTCAAAGTTAAATGTCAGGAAATGAATTGCGCACCTTACCAATTCGAAATACACAATGCAAATATCATGAAATAATCGCGCACACTGTTGCCGATCAGAATGTCAAGAATCATATGCCAGAATTGAATTGTGCACCTTACCGATTCAAACAAGAATATGTACATGTCATGAAAACACAATCACGCACACAAGGAGTTTCACAACTAGGCCAAAAACTCGAATGTCTTTGAAAACAGGGGTCGGGGGCCCAGCCCGACCTTCGCCTTACCGCCCTGCTAAAGGATTGACAATATAATGAGGGCAGGCCTGGAAATATCAGTGTAGGCCTCTGGGACCGGAGCTCAGGAAGTTGCTGCTGCTCTGCACCGGGACCTCTGAATAGTGAGCACGTGGAGCTGGGCTGACTCCCTTATATAGAATCAAGCCCAGCCCACAAACCACACCCAGTCATAGGGCAGGGAAAGCTTCAGAAGGTCCTAGAAAGGGACCACACCCTGACACACTCGCGAAGCATGCAGCAATACCTTTCAAACGAACAGTCATTACAAACATCATTAATAGTGTTTTTCATGGTTAAACTCTGCATTGCAAAGGGTTAACAAACTGCATATAAACATAATGCATGAATTATGCCTTTGCATAAAGACTGGGTTTTTGCATTTTAGTCACCCGTAGAGCGCGCACTGTCCTGATGTTGACAGTACTCCCCTCTCCCAAGGGCGTTCTAGGGCCTGGTTTGTCTGGGTTGAGACGATGAAAACGTCTCACTAGTCGTGAAGCCTGAATGTCAGATGCAGAGACCCATGTGTTGCTTTCAGGGCCGTAACCTTCCCAAGAGATCAGATACCAAAGATTTCGACCTCTAAATTTGGAATCCAGCACCTGTTTAACTTCGTATTCCAATTCCCCCTGTACTAGAACTGGAGCTGGTTGGGAGCGAACCTTCTGGACTGCTTTTTTCAGAAGGGAAGTATGGAACACTGGATGAATACGTAGTGACCTGGGTAACTGCAGTTTATAGGTCACTGGATTAATTTGCTGGAGGACAGTGTAAGGACCTATGAATTTGGGATTAAACATGTGCTTTTTCTTGAAGTCAATATGTTGTGTAGGAAGCCACACTTTGTCACCTGGTTGATAATGAGGTCCTTCACAATGTTTCTCATCGTAGTGCTTTTTATATTTTTGTTTGGCTTTTTCTAGATGCTGTTGAATCAATTTCTAGGTTTGATGGAGTTGTTGAATAGTTTCCGACACAGCTGGTGTAAGAGAACTTTCTTGTGAAATCGTGATAGGCAAGGTATCAGGATGGTAGCCAAACAAGCCAAAAAAGGGTGTGACACCAGTGGAGGTGTGAAACGAGTTATTGTAGGCTAGTTCAGCTAACCAGAGCATTGATGTCCAAGAATGAAGTGCTTTCTCAGCGTAAGCACGCAGGTATTGTTTCAATGTCTGATTCAGTCTCTCAGTTTGACCATCTGTTTGAGGATGATGGCTAGTAGATAGTGTGGATATAACTTGAAGCGTTTTGCACCACGTTTTCCAGAAGTTGGAGGCAAATTGTGATCCTCGATCGCAGAGAATCATTCGCGGCAGCCCGTGATAACGGACCACTCTATTCAGAAGGATGGTTGCCAGTTCACTGGAGGTGGGCAATTTCTTGCAAGCAATTAAATGTCCATATTTTGTGATACTATCTACCACCACAAGGATGACTGAGTGCTGTTGAACAACTGGTAGACATGTAATGAAGTCTAACGAGAAGTGTTCCTTAGGTCGAAGTGGGGTTTGGGAGCTGATGCAACAAACCTTTCGGTTTTTAATGACTCGTCTTGTTACGAGCACAGACTTCGCAGTTAGTGACTATTTCTTTGACGTCTTTTGTCAGAGTAGGCCACTGAAAGTAGCGTTGGATTAATTCAAGAGTTTTTGGGAGTACCTGGGTGACCTGCCGTAGGTAAAACATGCAACCAATGAAATACTAACTTGCGAAGCTTGGTAGTGGGCAAGAACAAATGTGCGTCATATGAAGGTAGCACTTGCTTGATTGATCTTTTGGGATCTGCATGAGCCCATCTCTGCCATTTTTCAATGGTGAAGGAACTGCGGATTTCTTCGAAGAAGTCTTCAGTCCTTATGATGCAGAGGACCTTGTCTGGAGCAATGATAGCTCTGGAAGGCTGGACTGTGGGTAAGGTGGTAGACTCTTGGCAGGACAAGGCGTCTGCTTTGCAATTGTCTTTACCAGGACAAAAAGTTACCACAAAATCGAACTCGGCAAAAAACAGCATCCAGCGTAATTACCGAGGAGTCAAAAGTCTAGCTGAACTCATGAACTGGAGATTGCAATGATCTGTGTATACTGTCATAGTGTACTTGGCGCCTAACAAATTATGTCTCCACTCTTTAAAGGCATCACGGATCGCCAGAAGCTCTTTCTCAGCAATGACATAGTTCCGTTCGGCTTCGTTCAGTTTTCGAGACATGTAAGCTACAGGATGAAGTTGACCAGTGTCTTTACTTCTTTGTGACAATACTGCACCAATTGCCACATCTGAGGCATCGGCTTCAACTATGAATGGACACTCCACATCATGGTGAGTCAAGACTAGGGCAGTGGAAAAAGCTTCTTTCAAAGTTGAAAATGCTCTGTAAGCTTCTGGAGACCACACACATTTTTCTTTTTTACTCAATAACTTGGTGATTGGCGCCACTGTCTGAGAGAAATGGTTTAGAAACCTGCGATAAAAGTTTGCAAAACCCGTGAAGCACTGTACATTACGAACAGTCTTTGGAGTGGGCCAATTGGATACTGTTTGTACTTTCTTTTCTGCCATGACCATGCCTTGAGGGGTAAGGATGACCCCTAAAATCTCAACTGTGGTAACATGAAATTCACACTTCGTTAGTTTGCAATATAGATGATGCTTTCAAAGAGCTGTGAGAATCTTCTTGACATACTGTGCATGTTCGGCTTCATTGTCAGAGTAGATTAAAATATCATCAATATAGACTATTGCAAATATATCTAGATACTCTCTAAGGACGTCTTTCAGGAAAAATTGAAATGCTGCTGGAGCATTACACAGTCCAAAGGGCATGACAGTGTATTCAAAGAGACCATATCTTGTCTTGAATGCAGTTTTCTATTTGTCACCTTCTCTCATTCTGACTAAATGGTAAGCACCTCGTAGATCGAGCTTGGTGTAGATTTTTGCTTTCTTCACTTGATCCAACAAGACAGGAATCAGAGGCAAGGGATATCTGTTCTTGACTGTGATCTTGTTCAAACCCCTATAGTCAATACAGGTTTGAAGATCCCCATTAGCATTGGAGACAAAAAACAAAGGAGATGCTGCAGGAGACTTGGAAGGACGGATGAAGCCATTCTCTAGAAATTGTTCTAAGTACTTTCGTAGGTGTTGATTTTCATGTTCCAACAAGACGTACACACGACAATTAGGGAGTATCGCACCAGGAGTTAGATCGATTTGACAGTCATAAGGTCTATGAGGAGGCAAGGTTTCTGCTTCCCTTTCATCGAACACGTCTTCATAGGATGAATACCGGCAGGGCAACTTTATTTATTTCTCTGCCTCAGTGGCTATGTGAGAGTTGCAATGTTTGGCGACTCGAGACGTCTGGAGACATTTCTCATTACATAAGGCGGAAGAGAACACGACTTTCCGTTCTGCCCAGTTAATCTCAGGATTGTGATGAGTTAACCATGGTAAGCCAAGGATAATTCCATACTGAGGAGCATGGACAACATCAAAGATGAGCTTCTCTTCATGTTTGGTTCTTTAATCTCCCCCATCACAGATCACCGACAAGGGGACAATCTGAAGAGTTACTGGGCCTCCAGTCAAGAGTTTTCCATCTAGAGTAATAGAGTAATTTTTTTGCACGGGAATGCCTACCTTGCATCTCATTAAGGCAAGGTAGGATTCCACTTTCAAAAAATGACTTTAACTCCATAAATTTGGCGCTAGACGGGTCTAGCACCAAAGTATAAATATGGAGTTAGTTTTGCACTGAATTAGAGTAAAAGAAAATGACGCTAATTCAGTGCAAACAGAGTATAAATATGCCACTTAGTGTCAAAAAATTATGCTAATCTGGTCAGAATCATTTATTTTGACTCAAAACTGCCTAACGTCATTTTTTTTTAAGCTAGCCTACCCTTTGCACCGGCTTGCACCATTCCATAAATATGGTGCCCAGCTGGTGCTAAAAAATGGTGCAAGCCGGTGCAAAACATTTTGGGGCAAAACTGCCTTAGTGCAGTTTTGCACCAAAAAGTATAAATAAGGCCCTAAGTCTTGGTTACCTTGTCGCAAGTCTAACAGTTCTCGATCTGCCGACAAGGTCACTGTTCTTCAATCAAACACTCATTCAAATTCACTGACAAAATTTCTCCAATTGTAAAGCAGGTACTATCTTTATGCACAAGAGGGATTGCCCAAGTGGCCGCGTCCCCAGTCAGGTAAGATAACAAGAAGGCCACCCTAGATTGGGCATCGGGAAAGTTTTTGGTCGACAGGTAAAATGTAATTCCACTTGAACCAAAAAAGATTGCGCTTTCAGGGGATCACCTGAAAAACGTTCTGGGGGAGCCAGGGGAATAGCTGAGGGAACATTGAGGGAAATGTTCGTTGAAGGATTACCTCCTGAAGTTTGAGGAGGAGGACCAGCCCAAGCCGCACCCAAAGGACTTTGCTACTTCTTTTCTACCCTTTCCTGCAACTGACTCACTCCCTCAGCTAAGCTAGCTACTATGTCTTTAAATGATACTACCTAAGCTTGGAGCTGCGTGATAACTTTAACTAGCTCATCCAATGTGGCCATGCTGAGAACAAACACAAACCGGGAGGATATTAAATTAGTGGGCTCACTATTCTGTCAGGAAGACCAGATTCTCGGGGCCTGCGCATGCTCCCAACATGTCCACCACTAGACAGCTCCAAACTCCAATAGATATACCACAGAGCGTGAGAGAGTCCAAGTGGGGGAAAAGGGGATTAAGTAGGGAACAGCTGGGAAGGAGACCTGTAGGAAGCAAGAGGTTAAACAACACAATGTCAAGATATAATCACATTGACTTTTAATAGACTATGGTTCTAAGAATTCTTATACTTTAATCATGGATAACCTAGGACATAACTATAACTAGGCCTCAAGAAATCTAGGTACCTGGAAAAATCAAGAATGGGTTAATTCAATGTTTCATTTGAGCTTTTCAGGAAATATCCTATACTGTCTAGAATACAAGAACCTTCTTCAAAATAGTTTCAGAATAAACATTCAGCTCAGGAAGTTGCTGCTGCTCTGCACCGGGACCTCTGAATAGTGAGCACGTGGAGCTGGGCTCACTCCCTTATATAGAATCAAGCCCAGCCCACAAACCACACCCAGTCATAGGGCAGGGAAAGCTTCTAGAAGGTCCTAGAAAGGGACCACACCCTGACACACTCGCGAAGCATGCAGCAATACCTTTCAAACGAACAGTCATTACAAACATCATTAATAGTGTTTTTCATGGTTAAACTCTGCATTGCAAAGGGTTAACAAACTGCATATAAACATAATGCATGAATTATGCCTTTGCATAAAGACTGGGTTTTTGCATTTTAGTCACCCGTAGAGCGCGCACTGTCCTGATGTTGACAGTACTCCCCTCTCCCAAGGGCGTTCTAGGGCCTGGTTTGTCTGGGTTGAGACGATGAAAACGTCTCACTAGTCGTGAAGCCTGAATGTCAGATGCGGAGACCCATGTGTTGCTTTCAGGGCCGTAACCTTCCCAAGAGATCAGATACCAAAGATTTCGACCTCTAAATTTGGAATCCAGCACCTGTTTAACTTCGTATTCCAATTCCCCCTGTACTAGAACTGGAGCTGGTTGGGAGCGAACCTTCTGGACTGCTTTTTTCAGAAGGGAAGTATGGAACACTGGATGAATACGTAGTGACCTGGGTAACTGCAGTTTATAGGTCACTGGATTAATTTGCTGGAGGACAGTGTAAGGACCTATGAATTTGGGATTAAACATGTGCTTTTTCTTGAAGTCAATATGTCGTGTAGGAAGCCACACTTTGTCACCTGGTTGATAATGAGGTCCTTCACAATGTTTCTCATCGTAGTGCTTTTTATATTTTTGTTTGGCTTTTTCTAGATGCTGTTGAATCAATTTCTAGGTTTGATGGAGTTGTTGAATAGTTTCCGACACAGCTGGTGTAAGAGAACTTTCTTGTGAAATCGTGATAGGCAAGGTATCAGGATGGTAGCCAAACAAGCCAAAAAAGGGTGTGACACCAGTGGAGGTGTGAAACGAGTTATTGTAGGCTAGTTCAGCTAACCAGAGCATTGATGTCCAAGAATGAAGTGCTTTCTCAGCGTAAGCACGCAGGTATTGTTTCAATGTCTGATTCAGTCTCTCAGTTTGACCATCTGTTTGAGGATGATGGCTAGTAGATAGTGTGGATATAACTTGAAGCGTTTTGCACCACGTTTTCCAGAAGTTGGAGGCAAATTGTGATCCTCGATCGCAGAGAATCATTCGCGGCAGCCCGTGATAACGGACCACTCTATTCAGAAGGATGGTTGCCAGTTCACTGGAGGTGGGCAATTTCTTGCAAGCAATTAAATGTCCATATTTTGTGATACTATCTACCACCACAAGGATGACTGAGTGCTGTTGAACAACTGGTAGACATGTAATGAAGTCTAACGAGAAGTGTTCCTTAGGTCGAAGTGGGGTTTGGGAGCTGATGCAACAAACCTTTCGGTTTTTAATGACTCGTCTTGTTACGAGCACAGACTTCGCAGTTAGTGACTATTTCTTTGACGTCTTTTGTCAGAGTAGGCCACTGAAAGTAGCGTTGGATTAATTCAAGAGTTTTTGGGAGTACCTGGGTGACCTGCCGTAGGTAAAACATGCAACCAATGAAATACTAACTTGCGAAGCTTGGTAGTGGGCAAGAACAAATGTGCGTCATATGAAGGTAGCACTTGCTTGATTGATCTTTTGGGATCTGCATGAGCCCATCTCTGCCATTTTTCAATGGTGAAGGAACTGCGGATTTCTTCGAAGAAGTCTTCAGTCCTTATGATGCAGAGGACCTTGTCTGGAGCAATGATAGCTCTGGAAGGCTGGACTGTGGGTAAGGTGGTAGACTCTTGGCAGGACAAGGCGTCTGCTTTGCAATTGTCTTTACCAGGACAAAAAGTTACCACAAAATCGAACTCGGCAAAAAACAGCATCCAGCGTAATTACCGAGGAGTCAAAAGTCTAGCTGAACTCATGAACTGGAGATTGCAATGATCTGTGTATACTGTCATAGTGTACTTGGCGCCTAACAAATTATGTCTCCACTCTTTAAAGGCATCACGGATCGCCAGAAGCTCTTTCTCAGCAATGACATAGTTCCGTTCGGCTTCGTTCAGTTTTCGAGACATGTAAGCTACAGGATGAAGTTGACCAGTGTCTTTACTTCTTTGTGACAATACTGCACCAATTGCCACATCTGAGGCATCTGCTTCAACTATGAATGGACACTCCACATCATGGTGAGTCAAGACTAGGGCAGTGGAAAAAGCTTCTTTCAAAGTTGAAAATGCTCTGTAAGCTTCTGGAGACCACACAAATTTTTCTTTTTTACTCAATAACTTGGTGATTGGCGCCACTGTCTGAGAGAAATGGTTTAGAAACCTGTGATAAAAGTTTGCAAAACCCGTGAAGCACTGTACATTATGAACAGTCTTTGGAGTGGGCCAATTGGATACTGTTTGTACTTTCTTTTCTGCCATGACCATGCCTTGAGGGGTAAGGATGACCCCTAAAATCTCAACTGTGGTAACATGAAATTCACACTTTGTTAGTTTGCAATATAGATGATGCTTTCAAAGAGCTGTGAGAATCTTCTTGACATACTGTGCATGTTCGGCTTCATTGTCAGAGTAGATTAAAATATCATCAATATAGACTATTGCAAATATATCTAGATACTCTCTAAGGACGTCTTTCAGGAAAAATTGAAATGCTGCTGGAGCATTACACAGTCCAAAGGGCATGACAGTGTATTCAAAGAGACCATATCTTGTCTTGAATGCAGTTTTCTATTTGTCACCTTCTCTCATTCTTACTAAATGGTAAGCACCTCGTAGATCGAGCTTGGTGTAGATTTTTGCTTTCTTCACTTGATCCAACAAGACAGGAATCAGAGGCAAGGGATATCTGTTCTTGACTGTGATCTTGTTCAAACCCCTATAGTCAATACAGGTTTGAAGATCCCCATTAGCATTGGAGACAAAAAACAAAGGAGATGCTGCAGGAGACTTGGAAGGACGGATGAAGCCATTCTCTAGAAATTGTTCTAAGTACTTTCGTAGGTGTTGATTTTCATGTTCCAACAAGACGTACACACGACAATTAGGGAGTATCGCACCAGGAGTTAGATCGATTTGACAGTCATAAGGTCTATGAGGAGGCAAGGTTTCTGCTTCCCTTTCATCGAACACGTCTTCATAGGATGAATACCGGCAGGGCAACTTTATTTATTTCTCTGCCTCAGTGGCTATGTGAGAGTTGCAATGTTTGGCGACTCGAGACGTCTGGAGACATTTCTCATTACATAAGGCGGAAGAGAAAACGACTTTCCGTTCTGCCCAGTTAATCTCAGGATTGTGATGAGTTAACCATGGTAAGCCAAGGATAATTCCATACTGAGGAGCATGGACAACATCAAAGATGAGCTTCTCTTCATGTTTGGTTCTTTAATCTCCCCCATCACAGATCACCGACAAGGGGACAATCTGAAGAGTTACTGGGCCTCCAGTCAAGAGTTTTCCATCTAGAGTAATAGAGTAATTTTTTTGCACGGGAATGCCTACCTTGCATCTCATTAAGGCAAGGTAGGATTCCACTTTCAAAAAATGACTTTAACTCCATAAATTTGGCGCTAGACGGGTCTAGCACCAAAGTATAAATATGGAGTTAGTTTTGCACTGAATTAGAGTAAAAGAAAATGACGCTAATTCAGTGCAAACAGAGTATAAATATGCCCCTTAGTGTCAAAAAATTATGCTAATCTGGTCAGAATCATTTATTTTGACTCAAAACTGCCTAACGTCAGGTAAGATAACAAGAAGGCCACCCTAGATTGGGCATCGGGAAAGTTTTTGGTCGACAGGTAAAATGTAATTCCACTTGAACCAAAAAAGATTGCGCTTTCAGGGGATCACCTGAAAAACGTTCTGGGGGAGCCAGGGGAATAGCTGAGGGAACATTGAGGGAAATGTTCGTTGAAGGATTACCTCCTGAAGCTTGAGGAGGAGGACCAGACCAAGCCGCACCCAAAGGACTTTGCTACTTCTTTTCTACCCTTTCCTGCAACTGACTCACTCCCTCAGCTAAGCTAGCTACTATGTCTTTAAATGATACTACCTAAGCTTGGAGCTGCGTGATAACTTTAACTAGCTCATCCAATGTGGCCATGCTGAGAACAAACGCAAACCGGGAGGATATTAAATTAGTGGGCTCACTATTCTGTCAGGAAGACCAGATTCTCGGGGCCTGCGCATGCTCCCAACATGTCCACCACTAGACAGCTCCAAACTCCAATAGATATACCACAGAGCGTGAGAGAGTCCAAGTGGGGGAAAAGGGGATTAAGTAGGGAACAGCTGGGAAGGAGACCTGTAGGAAGCAAGAGGTTAAACAACACAATGTCAAGATATAATCACATTGACTTTTAATAGACTATGGTTCTAAGAATTCTTATACTTTAATCATGGATAACCTAGGACATAACTATAACTAGGCCTCAAGAAATCTAGGTACCTGGAAAAATCAAGAATGGGTTAATTCAATGTTTCATTTGAGCTTTTCAGGAAATATCCTATACTGTCTAGAATACAAGAACCTTCTTCAAAATAGTTTCAGGATAAACATTGCATTTTTACAGGAGGACAAAGGCTATCTGAACATTCCATGAAAAAACAACAGGAAATGTACTAGAAGCTTAATTAGCACAAAGAATGCCGCACTTTGAATTAAGTGTGTCGAGAAAACCAAAAGCTCAGGATAAATGTGTGCACCTCAACAAACACTGCACACCAAAGGATTCAATGCCATGAAAAGATTGAGCGCACCTTGCTGCCGATTCGAAGTTTCACAATGCTAATGTTATGAGATGATCGCGCACACTGCCGATCTGAATGTCAAGAGTTTTTATGTCAGGAAATGAATCGCACACCTTGCCGATTCGAAATACACAATGCAAATATCATGAAACGATCGTGCACACTGTCGCCGATCTGAATATCAAAGTTAAATGCCAGGAAATGAATTGCGCGTCTTGCCGATTCGAAATACACAATGTAAATATCATGAAATGATCGCGCACACTTTTGCCGATCTGAATGTCAAGAATCATATGCCAGAATTGAATCGCGCACCTTGCTGATTCAAACAAGAATATGTAAATGTCATGAAAACACAAGGAGTTTCACAACTAGGCCCAAAAACTTGAATGTCTTTGAAAACAGGGGTCTGGCCCAACCCGACCTCCGCCTTACCGCCCTGCTAAAGGATCGTCAATATAATAAGGGCAGGCCTGGAAATATCATTGTAGGCCTCCAGGACCGGAGCTCAGGAAGTTGCTGTTGCTCTGCACCGGGACCTCCGAATAGTGAGCACGTGGAGCTGGGCTGACTCCATTATATAGAATCAAGCCCAGCCCACAAACCACACTCAGTCATGGGGCAGGGAAAGCTTCTAGAAGGTCCTAGAAATGGACCACACCCTGACACACTCGGTAAGCCTGCAGGAATACCTTGCAAATGAACAGTTATTACAAACATCATTAATAGTGTTTTTCAAGGTTAAATTCTGCAATGCAAAAGGTTAACAAACTGAAAATAAACATAATGCAAGAATTATGCCTTTGCATAAAGACTGGGTTTTTGCATTTTAGTCGCCATAGAGCGCACACTGTCCTGATGTTGACAATTGGTTAGTATGTGCTCTTTCACCACTAAATTGTAGAACCTATTACAAGTTCAGGTAGGTTACCCAGGTCAGCTACGTCTTCCCCAGTTGGCTCAGGGCCTCCTCCTCCTCAGGGGGCCCTTCCACCACTGTGGGAACATTTGAGGCTGGTTTCCCGCGCCTCTTGCCCTTCTTCTTTGCAGCGGTCTGGGACATTGTTCCAGGCTCCAGACGCGCTTGACTCCCTTCCCGGGCAGCCATGGACCATGTGGTCATGCAGGCCCACTCAGGCAAACCTAACATCTCAAGGTGGGATCTGAGCGATAACCTCTTTCCAAGCAGTATGCTCAAGATCATTGCCTAACAGACAATCTACAGGCATGGCAGGACTCACAGCTACTTTCAGAGTACCAGAGACCCCCCCCCCACTCAAAGGGAACCAGAGCCACCGGTAGGTGACTCTCACAATTTTCAACAACTATGACCTGGTGGAATGTATTAGGGACTATCTGCTCTGTTGACACCAGCTGACTCTTGACAGTAGTCAAAATGGCTCCTGTGTCTCGCAGAGCCTCCACCTTTTTCCCATCAATGGTGACCCACTGCCTATACTTTGAAGTATTTTGGGGCATGTGGGCTTTGGGAACCATTTCTCTTTCTCCTAGGGATACTAGGGAATCCTCTGCCTGCTCCCCAAAGCTATCTGAGTCTGTCTCTGCCCCGGGCGCTATACTAGTCAACCCAGGTGTCTGTCCGGTAGTGGACAGTGCTCTCTTGGAACACTGGGAGTCACCCTTATAGTGACCATACTGGTAGCACTCTAAGCATTTGGGGATGAATTTCCCTGATTTATAATAAGTCCCTGGCTTTTTCCAAAATCTGGAAGAGGAATGGTTGCCACCCACTCCCTGTGAATTCTTTTGGGGACCTTTTGAGAGTTCCTTATCTGTAAGTTTATCTCCCCCCTCCTTCTTCTGTTGGGAACCCTGACCACCTTTGTGGGTGTCCCCCCCAGATACCTTTAGGGACACTCTGGTGCTAACCCAGCGGTCCGCCTCCTCAGCAAGCTTCCTGGGATCAGTCAGCTCACTATCTACCAAGTGCTGGTGCAACTCTGTAAAAGTAGTATTGAGCATATGCTCTCTCAGAATCAAGTCACATAACCATTTGTAATCATCTACTTTGTTGCCCGCACCCATCCATTCAGTGCCTTACTGGAAAAGTCAAAGAAATCTACCCATGTTTCTGTGGATTGTTTGGTGCTGTCCCTGAACCTCTGATGGTATCCCTCAGGGGTCAGCCCAAACTTGGCAAGTAAAATGGCTTTCTGAAGTGGGTATGTGTTTTGATCTGGTTTATCCAATGTGAGAAGTGTGTCCCTCCCCAATGATGGCACATAACTCCACATAGCTGTACCCCATTGCCCTTCAGGAACCTCATGAGCCCTAGTGCAACTTCATAAACAGCTAACCATTTATCTCTATCATCTCCCACCGCAAAACTGGGCACCACATTTTTGGGTATACAAACCTTCTTTTCTCCAGCAGATCCTGTCTGTATGCTGCCGCCATTACTGCTGGATTCAGACTGTCTTGCCTTAAGATCCAGCTCCTTGAGACTCAGTTCATGAGCCAACAAAAGTTTCTTTTCAGCCAAGGCTCTCTCAGCTGCAGTTTGCTAGGCTTCTCTCTCTGCCCTTCTTTCCTCCTGTTGAGCCTCAATTTTCAGTCTTGCCATTTGCAATTGGAACTCCCTCTCTTCCCTACTTTCCTCTGTGGTCAGCCCTTGCTCAGAGACACTGCTCCCTGGTCTGGAATGGGGAACAATTGCAGTGGTAACATTCCCCACTGGTGGCAAAAAATCCTCTGAGGGGCCATTTTCTGGCTCCTCTTCCTCATCATCCTCCTCTAAATGGGCTTCTGCCCAGGTCCTCAGTGCCACTTGAAAGTCCTCCTTTCTGGAGGCTCCTTGGGTGGGTACACTTATATCCCTGCAGAACCTTTTTAGCTGTTTGCATTATGGTGGTCATTACAACCTCGGCGGTCTTTTTACAAGACCACCGAGGGACTGCCGTGTGGAAGACCGCCAGTGGTGGCGGTTTGCCACTCGGCGTATTATGACTGTTGGCTGCTCTCCGTCCTTTTTCGGCCGGAGAGCCGCCAACAGCCATACTGGCGGGGAAGTGGAGGTTGCTCCACCGCCACGCCAACAGAACACCGCCCACTGAATCACGTCCTATGATTCGGCGTGGCGGTGTTCTGTTTGCGGTGTGTGTCGGCGGAGCAGCCCCCATGGCTCCCGTCCCCACCCGGAGGATCGACGGACCAGGTAAGTCGATCGTCCGTTACGGGAGTGGGTGGGGGGTGTTGCGTGTTGTGTGCGTGCATGGGGGTGTGCGTCTGTGTATGTAGAGGGGTGTGTGAGTACGTGTATGCTTGCTGGGGTGTTGCATGTTTGGGAATGAGTGCGTGTATGTCTGTGCGTATGCCTGTATGTATGATGTGTGCGTGTATGTTTGAATGTGGGTGTGCGTGTCTGACAGTGTGTGTGGATGTTGGCATGTATGTCGGTGTGTGTGCGTGTGTGTGTTGGTGGTGCCTGCGTGCGTGTTGTGTGTGTGTGAGTTATGTGATGTTGGGGTCGGGGTGGGGAGGGGGACCCTGCCACCTTTGGGGGGTGGCAGGGGTGGTGGGGGGTGTAGGGGAGGGAGTCGGGGTGGGGCTGGGCAGTGGGGTCGACCCATATCAGTGCCAGGGAAGGAATTCCCTGGCACTGATAGTGCTTACCGCCATTGATTTCATGGCGGTTTCAAACCCCATGAAATCCATGGTGGTCAGCCGGGTCAAAATACCGCCGGCGGTATAGTGACGGCCGCCTGGCTGGAGACCCAGGTCTCCAGCCCAGCGGGCGGAACGGAGAACCGGCGGATGACCATGGCGGTAACCGCCATGGTCATAATACAAAAAAAAAAAACGCCAGCCTGTTGGCGGTCTTACCGCCACTTCTCCTCCTTCCGCCAGGGTCATAATGACCCCCTATATGTCTTCACCAGGGCTAGGTCAAAATCTCTTGCTTGAGACCCAGCCAGAGACATGTTGAGTGAGGATTTAGTTTTTGAAAATTGTCGGGAAAAACGAATTTGCAAATAGAGATAAAAATCAAGTTGACCTTCAACTGTGAAATACTTAGCTACTGTATGTCATTGCACAAATACAAGTCCTATCCTCACCGCTGATCACCAATGTTAGAAATGGGGTCTTTGGTTGGCAGTCAAGTTACCCCCTGTCCAAGTAAGGACCCTCACTCTGGTCAGGGTAAGTCACACACAATCCAAATTATCCTGTGCCCACCCTCTGGTAGCTTGGCACTGAGCAGTCAGGCTTAATTTAGAAGGCAATGTGTAAAGTATTTGTGCAATAAATCATACAATAACTCCATATAGCACCTCAAAAATACACCACACAGTGTTTAGAAAAATATATAATATTTATCTTGGTATATGCAGGTCAAAAATGATAACAGATGCAATAAGAAATTGTAGAGATATCACTGAAAAGTGATATAAAGTGTCTTAAGTCTTTAAAAAGCAAACAAAGTCTCTTTCAAGCACAAAGTACCTGGTTTGGAGTGAAAAATCTCCGCAAAGGGCCGCAGAGGAGGAGATGCGTGGAAAAATGGTGTGTGAGTCGGTTTCGCCCCTTCACACATGGACTTGCGTCGTTATTTTTCACACGGGGAAGACGTGCGTCAATTTCCGGCGCGCAGACAGGCCTCCTCTGTGGGTCGCGGGGTTTTCAGACTCCCCAGGGTCTGTGCGTGGAATCTTGGACTTGTTGTATGGCTGCGTGTCGTTTTGGTGGGCTGTGCGTGGAATTTTCTTCCTTACGGCAGGCGCTGCATCAATTTCCTCTCTGGAAATCGGGCGGCGTTGTCCAGGCGGGCCGACCGTCGAAGTTCCGGTCGCACCACAGGTGTTGCGTCGATCTTTTCCTTGCGGGGTCGAGCGGCTTCTTTCCGGATCGGCGTGCAGTGAATTTTTCACCGCGGAGCAAGCTGTGCGTCTAATTTTTCGCCACACAAGGAGTCCAGTTGAAAGATAAAAGTCTTTTTGGTCCTGAAACTTCAGGGAACAGGAGGCAAGCTCTATCCAAGCCCTTGGAGAGCACTTCTGCAGCAAGTCAAGAGTTCAGCAAGGCAGCAGGCCAACAGCAAGGAAGTAGTCCTTTGTAGAAAGCAGTCAGGTGAGTCCTTTGGGCAGCCAGGCAGTTCTTCTTGGCAGGATGCAGGTCTGGTTCAGGTTTCTTCTCCAGCAAGTGTCTGAGGTGGTAGGGCAGAGGCTCTGTTTTATACCCAAATGTGCTTTTGAAGTGGGGGAGACTTCAAAGAGTGGCTTAGAAGTGCACCAGGTCCCCTTTCAGTTCAATCCTGTCTGCCAGGGTCCCAGTAGGGGGCGTGGCAGTCCTTTGTGTGAGAGCAGGCCCTCCACCCTCCCAGCCCAGGAAGACCCATTCAAAATGCAGATGTATGCAAGTGAGGCTGAGTACCCTGTGTTTGGGGTGTGTCTGAGTGAATGTACAAGGAGCTGTCAACTAAACCACAGAAAGATTTAAGTGCAAAGATATGCTCACTTTCTAAAGGTGGCATTTCTAGAATAGTAATATGAAATCCAACTTCACCAGTCAGCAGGATTTTGTATTACCATTCTGGCCATGCTAAATATGACCTTCCTACTCCTTTCAGATCAGCAGCTACCACTTCAATAATATATGAGGGCAGCCCCAGTGTTGGCCTATGAAGGGAGCAGGCCTTACAGTAGTGTAAAAATGAATTTAGGAGTTTTACACTACCAGGATATGTAAACTGCATAGGTACATGTCCTGCCTTTCACCCACACAGCACCCTGCCCTAGGGGTTACCTCGGGTACCTATTAGAGGTGACTTAGATGTAGAGAAAGGGGAGGTTTAGGCTTGGCAAGTACTTTTAGAAGCCAAGTCGAGGTGACAGTGAACTGCACACCCAGGCCCTGCAATGGCAGGCCTGAGACAAGGTAAAGGGGCTACTTAAGTGGGTGGCACAACCAGTGCTGCAGGCCCACTAGTAGCATTGAATCTACAGGCCCTAGGCACATATAGTGCACATTACTAGGGACTTATAAGTAGATTAAATAGTCCAATTGGGTATGATCCAAGGTTACCATGTTTAAAGGGAGAGAGCATATGCATTTTAGCCCTGGTTAGCAGTGGTAAAGTGCGCAGAGTCTAAAAGCCAGCGAAAACAGTGTCCAAAAAGAGGAGGGAGGCAGGCAAAAAGTTAGGGGTGACCACCCTAAGGCTGTCAGGTCTAACAGGTTCCATCTCAGTTACCCTTAATCCAGCCTTCTAGTGACACAAAGTCCACCTACTTCTGTTTTTTCCCCTTTTTGTATGCCTACATTTTGTTTGCACTGTTCGGGAGTGAGACCAAAGAGCTCAACAAATGCTCCCTTTATGTGAGTGTAAGACTCTGCCATTTAATCTCTAGTGTCAGGAGCATACCTCTCCCCACAACTGGAACCAGTTCCCACAGTAAGGAGCCCCAGTGCTGGACATCCACCTTCCTCAGCCCGTGAACTCTCTCATAAGATGCTAGCCACATATCTATGTCATCCCCTTTACATTTTTAGGCACAGTGCTTTGGGCAATCTAGGGTCATATGCACCCCCTGTTGTAACCTCATTGTCTTTACTCCTACCATTCTCCTTGAGCCTTAAGCTCAGCTGGACCCTCTTTTTTTCATAGTGCCAGCCTTCTCTCCTCCAAGGCCAGTCTCCTTTCCTCAAGCTCTAGGTAACTCATTTGGACCTCAAGTTTCTTTGCCTTTGTCTAAATTCGAGCTCTTCTCACTGCCAGATGTAGAGGAGTGTCTCTGTCAGACAGTGGTGGGCTAGACTCTCATGGTCCCCGTCCTCCTCGATGACTCTTCTGTCATCCTCTTCTTTTACACTGTCAGGGACTATTTCATTGTCCAACAATGCTTGGGTATAGAACACTTCTTTGCAAGCCCTGAGGGCTTTCTCAAGGGCCTCCTTTTTGGCTGAGGCCCCCACGCTTATCTTCCTGTCCATGCACAATGCCCTCATTTAATTGAACTTCAGGATGAACTAAATTTTTCTAAACTTTTCAAGCATCCTTGAACTTTTTTAAAGTGTGTGCGCTTTTAGAAAATGGTGGCTTGGAGACTCAGAACTTAGCAAATTCTTGAGAACTTTTTCTTAGGTGTCAACATGGCAGATTTTTGGTAGTTACAAACTTATTGACTGAAAAACCCAAGATATGGATGCCACTGCTAGTCACCAATGTAAGGAAATTGGTGTATTGAATGCTGTGGTTGCGTGACCTCATTATGTTATTCACTCACCAGCCCATCTTGGATTGTGTCAGACTAGTTTGAGAAAACCTTAGCTCAACCATGGGTAGCTGTGGTTTCAGGAAGTCATCTTGAAGTGCCAAAACAGTTAAACAAGAAAGAAATACGACACCAAAGAAATCTGACACCAATTTATAAAAATAGCTTTCATTTTTATGAATTTTTAGATATCAAAACACCAGAGGGTTCCTAACATATAAATATTTAAGCAATTTGGACATCACAGCCTTTCACTCAGAATTCACCACCATTGGCAAGAATTGCGGTTAAAGGTAACTGAACGCCTTTAGAAACTTTTCAAGAAGTAGTGTTCAGAGGGTTGCAAAGATATATATGTTTAAGCACTTTGTAAGTCACAGCTTTTCACTCAGAATTCAATAAGCATTGGCAACGATCATAGTTAACGGTAACTTGAAACTTTTGGAAACATTAGGAGAAGTTGTGTCCGGACACTCTGGATCGCTTTGGGTGAAAAGCTCTGGAAGGGAGCAAGTAAAAGGAGCCAAAAAGACTTGTCTGGATCATTTCCTCAAAGACAAAGCAGTCTCCAGTCTAGTTTCAGTCCTCAGGCTCCAACTGCCATGGATTTCAATGGAGTGGCCCTGATGCAATGGATACAGGATGCTGAATATGCTGTGGATGCTGCAGTGATGACAGGGTCTTCCTGGGGCTACTCCTTGATCCATGGTTAGGGTATTGATACGTGGCCGCAAGGGTCGATGTCCTTCAAAGTTCTTATGAAGTTTAACAAAAAACTACTTGCCACTAGTCTGTGGTCACAGCGGAACCAGAGTTTCCCTTTGAATGAGGCTAGTGTCTGTCGTGGGCAACCAAACTGCATTCTAATGACTCTCTCGGGTTCAGCAGACTTGGGTGCAACTTTTGAGCATCAAGACTTGGTCTCCCGAGCTGTAGTTTGGCAGTTAGCTGCGGTCATGCGATTGTGGCTACAAATTGTCACCGCTGGCTTCTTCAGCTTTTGTGGCCCTGTAGCTGAAATATGAAGTCACCCAACTGACTCGTGGAGTCATTTATTCTGACTGGAGCTCGGGGATGGCCTTTCCTCAAGCAGGGCACCAAAGGGACAGTCCTCTCTTTGCTAGCCTAAGGATCAGCAGGTGCAGGCCAGGCTTCAATGCAGCCTCCCTTTGCCTTGTCCAGGAAGCATTATGGCAGTCCTTCTTCAGTCTGTTTTTGAAATCAGACATGATATGAGGTCTAGATGTCCTTGGGGAAAGAGGTAGCTACTAGCCAATGGGTTACCAGGTCCCAACACACTTGACGATAACTTCCTGAAAATTGTGACATTTAGCAGTCCTAGAATATACTATTAAGCCCACTCCTAAGATGGCAAAACCCTTCTCTTGGTGTGTGGAGCTTGGTAGCACACTCATAGGTGTGCCTACCTGAGAGCAGCACGCCCATGGGAAAAACTGTTTGGAAGTGGCTTCCCTGTCTCTGTTCCCCACACCAGTGTGTCTACTTGAACAAAAGATCCATCCTTCTTGTGGGTGTCCACCATTTCCCCTTCAAAAGAGACTTCCCCTTCGAAACTCACCTTTTGAGCTCACACCCCATGTAACCTTTCCTTTGAGGAAGAGGTACCACCTCTCCCAAGAGGAGGCATTTGTTGTTCCTTCCTGGGGCCGGTCACACCTCTCCCCAGGAGGGCATAAGACTGTCTTCTGACCAGCAACTGTAAAAGGCCACTGGAAACTTGAGCAACAGATAGGCAACTTTCTAAAGCTGTCATATCTGAACAAGTTACATTCAATTTGACTTGGCATCAAGTCGGTTTTATTGTTACCATTCTTGTGATACTTTAGTAGTCCAATTCAGGGAGGGAGCACAGCTGAGTTGCCATCATGTAACTCTGAACTCACCAATGAGCTAACTATCCTTAAAACAGTAAAAACGACATTTTGGAGTTTTTACTGTTAAGACATGTAAAACCACTTGCTATGTGACACCCAGCATTAGGGCTCATCAGGCCAGTCTCTAGGGGTGATATATATTAAAAAGGAAGAGCTAGATGTTGTCATTAGTTTAAATGTCAAAGTTGAGTTAGCAATGAGAAAAAGCTACTCTGCCAGCCAGCAATTGGAGGCTGGATACCTTGCTTTGCTTTGTCTTGTGGTGGCAGAATGAGTCCTGCAGTCCATGAGGGACACTTTAACTTACAGGCCTTGGGTATCCCTAGTACCATACCATGTTTTAAGAGTCAGAGTACTGGCAACGAGGCCTGTTTGGAAGGACTCAGTGCACTCTCAGAGTGGAAAACCAGCAGCATCAGTCCAAAACATTGGGGGTGATCATGCAAAAAGAGACATTTCCTTACACTTACCAATATTAACAGCACATTTACTTCCTTTGGTGTTATATATTAACAGGGTAAGTAGGTGTAGGATTAAGAATAGAAATTCTACAATAACCTGTTTATGAAAACACCTTTATGATACAGAGGTAATCAAAATTCTGAAGTGAATATTGTTGCTGATGGATAGTAAGATATTAAGGTTACTTTAGCACAGTGTGCTAGATCAATGCCATCTAACATCCCTATGACACAAAGCAAACACATAGACGCACACAGAGCTAAATGAAATCCATAATGTAGTAAACTTCCCAGTTACAACTGCTTAACTACCAGTATAACTGCTACCTGTTCTTTGTATGCTTATTATGAATGAACAAACTCTCTACCATAACAATTCTCTGTGGATAAATCCACATTTAGTGATATAGCAGCAAAAACCATTCTCATCGTACTCTGAGCTACTTTCACAGATGACACACCACATATGTAATAGTAAGGCCCCAAAAATGATTTTTCATTCTTCTTGCGCATATGTTCAATTATGTATGTATGTATGTGACCTTTCTATAGCAGGAATGTGGCCAAAAGTAACTGAGTGCTGTATGCGGTCAATGCCCAGCTTAAAGTTAACAAGTGATAGGAGATATATCTGGTTTGTTGACTACTAAAGCATTCTGATGTAGTGTCCTTTGAACAGGAATACCTTCAACTCTTTTCCAAATTAGAACTGTGTTCTAACTGGGAAATTGTTCCAGATCACAGGTGCATTCATGGAAAACGTCTGCTGCCTTGTTTTTTTCTTTTTCACAATTTTGGGCTGGCTGTGGATGTGACAAGAACCACCAAAGATGGCAAGCTTGTCTGCAAGATAAGCGGGACGCTGGTTGTGATGTCTTTGTAATTTATACTTCTGCATTTGAAGATGATGAAGGCTGTCAAGTGGAGCCAATAGGTTTCCATCCTGGTGTGGGTATTGTCTTCAGGCCCTAGATAAGGCATGCTACTCATGTAAAATCCCCTTAATGAGTGCCAGTGTAAAATTTTGCAGACCATGAACTGGGCCATACCACCATCCAGATGTGACAGGATGAGGGCTTGAATAACAGTTCTGAATAGACTGGTAGTTGTGTAGGGGATGGTTAGCATTGATGCAATATTGGATCACTTTAAATTTAATATAGTTCCTAATACAAGTCAAAATGCACCACAAGAGACAACTGTTAAGCAATTGAAGTAAGTAGGTACATTCCTTTTGGATGTAGCCTTGAGCTTTCACTTCATGACATAATTTCTTTTGAAAAGAAGAATGACAGTTTGAACTTCGAACATTGAGATCTTGAAGCCAAAAGCACATAACCAGGAGCACCAACAATACAATTTAGGGACAGAAGCCAAATCTTGTCTTAATACCAGGGCATTTCATTCTGACTGTGAGAAAAGCATCCCTTCTGCCCTGATCATCCCCAAACTGTTTGACTGATACTGGTGGTTACTGACTCTGACTGTACCCTGGGCACTACTAATTAGCCCCAGGGCCAGTGCTCTGTGTAAAATGGGATATGCAAATTAGACCGAATTATAATTGGCTCTGACAACCTACCTATAAGTCCCTAGTATATGGTAGGGCATGTAGGTTTAGGGACCCCGGTATAGATAGGGCACCCTTGGGTGCAATGCTGTGGTCCCTGGTGTCATTGTAAAGGCAGGCCTGCCTTGCTGACTGCTTTTAAGCTAAACATAACCCCAAATTCAACTTTGGAATTAAAAGTACTTACAAAGTCTTGACCTAGCTCATTGTTGCAAATTGGTTACCCCTAAGGTCTGCCCCGGGTGCCCCCAGGGATGGGTGTAGTGTAAATACATGCAGGGGCCTTACAAAAGATGTAATCAATGGGCTCCATAGGCTAACATTGGAAGACTTTATTTTAAAATAATAAAGTCTTATTTCCAATACAGATGGGCTAAATATAGCAAGTGTGTTACCAAATGAAATGTTATAATAAATCTATCAACTTGTCAATGTCGAATTTAATATAACTAGCACATGGAAAGAGTTTTAAAACTCTTTCTGAAAGTTACCAAATTCAGCCCTGTAGTACCCTTTCCTGATTGGTCAATCTCTGGCAGCCTGAGCCAGGCTACCTTAATGAGGTGTGAAGTGGCCTGGGCTGAGACAAAGGAAGCATCTGGTGGATGGAGAACTGCTGCAGCAGATGGCAGAGCAGGATGGGGGAAGAGTAGTCAAACTGGTCTTCAAAGGAGGGTAAGGCACTTGGGACAGAAACAAAACCTACCCCATTTCCTGCTCCCCCAGACAGATGGGGTGGGTGTGTTAAGAGAGGCATAGCCACACCAATGGGTGGACACAAAAAGATCTAACCTCCAAGGATGAAGTTTTGCCATATTGGATTTTTAGAGAGTTTTGCTTTCTGGGGTTGATTTTTGCCACACTACACAGGAAGTGGTCACCCCGAGGGTGGTGGCCTGCACCCCATTGGACAGGAACACCCCCTTCTTCCCATCCCAGGAGCAAGGATAAATATGGCAGAGCTGCCCCACAATTCAGATCCCTGCTGGAAGAAGATACATGAGAAGAAAGACTACCCTGTTGGACTCCTGGCCTGCACCTGGGGAACTGCACTCACAAGGACTGCACCAGCTGCACACTCTGGGCTTCACCAAGAAAAAGACTTTGGCCCTCATTACAACTTTGGCAGGCGTCAAGTTGTAACCGCTGTGTGGCCGCCAATGCAGTCACACTTCCGCGGTGGCCATTTCAACATCCCCGCTGGGCTGGCAGCTGGAAACCAAGTTTCCGCCCGCTGGCCCAGCTGGGATGTCAGCCACAACACGGGAGCTGGCTCCAAATGGAGCCGGCGGTGTTGCGGCGGTGCGACGGGTGCAGTTGCACCAGTTGCGCTTTTCACTCTCTGCTATGCAGAGAGTGAAAAGCTCCATGGGGCCGTGGCAGGGGCCCCCTGCACTGCCCGTGCCAAAGGCAAAAGGCATGGGCAGTGCAGGGGCCCCCAGGGGCCCGCGACTCCCCTTTCCACCAGCCTTTTCATGGTGGTTCCTACCACCATGAAAAGGCTGGCGGGAGGGAGACTTGTAATCCCCTGGGCAGTGTGCAAGCAGCGCTGCCCTGGCAGATTACAACCGCCGGGACCAACATGGCGGCAAACCGCCGGTCCCGGCGGTGCGACCGTGGTGCTTTCGCTGCAGTGGTAATCCCAAGGATTGCACTGCCAGCCTGTTGGCGGTGCAACCGTCGAAACAGCCCTGGCGGTCTTTGACTGCCAGGGTTGTAATGAGGGCCTTTGTCTTGTATCTGTAACTCCAGGAGCAGACTCCCTGTAAGCTGCAGGTACAAAGAAGCTGACCAGAGTCCCTTGCATGAAGTCCTGCAAGAAGAGCCCAGCTGACCAGTGTCCAGTGGCCATTTGAGGATTCTGACCATGTGCATTCTGGGAACTGTAGTCCCAACTTCCAAGGAGCAACTTAGAGCTTCTGAATCCTTGGATCAAGTTTGTGGCCACTTCAAAGACCCAAAAAGGACGTCTGGAAGAAGATCCAGAAGTTTGGAGCAACTTTGAAATAAAGGTTAGGATTAACCCGATGTTGAGAGTCAATCCGGCCACCTTCAACTGCGACCCGGCTTGAATTTCAGGTTCGTCCCACTGAAATCTCTGGCACTCCAGAATTCCAGGGTTTGACGGGGGCTCGCGGAGAGGCAATCCAACGACGTCGCATCAAAATCGGCTTGCTGAGGAGGACCCTATGACGTCGAGGAAGAAAAGCTCCAGAAAAGTTTGAAGGTAAAACTTTGACCGGGGCCTCCCGCTCAGCGTATCTGAGCAGGGCTCCATCGGGGTTGGCCTCAACTTTTGACTTTGCCCGGGTTGAGTGTGACCAGATGTCCCAGGTTGGCACTTTTGTTTTTTAGGCACTAGAAAGCATTTGTTTTCATTTCATCTTTAAAAATGTATATCTTTGGTTCCCTACATTTGATTTTTGTTGTTTTGGTGTCAGTTTAAAGATCAAACTATTTCATATTTTTATAAATTGATGTTGGAATCTTATTGTGTGTTGTGTTGTACTTATTTACTGTTTTGTTGATATTAAGGGCCATATTTATACTTTTTGACGCACAACTGCGCCAACGCAGTTGTGCGTCAAAAAGTTTAATGCCGGCCAACGCCATTCCAAAGCGCCATGCGGGCGCCTTATTTATGGAATGACGTTAGCCGGCGGAGCTGACTGGTGTGCGTCAAAAAAAATGACCCACACCAGGCAGCGCCGGCATAGGGGAAAATGGAGCTTGGGCGTCAAAAAATGGGGCAAGTCGGTCTGAGGCAAAAAATCTGCCTCAACCCGATTTGCGCCATTTTTTTGGACTCCCACCCTCCATTGACATGACTCCTGTCTTAGCAAAGACAGGAGTCATGCCCCCTTGCCCAATGGCCATGCCCAGGGGACTTATGTCCCCTGGGCATGGTCATTGGGCATAGTGGCATGTAGGGGGGCACAAATCAGGCCTCCCTATGCCACAAATTATTTTTTTTAAATATACTTACCTGCACTTACCTTAATGTCCCTGGGGTGGGTCCCTCCATCCTTGGGTGTCCTCCTGGGGTGGGCAAGGGTGTCAGGGGGTGTTCCTGGGGGCATGGTAGGGCACCTCTGGGCTCCTTCCGAGCCCACAGGTCCCTTAACGCCTGCCCTGAGCAGGCGTTAAAAAATGACGCAAACGCAGCTGGACGTCATTTTTTTTGACCCGCCCACTCCCATGCGTCATTTTTGCACTGGAGTTTAAATAAGGCGCACAGGCCTGGGAGTCATTTTTTAGACGGGAACGCCTACCTTGCATATAATTAATGCAAGGTAGGTGTCCACGCTAAAATATGACGCAAACTCCAAGAACTTTGTCGCTAGATGCGTCTAACGCCATAGTATAAATATGGAGTTAGCTTTGCGTCGGATTTGCGTAAAAAAAAAACGACGCAAATCCGGCGCAAACAGAGTATAAATATGCCCCTAAATGCTTTACACACCTGATACCTAAGTTAAGCCTAACTGCTAGTGGGTCAAGTTACTGTTGGACCTGGCCCTTGTTACAGGGTCATCCCCAAACTTTTTGCCTCCTTCCTCCTATTTTTCCTGACCTATTTTTGTTGGCTTTTGAATTCTGAGCACTTTACCACTGCTAAGCAGTGCTAAAGTGCATATGCTCTCTGTGTAAATTGTACTATTAATTGGTTTATCCATGATTGGCATATTTGATTTACTAGTAAGTCTCTAGTAAAGTGCACTAGAGGTGCCCAGGGTCTGTAAATCAAATGCTACTACTGGGCCTGCAGCACTGATTGTGCTACCACCATAAGTAGCACTGTAATCATGTCTTAGACCTGCCACTGCAGTGTCTGTGTGTGCAGTTGTAAACTGTAAATACGACTTAGCAGGTGTACCCACTTGCCAGGCCTAACCCTTCCCTTTTCTTACATATAAGGCACCCCTAAGGTAGGCCCTATGTAGCCCCATGAGCAGGGTGCAGTGTATGGTTAAAGTAGGACATATACTATTGTGTTTTATATGTCCTGACACTGAAATACTGCCAAATTTGTTTTTCACTGTTGCCAGACCTATCTCTCCCATGGGCTAATCTGGGGGCTGCCTTTAAACATGATTAAAGTGTAGCTTCCCTTTGGGAGCAGATAGACATGCGGAGTTTGGGACCTCTGACCTCACAATTTAAATATATATGTTTTACTAAAGTTGGTTTTGAGATTGCGTGTTTGAAAATGCCACTTTTAGAATGTGGGCATTTTCTTGCTTGAACCATTTTTGTGACTCTGCCTGTTTGTGGATTCCCTGTCTGGGTTACTTTGACAGTTGGGTTGCTTGCACCTCTGTACAGACAGTGAACAAAACGGGCTGGGGTGTAGCCTTCATATTCTGATGAGCCATCTGTGCTAGGAGGGAGGGGAAGAGTGGTCACTCGCACCTGAAAGGGCTGTGCCTGGCCTCACACAATGCAGACTCCAACCCCTTGGTGTGTGTCTGTGGCCTTGCCTGGGCAAGGCAGGATTTCACAAACAAGTGAGACTTTTCCTTTGAAGTAAGCTTACTTCAAAGGCCAAAATGGGTATAAGAAGAGGACCCAAAACCACAGACTTTAGACTTCTTCTTGAGTTAGGCACTCTACCTCACAGACACTTCTGGAAATAAACCAGCAGGTGAAGAATCCCTGAACCAGACCTGCCAAGAGGAACTGCCTGGCTGCCCAAAGGACTCACTGGGACTGCTTTTCTGAAAAGGACTGCTGCCTTGCTGTTGCCCTGCTGCCTTGCGTATCCCTGGCTGTGCTGAGAAGTGCCCTCCCAGGGCTTGAATAGAGCTTGCCTCCTGTTCCCTGAAGTCTCAGGACCAAAAAGACTTCACTCCTGAAACTGGACTCGATGTGTGGCAAAAATTCTATACACAGCCTGCTAAAAATGACACACAGCCTGCCCTGCGGTGATAAATTCACTGCACACCGAACCGGAACGACGCAGTGTGACTTCGCAAGGAGAAGATCGACGCGGCGCCTGCACTGCGACCGGAACTTTGACGCACGACCCACCGGATGGACGCACAGCCAACCCAGCCCGACTTCGAGAGAGGAAACGACGCAGTGCCTGCCGTACAAGAGAAATTTCCATGCAAAGCCCACTGGATCGACGCAGCGCTTGTGACTTCACTCCGCAAGCCCAGAATTCCACGCACAGTCCCCAGGGCATCAGAAACCCCCACAACCCGAAGAGGAACCAAGTCTGCATGCCGGAAATCGACACAAAGCCTTCCCCTGCCTGGAAAATAATGACGCAAGTCAGTGTGCGAAGGGGCAAAACTGACGCAAACCCCATTTTCCATGCATCGCCTCTTCTGAGGTCTCTTGCGGAGATTTTTAGCGCAAACCAGGTACTTTGTGCTTGCAAGAGACCTTTATTGTTTTTAAGAGACATTTATTTGTTTTGCAAAGACTTAAGACACTTTATATCACTTTTACAGTGATATCTCAACATCTACTTCTTGCATTTTAATCGTTTTGACCTGCATTTTATCAGATAAATATTATATATGTTTCTAAACACTGTGTGGTGTTATTGTATGAGTTATTGCACAAATACTTTACACATTGCCTTCTAAATTAAGCCTGACTGCTCAGTGCCAAGCTACCAGAGGATGGGCACAGGATAATTTGGATTGTGTGTGACTTACCCTGACTAGAGTGAGGGTCCTTGTTTGGACAGGGGGTAACGTGACTGTCAACCAAAGACCCCATTTCTAATAGTTACCAAGACTTGAGCAATAATTAAGTTACTTGACTGGACCTAGTGGGGGTTTGTGGCCTATTACTAAGTGTAGGTACCTACCAGCCTTTACCAGTAATCCACTTTCCAACACTGACTGTAAACAAAAGTGAATGTAAGAATGATGGCAAAATCTTAGAATTACCCAAAGAAGAAAGGAATATAATCTGTTTGAGGAACATAAATTAATTAAGCAAGCAAGTCTTTGATAGGTGAAGAGTCCCATATTCCAATGAGGGTGCAATCAGATAGTGAAATGTGTAAAATATAACATTCTCATCCTAATAAAACCTATGTGTCAGAAGATCGAAACCAAAAATATTAGCTGGAATAAATATTGTGGCCTAACTATGGTTGACAAAAGTATTCTTCCCTTGGGTGTAGATTTGCTTTTATTTTGATATTTTAGTAAATTACATTTAAGACACGCTATTTTTATGAAATGCTACTTAGGCTATGATATTCTGTTAAAGTACTGTGTTATCTATGTTTAAGATCTACTCACTATCTCAGTGACATGATTTTAACACACTCACCTACTCTGAAACCTCATCTGGGCAAAAGATTGAGTTGGTGGCTTTAGATACTATAACTATCTTAGTAAAATGCACTCCATAATGGGGTCAGGCTTGAACTGGTCTAGCTCTATTCTACAGCGAACAACATCATTTGTTCATGGATTAAGCAATTACTAGTTCTAAGGGTGTCCACATCATGGCTCTTCACTTTCAAGGATGCAGCATCAGCAACCCCCCAAGCCAGATTTATTTTCTTACACATTTTCCATAGCTCTTATGCTTTTCACTTCTACTCAGAAAACGTCTTGCACTCTATTCAGCTAGCCCACAGATGGGTGTGCCTTCCCTAGATGTCTACTTTCCACCAGATTGGGCAAAGTTAGTAGAAGTCCAAAGTACAACCCACACACATTGGAAAGGGCTAGCCTATGCACTGGTCAAATCTAGTTGCCATTACAAACAATAGGAACATACGGAATTTTCTGCTTTGTCTGAAAAGAAAGAGAACTGAACAGCACATATTCTAATAAGATATAACACTGCTGCTCTCCTTCCTAGCGCTGGTGTAGAATTAGGCTACCTGGCACCACGTACACACATTTGCACCATAGTGCAAATGTGTTGGCGTGATGTCCAACTTAGATTTTGTACTGGAAGTACAAAATGGAATGCAAGAAAAACTATAAAACTTTTTCCACTTTGGATATGTACTATACAGTGTAGGAAACACACAAGTAGGAAATGTTTAGAGAAATGCCACGAACAGTAAAGCCCTGAATACCACTTATATTAGTAACAAGGGCTGTGTGTCAAGAGCCCCTTGGGGGTTTTATGGGAATACTCATATACCACCCGTGGAACATTCACTTGATGCCTAGCAATGCAAAATAGTGCTAGTGCCACTTTGCATTACTCTAAGGTTACTTTCCAACACAAATGAAGTTTTGCTCTGGAAAGTAAATCACAAACCAAAACCTTGCTGTGATTTGTTTCACTTTTGTGATACAAATTAGGAACAAAGTCTTAGGGGGTCATTCTGACCTCGGCGGTAAAATGCCCTTACCGCCGGTCATAAGACCGCCATAACACCGCCGCGGCCGCGGTCAACCGCCACGGTCATTCTGACCCACAACGGCCAAACCTCCAAAAATCCGTCCTCCACTGCAGCCCGCCACATCGGCGGGCAGCGATAAACTGGAGATGACCAAACCTCCACCGTCACGCCAACAGAAATACGCCCATGCCATTACGACCCACGAATCCACACGGCGGTCATTCAAACGCGGTATTCCATTGGCGGTACACACCGCCGCGGTCAGAATACACACACATCACCAAAACACAGCCACATTGGACAATTTGAAATACACACACCTGATACATATACACACACCACTCCCACACAATCAACCAACTATAAAACACACACCCACATCACCCACAAACCCCTGCGACCCTAATTACTGAGAGAAGGAGAGAGAGACACAGCAGACAATCCATAGCAAGACACACTGAGGCACACTACACCATCACACACACCACATAGTAGCACAAAGCACCACTCACCAACACACTCCTCATCACATACACCACCCCACACCTCACCCACACCACCCCATGGCACCCCAAAGGCACCCACGCTTTTCGGACCAAGAACTCCGGGTCATGGTGGAGGAAATCCTAAGAGTGGAACCCCAGCTCTTCGGCTCGCAGGTGCAGCACACCAGTATAGCCAGGAAGGCGGAGCTATGGCAGCGGATCGTGGACAGGGTCAACGCGGTGGGACAGCATCCCAGGAATAGGGAGGACATCCGCAAAAGATGGAACGACCTACGGGGGAAGGTCCGATCGATGGTCTCCAGGCACAACATCGCGGTCCAGAAGACTGGCGGCGGACCCCCACCCACCCCTCCCGAATTTACATCGTGGGAGCAAGAGGTCTTGACCATCCTGCATCCTCAGGGCCTCGCTGGAGTAGCCGGAGGAATGGACTCTGGTAAGTCCCATCTCAACTACTATATCCCCCCCACCCCACCAGCATGCCAACCCACACCCCCACCCTCACCCCCAACCCCCCAGCACACATCCTCCCTGACAATGTCTCACCAGCACAACCCACCCATCCCAACACCAACTCCTGCATGCCAACACAAATCATGGGCACCCATCACCTAAGCATGACCACTGCACTAACCCCTCCCCCCCACTAAATACCCTCACAACACCTCCCTCCAGGGAATGCCTGCACTGGGGGACAAGGGCACCCACAACACGCATGCCATTGCACACACAGAAATAATAACCAAACTCTCTTACCCCATGCAGGACCCGAACGACAACACACCAGCCAGGAGGGTCCAGAAGTGTCCATCCCACCACCGGAACAGGCCCACACTGAGGATAGCAGCTCTGTCGACAGTGAACCTGATGACCAGCCCGGACCATCGGGGACCTCTGGGCAGTCGGTTCCCCTCAGGCAGCCACAGGCCACACCAGACCCGACCCCCTCTGCCGACACCAGCACAGTTCCCACCCAGCGGGCCCATGCCTCTGTCTCTAGGACAGCTCAATCAGCGGTGTGTCTGCCACTACAGGGCACCCAGGCTAACCCAACACCCCAACAACAACAGGGACCTGGGGGCAGTGGTAGCGGGCACACCGTCCAGGGGACAGAGGCCGGGGGAAACCGGGCAGCTCGGAGGGCTGCTGTGCGACAGGGGGGGGAGGAGAGGCCCAGGGAACCCACTCTCCAAGAGGCCCTCACCACCATCATGGGGGCATACCACCACTCCCAAGAAACGATGGCGACGGTAATGGCCAGGTTCACTGAGATCCAGGCACAGCAGGAGGAACGCTACATGGGGTTCAGGGAGGAGCTGAGAATCATCGGGACCGCAATGGGGACCATCGTCCTGGCCCTCCACAGGATAGAGGACGCGTTGCGGGACCATGGTGCACCACACAGGGCCCCTGTCACTAGCCCGGACCAGGAGCAGCCTACCACCTCCGCCGGCGCAAGTGGACAGGAGGTCCCAACACCTCGACAGCCCCCCAGAACCCCACCTCCTGCTGAAGAACAACCACCCCGTAAGAGGAGCCTGAGACCAAAGAAAAAGACAGAGTAGGATGTCAAGACCCCCGCCTGCAGGACATACCCCCTCAAGTCTTCCCACTGTCCCAAATTGCCACCCTGTCCAACCATGAACTGCCTATGCTCCATCCTTCCACAGGCAAAAGGACAATGCACCTGTGAGACTGAAAACTGGACTCTGCCATGGATATTCCTCCACCCCCACCCATCACCCTTAGAATCACATGTACCGATATCTAGCACTGTAAATAAATCACATTTTGCACACAAATCTGTTTTGAGTCATGCTGTATTATTGACAAATGTATTACATATTACTGTTCGATTTCTGTTCTGTCAATTAGTCATGACAACATACCAATGTCAATACGCTGTATTTCATGGGCGAACCAAGCAGAAGTCAGGTACTGAGTCAGACAGCACTGGGAAGGGAAGGGAAAGGCAAAAATCAATGAAAAACATCTGTGGGGAACTACAGAAAGTACAGATGCAGGAGGCTATAAGCAATTGTGAAATGGCGTGGGTGATTCTTACCTGGGTGTTACTGGAAATACTGTTGTATCACTCTGTCCCTATTGTCTGTGTCATCCTCTGAGTCTTCCTCCTCTTCACTCTCCACAGGCTCCACGGCTTCTACAACACCACCATCTGGACCATCCTCCTGCAGGAAAGGCACCTGGCGTCGCAAAGCCAGGTTGTGAAGCATACAGCACGCCACGATGATATGGCACACCTTCTTTGGTGAGTACATTAGGGATCCACCTGTCATATGCAGGCACCTAAACCTGGCCTTCAGGAGGCCAAAGGTTCGCTCAATCACCCTCCTAGTACGCCCATGGGCCTCATTGTAGCGTTCCTCTGCCCTTGTCCGGGGATTCCTTACTGGGGTCAGTAGCCACGGCAGGTTGGGGTAACCAGAGTCACCTATTAGCCACACACGTTGTCTCTGTAGCTGCTCCATCACATAGGGGATGCTGCTATTTCGCATCACATACGCGTCATGCACTGACCCTGGGAACTTGGCATTTACATGGGAGATGTACTGGTCAGCCAAACAGACCACCTGGACATTCATCGAATGATAATTTTTTCTGTTTCGGTACACCTGCTCATCGTCTTTTGGGGGTACCAAAGCCACATGGGTCCCATCAATGGCACCAATGATGTTGGGGATATGTCCAAGGGCATAGAAATCACCCTTCACTGTAGGCAAGTCACCCTCCTCGGGGAAAATGATGTAGCTCCGCATGAGTTTCATCAGGGCAGACAACACTCTGCTCAAAATCTTAGAAAACATAGGCTGAGACATTCCAGATGACATGGCCACTGTGGTCTGGAATGACCCACTGGCCAAAAAATGGAGGACTGACAAAACCTGCACCAGAGGGGGAATCCCTGTGGGTTGGCGGATGGGGGACATCAGGGCTGGCTCCAGCTGGGCACACAGTTCATGGATAGTGGCACGGTCAAGTCTGTATCGAAGTATTATATGGCGTTCTTCCATTGTCGACAGGTCCACCAGCGGTCGGTACACGCGAGGATTCCTCCTTCTCATCGCAAGTCCCAGCGGACGGTGCCTAGGAAGGACAACATGGAGCACAGAGTCAGCCAAACCACAGGTACGTACAGACAGCTTGCACAGTTAAAGAATGGCAATGGGTTGAAAGGCGTGTATGTGTGGCAATGCAAGGCCTAGGCCTGTGTGTCGCAGTCAAAATTAAGCCATGTGGGCCCTTGAAATGGCGGCTGCCTGACCTGTGAAGTGGGACAATGGGATGTGAGGTCAATGCGCTGGCGGGGCACACCGTGGCGGTAGGCGGTCGAAGACCGCGGCGCAAAGCCGCATTGGTTAACATTGAAGCCTATGGGTTTCAGGAGCCAATGACGAAGTGCGCCGGCGGTCGCGGTACGCACCGCCGCGGTACGCACCGCCGCGGGCGTGACCGCCATTTTCTATCTGCTTAATCACTCGAGACCTGATCATCCACAGGAGAGGACCTATACTGCAAGTGCTGCTGTGACCTCGGTCTGGAAGATACAATGGCTGCTGCGACTGGGGAAAGGGCCCCTGCCTTCACGTCTGAAGAGTTGGAGAAGCTCGTGGATGGGGTCCTCCCCCAGTATGCGCTACTCTACGGTCCTCCAGACCAACAAGTGAGTACACCGGGTGCTAATGGAATGGGCTATGCCTGTGTGGATTGGGGTGGATGTAAGTTGGTGGGGTGGGGGGCGAATGAGGAGTGCAACGCCTGACAGATGAGAGCATGTGCCATATGGCAAAGTGGGTGGGTGGGGGCCAATTACATCTAACATGGAGGTCATTGATGATTTCCTCCTTTCCACCCTGTACATGTCTAATAGGTCAGCGCCCATCAGAAGATCGAGATTTGGCGTGCCATCGCCAAGGAAGTCCGGACCTTGGGGGTCCACAACAGACGGGGCACCCACTGCCGCAAGAGGTGGGAGGACATCCGCCGCGGAACAAGGAAGACCGCAGAAACACTGCTGGGGATGGCCTCCCAACCTAGGAGGGGTGCCAGTCGCACCATGACCCCCCTGATGTCCCGGATCCTGGCGGTGGCCTACCCTGAATTGGATGGGCGCTTTAAGACATCACAGCAGACACAAGGGGGTGAGTATCAGCACATTCTCCTATCTTTCTGCGCAGTGGAGGCGTCTGGGTGGGGGAGGAGGGCTGTGGGTGACATTAGGCCAGGGCGCTTTCTGTAGTGTAGTCCTCTCCCTTAGGCATGGCCCTGTGCCCCCGGCCCCCACCTCTGTAGGGTGACAAGTACAGCCATTGAAGGTCCAGCATCTCCCATGTGTGCGTTTGACGTCTCTTGGCCTGTTGTCTTAGTCAGTAGTACTGAGTAGTGTACCCCGAATGCGCGGCTTACTGCATTAGGCACCTGTGTCTGTCCTCTCCGCCAACGGTGTTGACATTGCATGCACTCAACCTGGTCTTCTTTTTTCTCCCCCCACCCTTTCTCTTCATCTTCTTGTGCATGTGTGCATTAGCATCATCAGGCGGAGGAGATATGGCATCGGAGCACGAGGGAGCTGCAGGACACAAGGCCCCGGTGGGCCCAGGAACAGACACCGAGGGCACCAGTGATCCGGAGGGCGAGGGGAGCACCACGACGGGGACCGCTGGTGAGAGCAGCAAAAGCGACACGTCCTCGGATGGGAGCTCCCTAGGGGTGGCGGCAACATCCGTGCCCCCCGCCTCTACAGGTACAGCCGCCACCCAGCGCACCAGCCCCGCCCTCCCAGCAGCCCCTCAGTCTTCGCTCCGTGACGGTTCGCCCAGGAAGGCGCGCGTCTCCTTCGCCCCAGGCACCTCAGCCCCTGCCCCTGTTGCCCCTGCTGCCCTCAGTGCGGAGCTCATTGACCTGGTAAGGACGCTCATTGTTGGGCAGACAACCCTTTTGAATGCCATCCAGGGTGTGCAAAGGGAGGTGCAACAGAGCAATGCGTACCTGGAGGGCATTCATTCGGGTCAGGCTGCCCATCAACGAGCGTTCACTGCTCTGGCCTCAGCACTGACGGCAGCCATTGTCCCTGTTTCCAGCCTCCCTCTTCTGACTGCCTCCAGCCTGTCTCTGTCTCCTGTTCCTCAGCCTATCCCATCCACACCATCAGACCAGCCTGCACACACCTCAACACCCAAGAGCAGCTCATCCAAACACAAGCACCACAGATCCCGCAAACACTCACCCGAGCAACACCCAGATGCAGACATGCCAACAGCCACGGCCACCCCTGTGTCCCCCTCCTCCTCGTCTCCCTCCTCCCTCCCTGTGACGTCTACACTCACACCTGCATGCACCCCAACATCAGCCAGTGCTTCCATCACCACCTCACCCTCCAGTACAGTCCACACTCGTGCAGTCACCACCCCCACTGCCATGTACACGTCCCCTGTGTCCTCTCCCACTGTGTCTGTCACCCCCTCTTCCAAGACACACAAACGCAGGCAGCCACCCACCCAACAGCCATCCACCTCACGACAGCCTACAGCACCAGCACCTTCACCCATTGACAGCACACCTGACTCTCCTACAACCACCTCCTCTACCTCCACTTCCATCTCCACTTCTCCTACCCTTTACCTTGGCCCTAAAAATCTTTTCCTGGCTAACCTTAACCTCTTTCCCCCCGATGACCTCCCCCATCCATCTTCAAAGAGTCCCAAGAGCACCGCAGCCACCACCAGCCCTGCTTCGGGTGTCACTGTTGTGCCTGGGTTCTGGAGCCCACCCTTTGCCAGCAGTGACACATCGATCAGCAGCAAGGACACGTCCAGCCCCCCCCCCGGCAAGAGGACCCGCAAAAACAAGGACCGCCGTGCGAGGACCGACAGGGCTGCCCCCAAGGAGCAATGTGCGGCCACTTCACCACCCACACCATCTAGGGGAGGCAAGGGCCCGAGAGCCCCATCAAAGGAGCGGAAGGGCAGCAGGAGCGCGGAGAAGGTGGACCCCACATGCCACATCCCAGCTGGGAAGGAGGACACTAAGGAGGCCAGGAGTCCGTCCCCGAAGGGTCCAGAAACGTCACGGTCCGAGGGCGACTGAGCAGGGAGTCAAGGCCAGGTCTGGCTCCCTTGACCTGCTGGATGAGCACCGCTGAACAGGGCCCCGCCGTGGAGATAGGCACCGCTGAACAGGGCCCGCGGTGCAGAAGAGCACCGCTGAACAGGGCCCCGCCGTGGAGATAGGCACCGCTGAACAGGGCCCGCGGTGCAGAAGAGCACCGCTGAACAGGGCCCCGCCGTGGAGATAGGCACCGCTGAACAGGGCCCGCGGTGCAGAAGAGCACCGCTGAACAGGGCCCCGCCGTGGAGAAGAGCACCGCTGAACAGGGCCCGCGGTGCAGAAGAGCACCGCTGAACAGGGCCCGCGGTGGAGATAGGCACCGCTGAACCGGGCCCCGCCGTGGAGATAGGCACCGCTGAACAGGGCCCGCGGTGCAGAAGAGCACCGCTGAACAGGGCCCCGCCGTGGAGAAGAGCACCGCTGAACAGGGCCCGCGGTGCAGAAGAGCACCGCTGAACAGGGCCCGCGGTGGAGATAGGCACCGCTGAACCGGGCCCCGCCGTGGAGAAGAGCACCGCTGAACAGGGCCCCGCCGTCTCAAGCACCGCTCCACTGGGCCCTTCCTCTCAAGCACCGCTCCGCTGGGCCCTTCCTCTCAAGCACCGCTCCGCTGGGCACCGCCGTCTCAAGCACCGCTCCGCTGGGCCCTTCCTCTGAGGCACCGCTCCGCTGGGCCCTTCCTCTCAAGCACCGCTCCGCTGGGCCCTTCCTCTCAAGCACCGCTCCGCTGGGCCCCGCCGTCTCAAGCACCGCTCCGCTGGGCACCGCCGTCTCAAGCACCGCTCCGCTGGGCACCGCCGTCTCAAGCACTGCTCCGCTGGGCCCTTCCTCTGAGGCACCGCTCCGCTGGGCCCTTCCTCTCAAGCACCGCTCCGCTGGGCACCGCCGTCTCAAGCTCCGCTGGGCCCTTCCTCTGAGGCACCGCTCCGCTGGGCCCTTCCTCTCAAGCACCGCTCCGCTGGGCCCTTCCTCTGAGGCACCGCTCCGCTGGGCCCTTCCTCTCAAGCACCGCTCCGTTGGGCCCTTCCTCTCAAGCACCGCTCCGCTGGGCACCGCCGTCTCAAGCACCGTTTATGGTTCACTGTACCCACCATGCCTCCTCCTTGACCAGTGGAGACTGTCATCCACCTGATGGACTGTGGCTTTGCACTCCCCAGGATGGTCCAGTGGGCAGCCCACCAACTGTAGAGACATTGAGAGACTGTGGCTTTGCACTCCCCAGGATGGTCCAGTGGGCAGCCCACCCACTGTAGAGACATTGAGAGACTGTGGCTTTGCACTCCCCAGGATGGTCCAGTGGGCAGCCCACCCACTGTAGAGACATTGAGAGACTGTGGCTTTGCACTCCCCAGGATGGTCCAGTGGGCAGCCCACCCACTGTAGAGACATTGAGAGACTGTGGCTTTGCACTCCCCAGGATGGTCCAGTGGGCAGCCCACCCACTGTAGAGACATTGAGAGACTGTGGCTTTGCACTCCCCAGGATGGTCCAGTGGGCAGCCCACCCACTGTAGAGACTTGAGAGACTGTGGCTTTGCACTCCCCAGGATGGTCCAGTGGGCAATCCACCCACTGCAGAGACTTGAGAGACTGTGGCTTTGCACTCCCCAGGATGGTCCCGTGGGCATGGTGGCTCCTCGTGGATCTGGCGTCGTGGACTCATGTGGCTGTGGTGCCCCCCCCTTCCCTTCCCCCTGAGGTGCCTGTAGTTTTTACATCTGATGCCCCTGCAGTGTTCTCTCCAAAGGACTCAGGTCTCCTGTGTGGGCTTTGCCCTTGTTTCTCAAGACTTTGGCCCACGGACATGCTGAATTCGTAGGATGTGCAGGACTTGTTACTTCAGTTATACACTGATGTGTATGTCATTAGTTTTGTTGTGGATATTTTTCATGGTTGTACGCTAATTTTCTGGAGCTTTTTGGTACATAAATATTTATTCCAAATATGATTATGTCCTGGTATTTTTCAGGGGTGTTTGGGTGGTGTCACTGTGACTTGGTGCTCTGCATTGGTGAGTACATAGTTGGGGGGGGGGGTCGCATATGTGTGTGCCCGTGACCTTTCATCCTCCCCCTCCCGTGTGTCGTAGGTGCAGTACTCACCGTTGTCGTCTGCGCCGGACTTCGTACTCGTGGTAGATGAGAAGGTAGACGAGAGCAGGTAGGATGTTTAATTCGGGTTCCATGCTGTCCTCCTTCCTCCTGGAGTGCGTAGTGGTGAGCGTTTTCCCGTCCGTAGTCTGTTTCCGCCGTGTTTTTATCGGCGGTGCTCCCGCCCCGGAAAAGGTGGCGTATTGGTGAGTTGGAATAGTGTGGGCGGTACATTGTCTCCCGCCTGTCTGTTGGCGGTGACCGCCGCGCTGTTTGTTTGTACCGCCGTGGCCGTCGGAGTGTTAAGGTGGCTGTCTGTGTTGGCGGTTCCCGCCAGGCTCAGAATCCCATTTTTTTTACCGCCAGCCTGTTGGCGGGTTGGCCGCCGCTTTAACACCGACCGCCAGGGTTAGAATCACCCCCTTAGTGTCTGATTTAGATCTTGGCAGAGGGAATACTCCGTCACAAATGTGACGGCTATCCCGTCCCCCTTATTACTATCTCCATAGGATATCATGGGATTGTAATAAGGTGATCAGGATATCCGTCATGCTCATGATGGAGTATTCCCCTTTGCCAAGATCTAAATCAGACCCTTAGTAAATAAGCACAGGAGCTATCTAGCATCTCATATACTGAGAACTAATCTTTAAGCCTTATTGTGAAACCAACCCATCATATATATTTGCAAACAAAATTTGTAAATGTAAAAAAAAATGATGAATATTCATACAAGTGTTTTTCTTTCTGTAAGATTGGCTATGGTGCAGCGTTGGCTGCACTGAGTGATAAAGTACAGTTTCCATCTTATCTCCGGACTGTTGGAAGTTCAAGCTCTCGAGCCTTTGCATTCATTGAGCTGTGTCTTCACTTTGGTTGGACATGGATAGGAATTCTAGTACCAGACAATGAATATGGGCTTGAGAATGGGCAGAAACTATTGGCAGAGGCTCCAAAGAGTGGCATTTGTGTTGAATTCTATGAGACCCTACCTACACAGATGACACAGAGATCACTATCTCATGTGGTCAATGTCATACGACGGTCTACATCGAGAGCTATTGTGTGCTTTCCTTTTTCAGCACAGATGATTACATTTTTTAATGAAATCTCGGCGCAAAACATCATTGGCAAAGTTTGGCTTGCAAGTGGAAGTGGGTTTCCATCTCCGGTATTTTCCATGAAAGGCTTATGGCAGATATTGCATGGTACCTTGGGATTTGCAGTATACAGTGGAAAAATTCCAATGTTTAAGGAGTTTCTCTATAGCATCCATCCGTCCAAATTTCCCAATGACATCTTCATGAAACAGTTCTGGGAAGAAACATTTAACTGCCAGTGGCAGGAACATTTTAACAAAACAGACACTGAAAATGCGGCACAAGGAAAAAGAATTTGCACTCAAACGGAAAAACTGGAAGCTCTTGATGACTCACAATATAATGTTCATAATTTCAGAAATCCTTACTCAGGCTATAACGCAATCTATGCCTTCGCACAAGCACTACATGATTTGAAGTCTTGTACACCTGAAAGTGGACCTTTTGCCAATGGGGCATGTGCAGGTTATCAAGTTTTTCAACCTTGGCAAGTGAGAATCATCCAACTCTGTTTGACTTTGTGAATGTTTTAAAATAAGTTTCATGTTTACAATATGCAGGTTTTATTTGCAGTTACCATTTTAAATATACAGGTGTCCAATTTAGCAGTATCTACTTTGTTTTGCCTCATTGGCATCTTCTTCCTACATATTATTTCCCTTTTGCAGTAATTCTGTTTGCCCTCTTTGATTTAAATGTCAAAGTATGCATTGTGAACGTTCTGAGAGTGCCTAATATGGAATACATTAAACCATTTCCGTTGTGCTATAATATACTGTAAATTATATAAATTTGGAGATGCTTTATTACCCCTTTAGTTAAGTTTGACATCTAACTCCATATTAAACTACATTCTTACACCACTGATTACTTTGGCTCTGACCGAAAGTGCCTTTTTGCCAGGTCATTCCCCACTGTTTGCTGTATTATATTGCTGGTGTATGTCTCTGAACGCTCTGGAGCTGCACAGCCCCACTTACACATCAATAGGCTGACCCTACTCATACACAAATAATTTCACATTAGACTTTTGTGCCTTTAGCCAGGCGGGGCAAAGGCAGGCGAGTAGGAAATTCCACACACATCGTTTGGGGGGGGGGCAAGATCTAGGGTCGAAGCCACCAGATGTTTCTCCCACTTCAAAGAAGGCACCAGGTATAACAATGGGACCCTCAGACCCACTCTTCAGATCACATCTGGACCTGTGGAAGACTCAGCAGAAGGACTGTTTTGCTGCTATCCTGCAAGAAGGACTCTGATGACCTGCTGTCTGAGTGAAAAGCACTGGACTTCCACCTTATCAGAACCCCAGGGACAGAAAAGGCTTTAATCATCTTGAGCCCTGCATCTGAAATCTGTCTGGTGTGAGTATTAAACTCTAAAATGGTGCCCCTCTAGTCCAAGACCTTTGGGGGTGAGGATACAGGTGTTCTGCCTTCCCAGTTGTGGTCTTCAACAGAACCAAGGCAGTATGCTACAAACCTGACACATCCCCTTGCAGCTCCGCATTCTGATGCAGTGCAACCTAAGCTCTCATTGCAGCCCTCACAGCTTATCTGAACCAACACAGTGCCACACAACCTTCACCATAGTCTGCATTGCAGCCCCCGCAGTCCGTCATCAGAACTAATGCAGCTCAATGCAGCCGCAAAGCAAGGCTGCATCTCAGCCCTCGCAGCTCATCGGAACTGCTGCTGAGCAATGCATCCTCGATGCAGACCTTGTATCGCTCCTCTGCAGCAGAGCACAACATTCAGGAGTTAAGGTACAATAATCAGCAGCCCTAACTTGGTCCCTGTATCCAGCCTGTGCTCCATTGTGGTCAGCCTTAACTTGTGACTTTTTCTTGGTCTGGCACAACCAGATAACCACAGTTGGAGCATTTTGCTTTTAAGCACTATTTTCTCATTAAGGGCCTGATTTAGGGGCATATTTATACTCCATTTGCACCAAATTTGCGTCATTTATTTTACACACATTCATCGCAAAACTAACTCCATATTTATATTTTGACATTAGATGGGCCTAACGTCAAAATATTTAAGTTTGCACCATTTTTGAGATGCGTGAACCTACCTTGCGTCAATGAGATGCAAGGTAGGCATTCCCATCTAAATAATGGTGCTAACCCCATAGCCCCATATTTATCCCCTGTGCCAAAATGATGCACAGGTGGGAGGAGGGGCTAAATAATGGTGCATTATTTAACGCCAGGGTCAGACCAGGTGTTAAGGGGCCCGTGGACCCATTTCCATGGCTGAACACCATAGAAATGGGTCCACAGGTGCCCTCCCCAAGCCTCATAAACACTCCTACCCACACCAGAGGATGGGGGACCTCATCCCAGGTAAGTAGGGTAAGTATACGTAACTATTGTTTTTTTTTTTAATTAAAGTGCCATTGGGGGCCCAACTTGCAGGGTGCAATGGCCATGACCAGGTGACACTGGTCCCCTGTGCCAGCCATTGGGGTGGTGGGCATGACTCATCTCTTTTCTAAAACAGGAGTCAGGCTTACGGCATTCCATAAATTTGGCACCCAGCTGGCGCTCCAGAATGACGCAAGCCGGCGCTATACTTTTTGACGCAAACTGCGTTTGTGCAGTTTTGCCTAAACAAGTAGGAATATGGGCCTTAGATTGAGCATTCCGACTATGCTGATGGGGGAGCGTCTCCACTGCCCATGACATGGGCATGGTCATGGGCAGGAGCTCCTCTTGCACCCTGTCTTTTCCTTTTTCCTCACATTTCAGTGACAGGATGTTCGGGAATCTGAGAGGAGTCACAAATTTCCTTTCACCCAGCATTCCCCCAAGTATCCCGATAAAAATGGTACCTCACTTGTGTGGATAGGCCTAGTGTACGTGACAGGAAATGCCCCAAAACACAACGTGGACACATCACATTTTCCCAAAGAAAACAGAGGTGTTTTTTGCAAAGTGCCTACTTGTGGATTTTGGCCTCTAGCTCAGCCGGCAGCTAGGGAAACCTACCAAACCTGTGCATTTTTAAAAACTAGACACCTAGGGGAATCCAGGTTGGGGTGGCTTGTGGGGCTCCCACCAGGTTTTGTTATCCAGAATCCTTTGCAAACCTCAACATTTGGCTTAAAAAAACACTTTTTCCTCACATTTTGGTGACAGAAACCTCTGGAATCTGAGAGGAGCCACACATTTCCTTTCACCCAGCGTTCCCCCAAGTCTCCCGTTAAAAATGATACCTCACTTGTGTGGTTAGGCCGAGTGCCCGCAACAGGAAATGCCCCAAAACACAACGTGGACACATCACATTTTCCCAAAGAAAACAGAGGTGTTGTTTTGCAAAGTACCAACCTGTGAATTTTGGCCTCTAGCTCAGCCGGCACCCAGGGCAACCTACCTAACCTGTGCATTTTTAAAAACTAGACACCTGGGGGAATCCAAGTTGGGGTGACTTGTGGGGCTTTCACTAGGTTCTGTTACCCAGAATCGTTTGCAAACCTCAAAATTTGGCAAAAAAAACACTTTTTTCTCACATTTAGGTGACAGAAAGTTCTGGAATCTGAGACGAGCCACAAATTTCCTTCCACCCAGCGTTTCCCCAAGTCTCCTGATAAAAATGATACCCACTTGTGTGGGTAGGCCTAGTGCCCGCTGTAATGATGTAACATGGCTCCATGCCAGAACACTGGGCATGGAACTGGGCATGGAACCAGCTTGTCCTGAGGTTCTGTGATGCAGGGTTCTCTGCATGACAGTTGATATGCTGGCTGTTGGTTGAGGCTGTAATAAATACCTCCTACCACATATCTTCATCTGGTGTGGATTCACTTTATTACACTGGTGACGAGGGGGCGGAGAAAGGAACCCAGAGGAAGGGACAGCCTCAACAACAACAAAGAAGAAAGAGCTTGGATTATTTAAGAGAAAAATGGAGATAACTTACAGAGACGTGCTGGGAGAGGATCGAGCGTCTTGCAGCATGTTCTAGCGGAGAAAAGTGTGAAATTGCGGTTGTAGGGGCTTTGTGGAAAGCTGTTAGAGCATTTACTAAGGATCAAAGTGGTCTCTGTATGCTTCACGACGTCAGAAGGTCAGTGAGCAATTGAAAAGGGACTGTAAGCTGTGGGAATTGTTGGCGGCCCTGTGATGTCTCTTTTGGAACAGCATAAGTCTCGAAGTCTGGTTAAACCTTGGTCGTTAGTTGCGAATGAGTTAGCCGTTGTTGATGGTGTTCTAATGAGGGGCACAAGAATGATTCCCCCATTGAGTTTGAGAGAAGTCATAGTGAACATTGCTCATGAAGGGCATATGGGCATTTCTAAAACCAAAGAGCGCATCCGTCAGGATTTCTGGTGGCCTGGATTAGATTTGATGGTGGAACGTACTGTTAGGGAGTGTACACCTTGTCAAGCTAGTGATAAGGTGCTCAAACCAAGATGTTCACCTATGGTTTGTAGAAGTTTACCAAAAAGTCCATGGGATGAATTAGCTATCGATATTGTGGGGCCATTGCATAGAGAACATCAGACTCCTTACCTGTTGGTGTTGCTGGATTTGTATTCACGATGGGTGGAGGTGAGTTTGGTGAGAGAGATCACTTCTCAATCTGTGATCAGTTTTTTAGAATCTGTGTTCAAACGCGAGAGTTTTCCTAACTCTATTCTTTCTGACAATGGTCCGCAGTTCTGTTCTGCTCAGATGGAGGAGTATTTTGTAAAATGTGGAATTGTACATAAAAAAAATTGCGTTATATCATCCAGAGGCGAATGGTGCTTTGGAGAGATTTAACAGGACTTTAAAAGAGAGTATACAATTAGCAAAGGTAAACTGTTTAGATTGGAGAAAAGAACTGCAGGGTCGTATAACAGCTTACAGGTACACTCCTCATGCATCAACGGGGAAGACTCCTTTTGAACTGTTCAGGGGAAGGTCTCCAAATACTTGTTTGTGTCCTGGCTGGATGGTTGCTGGGAAGGGTTTGAAAAACAATGGTATTGGGGAATGGAGAGACAAAGAAGTGTCTCTGCAAAGCAAAAGGAAGATTTATGTTGATAAAAGGAACAATGCGAAAGTTACAAATTTTGAGGTTGGAGATAAAGTAAAGGTCAAAGCTCCTGTTGGGTGTCAAAATTGGTCAAAATATACCTCTCCAAAAACTATCATTAAGCTGTTTAAAAATGCTGTCAAGACGGATGATGGTCGTATCTGGAATCATAGTCGTGTAGTACATTTTGGGGGGTGTGGTGTGGACGACAGGAGAGATGATACTTCTTATCGTTTTCCCTCTGACATTGATTTAAGGTCTGATAATACTTGTAGGAGTGTCAGAACACCCAGGTTTCCTTTACATTTGCGTGATTTTGTGTAGTTCTTTCTACCCTCTTTTTTTTCTTTCTGTTCAAATGTGTTTTTTGTTCTCATGTTACTTCTGTTCTAATGTAAAGAGGAAGAAGTGTAATGATGTAACATGGCTCCATGCCAGAACACTGGGCATGGAACTGGGCATGGAACCAGCTTGTTCTGAGGTTCTGTGATGCAGGGTTCTCTGCATGACAGTTGATATGCTGGCTGTTGGTTAAGGCTGTAATAAATACCTCCTACCACATATCTTCATCTGGTGTGGATTCACTTTATTACACCCGCGACAACACATACCCCAAAACACAACGTTGACACATCACATTTTCCAAAAGAAAACAGAGGTGTTTTTTGCAAAGTGCCAACCTCTGGATTTTGGCCTCTAGCTCAGCCGGCACCTGGGGAAGCCTACCAAACCTGTGCATTTTCAAAAACTAGACACCTAGTGGAATCCAAGATGGGGTGACTTGTGGCGCTCTCACCAGGTTCTGTTACCCAGAATCCTTTGAAAACCTCAAAATTTGGCTAAAAAATACTTTTTCCTCACATTTCGGTAACAGAAAGTTCTGGAATCTGAGAGGAACCACAAATTTCCTTCCACCCAGAGTTCCCCAAAGTCTCCCGATAAAAATGATACCTCACTTGTGTGGATAGGCCTAGTGCCCGTGACAGGAAATGCCCCAAAACACAGCATAGACACAGCATATTTTTCCAAAGAAAACAGAGGTGTATTTTGAATAGTGCCTAGCTGTGGATTTTGGCCTCTAGCTCAGCCGGCACCTAGGGAAACCTATCAAACCTGTGCATTTTTTAAAACTAGACACCTAGGGGAATCCAAGATGGGGTGACGTGTGGGGCTCTCACCAGGTTCTGTTACCCATAATCCTTTGCAAACCTCAACATTTGGCTAAAAAAATGCTTTTTCCTCACATTTTGGTGACAGAAAGTTCTGGAATCTGAGAGGAGCCACAAATTTCCTTCCACCCAGCGTTCCCCCAAGTCTCCCGTTAAAAATGATACCTCACTTGTGTCGTTAGGCCGAGTGCCCGCAACAGGAAATGCCCCAAAACACAACGTGGACACATCACATTTTCCCAAAGAAAACCGAGGTGTTGTTTTGCAAAGTACCAACCTGTGAATTTTGGCCTCTAGCTCAGCCGGCACCCAGGGCAACCTACCTAACCTGTGCATTTTTAAAAACTAGACACCTGGGGGAATCCAAGTTGGGGTGACTTGTGGGGCTTTCACCAGGTTCTGTTACCCAGAATCGTTTGCAAACCTCAAAATTTGGCAAAAAAAACACTTTTTCTCACATTTAGGTGACAGAAAGTTCTGGAATCTGGGAGGAGCCACAAATTTCCTTCCACCCAGCGTTTCCCCAAGTCTCCTGATAAAAATGATACCCACTTGTGTGGGTAGGCCTAGTGCCCGCGACAACACATACCCCAAAACACAACGTGGACACATCACATTTTCCAAAAGAAAACAGAGGTGTTTTTTGCAAAGTGCCAACCTCTGGATTTTGGCCTCTAGCTCAGCCGGCACCTGGGGAAGCCTACCAAACCTGTGCATTTTCAAAAACTAGACACCTAGTGGAATCCAAGATGGGGTGACTTGTGGGGCTCTCACCAGGTTCTGTTACCCAGAATCCTTTGAAAACCTCAAAATTTGGCTAAAAAATACTTTTTCCTCACATTTCGGTAACAGAAAGTTCTGGAATCTGAGAGGAGCCACAAATTTCCTTCCACCCAGAGTTCCCCAAAGTCTCCCGATAAAAATGATACCTCACTTGTGTGGATAGGCCTAGTGCCCGTGACAGGAAATGCCCCAAAACACAGCATAGACACAGCATATTTTTCCAAAGAAAACAGAGGTGTATTTTGAATAGTGCCTAGCTGTGGATTTTGGCCTCTAGCTCAGCCGGCACCTAGGGAAACCTACCAAACCTGTGCATTTTATAAAAACTAGACACCTAGGGGACTCCAAGATGGGGTGACGTGTGGGGCTCTCACCAGGTTCTGTTACCCATAATCCTTTGCAAACCTCAACATTTGGCTAAAAAAATACTTTTTCCTCACATTTTGGTGACAGAAAGTTCTGGAATCTGAGAGGAGCCACAAATTTCCTTCCACCCAGCGTTCCCCCAAGTCTCCCAATAAAAATGATACCTCACTTGTGTGGTAGGCCTAGTGTCCCCAACAGGAAATGCCCCAAAACACAATGTGGACCCATCAAAATTCTCAACAAAAAAAAACACCTTTTTTGGGGGGGGGGGTGCACCTGCGTTTTTTGTCCTGGGCTCAGTAGCCATATAGGGAAACCTTCCAAACCCAAATATTTCTGAAAACTAGACTCCCGAGGGAGTCCAGGGATGTGTGACTTACGTTGATCCCCCAGTGTTTCCATACCCCGAATCCATTGCAAACGTGAAAATGTGGCCAAAAAAACACTTTTTCTTCACATTTCGGTGACAGAAAGTTATGGGACTTGAGAGGAGCCACAACTTTCCTTCCATACAGCATTCCCCCAAGTCTCCCGATAAAAATGATACCTCACTTGTGTGGTAGGCCTAGTGTCCGCAACAGGAAATGCCCCAAAACACAATGTGGACCCATCAAAATTCTCAACAAAAAAACCCACCTTTTTTGGGGGGGGGGGGGGGGGGGGGGGGGGGGAGGCACCTGCGTTTTTTGTCCTGGGCTCAGTAGCCATATAGGGAAAACTTCCAAACCCAAATATTTCTGAAAACTAGACTCCTGAGGGAGTCCAGGGAGGTGTGACTTACGTTGATCCCCCAGTGTTTCCATACCCCGAATCCATTGCAAACGTGAAAATGTGGCCAAAAAAACACTTTTTCTTCACATTTCGGTGACAGAAAGTTATGGGACTTGAGAGGAGCCACAACTTTCCTTCCATACAGCATTCCCCCAAGTCTCCCGATAAAAATGATACCTCACTTGTGTGGGTGGGCCAGGTGCCTGCACCAGAAAAAGGCCAAAAAACCTGTATGGATTGAGGGTATAGCACAGTGAGTTGATAAGCACATATTTTTCTTTTATACATCTTTAGGCTGACTCTGCTTTGGGGACCCACACAAGTGAGGTGTCATTTTACTTGGGAGACTGAGGGGCTTGCTGGGGAGTAGGAATTGTGTGCTGGAGCGGTCATCCTACAAAGAAAAGTCAGGACAATATGTTTTTTAAGCAAATGTTGAGGTTTGCAAAGGAGTCTGGGTAAGAGCATGTTGGGGGATCCACACAAGCCACACTTCCCTGGACTCCTCGGGGTGTCTAGTTTAAAAAAATATCTGGTTTTGGTAGGTTTCCCTAGATGAAGGCCGCATCTGGGACCAAAATCATAGGTGCCCCCTCCCCTCCAAACACAGGTAGTTTTGTAATGTATCATTTTGATATGTCCACGCACTTCTGTGATGTTCCAAACACTAAAATTGTGAAAAGAAACACACTTAGATTATGTTAAAAAGACCCCTCACCCACCAGCCAAGTTGGTGGCATGCTTCATCTTCGGGGTCCCACCTGAGACACCTAGAGTGTCACAGGTGTGCTGCGACGCCTGATTACAGCGGAGCAGGTTTTGTCATTTTTACCACACATACTGGTTGGATTTGGCACAAGGGTGAGTGATGGTTTAGTAGATCAAATTTTATTAACAAGAGATTTCACAAAAGTGAAATACACAGTTAATAACTGAAAGGCCAAAAACTGAACCAATGACTCACAGCTCGTGAGCTGTAAAGCCACGTCAATTCACCAACCACTTAACAGTCCATTCACACACTTTACATAGATGACATGCACAAGACCATTCACTGCGCCAGCCACGGGCCCAGCACATTGCAACACTTGCATCGACAGACAGCGCCACTCAAGGGCCCATCACTTACATGTGCCCACATGCCTGATACAGCAATCACACTAGCTGATGGGAGTGTGTGAACTAACGCTTGGCTGGCCCCGCAGCCAAGCGCCACTCCACACACACAGCCAGCCAAGCGCCACTCCACACACACTGCCAGCCAAGCGCCACTCCACACACACCACCAGCCAAGCACCACCCCACGCACACCACCAGCCAAGCGCCACCCAACGTACACCGCCAGCCAAGCACCACCCAACGCACACCGCCAGCGAAGCGCCACCCCATGCACACCACCAGCCAAGCGTCACTCCACCAGCCAAGCGACACCCCACACACACCGCCATCACTTTTTTTTGTTTATAAACAACAAAGAAACCACTAACTAATTATAAAATAAGTACAAAACTACAAACACAAAATCTTTAACTGAAACCATGACAGAAATGTGAAACTGAACATCTGAAAATATAAAACAGGCAGTTTACGCTCACAGTATTTCCCCAATTTTTTTTGGTGTGGTAACTCCTGAATCCGCCGGCCGCACACAGCCCAAGCTTTGAAGGGCAATCGGGGCAGTACATACGGCTCTCCCTCCGGATACCTCTTCGGGCACATACTCTATATTTCTTAGTGGGCAAGTCTTTTTTTGGAGTGGAGGACAATCCTTGAGCGCAATAAAAGCAGTAAAAGTTGCCAAATTAAATAAATGTAGGGCCAACTTTTTATACCACACGTAAGACTTACGAAGAGCAGTGTAAGGTTCCAACCTCCCATCTACTCTATCAGCACCACCCATGTGCCTATTGTAGTCCAAAATGCATGAAGGTTTGCGCACTTCAGCAACCTGACCCCAAACAGCCACAGGGGAAGTTCTCTCATCATGGATGGTAGATAGCATGTACACATCCCTCATGTCTGAAAATTACAGAGCTAGCAGCTCATTATTCCTCAAGGCACTGCACTATCCCCTCTCAAGTGTTTTACAGACAAGCTCGCTTGGATAGCTTTTCCGGTTAGAACGAATTGTGCCACAAGCAACAGTGTCCACTCTAAACAACTCCTTGAACAACTGCACTCTAGTGTAGAAATTATCTACGTACAAATGGTGACATTTGTTAAACAGTCGTCTACTAAGTTCCCACACAATTTTCTTGCTAACTCCAAAAGTGGGCAGACAACCAGGGGGGTCAATACTGGAATCCCTACCAGTGTAGACCCGGAAATTATACACATATCCTGTACTACTTTCTGACAGCATATACAATTTAATTCCATAACGTGCCCTCTTACTAGGAATGTACTGCTTAAAAACTAAACGCCCCTTGAAGACGACCAAAGACTCGAACACACTTATCTCTTTGCCTGGAACATTCACCTCTGAAAACCGATCTACAAAATGATCAAGGCCTAATCTTAAAAAGATGGTCACAATCAGGGTGATCTCATGGCAAGGCTAAAGCATTGTCTACAAAATGCAGCATATGAAGAAGAAACAAATAGCGATTACGAGTCATAGTTGCAGGAAATTTAGCCGTTGCCATCCAGGGACTAGTAGACCAATAAGAAGCCACTGAAGGCTTCCTTATCAACCCCATCAAAAAAGTCTAACCTAAAAACCTTTTAATCTCTTCCAGATATGTGGGAACCCACTGAGTAGCTCTAGACTGAGGTCTAAGTTTGGCAGCGTTGTCCCTCAAATATTGCTCTGCATACAAATTAATCTGCTCAACAATCTCTTCCAAAACTACATCGTCCATAAACAAGTGAAAGAAACTGACAGGCAAAAAGTTTTCCATATTGACTCTACACCCTGGGAGACCAGTAAATGCAGATAACTGTGGCTGCTCCATGTTTGGGGAAATCCAGGTGTCAAGTCTTCTAATGAGAAACCCTTAAGCCCCACGCTGCTGCACTCTTGGCACATCAATGTCCTCCTCTAAAACAGGCCCTTCATCTGCACTGAGAGTGGCTTCCTCATCAGAAGGATCATGTCAGACAGAAAACTCACTGCCAGAATCTCTCACTTCCTCCTCTGCCTCGGATGCAGAGTCAGTCTCATAATCATGATCAGAAGACGACTCAAAAAGCACGACAACAACCTGTTGAGCAGTCACTCTGCGGGTAGCCATCATCCTTTCTAACAACAAATGGATTGCCAACAACAACCAGCTCTGAAATAAGTAATAAACAAAGAGTAGCTTTATCACAAAGAGTTATGTACTAAAAAACTATACCACTCACTTGCCTGAAAAAGCTATTCACCAGCAACTACTCTGCACAGACACAGCAATCACCAATGATATCCCACTAAAAGAAAAAAGAAAAAAGCAAATTAGACATATGACAACACAAATATCATTGTGCTCAAATCTAAGGACAATTTCACACACAATCCTGCATTAAATACACCACCTACAAACATGTCATTCATGAATGTCAATAATTCTCCTTTGGAGTAGATTGCTTTTACTTACCTAAAACATGCATATATGCAAACCACAGGTCAACTACTGCCAAAACTGCAAGGATCCACAGCAAAGTAAGCAAAAGCTTTGATCTAGAACAAAAAGAAGAAGTAAACTGTTATAATCACAAATACAAATACTTCACTAGTTGACAAACACCCCACCACCAAGAACTTAGAAATTGTCCCTGGTGCCTAAGCGGCTTCTGCCCCCCTTGAGGGCAGATGGGCCTAAACAAAATAGGCCAATCTACCACCAGGGGAAGTTGAAATGGCCATCAGTAACGTGCTCCCTTTGGGGGGCGACCCTTGACAAAGGTGCCGCCCCCCACACAAAACACACACATACACACACATACAGGATCCCTGGTGCCTAAGTGGATTCTGCCCCCTTGGGGCAGATTGGCGTAAAAAAAAGCCGATCTGCCCCCAAAGGGGGGCAGAAATGGCCAACAGCTCTATGCCCCCTTTAGGGGGTGACCCTGGCCAAAGGGGGCGCCTCCAGCACAACAAAATGGCAAAGAAAAAAAAATCCCTGGGGTATTGGTGGTTTCTGCCCTCCTTGGGGGCAGATGGGCCTAAAAGAAATAGGCCCATCTGCCCCCAAGGGGGGCTGAAATGGCCAACACTAACTTCCCCCCTTTGGGGGGGCAACCCTTGCCCAAGGGGTGTCCCAAGACACAAAACACACAACACACAATCCCTGGGGGCCTAGTGGGTTTCGACCCCCCTTGGGGAAGATCGGCCCAAAAAACGTCTGATCTGCCCCCACAGGGGCCGAAACAGGATTTATTATTGCCCCCAGGGGAGCGACCCTTGCTCAAGGGGTCGTTCCCCAAAATAAAATCCAGAGGAAATCCCTGGTGCCTAGTGGAGATTCCTGCTCACAGGTGGAAAAGAAAAACTCTTTCCTTTCTCCCTGTGTTTGTTTTCTCCCCCAAAACCCACAAAAAGAGAAGGACTCACCTCTAAAGGGTCCTTTCTCTCAACGTGCTGGATGCAAATGGCTTCCAGCGCGTCCTTGGCAGCTTCTGATGAAGTCTGCATGCTGTGTGCTGCGAGCGTGCTGACGTCATTAGATTGCCGAGGGGGGGTCGGGGTGGAAGGGAAAGCGATTCCCCTTCCATCCATGACTGGGGTGTGTGGAAGGGACGCCCACGGTGGAGCGCTAGTCCCCCTACCGTGGGCCAACGAGACCAGCCCACCCCAGGCCGCCTGGGGGTTAAAGGGAAATTGAACCCGAACATTTGAAAAAACTGTAGTCTGTCCCACGCCACGTTTAGATGTTGGGCAAATGCAATTGTGTTGCTGTGCAGCCAACTGTTGGGAAATTAGTTACAGAGGCCTGAGCTAGTTGGAATGGATGAAAAAGGGCAGCTCTCTTTAGGGGCTTCTCCAATGCATTTCCTGTCAACATCCATACTGTTCAGTACTGCATCTCAGCACCCACAGTCCCAGGCAGAAGAAGTCCACAAATGTACTTCACGCGATAGTAGCAAACTGCTGATGTTAAGGACAATAGTTGTGTTTTTATATAGAATGACCACTGCTTTGGGATTTCGTTTTTCGTTTTTGGAAAAAGTAGAATTTGCAGTTCAACCCCTCCTGTTGTCCTGGAACTTCTCTAAAATGATTCTCATTGTCTATGGGAGCTGAGCAGGGGTAACTCTTGATTTATCCTGCTGAATGCATCTGGAATGGTAGTGGTAGTGTCCTACGAGCCCCCAAAAAAGGCCCTTTAACTTCAGTCTAAGGTAGACAAATATGTGATTGCTAAAGTGTCAAAAAATGTGTGGCTATTGCCCCCTGAATCACCATTGTACTAGTTCTCTCATCATCATATTAAGGGTCAAACTTACAAGCCCCGGGCGCCTCCTTGCATCACATTAGCATCATTTTATTTTACGTTAATGTGGAGTTAAGGAGGCATTTTTGCCGCGCCATATTTACAAAGTGGCTCAAAGCTTGCATTGCGCCACTTTGCACCCCCAGCGCCACATGCATAAGGCATAATGTATGCAAAGGGGGCATTCTGGCATTGGGAGTGCCGCAAAAATGGTGCAGTGAATTCTACAGAATGTTACTGTGTCATTGTTCATGTCATTTTTAATGCCTGCTAAAATGACACACCCATAGTAACCTATGGGCCTCCCTGCACTTTGCTGCACTAACGCCAAAAAATGTTATGCTAGTGCAGCAAAGCTCCACAATAGCGTAAAAAGTGCTGACGCTACTAGCCTATCGACCGTCATGGTGTGGCATATTGTAAATATGGTGCACCCATGCTGTCGTTAGGTGGGGCAGGGGTGACGCAAGACAACTGGCGCATCAGTGCTGATGCACCAGTTTCTTGTAAATATGCCCCTAAGCCTCTCGTCATCAAATCTAGGCCAGTGTGTAGTACTAAACTAAAATACTGAGATCGCAGTGGTGTAGAAAATTCCAATGGTTATTGTGCAATCTGATACAACAGCTTACAGGCCGATGCGGGATATGACACATCGCTCAGCAAAACGCTATCTATTGGGAGCTCCGTACCTGCAACATCTCCTGCTGGGAGGTCCCCAGAAAATAGGACAATTTTATGTTATGTGCATTTGTAAAGTACAGGTTTAATTGGGAGGGTATACTGGTGCTAGGTGTGTGCCTAGCACTTCCTATAGAGCCATCTGTCACCGCCCCCATTCAAATGCAGGGTATTTTTGTGGCCAATAGAGGGATCATTCAGCTAGGCAGATGAGGACAACACCAAAGAGCCTACCACCAAGAGATGCAGCAAGTGATGTCACAATGTGAGTGTCAGAGTTGTTCTTATCCACCTGATGACCACATGTTTTTCTTCGGTTCAGGGACTGTTGTCTGAAAAAGAACTCTAAACAACTATTGGTTTCTCATTTTCTCATTCAAAATTCAAGTTACCTTTTTTTGGAGACTCTGGCTGGGCCTAAGTCTTTTCCAAAATTATTGATTTCTTTATAAATAAATACAATAATGACTAAGCATTATGCCTGTAAGCTTCACCTTAGAATTTTTTTTCTAACACTACAGTTTATCACAATCCGTACATAATTCATACTTCACATCAAAGTTAAAATACTTGCCAATCATGTAGACAGATAATCTATATTTCATGACCACAAAAAATTATGGAAAAAACACATCAGTATGTAAATCAACAGCAATTTTTGTTTGAAAATAATAATTTCTAATTACAATGTGCTAGACACTAAAACGCACCGCAAGCGAGAAAGGAACGTCAACAAAGTGTACAGAAACATATCTAAATGCACACCATGAAAAAAGGATATGATATGAAGTACAGATCTGAATATAATCAGTTGTAGAAAGCATGTTGAAAAATGAAATATGACTGTTCCAAAACAAGCTACAGATCAGTGACAACTGGCCCTCTAAACACAGAGGGGGTTATTCTAACTTTGGAGGAGTGTTAATCCGTCCCAAAAGTGACGGTAAAGTGACGGATATACCACCAGCCGTATTACGAGTTCCATAGGATATAATGGACTCGTAATACGGCTGGTGGTAAATCCGTCACTTTTCCGTCACTTTTGGGACAGATTAACACCTCTTCCAAAGTTAGAATAACCCCCAGAATGCGTTACGCTTCATAACACTTGTTGCCCTCATGTTTTCAAAAAACATACTCAGATCGATACATAATGCATACCAAATTTCCATATAGGCTACAGCTAATAAATAAAGTCTGAGTTCTTGGTTTAGAGACAAACACCACGTCAGGCCCCTTTGATGAAACTCATGATCAATGGAATCATTCCATGACTGAGTGGAATTGTGAAGCTAACACAATTCCAACCTTCCGTCAATGTCAGGCAACTTACACTGCAGAGCTCATCAAAACTACTATCTATACAATAGTCTAATGTATCCACCAATGACTTGCTAGTGCCCAACAGATGACAGAATGACATGAAATAGGTAGGATCATAATCATCAAAAGTAATGTGTATTAAGGTAATACTGTATTTACATTTGTTGTTTATACCAACATTTTTGAAAAGCAACCTCAACTGCTGTGCAACTCAACTCATCATCATATATGGTCATTTTTTTGTTTCAAATACATAATAGTCTAAATGTAAATAGGTTGTTCATTTCACTAGATTTTCTAAAACACAAAACAAACCATAATCCGAAAGTACATTTTTTGGTTAGTGGGTTATGCTACCAGAGGCGATATGTTCATATGCTGGAACATCAAATTACACATTCATTATGGTTACTTACCATCAGGCAAAGATGGTTTTATTGAGTTCACCCCTGAGGTCGGTGTCATCATCCTCATGACTGTCATCTTACTGATGCTGTCACCAACATCACTTAGGGGTTCCCACTGGTAATTGTCATCAGGAGCTAATGTTTCTCAGCAGGGAAACATTGTGAAGCACACAACAGAGCAACACAATCCTGCAGACCTTTCCTGGAGAGTAGAGAGGAACCCCTCTGGCCTTGTTTGGGCACCTGAAGTTGGCCATTAGCTGCCCAAACTTACCCCAGAGGACTCCTCGTTCTCACATCGGCCTTGTTGCGGGGGGGATTTATCCTAGAGTTGGTGGGCTCCTCTAAAGTGTAAAATTCCAGGATTTTGTGAGTCCTCTGAAAACCATAATCACAAACACACACCTAAGTGAAGTTATGTGGGACCTAATAACAAAAATGGCATAAACATGTTGGTTGCGACTTATCAACAAGCAAGGCCCTCCTCAGTGCAAAGCCTGCCAGCTGTTGTGATATAGAACTGTTGTGCAGCACTAAACATTCCTGGGTAAAATCTGGAAATCTTGCACCAACACTAGTGATGTACTGGCCCACAGAGCAAACCATCTGCACACCGATGGAGTTTACATGTTTCCTATTGCAATACACTTGTTACCAGTCATCAGGTGGCAACCATGCAACATGGTTTCCATCTATGTTACATACCATATAAGTCTTTCAATTCATAGACCCCGGCTTTGACACTGTTCAGTGTTGAATTATAAATAGGAGAATGAATGTAGTCACTCATGCGTCTGTGCATAACATCCAGGACCCTGCATAGGATAGCCAAAAAAGTTGACTGAGACAGTCTATTTGAGTCACACGCACTGTATGTTGGAATGACCCACTACCAAAAACACATAACACTGCTCTACTCTACAATCAGTGGCATGGGAGTCTACGTTCTAATGTCATGCATATGTTCTGATTGGAATTGCTATTCCAGCGTCTCTATGCCAGTACGGGGCAACTTGTCCTTCTTAATGTGGTACCTGTCCTGCATGGTCTATATGCTGAGAAGTGGTCTGTTTCAACATTGTTATGTTGACATATTTTTTCCATTCTGCCCTGGGTGGATGCTGGACATATCTTCAAAATATATGTGAAATATGTACATCATATATCAACACATGTTACATGGACACTGTAAGACAATGCCTCTTTTTGCATGATCACCCACAAAGTTTTGAACTGATGCTGCTGGTTTCTTGACTTTGAAAGTGTACTGAGGTCTGCTAAGCCAGACCTCATTGCTATTGCTCTGACCCTTAAATTTGTATGTTTAATTTATTTATACTCTATTGGCACATGTGAACTTACTTTGAAGTCCCTAACATATGGGACTAAGGGTACACAACCCTGTAAGTTCAAGTGTCCCTCATGACCTGCAGCACTTATTGTGCCACCCTGAATGTGACAAAGTAACACATGCCTATCAGTCTGCCTCTGCAGCCTAGAAGGGCAGTTTTAAACAGATAATTTTACTGTGCCATTTAAAGTAATGGCAAAATACACAAGTCATTTTTTAAGATATACAAGTTATGCCTAGGGATAGGCCTATCAAGTAAAAAGGCCAGATGCTGTATGTAAAAAAAAGGAAGTCTTTTATATGTCCTAAGAATAAAACCCCCAAATTGTTAATTTTACTGAGGATCGGCTAATAGGCCCATTGGTGAGTATAAGGTTACACGCCAACTAAGCTGTGCTAACTTCTGAATGGGACTACTAAAGCTGGTACTCCAAGTAGTTCACAGTAACAATTAATCAGTACATTAAACACAACTCAATTCCCAAGTATAATTTAATGTAACTCTGAGAAAAAGCAACATTTAGAAAGTTGCCACTCTGTTGTCCAAGTCTTCCATTGGCCATTTGCAGATGCCGACCACAAAAACACTTTCTGCCTCCTAGGGAGAAGTGTTATTGACTCACAGGAAAGGAAACAATTGAGGCTTGCAGTTGGGTGAGGTGTTATGTCTTCCTAACAGGACGTCATACAGAGTATAAACCCAAAAGGTGAGTTTCTAACCAAAAAGGATGTTTCCTCTGACGGGCAAATGAGGGACACACATTAGAGGGGGTTGCTTTTTTTAATCTGGTGCTAGTTTGCCATTAGGGACAGAGAGGGGCAAATAGTTACCAAACCTGTTGTCCTGTGGGCATGTAGCCCTCAGGTAGCCAGATCGTTTGGGCAAGCTACCAAGCCCCAAACGCACAGAGATGGGCTCTGCTATCTTGGGAGCAGGCAGAATAGTGAGCTATGGAATAGCTAGATGCCTCACATTGCAGGAAGTTCTCATCAGGTGGGTAGGGACCTAGTAGCCCTTTTTCTGGTAACCTCTACACCCCCTGAGGGCTCTTTCTGGGCATAAATATGGCATTCCTGGTACCCAGACCTCAGATAACATCAGGCCTGGAGAGAGGACAGAAGAAAGACTGCCCTGCTGATCCCTAGACCTGCCAAGAGAGGCTGCACCAAAGGCTGGACTGTACCTGCTGATCCTTGGACTAGCAAAGAGAAGAACTGTCTCTGTGGTTGGTTGGCTGACTTACTGTTTCAAGCTATAGGGCCACAACAAGTTGAAGAAGTCTGCTTGGCTAGTGAGTAGCCAAAGTCACTTGATTGCCACTGACCACTGACATGTAACCCAGGAGACCTAGACCTGACACCCAAAAGTTGCACACAAGTTTGCTGGACCCCGGGGGACTTGTTGAAGTGCAGCTTGGTTGCCCCAGAAGGACAGCAGCATCTGCCAAAGGGATACTGCTGGTTTTGTTGTGACCAGAGACCAGTAGTCCAGTTCAACTAGAAGTTATCTGGTCCTGTCAGGACTTTAAAGGGCATCTAGCCCTGTGGCCAAAGTCCTCCCACCAAGACTGTGGACAGCAGAGTAGCCCTTGTTAGCCCCATATTCGACCGCACAGTTTCCTCAGCATCCTACAGCACGTTCAATCCAGCATCACTTACATTAGGGCCATTCCACTGATGTCTATAGTAGTTTGCCCATGGAACATTGAACTGGACTTAAAGCTATTTGCTAACAAGGTAATCAATCAATCACATTTTTTTTAGAGCGTGCTACTCACCTGTGAGGGTCTCAAGGCGCTAGTGGGGGCTGTGGGGTGAGGGGGGATTGCTGTTTGAACAGCCATGTCTTGAGGTTTTTTCTGAAGAGTAGGAGGTCTTTGGTTTTGTGGAGGTTGGTGGGGAGGGAGTTCCAGGTTGTGGGGGCGAGGTAGGAGAAGGCCCTGCCTCCTGTGGTGGTTCAATGAATGTGGGGGACTGTAGCTAGTGCGAGGTCGGCTGACTGGAGGTTGCCGGTGGGAGTGTGGATGTTCACTCTTTCGTTGAGGTAGGTCGGGCCGATGCTGTGGAGGGATTTGTGTGCGTGGATGAGGATCTTGAAAGTGATTCTCTTGTCTATGGGGAGCCAGTGAAGAGATTTGAGGTGTGGTGAGATTCATTTGTGGCGGGAGAGGCCAAGGACGAGGCGTGTGGCTGTGTTCTGGATTCTCTGGAGTTTGCATTTGTGTTTGAGTGTGGTACCGGCATAGAGGGCGTTACCGTAGTCAAGCCTGCTGCTGATGAGTGCATGGGTGACTGTCTTCCTGGTCTCTGGGGGAATCCATTTGAAGGATTTTTTTAGAGTATAGAGTGTGTGGAAGCAGGAGGAGATTAGTGCATTGATGATGCTGAGGTTGCGTGTGTGGTTTGCAGGGGTGGGTGCGGGGCCTAGTGCTGTGGGCCACCAGGAGTCGTCCCATATGGTTTTGTTGGGGCCAAAGATGATGATCTCGGTTTTGTTGGAGTTAAGCTTGAGGTGGTTAGTTGTCATCCAGTTGATGGTGTCGAGGAGAGTAGCGTGTAGGTTGGTTTTGGCGGTGGTGGGGTTGCGGGTGAGGGAGAGGATGAGTTTGGTGTCATCTACGTAGGAGAGGATAGTGATTCCTTGTGGTCGGAGGATGTTGCCTAGTGGGATCATGTAAATGTTGATGAGTGTGGGACTGAGGGAAGACCCTTGGGGGAGTCCACAGATGATCTTGGTAGCAGTGGAGTGGAAAGGGGGAAGGCGGACTCTCTGGGTCTGGTTGGTGAGGAAGGAGGTGAGCCAGTCTAAGGCTTTGTGGTAAATTCCTATGTTGTGGAGGTGTGCGGAGTGTGTGGTGGCAGGCAGTGTCAAAGGCTGCGGAGAGGTCTAGGAGGATGAGTCCGACAGTCTTGCCTTTGTCGACTTTGGTCCTGATGTCATCAGTGCATGTGATGGGGGCGGTTTCCGTGCTGTGGTTCTTGTGGAACCCGGATTGTGAGGGGTCAAGAGTGTTGTTTTCTTCGAGGAAGTGGGATAGGCGGGCGTTGACTAGTTTCCCGGCAACCTTGGTGGCAAATGGAGGAGGGAGATGGGGCGATAGTTGGAGAGAATCTCCGGGTCGGCTTTGTTTTTTTTTAGGAGAGCAGTGATTTCTGCGTGCTTCCAGGGGTCTAGGTAGGTGGCGGAGTCGAAAGAGGAGTTGATTATGTTGCAGAGTATGGGGGTGATGGTTGGGCTGGCTTTGTTGTAGATGCGATGTGGACAGGGGTCGGATGGGGATCCGGAATGGATGGAGTTTATGGTTTTCTTTGTGTGTGGTGGGGGCTCAGGTGGTGAGTGTGGTGGGGGGGTCGTGAGTGGGGGTTGAGCTGGGTGAGTGAGGGGTGTGTGTGGTGGGTGTGTTTGGTGTGAAGCTGTTGTGGATGTCTAGGATTTTGTGGTGGAAGTGGTTGGAGAGGGCGTCACATAGGGACTGTGTGTGTGTGGGGTCTAAGTTGCTGGCTTTGGGTTTGACTAGCTCTTTAATGATGGTGAAGAGTTCTTTGCTGTTTTGAGAGTTGTTGTCAAGGCGTGTCTTGTAGTGAGCTCTTTTGGCGGTGTGTATGAGTTGGTGATGTGTACAGATGGTGGCTTTGAGGGTGGAGAAGTTGGCTGTAGAGGGTTCTTGTCGCCATATTTTCTCCGCTTGGCAGCATTTGCGCTTGGAGTTTGGGGGTGAACCATGGGTCGTTCTTGATGTTGCAGGTGGCGATGTGTTTTCTGAGGGGGGCTAGTGTGTCTGCGCAGGTAGTGATCGATTTAGAGAGGTTGTGTGCTCCTGTGTTGGGGTCGTTGGTGTGGGGGGGAGGTTATAAGCCAGTTGGGAGTTCAGGCGTTCTGTGAGGATCTTGTCCCACATGCGATAGGGTGTGGTGTGTTGATGGTGGTGTGTGGGGGGTTTGGTGAAGGAGAAGTGGACGCAGTGGTGGTCAGTTCAGAGGAGTTCGGTGGTGTGGGTGTAGGCTATGTGTTGGCTTGAGGTGAAAATTGCGTTGAGCGTGTGTCCTACTGAGTGGGTGGGTGCGGTGACCAGTTGTTTGAGTCCGAGGTTGGTGAGGTTGTCTATGAGGGAGGTAGAGTTGTGGTCTTGAAGGTTCTCCAAGTGAAAGTTGAAATCACCAAGGAGGATGTAGTCTGTGGAGGTGAGGGCGTGTGAGCTGATGGTGTCAGCGATGGTGTCCCAAAAGGCGGGGCGTGGTCCTGGTGGTCTGTAGATTAGTATACCTCTGAGGGTGGAGTTGTTGTTAATGTGGATTAGGAAGTGCATGTGTTCTGTGTTGTCCATAGTGTCTTGGGAGCTGGTGGTGACTTTGATGGTGTCCCTGTGTAGGATGGAGATGCCACCACCTGGCCTGTTGAGGCGGTCTTTGCGTTGGATTTTGTATCCCTTGGGGGTGGCTATGGCTATGTCTGGTTCCGAGGAGGGGTTGGTCCAGGTTTCCGTGAGGAAGGCGATGTCAGGTGAGTGTGATGTGATGAGGTCCCAGAGTTCTATGGCATGTTGAGGAGCAGGCAGTTAAGGTGGTTGTGGTGGGTGGTGTTGGTGTGGTGCGTGAGGGTGTTGTTGCGGGGTGTGTTCTGGTTGTGGGGTGGTGTGCGGCGGGGTTGGTTGGTGGGGGAAGAACAGGTGAGTATTGCGTTGGGGGTGTTGTGTTTGTTGTAGGGGGGTCGCTATGGTTAGTGTGTGGTGTGAGTGATGAGGAGCAGGAGAAATGACAGGTGTGGCAGGTGAAGGGACCATGAGTGTGCGTGGGGCTGGAAAGGGTACAGGTGGGGCGAGGGCCTGGGTAGAGTGAGTGGAGGGTGAGGGGGGAGTAGATTTGTCTGAGGGGGCCAGGGGGACTGGCATTGGGCGTGGTCTTGGCACGGACGGCCCAGATGGGCTTGCCTTTGGTGCGCCGCGGCTGCAATAAATGGGGAGGAGGGAGGGAGTGGCAGCTGGGAGGAGGGAGGGCTGGGCGAATGGGAAAGCTGGGGGGTGGGGCCGCAGGGGATGGCACTGGCGGGAAAAAAGGAAAACGGATGGAGAGGAGGTGGGTGAGGTGGGAGGGGCCGCAGGGACGCAGCAGCAGGGGATTTTCAAAAAGGAAAACGGATGGAGAAGGAGGTGGCACGGGGCGGCGGCACGAGGAGCGACCTGCCTGCTGAAAGCAGGGTCATGGGTTGCTCTTCGCTACTGCGCCGCGGCTGCCATAAATGGGGAGGAGGGAGGGAGTGGCAGCTGGGAGAAGGGAGGGCTGGGTGAATGGGAAGGCTGGGGAGTGGGGCCGCAGGGGAAGTCAGCGGTGGGAAAAAAGGAAAATGGACGGTGAGGAGGTGGGGGAGGTGGGAGGGGCCGCAGGGACACAGCGGCAGAGGATTTTCAAAAGTGAAAACGGACGGAGAGGAGGTGGGGGGAGGTGGGAGGGGCCGCAGGGCCACAGCGGCAGGGGATTTTCAAAAGGGAAAACGGACAGAGAGGAGGTGGGGGGAGGCAGGAGGGGCCACAGGGACGCAGCGGCAGGGGTTTTTCAAAAGGGAAAATGAACAGAGAGGAGGTGGGGAGGTGGGGAGGCGGGAGGGGCCGCAGGGATGCAGCAGCAGGGGATTTTCAAAAAGGAAAACGGACGGAGAAGGAGGCACGTGGAGCGGTGGCGCGAGGAGTGACCTGCCTGCTGAAAGCAGGGTCAGTGTTCTAGAACTCCTCACTGGCCTCCTTGACTAGCTCCCTGCCGGAGTTGTGCACTCAAAGTGGGCCGGATTACCTGAACACAACTTTACAAAAGTTATCAAAAGTTTCCTATAGCCGCAGTAATTGACAGTCCTTGTTTACATTTTAAGTGAAAAGCAGCGATATGCGTTTCACTTAAAAATCTTATCTCCAGAACCCTCTGTGGATTTTGTTTGCTTTAGTGTCTACAAATTCATAAAAAATATATATTTTTATAAACTTTTGTTGTGTTGTGTGGCGTTCCTATTTAATTGTTTTTGTAGTCTTTTTGGGTGGACTGAGTTACTCTCTGTGGAATTCGGCGGAATTACATAAAAATTCAACTGAGTTCCATAATCCCACAAAGGGGCAGATTAGGCACTGCAGTGTACAGTCCATACCCCTCAGTGCCATTGTATAAGTATGTAAGGGCACCAAGGGGTATTCATTCCAGTGAATACCACTCAGCACCCTTCCATACTTATGCAAGGGCACCAAGGGATATACACTGCATTGTAGTGGTTCAAATAGGGCTGGAAGAGTGAGCCGTCCCTCTGTGTCTAAAAATCACTGCAGACTAAAGTTGAATTGGCAGTGGCTATTTACCATAGAGGGACTGCTTCCTCTTGCAGCACTGTTTAAAACCATAACAGTGTGATTTATTTCCACTGGTGGAACAGCAGAATTTATTAGCAATTCCATGTTACATGAGTAATGCAGAATAACCAAACTCCACTTCTGCCGGTGGAATAAAAAATTCCACCCACCGTTGGTACTCTTAAATGCTTTGCACTTGTTCTTTTATTTAAGCCTGACTGCTCCAAGCCACAACTACCTCAGGTTGAGCTTAGGGTTTTACAAACAGGCCTGACTGGACCCAATACAGTATTGTGAGTGTATTGCACAGTAACATCGCACAACTACACCATATAACACACCGATTTCTTCACAGACACATTTGGGAAATATAAATTATATCCACTTTAATAATGCATACAAACAGAGGGCCTGATTACGACCTTGGTGGATGGGATACTCTGTCACAAACGTGACAGATATCCCGCCCGCCATTTAACAAGTTCCATAGGATATAATGGAACTTTTAATATAGCGGACGTGGTATCCGTCATGTTTGTGATGGAGTAGCCCATCCGGGAAGGTCATAATTAGGCCCATACTATGGATACAATCTGAGTAATGTTGGTGATCTAATATATCAAATGCCTGATGATTCTACCATGGACAATGGCTTAGTTAGGTGATGCTGTACCTATCTTTCTGCCACAGAGCGGTCCACATTGGTAAGGTGCTCTACGACTGACGGAACCTGTTTTCCACCCTAAAATCACTCTGTTGATGGAAAATTCATCATGTTATTGTGCATGTTTTTTAAGCCAATTGAGTAACTTGCCGTCTAAACACCATCTGTAGCATACTTCCTCCATTGTTGGTGCTCATTAATGTCTGCTGGGGCCACCATGGCTGAAGGTGAATGTGTTAGGGCACTCAAATTCACATCAAAGGAGTTGGACATTCTTGTGAAGGGGCCCTAGATAACTGTAGCCAGATATATGATCCAACAGAGAGTCAGTTAAGTTAAATGTATGTGCTTTAATTTTTTTAACTTACTATATTGGACTGAATAATAATATAAGGCACCTCACACTGTGAATGAGTGTTGAGAAATGTACAACTATTGCTGTAAAAGTGTCAGCAGATCTCTGGGTCCCAATTCTGTTTTTCACGGGATACTTCAACACAAATTTTGTGCAGTGCTTTGTTTGTCAAACCTTTGAGTTTGACCTCCTGATTTCACCTGTGCGTTACGTGGGAAATCCATACCTGTTCACAAACAAAAAGAGTAGCATTTTTGGAATACACATCTGCCTGGTACACAACTCTGGGCCTGATTTTGAGTTTGTAGCACAGGGGTCTGTCAGAATGAGGATGTAATGTTGTCACCCCCCATGACTGAAGGAATAAGATTCACCAAGCACAAATTCCCTACTTGGTATGCATGTAAAAAATGCTACTTTATGGATATGGCCAGAGCATGCAGGGTTTCCCTTTGGCATGGGGAATCTGGGGATCATCTGTGGAGACAACAATCTGAGGGACTAACCGAGGGACATTCATGTCATGTTTTTCATTGAATTGGGGGGGGGCTAAGGGGTTCACAATATTGAATTAGGAGATTGGCTTTGGGAGTAGGCTTTCGGACAGTCCAGTCAGCTGGGACACTGCTGTTGGAAATGCCATATTTTATTCTAAAGGCAACATTCAATCAGTCATTTAGTGGACAGGGTACTCCATCAGGTTTGTGATGGAGTGCCCTCTCCAAAAGAAGCAAAGAGCCTAAGTTATTATTTGAACGGTTATTTCATCACAATGTGACGGATATCCTGTCAGCCTTATTATAAAATTTGTAGGATATAACACACTTATAATAATGTGTACAGGATACATGTCATGCTGTTCCTCATTAACCCATCTGCCAAACACAATATCAGCCCTAGAGTATGGTAGTAAATGCCTTTACACAACAAGTGTTGCCCCTCACAAAAATGGAAAAATGATTGGACAATACCAATTCATACAAATCTATGTGAAGTAAATGTCTCAAAATAATTTATGACAAAATTGTGATGTTAGACATTGCAAAGGTAAATTGCACTTGTGAGTAACTTACACATGTAATTTACTCATACACTTGTGAGTAACTTTACTACTTTTGACAATTCACAAAATCTGAGCAAAAAGTTACTCAAAAGTATAGCACTACTCTACCAATTGAAAAAGGAGGGGGTTTATTTTCCATGTGTATCATATTGCTAAAAACAGTAGGAAGTCCAGCATTATACATGTCAAACCACTGGTACTGCAACACCCTCATGGCCCACTGACAGTATCAGTCACTAACCACAATAACAGGCTTAAGTCGCAGACAGTTATTGGAAGTAGAGTTGTATCAGTTGGTTCCTGGAATTGACATCTTCCCCTTCCTCATCCTCACCATCACTCTCCTCACCTCACTGAGGTAACTGATCAGGACCTATAGCACCCTCCACCTCCAAAAGGGGGATAGAATGTCTCACAGCCACATTGTGCAGCATGCAGCAGGCCACCACTATTCTACACCTTATCAGGCCCTTAGGCCAAGGAAAACCTAGAGATATGTAGACCCTGGAATCTAGCCTTCAGGAGATCTATAGTACGCTCTATCACCCTCCTAGTACGTCCATGGGCCTAATTGTATTTCCTCTCTGCATCCGTCCTGGGATTCCTCACTAGTGTCAGGAGCCAAAGCAAGTTTGGATAGCCAGAATCACCTAGAAAAAGAGGCAATACAGAGTCGTTATTGTAATGTCCCTTAGTCAGACAGGCAGGTTCTCAGCAATGTGTCAGTTAGTGACAGGCAAACTTACCTATGATCCACCCTCTGTCCTCTTGTAGTTGTTCCATCTTCTGTGGCACACTACTGTTCCTCAAAACAAATGAATCATGGACTGACCCCGGAAACATGGCATTCACATGGGAAATGTACTGGTCTGTAGTACATACCAATTGGATGTTCATGGAGTGAAAGTTCTTCCTGTTTCTGTACACCTGTTCTCTCACTCTTGGGGGGTGATAGCTATGTGGGTGCCATCGATAGCACCTATGACATGGGGAATGTTGGCAAAGGCATAGAAGTCAGACTTGATGGCTGGGAGGTCAGCACTTTGGGGGAATCGCACATAGGATTGCAGATGTTGTACAAATGCATTCAGAAACCTTGACAGTACCAGGCAGAAAATTGGCTGTGAGAAACCAGCACCCATGCCCACTATCACTTGAAAAGAGCCAGTTGGAATGGCATGCTGATTACTATTTCCGGGAGTCAGTGCAGGATCCAGTAATACTCATAGGTCCTAAATAGTTGCACGTGTGAGTCTGTAAGTGATAACGATCTGACGCTCCACCATGGTCCCCATATCCACAAGGGATCTGTACACCGATGCTGCCCTTCCTCACCACAAGGGTCATTACCTATGAGGGGTAAAAAATAGGAGTGATGTGCACACATAAATTGGCTTATTTGATAAATACATGCAGTGCACTGTCTGTACAATTACTGCAACCTGACAGGTGTACATGCACCTCACTAGGAGGGAACAGAGTAAATCATGTGTGCTAATATACACAATGGATAGAGGCCTAGGTGCTTCATATGGCTAGTAGGCCCTGCATTGTGACTATTAAGAATTTTAAGATGCGTAGGTGATGGCAAAATGTCTGCCCACTGTAGTCCTGCCCCTCCATTGTAGAAGTGACCTAATACCGCTAGCAGTTGACATCACAGCGTACAGCGGTGTTGACCGCTGTTCACACCTTCATTGGCTAACATGAATGCCAATGAGGAATCCTGCCGTATCATGGTTGCCGCCGGCAGTGACGGTGCATACCGCCGCGGATCGTACGCGCGTTCCTCATCGTTTGATCACTTGACTCCCTGATCTCGTGCGGACAGGTACTCCACTCTGTGAACTGCTGTTGCCTGTCTCTGGCTATGGATGTTCCACGTGGTGCATGGGAAAGGGCCCTGGCCTTCACCTAGGAAGAACTGGAAAAGCTAGTGGAAGGAGTCCTGCCACTGCACGACAGTCTCTACGGCTGGCCAGAGGTACAGGTGAGTCCGGGTTTGGGGGGCACTGTGTGAGTGATGGATGGAGTGAATTGCACATATGTGTGCTCCTGTGATCCAGGTTGGGCCATGGTGCATGGAATGCTGTGTGCCACTGTCCTGCTTGTCTGAGAGTACTGTCAGTCCTATGTTTGACTATCTGCCAGCAGTTCTCATCGTGCAGGTACCTGACCTCTGTGTTCCATTTCTGAGTCACCCTACTAGGTCAGCGCCCACCAGGAGAGGGCACATTGGCATGCCATCGCCAAGGAGGTACGGACCCTGGGGGTCTACAACCGGCAGAGCACCCACTGTCGAAAGAAGTGGGAGGACCTGCTGCGCTGGGCGCGAAAGATCACTGAGGCCCAGCTGGGGAAGTCCTCCTAACATGGAAGGGTGACCGTCGGGCACTGACCCCCCTCATGCCAAGGATCCTGGCGGTGGCGTACCCAGACCTGGATGGGCGCTTGAAGGCTGCACAGCAATCACAAGGGGGTGAGTACTCACAGACCATACTTCAGTCTGGGAGGATGAGTGTGTGTGCGATAGGGCTCATGGTGCTTAGAGCAGGGATTTTGACTGGTGTCCATCTACTGTATGTTCCCCAAAGGGTGTAGGGGTGTCCCTGTCAGGTTTCACCCACCTCAGCTCCAATACTCTTTCAGGGGATGGGTGTAGGTCAGTATTCTGCTCAGTAGTCAGGGGCATGGCCATGGGCTTAGTGTGCATTGCTGCCTGTTGGGTGTATTCGCTGGGTGGGTGTATGTCTGGCCATTGTGTATCAGCATTCAGCTATTTACAAGTGTCTCTCCTGTTTTGTCTTCCCATCCCCGTTCTCTTGTGTTGGTGTGGTACAGCATCAACATCAGGCGAGGGAGCTGAGGCGCCGGCAAGTGGGGAGGCAGCGGCTCACTGATCCTCTGAGGCAGAGACAACGGACGCCCAGAGGACTAGTGGGTGGGAGGGCGAGGGGACTTCCACAGGGGAGGCTACTACCACAGGAGGTAGTGACTCTGAGACCTCCTCCGATGGGGGTCCTGCGGCGATGGCGGACCCGAGTGGACACACCACTACCGTAAGATCTTCTGCCACCCCCCCATACCATCACTGCCCTCCCTTCTGCTCCCCACCGAGTTGCCCGTGCCCGCCCACCCAGAAAGGTAGGCGTCTCCTTCGCCCCAGGCACCTCCTCCCCTGCCCCAGTCATCCCTGCTGCCCTCACAGAGGAGGCTATTGACCTCCTGAGAACCATCTCTGTAGGCCAGACAACCATTGTCAATGCCATCCAGGGTCTGGCATCAGAGGTGCAGCAGACCAATGCCTATCTAGATGGCATTCCTGGTGCCGTGTCTGCCCTACAGAGATCTTTTCAGGCTCTGGCCACCTCTTGGACGGCAGCCAGTTTCCCTGGCCATTCCGTCCCCCCTCCAACCTCCTTTACCCCTTCCAGCCCCCCACTCCCTTCACCTGTCCAAAGCACGCAATCAGACCCGCTTGCTGGCACATCAACACACAAGAAGCACACTTCCAAACCCAAGCACCACTCCTCCCACCACAAGCATTCACACAGCCAACAGACACCTGCACAGACAACAACCTCCACTTCCCCCAGTGCCTCTTCCGCCTCCCTGTCTGTCCCCTCTACATTCACACCCTTATGCACTGCACCTTCACTCCCTGTTACTGCTCCTCTTCCTGCACTCACCACAATAGCAGACGGCCATACATGCACCCCATACACCACACCTGCACTCACCACCTCTACTGTAGTTGACACATGCAGCACACTCAGCAGACTTGCAGACACCCACCCAACATACATCCACACTAGCTGTCTGTCATATCCCACTGTGTCCACCCCCCACCTCCCAAAACACACAAACTCACCAAGACACCCACCCATCAGACATCCACCCCCCCACAGCATACTGAGCAGTCATCTGCACCCACTACACGCACCCCTACACCCCATACATCAACTCCCTCTGCCTCCACTCCACGCTCACCCTAATTACTCCCAAGAAACTTGTCCTCTCCTGTGCAGTCGTGTTCCAACCCACTGGCCCACCCCGGCTTGTCCCGAAACGTGCCTACCTCCTTGCCCTTACCGCTCCTTCCACATCACAGCCCACCCCAGTCCAGCCTTCCCATTACCGTGACCCTTCCCCGATCAAGAAGAAGGTCAGACTGAGCCTAGACCATCCAGCTCCACCCGAGCCAAACAGCCCCCACCCCCTTCAAAGGAGAAGCCCACCCCCCAACCTCCTCACGCAAGTCAAAGTCCCACCCCTATCGGAAATCCCCACCCCCACCCCCTTACCCCCTTTCCGTGATGTGCCTGGATCCCCATATTGTGCCCCTTTCAGTGGAGTACCCAGCACTTGTGGGAGTCAGGTGTGGCCAGTAGTGGCCAAGGACTATTTTCATTTAATGGACTGCCCATTGGCCCTGTTGGCACTGTTTTGCTCAGTGAGCTACAAATTAAAGTTTCTGTGTGGCCTGTGTTTGGGCTGCACGCAGATCCACCCTGGTGTTTGTTTTAATTGTTAATGGGTGTTGGGCTATTGTATGTACTATGGTCAAGTTGCTTTTGCCTTCGGTCGGGTACGTACCTCTTGGCGTGGGGTGTCTGACCTGTGCTGCTGGGAAGGGTTGGGGGGCCTTGCTGAGTGGGTGGAGTGGGTGGGTATGTAACTGTGCCCTTTCCTCCCTTGTGTCGTAGGTTGTGGTACTTACCGTTGTCGTCTTTGTTGGCGTTCTCAGTTGTGGTGGTATTTGGCAAGGAGCAGGGCTGGCATGATCAGCAGCTCTCTATCAATGGCTGTTGCTGCACGTTTAGTGGAACTCCGGTGAGTGTTTCCTTCTATTTGTTCTATTTCTGCCTGGCTTTGTGTGATGGTGGTTCCCGTTCCGGAACTGGGGGCGGAATGTTGGTTCATAATTTGATGGGCGGGTTGGGCCTTTCCGACGGCCTGTGGGAGGACTCTGCCGATGTCAGCGGGACTCCTTTCCTAGCAGTGGGTGGTGCGCGGGATGCGTGTGTTTCGTTTGGTTCATTATTTGGCGGTCCGGACCGCTCCTCTGTTGACGGTTTCTACCGCTGGCGGAGCAGAACCGACCGCCATGTTCATAATGAGGGCCTTAGTCTCAAAATCAAATGATGAACATATAGAAACAATACTGGCTGCCCAAAGGACCTAAAGAACCGCAATCTAATCAAAGCTTGAGCCACTACACATTCTAAGGTTACAGTATAAATCAATAGCACGAATTGATATACATTTAGATTCAGCAAAGAAAAGACATCAACTGTTATTACATGTAGCGAACATCATCAGTGAGAACCCTTACAAACATCAGATTAGAATAGCATGTTGGGACTTTATGCAAAACAATTCAGACAACACAAATTTGGAAAACATCTAACTATGGCTCTATCACAAGTAGTGGTTGGTACCTAGGGACAAAAGCAAATAGACATAATAATCAGTGACATTGTTTTTTCCTGGCCTCAGTGTGGTTCAGCAAGCTGTGGCAGTCGTTGCCAATTGGACAGCAGTTAAAAAGGCATCATGGATTGGTAGAAGATCAGAACTGCTCTTTGACCAGTAGCACCCCCCCCTCCCCAACGCCTTGAGACCCTCGCGGGTATGTAACGCGCTTTACAAATGCAGTGATTGATTGATTGATTGATTGAGAAAAAGCAAAGTCTCTTCATGCAGTTCGGAAAAGAATAGCTAAACGTTCAAGAAAAATGGGGAGAATGGCGCGCCTCCTCTCGGTGCAGTCTGGCTAAGTTAGATTTCTTAAAACTACTTCCCACATCCTTATTGGTCAAAGAATCGCATGTTTCCATCTAGCCCAAGGAAAATAGAACTCTAAATCTATGACTTTTACTAGTATACAGTTCACATGTCGATGAGTGGCTCCACTTCTCCGGTTCCCACTATTGGGCTTGTCAGGTATTAATATTGTTGCGGCTTATACTCCAGTCAGTGAACCCATTGCCTTCTCCTGGGAAGGTCATTCTTACACATAGTACGTTTTACAATATATCCCTAACTAGTACAACATATTCTAGCAAGCAGTTCTCATCTTCAGCTACGAGCACTTGCTCAGCACAATGGAAAATCACAATTTAATTCTCTAAGCAGCCATTTTATAAGTCGTCTAAGAAATGCAGCTTGACACAAGGTCATGCAACTAGGCCCAAAACCTTCCTAAGTTAAGGCCTACGGTTAATAAAGCTAACACCTAATACATAACCTTCAATATGACATACTACTACATTAATCAATTCAATTCTGCTTTATTTCGGTATAAACAAAATACCATAAAAGCAACAATACAAACTTTAAAAGAAAGTTGTTTTATGTCTTGTGTCCCCAAATACCATATACTTGGTTTTAGTTGAGTTGATTTCCAGGCCGTGGTCTTTGCAAAAGCTCCCAAACTTTGTGAGCAAATTAGAAAGGCCAACGGCCGTTTGAGATAGTAGCAAGGTGTCATCTGCAAATAACAGGCATGGGGTTTTTGGACCTCCTATTCTGGGGAATCATTAATACAATCCAAAAAGTAAGGGATGCATGCATTTATAAATAAAAGAAAAAGAGTAGGAGCCAGCACACACCCCTGCCTCACCCCTCGACCTATCGGGATCTCAGTTGTTAGTTCTCCGTTTGGCCCCCACCCAAATCTGGCAAAGTTGTCAGAATACAAATCTTTAATTATATTCAACATACGCTCCGGCACCCCTGTTTTGCCCATGACCTTCCATAGCTTGCAGCGTGGAACAATATCAAATGTGACTTTAGGTCAACAAATGCCACAAAGAGTTTCCCTGCATCTGCATCCACAGTTTTCCATTTAATGGTAAGGAAGTGAAATACCTGGTCAATGGTACTTATTTTCTTCCTGAAGCCCGCCTGGAGATGACTAAGCTCTTGATTGTCTTCAATCTAATCTTTTAACCTGCTTAATATCTGGTAGCAGAAAATATTTTGTAAATTGTCCAGAAGACTAATGGGTCTGTAATTTTCTGGGATGCCCCTCTCTCCATTCTTCTGTATAGGGACAATTGCTCCAGGACCGAGGATAAATTCTACTTGCCAAAACAACTTTTGAGACCCTATTAACATAAGGGCCCCAATGATTCACATCTGATTTATACATATCTGAAGGAATGCCATCTGGACCTGGGGCCTTTCCTATTTTTTTGGGCCTTGATGGCAAGCTCGGTTTCTTTCAATGTGAAAAGTGCAAAGTGCCCGAGCTCAAGTACAAATATGATAGGTCGTCACAATCTATAGTAGCACGGTCAGGTACAAGACGATACAGCTCTGTAAAATAGCAAGACCAGGTTTCTGGGGGTGTATGGCACTCCAGCCTAAGAGCTTGATTACGGCCATTTCTGGCAACCAGGGACCAAAAACTTTTATAGGTTGAGTCCCTGGCAGCCTGAGCTAGTTCTTTCCATGACGTCACTTCTCAGTTGATTTTACTATGCTAAAGTATGGAAGCATAATTAATCTAGCCTGAGTTATCTTATCTCTATCTTTAGATCTTAATGCTTCTATCAAGGAGCTCTTGGCCTTCCTGCATCCCTTATTAAACCACCTATAGTTGGAATGAGCTCCTGAATGGGTATTTTCCCGGATCGTTTTGAAGAATAACTGTTTAAGGCCAAGAAAAAGATTGAGATGCAAGTTCATAACCTCAAATGAGGTAAACGAGGTAGCGCCAACAAATAACTAATGGGTAGAGACAAGGATGCACAATTTGCCCCATAATTTGTGCAGGTTGACTCCCATCTCACCACACACTTGTTATTTGACACCTCCAATGCTTCAGGAGCAACGTAGTCAGGGGGCGCACAATATAAAAAAAAAACTGACTGTCATATAATACTAAGAGTGGGGCATGATCACTAGTATATTGATTTCCCACTCTTAAATCTTTTATAAAGTGCCAGATCCTCATATCAATAAGGACAAAATCCAGGATGCTACTGTATGACCCTCTAAAAAAGGTTGATTGGCAGGGATGTCAGAGGGGAAGTGCCCGCTGCCTGGACGGAGACCATAAACTAACATAAGATCAATAATCTGAAGAGCCCTGTTGCTAGTTTTAGGGGGTGCCATCTGAGAAGAATAAGGGGGAATATTCCATGTAAAATCTTCTGATTTCATGGCCTCCAAGAAGGCGGGGTTGGGCTGAATAGATGCATTGAAGTCTCCAGCTATAATAATATAATGCGTTGGATAAAAGTCCAATAAAAAAGAATTCAACATCTGAATAGTGGGAGACAGCTGGTTAGGAGGATCAGGCCTAATATAAATGTTAATGCACAAAACAGGAGGGCCTTGGTTAGACTCTATAACTATAGCCAAAATATCAGGGGAGTCCACATATATTTCCCTTGCACCACCTACCTCAGCCATTCTTATCCAAGTAACGAGTCCTCCTGCTGCTCTGCCAGCAGGAGACTGTTTTGCTTCTTTAAAAAAAGGAGTAAAACTCCTATCTATACACACTGTGAGTTTCCTGAAACATACAGATATTGAAAATCTCTATGCATGCTCCCCAGTCAGCATCAATTAATTTACTACGAATTCCAGCCACGTTCCAGGACAAGAACGTCATCGCTGAAGATTCAGTAAAGCAAGTGCCCACATAAAAATTAGCAGAGGAAGTGGGCTCGACAAGGTGCTCTCCTGAGTTGGCGATTGCTGTTGTTACATTGCGAAACAAAGCCCTCCTCCTTAGGACCACAGCTTCAGAAGTTTGAGGGACATTAGAGAAAGGTGAAATGGTTGAAAAAAGACTGTGGTCACCCTTGTAAAATACAGGTGGATACAGTCAATCGATATCCGATGTGCACGCCAAGCAATCAGGATCACATGGATTATATTCCTCGGGAGCAGATACAATTTCCTCCATCAAGGCTGCACAAGACGTTTCTACATTAGGAAATGGATGCCCAGAGCCCTCACTTGGCATTGTAGAATTCAAAGAAGATAGTGAGTTAGGTCCCAAAATACTGGTATCGGGCCAGCTATGACTAAGAATAATGGCAGTCCCCCTCCGTGGGTAATTACGTGCCTCCATGGAGAGCAAGCCCTTTACCAAGTAGGGACTGGCAAGTTTAAGTTTTATAGCATCCCTGCAGGCAGAGTTGCTAATAAGTTGATCAGCTGATAAAATTTCCGAGTGGATGATAGAGCCACATTGTCTAGTATGGCGTAACCAGTGCGAAACCTTGTTTATAAGTGAAGCTTTGTCTTCCCGAGTGTTAGGGGGTAGAGGGGGAACATTGCACATGTAAATAGAGTGGCCATTATTAAGATGTGAGCAATGGCCATAGTCAATCGTTGAGTCCCACTTCAATTTCACACGTGTGTTAATCCCTGATGATATCATAACTTACCCCTTGGAGCATAGAACGTTATCAGGTTTAGATGAGGAGGCTCCAAGGGTGTAAGCTTGCCTTTTTTCAGACAACAAAGATCTCTTGAATTCAACACAGTTCCAGAGGTTGGAGATTGCTGAATATGTGAGGGGACTACCTCACCTTACGAGGTGTGGGGATAAATTCTTGTTAGACTAATGGATCTAAGGGTGGTAAGTATTTCTGCCATTAATATGTTCAGTTCTCCAACTTCCTTTCTTAAACCAGTCACCAAAGGGATGAAATTCTCCTGGGACAAAACTCCAGGGGGTTCAGTCATGTGTTGGCCAGCGTCTCGAGAAGATGGGGTAGGACCTTCTTGGGCTTGGACTTCTTGAGCTTGCATATGGTCCTGATGCTCCAAGGAAAAAAAATGGTTGGAGCAAGGAATTTCATGGACAACTTCCGTTTCTAATGGAAACTGCCGCCGCAGTTTTGCGTCAAAAGGTTAAACTCCGGCTAACGCCATTTCATAGCACCACCCGAGCATCAAATTTATACTTTGATGCTCCGCGGCGCAAACCACAGGTTAGAGTTATTTGATTTTACTCAAACCAGTGCCCCATGTCGTAAAGAAAAATGACGTTAACACGGCGCAAATGACTTACGACATCGTAAACCAGATACGCGCCTTTTTTTGATGCAATAGCGTCAAAAAGCGGCGCAAACACAGAAAACTGTGCAAAGGAGCCCCACAATGGATTCCAGAAGCCATGAGAGACCCTAGGAAGACTAAAACCGACCAGGAACCAGCCAGGTGGACCCAGACAAGACCCAGGAGAGGGAGAAGACGAAAAGGAAGTGCAGGTTCAGTGCAGAGGAGCAGGAAATACTGGTGAAAGAGGTGACAGAACAACAGCATCAACTTTTTGTCACCTCTAAATTGCCAATTGGGAGGAGAGAGGCAATTTGGCAACAAATTGTCGATAAGATCAACAGTGTGGCAGAAGTATGGAGAACAGTCACCGAGTGCAAGAAACGCTGGCATGACTGCAAGCGCAGGACCAAGGAAAAGATGACCAAGAACAGGAGGGCAGCACTGCAGACTGGAGGTGGGAGTCCAGCACCGCAGGAGGCCCTGAACCACATGGAGGAGATGGTCGCAGCCGTTATCCCTGAGGAGATAGTCACAGGGATTCAAGGACAGGACATCGCAGACTTCCAGGATAAAACACAGATGCAGGGTAAGTGGCATGGGGAACAAAAATACCTACTTGTTAACTGCAAGCGGGGGGGACATACCTACTACACAATGCATGTCAGACATGATAATCAGGTAGTGGATAGGGCAAAGGGGCATGGCACGTGTGCATGGGATGTGTAGGGGAAACCAGGGGCACAGCACAACACTGGACCAACAACCTTTGCAGGGGGGTACTCTGCCATGCCAAGGATGTTGTAAAGGCTAAGCCAGTCCAGTACAACGTAAAATTTGCCGGCTGTCACATGACAGCTGGTATTGTCTCTACATGAACTAGGGCTCAATTTCCAGTCTCAGGCCATATCCGCAAGTGGTATTTACCATTGACAACAGTTGCCACTACCACCTCTGCTGTGTGTGCAGGTCAAGTAGCCAATGGCAGTTATGTGCCCATGGATCAAACACATGGATCAAACACACCCAAAATAGAGGGTTCAGGATGACAACGTTATCAATCCCCTGTAATTATTAGAAATGTGCAAGTTCTGTCAAATGCTCATGTCTATAGGCACTACAGACAACAGGTATTGTAATTAACATTATGAGGTATACAGCAGTAATGGCATACCCATGCTGCACATGTCAGGGTCTACCCTGTGCCTGTGCTACAATAGCTGCAATGCCACCATGCAACATCTCAAATGTCATAGTGCCAAGACAACAGCATTGAGGGGGAGGACATATGTGTCTAGCTAGTGAAACACACCCGCACAGTCATAAGAGGAAATGGAACACTGCTAGGACCATCAGTGCAATCCAATGTAGCACACATTACACAACATCAGCAGTACACACTACCTATGCTGACACCCGTATTGTGCCATGCCAGTGCTATACATAGTATATGCTAGGTCTCAGCAACATATAGGTGGATGAGAAATATCAGAGACTGGATCAGTTCCAGATTATTACGTGTGGTGCAAGTGCCATCAGAACACCCATAGCCAGTGCAAGGCCACACCATGATAATGGAAGTAGGCGGAGTGTTGAGTAGTGCAAGAAGGTGTCAACATACAATTTGGACAGAAACCACACCTAGAGGATGTGACGCAGACATTTCCCCAAACTGCCCACACTACATGTGACATGCAGGTGGGGCATAGGCCTGGGAGAATGCTAATATTAATGACAGGAACAATGAACAGGAACCAAGATCACAATGTGCCACTAATAGGAAGTCAGGAACGTCACATTACAAATGCCACAACACAGACACACTCATTGTACAATATCTCATTGCAGAGGATGAAGGCACTCCTGGGGATATTCCTGTCATGGACTTCCCTGATGACATGGATGATGAGCTGACAAACATTAGCCAGCAGACCCTACAAGATGTCCTTGGAACCCTCCAGACCCCACCTTCAGTCGCAAGGAGGAGCACAGAAGTAGCAGCCATCACAGAGGACCCAGCCACCACCCCAATAGTATTACCTGCCAGCTCCAACCAAGCTGAGGACTCTGAGGACACTGGTACCACCTTTGAGAGCACTGCAGTTGGAGTACAGCGGGAGCTGGCCAAGGAGGAGAGGGTGGGGATGCAAAATATGGCAGCCCGTCTTGAGGGGATGCGTTCGTGCATGATGTCATCTGCAGAACAGGCAGCAGCCAAGCAAGCGCAAACATCCATCCTGCTACATGATATTGTACCATATAACTACTTCTTGAAAATATCACTTGTTGTTCTTTGATAGATCTGTATTATGAAACAGCAAACAAATGCTCTGTTGACCTATGGATAATGGTATGTATCGACCTAGTTTTTGATACTTGAATTTGTGACTGAATATATGTGTTGGAAATAATGAAACAGATATATAAAAAAAACATGCATCCTGCAAGGACTACAACAAACTGTAAAGGAATTCACTACTGCGGTAAAGGAGATGCCACAACACCTCACACCCCAAACCTTTCACTGTGTGCACAAATGCAATCCTGACCTGGCTGCCAACCGCAGTGATGTAGCTGCTATACTTAAAAACCAGCAGCTCCTCCTTGCTGCAGTGCTGCCCTTAATAGCCCCACAGTTAGCAGCTACCAGGATTTCTGACTCCACGTCTTCAAACACTGAAGTGTGTGTTTCCTCTTCAAACACACCACCACCAAGGGCAGAGGAGGGGACACACACATCAGAAGATGAAGACGTGGAACAGATCCCCTTCACACGTAGGAGTACCCGGTAGCACAAGTCCATGCCACAGGGGCCCTGATATCCTAGGTCCTGTGGTTGTTAACATGCCAGTCTTGCAACAGCTGCTCACATGCACTGTTCTTCAGCACACTGTTTACCTTGACACTATGCTCTGTGATTGTCTCTCACTACCTCATTGGCAAATCATGTCATGTTCCTCTGCACTGTATGACACTTCACCCCAGCATGTCCAATGACATGTCCCATTGCACTTGTGTAGCATCACAATAGAAGGCGTCACAATAATGGACTCACAATCGTGGACTATGTAATTATTACACTACAGCACCTTAAAATAAATAGCACTTACACAACCACTTTGTCTCTGTGTAATGTGACACATCAACTGTGTAGGAGATTAGTGATCTTTGACACATGTCAATGGCCATAGAATGTCAATACAACTGCGTTGAAAGGTTGTGGGCTGATAACTACGCACTGGTGTCTGAATTGTATCATCATCTCCGCTTCCTGAGCCTTATTTCTGAAGCAAATTGACAACTAACAGTACAATGCGGTGTTGGACTGAAAAAGTCCGCTTCAATGCATGTATAATCTGAAAATCAATATGTCCAACATTCCCTTCAAGAAACTCTTTATGTATGTGACATCTGACTATAAACTTTTATCACACACACACCAGACAGCAGGAATGGATGTGTACGAGTGTATGGACAAATCTGTAACCTGGGAGTACAATGTAAGAAATGATAGGTGTGAGTTATGTGTACAATACTACATAAGATTTTAACCTCATTCCGCTTTTCATGTTTCACATGAACATCAGGCAGCAGGCAGACGTACCACAGTGCCCAAGATTCCAAATTAGGTCTCAAACGATGACAGATTTAAAACACACATCCAAACTTCACAACACATTGGGAACCATAGTAACCTTGAGTGGTGGGTGCAATGGATGGCAGATGCATTGAGAAGTAGCTGTGGTATAGCTGCCAATGTGACTGCACATTAGGAATTGTGAATAGCCATGTCAATAATGGGATTCAGTTGCAGGATGGTACACAAATGCAAATACTAAATTGACACTGTTCAACCATGCCAAGAGCCTGATCCCCAAGCATATAACACATACTGTAAAGGAGTACCTAAATATTTATTTAACAGTAAAAAAGGATAATACAACTAGGAGAAACACCTTAACTAACCTAACCTATCCTAACTACACATTACCCGCAACTGGCCCTACATAACCTAATCTAAGCTTACTTATCACATTTAACTAAACACTCTAAACATCAACCCCCCAACCCCCTTATATGACGGGACACATGTAGGACAACATATACTAACCTAAACACATACTATCTTAGCTGAAACAGATATATATATATATTTTTTTTTAAACACATTACACGCAATAATATAACCCCCTCCACCCCTCAACCCACTTATACTAACTAAACTAACAGCCTACTCTAACCTAACACTAGGCCCCCTAAACCCACTCAATATAAGAACCAGGAAAGAGGAGGGATAGAATCATGGCTGAGGGTCTCAAAGTCACAAATTTGCCCTCCACAGGATCTTCTTTATACCCCGCAGTCTCCTGCTATTGTGGGACACCTCCTGCTGCAGCCTGTCCATCTTGCGCAACATCCGTTGCACGTCACGCCTCATTTGTTGGAATTCGGCATTGTCTATCACTGCAGCTGGGGTTGTCTGTGTGCCACTAGTGGTTGGTACTGCTGGTGCCGGTGCGGTGCTTGGAGAGTGAGGGGCAGGAGCTGCTATCTGTGGTTCTGGAGCTGATGAGGTAGATGGACCTGCAACTGTGGCTGTCATCCTTTGTGTGACTGTGGTCTGACCGGTTGCGCTGTTGATGGTGGCTGTTGTGGGCAAGGATGCCCCCCTTGGGCAAATGCCCTCCAGACACCTCTGGTTCTCTCAAGGCCATAACGCCGTGCCATATTGTGGAACCCAGACTCCACATCTAGAATGTGGCGGTAATGCATCGCCCGCCCCTGGAATTCCCTGATCTGATAGGCATTCATGTTGGCAGCTGTCAAAATAGAGAAAGACAAACATTAGTGACATTATTGTGTGATACATCTACAGATGATATTCTAACACTTCCTCAAAATTAGCTTAAACAGTCCAAATCACAGTACAGATCATAGAATGTCCCTGAGGAATGACAGGCCAACACAGCCTACACATCTACTGTCTAACTGCACAACAATGCTCAAAAAGGTGTGTACCAACTTACATGATCTGTGCATCATTGTACTGACACAAGTCACATAACAAATGCTGCAAGTACTCCACATGTGACAGGCAAACTAATTACTATCTTCTGGATGACAATCAAGGCCCATCAGATCTGCGATTTGTAAATGTAATTTTCTGGACGGTATTCAGTTTCTAATCATGATGGGGTATCCTACGTTGGAACAAATTAATGTTAGAATTACATTTCTGTCTTCTACACTGGGATTCTCACACCTAGGTACACATGTTTCCTGACTCTAACCCTGTTCCTCAGGGGGTGATGGACATGCAACACATACTTTCAAACATCAAGGACAGCCAGGAAGCTTTAGACAGATGTCCATGGGATTAGTCAGTCTACCACAGTTAAGGAGGGCTGCCAACTAGGATTGACTCAAACATTGACACTCACATCCACATTTATGGTCCTAATTGTGGACATTTATCAATATCATTTGATCTCACTAATACCTTTAAAAAAACAAGCACATAGATGCAAGCACCCATCTGGGCTTTGGCTGCATGCACACCTATGACATTCTACTCAAGTGCCACATAAATGTAGCATGACATGTGGAGCTAGATGCTGCTAGGAAGTCAAACATACAGTCCTACAAGTACATTAGTTAACAGGGAGGCTCAAGTCTGTGGGTGATAGTTCGCCATCACTGGTCTGTGTGAATCAGGGTATGACTTGCTGACTAAATCATGAAAATGACAACCTCCTAATTTATCATTGGCATTAATGTAGCAACAAGTATCACCCTGTTCCCCTTCCCATGCCTATAGCGCAGCACTAGAATCCCAAAATCTGACTTTCCGACACTGATTGTCCAACTCAAACATGGAACAAAATGTCAAACTCCCGGCAAATCACATATCAGATCATGTGCCAGCACATCATACCTTGCAATGTGTCCTATCCAACACACAGGAGTCAAACACAACAGCTGCAAACACAACACAGAACTAACATATCAACACTTACTGGATATGTCTGGGTCCGCAAATCGAACCACTTCTCCAATTGTGTAGGGGGCTGGTCCACCTGTAAAACATGGAAGGGTGAAATGTGCTCAATGTCTGCTCACTATACAAAACTTTGAACAACAAATCACTGTGTGTGACATTTTATATGATAGAGCAGCACCTCAGGCATGTAGACACCCCAACAGAAATACTACTGCAAACATGCATTGACCCTGTCACTGCAGTGAGTGATAGACACACATATGCACACATGCACTGGCCCTAACAATCATGTGGTGCCAAACACGATTTCTCCACTTTGTGCAGATTTATTTCTAGAGGGTACTCCATTTCTTCATTTGTTGTTATGAGCGACATGCAAAGCCACATTGCAGATGCACTGCAATACCACTCACTCAGGTATTGTGGCTTGTGCATCAAGGGACAATGAGTTACTGTGTGATGCTCATGTGCATTGAGTTTAGTTCAGGAATTATTGAGCTTTCTATGGTCCATTATATGTGGGCCTGTGTTGTCTGTAGGTTACATATGCCACATTGCCAGTGTACCCAGAGCCGTACATGACCCCATGACACCATTATGGCAGGGATCCTGTGTGTTACTTGATGACAATCTTACGCTAAACATGGATTGGCCATTTATCTAAATCAAAACAGACAGTGTCTAACTTCATCATCCGTGACAGAATGCATGGGCACAGGTGGAGTCATTGCACCTGAAATGTGGTACTCAGGGCCCTGTGTACCTATATCAGGTATTGTAGATCGCAGTTAGCCACATTCATCATCTTACATTTGCCAAGTTGGGTGATCTGTGGTTATACAACGAACTGACACTGTCCTCTAACTGAAACATGGTTTAGCAAATGTCCTACTGTGGCAATATTTATGAGGTAGGTCTCAATTTGTATATACCTTAGGAATGGCAGTAGTCACAGGTATATGCTGGTCTGCTGATCTTAGCATACACCCATGCCTGTGATAGTCTTCATACTGAGAAGTAAACAATTGTACATATGCTGCACTAGACCAGCAGGGGTGTACCAAACGTAAACTACCAAACTATTTTTTTACTTTAAATGTATGATGGAAGCAGTCAGGGATCCCTTGCACAATATCATGTAAATCAATAATTTGTGACCATGCATTCACAAAGTTCTGGAATCCCATGATGACCCATTAACTTATGAACATTGCTTGGCTATAAAGTAACACATATGGCAAATGCCTCAGCCCTGGACCAGCAATTGTGATAAAGGAAAAATAAAACACACAGGAACAATGAACATAGGGCCAGATCACTTTTTTCATGTGTATCAATTGCTTCATGTGTTTATGCTACAGCTATGGAAAGCAGCACCAAACATTTGGATATTATCAAGTGTGCATTACTTTGGCATCCATAATTAATTTAAATGCTGCACAAACCAAGTCAAAATATCAGCCTAAGATATTACCAGAGGTTAGGAAGATCTTTGTACGTATGGCCATGAATACAGTTCAGACATGTATTCAAAATAATTGGAGACTACATTCATTCTTTGCCTTAGCATGTGAAATACATCTCATTCCTGGTACACTCACAGGCCATGAATAAAACATTTGTTTGTGCCACATTACCATCATCTGTTGAGGTCAAAGCAGTACTAATTTACAAGAACAAGTTGTCTTTTGTAAGTTTGTGCAGCTTTTGCGTCAACAAATGACGGTAATGCATAGCAAATATTATATAAATCAGGGCCAATGTATGCTCAATTTGCATTCCACATGTCTACAAACATTGCATGCAGCATGTCACCAAATCTACTACTGTCACTACAGAGTATTTTACTGTACACATTAGTCTGATTTGTACTCACCAACAGGGCCACCAATCACCACACACAGGTGGTCCAGTAGGTCTTGCTCCCTGGCCACAAGGTCAGCGCAGCGATGTTTGAGTTGATGGTCATTGCGTTGGCTGTTGAATACTCTCTTGAGGTGGAACAGCACCTTGGACCACCTGAGCCTCCTTGCGTTGGTGTGATACCCCTGTATCACCCTGCCACCAGCCTCTAACATCAGAGGGAGGAAGTGGCACACCAGCCAAATTAAAGCCTCCAGCTCCTCCTCTCCCATTCTCCCCAGACGTGGCCTGCCCAACATCACAAAAAATAATAGGGACAGGAAAGGGAAAAGAGGGAAATACAGGGAAAGGTGGTATGAAAATGAAACGTAAATAACCCACAAACAGCCCAACAATACCCCAAATAACAATACCCACTACTCACTCCCAACAGTACGAAGACACAATTTTAGACAAACAATGACAAAAAAACACTTACACTGAATTACTGAGACAATTACAAACAGATGACAACTGAAATAGCACACAGGAGACAAAAGCACAATTTGGACAGACACAACTCTCAACACAGCCACACAGTCTAGAAGAATCACAGAGTGCAAAGTGAAAGTGAAAGTACACCCACTGTACAATTTCTGGAAACAGGATATCCTATTACATCACTTCCTGTCTCAAATGCGATGTGTTTTTATTACGATGCGTGAAATTTTATGACGCTTTGCGTCAATATTTTTTGACGCATATGCTTAAAAATTACCCTGCATTCAAAGATCAATATATTTTTCATGGATAATCTATTTCATGGGGTGCAGTGTTGGAATTAACGCTAGGGTCCAATCGATGTATGATGGCTGTGAGCGTCATTTATTATACGTGTCATATTTTGACACATATGCGTCTTTTTTTATGCATTTGCATCAAAATATCTGTCTTTAACTGTGTTTGTGTCATTTGTCAAATTTTTTACATACATGAAAGCTATAACTATACAAAGATAGGCTGTTAGGGCCTGCTGTGTGTGTTCTAGTGTTTGGGCACATGTGGCAGACCACACTACTGTGGACCATAATACTGTGCCGCATTAGCACTCTTAACTGATGCAACAGCAAGCCAAACATCTGGAATTCAAATTGGGATTCCCTAGTTTGAGCAGGTGGGGCATCAATAGAGGATAGGCAACTTAAAAAATTCACTCATAGCCTGTGTGTTTATGTCTGTGAATTGGCTATTTCAATTGTGGTTGTGACTGTGTGAACGTCACAAGAAATGTTTTGCATAATGTGCATGTATGAATGTGTTATAATTGTGTATAACTATCAGATGCCATTCATTGAGGTACATAAGTCATGATATGTGTTTGTTATATCTGCTGTGTCTTATGCTGTTTGTACTTCCTTGACTTTGGGGACAAAACATTTCCCATGACGAACTATACACAGGATAGTTAGAGGACGGTTGATAATGGCTATATCAGACATGTAGCCCATCACATTTAATGAAATGTTGAATATCACCTCATGGCCACTTGTGTGTATACTACCCACGAGTCAGGCATTTGAACATGCTAGGTAGGTACAGTGTTTGACACCGAGTCTCAAATCCAATCCTAAAATTGTTATGTACACCACAGTTTGAGTCATGTAAATGACCTACGTTTCTCCTGTGGCTGTGGAAGACCAGCAGGCCATGATGCATGTGTTTACATATTTCCAGTGGTTCAGTGCACAAAGGTGTCCAGTTCAAGTGTGTGGCCATGTTTACCCTGTGTCAGTATTGGCCTCCATGTTGTCACAGTTACATGCAGGTCTAGTCATGAGTCTGTGGAGCCATTCCCTGAATTAACAGAGTACCCTTCAAAGCAGATTTGACCTAAAGCCAAAGAACTACTAACAACACACATGGGGATAGTCCAGCTATGTCACTGCAGAACTCAAATAAGGCAGACGACAGGGCAACCTTGGTGTGCTTAGTACATTTTTGGATCAGTAATATGAAACAGGCAGGTTTCATCACAACATTTGTACACAGGGTGGCCTCTAAAATCCCCACTGTAACAGGGAACATCAGTGCCTCTGTGCTGATTAATGTCACAGCTAGTCATCACACAAGCCCCATCAAAAGGTGGCGGCAGAAGTGAATCTGTGTGTGGACCGTCAGGGCAGGAACATGTTTTGTCCTTACATACACATTGGCAACCCTTGTTTGTTGTGCTGGAGGCACCGTACCGAATCTATGAATACAGCCATAGCACACTGTCACTGTTTGGCACTAATGAATAAATGCAAAACCAGACAAGGGATGGGGGCTGGTTTGGGCAATTGGAATGCATGTCTCAGAACAGAATACGATAAGGAAACTGATTAAACTATTCTATATATTTGAGGATTCATCGTAGACCTACCAGACACAATACCCCACGAGGAAAGAGAGGCCATGGAAAGCAACTATGAAACAAATGTAGCCACAGGGAACCTCTATGTTTAACGCAAAGACAGGAACTAGTCAGGCTAACTGGATGCAGGCTCTGTCAGGAACAAATATGAACAAGGCAAATACACAGCGAGCAGACTCGGACTGGGAAAAGCTGGAACACCACTGTGGGAACTAAAAACTGTATTTGTGCTGTGGTCTGGAACGTTAGACAATTCCCCAAGGGCTCTGTTACACAAGTGATTTGTACACCAATGCACAACAAGGAGATTCAGAAAATGGCAGCTTCTAAGCAGTTCCAGGCAGCAGCAATGGCAGGACAGGTTCAAATGGCTGGTCTGCATGGAAGTACTCACAGGTGTGTGCATCTTCAGTCTCTCACAAGTCCTGGAGTTGAGAATCAAGTTCAAAGGGCCAACTGGACCTTTCACATGGGAAGCAATGGACAGCTGATTACAGGTCCTACCGACTACCAGACAGTGCAGTATCGGACCTGAAGTCCATGCAGACTAATGAACTATGACTATGGCTTGCCATACTGAAGAGGGAAGCACAAAGGAGTCAGAATGGGAGTCTGGGTGTGTGTAGATGAAGGTTATCAGGGTACAGATAGTTCATTTACAGGGCCCCCTAGAGAAGGCTGGGCAGTGACTGAAAACATGTCAGTGGCAGGACTTATTACCTGGGATGGACTGCACAGGGCATGTCTTGTGAGCAATGCTTGTCATACCTGGGGCACTCCTGCTATCCATTTTTTGCTTAGATGGACTTATTGTCACACATGATCCTTGCAAAGATAGCTGATGTCACACTTACTGCTGTCAAGGGTCATACATTCCTGTTACCAATGCAATAGCACATCCATTGCCTCATGTATGAAACACTTTTTTACTTTATGATTGATGGTGTCTTAGTTGTGTGCCATGTGCTGCAATGAACCATGTTGGCAACATGGATGTGTGTCATAGCTGTGGTCCTCTGATATTGTCCTTCAAATGTGAAATAGACAGGACATCTGTCATTTACACTGTATGTGATATTGGCTGTACATTCATACCCATCAAATGTGATGTGGCTTTTTCAGTATCCTAATCTGTATTTCTGCAATGCTCAATGAGGCTAAACTCTGATTATGATTCCTAGGTATCACGTGATGCATAGCAATTACCCAGAGCATGATTAAGTGATGAAGGTAGGTGTTTAATTACATATGATAACAAAGTGATGATGGTGACTATAGTTAGAAGAAGTTTTGTACAATGTGTTGTCTCCGACGCAATCCTGCTGCAGTATTTGGATGGTCCCGCTCATGTTCATGTACAGCATCCTCCTCTTCCTCCTCTTTAGGCATTTGAGGGTCTGGTTCATAGAGGGGAATGTTCCTCCTTACAGAAATGTTGTGCAGGATGGCACAGGTCAGAATGATCTTGCAGACCATTTCAGGTGAATATAGGAGGCTGCCTCCAGTGATGTGGAGGCACCGTAATCTGGACTTCAGGATGCCAGACGTCCTATTTAATATGGTGCGTGCCCTCCGATGTGCCTCATTATAGGCACGCTCTGATGGTGTGCTTGGGTTGGTAAATGGGGTCATGATCCATGGCTGGATCCCGTAACCCTGATCAGGTGAAAGAGATGAGTGTAAATATTTGGATGTCTGTTGCACCTTGATTATCACTTTGCATGGTAGTTGTTATCTTGTGTCGTCTGTGACCCATCTGTGTTTGTGTTATTGTGTGGGATCCCAGGCTTCTAGGATGTTCTTTCTGCATTTGGTTGTTTAATAATCAAAACTGGTGTTTGGCTGATCGACCTGATATCAGGGGTATATTTGTAAACTTGCAGCTCATTGTGTATCTCCCATGCATTATGTCATGTGAAAGAAATGTCCATTTGCCTTCGCTGGAGGTGACATGATACTTTCACACACACACATTGATTCCACTGTGGTGGTAACACGGTTGCACTATATGGCCTGCACATCCCATCCAATTCAACATGTGTAATAGTATGTGAAAAACAACAGTGAGGCCCTTTGATTTGGCTAGGTGACAATGTACAACACATCTCCATAAGTTGGCAGCACTGAAGTGTTCACAATTGTCAATGCACAAATATCCAATGTGTGACAAGTTCTATGCAAACCTATTTTTTTGTGCCCTCACCGAGTTGGCTCATGTGCAAACGTGTACCTACACTACTGAACCTGGTCCAGGTAAGCTGGCTAACTTGGTTGTGGGGGTGAAGGTTTAAGTGTCAGAAGGTCCATGTGCCTGTACATCTGTTATGTATATGTGTAATTGTCGCAAACTGTACATGTAGCAGTGTGCACTTTGCAATATTGTCACATCAATAGTGCTCCTAGCACAGTCCACTTCCTTATTGGTAGCGGGCAATGTAACCCCAGGAGTGATGTGAGATGTTGGTACAACCTCAATGATTCCATGTCACCTTCATTAGAGTCAGCATCTTCATGCTATGTGTCTCATGGTGTTTGACCTGCAGCGAAACACATTACACACCCCTTACACAGTATGTATTGCTTGGAAGGGTGTGTGATTGAGTGATGTAGATGTGATATTGGAAGATTCATCTCCAAGTTGTACTGCCAGTTAAGGCCATGTCATTGGTACTGTTTGGTTTTAAATTGGTCCCGTGTGGCTCTAGAGTGGCATTTGTTGTTCTTTGCATCTGTCATTTGTCCACAGGTTTGTATCCCATTGGGTCAGTATCTCAAACATGACTAGCAGTGTCACAACCTCAGTGTCTTCCTGGCAACGTGTCAATGTAGTGGTGTATGTGTTGTGTGTCCTACAGGGTTGCTGTGCAGTGTGTATATAACTAGGTTTCTGTGCTTACCAACAAGTAGGCCATTTCCATATCGTCCATCCTGGAAGTGTTGACTAATGGTGCTGTGGTGGAAGATAAATGAATCATGTACACTCCTAGGATACTTTGCCACGATGTTGCTGATCAATCCCCGGTGATCCACAATGGCCTGCACATTGATGGAGTATGTGTGCTTCCTGTTGCGGTATAGATGCTCGGTTGTAGCAGGTGGCACAATTCACACATGTGTGCAATCAATGGCACCAAGCACGTGTGGGAAGCCATTAATTTGATAGAATCTTCTGCTGCTTCTGCTGTGTGTTGGGGAAGCTGATGTGGTGGGGTGTGAGGGAGATGATGGCATCCAGTACCTTGGGAAGGAAGTCAGAGAATGAGGGCAGTGAGATCCGGCAACCAGGGCACCAGTGGTTTGAAAAGAGCCACTTGCCAACATCTGCAGGACAGCAAGCAGCTTTGTCTCTGGAGGAATGATGTGGGGTGTCTGCAAGCTGGGTGCCAACTGTGGCTCAATGTGGCGCAGCAGATGCTGTATGGCTTGCAAGTTTCGTCTGTGCCTCTGGATGATGTCATGTTCCCTGAGGCCCTGAAGGGTTGTCCTGGTCCGGAATATCCTCTCCTGTCTTCGGCATTGCCTTTGGGGTCCCTGTTGGTGTGGTGGTAGCTGCTGCTGTTGCTCCTGTACTCCTCGTCTTCGTGCATGCTGGATGAATAGCACCTCCATGTCTTCCTTTTGGAGTTTTGATGTTGCTACTGTGGGTTTTCCTTAAGTACTGGTGTGTTTGCCCCATTTTAACACCTGCCCTGACCCAGGCGTTAATTTTTGATGCAAATCGGGATGTGCGACATTTTCCGACTCCGCCTCCCAGCCAAAAAGTAATTTTTTGGACGGGAACGCCTACATTGCATGTCATTAACGCAAGGCGGTTTCACGCATCCAGAAAATGACGCAAACTGAGATATTTTGACGTTAGCGGGGTCTAGCATCAAAGTATAAATATGGTCTTAGTTTAGCGCCAAATTTGCGTTAAAAAAAAAGCCGCAAATCTGGAGCAACCAGAGTATAAATATGTGCCTAAGTGTCTGAGCCGGGGGCCTAGCACCTTAAGTTGTGAATGTGTAGTATATTTTTAAGAAACAATGACCAATGGGCTAATGAAAGCATAGTAAGTCTCTAAACTGGGAACTTTGTACTTAAGCCACCAATGTGCACATTAAGCCTGGCAAGGTTGTCAACCTCAAAGCCTTGAGCTAAGGACAAATGCACTTTCTATCCACATGATACCCTGGCACACTCCTTTGTGAGATACTGTATATTACACTCCGAGTCCACAAGCACAGATTTGCACAAGTTGGTGGGGGAAGTTATGGCAGTACAATAAATAATTGCACACTGCCAATGATTGTTTTTTTTTAACTTTGTGACAGAATCCATGGGAAAGTTCCTTGCAACTTACACAATATGCTGGTTCTTCTCTTTTTTTATTCTATTACTGTTTCTAACAATATGCAATTGAATTCAGTAGCGAAATTGCAATGATTTTAAGTAATCATGCAATACAATTTTCATTCATTCAATCATTCATTGATTTGAGATGTTAGGCACAATTTGGGAGACCAGCATTAGGACCACTGAGGGATGGCCACTGGGGACCCCTTCCCTTTTGCGAATGGGTTACCACCAGTGTGACACTGGTGGTAACTGCGAATTGCTTTGCGACCGCGTTCGTGCTCACAAAGCAATTCTGCATCTCGATGCGACTCGCCAATAGGAAGGTGAACACCCCTTCCTATTTGCGACTTGCATTCTTATTTTGCAAGTCGGTAACCAGGTTACCGACTCGCAAAATGGGAATGGGCATCGTGATGTGGCTTTTGCGCCTCGCAAACAGCGGTTTTCGCTGTTTGCGAGGCGCAAAAGCCTTGCTACATCTGGCCCAAAATGCGTAGATAGCAAAGGATCGAAGTAAAACTTAATTTAGCATTATTAATTCTAAAATCAATACACATTTGCTTAGAACCACCACATTTCATAACAAAGTTTTCCCTGTGTTACCAGATAGACTAAGATCAGTCATGAAGTTGGCAAAACCATTTAGTAGCTGCTGCAGACCCCTTGGGGTACGAGACAAAAGCACAGCATTATCAGAGTAAAGCAAACAAGGTATAGGTCTGTTGCCGATTTGAGGTGTTCTCAGCAAATGCTACACAAGGTGATCTGCAAGCTGTTACTACATAGTGTGAATACAAATGGTGCCAAGACTCAAATTTGTCTGACCCCCTTCCCCAATTCAAAGGTGCTTGTGCATTCTCCCTCGATGCCATACCATACTCTGGCCTTACCATCAGAATAATAGGGCTCTTAGAAAAGCAATAATCAGAGAGTCCTCCCCCAAAGCTTGTAAAGTGCTCCATAGTTTTGATGTAAGATACTATTAAAGGCACTAGTGAGATCTACAAAAACTAAAAACAACCTCCCAAATGAGTAACCCATTCCATCTCATTAATTGCTGTCTTGAAGCTAGGTGCTGACTCTTTCCTGAATTGTGGGCTATTTATAACCCAGCAAAAAGCGCAGGTGTACCTTCAATCAGGGAATTTCAAGCCTGAATTTATAATTCCTTTCTTCTATTTTTCAGGGCTACCTTGTATGGTAATCTGCACGTCTTACTTTAAAGGGATAACAAATCGAATATGTAAAGCTAACAAGAGTAGTCTGTGTTCATGAACAATTGGTATGAAACCAGACATGATTTTGTTTTTTTTATCTTAATTGACAGTTTAGTGAGGGTTGTTTTAATACCATCAGCTAAAGATAGGAAAGCAAGCCTAACATAATTTTCACTGGAGGAAATATATTTAAAAAATTGAAAGCATCCTCGTGGACTGTGACCAGATTTACTAAGAAGTTATCCGGATTCACCCAGGGCCATTTCAGCAGAATATCATTTTGAACTTCTAGCTCTGTATTGTCGAGTAGAGATTCCAGATAGGTTTTATAGCATCTAAGCTCATTCCTAAGTAATAAGGACTGAGAAAGATGGTCACTCTCACATATCTGATACGTTTTGAATTCCTTTAAAATGGGTTCTGTAAAACGATGGTAGAACATACAATATAATCAATAACAGAAGAGTAACTGCCCCGGCAAAATGTAGGCTTAAACGAGACACATAGGGAACATAATTCATAAAAAAAAAACGAAGATGAATTTCAGCAATAAGTTATCTATAGCCACATTGAGAAAAATTAGGTAAATCATCATTGTTTAAGTTGGCCATATCACAAAAATGCTTTGGCAGGGAAGGAACAAAAAAAATATTAAAGTCGCCGACCCATATCAAGTAGAATTCCTTCCTCTCCTTGCTGCAGATTTTATTTAGATCTGGTTCAAGCTCCAGCAGAACCACGTTAAGCGGGCATATTATTGTAGAAATTTACAACAGCAAGGCTAACATTAGAATAAATATCACAGATAATGATCAAATGGAACACTAAAAGACAATAAAAACTGGCAAAGTTTGTAAGGCTGCTGATTGGACACATAAATACAGATGCCCCTTTTGGCCTGCCAGCTAAAAACGGTACAGCAGCTAAGTGGAAGTTATCCAAGCCATTTATTTGTATAGGGTCTAGTGACCAAGGGGGTCATTTTGACCTCGGTGGTCTTTTTTAAGGGCCGCCGAGGGACCACCGTGCGGAAGACCGCCAGTGCAGGCAGTTTGCCGCTCTGCCTATTATGACCGTTGGCAGCTCTCCGTCCCTTTACGGACGGAGAGCTGCAAACAGCCATACTGGCGGGCGGCGGGGAAGTGGAGGTTGCTCCACCTCCACCGCCACGCCAACAGAACACCGCCCAGCGAATCACGTCCTGTGATTCGCCGTGGCGGTGTTCTGTTGGCGGGGTGGTGTCGGCGGAGCTGCCCCCATGGCTCTCGTCCCCTCCCGGAGGATTGTCGGACCAGGTAAGTCGATCGTCCGTTAGGGGAGGGGGGGGTGGGGGGTGTTGTGTGTTGTGTGCGTGCATGGGGGTGTGCGTCTGAGTATGTAGAGGGGGTGTTTGAGTGCGTGTATGCTTGTGGGGGTGATGCATGTTTGGGAATGAGTGAGGGTATGTCTGTGGGTATGTCTGTATGGATGTGTGCGTGTATGTTGGAATGTGGGTGTGGGTGTCTGACTGTGTGTGTGGATGATGGCATGTATGTCGGGGTGTGTGCGTGTGTGTGGTGCCTGCATGTGTGTCCGGTGTGTGTGAGTTATGTGATGTTGGGGGTCAGAGTGGGGAGGGGGACCCTGCCACCTTTGGGGGGTGGCAGGGGTGGTGGGGGGTGTAGGGGAGGGAGTCGGGGTGGGGTGAGGGGTGGGGGAGACCCCTATCAGTGCCAGGGAAGGAATTCCCTGGCACTGATAGTGCTTACCGCCATGGATTTCATGGCAGTTCAAACCGCTGGAAATCCATGGCTGTAAGCCGGGTCCAAATCCCGCCGGCGGTGTAGTGACGGCCGCCGGGCTGGAGACCCAGGTCTCCAGCCCGCCGGGCGGAACGGAGAACCGGCGGATGACCATGGCGGTAACCGCCATGGTCATAATTCCACAAGGTAAGACTGCCAGCTTCTTGGCGGTTTTACCGCCGGTTCTCTGCTTTCCGCCAGGGTCGTAATGACCCCCCAAGTCTCCTGAAAGCAGAGAAACAAGAATTTTGACACAAATTCCTACCAGGATGGAGAAAGCAGCACAGCACGGAGACTCACCACATTCCAAAAAAGAAAGTTGTGACCAGGAGACTGTTCAATAGTTGAAGGCTCTGGATTGACAGTTGGAGATATATGATCAGATACAGTTGCTGAAGTGACCGCAATGGTCTTAGTGCCGGTCGTGTGGCTTGAATTCAAGGACAAGCAAACTGTATATAGAGGGGCTGAGTGTGACCAATTTAAAGTCACAATTTGTGCCTTCTAATTAAGAGAGTAGAGAAAAAAACGGTTCTGCAGGGCAATAGGAGGGTGCCCACTGGCTGTGCTATATTAGGTTGCCCCTACTTTAGTGGAGGCCCTTCCTTGGGAAAAGTAATACAGTAGAAAAAAAACCAAAGGAAGAGCAATCACTTGGTGTGGGGATGTAAAAGAATAGCTCATGCTCTGTACTGGATAGATTGTGCCAAAAAAGGTGTCTTGAATGTCATTACTCTACAATAGCCAGAAAAGGTTTGAGCTACCATGCCAGCCTAGCTTACCATTGTGACCATATTCAGATCCTCAAAGACTCCCTGGGATAGGCCTGTTTTCTAGCCCACCTAATGTTTCAATTTATTTTTTATACTCTCCCAGGATTCTGAATCAGAATCAATGAGAGTTGGCACATTTCCCAGAACCACAACATATGAATTTGCTCCAGATTTTTCAATGGACCTCGAATGGTTGGATTATATAGATTAGCTTTGGGTTCAAAAGGATAAATGGTTGAACCTGCGTTCAGTTGGGGGGGGCATGAGTATCAGGATTTTGTCAATTCAGAGTAGTGCCCAAATTGTCCCGAGTGAAAGGGAAAACAGAATAAGGAATTGTACCAGTAGGCCTAGTGACAGAAGGTTGCTGCACAGTCAATGGGGCAAATGGTAGCAAGGAGTAGTATGTTGCAATATTTGGAATTAAGTCGGGATAACTTGCAGTGGATTTCTCCATCGATAAAAGCCTGAAAGATAAAGAGTCCAGGGGGGATTTCACTGTAGTTTCAACTGTCGAGGGTGAACTGATGGTTAAATGCTAATGGAAGGAAGGACCTGCCAAGGTAAAGACCTTCCTCAGGCACTGTTGCCTCTGAAGCTGAAGAATCGGCCTGCAAGCGGGGACATCCACCCAAACATCCAAGAGGTGCAGATGGGAAGACCACATCCACTGCCAGGAACTGAGCTCTTACTGATGGAACCCCTTTGTGTGCCACAGATTCACTCAGTTGACTGTTCTCCAACCTCTTTAAATTTTCCATGATAGTAGGACACTGGTCTTTGGACGTCAAATGTTGTGGCAGTTACTCTAATTAGTACATCCCCCATGACTGTCCCCTTCACTGTTTGACATTTCTATTTCACATTTACACCCTTATGTCCTGTGCACATGTAAATAAACACAACAAATGCACATTCAATGTATAAAAGTCATTTTTGATCATTGTGAGATGTTCAATGTGAAATTCATGAGATGCAAATGAGGTACTCATAAGATGGTAATATAAGGAGGGATATGCCACAGGTAGTGGCATTCTGAGGATCACTACCAACACAATGACACAAGTGACACTCACACACATTTCTTCATTTACACTGTGCAGTACAGAGGCTGCCAAAAGGTCTTGACTGTCATAGTGAAGAAGGACAAAACATTGTTGCTGCTTGCTAGATACCTCAAAATACCATGCCCCTGACCACAGCAGAAAGAGCTTTTTCAGACCCAGTACCGTAGAATCGACTCACAGATTGGTGAATTTTGTCACTAGCTTGACCCTTATCACATACCAAAACCATGTCTACCAACTTAACATACCTTATAACGCACACAGCGGACAGTACGACATTTCCTATTCAGAGGTCCCTCCTCTTACAGTCGTCAGCTATTTGTTGGCATGTTGCACACCTATGTCAGTGTTGTGACATAGGCACTGCCACCTGTAATGTGGTAACACATTGGCAGCTACAAAGAGGTCATACAGGATCCGTGTCAACAAAATGTGAAGGTAGAGGAAATGTTTTGCACAGGATGGCATGCAATAATTACACATGATCATGCACTTGAGACCATTTCACCAACATACTAGGGCAAACAGGTCCATTGTATATCTCAGAAATCTGCCCTCCCACTGTCCAGGCAGCCTAGGCATGGGACTCATACATCCTAAATCTGCAAACAACACTACCTGAATCAATCCATGTCCACTTTGCATGTCAGACCAGAAACAGTCACCTGCCAATGACACTACTCTGGAATGTCCACATGAGGATGGCATGGTGAAGAGACCTGCAAGGAAAAGGTGACAAACAAGGACTTTAGGCTGGTAACGGCAAACATGAGACAGTAAACACTTCTCAAGATATAGTAGTTTCTCTGACAATGCAATGTGACTGCCCTAAACAAAAGAGATCCTCAAGAGAGTCACATCTTCAAGTGAGATGCAGCCAGCAAACCTTGGCTGCATGATGCATTGTGTGAGGAGAGGCATCTTTTTGACATGGTCAGCCCCACTTTTTCCTGATGTATGATGTAGTCTAGAAATTGTAGTGCCCAGGGCCCCTGCTAATCAGGTTCCCTGGGCCAGAGCTCTTGCCCTACAACTGTTATGATGCCTTAGCATAATTAGAGTACTTAGGTACCCAGGGCATGGAGTACTAAGGGTAGGCCCCTCAGGGCAGAAGCACTGATTGTGCAACCCTCTACCGCCATTCATCCCAGCACTGCCACTGCAGGCTGAGTGCCCTGATGCAAACCTAAAAAGAAAATTCAACATGGCACACTGCCCGTGTGCCCTGTCAACTACACACTGCACACACTATTGGTAAGTCACCCCTCTGGCAGGCCTTTGAGCCCAACCTGGGGCATAGTGATTGGACAGAGTAGCCATTTTAATACATGTGCTAGACACTGTTCAACTTGAGTTTCACAGCCACCTGATGGCCACTCTGAATCCTGGGTTGTGTGGTATCCAACAACTCAGAATGATAAATCTAAACTGGTACCAGTATTTGATTTGTTACTAAATGTACCCAGGGGTAACCTTAGAGGTGCCCCCTATAAAATCTAACTACCCTGGCATGGTTGCTGACTGGTTCTAACCATCCTGTCACCTCCGGACAGCCAACCTACAACCTTGTTGTGAGAGATACTTCTCTCTGGATTGCAGACAAATCCCTTCCTAGGTGGAGGTGCAAACCCCCTCTCCCTTAGGAATGTGCACTGTCCTGACAATGAGCATCAAAGGGCCTACCACCTTTGAAACTCGACCCCGGCCTGCTGCTACAGCAGATGGCCGCCCCTGTTGTGGGAGCAACGGCAGGAACACTACACAAAAGATAGGGGGAGTGACCCACCAGGAAGGCACTACACCTAAAATGTTGCCCTCCACTTAATTTTCCTCCACCTCAGATGAAAGAAAATAGCCAACCAGGTATGTGACCTCTACCACCGGAAGTGATCACTTAGTGGGTGTAGCCACCCTACGGTAGGTGACCCGTTGGTCACTACCAGGTTCCCCCTAAAACGCCTCCTAAATTAAGTATTTAGAAGCCATCCCACGACCAGGAAATTAGATTCGATGGACAAAAGAAGACCAGCAACAAGAAGATCAGAAGGCTGAGAACTGTGGACCGGTTGCACCAAAGAAAAGGTGCCAAACCCTGCCTGCTGCACCCAAGACCCGACAATCACCACTGAGGAGCTAGTGGACAACTGGGCAACTCTACAAAACCCAGAACACCTCCAGGCTTCACATATCGCCAGAGAACTCCCTCCAGAGTGTAGGCAACACTCTACAACAGCAAGCCAGAAAGGGTCACTTCACTTACCAGCCACTAACTCCCGAACCGGATGCCGCAGCTGGACCAAATTGCAACGGACGACTGTGAGGACAAACCCTGCCAGTGTGCCAAGTTTGGTTGCACTGCAACCTCCATGCCAATACCAGGGGCATTGGTCAGCCCATATTGGACATCAAGGAAAACAGCCTGGCCGGGGCTGGAAAAGGATCAGGTGGAAGCCCCAGTGGAGGGACTCCAGAAGCAACCCAGACAGCCTGTGGCCTGTGAATGACCCTGGAGCCAGCTTACCTCCTGCTCCTGAGGGTATCCCTGCGCACAGCTCCTGGCTCACTGATTTGCTCTGCACCTGGCTGCCCTGTGCCCTTCATTGAAGCACCTGCTAGGCCATAAGGGTCTCTCACCCCTTTTGACTTTGACACTCCAAGGGGACCCCAAAGAACCATCTTTAAACTTACCTGTGTAGCACTTTTCCGAATGGTCCCTCGCAGTGGCCCAGCACCAGCTCCAGAGACTTTCTCCTGCTGCTCCCTCCGGAACTGGGAGCCACCCAGACTTCTCCAGCTGGTACCATGTGCTCACCATTGACCTCGACCAAGCTGCAAAAGAAGAACTTGGTAAACCAACTGTACGATTTTATATGTATTTTTAAAGGTGATCCTCCTCTGGTTCCTATGGTGTGCAAATACTCACATAAAAACTATTTTTATTAAACTTCACCAATTCATATCTTAAAAAGTACTTACTCAATTGTGATGATCTTGGTCTTAAAATATATAGAAAAACGTGAAGTATTCTTATAAATTGGTCTTGAGTTATTCTTTTGAGTGTGTAAGTTCCAAGATTGATGCTGTGAGTAGAACACATGCTTTGCATTTCTCCATGATTGGCCAAGCTACCTTTAAAATTAGAGCATTAGGTGTTCTGGTTTTTAACCCTATAAACCAAATTGTTGTTTCCTGAACCCCCAACACAGTGTTGCACACTACATACATGGCCAGCCTCCTACACATAGCATCAGATGTCCTGTCTCATGGTAACAGAGATACTCTTCTCCACAAATCCTGACCCCTCCATTACCCCATGCAGTCACAGAAATACCAAACCACACAGAATTACACTCAAGTGAAGTACTGATTGATGAGATCAGCCTGCATGTCGCCACCTTCAACCTCATCACTGTCATCCTCATTTGGCATCTCAGTATTCTTACCTGGTGGCACTGCTAGCTCCCCCTTATCAAGGATGTTTTTCCTCAGGACAATGTTGTAGAGCAGGAAGCAGGCCACAATGATTTTACACGCTTCTGTGGGTTAGTAAAGGAGTGGTCCACTTGTCTTGTCTTTGCTGCATAATCTTGCCTTCAGGAGCCAAAAACCCTGCTCCATGACACTCTGGGGGTGATTCTGATTCTGGCGGGCGGCGGAGGCCGCCCGCCAGAATTCCGCCCCCATTATACCGCTCCGCGGTCAGAAGACCGCGGAGGGTATTATGAGTTTTTCCCTGGGCTGGCGGGCGGTCTCCAAAAGACCGCCCGCCAGCCCAGGGAAAAACTCCCTTCCCACAAGGATGCCGGCTCGTAATCGAGCCGGCGGAGTGGGAAGATGCGACGGGTGCAGTGGCACCCGTCGCGTATTTCAGTGTCTGCAAGGCAGACACTGAAATACTTTGCGGGGCCCTCTTACGGCAGGGGCCCCCAGGGGCCCCGCGACCCCCCCTACCGCCATCCTGTTCATGGCGGCTTTCCCGCCATGAACAGGATGGCGGTAGGGGGGTCAGAATCCTCATGGCGGCGGAGCGTGCTCCGCCGCCATGAAGGATTCCCCCGAGCAGCGGTAAGTCGGCGGGAGCCCGCCGACTTGCCGCTTCTGACCGCGGCTGAACCGCCGCGGTCAGAATGCTCGTGGGAGCACCGCCAGCCTGTTGGCGGTGCTCCCGTGGTCGGTGGCCCTGGCGGCCACCGGCCGCCAGGGTCAGAATGACCCCCTCTGTGTCCTTCCATGTGCCTCATTGAAGCAGACTTCCCACGGTGTGGTTGAGTTCCTCACTGGTGTCAACAATCAGGGATGGTTTGGATATGCAAAGTCCCCTGTAAGGGAATACGACATGTGTGCTACCATGAGTCGAAAGTATTGTCTCACTGGCAGCAGACATAGCAAATAAACACATGCAACATATGTTACTTACGAACCAGCCAGGCTCTCTCTGGGAACAGTTGCGTCACCAGCTGGGGAATTATGCTGTTCCGCATGATGAAGGCATCATGGACTTAACCTGGGTACCAGGCACATACTTGGGAAATATAGAGGTCCGCCAAACAAACTACTTGAACATTGATAAAATGGAATTTCTTCCTGTTCCGACAGACCTGTTCATTGCCATATGGTAGAACCAAGGCTACATGGGTACCATCAATGGCTCCCACAACATGTCAGATGTGTGCCTAACCATAGAACTCTGCCTTCACATGGGCAAAATCCTCACATTGAGGAAAACGGATGGAGCTGTCCAGGTGTTTCAACATTGTTGAGAGAACATCCTTCAAGACCAAACTGAACATAGGCTGGGACATCCCACCAGCTAGGGCCACTGTAATTTGGAAGTACCCTGTGGCCAGGAAGTGCAACACAGACATGACTTGTACAATGGGTGGGATGCTATTTGGATGATTGATGGCTGGCATCAGATCTGGCTCCAACTAATGACAAAAATCAATGATTATCTGCCAATCTAGGCTGTAGATCTGAATCACTTGCCTGTTCTCCTTGGCCTGCAAGTCTGCTGGTGGACGGTACACAGGAGGTTGTCTGTTCTTTCTCCTCCCATGGTAACAATGTGCGACAAAAGGAAGATGTGTCTGTCACTCATTGTGTCCCTTACAATTTATATAATACATGTCATATATGAAATGTGAAGTGTCATGTGATTCAGTGAAAACATGATACACCGCACAGACCAAGGCTAACAATAGCACATCTGTATGACGTTATCCCCTTGCCTTTCAAAAAATGTGTACAGATCATGTATCTTAACTGCAACATTATGTGCAAGTAACTTCAAACTCTGCTTGTATAGTTAATGCCCAAGATCATGGATTGCCCATGGGAGAGAGGGTGGTGACTGTACCCCCAAATATGTTGTAATATGTGCTGGACAACATACCAATTTGATCACTGAAGCCATTGACGTACAAGGTAGGACAAGGCCAGCACCCAAGATTTGGCCAGACAAAATTTTCACAATTGTGCGCATCCAAAATTAGTGTCTCATAGTGATGTATGCCTCTAAACTGGCGACTGCCTGACCTACTCCACTGGACATTATGAACCACCCGCGACCACCGGTGAAAGTCGTCATGTCAGTAGGCATATGCTATCGCAGCCGATACTGCCATTGGATAAAATTTATGCCTGTGGCGGTCTTGACCCAGTGGCAGTGTCTGCCGGTGGCGACGGTTGCATATGTGGCGGATGTGACCGCCATCTTCTGCTGAATCTCTCACTCGACTCTCGACACTGATGCCAGTAAGACCTCCATGACCTGAGCAACTGTGTATCACCTCTAGGAGCAATCCTGCCGCGTCCTGCAGATGAGTTCACCAGAAGAGCTGGAGAAGCTTGTGGAAGAGGTGCTACTCCTGTATAGACAGATCTATGGTGCATCAGAGAAGCAGGTAAGTGCACTATGTGAACACTTTTCTCTGTACCTCTGCTTAGCTTTAGTTAGGCTAGGCTCGGGCCAGTTTGTCAGATTGTGTCCTCAATACTCTGCAGGTGCTTTCAGTGTGCATCAGTGGCGTGTACCTATGTCAAGTGGCATGTGTGTGGATTCCTGAGGTAATGTGGTGAGTGTGCTTTGAGTGTTCCTTGACCCAACTTGCGTTTAATGCACATGGTTAGGTGAGGTGTCATGACAGCCATTCCCAGGCAAATCTTGCCAGATGATGTCGAAAATGTGTGGTCACATGTGGCTGCATGACAGCAGAAGGGGTGAATGCATGTTGCATTGGTCGGTTGCTCACTATTTGAGGCCTTACTGATCGGACTGTTGTTCTGAAGCCAGGTAATGACTCACTATGCCCCTCAGCTCTGCACATAGACACCCATTAGTAACTGGCTGGGGGCTACATAATGTTCTGTGATGCATGTGATGTATTGGACATGGTGTATTGTGTAGGTCTGTCTGCTCAGCCTGCAGAGAACGGGCATTGTCAATTGTTACTCACTGCAAAACATGAAATCTGGGCTGATATAAATTCCTTTTTGTACTGCAAGTGTGACACTGTGCCCACAGTCCGTACCTCTCGACAGCATGTGATGCTACCAAATCATGCTTCAATGCCAATATGTAGTTGTTGAGCCTATGTGCACTGATCACTATTAAAATTGCATTGGGGGCATGGTGTTGATCTGTGACTGATGTGGTCATATCAACTCTGACAACATGTGTTAAATATCCTTGGCTGGTCCTTTGATCCCACAGACCTGTTGTCTCTTTCATCCAGCTCTGATGTCTCTGTGCAAGCTCCTTGCATGTTGGATATTGCAGAACTGCAAACTGTGTTGTTCACTGATGTGCCATGATATTGGACTCTGTGGATTGACCATGAGGCGGGACATGTACCATGAATAGCCAGGTTTCTTTTACAGTGATATGTGTCTTGTGTACACGCATGTGTGGAAGTGTTTATACCAATGTTGATGTGTCACACAGACCCTCGCCTCCTAAAGTAACAGGTGTCTGCATCTGTATCTGCATATATCCACACATGGACAGGCTTGCCTCTTTATGTGCTCTACATTTCACTCCCTTCAATGTGGTCCAAGCACAATGGGTCTGTCTATAGGCTGGCTGTGACCTGTAGGGACTGTATTGAGTGGGTGATATTCAGAGTTAGTGGATGTTTTTTTGCATTGTTAGCTGTGTGGTTTACCTATCACTTGCCACTTTCTGTGATGTGATCCATCGTGTTTGAGGTCAATGTCATGTATTTAGCTCATGTCCCACAAAAGACTCTGTTTTCCTACCTGTTCAGTGCAGGGCATGATCTGGAGGGTGTGTTGGGCACCCTACCGGGGAGTCTTTGCAGTCATACCCCTGTGTCTAAAGACTGCTATGTGCCACAGGTGGACAAGAAAGGATGTTATTGGCTAGTTGCACTGACATGTTTGTGACTCAATTTCTGTGGGACTTGTGGACGTAAGATTTGTCTTATCTTTTGTATCCATGTAGTTCAATGCCCATTAGAAGAAGGGGTTCTGGTGAGCCACCGCCAAGATGGTGCAGTCCCTGGGGATCCACAGCGAGTGGAGTGCCCACTGTCAGAAGAAATGGGTGGACCTCAGATGCTGGACCCAGAAGACTGCAGAGGCCCATCTGGGGCTGTCTGCCCAGCGAAGACTGGGTGCCCGTCGGACCATGACCCAACTAATGGCCTGTATTTTGGTGGTGGCCTACCCGGCTTTGGGTGGGCGTTTGAGGGCAGCACAGCAGCCACAATGGGGTGAGTACAATGCAATTACATTATTTACCCTTTTCCAGGTGATAGAGTGAGGGACAGAATGTTCCCCTGACAATGTGGGACGTGTCATGTATCACAGATCATCTGTGAGCCTGTTGGTGTAGATGGGCCATGTGTTCTCAACTGGTATGATCATCCTTTTGTGTCTGGGACCAGGGACGGAACTGCGGGGGCTCTTCAGTCCAACTGCACAGCAGGGAGTACATATGACAGTGTTTAGTGTTCAGTTCTTCTACTTTAACTACCCTGGTGGGTGCTAGTCTCCACCAACAGATCACTCCTCTCAAATATCCTAGTACAAAGGTGGGTAGGATGTGGTTCACTGTCCTCTGCCATGTATCTGGGGATATATCTCAGTGGAATTATTTAAGCCAGGTGCAAGTTTTTTCACCATTACATGTTGGGTGCTGATATCTCACTGAGGTCTGTGATGCATAGGTGTCTATCATACATGTGACATGACTTATATGGCAAAAACTCGACAGCTGTAGCAAGGTACTTTCCTTTGGTAAATGGGGAATGCGCTTTGTCATGGATGATATCTCATAGATGTGGAAAACATACCCTTTGAAAACTTGTGTGCAAGTGCTCTAGTTCCACCAGAGCACATACGGAAGCATTAGATGTAAGCTTGTGGTAGCCATGCAGATGGCATGATGTCTGAAATCTCTCACATGTATGCCTATGAGGACCTGTTGTTGGTTTGATACTTCTGCAATGGTTGTCCATTCACTGTAATGCCCCAGACATGACTATGTCACAATCACATGTAGTCAGACATACATTCATGTCTCATGGTGTGTACATTTTCATGTGTAACTGCAGTAGGTATGATGGACATGACAGGTATGGCCAGGGTGTTGACCCACTTCATGATCTATTGTAACCCTGATGGGGTATGTTGTTGTAGGTGCAAAATACCTGTGTGTTGTTTGGAAAATACCCTGACTGTTGTGATGCATCATTGAATGACTTGTTGTGATGTTTGCATTATTTGTGTTTGGGGTCAGGGATTCTTCCACAGGCAGGTACCATTCTTGTCGTCTCTGACATGTAGGTGGTGATGTTGGTTTTCATTGTACAACAATTTGGTGTCCTCCTGTTAGTGATAACAAGGTATGTCACCCTGCTTCCAGCATGGTACAATTGTCAACCACAAACACATGCAGAGGGTGACATGGAAATGGGTGGGGGCTCTGCTAGACCTTACAGGGCCATTCTTGTGTATAATCTTGAGACATTTCTCCATGATGTTTTAGAGCTGATTTCATTGTTGTCCCTTGCAACATCACATGTGGGGCACAGCTATGTGACCTGGCTACTATCTCCTTGACTCAATTAGGGCAGGTGTTACTTGTAGAGGTGTGATTTGTTGGGATGTGTCCACAGTGACATGGATGTAACCATGCCACCTAATGAAGGAATAGCATGTTGGTACCAGTGTTGTCTATGTTTCCATAGCAACATCTGGTTTTGTTGATACATGATATCAGTGCAAGGTAGATGTGTGCATAGGCCAGTGTTTCTAATTGATAGGGTACCTTACAATGGTATCCAATTGTTGGGTAGTGGTTCACTGTGTTGTACTGGATGTGGCACAGGTTTGGGGTACAGTGGTCACCTAGTTGTGGTATGGTTAGTGTGTTAGCTAGACATCTTTTCTGCTATGTAGTCATCTGTGACCAAGATTTGCTCATGTTTTACCATTGTAATTCAAGGTGGCATCCATTGTTTTGTGTTGGCACACGATGGTGCCACTTTGCTGTCAATTCATGCGAGGGGCCACTTGAAATGATGGCGTGTTTTGTCTGTCAGAGTTGTGATTGACGTCTTATCATGTACATAATATGACCCTACTCCATTTTCTTTTGGCAGCATCAGCACCAGCAGGTGAAGGAGATGGGGACACGCCAAGTGAGGAAGCATCTGGCTATGGGACCTCAGGTCATAACACTGCCGACACAGAGGGACCCAGCGGCCTGGATGGTGAGGGGAGTGTCACGTGGGAGACTGCACATTCATCAATATCATCGCATTCCTCCTCCAGTGGCCACTCCCTTGTGGTGGCATACCCATTGGAGACCACCCCAGTACCATCTTTATCCACCAGCCCCTGTTCTATCACCTCCCTCCCTGTTGCTCCCCACCCAGTTGGCTGTGCCCGCTCACTCAAGAGGGTGGGCATATCCTTTGCTGCAGGCACCTCTGCCCCAGCCACGGTTACCCCTGATGCCCTCTGTGAGAAGGCTATTTTCCTCCTGAGGTTGATCTCTGTGGGTCACTCCACCATCGTGAATGCCATCCAGGGACTGGCGATACAGTAGGGCAATGGCTGACCTACAGAGATCTTTACAGGCTCTGGCCTCCACACTGACGGGAGCCGTACCCCTCCACCTTTCTCTTCCTAGTCCAAATCCCCCCTTACCCCACCCAGCCAAAGCACACAGGCAGACTTGCATGCATCTACCTCAGCAGACAAAGGAAGCGCAGACAAACACAAGCACCACAAGACACACCACCGGCATGCACACAAACAACAGCCACCTGCAGACACAAAAACAGTCACAATTTGTCCTGATCCTCCTTACCCCCAGCATAACACACACAACGTCTGGCACACCTACAGACACAACATCAATAGTCACTGATACAGTCACCACACTCATCCTACCCACAGACATTGCCCCAGCAGACCCTCAGACATCCATCCCAGTCACCACACCTGCAGACAACTCAACCACAGACACACTTACATGTAGCACATCCACTAAACCCGCAGTCACTACCCCGACAGACAAATGGTAACCTCAGCACCTCCACCCCCCTCAGCCCAAGACACATAAATACCCTCACTCACTGACCCAACAGACACCCACCACACACAAGCACACCTTACACAAACACCCACCAAAGACATCCACACCTACACGTCAGAAAACCAGTCACTCCTAATCCAAATCCCTTCTGATGATCATCCCTGTATGTCTAAAAAAGTTTTCCTTTGTGAGCTTGACCTTACTCCTGTTCACCCCACCCGTGACACTCCCAAAAGGACTATTAACCTCCAAAAAGGACATCCCTTCCTTCTCTATGATCTCCACTGCCCCCCTGCAGGCACCCATTCCCCTACGCGCCAAGAAGAAACCTACCCCTCCCAAGCCAAAACCCAAATGCATCCCTCTTAAGCCCAAACCAAGCCCTCCCGCCCCCCTGGATAATCCTTGAGGTGCCAGTTTGCCACCCTGATGCCCCTACCTGTGGAGGTTACACACATTCAGGAGTTGAGTTAGGGCCCAATATTGCCCCTTTTGGGCTACAGATATTAGACAGGGACATGGCCTTGGACAAAAACTCTTTTAATAGAATTATTTATTATTAAAGCCAACCAGTTGTTAGTTTTCTGGATACACCTATGTCCTCCATTTCCTTCCCTAGATTTTGCTGTTTCAGGCTTACATTGGTTGTCTGCCTGTAGTTGAGTGTGCTTGTGTTGCTTGCTGCTCCATGTTGTAAATTTGTGCAGTTTGTGAGTTTGTGTGCAGTGATGTTGTCCCCAAGGTTAGGGTGTGTGTTGTGTGAGGGGTATGTGTATGTAGCTGCATTGTTGGTATCATGGCATTGTGTTGTGATTGTAGTGGTATGTGTTTCTTTTTGTGATGTGTGATGTGGGCATGTATGGTGTATGACTTGCCCCCCTGATATGGCTATTGTCTACATGTGGTGTGTGTGTTCTTGAGTTTGTTCAGTGCACACATGGAGTGTGCTGAGTTGTGGTAGTTTGCTTTGTATTTGTGTGTGCATGTGTCCATTGAAGTTTGTGTCCCTCTGAGCTGGTTGGTGTAGGGGTATGCCCCATGGAGTGTGGCATGCATGTGCTTTGTTGCCTTGTCATTCACCCATTGTGTGACTGTGCATGATAATTGATGTTGGCATTGCTTGTCTCTGGGATCCAACTGTGGGCAACTCCTGTGCGCATGTTTTGTTGGGCCTGATTCAAGATGATGTGTGTCCGAGTGCAGCCTTCTTCCATGTATGGTCCTGCTGCTCCTATCGCAGCTGTGTAGGTCTTGTTGTGGTGGTGCGCTTTGTGTCATTTGTCTATGTGTCTCTATGTGTATTGTGCATCACATTGTGCTATGTGTGTGTGATATGTGTTTTCATTGCAGGGTTGTTTGATGGTGGAGTTGTGCATTCCATGGCACGTGGATGTATATGTGTGTTTTATGTGTAGACAGTCCTTGGCCAGTGTTAGGTGTGAGTGTGTGGAATGCATTTGTATGTGTGCAGTAATTGTGTTGTGGTTGCTGTGTGTGTGTCTGTTGTGTGACCTTCAGTGTCCCTGAGCCTGTGCTGTGTAGCTGTGTGCATATGTTTGGTATTGCTGAGCAGTGTGTGTGTGCTGACTAAAGTGTGCATGTTGTGAATGTTTGGGTGACCTTATTGCAGCATGTGAGTGTGTATCTCTAGAATGATAGACGTAGCTGCTGCCCATCACCCCCCATGATGTGTTTGCCGGCACAGCCTGCTGTTTTGAAAGGTTAACATTACAGGTAGTTGTGTGTATTTATGGTTGGTGTTGTCCACATTGACGTTGATTTCATTGTCTTTCTACGAGCAGAGATAGGAGCAGTGGTACGACGTCCAGGAATCGCTACATGGCAGCTCCGGACGTGTATGGCTGTCTGCAGGTGACTGTCTTCATCTATGCTGTTCCTGATATGTGGTGGTTGGACCACCGCGGTCGCATTGGCTGTGTGCAACCTTCTAATAAGTCTGGCAGGAACATGGTCTCTCCTGGCCTGTTTGTAACTCAGTCAGACCGCAGTGGTCTGTGCTGCCTGGCAATGGTGGCGGACCACCTACACCGCCAAACTCATAATATGGCGGTCTGCTCCACCAGCCTGTTGGCGGTCAGACTGCCACCCCCAATATGGCGGTCCTCGGACCACCAAACCCTTAATCAACCCCTAAGTCAGAAACCACCACAATGTCTGACAAGGGCTCAGAGATTTGCAATGTGCTTGAGGGGGCCTAATCGCTGATAATGCATCCGCATGTCTCCACTCTCTGCTCAACAGTACTCATCTCTTTATCAACGCTCATTAAGTTGGTCAAGTAGGTTGTAATTGAAACATCTGGCTTACCTTGCACTCTTTTCCAACCAAAAACATCCTAAAATCCTAATCCTTCCCAGACTACTATCTGCCCCAAGAGAATAGAGACCACCTCCACTCCCCTGAGAAATACAATACATAGGGCCTTCTTATGAACATGGCGGTCGAGACTGCTATGCTGGCGGCGGCAGCAAATTCCGCCACTGGCATGGCGGTCTCGACCGCCACATAATGAACACATGGAGGACTGCCACAAGTGGCCTTCCACCACTGCCAGGCTACCACTTCCAGGCAGCCTGACGATGGCGGGATTCTTCATCCGACAGGGCAGCGCTGCTAGCAGCCCTGCCCTCTGGATAAAGAACCAGTCTTATGCCAGCCATTCCCTGGCGGTTTCACCCCCCAGGAAAAGGCTGGCGGAAGGGGTGCTCCTGGGTCACTGCCCGATTTACAGGCAGTGATTTGTGCGACACGTGCTGCTGCACCCGACGCACCGTCGGCAATGTCCAGGCCCAGCATTCCGCTGGGCCGGCTGGTGGAAACACTGTTTCTGCCCACCGAACTGCAGAATGTTGATTATACGGCTGGTGGGGTATTAAGGGGGCTGGTGGTCTGTGTTCAGACCACCAGCATGAACATGGTTGGGATTCCCGCCGTGTTCATAATGACCCCCATAGTTTGGTGGGAGGCAAACTGCATTTCTGGAGCTGTAAAACTGGAATAATGTCATAGCACATGGTTGTACTTACCTTCTAATTAGTTGTGCATTGTGTTGTTCATCCGCAACTGCCAGATATGGTCCAAGGGGTTGTATGTAGACATATTGATTTAGAAGGTGGTGTGGGGCTTGTGGGCAGGGTTTGGCTATTTTTTTTTTGCTAAAGAAATTTTTATTGTTTTCCGAACATATACAGAAAAGGAGATAAAAAACAGGTTCAAGTACAAGACAAGGACGCATGAAATTTGTACATCTTATCATTACTGTGGCATCATTGTTCACAAACAACAGTACTGGGTTGTGGTAATCTCGGCAGCTCTTGTCCACACAGTGTTTCTGTGAATCCTTATGTATCCCATTACTTATCTGGTTTATGTCATTGAATCTAGCCATCGTCCCCATATCTTTCCGAATTTGTGTGGGCACCCTCTAGACTCAAATACCAGTCTCTCTTGATTGGCACACCAGTCCACCCCCTTTCTCCATTTATGTATCCACGGGCCTTCTGGGGACGTCCATGCTGCAGCAATATCTCGCTTAGCGACCAACAATGCCATAGCTGCCAGTGCTCATTTAGCACGTGATCCTCCCATTTCTTCCATTACTCCCAATAGGATTAGCTTAGCTAATTTTTGTATTTCTTGGCCCAGAGCCCTTCCTATGTCCCAGGTCACCCCTTCCCAGTATTTTTGTAGTATTTAACAGGTCCATACCATGTGAAAGAAATCTGCTGGTTCATATGGGCATCTTGGGCATTTGGCAGACGGGCGAGCTCCCATTTTATGTAGTTTGGATGGTGTTAAATAGGCCCCAAATAAATAGTAGAATAGTATCATCCGGAACCTTGCTGAGATTGCCAACACCTTGGGTGCCATCAAGGCTTCCCTCCATTCCGATTCTTCTAGGGGTCCGACCCATGATTCCCACCTAGCCCTAAAAATGGCTAAGTTGTCGGGAGTGTTGTTGATTAAAGCTTTGTAAAGTTGAGAAATGCCTTTCCCCTCCATCTTTCCCATGAGAACTTTGGCCTCTAGTGGGTTAAAGTCTGGTATGGGGCCTGTGGTGGGCAAGTGGGTTCGCATTGCCTGTCTTAGTTGAAGGTATCTAAAGAACTGTGGGGGTCATTCTGACCCTGGCGGCCGGTGGCCGCCAGGGCCACCGACCACGGGAGCACCGCCAACAGGCTGGCGGTGCTCCCACGAGCATTCTGACCGCGGCGGTTCAGCCGCGGTCAGAAGCGGAAAGTCGGCGGTCTCCCGCAGACTTTCCGCTGCTCGGGGGAATCCTCCATGGCTGCGGAGCGCGCTCCGCAGCCATGGGGATTCTGACACCCCCTACCGCCATCCTGTTCCTGGCGGGTCTCCCGCCAGGAACAGGATGGCGGTAGGGGGTGCCGCGGGCCCCCATAAGAGGGCCCCGCAAAGTATTTCAGTGTCTGCCATGCAGACGCTGAAATACGCGACAGGTGCAAACTGCGCCCGTCGCACCCCTGCAACTACGCCGGCTCAATTCTGAGCCGGCGTCCTCGTTGCAGGGGCATTTCCTCTGGGCCGGCGGGCGCTCTTTAGGAGAGCGCCCGCCGGCCCAGAGGAAATGTTAGAATGGCCGCCGCGGTCTTGTGACCGCGGTGCGGTCATTTGGCGGCGGAACCTTGGCGGACGGCCTCCGCCGTCCGCCAAGGTTAAAATCAGGCCCTGTGTCTGATTTAGTTGAAATTCTGTTTGTAGGTCTTGTAATGATTTCATGGCCCTCCCCTTCCATGTGTCTCCAACTAGGGAAATGCCTATTTGGTTCCATATTGCAAATCCCTCCAGCGTGGCTGAGGCAGACATCCATTTCCCTTTCCATAGCGGAGTCTGGAGGGTTATAACAGTATTCCAATGAATGTGGCGTAGCGCAGCTCGCCAAGCCAAGATGACCACTCTGGTTGTTTCCTCCATGCCGTGAGGAAGTGATGCTCCGTACAGTATGTCTAGAACCCGCGGAAACCCCAGAAGTGTCAATTCTGTCTTGTACGCCGGGTCATCCCATCCCCCAATTAAACCAGTCATGGACCACTATCAATTGGGTAGCCAGGTAATATAGGTAGGGGTCTGACGCATCCAGACCTCCGTCGTACATTCCTCTCCGGCAATATTGTACCGCTACTCGATGTCTATTGCCTCGCCATAGAAATCTTCCCGTGATGCTTTCGAGATTTTTGAACCAAGAGTGGGGGATGAGGATGGGAACGTTTTGGAATATGTATAGGAGTCTCGGCAGGATCATCATTTTGTATAGGGCCACCGGCCCCATCACATTCAAAGGGAGGGTCTGCCATCTCTGCATGTGCGTTTTGATCTTTGTTAGCAGTGGAGATACATTTTTGACCCATGTTAATTCAGGCAGAAGGGTTACCCAAATCCCTAGGTATTTAAAACTTAATTTGCGTATGGGTATGGTACTCTGCCAATCGAAGCAATCACGTGTGTTTTCTAGCGGGATCAGGATTGATTTGTCGGAGTTCATCCTGAGACCTGAGATTAGTTCATATTTCCTTAGAAGGCAAAGGCTCCTTGGACCGGTTACACTGGGCTCTTCCATATATAGCAGAACGTCATCTGCGTATAGGGCTATCCTGTCTTCATGAGATGGACCCCATTTCCATCCTCGGTATACTGAGTCCGTTCTGATCATCTGGGCTAGAGGCTCAATGGCCAGGGTAAACAACAGAGGGGATAAGGGACATCCCTGTCAGGTGCCTCTACGGACGTCGAACCTGTAGGATATGGTCCCATTAACCTGCACGCAGGCCGTAGGGTTAGTGTATAGTGCTTTAATTAGGTGCCAAAATTGTTTTCTTATTCCCGTCCATCGGAACACCAGCAGAAGGATTCCCCAGTCCACCGAATCAAAAGCCTTTTCAAAATCTATGAGCAGGAGGGCCAGGCTTCGGGGCAACCGGCGCCTCTCCGCCAAGGCTACATGTAACCGGCGGATACAGTGTCTTGTGCTGCGGGTTGCCATGAACCCACATTGGTCAGGATGGATTAGCTGCGGCAGGACCTTTTTAATGTGAGTGTTAATCAATGATATTGGTCTGTAATCCGCGCAGTGAAGGGGGCTGGGTTTTGGGGAGCACCACGATCATGGCTGTATCTAGTTCTGAAGGAAAGGATTCACCTTTTCCTATTTCTGCAAAAAGGCATAGGAGACGTGGAGTCAAGTCTTCTCTAAACGCCTTATGGTATTCTGGGGGGAACCCATCAGGACCGGGCGTTTTGCCAGCGTTTAATGTCGAGATCGCCGTCCCAATTTCTTCATCACTAATGGGTTCCTCAAAAAGCTGTGCTTCCACCATAGGTAACTGTGGGAGGGGGATCGCGTCAAGTAGTTGACGTGTTTGGTGTAAGTCTATTTGTGAAGATTATTGGTATAGTGTATGATAGTAGTTGGCGAAGGCATTCGCAATTTCGGTATGATCTGTAACCAGAGCCCCACCCCGTCATAAATTTCAGGGACGATCCTGGAGGCCTGATCCCGGGAGACCAACCAATACAGCATCTTCCCAGTCTTGACCCCCCAGCCATATATCCTTCCGGTGCTGGCCCTCCATAAATGTTTTGCGGCTTCCAGGGATTGACCCTGTATCTCCTCACGGTTTAGGAGGAGTTGTTGCGTCAGTTTCTCGCTTGGGTTTATTACGTTGTCTCTTTCGAGGTTCATTGCATGGAGCTCTAGCTGTGAGATATGTAGCGTTTTGGCACGTTCTTGATTGCGTATCAGATTTTTGGCCATACCTCGTAATACCGCCTTCCCTGCCGCCCATAGAGTGCCCTCCGAGGTTACCAAACCTTCATTTAGATGGAAGTATTCTGCTTGTGCCTGGCGTATTTGTTCTTTAAAGTATTCATCTTAGATGTACCATGCGTTTAGCCCTCACATGGGGCGATGCCGGACCGGAACTAGTATGAGCCGGAGAGGGGCATGGTCAGAGATTCCTCTAGCAAGAATCTCGACATGTGAGAGGCTTGTACAGTCAGTGCTCGGAAGAAGCATCAGGTCTATTCTGGATTGGGATCCATGGGCTGCTGAGGTGTGGGTGAATTGTCTCTGTCTCGGATGCCAAATGCGCCATGCGTCACACAAGCCTGTGGCAGATATCCACCCCCTAATTTTGGTTGCCAGTGTACATCTATATGTGGTGAGTGGGCCGTCTACATCTAAGGTCGGATCCGGGGTTGCGTTGAAGTCACCGCCTAGTATGGTGTGTCCAGGGGGTAAGTCAGAAAGAAGTTTTGTGAGTGCCTGGAGGGTTGAACTAACTAGGGAGGGGGGAGCGTAGATACTTATTATATTAAATATGTTCCCTCCTACTTTGCCGGTAATGGCTACAAACCGCCCCTGCTGGTCTCTCCGTACTTGGATGTGTGTCATAGAGATCCCATCCCACATGATACACTCTAACGAACCCCCTACGAGTCAGGAATGGGCATCTGTCCCCCAGAAGGTGGGTGTCCTGCTACATAAGTATTTCTGGACGGTGTCTATGTATGAAGGTGAATACGGCGGTACGTTTAATTTTATCTAGGATCCCATTGATGTTCCATGACATAATTTGTACTTGATTCATGGGGGGGGTGTGATTGTATGTGGAATTGTATAGTTGTTGAGCCAACCTTTAGCTACTAGCTTGTACGACTCTGAGGGACTCATCTCTCAATCTTCCCTTTGCCGGTCCCCAGGCTTTATCATATCTGTCCGATCATTAAGCATCCTGTCCTGTGTCTTGATTAAAGGGAAATATGAACCTTGCCTTTGTATACCGATTCTAACATTGGCCTTTAGAACGAGGGCAAAACCCCTTGGCCCCCCAACTCTCTCCCCACCCCATACTTCCCCCCAGAAGCATCTGTCGCCCATATATATAACCCCTCACTTCTAGAACTGGTGAGGTGGCTTTCGAGCGAGTAGTGAGGCTGTGGTATCGGTGGCAGTGGACCCCCCCTAACATCGGATCTTTCATAAGTGTATAATATTCGATGTGTGATCAAGTTAGACAACGCTTCTGAGTTCATTATCTTACGTCTATCTCAGAATAGGTACCACCCCTGCAGTCACAGAATTGGACTACTGGACAGGTCTGACTCCTCTTGTGCCTCCAACTGGACCCCAGTTGTGTCTTGTGGCTTTAGGCCCATCAAGGTGCCTCCGGAGTTTTCTTTCGAGTGTGGGTGTCCAGGTTCCAATCGATGGGTCCCCGGAGGGGAGTCCAAGCCGGATCTATGTCTTCCTCTTCGTTTCCGAGAGCGTGTGCACTGGCCACGCATTGAATGTTGCCCCCTTGGGTGGGCCGGCGTTGTCTTAAGCGGTGGCCGCGATCTTGTCCTGTGCATGTCTAGTGGTTTTTTTTCCGTTAGCCAGGTCCTCGCCGCGGTCGGCTGCTCGAAGAAGTAGGTTTTGTTATTGTAAATCACCCGGAGTCTTGCTGGGAACAAGAGACGGTACTGGATGTCCATTGATCTAAGTTTTTGTTTCACTTCCATGAACAAGCGGCGTTGTTGCTGTACTTCTAGTGTGTAGTCTGGGAAAAGGAGTACATTCGTTCCATTGCAGAGGATGTTTTCCTTGGAACGAGCCTCTCGCAGAATCAGGTCTCTGTCCTTGAAGTTGAAGAGGCGGATTATTACTGGTCTGGGTGGGGAGCCGGGTGGAGGTCTCGCACGTAGCGACCTATGGGCTTGTTCGATTGTGAACCATGGCGTGAGGTGTTCTGCCAGCACCCAGGACCGGAATCATTCCTCCAGGAACGTACCCAACGATGACTCGGCAGTGGCTTCGGTAAACCCACCAGACGAAGATTATTACGACGAGATCTATTCTCTGTATCTTCAGCCCTCCTGTGTAGTTCTGAGGTGCGTTTGGTCAGCACTGCAATTTGGGTTTTTAGGGTTGTTATCTCATCTTCTGCCGTGGAGATTCTGGACTCGGCCTCTGTGATTCGGGATACTGCATTGCGGAGGTCTTGCCAGATCAGGGCGACATCCACTCCAACTTCCCCTATTTTTGATTCGACTGCTGATTTGGAGGCCTGAATCGGCTGTAGAATTGCCGCCAGATTGCTGGACGATGTGTGTGGGTTATTAGTGCCATTGGTGGTTGGGTCGTCCGACCGTGAGCCCACCGTCCCTGTGGTGAACTGGTCCATCCGTGTTTGTGCCTTTGTTTGCTTGATCGCCTTGTCTTTGCCCATGTTGATAGGTATGGTTTTAGCCTCTCTAGGGTTGCAGTGGACAGTCAATTTCATTCTGCCCTAATGCAGGGTCTGATGGGAGATCTCTAGGGATCTGATCTGGTTCCCCTTATGGTATATCTTAATTTATGAGTCTGTTAGATAGTTCCGGGGGTATTTGGGGGGACGTGGTGCTGCAGAGTCTATTTCCACTTACTGTTTTGTTTTGTTGTCCCTTTTTGTGACCCTTACCCTGGCGGCATTTTGTTAATTCGGTATGGTCCTGGGACTTCTCCCCTGTAGGGCTGGTAAGGATGCCTGGTGTCCAGAGGAGGACGGTCAGCAATTGAAAAAGGGGGGGTGAAAAGGAGGCACTCCTTGTAGTCCCCTACGCGCCACCCCAGGCCGCACCCAGCCGAGGCCCTTTCCCACTCACGGGCCCGGAAGGTTCAGATTCATCTCTCGGTAACCCACCGCTTGTCCCAGCACACTTTTGTGGTTGCTGCTTGTCTGCTTTTACCTCACCTTGAGGCAATGTATTTTTTAGGCCCCGGATTGCAGAGCAAACCCACTGGTTCGGCTTTCGGGCCGATCACACCCCGGATTGCAGCCGTCTCTGGGTTCCAAATTCTTTCACTCGCTCACGGGCTCGGAAGGTTCAGATTCATCTCTCGGTAACCCACCGCTTGTCCCAGCACACGTTTGTGGTTGCTGCTTGTCTGCTTTTACCTCACCTCAAGGCAATGTGTTATTTAGGCCCCGGATTGCACGTGTGTGGTTGCTGCTTGTCTGCTTTTGCCTCACCTCGGGCCGATGTGTTTTTTAGGCCCTGGATTGCAGCCGGCTCCTGGCTCTGGGTTCCAAATTCATTCACTCGCTCACGGGCCCGGAAGGTTCAGATTCATCTCTTGGTAACCCACCGTTTGTCCCAGCACCCGTTTGTGGTTGCTGCTTGTCTGCTTTTACCACACCTCAAGGCGATGTGTTGTTTAGGCCCCGGATTGCACGTTTGTGGTTGCTGCTTGTCTGCTTTTACCTCACCTCTAGGCGATGTGTTTTAAGGCCCGGGATTGCAGAGCAAACCCGCCGGTTTGGCTTTCGGGCCGATCACTCCCCGGATTGCAGTCGGCTCCTGGCTCCGGGTTCCAAATTCTTTCACTCGCTCACGGGCCCGGAAGGTTCAGATTCATCTCTCTGTAACCCACCGCTTGTCCCAGCACACGTTTGTGGTTGCTGCTTGTCTGCTTTTACCTCACCTTGAGGCGATGTGTTATTTAGGCCCCGGATTGCACGTGTGTGATTGCTGCTTGCCTGCTTTTGCCTCACTCCGTGCCGATGTGTTTTTTAGGCCCTAGATTGCAGCCATCTCCTGGCTCCGGGTTCCAAATTCTTTCACTCGCTCACGGGCCCGGAAGGTTCAGATTCATCTCTCGGTAACCCACCGCTTGTCCCAGCACACATTTGTGGTTGCTGCTTGTCTGCTTTTACCTCACCTCAAGGCGATGTGTTGTTTAGGCCCCGGATTGCACGTTTGTGGTTGCTGCTTATCTGCTTTTACCTCACCTCGAGGCGATGTGTTTTTTAGGCCCCGGATTGCAGAGCAAACCCGCCGGTTCGGCTTTCGGGCCGATCACTCCCCGGATTGCTGCCGGCTCCTGGCTCCGGGTTCCAAACTCTTTCACTCGCTCACGGGCCCGGAAGGTTCAGATTCATCTCTTGGTAACCCACCGCTTGTCCCAGCACAAGTTTGTGGTTGCTGCTTGCCTGCTTTTGCCTCACCCCAGGCCGATGTGTTTTTTAGGCCCCAGATTGCAGCCGGCTCCTGGCTCCGGGTTCCAAATTCTTTCACTCGCTCACGTGCCCGGAAGGTTCCGATTCAAATCTTGGTAACCTACCGCTTGTCCCAGCACACGTTTGGGGTTGCTGCTTGTCTGCTTTTACCTCATCTCGAGGCGATGTGTTATTTAGGCCCCGGATTGCAGAGCAAACCCGCCGGTTCGGCTTTCGGGCTGATCACTCCCCGGCAGGCCCCACACCTCTGTCTTGCGTCTCGGCCCGCAGCAGCCTCGTTCCGCTCAGGCGGTCTCCCCGGCGGTCTCCGGTCCACTCCTTATTATCAGCCCCCGGGCCCGCCAGGTCCCACACCTGTTGCGGCCCATGGAGTGCCCCTGACCCCTTCACGGCCCCGGCCACCACGGGGAGGGAGGGGAAAACAAGGGCAGGGGGGCCAGGGAATTGCGCCGCCGCCGGTCCGGGCCTACCTCGGTCTCCTCCGCCCCGGCAGCGGCCAGCTCCTCTTCCGCCTCGGGGTCCGTGGCCCCGCCTCCAGGCCACCCGGGCCGCCGCCTCCGCTCTACCGCAGCGGGCCGCACCTCAAGTCCGCCTCCCAGCCGCCATCTTAACCTGGGGGAGCTGCGGCAAAACTCAAATCCGCCAAATCCTCAGCCTCACGGGGCCAAGAGGGCCGGAAACTCGCCACACGGGATGGGGCAGGATAAAAGAACTTAGTTGAAGCGTTCACGATGCTGATGTGCACGGATAATGATTTTATGAGAGGCGGATGACGGAGGGGTCCTGAGCACTACGAAAGTGCGACTGCCATCTTGACGCCTTGGCCACGCCCCCTCAGGGTTTGGCTATTTATGCTCACTTTTTTCCTACACAGGTGTGAAGGATGAACCAACATGTTTCCATTGATGCAAACATCCATCCCTTACTCTCCCTCTACAATCCAAATTGGGACCTCAGTGTGGAGGCTTTTTTTAGCTCCGGTAGGCGATTTAGAAAAATACATGTCACATCAAAGGGAAGATATGGTAGAGAGACAGAAACTAGAGTTATACGGTCAAGTCATCAACATATGGTCAACTGAGTACACTGCTGCAAAGAGGGCAGTTTTGATAGTGGATAGACAGACATTGAACATACCAATAAGAGATATGCCCATAGCTCAATCACCTTCCTTTTGTTAATAACATGGCTACGGCAATTATAGTTGATCAACACTAGAAAATAAATCTATGGTGTAATGTATTATATGAAAGTGATGAGTGATAACATAGACACTACTGTTCAAATTGATAATTGCTTAAAAAAGCATACTTCATAGAAAATGTTGCTATGGTGTTGTGTACCAACTTACTGTAGGGACTGACTTACTCTCTCACATGTGCTTATTTGTTTTATTGCCCTAAATGTATTTCTTTGGTTATTAACTATATGTGAAGTTGTTTTTTTACCACTCTCTAGGAATTTTCCAAAGTACTTGTCTGATTTGTTGATTGTATTGTGAAGTTTCTAGAATCTTACATTTAGCACTGTTGAAGTAATGTTTGTCTCCTTTAATTTAATAGGAACAATTAAGGTTTCGTTTTCCTTCTCAGCTTCTGCACTATCTAAAAAAGGTCCGGACAAAGACGGCAGGTGGTAATGAGATATTTTTTTACAGAAATGGGGATGCACCACCACTGAATGATTTTTTGCAATGGCAAATGACTTCAGATGACACAAGTAGGTTTCTGAAGTTAGGCATCTTTGATTCCAATGCTCCTAAGGGCCAGAAGTTGATTTTCAACAGCAGTGGCATCGAATAGAGCGACAGATCACGTAAGGTAAGCATCAGGAACCCCATTACCTGGCATTTGTAGCAGAGATTACAGTTGTGGTCAATAGGCCAATAGATAGACACCTCCTATGACTATCTATCTATCTATCTATCTATCTATCTATCTATCTATCTATAAATGTATATGTATATGTATATACATATACATATATATATATATATATATATGCACCCACACATTCACACACACACACACACACACATTAAAATATTCCCACTTTGTAGTTATGGTTAGGGTGAACATGAATAGGAATTTTTAGGATTTATGTTCCTTCATAACTTTGCACTCGTTTGACAAATATATGTGAAACTTTGTAGACGAGCTGCCCATTTCATTTTAGGACTGAACGTTTTATGCTCTTTGGTCAAGGGGAAGGAAAGAAAAAAGAGAGGTCCAAAATGGGCTTTATATTTAATTAATTTTCCTTAAAAACTGTCTGCTGGATTTTGATCAAATTTGGCAGTGTTACATTTTATGGTGCACAGATGATTAAGTGGGGGTGCTGCACATAAGTAGAGTTAGGAAATGTAGTGAAATCCTGTAGCACAATAATACTAAAAGTAGCAAGGAAACCCAAAAAATCAACTAGACTGCACATGTAAAGTCTCAGATTTTCTATATGAACAACTAAAAGAACCATTTATGGTCACATGCTAATGGAAACTTATAAACAAATACTTAACACATAGAATACATCATAATCTACATAAACATGCTCACTGGCTCACAAAATAAAAATGTGCCCAAAGGTAAACAAAAAACATCTTCCTTAAATACTCCTGTGCAGCAAACAGGAAAAGTGATCTGGCAGTGAGCTACATTAACTACTATATGGAGTACATGATACCTGGATATTAGGGAAAAAAGTAATAATTTTTCTAATAGCAATGATTTACTTTCAATCACTTTGATCTTCATATGTAGCACTATCTTACTAAAAGTAGCAAGGAAGCCCATACAATAAACTAGACTGCATATGTAAAGTTTCAGAATGACTACATAAACACCTACAAGACACATTTACAGTTGCATGATTATGTAAACCAAAACACAATTAGATAATAAATGCAATAGATAAAAAGAAAAAAACACATTTAATCTGATATCCACTCTGTAGTTGCAGTTAGCATTCTCAAAGATAGGAATTCCTCAGTTGTTACCCTCCACCAAATAACTTTCCACCCTATTGATGAATCACCACAAAACCTTCCAGACCTATAGCATTTTCTATATTTCGATATGATATACATTTTTGTGGTGAATCGTTAAGGGGGTGCATAGATAAAAAGGAGTCCCAAATATGCTTTTCCACCAATGCATTTTCCATAGACTATTGTATTGGACGTAGCACAAAAATGGTTGAATGGATTAACATGATATTCTATATTGCTGCAAAATTTCACATACATCCATATGCCATGCCACTGTAGCCACTCCACTATACACTACTCTTCTCTATGCCACTCCAGTCTCTGCCTCGCCTCTTTACAAGACTTCACTTTACAGCACTATACTCTATGCTATTACATTGTACGCAATCCCACCCCACTGTATGCCACTCCACTGGATTCTACTCCACTATACGTTATTCCACTCTATGCCGTTCTACTGTACACCACTCCACTCTACTGTATTTCACTGTATGCCGCTCCACTCTACAACCCTTCACTGTTCCCTATTCCACTGTATGTCACTCCATTGTATGCTACTTCACTCTACGCCGCTCCAGTGTATAGCACTCCACTCTACGCCACTTCATTCTACGCTATTTGATTGGACCCCACTCCATTGTATGCCACTCCAATGTATGCTATTTCACTCTACTGCATGCAACTGCATGCCACTCCAGTGTACATCACTGCATTTTACGCCGCTCTACTATATGCTACGCTTTTACACTCTATGCTACTCCACTGTACAATACTCTGCTCTACACCACTCCTCTCTATGCTAGTACACTGAACAGAACTCCACCATATGACAGTCCACTCTATGCTATTACACTGTCTGCAACTCCACTCTATGCCTCTTCAGTGTATGCCACTTTGCTATACGATACTCCAGTATATGGTATTCCGCTCTTCTCCATTCCACTGAATGCTACTACACTCTATGCTATTCCACGACATGCCACTCCATTATATGCCATGCCACTCCCGTAGTTCCACTCCACTCTAACCCACTTCATTCTATGATATGCCATTGGATGCCACTCCACTGTATGCTATTACACCCTACCCCATTCCAGTGTATAGCACTCCAGTCTACACCACTTCACTGTTCGTGACTGCACAGTACGCTACTCCACTATATTCTTTTTGCAGTCTATGCCACTCTACTTTATACCACTCCATGCTATGCCACTCCTTTCAATGTTAGTACATTGGACACCACTTCAATCTACGCCACCCCACTATGTGCTATTTTACTTTACCACACTCCATGTACACCACTTCACTGTAAGTCACTGCACAGTACGCTACTCCACTATAGGCTATTCCAATCCACTGTATGCCGCTCCATTCTGCGCTATCCCACTGTATGCTATTCCACTGTATGCTATTCTAATCTACGCGATTCCACTGTACTCCACTCAATGCTATTCTGCTGTACACCACTCCATTCTACAATATTACACTGTATGCAACTTCAATCTACCCCTAAACTCTGTATTTCACTGCACTGTATGCTATTACACTCTACTCCACCCCACCATACACCACTCCAGTCAAAACCACTTTACTGTACGCCACTTCACTGTATGCTACTACACTATATGCTATTATGCTTTTTGCCACTCCACTGTACGCTACTACATTATGCGCTATTATACTCCACCGTGCTGCTCTCCACTGTATGCCACTTCAGGCTATGCTACTCCACTTTTCCCTATTCCACTTTATGTTCCTCTCTCCACTGTACATTACTCTACGTCACTCCAGTGTACTCTTCTCCACTCTATATAACTCCACTCTACAAAATTCAACAACACTCTATGCCTCTCTATTAGACTCTTCTCCCCTCTATCCCCATACACTCCACTCGCCAAATTTGCCCTCAACTTCATGCCTATACATCCCATTGTACAACACTCTACTCCAGTCTATGACAGTTTCCAGCACTGTGCGACACAGAACTCCATTATCCTGTACGGGACGCCACTCCAATTGATAAGAATTTCCTCACCTCTACAATACACCGCTTCAATGTATACCACCCCACTCTATGCTAATTGGCTGTACCCTACTCCACTGTGCTCTACTCCACTGTACACCACCCCACTCTACGCTATTCCACTCTGTGCTGCTCCACTCTTCTACACTTCACTGTACAGTAGTCCATTGCACGCTATTCCACTTATGCTACTCCACTTTACAGTAATCTACTCTATGCCACTACAGTGTATGTCACTCCACTCTTGCCTCTCAATTGTATGACACTCTCCTCCACTCTATTTAACTCCACTCTATAAAAATCTACCACACATTATGGCACCCTATGACATTCTATGCCACTCTATCCCTGTTTTCTCCACTGCCTAATTCTGTACTCCACTCTATGCCTGTACACTCCAATGTACAACACTTTATTCTACTATACAACACTTTTCTATGACATATTACTCCACTCTACTGTATGAGACCCCACTCCAGTTTCGACCAGCTTACCACCTACGGTACACCTGTGCACTCCACTCAATGCCACTCTATTCTACAACGCACTCTATCGTACTGTAGTCCACACCACTCCACTCAACTCTATTCCACTGCACAAGACTTTACATTACTCTACGCTACCATATAACAATCCACTCTTCACAGCTCTACTATTTCACACACCACTATAATCCATGCAACTCCACTCTACTACACTATTTGCCACTCTCTTGCACTGTATTCCTGTCTATACCCTTTCACTTGATCAACACTAGAAAATATATCTATGGTGTAATGTATTATATGAGAGTAATGAGTGATAACATAGACACCACTGTTCAAATTGATCATTGCTTAAAAAAGCATCACCTCATAGAGAATATAGCCTCAGTGTGGAGGCTTTTTTTTAGCTCTGGTAGGCGATTTAGAAAAATACATGTCACATCAAAGGGAAGATATGGTAGAGAGACAGAAACTAGAGTTATACGGTCAATTCATCAACATGCGGTCCACTGAGTACACTGCTGCAAAAAGGGCAGTTTTGATAGTAGATAGACAGACACTGATCATACCAATAAGAGATATGCCCATAGCTCAATCACCTTCCTTTTGTTAATAACATGGCTACGGCAATTATAGTTGATCAACACTAGAAAATAAATCTATGGTGTAATGTATTATATGAAAGTGATGGGTGATAACATAGACACTACTGTTCAAATTGATCATTGCTTAAAAAAGTATCACTTCATAGAGAATATTGCTATGGTGTTGTATACCAACTTACTGTAGGGACTGACTTACTCTCTCACATGTGCTTATTTGCTATATTGCCCTAAAAAAAAATCTTTGGTAATTAACTATATGTGAAGTTGTTTTTTGACCACTCTCTAGGAATTTTCCAAAGTACTTGTCTGATTTGTTGATTGTATTGTGAAGTTTCTAGAATATTAAATTTAGCACTGTTAAAGTAATATTTGTCTCCTTTAATTTGATAGGAACAATTAAGGTTTTGTTTTCCTTTTCAGCTTCTCCACTATCTAAAAAAGGTACAACACTGTACAACACTGTACTATAGTGTATGCCACTGTACAACACTCTATGCCACTCTACTGTACAATATCCTAGTACACTATCCAACACTGTACACTTTGTATGCCACTGCACCCCCCTTTACTCCACTCTTCTCCACTATTTCACTGTACACTACTCCCCTCTATGCCACTCAGTGCCATTGTACTCTATAAACACTGAATGCAATCCACTGTACCACACTCTACAGCATTATATAATGCTGTACACCACTCCACTCTACAAAAAGTCAACTGGACTGTGTGCCACTCTACTCTACGGTAGTCTACATCGCTTTCCAATACTGTATGATACCTCACTACACTCTACTCCATGCTAACTCACTACAGTCTAAGACACACCACTCCACTCCATGACACACCACTCCATTCTACAATATCCCAATCAAGTGTACTCCACCCCACTATAATCCGCTCTACCACACTTTATCCCACTTTGTGCAACTGTACTGTTCACTCTATGCTGCTCCACTGCCCTACACTCTACTCTGCTGCATGCAACTCCACTGTAAAACACTGTACTGCTGCCACTCTATGACACCGTACTCCACTCTGTGCCACTGTATTATACTATATAGCACTCGGGTGATACACCACTGAACTTCTCTCTACAATACGGCACTCTCCTATATGTCACGGCAATCCATTGTATGATACTCTTTTCCACTGTACTCTACGACACTCCACTTGATAATCCACTCCATGGCACTATACTTCACAGTACTCCACTCTAAAAGACTTTACTCTAGTCTAGGGCAGTCTACATTACCCTAGTTTACTGTTCCACACACCAGTACATCGTACAACTTGCTGCTCCTGTCTACAATACGTGACTCCACTACACTGTACAGTACGCTACTAAATGCTAGTCTACTCCACTCAATTCTGAATTCTCAATTCCAATCCACAATACTCCAGTCTCGGACAATGTTCTTTACAACACTCTCTTCCACTATATTTTACGACAATCCACATAACACCTCTCCACTTGAGACACTGGACTATACATTTTGAAACATATTTTTATAATTTTTTTTACAAAAAATGAAAAAAACTAATTTTAAATTCCATGAAAAACACCAACGTTAAATGTTAGTTATAATTAGGAAAACATATTTTCCATTTATAAACCAAGGTTAAACTACACAAACTTTCAAAATTCTAAAGTTATAGTTTTAACTTTTATTTATAATTTATCTACCACCTTCAAATTATTGTAAGTAGTGAACCTCGTGACACACTCTTTTCAGCTCTCTAAACAGACAGCACTAACTCTAACTCACCGCTCTACCATGCACTGTGTTTTGACACATAATGTCATTTGAAAAGTATATATATATATATATATATATATATATATATATATTCTCATAGCATTCATAAAAATACTTTTCAAATGACATTATGTGTCACAACACAGTGCATGGTAGACATGGTGTATATATATATATATATATATATATATATATATATGGTGATATGGTGATGGCTCAGTCAAGGGCTTCGGCTGAAACACGTAGGCCATTGTTTCTGGTGGCACCTCGCACTTTGCACTTTCATTGTGATGAAACAATAAATTATTTATAAAAAAGAAATAAGTTGTACTGGATTTGTGCCATTTCCTGGGATTGCTCGAAGAACAAATTGCAGAGTGAAGCAGGCTCCCTGGGTAAAGACAGCTTTTTCTGTGGAAACATGGTCCTAATTTTAACTACCTAGCGGTGACTGCCACTAGTTTATATATATATTAGTCGCAGCTAAGTAGTTATAGTTAGGACCATGTTTCCAAAGAAAAATCGTTTTTTGACTTGCCTATATCTTTGGCACTATTTGACGATTGTCAAAAGATTTTCCCAAAAAAGTGTTGCAGTGGTTCTTATCATGCACAAAAAGTTCTGGGGTGATCTGTCAAGCAGGGAGCAAGAAAAAGGGAGCTAAAAAACATTGCATTTCCCATGTTAATTCCCATAGGATTCTTTAGACATATCTACAGCCCGAACCACTGGACGGAATTACTCCAGACTTGGTAGAAAGCTATCTTTTGGTACACAGATAATGCTTTTGCTTATTTGGTGTAAATCCGCTCAGTAGTTTTTGAGAAATGTAGGGAAATTCAAATTTGTATATCTATGCCGTGAAGTATTCACAAACGAAGACAAGCTCATGCAAGGAAATGCACAGCTCTGATTGGCTGCCACACTTCAAACCAGAAAGTGTTGGCAGCCATCTTGGGACTCAGCTTGAGTTGAGTTCCAGCAAAAAAAGTAAAAAACAAAAAGAAAAATGGGCCAGCTTACAGACACCCTGACCTCTTCACACTGGTAGGGGGGTGGTCCCAGAGGGAGCCTCCCAGCAAAAAAACATTTTTAAAATTATATTTTTGCTCCTGCGGTTGTTTTTGGGCTAGGTCCTGGGGACATTAAACATTTTGTGTGGAGGGCCCACCCAGCCCCCCACAGCCTCAGGGACCACCACATCCCCAGTGCTTTCATTTTCTAAAACTGCAGTGCTACCCTGGGGACGGGCACTTCCCCAGGGCTTTTATTATTATATCTGTGGGGGCCCATGGCCCCCATGCACTGGGGACCACCATCTCCCCAAGACTTTCATTTTTTTTTAAATCCAGGAGGCCTCTGCCCCCCTACTGCCCTGGGGACTGCGACCTTTCCAGGGCTTTCATTATTTTATATGTGATGAATGCGAGGGGCCTGTGGCCCACTCTGGGGACCACCACCCACTGGGGCAAATATTTAACAAAAGAAAGGGGATCCCTTTGGAACCCTTTAAGCTCTGGGAACCACCATCCCCCAGGGCTCTTCTTTTTGGAGGGGAGCCTTGTGGCCCCCTTCATGGAGCCACTCATGGCCCTTGGGACAGCCACCCCCCAGGGCAGGTTCTGCTGTGTCCTGGGCTGCCGACCCTGAGGCATAGCTGTTTGCTCTGGGTTTTGACAGCAGGACCTGAAAAGCAGATCCAGCTGTCAAAATTCAGAGGACAGAGATGAAATGCTTCAGCAAGCATGGAGCTGCTGTTCAAGCAGCCCGTGCTTGCGGAAGCATTGGCACTGCCAGGGAAGCCTTAAGGCTTCTCCCACAGTGCCAGGTAGCCCGTAAAAATAAATAAATAAGAAGGAACTACTCATTATAAGTATATCAGACATCAAAGCCTAAAAAACTCTATCTCGCTCCCTCTCACTTTCTTTCGCCCTCTCTGTCTCTCTTTCAATCAACTCTCCCATTTATACACCCACTCAGACACTTACACACCCACTCACAGACCCACTCAGACACTCACGCACCCATTCAAAGACCCACTCACTCACGCACCCACTCTCAGAGCCACTCTAATTCCCATGCACTCACTCACAGACCCAGTCAGGCCCTCATGCACCCACTCAGACTCACTCAGACAGTTACGCACCCACTCAGACCATCACACACCCACTCAGACCATTACACACCCACTCACAGACCCACACACATACTGATGCACCCACTAAAACACTGATTATGCACTCTCACATCCAGACAGGCATTCTGACAGACACTCTGACCCCCAGATACAGCCTCTTACACCAATTCTCACACCCAGAGAGGCTTCAGCCAACTTCTGCTGTGCATGTGTAAAGGGCCACGCACAGCAACAGACTGGCTGTAGGCCAGATCTTGCGGGCAACTACTACTGCGCACAGGAGAAGGCTGTGCACGATGCATGATTGGGTGGTTATAGCATGTTGGCCTCAGTGCACACCACCACTGCACATGGCCAAAGACAGTGCACGCCGGTGGTTGTATTCATGTATAGTAATTAAAATTACTATACGTTAAAAAAACAATAGAAATTCACTGAAAAAAACAAAGGTTACAGGGATGTTATAGCTAGGTTCTGAATTTACTTGTCCAAAACCATAGAAATTCAGCAGTTAAAGCTAGAGTTCTTTCAAGTTGCTAAAACCCGCGTTCTAAGGTAACTATAACTTGTGCCTTCGCCATGCACAGCTAATGAATCCACTTATTATATCATTGATGACATATTCTATGCCATTTTTTCATATTTTCACTGCAACATTTGTAATAAAATTATTGATGAGACAATTGTGCATGGTGAAGGTGCAAGTTATAGTTACCTTAGGGTGTGAGTTTTAGCTACTTGAAAGAGCTCAAATTATAACTGCTGAATTTCTATGGTTCTGTACGAGTAGATTCAGAAAATAACTATAACGTCGCTGTAACCTTTTGTTTTTTTCAGTAAATATATATATATATATATATATATATATATATATATATATATATATATATATATATATAGGAAACTTTTCTCTGTGCACTAGTTATACAGTGTCATGGAGTGGAGTGGGGTGGAGTAGGGTGAATGTGGTACAGTGTAGTGGCATACAATGGAATAGCATAAAATGTAGTGCCATAGAAAGGAGTGGCATAGAATGAAGTGGCACATAGTAGCGTATACTAGGATGCTGTAGGCTGGAATAACATTGAGTTTAATGGGGTACAGTCTAGTGATATAGGGCCAGATGTAGCAAAACTAGGTTTTGCGACTCGGAGCGACTCGCAATTTCCGAGTCGCAAAACCATATGCAGAATGGTGTCTCAGACACCTTCTGCGAGTTGCTATGGGGTCGCAAAGACCCACCTCATTAATATTAATGAGGTGGGTCGCATTTTGCGACCCCATAGCGAGTCCCTGCACTCACAGGGATGGTGGCCTCCTGAAGTCAGCAGACCTCCATGTCTGTGACTGCTTTTTAAATAAAGCAGTTTTTCTTTTTTATTTTGCAGCCCGTTTTCCTTAAAGGAAAACGAGTTGCAAAATAAAAAAAATAACGAAACCTTTTGGTTTCAGTTTTTCAGAGTAGGCAGTGGTACATTGGACAACTGCCTGCTCTGAAAAACCCTTTTTGGCAGCATTCACAAAGGGAAAGGGGTCCCATGGGGACCCCTTCCCTTTTACGAATGGGTTACCACCAGTGTGACACTGGTGGTAACTGGGAATTGCTTTGCAACCACATTTGCGGTCACAAAGCAATTTAGCATTGCGATGCGAGTCGCAAATAGGAAGGGAACACCCCTTCCTATTTGCGAGTCGCATTCACAATTTGCGAGTCGGTACCGACTCGCAAATTGTGAATGAGCATTGCAAATGGCATTTTGCATTGCGCAAACTGCGATATTCGCAGTTTGCGCCATGTAAAATGCTTGCTACATCTGGCCCATAGAGTGGGGTGGCAGATATGGGGTAGCATAGAGTAAAGTGGCCCAGAGTGCAGTATTGTACAGTGGAATTGCATGGGATTGTTGCAGCATAGATTGTAGTGATGTAGAGATGAGTGGTGTATAGCAGAGTGGTGTAGAATATAATGTTGTGCGGTGTAATAGCGTACACTGGATTGTTGTGGAGTGGTGTATAGTGCAGACGTGCAGTGGATTGGCGTAGAGCGGTGTGACATACAGTGGAATAGTGTAGAGTGCAGTGGTGTACACTGAAGTGGAACACAGCAGAGTGGCATAGGGTAGAATAGCATAGAGTGTAGCGTGATAGAGGAAAGTTGCGTTCAGTGGAATAATGTACTGTGGACCAGTGTGGAGTGGATGGGCATGCAGTGAAATATGTAGACTGGAGTGTCATGGAAGGGAGTGGTGTACAGTATAATAGCATTGAGTACAGTGGTGTGGAGTAGAGTGTTGTTGAGTGGATTGGAGTAAAGTAGAATGGGGTACAGTGGATTAGGGTAGAGTGTAGTGAAGTGACGTATAAGGGAGTGATGTAGAGTGGAGTGACTTAGGCTGGAGTGGCATAGATTGTGATAGTGTAGAATAGAGTGGAGTAGTTAAGAGTGAAGCATGCTAATTGAAGCAGATGTAGCTTGAAAGTGTGTGAACGAATGTAGATGTAATGTGGCAGGAATGTACATTATGAGTTGTAATGGTAGTTTCTGATAGTGTTTGTTAATGAGTAGTATAAAAGTTCTAAGTTTTAAAAATAAGGGTCTGATTTAAATTTCCGCTGAGAGGTTACTCTGACAAAACGGTGACCGAAATATAAATTCCATTCAGTCCTATGGGATTTATAATTCTGCAGACGGGCTATCCTTCACTGTTGTGATGGAGTAACCTGTCCGCCGAAGTCTAAATCAGGCACTTAATTATATATTGTGCAGCGGTATACCGTGGTAAGATCACAGTATACCATGGTACATGCGAATGTAAAGTCAGTATGTGATTGGTTATCGATTTATTTACCAAAAGTAAAAAGCTGTCTTATTTTCATTTATTTTTTGCTGCATTCTGCTGTCTGCGTTTTACTGCGTTCTGGTTTAGGGTATCAGATAAAGGTAAGAATTAGGTTTTATTGTTGTTCACTACTGTTGGACTTTTTTGCTTATGGAGGGTCATCCCCAATCTTTTTGCCTCCTGCCTCCTATTTCTTCTGACCTGTTTCTGTTGGCTTTTGAACTCTGAGCACTTTGCCACTGCTAACCAGTGCTAAAGTGCATGTGCTCTCTGTGTAAAATTGTATGTAATTGGTTTATCCATGATTGGCATATTTGATTTACTAGTAAGTCCCTAGTAAAGTGCACTAGAGGTGCCAGGGCCTGTAAATCAAATGCTACTAGTGGGCCTGCAGCACTGGTTGTGCCACCCACATAAGTAGCCCTGTAAACATGTCTCAGACCTGCCACTGCAGTGACTGTGTGTGCAGTTTTAACTGTAAATTCGACTTGGCAAGTGTACCCACTTGCCAGGCCTAAACCTTCCCTTTTCTTACATGTCAGACACCCCTAAGGTAGGCCCTAGGTAGCTCCAAGGGCAGGGTGCAGTGTATGGTTAAGGTAGGACATATAGCAATGTGTTTTTATATGTCCTGACAGTGAAATATTGCTAAATTCGTTTTTCACTGTTGCAAGGCCTGTCCATCTCATAGGTTAACATGGGGGCTACCTTTAAATCTGATTAAAGTGTAGATTCCCTTTGGGAGCGGATGGACGTGTGGAGTTTGGGGTCTCTGAGCTCACAATTTAAAAATACATCTTTTAGTAAAGTTGATTTTAAGATTGTGTGTTTGAAAATGCCACTTTTAGAAAGTGAGCATTTTCTTGCTTATACCATTTCTGTGACTCTGCCTGTTTGTGGATTCCCTGTCTGGGTCAGTTTAATAGTTGGGCTGGTTGCACCTCACACTAGACAGTGACACAAAGAGAGTTGGGGTGTAGCCTGCATATCCTGATGAGCCATCTGTGCTAGAACGGAGGGGAGGAGTGGTCACTCACACCTGAAAGGGCTGTGCCTGCCCTCACACAATGCAGTCTCCAACCCCCTGGTGAGTGTCTGGGGCCTGGCCTGGTCAAGGCAGGATTTCACATTCTAAAGAGACTTTACTTTGAAATAAGCCTACTTCAAAGGAGAAATTGGGTATAAGAAGGGCACCCAAAACCACAGACTTTAGAAAACACTTCTGGAACCAAGAGGAACCTCTGCCTGGAGAAGAGCTGAATAGCTGAGGAAAAAGAGCTGCCCTGCCCGTGACTGTGCTTTGTGGAGCTATCCTGCAGTTGCTGCTTCTGCCAGAGTAAGAGGGCAAAGACTGGACTTTGTGTGCCTTTCATCTTGAGAAGAAATCTCAAAGGGCTTGATCTAGAGCTTGCCTCCTGTTGTTTGAAGTCTCAGGGACAGCAAAGACTTCTCTCTGCCAGCACCTGAAGTTTCGGGAGAGACTCCTACTCTGCCCTGTGGTGCCCATCCAGTTCCTGGGACCCTGAAAGGAGAAGCTGATAGCCTAAAGACAAGAAAATCCACGCACAGAGCGCCGTGCGGGGAAAAGATTGACGCAAATCCGATCTGCGGCTGAAAAAACGACGCGCCGCCGGCTCCGCAGCTGAGTAACGATGATGACAGGAAACGCAACCGAAGAATCGATGCACGGAGCAGGAGAAACAAGACGCGCAGCATCGCTGACGGAGGCTGGGAGATCGCAACCTGGGCTGTGGGATTTTTGGATCATCGTGTGTCTGGATTTTTGACTCACGTACCGCCGTGCAGAGTTATTTTTGATGCACACCCACCCGTGCGGGGTTATTTTTTACGCGCATCAGGTACATTTTCACTCTAGCAGCGGTAGTGTGTGTTTAAAACTACTTAAAGACTCTTTTTGCATTTTTATTGTAACTTGACTTGTTTATGGTGGATTTTTGTTGTTTTGGTCTATTTTTCTAAACTGGTGTTGTGTCATTTTGTAGTGTTTTCATTAAGTTACTGTGTGTGTTGGTACAAATACTTTACACCTAGCACTCTGAAGTTAAGCCTACTGCTCTGCCAAGCTACCAAGGGGGTAAGCAGGGGTTAGCTGAGGGTGATTCTCTTTTACCCTGACTAGAGTGAGGGTCCTTGCTTGAACAGGGGGTAACCTGACTGTCAACCAAAGACCCCATTTCTAACAACTACCAACTATTACTTTATTTAAGTGATAATAGGTAGAGGATTTTACTTATCATTTTCCACATATTTTTATTGCAGTCTAGGGAGAACTTCATATATTTTCTTAAATAGACAGTAATTTGTAGGTATTAATGTGCTACTAATTGGACATTTTTGTGCATACTTAAATATTTTAAAATATAAAATACACTTATGTACACTATGGCCCTCAATGCAACCCTGGCGGTCGGCGTTAAAGCGGCGGTAAGACCGCCAACAGGCTGGCGGTAAAAAAAATGGAATTATGACCGAGGTGGAAACTGCCAACATAGACAGCCACTTTAACACTCCAACTGCCACAGTGGTACAAACAAACAGCACGGCGGTCACCGCAAACAGACAGGTGGAAGACAATGTACCGCTCACACCATTATGAGAGGCCAATCCGCCACCTTTTCCGGGGCGTATTCAACGCGAACAAAAACACGGCGGAAACAGGGCTTGGAAGGGAAAACTCTCACCTCTACACACCCCAAGATGGAACCAGGATGCCATGGAGCTGGAACTCCAAATTCTCCCTGCGATAGTCTTCCTGACCCTCTACCAGGAGAACGACCGACGACGGTGATGACCACGGTGAGTACTGCACCTCCGACACAATAGAGGGGGGAGGGAAAAGAGAGTGACACACACACGCAACACCCCCATCCCCACCCTCACCCACAACAACACACACACCAATACATGCTGAAACGTTACATTTCCCTCCCCCCAACCCCCGCTGGAAGAACGCAAGGACAAAAGGAAATGAGTTGAATGATTGTAATCATGAAAAATCCATTACTCAAAAATAATATATACACTATTAACAAATATGTACACTAAAACTTCAAGTCCATGTACTGCACCTACATAGTCTGTGGACCACTGGGCCCAAAATGCATGGGTGAGGCCCACACTCAATACCCGATCCAAACAGAGAGAACACTGCAGGGGCATCAGATCAAAATAAAACAGGCAGCTCAGGGGGAAGGGAAGGGGGGGCACCTCAGCCGGATGAGTGCACGACGCCAGCTCCACGAGGGGCCTTCATGCCCATTGATGTATCCTGGGGGGGGCAAAGCCACAGTCTCTCAAGTCTCTGCAGTGGGTGGGTTGCCCACTGCTTTATCCTTGGGAGTGCAAAGCCACAGTCTCTCAAGTCTCTCCAGTGGGTGGGTTGCCCACTGCTTTATCATGGGGAGTGCAAAGCCACAGCCTCTCAAGTCTCTCCAGTGGGTGGTTTGCCCACTGCTTTATCCTGGGGAGTGCAAAGCCACAGTTTCTCAAGTCTCTCCAGTGAGTGGTTTGTCCCACTGCTTTATCCTGGGGAGTGCAAAGCCACAGTCTCTCAAGTCTCTCCAGTGGGTGGTTTGCCCACTGTTTTATCTTGGGGAGTGCAAAGCCACAGTCTCTCAAGTGGATAACAGTCTCCACTGGATCTGGAGGGGGCTTTGTGCCCAGAGTGCTTCATCCTGCCAAGGACTGAGGTAGTGGATGTATCTCTCCACTGGTCCTGGAGGGGGCTTTGTGCCCAGAGTGCCTCATCCTGCCAAGGACTGAGGTAGTGGATGTGAATCTCCACTGGTTCTGGAGGGGGCTTTGTACCCAGAGTGCTTCATCCTGCCAAGGACTGAGGTAGCAAATGTGATACTCCACTGGTTCTGCAGGGGGCTTTGTGCCCAGAGTGCTTCATCTTGCCAAGGACTGAGGTTGTGGATGTCTTTCTCAACTGGATCTGGAGGGGGCTTTGTGCCCAGAGTACTTCATCCTGCCAAGGACTGAGGTAGTGGATGTATCTCTCCACTGGTTCTGGAGGGGGCTTTGTGCCCAGAGTGCCTTATCCTGCCAAGGACTGAGGTAGTGGATGTGAATCTCCACTGGTTCTGGAGGGGGCTTTGTGCCCAGAGTGCTTCATCCTGCCAAGGACTCAGGTAGTGGATCTGACACTCCACTGACGGTGGGGCAACATGGAAGCTGTCCAGGCCCCTGGAACTGACCACCAGCCTCGTACGAATGACCACTGGGGATGGCAGCCATGTCTGCGGTGGTGCCACTAGTACAGGATGTGGCGTGGCCACTGGCAGTGCTGGCGGCGGGCTCAGTATCGGTGGTGCTTGCGGCGCTCATTGGGCAGCAGTGCTGGTTTGTGGCTCACGGAGCGTGCTGCTGGTGTCGGTGTCCTGAGCGGTGGTGCTGGTGGGGGGCTCACTGAGCTTGCTGCTGGTGTCGGTGTTCTAAGCGGCGGTGCTGGTGGCGGGCTCACTGAGCTTGCTGCTGGCGGCGGTGTCCTGAGCGGCAGTGCTGGTGGCGGCCTCACTGAGCTTGCTGCTGCTGAAGGGCACAGTGTCTAAGGTGCAGGTGAAAGGCACAGTATTCTGGATGCTGGTGGCGGTGCCGGTGGCGGTCTTGTCAGCCGAGCAGGTTGGCGGCGGCTTCCCTTTCTTTCTCTGGCCCTTCCCCACCTTGGATGGTGGCGCAGCTGTCTTGCCACTACCAACTGTTGTCTTGCCTGAGCCCTTGGAGGCAGGTGTTTTGGCCTTCTCCCTCCGGGCTGTGGGCAACTTCTTTTGTTTTGGAGGTGGGGGAATGTCCTTGGCCTCGCTCCTTGGGACACTGGCTGCCCTGCTGCTTGGTGCATTCAAGAAGCCGGTTACTGCTGGCACCACTGTTCCCGGTGATGTGGTGGCTGAGTTGCTAGGTTGGGACCTGGAAAGGTGGGCCCAAGGGGACGGAAGGGGTGGGGGAGGTGAAGGGAAGAGGACAAGGTTTGACAGGAAAAGTTTTTTAGAAACGCTGGGACAGGTAGATGGAGGGGGTTTGGGAGTGGAGGAAGAGTTAGTGGTTGTAGGAGGTGTTCGTTTGCTGACTTTGGGTGATGGTGCATGGGCTGGAGGCTGTCGTGAGGTGGATGGCTGTTGGGTGGGTGTGTGACTGCGTTTGTGTAGTTTGGGAGGAGGGTTAACAGACACACTGGGAGAGGACTCGGGATGTGTGAATAGTAGTGGGGGTGGTGAGTGCACTTGAGCGGTGTGTGGTGATTGGCGTGCTGGTGATGGAGGTAGTGACTGAAGATGTAGTGCATGCAGGTGTGAGTGGAGACGTGACAGGGAGGGAGGAGGGAGACGTGGAGGAGGGGGACACAGTGGAGGCAGTGGATGTTGGTATGTGTGCATGGGTAAGATGCTTGTGTGAGTGCCTGTGGGATGTGTGGTGTTTATGTTTGCCAGAGCTACCCTTGTGTGTTGAGGTGTGTGCATGCTGGTCTGATGGAGTGCTTGGGATAGGCTGAGGTACTAGGGATTGGGTCTGGGTGGAGGAAGTTGGAGGGGGGAGGCTGGACACAGGGACAATGGCTGTCATCAGTGCTGAGGCCAGAGTCTGAAATGCTCGCTGTTGGGCTGCCTGACCAGAATGAATGCCCTCCAGGTATGCATTTGTCTGTTGCAACTGCCTCTCTACACCCTGGATGGCATTCTAAATGGTAGACTGCCCAACAGTGACGGATCTGAGGAGGTCAATGGCATCTTCACTGAGGGCAGCAGGGCTGACTGGGGCAGGGGCTGAGGTGCCTGGGGCGAAGGAGATGTCCACCCTCCTGGGTGAGCGGCCACGGGGCACATGCTGAGGGGCTGCTGGGAGGGCTGTGCTGGTAGGGGGGGTGCCGGCTGTACCTGTAGATGCGGTGGGCACAGAGGGTCCCGCCACCGCAAGGGAGCTCCCATCAGAGGAGGAGTCAGTGTCGCAGGTCTCAGCTCCTGTCCCCGTGGTGGATCTCCCCTCGCCCTCCGTCCCACTGGTGAATTCTGAGTCCGTAGTCTTGCCCTCCAGGGCCATGTGGGATGCAGCTCCCTCCTGCCCTGGTGCCACAACTCCTCCGCCTGATGATGTTAATGCACACAAGAACAGGGAGACCACAAAGGGGGGGGGAAGAAAGTAGAAAGACATGTTCAGTGCATGCAATACCGCTACCATTGGTGGACACTACAGACACAGCAGCCCTCTGCACTACGCCATGCACTTTGAGTTCCCTAATTGATCACAGGGACACAGGGTACAAGGCTTATGCCCGATTGCTGCACACATGCAAATCACAGGAGCCTGACTAGGTGTAGATGGCTCTTACCACTGGTGAGGATGGAGTGCCACTGAGCCTGCCTCACAATGGGTCCTTGCCTACAAGGCTCGTCCTAGCCTAGGGGAACCCACAGCCAACACCCCCCACCCAGACACCTCCAATGCACGCTGAATCAGATGGATGTGAGTGTACTCACCCCCTTGTGGCTGCTGTGATGCCCTCAAGCGCCCATCCAACTCTGGATACGCCACCGCCAGGATCCGGAACATCGGGGGGGTCATGGTGCGACAGGCACCCCTCCCACATCGGGAGGCCATCCCCAGCTGGGCCTCCACTGACTTCTTGCTCCAGCGGCGAATGTTCTCCCATCTTTTCCGGCAGTGGGTGCTCTGTCTGTGGTGGACCCCCAGGGCCCAGACGTCCTTGGCGATGGCACGCCAAATATCCTTCTTCTGGTGGGCGCTGACCTACAGGAATAGTACAGGGGAAAAGGAAAAACAATAACCGTCTGGACCATCACAGTCATTGGCCCATTTTCCCACCCTTGCCCTAACGCACATCCACTCACTGTCGTTTCATGCACGACTCATTCTCCCCTATCTCCCATTCACACCACTCCAAACAGGCATTGCCCATACAGCATGCTCACAATGTAGTCACCTGTTTGTCTGGAGGACCGTAGAGTAGCGTGTACTGGGGTGGGGGGGACACCATCTACTAGTTTCTCCAACTCCTCCGATGTGAAGGCAGGGGCCCTTTCCCCAGACACTTGAGCCAGTGTCGCTTCCAGACTGCGGTCACAGCAGCACTTGCAGTGTAGGTCCTCTCCTGTTGAAGATCAGGTATCAAGTGAGTGAACAGACAGAAATTGTTGGTCAGGTCCGCAGTGGTACGTACTGTCACCGCCAGGGTATATCGTCATTGGCTCCTGGGACCCATAGGGTCCAATGTTAACCAATACAGGATTGTGCCGCGGTCTTAGACCGCCTACCGCGACGGTGTACAACGCAATCGCAGTTACCTCATATCCCATTGTCCAACATTACAGGTCAGGCAGCTGCCATTTCAGGGTGCCACATGGCATTAATTTTAAATGCGTCACACATATCTAGGCCTTGCATACACACTAAGACAGGCACATAGCAGATTGACAAATGTGTGCAATATAGTTGTTTATTTCGTAACTCAGTGTTGGCTGACCCTCTGATCGCTGCTCTCATCCATAGAGCACGTCCGCTGGGGCAGGTGAGGAGATGGCCCCATCCTCCTGTGTACAGACCGCTGGTGGACCTGTCGACAATAGAAGAGCAACATGTAATAGTCACTTACAGACTTGATTGTACCACAATCCATAAACTGTGTGCCCAGTTGGAGCAAGACCTGATGTCAGCTATCCACCATCCCACAGGAATCCCCCCTCTAGTGCAGGTCCTGTCAGTACTCCATTTCCTGGCAAGTGGGTCCTTTCAAACAACAGTGGCCATTGCATCAGGCATGTCCCAGCCAATGTTCTCTAACGTGTTGTCCAGAGTGCTGTCTGCCCTGCTGAAACACATGCACAGCTACATCGCTTTCCCTCAGGTGGAGGATTTGCCTACAGTGAAAGGTGACTTCTATGCCCTGGAACATACCACCAACATCATAGGTGCCATTGATGGGACACATGTGGCTTTGGTTCCCCCCCACAGGAGTGAACAGGTGTACAAAATCCAGAAGAGTTACCATTCAATGAATCTGCAGATGGTGTGTTTGGCCGACAAGTACATCTCCCATGTGAATGCCAAGTTTCCTGGCTCAGTGCATGACGCTTACAATCTGAGGAATAGCAGCATCCCTTATGTGATGGGGCAACTCCAGAGGTTGTGTGTGGCTATTAGGTGAGGACATGGACCCTATACAGTGTGAATAGTTGTCTGGGTCTGGGGTTGTCCTTAAGGGTTAGTGTGTGTCTAACAGTTGTCCCTCGACATTTGCAGGTGACTCTGGGTACCCCAACCTGTCATGGCTACTGACCCCAGTGAGGAATCCCAGGACAAGGGCAATGGAATGTTAAAATGAGGCACTTGGGCGAATTAGGAGGGTTATAGAGAGGACCTTCGGCCTTCTGAAGGCCAGGTTCAGGTGCCTCCATATGACAGGTGGTTTCCTATACTATTCACCAAAGAAGGTGTGCCAGATCATCGTGGCCTGCTGTATGCTGCACAACTTGGCTTTGCGATGACAGGTGCCTTTTCTGCAGGAGGATGGCCCTGAAGGAGGTGTTGTGGCAGCTGTGGAGCCTGTGGACAGTGAAAAAGAGGAGGCAGAAGAAGAGGACATAGACAACAGAAACACCGTGATCCATCAATACTTCCAGTGAGACACAGGTAAGAAGACATCACTGCCTCCTGCATCTGATAAAATTGTTCAACCTCTCATCTGTCTGTCACTTTCACCCAGTGTATGGACCCTGATTTGTCACTTTCTCTTTAGATTTCATGGATGTGGGTCCCACTGTGTGACCTCTGCTATGTTACCTCATGGACTAGAGCTGTGTGACATAGGTATGTTGACAATACAATGGACATTGCAGTTTCCCTCAGTTATTGCAAATACACAATTGTGAAAGCACAGACTGACTCCAGATTGTTTTGTGGTTTAAGGGTGTTTATTTAAGTGCTAAATAGTGGAGGGAGTTGTAAAATGGTCAGGGGTGATGGTGGAGGAATGTACATGGCAGAGTCCAGTCTATTAGTCTCACAGGTGTATTGTCAAAAGGGTCATAGGAAGTGGAGCTAGGGCAGTTTAAGGATGGACAGGGTGACAAAGTGGGACAGAAGGATGACAATCAGGGTGGTCTCATTTCTTGGCAGGGGTCTTGGCATTGTTCTCTGTCTTTGTCCTGGATCTCAGGGACCGCTTGCGGGGTGGTTTTCCATCTGCAGGGGGTGGGGTGCTGTTGTTGTGGTCTTGTGGCAGTGCCTCCTGTCCACTAGCGTTGGCGGAGGTGGTGGGCATTTTATCGTCCAGGCTAGTGTCAGGGGCCCCTTGTTGTGCCACAATGTCCCTCCTGGTGTTCACAAGGTCCTTCAGCACCCCTACAATGGTGTCCAGGGTGGTATTAATGGATTTGAGTTCCTCCCTGAACCCCAAATACTGTTCCTCCTGCAGCCACTGGGTCTCCTGAAACTTGGCCAGTACCGTTGCCATCGTCTCCTGGGAATGATGGTAGGCTCCCATGATATTTGAGAGGGCCTCGTGGAGAGTGGATTCCCTGGGCCTGTCCTCCCCCTGTCACACAGCAGCCCTCCCAGTTCCCCGGTTTTCCTGGGCCTCTGTCCCATGAACCGTGTGCCCACTACCACTGCCCCCAGGTCCCTGGTGTTGTTGGGGTGGTGGGTTAGCCTGGGTTCCCTGTAGTGGTGGACACACTGCTGCCTGACTTGTCCTGGGGACAGAGGTATGGGCCCGCTGGATGGGTGCTGTGCTGGTGTTTCCTGAGGGGGGACGCTCTGTGGTGGCCTGTGACTGTGTCAGGGGAACCGACTGTCCAGAGATCCCAGATGGGCCGGGCTGGTCATCTAGATCCAGTTGGACAGGGCTGCTGTCATCACTGTGGGCCTCTTCTGTGGGTGGAGTGGACATGTCTGGACCCTCCTGTCCGGTGACATTGGGTAGGGGTCCTGCAGGGGTGTAAAGGCATGATTATTGCATCTGTGTGTGCCATGGTGTGCAATGGGTGGGTGACCATGTACCCCAGTGCTTGCATTCCTGTGTAGGACCTTGTGTGCTAATTGTTTAGGGGTATGTGTGGGTATGTGTAGTGGACATGCATTGGTGATGGGCGTCCATGCTTTGTTGCTGCATGCAGGGGTTGGTGCTGGGATGTGTGGTTTGTGATAGTGGGACATATGTGAGGAGTTGGAGTGATGGGGGTGAGGGCGAGGGTGGGGGTATATGATAGCATGCAGGTAGGGTGGGGGATGAAGTAGTTAAAGATTTGATTTACCAGAGTCTATACCTCCTGATACTCCTGCAAGGCCCTCAGGATTTACCGCCAATGTTGAAATGAGGTCCTGTATTTGTAAAATATAGGCCCTCATTAAGACATTGGCGGTAAAAGCCGCTTACCGCCGTGCAGAAGACCGCCAACACACCGCCGCGGCAGCGGAATTCCGCCAGAGCTATTATGACCCACAGCTCGGAATCTGCCAAAATTCAGACACCCACACAAGTCCGCCAAACCAAAGGTCAGTGATAAACTGGCGAAAACAAATCCTCCACCGTCACGCCAACAGAAATACGCCCACACTATCACGACACATGAATCAACGCGGCGATCTTTCAACCATGGTATTCCACTGGCGGTACACACAGCTGCGCTCAAAATACACACACTCTTACAATACACTACCACATTGGACAATTCCAAATACACACACCTGATACACATATACACACACCACTCCCACACACCCATTACAATATAAAACACACACCCACATCACCCACAAACCCCTACGACCACAATTACTGAGAGAAGGCCAGAGAGAGACACCACAAACAACTACCAAGCATTCACAGGCACACAATACCATCACCCACAGAACTTCCACACACCTCACACAACACACCACTAAATATCACCCCACTTATCACTACACACACCACCCCACACATCACCCACACCACCCCATGGCACGGCAAAGACACCCCAGGTTCTCTGAGGAGGAGCTCAGGGTCATGGAGGAGGAAATCGTCCGGGTAGAACCACAGCTATTCGGACCACAGGTGCATCACACCTCCATAGGTAGGAAGATGGAGCTATGGCACAGAATAGTGGACAGGGTCAACGCAGTGGGACAGCACCTAAGAACACGGGATGACTTCAGGAAGAGGTGGAACGACCTACGGGGGAAGGTGCATTCGGTGGTCTCAAGACACCAACTTGCGGTTCAGCAGACTGGTGGCGGACAGGTCTTGGAGATTCTGCATCCTGAGGGCCTCGCAGGAGTAGATGGAGGAATGGACTCTGGTAAGTCAAAGCTTTACTATTACATCCCCCACCCTACCTGCATGCCATCACATACCCCCACCCTCACCCTCACCCCATCACTCCTACTCCTCACAAATGTCCCACTATTACAACCCACCCATCCCAACACCAAGCCCTGCATGCAACAACAAAGCATGGACACCCATCACCAAAGCATGGCCACTGCACATACCCATACACCCCCTAAACCACCAATACACAAGGTCCTACACAGGAATGCAAACACTGGGGTACAAGGTCACCCACCTATTGCACACCATGGCACACACAGATGTAATAAACATCCTTTTATACCCCTGCAGGACCCCTACCCAACGTCACCGGACAGGAGGGTCCACAAATGTCCACACCACCAACAGAAGAGGCCCACAGTGATGACAGCACCTCTGTCCAACTGGATCTATATGACCAGCCCGGCCCATCGGGGACCTCGGGACAGTCGGTTCCCCTCACACAGTCACAGGCCACTACAGACCTTCCCCCCTCTGGAAACACCAGCACAGCACCCACCCAGCGGGCCCATACCTCTGTCCCCAGGACACGTCAAACAGCAGTGTGTCTACCACTACAGGGAACCCCGGCTAACCCACCACCCCAACAACAACAGGGACCTGGGGGCAGTGGTAGTGGGCACCCGGTCCAGGGGACGGAGGCCCAGGAATACAGGGGAACTGGGAGGGCTGCTGTGCGACAGGGGGAGGGCAGGCCAAGGGAACCCACTCTCCACGAGGCCCTCTCCTCCATCATGTGAGCCTACCACCACTCCCAGGAGACAATGGCAACGTTACTGGCCAAGTTTCAGGAGACCCAGCGTCTGCAGGAGGAACAGTATTTGGGCTTCATGCAGGAACTCAGAGCCATCAATTCCACCCTGGGCACCATCGTCGGGGTTCTGAAGGAAGTACTTAACACCAGGAGGGACACTGTGGCACAAGGGGCCCCTGACACTAGCCTGGACGATGAACTGCCCACCACCTCTGCCAGCGCTAGTGGACAGGAGGCACCGCCACAGGACCACCACACCAGCACCCCACCCCCTGCAGAGGGAGAACCAACACGCAAATGGTCGCTGAGATCCAGGACAAAGACTGAGAACGATGCCAAGACCCCCACCAAGAAATGAGACCACTCTGAATGTCAGCTTACTGTCCCACTTTGTCACGCTGTCCATCCTCAAACTGCCCCAGCTCCACTTCCTATGCCCATTTGGGCGATGCACCTGTGAGACTAATAGACTGGACTCTGCCATGGACATTCCTCCACCATCACCCCTCATCATTTTACAACCCCCTCCAATATTGAGCACTTAAATAAACACACTTGAAGCACAAAACAATCTGGAGTCAGTCTGTGATTTCGAAATAGTGTATTAGCAATTACAGTGGCAAAATGTTCTTTCAATTGTAATGTGACACACATGTCACACAGCTCTAGTCCATGAGGAAACAAAGCAGATGTCACACTGTGGGACACACATCTGTGAAATAGTAAGGGAAAGTGACAACTCAGTGACCATACACTGGGTGAAAATGACAGACAGTAGAGAGGTAGTAGTGTTAAAGTACATGTAGTAGGTGGGTTTGTATTCTTTCCTGTGTCTCACTGGAAATATTGCAGGATCACTGAGTTCCTGTTGCCCATGTCCTCTTCATCTGCTTCCTCGTCTTCACTGTCCACAGGCTCCACAGCTACAACAACACCGCTATCTGGACCATCCTCCTGCAGAAAAGGCACCTGTCGTCGCAAAGCTAAGTTGTGAGGCATACAGCAGGCCACGATGATCTGGCACACCTTCTTTGGTGAGTAGAATAGAGATCCACCTGTCAAATGGAGGCAACTGAACCTGGCCTTCAGGAGGCCGAAGGTCCGCTCTATTATCCGCCGAGTTCGCCCATGTGCCACATTGTAGCGTTCCTCTGCCCTTGTCCTGGGATTCCTCACTGGGGTCAGTAGCCATGACAGGTTGGGGTAACCAGAGTCACCTGCAAATGGCGAGGGACAACTGTTAGACACACACTAACCTGTAGGGATATCCCCAGACCCAGACAACCATTCCCACTGACTTGTTTCCAGGTGCTCACCTATTAGCCACACACAGTGCATCTGGAGTTGACCCATCACATAAGGGATGCTGCTATTCCGCAGGATGTAGGCGTCATGCACTGAGCCAGGGAACTTGGCATTAACATGGGAGATGTACTGGTCTGCCAAACACACCATTTGCACATTCATGGAATGATAACTCTTCTGGTTTCTGTACACCTGTTCACTCCTGCGGGGGGTACCAAAGCCACATGGGTCTCATCAATGGCACCTATGATGCTGGGAATATGTCCCAGGGCATAGAAGTCTCCTTTCACTGTAGGCAAATCCTCCACCTGAGGGAAAACGATGTAGCTCTGCATGTGTTTCAGCAGGGCAGACAACACTCTGGACAACACGTTGGAAAACATAGGCTGGGGCATCCCTGATGCTATGGCCACTGTTGTTTGAAATGACCCACTTGCAAGGAAATGGACTACTGGCAGCACCTGCACTTGAGGGGGGATTCCTGTGTGATGGCAGATAGCTGACATCAGGTCTGGCTCCAGCTGGGCACACAGTTCCTGGATTGTGGCACGGTCAAGCCAGTAGGTGATGATCACATGTCTTTCCTCCATTGTCGACAGGTCCACCAGAGGTCTGTACACTGGAGGAGGCCGCCATCTCCTCACATGTCCCAGCGGACGGTGCCTATGAAGGACAACAGCGAGCATAGAGTCAAACAACTCAGAGGTACGTACCCACAGCTTACACTGAACACGAATCATAATCCGAAAATGGGCCTGTATGTGTGTTGAGGCTAGGCCTAGATATGTGTGACGCAGTTAAAAATTAAGCCATGTGGATCCCTGAAATGGCGGCTGCCTTACCTCTAAAGTGGGACAATGGGATGTGAGGTAACTGCGCTGGCGTTGTACACCGTCGCAGTAGGTGGTCTAAGACCGCGGCGCAATGCTGCATTGGTTAACATTGGACCCTATGGGTCCCAGGAGCCAATGACGGTGTATGCCGGCCGTGACGGTACGCACCGCCGCGGACGTGACCGCCATTTTCTATCTGTTCAATCACTCGATACCTGATCTTTGACAGGAGAGGACCTACACTGCAAGTGCTGCTGTGACCTCGGTCTGGAAGAGACAATGGCTTGTGCGTCTGGGGAAAGGGCCCCTACCTTCACATCGGAGGAGTTGGAGAAACTCATGGATGTGGTCCTCCCCCCTCACGAGCTACTCTACGGTCTTCCAGACAAACAGGTAAATACACTGGGAGCATGCTGAATGAGCTATGCCTGTGTGGAGTGGGATGGATAAAAGATGGGGGGGAAGATTGAGGCGTGCATGAAACAACGGTGAGTGCATGTGCATCATGGCAAGGGTAGGGATGGGGGCCAATGACTGTGACGCTGCATTTGGTCATAACTTTTCTTTTCCCCCTGTACAATTCATGTAGGTCAGCGCCCACCAGAAAAAAAGTATTTGGCGTGTCATCGCCAATGACGTCCGGATCCTGGGGGTCTACCACCGACGGAGCACCCACTGCCGTAAGAGATGGGAGGACATTCACCGCTGGAGCAAGAAGACGGCGAAGGCCCAGCTGGGGATGGCCTCCCAACGTGGGAGGAGTGCCCGTTGCACCGTGACCCCCCTGATATTCAGGATCCTGGCGGTGGCATACCCGGAGTTGGATGGGCGCTTGGGGCATCACAGCAGCCACAAGGGGGTGAGTTCACTCTCATTCTGCTGATTTTGCGTGCAGTGGAGGTGTCTGGGTGGGTGAGGTGGGCTGTGGGTTTCCCTAGGCCAGGGCGAGTTTAGTATGCAAGGTCCCCTTGTTCTGGCAGACTCTGAGGCACCCCACCCCACCTGTGTACAGTGCCAATTACACCTATTCAGGCTCCTGTGTGATCCATGTGTGCATATGTCGGCCATAGCCTTGTAGGCCATGTCCCAGGGATTGAACAGTGGAGGCCAAGTGCGCGGCGTAGTGCAGGGGGCTTCTGTGTCTGTCGTGTCCGCCAATGGTAGCGGTAATGCATGCACTCAACATTTCTTTCTTCTGTCGTTTTCCCCCCTTTTTGTGGTCTCCCTGTTCTTGTGTGCATTAGCATCATCAGGCGGAGGAGCAGTGGCACTGGAGCAGGAGGGAGCTGCATCCTACATGGCTCTGGAGGGCGAGACAACGGACTCGGTGTACACCAGTGGGACGGAGGGCAAGGGGAGCTCAACGGCGGGGATAGGAGCTGACACCAGTGACACGGAATCGTCCATTGATGGGAGCTCCCTTGTGGTGCGGCAACATGTGTGCCCCCACATCTACAGGTACAGCCGCCACCTCCCCTACCAGCACCGCCCTCCCAGCAGCCCATCAGCCTTTGCCCCGTGCCTGCTCACTCAGGAGGGCGGCATCACCTTCGCCCCAGGCACCTCAGGCCCTGCCCCTGTCACGACTGCTGCCCTCAGTGATGAGGCCATTGACCTCCTCAGGTCACTCACTGTTGGGCAGTCTACCATTTTGAATGCCATCCACGGTGTAGAAAGGTAGTTGCAACAAACAAATGCATTCCTGGAGGTGCATTCATTCTGGTCAGGCTGCCCTTCAGCGAGCTTTTCAGACTCTGGCCTCAGTACTGATGGCAGCCATTGTCCCTGTGTCTAGCCTCCCCCCTCCAACTTCCTCCACCCAGACCCAATCCCCTCTACCTCAGCATATCCCAAGCACACCTTCAGACCAGCATGCACACACCTCAACACACAAGGGAAGCTCAGGCAAACATAAGCACCACACATCCCACAGGCACTCACGCAAGCATCACACACATGCAAACACACCAACATCCACTGCCTCCACTGTGTCCCCCTCCTCCTCGTCTACCTCCTCCCTCCCAGTCTCGTCTCTACTCACACCTGCATGCACTACATCTACAGTCACTACTGCCATCACCAGCACACACACCACCACACCCCGCTCACGTGCAATCACCACCCCCACTGCCATTCACACGTCCCCTGTGTCATCTCCCAGTGTGTCTGTGACGCCACCTCCCAAGATACACAAACGCAGGCACACAACCACCCAACAGCCATCCACCTCATGACAGCCTCCAGCACATGCACCTTCACCCAAAGTCAGCAAACGAACACCTCCTACAACCACAACCTCTTCCTCCACTCCCAAACCCCCTCCAGCTACCCGTCCCAGTGTTTCCAAAAAACCTTTCCTTTCCAACCTTGACCTCTTTCCCACACCTCCCCCACCCCGTCCGTCTCCTAGGGCCCGACTCTCCAGGTCCCAACCTAGCAACTCAGCCACAACATCTCCGGGACCAGTGGTGCCTGTAGTCACCGGAATCTGGAGTGCACCGGCCACCAGGGCAGACAGTGTGGCACGGAGCCACAGCACAGATAGTCCCCCACCTGTGAAGCATCAAAAGTTGGCCAGTGCCCGGCGGGGGAGGGGGAAGACTCCAGCCACCAAAGCCGCTCCCAGGGGTACAGGTTGGAGTGTGGAGTCAGCTGCGACACCTTCCAAGGTGGGGAAGGCCCACAAGAAAGTCAGCAGGTCTGGGAAGAGCAGCACGGCGGAGAAGACCGCCATCATCCCCGCTGCCCAGGTGGCCACAGCCATTATCCCCGCTGCCCAGGAGGCCACCGCCAGAACCTGCCCTGCTGCCCAGTAGGCCACCACCATCATCCCCGCTGCCCAGGAGGCCACCGCCAGCACCTGCCCTGCTGCCCAGGAGGCCACCGCCATCAGCCCCGCCTCCCAGGAGGCCACCGCCAACACCTGCCCTGCTGCCCAGGAGGCCACCGCCACAAGCCCCGCTGGGCCAGAGAGGACCACCAGCACCAGTCCCGCTGGGCCAGACAGGACTGCCAGCACCAGCTCTGCTGGGCCAGACAGGAACACCAGCACCAGCCCCGCTGGGCCAGACAGGACCGCCAGTTCCAGCCCCGCTGGGCCAGAGAGGACCGCCAGCACCAACCCCGCTGGGCCAGAGAGGATCGCCAGCACCAGCCCCGCTGGGCCATGAAGGTCTGCCAGCAGCTGAGTCACTGCAAACGACCCCTCCGCAACAAGCACCGCTGAACAGGGCACCACCACAACAAGCACCGCTGAACAGGGCACTGCTGCCACAAGCACCGCTGAACAGGGCACCGCCGCAACAAGCACCGCTGAACAGGGCACCGCTGTCACAAGCCCCGCTGAACAGGGCACCGCTGCCACAAGCACCGCTGAACAGGGCACAGCAGCAACAAGCACCGCTGAACAGGGCACCGCCGCCACAAGCACTGCTGAACAGGGCACCGCCACCAAAAGCACCGCTGAACAGGGCACCGCCGCAACAAGCACCGCTGGCCCATGAGCACCAAGGGCACTGATGCTACTGAGTCCGTCACGAACAGGATGAAGCACTCTGGGCACCAAGCCCCCTCCAGAACCAGTGGAGAGATCCATACACTACCTCAGTCCTTGGCAGGATGAAGCACTCTGGGCACCAAGCCCCCTCCAGAGCCAGTGGAGAGATCCATCCACTGCCTCAGTCCTTGGCAGGATGAAGCACTCTGGGCACCAAGCCCCCTCCAGAGCCAGTGGAGAGATACATCCACTACCTCAGTCCTTGGCAGGATGAAGCACTCTGGGCACCAAGCCCCCTCCAGAACCAGTGGAGACTGTCTTCCACTTGAGAGACTGTGGCTTTGCACTCCCCAGGATTGAACAGTGGGCAACCCACCCACTGTAGAGACTTGAGAGACTGTGGCTTTGCACTCCCCAGGATTGAACAGTGGGCAACCCACCCACTGTAGAGACTTGAGAGACTGGGGCTTTGCACTCCCCAGAATTGAACAGTGGGCAACCCACCCACTGTAGAGACTTGAGAGACTGTGGCTTTGCACTCCCCAGGATTGAACAGTGGGAAAACCACCCACTGTAGAGACTTGAGAGACTGTGGCTTTCCACTCCCCAGGATTGAACAGTGGGCAACCCACCCACTGTAGAGACTTGAGAGTCTGTGGCTTTGCACTCCCCAGGATAAAGCAGTGGGCAACCCACCCACTGTAGAGACTTGAGAGACTGTGGCTTTGCACTCCCCAGAATTGAACAGTGGGCATTTGGCCCCCTTGTGGATTTGGCGTCGTGCACTCAACGGGCTGAGGTGCCCCCCCTTTCCCTCCCCCTGAGGTGCCTGTTTTATTGCTATCTGATGCCCCTACAGTGTTCTCTCCGTCATGGTCGGGGATCTTGTGTGGGCCTCGCCCATACCGTGTGGGCCCAGTGTTCCAAGGACTTCAATGGAGCACACCCTGGACTAATATTCTTGGTGTATATTTTGTTTACAGTGTATATATGTATATTTTTGGGTACTGCATTTTCATATACTACAATGGCTACACTAATTTTCTTGGGTCTTTGCATTCTTCTGGGGGGGTTGGGGGGTGTAACTATAATGTATCAATATGTATTAGTGTGTGTGTTGTCGTGGGTGAGGGTGGGGGTGTTGCATATTGCGTGTGTGTGTCCCTGTTTTTTCCCTCCCCCCTCCCCTGTGTCGTAGGTGCAGTACTCACCATGGTTTTCACCACCGGCGTTCGGTAGAGGAGCAAGAAGATAAGGGCAGGGAAAATGTGCAGCTCTAGTTCCATGGCGTCCTGGTTCCTCGTGGGGTGTGTAGAGGTGAGCGTTTTCCCTTCGAAGTCCTGTTTCAGCCGTGTTTTTGTTCGCGGTGAATCCACCCCGGAAAAGGTGGCAGATTGGTAGGTTGTGATACTGTGGACGGTACATTGTCCTCCGCCTGTCGGTTGGTGGTGACCGCCGCTGTGTTTGTTTGTACCGCCGTGGCGGTCGGAGTGTTAAAGTGGCTGTCTTTGTTGGCGGTTTCCGCCACGGTCGTACTTCCAATTTTTTTAGCGCCAGCCTGTTGGCGGTCTTACCGCCGCTTTAACACCGTCCGCCAGGGTTGTAATGACCACCATAGTGTATTATAATGTAATTTTTATTTTTTAACACATTTACTTCTTTTTTATCTATTTTGGTACACAGTACCAGAAAGTACAGCAGTACTCTGTACATATTTTTTAAATATATATAGAAACTTACAAATATTTTTCCCTACCTATTACCACTTTACTAAAGTGGTAATACTTAGGGGACAACTACCAAACCTAATATTTCTCTAAAGGCATAACACAGAACACAGCCAAACTGCACCTAAAACAAAATGGCTGCCATTTACTTTTGTAAAGGCAGTTAATAAGCAATCACCTAGTGACTTGTCATCGTTATGTACCATGGTACTTCTGCAATATACCACAAATTGCTGCGACACTGGCTCAAAGTCTAAATACCGGCAAGCAGCCACCCAGAGGTAGCCAATCCCATGGCGCATATGGGCTTTTCCTGAATGTGGAATGGTGTTAGATGCAGAGCCTGTGTGGCATCTGCGTGGCCTCCCTGCTCAACCCTTAAAGGCATTCAGAACCCCATCCCGAGGGCTATATTTTGTTTTTTAGATGGGATGGGTGCCATGTGGCCCCCCTCCCCTGACATATTAGGCCCTGGAGACCCCAACACCCATGGCTTTGTTTATTTTTTAAAGGGGGGGCATGTGGCTTACCTCTCTGAACCTTCATAAGCCCCGAGCAACACATTCCCCAGGGCCTTATGTATTTTAAAGGGGAGAGGGCCTCCGTGAGCCTATTTTGGCCCGGGGACCCCATCTCCCGGGGTCACTTCACTAAATAGATGGTTGCCCAGGGGTCTACCCAGGGAACCCACTATGAACACTTTGGGGGCTGTGGGGGGGAGTCTCAGGGCCTCTGCGGCCCCAGTCATCTCCCCTCATTCTGTGGGAGCCAACATTGCTCCCACCTGAAGGGAGCAGCTATTCGTACACCAAATGAGAAAAAGGGCTCTTTCTGTAGCAAGAGCTACCTTTCTGCCAAATCTGCTATAATTCTGTCCAGTGGTATTGGCACTATTGCTGTTCAAATCCCTATGGAAAAATGAATGGGGAAAACCAGTTTTGAGACCCTAATTTTCCTCGGTCCCTGCTTGATGGATCACCCTGAAACTTTCCAGTCAGCAGATGAACTGAGCGTTGCATTTTCTTTGAAAATTTCGTGAAGATTCATCAAACGGTTCCAAAGTCTTAGCAAAACATAAAACGCTTTTTCTATAGAAACTTGGTCCTAACTGTAACTACCTGTTGGCGACTGTTACTAGGTAATATATATATGTATATATATATATATATATATATATATATATATATATATATATATATATATATATATATATATATATATATATATTGTATTGTATTGTAATAATATATATATAGCACTTACTACCGCTGACATAGCATCAAATCGCTTTTCAGCAAATAGCACGCTACTTCGAAACCCAAGAGGAATTAGTGTGGATTAGTATAGGGAAATATGAGTACAGTTTTAGTATTATTATGAGTTAATATGAGCAGAAGATATGTGAGTTTGTTAGTTGGATTGATTGGAGTAATGGAGGGATAGAGGAGGGAAGAATCCAGAAGTGTTAATTGGGAGTTTATAGTAATAGGATGTGGCTTTGGATGAGTAAAGGAGAAATTGAGGAGGTAAGAGTCTGAGGAAAGGGTTAGGCAGATCATAGTAGCAGGAGTGGTTTTGGATGAGTCAAAGGTGAGATGAATGAGGGGGAATTTAGTAGGGTTGTTTGGGAGATCATGGTAGTAAACTGAAGTTTGGGTGAGCTAGATGTGGAAGAAGAGGGAAGAGCTTAGGCAGGGTTATTTTGGAGATGAAAGTAGTAGAGTGGATTTGGGATGAGTCAGAGTGGGTGGGGATGGAGGATAGACTGACAGAGGCATGACATACTGTAATGGGTAGACATAGTAAAGCTTACAAACGAGTACATTTATATTATTGGTTTTATTTATAATGTTATGTACAGTTTTCTCATCAATAATTTTACTGTAAATGTTGCAGTGATATCATCAACGATGTCATACAAGATGTCCTGAGTAATGCAATGTTTGCGGTAAGAAGCAGTGCATGACAAGGGCACGAATTATTACCTAGGGCACAAGTTTCTGTTTCTTGAGATAAGTATAACTGCTGAATTTCTATTGTTTGGTGTGTGTAAATTCTGAACCAAACTATAACGTCCCTGTAACCTTGTATTTTTTAGTGAATTTCTAAGGTTTTTTAAATGCTAATTCATAAATAAAACATCCCGGTAACCTTTGTTTTTTTTGTAAATTTCCAAAGTTTTTTTGAGATTATGGTAATACAACAAAAATGTCATCCTTGGTTAGACTTTCGACTTGATTTAGATCTTGTTGGAGGGTAATACTCCTTCACAAATATAACTGATATCCCATCCTCCTTATTACAATCCCATGATATCCTATGGAGATCATAATTCATATTGCTGTGCAATATCATATTCCCTTAAAAACTGATTTTCGTGATAAGCCAGGGTTGTCGTCAGTGATTCTCTGGAAGTTCCCAGTGGTGTAGAACCAATGAGCACATTTCAGTTTTGCAGTATATGAAGCCAGATTTTCCGATGGGGAATTGTTCCAGAAAAGATGCAGCAGGCTGCTGATGATATTTTAGTGTGTCTTAATCTCTGTAGTCTTTTCTTATATATCATAGTCAGAGCCTTGTCATTTGCAATTGCTTTCTTTTCTGGTGGGCTCACGTATTTATCCTGAGGTCTCACACGTCAAATGCACCTGTTGGATTTATATGTGGATGAAACTCTAGTCACAGCTTTTCATTATCTTTGCAGTTCATGGTATTTGCCTTTGTGAGAGTAGTGATGCTAGTGATTGTGTTTTAATGGTCTAGAAGTGCAACCATGATGATGTGCTGAAACCTGTGTTTTATTTGGTGATGATATGGCTGTAGGAATTTAGGGAAACACTGATCCTTTGATTTGTGTGATCATTTGTTTGTAGATTTCATTTGTGCCACTTTTTACATTTGATGAGTGTTCTGGTCTAATATACTCTATTTTCATATATTGTCCTTGCGAATGACTTAGGTCCTGATTTAGATATTGGAGGATAGGTTACTCTGTCACAAGGGTGAGGAATATCCCATCCGCCGAAATCTACATCCCGTAGGATAAAATGGGATTTGGATTTTGGTGGGCAGGAAACCTGTCACCATTGTGACAGAGTAACCTGTCCATCAATATCTAAATCAGGCCCTTAGTGTGTGTGCATTTTTGGACATTAGACCCGAAAAAAAAAAATTGCACATTTTTCATGTGTGAGTTTACAGCGTAGTCAAGAGTAGTAGGGGTTAGTTTCATACAATTTTGCTTTGATTGACGGACATAGTCATTCAAGCATGTTTTTTCCTTTGTGAGATTTAGGCTTCTGTTTGAGTGGGTGAAGACTGTGTAATGGGCAAGGTCTTTCGAAGGAGAGAGGTGCAAAAACACCATTCTCACAAATTTGTAAGGGATAAAAGGCCACTTTAATAGAACAGGTCTGGCAATAAGTGAACACAACCTTGCCTGTAGGCCTTACAAACTACTGCGCCTCACTAAACATTACAAATACTCCTACACACTCAACCCCTCCCTTCAATAAAGTTTACTCCCATAATGACCCCTCCAATCCCAACGTTGTTCCCAAATGTCAAACTCATCTGCCCCGTTCTCCACCTCTGTAGTTACCCTTGTCCCTTTATCCTTTTGGTACTTACTCAATATCCCTGGCCTCTCACTGGTCTGCTTTCGTACCACCCTCCCATGTAATAATAAATGGCTTTTTACCCGCCAACGAGGAAAACCCAAATGGGTTTTCCTGCCCCTCCCCAAAAACCTGTATTTTCCCTAAGTGAACACCTAATCCCACAAACTTTCATCAGGACGATCAGCAATCCTTAAGCATAGTTCTAGTAAGGAAAACTCATTACCAAAAAAGGACAAGTCGACCCAGTCTTGTCTGAACAGGGAAACGTCATCCTGTACAATCTCCTTGTGCACTAAAACTGAAATATCAAGCCTAGCATCTCTCTGTTAACCTTCTTCCTCTGACTCTTAATGGACCTAAGACTTCTTACTCCCCTCCTACATGTCAAAAGCACAAATTCTGTCCACAGAATTTATGTGCTGGCCCATTTCTCCCTGATCCATAACAAACTGACTTTCATTGCTTTCAGTAAACCTATCCCTGACAAAGACACCAAACTGTTTTCACCCAAGTGAACCACCAACAAATCTGGACACCATCCTGTAGTTATTATCTTAGATAGAGCATCCAACTATTTGCCCCATCGCGTGCCACTCTTCCCTGCCCACCAAAAGAATACCCAAGCTCCATCCAAACAAAGTTGATAACCAAAATGTTTCTTTTTAGCTTCCTTTGCAGCCCAGCAAATGAATGAATGCCCAACTATCCAAACTGTAGAACTTTATCTTTCTGGACTCACCACACAACTTGAAATGAAAAATGAAAAGAAATTCACCTCAAGTTCTTGTCCAGAATTGCAATACCATTCGCTCTTTCATTGCAAACATCCAGCAAGTTTGACCTAACGTATCGCTTGAAACATTGTGACTTCCACCGTCCCAAATGCATAATTTCACCATCTGAAGAACCCAATCACTTAGCTTCAGTCACCACTCCTATATGAAAAGCATTTGTTTCATATTCCTTTGTTGGAATCCCCAATTTACCAAGTGCTTTTCTCAGGAGCGATAATACCTGAAAATAATGCAATGGGGACCCATCTTCATGCACAATCACATAACTCATATCAGCTGGCAAATTATATGCAAAAGAGAACCAGCAAGACACTGGACATGATGGGGGAGCTGCAGGATGCATCAGTATTTCCCTTCCTTTACCGAACTGGTTTGTTTTGGATGTAACCAACCAAATTCTTATCCTCTCAGCCCTAGCCCTCACATTGGAAATCAATTAACCATCTTGTCTCTTTTGGCCCAACAGTTCAGATATATGGAAAGCACCATGAAACAACCAGGACATGCAAAGAGAGAAAAGTGCAATCTCCCATGGATAGAAACAAATATCCTGCAAAACATACAAAACAGTTCCCAACAGCTTACTTGAAATAGACCTTCATCTGTCACTCCTTATCCCTTCCTCCCTAGCCCAACCAGCTATGATTCTTAGGCTCGTATTCCCATAAGTACTTATCAAAAAAGGGGATACCGGACATTTTATCTAGAAGAGTCGCCGCCTTAAACCCTGCAACAATTTGACTCATTAAGAAATGTACTGCATCCTCTCTTCTGTACCATAATGACATCGGACCAGCTACCCTCCTAGAAGCACCTATTTCAATGAATTCAGACCAAACCTGAGCATAACACTGATGGGTAGTCTGTGCAACCGATTGTTGAATCAAAGTAAAAATCCTCATTCTCCGAGAGCCCATAGCTCCTGTGGTATTGCTGTCTTCCGCGCATCCGGTCCTGGAGCAAGCCCATGGAATCTCTGCCACTGTGAATGAGATAGGGCCTCAGTGATATCATTACTGACCTCCAGGATGTAACAAGCCTTAAACAAAATATTTGGCTTCCTGCTGCTTTGGATAGAACTGAAACCAACAGTTCAAAATATGAAACCTAATAGGGGTAGGACCCTTTTCCAACCACCTGTTGAATCTGACCCTTTTCTCTAACCCCTTCTCCACCTGGTTTACCTTGCCATCCCCAATGGGTGTTTCAGCAGCCCTTGGGGCACCATCATGCCCAGGTAAAGGGCATGCCCGCTTCCCCCTCGTGCTCTTCTGTTTGCACTTTTTGGGCTTTTCTGGCAAACCGCACACCAATACAGCTGTGGCCATACCTCCTGCAGACACCTGTTTTGGGTGCTTTAGACCCCCCCTTGCCTGTTCTAAAATCCCTTCTTGAAGCAGGTTCTACCTCCCTTCCTCCTGCAGCACTTTCAGTGCCTGCACTACCCTGCTAGCGGATGTCATTTCGTCCTTTACTACTACCACAATACACTTGATGCAGAATAAACGTCTCCGGCCTCCCACTATCCCAATGATGGCCATGAAAAGCACGCCCTACTCCTGGGTGTGACAGCGGCCAAACAGGCCACCCACAAGCAGGACTTCTCTTGAAAACCCTCCCTTATTTCCCACCCACTACCTCAAATACACCAATCAGCCCACCCAGAGTGTGGTGGAGTGCACCATAACACCTTATTAGCCCGGGGGGGAGACTGGGTTAGCCCGACTCTCCCCAAGTCCCCATCCTGTTTATTCGATATGAGGTCCTTTTTCAGTGCGTGATTGCTGTTGATTTTGTTACTATGCTTGGATGGGCAATTTTTTTATCATCATTTTTGGCAAATGCAACTTAATTTGACTTAATTTATGTAGTCTAGTGCTCAAAAACCAATATATTGCAAAGGAATCCAGTAGAAACAACTTGTGGCAGGTGAGATGGAATTTTCAAAAGGATAATCAGAAATGTAGGCATAATTATGAGACCACATATATTTATTTGACATTATAAAATTTGAAACTAGGTTCTTGTTCCGTGTTCTTCCAGTCCTGTCTTTCCTTCTTATCATGTGCTTTAGTACACTCTTCTTGTTTTTCTCTCCATTAGCTTATTTCCCTGCCTTGATTCTCAAACACTGAAAGAAAGGACTCCATTTACGTGTCCCCTTCAGAAGCATGGATCATACCCTTCGGTTCTGTTTTCGGCTTAGTTTCTTTGCCCTTTCAAAAGGATAAGAGCACGTGAAAGTGTTCTTTTAGGCCCTTGTCCACAATCCCATTTCTAATAAATAAACACAGAAACAAAACACAATAAAATAGGAACAGTGAAAAAAGAAGCACCGCTCAGACAGACACGAATAATGTCAGCGCAGTCACCTGTGGAAATAGAATTACATTCTGAGTGCCTTCTTAAAAGGGATCTGGCTCTGCGTTCGAACTGGCAAGGGTTTTCAACTTTGAGAGCGCTGCAGCCAACCTCCAGCAAAGGCGACATTGCTCTGGGAACCCGTGAGACAATTTTCGACATGCGTGATCGGTCTAAGGGGTTTCTAGTACAGAGCAAGGAAACATAAGGCCGAATCTAAATCTGAAATTTGTCCAGGTATTGTTACTGTTGCAAACCTCAGCTTCACTTGGTAATTAACTATATGTTGCAGAAATTAACACTGATGAAAATAGATGGTTGCAATACTCGTAGTGGCATAAACAGGTTATTTGATGGGATGAGAACATTTCTATCAGAACATACGCATTCCAGCCTTGTATATCTGATTAGCCAACTCGTAAACAAACGCAGGAGACCATGCTTGTTTTCTAAAAAGAAATGTCATGCAAATTTGCGAATCCTCCACAATTTTTGCCACCAACATTTTAAAATTGGGACCTCGGAAACTGAAGGTAAGGGTGTGTGTGTGTGATCTTTTTAAATGAATGTTTGGTGCGTGCAGGTATGTTTGAATGTTGATGAGTGTTGTTAATGGATGTGCGTGCGTGTATGTGAAAGAATGTGTGAGTGTGCTTCCCGGCTGCCCCCCTAAAATTGCCGCTCGCCACTGGCTGGCAGCCAATCAGATAGCAGCATGGGGCTCTAAGGAGGATCCACGAACCTAGTTATTCATATTTCTTTTTCCTTTTCCTTTACTATCTCCGAAATTACTAAACTGATTTTACAGCAAATAGCAAGCAGGCCTTTTTCGTTGCCAAGAGCTACCTTTTTGCCAAATTTGGTATTATTCCTTCCAGCAGTTTCGAAATCCCTAATGGAAAGAGCATTGGGAAAAAGCGCTCTGGGACCACCCTTTTTTTTCAGCCCCTGCTTAACGAATTTCCCCGAAACTTACAAGATGGCAGCTGAACTAAGTATCATAATAGTTTTGAAAATTTTGTGAAGATTCATCAAACAACGGCAAAGTTATTGGCAAAACAAAAAACACTTTTCCAATAGAAACTGGAACTTGATTTAGAGTTTGGAGGATAGGGTGACTCTGTCACAAATGTGATGGATATCCCATCTGCTATATTACGATCCCAAAGCGATTTTCCAATGGAAAGTAGGTCCTTACTACAACTACCTACTGCCGACTTTGCACATACTTGCGTGTTTCCATACAGACATTCCTACATATACATATATATATATATGTTTGTCAAACAAAGTGGTCTAAAAGTTGCTGGGCGGCGCACTCCCCTGCCGGTGCCCAGTGACGGAGAGGACCAGTCTCGTAAAGTATAAACAACAAAGAGGTTTTCACCGCACTCCACGAAGTCTCAATAGTGCAATTTATTTCAAAATAACAACCACCAACGCATTTCAACTCCCCATGGAGTCTTGTATATATATATATATATATCTATATATATATATACATTCACTGAAAAAAAACTAATGTTAAAGTAACCTTATTGTAAGTTGAATTTCACAGTGAAAGTGTTAAGGTTTTGAAGCGAATAATCCATAGAAATTCACAAGTTTTAATATGCAGCTCTAACTATACCTTGCGCCTCTGCCACACATATCACATCACTCTTGACATCTTCTATGACATCATTTGTGACATCATGGATGATATCTCAAATGACATTATTGAAGATATTATTAAACCATCTTATTATTGTTGTTGTTGTTGTTCTTCTTCTTCTTCTTCTTCTTATTATTATTATTATTATTATTATTATTATTATCATTATTATTATTTATTATTATTATTATTGTTAGAAAAAGTTCCATCATTATAGAGGTGTTATCTTGGTAGGTCACATAATAACAATGGAACTTAACTTTAACCCCTTCGTTGCCAGGTCTTTTCCCCCTCAGGTGGCAGGCCTTTTTTTGTCCATTTGGGGCAGTTTGCGCTTAGACCCTCATAACTTTTTGTCCACATAGGCTACCCACGCCAAATGTGCGCTCTTTTGTCCAACATCCTAGGGATTCTAGAGGTATCCAGAGTTTGTGGGTTCCCCTGGAGGAGACCAAGAAATTAGCCAAAATACATCAAAAAGTTTGTTTTTATCAAAAAATGGGGAAAAAGTGTTGCAGAAGAAGGCTTGTGTTTTTTTCCCTGAAAATGGCATGAACAAAGGGTTTGTGGTGCTAAAATCACCATCTTCCCAGCTTTCAGGAACAGGCAGACCTCAATCGAAAAACCACATTTTTCAACATAATTTTGGCATTTTACGGGGACATACCCCATTTTTACTATATTTTGTTCTTTTTGCCTCCTTCCAGTTAGTGACACAGATGGGTGTGAAACCAATGCTGGATCCCGGAAAGCTAAACATTTCTGAAAAGTAGACAAAATGCTGAATTTAGCAAGAGGACATTTGTATAGATCCTGCAAGGTTTTTCTTACAGAAAATAACAGCTGAAATAAAAAATATTGAAATTGAGGTAAAAAAAACTGCCATTTATCTCCACGTTTTACTCTGTAACTTTTTCCTTCCATGTCAGATTTTCAAAAGCAATATACCATTAATTCTGCTGGACCCTTCTGGTTGCGGGGATATATAGGGCTTGTAGGTTCATTAAGTACCCTAGGTACCCAGAGCCAATAAATGAACTGCACCTGGCAATGGGTTTTCATTTTATACCAGGTATACAGCAATTAATTTGCTGAAATATAAAGAGTGAAAAATAGGTATCAAGGAAACGCTTGTATTTCCAAAATGGGCACAAGATGAGGTGTTGGGAAGCAGTGGTTATTTGCACATCTCTGAATTCTGGGGTCCCCATATTAGCTTGTGAATTACAGGGCATTTCTCAAATAGACTTATTTTTTACACACTGTGTTACATTTGGAAGGAATAAATGTAGAGAAAGACAAGGGGCAATAAAACCTGTTCTTCTATTCTGTGTTCCCCCCAGTCTCCTGAAATGGTACCTCACTTGTATGCGTAGGCCTAGTGCCCACGACAGAAAATGCATCATGGACACATCACATTTTTACATTGAAATGTGACGGGTTTTTTGCAACGTGCCTAGCTGTGGATGTTGGTCTCTAGCTCAGCCGGCACCTGGGGAAACCTACCAAACCTGTGCATTTTTTTTTAAACTAGCCACCTAGTGGAATACAGGAATGGGTGACTTGTGGGGCTCTCACGAGGTTCTAGTACCCAGAGTCCTTTGCAAACCTCACAAATTGGCAAAAAACACTTTTTCCTCATATTTCGGTGACAGAAAGTTCTAAAATCTGAGAGGAGCCACAAATTTCCTTCTATCCAGCATTCCCCGAAGTCTCCCAATAAAAATGGTAGCTCACTTGTGTGGGTAAGCCTAGTGCCTGCAACAGGAAATGCCCCAAAACCAACATGGACACATCACATTTTCCCAAAGAAAACAGACCTTTTTGCAAAGTGCTTAGCTGTGGATTTTGGCCTCTATCTCAGCCGGCACCTAGAGAAACCTACCAAACCTATGCATTTTTTAAAACTATACATCTAGGAGAATCCAAGATAGGGTGACTTGTGGGGCTCTTACCTGGTTCTGTTATCCAGAATCTTTTGCAAACCTTAATATTTGGCCAAAAAACACTTTTTCCTCACATTTCGGTGACAGTAAGTTCTGTAAACCCAGCATTCCTCCAACTCTCCCGATAAAAATGGTACTTCATTGGTTTTGGGTAGGCCTAGTGCCCGTGACAGGAAATGCCCCAAACCACTATGTAGACACATCAAAATTATCAAATACAAAACTACCTGTTTCGCGGGGCACCTGCGTTTTTGGTCCTGGGCTCATGAGCCATGTAGGGAAACCTACCAGATCCAAACATTTTCTGAAAACTAGGCACCAGAGGGAGTCCAGGGAGGTGTGACTTGCATGGTGGTGATTGAATGGGTTGGCATACAAAGATAGTACAGGAGTACATCCCAGTGGGTTTGTCACCACTAGGGAATAGCCACTGGAGGTAGAATCCAATGATGAGAATGAAGATCCAGTCTCTTCCGCTGCACTCCCCTCACCCTCTGTACAACTGGGTCCCTCTGTGTCTGTGGTTTTTGACTGGAATACCATGGCCAGATCCTTCCCTACTTAGCTGTGCCCTGTCTCCATCAAACAAACTCCACCAAAGTGGCCCTTACATGTACCATACCATATGCATGCATGCCATCTGAACTGACAACAGTTACCCACAGGAAAATCAGGAATTACAATTGCATGGTTGAAGATGTGTAATCACAGAACCATTGAAAACGTAGGAGACCACATCATCTTCAATGCTTTGCCTCCTGGAGCATACCTCAGTTAACTGTTCTCATACAATAGTAGGCCAATGACTAATGCATTGTCACAGATCCCACACAAGGTAATGCAGACATCTATTTGTCACATACACAATAACACTACAGTGTGAAATGATGGTCTGAGAACATGCCATGTTGCTGACAACAGTACTTTACCCTAGAGAAGGTGACATGTCACGCTGGAAACATCTACAATGCACACTTCACCAAGTAAAATTTGTCCCAATGGAGTCATGGAGGTAGTACCAATGTTGATCAGATATGCCACACATTTACATGGAAATGTACACTGTAAACATCATGTGCAAATTGACAGGGAGATATGTCCCTACAATCCACAGCACAATGAATCAGCAAGCCCCCGGGAAATCATCACTAATGTCTGGCATCCCTTTCAACTACATACTCTGACTGTATCAGTAGACGCTATTAGTCTTTGTATGTTGGAGAGGCACAAAGATTTGCAAGTACCTGTAGGCCAGTAACATGTTGTCCAATGGGAAGCTACATCTCCATTTGGTCCTGCAAACTCAGATGTCTGTGGATAGATGGTTGTACTCAACCACATGTGATTTCAACATATATGCAAGTCACTCCATGATGCATGCCAACAGTCAATTTAAATCTTCTCCATTACACATGTGCAATGCACTTTGCTATATGATGGAAAAGCACATTGTGGCTAATAAATCATCTTTGATACAGCAGTTGTGCATGCCAAATGACATGCAATGACGGTTGAGGGTATTTGCCAGCCAACAATCAATGGTGACACACTCCTGTCTGTGGCACCACATGAAATGTACTCCCATTGCAAATATCCAATTCCACACACAGGTTGGCATGCACATATATGTGAGGGAATACATGAATCATCCCATGAACGCAGGTAGACCATGCATGAAACAGCAGCATACACATTTTGTAAAAAGAGAAAGGCACACATGGTAACATGTAGGCACAAGGAATGTTGGCAACAGTGATGGTCCACAAATCATGTCAATGGACATTCCCCACCAAGGGAGAGTATTGATCTGTAGAAATTCATGCTCTGTCATGTGTGATGGCCATCTTCACATTACAGACAATAGTGAGACACAAGCACCAGTCACACGCTGAAGACAAGTAGCCTCTGGGAGGCTGATCTCAATATACTAATTTGACCAGACACATAGCTGAGGACAGTCGTTAATCACTTCCTTTCCTTTGGCCTGTAACACTGAGGAGCAGTGGTCTGTTGCATAGAACTTACATCAACTACAACAACAAATAGTACTTGATTGATCAATATACACATCCATACGTTGTTCTCAGAGAGCAAATTGTTTATGGATTATACACAGTTGTATCCTACGTCCCTGTGCAAATAGGCAAGGCACATCAGTATGCACCACATGACATATCTACACAAACAGTCACTCATGGCACATCCCTAATCGTCAGGGGGGTTGTCAGAACCTAACACATTAACCAGGCAATGTAACAGGCAGGAATATGGCGAGTAATCACCCTGTTTTGGATGCTGTGCTCCATTCAAATGGCCATCAAGGTCTAGGTTGGTCACTGTGGGCCATTAGGGGAGCCATGGTCCTACGTGTGCCCTACCCACGTTGGGAGGACATGAAGGGTAAACTCCTTAGGCCTGACTGAATCAACACATTCACACTCTGTGAGACTGACTTTCTGCATACAGTCCCTATAGGCAATTGCCACAGTTCAGACTTCACCATTACACTTGAGTGACAATGAAGGAGCTGGCATGGTGGGTACAGAAAGTGTATTCCTTGTGCCTGTGTGGACATGTGGCATACCAAACGCAGACTCATGCCACTTCAGAGGGTGGGTTCTGTAGTATGTACCTGTACCAAAGAACACTACTTTGGACATATGTGTCTCTCCTACAGAGATGGCATCCAACATACAAAGGTACACATTGTATATTTTCTGCTATGTGACCATGTTTCTGCTATGTGTAATAACTCACATATCATGGCCTCCCATGACTCAGTACACTGTCTGCACTGTGGGACCGTCATTAGTGCAATAAGCCTTACAGAAATAATATGACTTATGTGAAGGTGACAACAGAGCTGTGGGAGTAAGGGTCTTGTCATGAGTCAAAGACACACATTGACAATGATGCATAATGCACATATGGACTACTTCTGGGATGTACCTCATTACCCATTCCTAATTTAAGCAGTTGCCTGAGGAATTTAGGGCAAGGTTTGCCACTTGAGCATCATATTGTCCACATGCCAGGATCTGCTGGTGTACAGGGAGTGGGGACAGTGCCACAGTGGCATAGTCAGAGTGACTCTACTCCATCCTGAACTGTGTCCCATACTGGGAGATACATTTGATAGGCCCTGGTCTTTGCAGGCTGAGCATACAGAACATACATGCCACTCCATTGCCATCACTGTAAATCATGTGGCCATCAGCAATTTAGCACATGGTGTGTGTGTGGCAACCTGAAGGGCAGAGTGAGTCAGGATATGGATCCCAGACTACAGTTTGGCAAGGCCATATTCGGGCTGAAAGATCTGTGGTATTATACACAGTACTTACAAGATCCTCAAATGACTCAAACAAGATGCATACACAGCTCATGCTGTCATGCACATACATGTTGTCCAAAATTTGCAACAATCATGAAGAAAGAGATAACTGTGGATGGTGGTAAAGTATCCTTACCTAGGTGTGTGCATTCAACACAAGGAGGATACAGGATCCCAAAACCCTCACACAACACAGTGTGACTGAACTTAACATATAGTACTGGCCACCAATACCTGCATAATGTACATTCCATTGATGCCCCACAGACTGCAACAACAGGCACACAAGAAGTCTAGCTGGCACACATGGGCACATTGTAGCCTGTGAGGAGGGAAAGGATGGTGTGGAACAGAATCAATGGAGCCTATGAGATTCTTACCTGCTCCTCTGATGAGCCATAGAGCTGTCCATACAAGGGTATGACCTCATCAACAAGCCCCTCCAGCTCCTCTGAGACAAGGCAGGTGCCCTATCACCTGGACATGGCATGATTGCTTCCAGAGGCAACACACCGCAGCTCAGGTACTGGAGGTGTTGCTGACAGCAGTGTCAGGAGTCAAGTGAGTAAATGTGCACAACATGGCAGTCACGTCCACTACGTTTGCGGTCGTCACCACCAGCGGACACAGCCATTAGGCCATGACCGCTGCATGCAACAACATGTGCCTATGGCTGTGTCAGCCACTGTTGGAACTGCCTACCGTCCTGACAACTTCCACCGACTTCCGTGGGTGGTTCCTAATGTCCAGTGGAGTAGGTTAGGCATCTGCCATTTTGGCAGCCTGAAATGCTGTATTTGTTTTTGTAAACTGCATCACATATACAATATATGTTTTGTAGCATCACAAACATACTTATTCTGTCTTGTCATGTAGGTCCTTCTACACAACCACCAGTGTAGTGTGTTGCAGGACACAGATGGCATTTGACGGCGATGCGCAGTCCACCACCACCAACTGGTCAGAATATATAGCCACATTTCGAGAGGCAATTGTGTAGCTGTAGCACACCTTTGAGTTTCCTCCAAATCCATGTTGTGGGCACATGTTGACAACCATGGTGGTGAGATGTGGCCCTTGTGTTCTTGCCAGCTGTGATGTGTACTGTGTGTCAGGTCTATCCAGTCAGAAATGCTTTATCACATGATATTTTTGTCATGCATCATGTATGGTGCTATGGACACACTAACTAATGTTCCAAATCATGTCTTGTCACACGTAGGTACCCCCTGAGAGGGAGGATGCGACAACCTCCTGTCTGCTGTCCAATGCCAGACTTTCAGACCATAGAGCAATGGCATACTATTATATTATACTGTCTGAATAGGCAAACAATATTGGACTTAGACCTTCAGCTGGAGCCAGATTTGATGCTAGCTAATAGTTATCCAACCTGCATACCACCCAATGTACAAGTCATGTCAGTAGTGCACTTACTAGCCACAGGGTCATTTCAATATACAGTGGCTCTATCTGCTGGTGTGTCCCAACAATGTTCAGTCTGGTGTTTGAGGATTTCTTCTCAGCAATGTTGAAACACATTGATAGTGATATCAGGTTCCCCCAATCTGAGGATTTAGCCAATGTGAAGGCTAACTCGATGGTTTTGCCCGTCTTCCACATGTGATGGCCATTGAGGCCAATGAACAAGTCTATTGCAACAGAAAGAACTTCCATTCCATCAATGTGGAAGTTGTCTGTTTGGCGGATCTCTACATCTCACATGTCTGTGCCCGTTATACAAGAGAAGCCCATGGTTCCTTTATAATCAGGGACAGCACCTCACCCTAGCTGATGTCACAACTGTACCCAGAGAGGGCCTGGCTGGTTGGTAAGTCAAGTCTGCCCTGGTTGTGTGTGTGCAATGTCAGGTGCTATAATCATGAAGTGAGTGACTCATTGTTGCACTTATGTCCCATTCCTTGACAGGAGACTCACCATATCCGAACCATTCTTGGTTTTTGACGCTGCTGAGGAACCTAACTACGCCAGGGTAAGTCTGCTTCAATAAGTTTCAATAAGGCCCATGAAGAACACAGTGGCTAGCGAAGCAGGCTTTCGGACTCCTGAAGGCAAGATTTTGCTGTCTGGACTGGTCTGGTGGAGCCCTCCTCTACTCACCCAGAAAAGTGTCAGGTCATTGTGGTATGCTGCATGCTCCACAACATCACCCTGTGGAGGGATATCCCATATATCCCAGAGGAGGAGGAGCATGCAATGCCACCAGGTGAGATTGTCATCCTCACTTTGCACTCCAGGTGAGATTCCTGGAGTGCCAAGTGAGGATGACAGTGGTGAAGAGGAAGGAGCTAACTTGCGGGAAGATCTCATCAACAGCTACTTTTCATGAGTATAGGTATGTCATGTTACTGTACAATGAACTGTAGTTGTGTGAATGTGTGGAGTTGAGTGTTTTAGAAACAGACATGTGGGCATTTCAGAGTTGTGACAATGGCAGGTATCTGATGCTGTTTGGGGCATGGATTGCTCCAGGCAATGTAAGTTGCAGAGTTTGGATGTATGAGACCTGTACTAAGACAGCTTGCACAGTGTTTGGGTGGATGTACAGAGGTGCTCATTGCACTTGTTTTGTGTCTTGTAGTGGGCCTGATGCATCATGCGTATCATCATGTAGTTTGAAACTATGTAGTCCTAGCTTTTAACCCAGTCATTTTTCTTTCACATTGGCTAAACACTCTTTTTGTATGACTTGTATATGTCTTCATCATTGCAGGCCACTGTGCCTGTGCCACAACACTGACATATGTTTGTGCCATACCACAGATGCACAAGCATTGGATTGTGATATCCTGTGGAATGGTACTGTTGTACTGTCATCTGGCTGTATCTTGGAATGTATGATGTTGGATTACATTGGTGTGGTATGTGATAAGGCTCAAGCTGCTGACATCAACCACTTACATTTTTGCCTATTCTACAGGACAATGCCTAACAAATCTGTTCCTTCCATGGTCTGGCGGTCTGTACCTTGAATTATGTTCATTTACTCAGTATGAGTCACTCATTCTTGTTTCCAAAAGTCCAGACATATTGACAGCTTATGTGCTGAACACTGTAATAACATTTTTGGTTTGACCAGACACTTGTACTAATGTTTTGGTGTGTAATGATTGTAATCCTGAGCTGGACATATCCCTGCTTGCAAGTAGCTTGTATCTTCATCGTATGGTTCACATAGTCTTACATCTCTACATAAATAAATGTGAAAATTAAGCAAGCAGACAATGAGTTTATGATGGGTGAACTTATTACAAGGCTAATACAGAAAATAGATTTTGGACCAAAAGTAACAATAATGTAAAAAGAAGGGGCCAGTCACGGTGAATGAAATCATTGAAGTAGATGCAATACCATTGGAAGTCCCAGGTCCAGAGTACTCCTCCCATTGTAACTGGTAGGTGGTTGAGGATCAGTCAACAGAGTGAATGTGTGGCACACATAGGAGGTCCTTTAGGAAGTGGTCACTTGCTGGCAGTGGTGGGTGTTTTACCATCTGCACATCCTAGATTCTTACCTGGATGTCCCTGCCTGTGTGGGGGGGGATCTGCTACTACAGAGGCAGAGGTATCTGGGGCTCAATCGTCTTCTGGAATGGCCCCCCTTCCAGTGGCTGGCACCTATGTTGATGTGCCTGGTTCTGATGAGTCTAAGGAAGGGGCAGACTGTTGTTGAAAAGCCCTGGTGTGAATGTCCCTCCGCACCCCTCTTAGGTTGGCCATGTTAGCTTTATGGACCTCCATCTGTTCCCACATGTCTTTGCACGTCCCTCTGTATCTGCTTGATTTTTGGAGTTCGGTCAACACCTGGCCCATCATTCCTTGGGACTCCATGGCTGATGGTGCTCTAACCAACAGCAGCCCCAGTAGCCCCACCCTGCTGGCCCACAGCATCCCTCCTACGCACCCTACCCCCATGGGCTTATGAGCTTAACACACGTGCCTTTTCCAACTTGTTCCTGGACCCTCATTGTTGGAAGTGTTGCATTGCAACTCAGGATCCAGGACTGGGGGCACAAGATGGTAGACACTGTGCTCGGGACACAGGTTGTGGGGGTGAATAGTTGCCTATGATGTTGAGGCAACCAGGCTGGCAGGTGTTGATGTGGGCACAGTGAGACTCACTTTTGCCATCTGGCCAGGTTGCTCAAATGGGCCAGAACCGTTCGCCAAATCCAGACTTCCAGGAATATCTTCTTCCCTGAGGGCTTCATCCAGGAGGGTAGTGGCAGTCTGTTCTGTTGCCTCGGTGTGCCCAGTGGCTGCTCGACCTTTTGAGGTAAAATGTACAATGTTACTGGTTGTATTGTGATATCTACCGCAAACGGTTTAGAGTTATTGTAAACAAACACCTTGTACAAAGTTAAGTTGCAGTTACTCCTATTGTGACAAGTAACCCTGGTATTGGGTGTATCGACATGCTATGTGTGAAGCATGCCAATTCATTTTGACTCAATCAGCTGCTGAAATGTGCAGATCATTAGCACTTGGGAGGATGGCCTGAAAATGACATCTTGCAACCAATGAAGGCAAAGCAGTGGCTAAGCAAGATATGGCTTTGCCCATTTTGAGGCCTAGTTGAGTTTGATGCAGGCAAACCCAGGACTTTCTTGTATTTGTGACTGGAGATATCATGTGCACAGTACATTGTGAATGTGTCTGCTGCCAATACCAATCTAGTGAGACATCCTGAGGCCTTATGAAAACTTGTTATACACACTGGACAAGGTGTCATTTATGTCCTCAATTATTTCATCTTGGGTTAGCGAGTCCAGATGGAGCTATGTTGACTGATATGTTTCTGATTTGGGCATGAACTATGCTTGATTACTCCCAGATGACTATAAGTCATTTGGGAGTTGACAAACAAGGGTATTTGGATAAGTGGATACTGTGCTGGTGGTTGGAGTTAGAGAAACAGGGCTCTTTGGGCTTTGTAGTCATGTCACTCCCTATACTTCCCCACACTTAGCAAATGGTATCCTCCCAGGTGAGTGACTTCAGTTGAGAGTTGCTAAACAGGGGTCTTTGGACAAGTGAACACTGGGCTAATGGTTGGAATTACAGATACTGGGCCTACTGGCCTTAGCAGGCACGCCACACCATGTACTACACACACTACATCCTCCCAGATGATCACACTTCATTTGTAAGTTACCAGACTATGGTATTTGGACAAGATAACACTGAGATGGTGAGTGGAGTAACAGGAACAGAGCCTCCTGCTCTTAGCAGTCATGTCACTACCTGTTTTACAAACACTATACAAATGTTATCCACCAGCTGAGTACACTTCAGTTGAAATATCACAAAAGGGTATTTGGACAAGAGCACAATGGTCTGGTGTTTGGAGTTTCAGTAAGATAGCCTCCTGGGAGTTGTTGTCAGGTCACCCCCTGTACTACACACACTATAGAAACGTTATCCTCCCAGGTGAGTCCACTTCATTTGAGTTAAGAAACAGATATATTGGGGCATTTGACCACTGTCCTGATGCTTAGATTTGCAATAAATAGGGCATGTTGGGAGTTGCAGTCTTGTCACTGCCTGCACTACACAAACTACACAAATGTTATCTTCCCAGGTGAGTACACTTCATTTGTGAGTTACCAAACAGGAGTATTGGTGTTTGGAGTTAGAGGAACACTCCCTCCTGGGAGTTGCAGTGAGGCAACTCTCTCTACTACACACTATCCCAGATGAGTACACTTCAATTGAAACTTACCTTACAGGTGTATTTGAGCAAGTGTAGACTGGGCTGGTGGTTGGAATTACAGAAACAGGGCTTCCTAGCCTTATCAGTCAGGTCACTCCCTCTACTTCCCACACTTGACAAATGGTATCCTCCCAGGTGAATAAACTTCCATTGGGTATTACCAAACAGGGGTATGTGGACAAGTGAACACTGGTGTGGTGCTTGGAGTTAGAAAAACAGTGCCTCCTGGTAGTTGCAGTCAGGTAACTCTCTCTACTACACACAATACATTTACCTATTGAGACATACCAGGAGTCTTGGGATTATTATTGTATAACAAAAGACTTATAGGCCGTAACCAATGGATTGTGATGGACCTTAGTAGCTGTGCTGCTGGGGCCAACAATACAGACTGACAGTGTTTACACTCTGATACGCTGCATATTGAATATTGGTGGGGTACATGAACGAGACAGTGTCAAAAGATAAGCTATGAGCATGCATAACATTCCATTTTGGTGACATTTTTATGTTGTGGCTTATCAGACTCTACTCCTCCAGGTATTTCCGTCAAGCCCTCAGGAAGCAGGATGACCCAGACCTTCTACTCCCAGTGAAAGAGATGCGATGTGGCACTGGGAGGGCCACCACTATTCTTCTTGGCCTGCAGCTGCTGCCTTGGGACCAGAGAATGGACATTACACCTGAGGTCGTTCCACCTCTTCCTAATGTCTTCCTTTGTGTGCAGGGTGGTACCTACAGCATTCTCTCTGTCAATGATACTGTACCACATTTCCATTTTCTTACTGTGAGAAGTATGCTAGACCCATGCTCCAAACAATTGTAGCTCTACTCTTATAATTTCATCCACCATGACTTTTAACTCATCTTCTGAAAAATTTAGATTTTCTTAATACGTGACATGGTGGAACAAAAAAGAACTGGTGACAGTGACTTACTATACAGGGGAAGTGCGAAAGGGTGTGAATGTTTAAAAGTGTGTGCATGGTATTCTATGGGATGGTGAAAAAAAGGAGTGCCTGGCTTCTGTGTTTTGTGTTGGAAATGCAAAGATTGTGGCCTGTGAAAGGGTGTGTTTTATAGTGTCCTTTACAGGTGTGTCCACACATGTGTCAGCTGTGTTGTTTTCAAATTCATCCAATGCGCAGTTGTCTATTACCTTACTGACCGCGAACCGCCGTGGTTCAGACCTCCATTTGCTGACAACCACGAAGAGACCGCCATGGCGACTGCGCTCTTGTAATATGCTCGGTGGCTGGTTTCAGAGCTGTGAGGGCTTGAGGTTATGCCGATTAGTTCTAGGCTGCTGCGCCGCTGGCGGTCTGCCATTTTTGCTTGCCAGTCCTGCCTGTGTAACTCTAATAGGCAGCTGTGTCCTATTTATAGTGTCCACTGTGCTGTGTATATACAAACAATAGTTTGACAAATTTGTGGAAATAAGTGAACGCATGTACATATATATGCGTGTGCGTTTGTTTGAATAAATATATCTTTTTTTATATATTTAAATATAGTTCGTTCACATTATATTACTGTTACATATTAGTATTTTTAATGTTTACTATTTTTAAATATATATATTTAAAAAATAGTATTTTTTATATTAGTGTAAAACGATATTTGTTTAGATATTTCTGTATTTTCAGTTATAAGTATAGTACAACAATATTTTCATGCACAATATTTTTGATACAATATTTTTGTTCCACAATATTTAGGGTTTCAAAATTTTGGCAGTGAACCCTTGAGTATTCTCAAATTCGATTGAACTAAAAGAAAACTTGATATGAACTGCATCTGAATTGTTACTTGACAAAACAATTATTAGTGGAGTGATGATGGATATTTTTGCTGCCATGGTGGTGTAAATATCTCTTTTGAATGTAAATGCAATGATTCCTGATCTATCGATTAGCCTATCTGTCACCTGTGAGGTTTATCTATCTGACCTCTAAATTTCTGTGGCTCCTTGGATAACTGTCCTTTCTTTTACTAGGTGCTCACAGAACTATTTTGAAACTTTGTTTCAGTAGCCTTTTTAGGGTTGAGCCTGCAAGAGCGTTTAGTAAAGGGCATAGAGTACCCTTGTCGCTCACCATTTGTTGGTTTGCATGGCACGCTTCTGTACAGCCTCCTAATTAGTCAAGGTACGCCTGGCAACACTTCCGTTTCTCTGTGTGGAGCAGAGATCAAGCACTAATTGATGCAACGTAATAAGTGCCCGGCCGCTGTTTCTGACATGATCGAGGTACTATTTGTTGTTTTTACCTTTGAGTGCCCTGCAAACAGAAGGCTTGTGGCTGGCAAAAATGTGCCCAGAAGGCACAAAATTACAAAGACTTATTTTTTAAAGCTAACGCTATCTTATTTTGCCAAGTACTCAGTTTCTTCTCATGTTTCTTTTGTTTTTGCTTTTGGGGGCTGTTGTCAAAAGATGGCAATTAACTTGTTTGAAATATGCAAGACCTATTGCATTGCAAATGCTTGTTTCCCTTGTTTGCACTGTGAAGTACTTTCTTGCTGTGTTGGCAAAATGTCCTTACCTTCTAAAATGCCAAATAACAGTTATGTGTTTATCATGTTCTTCGTGCTTCTTTTGAATATTGTTGGTAGTAGAAAGTATATTTTTAACTCCCCCTGAACATTTTCTTACATCTCCTTTTACTTTCCTACGTTTATTTTTCTACTCTTTCAATTTTCAATGTTACCATTTTTTTCACTACTTTTCTTTCTCTACTTTACAGTATAAATGAAATGGTTTCACTCTGTAATACTTGCTTAATCTTTTATATTTTTTAATCTTTTTCGTCATTTCTTCTGGCTTTTCAACTGGACAAACTCCAGTGCCTGCAATGCATTTGTCAACTCCTGCTGCTTGTCAGCTTTCCACCTCTGTACCTGATGTAGGTCAAATCTGTTGAAGGAGGAAAAGAAGAGTTCAGTTTATCGATAGTCCCTTCTTCTTGAAATAGACGTGGCATCTATTCTTGGCTGTGGCGCGCTACATTATAACCCTAACACAAAAATCCCATATGCGCGAATGATGCACTGCAAGCACTGCTAGATATTTTTAAGAGTTAGATTGTCTGGGAAATACTCCTTCCCTTCATCATCCTTAACCAATCACCGCATCAAGATTCACTGGTTTGCCATCAGCCTCTAACAAGCCAGTCTGCTATTTCATCAAATGTGATACTCTCTTGTGCAGCTGCAGCAGTACAAAGCACAGGGAAAGGATGATGGAGTCAACATTGTTGAGGGAGCATGTCTTCAATGTGGGCCTTGGTGGGCGTGCCTGCAGATTAACATCAACAAGAGCTGGCATTGTTGCAGCTCAAAAACATGCTTGCAGCTACATCCATAACTGTTTTTGATTGGCTATTTTGATGTTTCCATGTGTTATGATAGGGTTTTTAAAAGTTTCATTCAGACATCTTCATTATAACCTCTTCTTTCTAAACTCCATTACTGTTTCATGTTTCGGCTTGTTTTTTGTTTTGCCTTTTTTGGGAGCCTAACCGCTTTCACTTTATGAAGACAAGCAGTTCCTTTCAGAGCCAACACAGATGCTTCAAAGAGCCTGTTAAATTCAATTGTGCACATGGTTACACCTGTCGTCCTTCTCATAATCACATAGGTACGTTATGCTCTTTCTATTTATCTATGTCTTTACTCAACACTATGAGCCAGATTTAGTAAGGGTGTGGCTGGGGCAAAGACACACAAGTGATGGAAACAGGTTTCATTTTGGGATCCAACAGCCTGAACCAGAGTACAAGATGCAGGACAGATTGCTTTCTTCAGGCAGCACATGTGTATCGTTGGCATCTCCTAGGTGGGAGTGGGGAGACCCAGATGCTATAGTGATGAAAGAGGATAAAGGCTTTCCTTAGAAGTGTTAAGGCCATTCCTGATACATTGGACCATATTAACTGTGATTGCAGCAGTCACTAGGTAGATGCTTTGGAGGTGCATGATGAAGTTTGCAGTACCTGTTGTTAGGGAATGGAGCCCTCTGAAAGGGAACAGATTCTTTTCTATCCTCCTGATCTCCTAGAAAAGGGGTATGTGAGTGTGTGTTGAGAAAATGGCAGTGTTCAAGTGCTTGTCTTGGTGTGAAACTCTATGTATAGTCCCCCAGTTACGAGTTGCATTGTACTGAGGCTGATTTACTGCCTGGTAAAGTTGCAACCAAGTTTATTCTTACTTTGTGGTAAAATCACCCAGTACAGTGCAATTAGAAATTAAACCCAATGGAATTATGATTGACTCTGTGGGGTCAGTTTTTCCATCTGCAAAACCACACAGAATGTTCAATTACATGAGAAATGCCTGGTGTGGTCTCTGTGTAGGGTGGGGATGAGGGAGGGTTCTGGGGGTAGTAAGGGAGGGTAGGGAAACACTTTCTAGCAGAATGAAGCATTCTCACCTTCCCTGTGATAGAGAAAATGGGAATGAGAGTTGGCTGATGTTGCAGGCAAAGATTCATGTAATTTTTTTTGGTCTATTTTATCTGCTGAAAAACCTGAGCCAAGTTATTACACACCTGGAAAAAAAGATTTCCAAAAACCTAACAACCAATAATTAGGCAGAATTAATTTAACGCTTTAAAGCACACATTAATTTTAGGAGTGTGGCCGAAGCAGCCAGTATGGCGTATGTGTCTTGAAGACTCCACAAATCTCCTCTGGCATCCAGCTGCATCATTGTCCTGGGCCTTTAAACAAATGTGGAGACTCCATCATGGCCCCTTGTAAATCCCTCTGACGAAGGCTGACCTGAGAATCCAGGGTCCGGGACCCCGTGGGCTCAGGAGGTGGCAAACCTCTAACTGTGCTGCTGGTGTGGTGCCCTCTCTGTGGTGCTGGTCCATGGCAGCAATGACGGGCTTCTGGGGAGGCCCTGAGCATCATGCTGCACTGCCCCCCCAGAATGGACCACAGGTGAGGAGGTCTGGGAGGCTCCCGTGATCTTGGGCATGAATCTTGTTGGGGTGCCTTACCCCCTCTGGCCTCCTGTGTGGTCTTTTGGGCACAGTGGAAGCTTGTGATGTTCTTCCCCTCCTGCAAGGCCTAGTTGGTCAAACATTTCTATTTTTCCTCTCCTTCCCTACTGGTGGCCCCATTCATCAGTGTGCCAAGGTCATAGAGACGGGGTGCCTGCAAGGACCCTGACTTTGCATCCCATATGAATGCCAACACGGGGATACCTTAAAGGTGCAGCAGCCCTCAATTTCTCATACTGTACCTGCCTCACCAGATGCCCTGTGCTGTGCTGGAATCAAGCCCAATCTTGAACCACTGACTTGCAGGTGCTTGAGTGTCTTCGTGGGTGGGAAGTAGTCATGAAGGGGCGGGCTGCTCATGCTGCCTCTCTCGACCTTGGAGGTAAGTGGGCCCAGAGTTTGGTCTTGGTGAGAAATCCTACCACTAATCCGACGTACCTACCTGAACCCATGATGGTGGCGGGGACAACCATGAGGCGGTGATAAACCACCACTTGGTGGCAGTGCTGGAGTGATCAGCCCCAGACAGACTCTTTCCTGTCACTGCTCCATGACACCTTTTCTGCTCATGCTGCCCAGACTGAAATACTGGGCAACCGGGCCGAGAGTTGAGCACTGTGACCTTTCCACACTGAGGCCCACATTATTACTTGGGCGGTCTTTTCACAAGACCAGTGAAGCCACGGGCACCAGAAGACCACCGATGCTGGCAGTCTTCCAAACACCATATTACGAGTACTGAAGGATTTTCCCCAGAATTTGGGTGGACATGCTCCAGTAGTCGTGCTGGTGGTCAGAAGTGCAGGGGCAGTTCCACCACCGGCACTGCCTCTCCAAAAGGACTACACCAGCCATATTATGGACTGTAATATGGCCTGGCGTTGTCCTGATGGTGGGGTGCTGCCGGCGGTGGAAGTGCCTGTCCCTTGCCAGATGACCTTGTCACCAGACAAAGTAAGTTGATCGTCAGACAGGGGAAGGGTGTGGGAGGGTGAGGGGTGTTGTGTGTGCGTGTGAATGGGTGTTGTCTGCGTGTGTGAATGTAAGTGTGTATGCGTGTGTGTATGGGTGTTTGAATGCGAGTATGATTGTTGAAATGAGTGCGTGTTAGAATGTTTGTGTGAATGCATGTAAGGATGCATGTGAGTGAATGCGTGTATGGATGCATGTGTGAATGCATGTATGTAAGTGATGGTGAATGAGTGTATGCAGGGTGCGTGTGGGTCTGTGTGTGAGTGTATGCGTGGAGTGCTGTACTGGGAGGTAGGGTGCTGTTCTGGAAGGGGGGTTGGGAGGGAGGGGGTCCTGGTATGAAGGTGGTGTGGGGGGTATTGGGATTGCAGTGGGGTGGTTGCCATGATTCTAGAAGAGTGGCGATTTTACTCCACAGACACTTCCTCCTTGTAATTAGCCCAGTTCTCCACAATACCCAAGGTTGATAGGTTGGTGTGGTTGACATGCTGGAAGGAAAAACGTATAATATCTGAAGTGTTTATACTCCTCCACATCTGCACAGACAAACTTTTCAGGATCTCACCACTATTGTTGCAGCGCTGCCCTATGGGACATTGCTAATCAGGGGTATTTCAATGCAGTTCCAGATCCAACAGTTGATGTCTTGTGCTCTCCCTCACGTTAGCACACTAAGTTGTCTACGATCCTGGTTTCTTGGATGAGCTCCTTGAACCTGTGCGATGTTTGGCAGCTATGGAATCACCATGTCTCCGCATCAACAAAAGTCCAGTTTCAAATTGACCACATATTCCTCCCTCCCACAGATGTTCCTACTGCTTCCGCTATTCAGGTGTTCCAAGGGAATTATCAGATCATTATCCTCTCGTGTTCCAATTCGGGGTGCCAGAATTTTGTCAGCATCGTGTATGGCGTCTTAATGTGTGATTCCTTACCAATGACAGCTTTCTTGACCACTTGGAGAAGCAGCTGCTGGCCTACTTTAATAATAATGAGGGTATGGTCCAGACTGCAAGCACCCTATGGGCAGTGATTAAGGCCATACTCTGGAAGGTGGCTAAAATCTATCTCAAACATGCATTGGCAGCTATCTCAAATCTCGTATACTACCTTCAGAAACAGTAATAGCGGCCAATGCCGCCTAACCTTGCAGCTGGAAATTGATTGGTTGTCCTTACGAGAATTGGCTTTCCATGATGCCCGACGATGCTGATCTGCATCCATCCAAAGAGTCTGCGAGCACAGCAACAAAAACTGCACTCTCTTCCATAGGCTTTAGGCTAGTTACCCGTGATGCCACCTCTTGGCTCATTCCCTTGATTGATGACATGATTGGGACCCTGGTGACCTATATGCCCAGCAGTTGTGACTTCCTTGCAAAGTTGCGTAGCCTCTGATATAATCCTTTCGTGTTTCGTTACCACCCAAAGTGTGGCATTGGAGACTCCTTTTACGGAGGATGAAGTTCTCGAGCCATTCTTGACCTGTAGTCTGGGAAAACTCCGGGCACGGAGAGATTTCATCTAGAGTGCTACTCTAAACTCTGCAACATTGTTGTCCCCTCATTGGTTACACCTCTGTACACCTCTATAAAGAGGCTGAAAACAGATGTTTCTTCCCTTCAGACCTTGATCTAGCAACTAATGTAGTTATCCTCAAATCAGATCAACCTACCTTGGGATGCACCTCCTATCAGCTGCTTCCCCTGAATAATGCTGATATCAAGCTATATGCCAAGATTCTGGCAAACAGACTTCGACTGGTTCTTAGTGCTTTGATCCACCCTGACCAGTGCAACTTCATGTCCAACTGGAGCACAAGACACAGTATCTTCTGAGTGCATGCAGCCTTGGCACACGCCAACAACATAGGAGGGGAGACAGGTTTTATGCTGGTTGATTGTGAAAAGACATTTGACATTGTAGACCAGTATTATCTTGGTGATGTGTTATTTGGCATGGGATTCCATGCTCGGTTTTATCAGATGGTTGGTGTCCTTTAATCGCAGCCCTTGGCACATATCCTTATCAATGGTGTGTTATCTCAGGAATTCTCGATTAGATGCCGCACTAGGCAAGGCTGCTCTCTATCTACCCTCCTCTTCACACTGCCTATGGAACCCTTAGCCCAAGTGATTCGCTGTGATGCCCAGAGGTGGGGTTGGGGGTGGAATGACACAATGGAGGATAGAAATGAAATACCCGGAGTCCTAGGGGCTCATTATGACCCTGGCAGAAGGCGGAGAACCAGCTGTAAGACCGCCAACAGGCTGGCGGTCTCCCTTCATGGAATTATGACCATGGCGGTTACCGCCATGGTCATCCGCCGGTTCTCCATTCTGCCCGCCGGGCTGGAGACCTGGGTCTCCAGCCCAGCGGCCGTCACTATACCGCCGGCGGTATTTTGACCCGGCTTAACGCCGTGGATTTCCTGAAGTTTGAACCGCCATGAAATCCATGGCGGTAAGCACTATCAGTGCCAGGGAATTCCTTCCCTGGCACTGATAGGGGTCTCCCCCACCCCCACCCTGACTCTTTCTCCTACCCCCCCACCACCCCTGCCACCCCCCAAAGGTGGCAGGGCCCCCCTCCCCACCCGACCCCAACATCACATCACCCATTCCCACACGACACGCACGCAGGCACCATCTACAAACTCACACGCACACACGCCAACATACATGCCTACATACACACACACAGGCAGAGACGCACACCCACATTCAAACATTCACGCACACATCCATACTGACATACCCACAGACATACATGTACTCATTCCCATACACACAACACCCCCTTCACATACACACACGCACACCCCCATGCACGCACACAACACCCAACACCCCTCCTCCCCTCACGGACAATCGAATTACCTGATCCGACGATCCCCCGGGAGGGGACGGGAGCCATGGGGGCAGCTCCGCCGACACCACACCGTCAACAGAACACCGCCACAGCGAATCACAGGACGTGATTCACTGGGCGGTGTTCTGTTGGCGTGGCGGTGGAGATGGAGCAACCTCCACTTCCCCGCCTCCCGCCAGTATGGCTGTTGGCGGCTCTCCGTCCGAAAAAGGACATAGAGCTGCCAACGGTCATAATAGGCTGAGTGGAAAACCGCCACCACTGGCGGTCTTCCGCACGGCGGTCCCCCCAAGTGTTTTTGAATGACCCTCAGGTGTCAAACTCCTTATGTTGGGAATCTGATGCCCCTTTGAGGATGCCTGTGGGCTCCAGGTACATCAGACTAAATCACTTCTGCTTCGTATATGGGGTGGTGGCCCCGTACTGGGATGGCTGCATTATATCCTAGTCTGCCGCCTCAGTTTTAGGTATCTAGGGGTTCACATATCTATAGTGCCCGAGCTCATATACTCCCTCAACCTTACCCCACTTAAGGCTCGTCTGACTGAATGGTCTACCCTGCCTGTTAATACTCTAGGCCAGGTCGCACTCATAAAATTGATGATACTCCCCAGCTTTGTATACACCGTACTGAATTTTCCACTCAATATTCCCAATAAATTGTTCTCTGAGGTTGCAAACCACATCTGTTCCTTCAATAGGAGTGTCCCCACACATCACTTTTGCCAAGTGTCGCCTGTCAATTTTTGATGGTGGTCTAGGAGCTGTAGACATTTGTTTGTATTCCTGGGCATCTCAGCTTCTGATGGTCAATGACTGGTAGGTTAAGCGACCCAACATATCAACTTGAATTAAGTCATCTTGGTCTAGATGGGGTGATCCAATATTTGTATGGTGTCCCATTCCTCTTCATGTTCCTGAACGATTATTCTTGATTGACTAACTGCCAATAGATTCCTGGGCTGGCCCAAGAAGTTGACTCATTAGACCCCTTTATGGAAAGGGTGCTGGCCAGGTCACACAGCACGGTTAGAGGGATATTGGCAATGGGACATGGTTGGAATTACAGTATGGGGCGATGTTTGGACAGGCGATCACATGCATTCATTTGTGAAGTGAGGGCCCTTTCCCTGCTTTCCCATACACAATTTCATAGATATCTGCAATTGAGACATGCGCTTGGGCAATACACAACAGACGTGGCAGACAAACCATAATATAGCTCCTTGGAAGTTTGGTTTTTAATGGGAGGTTTGGGCAAAGGAGTTATTTTCAAACTGTATTGCTACTTGGTTAGCAATGCCTCTGAGGTGTTGGACCTGCTCTGGGGGAAGTGAGAGAGCTGGCTTGAAGATTTAGATGACGTGGAATGGCAGATGGCATGTATGGCTCCTTGAGAGCTTGTCATCTCTGCGCAGCTCAGACTCATTCAATTGCACTATTTATACCGCATGTAGATGACATTGCATTGACTCTGGCATGCTGGCCTTCGACCAGACCCTAATTGTCCTAGATGCTTTGCCCCTGAGGCTGATTTCTTCTACATGGTGTGGAGCTGTCCATGGATCATTCGATATTGAAATTGTGCAGGTAGAACTCTCTCTGGGTTCTTGGACAAAGATATCACACTTACTCCAAAGTTGTCTCTTTTGGGTCTTTTAGAGGACCTTGGGGGCACAAGAGGTGACTGACTGCTGGTTGGCCTGGCAACACTGGTGGCCATGAGGGACATAATGAGGAACTGGAAGTTGTCCCAAGCTCCGAGCCTGGCACCGTTGAGATCTTGTATGGATTGGTGTGCTAAATAAGAGACACCAATTTATGTTACTAGGGCACTCCTCAGACGTTTTGGGGCAAGTAGTGGGATGATTACAGTTTGCCTTCCGCACTGCAGGCTGTATTTGTAGACAATTGACTCCTCAGTGAATGTTGGGGGTTAGGGTGGTTGAGATGACGGATACTGATTGGAAAGCAAACTTTTTGTTGTTATGTTTGCTTAAAGTCAAATCAATAAAATTGGTTTATAAAAAAAAGAAAGCATGTGTTAACTTTTTTCTGCCTGACCTTTAATAGGACCCTAAGCCTGCATCTATGAGTTCTGGAGTCCATTCTTCACTCACCTCCCCTTTCTCTCCCTTTCTCCTTCTCCTTCTGTGTCCCCCTCCGATAAACTCTCTCTCTTCCTATTTCCCTCATTCCCTCTCCCTCCCTTCCTATTTCTCCTTCTCTCTACCCCATTGCCTTCTTATTCCTTCCCTATCTGTCATACTTCCTCTTGCTCTGTTTACCTCCATTTTTGTCTCTCTTTCTCACACTCTATACCTTTTCTTATTCTTTCTCTCTTTCCTTTCTCCCCTCTCTCTCCTTCTATTATTCTCTTGCCCACCCTCACTATTTCAACCCCTGTAGGAAATGGCCCTCTCTACAGAGTCACCCCCAAAACCTTTTGCCTTCTTTCTACTACTTTTTGCTGGACATTGGCTCATTGGCCTTAGGAATCTGTGAACTTTACCACTGCTAACCAGTGCTAAAGTGCTTGTGCTCTCTCCCTAAAACCAGGTTTGAGGTGCATATACCTGATTGGCATACTTAATTTAAATTTAAGTAGCTTGCAGAGTGAAATTACACATACCTAGGGCCAGTAATTTAAATGGTACCAATGGGCCTGCAGCACTTATGTAGCACCGTAAAACATGTCCCAGGCCTGTCAGTGCAGCTTGAAGGCAGTGTCCCACTGCCATTTTGACATGGCATGTAAAAACCCTTCCCAAGCCTTAAACTCCCCATTTATTACATATGTCACCCATAAGGGCACTGACAATACAGGGTCTTTAAGCCTAGTGTGTGGTGATAAAGCCCACCCTATTCAGCTGCAAGTGGGGCTGTGCTTAGCACTGCCCCCTCATCAAGTCAGTTAATGGCCCATTCAGGATCTGCTAATCCCGCTATTGTGTGGCTGTCTGGGGCCTGGGGTGAATTCACAAAGTCTCAGCTGTCGGTTATACCCAGACATGTGACCTAAGTCAGGTTGCAGACGCAGAGGGTTAAGAGCAGGAAAATGCCAACTTTTTAAAAGTGATATTTTCAAACTTGTAATGATAGATCCGATTTTACCATTAACGATGGTTCATCATTACAAGTTCATAGATACCGAACATTATATATCTACCATATATGGTTTAGGAATTATAGCTTGAATATAATAAGGAAACCCCAATCCTATCCTATGGGAGGGCATAGGTTTCTTAGTAGTGAGGAAACAAATTTGGGAGTTCACTAGTAGGACAAGTAAAACACACCAGTACATGTTCTACCTTTGCAAATACACTGCACCCTGCCCATTAGGAGTACCTAGGGCCTACTTCAGAGGTGAACTACATGTAGTAAAAGGGAAGGTTTGGGCCTAGCAAGTGGACACTTGCCAGGTCGAATTGGCACTGCAAAACTGCACACACAGATGCTGCAGTGGCAGGTCTGAGACATGTTTGCAGGGCTACTCAAGTAGGTGGCAAAATCAGTGCTGCAGGCCCACTAGTAGCATTTGATTTACAGACCCCAGGCACCTCTAATGCACTTTACTAGGGACTTACTAGTAAATCAAGTATGCCAATCATGGATAAGCCAATCACCAGTACAATTTAAACAGAGAGCATCTGCACTTTAGCACTGGTTAGCCATGGTAAAGTGTCCAGAGTCCTAAAGCCAACCTAATTGGTCAGAAGAAATAGCAAGAAGGAGGGAAACGTTTGGAGGTGACCCTGCAAAAACAGCCAGGTCCAACATGTACTGCATAAATACTTAACACATTGCCTCTAAATTTAGTCTGACTGCTTTTTGTGGCAAGCTACCCAGGGTTAAGCACAGGTGAAATTAGTGACATCTTGTGGTTCACTCTGCAAGGGATTGTGGCTGTTGCTTTACCAGGACTGACACCCTATTAAACCAACAACCCAGTTTCTCACAATCCATTTCTCTACTTCCTTTTCTCATTATCTCAATCTCCTTCTCACTTCTTCCTTGTTTCTCTCACCCTGTTTTTCTGCCTCCCTCTGTCTCTTTCTCTCAACCTCCCTTTGCTCTCTCTCTACCTTACTTTCTCTCCTGCCCATATTCTTTCTCTCCTTCCTTCTTTGACCATTACTCCCATCTGCAAAACTATCCACCCTAACTCCTTTTTTGCCTGCATTTTTCTCCCTCACCTTTACTTCCTCTCTGACTCTCTGTCCCACATTCTCTCCCCCACCTTTTTTCTCCCTTCTTCTGACTCCCTCCTTTTCTCTCCCTCCATTTCTCAATCTCTCTCTCTCTCCCTCCCTATCCTTCTCTTATCTCTCTCTTTTTCTCTCTGTCGCCCTCCTTCCCTTCCTCTATTCTCTCTCTTGATCACCCTCTCTTTTTCACCCCCTCTCTTTCTCCTCCTGTTATTCTTACCCTCTCTCTCTCCCGCTCTCCTTTTCCCTCCCGCTCTCCTTTTCCCTCTTGCTCCCTCATGCACTCCAACACCCTCCCTCTCTTCCCCTCTCTCACTCTTTCTATATCTCTCCCTAGGCATTCTCACTTTCTTTCTATGTCTCCCCCTCTCTCCAATCTTCCTGCTCTTTCCCTCTCCATCTCTCCTTCTTTCCTTAACTTCATGTGTTTCCTTCTTTTTCTCTCCCTCTCTTTCCCTGCCTTTATCTCCCGCTTTATCCCTTCCTTTATTTCCTTCATTGTCCCTTCTTCACTGTTCCTTTATTGCTTCCCTCTCTCATCCTCTCTCTTCCTCCCTTATTCTTCCTTTATCTCATACTCTATTCTTTTCAACCTTCTCTGCCTTCCTTTTTCTCTCCCTCTCACTCCATCTTTCTCTTGTACTCACTCATTCTCTATTTCTCCCTTTCTCTTCCCCTCGCTCCATCTCATTGTGTACCTTCCTCTCTTTTTCACTGTCTTTCTTTCTCCCTCTCTCCTACCACTCCTTTCTCTATATCCTTCTACCTCCTTCCTTTCTCTCCATAAAGTATTCTTCCTCTATCTTCCTCTAAATCTCTGCCCCTTCCTCCCTCTCCTTTCACTCACCTCTATCCCTTTTCCTTCTTTTGTCGCTCACTCCCTGCCCCTCTTGTCTTTTTTCTTTTAATTTGCCTACCTCTCTATCTTTCCTATGCTCCCTCTCTCTCAGTTGCTCTCTCTACTTCATTTCACTCCCTTGTCAATGGCCTCTCCATCCTGCATCTACCTTTATTTTGCTCATTTTCTTTCTCTCTTTCTCCCCCTTCCTTTCTCTCTCTCTCCCTCACTAACTGATTGGTTCTCCCTCTGACCCCTTTTCCTCTCTCTTGCTCTTTCCTCCCCAGTCTTTCTATCACTCTGTCTCCTTCCTTTTCACTCCCCTTGCCCTTTTAGTCCTCTCGCTCTGTCTCTCTCACCTCTCCATTCTCACCCTTCTTCTTCTGTTTATCTCATGTGCTTTCTCCCCTTCTACCTCACTCTCCCTTTCTACTCCTCTCTCCCTCTTTGTCTCCCTCCATACCTCCATGCATCCTTCACTATCTCTCACCCCTTTCTTTCCCTTCATTCTCCTCCTTCTCCTCCTTAACTTGCACTTTCTCTCTCTACTACACCATTTCACTCTGACTTTCCCCATTACCTCTCTTCCTTCCTCCCTGATACTCTTTTTCTTCCCTCTTATACCTTGGGTTCTCTCCTCTCCTAGCATTGATTCTCCCTCATTCCCTATCCTGCCCCCCCTCTCTGTCCCTCCCTTGTGCTCCCTCTCTCTTTCTCCCTCCCCTCTCTCATTCTCCATTTCTCTTTCTCTCGCTCTTTCTCCTCCTCACTCCCTCATTCTCTCTTTCTCACTCTTTCCCTATCTCGTCCTCATTCAACCTCCTTATCCATTCATTTTTCCTCTCTCTTTATTTCCTTCCTTCCTCTTGTTCTCTTGCTTTTGCTCTCTCTTCCTCTGTCTCTCTCCCTGCCATGCTCCCTTTTCTCTTTCTCTTTCTCTTCCTCTCTCCTTCTTCCTTCCTTTCCTTCCTTCCTCCCTCTCCCTATACTTTACATCTTACATTTCTCTCTTCTCGCTCTCTCTCTCCCTCTATCTCCCTCCCCTCAATTTCCACACTTGCACTCTCCCTCTCTCTCATTCTTCCCTTCTTTCCCTCTCACTCCTCTCCCACCTTACCTCCACCTCTTCCTAACTTTCTCCATCTCCTTCATTTTCCTCCCTTTCTCTCCCTCTGCCACCTTTCCCCTCTCTTCTCCTTTCCCCTCACCCTTTCGCTTCATCTTGACTGCCTTCTCTTTGCCATTTCTTTATCTCCATTCCTTACATTCTTTCTTTTTCCCTCTCTAACTCTACCTTTCCCTCCTGTCCTTTCCCTTGATCCTTCTCTCTTCCTTTCTTGTCCTCCCTTTCTCAACTTCCCTTTCTCTGTCTGTCTTCTTTTCTACCTCTGGCTCCCTCCCACTGTCTCTTCCTCTCTCCCTCCCTTTAGCTCTCTCACCCCATCCCTCTCCCATTCTCTCCATTTCCCCATCTCCATCCCTGCCTTCTACCCCCCTCTCATGATCTCACCCTCCACTTCCCTCTCTCTCCCTTTATCTGTCACTTTGTTCTCTTCTATCTCTATCTCTCTCTTTGCATCTCTCTCTTCCTCTACTTTCTCTCCCTCCCTTACACTTACACTTTCTCCCTCTCCATATCAGCCTTCCTGCTTCCCTCCATCTTCATCGTTTCTCACAATCTCTTCCTCCTTTTTACCTTCCATTCTTACCTCTCCTTTTGTCTTTCTTCCTTCTTTTCCCTCCTGCTCTTGCCTTCCTTTCCTTTCCTTCTCTCTTTCCTCTTCCTCACCTTGCCTCTCTATCCCTGTCTTCTTCAATCACTTCTATTGCCTTGTCCACCTACTTACCTGTCTTCCTTGATCCCCTTCACCTTTCTCCCTTTCTCTCCCACCTTCTTCTCTTCCTCACTCCATGTCGGCATTGAATACATTACTGACTTGCTGTACAGATCAATGGTTGTGAAATACCATTTATATCTATGGTACCTTTGTATAGATGCCAAGGGGCACATGAATCAGTCTTTTGTTCAGAGCAACACACAAAGCCACCTTGCTGCACTGCATGAAAGAGAGACAGCAGGAATGAGCTGTATTTAATACTATACAGAGCATTACTGTTCTTTCCTTGCAATGGCACACTTTCAGCTGCCTAGTGTTAACGCGTCAGACCTTAATAAGTAAACTTACAAGGGAGATGCGACTAAATCGATGAAAGTTTTGACTCGCTTTGAGGTTTCCCCACCATATATCCCATACATGCAGATCGATAATCAATAACAATCAATAACATTAGTAATCAATAGGAGTCAGCAATTGTCACACACCATGACCTTGCAGTCATGAATAACCACACCTTTATGGAATATGTATTTCCGTATTCAAAGCTAATGTAATGTAAGTCAATCTCAAAATCAATTGATATACATACAGAAACAACACTGGCTGTCCAAAGCGGTGAAAGATTCACAATCTAATCAAAGCTTGAGCTACTACAGATCATAGTCAACACAAATTAGGAAAATATCTAACTATGGCTCTATCAAAATGGCGGTTGGTACCTAGAAACAGAACCAAATAGACATAGCAAACAGTATCATAGCCAATATACCTATCCTCAGTTTGGATCACCAAGCTCTGATGGTCTTCGTCATCAGGAAATCAGTCTGGTCAGCAAGGCATCAGGGTTCAGCATCAAAGTTCGGAAAAGGCAAAGTCTTTTAAGCAGAAAGTTAAACATGTCTCTTCTCAAGACGGTCAAGAAAACAATCGAGGTATCTCCTCTCTGTACAGTCTGGCTAAGTTAGATTTCCTAAAACTACTTCCCACATCCTAATTGGTCAGGGGATCGCATGTTTCCACTTTGTCCAATAAAACTAAAACTTCAACTCTACATTTCTACTAGTACATGGTTCACATGTCAGTGATTGGCTCCTCTTGTCCGCTCTCGTCATTCAGCTCATCAGGTAACAATATTGTTGCAGTTTATTCTCCAGTCAGTAAGGTCTTTGTCTTCTCCTGGGAAAGTTAGTCTCACGCGCATTACATTAACAATGTTGCATTAGAAAGTACATCATCTCCTAGCCAACAGTTCTCATGAGAAAGACTTTTCAGCTATAAGCACATGGATAGTACAGTGGAAAATCGCAATTTAATTCTTTAAGCAAACATTTTATTAAACGCCTGAGAAATGCAGCTTGACATGAGGCCGTGCAGCTAGGCCAAGACCTCCTCCAAGTTAATGCCTACATTTATTAAAGCTAATACATAATGCATAATACTTAAAATGACATATTACTACATTAATCAAACATAAGCTCATTATTTCACATCATCATGAACACTGTTGGGCACACTGGTGTGCATTATTTTTCTCTATATTATTACATTTTCTGTGCAAATTCAACACAAGAATACATGAATATTCATTAATAATTTAATTAGTAAATTCTGCGTTAACAATACAGATACCCTTGCGTCAAGTTGCAAGGGTACCTGCATTGTAGCCAGCATTGTATTTGTGCATGATGGGACACCTCCCCACACAAAACAATCCTCAGGTAAAAGGCAGTCTAATGTTGTTGATTTTGTTATTTAATTCTGGGAATGCACTGGTGGGCTGCCTTTCAAACATGAGTCAGGACACAAACATAGGCTTTGATGCCTAAAAGTGTTTTTGGACATTGACACACACTTGCATGAGTGTCTGTTTAAGCTAAGTTACAATTTTGCATGATGGGAAGTCTGGGGCTTCATTGTGTAGTTGTTCGTGATCATGAAAGATGTTTAGCAAATGAACTACAGTTCCCATAATCCATGGTTTTGATTTTTATTGGCCTTTTTGCTGAATATACATTTTTTATCCAAGTCTTCAAGTAGGCATTTAGGCCTTTATTACATCCCTGGCAGTCGGTGTTAAAGTGGCGGTAATACCGTCAACAGGCCGGCGGTAAAAAAAATGGGATCATGACCATGGTGGAAACTGCCAACACAGACAGCCACTTTAACACTCCGACTGTCATGGTGGTAGCAACAAACACTGCGGCGGTAACTGCCAACAGCCAGCCGGAAGACAATGTACCACCCACACTATTACAAGGCACCAATCCACCAGCTTTTTGGGGCGGTACAAACGCCATCAAAAGCACGTCGGAAACAGTACACAGAAGGGAAACCACTCACCTCTCGACACCCAAGGAAGAACTAGGAGTCCCTGGAGCCCGAATTGCAGATCCTACCCATGTTGCTGTATCTCTTAATACACCACGAAGTGGAAAGAAGGCGGCGGTGACGACAACGGTGAGTACTGCACCTAGCACACAGGGGAGGGGAGGAGGGAAAAAAAGAGAGTGACACACACACACAGACGACACGCAACACCCCCACCCCCCACCCACAACAACATACACACACACATATCCAGTAACATCACAGATACACCCCGTCAGCTACAGGAAGAACGCAAGGATCAAACGAAATGAGTTTAACTAGTGTAATATTCAAACAATCAGATAAATCAAGAGAACGGCAAATAATCAGTATACACAAATATTTACAGCAAGTACACAAATCCGTACACTGTCCTATGAAATGTCCGTGTGGACCAGTGGTCCCAAAAAGCATGTGCGAAGCCCACACATGACACCTGCCTCAAAAGGGAGAGAACACTGCAGGAGCCTCAGGTCGAAAAAAAAACAGGCACCTCAGGATGAAGGGGAGGGGGGACACCTCAGCCGGATGATGGTACGACGCCACTGCTCCTCGAGGGAGCTCCATGGCGACTGCCTGGTCCTGGGGAGTGCAAAGCCACAGTCTCTCAAGTCTCTCAAGTGGGTGGTTTGCCCACTGCTTGGTCCTGGGGAGTGCAAAGCCACAGTCTCTCAAGTCTCTCAAGTAGGTGGTTTGCCCACTGATTGGTCCTGAGGAGTGCAAAGCCACAGTGTCCCAAATGGATGCCTTTCTCCACTGGTTTTGGAGGGGGCTTTGTGCCCAGAGTGCATCATCCTGACAAGGATTGGGTGAGTGGATGCCTTTCTCCACAGGTTCTGGAGGGGGCTTTGTGCTCAGAGGGCTTCATCCTGCCAAGGATTGGGTGAGTGGATGTCTTTCTCCACTGGTTCTGGAGGGAGCTTTGTGCCCAGAGTGCTTCATCCTGCCAAGGATTGGATGAGTGGATGAATCTCTCGACTGGTTCTGGAGGGGGCTTTGTACCCAGTGATGCTGCACCTGGGGTGTGGCAGCTGACTTCGTCTCACCTGGGTGTCTCAGCTATGCGATGTACCTGGAACAGGTAGCATGATACTCCATGGAGGAGAAGCCACACTCCATCCTGCGGCGACTTAGACTGCCAATTGCTGGTTCGTGTCAGTGCTGGAGGTGGTGTGTCCAGGGTCCAGGACGCACCTGCAGACTCTGACAGCTGCACACTGGGGATGGGGCTGACATCTGACAGAGTGGCATCGGCTGTGCACGTGGCGGTGCTGATGGTGGTGGTGTCTTCTGTGGAGATGCTGCCAGTGCTGGCCGTGGTACAAGTGATTGTTGTGATGGATGGAGACACCATACTGTCTACGGCAGCCTCGGATGGCTGATCCTTGGGGAGGATGCTGGAGACTGATGTTGTGGCTGAGGCGGTGCATGTGGCGGTGCAGGTGGTGGTGCAGGTGGCAGGGGAAGGTGGCAGTGCAGGTGGCGGGGCAGGTGGCAGTGCAGGTGGCGGTGCAGGTGGCCGTAAGAGCGTCGGAGGTGACTGTGGTGCATGTGGCTGCCATCCCTGATGATATGGTGGTCACCAGCCCCTCAACAGGAGACATCGTACCCAGAGGTGATGTACCCTTTGGATTGTGGCCCTTCCCATCTTGACAGTCGTTGCAGGGACCTTGGCCCTGTCCATGAGGTGTTTGGGCGAGGCCTTGCTGGGTGGGTGGTGTGACTGTCCCCTGCTGGAAGCTGGCCCCTTTTTTACTTTTGCAGGTGGCGGAATAGGGTGGTCCTTTTTTTCTCTCTGTGGCACACTGGCAGCTCTGATGGGTGCCTCCTTAGACCGTACTGGAGTAGCAGGGACTCCAGTGGATGGAGATGTGGTAGCTGAGGTGCTGGGCTGGGATCTAGACATCCTGGCCCTAGGGGGAAGGATGGGGGTAGGTGTAGGGAAGAGGTTAATGTTTGCTAGGAAAAGTTTTTTGACACACTGGGACGGGAAGATGTAGGGGGTGTGGGAGTGGAGAAAGAGGTAATGGTTGTAGGAGGTGTACGTCTGCTGAGTTTGGGTGAAGGTGCATGGGTTGGAGGCTGTTGTGAGGTGGATGTCTGCTGAGTGGGTGTGTGCCTGCGTTTGTGTACTTTGGAAAGAGGGCTTACAGACACACTGGGAGAGGACACAGGGGATGTGTGAATGGTAGTGGGGTGGTTATTGCACATGAGTGGTGTGTAGTGATGGGCGTGCTGGTGATGGAGGCAGTGGCTGATGATGTAGTGCATGCAGGTGTGAGTGGAGATGAGACTGGGAGGGAGGTGGAGGACATGGAGGTGGGGGACACAGTGGAGGAAGTGGATGTTGGTATGTGTGCATGGGTATGGTGCTTGTGTGAGTGCCTGTGGGATGTGTGGTGTTTATTTTTGCCAGAGCCACTTTTGTGTGTTGATTTGTGTGCATACTGGTCTGATAGTGTGCTTGGGATAGGCTGAGGTAGAGGAGATTGGGACTGGGTAGTGGAAGTTGGAGGGGGGAGGCTGGACACAGGGACAATGACTGCCATCAGTGCTGAGGCCAGAGGCTGAAATGCTCTCTGTTGGGCTGCCACGCCTAAATGAATGCCCTCCAGGTATGCATTTGTTTGCTGCTAATGCCTCTCAACACCCTGGATGGCATTCAGAATGGTTCACTGCCCAACAGTGAGGGATCTCAGGAGGTCAATAGCCTCCTCGCTGAGGGCAGCAGGGCTGACTGGGGCAGGGCCTGATGTGCCTTGGACGAAGGAGATGCCAACCCTCCTGGGTGAGCGGGCACGGTAAACACACTGAGGGGCTGCTGGGAGGGCGGTGCTGGTAGGGGGGGTGGCGGCTGTACCTGTTGTTGGGGTGGGCGCCAGGGAGCTTCCATCAGAGGAGGATTTGCTGTTGCTGGTATACCCTCCTGTCCCCGTTGTGGAGCTCCCCAAGCCCTCTGTCCCACTGGTGCCTTCACCCTCCGTAGAATCACCCTCCAGGGCCATGTGGGATGCAGCTGCCTCAGATGCTGGTGCCTCTGCTCCTCTGCCAGATGATGCTAATGCACACAAGGACAGGGTGACAAAACAAAAGGGGGGGGGAAAGACAGAAAACATACATGTTCAATGCCAGCAGCATCACTACTGTTGGCAGACACAACACACAGGGAGCAGCCCCATGCACTAGGCCATGCACTAGCAGTTAGTAGGAAATTCACCAGGCCATGGGGTACTATGCTTAACACCATTTGCTGCACACCTGGAACCCACAGGAGCCTGCCCAGTTGTAGATGCCCACTAAAGATATTGGGGTTGGAGTTCCTCAGAGCCTGACCAACATGGGACCTAACCTACCAAGTTCGCCCTGGCCTAGGGCAACCCACAGCCCACATCCCCCACCTGACACCTCGTAAAAAGCGCGCGGAGTCAGCTTAATGACACTGTACTCACCCCCTTGTAGCTGCTGTGATGGCCTCAAGTGCTCATCCAACTCCATATATGCCACCGTCAGGATCCGGAACATCAGGGGGGTCATGGTGTGACAGGCACCCCTTCCACGTTGGGGCCCCAGTCCCAGCTGGGCCTCCGCTGTCTTCTTGCTCCAGCGGCACAGGTCCTCCCATCTCTTGCGGCAGTGGGTGCTCCGTCTATGATAGACCCCCAGGATCCGCACTTCCTTGGCGATGGCACGCCAAATACCCTTCTTCTGGTGGGTGCTGATCGAGAGGAAAGGTACAGAAGGAAAGGAAATTACTCACCCGTCCGGACCGTCATACTCATTGCTCACCAGTTCCCACCCATGCCCTGACCCACATACACTCACCATCCTCACTTGCAGGCCTCAGGCCCCCCCACATGTTTCTTCCATCCACACCACTCCAAACAGGCATTGCCACGCATCATGCTCACAGTGTACTCACCTGTTTGTCTGGAGGACACTAGAGTAGCGTGTACTGGGGAGGACCCCATCCACTAGTTTGTCCAACTCCTCCATGGTGAAGGCAGGGGCCCTTTCCCCAGACACTGTAGCCATTGTCTCTTCCAGACTGAGGTCACAGAAGCACTTGCAGTGTAGGTCCTCTCCTGTTGAAGGTCAGGTATCAAGTGAGTGAACAGATAGAAAATGGCGGTCACGTCCACGGTGGTGCGTACCGTCACCGCCGGCGTACATCGTCATTGGCTCCTGGAACCCTTAGGACCCAATGATAACCAATGCTAAATAGCGCGGCGGTCTTCGACCGGCTACCGCGACGCTGCACAACGCCAGCGCAGTTACCTCATTTCCCCTTGTCCCTCCTCACAGGTCAGGCAGCTGCCATTTCAGAGGGCCACATGGCATGGCACCTAACTGCGTCCCAGCATAATTTGGCAGATATATACGGACAAACCACGCTACACACGTATTTACTCACAGTATTGCAAACACACTTGTGCAACCTATGTGCAACCTATGTGGTACATGACCCTCTGCTCACCATTCTCCTCCGTAGGGTGCATCCGCTAAGGCAGATGCTGAGATGGCATCACCCTCTGGTGTACAGACCCCTGGTGGACCTGTCGACAATGGAAGACAGACACATCATTATCACCTACAGACTTGATAGTGCCACAATCCAAGACCTGTGTGCCCAAATGGAGCCAGACCTGATGTCGGCTATCCACCATCCCACAGGAATCCCCCCTCTAGTGCAGTTCCTGTTAGTGCTCCGTTCCTGGCAAGTGGCTCCTTTCAAACTACAGTGGCCATGGCATCTGGGATGTCTCAGCCAATGTTTTCTAACGTGTTGACCAGAGTGTTATCTGCCCTGCTGAACCACATGCGCAGCTATATCGTGTTTCCAAAGGTGGAGGATTTGTCCACAGTGAAAGCTGACTTTTATGCCCTGGGACATATCCCCAACATTATTGGTGCCATTGATGGTACACATGTGGCATTTGTCCCCCCCCGCACAAATGAACAAGTGTACAGAAATCGAAAAAGCTACCATTCGATGAATGTGCAGATGGTGTGTTTGGCGGATCAGTATATCTCTCATGTGAATGCCAAGTATCCTGGCTCTCTGCATGACGCCCACATTTTGAGGAATAGCAGTATCCCTCATGTGATGGCACAACTCCAGAGGCACCGTGTGTGGGTAATAGATGAGCCCAAGGTCCCCATACATTATGAGTAGGTGTCTGGGTATGGGGTAGTCCCTAAGGTTTAGTGTGTGTCTAACAGGTATCGCTCGACATTTGCAGGTGACTCTGGTTACCCCAACCTCTCATGGCTACTGACCCCAGTGAGGAATGTCAGGACAAGGGCAGAGGAACGCTACAATGAGGCACATGGGCAAACTAGGCGTATTATTGAGAGGACGTTCGGCCTCCTGAAGGCCAGAATCTGGTGCCTCCATCTAACAGGTGGCTCCCTATAGCAATCACCGAAGAAGGTGTGCCAGATAATTGTGGCATGCTACATGTTGCGCCACCTGACATTGCGACACCAGGTGCCTTTTCTTCAGAAGGATGGGCCTGATGATGGTCTTGTGGCAGCGGTGGAGCCTGTGGACAGTGAGGAAGAGGAGGCAGAGGAGGAAGATACTGACAACTGAACGAACATCATCATGCAGTACTTCCAGTTACACACAGATAAGAGACTGTCACTGCTCCTCACATTTCTGAATACTGTAGGACATTGTATAAGTCAGCCTCTTCACCTCTGTCTATAGACACTGACAGTTCACTTTGGCTTTTCTTTTTTCAGATCTGGGCACCTCATTCTGCCTTCTGCTATATGTACTGCTGCCCAACAACTGTCATACAATGGTATGAGCAAATAAACACTTACATTGATATTTGTTGGTGATGTTGTAATAATACATTTGTGAAAGATCAGACTGGTTCCAGATTGGTTTGTGATTCAATGGTGTTTATTTAGGGGCTAATGTGTATAGGGGTACGTGCAAGGGGCTGGGTTGATGGTAGAGAGGAATAGTAGAGTTCAGCCTCTTGGTATCACAGGTGCATTATCCAATGGGGCATAGGAAGGGGAGTAATGGCAGTACAAGGTGGACAGGGTGACATAGTGGGACAGAAGGGTGACAATCAGGAGGGTCCTATTTCTTGGCGGGGGTCTTGGCAATGTTCTCTGTCTTTTGCCTGGATCGCAGGGACCGTTTGCGGGGTGGTTCTCCTTCTGCAGTGGGTGGGGTGCTGGTGGGCTGTTGTTCCTGTGACGGGGCCTCCTGTCCACTAGCGCCGGAGGAGGTGGAGGGCTGTTCCTCGATTTGGCTAGTGTCAGGGGCCCTTTGTTGTGCCATTGCCACACTCATGGTATTGCTATGTCAGCCAGCACCCCTGCTATGGTGACCAGGATGGTGTAGATGTTGGTGAGGTACTCCCTGATCCCCATGTATTGTCCCTCCTGCAGCCGATGGGTCTCCTGAAACTTGGCCCGTACCGTGCCCATGGTCTCCTGGGAATGGTGGTATGCTCCCATGATGTTTGATAGTGCCTCGTGGAGGTTCGGTTCCCTGGGCCTGTCCTCCCCCTGTCACACAGCAGTCCTCCCAACTTCCCTGTTGTCCTGTGACTCCGTCCCCTGAACCGTGCACCCTCTGCCACTGACCCCAGGTCCCTGATCGTCCTGAGTTTGTGGGGTTGCCTGGGCTCCCTGTAGAGGTGGACACACTGCTGATTGATGTGTCCTGGGGACAGTGGCATGGGCCCGCTGGGTGGGTGCTGTGGTGGTGTTTCCTCAGGGGGGAGGTTCTGTGGTGGGTTGGGATTGTGGCAGGGGAACTGACTCTCCAGAGGTCCCGGATGGGCCAGGCTGGTCATCTTGATCCAGGCGTGCAGAGATGCTGTCGTCACTGTGGGCCTCTTCCCGGGGGGGGGGAGGAATGGATATGGCTGGCACCCCCTGTCCGGTGATGTTGCGTAGGGGTCCTGTTGGGGTGTAAATGCATTGGTATTTTATCTGTGTGTGCCTTCTTGTGCAATGGGTGTGTTTCCCTCTATTACTGTGCTTGCACTATCGCCTTGGCCCTTTTGTGAGTGGTGATTGTGTACCCTGGGTGAGTATCTCTATTGGACTTGCTTTGGTGGTGGGTGTCCATTAATGTCTGTGATGGGTGTCCATGCATTGTTGTTGCATGCAGGGCTTGGTTGTGGGAGTGGTGGGGCGTGATGGTGGGGTGTGTGGGAGATGGTGGAGTCATGGTAGTGAGGGTGGGAGTATGTGATGGCATGCAGGTAGGGTGGGGGATATAGTAGTAAAAATTGGACTTACCAGAGTCCAGTCCTCCTGCTACTCCTGCAAGGCCCAGAGGAAGCATTATCGCCAACACTTGCTCCTCCCATGTTGTTAGTTGTGGGGGAGGAGGTGGGGGTCCACCCCCAGTCCTCTGTATTGCTACCTGGTGTCTGGATACCACGGAACGCACCTTCCCCCATGGGTCGTTCCACCTCTTCCTGATGTCATCCCTTGTTCTTGGATGCTGTCCCACTGCGTTGACCCTGTCGACAATTCTCTGCCATAGCTCTGTCTTCCTTGCAATGGATGTCTGCTGCACCTGTGATCCAAATAGCTTTGGCTCTACCCGGATGATTTCCTCCACCATGACCCTGAGCTCCTCCTCAGAAAACCTGGAGTGTCTTTGAGGTGCCATGATGTGATGTGAGTGATGTGTGAGGTGATGGTTGATGTGATGTGTGGTGTGATGCGTTGGGGTGTGTGGTGTGTTGTGCATGGATGGTGTATGAGTGATGGTGTTGTGTGTCTCTGGATGCTGGTGTGGTCTTTTCTTTTCTCTCTCTCTGCTTCTTCAAAAATGTTCAGTGTAAGGGGTTGTGGGTAATGTAGGTGTGTGTTTTATAGTGTTGTGGGTGTGGTGTGTGTCTGTGTGTCAGGTGTGTGTAGTTTGAATTGTCCAATGTGGTGTAGTTTTGTAAATGTGTGTGTATTTTGAGCGCGGCGGTGTGTACCGCCAATGGTTTACGGCGGTTGAAAGACCGCCGCGTTAATTCGTGGGTTGTGATACTTTGGGCATATTCCTGTTGGCGTGACGGTGTGGGTTTTGCTATCGCCAGTTTATCACTGACCTTTGGTGTGGCGGACTTGTTGAGAAAATGTACATAAAGTTAATCATACACCATAGCTGCTAGGCATCTGTTTATCTTTATTATGTTTCCATGTGCTCGACAAACCTCCTGAACTTTGATGATTGACCTTGTGCTCGCAGCCTTGGGCTGCAATCTGCTTATCGCTGCCATATTACTTTTTCCAATTACAGTTCAGAGAATTGTCGTGCTTAATCAGTAACTGCCAGAACAGGTTTGTACAGGTCGTTGCCACCTCCTGCCAGCTGCATCTGTACCTTCTCCCACCACATGTGTATCCCTGAAATATCCTGAAGGCCTCAGAGGACCTTGAATACGTTAGGGGTGGAGTTGTCCTCTGACTATGCAGTTTTGTGTGTATATAAGGTTGGGTGCCCCAGAGTGAAGGGGCAGCCTCCGTAGGATAGTCACTTGACTGTCCTGGGACTCTGTATTAGCTCGAGCTATAATCCATGTAATAAGCTTCTCTTTATTCCTCCAGTTGGTGACTCCGCTTGATTTGTGTACTCTCTGCTAAACTGACCCTGAGGACAAGGGTGTCCCTCCACCGCTGGGAAGAAGACCCCGGGTGGGGGTCTAATCTTTCCTGGTTCCTCAGTTGGTGCCCGAACAGGGACCCGAGTCAGGCATCCAGGGGACCGACCAGGTGACGGAGGACTCACGATTGGATTTCCAAGGGAGGCGCCCCACACCAGATTCTGAGCTTCGTTCCCTGTCGTGGACCTGCAGATCTCCACTGTGTGTCTTCCAGCCGGCTCGACTTTTCTTGGCACTGTCTGAATTCAGGTCTCTGTTTTCCGTAAACTACTGGAGTCCCCAACTGTTGGACTATAACAGAAGTGTCAGGTAAGGACGGGAGTTGAAAGATTCCTGTCTAAAAATAGGTCTGTGAGTATTGTACAGTTTCTATCGCTCTTTGCAAAGACCGACGTCAGTGGTAAGACTGACCTCAGTTGTCATTTAAGTATATAGAAAGCAAAAGGCATATTTGCCACTCATTTGGTGTATTCAAACCAATGATGTAAGAATTTTTTTTTTTTTTAAATATACTGGAAGAATGCCAGCGTTCAGTTGTTTCAGGAAATTGTGTTGTTGTCTTTGCAGTAGGGACTCCCGCCTGGAGGAAACATGCCCCGCTCCTCCGGCCAGGACTCCGAATTATGATATATATGTTAAATATGGCATAGGTCCAATTATTTGGTCTGATATATGGAGAAAAAGAACCAAAGGGAATCTACTGGATAAGGTTTGTTCCATAGATTAGTTGGGTATAAGACTCACTGATAATTTGAATTGGGTAGAACAGGTTAATAAAAGCGTGGGCCGTTTGCAGCATGGTGCAGCATCTATCCTACATTTTTATAGGGGTACGACAGCAAAAACTGTCTCCCCGGCAATCAAGATTTATATTGCCAGAGCACAGGGTGCCGCTACCTACGGTGCGGAGGTTTGGGGCTTTTCGGACTGCCATAGGCTAACTACTGGTGAAAATAGTTTTGCAAGGTCCTTATGTGCTTGCCCCCCAAGCACTCCATTGATACCGCTGTTTTTAGATCTGGGTTTGAGACGTATAGCTGACTTAATCATTTTAAAACCACTTTTATATTGGATAAGGCTATGGACTGTACCAGAATTGGATGTTTATAAAACCTCACTCCAAGATCTGTTATAATGTCCCAACTCAACCACTATTCCCTGGGTCATACACGTATCTAGATGGTTCAATAACCTAGGACTTGGAGATTTTTGGGAAAAAACCCATAAACTGGAAAAAGCCCACTCCAATGTATTGAAGCGCGTATATTGGTCCTATGTATGTAATGACTACATTATCCATAGAGCCAATGGCAGCTTAACCAATCTCTTCACAGTCTTCAAATGGTATCCACAATTTGAACCATACCGAGATACTATTCACGATATTTTAGGTAAAAGCTTATATGCCAGATTCCGTTTCGGGTCGCTGCCGCTGAAGTCATTGATGTGCAGATGGGGTACAAAAACAGCTACAGATATATGCCCTGTCTGTGGCGTAACACCTGAAACAGTTGAACATTTTATGTTCTTTTGCCCCGCTTACTCTCTTCCCAGGTCTAAGTGGATCTGTAATATCTGCCGTGAAATAGGGATAAGAGACTGCGCTTCCGCCTTTGAGGATTTTAAAAAGCCACCACTCTAAGATTTTAATATACGCTGTCAGCAAGTATTTACTGGCAGCATGGCGTATACGCAACTCCGTTACCAGGACTGTATCTTAATTATAAGCGGCCTATATTTTTATCTTTATTCTATAAGAATTGTAGGGGGGTCTGTAGCTGTATTGTGTATTGTTGAAGGGTTTCAAATTGGAAGGTATTTTTATGTATTTATGTCTACATGCTATTTTGGATTTTATCTTTATTTATTATTATCATCTTTGTATATTTGCTTTGATGATCGACTGATTGAATAAAGCATGTGTTAAATCAATCAACCAAAGGTAGTTCTGATTTACAATGGCCTATTCACGGGACATTTGATAAAGATAAATTAGACTATTTCCAGGAACGTTTGTTTGTGACAAAAAGTAGACCAGGGATGTTTGATTCACTACGGACTTGGCAGAAAGAAGCAGACCAAAGACATAGGAAGGCAGAGAAAGAATTACAGAGACATAAGACCAGGATGGTGACTGAAAAGGTATATGACTCTGACGTAGCTGAACATCAACAGAAAATTTTAGAACATGACCAAAGGCTTCACTTACAAACTGATAAGTGTTACCCTTCCAGGACAATAGTGGATCAGCCACAAGAGGAAGACCCCCTTTTAAACGATATGTTAGATAAACCCCCCGTTATATACTCCACCAATATATCCTTCACTCATCGGAACGGACGCATCGTCTTGACTACGCAATGTATCCTCAAAGCCTTCACATTGCAAGCCCGATCAACAGGATCCTTGACATTGACGCAATAGGACCTCGCACCACAGCCTTGCCGCATCTTGGAACCAACAGTTCACCTTGGCTGGGCGACCCATCTTCAAAGTAGATCCATGCAATGCTTCACAGGCAGGATTAAAAGTATTTGGGCATAGGCCTAACTGGGTCCCTGTAGCCAGTCGGGGCTCCATCGCGGTTGGCCTAAACTTTTCACTTTGTCTCAGGCCGCACGACCAGATATTTCCAATAGGGCTTCTTGGAAATATTTTTACTTAAAACTTTAAATTTTCTACATCTCCAATTCTATTTACTTGAATTTTGTTGTTTTGATCTTGGTATAGTTGTTACATTTTTCTCTATTGTTCTGACGCGTTGTGGAATATTTTTTCTTTGGTGTTTTCACTATTTTAATGTTTGAAGAGTTGTACAACTACTTTACACACTTCCTTTAAGTTAAGGCCTACTGCTCCGTGCCAGGCCACCAGAGGGTGAGCACAGGTTAATTTAGGGTTTGCCTGACACTTACCCTGACAAGAGTTGTTTTTGCTGTTTGACCAGGGCTCATACCCCAGTTAACCAGTAACCCAATTTTTAATAACCCAATTTCTAACACCCTCTAATTCTAGATGGTGTAATCAACATGTACTAGACCGGCTTTTCAATACAACTATTTCCATAGAAAAATATAGAGATTTCATAGCTATATTTTGTAAAACAATTGGGATATTAAACATGCTTAGTGAATTAGACCTTATTTAGAAGTTAAACTACAAGTGCCTATTGAACCCTTGTTAAAGGGCAGATGGGATAACTGTCGATGTTTTGTTGGAGTGGTCCATTTTCCAAAACTTTAAATATGGCTTTTAAGGCTTATTTGAAGTGGGTTGTATGATGTTTTTTCCTGTCTGTCACTGCCATCAAAACACTGGAAGCTACAGATAGAAAATTAAAATAATGACTCCTCTCTCCTCAGATGTGGGGTTCATTGGTTATTTGTTTTTCAGCAACAGACTTCCAATTTGGCTAAAATGGAGTTAACCTAGCACTTGCGCTAAGTGCTACCTCCAAGTAATCAAATTAATTATTATATTAGATTTAATGTTGAATTCAGATTTAAAGTAACTTTTCATAGTAAGAAGCCTTTAGAAGGTCACAACTTTATTGCCCCAACATTCTAGTTGCTGCTTAACTGAGGCCATTGGCATAAGGTGGCACTGAAGACTACCAGCCTTAGAACACTGCTGGAATCTGAAAGAATAGCAGAAGAACTCAGCATGCTGAACCTGTGGACCTCAGAAAGAAATGTTGTGCCAATATAGACTGCACCTGCTGCATCTGTTGATCCAAGACATGACTTCAGGAAGAGAAGGACTGCTCCTACTGTTGACTTCATAGCGAGAAAACACAAGGGCTGGACCTGCTCCCACTTTTACCAAGGACCAGTAAGTACAATCCAAGGGCTAGTTGGCTATCCTCCTTTTAAATTTCAGGGACGTAAAAGCTCAAGAGACCTGCATCTGCAAATTGCAGAGCTGACTAATAGACACTGGACTTGGTCTGGACACTACTGGTGTAGCCAAGAGATAAAGTCCTAGCCTCCAAGAGCTGCCTCCCAGGACCTGGAACCCTGGCTGCTGCTAGAGTGTGCTCATTCTCACCACTGAACTGTAACGTGTGAACCAAAGGCAAACAATAATGTTCTTTGGGCACAGAGTCTCATAGACTACTTCTACTTGTCAGTTTGTGGGTAGCCTCGAACCGTTGAGAAACAAGATTTCACCAGAAAACTGGCCTTCTCCTGTCTGTTGACGTCAAGCCCAGGGCCAGCCTCAGGCTGCAGAGGACCCTGATGACCTTACCATGGATGAGAAAACAGAACCATTAAAGTTTCTAAATGCAATGGTCAAACTTTGACCAGGATTAGCCCTATTCCTTCATCCAAACCCAACTTCCATTGCGGTCAACCTGAAACTCTGATCCTTACTTTCGAGGCTCACTGACTACCGCTAAGAGTGAAAAGCAATGATCTGAAAATCTTGCAAAAATCATAATTGGTCTTCTTCATCTTATATTTGTTGTTATGGTGTCTATTTAAAGATAAAAATATGCACTATTTGTATAAAGTGGAGTGAGATTTTTATTGTGTTGTTTCTTACATATTGACTGTATTAGTAATAATAAATGTGCTATACTTGTTTCTTTGAGTTAAGCCTGACTGCTTTGAGCCACACAGGAATGAGCTTAGTTTAATTTAAAGACTTCTAAAAGGATCTGACACTGAATATTAAAATTGTTAAATAGTGAAGTCTCAAAACTACCATACTAAAAATCTACTTCTTCACACCTGGCATCAAGCTGTTTCTGTCTTTAGAACGGTTCATCTGAAGGTACAGAGATCACCGCAGGACTGGTGGTGATCTAATAATTTGGCACTTGGTAGTGTGTGAAGTTGCTGGATGTAATGTCTTTTTCTCTCGTGTCTGGCGCACTATCCTCCAACAGACACTAAATGGGGCCCTTAGCCTTTGCTTGACTAGGAACAAACATTTTTGAAATGCTGCATTTTTTAATTGTTTCTAATTGTTTAACCTAATAACCAGGTACCTATTTCAATCTGCAGCCAGCCTTGTATTCCAGGATACAGAAAATCACCTGTAGAGGGGAGGCCCAGGTGTTGCTTTGATTGCATCCCATGTTCAGAAGGAAGCATTACCAACCAAACAGGTAGATCATTTCAATATTGTTCGGATATTAATAACTACATTCCTGGGTTTAATTCTTTCTTTCATTTGTTTAGAAAGCGCCCTGTGTTACCATATTGTCTCTTTAGACTGTTCTATAAAGTGAAGCTTATGAGGAACCATTTCCTTTAAAATTACATTTCAGATTTACCTAAAGAGATATTAAATTAATGTAAAGTATGTAGGACTTCACTGGGACAAGTACCTTCAAGAAAGAGACCCACAGTGGAAAAATGTAAATGGCAAAAAACCTCTAAAAGTTGATTTCTCAGTTGGACACTTAGATCTTGTAGTGTCCAGCATATATTGGACTGGACATGAATATATTCATGAAACCCTAATGAAAAACACAAAGAACAATTTGGGATCATAATGAGTCAAGGGGGTGATGAACATGACAGAAAAAGTCTCCCTGAAACAATGTGGTGCAAGGAAGACCAATGCGACCCCTCCATTTATAGGATATCAAACTTGAAGCTAATCTATCATTGCTAAAATGCTCCATCTCAGACTGAGTTTAGAAGACCAACAAGTGTAGGAATTTTGTCACCTGGTCTTGGGAAAACATACTGAAATGTCCCCTTCCTGCTAGGCTCCATTGGGGAATTCTGGAAGGATGAAGGAGTGATTGCCTATACTATAAGGCTATCAAAAAACAGAAGGGTCAACCCAGAAGGCTGCATTAATGCCTGCACTCAGCACAGAGAGGAAACTGCAGGTGAAAGACTTCACATAGGTGGGTTGGCCTTGCGAGGGAGAGGTATCTTGCAGCAGCCCTGTTTGACACCATCAAAGCATAAACTGTTTTCAATGCAGCTTGCATTGCAGTTTTTGGGGCAAGATCTCAAGCAGAAAGACATAACAGCATACCCCACTTCAAAGCTCTAGGTTTCTTAAAGAATTGCTTCAAGAATAGACAAATTAGTACCAGTGCATCTTCAAAAATTTGGTCCCTAGGCAGAAAGCCTTTTTAGCTTACAAGTAATTAAAATTTCCTCTGTAACTACAAAAATAACTACAATCTTTGTCAGGGTGAACCACCAAAGTAACTAATTTAACATGAGCTCAACACCCTGGAAACTATGGCACAGAGCAGACTGATTTAACTTAGAGGCGCTGTAAATTACATAAACAGTACTCAAATAGTGATAAAGTCAAAACAACACACTAAACATCCTGAACTAATTTAGAAAAATGGAGTACGTTTTAATACATAAAATTACACCAAAATTACAATAATCCAAAGTAATGAACAAGAGTTATGAATTTTAAAATTGTAATGTCCAACATACCATTAAGGACCAACCGCGATCATCTGGTTGCGCTTGACTGGGACAAGGGTAAGGTTTAAGGCTGACGCGACAGAGCACAGGTTGGATACAAGGACCAGATTCATCCCAGTGAAACGTTTTACCTTTAGACATAGATTTAGATCTTTGTGGTGGGCTTACTGCATCACACCGGTGATGGATATCCCATCCACTGAAATTTAAATCCCATTGGATATAATGGGATTTAGATTTTGGAGGACAGGATATCCATCACCGTCTAGAGTGCTGGGTCTTTCTAGTCACCATTACGTCTGTTTAGTCCCCGTTTAACTTGATATAGCTAGAAGCAACCCACTTAGTCACCTGTTGCAGGCAAATGCTCAGCCTTTCATAAGCTGAACAGGTGTTGGGTGACAGCGAGACAATGATCTGAGTGTCTTTTGCATAAGACTTCTGGAACATCTTTCTTTTTGAAAGCACTGCCCTTTAAAATTACAAGATGGATGTTTTTTTCTCCACTTCCTTTTGGATTGCTTGCATTCTTTCTTCAGCTCATTTATTTCAAACGAAAACCAACTCACACTTGTTCTAGCCTGTGCAACTCTGCAGACCTTTTTAGGATTTATTAGGTTCATACCTCTCTGTTAAAACCACCACAGTTACCATCACTGCCTCTACTAAAGCCACCACTGCCACCATGCCACTATTACCACCAATACCATGATTAACATCACCATGGTAGTAATTGCCACCTTAACCACCATCACCAGAACTATTACTACCACTACCATTACCAGTATAACTATTCATGCTACCACCACTATAGCCACTGCATCCATTACCTCCACCATTGCATTTACAATCTTCACTATTATCACCAACTTGATTATCACCAATGCTATTACTGCCCTTACCACCACCATTATGACCACTGTCCATTTCACCACCACCATTATCGCATCACTACAACAATCACCAATATTATTAGCACCACTACAACCACCAACATTACCACCACCATCTTTGCCATTAGAGTTACCACTACTGTTAACACCACCACCATTACTATTGCCACAAATGCTACTGCCACATTTTCGACAACTGCCAGTGCTGCAAACATTACCCTTACTATTCATAGTCTGTCAATACCACTAGTACAACCACCACTGTTATCATTGACGCACTACCACCATTATCACATCATCATTACACTACCATCACCACTACCCCAACAATTACCAAATGAATGCTGCCATTACCAATTCCATTACCATTGAAATCTCCATAAGTACTGATGGCACCATTGCCAAAATCACTGTAACCACTGCCCATTTACCAACAAGCTTACAAGAAATCGAAATTTCCTCTGTGCTTTCGGAAGTTGGAAATACCTTGTAATTCATGTTTTGGAACATTGTTGACCAAAACTGGAGGTAGTAAGGAAAAAGAATGCTGAAACCATGCAGTTGAAGGTTAAAAGCTGTTGAACTGATAAGCTGAATTATCTTGAATGGGCCATAGACCATAGTGAAAAAAATTGTTGGCTGAAAGGTATAGTAATTGAGAAGACACTGAAACCTTAACTCTAAGCTTATACTGAGGTTTGGTGTGCATCAGGATACTGTTTCATCTGCTTCTTAGGATGCTGGAGATGTTCTTGGATCTTAAGCCCCAAAGTCTGGAGATTGTAAGAAATTGGAGTATTAGTTGAGGTAGGTGAGAATGCACCTCAAAAAATAACTAAAATCTTTGTCAGGGTGAAACAACAAAGTAACTAATTTAACATGAGCTCAACACCCTGGAAACTATGGCACAGAGCAGACTGGTTTAACTTAGAGGCGCTGTAAATTACTTAAGCAGTACTCAAATAGTGATAAAGTCAAAACAACACGCTACAAATCCTGAACTAATTTAGAAAAATGGAGTACGTTTTAATACATAAAATTACACCAAAATGACAATAATCCAAAGTAATGAACAAGAGTTATGAATTTTAAAATTTTAATGTCCAACATAACATTAAGGACCAACCGCAATCATCTGGTTGCGCTTGACTGGGACAAGGGTAAGGTTTAAGGCTGACCACGACAGAGCACAGGTTGGACACACGAACCAGATTCATCCCAGTGTTTTACCTTTAGACATAGATTTAGATCTGTGTGGTGAGCTTACTGCATCACACCGGTGACGGATATCCCATCCACTGAAATCTAAATCCCATTAGATATAATGGGATTTAGATTTTGGAGGACGGGATATCCATCACCGTCTAGAGTGCTGGATCTTTCTAGTCACCATTACCTCTGTTTAGTCGCTCAAGTCCAACAAAATGAGTGTAGCAGTTCCACCCATTTTCCAACAAGTGCAGTGCAAAATTTCACAAATCGTGCCAATTATCCCAGTGCAATTGAAATTTTACCCGGGCCTAAATAATATACCATATTTGCAAGAAGTAATGCTGAATGTGTAAGAATGTAGACTATCTTTACCATGTTAATAAAATTATGATATCATGATGTTGTTGTTATGAAGTTCACTCAATGCCCACTTTTGTGTAATGGTACATAATTAAACTAAAATTGATAGACATTAAAATTGTACAGGTGTATGGAAGAATATTGTCCCTCATTACAACCGTGGTGGTCATGATAAAGCGGCGGTAATACCGCCAACAGCCTGGTGGTATATACCGCCAGATTATTACCATGGAGGAAAGAGCTCAGACAGACAGCCACTTTACCAAACCGACTGCCAGGGCGGAATCAACAGGCACCAAGGTGGTAGCCGCCAACAGCCAGGTGGAAGCCAATGTTCCACCCACTGTATTATGACAGGCCAATCCGCAGCCTTTTCTGGTGCGGTACCGACATCAAAAGCTTGGCGGAAACACTGCACAAAAGGGAAACAACTCAACTTTGGAGACTCAAGAAAGAACCCCGCCGTCATGGAGCCTGAACTGCAGATCTTCCCCATGATTTTCTACGTCCTGCTCCACCATAAACACCAACGGCAGAGAAGATGACCACGGTGAGTACAGCCACCTAGCACACAGGGGAGGGGGGGAGGAAAAAGAGAGTGACACACACACACAACACCCCCAACACCATTCACACAAGCAGATGCAGTAACATAACATATTTACCCCGTACCCCCCAGGAATAATGCAGGGACCACAGGAATAGATGAAAGTGAGTGTAATAATATAAATATAGCAGAAATATGAAAATTCTATCTAAAAGTATATACATATGTTCAAACAAGCTACACTGCCCAGTCCTCAGTTTGGTCGGACACACGGCCACATTACAAAGTCCAAGGCCCCACTTGACTCCTGCAACAACATGGAGAGAACACTGTAGGGGCATCAGTTCGAAAATAGCAGGCACCTCAGGGGGACTGGGAACGGGGAGCACCTCAACCAGCAGATGGAACAACTCCACCGGTCCTGGAGGGGGCAACATGCCCTGTGCTTGGTCCTGGGGAGTGCAAGGCCACAGTCTCTCAAGTGGGTGACTTGCCCACATGCTCTGGAGGGGCCAATATGCCCTGTGCTTGGTCCTGAGGAGTGCAAGGCCACAGTCTCTCAAGTGGGGGGCTTTACCACTGATTCTGGAGAGGGCATCGTGCCCTGTGATCTTCATCCTGGAGAGGATGGGGTGAGTGGGCGTCTTTACCAATGGTTCTGGAGGGGGCATCGTGCCCTGTGATCTTCATCCTGGAGAGTATGGGGTGAGTGGGTGCCATACCTGCTGGTTCTGGAGGGGGCATTGTGCCTTGCAATCTTCATCCTGCAGAGGATGGTGTGAGTGGGGTCTTTACCACTAGTTCTGGAGTGGGTGTCGTGCCCTGTGATCTTCATCCTGGAGAGGATGGGGAGAGTGGGTGCCATACCCACTGGTTCTGGAGGGGGCATCGAGCCCCGTGATGCATTTCTTGGGGAGTGCAAGGTCACAGTCTCTCAGGTAGGTGTCATACCCACAAGATTTGCAGGGGGCAGGCCGCACAACAGCCCATGGAGGCAGGACTACAGACTGTCTGCCGGCGGTGACGGCTGTTCAGTAGTGGTTATGCTGCTGATGCTGCCGCTGGTGGTGGGGAGAGGCTCCTGCCCATCCCCTGCAGCCTTAGGCGGCTGACCACTGCTGCTGCTGGTGCCGGTGGTGGTGCTGCTGCTGCAGGTGGTGGTGGGGGAGGCTTCTGCCCATCCTCTGCAGCCTTGGATGGCTGCCCACTGCTGCTGGTGGTGCTGCTGGTGGTGGTAGTGGGGGAAGGCTCCTTCCCACCCCCTGCAGCCTCGGACAGCTGCACCACCATGGTTGGTGGTGGGGGTTCCGACTGTGTCCAAGCACAAGGCCCCTTGTCCTTTCTGCCTGCTGTTGCAGGCCCATTGCCATTCCTGGCAACAGCTGGGAGTGGCTCCTTGCCCTTCCTGGCAGCAGCCTGGGGTGGCTCCTGGCCCTTCCTTGCAGCACTTGGGGCAGGCATCCTTTCTGTGTGGCTGCCTGGTGTCCGGGATCCTTTCCCACCACGAGTTGCTGTGGACACTACTGGGCCCGTGGAATAGTTGGCTGAGGTGCTTGCCTGGGTTTTACCCACCCTGGCCAGACGTGAAGGATGGTGGGGGGGAGGGGTCAGGAAGCGGTCAAGGGTGGAGAGGAAAAGCTTCTTAGGGACATTGGGCCGGGAAGAGGGAGAAGGTCTGGGAGTGGACAAAGAGGGAGTGGTTGTAGGAGGTGTCTGTCTGCTGTGTTTTGGTGCAGGTGCATGGGCTAGATGCTGTTGTGAGGTGGATGGCTGTTGGGTGCCTGAGTGCTTGCATTTGTGTACCTTGGGAGGCAGACACAGTGGGAGAAGACACAGGGAACGTGTGCATGGATGTTGGGGTGGTGACTGCCAGTGAGGTGTGTGTTCTGATAGCTGTGCTGGTGATGGAGGTAGTCGATGAGGATGTTGTGCATGCAGGTGTGAGTGTAGACGAAACTGGGAGGAATGTGGAGGACAGGGAGGAGGCGGCCACAGTGGAGGCAGTGGATGTTGGTATGTCTGCATCTGGATGGTGTTTGTGTGAGTGCCTGTGGGATGAAGTGTGGAGCCTGTGTTTGCCTGTGCTACTCTTGTGTGTTGTCCTGTGTGTATGCTCATCTGCCTGTCTTGGGTTTGAGGGGAATGGGATTGGGTAGAGAAAATTGGAGGTGGAAGGGTGGGAACAGGGACACTGGCTGCCATCAGAGAGGAGGTCAGAGGCTGGATTGATCTCTGTTGGGCCGCCAAGCCAGTGTTAATGTCCTCCAGAAATGCATTGGTCTGTTGCATTTGGGCTGCCAGCCCCTGGATGGCATTCACAATGGTTGACTGCCCAAAAGTGATGGATCGGAGGAGGTCAATAGCCTCCTCACTCAGGGCAGCAGGACTAGGTGGGGCAGGGCCTGAGGTGCCTGGGGTGAAGGAAATGCCCACCCTCCTGGGTGAGCAGGCACGGGCAAATTGATGAGGGGCTGCTGGGACTGCTGGGAGGGCGGTGCTGGTATGGGGGGGTGGTGGCTGTACCTGTAGCTGAGGTGGTCACAGAGGTGTCCGCCACCACCAGGGAGCTTCCAATCGATGGAGGTATACGTGTCCAAACTGTCCCCTCCTTTCTCCGCTGTGGTGCTCCCCTCACCCTCCGTCTCACTGGTGCCCTCATCGTCAGTGGACTCTGCCTCCTGGGTCCTGTGGGATGCAGCCCCTTTCATCGCTGGTGCCTCTGCTCCTCTGCCAGATGATGCTAATGCACATAAGGACAGGATGACAAAAGGGGGGGGAAGAGACAAAGGATACACGGGGTCAGTGGCTGCACCAAAACCACCGTTGGCGTACACAGCATCCTCACATACAGGGAACAGCCCTACGCACTATGCAATGCACTACCAGTAACAATGCTAGTCACCAGGGCATGGGGAGGGACACCTACCGCCAACTGCAGAACACCTGGTACCCACACAGCCCTGCCCAGTAGTGGATGCCTACTAGCTGGGTTGGAGGAATTTTACATCAGATCCCTACCCAACATGGAACCTACTCTGCAATGTCAGGCCTAAGGGCACCCACAGACACACATCCCCACACGGATATCACCCCACCATGAGTAAGTAGTAATGATGGGCACTGTACTCACCCCCTTGTGGCTGCTGTGATGCTCTCAAGCGCCTATCCAGCTTTGATAGGCCACCGCCAGTATGTGGGCCATCAGGGGGGTCAGGCACCCCTTCCTCGTTGGGAGGCCATCCCCAGCTGGGCCTCCGCCATCTTCCATGCCAGCGTCTCAGGTCCCCCCTCCGTTTCCGACAGTGGGTGCTCCGCCTGCCACAGACCTCTAGGGTCCGCACGTCCATGGTGATGGCATGCCATATTCCCTTCTTTTGATGGGCGCTGACCTGCAAAGGAAATATACACAGGGAAAGGTATTAGTTACACCATCCTGGCTGTTACACTCGCACGCTGCCCAGGGCCCATCCACCAACCCCCCCCACACCAGGCCTTCACACACAGCACTCCATGCATTCATGTCCCATGCATCGTGCTCACAGTGTACTCACCTATTGGTCTGGAGGCCCATACAGCAGTCCGTACTGCGGTAGGATCCGATCTACTAGTCTCTCCAACTCCACTGAGGTGAAGGCAGGGGCCCTTTCCCCAGTCACATGGGCCATGATAGGTTCCTGACACAGGTCACAGCAGCACATGCAGTGTAGGTCCTCTCCTTGAAGGTCAGGTAGCAAGTGAGTGAACAGATAGAAAATGGCGGTGACATCCGCGGCTGCGCCACAGATCACAATTGTACATACAGGACATATGCCACTAATACATTTAAAATTCACATCATGCATTAAACTGTAGTGGCTACAATGTACAGTTTATGACAGGCTCCTCACTTTTTTGCCCCATAGATTACAACTGCTGAGGATGAATAGGAGATGGAGACATCCCCCCATGTACGACCTCTGGTGGAATTGGCAACAATGGAGGACAGGCACATTAACCTCACCTACAGACTTGACAGGGCCACAATCATGGAGCTGTGTGCCCAATTGGAGTCTGACCTGATACCTGCTATCCGTCTCCCCCACTGGGATCGCCCCTCTTAAGCAAGTCCTATCTGTGCTCCATTTCTTGGCAACTGGTTCTTTCCAAGTGACAGTGGGCTTTGCAGCAGGAATGTCACAGCCAATGTTCTCAATAGTACTGACAAGAGTGTTGTCTGCCCTGATTAAACGCATGTGCAGCTACCTTGTTTTCCCCCAGGTGGAAGACTGGCCCACAGTGAAGGCTGACTTCTATGCAATGGGACATATCCCCAACATAATTGGGGGGATTGATGGAACACATATAGCATTTGTCCCCCCACCAGCAAAATGAACAGGTCTTCAGAAACCGAAAAAGTTTTCACTTGATGAATGTGCAGGTGGTGTATTTGGCGGATCAGTACATCTCCTATGTCAATGCTAAGTATCCTGGGTCGGTGCATGATGCCTTTATCCTGAGGAATAGCAGCACCCCAAATGTGATGTGTCCACATTGTGTTTTGGGGCATCTCCTTTCGCAGGCACTAGGCCTAGCCACACAAATGAGGAACCATTTTTATCAGGAGACTTGGGGGAACACTGTGTGGAAGCAAATTTGTGGCTCCTCTCAGATTCCAGAACTTTCTGTCACTGAAATGAGAGGAAAAAGTGTTTTTTTGGCCAAATTTTGAAGTTCGCGAAGGATTCTGGGAACAGAACCTGGTCAGAGCCCAGAAGTCACCCCATCCTGGATTCCCCTAGTTGTCTACTTTTCAAAAATGTGCAGATTTGATAGGTTTCCCCAGATGCTGGCTGAGCTAGAGGCCAAAATCCACAGCTAGGCCCTTTGTAAAAAACAGCTCTGTTTTCTTTGTGAAAATGTGATGTGTCAACGTTGTGTTTTGGGGCATTTCCTTTCACGGGCGCTAGGCCAAGCCACACAAGTGAGGTGCCATTTTTGTGTGGAAAGAAATCTGTGAGTCCTCTCAGATTCCAGACCTTTCTGCACAGGTGCAGTGTCCATGGGGACATAGGAAGGGGAGCAATTGCAGTTCAAGGTGGACAGGGTGACAGAGTGGGACATAAGGGTGACAATCAGGAGTCTCTCATTTCCTGGTGGGGGTCTTGGCAATAGTCTTTGGCTTCTGCCTAGATCACAGGGAACCTTTGCTGGGTGGTTCTCCTTCTGCAGGGGGAGGGGTGCTGGTGGCCCTGTGGTGGGGCGTCCTATCCACTAGCGGCAGCGGAGGTGGAGGGATGTTCAGTAGTCTGGCTAGTGGCAGGGACCCGCTGGTGTGAGACAGCCTCCCTCATAATGTTGGCCATGTCTACCAGCACCCTTGCAAAGGAGCCAGGGTGGTGTTAATGGCCTTCAAGTCCACCCTGATCCCCCGGTACTGTCCCTCCTGCAGCCGCCTGTTCTCCTGCACGTTGTCCAGGATCTGGCCCAGTGTATCCTGGGAATATTGGTATGCTCCCAGGATCTCAGTGAGGGCCTCCTGAAGAGTTGGTTCCCTGGGGCTGTCCTACCCCTGGCGCACAGCAGTCCTCCCAGCTTCCCTGTTGTCCTGTGCCTCTGTCCCCTGAACCATGCACCCACTGCCACTGACCCCAGGTCCCTGATTGTCTTGGGTTTGTGGTGTGCCCTGGGGTCCCTGTAGTGGACCCTGCTGATTGACGTGTCCAGGGGACAGAGGTATGGGCACGCAGAGTGGGTGCTGTGGTCGTGTTTTCTGAGGGGGAGGCTCTCTGGTGGTGTGTGACTGTGCCTGGGTAACCGACTGTCCGGAGCTCCCTGATGGGCCAGGTTGGATGTCCAGATCCAGGAGAGCAGAGTCACTTTCATCACTGTGGGCCTCTTCTGTGGGGGGACTGGATGTTGCTGGCACCTCTTCTCCGGTGACATTGGCTGGGATACCTGTGTGGATGTAAAAGCAGTGTTATTGTTTCAGTGTGTGACATATTGTGCATGGGTGGGTTGGCCTCTATGATTGTTACTGCCCTGGCAGCTTTCACTTGTGTACGTTGGTGTATGGTGTGATGATTAGTTCTCTCTAGTGTGCATGCTTTAGTGATAGGTGTCCATTCAGGTCTGTGAGGGGTGTCCATGCATTGGTGGTGCATGCAGAGCTTGGCAGTGGGATGAGTGAGATGTGATGGGGGCGGTGTGGGAAGCGGTAGAGTGATGGGAGAGAGGGTGAGGGTAGGGGTATGTGATGGCATGCAGTTAGGGGGGGTGAAAGTAGTAAAGAGTTGATTTACCAGAGTCCACTCCTCCTGCTACTCCTGACAGGCCCTCAGGATGCATGATTGCCAAGACTTGCTCCTCACATATTGTTAGTTGTGGGGGAGGAGGTGGGGGTCCACCGCCAGTCCTCTGTACTGCGTTCTGGTGTCTTGCTACAATGGAACGCACCTTCCCCTGTAGGTCGTTCCACCTCTTGCTGATGTCATCCCTTGTTCTGGGGTGCTGTCTCACGGCGTTGACCCTGTCCACGACCCTCCGCCATAGCTCCATCTTCCTAGCAATGGATATCTGCTGCACCTGTGCTCCAAATAGCTGTGGCTCTACCGGGATGAGCAACGATGCTCTGAGCGATTTCTTTTGGCATGTCAGGAGCCACATAGTTTTGAGTTTATTTATTCATTTGATTATTTGTGACTGCTCTCTTCTTTACTATTACAGCAGTCGTGGCCCGCGTCCCACATTACCTGTTGTTATCCTCTTTGTTTGCCTGGATATGATAAGAATATTACATATCCTTGTGTGTAACTCTCCTTCCAGCACAGGCGCGGCATGGGTCTTCAGAATTCAATCTCGCGGTTTCACGAGGCTTGTTATGGTGCATACTTTATTTGAATGCAGGATTTCTTTCTGCTCTTCACTTCTTTAGGCAAGAGTTTTTTGTGAGAAATTATGTTATGAGCTCAAATTTCTCCAGCATTGTCGCTACACAGAGCTTTGAATTCTACTTTTCTATATCTTGTGGTTTCTTGTGTTTGGAACTTGATGGCATCATTTTGGTGATTTTGAAAGCTATCTTACTCACAGATACCGGTGCATCCACATGGCAACAGACATATACATATTTCTTATGCCCCCACTACATTTATTAGGTTGGATATAGATTAATATATATGTTCTTAATTCATACATAGATTTGAAGAAATGACTCTATGTGCAATAATGGACATTATGCCCTGATGAAGGTGGCTGTCAGTAAGATGAATACTTTTGGAAGCGTAAGTCCACCGAAACGTGCGTCTGCAGGAATGAAGACTCATTAACAGATGAAGTAACATTTCTCAACAGATGAACCGGATAAAGCCTCATCAGCGTGAATTCAAACAGTGATTATGAGCATTGTTGTCTGAGATACTACCATTATATCAGTCGCACGGACCCTGTTTGACTTTTGTATTTAAGATGACGTGGAGATTCATCACACAGTAATTTGCTTTTCTACTATGATGTATATAGGAGAATTATATCTGTTTTGAGAGAAGATTTTTGATTTATCAATTATGTTGTTGAGATATATAGACATTTGTTATTTTTTGTGAATCCGGTGTCTTGATGTTGTCTAAATGTTTGTTGTATGTTCTACTTGTTTTTAGTCATTTATGGTATTTGTCTCTATATTTGAATATTTCTTGTGTGTTAGGGTTTGGTTTAGGGGGAGTTTCTTGTACAATTTTTGATTAAATATTTTGTATGAATTAGAAGATTTATGCATATTTATTTATGGCTTGATTATAAAAAAATAAAAAAATAAAAACACTTTATATATTATTTATGGTTTTCTGTGTTAAATTAAGTTGTCTTTCCATATTTATAGGAGAGAGATATACCTTCTACTTATTGTCTTATTCTACCGGGATGATTTCCTCCACCATGACCCTTAGCTCCTCCAAAGAATCTGGGGTGTCGTTGTGGTGCCATGGGTGTTGTGTGTGTATTGTGGGTGAGGATGTGTAGGGGATGTGTTGGAGTGTGTGATGTGGAGTGCATGGGTGGTATATAGGTGTAGGTGGTGTGTGTCTCTGTTCTTGTCTGTGGTCATGGTGTCTGTCTCGTGGCAATTGTTTGTATTTGTAAAGGGTTGTGGGTAATGTGTGTGTGTGTTTTATAGTGGTGTGGGTGTGTGTATGTATGTCAGGTGTGTGTAGTTTGAATTGACCAATGTGGTGGTGTTTTGTGAGTATGTGTGTATTTTAAGCGCAGCGGTATGTACTGCCAATGGTTTACCGCCATTGAATGTCCGCCGTGGTGATTCGTGGGTCATAATGTGATGGGTGTAGTTCTGTTGGCACAACGGTGTGGGTTTTGCTACTGCCAGTTTATCACAGACCTTTGGTGTGGGATTTACCGCGCATGTCATAATGAGTGCCATAGTGTTGTTATATATCTGGTACTTATAGGGCGGTATATGAATTTAGAGAAATGGAATGCACACAGCACATTGAAAAGTCTTTTGTGTATGATTATGTCACATTTAAAGGAGCACCTTTGGTTGTATGACCATGTTGTAGTTAAGGCTGTCTCGCCGAAACCCTTCAACATGACCGCTATGCTAGTACACATGTAAAACATGTGGTGATGAAGAAAGTTGGAGCGCTGGTCGTCTTTCCATCAAGTCAGGACTTTCAGTAAAATTTTGTGCGCATGACCAGGGCCAGCTTTAGGGCGGTGCCACTCGTGGGACCGCACCGGGTGATGACCTGGATGGGGGCGGCACTGACCTCAGTGCAGTGCTGTGTTAAACAATAACTTGCAATTTGAAAGCAGCTGCTGAAAAGTTCGTTGTGCCCTGCCTTCAGGAAGCAGATAAAATACCAGATGACTCTTGTGATTAATGTTCTTGCTAGAGATACAGATGTTTTGGCCAGTGGCAGTTTTAAACTGACATAAAGTAGTGTAGAGGGATAATATGCCTGCTGTAAAGAACAGAACTATGTTTTATGTGGATTGCTTTGTGGATTAGTAAAGTCAGCCTTAATAAGCGCTTTAAAACAAATTACATGTATGTGAGAGGGGCTATGGAAAGATGAGTGGTGCTTTTGCAGAGTGGTAGTGAGGGAATCCGAGGAGGTGGTCATAGGGTGGGGGCACCAAAAAAGATTTCTGCACCGGGCACCACCAGCGCTAAAGCCGGCCCTGAGCATGACGCACTGCTCTTAGCAAAGGCACCAATTCTGTGGGGCTCTATCAAGTTCATGAAGTGGATCGGTTTGCTTTTTGGATACATATGTATCTCATCAGAGTCCCTAGAGTACTTCCTATCAAATTTCCTTTGTCCTAATAAGGCTAAGTATACCATCCAGCACTGGCGGTTTCTGCTTGGGTGGCAGTAAAAGGTGAGGAACACTCCAACTTTGAGAGAGGAATAAAATTGTTTAGTATACAGAATTCATATGTTTCCACTTCACCACCATGCAAAATATGTTGCTTTAAGCCATTATATTTGAAAAATTGCACTGTAAAAATATTCATCATTATAGGGGGACCTTCTAGAGCCCCCATTGAAAGGGATAGGCAGTGAATTTCTTGCTACACTCATTTACTTGGTACAATGCAGAACTGTCATAAAATATCTGTCTGATTCTGCTTTCCAGCATACCACTCTTCTGGTCACCTTTGCCTTACAAGGATATCATGCCTCCAATTGGTTCTAGAAGTAAAATACAAGAATTCTTACATTTCAGCTGTAAATCTGTCTCTTCTGATGAATACTTTTCTCAATTATAGAATTATCCTATGTGCCACACTGGATCCAGAAACTTCAAATCTCTAAAATTACCAGTAGGGCTCTCTGCCTTCATATCGGCACCAGAAATGGTATCAGATGATGACTCTGAAGCCATATAGCACCCACCCCAGCGTAACACCATCAGTTTATTTTTTTATGTGCCTTCAACATAGATCCCTAGCCCTCTCTCTTCAAAGATATTTTCTCAAATAACTTTTTTTTGTGCTTTACCATGTCTCCTTCTAAGCGATTGGGGTTTGAGCCATTCGGGACTGTGAGTGACATATGTCCACTTTGGATCCCTGCTTCAGATGCTATTGTTGCCTTATGTCAGACCACAACTCCCTTGCCAGCAAGCATGCATCCTAAGGGCATGAAAGAGCAGGAGACAAAATTCTCATGGCCCGAACCAGAGATGAGAAGAGTACTTGCGGTGTTCAGGACCTTGCTGAAGGTTTCCCTCTTATCACTCTTTAGATGGGAAAAAAGAGACACAATAAACATAAAAACATGTGAAAGGTAAGTCACAACAGAGTCTGATTCCTATAGGATCTTCATCCTGCGAACCAGAGTTGGTTGCCATTCAACCAAACGCCACTCTGTGTAGCCCTGCTTCAGTTTCCCAGACCTGCCTTGATCTCAAACAGCTCCAATTCCATCCTTCCCGACCCTTCAGTGCCAGGGCTTTCACACCAAGAATCCCGATGCTGTCTTTATCCTTCTCTGATTTTCAAACTTGAAGGTTCGGATCCAACAGCATTTCTGAGCGCCATGTATTCAATCTTTGAAAAAGCACTGTAGCAGTTAAGTGCAAGTGCACCTTCAGGCCCACCTTGTGGCCTTCTGATGTTTCTGCCTATGGCTCTGACGTCACTCTGAGTCATATTACTTGGGCCAATGCAGACTCCACAACCAATTGATCCTATGCTCCACTATTTGACATTCCAGCTGTTTCAATGTTGGACAGCTCCACCTCCACTGGTGCCACCTCCACCGCCTGTGCCTGTCTTGAGCAGCATGCCACAGAGCAGGTCACAAAGAGAAGCCCAAGAGCTACCAGAAGAGGAAGAGTACAGAAGCAGGATGCCTGACCTGTTTGGAACTGATTTCTTGATCCTTACCTATTGGGTGATGATAGTGAATAAGAGTATGACCTGCATGAAATTTCATTGGCTAGTGGCCTCGACACTGACCCAGATTTAGACATGGAATATACACTGGACCACACACACCAGATGTAATGTGATTTCATGTGGTGGTGAAAAAGGCTACTGAGATTTATTTACAAATGTCAATGGTTGAGTTTAAGACCATGAATGCTAACTGTCTGCTCACACCTTAGACCCATGCATTATGGGATATTTTTCCGGTGGCAGTGCCTCATGTAACTGAGAACATAATGTGATATTTTGAGAAGGTGATCCGGTATTAGCAAAACTCCTCTTGCCTTGTTATTAAATCATGCCTAGACACTCTTGACTCCATCACCTAGACACCACTTTTACCATCTGGCATACCTGGCTCTGTAACTCTGGCTTTTCCCTTGATGTTCATGCAAACTTGATGGACCTGCCGTTTCGACAGGGCATGCTTTTTCAGAGACAAGGTTGGCTAGGTTATGAAGAGATGCAAGGCTAACAAGACTACAGCCCTCTCATTGGAACTAGTTACCAGACACATCAAGGGATTATTGCCAAATGTTGTGTTTTCATGGCTTCTCAAAGGGGTTCTCATTTCACCAGTGCAACTATATCAGATTTATGTTTAAAAATACTCACTTTTTGTTAGAGAAGAAAGACAACGTAACAGTCAAAATATTTTGCCTGGGATTCCAAAAACAACTGGAGCTGCCCATGACTATTGTGAGTTGTTTTTTTTAATCATGATCTTAAATCGATTTAATAACTTACTCAGTCAACTTGCACACAACATGCAATTGTAAAGTTTCACACTTATAACAATAAGCCTTGTAACAGACCACTTTGCAATATCCTGTGTGTAGGAGATGAAGATGAGCTTGATATGTTTATTCTGCTAGAATGTCAGGCATATTCAATGTTGTTATCCACCCAAATATGCATAACGTTTATCAGTCATAAGGAGAAGCATTTAATTTCTACGATATTTAACCCCTTCGCTGCCAGGCCTTTTCCCCCTCAGATGCCAAGCTTTTTTTTGGCTGTTTGGGGTAGTTCGCGCTTAGGCCCTTGTTGGACTTTTTTGCTTATGCAGGGTCATCCTCAATCTTTTTGCCTCCTTCCTCCTATTTTTTCTGACCTGTTACTGTTGGCTTTTGAACTCTGCGCACTTTACCACTGCTAACCAGTGCTAAAGTGCATATGCGCTCTCTGTAAAATGTGTATGTGATTGGTTTATCCGTGATTGGCATATTTGTTTTACTGTTAAGTCCCTAGTAAAGTGCACTAGAGGTACCCAGGGCCTGTAAATCAAATGCTACTAGTGGGCCTGCAGCACTGGTTGTACCACCCACATAAGTAGCTCTGTAATCATGTCTCAGACCTGCCACTGCAGTGCCTGTGTGTGCAGTTTTACCTGTAAATTCGACTTGGCAAGGGTACCCACTTGCCAAGCCTAAACCTTCCCTTTTCGTACATGTCAGACACCCCTAAGGTAGGCCCTAGGTAGCCCCAAGGGCAGGGTGCAGTGTATGGTTAAGGTAGGACATATAGTAATGTGTTTTATATGTCCTGACAGTGAAATATTGCTAAATTTGTTTTTCACTGTTGCAAGGTCTGTCTCTCTCATAGGATAATATGGGGGCTACCTTTAAATATGATTAAAGTGTAGATTCCCCTAGACAGTAGATGGACATGTGGAGTTTGGGGTCCCTGAACTCACAATTTAAAAATACATCTTTTAGTAAAGTTGATTTTAAGATTGTGCGGTTGAAAATGCCACTTTTAGAAAGTGAGCATTTTCTTACTTAAACCATTCTGTGACTCTGCCGTGTTTGTGGATTCCCTGTCTGGGTCAGTTTGACAGTTGGGTTGTTTTTCACCTCACACTAGACAGTGACACAAAGGGAGCTGGGGTGTGACCTGCATTTTCTGATTAGCCATCTCTGCTAGGAGGGAGTGGTGGAGGGGTCACTCTCACCTGAAAGGACTGTGCCTGCCTCTGACAATGCAGACTCCAACCCTGTGGTGTGTGTCTGAGGCCTTGCCTGGGCAAGGGAGGATTTCACAAGTAGGTGTGAGTCCCCTTTGAAGAAAGGTGACTTCAAAGACTAAAATGGGTATAAGAAGGGCACCCAAATCTACAGACTTTAGAAACACTTTTGGAACCAAGAGGAACCTCTGCCTGGAGAAGAGCTGATAGCTGAGGAAGAAGTGCTGCCCTGCCTGTGACTGTGCTTTGTGGAGCTTTCCTGCAGTGCTGCTTCTGCAAGAGTAAGAGGGCAAAGACTGGACTTTGTGTGCCTTCCATCTTGTGAAGAAATCTCCAAGGGCTTGAGTTAGAGCTTGCCTCCTGTTGTTTGAAGTCTCAGGGACAGCAAAGACTTCTCTCTGCCAGCACCTGGAGTCTCTGGAGAGACTCCTGCTCTGACAAGTGGTGTCCTATCCAGTCCCTGGGCCCTTGAAAGGAAAGCTGGTGGAAATCCAAGGAAATCGACTTCGGACGACTCCGGACCGACGCCGCTGCTGAATCTGGTAATGCCGCCTGCACCCGACGCCGTGACCTTCGCTGGAACGCGGCGCTCTTCGCAGGCACGACGCCGCAGCAGCCCCGCTGAAGTCCGCGACTCCGTGAATGTCGCCGCACCACGTCGTGACCGACGCCGCTCGAAGTGCGTGGATTCAACGTTTCGCACAGACGCCGCGATCCCCGACTTCGTGCATCGGCTTGTTTTCACTCTTCACCAAAATTACAGTACGTGGGGAGTCTACACGACTCCGTGTCCGGCGCCGCTGGTGTCGGGTTGTTGGGAACGACTCCGTCACGACGCTGTGTTAACATCTCAGTGAAGCATTTTTGTTTCTAAGCGCTATTTTTGAGTTTAATCTTTAAAAATTTATAACTTGACTTGTGTATGTCGGATTTTTGTCATTTTGGTCTTGTTTTGTTTAGATAAATATTTCCTATTGTTCTAAACCGGTGTTGTGTCATTTTGTAGTGTTTTCATTAAGTTACTGTGTGTTTCGGTACAAATACTTTACACCTAGCACTCTGAGGTTAAGCCTACTGCTCTGCCAAGCTACCAAGGGGGTAAGCAGGGGTTAGCTGAGGGTGATTCTCTTTTACCCTGATTAGAGTGAGGGTCCTTGCTTGAACAGGGGGTAACCTGACTGTCAACCAAAGACCCCATTTCTAACATTGGTGATCAGCGGTTGAGATTTGAAGTTGTATTTGTACTTGACATACAGTAATTAAGTGTACACTACTGTTTGATTTCAGACCACTACGTGACCACATACTACTTGTTTGGTGATCTTTTGCTTTTTCTCTAAGGGACTACTTTTTGTTCTACTTCCATGATTTTGTTGATCCCTTGACAGATTCTTTTTACTTCATTGGGAACTTATTTTCTGCCTTTGGAACTTTGCACTTGTGACCATCATGTCTCAATCTGGAGATGCAACAGCTGGAGCTGTGTTTGAAATAGAGAAACTGAAGGAGTACTCAGTTGCTCAATTGAAACAGTTCCTTAAAGATCTTGACTGTCCCACTGAGAGCTCCACCAGGGAGGGGGAACTGCAAAAGGCACAGATGGCCTGGGAGACAGTCAAGGAGGCTGGAGGTCACACAGAGGAGGAGAATGTGGGTGGGGAAGTGCAGAGGATACACAGTGGTGTAGTGGAGGTACCTGTTAAGCCTGCGGGGAGGGTCCCCAGGAGGGGTAGCAGGGTGTTATCCAAGGGTCTGACTCCTGAAGAGTTACAGGACAGACAGGCAGAGAAGGCTCACCGGTTGAGGTTCAAGGAGTTGAGGATGCAAAGGGAGAATGAGTTAGAAGAAAGGAGGAAGAACTTAGAGATCAAAAAGAGGATTTGGGCTTATGAGCTCAAAATGAAGGAGCTGGAAGTCATAAGGGCTGAGTCCAGCTGGAATGGTGGCAGCAACAATTTTATATCTAGTGCTGCTGAAGAAGTGCACATGCCAAGAGATGTGGTGCCCTACTTGAAGGAGGGAGTTAACACACACCAGGAGGTTCAGGGGTATGAGGTAGCGCCAGTGACGCACAGGGTCCCTGAGGTGGATTGGGTAACTGGCATGGGGAGTCATATTCCTACTGGTGGGATGGACACTCTACTGACTCTAGGTGAGAGTGACAGGGAGAGGGGTTCCCCCCAGGTAGAAGTCCTGGTTATGGAGTGTGAAGACATCCCAGAAGAGTGTGAGTTGAGTGTCAGGGACAGTCAGGTACTGTCTCACCAGTCTCAGGAGGGTGATGTGGGGTGCTTTTTCAAAGCAGAGTCACTGGATGGTTGGGTGAAGGGTACTTTGTTTCATTCATGTGAGGGGCTGAGTGATGTAATTGCTGGAGAGCATATGTATAGTCCTTATTTTCCAGAGCTACGCCAACACCAGGTAGAGTGTGAGTTCTCTGACCCCAGGGAGCTTACAATGGAGGCAGACTTCTGGGTGAGTACCAGAGAGTCTGAAGAGGCATTTGGGGGTGCTCCTGAGAGGAGTGGCCTAGGTAGTTCCCAACCAGGTGAGGTAGAGAAGGATTGTCGTGTCCCAGGTAGGTCCCAGTGTAGTGGGATGGGTGAGGGACCCCATGTCCAGTCTCAGAGGAGAGGGAATGGGGATGGGTTGAGGCCCAAGGTGCCCGAGATCCGGTCCCAGGTCCTGGAGGGTTCCATGAGGGAACACCAGGAGGGGAGCCTAGCCTATACCATAGGGCCATCTGTTGAGGGAGACCCTACAGTGTCAGGAGAACTTGGGGGGGCGGCTGTAGACAGCGTCCCACCAGTTCAGGTGTCTGGCAGTACCACTCCTAGTGAGGGGGTGCAGAAGTCCAGACAGAGGGTTGAGAGGGGGTTGCAGACCCCAGTGGAGAACCTGGAGGATCAGGGGTCAGATCTGAGAGCAGAGCCCCCCATGAATGACCTTGGTGAGACCATTTCTGGGTTGGGGGAAATCCAGACTCTGTCAGATGGGCAGAGGTCAGGAGACCTGTGCCAGCCAGACTCTTGTGTGGCCCTTGGGGACGGTGTGTCCCTTAAGGGGGGTATGTGTGCCCCCCTAGAAGTCCTGGTGTGCCAGGCAATGGTTCAACTGCATGGTGGTGACTCTGGGTTGAATGACCAGGTTCAGGGGGTAAACTCTGACCTGATAGGGGGTAGGTGTGCTCCCAAGGATGTCCTGGTGCGCCAGGCAGTGGTTCAACTGCAGGGTGGTGACTCTGGGTTGGATGACCAGGTTCAGAGGGTAAACTCTGACCTGGTGGGGGGTAGGTATGCCCCCCAGAAAGTCCTGGGTTGCCAGGCGGTGGTCCAGTCTGTGGGTACAGACCCTGGACTGGAGGATCAGGTTCAGGTTGTCCCCCCTGACCTGGAGAAAGGGGCTACTGCTAACAGTGCCCATCCCATGTTGTCTTCTGAGGGGGCCACTCCTAGTTGGGGGGTGCAGGACCCCAGAAGGGAAGGCAGGGGGAGGGAAGCCTCACCCCTGGCCCTGGTCCAACCTGAAGGTACAGACCCCAGGTTGGCAGACCAGGTGCAGGTTAACAGCCCTGCACTGGTGGAAGAATTGTGCAGGACTGCTTCTAAAAGCACCCTGACAGTTTTTGACTCTGGGGGTGCCGCTTCTGCAGGGAGGGTACAGAGCCCCAGAGGGGAGGACCAGGGTCAGGTTGTCATCCCTGACCTGGTGGAAGAGAGAGTGGTCAGAGGGTGCCAGGCACCTGGGGCTACCGCCCCCCACTCTCCGCAGTCACAGTGGTTGGAGAGGCTTGAGGTCGGGCTCTCATCCCTGACAGTTGTCCGGGCCACCGTGGCTTGCTGTCCTGGTGGACAGAGTTGCCCGGGGGGGGGGGGAACGAGAGTCACACCCCAGGGGTGGAGTGGGCAACACCGCTGTGTTTGCCCTGGTGGTGCTATCTGCCCATTGGGATACATCTGTGAGCAAAGTAAAGTTAGGTGCTGCACAGATGGTGTCTGCAGATGTGGAGAAGGATTCTCCATGGGTTAGCTTAGTGGACCCTGAGAGTATGGACAGAGGGATCCAACTGGAGTCAAGAAGGTGTAGAACTGCAACATGCCCCTGCTGTTGTGGGCCTGGGTCCTTGTTCTATCGCCCCAATCAGGGAAGTACATCAAGGTATTGATTGTTCTCCCCTGGCTTTAGGCTAGTAGGGGATTGTGTTGGACTTTTTTGCTTATGCAGGGTCATCCTCAATCTTTTTGCCTCCTGCCTCCTATTTTTTCTGACCTGTTGCTGTTGGCTTTTGAACTCTGAGCACTTTACCACTGCTAACCAGTACTAAAGTGCATATGCTCTCTCTGTAAAATGTGTATGTGATTGGTTTATCCGTGATTGGCATATTTGTTTTACTGTTAAGTCCCTAGTAAAGTGCACTAGAGGTACCCAGGGCCTGTAAATCAAATGCTGCTAGTGGGCCTACAGCACTGGCTGTGCCACCCACATAAGTAGCTTTGTAATCATGTCTCAAACCTGCCACTGCAGTGTCTGTGTGTGCAGTTTTACCTGTAAATTCGACTTGGCAATTGTACCCACTTGCCAAGCCTAAACCTTCCCTTTTCATACATGTCAGACACCCCTAAGGTAGGCCCTAGGTAGCCCCAAGGGCAGGGTGCAGTGTATGGTTAAGGTAGGACATATAGTAATGTGTTTTATATGTCCTGACAGTGAAATATTGCTAAATTCGTTTTTCACTGTTGCAAGGTCTGTCTCTCTCATAGAATAATATTGGGGCTACCTTTAAATATTATTAAAGTGTAGATTCCCCTAGAGAGTAGATGGACATGTGGAGTTTGGGGTCCCTGAGCTCACAATTTAAAAATACATCTTTTAGTAAAGTTGATTTTAAGATTGTGCGGTTGAAAATGCCACTTTTAGAAAGTGAGCATTTTCTTGCTTAAACCATACTGTGACTCTGCCGTGTTTGTGGATTCCCTGTCTGGGTCAGTTTGACAGTTGGGTTGTTTTTCACCTCACACTAGACAGTGACACAAAGGGAGCTGGGGTGTGACCTGCATTTTCTGATTAGCCATCTCTGCTAGGAGGGAGGGGTCACTCTCACCTGAAAGGACTGTGCCTGCCTCTGACAATGCAGACTCCAACCCCCTGGTGTGTGTCTGAGGCCTTGCCTGGGCAAGGGAGGATTTCACAAGTAGTTGTGAGTCCCCTTTGAAGAAAGGTGACTTCAAAGACTAAAATGGGTGTAAGAAGGGCACCCAAATCTACAGACTTTAGAAACACTTCTGGAACCAAGAGGAACTTCTGCCTGGAGAAGAGCTGATAGCTGAGGAAGAAGTGCTGCCCTGCCTGTGACTGTGCTTTGTGGAGCTTTCCTGCAGTGCTGCTTCTGCCAGAGTAAGAGGGCAAAGACTGGTCTTTGTGTGCCTTCCATCTTGTGAAGAAATCTCCAAGGGCTTGAGTTAGAGCTTGCTTCCTGTTGTTTGAAGTATCAGGGACAGCAAAGACTTCTCTCTGCCAGCACCTGGAGTCTCTGGAGAGACTCCTGCTCTGACAAGTGGTGCCCTATCCAGTCCCTGGGTCCTTGAAAGGAAAGCTGGTGGAAATCCAAGGAAATCGACTTCGGACGACTATGGACCGATGCCGCTGCTGAATCCGGTAACGCTGCCTGCACCCGATGCCGTGACCTTCGCTGGAACGTGGCGCTCGTTGCAGGCCCAACGCCGCAGCAGCCCCGCTGAAGTCCGCGACTCCGTGGAAGTCGCCGCACCACGTCGTGACCGACGCCGATCGAAGTGCGTGGATTTAACGTTGCGCACAGATGCCGCGATCCCCGACTTCGCGCATCGGCTTGTTTTCACTCTTCACCAAAGGTACTGTACGTGGGGGGTCTACACGACTCCGTGTCCGGCGCCGCTGGTGTCGGCTTGTTGGGAACGACTCCGTCATGACGCTGTGTTAACATCTCAGCGAAGCATTTTTGTTTCTAAGCGCTATTTTTGAGTTTAATCTTTAAAAATTCATAACTTGACTTGTGTATGTCGGATTTTTGTCGTTTTGGTCTTGTTTTGTTTAGATAAATATTTCCTATTGTTCTAAACCGGTGTTGTGTCATTTTGTAGTGTTTTCATTAAGTTACTGTGTGTGTTGGTACAAATACTTTACACCTAGCACTCTGAGGTTAAGCCTACTGCTCTGCCAAGCTACCAAGGGGGTAAGCAGGGGTTAGCTGAGGGTGATTCTCTTTTACCCTGATTAGAGTGAGGGTCCTTGCTTGAACAGGGGGTAACCTGACTGTCAACCAAAGACCCCATTTCTAACAGCCCTCATAACATTTTCTCCACATAAGCTACCCACTGCAAATTTGCGTCCTTTTTTTCCAACATCCTAGGAATTCTAGAAGTACCCAGACTTTGCGGGTTGCCCTTAAGAAAAGCAAGAAATTTGCCAAAATACAGCGAAAATTTCATTTTTTTCAAAAGAATGGGGAAAAAGGGCTGCAGAAGAAGGCTTGTGGTTTTTCCCTGAAAATGGCATCAACAAAGTGCTTCTCGTGGTAAAATCATCATCTTCTCAGCTTTCAAGAACAGGCAGCGTTGAATTAGAAAACCCCATTTTTCAACACAATTTTGACATTTTGCTGGGACATACCCCATTTTTACTATTTTTTGTGCTTTCAGCCTCCTTCCAGTTAATGACAGAAACGGGTGAGGAACCAGTGCTGGGTCCCAGAAACCTAAACAATTCTGCAAAGTAGACAAAATTCTAAATTCTCAAGGGGTAATGCGTGTAGATCCTACAAGTGTTTCCTACAGAAAATAACAGCTGAAATAAAAGAATATTAGAACTGAGGTGAAAAAACCAGCCATTTTTCTCCACGTTTTACTCTGAAACTTTTTCCTGCGATGTCAGATTTTTTAAAGCAATATACCGTTACGTCTGATGGACTCTTCTGGTTGGGGGGATATATACGGCTTGTAGGTTCATCAAGACACCTAGGGGAATCCAAAATGAGGTGACTTGTGGGTCTCTGACCAGGTTCTGTTACCCAGAATCCTTTGCAAACCTCAAAAATTGGCCAAGAAAACACTTTTACCTCTCATTTTGGTGACAGAAAGTTCTTGAATCTGAGAGAGCCACACATTTCCTTCCAAACAGCATTCCCCCAAGTCTCCTGATAAAAATGGTACCTTACTTGTGTGGCTAGGTCTACCGCCCGTGAAAGGAAATGCCCCAAAACACAACTGGACACATCACTTTTTCACAAAGAATTTACAAAGTGCCTAGCTGCGGATTTTGGCATCTAGCTCAACCGGTACCTGGGGAAACCTAGCAAACCTGCACAGTTTTGAAAACTAGATCCTTAGGGGAATCCAAGATGGAGTGACTTGTGGGGTTCTGACCACAGAATTTGGCCAAAAAAACACTTTTTCCTCCTATTTCGGTGACAGAAAGTTCTGGAATCTGAGAGGAGCCACAAATTTCCTTCCACACAGCGTTCCCCTAAGTCTCCCGATAAAAATGGTACCTCACTTGTGTGGGTAGGGCTAGCACCCATGGAAGGAAATGCCCCAGAACACAGTGTGGACACATCACATTTTCACAAGGAAAACAGAGCTGTTTTTCACAAAGTGCCTAGCTGTGGATTTTGCCGTCTAGCTCAGCTGGCACCTGTGGAATCCTAGTAAACTTGAATATTTTTGAAAACTAGGCACCTAGGGGAATTCGCCATGAGTTGACTTTTGGGGCTCTGACCAATTTCAGTTACGCAGAATCATTTGCAAACCTCAAAATTTGGCCAAAAAAACACTTTTTCCTCACATTTCGGTGACAGAATGTTCTGGAATCTGAGAGAAGCCACAAATGTCCTTCCACACAGTGTTCCCCCAAGTCTCCCGATAAAAATGGTACCTCACTTGTGTGGCTAGGCCTAGCACCCGCAACATGAAATGCCCCAAAACACAATGTGGACACATCACATTTTCACAAGGAAAACAGAGCTGTTTTTTACAAAGTGCCTAGCTGTGGATTTTGGCCTCTAGCTCAGCCGGCACCTGGGGAATCCTAGCAAACCTGCACATTTTTGAAAACTAGACACCTAGGGGAATCCAACATGAGGTGACTTGTGGGGCTCTGACCATGTTCTGTTACCCAGAATCCTTTGAAAACCTCAACATTTGGTCAAACAAACAGTTTTTCCTCTCATTTCGGTGACAGAAGATTCTTGAATCTGAGAGGAGCCACAAATGTCCTTCCACACAGCGTTCCCCTAAGTCTCCCGATACATAAATGGTACCTCACTTGTGTGGCTAGGCCTAGCACCGATGGAAGGAAATGACCCAAAACACAACGTGGACACATCACATTTTCACAAAGAAAACAGAGCTGTTTTTTACAAAGTGCTTAGCTGTGGATTTTGGCATCTAGCTCAACTGGCACCTGGGGAACCTAGCAATCCTGCGCATTTTTAAAAACTAGATACCCAGGGGAATCCAAGATGGGGGGACGTGTGGGTGTCTGACCAGATTCTGGTACCCAGAATCCTTTGCAAACCTAGACATTTGGCCAAAAAAACACTTTTTCCTCTCATTTAGGTGACAGAATATTCTGGAATCTGAGAGGAGCCATAAATGTCCTTCCACACATCCTTCCCCCACTTCTCCCGATAAAAACGGTACCTCACTTTTGTGGCTAGGCCTAGCGCCCGCGACAGGAAATGCCCCAAAACACAATGTGGACACATCACGGCCCATATTTATACTTTTTGACGCTAAACTGCGCTAACGCAGTTTAGCGTCAAAAAGTTTTGCGCCGTCTAACGCTATTCTGAAGCGCCATGCGGGCGCCGTATTTATGGAATGGCGTTAGATGGCGCAATCAGACCGGCGCTGCCTGGTTTGCGTGGGAAAAAACCACGTAGACCAGACAGCGCCGGCGTAGGGGGAAAATGGCGCATGGGCGTCTTAAAATGGGGCAAGTCAGGTTACGTCGAAAAAATCGTCTTAACCCGACTTGCGCCATTTTTTAACGACGCCCATCCCCCATCAACATGACTCCTATCATTGTAAAGATAGGAGTCATGCCCCCTTGCCCAATGGCCATGCCCAGGGGACTTCTGTCCCCTGGGCATGGTCATTGGGCATAGTGGCATGTAGGGGGGCACAAATAAGGCCCCCCTATGCCACCAAAACAAAATATAAAAAAAAAAAAATTATACTTACCTGAACTTACCTGAATGTCCCTGGGGTGGGTCCCTCCATCCTTGGGGGTCCTCCTGGGGTGGGCAAGGGTGGCAGGGGGGGTCCCTGGGGGCATGGGAGGGCACCTGTGGGCTCATTTTGAGCCCACAGGCCCCTTAACGCCTGCCCTGAGCAGGCGTTAAAAAGTGGCGCAAATGCGCCGTTTTTACCCACGCCAACTCCCGGGCGTCTCTTTTGCCCGGGAGTATAAATACCACGTAAAGGCCTGGGAGTCATTTTTTAGACGGGAACGCCTCCCTTGCATATCATTAACGCAAGGAAGGGGTTCACGCTAAAAAATGACGCACATTCCGGGAACTTTGGCGCTATTCGCCTCTAACGCCATAGTATAAATATGGCGTTAGTTGGCGTTAGTTTTGCGTCGAAATTGCGTCAAAAAAAACGACGCAATTTCGGCGCAAACGGAGTATAAATATGGCCCCACATTTTTACAAGGAAAACAGAGCTGTTTTTTATAAAGTGCCTAGCTGTGGATTTTGGACTCTAGCTCAGCTGGTGACTGGGGCAACCTAGCAAACCTGCACATTTTTGAAAACTAGACACCTAGGGGAATCCAGGATGGGGTGACTTCTGGGGCTCTGAACAGGTTCTGTTACCCAGAATACTTTGCAAATCTAAAAATTGGGCCAAAAAAACACTTTTTCCTCACATTTCGGTGACAGAATGTTCTGGAATCTGAGAGAAGCCACAAATGTCCTTCCACACAGCGTTCCTCCAAAACTCCCGATACATAAATGGTACCTCACTTGAGTGGCTAGGCATAGCGCCCGCTACAGGAAATGCCCCAAAACACAATGTGGACACATCCCATTTTCACAAAGAAAACAGCTGTTTTTTACAATGTGCCTAGCTGTGGATTTTGGCCTCTAGCTCAGCCGGCACCTGGGGCAACCCAGCAAACCTGAACATTTTTTAAAACTAGACACCTAGGGGAATCCAGGATGGGGTGACTTGTGGGGCTCTGACCAGGTTCTGTTACCCAGAATCCTTTGCGAACTACAAAAATTTGGCCAAAAAAACACTTTTTCCTCTCATTTTGGTGACAGAAAGTTCTGGAATCTGAGAGGAGCCACAAATTTCCCTTCACACAGCGTTCCCCTAACTCTCCCGATAAAAATGGTACCTCACTTGTGTGGGTAGGGCTAGCGCCCATGAAAGGAAATGCCCCAAAACACAGTGTGGACACATCACATTTTCACAAGTAAAACAGAGCTGTTTTTCACAAAGTGCCTAGCTGTGGATTTTGCCGTCTAGCTCAGCCGGCACCTGTGGATTCCTAGTAAACTTGAAAATTTTTGAAAACTAGGCACCTAGGGGAATTCGACATGAGTTGACTTTTGGGGCTCTGACCAATTTCATTTACGCAGAATCATTTGCAAACCTCAAAATTTGGCCAAAATAACACTTTTTCCTCACATTTCGGTGACAGAATGTTCTGGAATCTGAGAGAAGCCACAAATGTCCTTCCACACAGTGTTCCCCCAAGTCTCCCGATAAAAATGGTACCTCACTTGTGTGGCTAGGCCTAGCACCCGCAACATGAAATGCCCCAAAACACAATGTGGACACATCACATTTTCACAAGGAAAACAGAGCTGTTTTTTACAAAGTGCCTAGCTGTGGATTTTGGCCTCTAGCTCAGCCGGCACCTGGGGAATCCTAGCAAACCTGCACATTTTTGAAAACTAGACACCTAGGGGAATCCAACATGAGGTGACTTGTGGGGCTCTGACCATGTTCTGTTACCCAGAATCCTTTGAAAACCTCAACATTTGGTCAAACAAACAGTTTTTCCTCTCATTTCGGTGACAGAAGATTCTTGAATCTGAGAGGAGCCACAAATGTCCTTCCACACAGCGTTCCCCTAAGTCTCCCGATACATAAATGGTACCTCACTTGTGTGGCTAGGCCTAGCACCCATGGAAGGAAATGACCCAAAACACAACGTGGACACATCACATTTTCACAAAGAAAACAGAGCTGTTTTTTACAAAGTGCTTAGCTGTGGATTTTGGCATCTAGCTCAACTGGCACCTGGGGAACCTAGCAATCCTGCGCATTTTTAAAAACTAGATACCCAGGGGTATCCAAGATGGGGGTACTTGTGGTTGTCTGACCAGATTCTGTTACCCAGAAACCTTTGCAAACCTCGACATTTGGCCCAAAAAACACTTTTTCCTCTCATTTAGGTGACAGAATGTTCTGGAATCTGAGAGGAGCCACAAATGTCCTTCCACACATCCTTCCCCCACGTCTCCCGATAAAAACGGTACCTCACTTGTGTGGCTGGGCCTAGCGCCCGCAACAGGAAATGCCCCAAAACACAATGTGGACACATCACATTTTTACAAGGAAAACAGAGCTGTTTTTTACAAAGTGCCTAGCTGTGGATTTTGGACTCTAGCTCAGCCGGCGCCTGTGGCTACCCAGCAAACCTGCACATTTTTGAAAACTAGACACCTAGGGGAATCCAGGATGGGGTGACTTGTGGGGCTCTGAACAGGTTCTGTTACCCAGAATCCTTTGCAAATCTAAAAATTATGCCAAAAAAACACTTTTTCCTCACATTTCGGTGACAGAATGTTCTGGAATCTGAGAGAAGCCACAAATGTCCTTCCACACAGCGTTCCCCCAAAACTCCCGATACATGAATGGTACCTCACTTGAGTGGCTAGGCCTAGGGCCCACGACAGGAAATGCCCCAAAACACAATGTGGACACATCCCATTTTCACAAAGAAAACAGCTGTTTTTTACAATGTGCCTAGCTGTGGATTTTGACCTCTAGCTCAGCCGGCACCTGGGAAAACCCAGCAAACCTGAACATGTTTTAAAACTAGACACCTAGGGGAATCCAGGATGGGGTGACTTGTGGGGCTCTGACCAGGTTCTGTTACCCAGAATCCTTTGCGAACTTCAAAATTGGGCCAAAAAAACACTTTTTCCTCACATTTCGGTAACAGAATGTTCTGGGAGCCACAAATGTCCTTCCGCACATCGTTCCCCTAAGTCTCCCTATAAAAATGGTACCTCACTTGTGTGGGTAGGGCTAGCACCCATGAAAGAAAATGCCCCAAAACACAATGTGAACACATAACATTTTCACAAAGAAAACAGAGCTGTTTTTTACAAAGTGCCTAGCTGTGGATTTTGGAAGTCTAGCTCAGCCGGCGCATGGGGCAACCTAGCAAACTTGCACATTTTTTAAAACTAGACACCTAGGGGAATCCAGGATGGGGTAACTTGTGGGGCTCTGGCCAGGTTCTGTTACCCAGAATCCTTTCGAACTTCAAAATTTGGCCAAAAAATCTCTTTTCCCTCTCATTTTGGTGACAGAAAGTTCCGGAATCTGAGAGGAGCCACAAATTTCCTTTCACCCAGCGTTCCCCTAACTCTCCCAATAAAAATGGTACCTCACTTGTGTGGGTAGGCCTTGCACCCATGAAAGGAAATGCCCCAAAACACAATGTGCACACATCACATTTTCACAAAGAAAACAGAGCTGTTTTTTACAAAGTGCCTTGCTGTGTATTTTGGCCTCTAGCTCTGCCGGCACCTGGGGAATGCTAGCAAACCTGCACATTTTTGAAAACTAGACACCTAGGGGAATCCAACATGAGGTGACTTGTGGGGCTCTGACCAGGTTCTGTTACCCAGAATCCTTCGCAAACCTCAAAATTTGGCCAAAAAACACTTTTTCATCACATTTCGGTGACAGAATGTTCTGGAATCTGAGAGAATCTACAAATGTCCTTACACACAGCGTTCTCCCAAGCCTCCCAATAAAAATGGTACCTCACTTGTGTGGCTAGGCCTAGCGCCCGCGACAGGATATGCCCAAAAAGACAATGTGGACACATCACATTTTCACAAAGAAAACAGAGGTGTTTTTTACAAAGTGCCTAGCTGTGTATTTTGGCATCTAGCTCAGCCAGCACCTGGGGCAACCTAGCAAACCTGCACATTTTGAAAAACTAGACAGCTAGGGGAATCCAGGATGGGGTGACTTGTGGGGCTCTGACCAGGTTCTGATACCCAGAATCCTTTGCGAACTTCAAAAATTGGCCAAAAAAACAGTTTTTCCTCTCATTTTGGTGACAGAAAGTTCTGGAATCTGAGAGGAGCCACAAGTTTCATTCCACCCAGCGTTCCCCTAAGTCTCCCGATCAAATTGGTACCTCACTTGTGTGACTAGGCCTAGCGCCCGCAACTATAAATGCCCCAAAACACAATGTGGACACATCACATTTTGACAAAGAAAACAGAGCTGTTTTTTACAAAGTGCCTAGCTGTGGATTTTGGCCTCTAGCTCAACCGGCGCCTGGGGCAACCTAGCAATCCTGCACATTTTTGAAAACTAGACACCTAGGGGAATCCAGGATGGGGTGACTTGTGGGGCTCTGACCAGGTTCTGTTACCCAGAATCCTTTGCGAACTTCACAATTTGACCAAAAAAAAAACTCTTTTTGCTCTCATTTTGGTGACAGAAAGTTCCGGAATCTGAGATGAGCCACAAATGTCCTTCCACCCAGCATTCCCTAAGTCTCCTGATAAAAATGGTACCTCACTTTTGTGGGTAGGCCTTGCGCCCATGACAGGAAATGCCCCAAAACACAATGTGGACACATCACATTTTGACAAAGAAAACAGCTGTTTTTTACAAAGTGCCTAGCTGTGGATTTTGGCCTCTAGCTCAGCCGGCAGCTGGGGAATCGTAGCAAACCTGCACATTTTTGAAAACTAGACACCTAGGGGAATCCAACATGAGGTGACTTGTGGGGCTCTGACCAGGGTCTGTTACCCAGAATCCTTTGAAAACCTCAAAATTTGGTCAAACACTTTTTCGTCTCATTTCGGTGACAGAAGGTTCTTGAATCTCAGAGGAGCCACAAATGTCCTTCCACACAGCGTTCCCCCAAGTCTCCCGATACATAAATGGTACCTCACTTGTGTGGCTAGGCCTAGCACCCGTGGAAGGAAATGCCCCAAAACACAACATGGACACATCACATTTTTACAAAAAGACAGAGCTGTTTTTTACAAAGTGCCAAGCTGTGGATTTTGGCATCTAGCTCAACTGGCACCTGGGGAACCTAGCAATCCTGCGCATTTTTAAAAACTAGATACCCAGGGGAATCCAAGATGGGGGGACGTGTGGGTGTCTGACCAGATTCTGGTACCCAGAATCCTTTGCAAACCTAGACATTTGGCCAAAAAAACACTTTTTCCTCTCATTTAGGTGACAGAATATTCTGGAATCTGAGAGGAGCCATAAATGTCCTTCCACACATCCTTCCCCCACTTCTCCCGATAAAAACGGTACCTCACTTTTGTGGCTAGGCCTAGCGCCCGCGACAGGAAATGCCCCAAAACACAATGTGGACACATCACATTTTTACAAGGAAAACAGAGCTGTTTTTTATAAAGTGCCTAGCTGTGGATTTTGGACTCTAGCTCAGCTGGTGACTGGGGCAACCTAGCAAACCTGCACATTTTTGAAAACTAGACACCTAGGGGAATCCAGGATGGGGTGACTTCTGGGGCTCTGAACAGGTTCTGTTACCCAGAATACTTTGCAAATCTAAAAATTGGGGCAAAAAAACACTTTTTCCTCACATTTCGGTGACAGAATGTTCTGGAATCTGAGAGAAGCCACAAATGTCCTTCCACACAGCGTTCCCCCAAAACTCCCGATACATAAATGGTACCTCACTTGAGTGGCTAGGCATAGCGCCCGCTACAGGAAATGCCCCAAAACACAATGTGGACACATCCCATTTTCACAAAGAAAACAGCTGTTTTTTACAATGTGCCTAGCTGTGGATTTTGGCCTCTAGCTCAGCCGGCACCTGGGGCAACCCAGCAAACCTGAACATTTTTTAAAACTAGACACCTAGGGGAATCCAGGATGGGGTGACTTGTGGGGCTCTGACCAGGTTCTGTTACCCAGAATCCTTTGCGAACTACAAAAATTTGGCCAAAAAAACACTTTTTCCTCTCATTTTGGTGACAGAAAGTTCTGGAATCTGAGAGGAGCCACAAATTTCCCTTCACACAGCGTTCCCCTAACTCTCCCGATAAAAATGGTACCTCACTTGTGTGGGTAGGGCTAGCGCCCATGAAAGGAAATGCCCCAAAACACAGTGTGGACACATCACATTTTCACAAGTAAAACAGAGCTGTTTTTCACAAAGTGCCTAGCTGTGGATTTTGCCGTCTAGCTCAGCCGGCACCTGTGGATTCCTAGTAAACTTGAAAATTTTTGAAAACTAGGCACCTAGGGGAATTCGACATGAGTTGACTTTTGGGGCTCTGACCAATTTCATTTACGCAGAATCATTTGCAAACCTCAAAATTTGGCCAAAATAACACTTTTTCCTCACATTTCGGTGACAGAATGTTCTGGAATCTGAGAGAAGCCACAAATGTCCTTCCACACAGTGTTCCCCCAAGTCTCCCGATAAAAATGGTACCTCACTTGTGTGGCTAGGCCTAGCACCCGCAACATGAAATGCCCCAAAACACAATGTGGACACATCACATTTTCACAAGGAAAACAGAGCTGTTTTTTACAAAGTGCCTAGCTGTGGATTTTGGCCTCTAGCTCAGCCGGCACCTGGGGAATCCTAGCAAACCTGCACATTTTTGAAAACTAGACACCTAGGGGAATCCAACATGAGGTGACTTGTGGGGCTCTGACCATGTTCTGTTACCCAGAATCCTTTGAAAACCTCAACATTTGGTCAAACAAACAGTTTTTCCTCTCATTTCGGTGACAGAAGATTCTTGAATCTGAGAGGAGCCACAAATGTCCTTCCACACAGCGTTCCCCTAAGTCTCCCGATACATAAATGGTACCTCACTTGTGTGGCTAGGCCTAGCACCCATGGAAGGAAATGACCCAAAACACAACGTGGACACATCACATTTTCACAAAGAAAACAGAGCTGTTTTTTACAAAGTGCTTAGCTGTGGATTTTGGCATCTAGCTCAACTGGCACCTGGGGAACCTAGCAATCCTGCGCATTTTTAAAAACTAGATACCCAGGGGTATCCAAGATGGGGGTACTTGTGGTTGTCTGACCAGATTCTGTTACCCAGAAACCTTTGCAAACCTCGACATTTGGCCCAAAAAACACTTTTTCCTCTCATTTAGGTGACAGAATGTTCTGGAATCTGAGAGGAGCCACAAATGTCCTTCCACACATCCTTCCCCCACGTCTCCCGATAAAAACGGTACCTCACTTGTGTGGCTGGGCCTAGCGCCCGCAACAGGAAATGCCCCAAAACACAATGTGGACACATCACATTTTTACAAGGAAAACAGAGCTGTTTTTTACAAAGTGCCTAGCTGTGGATTTTGGACTCTAGCTCAGCCGGCGCCTGTGGCTACCCAGCAAACCTGCACATTTTTGAAAACTAGACACCTAGGGGAATCCAGGATGGGGTGACTTGTGGGGCTCTGAACAGGTTCTGTTACCCAGAATCCTTTGCAAATCTAAAAATTATGCCAAAAAAACACTTTTTCCTCACATTTCGGTGACAGAATGTTCTGGAATCTGAGAGAAGCCACAAATGTCCTTCCACACAGCGTTCCCCCAAAACTCCCGATACATGAATGGTACCTCACTTGAGTGGCTAGGCCTAGGGCCCGCGACAGGAAATGCCCCAAAACACAATGTGGACACATCCCATTTTCACAAAGAAAACAGCTGTTTTTTACAATGTGCCTAGCTGTGGATTTTGACCTCTAGCTCAGCCGTCACCTGGGAAAACCCAGCAAACCTGAACATGTTTTAAAACTAGACACCTAGGGGAATCCAGGATGGGGTGACTTGTGGGGCTCTGACCAGGTTCTGTTACCCAGAATCCTTTGCGAACTTCAAAATTGGGCCAAAAAAACACTTTTTCCTCACATTTCGGTAACAGAATGTTCTGGGAGCCACAAATGTCCTTCCGCACATCGTTCCCCTAAGTCTCCCTATAAAAATGGTACCTCACTTGTGTGGGTAGGGCTAGCACCCATGAAAGAAAATGCCCCAAAACACAATGTGAACACATAACATTTTCACAAAGAAAACAGAGCTGTTTTTTACAAAGTGCCTAGCTGTGGATTTTGGAAGTCTAGCTCAGCCGGCGCATGGGGCAACCTAGCAAACTTGCACATTTTTTAAAACTAGACACCTAGGGGAATCCAGGATGGGGTAACTTGTGGGGCTCTGGCCAGGTTCTGTTACCCAGAATCCTTTCGAACTTCAAAATTTGGCCAAAAAATCTCTTTTCCCTCTCATTTTGGTGACAGAAAGTTCCGGAATCTGAGAGGAGCCACAAATTTCCTTTCACCCAGCGTTCCCCTAACTCTCCCAATAAAAATGGTACCTCACTTGTGTGGGTAGGCCTTGCACCCATGAAAGGAAATGCCCCAAAACACAATGTGCACACATCACATTTTCACAAAGAAAACAGAGCTGTTTTTTACAAAGTGCCTTGCTGTGTATTTTGGCCTCTAGCTCTGCCGGCACCTGGGGAATGCTAGCAAACCTGCACATTTTTGAAAACTAGACACCTAGGGGAATCCAACATGAGGTGACTTGTGGGGCTCTGACCAGGTTCTGTTACCCAGAATCCTTCGCAAACCTCAAAATTTGGCCAAAAAACACTTTTTCATCACATTTCGGTGACAGAATGTTCTGGAATCTGAGAGAATCTACAAATGTCCTTACACACAGCGTTCTCCCAAGCCTCCCAATAAAAATGGTACCTCACTTGTGTGGCTAGGCCTAGCGCCCGCGACAGGATATGCCCAAAAAGACAATGTGGACACATCACATTTTCACAAAGAAAACAGAGGTGTTTTTTACAAAGTGCCTAGCTGTGTATTTTGGCATCTAGCTCAGCCAGCACCTGGGGCAACCTAGCAAACCTGCACATTTTGAAAAACTAGACAGCTAGGGGAATCCAGGATGGGGTGACTTGTGGGGCTCTGACCAGGTTCTGATACCCAGAATCCTTTGCGAACTTCAAAAATTGGCCAAAAAAACAGTTTTTCCTCTCATTTTGGTGACAGAAAGTTCTGGAATCTGAGAGGAGCCACAAGTTTCATTCCACCCAGCGTTCCCCTAAGTCTCCCGATCAAATTGGTACCTCACTTGTGTGACTAGGCCTAGCGCCCGCAACTATAAATGCCCCAAAACACAATGTGGACACATCACATTTTCACAAAGAAAACAGAGCTGTTTTTTACAAAGTGCCTAGCTGTGGATTTTGGCCTCTAGCTCAACCGGCGCCTGGGGCAACCTAGCAATCCTGCACATTTTTGAAAACTAGACACCTAGGGGAATCCAGGATGGGGTGACTTGTGGGGCTCTGACCAGGTTCTGTTACCCAGAATCCTTTGCGAACTTCACAATTTGACCAAAAAAAAAAACTCTTTTTGCTCTCATTTTGGTGACAGAAAGTTCCGGAATCTGAGATGAGCCACAAATGTCCTTCCACCCAGCATTCCCTAAGTCTCCTGATAAAAATGGTACCTCACTTTTGTGGGTAGGCCTTGCGCCCATGACAGGAAATGCCCCAAAACACAATGTGGACACATCACATTTTGACAAAGAAAACAGCTGTTTTTTACAAAGTGCCTAGCTGTGGATTTTGGCCTCTAGCTCAGCCGGCAGCTGGGGAATCGTAGCAAACCTGCACATTTTTGAAAACTAGACACCTAGGGGAATCCAACATGAGGTGACTTGTGGGGCTCTGACCAGGGTCTGTTACCCAGAATCCTTTGAAAACCTCAAAATTTGGTCAAACACTTTTTCGTCTCATTTCGGTGACAGAAGGTTCTTGAATCTCAGAGGAGCCACAAATGTCCTTCCACACAGCGTTCCCCCAAGTCTCCCGATACATAAATGGTACCTCACTTGTGTGGCTAGGCCTAGCACCCGTGGAAGGAAATGCCCCAAAACACAACATGGACACATCACATTTTTACAAAAAGACAGAGCTGTTTTTTACAAAGTGCCAAGCTGTGGATTTTGGCATCTAGCTCAACTGGCACCTGGGGAACCTAGCAATCCTGCGCATTTTTAAAAACTAGATACCCAGGGGAATCCAAGATGGGGGGACGTGTGGGTGTCTGACCAGATTCTGGTACCCAGAATCCTTTGCAAACCTAGACATTTGGCCAAAAAAACACTTTTTCCTCTCATTTAGGTGACAGAATATTCTGGAATCTGAGAGGAGCCATAAATGTCCTTCCACACATCCTTCCCCCACTTCTCCCGATAAAAACGGTACCTCACTTTTGTGGCTAGGCCTAGCGCCCGCGACAGGAAATGCCCCAAAACACAATGTGGACACATCACATTTTTACAAGGAAAACAGAGCTGTTTTTTATAAAGTGCCTAGCTGTGGATTTTGGACTCTAGCTCAGCTGGTGACTGGGGCAACCTAGCAAACCTGCACACTTTTGAAAACTAGACACCTAGGGGAATCCAGGATGGGGTGACTTCTGGGGCTCTGAACAGGTTCTGTTACCCAGAATACTTTGCAAATCTAAAAATTGGGCCAAAAAAACACTTTTTCCTCACATTTCGGTGACAGAATGTTCTGGAATCTGAGAGAAGCCACAAATGTCCTTCCACACAGCGTTCCCCCAAAACTCCCGATACATAAATGGTACCTCACTTGAGTGGCTAGGCATAGCGCCCGCTACAGGAAATGCCCCAAAACACAATGTGGACACATCCCATTTTCACAAAGAAAACAGCTGTTTTTTACAATGTGCCTAGCTGTGGATTTTGGCCTCTAGCTCAGCCGGCACCTGGGGCAACCCAGCAAACCTGAACATTTTTTAAAACTAGACACCTAGGGGAATCCAGGATGGGGTGACTTGTGGGGCTCTGACCAGGTTCTGTTACCCAGAATCCTTTGCGAACTACAAAAATTTGGCCAAAAAAACACTTTTTCCTCTCATTTTGGTGACAGAAAGTTCTGGAATCTGAGAGGAGCCACAAATTTCCCTTCACACAGCGTTCCCCTAACTCTCCCGATAAAAATGGTACCTCACTTGTGTGGGTAGGGCTAGCGCCCATGAAAGGAAATGCCCCAAAACACAGTGTGGACACATCACATTTTCACAAGTAAAACAGAGCTGTTTTTCACAAAGTGCCTAGCTGTGGATTTTGCCGTCTAGCTCAGCCGGCACCTGTGGAATCCTAGTAAACTTGAAAATTTTTGAAAACTAGGCACCTAGGGGAATTCGACATGAGTTGACTTTTGGGGCTCTGACCAATTTCATTTACGCAGAATCATTTGCAAACCTCAAAATTTGGCCAAAATAACACTTTTTCCTCACATTTCGGTGACAGAATGTTCTGGAATCTGAGAGAAGCCACAAATGTCCTTCCACACAGTGTTCCCCCAAGTCTCCCGGATAAAAATGGTACCTCACTTGTGTGGCTAGGCCTAGCACCCGCAACAGGAAATGCCCCAAAACTCAATGTGGACACATCACATTTTCACAAGGAAAACAGAGCTGTTTTTTACAAAGTGCCTAGCTGTGGATTTTGGCCTCTAGCTCAGCCGGCACCTGGGGAATCCTAGCAAACCTGCACATTTTTGAAAACTAGACACCTAGGGGAATCCAACATGAGGTGACTTGTGGGGCTCTGACCAGGTTCTGTTACACAGAATCCTTTGAAAACCTCAACATTTGGTCAAACAAACACTTTTTCCTCTCATTTCGGTGACAGAACGTTCTTGAATCTGAGAGGAGCCACAAATGTCCTTCCACACAGCGTTCCCCCAAGTCTCCCGATACATAAATGGTACCTCACTTGTGTGTCTAGGCCTAGCACCCATGGAAGGAAATGACTCAAAACACAACGTGGACACATCACATTTTCACAAAGAAAACAGAGCTGTTTTTTACAAAGTGCTTAGCTGTGGATTTTGGCATCTAGCTCAACTGGCACCTGGGGAACCTAGCAATCCTGTGCATTTTTAAAAACTAGATACCCAGGGGAATCCAAGATGGGGGGACTTGTGGGTGTCTGACCAGATTCTGTTACCCAGAATCCTTTGCAAATCTCGACATTTGGCCAAAAAACACTTTTTCCTCTCATTTAGGTGACAGAATGTTCTGGAATCTGAGAGGAGTCACAAATGTCCTTCCACACATCCTTCCCCCACGTCTCCCGATAAAAACGGTACCTCACTTGTGTGGCTGGGCCTAGCGCCCACGACAGGAAATGCCCCCAAAACACAATGTGGACAGATCACATTTTTACAAGGAAAACAGAGCTGTTTTTTACAAAGTGCCTAGCCGTGGATTTTGGACTCTAGCTCAGCCGGCGCCTGGGGCAACCTAGCAAACCTGCACATTTTTGAAAACTAGACACCTAGGGGAATCCAGGATGGGGTGACTTGTGGGGCTCTGAACGGGTTCTGTTATCCAGAATCCTTTGCAAATCTAAAAATTGGGCCAAAAAAACACTTTTTCCTCACATTTCGGTGACAGAATGTTCTGGAATCTGAGAGAAGCCACAAATGTCCTTCCACACAGCGTTCCCCCAAAACTCCCGATACATGAATGGTACCTCACTTGAGTGGCTAGGCCTAGCGCCCGCAACAGGAAATGCCCCAAAACACAATGTGGACACATCCCATTTTCACAAAGAAAACAGCTGTTTTTTACAATGTGCCTAGCTGTGGATTTTGGCCTCTAGCTCAGCCGGTACCTGGGGCAACCCAACAAACCTGAACATTTTTTAAAACTAGACACCTAGGGGAATCCAGGATGGGGTGACTTGTGGGGCTCTGACCAGGTTCAGTTACCCAGAATCCTTTGCGAACTACCAAAATTTGGCCCAAAAAACACTTTTTCCTCTCATTTTGGCAACAGAAAGTTCTGGAATCTGAGAGGAGCCACAAATTTCCCTTCACACAGCGTTCCCCTAACTCTCCCGATAAAAATGGTACCTCACTTGTGTGGGTAGGGCTAGCGCCCATGAAAGGAAATGCCCAAAAACACAGTGTGGACACATCACATTTTCACAAGGAAAACAGAGCTGTTTTTCACAAAGTGCCTAGCTGTGGATTTTGCCGTCTAGCTCAGCCGGCACCTGTGGAATCCTAGTAAACTTGAAAATTTTTGAAAACTAGGCACCTATGGGAATTCGACATGAGTTGACTTTTGGGGCTCTGACCAATTTCATTTACGCAGAATCATTTGCAAACCTCACAATTTGGTCAAACAAACACTTTTTCCTCTCATTTCGGTGACAGAACGTTCTTGAATCTGAGAGGAGCCACAAATGTCCTTCCACACAGCGTTCCCCCAAGTCTCCCGGATAAAAATGATACCTCACTTGTGTGGCTAGGCCTAGCACCCGCGACAGGAAATGCCCCAAAACTCAATGTGGACACATCACATTTTCACAAGGAAAACAGTGCTGTTTTTTACAAAGTGCCTAGCTGTGGATTTTGGCCTCTAGCTCAGCCGGCACATGGGGAATCCTAGCAAACCTGCACATTTTTGAAAACTAGACACCTAGGGAAATCCAACATGAGGTGACTTGTAGGGCTCTGACCAGGTTCTGTTACCCAGAATCCTTTGAAAACCTCACAATTTGGTCAAACAAACACTTTTTCCTCTCATTTCGGTGACAGAACGTTCTTGAATCTGAGAGGAGCCACAAATGTCCTTCCACACAGCGTTCCCCCAAGTCTCCCGATACTTAAATGGTACCTCACTTGTGTGGCTAGGCCTAGCACCATGGAAGGAAATGACTCAAAACACAACGTGGACACATCAGATTTTCACAAAGAAAACAGAGCTGTTTTTTACAAAGTGCTTAGCTGTGGATTTTGGCATCTAGCTCAACTGGCACCTGGGGAACCTAGCAATCCTATGCATTTTTAAAAACTAGATACCCAGGGGAATCCAAGATGGGGGGACTTGTGGGTGTCTGACCAGATTCTGTTACCCAGAATCCTTTGCAAACCTCGACATTTGGCCAAAAAAACACTTTTTCCTCTCATTTAGGTGACAGAATGTTCTGGAATCTGAGAGGAGCCACAAATGTCCTTCCACACATCCTTCCCCCACGTCTCCCGATAAAAACGGTACCTCACTTGTGTGGCTGGGCCTAGCGCCCACGACAGGAAATGCCCCAAAACACAATGTGGACAGATCACATTTTTACAAGGAAAACAGAGCTGTTTTTTACAAAGTGCCTAGCTGTGGATTTTGGACTCTAGCTCAGCCGGCGCCTGGGGCAACCTAGCAAACCTGCACATTTTTGAAAACTAGACACCTAGGGGAATCCAGGATGGGGTGACTTGTGGGGCTCTGAATGGGTTCTGTTACCCAGAATCCTTTGCAAATCTAAAAATTGGGCCAAAAAAACACTTTTTCCTCACATTTCGGTGACAGAATGTTCTGGAATCTGAAGAAGCCACAAATGTCCTTCCACACAGCGTTCCCCCAAAACTCCCGATACATGAATGGTACCTCACTTGAGTGGCTAGGCCTAGCGCCCGCAACAGGAAATGCCCCAAAACACAATGTGGACACATCCCATTTTCACAAAGAAAACAGCTGTTTTTTACAATGTGCCTAGCTGTGGATTTTGGCCTCTAGCTCAGCCGGCACCTGGGAAAACCCAGCAAACCTGAACATATTTTAAAACTAGACACCTAGGGGAATCCAGGATGGGGTGACTTTTGGGGTTCTGACCAGGTTCTGTTACCCAGAATCCTTTGCGAACTTCAAAATTTGGCCAAAAAAACACTTTTTCCTCTCATTTCGGTGACAGAATGTTCTGGGAGCCACAAATGTCCTTCCACACAGCGTTCCCCTAAGTCTCCCGATAAAAATGGTACCTCACTTGTGTGGGTAGGGCTAGCGCCCATGAAAGGAAATGCCCCAAAACACAACGTGGACACATCCCATTTTCACAAAGAAAACAGAGCTGTTTTTTACAAAGTGCCTAGCTGTGGATTTTGGCCTCTAGCTCAGCCGGCACCTGGGGAAATCTAGCAAACCTGCACATTTTTTAAAACTAGACACCTAGGGAAATCCAAGATGGGGTGACTTTTGAGGGTCTGACCAGGTTCTGTTACCCAGAATCCTTCACGAACTTCAATTATTTTTCAAAAAAATCACTTTTTCCCTCTCAGTTTGGTCACAGAAAGTTCTGGATCTGAGAGGAGCCACAAATTTCCTTCCACACAGAATTCAGCTAAGTCTCCCAATAAAAATGGTACCTCACTTGTGTGGCTAGGCCTAGCGCCCGCGACAGGAAATGCCCCAAAACACAACGTGGACACATCACTTTTTCACAAAGAAAACAGAGTTGTTTTTTACAATGTGCCTAGCTGTGGATTTTGGCCTCTAGCTCAGCCGGCACCTGGGAAAACCCAGCAAACCTGAACATATTTTAAAACTAGACACCTAGGGGAATCCAGGATGGGGTGACTTTTGGGGCTCTGACCAGGTTCTGTTACCCAGAATCCTTTGCGAACTTCAAAATTTGGCCAAAAAAACACTTTTTCCTCTCATTTCGGTGACAGAATGTACTGGGAGCCACAAATGTCCTTCCACACAGCGTTCCCCTAAGTCTCCCGATAAAAATGGTACCTCACTTGTGTGGGTAGGGCTAGCGCCCATGAAAGGAAATGCCCCAAAACACAACGTGGACACATCCCATTTTCACAAAGAAAACAGAGCTGTTTTTTACAAAGTGCCTAGCTGTGGATTTTGGCCTCTAGCTCAGCCGGCACCTGGGGAAATCTAGCAAACCTGCACATTTTTTAAAACTAGACACCTAGGGAAATCCAAGATGGGGTGACTTTTGAGGGTCTGACCAGGTTCTGTTACCCAGAATCCTTCACGAACTTCAATTATTTTTCTAAAAAATCACTTTTTCCCTCTCAGTTTGGTCACAGAAAGTTCTGGATCTGAGAAGAGCCACAAATTTCCTTCCACACAGAATTCAGCTAAGTCTCCCAATAAAAATGGTACCTCACTTGTGTGGCTAGGCCTAGCGCCCGCGACAGGAAATGCCCCAAAACACAACGTGGACACATCACTTTTTCACAAAGAAAACAGAGTTGTTTTTTACAAAGTGCCTAGCTGTGGATTTTGGCCTCTAGCTCAGCCGTCACCTGGGGCAACCCACCAAACCTGAACATTTTTTAAAACTAGACACCTAGGGAAATCCAGCATGGGGTGACTTGTGGGGCTCTGACCAGAATCTGTTACCCAGAATCCTTTGCGAACTTCAAAATTGGGCCAAAAAAACACTTTTTCCTCACATTTCGGTGACAGAATGTTCTGGGAGCCACAAATGTCCTTCCACACAGCGTTCCCCTAAGTCTCCCTATAAAAATGGTTCCTCACTTGTGTGGGTAGGGCTAGCACCCATGAAAGAAAATGCCCCAAAACACAATGTGAACACATAACATTTTCACAAAGAAAACAGAGCTGTTTTTTACAAAGTGCATAGCTGTGGATTTTGGAAGTCTAGCTCAGCCGGTGCATGGGGCAACCTAGCAAACTTGCACATTTTTGAAAACTAGACACCTAGGGGAATCCAGGATGGGGTAACTTGTGGGGCTCTGGCCAGGTTCTGTTACTCAGAATCCTTTCGAACTTCAAAATTTGGCCAAAAAATAACTTTTCCCTCTCATTTTGGTGACAGAAAGTTCCGGAATCTGAGAGGAGCCACAAATTTCCTTTCACCCAGCGTTCCCCTAACTCTCCCAATAAAAATGGTACCTCACTTGTGTGGGTAGGCCTTGCACCCATGAAAGGAAATGCCCCAAAACACAATGTGGACACATCACATTTTCACAAAGAAAACAGAGCTGTTTTTTACAAAGTGCCTTGCTGTGTATTTTGGCCTCTAGCTCTGCCGGCACCTGGGGAATGCTAGCAAACCTGCACATTTTTGAAAACTAGACACCTAGGGGAATCCAACATGAGGTGACTTGTGGGGCTCTGACCAGGTTCTGTTACCCAGAATCCTTTGCAAACTTCAAAATTTGGCCAAAAAACACTTTTTCCTCACATTTCGGTGACAGAATGTTCTGGAATCTGAGAGAAGCTACAAATGTCCTTCCACACAGCGTTCTCCCAAGCCTCCCAATAAAAATGGTACCTCACTTGTGTGGCTAGGCATAGCGCCCGCGACAGGATATGCCCAAAAAGACAATGTGGACTCATCAGATTTTCACAAAGAAAACAGAGCTGTTTTTTACAAAGTGCCTAGCTGTGTATTTTGGCATCTAGCTCAGCCGGCACCTGGGGCAACCTAGCAAACCTGCACATTTTGAAAAACTAGACAGCTATGGGAATCCAGGATGGGGTGACTTGTGGGGCTCTGACCAGGTTCTGATACCCAGAATCCTTTGCGAACTTCAAAAATTGGCCAAAAAAACACTTTTTCCTCTCATTTTGGTGACAGAAAGTTCTGGAATCTGAGAGGAGCCACAAGTTTCATTCCACCCAGCGTTCCCCTAATTCTCCCGATAAAAATGGTACCTCACTTGTGTGGGTAGGCCTAACGTCCATGAAGGAATTGCCCCAAAACACAATGTGGACACATCACTTTTTCACAAAGAAAACAGAGCTGTTTTTTACAAAGTGCTTAGCTGTGGATTTTGGCATCTAGCTCAACTGGCACCTGGGGCAACCTAGCAAACCTGCACATTTTTTAAAACTAGACAGTGAGGGGAATCCAGGATGGGGTGACTTGTGGGGCTCTGACCAGGTTCTGTTACCCAGAATCCTTTGCGAACTTCAAAAATTGGCCAAAAAAAACCTTTTTCCTCTCATTTTGGTGACAGAAAGTTCTGGAATCTGAGAGGAGCCACAAGTTTCATTCCACCCAGCGTTCCCCTAAGTCTCCCGATCAAATTGGTACCTCACTTGTGTGACTAGGCCTAGCGCCCGCAACAGGAAATGCCCCAAAACACAATGTGGACACATCACATTTTCACAAAGAAACAGAGCTGTTTTTTACAAAGTGCCTAGCTGTGGATTTTGGCCTCTAGCTCAACCAGCGCCTGGGGCAACATAGCAATCCTGCACATTTTTGAAAACTAGACACCTAGGGGAATCCAGGATGGGGTGACTTGTGGGGCTCTGACCAGGTTCTGTTACCCAGAATCCTTTGCGAACTTCACAATTTGGCCAAAAAAAAAACTCTTTTTGCTCTCATTTTGGTGACAGAAAGTTCCGGAATCTGAGATGAGCCACAAATTTCCTTCCACCCAGCATTCCCCTAAGTCTCCAGATAAAAATGGTACCTCACTTTTGTGGGTAGGCCTTGCGCCCATGACAGGAAATGCCCCAAAACAAAATGTGGACACATCACATTTTCAGATGGAAAACAGAGCTGTTTTTTACAAAGTTCCTAGCTGTGGATTTTGGCCTCTAGCTCAGCCGGCAGCTGGGGAATCCTAGCAAACCTGCACATTTTTGAAAACTAGATACCTAGGGGATTCCAACATGAGGTGACTTGTGGGGTTCTGACCAGGTTCTGTTACCCAGAATCCTTTGAAAACCTCAAAATTTGGTCAAACAAACACTTTTTCCTCTCATTTCGGTGACAGAAGGTTCTTGAATCTCAGAGGAGCCACAAATGTCCTTTCACAGAGCGTTCCTCCAAGTCTCCCGATACATAAATGGTACCTCACTTGTGTGGCTAGGCCTAGCACCCGTGGAAGGAAATGCCCCAAAACACAACATGGACACATCACATTTTCACAAAAAGACAGAGCTGTTTTTTACAAAGTGCCTAGCTGTGGATTTTGGCATCTAGCTCAACTGGCACCTGGGGAACCTAGCAATCCTGCGCATTTTTAAAAACTAGATACCCAGGGGAATCCAAGATGGGGGGACTTGTGGGTGTCTGACCAGATTCTGTTACCCAGAATCCTTTGCAAACCTCGACATTTGGCCAAAAAAACACTTTTTCCTCTCATTCAGGTGACAGAATATTCTGGAATCTGAGAGGAGCCACAAATGTCCTTCCACACATCCTTCCCCCACTTCTCCCGATAAAAACGGTACCTCACTTTTGTGGCTAGGCCTCGCGCCCGCGACAGGAAATGCCCCCAAAACACAATGTGGACACATCACATTTTTACAAGGAAAACAGAGCTGTTTTTTACAAAGTGCCTAGCTGTGGATTTTGTACTCTAGCTCAGCCGGCGCCTGGGGCAACCTAGCAAACCTGCACATTTTTTAAAACTAGACACCTAGGGGAATCCAGGATGGGGTGACTTGTGGGGCTCTGAACAGGTTCTGTTACCCAGAATCCTTTGCAAATCTAAAAATTGGGCCAAAAAAACACTTTTTCCTCACATTTCGGTGACAGAATGTTCTGGAATCTGAGATCAGCCACAAATGTCCTTCCACACAGCGTTCCCCCAAAACTCCCGATACATAAATGGTACCTCACTTGAGTGGCTAGGCATAGCGCCCGCGACAGGAAATGCCCCAAAACACAATGTGGACACATCCCATTTTCACAAAGAAAACAGAGCTGTTTTTTACAATGTGCCTAGCTGTGGATTTTGGCCTCTAGCTCAGCCGGCACCTGGGGCAACCCAGCAAACTTGAACATTTTTTAAAACTAGACACCTAGGGGAATCCAGGATGGGGTGACTTGTGGGGCTCTGACCAGGTTCTGTTACCCAGAATCCTTTGCGAACTACCAAAATTTGGCCAAAAAAACACTTTTTCCTCTCATTTTGGTGACAGAAAGTTATGGAATCTGAGAGGAGCCACAAATTTCCTTCCACACAGCGTTCCCCTAACTCTCCCGATAAAAATGGTACCTCACTTGTGTGGGTAGGGCTAGCGCTCATGAAAGGAAATGCCCCAAAACACAGTGTGGACACATCACATTTTCAAAAGGAAAACAGAGCTGTTTTTCACAAAGTGCCTAGCTGTGGATTTTGCCGTCTAGCTCAGCCGGCACCTGTGGAATCCTAGTAAACTTGAAAATTTTGGAAAACTAGCCACCTAGGGGAATTCGACATGAGTTAACTTTTGGGGCTCTGACCAATTTCATTTACGCAGAATCATTTGCAAACCTCAAAATTTGGCCAAAAAAACACTTTTTCCTCACATTTCGGTGACAGAATGTTCTGGAATCTGAGAGAAGCCACAAATGTTCTTCCACACAGTGTTCCCCCAAGTCTCCCGATAAAAATGGAACCTCACTTGTGTGGCTAGGCCTAGCTCCCGAGACAGGAAATGCCCCAAAACACAATGTAGACACATCACATTTTCACAAGGAAAACAGAGCTGTTTTTAACAAAGTGCCTAGCTGTGGATTTTGGCCTCTAGCTCAGCCGGCACCTGGGGAATCCTAGCAACCCTGCACATTTTTGAAAACTAGACACCTAGGGGAATCCAACATGAGGTGACTTGTGGGGCTCTGACCAGGTTCTGTTACCCAGAATCCTTTGAAAACCTCAACATTTGGTCAAACAAACACTTTTTCCTCTCATTTCGGTGACAGAAGGTTCTTGAATCTGAGAGGAGCCACAAATGTCCTTCCACACAGCGTTACCCCAAGTCTCCCGATACATAAATGGTACCTCACTTGTGTGGCTAGGCCTAGCACCCGTGGAAGGAAATGCCCCAAAACACAACATGGACACACCACATTTTCACAAAAAGACAGAGCTGTTTTTTACAAAGTGCCTAGCTGTGGATTTTGGCATCTAGCTCAACTGGCACCTGGGGAACCTAGCAATCCTGCGCATTTTTAAAAACTAGATACCCAGGGGAATCCAAGATGGGGGGACTTGTGGGTGTCTGACCAGATTCTGTTACCCAGAATCCTTTGCAAACCTCGACATTTGGCCAAAAAAACACTTTTTCCTCTCATTCAGGTGACAGAATATTCTGGAATCTGAGAGGAGCCACAAATGTCCTTCCACACATCCTTCCCCCACTTCTCCCGATAAAAACGGTACCTCACTTTTGTGGCTAGGCCTAGCGCCCGCGACAGGAAATGCCCCAAAACACAATGTGGACACATCACATTTTTACAAGGAAAACAGAGCTGTTTTTTACAAAGTGCCTAGCTGTGGATTTTGTACTCTAGCTCAGCCGGCGCCTGGGGCAACCTAGCAAACCTGCACATTTTTTAAAACTAGACACCTAGGGGAATCCAGGATGGGGTGACTTGTGGGGCTCTGAACAGGTTCTGTTACCCAGAATCCTTTGCAAATCTAAAAATTGGGCCAAAAAAACACTTTTTCCTCACATTTCGGTGACAGAATGTTCTGGAATCTGAGATCAGCCACAAATGTCCTTCCACACAGCGTTCCCCCAAAACTCCCGATACATAAATGGTACCTCACTTGAGTGGCTAGGCATAGCGCCCGCGACAGGAAATGCCCCAAAACACAATGTGGACACATCCCATTTTCACAAAGAAAACAGAGCTGTTTTTTACAATGTGCCTAGCTGTGGATTTTGGCCTCTAGCTCAGCCGGCACCAGGGGCAACCCAGCAAACTTGAACATTTTTTAAAACTAGACACCTAGGGGAATCCAGGATGGGGTGACTTGTGGGGCTCTGACCAGGTTCTGTTACCCAGAATCCTTTGCGAACTACCAAAATTTGGCCAAAAAAACACTTTTTCCTCTCATTTTGGTGACAGAAAGTTATGGAATCTGAGAGGAGCCACAAATTTCCTTCCACACAGCGTTCCCCTAACTCTCCCGATAAAAATGGTACCTCACTTGTGTGGGTAGGGCTAGCGCTCATGAAAGGAAATGCCCCAAAACACAGTGTGGACACATCACATTTTCAAAAGGAAAACAGAGCTGTTTTTCACAAAGTGCCTAGCTGTGGATTTTGCCGTCTAGCTCAGCCGGCACCTGTGGAATCCTAGTAAACTTGAAAATTTTGGAAAACTAGCCACCTAGGGGAATTCGACATGAGTTAACTTTTGGGGCTCTGACCAATTTCATTTACGCAGAATCATTTGCAAACCTCAAAATTTGGCCAAAAAAACACTTTTTCCTCACATTTCGGTGACAGAATGTTCTGGAATCTGAGAGAAGCCACAAATGTTCTTCCACACAGTGTTCCCCCAAGTCTCCCGATAAAAATGGTACCTCACTTGTGTGGCTAGGCCTAGCTCCCGAGACAGGAAATGCCCCAAAACACAATGTAGACACATCACATTTTCACAAGGAAAACAGAGCTGTTTTTAACAAAGTGCCTAGCTGTGGATATTGGCCTCTAGCTCAGCCGGCACCTGGGGAATCCTAGCAACCCTGCACATTTTTGAAAACTAGACACCTAGGGGAATCCAGGATGGGGTAACTTGTGGGGCTCTGGCCAGGTTCTGTTACTCAGAATCCTTTCGAACTTCAAAATTTGGCCAAAAAATAACTTTTCCCTCTCATTTTGGTGACAGAAAGTTCCGGAATCTGAGAGGAGCCACAAATTTCCTTTCACCGAGTGTTCCCCTAACTCTCCCAATAAAAATGGTACCTCACTTGTGTGGGTAGGCCTTGCACCCATGAAAGGAAATGCCCCAAAACACAATGTGGACACATCACATTTTCACAAAGAAAACAGAGCTGTTTTTTACAAAGTGCCTTGCTGTGTATTTTGGCCTCTAGCTCTGCCGGCACCTGGGGAATGCTAGCAAACCTGCACATTTTTTAAAACTAGACACCTAGGGGAATCCAACATGAGGTGACTTGTGGGGCTCTGACCAGGTTCTGTTACCCAGAATCCTTTGCAAACTTCCAAATTTGGCCAAAAAACACTTTTTCCTCACATTTCGGTGACAGAATGTTCTGGAATCTGAGAGAAGCTACAAATGTCCTTCCACACAGCGTTCTCCCAAGCCTCCCAATAAAAATGGTACCTCACTTGTGTGGCTAGGCCTAGCGCCCGCGTCAGGATATGCCCAAAAAGACAATGTGGACACATCAGATTTTCACAAAGAAAACAGAGCTGTTTTTTACAAAGTGCCTAGCTGTGTATTTTGGCATCTAGCTCAGCCGGCACCTGGGGCAACCTAGCAAACCTGCACATTTTGAAAAACTAGACAGCTATGGGAATCCAGGATGGGGTGACTTGTGGGGCTCTGACCAGGTTCTGATACCCAGAATCCTTTGCGAACTTCAAAAATTGGCCAAAAAAATACTTTTTCCTCTCATTTTGGTGACAGAAAGTTCTGGAATCTGAGAGGAGCCACAAGTTTCATTCCACCCAGCGTTCCCCTAATTCTCCCGATAAAAATGGTACCTCACTTGTGTGGGTAGGCCTAACGTCCATGAAGGAATTGCCCCAAAACACAATGTGGACACATCACTTTTTCACAAAGAAAACAGAGCTGTTTTTTACAAAGTGCTTAGCTGTGGATTTTGGCATCTAGCTCAACTGGCACCTGGGGCAACCTAGCAAACCTGCACATTTTTTAAAACTAGACAGTGAGGGGAATCCAGGATGGGGTGACTTGTGGGGCTCTGACCAGGTTCTGTTACCCAGAATCCTTTGCGAACTTCAAAAATTGGCCAAAAAAAACCTTTTTCCTCTCATTTTGGTGACAGAAAGTTCTGGAATCTGAGAGGAGCCACAAGTTTCATTCCACCCAGCGTTCCCCTAAGTCTCCTGATCAAATTGGTACCTCACTTGTGTGACTAGGCCTAGCGCCCGCAACAGGAAATGCCCCCAAAACACAATGTGGACACATCACATTTTCACAAAGAAACAGAGCTGTTTTTTACAAAGTGCCTAGCTGTGGATTTTGGCCTCTAGCTCAACCAGCGCCTGGGGCAACCTAGCAATCCTGCACAATTTTGAAAACTAGACACCTAGGGGAATCCAGGATGGGGTGACTTGTGGGGCTCTGACCAGGTTCTGTTACCCAGAATCCTTTGCGAACTTCACAATTTGGCCAAAAAAAAAACTCTTTTTGCTCTCATTTTGGTGACAGAAAGTTCCGGAATCTGAGATGAGCCACAAATTTCCTTCCACCCAGCATTCCCCTAAGTCTCCCGATAAAAATGGTACCTCACTTTTGTGGGTAGGCCATGCGCCCATGACAGGAAATGCCCCAAAACACAATGTGGACACATCACATTTTCAGATGGAAAACAGAGCTGTTTTTTACAAAGTTCCTAGCTGTGGATTTTGGCCTCTAGCTCAACCAGCACCTGGGGCAACCTAGCAATCCTGCACAATTTTGAAAACTAGACACCTAGGGGAATCCAGGATGGGGTGACTTGTGGGGCTCTGACCAGGTTCTGTTACCCAGAATCCTTTGCGAACTTCACAATTTGACCAAAAAAAAAACTCTTTTTGCTCTCATTTTGGTGACAGAAAGTTCCGGAATCTGAGATGAGCCACAAATGTCCTTCCACCCAGCATTCCCTAAGTCTCCTGATAAAAATGGTACCTCACTTTTGTGGGTAGGCCTTGCGCCCATGACAGGAAATGCCCCAAAACACAATGTGGACACATCACATTTTGACAAAGAAAACAGCTGTTTTTTACAAAGTGCCTAGCTGTGGATTTTGGCCTCTAGCTCAGCCGGCAGCTGGGGAATCGTAGCAAACCTGCACATTTTTGAAAACTAGACACCTAGGGGAATCCAACATGAGGTGACTTGTGGGGCTCTGACCAGGGTCTGTTACCCAGAATCCTTTGAAAACCTCAAAATTTGGTCAAACACTTTTTCGTCTCATTTCGGTGACAGAAGGTTCTTGAATCTCAGAGGAGCCACAAATGTCCTTCCACACAGCGTTCCCCCAAGTCTCCCGATACATAAATGGTACCTCACTTGTGTGGCTAGGCCTAGCACCCGTGGAAGGAAATGCCCCAAAACACAACATGGACACATCACATTTTTACAAAAAGACAGAGCTGTTTTTTACAAAGTGCCAAGCTGTGGATTTTGGCATCTAGCTCAACTGGCACCTGGGGAACCTAGCAATCCTGCGCATTTTTAAAAACTAGATACCCAGGGGAATCCAAGATGGGGGGACGTGTGGGTGTCTGACCAGATTCTGGTACCCAGAATCCTTTGCAAACCTCGACATTTGGCCAAAAAAACACTTTTTCCTCTCATTTAGGTGACAGAATATTCTGGAATCTGAGAGGAGCCATAAATGTCCTTCCACACATCCTTCCCCCACTTCTCCCGATAAAAACGGTACCTCACTTTTGTGGCTAGGCCTAGCGCCCGCGACAGGAAATGCCCCAAAACACAATGTGGACACATCACGGCCCATATTTATACTTTTTGACGCTAAACTGCGCTAACGCAGTTTAGCGTCAAAAAGTTTTGCGCCGTCTAACGCCATTCTGAAGCGCCATGCGGGCGCCGTATTTATGGAATGGCGTTAGATGGCGCAATCAGACCGGCGCTGCCTGGTTTGCGTGGGAAAAAACGACGTAGACCAGACAGCGCCGGCGTAGGGGGAAAATGGCGCATGGGCGTCTTAAAATGGGGCAAGTCAGGTTACGTCGAAAAAATCGTCTTAACCCGACTTGCGCCATTTTTTAACGACGCCCATCCCCCATCAACATGACTCCTATCATTGTAAAGATAGGAGTCATGCCCCCTTGCCCAATGGCCATGCCCAGGGGACTTCTGTCCCCTGGGCATGGTCATTGGGCATAGTGGCATGTAGGGGGGCACAAATAAGGCCCCCCTATGCCACCAAAACAAATATAAAAAAAAAAAAATTATACTTACCTGAACTTACCTGAATGTCCCTGGGGTGGGTCCCTCCATCCTTGGGGGTCCTCCTGGGGTGGGCAAGGGTGGCAGGGGGGGTCCCTGGGGGCATGGGAGGGCACCTGTGGGCTCATTTTGAGCCCACAGGCCCCTTAACGCCTGCCCTGAGCAGGCGTTAAAAAGTGGCGCAAATGCGCCGTTTTTACCCACGCCAACTCCCGGGCGTCTCTTTTGCCCGGGAGTATAAATACCACGTAAAGGCCTGGGAGTCATTTTTTAGACGGGAACGCCTCCCTTGCATATCATTAACGCAAGGAAGGGGTTCACGCTAAAAAATGACGCACATTCCGGGAACTTTGGCGCTATTCGCCTCTAACGCCATAGTATAAATATGGCGTTAGTTGGCGTTAGTTTTGCGTCGAAATTGCGTCAAAAAAAACGACGCAATTTCGGCGCAAACGGAGTATAAATATGGCCCCACATTTTTACAAGGAAAACAGAGCTGTTTTTTATAAAGTGCCTAGCTGTGGATTTTGGACTCTAGCTCAGCTGGTGACTGGGGCAACCTAGCAAACCTGCACATTTTTGAAAACTAGACACCTAGGGGAATCCAGGATGGGGTGACTTCTGGGGCTCTGAACAGGTTCTGTTACCCAGAATACTTTGCAAATCTAAAAATTGGGCCAAAAAAACACTTTTTCCTCACATTTCGGTGACAGAATGTTCTGGAATCTGAGAGAAGCCACAAATGTCCTTCCACACAGCGTTCCTCCAAAACTCCCGATACATAAATGGTACCTCACTTGAGTGGCTAGGCATAGCGCCCGCTACAGGAAATGCCCCAAAACACAATGTGGACACATCCCATTTTCACAAAGAAAACAGCTGTTTTTTACAATGTGCCTAGCTGTGGATTTTGGCCTCTAGCTCAGCCGGCACCTGGGGCAACCCAGCAAACCTGAACATTTTTTAAAACTAGACACCTAGGGGAATCCAGGATGGGGTGACTTGTGGGGCTCTGACCAGGTTCTGTTACCCAGAATCCTTTGCGAACTACAAAAATTTGGCCAAAAAAACACTTTTTCCTCTCATTTTGGTGACAGAAAGTTCTGGAATCTGAGAGGAGCCACAAATTTCCCTTCACACAGCGTTCCCCTAACTCTCCCGATAAAAATGGTACCTCACTTGTGTGGGTAGGGCTAGCGCCCATGAAAGGAAATGCCCCAAAACACAGTGTGGACACATCACATTTTCACAAGTAAAACAGAGCTGTTTTTCACAAAGTGCCTAGCTGTGGATTTTGCCGTCTAGCTCAGCCGGCACCTGTGGATTCCTAGTAAACTTGAAAATTTTTGAAAACTAGGCACCTAGGGGAATTCGACATGAGTTGACTTTTGGGGCTCTGACCAATTTCATTTACGCAGAATCATTTGCAAACCTCAAAATTTGGCCAAAATAACACTTTTTCCTCACATTTCGGTGACAGAATGTTCTGGAATCTGAGAGAAGCCACAAATGTCCTTCCACACAGTGTTCCCCCAAGTCTCCCGATAAAAATGGTACCTCACTTGTGTGGCTAGGCCTAGCACCCGCAACATGAAATGCCCCAAAACACAATGTGGACACATCACATTTTCACAAGGAAAACGGAGCTGTTTTTTACAAAGTGCCTAGCTGTGGATTTTGGCCTCTAGCTCAGCCGGCACCTGGGGAATCCTAGCAAACCTGCACATTTTTGAAAACTAGACACCTAGGGGAATCCAACATGAGGTGACTTGTGGGGCTCTGACCATGTTCTGTTACCCAGAATCCTTTGAAAACCTCAACATTTGGTCAAACAAACAGTTTTTCCTCTAATTTCGGTGACAGAAGATTCTTGAATCTGAGAGGAGCCACAAATGTCCTTCCACACAGCGTTCCCCTAAGTCTCCCGATACATAAATGGTACCTCACTTGTGTGGCTAGGCCTAGCACCCATGGAAGGAAATGACCCAAAACACAACGTGGACACATCACATTTTCACAAAGAAAACAGAGCTGTTTTTTACAAAGTGCTTAGCTGTGGATTTTGGCATCTAGCTCAACTGGCACCTGGGGAACCTAGCAATCCTGCGCATTTTTAAAAACTAGATACCCAGGGGTATCCAAGATGGGGGTACTTGTGGTTGTCTGACCAGATTCTGTTACCCAGAAACCTTTGCAAACCTCGACATTTGGCCCAAAAAACACTTTTTCCTCTCATTTAGGTGACAGAATGTTCTGGAATCTGAGAGGAGCCACAAATGTCCTTCCACACATCCTTCCCCCACGTCTCCCGATAAAAACGGTACCTCACTTGTGTGGCTGGGCCTAGCGCCCGCAACAGGAAATGCCCCAAAACACAATGTGGACACATCACATTTTTACAAGGAAAACAGAGCTGTTTTTTACAAAGTGCCTAGCTGTGGATTTTGGACTCTAGCTCAGCCGGCGCCTGTGGCTACCCAGCAAACCTGCACATTTTTGAAAACTAGACACCTAGGGGAATCCAGGATGGGGTGACTTGTGGGGCTCTGAACAGGTTCTGTTACCCAGAATCCTTTGCAAATCTAAAAATTATGCCAAAAAAACACTTTTTCCTCACATTTCGGTGACAGAATGTTCTGGAATCTGAGAGAAGCCACAAATGTCCTTCCACACAGCGTTCCCCCAAAACTCCCGATACATGAATGGTACCTCACTTGAGTGGCTAGGCCTAGGGCCCGCGACAGGAAATGCCCCAAAACACAATGTGGACACATCCCATTTTCACAAAGAAAACAGCTGTTTTTTACAATGTGCCTAGCTGTGGATTTTGACCTCTAGCTCAGCCGGCACCTGGGAAAACCCAGCAAACCTGAACATGTTTTAAAACTAGACACCTAGGGGAATCCAGGATGGGGTGACTTGTGGGGCTCTGACCAGGTTCTGTTACCCAGAATCCTTTGCGAACTTCAAAATTGGGCCAAAAAAACACTTTTTCCTCACATTTCGGTAACAGAATGTTCTGGGAGCCACAAATGTCCTTCCGCACATCGTTCCCCTAAGTCTCCCTATAAAAATGGTACCTCACTTGTGTGGGTAGGGCTAGCACCCATGAAAGAAAATGCCCCAAAACACAATGTGAACACATAACATTTTCACAAAGAAAACAGAGCTGTTTTTTACAAAGTGCCTAGCTGTGGATTTTGGAAGTCTAGCTCAGCCGGCGCATGGGGCAACCTAGCAAACTTGCACATTTTTTAAAACTAGACACCTAGGGGAATCCAGGATGGGGTAACTTGTGGGGCTCTGGCCAGGTTCTGTTACCCAGAATCCTTTCGAACTTCAAAATTTGGCCAAAAAATCTCTTTTCCCTCTCATTTTGGTGACAGAAAGTTCCGGAATCTGAGAGGAGCCACAAATTTCCTTTCACCCAGCGTTCCCCTAACTCTCCCAATAAAAATGGTACCTCACTTGTGTGGGTAGGCCTTGCAACCATGAAAGGAAATGCCCCAAAACACAATGTGCACACATCACATTTTCACAAAGAAAACAGAGCTGTTTTTTACAAAGTGCCTTGCTGTGTATTTTGGCCTCTAGCTCTGCCGGCACCTGGGGAATGCTAGCAAACCTGCACATTTTTGAAAACTAGACACCTAGGGGAATCCAACATGAGGTGACTTGTGGGGCTCTGACCAGGTTCTGTTACCCAGAATCCTTCGCAAACCTCAAAATTTGGCCAAAAAACACTTTTTCATCACATTTCGGTGACAGAATGTTCTGGAATCTGAGAGAATCTACAAATGTCCTTACACACAGCGTTCTCCCAAGCCTCCCAATAAAAATGGTACCTCACTTGTGTGGCTAGGCCTAGCGCCCGCGACAGGATATGCCCAAAAAGACAATGTGGACACATCACATTTTCACAAAGAAAACAGAGGTGTTTTTTACAAAGTGCCTAGCTGTGTATTTTGGCATCTAGCTCAGCCAGCACCTGGGGCAACCTAGCAAACCTGCACATTTTGAAAAACTAGACAGCTAGGGGAATCCAGGATGGGGTGACTTGTGGGGCTCTGACCAGGTTCTGATACCCAGAATCCTTTGCGAACTTCAAAAATTGGCCAAAAAAACAGTTTTTCCTCTCATTTTGGTGACAGAAAGTTCTGGAATCTGAGAGGAGCCACAAGTTTCATTCCACCCAGCGTTCCCCTAAGTCTCCCGATCAAATTGGTACCTCACTTGTGTGACTAGGCCTAGCGCCCGCAACTATAAATGCCCCAAAACACAATGTGGACACATCACATTTTCACAAAGAAAACAGAGCTGTTTTTTACAAAGTGCCTAGCTGTGGATTTTGGCCTCTAGCTCAACCGGCGCCTGGGGCAACCTAGCAATCCTGCACATTTTTGAAAACTAGACACCTAGGGGAATCCAGGATGGGGTGACTTGTGGGGCTCTGACCAGGTTCTGTTACCCAGAATCCTTTGCGAACTTCACAATTTGACCAAAAAAAAAACTCTTTTTGCTCTCATTTTGGTGACAGAAAGTTCCGGAATCTGAGATGAGCCACAAATGTCCTTCCACCCAGCATTCCCTAAGTCTCCTGATAAAAATGGTACCTCACTTTTGTGGGTAGGCCTTGCGCCCATGACAGGAAATGCCCCAAAACACAATGTGGACACATCACATTTTGACAAAGAAAACAGCTGTTTTTTACAAAGTGCCTAGCTGTGGATTTTGGCCTCTAGCTCAGCCGGCAGCTGGGGAATCGTAGCAAACCTGCACATTTTTGAAAACTAGACACCTAGGGGAATCCAACATGAGGTGACTTGTGGGGCTCTGACCAGGGTCTGTTACCCAGAATCCTTTGAAAACCTCAAAATTTGGTCAAACACTTTTTCGTCTCATTTCGGTGACAGAAGGTTCTTGAATCTCAGAGGAGCCACAAATGTCCTTCCACACAGCGTTCCCCCAAGTCTCCCGATACATAAATGGTACCTCACTTGTGTGGCTAGGCCTAGCACCCGTGGAAGGAAATGCCCCAAAACACAACATGGACACATCACATTTTTACAAAAAGACAGAGCTGTTTTTTACAAAGTGCCAAGCTGTGGATTTTGGCATCTAGCTCAACTGGCACCTGGGGAACCTAGCAATCCTGCGCATTTTTAAAAACTAGATACCCAGGGGAATCCAAGATGGGGGGACGTGTGGGTGTCTGACCAGATTCTGGTACCCAGAATCCTTTGCAAACCTAGACATTTGGCCAAAAAAACACTTTTTCCTCTCATTTAGGTGACAGAATATTCTGGAATCTGAGAGGAGCCATAAATGTCCTTCCACACATCCTTCCCCCACTTCTCCCGATAAAAACGGTACCTCACTTTTGTGGCTAGGCCTAGCGCCCGCGACAGGAAATGCCCCAAAACACAATGTGGACACATCACATTTTTACAAGGAAAACAGAGCTGTTTTTTATAAAGTGCCTAGCTGTGGATTTTGGACTCTAGCTCAGCTGGTGACTGGGGCAACCTAGCAAACCTGCACACTTTTGAAAACTAGACACCTAGGGGAATCCAGGATGGGGTGACTTCTGGGGCTCTGAACAGGTTCTGTTACCCAGAATACTTTGCAAATCTAAAAATTGGGCCAAAAAAACACTTTTTCCTCACATTTCGGTGACAGAATGTTCTGGAATCTGAGAGAAGCCACAAATGTCCTTCCACACAGCGTTCCCCCAAAACTCCCGATACATAAATGGTACCTCACTTGAGTGGCTAGGCATAGCGCCCGCTACAGGAAATGCCCCAAAACACAATGTGGACACATCCCATTTTCACAAAGAAAACAGCTGTTTTTTACAATGTGCCTAGCTGTGGATTTTGGCCTCTAGCTCAGCCGGCACCTGGGGCAACCCAGCAAACCTGAACATTTTTTAAAACTAGACACCTAGGGGAATCCAGGATGGGGTGACTTGTGGGGCTCTGACCAGGTTCTGTTACCCAGAATCCTTTGCGAACTACAAAAATTTGGCCAAAAAAACACTTTTTCCTCTCATTTTGGTGACAGAAAGTTCTGGAATCTGAGAGGAGCCACAAATTTCCCTTCACACAGCGTTCCCCTAACTCTCCCGATAAAAATGGTACCTCACTTGTGTGGGTAGGGCTAGCGCCCATGAAAGGAAATGCCCCAAAACACAGTGTGGACACATCACATTTTCACAAGTAAAACAGAGCTGTTTTTCACAAAGTGCCTAGCTGTGGATTTTGCCGTCTAGCTCAGCCGGCACCTGTGGAATCCTAGTAAACTTGAAAATTTTTGAAAACTAGGCACCTAGGGGAATTCGACATGAGTTGACTTTTGGGGCTCTGACCAATTTCATTTACGCAGAATCATTTGCAAACCTCAAAATTTGGCCAAAATAACACTTTTTCCTCACATTTCGGTGACAGAATGTTCTGGAATCTGAGAGAAGCCACAAATGTCCTTCCACACAGTGTTCCCCCAAGTCTCCCGGATAAAAATGGTACCTCACTTGTGTGGCTAGGCCTAGCACCCGCAACAGGAAATGCCCCAAAACTCAATGTGGACACATCACATTTTCACAAGGAAAACAGAGCTGTTTTTTACAAAGTGCCTAGCTGTGGATTTTGGCCTCTAGCTCAGCCGGCACCTGGGGAATCCTAGCAAACCTGCACATTTTTGAAAACTAGACACCTAGGGGAATCCAACATGAGGTGACTTGTGGGGCTCTGACCAGGTTCTGTTACACAGAATCCTTTGAAAACCTCAACATTTGGTCAAACAAACACTTTTTCCTCTCATTTCGGTGACAGAACGTTCTTGAATCTGAGAGGAGCCACAAATGTCCTTCCACACAGCGTTCCCCCAAGTCTCCCGATACATAAATGGTACCTCACTTGTGTGTCTAGGCCTAGCACCCATGGAAGGAAATGACTCAAAACACAACGTGGACACATCACATTTTCACAAAGAAAACAGAGCTGTTTTTTACAAAGTGCTTAGCTGTGGATTTTGGCATCTAGCTCAACTGGCACCTGGGGAACCTAGCAATCCTGTGCATTTTTAAAAACTAGATACCCAGGGGAATCCAAGATGGGGGGACTTGTGGGTGTCTGACCAGATTCTGTTACCCAGAATCCTTTGCAAATCTCGACATTTGGCCAAAAAACACTTTTTCCTCTCATTTAGGTGACAGAATGTTCTGGAATCTGAGAGGAGTCACAAATGTCCTTCCACACATCCTTCCCCCACGTCTCCCGATAAAAACGGTACCTCACTTGTGTGGCTGGGCCTAGCGCCCACGACAGGAAATGCCCCCAAAACACAATGTGGACAGATCACATTTTTACAAGGAAAACAGAGCTGTTTTTTACAAAGTGCCTAGCCGTGGATTTTGGACTCTAGCTCAGCCGGCGCCTGGGGCAACCTAGCAAACCTGCACATTTTTGAAAACTAGACACCTAGGGGAATCCAGGATGGGGTGACTTGTGGGGCTCTGAACGGGTTCTGTTATCCAGAATCCTTTGCAAATCTAAAAATTGGGCCAAAAAAACACTTTTTCCTCACATTTCGGTGACAGAATGTTCTGGAATCTGAGAGAAGCCACAAATGTCCTTCCACACAGCGTTCCCCCAAAACTCCCGATACATGAATGGTACCTCACTTGAGTGGCTAGGCCTAGCGCCCGCAACAGGAAATGCCCCAAAACACAATGTGGACACATCCCATTTTCACAAAGAAAACAGCTGTTTTTTACAATGTGCCTAGCTGTGGATTTTGGCCTCTAGCTCAGCCGGTACCTGGGGCAACCCAACAAACCTGAACATTTTTTAAAACTAGACACCTAGGGGAATCCAGGATGGGGTGACTTGTGGGGCTCTGACCAGGTTCAGTTACCCAGAATCCTTTGCGAACTACCAAAATTTGGCCCAAAAAACACTTTTTCCTCTCATTTTGGCAACAGAAAGTTCTGGAATCTGAGAGGAGCCACAAATTTCCCTTCACACAGCGTTCCCCTAACTCTCCCGATAAAAATGGTACCTCACTTGTGTGGGTAGGGCTAGCGCCCATGAAAGGAAATGCCCAAAAACACAGTGTGGACACATCACATTTTCACAAGGAAAACAGAGCTGTTTTTCACAAAGTGCCTAGCTGTGGATTTTGCCGTCTAGCTCAGCCGGCACCTGTGGAATCCTAGTAAACTTGAAAATTTTTGAAAACTAGGCACCTATGGGAATTCGACATGAGTTGACTTTTAGGGCTCTGACCAATTTCATTTACGCAGAATCATTTGCAAACCTCACAATTTGGTCAAACAAACACTTTTTCCTCTCATTTCGGTGACAGAACGTTCTTGAATCTGAGAGGAGCCACAAATGTCCTTCCACACAGCGTTCCCCCAAGTCTCCCGGATAAAAATGATACCTCACTTGTGTGGCTAGGCCTAGCACCCGCGACAGGAAATGCCCCAAAACTCAATGTGGACACATCACATTTTCACAAGGAAAACAGTGCTGTTTTTTACAAAGTGCCTAGCTGTGGATTTTGGCCTCTAGCTCAGCCGGCACATGGGGAATCCTAGCAAACCTGCACATTTTTGAAAACTAGACACCTAGGGAAATCCAACATGAGGTGACTTGTAGGGCTCTGACCAGGTTCTGTTACCCAGAATCCTTTGAAAACCTCACAATTTGGTCAAACAAACACTTTTTCCTCTCATTTCGGTGACAGAACGTTCTTGAATCTGAGAGGAGCCACAAATGTCCTTCCACACAGCGTTCCCCCAAGTCTCCCGATACTTAAATGGTACCTCACTTGTGTGGCTAGGCCTAGCACCATGGAAGGAAATGACTCAAAACACAACGTGGACACATCAGATTTTCACAAAGAAAACAGAGCTGTTTTTTACAAAGTGCTTAGCTGTGGATTTTGGCATCTAGCTCAACTGGCACCTGGGGAACCTAGCAATCCTATGCATTTTTAAAAACTAGATACCCAGGGGAATCCAAGATGGGGGGACTTGTGGGTGTCTGACCAGATTCTGTTACCCAGAATCCTTTGCAAACCTCGACATTTGGCCAAAAAAACACTTTTTCCTCTCATTTAGGTGACAGAATGTTCTGGAATCTGAGAGGAGCCACAAATGTCCTTCCACACATCCTTCCCCCACGTCTCCCGATAAAAACGGTACCTCACTTGTGTGGCTGGGCCTAGCGCCCACGACAGGAAATGCCCCAAAACACAATGTGGACAGATCACATTTTTACAAGGAAAACAGAGCTGTTTTTTACAAAGTGCCTAGCTGTGGATTTTGGACTCTAGCTCAGCCGGCGCCTGGGGCAACCTAGCAAACCTGCACATTTTTGAAAACTAGACACCTAGGGGAATCCAGGATGGGGTGACTTGTGGGGCTCTGAACGGGTTCTGTTACCCAGAATCATTTGCAAATCTAAAAATTGGGCCAAAAAAACACTTTTTCCTCACATTTCGGTGACAGAATGTTCTGGAATCTGAAGAAGCCACAAATGTCCTTCCACACAGCGTTCCCCCAAAACTCCCGATACATGAATGGTACCTCACTTGAGTGGCTAGGCCTAGCGCCCGCAACAGGAAATGCCCCAAAACACAATGTGGACACATCCCATTTTCACAAAGAAAACAGCTGTTTTTTACAATGTGCCTAGCTGTGGATTTTGGCCTCTAGCTCAGCCGGCACCTGGGAAAACCCAGCAAACCTGAACATATTTTAAAACTAGACACCTAGGGGAATCCAGGATGGGGTGACTTTTGGGGTTCTGACCAGGTTCTGTTACCCAGAATCCTTTGCGAACTTCAAAATTTGGCCAAAAAAACACTTTTTCCTCTCATTTCGGTGACAGAATGTTCTGGGAGCCACAAATGTCCTTCCACACAGCGTTCCCCTAAGTCTCCCGATAAAAATGGTACCTCACTTGTGTGGGTAGGGCTAGCGCCCATGAAAGGAAATGCCCCAAAACACAACGTGGACACATCCCATTTTCACAAAGAAAACAGAGCTGTTTTTTACAAAGTGCCTAGCTGTGGATTTTGGCCTCTAGCTCAGCCGGCACCTGGGGAAATCTAGCAAACCTGCACATTTTTTAAAACTAGACACCTAGGGAAATCCAAGATGGGGTGACTTTTGAGGGTCTGACCAGGTTCTGTTACCCAGAATCCTTCACGAACTTCAATTATTTTTCAAAAAAATCACTTTTTCCCTCTCAGTTTGGTCACAGAAAGTTCTGGATCTGAGAGGAGCCACAAATTTCCTTCCACACAGAATTCAGCTAAGTCTCCCAATAAAAATGGTACCTCACTTGTGTGGCTAGGCCTAGCGCCCGCGACAGGAAATGCCCCAAAACACAACGTGGACACATCACTTTTTCACAAAGAAAACAGAGTTGTTTTTTACAATGTGCCTAGCTGTGGATTTTGGCCTCTAGCTCAGCCGGCACCTGGGAAAACCCAGCAAACCTGAACATATTTTAAAACTAGACACCTAGGGGAATCCAGGATGGGGTGACTTTTGGGGCTCTGACCAGGTTCTGTTACCCAGAATCCTTTGCGAACTTCAAAATTTGGCCAAAAAAACACTTTTTCCTCTCATTTCGGTGACAGAATGTACTGGGAGCCACAAATGTCCTTCCACACAGCGTTCCCCTAAGTCTCCCGATAAAAATGGTACCTCACTTGTGTGGGTAGGGCTAGCGCCCATGAAAGGAAATGCCCCAAAACACAACGTGGACACATCCCATTTTCACAAAGAAAACAGAGCTGTTTTTTACAAAGTGCCTAGCTGTGGATTTTGGCCTCTAGCTCAGCCGGCACCTGGGGAAATCTAGCAAACCTGCACATTTTTTAAAACTAGACACCTAGGGAAATCCAAGATGGGGTGACTTTTGAGGGTCTGACCAGGTTCTGTTACCCAGAATCCTTCACGAACTTCAATTATTTTTCAAAAAAATCACTTTTTCCCTCTCAGTTTGGTCACAGAAAGTTCTGGATCTGAGAAGAGCCACAAATTTCCTTCCACACAGAATTCAGCTAAGTCTCCCAATAAAAATGGTACCTCACTTGTGTGGCTAGGCCTAGCGCCCGCGACAGGAAATGCCCCAAAACACAACGTGGACACATCACTTTTTCACAAAGAAAACAGAGTTGTTTTTTACAAAGTGCCTAGCTGTGGATTTTGGCCTCTAGCTCAGCCGTCACCTGGGGCAACCCACCAAACCTGAACATTTTTTAAAACTAGACACCTAGGGAAATCCAGCATGGGGTGACTTGTGGGGCTCTGACCAGAATCTGTTACCCAGAATCCTTTGCGAACTTCAAAATTGGGCCAAAAAAACACTTTTTCCTCACATTTCGGTGACAGAATGTTCTGGGAGCCACAAATGTCCTTCCACACAGCGTTCCCCTAAGTCTCCCTATAAAAATGGTTCCTCACTTGTGTGGGTAGGGCTAGCACCCATGAAAGAAAATGCCCCAAAACACAATGTGAACACATAACATTTTCACAAAGAAAACAGAGCTGTTTTTTACAAAGTGCATAGCTGTGGATTTTGGAAGTCTAGCTCAGCCGGTGCATGGGGCAACCTAGCAAACTTGCACATTTTTGAAAACTAGACACCTAGGGGAATCCAGGATGGGGTAACTTGTGGGGCTCTGGCCAGGTTCTGTTACTCAGAATCCTTTCGAACTTCAAAATTTGGCCAAAAAATAACTTTTCCCTCTCATTTTGGTGACAGAAAGTTCCGGAATCTGAGAGGAGCCACAAATTTCCTTTCACCCAGCGTTCCCCTAACTCTCCCAATAAAAATGGTACCTCACTTGTGTGGGTAGGCCTTGCACCCATGAAAGGAAATGCCCCAAAACACAATGTGGACACATCACATTTTCACAAAGAAAACAGAGCTGTTTTTTACAAAGTGCCTTGCTGTGTATTTTGGCCTCTAGCTCTGCCGGCACCTGGGGAATGCTAGCAAACCTGCACATTTTTGAAAACTAGACACCTAGGGGAATCCAACATGAGGTGACTTGTGGGGCTCTGACCAGGTTCTGTTACCCAGAATCCTTTGCAAACTTCAAAATTTGGCCAAAAAACACTTTTTCCTCACATTTCGGTGACAGAATGTTCTGGAATCTGAGAGAAGCTACAAATGTCCTTCCACACAGCGTTCTCCCAAGCCTCCCAATAAAAATGGTACCTCACTTGTGTGGCTAGGCATAGCGCCCGCGACAGGATATGCCCAAAAAGACAATGTGGACTCATCAGATTTTCACAAAGAAAACAGAGCTGTTTTTTACAAAGTGCCTAGCTGTGTATTTTGGCATCTAGCTCAGCCGGCACCTGGGGCAACCTAGCAAACCTGCACATTTTGAAAAACTAGACAGCTATGGGAATCCAGGATGGGGTGACTTGTGGGGCTCTGACCAGGTTCTGATACCCAGAATCCTTTGCGAACTTCAAAAATTGGCCAAAAAAACACTTTTTCCTCTCATTTTGGTGACAGAAAGTTCTGGAATCTGAGAGGAGCCACAAGTTTCATTCCACCCAGCGTTCCCCTAATTCTCCCGATAAAAATGGTACCTCACTTGTGTGGGTAGGCCTAACGTCCATGAAGGAATTGACCCAAAACACAATGTGGACACATCACTTTTTCACAAAGAAAACAGAGCTGTTTTTTACAAAGTGCTTAGCTGTGGATTTTGGCATCTAGCTCAACTGGCACCTGGGGCAACCTAGCAAACCTGCACATTTTTTAAAACTAGACAGTGAGGGGAATCCAGGATGGGGTGACTTGTGGGGCTCTGACCAGGTTCTGTTACCCAGAATCCTTTGCGAACTTCAAAAATTGGCCAAAAAAAACCTTTTTCCTCTCATTTTGGTGACAGAAAGTTCTGGAATCTGAGAGGAGCCACAAGTTTCATTCCACCCAGCGTTCCCCTAAGTCTCCCGATCAAATTGGTACCTCACTTGTGTGACTAGGCCTAGCGCCCGCAACAGGAAATGCCCCAAAACACAATGTGGACACATCACATTTTCACAAAGAAACAGAGCTGTTTTTTACAAAGTGCCTAGCTGTGGATTTTGGCCTCTAGCTCAACCAGCGCCTGGGGCAACATAGCAATCCTGCACATTTTTGAAAACTAGACACCTAGGGGAATCCAGGATGGGGTGACTTGTGGGGCTCTGACCAGGTTCTGTTACCCAGAATCCTTTGCGAACTTCACAATTTGGCCAAAAAAAAAACTCTTTTTGCTCTCATTTTGGTGACAGAAAGTTCCGGAATCTGAGATGAGCCACAAATTTCCTTCCACCCAGCATTCCCCTAAGTCTCCCGATAAAAATGGTACCTCACTTTTGTGGGTAGGCCTTGCGCCCATGACAGGAAATGCCCCAAAACACAATGTGGACACATCACATTTTCAGATGGAAAACAGAGCTGTTTTTTACAAAGTTCCTAGCTGTGGATTTTGGCCTCTAGCTCAGCCGGCAGCTGGGGAATGCTAGCAAACCTGCACATTTTTGAAAACTAGATACCTAGGGGATTCCAACATGAGGTGACTTGTGGGGTTCTGACCAGGTTCTGTTACCCAGAATCCTTTGAAAACCTCAAAATTTGGTCAAACAAACACTTTTTCCTCTCATTTCGGTGACAGAAGGTTCTTGAATCTCAGAGGAGCCACAAATGTCCTTTCACAGAGCGTTCCTCCAAGTCTCCCGATACATAAATGGTACCTCACTTGTGTGGCTAGGCCTAGCACCCGTGGAAGGAAATGCCCCAAAACACAACATGGACACATCACATTTTCACAAAAAGACAGAGCTGTTTTTTACAAAGTGCCTAGCTGTGGATTTTGGCATCTAGCTCAACTGGCACCTGGGGAACCTAGCAATCCTGCGCATTTTTAAAAACTAGATACCCAGGGGAATCCAAGATGGGGGGACTTGTGGGTGTCTGACCAGATTCTGTTACCCAGAATCCTTTGCAAACCTCGACATTTGGCCAAAAAAACACTTTTTCCTCTCATTCAGGTGACAGAATATTCTGGAATCTGAGAGGAGCCACAAATGTCCTTCCACACATCCTTCCCCCACTTCTCCCGATAAAAACGGTACCTCACTTTTGTGGCTAGGCCTCGCGCCCGCGACAGGAAATGCCCCAAAACACAATGTGGACACATCACATTTTTACAAGGAAAACAGAGCTGTTTTTTACAAAGTGCCTAGCTGTGGATTTTGTACTCTAGCTCAGCCGGCGCCTGGGGCAACCTAGCAAACCTGCACATTTTTTAAAACTAGACACCTAGGGGAATCCAGGATGGGGTGACTTGTGGGGCTCTGAACAGGTTCTGTTACCCAGAATCCTTTGCAAATCTAAAAATTGGGCCAAAAAAACACTTTTTCCTCACATTTCGGTGACAGAATGTTCTGGAATCTGAGATCAGCCACAAATGTCCTTCCACACAGCGTTCCCCAAAAACTCCCGATACATAAATGGTACCTCACTTGAGTGGCTAGGCATAGCGCCCGCGACAGGAAATGCCCCAAAACACAATGTGGACACATCCCATTTTCACAAAGAAAACAGAGCTGTTTTTTACAATGTGCCTAGCTGTGGATTTTGGCCTCTAGCTCAGCCGGCACCTGGGGCAACCCAGCAAACTTGAACATTTTTTAAAACTAGACACCTAGGGGAATCCAGGATGGGGTGACTTGTGGGGCTCTGACCAGGTTCTGTTACCCAGAATCCTTTGCGAACTACCAAAATTTGGCCAAAAAAACACTTTTTCCTCTCATTTTGGTGACAGAAAGTTATGGAATCTGAGAGGAGCCACAAATTTCCTTCCACACAGCGTTCCCCTAACTCTCCCGATAAAAATGGTACCTCACTTGTGTGGGTAGGGCTAGCGCTCATGAAAGGAAATGCCCCAAAACACAGTGTGGACACATCACATTTTCAAAAGGAAAACAGAGCTGTTTTTCACAAAGTGCCTAGCTGTGGATTTTGCCGTCTAGCTCAGCCGGCACCTGTGGAATCCTAGTAAACTTGAAAATTTTGGAAAACTAGCCACCTAGGGGAATTCGACATGAGTTAACTTTTGGGGCTCTGACCAATTTCATTTACGCAGAATCATTTGCAAACCTCAAAATTTGGCCAAAAAAACACTTTTTCCTCACATTTCGGTGACAGAATGTTCTGGAATCTGAGAGAAGCCACAAATGTTCTTCCACACAGTGTTCCCCCAAGTCTCCCGATAAAAATGGAACCTCACTTGTGTGGCTAGGCCTAGCTCCCGAGACAGGAAATGCCCCAAAACACAATGTAGACACATCACATTTTCACAAGGAAAACAGAGCTGTTTTTAACAAAGTGCCTAGCTGTGGATTTTGGCCTCTAGCTCAGCCGGCACCTGGGGAATCCTAGCAACCCTGCACATTTTTGAAAACTAGACACCTAGGGGAATCCAACATGAGGTGACTTGTGGGGCTCTGACCAGGTTCTGTTACCCAGAATCCTTTGAAAACCTCAACATTTGGTCAAACAAACACTTTTTCCTCTCATTTCGGTGACAGAAGGTTCTTGAATCTGAGAGGAGCCACAAATGTCCTTCCACACAGCGTTACCCCAAGTCTCCCGATACATAAATGGTACCTCACTTGTGTGGCTAGGCCTAGCACCCGTGGAAGGAAATGCCCCAAAACACAACATGGACACACCACATTTTCACAAAAAGACAGAGCTGTTTTTTACAAAGTGCCTAGCTGTGGATTTTGGCATCTAGCTCAACTGGCACCTGGGGAACCTAGCAATCCTGCGCATTTTTAAAAACTAGATACCCAGGGGAATCCAAGATGGGGGGACTTGTGGGTGTCTGACCAGATTCTGTTACCCAGAATCCTTTGCAAACCTCGACATTTGGCCAAAAAAACACTTTTTCCTCTCATTCAGGTGACAGAATATTCTGGAATCTGAGAGGAGCCACAAATGTCCTTCCACACATCCTTCCCCCACTTCTCCCGATAAAAACGGTACCTCACTTTTGTGGCTAGGCCTAGCGCCCGCGACAGGAAATGCCCCAAAACACAATGTGGACACATCACATTTTTACAAGGAAAACAGAGCTGTTTTTTACAAAGTGCCTAGCTGTGGATTTTGTACTCTAGCTCAGCCGGCGCCTGGGGCAACCTAGCAAACCTGCACATTTTTTAAAACTAGACACCTAGGGGAATCCAGGATGGGGTGACTTGTGGGGCTCTGAACAGGTTCTGTTACCCAGAATCCTTTGCAAATCTAAAAATTGGGCCAAAAAAACACTTTTTCCTCACATTTCGGTGACAGAATGTTCTGGAATCTGAGATCAGCCACAAATGTCCTTCCACACAGCGTTCCCCCAAAACTCCCGATACATAAATGGTACCTCACTTGAGTGGCTAGGCATAGCGCCCGCGACAGGAAATGCCCCAAAACACAATGTGGACACATCCCATTTTCACAAAGAAAACAGAGCTGTTTTTTACAATGTGCCTAGCTGTGGATTTTGGCCTCTAGCTCAGCCGGCACCAGGGGCAACCCAGCAAACTTGAACATTTTTTAAAACTAGACACCTAGGGGAATCCAGGATGGGGTGACTTGTGGGGCTCTGACCAGGTTCTGTTACCCAGAATCCTTTGCGAACTACCAAAATTTGGCCAAAAAAACACTTTTTCCTCTCATTTTGGTGACAGAAAGTTATGGAATCTGAGAGGAGCCACAAATTTCCTTCCACACAGCGTTCCCCTAACTCTCCCGATAAAAATGGTACCTCACTTGTGTGGGTAGGGCTAGCGCTCATGAAAGGAAATGCCCCAAAACACAGTGTGGACACATCACATTTTCAAAAGGAAAACAGAGCTGTTTTTCACAAAGTGCCTAGCTGTGGATTTTGCCGTCTAGCTCAGCCGGCACCTGTGGAATCCTAGTAAACTTGAAAATTTTGGAAAACTAGCCACCTAGGGGAATTCGACATGAGTTAACTTTTGGGGCTCTGACCAATTTCATTTACGCAGAATCATTTGCAAACCTCAAAATTTGGCCAAAAAAACACTTTTTCCTCACATTTCGGTGACAGAATGTTCTGGAATCTGAGAGAAGCCACAAATGTTCTTCCACACAGTGTTCCCCCAAGTCTCCCGATAAAAATGGTACCTCACTTGTGTGGCTAGGCCTAGCTCCCGAGACAGGAAATGCCCCAAAACACAATGTAGACACATCACATTTTCACAAGGAAAACAGAGCTGTTTTTAACAAAGTGCCTAGCTGTGGATATTGGCCTCTAGCTCAGCCGGCACCTGGGGAATCCTAGCAACCCTGCACATTTTTGAAAACTAGACACCTAGGGGAATCCAGGATGGGGTAACTTGTGGGGCTCTGGCCAGGTTCTGTTACTCAGAATCCTTTCGAACTTAAAAATTTGGCCAAAAAATAACTTTTCCCTCTCATTTTGGTGACAGAAAGTTCCGGAATCTGAGAGGAGCCACAAATTTCCTTTCACCGAGTGTTCCCCTAACTCTCCCAATAAAAATGGTACCTCACTTGTGTGGGTAGGCCTTGCACCCATGAAAGGAAATGCCCCAAAACACAATGTGGACACATCACATTTTCACAAAGAAAACAGAGCTGTTTTTTACAAAGTGCCTTGCTGTGTATTTTGGCCTCTAGCTCTGCCGGCACCTGGGGAATGCTAGCAAACCTGCACATTTTTTAAAACTAGACACCTAGGGGAATCCAACATGAGGTGACTTGTGGGGCTCTGACCAGGTTCTGTTACCCAGAATCCTTTGCAAACTTCCAAATTTGGCCAAAAAACACTTTTTCCTCACATTTCGGTGACAGAATGTTCTGGAATCTGAGAGAAGCTACAAATGTCCTTCCACACAGCGTTCTCCCAAGCCTCCCAATAAAAATGGTACCTCACTTGTGTGGCTAGGCCTAGCGCCCGCGTCAGGATATGCCCAAAAAGACAATGTGGACACATCAGATTTTCACAAAGAAAACAGAGCTGTTTTTTACAAAGTGCCTAGCTGTGTATTTTGGCATCTAGCTCAGCCGGCACCTGGGGCAACCTAGCAAACCTGCACATTTTGAAAAACTAGACAGCTATGGGAATCCAGGATGGGGTGACTTGTGGGGCTCTGACCAGGTTCTGATACCCAGAATCCTTTGCGAACTTCAAAAATTGGCCAAAAAAATACTTTTTCCTCTCATTTTGGTGACAGAAAGTTCTGGAATCTGAGAGGAGCCACAAGTTTCATTCCACCCAGCGTTCCCCTAATTCTCCCGATAAAAATGGTACCTCACTTGTGTGGGTAGGCCTAACGTCCATGAAGGAATTGCCCCAAAACACAATGTGGACACATCACTTTTTCACAAAGAAAACAGAGCTGTTTTTTACAAAGTGCTTAGCTGTGGATTTTGGCATCTAGCTCAACTGGCACCTGGGGCAACCTAGCAAACCTGCACATTTTTTAAAACTAGACAGTGAGGGGAATCCAGGATGGGGTGACTTGTGGGGCTCTGACCAGGTTCTGTTACCCAGAATCCTTTGCGAACTTCAAAAATTGGCCAAAAAAAACCTTTTTCCTCTCATTTTGGTGACAGAAAGTTCTGGAATCTGAGAGGAGCCACAAGTTTCATTCCACCCAGCGTTCCCCTAAGTCTCCCGATCAAATTGGTACCTCACTTGTGTGACTAGGCCTAGCGCCCGCAACAGGAAATGCCCCCAAAACACAATGTGGACACATCACATTTTCACAAAGAAACAGAGCTGTTTTTTACAAAGTGCCTAGCTGTGGATTTTGGCCTCTAGCTCAACCAGCGCCTGGGGCAACCTAGCAATCCTGCACAATTTTGAAAACTAGACACCTAGGGGAATCCAGGATGGGGTGACTTGTGGGGCTCTGACCAGGTTCTGTTACCCAGAATCCTTTGCGAACTTCACAATTTGGCCAAAAAAAAAACTCTTTTTGCTCTCATTTTGGTGACAGAAAGTTCCGGAATCTGAGATGAGCCACAAATTTCCTTCCACCCAGCATTCCCCTAAGTCTCCCGATAAAAATGGTACCTCACTTTTGTGGGTAGGCCATGCGCCCATGACAGGAAATGCCCCAAAACACAATGTGGACACATCACATTTTCAGATGGAAAACAGAGCTGTTTTTTACAAAGTTCCTAGCTGTGGATTTTGGCCTCTAGCTCAGCCGGCAGCTGGGGAATCCTAGCAAACCTGCACATTTTTGAAAACTAGACACCTAGGGGATTCCAACATGAGGTGACTTGTGGGGTTCTGACCAGGTTCTGTTACCCAGAATCCTTTGAAAACCTCAAAATTTGGTCAAACAAACACTTTTTCCTCTCATTTCGGTGACAGAAGGTTCTTGAATCTCAGAGGAGCCACAAATGTCCTTTCACAGAGCGTTCCTCCAAGTCTCCCGATACATAAATGGTACCTCACTTGTGTGGCTAGGCCTAGCACCCGTGGAAGGAAATGCCCCAAAACACAACATGGACACATCACATTTTCACAAAAAGACAGAGCTGTTTTTTACAAAGTGCCTAGCTGTGGATTTTGGCATCTAGCTCAACTGGCACCTGGGGAACCTAGCAATCCTGCGCATTTTTAAAAACTAGATACCCAGGGGAATCCAAGATGGGGGGACTTGTGGGTGTCTGACCAGATTCTGTTACCCAGAATCCTTTGCAAACCTCGACATTTGGCCAAAAAAACACTTTTTCCTCTCATTCAGGTGACAGAATATTCTGGAATCTGAGAGGAGCCACAAATGTCCTTCCACACATCCTTCCCCCACTTCTCCCGATAAAAACGGTACCTCACTTTTGTGGCTAGGCCTAGCGCCCGCGACAGGAAATGCCCCAAAACACAATGTGGACACATCACATTTTTACAAGGAAAACAGAGCTGTTTTTTACAAAGTGCCTAGCTGTGGATTTTGTACTCTAGCTCAGCTGGCGCCTGGGGCAACCTAGCAAACCTGCACATTTTTTAAAACTAGACACCTAGGGGAATCCAGGATGGGGTGACTTGTGGGGATCTGAACAGGTTCTGTTACCCAGAATCCTTTGCAAATCTAAAAATTGGGCCAAAAAAACACTTTTTCCTCACATTTCGGTGACAGAATGTTCTGGAATCTGAGATCAGCCACAAATGTCCTTCCACACAGCGTTCCCCCAAAACTCCCGATACATAAATGGTACCTCACTTGAGTGGCTAGGCATAGCGCCCGCGACAGGAAATGCCCCAAAACACAATGTGGACACATCCCATTTTCACAAAGAAAACAGAGCTGTTTTTTACAATGTGCCTAGCTGTGGATTTTGGCCTCTAGCTCAGCCGGCACCTGGGGCAACCCAGCAAACTTGAACATTTTTTAAAACTAGACACCTAGGGGAATCCAGGATGGGGTGACTTGTGGGGCTCTGACCAGGTTCTGTTACCCAGAATCCTTTGCGAACTACCAAAATTTGGCCAAAAAAACACTTTTTCCTCTCATTTTGGTGACAGAAAGTTATGGAATCTGAGAGGAGCCACAAATTTCCTTCCACACAGCGTTCCCCTAAGTCTCCCGATAAAAATGGTACCTCACTTGTGTGGGTAGGGCTAGCGCCCATGAAAGGAAATGCCCCAAAACACAACATGGACACATCCCATTTTCACAAAGAAAACAGAGCTGTTTTTTACAAAGTGCCTAGCTGTGGATTTTGGCCTCTAGCTCAGCCGGCACCTGGGGAAATCTAGCAAACCTGCACATTTTTGAAAACTAGACACCTAGGGAAATCCAAGATGGGGTGACTTTTGTGGGTCTGACCAGGTTCTGTTACCCAGAATCCTTCACGAACTTCAATTATTTTTCAAAAAAATCACTTTTTCCCTCTCAGTTTGGTCAAGGAAAGTTCTGGATCTGAGAGGAGCCACAAATTTCCTTCCACACAGAATTCAGCTAAGTCTCCCAATAAAAATGGTACCTCACTTGTGTGGCTATGCCTAGCGCCCGCGACAGGAAATGCCCCAAAACACAACGTGGACACATCACTTTTTCACAAAGAAAACAGAGTTGTTTTTTACAAAGTGCCTAGCTGTGGATTTTGGCCTCTAGCTCAGCCGTCACCTGGGGCGACCTACCAAACCTGAACATTTTTTAAAACTAGACACCTAGGGAAATCCAGCATGGGGTGACTTGTGGGGCTCTGACCAGAATCTGTTACCCAGAATCCTTTGCGAACTTCAAAATTGGGCCAAAAAAACACTTTTTCCTCACATTTCGGTGACAGAATGTTCTGGGAGCCACAAATGTCCTTCCACACAGCGTTCCCCTAAGTCTCCCTATAAAAATGGTACCTCACTTGTGTGGGTAGGGCTAGCACCCATGAAAGAAAATGCCCCAAAACACAATGTGAACACATAACATTTTCACAAAGAAAACAGAGCTGTTTTTTACAAAGTGCCTAGCTGTGGATTTTGGAAGTCTAGCTCAGCCGGTGCATGGGGCAACCTAGCAAACTTGCACATTTTTGAAAACTAGACACCTAGGGGAATCCAGGATGGGGTAACTTGTGGGGCTCTGGCCAGGTTCTGTTACTCAGAATCCTTTCGAACTTCAAAATTTGGCCAAAAAATAACTTTTCCCTCTCATTTTGGTGACAGAAAGTTCCGGAATCTGAGAGGAGCCACAAATTTCCTTTCACCCAGCGTTCCCCTAACTCCCCCAATAAAAATGGTACCTCACTTGTGTGGGTAGGCCTTGCACCCATGAAAGGAAATGCCCCAAAACACAATGTGGACACATCACATTTTCACAAAGAAAACAGAGCTGTTTTTTACAAAGTGCCTTGCTGTGTATTTTGGCCTCTAGCTCTGCCGGCACCTGGGGAATGCTAGCAAACCTGCACATTTTTGAAAACTAGACACCTAGGGGAATCCAACATGAGGTGACTTGTGGGGCTCTGACCAGGTTCTGTTACCCAGAATCCTTTGCAAACTTCAAAATTTGGCCAAAAAAACACTTTTTCCTCACATTTCGGTGACAGAATGTTCTGGAATCTGAGAGAAGCTACAAATGTCCTTCAACACAGCGTTCTCCCAAGCCTCCCAATAAAAATGGTACCTCACTTGTGTGGCTAGGCCTAGCGCCCGCGACAGGATATGCCCATAAAGACAATGTGGACTCATCAGATTTTCACAAAGAAAACAGAGCTGTTTTTTACAAAGTGCCTAGCTGTGTATTTTGGCATCTAGCTCAGCCGGCACCTGGGGCAACCTAGCAAACCTGCACATTTTGAAAAACTAGACAGCTATGGGAATCCAGGATGGGGTGACTTGTGGGGCTCTGACCAGGTTCTGATACCCAGAATCCTTTGCGAACTTCAAAAATTGGCCAAAAAAACACTTTTTCCTCTCATTTTGGTGACAGAAAGTTCTGGAATCTGAGAGGAGCCACAAGTTTCATTCCACCCAGCGTTCCCCTAATTCTCCCGATAAAAATGGTACCTCACTTGTGTGGGTAGGCCTAACGTCCATGAAGGAATTGCCCCAAAACACAATGTGGACACATCACTTTTTCACAAAGAAAACAGAGATGTTTTTTACAAAGTGCTTAGCTGTGGATTTTGGCATCTAGCTCAACTGGCACCTGGGGCAACCTAGCAAACCTGCACATTTTTTAAAACTAGACAGTGAGGGGAATCCAGGATGGGGTGACTTGTGGGGCTCTGACCAGGTTCTGTTACCCAGAATCCTTTGCGAACTTCAAAAATTGGCCAAAAAAAACCTTTTTCCTCTCATTTTGGTGACAGAAAGTTCTGGAATCTGAGAGGAGCCACAAGTTTCATTCCACCCAGCGTTCCCCTAATTCTCCCGATAAAAATGGTACATCACTTGTGTGGGTAGGCCTAACGTCCATGAAGGAATTGCCCCAAAACACAATGTGGACACATCACTTTTTCACAAAGAAAACAGAGCTGTTTTTTACAAAGTGCCTAGCTGTGGATTTTGGCCTCTAGCTCAACCAGCCCCTGGGGCAACCTAGCAATCCTGCACATTTTTGAAAACTAGACACCTAGGGGAATCCAGGATGGGGTGACTTGTGGGGCTCTGACCAGGTTCTGTTACCCAGAATCCTTTGCGAACTTCACAATTTGGCCAAAAAAAAAAACTCTTTTTGCTCTCATTTTGGTGACAGAAAGTTCCGGAATCTGAGATGAGCCACAAATTTCCTTCCACCCAGCATTCCCCTAAGTCTCCCGATAAAAATGGTACCTCACTTTTGTGGGTAGGCCTTGCGCCCATGACAGGAAATGCCCCAAAACACAATGTGGACACATCACATTTTCAGATGGAAAACAGAGCTGTTTTTTACAAAGTTCCTAGCTGTGGATTTTGGCCTCTAGCTCAGCCGGCAGCTGGGGAATCCTAGCAAACCTGCACATTTTTGAAAACTAGACACCTAGGGGATTCCAACATGAGGTGACTTGTGGGGTTCTGACCAGGTTCTGTTACCCAGAATCCTTTGAAAACCTCGACATTTGGCCAAAAAAACACTTTTTCCTCTCATTCAGGTGACAGAATATTCTGGAATCTGAGAGGAGCCACAAATGTCCTTTCACAGAGCGTTCCTCCAAGTCTCCCGATACATAAATGGTACCTCACTTGTGTGGCTAGGCCTAGCACCCGTGGAAGGAAAAGCCCCAAAACACAACATGGACACATCACATTTTCACAAAAAGACAGAGCTGTTTTTTACAAAGTGCCTAGCTGTGGATTTTGGCATCTAGCTCAACTGGCACCTGGGGAACCTAGCAATCCTGCGCATTTTTAAAAACTAGATACCCAGGGGAATCCAAGATGGGGGGACTTGTGGGTGTCTGACCAGATTCTGTTACCCAGAATCCTTTGCAAACCTCGACATTTGGCCAAAAAAACACTTTTTCCTCTCATTCAGGTGACAGAATATTCTGGAATCTGAGAGGAGCCACAAATGTCCTTCCACACATCCTTCCCCCACTTCTCCCGATAAAAACGGTACCTCACTTTTGTGGCTAGGCCTAGCGCCCGCGACAGGAAATGCCCCAAAACACAATGTGGACACATCACATTTTTACAAGGAAAACAGAGCTGTTTTTTACAAAGTGCCTAGCTGTGGATTTTGAACTCTAGCTCAGCCGGCGCCTGGGGCAACCTAGCAAACCTGCACATTTTTTAAAACTAGACACCTAGGGGAATCCAGGATGGGGTGACTTGTGGGGCTCTGAACAGGTTCTGTTACCCAGAATCCTTTGCAAATCTAAAAATTGGGCCAAAAAAAACACTTTTTCCTCACATTTCGGTGACAGAATGTTCTGGAATCTGAGATCAGCCACAAATGTCCTTCCACACAGCGTTCCCCCAAAACTCCCGATACATAAATGGTACCTCACTTGAGTGGCTAGGCATAGCGCCCGCGACAGGAAATGCCCCAAAACACAATGTGGACACATCCCATTTTCACAAAGAAAACAGAGCTGTTTTTTACAATGTGCCTAGCTGTGGATTTTGGCCTCTAGCTCAGCCGGCACCTGGGGCAACCCAGCAAACTTGAACATTTTTTAAAACTAGACACCTAGGGGAATCCAGGATGGGGTGACTTGTGGGGCTCTGACCAGGTTCTGTTACCCAGAATCCTTTGCGAACTACCAAAATGTGGCCAAAAAAACACTTTTTCCTCTCATTTTGGTGACAGAAAGTTATGGAATCTGAGAGGAGCCACAAATTTCCTTCCACACAGCGTTCCCCTAACTCTCCCGATAAAAATGGTACCTCACTTGTGTGGGTAGGGCTAGCGCTCATGAAAGGAAATGCCCCAAAACACAGTGTGGACACATCACATTTTCAAAAGGAAAACAGAGCTGTTTTTCACAAAGTGCCTAGCTGTGGATTTTGCCGTCTAGCTCAGCCGGCACCTGTGGAATCCTAGTAAACTTGAAAATTTTGGAAAACTAGCCACCTAGGGGAATTCGACATGAGTTAACTTTTGGGGCTCTGACCAATTTCATTTACGCAGAATCATTTGCAAACCTCAAAATTTGGCCAAAAAAACACTTTTTCCTCTCATTTCGGTGACAGAAGGTTCTTGAATCTCAGAGGAGCCACAAATGTCCTTTCACAGAGCGTTCCTCCAAGTCTCCCGATACATAAATGGTACCTCACTTGTGTGGCTAGGCCTAGCACCCGTGGAAGGAAATGCCCCAAAACACAACATGGACACATCACATTTTCACAAAAAGACAGAGCTGTTTTTTACAAAGTGCCTAGCTGTGGATTTTGGCATCTAGCTCAACTGGCACCTGGGGAACCTAGCAATCCTGCGCATTTTTAAAAACTAGATACCCAGGGGAATCCAAGATGGGGGGACTTGTGGGTGTCTGACCAGATTCTGTTACCCAGAATCCTTTGCAAACCTCGACATTTGGCCAAAAAAACACTTTTTCCTCTCATTCAGGTGACAGAATATTCTGGAATCTGAGAGGAGCCACAAATGTCCTTCCACACATCCTTCCCCCACTTCTCCCAATAAAAACGGTACCTCACTTTTGTGGCTAGGCCTAGCGCCCGCGACAGGAAATGCCCCAAAACACAATGTGGACACATCACATTTTTACAAGGAAAACAGAGCTGTTTTTTACAAAGTGCCTAGCTGTGGATTTTGTACTCTAGCTCAGCCGGCGCCTGGGGCAACCTAGCAAACCTGCACATTTTTGAAAACTAGACACCTAGGGGAATCCAGGATGGGGTGACTTGTGGGGCTCTGAACAGGTTCTGTTACCCAGAATCCTTTGCAAATCTAAAAATTGGGCCAAAAAAACACTTTTTCCTCACATTTCGGTGACAGAATGTTCTGGAATCTGAGATCAGCCACAAATGTCCTTCCACACAGCGTTCCCCCAAAACTCCCGATACATAAATGGTACCTCACTTGAGTGGCTAGGCATAGCGCCCGCGACAGGAAATGCCCCAAAACACAATGTGGACACATCCCATTTTCACAAAGAAAACAGAGCTGTTTTTTACAATGAGCCTAGCTGTGGATTTTGGCCTCTAGCTCAGCCGGCACCTGGGGCAACCCAGCAAACTTGAACATTTTTTAAAACTAGACACCTAGGGGAATCCAGGATGGGGTGACTTGTGGGGCTCTGACCAGGTTCTGTTACCCAGAATCCTTTGCGAACTACCAAAATTTGGCCAAAAAAACACTTTTTCCTCTCATTTTGGTGACAGAAAGTTATGGAATCTGAGAGGAGCCACAAATTTCCTTCCACACAGCGTTTCCCTAACTCTCCCGATACAAATGGTACCTCACTTGTGTGGGTAGGGCTAGCGCTCATGAAAGGAAATGCCCCAAAACACAGTGTGGACACATCACATTTTCAAAAGGAAAACAGAGCTGTTTTTCACAAAGTGCCTAGCTGTGGATTTTGCCGTCTAGCTCAGCCGGCACCTGTGGAATCCTAGTAAACTTGAAAATTTTGGAAAACTAGCCACCTAGGGGAATTCGACATGAGTTAACTTTTGGGGCTCTGACCAATTTCATTTACGCAGAATCATTTGCAAACCTCAAAATTTGGCCAAAAAAACACTTTTTCCTCACATTTCGGTGACAGAATGTTCTGGAATCTGAGAGAAGCCACAAATGTTCTTCCACACAGTGTTCCCCCAAGTCTCCCGATAAAAATGGTACCTCACTTGTGTGGCTAGGCCTAGCTCCCGAGACAGGAAATGCCCCAAAACACAATGTAGACACATCACATTTTCACAAGGAAAACAGAGCTGTTTTTAACAAAGTGCCTAGCTGTGGATTTTGGCCTCTAGCTCAGCCGGCACCTGGGGAATCCTAGCAACCCTGCACATTTTTGAAAACTAGACACCTAGGGGAATCCAACATGAGGTGACTTGTGGGGCTCTGACCAGGTTCTGTTACCCAGAATCCTTTGAAAACCTCAACATTTGGTCAAACAAACACTTTTTCCTCTCATTTCGGTGACAGAAGGTTCTTGAATCTGAGAGGAGCCACAAATGTCCTTCCACACAGCGTTACCCCAAGTCTCCCGATACATAAATGGTACCTCACTTGTGTGGCTAGGCCTAGCACCCATGGAAGGAAATGACCCAAAACACAACGTGGACACATCACATTTTCACAAAGAAAACAGAGCTGTTTTTTACAATGTGCTTAGCTGTGGATTTTGGCATCTATCTCAACTGGCACCTGGGGAACCTAGCAATCCTGCGCATTTTTAAAAACTAGATACCCAGGGAAATCCAAGATGGGGGGACTTGTGGGTGTCTGACCAGATTCTGTTACCCAGAATCCTTTGCAAACCTCGACATTTGGCCAAAAAAACACTTTTTCCTCTCATTCAGGTGACAGAATATTCTGGAATCTGAGAGGAGCCACAAATGTCCTTCCACACATCCTTCCCCACTTCTCCCGATAAAAACGGTACCTCACTTTTGTGGCTAGGCCTAGCGCCCGCGACAGGAAATGCCCCAAAACACAATGTGGACACATCACATTTTTACAAGGAAAACAGAGCTGTTTTTTACAAAGTGCCTAGCTGTGGATTTTGGACTCTAGCTCAGCCGGCGCCTGGGGCAACCTAGCAAACCTGCACATTTTTGAAAACTAGACACCTAGGGGAATCCAGGATGGGGTGACTTGTGGGGCTCTGAACAGGTTCTGTTACCCAGAATCCTTTGCAAATCTAAAAATTGGGCCAAAAAAACACTTTTTCCTCACATTTCGGTGACAGAATGTTCTGGAATCTGAGATCAGCCACAAATGTCCTTCCACACAGCGTTCCCCCAAAACTCCCGATACATAAATGGTACCTCACTTGAGTGGCTAGGCATAGCGCCCGCGACAGGAAATGCCCCAAAACACAATGTGGACACATCCCATTTTCACAAAGAAAACAGAGCTGTTTTTTACAATGTGCCTAGCTGTGGATTTTGGCCTCTAGCTCAGCCGGCACCTGGGGCAACCCAGCAAACTTGAACATTTTTTAAAACTAGACACCTAGGGGAATCCAGGATGGGGTGACTTGTGGGGCTCTGACCAGGTTCTGTTACCCAGAATCCTTTGCGAACTACCAAAATTTGGCCAAAAAAACACTTTTTCCTCTCATCTTGGTGACAGAAAGTTATGGAATCTGAGAGGAGCCACAAATTTCCTTCCACACAGCGTTCCCCTAACTCTCCCGATAAAAATGGTACCTCACTTGTGTGGATAGGGCTAGCGCTCATGAAAGGAAATGCCCCAAAACACAGTGTGGACACATCACATTTTCAAAAGGAAAACAGAGCTGTTTTTCACAAAGTGCCTAGCTGTGGATTTTGCCGTCTAGCTCAGCCAGCACCTGTGGAATCCTAGTAAACTTGAAAATTTTGGAAAACTAGCCACCTAGGGGAATTCGACATGAGTTGACTTTTGGGGCTCTGACCAATTTCATTTACGCAGAATCATTTGCAAACCTCAAAATTTGGCCAAAAAAACACTTTTTCCTCACATTTCGGTGACAGAATGTTCTGGAATCTGAGAGAAGCCACAAAGGTTCTTCCACACAGTGTTCCCCCAAGTCTCCCGATAAAAATGGTACCTCACTTGTGTGGCTAGGCCTAGCTCCCGAGACAGGAAATGCCCCAAAACACAATGTGGACACATCACATTTTCACAAGGAAAACAGAGCTGTTTTTAACAAAGTGCCTAGCTGTGGATTTTGGCCTCTAGCTCAGCCGGCACCTGGGGAATCCTAGCAACCCTGCACATTTTTGAAAACTAGACACCTAGGGGAATCCAACATGAGGTGACTTGTGGGACTCTGACCAGGTTCTGTTACGCAGAATCCTTTGAAAACCTCAACATTTGGTCAAACAAACACTTTTTCCTCTCATTTCGGTGACAGAAGGTTCTTGAATCTGAGAGGAGCCACAAATGTCCTTCCACACAGCGTTCTCCCAAGCCTCCCAATAAAAATGGTACCTCACTTGTGTGGCTAGGCCTAGCGCCTGCGACAGGATATGCCCAAAAAGACAATGTGGACTCATCAGATTTTCACAAAGAAAACAGAGCTGTTTTTTACAAAGTGCCTAGCTGTGTATTTTGGCATCTAGCTCAGCCGGCACCTGGGGCAACCTAGCAAACCTGCACATTTTGAAAAACTAGACAGCTATGGGAATCCAGGATGGGGTGACTTGTGGGGCTCTGACCAGGTTCTGATACCCAGAATCCTTTGCGAACTTCAAAAATTGGCCAAAAAAACACTTTTTCCTCTCATTTTGGTGACAGAAAATTCTGGAATCTGAGAGGAGCCACAAGTTTCATTCCACCCAGCGTTCCCCTAATTCTCCCGATAAAAATGGTACCTCACTTGTGTGGGTAGGCCTAACGTCCATGAAGGAATTGCCCCAAAACACAATGTGGACACATCACTTTTTCACAAAGAAAACAGAGCTGTTTTTTACAAAGTGCTTAGCTGTGGATTTTGGCATCTTGCTCAACTGGCACCTGGGGCAACCTAGCAAACCTGCACATTTTTTAAAACTAGACAGTGAGGGGAATCCAGGATGGGGTGACTTGTGGGGCTCTGACCAGGTTCTGTTACCCAGAATCCTTTGCGAACTTCAAAAATTGGCCAAAAAAAACCTTTTTCCTCTCATTTTGGTGACAGAAAGTTCTGGAATCTGAGAGGAGCCACAAGTTTCATTCCACCTAGGGGAATCCAGGATGGGGTGACTTGTGGGGCTCTGAACAGGTTCTGTTACCCAGAATCCTTTGCAAATCTAAAAATTGGGCCAAAAAAACACTTTTTCCTCACATTTCGGTGACAGAATGTTCTGGAATCTGAGATCAGCCACAAATGTCCTTCCACACAGCGTTCCCCCAAAACTCCCGATACATAAATGGTACCTCACTTGAGTGGCTAGGCATAGCGCCCGCGACAGGAAATGCCCCAAAACACAATGTGGACACATCCCATTTTCACAAAGAAAACAGAGCTGTTTTTTACAATGTGCCTAGCTGTGGATTTTGGCCTCTAGCTCAGCCGGCACCTGGGGCAACCCAGCAAACTTGAACATTTTTTAAAACTAGACACCTAGGGGAATCCAGGATGGGGTGACTTGTGGGGCTCTGACCAGGTTCTGTTACCCAGAATCCTTTGCGAACTACCAAAATGTGGCCAAAAAAACACTTTTTCCTCTCATTTTGGTGACAGAAAGTTATGGAATCTGAGAGGAGCCACAAATTTCCTTCCACACAGCGTTCCCCTAACTCTCCCGATAAAAATGGTACCTCACTTGTGTGGGTAGGGCTAGCGCTCATGAAAGGAAATGCCCCAAAACACAGTGTGGACACATCACATTTTCAAAAGGAAAACAGAGCTGTTTTTCACAAAGTGCCTAGCTGTGGATTTTGCCGTCTAACTCAGCCGGCACCTGTGGAATCCTAGTAAACTTGAAAATTTTGGAAAACTAGCCACCTAGGGGAATTCGACATGAGTTAACTTTTGGGGCTCTGACCAATTTCATTTACGCAGAATCATTTGCAAACCTCAAAATTTGGCCAAAAAAACACTTTTTCCTCACATTTCGGTGACAGAATGTTCTGGAATCTGAGAGAAGCCACAAATGTTCTTCCACACAGTGTTCCCCCAAGTCTCCCGATAAAAATGGTACCTCACTTGTGTGGCTAGGCCTAGCTCCCGAGACAGGAAATGCCCCAAAACACAATGTAGACACATCACATTTTCACAAGGAAAACAGAGCTGTTTTTAACAAAGTGCCTAGCTGTGGATTTTGGCCTCTAGCTCAGCCGGCACCTGGGGAATCCTAGCAACCCTGCACATTTTTGAAAACTAGACACCTAGGGGAATCCAACATGAGGTGACTTGTGGGGCTCTGACCAGGTTCTGTTACCCAGAATCCTTTGAAAACCTCAACATTTGGTCAAACAAACACTTTTTCCTCTCATTTCGGTGACAGAAGGTTCTTGAATCTGAGAGGAGCCACAAATGTCCTTCCACACAGCGTTACCCCAAGTCTCCCAATAAAAATGGTACCTCACTTGTGTGGCTAGGCCTAGCGGCTGCGACAGGATATGCCCAAAAAGACAATGTGGACTCATCAGATTTTCACAAAGAAAACAGAGCTGTTTTTTACAAAGTGCCTAGCTGTGTATTTTGGCATCTAGCTCAGCCGGCACCTGGGGCAACCTAGCAAACCTGCACATTTTGAAAAACTAGACAGCTATGGGAATCCAGGATGGGGTGACTTGTGGGGCTCTGACCAGGTTCTGATACCCAGAATCCTTTGCGAACTTCAAAAATTGGCCAAAAAAACACTTTTTCCTCTCATTTTGGTGACAGAAAATTCTGGAATCTGAGAGGAGCCACAAGTTTCATTCCACCCAGCGTTCCCCTAATTCTCCCGATAAAAATGGTACCTCACTTGTGTGGGTAGGCCTAACGTCCATGAAGGAATTGCCCCAAAACACAATGTGGACACATCACTTTTTCACAAAGAAAACAGAGCTGTTTTTTACAAAGTGCTTAGCTGTGGATTTTGGCATCTTGCTCAACTGGCACCTGGGGCAACCTAGCAAACCTGCACATTTTTTAAAACTAGACAGTGAGGGGAATCCAGGATGGGGTGACTTGTGGGGCTCTGACCAGGTTCTGTTACCCAGAATCCTTTGCGAACTTCAAAAATTGGCCAAAAAAAACCTTTTTCCTCTCATTTTGGTGACAGAAAGTTCTGGAATCTGAGAGGAGCCACAAGTTTCATTCCACCTAGGGGAATCCAGGATGGGGTGACTTGTGGGGCTCTGAACAGGTTCTGTTACCCAGAATCCTTTGCAAATCTAAAAATTGGGCCAAAAAAACACTTTTTCCTCACATTTCGGTGACAGAATGTTCTGGAATCTGAGATCAGCCACAAATGTCCTTCCACACAGCGTTCCCCCAAAACTCCCGATACATAAATGGTACCTCACTTGAGTGGCTAGGCATAGCGCCCGCGACAGGAAATGCCCCAAAACACAATGTGGACACATCCCATTTTCACAAAGAAAACAGAGCTGTTTTTTACAATGTGCCTAGCTGTGGATTTTGGCCTCTAGCTCAGCCGGCACCTGGGGCAACCCAGCAAACTTGAACATTTTTTAAAACTAGACACCTAGGGGAATCCAGGATGGGGTGACTTGTGGGGCTCTGACCAGGTTCTGTTACCCAGAATCCTTTGCGAACTACCAAAATGTGGCCAAAAAAACACTTTTTCCTCTCATTTTGGTGACAGAAAGTTATGGAATCTGAGAGGAGCCACAAATTTCCTTCCACACAGCGTTCCCCTAACTCTCCCGATAAAAATGGTACCTCACTTGTGTGGGTAGGGCTAGCGCTCATGAAAGGAAATGCCCCAAAACACAGTGTGGACACATCACATTTTCAAAAGGAAAACAGAGCTGTTTTTCACAAAGTGCCTAGCTGTGGATTTTGCCGTCTAGCTCAGCCGGCACCTGTGGAATCCTAGTAAACTTGAAAATTTTGGAAAACTAGCCACCTAGGGGAATTCGACATGAGTTAACTTTTGGGGCTCTGACCAATTTCATTTACGCAGAATCATTTGCAAACCTCAAAATTTGGCCAAAAAAACACTTTTTCCTCACATTTCGGTGACAGAATGTTCTGGAATCTGAGAGAAGCCACAAATGTTCTTCCACACAGTGTTCCCCCAAGTCTCCCGATAAAAATGGTACCTCACTTGTGTGGCTAGGCCTAGCTCCCGAGACAGGAAATGCCCCAAAACACAATGTAGACACATCACATTTTCACAAGGAAAACAGAGCTGTTTTTAACAAAGTGCCTAGCTGTGGATTTTGGCCTCTAGCTCAGCCGGCACCTGGGGAATCCTAGCAACCCTGCACATTTTTGAAAACTAGACACCTAGGGGAATCCAACATGAGGTGACTTGTGGGGCTCTGACCAGGTTCTGTTACCCAGAATCCTTTGAAAACCTCAACATTTGGTCAAACAAACACTTTTTCCTCTCATTTCGGTGACAGAAGGTTCTTGAATCTGAGAGGAGCCACAAATGTCCTTCCACACAGCGTTACCCCAAGTCTCCCGATACATAAATGGTACCTCACTTGTGTGGCTAGGCCTAGCACCCATGGAAGGAAATGACCCAAAACACAACGTGGACACATCACATTTTCACAAAGAAAACAGAGCTGTTTTTTACAATGTGCTTAGCTGTGGATTTTGGCATCTATCTCAACTGGCACCTGGGGAACCTAGCAATCCTGCGCATTTTTAAAAACTAGATACCCAGGGAAATCCAAGATGGGGGGACTTGTGGGTGTCTGACCAGATTCTGTTACCCAGAATCCTTTGCAAACCTCGACATTTGGCCAAAAAAACACTTTTTCCTCTCATTCAGGTGACAGAATATTCTGGAATCTGAGAGGAGCCACAAATGTCCTTCCACACATCCTTCCCCACTTCTCCCGATAAAAACGGTACCTCACTTTTGTGGCTAGGCCTAGCGCCCGCGACAGGAAATGCCCCAAAACACAATGTGGACACATCACATTTTTACTAGGAAAACAGAGCTGTTTTTTACAAAGTGCCTAGCTGTGGATTTTGGACTCTAGCTCAGCCGGCGCCTGGGGCAACCTAGCAAACCTGCACATTTTTGAAAACTAGACACCTAGGGGAATCCAGGATGGGGTGACTTGTGGGGCTCTGAACAGGTTCTGTTACCCAGAATCCTTTGCAAATCTAAAAATTGGGCCAAAAAAACACTTTTTCCTCACATTTCGGTGACAGAATGTTCTGGAATCTGAGATCAGCCACAAATGTCCTTCCACACAGCGTTCCCCCAAAACTCCCGATACATAAATGGTACCTCACTTGAGTGGCTAGGCATAGCGCCCGCGACAGGAAATGCCCCAAAACACAATGTGGACACATCCCATTTTCACAAAGAAAACAGAGCTGTTTTTTACAATGTGCCTAGCTGTGGATTTTGGCCTCTAGCTCAGCCGGCACCTGGGGCAACCCAGCAAACTTGAACATTTTTTAAAACTAGACACCTAGGGGAATCCAGGATGGGGTGACTTGTGGGGCTCTGACCAGGTTCTGTTACCCAGAATCCTTTGCGAACTACCAAAATTTGGCCAAAAAAACACTTTTTCCTCTCATCTTGGTGACAGAAAGTTATGGAATCTGAGAGGAGCCACAAATTTCCTTCCACACAGCGTTCCCCTAACTCTCCCGATAAAAATGGTACCTCACTTGTGTGGATAGGGCTAGCGCTCATGAAAGGAAATGCCCCAAAACACAGTGTGGACACATCACATTTTCAAAAGGAAAACAGAGCTGTTTTTCACAAAGTGCCTAGCTGTGGATTTTGCCGTCTAGCTCAGCCGGCACCTGTGGAATCCTAGTAAACTTGAAAATTTTGGAAAACTAGCCACCTAGGGGAATTCGACATGAGTTGACTTTTGGGGCTCTGACCAATTTCATTTACGCAGAATCATTTGCAAACCTCAAAATTTGGCCAAAAAAACACTTTTTCCTCACATTTCGGTGACAGAATGTTCTGGAATCTGAGAGAAGCCACAAAGGTTCTTCCACACAGTGTTCCCCCAAGTCTCCCGATAAAAATGGTACCTCACTTGTGTGGCTAGGCCTAGCTCCCGAGACAGGAAATGCCCCAAAACACAATGTGGACACATCACATTTTCACAAGGAAAACAGACCTTTTTTTAACAAAGTGCCTAGCTGTTGATTTTGGCCTCTAGCTCAGCCGGCACCTGGGGAATCCTAGCAACCCTGCACATTTTTGAAAACTAGACACCTAGGGGAATCCAACATGAGGTGACTTGTGGGGCTCTGACGAGGTTCTGTTACCCAGAATCCTTTGAAAACCTCAACATTTGGTCAAACAAACACTTTTTCCTCTCATTTCGGTGACAGAAGGTTCTTGAATCTGAGAGGAGCCACAAATGTCCTTCCACACAGCGTTACCCCAAGTCTCCCGATACATGAATGGTACCTCACTTGTGTGGCTAGGCCTAGCACCCATGGAAGGAAATGACCCAAAACACAACGTGGACACATCACATTTTCACAAAGAAAACAGAGCTGTTTTTTACAATGTGCTTAGCTGTGGATTTTGGCATCTAGCTCAACTGGCACCTGGGGAACCTAGCAATCCTGCACATTTTAAAAAACTAGATACCCAGGGGAATCCAAGATGGGGGGACTTGTGGGTGTCTGACCAGATTCTGTTACCCATAATCCTTTGCAAACCTCGACATTTGGCCAAAAAAACACTTTTTCCTCTCATTTAGGTGACAGAATGTTCTGGAATATGAGAGGAGCCACAAATGTCCTTCCACACATCCTTCCCCCACGTCTCCCGATAAAAACGGTACCTCACTTCTGTGGCTGGGCCTAGCGCCCGCGACAGGAAATGTCCCAAAACACAATGTGGACACATCACATTTTTACAAGGAAAACAGAGCTGTTCTTTACAAAGTGCCTAGCTGTGGATTTTGGACTCTAGCTCAGCCGGCGCCTGGGGCAACCTAGCAAACCTGCACATTTTTGAAAACTAGACACCTAGGGGAATCAAGGATGGGGTGACTTGTGGGGCTCTGAACAGGTTCTGTTACCCAGAATCCTTTGCAAATCTAAAAATTGGGCCAAAAAAACACTTTTTCCTCACATTTCGGTGACAGAATGTTCTGGAATCTGAGAGAAGCTACAAATGTCCTTCCACACAGCGTTCCCCCAAAACTCCCGATACATGAATGGTACCTCACTTGAGTGGCTAGGCCTAGCGCCCGCGACAGGAAATGCCCCAAAACACAATGTGGACACATCCCATTTTCACAAAGAAAACAGCTGTTTTTTACAATGTGCCTAGCTGTGGATTTTGGCCACTAGCTCAGCCGGCACCTGGGAAAACCCAGCAAACCTGAACATGTTTTAAAACTAGACACCTAGGGGAATCCAGGATGGGGTGACTTGTGGGGCTCTGACTAGGTTCTCTTACGCAGAATCCTTTGCGAACTTCAAAATTTGGCCAAAAAAAACACTTTTTCCTCTCATTTCGGTGACAGAATGTTCTGGGAGCCACAAATGTCCTTCCACACAGCGTTCCCCTAAGTCTCCCGATAAAAATCGTACCTCACTTGTGTGGGTAGGGCTAGCGCCCATGAAAGGAAATGCCCCAAAACACAACGTGGACACATCCCATTTTCACAAAGAAAACAGAGCTGTTTTTTACAAAGTGCCTAGCTGTGGATTTTGGCCTCTAGCTCAGCCGGCACCTTGGGAAATCTAGCAAACCTGCACATTTTTGAAAACTAGACACCTAGGGAAATCCAAGATGGGGTGACTTTTGGGGGCCTGACCAGGTTCTGTTACCCAGAATCCTTCACGAACTTCAATTATTTTTCCAAAAAATCACTTTTTCCCTCTCAGTTTGGTCACAGAAAGTTCTGGATCTGAGAGGAGCCACAAATTTCCTTCCACACAGAATTCAGCTAAGTCTCCCAATAAAAATGGTACCTCACTTGTGTGGCTAGGCCTAGTGCCCGCGATAGGAAATGCCCCAAAACACAACGTGGACACATCACTATTTCACAAAGAAAACAGAGTTGTTTTTTACAAAGTGCCTAGCTGTGGATTATGGCCTCTAGCTCAGCCGTCACCTGGGGCAACCCACCAAACCTGAACATTTTTTAAAACTAGACACCTAGGGAAATCCAGCATGGGGTGACTTGTGGGGCTCTGACCAGAATCTGTTACCCAGAATCCTTTGCGAACTTCAAAATTGGGCCAAAAAAACTCTTTTTCCTCACATTTCGGTGACAGAATGTTCTGGGAGCCACAAATGTCCTTCCACACAGCGTTCCCCTAAGTCTCCCTATAAAAATGGTACCTCACTTGTGTGGGTAGGGCTAGCACCCATGAAAGAAAATGCCCCAAAACACAATGTGAACACATAACATTTTCACAAAGAAAACAGAATTGTTTTTTTACAAAGTGCCTAGCTGTGGATTTTGGAAGTCTAGCTCAGCCGGCGCATGGGGCAACCTAGCAAACTTGCACATTTTTGAAAACTAGACACCTAGGGGAATCAAGGATGGGGTAACTTGTGGGGCTCTGGCCAGGTTCTGTTACCCAGAATACTTTCGAACTTCAAAATGTGGCCAAAAAATCAATTTCCCTCTCATTTTGGTGACAGAAAGTTCTGGAATCTGAGAGGAGCCACAAATTTCCTTTCACCCAGCGTTCCCCTAACTCTCCCAATAAAAATGGTACCTCACTTGTGTGGGTAGGCCTTGCACCCATGAAAGGAAAAGCCCCAAAACACAATGTGGACACATCACATTTTCACAAAGAAAACAGAGCTGTTTTTTACAAAGTGCCTTGCTGTGGATTTTGGCCTCTAGCTCTGCCGGCACATGGGGAATGCTAGCAAACCTGCACATTTTTGAAAACTAGACACCTAGGGGAATCCAACATGAGGTGACTTGTGGGGCTCTGACCAGGTTCTGTTACCCAGAATCCTTTGCAAACCTCAAAATTTGTCCAAAAAACACTTTTTCCTCACCTTTCGGTGACAGAATGTTCTGAAATCTGAGAGTAGCTACAAATGTCCTTCCACACAGCGTTCTCCCAAGCCTCCCAATAAAAATGGTACCTCACTTGTGTGGCTAGGCCTAGCGCCCGCGACAGGAAATGCCCCAAAACACAACATGAACACATCACATTTTCACAAAGAAAACAGAGCTGTTTTTTACAAAGTGCCTAGCTGTTTATTTTGGCATCTAGCTCAGCCGGCACCTGGGGCAACCTAGAAAACCTGCACATTTTGAAAAACTAGACAGCTAGGGGAATCCAGGATGGGGTGACTTGTGGGGCTCTAACCAGGTTCTGATACCCAGAATCCTTTGCGAACTTCAAAAATTGGCCAAAAAAAACACTTTTTCCTCTCATTTTGGTGACAGAAAGTTCTGTAATCTGAGAGGAGCCACAAGTTTCATTCCACCCAGCGTTCCCCTAATTCTACCGATAAAAATGGTACCTCACTTGTGTGGGTAGGCCTAACGTCCATGAATGAATTGCCCCAAAACACAATGTGGACACATCACTTTTTCACAAAGAAAACAGAGCTGTTTTTTACAAAGTGCTTAGCTGTGGATTTTGGCATCTAGCTCAACTGGCACCTGGGGCAACCTAGCAAACCTGCACATTTTTGAAAACTAGACACCTAGGGGAATCCAGGATGGGGTGACTTGTGGGGCTCTGACCAGGTTCTGTTACCCAGAATCCTTTGCGAACTTCAAAATTTGGCCCAAAAAAAAACTCTTTTTGCTCTCATTTTGGTGACAGAAAGTTCCGGAATCTGAGATGAGCCACAAATTTCCTTCCACCCAGCATTCCCCTAAGTCTCCCGATAAAAATGGTACCTCACTTTTGTGGGTAGGCATTTTGCCCATGACAGGAAATGCCCCAAAACACAATGTGGACACATCACATTTTCAGAAGGAAAACAGAGCTGTTTTTTTACAAAGTGCCTAGCTGTGGATTTTGGCCTCTAGCTCAGCCGGCAGCTGGGGAATCCTAGCAAACCTGCACATTTTTTAAAACTAGACACCTAGGGGAATCCAACATGAGGTGACTTGTGGGGCTCTGACCAGGTTCTGTTACCCAGAATCCTTTGAAAACCTCAAAATTTGGTCAAACAAACACTTTTTCCTCTCATTTCGGTGACAGAAGGTTCTTGAATCTCAGAGGAGCCACAAATGTCCTTCCACACAGCGTTCCCCCAAGTCTCCCGATACATAAATGGTACCTCACTTGTGTGGCTAGGCCTAGCACCCGTGGAAGGAAATGCCCCAAAACACAACATGGACACATCACATTTTCACAAAAAGACAGAGCTGTTTTTTACAAAGTGCCTAGCTGTGGATTTTGGCATCGAGCTCAACTGGCACCTGGAGAACCTAGCAATCCTGCGCATTTTTAAAAACTAGATACCCAGGGAAATCCAAGATGGGGGGACTTGTGGGTGTCTGACCATAATTCTGTGACCCAGAATCCTTTGCAAACCTCGACATTTGGCCAAAAAAACACTTTTTCCTCTCATTCAGGTGACAGAATATTCTGGAATCTGAGAGGAGCCACAAATGTCCTTCCACACATCCTTCCCCCACTTCTCCCGATAAAAACGGTACCTCACTTTTGTGGCTAGGCCTAGCGCCCGCGACAGGAAATGGATTTTGGACTCTAGCTCAGCCGGCGCCTGGGGCAACCTAGCAAACCAGCACATTTTTGAAAACTAGACACCTAGGGGAATCCAGGATGGGGTGACTTGCGGGGCTCTGAACAGGTTCTGTTACCCAGAATCCTTTGCAAATCTAAAAATTGGGCCAAAAAAACACCTTTTCCTCAAATTTCGGTGACAGAATGTTCTGGAATCTGAGAGCAGCCACAAATGCCCTTCCACACAGCGTTCCCCCAAAACTCCCGATACATAAATGGTACCTCACTTGAGTGGCTAGGCATAGCGCCTACGACAGGAAATGCCCCAAAACACAATGTGGACACATCCCATTTTCACAAAGAAAACAGAGCTGTTTTTTATAAAGTGCCTAGCTGTGGATTTTGGCCTCTAGCTCAGCCGGCACCTAGGCCAACCCAGCAAACCTGAACATTTTTGAAAACTAGACACCTAGGGGAATCCAGGATGGGGTGACTTGTGGGGCTCTGAACAGGTTCTGTTACCCAGAATCCTTTGCAAATCTAAAAATTGGGCCAAAAAAACACTTTTTCCTCACATTTCGGTGACAGAATGTTCTGGAATCTGAGAGAAGCCACAAATGTCCTTCCACACAGCGTTCCCCCAAAACTCCCGATACATAAATGGTACCTCACTTGAGTGGCTAGGCCTAGCGCCCGCGACAGGAAATGCCCCAAAACACAATGTGGACACATCCCATTTTCACAAAGAAAACAGCTGTTTTTTACAATGTGCCTAGCTGTGGATTTTGTCCTCTAGCTCAGCCGGCACCTGTGAAAACCCAGCAAACCTGAACATGTTTTAAAACTAGACACCTAGGGGAATCCAGGATGGGGTGACTTGTGGGGCTCTGACCAGGTTCTGTTACCCAGAATCCTTTGCGAACTTCAAAATTTGGCCAAAAAAACACTTTTTCCTCTCATTTCGGTGACAGAATGTTCTGGGAGCTACAAATGTCCTTCCACACAGCGTTCCCCTAAGTCTCCCGATAAAAATGGTACCTCACTTGTGTGGGTAGGGCTAGCGCCCATGAAAGGAAATGCCCCAAAACACAATGTGGACACATCACATTTTCACAAAGAAAACAGAGCTGTTTTTTACAAAGTGCCTAGCTGTGGATTTTGGCGTCTAGCTCAGCCGTCACCTGGGGCAACCCAGCAAACCTGAACATTTTTGAAAACTAGACACCTAGGGAAATCCAGCATGGGGTTACTTGTGGGCCTCTGACCAGGTTCTGTTACCCAGAATCCTTTGCGAACTTCAAAATTGGGCCCAAAAAAAACTTTTTCCTCACATTTCGGTGACAGAATGTTCTGGGAGCCACAAATGTCCTTCCACGCAGCGTTCACCTAAGTCTCCCTATAAAAATGGTACCTCACTTGTGTGGATAGGGCTAGCACCCATGAAAGAAAATGCCCCATAACACAATGTGAACACATAACATTTTCACAAAGAAAACAGAGCTGTTTTTTACAAAGTGCCTAGCTGTGGATTTTGGAAGTCTAGCTCAGCCGGCGCATGGGGCAACCTAGAAAATTGTACATTTTTGAAAACTAGACACCTAGGGGAATCCAGGATGGGGTAACTTGTGGGGCTCTGGCCAGGTTCTGGTACCCAGAATCCTTTGCAAACCTCAAAATTTGGCCAAAAAACACTTTTTCATCCCATTTCGGTGACAGAATGTTCTGGAATCTGAGAGAAGCTACAAATGTCCTTCCACACAGCGTTCTCCCAAGCCTCCCAACAAAAATGGTACCTCACTTGTGTGGCTAGGCCTAGCGCCCGCGACAGGAAATGCCCCAAAACACAACATGGACACATCACATTTTCACAAAGAAAACAGAGCTGTTTTTTACAAAGTGCCTAGCTGTGTATTTTGGCATCTAGCTCAGCCGGTACCTGGGGCAACCTAGCAAACCTGCACATTTTGAAAAACTAGACAGCTAGGGAAATCCAGGATGGGGTGACTTGTGGGGCTCTGACCAGGTTCTGATACCGAGAATCCTTTGCGAACTTCAAAAATTGGCCAAAAAATACTTTTTCCTCTCATTTTGGTGACAGAAAGTTCTGGAATCTGAGAGGAGCCACAAGTTTCATTCCACCCAGCGTTCCCCTAATTCTCCCGATAAAAATGGTACCTCACTTGTGTGGGTAGGCCTAACGTCCATGAATGAATTGCCCCAAAACACAATGTGGACACATCACTTTTTCACAAAGAAAACAGAGTTGTTTTTTACAAAGTGCTTAGCTGTGGATTTTGGCATCTAGCTCAGCCTGTACCTGGGGCAACCTAGCAAACCTGCACATTTTGAAAAACTAGACAGTGAGGGGAATCCAGGATGGGGTGACTTGTGGGGCTCTGACCAGGTTCTGTTACCCAGAATCCTTTGTGAACTTCAAAAATTGGCCAAAAAAAAACTTTTTCCTCTCATTTTGGTGACAGAAAGTTCTGGAATCTGAGAGGAGCCACAAGTTTCATTCCACCCAGCGTTCCCCTAAGTCTCCCGATCAAATTGGTACCTCACTTGTGTGACTAGGCCTAGCGTCCGCAACAGGAAATGCCCCAAAACACAATGTGGACACATCACATTTTCACAAAGAAAACAGAGCTGTTTTTTACAAAGGGCCTAGCTGTGGATTTTGGCCTCTAGCTCAACCGGCGCCTGGGGCAACCTAGCAATTCTGCACATTTTTGAAAACTAGACACCTAGGGGAATCCAGGATGGGGTGACTTGTGGGGCTCTGACCAGGTTCTGTTAGCCAGAATCCTTTGTGAACTTCACAATTTGGCAAAAAAAAAAACTATTTTTGCTCTCATTTTGGTGACAGAATGTTCTGGAATCTGAGAGGAGCCTCAAATGTCCTTCTACACATCCTTCCCCCAAGTCTCCCGATAAAAATGCTACCTCACTTGTGTGATTAGGTCTAGCGCCCGCAACAGGAAATGCCCCAAAACACAACATGGACACATCACTTTTTCACAAAGAAAACAGAGCTGTTTTTTACAAAGTGCCTAGCTGTGGATTTTCGCCCCTCTAGCTGAGCCGGCACCTGGGGCAACCCAGCAAACCTGAACATTTTTTAAAACTAGACACCTAGGGAAATGCAGGATGGGGTGACTTGTGAGGCTTTGACCAGGTTCTGTTACCCAGAATCCTTTGCGAACTTTAAAATTGGGCCAAAAAAACACTTTTTCCTCACATTTCGGTGACAGAATGTTCTGGGAGCCACAAATGTCCTTCCACACAGCGTTCCCCTAAGTCTCCCTATAAAAATGGTACCTCACTTGTGTGGGTAGGGCTAGCACCCATGAAAGAAAATGCCCCAAAACACAATGGGAACACATAACATTTTCACAAAGAAAACAGAGCTATTTTTTACAAAGTGCCTTGCTGTGGATTTTGGCCTTTAGCTCTGCCGGCACCTGGGGAATGCCAGCAAACCTGCACATTTTTGAAAACTAGACACCTAGGGGAATCCAACATGAGGTGACTTGTGGGGCTCTGACCAGGTTCTGTTACCCAGAATCCTTTGAAAACCTCAAAATTTGGCCAAAAAACACTTTTTCCTCACATTTCGGTGACAGAATGTTCTGGAATCTGAGAGAAGCTACATATGTCCTTCCACACAGCGTTCTCCCAAGCCTCCCAATAAAAATGGTATCTCACTTGTGTGGCTAGGCCTAGCGCCCGCGACAGGAAATGCCCCAAAACACAACATGGACACATCACATTTTCACAAAGAAAACAGAGCTGTTTTTTACAAAGTGCCTAGCTGTGTATTTTGGCATCTAGCTCAGCCGGCACCTGGGGCAACCTAGCAAACCTGCACATTTTGAAAAACTAGACAGCTAGGGGAATCCAGGATGGGGTGACTTGTGGGGCTCTGACCAGGTTCTGATACCCAGAATCCTTTGCGAACTTCAAAAATTGGCCAAAAAAAAACATTTTTCCTCTCATTTTGGTGGCAGAAAGTTCTGGATACTGAGAGGAGCCACAAGTTTCATTCCACCCAGCGTTCCCCTAACTCTCCCGATAAAAATGGTACTTCACTTGTGTGGGTAGGCCTAAAGTCCATGAATGAATTGCCCCAAAACACAATGTGGACACATCACTTTTTCACTAAGAAAACAGAGCTGTTTTTTACAAAGTGCTTAGCTGTGGATTTTGGCATCTAGCTAAACTGGCACCCGGGGCAACCTAGCAAACCTGCACATTTTTGAAAACTAGACAGTGAGGGGAATCCAGGATGGGGTGACTTGTGGGGCTCTGACCAGGTTCTGTTACCCAGAATCCTTTGCGAACTTCAAAATTGGGCCAAAAAAAACCCTTTTTCCTCACATTTCGGTGACAGAATGTTCTGGGAGCCACAAATGTCCTTCCACACAGCGTTCCCCTAAGTCTCCCTATAAAAATGGTACCTCACTTGTGTGGGTAGGGCTAGCACCCATGAAAGAAAATGCCCCAAAACACAATGGGAACACATAACATTTTCACAAAGAAAACAGAGCTATTTTTTACAAAGTGCCTTGCTGTGGATTTTGGCCTTTAGCTCTGCCGGCACCTGGGGAATGCCAGCAAACCTGCACATTTTTGAAAACTAGACACCTAGGGGAATCCAACATGAGGTGACTTGTGGGGCTCTGACCAGGTTCTGTTACCCAGAATCCTTTGAAAACCTCAAAATTTGGCCAAAAAACACTTTTTCCTCACATTTCGGTGACAGAATGTTCTGGAATCTGAGAGAAGCTACATATGTCCTTCCACACAGCGTTCTCCCAAGCCTCCCAATAAAAATGGTATCTCACTTGTGTGGCTAGGCCTAGCGCCCGCGACAGGAAATGCCCCAAAACACAACATGGACACATCACATTTTCACAAAGAAAACAGAGCTGTTTTTTACAAAGTGCCTAGCTGTGTATTTTGGCATCTAGCTCAGCCGGCACCTGGGGCAACCTAGCAAACCTGCACATTTTGAAAAACTAGACAGCTAGGGGAATCCAGGATGGGGTGACTTGTGGGGCTCTGACCAGGTTCTGATACCCAGAATCCTTTGCGAACTTCAAAAATTGGCCAAAAAAAAACATTTTTCCTCTCATTTTGGTGGCAGAAAGTTCTGGATACTGAGAGGAGCCACAAGTTTCATTCCACCCAGCGTTCCCCTAACTCTCCCGATAAAAATGGTACTTCACTTGTGTGGGTAGGCCTAAAGTCCATGAATGAATTGCCCCAAAACACAATGTGGACACATCACTTTTTCACAAAGAAAACAGAGCTGTTTTTTACAAAGTGCTTAGCTGTGGATTTTGGCATCTAGCTAAACTGGCACCCGGGGCAACCTAGCAAACCTGCAAATTTTTGAAAACTAGACAGTGAGGGGAATCCAGGATGGGGTGACTTGTGGGGCTCTGACCAAGTTCTGTTACCCAGAATCCTTTGCGAACTTCACAATTTGGCCAAAAAAAAAAACTCTTTTTGCTCTCATTTTGGTGACAGAATGTTCTGGAATCTGAGAGGAGCCTCAAATGTCCTTCTACACATCCTTCCCCCAAGTCTCCCGATAAATATGCTACCTCACTTGTGTGATTAGGTCTAGCGCCCGCAACAGGAAATGCCCCAAAACACAATGTGGACAGATCCCATTTTCACTAAGATAACAGAGCTGTTTTTTTACAAAGTGCCTAGCTGTGGATTTTGGCCTCTAGCTCAGCCTGGGGCAACCTAGCAAACCTGCACATTTTTGAAAACTAGACACCTAGGGGAATCCAGGATGGGGTGACTTGTGAGGGTCTGACCAGATTCTGTTACCCAGAATCCTTTGCAAACCTCAAAATTTGGCAAAAAAAACACCTTTTCCTCTCATTTAGGTGACAGAATGTTCTGGAATCTGAGAGGAGCCACAAATGTCCTTCCACACAACTTTCCCCCAAGTCTCCCGATACAAATGGTACCTCACATGTGTGGCTAGGCCTAGCGCCCACGACAGGAAATGCCCCAAAACACAATGTGGATACATCACATTTTCACAAAGAAAACAGCTGTTTTTTTACAAAGTGCCTAGCTGTGGATTTTGGCGTCTAGCTCAGCCGGCACCTGGGGAATCCTAGCAAACCTGAACATTTTTGAAAACTAGACACCTAGGGGAATCCAACATGAGGTCACTTGTGGGGCTCTGACCAGGTTCTGTTACCCAGAATCCTTTGCAAACCTCAACATTTGGCCAAAAAAAACACTTTTTCCTCACATTTTGGTGACAGAATGTTCTGGAATCTGAGAGAACCCACAAATGTCCTTCCACACAGCCTTCCCCCAAGTCTCCCGAAAAAAATGGTACCTCACTTGTGTGGCTAGGCCTAGCGTCCGTGACAGGAAATGCCCCAAAACACAACGTGGACATATCACTTTTTTCACAAAGAAAACAGAGCTGTTTTTTACAAAGTGCTTAGCTGTGGATTGTGGCATCTAGCTCAACTGGCACCTGGGGAAATCTAGCAAACCTGCACAGTTTTAAAAACTATATACCTAGGGGAATCCAAGATGGGGTGACTTGTGGGGGTGTGACCAGATTCTGTTACCCAGAATCCTTTGCAAACCTCGACATTTGGCCAAAAAAACACTTTTTCCTCTCATTTGGGTGACAGAAGGATCTGGAAATTGAGAGGAGCCACACATTGCCTTCCACCCAGCGTTCCACTAAGTCTCCCGATAAATATGGTACCTCACTTGTGTGGGTAGGCCCAGCGCATATGAAAGGAAATGCCCCAAAACACAATGTGGACACATCACATTTTCACAAAGAAAACAGAGATGTTTTTTACAAAGTGCCTAGCTGTGGATTTTGGTGTCTAGCTCAGCCGGCACCTGGGGAATCCTAGCAAACCTGTACATTTTTGAAAACTAGACACCTAGGGGAATCCAACATGAGGTGACTTGTGGGGGTCTGACCAGATTCTGTTACCCAGAATCCTTTGCAAACCTCACAATGTGGGGGAAAAAAACATTTTTTCCTCTCACTTAGGTGACAGAATGTTCTGGAATCTGAGAGGAGCCACAAATGTTCTTCCACAAATCCTTCCCCCAAGTCTCCCGATAACAATGGTACCTCACTTGTGTGGCTAGGCCTAGCGCCCGCAACAGGAAATGCCCCAAAACACAATGTTAATGCATCCCATTTTCACAAAGAAAACAGAGCTGTTTTTTACAAAGTGCCTGGCTGTGGATTTTGGGCTCTAGCTCAGCCGACACCTGGGGCAACCCAGCAAACCTGAACATTTTTTTAAACTAGACACCCAGGGAAATCCAGGATGGGGTTACTTGTGGGGCTCTGACCAGGTTCTGTTACCCAGAATCCTTTGCGAACTTCGATTTATTTTCCAAAAAATCACTTTTTCCCTCTCATTTTGGTCATAGAAAGTTCTGGAATCTGAGAGGAGCCACAAATTTCCTTCCACACAGAATACCGCTAAGTCTCCTGATAACAATGGTACCTCACTTGTTTGGCTAGGCCTAGCGCCCACGACAGGAAATGCCCCAAAACACAATGTGGACACATCCCATTTTCACAAAGAAAACAGAGCTGTTTTTTACAAAGTGCCTAAAAACTAGACACCTAGGGAAATCCAGGATGGGGTAACTTGTGGGGCTCTGACCAGGTTCTGTTACCCAGAATCCTTTGCGAACTTCAAAATTTGGCCAAAAAAACACTTTTTCCTCTCATTTTGGTCACAGAAAGTCCTGGAATCTGAGAGGAGCCACACATTTCCTTCCACACAGCGTTCCCCTAAGTCTCCCTATAAAAATGGTACCTCACTTGTGTGGCTAGGCCTAGCACCCATGAAAGCAAATGCCCCGAAACACAATGTGGACACATCCCATTTTCACAAAGAAAACAAAGCTGTTTTTTACAAAGTGCCTTGCTGTGGATTTTGGCCTCTAGCTCTGCCGGCACCTGGGGAATCCTAGCAAACCTGTAAATTTTTGAAAACTAGACACCTAGGGGAATCCAACATGAGATGACTTGTGGGGCTCTGACCAGGTTCTGTTACCCAGAATCCTTTGAAAATCTCAAAAGTTGGCCAAAAAAACAATTTTTCCTCACATTTCGGTGACAGAATGTTCTGGAATCTGAGAGAAACCACAAATGTCCTTCCACACATTGTTTCCCCATGTCTCCCGAAAAAAATGGTACCTCACTTGTGTGGCTAGGCGTAGCGCCCGCGACAGGAAATGCCCCAAAACACAATGTGGACACATCCCGTTTTCACAAAGAAAACAGAGCTGTTTTTTACAAAGTGCCTAGCTGTGGATTTTGGCCTAGCTGAGCCGGCACCTGGGGCAACCCAGCAAACCTGAACATTTTTGAAAAATAGACACCTAGGGAAATCCAGGATGGGGTGACTTGTGGGGCTTTGACCAGGTTCTGTTACCCAGAATCCTTTGCGAACTTCAAAATTTGGCCAAAAAAACACCTTTTCCTCTAATTTTGGGCACAGAAAGTTCTGGAATCTGAGAGGAGCAGGAAATTTCCTTCCACACAGCGTTCCCCCAAGTCTCCCGAAAAAAATAGTTCCTCACTTGAGTGGGTAGGGCTAGCGCCTATGGAAGGAAATGCCCCCAAAACACAATGTGGACACATCACATTTTCACAAAGAAAACAGAGCTGTTTTTTACAAAGTGCCTAGATGTGGATTTCGGCCTCTAGCTCTGCCGGCACCTGGGGAATCCTAGCAAACATGAACATTTTTGAAAACTAGACACCTAGGGGAATCCAACATGAGGTGACTTGTGGGGCTCTGACCAGGTTCTGTTACCCAGAATCCTTTGCAAACCTCAGAATTTGGCAAAAAAAGCACTTTTTCCTCTCATTTAGGTGACAGAATGTTCTGGAATCTGAGAGGAGCCACAAATGTCCTTCCACACATCCTTCCCCCTAGTCTCCCGATAAAAATGCCACCTCACTTGTGTGATTAGGTCTAGCGGCCGCAACAGGAAATGCCCCCAAAACACAATGTGGACACATCCCATTTTCACAAAGATAACAGAGCTGTTTTTTTACAAAGTGCCTAGCTGTGGATGTTGGCCTCTAGCTCAGACTGGGGAAACCCAGCAAACCTGCACATTTTTGAAAACTAGACACCTAGGGGAATCCAGGATGAGGTGACTTGTGAGGGTCTGACCAGATTCTGTTACCCAGAATCCTTTGCAAACCTCAAAAGTTGGCGAAAAAAAACACCTTTTCCTCTCATTTAGGTGACAGAATGTTCTGGAATCTGAGAGGAGCCACAACTGTCCTTCCACACAGCGTTCTCCCAAGCATCCCAATAAAAATGGTACCTCACTTGTGTGGCTAGGCCTAGCGCCCGCGACAGGAAATGCCCCAAAACACAACATGGACACATCACTTTTTCACTAAGAAAACAGAGCTGTTTTTCACAAAGTGCCTAGCTGTGGATTTTGGCCTCTAGCTGAGCTGGCACCTGGGGCAACCCAGCAAACCTGAACATTTTTGAAAACTTGACACCTAGGGAAATCCAGGATGGGGTGACTTGTGGGGCTTTGACCAGGTTCTGTTACCCAGAATCCTTTGCAAACCTCAAAATTTGGCCAAAAAAACTTTTTCCTCACATTTTGGTGCCAGAATGTTCTGCAATCTGAGAGAAGCTACAAATGTCCTTCCACACAGCGTTCTCCCAATCCTCCCAATGAAAATGGTACCTCACTTGTGTGGCTAGGCCTGGCGCCCGCGACAGGAAATGCCCCAAAACACAACATGGACACATCACTTTTTCACAACAAAAAAACAGAGCTGTTTTTACAAAGTGCTTAGCTGTGGATTTTGGCAATTAGCTCAACTGGCACATGGGGACATCTAGCAAACCTGCACAGTTTTAAAAACTAGATACCTGGGGGAATCCAAGATGGGGTGACTTGTGGGGGTCTCACCAGATTCTGTTACCCAGAATCCTTTGCAAACCTCAGAATTTGGCAAAAAAAACACTTTTTTCTCTTATTTAGGTGACAGAATGTTCTGGAATCTGAGAGGAGCCACAAATGTCCTTCCACACATCCTTCCCCCAAGTCTCCCGATAAAAATGCTACCTCACTTGTGTGATTAGGTCTAGCGCCCGCAACAGGAAATGCCCCAAAACACAATGTGGATACATCCCATTTTCACAAAGATAATAGAGCTGTTTTTTTACAAAGTGCCTAGCTTTGGATTTTGGCCTCTAGCTCATTCTGGGGCAACCTAGCAAACCTGCACATTTTTGAAAACTAGACACCTAGGGGAATCCAGGATGGGGTGACTTGTGAGGGTCTGACCAGATTCTGTTACCCAAATCCTTTGCAAACCTCAAAATTTGGTGAAAAAAAACAACTTTTCCTCTCATTTGTGTGACAGAATGTTCTGGAATCTGAGAGGAGCCACAAATGTCCTTCCACACAGCTTTCCCCCAAGTCTCCCAATGCAAATGGTAACTCACATGTGTGGCTAGGCCTAGCGCCCGCGACAGGAAATGCCCCAAAACTCAATGTGAACACATCCCATTTTCACAAAGAAAACAGAGCTGTTTTTTACAAAGTGCTTAGCTGTGGATTTTGGCATCTAGCTCAAGTGGCACCTGGGTAAATCTAGCAAACCTGCACAGTTTTAAAAACTAGATACCTAGGGGAATCCAAGATGGGGTGACTTGTGGGGGTGTGACCAGATTCTGTTACCCAGAATCCTTTGCAAACCTCGACATTTGGCCAAAAAAACACTTTTTCCTCTCATTTCAGTGACAGAAGGATCTGGAAATTGAGAGGAGCCACACATTTCCTTCCACCCAGCGTTCCGCTAAGTCTCCCGATAAAAATGGTACCTGACTTGTGTGGGTAGGCCTAGCGCATATGAAAGGAAATGCCCCAAAACACAATGTGGACACATCACATTTTCACAAAGAAAACAGAGCTGTTTTTTGCAAAGTGCCTAGCTGTGGATTTTGGCATCTAGCTCAGCCGGCACCTGGGGAATCCTAGCAAACCTGAACATTTTTGAAAACTAGACACCTAGGGGAATCCAACATGAGGTGACTTGTGTGGGTCTGACCACATTCTGTTATCAAGAATCCTTTGCAAACCTCAAAATTTGGGGAAAAAAAAACACTTTTTCCACTCACTTAGGTGACAGAATGTTCTGGAATCTGAGAGGAGCCACAAATGTCCTTCCACACATCCTTCCCCCAAGTCTCCTGAAAACAATGGTACCTCACTTGTGTGGCTAGGCCTAGCGCCCGCAACAGGAAATGCCCCAAAACACAATGTGGACATATCCCATTTTCACAAAGAAAACAGAGCTGTTTTTTACAAAGTGCCTAGCTATGGATTTTGGCCTCTAGCTCAGCCGGCACCTGGTGCAACCCAGCAAACCTGAACATTTTTTAAAACTAGACACCTAGGGAAATCCAGGATGGGGTGACTTGTGGGGCTCTGACCAGGTTCTGTTACCCAGAATCCTTTGCGAACCTCAAAATTTGGCCAAAAAAATACTTTTTCCTCTCATTTTGGTCACAGAAAGTTCTGGAATCTGAGAGGAACCACAAATTTCCTTCCACACAGCATTCCCCTAAGTCTCCCTATAAAAATGGTACCTCACTTGTGTGGGTAGGGGTAGCACCCATGAAAGCAAATGCCCCAAAACACAATGTGGACACATGCCATTTTCACAAAGAAAACAGATCTGTTTTTTACAAAGTGCCTAGGTGTGGATTTTGGAAGTCTAGCTCAGCCGGCGCATGGGGCAACCTAGCAAACCTGCACATTTTTTAAAACTAGACACCTAGGGGAATCCAGGATGGGTCGACTTGTGGGGCTCTGGCCAGGTTCTGTTACCCAAAATCCTTTCGAACTTTAAAATTTGGCCAAAAAAATCACTTTTCCCTCTCATTTTCGTGACAGAAAGTTTCAGAATCTGAGAGGAGCCATAAATTTCCTTCCACACAGCGTTCCCCTAAGTCTCCCAATAAAAATGGTACATCACTTGTGTGGGTAGGCCTTGCACCCATGAAAGGAAATGCCCCAAAACACAATGTGAACACATCACATTTTCACAAAGAAAACAGAGCTATTTTTTACAAAGTGCCTTGCTGTGGATTGTGGCCTCTAGCTCTGCCGGCACCTGGGGAATCCTAGCAAACCTGCACATTTTTGAAAACTAGACACCTAGGGAAATCCAGGATGGGGTGACTTGTTGGGCTTTGACCAGGTTCTGTTACCCAGAATCCTTTGCGAACTTCAAAATTTGGCCAAAAAAAAACATTTTTCCTCTCATTTCGGTGACAGAAAGTTCTGGAATCTTAGAGGAGCCACACATTTCCTTCTACCCAGTGTTTCCCCAAGTCTCCCAATAAAAGTGGTACGTCACTTGAGTGGGTAGGCGTAGTGCCGGCGAATGGAATTCCCCAAAACACAATGTGGACACATCACATTTTCACAAAGTAAACAGAGCAGTTTTTTACAAAGTGCCTAGCTGTGGATTTTGACCTTTAGCTCAGCCGGCATCTGGGGAAACCTAGCAAACCTGCAGTTTTTTTTTAAATAGACACCTAGGGGAATCCAACATGGGGAGACTTGCGGGGGTCTGACAAGGTTCTGTTACCCAGAATCGTTTGCAAACCTCAATATTTGGCCAAAAATACTTTTTCCTCTCATTTCGGTGACAGAAAGTTCTGGAATCTAAGAGGAGCCACAAATTTCCTTCCACCCAGTGTTTCCCCAAGTCTCCCAATATAAGTGGTACCTCACTTGTGTAGGTAGGCCTAGCGCCCGCGAAAGGAAATGCCCCAAAACACAACGTGGACACATCACATTTTTTAAAAGAAAACAGTGCTGTTTTTTACAAAATGCCTAGCTGTGGATTTTGGCCCCTACCTCAGCCGGCACCTGGGGAATTCTAGCAAACCTGCAATTTTTTTTAAAGTAGACACCTAGGGGAATTCAATATGCGGTGACTTCTGTAGCTCTGAACAAGTTCTGTTACCAAGAATCCTTTGCAAACCTCAAAGTTTGGCCAAAAAAACAGTTTTTCCTCTCATTTCAGTGACAGAATCCAAGAGGAGCCACAAATTTCCTTCCACCCATTGTTTCCCGAAGTCTCCCAATAAAAGTGGTACCTCACTTGTGTGTATAGGCCCAGCGCCCGCAAAAGGAAATGCCCCAAAACACAACATGGACACATCACTTTTTCACAAAGAAAACAAAGCTGCCTGGCTGTTGATTTTGGCCTCTACATCAGGCGTCAAATGGGGAAACCTAGTAAACCTCTGCATTTTTTAAAACTAGACAGCTAGGGGAATCTAGGATGGAGTGACTTGTGGGGCTCTGACCAGGTTCTGTTACCCAGAATCCTTTGCGAACTTCAAAATGTGGTCACAAAAACACTTTTTCTTCTCATTCTGGCGACAGAAAGTTCTTGAATCTGAGAGGAGCAACAAATGTCCTTCCATCCAGAATTCCCCCAAGTCTCCCGATAAAAATGGTACCTCACTTGTGTGGGAAGGATTAGCACCCACGAAAGGAAATGCCCCAAAAACACAATGTGGACACATTACATTTTCACAAAGAAAATAGAGCTGTTTTTTACAAAGTGCCTAGCTGTGGATTTTGGCCTCTAGTTCAGCCGGCACCTGGGGAATCCTAGCAAACCTGCACAATTTTGAAAACTAGACACCTAGGGGAATCCAAGACGGGGAACTTGTGGGGCTCTGACAGGTTCTGTTACCCAGAATGCTATGCAAACCTCAAAATTTGGCCAAATAAACACTTTTTCCTCTCGTTTCGATGACAGAAAGTTGTGAAATCTGAGAGGTGCCACAGATTTGCTTCCACCCAGCGTTCCCCCAAGTCTCCCGATAAAAATGGTACCTCACATGTGTGGGTAGGCCTTACGCCCGCGAAAGGGAATGCCCCAAAGCACAACGTGGACACACCACATTTTCAAAAAGAAAACAGAGATGCTTTTTTACAAAGTGCCTAGCTGTGGATTTTGGTCTCTAGCTCAGTCAGCATCTGGGGAAACCTAGCAAAACTGCGCACTTTTCAAAACTAGACACCTAGGGAAATCCAAGATGGGGTGACTTGTGGGGCTCTGACCAGGTTCTGTTACCCAGAATCCTTTGCAAACCTCAAAAATTAGCCCAAAAAACACTTTTTCCTCTCATTTCAGTGACAGAAAGTTCTGGAATCTGAGAGGAGCCACAGATTTCCTTCTACCCAGAGTCCCCCCAAGTCTCCTAAGAAAAATGGTACCTCACTTGTGTGGTTAGGCCTAGCGCCCGCAAAAGAAAATGCCCCAAAACACAACGTGGACACATCACATTTTCACAAAGAAAACAGAGCTGTTTTTTACAAAGTGCACGGCTGTGGATTTGGGTCTCTAGCTCAGCCAGCATCTGGGGAAACCTAGCAAACCTGCACATTTTTGACAACTAGACACATAGGGGAATTCAAGATGTGGTGACTTGTGGGGCTCGGATCAGGTTCTGTTACCCAGGATCCTTTGCAAACCTCAATAATTGGCCCAAAATCATTTTTATCTCTCATTTCGGTGACAGAAAGTTCTGGAATCTGAGAGGAGCCACAGATTTCCTTCCACCCAGCGTTCCCCCAAGTCTCCTAATAAAAGTAGTACCTCACTTGTTTAGGTAGGCCTAGCGCCCGCAAAAGGAAATGCCCCAAAACACAACGTAGACACAATACATTTTCACAAAGAAAACAGAGCTGTTTTTTACAAAGTGCCTAGCTGTGGATTTTGGCCTCTAGCTCAGCCGACACCTGGGGAAACCTAGCAAACATGCACATTTTTTAAAACTAGACACGTAGAGGAAACCAGGATGGGGTGAGTTGTGGGCCTCTGACCAGGTTCTGTTACCCAGAATCCTTTGTGAACTTCAAAATGTGGTCAAAAAAACACTTTTTCTTCTCATTTTGGTGACAGAAAGTTGTGGAATCTGAGAGGAGCCACAAATTTACTTCCATCCAGGGTTCCCCCAAGTCTCCCGAAAAAATGGTACCTCACTTGTGTGGGTAGGCCTAGCGCCCAAGAAAGGAAATGCCCAAAACACACATTTTCACAAAGAAAAGAGAGCTGTTTTTTACACAGTGCCTAGCTGTGGATTTCGGCCTCTAGCTCAGCCGGCATCTGGGGAATCCTAGCAAACCTGCACATTTTTGAAAACTAGACACCTAGGAGAATCCAAGATGGGGTGACTTGTGGGGCTCGGACCAAGAAAGTTCTGGAATCTGAGAGGAGCCACAAATTTCCTTCCATGTAGCGTTCCCCCAAGTCTCCCGATAAAAATGATACCTCATTTGTGTGAGTAGTCCTGGCGCCCGCAAAAGGAAATGCCCCAAAACACAACGTGGACACAATACATTTTCACAAAGAAAACAGCGCTGTTTTTTACAAAGTGCCTAGCTGTGGATTTTGGCCTCTAGCTCAGCCGGCACCTGGGGAAACGTAGCAAACCACCGCATTTTTGAAAACTAGACACCTAGGGGAATCCAAGATGGGGCACTTGTGGGGCTCTGACCAGGTTCTGTTACCCAGAATCCTTTGTGAACTTCAAAATTTGGCCAAAAAAACACTTTTTTCTCTAATTTCGGAGACAGAAAGATCTGGAATCTGAAACGAGCTACACATTTCCTTCCACCCAGTGTTTCCCCAAGTCTCCCCATAAAAATGGTACTTTGCTTGTGTTGGTAGGCCTAGCGCCCGCGAAAGGAAATGCCCCAAAACACAACGTGGACACATCACATTTTCACAAAGAAAACAGAGCTGTTTTTTACAGAGTGCCTAGCTGTGGATTTTTACTTCTAGCTCAGCCGGCAACTGGGGAAACCTAGCAAACACCGCAGTTCTGAAAACTAGACACCTAGGGGAATCCATGATGGGGCACTTGTGGGGCTCTGTCCAGGTTCTGTTACCCGGAATCCTATGCAAACCTCAAAATTTGACCAAAAATACACTTTTCCCTCTCGTTTCGGTGACAGAATGTTCTGGAATCTGTGAGGAGCCACAAATTTCCTTCCACCCAGTGTTCCCCCATGTCTCCCGATACAAATGGTACCTCACTTGTGTGAGTAGGCCTAGAGCCCAAGAAAGGAAATGCCCCAAAACACAACGTGGACCCATCACATTTTCACAAAGAAAACAAAGCTGCCTGGCTGTTGATTTTGGCCTCTACATCAGGCGTCAAATGGGGAAACCTAGTAAACCTCTGCATTTTTTAAAACTAGACAGCTAGGGGAATCTAGGATGGAGTGACTTGTGGGGCTCTGACCAGGTTCTGTTACCCAGAATCCTTTGCGAACTTCAAAATGTGGTCACAAAAACACTTTTTCTTCTCATTCTGGCGACAGAAAGTTCTGGAATCTGAGAGGAGCAACAAATGTCCTTCCATCCAGAATTCCCCCAAGTCTCCCGATAAAAATGGTACCTCACTTGTGTGGGAAGGATTAGCACCCACGAAAGGAAATGCCCCAAAAACACAATGTGGACACATTACATTTTCACAAAGAAAATAGAGCTGTTTTTTACAAAGTGCCTAGCTGTGGATTTTGGCCTCTAGTTCAGCCGGCACCTGGGGAATCCTAGCAAACCTGCACAATTTTGAAAACTAGACACCTAGGGGAATCCAAGACGGGGAACTTGTGGGGCTCTGACAGGTTCTGTTACCCAGAATGCTATGCAAACCTCAAAATTTGGCCAAATAAACACTTTTTCCTCTCGTTTCGATGACAGAAAGTTGTGAAATCTGAGAGGTGCCACAGATTTGCTTCCACCCAGCGTTCCCCCAAGTCGCCCGATAAAAATGGTACCTCACATGTGTGGGTAGGCCTTACGCCCGCGAAAGGGAATGCCCCAAAGCACAACGTGGACACACCACATTTTCAAAAAGAAAACAGAGATGCTTTTTTACAAAGTGCCTAGCTGTGGATTTTGGTCTCTAGCTCAGTCAGCATCTGGGGAAACCTAGCAAAACTGCGCACTTTTCAAAACTAGACACCTAGGGAAATCCAAGATGGGGTGACTTGTGGGGCTCTGACCAGGTTCTGTTACCCAGAATCCTATGCAAACCTCAAAAATTAGCCCAAAAAACACTTTTTCCTCTCATTTCAGTGACAGAAAGTTCTGGAATCTGAGAGGAGCCACAGATTTCCTTCTACCCAGAGTCCCCCCAAGTCTCCTAAGAAAAATGGTACCTCACTTGTGTGGTTAGGCCTAGCGCCCGCAAAAGAAAATGCCCCAAAACACAACGTGGACACATCACATTTTCACAAAGAAAACAGAGCTGTTTTTTACAAAGTGCACGGCTGTGGATTTGGGTCTCTAGCTCAGCCAGCATCTGGGGAAACCTAGCAAACCTGCACATTTTTGACAACTAGACACATAGGGGAATTCAAGATGTGGTGACTTGTGGGGCTCGGATCAGGTTCTGTTACCCAGGATCCTTTGCAAACCTCAATAATTGGCCCAAAATCATTTTTATCTCTCATTTCGGTGACAGAAAGTTCTGGAATCTGAGAGGAGCCACAGATTTCCTTCCACCCAGCGTTCCCCCAAGTCTCCTAATAAAAGTAGTACCTCACTTGTTTAGGTAGGCCTAGCGCCCGCAAAAGGAAATGCCCCAAAACACAACGTAGACACAATACATTTTCACAAAGAAAACAGAGCTGTTTTTTACAAAGTGCCTAGCTGTGGATTTTGGCCTCTAGCTCAGCCGACACCTGGGGAAACCTAGCAAACATGCACATTTTTTAAAACTAGACACGTAGAGGAAACCAGGATGGGGTGAGTTGTGGGCCTCTGACCAGGTTCTGTTACCCAGAATCCTTTGTGAACTTCAAAATGTGGTCAAAAAAACACTTTTTCTTCTCATTTTGGTGACAGAAAGTTGTGGAATCTGAGAGGAGCCACAAATTTACTTCCATCCAGGGTTCCCCCAAGTCTCCCGAAAAAATGGTACCTCACTTGTGTGGGTAGGCCTAGCGCCCAAGAAAGGAAATGCCCAAAACACACATTTTCACAAAGAAAAGAGAGCTGTTTTTTACACAGTGCCTAGCTGTGGATTTCGGCCTCTAGCTCAGCCGGCATCTGGGGAATCCTAGCAAACCTGCACATTTTTGAAAACTAGACACCTAGGAGAATCCAAGATGGGGTGACTTGTGGGGCTCGGACCAAGAAAGTTCTGGAATCTGAGAGGAGCCACAAATTTCCTTCCATGTAGCGTTCCCCCAAGTCTCCCGATAAAAATGATACCTCATTTGTGTGAGTAGTCCTGGCGCCCGCAAAAGGAAATGCCCCAAAACACAACGTGGACACAATACATTTTCACAAAGAAAACAGCGCTGTTTTTTACAAAGTGCCTAGCTGTGGATTTTGGCCTCTAGCTCAGCCGGCACCTGGGGAAACGTAGCAAACCACCGCATTTTTGAAAACTAGACACCTAGGGGAATCCAAGATGGGGCACTTGTGGGGCTCTGACCAGGTTCTGTTACCCAGAATCCTTTGTGAACTTCAAAATTTGGCCAAAAAAACACTTTTTTCTCTAATTTCGGAGACAGAAAGATCTGGAATCTGAAACGAGCTACACATTTCCTTCCACCCAGTGTTTCCCCAAGTCTCCCCATAAAAATGGTACTTTGCTTGTGTTGGTAGGCCTAGCGCCCGCGAAAGGAAATGCCCCAAAACACAACGTGGACACATCACATTTTCACAAAGAAAACAGAGCTGTTTTTTACAGAGTGCCTAGCTGTGGATTTTTACTTCTAGCTCAGCCGGCAACTGGGGAAACCTAGCAAACACCGCAGTTCTGAAAACTAGACACCTAGGGGAATCCATGATGGGGCACTTGTGGGGCTCTGTCCAGGTTCTGTTACCCGGAATCCTATGCAAACCTCAAAATTTGACCAAAAATACACTTTTCCCTCTCGTTTCGGTGACAGAATGTTCTGGAATCTGTGAGGAGCCACAAATTTCCTTCCACCCAGTGTTCCCCCATGTCTCCCGATACAAATGGTACCTCACTTGTGTGAGTAGGCCTAGAGCCCAAGAAAGGAAATGCCCCAAAACACAACGTGGACCCATCACATTTTCACAAAGAAAACAGAGCTGGTTTTTACAGAGTGCCTAGCTGTGGATTTTTGCTTCTAGCTCATCCGGCAACTGGGGAAACCTAGCAAACACCGCAGTTTTGAAAACTAGACACCTAGGGGAATCCATGATGGGGCACTTGTGGGGCTCTGTCCAGGTTCTGTTACCCAGAATCATTTGCAAACCTCAAAATTTGGCCCAAAAAAACACTTTTCCCTCTCGTTTCGGTGACAGACAGTTCTGGAATCTGAGAGGAGCCATAAATTTCCTTCTATCCAGCGTTCCCCCAAGTCTCCCGATACAAATGGTACCTCACTTGTGTGGGTAGGCCTATGCCCACGAAAGGAAATGCCCCAAAACACAGTGTGGACACATCACATTTTCACAAAGAAAACAGAGCTGTTTATTACAAAGTGCTTAGCTGTGGATTTTGGCCTCTAGCTCAGCCGGCATCTGGGGAAACCTAGCAAACCTGCACATTTTTGAAAACTAGACAGCTAGGAGAATCCAAGATGGGGTGACTTGTGGGGCTCTGACCAGGTTCTGTTACACAGAATCCTTAGCAAACCTCAAAAATTGGCCCAAAAAACACTTTTTCCTCTCATTTCGGTGACATAAAGTTCTGGAAATTGATAGGAGCCACAAAAGTCCTTCCACCCAGTGTTCCCCTAAGTCTCCCGACATAAATGGTACTTCGCTTGTGTTGGTAGGCCTAGCGCCCGTGAAAGGAAATGCCCCAAACACCAATGTGGACACATCACATATTCACAAAGAAAACAGAGCTGTTTTTTACAAAGTGCCTAGCTGTGGATTTTGGCCTCTATCCCAGCCGGCCCGGGGGGAAACCTAACAAACCTGCACGTTTTTGAAAACTAGACACCTAGGGGAATCTAGGATGGAGTGACTTGTGTGGCTCTGACCAGGTTCTCTTACCCAGAATAGTTTGCGAACCTCAAAATGTGGCCAAAAAAACACTTTTTCCTCTAATTTCGGTGACAGAAAGTTCTGGAGTCTGAGAGGAGCCACAAATTTCCTTCCACCCAGCGCTTCCCCAAGTCTCCTGATAAACATGGTACCTCACATGTGTGTGTAGGCCTAGCGCCCACAAAAGGAAATGCCCCAAAACACAATGTGGACACATCACATTTTCACAAGGAAAACAGAGCTGTTTTTTACAAAGTGCCTAGCTGTGGATTTTGGCCTCTAGCTCAGCCGGCACCTGGGGAAACCTAGCAAACCTGCACATTTTTTAAAACTAGACACCTAGGGAAATCCAACATGGGGTGACTTTTGGGGGTCTGAACAGGTTCTGTTACCCAGAATCCTTTGCAAACCTCAATATTTGGCCAAAAAAAAAACCTTTTTCCTCTCATTTCGGTGTCAGAAAGTTCTGGAATCTGAGAGGAGCCACAAATTTCCTTCCATCCAGCGTTCCCCCAAGTCTCCCGATACAAATGGTACCTCACTTGTGTGGGTAGGCCTAGCGCCCACTAAAGGAAATGCCCCAAAACACAACGTGGACACATCACATTTTCACAAAGAAAACAGAGCTGTTTTTTTACAAAGTGCCTAGCTGTGGATTTTGGACTCTAGCTCAGCCGTCATCTCAGGAAACCTAGCAAACCTGCACATTTTTGTAAACTAGACACCTAGGGGAATCCAAGATGGGGTGACTTGTGGGGCTCTGACAAGGTTCTGTTACACAGAATCCTTTGCAAACCTCAAAAATTGGCCCAAAAAACACTTTTACCTCTCATTTCGGTGACATAAAGTTCTGGAAATTGATAGGAGCCACAAAAGTCCTTCCACCCAGCGTTCCCCTAAGTCTCCCGACAAAAATGGTACTTCGCTTGTGTTGGTAGGCCTAGCGCCCGTGAAAGGAAATGCCCCAAACACCAATGTGGACACATCACATATTCACAAAGAAAACAGAGCTGTTTTTTACAAAGTGCCTAGCTGTGGATTTTGGCCTCTATCCCAGCCGGCCCCGGTGGAAACCTAACAAACCTGCACGTTTTTGAAAACTAAACACCTAGGGGAATCTAGGATAGAGTGACTTGTGGGGCTCTGACCAGGTTCTCTTACCCAGAATAGTTTGCGAACCTCATAATGTGGCCAAAAAAACACTTTTTCCTCTAATTTCGGTGACAGAAAGTTCTGGAGTCTGAGAGGAGCCACAAATTTCCTTCCACCCAGCGCTTCCCCAAGTCTCCTGATAAACATGGTACCTCACATGTGTGTGTAGGCCTAGCGCCCAGAAAAGGAAATGCCCCAAAACACAATGTGGACACATCACATTTTCACAAGGAAAACAGAGCTGTTTTTTACAAAGTGCCTAGCTGTGGATTTTGGCCTCTAGCTCAGCCGGCACCTGGGGAAACCTAGCAAATCTCCACATTTTTGAAAACTAGACACCTTGGGAAATCCAACATGGGGTGACTTGTGCGGGTCTGACCAGGTTCTGTTACACAGAATCCTTTGCAAACCTCAAAAAGTGGCCCAAAAAACACTTTTTCCTCTTATTTCGGTGACAGAAAGTTCTGGAATCTAAGAGGAACCACAAATGTCCTTCCACCCAGCGTTCCCCTAAGTCACCAGACAAAAATGGTACTTCGCTTGTGTTAGTAGGCCTAGCCCCCGTGAAAAGAAATGCCCCAAAACACAACGTAGACACATCACATATTCAAAAAAAAACAGAGCTGTTTTTTACAAAGTGCCTGGCTGTGGATTTTGGCCTCTAGCTCAGCCGGCACCTGGGGAAACCTAGCAAACCTGCACATTTGTGAAAACTAGACACCTAGGAGAATCCAGGATGCAGTAACTTGTGGGCCTCTGACCAGGTTCTGTTACCCAGAATCCTTTGCGAACTTCAAAATGCGGTCCAAAAAAACTTTTTTTCCCATTTTGGTGACTGAAAGATCTGGAATCTGAGAGGAGCCACAAATTTCCTTCAATGCAGCGTTCCCCCAAGTCTCCCGATAAAAATGGTACCTCATTTGTTTGGGTAGGCCTAGCGCCCACAAAAGGAAATGCCCCAAAACACAACGTGGACACATCACATTTTCACAAAGAAAACAGAGCTGTTTTTTACAGAGTGCCTAGCTGTGGATTTTTACTTCTAGCTCAGCCAGCAACTGGGGAAACCTAGCAAACACCGCAGTTCTGAAAACTAGACACCTAGGGGAATCCATGATGGGGCACTTGTGGGGCTCTGTCCAGGTTCTGTTACCCGGAATCCTATGCAAACCTCAAAATTTGACCAAAAATACTCTTTTCCCTCTCGTTTCGGTGACAGAATGTTCTGGAATCTGTGAGGAGCCACGAATTTCCTTCCACCCAGTGTTCCCCCATGTCTCCCGATACAAATGGTACCTCAATTGTGTGAGTAGGCCTAGAGCCCAAGAAAGGAAATGCCCCAAAACACAACGTGGACCCATCACATTTTCACAAAGAAAACAGAGCTGGTTTTTACAGAGTGCCTAGCTGTGGATTTTTGCTTCTAGCTCAGCCGGCAACTGGGGAAACCTAGCAAACACCGCAATTTTGAAAACTAGACACCTAGGGGAATCCATGATGGGGCACTTGTGGGGCTCTGTCCAGGTTCTGTTACCCAGAATCATTTGCAAACCTCAAAATTTGGCCCAAAAAAACACTTTTCCCTCTTGTTTCGGTGACAGACAGTTCTGGAATCTGAGAGGAGCCATAAATTTCCTTCTATCCAGCGTTCCCCCAAGTCTCCCGATACAAATGGTACCTCACTTGTGTGGGTAGGCCTATGCCCACGAAAGGAAATGCCCCAAAACACAACGTGGACACATCACATTTTCACAAAGAAAACAGAGCTGTTTTTTACAAAGTGCCTAGCTGTGGATTTTGGCCTGTAGCTCAGCCGGCATCTATGGAAACCTAGCAAACCTGCACATTTTTGAAAACTAGACAGCTAGGAGAATCCAAGATGGGGTGACTTGTGGGGCTCTGACCAGGTTCTATTACACAGAATCCTTAGCAAACCTCAAAAATTGGCCCAAAAAACACTTTTTCCTCTCATTTCGGTGACATAAAGTTCTGGAAATTGATAGGAGCCACAAAAGTCCTTCCACCCAGCGTTCCCCTAAGTCTCCCGACACAAATGGTACTTCGCTTGTGTTGGTAGGCCTAGCGCCCGTGAAAGGAAATGCCTCAAACACCAATGTGGACACATCACATATTCACAAAGAAAACAGAGCTGTTTTTTACAAAGTGCCTAGCTGTGGATTTTGGCCTCTATCCCAGCCGGCCCGGGGGGAAACCTAACAAACCTGCACGTTTTTGAAAACTAGACACCTAGGGGAATCTAGGATGGAGTGACTTGTGGGGCTCTGACCAGGTTCTCTTACCCAGAATAGTTTGCGAACCTCAAAATGTGGCCAAAAAAACACTTTTTCCTCTAATTTCGGTGACAGAAAGTTCTGGAGTCTGAGAGGAGCCACAAATTTCCTTCCACCCAGCGCTTCCCCAAGTCTCCTGATAAACATGGTACCTCACATGTGTGTGTAGGCCTAGCGCCCAGAAAAGGAAATGCCCCAAAACACAATGTGGACACATTACATTTTCACAAGGAAAACAGAGCTGTTTTTTACAAAGTGCCTAGCTGTGGATTTTGGCCTCTAGCACTGCCGGCACCTGGGGAAACCTAGCAAATCTCCACATTTTTGAAAACTAGACACCTTGGGAAATCCAACATGGGGTGACTTGTGCGGGTCTGACCAGGTTCTGTTACACAGAATCCTTTGCAAACCTGAAAAAGTGGCCCAAAAAACACTTTTTCCTCTTATTTCGGTGACAGAAAGTTCTGGAAATTGAGAGGAACCACAAATGTCCTTCCACCCAGCGTTCCCCTAAGTCTCCCGACAAAAATGGTACTTCACTTGTGTTAGTAGGCCTAGCCCCCGTGAAAGGAAATGCCCCAAAACACAACGTAGACACATCACATATTCACAAAGAAAACAGAGCTGTTTTTTACAAAGTGCCTGGCTGTGGATTTTGGCCTCTAGCTCAGCCGGCACCTGGGGAAACCTAGCAAACCTGCAAATTTCTTAAAACTAGACACCTAGGGAATCTAGGATGGGTTGACTTGTGGGGCTCTGAACAGGTTCTGTTACCCACAATAGTTTGCAAACCTCAAAATGTGGCCCAAAAAACACTTTTTCATCTCATTTCGGTGACATAAAGTTCTCCAATCCGAGAGAAGCCACAAATTTCCTTCCACCCAGAATTCCCCCAAGTCTCCTGATAAAAATGGCACCTCACTTGTGTGTGTAGGCCTAGCGCCCACGAAAGGAAATGCCCCCAAAACACAATGTGGACACATCACATTTTCACAAAGAAAACAGAGGTGTCTTTTACAAAGTGCCTAGCTGTGGATTTTGGCCTCTAGCTCAGCCGGCACCTGGGGAAACCTAGCAAACCTGCACATTTTTGAAAACTACACACCTAGGGAAATCCAACATGGGGTGACTTTTGGGGGTCTGAATAGGGTCTGATACCCAGAATCCTTTGCAAACCTCAATATTTGGCCAAAAAAAACCTTTTTCCTCTCATTTCGGTGTCAGAAAGTTCTGGAATCTGAGAGGAGCCACAAATTTCCTTCCATCCAGCGTTCCCCCAAGTCTCCCGATACAAATGGTACCTCACTTGTGTGGGTAGGCCTAGCGCCCACGAAAGGAAATGCCCCAAAACACAACGTGGACACATCACATTTTCACAAAGAAAACAGAGCTGTTTTTTTACAAAGTGCCTAGCTGTGGATTTTGGCCTCTAGCTCAGCCGGCATTTGGGGAAACCTAGCAAACCTGCACATTTTTGTGAACTAGACACCTAGGGGAATCCAAGATGGGGTGACTTGTGGGGCTCTGACCAGGTTCTGTTACACAGAATCCTTTGCAAACCTCAAAAATTGGCCCAAAAAAACACAATTTCCTCTCATTTGGGTGACAGAATGTTCTGGAATCCATGAGGAGCCACAGATTTCCTTCTACCCAATGTTTTTCCTAAGTCTCCCCATACAAATGGCACCTCACTTGTGTGGGTAAGCCTAGCGCCCATGAAAGGAGATGCCGCAAAACACAACGTGGACACATCCCATTTTCACAAAGAAAACAGAGCTGTTTCTTACTTACTGCCTAGCTGTGGATTTTGGCCTCTAGCTCAGTCGGCACCTGGGGAAACCTAGCAAACCACTGCATTTTTGAAAACTAGACACCTAGCTGAATCCAAGATGGGGCACTTGTGGGGCTCTGACCAGGTTCTGTTACTCAGAATCCTATGCATACCTCAAAATTTGACCAAAAATACACTTTTCCCTCTCATTTCGGTGACAGAAAGTTGTGAAATCTGAGGGGTGCCACAAATTTGCTTCTGCCCGACGTTCCCCCGAGTCTCCCATTAAAAATGGTACCTCCCTTGTGAGCGTACGCCTAGCGCCCGCGGAAGGGAATGCCCCAAAGCACAACGTGGACACATTACATTTTTCAAAAAGAAAGCAGAGCTCCTTTTTTACAAAGTGCTTAGCTGTGGATTTTGGCCTCTAGCTCAGCCAGCACCTGGGGAAACCGAGCAAACCTGTGCATTTTTTAAAACTAAACACCTAGGGAAATCCAAGATGGGGTGACTTGTGGGGCTCTCACCAGGTTCGGTTACCCAGAATCCTTTGCAAACCTAAAAAATTGGCCCAAAAAACACTTTTTGCTCTCATTTTGGTGACAGAAAGTTCTGGAATCTGAGAGGAGCTACAGATTTCCTTCCACCCAGCGTTCCCCAAGTCTCCTAATAAAAGTGGTACCTCACTTGTTTAGGTAGGCCTAGCGCCCGCAAAAAGAAATACCCCAAAACACAATGTGGACACATCCCATTTTCACAAAGATAACAGAGCTGTTTTTTTACAAAGTGCCTAGCTGTGGATTTTGGCCTCTAGCTCAGCCTGGGGAAACCTAGCAAACCTGCACATTTTTGAAAACTAGACACCTAGGGAAATCCAGGATGGGGTGACTTGTGGGGCTTTGACCAGGTTCTGTTACCCAGAATCCTTTGCAAACCTCAAAATTTGGCCAAAAAACACTTTTTCCTCACATTTTGGTGACAGAATGTTCTGGAATCTGAGAGAAGCTACAAATGTCCTTCCACACAGCGTTCTCCCAATCCTCCCAATAAAAATGGTACCTCACTTGTGTGGCTAGGCCTAGCGCCCGCGATAGGAAATGCCCCAAAACACAACATGGACACATCACTTTTTCACAAAAAAAAACAGAGCTGTTTTTTGCAAAGTGCTTAGCTGTGGATTTTGGCATCTAGCTCAAATGGCACATGGGGACATCTAGCAAACCTGCACAGTTTTAAAAACTAGATACCTAGGGGAATCCAAGATGGGGTGACTTGTGGGGGTCTGACCAGATTCTTTTACCCAGAATACTTTGCAAACCTCAGAATTTGGCAAAAAAAAACACTTTTTCCTCTCATTTAGGTGACAGAATGTTCTGGAATCTGAGAGGAGCCACAAACGTCCTTCCACACATCCTTCCCCCAAGTCTCCCGATAAAAATGCTACCTCACTTGTGTGATTAGGTCTAGCGCCAGCAACAGGAAATGCCCCAAAACACAATGTGGACACATCCCATTTTCACAAAGATAATAGAGCTGTGTTTTTTACAAAGTGCCTAGCTTTGGATTTTGGCCTCTAGCTCAGTCTGGGGCAACCTAGCAAACCTGCACATTTTTGAAAACTAGACACCTAGGGGAATCCGGGATGGGGTGACTTGTGAGGGTCTGACCAGATTCTGTTAACCAAATCCTTTGCAAACCTCAAACTTTGGTGAAAAAAAACACCTTTTCCTCTCATTTAGGTGACAGAATGTTCTGGAATCTGAGAGGAGCCACAAATGTCCTTCCACACAGCTTTTCCCCAAGTCTCCCGAAAAAAATGGTACCTCACTTGTGTGGCTAGGCCTAGCGCCCACGACAGGATATGCCCCAAAACACAACGTGGAAATATCACTTTTTCACAAAGAAAACAGAGCTGTTTTTTACAAAGTGCTTAGCTGTGGATTTTGGCATCTAGCTCAACTGGCACCTGGGGAAATCTAGCAAACCTGCACAGTTTTAAAAACTAGATACCTAGGGGAATCCAAGATGGGGTGACTTGTGGGGGTGTGACCAGATTCTGTTACCCAGAATCCTTTGCAAACCTTGTCATTTGGCCAAAAAAACACTTTTTCCTCTCATTTCGGTGACAGAAGGATCTGGAAATTGAGAGGAGCCACACATTTCCTTCCACCCAGCGTTCCGCTAAGTCTCCCGATAAAAATGGTACCTGACTTGTGTGGGTAGGCCTAGCGCATATGAAAGGAAATGCCCCAAAACACAATGTGGACACATCACATTTTCACAAAGAAAACAGAGCTGTTTTTTACAAAGTGCCTAGCTGTGGATTTTGGCATCTAGCTCAGCCGGCACCTGGGGAATCCTAGCAAACCTGAACATTTTTGAAAACTAGACACCTAGGGGAATCCAACATGAGGTGACTTGTGTGGGTCTGACCAGATTCTGTTATCAAGAATCCTTTGCAAACCTCAAAATTTGGGGGGAAAAAACCACTTTTTCCACTCACTTAGGTGACAGAATCTTCTGGAATCTGAGAGGAGCCACAAATGTCCTTCCACACATCCTTCCCCCAAGTCTCCCGAAAACAATGGTACCTCACTTGTGTGGCTAGGCCTAGCGCCCGCAACAGGAAATGCCCCAAAACACAATGTGGACACATCCCATTTTCACAAAGAAAACTGAGCAGTTTTTTACAAAGTGCCTAGCTATGGATTTTGGCCTCTAGCTCAGTCGGAACCTGATGCAACCCAGCAAACCTGAACATTTTTTAAAACTAGATACCTAGGGAAATCCAGGATGGGGTGACTTGTGGGGCTCTGACCAGGTTCTGTTACCCAGAATCCTTTGCGAACCTCAAAATTTGGCCAAAAAAACACTTTTTCCTCTCATTTTGGTCACAGAAAGTTCTGGAATCTGAGAGGAACCACAAATTTCCTTCCACACAGCGTTCCCCTAAGTCTCCCTATAAAAATGGTACCTCACTTGTGTGGGTAGGGCTAACACCCATGAAAGCAAATGCCCCAAAACACAATGTGGACACATACCATTTTCACAAACAAAACAGATCTGTTTTTTACAAAGTGCCTAGCTGTGGATTTTGTAAGTCTAGCTCAGCCGGCGCATGGGGCAACCTAGCAAACCTGCACATTTTTGAAAACTAGACACCTAGGGGAATCCAGGATGGGGTGACTTGTGGGGCTCTGGCCAGGTTCTGTTACCCAGAATCCTTTCGAACTTTAAAATTTGGCCAAAAAATCACTTTTCCCTCTCATTTTCGTGACAGAAAGTTTCGGAATCTGAGAGGAGCCATAAATTTCCTTCCACCCAGCGTTCCCCTAAGTCTCCCAATAAAAATGGTACATCACTTGTGTGGGTAGGCCTTGCACCCATGAAAGGAAATGCCCCAAAACACAATGTGGACACATCAGTTTTTCACAAAGAAAACAGAGCTATTTTTTACAAAGTGCCTTGCTGTGGATTTTGGCCTCTAGCTCTGCCGGCACCTATGGAATCCTAGCAAACCTGCACATTTTTGAAAACTAGACACCTGGGGAATCCAACATGAGGTGACTTGTGGGGCTTTAACCAGGTTCTGTTACCCAGAATCCTTTGCAAACCTCAAAATTTGGCCAAAAAAACACTTTTTCCTCACATTTCGGTGACAGAATGTTCTAGAATCTGAGAGAAGCCACAAATGTCCTTCCACACAGCGTTCCCCCAAGTCTCCCGAAAGAAATGGTACCTCACTTGTGTGGCTAGGCCTAGCGCCCGTGTCAGGAAATGCCCCAAAACACAATGTGGACAAATCCCATTTTCACAAAGAAAACAGAGCTGTTTTTTACAAAGTGCCTAGCTGTGGATTTTGGCCTCTAGCTGAGCCGGCGCCTGGGGCAACCCAGCAAACCTGAACATTTCTGAAAACTAGACACCTAGGGAAATCCAGGATGGGGTGACTTGTGGGGCTTTGACCAGGTTCTGTTACCCAGAATTCTTTGTGAACTTCAAAATTTGGCCAAAAAACACTTTTTTCTCTAATTTCGGAGACAGAAAGATCTGGAATCTGAAACGAGCTACACATTTCCTTCCACCCAGTGTTTCCCCAAGTCTCCCCATAAAAATGGTACTTTGCTTGTGTTGGTAGGCCTAGCGCCCGCGAAAGTAAATGCCCCAAAACACAACGTGGACACATCACAATTTCACAAAGAAAACAGAGCTGTTTTTTACAGAGTACCTAGCTGTGGATTTTGGCCTCTAGCTCAGCCGGCACCTGTGGAAACCTAGCAAACCACCGCATTTTTTTAAACTAGACACCTAGGGGAATCCAACATGAGGTGACTTGTGGGGCTCTGACCAGGTTCTGTTGCCCAGAATCCTTTGAAAACCTCAAAATTTGGTCAAACAAACACTTTTTCCTCTAATTTCGGTGACAGAACGTTCTTGAATCTGAGAGGAGCCACAAATGTCCTTCCACACACGTTCCCCCAAGTCTCCCGATACATAAATGGTACATCACTTGTGTGGGTAGGCCTTGCACCCATGAAAGGAAATGCCCCAAAACACAATGTGGACACATCAGTTTTTCACAAAGAAAACAGAGCTATTTTTTACAAAGTGCCTTGCTGTGGATTTTGGCCTCTAGCTCTGCCGGCACCTGGGGAATCCTAGCAAACCTGCCCATTTTTGAAAACTAGACACCTGGGGAATCCAACATGAGGTGACTTGTGGGGCTTTAACCAGGTTCTGTTACCCAGAATCCTTTGCAAACCTCAAAATTTGGCAAAAAAAACACTTTTTCCTCACATTTCGGTGACAGAATGTTCTAGAATCTGAGAGAAGCCACAAATGTCCTTCCACACAGCGTTCCCCCAAGTCTCCCGAAAGAAATGGTACCTCACTTGTGTGGCTAGGCCTAGCACCCGCGTCAGGAAATGCCCCAAAACACAATGTGAACAAATCCCATTTTCACAAAGAAAACAGAGCTGTTTTTTACAAAGTGCCTAGCTGTGGATTTTGGCCTCTAGCTGAGCCGGCGCCTGGGGCAACCCAGCAAACCTGAACATTTTTGAAAACTAGACACCTAGGGAAATCCAGGATGGGGTGACTTGTGGGGCTTTGACCAGGTTCTGTTACCCAGAATCCTTTGCGAACTTCAAAATTTGGCCAAAAAAAAAACATTTTTCCTCTCATTTCGGTGACAGAAAGTTCTGGAATCTGAGAGGAGCCACACATTTCCTTCTACCCAGTGTTTCCCCAAGTCTCCCAATAAAAGTGGTACATCACTTGTGTGGGTAGGCGTAGTGCCGGCGAAAGGAATTCCCCAAAACACAATGTGGACACATCACATTTTCACAAAGTAAACAGAGCAGTTTTTTACAAAGTGCCTAGCTGTGGATTTTGGCCTTTAGCTCAGCTGGCATCTGGGGAAACCTAGCAAACCTGCAGTTTTTTCAAAAATAGACACCTAGGGGAATCCAACATGGGGAGACTTGCGGGGGTCTGACAAGGTTCTGTTACCCAGAATCGTTTGCAAACCTCAAAATTTGGCCAAAAATACTTTTTCCTCTCATTTCGGTGACAGAAAGTTCTGGAATCTAAGAGGAGCCACAAATTTCCTTCCACCCAGTGTTTCCCCAAGTCTCCCAATATAAGTGGTACCTCACTTGTGTAGGTAGGCCTAGCGCCCGCGAAAGGAAATGCCCCAAAACACAACGTGGACACATCACATTTTTAAAAAGAAAACAGTGCTGTTTTTTACAAAATGCCTAGCTGTGGATTTTGGCCCCTACCTCAGCCGGCACCTGGGGAATTCTAGCAAACCTGCACATTTTTTTAAAGTAGACACCTAGGGGAATTCAATATGCGGTGACTTCTGTAGCTCTGAACAAGTTCTGTTACCAAGAATCCTTTGCAAACCTCAAAGTTTGGCCAAAAAAACAGTTTTTCCTCTCATTTCAGTGACAGAATCCAAGAGGAGCCACAAATTTCCTTCCACCCATTATTTCCCGAAGTCTCCCAATAAAAGTGGTACCTCACTTGTGTGTATAGGCCCAGCGCCCGCAAAAGGAAATGCCCCAAAACACAACATGGACACATCACTTTTTCACAAAGAAAACAGAGCTGTTTTTAACAGCATGCCTGGCTGTTGATTTTGGCCTCTACCTCAGGCGGCAAATGGGGAAACCTAGTAAACCTCTGCATTTTTTAAAACTAGACAGCTAGGGGATCTAGGATGGAGTGACTTGTGGGGCTCTGACCAGGTTCTGTTACCCAGAATCCTTTGCGAACTTCAAAATGTGGTCAAAAAAACACTTTTTCTTCTCATTCTGGCGACAGAAAGTTCTGGAATCTGAGAGGAGCAACAAATGTCCTTCTATCCAGAATTCCCCCAAGTCTCCCGATAAAAATGGTACCTCACTTGTGTGGGTAGGCCTAGCACCCACGAAAGGAAATGCCCCAAAACACAATGTGGACACATTACATTTTCACAAAGAAAATAGAGCTGTTATTTACAAAGTGCCTAGCTGTGGATTTTGGCCTCTAGTTCAGCCGGCACCTAGGGAATCCTAGCAAACCTGCACAATTTTGAAAACTAGACACCTAGGGGAATACAAGACGGGGAACTTGTGGGGCTCTGGCAGGTTCTGTTACCCAGAATCCTATGCAAACCTCAAAATTTGGCCAAATAAACACTTTTTCCTCTCGTTTCGATGACAGAAAGTTGTGAAATCTGAGAGGTGCCACAGATTTGCTTCCACCCAGCGTTCCCCCAAGTCTCCCGATAAAAATGGTACCTCACATGTGTGGGTAGGCCTTACGCCTCCAAAAGGGAATGCCCCAAAGCACAACGTGGACACACCACATTTTCAGAAAGAAAACAGAGATGCTTTTTTACAAAGTGCCTAGCTGTGGATTTTGGTCTCTAGCTCAGTCGGCATCTGGGGAAACCTAGCAAACCTGCGCACTTTGCAAAACTAGACACCTAGGGAAATCCAAGATGGGGTGACTTGTGGGGCTCTGACCAGGTTATGTTACCCAGAATCCTTTGCAAACCTAAAAAATTAGCCCAAAAAACACTTTTTCCTCTCATTTCAGTGACAGAAAGTTCTGGAATCTGAGAGGAGCCACAGATTTTCTTCTACCCAGAGTCCCCCCAAGTCTCCTAATAAAAATGGTACCTCACTTGTGTGGTTAGGCCTAGCGCCCGCAAAAGGAAATGCCCCAAAACACAACGTGGACACATCACATTTTCACAAAGAAAACAGAGCTGTTTTTTACAAAGTGCACAGCTGTAGATTTGGGTCTCTAGCTCAGCCAGCATCTGGGGAAACCTAGCAAACCTGCACATTTTTGACAACTAGACACGTAGGGGAATCCAAGATGTGGTGACTTATGGGGCTCGGATCAGGTTCTGTTACCCAGGATCCTTTGCAAACCTCAATAATTGGCCCAAAAACATTTTTATCTCTCATTTCGGTGACAGAAAGTTCTGGAATCTGAGAGGAGCCACAGATTTCCTTCCACCCAGCGTTCCCCCAAGTCTCCTAATAAAAGTAGTACCTCACTTGTTTAGGTAGGCCTAGCGCCCGCAAAAGGTAATGCCCCAAAACACAACGTACACACAATACATTTTCACAAAGAAAACAGAGCTGTTTTTTACAAAGTACCTAGCTGTGGATTTTGGCCTCTAGCTCAGCCGACACCTGGGGAAACCTAGCAAACCTGCACATTTTTTAAAACTAGACACGTAGAGGAAACCAGGATGGGGTGAGTTGTGGGCCTCTGACCAGGTTCTGTTACCCAGAATCCTTTGCGAACTTCAAAATGTGGTCAAAAAAACACTTTTTCTTCTCATTTTGGTGACAGAAAGTTGTGGAATCTGAGAGGAGCCACAAATGTACTTCCATCCAGGGTTCCCCCAAGTCTCCCGATAAAAATGGTACCTCACTTGTGTGGGTAGGCCTAGCGCCCAAGAAAGGAAATGCCCCAAAACACAGTGTGGACACATCACATTTTCACAAAGAAAAGAGAGCTGTTTTTTACAAAGTGCCTAGCTGTGGATTTCGGCCTCTAGCTCAGCCGGCATCTGGGGAATCCTAGCAAACCTGCACATTTTTGAAAACTAGACACCAAGGAGAATCCAAGATGGGGTGACTTGTGGGGCTCGGACCAAGAAAGTTCTGGAATCTGAGAGGAGCCACGAATTTCCTTCCATGCAGCGTTCCCCCAAGTCTCCCGATAAAAATGGTACCTCATTTGTGTGAGTAGGCCTGGCGCCCGCAAAAGGAAATGCCCCAAAAGACAACGTGGACACAATACATTTTCACAAAGAAAACAGCGCTGTTTTTTACAAAGTGCCTAGCTGTGGATTTTGGCCTCTAGCTCAGCCGGCACCTGGGGAAACGTAGCAAACCACCGCATTTTTGAAAACTAGACACGTAGGGGAATCCAAGATGGGGCACTTGTGGGGCTCTGACCAGGTTCTGTTACCCAGAATTCTTTGTGAACTTCAAAATTTGGCCAAAAAACACTTTTTTCTCTAATTTCGGAGACAGAAAGATCTGGAATCTGAAACGAGCTACACATTTCCTTCCACCCAGTGTTTCCCCAAGTCTCCCCATAAAAATGGTACTTTGCTTGTGTTGGTAGGCCTAGCGCCCGCGAAAGTAAATGCCCCAAAACACAACGTGGACACATCACAATTTCACAAAGAAAACAGAGCTGTTTTTTACAGAGTACCTAGCTGTGGATTTTGGCCTCTAGCTCAGCCGGCACCTGTGGAAACCTAGCAAACCACCGCATTTTTTAAAACTAGACACCTAGGGGAATCCAACATGAGGTGACTTGTGGGGCTCTGACCAGGTTCTGTTGCCCAGAATCCTTTGAAAACCTCAAAATTTGGTCAAACAAACACTTTTTCCTCTAATTTCGGTGACAGAACGTTCTTGAATCTGAGAGGAGCCACAAATGTCCTTCCACACAGCGTTCCCCCAAGTCTCCCGATACATAAATGGTACATCACTTGTGTGGGTAGGCCTTGCACCCATGAAAGGAAATGCCCCAAAACACAATGTGGACACATCAGTTTTTCACAAAGAAAACAGAGCTATATTTTACAAAGTGCCTTGCTGTGGATTTTGGCCTCTAGCTCTGCCGGCACCTGGGGAATCCTAGCAAACCTGCACATTTTTGAAAACTAGACACCTGGGGAATCCAACATGAGGTGACTTGTGGGGCTTTAACCAGGTTCTGTTACCCAGAATCCTTTGCAAACCTCAAAATTTGGCAAAAAAAACACTTTTTCCTCACATTTCGGTGACAGAATGTTCTAGAATCTGAGAGAAGCCACAAATGTCCTTCCACACAGCGTTCCCCCAAGTCTCCCGAAAGAAATGGTACCTCACTTGTGTGGCTAGGCCTAGCACCCGCGTCAGGAAATGCCCCAAAACACAATGTGAACAAATCCCATTTTCACAAAGAAAACAGAGCTGTTTTTTACAAAGTGCCTAGCTGTGGATTTTGGCCTCTAGCTGAGCCGGCGCCTGGGGCAACCCAGCAAACCTGAACATTTTTGAAAACTAGACACCTAGGGAAATCCAGGATGGGGTGACTTGTGGGGCTTTGACCAGGTTCTGTTACCCAGAATCCTTTGCGAACTTCAAAATTTGGCCAAAAAAAAACATTTTTCCTCTCATTTCGGTGACAGAAAGTTCTGGAATCTGAGAGGAGCCACACATTTCCTTCTACCCAGTGTTTCCCCAAGTCTCCCAATAAAAGTGGTACATCACTTGTGTGGGTAGGCGTAGTGCCGGCGAAAGGAATTCCCCAAAACACAATGTGGACACATCACATTTTCACAAAGTAAACAGAGCAGTTTTTTACAAAGTGCCTAGCTGTGGATTTTGGCCTTTAGCTCAGCTGGCATCTGGGGAAACCTAGCAAACCTGCAGTTTTTTAAAAAATAGACACCTAGGGGAATCCAACATGGGGAGACTTGCGGGGGTCTGACAAGGTTCTGTTACCCAGAATCGTTTGCAAACCTCAAAATTTGGCCAAAAATACTTTTTCCTCTCATTTCGGTGACAGAAAGTTCTGGAATCTAAGAGGAGCCACAAATTTCCTTCCACCCAGTGTTTCCCCAAGTCTCCCAATATAAGTGGTACCTCACTTGTGTAGGTAGGCCTAGCGCCCGCGAAAGGAAATGCCACAAAACACAACGTGGACACATCACATTTTTAAAAAGAAAACAGTGCTGTTTTTTACAAAATGCCTAGCTGTGGATTTTGGCCCCTACCTCAGCCGGCACCTGGGGAATTCTAGCAAACCTGCACATTTTTTTAAAGTAGACACCTAGGGGAATTCAATATGCAGTGACTTCTGTAGCTCTGAACAAGTTCTGTTACCAAGAATCCTTTGCAAACCTCAAAGTTTGGCCAAAAAAACAGTTTTTCCTCTCATTTCAGTGACAGAATCCAAGAGGAGCCACAAATTTCCTTCCACCCATTATTTCCCGAAGTCTCCCAATAAAAGTGGTACCTCACTTGTGTGTATAGGCCCAGCGCCCGCAAAAGGAAATGCCCCAAAACACAACATGGACACATCACTTTTTCACAAAGAAAACAGAGCTGTTTTTTACAGCATGCCTGGCTGTTGATTTTGGCCTCTACCTCAGGCGGCAAATGGGGAAACCTAGTAAACCTCTGCATTTTTTAAAACTAGACAGCTAGGGGATCTAGGATGGAGTGACTTGTGGGGCTCTGACCAGGTTCTGTTACCCAGAATCCTTTGCGAACTTCAAAATGTGGTCAAAAAAACACTTTTTCTTCTCATTCTGGCGACAGAAAGTTCTGGAATCTGAGAGGAGCAACAAATGTCCTTCTATCCAGAATTCCCCCAAGTCTCCCGATAAAAATGGTACCTCACTTGTGTGGGTAGGCCTAGCACCCACGAAAGGAAATGCCCCAAAACACAATGTGGACACATTACATTTTCACAAAGAAAATAGAGCTGTTATTTACAAAGTGCCTAGCTGTGGATTTTGGCCTCTAGTTCAGCCGGCACCTAGGGAATCCTAGCAAACCTGCACAATTTTGAAAACTAGACACCTAGGGGAATACAAGACGGGGAACTTGTGGGGCTCTGGCAGGTTCTGTTACCCAGAATCCTATGCAAACCTCAAAATTTGTCCAAATAAACACTTTTTCCTCTCGTTTCGATGACAGAAAGTTGTGAAATCTGAGAGGTGCCACAGATTTGCTTCCACCCAGCGTTCCCCCAAGTCTCCCGATAAAAATGGTACCTCACATGTGTGGGTAGGCCTTACGCCTCCAAAAGGGAATGCCCCAAAGCACAACGTGGACACACCACATTTTCAAAAAGAAAACAGAGATGCTTTTTTACAAAGTGCCTAGCTGTGGATTTTGGTCTCTAGCTCAGTCGGCATCTGGGGAAACCTAGCAAACCTGCGCACTTTGCAAAACTAGACACCTAGGGAAATCCAAGATGGGGTGACTTGTGGGGCTCTGACCAGGTTATGTTACCCAGAATCCTTTGCAAACCTAAAAAATTAGCCCAAAAAACACTTTTTCCTCTCATTTCAGTGACAGAAAGTTCTGGAATCTGAGAGGAGCCACAGATTTTCTTCTACCCAGAGTCCCCCCAAGTCTCCTAATAAAAATGGTACCTCACTTGTGTGGTTAGGCCTAGTGCCCGCAAAAGGAAATGCCCCAAAACACAACGTGGACACATCACATTTTCACAAAGAAAACAGAGCTGTTTTTTACAAAGTGCACAGCTGTAGATTTGGGTCTCTAGCTCAGCCAGCATCTGGGGAAACCTAGCAAACCTGCACATTTTTGACAACTAGACACGTAGGGGAATCCAAGATGTGGTGACTTATGGGGCTCGGATCAGGTTCTGTTACCCAGGATCCTTTGCAAACCTCAATAATTGGCCCAAAAACATTTTTATCTCTCATTTCGGTGACAGAAAGTTCTGGAATCTGAGAGGAGCCACAGATTTCCTTCCACCCAGCGTTCCCCCAAGTCTCCTAATAAAAGTAGTACCTCACTTGTTTAGGTAGGCCTAGCGCCCGCAAAAGGTAATGCCCCAAAACACAACGTACACACAATACATTTTCACAAAGAAAACAGAGCTGTTTTTTACAAAGTACCTAGCTGTGGATTTTGGCCTCTAGCTCAGCCGACACCTGGGGAAACCTAGCAAACCTGCACATTTTTTAAAACTAGACACGTAGAGGAAACCAGGATGGGGTGAGTTGTGGGCCTCTGACCAGGTTCTGTTACCCAGAATCCTTTGCGAACTTCAAAATGTGGTCAAAAAAACACTTTTTCTTCTCATTTTGGTGACAGAAAGTTGTGGAATCTGAGAGGAGCCACAAATGTACTTCCATCCAGGGTTCCCCCAAGTCTCCCGATAAAAATGGTACCTCACTTGTGTGGGTAGGCCTAGCGCCCAAGAAAGGAAATGCCCCAAAACACAGTGTGGACACATCACATTTTCACAAAGAAAAGAGAGCTGTTTTTTACAAAGTGCCTAGCTGTGGATTTCGGCCTCTAGCTCAGCCGGCATCTGGGGAATCCTAGCAAACCTGCACATTTTTGAAAACTAGACACCAAGGAGAATCCAAGATGGGGTGACTTGTGGGGCTCGGACCAAGAAAGTTCTGGAATCTGAGAGGAGCCACGAATTTCCTTCCATGCAGCGTTCCCCCAAGTCTCCCGATAAAAATGGTACCTCATTTGTGTGAGTAGGCCTGGCGCCCGCAAAAGGAAATGCCCCAAAAGACAACGTGGACACAATACATTTTCACAAAGAAAACATCGCTGTATTTTACAAAGTGCCTAGCTGTGGATTTTGGCCTCTAGCTCAGCCGGCACCTGGGGAAACGTAGCAAACCACCGCATTTTTGAAAACTAGACACCTAGGGGAATCCAAGATGGGGCACTTGTGGGGCTCTGACTAGGTTCTGTTACCCAGAATTCTTTGTGAACTTCAAAATTTGGCCAAAAAACACTTTTTTCTCTAATTTCGGAGACAGAAAGATCTGGAATCTGAAACGAGCTACACATTTCCTTCCACCCAGTGTTTCCCCAAGTCTCCCCATAAAAATGCTACTTTGCTTGTGTTGGTAGGCCTAGCGCCCGCGAAAGTAAATGCCCCAAAACACAACGTGGACACATCACAATTTCACAAAGAAAACAGAGCTGTTTTTTACAGAGTACCTAGCTGTGGATTTTGGCCTCTAGCTCAGCCGGCACCTGTGGAAACCTAGCAAACCACCGCATTTTTGGAAACTAGACACCTAGGGGAATCCAACATGAGGTGACTTGAGGGGCTCTGACCAGGTTCTGTTACCCAGAATCCTTTGAAAACCTCAAAATTTGGTCAAACAAACACTTTTTCCTCTAATTTCGGTGACAGAACGTTCTTGAATCTGAGAGGAGCCACAAATGTCCTTCCACACAGCGTTCCCCCAAGTCTCCCGATACATAAATGGTACATCACTTGTGTGGGTAGGCTTTGCACCCATGAAAGGAAATGCCCCAAAACACAATGTGGACACATCAGTTTTTCACAAAGAAAACAGAGCTATTTTTTACAAAGTGCCTTGCTGTGGATTTTGGCCTCTAGCTCTGCCGGCACCTGGGGAATCCTAGCAAACCTGCACATTTTTGAAAACTAGACACCTGGGGAATCCACCATGAGGTGACTTGTGGGGCTTTAACCAGGTTCTGTTACCCAGAATCCTTTGCAAACCTCAAAATTTGGCCAAAAAAACACTTTTTCCTCACATTTCGGTGACAGAATGTTCTAGAATCTGAGAGAAGCCACAAATGTCCTTCCACACAGCGTTCCCCCAAGTCTCCCGAAAGAAATGGTACCTCACTTGTGTGGCTAGGCCTAGCACCCGCGTCAGGAAATGCCTCAAAACACAATGTGAACAAATCCCATTTTCACAAAGAAAACAGAGCTGTTTTTTACAAAGTGCCTAGCTGTGGATTTTGGCCTCTAGCTGAGCCGGCGCCTGGGGCAACCCAGCAAACCTGAACATTTTTGAAAACTAGACACCTAGGGAAATCCAGGATGGGGTGACTTGTGGGGCTTTGACCAGGTTCTGTTACCCAGAATCCTTTGCGAACTTCAAAATTTGGCCAAAAAAAAACATTTTTCCTCCCATTTCGGTGACAGAAAGTTCTGGAATCTGAGAGGAGCCACACATTTCCTTCTACCCAGTGTTTCCCCAAGTCTCCCAATAAAAGTGGTACATCACTTGTGTGGGTAGGCGTAGTGCCGGCGAAAGGAATTCCCCAAAACACAATGTGGACACATCACATTTTCACAAAGTAAACAGAGCAGTTTTTTACAAAGTGCCTAGCTGTGGATTTTGGCCTTTAGCTCAGCTGGCATCTGGGGAAACCTAGCAAACCTGCAGTTTTTTTAAAAATAGACACCTAGGGGAATCCAACATGGGGAGACTTGCGGGGGTCTGACAAGGTTCTGTTACCCAGAATCGTTTGCAAACCTCAAAATTTGGCCAAAAATACTTTTTCCTCTCATTTCGGTGACAGAAAGTTCTGGAATCTAAGAGGAGCCACAAATTTCCTTCCACCCAGTGTTTCCCCAAGTCTCCCAATATAAGTGGTACCTCACTTGTGTAGGTAGGCCTAGCGCCCGCGAAAGGAAATGCCCCAAAACACAACGTGGACACATCACATTTTTAAAAAGAAAACAGTGCTGTTTTTTACAAAATGCCTAGCTGTGGATTTTGGCCCCTACCTCAGCCGGCACCTGGGGAATTCTAGCAAACCTGCACATTTTTTTAAAGTAGACACCTAGGGGAATTCAATATGCGGTGACTTCTGTAGCTCTGAACAAGTTCTGTTACCAAGAATCCTTTGCAAACCTCAAAGTTTGGCCAAAAAAACAGTTTTTCCTCTCATTTCAGTGACAGAATCCAAGAGGAGCCACAAATTTCCTTCCACCCATTGTTTCCCGAAGTCTCCCAATAAAAGTGGTACCTCCCTTGTGTGTATAGGCCCAGCGCCCGCAAAAGGAAATGCCCCAAAACACAACATGGACACATCACTTTTTCACAAAGAAAACAGAGCTGTTTTTTACAGCATGCCTGGCTGTTGATTTTGGCCTCTACCTCAGGCGGCAAATGGGGAAACCTAGTAAACCTCTGCATTTTTTAAAACTAGACAGCTAGGGGAATCTAGGATGGAGTGACTTGTGGGGCTCTGACCAGGTTCTGTTACCCAGAATCCTTTGCGAACTTCAAAATGTGGTCAGAAAAACACTTTTTCTTCTCATTCTGGCGACAGAAAGTTCTGGAATCTGAGAGGAGCAACAAATGTCCTTCTATCTAGAAATCCCCCAAGTCTCCCGATAAAAATGGTACCTCACTTGTGTGGGTAGGCCTAGCACCCACGAAAGGAAATGCCCCAAAACACAATGTGGACACATTACATTTTCACAAAGAAAATAGAGCTGTTATTTACAAAGTGCCTAGCTGTGGATTTTGGCCTCTAGTTCAGCCGGCACCTAGGGAATCCTAGCAAACCTGCACAATTTTGAAAACTAGACACCTAGGGGAATACAAGACTGGGAACTTGTGGGGCTCTGGCAGGTTCTGTTACCCAGAATCCTATGCAAACCTCAAAATTTGGCAAATAAACACTTTTTCCTCTCGTTTCGATGACAGAAAGTTGTGAAATCTGAGAGGTGCCACAGATTTGCTTCCACCCAGCGTTCCCCCAAGTCTCCCGATAAAAATGGTACCTCACATGTGTGGGTAGGCCTTACGCCCCCAAAAGGGAATGCCCCAAAGCACAACGTGGACACACCACATTTTCAAAAAGAAAACAGAGATGCTTTTTTACAAAATGCCTAGCTGTGGATTTTGGTCTCTAGCTCAGTCGGCATCTGGGGAAACCTAGCAAACCTGCGCACTTTTCAAAACTAGACACCTAGGGAAATCCAAGATGGGGTGACTTGTGGGGCTCTGACCAGGTTATGTTACCCAGAATCCTTTGCAAACCTCAAAAATTAGCCCAAAAAACACTTTTTCCTCTCATTTCAGTGACAGAAAGTTCTGGAATCTGAGAGGAGCCACAGATTTTCTTCTACCCAGAGTCCCCCCAAGTCTCCCAATAAAAATGGTACCTCACTTGTGTGGTTAGGCCTAGCGCCCGCAAAAGGAAATGCCCCAAAACACAACGTGGACACATCACATTTTCACAAAGAAAACAGAGCTGTTTTTTACAAAGTGCACAGCTGTAGATTTGGGTCTCTAGCTCAGCCAGCATCTGGGGAAACCTAGCAAACCTGCACATTTTTGACAACTAGACACGTAGGGGAATCCAAGATGTGGTGACTTATGGGGCTCGGATCAGGTTCTGTTACCCAGAATCCTTTGCAAACCTCAATAATTGGCCCAAAAAAATTTTTATCTCTCATTTCGGTGACAGAAAGTTCTGGAATCTGAGAGGAGCCACAGATTTCCTTCCACCCAGCGTTCCCCCAAGTCTCCTAATAAAAGTAGTACCTCACTTGTTTAGGTAGGCCTAGCGCCCGCAAAAGGAAATGCCCCAAAACACAACGTACACACAATACATTTTCACAAAGAAAACAGAGCTGTTTTTTACAAAGTACCTAGCTGTGGATTTTGGCCTCTAGCTCAGCCGACACCTGGGGAAACCTAGCAAACCTGCACATTTTTTAAAACTAGACACGTAGAGGAAACCAGGATGGGGTGAGTTGTGGGCCTCTGACCAGGTTCTGTTAGCCAGAATCCTTTGCGAACTTCAAAATGTGGTAAAAAAAACACTTTTTCTTCTCATTTTGGTGACAGAAAGTTGTGGAATCTGAGAGGAGCCACAAATGTACTTCCATCCAGGGTTCCCCCAAGTCTCCCGATAAAAATGGTACCTCACTTGTGTGGGTAGGCCTAGCGCCCAAGAAAGGAAATGCCCCAAAACACAGTGTGGACACATCACATTTTCACAAAGAAAAGAGAGCTGTTTTTTACAAAATGCCTAGCTGTGGATTTCGGCCTCTAGCTCAGCCGGCATCTGGGGAATCCTAGCAAACCTGCACATTTTTGAAAACTAGACACCAAGGAGAATCCAAGATGGGGTGACTTGTGGGGCTCGGACCAAGAAAGTTCTGGAATCTGAGAGGAGCCACAAATTTCCTTCCATGCAGCGTTCCCCCAAGTCTCCCGATAAAAATGGTACCTCATTTGTGTAAGTAGGCCTGGCGCCCGCAAAAGGAAATGCCCCAAAAGACAACGTGGACACAATACATTTTCACAAAGAAAACAGCGCTGTTTTTTACAAAGTGCCTAGCTGTGGATTTTGGCCTCTAGCTCAGCCGGCACCTGGGGAAACGTAGCAAACCACCGCATTTTTGAAAACTAGACACCTAGGGGAATCCAAGATGGGGCACTTGTGGGGCTCTGACCAGGTTCTGTTACCCAGAATTCTTTGTGAACTTCAAAATTTGGCCAAAAAACACTTTTTTCTCTAATTTCGGAGACAGAAAGATCTGGAATCTGAAACGAGCTACACATTTCCTTCCACCCAGTGTTTCCCCAAGTCTCCCCATAAAAATGCTACTTTGCTTGTGTTGGTAGGCCTAGCGCCCGCGAAAGTAAATGCCCCAAAACACAACGTGGACACATCACAATTTCACAAAGAAAACAGAGCTGTTTTTTACAGAGTACCTAGCTGTGGATTTTGGCCTCTAGCTCAGCCGGCACCTGTGGAAACCTAGCAAACCACCGCATTTTTGAAAACAAGACACTTAGGGGAATCCAAGATGGGGCACTTGTGGGGCTCTGACCAGGTTCTGTTACTCAGAATCCTATGTAAACCTCAAAATTTGACCAAAAATACACTTTGCCCTCTCGTTTCGGTGACAGAAAGTTGTGAAATCTGAAAGGTGCCACAAATTTGCTTCCACCCAGCCCAGCGTTCCCCAGAATCTCCCGATATAAATGGTACCTCCCTTGTGAGCGTATGCCTAGCTCCCGCGGAAGGGAATGCCCCAAAGGACAACGTGGACACATTACATTTTCAAAAAGAAACCAGCTGCTTTTTTACAAAGTGCTTAGCTGTGGATTTTGGCCTCTAGCTCAGCCGGCACCTGGGGAAACCTAGCAAACCTGCACATTTTTGAAAACTAGACACCTAGGGAAATCCAACATGGGGTGACTTTTGGGGGTCTGAATAGGGTCTGTTACCCAGAATCCTTTGCAAACCTCAATATTTGACCAAAAAAACCCTTTTTCCTCTCATTTCGGTGTCAGAAAGTTCTGGAATCTGAGAGGAGCCACAAATTTCCTTCCATCCAGCATTCCCCCAAGTCTCCCGATACAAATGGTACCTCACTTGTGTGGGTAGGCCTAGCGCCCACGAAAGGAAATGCCCCAAAACACAACGTGGACACATCACATTTTCACAAAGAAAACAGAGCTATTTTTTTACAAAGTGCCTAGCTGTGGATTTTGGCCTCTAGCTCAGCCAGAACCTGGGGAAACCTAACAAACCTGTGCATTTTTGAAAACTAGACACCTAGCGAAATCCAAGATGGGGTGACTTGTGGGGCTCTCACCAGGTTCTGTTACCCAGAATCCTTTTGCAAACCTCAAAAATTGGCCCAAAAAACACTTTTTCCTCTCATTTTGGTTACAGAAAGTTCTGGAATCTGAAAGGAGCCAAAGATTTCCTTCCACCCAGCGTTCCCTCAAGTCTCCTAATAAAAGTGGTACCTCACTTGTTTAGGTAGGCCTAGCGCCCGCGAAAGGAAATACCCCAAAACACAACATGGACACAATACATTTTCACAAAGAAAACAGAGCTGTTTTTTACAAAGTGCCCAGCTGTGGATTTTTGGCCCCTACTTCAGCCGGCACCTAGGGAATCCTAGCAAACCTGCGCATTTTTTGAAAGTAGACACCTAGGGGAATTCAAGATGGGGTGACTTGTGGGGCTCTGAACAGGTTCTGTTACCAAAAATCCTTTGCAAACCTCAAAATTGGGCAAAAAAAACACTTTTCCTCTCATTTCGGTGACAGAAAGTTCTTGGAATCTGAGAGGAGCCACACATTTCCTTCCACCCAGTGTTTCCCCAAGAATCCCAAATAAAAATGGTACTTCGCTTGTGCTGGTAGGCCTAGCGCCCGCGAAAGTAAATGCCCCAAAACACAACGTGGACACATCACATTTTTGCAAAGAAAACAGAGCTGTTTTTTACAGAGTGCCTAGCTGTGGATTTTGGCCTCTAGCTCATCCGGTACCTGGGGAAACCAAGCAAACCTGCACATTTGTGAAAACTAGACACCTAGGAGAATCCAGGATGCAGTAACTTGTGGGCCTCTGACCAGGTTCTGTTACCCAGAATCCTTTGCGAACTTCAAAATGCGGTCCAAAAAAACTTTTTTTCCCATTTTGGTGACTGAAAGTTCTGGAATCTGAGAGGAGCCACAAATTTCCTTCCATGCAGCGTTCCCCCAAGTCTCCCGATAAAAATGGTACCTCATTTGTTTGGGTAGGCCTAGCGCCCCAAAAGGAAATGCCTCAAAACACAACGTGGACACTTCACATTTTCACAAAGAAAACAGAGCTGTTTTTTACAGAGTGCCTAGCTGTGGATTTTTACTTCTAGCTCAGCCGGCAACTGGGGAAACCTAGCAAACACCGCAGTTCTGAAAACTAGACACCTAGGGGAATCCATGATGGGGCACTTGTGGGGCTCTGTCCAGGTTCTGTTACCCGGAATCCTATGCAAACCTCAAAATTTGACCAAAAATACACTTTTCCCTCTCGTTTCGGTGACAGAATGTTCTGGAATCTGTGAGGAGCCACAAATTTCCTTCCACCCAGTGTTCCCCCATGTCTCCAGATACAAATGGTACCTCACTTGTGTGAGTAGGCCTAGCGCCCAAGAAAGGAAATGCCCCAAAACAGAACGTGGACTCATCACATTTTCACAAAGAAAACAGAGCTGGTTTTTACAGAGTGCCTAGCTGTGGATTTTTGCTTCTAGCTCAGCCGGCAACTGGGGAAACCTAGCAAACACCGCAGTTTTGAAAACTAGACACCTAGGGGAATCCATGATGGGGCACTTGTGGGGCTCTGTCCAGGTTCTGTTACCCAGAATCATTTGCAAACCTCTAAATGTGGCCCAAAAAAACACTTTTCCCTCTCGTTTCGGTGACAGACAGTTCTGGAATCTGAGAGGAGCCATAAATTTCCTTCTATCCAGTGTTCCCCCAAGTCTCCCGATACAAATGGCACCTCACTTGTGTGTGTAGGCCTAGCGCCCACGAAAGGAAATGCCCCAAAACACAATGTGGACATATCACATTTTCACAAAGAAAACAGAGGTGTTTTTTACAAAGTGCCTAGCTGTGGATTTTGGCCTCTAGCTCAGCCGGCACCTGGGGAAACCTAGCAAACTGCACATTTTTGAAAACTAGACACCTAGGGAAATCCAACATGGGGTGACTTGTGGGGCTCTGACCAGGTTCTGTTACACAGAATCCTTTGCAAACCTCAAAAATTGGCCCAAAAAATACTTTTTCCTCTCATTTCGGTGACATAAAGTTCTAGAAATTGATAGGAGCCACAAAAGTCCTTCCACCAGCGTTCCCCTAAGTCTCCCGACAAAAATGGTACTTCGCTTGTGTTGGTAGGCCGAGCGCCCGTGAAAGGAAATGCCCCAAACACCAATGTGGACACATCACATATTCCCAAAGAAAACAGAGCTGTTTTTTACAAAGTGCCTAGCTGTGGATTTTGGCCTCTATCCCAGCCGGCCCCGGGGGAAACCTAACAAACCTGCACGTTTTTGAAAACTAGACACCTAGGGGAATTTAGGATAGAGTGACTTGTGGGGCTCTGACCAGGTTCTCTTACCCAGAATAGTTTGCGAACCTCAAAATGTGGCCAAAAAAACACTTTTTCCTCTAATTTCGGTGACAGAAAGTTCTGGAGTCTGAGAGGAGCCACAAATTTCCTTCCACCCAGCGCTTCCCCAAGTCTCCTGATAAACATGGTACCTCACATGTGTGTGTAGGCCTAGCGCCCACAAAAGGAAATGCCCCAAAACACAATGTGGACACATCACATTTTCACAAGGAAAACAGAGCTGTTTTTTACAAAGTGCCTAGCTGTGGATTTTGGCCTCTAGCTCAGCCGGCACCTGGGGAAACCTAGCAAATCTCCACATTTTTGAAAACTATACACCTTGGGAAATCCAACATGGGGTGACTTGTGCGGGTCTGACCAGGTTCTGTTACACAGAATCCTTTGCAAACCTCAAAAAGTGGCCCAAAAAACACTTTTTCCTCTTATTTCGGTGACAGAAAGTTCTGGAAATTGAGAAGAACCACAAATGTCCTTCCACCCAGCGTTCTCCTAAGTCTCCAGACAAAAATGGTACTTCACTTGTGTTGGTAGGCCTAGCCCCCGTGAAAGGAAATGCCCCAAAACACAACGTAGACACATCACATATTCACAAAGAAAACATAGCTGTTTTTTACAAAGTGCCTAGCTGTGGATTTTGGCCTCTAGGTCAGCTGGCACCTGGGGAAACCTAGCAAACCTGCAAACTTTTTAAAACTAGACACCTAGGGAATCTAGGATGGGTTGACTTGTGGGGCTCTGAACAGGTTCTGTTACCCACAATAGTTTGCAAACCTCAAAATATGGCCAAAAAAACACTTTTTCATCTCATTTCGGTGACATAAAGTTCTCCAATCCGAGAGAAGCCACAAATTTCCTTCCACCCCGAATTCCCCCAAGTCTCCTGATAAAAATGGCACCTCACTTGTGTGTGTAGGCCTAGCGCCCACGAAAGGAAATTTCCCAAAACACAATGTGGACACATCACATTTTCATAAAGAAAACAGAGGTGTTTTTTACAAAGTGCCTAGCTGTGGATTTTGGCCTCTAGCTCAGCCAGCACCTGGGGAAACCTAGCAAACCTGCACATTTTTTAAAACTAGACACCTAGGGAAATCCAACATGGGGTGACTTTTGGGGGTCTGAATAGAGTCTGTTACCCAGAATCCTTTGCAAACCTCAATATTTGACCAAAAAAAACCTTTTTCCTCTCATTTCGGTGTCAGAAAGTTCTGGAATCTGAGAGGAGCCACAAATTTCCTTCCATCCAGCGTTCCCCCAAGTCTCCCGACACAAATGGTACCTCACTTGTTTGGGTAGGCCTAGCGCCCATGAAAGGAAATGCCCCAAAACACAACGTGGACACATCACATTTTCACAAAGAAAACAGAGCTGTTTTTTTACAAAGTGCCTAGCTGTGGATTTTGGCCTCTAGCTCAGCCGGCATCTGGGGAAACCTAGCAAACCTGCACATTTTTGTGAACTAGACACCTAGGGGAATCCAAGATGGGGTGACTTGTGGGGCTCTGACCAGGTTCTGTTACACAGAATCATTTGCAAACCTCAAAAATTGGCCCAAAAAAACACAATTTCCTCTCATTTGGGTGACAGAATGTTCTGGAATCCATGAGGAGCCACAGATTTCCTTCCACCCAATGTTTTTCCTAAGTCTTCCCATAAAAATGGTACCTCACTTGTCTGGGTAAGCCTAGCGCCCGTGAAAGGAGATGCCGCAAAACACAACGTGGACACATCACATTTTCACAATGAAAACAGAGCTGTTTCTTACATAGTGCCTAGCTGTGGATTTTGGCCTCTAGCTCAGTCGGAACCTGGGGAAACCTAGCAAACCACCGCATTTTTGAAAATTAGACACCTAGCTGAATCCAAGATGGGGCACTTGTTGGGCTCTGCCAGGTTCTGTTACCCAGAATCCTATGCATACCTCAAAATTTGACCAAAAATACACTCTTCCCTCTCATTTCGGTGACAGAAAGTTGTGAAATTTGAGGGGTGCCACAAATTTGCTTCTGCCCAGCGTTCCCCTGAGTCTCCCAATAAAAATGGTACCTCCCTTGTGAGCGTAGGCCTAGCGCCCGCGGAAGGGAATGCCCCAAAGCAAAACGTGGACACATTACATTTTCAAAAAGAAAACAGAGCTCCTTTTTTACAAAGTGCTTAGCTGTGGATTTTGGCCTCTAGCTCAGCCAGCACCCGGGGAAACCGAGCAAACCTGTGCATTTTTTAAAACTAAACACCTAGGGAAATCCAAGATGGGGTGACTTGTGGGGCTCTCACCAGGTTCGGTTACCCAGAATCCTTTGCAAACCTTAAAAAGTGACCCAAAAAACACTTTTTGCTCTCATTTCGGTGACAGAAAGTTCTGGAATCTGAGAGGAGCTACAGATTTCCTTCCACCCAGCGTTCCCCCAAGTCTCCTAATAAAAGTGGTACCTCACTTGTTTAGGTAGGCCTAGCGCCCGCAAAAAGAAATACCCCAAAACACAATGTGGACACATCACATTTTCACAAAGAAAACAGAGCTGTTTTTTACAAAGTGCCTAGCTGTGGATTTTGGCCTCTAGCTCAGCTGGCACCTGGGGAAACCTAGCAAATCTCCACATTTTAGAAAACTAGACACCTAGGGGAATCCAACATGGGGTGACTTGTGGGGGTCTGACCAGGTTCTGTTACCCAGAATCCTTTGCAAACCTCAAAATTTGGCCAAAAAAACACCTATTCCTCTCATTTCGGTGACAGAAAGTTCTGGAATCTGAGAGGAGCCACACATTTCCTTCCACCCAGTATTTCCCCAAGTCTCCCAATAAAAGTGGTACCTCACTTGTGTAGGTCGGTCTGGCGCCGGCTAAAGGAAATGCCCCAAAACACAATGTGGACACATCACATTTTCACAAAGTAAAGAGCAGTTTTTTACAAAGTGCCTAGCTGTGGATTTTGGCCTCTATCTCAGCCGGCACTTGGGGAAACCTAGCAAACCTGCACATTTTTGAAAACTAGACACCTTGGGAAATCCAACATGGGGTGACTTTTGGGGGTCTGAACAGGTTCTGTTACCCAGAATCCTTTGCTAACCTCAAAATTCGGCCAAAAAAAACCTTTTTCCTGTCAATTCGGTGACAGAAAGTTCTGGAATCTGAGAGAAGCCACCAATTTCCTTCCACCCAGTGTTCCCCCAAGTCTCCCGATAAAAATGGTACCTCACTTGTGTGGGTAGGCCTAGCGCCCACGAAAGGAAATGCCCCAAAACACAACATGTACACATCATATTTTTACAAAGAAAACAGTGCTGTTTTTTACAAAGTGCCTAGCTGTGGATTTTGGCCTCTCGCTCAGCCGGCACCTTGGGAAACCTAGCAAACCTGTGCATTTTTTAAAACTAGACACCTAGGGGAATCGAAGATGGGGTGACTTGTGGGGCTCTGACCAGATTCTGTTACACAGAATCCTTGGCAAACCTCAAAATTTGGCCAATAAAACACTTTTACCTCTTATTCCGGTGACAGAAAGTTCTGGAATCCAAGAGGAGCCACACATTTCCTTCACCTAATGTTCCCCCAAGTCTCCCAATAAAAATGATACCTCACTTGTGTGGGTGGTCCAGGTGCCTGCCACAGAAAAATGCCAAAAACCTGTAGAGATTGAGGGGATAGCACAGCGACTTTATAAGCATATATTTTTCTTTTATACATATTTTAGGCTGACTCTGCTTTGGGGAACCACAGAAGTGAGGAATCACTTTACTTGGGAGGGGAGCTCTGGGTAGTAGAAAATTTGTGCAGCAGCAGTCATCCTACAAAGAAAAGTGAGGAAAATATGCTTTGTTAAGCACATGTTGAGGTTGGTAGAGGAGTCTGGGTAAGAATGTTTTGGGGGATCCAGGCAAATCACACCTCCTTTGACTCCTTGGGGTGTCTATTTTTATAACATGTCTGGGTTTGGTAGGTTTTCCTAGATGAAGGCCGCACTCTGGACCAAAAACATAGGTTCCCCCCCCCCAAAAGACAGGTAGTTTTGCAATAGATCAATTTGATGTGTCCATCTACTTGGTGTGTTCCAAACACTAAAATTGTGAAAAGAAACACACTTTGGTTAAGTTAAAAAGACCCCTCACGCACCAACCAATTTGGTGGCATGTTTCACCATCGGGGTCCCACCAGAGACACCTAGCGTGTCACAGGTGTGCTGCGACGCCTGATTACAGTGGAGAAGGTTTTGTCATTTTTACCATACATACTGGTTGGATTTGGCACGAAGGTGAGTGATGGTTCAGTGGATCACATTTTTATTAACAAGAGATTTCACAAAAATGAAATGCACTGTTAATAACTGAAAGGCCAAAAAAATGAACCAATGACTCACAGCTCGTGAGCTATAAAGCCACGACAAGGCACCTACCGCTTTAAAGTCCATTCACACACCTTCCACACATGACATGCACAGGACCATTCACGCCACCAGCCACGGGCCCAGCACATTACAACACTTGCATCGACAGACAGCGCCAATCACGGGCCCATGACATATGCCCACATGCCTGATACACCAGCTGATGAATGTGTGGACTGGCGTTTGGATGGCATCGCCAGCCAAGCGCCACCTCACGCACACTGCCAGCCAAGCGCCACCCCACTCACACCGCCAGCCAAGCGCTACACCACCCACACCGCCAGCCTAGCACCACCCAACGCACAGGTCAACCATGCGCCACCCCACGCACACTGCCAGCCAAGCGCCAACCCACGCACACCACCATCACTTTTGTTTTTGTTTTTAAACAACAAAGAAACCACTAATTATAAATAAGTACAAACCTACAAACACAAAAGCTCTAACTGAATACATGACAGTAATGCCAATTGTGAAACTGAACATATAAAAATATAAAACAGCAGTTTACGCTCATGGAATTTCCCAATAATTTTTCTATGTGTGGTAGCTCCTAAAACAGCCACCCACACACAGCCCAGGCTTTGATGAACAATCAGGGCAATACATCCTAGTCTCCTTCCTGATACCTCTTCGAGCACAGACTCTACATCTCTTAGCAGAAAAGTATTTTTTTTACTGTGGGAGGAATGTGCTCAGCAAAGTGCCAATCTTTCAGTCCAGCTACATCCTACACCACTGCTTCTCTAGGAACTCTTGCCTGTTCCAGCACAATAAGGCTCACTATGATAGACTTCTGAAATTTCACAAATGTCATCCTTGACTCTGGAGAACTATCCTTGAACACAACAACAGCATTAAAAGTTGCCAAGTGGAACAGGTGAACCACTAATTTCAGCAGCAATGTAAGGTTCCAACCTCTGATCTACTCTATCAACACCACCCATGTGCTTATTATAGTCTAAAATGCACACAGGTTTGTGCAATTTGGCAACCTGACCTCAAACAGCCACAGGTGAAGTACTCTCATCTCATCATGGATGGTACTTAGCATGTACACATCCCTCCTGTCTACAAATTTCAGAGCTAGCAGCTCATCATTCTGCAAGGCACTGGACTGTCCCTTCCCAAGTTTTTTACAGACAAACTCTCTTTGATAGCCTTTCTGATTAGAGCGGATTGTGCCACAAGCAACAGTGTCCACTATGAACAACTCCTTGAACAACTGAACTCCAGTGTAGAAGTTATCTACATATAAATGGTAACATTTGTTAAACAGTCGTCTACCAAGTTCCCGCACAGTTTTCTCACTAAGTCCAAAAGTGGGTGGACAACCAGGGGGGTCAATACTGGAATACCTACCAGTATAGACCCGGAAATTATAAACATATCCTGTACTACTTTCAGACAGCATATACATCTTAATTCCATACCGTGACCTCTTGCTAGGAATGTACTGCCTAAAAACCAAACGGCCCTTTTACACGACCAAAGACTCATCTACAGATATATATTTGCCTGGAACATAGTTCTCTGAAAAACTATCTACCAAATGATCAAGGACAGGTCTAATCTTAAAAAGACGGTCAGAATCAGGGTGATCTTGTGGCAAGGGTAAAGCATTATCTACAAAATGCAACATCTGAAGAAGATCTCATACCAGTTAAGACACATGATGGCAGGAAATATAGCAGTTGCCATCAAGGGACTAGTAGACCCATATGAAGACAGTGATGGCTTCCTTATCAGCCCCATCCAAAAAGTTAAACCCAAGAACTTTTTCAACGTTTCCAGATTTGGGGTAATCCACCAGCTAGCTCTAGAGTGTGGCCTACGTCTGGCAGCATTGTTTCTCAAATACTGCTCTGCATACAAATTAGTCCGCTCAACAATCTCTTCAAAAAATATATTGTCCATAAACAACTCAAAAATGTTGATGGGCAAAAAGTTTTCGGTATTAACTCGACACCCTGGGAAACCAGTAAATGCAGGCAACTGTGGCTGCTCCATGTTTGATGCAACCCACGTGTCAGGTCTTCCAATGGGAAGCTTTTCAGCCACTGGCTCCTGCACCATTGGCACATCAGTGTCCTACTTTAAAACAGGCCAATCATCAGCACTGAGAGTTGCTTCATCATTAGATGATTCTTCTATGACAAAAAATTCACTTCCGAATCTTGCACTTTCTCCTTTGCCTCAGATGCAGAGTCAGTCTCATAATCATGGTCAGAAGACGATTCAAAAAGCACAACAACAACCTGCTGAGCGGTCATCCTACAGCTAGCCATGAACCTTCCTACAAAATTAACTGGACAAATGAACCACCAAAAACCAGCAATGTGTAAGATAAGTAACAAACAAAGTGTAGTTTTATCACTAAGAGTTATAAAATCAAAAACTATACCGCCCACTTGCCTGAAAAAGCTTGACTCACCAGCAACTACTCTGCACTGCCACAGCAATCACCAATGATATCCCACTAAAAAGAGAAAAAAAGCAAATTAGACATAAGGCAACACAATAATCATTGTGCATAAATCTAAAGACAATTTCACACATGATCCTGCATTCAGTACACCACCTACAAACATGTCATTCATGCATGGCAACAATACTCCTTTGGAGTACATTTATTTACTTACCTAAAACATGAAACTACGCATACCGCAGGACAACCACTGCCAAAACTGCAACAAGCCACAGCAAAGGAAGCAAAAGCTTTGCACTAGAACAAAAAGGAGAAATAAACTGTTATTATCATAAATGCAAATACTTTGCCAGTTGACAAACTCCCTGCCACCAACCATTTTTAAATGTTCCCTTGTGTCTAGTGTTCTCTGCTTGGGGGCAGATGGTCCTAAAAAAATAGGCCAATCTGCCCCAAAGGGGGACAGAAAAGCCATAAATTATATTGGGCCCTTTGGAGGGCGACCCTTGCCCAAGGGGCCATTTCCCCCAGACAAAACACACAAATGATCCCTGGCACAAAGTGGATTCTGCCCCCCTTGAGGGCAGATGGGCCTGAAACAAAAAATAAAAAAATAAAAAAATAAACCGATCTGCCTCGAAGGGGGGAAGAACTGCCCAATAGTGCTTTTTGCCCCTTGGGGGTGACTCCTGCCCAAGGGGGCGTCCCCACAACACAAAAACAAAAATCCCTGGCATCTTCATGGTTTCTACCCCCCTGGGGGCAGTAGGGTCTACACAAACTAGGCCAATCTGTCCCCAAGGGGGTCAAAAATTGCCTAGATTACATTGCCCCATTTGAGGGGCAACCCTTGCCTAAGGGGCCACCCCCCACACACAAAGCACACACACACACATGATCCCTGGCGCTAAGTGGATGCTGCCCCCCTTGGGGGCAGAAAGCCCTAAAAACAATAGGCAGATCAACCCCTAAGGGGGACAGAACTGACCAATAGTACTTTTTGCCCCTTGGGTGTGACCCTTGCCCAAGAGGCCGCCCCCCTCCACACAAAACACACACATACATGATCCTTGGTGCTAAGTGGATTCTGCCCACCCCTTGGGGGCAGAAAGGCCTAAAAATATAGGCCGATCTGCCCCCAAGGGGGCAGAACTGCCCAATAGTACTTTTCAAGGGGGCGCCCCCCAACACAAAAAAAGAAAAAGACAAAAGAAAAAAAATCCGTGGCGTCTTCATGGTTTCTGCCCCCCCGGTGGCAGAAGGGCCTACAAAAACTAGGTCAATCTGCCCCCAAGGGGGGCAGAAATGGCCTACATTATATTGCCCCCTTTAGGGGGCGACCCTTGCCCAAGGGGCCACCCCCCCACACAAAGCACACACACACACATGATCCCTGGCGTTAAGTGGATTCTGCCCCCCTTGGGAGCAGAAAGGCCTAAACAAAATAGGCCAATCTGCCCCCAAGGGGGCAGAACTGCCCAATAGTAATTTTTGCACCTGGGGGACGACCATTGCCCAAGGGGCCGCCCCCAACACAAAAAAACTAACAATAAAAAACAATCCCTGGTGTCTAATGGCTTTCTGCTGCCCTTGGGGGCAGATCCGCCTAAAAATAAGGCCAATCCCATACAATAGTAACACACACACTAATTCCCTGGTGTCTAGTGGGCATTCATGCTGCCCGATCACATCGCGATCAGGCAGCAGGAATGCTCAAAGAGACATCGAGGGAAAGGAAAAACCTTTCCTTTCCCTCGATGCCTCTTTCACAGGCATCCCCCCTCCCCGGAGGTAAAACTTACCTCCTTTCCCGAAGACGCGCAGGAAGCAAATGGCTCCCAATGCATCTTTCCTCTCTTTCATGATGTCAGCGCGTGATCGCGCACTGACGTCATGCGGGGGTAGGGGGTGGAAGGGGAAGGGTTTGCCCTTCCACCCCTGGGTTGGGTGGCTGAGGGGTGGCCCTCGGGGGGAGCACTTGCGCTTGTCCCGAGGGCTGTTTAGTGGACGTAATGGTTACGTCCATGGCACCTCACAGGGGCAGCCATGGACGTAACCATTACATCCATGGCGTACAAGAGGTTAATAACTGTAACAATACTATGGACAATAATTTTACATAAAGGCACCATAACTATATTCCAATTGGAGTTATGAGAAATAGGACAATGCAGTTTGTTTCTGCAGACACAGGTGTGCAAACAGTTCACAATTTTGCAACTCTCCGAAGCCATGTTTTATGATCGTACTACTGAATATCAACACCAACAATATCGGGGCATACTAATACCGTAGACAGAATATTGAGAGACAAAATATGGAATGGTAAGTGCAGATAAGAAAGTATAGCTTTACTATTCCAAAGTCCACATCCACGTCCCTATATATGTGGAGCAGGTGCATATATGTGGTTAGGTATAGAAAATTTAGACTAACATACCTGTCGATATTTTATTTTTGATATTCTTTCCTCGATATTCTGGTGGCACATCTATTTGGTGCATATTTCACTATTTTTTTTAAAAGAGCTTCTCAAAGAGACCCTGCTGTGCGGCAACTCATTTTAAGGCCATAGCAGAAGCAAAAGAACGTTTAATTTTACTGGTATTACTCTCATTAAAAAAAGAAGGTAGAAAGACTAAAATAGTGTTGGCGAAGGGTCTCACACTGAATAGTAGTCTGAGAACAAGCCAATGGTGACAATGACTAGTTGTCTTCCTCTGCGAACAATCATGTTATTATCACATTAAATTGCCCTTACACCAACCGCTTTGCTCTCCTTTTAGCAATTTCACTCAATCTCATTACCAATTATTTGAAACTGCATATTGTGTTAACTGTGATTTCAAACGCATGGTTGTAAATAACCAGGGACATCTTAAGGTTTTTGGAGGCCTTGGACCAAATAGATTTTGGTGGCCGCTGCTCAGACCAGCTGTGAATTGACGATCCAATTTCAGCTAGTTCATTCTCTCCGTCGTCCAGGTCACTGACAGTGCACATGAGTACTCATGCACATTTTTTATGTATTTACATCTAAAATTCCGGAGTAGAGACGTGTTTTCAGTATTGTAAACCAGCAACAGCTCACTAATATTACTGCAAATAATCTCTGTGAAGCCTTGCCATTTCTCATATGCGAGGTCCTGTTTTGATCTAAAAGAAACGTTTTTATGAATGTTGCACGGAACAAACACATTTCTCTGCAAAATGTCTGTAAAAAGTAACACACACCCACATTACATTTTTTTAAAAGGAGAACGGTATTTAAAACAATTTGGGAATTACTTAAGGTCCTCAGGGCAAGACTCTATGCAGAACAGAGTCTTGGTCTATCAGAGGGCCCCCTGGAAGGCTGGGGCCCCGGACCAGAGGCCACTTTGCCTTAAAACGTCTACTGTAACCACTAGAACTGTTTTACGTATTGTTTGGTTGCTATTTCAATGTTTCCACTAAGAGAAGGCGACAAATGACTTTTAATGGTGGGCAGGAGCACTGCCCCCTTTTCTTAACCTCCACTTAAAGGTTATTTCCTACTATTCGTTTTATTTGATTTTTTTTCAGCTTTAGTAGGAATTGAAAGCTTTTCATTTGCACACATTAGAAGAGAGATATGGACCTTTGATATGCGTGTATTTTTTTTAAATAATTTACATTAGACACAAGCCTAGTTCAATATTTCTGATAGTTTGCCGCAATATATTGGATTGCAGTAATTTTCTGGGAATCGTTTTTTGTTGATTTCTCTTTAAACAAATGTGCACGTAACTGATTCTCCTTTGACAATGTCTTTCAAGGGAGGACCACTTACAATTTAGACTAATACAGTCTCATCCACTGTCTCTTCCCACTTTGGCCCCTTTTTTGGCCCATAGAAAAGACATCAACCATTGTAGAAGGCCTTCAACATATGAACAAAAAACCTCTCAATAGACAGCCTTGTTACCACCTCTGGGTCCCTGTTTTACCTATCTGAAATGTAGGGGCATATTTACAAGGAAGTGGTGCAGTGTTGCACCAAAATTGGCAGTGCTGCACTGTGTCACTTCTGAAATGCAGGGGTGCGCCATACTTACAAAAATACAGAGCACCTCTGTGTTTCCCCTAGCGCTGGTGCCAAATTCAGCTGCCAGTGCAAACGAGGCATCCTTGCACCATAGTGCAAGGGTGCCTGTGTGTCTGGGAATGATTGTTTTGGGCAGAAAGGTGTTCCTTACTACACATAAACAATCATTTACTGCATTTTGCTCTTTCTGTGTGTGCTGCAGAATGCTTCTCACCCACACCCCTCCATCTCGGGTGGCATTAGTATTTGGTGCTGCCTCAGATTTACGTTTCCTTGTAAATCTGGCGAAGCGTCAACAGCAATGGGTGTTGCGATGGAACGCCCACAGCATCACCAATTGCACGCCCCTCTGCCGCAGAAAACTGTGTCAGAGGGGCCCATATTTACAAGGTGGCGTGAAGCAACAAAAAGAGGCTTAACGCCACCTTGTAAATATGGCGATGGGCACAGCGCTGCTGGAGAGTCACAAAAAGTGATGCTGCAGTGGCTTTAATAGCTCGTAAATATGCCCTATGGTTTTTAAAAACACTTTTTATCACTGAAATGCATATTTTAAAAATTCTTTTATTAGTCACTTTATTACCACTGGAGTTTGTTTTGCAACCACGGTGAATGAGTGTGACTGCACAGGTACTTTGTACTCACAGATAAAATGTTTTTTTAAGCTATTGATTTTACATAATGTTTTACACACCACTACTGATGTCTTACTTATAATGCCATATCATGTTGTCAAAACATTTACATGTATAAGGACAATTTAATATTGAATATGAATCTACACAAATATAAATGAATGTTTCCATAACAAGCACTGAACTAATCCATTTTCCTTTTCCAAACTAACATTCTTACATAAAGTATGGTCCGGGATTTTCTTCCTAAAATACATCTAAGGCCATATTTATCTTTTTTTTTTCTTCAACTGAAGGCAGCCAGACAAGCTGCTGGGCTGTGTTGAAGGGATAGGGCAGGAGAGGGCATCATGGAGCAAGGGTGCAGAAGGTACACCTCCCTGCATAAAAACAATCCTCAGGGGATTTTCCTCTTTTTAAATGCGCTTCAAACTGCAGCACACTTAGAAAGAGATTGTAATAAGTAGAAAATAAGGTATTTTTCCCCGCTGTGCCTCTGATGGGAAGGCATACAATTTTGATGCATTTCTAGGTCTACCCATATTGGTAAATCTGGGACTGCTTCAGCATACATGGGTGGATGTATGGGAACATAGTAATGCAAGACAGCAACTTGCGCTGCTTTGTATTTCTTCAGATTTACCAAGACACGTAGGGCTACACAAGGTGATCTTGCATGGCTTTGTAAATCTCATTCTAGGTTTTGCATCACCCTCATCCTCTTGCATTGTGCAAGAGAATTGCACAACCTCTGATGAATCTAGCTCATAGTTTTTAGTGAACCATTCCACTCCATGAGCAAGTGTTGAACTTTACATTTTATATTCTAATAAGTCATCAAATAAATCTTGATAAAAATGTTACTATACAGAGAATGCTTTACCTATTCTTTTTTTTCTTGAATTACATTAAGATAATTTAAACAAAGGTCTATTATGATCAAGCGGTCATGATCTTAGTCTACATTGTCTCTTTCAGATTCTTCAGCCTGCATGACATGTCCTGATGACCACTGGTCCAGCGAGTCACGAGACGCTTGCATACCAAAGTCTGTTACTTTTCTGTCGTACAAGGATGTTCTTGGTTTAACTTTAGCTTTGATATCTATGTTCCTTTTGCTAAATGCATCCTGTGTCTTTGTGGTCTTCGTTTGGTACAGGGACACTGCAGTGGTGAGAGCTAACAACCGTGGAATTAGCTACATCTTGCTGGTCTCACTCATGCTGTGCTTCCTTTGTACTATGAATTTCATTGGCCGTCCCATGAAATTGACCTGCATGGTGCGACAAATAATCTTTGGAGTCATTTTCTCCCTTTCTCTTTCTTGTGTGCTTGCTAAAACAATAACAGTTGTGATTGCCTTCAGAGCCACAAACCCCAAAAGCAACCTCAAGAGGTTCTTAGGCTCAAAGGTAGCCTACACAATCATACTGACCTGCACGCTAACTCAGGTGACCATTGGGGTTACTTGGCTGATAACGTCCCCTTCTTTCCCAGAGCACAGCACAAGCCCTGTCATGAAAGAGATTATCCTGGGATGCAATGAGGGCTCCATCATATGGTTCTACAGCATGTTGGCATTCATGGGACTCTTGGCCTGTGTGAGTTTTCTGGTTTCCTTTCTGGCCAGGAACTTACCTGACAGCTTCAACGAGACCAAATTCATCACTTTCAGCATGCTCGTATTCGTCAGTGTCTGGCTGTCTTTTATTCCAGCCTATCTGAGCACAAAGGGAAAGTATCTGGTTGCAGTTGAAATTTTTGCCATTTTGGCCTCTAGTGCTGGACTTCTGTTTTGTATATTTGCACCTAAAGTCTTCATAATATTTTTGCGACCAGACAGAAATACACGTAACTATTTAATGTCAAAAACAAAAATAACTGCGAGAAGTAAATAAAAAAGTGAATAATTATAAGTGTGTTTGTTTCAATTCATAGTGCTTGGCATATCTGTGATAAGAAACATGCAAACGTGGAGCAGGCAGGTGATGACATTTCCTTCTGTAAGCCATCCCTGTTTCTTTATAGGAACAAGATTTTTCTCAAGATCTCTACAGAGTGACTAAAGGTGCATGAGTATTTCTCTACCATGTGGCAAGTTCTAATACTGTATGCACTGCCACTCATGGACTGTAGATTCTACACTTTGTTAGCAAACAAAGCTGCAGTGCATTTACACTGATGTTGAGTGAGAAAGATGACTTGTCTCATAAACAAGAGCTTCAGACTTGTCATTATCTGCTGCAAATTAGTCCATATTTCTCCATAGGTATGTATATATATATATATATAGATCTCTATATGTATATATATATATATATATATATATATATATATGAGTGATTTACATTAATACAACAGAAGTGAGCAGAGAATGTGTGTAGCCCTGGTGTAGTCAAACTCCTCAGATGCTATACCAGATTGTGGCAGAAACCTATAAAAAGGAAGGCTCACATTACAATTTTGTGTACAGGTGTCATTAAGGGCCTGATTTATTGTTCGGCGAAGGGGTTACTCCATCGCATATGTGACTGCTATCTGGTACCTGGTATTACAATTGCACTTGTAATATGGCAGACAGGATATCTGTCACATTTGTGGAGGAGTAACCAGTGCAGCACTTAGTTGTGGCAGCAGAATGGGTTCCTGGCAACCAACAACCTTTAACATCCAAGTGGACTTCACCCCCAATGAGTAGTGCACCAAGAGGTGCATCATCAGAGTGGTGTAGAGAGGGGGTGGGGTCTCCGACATGCTCATAGTGCTCGCTGCAATCCTGCTGCACGGGACATGTGTGGCTATGCCCAGGCCAAGGATGGGCCTGTCCAGACCCATCAGAGTCCGAAGGAGGCTGGGACACCCCTCTGACATTCTGCTTAAAAAGGTACTGAGAGTGCTTTTGCCTATTTCCTTCTCTCTTTAATTTTTGTTTCTCTTTTTTTTTCGGGGGGGCTCCCTGTGGTCTAAGTGGTCGGGTAGCAGCACAGGAGAGTGCTTGTTGTTTTTGTTGCCCCCCTGGTTGTTCCAATTGACTCTCATTGTGTAAATGAAAATGGGAAAGAGTAAGGCTGCTAATGCAGCTAATGGACCCCCCTTCTACAAAGAAAGGCTCCAAAATAGCATGAGGGAACTGTCATGGACAGAATAGATGGCGTGCTGAAAGAAGTAGAAGAGATATTAACCCACCTGTCAAACCTGATTTAACAGCTTTCCCAAAATTGCATCATTCCCTCCTAAAAATGAAAAGGCAAAAAAAGAGGGTCTGGACATGTTCATTAAGAAGATGACTCCAGCTCTAGTCTCCCTTGAAACTTCCCCTGGAACTTCACAGAACTCAAATACTGTTTATCAGAACATTGGGGATAGCGTTTTGGGTTTGGCCAATCTCGATGTATTATGTGGAAATAGGTTTGCAGCCCTCAGCACCAGGCAATAGCGAGCCTGAAGGTGAAAAAATGACATCTCGTGTCCCGGTCACACAGCTCAGATTGCCCCTAGACATAGATTGGTTGTGAAAACCCTGAAAGGGAAAATTAATGAAGTCATGGTAGCAAAAAGTGTTCCCAAGATTGTATGGCCTGCAGAGGCCCATGGGGAGAATAAGCCCCTATCACCCCATATACCCCCACTGTTGCAGATGGCTTGGTCTCCAAGTCCACTTGCTCCTCCAGTAGCCCTGAGCCCTGCAGCATGCCCATTTTCTCCCCACCACAACATTGGAGAACAAATGAGTCTTCACTCATGCAGAAGTAGGGTGCTAGACAGACGGTTATGGCCCAGGCGGGGGCTTCCCCAGGAAGACAGCTATATTTAGAGGGGCACTTAATGAGAATTGTATTGAAGATGATAAATCTACAAGCTCTTGTTACCACTCAAGGGTATGCCTGGAACCCAAAGCACTGCAGACCTCCACTCTCAAATCAGGGCCACATCATCCTGTCACAAGTACCCAAAAGTTTCTCAGGGCCATGGGGAAGATCAGGTTTCTCCTACCAATAAAGTTATTCACTGGCTCTGAAATGTGAAGAAGTGCTGTTCAATTATTAGAAGGTGAGATCGTGAGAGTTGAGCTAATTGAGACCTCAGGCAATTAATGTGACCTGTTAAGAGTATTTTGAGGGACCAGGCACTGTTTGATGGTCTTTTGGCCATGGATGCTCACAGAATACGTAGTGCTAACACCCAAATCAAGATCAAATATAGAGATGGATTAGAAAATTTAATTAGCCGAGGGACTGACCCGGTATTGCAGGCTGGGAGACGTTGACTGACTAAGCAAATCCCTTGCATTGTAAAGAGTCTGTAGGAACTCAGACCTGGATGGTGGATGACACTGTGATGGAAGTTTTAAATAGAATAAGCCCTTGGTGATTAAAGAAGCATATAGCATGCTTAGCCTAAGAAAAAACAGTATCTTGGGGGACAGTGTAAGGGATAGCACCTCGCTGTCCTCTGACAAGCCATCTAGACTATGTTCACTAGAGAGAGCACCTACCCTTTTTAACCAGGTAGCACCGGAAGAATACATTAATAAGTTAAAAAAAAATATGTCCTGGAATGTGGTCAAGGTAGGGCCCAAGCTAGGGGATGCAGACTGGGGGCAGTTTATAGATGAACATGAAATCTGTCTCCTACAGGAGACATAGATCACCTCCCCAGTCTTTAGAAATTGGTAATCCTCATTTCCTGTCCAGACAAGTCAGTCACCCAGGGGCAGACCCTCGGGTGGGCTTGGCGATATGAGTAAGGATAGATCTGCAGAGCTCTGTAAGAGTCTTACTGATCCCATCACCAGAAGGGCTGAAAGTTAGGGTAGAAGTCCATAGCGGAACAACTGCTGGTGATTTTAAACTCCACTTGTGTCATTTGACCTAAATCTAACTGCAAAATGAAGAATTCCCCCCAACCCTCCCTATAGTGAAATGGTCACTGAGGGTGGCTCAGCTACATGCACTAATCCTAAAACTCAATTTTAGAGCAGCAAATGGGAGACCTGTGTTGAACACTGAAGGCAGACATACTTTTAACAGAGCAGCCCATACTAGTCATATTGAATATTTTTTAATCAGCTTGAAGAGATGGGCATTTGTCGAGGACATAGTGCTTGTCCTTAGCCTTTCGATATCGGATACCCTAGATAATGCCCCTTGTATCCAAGCTTTTGCCCAAGCTGGGGATGTTACTGTTTCTAACAATGAGAAAGTAATCAGGTGGGGATGGGATCAGTGACTGTCATGGTCAAGGAGCAGGTAGAGCTTTCAGAAATCCTGTTTCCAGAGGAGAGAGGCCCGACCAAGGTAAAGTCCCATAAAGTGCTCTTTACCGACATTAAAAGGTCCCTGGTACACCAGAGCCTGTAGGGTGGCAAAAACAGAGCTCTTGATAGCAGTTAAAGTTCAAAACAAGCCCCAAATGGAGTTGTGTAGGGTGAAATGCAAAAAGGAATTGGCAAATGCTAAAAGGGAGTGGGAAAGCGGCCTCTAGGGCGAGCTGCCATTTGCCATGAGCACTACGGACCATGCAAGATTCTAGTCCACTTTGGTAGCGAGAGAAAATCGCGGTAGGAATGCAGTAAAATTATTTGTACCACCACAGGACTGGGTGTCCCATTTCAGCAAGCTCTACTCTTGCAGTGGGGATCCAATATGGGTGGGCATTGATCCTCTGTTGGCCGCCAAGGTAAAAGAGTGCAACACCTTGGAATTTGGACAAGAGGAGATGGTAGAGGCAATCAAGTTTAGTATCCCGGCAAACGCACCAGGCCCGACCTGATCCCAAATGAGCTTTCTAAATCCCACCTGGCAGTTTGGAGTCCTTTCATGAAACGTATCTCAAACTCCATTCTAAAAGGCACGAAGAGCCCCAGCACTTAGCTTTCCGAATAGATTATTCCAATCTATAAGAAGGTCCAACATAGTGTGCCAAGCAACCTTTGTCCATTTCATTTAGTAGATGCTTCACAAAAGATCTTTTTCAAACATTTGTGGCTCATCTTTTGGATTGCATTGAGGAGAACAATGTGATAGCCGAACTCCAGGCAGGGTTCAGAAGTGTCAGTATGATAGATCGGATCTTCCATTTTAACTATCTATTTTAGAAGATTGAAGCAATCAATGGGGGTCGACTTTTTGTTCCCTTTGTTGAATTGCATGCAGCTTGCAATCTAGCTTCTAGGGTAACCTTTGGTCAACCCTGGATAAGATGGGCATCTCGCCAAAACTGCTGGCAATCTGTGTCCGGGTCTATGAGGACAACTATGCAAGGGTCAGGTGGGGTAAACAGGGACAACTCACAGACCCCATAGAAATCTTGCAGGTGATCCAACAGGGTTGTGTTTTAGCGCTCTCACTCTTCTCACTATACATAAATTACATAGTGGAATGGTTGGAGATAAAAAGGTGCAATGCCCCAAAGGTGTCACGGAGGAGCGTGCCCGCCTTACTTTTTGCAGACGACACACTGCTGATTTCTAACTGGCTTAAAGGCTTACAACAGCTCTTGGATGATTTTACCAAATTTTGCTATGACCGTGGGTTAGAGCTAAACTGCTTCAAAACAAAATTCATGAAATGTAACCCTGTAAGTCATAAAAATATTAAATGTAAGCTGTTTGCTGGAAACAACCCTACCAAACAGTTTACCAATTTTGACTACTTAGGGATAAGATTAACAACAAATTGGATTGGCCAATGCAAGTAAAAAAATTACACTGCTCTTTGCTTGATTATTCCACAAAATTGCTAAAGATTTATAACAAGAACTGCTCAAGGAGGGCTTACTCTGCTATTGAAATCTACAATGTGAAGGGTCTGGGAGCTTTGTACGGTTTCAAGACTTGGGTTCATGCTAATTATACCATTTTACCATTAGCAGCAAATAATTTCCTTTGGTCCCTCTTTGCTCTCCCTAGGAGCTTGTCTATGACCCCGCTGTATCTTGATATAGCATTTAGGAAAATTTTCAAGATGACTGAATATAGGCCTTTGCTATATTGGAATAGAGTATGGTCCTCCCATACACCGGGAGCATATAGAGAAGCGTTAAGGAGCCCTTAAAGTCCCATGGCTCAAGCACATTCGAAGTACCCTAAGGAATCTGGGTCTTGAGATGCTTTTGGCAAATCAGAAGGAATCAAATTCCATTTCTGAAAGAGATTTTAAATTGGCCCACTGGGAGTCTGATTCCACAGTAACTATTTGCAGTGGTAGAGGCACACTAACTACAGAATTAATCCATCATAAAAAGCTCCCAGCATGTGAAAAGACTAATGATGAAATTATACCCCCTTTGGTTAGAAAACTGTTCTTACAATTTAGGTACCAGTCTCTTCCCACTAGAGCTTACTGTTTCAAGTGGGCTGATGCAAATAATGTGGGTGTTGCTTACCCTATGTGTAGAGGGACTGTGGAAAACATACCTCACATTTTATTCTTTAGTCTGGCTTATGACGAACAAATGAAAAAATGGCTACTCTCTCTGTGCAGGAATTTGGGCACCAGCAGGCATCAGGAGGCCCTTAGGCTGCAAATGATGGACTGCTCTAGGTTGGTGGTATTTGCCATATCATGATTCCTTCTAGCTACCTGTATTTGATGTTCAAAGTGTAACCTAGAAAGTGAATTTGATTTACCAAGTTAATCATGTAACATAATGTTCATCTATGGTATTGTGAATGTATATTTCACTAGAGACCTTAATTTTGAGTCCAAACCTTTTAATTGTACTTTTACTTAAATAAAGTAGAATTGTGTTATTTTTGATGAAGAGTCCAATCAGAAATTGCACTTTACTCCTTAGGGGTTCACTGCTACATTCAACAAAGAGTCTAACCGGGTATTGCACTTTAATCTTTATGGATTTGCTGGTATTTTGCACATCCTTTTGAGTTTAAAATGTTAAATAAGTTGGGGCTTTATGTGGCTGTTCCACCTGACAGCCTTAGGGTGGTCATCCCCAACTTTTTACCTCCCTCCCTCCATATTTCTGACCCGGTTTTTGCTGGATTTAGGACTCCGTGCACTTTACCACTGCTGACCAGTGCTAAAGTACATGTGCCTGCGCTGTGAAACATGGTAACATTGGCTCCTACCCAATTGGCATATTTAGTTAATGGTAAGCCCTAGTAAAGGGCACTACAGGTGCCCAGAGCCTCTAAATGAAAAGCTACTAGTGACCTGCAGCACTGGTTGTGCCACCTACATAAGTAGCCCCTTAACCATGTTTCAGGCCTGACATTGCAAAGCCTGTGTGTGCAGTTTCACTGCCACTTCAACTTTTCATTTAAAACTAATTGCCAAGCCTTAAACTCCCCTTTTTCTACACATAAGTCACCCCTAAGGTAGGCACTAAGTAATCCAGCTGTCAGGATGCTATGTAAGGAAAAGGCAGGACATGTACGTATGTGTTTTACCTGTCCTGGTAGTAGAAACTCACAAATTCCTTTTCCACTACTGTGAAGCCTGCTCCCCTCATATGTCAGCATTACAACTTCCCTTTTATACTTTTAAGTGGTAGATTCTGATCTGAAAGGAGTTGCCCTGCCTTGTTTAGTGTTAGACCTCGCAGCTCTTGGCATGGTTTCCCTGTACTTTTTTGCTTCTGATCCCCTGTTTTTGGATCCTGTGCTGTAATTTGCTTTTTGCTGGGTTTGATACTTTGGGCTCTTTACCACTGCTAACCAGTGCTAAAGTGCAAGTGGTCTCTGTCTAAAATATATTGGTAATTGGGTTTCCCTTATTGGCACCTTTGATTTACTGGTTCGTCCCTAGTAAAGTGCACTATGTGTGCCCAGGGCCTGAAAATCAAATGCTACTAGTGGGCATGCAGCACTGATTGTGCGACCCACATGGGTAGCCCTGTAAACATGTCTCAGACCTGCCACTGCAGTGTGCAGTTTTGCACTGCCAATTCGACCTGGCAAGGTGTACTCACTTACCAGGCCCAAACCTTCCCTTCTACTACATGTTAATCACCCCTATGGTAGCCCCAAGGGCAGGGTGCTCTGTATTTTAAAGGTAGGACATGCACTATTGTGTTTTACATGTCCTGATAGTTAACTACAGCTAAAATGTGGTTTTCAATATTGCATGGCCTATCTCTTACATAGGTTAACACGGAGGATTGCCTTTAATTATCTGTCAGTGCAGGTTTCCTTTGGGAGCAGATGGAGATATTCTGCTTGTGAAGTTTCTCTAATGGCTTGGACTGAGCTTGCCCCATGTCTGAAGTTTCAGGACATCAAAGACTTCATCTGCGAGTGCCTGAGCTCTTGTGCTGAGAGTCCTGACTTGCTAAGTGGTACCCAATCCCGTCCCTGTGCTCTTAGAAGTGGAAGCTGGTAGCCTGGGGGGAGGGGAAATCCACACACCGCTGTGTGAGCGGCAGAGAAATCGACACAGAGCCTGCACCATGGCTGAAAAATCATCACATCACCTGTAAAAACGACGCATCACCAACTCAGTGCGGATTCATCGCTGCTGTGTGTCTGAATTTTCCAGGTATTGTCCCTGGATGTCCAAATCTTCAACATCAACGCACGGACCCTAGGCTGCTGGTCCAGAAACCGTCGCGTTGCTTGCCCGGCGGATAAAGAATCGACACATGGCCCCACTTGCGAGTAAGAAATTGATGCATTGCTTGTTTTTCGACACACGCTCGCCTGTGCTGCATTATTTTTCACGCAAACCAGGTACTTTGTGCCAAAACCACACATCCACTGATTGCTATGAATTAAGACTCTTTTTAATATACAAATCCATATCTTAGCTTGTGTATATTGGATTGCTGTTGCTTTGATCTTGTTTGATTTAGATAAATATTGGCTATTTTTCTAAACTGGTGTAGAGTCCTTTTGTGTTGTTTTCACTGTGCTACTGTATGTGTTTGTACAAATACTTTGCACATTGCCTTTTAGATAAGCCCGACTGCTTGTGTTAAGCTACGAAGGGGGTGAGCAGGGGTTATCTGAGCTGTGTATCTCCCTTAGTCTGACTAAAGTGAGAATCCCTGCTTGGACAGAGTGCAAACTGACTGCCAACCGGAGACCCCATTTCTAACATTTATTATGGCCAGAATGGTAATAGAAAATGCTGCTTACTGGTGAAGTTGAATTTAATATTACTATTTTAGAAATCCCACTTTTTAGAAAGTGGGCATTTCTCTGCATGTAATCCCATTTGTGCCTTACAGCCTATCTCTGATCCACATCTGGGTTGTGCTGGTTGACAGCTCCCCTTGCGTATTTCACCCAGACAGCCATAAACACAGGATACTCAGTCACATCTGCATTCATCTGCATACTGAATGGGTCTCCCAGGGCAGGAAGAGTGGAGTGGCTCGCTATAACACTTCAAAAGCCAGTGGCCTGCCCTCACACAAAAGACTGATAACCCCCCCCCCCAAGGGATCCTGACAGACCGGGATTGGTTGAAAGGGGAACTTGTGCACTTCAAAACCGCTCTTTGAAGTTTTCCCCAATTCAAAGGCAATTTTGGGTATATATACTGGGTCTCTGACACCACCAAATCAGACAGTTCTGGACCTGCAACTACAGAGGGACTGCCTGGCTGCCCATAGGACTCAACTGGACAGTTGTGCTGAGAAGGGACTGCTGCCCTGCTTGCTGACCTGCTTCCTGCTGGCCCCTGACTCTGCCGTAAGGACTCTGCCTTCCCCACAAGTGCTCTCCAAGGGCTTGGATTCAGCTTGCCTTGTGTTCTGAAGTCTCAGGGCTACAAACACTTCACCAAAGAGAAGAAAATCACAATGCTCAGAAAATCGATGCAACGCCAGCTGAAATTAACACAGCACCTGCCTCACAGCTGAAAAAGCACTGCATCGCCTACTAGATCAATGCAGCATCTGCTCCTTCCTACCAGCGCACCCCCGATTTTCAATGCATCATCCCTGGGCATCAAAATATCCCCACATCACAGTGAGGAACTAAGGCTGTGCTCCTTGAAATCGACGCATCACCTTGCAGCGTGCAAAGAAACAACGCATCAAATGTGCTGCACCGGAAAATTTTACGCAGTGCCTTATTTTTCAATGCATCTCCTTCTCTGCGATCCCCGTGCATCATTATTTTTAACGCATCCCAGGTTCTGTGTGTTAAAAGAATACAACCACTGATTCTTAAGGATTGATACTTATTTAATTTAAACATTTAAAAAGCAATATTTTGTCTTGTGCCTATTTGATTGTTGTCGTTTTGGTCTTATTTTATTCAGATAAATATCTAACTGGTGTGGAGTACTTTTTGTGTTGTTTTCACTGTGTTACTGTGTGAAGTATTGCACAAATAATTTACACATTGCCTTCTAAATTAATCCTGCCTGCTCTGTCAAGCTACCAGAAGCTGAGCACAGGATAATTTGGGTTGTGTTGTGACTTTTACTGATTAGGACTGTAGTCCCTACTTGAACAAGGGTGTATACCTCTGCCAACTGGAGACCCAATTTCTAACAGTGACCAATTATGTTTATGTATTTGTATTTGTTTAAGAGGTTTTAAGCTTTTAGACTGTAAAGGTTTTCAATCTGTGCTTAACTTAAACTTAGTGGTATTGTGTCTTAAATTTCACGAACAGTCTTGTTAGAAATGGGGTCTCTGATTGACAGTAAGTTTGCACTCTGTCCAAGCAGGGACCCTCACTCTAGTCAGGGCAATGGAGAAACACACTTAGATAACCCCTGCTTACCCCCTTGGTAGCTTGGCACAAGCAGACAAGCTTATTTCAGAAGCAATATGTAAAGTATTTGTACCAACACACAGTAACACAGTGAAAAACACTACAAAATGGACACCACACCAGTTTAAAAAAATAGGTAATATTTATCTAAATAAAACGAGACTAAAACAACAAAAATCCAACATACAGAAATCAAAATATGAATTTTCAAATGAATAAGAGTCTTACTCCATAGAAAACAATGGAAACGTTGATTTTACACAAAGTACCTGGTTTGTGTAAAAAATAAAGCCTTACGGGTGAGCGTATGTTGGGAAAGTCAGCAATGCATCGATTCCTTACTTGCAAGTGAGGCTGTGTGTCATTTCTTCTCTGGTAGAGTAGGCGATGCATAATTTTTCTCCCTCGTAAGAGAGCGGTGCGTCAATTTCCAGACAGGGCACCTCAGAGCCATGCAGGTGCACGATGACTTTGACTCCCAGGGATGATTCATGGGAAAACCGTGTTAGAAAACCGTGCCGTGTGGGGTTTGTGTCATTATCAGCAGCCGCAAGCAGGTGTTGTGTCATTTCTCCAGCCACAATGGGTCAATTTCTGCTGTGAAGCAGGTGGCATGTGGCTTTTCAGCCGTGTTGCAGATGGTGTGTCAAAAATTTCCCAGCACTGCGTTCTGTGTGTGGATTTCAGCTCTTGTTCTGCCATCTTCACCTTTCAAGGGCTCAGGGACTGGATAGGGCACCACTTCGGAGGGCAGGAGTCTCAGCAGAGAGTCCAGATGCTGGCAGAGGAAATCTTTGATGGCCCTAAGACTTCAAAAGAGGAGGCAAGTTCAGTTCAAACCCTTGGAAATTCGTCTTGAAGGAGGAATGCACAACAAAGTCCAGTCAATCAATCAATAACTTTATTTCGGTTATACGCCATAAAAGTATGCGATAGATCACCTTATCATAGTTATACAGTGAATCAATTGTAAAAGAAGATAAACGAGAGGCACCACATTATACATTAAGAAAACCCTGAATAAGTTATAAAATCACATACTTATTAAAGCAGCTCAAACAAAACATTGATCTTAAAATCTTAAAATTACAGAATATTAAATATTGAGATATAAAAATATAATGGGCGGTTAATCCTAACTCCAATCGATTACCAGCTGCTACATTAAATAATTCAGGTCTAAAATCTACTTGTTAAAATACACAGGTAGAACAATTCTCTAGTTCTTATAGCCCATGCACTTTGCAGGTATCTCGCGACTGAAAAAACTATCTTGTCAGTTGTATCAGTAGTCAAAAGGCGTAATGATGTGTTACATTCCCTTATCCCCATTGACCTGCATAACGGAACAATCCACTTCTTCGTAGGGGCCAGATATCTAGGGCAAAAAAACATAAAGGTGGTCATTACAACCCTGGCGGACGGTGTTGAAGGTGCAGTAATACCGCAAACAGGCCGGCGGCCAAAAAAAGGGAATTATAACAGTGGCAGAAACCGCCAACATAGACAGCCACTTTAACACTCCACCCGCCACGGCGGTACAGACAAGCAGCGCGGCGGTCACCGCCAACAGACATGTAGAAGACAATGTACCGCCCACAGTATCTCAACCCGCCAATCCGCCACCTTTTCCAGGGCGGATTCCCCGTGGATAAAAACACGGCGGAAACAGCTTTTGCAATGGGAAAACACTCACCTTAACACACTCCACGAGGAAAGAGGACACCATGGAGCCCGAACTACAAATACTCCCTGCGCTTGTCTTTCTGCTCCTCTATGATCACCATCTACGTAGGCGCCGAAGACAACGGTGAGTACTGCACCTACGACATGGGGGGGGAGGCAAAAGTCAGGGACACACACACGCAACACCCCCACCCCCACCCCGACCCTCACCCACTACAACACACACACCAATGCATTTCCAAACATCACAGTAACAACCCCCAACCCCCCTGGAAGAATGCAAAGGCAAAAGGAAATGAGTACAACCATTGTAATGTATCAAAATAGAGTATGCTCATATATACATAAATATGTACACATTCCAAATATATACATCACGATTAGTAGTGCAGGTATGCACAATTCAATGTCCGTGGACCACTGGGCCCAAAATGCATGGGCGAGGCCCACACTAGATACCTGTCCACAAACGGAGAGAACACTGCAGGGGCATCAGATAGAAATACAACAGGCACCTCAGGGGGAAGGGAAGGGGGGGCCACCTCAGCCGGATTACAGCACCACGCCAGATCCACAACGGGGCTCCATGCCCATTGGTGTATCCTGGGGAGTGCAAAGCCACAGTCTTTCAAGTCTCTACAGTGGGTGGCTTGCCCACTGTTCAATCCTGGGGAGTGCAAAGCCACCGTCTCTCAAGTCTCTACAGTGGGTGGCTAGCCCACTGTTCAATCCTGGGGAGTGCAAAGCCACAGTCTCTCAAGTCTCTACAGTGGGTGGGTTGCCCACTGTACCATCCTGGGGAGTGCAAAGCCACAGTCTCTCAAGTCTCTACAGTGGGTGGGTTGACAACTGTTCAATCCTGGGAAGTGCAAAGCCACAGTCTCTCAAGTCTCTACAGTGGGTGGTTTTCCCACTGTTCAATCCTGGGGAGTGCAAAGCCACAGTCTCTCAAGTCTCTACAGTGGGTGTGTTGCCCACTGTTCAATCCTGGGGAGTGCAAAGCCACAGTCTCTCAAGTCTCTACAGTGGGTGGTTTGCCCACTGTTCAATCCTGGGGAGTGCAAAGCCACAGTCTCTCAAGTCTCTACAGTGGGTGGGTTGCCCACTGTACCATCCTGGGGAGTGCAAAGCCACAGTCTCTCAAGTCTCTACAGTGGGTGGTTTGCCCACTGTTCAATCCTGGGGAGTGCAAAGCCACAGTCTCTCAAGTCTCTACAGTGGGTGGGCTGCCCACTGTACCATCCTGGGAAGTGCAAAGCCACAGTCTCTCAAGTCGATAAAAGTCTCCACTGGTTCTGGAGGGGGACTGGTGCCCAGACTGCATCAGGCTCCCCGTGACGGTTCCTGTTCCGTCACTGTCCCAGCTGCACATGGGCTAACGATGCTTGATTTGGCACTTTTTCCCTGTCCAGTGGTGCTTTGCCATGTCGGTCTTCGCCCTGTTCAGCGGTGCTTTGCCCTATTCAGCGGTCTTCACCATGGCGGTCTTTTCCCTGTTCAGCGGTGCTTTGCCCTGTTCAGAGGTGCTTTGCCATGGCGGTCTGTGCCCTGTTCAGCAGTGCTTTGCCCTGTCCTGCGGTGCTTTGCCATGGCGGTCTGTGCCCTGTTCAGCGGTGCTTTGCCCTGTTCAGCGGTCTTCACCATGGCGGTCTTTTCCCTGTTCAGTGGTGCTTTGCCCTGTTCAGCGGTCTTCACCATGGTGGTCTTTTCCCTGGTCAGCGGTGCTTTGCCCTGTTCAGTGGTGCTTTGCCATGGCTGTCTTTTCCCTGTTCAGCGGTGCTTTGCCCTGTTCAGTGGTGCTTTGCCATGGCGGTCTGTGCCCTCTTCAGCGGTGCTTTGCCATGGCGGTCTGTGCCCTGTTCAGCTGTGCTTTGCTATGGCGGTCTGTGCCCTGTTCAGCGGTGCTTTGCCATGGCGGTCTCTGACCTGTTCCGCAGTGCTTGCCTTTGCTGTCTGACCTGTGCATTGGTGTGTGGCATGACGGTCCCTCATTGCCCAGCAGGGCTGTGGCTGCCGGGGCCCTCCTGGGCACTGACTCTGGCGGTAGTCTCCGGACCAGTGACGATTGTGCTGCCCTCCTGGGCACTGACTCTGGCGGTGGTCTCCGGACCAGTGACGATTGTGGTGCCCTCCTGGGCACTGACTCTGGCGGTGGTCTCCGGACCAGTGATGACAGTGCTGCCCTCCTGGGCACTGACTCTGGTGGTGGTCTCCGGACCAGTGATGACAGTGCTGGCGGTGGCGTCCCGGCCGCCGGGGAGGATGGTGCCCTTCTCCGCTGTGCTGCCCTTCCCAGACTGTGCAGACTTCTTATGGCCCTTCACCACCTTTGGAGGAGTCACAGCTGACTCGGCACTCCCCCTGGGACCCTTGTGAGCAGTTTTGCAGCCAGGAGTCTTCACCCTGTCCCGTCGGCCACTTTCCAACTTAAGGTGCTTTACAGGTGGTGGACTGGCAGTGCTTTGGCTCTGTGTCACACTGGCTGCCCTGGTGGCCGGTGTACTCCACACACCTTTAACACGCACCACTGGTACTGGACTTTTTTTGGCTGAGGTGCTACTACGGGACCTATCAATTGGAGAGGTGGGGGTTGGGTCAAAGAGGTCAACGTTGCTGAGGAAGAGTTGCTGACGGAGACTGGGATGGGTAGCTGGAGGGGGTCTGGGAGTGGAGGAAGAGGAGGTGGTTGTAGGAGGTGTAACTTTAGGTGATTTGGGTGCAGATACTGGAGGCTGTCGTGAGGTGGATGGATGTTGGGTGTGTGAGTGCCCGCGTTTGCGTACTTTGGGAGGGGGCGTCATAGACACACTGGGAGTGGACACAGGGGACGTGTAAATGGTAGTGGGGTGGTGAGTGCAGGTGAGCAGGGTGTGGTGCTGGGTGTTCTGGTGCGAGTCCTAGTGCCTGTAGATGTAGTGCATGCAGGTGAGAGTGTAGACGACACTGGGAGGGAGGAGGGAAATGACGAGGAGGGGGACACAGTGGAGGCAGTGGATGTTGTTGTGTCTGTATGTGGATGATGCTTGTTTGAGTGCCTGTGGGTTGTGTGGTGCTTATGTTTGCCTGAGCTCCTTTTGTGTGTTGAGGTGTATGCATGCTTGTCTGATGGTGTGCTTGGGATAGGCTGGGGTACAGGGGATTGGGTCTGGGTGGAGGAAGTTGGAGGGGGGAGGCTAGACACAGGGACAATGGCTGCCATCAGTGCTGAGGCCAGAGATTGCAGGGTTCGATGAAGGGCAGCCTGACCAGAATGAATGCCCTCCAGGAATGCATTACTGTGTTGCAATTCCCTTTCTACACCCTGGATGGCATTCACAATGGTAGACTGCCCAACAGTGAGTGACCTGAGGAGGTCATTGGCCTCCTCACTGAGTACAGCAGGGGTGATTGGGGCAGGGCCTGAGGTGCCTAGGGCGAAGGTGATGCCCACCTTCCTGGGTGAGCGGGCACGGGGCGAACGCTGAGGGGCTGCTGGGAGGGCGGTGCTGGTAGGGGAGGTGGCGTCTGTACCTGTAGAAGTGGGGGGCACAGATGGTGCCGCCACCACAAGGGAGCTCCCATCGGCGGACGAGTCCGTGTCGCTGTTTGGTGATCCGGTGACCGACGTGAAGCTCCCCTCGCCCTCCGTCCCACTGGTGTATTCAGAGTCTGTGGTGTGGCCCTCTATGGCCATGTGGGATGCAGCTCCCTCGAGCTCCAGTGCCACTGTACCTCTGCCTGATGATGCTGATGCACAAAAGAACAGGGAGAGCAGAAAAAGTGGGGGGGACGACAGAAGAAAGACAGGTTGAGTGCAAGGCTTACCGCTACCGTTGGCGGACAATACAGACACAGCAGCCCCCTGCACTACACCTTGCCCTTGGCCTCTACAGATGCAATTTCTGGGATCTGGCCTACACAGCTATGGTGGACATCTGCACACATAGATGCCACAGGGGCATGTATACCTGTACTTGGCACTCTACTGAGGTGGGGTGGAATGCCACATGGCCTGCATTACGGAGGGGCCTAGCCTACAGAACTCGCCCTGGCCTAGGGAAACCCACAGCCCTCCTCCCCCACCCAGACCCCGCCACTGCATGCAAAGTCCGCAGAATGAGAGTGTACTCACCCCCTTGTGTCTGCTGTGATGCCATCAAGCGCCCATCCAACTCAGGGTAGGCCACCACCAGGATCTGGAACATCAGGGGGGTCATGGTGCGACGGGCACCCCTCCAACGTTGGGAGGCCATCCCCAGCTGAGCCTCCGCCGTCTTCTTGCTCCAGCGGCGAATGTCCTCCCATCTTTTCCGTCAGTGGGTGCCCCGTCTCTGGGGGACCCCCAGGGTCCGGACGTCCTTGGTGATGGCACGCCAAATGTCCTTCTTCTGGTGGGCGCTGACCTACATGACATGTACAGGGGAAGAAGAGAAGTCATTACCAACTGCACCGTCGATGTGAGTGGCCCCCATCCCTACCCTTGCCATGTGGCACATGCATTCACAGTCCTTCATGTTCCCTGAACTCTGCCCCCTTCCAACTAACATCCAGTCCTCTCCACCCAGGCATAGCCCATACAACGTGCTCCCTGTGTACTTACCTGTTGGTCTGGAGGACCGTAGAGTAGCGTGTACTGGGGGAGGACCCCGTCCACGAGCTTCTCCAACTCCTGAGCAGTGAAGGCAGGGGCCCTTTCCCCAGACGCAGCAGCCATTGTCTCTTCCAGACCGAGGTCACAGCAGCACTTGCAGTGTTGGTCCCCTCCTGTCGAAGATCAGGTATCGAGTGATTGAACAGATAGAAAATGGCGGTCACGTCTGCGGCGGTGACGTCCGCGGCGGTGCCTCTCATCACTGCCGGCGCACTTCATCATTGGCTCGTGGGACCCATAGGGTCCAATGTTAACCAATGCAGGATTGCGCCGTGGTCAACGACCGCCTACCGCGGCGGTGTACAACGCCAGCGCAGATACCTCACATCCCATTGTCCCACTTTAGAGGTCAGGCAGCCGCCATTTCAGGGGCCCACATGGCTTCATTTACTACTGCATCACACATACCTAGGCCTACACTCAACACACATAGAGGAAGAGTTTTTAGTTTGGTGTCATGTTCTGTGTATCTGTGGGTACATACCTGGGAATTTGTGGTCGCTGTTGTCCTTCCTAGGCACCGTCAGCTGGGACATTTGAGAAGATGGCGGAATCCTCCGGTGTACAGACCGCTGGTGGACCTGTTGACAATGAAGGAGCGACATTTAATCATGACCTACAGGTTTGACCGTGCCACTATCCAGGAACTGTGTACCCAGTTGGAGCCAGACCTGATGTCACCAATCCGCCATCCCACAGGAATCCCCCCTGACGTGCAGGTGCTGTCAGTGCTTCATTTCCTTGCAAGTGAGTCTTTTCAGACAACAGTGGCCATAGCATCAGGGATGTCCCAGCCTATGTTTTCCAACGTGTTGTCCAGAGTGTTGTCTGCCCTGCTGAAACACGGAAGGAGCTACATCGTTTTCCCTCAGGTGGAGGATTTGGCTTCAGTGAAAGGTGACTTCTATGCCCTTGGACATATCCCCAACATCATAGGTGCTATTGATGGCACCAATGTAGCTCTGGCCCCCCCGCAGGAGTGAACAGGTGTACAAGAACCGGAAGAGTTATCATTCTATGAATGTACAGATGGTATGTTTGGCAGACCAGTATATCTCCCAGGTAAATGCTATGTTCCCTGGCTCTGTGCATGACGCCTACATCCTGCGGAATAGCAGTATCCCGTATGTGATGGGTCAACTCTAGAGGCACCGTGTGTGGCTATTAGGGGACTCTGGTTACCCTAACTTGTCATGGCTATTGACCCCAGTGAGGAATCCTAGGACCAGGGCAGAGGAACGCTACAATGAGGCTCATGGGCGGACTAGGAGGGTGATCGAACGCACCTTCGGCCTCCTGAAGGCCAGGTTCAGGTGCCTCCATATGACAGGTGGTTCCCTATTCTACTCACCAAAGAAGGTGTGCCAGATCATCATCGCCTGGTCGATGCTTCACAATCTTGCTTTGCGACGCCAGGTGCCTTATCTGCAGGAGGATGGTCCAGATGGCAGTGTTGTGGCAGCTGTGGAGCCTGTGGACAGTGATGAGGAGGAAGCTGAGGAGGAAGACATAGACAACAGGGAGTCAGTCATACAGCAATATTTCCAGTGACACACAGGTAAGAACATTGTTTTTTTACTATTACATTCACTTTCACACTTCTACCTCTATCCTGTCTGTCATTTAGTATCAGTATTTGGTAACTGAGTTGTACCTTTCCATTACGGTTTCACAGGTGTGGTTACCAACGTGGCTTATCCTGGGTTCCCTGTAGTGGTGGACACACCGCTGATTGACGTGTCCTGGGTACGGAGGTATGGGCCCGCTGGGTGGGTGCTGTGCTGGTGTTACCAGAGGGTGGAAGGTCAGGGTTGGGCTGTGCCTGTGCAAGGGGAACCGACTGTCCCGAGGCCCACGATGGTCCGGGCTGGTCATCAGGATCCAGTTGGCCAGAGCTGCTGTCGTCACTGTGGGCCTCTTCTGTGGGTAGAGTGGAGATGTCTGGACCCTCCTATGTGGTGACGTTCCGTAGTGGTCCTGCTGGGATATAAGAGCATGATTATTGCATGTGTGTGTGTAATGGTGTGCACTGGTTGGGTGTGCGTATACCCCAGTGCAAGCATTCCTGTGTGTGGTTTTGTGTGATGATGGTTAGGGGGTTGTTATGGGTATGTGCAGTGAGCATGCTTTGGTGAGGGGTGACCATGCTTAGTTGTATCATGCAGGGCTTGGTGTTGGGATGTGTGGTTTGTGTTATTAGTACATTAGTGAGGATTTGGAGTGATAGGGGAGTGGGTGAGGGTGGGGATGTGTGATAGCATGTAGGTAGGGTGGGGGATATGATAGTTAAGATTTGACTTACCAGTGTCCATTCCTCCACCGACTCTTCCGAGGCCCTCTGGATGGATGATGGTCAAGACTTGCTCCTCCCATGTTTTTAGTTGTGGGGGAGGAGGTGGGGGTCCGCCCCAGTCTGCTGTACCGCGATGTTGTCCCTGGAGACCACGGAATGCACCTTCCCCCGTAGGTCGTTCCACCTCTTCCTGATGTCCTCCCGATTTCTTGGATGCTGTCCCACAGCATTGACCCTGTCCACGATTCTGCGCCATAGCTCCATCTTCCTGGCTATGGAGGTGTGCTGCACCTGTGAGCCAAATAGCTGTGGCTCTACCCGTAGGATTTCCTCCACCATGACCCTGAGCTCCTTCTCGGAAAACCTGGGGTGTCTTTGGCGTGACATGGGGTGGTCTGGGTGATGTGTGGGGTGGTGTATGTGTTGATGTGTGTGGTGATGTGTGGTGGTGTGTGGTGTTTTGTGCGTGTAATGTTGTATGGGTGATGGTGTTGTGTGCCTCTGTGTGGTGGGGTTCTCAATTGCTGTGCTCTCTGTCTCTCGGCTTCCTCAAAATTTCTGGTCGTAGGGGTTTGTGGGTGATGTGGGTGTGTGTTTTATATTGTGTTGGGTGTGTGGGAGTGGTGTTTGTATGTGTATCAGGTGTGTGTATTTTGAATATTCCAATGTGGCGGTGTTTTGGAGATGTGTGTGTATTTTGAGCACGGCGGTGTGTACCGCCAATGGAATACCGCGGTTGAAAGACCGCCGCGTGGATTCGTCGGTCGTGATAGCATGGGCGTGTTTCTGTTGGCGTGATGGTGGAGGTTTTGTTTTCGCCAGTTTAACACTGTCCTTTGGTGTGGCGGACTTGTGTGGGTGTCTGAATTTCGGCAGATTCCGAGATGTGTGTCATAATAGCTGTGGCGGAATTCCACGGCCGCGGCTGTGTATTGGCGGTCTTCTGCACGGCGGTAAGCAACTTTTACCGCCAATGTTGTAATGACCCCCAAAGTGTGCGAGTGACTCTGGTATCTCTTGACAATGGTGACAGGAGGTCAGATTACGATCCTCCACTCTCCATTTCGCAGTAAATGTCTTGAGCGGAAGGATCCCTAGTCTGAACTTAATGAAGAGAGTTTTGGTGTAGGGAGGATTTACATTGTCCATGTAGGCCTCGAATTTAGGGCTACATTTGTGATCCAAAAACTTTAGGGTCCGGCTGCCTTGATTTTTAGACCAGATTTGCACCAGAATATTCTCCCAATAACACATGTTTATACGCTCTTTTATTTCCTTAGTCAAGTTATGAGGATCTATCCACACCTCCTCCATTTTAAGGATTTTACACATGTCTCTAATATATCTGAGCCAGGGGATTTTTGATGCACAGTCACCCACAAGAAACTCATCTATTGCTATTTGGAAGGTGGACAAGTGCTCAGAGGTCCAGAGACGAACCCAGTACATGAGTGGTCTTAGAGCAATTTCATTATGAATCTTATTTAAAGCTAGGTCAAGTCTGAGGGGTATGAGGGGGGTACTCATCGGCAGCCGCAAAAAATTACGTAGAAAGCGGTTTTCTACTGTCGTCAAGCACCTTGAGTTAGTGTGCCCCCAAAGATCGGCACCATAAATTGAAGCTGCCACTGCCGCTGCTTTGTAGACGGTGATGGCGGGTGAGATCTCCCCTTCCGAAATGTTAGCAATTTCCCTCCGTATCGCTGTTGACCTCTGTCTGAGAGCTGACAGACTCTTCCCAATCTGTGCGGACCACTGTTGATCATCTCTTAACCTAAGCCCCAAGTAATCAAATTGACTAACTCTATAGGATGGCCTGCTATGGTCATTGTCCCCCTGAACGATTTGTGCGGATTAAAAGCCATGAACTTTGATTTAGTTGTATTTATTTCAAGTCCTCTGCTGGAGCAAAAATTGTAAAAAGCATCCAGTTCGTTTTGTAGACCCATTGGCGTTCTCGAAATTAATAAAGTATCATCAGCGAACATTAAAATGGGGACAGACGCTCCAGCTAACTTTGGAGCTTCATGGTTACAATGTAACAGCTGGTCCGCCGCACCGTTGATGAAGAGATTAAACAATGTTGGGGCCAGAACACACCCCTGCCTGACCCCCCTATTAACAGGTATAGCTTCTGTTAGATCACCACCATGAGACCAACGTACTTGGGCGAAAGTCCCCATGTGTAAGTACCTAATCAGTCTTAATAACTCTCCATCTAGTTGGTAGCTCTCCAGGGCATTCCACAATTAATCTCGGGGTACCATGTCAAAGGCAGCTTTTAGATCAATAAAAGCCACGTACAGGTGGCTCTTGTTAAGTAACAGGTATTTCCAGCAGAAAAGATTGAACCTGAATGCCTGATCTATTGTACTCATTCCTTTCCTAAATCCTGCCTGGAGGTCGGAAAGGATATGAGAATCCTCTATCCATGCCTGTAATCTATTCAGTGCCTGTTTGCAGAATATTTTTGGGCTGACATCAATAAGGCTTATTGGCCTATAATTTGTAAGTTCTTCCCTTGGCCCTTTCTTGAAGATGGGGACTATAATTGCTCCTTGCCACGTGGGGGGTAGTCGTCCACCCCTCAGTATCTCATTGCTGAGTGCATTTAAATATAGGGACCAAGTTGTCGGTCGGGACAGATATAGATCACCTGGGATACCATTTGACCCAGGGGCCTTCCCTTTACGTACTGACTGGAGAGCCAAGGTTGTTTCTTTTAGAGAGAAGAGATCCAGACCAAATTTAGGTAGTGTGACAGTCCCAACAGTTGGTATGTTGGCAATAGGTGGTCTATTGGGTTTTAATAAGGGGGCAGTAATACAGTTAATTTGAGGCTCTCTATATACATTTTTAAAATGTGACACTGAAATTTCTGGCTGGATTACAGGATAGTTCTCCGCAGTTTGGGAGCTGCCTTTGCCTGACACTAGTTTCCAAAACAGTTTAAGATCCTTCTCATGGAGTACATCCACCAGCCCATTCCAATATTTAGTTTCCCACTCTTTTTTTTGCATTTTTTAGTGTTGCTTTGTATGCAGCCCTGGATACTCTTATCTCTCGACAGTTTCCTGCCTTCAGTGCTCCCAATAGTTGTATTTTGGCCTGACGACAGGAGTTAGAAAACCACCTCAATGTTTTAGCCCGCCACCTTACTACCTGAAAGTGTGGTTTTAGCCGATTGGTCAAGATGCTATGCAAGTTAATCAAATCCACCAATGTAAAATCAGTGTGTTTCAATGGTAAGAGCGTTGACATAACTATTTTGTAAATTGATAACTGGAAATTTACATAATCATCCACCAATTCCTATTTCACATTTTTATAATTATTCGTCATGGCTAGAGCATTGCCTTTGACCCACTTTGTCAATGTTTTGCAGCTAAATAGAGTAGTGGAAAAGGAGGTACTCAGAGCTTGATGATCACTATTGTTGCGAGGAAGAACAACCGTTATCGATGAGAGATTTCCAGAGAGTGTTGTCTACTAAGACATAGGGGGTCATTCATTACAACCTCGGCGGTCTTTTCACAAGACCGCTGAGGGACCGCCGTGCTGAAGGCCACCAGTGGTAGTGGTTTTCCGCTCAGCGTATTATGACTCTTGGCAGCTCTATGTCGTTTTTCTGACGGAGAGCCGCCAACAACCATAGTGACGGGCGGCGGTGAAGTGGAGGTTGCTCCACCTCCACCGCCACGCCAACAGAACACCGCCCAGCGAATCACCTCCTGTGATTCTGCGCGGCGGTGTTCTGTTGGCGGTGTGGTGTCGGCAGAGCTGCCCCCATGGCTCTCATCCCCTCCCGGAGGATCGACGGAACAGGTAAGTCGATCATCCGTTAGGGGAGGGGGGTGTTGAGTGCATACATGGAGGTGTGCGTGGGTGTATGTAGAGGGGGTGTGTAAGTGCATGTATGCTTGCGGGGGTGTTGCGTGTTTTGGGAATGAGTACGTGTATATCTGTAGGTATGTCTGTATGGATGTGCTCGTGTATGTTTGAATGTGGGTGTGCGTGTCTGACTGTGTGTGTGGATGTTGGCATGTGTGTCGGTGTGTGTGAGTGTATGTGTGTTGGTGGTGCCTGCGTGCGTGTCGGGTGTGTATGTGTAAGGTAATGTCGGGGGTCGGGGTGGGGAGGGGGGTCCTGCCACCCTTGGGGGGTGGCAGGGGTGGTGGGGGGTGTAGGAGAGGGAGTAGGGGTGGGGAGTGGGGGAGACCCCTATCAGTGCCAGGGAAGGAATTCCCTGGCACTGATAGTGCTTACCGCCATGGATTTCCTGGCGGTTCCTACTGCTGGAAATCCACGGCAGTAAGCTGGGTCACAATACCAGCGGCGGTATTGTCACGGCCGCCGGGCTGGAGACCCAGGTCTCTGGCCCAGCGGTCGTCTCCGACCTGGCGGGCAGAACGGAGAAGCGGCGGATGACCATGGCGGTAACCGCCATTGTCATAATTCCAAAAAAAAGACCGCCAGCCTGTTGGCGGTCTTACCGCCGCTTTAACACCATCCGTCAGGGTTGTAATGACCCCCATAGTATAAGCGACTTGAGTATGGACCTCTTCTATATGTGGGCAACGCCAGGGTGTCTGATTTTGTGTTTCCATTTACCATTCTTAACTCCTTTGCTTTTATTAGGTCTTCTAGTAGATCTAGTGCACCCCCTACTTTCTTAGTTGTGACCCGGACAGGCCCCGATCTGTCGCACGGATCTGCAAATTGAGTTCCTTTTTGCTGGTTGTCGTCTCTACAATTCAGTTGCATATTCAGATCTCCTGCAACAATTAAACCTTTGTGTGCCAGGTCTAACGTATATGTTTGCAATTACTATACGGACGGGCCCGCTTGGGCTGCTAAGTTCAACCTCGACAGCTAATATGTCCCTTGTGGGGGTTGTTAGCTCCTTCACCTTTGGGAACAAATCATGTTTTAGCCAGATTATCAAGCCCCCTGATGCCCTGCCAGATGGTGATGGAAGCGCAGTCTTCTGAAAGGTCCAATAGCCTACTCTATTAATCGCAGAAGAAGCCCATGTCTCCTGCAATGGGATAATGTGATGTTGATCTATAAGGCTGCACCAATCAGGGTTAGCTATTTTCTGAAGCAAGCCTGCCACATTCCAGGATAAAAACTTAATCAATAAATCAGATCCATCCCCCATGTCTTGCAGCTTCTCTCTATTTTCACTTAGGTAAGCCGTTGCTCCACAATCCATCTCCTCTGCTTGGTCGCTACAATGTGCTCTTGGCTCTGCCCCCAGGATGCACAATATCTGGTTGCTTGGTATAGAGGGGTCCAAAGCCATTTTACTAGGTATGCCATCTCTCCCGGCCTTCACTATGGGGTCTTCAGGTCAATCTATGGTTGAGGTTGGGCTGCTCCTGTAATCCCTTCTTAGAGTGCGTGTGCTCAAGGGCGTTGGGGTGTTATATCTCTCTTTAAAAAACAGATTAGCCAATGATTGAGGGATTTTTTGGGCAAGAGACACTTGGGATGAAGTCCCAGGTCTCAATCTTTGATCAAGTGCCAAAAGGCCCTTTACTAGGGTCTGGCTGCTCAGTTTCAGGCCTATAAGGTCTGTTGCTGAGCATTCTCTTGAATGTCTCTGGACAGTGACTATGTCATCCCTTATGAAAGACCTACACTTCTTGACCCCCCTTATCCAATCGATTACTTTGTTCTTAAGGGAATCCCCTTGCTCTTTTTGACCATAGCTTAGCTTGGGGACATTTGCCATATATATATCATACTGGCTGTGCTTTGTCTGGCTTAGTGGGGCACTCCGCAGAGGGCCTGTAAAGCTTTTATCTAAAGATTTGTTTCTGTGCACCTCGCGGTTCGTCCTTTTATTCCGATTTGTGTCGTATTTGTTTAAGCCAGCTGCAACAGGAAGTATACTTTTTCCCCCGTGGTGGTTCTGTGTTGCCACTTCATCCCTCTTTCCTCTATATATTCCTGTCATAGATGTTTCAACTTGTTGGATTTGCCTAGATGCAGAGCTAGGCTCAAGTTTGAATGAGGATTTCCTTATGCCCCCGATTACGGTGGATATACTGTCCAGCTTCTTGTGCATCATATGACTAAAAGATGTAAGGTACTCCCTGAGGCTCCAAATTTCAGCTCTTATTTGTACTAGTTGTGTCTCAACAGGGTGTTCCCTCTGAGCAGCTGTGAATGTTAATGGCTCCTCTGTTACTCTTGACACACTCCTCTCTGGATCAGAGGGCGCCAAGCGGGCAAGAGGTGAAAAAGGGTTGTTGCAGTTTATAAGGGGGAACACACCACACTGCTGGCTAGGCAGGCTCAGTTTAGAGCTCTCTATTGAGTTGGTTAAAGCTTCTAGTATAACAGGTTCTGAATTAGATCCTTGTATTGTAGGTAATGTGAGTTCTCTGTTCGCTGGGGCAAAAAAGGATTTTATATCATTAGTGACGTCAGTAATCCCTTTCTTGAGGGGCTTAGAGGGCTTGGTAGCTAACAAACTTTCTACTTCCCCTATTAGATCATCAATTTAGGTCAATGTATAGTTTTCAGCGGCATGTCGGGGTATTTTCTTTGCCCCTCCCAGCCCAGTAGGGTTACCGCTGGCTTTCCTTTTCCCCATCCCAGTAAGTTGTTAAAGTTCCTCAGGTTGGATGGGGGCAGAGAACAAACTTTTTGGGGGGTGGATCCAACCCCGGACCCCCGCAGGCATAGTCCGACCTTTCAAATACTCGGAAATAGAATTTGTAGGGAGTTAGTCCCACCTCCAACAATTGTGAACGAAAACCAGCGTTTTATAATGTAGGCACAGCAGAAAATATTTAAGAATTTAGACCTGCCCCAATAATAATAACTAAATGCTGCTATTACAGATTACTTTGCATGGGCTAGAAGTTAGGTTCAGTCATGGGGCAGCAGAAAATGGAGAGGGAAACACCAAGAGAGTACCTTCTGGTGGCCATGTGACTGTATGCCACCCAATCCAAAAGCCTTTGGAGAGATGTCGGGGGGCCCTGCCCTGCCTCTTCCTGGCAATGACGGGCAAGGACGGGCCCGCCCTTGGCCCGGGCTTCGCCCGGCCACCGCCCGCGCGTGTCCCGCGAGGCAGGAGCGCTGACAGAAATTTAAAGGGCTCCTGCCCTCTGCTGTGCTTGCCGCTGCCTCCTCCTTCGGCCCCAGGCGCAGAAAATGCACGACTCGCAACCCGGGAGCGCTGACAGAAATTTAAAGGGCTCCTGCCCTCTGCTGTGCTTGCCGCTGCCTCCTCCTTCGGCCCCAGGTGCAGAAAATACGCGTCTCGCAACCCGGGAGCGCTAGCAGAAATTTAAAGGGCTCCTGTCCTCTGCTGTGCTTGCTGCCGCCTCCTCCTTCGGCCCCAGGCGCAGAAAATGCGCTTCCCCAAGTCCAGTCTTTTTCCCCTTTCACAAGCAGCAGCAACAACTGCAGGATAGCCCAACAAAGCACAGTCACAGGCAGGGGTAGCAGGTCTCCTCAGCTCTTCGCATTGGAAGAGGTTCCTTTTGGTTCCAGAAGTGATCTAAAGTCTGGGGTTTTGGGTCCACTACTTAAACCCCTTTCTGGTTTTAAGGTAGGAAAACTTCAAAGGAAAGTCTCTGTTGTTCACAAGATCCTGCCTTGCCCAGGCCAGGACCCAGACACATACATGGGGGTTGGAAACTACATTGTGTGAGGACAGGCACAGCACATTCAGGTGTAAGTGACCACGCCTCCCTCCACTTTGGTTCAGATGGCTCATCAGGATATGCAGGCTACACCCTAGCTCCCCTTGTTTTCACTGTCTAGAGGAGATTCACAAACAGCCCAACTGTCAGTCTGAACCAGACAGGGAATCCACAAACAGGTAGAGTCATAGAATGGTTGAAGCAAGAAAATTCCTACTTTCTAAAAGTGGCATTTTCAAACTAACAATCTAAAAACCAACTTCACTAAAAGATGTATTTTTAAATTGTGAGTTCAGATACACCAAACCTAATATTTCCATCTGCTCTCACAGGGAATCTGCATTTTTTAAAGGCAGCCCCCATATTAACCTATGAGAGAGATAGGCCTTGCAACAGTGAAAACCGAATTCAGCAGTATTTCACTCTTAAGACATGTAAAACACAGCAGTATATGCCCCACCTTTAACATACACTGCACCCTGCCCATGGGGCTGCCTAGGGCCTGCCTCAGGGGTGTCTTACATGTACAAAAAGGGATAGTTTGGGCCTTACAAGTGGGTACACTTGGCAGGTCGAATTAGCAGTACATGACTTCACACACACACACTGCAGTGGCAGGTCTGAGACAGATTTATAGGCCTAGTTGTGGGTGGCACAATCAGTGCTGCAGGCCCACTAGTAGCATTTGATTTACGAGCCCGGGTCACTTCTAGTGCACATTTCTAGGGACTTAGTAGTAAAACAGATATGCCAATAATGGAAAAGCCAATTACACATACATTTTACACAGGAGCAATTGCACTTTAGCACTGGTCAGCAGTGGTAAAGTGCCTAGAGTAGCAAATTTAGCACACAGTCAAAACATGGGAGTGGAGGAAAAAAAGACAGGGTAGTCCAAACCAAGGATATCAGGTCTAACAGTTCTGAATAGAAGTTTCTCTCTTAAATGGACTAGTAGATCATGTGCTCTCCTTTAACAGCTATTTTGCACTTTATACAGTCGAGCCAAGGCCCATCAGATGAGTTGTATACAGTGAACACAGCCCAACAATATACTTTTTAGATAGAAATATGTATGCATCGTAAGTGTAGCCAATGTTAAATCTAGTAAGCACTGTTTTATTGTGTTATGAGGTGCAGGGAAGTGCATATGACGCTCTGTGTGAAGTGCCTTGGTTCAAAGCATGTAATATTTGCCCCACAACGTTTCATTTTTACAACACCTATGGATATTGATCAGAATGTTTTACCTATGTGTTTATTGTACTTTTATAATCCTTGGTTGATAAAAATAAAGTCTATGACTGACTGACTGATGGTTGGAAAACTAATACCAGGTTACAAAAAAATCACTTTTTTTTTGTTCTAAATCAGTCCATACCCACTCCATCTTTGAAAAACTTTTTGAAGGCAGGTTTGATTATTCTTGATGTTAGCAGCACCTGTGAGGATACTGTCATTAATTCTGATTATCCCAACAGTTCAGCCCGCACCTCTCGTATACTGTTGTGAAAAATCTTCTGCTGCACTAGAGATACCAAAGTTTAGCCTTTTGTACCAATAAAGACTGAGGTATGTCATGAATGTTGTCATGCATCTGAATGGGAGAATTATGGGAGGATAACTTCACAGTAATAGTGGCAATTGTATACCATATGAACCTTTTTCATTCTTGTTGGTTTTAGTGTTGCCAGTGGTGCTAGAAGATCGAACTGTGTTCTTGATATTACATTGAGGCTCCTGTGTCAACTAAAGCAGCGATCATCTGTTTTCCTACTTGAATAGACACCTCAGTTGAGCTAGTCCATTCCTCCTGCCTTACTTCACGTTGCAGACCATATGCACTGATCCTTCATGGTCCTTCTCATCAGTCCAAGCAATGTCTGATGGGTAGTCCACAGTGTTGAATCTCTTCTTTAATGTTTTTTTTCTCCAGCATGCTGATTGGCATACACTTCTTCTTTTTTGCTGGGCACTCTCTAGGATGTAGAAAAACACCTTCACAGAATCTGCAAGGCTTTCCTTCGTTAGCAGGTTGACTTTTTCTTTCTGGATGAATTTTGTAAGCCCTGTCTCCATGTAAGACGTATGAACACTGGATAACTCTAAGGAATTACCCATCATCAGGATATTCAGTAGTGACTTGTGTGGCTCATGCAGGGTTGAGGAAGCACAGCCCTGGATAAACTGTGCCCAGATTTACCAGCCTTAATTTGCAGCGTACATTTGCTGGCTAGTTCTTAAAAGTGAATGTGTAACTTATTGGCAGATTCACCATGTCTTTGTTTAGCCTGTCCTTAGAAGAAATTTTCATAATTTGAATTGGTAAGAAGGATAAAGTATGCATGATATAAGTAGGGTGGCATATGTGAAATGTGTGCTGTTTTCACCAATGGTGGTTTAGAGTTAGTACCTGTCTTCCCCTGTTAGCTGAAGCAAAACATCTCTTCTGTCTTCGGGTCTGTGGTTGTAGCAAAGTATGTTTCAAGTCTGTTCGACCGTACTGCCTATTTGGAGGCTTGATTAGAGGGTGAGCCAGAGAGTTCAAATGGTGCTATTGTAGGGATGAACAACATCTTTTAGATAGCTAACCTTGTCCTGATGTTTTGCTGTGCTTCAGACTGAGAAGAGATCAAATGAAAGGAATGCCAAGCATGCAACACTCTTTGAGTAATTAATTTTTAAGGCACTTCTCAAAGCGTAATGTGAGTGTTTAGGTCAAATGCAGCAACACAAGTGCACTTCTGAAAAAAATCACAGCAGTAGAATAATATTGATCATAGAAACAAACAAAGAAAAGAGACTTTCAACCATGGATAATATATCTATATATAGTGATTATATATTCTTGCACAACTCAAAGCTAAATATAAGGATTACCAATGCATCAGCATGGGGCTTGACATAGACATAATCTTTTTACCAGCTTCAAGTCGTGAACCCAAATGACCGCAAAAAGAGAGCATGAGATCCGAGCAAGGTGTCCCCTCCCGGAAATAAGTTCTGTCTAACCCGGGTGATCAAGCTTCCCTCTTATATACTTTAAACAAGCTGGAGAGGAGAATTCTAGAAACTCCCCCTCCCATACAGTAAGTTGTTGTTCAAACGCTGGCTGTACCAGGTCAATGTTGAAAGAGCACATTTAGAGATTGGCCACATCCCAAGGTGCTCTCCCAAGACCGAACTGTTCCCCGCCGTACCATAAACATTCTCTGGTACATCCTTATCTCTCCCTCACTCCTGCAAGTTATGTTCCTGCCTTGGTGAGAAAGAGCGAGAGGAGCGAAAAACATTTTGCATAAGTTGTGTGCGGAAAAATACCTGCACCACCAATATGACAGTGTTTGAAGCTAAGCACAAAATGAAGTCAGTCGTCAAGATGGAGCTGGGGGTAAAATACAGATAGCATTGCACCTGGCCTCTGGAGTAGTGAAATGTGGGGCTAGCACTTACTTTCAGGTTTCACTTTCTTTGCACAATCAGAGTGTGCCTCTTTCCTTTTGAGTGTGTACAGGGAAAAGATGGTAATATGTTCTTAAACTCTGGCTTGTTGAACGTTTGGCACCATTATTAGGGTATGACCAGCAGGATGTATGGATGAGGAACTTTCAAAGGATGCATGGGAGGCTCTCTGAATATTCTGGCTGATGACGCGTGGCACTCTATTGGTGATTACTGAGTATCGCAGGAATATGGATTTTCGTGCTTGCAGTAGCTCTGATGTTGGGTGCTTCAGGCAAATTTGTGTTTCTGCTTTCAGTGCTCCTGTCAGTGGTGGCTGGTGACATTTGAAAGTGGTAGGGCAAAAAAGTTGGGTATGACTTTTATGTAGCGAGTGAAGTGAGCAAGCTTAATGGACAAAAGTGGGGTCGAAGGTGAGTCCTCTTCCCAAGAAAAAATTGAATAAAGATTGACAAATGATGTATTTGAAAGCAAATTAATTTAGTGAGAAAGCAAGGTTCATAAAACAGTGGGAACGTATAGCCTTGAAAAACTACACATAATAAAAACTGTCCCATATCTTACTTCATTAATAAGTTCAACATTTACTTTAAAGTGAAAATCGTACAGCACGACAACTTCAGGCCCTAAAAGTGTGTGCTTGTGCAGTGTCTTGCAATGTTTGCAGCAGCAACTTTGGAAGAAAATACTCTAACCAGGCATCAGGAAGCACCCACGCTTGCTGGCTGCCATCAGTCATACAGAAAATGTGCAGACAAATCTTTAAGTTAGATAAAAAAAGTGGGGGAGAAAGGGGACTTGTAAAATAAGTGTCAGTGATTCCCATAGTGTGCCATCCAGCCTGTATTTTGGTTTCTCTCTGAGATGTTATTGGATCCAGAAATCAGTACTATTGGCTTTGTCAATTTATGTTAGCAGTTTAGGATAAATGAGTAACAACAATGATTAGTTATAATTAATTAACATTGTGAATGTTTCAATTCTGAAATCTTGAGACCTTGAATTAAATATTATTGAGGCATATGGAGGGAGTATGGCCTTCAGATATTTGTGCTTTACATTAGAATATATGCCTGTTCTTTCTTCAAATCTCATGTATCTGCACATTTTCAGCCTCCTCTCTTTACTCTTCAGCAATCTCTTTTCCCTCTCCCCCGAATGCACTCCCTTGCATTGCCCTCATTATACCATCCCAAGCATGCATTGCACTCATTCACATTTAAGCACTTTATTTCATTTTGCTTTTGGCTTCTAATTATTTTGACCTCTACACACCATTTCACACACATTTACAGTGAATTTCATTTGCAGTTGGAATACATGACAATTGTTTTGTGTGCTCTGCAGAGAGATCAACCCACTGTCAGGCACTTTGCTTTGCCTTCAGCCTTGGCACAAGGGCTGTCAATCGAAGCCCCTCATAAACACCTGGCACAAGTAAAAGTATGCACTATGCAATGCACAGAATCACAGCATGATGAAATAGCTAACTCTCTTGGGGAAAGAAAAATTAAGTAAAACGTGAAATAAGAGGAGCATAAATGGCTGACGCACACTCCCCACATTGTAACATTTATTGTTCGCATATCAATTCATGTTTGTGGCATTAATGTTAATGGCATGAAGATAGGACGAGCTTTAACCCCATACAGCAGATAACTGCCTTTACTGTAAAAAACGTATTTCTTCCCTTGCGCTTTACGCAGCTATTTGGATCAATTTCGCAAGGGAGCTTGAATCCTGCTCGTCTTTTGTAACAGGTTCACAAGGAATAAATCCAGCAGCTCCACTTCTAAAGGAGCCAGCGATCTGCAGCCAGGTCCTGGGGTGTCACATGGGGGAGGTTAGCATGACAAGGGGTCTCAGTACAATAAAAATAACTGAAGATTAGCATTTTGACACTGTTACTGAAGACAAGGCACCAAGTTACACATGCTTGCATCCACTCCTACTGGGTGACGAATGGGAAAAGGGTGGGAACTATCCCTGTGAATGACAGATGGCTTCCCTCACACAGGGATGAAGACTCTGACGCCCAAAAACATGACGCAAAAAACATCAGTGGTCAATAGTGGATACTGCCATAGACCACAATGGAAATGAAGGGCTTTAGAGCGGTCAGCCGTGCGTCTTGTGTCACAGTGTAGAAAGTTGATTTACTCCCTGGCTTCCATCTCGTGCTTCAAAGTGAGGCAGGGCAGGCAGCCTGGGGCAGTCAGCTCCGACTTAAATGGATCAATTTGTTTAGAGATACAATTGTATCTGTAAGCAACTCAATCTATTTAACCCCTCAGGTGCCATGGACAAGCTGGGCTCGCCCTCAGCCACGGTTGCTGGGCCAAGGACAAGCCCAGCCTCCCACCCACACACCTCCATCGGGGATGGAAGGGTAATTGCTTCCCCTTCCACCCCTGAACCTCTTCTGGCAATCTGATGACGTCAGCAGGCTCACAGCGCGCCGATGTCATCAAATGCTACTGGGGACGTGCTGGAAGCCATGGGGGCAGAATCCACTAAGGCGCCAGGATTTTTTTATTGTTCCCTTTTGTTTTTTGTGTGCTGGGGTGCCCCCTTTGGCAAGAGCCCCCCCAAAGGGGGCACAGAACTGTTGGCCAGTTCAGATCGGCCTATTTTTTAGGGCCATCTGTCCCCAAATGCAGCAGAATCCCCTTAGACACCAGGGATCTTGTGTATGTGTGTTTTGTGTGAAGGCATTCCCTTTGGAAGGGTCGCACTCCAAAGGGGGCACATAACTGATCGCCATTTCTGCCCTCCTTTGGGGGCAGATCGGCCTATTTCTTTTAGGCCCATCTGCCCCCAAGGGGGGCAGAATCCACCAAGACGTCCGGGACTTTTTTGCTTTTGGTTCCCCTTTGTTTTTTTTGTGCTGGGGTGCCCCCTTTGGCAAGGGTCCCCCCCCCAAAGGGGGCACAGAACTGTTGGCCATTTCCAGCCCCCCCCCCCCCCCTTGGGGGTAGATTGCAAATTTTTTTTTAGGGCCATCTGCCCCCAAAGGGCAGAATTCACTTAGGCACCAGGGATTTTGTGTATGTGTGTGTGTTTTGTGCGGGGGGCTTCTCCTTTGTCAAGGGTCGTTCCCCCAAAGGGGGCATATGACTGGCTATTTCTGCCCCTGCCCCTGGGGGCAAAGCAGCCTACATTTTGTATGCCCATCTATCCCCAAGGGGGGGGGCAGAATCCACCAAGATGCCAGGGAATTTTATTTTTGTTCCCCTTTGGTTTTTTTGTGCTGGGGGGCGCCCCCTTTGGCAAGGGTTGCACTCCAAATGGGGCATAGAACTGCTGGCCATTTCTGCCCACTTAGGCACCAGGGATCTTGTGTATGTGTTTGTGTGTTTTGTGCCGTGGGCATCCCGTTTGGAAAGGGACACCGCCAAAAAGGGGCACATGACTGATCGCCATTTCTGTCCCCCTTGGGGGCAGATCGGCCTATTTTTTTAGGCCCATTTCCACCAAAGGGGGGCAGAAGCCACTACGACGCCAGGGAATTGGTTTTTTTGTGCCCCTTTGTTTTTTTTTTTTTTTTTTTTTGTGGAGGGGCGCCCCCTTTGGCAAGGGTCGCCCTCCAAAAGAGGTACAGAACTGTTGCCCATTTCTTCCCCCCTTGGGGGCAGATCGTCCTATTTTTGTTAGGGCCATCTGCACCCAAGGGGGGCAGAATCCACTTAGGGAGCAGGGATCTTGTGTGTGTGTGTGTTTTAAGGGTCGCCCCCCCAAAGGGGGTACATTACCAATAGCCAATTCTACCCCCCTTGTGGGCAGTTCAGCCTATTTTCTGTAGGCCTATCCACTTAGGCACCAGGGAACATTTGGAAAGGTTTGGTGGTGGGGTGTTTTTTAACTGTTGAAGTATTTGTATTTGTGATTATAACAGTTTATTTCTCCTTTTAGTTCTAGTTCAAAGCTTTTGCTTCCTTTCCTGTGGATCCTTGCTGTTTTGGCAGTAGTTGCCCTGCGGTTTGCGTAGTTGCATGTTTTAGGTAACTCAAAGCAATTTACTCCAAAGGAGTATTGTTGACATGCATGAATGACATGTTTGCAGGTGGTGTACTCAATGCAGTATTGTGTGTGAAATTGTCCTTAGAATTGTGCACAATCATATTTGTGTTTCCTTATGTCTAATTTGCTTTTCCATTTTGTTTTTAGTGGGATATCATTGTTGATTGCTGTGTCTGTGCATAGTAGTTGCTGGTGAGTCTAGCTTTTTCAGTCAAGTGACTGGTATAGTTTTTGAGTACAAAACTCTTTTGATAAAGCCACATTTTGTTTATTACTTATTTTAGACAGAGCTGGTTGTTGTTGGCGCTTTTGTCAAGTTACACTTCTTAGAAAGGATCATTGCTAAACACAGAGTGATCGCCCAGCAGGTTGTTGGCATGCTTTTTGAGTTATCTTCTGACCATGATTATGAGGCTGAATCTGCATCTGAGGCAGAGGAGGAAGTGATAGATTCTGGCAGTGAGTTTTCTATCCAAGAGGAATCTTCTGATGAGGAAGCCACTCTCAGTGTAGATGAAGGGCCTGTTTTAGAGGAGGACACTGATGTGCCAATGGTGCAGCAGCCTGGGGCTGAAGGGTTTCCCATTGAAAGACCTGACACCTGGATTGCCGCAAACATGGAGCAGCCATGGTTGCCTGCATTTACTGGTCTTCCAGGGTGTAGAGTCAATACAGAAAACTTTTTGCCTGTCAATTTCTTTCAGTTGTTTATAGATGGTGTATTTTTGGAAGAGATTGTTGAGCAGATTAATTTGTATGCAGAGCAGTATTTGTGGGACAAAGAAGCCAGACCTAGGCCTCAGTCTTGAGTTACACAGTGGATTCCCACAAATCTGGAAGAGTTGAAAAAGTTCCTAGGTTTGACTTTGTTCATGGGGTTGATAAGGGAGCTGTCGCTGGCTTCTTATTGGTCTACTAGTCCCTTGATGGCAATGGCTATATTTCCTGCAACAATGACTTGTAATCGGTATTTGCTTCTTCTTCGGATGCTGCATTTTGTTGACAATGCTTCAGCCTTGCCACAAGATCACCCTGACTGTGATCGTCTTTTTAAGATTAGGCCTGAACTTGATCATTTTGTAGATCGGTTTTCAGAGGGTTATTTTCCAGGGAAGGAAATATCTGTAGATGAGTCTTTGGTCCTGTTCAAGGGACGTTTGGTGGTTTTTAAGCAGTACATTCATAACAAGAGGGCACAGTATGGAATTAAATTGTATATGCTGTCAGAAAGTAATGCAGGATATGTGTATAATTTCCGGGTCTACACTGGTAGGGATTCCAGTATTGACTTCCCTGGTTGTCCGCCCACTTTTAGAGTTAGTGAGCAAATTGGGTTGGAAATTGGTAGACGACTGTTTAACGAAGGTCACCATTTGTATGTAGATAACTTCTACACTGGAGTGCAGTTGTTCAAGGAATTGTTCAGAGTGGACACTGTTGCTTTTGGCACAATCCACTCTAACCGGAAAGGCTATCCAAGGGAGCTTGTCTGTAAAAAAAACTACTTGAGAGGGGACAGTGCAGTGCCTTGCCAAATGATGAGCTGCTAGCTCTGAAATTTGCAGGCAGAAGGGATGTCTACATGTTAGCTACCATACATGATGAGAGTACTTTACCTGTGGCTGTTTGGGGATAAGTTGCTAAAGTGCACAAACCTGTGTGCATTTTAGACAACAATAAGCAAATGGGTGGTGTTGATAGAGTAGACCAGAGGTTGGAACCTTACACTGCTATCCGTAAGTCTTACGTTTGGTATAAAAAGTTGGCCATCCATTTGCTTAATTTAGAAACGTTTAATGCTTTTATTGTGTTAAAGGATTGTTTCCCTGAGTCAAGGATGAATTTTTTTTCATTTTAGGAGCCGGTGATAGAGAGCCTTATTGTGGTGGAACAGGCAAGAGTTCCTAGAGTAGCAGTGGTGGAGGATGTGGCTAGATTTAAAGATTGACACTTTCCTGATCACATTCCTACCACTCCAAAAAAAAGACTTTCCCACCAAGAAGTGTAGAGTCTGTGCCCGAAGAGGTATCCAGAGGGAGACTCGGAACTACTGCCCTAATTGTCCTTCTAAGTCTGGGCTGTGTGTGGCCGGCTATTTTACAAGTTACCACACCCAAAAGAATTATTGGGAACTACCATGAGTGAAAACTGCCTGTTCTATATCGTTTTATATTTTTTGTTCAGTTTTAAGGTTGGCATTACTGTCATGCATTTAGTTGGAGCTTTTGAATTTGTAGTTTTGTTCCTATTTGTAATTAGTTAGTGGTCTCTTTTTTGTTTACAAAAAAAAGTTATGGTGGTGTGCGTGGAGTGGCACTTAGCGCACAGTGTAAATAGTGACTTGCTGTTGACCATTGCAACACTCTGAAAGCCAAACGCCAGTACACACACTCCCAGCAGCTGGTGTGACTGTTGTATCAGGAATGTGTGTGTATGAAACGGATGGGCCCTTGAATGGCGCTGTCTGCTGATGCGAGTGTTCTAATGTGCTGGGGCTGCTGCTGGCGGCGTGAATGGTCTGGTGCATGTCATGTATGAAATGAGTGTGAATGGACTATAAAGCGGTTGGTGCCTTGACGCAACTTTACAGCTCACGAGCTGTGAGTCATTGGTTAAAGTTTTTTTGCCTTTCAGTTATTAACAGTGAATTTCATTTTTGTGAAATCTCTTGTTAAAAGAATTTGATCTGCTGAACCATCACTCACACTCTTGCCAAATCCAACCAGTATGTGTCGTAAAAATGACAAAACCTGCTCCGCTGTAATCAGGCATCGGAGCACACTTGTGACATGCTAGGTGTCTTAGGTGGGACCCCGATGATAAAGCATGCCACCAACTGTGTTGGTGGGTGAGGTGTCTTCTTTACATAACCTAAGTGTGTTTCTTTTCACATTTTTAGTGTTTGGAACATCACAGAAGGACGTGGACATATCAAAATCATCTATTGCAACACTACCTGTTTTTCAAGGGGGGGTCACCTGTGTTTTTGGTCCCCGGTGCGGCGGTCATCTAGGGAAACCAACCAAATCAAGACATTTTTAAAAACTAGACAGCCAGAGGAGTCCAGGGAGGTGTGGCATGTGGGGATCCCCCAACATTCTCTTACCCAGATTCCTCTGCAAACCTCAAAATGTGCTTAAAAAGCATATTTTCCTCTCTTATCTTTGTAGGTTCATCGTGCCTGCACCACCCAGCGTTCCCCTAAGTCTCCTGAGTAAAATGATACCTCACTTGTGTTGGTCCCCAAAGCAGAGTCAGTCTAAAAATGTATAAAAGAAAAAAATTTGCTATCCCCTCAACCTCTACAAGTTTTTGGACTTTTCCTGTTGCAGGCACCTTGGCCACACACAAGTGAGGTATCATTTTTATCGGGAGACATGGAAGAATGCTGGGTAGAGGGAAGTTTGTAGCTCCCCTCAGTTTCCAGAACTTTCCATCAACGAAATATGAGAAAAAAAAAGTGTTTTTTGTGCCACATTTTGAGGTTTGCAGAGGATTCTGGGTAACAGAACCTGGTGAGAGCCCTACAAGTCACCCCATTTTGGATTACCGTAGGTGTCTCATTTTTAAAAATGTACAGGTTTGGTAGATATCCCTAGGTGCCGGCTGAGCTAGAGGCCAAAATCCACAGCTAGGCACTTTGCAAAAAACAGCTCTGTTTTCTTTGGGAAAATGTGATGGGTCCACATTGTGTTTTGGGGCATTTCTTGTCACAGGAGCTAGGCCTACCCACATAAGTGAGATAACATTTTTATCGGGAGACTGGGGGGGGGGGGCGCTGGGTAGAAGGTTCCACTCAGATTCCAGAACTTTCTGTCATTGAAATGTGAGGGAAAAGTGTTTTTGGGACAAATTTTGAGGTTTGCAAAGGATTCTTGGTGACAGAATCTGGTGAGAGCCCCACAAGTCACCCCATCTTGGATTCCCCTACGAGTCTAGTTTTAAGAAATGCACAGGTTTGGTAGGTTTCTCTTTTTGCTGGCTGAGCTAGAGGCCAAAATCCACAGCTAGTCACTCTGCAAAAAACAGCTCTGTTTTCTTTGGTAATATGTGATGTGTCCACTTTGTGTTTTAGGGCATTTCCTGTCGCAGGCGCTAGGCAACCACACAAGTCAGATAATATGTTTATCGGGAGACTTGGGGGAATGCTGGGTAGAAGGAAATTTGTGTCTCCTCTCAGATTCCAGAACTTTCTGACACCGAAATGTGAGTGAAAAGTGTTTTTGGCCAAATTTTGAGGTTTGCAAAGGATTCTGGGTAACAGAACCAGGTGAGAGCCCCACAAGTCACCTCATCTTGGATTCCCCTAGGTGTCTAGTTTTAAGTTTTAAGAAATGCACAGGTTTGGTAGGTTTCCCTTTTTGCCGTCTGAGCTAAAGGGCCAAAATCCACAGCGAGGCACTTTGCAAAAAACAGCTCTGTTTTCTTTGGGGAAAATGTGATGTGTCCACGTTGTGTTTTGGGGCATTTCCTGTCGTAGGCGCTAGGCCAACCCATACAAGTGAGGTACTTTTTTTACTGGGAGACTTGGGGAAATGCTGTTAGAAGGAAATTTGTGGCTCCTCTCAGATTTCAGAATTTTCTGTTACCGAAATGTGAGGAAAACGTGTTGTTTTGCCACATTTTGAGGTTTGCAAAGGATTCTGGGGAACAGAACCTGGTGAGAGCCTCACAAGTGACCCCATCTTTGATTCCTCTAGGTGTCTAGTTTAATAAAATGTGCATGTTTGGTAGGTTTCCCCAGGTGCCGGCTGAGCTAGAGGCCAAAATCCACAGCTCAGCACTTTGGAAAAAAATAACACTGTTTTCTTTTGGAAAATGTGATGTGTCTTTGTTGTGGGGCATTTCCTGTCGCGGGCGCTAGGCCTACCCACGCAAGTGAGGAACCACTGTTATCAGGAGACTTGGGGGAATGCTGTGTGGAAGGAAATTGTGGCTCCTCTCAGATTCCAGAACTTTCTGTCACCGAAATGTGAGGAAAAGCTTTTTTGGGAGCCAAACTTTGAGGTTTGCAAATGATTCTTGTGAAATAAATGTATGAGTCTCCTCTGATAAGAGGCTGAATTTGTACAGGATAGAATACAAGGATTCGGAGTAGGCTTCAAGGTAGCATTTAATTTTGCTGCAGGGGGTCACCCCCCAAAGAGTGTCGATTACGCTCTCTGGCCAAGAGCAACTGAACTCTTCTCCTTTCTTCCTATGTCTTATTGCAGTACCCACTTTACCACACTATACCTGCATCATAATTTCCAAACACGTTCAAGTAAACGTTTCCTGTAATACCATTGAACCACAAGAACAAGATGTTCAAGCAAAGAAATATCATTTCTGAGAGCATGGGGTGGTTAGGCCCTCTGCAAAGTTTTGAAAGCAATTCTAAGAAACCAGCACATTTGTAAGAAACTAAACTGAGCATGGCTGCTGAAGGCATACAATTTTGCTCGTAGTATATGAAAAATTGAGCTAAAGGTTAGATGAAATGGATCCCCCATGCCAAGTTAAGAAATTCATTTTCCACATTCTGGGTAATAGAACCTGGTGAGAGCCCCACATGTCATCCCATCTTGGATTCCCCTAGGTGTATAGTTTTCAAAAATGCACAGGTTTGGTAGATTTCCTTAGGTGGCAGCTGAGCTAGAGGCCAAAATCCACAGAAAGGCACTTTGCAAAAAACAGCTCAGTTTTCTTTGGGAAAATGTGATGTGTCCACGTTGTGTTTTGGGGCATTTCCTGTCACGGGCGCTAGGCCTACCCACACAAGTGAGATAACATTTTATCGGGAGACTTGGAGGAACGCTGGGTAGAAGGAAATTAGTGGCTCCTCTCAGATTCCAGAACTTTCTGTCACCGAAATGTGAGGGAAAAGTGTTTTTGGCCAAATTTTGAGGTTTGCAAAGGATTCTGGGTAACAGAACCGGGTGAGAGCCCCACAAGTCACCCCGTCTTGGATTCCCCAAGGTGTCTAGTTTTAAGTTTTAAGAAATGCACAGGTTTGGTAGGTTTCCCTTTTTGCCGTCTGAGCTAGAGGCCAAAATCCACAGCTAGGCACTTTGGAAAAAAACTAGCACTGTTTTCTTTGGGAAAATGTGATGTGTCCTCGTTGTGTTGTGGGGCATTTCCTGTCGCGGGTGTTAGGCCTACCCACGCAAGTGAGGTACCATTGTTATCAGGAGACTTGGGGGAATGCTGGGTGGAAGGAAATTGTGGCTCCTCTCAGATTCCAGAACTTTCTGTTACCGAAATGTGAGGAAAAGCTTTTTTGGAGGCCAAACTTTGAGGGCTGCAAATGATTCTTGTGAAATAAATGTATGAGTCTCTTCTGATAAGAGGCTGAATTTGTACAGGATAGAATACAAGGATTCGGAGTAGGCTTCAAGGTAGTATTTAATTTCGCTGCAGGGGGTCACCCCCTGAAGAGTTTCAATGACGCCCTCTGGCCAAGAGCAACTGACCTCTTCTCCTTTCTTCCTATGTCTTATTGCAGTACCCACTTTACCACACTATACATGCATCATAATTTCCAAACACGTTCAAGTAAACGTTTCCTGTAACACCATTGAACCACAAGAACAGGATGTTCAAGCACAGAAATTTCATTTCTGAGAGCATGGGGCAGTTAGGCCCTCTGCAAAGTTTTGAAAGCAATTCTAAGAAACCAGCACATTTGTAAGAAACGGAAATGAGCAGGGCTGGTGAAGGCATACAATTTTGCTTGTAGTATATAAAAAATGGAGCTAAAGGTTAGATGAAATGGAGCCCCCACGCCAAGTTAAGAAATACATTTTCCACATTCTGGGTAATAGAAACTGGTGAGAGCCCCACAAATCATCCCATCTTGGATTCCCCTGGTGTATAATTTTCAAAAATGCACAGGTTTGGTAGCTTTCCTTAGGTGGCAGCTGAGCTAGGGGCTAAAATCCACAGCAAGGCACTTTGCAAAAAAAAGCTCAGTTTTCTTTGGGAAAATGTGATGTGTCCACGTTGTGTTTTGGGGCATTTCCTGTCACCGGCGCTAGGCCTACCCACACAAGTGAGATAGTATTTTTATCGGGAGACTTGGAGGAACGCTGGGTAGAAGGAAATTAGTGGCTCCTCTCAGATTCCAGAACTTTCTGTCACCAAAATGTGAGGGGAAAGTGTTTTTGCCCAAATTTTGAGGTTTGCAAAGGATTCTGGGTAACATAACCGGGTGAGAGACCCACAAGTCACCCCATCTTGGATTCTCCTAGGTGTCTAGTTTTAAGTTTTAAGAAATGCACAGGTTTGGTAGGTTTCCCTTTTTGCCGTCTGAGCTAAAGGGCCAAAATCCACAGCGAGGCACTTTGCAAAAAACAGCTCTGTTTTCTTTGGGAAAATGTGATGTGTCCATGTTGTGTTTTGGGGCATTTCCTGTTGTAGGCGCTAGGCCAACCCACACAAGTGAGGTACTATTTTTAGTGGGAGACTTGGGGAAATGCTCCTAGAAGGAAATTTGTGGCTCCTCTCAGATTTCAGAATTTTCTGTCACCGAAATGTGAGGAAAGGTTTGCAAATGATTCTTGTGAAATAAATGTATGAGTCTCTTTGATAAGAGGCTGAATTTATACAGGATAGAATACAAGGATTCAAAGTAAGCTTCAAGGTAGTATTTAATTTTGCTGCAGTGGATCACCCCCTAAAGAGTGTCGATGACACTCTCTGGCCAAGAGCAACTGAACTCTTTTCCTTTCTTCCTATGTCTTATTGCAGTACCCACTTTACCACACTATACCTGCATCATAATTTCCAAACACGTTCAAGTAAGCGTTTCCTGTAATACCGTTGAACCACAAGAACAGGATGTTCAAGCACAGAAATATCATTTCTGAGAGCATGGGGCGGTTAGGCCCTCTGCAAAGTTTTGAAAGCAATTCTAAGAAACCAGCACATTTGTAAGAAACGAAAATGAGCAGGGCTGCTGAAGGCATACAATTTTGCTCGTAGTCTAAAAAAAATGGAGCTAAAGGTTAGATGAAATGGAGCCCCCACGCCAAGTTAAGAAATCCATTTTCCACATTCTGGGTAATAGAACCTGGTGAGAGCCCCACAAGTCATCCCATCTTGGATTCCCCTAGGTGTATAGTTTTCAAAAATGCACATGTTTGGTAGGTTTCCCTAGGTGCCGGCTGAGCTAGAAATCAAAATCCACAGCTAGGCACATTCCAAAAAACACGTCAGTTTTCAATTTAAAAATGTGATGTGTCAATGTTGCGGTTCCTGCCGTGCGGGCATTAGGCCTACCCACGCAAGTGAGGTACCATTTTTATCGGGAGACTTGGAGGAACACAGAATAGCAGAACTAGTGTTATTGCCCCTTGTCTTTCTTTACATTTTTTTCCTTCCAAATGTAAGACAGTGTGTAAAAAAGACATCTATTTGAGAATAATTCACATGCTAGTATGGGCACCCCGGAATTCAGAGATGTGCAAATAACCTCTGCTTCTCAACACCTTATCTTGTGCCCATTTTGGAAATACAAAGGTTTTCTTGATACCTATTTTTCACTCTTTATATTTCACCAAATGAATTGCTGTATACCTGGTTTAGAATGAAAACCCATTGCGGGGTGCAGCTCATTTATTGGCTCTGGGTACCTAGGGTTCTTGATGAACCTACAAGCCCTATATATCCCCACAACCATAAGAGTCCAGCAGATGTAACAGTATGATGCTTTCAAAAACTGACATTGCAGGTAAAAGTTACAGAGTAAAACCTAGAGAAACATGGCTGTTTTTTTCACCTCTGTTTCAATATTTTAGAGATGCCAGCTGTTATTTTCTGTAGGAAAACCTAGTAGGATCTACACAAATGACCCCTTCATTAATTCAGAATTGTGACTACTTTTCAGAAATGTTTAGCTTTCCAGGATCCGGCATTGGTTTCACACCCATTTCTGTGACTAACTGATTGGAGGCTAAAAGCAGAAATTTTTTTAGAAAGGGAGTATGTCTCAGTAAAATGCCAAAACTGCATTGAAAAGTGTGGTTTTCTGATTCAAGTCTATCTGTTCCTGTAAGCTGGGAAGAAGGTGATTTTAGCACGCAAGCACTTTGTTGATGCCAATCTCAGGGAAAAAATCACAAGCCTTCATCTGAAGCCTTTTTTTCTAATTGTTTTGAAAAAACGAAATTTCTGCTGTATTGTGGCTAATTTCCTGGTCTCCTGCAATGAACCCTACAAACTCTGGATACCTCTAGAATCCCTAGGATTTTGGAAAAAAAGTACGCAAATTTGGCGTGGGTAGCTCATGCGGACGAAAGGTTATGAGGGTCTAAGCGTGAACTGCCCCAAATAGCCAAAAACAAGGCCTGGCACCTGAGGGGAAGGGGTTAATATTTTTAATATGAATGTGTAGGAATAACAGAGGGACGCAGTCCTTCAGCCCTAAAAGAGAAATTTCCCCTCGCTCCTGGTTACCAGTGTTGCTTGCTATTCATGACAAGAAAATGCTCACTTGTTTAAATTCCCAATACTTGCTGCAGACAGCACCAGCGGGGTGTCAGCGGGGTTGGTTTGGGTCCACAATTAGGCCCAGGAAGCCAACAAAAATTGGCCCACATTTGCAGATTGCAACCTTTTGCAATAAACTACCTGGTTAGGATTATGGTGCTATGTTTTGCAAATATTTGTGGTAATGGCACAAACCTAGCCTGCCTTTTGCACTCACCCAGGGCTTTTAGATATTTATTTTTTTACAGTACTTAAGAGTGGCTCTCCAAAGCTCAGAGACTGGTGCAAGGTGTACCTGTTATCTGTTTTTCTCTTTTGTTTTACTAATATCACTTGTAAGTTTCAATAAAGGGAATGATGCTAGTGTGTAAATGGAAATTTTTTTTAAAAAAAATGTCACTTTCCTCAAATACATGAAGCTTTATATAACACGCAATTGGCACAGAGGCATTGAGGTGCTTTACCTAAGCAACTGCTAACATTACGAAGGGTCACATTAATATTTTGGCTCATGCAGATTAATTGATTTGCACAGAATCACAGGATGTTGAGTGGGACTTAAGCCGGGTTTCACAGTTTCTAAGTAGGCTAAGACCAGAATCTCACCCTATTGAGTTCAGTAATTGATTTAAGACAGGCAAAGGAAGGTAGCAGAGACTGATTTATCCCTGCCTATTCCATGCAGGAGAGGGAGACAAAAATAACTGAAGAGCCCCCTTGCTGGCATTTACCAACTCCCCACCACCCCTCCAGTCCTCTCCCCTGCCCCAGTCCTGTGCAAAGCAAATGCTATTGGCTTTCCATCAACAGTTCCTTGAGGCCTCTGTCCCGCCTGGAAGGAGCCAGGAGGCAGACACACCTCATGCTGTGACAGCCGGAGCAGCTCATCGACATTCTGCTTCTGGAAATGCGGTAGCCTGGCCATAATACTCATCAGGTCGGGCTTATGTGTATGCAAAGGCATTAACTACAGCCTTTGATGTTGTGCCCTTGTGGTGGAGATTGAGAAAGGCATAACCAAAAAACTGTCCCACCAACAGGCCTCAAACACAGGCCCATCGACCCCTGGCTGATCACCCGCCTTGCTAATCTGAAGCTGGGTGTCAGCCGGCTGTAGACACATTGGACTGTGCCCGCAGCCTGTCTGCATCAGTTATCCTGTAAGTTAGCGCTAATGAAGTGTTCTAGTATGCTATGGCACATGGGTGTACCTTTTTATTAACTAACTATGCATCACAGTTGCAGCCATTGGCCCAAAACATTTGTGTCCCACATGCACAACACTACCCCTCTGAAACGTCATCACAATGGTTCATGGGGTTATAACTAAATGGGTCAGTGCATGTGAAGTTGAAGGTAATCTAACTTTCTGTTAAAACAAGCACTGGCAAAGCCAATAAGACTGGCCTTTGGCATCTTTTCGCTTTGCCAATGCCTTTTGGCAATGCTGTACAACATTGGCAAAAAGCATGTTTGATGATGCTCTGCAAAATGGAGAAAAGGCACAGTTATGCTGCCGCTATGCATCATTTTGTAATATCACACGTGTGTAATGATGTATGTGCCTCTGCATTGTTGTGTAGCCATTTTAGTTATAGCTCCATGCACGTTATTTTACCACACTAGGTCTGCCTCTGTGCACTTTGACCTAGATATATTTTATTTAGCTTAGTTTATTATTTTAACAATAGCTACATTTGCAGGCCTGTTTATTTTCTCTCTAGCTTGCTGTTTTTTGCCTAGGCCAGCACTGTGTTCTTAAACAAAGCATTTCTTTCACTCTGTGCTTCTCTCAAGGCTACAGTAAGATAGGTTGCCGGTAAACATGGTAAACGTTTTGTCTTTCGTATTCATAGAAACACACACATCGTTACGTAGGGACATTTTCTCAGACCATTAGTTGTTTTATTATTAAAAACACTTCCCTGTCCCATACACCTTAGAGGTATAATCCACACAGATGACCACAACTGTATGCTGATTGCTGAACGCGTGACTACAGCTGTTTATGCAGACTTCAGGCCTTTGCTCGGGTATGGGGGATGATGTCTTCCCGGGGGAAATAGAGCTTAACATGCTGTGCTCTAATATAGCCCAGGTAGGAATTAGTCTATTGACTTTAGTGACAATATGGTAGCGTTACTTCTATGCTTTACTCTCCTTATCACAATTTTAATATTGTCAAGCTTTATCGTCCTGGTTATGGCAGTACATGTTTTATTGTCTAAGATGCAGTTGCTTCATTAAAACCTGATTGAAATTTATACTGCCTCTGCTTGTCCTTATACACGTGAGACTAATGTAAATGAGAGAAACGGATGAGATCAAAGTTACCACAATTTTCTTGAGGAGTCAATTGTGTCATGCGCTCGGTTGCCCAATCATCCCTGCTCTTGGGTAGAGATGAGGCAGTGCTAGTTAGCCGGAGCAAAACCCGGATTGGGGCAACAGTTGTCACCTATAGCAGGTTAAGACTCAGTCTTCCACACAGCAGGCAGTTCTGCCACTCAAATCCAGTAGTCTCAATAGAATAATGAGAGCTTATGTGACATGGTGCCGCCAACGTTTGGTCAGGCTCTAATTTTTGGGTCCTACTGAGTATCTCTGCCTCACTACATACAAAGACACCTCAGTACTATATAGAGATGTCTGTGGTCTTGAGGATTTCCTCCTCAGCTAAGTAGGGAACACCTTTCTGACGCTGGAGGTTGTTCAAGCTTGAACTCTAAAAGGATAATCCCCATTTGGTGTGCTTATCTCTGAACAAACTTACCATTCATTATGGCGAATCCACAACAGATAGCAATTGCAGTCAATATGAGACCACCCCTTACTGCACATTTATTGGCACATGGCCTAACGGCCCAGGGGGGTCCAGTCACATTTGTTGTTGACGCACACGCAGACTATAGAACAGAACTTTTTTATTCTGGGGTTACATTTCCAGCAGTTGATGGGAACACAAATACATTTCATCACTACACATCTGCAAACGTACCTGCACAATACAGCACATATGCATATTTAGAAATACCTCTATCACATCAAGAACATAATATTTGGCTTGAAGGTTCCCTACCCCACACAATTTAACATGTTAGGTTAGGTCATCTAAGTAATGAAGGTCCTACCTGGCCTTTATTGGCCACTTATACACCTCACTCTGCTGCTGCGAACCTACAGGTAGCTGAAGTTTGTCACTTATATGCTGATCTGACGGCAATATACAGATGATTAGTACAGTTTTTAATGCAAACAATAAACAAAAACCCAGGATGTGCTGCACCAGCTCAACCACATGCAGTAATGCCAGCTATTAACCCTGCGACTGTACATTCGATCATGGGTAAAGTACCTGCCAAACAAGAAGAAATTCTGTTTTGGTTTAGCTCAAAAAATAAACACACTGGAAGAAGTATTTCCCCATACGAGGCCTCAGGAAAAATACAGAATATTAACAATGTGCTTGCCATTTGGGATGGTTCCCACAGTAGATAACTGTAATACATGGGGCACAGTATTTGCCAAGCTCTATACAACCGCACACAGTACACCGACACTTGCCAATTTACCTGAAGTGTTGAAACAAATTCAAGATGAATACGGGGCTGCCCCTGCCCTGGTCTTGGGGATGCAATGATTGGGCAACTTTGCAACAGTATCCTCAATTATATTGAGTAACCTTTAAGGCGAAGCAGTCGCACTAGTGGTGTGCATGCAGCTCTGGGACATTCCTCCACAGGATCAAGAGCGCGAGCTGCCAAAGATTATCGTGGAGACCTACTCTAGTATTGGTCGAGATAGTCTTGGGGCCAGACAACAAAACCACAATTTCAAGGTAAATCTAATAAAGATTCCACCAAGCAAACTCCTGAGGGTACTAAGAAATGCTGGGATAAAAAAACAACAAACTCCTAAAAAAGAAACAGGAGAATCTCCACACGCAGAGACCCCACAGAATGAATAGAATCTCAGAAATAGGGATAATATAAAAACGTCTGACAGATATCAATATACTGATATGCGTCAATCTCGTTCATTTCAGTACTCATTGGAAAAAAGCAGTGAGAGAAGTGGGCGGTCAAAGGGAAGAACTGAGTACGTGAAACCGAGACAGGAATCACAACGCTCAACAGAAGTTTCTGTTAAAAAGGAAGAAAAAAATCCACAACAAAAAAACACAATTAAAAAGTAAAAGGTGGAAGTAGTTGTAGTTCTACATGCTACTCGAGAAGAGGGTTCTCTTGAAGAACAAGGAGTGGGCACTAGCGCTATTAGACAGTGTGGCAGAGGTCACAATAGTTCGCTGGAATCTTCTAGAGCATGTAGAGGTGAAAGCAACCAACGATTTCCTCCAAGTGGAAACTGCGGACATGCGTTTCTTCATGCCTGATAGGGTGTACAAAGTAATGCTTCAGTTAGAAGGAGACATAGAGCGCGCAATAGACGCAATCATTTGGGACCGCGTCATAAACATATGTGATATTCTATTAGCGGAAAAGGATTGGCCACCTGAATTTGTCCGTACTTGCCCATATTGGGAAGATGTTATCAAACCTTCTTTCTCACCCCTTGTTCCTGAGGAGCTCGCAGAATCCTAAGCAACCGATTGGGCATTGGCACAGGCACCCGCGTTATATTGCAACCACCTAGGATGGGAAAAAGATTCTCCCTATCATGTAATTCCTATTAAAAATCAACCCCAACCTCAACCCCAATAACCAATAAAACATGATGCTAAGTCACCACTGAGGGAAATCCTCACAATTGGAGTACCAGGGCGTAATTGAACCCTTGTCTCACCTATGAATAATCCCTTGTTCCCAGTAGCTAAACCGGACCATTCATACAGAATAGTCTCAGACTACAGACACTTAAACTGTCATACATGCACATATGCTATACAAACCTCACATAGCACAGCACTCATGAATAACATAGGGCGCAAACAATACCAAACAACACTGGACATTTCCAATGGTTTCGTCTGCCAAAATATAGCACCTGAGAGTAGAGACTTAATAAGTTTCAGCGCACTAGGCTCCCAGAAAACATTCTGTAGTTTACCCCAGGGTACAAGAACAGTTGAGGGCTGTTCGCGGCTCATGTGACTTCAATATTGCACAACATTGACCCTGAAGCATTTTCTTATGTAGATGATATATATCTCATGAATCATGAATTACTGCAACATTTAAGATGGGTGGCCTGCATTGTAGGATTTTCCGAGTTTGGCTACAAATTCAATTTCAAAAAAACAAAAATAGCCTTCCTTAGCATCCTGTTTCTGGGATATGAGCTATCAATTGAAGGAAGGAGCCTTGCACCACAATTCTTGGAAAAATGTGCACAGTTACAACCTCCAAATACCATTAAAAAACCCCAATCTCTATTGGGTTTCCTAAATTTTGGCAGAACTTACATTCCTGATTATGCATCACGCATAAAACCTTTATATTACTTAATACGTACTGATTTTTCAAGTAAATTTTGGACATTGGTGCATACAGGCATACTCAGAGCTTTGCAAACAGACATGCTTGCAGCACAACATTTACACATGAGGGACAACAAAACACATTTGGTCATCAGAGTAATTGCTGGTGCTATTGGTTTCACCTATGCAACTTTCAATGATGGTGAGACAGCCCCAATAGCATACAAATCACATTTGTACTCAGCAACAGAACAACGCTTTGTTCCCACTGAGAAACTTTATTGTTGTATCTCCAATTCCAGCCCTTGATGCTGTTACCAAAGCCAGCGTACCTAACGCAGTATATCCACGTTGGATTCAATGGGCAACGGCTATGACAGCCACTGATGTAGACTACATTTTTGACCCAAAATGACAAACTCATGAATTTTTGCAATATGAACTAGAATACCCAGTTTCAGCAAATTAACTGCCTATTGATCAGTATCAAAAAGTCATGTATACCAATGGCTCAGTGCAACCTGCACAAAACATCAATATTCTGCTGCTTGCGCAGTCATAAGCAGCTATATGGAGGATAATAAATTTTGTCCCCAACATACGTTTATGCCAACCCTAGGGGATTGGACAGCGCAACTAGCAGAGCTAAAGGCTCTAGTGATGGCATTGGAACACACAGATCATGCACAGCTAACACTGATTGTCTGTGATTCCTACTACTGTGCCCAGTTCTTCAATGAATACCTGCATTACTGGCACCAGAATGGGTTCAGAGATTCTAAAGGCAACACCATTAAACACAGACTCCTGAGGGGGAAAGTAGCAGATCGGAAGAAAACACTACCAAATGTCCGTGTTGTACATACACTTGGACACCAGTGAGTTCGGAATACACGAGGCTGGAAATACACTGGCTGATGAAGCTGTGAAATCAGCAGTAGCTTCGGCCACTGTTGCTACAGTAACTCGCTCAGGTGCGAAAGCGGACGATGACATATGGGCTGCCGTGAAAGCTACGGCTGACGGCATGACCTACCCAAAAGCATTTCCTGCTATATATTCCTACCGAATGGGAGGCTGTTTAGGCGCTGAAGTAAAAATACCAGGCGTAGGGGTTCGAGTAATTCCCAACAAAGATAAAAGATCAGAGTTGATTAAAGCAGCGCATGAGGGGGTAGCATCTGCTCATGCTGGTGTGGCGGCTACATTATCACTTGCAAGCACGTTATAGTGGTCTATACAACAGGGCAAGCAGTATGTCCTTTGCTGTGACATCTGCCAGCAAGTTAAGGTTTTCACTGCTAAGCGCCCACCGCAAAGACCCCTTCCAATTTCCAGCAAACCATTAAAATGTGTGTAGTTGGACCATTGTGGGCCCCTAACACCGAATAGTGCATACAAATACATTTTAGTCGCTTTTGACTCCTGCCTCAGATTTCTATGGGTGTGGCCACAACACTTGGCTGACGCTCGGATTGTTATGAAACATTTGCAAGTCTTTATCGGTACATATGCAGTTGTGGCTTTCCATTAGGACCAGGACTCTGCTTTTGCCTCAAGGGCGTTCAGGGATGCCATGGTTTCGTTAGGGGTCCAACCCCATTACACGTTTCCATTTCATCCCGAGGGGAATAGTGTGGTGGAGCTACTAAACCGTGATTTAAAGCAGTCCTTAACAGCCAGAGTCTTAGGTACGGGTCGTGGTTGGCTTAACTACCTGTATGGAGTCCAGAGAGCACTTAACAATCTGCCTAGAAGGTCCCTGGGGGGTCGTACTTCATATGAGTGCCTGTTCGGAACTCAAATGTATGTTCCAGATCTCGATGGTCATGGCATGGAGGTGGTAGAAACACCCTTTGACATAAATGAACGTGTCACTATCTTACAGGAGTTGCAACAGTTCCGTGACAACAATGCTTCTGCCACTGCTGCTTCCACAGGAATTAAGGATGTACCAGTAACACCTACCGGCTGGATTCCTAAAGTTGGGGATCTAGTACGTGAAAAAGTCTCTGTGAAAAAGGAGTTTGGTCCTTCTTATCGTGCACTGGTCCCAGTCTTGGGAATACGCGTTACCAGAACTGTCATTCTAGCACCTTTGGCTGGGGCTAAAGAAAACCACTTTGTATCTATCGACAATGTCAAGTTACACCATGTGACCGATTCTGCACAGCAGACAAAGAAGAACAGCCAGTAGTTCCCGAATCCCTCTCAATACTGGTCAAGAAGTCCCTCTACAAGTTGTGAGCAGCAACATTGACACCTCTCTGAGCTTTGGGGGGGGGGGTGGAAAATGATCTTGTATTAGTTCCATTCACTTCTGTTTCAACAAACAACACAGAAATAATTGATCGATTTGACATAACTTCAACACCGACGGATGGCGTCATTTATTCTGAACCACAGCTGGAAACCCCCACTGATTCTCCAACTACAAACATGGCTCTAGCTTTTGCACAAACTGCTTCTGAATACTTTGCTGACATCAAAGATGCCGTTTCAGACTCATTCACCTCTTCTACATCTGAACTGTAAAAAATACGTAAGCTGATAAACTGACTTAAAGCAACTTACTTTATTTTCCCATGGAACTATCTGTGGCTTTCTTTGACTATACAGGGTTTCCTACTTTGGATTGGTTTTGTTATAACATTCTTTTTATTAATACATGGTCATTTTCTTCCTGAAGGATCAACAGTTAAACTGGTGGATGAGGTCCTCAAACTACATTTTTCTTCTCATAAGGTCCGCAGAGACTTGACTTTTGTTAATATTTCTGCTATACCGATTCCTGATGGGATTGTTTGGGATAAAGTAACATTTGATATATACGACCGACAGAGTTCATTCAAATACCATATGTGTTCAAATGTTCAATGACCGATGTAATAATACCCGGAGTTGTTTCTCATGACTGGGATGTGAAAATAGTTGATTCAATGATGACTGAATTGCAGTATTATACTGTATTTGAAAGTGAAGATGTTTATCAATCTAAAGAGAATTATGGTGATATGTTTTGCTATAATTATTACGGGCACCATTTCGTTCACAGAGCAAGTACCCCAAAGACTGTTTTTAATTGCACACAATGGGAACATTGTCCAACTCCACCACAAGGGAGTTCTAAAACATAGCAAAGTTTGCACATTTTTTGGGGCACAATATTACAAATGCTGAGTCGTATTATTTTAAATTCCATCAATGGAAAATGTACACATATTATTAGCAGATACGAAATGTATTTATTCAGATTCCTTTGTTTCCAGGTTGGCTATAGAAGGCTATGAATATTGGCTTAAAAAGTGTGTGGGGAAAACGAATTGGCAAATAAGGGGGGAGGAAGCTTTATTTAAAGCATTCCTAATACCTGTTCAAATGATGTTTTTAAATGAAACTGTGCAACAACCAAGTTGTTTAGGCTTAGCAAAGATTAACAAATTGAATGCACCTAGAATTCCTGTCCCTGCAAAATTTAATTAATGGCAAAAATATATAAATGCAACTGAAGATCAGCTCGATGAATGGGTCCAGAATGGCACATTTAATGCTTCACTGTCACATCCTGGCGGGTGGTTATTATGGCAAATAGATACCAATGGGTGTCATAAATGTTTTATAAAATCCACAGGGGTTTTTAGGACTAATAGGCCGGACCCTTGCTATGTATCATCCGAACATGTGGGTATAGTAACAACATACAGTGTAGGGAAACTATGCCAGCAATGGCTGAAGAGTTCCTCACTAGATGCTGATAGAGAGCACCTCAGTCTCTTGTCTAATAACACTGACTTGCAGGATTTCCTGTTAGGCCCCAGAAAACAACGCAGAAAGAGATTTTTATGCTAGATATAAATAATGAAATTTGGAAGCTTTCCCAGCAAAAAGCTGCTGCCAGGTTAAGGCAAAAAGACCAGGAAAATTTTCAGAAGGCATTGGCTGTTGTAGATAATGGGATTAATACCCTGTCTGACCGCATATACACATTAAACAACATTGTTTCTTCTGCTAGAGACATAATACAAACTGATATGTCTTCTTTACACCATGGACAGAGTCAAATAAGATCCATAATGCAGTTGGGTTGGACACTTCAAACATTGAAAGCGGGTCACATTCCCTGGCAACACATTAGCGAAAGGGACATATTTTCTACATTTAACTTAATGCGACAACAACAACTAATGGCTAAGAAAGAAGCGACTTATTTCATGCTAAACATTGAAAAGTTAAACAAGTTTCCTTTTATTGTGGCTGAAATACTATCTGCAGAGTGGTTAATACATGGAGTCATTCATCTGCCTATTTCAACATTCCAATTCACGTCCTGTTTAAAATACATTCCAGTAGGCAGATGTGAAAGGCTGGGAGATTGTTACATCCATGAGGTGTGGGAGCTGCCCTTCTCATACAAGTGTCTCAGTGGCATGAAAGAGGTCTTTCTTAGCGGTAGTGAGTGTAAGACTTCTGTCAGCCATTTGATGGTATGTAAATAGCTGTCCTTGCACGGGGTGTGTAACGCTTCGGCAGCAAACTTGGCTTGTTATCTGAAGGGAGTTCCAGTTCCCTTGATTAGACCTGCGTTCCAGGTGCTTACAAATGGCAGCTCTGTTCTCCTCAATAGTGAAGACTACTGTGGGATGCGAGCCGGAATAGTGTATGATGTTTCGGTCTCTAAGATTGTTACATTCTGCGGGAACATAATTTTTCCTCCCGCTAGACAAAAAGAGGTAGCTGACATCTGGCACCATATTGCTACTTCAAATGTGAATTTTGACAAGTTGAGCAAACTCAAGCCTTTATTGTTCCAAAAACATGTGGCGCTCACATCTGCACGTGAGACCTACGCACTTCAGGAGGCAAGGTCATCAGCTGAGATGTAGTCCTTTTTTAGTACCAACATTCTGAGACACTTTGGTGAACTAATGGGATGGACATTTAATGCGTCCAGTACTTCTGGAATTGCACATTTCTTTAAGGCTGTTGGTTCTGGTTTTGTTCACACCTTCTCCTCCATATTTTGTTTAATACCAGCAGCCATCAACTCAATATTATCCAGTATTTTCAGGGGATTTCAAATAACTTTGGCTATAATAGATGACATTTTGCTGTTGCTACTTTTTCTGCGGAATGGCTGTCCCACCGCAACAAGAAGGAATGAAAGCGCTCCCACCATCGCAGCTGTGTCGTGAGCGCATGATGCAGTATTTCAGAGCAACACTTCCGAAGGAATTGGAGTGTGACTGGTCTCTGTCATTCAGACCGGTTATGCATTTTGTCCACCCGTGTTTCGGTGCCTCTGGTGCTCATTCTAACATGCAATGTTTGTCTTTCTACGCAGCGCTTGCTTTTATTGGACGCTAATCTGTTGATGTTCTCACTAAGGGTTCATTACTGGACATGCGCGTTAAGGGTGCGTTTGCTACGGAAAGCTGTTTCTGAGTTGCCCTTCCTGGAGGATGCGGCGCTGAACTCATTAATGGGCACACCATGGAATGCTGCTGCCTTGGCTGAAGCTCAGGCTATGAAACGCGAATGCTCCTTGGTCCTTCTTGACAATGAATTTCCAACTTTAACACCTTCCGAAGTGGAAGATTTCCTGTCTTCATTTGTCCCGGATTCTATTGGCAACTTCCAAAATGGCTCTGACTCTTCAAGCCTTTTTTACGCCATAAGTTAACATTTTTAAATTATCCTTTTATGTGTGCTCAAGTGTCCCTTTTAACTTGTCATTATTGAAATTTTTATATATATATCTTAGGTTGAGTTTTAGTAGCTTTTATACATAATTAGGCTTTGAACCACCTTCAACCGGCAAGGGGAGGGTGTTGTGTAGCCATTTTAGTTATAGCTCCATGCATGTTATTTTATCACACTAGGCCTGCTGCTGTGCACTTTGACCTAGATACATTTTATTCACCTTCATTTATTATTTTAACAATAGCCACATTTGCAGTCTTGTTTTATTTCTCTCTATCTAGCTGTTCTTCGCCTAGGCCAGCACTGTGTTCTTAAAAAAACAATTATTTCACTCTGTGCTTCTCTCAAGGCTACAGTAACATAGGTTGCCGTCAAACGTGGCAAACGTTTTGTCTCTGGTATTCATAGAAACACACACATCCTTACGTAGGGACATTTTCCCAGAACATCAGGTGTTTTATGATAAAAACACTTTACTGTCCCATACACGTTAGAGGGAGATTCCAGCCAAATGACTGTGACTGTATGCTGATTGCTGAACCCTTCACTACAGCTGCTAATGCAGACTTCAGGCTTTTGCTCAGGTATGTGGGATGATGTCTTCCCAGGGGAACCTGAAGGGCAGAACTAGAGCTTAACATGCTGTGCTTTATCATAGCCTAGGTAGGAATTAGTTAATTGACTCTAGTGACAATACAGTGGTGTCATTTCTATGCTATACTCTTCTTGTCACAATTTTAATCTTGTCAAGCTTTATCGTCCTGGTTGTTGCAGTACATGCTTTATTGTCTAAGATGCAGTTGCTTCATTAAAACTTTATTGAAACAAATACTGCCTCTGCTTGTCCTTGTATATGTGAGACTAATGTAATGGAGAGAAGCGGATGAGATCTGAGTGACTAAGATTTCCTTGAGGAGTCCATTGTGTCATGCGCTTGGTTGCCCAATCATCCCTGCTCTTGGGTAGAGAAGAAGCACTGCTAGTTAGCCGGAGCAAACCCCGGATTTGGGTGACAGGTGTCACCTGTAGTGGGTTAAGACTCAGTCTCCCACACCGCAGGTGATTCTGATCCTCAAATCCAGGAGTCTCTTTAGAATAATGAGAGCCTACGCAACAGCATCAATAATCAACCAACACGGAGAGAGAGAAGCACAGGAAAGAGGGGGTGACATGAGCATGGTGGAGTGGGGAGAACCACACAAGAGATAGAAAGCAGCACATGGGGGAGGATCAACATGGAGTGCTGGGGAGGTGTTAAAAACACCCAAGAGAAAGAGCTGGAAAACACATGCACTTTCATGGACTGCTTAACGGAAATGTCAAGAAGTAGTTCTCCAAAAGTGGGCTGTGGAAGGAAACAAGTCAGCCAGTCAAAAGTATCGAAATTACACTATGCTCCAGGGAAGGGACAAATACAAGAGAAAGAAGGCAAGCCAATGCAAGTCAACCAATAGGAAGAAATGACATGTGCATGACAACAAAGCATAGAAATGTTAAGCAACATGAGGGCTCTAAGCCCACTTTAAGTTCTTGGTGAGCCCACAATAAATATTTTTCAACCAGGCAGTTTGCACTATCAGGTTGGCAACACCTAAAAACCGCCACTGAACTGGAGAAAATGATGACTGCGTTCTGTGGCCTGGGGCACCAAAAAGGACTGGCTTATGAAGGTTTGTGTGACTTCCAATGTGGATTTGTAAATATAAAAACAAATGATATTGAAAATGCTCTTTTTACTGGGGATGGGCTGGCAGCATTTTGCTGCTTACCATCCCTCACCAAAAAATATATATTAAAAAAACAGAAAAGGACTGTGGCGGTGAGGGGGTGACAGAGGACTGAGAATGTAGAGCAGGTGGTGGGGGGAGAATGGAAGATAAATAAAGCTGGGTTGGAGGAAGAAGGGAAAAGTAGAACATGAGAGAGAGTGAGCAACAGAGGGAGAGGAAGGAGAAAACTAATTTAAGAGCAACGCAGAGGATGGTAGAGAAGCACAAGAGAGAGGGAGAAACATGAGCATGGTGAAGTTGGAAGAAGCACACAAGAGAGTCAAAGAAGCACATGAGAGAGAAATCAACATGGAGTGCTGGAGGGGGAATAGAAGCAGCCAAAAGGGTGCTGAAAAACACATGCACTTTCATGGAGTAAGTAACCGAAATGCAAAAAAGTAGTTCCCTAAAAGTGAGCAGTGTAATGATACAAGTTAGCCCGTCAAAAGGATGGAAAAAAGGCTATGCTCCAGGGAAGGGAAAACCCCAAGAGAAAGAAGGAAAGCAAATGCAATCCAACCAATAAGAAACAATGACACATGCCTGACAACAAAGCATAGAAATGTTAAGCAACTAACGGGCTCTAGGTCCACTTTAAGTTCTTGTTAAGCCCACAGTAAGTCTCTTTCGACCAGACAGCGTGTGCTATCTGGTAGGCAACACCCAAAAAAACCACTGTACATGAATAAATGATGAGTGCGTTCTATGGGCTGGGACACCAACAAGGACAGGCCTGTGAAGGTTTGTGTGACAAAGTGCATATGTTTCTGGAAAACTTTTACTTAGAGGACTGTGGGTCCATGGTACTGTGACTAAAGTCAGGAACATCAATTTATTGATATCTGGATTGCTGCTGAAAGGAGGTCGAGCCTGACAGGGTTGCAGTTTCTCAAAAGTCTGTGGTGATCAATTGCACCGACGTATGTGGCGCTGTGGGAACACATAATTTGATTCAGATTACAGGACACACTGCAGAGGCAACCCTGACGAATGTCACTATGCCGCACCTGCAGCACGTTCATTGTCATGTGACGCAAATGCTTTGGTAAACAAATTGAAAGAACGGAGATGTTTTATTTACCTCCAGAAAAGTTGTGTTGTGAAGTGGTGCTGGTGGTAAATTTGGGAACCTGGCTCCCAAGGTGGAGGTTTGTTTTATGGCACCTGTGGATTGACCCGCGAGTATGCCAGGAAATCAGAGGCATCACTGTGAAAGAGGCAACCTGTATGTCAATATCTCTTAGATCAGTGGTGAATTATACATGGGACTTTATTGATGAAAGTAGCATTCTTAGGTTAGGCTGTTGATCAGCTTTTGCATGCTTCACGGTTCACTTCCACAGCTCCTTTGCTGACACTCCCAACACCAATATATTATTCCTGCCAGAAACAACGAGGGTGGATACTGTGTGCGTGGGATACATGCAGAGAGCACAGCTTGCTGAAGAGTCTTCATCTATTATGATTGGGATATTTTTCCAAGTTTTGTGAACCAGTGAACTACTTGCCATGCAACTCACAGTTCATTACTTTAGAGAGCGCTGAAAAGATCAGAATAAAACCACCACTTTCAGAAATGAGAATGGGTATTGTTAGATACTGCGGGAGCCTGTTGTCCACAGGGGATATATTTATTCTGTATGCACCCTTCTAAACTGTATCTGTTTATAGCAGACACATAAAATCGCCTTACGACTATGCTTACCTTCTTGAACAGTGGCACGCCACGCTGTTCCTATATGCAATACACTATGAAAGAGCACCTGTCTCGCAAAAGTAAGTGAACAGTTCTCGTGTGTAGGCAACTGGTACAAAGACATAATGGGGCGTACCAGTTATTATTTATATTTTAGCACCTTAAAATGACTTTGTTCATAAATAATGTCATAGTGTCAACAAATGAATTGTACACACGTTTCCATTGTTATTACCCCGTGCACACACCTTTTGCAAGGACTATTACCAGCAGTTACAGGCAGGTAGTACACCTGAGGCGAAAATATGGAACTAATGCAAATTGCGATCAAAACGTAGGTCACAACTAGGAGTCAGACAGACCAACCCAGTTTTATTTTACTAGGTGCAAAATCTGCCTTGTAAAATCGCAGGAGGATCGGGCAAGGGCTGTGGGCATAAGCACAGCTCAGCCCTTAGGTGACAAACTCTTCTCCTTGGTGGGGCATGAAAGGCTCCCCTTGTCTTACTCTCCCTCCCTCGCTGGAGGACCTCCTCATCTCATTCTGTTCCATTCTGTTCCTTCTCACCTCTTTTCTCTCTCTATTCAACCCATCTTTCCACCCCTCCTGTTTTGCTTCCCCACTCCTCGTTGTATGTCCACTACTCTTCCATCACTCTAGCATTCAGAAGCAACATGTATTTATTTTATTAAGGTGATTTAGTAAGCAAGAGTCAAGAAGAAGAAAGAAGAAAGGTGAACGGACGAGAAATGCAAGACACTGCAGACAAAGGAAGGTGGAAAGGAAGCAGGACCGGGTTATATAACAGTCGTGGTGGAACATTTCTGAACCTGCAAGGGATACAAGAAGAAGAAAAGTTCTTATCATTGAAGGAAGAATCCAGAAGTTAATAAGAAGCAAGGGAGGGGAAAACCACACCAAGAGAGCTCAAGGGCTCTAAACGAGGACCAGCAAAGGTTTTACAGTACATTCTTAGGGAAGGTCCTGTGGAAAAGGGTGGTTTTCAGATCCTTGCTGAATTTGAACTGGTTCTACAGATACCTGAGTTGAGAGGACCTGACTGTTTCATGAGAAAGGTTCACAAATTCTCAGGTTCTTCAAAGTTTTTTTTCACTGAATGGTGCAGTGGCAATCCCATTGTCTAGTGAAGATTTAAGAGGGCTTGAAGGCTTGTAGCTTGAGAATTGATTCAACAAGTATTTTGGGTGCTGGGACCAGTGTGCACTGTGAGTAATGCACAGAAACCAGAAGTTAACATTTGTTTGATGGAAAGTCAATAAAGGCGGTCACCCATAATAATGTAGCGAAGTCTATAAGGACCAAGTTAAAGAAAATACATAGAAATTTTGATAACAATATCTCCGCTGTCTGTCTCTTGAACAACTCATAGATAAACCTGGGTGCTTGATCAACAACATAGGGCACATTGAAGCCATTCCATACATTACTTAGCTCACTTTTTTTTTAATCAAACACATAAAGCTCTGTAGCACATTGAGTTTCTGTTAATGAAAGCAAGCACTATGGCCCAGATTTGAGAAGCTCTAGAGACACATTAGCATCATTTTGTGCGCAAATGTGGCATTAGGCTTCAAAAATCGCTGCACCAGATTTACAAAGTGGTGCAATGCATGCATTGCGTCACTTTGTAACCCCTTGCGCCATGTTATGCCAGCACCAGGTATAATGTATGCAAGGGGGGGCGTTCCCCCATTAGGGGGGCTGAAAAAATGGCACACAGAAATCTGGAAGATTTCTGTGTGCCATTTTTAACACCTGCACAGAGCAGGGGTTAAAAGGAGGCACACCTTTATTTATAATGGGAATCAATGTGCTTTGCAGGATTAGCGTAAATTTTTTTAACGCTAATCCTGCAAAGCGCCAAACTAGCTTCAAACATTTTGGCTCTAGTTCCCTAACTACCGTCATGGTGCACCGTATCTTAAATGCAGCACACACATGGTGGCGTTCGGGGAGCGCTAAGGGGCGCAAGAAAAGTGGTGCTGCATTGGATGCATCTTCACTTTTATTAAATCTGCCCGTATGTTTGGTTTAGTAATGACTCCAATTTTATTAATAAAAAGATGTTGTCTTTGGTCAGCATGTGCAATCCAGAGGACCATTCACAAATCTGCTTTGTAAATGTTCCACTTCCTCTCCTGTAACACCTCGTTTCTACCACTCATTAAAGAATTTTCCTATTTACCTCGACTGGTTGATCATCTGCAATCTCTATGCTCTCGTAAGAGGTTATCCAGGGATTCAAACATACATATATGTCAGGATAATGATTATAACTTGCATTACAAAACACAAATCACTACTCTTACACTACAACTCATTCATTATCTGTAATAATCGGACGACCAGTGTGATTAAATCTTAACATGGGAATAAGAGAGAGGTATTTTTAAAATTATTTTGAATTCTTTGGAGGTTTGCACTACTCTAGTAAGCTCACGACACATCAATAAAAGGCGGCCAACCTATGGGCAGCTGCTCTGAAAAACATGCCTCTGTCTTTTTCTTCATATTATAATGCATCATTTTTGGCAGCAGAACCGGATTATAACCAGAGGTGGGCATTTTTGAGACATATTGTAAGAGACAGGAATGCAGAAATAAGAGAGAAAGAGAAACTGTGTGTGTGTGGTGGAGGTGGGAAGAGTTTAGCGTGCACATGCTCTCTCTATTTTTCTGGGACTGAGCTCTGTCATGTATTCATATGTTTGTGGTATTTTATAACATAAGCTTGGCCACAAGCGCTACGTAGTGCTTTGCAAAACACAAGGAGAAATAATAACACGAAGTTAAGTCAGTACATTCAAAATGGTGCGATGTGGAACGGTTAGTCTGGGAGATGCATTCTGTCGAGGTGACTTTTCAATTCCTTTTTTATCAATAAAACATTCGACCACCTGGGGCTAGACAAAAGAAGGCTTGGATTAAAGTCTTGTTTTTTGTTGTTTTGGGATTTTGAAAAGTAGGTGGACTCTGGCACTCATGCTTCTTCTGCTTCTTGTACTATGAGGCTTGTCCGTCAGGTATGTTGGTGCACTGGCCTCAAGAGCTTTGTCTGTTGTGAGGCTGCTTTGAAGTTAATTTTACCTTCAGGGATACCAAGCAAAGTTATTTTAAAAGATGTATGTTGTGGTCTGATTTCTTTAGCGACTGTGACCAGTGTCGGTGCTGAATGTGGGATGAGTTTGACAATTACAGTTATTGGCTTGAGGAGAAGAGTAAGTAGTGCATTAACTCAGTCAGTATGAGTGGTTCTTCGGAATTATCAGGCGATCCACTGTGTTTCTTCAGCAGATCATTGGGAAAAGTGTTATGTCATACTGAGGTTTTTTGATTGGCTCGAGATTTAGCAGATAGCACTTGTGATAGACAGAAACCTAGACGTGGGACAAGGTGAGGCCCTTGATTATTTTGGTTTTGAGAAATCATTAAACCAAAGACAAGGAAGGTGATTTTGGTTTGTCCTAATGTTAGGAACGGTGAACTTCTTACCCGTATAGTTAATTTTAGCATCAGTGAGTTAATCCATCTAATTAACTTTTTAAGCAGATTTGTAGGCTGGATATGCTGACTGGGTTGGTTGGAAAAACTTAGCTAAAGCTGTTAGTTAACAGTATATTAAGGAATGGATATATCTTTTCTTGCAATACCATGCTTAAAGATTCCATAGTTCCATCAGTGCTCGGCACTTAATTGTTAACAACAGGCACTAATGACAGTCTACCTCATGGCGGCTCTGTTTATCTATTTCTGAGGGGGAGCACATCAGTTTAACAACTATATACACATTTAAAAAATAAATATTGCACTTCTAGCCATTTTTACTCCTTTGGGTGGTCTGGATTTGTCCAGACTGCCACATTTATAAGAGTGTGATGTTTAGTAGGGAGCATTTATACTGGCATTTGTCAGTGATGCCGTTCCAGTCATTAGTGCAAGGTTCAGTGACCTCGCAAACAATGCATTAGGCCCTAGCACTAGTTTATTGACAAATTCAGCACTTGGCTCCATGTTTAGATTGAATAGGTAAGGACAGGTAAGGCAGGTCGGCCATTTATAATTGTGAAGAAGATAGACACCCTCACATCACAGGAAGTCCGGAACTTCGTGTTGCCACAGTACAAATAATTTCTTGTATAGCACAAGACAAATCAAACTTTGTCTTCACTGGCCTATTACATAAGTGACCTGAGGAACAGAAGCATGGGGTCGGATATCATTGGCAGTAAATAGTCCTGTGATTAGGAGAAACTCCTTTTGCCACTGTGTCATTAAGAGAGGTTTGTAGGTGTGATAATAGGTGACAAAAATGCTTGTGCACATTTTAGCAGCTGTACTGCAACTGGGGTATTGCAACAGCATAAACCCACAACGCCATTACAGCATGATAACACATCAATACAACACAACATTACATCAATATAACAAAGTGAGGCACCACACACACACCACACTAAAACAAAAGTACATATCACAATAACACAATAGAAAACCAATCGACTACAATTACAACATGAGAACAGGGGATCATAAACATTTGGAAGCGCTTCTGACCTTGAATGCACATTCTTTGCTTCCTGCCATAGCAGCAAGGAGAAACAGAAAGATGGTACGTAAAATAAACTGGAATGACATACAGACCCAACTTCAGAGAGACATGCAAAGTTAAGGGACAGGCTCCAGGTTAATGAATCAGACTGAGTGCACTTCAAAGACATCTTCTGAAATGACAGTGCCTGAGAGAAATAGAATGACAGACTAGTCACCATAATAGACAGACGGGACATGTGAAAGGGAGAGTTCAGAGGTCTAGGGGGTTATTTAGAGTTTGCTGGATGTAGTGCATCTGCCAACATTTGGATATCCTCTCTGCCCTATTTAGAGTGTATTCCCAAGAATACCAGCTAGTCCGGACTCCAAAAAGACAAACAGTTGATAGGCTGGGGACTGATGTGGAAACATGAGCAGAGTTGAGGATCTTCTCTCAAATTGATATGTTACTTCTTCATGGGAAGGACCCAAAGGGTCAGGCTTCCACCCTTCACATTAGAGTCCAAGTAACTGATATGTGGTGGCATATATGGATCGTCCCTTAGCCCACTCATTTCAACATTTACATGACATTTACATGACACTGCTCGCCAACATCATCCGATCACAAGACATTGCTGTCATCTCCTGCACCAATAATACCCAGCTTATCATCTCCCTGACAGACAAGACAAACACCAGAAGAGTCAATTTCACCAACTGCATAACCACGGTAGCAGACTGGATGTGAACCAGCTGCCGGAAGCTCAACTCCAACTCAACGGAACAACTGGTCTTCTGGACCAAGACCTCCCAATGGGTTTCCACCTCGTGGCTGTGGGAGCTAGGAACAATACCCACAGACCACCCAAGAAATCTAGGCATCATCCTAGATGACAAGCTCAACTTGACAGCTCATGTCAATGCAGTGTGCACCTCTTGCCTCCACATCCTAAGTATGCTGCTAAAGATCTTCAAATGGCTGCCTCAGAAGACCAGACAAACTGTCACACAAGCACCTATCACCAGCAGTCTGGACTATGGCAACACTTTCTATGCTGGAATCTTCAAACAACAACTACACAGACTGCAGACCATTTAGAACATGGCCTCAAGACTCATACTTGATTTCCACACCCAAATCACACTGAACTTCAGGAAACTTCACTGGCTCCCCACTCACAAGTGCAGACAATTCAAACTTCTCAAGCACACATAACAAAACTGAAGGTCACTTACTTCTCTTCCATCACAATCAAGACCCAAGACATGGCACAACCTACCTTAACACATCAGAGCCTTCTCCTCCCTTCTTGAGGTTGGTAAAAAGCTGAAGATCTGGATCTTTATATAGTCACCTTGGAACCACACACATGGCCCAAGCGCCCGCATTCCCTCTCAAGTGACTATTATGCTATACAATTCAATATAACAGAACAGAACATTGGGCAGGGAGGAGATGTGGACATCATGCCCCAAAGTGGAGTGGTAGGCCGGTCGTGCAGGTAAACTGAGACAGCTAGATAGGGCTGCAAAACTCAAGCAGAGTGGAACAAACACCTGGGGCTATGAGTTCAACCAGAGAGACACGAGGGCCGCCAGGTCATTAAGACTTTTTGTACCCTCTCTTTCTTTGCTTTGGAGTTTGTGTTAGTCTGGGAGTTGATGGTTAAAACAGTTGAGGCAAACGGATGCCAGTTTTCGAAACAAATAACAAGTCCAATTGACTACTGTTTCGCTCATTAGCAATGAAATAAGAACATCTGCATTTCACAGAAATTCGCCACCGTATCCTTCACTTTACTAACACTCTTTCTTAACAAATAGGAACAAGTAAGATAATTACAGACAAACGTTTGTGGTATTTTACATTATACAAGCGTGTGTTGTCGATTTCGATCATGGCTTGTTCGAGGACCATCAAAAAACGTTTATAACACTGCATGGCACGAAAAGGTGACGTCTACACCGGCAGAGCGTCAGTGTGTCATTTAAATTAGTAACAACGGGTGCATGCCACACAACTGCCATACTGTCACCTTTTTAAGTCTAGGTCTAGCTTGACAGCGCAGTTTTGTTATAGCCTGCTTGTATGAAGGACTATTTTAGATTTCAAAAGTAAACTTAGTCATCACTCATTAAATACTTAGTCTCACAGATGATCGTATATAAAAAATAAAAAAAAAGGAATCATATTTTATTTTGTTCACTGCAGCAGGCTTTCTAAATTTTCTAGTCAAGCCAGGCCCGTTGGATTTTCCAATGCTTGTTTTAGTTGTAGCTCATTCACAATTCCCTTACTTTGAGGTGCTACACAGATCTCAATTTGTTCTCTGTGAGTTGTGTTTTTATTTACATTTTTGTGCTGACCGTTTTGAATTTTAAATGAAAAATGTAAAGTACAAGTGCCAGGAAGCAAAGAAAATAAACAAGACTGTACAACTTCATCTTGGCATTCGAATGTGTAATTATTAGGTGAAAAGAAATATTGTTCTGATCAAAATATCCGATAGAAAAGATTTTGGGGGAAATGGTATTAGACTAAACCTTCGTAGGAAAGCAGTTTCTGTCGGTATTTTGTCTAAATAGACCTGTGAAAGAAGGAATTATTTTTAATGAAGATTATGGACAGTGGCTTGACAACTTAATACACATATTGCACTTCAACAAAATCCTAAACAGAATGGACATTCATTTGTTTTATAATTCATAAATTGTCTCTCAGTTGAAGCCCGGAATTAACAGTGCAGCCATGCAATACAGTCTGTTATTTTATTTGCCATTCATTCGCCCTTCTATCTATCCATGCACCCAGCCGTCCGTTCATCCATCCGTCCCGCAATCCAGCAATTATTTATTTACCTAGTCCTGTAGTTATTCCTTCTGCTCTTTCAGTAGGCACTTCTGTGATTGCTGTGCACTGGGAGAAGATGACTCTAAACCTCATTTCACAGTTTTACCTGCTGCTCTTCTCTTCTGCTGTTACTGAGATCGCTCCACCTCCAGGTTGCCACCTTACTTCCAACAACATCCAGGTTTACTCCCAGGAAGGGGATATTATTTTTGGAGGATTCGCTCCAGTTCATCTCGAAATTGTTCCCTCTGCAGCAGCAAACCTCTTCACTGAACCACCGGGCGGCAGGCGATGCGCAAAGTAAGCCTCACTAAATTTGTCCTGTGATTTGACAGTTTGTCATTTTCTATGCAATGTACTGTTAAATTGTAATATATGGCTTCCACAGCAAGTCGTGATATGAAAGAAAAGTTGCTGTAAACCTATGTCTACTGAATTAAGCTCACAGAGACCTCAGCAGTGTTTCCTCACCTCCCCAGGTTTTCTAGAACCTGAAGTGGGTGTGAGAATACTGCTGCTCCTGGAATCTCCTCTAAAGTACAGAGTCTCTTCATACCGGAGGAAAGCAAACTAAGGGCCAGGTTTAATAGAAAATGATAGGGCGCGGTGATGTGCCAAATTTGGCTGTGTTGCTCATCGTCATTTTCAAAATGCAGGGATGCACTGTATTTACTAGAATACTGTGCACCCCTGTATTTCTCACTGCGTGGCACTACATTTTCTGACGTGAGCCAATGCAGCAACCCTTGCAAAATAGCAGGGTGCTCCCTTTCTGGTTTTCTGTTTAAGAAGGCTCCCTTGAGCCAACGAGCTGATGAGCTCTGGTTGAAGCACCTGCGTGCCAGTGAGTGGTACACAAACCTGAGAGGACTTTTGGCAGCATTTCCAGCAACCCCACAGACAAAGCTGCTCTCTGCCGATGAAGGGCGTACCCAGAAACACATGTCCAGAGATTTACAGCACTTGCTGCACCTACTAAGATGAAAAACTTTAGATTACTTTATGGATGAAAAACGAACTTGTACTGCATTTACCATGATGCCCTGGGGCTGACTATGCTGGAGTGTGAGCAGGGTGCTCCCTTTCTGTTTTTTCTATTTAAGAAAGCTCCCTTTCAGTGTCATAAAAAGTGACGCTCCGCTAATGCTAGGGGCTCTTAAATATGCACCTAAAGGTAGTTGTCATAGAATCACCCCCACCTGCAGTCCCATGCTTCAAAACATGTCTGATGTCCTGACCTAAATGTTTGGGAGGGTAGAGGTTCATGGTTTCTGTGAGATTTAGGGCCATATTTATACTTTTTGACGCAAAATTGCGCTAACGCAATTTTGCGTCCAAAAAATTTGCGCCGTCTAACGTCATTTGGATGCGCCATGCGGGCGTCAAATTTATACTTTGACGTACGGCGGCGCAACCAACAGGTGGGAGTCATTATTTCGTGACGCAGACAGCGTCGGTCTGTCGTAAAGGAAACCAACGTAAATGCGACGCACATCACTGTGGGTCGATTTACGACACAAAATCGTGAAAACGCCGTTTTTTTTCACGCAATTGCGTCACATTTTTGCGCGAAAACTCCCCTTTCAGGAGAGGAGACCCAAAATGGATCCTAGATGCCCCAACAGACCCCAGGAGGATGAGAGCAGACCAGGAACCAGCCAGGAGGAAGCATACAGGAACCAGGACATTTAAAAAAAAAAAAGAAAGTGTTGCTTCAGTGCAGAGGAGCAGGAAATCCTGGTGAAAGAGGTGACGGAACACCAGCACCAACTTTTCATCACCTCCAAATTGCCACTCAGTAGGAGAGAGGCCATCTGGAAACAAATTGTGGACAAGATTAACAGTGTGGCTGAAGAACGCCGGACAGTCACCGAGTGTAAGAAACGCTGGCATGACTGCAAACGTAGGACCAAAGAGAAAATGACCAGGAACAGGAAGGCAGCAATGCAGACTGGAGGGGGGAGTCCAGCACAACAGGAGGCCCTGGACCACATGGAGGAGATGGTCGCAGCCGTCATCCCGGAGGAGATCGTCACAGGGATTCAAGGACTGGACAGCGCAGACTACCACAACACTACGCACATGCAGGGTAAGTCGCATGGGGAATCCTAATACAATAATGGGGACTGTAAGCAGGGGGGGGATACCTACTACACAATGCATGTAAGTCAGCACATATATGAAGTGGCATGGGGAAAGGGGCACGGCAGGGGGGCATGCCCAGTACTGACCGAAGCTGGGGCACCACAAAATACAGCAACAACAACAGTCCCACGGAGACATCCTGTAATTACAACAAGAGAGCCAAGGGAAAGCAGTGACAGGTGGGAAGGACACTACCTCAAATCCACATCCAGGCTCTTGTATTGCAAAATCTATTCTACATCAACTAGGTCCCTATCTGTAATGCAGTAGCAAATACAACAACTGTAACTTAACTGCAAACACAGTTGACAATAACACCTCTCATCTCTGTGCAGCTATAGTACCAAATGGCAGAAACCCCACCCTGGAACATACATACCTAAATTAGGGGGTGAGGGTGACATCTGCAATTACTCCTAGAAATAAGACAAAGGTACCAGTACACTCAAATGCCGAATGTCCATAACTGACACATACATAAGCCTAAGTAAACAGCAATAGGAGCCACACAGCACTAACGATACACACATGCTGCATACGTCAGGGTCCCTCACGTGCCTGGCTAACAAGGCTACATCACTAATGTCATACTGCTCAGACAACAACATTGAGGAGGGGACACAGGCAACTGGTCACTGAAACACACCTGCAAAGTCGGACAAACAAATAGGACCTTCATACGATAAACAGGCCAATCCAATTCAAAACACATCACCCAACATCATCTCAAAACATCAAGAATGTTTACATCCATACCACATCCTAACATTGACATGCATAGGTAATGCCACGTTACATGTACAGATCATGCAATGTGAATAAAAAGTGTATGGGGCAGGGCCTGAGAGGCAAGTGTGCTGGCAGGGCAGTCACAACACCCACAGTCAGTCAAAGTGTAGTGTGGCAAGTGAAACGTATACTTTGCGCATTAGCTTCAGGCTGGAGGCCTTTGTGCATCTTACCCTGAATGTACTTATACGCATTTGCTCACATCTAAGTGCCTCAGAGCAATTTGCACTAAATGATTCTCATTGCCCTTCCTATCAGTTAATGTAGCAAATAGTCAGTCCTAAGGTGTTGTCAATTAGTCAAATCACACTGTTTTGCCTACTTCTGCACTGGAGTTTGCCAGAACACATTCACTCTGTGCCCCAGTCAAGGATACCGTCTGGTACGTCGCTGATAGATGTGGTAGGGGTCAAGGTTTGGCATTCCTGCGTAGGGAAACTTTGTCATCACCATGACATATGTCTTTTACATTCACTCCCTTGTCCCAAGACACGCATGGGGGAGTTTCCAAACAGAAAATAACAACTAGATGCTGCCTGCCTTGCTGCTGATGCACAACCAGATCCTAGCCCATTCCTCTGATATGAGGGATGATGTCTCCCCTGTGATTCTGACAGGCAACCTCCAAACTTAACAAGCTGTGCTATACATAGAACATGCAGGGGGAGAGTAGAAACAGTTAGGCACCATGAAAGCTGTGTACTAATGTATTACTCTCCTGCGGACTATTTCAATTCTAACAGTGTGTATTGTTTGTGTAATTGGGGCTCACACCTAAATTCCTACATGTCAGTTGTACAATGAAACTTCATATCAAACTAATACTGTCTTTTTCATTTGTGTATGGGAACATACCGGAAAAGATACAAATGTGTAGGACCTGAGTGACCACCACTTCCCTGAGAAGTTCCAAAGATGTCATGCGCTCGGATGTCTAAACATTCCTTTGATGTGGGAGACCAGAGGCACTGCTAGTTAGTCTTAGCTAAATTGAATATCTGGGTGACAGAGTTATTTTCAAGTGGGTCAAACTTAGTCCCCCACACCATTAGCTATCCTGCTGCCTAGAAAGCCAAGAATCACATGTTGGATAATGAGAGCCCACCCTACAAAATGTCCCTCCATAACAATAGTGAAACACCGAGTGAGGAGTAGGAGAAAAAAACGCCTATTCCTAAATAATTACAAAGCAACACCTAGAGGCGACCTGGCAGACATGTCTGAAAGATCCATATCAAACATGTGACACACAGGTGGGCCATAGGCCTACAACAATGCCCTATGACGGACAGCAGATACCTAGACAAACACAGAGTACAATGTTAAGGCATCCAAAGGCTTGTATCTTACTGCAAAATTGTCCCAACACAGACACACTAATTGTACCCTGTTTCATTGCAGAGGAACACGGATCTCCTGCTGATCTGCCTGTCCATGAGTTCCCTGATGACATGGATGACGAGACCATCAACGTCCCACAAGAGACCATTGACATGGTCCTTGAAAGCCTCCAAACCCCACCTTCAGTCACAAGGAGGAGCACAGAAGAAGCAGCCACCACAGTAGAACCACCCGCCACCCCAATTGTAAGACCTGCCAGCTCCAACACAGCTGAGGACTCTGACGACACTGGCACCAGCTTCGAAAGAACTGTCGTTGGGGTCCAGCGGGAGCTGGCCAAGGAGGTGCGGGTGGGGATGCAAAATATGGCAGCCAGCCTTGAGGGGGTGCGTTCGTGCATGTTGCCAACTGCTGATCAGGCAGCTGCAATGCAAGCCAGAAATTTTCTCTTGGAGGACATTTCAAAAACACTGAAGGAAATTGGCACAGCTGTCATCCAGTTGACACAACAACTCAAACTGCAAGCCACTCAACGTGTGTACGAATGCAACATAGAACCCCTCAGGGCCGACCTGGCTGCCTACCATCGGGATGTGGCTGCCATTCTGAAAAACCAGCAGGCCCTCCTTGCTGCAGTACTGCCCTTCCTTACTCAACAGGGATCAGCCCCCGGGATGTCTGCCTCCATGTCTTCTAACACTGAGGTGTGTGTTGCCCCTTCACAACCAACAACAACAAGGACACACCAGGCAACACACACATCAGAAGAAGAAGACATGGAACAGATAACATTCACACGCAAGAGTACCCGGAAGCCCTAGTCCCTGCACCATGCCCTACTCTGACCAAGGTCCTACGTTTTGACACATGCCAGTCTCACTACAACTAACCTCAATGACTGTTCGGCAATCCACTGTATGACTTGTCCACCTTGCCAGTGAATGTTTCTCTCCTACCATTTTGCATTTCATGTTCCTCTGCACTGTCTGTGACATCATCCCAGCATGTCAGGAGCATCATCCACACCCCTTCTGTAGGATCACCATGTAATAATGCACCAGAAAGGAGTCAGCAAACATGGTGAATGGACATTTTGCACAACACCACTTATAAATAAATATCACTTGCACACCTATTGTGTCTCTGTGTCATTTCAAAATTCAACTGTGCAGTAGATAACTCCAAAGTGGCTGTGTGGAAACCATGTCGATTCTCTATACTACTGTCCTGATTTCATGTATACTGAATCATCTGTGCAGTGGCCAGGATTGCATCATAGCTTTACTATACTGAGGAAAATAACTGATGAAGGGACTAAGCACACACAATCATGCTGTGTTGGACAGAATGATGCACCATCTATAGCTATTCTACACAACTAATGGTGGCTGAGAAATGTAGGCACCATGCAATACTAAAATTTGAAATTATGCTGTAGAATGAAAGGATTGATAAACAAATTACACTGCATCAATCACCCTTACGGCGTATACTTCCATGAAGGAAAGTCATGCTGAATCAGTACACACATGATGTAGGTCAGCAATGATAGCAACAAGACAAGAGTGTGAACAAATCATCATCTATAAAGCTCTCCCTGAACTTCACAATGCTGTCCGACCTATCTATTTACCTACAATAACAAGTCTGGAAGCACTCTTTGTGAAGTAGGATACATACCAACCCCAAACCTTGATGATCAATGCACACTACCAATGGTGGCTCTCCAACATGGTGGATACTTACCAAGTTAGCACACGGGTAGCTGGCATGTTAAACCTCATAAGCCTGGGGATAGGGAGCATGGAACACAAATGTCATACTTAACATTTCTGCTACACTGATGTCAAGGCCATGAAAAGGTAGCACCTAACGCATCAGGTAAAGGGTTAACAAATTTTTTATTTAAAAGTAGTAATAAAAGAGGCAACTAAGGGAAAGGTAAACCTACACTAATCTAACCTGACTACTACTAACCCACAACTGTCCCTAACTAACCTAAGCTAAACTTACTCTACACATGTAACGAAACGATCTAAACATCAACCCCCCACCCACCATTAAGAGACAAGACACATGCAGGACAACACTTACTAACCTACACACATACTATACTATCCTAAACAAACATATATTTTTTTGTATTTTTTTTTTTTTATATTTATATTTTTTTTTTATTAAACAGGAATCCCAACATTGCCCCCCACCCACCCACCCACACAAAAATATTAGATAGAAAGTATAAGGACCCCCCACCCTCTTACCTAACACTAACTAAGCTAATTACCTATACTTATCCTATAACTAACCCCCCAAACCCAACTAACAGTAGGAAAAGAGGAAAGAGGGGAGAGGGGAGGGGTAAAAGTTCAGGAGGGCAAAATAACTAAAGATTTGCCCTCTGAAGTGTGCGCCGGATGGAGCGCACCTTCTTTTTAACCTCCGCCATGTCCTCCGTCAGGTTGTCCACATTTCGAATTAACCTGTCCAGTTTCCTAGACAATGCCTGGAAGGCTGCAGGGTCAATTGGAGGGTCACTGCTGGTCTGCGTGCCGGTGGAGGTGGAGATTGTCGCTGGAGTGGAGTGGCCATGGGACAGCCCTGCTCCCAACACACGGCTGGGTCCAGGTCTTGAGGAAGATGGCTGGTCCGTCGCTGGGTCCCCTTGGGCAGACCTGGTGGTTGTAGGTGGCACCGTTGGTGGAGCCTGTGGTGTGGCATACCACGCCCCGGAGGCCCGATCGGAATTGTATCTGCGGGCCATCCTCCGATACCCACACTGCACCTGCAGGATGTGCCTGTACCTCATTGCCCTGCGCTCAAAATGGTTGCGCTCTGCGGCACTCAGGTTTGCAGCTGTGAAGAGAAAAGGGAAATATTGAGCATTGAATTTACAGTGGGTTGAATCCCACAATGGCTCATTTGTCCATTACTAGAAATATATTGTATGCAGCAATTGTTACAACATAGTTCACGGAAATGCTCAGAGGAAGTACATGTGAATCATGCATCCCTAAGGTCATATCACACCTAGCATATCCATGTCTCTACATGATGGATGACATCACCCTAAACTACTCATCCAAATCATACCTAAGGCATTTGACATTATGGCACCAGCTCTTCTGCATACTGACTTCAGTACATATGTCATTCTATGTGATTACACTCACACTCCTCACTCAATAGCATTTTTAATTAGTTGTGTGCTAAGATTGAACCCCTGGCCCAGAATCATGTGTCCACACTAGGTGTCAGATGTAGGAATTTAGGAAAATCAACTAGCAAATTGCAAAGCAGAACGGTGTCTCTGACACCGCCTGCGAGTCACTATGGGGTCCCTAAAACCCACCTCATGAACATCAATGATGTGGGTTCCAAGTTGCCCCACCTTAGCAACATGGGCACTCACGGGGATGGTGGCCTGCTGGGACCAGCAGAACTCCATAGACGTGACTGTTTTTAAATTAAGCAAGTTATTTCTCCCCAAGTGTAGGCCGTTTACCGGAAAGAAAAATGAGCTGCAATTATTTTTAAATCACAACAATTGTACTTGGAAATTTTCACGGTAATTATTGGTCCCTTAGACCACTGGCTTTTTTGCGCAGGATTTTTTTAGTCCACTCACAAAGGCTGAAGCTTTACAATGAGGACCCCTTCCAGTCAGCAAGGTGGTTACCATCCACTTCAAGTGGATGATAACAGCTACTCACTTTGCAACCACGTACTCGGTTGCAAATGGGATTGCCTACCACTGTGATTTGCAAGTAGGTCTGGTAAAACCCTTCATTATATCAATTTTGAAAAGCATTTTACTCATATGTACATGACCACCAAAGACATTTTGGATTAGGAAACAGACGTTTGCAAATCCCACACATATATTTATGCCATTTGCAACGTGTAGACATTTTTCTCACTCTGGCCCAAGGTACTAACTCAAGTCACAAAAGGTGTTAAGTACGTGTAACATACTGGTTGCTACAGTCCTAGGTACCCTGTTTCACAGTAACATCCCAGTCTTTGTGGGTGGTGTGGGAAGAACAACCAACAATCCCATGTTCAATGCACACCCAGGAGTGAACAGAAAGTTCAACAATTATGTGCCTTCACACACAACACCTATGAAGGGCTAGCAACACGTTGTAGTCAGCCCAACCTTGTCACATTCCAGGTCCACACATGTCAAAATGTTATGACTTAGCCCAACATAACATACTATTAGTGAGGCATGTTTAACAACACACACAGGGGAGGTAGTACACCCATTCACATGATTCAACTGAACACGTAGGGCATTGCACTCAAGTCACACACACTTCGAGTTCACCTTGTGGAAGTACATGCCCATGGAAGATCCAACCTACAGTGTACACAGTCCATCCTCAACTAGGAAGAAGCACTTGTCATCAATGCCATGTGCCTAAGCTATCTGGGAGACTGTCAGTCTGATATGCAGACTCAGTTCATGGCAAGTCCCTGACCAAGTCTAACATTGACCAGTCTATTCCAAATGAGTCATACCATTCCCAATTGCCGCCATAATTGAATGGGCTACAGCCCCTCAATCTGAGAGATGACTACGTATTGCTTTGCAGAAACATTATTCAAATTTGATATCACACTAAAAGAACAAAGCCAATGAACGGCCAGCACATCAAATCATGAATTCTCTTGAACACACAGTAATCCATCATGCGTCATTACCAAACAATGTAAATAGCACTCAGGCGACACTCACTGTAGGTATCGGGGTCGTCAAAATGGGCCACCTCTCCCACGGTGTACGGGGCTGGTCCACCTGTAAAGCATGAAACAAAGATTATACTCAGACTGGGTGAACGGACAAAAGATTTCTGTTACAATGACACTGTGTGAAAATGACATGGTAATGATAGACTTTCACACATGCTCATCCTGCATGGATCACTTTGTATTCAACATTAACATTGGATGAGTCTCCTGCTCCAGTGTCACACCCTACTACACTCATGCAGTGGTCAGGACAGTCATGTGTCGTCCAAGTTAATCCTCCATTAGTATGCCCCAACAATAATGTTATCCATACATCTCAGCATGTGCATCCCCGAGAGACATTCCAAAACTGGTTCCATGAGGACTGCATGACCACTCACAATTAAACAGGCTATTTGGACAGGGGCAACAGACAGCAAACAGACACACATGTGACATATGTGTGAACAACATGACTAACTTCATGTGACGTGACGGCAACACACATGTATAGCATCATCATGTGTTTCCAATTTTCTGTCTAGCTATGGCGTCTGCATATGTAGGTATGTTGTTTCTACATGACGTACTCACTGGCCATTATGACCAGTGGAGTACAAATAGAGCCGTTCACGTGTTGCTTTTCTGACACAAATGCAACACTACATTACATGCAGCTACAGGCATCTGGTATGTGTTGCAAAAATGATCCATCGGACTGGTAGCATAGGTCTTCATACACATTCTGCAACAAATACACATTAGGACACATATGTATACCTTTGTAGCGCAGCATTTGAAACATTTTGGGACGCAGAGAGGGGGCGACTTAGCATAATACAAATAGATGTTGAATTTATAAAGCTGTCATTGCGTGTACATGTGTTGCAAGAATGGGGATTAATGTGTATAACCATGGGCCTAGGTTTCCCTGGCATTACACACACTCAGCTACTTATTTTGCAGATTCGCTAACAATCATCACATGTTCACACACCGATTTCTGTCATTCCCATGTAATTGTTTTTTACTCACCAACATGGCCACCAATCCGGAGTCCCAGGTGGTCCAGCAGGTCCTGTTCCCTGGTGATCAGATCTGCCCAGCGGTGCTTGAGTTGGTGTACATTCCTGAGACTCCCATAGACCCGGACCAGGTGATGGCGCACCTTCTCCCACCGGATTTTCCTGGCCTCCGTGTGATACCCCTGTATCACACGGCCCCCAGCTTCCAGCATTAGTGGGAGGAAATGGCTTACGAGCCATATGAACCCCCCCAATTCGTCTTCCCCCGTCCTGGACAGGCGAGGCCTACCTGACATATTGAGAGGGATAAGAATGTACCAACAAAATATAAAATATAAAGGGGGAAATGGGGAAAGGTAGAGGTGTGAAAGAAAAAGGAGAAGTAGAAAAATAGCCCAACTAACCCCCCAAACTATGCTACCCACAACAGACTCCCACAGACAATACAAACTATCACAGGTATAGACAAAATAACACTAAACAGACTGAGACAATGTGATACAACAATAATAGATTGACACTAAGACAAAATACAAGGCACACAGGACACTAGAGCAGTAAAACACAGGACAACACCTTTCACACAACCACACAGTCTAGAGAAATCTGAGACTGCAAAGTGAAAGTGAAAGTTACCTCCCAGTACAGATTTTGTAAACAGGATATCCTATTACATCACTTCCTGCATAAAATGGCCGCCGTTTTTATTTTCCCGTTATGCGTCATATTTTCACGCATACACAGTTGTGCGTCAATTTTTTATGACGCATTACAGTGCACATGATGCGGAGTGAAAAAATATGATATGAATATTAATAATTAATACTGTACATGAAATGACCAATATATTGTGCATGTAGCGTCAATTTCACCACGCATACATCATGGGCGTCGTTTTTTTTACACGTACAGTGGTGCACATGATGCGGAGTGAAAAAATATGATATGAATATTAATAATTAATACTGTACATGAAATGACCAACATATTGTGCATGTAGCTTCAATTTCACCACGCATACATCATGGGCGTCGTTTTTTTTACACGTACAGTGGTGCACATGATGCGGAGTGAAAAAGTATGATATGAATATTAATAATTAATACTGTACATGAAATGACCAACATATTGTGCATGTAGCGTCAATTTCACCACGCATACATCATGGGCGTCGTTTTTTTTACACGTACAGTGGTGCACATGATGCGGAGTGAAAAAATATGATATGAATATTAATAATTAATACTGTACATGAAATGACCAACATATTGTCCATGTAGCGTCAATTTCACCACGCATACATCATGGGCGTGGTTTTTTTTACACGTACAGTAGTGCACATGATGCAGAGTCAAAAATATTGTGGATGTAAATAATATTTTGAAGGCGAAATATCAAGACACTTTTGGATACATTTGTATCTGACTCTGCATTGTGTGCACTCATGTACGTGAACAAATTATGACGGCCATGCTGTATGTGTAGAATATGGAGCAAATTTATCCAAATGTCTTCATGTGTTTAGCTTTGGAAAGGTGATTTGTCATGGTCAAACGGTGCGATGTGAGACACATTTGTGTTTGTATATGACAAATGTCCGTACTTTTATGTATAGACGGCCTTCACACTGTGATGTTTGGGATACGTTAACTAATGTATTGACCATATTTGACAACATATTTGGTGTAATTGCTGATGGCTATTTTGAAATGATGTTTTTGATACCATTATGTATTCCGTCTCCAAAATGTGCCCACCTTTATGATGGGGATGCTTTTATCTGTAGTCCTAACAGGGAGTGGGAGAGTCACTTTCAGTTTTTATGGGGCTGACCATGTCCCATTATGATTTTGTGTTTCATATTTGTGTAGGACTTGTGACATGGAGGCCACACATGTGCCTTATGCATGTGTTTAGTTCACAAGTACATGATTCTTGTATGTTTTGGGGGTGGTAGAGGTGGACTTAGGCCCCCAGCACCCTAGGATTTGACCATCCAGAATAGCTACTGTATCCATGGAGTATTTTTATCATATCATGGCAAACCTGCAGCAGCGGGCTAATGTAAGGCCATATGGTATGAATGTCTGTTGACCATTCATTCATCTCATTAGCCCATTTGACGTTTGCAGTAATGATGATTTGGAGCTAAGTTGCATACCATTTTCATATGACTAAGTTTGCAAGACTCTCAGCGTTCACGATGTGATAATGCGAAGAATTTTTTGCTTGTCTGTGTCCCTTTCTGCATAAACTGGTTTAGTGTCATGTTACAATCTTCCTGCTAGGTTCAAACTGGGACACAACTGTGATGGTCTACTTTCAAATATTAGGTTGGTTGCATGACATATGTGTACATGTGTGTGGGAATGTGCATCCAGTATGACCTGTCTGTGTGTATGTTGTCACTGTAACTTCAAGGTCTCCTCCTGAGTTAGTGGCAGCTGATGTTGTTGCAATTGTGTATTGCTCACATCATACACTTGAGAGAAGCCATTGATGACATGTTCACGTACACATGGATGGTCCCACCCTGTCTCTGAACACGTGTGATGTGACTTTCAAATGATCTCCAATTTTGGGCTGGATGAGAGACTGTTTCAGTTGTTTGGATCCGGCATGTGTAATTGTCACATTTGTACTCTTGTTGGGCTCTGTGTATGGTAATGTAACATGTCACATCCTACCCTCTGTGCATACAGTTGTGATGTTTATTTTTGGAGTGATGAATTTTAATGGCATTCTTGATCAATGAGACGACATTCATCTTCAGCTATTTCAAACTAAAGGTGGTCAGAAATGAATAGGCCAAAGCATGATGTGGTGTTTGTTATCCGTGTTTATTTACAAGTGTGGAATACAAGTGATTATAATAACTTAAGTAAAAAAATTGTTCACAAGCTGTTGGCGCCTATGCACTCCTGCTACGGTGTTAGGTTGTTCCCCCTCCTGTTGCAGGCCAGCATCCTCCTCATCATCATCCTCAGGCATGTCTGGGTCCGGTTCAAGGAGGGGAATGTTCCTTTTTACACAAATATTGTGTAATATGGCACAAGTGAGTATGATCTTGCAGACCATCTCTGGGGAGTATAGTAGGCTTCCGCCAGTGATGTCAAGGCAGCGGAACCTTGACTTTAGGATCCCAAAGGTCCTCTCCACAATGCTGCGTGTCCTCTTGTGGGCGTCATTGTATGCCCGCTCAGCAGCAGTATTTGGGTTCCCATATGGTGTCATTAGCCAAGGCTGGATGCCATACCCCTGATCAGCTGAAAGAGAAACACAGAATGGTATCAATTAGATGTAGGAGGCACTGTTGTACGTATCTTTGATGGCAGTAGTTGTGTTGTGTTGTCTGTGACTATTTTGTGTACTAATGTGACAACCTATGGTTGTTGGTGGAAACTTTGGCATTGTTTTTTTTCCTTGTCTGAGCAAGTGTTTGTTGTCTAACTGTTTGTCAGCAGGATGTATTGGTTTCTCAAGTACAGTGTGCCCTCCCTTGCATTGTGACTTGTGACATAGGTGTCCGTGTGTCCTCACTGGGGGTGTGATGATAGTTCCATGCAGAGTTGAAACATGAAAGGGTATTAGAAACGTTCATATGAACATACCCAGGCCATCCCATCCCTTAAAAGTTATGCATTGTATTAGTGTACAGGTTATTGTGAGACTTCCAATTTGCAAGGTGACATTTAGGCAACCACAGTCATGAATGTCTTCACACTAAGCTGTGGAGTAAATTCAAATGTGTGAGAGGTTCAATGGTGACTTGTGACACATGGCTAGTGATGTGAGTACCTCAGTGTGTTCCTGTCTAGGTGTTGCTATTGTGGTGTATGTGTTGTTTATCCTAGAGGGTTTCTGTGCAGTGAGTATATAAGTAGATTTTTGTCCTTACCAACAAGTAGTCCATTGCCATACCGTCCATCCTGGAAGTGTTGGTTGATGGTGCAGTGACGGAAGATGAATGTGTCATGTACACTCCCAGGATATTTAGCCACAATGTTGCTGATCAGTGCTTGGTGATCGACTATGGCCTGCACGTTGATGGAATGTGTGTGCTTCCTGTTGCGGTAGAGGTGTTCACTCGCAGCAGGTGGCACAAGGCGTACGTGTGTGCAGTCGATTGCACCAATGACGTGCGGAAAGCCACTGATGGCGTAGAACCCCTGTTTTGTTTCCTGCTGCTTCTGCACTGTGTTAGGGAAGCAGATGTGGCGGGGTGTCAGTCCAATGATGGCATCCAGTACTTTAGGCAGGAATGCGGAGAAAGATGGTTGTGAGATTCCACCAACCAGGGCACCAGTTGTCTGAAACGAGCCACTTGCCAGCAGGTGAAGTACGGCAAGCAGCTTTGTTTCGGTTGGGATAGTGCGTGGAGTCACTAAAGTGGGGGCCAATTGCTGTTCAATATTTGTCAGCAGCTGCTGAATGGCCTGCCAGTTCAACCGGTACCTCTGGATGATGTCTCGTTCCCTGAGGCCATGCAGGGTTGTTCTTGGGCGGAATATCCTCTCCTGCCTTCTGCGCTGTCTTTGGGGTCCCTGCTGTTGTTGTTGTGGCTGCTGTTGTTGCTGCAGGGCTCTGCGTCTACGTGTACGTTGAAGAAAAAGCACCTCCATGTCTCCCTGTTGCTGCTCTGCTGCTCTGCTTCTCTGTTGTTTGTTCTGTGTGTTCTGATTAAGTACAGGTGTGTTTGCCCCATTTTAACGCCTGCCCTGACCCAGGCGTTAAAATTTCACGATATTCGTGCTTTGCGCCATTTTTTTGCGCCGCCTGCCGCGCGGGAGTGATTTTTGCCCTGGAGCATAAATACCACGCACCGCTATGTGTGTCTGTTTTTGGACGGGAACGCCTACTCTGCATGTCATTAACGCAGGGCGGGGTGCCGCTTCCAAAAACTGGCGCACATAGCGCCATTTTCCTGGTGCGCCAGATCGGGCGTCAGGGTTTAAATATGGGGCAACGTTTGCGCTTAAAGTGCGTCAAAATTTTTGACGCACATTCGGCGCAAACGGAGTATAAATATGCCCCTTAGATTTTTCAGAAGAAACGTTAAGGTCTCCCACCAATCCTTTGATTAGAATTAATAGTGACATGCTGCAGACCTGCCAACTCGCACCTTGCAGCAGTGTGACACAATTCGGTCCTCGTCGAACCGCCACTCAGAAATGAGCCACCATAACAGAGTGAACCGTTAAAAGAACTGGAAACACTTGTACCTAGTAAGTATGCAGCCCATCTACAGAATTTCTTTTAGGCTTATCAAGATCCCCATCACACGCGAAGAAGCTCCAGAGGGAATAATTTGCGCTGTGGAATGGGGTAGGTGTGACTAGACAGTGCTTGAATCAAAAGCCCCTCATGGCCTCTTCCTATTATGGCTCAGGCCTCTCCAACACACCACCCTCTTATTCCTTGCACAGCCATACAGTGGAATTGTTTTCCAAAGTTGGAATGCCAGCGATTGCTTGTAGGCAGTGCCTAATTTGTAAATAACGAGGGCACACAACCCTCCTCAAACACGTGGCTGCTATAATTAAATGTGTGAACACATAATACTGAGGAAGCGTAACCCTGAAGCCATCTCGGGCCTCTTCAATCCATATAAAGCCATTCCCTGCCCCTTCGGCTCACTCTTGCAGCTTTCTACTTTCTCTCTTTGTGACGCTTTTTCGTTTTTCTCTTCCTCTGTCTTTCCCATATGTGTCTTATGCTCAAAGCAATTGCTTGAGGCAGAAGAATAAGCCCCGCCCCTCAAATAAGTGTTGGTGCTCAGCACTGGAAACAACAAACACAAATTAAGCACTGCTTGTAGGGCTGCCCCGCTGGGTCCCATAAAACGTTTTCTATTAAGATTCGAGGCATCCGCTGGATTTCACACCGCTTGAGCTTGGGTTGACTTCGTAGTCAAAAACTTTTGACCTGTTGGCTAATCCTCTACTGTCCTTCCGGAGCAGAGTGCCACTCGCCCTAACAAATTTTGGTGAGAGGAACCATCACGCATGGCCTCCACACACATGGAAAAAAATCCCTTTCTTTCAGGGCCATTTTTTTGTTTTGTTTTTTTCAGAAAAAATGCCGCCAGCTTGACAAAGCATCAGTGCCTACAATGAAGACGCTGTGTTAGTTAGTGGCTCTTCTGAAGGCACAGAGATTCACATCTGCCTTGTGGGAATCTCTAAATGTGGCAGGCGGTCCTTCACCGGAGAAGCACAGGACATGACCTCTCGCTTCCTTCTGATCAGCTAATAATTCTATATGCATGACAGTGTATTTAGGTAATTAAAACAACAAAACGTATTGCTCAGCTTAATGATCGATAGGGTTGTATAACATTTGCATAATTTGATTATGCACAATTTCACAAAAATGACTTGAAATTACACAAAATGCAAATCTATCTTGTATGCTATAGTTTAGCACGAAATGCATCCTTATACCAATATTTTGCTCAAGGATGCGTTTTGAAGAAAAAAACACAAGTGGCACAAGTGGCACGAGCAACAGCTGCTGTTTTAGTTGTTCATATTATTCACCGCACACTGTAAAAATTGTCAATGAACGCACATAATTAGGGTGTGTGGCATAATTGTGTCACTCTTGGAATTCCACGTAACAAGCAAAATGTGAAGTCCATGAAATTAGGCAAATTACACTGACGTACTGAAAGTTTCATCCAAGTCTACTCATCACAATTTGTTTAATCAGAATTGTTTCAATGAAAAGTAAACAAAGCCTGAACTTTCCATTGCAAGTGAGGACTGTTGTTAGGTGAACACCACGAAGAGCAGATGAAAAAATCCTACAGCTATAGAGCAATGAACATTTTCACAAAATGTCAATATGCCTTCACTAAGTCCCACTTTCTGAAAAACATGTTCTATGGCCTTTCCATACTACACTAAATAAATATGTATTATTAAAATAAATAAACAAATAAAATGTATTATAGTTCAAGAATTTGCCATGGCGGTCCTTGTATGGCGGTTCGGCAATGACGGTGGGACCGTCAACACAACCCACTCCCAGAGGACCCGCTCAACGTGGGCTGCTGTGCAGCCCACACAGGTAGGTGGACTGACCGAAAAGGGGAGGGAGTGGTAGGTGCATGTGTGTGGTGTGTGCGTGTATGTGTGTGAACGTGGGTGTGTGTGTCAGAATGGGTTTGCATGTGTGTGTGTGTCTGTATGCATGCGTGGGGATGTGTGTGCATCTATGCAGAGGGGATGTGTGCATCTATGCAGAGGGGGGGAGTGTTGCAGTTGGGGGTGTGGGTGTTTGTATGTATGCATGCAGTGAGGATGGGGGTGTGTGTCAGGAAGTGCGTGTGCGAGTGTGTGCCTGCAAGTGTGGGGACATGTGGGGGTGCATGTGCCGGAAACAGGAATGGGGATTCCTGTTGCCGGGTGCGTTAACACCAGGATTTTTGTGGTGGGGGGACCGCCGTGAAAAGCCTGGCAGCTTGCTGCCTCGTAATATGCTCGGTGGTCTTCGGTATGCCGTCGGCCTGGATGTGCTCACCACTGACTGCAGCAGTCCGACTGCACCGGTGGGACTGGTGGCATTGTGGCGGTTTGTCTTTGGTCAAACTGCCAAACTCGTAATGCAGCAGTCTTTACTGCCGGGACCGCAGCAGTAAGACTGCCACCGTGAGCGCAGCAGTTTTAGGGCTGCCACACTCATAATAAGGGCCTCAGTCTTCCACATGTAATCCCTAATAATTCCACACCATTGACGTTTCTGGATTTTCACATCAGATTAATGAGAGCTCTAGGTGTGAAGTTACCAGTAATGAGTCTGGGTGACTCAGAATGGGACCCAGAGTCTTCAAGCATGACAGTGCCCACGAATATCAAAATAACAAAGCACACAGTTCAGAAAAAAGACTGGCATCTGTTAAATCAGCACACCTCTAGTGGACTCTAAACCAGATCAAGAATTTCTGCTGTAAAATTAGCACTGTACCAGCAGCTGAAATATGGCAGAATGGCAGCAACGTTCCTTATTACTTTTGATAAAATATGGATTCAAATCAGCAAACCAGTCTAGTACTGCCCTACTTTCTCATTATAATAGCATTTCTTATTCCTTTACTATCGACTACAAGGAAAATTATTTAATAAAATAGATAATGCGCCATTTTCAAAAAAATATTTTATTTTAGAAAAACAATGTCTCGTTTAAGTAAACTATGCATGTAACTTATAATTAAATGTATACCCAGTAAGTTTTTTTTAAATGATGAATCAGTGAAATCTCGGGGTTCTGGTGATATTTAAATACATTCGACCTTTGACCTTGTAATTTATCATCAAATTCCCAAATTCCTTTTTGACATTAGATTTCTGACTCTTATATAAACTGTTCCAATATGTACAGTATTTATGATATATCAATTTTATTATATTTTACAATCTGGGATAGCTAGAAAGAGGTGCATCAGGATGGCTTAGAAATCATTGCACTTCTAGGTACCAATGGCACAGACATTGTTTCTGTTGCATTTTTAGGTGAAAAAAATGAAATTCCATGGGACCTATTCACAACCAGCTTTTCGTAGTATGTTTACTAGTACTACTAACATACCACAACATTTTATTTGCTAACCTACATGAGGAGGTCATCCCTCTGGCTCTGTCTCTCTCAGCATTTACGTGCAGAGTTCTCCACCCAGACTGCAGAGTTCACTGCACAAGTAGGCATATGCTTAAGTAGCAAATGTGGGAGGGATGCGGGAGCGGCTGGAAAATTGAGAATAAACAGGATGGGTTCAAGAAGGAGAAAGAAGGAGTTAAGGGAACGCTAGAGAGCGGTTTAGGGAGGGACATGCACCAATGTGTGAAAGAGTAGGCCCATTATTATTCACATATTGCACTTATTTACTTGCTACAGCCAAAAAGATCTCAAACAGTTGTAAAGGTACTCCAGATCAGAGTACCACACATGGGATACTGCAACATTATTTCATATTAGAACACTGGAATTTTGGGAGCTCCATTGTAGACAACATTCCAATATTCTTTGTTCACAGCAACAGCTGTGAAGAAAGGCCTCACAGAACCCGAGGAAGGGGGGTTATTTATTAGAACATTCCGCACTTTATAGCCTTAGAGCCCTTCGTAGCTGGGCTATACCAGCAATTAAACTCCAGCTCCCTTGTTAAAGACCCTCGCCTTCGGGCTTGGACCATTAACGATGGAGCGGGATTTTAATGGCCAGTATAGCCCACCACGGTGGGCTCCAAGGCTATATTAGAACATTGGAATGTTGGGAGCTCAGTTTAAGACAATGGAGTGCTCCATGCTTCTAATGGCTGGTAAAAGCCTGGAGCTCCAGCTTTCCAATGTTTTTAACACAGCAACATCTGTGAACAAAGGCCTAAGGGAGACTGAGGTGATTTCAATCCCCTCAGGCTCCAATAGGCCTTTGTTTTATTTATTAGAACATTCTGCCCTCTAGTTGCGGAATGTTCTAATAGCCTTATATCCCTCTTTAGCTGGGCTATACCGGCAACTCCTAAGTATTTTTACATTTCTTAGAGTACTTCTTTCAGCTCTCCACAACACTGGTGCATTTGGTATGGTATGCTGTAGAGACCGGTCAGGTGGACTTGCCTAGTAAGTGCAGTGATTCAGATGGTTGAGTGACACTTTTTTGCCAATAACAATATTAACATACACAAATATGGTAAATAAAATATTGGGAAAAAAATAATGAGATGCTATAATTCAGCACTAAATGCTGAAATGTTGTTGACAAAAACATCACAGAAAAAATACTAAAACAATACAATTTTGTAAACAAAAATAAAGATATAACAAATATTGACTACATATCAAAACTAGGGAAACATAATGACAATCACAGAAACCAAAATATTAGACAGTAAAAAATCAATGTAACACACAGTATTACATTAAATATATGTACACATATCAAATAAGTCAAAATTAAATTACTATACGTCAAAGAAAGAACAGAAATATTAGTTAGTGTTTACCATAAATAGTGTAAACAAAATTCAATCTAGTTTCCAATCAAACTATGAAATCAAACTTAAAAACAATGAACAAATAATTGCTTTCCCAGTTAACAAATATTATAAAAAGGCCACAAAAATGCTCAGCTAAATGTTTTCCTAAAAAGAATTACAGCAGGACAGCTCTGCCAGATTGCAAACCTAGATTTCAACTCGTCAACAAAGCAGTACATACTACAAGTTTAACTGTAAATGAAAGTTAACAACATTAATAAATAACTAAAAGTATATTAAAATATCAAATAATGAAAACTATGTTACATGTGAATGTCTCCAAATGACAAGTCATCCTCTATAAGATGAAGATGATGATAAAAGGAAGAGCAAATAAAGACGGATATCACCTTACTCGAACTATAAACAATACCGCTTCAAAAGTAAGTATATTAAATAAAACACAAACTAAAAGTAAAGTAATAGTATCACGTAACAAATGTATCTTACTAAACATTAAAAAGTAAACTGACACAACTAACAAACTGAAAACAGTTTCTCTCAACAGAACATAATTAAATTTTGCACATTCAATGTAAAAATGGTAAAATGAACATAACTTCATGTATTTGTTTTCAATTAAAATATTTTCCCATACTCACAGATACAATGTTAAAATGCATGACATTCCAAAAAGGAAAGCTGCTATTAAATTATAGAGAATATTCTTAGAGTAAGGACAGCATCATCAACTAGAAAACACACTGGAAATGCACAACTATCATTCAAGCACATACAGTGGCAGGGCTACCACTTATAATGAAATAGCTGAAAGTATTAGCAAACATAATCAACTGCCAAATAATAACAAAATAGAAGTAAGCAATATTTTACAGGACCTAAAAGAGACCAGTACAAGCACGCAAGCTCAAGAGCAAGAATTCGAAGAAAAAAAATATACTTATCTTTCCTGTTCAAGCAACAGGCAAAGGTCCTGGCATACAAACCCTGAAATGATGAATGTTTTATTATTGTTTATGTATACAGGCTTTATATTTCTGGTGTTTTATTGTGAGAAGGGGTTGTGGTTTTATTTAACCAAGCACGCTGGTAATTCATTTGAATTGATTAATTGTCTTAGAACATAGAATAGCCAGAAAAGCACCTGTAGCACATAAAAATATTTTGATCTAGATATACCTCAAAACCTACTAATAAAACATAAAAGGTTCGTTTGTTACTACATTTCATCCTCAATAACGATAAAAGAATAATGATTTATGTTAACAATGACAATTTACTAACCTTAACACAATCTAATACATGGATGATGGATGCCACTTTTAAGCCATGCCCTACACTGTTCAGTCAAATAAACACAATTCATGGTCAGTATCAAAATACAAACATCCCATTAGTATAGGCATTGATACTTAAAAAGCAAATAAAGTACAATGAACTTTACAATGAAATGTTAGCACTTATACAACAAAAAACGAACAACTATAACCCACGGAAAATTATCAGTTCAAACCATGTTAAAAATCCACCGACACACTACAATTCAGGGGTGCTACTAACAATTTTACCATAGCATATGTTGGTACCTACAAAAATCTGCACTGAGCTTAGACTTTACAACTAACCTAGTTTTGTGCACAAAACAAAACTGCTTATAACGTTAGGATGTGTCTCTGTAACAGAATTCACTAAACACTGATATGCTAATTAAATTCCCCTATTACTAAGAAAATGTCCACAACCACCTCCACTAATGGATCATTTTGAGGGTAGTGGGATTGGTCTCATCAACCGCACAGGCTACAGACGCCAGCCCAAGTGTCACATTCCACGGTGGCACACCTCTGACAGCACCATATCCCAAGAGGGAAAGACAATAAGCACAGTAAATGGGTGGCACAATACTTTCCAAGGAACACATCACAGAAATGACACGACAGTCCACCAATGCCTAGAAATACTTAAAAAAGAATGAAGCTTCCCGGAAATAAAATGAAACAATCCCTTACCCAACTCAAACCAAAAATTTTAAAAAAACTAAACAAATGCACAAACTACTAGCATAGAAAGTGAGACTCTTTCATAACAACCCTGAGCTACCTTAGCCAGACACAATAGCAAGAACCATACTTTAAACACACTAAACAAAACACCATTTAACGTTGCTAAAATACAAACACTCACACTTTAGTATTATGTATTTCTAAACATTAGTAAAGCAAATGTAAAATACCAATACAAATAAAAATAAAAAAATAAAGAGAATTAAAAATTCAAACTAATAATGAAAATGTTCTATTTTAAGCAATAAAACATAAACTATGCAAAACAAACTCTATCATTTTAAATAAGCAAATATTTTTACCACCTACAAAGATAAGCTAACATCATAAAAAGCCATAGGCATATATTTTGTAACTGGAGTCCTGGTAAGCAAATTACGGTCCACCCTCCCCCCCAAAATAAATAAATAATGCGAAGAAAACCCTCCATAGAAGCAAATAATGTTAAATAGGATTCCACAGGTCCAATGAATCTATCCAAAACCTTAGAAATTAGAATGAAATGTGTAAACATTGCAGGAAAATGTAAATGTAAACAAAATAGTAAAAAATTATTTTGGTTATAAAATATGCAACTTTTTTTCAATGAAAAATCAATAAAATGTGACTAGGTTAAAGCTAAAGTCCAACGCCCAATAATAAATACCTGTAGAGAAAAACCCAAACAAAAAATACTTACAGCCCTAGACTTAAACATGGCACAGTAAGGCCTATTACAAAACCGTAAACTAACTAACACACACTACGCTAAAATAATACATTACAACAACATTCAATTACGAAGACTAGCCTAATTAAGTGCCTGATTTAGAGTTTGGCGAATGGGATACTCTGTCACATACAAAATAATAGGCCTCATTATGAGGTGGGGGGGACCATCGGACCGCCAGCCCCATGGAGAGGAGACTGCAGCAGAGCTGGCGGTCTCCCCCCTGGGCCGATTACAAGGTTTCCACTGGGCTGACCTGTGGCCCCCAGCACTGGCTTTTCTCCAGCCTTTTCATGGCAGGGTCCGCTCCATGACAAGGCTGGTGGAAAGAGGACTAGTGATCAGCATTTCGGCGCTGAACTCAACACTGCCGTGGATGACCATGACTCCAACCGCCACCACCCTGTCGGGAACCATGTTCCTGGCGGCAGGTTCAGTGGTGATCCTGCCGCCAGGGTCGTACTTTGGTGATCAGACCACCAGGACACCATCAGACTCATAATGAGGCCCAATGGCATTGTAATACGACAGACAGGATATCCGTCATGTTCGTGATGGAGTAACCCCATCTGCCAAACTCAAACTCAGGTCCTAAGTCTAAACAGCTTCCCCGTATCATTAAGCCCTTAAAAAATAAGTTTAAAATAATATTACCTGACCCAGAGACCAGCAATCAGAAACCGTGACAGCAAACTCCCATGAACAACACAAAAATCAAACAAACTTGAAAAAATAGCAGAATATTGAAAAAAAAATCCAACTTTTAAAAATCACTGGCAAAAAACATTTTTATTAATGCCCAAATGTTATAAACATGTTAAAAATGTGAAAAAAAATCCTGTGTTTAAGAAATGTGTATACATGTATATAAAAAAGAGCTCTATGGTATATTATCAACATGTTAAAAATGTAAAAAGAAATCCTGTGTTTAAGAAATGTGTATAGTTCTATATAAAAAAGAGCTCTATGGTTCTGACTTTAACTCTAGCACGGTTGCCTTGTTATGACGGAATGGACTTCCTCTGTAGGTTCATGAACCATTTTTGGTTAAAAGCACAGCTTTGCCTGTAACCAGTCCTGGGTGTCTTCTTTTTATCAGGATTCAAGCATTTCAGCTATCAGAACCGTTATGAAGTCAAAGGCTCAGCTGGAAAAACATGTTGTTTGTGCCAACAATAAAACGAATTTACTGCATGGTATGCAGTTTTGAGAAAACTACTTTAGCTTCATAAACATTGTTGACAGGGGGATGCCCGCCACTGTCTCTTCTACTGGGCCTGGCCAAAAACCTTGCAGTTTGCTTCAGATCCCTAACGCAGACTGCTTGTGTCACTGCTGCACAAATCACTACAGCTCCACGAGATGTTTAAGCAGATAAACGTAATGCAACTCTGTGTGCCACTAATGATTTTGCTCTTTATGCCCAGTGGCTGTATTATCTGATGCAGTTCTTCCCTAATGGCATGCCGAGGCTGCAGCATCCAGGCACTACTGGTGGGTGCTGCAGGGAGTGTAGCTATCATTGGTGCAACAGGTGTAGGTGGAACCACAGCCTAGGTTTGTGACGTGCAACTTCAGCTCAATTATGGCTATTTGATTCTACTCAACCTAGGTGGGGGAACTGGAAGCCTATTTTTCTTCCTTATCCTGAGGCACATAGCGCACTTAGGGGCAGATTTATGGAAAGTGGCGCTGCACTGCAGCACCACTTTCCCTGCACCCCTTAGCACCCCCCTACCGCCACCATGCTTGCGCCATATTTAAAATACGGTGCACCATGGCACAGGTTAGGGGGTAATAGCATCCTCTTTCATGAGGCTATTGATGTACTCTGCAGGTGTAGTGCAGAATATATTGACGCTACTCTTGCAGAGTACACAGGGCCCCATTCTAAATAATACGTTTTTAAGGTATTACCTCATGAGTTTTGACATTGGCAGGTATCTGATGCTGTTCTGACATAGGAAGTGGACATGGATTATTCCAGATAATGCAGGTCACAGATTTGGGGTGTATGAGACATGTGCCAAGGCAGCTTGAACAGTGTTTGGGTGGAAGGCCTGAAGTACACATTGTACTTGTTTAGTGTGGTGTGTTGAGCCAATTGCATCATGTGCACCATCATGTGGGCATGAAATCTGTAGTCATCAATTGTGAGCAAGGCATTCACCCTTTACATTGGCTAAACACTTTTCTTGTATGACCTGTATGTAGCTGTAGAAGTGTTTCATAATTGCAGGCCACAGTGCCTTTGCCAAAACACTGACATACGCTTGTGTCATACTACCAGATGCATGGTCATTGGATAATGATAGGCCTGTGTTTAGGGAATGTTGTACTGCCCTCTGTCTGTACCTTGGTTTATGTGATGGTGGATTACTCTGGTGTGGTATGTGATGAGGCTCAAGCTAGTTACACGATCCACTTTTCTGTTTGCCTATTCTACAGGACAATGTCTGGCAGGGCCCTTCCATCCGTGGTCTGGGGGACTGTACATTGGTATGTGTATCTTGACTCAATATGAGTCAGCCATTCTTGGCTATGACAGTCCAGACATTTTAACTGCCTATGTGCTGTACAGTGCAACAACATGTTTGGTGTGGCCAGACACTAGTTGCATTGTGTTTGTGTGTGCTATTAGTAATCCTTAGCAGGACAGTGTAGCTGTAACATATCCCTCCTTCCATTAGTATCTTGTGTTTTCCTCATTTGCTTCACATGGCCTTACATCTCTACATAGCAAAATGTGGGACAGAAGCAAACAGACAATTACTTTGTAATAGGTGAATTTATTGAAATATTTGCAGAATATAAATTGGGGCATGACAGAACAGAAAAGTGAAGCATTCAGTCAGGGTGGATGAAATCATTATAATAGATGCCTGTAGGAAACTGGCCTGGTGTGTGGTGGGTACCTACGGTACTTACACCTTATACCATGTCCAGGTAGTTCCTACTAGTGTAGTGTAGGCAGTAGCTATCAAGCCAGGCTCTCTAGAGGTAGCTGTTGATGAGCAGCCAAGGCTTATCTAATAGACATGCAAAACCATTGTAATCACACAGCACTTACACACATGAAAGAAAACACTCAGTTCTACACAAATAAAGGTACTTTATTTTTGGAACACAATACCATAAGTTACTAGAAGGACAACCCTTCAATATGAGGTAAGTAATACACTAATTACATGCATTAGTAAACAGTAATAGGCATAGAAAAGGTTAGAAAACAGTGCAAACCATATACTAAAAAAATGGAATGCAAACAAAGGACTCCCACCTAGGTAAGTGGAATGTGTGGAGGGGACCTGGGAGTACTTGAAAACCACAGGAGTAAGTAACACAGTACCACCCAGCAAGTAGGAAAGCAGGAGTAAATCACTGGCATTTCCCCAAACCACCCAAAAGGAAGGAAAAGAAGAAAAGAAGACACCCACACAAGACTGCAAGAAACCAGTGGTGGATTCCTGGAGAAGAAGACCTGTGGCGAGAGGGGACTAAGTCCAAAAGTGTCAGTGGAGTCCAGGAGGAGTAGGAGCTACTACCCACCCAGCTGTACTTGCAGGAATTGGTCGATGGTGAGGAATAACAGGTCAGCACTGCAGCCTTGGAGCCGGAGAAGAGTTCCTGATGGATGCAGAAGATGTCCCACACTTGAGTGAAGATTGCAGACAGGTGTTGGCACAGGAATTCTACCACCAAGCTTTGGCAAAGGCAAATTAGCAATTAGTGGAAAAGTGGATCTGCCGGGGACCAGCAAGGCCCAGGAGGACTAAACCCAAGAGGGGGAATCAGAGGGGGCCCTCAGTAAGAGCAGAGGCAGCACCCACAGGAGTCCCACAGGATGGGGACACGGAAGTCGCAGATGGAGCCCATGCAGCAATACAGGAACAGATCCCACGCCACAGGAGAACCACACAGAGGGCTGTGCATCGCAGGCAGGACTGCTGGGGACTGGAGCTACCCTTCACCTGAAGATCCCTTGGAGGAGATGTCAACAAGCCTTGGCGGCTGCAAGTGATGCAGTGCATGGGGCACTGTCCTGCATGGGAAGGCAAGGGTTTACCTCCACCAATGTTGGATAGCTGGCAGAGAGGTCCAATAGGACTACTCTGAACTACCACCCATGATGCAGAATCGACGCAGCTCAGGATGAGAGGAGATCCATGCAGCTGATCGTCATTGCAGCAGGTGCATGCAGATGCAGGGGAGTGACTCCTTCACTCCAAGGGAGATTCCTTTTTTCTTCTAGTGCAGACTGAAGACACTCCACACTCGGTGGAGGTAAAGAGGGTAGAAATGTTGTAATTGCTGTCAGGAGCCCTCCTGGAAACAATGCTGCAGAAGAGTTCTCCTTCTTGGAGGCAGCTTATCGGGTCCTGGAGGTTCCAGTCGCAGTTCTGGAGGCCAGAGGTCAAAGTGGAGGTTGCAGAGGAATCCTGCTGGAATCTTGGATGCCGAATCTGAGGATCCACCCAGGAGAGGGATCCTAAACAGCCCTGAAAGGGGGATTGGTCACCTAACCAGGTAAGCACCTATCGGGGGGGGGATTTAAAGTCACCTGCCTGGCCTGGCCACTCAGATGCTCCCAGAGTTCCCTGCCAACCTTGGAAACAAAATGGCACAACCCAGGGACCCTCTGGAGGAGCTCTGAGGATCATCACTGGGGTGGTGATGGACTGGGGGTTGGCCACTCCCCTTTCCATTGTCCAGTTTCATGCCAGAGCAGGGGTTGGGGGTCCCTGAACTGGTGTTGACTGGTTCATGCATAGAGGGCACCAAATATGCCCTTCAAAGCATACCAGTGGCTTGGGGAGGCTACCCCTCTCAAGCCAGTCACATTTATTTCCAAAGGGAGAGGGTGTTACCTCACTCTCCCAAAGGAAATCCTTTGTTCTGCATTCCTGGGCTTGATCAGATCAAGCAGCAGGAGGGCAGAAACCTGTCTGATTGGGGCAGCAGCCTGGGCTACCCGGAACACCCTGTAAGACTGGTGGTACCAATGCTGGGGGTCCTCTAAGGAGCCCCCACAGTGCATGGAATCATACTTCCAATACTTGCAACAGTGTTGGGGTATGTTTCCAACATGTTTGATACCAAACATGCCCAGGTTCAGAGTTACCATTATAAAGCTGGACATAGGTACCTATGTCCATTACACACGTAAAATGGCATCCTAGCGCTCACAAGGTCCAAAAAAATGGGTCTGGAGTTTGTGGGGCCACCTCTGCTAATGCAGGGGTGCCCTCACACACAGGTACTTGCACCCTGCCGTCTGGGCTAGGAGGGCCTGCCATAGGGATGACTTACAGTGGCCTGATGCAGTGACTTGGTAGTGAAAGGATGCATGCACCCTTTCATGCAGGCTGCAATGGCAGGCCTACACAACAATTTGCATGGACTCCCAATGGGTGGCATAATACATGCTGCATCCCACATGGATCCCCTGAAACCCCAGTGCCCTTGGTACCTGGTTACCGTATACTAGGGACTTACATGGGGACACCAGTATGCCAAATGGGGGATGAAAAAGGTTCCTGCAACCATGTTTAAAAGGAAAGAGCATTATCACTGGGGTCCTGGTTAGCAGGATCCCAGTGAACACAGTCAGACACACTAACAAACAGGCAAAAAGTAGGGTAAACATGCTAGAAAGATGCTGTTTTCCTACATTGCCACACCATTTGAAGTCCAAAGTCCAGTGTACTCCTCCCATTGGAAATGGAAGGTGGTTTAAGAACAACCAACAGAGTAAACATGTGGCATACAAAGAAGGTCATTTTGGACGAGGTCACCTGCTGTCTTGCCATGCACATCTCCTGGGTTCTTAGCTGGATGTCCCCACTTGCGTGGGGGGGGACTGGTGCTACAGAGGCAGGGATGTCTGGGGAGGGTCCTTCCCCTGACAGAGCCTCCCTTCCAGTGGCTAGCTCCGATGAAGTAGGGCCTGTTGTTGGTGCACCTAAGGAAGTGGTAGAGTGTTGTTGTTGATCTCTGCTCAGAGTGGTGTTAATGTCCCTCAGAACCCCTGTTAGGGAGGCCATGTTGGTAGTGTGAGCCTCCCACTATTTATGCATTTCCTGTTGGATGTCCCTCCTCAGCTGCTCAATTTCCTGGAGGTCAGAAAGTACATGGCCCATCACACCTTGGGACTCCTGATAGACCCCCAAGACATGGCTGATGGTATCCTGGCCATGCGCAGCTTCAGTGGCGTCACCCCTCTGGCCACAGCATCCCTTCCATGCACCCTTCCCCCACAGCCCTGTCCCCTTGCCAAAGGGTGCCCTCTCCAAACTGGTCCCTGTTCCATCATTGTCAGAGGTATTGTGTTGTGACTCAGGATCCTTGACTGGGGGGCACAAGATGGTTGACACTGTGCTAGAGACACAGGTTGGGGGGTGCATAGTTGCCCGTGATGTAAAGGCAACCAGGCTGGGAGGTGTTGATGTGGCCACAGTGAGGCTCACTGCTGGAGTCTGACCAGGCTGCCTAGGTTGGACAGAACTGTCCTCCACGTCCAGATGTCCAGGAGTGTCTTCATCACTGAGGGCTTCATCCACAGGAATAGTGTCAGTCTCTTCAGTGGACTCTGTGTGGCCAATGGCATCACTACCTGTTGATGTGAAAGATACAATGTTACTGGTTGTATTGTGATATCTACCTCCAAACCTATACACTGACATTTTGCAAAGACCTTGTACGTATTTGATGCTGGTAATCCAGTTGTGACAGGTAAACATGGTATTGGTTGTATTGACATGGGATTTTCAGGAAGATGCCAACTCTCTTTGTTTGAAACAGCTGCTGAGATGAGCAAAACATTGTCCCTTGGGGGAATGGCCTGTGAATGTCATCTTGCAACTAGTGCAGGCTAAGCAGTGGCTGGGCAAGCTAGGTTTTTAGCCCATTTTGAGGGCTAGTCGAATGTGATGCAGGTAGACCCAGGAGTATGTTGTATAGGTGACATGAGTCATCATGTGGTACTACAGTGCTAATGTGTCTGCGGCCAATACCATTCTGGTGATGCTTCTTGAGGCCTTTGGAATAATTGTTTTGCACACTGGTTAGGGTGTCCTTCCTGTCCTCAATAGTTGCTTCTTGGATTAGCAGGTCAAGATGGTGATAGGTAGCCAGAGACATCTCAGAGTTGGGCATGATCTGTATCCTGGTCACTCCTAGATGAGTAAACCTCACATCTGACTTAGCAGGCAAGAGTTTTTGATCAAGTGACCACTGGTGTGGTGTTTTGAGGTGGGTAAACATCACCTCCTGGGAGTTACAGTCATGTCACTGTCTCTACTGCAGACACTTCACAATGTTCATCCTTCCAGGTGTGTGGAGTTCATTTGGGAGTTGTCTACTAAATGGATTTGGGCATGTGAAACAGGTTTTGTTGTTGGAATTAGGTAAATAGGACCAATTGGGCTTTCCATTCTGGTTGCTCCCTCATCTTCCAACCATTTCCGTATGGTATCGGCCCAGGGAAGTGGACTTCAATTGGGATTTCAAAGACATAGCTATTTGGACATATGGACTCTGGGCTTGTGTCTGGAGTGAGGGATACAGAGCCTCCTGGCCTTAGCAGTCAGTTCACTCCCTCTACTACACACACATTACAAATGGTATCCTCACATCTGATTAAACTTACATTGTGATTTGCCAAACTGGGCTCTTTGATCTAATGTACACTATTCTGGTGGTTGGAGTCAGGGAAACAGTGCGTCCTGTGAGTAACAGTCATGTTATTCTATATTCTTCACACACTTGACCAATGTCATCCCACCAGGTAAGTAAACTTAATTTTTGTGATTTGAGAAACAGGGTTATTTGGACAAGGGAGCACCATGATGGTGTTTGGGGTTATGGAAAAGTGCCTCATGGGAGTTGCAGTCATGTCACTCCCTCTACTAGACACACTATACATAACTCATCTCACAGTTGAGTAAACTTCATTCTGGAGTTACCAAACATGGTTATTTTGAGAGGAGAAAACTGTGCTGGTGGTTGGGGGTAACAGTATCAGAGCCTCCTGGGATTTGCATTCATGTCAGTCCTTTCACTTTACACACCATCTATATGTTGTACCCTCAGCTGAGTACACTTCATTTGTGAGTTGACAAACAATGGTATATGGGCAAGTGAACACTGGTCTGGTTTTTGGCATTACAGAAACAGTACCTGTTGGGCTTTGCAATCATGTCACTCTATCTACTACACACACTTGCCAAATAGTATCCTCCCAGGTGAGTAAACTTTATTTGAGAGCTGACTAATGTGTATTTGGCAATTGAACACTGGGCTGGAGTTGGTTTTGGAGAACTGGGGCTATTGGGCTTTACAGTTATGTCACTCCCTCTACTTCCTAACAGTTATCCCAAGATATCATCCCATGTGAGTACACTTCAATTGTGAGTTCACAAACAGGGGTACTTGGAGAAGAGGACACTTGCTGGTGGTTGGAGTCATTATACCAGTGGCTTCTAGGAGCTGTGGTTATGTCAGTCGTTGAACTACACACACTTGACAAATGTTGTCTCTCCAGATTAGTACACTTCACTTGGGGGTTAACAATCAAGAGTATTTGGTGAAGGAAACACTGGGCTGCTGATTTGGGTAACAGTAACAATGCCTGCTGGGAGTTGTAGTCATGTCAGTACCTGTACTACACACACTATACAAATGGTATCCCCCTAGATGAATACATTTCAATTGTGAGTTGCTAAACAGGGGTCTTTGGACAGATGATCACTGAGATGGTGATTGGATTGACAGTAAAAGTGGCAAAAGGTGAGCTGTGGGCACGCATGACATAGCATTTTGGTGACATTGTAGTGTTGTGACTTACCAGACTCCACTCCCCCAGGCATTCCTGTCATGCTCACAGGATTCAGGATGGCCGAGACCTTTTCCTCCCAGGGATAGAGTTGTAATGCGGGAGTGGGAGGGCCACCACCAGTCTTCTTAGCCTCCTGCTGGTGCCTAAAGACCAGGAACGGACCTTGCCCCTGAGGTCTTTCCACCTCTTCCTAATGTGTTCCTTTGTGCACAGGGTGGTGTCTACATCATTCACTCTGTGGACTAGTCTGTCCCACATTTCTATTTTCCTACTGAGAGGAGTGTGCTGGACTTTTGCTCCAAACAATTGTGGCTCTATTCTAATGATTTCATCCACTATGACTTTCAACTCATGCTTGGAAAAAACTGGAATTTTTTTAACGTGACATGGAGGAAAAACAAAACAACGTATAGAAACAGATGAAAGTGACTTACTAAACAGGGGTAGTGCAATAGTGTGTGAATGGAGTAGTGTGTGCAGGAAAATGTGGAATTTTGGAGTGTGACATAGTGGAAAAGAAAAAAGACAAATGTGTAAGTGACTTACTAAAGGGGGAAGGTGCAACAGTGTGTGACTGAACAAGAATGTTTGCTGGGTGTAAAAACAGATGTCGAGAAAAAAGTGGTGCCTAGTATCTGTGCTGTGTAGTAAATAATTCATTCTGGCTTCAGTGTGTTGCAGTGTAAATGCAAAGGATTGTGGTCTGTGAAGGGGTTAGTTTTATAGTGTCCTTTGCAGGTGTGTCCCATGTGGCAAAGTGTGTCAACTGTGTTGTTTTCAAATCCATCCAAAGTGCTGTTGTGTATTACTTTGCTGATCGCAAATCACTGTGGTTTGATTTGCCATTGTCTGACCACCATGGGTGTCTGCCACCCACCCAAGGTGCTTCGGACTTGTATTACGGTCAATGATTGGTTGCTGTGCTGTCGGCGCTGGAGGTCAGTCAGCATATTTCTGGGCCTCTGCACCACCGACGGTTTGCCTTTTTTAGATGGTAGTCGGCGGTCCTGCCTGTAAAACTTGTAATCCGGTGGAATTTAACTGTTTTCTTTCTATGCCTAAATACATCATTTGCACAGCCCCTCCCAGAGGATCTGTGCTCTGTACCTCACCATAGCTTTAAATTGTAAATTATATTGTCCTTTAGAATGGAGAATTATGGAAGTATACACAGGTTTTAACAGTGAGATATTTTCTGTTTGAACAGAATGAACACTGAACAATATCAAACTGTCCTCGCCATGGTTTTTGCAACAAATGAAATCAACCAGCATACCAATATTCTTCCTCAAAGCACCCTGGGATTTCGGATTCTTGACTCTTGCTATTCTGAAGCAGTGGCCATTGAAGGAATGTTCTGGCTTCTGTCGGGTCATCAGATGGTCATTCCAAACTACAGCTGTGCAGCAAAGTTAAAGGCAGCTGCTATCATTGGTGACTATTCATCAGCAGCAACCCTTCCTATGGCAAGAATCCTTGGTGTCAGCAAGTATCCTCAGGTATTATTGGACGCACATTTTGTAAATCAGCTGTTCAAGTGAAGGTTGTGAACAAGGTTTTCCCTTGAATATCGCACTCAAAAAGTCAGTGGGACGAAATATTAAGGACAAAAGTCTATATTACCTATACCTAGCTCCAAATATATGTACCCCTAGTGGTAAATGTGGAGTTAGCAATAGTAAACCTCTACTTTCCTATCAGCACTTATCTTTCAATATTTTGTCCATTGATATTCTGGTCTCGATTTACTTATTCCATGGTAATATTGGTGTTGATATTTAGTAGTTCAACCCATGAACAATAATAATCCATGGCAGTGGTGACTTCTGCATCTCAGTAAACAAAATCACACACAAAGACTCACACATTGATTTTGCAATTTCTTCATAATAGCTATTTACTTTAAGGACATGATAGTGTCTTTCATTTCTGTTTTATTTTATACAGCAGTGTTGCTTATACTAAGCATTCTGTGTTAAATACAGCTCAAAATAAATACATTTTTCACCACACAGTGGTCCCTTGATGCAGTCTATTCACTGTCCGAAAAGAAGCAATATTTTTATATGTCTCCATCACTCATGGGGCCTTATTTATTAATAAGGGTGGTTTGCTAGTCCTTTGTGTGATGCACACTGCAGCACACATACGAGTAGCGAATCATCATTATTTAATAATTATTTATGTGCAGGAAGGGGCACCTTCCTGCACATAAACAATTATTAATGGCGTTTTGCTCTTCTTATGTGTGCTGCATAACGCAGCACATATGGGAAAAGCAAAAACAAGGAGAAATACAATTATTTCTCTTTGTAGAGCCATGCTAATGCCACCCCTGGGGTGATGTTTGTTTTTGGTTCTGCCTCAGGTTTACGAATCCCATAAAACTAGGGCAGTGTCAAAATGCAATGGGTGTTGCAGGGGAACGTCCACAGCAACACCGATTGCACACACCTCTGCTGTAGAAACTTCGTTGGGCCCATATTCGCAAGGTAGAGTTAAGTCACACAAAGTGGCTTAACACTGCCTTGTAAACATAGAAAATGGCACAGCAACACCAGAGAATCACTGAAAATGACGCTCTCGTGTCATCAGGGTTTTTGTAAATAAGCTGCATAATTTAACAGTTTTAGCGATGTTCGGGACTTTACCCCACCATGCAGGATGGGCAATGTAAGAAACAACATATGCAATTTGAATTATAAAAAAAGTGAAAAGTGTATTGGCGAGAAAAGTAAATTCACATAATATAAGAACTACTTTATCAGAAACTGCTTAGGCCCTCTATTATAGGACTCTGTCCGGGTTGCAGCACTTTCATGATTTTGCTAATTACGTATCTGCAACCGATACAAATGACACACTTAGATAAAAATGAAGACTAGCATGTACCAATGGTCTTTTTGATGATTAAAATGAATACTCTTTTACAAATACAAAATGGTACTAAATGCGCAAAAATATTTCTGCACATGTAGCACAATTTTTCTAATCCCCAGCTTTCTGTACCTGACAGTCAAAGTGTCAGAAATAGGCGGTAATATACCAAACATGACAAAACAGGTCTGTTGGAAATGGCCCTTCTGCAGGCTTATCCCCAGACTTTTGCCTTCCTCCTTCTCTTTTTCTGACCTCATTTTTGCTGGTTTTTAGACTCTGCGCACTTTAACCAGTGCTAAAGTGCATATGCTCTCTCCCCTTAAACATGGTAACCTTGGATCATACCTGATTGGACTATTTAATCTACTTATAAGTCCCTAGTAATGTGCACTATATGTGCACAGGGCCTGTAGATTAAATGCTACTAGTGGGCATGCAGGACTGGTTGTTCCACCCACTTAAGTAGCCCCTTAACCTTGTCTCAGGCCTGCCATTGCAAGGCCTGTGTGTGCAGTTTCACTGCCACCTCGACTTGGCATTTAAAAGTACTTGCCAAGCCTAAAACTCCCCTTTTTCTACACATAAGTCACCTCTAATGTGTGCCCTAGGTAAGCCCTAGAGCAGGGTGCTGTTTGGGTAAAAGGCTGGACATGTGCCTGTGTAGTTTACATGTCCTGGTAGTGTAAACTCCTAAATTAGTTTTTACACTACTGTGAGGCCTGCTCCCTTCATAGGCTAACATTGGGGCTGCCCTCATACAGTGTTGAAGTGGTAGCTGCTGATCTGAAAGGAGTAGGAAGGTCATATTTAGTATGGCCAGAATGGTAATACAAAATCCTGCGGACCGGTGAAGATTGATGTAATATTACTATTCTAGAAATGCCACTTTTAGAAAGTGAGCATTTCTTTGCACTTAAATCTTTCTGTGCCTTACAATCCACGTCTGGCTGGGTTTAGTTGACAGCTCCTTGTGCATTCACTCAGACACACCCCAAACACAGGGTACTCAGCCTCACTTGCATACATCTGCATTTTGAATGGGTCTTCCTGGGCTGGGAGGGTGGAGGGCCTGCTCTGAGACAAAGGACTGCCATACCCCCTACTAGGACCCTGGCAGACAGGATTGAACTGAAAGGGGACCTGGGGCACTTTAAGCCACTCTTTGAAGTCTCCCCCACTTTAAAGGCACATTTGGGTACAAAACAGGGCCTCTGCGCTACCACCTCAGACACAAGCTGGAGAAGAATCCTGAACCAGAACCTACATTCTGCCAAGAAGAACTGCCTGGCTGCTCAAAGGACTCACCTGTCTGCTTTCTACAAAAGACTGCTGCCTTGCTGTTGGCCTTGTGCCTTGCTAAACTCTTGTCTGGCTGTAAAAGTGCTCTCCAAGGGCTTGGATAGAGCTTGCCTCCTGTTTTCTGAAGTCTCAGGACCAAAAAGACTTCTTTCTTTCAACTGGACGCCGTGTGTGCTGAAAAATTTGACGCACAGCTTATTCCAAAGTGAGAAATTCACCGCCAGCCGATCCGGAAAGATGCTGCTCGATGCGACCCCTAAGGTCTGACCGGAACTTCGACGCACGGCCTCGCCTGGACAACGCAGCCCGACTTCCAGAGAGGAAATCATCACGGCGCCTGCCGTGAGGAAGAAAATTCGTGCCGGAAAACGACGCATGTCTTCCCCGGGTGAAAAATAATGACACAAGTCCGTGTGTGAAGGGGCGAAACCGACGCACACACCATTTTTCTTCCCGCAGAACGACACATGTCTCCCTGCGTGAAAAATAACGACGCAATTCCGTGTGTGAAGGGGCGAAACCGATGCACACACCATTTTTTCATGCATCTCCTTCTCTGCGGCCCTCAGTGGAGATTTTCCACTCCACACCAGGTACTTTGAGCTTGAAAGAGACTTTTTTTGCTTTTTAAAGACTTAAGATACTTTATATCACCTTTCAGTGATATTTCTACAAATTCTTATTGCATCTTTCATTGTGTTGATCTACAAATATCCAGATAAATATTCTATATTTTTCTAACCACTGTGTGGTGTATTTTTGTGGTGCTATATTGTGTTATTGTATGATTTATTGCACAAATACTTTACATATTGCCTTTTATGTTAAGCCTGACTGCTCGTGCCAAGCTACCAGAGGGTGGGCACAGGATAATTTGGATTGTGTGTAACTTACCCTGACTAGAGTGAGGGCTCTTGCTTGGACAGAGGGTAACCTGACTGCCGACCAAAAACCCAGTTTCTAACATTGGTGATCAGCGGCGAGGATAGGACATGTATTTGTGCAGTGGCATACAGTAGCTAAGTATTTCACTACCTACCCACAGTTGAAGGTCAACTTGATTTTTATCTCTTTTTGCAAATTTGTTTTTCCTGACAATTTAAAAAAACTAAATCTTCACTCAACATGTCTCTGGCTGGGTCTCATGTAGGAGATTTGGACCTAGCCCTGTTGGAGACATATACTGTCAAACAGCTAAAAGGGTTCTGCAGGGTGATGAGAGTACCCACCCAAGGGGCCTCCAAAAAGGAGGACTTTCAAGTGGCGCTGAGGGCCTGGGCAGAAGCCCATTTAGAGGAGGATGATGAGGAAGAGGAGCCAGAAAATGGCCTCTCAGAGGATTTATTGCCATCAGTGGGTAACGTTACCACTGCAATTGTGCCCCCTTCCAGACCAGGGAGCAGTGTCTCTGAGCAAAGCCTGACCGCAGAGGAAAGGAGAGAAGAAAGGAGTTCCAATTGCAAATTGCAAAACTGAAAATTGAGGCCCAACAGGAGGAAAAGAGGGCAGAGAGAGAAGCCAAACAAGCTGAGGCCGAAAGAGCAGCCAAACAGGTGGAAGCTGAAAGAGCTTTGGCTGAAAAGAAACTATTGTTAGCTCATGAACTGAGTCTCAAGGAGCTGGAGATCAAGGCAAGACAGTCTGAATCCAGCAGTAATGGAGGCAGCATACAGACAGGACCTGCTGGAGAAAAGAAGGTTTGTATACCTAAAAATGTGGTGCTCAGTTTTGTGGTGGGAGATGACATAGATAAATGGTTAGCTGCTTGTGAAGTTGCACTAAGGGCTCATGAGGTTCCTGAAGGGCAATGAGGTACAGCTATGTGGGGTTATGTGCCGCCATTGGGAAGGGACACACTTCTCACATTGAATAAACTGTATCAAAACACATACCCACTTCAGAAAGCCATTTTACTTGCCAAGTTTGGGCTGACCCCTGAGGGATACCGTCAGAGGATCAGGGACAGCACCAAACAATCCACACAAACATGGTTAGATTTCTTTGACTTTTCCAGTAAGGCACTGAACGGTTGGGTGCGGGGCAGAAAAGTAGATGATTACAAAGGGTTATATGACTTGATTCTGAGAGAGCATATACTCAGTATTTCTTTTACAGAGTTGCGCCAGCACTTGGTAGATAGTAATCTGACTGATCCCAGGAAGCTTGCTGAGGAGGCGGACCTCCGGACCAGCACCAGAGTGTCCAAAAAGGTATCTGAGAGTGACCCAGAGAAGGGTGGTTCTGGTTCCCCCCGACAGAGTGAGGGGGAGGTTAGAGATGACCCAGACAAGTCCCAGAGTACGGGGGGAGGAAAGAGTTCCCATGCCCCAACCGAGAAACAGGTTGGTGGTTCGGGTGGGCACTGGCCCAAAGCATCCCATTCCCAACCCTGCTGCTTTGAGTGTTCCCAGATAGGACACAGGAAGGGGGACTCTGTCTGTCCAAAGAACTCACCCAGTATTGGGACCTCTACAGGGGTGGCCCATGTGGCCTTAGGGGAAAGTAGTCCCCAGGGGCAGGTCGTAGACCATGCCTTCATCTCCTTTAGTTGGGAGGTGGACTCAGAGGGTAAACTGGTGATCCCTGAGGGTGGTAGTTGTCACTTCCACCAGGTGGGAGTGAATGGGGTCTCAGTCACCGCTCTGAGAGACACAGGGGTTAGTCTTACCATGATTGTGGAGAGACTAGTGTCACCAGAGCAGTACACCGGACAGGTGTGTAGAGTGACTCCAGCCATTGGGGAAGATTTCTTCCGCCCCATGGCCCGGGTGTCACTAGAGTGAGGTGGGGAGGTGACCCAGAGGCCGGTCATAGTTAGTCCCCAGTTGCCCATTGACTGCATTCTGGGAAATGAGTTTCCCTTAGTGTCAGGAGGGCTGAGAGGGTTGACCCCTAAGGATGCCCTGACAGTGCAGATGTCTGGCAGTACATCTCCCCAGAGGAGGGTATGTGAGCCCAGATGGGGAGGCACGGTGAGGAAGGACTCACCCCTGTCCTCTGTTCAGCCTCAGGGTACAGACCTTGAGCTGAGGGACCAGTATCAGGGACCCACCCCTGACCTGGTGAGAATGGAGAAGGGGTGCAAGACCCCTGGGGCTACTGCCCCCCATTCTGGGATGCTTCAGGAGCCCCTTGGGAGCTCCCTACCAGCCCCACAGCTAGAGGAGAAGCTCATCCAACAGCCCCCCTCAGGGTCTCCACTTAGCAGTGGATGGTCAGGGGCCTGGCTCATGACACAGACAGCTGTCAGTGGCATCTGTTGGTTTCTGTCCTTGTGGGCAGAATGTTCCCTGGGTTGGGGACAGAAGTCAGACTCAAGGAATGGAATGGGTCACATCAATTTGTTGGCCATGGTGGTACTGTCTGCATGCTGGAATGCATCTATAAGCAAATTAAAGTTAGGAGCTTTACAGATGGGGTCCTCAGGTGATGAGAAGGGTTCCCCATGGGACAGTTCAGTGGCCCCAGAGAGTATAGACAAAGAAGCCTCACTGACTTCAGAAAGGCATAGAACTGGCAAGTGCCCCTGCAGTAGTGGGCCTTTGTCCATGTTCTATCGCCTTAAGCAGGGAAGTCCATCAGAGTGTTGATTAGTCTACCCTGGCTTTAGGCTGGAAGGGGGATATGTTGGAAATGGCCCTTCTGCAGGGTTATCCCCAGACTTTTTGCCTTCCTCCTTCTCTTTTTCTGACCTCATTTTTGCTGGTTTTTAGACTCTGCACACTTTACCACTGCTAACCAGTGCTAAAGTGCATATGCCCTCTCCTCTTAAGCATGGTAACCTTGGATCATACCTGATTGGACTATTTAGTCTACTTATAAGTCCCTAGTAATGTGCACTATATGTGCCCAGGGCCTGTAGATTAAATGCTACTAGTGGGCCGGCAGCACTGGTTGTGCCACCCACTTAAGTAGCCCCTTAACCTTGTCCCAAGCCTGCCATTGCAAGGCCTATGTGTGCAGTTCACTGCCACCCCGACTTGGCATTTAAAAGTACTTGCCAAGCCTAAAACTCCCCTTTTTCTACATATAATTCACCTCTAATGTGTGCCCTAGGTAAGCCCTAGAGCAGGGTGCTGTGTGGGTAAAATGCAGGACGTCTACCTGTGTAGTTTACATGACATGGTAGTGTAAAACTCCTAAATTCGTTTTTACACTACTGTGAGGCCTGCTCCCTTTATAGGCTAACATTGGGGCTGCCATCATATAGTAATGAAGTGGTAGCTGCTGATCTGAAAGGAGTAGGAAGGTCATATTTAGTATGGCCAGAATGGTAATACAAAATCCTGCTGACTGGTGAAGTTGGATTTAATATTACTATTCTAGAAATGCCACTTTTAGAAAGTGAGCATTTCTTTGCACTTAAATCTTTCTGTGCCTTACAATCCACGTCAGGCTGGGTTTTGTTGACAGCTCTTTGTGCATTCACTCAGACACACCGCAAACACAGGGTACTCAGCCTCACTTGCATACATCTGCATTTTGAATGGGTCTTCCTGGGCTGGGAGGGTGGAGGGTCTGCTCTGACACAAAGGACTGCCACACACCCTACTGGGACCCTGGCAGACAGGATTGAACTGAAAGGGGACCTGGTGAACTTCTAAGCCACTCTTTGAAGTCTCCCCCACTTCAAAGGCACATTTGGGTATAAAACAGGGCCTCTGCCCTACCACCTCAGACACTTGCTGGAGAAGAAACCTGAACCAGAACCTACATCCTGCCAAGAAGAACTGCCTGGCTCCTCAAAGGATCACCTGTCTGCTTTCTACAAAGGACTGCTGCCTTGCTGTTGGCCTGCTGCCTTGCTAAACTCTTGTCTGGCTGTAAAAGTGCTCTCCAAGGGCTTGGATAGAGCTTGCCTCCTGTTTTCTGAAGTCTCAGGACCAAAAAGACTTCTTTCTTTCAACTGGATGCCGTGTGCGCTGAAAAATTTGATGCACAGCTTGTTCCACAGTGAGAAATTCACTGCACGCCGATCCAGAAAGACGCCGCTCGATACGACGCCTACGGTGCGACCGGAACTTCGATGCACGGCCTCGCCTGGACAACGCCGTCCGACTTCCAGAGAGGAAATCGACGCGACGCCTGCCGTGAGGAAGAAAATTCCACGCACAGCTCCCCGGCACGACGCGCAGCCGGTTAAGAAGTCTAGGATTCCACGCAAAGACCCTGGGACATCTGGTAATCCTGCGAACCATAGAAGGAGTCGGCCCGCGTGACGGAAAATGACGCACGTCTTCCCTGAGTGAAAAATAACGACGCAAGTCCGTGTGTGAATGGGCGAAACTAACGCACACACCATTTCTCTTCCCGCAGAACTACGCACATCTCCCCGCATGAAAAATAATGACACAAGTCTGTGTGTAAAGGGGCGAAACCGACGCACACACCATTTTTCCACGCATCTCCTCCTCTGCGGCCCTCTGCAGAGACTTTCCACTCCAAACCAGGTACTTTGTGCTTGAAAGAGACTTTGTTTGCTTTTTAAAGACTTAAGACACTTTATATCACCTTTCAGTGATATTTCTACAAATTCATATTGCATATTTTATTGTGTTGATCTACAAATATCCAGATTAATATTCTATATTTTTCTAAACACTGTGGTGTATTTTTGTGGTGCTATATTGTGTTATTGTAAGATTTATTGCACAAATACTTTACACATTGCCTTCTAAGTTAAGCCTGACTGCTCGTGCCAAGCTACCAGAGGGTGGGCACAGGATAATTTGGATTGTGTATGACTTACCCTGACTAGAGTGAGGGTTCTTGCTTGGACAGAGGGTAACCTGACTGCCAACCAAAAACCCCATTTCCATCAAGGTCTAACTGGCTAATGGCGATTAATGGTTAGCGAGATAGAATATTTGTTTAATTTCAAACTATAGAGGTCCTTTTAAGTCAATTGTATTAAAAAATGTTAAGTAAATGTCTGTCAAATGATGCCATTAGCAGCCTTCTCTTGTTCATTCAGGTGTTCTGTCACTGTACCGGACGATTAAGAAAATAGTAATAGTGGGAATATGTGGTAGGAGCAGAAGGAGGAGGGTATGGCTCCATTGAACATTTGCTACTGTCTTTTGTGGGCCTTAAGGATTCTGAAGGTGATTGCTTGCCCATTCCTAATTCAACATCCTTAGTTCTTCAGCCTACTTTCATAGTTCTGTGTTGACAACTTTCGACACTTATGTTTTGTAGATATTTCCCTTTTCTGGATGGTCAAAAGTTTGAAAGAGGAGGTAAACCTTCTTATTCAAGTTCTTTAAGCAGTAAGGTCACCGCCTTCTTTTTTATTTCACTAAGAAACAAAGCTGAGTCAAAATGTATGAAACAAATAAAAGTATTAACCCATAACAGCAATGAATATAGGGAAAAACTCAGATAGATAGTAAAATCATAGAAACTTCTCAACTTATACCATTGGCAAACAGCTAATAGTGGGTTCCAGTCCTGCTCATTCTACTTAGAGTGCAGGACAGATAGTATGTTCCCCCATTTTTAGGCCGATTTCCCATATCTGCCAAGTTCTAATTATGACCCATATCTTCTCAACATCTTATATCACCTGAGTTCATCATTAGATTCTACTGTTAGAGAGACTCAGCTGATCCATCTGATAATGTATTTATATATAGTTTATAAATATAAAATTGCTTGACAAATAGTTATACAGCAATGTATGTTTTCTCTCTATAAGATCAGTTATGGTGCAGCACTGGCGTCATTGAGTGATAAAATACAGTTTCCATCTTTTCTGCGCACTATTGCAAGTACGGGATCCAGGGCCCAGGCTTTCATTGAGCTGTGTCTCCACTTTGGTTGGACGTGGATCGGAATCCTGGCCTCAGACAATGACTATGGGCTTGAGAATGGTCAAAAACTACTGATGGAGGCTCCTAAGAGTGGCATTTGTGTTGACTTCTATGAAACCTTAGCCACATCAATGACACAGAAATCATTATCATACGTGGTAAACGTCATACGGCGTTCTACATCAAAGGTCATAGTCTGCTTGACCTTTTCACCTCAGATGGTCTCATTTTTAAAAGAAATCTCTGGGCAGAATATTGTTGGCAAAGTCTGGATTGCAAACACCAGTTGGTTCCCTTCTCCTGTATTTTCTATGAAAGATTTATGGCCTACCCTACATGGCACAGTGGGGTTTACAGTGTATAGTGGAGAGATTCCGATGTTTAAAGAGTTCCTCTACAGCATCCACCCATCTAGATTTACCAATGACATATTTATGAAACAGTTTTGGGAAGACGTATTTAACTGCCAGTGGCAAGAAGATTTGAACAGAACCTTCACTGCCAAGGAAGCACAAGGAAAGAAAATTTGTACCCAAACAGAAAAATTAGAAGCTCTTGACGAGTCCCAATATAATGTTAACAATTTCAGGAACCCCTACTCGGCCTATAATGCTATCTATGCGTTAGCACAAGCGCTACATGATTTGAAGTCTTGCACACCTGAAAGTGGACCTTTCGCCAAAGCAGCCTGTGCAGATTATCTAAAGTTCCAACCTTGGCAAGTAAGAACCTCTTATTTATCTTTCTCTTTGTGAATATTTTGATGTTTTTTGTGTTTTTAACTTGTAGTATTTCATTGGAAACAATTCTCTGCCAAGTCATAATTTAAAGCATGACGATGTTTGATATGATGTTATGCTCCTCATGCTTGCTTTTATACCCTTATCTGTTTCCTCCTTCTCACAATTCCCCAACTCTGGTGTCATTTGCTTGTTGCTCTCAGAAATGGCAGCCAGACAGCATGAAATGATGAAGAAAAGGTATAAATAAACATACAAAAATTCTATGATTTCCTAATTTTTTTAGTAGCACACAATGTATGTGTGTGTTAGTGATGGGGTGCACAGGTGTGTGCATATATTTCAAGTTGGTTACCCTTCCTTTTCACTGAATATCAGAAGACTTTATTGTACTATGTCGACAAACTACTTCATCCAGGTAAGCTGTAAACGCTCCATTTTTAAAAGCTAAAGAAATAACTCAGATGCTTCATCCCATCATTACAAATATGACCATGTGGGCTCATTTCGATTTTTATGGAATTTCCAAAAATTGTGCCATGCCTCTTTCCTCTGGGTATCTGCAAAGGAGGTTAAGAGGGATAAACAGAATATCCAAATGCAGTAGCTAGAGGTAGTGTTGGAGTGTGTTTTTCAAAAGCAATATTAACATGAAAAGCTTGCAATATATTGTGTAATGAAGCCGCATAGAAAATGTGCTAACATAGAAAATAATGTACGCGTTTGAAATGTGCCCATGGGGAGTGGCTACCAATTTATATGAAAAGTAATGAAAGCTTGTTAATTCTGAATTGTATGCAATAATGTTTTGAGTTGTATTAGCATATTATTATAATTAGAGTTATGTTTTAGGAGTTTTTGCTTATTAATTTACAGGCCTTAGCTTAGCGATGGGTCTGGGCCTAGCTGCCTGGTCTCATATTAAACTGTATTTTTCCAAACGGGCACTGTTTTCCTGAAGGACACGAAGCTGTACTTTTCCAGAAGTTAGATGTGTGGGTAGCCGTAGTAAATTCTTTCTCATGAGAACTGACTTGCCAAAGGAGACATTCTTGCTGAATGCAACAGTGTAATTTGTAACAGGTGCAAGGACAACAAGAGTAGAAGAAAACAATGAAGATACTGACTGGAGCGCAAAGTGTAACTTTTCTTACCTGATATTCTAACTGATGAAGACATCAATAACATGGACCAGTCAGCGACATGAGAATTGTGGTTTGTGGAAAATTCTGGCAAAGGGTGTGAAGAATTATTGGACAGAGATAAAGATGCACCAATTATTATCCAATGAGGAATTAAGGGCAAATTAGGCAGTTTTGATTTAACCACACAACCCAATGGGAAAGGAGGCCATTCTTTTGAGACTTTGCCGTTTATTCTTCCTGTTACCTTAAACCACCCTTTACCGGTTCTTACTGATACTTTCTACTCCTCCATATGAGGGAAGAGTCCTATTCCTTAGCTATGCTGTATCGAGACGTTGCCCCGACTTATCTCTGCTGATGTGAACTCGACTGATGTCCTGAGGATGAAGACTGAAGCTATTTGCTGAACCATTGAATTGGTAACCATCTGATGGAAAATTGTAATTGTCTGTTTGCCTTTCCTTTCTAGGTACCAACTGCTATTTTGATAGAGTCCGTAGTTAGATGTTTTCCAATTTCGTGTTTGCTAAACGTTTTGCATGAAGCTCAACATGCTAATGCTAATTTGAGGTCAGTTGAGGTGGTCACATATCTGATGCAAATAGACAAATGACGGAATTCATGCTTTGTTGAATCATGTATTACTGAGACTTTGCTAAGTTGCTTCATATTAATGATGTGCCTAATTACTGAGTGAATATTCTCTATTATTTGATTAAATTGTGCTCTAAATTGCTGATTAGAAGAGTTTGATGAGGTTTATTGCTATTGAGATTAACAGAGATGACATTAGATTGTAACTAATAGGGAACTAAATATCCTAACACTTAACTAGTTTGTTGTGGTTATTTGTGACCGAAGGTCATGGTATGTTCAACTATTGACTGCTATTGATTTGCTTGTTGATTAGTTACTGTGCATATGGATTGGGTTATTGATCTATCGATTTGTGATGCCAAAAAGATACTTCGTACTGGGAAGTCCCCGAACGTGGTCAAAAGGTTCATCGACATAGGCGTGTCTCCTTGTAAGTTTACTTATCAAGGCTCTGACGCGCTATCAGTAGTGATTAACAGAGATACCATTTAATTATTCTTACTGTACAGTTTTTTGAAACACTTACATTACAGCAACACATCAGACGCTAAACAAAGACTTACATGCACAAATTAGCAAAAACATTCATATTTCTTTCAATTTCTCACCCTAAACTCATCATGTTGTCACAATATTAATTTTCGCAATCTACCACTTTTGCACAATTTTGATTTGAGGACCCCTGATAAAAAAGAATCGGTATATTAAGGATGTGCATTTGAATAAAACAGATGTTCCTACATCCTTTGTGCATTTGAATTATAAAAGCAGGAATTCATTCACAAACTTTCTTGTGCACCAAAGTTAAGCATGGGTAAGCAAAGAGTAGCCTTGAGATATTATCGTCCTCTTCCAAGTGGTGCCTCGAGAGGCAGTACAAAAATGTGTAACTACTTTTTTACTCCTATAATGTTAATTCCTTAAAAATATCTACTAGTGCCAAATTGTATCTGTTTGTATACAATGTCCTATAAAATGTAAAAACAGAAAGGCCCAGCACGTAACTCCACAGTCGCTAATTAATCTATTAATATCTCCCCACAGACCTTCTCTGCCCAAGTCTGTAAATTGAACAGGTCTTGTTGAACAAATCATATCTCACGGGCAACTTTCAATGTTTATATAAGTTATCAAATTGCCTTAAAGTCCACAACATCGTTTTACCAACTGCTTATCTTTCTTAACTGCTCTGCACAACTTAATGAATCCTGCATACCGAGGGAGAGATACAAAACATTTTTGATTGATGCTGTTTCATATTCTTGGTGATAAGGCTGTGCTTGGTGCAAACACATCTTACTATTGTATTATGAAAGCAGGCTTCTAGAGGTGGCAATGAGTGAAAAGAATGTTTGTACATATTAGCTGTGCGACATTTTTTGAGTTGGTAATATGTTCTGTTGATTTTTGTGTTCCTCTGTTTTTATGCTGCATTTTGTAATGTAATGTGACTGTGGTTTTGTTTGTTGCCTTCTCTTTTGACAGTTAGTTTTTAGTGCACTACTATGTTTTCATTGTATTGTTGTGTGCCTTTTTTATGTTGTTGCGTAATGTTTAGATTTTTAAATTAGTTATGTCAACAAATGCTGCTACATTTGCAGCTAAAAGCATTATGTCTTAAAAATTCCAGTGGCAAGCATTTACCACTGTGTACGGTGGTAAAATACTGCTCCTCAAGCTCTTAACTTAATTTAGAACATTGGAATGTTGAGAGCTCAATTGAAGACAATGGATTAGTTCCTGGTTTATAATGGCTGGTATAAGCCACGAGCTCCAACATTCTAAAGTTTGTCTTCATATTTCTCCCTTTCTAATTTAAAATATTCTATCCTTAATGAGTAGAATGTTCTAATTGCCTCATAACCCTTTTCCCTTGGGCTATACCGATTGTTAAAGGCACCCTCCCTTGTTATAGGCCCTCAACTGCAGCTTGGGCCCATAACTCAGGTTCATGACCTTTAACAACTAGTAGAGCCCTAAGGATATAAGGCTATATAGTACTTCAGTCAGCCCAAAACAGTGGCAAAGTCCGTGTCCTCAGTTAGCACTCGTACATGCACATCATGCGACACAGATTTAAAACCCTTAACTAGATCAAAAAGAGAGCTCCATGGTTCTCCAAAAATCTCTTTTTTGAGCCACTAAAGACCATTATCACAGAATTACTGTATTGATTTATGGATCACTAATAATACTCCTAAGTAAATCTAGTAAATAATACCACTCTTGAGTAAATCTAGTTGCTTCCCTTAAGGATCAACAAACAGAGGGCTTAGTCTCTGAACAAACAAATCTACATTTTCAGAATCAATTTCAACTGAATTGAAATTAAACATTAAAATGTGCAGCAAATCAGCTGTGATTAAAATGATTTAAAGTGGGTATAGAAAATATATTTGTTTTAACTGACATTTAATCATAATATATTGTGATGGCATTATGTTTTAATAGTTCTAGAAAGCTGCCTCATTAATGTGGGAGAAATACAACAAAGTATTCTCAGAAGTATGAAAAGACACTGTGGATGTACGTTTTATCTACCTTAGATCATATGCTTTTAAGTGAGATTAGACATCATCGAAAGTGCCCAAGTTTTAAAGCAAACAGAACCTGCCCTTATCTGGCATATTTAAAGAGTACTGATTTCACAGGGTAAAAAACATGTGCAGAAAATATTTAAACAGATAATTCATTAAGGGCTGTTGCTAAGGTTACAGGCGTTTTTAATTACAGTCTTAACACTTTACTAGGTCTGTTGAGTGCCCTTCCATTGTACCTTAGGAAAGGGAATGGTGACAAACCACAGATTATTATACGTGAAAGGTGACAGGTGTCTCCTGAAGAGATAGTGGCTAAGAGGAAACACTCATACAAGGGACAAACCTTTCTTGGACAATCCTTCCTTGGACAATCAATGTAGTTTCAGTTTTAAGATGTGGAATATGTTGTTGAAATCATCAATACACCAAACTCTCCCGAGTTTAGGAAGGGAAAACAGCTGAGCAAGACACAGGTCCAGAACCAGAAGATCCACAAGGAAGTTGATCTAAACTGCCTGCTAGCAAAAAGTGCTAACAAGGACAGCTGCTGAAATAGTATAATTCCAAAGAAAGAATTCAATCTGCTGAGAAAAACCAGGGACAAAAATGTACAGAAAGGTGAAGAGCACAATGAAAAATTAAATGAACATGTTGCTACGCATTCTGCCTTCAAAAGCTGTTTTATAAGTGCCTAAACATAAACTGACCTCTTAGAAAGAGACTATATTGGATTGGGAAGTTCTTTGTACTCGCAATGAAGAGACCACAAACTTGGAATGGCACTCTACATGACTGAACTCCAAAATTGACTTGGAACTTATTGTGTCCATGATATTACAAAGAAGATGTCCAGTTTTGACATTCCATGTGCCATGCAGTTTTCTGGAAAAACATCTGCTGCACCTGCACCCTGTGCAGTCCACTACCCATATGAGAACCTCCTGGGTCCCTTTGGGTGTGAAGTAGGCTGAGTCAGAATTTTCATTTCCACTGACAGAATCGGAGGAATATTGGTAATTCCACAGTACTCTTGTAATGCAGATTTACTGATAAATTAAAATTCTGTGGCCTTGTTGGCAGAATTAAAAATTATGCAATGGTTCCTAAGTTAGAAATCACAGCATACCACTCGGCGCCCTGGCACTTGCATACATTGCAGTTTTTAAGCATTTTGATCACCGCAGAGTATATAAGGTGAGGGTGCCAAGTGATTTGCAGTGGTTTCTAATGTTTAGAAACCACTGCATACTACTCGGCACAATAACATACTCTGTAGTGATTAAAAGATGTAATTGCTGAAGAGTATGTAGGGGCGCAGAGTGGTACTTTTGGCTGCACTATTTTCTTAGCCCAAAATGTATCCTCACATCCATTTTTGCAAACAAGGGTGCATTTTGCATTAGGAAAATAGCAGCAAAAGACCACTCTGCTCTGTTGCGGAATTCCACAGAATCCTGCAGAACTTTAATGTAATTCCATGTGATTCCATGGAATCAGACTCTGCGAAATCAACACTACTAGTGTGAAGGTGCCAAAGTGACTTCGATGATCAGGAGGCCTCACTCTCAACATGGTATGGCATGCACCAATGCACTAAACAATAGCACGTAAACAACTTCTTTCCCATTCAAAAATGCAACAACTCAGACAATCTCTGATCTTTCAATTTTGGGGCATTATAATTACAATATTTTGGAAATCAGACCCTAATGTTATAGCTCTCTGGATATTGCTTGCAGCTGGACAATTTGGTCATTCTTTGACTTCAAGTACTTGACACACTCCCCTTGGCTGTTTAATAGTGGGAACGGAACTTCGATCTGGAACATCCTAGCAGAGGAGACTGACATTCCGAATGGTGTGTCATATCTGTGGGCGATTATATTGAGGTGGAAAACAGTCAGGCTTTCTCCATGCATTTTTAGATTTTGCTTACTATTAATTGTTCAAATAATTCATACAAAACACATACATAGATGGTCTTACGGTCATCAGGTTCTACCCATTGGTCAATTAAACTGTCCTTCACATTTTGATTCTGTCCACTGCGGTGTATAGCAAGGGGCAAGGAATCAGCCAACTTTACCCTTTATTTCCTTTCATTTTGAGTGATTTAACAAAGTTTGTACATATTGTTCATGTCCTCCTCAAAGTAGTGCCTTCTCCTCAGTGGCAAATCTAGTTAAATGTGTGTTTTATGTTTTTTTTTTATTACATGTTGCTTTAAATACCAACTATTTATCTTGCCAACACTTCAGTGCCAAGCTGGATGGTGATTTCTTTACTACTTTCTCCTAAAATTGCTGTAATAAAGTGCTTAAGTGACAGAGTAACATTGTAGCTATGTGCCGTTCAAATGCTTGGTTAGATGGTGATACATTCTTGTCACACAGAAAAGGTGATGGGAAGAGTCTTGCGTCTAACCACTGGCAATCCCTGGGATAGCATTCCAGCCTGTCATTTTTTTGTCCATTATGCCACCTAAGTTTGGACCCAGTCATGTGCACATCAGTGTTGACCCTGCTCCAATATCAGCAGTCCAGCCCGAATTGCCAGACTAGGTTCTCCTTGAACCAGAACACAAGAAACTTAAGGACCTCATTAGGAGTTTGGAAGTTCTACCGCGGGACCACCAAACTTGCTGGGAAGACGCCACCATCATACCGTGGCATGCCCCCTCTGCCCTATTACAATGTCCAAGCCAGTCTGACCACCGGGAACATTGCTATAGAGCGTTCCCGCCGGTCAGACCGAGATAGCACTCTGCTGCCTTACCGAGCCAATCGCTATCTCGTAGCACAGATGGGGCCGACTAGCACCCTCGGAATACACACTGTCTGCAAAGCAGACAGTGCGCTTTGCAACAGTGATGGGCAGGAGGGCCCTTCACTGCCCATGTCATGGGCACTGCAGGAGCCCCGAGCACATGTTCTCCACCAGCCTTTTCATGGCGGGGTTCCCGCCATGAAAAGGCTGGCAGAGATCTAGGTTGTAATCAGCCAGGTGGTGCTGATGTCAGCACTGTGCTGGCTGACTACAACCAAGGCTGCCATCACCCCATCGATATCTGTGATCCTGGAAGGGACAGCGATCCCCTGGCGGGTTCGCCCACCTAACTCATCATGTGGTGGTTAGACTGCCACAGCTGTGGCTGCCTGACCACAACTGCAAGGCTGGTGGTCCTTTGACACAGAGACTTCTACTGCTCGTAAGGCTCACTGTTCGGTCTTCTGTTGGTTATGCCTAACAGTATGCTGCTGCATTTGTTTTTATAATTTATTTCACTAATCATACAACAAGAAGGGTATGTCAGTGGTCCAATCAACATGCTTACGCAAACATTACTGTTCTAGTTGATGAGCATTAGCAAACACAACACATCACAGAGGAGATTGCTATGCATAGTTTGATTTATTAATGTAGTGATGGACTCACTCTCTTATGTGTTAAGCTTGATGTGTACCTGCTACTGTATGCTCTGTTGCCCTACATTAATTCCTTTGGTGAATAATTATTCCTGATTTTTCTTTTTACCAGTGTCTAGACAACTTCCAATTTTAAAAGATTTCAAAACTTTCTGTGAACAATCAGTACAACATGAACTAGGTACTTGTTGATGGGATATTTGTCCACTTAATTTCGATGAGATCAGTTAAACGTGTGCTATCCTTTTCAGCTTCTGCACTATCTAAAAAAGGTCCGAACAAAGACGCCAGCTGGCAGTGAGGTGTTTTTTGACAAAAACGGAGATGCTCCACCCCTGCTGGATTTTCTACACTGGCAAATGACCTCAAAGAACACAAGCAGGTTTCTGAAAGTGGGGACCTATGATGCCAGGGCACCAAAGGGCCAGAAGTTTATCTTCAATAGCAGTATCATTGAATGGGGTGATAGGTCTCGTAAGGTAAGAATCAGAACTCCATAATGCATCCAGATATTCGTTTCAGACTTTTTGTAGCAATTTCTTCCTATGAGAGCACATCCCAGGTGACTTGAGTTTACCTGATGATCTATCTCTTGAATGTGAACCCATCTCAAAGGTCCCACATCTGAGAGTATCATCTTCGGTACTCAGTCCAGATTTGGACTTCGGCATATGTTACTCAGCTTTAAGCACCCCTTAGACTTATCTAGTGTAGATTTAAAAACAGGGGACATGAAAGTTCTGTTCACCATATCTAGTATCTATACTTAGTTACTAACTATAAATAGGGTAGACAAGAAGTTATCCTTCATCCACCAAACTCTAAATAACCTCTACAAATCCCCCAGACATGTGGCAAGGTTTATATCTAAAGGAAGCAAACCCTTTACTGTAAGTAATCTCCCTTTAAAACATATGACAATCAAGAGATCCCATAACTATTTATTGCAGCCCATTTATACCTGCAAAAAGATTAATCACATCTCTATCAGTACTATCCTGTGTGATGATGTAGGACTGTCTTCTTTTCTTCTCTTCTAGCTATGTGGAGTGTGAATGCAGAGGATGGCTGTAGTGGGTGCACTGTTTGCAGATCCATAGTTGAGCTGGGGACCTGGCAAGGAGCACAACAATCTGACAACTTTCTGATAGGAAAGTTAGGCAGGGATAATTGGGAATGCTGGAGCATAATCTGGTATGAGTGACAGTGACCTGAGTGATGTCATTGGTCCTCTCCTCGAGGAGAATGATTCAATTGGAATGTAAAACCTTGTGGTTTCCAGAGTGTCTGAGCCTGATTTACAAACTGCACTTTGCAGTACGTTTTGTAGTATTACAAAATGTACTACAAAATATATATTTTACTCATACTTATGTGTGTGGACTTCTCAACCCTGACTGCGGAACCTCTGCACATGTAAGTATAGGTTTTAGTGGTAAATGTGGGGGCAACACAGTGGAGTGGGCAATAAAAGGGGAACTGTTTTATTTCCTAAAAATACCTAATCATAACTACAATACATTGCTATTATTCAGTGCAGCAGGTCTATTTTCAGTATTCTTCAGGTTCGCCAGTTTCCATCCTCTAGTATAGTCATTCTTGCTTAGTATATTCAAACCATTACAAAATTGAAAAAACAGAACAACTGAACAATTAACAGAACTCTCCCCAGTGTCTCTAGCTGCATCGCTAGCAGGGGCGGTTCTTCTAGTAGATCGCATTGGGCATTTACCCACCGCCCGTAAGTTGCCAAAACACATTAAAATGATAAGTAAAAGGACTTAATAGCCATAGTTTAAAAAAAAAATGACTTGCATTACTTCCAAATCCCTATGCCCAATCGCAGCAGTCTTTCTGCTGCGAGCGTCAGGTGTCTCAGAGGGGGTGGCCAATCCTTGGCAGAAAGACAGTGAGAGTAATTACTCACGTTATGGCTTGATGATGACAATGGAGTATGCATTTCAGGGTGGATGGGTGTTTCGTTCTATCTAGGGCACTGAAGCCCTCCTGAACCTGTGCTGTATTAGGGAGATGGGGTATCACTGACAAATGCTCCCAGTCTACCTTTGAGTGCTAAATTTCCCTCTTCCAACCAATCTTGGCACTGTTCTTATTCTGTTTATGTTGCCAACAGTCTGAGATCAGCTAGATTGGTTCTGGTGGCTAGTCCAGTAGGCGAGGGCACACAAGGCTGCATGGGGGCAGGAGAAATACATGAGTATCCAGCCACTATGAGGCTTTATTTTGAAGCTACATGGTGATTGGCCATGTGTCTTTCTGTCAGTCTGCTCTTTTGTCTTCATACAGCAATGGCGGAGGACACTGCAGGAGGACGAGGTGAGAGCACTGCCAAGATTTTAAATTTTTTTCTCAGCAAGAGCCCTCATTACCCCTAATTAGCATTTGGACTTTCACCCTTTTACTCCCAGCCCCACAACTTTCAAGAGTCACGAGCCTCAACTGGTCACTTCTAAAGCTCTGCAGGGGTCAACTCTATATTAGATCAGGGCTGGGGTAACCTAGGCACGTGGCTACATGGGCCAGAGGGTCTATGGAAAACCATGACTCACATGTGATCCATCTTTATTGTAAGGGCTGTGCCTCGTTCCTCTCATATAGTGAAGCCAGGTTTCCGCTACACCGTATTATGCTATCAGGTTCACATGCCAACAAGGCTGCATGTTCAAGCAAGGCCATCGCTGCTGCTCAGGCTCTATGAAGCTGGTGACCACCTCCCAGCACAAACTCACTAGCGGCCACCAGCACAACCCTCTGCAGCCTTTGGCTCGTCATAGCTCTTTCCCCTCTGCTGTCGCTCAGCTTTTCACCTCAGTTCACCAACTGCTATGAGGTGTCCCATAGGGGGAATTCTAAAGACAGGCAATATCTCTGCATGTCACCCCCAATGCCTGATCCATAAATCTATTTCCCACTTTTGGAATAGGGCGTCATTTGCATAACCCAAGAAGGCAAACCTCTACTTTTTAAAAATGCTCACATTTTAGAGTGCGGTCCAGATCCCTCACGACATGCAACTGGAACCGTGCTGTAATCGGACAGCCCCAGATTATGTGGAGCAAATCTGCATCAAGCTGTGTGCACCTAGGGAACCCCAATTCTTTTGTGTGCAGCATAATATTGAGACTGTGAGGAGTGAGGTATGTGTTGTGCAAGCAATCAAACTATCTGTATCTAAATCTGGGTGTTCAGACAAAATATCATTTAAAAAATATCGAGTTACATAGTTTTTAATATTGTGACACAGAAATATTGTGTGCAAAAAAATCGTTGACAGAAGTATTGATGTTTTAAGATAGGATATATTGTTTTTTAGGTTTCTTTATGTGTTTAAATTATATTTTAATTGTTTATGTTTTATATTGTTTGTGTAATTGTTGGTAATATTTTTAAATATAGTTTGCACTTTTAAGTTGTTTATGTTTTAATGTAATTGTAAAATAGCATTTTATAGTTTTGTAGCATGTTGTGAGGTTTGGAGGGGTACAGGGTGGAAAGTTAATTAAGTGTAGTTAATTAAGTTATTTTTTAAATTAATATTAACTATTTATTTGAGTATTACGTATGTAAATTGTATAAATGACATTGTTAAGTTACATTTTAAGTGCAGGTTAATTAAATAATGAACTACTAATTATTTATAAATTATTAATTAGTTAAATGTTAATTTATTATGCAAACTGTGTAATTATTATACATTTTTAATTTACATTTTGAGTGCAGGTTGTTGGATTTGTAGGGGTATAGGGTGGGAAGTTAATAATTTATAATTAATCATACATTATGTATTTATACTGAATTAATTAATAGTTCATTTATTCTGTAGAGTGTGTAAATATTATATTTTTTTAATTTAGACATATGTTTAATGTGCAACTATAGTGTGAGAATTTAATGAAATACGTATTAAACAAACAAAAATTATATTAATTATTTTTAAAAAGATTCATTATTTTAATTGTTTAATTGTTTTTAATTAATATTTTAATTTTTTTGTTACTAGTTTTGTAATTTTATGAAATTAATAAGTGTATTAAAATAAAATTAATGTATTTATTTTGAATGAGTAATGTTTTGTTAAAATATGCGTACCATCTACCAGAATCCATCAATCTAATCCCCAGATAGTCAATCTCATTGACTCTTTCCTGATTAACAGAATTCATTGTTAGGCTTGCTTTCACCTTTTTCTTTCCCTGACAGCAAATCATTAATTTAGTTTTTCCAACATTGATCTCAAGGTCGAAGTCTTTACAGAACAGGCAGAATTGATCAACTAGATTCCGGAGTCCCATAGGTGATTTCGCCATGATAGTGGTTCCATCCGCATAAAACAGTCCCAGAATTTTTCGACTAGCCAACCATGGTGAGTCATTCATGCAATTATTTAAATACTCAATTCAATTATTAATATACAAGAGAAAGAGGGTGGGGCAACAACACAGTCCTGCCCCACCCCCCTCTCATTGTAACTGGAGCTGTGAGTTCACCATCCCTGCCACATTGGATTCGGGCAAAAGTAACTTAGTGAAGTCAGATAATTAGGTTCAAAATTCCACTAGAAACTCCCATTTTGCTCAGTGTGTACCACAGCTTAAGTCTAGGGACTAGGTCATAGGCTACACGGAGATTGATGAAGGCAACATATAGGTTCCCTCCAACAATATCCACCGTCTTCCATCTAATTGCCATGAACCTCATCACTCGATTGATTGTACTAACTGCAGGCCTAAATCCTGGCTGAAAACATGAGATAGCCCCACTCTCCTCAATTTACTCCTCCAAACGGTTCAAGGTCTGCTTACCAAGGCTTTTTTGGAGGTTGTCTAGCAGATTTATTGGCCTATAATTAGATGGGTTGCTAGGGTTTACCTTCTTGTGAAGGGGAACTATTTCTGCACCTTTCTATGTATCAGTAATAGACACACCGGCAGCCACTGCATTGTAGACCTTGTTTATGTATGCGTTCCTATATATCAGGGTTTGATGTCTAGAGATCACCTTGTATTTTATCGAGGCCGGGGGCTTTGCCCCACTTAAGGGAGGATATTGCTACCTTGGTCTCAGCTAAGTCAAACTTAATTGGGGGAGCACTCTCATCCCTACTAACACTCCTATCTGTGGGATCAATTTCAGCTCTTCCAGAGTAGAGTGAACCAAAATGTTTGTCCCACTCATCAGAAAGAATTGATGACCCAATCAGAGGCTGATATTCCCCATTATCATTTGAAACCAATTTCCAAAACTTACTAACGTCCTTATTTCTTGCTGTCTCTAAGAGGGCTGGCTAGCGCTTTTCTTTTCTTTCCTTTCACAAGAAATAGAGGTATGGGATTAGGAAACCTTTGGTGAGTTTATAAAGTTTGACCAGAAACAATTTACACAATGCGATCAATAGGAAAGAAAATAAGTTCATTCTGCAATGAGGTGCAAATTCCCAGTCACGCTGTACATGAACACAACACATATTGTACTGAGAGTATTATGCAATTAATATATTATATGACCAGTACTGAAATGAGCTTTCTGCAAATGAAATCAACACTTTACGTTTTCCGCTGTCCTCTCTCTCCTCATTTAGGGCCATATGTACAAACACATTTTTCCATTGACACAGAATGGGAAAACCCCTTTGCTACATCTGGCCCTTAGAGCTGTAAAACGTTTATTCACAGAGAACTGAATACTCATGCTCTTTACTGTGCACATAGGCTCTTTTGCTTAAATGTTAATGGATTACAAATCTTATTGGCATCTTAATATCTCTTTTTTTTTTTTAATTCGGAAAAGAAAGAGAAATAGTTACAATCTTACACTGATTTACCCATAACACGAGACATCAAATATGGATACATAGTCTAGTTGAACAAGAGAAACAGAATTTCCATTGTGTCAGGAGGGCAGAATTTTAACCTAGCCATCCATTAGTGAGCCAGGATCCATTCTTGAAATTGTCCCCATATTACTTTCCCTTTTCTCCTGGCTGATCTCCCCTTCCGTTCGTACAGTGCAACTTCAAGATGATACACGGATAATAATTTACCCAACCACTGTTGCCACGATGGAGGTCGTGGGTCCAACCATGCAGAGGAGATGCACAGTCGATAGACCGCCATAGCCAGAAAAATAAAAGCTCTGTGCCATTCCCTCACTTTCTCAGCAACCCTGAGACCATAATCTCAGGGGTAAGATCCACTTCATATCACACTACTCCTTTTAGCACAAGTTGAATACCATCTTTCAATGTCGTCAATTCCCCACAAGTCGCTAACATATGAATGATGTCAGCAATTTTTTCCTTGTAATCCACCCCATTTGACGAGATGAGCTGGTGTGTAATACAAATCAAACACCGTCTTATAATGTTGTGCTTGTAACGAGGAAGAAAGTAACATGGTATGTCCCAATTCTAATGATTTAAAGAAATTAATACTCCCAGCTACCAGCTTAGCCTTCCACTTCTCACTATGCTTCTCCAAATCATTGGGCTGTTCTAACATTAGTGATGAATAAATTAGTTTAATTGTTACATTAGGTTTTTCCAACATATCCTTGAGCAAAAGATTACTTCTAAATCTCTGTGCCCCCCCTGTTTTTTTACTCAAAAAGTCTTGTATCTGTAAATATTCGAAAAAATCCCTTTGCTCAAGACCAAACTGTTCTTGAAGGCTCTTAAACGCCTTAACCCCAAGATGATCAAAAAAATTCTCCTAGCCTACCTATGCCTAAGGAAGCCCATTTTACTGCATGATTATCCTTAAATATTTCAGGGAGAGACGGGTTGTTATTTAATATATTCTAATAATTGAATCTTCCCAGCCCATTCTTCTTCCGCCATGGTCGCCAACATCTATAGGCTGCCTCCAGTACCTTATATTGTACCTTCTTGTAATACCCAGGTTCATGAAAGGTTAACAAGCATCCATTCGCTATTGATCCTACCAGCAGCTCATAGATGTTTGGACAATATTCTGCCTCAGTCCTATCCATCTTCCCCCCCAATAATGGGCGCATATACTGAAAAACTGCTGCAAGTTGAGATAGATTCATATTTGGGAGGGACCACCCCCCCCCCTTTTCCCGAGATAAAGACATAAATTTACCCACCCTTCTGCACTTACCATATGCCCATATAAATTTCATAACTAATCAATCCATCTCCTCAAACCAAGAATTTATGAAACTCAATGGTATAGCGCAGAAAATATACAGCAATTTAGGAAAGAGCATCATTTTGACCATATTACACCTTCCCATTATAGTCATATGCAAATTATTCCATCTATTCATATCATATTTAGCTTTTGCCAATCTCAGGTCCAAATTCAAATTGACAATTTCTCCTACTTTTGGGGTAATGTCGCTGCCCATGTATACTGCATGGTCAACCCTCCGATTATCCTGGGTGCTCGCATGTCGATTATTCAGCAGTTGCGTTTGTGCTCTATTGAACAGATAGCCAGAAAACATCCCAAATTTGCCCGTCACCTCTTCAATTTCTTTCAATGCTAGATCTGGGTTAGAGGTTACAATGGCTATATCATCCGCATATACTAAAACTTTTGTATCCCAGCCAAACCTATATACTGGTAGTATCATATTATTCCCTTCTAACTGTCTGAGCAGGGGGATCTATATAGATAGCAAACAACAGTGAGGAGCATGGACACCCCTGTCTAGTACCCCGCCCCACTTGAATGCACTCAGATTGCCCTCCCCTTAGCTGTATTCTCACCCCAGTGACCTATATATAGCTTTTATTGCTAGGATACATTTCTTCCTGAAGCCATAAGTTTCCATAACCTGCCACAGATATTTCCAGTTTACCCGATCAAATGCTTTCTCTGCATCTAACAACGCGACTGCCATAGGTTCTTCTGCAACTTCTGTAGCATCGAAGAGCGTGATGACCCTCCGAATATGTTCAGTAGTGTCTCTGCCCGGGACAAACCCATGTTGCCTGGGTGTTACCAATTTCTTAATCACCAGAGATAATCAGGCGGCAAGAATTTTTGACTAGATTTTAGCATCACTATTCATCAATGTGATTTGCCGGTATGAAACCGGATTCTGTGAAGCCTTCCCTTTCTTCAAAAAGACTACTATATTGGCCATATCCCAGGATGGCGGGGTTTTGCTACTATTTTGCACCTGAGTAAATAGTTGCATCATCAGGGGGAACAGTAGTGTTTTAAAACTTTTATAAAACTCTAGGGGAATAGCATCAGGACCGTAGGCTTTCCCAGTGGCGAGGTCGCTCAGTGCCCTGTCTAATTCAGAACTGTCAATATGTCTTTCCAAATACAAATAATCTTCGTCAGACAGTTTACTACTCCTAATAGAGCTGAGAAACTCCAGCATCTCTGCCTCTGTAAATGTAGATGTAGTGTTGTATAGGTCCATGTAATACCTCTGAAACACTTCCCTAATCCCATCCGGATCTACTACTATTTGTCCTTGCTGATCCCTGATCTCTCTGATGACCCCAGCTGCTATTTTATGGCATGCTCTTACAGCCAACAAGTGCCCGGACCTCTCTCCAAACTTGTACCTTTCAGTGCATTGCACCAAATATTTTTCTGCTATTCTTTTTGCTGTAGCCTCGTTTATTGCTGCTTTTGCTATAGCGATCTGCTCCTGAATATTATTTATATCCTCCCCCCTTTCTATGGCTATAATCAACTGCCTCTCTGCAGCTCTAAGCTTCATATGTGCGTCCTTCATTTTGGTTTGAGTATTTTTTTGTTTCCTAAGGCTAAAGTTTAAGCTTTCCCCCCGCACTCCTGCTTTTAAGGTGTCCCAGACCATTTCTAGCGGGCCGACCCCTGATTAATCTCCAAAAATTCAGCTATCCAGCCTCTCATATGGACACAATATTCAGGGTCCTTAAGAAGCCCTCTTTCAAAAGTCCACCTCCTGACCTTGTGCTCGAGACCATCTAGATCCAAGTCCAATACTAATGGGTTATGATCTGACATAAACCGTGGATATAATTCCAAACTAGCATGCGCTAACAGCTCAGGAGATGTCAAAAAGAAATTAAGCCGAGACAGTTTTGCATGAGGAGCCGAAAAGTAAGTATATCCGGGATCTGGCTCACATAGCTTTACCCAGGCATCCACCAGTCCTAACTCCTTCTGGAGTCCCACCATTGCATTATATACTCAAGGCTTACGCCCCTGACATCTCTTAGCTGTGGGTGCTAATAGATCCTGCAATCCATCCCAAGAGCCATTAAAATTAAAGTCCCTGCAGAGGATATACAGGGGTGGGGCCATCATGCTAGCTCTACTACCATAAAATCCATTACAACAGGGTCATCTGTCACTACCCAATATATAGAGCATAAAGTAAAGCATCCTTTTCCATAATGACATTCTGCAATCTCCCATCTTCCTTTCCTATCTGCCCTCTGTCTAGCGAATTTCAGTCTATTACTTTGATCCCATATTGCCACCCCTTTAGTTTTAACATCTTGTTCTGCGCAGACTACCATTCTCATACCCAGTGAGCCTAGAGTTTCCCTATTCTTGTACCACACATGAGTCTCCTGTAGACAACAAATATCAGCCCTTAGAATTTTTAAATCTTCTGCAACTTTTCTCCTTTTTCGGGCATCATTTAATCCGCAAATGTTAATTGATGCTATTCGGAGCCTAGTCATTGTCTCTTCTTTTTTTTCCCTACAATTGGTTCTCTATCTGATTGACTAATATCTCGGGTATTCTTCCACTCTCTTTCTGCTCCCTTAATCTTGTAAATATTGCAGATCTCTTTATCCCTTCCTTTCCCGTTTATTTTTCCAATCCACCTTTCTGTGCCCCTCTTCCATCCTCCCCCCTCGACCAATCCCACCCACCCCACCCTCTCCCAACATAGTCTGGTCGAGACCTCCCTTTCCCAACAAGCCACCCCCACTCTGTTGAGCAATCAGACCACCAGTGGCCTGAATGTTGGTGCTGTGTAAATGTGTGCCTTCCCCCCACCCCCGAACTGCCATACTAATTTCACATGTCCTCCGCCAAAAGTGAATTACCAAAAGATTCCCCCCTCACTTCTTAACATCCTTAAGCCCCATTAAATACTCTTTGGCCTGAACCTCTGACGTGAACATTCTTCCTTTCCCATTCACCACTGTTTTTAAGCGAGCAGGGGCCAACAGGGAAGCCTCGCCTCCCATATCCTGAAAGGGCTTAATCAACTGTCGAAGCCGCCATCTTCGCTCCACGGTTGTGTGACAGAAATCTGGCAGAGTGAAGAATGTTACCCCGTCAGCACTACTTGGGGCATTTGGACGCGCTTTTTCAAATATAGCCTGCCGCAGTAAGTAATTTCCAAAAAAGACTAAGATGGCTCTAGGGTATTTGGGTTCTACTGAATGCCCTCCCTCTCATCGGGTTACCCAGAACCTATGTACATGCTGAACCTCAGTTTCGCAGTCCCAGTTGCCCAACTCCGGAAAGGCCCCCGTAAGAGCTTGATCATATAAGACCGAATATCGTTCCTTTCCAACCCTTCGTTAATACCCAAGAAGCGTAGGTTATTTCTTCTCTGCCGATCCTCTAAGTCTTCTAGCTTCCACATTATATCAGTCAGTTGTCCATCTTGTGTTACACATTGTTCTCTTAATGCCTCGACACTCGCCTTGACTACCGCTGTCCTTTCCTCTATTGTATTTAGCTTGGCTTCAATCTCAGCACATGACTTAGCAACTTTGCGAACTGCTCCTTGCAAACGTTTTGTGGCAACCCTTGCACTGCGGTTTTCTATCCTGGTCTCTGTTTGGAATTCCTTGATTGAATTATATATTGACTGCAGCATCCCTGTCTCAACAATACTAGTGCATGCGCTGCTTGCTGGATCACCTATATTCCTTTCCATGTTGTTGTTCGCCTTCTTTTGACCGTTTACAATAGATATATCTGTTAGTCTAATACCTGAATAAATCCATTTAAGTGTCTTACTGCCGCTAAATGTAGAGAGTTCGGTACCCTTGTTGGTGCAAGAGCGTAATTTTGTACACTTGCGGTGTCGCCGCTGCTGCCGTACTGTAGGCTCATTGCTTGATGATATGTTTCCTGTGCCGGATGTGATTAAATTGAGCTCACTGCTGGTGAAATCAGATTCCTCTGTTAAAGAATAAAATTTATCACCGCCGTCCTTGGCCCAGTCCAAGGATTTTAAGCTCTTTTCAATTTCCTTATCTCCTACCGTTAGCTTTGACGATCCGTGTTGTAAGACTTCCGAACTTAATGCAGCGACTGTATCACCCATGTCACCAAGCGCCTCTCTCCCAGCTGGGATTTTAGACTGCTGTGCTTGATGTCCGTTTCTGCTGACAGGGAATCCGCCCTCCTCCTTTTTTTTTGTAGCCACACTATTGACCAAGACACTTAATAGGCCATCGTCGCCTTGTGAGCCTATTACAAGAGATTTGTTGATTTAATTAAGAGCCCCCCTCTCCCTCTCATTGCTGTTTCCTGGAGACATTGCTTCTATTACAAGTTGACTGTTTGCTAGAGATGGCGCTATATGTTCAGCAAAACGTTCTTGTGTTCCCACAGCAAGAAAGGATGTAATTGTAAGCTGGACTTTATCCTTCCCCCTAGTATCCATAGGGGGGATAATAATGTCATCATTCTTTGCATCCCTGCTAGCCCCAGTAGTGCTTTTCAAAGTTAATTTTGCCGTTGTCGTGACAGGGCGCCTGATTGCTCCGGTTGGGTCTCCTTTATCCTTCCCTGCACGTGTTGTCTTACTTCCCTCTTTGCCTCCCGATTTCTGGGTAGTTTTTGGTGCCATGTTTGTTTTCAGGATGTTAGGAAGTACTTTCACCAACCTGGTTAGTCCATTTGCTGCCAATATCACGTTCTGTAGCACCCTTTTTAAAACACACCTCACAATCTGATGAGGCGAGTAAGGATGACCAGCTACACCCAGCTGAGTGGCAAGTGACATTTAGACTCCTCTCCATCAAAGTTCTTGTTTGGTATAAACATTGATATGCTCTGGGTAAAAAGCAGAAAACTCGCCTTCATCTACTTAAAAGGACAAACCAATAGAGTTGTAGTAGTAGTTATAACAAGGGGAAATACAATGTCCAATTATAACCCACTTAGTGAGAACTTAATGAGCATTTTTATCATATGTTCTTAAAATAGATAATGTCAGGTTAGTTTTAGTTCAGCATCTTAGAGTATTCTTCGAAGAGAAAAAGAAAAAAAATATTGTTCACTGGGGGCCAGGCAACCTTTGTAGATCCCCTTCTTTTCCTTTTTTTCTTTTTTTCCTTTTTCCTTTATTTGGGCCCTACGAGACCGGCGTGCCCCCCTCTTCTTACTTGCTTTCCGTGGAATGGCTGAAGAGACCATCATTATCCATAGCGCTGCCCCTCTAATCCCTCTGATTACAGAGGGAGAGGGGGTGCTCGCTTGATCTTCTTACACGGCAGCGGTGGCCCCTGCCGCTTCCATCAGCTGCTTCGTCTCGCTCCAGGGGCCTCCGAGAGCCCGTCCAATCTTCAGAGCTCCGTGGCGTCTGATTTTTTGGCAAAGTCGCGGCTAAAGGGTTTCGCTGCTCCCTCCTGTTGAGGTGCGCCCACCACAGATCAGGGGGCCCGGGGAGCTCAGCCCTGGGGGAGTGGTTTTCCCCTCAGCCGCTCCGCGCTCCTATGCTCTGCATTCTGTCGGCGTCTAAACGGCATCCATCTTGCTCAGCTTTTTTTTCTTCCAACATCTCTGTGCCTTAAGCACCTCCATCCTGTAATTTGTTTGTGATTGTTTAATCAGATCTCTAGCACCCCCCAAGATCCCTCAGTAGCCTGTTCTTTGCTTCTCTACAAGATCTATTGTACCACCTATCATTTTGCTTATCACTCATTTTGCCTGAGAATTCTTGAACAAATATCTCTTTCAGGTAGTCATATACATTTGAGTGCTCAACCAGTATCCTTCCCTCATCCTGCCTGATCTGGAGCATGAGTTCTATATGGTTTGCCAATTTTCTATATATGGTTGCAGTGGCACATGGGGGAAGAGTTGACCATTTCACACTCAACATTCAGTCTGTTGTTTGTCGTAGTAAGATGCTGATCGAAATCTCTTGAACAGGGTCTCATTTATAGCTCGCAATCTCCTGGTAGTGAGTATCAGTGAGTCATGGTCGCTTTCCTGATGCTCCCCTTCCACCGTGTCCTCCATATGACCCCATAGGCATATATCTAATAGAAAGTAGTCAATGTGACTCCTACATATCCCTCGTCTAAATGTTGGACAGGGATTTACTTCTGAGCGAAAGCACCCATTGCATGCTTGAAGGCTATGGGCAAGCGTAATATTAACAATCTGAAGTGCAGCCCTAGTCTGTCTATGTCCTTTACTCTATGATAATTGCGGGATGCCCCATAAGCTGTCCTCTTCTCAATAGAGTTCCAGTGCCAATGAATAGGGCTCAAATGTAGCATTAAAGCCCCCAGCAATCAAAATATAATGAGTACTACTTCTACTGGCTAACATATTGTCCAAAACTTTTAAGACTTCAGATTCACAGCTTCTTCCAGCGCTCCTTCTGTAGATGTTTACCAGTATTAGCTGTTGCTCTTTCTGAATGGACAGAACTAAGCCCTGGAGTTCAGCACAGCCCATGTCCAATCCTCTCACTTGGCAATTAAGGGAGCAACTAATCCAAATTATAGTAGACACCCTGTTTGCCATGACTAACTAGCTCTTGAATGCTGGTCTGTAATTGGGCTCCATATATACTTGTTATTATATTACATTTGAAATGTATTGTAATATATACATTTTAAAAAACAACATTTGCGTCTGTTGTTTTACAATATTAGTAAAAGCAATATGTTTTTCAATATTTTTGTATTTTCTATTGTAAGTATAGGGAAACAATATTTTTGTGCACAATATTTTTGACACAATATTTTTGTATCACAATATTTAGGTTTTCAATACTTTGTCAGTGAACCATAAACATGGTGTTATGCATGGAGGAGTAGGTATGCTTGAGGATTTGGGTCCATTCCTCACCATGGAAGGGCCTACCTATAAGGTCTTCCCATCGAAGGGTCAGCAAGTCATCTGTCCTCATGGTCAGCCCTGATTTATATAGCCACAAGAACAAATGTCTGCCTCCACCAAACAGATCATGTGTAGGGAGTTCTGGATAAAGTGTCCCATACAAATAGCTCACAGCTCAGGCCATTGCCCCTTATTTTTAGAACTGAATTCCATACATGATGTCCTCAGTCACTTGGGGCCTCATTTAGAGCTTGGTAGTTGAACTACCAGATTGCAATGTTGGCAGTCCCAAAAAGACAGCCATGTTGATGGTCCTTCAGACTGCCCTATGATGAGTCATACAGGCAGGACCGCTGACTGCCAACCAAAAAAGGCAGACCCCTGGTGGCGCGGAGGCCTGGAAATAGGTGGCACCAAGACCAGCCACTGACCATGTTACAAGCACAAAGTCACCATGGCGGACAACCTAGGCTGTCAGACAATGGATGTCCAAACCATGGCGGTTCGCAGTCACCAAAGTCATACACAACAGTACATTGGATAGATTTGAAAACAACACAGCTGAGACACATTGCCGCACTGGACACACCTGCAAAAGACACTACAAAACACGGCCTTTCATACACCAAAATCCTCTGCATTTTCACAGCAAGACCCAGCAAGAAAGTGAATTTTCTAATCCACACACCATAAATTAGGCATACCTTTTTTTTTAAATCCCATACAATACCCTGCACACATCACTCCATTCACACTATTGTACTACCCCTGTTTAGTAAGTTGCTTTCACCTGTTTTTGTACTTTTTTTGTTTGTTTCTCCACCATTTCACGTTTAATAAATCCCAGTTTTTTCCAAACATGAGCTGAAAGTCATAATGGATGAAATCATAAGAGGGAAGCCACAATTGTTTGGAGCACAAGTCCAGCACACTCCTCTCAGTAGGAAAATATGTGGGACAGGATCGTCGACAGAGTGAGTGCTGTAGGCACCACCCTGCGCACAAGAGAGGACATCAGGAAGAGGTGGAATGACCTAAGGGCAAGGTCCATTCCTAGGTCTCCAAGCACCAGCTCCAGGCCAAGAAGACTCGTGGTGGCCCTCCTAGTGCCCCATTATATCTATTTCCATGGGAGGAGAAGGTCTTGGCCATCTTGCATCATGAGGGCTTGACAGGAATACCTGGGGGAGTGGAGTCCGGTAAGTCACAGCACTAAAAATGTCACCAAAATGCCATGTCATGCATGCCTTTTGCTACTTTTACTGTTACTTCACTCACCAGATCTGTGTTCACTTGTCCAAAGATCCCTGTTTGTGAACTCCCAATTGAAGTGTACTCACCTGGTAGGAGAACATTTGTATTGGGTGTGTAGTACAGGGACTGACATTAATGCAACCCCCAGGAGGCACTGTTTTGATAACACCAAACACCAACAGTGTCCTCTTCTCCAAATACTCCTGTTTGTGTTATGAACTCTCAGTTGAAGTGTTCTCACCTGGGAAGATACCATGAGCCAACTGTTGGGAAGTAGAGGGGGTGACATGTCTGTAAAGTCCAATAGCCCCTCTTTCTCCAAAACCAAAAATCAGCCCAGTGTACACTTGCCCATATACCCCTGTTTGTCATCTCTCTAATGCCCTTCATTGACCTTGGATAATAACAATTGTCAAATGTTGGTAAGTAGAGGGAGTGACCTGACTGGAAAGCCTAATAGCCACTGTCACACTAAGTACAAACATAAGCCCAGTATTTCCTTCTCCAAATACCCTTGTTTGTCAACTCCCAAAAGAAGTGTACTCCCCTGGGAGGACAACACATGGATGGTGTGTGTAGTAAAGGGCCTGACATGAATGCAACTCCTAGGAGGATCTCATGATGTTACCTCAACCACCAACACAGTGTCCTCCTTGCCAAATATCCTTGTTTGGTAACTCCCAAATGAAGTTTACTCACCTGGGGTGATGAGATATGTATAGTGTGTGTAGTAGAGGGAGTAACATGACTGCAAATCCCAGGAGGTACTGTTTCCATAACCCCAGACACCAGCATAGTGTTCCCTTTTCCAAATACCCTTGCTTCTCAACTCATAAATTTAGTTTACTCACCTGGGGGGATGGGATATCTATAGCAGGCGTGGTAGAGGGAGTGACATGACTGCAAATCTCAGGAGGCACTGTTTCCATAACCCCAAACACCAGCATAGTGTTCCCTTGTCCATATACTCCTGTTTCTCAACTCACAAATTAAGTTTACACACCTAGGGGTAATAACATTGGTAAAGTGAGTGAAATAGATAGAATAACCTGACTGCACATCACAGGAGGCACTGTTTCTCTGACTCCAAACACCAGAGCACTGTATATTCAAACAAAAAGCTCAGTTTAGCAAATCACAATGTAAGTTTACTCAGATGTGAAGATACCATTTGTAAAGTGTGTGTGGTTGTCAGGACCCAACAACTCAGCCTAATTTGTCAACAGGGGTGTAGTTTTAATCATGTGCATGTAGCACCACTGGGTTTCTTGTAACATCATTGTACTGTCTGCATTTCAGGATAGATATTACCAATGTTTGATATGTACTTGATGTTACCAATGCTTGTTCCACTATATAGTTGTTTTCACCATTGCTTGTTGAACACATGTGACTGTGTTAAGTCTTCGTGCTTCTAAATGTGTCAGGCTCACTTGTTTATTGGTTGCCAGGCAACCACCTCACCCCCCAAGGTCTCCAGGGAGCAGCTGCCTCCTGTTTTCAAAGACATGAGTCATGCTGGCTATAAATACTCTTGCTGTGCACATGACTCTGCTTGATTTTCTTCTTGTCTGGCAAGGAAAGCCCTCTGTGTAGGAAAGTACCCTCTTTTTGTCATGGTTACCCCCATTTTTTGCCTGATGTCAGTGTGTTTGACTGTGTTCACTGGGATCCTGCTAACCAGGACACTAGTGATTATGCTCTCTGTCCTCTAAATGTTTTCACTGCATACTGGTAACCAAGTATTTCACCCACAATTGGCATACTGGTGCCCCCTTATAAGTCTCTAGTATATGGTACCTAGGTATCCAGAGCGCTGGGGTTCCAGGGGATCCCTATGGGCAGCAGCATTTATTTTGTAACCCATAGGGAACCCATGCAAAGGCTTCTGCAGGACTGCCATTGCAGCCTGCATGAAAAGGTGCATGCACCCTTTTCACTGCCATTTACACTGCAACAGGTCACTTATAAGTCACCCCTAGAGCAGGCCCTTCAGCCCTGATGGCAGGATGCAGAGTACCTGTGTGTGACCTCCAGGACCATTTTCCCAGACTTCGTGAGTGTGGGGATGTCATTTTATGCTTGAACTGGACATGGCTCACTACCTATGTCCAACTACATAATACCAACTCTGAACATAGGCATGTTTGGTATCAAACATGTTGGAATCATACCCCCAATGCTTTTGCAAGTATTAGTTGTATGATTCCATGCACTCTGGGGGCTCCTTAGAGGACCCCAATATTGCCATTACAGCCTTCTGAGGTTTTCCAGGCAGCCCCAGTTGCTGCCATCTCTCAGACAGGTTTTTGCTCTCCTGTCACTTGAGCAGCTCAAGCCCAGGAAGGCAGAACAGAGGATTTCCTTTGGGAGGGGAGTGTTACACCCTGTACTTTTCGAAATAAGTGTTACAGGCTTGGAAAGGGTAGCCTTCCCAAGCCACTGGAAATGCTTTGAAGGGCACATTTGGCACCCTCCTTCCATAATCCAGTCTACACTGGTTCAGGGACTCCCAGTCCTTCCTCTGGTGCGAAATTGGACAAAGGAAAGAGAAATGACGACTCCCATGTCCATCACCACCCCAGAGGTGGTGCTCAGAGCTCCTCCAGAGGGTCCCTGGGTTTTGCCATCTTGGATTCTAAGTTGGTAGGGAACTCTGGAAGCATCTGAGTGGCCAGTGCCAGCAGGTGAAGTCAGGGGTCACCCCTGATAGGTGCTTACCTGTTTAGCTGACCAATCCCCCTTACTGGGCCATTTAGGGTCTCTCTCTTGGTGGTTCTTCAGATTCGGATTGCAAGACTCCAGCAGGAATCCTCTGCATCCTTTACTTCACCTTCTTAACGAAGAAACTGCATCAATACCCTCCAGGAACTCTACAAGCTGCAACGAAGAAGCAAAGACGACTTCTGCAACATTGTAGCTTCAGCTCCTGCCAGCAACTGTTTCCAGGTCATGCATCCTCCGAGGACAGTCTGTCTTCAGCCTGCACCAGAAGAACAAAGCAATCTCCTTGGAGTGAAGGAGTTACTCCCATGCTTCAGCAGGCACCCCTCTGCAGCAGCAACTTGTGGTGTGGGTCCGCTCTCCTTATGAAGTGCTCGGATCCAGCATCACGGGTGGTGGACTGAAGTAGTCCCAACGGCCTTGATATCCTACTGTCCAACTTTGGTGTAGGTAAGACCTTGCCTCCCCACGCAAGACATTACCCCCATGCACTGCGTGTTTTGCAGCTGCAAAGGCTTGTTGGCACCCTTCCACAAAGTTCTTTGTGCACTGTGCAGCTCCGTCTCCTAGCACTCTATCTTGAGATGCACAGCTTCCTGCGTGGTTCCCCGGCGGCATGGGATCTTTTGTTGTAGTGCTGCATCGGCCTCCTTTTACACCTTCTTTGTCCCCATGCTGAGGGACTCCTGTGCATGCTCCCTGGTCTTCTGGGGGCTCTCTGGGTTGCTGAGAGCCCCCTCTGACCCACCATCCTGGGTAGAGTCCACCAGCTCCCTCCTGGTCCCAGGCAGTGCCATTTTCTGCTATCCGGGAGCTTTGCATGTGCCAAGGCTTGTTGGTGGAATCCAGCTACGCAAACCAGACTGCAATCATCCATCCGGAGCCGGACATCATCTGCACCAAGCAGGAACCTGTATCTGTCTTTTTGGGTGCAGTGCTGATTGTTGTTCTTCACCGATGCTTGCACCTTTATCTGGGTTAGCAGGGGCTCCCGTTCTCCCTGGAATCTTCAGTGCTTCTTGGACTTGGTCCCCTTCTTCCACAGGTCTGCACGTCCAGGAATCCATTGATGGTGTCTGGCAGTCTCTTCTGGTTCTTGCAATATCTTCCTTCTCGTGTACTTGTGTGTTCTAGGAAAGTTACTGTGATTTACTCCTGCTTTCCTGGACTCTGGGGTGGGTTGTATTACTTACCTTTGGTGTTTTCTAATACTCCCAGTGTCCCTCTACACACTACACTTGCCTAGGTGAGAAACCAACATTTGCATTCCACTTTCTTAGTATATGGTTTGTGTCCCCCCTAGGCCCTTTTCCAACTATTGTGATTTTCACTATTTGCTAACTATTTTCTAACTGTTTTTACAGCTCTTTCTACATGCTAGTGTATATAATTGTGTATTACGTACCTCCTAAGGGAGTATAGTCTCTATGGTATCTTTGGCATTTGTGTCACCAAAATAAAGTACCTTTATTTTTGTAACACTGAGTATTTTCTTTCATGTGTGTGAGTGCTGTGTGGCTAGAGTGGTATTGCATGACCTTTGCATGTCTCCTAGTTAGCCCTTGGCTGCTAATCCACACTACCCCTAGAGAGCCAGGCTTCTAGACACTCTCCGCATTTCACTAATACGGGATAACTGGACCTGGTATAGGGTGTAAGTACCTTAGGTACCCCCTACAAACCAGGCCAGCCTCCTACACTTTGCACTGTGGAATTCCCTCCAGGCCTCACCTGCTGCCCCCTTGACTAGGCTGGCAGCAAAGAGCCTCAGCAGAGATCTTCTGGAAAGAACACACTTCTGTCAGCTAAGTGGAGCATTCTGTTTGGAATCTGTTTGTGTAGAACTTTATTATGTTCACTTTGTTTTTCGATGAAAGCTGAAAACTGGGACTGATTGCACTCTAGCCTTCTTGAGACTTTGAAAGGGCTCTTCTAAGGACACAGACATGATTCATGAGTGGGGCCTTGATGAGGGTTGAATAACAGATTTAGCGTGGGAGCCTTCACAACTTTCGTTTTGTGACTGAGAACTGTGACAGAAATTCACTATCCTCCACATGTTTATTTTTGTAATAATAGTGATTATGCAATTCAGTGCTAGGATTACTTTATGTGTGAGTTTACTTGCTTTTGGTACTGCAATTGATTTTATGTTAACAGTGATTAAACAATTCAGTGTTAGGAATACTCTATATGTGAGTTTTCTTGCTTTTGGAATTGCAACTCGTTTTATGTTGTAGTTTTACCATAGAAAACCTAATGTGAAAGTGCAGATTCATGAAAGAGACTTCAGAACTTCCTAATTTGTTTGGAGACATTCAGATTTCATTACCTTTTGTATATATTAATCCGTGAGAAGAGAGAGAGGGCCAAGTTGCTGGTATTACCAGATGAACCTGCTTTGATAACCAAATTAGACAAATTTAATGAGATCAGTGCATGCATTTTTTAATGTCGTTTAGTGAGACTAGTGCATGCTTTTTTGAATGTTTTGAAACAGTCTCTTAATAGCACATAGCTTCACCAATTTCGTAATTCATCACAGAAAGGCACCGTCCAGGGGCTCCACTGACAGTCCTCCATAACCCAATGAATTGCACCAGGCTGGATCTGGTGAAAAGGAGTACAGTGTTTCTTTCTCTCTTTTTCCAAAACCCCTTCCCTTTTGGGGCATCTGCCGGGGTCCCTGGGCCAATCAGCAGCACAGAGAGGTGCCTCAGGAGGTCAGGAGAACAGTCATTGCCTCTGCAGACAGCCTGGTTTTCAGGTGAGTGGCCACACCCCAACAATAGTAGAGGGATTGACCTGACTGCTAAGGCCAGGAAGCTCTGTATCTCTCACTCCAGGTACATGACCAGGGTCCATGTGCCCGAATAGCTATGCCTGCGAAATACCAAGTCAAGTTCACGCCCCTGGGAGGATACAATAGGGAAAATGGTGGGAAGTAGAGGCAGTGACCAGAATGCAAATTCCAAGTGGCCCTGTTTACCTAACTAACAACAAAACTATTTCACTTGCCCAAATCCTTCTAGCAGGGAACTCATAAATTAATTTGACATACCTAGGAGGATGAAAATTGTATAGTGTGTGCAGTAGATACAGTGACTTGACTGTAAATTCCAGGAGGCAATGTTGTCCCATTTCAAAACACCACACCACTAGGTTTGATCAAATACCCTTGCCTGCTAAGTTTGATTTGAGGTTTACTCTTCTGGGAGTGACCAGGATACAGATCATGCCCAACTCAAAGATGTGTCTGGCTACCTAGCTCCATCTTGACCTGCTAACCTAAGATGTAACAATTGAGGACAGGAAGGACACCTTACGCAGTATGCATAACAATGATCCCAAAGGCCTAAAGATGCACCACCAGAATGGTATTAGCAGCAGACACATTAACACTGCAGTAACCACATGATGACTCCCGTCACTTATACAGCAAACGTCTGGGTCTGCATGCATCACATTTGACTAGGCCTCAAAACAGGCCAGAAACCTAGCTTGCCTAGCCACTGTTTAGCCTGGAATGGTGACAGGATCACATTCTTAGGCCACCCCCCCCCCCCAAGGCACAATGTATTTTTCATCTCAGCAGCTGTTTCAGGCTAGTAGATCTGGCATGTTCCACAAATCTCAATAAAAGTAATACCATGTGTACCTATCTGTTGGACCTGGCCCTTTTTGCAGGGCCATCCCCAAACTTGTTGCCTCTTTCCTCCTATTTTTTCTGACTATTTTTTGTTGGCTTTATGACTCTGGGCACTTTTTCCACTGCTAACCAGTGCTAAAGGGCATACGCTCTCTGTGTAAATTGTATTGTTCATTGGTTTATCCATGATTGGCATATTTGATTTACTAGTAAGTCCCTAGTAAAGTGCACTAGAGGTGCCCAGGTCCTGTAAATCAAAAGCTACTAGTGAGCCTGCAGCACTGGTTGTGCCCCCCACATTAGTAGCCCTGAAAACATGTCCCAAACCTGCCACTGCGGTGTCGTGTGTACAGTTTTAAACTGCCAATTCGACTTGGCAAGTGTAGCCACTTGCCAGGCCCAAACCTTCCCTTTTTATACATGTAAGGCACCCCTAAGGTAGGCCCTGGGTAGCCCCATGGGCAGAGTGCAGTGTATATTAAAGGTGGGACATGTACTGATGTGTTTTATATGTCCTAACAGTGAAACACTGCCAAATTTGTTTTTCACTGTTGCAAGGCCCATCTCTCCCATATGTTAACATGGGGGCTGCCTTTAAATAATCTTAAAGTGTAGTTTATTTTTGAGAGCAGATTGAAATCTGGAGTTTAGTGTCTCTGAACTCACAATTTAAAAATACATCTTTTAGTGAAGGTGGTTTTTAGATTGTTAGTTTGAAAATACCACTTTTAGAAAGTGGGCATTTTATTGCTTAAACCATTCTGTGACTCTGCCTGTTTGTGGATTCTTTGTCTGGGGTCAGACTGACAGTTGGGCTATTTGAGAATCTCCTCTAGACAGTGACACAAAGGCAGCTGGGGTGTAGCCTGCATATCCTGATGAGCCATCTGGACTAGAGTGAAGGGAGGAGTGGTCACTTACACATGAATGAGCTGTGCCTGCCCTTACACAATGCAGTCTCCAACCACCTGGTGTGTGTCTGGGGCCTGGCCTGGGCGAGGCAGGAACCTGTAAACAATAGAGAATCCCCTTTGAAGTTTGCCTGCTTCAAAGGCAGAAAGGGGTATAAGCATTGGACCAAAAATCCCAGACTTTAGATTTCTCCAAGATCATTTTTAGAACCAAGAGGAACCACTGCCCAGGAGAAGAGCTGAAGACCTGAGGAGGAGTGCTGCCCCTGCCTATGACTGTGCTTTGTTGGGCTATCCTGCAGCTGCTGCTTCTGCCTGTGAAAGGGGACAAAGACTGGACTTTGTTGTGCATTCCTGCTTGAGAAGAATCTTCAAGAGCTTGGACAGAGCTTGCCTCCTGTTTTGAAGTCTCAGAACCATCAAAGACTTCCTCTGCCAGGATCTGGACTCTCTGCTGAGACTCCTGCTCTGCCAAGTGGTGCTCTATCCAGTCCCTGGGACCTTGAAAGGTGAATTTGGCAGAACAAGAGCTGAAATCCACGCACACAACGACGTGCGGGGAAATTTTTGATGCACCATCTGCAACGTGGCTGATAAATGACACAACACCCACTTTGCGGCTAAAATCAACGCTCCTCCCACATCGCATCTGGCAGATCGATGCAACGTCCGCTTGCTGCTGCTAATGACACAAACCCCACGCAGCACTGTTTTCTAACATTGTGTGACCGGATTTCTCATGCATTGTCCCTGGGCGTCAAAGTCATTGTGAATCGATGCAGATTTGAAGTGCCCTGTCCGGAAATCGATGCATCGCTCTCTTGCGAAGGGAGAAGAACTACGCATTGCCTACCTGACCGGAGAAGAAACGAAACACGGCCTCACTTGCGAGTAAGGAATCAACACATCGCTAACTTCTCTAATGCTCACTCACCCGTGCAGCTTTATTTTTTACGCAAACCAGGTACTTTGTGTAAAATCAACATTTCCATTCTTTTGAAAATTCTTATCTCGACTTATGTATATTCGATTTTTGGCATGTATGAAAATACATGATTTCTAACATTAGTCAGTGTGTCTACAGCAACATACATTAGGCATGTCAATGATGGCACAAGACAAGACAAATTTGAATGGATACTCATGGCAACCAGTACACATCACAGCTGTATATAACATTGGGGTCACATGTGGCCAGCATGGTATTACACACACATGTCGTCACAACATGTATATGGACCAAGCTCAGAGATGTGGCCTGAAATGTGACTCGGTATTCCTACCTCCAAAATGACTATCCGCTGTGGTACACTGTGCCCCACCTTTAAATGCCATCAGTGTCCTGCAACATACTACAATGGTGTCTGAGTAGTAGGACCTACATGACAAGACAGCATAAGCATGTTTATGAGGTCAAAAATACCTTAGGTGTGACGCAGTTTCTACAGCCCAACACAGCATTTCATATCATCAAAATGGCTTCTGCCTGACCTACTCCACTGTACATTAGGAACTGCTTGCGACCATCAGCAGAAATCATCATGGTAGTAGGTGGTTGCAACCATGGTTGACACAGCCATAAGCTAAAGTTGCCAGTGACGGTCGCAGGCCAATAGATGTGTCCCCTGGCAGTGATGACTGCATATGTGGCAGACTGATTCACTGGACTCCTGACACTGCTGCCAGCAGGGCCTCCACAACCTGAGCTGCTGTGTGCTACCTCTGGGAGGAATCATGACATGTCCAGCAGGTAATAGTGTCTCTGCTTTCTCTCCAGAGGAGCTGGAGAGGCTAGTGACTGAGGCCCTACCGTGTATGGACACCTCTGTGGCTCACCAGAGAAACAGGTAAGTACCTCAAGTGCAACGTTTCCTCTGTACTTCACTACCTTTTCTCTCTTCACAGGCTAGAATGTGGCCATGTGTCCCTGTTTGACTACTCATGTGTCTGTTGAGGCAGTCTGTGCCATCAGTGGGATGGACAATGTGCAGGTATTATTGGCCGGTACCATATGTTAAGTTCAGTCACATTGTGTTTCTGTGAGGTTTTTGGGGTCCTAGATCCTCCTTGTGTTGGATGGACATAACAAGTTGAGGAGACATTACTGCCATCCACTGACATCTCTTTCCTCGTGATTTCTGTAAATGTTAGACAATATGTATGTGTGTGACAGCATGAGATGTGATGCATGTTGGATGAGGCAATTGAAAATCATGCGAGCAATGTGTATAGTGCCAGAGATCTTTTAATCCACATCTGCCCTTGCTAAACTTTTGTTTAGAAGGCATATCATGACTTACTGGGCCCTTCAGGTTGCCACACATACCACATGCCAAATTGCTGTTGGCTACATGAGATACTGTTGTGCATAGAAGTGATGGGAACTGAGTGTCATGTAGGTTCTGTATGCTCAGCCTGTAGAGACCAGGGCATGGCACAGGTATCTCCCAGTATGGGACTTAATCCAGGCTGTGGGAGAGTCACTGTTCCTATACAACTGTGGCACTGGGCCCACTCCCAGCTTCCCAGCAGATCCTATCATATGGCCAATATGAGGCTATGGTGACCAAACCTGCCCAGAATGCCTCATAACTTTGACTAGATTAAGAAGGGGTACAGAGGAAATTCATTAATCTAGTCCATAAGTGCACTTAGCATCATTGTCAGAGGTTGTTTTACACTTGTGACAGGCCCCTTACTCCCACAGCTCTGTTGTCACATTCCCACAGATCATAGTTGTCCTGTTTATGCTTATTGAACAAATGATAGTCCAATAGTGCAGATAGTATGTTGATCCCTGGGACGCCAGGATATGGGAGTCCGTAGCTTGGTAACATAGCAGAAACTGTAAAATGCATGCCTTTGTTAGTTGGAAGCCTTCTCTCTAGGATGGACATATATGTCCAAAAGAGTGTTCTGTGGTATAGGCATTTGCTATTCCACATATCAACACATGGACAAGGAATCCACTTTCTGTACCTGTCATGCCAGCCCCTTCATTGTTACTCATGTGTAATATTGTAGTTTGTACTCTAGCAGTTGTCTGTGGGGACTGGATGCAGTGAGTCATTCTCACATAGTGTGAAAGTGTTGTTCCATTCATGCGTAAGGGGTTTACCCTTCAGAAGTTACAAGGGTGTGTAGTGTTTCATAGTGACCTAGATCACATTACAGGTTGCTAGAGCATGGGCTACCTAATGGCAGTAAGCTTACTTATTCTTTGTAGGCCATGAGCATTGTGGTGGGCTTTAGTATGCAGATGGAAATATATATGTTTGTAGTCATGTCCCTGTACTTATTGGCTTGTGTGTGTCACACTTAGGGAGTGTTGACAAATAGTAAAGTTCTAGCTTGATGTTACTGGCATGTATGTGACTCAACCATTTGTGAGGGAACATGTAATCATGATCTTTTGAATTGTACTTTTACATTCATGCAGGTTGAAGTCTATCAAAAGAAGACACCATGGGAGCCATCACCCAGAAGGTGGGGACCCTGGAGGTCCACAGCCAGTGGAACGCTCACTACAGGAAAAGGTGGGAGGACCTGAGATACTGGGCCTGGAAGATCGCTGAGGTCTAGCTGGGGATGGCCTTCCAACGTGTGCGGGGTGCTCATCGGACCATGCCCCCCCTTATGGCCCGCATTCTGGCGGTGGCCTATCCAGAGCTTGATGGGTATTTGAGGGCAGCACAGCAACCACAAAGGATGAGTACAGGTCATATTCCTGCCTGTCAAATTGCCAAGTGAATGTGTTAGATTCTGGCGGCTCCCCCTAACAATTAGGGATGAGCCATGTGTAACATAGTAGATGAGTGATTGTTTGTGTAGACATTTCGTGTTACATACTGATGTGCCTTGCCTATTGGTCCAGAGACCTAGGACACAACTGTGTACAATCCATAAACCACTTGCTCTCCAGGGACGACATATGGTTGTGTACAGTGATCAATCAAGTACTGTTTGTTGTTGTAGTGTGTGTAAATTCTTTGCAACAGACCATTTCTCAATGTTAAAGGTCAAAGGTAAGTAAGTGATGGATCACTGTCCTCAGCCATGTGTCTGGATAAATGTATATATTGGAATCTGTCACCCAGAGGCTAGTTGTCTTCAGTGTATGTTGGGTGATGGTTCCTCACTGTGTCGTAGTTTGGACTCTTGCTCTGAGCAAGACTGCTGGTCTCAGGATGACAGTACTTTCGTTTGTAGGTGACTAAGTTTCTTCCTACAACTAGTTGTAACTGTTGTCCAAACCTTACCGGCTTACTAGCAGGACCTCACCAGAAACACAATAGTAAAAGGTGATTTGTAGCAGTCGCTTACGCATGGACTCAAAGTAAGATCTCTCAGGGTTATCGTGGTTAAACGGAAATTACGCTTTTCTCACAGATTTATTATGTCTCATACAAACAAAGGTAATAACACAGATGCAGTGAAGTTATAATAGTTTTTATTCAACATAAGTGCAATTTGTGATAAGTTGCATGAACTGCAATGATTAGGATAATGAATATACCAAGCAACAGTATTGTGAAGAAGAGAGTCATTGTTATAAAGACTCCCACCATTGTGCAATATATGAAAGAAATATATGTATATGTATAAGATGGAATAAGCCCTAATACCCTAAGGAGAATAGGTCTAACCTCCTACCTAAAAAGGAGAGCTGGGTTCGTTAAACCTAATCTGCCAAAGCCGTGTCCATGAGAGGAGCCCCCAACCCTCGTTACCTTGGAATGAGGTCTCTATCTCAGACTCCGCAGGGACACGAAGACTGGGTCAGCGTCAAGATGACTGCAGCATCGGTATCAGCGATGGTAGCGATGCCCTCTGGTCGGAATCCCTCTGATTATCTGTCTAAAAGTGTGTTGTATTTATACAGATCTACAAGGTCCCCTGACATAAGTGTTATTCATAACAATAGATAACAGGCATGCTTGGGACGGCAATTAATATCAACAATCCCTCGAAAGTATAGAGAGGGAAAATCCCTAAGTGTGAATGCCTACTGTATGTTTATCTTTCGTGCTTGATCTTGAGGCCTTGGCGCAGTGACACTGATAATAGAACCCATAACAAGTGGCCTAACTATAAACAAGGCTGCCATCTTAACGGAAATAAATAATTAAATGGACTAAGACAGAGCAAGCTAAGTAGGTTAAAAGTCACTGGGTGACGGGGGCACAAATTTACAAGCCTACGGCTAAGCTAACTCCTGTTATCCCGTTAAAACAAACTAGGATTCACTACACCCTCCCCATTGTCGTAACAGGTATGACGAAGGTAAAGAAACCCAACCGCTAAAAAAGCTGCTACTGAACTAAAAGCCCCCCAAAAAAAAAAACGAAAAAATGCTGTGTGTTAAAATTCGTATAAAAAACATACAGAGATGTTAATATCAACCATAACAAGTATAGCAAACTTTTAGTATAATTGCTAGTTTTTTGAACCAGGAAGTGGCAAGCAAATTCATCAAATTATGTGCTTTATGCAGGATCTTGAAGAATGTCATTGAAGTCACCATTCAAGGATCTCAAAAACGAGTCAACATCGTCTGAAGTGAAATCGAGAGCTGGACGGACAAACGGATCCACAGAGCAGAAGTGAGCCACATTCATCGGTGTATCGACACTCGCTGCAGCGTCCTCATCCATGTTAGATCTTATAACAGAAGGCTCATAGGTGGCCTCGCGGAGCAACCTCAGTCTCAAGGGGCATGACTGCGTATGAACCCTCATCGGGGACATCAGCAGTTCGTGATCCACAGGAGATGTTGGTGCAACAGCAAGACAGACCATAGGCAGATGTTCAAAGAGACACCATATGCAGAGGAACACCGGTTGTACACACCAGAGTAGAGGCCGGAATGACAATGACCAGTCAAACTCCAGTTCCACCAGCAAAGGTGTACCGAAGATCTGAACCATGCGTTCACGGCACAGCGGGGTTGACGGGAGCAGCTCCATTGCTCTGTGTCGCTGGAAAAAAACAACCACCGCGAATCAATAAAAATAGCAGTAGCAGTCCGCCAATTAAAGCCAAAATAATTGGAAAGCCACGAAACACAATGGAAAAGAGAGAATGGATGGCTGATGGGATGACTCCGAAGAAGGTCTGGAAGATGGACACGAAACCAGACCCGACAGCCTTAAAGAAATGAACAATCCCAGTTGTGCTTGAAGCATTGAACATTCTGGATACCAACTCTCCAAAGTGTTTGGGGAAATCGGTATTTAAAAGGGATTGTATCTCGGCTGATGATCTCGCAATCTGGAGAGCATACGTCTCTTTTGCGGATGTCAAGGCGACCTGTTTTTGAAACAATAGTGCCTTTAGTCTACTCAACTTGTCATAGTTCAGATTAATAGTATCAATGTGGGCCCACATTTCAGATACTTGTATCTCTCGTGTGGGGGGAAACGAAATATGGCCACAACACGTAACGACCTTCGTGACTGAGATTGCGTAGGCAATTCCAGGTCGCAAGCCGCAACAGCTGTCATCGCTCAGTAGAACATAACTCCCATTGGAAAGTACATGAAACACTGAACAAATCAAGGGGACGGGAGTACCCTTCAAAAAACAGGCCAAATTCGCGACTCCCGCATTGCAAAGACCGTGAAGAGACACCTGTTTGCATATCATGGAATGACGAACAGTAGTCTCACATTCACTTCCGCTAAGAAAGACCTCCTGTTCACCGTTCGGACATCGATACTCAAAGGGCAACTCCCACTCTTCCTTAAGCTATCGCCTAGCCGTTCATATCGTCCCACTGCAAGATGTTTCAGGCAGATCGTGAAACGAAAGGTCAAAAATGGTAAATTAATTATGCTGTGTAAGAGCCAAATAGTTGAAGGACCCCCTGCTACCGTGAAGGGCAACTTGTCTAATTTCTCTACTTGAAGCAAGGTGAAACGAGCCTCCCTTTTAGCCATTGTCTCTTGTTCCCTGGAAAAATTAAAAGCAGCGAATAGTTCACTCCCATTAATGTATTTCCATGGAATGTGGCCACTTCTCAGTGTCTGCAATGCCCAACCCAGCTGCATGATAGAGCGTAGCTGTGTTTGCCCATGATATAACCGGGACAAATCAGTCTGAGTGATATCAATAGCAGATGACACTATATTCGACAGTGAATAAATCCTGTTGGATAACGTGTTCATGCCATTGTCGACAACAGCCAATGTTTTTTCAAAATTCTCCTTATCAAGTTGCCTTAAACGTGCAGCAGCCTCAATTTGAGAAAGCTTCCAAATCTCATTATACAAATCATATAAAAACCGTTTCGAACGTTGTTTCCTAGGACCTAATAGGAAATCTTGTAAATCTATACTGTCAGAAAGAGTGTCCAGGTGTTGTTTAACCGCTGTTAAAGTGTTGGTCTGCACCCATTGCTGGCACAGCTTACCCACACTGTATGTTGTAATTATACCAGTATGTTGACCTGATAGAAAGCGAGGGTCTGGCCTATGAATGGAAAAAAACCCCGAAGAGTTCAAAAAACGCCTTTGACACTCATCAGTGTCGGTGGGCCATACCAATCATCCCCCGGGACGGGAAAGTGAAGAATTATAAGCACCAGCCTTAACCAATGCATCTAGCCTGTCCTCTGAAACATTAACCCCTTTGCTGCTGGGCCTTTTCCCCCCCAGTGCTGAGCCCTTTTTTGGCTATTTGGGGTAGTTTGCGCTTAGGGCTTCATAACTTTTTGTCCACATAAGCTAACTACGCCAAATTTGCGTCCTTTTCTTCCGACATCCTAGGGATTCTAATGGTACCCAGAGTTTGTGGTTTCCCCTGGAGGAGACCAAGAAAATAGCCAAAATACAGTGAAAATTTTGTTTTTTCCACAAAAAAAAAGGGAAAAAAGGGCTGCCGAAGAAGGCTTGTGGTTTTTTCCCTGAAAATGCCATCAACAAAGGGTTTCTTGTGCTGAAATCACTATCTTCCCACCTTTCAGGAATGGGCAGACTTGAATCAGAAAACCACATTTTTCAACACAAATTTGGCATTTTACTGGGACATACCCCATTTTTACTATATTTGGTGCTTTCAGCCTCCTTCCAGTTAGTGACAGGAATGGGTATGAAACCAATGCTGGATTCCGGAATGCTAAACATTTCTGAAAACTAGACAAAATTCTGAATTCAGCAAGGGGTCATTTGTGTAGATCCTACAAGGTTTTCCTACAGAAAATAACAGCTGAAATAAAAAAATATTGAAATTGAGCTGAAAACAACAGCCATTTTTCTTTATGTTTTACTCTGTAACTTTTTCCTGCGATGTCAAATTTCTGAAAGCAATATACTGTTTTGTCTGCTGGACTCTTCTGGTTGCGGGGATATAAAGGGCTTGTAGGTTCATCAAGAACCCTAGGTATCCAGAGCCAATAAATGAGCTGCACCCTGCAGTTGGTTTTCATTCTATACTGGGTATGCAGCAATTCATTTGCTGAAATATGAAGAGTGAAAAAGAGGTATCAAGAAAACCTTTGCATTTCCAAAATGTGATCAAGATAAGGTTTTGAGGAGCAGTGGTTATTTGCACATTGCTGAATTCCGAGGTGCCCATACTAGCATGTGAATTGCAGGGCATTTCTCAAATAGACGTCTTTTTTACACACTCTCTTATATTTGGAAGGAAAACATGTAGAGAAAGATAAGGGGCAATAACACTTGTTTTGCTATTCTATGTTCCCCCAAGTCTCCCGATAAAAATGATACCTCTCTTGTGTGGGTAGGCCTAGTGCCCGCGACAGGAAATGCCCCAAAACACAACATGGACACATCCTATTTTTTTTATAGAAAACTCAGCTGTTTTTTCCAAAGTGCCTACCTGTAGATTTTGGCCTATAGCTCAGCCAGCACATGCGGAAACCTACCAAACCTGTGCATTTTTGAAAACTAGAGACCTAGGGGAATCCAAGATGGGGTGACTCGTGGGGCTCTGACCAGGTTATGTTACCCAGAATCCTTTGCAAACCTCAAAAAGTGGCTAAAAAAACAAGTTTTCCTCACATTTCTGTGGCAGAAAGTTCTGGAATCTGAGAGGAGCCACAAATTTCCTTCCACCCAGCGTTCCCCCAAGTCTCCCGATAAAAATGATACCTCACTTGTGTGGGTAGGCCTAGCGCCTGCGACAGGAAACGTCCCAAAGCGCAACGTGGACACATACAAATTTTTGGAAGAAAACAGAGGTGTTTATTGCGAAGTGCCTACCTGTAGATTTTGGCCTCTAGCTCAGCCGGCACCTAGGGAAACCTACCAAACCTGTGCATTTCTGAAAATTAGAGACCTAGGGGAATCCAAGGAGGGGTGACTTGCGGGGCTCGGACCAGGTTCTGTTACCCAGAATCTTTTGCAAACCTCAAAATTTGGCTAAAAAAACACATGTTCCTCACATTTCTGTGGCAGAAAGTTCTGGAATCTGAGGGGAGCCACACATTTCCTTACACCCAGCATTCCCCCAAGTCTCCCGATAAGAATGATACCTCACTTGTGTGGGTAGGCCTAGCGCCTGCGACAGGAAACGCCCCAAAGCGCAACGTGGACACATACACATTTTTGGAAGAAAACAGAGGTGTTTTTTGCGAAGTGCCTACCTGTAGATTTTGGCCTCTAGCTCAGCCAGCACCTAAGGAAACCTACCAAACCTGTGCATTTCTGAAAACTAGAGACCTAGGGGAATCCAAGGAGGGGTGACTTGCGAGGCTCAGACCAGGTTCTGTTACCCAGAATCCTTTGCAAACCTCAAAATTTGGCTAAAAAAACACATGTTCCTCACATTTCTGTGGCAGAAAGTTCGGGAATCTGAGAGGAGCCACAAATTTCCTTCCACCCAGCGTTCCCCCAAGTCTCCCGATAAAAATGATACCTCACTTGTGTGGGTAGGCCTAGCGCCTGAGACAGGAAACGCCCCAAAGCGCAACGTGGACACATCCAAAATTTTGGAAGAAAACAGAGGTGTTTTTTGCGAAGTGCCTACCTGTAGATTTTGGCCTCTAGCTCAGCCGGCACCTAGGGAAACCTACCAAACCTGTGCATTTCTGAAAACTAGAGACCTAGGGGAATCCAAGGAGGGGTGACTTGCGGGGCTCGGACCAGGTTCTGTTACCCAGAATCCTTTGCAAACCTCAAAAAGTGGCTACAAAAACAAGTTTTGCTCACATTTCGGTGACAGAAAGTTCTGGAATCTGAGAGGAGCCACAAATTTCCTTCCACCCAGCGTTCCCCCAAGTCTCCCGATAAAAATGATACGTCACTTGTGTGGGTTGGCCTAGCGCCCGCGACAGGAAATGCCCCAAAACACAACGTGGACACATCACATTTTTTCATAGAAAACAGTGCCTACCTGTGGATTTTGGCCTTTTGCTCAGCCGGCACCTGGGGAAACCTAGCAAACCAGCAACTTTTTGAAAACTAGAAACCCAGGGGAATCCAAGATGAGGTGACTTGTGGGGCTCGGACCAGGTTCTGTTACCCAGAATCCTTTGCAAACCTCAAAATGTGGCTAAAATAACACGTTTCCCTCACATTTCGGTGACAGAAAGTTCTGGAATCTGAGAGGAGCCACAAATTTCCTTCCACCCAGCATTCCCCCAAGTCTCCCGATAAATATGATACCTCACTTGTGTGGTTAGGCCTGGTGCCTGCGACAGGAATAGATCACACAACGGTCAATGTTGGTCCTTACGTGAGGCAGCTGTTGACCCTGGGGTGATCCATTCCTGACACAGGCACTAGGTGTAGGCACTCAAGTGGGGTAGTGTTTTTATCAGGACAGGTGAGGAGTCACTGGGTGGTAGGAATGTTGTGGATCCCAGCATATTCCTGCAGTTTGTGTGACAGAAATGCGAGAAAAATTTAGTTTTTTTTTTAACATTTCAGCTTTGCAGGGTATTCTGGGTAAGAAAACTTTGGGGAATCCACACAAGTCACACCTCTGTGGACTCCCCCGAATGTCTAGTTTCCAGAAATGTTTGGGTTTAGTGTGTTTCTCTATATGGCCGCCGAATCCAGGACCAAAAACACAGGTGCCTGCCTTACAAAACCAGTTTGTTTTGCCATAGATAATTTTGATGTCTCCACAATATGATTTGGGTGGTGGAATTTGGGGCTGAGCTAAATTGGGGAGCTCCCAAGAGAGCACTCTCTCTCTGCTTGCCGCCGCATTCACCTGCTCTCTGGGTTGGCCTAACCCACAATTACCCAGTTGCACGAACAGCTTGCGAAGGGACAGCAGGACTGTCCTCATCACCTCCCTCATAATGTACTGGAAGAGGAGTTATCGAATGGGACTCCTCTGACTGAAAAATCACTCCCAGAGTCTGCGCCATTGTCCTATCCCTCAGATGCTGTCTCAGTATCTGATGTCTCAGTCTCTGATCCTATGTCAGAGCGGTCCCCTATAACCCGAGTGCAGGCAGCAGTCATCCATCAAGATGCCATCTCTGCTATTGGCTAAACTGTTGCTCTAAAACACTAGCCTACGTAGACAGTCACAAAATCGATGGTGTGTGAGATACGTGCAAAAATAGAGGCCACCTTACCTGCGCTTCTTCCCTCAATCAGCACGTACTTTCAAGACACTCAAAAAACACCTTGTCACATACCATTCGTCACAGTCTTTAGCACCTCCTGCGCCCAGTCCAACAATCATTATTGGTGCTCCCACTCCCTCCTCCTCGGATTCCCTCATTACCACCCAGCAAAAGTGCCCTTCATCTCTCCATAGACTTTACTAATGTACTCAGCTATTTACATAAAATACAGATTTTCTCTTTGCAGTAGGCATATAAACCTTCTGCGCTTCTTTATCGCACTAAAACTGCCACTAGACAAGTCGGACCCTTTTCCCCCCAGGGAAACCACACACATATTGACAAAAGTGATATATATATGACAGCCAACCACCTGAAACTCAACTCAAGCAAAACCGAAATAATCCTCTTTGGCCCACACAAAAACACCTGGGACCCCTCATGGTGGACCACCACGTTAGGCCCTGCACCCACCCCCGCCAACCACGCACGCAACCTCAGCATCATCCTAGACTCCTCCCTCTCGAAGACCCAACAAATCAATGCTCTCACCTCCTCATGCTTCAACACACTCCGTATACTGAAAAACATTCAAATGGATCCCCACAGAGACCAGAAAAACTGTCACTCACGCACTCATCAGCAGCAGGCTTGATTACGGAAAATCCCTCTACGCTGGCACCACTCTAAAACTCAAGCGCAAACTACACGCATCCAGAACTCAGCAGCACGACTCATCCTCGACCTCCGCCGACACGAACACATCTCTCCACACCTCAAATCCCTCCACTGGCTCCCCATTGACAAAAGGATCACCTTCAAGATCCTCATCCTCGCACACAAATCACTCCACAACACAGGCCCTGCCTAGCTCAACGAGAGTCACCTTCCACACCCCCACACGAAACGTCCGCTCAGCTGACTTCTCTCTCGCCTCTGTCCCCTGCATCAAACACACCACCACCGGGGGCAGATCCTTCTCCTACCTTGCACCCAAAACCTGGAACGCCCTCACAACCCACCTTCGCAAGACCCAAAACCTACTTCTTTTTAGGAAGGGCCTCAAAACCTGGCTTTTCGAACAGTGAACCTCCCAGCCCCTTTCCCCCCCGCACCCGCCCCCCCAGCGCCTTGAGACCCTCACGGGTGAGTAGCGCGCTTTATAAATCTCTCTGATACATATAGATCTACCTCTGTATATATATATATATCTATCTACATAGATATATCTATAGATATATCCATGTACCTAGATATATCTATCTACATAGATGTATATAGATCTATATATATCTATTTATTTTTTTTAGTTGTTGTATGGTTTCCTTGGGGGCCAGAATGGCCCCCAGGGAAACCCTACAACATCTAAAAAAAAATATTGCCCCCACAGGGGGTCACCCTGCCCACGGGCGACCCCCTGTCATTTTATTTTATTTTATTTATTTATTTATTTATTTTTTTAAATATACCCGGGGGGGCGCAATCGCGGCCCCCCCACCCCCAGGGGGCACCTACCTTTTTTTTTTAATAAAAATTATGCCGGGGGGGGGCGGCCCGTTTTCCGAGGGGGCCGCCCCCCCAAAGTGAAATCCCTGGCGTCTAGTGGTGTTTCCTGGCCCCGATCGCAGCTGTGCTGCGATCGGGGGCCAGGAAACACTTTCAGAAGGCCTCGTAAGAAAGGGGAGAGACTCCCCTTTCTTACGAGGCCTTCTGAAACTGTTTCTGGCCCCCGATCGCAGCTGTGCTGCGATCGGGGCCAGAAACACTTTCAGAAGGCCTCGTAAGAAAGGGGAGAGTCTCCCCTTTCTTACGAAGCCTTTTCAAAGTGTTTCCTGGCCCCCCGATCGCAGCTGTGCCGCGATCGGGGGGCCAGGAAACCTGAAAGTGTTTCCTGGCCCCCGATCGCAGCAGAGCTGCGACCGGGGGCCAGGAAACACTTTCAGGAAGACCTCGCAAGAAAGGGGAGTGTCTCCCCTTTCTTACGAGGCCTTCCTGAAAGTGTTTCCTGGCCCCTGATCGCAGCTGTGCTGTGATCGGGGGCCAGGAAACACTTTCAGGAAGGCCTCGTAAGAAAGAGGAGACTCTCCCCTTTCTTACGAGGCCTTCCCGAACGTGGGAATGGCCGTTTTCCCCATCAAAGTAGGAAGCGGCCGCAATGCTGCTTCCTGCTTTGATGGGGAAAACACCTTTGAAACGTCAGCGCGCCTCGCGGCGCGTTGACGTCACAAAGGGGCGGGTGGGGGGCGGGGGGGAGACACGGAAGCTTCCGTGTCTCCCGGAGGAAGGTTTTAAAAAAAAAAAAATCTTGCACCCGAGGATTTATTAATACCCTTCCTGGTGTCGGCCACTGGTCGTGACCCGCACCAGGGAGGGTGTGTGGGCGTCGGCCAGTGGCCGACGCCCGCACCCAACAGGTTAAGAAAGTGATGCCAATCTCTAAATTTTGTCGGTGTAGGAATATTGGGCTTGTTTAGATCTTTAATTTTTGCTAACCCCAGACATGATGTCTGCTCAACATTGTCATTCAAAATAAGCATTTGCACAGGAATTAAGCAAGCTCAAAACAAAGCCTCCCTACCCTGTATTTGCCAATCTTGCGTTCCCCATACACTCTTCAAATCGACAGTGTTCTTCCAATATTCGTAACCCTCAATCGAGAGTCTGGAAACAAAGGGATCTGAATAAATCAGTTTTGTATCTGTTAGCAAAAGTTTTCTAAGTTGCGCTGGAGGTAATTTAAAATAATACGATTCAGCTTTATTTGTATCATGCCCAGAAAAGTATGTGAATTTGTCACTGTAATACTTGGGGCTCCCCACCTGTGGTGTTGAACAGTGTTCCCATTGTGTGTAGTTAAAGAGAGGCCTATATCTAGTTGCACGGTGCAGGTAGTGATGTCCCCAATTGTTATAGCAGAACATTTCCCCATAATTCATTGTATAATCATATACATCATCACTTCCAAAAGCAGAGTAGTCCTTCATTTCAGTTAGCATTGAATCAACTGCTTGGACATCCCAATCATCAGAGACAACATTAGGTGTAATAACATCAGACATCGAAATTCTGAACACGTATGGTATTTGAATTATCTCTGTAGGCCCGTATATATCGAACGGAACTTTGTCACATACAATCCCATCAGGAATCAGAATAGCTGTAATATTGACAGGGGACAAATCACGTCGGACCTTATGTGAGGAATGATGTGGTGTTAAAATTACATCAACAGGCTCCACAGAGGAGCGATATAGTGACCATTGATTAGTAAAAAGAAAACAGTCACAAAACCAATCCATAAAAATAATGCAATACATGTCAAACAGAACCAAAGATAGTTCCATGGATATATCAAATAGTTCTTTTTAAGCCATCAATAGAATCTGCTACCTCTCGAAAGTTTGTCAGTCTCAGTTGAGGATGAATCTGAAGGAAAATCATCAATGTCTACAAAATAGCCAGAGGAAGTCTCCGCAAACACAGGACCCATCGAATTCTCATCCACTGCTTGTGGAAGTTCTTGATAGACAACGTTATTAGCCGTGGAAGTGTTCGTGTAAAATACAGCCAAATCCTGAAGCGGGGAGTTCTCCGAAGTTGTTACTGGAACCAACAAAAGTTCATTTTCCGCCCTCCCCATGTTCGAGGAAGTGTCCGGAACAGCAGTTGAAATAGTTGCATAGTCAGTAGTAGTGATATTCATCCTACTATGTAGATGGATGTCCTGTTGGGTAGTGAGAGGGGATCGGGAACTACCCAAGGGACCTCCTGGTCTACTGTGAAGAATCAGCCACATGGTGTAATTTGATGTCGTCTATAGAGATGAATCTGTTTGATTTGGAACCAGACAACGGTGGAAGGATGACAGTCCTGGTGCCTTTTATCCCCAAGACCGGTACAGGTGCTCTGTATGATGGACCAAATTATTTTTTCACAGCGATCTTCTCACGAACCAGATCCCCAATGTTAGGAATCCAGCCAGTCGAAGTTTTCGCCAAGTCCCTTATTCCCAAGGTGGCAGCACTTGCAGATGATTTATCATCACGGAATTGTTGAAGCTCCTATAAAACAGCGAGACGTTCTTTTATGTCAAATGGTGTTTCTGCTGCCACTATACCAGGGGCATCTAGATCGGGGACATACATAGGTGTCCCAAAGAGAACCTCATATGGAGACTTTTCCCCCAAGGACTGTCTTGGCAGATTATTCAGTGCTCTCTGGACCCCATACAGGTGATGTAACCAACTGCGGCCTGAACCTAATACTCGAGCTGTTAAGGACTGCTTTAGATCACGATTCCGCCTCTTCACGACCGAATTTCCCTCGGGATGGTATGGTGAGGAGTAATGGAGTTCAACACCCATCGTTCTCATGGTGTCCCTGAAAGCTTTAGAGGCAAATGCAGGGCCCTGGTCCGAATGGAATGCTGCAACCGCATATGTACCGATAAAGATCAGCAAATCTTTAATAACAGTCCGGGCGTCAGCCGACCGCTGTGGCCATACCCACAGGAATCTAGAACAGGAATCTACAGCCACTAGAATGTATTTATATGCACCATCAGGCTGCAAGGGACCACAATGGTCCAGGTACACACAATGGAGTGGCTTGTCTGAAACTAAGAGAGATGTCTGTGGAGGGCGTTTGATATTTGAGCCCTTAATCTGCTGACAAATGTCACAGCAAAGGACATACTGTTTTGTTCGTCTGCATAGACCAGGCCACCAGTACCGTTGTTGTAGAATGGTGATAGTGGCCTGTATATCAGCATGTGCAGAAGCGACACCTTCATGTGCAGCTGTAATTAGCCCTAATCTTTGGTCTTCATTAGGGATCACTCGATCACCTACATCAGGAATTGTTGCAAAAGCAACATTATGTGCACTGATATGATAAGTATAGTTCGTAGGGTATCCTTTCGGAAGCGTTTTGCCTGCAGCCGAAGCTTTAACGGCAATCATTATTTCATTATCCAACCTCGTCCGAGAACGAGTCACTGCAGCCACAGAAGCCGTAGCTACTGATGCTTTGGCTGCTTCATCAGCCAATGTATTGCCGGCAACGTGTATTCCTACACGTTGGTGCCCTAATGTATGAACTTCATGGACACATGGTAGCTTATCCTTAAGATCAGCCACCCTCCCCCATAACATTTTGTGTTTAATGGTGTTCCCTTTAGAATCTCTAAACCTGTTCAGTTTCCAATGATTGAGATATTCATTGTATGACTGGACGCAGTAATATGAATCACAGACGATCAAAGTCTGTGTTCCTGACTCTGAATGTTCGAGTGCTAGAAGAAGAGCCTTAAGCTCGGCCAACTGGGCTGTGCAGTCCCCTAAGGTCTGAGTGTATGTATTGTGAGGATGGAAAACTCCGTCTTCCATTATCCCGCACACGGCTGCGCAAGCTGCAGAGTATTGATGTTTAGTACCCACAGCCGGTTGTGCCGATCCGTCAGTATAAATGATGGTATCATAACTGTCTATTTGCAATATGTGTAGAGGAGCGGGGTACTCTTGTTCATACTGGAGAAATTCTTGCGTCTGAAGTCTTGGGTCAAACACATAATCAACATCAGTGGCGGTCAGAGACGTTGCCCATTGAATCCAGCGTGGGTGTAATGCCTTAGCGTTTGGAACGCTTGCTTTAGTGACAGCCTCTAAGGCCGGCACCGGAGAGACAACAACAATGCGCTTCCCCTGGGCAAGTGGCCTCTCCTTTATGACGGCCATCTGAACTGCTGTTAGAATTTTTTCAGTAGGAGCTAAACGTTTCTCTGCATTGGAGTACAAATGTGATTTGTATGCTATCGGCACCGTGTCACCCTCATTAAAGGTGACATAGGTAAATCCAAGGGCACCAGCTATTATTCTGATGACCAAATTTGTCTTATTGTCACATGTGTATAATTGTCTAGCTTCCAGCATGTCCCGTTGTAGGTCCCTAAGTATATGTGTGTGTTCAATCGTCCATCGCCTGCTAGAACAATTGGTCTGTATTAAGTTGTAAAGTGGTTTGATGCGTTCAGCATAATCCGAAATGTATGTCCTGCCAAAATTCAAGAAACCCAGTAATGACTGTAATTTCTTAAGCGTATTTGGAGGCTGTAGCTGAGCACATTTTTCTAGGAAGTGAGGGGCCAGGCTCTTTCCCTCGTTTGATAGTTCATATCCTAGGAACAATACACTAAGAAATGCTATCTTGCTCTTCTTAAAATTAAATTTATAGCCGAAGGCTGCAAATCCCAAAATTATTTGATCGACCCTTGCAAGATGAATGTCGAGGGAGTCGTCAGTGAGATAGATGTCATCCACATAGGATAATGCATCAGAATCAAGCTCGTGCAATATTGATGTTACACGGCCCGAAAACAGTCCTGGGCTGTTTTTATAGCCCTGGGGTAAACGACAAAAGCGTTTCTGAGAGCCAAAGGAAAATGCTCTTAGGTCCCGACTTTCATGTGCTAAATTCTGGCAGAAAAACCCATTGGATATATCCAATGTAGTTTTATATTTTTTTACGCACTATATTGTTTATCAGTGCCGTGCTGTGTGAATTTTGTATAGCATATGTGCGAGTATGACTATTTAAGTGTCTATAATCAACCACTATTCTATATGAATGATCAGGTTTTGCAACGGGAAATAACAGATTATTCATTGCCGATGTACAGGGCTCAATTATTCCCTGGTATTCCAGTTGTGACAGTATCTCCGTCACTGGAGCTTTCGCTTCATGTTTAACAGGGTATTGTGGCTGCGGGTGCGGTGTAGACCTAACGGGAATAACATGACAAGGAGAGTCCTTGTCCCAACCTACATGATAACGGTATAATGCAGGTGCCTGCGCTAAAGCCCATTCAGTAGCATATGCTTTTTTGTCTGCCTCTGGAACAAGATCGGAGAAAGAAGGCAAAATGACATCTTCCCCATGCAGGAGCTTGCGGACATGTTCAGGTGGCCAGTCTCTCTCGGCCAACAGGATATCACTAGTAAGTTCATCCCATAATATTACACTAATAACGCGTTCCACGTCTCCCTCTATCTGTATTGTTAAATCATAAACCCGATCAGGTGGGAGTACGCGGCCATCCGCCGTCTCAACTGCGATGTAATCGCTAGTTGCTATCGCATCCAGATGATCTTTCAGACTCTGGCGACATATCGTGACCTCTGCCACGCTGCCCAACAGAGTCACTGCCCACCTCTTGTTCCTCAATAGTGTTCTCAATACTACTGGCATTTTTAATGGTCAGTGCCGCAACTTTCTTCTTTTTAAATTGTGGTTTTTGTTGAGTAGTCTTTTCTTCTTTTTTAATGGTAGACTGTGGCGAGTCTTTCTTTTCTTTCACATATTACGGACGTCGATCTTGATGGTCCCCTCTCTTGCTACGTTTATCCGGTGCGTCCTGAAAGGAACAAGAGGGACGTGAATCAGTATACCTGTCTGGAGTTCTAATGTTATCCCTATTCCTGAGATTATACCTCCTTTCGGAGTACTCCAGATGTGGAGAATCAGCTCTTTTATTTCTCCTGTCTTTGAAATCTTTTTGATTGTCCCAGCGCTTTTTAGAGCCCTCTTGTGCTTGCTTCGTACCTTCCTTATGGGCGGTACTTGGTATGTCCACATTTTTAGGTTTGGCTCCCAACCCATCCCGTCCTATACTAGTATAGGTATCAGAGATTATTTTCGGTAGCTGTCTCTCTTGTTCCTGGTGTGGAGTTTCCCGGAGACGCTGGCATATTGCCAGTGCTACCGCTTCCCCTTTAATATTACTTAGTATTATTGAGGAGACGGCATCAAAGTTACGCATCAATTTCATCCCCAAATCCAGGGCCGGTGCAGCCCCATGCTCATTTTGTATTTGTTTTAACACTTCCGGTAAATTGGCAAGTGTAGGGGTACCATGTGTGGTAGTATAAACGGCAGCCAAGACTGTACCCCAAGTGGCACATTCATCCACCGAGGGAACCATCCCGAATGGCAAGCACATAGTGAGCAATCTATGTTTCTCCTGTGGCCCCTTATGGGGGAACACAGCTTCCAGCTGATTTGTTTTCTGAGCAATCCAGAACGGTATTTTTTCTCGTTCCGTGGGCACTTTACCCATTATAGTATGTACTGTTTGTGGATTAATCCCAGTAGCCAATTGATATCCACCAGCTACTGGTGGCGCTGGACGCGCTGGTGTAGTGTTCAATGTTCGCATTACAAACTGAACCAATCGTCTATATAATGCCACTAATTCATTATATAATATTCTCAAATCTACGATCGGCATATTCTGTATGCCTGGGTGAGGTGTATATGTGGCAAACATGGGCCATGTATGCCCTTCATTACTCAAAGGACCTAGCCTTACCCGTCGTAGTACATGTGGTAGGGCGCCTTCAAACCAGTTCTGATGCTCTTGATATGTGAGCGATATTTCATGATGCTGGTATGCTTCGTATCTTACGGGTACGTCCGCAATGTCATAAGTGTGAAATGTGTGCGTTCGCTGGTCAGCCTCAGGAAAGGCAACCCAACAGTAAAATGTTTCTGTTTGGTAGGCTTCAGTCGCTTCTATAATCAAAGTAACCTCCCTGCCCTCTTCCGTAAGGCCATGTGCTAATAAATGTTGTGTAAGTGCATGTCTAGCATTTGCAGGAATGTCTATGGTATTAGCCATAGTTGGTTAGAGAAACCGAACACCAAAATAGGGGATTTTTTTTCCTTTTGTGAGTTCGAGCTCGAACAACCTGCAGCCTAATTAGATGTCACATGTTTGGCTGAGGAGGATTCTCCCAAAGACCACGGACGTCTCCGTTTAATGGTACTGAGTGTACCTGTTGTCTGTGAGACAGTGATAGTCAGGGTATCCGTAAATTAGTGCCGAAACACCATCGTTGGTTGCGCCATGTCGTAGTTTGGACTCTTGCTCTGAGCAAGACTGCTGGTCATTAGGATGACAGTACTTTCGTTTGTAGGTGACTAAGTTTCTTCCTACAACTAGTTGTAACTGTTGTCCAAACCTTACCGGCTTACTAGCAGTACCTCACCAGAAACGCAATAGTAAAAGGTGATTTGTATCAGTCGCTTACGCATCGACTCAAAGTAAGATCTCTCAGGGTTATCTTGGTTAAACGGAAATTACCCTTTTCTCACAGATTTATTATGTCTCATACAAACAAAGGCAATAACACAGATGCAGTGAAGTTATAATAGTTTTTATTCAACATAACTGCAATTTGTGATAAGTTGCATGAACTGCAATGATTAGGATAATGAATATACCAAGCAACAGTATTGTGAAGAAGAGAGTCATTGTTATAAAGACCCCCACCATTGTGCAATATATGAAAGAAATATATGTATATGTATAAGATGGAATAAGCCCTAATACCCTAAGGAGAATAGGTCTAACCTCCTACCTAAAAAGGAGAGCTGGGTTCGTTAAACCTAATCTGCCAAAGCTGTGTCCATGAGAGGAGCCCCCAACCCTCGTTACCTTGGAAAGAGGTCTCTATCTCAGACTCCGCAGGGACACGAAGCCTGGGTCAGCGTCAAGATGACTGCAGCATCGGTATCAGCGATGGTAGAGATGCCCTCTGGTGGAAATCCCTCTAATTATCTGCCTAAAAGTGTGTTGTATTTATACAGATCTACAAGGTCCCCTGACATAAGTGTTATTCATAACAATAGATAACAGGCATGCTTGGGACGGCAATTAATATCAACAATCCCTCGAAAGTATAGAGAGGGAAAATCCCTAAGTGTGAATGCCTACTGTATGTTTGTCTTTCGTGCTTGATCTTGACGCCTTGGCGCAGTGACACTGATAATAGAACCCATAACAAGTGGCCTAACTATAAACAAGGGCGCCATCTTAACGGAAATAAATAATTAAATGGACTAAGACAGAGCAAGCTAAGTAGGTTAAAAGTCACTGGGTGACGGGGGCACAAATTTACAAGCCTACGGCTAAGCTAACTCCTGTTATCCCGTTAAAACAAACTAGGATTCACTACAACTGTAGCCTGTAATGTGAAGAAGGCCATCACACATGTGACAGAGCCTGCATTGTACTTTGGGTGTTGCTATAGATCTGTAATTTCCCTTCATAAGTAGGGAATGCCCATTATCATGATTTATGTACCATTACTGTTTCCAACATTCCTTGTGCCTACATGTCAACATGTGTCCCTTTCTCTTTTGAAAAACATTTATAAGCTGTGTTTCATGTATGGTCTACCTATGTTGAGGGGATGAGGTCTGTATTCCCTCACATATATGTGCATCCCAAACTGTATGTGGAATAGGGCATTTACAAAGGGGAAGTACATTTCATGTTGTGCCTCAGACAGGAGTGTGTCACCATTGTTTATTGGCTGACATATTCCCTCATATATCATAGCATGTCATTTGACATGTACAACTTCAATTGCAATGAGGGACATGACAGGTAGGCCTAGAGTTGTGAGCCAGAATATGAAAATCTATGCCCTTGATGTGACATCATGTGGAAAACTGTACTGCACATGTGCAATGGATAAGGTTTTTGACCATACTGTTGGCCAGCATCATGGAGAGACTTGCAGTTATGTTGCAATCACATGTGTTTGGGTACAATCATTCATTCATAGATAGACATCTGGGTTTGCGTGACCATAATGGAGACTATGATGTAGCTTCCAATTGGGCAACATGTTGAGGGTATTCAACACGTATTTGCAAATCTCCTGGCTTCTCCAACATCCTAGGGCTCTACTGATGCACTTGGAGTGTGTCATTGTAAGGGTTGCCAGACATTAGGGGTGATTACCCTGGGGCTTGATGATTCATTGTGTTGTGGATTTTGGAGACATCTCTCCCTGACATATTGCACATGATGTCTATATTGTCAATTTCCATGCCTCATGTGTGGCCTATCTGTCTACTACCTTCATGAGTCTATTGGGACAAATATCACTTGTTGAAGTGTGCATAGTGGAACTGCTTCCAATGTAACATCAGTATGTCCATGTCACCTTCTCCAGACTATTTTACTTTTGTCATCAACATGGCAGGATTTTGGAGCATCATTTCTAATTGTTGGGTCATTATATATGTGACAAATAGATGTGTGCATGACCTTGTGTAGGATCTGTGGGAATGCATTTGACATTGGTCTAGTATTGTATGACAACAGGTAACTCAGGCTCCATGGAGCAAAGCTTTGAGGGTGATGAGGTCTCCTACTTATTGAATTGTTATTGTGATTGCTCAACTTCAGCCCTGCAATTGTAATTGTGAGATCCTCATTTTCTTGTGGGCAACTGTTGACATTTCAGATGGCATACATGCAGATGGAAGGGCACATGTATAGGCCTCTGAGGGGGAGTTTGTTGCTGGGGCATACTTGAAATCATGGTAATGCCTGCTAATCAGAGCTGTTCAAGTGTGAATATGGATATGTGATGACCATATTTCTCTTTGTATTTGCAGCATCAGCACTGGTAAGTGAAGCAGAAGAGGGACAGGTGATTGGGGAAGCATCTGGCCATGGACCTCAGGTCAAGACACCACGGACACAGAGTGACATAGTGGCCAGGAGGACAAGGGGAGTGCCACTGGGAGACCAGAACATCCTCTTCATCATCAGATTCTTCCTCCAGTAGACACTCCCTAGTGGTGCCGGACCCATTGGGGCATTTCCCTGTATCATTTTTGTCTTCATCCACATTCTATTACCACCCTCCCTGTTGCTCCCTAGCTAGTTGGCTGTGCCCGCTCAACCAAGAGGGTGGGCATCTCCTTTGCCATAGGTACCCATACCCCAGCTCCTGTTACCTCTGCTGCCCTCAGTGAGGAGGCTATTGACCTGAGAAGTATCTCTGTGGGTCAGTCGGCAATTGTGAATGCCATTCCATTCAGGCATTGGTAACCCAACTCCAGCAAACAAATGCATTCCTAGGAGGCATTCATGGTGCACTGGCTGACCTACAGAGATCTGTTTAGGCTCTGGCCTCCTCACTGACCACAACCAGTCACCCCTGTCTTCCATCCCACCTCCACATCCCTCTTCCCAATCCAAACTTCCCTTTACCTACCTAAGCAAAGCACGCAGACCAATCCACACGCATCCACCTCAACTCACAAGATCAGCACACACAGACACAAGCACCACAAAACATACCAGCTGGCAAGCAAACAACAGACACCCACAGATACAACAACATTCACCACTTCCCCAGACACCCCGTTCACTCCCATCATTACACACAACATCACACATATCCACAGGTGTTGGTGACACACCCACCACACCCAGCATACCCACAGAGACCACACCTACTGACACCTAGACATCCACCAAAAGCACTGTACCCTCAGACACCACACAGACATTCACCATATCCAGCATACCCACAGAGACCACCCTGCCAGACACACACACATCAACCACTCCATCCCCCAGCACCTCCACCTCCTAGATCCCAAGACACACAAACACACTCACTCACACACCCAAAAGACACCAACCAAACACAAGCATACCTCCCAGAAGCACGCACCCACAACATCCACACAAACACAGCAGACAACCACTCCCTTGACATCCAAATCCCCATCCCTTCTGCTGAGCGTCCCAGTGTCCTTAAGAACTTTTTTTGTTTGACCTTGACTTTTCTCCTGTTCCCTCCACTGTACCAACCCCAAGAGGCCCCCACACACCTCCCAACCCCTCCCTTCCCTTCCTCCTCCAAGGCCTCCTCTGCATCCCATGCCAGCACCCATACATCTCCCCACCAATAAGATGGCCACCTCTCCCAAAAAGCAGTCCGCTCCTCCCAAACCCAAGACCAAATCCCCCAAATCCGACCCCACCCAAAGAAGATGTGATGAGAGTCCATGAGTGTGTGAGTTGTATTTGTAGATGTGATGGCTTGTTGTTGGTGTTGTGTGAGAGAATGTTGTGTACACGTCAGTATCCCTGACCCTAAGATAAGTACACGTGCGATTTTGTTTAGTGTTGCGGTGCAGTATGAGTGACCTGCCCAAAGGGAGCGTCTAGTGACTGTGCGTGTATCCTTCTTTGTGTATAATTCTAACCCAGGACACAATAACACTTGTACTGGGTGCCCATAGCGAGACCCCCATATCATGTGGACAACTGCGCAATGATCTATTGGTGCAGTTAATAACACAGGTAGGTGTGTGTAGTTACAGTCAGTTGCACCCATGGTGGCATTGATTTTAAACACATTCAATGATCACCAGCACCAGCTGGACATGGGTGATGGCCTCCATAGCGGCACCGGATGTGTAGGACTACCTGATCCTCTCTGACCTTCACTTCTGCCCCCCCCAGCGCCTTGAGACCCTAACAGGTGAATAGCTGCGCTCTACAAATGCATTGATTGATTGCAGGTGAGTGTCTCCCTTTATAGTCCCTGTATTTGCCTTCTGAGACTTGGTTGTTGAACTGCCACAGTCACATTGCGGAGTGCAAACTCATAATGTGTCCAACCGAAACACAGGCTCCAGTGTCCTGTTTGTGCAGCCTTGTGACCGTGGTGGTCTGTGCTGCTTAGTGGTGCCAGCGGGACCGCAGTGGTCTTTGCTTCATAGGCCAGCATGACTTGTAATCTGGTGGTCTGACCACCGGCCTGACCGTGGTTGGACCTCCACCATGGTGGTCCACAGACCGCTCGTCCACTCGTAATGCGGCCCTAAGACCTCCAAGGACCATAAGGAGCCCTTGAGTAGCTTTTCTCAGTGGTCTCAACCTCAGCTGCTCTCCAGGGTGACATTTGTCTGTCAGTGAAAAATCCTCCACATGCACATGCCCACCAGTTGCATTCCTGGGACATCAAGGGTGGTCAGTCGAAACCAGTGACAAATTCTCCTTTGGCACTTGAGAGCTATGCGAAGAAGTGTAGGTTTATGGGGTATGGAAGTTTTAACTGAGAAGCAGAGGTTATAACGACCCCTGTCTGCATGGGCCACAAAATACTTCTAGTTCTGTCAGGTGCAGTCCCATCAACCAGCGAGCCAGTCACTACATTTGAACTGCGTAGTAATACAGTTCATAGTTAGGAAACCACAAGCTACTTCCAGTTGAAGGACGCTTCAGCGTATATAGTGATACCCTTGTGTGGCCACCATGCAGTATCAGCTGTCTGATCAGGACATCAAGGGATCTGAACCAGGCCCCTGGCGCCCAAGTGAGGAGATTGACAAAATAATGCAGCATTCACTGAAGTATCACCATTTTAGTCAATGCTATGCGAGTCATGCTGAGAAGTTGCTATGTCCGCCAAATGGTCACACTGCTCCTTATCCCATGGTTGCCCTCCCTTACGTCAGCGTTAGTGTGGTACACCTTTACCACCAGATATGTGAGGGCTATGGGCTCCCAATGAATTGCAGCAAGCCACACAACCACCAGCGGCCTCTTTGAGCTGCACTGAGACAGTCAAAGTATATGATATCTGCCAGTTCACGTGGAGGCCCAAGACTTGCCCAACAACTTTCAAGAGGGCAGCAGTCCATGGGAACCCAGTTCTAGTGTCACTCAGGTAAATAAACATGCCATCAGTGTATAATGAGACCACATGTTCCGCCTCAGCCCTCCTGTCGCATTACACAAGTAAATGGCTCAATAGCTAGTGCGAAAAACATCAGAGGCAGGGGGCAACTCTTCCATATACCCCCAGCCAATCTCAACGGGTTAGGATATACATCCACTCATGTGCACTCGTGCCTCAGCATATAGTAGAATAGTAGAGCGTTCTGTTCATTCCAACCATCACCTAAAGACATTTTAGTCATGACCGAATGCAAGTAGTCCCACTGAATAGTATCAAAGGCCTTTTACATATCTATGTAAAGTACCAGTGCATCAGAGTACCAGTGCTTCAGCGAATCAAGCCTCATCTGTCACCTCCATAGCATGGAACAGGCGCTTAATGTTGTTTGAGGTGCAGCAGTTGGGGATAAAGCCATTTTGATCCTCATGTATGAGACTGTGTAGATGTGTTTGAAGCCTTTTGGCAAGGACCTTACTGGATATTTTGTAATCCAGATTTAACATCAATAACGTTTGATAAAATGCTGTGTCTGCCACATCACTGGTAGTTTAGGGATGGACACCATTAAGGCTTTTGTATCAAGGAGTCTACTGCGGAGTTGGGAGACCAACTGTGAGGCATAAATAAGATCAAATTCAGCCGGAAGGCTATCTATACTGAGCATTTTGCCACAAGCCATACGTTTTAATTGCTTCTCTAATCTCCCGTTCTGATGTGGGAGAATCTAGCGCTTCTTGCTCACCCGCGATAAGCTGCAGCAAGGTCACTCTACTGAGAAAGAGATCTAGCTCCTCTGTAGGTGAAGGTACCCCAGGTTCATACAAGGTCCTGCAGTGAGCTGTGAAGACTTCTTTTAAATCTGTTTGGGAGTATACTATTTCTCCAGTTGACCTTACTACCTTGTGTAATAGAAGACCCCTAATCCTCACGGCGGATCAGCAATACCAGTGTCCAGCCCACTTGGCCGCCCTCAGCATGTTCAGTAGTTAGATAGTCTTGCCTCCTATGGAATAGAGTTTTCCTAACACTACTGAGTGTCACACCTGCACTTCTCAAAAGTCAATTTGAGCCGCAGTGTGCCTTGGAATCTAATTTTCCAGATGCCAGATATCATCCTCCATGGCAGCGAGGTCTGTTTGAAGTGAGCGATCCACCCCAATAGACTGACAAAAGCAGTGCCCTCTAATGACCACTTCAAATGTGTCCCACTTAACATTGGTGTGATAGGCAGTGTGAGCATTTGTATTAAGGAAAGTAGCTATCAGATTGAAAAGGGGTTCCCAAAAGGTTGGTTATTAGAGATAACTAGGTGAGTCCTCAAGTGGGAATGGGTCCCATGCACTCGCCCCTGTGAAATTCCACCTTAAGTGGGATATGATCTGGTAACATGTGACTGAAACACTAATACCGGATGGCCCTGGCCACAAGACCCACCAAGCCCACCACATTGAGTCTGAAATGCATATTGTGCACCAGGGAGTAGAAGGACAACTTCCTCTGATCCAGGTTCTGATCCTGTCATTTTCATGAGCATCCAGTGATCCAGGCAGTCCCGAAAACCCTGTACCAGTCTTATTACTAGAGTATCAGCCAGTGGGGGAACAGATCTGTCCAGGTTTATGTTTGCCACACAATTATATAGTCACCCCTCCAAGAGTATAGGGAGGTGTGGTTCATGCAAGAGGTTTCTAGAAAAGCTAGTCAGAAACGTCAACTGCCCTACAGTCAGAGTATAAATGCTGCCAATGAGCAGACAAATCCCATTAAGTCTTCTCACTAGAATAACATACCGGATGTCATCATCAATTAATGTATTCTCTAATTTGAGGGGATTCCCAGCCAGATCAAAATCAGTGCCCCCGTGGAGAACACTGAGGGCCATATTTATACTTTTCGACGCACAACTGCGCCAACGCAGTTGTGCGTCAAAAAATGTAACGCCGGCTAACGCCATTCTGAAGCGCCATGCGGGCGCCGTATTTATTCAATGACGTTAGCCGGCGTTGGCCGCCGGAGCTGCCTGGTGTGCGTCAAAAAAAATGACTTACACCAGGCAGCGCCGGCGTAGGGGAATATGGAGCTTGGGCATCAAAAAATGGGGCAAGTCAGGCTGAGGCAATATTTTCGCCTCAACCCGAATTGCGCCGTTTTTTTTTACTCCCAACCCCCATTGAAATGACTCCTGTCTTAGCAAAGACAGGAGTCATGTCCCCTTGCCCAATGGCCATGCCCAGGGGACTTATGTCCCCTGGGCATGGTCATTGGGCATAGTGGCATGTAGGGGGGCACAAATCAGGCCCCCCTATGCCACAAAAAAAAAAAAAAATACTTACCTGAACTTACCTTAACTTCCCTGGGATGGGTCCCTCCATCCTTGGGCGTCCTCCTGGGGTGGGCAAGGGTGGCAGGGGGTGTCCCTGGGGGCATGGTAGGGCACCTCTGGGCTCCTTCTGAGCCCACAGGTCCCTTAACGCCTGCCCTGAGCAGGCGTTAAAAAATGACGCAAACGTGGCTGGACGTCATTTTTTTTGACCCGCCCACTCCCGGGCGTCATTTTTGCCCGGGAGTACAAATACGACACACATGCCTCGGAGTCATTTTTTAGTAGGGAACGCCTACCTTGCATATCATTAACGCAAGGAAGGTGTCCACGCTAAAAAATGACGCAAACTCCATGAACTTTGACGCTAGACGCGTCTAACGCCAGAGTATAAATATGGAGTTCATTTTGCGTCAGATTTGCGTAAAAAAAAACGACGCAAATCCGGCGCAAACAGAGTATAAATATGGCCCTGAGTACCTAGTTGTGAATGTCAAACCCCTCCAGCATTTCTGCAGCTTAGGTATCACTGTCCTTGTCAAGAATGTCTCCTAAAGAAGAGCAATATACATTCCCCTGTGCTTTAAGTATGATAAGACTTTATACCGTTTACCAATAGGCCCTAGCCTTTCGACATACCAGGTCAAAAGAGAATATTGAATTAGAGCTTCTATTGCAGGTGATGTATAGTGTGCCCCCACTCTCACCAGTGCTTCCTACAACACCCCCCATCCCTTGCCTACTGAGGACAACCACAGGGCAGGTACATTCCAATGCTGGGTAGTGACAACAAAACAGACCCCAGCTTCCCCTCCCCAGGTCAGGGTAGCAACAATCCCTGGCTTGAACAAAGATTCAAACCAAACTGTAGGACCAAACCCTCCACACTATGATGCTGTGTGTGTATTTTCCTGTGAAGGGGTAGGTGCACTAGCATCCAAACTGAAAGCCATCCTACCCTGACTCCTTCACACGAGGAGATTATCAGAGCTCTCTCTGTATAAGTTCGACCACCCAGGCTTAAGGGCAGCATCATCTCTAGCATCTTTGCAGCCCAATCAATCTACTCGGTAGGGACGGTGTATCACATGCCCAAGCCTCTTCCCAGCTCCTCAGCAAGGAGCACTCATAGGCACTCCTGAAGTCTCAAAGGATAATTGAAATTTAACAATTGTCCGCTGACCTAGGCATCAACAGTGGCCCAGTAGTAAGGTCTTCTGGAAGAGTCTTGAAGTCGACACTTTTGGAGTATGAGTGTGAGCATGAGCCCTTAGGGAGCTGCCTTGGTGAGTTGTGTAGTGAAGACTCTGCATCAATTGCTGCTGCTCTCTTCCTTTCCACCTGTCTCCTCATTAGGCACACTTTGCCTGCATGCTCCGCATACCCCTGGTGCCACCACTTTGGTCTCGATTTCCGAGGTTTCTAATCCGTATATGTGCCACTTTTATAGGCCTCTAGTCAGTCCCAAGCCACCGGCGAGCCATTAAAATAAATGTGTGACCATCATGAATATTTTTGAGGTGGGCAGATTACATGATCGTGTAGTGGATACTTGCATCTCTCAGTTCCTTCTCAACGGCTAGAAAAGATGTTCTCTGTTGCTGAACTGCCAATGTATAGTCTGGGAAAATAGCCACTTCAGCATTCTCAAGGAGAAATTGCAGTCTCTTGAGCTTTCTGCAGGATCACATCTCTATCTTTATAATGTAACAGGTGGGCAACCAACAGTCTAGACAGTGCCCCGGTTGGAGGCAGTTTTGCAGGGACACTGCCTGCTCCAAAGCAAAGAATTGCAACAGACTCTCAGGAGCAACCGCTATGGTCAGCTATGTATCAAGAAATTTAATCGTGTTGAGTCCTTCTGCTTTCTCTGGTAGACCCACAATTCGGACATTATCCAATAGGTGGGCTCGACCAAGTAGAGCAGCCACCATCTCCTGATGTCCTAAAACCATAAGTTCCACTCCCTTGTGTGCTTCTGGGGTTTCACTCGACCCTTTCAGCCAACTTACGCTGGTCATCTTGAAGGATCCCTAGGTCAACAGATAGCTTGCTAATTTTGCTTTCTAGCTCCTTGCTTGATGTATTCACAGCATTTAGGATCAAATCCAGTTTGTCTGGAGAAGGTGGAATGTGACCAGCATCTTCCACCTGTGTGTTATTATCAGTCCCAATTCGATCTCCTGTACCTCAGGAGCTCTTTGTTTGCCCCATAATGTGCAGTCTCTCTTCAACTAATTGCAACCGCCAAGCTCCCTCCAGCCAACTGGGGAACCTTTGCAAGAGTAGGGCCATGCAACAATCACCAGTCTTATAGGCCTAGCTGGACATACTCTGGATCACACCCCTCACTGAAAGTTCAGCTACCAAATGTAAGCCCTTAGTGTGGGTAATGGTCATCCAGATCACCTGAGGTCCAACAGCAACCGTGAGTGACAATAGTGTCTTCGCTCTACATGTATCTTTCCAGATACACAATGTTGTCCACTGCCTAGGCTAGAGCAAGCCAAGAGTCCTTTTATGGGCACTCCACTCTTAGCTGTCGTCGCCACCCCCCCCCCCCCCCCCAGATCTCAGCCCTTTCAGCACTGAGGAACCCAATTCAACAGGTTAGACAGCTGCACACTGAGAGCAGTGACTGCCAAGTAAAGAAATCAGGGCCCAGTCTGCTGTCAAGAGAAAATGTTCCAGCACCGCAGTTCAGTTGGGCCTATCATGTCCATTCTTGCAGCACTTCAGGGCCCATTCCAGTGTTTCTCCCAGGGAGTGGGGAATTAGAGGCAGTAGGCACTGGCCTCAGTGGGAGACAGCAGACTGGCCCCACCTTTGCTGGGGCTATGCACCCCAGTCAGGCAGCCTCCAATGCCCAATCCCCTTTCCCTGGTTCCCTGGTAGAGGAGGGAGGGCTTGGGACCCAACCTTAGGGGGCACAAGCACAAACAGTTTAGGTATCTCTGCCGTAGTCAAGTGTGTCACCCGAAGGAGAGCAATATCACTCCCCTGTGCTTTAAGTATGCTAAGACTTTATACCTTTTACCAACAGACCCTAGCCATCGGAAATTCCAAGTCATGAGAGAATATTGAATTAGAGTTTCCATTTCAAGTGATTTCCTGAATTATTATCAAAACCGACATTTGGTCTCATTATAAAGCAGAAAACAGCTAGGAGAGCTCATTTTAGTCCTCTAGTACCCTATCTGAATACTATATTTCGGAAGTCGGTCCCCATATATCCTTAAACTTACGAACTGCACCTATTCGTTGCACATAAAGTTTTTCCTTGGAGCGCACCAATTTCATCTTTGCCTCCCAAGCCATATATGATAGAGGAATAGGTGATTTCCTGGCTTGCAAAATTAGAGATTTGGCAATCAGTGATGCTATAAATAAAATCTGTTTCGCCCGAATAGTTAACTCAGAGTGCCACAAGGTGCCAAGCAGGGCTCCCATAGCATCAGGAATGAGTACAAACCGTACCTCCGAGCTAATCCACTAAAAAGGTCTAACCCAAAACTCTATAAGCTGAAGACGAGTAAAGCACAGATAAAGGCAGTCCTCCTGGGTATTATTGCATCGCGGACAGAGACCTGAAGTGGCAGGGTATGCTTTTTTTATTTGTGCTGGAGTGAAATATAGCATAAATTTTGAAAAGAGAGCCATTCTCTTGAAATCTGCCACCCTTATTGCCTTATTAGATATACTAGTGAGGTTCTTCCATGATTGAAGGACCTATTTGCACTCGGTGGTGTTTTCGATCTTTGCCAGAAAGCGAGGAACTACTAGTGATGCTCACTGGGAGCTTAGGATCCCCTTCTGGTTCCTGTAAAACGCCTGAGAAATTAGAGGAGAAGATAAATCAACTAAAGGGATGTGTGGAAGCAATATCTGAAGATAGGAAAATCTTAGAATATCCGGAATTGGTACTCCACCATAGCACTGTGCCCAGGTCTTAATTTGGCTACCAGTTAAAAAAATCAGAACATCTAGTAAACCCCTGTTTTGTCCATTGATTAGGATGGGATAGAATCAGATTTAGCCCCATCATCCCTGAGTCGGCCAGCGACATTGCTGGATGAAAACTGGGAACTTAATATTTCTCTAGAAATTGTAGAAGCCTAGCGGAGATTAAAGTAGGAACTTTGTAGCTAGTATGTTTGGGCTGTCGCAGAAACTTAAGAAATGGTGCTGGCTGACAGCTATTCCCTGCTAGCATAGATTTCAAATAAAAGTTGAGTTTGGGGGATGAAGCTGCTCTAGTACCCCAGTCCATGAGAGCAGCTTCATAATACCTCCTAAAATCTGGTAGGGATAGTCCTCCATCTTTGACAGAGAAGGATAATATATCAGGACCCCAGTGCTCATAAAGTATGCCCTGTATGTGTTCCCTGTGTGGTGCCTAACTGTATCACGGAGGCTCTGCTAACCAGAACCTCAGTGTTTATGCTCTCTCTGCTTTAAAAATTGTCACTGCAGGCTAGTGACTAATTTTACCAATTCTGATTGGCACACTGGAACACCCTTATGATTCCCTAGTATATGGTACCTAGGTACCCAGGGTATTGGGGTCCCAGGAGATCCCTGGGGGCTGCAGCATTTCTTTGCCACCCATAGGGAGCTCAGACAGTTCTTACACAGGACTGCCAATGCAGCCTGAGTGAAATAACATCCACATTATTTCACAGCCATTTTACACTGCACTTAAGTAACTTATAAGTCACCTTTATGTCTAACCCTCACTTAGTGAAGGTTAGGTGCAAAGTTACTCAGTGTGAGGGCACCCTGGCACTAGCCAAGGTACCCTCACATCATTCAGGGCAAATTCCCCAGAATTTGTGAGTGCGGGGACACCATTACACGCGTGAACTACATATAGGTCAATACCTATGTGTAGCTTCACAATGGTAACTCTGAACATGGCCATGTAACATGTCTAGGATCATGGAATTGTCACCCCAATACCATTCTGGTATTGGGGTGACAATTCCATGCATCCCCGGGGCTCCCGCATAGAGCCCTGGTGCTGCCAAACTAGCCAGGCTAGTGACTAATTTTACCAATTCTGATTGGCACACTGGAACACTCTTATAATTCCCTAGTATATGGTACCTAGGTACCCAGGGTATTGGGGTCCCAGGAGATCCCTGGGGGCTGCAGCATTTCTTTGCCACCCATAGGGAGCTCAGACAGTTCTTACACAGGACTGCCAATGCAGCCTGAGTGAAATAACATCCACATTATTTCACAGCCATTTTACACTGCACTTAAGTAACTTATAAGTCACCTTTATGTCTAACCCTCACTTAGTGAAGGTTAGGTGCAAAGTTACTCAGTGTGAGGGCACCCTGGCACTAGCCAAGGTACCCTCACATCATTCAGGGCAAATTCCCCAGAATTTGTGAGTGCGGGGATACCATTGCACGCGTGAACTACATATAGGTCAATACCTATGTGTAGCTTCACAATGGTAACTCTGAACATGGCCATGTAACATGTCTAGGATCATGGAATTGTCACCCCAATACCATTCTGGTATTGGGGTGACAATTCCATGCATCCCCGGGGCTCCCGCATAGAGCCCTGGTGCTGCCAAACTAACTCTCTGCGGTTTTCTCTGCAGCTACCGCTGCTGCCAACCCTCAGACAGGTTTCTGCCCCCCTGGGGCCTGGGCAGCCCAGTCCCAGGAAGGCAGAACAAAGGATTTCCTCTGAGAGAGGGTGTTACACCCTCTCCCTTTGGAAATAGGTGTTAAGGGCCTGAGAGAAGTAGCCTCTCCGGGCCTCTGGAAATGCTTTGAAGGGCACAGATGGTGCCCTCCTTGCATAAGCCAGTCTACAACAGTTCAGGGATCCCCCAGCCCTGCTCTGGCGTGAAACTGGACAAAGGAAAGGGGAATGACCACTCCCCTGACCAGCACCTCCCCAGGGTAGGTGCCCAGAGCTCCTCCAGTGTGTCCCAGACCTCTGCCATCTTGAATGCAGAGGTGTGAGGGCAAAATGGAGACCTCTGAGTGACCAGTGCCAGCAGTGATGTCAGAGACCCCCCCCTGATAGGTGCTTACCTCTCTCTGTAGCCTATCCTCCTCTGAGGGCTATTTAGGGTCTCTCCTGTGGGCTTCTCATCAGATAACGAATGCAAGAGCTCACCAGATTTCCCCTGCACTTCCCTCTTTGACTTCTGCCAAGGATCGACCACTGACTGCTCCAGGACTCCTGCAAAACCGCAACAAAGTAGCAAGAAGACTACCAGCAACATTGTAGCGCCTCAACCTGCCGGCTTTCTCGACTGTTTCCTGGTGGTGCATGCTCTGAGGGCTGTCTGCCTTCACCCTGCACTAGAAGCCAAGAAGAAATCTCATGTGGGTCCATGGAATTTTCCCCCTGCTAACGCAGGCACCAAAATTCTGCATCACCGGTCCTCTGGGTCCCTCTCATCTTGACGAGCATGGTCCCTGGAACACAGGAGCTGGGTCCAAGTGTCCCCGACAGTCCAGTGGCCCTTCTGTCCAAATTTGGTGTAGTTAAGTCCTTGCCTCCCCACGCCAGACAGTACTCCTGTGTACTGCGTGAACTGTAGGTGCTAGGGCTCCTGTGCACTTTTGCAAGATTTTGCACTCCGTCCTGTATTGCCCAACTCGCTGAGCTGGACTCCGATTTCGTGGGACCCTCTTTTGTTGTGCTGAGACGACTGTCGTGCTCAGATCTTCTGAACGCCTGTTCAGGTGCTTCTGAGGGTGCTGCCTGCTTCTGCGTGCGCATTCTCTATTGCTGAGCGCCCCCTCTGTCTCCTCTTCCAAGGGGCGACTGGTCCTTCCTGGGCCCTGGCAGCACCCAAAACCTTCAACCGCGACTCTTGCAGCTAGCAAGACTTGTTTGTGGTCTTTCTGCATGAAAACAACTCTGCATCCTCCAGCATGGCATGGGACATCTTCTGGCCAAAGTAGAAGTTCCTGGCACCTTTCATTGTTGCAGAATCTTCGGCTTCTTCCACCTAGAGGCAGCCCTTTTGCACCTTCATCCGGGGTTTATTGGGTTCCTGCCCCCCTGGACACTTACGTGAATATTGGACTTGGTCGTCTTCCTTTGCAGGTCCTCAGGTCCAGGAATCCATCTTCAGTGCTGTGCAGTCAGTTGTTGTCTTTGCAGAATCCCCTATCTCGACTTTACTGTCTTTCTGGGGTAGTAGAGTAACTTTACTCCTACTTTTCAGGGTCTTGGGGTGGGGTATCTTGGACACCCATAGTGTTTTCTTACACTCCCAGCGACCCTCTACACACTACACTAGGCCTGGGGTACATTCGTGGTTCACATTCCACTTTTGGAGTACATGGTTTGTGTTGCCCCTGGGCCTATTTTCTCCTATTGCATTCTATTGTGTCCTACATTGTTTGCACTACTTTTCTAAGTGTTTTACTAACCTGATTTTGGTCTGTGTGTATATTGTGTGTATTTTACTTAACTCCTAAGGGAGTAAATCCTCTGAGATACTTTTGGCATATTGTCACTAAAATAAAGTACTTTTATTTTTAGTAACTCTGAGTATTGTGTTTTTTTATGATATAGTGCTATATAATTTAAGTGGTATAGTAGGAGCTTTGCATGTCTCTTAGTTCAGCCTAAGCTGCTCTCCTATAGCTACCTCTATTAGCCTAAGCTGCTAGAACACTACTAATCTACTAATAAGGGCTAACTGGACCTGGCACAAGGTGTAAGTACCATAAGGTACCCACTATAAGCCAGGCCAGCCTCCTACACATCCTTCATCTGCCAAAAGAGATTTGTCGAAGCTCCAGCATGGAAGAGTGCGCATGACACCAGGCAAGTTAACATTAACCTGAGGCACTGAGTGATTTGAGAAACGATTGGCACGAATAGAAGTGCCACTTCTTGTGAGAATAAACAAAATTGGTATGAAGTCAATTCTAGAAGCTGTTTTATATTTTTTTGAAAAACAATTAAATTCATAATCCTGAGGGTGGTCGGTCCTCCATGCATCTACTAACGCTAAATCAGAGATAATCTTACCCAGCCACTGGGAGAATCTAGGTTTATTCTGCTTTTTGTTCTTGCGAGAGGTGTCCATCTGAGTATCTGTAATAACATTAAAGTCTCCACCAATAATGAACAGGCCAGGAAGTGTGCTCAAAATCTTGTAAAGACCCTGAAGGGGGCTTGGATCATCTTCTATTGAACCGTGGAAACTCACAAAACGAATGTGATCATTTGAGATAAGAGTACTAATTACCACCCATTGTGCCTGCGGGTCCCAATGGATCTGATACACCTTCCCAGAAAATTCTGGAAACACCAATATGGCCACCCCTTGAACCGCAGCATTAGCCGATGCATAGTATGCATGTGCAATAAATTTAGGTAGTTTTGGCTGGTTACCATGACATTTTAAATGCATCTCTAGAAAAATCTGCGATTGTGAAGCCCTAATCCAGTTGAGTTTAGCAGCAAACTTTACATGATTATTGGTGACATTTAATTCACTCCCAAGCACCCCTATACCAGATGATATGATCATGTAACGAAGTCATAGTCGAACCACAACCAAGCTCTCTGTATTTTTTTGTTATCTTCTCTTTTTCCCCACCCTAGTGAATAGACCCCCCACCAGAAGGAGGATCTATTTCTGTGTTGAGCAATCGGACCAGCGATTCTCAGACAACTTTGGCTAGTCCAGCAACACCCATTACCCTCCTCCTCCCCTCACCAACTAGTGCCCAACAGCTCAAAGATAAACCTGCATATCCTCTGTTTTCTACTACTAGCAGTAACATTAAGGGGTTATCAAAGGAAATTGAAAGAGAAAAAATGAAAGAGAGAGGGCAAGCGAGAGCAACCTCTTCGACAAAGAAAATTTACCTGGCAGTCAACTACTTCCCACTATGGCATCAAATCTATTATCAGAAGGCTCTTGTCAGGTAACACTTAATGAAAATATCCTCCCACAGACTCTCTGCTCCTTTCCACTTACCCAAGTTCCATTCAACTCTGTTGGTGGGTTAACTAATGTTTCTTCAATGAAGGATCTGATGGGTCAGATTTTGGAGTAGATCCGGGCGATAAAAGTATCTCAGGAGGGGGCTCTTAGGGAAACCAAGGATCAGCTTAGCCATTTAAATGCCCATTTAATCCATCTTCTACACAGGTATCCCAAGCGGAGCAGAGGGTTTCAGATCTGGAGGATGCTAAAAATCAACAGGAGTCTGTAACATCCCAGATTCAATCAGAACTCAAGGAACTACAATTTAAGCTTGATGAGATGAAGAACAGATCTCAGCGCTCGAATCTCAGGTTCATAGGTCTTCCTGAAGAGATTGAATCATCTTCATCACTGACCAAGGTAGTCTCGGACCTCATCTATAAATGTATCCTTCCAGAAAACGCCAGAACTGAAGAGGATCTCTTGATTATGAGGGCACACAGGGTCCCTTCTATGCGGGCTGTGAGCTCAAAATACCCTTGCACCATGCTGGTCAATTTTGGAGACTACAGGATCAAGGAACAAATTCTATCTTAAGCTATGAGAACGAGAAACTTTAATTCTGTTGATAACTTTAGCTTCTCTGTGTTTTCTGATATGTCTATTGCGGCTGTCCTCCGGCATCATGAATTTGTTGGTCTTTTAGATGATTTTAAGAGATTAGGGGCTCCAGCTGTCCTTGTGCAACTAGCTAAACTCAAGGTGATTCATAAAAGACAGGCCCATATTTTTCAGGATGTACAGGATGCAAAGAACTTCCTCAAATTGTTAAAACAAGCAATGGTATGGTATTGGAAAAAGTGTATTATTAGGGAGAAATAAACTTGCGTGCACTATGTGACTGTTCATTATTTTTGCCCTGCTGCATTGCTGTTCTTCCTGAGTTCAAGGCTCTAGGAGTGCCATGTCAGTGTACTCTCTTTTGGTTTAGGGGCCACCCATGGCTGGGGGGAGGTTCACAGATTGGTGAGGCCATGACAGGTGGGGCCCTCAGGTGAAAGGGGGGATATCTTCCACCTCAATGTACTTGTTGCCATCTTACCATTTTTTGTGCTGCTGTTTCAGAGTAGGTGTGGAGGAGATGCCATACATGTGGTGATGACAGCATTCATGAATGCAGAAATATATGTTTACAATTCTGTATTAGTATGCTACTAGTAACAGGCTTAACACAAATTTGGGGAAGCAAAATTAACTTTATTGGTTATTGCTTCTTTTGCTATCAAGAGCTTGAGACTGAAGTCACTTCTTTTTTTGCCCTCTGTACATAAAATATAGGAACAAGTATATGATTCCATGTCTGAGGAACGTAGGGGTTAGGCACTCTGAGATAGCACTTGGATTAGTTAATTCTGTAACAGGGCAAATAGTAATTTTTGCTACCTCTAAGTACCTAGTGATCAAATATAATATGATGGTGACATTGGTTTTACTCTTTTTTGTGTTTTCTTAAATCCCTCATTGTATTCTTATTGGCTACATTACTTTATGGATGCTCTATGTGTGGTATTTATTTAAAATATATTTTATGGAACATGACCCCTAAATAAATTGTAATTGAATTGAAATGTGAGCCACTAGTAGCAGCATGAGAATGATTAGATGGTTTCTAGAATACGTATGCTTATATTTCCTCACCTTTTGAATGAGCCAACGCCTATAGATGATTTTAGCTATTTTTTCTTTCTGCAGTGGAGAAAATGTGTATATGTTTATATGCTTTCATAGAATAAGTGTGTGGATTCCAAGACCCTGATAACTAGGATGGAGGTAGTATGATGGTCCATCTTTGATGACGGTTTATGTCAATGGATTAAACCTAGCACATGATACCAGGAATCTTGGCTTGCTTATCTACAAGCTAGTACCAAAACAGATATGCTACAAGAGGGGACAAGACAGTTATTTAAAATAGGAAACCAATTCCACAATGAATGTATGCCAGTCTAAAACCATCTTTTCTTAGTGCAGGCTTTCCAGATTCAATAAGTTGAAGGCTTATTACAAGCATTGGGTCCGTGATTTATTTATAATACATGGGAGACTGCAATCTATGTATAATAGCATGTCTGTAATTTCCTGAGTACAGACACTAGGGGTCATTACAACATTGGCGGTAAAAGCCGCTTACCGCCGTGCAGAAGACCGCCAATACACCGCCGCGGCCGCGGAATTCCGCCACAGCTATTATGACCCACAGCACGGAATCCGCCGAAATTCAGACACCCACACAAGTCCGCCACAACAAAGGTCAGTGATAAACTGGCAAAAACAATTCCTCCACCGTCACGCCAAGAGAAACACGCCCATGCTATCACGACACACGAATCCACGCGGCGGTCTTTCAACCGCGGTATTCCATTGGCGGTACACACCACCGCGCTCAAAATACACACACATCTCCAAAAGACCACCACATTGGACAATTCAAAATACACACACCTAATACACATACAAACACCACTCCCACACACCCAACACAATATAAAACACACACACACATCACCCTCAAACCCCTACGACCCAAAATCAGAGACAAAGGAGACAGACAGAGACCACAGCAATAGACAACCCCACCACACAGAGGCACACAACACCACCACCCATACAACATCCACGCTCAAAACACCCCACACCACCACACATCACCACACTCATCAACACATACACCACCCCACACATCACCTACACCACCCCATGTCACGCCATAGACACCCCAGGTTTTCTGAGGAGGAGCTCAGGGTCATGGTGGAGGAAATCGTATGGGTAGAGCCACAGCTATTTGGATCACAGGTGCAGCACACCTCCATAGCCAGGAAGATGTAGCTATGGCGATGAATCGTCAACAGGGTCAACGCTGTGGGACAGCATCCAAGAAATCGAGAGGACATCAGGAAGAGGTGGAACGACCTACGGGGGAAGGTGCGTTCAATGGTCTTCAGGCATAACATCGCAATTCAGCGGACTGGCGGCGGACCCCCAACTCCTCCCCACAACTAACAACATGGGAGGAGCAGGTCTTGACCATCATGCATCCAGAGGGCCTCGTAGGAGTCGGTGGAGGAATGGACACTGGTAAGTCAAATCTTAACTATCATATCCCCCACCCTACCTGCATGCTATCACACACCCCCACCCTCACCCCCTCCCCTATCACTCCAAATCCTCACTAATGTACTAATAACACAAACCACGCATTCCAACACCAAGCCCTGCATGACACAACTAAGCATGGACACCCATCACTAAAGCATGCTCACTGCACATACCCATAACATCCCCCCAACCATCATCACACAAGCCCCCACACAGGAATGCTTGCACTGGGGTACACGCACACCCACCCATTGCACACCATGACACACACACATGCAATGATCATGCTGTTTTACCCCTGCAGGACCACTACGTAACGTCACCACACAGGAGGGTCCAGACATCTCCACTCCACTCACAGAAGAGGGCCACAGTTACGACAGCAGCTCTGGCCAACTGGATCCAGATGACCAGCCCGGACCATCGTGGGCCTCGGGACAGTCAGTTCCCCTTGCACAGACACAGCCCAACACTGACCTTCCACCCTCTGGTAACACCAGCACAGCACCCACCCAGCGGGCCCATACCTCCGTACCCAGGACACGTCAATCAGCTGTGTGTCCACCACTACATGGAACCCAGGATAACCCACCACCCCAACTACAACAGGGACCTGGGGGCAGTGGTAGTGGGCACATGGTCCAGGGGACGGAGGAACAGGAACACAGGGGAATTGGGAGGGCTGCTGCGCGACAGGGGGCGGACAGGCCAAGGGAACCCACTCTCCACGAGGCCCTCTCCTCCATCATGGGAGCATACCACCACTCCCAGGAGACTATGGGTACGGTCCTGGCCAAGTTTCAGGAGACCCAGCGCATGCAGGACGAACAGTATTTGGGGTTCAGGGAGGAGCTCAGAACCATCAGCTCCGCCCTGGGCACCATCGTAGGGGTGCTGAAGGACATACAAAAGATCATGAGGGACACCGTGGCACTCCAAGGGGCCCCTGACACTAGCCTGGACCATGAACTGCCCACCACCTCCGCCGGCGCTAGTGGACAGGACGCCCCGCCACAAGACCACTACACCAGCACCCCACCCCCTGCAGACGGAGAACCACCCGAAAGCGGTCCCTGAGATCCAGGAATAGGACAGAGCAAGATGGCAAGACCCCCGCCAGGAAATGAGACCACCCTGATTGTCATCCCGCTGTCCCACTTTGTTACCCTGTCCAGATGGGAACTGCCCCAGCTCCACTTCCTATGCCCATATAGGCAGTGCACCTGTGAGACTAATTGACTGGACTCTGCCATGGACATTCCTCCACCATCACCCATCACCATTTTACCACCCCCTTCAATAATTAGCACTTCAATAAACACCCTTGAACCAAAAAACAATCTGGAGTCAGTCTGTGATGTTTTAATTGTGTATTAGCAATGACAGTGACAAAATCCGTTTTCAAATGTAATGCCTACATACCTATGTCACACATCACAAGTCCATGAAGGATGCAAGCAGATGACACACGTTGGTAACCCCACCTGTGAAACTGTAATGGAAATGTACAACTCAGTTACCAAGTACTGCTTCTAATTGACAGACAGGATAGAGGTAGAAGTGTGAAAGTGAATGTAATAGTAAACAAATTGTTCTCACCTGTGTGTCACTGGAAATATTGCTGTATGACTGACTCCGTGTTGTCTATGTCTTCTTCCTCAGCTTCCTCCTCATCACTGTCCACAGGCTCCACAGCTGCCACAACACCATCATCTGGACCATCCTCCTGCAGAAAAGGCACCTGGCGTCGCAAAGCAAGATTGTGAAGCATTGAGCAGGCGATGATGATCTGGCACACCTTCCTTGGTGAGTAGAATAGGGAACCACCTGTCATATGGAGGCCCCTAAACCTGGCCTTCAGAAGGCCGAAGGTGCGTTCGATCACCCTCCTAGTCCGCCCATGGGCATCATTGTAGCGTTCCTCTGCCCTGGTCCTGGGATTCCTCACTGGGGTCAGTAGCCATGACAGGTTGAGGTAACCAGAGTCCTCTAATAGCCACACACGGTGCCTCTGGAGTTGACCCATCACATACGGGATGCTGCTATTCCGCAGGATGTAGGCATCATGCACAGAGCCAGGGAATATAGCATTTACCTGGGAGATGTACTGGTCTGCCAAACATACCATCTGTACATTCTTCGAATGATAACTCTTCCGGTTCCTGTACACCTGTTCACTCCTGCGGGGGTGACCAGGGCTACATGGGTGCCATCAATAGCACCTATGATGTTGGGGATATGTCCCAGGGCATAGAAGTCACCTTTTACTGTAGCCAAATCCTCCACCTGAGGAAAAACGATGTAGCTCCTCACGTGTTTCAGCAGGGCAGACAACACTCTGGACGACACGTTTGAAAACATAGGATGGGACATCCCTGATGCTATGGCCACTGTTGTTTGAAATGACCCATTTGCAAGGAAATGGAGCACTGATAGCACCTGCACTTCAGGGGGGATTCCTGTGAGATGGCGGATTGGTGAGATCAGGTCTGGCTCCAACTGGGTACACAGTTCCTGGATTGTGGCACGGTCAAACCTGTAGGTGATGATCAAATGTCGCTCCTCCATTGTCAACAGGTCCACCAGCGGTCAGTACACCAGAGGATTCCGCCATCTCCTTAAATGTCCCAGCTGACGGTGCCTAAGAAGGACAACAGTGACCACAGAGTAATCAAATTCTCAGGTATGTACCCACAGCTACACAGAACACAACACCAAATACAAAACTCTTCCTGAATGTGTGTTGAGCGTAGGCCTAGGTATGTGTGACACAGTAGTAAATGAAGCCATGTGGGCCCCTGAAATGGCGGCTGCCTGACCTCTAAACTGGGACAATGGGATGTCAGGTATCTGTTCTGGCTTTGTACACCATCGTGGTAGGCGGTCATAGACCACAGCGCAATGCTGCATTGGTTAACATTGGACCCTAGGGGTCCCAGGAGCCAATGATGAAGTGTGCCGGCGGTGATGATACGCACCGCCGCGGACGTCACCGCTGCGGACGTGACTGCCATTTTCTACCTGTTCAATCACTCGATACCTGATCTTCGACAGGAGAGGACCTACACTGCAAGTGCTGCCGTGACCTCGGTCTGGAAGAGACAATGGCTGCTGCGTCTGGGGAAAGGGCCCCTGCCTTCACTGCTCAGGAGTTGGAGAAGCTCGTGGGCGGGGTCCTCCCCCAGTACACGCTACTCTACGGTCCTCCAGACCAACAGGTAAGTACACAGGGAGCATGTTGTATGGGCTATGCTGGGTGGAGAGGGCTGGATGTGAGTAGGAAGGGGGCACAGTTCTGCCACCATGAAGGAGTGTGAATGCATGTGCCACATGGCAAGGGTAGGGATGGGGGCCACTCACTTCGACGGTGCAGTTGGTAATGACTTCTCTTCTTCCCCTGTACATGTCATGTAGGTCAGCGCCCACCAGAAGAAGGACATTTGGCGTGCCATCGCCAAGGACGTCTGGACCCTGGGGGTCCACCAGAGACGGGGCACCCACTGCCGGAAAAGATGGGAGGACATTCGCCGCTGGAGCAAGAAGACGGCGGAGGCTCAGCTGGGGATGGCCTCCCAACGTGGGAGGGGTGCCCGTCGCACCATGACCCCCCTTATGTTCCGGATCCTGGTGGTGGCCTACCCTGAGTTGGATGGGCGCTTGAGGGCATCACAGCAGACACAAGGGGGTGAGTACACTCTCATTCTGCGGACTTTGCGCGCAGTGGAGGTGTCTGGGTGGGGGAGGAGGGTTGTGGGTTTCCCTAGGCCAGGGCGAGTTACGTAGGCTAGGCCCCTTCGTAAGGCATGGCCCTGTGGCCCCCCACCCCACCTCTGTAGAGTGCCAAGTACAGGTATACATGCCCCTCTGTCATCTATGTGGACAGATGACACTCATAGCCATGTAGGCCATATCCCAGGAATTGCATCTGTAGAGGCCAAGAGCACGGCGTAGTGCAGGGGGCTGCTGTGTCTGTATTGTCCGCCAACGGTAGCGGTAAGCCATGCACTCAACCTGTCTTTCTTCTGTCATCCCCCACCCTTTTTGTGCTCTCCCTGTTCTTTTGTGCATCAGCATCATCAGGCGGAGGTACAGTGGCACCGGAGCACGAGGGAGCTGCATCCCACATGGCCATGGAGCGCCACACCACAGACTCTGAATACACCAGAGGGACGGAGGGCGAGGGGAGCTTCACGCCGGTCACCGGATCAGCAAACAGCGAGATGGACTCCTCTGCCGATGGGAGCTCCCTTGTGGTGGTGGCAACATCTGTGCCCCCCACTTCTACAGGTACAGCCGCCACCCCCCCTTCCAGCACCGCCCTCCCAGCAGCCCCTCAGCCTTCGCTCCGTGCCCGCTCACCCAGGAGGGTGGGCATCACCTTCGCCCCAGGCACCTCAGCCCCTGCCCCTGTCACCCCTGCTGCCCTCAGTGAGGAGGCTATTGACCTCCTGAGATCCCTCTCTGTTGGGCAGTCAACCATTGTGAATGCCATCCAGGGTGTAGAAAGGGAGTTGCAACACACTACTGCATTCCTGGAGGGCATTCATTCTGGTCAGGCTGCCCATCATCGAACCCTGCAATCTCTGGCCTCAGCACTAATGGCAGCCATTGTCCCTGTGTCTAGCCTCCCCCCTCCAACTTCCTCCACCCAGATCCAATCCCCTGTACCCCAGCCTATCCCAACCACACCATCAGACAAGCATGCACACACCTCAACACACAAAGGTAGCTGAGGCAAACATAGGCACCACACATCCCACAGGCACTCACACAAGCATCACCCACATACAGACACAGCAACATCCACTGCCTCCACTGTGTCCCCCTCCTCGTCGTCTCCCTCCTCCCTCCCAGTCTCGTCTACACGCTCACCTGCATGCACTACATCTACAGGCACTAGGACTCGCACCAGAACACCCAGCACCACACCCCGCTCACCTACACTCACCACCCCCACTACCATTTATACCTCCCCTGTGTCCACTCCCAGTGTGTCTGTGACATCCCCTCCCAAAGTACACAAACGCGGGCACCCACACACCCAACATCCATCCACCTCACGACAGCCTCCAGTACCTGCACCTGCACCCAAATCACCTAAAGTTACACCTCCGACAACCACCTCCTCTTCCTCCACTCCCAGACCTGCTCCAGCTACCCATCCCAGTGTTCGTCAGAAACTCTTGCTCAGCAACGTTGACCTCTTTCCCACCACCCCCACCCCTCCAATTCATAGGTCTCGTAGTAGCACCTCAGCCAAAAAAAGTCCGGTACCAGTGGTGCGTGTTAAAGGTATGTGGTTTGCACCAGCCACCAGGGCAGCCAGTGTGACACAGAGCCAAAGCACTGCCATTCCACCCCCTGTAAAGCACCTTAAGTTGGAAAGTGCCTGACGGGAGAGGGTGAAGACTCCTGCCGGCAAAACAGCTCACAAGGGTCCCGGGGGGAGTGCCGATTCAGCTGTGACTCCTCCCAAGGTGGTGAAGGGGCAGAAGAAGTCTCCAAAGTCTGGTAAGAGCAGCACAGCGGAGAAGGCCGCCATCCTCCCCACCGGCCGGGACGCCACTGCCAGCAGTATCGTCACTGGTCCGGAGACCACCGCCAGAGTCAGTGCCCTGGAGGGTAGCAGTATCGTCACTGGTCCGGAGACCACCACCAGAGTCAGTGCCCTGGAGGGCAGCAGTATCGTCACTGGTCCGGAGACCACCGCCAGCGTCAGTGCCCTGGAGGGCCCCGGCAGCCACAGCCCCGCTTGGCTCTGAGGGACCATCATGCCACACACCGTTGCACAGGTCAGAGACAGCAAAGTCAAGCACCGCTGAACAGGGCAAGGACCGCCTTGTTGAAGACCGCTGAACAGGGCAAAGCACCACTGAACAGGTCAGAGACAGCAAAGGCAAGCACCTCTGAACAGGGCAAGGACCGCAATGGTGAAGACCGCTGAACAGGGCAAAGCACCGCTGAACAGGGCAAAGACCACCATGGCAAAGCACCGGTGAACAGGTCAGAGACAGCAAAGGCAAGCACCACTGAACAGGGCAAGGACCGCCATGGTGAAGACCACTGAACAGGGCAAAGCACCGCTGAACAGGTCAGAGACAGCAAAGGCAAGCATCGCTGAACAGGGCAAGGACCGCCATGGTGAAGACCACTGAACATGTCAAAGCACCACTGAACAGGGCAAAGACCGCCATGGCAAAGCACCGCTGCACAGGTCAGAGACAGCAAAGGCAAGCACCTCTGAACAGGGCAAAGACCGCTATGGCAAAGCACCGCTGCACAGGTCAGAGACAGCAAAGTCAAGCACCGCTGAACAGGGCAAAGACCGCCAAATCAAGCATCGTTAGCCCATGTGCAGCTGGGACAGTGACGGAACTGGGACAGTCATGGGGAGCGTGATGCACTCTGGGCACCATTCCCCCTCCAGAACCAGTGGAGACTGTTATTCACTTGAGAGACTGTGGCTTTGCACTCCCCAGGATGGTACAGTGGGCAACCCACCCACTGGAGTGATTTGAGAGACTGTGGCTTTGCACTCCCCAGGATAAAGCAGTGGGCAACCCACCCACTGGAGTGACTTGAGAGACTGTGGCTTTGCACTCCCCAGGATAAAGCAGTGGGCAACCCACCCACTGGAGTGACTTGAGAGACTGTGGCTTTGCACTCCCCAGGATACATCAATGGGCATGGACCCCCGTCGTGGATCTGGCTTGGTGCTGTAATCCGGCTGAGGTGCCCCCCCTTCCCTTCCCCCTGAGGTGCCTGTTGTATTTCTATCTGATGCCCCTGCAGTGTTCTCTCCGTTTGTGGACAGGTATCTAGTGTGGGCCTCGCCCATGCATTGTGGGCCCAGTGGTCCACGGACATTGATATGTGCATACCTGCAGTACTAATCGTGATGTATGATTTTTCAATTGTTTATTTATATATGTATATATTTGATTACTGTATTTTGATACATTACAATGGTTGCACTCATTTCCTTTTGTCTTTGCAGTCTTCCGGGGGGTTTGGGGGTTGTTACTGTGCTGTTTTGAAATACATTGGTGTGTGTGTTGTAGTGGGTGAGGGTCGGGTTGGGGGTGGGGGTGTTGCGTGTGTGTCCCCTTTACTTTTGCCTCCCCCTCCCCTATGTCGTAGGTGCAGTACTCACCGTTGTCTTTGGCGCCTATGTTGCTGGTGTTCGCAGAGGAGCAGGAAGACAAGCGCAGGGAGTATTTGTAGTTCCGGCTCCATGGTGGCCTCCTTCCTCGTGGAGTGTGTTGAGGTGAGCGTTTTCCCATTGTAAGAGCTGTTTCCGCCGTGTTTTTATCCACGGTGAATCCGCCCCGGAAAAGGTGGCGGATTGGCGGGTTGTGATACTGTGGGCGGTACATTGTCTTCCGTCTGTCTGTTGGCGGTGACCGCCGCGCTGCTTGTCTGTACCGCCGTGGCGGTCGGAGTGTTAAAGTGGCTGTCTATTTTGGCGGTTTCCGCCACGGACATAATCCCTTTTTTTGACCGCCGGCCTGTTTGCGGTATTAGCGCGGCTTTAACACCGTCCTCCAGGGTTGTAATGACCCCCAATGTCTCTAATCACCTTAACCAGAAAGCTTGGATCTGCCTAACTAATAAGTTATAACAGTTGACTTCTAAGGTCGCAATGCCTACTGCCAGAGACATCAGCCAGGGTGAAAGGCAGATCACGGAACAAAATTACAAATGTGGTTTAAAGAATGAAAACATGTAGTAACACTGAATTTTCTTCTTCAGATATTGTTTTTAATAGAAAAAATTATCAACAGAAAGGAGATATTTATGGCAAAATTTTTATTTTTTTTATGACATAGTTCATGACAGAAAAAATGTGCTCTGCATTTTTGAACACACTATGAGCGACATCATTTTTAAAATTGATTTACATAAAACTGATTCTAATATTTGTTTGTAAAATTTACTAACTAGTTTTTGGTGTGTGTAATATCACAGTACAGATTCTGCTTTTATTCTGTAGGCCTGCAATGAACATACATGAGCATGACATCAATGACTGAAGCACGTTGTGGGAAATGTGATGGATTAACCATGTATTATAAAGAACACAATACCATCCTCTGTATTTTAAAAGGATATTGCAAGTCACCTTGGAGTTCCATTACCTGATATAGGAACCTGACCATCTTCCTCGTTCCTCTTTATGACCTATAAACGCCTTGGTGACTTTCAATACCCTTATAATGTATAATGGGAGGGACATTATACTATATATAATATTTGGGATTCTGAAATCTCTTAATCAATGCACATGACAACAAGACACCTTTATATATGAATGATACATTTTCATACACAAACAAAGTCACATCTCTCCTGTTGGATTCTCCCGTCATGAACTCTCGGCGAACCGCAGCATGTAAGTAAGAGGTCAGACAGGCTCTGTGGCTCAGGCTTGAAGGATAATGACCGTCAGGTCACGGGTGGGGTAACACTTAGCCAACACCCAAACACACAAGTTTAGATCAGATCCCACAGATTGGCAGAGACTGGCTACAATAAAGCACAAAAGGCAAGAGGGACCATGCATTTCCAAAACACCATAAAGTTAGATGCCACATGTAGTTAGGTACACTTAGCCAATCAGGACACAGTATGCACAGCACATGCAGTGACCATGCATCCCTCAGGTCAGACATCTGGTCTTGTACACGCTGGCCCACATAGTGTCCATGCAAGGTCGAGGCCCTCCTGCATTCCCTACTTGGAAATTGTCTCTACGATTCCTTGTCAACTGTTTGTATATTTCACCAGGGAAAGAATGTTTTATGGGGTTATTGCTCCCAGAGAAATGTAAAAAACATGCCATTTAATTGTACTATGTGAGACAGTCTTCCCAGGTGTAATGTTTAATTAAGCAAACAATTTCTTGTTTTTTTGAGGTAAATACTCATTCAAGCAACATCTGTATTTAAAATCTGTCTCTAACTTCCTTATATTCAGTGACTTGTGATGCCCCCAGTAGCCAATTCTAAAACAATTACAACAAAACTAAACTGTAATAAACTATTACAGTTGATTTCTGTTTTCACAATGCCTGCTGCCGGCAGCCGAGAGAAAGCGCTGATCAGGCCATGGAGCATAATAAAAGCAGCTGTTTAAGAATGAAAATAAAACATTGCCTTTCTTTCTTTTATAAATGTACATTGACAATCAGAAAGAACCACATGTTTATTTTTTGCACTACTTAGGTAATTATAGAAAAGGAAGAATCTTTTGTCATGTTTCAAAACACTCAAAGTTACTGCACCTTTTCATAAAACACTGATTTGTTTCATACCAATTCTTATATCTTTATGCAACAAATTTAAAACAGGATTTTGATGGGTTTTTGATGTATTCAATGTTGCACTAGAGATTCTATTTGTATTCTTCTTAGTTTGCAAACATGTTCTTTCATATGGAAGAGCCACACACCAAGGATTTATGAGGGTTATTGGAAAGGTGATGGTGTGACAAATATTACAAGGAATAAAGTACTGCCTGCCGTACATAATAAGGGTATTGCAAGTCACCTCAGAGTTTTATAACCTTATAAAGGAATTTGGCCTTTATCCTTGTTTCTCTATATGGTCATGGAACTCCTCAGTGACTTGCAATATCCTCATAATGTATAGCAGGAGGTACTTTATCTCATGTATGATTTAAATACAATAAAAAGACACTGACATCAAAATTAGAAAGTATTGGGTATGTTTATCATCTCCAATAAAGATCTACTTTGTTTTGGCTCTCTCTCATTTGGTCAGAGACTGTCTTCTTACCGCTTGCATGAATTGAGCAAATGGAGCACTAACTTTCCTTTTCGCATGTATGCAGCACTCTGAGGCACCTTTGCTGGGAGCAGCAACACATAAATACCACTGCTTTTTGCAGTGTCACAGTTTTGTGTACTGTCCACAGTGAGTCATTTTTTGCCTTATCTAGACTGCCCTGTAATTAGGGTCATGAGTAATGAATGTGGACACGTTACTTTTAACCTGTCTTGCTTCATCCTCCCCTCCAACAACAATCTCAACTTTCTGCTAAGAGCTGTGAAGTAGCCCTTCATAAAACATATATATTGAAATCATGGTCTAAGAGACTGTTGAACGTCTTGCCAACATACGGCTGAAGATGGATGGGCACTCTTCAATGTCTTTGTACAGGCTAGAGAGGCTCATTGATGTAAAGTATAACCTGTATGTTCTTGAGTTTTTCCAGTCGTTGGCAGTGTCAACATTTCTTCATCACTGCATGGTTAGGCAGTAGGTTGAACATTATTACCACTAGTCCAATGAGTCATGCTGTGATGCTGAAAGGTATACGGTGAACCAGTACTTTACCATTCAGTACATACACGTTCAGTGGATGGGTTATGATTTGGTAATGCATTGTCTCACTGAACTGATGTTTCTCACCAGAGTTTTGACTCACCTTAGGAATACAACAAAAATGATGAGGATAGATAAGGGTTCACTGGTATCTTTCTATGACGCGAGACACACTCAACACCACTATCACACAACTATGAACTATGTTGTATGTGGTCCTGTGGCTTGTCCCACCTACATTGTTTTGCTGACATCACTTGTTGACATTCTGCTTACTTGGCATAGACATATTCAGAGGCCCCACCTTGGAACACATGGTCACAGGAGGCAGTTACCTGTAGCCTTTAGGTGCACCAAGAAGAGCCATAAAGGATTTTTTTGCTAGTGTCTCCATGAAATGGAAAGAATGCTTTTACTTTCTGTCAGATCCTGAGGCCTGAGCTTGCACTATTTGCCTTGCATAGCTTCCCAACATGATTTTTGTGGTCACAGTAGCAGCACTTTAAGCCATGGCATAGCAGAAGCCATACTGCCTATATTATAGCCCAGAACAATAGTTTATTTTCTGTCTCTAATTGTTTTTGTGATTTTCCACTTTATTTTACTCTTTTCGGCCAGACATTTGTAACACCTATTCACAGAAGAACAAAACACTGATGTGAGTTCAGCAAACAAGTGATCAAAAGGAAAAAATGTAAGTTATGGCCACCCTGAACTGAACTTATCATGATATACTGGGGAGGACTGCAACAGTCCTGTGTCCATTGTGCAACTCCACCTCCTAGAAATGTATATACAAGCTCTGATATTGCAGGAGCTGGATATTGATTTTCATCCTTAGGACCCTTGGGGGCATATTTATACTCTGTTTGCACCGGAATTGCGTCGTTTTTTTTACGCAAATCCGACGCAAAACTAACTCCATATTTATACTTTGGCGTTAGACACGTCTAGCGCCAAAGTTCATGGAGTTTGCGTCATTTTTTAGCGTGGACACCTACTTTGCGTTAATGATATGCAAGGTAGGCGTTCCCGTCTAAAAAATGACTCCAAGGCATGTGCGCCGTATTTACACTCCCGGGCAAAAATGACGCCCGGGAGTGGGCGGGTCAAAAAAAATGACGTCCAGCCGCTTTTGCGTCGTTTTTTAACGTCTGGTCAGGGCAGGCGTTAAGGGACCTGTGGGCTCGGAAGGAGCCCAGAGGTGCCCTCCCATGCCCCCAGGGACACCCCCTGCAACCCTTGCCCACCCCAGAAGGACGCCCAAGGATGGAGGGACCCATCCCAGGGAACTTAAGGTAAGTTCAGATAAGTATTTTATTTTTATTTTTTTGTGGCATAGGGGGGCCTGATTTGTGCCCCCCTACATGCCACTATGCCCAATGACCATGCCCAGGGGACATAAGTCCCCTGGGCATGGCCATTGGGCAAGGGGTCATGACTCCTGTCTTTGCTAAGACAGGAGTCATTTCAATGGAGGTTGGGTGTCAAAAGAAATGGCGCAAATCGGGTTGAGGCGAAAATTTTGCCTCAGCCTGACTTGACCTGTTTTTTGACGCCCAAGCTCAATATTCCCCTACGCAGGCGCTGCCTGGTGTATATTCTATCTCATGTGTTTATTTAATCAAACAATATTTAGATCCTGGTTTTCCTTGGTGTTTGCCCTCCCATTTTCCAGAAAAGGGCTCAATCATAATCTTACTTTTCATGGGCTTCCAAATACTGATGTGGAATTCAGCATCATGGTCAAAATTAGATCCTGGTGCCAATTAGTTAGAGTGCCATGTAAGCAGCAGTTAAATCCTCATGCAAGACGTCTAATGGTATTTTGTGCCTCAGTTTGGGTCCTTCATGCAACTGACATTTGCATTCAAAGTTCGGCCCCCAAGGAAATCCCTTCACTGGAATGCTGATTTGCACGGTGTTTGCACTCTGTCCAAGCAGGGACCCTCACTTTAGTCAGGGCAATGGAGAAATACACGTAGACAACCCCTGTTTACCCCCTTGGTAACTTGGCATAAGCAGTCAGGCTCATCTCAGAAGCTAAGTGTAAAGTATTCATATCAACACACACAGTAATACGGTGAAACGCTACAAAATGGACACCACACAAGTTTAGAAAAATAGATAATATTTATCTAAATCAAACACAACCAAAATTACAAAATTCCAACATACATAAGTCAAAATATTAATTTTAAAAGAATAAGGTGGTCATTACAACCCTGGCCGTCGGTGTTAAAGCGGCGGTAAGACTCCAACAGGCCGGTGGTAAAAAAAATGGAATTACGACCGTGGCGGAAACCGCCAAGATAGACAGCCACTTTAACACTCTGACTGCCACGGCGGTACAAACAAACAGCGCGGCGGTCACCGCCAACAGACAGGCGGAGGACAATGTACCGCCCACAGAATTACAACCTACCCATCCGCCACTTTTTCCAGGGCGGATTCACTGCGAACAAAAACACGGCGGAAACAGGACTTCAAAGGGAAAACGCTTACCTCTGCATACCCCATGAGGAACCAGGACGCCATGGAACCAGAGCTCCACATTTTTCCAGCCTTTATCATCTTGCTCCTCTACCAGGAGCACGAACGCCGGTGGCAAAGACCACAGTGAGTACTGACCTACGACACAGGGGAGGGAAAAAACAGTGACACACACACGCAGCATGCAACACCCCCACCCTCACCCACAACAACACACACACTAATACAGCATGATGCATTACAGTTACACCCCCAAAACCCCCCCAGAAGAATGCAAAGACAAAAGGAAATTAGGTGAACAATTGTAATATAATCAAATTCAGTATTCAAAAATATACATACACTATTTACAAATATATACACCAATAATATTAGTCCAAGGTATTCCACCATTAAAGTCCGTGGACCACTGGGCCACAAATGCATGGGCGAGGCACACACAAGAAACCCGAACAAGACGGAGAGAACACTGCAGGGGCATCAGATAGAAATAAAACAGGCACCTCAGGGAAAATGGAAAGGGGGGGCACCTCAGCAAGGTTGAGTGGACAACGCCAAATCCACGAAGGGGCCCCATGATCACTGTTCAATCCTGGGGAGTGCAAAGCCACAGTCTCTCAAGTCTCTACAGTGGGTGGTTTGCCCACTGTTCAATCCTGGGGAGTGCAAAGCCACAGTCTCTCAAGTCTCTACAGTGGGTGGGTTGCCCACTGCTTCATCCTGGGGAGTGCAAAGCCACAGTCTCTCAAGTGGATAACATTCTCCACTGATTCTGGAGGGGGCCTTGTGCCCAGAGTGCTTCATCCTGCCAAGGACTGAGGTAGTGGATGCAAATCTCCACTGGTTTTGGAGGGGGCCTTGTGCCCGGAGTGCTTCATCCTGCCAAGGACTGAGGTAGTGGATGTAACTCTCCACTGGTTCTGGAGGGGGCCTTGTGCCCAGAGTGCTTCATCCTGCCAAGGACTGAGGTAGTGGATGTAAATCTCCACTGGTTCTGGAGGGGGCCTTGTGCCCAGAGTGCTTCATCCTGCCAAGGACTGAGGTAGTGGATGTCTTTCTCCACTGGTTCTGGAGGGGGCCTTGTGCCCAGAGTGCTTCATCCTGCTCGTGGCGGCCTCAGTAGCGTCAGAGCTTTTGGCGCTCATGGGCCTGTGGTGCTTGTTGCAGTGGTGTCTTTGGCAGCGGTGCTTGTGGCGCCCATGTCCTTGGCAGCAGTGCTTGTTGCGGTGGTGTCCTTGGCAGTAGTGCTTGTGGCGGCGGTGTCCTTGGCAGCGGTTCTGCTGCTGGCGTTCCTGTCTGGGGCAGCGGGGCTGCTGCTGGCCGGCTCCTTGGCAGCGGTTCAGCTGCTGGTGGTCCTGTCTGGGGCAGCGGTGCTGCTTGTGGCTGGCTCCTTGGCAGCGGGGCTGCTGCTAGCGGTCCTGTCTGGGCCAGTGGGGCTGACGGCGGTCGGCTCCTTGGCAGTGGGCTGCTGGTGGCGGTCCTGTCGGGGGCAGCGGGGCTGCTGCTGGCCGGCTCCTTGGCAGCAGGGCTGCTGCTGGCAGTCCTGTCTGGGCCAGTGGGGCTGATGGCGTTCGGCTCCTTGGCAGCTGGGCCGCTGCTGGCGGTCCTGTCTAGGGCAGTGGGGCTGATGGCGGTCGGCTCCTTGCAGCGGGCTGCTGCTTGCGGTCCTGTCTGGGGCAGCTGGGCTGCTGCTGGCCGGCTCCTTGGCAGTGGGGCTGCTGCTGGCGGTCCTGTCTGGGTCAGTGGGGCTGATGGTGGTTGGCTCCTTGGCAGCGGGCTGCTGCTGGCGGTCCTGTCTGGGCCAGTGGGGCTGATGGCGGTTGGCTCCTTGGCAGCGGGGCTGCTGCTGGCTGTCCTGTCTTGGGCAGTGGGGCTGCTGGTGGTCTGCTCCTGGGCAGCGGGCTGATGGCGGTCTTCTCCGCTGTGCTGATCTTCCCAGACTTGCCGGTTTGTGGCTCTTTGCCACACTGCCTGCCCTGCTGCCTGGTGCACTCCATAATCTGGTAACTACTGGCACCACTGGTCCTGCCGATGTTGTGGCTGAGGTGCTAGGTTGGGATCTGGAGAGTCGGGCCCTAGGAGACTGACGGGGTGGGGAGGTGAGGGAAAGAGGTCAAGGCTGGCCAGGAAAAGTTTCTAAGGAACACTGGGATGGGTAGATGGTTAGAGTTTGGGAGTGGAGGAAGAGGTAGTGGTCGAAGGAGGTGTACGTTTGGTGACTTTGGGTGAAGGTGCATGGGCTGGAGGCTGTCGTGAGGTGGATGGCTGTTGGGTGTGTGTGTGGCTGCATTTGTGTACCTTGGGAGGTGGGCTCACAGACACACTGGGAGAGGACACAGGGGATGTGTGAATGGTAGTGGGGGTGGTGACTGCACATGAGCGAGGTGTGGTGGTGGATGTGCTGGTGATGGACGTAGTGGCTGAAGATGTAGTGCATGCAGGTGTGAGTGGTGACGAGACTGGGAGGGATGAGGGTGACGAGGAGGAGGGGGACACAGTGGAGGCAGTGGATGTTGGTATGTCTGCATGTGTGCGATGCTTGCGTGAGTGCCTGTGGGATGTGTGGTGCTTCTGTTTGCCTGAGCTTCATTTGTGTGTTGAGGTATGTTCATGCTGGTCTGATGGTGTGCTTGGGATGGGCTGAGGTACAGGGGTGTGGGTCTGGGTGGAGGAAGTTGGAGGGGGGAGCCTATAGACAGGGACAATGGCTGCCATCAGTGCTGAGGCCAGAGTCTGAAAAGCTCGCTGAAGGGCTGCCTGGCCAGAATGAATGCCCTCCAGGAATGCATTGGTTTGTTGCAACTGCCTCTCTACATCCTGGATGGCATTCAAAATGGTAGACTGCCCAACATTGAGGGACCTGAGGAGGTCAATGTCCTCCTCACTGAGGGCAGCAGGGGTGACTGGGGCAGGGCCTGAGGTGCCTTGGGCGAAGGTGATGCCCACCCTCCTGGGTGAGCAGGCATGGGGCAAAGGCTTAGGGGCTGCTGGGAGGGCGGTGCTGGAGGGGGTGGTGGCGGCTGTACCTGTAGATGCGGGGGGCACAGATGGGCCTGCCACCGCAGGGGAGCTCCCATCAGAGGACGAGTCCGTATCACTGGTGTCAGCTCCTGTCCCTGCCGTGGAGCTCCCCTCGCCCTCCGTCCCACTGGTGAAATCGGAGTCCATAGTCTCGCCCTCCAGGGCCATGTGGGATGCAGCTCCCTCCTGCTCCGGTGCCACTGCTCCTCCGCCTGATGATGCTAATGCAGAAAAGTACAGGGAGACCACAAAAAGGGGGAGGGGGGAAGACAGAAGAAAGACATATTGAGTGCGTGCATTACCGCTACCGTTGGCGGACACGACAAACACAGAAGCCCCCTGCACTACGCCAGGCACTTGGGGTCCACTAGTCAATCCCTGGGACATGGCCTATAAGGCTATGGCCGATATCTGCACACGTCGATGTCACAGGAGCCTGACTAGGTGTAGTTGGCACTGTACCCAGGTGGCGTGGGGTGCCACAGGGTCTGCCTGAAAAAGTTGACTTAACTAGCACACTCGCCCTGGCCTAGGGGAACCCACAGCCCACCTCCTCCACCCAGACACCTCCACTGCACGCTGAATCAGCAGAATGAGAGTGTACTCACCCCCTTGTTGCTGCTGTGATGCCCTCATGCGCCCATCCAACTCTAGATACGCCACCGCCAGGATCCTGAACATCAGGGGAGTCATAGTGCGACGGGCACCCCTTCCACGTTGGGAGGCCATCCCCAGCTGGGCCTCCGCCGTCTTCTTGCTCCAGCGACGAATGCCCTCCCATCTTTCCGGCAGTGGGTGCTCTGTCTGTGGTAGACCCCCAAGGTCCGGACGTCCTTGGCGATGGCTCCCCAAACATTCTTCTTCTGGTGGGCGCTGACCTACAGGAATTGTACAGGGGAAAAAGAACAGTTATTACTAACTGCACTGTCACAGTCATTGGCCCGCATCCCTACCCTTACCATGTGAAACATGCACTCACCGTCGTTTCATGCACGCCTCATTCTTACCCCCCTATCTTTCATCCACCCCACTCCACACAGGCATTGCCCATACAGCATGCTCCCAGTGTACTTACCTGTTTGTCTGGAGGATCGTAGAGTAGCGTGTACTGGGGGAGGACCCCATCCACGATTTTCTCCAACTCCTGAAGGCAGGGGCCCTTTCCCCAGACGCACAAGCCATTGTCTCTTCCAGACTGAGGTCACAGCAGCACTTGGAGTGTAGGCCCTCTCCTGTCGAAGATCAGGTATCGAGTGATTGAACAGATAGAAAATGGAGGTCACGTCCACTGCGGTGCGTACCGTCACCTCCGGCGTACATCGTCATTGGCTCCTGGGACCCATAGGGTCCAATGTTAACCAATGCAGAATTGCGCTGCGGTCTTCGACCGCCTACGGCGACGGTGTACAACGCCAGCACAGTTACCTCATATCCCATTGTCCCACTTTACAGGTCAGGCAGCCGCCATTTCAGGGGCCGACATGGCTTTATTTTTAACTGCGTCACACATACCTAGGCCTTGGCTCAACACACATACAGGCCAATTTCGGGTTATGAATAGTTTTCTGAGTAAGCTGTGTTTACGTTCCTCTGAGTTGGTTGACTCTGTGCACGCTATTGTCCTCCATAGGCACCGTCCACTGGGACATGAGAGGAGATGGCGGCATCCTGCGGTGTACAGACCGCTGGTGGACCTGTCGACAATGGAGGAAAGACATGTAATCATCACCTACAGGCTTGATCGTGCCACAATCCTGGAACTGTGTGCCCAGTTGGAGCCAGACCTGATGTCAGCTATCCGCCGTCCCACATGGATCCCCCCTCAAGTGCAGGTGCTGCCAGTACTCCATTTCCTTGCAAGTGGGTCATTTCAAACTACAGTGGCCATAGCATCAGGGATGTTCCAGCCTATGTTTTCCAAAGTGTTGTCCAGAGTGTTGTCTGCCCTGCTGAAACACATGCGGAGCTACATCGTTTTCCCTCCGGTGGAGGATTTGCCTGCAGTGATAGGTGATTTCTATGCCCTGGGACATATCCCCAGCATCATAGGTGCCATTGATCGGACACATGTGGCCTTGGTCCCCCCCGCAGGAGTGAACAGGGGTACAGAAACAGGAAGAGTTACCACTCGATGAATGTGCAGATGGTGTGTTTGGCCAACCAGTACATTTCCCATGTTAATGCCAAATTCCCTGGCTCAGTGCATGACGCTTACATCCTGCAGAATAACAGCATCCCTTATGTGATGGGCCAACTCCAGAGACACCGTGTGTGTCTACTAGGTGAGCACCTGGAACCAATTCAGTGGGAATAGTTGTCTGGGTATATCCCTAAGAGTTAGTGTGTGTCTTACAGTTGTCCCTCGCCATTTGCAGGTGACTCTGGTTACCTCAACATGTCATGGCTACTGACCCCAGTGAGGAATCCCAGGACAAGGGCAGAGGAACGCTACAATGAGGCCCATGGGCGAACTAGGAGGATTATAGAGCGGACCTTCGGCCTCCTGAAGGCCAGGTTCCGGTGCCTCCATATGACATGTGGTTCCCTATTCTACTCATCAAAGAAGGTGTGCCAGATCACAATGGCCTGCTGTATGCTTCACTACTTGGCTTTGCGATGACAGATGCCTTTTCTGCAGGAGGATGGTCCAGATGGAGGTGTTGTGACAGCTGTGGAGCCTGTGGACAGTAAATACGAGGAAGCAGAAGAAGAGGACATTGACAACATGAACTCTGTGATCCTGCAATACTTCCAGTGAGACACAGGTAAGAAGACAAACCTGCCTACTACAATTACTTTAACACTACTACCTCTCTACCTTCTGTAATTTTCACCCAGTGTATGGTCACAGAGTTGTCACTTTCTCTTACGATTTCACAGATGTGGGTCCCACTGTGTGACATCTGTTTGTTTCCTCATGGACTAGAGCTGTGTGACATATGATTGTTGACATTACCATTGAAAGAGCATTTTGTCACTGCAATTGCTAATACACTAATTCGAAATCACAGACAGACTCCAGATTGCTTTGTGCTTTAAGAGTGTTTATTTAAGTGCTCAATATTGGAGGGGATTGTTAAATGGTGAGGGGTGATGGTGGAGGAATGTCCATGGCAGAGTCCAAGCTATTAGTCTCACACGTGCATTGTCCAAAGGTGCATAGGAAGTGGAGCTGGGCAGTTTAAGTATGGACAGGTTGACAAAGTGGGACAGCAGGATGACAATCAGGGTGATCTGATTTCTTGGCAGGGGTCTTGGCATCATTCTCTGTCTTTGTCCTGGATCTCAGGGACCGTTTGCAGGGTGGTTCTCCATCTGCAGGGGGTGGGGTGCTGGTGTGGTGGTCCTGTGGCGGTGCCACCTGTCCACTAGCGCCGGCGGAGGTAGTGGGCAGTTCATCGTCAAGGCTAGTGTCAGGGTCCCCTTGTTGTGCCACAGTGTCCCTCCTGGTGTTGAGGACTTCCTTCAGCACCCCTACAATGGTGCCCAGGGTGGAATTGATGGATCTGAGTTCCTCCCTGAAGCCCAAATACTGTTCCACCTGCAGCCGCTGGGTCTCCTGAAACTTAGCCAGTACAGTTGCCATCGTCTCCTGGGAATGGTGGTAGGCTCCCATGATGTTGGAGAGGGCCTCGTGGAGAGTGGGTTCCCTGGGCCTGTCCTCCCCCTGTCGCACAGCAGCCCTCCCAGTTCCCCTGTGTTCCTGGGCCTCTGTCCCCTGAACCGTGTGCCCACATCCACTGCCCACATGTCCCTGTTGTTGCTGGGGCAGTGGGTTAGCCTGGGTTCCCTTTAGTGGTGAACACACTCCTGATTGACTTGTCCTGGGGACAGAGGTATGGGCCCGCTGGGTGGGTGCTGTGCTGGTGCTTCCAGAGGGAGGAAGCTCTGTAGTGGCTTGTGACTGTGTGAGGGGAACCAACTGCCCCGAGGTTCCAGATGGGCCGGGCTGGTCATCTAGGTCCAGTTGGACAGAGCTGCTGTCATCACTGTGGGCCTCTTCTGTTGGTGGAGTGGACATGTCTGGACCCTCCTGTCCGGTGACGTTGGGTGAGGGTCCTGCAGGGGTGTAAAATCATGATTATTGCATCTGTGTGTGCCATGGTGTGCAATGGGTGGGTCATCGTGTACCTCAGTGCTTGCATTCCTGTGTAGGACCTTGTGTGATAATGGTTTAGGGGGGTGTGTGGGTATGTGCAGTGGCCATGCATTGGTGATGGATGTCCATGCTTTGGTGTTGCATGCAGGGCTTGGTGTTGGGATGGATGGTTTGTGATATTGGGACATTTGTGGGGAGTTGGAGTGATGGGGTGAGGGTGGGGGTATGTGATAGCATGCAGGTAGGGTGGGGGATGTAATAGTTAAGATTTGACTTACCAGAGTCCATTCCTCCAGCTACTCCTGCGAGGCCCTCAGGATGGAGAATAGCCAAGACTTGCTCCTCCCATGTTGTTAGTTGTGGGGGACGAGGTGGGGGTCCGCCGCCAGTCCTCTGAACCGCAAGGTGGTGTCTTGAGACCACGGAACACACCTTCCCCTGTAGGCCGTTCCAACTCTTCCTGATGTCATCTCTGTTTCCTGGGTGTTGTCCCACTGCGTTGACCCTGTCCACTAATCTTCGGCATAGCTCCATCTTCCTAGCTATGGAGGTGTGCTGCACCTGTGATCCGAATAGCTGTGGCTCTACCCGGATGATTTCCTCCACCATGACCCTGAGCTCGTCCTCAGAGAACCTGGGGTGTCTCTGTCGTGCCATTGGGTGGTGTGGGTGATGTGTGGGGTGGTGTGTGTTGTGATGTGTGGGGTGATATTTAATGGTGTGTTGTGTGAGGTGCGTGGATGTTGTGTGAGTGATGGTGTTGTGTGCCTGTGGATGCTCGTTTGTAGATGGTGGTGTCTCTCTCTGGCCTTCTTTCGGAATTTTTGGTAGTAGGGGTTTGTGGGTGATGTGAGTGTGTGTTTTTATATTAGATTGGGTGTGTGGGAGTGGTGTGTGTATGTGTATCAGGTGTGTGTATTTTGATTTGTCCAGGTGGTGTGTGTATTTTGAGCGCAGAGGTGTGTACCACCAATGGAATACCGCGGTTGAAAAACCGCAGCGTGGATTCGTGGGTCGTGATAGTGTGGGCGTATTCCTGTTGGCGTGACGGTGTTGGTTTTGTTTTCACCAGTTTATCACTGACCTTTGGTGTGGCGGACTTGTGTGGGTGTCTCAATTTTGGTGGATTCCGAGCAGTAGGTCATAATGACCGTGGTGGAATTCCGCTGCCGCTGCGGTGTGTTGGCAGTCTTCTGCACGGTGGTAAGCGGCTTTTACCGCCAATGTTGTAATGACCCCCTAAGAGTCTTACTCCATAGAAAACAATAGAAATGTTGATGTTACACAACGTACCTTGTTGTGCGTCAAAACTAAAGCCGCACAGCCGAGCGTGCATTGGAAAAGTCAGTGATGCGTTGATTCCTTACTCGCAAGTGAGGCCGTGCATCGTTTCTTCTCCGATCGGGTCGGCAATGTGTCATTTTTCTCCCTGACAAGAGAGCGATGCGTCGATATCCGGACGGGGCACCTCGGATCCGCTCCAATTGAAGATGACTTTGACATCCAGGGACGATGCGTGAGAAATCCGGTCACACGGTGTTAGAAAACCACGCTGCGCAGGGTTTGTGTCATTATCAGCAGCCGCAAACGGGTGCTGCATTGCATCAATCTCCAGCCGCAATGCAGGTGGAGCGTCGATTTTTGCCGCAAAGCAGGTGGCACATTGTTTATCAGCCACGTTGCAGATGGTGCATTGAAGATTTCCCCACATGATGTTCTGTGCGTGGATTTGAGGACTTTTTCTGCCAACTTCACCTTTCAAGGGCTCAGGGACTGGATAGGGCACCACTTGCCAGGGCTGGAGTCTCAGCAGAGTCCAGGTGCTAGCAGAGGAAGTCTTTGATGGCCCTGAGACTTCAAAACAGGAGGCAAGCTCAGTTCAATCCCTTGAAGATTCTTCTGAAGCATGAATGCATGACAAAATCCAGCCCATGTCCCCTTTCACAGGCAGAAGCAGTAACTGCAGGATAGCTCAACAAAGCACAGTCACAGGCTGGTGCAGCACTTCTCCTCTGCTCTTCCGTTCTTCTCCTTGGCAGAGGTTCCTCTTGGTTCCAGAAGGGATCTAAAGTCTGGGGTGTTGGGTCCTATACGTATTCCCCCTTCTGTCTTTGAAGTAGGTAAACTTCAAAGGGGAGTCTCTGTTGTTTGCAGAATCCTGCCTTGCCCAGGCCAGGCCCCAGACACACACCAGGGGGTTATAGACTGCATTCAGGTGTAAGTGACCACCCCTCCCTCCACTCCAGCTCAGATGACTCATCAGGATATGCAGGCTACACCCCAGATGCCTTTGTGTCGCTGTCTAGAGGAAATTCACAAACAGCCCAACTGTCAGTCTGACACAGATAGGAAATGCACAAACAGGCAGAGTCACAGAATGGTTTAAGCAAGAAAATGGCTAGTTTCTAAAAGTACTGTAATAGAAAAGGGGTATTGCCTAAAAACAGTGAGGCTAGGCCAATCAAACTACACAAAAGAAAGAAACAAGAGCCAACACTGTAATTAAATTGGAGAAACGTGTTATTTACAATGAGAAGGTAAAACCAATTACCTCTTCCTATCATTAATACATAACTTTTATCCATAACAATTTTAATTGAATAATATTTATCACACACAGAAGGACAAATACAAAAGTGAGTGATAACCTCATATAAAAAATGTTTTGGCACTGCACACACATTACTTACATCAAAAACATTTGACAATAATACAAATTCAAGGACAAACAATGACACAAAAAATCGTACCTAAAATTCAGGTTCTGCATCAATTTGAAAAAGAGGGAACTCAGAGCCTAACGCAAAATTTTAAGGCTTGACACAGAACACCAAAACACAACTGTAAACAAAAAAATGAAAATCACATATGCTACTAAAAGACAATGGCCCTCATTACGACCCTGGCGGTCGGTGTTAAAGCGGCGTTAATACCGCCAACAGGCGGGCAATAAAAAAAATGGGATTTTGACACTGGTGGTAACCGCCATCACAGACAGCCACTTTAACACACCGACCGCAAGGGTGGTAACGGCCGCTGGGCTGGGTACTTTGGTCTCCAGCCCGGCGGCCTTCACAATCCCATCCTCAGGATTACGACCCGGCCTACCACCATGGTTTTCGTGCAAATCTTACCACCACGAAAACTATGGCAGTAGCCACTATCTGATAGGGGTCTCCCCGCCCCGCCTCCTCCCCAGAGTCCTCCACCACCCTCCCAATCCATCTCCCGACCCCCTGCACATGTACACACCCACATGCGCACCCATCTACACACATGCACACATGCATACCCACATCCACCAACGCATGCACACATACATACCCACACACTGCAACACACACCAACATACTTTGTCGCACACACACATTCACAACACACAACATACACTCACATTCAGTCATTCATGCCCTCATTCAACGCGACTCACACCAGCATGAATGCATACCAACACATACACCCCCACACACCCCCACATACACACACCCCCACATACACACATATACCCCTTCATACACACAACACCTTCCACACCTCCACCCCTGTCGGAGAACCCGACTTACCTGCTTGCAGGGGGTCCTTCGGCTGGAGATGGGCCGTGGCGCTGCTGTCAGCAGCAGCGTCCACCAGCAAAACACTGCCAGGCCGTATCATTGATCATGATACGGTCGGCGGTGTTTTGCTGGCGTGGTGGTGTTGCTGTCAGCAGTGCTGCCTTACTGCCATCCACTGCTATGACCCTCGGTGGTATTCCACCAGCCTTCTGGTGGAATACCGTTGACGGTCATAATACGCATAGACTGCTGGTAGCCACGGCGGTGGCATGTTGGCGGCCGTCGACGTGGCGGTAGGCGGCAGTTACCGCCAAAGTTATAATGAGAGCCTAAGTGCCATCAGATGTCATCACTCAGCCCATAACATATTCCATTGTAAATGCCTGGCCAGAAGGAACTTCCATTTTGTGAATGGCTTGCCACCAAAAAAGGGGTCTCACGATTCTGTGAAAAAAATGGATGGCCTCACTGTTACACATTGCCACACAGCACTAATACTGTAGCCAACCATGTGTGTTTTCAACAGAATTCACCAATGGAAAACTCAATTCAAAACACCAATTCAAAACATAACTTGATAAAATGTCACCAATTTCATGTGAATTCCATTTACCAAAAATCCAACACCAAAGCCTCAGTGATATAATGAACAGTGATAAAATAAATTACAGCCAAGGAGCATTAAGGCATCATTTCAAAGCTAGCTGGATGAAAACTAAATCACAAACATATGTCACTTGCCATAAATTAAACAACTAAACCCATAATAATAATCCAACCTGGAAAGCAAAAGAAAAACCATTTCAAAATGCATTCCTTCTGCCTATAAACATGTAACCTCAATCTACATTACCAAGTAGAGAAAGAAACACTCCTGGACTTGCTGCACTGAAGTATAAATCACTTTAATTGCTTGTCCTGAAACAAGCAGATTAACAAAAGCGCAACAGAATAAATCAACCTTGAAGTCTCAAGACAAGCAAGAGAATCGGAATACACTTTGTTAACTGTTCAGTCTCTCTAACCTGTTGTCACCAGGAACAGTCAATGAATGATCTTCAGACCCAGGTCTAATAGTGCTGTAGGCCTGGATGATAGGCTGGAATGTGGGCTAAAGTAATTGTCAGTGATTTAGATTAATTCAGGTGATCCATCCCTCACTTTTAGGATCAGTCCTGCTATAGCATGTGCTAGCGCATGCGTATCGCTTGTGAGACGCTGTTATAGTTAGTAAAGGTCTTGGAGCCCGCCTGTCACTCACAATTTGTTGGCTTTTGTGGCACTCTTCTTTACAGTCTACTAATTTGTCCACTTCAGGCTGGCATAATTTCTGGTCCTGTATGTGGAGCAGGGATCAAGCACTGATTAATTTAACTTAATTAGTGCCCGTCTGTGGTTCCCAAGTGATTGCAGTACTCTTGTCTGTCCCTCCCCATCCCTCTGCCTACTTCTGCATCTCTAGCATTTTCTAAGTGATTGTCAATAATCATAAATGTGCACTATGCGCTTTTGTGTATGTGTTGTGCGTGCCATAAATGTATGTGATGTGCGTGTGTGAATGTGTTTCTGTGTGCTTGGATGTGCGCTCTGGCTCATTGCTAATGGCACTCATGCATAAAAACAATTATCAGCAGAACAACATGGCAGACAAGCATGAGTTATGTTGTAGGTTTGTAATAATAAACATGATTGGCAAATTTCAGTGTTTTTAAGCTTCTGAGGCCAAATCATAACCCCGTTTTTAACTGCTTGTGTTTCAATAAATATATACTGTTTTGGCAGTAAAAATTAAATTAAATTTTTTGTGGTATAAAATGCAATACCATCAGAATTACATTTTTTGTACAGAAACAGCTTGAATTTTTGAGACATAGAAATGGTAGTAATAGTAACGTAGAAGCACTTGCCACAAGTGTCTGAATATTGATATAAGGGAGTATGTTGTGGTGTTATGTGGCCCAATTGCCTTACTACTTCAAGACAAAAAATGTATGTATCACAAGAATACAAAACATGAAAGTGTTTGGTAAGGACCACAGCACTCAAGCACAGGTATTTAAAGCAACGTTGGTGATTCACTGAATAAAAGGTAATAAGAACAATCTTTGAGGCAGAGCAAGATAGAAGCAAAGTTTTTTATTTTATTTTTGCCTTTTCTCTCCTTGTAACCTCGTAGGTTTATTTGCGCTGAAGGAAGTTCTTTACAGCTTTGTTAATTCTTATAAGACTATTGGAAATACATTCCTTTTTCCATGGTACAATCCATATAGTAACAGCCTGTAGTCAGTCCAATACAATAACAGCCAACACATGTTTCACCACAAAGTGACTTTTTCAAGGACTAAAATTTGGAGTGATGAGTCCCTATGAACTAGAATTGTGCAGTGTGCAGCATGCATCCACTGCTCTCTCAACATGCTGTAATCTACTCTGTGGGCTTTAACCACGCCCATCTCACTCCCATCACTTTTATTCATTCGTTGGCCTGCCTTCCAATATTCCCTTAATTTCATAGGTAAATACTTTATGTTTGTACCACTTTGAGGCTTTTTTGTTATCGCCTTGGAGACTAACCCTGTTACATGGATTATTGCACAATTGTTGATATAGTTCAGCATGGGTAAACAACTTTTTTAATTTGTCTCTCCCCTTCATGCTCCCTGGTGGCTATGGCGCCCACAGGGCAAACACGATCGGTGGTATTGGAGCGCCCGTCCTATTGTTCACACTGTTACTTAATCTGAGTAACTTCTTTTGGCTCTCCCCTTCGCGCTTCTTAGCTTTCACAACACTTGTAATTGGTGTATGCTTTCGTAAAAAACACAGAAATCCTCAAACTATCCCTCCCGACACAGCAGGACAGCTGGTGCTACAATATTCACTGCATTCGGGGAAACTCCACCGTAATGCTTTGCAAGCATTCTTTTACAAAACATTTTTGCTCATGACTCAGCCTGTGGTAGTCCTAAGACAATGAGACCACCACCAAAAAGGTCAGCACGATCAGCGATTTCTGTTTATGTCATCCCTGGGTCCCAGAGTAGGTTAGTGGGAGCCCCCAAATAATAATCCCTTCCACCATTTTGTGTCTTTTTAAACACTCCTATGGCTAGAACATTTGTTTTACAGCTGAGGGTAGTTTGTGTTTTAAGGGTTTTGTTTTTAATAGTATCATAGTGGGCGTGCTGGCCCTAAAAATGTGTAATGTGCTATGATCTCTAGGGGCTAAAATGTGGTTACACTGCATTACTTTCTGCCATTTTCTTTTCATTTGGTTATGCACTCCAGGGACTAACTATATGGTTATGACCATTTTTCTTACAAATGCTAATTCCATTCTGGTTTCCCCTAGGGGCTGTTCTGTACATTACAGTCTAATGCCAAAAGTCTATTTCTTATTAAGGTTTTTTAATGGGTTTATATGATAATTGTATATGTTTTATTAATCTCTCCTTATTACAGTTCTGATAATGATTCAGGCCAACTTAACATTCTTATTACACTATGACTGTCTGAACACTCTTAATATGTTTGGGTATCGTTCTAGTTTATGTATCTTGTTACTCCTCACTGGCTGTCTTGTGTTTGCTTTTTAGGGAAGTGTGTTAGCCAGCTAGCAAATCTGATGGTGTGGTGGTGAAAGTGGTAGTTTATTGGAATTAGCATGGCAGATTTAAATTAGGATGCTAAATAGCAACATTTTCGTTTTTGTCTGCATATAGAGGAAGAAGGTAAGTGGAAGTGCTTTAGTTATATGTAGGGCCACTGGATTTGTGTGGCGGGAAAAGATCAAATTATGAGGAAGGGTTGACCAATTTATGTGGCAAGAAAAGTCCAGTTTTGAATTTACATTGCCAATAGCTCAAACTCAAGCAAGTGCAAGATCCATTGCATTACAAATGCTTGTTTATTTTTTCCAGTAAAGAGGCCTAATTGGTTCTCGTATGCCCTGTCATGTGTCCAATGGATTACTGTGCCACATGATTCAAGCTGTACATCACTGATGATGCCCTACATAGCTGAGACTGTCCCTAGGTTGCTTGTGTTCCAGTAGAGATGATACGTGGCATAGCAGTTTAAACAATAGTGTTTCTAATGGTGGATTACCAATGTTAATTTGCATATGGTTAGTCACTGTATGTAGTGGTACAATGAGGGAAAAATAATGGACTGGACTGAAGCTAGATTGCTAAAACTGGCTGAGAGTAACTCACACATTCCACCTATTACATTTTATGTTTTTGCTGTAGAATTATGCCCAGACTCTCCTAAAATGTATGCTGTATAGAAATTAATTTTTATAGTCTGGTAGTAGAAATGAGATTTGGAAACAGAGCTCAATTATCTTAATCCAGTCAAATGTCATGAGAGGTATATATTTCTTCAAAGAATTTAGCAAATTATTTCCAGAGCATCCCATGACCCATCCACAGTTTTCTCAGTTACTGTTACACTGTTACTTAATCAGAGTCATTTATTTTGGCTCTCCCCTTCACGCTCCTTAGCTTTCACAAAACACTTGTAATTGGTGTATGCTTTCGTAAAAAACACGAAAATACTCAAACTGTCCCTCCCGACACAGCAGGACAGCTGATACTACAATATTCACAGCACTCAGGGAAACTCCCCCGTAATGCTTTGCAAGCATTCTTTTACAAAACATGTTTGCTCATAACTCAGCCTGTGGTAGTCCTAAGACAATGAGACCACCACCAAAAAGGTCAGCACAATCAACGCTTTCTGTTTATGTCATCCCTGGGTCCCAGAGTAGGTTAGTGGGAGCCCCCAAATAATAATCCCTTCCACCATTTTGTGTCTTTTTAAACACTCCTATGGCTGGAACATTTGTTTTACAGCTGAGGGTAGTTTGTGTTTTAAGGGTTTTATTTTTAATAGTATCATAGTGGGTGTGCTGGTCCTAAAAGTGTGTAATGTGCTATTTTCTCTAGGGCCTAAAATATGGTTATACTGCATTACTTTCTGCCATTTTCATTTCGTTTGGTTATGCACTGCAGGGTTTAACTGTATGGTTTCTGACCATTTTTCTTACAAATGCTGTTTCCATTATGGTTTCCTCTAGGGGCGGTTCTGTACATTACAGTCTCATGCCAAAAGTTTATTTCTTGTTAAGGTTTTTTTTTTAATGGATTTATATGAAAATTGTATATGTTTTATTAATCTCTCCTTATTACAGTTCTGATAATGATTCAGGCCAACTTAACATCCTTATTGCACTATGACTGTTTGACCACTCTTAATATGTTTGGGTACCGTTCTAGTTTACTTCTCTCGTTACTCCTCACTGGCTGTCTTTTGTCTGCTTTTTAGGGAATTGTCTTAGCCAGCTAGCAAATCTGATGGTGGGGTGGTGAAAGTGGTATGCTATTGGAATTAGCATGGTAGATTTAAATTAGGATTCTAAATAGCAACATTTTTGTTTTTGTCTGCCGATAGAGGAAGAAGGTAAGTGGAAGTGCTTTAGTTATATGTAGGGCCACTGGATTTGTGTGGTGGGAAAAGATCAAATTATGAGGCAGGGTTGACCAATTTATGTGGCAAGAAAAGTCCAGTTATGAATTTACAATGCCAATAGCTCGAACTCAAGCAAGTGCAAGACCCATTGCATTACAAATGCTTGTTTATTTTTGTCAGTAAGGAGGCCTAATTGGTACTCATATGCCCTGTCATGTGCCCAATGGATTACTGTGCCACATGATTCAAGCTGAACATCACTGATGATGCCCTAAATGGCTGAGACTGTCCTTCGGTTGCTTGTGTTCCAGTAGAGATGATACGTGGCATAGCAGTTATAAACAATAATGTTCCTAATTGTGTATTACCAAGGTTAATTTGCATATGGTTAGTCACTATATGTAGTGGTACAATGAGGGAAAAATAAGGGACTGGAATGAAGCTAGATTGCTAAAACTGGCTGAGAGCAACTCACACATTCCACCTATTACATTTTATGTTTTTGCTGTAGAATTATGCCCAGACTCTCCTAAATTGTATGCAGTCTAGAAATTAATTTTTATAGTCTGGTAGTAGAAATGATTTTTGGAATCAGAGCTCAATTATCTTAATCCAGTCAAGAGTGATGAGAGGTATATATTTCTTCAAAGAATTTAGAAAATTATTTCCAGAGCATCCCATGACCCATCCGCAGTTTTCTCAGTTACTGTTACACTGTTACTTAATCAGAGTTATTTATTTTGGCTCTCCCCTTCGCACTCCATAGCTTTCACAAAAACACTTGTAATTGGTGTATGCTTTAGTAAAAAACACAGAAATCTTCAAACAGTCCCTCCCGACACAGCAGGACAGCTGATATTACAATATTCACTGCACTCGGGGAAACTCCCCCCTTAATGCTTTGCAAGCATTCTTTTACAAAACATGTTTGCTCATAACTCAGCCTGTGGTGATCCTAAGATAATAAGACCACCACAAAAAGTTCAGCACGATAAACGCTTTTTGTTTATGTCATCTCTGGGTCCCACAGTAGGTTAGTGGGAGCCCCCAAATAATAACCCCTGCCACCATTTTGTGTCTTTTTAAACACCCCTATGGCTGGAACGTTTGTTTTATAGCTGAGGGTAGTTTGTGTTTTAAGGGTTTTGTTTTTAATAGTATTACAGTGGGTGTGCTAGTCCTAAAAGTATATAATGTGCTATTATCTCTAGGGGCTAAAATATGGTTATACTGAGTTACTTTCTGCCATTTTCTTTTCGTTTGGTTATGCACTGCAGGGTCTTACTGTATGGTTATGACCTTTTTTCTTACAAATGCTGTTTCCATTATGGTTTCCTCTAGGGCTGCTCTGTACATTACAGTCTAATGCCAAAAGTTTATTTCTTATTAAGGTTTTTTTTAATGGGTTTAAATGAGAATTGTATGTTTTATTAATCTCTCCTTATTACAGTTCGGATAATGATTCAGGCCAACTTAACATCCTTTTTAAACTATGACTGTTTGAACACTCTTAATGTTTGGGTACCGTTCTAGTTTATTTCTCTCATTACTCCTCACTGGCTGACTTGTGTCTGCTTTTTAGGGAATTGTGTTAGCCAGATAGCAAATCTGATGGTGGGGTGGTGAAAGTGGTATTCTAATGGAATTAGCATGGTAGATTTAAATTAGGATGCTAAATAGCAACATTTTTGTTTTTGTCTGCAGATAGAGGAAGAAGGTAAGTGGAAGTGCTTTAGGGCCAGATGTAGCAAGCATTTTGCATGGTGCAAACTGCAAAAATCGCAGTTTGCGCCATGCAAAATGCCGTTTGCGATGCTCATTCTCATTCACAATTTGCGAGTCGGTACCGACTCGCAAATTGTGAATGCGACTCGCAAATAGGAAGGGATGTCCCCTTCCTATTTGCGACTCGCATCGCTATGCTAAATTGCTTTGTGACCGCGAATGCGGTCGCAAAGCAATTCGCAGTTACCACCAGTGTCAACACTGGTTGTAACCCATTGTGAATGTTGCCAAAAAGGGTTTTTCAGAGTAGGCAGTGGGCCAATGGACCACTGCCTACTCTAAAAAACCGTAACCAAATGATTTCGTTATTTTTTTTTATTTTGCAACTCGTTTTCCTTTAAGGAAAACGGGCTGCAAAATAAAAATAAAAAAAATGCTTTATTTAAAAAGCAGTCACAGACATAGAGGTCTGCTGTTTTCAGCAGGCCACCATCCCTGTGAGTGCAGGGACTCGCTATGGGGTCGCAAAATGCGACCCACCTAATTAATATTAATGAGGTGGGTCTTTGCGACCCTATAGCGACTTGCAGACGGTGTCTAAGACACCGTTCTGCATCCGATTTTGTGAATCGGAAATTGTGAGTGGCACCAATTCGCAATTTCCGATTCGCAAAATCGGACCTACCTTCATCTGGCCCTTAGTTATATGTAGGGTCACTGGGTTTGTGTGGTGGGAAAAGATCAAATTATGAGGCAGGGTTGACCAATTTATGTGGCAAGAAAAGTCCAGTTATGAATTTACAATGCCAATAGCTCGAACTCAAGCAAGTTCAAGACCCATTGCATTACAAATGCTTGCTTATTTTTGACAGTAAGGAGGCCTAATTGGTACTCGTATGCCCTGTCATGTGTCCAATGGATTACTGTGCCACATGATTCAAGCTGTACATCACTGATGATGCCCTAAATGGCTGAGACTGTCCTTCGGTTGCTTGTGTTCCAGTAGAGATGATACGTGGCATAGCAGTTTAAACAATAATGTTTCTAATGGTGTATTACCAAGGTTAATTTGCACATGGTTAGTCACTGTATGTAGTGGTATAATGAGGGAAAAATAAGGGACTGGAATGAAGTTAGATTGCTAAAACTGGCTGAGAGTAACTCACACATTCCACCTATGATATTTTGGTGGTCATTACAGCCCTGGCGGACAGTGTTAAAGCGGTGGTAAAACCGCCAACAGGCCGGCGGTAAAAAAATTGGAATTACGACCGTGGCGGAAACCACCAACAAAGACAGCCACTTTAACACTCCGACCGCCACGGCGGTACAGACAAACAGCTTGGCGGTCACCGCCAACAGACAGGCGGAAGTCAATGTACCGCCTACAGTATCACAACCTACCAATCCGCCACCTTTTCCGGGGCAGATTCACCGCGGACAAAAACACGGCAGAAACAGGACTTCGAAGGGAAAACACTCACCTCAACATACCCCACGAGGAATCCGGATGCCATGGAACCAGAGCTGCACATTTTTCCAGCCCTCATCTTCTTGCTCCACTACCAGCAGCACAAACGCCGGCGGTGAAGACAATGGTGAGTAGTGCATCTAGGACACAGAGGTGGTGGAAGGGAAAAAACAGGGACACACACACACAACACCCCCACCCCCACCCTCACCCACTACAACACACACACTAATACATATTTATACATTATAGTTACACCCCCAAACCCCCCGGAAGAATGCAAAGACAAAAGGAAATGAGTGTAACCATTGTAATATATTAAAATCAAGTACGTAAAAATATATATATACACCATAAACAAAATATACACCAAGCTTAGTAGTCCAGGCAGTACTCCAATGAAGTCCGTGGAACACTGGGCCCACACGGTATGGGCGAGGCCCACACAAGTTCCCCGAGGCATCAGAGAGAAAGAAAACAGGCACCTCAGGGGGAGGGAAAGGGGGGGCACCTCAGCCGGTTGAGTGCACCACGCCAAATCCACGAGGGGGCCACATGCCCACTGTACAATCCTGGGGAGTGCAAAGCCGAAGTCTCTCAAGTCTCTACAGTGGGTGGCTTGCCCACTGCTGCATCCTGGGGAGTGCAAAGCCACAGTCTATCAAGTCTCTACAGTGGGTGGATTGCCCACTGTTCCATCCTGGGGAGTGCAAAGCCACAGTCTCTCAAGTCTCTACAGTGGGTGGGCTGTCCACTGTTCCATCCTGGGGAGTGCAAAGCCGGAGTCTCTCAAGTCTCTACAGTGGGTGGCTTGCCCACTGCTGCATCCTGGGGAGTGCAAAGCCGCAGGCTCTCAAGTCTCTACAGTGGGTGGCTTGCCCACTGTTCCATCCTGGGGAGTGCAAAGCCACAGTCTCTCAAGTCTCTACAGTGGGTGGGTTGCCCACTGCTGGATCCTGGGGAGTGCAAAGCCACAGTCTTTCAAGTGGATAACAGTCTCCACTGGTTCTGGAGGGGGCCTGGTGCCCAGAGTGCTTCATCCTGCTAAGGGCAGATGTAGTGGATGTGATAATCCACTGGTTCTGGAGGGGGCCTGGTGCCCAGAGTGCTTCATCATTGCTAAGGACAGAGGTAGTTGATGTGATACTGCACTGGTTCTGGAGGGGGCCTGGTGCCCAGAGTGCTTCATCCTGCTCGTGACTGACTCAGTAGCGTCAGTGCCCTTGGCGCTCATGGGCCAGCAGTGCTTATGGCGGTGGTGCCCTGTTCAGCGGTGCTTGAGGCGGCGGTGCCCTGTTCAGCGGTGCTTGGAGCGGCGGTGCCCTGTTCAGTGGTGCTTGAGGCGGCGGTGCCCTGTTCAGCGGTGGTTGAGGTGGAGGTGCCCTGTTCAGCGGAGCTTGGAGTGGCGGTGCCCTGTTCAGCGGTGCTTGAGGCGGCGGTGCCCTGTTCAGCGCTGCTTGGAGCGGCGGTGCCCTGTTCAGCGGTGCTTGAGGCGGCGTTGCCCTGTTCAGCGGTGCTTGGTGCAGCGGTGCCCTGTTCAGCGGTGCTTGGAGCGGCGGTACCCTGTTCAGCGGTGCTTGAGGCGGCGGTGCCCTGTTCAGCGGTGCTTGGAGCGGCAGTGCCCTGTTCAGCGGTGCTTGAGGTGGCGTACTCCTTTGCAGCGACTCAGCTGGTGGCGGTCCTCTCTGTCCCAGCGGGGCTTGTGCTGGTGGTCCTCTCTAGCCCAGCGGGGCTTGTGCTGGCGGTCCTCTCTGGCCCAGCGGGGATGATGGCGGTGGCCTCCTGGGCAGCGGGATGATGGCAGTGGCCTCCTGGGCAGTGGGGATGATGGGGGTGGCCCATTGGGCAGCGGGGATGATGGGGGTGGCCTCCTGGGCAGTGGGGATGATGGCGGTCTCCTCCAATGTGCTGCTCTTCCCAGACTTGCCGGGTTTCTTGTGGCCCTTCCCCACCTTTGCAGGTGTCGCAGCTGACTCCACACTCCCACCGGGACCCCTGGGAGTGGTTTTGGTGGCTGGAGTCTTCCCCCTCTCCCGCCGGGCACTGGCCAACTTCTGATGCTTGACAGGTGGGGGACTGTGCATGCTGTGGCTCCGTGTCATACTGGCTGCCCTGGTGGCCGGTGCTCTCCAGATACCGGTGACTACAGGCACCACTGGTCCCGGAGATGTTGTGGCTGAGGTGCTAGGTTGGGACCTGGAGAGTCGGGACCTAGGAGACGGACGGGGTAGGTGAGGTGTGGGAAAGAGGTCAAGGTTGGACAGGAAAAGTTTTTGGGAGACACTAGGACAGGTAGCTGGAGGGGGTTTGGGAGTGAAGGAAGAGGTTGTGGTTGTAGGAGGTGTTCGTTTGGTGACTTTGGGTGAAGGTGCATGCGCTGGAGGCTGTCGTGAGGTGGATGGCTGTTGGGTGGGTGTGTGCCTGCATTTGTGTATCTTGGGAGGTGGCGTCACAGACACACTGGGAGAAGACACAGGGGACGTGTGGATGGTAGTGGGGGTGGTGACTGCACGTGAACGGGGTGTGGTGGTGTGTGTGCTAGTGATGGCAGTATTGGCTGCAGATGTAGTGCGTGCAGGTGTGAGTGGTGACGAGACTGGGAGGGAGGAGGGAGACGAGGAGGAGGGGGACACAGTGGAGGCAGTGGATGTTGGTGTGTCTGCATGTCTGTGATGCTTGTGTGAGTGCCTGTGGGATGTGTGTTGCTTATGTCTGCCTGAGCTTCCCTTGTATGTTGAGGTGTTTGCATGATGGTCTGAAGGTGTGCTTGGGATAGGCTGGGGTACAGGGGATTGTGTCTGGGTGGAGGAAGTTTAGGGCGGAGGCTAGAGACGGGGACAATGGCTGCCATCAGTGCTGAGGCCAGAGTCTGAAAATCTTGCTGAAGGGCCGTCTGACCAGAATGAATGCCCTCCAGGAATGAATTTGTTTGTTGCAACTGCCTTTCTACACCCTGGATGGCATTCAAAATGGTAGACTGCCCAACAGTGAGGGACCTGAGGAGGTCAATGGCCTCCTCACTGAGGGCAGTAAGGGTGACTGGGGCAGGGCCTGAGGTGCCTGGGGCGAAGGTGATGCCCACACTCCTGGGTGAGCAGGCACGGGGCAAAGGCTGAGGGGCTGCTGGGAGGGCAGTGCTAGTAGGGGGGGGTGGCGGCTGTACCTGTAGATGTGGGGGCACAGATGTTCACCATCACAAGGGAGCTCCCATCAGAGGACGAGTCCATGTCGCTGGTGTCAGCTCCTGTCCCCGCCGTGAAGCTCCCCTCGCCCTCCGTCCCACTGGTGAACACCGAGTCCGTAGTTTCGCCTTCCATGGACATGTGGGATTCAGCTCCCTCGTGCTCCGGTGTCACTGCTCCTCCACCTGATGATGTTAATGCACACAAGAACAGGGAGACCACAAAAAGGGGACGACGACAGAAGAAAGACATGTTGAGTGCATGCATTACCGCCACCATTGGCGGACACGACAGACTCAGAAGCACCCTGCACTTCGGCGCGCTCTTGGGCTCCACTGTGCAATCCCTGAGACATGGCCTACTAGGCTATGGAAGACATCTGCACACATGGATGACACAGGGGCATGACTAGGTGTACTTGGCACTCTACAGAGGTGGGCTGGGGTGCCACATGGTCTGCCTTATGGAGGGACATTGCCTACTAAACTCGCCCTGGCCTAGGGAAACCCACAGCCCACCTCCCCCACCCAGACACCTCCACTGCACGCTAAGTCAGCAGGATGAGACTGTACTCACTCCCTTGTGGCTGCTGTGATGCCCTCAAGCACCCATCCAACTCCGGGTACGCCACTGCCAGGATCCTGAACATCAGGGGGGTCATAGTGCGACGGGCACCCCTCCCACGTTGGGAGGCCATCCACAGCTGAGCCTCCGCCGTCTTCTTGTTCCAGCGGCGAATGTCCTCCCATCTTTTCCGCAAGTGGGTGCTCCGTCTGTGGTAGACTCCAAGGGTCCGGACGTCCTTGGCGATGGCACGCCAAATATCTTTTTTCTGGTGGGCGCTGACCTACATGATTTGTACAGGGGGAAGAGAAACTTATTACCAACTGCACCGCCACAGTCATTGGCCCCCATCCCTACATGTGGCAAATGCACTCTCCGTTGTTTCATGCACGCGGCACTCTCTCCCCTTCCTTCTTACATCTACCCCTCTCCACATAGGCATAGCCCATACAGCATGCTCCCAGTGTACTTACTTGTTTGTCTGGAGGACCGTAGAGTAGCGTGTACAGGGGGAGGACCCCATCACGAGTTTCTCCAACTCCTCCGATGTGAAGGCAGGGGCCCTTTCCCCAGACACTCAAGCCATTGTCTCTTCCAGACCGAGGTCACAGCAGCACTTGCAGTGTGGGTCCCCTCCTGTCGAAGATCAGCTATCGAAGATCAGCTATCGAGGGATTGAACAGATAGAAAATGGTCACGTTCACGGCTGTGTGTACCGGCACCGCTGGCGTACATCGTCATTGGCTCCTGGGACCCATAGGGTCCAATGTTAACCAATGCAGCATTGGGCTGAAGTCTTCGACCGCCTACCGCAACAGTGTACAACGCCAGCACAGTTACCTCACATCCCATTGTCCCACTTTAGAGGTAAGGCAGCCACCATTTCAGGGGCCCACATGGCTTTATTTGTAACTGCGTCACACATACCTAGGCCTAGACTCTACACACATACAGGCCTCTTTTCGGATTATGATTCGTGTTCTTATTAAGCTGTGGGTATGTACCTCTGAGTTGGTTGACTCTGTGCTTGCTGTTGTCCTTCATAGGCACCGTCCGCTGGGACATGTGAGGAGATGGCGGCATCCTCCGGTGTACAGACCACTGGTGGACCTATCGACAATGGAGGAAAGACATGTGATCATCACATACAGGCTTGACCGTGCCACAATCCATGAACTGTGCACCCAGCTGGAGCCAGACCTGATGTCAGCTATCCGCCATCCCACAGGAATGCCCCTCAAGTGCAGGTGCTGTCAGTGCTCCATTTCCTTGCAAGTGGGTAATTTCAAACAACAGTGGCCATAGCATCATGGATGTCCCAGCCTATGTTTTCCAACGTGTTGTCCAGAGTGTTGTCTGCCCTGCTGAGACACATACGGAGCTACATCGTTTTCCCTCAGGTGGAGGATTTGCCTACAGTGAAAGGTGATTTCTATGCCCTGGGACATATCCCCAACATCATAGGTGCCATTGATGGGACATATGTGGCTTTGGTACCCCCCGCAGGAGTGAACAGGTGTACAGAAACCGGAAGAGTTATCATTCCATGAATGTGCAGATGGTATGTTTGGCTGACCAGTAAATCTCCCATGTTAATGCCAAGTTCCCTGGCTCAGTGCATGACGCCTACATCCTGCGGAATATTAGCATCCCTTATGTGATGGGGCATCTTCAGGGGCACCTGGTGTAGCTATTAGGTGAGCACCTGGAAGCAAGACAGTGGGAATGGTTGTCTGGGGATATCCCTACAGGTTAGTGTGTGTCTAACAGTTGTCCCTCGCCATTTGCAGGTGACTCTGGTTACCCCAACCTGTCATGGCTACTGACCCCAGTGAGGAATCCCAGGACAAGGGCAGAGGAACGCTACAATGAGGCCCATGGGCGAACACGGCGGATAATCGAGCGGACCTTCGGCCTCCTGAAGGCCAGGTTCCGGTGCCTCCATATGACAGGTGGATCCCTATTCTACTCACCAAAGAAGGTGTGCCAGATCATTGTGGCCTGCTGTATGCTTCACAACTTGGCTTTGCGACGACAGGTGCCTTTTCTGCAGGAGGATGGTCCAGATGGGGGTGTTGGTGCAGCTGTGGAGCCTGTGGACAGTGAAGACGAGGAAGCAGAAGAAGAGGACATCGACAACAGGGACTCGGTGATCCTGCAATATTTCCAGTGAGACACAGGTAAGAAAACAAACCTGCCTACCACATGTACTTTAACATTACTACCTCTCTACTGTCTGTAGTTTTCACCCAGTGTATGGTCACTGAGTTGTCACTTTCCCTTACGATTTCACAGATGTGGGTCCCTCTGTGTGACATCTGCTTTGATTCCTCATGGACTAGAGCTGTGTGACATAGGTATGTTGACATTACAAACGTAAGAGCTTTTTGCCACAGTAATTGATAATACACTAATTCGAAATCACAGACTGACTCCAGATTGTTTTGTGCTTCAAGGGTGTTTATTTAAATGATCAATATTGGAGGGGGTTGCAAAATGGGGAGGGGTGATGGTAGAGGTATGTCCATGGCAGAGTCCAGTCTATTGGTCTCACAGGTGCATTGCCCAAATGGGCATAGGAAGTGGAGCTGGGGCAGTTTGAGGATGGACAGGGTGACAAAGTGGGACAAAAAGATGACATTCAGGGTGGTCTCATTTCTTGGCGGGGGTCTTGGCATCGTTCTCTGTCTTTGTCCTGGATCTCAGGGGCCGTTTGCGGGGTGCCTCCTGTCCACTAGCGCCGGCGGAGGTGGTGGGCAGTTCATCATCCAGACTAGTGTCAGGGGTCCCTTGTTGTGCCAGAGTGTCCCTCCTGGTGTTGAGTACTTCCTTCAGCACCCCTACGATGGTGCCCAGGTTGGAATTGATGGATCTGAGTTCCTCCCTGAAGCCCAATACTGTTCCTCCTGCAGCCGCTGGGTCTCCTGAAACTTGGACAGTACCGTTGCCATTGTCTCCTTGGAGTGGTGGTAGGTTCCCATGATGGAGGAGAGGGCCTCGTGGAGAGTGGGTTCCCTTGGCCTGTCCTCCCCCTTTCTCACAGCAGCCCTCCCAGTTCCCCTGTGTTCCTGTGCCTCTGTCCCCTGAACGGTGTGCCCACTGCCCCCAGGTCCCTGTTGTTGGGGTGGTGGGTTAGTCTGGGTTCCCTGTAGTGGTGGACACACTGCTGATTGACGTGTCCTGGGGACAGAGGTATGGGCCCGCTCGTGGGTGCTGTGCTGGTGTTTCCAGAGGGGGGAAGCTTTGTAGTGGCCTGGGACTGTGTGATGGGAACTGACTGTCCCGAGGTCCCTGATGGGCCGGGCTGGTCATCTAGATCCAGTTGGACAGAGCTGCTGTCATCACTGTGGGCCTCTTCTGTTGGTGGTGTGGACATGTCTGGACCCTCCTGTGCGGTGACGTTGGGTAGGGGTCCTGCAGGGGTGTAAAAGCATGATTATTGCATCTGTGTGTGCCATGGTGTGCAATGGGTGGTTGACCGTGTACCCCAGTGCTTGCATTCCTGTGTGGGACCTTGTGTGAGGATGGTTTAGGGGGGTGTATGGGTTTGTGCAGTGGCATGCTTTGGTGTTGGTTGTCCATGCTTTGTTGTTGCATGCAGGGCTTGGTGTTGGGATGTGTGGTTTGTGATATTGGGACATTTGTGAGGAGTTGGAGTGATGGGGTGAGGGTGAGGGTATGTGATGGCATGCAGGTTGGGTGGGGGATGAAATAGTGAGAGCTTTGACTTACCAGAGTCCATTCCTCCTGCTACTCCTGCGAGGCCCTCAGGATTCAGAATCGCCAAGACCTGCTCCTCCCATGTTATTAGTTGTGGGGAAGGAGGTGGGGGTCCGCCGCCAGTCCGCTGAACCGCAAGGTGGTGTCTTGAGACCACAGAACGCACCTTCCCCCGTAGGTCATTTCACCTCTTCCTGATGTCATCCCTATTTCTTGGGTGCTGTCCCACTGCGTTGACCCTGTCCACTATTCTTCGCCATAGCTCCATCTTCCTAGCAATGGAGGTGTGCTGCACCTCTGATCCGAATAGCTGTGGCTCTACCCGGATGATTTCCTCCACCATGACCCTGAGCTCGTCCTCCGAGAACCTGGGGTGTCTTTGCCGTGCCATAGGGTGGTGTGGGTGATGTGTGGGATGGTGTGTGTGGTGATAAGTTTGCTGATATGTAGTGTTGTGTAGTATGAGGTGCGTGGAAGTTATGTGGGTGATGGTGTTGTGTGCGTGTGGATTCTAGTTTGTTGATGGTGGTGTCTCTCTCTGGCCTTCTCTCTGTGATTCTGGTCGTAGGGGTTTGTGAGTGATGTGGGGTGTGTGTTTTATATAGTATTGGGTGTGTGGGAGTGTGTATGTGTATCAGGTGTGTGTATTTCGATTTGTCCAATGTGGTTGTGTTTTGTAAATTTGTGTGTATTTTGAGCGCGGCGGTGTGTACCGTCAATGAAATTCCGCGGTTGAAAGACCGCCGCGTGGATTCGTGTGTTGTGATAGTGTGGGTGTATTTCTGTTGCCGTGACGGTGGAGGTTTTGTTTTCACCAGTTTATCACTGACCTTTGGTGTGGCGGACTTGTGTGGGTGTCTAAATTTTTGCGGATTCCGTGCTGTGGGTCATAATAGCTGTGGCGGATTTCCGCGCCCGCGGCGGTGTATTGGCGGTGTTCTGCACGGCGGTAAGCGGCTTTTACCACCAATGTGGTAATGACCGCCTTTATGTTTTTTCTGTACAATTATGCCCAGACTCTCCTAAAATGTATGCTGTCTAGAAATTAATTTTTATAGTCTGGTAGTAGAAATTAGATTTGGAATCAGAGCTCAATTATCTTAATCCAGTCAAGAGTCATGAGAGGTATATATTTGTTCAAAGAATTTAGCAAATGATTTCCAGAGCATCCCATGACCCATCCGCAGTTTTCTCAGTTACTGTTACACTGTTGCTTAATCAGAGTCATTTATTTTGGCTCTCCCCTTCGCGCTCCATAGGTTTCACAAAAACACTTGTAATTGGTGTATGCTTTAGTAAAAAACATGGAAATCCTCAAACACTCCCTTCCCGACACAGCAGGACAGCTGATACTACAATATTCATTGCACTCAGGGAAACTCCCCCATAATGCTTTGCAAGCATTCTTTTACAAAACATTTGTGCTCATAACTCAGCCTGTGGTGGTCCTAAGACAATGAGACTACCACCAAAAAGGTCAGCACGATCAACACTTTCTGTTTATGTCATGTCTGGGTCCCACAGTAGGCTAGTGGGAGCCCCAAAATAATAACCCCTGCCACCATTCAATGTCTTTTTAAACACCCCCTATGGCTGGCACTTTTGTTTTACGGTTGAAAGTAGTTTGTGTTTTAAAGGTTTTGTTTGTAATAGTATTATAGTAGGCCTGTGTAATGTGCTATGATCTCTAGGGTCCAAAAACCCAACTAATCATTTCTCTTACATAAAAAATGATTAGTTGTATTCCTGTGTTCATCTCTAGGAACTGGTTTAGTATCTGTCAAATGAAATTATCCATCAGCCATTGGTTAGAATGGTTATTGGTTAGAAAGCAGCCTGCTAAATGCTCAGACTTAATGAACAAGTGAAGTCTTCTCGCCTGTTGGTCGCCAGGGTGAGATGTGAAGCGTCCTCTTTCACTGACTTCAATAAGAGTGCCAAGGCAAAAAAAAATAGGAGAAATAATTTACCATGCTTTGAAAAACACTCTCCTAGAAAACCCTTTCAGCAACAGCTTTGAATGACACAGGTGGAGCTTAAAGAGCACATGCCACATACAATTAATAAGCAATATCCCCTCTAACCTCATAGCTCCATAAGTGCATTTGCAACTCAAAGGTAACCTTTTGCTGCTCAAGCTTTTGTCTTTGTGACTAGACCAACAGCACATATAAATAACATAAACCTGTCTTCCAAGCCTCCACGACAGATCCATTCTTTAAATCTGAGCCACCAGGAAGATTTTGCTTCCACATTATACAAATAGAAGATAGAATCAGTAATATTTCATGGTTCTGCCGCACTTAGGGGAAGATGTACCTATAAGAATCACAATTATGAAATCGCAATTTAAAATGTTTGAAACTCATTTGAGTGTCATTTGTGATTGCCAGTGGGTCATAAGTAAACCTAACCCATTAATATTCATGAGGTAAGTCTCACTTTCCAACCCACTGGGAACTGCAATAATTCACAGGGATGGTGGCCTGCTAGGATCAGCAGACCACCATGACTGTCATTGGTTTACATTAAGCAATCACTATTTTTTTAATGCAGCCCGTTTTCCTTAAAAGGCTGCGCTTAAAAAAGAAAATGAAAAGTTTTTGTGGGACCACTGCCTGCTCTTAAGAAATGCTTTTACAGATATTCACAAAGGGGAAGGGATCAATTGGTAACCTCTTCCCATTTGTTATTGGGTTACGACCAATTTCGAATTGGTGGTAACCTGCAAATGTTTTGCAACCACATTTCGGTTGCAAAAAATTCAAACATATCACTGCAATTTGGGTTTAGGAAGGGATGCCCCAAACTCGTCCCTTCCTAATAATGAATCGCAATGGCAAACTGCGATTCGCCAAGAAGTTACTAAATTTCAATTTTGCATTGGTACATTCCAAGCGATTTTTTAATGGTTGCAAACAGCCGATTCTGCGAAACGGACCATTTGCGACCACTAAAAATATTTGTTCATTTGGCCTTAGGTCCAACGATCCCACTGAAGTCTAATGAAGGGACTTCGGGCCAAATATATAAAGCCCTTTTCCCAGTTGCAAATGGCTCATCGGTTGTTTGCGACTGATAAAAGGCTTTGCCACATGTAACAATCGCAGAATAGGTTTGCGAGACGCCATTAGGAAGAACCGTGCTAAGGATGTCCCTTCATCATAGCAAGTCACAGAGGGATGTAAGATTGTTTTGCGACCGTGAAGGCAGTGGCAAAAGAAATACAGTTACCACCAACTTCAAGTTGGTGATAACCTATTCGCAAATGGGAAAGGGCCACAGGACCCCTTCTCCTTTGTGAATGGAAGCAAACATATTTTTCCAGAGCTGGTAGTGTTCTCACAGACTACTGACTACTCTAAAAAAAATGAAAAGAGAGCTATAAGGAAAACAGGTTGCATTTAGAAAAAAAAACTGCTTATTTAAAATGCAATCACATCATTGTGGTCGGCAATCCCCAGCAGGCCGCCATCCCTGTGAGTGCAGCTATTTCCAATGAGGTCGCAAATTGCAACCTACCTCATGAATAAAGATGAGGTAGGTCATTTGCCACCCCACTGGGATTTGCAAACAGAGTTGAATAGACTTTTATTGATCCCAGTTTGCAACTTCCTAATAGCGAATCGCTAACATTTGCTATTAGGAAATTGCAAGGCCAAAACTACGTACATCTGGCCTATGTCATTATTTTTAGAATTTGTTTTATACCTTTCTTTTTTAAATACATGGAAGTGTTGATTTTTATTAATCTTTACAAAGATGTTTTTTGTATATTGTCTCCTGAACCAATTGACTAATTTTCATTTAATTTGATTATGGCTCTGCATAACCATGTCCATTTTTTATTATTTTACAGATATTGTTTTGTGGTTGTGCTATTATACTATGTGTAGCTCACATATTTCTATGAAAAAAGTTTGCCTTACTGCTTTGGCCAAATCCCCAACCCTGAGCATAGAATGCCCTTATGTAAATCTTGTTTACAATTATTTGTGCCTCTGGTCAGGCAATATGGAAATTCAATCATATTTCATTCCAAGACTGTGGTTTCTCTCTCTTATATACCTCTTGCAAGAGTCCATTCATTTTGTACATATTGCAGGGTTGATTTATTTTTCTAGATCTTCTACGGAAGAAACAAGAGAGGCTCCACCAGGAGCTACAGAGTGCCTAGAACGCAGATGGTACTCAATCGGGAAGCTGTACCCTAGACTTCCATGTTGATGCTTATAGATGAACCCATATGTGATAGGTTACAAATTTAAAAGAATTTATTTGCAAAAAACATTCGTCCATGACGCATTGAACAATTTGGTATTCAAATATTAGTAAAACATAGGTGCTCCAAACAGTGTAGCGGTACAGTGTAAGTGATCAAGTCAAATGGTGCACATGTGCCGTCCAAAATATATAAATGACTGGAAAAACAAACAAATCCAACACTGCCCGGGGATGTGGGTACTGGGATCCTGAATCCGATTTATTGGGGAACAACCAGTCCAATGTAAGATTGTCAACGTTTTGACCCATAAGAAGATTTAGATCAGGGTCACCACCAGTACAGTCATTAATTATAGGCAACACCTATGTAGGCCACTCTCACCAAAAATCCATGTGGTCCTACAATTGCATGAATATCATCCAATCCATGGTGCTGATCTGCACATTATCTACCAATCAATGGAAAGCTAAACAGTTAATGCTGCAAGGTGCTCATCAGGCTTCATAGGACATGGGTTAAATAACACCCGACACCGCCAGGTGGAAACCTTAGGCTACCAGTGCACTCGATGGTCTGTATTTTGCAAAGGCCAAAAGATACACAGTGAACATACCTGCTTATTGGAGGTCTAGAATTAACTGTGGCAGATTTAGTTGCAAGGGCCCCATCCAATGAGTTCCCACTGATATCTAGGAAGCCTATTTTTTCAGTCTCTTTTTTGAGATCCTTCATTTTTCCTTTTTTCACAGGAGGACTTTTCCTTATTTAGGACCTCCTTTAAGCTGTGTCGACTCTAAAACCTCTGCTACTGACTTTTTTGGTACTTCATGAAGATCAGAAAAGCCTTGGGCATGGAACAGGCAGGCTTGACTTTCAAATGGGGCATTACTAAAATTGGTGAACCAGTATTAAAGAGAGTTTTTACAGAAAGTAAAACTTTCCTCATTCTCCTGTGAACCAAGATCCCCAGGAGAGGTCAAGATCTGATTTGCCAACTTGGGAACCACCATTTTTTAATTTGTCCTTCATCTCCATGTGCAGTGGGGTAGTCTTGACTCCTTCAGGAGTTGATGCTTCTTCAGGTTTCACACATCCTATAAGGTTCAGTTTTCCTATATACCGAAGACATTTCCTGCTAGATGGAGAGGTGTAAAATCACTTTTATAACCCAACATTAAACTTAAAGTATTATGAATATGCTTTGAATTATTTACTGATTTTTCGGGAAAAGCTAAGATGAAGTATAAAATTATTTCCAAACATTTGAGAGATTCTAAATTTTGCACATATTCGCCTGGTAGGTTGCAAGAAGAAATCACAACAGCTTCCAGGTCAAGTGGTGCGACTATATAACCTGAACCCTGGAATCTGAGACTGCAGTAGTCCAGAGAGAGGAGACTGAGAATTTTCATCTTTCAGGCAGGAGTTTACCACTGCAGCCTCAATATCAGGCAGTGTGAAGTCCTCGATGCAGTGGATGGGGTCTTCAACCAGCTCCATAGTGGCCCCCCCAAAGCTTACCCTACTAATAGGTTCAAAGGAGCAGAGCCCATGAGGGGGAAATTAGGGGGCGGTAGGGGGCGGTGAAACTGAGTGGAAATGGCTCTTGCAACCGGATTACCGGAGGAGTCCGCCGCCCCAATAACCTCAGTGTTCACAGCCTACTTCTGAAAGAAGGGAAAGACAGTAATCAAAGTCTTCATTAGATAAGCTGTACAGCTCCATTCCGAAGAGGGTTTGATTTAGTTTTCTCACAAGCTCCTATGTGAATCGGTCTTCCTGAACGAAGGCTCCGTGCAGTAATGTCTCCACCCTGAGGTATTTTTGGTGTCTGGGCAGTACTACATAAGAGAGAGGGACAATTAAACCTGGATAACAGGAAGATAAGAGGAACTAGTCCAGGTGTACTTCAGATGGTAATGTAAGAATATGGACACCCCCGCTTACAGGGCACCAAGTAAGAAACACGGTCCAAAAAGAGTCCAGAACAAATAAATTAATGTACTACTCGTGGGCTTACTTCTGCCTCTGCACTGACCCTGCCGCCACCAGTGTAAATTTCGCCACCTACAAAGATATAGAGCTTTCCGAAGTCTCTCCTGTTAATATTTTAAGCATTTGATTTGTAAGGGCTCACCAACTGAGGTGAGCTAGGAATAAGGAAAGGGCCTTATTAACCCAGCCTGCACCTCTGTCCTCACCTTAGTAAAGCCGCAAGCACCAGGCCCGTACCCCACTCTATGTCCTGCCCCATTGTTCCCCAGGGGAGCCGGACATGGTAGCGGTATGCCAGCAAAGAGCACACCATTTCAGCAAGTCCGGCGAGGGCAGGGCAGCTTGTCACTGGTGGTAATGCAGCAGTACCAACAGCAGCTTCAGAGCAGGTACAGAGCACACGTTTCAGAGTACAACTAACAAAACTGTGAGTGACATCCCAACATCCCAGGATTCTGACCAGAATATTGCAATCTACAATCAGGCAAGCAGGGGCGAATACAGCTGTAATGGGTGGCGGGCACAAGCACGGCAGCAACAAAGACAGAGTACTGACCAACAAACTTGAGTCACGGGAATCTCAATTGCAGTTGTCGAAAAAAATAAATCACTCTGCATTTTCTCTCTTGTCTGACATCAGCATTGTAAACCTTGTGCCACAGCCCAGGTGTATAGGAGTGGCATGTTACATGCCAGAATGTGGAAACAATGTCCTTTTGTTATTGGTAAGACTAAAGTGAAGTTACTAGTGAACATAAGCCGCCACGTACATGGGTTTTTTTAAATAAAAAATCCCCTTTTTTTAAAAACTTAGAAGTATGCAGCAACACTTGAGAAGACAAAGACAGATCCACTAGAAATGGTGATTCAGAACAACGGAGGCCTCCGTTTTAAAATGTACATTTAAATCCTAGAAGAATCAAACAGATAATGCTGAGTCATACCATGTTAATAAACTGGGAGTACAGTCTTTTCTCATTGATAGGATTTTTTAGCAGGCATGACTTGAAATATTTTAGAAAAGGGATACAAGTTGTACGAACATTGGTTAAAAAAGAAAAAGCAATGCCAATGCCTGCGTGCGTACACGTGCTGACTTCTTGCCATTGATCTGCACCGCGAGGAGGTTGCAAGGAGGTTGAAAGGTTGATCAGTCTTACTGGCCTGTTGGTTACCGGGCTGCAGGATAGCTGGGACCCAGACACATCTTAGTCCCCTGGCAAATCACTGGCAAAATGCCTCTCTGGTCACCTCTGTGAAGGGAAAGAGCACCTGTCTGCACGGACCGGCCTGGCAGAGCCCAGAAGAGTGACTGCAATGAGATGAGACTGGGCGAGGGTCATTCTGGGAGTGTAGGTGAGGTCCTACCTCATAGTGGGTGCGGAAGTGGCCGACATTAGGCCAGTATGGCTTGCTCCAACGGAGGGCTTGCATACCATGCTCCTTACTCCACCCCTGGCCTTGAACATGTCTAGTGCCTGTCACGCTGCAGCTGGAACCCCTCCATGGACTCCCTTCCGGAGAATAAGTTGAAGCGTGGCAGCAGGCATTGCAGTAGGGTTTTACTGGAATTGTGAGCCATGTGTGCTTGTGCCCCCTTTTCCTTAGACCTAAGAATATAAGAACCAAACAATAAGGAGAATCTAAGGAGCTTTGTTAAGATGATGTGGAGGCACGAGGAAGTGGAACCAAAACATACAGTACACATTGAAACAAGGAGTATGTAAGGATAATCATAAGCGGAAGCATAGTAAGGCAAGTAAATCCATATAAGAAAGCAGGTGCATGTTAGCACCTGGTATTTGTGGTCAATCAAAAAAAGCATTTAATCACAGCAATAGCAACTAGCAAGATGACATCTAAGTCATAGAGATAAATATAAGCAAACATAAAGAACAGAAGGAAAATAAAGTTAATAAAGTGGTGAAGCAGATATGACCACTGGAGCTCATAACGAGGTCCGTGTTTTCTTTTGGGACCTCAATTCAATCATAGAAACAGAGAAAGATGAAAGCAGCTAAAGTCAGTCTAATTCCTGAGGCGGTAGACCATCTAGCTGCTCAAGATGCCCTCACTGCACCATGCCAGGGGCCGCTTTGTCAGATATGATAGGAGCTTCAACTACATACAGGAATATTGCCATTACTCATCCATCTATTTTGGATGTCTTTAAAAACCCTAGAAGAACTTCTGAAGCAGATGGACTTCCATCAAATTCCAGAAACATGTTGGGATCAAACTCAGTGGAACTTCAAATAATACCAGCCAATGGTGTAATTCACTCAATTGATATGATATTGATATTAGTTTTTAATAAGGAGGATGTTATTATGCGTAAAGACATAACAGAAGATAGAATATCTACTTCCTCAGCCTTAGTCCTCCATGATAGCCCACCGATGACCATAAAAGCTCATGTTCATTGCAACTCGGAGAATATTCCATCATCCCATTGTCAACCATGAGTCAAATCAGCAATAGGACTGTGTGTGTCTGAATTTCAAAGTGAACCATCAAAGGAATGCTTCTGTTCCCCTTAAGTGACTTCCCAGGCAACAATAAGTCTCAATCGATTAATGGACAAATACATCATTAAGCTGTGCTCAGGTATAGTCTCAAATCAACAGGAGGCCTTATCTATTGAGCAGTATGCACTAAGGCTATCATCGATCAACATGAGTATCAAATACCCCAATAATTACATGCACAGGGTTCAAGAGGGATCAGGTACTGTTGGTCCTATTGTGAAATCTGGAATTGATCCATTTAATCCAATACAAAATAATGTAAGAGACAAGCATGATTCAAATCCTACCCTTACAACAGAAAAAAAAAATCTTTGGAAACTGTCGACCTGTCAGAGACAGGGCATTCTATGCAGGCCTCGAAAAATCATAAAAATGTTACTGGGCCTGAAGGTCGAGTAACTAGAATATTGTGCTTGTCCATAACTGTAATGTTCTTGTCCCTTAAACAGGTCTCAAATTGTGTGATCCTAGGCAAATATTTTAGTTTATAGAGTCACCTTTTTCTTCATTATTACATATGAGGGTACCTTCAAATATGTGAGCTCACCATTTCTGCTGTACAAAAAAACATCTGTGTTTAGGTAAATAGACTAAACGTTTGCACCATGTATTAAAAGAATTAGGCCACATATAGGAGATACCTGATTCATTACCTGCCTCTTAGTCTACTAATATCATTGCTACCTGGGCAGGAGTTTTTCTGTTTAAACAATCACTTTAAAAAAATATGTTATTCAATAAAGCATGATGTGGTCACGTATCGTAATTTACAGACAGAAACTTTCCAAGATATGTCCAAAATCCTTCCCAATAACTTGCAGCTTTACTGATAACACTATATAATGATTGCCCAAATGTGTGAAAATCTGGTTTCAGAAAACACATTTATGCATTGCACGTGATCAAGTAAAGGTTTCTGATCTGTTTTCATCCTATTAAAATATGTTTTTTATCACATAGAAGTACAAACAATGGGCTTTCACAACTACTGAAATATATTTTAATATGTTCGTATAGATGACTTAGCTGTTTACATTTTGTGTTAGGGACAAACTGACAACATTCTGGAACTCTGCAGTTAGAAGGAACATTAATTGTAAGACAAACTGACTTTTGACCTCTGTCTCTGAACTCAGAGCAAAAGTGACAATAACAAGATTTAAAGGCGGCCTTCACTTCTTAACTGAACAGAACACCTGTTCTATGTTAACTCAACAGGAGGGGGTGAGTAAGTCTAAAAATAACTTGACCTAATAAAATATGACTCGCCATAGTGAGTGAGCGAGTAGAATATTCAAAGCCTGCTATGGTTGATCACTCGGTTTCTATGAGTAATTCATTTAGATCGACAGATCTTTCCCTTTTGGCAAAATACGATGAAAGTAGCCCTGTGAATAGTGGCACCAAAAAGTACACTTACAGGCTCACTCGGGTGTTTGGGGGAACATGCTAAATACTATGGGTGTGATAATGGCTGTGCTTACCTTCCACTCAGATAAATTGAATAATCAAGTAGACTTGCTTAATTCACTTGCAATCTATGTTGTTGGGATAGACTCTAAACTACTGAAAAGTACTAATCTAATTGTTAAGGATCAATCAGGTGCCAACAATCAGTTAATCACTTGTGTGCATATCATAGATAAAGATCTGGAACTGCCTAAAATCATAGGTTAGCTTGTTGATGAAATTAAAATCATATTGCCAACATTTGTTCTAACTCCATAGATATTCTGGATCCAAAACATAGTACATGTCATCTTCAGGAAGATCAATTCACACAGCAGGTCACAACTGATAACGTGCGCATGGGTGAAGTACCGCCAGATAAGTTGGCAATTGTTAAACGGAGTGAGGGAGAAGCTAAGCCATCAGCCATGGAGCAAGAAAGTGAAGATTATCAAGTCATAATTTCCACAAACTCATCAATTTGCACATAGGCACAAGGGCTAACAGAAAAGGCTAGGAATAGGCTACGTAAGGTGTGAAAAAAAGCACAAAGTCAAACAAATGATGTAATATCAGTTATCAAGCTACATGGTAAATATCCAATCTTCAATTCAATTAAACAGGATGATCGACAGTCCAAAACCCCAGAAGAGAGGATAGAAGAGATCAAAATCAAGGAAATATGTTTAATAAAAACTGTAGATCTAGCAGAGAGGAAGCAGCGATATCCCACAAAGAGGGGATTGAAAATCACAGATAAAATAAAATTTAAGATTCAAGAAATCTGACTAATAAACATCTTAGACCTCTCAATGAAGGAGTGGTTACATCCTCAGGGAAAGTTACGACCCCATTAGTACTGCCGAAAAAGGCTTCTAAACAAATAAGGGTACTTTTGGTGTCCACCCAACATTTAGAAGATGATACTCAAAAAATAGTGATGGACAGTAAACCACCAATAACTACTGATTCTGTACAATTAATCAACATGTAATTCCCTCAAATATTGGAAAAATACTGCACTGCTAGGACACATTACATAGAAGCTACTCAATTAACTGCTAGTCCAACATGAAGAAATCCTAAATATAATCATCTGTCTTGGTGGAAAAAAATCCCTGACTCAATCAACAGATCAAATTTCTAAATCAAATTGTGAGTACTCCGGCCATGTGGTTTCAAGTACAAGTCAAATTGACACCTCGTCACTCCCTACAAAATATTCTCTTTCACCCACAGCATGAATTCGGAGGCCCAGACGTTATTCTTAATAAAAATAATATATTAAAATTAAAGAGCCTCAATACCAGCTCTTTCACATATAACGTTGGATGACCTTGTAGCTGTGCAATTTAAAGATAATACCCTGCATCCTTCACGGGAAACTACTTGCACTACATGCCTAAACAACTACATTACAAACAAGATGTATAACTGTTGAATACAGTGTGAAGAATGGGGCATTGAAATTAAGAAGTGTATGAACGCAAACTATCCCACCCTATTAATGCCCATTGAATCAACAAAGAAAATAATGCAGCTTGACCAATAATTTGCCAAGAGCCCTAAACAAAACAGATCATTATTGAGGGGTGCCATTGACCCTCTTTTTAATCCTGCAACAGCTCTTGCACTTTAATTAACAAACTCAAAATCTAGATTTTGCATTTGCAAACCGGTATCAAAAAGGCATGTCACATTGAGGATAGGGCATGGCTTTTATAGATACTAACAAATGTTAAGTCAGAATGCAATTATTGATGGTTGCCTTCTAGTGATCAAGTCTGGAAGTTGATTACTATATGTTCTTGGAATGTGCATGGTCTACCCAGGTTATTACAAGATCGAGCTACAATCTCTTAAGAAAGAATTTTGAAATTCTGATGTTTCAAGAAACATGGATGAAAGTATTCACCCCAATTATTAGTTATATTGAATTTCTCACCCAGGAAACTTGTTCTTCAATACATATAACTGCAAAATTAAATTTGAATCCCCAGGAGGATGTTTTTTAACTGCTGTGGTTACAATGTGTAAAATTACACTTAGCTTAGTATAAGGAAACCCACCAAATGGCAGCTACAATAGCAACTGAGAAAATAAGCAATGCTAATATTTGTTCGTGTTGGAATCAATTGCACAAATTTAGATTAATAATTCTGAACAACAAAACAGCATAAAATCTTTCGTCGGTGCTAACTTAAAAAAATTGCAAGTCTCACTCAATAATTGACTATACCATCATCTCCAAGGCTTTAGAATGTAATATCAGAGGGTACCATGTCAAACGCCATGTTGAAAGTGACCATAATCCCCAGGTAATAGTGCTAGAGTTTATTGCCTCCCATCATCCAAAAGCTAACGTACTTCAACAAACTTCAACCTCCTACAATTTGAGAAGGCGGGTTTGGCACTGTGCTAAACAGCATGATATAATAAACTTTGCAGAACAACAAACTATACACATAATTTTAACTGCATAATCAGAAGTAACAAAGACAGAGATGTGGAACCAATTATTTTAGGAGATTTATTTTCTGGCTAAAATTAAGTGCAGAGGCAATCCTATTGCCATCTCTATTAACAGATGATACTCATCAGAGCTATACTAATATAAAAGGGCTCTTAATAAATCATTTAGGGCAGTAGTTCTCAAACTTTTTAATGCCCAGCCCCCCCAGTAGGGAAAAAAATATATTCGCCGCCCCTCAGAAATTCTCACAATTATTCTACTAAGTTGGCAATGTTTAAATATGTCTAGACTTGTTTAAACATTGCAGTTAAGTTCTGTTGCCTTTTAAAAAATGTAATAAATGTTTTTTTGCTTAACCCCTTCTGTGCCCAGGACGTAATGGTTACGTCCTGCGGCACAGTGCTCGTGTGCCCAGGACGTAACCATTTTGTCCTGGGCACAGAGCAAAGAGGGAGCGCTAGCACTCCCTCTGTGGGGTTCCCCCCCAACCGCACAAGACATGGATCACAGAGGCCTCCTCCCATCGCGCTGGAAGCTCAGCTTCCAACGCGATCGGAAGAGAAATGCTCAGCATTTATCTTCCGATCACGTGGAGGAGGCCTGAGAAGCTTCAAAGGGAAGGAAAATAATTTCCTTCCCTTTGAAGTTTCTCACAGCATTTCAAAAGAAGGATTGTAAAGCAATGGGCAAGTGTCGCTCCCCAGGGGGCAGATCGGCCTATTATTACGCCGATCTGCCCCCAGGAGGGGCAGAAACCTCTAGGCACCAGGGATCATTTTATTTGCTTTGTTTTTTTTAGAAGTGGGGAGCGACCCCTTAGGCAAGGGTCGCTCCCCTGGGGGCAAATTATATTTAGGCCATTTCTGCCCCTCTTGGGGGCAGATTGGCCTATTTTTATGAGGCTAATCTGCCCCCAAGGGGGACAGAAACCACTAGACACCAGGGAGGTTTTTGTTTTTTTCGTGAATTTCACGCAAGGGGAGCGACCCCTTAGGCAAGGGTCGTTCCCCTGGGGGGCAAATTTATAAATTTATTTTAGGCCATTTCTGCCCCCCTGGGCCTGGGGGGCAGATCATCCTATTTTTATGAGGCCAATCTGCCCCCAAGGGGGACAGAAACCACTAGACACCAGTGAGTTTTTTTTTTTTTCTCGTGAATTTCAGGCAAGGGGAGCGACCCCTTAGGCAAGGGTCGTTCCCCTGGGGGGGCAAGTTTATTTTAGGCCATTTCTGCCCCTCTGGGGGGCAGATCACCCTATTTTAATTAGGCCGATCTGCCCCCAAGGGAGGCAGAAACCACTAGGCACCGGGGATTATTTTTGTTGTTGTTTTACAGATGGGGAGCGACCCCTTAGGCAAGGGTTCCTCCCCTGGAGGATCAAATTGTATTTAGGCCATTTCTGCCCAATGCACCAATGTCATGCAAGGGAAGCGACCCCGTAGGCAAGGGTCGCTCCCCGGGGGGGTTGGGGTGTCAGGGGGGAAAACTTATTTTAGGTAATTTCTGCCCCTCCTGGGGGCAGATCGTCCTATTGTTATTAGGCCGATCTGCCCACAGGGGGGGCAGAAACCTCTAGGCACCAGGGCAAATTTTTTTTTACTGTTTTTTTTTGTTTGTTTTTTTAGAGATGGGGAGCGACCCATTAGGCAAGGGTCGCTCCCCTGGGGGGCAAATTGTATTTAGACCATTTCTGCCCCCCTTGAGGGGGTGGGGGGTCAAATATATTTTAGGCCCTTTCTGCCCCCCGAGGGCAGATCGGCCTATTGTTATTAGGCCGATCTGCACCCCGGGGGGGACAGAAGCCTCTAGGCGGCAGGGATACATTTTTGGGGGATTTTTTTTGTTTTGTTTTGTTTTTTAGAGGTGGGGAGCGACCCCTTAGGCAAGGGTCGCTCCCCGGGGGAGGGGGGCAAATTTATTTTAGGCCTTTTCTGCCCCCCCCCGGGAGCAGATCAGCTTATTGTTATTAGGCTGATCTGCCCCCAGGTGTGGCAGAAACCTCTAGGCGCCAGGGATACAAAAAAATATTTATTTATGTTTTTGTTTTGTTTTTTAGAGGTGGGGAGCGACCCCTTAGTCAAGGGTCGCTCCCCTGTGGGGCAAAATTGTATTTAGACCATTTCTGCCCCCCTTGGGGGCAGATCGGACGATTTTTGTTAGGCCAATCTTCCCCCATGGGGGCAGAAACCACTTAGGCACCAGGGATTGGTGTGTGTGTGTGTGTATGCGTGTGTTTTCTTTAGGGGGCAGCCCCTTGGGTAAGGGTCGCTCCCCATGGGGGCACATTACTATTGGCCATATCTGCCCCCCATTGGGGGCAGACGGGCCTATTTTTGGAAGGCCCATCTGCCCCCAAGGGGGGGGGCAGAAAGCCCACCAGAGGCCAGGGAAGTTTTTTTTTCAAAAATAAGAGGGTGGGGGTATGGCCATACCCCCACCCCAAATAAATGGGGCCAAAGTTGTTCTGCTCAACAGTGGCAGATGGGACAATTACCCCTGATCCACACCCCGGGGGGCAGAAAGTCTTCTAGATGCCTGGGAATTTTTAAAAAAACAAAAAATATTGAGGTGGTGGCTTCCAAACAGTATGGGCCTGGTTACGCCCCCACCTCAATGGAAGGGGGTAACAGTCTTTCAGCTCTCCCCCACACTCTAAAACATCTTATCTCACAGCAAGCAAGAAGACATTTGATTATTTTGGGTTTTAGTTTTAAATTTGGGCCATAAGAGCTTGCCTTACTCTCAAAATCGTCCCACTTGGAATGGTGAGGGCTGCACTTTATGGACTTTGAGACGCTGCCATGTAGAAAAATCCACAAGACCTAGACACATCTGAAAACTAAACCTCTGGTTGATTCCAGGGTGGTGTGTTTCACATGGACCCCGCACAATGTTTGTACCCACAATCCCCTGCAAACCTCCAACTTTGCTGCAAATAACACATTTTTCCATTGTTTTTGTGATGGAACCTTCCGGAATCTGCAGGAATCCACAAAATTCCTACCACCCAGCATTGTCGCATCTATACCGATATAAATTCTGCTGCACTTGTCAGCCTAAAAATGTTTTTTTGCAAACTGCCCTTCTGGATCCCCTTTGTTCCCCCTCAATATTGACATGTTTTTGGCTCTTCCCTTTCAAAAGTACTTGGCCCACCTACACAAATGAGGTATCATTTTTAGCGGGAGACCGTGGGGAACATTGGGTTGTATGAAATGTGTCCTATTGCGGTGATCCCACACAGAAATGTGGAAAAAATGTGATTTTTTAGCTAAATTTGAGGTTTGCTGAGGATTCTGGATAAGAAAACATTGGGGGATCCATGCAAGTCACACCTCACTGGACTCCCTCGGGTGTCTAGTTTTCAGAAATGTCTGGGTTTGGTAGGTTTCCCTAGAAGGCTGCTGAGCCCAGGACCAAAAACGCAGGTGCCCCCCTGCAAAAACAGGTAGTTTTGTATTTGATAATTTTGATGTGTCCAGATAGTGTTTTGGGGCATTTCCTTTTGCGGGCAGTAGGCCCACCCACAAAAGTGAGATAACATTATTATCTGGAGACTTGGGGGAACGCTGGGTGGAAGGACATTTGTGGCTCCTCTCTGATTCCAGAACTTTCTGTCACCGAAATGAGAGGAAAAAGTGTTTTTTTTGGCCAAATTTTGAGGTTTGCAAAGGATTCTGGGTAACAGAACCTGGTCCGAGCCCCACAAGTCACCCCATTGTGGATTTCCCTAGGTGTCTAGTTTTCAAAAATGCACTGGTTTGCTAGCTTTCCCCAGGTGCTGGCTGAGCTAGAGGCCACAATCCACAGGTAGGCACTTTGTAAAAAACACCTCTGTTTTCTGTGAAAAAATGTGATGTGTCCACGTTGTGTTTTGGGCCATTTCCTTTCGTGAGCGCTAGGCCTACCCACGCAAGTGAGGTACCATTTTTATTGGGAGACTTGGGGGAGCGCTGGGTGGAAGGACATTTGTGGCTCCTCTCAGATTCCAGAACTTTCTGTCACCGAAATAATAGGAAAAAGTTTTTTTTGGGCCAAATTTTGAGGTTTGCAAAGGTTCTGGGTAACAGAACCTGGTCAGAGCCCCACAAGTCAACCCATTTTGGATTTCCCTAAGTGTCTAGTTTTCAAAAATGCGCTTGTTTGCAAGATTTCCACAGGTGCCGGCTGAGCTAGAGGCCAAAATCCACAGCTAGACACTTTGTAAAAAACACCTCTGTTTTCTGTGTGAAAATGTGATGTGTCCACGTTGTGTTTTTGGGCATTTCCTGTCCCGGGTGCTAGGCCTATCCATGCAAGTGAGGTACCATTTTCATTGGGAGACATGAGGGAACACAGAATAGCAAAACAAGTGTTATTGCCCCTTGACTTTCTCTAAATTTTTTCCTTCCAAATGTAAGACAGTGTGTAAAAAAGACGTCTATTTAAGAAATGCCCTGTAATTCACATGCTAGTATGGGCACCCCGGAATTCAGAGATGTGCAAATAACCACTGCTTCTCAGCACCTTATCTTGTGGCCATTTCGGAAATACAAAGGTTTTCTTGATACCTATTTTTCACTTTTTTATATTTCAGCAAATGAATTGCTGTATACCCGGTATAGAATAAAAAACCATTGCAAGGTGCAGCTCATTTATTGGGTCTGGGTACCTAGGGTTCTTTATGAACCTACAAGCCCTATATATACCCAAAACAAGAAGAGTCCAGCAGACGTAACGGTATATTGCTTTAAAAAATCTGACATCACAGGAAAAAGTTACAGAGTAAAACGTGGAGAAAAATGGCTGTTTTTTACCTCAATTTCAATATTTTTTTATTTCAGCTGTTATTTTCTGTACACTTGTAGGATCTACACAAATGACCCCTTGCTGAATTCAGAATTGTGTTTAATTTTCAGAAACGTTTAGCTTTCTGGGATCCAGCATTGGTTTCTCACCCATTTTGGTCACTAACTGGAAGGAGGCTGAAAGCACAAAAAATAGTAAAAAGGGGGTATGTCCCAGTAAAATGTCAAAATTGTATTGAAAAATGGGATTTCTAATTCAAGTCTGCATGTTCCTGAAAGCTGGGAAGATGGTAATCTTGCCACTGCAAAGCCTTTGTTGATGCCATTTGCAGGGAAAAAACCACAAGCTGCCTTCTGCAGCCCTTTTTTCCCATTTTTATTAAAAAAACAATATTTTCACTGTATTTTGGCTAATTTCTTGGTCTCCTTCTGGGGAACCCACAAAGTCTAGGTACCTCTGGAATCCCTAGGATGTTGGGCAAAAAGGTCACAAATTTGGCGTGGGTAGCTTATGTGAACAAAAAGTTATGAGGGCCTAAGCGTTTACTGCCCCAAATAGCCAAAAAAAGGCTCGGCACAGGAGGGGAAAAGGCCTGGCAGCGAAGGAGTTAAAACAAAGCTTTGTTTTCTGCATAATGCTTCTTTTGGTCAGAGCCTGCCATCCCTAGTGGGATCACTTGAGGCCCGTCTTTTTACAAGCCCCTTGTGCCTCCTTTTGTCACATTATTGTCATTTTTTTATGCTAATGTGGCATTAAGGAGGCATTTTCATTGCACCATATTTACAAAGTGGTGCAACGCAAGCATTGCGCCACTTTGTGGCCCCTTGCGCCACATTATGCCTGCACCAGGCATAATGTATGCAGGGGGACATTGCCTCGTTAGGAGGCCCTCAAAAATGGCACAGTGAAATCTACAAGATTTCACTGTGCCATTTTTTGCATCATTTTAGGCCTTAGGCAGGCATTAAAATGAAGCTTCCATTGTATCCAATGGGCCTGCCTTGACTTTGGTGGATTAGCACTATAATTTTTGGCGCTAATCCATGAAAGCGCCACAATAACATCACAGTTTTGGATGCATATGGACTAACGTGTGCCATGGTGCACTGTACAGTATTGTAAACAGAGCGCACACAAGGTTTTGTTAGGGGGGCACAAGAAAAGTGGCACACCATCTATAATGCGCCACTTGTAAATATGCCCGCCAAAGTTCTTTACTGGCGCTCAAATCACCCTATGTTTTCCGTCTATAAGCAACCGCTTACATCCCTGAGAAGGTCATATAAACATGAAATATGGGAAGCAAAATACACCTACCATGAGAACTTGTGGACCCATCTTCTCCATGTCAGCAAAACAATGTTAATGCATTCTGGGGAATTGTTAATAAGTTAACAATCTACAGAATAGTGGCTGTAGGGCCAATAGGGCTCATATTCTCGAGTTCGCCTGGGGCAGCTTTATATCTGATTTGTATGGTGTACGATCTGAATCTCAAGAAGCACAGCTAAATGAATCGATCATGACTATGATAAATGTTGACCAGGGAAATGTTATTGCAACAGAAGGTCAATCTACTTTGGCGTGTTTGAGCTCATCTTGAATACAAGTCAACCCTATGGAGCTAATAAATAAGGTTCAGGTTATTAATCTCAAAAGGATCAGATCAAATCGAGGCCCGGTCCAAATGGCCTCCGTAATGCTATTTTTAAAGCCAACCCTTTATCGTGGTCAAAGATCTCAACTCCTCTATTCAATGAGATCTCAATAATGAGGTGCATCCCAGACTTTTGACAGGGGAGTATAATTCAACCTATTTACAAGAATGGACGTGCTGATAATCTAACCAATTACCACCTCATTTCTTTAGGAGATGTTGAAGCAAAAATATTTGCATCCTGCCTACTTGAGCAGCTTGAGAGCTTGAAGAGTGGGTTGTTGTGCAAAACATAATTCCCATCTATCAAACAGGCTTTAGGAAAGGCCAGTCAACAACTACTAACCTGCTGACCCTCACTCTTAAGGCAGAAAGAGCTACAAAAAAACCCTGAAATTGTATATGTTATGGCTAAAACGTGCAGCCTGGGGTGTCCCCCGTACTTTTCTCGTTCTAAAAATCCTGTTATATACCAACACATGGGTTTAGGTGAAGTTGGGGGACAACACTGGTTTGTCATGGAAATTTAACACATCTCGGGCCTGAAGCAGGGCTGTGTTGTTGCTCCATGCTTATTTACTCTTTTTATGGCTGATCTTCCGAAACACCTTGAAAATGTAAATACCCATGATCTTGCTTTCACAGGCTATAACATTAAGGGGGTGATTCTAACCCTGGCGGACGGTGTTAAAGCGGCGGCCAACCCGCCAACAGGCTGACGGTAAAAAATATGGAATTCTGACCCTGGCGGGACACGCCAACACAGACAGCCACTTTAACACTCCGCCCGCCACGGCGGTACAAACAAACAGCGCGGCGGTCACCGCCAACAGCCAGGCGGCAGACAATGTACCGCCCACACTATCACAACTCACCAATCCGCCACCATTTCCGGGGCGGGAGCACCGCCGATAAAAACACGGCGGAAACAGACTACGAACGGGAAAACGCTCACCACTACGCACTCCAGGAGGAAGGAGGACAGCATGGAACCCGAATTAAACATCCTACCTGCTCTCGTCTACCTTCTCATCTACCACGAGTACGAAGTCCGGCGCAGACGACAACGGTGAGTACTGCACCTACGACACACGGGAGGGGGGAGGACGAAAGGTTATGGGCACACACATATGCGACCCCCCCCACCCAACTATGTACACACCAATGCAGAGCAACAAGTCACAGTGACACCACCCAAACACCCCAGAAAAATGATAGGACATAATCAAATTTGGAATAAATATTTATGTACCAAAAAGGTCCTGAAAAATATCGTACAACCATGAAAGATATTCACAAGAAAACAAATGACATACACATCAGTGTATAACTGAAGTAACAAGTCCTGCACATCCTACGAATTCATCATATCCGTGGGCAAAAGTTTTGAGAAACAAGGGCAAAGCCCACACAGGAGACCTGAGTCCTTTGGAGAGAACACTGCAGGGGCATCAGATGTAAAAACTACAGGCACCTCAGGGGGAAGGGAAGGGGGGGGCACCACAGCCACATGAGTCCACGACGCCAGATCCACGAGGAGCCACCATGCCCACTGTACCATCCTGGGGAGTGCAAAGCCACAGTCTCTCAATGTCTCTACAGTGGGTGGGCTGCCCACTGGACCATCCTGGGGAGTGCAAAGCCACAGTCTCTCAATGTCTCTACAGTGGGTGGGCTGCCCACTGGACCATCCTGGGGAGTGCAAAGCCACAGTCTCTCAATGTCTCTACAGTGGGTGGGCTGCCCACTGTACCATCCTGGGGAGTGCAAAGCCACAGTCCATCAGGTGGATGACAGTCTCCACTGGTCAAGGAGGAGGCATGGTGGGCACAGTGAACCATAAACAGTGATTGAGACGGCGGTGCCCAGCGGAGCGGTGCTTGAGATGGAGGGCCCAGCGGAGCGGTGCTTGAGATGAAGGGCCCAGCGGAGCGGTGCTTGAGAGGAAGGGCCCAGCGGAGCGGTGCTTGAGATGAAGGGCCCAGCGGAGCGGTGCTTGAGAGGAAGGGCCCAGCGGAGCGGTGCTTGAGACGGCGGTGCCCAGCGGAGCGGTGCTTGAGACGGTGGTGCCCAGCGGAGCGGTGCTTGAGATGAAGGGCCCAGCGGAGCGGTGCTTGAGATGAAGGGCCCAGCGGAGCGGTGCTTGAGAGGAATGGCCCAGCGGAGCGGTGCTTGAGACGGCGGTGCCCAGTGCATGCTTGAGACGGCGGTGCCCAGCGGAGCGGTGCTTGAGATGAAGGGCCCAGCGGAGCGGTGCTTGAGATGAAGGGCCCAGCGGAGCGGTTCTTGAGAGGAAGGGCCCAGCGGAGCGGTGCTTGAGACGGCGGTGCCCAGCGGAGCGGTGCTTGAGACGGTGGTGCCCAGCGGAGCGGTGCTTGAGATGAAGGGCCCAGCGGAGCGGTGCTTGAGATGAAGGGCCCAGCGGAGCGGTGCTTGAGAGGAAGGGCCCAGCGGAGCGGTGCTTGAGACGGCAGTGCCCAGCGCATGCTTGAGACGGCGGTGCCCAGCGGAGCGGTGCTTGAGATGAAGGGCCCAGCGGAGCGGTGCTTGAGATGAAGGGCCCAGCGGAGCGGTGCTTGAGAGGAAGGGCCCAGCGGAGCGGTGCTTGAGACGGCGGTGCCCAGCGGAGCGGTGCTTGAGACGGCGGTGCCCAGCGGAGCGGTGCTTGAGATGAAGGGCCCAGCGGAGCGGTGCTTGAGATGAAGGGCCCAGCGGAGCGGTGCTTGAGAGGAAGGGCCCAGCGGAGCGGTGCTTGAGACGGCGGTGCCCAGCGGAGCGGTGCTTGAGACGGCAGTGCCCAGCGGAGCGGTGCTTGAGATGAAGGGCCCAGTGGAGCGGTGCTTGAGATGAAGGGCCCAGCGGAGCAGTGCTTGAGAGGAAGGGCCCAGCGGAGCGGTGCTTGAGATGAAGGGCCCAGCGGAGCGGTGCTTGAGAGTAAGGGCCCAGCGGAGCGGTGCTTGAGACGGCGGTGCCCAGCGGAGCGGTGCTTGAGAAGAAGGGCCCAGCGGAGCGGTGCTTGAGAAGAAGGGCCCAGCGGAGCGGTGCTTGAGATGAAGGGCCCAGCGGAGCGGTGCTTGAGATGAAGGGCCCAGCGGAGCGGTGCTTGAGAGGAAGGGCCCAGCGGAGTGGTGCTTGAGAGGAAGGGCCCAGCGGAGCGGGGCTTGAGAGGAAGGGCCCAGCGGAGCGGTGCTTGAGAGGAAGGGCCCAGCGGAGCGGTGCTTGAGAAGAAGGACCCTGTTCAGCGGTGCTCTTCTTCACGGCGGGCCCTGTTCAGCGGTGCTCTTCTTCACCGCGGGCCCTGTTCAGCGGTGCTCTTCTTCACCGCGGGCCCTGTTCAGCGGTGCTCTTCTCCACGGCGGGCCCTGTTCAGCGGTGCTCTTCTCCACGGCGGGCCCTGTTCAGCGGTGCTCTTCTTCACCGCGGGCCCTGTTCAGCGGTGCTCTTATCCACGGCGGGCCCTGTTCAGCAGTGCTCTTCTTCACCGCGGGCCCTGTTCAGCGGTGCTCTTCTCCACGGCGGGCCCTGTTCAGCGGTGCTCTTCTCCACGGCGGGCCCTGTTCAGCGGTGCTCTTCTTCACCGCGGGCCCTGTTCAGCGGTGCTCTTCTCCACGGCGGGCCCTGTTCAGCGGTGCTCTTCTTCACCGCGGGCCCTGTTCAGCGGTGCTCTTCTCCACGGCGGGCCCTGTTCAGCGGTGCTCTTCTCCACGGCGGGCTCTGTTCAGCGGTGCTCTTCTTCACCGCGGGCCCTGTTCAGCGGTGCTCTTCTCCACGGCGGGCCCTGTTCAGCGGTGCTCTTCTTCACCGCGGGCCCTGTTCAGCGGTGCTCTTCTTCACCGCGGGCCCTGTTCAGCGGTGCTCTTCTCCACGGCGGGCCCTGTTCAGCGGTGCTCTTCTCCACCGCGGGCCCTGTTCAGCGGTGCTCTTCTTCACCGCGGGCCCTGTTCAGCGGTGCTCTTCTCCACGGCGGGCCCTGTTCAGCGGTGATCTTCTTCACCGCGGGCCCTGTTCAGCGGTGCTCTTCTCCACGGCGGGCCCTGTTCAGCGGTGATCTTCTCCACGGCGGGCCCTGTTCAGCGGTGCTCTTCTTCACCGCGGGCCCTGTTCAGCGGTGCTCTTCTCCACGGCGGGCCCTGTTCAGCGGTGCTCTTCTTCACCGCGGGCCCTGTTCAGCGGTGCTCTTCTCCACGGCGGGCCCTGTTCAGCGGTGCTCTTCTTCACCGCGGGCCCTGTTCAGCGGTGCTCTTCTCCATGGCGGGCCCTGTTCAGCGGTGCTCTTCTCCACGGCGGGCCCTGTTCAGCGGTGCTCTTCTCCACGGCGGGCCCTGTTCATCGGTGCTCTTCTTCACCGCGGGCCCTGTTCAGCGGTGCTCTTCTTCACCGCGGGCCCTGTTCAGCGGTGCTCTTCTCCACGGCGGGCCCTGTTCAGCGGTGCTCTTCTTCACCGCGGGCCCTGTTCAGCGGTGCTCTTCTCCACGGCGGGCCCTGTTCAGCGGTGCTCTTCTCCTCGGCGGGCCCTGTTCAGCGGTGCTCTTCTTCACCGCGGGCCCTGTTCAGCGGTGCTCTTCTCCACGGCGGGCCCTGTTCAGCGGTGCTCTTCTTCACCGCGGGCCCTGTTCAGCGGTGCTCTTCTCCACGGCGGGCCCTGTTCAGCGGTGCTCTTCTCCACGGCGGGCCCTGTTCAGCGGTGCTCTTCTTCACCGCGGGCCCTGTTCAGCGGTGCTCTTCTCCACGGCGGGCCCTGTTCAGCGGTGCTCTTCTTCACCGCGGGCCCTGTTCAGCGGTGCTCTTCTTCACCGCGGGCCCTGTTCAGCGGTGCTCTTCTCCACGGCGGGCCCTGTTCAGCGGTGCTCTTCTCCACGGCGGGCCCTGTTCAGCGGTGCTCTTCTTCACCGCGGGCCCTGTTCAGCGGTGCTCTTCTCCACGGCGGGCCCTGTTCAGCGGTGCTCTTCTTCACCGCGTGCCCTGTTCAGCGGTGCTCTTCTCCACCGCGGGCCCTGTTCAGCGGTGCTCTTCTCCACGGCGGGCCCTGTTCAGCTGTGCTCTTCTTCACCGCGGGCCCTGTTCAGCGGTGCTCTTCTCCACGGCGGGCCCTGTTCAGCGGTGCTCTTCTTCACCGCGGGCCCTGTTCAGCGGTGCTCTTCTCCACGGCGGGCCCTGTTCAGCGGTGCTCTTCTCCACGGCGGGCCCTGTTCAGCGGTGCTCTTCTTCACCGCGGGCCCTGTTCAGCGGTGCTCTTCTTCACCGCGGGCCCTGTTCAGCGGTGCTCATCCAGCAGGTCAAGGGAGCCAGACCTGGCCTGGACTCCCTGCTCAGTCGCCCTCGGACCGTGACGTTTCTGGACCCTTCGGGGATGGACTCCTGGCCTCCTTAGTGTCCTCCTTCCCAGCTGGGATGTGGCATGTGGGGTCCACCTTCTCCGCGCTCCTGCTGCCCTTCCGCTCCTTTGATGGGGCTCTCGGGCCCTTGCCTCCCCTAGATGGTGTGGGTGGTGAAGTGGCCGCACATTGCTCCTTGGGGGCAGCCCTGTCGGTCCTCGCACGGCGGCCCTTGTTTTTGCGGGTCCTCTTGCCGGGGGGGGGGCTGGACGTGTCCTTGCTGCTGATCGATGTGTCACTGCTGGCAAAGTGTGGGCTCCAGAACCCATGCACAACAGTGACACCCGAAGCTGGGCTGGTGGTGGCTGCGGTGCTCTTGGGACTCTTTGAAGATGGATGGGGGAGCTCATCGGGGGGAAAGAGGTCAAGGTTAGCCATGAAAAGTTTTTTAGGGCCAAGGTAAAGGGTAGGAGAAGTGGAGATGGAAGTGGAGGTAGAGGAGGTGGTTGTAGGAGAGTCAGGTGTGCTGTCATTGGGTGAAGGTGCTGGTGCTGTAGGCTGTCGTGAGGTGGATGGCTGTTGGGTGGGTGGCTGCCTGCGTTTGTGTGTCTTGGAAGAGGGGGTGACAGACACAGTGGGAGAGGACACAGGGGACGTGTAAATGGCAGTGGGGGTGGTGACTGCACGAGTGTGGACTGTACTGGAGGGTGAGGTGGTGATGGAAGCACTGGCTGATGTTGGGGTGCATGCAGGTGTGAGTGTAGACGTCACAGGGAGGGAGGAGGGAGACGAGGAGGAGGGGGACACAGGGGTGGCAGTGGCTGTTGGCATGTCTGCATCTGGGTGTTGCTTGGGTGAGTGTTTGTGGGATCTGTGGTGCTTGTGTTTGGATGAGCTGCTCTTGGGTGTTGAGGTGTGTGCAGGCTGGTCTGATGGTGTGGATGGGATAGGCTGAGGAACAGGAGACAGAGAAAGGCTGGAGGCAGTAAGAAGAGGGAGGCTGGAAACAGGGACAATGGCTGCCGTCAGTGCTGAGGCCAGAGCAGTGAACGCTCGTTGATGGGCAGCCTGACCCGAATGAATGCCCTCCAGGTACGCATTGCTCTGTTGCACCTCCCTTTGCACACCCTGGATGGCATTCAAAAGGGTCGTCTGCCCAACAATGAGCGTCCTTACCAGGTCAATGAGCTCTGCACTGAGGGCAGCAGGGGCAACAGGGGCAGGCGCTGAGGTGCCTGGGGCGAAGGAGACGTGCGCCTTCCTGGGCGAACGGGCACGGAGCGAAGACTGAGAGGCTGCTGGGAGGGCGGGGCTGGTGCGCTGGGTGGCGGCTGTACCTGTAGAGGCGGGGGGCACGGATGTTGCCGCCACCCCTAGGGAGCTCCCATCCGAGGACGTGTCGCTTTCGCTGCTCTCACCAGCGGTCCCCGTCGTGGTGCTCCCCTCGCCCTCCGGATCACTGGTGCCCTCGGTGTCTGTTCCTGGGCCCACCGGGGCCTTGTGTCCTGCAGCTCCCTCGTGCTCCAATGCCAAATCTCCTCCGCCTGATGATGCTAATGCACACATGCACAAGAAGATGAAGAGAAAGGGTGGGGGGAGAAAAAAGAAGACCAGGTTGAGTGCATGCAATGTCAACACCGTTGGCGGAGAGGACAGACACAGGTGCCTAATGCACTAAGCCGCGCATTCGGGGTACACTATTCAGTACTACTGACTAAGACAACAGGCCAAGAGACGTCAAACGCGCACATGGGAGATGCTGGACCTTCAATGGCTGTACTTGTCACCCTACCGAGGTGGGGGCCGGGGGCACAGGGCCATGCCTAAGGGAGAGGACTACACTACAGAAAGCGCCCTGGCCTAATGTCACCCACAGCCCTCCTCCCCCACCCATACGCCTCCACTGCGCAGAAAGATAGGAGAATGTGCTGATACTCACCCCCTTGTGTCTGCTGTGATGTCTTAAAGCGCCCATCCAATTCAGGGTAGGCCACCGCCAGGATCCGGGACATCAGGGGGGTCATGGTGCGACTGGCACCCCTCCTAGGTTGGGAGGCCATCCCCAGCAGTGTTTCTGCGCTCTTCCTTGTTCCGCGGCGGATGTCCTCCCACCTCTTGCGGCAGTGGGTGCCCCGTCTGTTGTGGACCCCCAAGTTCCGGACTTCCTTGGCGATGGCACGCCAAATCTCGATCTTCTGATGGGCGCTGACCTATTTGACATGTACAGGGTGGAAAGGAGGAAATCATCAATGACCTGCATGATAGATGTAATTGCCCCCCCCCACCAACTTTGCCATATGGCACATGCTCTCATCTGTCGGGCGTTGCACTCCTCATTCGCCCCCCACCCCACCAACTTACATCCACCCCAATCCACACAGGCATAGCCCATTCCATGTGCACCCGGTGTACTCACTTGTTGGTCTGGAGGACCGTAGAGTAGCGCATACTGGGGGAGGACCCCATCCACGAGCTTCTCCAACTCTTCAGACGTGAAGGCAGGGGCCCTTTCCCCAGTCGCAGCAGCCATTGTATCTTCCAGACCGAGGTCTCAGCAGCACTTGCAGTATAGGTCCTCTCCTGTGGATGATCAGGTCTCGAGTGATTAAGCAGATAGAAAATGGCGGTCACGCCCGCGGCGGTGCGTACCGCGGCGGTGCGTTCCGCGACCGCCGGCGCACTTCGTCATTGGCTCCTGAAACCCATAGGCTTCAATGTTAACCAATGCGGCTTTGCGCCGCTGTCTACGACCGCCTACCGTCACGGTGTGCCCCGCCAGCGCATTGACCTCACATCCCATTGTCCCACTTCACAGGTCAGGCAGCCGCCATTTCAAGGGCCTACATGGCTTAATTTTGACTGCGACACACAGGCCTAGGCCTTGCATTGCCACACATACACGCCTTTCAACCCATTGCCATTCTTTAACTGTGCAAGCTGTCTGTACGTACCTGTGGTTTGGCTGACTCTGTGCTCCATGTTGTCCTTCCTAGGCACCGTCCGCTGGGACTTGCGATGAGAAGGAGGAATCCTCGCGTGTACCGACCGCTGGTGGACCTGTCGACAATGGAAGAACGCCATATAATACTTCAATACAGACTTGACCGTGCCACTATCCATGAACTGTGTGCCCAGCTGGAGCCAGACCTGATGTCCCCCATCCGCCAACCCACAGAGATTCCCCCTCTGGTGCAGGTTTTGTCAGTCCTCCATTTTTTGGCAAGTGGGTCATTCCAGACCACAGTGGCCATGTCATCTGGAATGTCTCAGCCTATGTTTTCTAAGATTTTGAGCAGAGTGTTGTCTGCCCTGATGAAACTCATGCGGAGCTACATCATTTTCCCAGAGGAGGGTGACTTGCCTACAGTGAAGGGTGATTTCTATGCCCTTGGACATATCCCCAACATCATTGGTGCCATTGATGGGACCCATGTGGCTTTGGTACCCCCAAAAGACGATGAGCAGGTGTACCGAAACAGAAAAAGTTATCATTCGATGAATGTCCAGGTGGTCTGTTTGGCTGACCAGTACATCTCCCATGTAAATGCCAAGTTCCCAGGGTCAGTGCATGACGCGTATGTGATGCGAAATAGCAGCATCTCCTATGTGATGGAGCAGCTACAGAGACAACGTGTGTGGCTAATAGGTGACTCTGGTTACCCCAACCTGCCGTGGCTACTGACCCCAGTGAGGAATCCCCGGACAAGGGCAGAGGAACGCTACAATGAGGCCCATGGGTGTACTAGGAGGGTGATTGAGCAAACCTTTGGCCTCCTGAAGGCCAGGTTTAGGTGCCTGCACCGGTGGATCCCTAATGTACTCACCAAAGAAGGTGTGCCATATCATCGTGGCGTGCTGTATGCTTCACAACCTGGCTTTGCGACGCCAGGTGCCTTTCCTGCAGGAGGATGGTCCAGATGGTGGTGTTATAGAAGCCGTGGAGCCTGTGGAGAGTGAAGAGGAGGAAGACTCAGAGGACGACACAGACAATAGGGACAGAGTGATACAACAGTATTTCCAGTAACACCCAGTTAAGAATCACCCACGCCATTTCACAATTGCTTATAGCCTCCTGCATCTGTACTTTCTGTAGTTCCCACCAGATCTTTTTGGGTAATTTTTGTTTTTCCCTTCCCTTCTCAGTGCTGTATGACTCAGTGCCTGACTTCTGCTTGGTTTGCCCATGAACTACAGCGTATTGACATTGGTATGTTGTCATCACTAATTGACAGAACAGATATTGAACAGTAATATGTAATACATTTGCTAATAATACAGCATGACTCCAAACTGATTTGTGTGCAATATGTGATTTATTTACAGTGCTAGATATTGGTACATGTGATTATAAGGGTAATGGGTGGGGGTGGAGTAATGTCCATGGCAGAGTCCAGTTCTCAGTCTCACAGGTGCATTGTCCTTTTGCCTGTGGAAGGATGGAGCAGAGGCAGTTCATGGTTGGACAGGGTGGCAATGTGGGACAGTGGGAAGAGTTCAGGGGGTATTTCCTGCTGGCGGGGGTCTTGACATCCTACTCTGTCTTTTTTTTGGATCTCAGGCTCCTCTTACGGGGTGGTTGTTCTTCAGCAGGAGGTGGGGTTCTGGTGGCCTGTCGTGGTGTTGGGGCCTCCTGTCCACTAGCGCCGGCGGAGGTGGTAGGCTGTTCCTGGTCCGGGCTAGTGACAGGGGCCCTGTGTGGTGCCACATGGTCCCGCAACGCGTCTTCTATCCTGTTGAGGGCCAGGACGATGGTCCCCATTGCGGTCCCGATGATTCTCAGCTCCTCCCTGAACCCCATGTTGCGTTCCTCCTGCTGTGCCTGGATCTCCGTGAACCTGGCCAGTACCGTCGCCATCGTCTCTTGGGAGTGGTGGTAGGCCCCCATGATGGTGGTGAGGGCCTCTTGGAGAGTGGGTTCCCTGGGCCTCTCCTCCCCCCCCTGTCGCACAGCAGCCCTCCGAGCTGCCCGGTTTCCCCCGGCCTCTGTCTCCTGGACGGTGTGCCCGCTCCCACTGCCCCCAGGTCCCTGTTGTTGTTGGGGTGTTGGGTTAGCCTGGGTGCCCTGTAGTGGCAGACACACCGCTGATTGACGTGCTGGTGTTGGCAGAGGGGGTCGGGTCTGGTGTGGCCTGTGGCTGCCTGAGGGGAACCGACTGCCCAGAGGTCCCTGATGGTCCGGGCTGGTCATCAGGTTCAGTGTCGACAGAGCTGCTGTCCTCACTGTGGGCCTGTTCCGGGGGTGGGATGGACATTTCTGGACCCTCCTGGCTGGTGTGTTGGCGTTCGGGTCCTGCATGGGGTAAGATGGTTTGGTTATTGTTTCTGTGTGTGCAATGGCGTGCGTGTTATGGGTGCCCTCGTCCCCCAGTGCAGGCATTCCCTTGAGGGAGGTGTTGTGAGGGTAGTTAGTGGGGGGGGGGGTAAGTGCAGTGGTCATGCTTGGGTGATGGGTGTCCATGGATTGTGTTGGCATGCAGGAGTTGGTGTTGGGATGGGTGGGTTGTGCTGGTGAGACATTGTCAGGGAGGATGTGTGCTGGGGGGTTGGGGGTGAGGGTGGGGGTGTGGGTTGGCATGCTGGTGGGGTGGGGGGGATATAGTAGTTGAGATTGGACTTACCAGAGTCCATTCCTCCGGCTACTCCTGCGAGGCCCTGAGGATGCAGGATGTTGAAGACCTCTTGCTCCCATGATGTAAATTCGGGAGGGGTGGGTGGGGGTCCGCCGCCAGTCTTCTGGACCGCGATGTTGTGCCTGGAGACCATCGATCGGACCTTCCACCGTAGGTCGTTCCATTGTTTGCGGATGTCCTCCCTATTCCTGGGATGCTGTCCCACCGCGTTGACCCTGTCCACGATCCGCTGCCATAGCTCCGCCTTCCTAGCTATACTGGTGTGCTGCACCTGTGAGCCGAAGAGCTGGGGTTCCACTCTTAGGATTTCCTCCACCATGACCCGGAGTTCTTGGTCCGAAAAGCGTGGGTGCCTTTGGGGTGCCATGGGGTGGTGTGGGTGAGGTGTGGGGTGGTGTATGTGATGATGAGTATGTTGGTGTGTGGTGCTTTGTGCTACTATGTGGTGTGTGTGATGGTGTAGTGTGCCTCAGTGTGTATTGCTATGGATTGTCTGCTGTGTCTCTCTCTCCTTCTCTCAGTAATTGGGGTCGTAGGGGTTTGTGGGTGATGTGGGGGTGTGTTTTATAGTTGATTGATTGTGTGGGAGTGGGTTGTGTATGTGTATCAGGTGTGTGTATTTGTAATTGTCCAATGTGCCTGTGTTTTGGTGCTGTGTGTGTATTTTGACCGCGGCGGTGTGTACCGCCAATGGAATACCGCGTTGGAAAGCCCGCCGCGTTGATTCATGGGTCGAAATGGCATGGGCGTATTTCTGTTGGAGTGACGGTGGAGGTTTGGTCATCTCCAGTTTATCGCTGCCCGCTGATGTGGCGGCCTGCAGTGGAGGTCGGATTTTTGGAGGTTTGGCCGTTGTGGGTCAGAATGACCGTGGCGGCTTTCCGCGGCCGCGGCGGTGTTATGGCGGTCTTCTGACCGGCGGTAAGCGCCTTTTACCGCCGAGGTCAGAATGACCCCCTAAGTATTTAACATATGTCGATGGCACAGTATTGCTCAGCAGTACACCAATAGTTTTACAGTGGATAATCGGGTCCTTTGATGAGGATGGCCCTCATTACAACCCTGGCGGTCGGTGATAAAGCGGCGGTAATACCGCTAACAGGCCGGCGGTAAAAAAAATGGAATTACGACCATGGCGGAAACCGCCAACACAGACAGCCACTTTAACACTCCGACTGCCACGACAGTAGCAACAAACACCACGACAGTCATCGCCAACAGACAGGCGGAAGACAATGTACCGCCCACACTATTACAAGGCACCAATCCACCAGCTTTTCCAGGGCGGTACCAACCCCATCAAAAGCACAGCGGAAACAGTCTTTGTAAGGGAAACCACTCACCTCTCGACACTCAACGAAGAACCAGGACGCCATGGAGCCCAAACTACAGGTGTTACCAATGTTGGTGTTTCTTCTTATCTACCAGGAGTACGATCGGCAGCGGCGACGACCATGGTGAGCACTGCGCCCAGCACACAGGGGAGGGGAGGAGGGAAAAGAGAGTGACACACACACGCAAAACGCAACACCCCCACCCACCACCCACAACAACACACACACACATATCAAATCACATCTCTGATACACCCCGTCACCCCCTGGAAGAACGCAAGGACTAAACAAAATGAGTTTAACTAGTGTAATATTCGAACAATTATATAGCCCAAGAGAACAGTAAATAATCAGTATATACAAATATTTACAGCAAGTACACAAGTCAATACACTGTCCAATTAAATGTCCGTGGACCAGTGGTCCCAAAAAGCATGGGCGAAGCCCACACATGACACCTGCGTCGAAACGGAGAGAACACTGCAGGGGCATCAGGTTAAAAAAAAAAACAGGCACCTCAGGGGGACGGAGAGGGGGGGCACCTCAGCCGAATGATGGTACGACGCCACTGCTCCCCGAGGGGGCTCCATGCCCACTGCTTGGTCCTGGGGAGTGCAAAGCCACAGTCTCTCAAGTCTCTCGAGAGGGTGGGTTGCCAACTGCTTGGTCCTGGGAGTGCAAAGCCAGTCCTTCAAGTCCCTCAAGTGGGTGGTTTGCCCACTGCTTGGTCCTGGGGAGTGCAAAGCCACAGTCTATCAAGTCTCTCAAGTGGATGGGTTGCCCACTTCTTGGTCCTGGACAGTGCAAAGCCAGTGTTTCAAGTCCCTCAAGTGGGTGGTTTGCCCACTGCTTGGTCCTGGGGAGTGCAAAGCCACAGTCTCTCAAGTTTCTCAAGTGGGTGGGCTGCCCGATGCTTGGTCCTGGAGAGTGCAAAGCCAGTCTTTCAAGTCCCTCAAGTGGGTAGTTTGCCCACTGCTTGGTCCTGGGGAGTGCAAAGCCACAGTCTCTCAAGCCAGTGACATGTTCCACTGGTTCTGGAGGGGGCTTTGTGCCCAGAGTGCTTCATCCTGCGAAGGACTGGATTAGTGGATGCGCTTCTCCACTGGTTCTGGAGGGGGCTTCGTGCCCAGAGTGCTTCATCCTGCCAAGGACTGGGTTAGTGGATGCTTTTCTCCACTGGTTCCGAGGGGGCTTTGTGCCCAGAGTGCTTCATCCTGCCAAGGACTGGGTGAGTGGATGCTTTTCTCCACTGGTTCTGGAGGGGGCTTTGTGCCCGGAGTTCTTCATCCTGAAACGGACTGGGTGAGTGGATGCTTTTCTCCACTGGTTCTGGAGGGGCCTTAGTGCCCAGAGTGCTTCATCCTGCCAAGGACTGGGTGAGTGGATGCATTTCTCCACTGGTTCTGGAGGGGGCTTTGTGCCCAGAGTGCTTTATCCTGCCAAGGACTGGGTGAGTGGATGCATTTCACGACTGCTTCTGGAGGGGGCTTTGTGCCCAGAGTGCTTCATCCTGCCAAGGACTGGGTGAGTGGATGCTTTCTCCACTGGTTCTGGAGGGGTCTTTGTGCCCAGAGTGCTTCATCCTGCCACGGAATGGGTGAATGGATGCATTTCTCCACTGGTTCTGGAGGGGGCTTTGTGCCCAGTGATGCTGCGCCTGTGGTGTGGCATGTTGACTTCGTCTCACCTGTGTGTCACAGCCACGCGATGTACCCGGACAGGTAGCATGATACTCCATGGAGGCAGACCCACACTCCATCCTGCGGTGACTTAGGCTGCCAATTGCTGGTTTGTGTCAGTGCTGGAGGTGGTGTCTCTAGTGGCGTGTCCAGGGTCCAGGACGTCACCCGCAAACTCTGACAGCTGCACACTGGGGATGGGGCTGACGTCCGACAGCGTGGCATCGGCTGTGCACGTGGCGATGCTGATGATGGTGCAGGCGGCGGGGGCTGCAGCAAAGATGTTGCCAGTGCTAGCCGTGGGGCAAGTGACTGTTGCGGTGGATGGAGACACCATATCATTTCCTGCAGCCTTGGATGGCTGATCCTTGGGGAGGATGCTGCAGACTGACGTTGTGGCAGCGGCAGTGCAGGTGGCGGTGTAGGTGGCGGTCAGAGTGTCGGTGGTGACTGGGGTGCATGTAACTGCCATCCCTGATGCGTTGGTGGTCACCAGCCCCTCACCAGGTGACATTGTGCCCAGAAGTGATGTGCCCTTTTGCTTGTGGCCCTTCCCCATCTTGGCAGTTGTTGCAGGGACCTTGGCACTGTCCACTCTGTGTTTGTGCGAGGCCTTGCTGGGTGGGTGGTGTGACTGTACCCTGCTTGAAGCCGGTCCCTTTTTGAGCTTTGCAGGTGGTGGAATAGGGTGGTCCTTCTTTTCCCCTGGTGGCACTCTGGCAGCTCTGACGGGTGCCCCCTTTGACCGTACTGGAGTAGCAGGGACCACAGCAGATGCAGATTTGGTGGCTGAGGTGCTGGGCTGGGATCTAGTCATCCTGGTCCTAGGAGAGGACGGGGGGAGGTGTAGGGAAGAGCTCCAGGTTAGCTAGGTGAATTCTTTTGGACACACTGGGACGGGAAGATGGAGAGGGTTTGGGAGTAGAAGAAGAGGTAGTGGTCGTAGGAGGTGTAAGTCTGTTGAGTTTGGGTGAAGGTGCATGGGTTGGAGGCTGTAGTGAGGTGGATGGCTGTTGAGTGGGTGTGTGCCGGCGTTTGTGTACTTTGGGAGGAGGGCTCACAGACACACTGGGAGAGGACACAGGGGACGTGTGAATGGTAGTGGGGTGGTGATTGCACGTGAGTGGTGTGTAGTGATGGGCGTGCTGGTGGTGGAGGTAGTGGCTGAGGATGTAGTGCATGCAGGTGTGAGTGGAGACAAGACAGGGAGGGATGTGGAGGACGTGGAGGAGGGGGACACAGTGGAGGAAGACTGGATGTTGGTGTGTCTGCATGGGTATGGTGCTTGTGTGAGTGCCTGTGGGATGTGTGGTGCTTTTGTTTGCCTGAGCCACTTTTGTATGTTGATGTGTGTGCATGCTGGTCTGATGGTGTGCTTGGGATATAGGGTGAGGTAGGGGGGATTGGGTCTGGGTAGAGGAAGTTGGAGGGGGGAGGCTAGACACAGGGACAATGGCTGCCATTAGTGCTGAGGCCAGAGCCTAAAATGCTCTCTATTGGGCCGCCATGCCAGAATGAATGCCCTCCAAGTATGAATTTTGTTTGCTGCAAATGCCTCTCGTCACCCTGGATGGCATTCAGAATGGTTGACTGCCCAACAGTAAGGTATCTCAGGAGGTCAATAGCCTCCTCACTGAGGGCAGCAGGGCTGACTGGGGCAGGGCCTGAGGTGCCTGGGGCGAAGGTGATGCCCACCCTCCTGGGTGAGCGGGCATGGGAAACACGCTGAGGGGCTTCTGGTAGGGTGGTGCTGGTAGGGGGTGTAGCGGCTGTACCTGCTGTTGCGGTGGGCACAGAGGTGCCCGCCAACACAAGGGAGCTCCCATCAGAGGAGGAGTCGCTAGTGTCCCCTCCTGTCCCCGTCGTGTTGCTCCCCTCGCCCTCCGTCCCACTGGTGCCTTCAGACTCCGTAGATTCACCCTAATGAGCTAGGTGGGATACAGCTCCCTCCTGGAACCCACAGGAGGCTGACTAGTTGTAGATGGCCACTAGCACTATTGGGGTTGGAGTGGAACAGAGCCTGCCTAACAAGGGACCTACCCTACCAAGTTTGCCCTGGCCTAGGGGAGCCCACAGCCCACATCCCCCACCCAGACACCTCGTAAAGCGTGCAGAGTCAGCTAAATGAGATCGTACTCACCCCCTTGTGGCTGCTGTGATGCCCTCAATCACCCATCCAACTCCGGATATGCCACCGCCAGGATCTGGAACATCAGGGTTGTCATGGTGGACAGGCACACCTTCCACGTTGGGAGGCCAGCCCCAGCTGGGCCTCTGCCGTCTTCTTGCTCCAGAGGTGCAGGTCCTTCCATCTCTTGCGGCATTGGGTGCTCCATCTATGATAGACCCCCAGGATCCGGACTTCCTTGACGATGGCACGCCAAATACCCTTCTTCTGGTGGGTGCTGACCTAGAGGAAAGGTATAGGATGAAAGGAAATTACTCCCCGTCCGGTTCGTCATACTCATTGGCCACCAGTTCCCACCCATACCCTGACACACATACACTCACCATCCTCATATGCAGGCCTCAGCCACCAACCCCACATGTCTCTTCCATCTACACCATTCCATACATTCATGGCCCACGCATCCTGCACACAGTGTACTCACCTGTTTGTCTGGAGGACCGTAGAGTAGCATGTACTGGGGAGGACCCCATCCACTAGTCTCTCCAACTCCACTGAGGTGAAGGCAGGGGCCCTTCCCCAGACACTCAAGCCATTTTCATTTCCAGACTGAGGTCACAGCAGCACTTGCAGTGTAGGTCCTCTCCTATTGAAGGTCAGGTATCAAGTGAGTGAACAGATAGAAAATGGCAGTCACGTCCACAGCGGTGTGTACCGTCACCACCGGCGTTCATCGTCATTGGCTCCTGGAACCCATCGGACCCAATGATAACCAATGGTGAATTGCGCAGCATATCTTCAACCGCCTACCGCGGTGCTGCACAACGCCAGCGCAGTGACCTCATTTCCCCATGTCCCTACTTACACGTCAAACAGCCGCCATTTCAGGGGGTCACATGGCCTGGGACCTAAGTGCGTCACTGCACATTTTGGCAGAAATACGGACAGACAATGCCACACACGGATGTACTCACATTACTGAAAAAACACTTGTGCAACCTATGTGGTACATGACCCTCTGCTCACCATTCTCCTCCTTAGGGCACATCCGCTGGGGCAGATGATGAGATGGCGTCATCCTCCGGTGTACAGACCCCTGGACCCTCGACAATGGAAGCCAGACACATCATTATCACCTACAGACTTGATCGTGCCACAATCCAAGAACTGTGTGCCCAATTGGAGCCTGAGCTGATGTCAGCTATCCACCATCCCACAGGTATCCCCCTTCTACTGCAGGTCCTGTCAGGGCTCCATTTCCTGGCAAGTGGTTCCTTCCAAACAACAGTGGCCATGGCATCAGGGATGTCTCAGCCAATGTTTTCTAACGTGTTGACCAGAGTGTTGTCAGCCCTGCTAAAACACATGCGCAGCTACATCGTTTTCCCCCAGGTGGAGGATTTGCCCACAGTGAAAGCTGACTTCTATGCCCTGGGACATAAACCCAACACATGTGGCATTTGCCCCCCCCCCCACTCAGAAATGAACAGGTGTACAGAAATCAAAAAGCTACTATTCTATGAATGTGCAGATGGTGTGTTTGGCAGACCAGTACATCTCTCATGTGAATGCCAAGTATCCTGGCTCTGTGCAGGATGCTTGCATTTTGAGGAATAGCAGCATCCCTTATGTGATGGGCCAACTCCAGAGGCACTGTGTGTGGCTAATAGGTGAGCCCAAGATCCCCACACAGTATGAATAGGTGTCTGGGTATGGGGTAGTCCCTAAGGGTTAGTGTGTGTCTAACAGATTTCCCTCGACATTTGCAGGTGACTCTGGTTACCCCAGCCTCTACAGGCTACTGAACCCAGTGAGGAATGCCAGGACAAGGCAGAGGACCGATACAATGAGGCACATGGGTGAACAAGGCGTATTATTGAGCGGACTTTCGGCCTCCTGAAGGCCAGATTCCCTATAGTACTCACCGAAGAAGGTGTGCCAGATAATCGTGGCATGCTGCATGTTGCACAACCTGGCATTGCGACACCAGGTGCCTATTCTGCAGGAGGATGGGCCTGATGATGGTATTGTGGCAGCTGTGGAGCCTGTGGACAGTGAGGAAGAGGAGGCAGAGGGAGAAGATATTGACAATCGAAACAACATCATCATGCAGTACTGCCAGTGAGACACAGGTAAGAGACTGGCACTGCTCATCTCATATCTGACTACTGTAGGACATTGTATAAGTCAGCCCCTTAACCTCTGTGTATGGACCCTGACAGTTCACTTTGGCTTTCTATTTCACAGATCTGGGTACCTCATTTTGCCTCCTGCTATGTTTACTGCTGCCCAACAACTGTCATACATTGGTATGTGCAGATGAACATTAACATTGATATTTGTCGAAGAAGTTGTAATTATACATTTGTGAAAGTACAGACAAACTCCAGATTGTTTTGTGATTCAAGGGTGTTTATTTATGGGCTAATGTGTATAGGGTTATGTGGAAGGGGCTGGGGTGATGGTGGAGGAATGTCCAGGGTAGATTCCACTCTCTTGGTATCACAGGTGCATTGCCCAAGGGGGCATAGGAAGTGGAGCAATGTCAGTCCAAGGTGGACAGGGTGACATAGTGGGACAGAAGGGTGACAATCAGGAGAATCTTATTTCCTGGTGGGGGTCTTGGCAATGTTCTCTGTCTTGGGCCTGGATCGCAGGGACCGTTTGCGGGTTGGTTCTCCTTGTGCAGGGGGTGGGATGCTGGTGGCCTGTTGGTCCTGTCGCGGGACCTCCTGTCCACTGGCGCCGGCGGACGTGGAAGGCTGTTCATCGTTCGGGCTGGTGTCAGGGGCCCGGTGGTAGGCCAATGTCTCCCTCATGGTGTTGGCCATGTCTGCCAGCACCCCTGCAATGGTGACCAGGGTGATGTTAATGGACTTCAAGTTCTCCCTGATCCCCAGGTACTGTTCCTCCTGCAGCCGCTGGGTCTCCTGAAACTTGGCCAGGACCGTGCCCATGGTCTCCTCGGAATGGTGGTATTCTCCCATGATGTTTGAGTGTGTCTCATGGAGAGTGGGTTCCCTGGGCCTGTCCTCCCCCTGCCGCACACAGCAGTCCTCCCAGCTTCCCTGTTATCCTGTGCCTCTGTCCCCTGAACCGTGTGCCCACTGCCACTGACCCAAGGTCCCTGATTGTCCTGTGTTTGTGGGGTTGCCTGGGGTCCCTGTAGTGGTGGACACACTGCTCATTGACGTGTCCTGGCGACAGTGGCATGGGCCCGCTGGGTGGGTGCTGTGGTGGTGTTTCCTGAGGGGGAGGTTCTGTGGTGGTTTGGGACTGTGGCAGGCAAACCGACTTTCCAGAGGTCCCTGATGGGTCGGGCTGGTCATCTTGATCCAGGCATGCAGAGCTGCTGTTGTCACTGTGGGCCTCTTCTGAGGGGGGACTGGATATGGCTGTCCAGTGACATTGTGTAGGGGTCCTGTTGGCGTGTAAATGCATTGTTATTGTATCTGTTTGTGCCATCTTGTGCAATGGGTGAGTTTCCCTCTACTACTGTGCTTGCAATATCTCCTTTGCCCTTTTGTGAGTGGCGATTGTGTGCCCTGGGTAGTCTCTCCCTTGGACATGCTTTGGTGATGGGAGTCCATGCAGGTCTGTGATGGATATCCATGCATTGGTGTAACATGCAGGGCTTGGTATTGGGATGTGAGGGTTGTGATAGTGGGGTATATGTGAGGTGGTGGAGTGATGGGTGTGAGGGTAGGGTTTGGGGTTTGTGATGGCATGCATGTAGGGTGGGGGGGATGTAATAGTAAAGATATGACTTACCAGAGTCCAGTCCTCCTGCTACTCCTGCGAGGCCCTCAGGATGCATGATCGCCAAGACTTGCTCCTCCCATGTTGTTAGTTGCGGAGGAGGAGGTGGGGGTCCACCGCCAGTCCTCTGTATGGCTATCTGGTCTCTGGATACCATGGAACGTACCTTCCCCCGTAGGTCGTTCCACCTCTTCCTGATGTCATACCATGTTCTTGGATGCTGTCCCACTGCATTGACCCTGTCGACAATTATCTGCCATAGCTCCATCTTCCTAGCAATGGATGTCTGCTGCACCTGTGATCCGAATAGCTGTGGCTCTACCTGGATGATTTCCTCCACCATGACCCTGAGCTCCTCCTCAGAAAACCTGGGGTGTCTTTGAGGTGCCATGATGTGGTGTGAGTGATGTGTGAGGTGATGTGTGATGTGATGTGTGATGTGATGTGTGGGGTGATTTTTTCGGTGTGTGGTGTTTTGTGCGTGGATGGTGTATGAGTGATGGTGTTGTGTGGCTCTGGATGCTGGTGTTGTCTTTGCTTTTCTCTCTCTCTGCTTCTTCCAAAACTTTCGTTGTAAGGGGTTGTGGGTAATGTGGGTGTGTGTTTTATAGTGGTGTGGGTGTGTGGGTGTGGTGTGTGTATGTGTATCAGGTGTGTGTATTTTGAATTGTCCAATGTGGTGGTGTTTTGTAAATGTGTGTGTATTTTGAGCGCAGTGGTGTGTACCGCCAATGGTTTACCACGGTTGAATGACCGCCGCGTGGATTCGTGTGTTGTGATAGTGTGGGCCTATTCCTGTTGGCGTGACGGTGTGGGTTTATCTACCGCCAATTTATCACTGACCTTTGGTGTGGCGGACATTTGTGGGTGTCTGTATTGTAGAGGATTTCTAAGTGTGGGTCATAATACCCCTAGCGGATTCCCGCAGCGGACACAGTATGTTGGCGGCCGTCAGCAGCACGGTCAGCTGACTTTACCGCCAGGTTTGTAATGAGGGCCTATGTATATATCAGTAAATGGTTTGGAGCTGAATACTAAAAAAACTAAATTCATCACAATAGGTCAGCCTAAAGTAAATTCTCAAGTTTGGGCTGTTAATGGGGGTACTATAGAGCTTTGGGGTCATATAAATATCTTGGCATCATTTTTGATGATAGAGTGTCATTCAAACATCACTTTAATCATCTGAGTGCCAAAAACACAACTTCTATCTATGCTTTTCAGACCTTGCAAAATAAGCTAGAGTGCTCAAACGATGTGCATCTGGTCAAAATCACGGAGGCAAAAATGGTCCCAACACTGGAAAAACTAAAAATAAAGATCTATACATTGGTTTTCAAAGTAACAAAGAATATAGGCCATGCTGAAGTCCGTCTTGAGTCTACATTACAGAATCAAACACTAGTGAGGCAACTGTCTTTTTAAAATGTCTTATTGAAAGTGTTATTTTCATCTGAACAGGATAGAATTAGTTAAGCTGTGCTGGCAGGAAATTACTAATGCCCAGAAAACAACTGCTTGGAGATCTTTCTTTTCTGAATGCCTTCACATCTTTGATGATCAAGTATCTGGATTTATAACATTCAATAGAACAAGCCTAAGTGATTTTTTAAATCAAACAACCAAGCAATTATCTTTCAGGATGGATAAAGAGTCCCGGAGAAGGAAAAAGAATGCCTGTTCATTTGTTAACAGTTACAAAAAGCCTTATCTGAAAGCTCACTTCTCAACGTGCATAAAAATCAAGGCCCATATTTATACTTTTTTAGCGCCGCTGTATTTTGCAAGTTTGCGCCATTTTTGCATCAAAAAATGACGCAAATGCGGCGCTAAAAAAGTATAAATATGGGCCCAAGTTTCTACGTTTGCGATTTGGCAGGTATATCGCCAAGAATGGTATACCAAGGTGGTTCAGCAGTTGGCAACATCATTCTGTAGACTATGTGGTTATGAAATATAGGTGGTCATTACAACCTCGGCGGTCTTTTTCCAAGACTACCTAGGGACCGCTGTGCGGAAGACCGCCAGTGGTGGCGGTTTGCCGCTCGGCCTATTATGACCGTTGGCAGCTCTCCGTCCTTTTACGGATGGAGAGCCGCCAACAGCCATACTGGCGGGAGGCGGGGAAGTGGAGGTTGCTCCACCTCCACGTACACGCCAACAGAACACCACCCAGCGAATCACGTCCTGTGATTCGCCGTGGCGGTGTTCTGTTGGCGGTGTGGTGTCGGCGGAGCTGCCCCATGGCTCCCGTCCCCTCCCAGAGGATCGACGGAACAGGTAAGTCGATCGTCCGTTAGGGGAGGGGGGTGGGAGGGTGTTTTGTGTTGTATGGGTGCATGAGGGTGTGCGTCTGTGTATGTAGAGGGGGTGTGTGAGTGCGTGTATGCTTGCGGGGGTGTTGCGTGTTTTGGGATATGAGTGCGTGTATGTCTGTATGGATGTGTGCGTGTATGTTTGTATGTGGGTGAGCGTGTCTGACTGTGTGTGTTGATGTAGGCATGTATGTCGGCGTGTGTGCGTGCAAGTGTGTAGGTGGTGCCTGCGTGCGTGTCGTGTGTGTATGGGTGATGTGATGTTGGGGGTCGGGGTGGGGAGGGGGGCCCTGCCACCTTTGGGGGGTAGCAGGGGTGGTTGGGGGGTAGGGGAGGGAGTCGGGGTGGGGGAGACCCCTATCAGTGCCAGGGAAGGAATTCCCTGGCACTGATAGTGCTTACCGCCATGGATTTCATGGCGGTTCAAACTGCAGGAAATCCACAGCGGTAAGCCAGCTCAATATACCGCTGACGGTAAAATGTAGGCCGCAGGGCTGGAGACCCAGGTCTCCAGCCCGGCGGTCGTCTGCGCCCTGGCGGGCGGAACGGAGAACCGGCGGATGACCATGGCGGTAACCGCCATGGTCATAATTCCACAAAGTAAGACCGCCAGCCTGTTGGCGGTCTTACCGCCGGTTCTCCGCCTTCAGCCAGGGTCATAAGGACCCCCATAATCTTTACTACATAGGGTTTGTACTTGTCCAAAATAATTGCAGGCCCACAAACCTTGCTAAAATCATTGCTTTTAGCTGCAGAAATGAGAACCTGCCAAGAAGCTGTTGAATTATGTCAGGCAGGTCAATCTTGGCAAAATGCTGCTGGTGAAGTTCTTGTCTTTGGCTGCTTATCTGCTCAATTCTATTTAAAAACATGGCCATACATGTATTGAACACCTACTCAAAATTATATTCAGTTTTATAGTGCCTTTTGATTATTTTGTATAACAATCATTAGCCTGTATTAGATTTTTCAAATGTTCTGAAACATCAATTTGGCATGACATTTAAAATAATAATAATATTAAGTTATCCTATTTCAGATCTGCTTTTAATATTTTAATCTTGAAGTATTGTGATCTGTGCGGTAACTGGTTTATATTTTAATGATTTTTCAATGGGATTTGGAGCATATTTTTAGTAATCAATCAATATTTACTCAGTGCCACAAAACATAAACCATAAAAATATTTGATTACCAGGTGGAAGTACTTTTGGGAACTAGAGACAGACTCTGTAAGTTACTTTTGAACTTCAAATACTGCCATACCCACGGCAATGACGGCAAAAGATCACATCTCACATTAAATTCAAATGAGCTTCATTTCATTAACGTAAGGCATTAAGCCAGTTTTTAAATGCTGAATAACCAAGTCAATTAGATTGATGGTTCAGCATGGTTAGGAGAGAGACAGGCTTTAGGCAATATGTTTTCTCAACTGTACTTTGCTGTACACTGCAAGTGTCCATGCAGCAAAGACAACTACTTCATAACTATGGGCCTTATTTACATCTCAGCGTATGGAATACTCCATCACAAACGTAACAGATATCCTGCACACTGTATTAAGATCACCATAGCATACAATGGGGCCATAATATGGTGGACAGGATTTGTGTCATGCTTGTGACAGAGTATTCCCACCTGCCAAGATCTAAATCAGGCCCTATGTATTTTGATCTATCATTTCTTTCACTGTTTTAACCTAGTGCAATAAGTTTTTTAAATTCTGAAAAGTAAAAAGAAATCAACCTCACCTGATTTGGTTGAGGAGTTGAAATGCACCCTGTAACCAGTACAAAATGATGACTGGTGAATCGTTTCCCATTGACCTCCAGGTGTCCACATGTTAGGATATTGACTACATACCTTCATGCAACTAACCAGATAGCCCACTCCTAGAAATGAGGCCCATCAAGGACATGAGGTCTAGTTTCTCCAAAGGGATGAATTTCCAACCAAAACAAGTGCTTTTAGAAGACAAGGATTTGCAAAAAGCCATAGGTGTATGATTAGGTCTCTGCCACCTGAAAACATCAACAATAATACAAAAATGCCAATGTTTCTCCTGAAAACTCTCTAAAGTATACTCCTTGAGGACTGGATTGGATGGAAAAAGAGGACCCAAAGAGGATAACGTCATGAGTGAGTCCTCAGACCATCAGATATGTCTTCTCAGGTTTGACAGGCCCTTCTACAAAGGCACATTTCTGCAGGCAGTAGTGACAGAGGAGAGGGGGTACATACAGGCACCTTCACCATGGGATTGCCATTCCCCATTCAAAGTTTTGCAAATCTCACCCTACAGACAATGCTGCAGAATGTTAAAGGACCGATCTCCTGAGAGTTGTGCCTGCAAAAGTCTACTCACAAAATGTATTTTGTTGATATAGAAAAATAACTGAAACTCACCAAAGGCAAAAGACCTGATATCCAGAGTTAGAACCATAAGGTGTTTTAGCTTTGGTGAATTTGCTTTGTCATACCCTATTATAATGACATACCATATAAGCAATCACATTGTTGCCGACATAGCCATGTATTTAAAGGTGTGCAGAAAGGTAGGTGTGTCACTGTTTTTCTTCAATGAATTGGAAAGAAGTTTATTAACATAACAGCTTTCTATGACAGTTTGCACCTTCCTTTCCTCACCCATTGACACTTAGGCATTGCATGGAGTTTTACTATGGAAGATCTAAAAATCTGGTCAAAGACCAACACACAAACCTTGAATGTATAGGGACCTATCATATGGAATATATGCATGGAGTGTGTTTGGAGACTAGAGACCAAAACTATACAACTGATTTGTGGTCACAAAAAGGCTGCAATTTACAAACTCACAGGCTTTGCAAGCACGTAACAATGTACAAGTGGTTATTTGAAGTTTGGCAATACCTCTGACTTGCAAATTACACTTTGCATCTCATTACAAATCACTAAGTAGAAGAGCATGAAAAAGGCACTTCCCTCTCCTTCTGAATTGATACACTATGGCCCATATTTATACTTTTATAACGCCGCATTTGCGTTGTTTTTTTAACGCAAAATCGGCGCAAACTCACAAAATACAATTGGATTTTGGATTTTGCGTAAAAAACGACGCAAATGCGACACTAAAAAAGTATAAATATGGGCCTATATGTTTCCGTTGTTTGTGACTGAAATTGTGGTTGCAAACCATTGATCAGAGATGTATTCCAAAAAGTGGGTGCCATTCTTTCACAAAGTGGAAAATGTCCACAGAGTTAGATTCTACCTTATTTATGTGGGTTATCTACACTGATGAGGAGTAGGCCGTGGTTCAGGGGACTGCATGCTTCCCCCTGTGTCATTCACAGAATGGATTTTGTTTTACTGCACCATGTGTCCTTCAGAGACAGGGGCTGCACTAAAGAAAGTTGTCACTCTGTGAATGTTGAGATTGAGGTGTGTAGGCCCCCGTAAGCATCCATCTCTGCATTTGTAGCCCCTTTATGGGATTTATAAATAGAGCCCTCCCTTACTAATAAGATTTGGTGAAATCTACTGAATGTCCACTTTGCTCTGTTACAGATTTGTAAATCTGTTGCAGGAAAAAATGAATCTTAGGGCCTAAAGCATTTGGTGTACAAAACCCCACCTACTTGACTCTTATTTCCTTAGAACCATAGATCTTAAAGTTGGATATGGTTGTAGGGACTGCAGGGCCACTCCTGGCTCATTTAGGAGGAGCAACACCTAATGTGAACATAAAGCTGGGAAGTGCATTTATATCTTGATGTTAACAATGGATGTGGTCACCTGTTATGCCTGGGCTTTTCCTTGATCAGTGTCAGTTTGCATGGATGTAAGTTAGTGGAGGTCTGCAAGGGAGTGTCTGAGTTGTCTGAGAGAAGTGACATTGCTTTTGAAGTTTCCAGCGATTCTGCAGCTGGAGAATCCTGCAGCAATGCTGCAAGTTGAGTAGTCTTTTGGGCAGGGGCAGAGTAAGGCAGATCTTCAAGTAGGATGAATGGTCTCTCTCAGTTGAGAGACAGTACCTTTGGGGTGCCAAAGGCTGGATGGCCTAGTACTAGGGTAGGTTTGAGTCACTGGAAGACAAAACCCCCAGGCAACACATGTTTCAGACAATCTCTAAGGAACAATGAGGTGCAGATAATGATGTGTCAAGAACTGAATTCTCAGGCTAATAACTCTTAAGTGTTGTGCAGGAGAGCATCACTTGTGAAGTCTACCAAACATAGTAGGCATGACAGTCAAGAGTTGGAACCCAGCTCATTTGTCCCATGTTCAGTACCTGCCACACATGGCACACAGCTAGTATTTACAGTCTTCCCATCCGTTAATTCTAGGCATGACTGACTTTTGTGGACCATTAAGGTACCTAGAAGAGAAAGACCATTAGAATGGTTTTCAAGGCCTCTTTGCCTATTTGCTTTCTATTTGCTTCTCTGTGAGTAGGAGGGCGCGACTGCTGTGTTACCATTAGGCTTGGTGTGATTTCTACAACCTCAAAGTAAAGAACAGAGATAATACATTGTTCTGTGAGATCCTCAAGGGAGAGAGTGAGTAAGGCTTGATAAACTGCCCCAATAGCTGAGATATACACCTAGTGTGTGACTCTAATTTGCTGTGGTGTTCTACATAAAAGTTGTTCTACATTTCCGTAAGTACCATTCAAGATGCCACTAAAGTGCCCCCTGTTACAGGGATTCTGTTATAAGGATAATACCAGAATATGGCACCAATCTAGCTGTGAGTCTTTCTATGTGTGGTGTACATCCATTTCAGTTTCTGAACCCCAACAACCAGGTGGAGGCATGAATATATTATAAGCCATGTTATGAGCTGAGACACTTTCACCTGGCATTTGTACACATGAGGGAGACTAGTGGACACATTGACCTGCACTGGAACTGGGACATGTGCCTGCTCCCCTACAAATGAGTGCCATACCTTCAGACTGCATGTTGCCTGTTGCTAAGAGTGCCATCCGAGAGGGAAAATGTGTTACAAATATATTAACTGAGGCTGACATACAGCCCCTTTTCATTTGACATTGCAACGTTGTTGAAATGAGATCTCTCTATGACCAAAGCCAAACTGTATACCCACACTCTCCCCAAAACATACCTTAAGCCAATTGAATGACATACTTGGATGATAAACATGATGAACATTAATGCTACCAACTCACATAGGGAAAAGGTGAACTAAACAATTGGTGATTGAAGACTATCATTACGCACATTAAGGACATCATTGATAAGAGCCCTAAAGACTGCATAACCAATAAAGAACCTACGCCGATACCAATGATGAGAAATGCTCATCTGCTAATAAGGCAACAAAAGGGAGGAACCATCTACATGGCACCACTACAGTGACAAAACCGCTTGTGCACTGCCAAGCCAGGGGTGAGCTGGCAGCCCATCCATTCCACATCAGCTGAGAATATGACATCTCAGCTGCCTGATTATCATGTGGGAGATATTCGGAGGACCAAGGTTGGGCTGAGAAAGAATATTATGATGATGACTGTGTGATCTATGCTTAGATTCAATTATGAGATTACTTAGTGGCCCTCCAGATGTGGGTCACTGACTTGTGCTGTCATGTGATAACAAAACACTAGTGAGTCATCTACAAATAAACTGTCTGATGTGGAAATGGATGAAAAGATAAACAGGCAAGAAATGTTTGATCAAATCCATGAGCCACCATCCACAGGAGAGAAATGAAGAGTCCCAGTCCCCAGCAAGAAGAGTTAGCTAACCATGTTGGACCATTAACACAAATGTAATCACTAATTCTCTTTCTCTCAGGTGCCCATATCCATCTGTAGTGAATCTTGTCTTCCAGGATATAGAAAATCTGCTATTGAGGGGAGGCCCAGGTGTTGCTTTGAGTGTGTCCCTTGCTCAGAAGGGACAATTTCCAACCAAACAGGTGGGTGATTTCAATGTACTGCATTAATGTACTTAGCCTAACTGCATTTATTTGTTGGTATTTCATTTTTTATAAACAACACCATACATCATTTTACAGTCTGTAAAGACTGCTCCATACAGTGGAGCAGAGTAGTGAGACATTCTTATTTCATAATTATACCATATTTGACTTTTACTTAAAACCATGCACCATTAATTCATAACATCTAATTCTTATCTGTGTAAGCTGCACTTTATTCTTCACAAAGGGCATTATCTAGATTTTAGCTGACAGGGTAATCTGTCACAAATGTGGCAGATGTCCAGTACACCATAGTACAAGTGCCATATGCTATAATGCAATAATGGACTTAATTAAACTTTGTAAGGTGGAATACTCCATCAGACATATATTGGATTTCCCTTCTGCCATATTGCAAGTACATTACAGCCCATGGGACTTGTAATATGGTTTAGATATGTCATGTTTTGATGGCGTATGCCATCTGCCCTACCCTAAATCAAGACATAAGGGCCTGAAATAGGACTGGTCATGTGGCTCTCAGGGTGGTGGAGGATATTACATCTGCCATCCTGATAGACTGCTAGCTGTCAAATTTAGATATCTCCGCTGGCCTATATCTGTGGTGGCTCTTCAGCAACCCACAGCCAGAACATTTCACTGGATATAAAGGAGGGTGAAAAAGAAAAAAAACAAATTAACATGCTTTTTCAATCTGTGCATTTAAGATCTGGAACAAGGATGAATTAAAGACAAACCCTTTCAAAGAATGTTATATCACAAAGCAGTAACAGTACATTGCTGCTCCCAGGAATCAGCTACCTACACAATCCTTTGTTGACCGTATCCTTACCTTCGACCCTGCATAGTGGTTTGCTGCCTTTTAGCTAGGTTCACACTGTATACAAATACATATATATATATATATATATATATATTTATTTTTTTTCACTGAAAAAAGGTTACAGTGATGTAAAAGTTAGGAAAGAGAACAAAAAGTCTAGAAATTAATTGAAAAAAACAAAGGTTACAGGGACGTTATAGTTAGGTAGGGTAACATTTGAAACGTACAAAACCATAGAAATTCAGCAGTTATAGTTACCTCACCTAACTCTAACTTACTCCCCCGCAATGCACTGCATATGACCTCACATATTACATCACTCATGACATGGCCAGTGACAACAGTGATGACATCACTGGTGATATCTCAAATGACATCACTGATGATATCATTCAAAGAACAACTGACACAATTGCTCACAAAAAACACTCAAACACTCAGTGACATACTCAAATGCCAACTCACACACAAATTCAACCACTTATACAGTCACTCACACATCCATACAAACACTGAGACACCCATTCACGCAGTAATTCAACCACTTAACCTCCCATCCACTCACATACCTACACGGGTATTCAAACACCTAGTCAAACACTGACACAGCTACATACATACCCATTCACACACTAATAGACAACTCACATACCCATTGGCACATCCATACAACTAACCACAAACCCATACAACCACTTACAGAGCTACTCATAAACCCATACAACCACTGACACAACCACTCACATATCCAAAAGAAAACAGAGCCATATCTATCTATCTATTGATAGATATGTATATATATATATATATATATATATATATATATATATATACATATATATTCACCGGAAAAAGAAAATAAAACATTGCAGGGTTGTTATAGTTCGGGTTCTGAATTTACTAGGACAAAACCATAAAAATTCAGCTGGTGTACTTACAGTACTTTCACTATAACTCACGCCCTAAGAGAAATAAAGCTCATGCCCTTGCCATGCATAGTTTTCTTATCAATAATTTTATTGCAAGTGTTGCAATGATAATACCAAAGATGCCATACAAGATCTCTTCAATTATATAATATGTGGAGTAGCTGTGCATGGTGAAGGCGTGTGCGGCGGGGCCTCGTCGCAAGGCTTGACCTGCAGCCAGAACTTGCAGATAAGGACTTATATCCATTCAACCCCACACCACGCACAGCCTTTGGCCTTGCGCAGTGCAGGTTGGCCCCAGGGCCTGTCTCTGTCAGTGGATCTGTGAGTGTGTGCGTGAGTGTCTGAGAGGGTCTGAAAGTGGGTGTATGAGTCTGTGAGTGGGTCTGAGTGGGCGCATGAGTGCCTGAGTGGGTGTGAGTGTGCAACTGAGTCGGTGACTACATGTATGAGTGAATGAATTAGTGTATGAATGAGTCTGTGTTTTTTCTTTCAATTTTTTCCTATTCACGAATATTTTGTGAATAATTCGTGAAAATTCAGGAAAATTCGTGAATTTTCACGAATACCGCACATGATGCTGAAAAAAAAATTATGAATCTATAATCTACCTCTAAAACACACCTATATTCCACTTTCAATTTGGATTTTCACCCCCTTAGAGTGTGTCCCATAAAATACAATAGCGGCCTCAAATTTCTTGTCAGGTTGTGGTCAGCCAATTGCAACACTTCTTTTTGCATGTGCAATTCAGTAATTTCTGCAATTTATTTGCGAAATATTTGTGAAGTCATCACAGCCAGAGATATACAAAAACTACAGAACAGATTTATACCAAATAAATAAAAGTGTGATCTTCGTACCGAAAGCTAGCTTTCTGCCAAATTTGGTGTAATTCCGTCCAGGGTTTCAGGGTGTAGACATATCTTTAAGGTGGGAAATGCACATTTCCCCCTCCATTTTTCTCAGCCCCCGCTTGATGAATCACCCCAAACCTTTCCATGCACAAGAAGAATCACAAAAACACTTTTTGGGGGAAAAGTTTGTGAAGATTCGTCAAACAGTGCCAAAGAGGGACCACCATTAGGTTATATATATATATATATGTATATATATATATATATATATATATATATATCTATATATAGAAAGATATTTATTATTATTATTATTATTATTATTATTATTATTATTATTATTATTATTATTATATGCATTATTATATATATGTATATATGTATGCCAAAAATATCCTTAAATTCAAGGAAAGCCAGGACACCTCCTAGTGTGCTGTCAATTCATGTAATTTATTGGAAAATCAGATCCCCCTACCAACGTGTTTCGGCCATAGCCTTGCTCACAGATGGAGTGGGTTTAAAATAAACATTTTAAATAAGTACTAGACATAAACAACGGACAAACCAACGTATGTCAATATTCTGGTGTCTAGAGTGTCAGCCATCTTTAAACATGATACCACAAATAGATTACAGTGTTTCTACGACAACATTTATGTCTTTATCATCCAATATGAATATTCCAATTGTATAAAGATAGTACAGAATCATATATTTCATATTGAAAATCAAAAAAGGAACCAAAATGTCATCCACTTACTCAGAATTGCTACTTGTAAACCAAATGAATAGTGAAGTTCGTATTCCATTAGAGCCCCAGTGGGCATTTGATGTAAGAAATGTCTAGGATAGCAAAATACCCAATGATGAACACATAATAAATGAATTGTTATACCATGAATAACATATATTTCAGATCACATAAACAGTATTACCACAATCTAGCCCAATTGGGCATTACATTATTTGGGAACAAATATAAGAACCCATTGGAGATGTTAAAAAAACAGATCATTTTGATATTGTATATAGCCTATCATATAATAGCAGCATCCAATGAATATATAAATATGTTCAAAATGATGAACACATCATGTTTCAAATAGTAACATATATCAACGTCCAATATCTCTCCTATAATTATATTCCTACATGATTAAAGATAAATAAGTTAGGCCATATCTCCCGCCATCGACTTCATGTATGTGCCCTAACAATGAAAGTACAATAACACACAAAGTGAAATCCACACCACCTATTTAAAACCAAACTAATCCCCAAGAGGCTCTATACATCTTTCACAGCCCCTTCTTCTAGTTAAATCAAATGAACACACATCTCTTCACTCACATTCAGCCCAAAAGGACCAAGTGTATCAAATTCTATTATATATTTGGATTCAAGTACTCTCAATATCTTTTCTCTATTCCCTTCTCGACTGTTGGCCTTGATCTGATCAATCACTACAAACCGGAGTAGATTCTCATTCCCCAAGTGATTGTTTTTGGAAATGCCTTGCTACTGAGTAACTCTGGTCATGATGTTTCATGGCTCTTCTATGTTCCAACACTCTTTTTTTGGCACAATGTATCATACTGCCCAAATAGATCTTCTCACATGGGCAGATCAGACAATAGACCCAGAAATCAGTATTGCAATTATTATGACCCTTAATGGTGTGTTCTTTTTTATTACCCTTCACTTTTATTTTCTTGCAATTCTTGCTATTCTTGCATGCTTTACATTGCATGTAAACATAGAATCCAGCTGGTGCCACAATAGTTGATGCCTTATTCTGCACATGTGTCACAAGACTGTGACAAAGATAATCTGTAAGTGATTTACTCTTTCTGAATGTAATATGTGGTGTTTCATGTCTATATATCTGCATATCACCGGGTCAGTTTGTAAGAGACGGCAACTGTTCTGCATAAAACTCCTAACATTGTAAGATTGGTTACAGTATGTTGTAATAAGTCTAATCATCTCTATTTCTTCAGCTCTTTCAATATTAGGACAAGCCTCGTACAGTATGTTCTCCCTAGAGACCTTGCCTACCTTTTGCTTAGCCTGTGTAATAATCTTATTTCCAAATCCTCTCTTTGAATCTTTCACACATGATCTCACATTCCCATAGATTGTCTGTCAAATTGCTACAGACCCGCCGAGCACGTACCAATTCTCCATAGGGGATACTCTGAATAAGACTGGATGGATATGCACTGCATGCATTCAGTAAACTATTCCCCGCCATTGGTTTCCTGTGTAGTCTAGTGGTTAAGGTCTTATTTTCTACCACGGCTTCCACATCCAGAAATTCCAAGTGAACTCCACTGTTGTTCTACAAACTCAAGATTGTACTCATTGTGATTTAGTCTAGCAAATTTCTTAGCTGATATCTCATACCCTCTCCAAATCACAAAAATGTTGTTGATATATCGACACCAAACAATTACTCTTTCATCAAAATCAAGTACTTCAACTGACACCTCCTCCTTCCACCAGCCCATAAATAAATTGGCGTAGCTGGGGGCGAAGCAGGTGCCCATAGCAGTTCAATATAGTTGTCTGTTTATCTGATTGACAAAAATTAAGAAATTGTTCCTTAAACAGTAGCCAATCATATCACTTAACATTTCATTGTGGAACAGTTTTGAAATCGATCTCACCTGCGTATAATGTCTGATTGCTTTCAAGCCTAGCTCATGATAGATACACGTATACAGGCTCACAACATCCAATGTCAATAAGAAATAGTCATCTTCCCATTGTATGCCGTCAACAATCTTTAGAAAATGTGTTGTATCTTTCACATATGAAGGTAACATTTCTACAAAGGGTCGAAGGTAATAATCAATGTACTTTTAGGTGTTTTCTAAAAAGGAGCCCATTGCCGACACAATTGGTCTTCCTGGTGGTTTCAAGTTGTTCTTGTGCAATTCAGGTAGAAGGTAAAGTATAGGAGTTTTTGGATGATCACGCTTTAGATAGAGGTGTTTCTCCCATTTTATGAGACCTCTCTCTCTCCAATCTACCAGCATTTCAAAATACTTCTTATTTGTTTTCTCAACATCCTCCTTGCTAGACTATAGCAGTTGGTGTTGCTGATCTGCCCGTCTCCTTCTACCAGATACTGCTCTAAATCCAAAACAACTATATTTCCCCCTTTATCAGATTCTCTGATAACAGTACTAGTGTCTTTTCTCAAACTTAACAAAGCTTGAAATTGTTTGCTTGTTAAGTTATTCTTCCTAATATTGCTGGGTTTGAATCTGATTCTTTTCAACTGTTTCACCGCATCCTATTCATATGTTTCAATTGCCTCACAATGTACTACTGGTAAAAAGGTAGCTTTAGATTTAAAGGGACCTGGACATGATTTATCCACTTTAATACCCAACACCTCCAAATTCATGATAGGATCCTCATGTCTAAAGACTCAGCGAACAAATTTGTCAGTGTATGCAAAATATCTACATCTGATATACACAGATTACTTAACTCAGAACTTCTACCATGATGTTGATGACCATCAGCCTTATTGTGATACCATTTTTGTAATTTTAGCTTTCTCATAAACATAAACATATCAATTCTGGTCTGGGTGTTATCAAACCTGCTAGTGGGACAACATGTTAAGCCTAAGGATAAAAGTCTCTGTTCATCCTCAGAAAGTTCTCTACTAGAGAGGTTAAGCACATTGTTTGTATTGGTTTGTATTGTTTTTTGGGCCCATTCCCACAGACCTTGGATCTTCTTGCACATCTTCTCTTTTTTGCTTGCTGATTCCTCTTCTCCTTCCTTTTGTTCCTCTCTGAAAATACAAATCTCTGTGTTGTTCTGTCCTTCCCCGATTCAAAAGTTGAAACTGTTTAAAAAAATTAGACCTGTTATTAGCTTTATCCAAAACTAGGCCCTTTGATAATGTTGAATCAGATACATCAGAGAGATTACTATCAGAAATATCACTCTCTTCTTGTTCCCTAGATGGGGATTCCTTATTCTCAACACCTGTAGAAGATTTGTCCTGTTCGATCCTCTATGTACATATAGTCATATTTTCGATGAAAGGTTTTGAATTCTGCCAGCATGATAATCCTTGAAATCATCTATGAATTTCCTTTGTTTTTTATTAGTGATGTATTCTTCAAATTTGTAAAGTTTTCCCTCCATGTTCTTTGTAAAGTCAACAAAGACCTCTTGCATTATCACAGACAGCAACTCCATGTTGATTTTCTCAATTTCCCCAAAAATGTTCGCTCTGTCCTTCATTGCATATTTTATCAAAATCCTCATCATGTTAAGGGAGCTTTGTTTATAGTTTTCCTCCTTTTGGAAAATGGATTATTGGTAAGGGCCAGTAAGTACCTACACTTAGTAATAGGCCACCAACCTCCACTTATTTTCAGTTAGGTCTCAATAAATTAAACCCAGCTCAACCCTTGGAAGCTTGGCAACAAGCGACAAGGCTTAACTTGAGACAAAGAGTAAAGCTTTCAAATATCACATTAAATAAAACACAGGAAACAGTTTAAAAATCTAAAACCACTTTATAACAATAGGACATATGTGTAGCTTTAAAATGACACCAAAACAAATAAAATCAGATTAAGGGAACTGGAGATATACATTTTTAAAGAATTAATACATTTTAGCGCTTAGAAAAGAATAGCACCAATCTGGTCATCTGGTTCCACCTCCACTGAGGCAAAGTCAAAGTTTAAGGCCAACCACGATGGAGCTCTGCTCAGCTATAGCCTGAGGAAGGCCGCGATCAAAAGTTTACCTTCCGAGTTAGTCATTTTCTTGAAGATTTTCTTCAGCTAGACCAAGTCGCCAGTCTAATCCGACCTCCTGGAACTCCTCCTCGGATACGCGTCGCAGGAGCCCTTGATGAAGATTTTTACCTTCGGACTTTGTCGTTTTTTCAAGATGAAAATCCTTCGACTGGGGCAAACCTGAATCTTTATCTGACGTCCCTGGAGCCCTCTTCAGATACACTGCCTGGCAGGTCGCGGTCAACTTTCTATGTTCAGACCCAGTCACTTTTTCGGATATTTTTGTTCACCAGGACGGACCTGCATGTCAGGTCGGGTCGCAGTTGAGGCAAGCCGGCTAGAGTTGTGCAGCGGGTCGGTCCCTTTATGGAGCTTTCTTCCAAAAGTTCTCCAAACTTCTCCACACTTCTGGATCTTCTTCCAGATGTTCTTTTAATGTTCTTTTGGTGTCCATGGCTCACCCCAAGGTTCCAGAAGCTCTGAGATGCTCCTTGAATGCACCTGGTGCAAATTCCAAAACAGCCACTGGACAGTGGTCAGCTGGTAAGTTTTTTCAGGAGTTGGTGCAGGGTACTCTGGTTAGCAATTTTTCATCTGTAGCAAACAGGGAGTCCCTCCTTGAACCAGTTGAAGCCAGGCAAAGTCCTTCTTGTGGTGATGCCCAAGTATGCAGCAGGTGCAGTCCTTCAGAGTGCAGTTTTGAGGTGTAGGCCAGGGGTCCACCAGCTTCTCCTGTAGTTTTTCCTTGCAGGGATCTGAGGTGTGCGTGTAGGTGTGCCAGTTTTATCCTTGCTCCTGGGTGAAAAACAGAGGGGGCCCGGTTCTCCAATCTGGTGCAGGGTCCTTCCCCCTGTGACGATCACTTCCTGGGAAGTGTGGCAAAAGTCAATCCCAGGGAGCAACATTCCTCAAAAATCCATCATGGCTGAAAATGATTTTGGAGGTTACATCTGGCTGAGCCTACCCACTGGTGTGGCTAAAAATCCTCACCCCTCTCCTGCCCTCTCCTAGTCTAATCAAGGGGGCACCTAATTGTCTGGGTTTGCAGGATATGAGGGAGGTGATAGGTTGCTCCAAATGTTCTTCCCTGCCTTTAAAGACCAGTGTTGCATCCCTCCCTCCTTCCTGCTCCCTTGTCTGGTGAAGGAAGATCTCCTCCCCCAGGCGCATCTCTTTGTCTTGAGCCCAGGGGACGTCACACCTCAGCAAGGCAGCCTGGCCAGGCTGCCAGAGGCTGGCCAATCAGAGCAAAGCAGCAAAACACTACAGGGCTGAAGTTGGCAACTTTTTAGGTAAAGTTTAAAACTCTTTACCTGAACAAGTTAAATTAACTCCAACAATTGTAAGTTGTGGGATTTATTATAAAAAATAACTTTATTCCAAACTTGATGTATCTGTCACTTAAGGGGATAAAGTCTCCCCATTCTAGCCTATGGTGCCATTCACTACAATGAGGGAAAAACAAATTTGGCTGTTTCACCTCACCAGGGCTTATAAAACTATTTTTATATGCATATAGTTACATGGCATCCAATCCTAGGGGAACATAAGGCACACCTTATGGGTGATATATGTAAAAATAAGGTAGTTTAAGACTTTGGAGGCATTTTTAATTCCAAAGTCAAATTTGTATGTAACTTTAATTTAAAAGCAGCCGGCAAGGCAGGCCTGCCTTTAACATGACACTGGGCACTTCAGCAGTGCACCTATGAGTGAACTACATATGTTGGGGTCCCTAAACTTACGTGCCATAACATATACTAGCGATTTATTGGTAAGTTAGCCTTAATTAGTCTAACTTGCAAATCCACTTTACACAGAGCACTGGCCCTGGCACTGGTAAGCAGTACCCAGGGCACAGCCAAAAGTCAGTAACCACCAGTATCTGTCCAAAACGTTTGGGGTGATCAAGGCAAAAAAGAGGACTTTCCTACACCCCCCATGCATCTAACATCTCTGGATCAGGATACTCATAAGTCGATATTGTGTAAATCCTTAGACCTCTGGGTACTCTTTCGACCTCAATGTACTTCTGCAAGGATTCAATTTCCCACCACTTAGATAACTCCTTCTTATGCAAGTTTTCCAATTTCTCATACATAATTTGTGATCTTACTCCAGTCCTTATATTTTTAATACCGGACTGTCCTAGCTGAATATCGTCCATTTGCGAACAAAAATAATTTATTTGATTTCTCTTTGAGTCGAGCCTCATAAGAGGAGGCCATGATTAACCAACAAATATATATATTTATAAATCCAATGTTCAGCACCTTAAATGGATATGGATACGAGGACTAATACGTCTTCTATAAGGTCCCCTCTGTTACTGCATATTTTCATTTATAAACACCCATGTCCCGTTACTAAAAACATCATATGATGATATCAATAAACTTCTCAGCTAAAAATGTATGTATGTAAGTATATATATATATATATATATATATATATATATATATATATATGTGCACTGATGCACTGAGAAAACAAAGGCTACAGGGATATTATAGCATATACAATTAAAAAAATCTTTAAAAATTGACTGAAAAACCACTATGTCATCTGGCAGTAGAAAACCTTGTGCATGTGGTCTGCATTTGTCCAGCTATGGCTGCCGAAAGAAGACATTTATTGAAAAAGGATCCAAACAAATTAGGGGTCAGAACATGCAGACAAGCTTTAACTGAAGCATTTAATCCAAGAAAACTTTCTGTACATTTTTACCTCTAAAATTTCCTGTGCCAAAACAAGACAGCAGATTGGAATGGTGCCAGTGGAAACAAAATCCACGTACTATGAATAAACAGGTCGAAATTACAAAGTCCTGTACTAGTAACTGGAGTTAAGTGGGGGTGGTAATCTGTAGAATGTATGAAATTATTTTTATTTTTTACAGTTACATTGCACTACTAATGTTTTATTGTACCACTGTTGTTTCGCTTAATTTTTTGTTGAAAGAATATTTTTATGGTTTTAATTAACTGATAAATTAAATTATCTCTCACTGAAAAACCAAGCACTACAGGGAAGCTATAGTTAGGTCCACAGTTTCCATAACCATAGAAATTCAGCAGTAATAGTTATAACAAGAAACTCCAACTGGTGCCCTATGGTAACTATAACTCATGCCCACACTATGCACAGTTTTCTCATCAATAATTTTAAATCAAATTAAAAGCATAACTATAACATCCCTGTGACCTTTGTTTTTTTGTGGGAATTTCTAAGGTTTTTTAAATTCTATTTCCTAACTATAATGTCTCTGTAACCTTTGTTTTTTGAGTAAGATTCTATGGTTTTTAACAGAAAGTAGTATTTAATTACCAATTGTTAATCCAACCTCTGCTGTACATGGCCTTCGGCCAGACACAGCCTTCGGCTGCTTGTTGTCAGGGGTTGGCCACAGGGCCTGGCCTGCTGGCAGACACCATAGCCAACACCCCAAAGACAGCCAACACAGAGGGGGGTGCACATCCCCTTGGGCCCGCCACTTATTTTTAGGTGAAGGGGTATGTACCCCCCACCCTGGTCCATAATTGGCCCCTGGGGCCCAGCCACCTCCTGGGGCCCGGCCATATTGTAAATGGTGAGGTGGGCTCACAGCCCGATCCACAAGCCAATATTGGTCCTGGGGACTGCATTCCCCAAGGGCCTATTCAATTATTTAATAAACTAGGAGGGGATATACAGTTCCCCCTTCTTGGGCCAAATGGGCCTCTGGGTCCCCATCCCTGAGGCATAGCCATTAAAGGAGGGTGACCTGGAGCCCACCCAGGGCATCCACTACATGATTGCTGGGGCTACTGAAAGAGCCCTCTGCCCCCGCAGCCACAGGCGGCTCCCTGCCTCTAGCGGGAGCCAGAATTGCCCCACCCACAGGGAGCAGAAAAAAAGGCTACTCCCTGTGGGTGGGGCAATTCTTTCATCTGTATTCGTGGCCGCTTCACTGCAGGCTGGAAAACAGAGAAATATCCCCTCCCAGCAGGTGGGAGCATTTTACATGCAGTATTTGCTCTTAAAATTTCAAGTGAGAGCAATCACGCTATGTCCCGATGGGTAGGAGCCCTGAGACATAGCAGGAGCCCGGTGAGGAGGGATTGGGTTCCAGGCCCTGGAGAATGGGTTCCCCAGGGCCAAAATAGGCCCACCTCTCCTTATTCTAATTTGGCTGATGGGATTCAGGGGTCAAAATCGGCCTGTGGCAGTGGGCCATGTTTTCGCCTCCCCCTTAATATATAACTTATCCCCCCCACCCACCTCCCCGGGGCGTGGCCCACATAGAGGGCAAAAAAAAGTAATTGCAGTTCACTGTGCTTGCCATTTTAAATACAACTGCCTTGATCTGTGGATACTCAGCTGACTTCTGACAAAAAATTTGAAAACATTTTTTGATCCCTGGCGGGGTCTTTTTGGGAGTCTGAGTCCCAAGATGTCTGACACCACTTCAGATCTCATTTTGAGATCTCTAGGATCTGCCCACCTTCTGCGTCCCTAGATATACACAAATCGTTTTTCTTTAATAACTCCAAAACTACTGAACTGATTCACACCAAGTTATAAAAAAGGTTCTTTCTGGACCAAGATCTACCTTTCTGCCCAGTTTGGTGTAATTCTGCTCAGCGGTTCATAATGTGGCAGTGTTCATAATCCCTATGGGAAAATATATGGGAGAATGCATTTGGAGACTCCCTTTTTCCCAGCCTCCACTTTGCGAATCATCCCAAAAGTTTCCAGACAGCTGCTGAACTGACCTGTGTACTACTTTGAACATGTTGTGAGGATTTGTTAAACAGCATCAAAGTTTTAACAAAGCAAAAAATCCTCCATTTACAGAAACTAGGTCCTACCTCTAACTACCCACTGGTGACTACACTACCTACTAGCAGTCACCAGTAGGTAGTTATAGTTAGCACCTAGTTTACATAGGAAAAGCATTTTTTGTTTTGCCAATAACTTTGCCGCCGCTTGACAAATCTTCATGAAATTGTCAAAACAAATACAACAGTCAGTTCAACTGCTGTCTTCATTGTTTCGAGGTGATCCGTCAAGCGGGGCTGAAAAAAAGTGGGTCCCAAAATTATTTTTTCCCATTCATTTTCCCATGGGGTCTTTAGACATGCTTATAGGCCAAACCACTGAATGGAATTACATCAAATTTGGCAGAAAGCTTTATCTTGGTGAGCAGATTGTGCGTTTTGTAATTTGGTATAACTCCATTCAGTAGTTTTGGAGTTAGTAAAGAAAAATAAATAAAGATATCTGGGCAGACCCTACGCACAGATCTCATGGTGAGATATGACTGCCTGTCAGCAAATCAAAAAGGAAGTGCTGGCAGACATCTTGGGACCAATCTACATGATAGCACCCCATTGAAATGCATTGTAGTGAATGGCAGGTTTTGATGGAGAATATGTAAAGGGTGATAACAGATTGTAGTTAAAATATAAATCATTTGTTGATGGTAACAATCTAATTTAGGAACTATGGTGTGTTCTAGTGTGATTTTACCCTTTGAGAAGGCCTCCTGCTGGGATTTCATGAATCATGTTTGAGAGAAAATTGTTTTTTCTTGATTTTCCCATAGATGTTATGGAAGGTGGTCCAGAAGCTAAAATGAAAGTATTTTGTTCTGTAAATTCACACTATCTTTCTCAGCCATATGTGAATGAAGTCTGACATTCTTAGTAAAACATATACTGACAACAGGAGCAGCTTGTCAGTTGATTCCCTAGTGCTCTATTGCAGCCCCCTAGAATGTTCTAAAGAACAACTCGATCACTAGCATTCTTACTTTTGCCATAAGTATGGTATACCAGAAGCCATCTTGATTGAATCAAACTGGTAAAACTTGAAACATTTAGGCCCTCATTACAACCTTGGCGGTTGGTGATAAAGTGGCAGTAATACTACCAACAGACTGACGGTAAATACCGCCAAATTATGACCATGGCGGAAACGGCTCAGACAGACAGTCACTTTACCACACCGACTGCCAGGGCAGAATCAACAGGCACCACAGCGGTAACCGCCTACAGCCAGGGGGAAGACAATGTTCCGCCCACAGTATTAAGACAGTCCAATCCACCACCTTTTCCGGGGCGTTACCAATTACATCAAAAGCCTGGTGGAAACAGAGCTCAGAAGCCTAAGGAATCACATGTGGAGACTCAGGGAAGAACCACAACGCCATGGAGCCCGAGCTGCACATATTCCCAATGTTGATTGGGAAGTCTAAGGACTCACCTGTGGAGACTCAGGGAAGAACCACAACGCCATGGAACCCAAACTGCACATAATCCCAATGTTGATTTACATACTGCTCCACTACGAACACCAACGACGGCGAAGATGACCACGGTGAGTACAGCCACCTAGCACACAGGGGAGGGGGGGAGGAAAAATAGAGTGACACACACACATGCAACACGTAACACCCCCAACACCATACACACAAGCAGTAACATAACATATTGACCCCGTATCCCTCAGGAATAATGCAAGGACAAATACAATAGATAAAAGTGAGTGTAATAAGATAAAATAGTAGCAATACGTGCATCCAAATAAAAACGTATATACATATTTACAAATGAAGGGACCCTGCCCGGTCCTCAATCTTCGTGGGCCACAGGGCCACATTACAAAGTCCAAGGCCCCACTTTACTCCTGCATCAACACAGAGAGAACAGTGCAGGGGCATCAGGTCGAAAAGAGACAGGCACCTCAGGAGGATGGGGAACCTGGGGCATCTAAGCCAGCAGATGGTACAACGCCACTGGTCCTGGAGGGGGCAACATGCCCTGTGCTTGGTCCTGGGGAGTGCAAGGCCACAGTCTCTCAAGTGGGTGACTGGCCCACTGGCTCTGGAGGGGGAATCGTGCCCAGTGAGTTTCATCCTGGGGAGGATGGGGTGAGTGGATGGTATCTCCACTGGTTCTGGAGGGGGCATCATGCCCTGTGAGCTTCATCCTGGGGAGGATGGGGTGAGTGGATGACATCTCCACTGGTTCTGGAGGAGGCATTGTGCCCAGTGAGCTTCATCCTGGGGAGGATGGGGTGAGTTGATGGCATCTCCACTGGTTCTGGAGGGGGCATCGTGCCCTGTGATGCAGATTTTGGGGAGTGCAAGGTCACAGTCTCTCAGGTGTGTGTCATACCTACAGGTTTTGCAGGGGGCAGACTGCACAACAGCCCATCAATGCAGGTCTACAGAATGTCTGCCGGCGGTGACGGCTGTTCAGTGGTGGCAGAGGTGCTGCTGCTGGTGGTGGTGGTTGTGGGGGGAGGCTCTAGCCCATCCCCTGCAGCCTCGGACGGCTGCCCACTGGTGCTGCTGCTGCTGCTGGTGGTGCTGCTGCTGGTGGTGGTGGAGGGGGGAAGCTACAGCCCATCCCCTGCAGCCTCGGACGGCTGCCCACTGGTGCTGGTGGTGGTGGCGGAGCTGGTGGAGGGGGAGGCTCCAGCCCATCCCCTGCAGCCTCAGACAGCTGCACCACCATGGTTGGTGGTGGGGGCTCTGACTAAGTCCCAGCACCAGGCCCTTTGCCCTTACTCTTTGCTGGTGCAGGCCCCTTGCCCTTCCTGCCAGCAGCTGGGGATGGCTCCTTGCCCTACCTTTCTACAGCTGGGGCTGGCACCTTCCTGCCAGCAGCTGGGGCTGGCTCCTTGCCCGTCCCTCCTGCAGAGGGGGATGGCTCCTTGCCCTTCCTTCCTGCAGCTGGGGCTGACTCCTTTCTCTTCCTTCCTGCAGCTGTGGCTGGCTCCTTGCCCTTCCTTGAAGCACTTGGGGCAGGCACCCTTTCCATCTGGCTGGTTGGCTGCTGGTGGCCAGGATTCTTTTCAACCTGGAGTTGCTGGGGAGACTACTGTGCCCATGGACTAGGTGGCTGAGGTGCTTGCCTGGGTTTTGACCTCCCTGGCCTGACGTAAGGGAGGGGGGAGGGGAAGGGAAGCGGTCAGTGGTGGAGAGGACAAGCTTCATAAGGACATTGGGGCGGGAAGAGGGAGATGGTTTGGGAGTGGAGAAAGAAGGAGTGGTAGTATGAGGTGTCAGTCTGCTGTGTTTGGGTGCAGGTGCATGGGCTAGATGCTGTTGTGTGGTGGATGGCTGTTGGGTGTCTGAGTGCTTGCGTTTGTGTACTTTGGGAGGAGGGGGCAAAGACACTGGCTGAGGACACCGGAGATGTGTGCATGGATGTGGGGCTGGTGACTGCCAGTGAGGTGTGTGTTCTGCTAGGTGTGGTGGTGATCGTGGTAGTGGATGAGGATGTAGTGCATGCAGGTGTGAGTGGAGATGCAACTGGGAGGGAGGTGGATGGGGGGGCACAGTGGAGGCAGTGGATGTTTGTATGTCTGCATCTGCATGGTGTTTTTGTAAATGCCTGTGTGATTAAGTGTGGTGCTTGTGTTTGCCATGTCCACTCTTGTGTGCTGTCCTGTGTGCATGCTCATCTACCTGTGTGCTTGGGATAGGTTGGGGTTGACGGGAATGGGACTGGGTAGAGGAAGTTGGAGGGGGGAGGGTGGAAACAGGGACAATGGCTGCCATCAGAGAAGAGGCCAAGGCTTGGATTGATCTCTGTTGGGCAACCAAGCCAATGTGAATGCCCTCCAGGAATGAATTGGACGGTTGCATTTGGGCTGCCAGGCCCTGTTTTGCATTCACAATGGTTGACTTCCCAAAAGAGATGGATCCCAGGAGGTCAATAGCCTCCTCACTAAGGGCAGCAGGGCTAACTGGGGCAGGGCCTTGGGCGAAGGAGATGCCCACCCTCCTGGGTGAGCGGCATGGGAAACTCGCTGAGGTGCTGCTGGGAGGGCGGTGCTGGTACACGGGGTGGCGGCTGTACCTGTAGTTGGAGTGGGCACAGAGGTGTCTGCCACCATCAGGGAGCTTCCATCGGAGGAGGTATTGGTGTCCGAACTCTCCCCTCCAGTCTCCGCTGTGGTGCTCCCCTCTCCCTCCGTCCCACTGGTGCCCTCACCTTTGGTGGACTCGGCCTTCTAGGTACTGTGGGATGCAGCTTCCTCCGTCACTGGTGCCTCTGCTCCTCTGCCAGATGATGCTAATGCACATAAGGACAGGGTGACAAAACAAAAATGTGGGGGAGACAAAGGAAACACTTGGTCAATGGCGGCACCAACACCACCGTTGGCGTACACAACACACTCACACACAGGGAACAGCCCTAGGCACTAGGCAATGCACTACCAGTTACAATGCTCGTCACCAGGTCTTGGGTAGGGACACATACTTCCAACTGCAGCATACCTGAGATGCACAGACCCCTGCCCAGTAGTGGATGCCTACTAGCTAGGCTGGAGGAATTTCACATCAGAACCCTGCCCAACATGGGACCTACTATACAATGTCAGGCCTGGCCTAGGGGCACCCACAGGCCCACATCCCCCACCCGGATACCACCCCACTAGGCATAAGTAGTAATGAAGGGCACTGTACTCCCCCCCTTGTTGCTGCTGTGATGCCCCCAAGCGCCCATCCAACTCCAGATAGGCCACCACCAGTATACGGGCCATCAGGGTGGTCAGGGTCCGACGGGCACCCCTTCCTCACTGGGAGGCTATCCCCAGCTGGGCCTCTGCCGTCTTCGGTCCCCAGCGTCTCAGGTCCTCCCACCGTTTGCAACAGTGGGTGGTCCACCTGCCGTAGACCCCCACGGTCCACACGTCCTTGGCAATGGCACTCCATATACCCTTATGTAGATGGGCGCTGACCTGCATTGGAAATACACACAGGGGTAGGTATTAGTTAGACCGTCCTGCCTGTTAGACTCATGACCCAGCATGCCCCTTCCCCATTAGCACAGACATGGCCCAGCAGACATGCTGCACGCTGCCCAGGGCCCATCCACCAACCCCCAAATACACGAGGCCTTCACACACAGCACTCCATGCATTCATGCCCCATGCATTGTGCTCACAGTGTACTCACCTGTTGGTCTGAAGGCCCATACAGCAATCGGTACTGGGGTAGGACCCCATCCACTAGTCGCTCCAACTCCACCAAGGTGAAGGCAGGGGCCATTTCTCCGGTCACAAGCGCCATGCTAGGTTCCAGACACAGATCACAGCAGCACATGCAGTGTAGGTCTTCTCCTGTTGAAGGTCAGGTAGCAAGTGAGTGAACAGATAGAAAATGGCGGTCACGTCTGCAACGGTGCGTACTGTCACCACCGGCGTACATCACCATTGGCCACTGTACCCCGTAGGGCCCAGTGATAAACAATGAGGAGTTGTACAGCTGTTCCCGACTGCCTCCCACAACGGCGCACAACATCAGGGAATTACCTCATTTCCACCTGTCCTTCCATACTAGACAGGCGGACGCCATTTCACGGGGGCAGGCCATGGATCCCAACTGCGTCATAGTTCACAATTTCACATTCTGGATGTATGCCACTGAAATATTGTAACAATCACAAAATGCATTGAACTGTAATGGTTGCAATGTATAGCTAATGACCAGCTGCCCACTCTTTTGCCCAACTCCAGAGGCACAGGGTGTGGCTAATAGGTGAGCCCTGGTTTCCACCCAGTAGATGTTGGTGTATGGGTATGATGTGGGTAATAAGGGCTAGTGTGTGGCTAACAGTTGTCCCTCGATATTTGCAGGTGACTCCGGTTACCCCAACCTATCATGGCTACTGATCCCTGTGAGGAATCCCAGGACAAGGGCTGAGGAACGTTACAATGAGGCACATTGGCGAAAAAGAAGGATAATTGAACGTACCTTCGGCCTCCTGAAGGCCAGGTTTTGGTGCCTCCATCTAACAGGTGGATCCCTGTGCTAGTCCCCCAAGAAGGTCTGCCAGATCATTGCGGCATGCTGTATGTTGCACAACCTTGCCTGGGGACGCCATATGCCTTTTCTGCAGGGGGAGGAGGCTGGAGATGGCCGTGTGGCAGCAGTGGACCCTGTGGACAGTGAAGATGAGGAGGCAGAGGATGAGGACAACAGAAGTGCAGTCATTTGTCAATACTTCCAATGACACACAGGTAAGACGGCGTTATTTCACATTTCTTTGAACGTTTGATGTGTGACATTGCCACTGGTAGGCTGTGAATTCCTACTTCTATGCCCACTCACTGTACCCATTGGCATTTCTTTTTGCAGATGTTGGAGCCCCACTATTGCTCCTGGTGTGTTCACTCCAGCCAACTACAGGTCTTTCCTATGTAAACATTACTGTACAGTTGAGTTGCAATGTTTGAACCTTGTTAAATAAATACATATTTAAATAATTTGACATACTCCACATTTGTATTTTTTCAAAGTGTTTTTATTTCAGTGCTCTGAAGAAAAGGGGGAAGTGCAATGGGCTGGGGTGATGATGGAGGAAAGTCCAGGTTAGAGTCCAGTCTATTTGTTGCACAGGTGCATTGTCCAAGGGGGCATAGGAAGGGGAGCAATGGCAGTTCAAGGTGGCAGGGTGACAGACTGGAACACAAGGGTGACAATCAGGAGAGTCTTATTTCCTGGCGGGGTCTTGGCAATAGTCTCTGGCTTCTGCCTGGATCATAGGGAACATTTGCGAGGTGGTTCTCCTTCTGCAGCGGGAGGGGTGCTGGTGGCTTGTTGGTCCTGTGGCAGGGCCTCCTGTCCACTAGCGGAGGTGGAGAGCTGGTCAGTAGTCTGGCTAGTGTCAGGGGCCTGCTGTTGTGCCACTGCCTACCTCTTACTGTTGGCCCTGCAGTGGAGACCAGGGTGGTGTTAATGGACTTCAAGTCCTCCCTGATCCCCAGGTACTATCCCTCCTGCAGCCGTATGTTCTCCTGCATCTTGGCCAGGATCTGGCCCAGCATATCCTGGGAATGTTGGTATGCTCCCAGGATCGCAGTGAGTGCCTCCTGGAGAGTCGGTTCCATGGGCCTGTCCTCCCCCTGGTGCACAGCAGTCCTCCCAGCTTCCCTGTTGTCCTGTGCCTCTGTCCCCTGAACTGTGTGCCCACTGTCACTGACCCCAGGTCCCTGATTGTCCTGGGTTTGTGGGGTGCTCTGGGGTATCTGTAATGGTGGACACACTGCTGATTGACATGTCCTGGGGACAGAGGTATGGGCCCGCTGGGTGGGTGCTGTGGTGGTGTTTCCGGAGAGGGCGTCTCTGTGGTGGTGTGAGACTGTGCCTGGCTAACCGACTGTCCGGAGGTCCCTGATGGGCCAGGTTGGTCATCCAGATCCAGGTGACCAGAGCTGCTGTCATCACTGTGGGCCTCTGCTGGGGGGGGGGACTGGATGTTGCTGGCACCTCTTCTCCAGTGACATTGGCTGGGGTACCTGTGGGGATGTAAATGTAGTGTTATTGTGTCTGTGTGTTACATTGTGCATGGGTGGGTTGCCCTCTATGGTTGTTATTGCCCTGCCAGCTTTGCCTTGTGTGAGTTGTTATTTGGTGGGCTAGCTGATTGTCTCTAGTGTGCATGCTGTAGTGGTAGGTGTCCATGCAGGTCCGTGAGTGGTGTCCATGCATTGGTGGTGCATGCAGGGATTGGCATTGGGATGAGTGGGTTGTGATTGTGGGGTGTGTGGGAAATGGTGGAGTGATGAGAGTGAGGGTAAGGGTGGGAGTATGTGATGGCATGCAGGTGGGGGGTGATAGTAATAGAGAGTTGACTTACCAGAGTCCAGTCCTCCTGCTACTCCTTCCAGGCCCTCAGGATGCATGATTGCCAAGACTTTCTCCTGTCATGTTGTTAATTGTGGGGGAGGAGGTCGGGGTCAACCGCCAGTCCTCTGTACTGCAAGCTGGTGTCTTGCTGCAATGGAACGCACCTTCCCCCGTAGGTCGATCCACCTCTTCCTGCTGTCATCCCTTGTTCTGGGGTGCTGTCCCACGGTGTAGACCCTGTCCATGATTCTCTGCCATAGCTCCATCTTCCTAGCAAAAGATATCTGCTGTAACTGTGATCCAAATAGCTGTGGCTCTACCCGGATGATTTCCTCCACCATGACCCTTAGCTCCTCCTCAGAGAATCTGGGATGTCTTTGTGGTGCCATGGGTGTAGTGTGAGTAGTGTGGGTGAGGATGTGTTGGGGTGTGTGATGTAAGGTGAGTGGGTGGTGTATAGGTGATGGTGGTATGTGGCTCTGGTTGTGTGAGTGCTCTTACTGTCTCTCTCTGCTGGCAATTATTGCTATTCGTAAAGGGTTGTGTGCTTTGTGTGTGTGTGTGTGTGTTATAATGGTGTGGGTGTGTGGGTGTGGGGTGTGTATGGGTGTCAGGTGTGTGTTGTTTGAATTGTCTAAAGTGGTTTTGTTTTATATGTGTGTGTATATTTTGAGCATGGCGGTATGTACCGCCAATGGTTTACCGCCATTGAATGTCCACTGTGGTGATTCGTGGGTCATTATGTGGTGGGCGTAGTTCTGTTGGCGTAACGGTGTGGGTTTTGATACCACCAGTTTATCACTGACCTTTGGGCTGATGGATTTGTGTGTGTGGCTGAATAGTGACGGATTGGTGTGTGTGTTTCATAATATGGTTAGCGGATATCCGCCGCCACAGAGGTATGTTGGTGAGAGTAAGCATGGCAGTAAGCCAATGTCATAATGAGGCCCATAATTTGGAAAGGAACAAAGTGAGGGGGTTCTTTTTGTCATAGAAATTATGGTTAGAGCTGTAAAAAGAAAAATAGGGACAAGTTTTAAGTGAGTTTTCAAATATCTTTGTCTTCTATTCTATTGAAATGTTCTGACATGCAGACTGAAACATGCACTTTCAACACCAGCAGCAGACTACCAGTTTTCTCACTGATGAACAGCAGCTTTACTAGAGTGTTTTAAAGAGCAGCTAGATTGCAAACATTCTGAATGATGCCAAAAGTGTGGCACATTGGAACACCATCTTAATGGAATTGAAGTGGAAAACTGAAAGCATTTTCTACTGAGGATACTGCAGTAAATGAGGAAATTAGGGAGCTTCATAACAAATAAATCTCCCAAGATGGCCACCAGAGAAAAAAGCCCAAATGTAGCACAAGCATCATCCAAATATTGCCAAAGTGTAGCTCACTAACAAAAGTGTGCAAAACACTTAGGGCCTGATTCTAACTTTGGAGGACGGTGTTAAACCGTCCCAAAAGTGGCGGATATACCACCTACCGTATTACGAGTCCATTATATCCTATGGAACTCGTAATACGGTAGGTGGTATATCCGCCACTTTTGGGACGGTTTAACACCGTCCTCCAAAGTTAGAATCAGGCCCTTAATTTGTTTATTTATTTTTTGCATTTTTTAAAGCTCAGCCAGGTGTGCACACTTTTGTAACAAATAAAGAATGTTAACAATCTAGTTGTTCATTAGAATACTGTGGGTAGCAGAGGTTAAAGACATGGACTTGGATAATTGGGGGCTGGGAGGATGGTACAGGGGCAACAAGTTGACCATGCTGGGCAGGTGGGGGGGCCGTGGCAGCATAAGGGACCATGGAAGGCAGGGGAAAAAGGTGGCGGGGGCAACAAACCAACCATACAGTACGGGCAAAAGAGGCTTTGGAAATATAACAGACCACTAAGGGCAGAAGGAAGAGGCAATGCAACCATACATGCCAACAGATCCAGTTCAGGCAGGAGACTCCTTATGTTTTTAAGCTCAAGAGAGCTTTATTTTATTCGTCTCCTGTCTAAAATCTCCTCTTATTCAGTGTAAGTCAAAGAAGGACAATCAATTCCTCAGGTTTGTTTTTCAAAATCTCCTTCATACGAAGTTCAAAATGTCGACAAGTATGGTACATTGGATCACCGAAGCCAGGAGGAATGGGGTAAGGACATGGACTTGTATAGTAGAGGGCAGGAGTGAGGTAGGTAGGGGCACCAAAACCGACTTTACAAGGCAGGGGTTGCAACAGCACAATACACCTCACGGGGAAAGTGGGACAGCAGTGCAGAACAACAGACTATGGAAAGAAATAGAGAGGGGACAGGGCCACACACACGGACAACAGAGAGCAATGGGGAAAGAGGCAAAGGCAACAAGTTGACCATACTGGACAGACAGGAGGGACAGTTGCAGCATAAAGGACCATGAAGAGCAGGAGGGAGTGTGTAGGGCCAAGACAACTGATTAGACAAGGCAGAAGGGAGGGGATGGGGTCTTCACATGCAAATTAGAGGGCAGGTGGAACGGGGTATGACCTTTAAGCAGAGCATGGATGGCAGGCAGGATGGGCACTGGAAGCACAAAACACTGTGGAGTGCAACAGTGAGACTATAATGGCATACACACAGACAATGGAGGGAAGATGGAAGGGGGTCAGAGGCAGCAAGATGACCACACAGGGCAGGTGGAAGGGTTTGTGGCAGCACAGAAGACTATGCATGGTAAGCACAGGGTTAGTGGCAGCACAACAGCCGTGGTGGGCAAGAGGGAGGGGAGAGGGGCATGCACAGAGGACCATGGGGAACTTGGACACAGTCAAGAGAGGGCAGGAGAGGGCAAAAGACCATGCAGAACAGGCAGGAGGAGCAGTTGCAGCACAACAGAGCATGGAGGGAAGAAGTGGGTGGCAGCAAAATGGATCATGGAGGACAGGAAGGAGGGGTTAGGGGCATGGAGCTCAGACAGGCAGGGTGGAGGTAGCAAGGACTGGGGGCAGCCATCTGACCATGCTAGGCAGGTGGGAGGGGCAGGGGCAGCTTAACAGAACACTGAAGGTAGATAGTAGGGGCAGTGACAGGTCCATGGTACATGGTGGGCAAAAAAGAGGGAGCAGAGTATGAACACAGAGGGCGGGGGAGGAGGGGAGGGGTAGCAAACTAAGCACAGAGTTTAAGCAGGAGGGCAATGATGGGGCATAGAATTGGGCAACAGAGGGCAGGAGGAGAGGGCAGTGAAATAAAGCTAAATGGAGGGCAGCGACAGGCCATCGACCATGCTGGGCATGCATGTAGGGATGAGTTGGATGGGGAGCAAGCTAACTGCTTAGGGCAGACGGGAAGGGCATGCATGTAGGGATGAGTTGTATGGGGAGCAAGCTAACTGCTCAGGGCAGACGGGAAGGGCAGTGGCAGAACAGCAGCCACACAAGACTGTAATGTAATGAGCAGATGCATGAATGTAGACAATGGATGGCAAGGCAGGTGGGGACGGGAGCTGCAATCTTGAGGGAGGGGGCAACAAAATGTCAGGCCAGGTCCTGAATCCAACCCACTGCCCACTGTGAATTGCAATGGGCATTTTGCTTAACATTAGAAAAAAAAAACTACAAATTCAGAAAAGAAAAACAAAGGTTGCAGGGACGTTGTAGTTAGGAAGTAGGATTACATTTAACATGTGCAACACCATTGAAATTCAGCTGTTATAGTTAGAGTTATTTCAAGTAACTGTAACTAATGCCCTAAGGTAACTTTAACTCATGCTCTCGCCATGCACTGCTAGTTACCCCAGATATTACATCATTCATGACATCTTCTATGACATTGTTGATAATATCACTGTAACATCCGTAGTCAAATTATTGATGAGAAAAGTGTGTACGGCGAGGGTGCGAGTAATAGTTATGTTAGGGCATGAGCTATAATTACTTGAAATAACTCTAATTGTAACAGCTGGTTTTGTGTGGGTAAGTCTGAACCTAACTATAACATCTTTGTAACCTTTGCTTTTTTTGGGTGTATAGATATATATATGGAGGTTATAGGGACGTTACAGTTAGGATCATATTTGAAACATGCAAAACCATAGAAATTAACCTGTTAGAGTTATTTCAAGCAACTATGACTCGTGCCTTAAAGTAACTGTCTTTTGCCCTCGACATGCACAATTGTTTCCTCAACAATTTACTGCAAATATTAAATGATAATGCTATCAAAGATGTCATGAGTGCTTTAAATGTGGGGAAAGTAGCAGTGCATGGTGAGGGGGCGAGTTATAGTTACCTTAGGGCAGCAATTGCCGGTATGCAGTTATAGTTTCATAGTTAGGACCTAGTTTAGAAAGAAAAAGCGTTTTTGACTTATTATATATTTCGCGCTTTTTGATGAACCTTTATGAAATTTTCTAAAAAAGTGTGCCCTTGGGTCTTGTTGTACAAGGACATTTTCTGGGTGACCTGTCAAGCTGGGGGGGAGAAAAAGGGAGGGGTCAAAAAAAGTGTGTTTCTCATTTTAATTCCCAAAAGGATTTTGAACATGACTGAAGCCCGAACAGCTGGACAGAATTACACCAAATTTGGCAGTAAACTAGCTGTTGGTCTAGAAAGCCCACTTTTTAAATTTGGCATAAATCTGTTCAGTGGTTTTTGAGAAAATGAAGGAAATCCAGTATATCTAGGGTCGCAACGACTTTGTGAATACACCCAATCTAGTGCAGAGATCTGATTGACTGCCAGCAGCCATGTTAGAACTCAACTTCAGTGAAAATAAATGCAAAATAAAGAAAAGGAGCAGGATACAAATACCCTAACCCGCTAACCTTGGTCCCACCAGGACAAAACAGCATTTTCTTTTCTTTGGTAATTCACACTGAAGTTTGCGCATATTCACAAATTTTGCTGTGAATTAAGAAAAAAACAAGCGCAGACCGCCACATTTGTTTTCTATATGGCCACCGGATGGGCCAGATGCAGACGTGAACAACTAGAATCAAAGGTCTCACTTAGTGGTTGTCTCTTTAATACCATTTAAACTCTGAGAAAAATCCAATGAGCTCCTGCTGGTGTTTTATGAACTGAAATTGTAGGTTTTAGTGGTACATAGAGGGTCATTCTGACCCTGGCGGCCGGTGGCCGCCAGGGCCACCGACCACGGGAGCACCGCCAACAGGCTGGCGGTGCTCCAATGAGCATTCTGACCGCGGCGGTTCAGCCGCGGTCAGAAGCGGAAAGTCAGCGGTCTCCGGCTGACTTTCCGCTGCTCATTGGAATCCTCCATGGCTGCGGAGCGCGCTCCGCAGCCATGAGGATTCTGACCCCCCCTACCGCCATCCAGTTCATGGCGGGAAAGCCGCCATGAACAGGATGGCGGTAGGGGGGGGTCGCGGGGCCCCTGGGGGCCCCTGCCGTGCCCATGCCAATGGCATGGGCACGGCAGGGGCCCCCGTAAGAGGGCCCCAAAATGTATTTCACTGTCTGCCTTGCAGACAGTGAAATACGCGACGGGTGCAGTAGCACCCGTCGCACCTTCCCACTCCGCCGGCTCGATTACGAGCCGGCATCCTCGTGGGAAGGTCGTTTTCCCCTGGGCTGGCGGGCGGTTTAACTGGAACCGCCCGCCAGCCCAGGGGAAAACTCGTAATACCCGCCGCGGTCTTTTGACCGCGGCGCGGTAATTTGGAGGGCGGGATACTGGCGGGCGGCCTCCGCCGCCCGCCAGGGTCATAATGAGGCCCATAGTCTGTTAGATTGCCATGAGCAGTTCCTCACTCTCTTCAGGCCTCAGACATTGATCTAAACCCGTCATCTCATGGGGCTCAGGTTTGAGGTTCTTGTGCTAACGGTTTCTACTCCGAGGCATGTGGGAGTGATAGGCACTCAGCCAGTAGGCTCATACTTTGGTCCCTGGTAAGACCGGCTGCTGCTGCATCCATGATTGGCAGCCGTTGTTATGGTGGAAATAGTGTTTTTGAGATGTGGTGGGCTGTGCCTGGCCAGGGATGAATTTGATATCCCCGCAGACCCAGTGCTTAATTTGTAAATACAAACGTGCGGGTGCCTAATAGCTCTCCTCTGAAACACGCGTCTGCTGCTTTTAAGTGTGCAAGCAAAGAATACTGAGGCAGCAAAATCCTGCAGCCATCGCTGGCCTCTTTAATCGATATACAGACACTCCCTGCCCCCTCAGCTCACTCTTGCAGCTTTCTGCTTTCTCCCTTTATGAAGCTTTTTCGTTTTACTCTTTCTCTGTCTTTCCCATGTGTGTCTTTTACTTGCAGTAAATGTTTGAGGCAGAAATATAAGTGTCGGCCCTCAAAAATAAGTGCCTGTGCTCTGCACCGGAAACAACAAACTCAAATTAAGCACTGTGTGGACCACAAGGCATAAAAGGTTAAGGATGAGCAATTAAACAGAGGCCCTACCAAAACATGGTGCCGGAATGTGGCTTGTGGTATCTGTAGGAAAACGCACTATGTATGATGCGCTGCTTCTCTCAACCCTGATCGTGAATCTATGCACTCAGATTCCCTGGTGCAGCCACCTACAATGTCACTCCCAAGGCTGTGCATGTGTTGCACCACTTCAATCTTTTAAGTATCTTTTTATAGTGCTCACAATTTTGAAATTGTATCTGATCGTCTGAAAGAGTTTTGAATTATCTTTTTTTCTGGTTAAATGATACCCGCCAGTACTACCTACTCTTTATTTTCTGAGATAGGTTTCGGGGATAGATGACAGTGACCCTGTCAAGAGTTGCATCTAATGATTTTATACTGTCTGATAAGCAGTGTTTAGGCGAAAGTTTATCATGAAATGGTTCAGTAATGAGTAGCGTGTCAAGACAGCTGTAGAACTTGTCGATATGTGTCCCCCAGGGGCGGTTCATCCATAAGGGCAAAGGTGCGTCGCCCCCCCCCCCCACCAGCAGCGGCAGCTGGAAAACCTTTTTAATGAAAATAAACTATGCTAATTATCCTTTTCTTTCAAAGGGGTGTGACCACGGGGTGACGTGCACTGAGGGGGAGAGCACAGCAAGCCACGACTGGTGTCCCCATGCTATTTTTGTCCTATAGCATGTTGGATTACATGAGAATTGTGAGATGGTGTCTTTATCTATTGTACAATGTTTCAAATTTTAAGGTAAAGTATTAGTGGCAGGGTCCTTCGTTCGAAATGTTTTTTTTGTTTTGTATCTAGGCAGATCAAAGCGTCACTCTTGTGGAATCCTATTGAGATATGTCCAGCACCCCGTCTGACTCCTATTGTAAGCCATGTCTCTGTGGACCCAGTCTTTTTTACTGGTGAGACGGCCAGCGTTTATCTGCTTTAGTGCGGGCATCGGCCACTGGCCGACGCCCACACTACCTCCCTGGTGCGGGCCCTGACCAGTGGCCGACACCAGGGAGGGGGTTAATAAATATTTATTTATTTATTTTTTTGTCCCTGGGAGACACGGAAGCTCTTCCGTGTCTTCCCCCGCTCCCACCCGCCCCTTACGTTACAATGTTGATTTCCCCATCGGAGCAGGAAGCAGCCTTGCAGCCGCTTCCTGCTCCAATGGTGAAAACGGCCACAAACGGCCTTCCCCACATTCGGGAAGTCCTTGTAAGAAAGGGGAGAGTCTCCCCTTTCTTACGAGGCCTTCTGAAAGTGTTTCCTGGCCAGCCAGGAAACAACACTAGGTGCCAGGGATTTTACTTGGGGGGGGTCGGCCCCCTCGGAAAACGGGCCGCCCCTTCACGGGGGCATATTTTTTTTTTTAAAAAGGTAGGTGCCCCCTGGGGGGGGGGGGGGAGTCGCGATCGCGCCCCCCCAGGGGCTAAATAAATTTTTTTTAAACAAAAAGAAAATAAATGGACAGGGGGTAGCCCGTGGGCAGGGCGACCCCCTGTGGGGGCATTATTTTTTTTAATTTGTTGTAGCGCTTCCCCGGGGCCCCAGTGAAACCATACAACAACTAAAAAAATATATATATTTATCTATATAGATCTATATAGATATATCTATTTAGATATATCTATCTACATGGATATATCTATAGATAGATCTATAGATATATGTATATATATATATATATATATATATATATATGTAGATCTATCTATAGATATATCTATGTAGAGAGATATATATAGAGATAGATCTATATATATATATATATATATATATATATATATATCACTTTTGTCAATATGTGTGTGGTTTCCCTGGGGGCTGCGATCGGCCCCCAGGAAAACCAGACCCACATATAAAAAGTGATATATATATATTTGCCACCAGTTGTCTTGCAGTTGCAGCTTGCGTCTTCAAAGGAATGCACATACTTCAACTGACGCTTTTCAACTGTAGCTTTTAGGCAGCAATAAAAAAAAGTCAAGTAAGTATTGTGATTATGTTTCTGATACAAAAGGGTCAGACTTGTCTAGTGGCAGTTTTAGTTCCATAAAGAAGCGCAGAAGGTTTATATGCCTACTGCAAAGAGCAAATCTGTATTTTATGTAAATAGCTGAGTACATTAGTAAAGTCAGCCATTACCTGCGCTATAATACAAAGGAAATGTATGTGCGGGTGGAGGGCGGCTATGGAGAGATGAAGGGCACTTTTGCTGAGTGGTAATGAGGGAATCCGAGGAGGAGGGAGTGGGAGCACCAATAATGATTGTTGGACTGGGCGCAGGAGGTGCTAAAAGACTGTGACGAATGGTATGTGACAAGGTGTTTTTTGAGTGTCTTGAAAGAACATGCCGATTGAGGGAAGAAGCGCAGGTAAGGTGGCCTCTACTGTTGTACGTATCTCACACACACCATCGATTTTGTGACTGTCTACGTAGGCTAGTGTTTTAGAGCAACAGTTTAGCCAATAGCAGAGATGGCATCTTGATGTATGACTGCTGGCGTCACTCGGGTTATAGAGGACAGCTCTGACATAGAATCAGAGACTGAGACATCAGATACTGAGACAGCATCTGAGGGATAGGACAATGGTGCAGACTCTGGGAGTGATTTTTCAGTCGGAGGAGTCCCATTCGATAACTCCTCTTCCAGTACATTATGAGGGAGGTGATGAGGACAGTCCTGCTGTCCCTTCGCAAGCAGTCTGTGCAACTGGGTAATAGTGGGTTAGCCCAACCCAGAGAGCAGGTGAATGCGGCGGCAAGCAGAGAGAGAGAGAGAGAGTGCTCTCTTGGGAGCTCCCCAATTTAGTTCAGCCCCAAATTCCACCGCCCAAATCGTATTGTGGAGACATCAAAATTATCTATCGTAAAACAAACTGGTTTTGTAAGGCAGGCACCTGTGTTTTTGGTCCTGGGTTCGGCGGACATATAGAGAAACACACTAAACTCAAACATTTCTGGAAACTAGACATTTGGGGGAGTCCACAGAGGTGTGACTTGTGTGGATTCCCAAAAGTTTTCTTACCCAGAATACCCTGCTAAGCTGCACTGTTGAATAAAAACTCTATTTTTCTCGCATTTCTGTCACACAAACTACAGGAATATGCTGGGATCCACAAAATTCCTACCACCCTGTGATTCCTCACCTGTCCTGATAAAAACACTACCCCACTTGAGTGCCTACACCTAGTGCCTGCGTCAGGAATGGATCACCCCAGGGTCAACAGCTGCCACATGTAAGGACCAACATTGACCATTGTGTGATCTATTCCTGTCACAGGCACCAGGCCTACCCACACAAGTGAGGTACCATTTTTATCGGGAGACTTGGGGGAATGCTGGGTGGAAGGAAATTTGTGGCTCCTCTCAGATTCCAGAACTTTCTGTCACTGAAATGAGAGGAAAAAGTGTTTTTTTGGCCACATTTTGATGTTTGCAAAGGATTCTGGGTTACAGAACCTGGTCAGAGCCCCACAAGTCACCCCATCTTGGATTCCCCTGGGTTTCTAGTTTTCAAAAATGTGCTGGTTTGCTAGGTTTCCACAGGTGCCGGCTGAGCTAGAGGCCAAAATCCACAGGTAGGCACTGTTTTCTATGAAAAAATGTGATGTGTCCACGTTGTGTTTTGGGGCATTTCCTGTTGCGGGCGCTAGGCCTACCCACACAAGTAAGGTATCATTTTTATCGGGAGACTTGGGGGAACACTGGGTAGAAGGAAATTTGTGGCTCCTCTCAGATTCCAGAACTTTCTGTCACCGAAATGTGAGGAAAACGTGTTATTTTAGCCACATTTTGAGGTTTGCAAAGGATTCTGGGTAACAGAACCTGGTCAGAGCCCCACAAGTCACCCCATCTTTGATTCCCCTAGGTCTCTAGTTTTAAAAAATGTGCAGGTTTGGTAGGTTTCCCTAGGTGCCGGCTGAGCTAGAGGCCAAAATCTCCAGGTAGGCACTTTGCAAAAAACAGCTCTGTTTTCTATCAAAAAATGGGATGTGTCCATGTTGTGTTTTGGGGCATTTCCTGTTGCGAGCGCTAGGCCTACCCACACAAGTGAGGTGTCATTTTTATCGGGAGACTTGGGGGAACGCTGGGTGGAAGGAAATTTGTGGCTCCTCTCAGATTCCAGAACTTTCTGTCACCGAAATGTGAGGAAAACGTGTTTTTTTAGCCACATTTTGAGGTTTGCAAAGGATTCTGGGTAACAGAACCTGGTCAGAGCCCCACAAGTCACACCATCTTGGATTCCCCTAGGTCTCTAGTTTTCAAAAATGCACCAGGTTGGTAGGTTTCCCTAGGTGCCGGCTGAGCTAGAGGCCAAAATCTACAGGTAGGCACTTTGCAAAAATACAGCTCTGTTTTCTGTCAGAAAATGGGATGTGTCCACGTTGTGTTTTGGGGCATTTCCTGTCGCGGGCGCTAGGCCTACCCACACAAGTGAGGTATAATTTTTATCAGGAGACTTGGGGGACCATAGAATAGCAAAACAAGTGTTATTGCCCCTTATCTTTCTCTACATTTTTTCCTTCCAATTATAAGAGAGTGTGTAAAAAAGACGTCTATTTGAGAAATGCCCTGCAATTCACATGCTAGTATGGGCACCCCGGAATTCAGAGATGTGCAAATAACCACTGCTCCTCAAAATCTTATCTTAAGCCCATTTTGGAAATGCAAAGGTTTTCTTGATACCTATTTTTCACTCTTCATATTTCAGCAAATGAATTGCTGTATACCCAGTGTAGAATGAAAAACAACTGCAAGGTGCAGCTCATTTATTGGCTCTGGGTACCTAGGGTTCTTGATGACCCTACAAGCCCTTTATATCCCGCAACCAGAACAGTCCAGCAGACATAACGGTATATTGCTTTCAAAAATCTGACATTGCAGGAAAAAGTTACAGAGTATAACATAAAGAAAAATGGCTGTTGTTTTCAGCTCAATTTCAATATTCTTTTATTTCAGCTGTTATTTTCTGTAGGAAAACCTCGTAGGATCTACACAAATGACCCCTTGCTGAATTCAGACTTTTATCTAGTTTTCAGAAATGTTTAGCTTTCCAGGATCCAGCATTGGTTTCACACCCATTCCTGTCAATAACTGGAAGGACTCTGAAAGCACCAAAAATAGTAAAAATGGGGTATGTCCCAGTAAAATGCCAAATTTGTGTTGAAAAATGTGGTTTTCTGATTCAAGTCTGCCCGTTCCTGAAAGGTGGGAAGATGGTGATTTTAGCACCAGAAACCCTTTGTTGATGCCATTTCCAGGGAAAACCACAAGCCTTCTTCGGCAGCCCTTTTTTCCCATTTGTTTGGAAAAAACGAAATTTTCACTGTATTTTGGCTAATTTCTTGGTCTCCTCCAGGGGAAACCACAAACTCTGGGTACCATTAGAATCCCTAGGATGTTGGAAAAATTTGGCGTGGATAGCTTATGTGGACAAAAAGTTATGAAGGCCTAAGCGCGAACTACCCCAAATAGCCAAAAAAGGGCTCAGCACTGGCGGCCCGGCAGCTAAGGGGTTAAACAAACATCTTAGGTCTAGCTCTATTCCATTTTAATATGCGGTCTTCTGGAGTAGTTAGAAGGGCCTCAAGAGGGGTATCAGGTAAAACAGTAAATAAAGAGGGGCATGACTCTTTTAGTATTATTCTTGAAGTGGGACTCTGGCCACTCCAGTAGCTGGCAGGAGGGCTTAGCGAGGTTTTAAACAATTGTCACTGTCATCTGTGTGCTGTACAATCACAAGTTAGAATCCTATTGAGGCCAGTGTAGCCATTCATCTATCAGGGGTAAATAAATTCAATAGTATTAAATGTGGGTAATTGTAAAACCTTTTAGTGACAGTGCTTAGAAATGGCAAAAACTGGAGTATTACTTGATTTATGAGTTAGGGGGTAGGTGGAGTGTGCGGAGTCCCACTACGTGGAACTTCCCGAAGTTGCAAAAACACTCTGCTGCACTACACAGAGTTCCGTGAATGGGTTGAGTTCTCTAAAGTGCTGGTTTGCATAACATTTGACATCAAATGTGACAGACATAATCACATTGAAATTTGCACACAAACGCCACCACGCGCTTCGCAAGGAGTGGTCATCTTGTTTTTCACTCTTTTATTGAACTGAGCCTGTTTTTCCAGCCCTTTTTTATCCTTGTAATCCTCTACCCTCCTAATTAATCTACTCCTCATTTGTGAATAACAGATTGTTGCTATTATTTACAACCCAGACTGCTTTTATGAATAGACAATGGCGAAGCACAGCATTGCTGAACCACAGTTAATATCTAAGTTCTGTATCTCAAACATGCACCAGAGAAAAGGTTCTAAGACATACGCTTACTACATGTGGACTCTGCCAAATTCTTGATCTAGCTGCAAGATGCAATGTGCGGAGTCATCCAAAGGCAAAACAGGTGGAAGTAGCTAGTGTTTAATTTAGTTCACGGGGTTGACCCTTTCTGCAAGCTCCTGGTACTGCTATACCCTCCAGAAGGAACTGTAGCATCTTACCAAGCTGCAGGTATTCCCATCCACTGCACAACATTTGGCTGTACTCAATGATTATTCTCGTTTGTCAGCATGAGACCACGTAGGTTACAGGGATGTTATACTTAGAAAATATAATTTAAAAAACATAGAAATTCACTTCAAAGACAAAGGTTACAGGAACATTATAGTTAGGTTCTGATTTTACTCACACAAAACCATGGCAATTCAGCAGTTATGGTTATGGTTATCTCAAGTAACTATAACTCGTGCCATAAGGTAATTCTATCTTTCACCCTCTCCATGTACTGATTATTACCCCACATATAACACCATTGATGATGTCTTCTATGGCATCACTGATATTATCACTCCAACATTTGCAATAAAATTATTGATGAGAAAACTGTGCATAGCGGGGGTATGAGTTATAAATATTTTAGGGTGCAAGTTAAAGTTACTAGAGATTACAATAACTGCTGAATTTCTATGGTTTTGTGTCAGTCAGAACCTAACTGTAACAAGTAAATACATATCTTTATATACCTATATATCTCCCTATATATATGTGTATATACATATATATATATATATATATATATATATATATATATATGTAAATATATATATATATATATATATATATATATTTATATTTAGTTGCGCACTGGAAGATTCAGGGTGATCCGTCAAGCGGGGGCCAAGAAAACGGGGCTCAAAAAACATTGCGTTTCCCATGCTTTATTCCATTAGGACCTGTCAACATGTCTACATCTCGAACCACTGGACAAATTTACACCAAATTTGGCAGAAAACTAGCTGCTGGTATGCAGATTGTGCTTTTTGTTATTTAGTGTAAATATGTTCTGTAGTTTAAGAGATATTTACGGACAAATACATTTGTATATCTCTGGCCGCAAATAATTTGCAAAATTAGTGAATTTTCATGAATATGTGTGCAAAAAGAAGCACTGCAATTGGCTGACCCCAACCTGACTAGAAAGGTGAGATTGTAATTTTATTTAACGGGACACATACCTGGGGGTGAAAATTCAAATTGAAAGTCGTTGGGTGGTTATAAGGGCTTGGCTGCATGGCCTAGCTGCAGGCCAGGCCTTGTGACCAACCTCTGCTGCGCACGGCAAAAGCCCATGCACGGCAGGGGTTAGAATAACGTATAGGGGGTCATTCTAACCCTGGCGGTCCAAGACCGCCAGGGCTTAAATGACGGGGGCACCGCCAACAGGCTGGCGGTGCCCCGCTGGGCATTCTGACCGCGGCGGTTTGACCGCGGTCAGAAGTGGAAAACCGGCGGTCTCCCGCCGGTTTTCCGCTGCCCATTTGAATCCTCCATGGCGGCGCAGCTCGCTGCGCCGCCATGGGGATTCTGACAGCCCATACCGCCATCCTGTTCCTGGCGGTTCGCCCGCCAGGAACAGGATGGCGTTATGGGTTGTCGTGGGGCCCCTGGGGGCCCCTGCAGTGCCCATGCCAACAGCATGGGCACTGCAGGGGCCCCCATAAGAGGGCCCCACAAAGAATTTCACTGTCTGCATTGCAGACAGTGAAATTCGCGACGGGTGCCACTGCACCCGTCGCACCTTCCCACTCCGCCGGCTCCATTCGGAGCAGGCGTCCTCGTGGGAAGGTAGTTTTGCACTGGGCTGGCAGGCGGCCTTTTGGCGGTCGCCCGCCAGCCCAGTGCAAAACCCAGAATACCCTCAGTGGTCTTCCGACCGCGGAGCGGTATTTTGGAGGGGGAAGTCTGGCGGGCGGCCTCCGCCGCCCGCCAGACTTAGAATCACCCCCATAGTAATTAAAATTACTTTGCTTTAAAAAACCATAGAAATTCACAGAAAAAAAGCCAAAGTTTACAATGACTTTATAATTAGGTTCTGTACTTACTCATACAAAACCATAGAAATTCAGCAGTTATAGTTAGAGTTCTTTCAAGTAACTATAACTCGCGCCCTAAGGTAACTATATCTCATACCTTCCCCTTGCACAGCTAATTACTCCACATATTATGTCATTGATGGGATCTTGTATGGCATCTTTGATATCACTTCAACGTTTGTAATAACTTTATTAATAAGAAAACTGTGCACGGCAAGGGCGAGAGTTATAGTTACCTTAGGGCACGAGTTATAGATACTTGAAAGAACTGTTTTTGTACAAGTAAATTAATAACCTAACTATAATGTCCGTTTGACCTTTTTTTTTTTCAGTGACTATGGGACAAATTTGAGAGCCCCTTGTGCTTCCTTGCGCCACATTAGCGTAATTCTTTTTTTATGCTAGACGCCAAAATCGCTGTGCCACATTTACAAAGTGGCACAATGCATGCATTGCGCCACTTCGTATTTTTTTGCCATACATTATGCCTACGCCACTTTTCCTAAATCATATATATATATATTTTTTTTTAAGTTGACTTTCAGTAAGGAACTCAGCATGTAGGATCCAAAGAGTTCTAGGTCCTCCTTCTCTTTAAGAACAGCCAATGACCTTGCCTCTGTTCTTGACAGAATAAACTCACCTCTCAATGTTATATCATTAAATACTTTAACCACTTGTGGTACCAGGGTAGGTCAGAGGCTCATGTAGAAGGCAAGGGTGAACCCATCAGGATTTTGGGCCCTGGATGGCTTAAGGCCCCTGATAGCTGAAATGATATGATGTGTTGTCATGGGGCCTCTAAATAGTCTGCCTGATCCAGGGTTAATTTGCTCAGCTGGGATCACTGTAGATATTGTTCAATGCATATGCTGTTCCTTGGTTCATCTGTGTAAAGAGTCTGATGGAATTGTTGGAATGCTTCCTACATGTTGTGTTCTTCCATTCTAAGGGTGTTGTTTGGGGATGTAACAGCTAAAAGGTTGGACTGTATTTTTTCCCAGTTTGGCACTAGCAGTTCCCCCTGCCTTGTTACCACCTTCTAATACATGTGTTGAATTTGTACTTGAGAGGGTTGACCTTTGATGGTCTCCACAAGTCTGAGTTGTCCATGGTCCTGAATTACCTGGAGCCATATCGTTTGACAGAGTTTTCTTCTCATTCTCCTGTAGCTCCCACAAGGTAGTTTGAATGTCTTTTAAGACTAAATGGCAAATCATAGCCAGCCTAGCACTTTTGGCTACTTATGCCTCCCTTTGAATTCCTTTCATTGAATCCCAGAGCATTGCTACACTGTGTTTCCCTGTGCCATTATGAGGGATAAAATATGGGTGGTCAACTCTGGCCAGCTGCTCCCCACGTTATTTCAAGTGAAAGCAGGGCATGATCTGAGAGAGTCATTACCCCTGTCTTGAACCCATAAATTATGCTCAACAATAAATGATCACAGAGCATGACTTGTGTTCTGGTGCATGACTTATGCGATGCTGAGTAATGGGAATGATCCCCCTCTTCCCCTAGTAGTCTATGGAAGCTATCCACCAGACTCAGATAAATCAACCAGGAGCACCCTGCTGCTGAATTGTTCCTAGATGAAAGTTCACTCAGTCTAGGATCATGTTCCAGTTCTCTCCCACCAGTAAGGATCCAGAGATCAGCTGTATAAACTTATGGATTGTGTGGCAAAAAATGCTTCCAGACCCTGGTTTAGACCATAAACTGTTACAAAGGATATACTACATCCCTTCAATTAGTTGGTATACATGCATTTGACATTATTGCAACATACTGCAGGCAGAGGAGAGGATGCCATGTGGGCCACTGTAAGTGTTTTAAAAAGAGAAGGCTTTTCTGTTTTTCAAAGAATAGTTTGACTTAGGTGTTTAGTTGTAGATTCAGGAAAATGCTATTGAAGAGTATTGCGGTGTAGCTGGAACAGTCTTGCCTCCAGATCTTTTCCTTTTTAGGTTGAGCGTGAGCCTAGGACCTCTTGTATACTTTTAAGTATACTTTTTCTGTGGGCTTAAAGCCATTTCATTTGTTTGTTTCAGTGTTGTTTAAAAATCCCTGCTTGCTAGTGGTCAGTCATGCCTCTTTGTCCCTCCTTTTTTCCTCTGAGGAGCAATAACCAAGTATTATATATCTAAGCGTTGGATCTTTATGTCTTGGTTGCAAGGACAACTTTATCATTTCTATCCCACTGTGAGTACATGGTGTCGTATTTTATTGCAGCTTCCCTACACCATCCATTCCTGACCCTCCACTCCATTTCTTGTTGCCTCTGCATGCCCTGTGTGCTAGTTGCAGGCAGCACAAATGTTCGGGAGGTATTTCTTTAATTATTTAATTCATTATTTATTTAGGTAGCGGGCCCACAGCACCAAACAACATGGTGGTAGATGAGCTTGGATGCACTTGGCTCACCGCATGCATGCAGTAAGCAATTGTTTTATTGGTTTTACTTTCATGTTCTCTCCGAGACCGCATGATCCACACGCCACATGTGCTATTTGCAGGCTGCACGAAAGTGCATGAGGTATTTTGGTTTTAATTTATTTACCAAGCATTAGCAGATGTTCAAGGGGCTACTTTTTCATTGTCCAAGCGCACTGCACATGAGCGCTCGATCTTCACTGTCATTCTGACATCCGACTTCCATTTTTTGCAAACAGAGCGGGGCGTTTCCAGGGCCAGCTCACCCTTGCTCTGTTTGTTTTGTTTAAGTGGCCTCTACCGGATGTGGCTTGTCTGAGGAGTGCCCAGTGAGTAAAGATCGTGTTGCAGCTTGTTTATTTAAAATGGTTATTCTCTATTGCCGTGCTTTATCTTTCTAAAAGCACAGTTATTTTCAGGGGCTTTGGTGCTTTTACTGTTACTGTTTTGTGTTTGTTCACGGGAAACAGTGTTAGTGTTTTTTTCTTTTTAGAGGGAGGACTTTGGCTGCTCATGTCCGTTGTGTTTATTTTTTAAAATGTTGAGGTCTCCTCCTCCTGTTCTCTCGTGCTACCCTGGTAGTTTGACTCACTCCCTCACCTTGGCCTGCAGTGCCTCCTCCTCCTCCTCCCACGGTGACTCCTCCTTCTCCCCCCTGCTCGTTGAGCTCTTTTCTCCTCTGCAGCCTGCACAGCGACGCAAACGCTTTTAACACATGGCACTCACACCTCCAACACCAAACCCGCACTCTCTCACCACCTGCACCCATCAATCTGTAAAGAATAGCCTCACAAGAAATGCAAAAAAGCTTGTTTTAAAAAAACATCATGTAAATGCAGAGGCCACACTATCTCGGGCAAGTCCTCCAGCAGGTCTCCCCCCAGCTCCCTCTGCAAACCTAAAACAAACAGCAGAGAGGGGTGTTTTCAGGGCCAGCTCAACCTCACGCTCGCTCTCATTGTCTTGTTTTTAGCTATCATTTATATGCTAAGTTTGCAGGTCTGTGTTAAAAGCGAAACTCTAGGTGCAGAATTCAATGTATTAACAAGCATTTGCAATGCACTAGGGTCTCGCATTTGTCGAAGTTACAATTGTTCACATTTGTAAACTCCCAACCAGATTTTCCTTGCATTAAAAGAAAAAAACAGCACGATCGCGCTGTACAGTTTACCGGCAAAAGTGCAATTAACAAAGTGCTCGACTTCTGCCCGGCGAGATCGCGCTCCGAAAACAGAGAAAAAGTAGTCCACAACCCCAGCAAGCCTCGCATGTTTTCCGTACTTGGTTGCTGCGCTCGAGGAGGGCTAACCAAGGAAAAGGCATGACGTATGGCGTGCCTTCCACTAATAAAAAGAAGCAGATTCTAACAGGCAAGCCAACTTGCCAATGAAAGACATTGACATGACGTCGACGGGGCTCCGAGCCCTTTTCTAATACCTTAAGTGTCTCACTAGAGATACGCATGTGCTAGCGCATGCAACGCAGGCTTGACCCTAATAAGTCACAGCAGAGAAGGCGTCACTCATGACATGGGCAGCCATGCTCCGGGCTAAAGCATGTGGGCCACTTCACAATGTCTCCTTGTGTTGCCTTCGAAGAATGCTCATTTTCTCGTGGCTCTGCTGTAACCACAAGCCATCTCCCTTTGCCCAGAGTGTCGCTAAACCTAGAAGCCTGCTTGAGAGGATCACATGTCACACCCCTCCTGCTGCCCCACAATAAGTCTTTAACTTGGCAGTCGTCTACAGTCTCAGCCAACAAAAGGCATTTTACCTCTGTCCCGTCAAGCTTAGCTCGACTGGCAGCGGTATATATGGATTTAAAGAAGATACTGTTTCATATAGAACATAGCACCACAAACTCGTTGTTTCCTGAGGCATGGATTAGAGGTGTTGTTATCTATCAACTATTTGTTGAGTCTGCATTTTTTATCCTTGGAAAGACGAAAGTTGGACAGCTCTGCCAGGGCGCCAAATGCATACCCTGTAGATGGAATACAATTGTAGATCTCTGCAAAAAGCAGTCAACCTCCACTGTTTGCATGCTATCTCAGAAAGCATGCACAATGATTAAAAAACCCTGCATGTGAACTGTCCTGCATGGATTAGAGGTGTTGTTATCTATCATCTGTTCGAGAGTCCTCGTTTTATTATTACTGGAAAAATTATATTTAGGCAGCTCTGCCAGGGCGCCAAATGTATAGCCTGTAGATGGCACACAGTTGTAGATCTCTGCAAAAAGCAGTCAACAGCCACTGTTCGCATGCTAGCTCAGAAAGCAAACACAATAATCCGAAAACCCTGCATGTGAAATGTCAACTCTCCTTTTTCTTTCAAATGACTCTCTCCATCCTATCCCTCCTCTTCAGACCCCTTCTCTCTGAGTGCAGCCCACTCTAAGTCACATACATGTTTGCCTTAATTCTTGTTATTGTATCTCTACAAACTGCCAACACATTTCAAAGATCACAACTTCTTCTTTAAAAGTCATAGGCCTGGACCTAACAATACCTAATCTCCTTCAACTCATCTTTTAATACCGTCAATCAATGATACTACAATATTCGCTGCACTCAGAAACTTGTCCCATAATGCTTTGCAGAGCATTCCTTTTACAGAACGTTTTTGCTCATAACTCACCATGTCGTGGTCCTAGGACAATGGGATTACAATCAAAATGTTCAGCACAATGCTTTATTTCTGTTTAGGGCATTTAATAAATAACAACAATAGTGTCTTTTTTTGCTGCAGTTAAATGAAGAAGGTAAATGAAAGTGCTTTACTTATAGTTAGAGCCACTGGAATTATGTGGCAGAGAGGACAAAATTATGCTGCAGGGTTGACCAAATTATGTGGCAAGAAAAGTTCAGTTATGCACTTACAATGCCATTAGCTCTAACTCCAGCAAATGCTTGTTTAGATTTTCAGTCGATGATCACTTTTATAACATTGTGTCCCTTTTAACTGGCAGGCAGTGTGTATCGGAGTATGTCTGCATACAGAGGCGTACCTTCAAAGGGGTGTTTGAAAATGTTACACACATGCTAATATTTGTATTTTCGGATGAATAGCTGGGCATGGGTTTTTTAAGTTGCTTTTGGTGAGGAGTTTGTTGGATTTCACCTGGGAAGTTTGCATACACACAGCCCACATACACTCTTTCTGTTTTGAAAGTCCTAAAAAATGTTTTTTTAACAAAATATTGTGTTTTCTCTCAGTTGGTATTCCTACCAATCCGCATTTTACTCTTCTTCCGCTGTCCCTTAAGCCTGTCTCATGCACCCTGCTTGTCACATAACGTAGTTGAACATTATGGGGGTCATTCTGACCCTGGCGGTCTTGGACCGCCAGGGCAAGAATGACGGATCCTTATTCTTACCGTGGCGGTAAAGCCGCGGTCGCACCGCCGGGGCCGGCAGTTTCCCGCCGATTTTCCCCCGGACTGATAATCCTCCAGGGCAGCGCTGCAAGCAGCGCTGCCCTGGAGATTATGACCCCCTTACCGCCAGCCTGTTTCTGGCGGTTTACACCGCCAGGAAGAGGCTGGCGGTAAGGGGTGTCCTGGGGCCCCTGGGGGCCCCTGCACTGCCCATGCCACTGGCATGGGCAGTGCAGGGGCCCCCTAACAGGGCCCCGGCCTGCTTTTCACTGTCTGCATGGCAGACAGTGAAAAGCACGACGGGTGCAACTGCACCCGTCGCACAGCCGCAACACCGCCGGCTCCATTAGGAGCTGGCTCCTGTGTTGCGGCCTCATTCCCGCTGGGCCGCCCGTGCCCGCCGGCCCAGCGGGAATGTTGGAATGGGGGCTGAGTTATTGCGGCCGCATGGCGGCCGCTTGGCGGTTCCCGCCAAGGTTGGAATCACCCCCTATATGCCAGCATGATTGTTGGAAAATCTGAAGGTCACTTCTCCAGTGTTACTGACCAAGGTCCCCCCTGACTGCATACTTTGAAATAGTTCAGCTCCACTAATAAACAGTGTTCGACTGAGACAAATATAGGGGACTGTTTTATGAACGTCCACAAGAGCCCAAGGGATTATGCCAGATTGCAGATACCGCAAATATGAATAGTACAAATGCCAAAATGTCATTTTGCCTGAGGCTCCAAAAATTCTTGCAACTGAGCTGCCTAGCATTCAAGCCAATGCAGCAAGTAGATGAATGATCTCATATTAGCTATGTAATATATATATTTGGGACAAAGTGCTAAGAGTAGCTGACTGAGATGGGTTCTACATGTTGATTTTATTTGATTTATCATTCGTTTGATGCAGTCAAGCAGACAGGCATGCAATATGTTTATAATTAACTAATACACAGTATTTGCTATGTTCCATACTATATGCATAAATATTGCACAAAAGCACCATGGCTGTACCTCATTTAAAGCAAGAATTTGCTGGATATTACACACTAGTTGTTTTAATAACTTCAGTGCGTGTGCATGTTCACTCAGCCCTTGTGAAATATGTTTCATGATCGTTCCATAAAAGCTGCAGAAGCATATCTGCATTCGCTATTACTTCTTTCATAATAAATGATTGTGAAGAGATTTTGAGATTTATGGGGTGTAGCGTCTGGTATCCCTGTTTGTTCTAAGTCCCTGCTCACTTCTCTCACTGAACCTAGACAACAGCCATATAGTCATTACTAAGGTCAGCATCCTAAGCATTCTCACTGTCTATACCAGCCATTATAACCTACTGCTGAGGGCTGTAGCAGTTTTTTGAGCTACAGGCAATGGCCTTTTACGGGCGTTATGGCCTTTAAAAACTGGTGTAGACCGAGGCATAACGGCTATAATGCGATTATTACATTTTATTTACTGAGCCGAGAATATTCTAAAATAAACAAGGAGAAACCAAAAGAAAGGCCCCTTACCACTCTAATGTCTTCACTGGAGCCCTAAACATTCTAATGTTTTGTAAGGCTTGGAGTATATTTTCATGAAAGGGTTTAAGTGCAGAAAATGTCTCTTTTGTTTTTTTGTCTTGTGCCTACCATTGCCTTAACATGAACAAATCCATTCTTTTTATATAGCCACCCTACCATGATCTTAGTCTATATTGTCTCTTTCAGATTCAGCAGACTGCATGGAGTGCCCTTATGATCACTGGTCAAGTGAGCGGCGAGACAGATGCATACCGAAGTCTATTACTTTTCTCTCATACCATGATGTTTTTGGACTAACTTTAGCTTTTATATCTATTTTCTTCTTCCTAAATGCATTCTGTGTCTTTGTGGTCTTCGTTTGGTACCGAAACACTCCAGTGGTGAGAGCAAACAACCGCGGAATTAGCTATATCCTGCTGGTCACACTCATGCTGTGCTTCCTCTGTGTCTTGAATTTTATTGGCCATCCCCTGAAATTGACCTGCATGGTGCGACAAATCATCTTTGGAGTAATCTTCTCTGTGTGTGTTTCTTGCGTGCTTGCTAAAACAATAACAGTTGTGATTGCCTTCAGAGCCACAAACCCCAAAAGCAACCTCAAGAAGTTCTTAGGTCCAAAGGTGGCCTATGCCATCATACTCACCTGCACGCTAATTCAAGTGACCATTGGGGTTGCCTGGCTGACAACGTCGCCTTCTTTCCCAGAACACATTACTAGCCCTGCCATGAAAGAAATAATCCTGGGATGCAACGAGGGCTCCATTGTATGGTTCTACAGCATGTTGGCCTTCATGGGACTCTTGGCCAGCATAAGTTTCCTGGTTTCCTTTCTGGCCAGGAACCTACCTGACAGTTTCAACGAGACCAAATTCATCACATTCAGCATGCTAGTGTTCGTCAGTGTTTGGTTGTCGTTCATACCAGCCTATCTGAGCGCAAAGGGGAAGTATGTGGTTGCTGTTGAGATTTTTGCCATTTTGGCCTCTAGTGCTGGACTTTTCTTTTGTATATTTGCACCAAAAGTATTCATAATATATTTGAGGTCAGACAGAAACACACGGATCTATTTAATGTCAAAGCCAAAAATAACTGTTAAAAGTGAATAAAAATGGCAATTATTGTAAGAGGGTTTGTTAAATTTGAGACTTTTCGGAATTTCTACATTAGAAATGCGTCAATGTGCAGCAGAGAGCTGATTAATTTTCTTCTTTGACAAAATATCACTGCTCCAGTTTACAAACAAGTTGGGACTAAGGATTTTAAGCGGTTAGAAACGGGGGCATGATTGTTTCATTTTCAGGTGCATGCTAGGATAGCGGATGCATTTTTTGTCACTTGACTGTAGTTTGCAAATATGTTGCTGAAAACGAAGAGGCAATAGCAATGATATAGGTAGCCAAAACTGAGAAAGAAAACTCGTTGACTAATAAACCAGAGCATCAGACTCATAAGGGTCTGAGGCAAACATGTTTCAGTTTTGCTTCATTATTTGTATATTTGTATGGGATGTATACTAATACACCAGCAGTGAATTAAAGAAGTATTCTAATCTATTTTGCACAAACTCTTAAGATAACATGCAGGGCCGTGGTGCTAACTGATACATCGTTGTTGTAAGGGCCATGATCAGTGGCGAATGGTGGCATTCCAAAGTGAAGGGCGCAGAACCGGCTTCAGGTCAGTGCGACAGTGAGGCCACCCTGGGCGCTTACCTGGGCTGGGGGGTGCACTGACCTAGGGCTGGGGGCGGGCACTGTGCTTCACAATAACTTACACTTTATAAGCATCTGGTGCAGAGTTCCTTGTGCTCCAGCTTCCAACCAGAAATAAAAATGCCAAGCTAACTCTTGTGATGAATGTTTCTGCTAGGTAGAGAGATTGGTGTTTTGTCTAGTGGCAGTTTGGACTCGCCATAAAGTAGTACTAAGCGTGTATATGCCTGCCACAAAGAAAAGATCTGTAATTTATGTGTTTAGCTGATTGGATTAGTAAAGGCAGCTTTTACCAGTGATTTAAAACAAACAAAATGCATGTGAGAGAGGGGCTATGGAGAGATGATGGGCACTTTTGCAGGGTGCAAATGAGTGTTATCTGAGGAGGAGGTCACGGGAGGGGGCGCTAAAAAAGATTGTTGCACTGGGTGCCACCAACACTAAAGCCCGCCCTGGGTGGGCATAAACGTTTGGGAAGTATTCTTCTTAGTCCAACTGGCATTAGGGTGTTCTGCCAATGCATCATCCAGCAAATCATGCCCCCATTAGTTCATCCAGGGTTCCATATTCCACTGCATTTAGAACATGATGTTCATCTGTTCATGCATATATCCATCCATCCCTGTAGAGAGTTTGTTCATCAACCCACCCATTCATCCATGAATTCATTCACCAGAACTTCATCCATTCAGTCATCCATTTGTCCATCATACAGAGCATTCATCCATTTATTCATTTATACATCAACCCATTCTGGATACACTGTCCTCTAACCTATCTGCCCACTGATCTATCTATTTATTCATTGATCAACGGAGAATCACCAGTGCATCCAGTCATCCCTAGACAATCTCCCATGCATCCATGCTCCCTCCATCCAACCATCTTTCTAAGGTCCAATCCAGGTAGCTTCGATTCATCTAGACATGCTCTTCCATCATCTATCTACTCAGGCTACTATATGAAAAATGATGGAGACTTCAAATTGTCTTGACATGCACACATTTTCTTATTTTTTTATGAGGTCACAAAAGATTTGCAGTTTGAAGAGCACCAATTGAAAATAACCCTGCATGGGGTGCAGGAAGATAGTGAGGCTCTTCATCATTGGCTCCTAAATCCCCCTGCGTGCAAACTATTCATATAAAATAGATCTATAACAGAACTCAAAGCATAGTAATGGCTGTTGTAAATCAATTTTGTGTTTTTTTTTAAAAACGCCGATAAGTGCAGGGCAAAGTAGTCATTTTTTCCCATACAAACAGGCCTTTAGTATGCATAGTACACTAGCCTAACTTCAGACCAAAAGAAGGGGCTTATTGCACAATAATGTCTGCTCTGACTGGATGGCCAAATACAGTTATGTTTCAAATTGCCAATAATGTAATGGCTGAATTAAAAACAACTTTTCATAGATAGAACTGTAATTTTGAAATGCACCTTTCTTATCTACTGCTTGTAGATCACAAACGAAACCAACAGCTTCAATAGACATCTAGGAAGAGCTGCAACACTGTACACAAATGTCTCTTTTTTTCCTTGTGTGAATGGCTAAAATTTGTGCTGTGCTGTATTATAAAGTATAATGAATCAATGATGTTATGACCATGAAAAGACAAATATTGCCCTGCTTGTGCCATGGTGCAAAGAATTAAATTCAAATTGCCTAAATCAGGCCTTACTGGATGGATGCCGGGACTGCCCCACTGCCGAGTCCTAAAGTACAGGTTTGGACCGGACTCACTCAACCACCAGGCCCGAGTATATGCCTGTAGGACAAGTGACAACACAAAAGGTGACTGCTATTCCCAACTCCCCTCAGCAGAATGAAATCACCGGAGCTGTGCATAAGGGGAAAAGCAGCACCATCACATCGCCATGTAAGAAAGATGCCCAATCAATGTGTGGCATTAAAATAATCTCATATGCTTTTAATACTTAATGCCGTATGAGATTGGTTGAGACAGTTAAACCCAGTGCTCTAAAGGAGACCAGGAGGGATGTGCGGTGTTGTCCCCAGCTCCATTATAGAGTGCTGTTTCAATGTCTAAAGTGCACATGTAATGTTGGCCACAGTTTGAGACCTGTGCAACCTAACATGTGTACTGGATTTCAATATTGCCAATCACCCACACCGGCTATCCTTCTTTGGTTCGTTACACCACCATCATAGGCTGCAAGACTAACTAAGGGAGTGAGCAGCCAGGTCCCCAGTCCTTGGAAGTTTTTTAAACTAGGCACTAGCGCATCCCCCTGAAGAGAAACCACTCCTGCTCCTGATTTTGGTTCAGATTGTATTGCATGTCTATACTATTCATTGAGGGTTTGTGCCTCCACCTACTTAGTGGGTTCCAACAACTTTACATCTACCCCCCACAATTAGAGATATGCATGCCTACAGTGGGAAGAGTAATGCTCTTTGTTATTTATTCTCACAGATGGTAAGAGATTGAATGATGAAGTTCTGCTTATCAGCCCTCTCACAGGGTATAGGAAAAGACAATATACAAATTCACACCATGGCTCATCTGGAAAGCCGATTATCAAAAAAGGCATATTTCTGTCTTAGAATACTCATTCTGCTCTTTATGGCTCTCTCTGTTAACCTCTGAAGTATCTTATTGATGTCACTCTATCCCCCACAGACTGGGTCAGATTCTTCCCGACCTCCTGCATTCTTTGTGTTACTGAACAACAAGCGGTGTAGCAACATGGGCTGGTTACCAAGTTCAATTCTGTGCAGAGCAGTGGAGCGGCTTTTCACCATAAGCCTTGAAATATCCACTGTGACTGAAACCCCAATCAAGCAAAATGTTGCAGTGCTTCTGTCCACATATGTAACATTATAAGTCATTGCTTTCGACCTTCCCTTCAACTTTTCTTTGGCTTTCACAACTCAGTTCCCAGTGGAGACAACTTAGGGATCACAATAGCCAAAAGCAATCTGTCCACCTGTGGGTGACACTAGAGGGGTGCTAGGCAAACTAATTAGAAAGTCCTCAAGGGTCATCCCTGTTGTCAAGGAGAAACCACCTCTCTGTAGTTCATATCTTGAAGTTAACCCCATGTCAAGACTTGGCAGTGCTGGTGCCCCATAAGTCTGTCATGACAGCAGCTCACTATTATTTGCAGTCTTCCAATGTGCCTATTTTCAATTCCACTCACACAATCCGTGTAGGCAGACGTCCAGTCACACCTCCACCGGAAACTTCATGCATCTAGTTTTGGCCCTGGAATAACTTGTTAGAAAATACAGGTTTCCTGACAAAAAGGATACCATTTACTCCCCACCTTCTAGGAATAATAGCTGCTGCAGTATGTAGGAGACTTAGGGGATACTTTACAGATTGGCAGAGTGAGTGTCCTACAAGTGGGTGCCCTACCATAAATCTGTGCTCGCACATCTTTTTTAGAGTCTCTGCTGTCTTCGTTCCATGCGGCGGGCTCATGGCCTCAGTCCATCTGTGTCCATGTTGGAAAAGGCTCACCCTACATATGAAGAGTCACCTGATTCATATTGTTCCTTATAGAATCACCATAAGTGGCTAGGTGGTTTCGGGCACAAACAAATTCCAGGACACCATACTCAAGGGCAAAACAGCATTTGCAGAAGGCTCTGTGACATAGTTTCTCAGAAACAAACCTCCAGTCTGCGGGTTGTTCCAAGAAACAAACATAACAAAAAGAATGCCGAGCCAGCAAAAGCAACTATAACATGGCACTCCACCCAGCACTATATTTCTGAGAAAACTGCGTTGGATTGGAGTAAGTGTTTTTGGCAGGAATTTCCTGCTGCAGCAGCAAGGCGACACTAGACACAATAGAAGTCTGACATGGGGCGGCGGAAAAGAGGGATCCACTCTTCCTTCGTTCCTCACAGACTGGTGGACAACCCCCTAGGCCTAAATTACCCTCTTAGTCTCAGTGGACATTCTTTAGATGCTTTCACTCATACAAAAGAAAAAAAAGTCCCTGTGGCTGATTTCCAGTCCAGTTCTTGCCATATAAACTCTAAAGCATAATGAGGACTTCTGCTGCAATGAACTCTGATTTCGAAGTCTATTGGCTTTGCAGCTGAGCCCTTTAAGGATTTAACAATCCTTGTTTTTTCCCTTTTTATAAAAGCCTGCTCTGCTTGCTTTGATGCACCCTGTCGCACTAGACCCAAAACTGTTCTGCTTTAGGAACAGACTACAGCCGATCATTCTTAGTATTGGCTAATTTAGGTAAGTGAAATTAATGGTGCAAATGTACCATATAACTCTTTTTCACTAGCCATGCATACACTCAATGTGAATTATATCAACAATCAGAACAGTTATTGATTTATCATGCTCTAATTTGATTGGTCAGGGCTGGGCATAATCATGGACTGCAAACCAGGAGGTAAATTGAGAACAGAATTAACAAACATGGGGTCTTGGCTTGACACCAGAGGAAGATGGTAGTGTCCGAGTGACTAACTACGGGATGGCATGGTGGTGTCTGAGTGACTAACTATGGGATGGCGTGAGTGGAATGCAGTGTTGCCAGTTTTGCCGATTTCCCACAAAATTGTGAGATTTTTCCCATTTGTGCAGGAAAAAACAACTCACGTGGGCTGAAGAAAACTGGGCGATATTCCCAAATTGGCGGTGCTCACAGACACTTGGTAAAATGAAGGCAGGCTTTGGGGCTCTGCTGAGCCCAGACTCTTATCGGAGGGTTGTCAATCATTCAAAGCTGTGGAAGAGCTACCTATGATGGATCTGGCTCTGTTTTTTTGGCCTCCCCCCAGGTGAATTGACCAATGTGGTCTTGGGGGAAGGCTTGTTACCTTTTTTGTTGATTGACTTGTGGTGTGGGCGGGCCTGGGAGTTCAGAGTCAACCTTGTCTGGTTATTGGTGAGCCCTGCCCGTGTACCAGCCTGTACCTGTGCTGAGCCTGAGTGTTCAGTAATTGTAAAGGGACATAAAAAGCGGTAAGATAACTGGTGATTGATATTCTTACTAGAGAGGTCTATGTTTAAACTAGTCATTGCTTTGACTCATTATAAAGTAGTGCAGTGGTTCAGTGTGGTTGCTGCAAAGCACCACTTGTAGGTTTTACCACCTTTCCTAGGGAACAATTCTTGCCATATTTCCATGCTTCAAGGTTCTGTAAAGTCCTGGATGTAGGAGGCTGGCCCTCTAAGTAGTGTGCAAAGCTAGGCACACTGTGTGGGGGGTCCATGCAACCAAATGTCGGTTTATAGGGGTACAAACTAGACCACCTAATGCTCTAACTTTTATGGCGGCTTGGTTGAGCAGTTAGGCCAATCTTGGAGAAGTGCAAAGCATTTGTTGTACTCACAGCATCAATCTTGCAACTCACACACTCAAAGGAATAACTTGAGACTAATTTATAAAATACCTCAGATATTTATATAAATTGTATATAAATTTCAAGATTAGCAAAATTGGTTAAGTACTTTTCAAGATATGAATTTTGGAAGTTTAATGAAAATAGTTTTTTTCTTCATAATTACGCACCATAGGAATCAATGGAGGATAAGCTTTAAAAATATTGGATAATAGGTTTACCAAGTTCTTCTTTTGCAGATTGGTCTAGGTCATCGGTGGGCACACTGTGCCAGCAGAAGAAGTTCAGGCAGCTCCTGGTTCCGGCAGAAGCAGCGGGAAAAGGTCTGTGGTGCTGGTGCATTACATCCTTGAATATCATGTTTGCAATAACCAATGCTTGTTAAATGTCTCATTTATTATAACCAATGCTTGTCAATTATGCACATCGTATCCCACATGCTAAACTTGTGCCAACTGTAACTGCCAAAACATGTGTTCTTCACAATGTGATCTGTATTGAACATGTGCCACAATCAGGAGGATAATTGTTCATTTCCTTAACAAGCAACCAACTGCCTTTCCACCTGCTCCAACTCTAACAGCCAAAACATGTGCTCTTCACAATGGAATCTGTATTGAACATGTGCTATAATCATGAGGAGAATTGCTAATTTCCTTAACAAGCAATCAACTGCCAAAAGGCACATGTGCAGATTTGATCATTTAAGGAGGCTTGTGAGTATGAGGCCTTGCTTAGCTTCATACCTATTCCTCTGCTCACCTGTTTCCAGTCAAGTTCCTTGTCCTCCAACCTGCCTCTAGTCGAGTTTCAGTGCAAGTCAAGTTCCTTGTCCTCCAACCTGCCTCCAGTTGAGTTCCAGTGTTCCTCGTTCTCCGACCAGCTCTCAGTCGAGTACCAACATTTCTCATCCTCCGGATAGCCTCCAGTCGACTTCCTGTGATCCTCACCCTCCGATCGGCTTCGTTCATAGTTACGGCTCTCCTCTTCTGTTTTCTGCTGACAATCCCGTATTTCCTGTAAACGAGAGAAATTAAGAAAGGTGAAAAAACCCAGTTTGGGTTCTGAAATTTTCAAGCAAGCAACTTAATTTCAAGGTAAAGAAATCTTAATCACTTAATAAAACAAAACAGAGCTCTGTCTTTTAAATAATGTATGACAATAAGAAATATGGGGATTTATCGTTTGGATGGGAATCCAAGATACTGCTAAACAGACATTAAGGAAAGACATGGTTCCTTTAACAAGCGCCCCTCTGAGAAGTACAAGACTGGAAATAGAGCAAGTTTATCAAAACTAATAATGCCAAGAGATTACTCCAGAACACAAAGAAGCCCTTTAGTCAAGTTGATTGTTTTTGAGTTTGGACATTGCTTCAGAGACTCTGAAATTATTGTAAAAAGAAGAAGAGACTTGTTCAGCCTTATAGAAATGTATGCCCAATGTGTCAATAATGTATAATTTTGCAATAGTTTATGCATGTTCAATGTATTAATGAAGTAATGCTTTTGCAGCCCATAATCCTATAAGCCAAAAACGCAGTATTTTGAGAAATCAAAAGTCCTGTCGCCCAACATGACATGCAGTTCAGGGTCCAGCAGCCCGATTCTGCAGTCCACGATGCAGAAGCTGGTATTTTCTCTATTTCTCTTCCCAAAATCCCCTTCCCCTTGAGGACTTGTGAGAGGGCAATGTACTCTCCATCACAGTAACATTAGTCCTCACCGGGATTGGAGAATTGTCATCGCCCCATCGGAACGCCTGGAATTCAGGTGAGTGGCTTGCACAGAACAGGGGGACCACTTGGAAGAGCACTGCACAGGTAAGTTTAAAGGTAAATCCTGGGGGTCCCCTAGGAGTGTCAAGGGCACATCTGGTTCTTCGGTGCAGGGCACAGGGTGGTCAGGTGCAAAGCGAAAAGGTGAACCAGAAGCTGTGCGCAAGGATGCCTTCAGGGGCAGGAGCTGGGTCGGTTCAAGGGTCGATGGCAGGACAACGGAGCACTCCTGCTGTAGATCTAGGTTGTTCTGAAGTCCCTTGTTGGGGATTTCCTCCTGGTCCTTGTACAGTCATGGGTGGGCTGTTTTTTGGGATGTCCAAAGATAGGTGACCAATGCACTAGGTATTGTTACTGTTCAGCCGCGGGAGGGTGCATTGCCACTGAACGTGGGACACTGGCAAGGTTTGTCCTCACAATCTTTGGTGTGAAGTTTGGTCTGGCTTTGGTGTGTGGTTCCAGAGTTAGCATCCGGTCAGTGAAGTGGACCTCACTGGCTTGTTGGTGCTTTGTGGATTTAGAGTAGTACCTCCACTCTGGAGAGAGTTTTCTGGCAATTTGAGAATCCTGGATGTCCTCTGGGGTTCTTTATAATTTTTCTAGTTGTCGAGCAGCTCCTCAGCGGCAATTGTCAGGTCCAGGGTGCAGAAGGCAGGGTTCGGTGCCTTTTCTTTGTGTGGCAGGTCCACAGTTCTTGTGCCTCTCTGGTGATCTTTTGCTAGCAACAGGCCTGAGGGTTGAGTTTCAAGGGCGGTAAGCCCTTTGAAGCTCAGCAGCAGGGCAGTGCAAATTCCTGGGGGAGGGGTGCTAGCACCTCCACCCAGGAAGGGCTTTGTTCTGAATCACAGAGAGCAGTAGCTCTCACCCCAGGGGTTCAGAGTTGTGTCTGGAGGTGGCAGGCTGAATGTGACCAGCCAGCAACCATGCCAGGCTAGTTAGCTTTTGCAGAGGGCACCTCTAAGGTGACCCCTGGGTACATTTTATAATAAATTGAATACTAGTACCAGTTTGGATTCATCACTGTGAGTTGTTTGATACCAAACAACCCAGGGTTCAGAATGGCCATCATATAGCTGTGAAACTTACCAATGTCCAGCTCATGCATTTAAAATGGCTGTTCTGTTCACTCACTATGTCCCAGGTTTGGCAAGGACACAGTGGGGGCATATTGCTCATGCAGCTATGTCCTCACATACAGTATAGGACATCCTAACTTAGGGATGGAAGGCCTGCCACAGGGGTGACTTATCTATATTACATGTAGTGTGCAGTGGAAAGGACACACAGGCGGTGTGCCATGTCAAGTTTACATTTTAGGATTGCAACAGGACACTCAGCCTTCAATGGAAGTGCTGGGTGCATCTGGATGCATGACCCTAGAGGGTGACACAATTAGTTCTGCTGCCCTCAGGGGACTATCCTTAGTACCCCATGCCCTGGATACTTAAGGACCATTTACTATGGGCTTATAGTGCCAGCTAAAGGTGTTGCCAATTACCTTTGCAGTTTTTAGGGAGAGAACACTGGCACTGGGAACCTAGTTAGCAGCATCCCAGGGCACTCCAGTCCAAGTTGCATCCAGAAACCAGGCAAAAAGGGGGGGTGGGGGGGTACTGAAACAAAGTGCCAGTTTCCCATAGAGGCCATGATATTTAATTATTATTTTAAATTAAATGCCCTCTTCATGCCCTGTTCATTTTCAATATGTGTTTTCTCCCTTTGTATAAATTATCACTTATCAGTCGGACATGATTAAGCCAGTTCTAGAGCACATTTTAAAGTGCTTTCATGTTATTATTTACTGTTAAAGGTATGACCTGATGAAACAAATATTGTGTTTTTGCAATTTTGCAAATTTTTCTAACCGCTGGGACTTTAACATATTGCTCATGCTGGTAAACATCAGACCTGGTGGCAACTCTACTTTTAACATGCAGATCCCTGATTTGTGATGTGTATAGATTGCATAGTGGTTTACTTTGTTTGCCACAGGGATCCCTTAGTCACTTGAAGTTATTATCCTTCTAATGTAGCACCGTGAGCTTTGTACTGACATCCAGGAGATGCATGCAAACTAAAACTAATATCCTTAGACCTTTTATTTTTTTCCTCAAGCTTTCATTACTCCAAGATTGTTAAGAAGGGTTCCTTTTGGTAAAATAAAGTCTAAGTAGCATTGGCAGTCACTACATTATGTTTTGAATCCCCATTTTGTGTTTCTCTAGACCAAGTTCTCATAACCAGTGCCTAATTTCACCTGCTGGTTGCCAGCGGGACCCACTGGCACACATATTTGAGGACTGTCACTTATATGTCCTCACCAAATGTTGACTGTGAGCAAGAGAGATAAAAACAGACAAACTAGAAAGAGGAAGGGAGAAAGAAGTGGCTCGCAAGAGTGAAGTAAAGGAGCAGCAATGTCTAAAAGTAGATTAAAGAGGCCTGAGGTGAATTCCAAAGTATGCAGCCTATGTATCTAGGGTGCCTATTTCTAAAAGTACCTCTGGAGCAGACATTTGCGCAGCAACACTCACCCTTTTTGAAAATTAAGCACTGCTCTTAACATCTAATGATACTCATTGCATTATGTTAAAAGCCATGGTACATTGATTTGCAAACTTGTATGATTCATTGTCTTTGTGTAGCATGTTTGTGTGAAATAAAGTGCTCTGACACCCTACATGAAGATGAATAACACTATCAAATAAATTGAATAAAAATAAATTACTGAGTAGTATTTATATCATTAGTGTAATTACTCATTTTGACATACATTTGACATCATTACAGTATATGCAAATCTCTTACATAAAGAGGATGAACAAAGTCAAAATCTCCCTCCAAATCATAGTTTTGGTTAAGCACCTATGAAGTGACAACAAGCTGAGTCTCTGTTTCTGCCCATTGCCTAAATATTTAGCTATTAGGCGCCAGATAGCACTGAGTCAGGCCAGGACTCCAACAAAAGGAGGGATGATGGCCCATTAAATGAAGCTATTACTTTGGGCCCAGATGAAAGTGAGAATAAGAAACCCCCTACAAGTTGCTGATCTCAAAGTGAAGCAGACACTGTGCGGCTCATGCTGAATGTGTCCTGATGACTGAATATTACACCAGGACAAATTCAGTGTATTTCACTGATGGTTTCCCGGTCTCAGAGCCAGTTCAATAATAGCTGCCGGATCCTCCTCATTCCCTGCACCGTTTAAAGGAAAACTGTACATGAGGAGAGAGTGGAAACTGGTGCTGAAGGGGAAAGAGGTATGTGAGGAATGCAAATGGAGGATTTCAGAAAGATGTGGGGATAAAAAGGACCTACCCTCACTTCACCCAGATGGGCATGAAAAACTGGTCATGATTTAGCATCCTGTTGCACACGTGTAGTGCTGCTTTCATTCGCAATGGGAATGTTTGTGACCATCGATCTATGCACTCTCCAGAGAGGCCAAGATTGCATATGCATTTAGTCTAAACTCTTTAATGCCTCAAGGCAGGCCCTGTGAGAAACCTGTACCGTTTTCAGCCTCAATGCTCAATGCTCACAATTGTGCCCATCATTAACACCCACCCAAAATCTGAGCTTACTAGACACTGACTCATAGGACTCCCTTCTGAATATCTATTAAATAGTAGGCCTCTGTTACATGAAAATAAAACTACAGAAACATAACATCTGGAAAAAGCTAATTGTTATGTGGATAAGGTTAAGAATGTGAAATGTAAACGGAGACTGCTTTGCTGCAATGGATTACCTGAGGGCTTTTATAGTTATTGTTAATAAATTGTTCTGTGCATTTTCCTTTAACGTTAAGAACATGAAAATAGGTATCCTTTTCAAAGTCAATTTTCAAACCTACACCACATTAACTCTATTGTGGGTGATGGATATAAAGGATCTGCACAGTCTCATGAGATTGCTTAGGTCGGCAGCTGTGTGACAGCAGTACAGCCCAAATGATGAAGTGGAATGGATTGGGATTGGACAAGAGGAATGTTGACAGTGGCAGCTGTGTTGAGGGCACACCAGTTTTCAGATGTTGGGGAGAAGTTGCTGTAGTATGTTTTGAGAAAAGGGGTCTTCTAGACACCAAACAAACACATCTGCTCCATGCCAAGGCTATGAGCATTAGCCTAGTTTTTGCTGCACTACAAAGGCAACAACACACGCCCTGTATAACATTTAGTGCCAGTTCATGTGGTTATGTTTAAGGACTTTGAAGCGGAGGGCAGGAAATGGACTTGGTCAGAGTAAGTTAATATCTCTTTACGGGCCTTTTCAGACATTTTAACTGAAGAGGTGTGGGCCTCTGCTCCTACTGGGGAGACCCTCACAGCTCTCAAACAGGACATTGCTCCTAGTCTGTTAAGTATGGTCACATAGTCACTTCATACTTAAGCACACTTGTTACTTCTCTGCCTCAACATTTACGTTTATTTTTTCCCATAATGCTATGTATGCCTTGTAAAAGATACTTTCTTTTGTTTGAATATCTTCAGAAAATTAGATATAATGCAAACCTTGTCAGACAAATCATACTGGAATAATTTTAACACAGAGGTGATTTCATTATACATGTTTACATGTATCATTGTATGGTGTTAATCTGTTCATTATTTTTTTTTTTGGAGCCACATTGCCACATTCCAGTTCTTAGATTTAATTGAAGGTTGATTATAATCTGCTCTTGTAGATTTATTTTGTGAGTGCCGGGCTGGAGTTTGGATGTGTAGTGACAGAGGGATCAATTAGAAAGCAACAGTGGGGAGTGGTTGCCTAAATAAATGTTTTATCAGAAATTTGGCATGATTGCAGAAGTCCACTGTAACTCCTCCAACTATATGTATATTAAATAGACTTTAGAATTATCTTTTAAAAAGCTTTGAAAGCTGTTTTTGCATAATTAGAGAGTTTAATTTTTGGGCTAGTTTTTGGGCTGATACTGCTCTGTGTTGTGCTGTATTTGGGCTTGTATTTGGACACATATGGGCTTTGGACAGGCCTCAAAATCTAGTAACACTGGTGGAATGCTGCATATTTTTCTGTTTTCCCATGTCAACTGCTCTATTCTGAGGCAGCACAGTGCTCCTTCTGTAGCAAAGCATAATTATTCATGCCAAACATCGTTGGCAAGAGACATGTACTGTGAAAGCGGGAATTCATTACTAATAAATTTGCGTTGATTAATAGCTAAGAATTTAAATGAATTATGCTAACATAGAGAAAATTGAATGTCTTGGAAAGTGTGCCCACCCAAGTGGCTATCATGACATGTACGACATTAATAAAGAATTTACATTAATAGTTTAAATAATGCGCACATGAAGTATACAATGTATTAGTAGATCGTATTAATGTATTAATGAAATGTATTTGCTGAAATATACTAGGCATTGAGTAATTATGAAATTATGGGCTTAGTCGACCAGACCTCATACTAAGCTTCATGACATAAATAAATGTTTGAAATGTTTTGGTGAAAAGCAGAGAATTAACACTTATTAATTGTTCAGTGCTGACCAAATAGATTTGTAGCACTGCAAAGGTAAACTAGTTGATGTCTTAACATTCTTCTGAGAACTGCCTGCTGTAAGGTAGTGTACTACCTACGGATACATTTGTATCTTTAGTGCGTGAGAAGCAAATGTTCCCAGGAAATGACAATGGCTTCACTGACTGTAGTTATGATTGCAACTAAAAAGTTACCCGATGAAACTGGTGATGGGAATGTGAGAATAGGAGCCAAACATCGACATGTGAAGGACTGTCTAGTTATATCATAAATTTGGAAATTAATGTTTGTTGGTTCTACTGTGAATACAGAATATTCTGACCAATGGTGACATGAGAAAATACTTTATGGATTTTCAGTTTACCCCAACTACACTTGGAAGGAGAGTTAAAGTAAATCCAGGCCCATTCGAGAAGCAAAGAAATCTCTGATGTCTTCTATTCCTAGCTTTAATCAATTTTGGTAATGCTATTGATGCTGTTTCCTTAGCTTGATGCCGATTTGAAATCTGTTCAGTTAACTTAGAGCCCAAGCGTGGCTGAGCCATTCCCTTTCACTGTTCCTTGTCAACGCTGACCAGACGGATGTCCAACTGATGAAGAAATCACAGCCTGCTGATCCATTCAGGAGAGGTATACAAAATGAAATTGTCTTTGTTACAGATTTTTGTTCTTTCGTTTAGGTCCCAACCGCTATTTTGTTAGAGCCCTAGTTAGACGTCTTCCAGATTAACTTTTGATTAAATTACTTTTGCATGAAGCCCAAATATGCCATTGTAATTGGAGGATTAGTTAGTGTGTCACGTTTTGACAAATGTTATTAACAAAGAATTAATTATATTAATCTGTCGAGTCTAGATGTATGCCATCTATATTGTTCAGTTATTGTACCTAATAATTTGTACAGTAATTCTTGAATGTTTTATGATACATGCCTTGGCTAAATTGAGGTTCTTCCTGAGCTTTGGTCAGCCTGTGATGTTTGTAGCTGCATCTCAATTGATTTTGAAATTAATCTAGGTGATATTAGCATTGTTAATCTAGGGAAATAGACTTTCTAACTTTACTAAAAGGTGTGGGTATTCGTGGCCACATGCGTAATGAAGGGTAAACATTACTGACTCAAAGTTTCTGATGTTTGATTTATTAAACAAGTTATATTTTTGCTGGTTAGGTCATGAGCAAAATTTGTGTCCATGGTGGATCACTCTTATGAATAAATTACCAAAGACTAAATAAGGCCAGGCGCACTCACAGAAATTGTTAGGGGAAACAGATGGTTACGTCTCTTTAAGAGGCCACCATGATTTTCCAGTTATAGGTAAGAAACAGAAGAGTTATGTCTCCCTGAGAGCCTACCATGACTTTGGCAAAACCTCAGGTTTTGCCAATACTTGTTTGAAGATGTTTCAACGCTCCTTGTGAGATTGTGAATGGAATAGGTTTTGCGCTTGCACTGCCTAAGCGAATCTCAGGTGAATTGTGATGTTTTTGAGTAATAGGGAGTTTGTGTACTTGAATGAATTTGTTTAAGGAGTTTGCATACTCAAAAGAGTGTGTGTAGGGAAGTTGTCGAACTTCACATGTGTGTGGCGCTTTGTGCTGAAAAATTGCCCATGTGGTTGTTGGTATATGGACCCTGCGTGGTCTAAGACTCTGTTTTATTGAAAATTGGTATTGGTTTATGTTGTAATTTGTCTGCTAAATAGGTCAATCGGGTGTGGTTGACGAACTCAGCGTGTGTGTTAAAGTGAGTGTTAGTCTCGACTGAGATTCGGTGAATCCTAAGTGCACCAGGAGGATCCGAGGATCAGTTGAGGGTAAAATTTGCTGACCGAATTTTGCTTGTGAGTCAGGGAAACTGAGATCGAAGGAGTATCTGTTAGAGCTAAAAGCCACAATTTAAAAGTCAATAAGGTTTCCGAAGCGATTGTATTTCCTATCTGTAGTAAACAGGCAAGTTTGTGTATTGATTTTCTTTTGTGCTCGCAATAGTTGCATTAGTTCTAGCGTGAATCTGAGTTGAGGAAGACATTCCAGCCGACTTTGTCAGCCACTGTACGTGTGAGTGTGATGTCACTAGAGACACCCCGGGATAGGATGGTTAGTGAGAAAAGCCGTGGGCAGATTGGTGGACAACTGTGAAGCATAACTGGTTGGAGAAGGCCAGTGAAAAGGTTTTTTGGATTGAAAATTACTTCCTGATTCTATCGAAGAGTAGCTTAAATACAAAAAATGAAAATTTTCAAAGCATTAAAAAGTGCCCTGAGGGGAGATATGGTAATCTCAGTTAGAGTAGGAGAAATTACACCAGCAGAAGGTACATCTGCATATATTTTGTTTGAAGAAAAAGGTGTTGTGCCATTTCTTTGGTTAAAACAATGGTGCAAAGATACAGAAAAGAAAGGGAGCTTAGCGTTTCCTGCCCACAGATCGTTTAATTTGAGAATCTTAGAGAACTTGAGGAGAACAATGTACGATTCAAAACCTCCTCAGAGACCTACACAATTTGAAGCATTAGCTATTGGGGAGTTAGTGGCCAGACAGCAACAGCAACAGAAATTTGAGAGGAGAATGAGAAAAGCTGAGAAAACTTTAGCTGAGGCAAGAATGGATAGTGAGCAGACATTTTGGAGAACTGATATATTGTAGGGAATTATGATGTTTCCTGCAATTACACAAGAGAATGAGAGAAATGCCAAACAGAATATCAAGAAGAAGGGTTAATACCCTTCTGAGGAAAAGGAGCAGGAATCAAAAGACCCTTTGACCTATCTTGAAGATTCATATGTAGCACATGAGACAAGTCCAAGCACTAATGCCGATCCTACAGCTCCAGAATTTTATACATCTCCCTTGGACAAGAAGTGACAAACTGTCATTTGCAAATGACTACCCGAGTTTGAGAGAGAAGCCAGTGGAATGGTACCAACAAACAGACAGGTTTGTGAATCTTGGAAAATGCCTTAGGTAATATTTGAATACCCAATTAGAAATAGTTGTTCCATCAGACTTATGGGTTGAATGCAAAAGAAGTGTAGATTGGTAGAAAAGAGTGCCACCACGAGATACGGCTACAGGTGCACCACCTCGGAATGTAATGAAATACTATTACAAGGTGATTGATTTTTTGAAAATATGAATTTCTCCCAAGAATATCAATTCGCAGAGAATAGACAGGACAGCTGAAGAAAGAAAGGAGTCCATACATGCGTACAATGAGAGAGGTTTTTGTAAGCATTTAAACATTACAGTGGTACAGAAACACGTGAGCCGAAACACGTTTCAATTTGTGTTCAGATTTGTTGAAGGATTGAGACCTGAAATTAACCGGATGATTAAGAGTCATTTTATTTGTTGTAATCAAAGGCGATTGATGAAGTATTGCTATGTGCCAAGTACTGTAGTGATGAGATTGAATTGAAGAAGAGAAAGTTGAAAGAGAAGGCGACTGTGATACAGATTAAAGCAACACAATCAGTAACGCAAGGAAGTTTTCCACAGCAGCAGTAGGGAAACATGTGGTTTTAGAATCAGGCAAAAGGCAGAGGTCGAGTTGGAAATGGAAATGTGAACCGTGGTGTTGACTTGAAGCCTGTAGTTACCCAAGTGATATGTAGACTGTTGGACTTTTGCTTATGCAGGGTCATCCTGAATCTTTTTGCCTCCTGCCTCCTATTTTTTTCTGACCTGTCGCTGTTGGCTTTTGAACTCTGAGCACTTTACCACTGCTAACCAGTGCTAAAGTGCATATGTTCTCTGTGTAAATTGTTTGTAATTGGTTTATCCATGATTGGCCTATTTGATTTACTAGTAAGTCCCTAGTAAGGTGCACTAGAGGTGCCAGGGCCTGTAAATCAAATGCTACTAGTGGGCCTGCAGCACTGGTTGTGCCACCCACATAAGTAGCTCTGTAATCATGTCTCAGACCTGCCACTGCAGTGTCTGTGTGTGTATTTTTACACTGTAAATTCGACTTGGCAAGTGTACCCACTTGCCAGGCCTAAACCTTCCCTTTTCTTACATGTAAGGCACCCCTAAGGTAGGCCCTAGGTAGCCCCAAGGGCAGGGTGCAGTGTATGGATAAGGTAGGACATATAGTAATGTGGTTTATATGTCCTGACAGTGAAATACTGCCAATTTCGTTTTTCGCTGTTGCAAGGCCTGTCTCTCTCATAGGATAATATGGGGGCTACCTTTAAATATGATTAAAGTGTAGATTCCCCTAGAGAGTAGATGGACATGTGGAGTTTGGGGTCCCTGAACTCACAATTAAAAAATACACTTTTTAGTAAAGTTGATTTTAAGATTGTACGTTTGAAAATGCCACTTTTAGAAAGTGAGCATTTTCTTGCTTAAACCATTCTGTGACTCTGCCTTGTTTGTGGATTCCCTGTCTGGGTCAGTTTGACAGTTGGGTTGTTTTTCACCTCGCACTAGACAGTGACACAAAGGGGGCTGGGGTGTAACCTGCATTTCCTGATTAGCCATCTCTGCTAGGAGGGAGGGGTGGAGTGGTCACTCCCATCTGAAAGGACTGTGCCTGCCTCTGACAATGCCGGCTCCGACCCCCTGGTGTGTGTCTGAGGCCTTGCCTGGGCAAGGCAGGATTTCACAAGTAAGTGTGAGTCCCCTTTGAAGAAAGGTGACTTCAAAGACTAAAATGGGTATGAGAAGGGCACCCAAATCTACAGACTTTAGAAACACTTCTGGAACCAAGAGGAACCTCTGCCTGGAGAAGAGCTGATAGCTGAGGAAGAAGTGCTGCCCTGCCTGTGACTGTGCTTTGTGGAGCTTTCCTGCAGTGCTGCTTCTGCCAGAGTAAGAGGGCAAAGACTGGACTTTGTGTGCCTTCCATCTTGTGAAGAAATCTCCAAGGGCTTGAGTTAGAACTTGCCTCCTGTTGTTTGAAGTCTCAGGGACAGCAAAGACTTCTCTCTGCCAGCACCTGGAGTCTCTGGAGAGACTCCTGCCCCAACAAGTGGTGCCCTATCCAGTCCCTGGGCCCTTGAAAGGAAAGCTGGTGGAATCCAAGGAAATCGACTTCGGACCGACGCCGCTGCTGAATCCGGTAACGCCGCCTGCACCTGACGCCGTGACCTTTGCTGGAACGCGACGCTCTTCGCAGGCCCGACGCCGCAGCAGCCCCGCTGAAGTCCGCGACTCCGTGGAAGTCGCCGCACCACGTCGTGACCGACGCCACTCGAAGTGCACGGATTCAACGTTTCGCACAGACGAAGCGATTCCCGACTTCGCGCATCGGCTTGTTTTCACTCTTCACCAAAGGTACTGTACTTGGGGGTCTACACGACTCCGTATCCGACACCGCTGGTGTCGGCTTGTTGGGAACGACTCCGTCATGACGCCGTGTTAACATCTCATCGAAGCATTTTTGTTTCTAAGTGCTATTTTTGAGTTTAATCTTTAAAAATTCATAACTTGACTTGTGTATGTCGGATTTTTGTCGTTTTGGTCTTGTTCTGTTTAGATAAATATTTCCTATTTTTCTAAACTGGTGTTGTGTCATTTTGTAGTGTTTTCATTAAGTTACTGTGTGTGTTGGTACAAATACTTTTCACCCAGCACTCTGAGGTTAAGCCTACTGCTCTGCAAAGCTACCAAGGGGGTAAGCAGGGGTTAGCTGAGGGTGATTCTCTTTTACCCTGACTAGAGTGAGGGTCCTTGCTTGAACAGGGGGTAACTTGACTGTCAACCAAAGACCCCATTTCTAACATTGGTGATCAGCGGTTGGGATTTGGACTTGTATTTGTACTTGACATAAAGTAATTAAGTGTACACTACTGTTTGAGTTCAGACCACTACGTGACCACATACTACTTGTCTTGTGATTCTGCTTTTTGTTCTCTGATGTCCTCCTGGAAGTATTGCTAATATTTTTGGACTTTGGCTTTTGGTTGTGAAGCCTTTGCAGAATGGAAGTCAATTTCTGGCACCTATTTATGTATAAAAAGTGGCAGCTTAAAGCATTCTGCAGGGAAAGGGGACTGTCTGTGAACAAGAAATCCAGAAGGGAGGATCTTGAGTCATCCCTGTTTCAGTATGAATTGAAACGTTGTCAGGCAACACCACCAAATGAGTCTGAGGAGGATAACTACTCTGAGGAGGAGGACTACTCTGAGGAGGGAACAGAAAGAGATGATTGGTTCCTAGCTCGAATCCAGAGTCTGGAAGAGCTAGATGCAGAGCTTCAGAGGGCTGAGGAGAAGAGAGCCTTAGTCCTGGAAAAAGAAAGGATTACAGCTCAAGACCTGAGCTGTGAAGGGCTGAAGCTGGAGGCCATGAGGGCTGAGTCCAGTTCAGATGGTGGCAGCAAAAATCTTGTATCCAGTACTGCTGAAGAAGTGCACATGCCCAGAGATGTGGTGCCCTACTTGAAGGAGGGAGTTAACACATGCCAGGAGGTTCAGGGGTATGAGGTAGCTCCAGTGATGCACAGGGTCCCTGAGGTGGATTGGGGAACTGGCATGGGGAGTCATATTCCTACTGGTGGGAGGGACACTCTACTGACTCTAGGTGAGAGTGACAGGGAGAGGGGTTCCCCCAAGGTAGAAGTCCTGGTTATGGAGTGTGAAGACATCCCAGAAGAGTGTGGGTTGAGTGTCAGGGACAGTCAGGTACTGTTTCACCAGTCTCAAGAGGGTGATGTGGGGTGCTTTTTCAAAGCAGAGTCACTGGATGGTTGGGTGAAGGGTACTTTGGTTAATTCATGTAAGGGGCTGAGTGATGTAATTGCTGGAGAGCATATGTCTAGTCCTTATTTTCCAGAGCTACGCCAACACCAGCTGGAGTGTGAGTTCTCTGACCCCAGGGAGCTTACAATGGAGGCAGACCTCTTGGTGAGTACCAGAGAGTCTGAAGAGGCATTTGGGGGGGCTCATGAGAGGAGTGGTCTAGGTATTTCCCAACCAGGTGAGGTAGGGAAGGATTGTAGTGTCCCAGGTAGGTCCCAGTGTAGTGGTATGGGTGAGGGACCCCATGTCCAGTCTCTGAGGAGAGGGAATGGGGATGGGCTGAGATCCAAGGTGCCTGAGATCCGGTCCCAGGTCCTGGAGGGTTCCATGAGGGAACACCAGGAGGGGAGCCTAGCCTGTACCATAGGGCCATCTGTTGAGGGAGATCCCACAGTGTCAGGAGAACTTGGGGGGGCGGCTGTAGCCAGCGTCCCACCAGTTCTGGTGTCAGGCAGTACCATTCCTAGTGAGGGGGTGCAGAAGTCCAGACAGAGGGTTGAGAGGGGGTTGCGGACCCCAGTGGAGAACCTGGAGGGTCAGGGGTCAGCTCTGAGAGCAGAGCCCCCCAGGAATGACCTTGGCGAGACCATTTCTGGGTTGGGGGGAATCCAGACTCTGTCAGATGGGCAGAGGTCAGGAGACCTGCGCCAGCCAGACTCTTGTGTGGCCCTTGGGGACAGTGTGTCCCTTGAGGGGGGTAAGTGTGCCCCCCTGGAAGTCCTGGTGTGCCAGGAATTGGTTCAACCACAGGGTGGTGACCCTGGGTTGGATGACCAGGTTCAGAGGGTAAACTCTGACCTGTGGGGGGTAGGTATGCCCCCCAGGAATTCCTGGGTTGCCAGGCAGTGGTCCAGTCTGTGGGTACAGACCCTGGACTGGAGGATCAGGTGCAGGGGATAAACCCTGACCTGAAGGGGGGGGCGGTTTGCCCAATCACCCCACCTGGTGTGATTTCAAGGGTACTCTCCCTGAGGGGTGGGTGCAGAATCCTGAGAGTAAGGGAAGGGGAGAGAAAGACTCACCCCTGACCCCAGAGCAATCTAAGGGTACAGACCCTGGATTGGAAGGCCAGGTTCAGGGTGTCCCCCCTGACCTGGAGGAAGGGGCTACTGCTAACAGTGCCCCTACCATGTTGTCTTCTGGGGGGGGCACTCCTAGTTGGGTGGTTCAGGACCCCAGAAGAGAGGGCAGGGGGAGGGAAGCCTCACCCCTGGCCCTGGTCCAACCTGAAGGTACAGACCCCAGGTTGGAGGATCAGTTGCAGGTTAACATCCCTGCACTGGTGGAAGAATTGTGCAGGACTGCTTCTACAAGCACCCTGACAATTTTTTACTCTGGGGGTGCCGCTCCTGGAGGGAGGGTACAGAGCCCCAGAAGGGAGGACCAGGGTCAAGTTATCTTCTCTGACCTGGTGGAAGGGAGAGTGGTCAAAGGGTGTCAGGCACCTGGGGCTACTGCCCCCCACTCTTCGCAGTCACAGTGCTTGGAGAGGCCTGAGGTCGGTCTCTCATCCCTGACAGTTGTCTGGGGCCACTGTGGCTTGCTGTCCTGGTGGACAGAGCTGCCCCTGGGGGGGGGACGAGAGTCACACCCCAGGGGTGGAGTGGGCAACACCACTGTGTTGGCCCTGGTGGTACTATCTGCCCATTGCAATACATCTGTGAGCAAAGTAAAGTTAGGTGCTGCACAGATGGTGTCTGCAGATGTGGAGAAGGGTTCCCCATGGGTTAGCTTAGTGCGCCCTGAGAGTATGGGCAGCGGGATCCAACTGGAGTCAGGAAGGCGTAGAACTGGAACATGCCCCTGCTGTTGTGGGCCTGGGTCATTGTTCTGTCGCCCCAATCAGGGAAGTACATCAAGGTATTGATTGTTCTCCCCTGGCTTTAGGCTGGTAGGGGGTCGTGTTGGACTTTTGCTTATGCAGGGTCATCCTGAATCTTTTTGCCTCCTGCCTCCTATTTTTTTCCGACCTGTCGCTGTTGGCTTTTGAACTCTGAGCATTTTACCACTGCTAACCAGTGCTAAAGTGCATATGCTCTCCGTGTAAATTGTATGTAATGGTTTATCCATGATTGGCCTATTTGATTTACTAGTAAGTCCCTAGTAAGGTGCACTAGAGGTGCCAGGGCCTGTAAATCAAACGCTACTAGTGGGCCTGCAGCACTGGTTGTGCCACCCACATAAGTAGCTCTGTAATCATGTCTCAGACCTGCCACTGCAGTGTCTGTGTGTGTATTTTTACACTGTAAATTCGACTTGGCAAGTGTACCCACTTGCCAGGCCTAAACCTTCCCTTTTCTTACATGTAAGGCACCCCTAAGGTAGGCCCTAGGTAGCCCCAAGGGCAGGGTGCAGTGTATGGATAAGGTAGGACATATAGTAATGTGGTTTATATGTCCTGACAGTGAAATACTGCCAATTTCGTTTTTCGCTGTTGCAAGGCCTGTCTCTCTCATAGGATAATATGGGGGCTACCTTTAAATATGATTAAAGTGTAGATTCCCCTAGAGAGTAGATGGACATGTGGAGTTTGGGGTCCCTAAACTCACAATTAAAAAATACATCTTTTAGTAAAGTTGATTTTAAGATTGTGCGTTTGAAAATGCCACTTTTAGAAAGTGAGCATTTTCTTGCTTAAACCATTCTGTGACTCTGCCTTGTTTGTGGATTCCCTGTCTGGGTCAGTTTGACAGTTGGGTTGTTTTTCACCTCGCAATAGACAGTGACACAAAGGGGGCTGGGGTGTAACCTGCATTTCCTGATTAGCCATCTCTGCTAGGAGGGAGGGATTGAGTGGTCACTCTCATCTGAAAGGACTGTGCCTGCCTCTGACAATGCCGGCTCCGACCCCCTGGTGTGTGTCTGAGGCCTTGCCTGGGCAAGGCAGGATTTCACAAGTAGGTGTGATTCCCCTTTGAAGAAAGGTGACTTCAAAGACTAAAATGGGTATAAGAAGGGCACCCAAATCTACAGACTTTAAAAACACTTCTGGAACCAAGAGGAACCTCTGCCTGGAGAAGAGCTGATAGCTGAGGAAGAAGTGCTGCCCTGTCTGTGACTGTGCTTTGTGGAGCTTTCCTGCAGTGCTGCTTCTGCCAGAGTAAGAGGGCAAAGACTGGACTTTGTGTGCCTTCCATCTTGTGAAGAAATCTCCAAGGGCTTGAGTTAGAACTTGCCTCCTGTTGTTTGAAGTCTCAGGGACAGCAAAGACTTCTCTCTGCCAGCACCTGGAGTCTCTGGAGAGACTCCTGCCCCGACAAGTGGTGCCCTATCCAGTCCCTGGGCCATTGAAAGGAAAGCCGGTGGAATCCAAGGAAATCGACTTCAGACCGACGCCGCTGCTGAATCCGGTAAGGCCGCCTGCACCTGACGCCGTGACCTTCGCTGGAACGCGACGCTCTTCGCAGGCCCGACGCCGCAGCAGCCCCGCTGAAGTCCGCGACTCCGTGGAAGTCGCTGCACCACGTCGTGACCGACGCCGCTCGAAGTGCACGGATTCAACGTTTCGCACAGACGCCGCGATTCCCGACTTCGCGCATCGGCTTGTTTTCACTCTTCACCAAAGGTACTGTACTTGGGGGTCTACACGACTCCGTGTCCGACACCGCTGGTGTCGGCTTGTTGGGAACGACTCCGTCACGACGCCGTGTTAACATCTCATCGAAGCATTTTTGTTTGTAAGCGCTATTTTTGAGTTTAATATTTAAAAATTCATAACTTGACTTGTGGATGTCGGATTTTTGTCGTTTTGGTCTTGTTTTGTTTAGATAAATATTTCCTATTTTTCTAAACTGGTGTTGTGTCATTCTGTAGTGTTTTCATTAAGTTACTGTGTGTGTTGGTACAAATACTTTACACCTAGCACTCTGAGGTTAAGCCTACTGCTCTGCCAAGCCACAGAGGGGGTAAGCAGGGGTTAGCTGAGGGTGATTCTCTTTTACCCTGACTAGAGTGAGGGTCCTTGCTTGAACAGAAGGTAAGTTGACTGTCAACCAAAGACCCCATGGAAATGTGAACCGTGGTGTTGACTTGAAGCCTGTAGTTACCCAAGTGATATGTAGACTATGAAAGGGCATTGCCTTGTCACGCTTGCGGAGGCCTCAGACATTGGAAGCTGGAGTGTCCGATGCTAGGACAGGAAGGTGTTGCTCCACAGACAAATGAAATCAATCCTTTTCCAAGCATGAGAGGACCAAGAATGAGAGGTCAAAATGTTAGTTTCCAAAATAATTTGAATCAAGTGCAAGGTCCTTAGCCCACGCAACAGATGCAAATGTCAAATATGCATATGCCACAGTCACAGCAAATGCAACCCCAAGTTCAAATGGTACCTAGTCAATGAATTCAGATACCTCGGGCCCCAATGGAATAGCAGCAGATAATGCTTTCTCAGCAGGGCATGAGTCAAAGGCTTAACACCAGTAATAATACAATACACCCTTACCCACTGCACAGTGAGGATGAATCGAATGATGAGTGGGTGAGTGAGAGTTCAGACGAAGAAGAATGTGCATTGGCAGCTTCATTAGAAGTAGACCAGAAAGGTCCATATTTGAAGGGAAAAGTAATGGGTCACAAAGTCTTATTCTTAGTTGATACAGGAGCTACAAACTTTACTGTGAGAACTGCAGAAGTTCCCAACTTACCTATTTCAGGGAAACACTACAGATTGTAGGAGTTGCAAACCAGTATTTAACAAACCTGATTGCAGAGCCAGTTTCAGTTAAAATTGGACATTTCAAAGGCTTGCAAAATGTTGTAGTTTGTGATTCAAGTCCAGTTACCTTCCTAGGAAGGGACTTGTTCTGCAAAGCGAGTTGTTCAATTACTTGTTCAAATGATGGGATTGCTATACAGACAAATAGTGATGACGGAGATAAGCAGTCTGAGACAACTGATTGTAATTCAGTAAATGAAGAGTACACCTCAATCAGTTTATTTCCTGTCTTCACAATGGGAGATCTTCCTCCTGACTTACAGGAAACAGTTAAGATGAAAGTATGGAATTTTTCAGGGAAAGACAGTGGTCTAATCAAAGAAGTTGAGCCAGTTAAAGTCCCAGTCAAGCCAAATGCAGTTTTCCCCCAGATTCCTCAATACCACGTGACACAGGATACTATTGAAGGGATTGCACCTATAATTGCAGGATTTGTAAGACAAGGCATCTAAAATAAGTGTTGAGCAGCCCATGTAACTCACCTATCATGGGATTGTGAAAACCCTGTGGGTAATTTCCGATTGTGCAGGATTTGAGGAAAATCAATGATATTGTCATTAAATGTTATCCAGGGGTGCCAAATCCAGCAGTGATATTATTTCAGATACCATACGATGATGAATGGTTCACCGTAGTAGACCTATCACAAATATCATTTTCTGTACCTCTTCAAGATGATCTCCAGTTTCTTTTCTGCTTTAAATTCCTTGATTGCATATATTGTTGGTGCAGAATTCCTCAAGGTTTTTCAGAGTCCCCGTCCATTTTTAATCAGATACTGAAAAAGAATTTGGAGACATTGGAAATGCCTTTCCAATCGACATTGGTCCAGTACATTGATGATTTGTTTGTCGCTTCAAAAACGAAGGAAGCATGCAGGCAAAACACCTTGCTTTCTTAAATAATTTGGGAAAGACTGGACCCAAGGTGTTCTCAGAAAAATTGCAGTACTGTCAGAAAGAAGTGAAATATTTAGGACATCAAATTGAAAAGGGAGCCAGAAAGATTTCCAGAGAGAGAGTCACTGCCATATTGCAGATGAATCCACCAGCTACACAAAGCGATGTCAGAATGTTTCGGGGAATGGTGAGCTATTATTGTCAGTGGATTCCCAATTTTTCAATTATTTCTAAATCACTGCAGAAGCTGATTCACAAATAGGTTACTGACCCCCTAGAGTTAGACCAAGCTTATATGAAAGCCTTTACTGAGTTTAGAGAAAGTCTTTGCAAAGCTCCTGCTTTGGGAATGCCTGACTAAACAAAACCATTCATGTTGTTTTGTCATGAACGTGAAGCATGTTCCCTTTCTGTTTTGAATCATGTACATGGTGGTAAAAACCACCCCGTAGCCTATTTTTCAGCTACTTTGGACCCAGTCGTAGCAGTGTTACATGGCTGTTTGCAAACTGTGGCAGCGGTTGGATTGAGCCTCATTCAGAGTGAGAGCTTTGTGATGGGACATCCCTTAACTGTTTTGGTCCCTCACTCCATTGAAGTTTTGCTTACCCGAACAAAGACACAGCACTTGACAAATGCCAGATTAACCAGATATGAAACTGTAAGTTTGAGTTTTCCAAATGTTACTCCGAAAAGGTGTACAGTGCTTAACTCAGCAACTTTGCTTCCAAAAGAAAATTTTGAAATTGACAAATTGAAAGATGTTGAACATGACTGTGTGGAAGTAACTGAACTGTGCATAAAACCTAGACCTGACATCCGAGATACCTGATTGGAAGAAAATGACCAAATTGTTTTTGTTGATGGTTCCTGTTTGAGAAATAACATTGGAACACTAAAAGCAGAATATGCTGTGTGCTCAATTTCTGGTATACTTGAAGCTTCCTGGCTTCAAGGAGTATATTTGGCACAAGTAGCTGAATTGGTGGCTTTTACTAGAGTATGCCATGTTTCTGCACAGCTTAAAGCTACCATTTATACAGAAAGCCAGTATGGATTTGGAATAGTGCATAATTTTGGCCAGCTATGGTCACAGAGAGGTTTCACAACCTCCTATGGTTCACCAGTTAGAAATGGCGAAAGAATCCATGATTTGTTACAAGTTTTACAAATGCCCGACAAGATTGCTGTAGTGAAATACAGTGCATACCAGAGATCGCAAGATTTTGTTTCAATAGGAAATGGATATGCGGATCAAGCCAGAAGGTTTTGCTCATTGAATTGTATATCTTTCAAAGACAAATCGGAACTGTTACCTGAAAAAGAAATTTGTATGCCCTGACTGTTGTTGACACTTGGGAATAATTGAAAAGCCTACAAGAAAAGGTTGACAAAGAAGAACAGAAAATGTGGGTTAAAATGAAATGTGTACAGAGGGAAGACGAGGAGGGCCAAGTAGTCATGCCAAATTGCCTGCTGAGTCAAATAGCTTGATATTATCATAGTCAAGCACATGTTGGGAGGGATGCCATGATTCACACCTTTAAGCAGACCTGGTTTAATCCAAAGTTTAGACAGGCTGCTGAAGCAGTTTGCCACCGTTGTATCATTTGTCACCAGATGAACATTTGTCAACATGAGCCACACTGAATGAGCAGGCGGTCCATTTAACAGAATTCAAATGGATTTCATTGAAATGCCTCTGTGTGGAGGACTGAGATATGTGCTGGTAATTGTTTGCATTTTTAGTAATTGGATTGAAGCATACCCCACATGTAGGGATGACAACCTTACCATAGCAAAGTTATTGCTTGGGTAGCTGATACCATGTTTTGATTTTCTGGTCTCTTTAGAATCAGATAGAGGAAGTGGCTTCAATAATGAAGTAATTAAATTATTATGTTCAGCCTTAAACATTGAGCAGAAGTTGCACTGTAGTTATCGCCCTGAAGCCTCAGGACTCACAGAACAAATGAATGGTACCCTAAAGTCACGACTTGCGAAAGTGTGTTCGTCCACGAATTTGAAATGGCCAGATGCACTACCATTAGTTCTGATAAGCACGAGAAACACACTAGACATGAAAACTAGTGTAGCGACGCTGCATGAAATCCTCTTAGGTAGAGCAATTAGGTTACCAGCGGTTCTTGCTAATGTCCTTGTGAACATAACAGATGATATGGTGTTGGACTATTGCAAGGTTCTAGTTGATGTGGTTTGCGCTTTTTCTCATCAGGTGGAAGCAACAACTGTGCTGCCATCCCAAAATCAGAGTCACAACCTGAGTGCTGGGGACCGGGTTGTGATCCGAAAACACGTGAGGAAGACTTGCTTGGAGCTCCAGTGGAAGGGTCCTCACCAAGTAGTATTGGTTACTGCTACTGTTGTGAAGTGTGCGGGAGTTCTGAACTGGATACATGCCAGTCACACTCGAAAAGTACCCTGTCCATTGGAGAATGAAGAAAAGTTGTTGAGAGTACCAACAACATCCGGACAAACTCAAAAAACAGAGAAGGAAACTGGAGAATCAGAAACAGACTCTGAGCTCACAGAGGAAAATCCAGGTACTCCTGTGAGAGAGAAAACAGAGGGTTTACAGGAAAGTGACATTGAACAAGCCTCAACTGAGACCGCAGGAGAGTCTAGTCAGAGGAGGGCTCTCACAGAAGCAGACCATATTGAAATGCAGGCTGAGCAACCCACAGATCCACTGCAGGGTGTGGAGTTAGATCAAAGTCAAACAGATCTGACTTCTCCAAGAACAGTTCTAGGTACTTCAAGTCAAAATCCTGCAGAACAAAGAGAAGCTGAAAGTCCTGCACTGAAAAGAGCACTGACAAAGGGAATACTGAAAGGAGACAAGTGGCCAAGATCACAACCTAAGAGAAAAGAATCAATCACAGCATCAACAATCGAAGAAGTAGACACAACAAGAAAAAAAGATGAGTGATGGAGAATGATGATGCAGAAACGAAGGTTTTACATTTATTAGCGCATAAACGTAGTGCTGCAATAATCAAGTGTGACTTTAACCGAACTAATAAAGATTGTACGGGGACAAATGTGCCCTCAGAGTAGTTCGCCAACATTTATAAGCGTGCTTTATATAACGTGATGTATTAGAATTGTACTAATCTGACATAACCGTAAACGTGTGCCATGATTTGCTTGTTTGAAATGTTTTATAAAGCTGTACTTTTCCAGTGAGATCGGTTCACATGCTTATCTTTAAGGTTTCGTGCCAGCCTGGCATCTTCTTCTTTGCTCCAAGGTCAATCTGCAGGTGCAGACAATGGAAGCTCTGAAAGTGAGTTAATTGGTAAAATATGTTGCAACTTACGTTCCCGACTCCAAGGATAATGTATGCCTAGGTAGAAGCTTGTGAATTGTTGTTTTTGATTGGACAATTTGAAGCCAACCTATGAACCCTCCAATGGAAGACCCTACTGGATTTGAACTGTTGTTTATTTAAACCTGGTGCACAAGAAGAAAACGGACATTATTGCCCATTGCAGCCATTACCCGCCATTTGCAGGACATTGCAGCCATTATGGCCCATCTTGCCGACCTCGTCATTTTGCCATCTTCTACGATGCCAATTGATGTTCGACGCCATTTTGAATGAGACTTTGATGCTTTCTCTAATCGAGAGAAAGAGACTTTAAGTAATTCTCGCCCTAGAGACTTTAACTTCGATTTGCCCCTTTGCATAAAGTAGTAGTTTTATCCTTTTATCTTGCCGCTGTGAGGCAATTGCCCCGTCCACCCTGCCCCCTTTGCCCCCGTCCCATGCTGATCGAAACCGGTACCTGTGAGACGAAGACTTCCTTGAATGCTGATTGAATTTGGTAAATATGAAAGGAAAATGTACAATTGCATTGTGTTTCTTTTTAGGTAACCAACTGCTGATTTTTGATAAGAGCCCTAGTTAGGAGTTTTCCAAATCAATGTTGCTAAATAGTTTTTTTGCATGAAATCCCACATGCAGATGCTAATTTGAGGTTAGATGAGGATTCATTTGTTGCACGATGCAATTTGAGACCTTGTTATGCTGACTAATGTATGCAATTAGCCCATTACAGATTATAGTTTTAGTGGTTTGCGTTGCTATCATCGAATGCATTGTTATTCAAATGCTGCATAGATTGCATCTTTTTCGCCGTTATGGACAGCTATTAATGTTCATTTACATATATCATTTGGTGTTGAGACACATTTATATCGTGCTAGCTTTGTTAATATAGGGAAATAAATTCATTAACTTTGAATAAACTGGTGTGGTTATTCATGGCCGGAAGGTCATGGTTCGCCGAAATGTTTTCTGGATTAATTGTGAAGTGTTATGTTGATCAGGGCATTGCTTATGTTCGTTATTGATTATTGATTTGATTAAATTGACTAATCTCGGGTGAAGAGAGCCCCACTTGGTCAAAAGATTCATCGACCCAAGAGCGTCCAAATACAGGTAATTTATTAGGACGGAACGCTCTATCAGTAGATGGTAGCAGAGGACGGTTTCGCCCTTTGGGACCCCACTCGAGAGGTAACGGTTTCGCCCTTTGGGACCCCACTCGAGAGGTATATGGTGTTGAATTGACGGTTACGCCCTTTGGGACCCCACTCGAGAAGTATATGGTGTTGAATTAGATTTTTCTTGGGTAAAACAGATTGAGAGAATGATGATGCCCTAAGTCCCCCGCGACTTTCCCGGGATCTCGGAGCTTGCGAATGGAGAGAATGGAGGTGTGAAATCGGCGTTGGCGGTACTAGTGACGGTATGAGTGAAGTCAGGATTTTGCGCTTGCACAGCTTATTGCCGCAGATTGTTTGAAAAGGTTGCGAGGATTTTAGAGAATAGCGGAGGTGCGACTTCGAGTGTGAGAGTAGGGAAGTCGTCGAACTTCATGTGCATGTGGCGCTTTGTGCAGAAAAAGGTCCACGTGGTTGTTGTTGTTGAGACGGGCCCTGCGAGGTCAAGGGACTCCGGAGTATGTTGAAAAGTGTATGAGACACTTGTTTTATGTTGTGGTCTGGTCGGTTTAATAGGTTGACCGGGCGTGGTCAACGAGTCGGTACGTGTGTTAAGGGAGTGGAAGAAAACTTCGACTTCGGGCTTAGACAAATTCTAAGTGCACTAGAATAGATCACTGACAAGTTGAGAGCAGAGTCTGCGGGTCAGAATTTGCTTGCGAAAGTGGGGACTGAGAAAGATGGAATAACTGCCGAGGCTAGTGAAAAATCCCTAAGGTCCTGAAGCGATTGTGTTACCCTTCCTGTAGTAAACCGACAGATCTGTTTTATTATTATTTGGTTGCTCGCGATACATGCCAGAAGTTGTTACGAGAGGAGCTGAGTGAAGGAGGACAAGCCGCGAGGCTTTGTCAGCCGCAGAGTGTGTGAGTGTGACGTCACTAGGAGCCGCGCTGGGATAGGTTGGTTGCAGAGAAGGGTCGCGCACGGATTGGACGCAGTCCGTGGGGCTCGATTGGAAGGGGAAAGGCAAGCGAAGAGTATTCCGGGAATTAAAGTCACTTATTGATTACAAATTTTGTGAAATAAAAGACGAGAAAATGAAATTTTTGAAAGCATTAAAGAGTGCGATGAAGGGGGAGTCTTACATTAAAGCGAGCGTAGGAGAGGAGACGCCACCCGAAGGTACACCAGCTTACATTGTAATGGAGGAAAGGGGGGTAGCTCCGTGCCTTTGGCTAAAGCAATGGCACAAGCTGACAGAGAGACATGGGAGCGTAGCGTTCCCGATCCATGGGACATTCAATATAAGGATCCCAGAGAATTTGAGATTCGCGATGTACGACATGAAGGTACCTCCAAGGCCAGCACAGTTTGAGGCTCTAGCGATTTGGGAACTAATGGCTAGACAGCAACAGCAAAAGAAGTTCGAGACCAGGATAAGAAAGGTAGAAAAGACACTAGCGGACGCTAGGTGGGATAATGCACAGAAGGTGTGGAGGTCAGATATATTGCAGGGGATAAAATTGTTTCCCGCAATTGCTAAGGAAGAAGAGGCGACAGGCAAGAAAGCTACCTGTAAGACAAACAGGAGGTGTTCCAAAGATAGAGAGGACGAGGAAAAGTTAAGGAGAGAAGACGAGTCAGAGGATGAGGAGTTCATCATGCAATTGCTGAACGACCGTCCACCACCTTATGCAGAGAGTGAACAAGGTCCAAGTACCAGTTCTGCCCCTCCGGCACCGGTACAGAATAATGAAACTCCGAATTCAGAAATGCCATCGGGATCTAAGGACCCGAGTTTACTGTTCACCCCGCAGATACCGCAGGTTAGGAGAATATATCCAGATGTGCCTATATTGAAAACAGCAGAAAATTATCAGCCGCAGGTCCCAAGGTACTACAGCAGTGACAACAGTACGGGAATGATTCTAGATCCAACCGTAATGGGAGTACAGAATGGTCGCAACCCAACATTGGCACAAGCTGAATCAACCCAGTTTTTGATGCCTCAAAAGCAGATGCAGGGGGGAACCGCACATGCTCAGATGACGGGGAGTCAGACGGGCATGTCGGCAATGATGACCCATAGTGTGGGAATGAACATGCCTCAGAACCTGGGGAATGGACAGAACCCAGATGCGATATCCCTACCCATTACTGTAGGTCCACCGGTACCTTTGTACATTCAGCCTAACTCAGGTATGAGCGGTCAAGGATCAGTGGTGCAGAATGGGACGGAAAGGAGGTGCATAGAAAACACTCCAGAGACAACTCCGATAGCGGCTCAGCCAACTGGATCTGGGTCCTTGATGGAGTTTAGTCCCATATGTGCTCAGTCAACAGTGGTGAGGTCGAGTCCCCCACTGATGATACCGCTATCATCGAACACTGAAAAGTTGCCGCAACCATCAATGGCAGTCGATGTGAATGCTACACTGATGGGGTTGAATGCGCAACAGCTAACACAGTGGTTCAACAGTCTGAATTCCACACAAAGCTCAGCCAGTGGGAAGGGAGAAGACTATCTGAATAGGGTAAGGTTGAACATGGAAGCAGAAGAATTGGTGGAAGGGACTATGGGTTTGAATAGGTTAGAGTCCTACTCGGAAGAAGAGCTGAGGTATCTATGTCCCAGGATTACGAGAGAAGTGAACAAGGTACATAGAAGGTTGCAAGAAATAGCTGACAAAAACGGGGTTGAGATAGACAAGACAAAACACTTGAGCAGGAGCTATAGATTGGATTTCGGGACCACAGACTTTGAACACATGAGGTCAGCAGGCATGAAAACGCACCTTAGAGAATTGCTGCAGAGTGCACAAGTGTGGAGGTGCTTAGACAAATGGGAAAGCAGATGGGCAAAGAAAAAGGAAAAGAGGAAAGACAGTGTCCCAGAGCACAACGAGAAAAGATCACAGAGTAGTGATGCAATAACCATGTTACCAATGAGGGAGACAGCAGGGGGAAAATGAATACATGTACCGTGGCACAGAAGCGACATTCAGTCTTTTACGGATGATTTTCCCAAACTGAGAGAGAAACCGATTGAATGGTATCAACAGACTGATAGGTTTGTGAAGCTTGCAAAATGTCTTTGGGAAGACCTGAACACCCTCTTTGAGATTGTGGTTCCGGCAGATTTGTGGGAAGACTGCAAAAGGGCTGTAGGTTGGCCGACAAGTGAACCAGAGAGAGACAGGGATACGGGTGCACCATCACCTATGGTAATGAGCTTGTACTATAAGGTGATTGAGCATTTGAAGACGAAGGTTGCCGCGAAAAATGTGGATTGGCAGAAGATTGATCGAACTGCCCAAGAGGCTAAAGAGTTGATTCATGGTTACTATGAGAGGTTGTTGAAGGCGTTCAAGAACTACAGTGGCACGGAAACAATAGAGGCGAAGGACATGCTTCATTTTGTGTTTAGATTTGTGGAAGGGCTGAGACCAGAGATAAGTCAGATGATAAAGACGCATTTGATTTGTTGGCAGTCGAAACCTATTGATGAGGTGTTGAATTATGCGAAATACTGTAGCGACAAAATTGAAGTGAAACAGAAAAGGATGAAAGAGAAAGTGATGGTGATGCAACTTAAAGCAGCTCAGACAGGGTTGCAAGGGTTGCAAGGGTTCCCACAGCAGATACCGCAGCCGCAGGGAAATATGGTGTTTCAGCCACAGGCGAGAGGCAGAGGCAGAGGAGGCTTTGGGAGTAATGGTCCGGATTTGAACACTGTTGCGATTCCGAATGGTGTGCAGGCAATGAAAAGGGTGATGCCGTGTCACGTGTGCGGAATCGTCGGGCATTGGAAACGCGAGTGCCCGATGGTGGAGCAGGAAGGTGCAGGTGTTGGTCAGCAAAACAATGATGTCAATGCATTCCAGACAATGAAGGGACCGAAAATGAGAGGTCCAAACCCAAATTTCCAGACCATAAATCAGCTGCAGGGATTACAGCCCATGCAGCCGCAGCAGATGCAGATGCCCCGTATGCAGATGACGCAAATGCAGCCAATGCAACAGCAGTTTCCCATGGTACCTAATCAGCAAATGCAAATACCTTTGGCACCAGTGAGTCAGCAGCAAGTGATGGTTCCTCCACAGGTCTCGGGTCAGGTGATGAATACAAATGGCACAGTACAACAGTTCCCACTACACAGTGAGAATGGAATAAACAATGTATGGGAGAGTGAAAGTTCAGATGAGGAGGGAAATTGTGTGCTTGCAGCATCCTTGGAAGTTGATCAAAAGGGTCCATATGTGGAGGGAAGAGTTATGGGTCATCGTGTTTCATTCTTGGTTGACACAGGAGCCACACGTTCAACTGTTAGGAGCATTGAAGTACCAAATTTGCCACTCTCAGGGAGAACAGTTCAAGTAGTGGGAGTAGCAAACAGGCACCTGACGAACCCAATCACAGATCCAGTACAAGTCAGAATTGGTAACTATCAAGGGTCACATAATTTTGTGGTATGTGACTCAAGCCCGATAGCACTGTTAGGGAGAGACCTATTGTGCAAATTGGGATGTTCGATTATGTGTTCGAACGATGGAATTAGAATTCAGACGAGCAGTGATGGGGAAGAAGAGGACAGTGTAGAAGGGGATGAGATGGAAACTGTCGATGAAGAATATCCTCTGATTAACCTTTTTCCGATGATAACTGAAGAAGATATTCCAGCTGAATTACGGGAAACAGTCGGAAAGGAAGTGTGGGATATGACAGGAAAAGAGGTGGGATTGGTGAAAGGAGTGGAACCAGTGAAAGTGACCGTAAAACCCAATGTAACCTTTCCCCAGACCCCACAATACCACATGGCACAAGACACCCTCATGAAAGTCGCCCAACTCATTGACGAGTTTGTAAAACAGGGAGTACTGAAAGAAGTGTTAAGCAGTCCATGTAATTCACCAATCATGGGACTAATAAAGCCGAGTGGAAAGGTCCGAATCGTGCAGGACTTGAGGAAAATAAATGACATCATAATTAAATGCTGCCCTGTAGTACCGAATCCAGCTGTGATAATGTTTCAAGTCCCTTGCGATGCCGAGTGGTTCTCAGTCATCGACTTGTCACAAGCATTCTTTTCGGTGCCTCTTCATGAGGACAGCCAATTTCTCTTTTGTTTCAAATTCTTAGACAGAGTTTACAGTTGGTGTCGAATTCCTCAAGGGTTTTCTGAGTCACCGTCAATTTTCAATCAGATTCTAAAGAAAGACTTGGAAGCGTTAGAATTGCCATTCGAGTCAACCCTAGTACAGTACATTGATGACTTACTGATTGCATCTAAGACAGAAAGTGGCTGCACAGCCGACACCATTGCTCTACTGAACCATTTGGGAAGGAATGGACACAAGGTGTCTCCTTCAAAGTTGCAGTTCTGTCAGAAGAAAGTGAAATACTTGGGTCATCAAATAGAGAAAGGGTCACGGAGAATAATGAAGGAAAGAATAACAAGTGTACTTCAAATGAGTCCACCAAAGACGAGGAGGGAGGTGAGGAAGTTTTTGGGGATGGTGAGCTACTGTCGCCAGTGGATTCCCAACTTCTCAACTCTAGCAAAGCCTTTACTGAAACTGACCCAGAAGGATGCCTTGGATGAAATTGAGCTGAAAGGAGATGAGATGGATGCTTTTATTGAATTGAAAGAATGCATGTGCAGGGCTCCAGCTTTAGGTATGCCAGATTACACAAAGCCTTTCACATTGTTTTGTCATGAACGTGATGCATGTTCTTTGTCTGTCTTGACCCAAGCCCATGGTGGCATAAACAGACCAGTAGCGTATTTTTCAGCTACTTTGGATCCGGTCGCAGCAGCACTGCCAGGGTGTTTGCGCGCCGTAGCAGCAGTTGGTATCAGCCTCACTCAGAGTGAAGGAATAGTGATGGGACACCCATTAACAGTCATGGTCCCTCACTCAGTTGAGATACTTTTGACCCGCTCCCGAACGCAACACATGACTGGAGCAAGACTCACAAGGTATGAAACAATAATTCTGGGCTCACCGAATGTGCAGCTGAAAAGGTGCACTACGTTGAATCCAGCAACCTTGCTTCCCGGTGAAAATGCTGAAATTGAGAACGCTGAAGACGTCGAGCACGACTGCCTTCAGGTGACTGAATTTTGCACAAAACCCCGACCTGACATTAAGGATACTAAGATTGATGAAAATGACCAAATTGTTTTTGTTGATGGGTCATGTTTAAGAGATTCATTGGGAATATTGAAAGCAGGATATGCTGTATGTACTGTAACAGGTGTCTTGGAAGCGTCCTGGCTTCAAGGAGTCTATTCCGCACAAGTAGCAGAGCTTGTAGCCCTTACAAGAGCATGCCAACTGTCTACATTGATGAAGGTTACCATTTACACTGACAGTCAGTACGGGTTTGGAATTGTGCACGACTTTGGGCAACTATGGTCACAGAGAGGTTTCCTGACCTCTTCAGGGTCCCCAGTGAAAAACGGGGAGAGAATAAGGGAATTGTTACACGCCATTCAGATGCCAGCCGAAATTGCAGTGGTAAAGTGTAGTGCTCATACAAAAGGACAGGACTATGTTTCCCTGGGAAATGCATATGCCGATCAGGTCGCAAGATTTTGTGCCTTGAACTGTATATTGCTCAGGGATGAATGGAATTTGATAAGTGAGCCAGAGCTCGAACCAGCTGAAGCATTTGCCTTGAAGGTCGTGGATACAATGGATGAACTAAAAGCATTACAGAATAGCGTCAGGGAGGATGAAAGAGTTTCCTGGATTAAGTCACAATGTACAAGGAGACCAGATGAGTTATGGGTTTCAAATGAAGGAAAATTTGTTTTACCAAATAGTCTCTTATCGCAGCTAGCGCGGTTCTATCATGGGCAGGCTCACCTAGGGAGAGATGCCATGATAAGATTGTTCAAAACTGATTGGTTTAACCCCAGATTCCGTCAAGTTGCAGAAGCAGTTTGCCATCGTTGTGTCATTTGTCAGCAGATGAACCCAGGAAAGGGAACGGTTGTGAACGTGAGCCACATTGGCAGGGCGGGTGGCCCGTTCAGCAGAATGCAGATGGACTTTATTGAGATGCCTGTGCATGGAGGTCTGAAGTATGTGTTGGTGATTGTGTGCATTTTTAGTCACTGGATTGAAGCATACCCCACACGTAGAAATGACAGCCTTACAGTTGCAAAACTATTGTTGAGGGAGTTGATACCACGTTTCGGATTCCCGATCTCTTTAGAATCAGATAGAGGAAGTCACTTCAATAACGAGGTGATAAAGTTACTTTGCGCAGCGCTGAACATTGAGCAAAAACTGCATTGTAGCTATCGCCCTGAAGCCTCAGGACTGGTGGAACAAATGAATGGTACACTAAAATCAAGAATGGCGAAAATATGTGCATCGACAAATTTGAAATGGCCTGACGCATTGCCTTTGGTGTTAATGTCAATGAGAAACACTCCTGACAGAAAGACTGGATTGTCCCCGCACGAAATTCTCATGGGCAGGGCCATGAGACTTCCTGCAGTTCCCGCAAACGCGCTTTTGAATATTACAGATGATATGGTGTTAGACTACTGCAAAGGTCTGGCTGACGTGGTTCGCTCTTTCTCTCACCAGGTGGAAGCAACCACCTTGTCACCGATCCAAGGTCCAGGACACACACTGAAAGCAGGTGACTGGGTCGTGATAAAGAAGCACGTGAGGAAGTCGTGTCTGGAACCCCGTTGGAAAGGCCCTTTCCAAGTGATCCTGACAACCACTACCGCTGTGAAGTGTGCGGGAGTTCCCAACTGGATCCACGCCAGTCATACAAAGAAAGTGTTGTGTCCCACAGATGAGGAAGTTGAAGTGCTGAAACTGCCAGTACCTGATAACAAAGTGCCGAGCGCTGAGACAGAGCAAAACAGAACTAGAAGCGAACAGGCAGAAATAGAGGAGAGAGAAATATTCTCTGAGGACGAAACAGCCGATTCACTTGGGGAAGTCCAAGGAGAAACCTCAGACAGCGACGAAGCAGCTGAAAGTGACAAAGAGCCTGAAGAAAGTAACGGTGACAAAGGGCTCGAAAGAGGTGAAGAAGCAGGAGAGCCTGATCAGAGGAGGGCTTTCCCAGAAGCAGACGGTACAGAAAAAGAAAAGGAAAACCTGATTGACTCCCCAGAAGGAGGGGACAAGGCAGAACAGAACGAAACTGTTCAAACTTCTTCAGAAGAGATCGCAGGTCCACAGTGCAAAGAGAAGACCAAGTATATCACCAGTAAAACTAAGAACTAGAGAAACGTTGAACGACAGTGAAGGGCCAAGAGTGAAAGAGAAAAGAAAGGAAGTGTCTGTCGTGGTACCAACATCAAGTGAAGAAAAAGACTTGGCCAAAGAGGAAAGTACCAGTGAGGCAGAATCAAAGAGAGATGCAAAATTGAAAAGGAAAAGGATACCAAACAGGAGATATTCCGGTCCAGAATGGGCATATGTAGTCAATGACGATTGGACCGACGAATTTGTATCTCTTAGCCTCGAGAACGAAGACGAAGAGATACCAATAGAAAAGAAAAGTTTTATGGACACTATTGACTGAAAAACTGATAAATGACATTGCTTGCTATAATCTAACGTGATACAACCAGCTGAGACATTGCTAAACCGGATGAGACATTTGCTAACTTGATAAGACTTTGATAACCTGATTGACTCTTAAACCCGATTTGAGACAACGTTGCTCACTGATAAAAGACTGAGTTATTGCCGAATTGAGACAAATGCTGCTAACCGATAAGTGACTGGGCTCCTGAAGAAAACTGTGTGAACATTGCGCTCGTTCAGCTTTGTAACTAATTGCTAAATCGTTTCTTTATAAGTGCTTCTAGCTCTCTGATTCTATACAGATCATGACTAAGTACGCTACACAAAACAGTAGAGTGAAATATTGTAAATATGCGTGTATAGGCTTGATAACTGCATGTGTACTAATAATAATGGCAATAGTGCTTGCAACGCGTGCTAAGGGTGAGAATGAGAAAATTGATGCTTCTACTTCTGCTCCTGTTACTGTCACTGAACTAACCGCATTGAAAAGACTAGAATTAGATGAGAGACACTTGCATGATAAGAAGGAACTTTCGTATAATGTTTTCTATCGCCTACTAACAGAATATGTTGAGACTATGGATGCGAAAGATTGTTATGTGTGTACACAGATACCGACATCGGTAACGGAAGGGGTGACTTATCACCACATGCCTCTTACATATGGGATTACATGTAGTTTAGTAACTTCTAGATTTTATGGTCAAACTAACATACAGTATTTTTACTCAAATTATGATGTTACCTTTGCATATGTTCCTATAATAACGCAACTAAGCCAGATTGCTAAAGATTGGGTTGCTAAAATAATGAGGGAATTTTTCGAGCCAATGCAACCTTTTGAAACAGCTCACGCTCATAGGGAAAACCTTACCTGCTCGCTCTCTGCAGTAGAAATAAGCTTTTTAGATCGCACAGATGATAGAAGGGCACAAATGAATGCGAAATTAGAAAAAGAGCTAAGTAAGAGGACTTCAGTAGATAATTATGCTTTTGCCGCAATAAAAACACAAGGAAAAATAGCTTTAGACGCTTGGCATGTAGGGAAATTTTGTATATATCGTGGTGAATCTTATTATGATAACATTTTCGTGGGAGTGAGTGAATGTAAACATACGTTTATCTTTAAGGCCAAATGGACATTCATGCTGAACGGACTTGACCCTGTCATACCTGGTGTATATTACATTTGTGGGCATAATGCCTATTATCGTCTTCCAAAGGGATGGTGGGGGAGATGTTATTTGGGTATAGTGTTCCCAAAGGTTTATCAATTGGATGACCTATCGGTGATGCCAAAGACGCCTGGATCTCATCGTATCCAGAAAAGAGAGACCGCAGCTGCTGTGGTAGGAGATATATTTGGAGCCATGATTCCTTCATTGGGAGTTGTGTTGAATTCCATCAAAATAAGAAAGTTGTCTACTATAGTGGATAACCTGTTGACAAAGTTTTCAGGTGCTATAATCCTGATGGATGCTGAACTTGCAGCAGAAAGAGCTATGACTCTTCAAAACAGGCTTGCCCTAGACATTCTTTTAGCAAAGGATGGCGGCGTTTGCAAAATGCTTGGTGCGCGTCACTGTTGCACGTATATACCAGACAACAGTGTGAAGATTAAAACAATGCTTGCAAATCTAACAAAAGAGAGTGCAGACTTGAAGGAATTGAAAGAACCAGGAGTTTGGGAGAAGGTTGGAAAGGGAGTTGCTTCAGTGGGAAATTGGCTTGGTGGCATTTGGAATGGAATATTACTAAAAATAATACAGGGAATACTAATAGTACTAATTTGCATCTTTGGGATTTGGGGAATAAAGAGGGGAATATTAATGATCATAGCAAGAATTAAAAGAAGGAAGGAAGAGAAAATAATGAAAAGAATGGCAGAAGAATACAAGGCAAGAACAAGGGGAACTAAAAGGCAAAGAGAACTGACAGAATTTTAATGGAATAAAATTTGTGAGAATGGTTTTGTGTGATGACAAATAGTCATCAGAGGAGGGATTGATGACGCAGAAACGAAGGTTTTACATTTATTAGCGCATAAACGTAGTGCCGCAATAATCAAGTGTGACTTTAACCGAACTAATAAAGATTGTACGGGGACAAATGTGCCCTCAGAGTAGTTCGCCAACATTTATAAGCGTGCTTTATATAACGTGATGTATTAGAATTGTACTAATCTGACATAACCATAAACGTGTGCCATGATTTGCTTGTTTGAAATGTTTTAACTTAGCATAACTTTAGTGGAGGCTTCGGCCTAGTTGCCTTGTCTCACGGTTTAGATGCTCGTGTTTTTCTAATGTGCTAATAAAACGTGTATTCTTGCTTGAAGCTGTACTTTTCCAGTGAGATCGGTTCACATGCTTATCTTTAAGGTTTCGTGCCAGCCTGGCATCTTCTTCTTTGCTCCAAGGTCAATCTGCAGGTGCAGACAATGGAAGCTCTGAAAGTGAGTTAATTGGTAAAATATGTTGCAACTTACGTTCCCGACTCCAAGGATAATGTATGCCTAGGTAGAAGCTTGTGAATTGTTGTTTTTGATTGGACAATTTGAAGCCAACCTATGAACCCTCCAATGGAAGACCCTACTGGATTTGAACTGTTGTTTATTTAAACCTGGTGCACAAGAAGAAAACGGACATTATTGCCCATTGCAGCCATTACCCGCCATTTGCAGGACATTGCAGCCATTATGGCCCATCTTGCCGACCTCGTCATTTTGCCATCTTCTACGATGCCAATTGATGTTCGACGCCATTTTGAATGAGACTTTGATGCTTTCTCTAATCGAGAGAAAGAGACTTTAAGTAATTCTCGCCCTAGAGACTTTAACTTCGATTTGCCCCTTTGCATAAAGTAGTAGTTTTGTCCTTTTATCTTGCCGCTGTGAGGCAATTGCCCCGTCCACCCTGCCCCCTTTGCCCCCGTCCCATGCTGATCGAAACCGGTACCTGTGAGACGAAGACTTCCTTGAATGCTGATTGAATTTGGTAAATATGAAAGGAAAATGTACAATTGCATTGTGTTTCTTTTTAGGTAACCAACTGCTGATTTTTGATAAGAGCCCTAGTTAGGAGTTTTCCAAATCAATGTTGCTAAATTGTTTTTTTGCATGAAATCCCACATGCAGATGCTAATTTGAGGTTAGATGAGGATTCATTTGTTGCACGATGCAATTTGAGACCTTGTTATGCTGACTAATGTATGCAATTAGCCCATTACAGATTATAGTTTTAGTGGTTTGCGTTGCTATCATCGAATGCATTGTTATTCAAATGCTGCATAGATTGCATCTTTTTCGCCGTTATGGACAGCTATTAATGTTCATTTACATATATCATTTGGTGTTGAGACACATTTATATTGTGCTAGCTTTGTTAATATAGGGAAATAAATTCATTAACTTTGAATAAACTGGTGTGGTTATTCATGGCCGGAAGGTCATGGTTCGCCGAAATGTTTTCTGGATTAATTGTGAAGTGTTATGTTGATCAGGGCATTGCTTATGTTCGTTATTGATTATTGATTTGATTAAATTGACTAATCTCGGGTGAAGAGAGCCCCACTTGGTCAAAAGATTCATCGACCCAAGAGCGTCCAAATACAGGTAATTTATTAGGACGGAACGCTCTATCAAGAATTAAATGGAGATCGAAGACTGGAAATAAAACTTATTATAAATCGAAAGTACAAAGGGCCCGAATGGGCATACACAACCCTTAGTGACTGGCAGAGTGAATTTTTGTCATTTTGTTTTGATCGTGAAATTTCAGGTCAATACTTTGCCAGTTTAAGGTTGGTCCATGAACTAAACTTTGAGAAAGATTCTGTGAAACTGAAGACAAGAAAGAGACATTAAAATCAACCTGAAAAGACTTTGGGATAAACTGATTTGAAAAGCTGCTAAACTGATTTTTGACATCAAATTACTGATTTTGTACAGACGTTCTGGGAAAAGAGACTGAAAGCTGTAAATAATTACAAAGAAGAGTTTTGTTTTGCTGCCTAGTTTACATTTTTCCTCTTCTACTTTCTACTTTCTTTCTTACTAAATCATGGATAACCACAACTAGCAGGTTAAAAGCAACAGGTACTGAAATACTTAGGTATTGGATTAGCAATTGTGTGAATGATAGTATGTTTGCTATTGATTGTAAGCATGAGCTTTCTCAATGCAGCTGAGACTAATCACACCTCTTCTGTAGAAACCAATACACTTACAGAATTAGATAAGTTTGGCCAGGATGAGAAATATTTGCACCTAGATAATTCACAAGGAGATCTTTCTTCCAATGTTTTCTATCTCTTGCTGTATGAATATGTTGAGACAATGAATGTGAGAGAATGTTATGTTTGCAGGCAAATTCCTTCATCAGTAGAAGAAGGGATAACTTATTACAGCTTGCCACTAACTTATGGAATTAGTTGTAGTCTTTCATTAACAAGGTTCTGTAAGCAAGAATACATACAGTATTTTTAGTCCAATCATGATTTGGGTGGTAATTATGACATTTGAGATGACTGTTAAAGTAGTGATAATACCGCCAACAGGCTGGTGGTAATTACCACCAAATTATGACCATGGCGGTGATACCTCCCATAGACAACCAATGTACCCCATCAACCACCAGGGCGTAAACACCACTGACCATAGAGGTAGCCATCAACTGCCAGGCGGAAGTCAAGGTACCGTCCACAATATTATGAAATAGCAAACCGCCAGGATTTCTGGGGCGGTATCAACGCCATCAAAAGCCTGGCAGAAACACTTCACAGAAGATTAAAGATTCACCATCAGGGACACAGAGGAATCTGCCGCCGCCATGGAACCGTAACTCCAAGTCTTCCTGATGCTCTACCATGCCATGGCTGTCCTGGAACACAAACGCCGATGAAGACGACGATGGTGAGTACAGCCACGTAGCACACAAGGGAGGGAGGGAGGAAAAGGAGAGTGACACACACACACACAACACACACCATTCACACACACACCATACCCAGAACCAGCTGCAGAGTAAAACAAATGTCACAGGACCCACGTTAAATTAATGCAAGGACAACAATTAGAATGTACAAACACTGTAATTTGTTGCCAACAGCCACCATAATGTAAAATTAAATGTAAATGCAGGCATCAATGTCCAGATTGGGCCAATGGCCACTATAAAGTAGAAAAGGGCCACATGGCCACAGGGCACAGTCCAACTCCCTGACATAATCTGGACTCCACTGTTCTGGGGCATCATGTTGGAAATGGGCAGGCACCTCAGGGAGAAGAGGGTCGTGGGGCACCTCAGCTGAAGTGGGCTATCTTTGGCGGTGGCCTCCTTGGCCTTTGACATATGACTTGTGTCCTTGCCTCCAGGACTAGGAGGTACCTCCACTGTCCCCGTCCTCTGTCCCTTGGGTTTCGCCACCCTAGTCCTCCCTTTCTGAGGCGGAGGTGTGCTCTTAGTAGGAGTGGCTGCCATCATACTCAGGGGTCCCTTTGTGCCAGCAGCTGATTTTCTGGTGGGAGCAGTGGCAGACTGTCTGGATGAGGTGCTGGGCTGGGTCGTTGGGACCCTGCTCTTACTCAGGGGGGCTCAGGAGGGGGAAGAGGTCAAGTTGGGCAAAGAAAAGCTTCTTTGGAATGTTGGGGCAGGATGTGGGAGGAAGGGTGGGAATGGAGTAGAGGGAGTGGTTGTAGGAGGTGTAGACCTGCTGGACTTGGTTGTAGGTGCATGGACAGTGTGCATGTGTGAGGTGGATGGCTGTTGGGTGTCTGAGTGGGAGAGTTTGTGTCTCTTAGGAGGGGGCAGACAGGGTGGGAGAGGACAAAGAGGACGCATGGATGGTTGTTGTGGAGGTGTCTGCAAGTGAGGTGTGTGTGCTGCATGATGTGGTGATGGTGGTGGTGGCTGTTGATCCAGTACATGCAGGTGTGAGTGCGGATGTGACTGTGGAGGAGGAAGAGGGGAGACAGTGGAGGCAGTGGATGTTGTGGTGTGTACAACTGTCTGTTGTTTGTGTGAGTGCTTGTGGCCTGAAGTGTGCTGCCTGTGTTTGTCTGTGACACTTTTGTGTGATGTTTTGTGTGCATGCTTGTCTGTATGTGTGCATGGGATGGGTTTGGGTTCAGGAGACTGGAACTGGGAAGTTGTGGCTGCTGTGCTCCCTCAAGCACCCATCCAGCTCTGGGTAGGCCACCACCAGTATGAGGGCCATCGGGGGTCAGGTTCCAATGGGCACCCCTCCCTCATTGGGTGGTCATCACCAGCTGGGCGTCTGCGGTCTTCTGGGCCCAGCGTCTCAGGTCCTCCCACCTTTTCCTACAGTGGGTGCTCTGCCTGGTATCGACCCCCTGGGTCAGCACATCCTTGGCCATGACATGCCACAATTCCTTCTTCTGATGGGTGCTGACCTGCAGAGGAAATACAGACAGGAGGTCACCATTAATCATACAATCCAGCCTGTCACACATATGGCCCACAAATAGCTTTTCCCCTCAGATGGCACACACATCACCTGGAGCCCTCCATGTACACTTTCACCTGACATACCCCCCCACCCAAAATACACACTTTCAGCACACACATCTCCATGCAACCTTGTTGCATACATCATCCCCATGGCGTACCCACCTGTTGGTCTGGAGGCCCATACAGCTGTGCGCTCCAACTCCTCTAAAGTGAATGCAGGGGCCATTTCCCCTGTCACACGGGCCATGGTAGGTTCCAGCCTCAGGTCACAGCAGCACACGCAGTGGAGGTGTTGTCCTGTGAAAAGTCAGGAATCAAATGAGGTTATAGACAGAAAATGGCGGTCATGTCTGCGGCGGTATACATCGTCATCACCGCCGGTGATCCTCATTTGACACTGTACTCCGTAGATCCCCATGAAAGCCAATGAGGAATAGCACAGCAGTGCAAGACCGCCTTCCGCCATGACGCCCAAAGGTGGCAGAGTTACATCACTACCACCTGTCCCTACCTACAGGTCACCATTTTATGGTGGTGATCAACATTCTGAAATTTAAAACTGCGTCATTTGTACATAGATTGAGCCTGGATTATTTATTTGAGATCACCAAGGGGCAATAGTGATTTGGACATTTTACCCCTATGAAAAGTGTGATATACATTGTGGTTGAATGGTCAACTTACAGGCTCTGATATATTTAATTTGTATAATAAATAAGAAGTCTTTTTGAATTTTCTTTCTCTGTCTTTTCCCTCATGAGCACTTTTTCATTCACTATATACTCTTGGGTGTTTGTGGCAACAGTTTTTAACAAATTTTGGGGGTCATTCTGACCCCGGCGGTCAGAGACCGCCGGGGCCAGGGTCGGCGGGAGCACCGCCGACAGGCCGGCAGTGCCCCGCAGGGCATTCTGACCGCAGCGGTTCGGCCGCGGTCAGATGCGGAAAACCGGCGGTCTCCCGCCGGTTTTCCGCTGCCCATGTGAATCCTCCATGGCGGCGGAGCGCGCTCCGCCGCCATGGTGCCGCGGGGCCCCCGTAAGAGGGCCCCACTTTGTATTTCAGTGTCTGCTTTGCAGACACTGAAATACGCGACGGGTGCCACTGCACCCGTCGCACCTTCCCACTCCGCCGGCTCAATTCTGAGCCGGCATCGTCGTGGGAAGGATGATTTGCCCTGGGCTGGCGGGCGGCCTTTTGGCGGTCGCCCGGCAGCCCAGGGCAAATCCCAAAATACCCTCAGCGGTCTTTCGACCGCGGAGCGGTATTTTGGAGGGGGAAGTCTGGCGGGCGGCCTCCGCCGCCCGCCAGACTTAGAATGACCCCCTTTGTGTTTATAAATAAATCGTATATTTTCATATGATTGGTTTACAAATAAAAATATTTTGAGTTCATTACATAGGTATATGCTGCATGGATATATTTCTATATTGTTAAAACATTTTTGTCAAAACCATTGTAGTTTGCATTGTATGACTTTTAGAAAGTACTTTAAATCATCTAGGGCCAGATGTAGCAAAGTTTTGCGAGTCGCAAATGGCCCGATTCGCAATTTGCGACCTCGCAAAATCCAAAATGGGATGCGCAAATCCCATTTCCGAAGTGCAAATAGCGATGCGAGCCATTACCGACTTGCAAAAATAGCGACTTGATTTTGCGACCCGCAAGTAGAAAGTTGCAATTTGCGAGTCGCAAACCATATGACAAAGCCAGTCGCAAATTGCGACTAGTCGCAAAAAGCCCATTTTGCACACCCAGATTACCACTGATTCAGAGCAGGTGGTAACCAGAACCAAAAAGAGACCCAGAAGGCATCTGGGTTACTCAAAATGGCTGAACTGTATGTGATAGCATGGAGGAGGAGAGTCCACGCCGCTCAGCAGAGGAGGAGGAGGAGCCAGAGACAGGAGAGGATATATCGAACCAGGCAGACACTTTTCCAACAAACTGAGGAGGAGATTTATGACAAATATAGACTGAGCAGTGCAGAAATATTAGAATTAATTGATCTACTCAATCCTCAGCTTCAACGACAGACAGCGCCATCCCTACACAGGTGCAAGTGCTATGCTCACTGCACCTCTTGGCCTTGGGTAGCTATCAGGGGGTGATTGCTGTGGCAGGTGGGGTATCCCAAAGTGCACTCTCACCATTCTTCAGATGTTTCCTAGATGCCATACTTACACACATGTCGAGATACATATACCTACCCAGGAGTGAGGCAGAAATTAACAGCACCAAATTGGACTTCTACAGAATTGCCAGCTTCCCCATGTAATAGGGTGTGTGGACGGGACACATATACAAATCTGCTCTACTGCAAATCTGGAATATGAGTTCCGCAATAGGAAATGTACCCACTCACTAAACATCAAGGTGGTATGCGACGCCCATAATGTCATTACTGACATTGCAGCCAAATTTCCAGGGAGTACACATGACTCATACATTTTCAAGCACAATGGGATACACTAACGCCTAGAACATGGGGAGTTTGGAGACTGATATCTTTTAGGTATTGCTGAATACACCCTGAACCCATACATACAGGTCACTGTAGAAACCATCCATGCCCTGCTAACATTGCTTATTTTTGTCAAACAGGTGACAGTGCATAAGCTCTAAGACCATGGATACTTACCCCGTACCTAACACCTGAGAACGAGAATGAGAGGCGATATAACAGTTCCAATCGGCGGACCAGAACTGTCATCGAGAGGACCTTTGGATTGTTAAAGGCAAGATTCAGATGCCTCCACAAAAGTGGAGGTGCGCTCCAGAATGCCCCAGAAACAGCATTCAAGATCGCTGCCGCATGTGCAATCCTACACAACATTGCCACCAAACGTGGGCTACATCTCACCCTGAAGACCCAGATTCGGAGGATGAGGAGCAAGAGCTACCACACCGACAGCCTGGGGATAGAAGCATTGCAAATCAAGGCAGACAGAGACGGGACCACATTGCAACCCAATACTTTGGCAGGTATGTGGCAGGTATGTGGCATCTGTCACCACACTTACTAATGTCAGACAAACAGAGCCCAGTTGTGTAGTGGAACAAACAAAACCTTTTTATTTCTAAACTAAATGATGAAAGAAAACTGCTTTCTGTTAAAGTCTGTACATGTCCAAATATAATGAGGACACATTAACATCATGTGCCTCATGACTCATGCTGTCTGATCGCTCACACCCTCCTCCTTGTGCGCCCAGCATAGCTCCTCCCAGGTGGGTCAGCTGACCCCTGCCGTGCACTTGCACTTCTTAGCACACGGGAGTCACTGGCAGACACACTACTTATTGTGGACCCCTCCTCACTGTGCTGAGGGGTCTCACCTGTGCCCCTTGCCACCTGCCTAGCTTCCATTAAGTCCACTGCATGGCTGATGTGGCCAAGTCCACGTGCCACATCCCCTGCAAAGTGGCCAAGTTCCACCTGTAAACTCACTGTCTGTCTAGACAGGCCAGTAGTGTTTGTTGCAAGGCGCCCAATTGAAGCTGCCATGCGGTCGAAGCGTGCCACTGTGTGGTGCTCCCTGTGCCTTGCGCTCTGTCTGTCTGCCACCAGTTCCGTCACAAGTTGGTGGATGGCCTGGGTGAGATCCCCCACATTTTCATTCAGTCAAGTGAACTGCGTGTTCACTTCAGCCAGGCCAGTAGTCATGTTGCTCTCCATCCTGTGCAATGTACTTGAGATTGACCTCAATTGTCTGTTTTGCAGGCGCTGACCGTTAAGGAGGGATGCCTCTATTCCTGCAAATCCTGCCTCCCCTATCTGCTCCTGGGGCACCGCCAGAACTCTGTGTCTGTGTCTGCGCCTTTGTCCTGCTGCTGGCTCAGGACGACTTGCTGTGGGGCTGGGGCTGGGGCCAGAGGTCATATCAGTTTCCCCCATTTCCTGCTCTTGTTCCTGATAGGACTCTGGTGGTGTCCTGCTGGGCCCGGGAATTTCTGCAGCAGCCTCCTGCACGGTCTGTGGCCCTTGGTCTCCTCCCTGCCTGTTGTCACTGCTGGGGGTCTCTTGTGGGAGACCTGTAGGACATAGGGAATACACTGTCAGTCTCTCACATCTGTTTTATGCCTCATAATAAACATTTGCCTATATGCTGACTACTGTACTACATTGCCCATAATGCACTATTCTAGTGGTTGCTAGACTGGAATGGAGCTAGTCTGGTGGTACCTGCTGCTGTGTACTGGGAGAGTGTGGATACTGCATTTGTAGGTTTCAATGCATATCTCATGGTACTCACTTTTGGATGTCCGTTGTGCAGAACTGTCCACTTCTCCCATTCCGAGTATGGCCTCAGGCTCCAGGGTCTGCTCCACCATTGCTTCCATGGCTGTGGGTGGTGGGACAGTGGATGGGCCTCCTCCGGTGCCCTTCATTTCTCTCAGCCGCTCAGCTACCCTCTCCTTTGTCCTGGAGTGCAGGTCATACCACCTTTGCTTGATTTCCTCCAGGGTGCGATGGCTCACCCCTATGGCATTAATCCGGTCCTGGATTTGCTGGGAAATCTTCTTTTTTTCTGTGTCTGGGACACTCAAGGCTGCCTTCACAAGCAGTGTGTCGTGTTGCTGGCAGCATTCCACTGTGAGCACCTGCAGTTCTTTGTCAGAAAACTTCAGTTTTCTTCTTCTCCCAGCACTGCCTGTTTCCTCCGTTGTACCAGCAGGTCCTCTCTCCTGGGTGTTGCACAGCAGTTTGGAAAGGGTGTAGTCCTCCCTCCTCCCAGGTGTATTTGATGACTTCCTGGTTCTGATGTCATCACCAAGAGCCAGGAAGTGTAGTTCCAAACTGTTGTGCTGCACCTGCAGGCAATTTGCGGGCCAGTCGCAATTTGCGACACCCTACTCGCAAATTGCGACCTGCTAGAAGCGAACTTACAAAATGCGGTGCGACTTCATTTGCGAGTCGCAAATGGGTGTCGCACTTTTTTCTTGGATTCCATTTTGAAAGTCAGAAATTGCGATTCGCATTGAATCGCAATTGCCGACTCGCTATTTTTTTTGCTACTTTCATCTGGCCCCTAGTGCCTTCTACTAGTCTCTGAATACACGGTTGGGTGGGTGACAGCTGGGTACTTGTGCATTCCCTCCAGCCACACACAAATGGAGCTTAGGGGTCACTGAATGGCCATATCCATTTTTATGGCCTATCCTGGGCAGAAAGGTGGATAGAAGCTAACACACCTGAATAGGCCGTTGTAATGAGCCCCCACAAAGGGCTGGGTCTGTAGTGTGTCTGGAGCCAGGACAGGAAAGGCAGGTACTTTTTGCACTTCAAAGACCTCTCTTTGAAGTATCTACCACTTCAAAGGCACCACTGGATATAAGAACTGGACTTCTGACCCTATCAAATCAGTAGACTTCTTGACCAACGACATTCTGCCAGGAAGGACTGCTGTGCTGCTGAAAGGACTGTCACTACTGCTTTGCTGTGTCTGCCCTGCTTTCTTCTGCTCTCCTTCCATGGGAGTGAGAGGGGCTGGAACTGCTTCTCTACATCCCCAGAACCAAAGTGACTCCAAGGGCTTTCTGGCTTACCTACTGTTCTGAAGACTCAGGAACATCAAATACTTCACTCACCCCTGCCACAGCCTCTGGACTATGCCAGCTATGAGTCCTTCCCTGCCAAGTGGTGCCAATCCAGTCACAGGCCCATGGAAGTGGGTTCTGCAGGTGTTTCTACAAAAATCCTGTATTGCTGTCCTTGTGCCATTCACCGCTGCTTATCTCGCTGATACTGATGCATCACCACTGCCGCTGAGGACAAGGATATTGAAATGCCAGCTGCGTAGCCCGGAGTCAACACACCGCCTCCAAGTACCGATGCATCGACTTTGGATCAACCCCTGTGCGGCTTGACAACGCTTCACCTTCATTTCCAAGTGTTTGCCAATGACGCTTCCCCGATTGCACGGATTGGAACCAACGCATCGCCTGAGCATCGCCTCCTCTGCTCCTTGCATAAGGTCTCCAACATTGATACATCCTCCATCCAAAAGGTACTTTTTCAGTGGGTCAAGGTTGGTCCCTATATCTGACCCACACTCCATCGCCGTCAGATTGACTTTTCAGATTTGACCCAGTGTAGCGGGACCAGATAGCCCCGGTTAGCGCTTTATGCTCCTAAGCACTATATTTGCAGAAATCCTTTAAAAATGTATATCTAGACTTCTACTCATTGGAATATTGTTGTTTTCATCTTGTTTTGTTCATTAAATTAAGCTGTGTAGTTCTAACCTGGTGTGAATTATTTTTGTGTGTTTTCACTGCTTTGCTGTTTGAAGTGTTGCACAAATACTTTACACATTACCTCCTAAGTTAAACCTGCCTGCTCTGTGCTAAGCTAACAGAGAGTGAGCACAGGTTAATTAATTGTGTGCATTTGACTTACCCTAACTAGGATTCGTGTTCATGTTTGGACAGGGTGCATATCTCTGCCAACCAGAAACCCAATTTCAAACACAACCTTTAACAAAACATTCTTGGTTAATATCGGGGTATAGGTTTTGGAGAAATGTGTGGCAAATTAGGCATTTTGAAGCTTGTAGAGTCAGTAGCATTGGTCAAGACTGTAAATAATGCAGCTGCTAAAAGTAAGGGGCTAAGTTATCAAAAAGTCTATGATATGGCACATTACTGATCTCTCCCTCCACTGACACACTGAGGGGGTCATTCCGACCGGGCCGCGAATGACGGAAGCACCCCCAACAGGCTGGCGGTGCTTCCTTGCCCATTCTGACCGTGGCGGTAAAGCCGCGGTCAGAAAACCGGGGCCGGCGGTTTCCCGCCGGTTTACCCCCGGCTGGGCGAATCCGCCATGGCGGATTCTGACCCCCTTACCGCCAGCCTGTTTCTGGCAGTTGTCACCGCCAGGAAGAGGCTGGCGTTAACGGGTGTCTAGGGGCCCCTGGGGGCCCCTGCTCTGCCCATGCCACTGGCATGGGCAGTGCAGGGGCCCCCTAACAGGGCCCCATTAAGCTTTTCACTGTCTGCTTAGCAGACACTGAAAAGCGCGACGGGTGCAACTGTACCCGTCGCACCCCCACAACACTGCCGGCTCCATTCGGAGCCGGCTTCTGTGTTGCAGGGCTCCTTCCCGCTGGGCCGGCGGGCGCTACCTTGGGTAGCGCCCGCCGGCCCAGCGGGAAGGTCAGAATGGCACCAGCGGTCTTTTGACCGCGGTGCGGCCAAATGGCGGTTCCCGCCAATGCGGGCGGCAACCGCCGCCCGCCGGGGTCAGAATGACCCCCTGAGTGCCACCTACTGCCAACACAGGCACACTTTAACCATGGGACAAGGGTGCATGTGTTACAGGCAGGGTTGTTTTACTTTCTCTGCAGGAAGGGACATGTTCCTGCCCAAACCAATCCTTTGATGCATTTTCCTCTAAGTGTGCTACAGAATGTGCTTGCTCTTTTCTTATGGCAAAACGCCACATTGACGCTGTCTGCAGATCAGTTTAGCTATTAACCCCTTCGGTGCCTTGGACGTAGCGGTTACGTCCTTGGCTGAAGTGCTGTTGTGCCAAGGACGTAACCATTATGTCGTGCACCTGGCCCACGGGGAGCGCTAGCGTCCCCGTGGGTTACTCACCCACACCCCCGGGCCACCCCGACCCTCCCCAGTGACATCTGATGACATCATGGCATAGCTTCCAGCGCGACCAAGGGAAAAACTGATTTGTTTCTCCTTGGACGGGGGAAGAGGGAGGTCAGAGAGGCATGAAAATGAAAGGAAAGGCGTTGGAATGATGAGCAGCTGCACTTTTTGGACTTTGGGATTCTGCCACCCAGAAAAATCTACCAGACCTAAACACATCGGAAAACTAAACATCTGGGTAAGTCCAGGGTTGTGTGCTTCACATGCACCCCACACCCATTTTCTTACCCACAATGCCCCGCAAACCCTCCTACTTTGCTTGAAATCACGCATTTTCCCTACATTCTTGTGATGGAACCTTCCAGAATCCGTACTAATCCACAACATTCTTACCACCCAGCATTGTTGCATCTATACAGATAAAAAATCTGCCCCACTTGTCAGTCTGAAAACATTTTTGTTTTCAAACTGCCCTTTTGGACCCGGTTTGGTTCCCTCTAAATTTTGACATGTTTTTGGCCTTTCCCTGTCACAGGCACTTGGCCCACCTACACAAGTCAGGAATCATTGTTATCAGGAGACCAAGGGGAACGTTGGGTAGTAAGAAATCTGTGCTTATGCTGTGATTCCACACAGAAATGTGAGGAATTTTTTTTTTAGCTAAATTGAAGGTTTGCTGGGGATTCTGGGTAACAAAGCACTGGGGGATCCACACAAGTCACACCTCCCTGGACTACCTCAGGTGTCTAGTTTTCAGAAAGGTTTGGGTTTGTTAGGTGTCCCTAGATTGCTGCTCAGCCGAGGACCAAAAACGCAGGTGGCCCCTTGCAAAAACTGGTATTTTTGTAAAAGATAATTTTGATGTGTCATGATGTGTATTTGACCCTTCCCTATCAAGGGCACTAGGCCTACCCACACAAGTGAGGTACCATTTTTATCAGGAGAAATGGGGGAGTGTTGAGTGGAAGGATGATTTTGGCTCCCCTCAGATTCCAGAACTTTGCATCACCGAAATGTAAGGAAAAAATGTTTTTTTAGCCACATTTTGAGGTTTCAAAGTGTTAGACTTTTCATCCTTGGCGTGGTCTCCCCTAACTTTTTGCCTCTGTTTCCCAGGTTGTTTATGTGTGCTGGACTCTGTTTTTGCAGTTTTTGTTACTCTCGGCATGTTACCACTGCTATCCAGTGCTAAAGTGCAAGTGCTCCTGCATAAAACGTGTATTTAATTGGCTTACCATAATTGCCATATTTGATTTACTGGTAAGTCCCTAGTACAGTGCACTAGAGGTGCCCAGGGCCTGCAACTCAAATGCTACAAGTGGGCCTGCAGCACTGGTTGTGCCACCCACATAAGTAGACCTGTAAACATGGCTCAGACCTGCCATGCAGTGTCTGTGTGTGCAGATTTTAACTACCAATTCGACTTGGCAAGTGTACCCACTTCCCAGGCCCAAACCTTCACTTTTCTTAAATGTAAGACACCCCTAGGGCAGGCCCAGGTAGCCCCATGGGCAGGGTGCAGTGTATGTTTAAGGTAGGACATATACTAATGTGTTTTATGTGTCCTGACAGTGAAATACTGGCAAATGTGTTTTTCACTGTTGCATGGCCTCTCTCTCTCATAGGTTAACATGGGGCTACCTTTAAAAAATGATTAAAGCGTAGATTCCCTTTGGGAGCAGATAGACATGTGGAGTCTGGGGTCTCTGAGTTCACAATTTTAAAATACATCTTTTAGTAAAGTTGGTTTTACGATTGTGTGTTTGAAAATGCAATTTTTAGAAAGTGGGCATTTTCTTGCTTATACCATTCTGTGACTCTCCCTGTGTGTGGATTCCCTGTCTGGGTCAGTTAGATAGTTGGGCTGTTTGCACCTCTCTCTAGACAGTGACACAAAGGGAGCTGGGGTGCAGCCTGCATATCCTGATGAGCCATCTGTGCTAGGAGGGAGGGGAGGAGTAGTCACTTACACCTGAAAGGGCTGTGCCTGTCCTCACACAATGCAGTCTCCAAACCCCTGGTGTGTGTCTGGGGCCTGGCCTAGGCAAGGCAGGATTTCACAAACAAGAGAGACTTTCCCTTGAAGTGGGCCTACTTCAAAAGCCAAAATGGGTATAAGAAGGGCACCCAAAACCACAGACTTTAGATCACTTCTGGACATCAAGAGGAACCTCTGCCTGGAGAAGAGCTGAAGAGCTGGGAAGTTGTGCTGCCTGTGATTGTGCTTTGAGGAGCTATCCTGGAGTTGCTGCTTGTGTCTGTGCAAGAAGACAAAGACTGGACTTTGTTGGCATTCCTGCTTGTGAAGAAATCTCCAAGGGCTTGTCCTGAGCTTGCCTCCTGTTATTGAAGTCTCAGGGCCATCAAAGACTTGTCCTGCCAGCACCTGGACTCTCTGCTGAGACTCCTGCCCTGCCAAGTGGTGCCCTATCCAGTTCCTGGGGCCTTGACAGATGAAGCTGGCAGACCAAGACTGAAAATCCACGCACAGACCGCCTTGTTGGGAAAATAGTGACGCACCTTCCGAGACGGGGCTGAAAAACGATGCGCTGCCTGCTTTGCAGCACAAATCGACCCTCCACCGACATCGCAGCTGTGAGATCGCCTGCGCGTGTTATTTTGACAATACCTAGGTACTTTTCAATGCTAATGGTGTTTTACTGCTTTCTCAAGGACTTAAGACTCTTTTTGCTTTTTAATTCATAACTTGACTTGTGTATGGTCTTGTTTTGTTTACATACATATTTCCTATTTTTCTAAACCTGTGTTGTGTAATTTTGTGGTGTTTTCACTGAGTTACTGTGTGTGTTAGTACAAATACTTTATACCTAGACTCTGAAGTTAAGCAGTCCTGCTTGTGCCAAGCTACCAAGTGGGTGAGCTGGGGGTTACCCAAGGGTGATTCTTCTTTACCCTGACTAGAGTGTGGCTCCTTGCTTGGACCGAGTGTAAAGACCCCATTTCTAACACAAATGATTTTGGGTAACAGAACCCAGTAAGAGCCCCACAAGTCACCCCATCCTAGATTCCCCTCTGTGTCTAGTTTAGAAAATGCACAGGTTTGCTAGGTTTCCCTAGGTTCTGGCTGAGCTAAAATCCACTGCTAGGCACTTTGCAAAAAAACAGGTCAGTTTTCATTAGAAAAATGTGATGTGTCCAAGTTGTGTGTTGGGGCATTTCCTGTTGCAGGCACTAGTCCTACCCAAACATGTGAGATACCATTTTTATCAGGAGACTTGGGGGAGTGCTGGGTCACAGGAAATTTGTGTCTCCCCTCAGATTTCAGAACTTTCCATCACCTAAATGTGAGGAAAAGGTGTTTATTGCCATATTTTGAGGTTTGCAAAGGATTCTGGGGAACACAACATGGTTAGAGCCCCACAAGACACCCCATCATGGATTCTGCTTGGTGTTTAGTTTTCAAAAATGCACAAGTTTGCTAGGTTTCGGTAGGTGCCGGCTGAGCTAGAGGCCAAAATCCACAGCTAGGCACTTTCCGAAAAACACACCAGATTTCAATGTAAAAATGTGATGTGTCCATGGTGCATTTTGGGGCGTTTACTGTTGCGTGCACTAGGCCTACCCAAACAAGTGAAGTACCATTTTTATTGGGAGACTTGGGGGAATACAGAATAGAAGAACAAATGTTATTGTCTTTCTCAACACTTTTTCCTTCCAAATGTAAGACAGTGTGTGAGAAAGACTTCTATTTGAGAAATGCCCTGTAATTCACATGCTACTATGGGCCCCTCTGAATTCAGAGATATGCAAATAACCACTGCTTCTCAATACCTTACCTTGTGCCCATTTTGGAAATACAAAGGTTTCCTTGATGCCTATTTTTCACTCTTTATATTTTACCAACTGAATTGCTGTATACCCGGTACACAATAAAAACCCACTGCAAGATGCAGCTCATTTATTGGCTCCGGGTACCTAGTGTTCTTGGTGAACCTACAAGCCCTATATATCGCCGCAACCATCAGAAAACTCCAGCATATGTAACGGTTTATTGCTTTCAAAAATCTGCCACAGCTGGAAAAAGGTACAGAAGAAAACGTAGACAGAAATGGCTGTTCTTTTTGAACTCAGTTTCAATATTCTTTATTTCAGATGTTACTTTCTGTGGGAAAACCTTGCAGGAGCTACACAAATGACCCTTTGCTGAATTCAGAATTTTACCTACTGTTCCAAAATGTTTAGCTGTCTGGGATCCACCATTGGTTTCACACTCATTTCTGTCACTAACTGGAAGGAGGCTGAAAGCACAAAATATAGTAATAATGGGATATATACCAGTAAAATGCCAAAATTGTGTTGAAAAATGTGTTTTTTTGACTCAAATCTAACTGTTCCTGAAAGCTGAGAAGATGGTGATCTTTGCACCATAAGCCATTTGTTGATGTCATTTGCAGGGAGAGAAACACATGCTTTCTTCTGCAGCACTTTTTCCCATTTTCCCCCCAAAAAATACATTTTGGCGTATTTTGGCTAATTTATTGGTCTCCTCCAGGGAAACCCACAAACTCTGTGTATCTTTAGAATCCCTAGGATGTTGGAAAAAAAGGACGTAAATTTGGCATGGATAGCTTATGTGAACAAAATGTTATGAGGGCCTAAGCGAGAACTGCCCCAAATAGACAAAAAAAGTCTTAGCACCTGAGGGGGAAAGGCCTGACAGCGAAGGGGTTAAAAATACACATAAAAATAACAATAGCAGCGCAGCCAGTCTAATGATATTAGCATTTTCAAGCATTGGTGGAGGCAGTAGGTGGAGCAAATGGTAGTTACATCTTAAGCTATACCTAGGGCCCTGGAACCTATGTTATTTATTGTTTTTAAATTAAGCAGTGGGGAACTCATTGTCTCGAGCGACTATCCGCATATTTCCTTGTTTCTCATCTCCATCAAAATTCAACGAAATTATGTGAAAAATCACTGTTTGGATTTATGCACAAAAGAGGGTTATGTGATTATGTAAACTAGTTTCAGACATCTACACATAAACAGCCTTATTGTCTTTTATTGATAATTTATGTTGGATGATACACGAAGACAGCAGAGCAGCATCCATTTTATTAGACATTTCCACAGAGTTTGATACAATCTCACAGGATATTCTTTTGAGTGTATTACATGAGGTTGTTTTAAGAGGTAATCACTTTGCCTGGGTTAAATCCTGCCCGGCAGGCAGGCGCAAATGGAGTCAGCATTTCCGATGGTGATGCAGGGTGTGCAGCAGAAAATGTGATTGTGCCTCATATTATTGAACATCTGAGTTGCACCCGTTGAAGAAAAGTGCAAGCGAACCATACAGTTGTAATTGTGCCTATAGCCTACCCTTTTTATCCTGCATTGGAAAAATAGTTCCCGGCTTTGGATATACTGACAGCACAGAGGCTACAGCATCATACAGCAAATCTTATTTTAGGACCGCTCCAGGTCAGAACTGCAAGGAAGTATGAGGTCTGTCACTTTTGCAGGAGGAGAGACGTTGTGTCATCAGCATTCCAGATCATACAATGTTATCTGGAACACCTGTGCCTGCAGGGTTATACCCTGGGTGGCTCACAGCACTGATTAAAATTGTGGCTTCATGATGCTCCTATGAAAGGCTGCAATCAGGAATTGACCGAGCATGGATAGTGAACTAGGAGTGGCTGTCTGCCTCTTGGATGGTGAGGTCAGGTGGGTTTTTGATGTCATAAGCAACTTCCCAGAGCTTGTGACAGAAGGTTATTGAAAGAGTGAAACTTTGGCACCTTTTAAATGGGCCCTATGTGTGCTATTTACTAATTTCTCACACAACGCAGTGCAACAGCCAATAATGCTGTGCTGCACTGCTTGAGAAGGAGAAAGCTGGACAGCACCATATATGCAGAAATATGGCACTTTCATCCTCTCTCCCTAGGACGGGCGCAAAATCACGCTGCCAAGCGCTGTGCACACACCTGTGCACTATAGTGCAAAGGTGTGTGCATGAGTCTAGTGTCGGTTATGTACTGAAAGATGCTGTACAGTGTAGCACACGTGCAAAGTCTGAAAAAAGTAGAAATTAAAGAATTTCTCCTTGATTAGGCCCATTTCAAAAGTGCATTACTTTTTTATGGCAAAACCTGTCTAGTTTGTTTTTAATAGATAGGGTTTTGCATAAAGAAAACATTGCGTGGGAGCACCAACGCATCAGCCATAGAACACCCTCTTGGCACTTGGGGCATATTTATGAGAAGGTGGCGCTTCTCTTGCTTCACCCTTGACCCACCTGACACCATGGTTCCACTGTATTTACAGTACAGCACACTATGGCGGTCATTACCACGACAGCGTCTGAAGCACAGGGAGGCCCATTGATTTTAATGGGTGTGTCATTTTAATGCCTGCCTTGAGCAGGCATTAAAAATAATAGACAAAATGGCGCAGTGAAATCTACTAAATTTCACTGTGCCATTATCAGGCCTCTCTGCGTTGAAATGCCTCCTTTGCATAAATTATCTCTCGTGCTGACACAATGCGGCGGAAAGGCCACCTTAGTGCCACCTTAGAGTCAAACAAATGATGCTATGGCGGTGCTAAGGGCATGTGAATCTGCCCCCAAGTGCTGCAAAGTAACACCAGGCACTGCCTTATAGTACTTTCAAGTGAGTTTCCTGTGCAAAACAGGTTTTGGCTGAAAAGTAAACTGCAAAAAGATGTTGGGGCACATTTACAAGGAATTGGCATAGGGCAGCACCAGATGTTGTTTTTCTGCACTGCTCTATGCCAATTCAAATTGGCAAAAATACACTGTCTTTACAAGATATGGTGCATTTCTGTGCTTTCCCCCTGCTCTGGCACATAACTTGCTGCCTAGCGCCAATGGAGGTACCTTTGCACCATGGTGCAAGGGTGTCTGCGTTGGCAGCAGGATTGTTTTTGTGCATGGAGGGGCACATTCCTGCACAAAAACAATCCAGAGAGGCATTTTCCTCTGCAGCACACATGGAAGAGGAAACAATGAGGAGAAAGAAAGATGCTTCTCCTCGTTGCGCCTCCCCTGGGAAAGCATATAAGGGGGTTATTACAACTTTGGAGGAGGTGTTAATCCGTCCCAGATGTGACGGATATACCACCAGCCGTATTACGAGTTCCATAGGATATAATGGACTCGTAATACGGCTGGTGGTATATCCGTCACTTTACCGTCACTTTTGGGACGGATTAACACCTCCTCCAAAGCTGTAATAACCCCCATAGTTTTGACACATTCCCAGGTTTGCATATTCTTGTGAATCTGGGAATGCGCCACACCCCATTGGCACTGTATGGGAACACCCACTGCAGAGCCCATTGAATGCTTCCCTATACAGTGTAAGGCAACACAGCAACTTGTGCTGCAATGCCTTACACCATATTTATGAGGCCTTGAAAAACCACAGAAAGCGGCTTTGTGTGGCCTTGTAGATATGGGTCTGCACTCTACGCTGCCGGTGTGTCACAAAAGGTGACGTACTGCCGGCGCAGGGGGCTTGTAAATGGCCCTTTGCGTCGATTTGAATCACTTTTGTAACTCAAGTACGGCACAATATAGGAAATATACCCCTTCATGTGCTACACAATCCCTGATTTTATCTTGTCTGCATTCGCAGCTGAGGGTTGGCTGAACTACTGCTACGCACTTTATAGAGGGCAGAATTAATATAATATATATATCTGTGAGGGCTTAAAATACCAGCCGGTCAGAGAGGACGGAACTGAGAGCTGCTCCTTATTCCCTAGGGGTGCGCAGCTAGCTCACGTCTGCTGCATTAATTACCAAGAAAAAGCTCTTGGAGGTGCTCTTCAAGGTGCCTACTTGTCAAATGGAACTCGGAGATCACTGAATGTTTCGTCTGCTGGTGTTCCCCTACACATCGCCGTTTATGCGGCTTCACTGGTGGCCCACTACTGCACTTACAGACCGTGCAGAACTGTTTTTGCCGCTCCGCTTCCAATGACTGATTGTAGCTGGCCTTCTACTCAGCCGAGGACCTGCATTTATCCATCTTCTAAGCGAGCTGAGGGCCTTTTCCTGTTATCAAGCCTCACCGTCTACCAGCCTTTGCAGTCCATTTGTTATAGCACTCATTAATTTATTTCCCCAGTCAAAAACAATAGCTAAGACTCACGGTGAGTGGAGCTTGAGACCTTTATTTCGATTTCCGTCATCATTTACTGTAATTTTTCATTGAAATCTTTTATTTTAACTTCATTCTTATAATTACCTATTGTCCATATTGACTTTGGCCTCTCAATTCCATTACCGCGAGAGCATTGCTCGTTCATCAAAGGGTCCCAACAAGTGCACATAGGCTAAATTAGAACATTGGCGACTAGGGGTGCACTCCTGGGAGAAAACCCACCTAGTACTTATGTCAAGTTGCGTTATTAACCTATGTCTAATGCGTAATGAGCATTCCTTCTCTTTCTTTGAGAAATATGTCCAATTTAATCACTTTATGCTTCGTTTTGGTTATTCATAAGTGGAAAGTTTATTTGTTAAGTGGTGTTGTCCTCTTACAGGTTATCTACTGGGTACTCATTTATAGCGCCTATATTTCTACACATCTCATATTTTTTTTATTTTAAAGCAGCTATGCTGACTTCACGCATTGCGCGCCATGTTGGGAACCGCACAAGTATCTGTTTCTTATCTAATTTCAAACTGCACTCAGGACACCTATCGACAGGCAGAGTGAAGGCTCCTAGGCCCCAGTGGAAATCCATTCATAAATGTACACATGTAACAACTGATCAGGAATCCTCTTAAAAGACCGAATTGTTCGGACAATAGACTGAGTGACAACAAAGACCCACAAATTAAGCAATGACCAACTCTGGATGGACTCCAACTGCAAATGTACTCTATCCCCCTAACCAGATTTTTCAACACAATTACCCACATTATTAAGGCAAACCCTACAAAATCTGAGAGAGTTGTCATAACAAAGTAACTAACTTCCCACATGAATTCTTACACTACTCTACTATTCAAGGGAACTTTGGGGAAGGTGAGGTGCGTTATATTTTGTCATGTGCTAATGTCTTCCATGTTTAAATTCCTACTCAGTGCCCCTCTCAACTGGCTAATCCCACAGCTTCTCTCCAGCTGTAATGGCTGCCTCACCATTGGTTGTAGAAAGGTCACATACTCACCCAGTGACGTAACCAGGAAAGCTTGTTTTCAGGAAGTGCTTCCTATTCTGATCTTTACTGCTGGAGCTCTCTGCTGAAGTTTGCTGGAGAGGACGTATCCAGCAATATGTAGCTTTCCTACTTGCCTCAATTCGCTCTCCTTAGTCCCTTTACCTGGCCTGATGCATGCTTCTAACCTGCCACAATTCCTGCCTATCTACTGATTAGAGAAATGTCACATGGCGCCAGGCATATTTCTATATTACCTTTTGAGAAGGACCCTTTCTATTGCCATATTGGTTGCTTCCTTAGCATTTTTATAGTTCATTAGACATTCTAAGTTCATGAAATGTTACATATGCAAAAGACAAGACTTGTCAGGGTTCCAACACAGTTGATCTTTCTCACCTTTTCTCTAGTATGCACTTGATATTCTCTTCATTCCTCATATCTAGTTTAGCGCTTCTTTACCTCCAGCGCTAAATGTTAAACTGGAGCATAGGTGGCCTATAATGTGTCTGACTCTAGTTTAGCACTACTTGCTTTCCAATATAGTCATTGCCCCTCATGTTTCCCTGTTTTCCACTTAATGTACACACTTGACCTGTATTGCAGCTCCCCTACCGCAACTGGTTTATGTCCTACTGTAATGAAGACCAACCCAGAACGAGATGAGGTGTGTCTTCAGAGAGCCACACATCAAGTACAGAAAAATAGTCTTTAACTGACACATAACTTAGAAGACATGCATAACTAAACAAGCAGGAATACATAGTCATAGGATAAAACATAGTAAAACTTCTGGCAGAAGAATCAACTATCACTATTATAGAATTTGGTAGAACAGTGGAACTTGTAGTTGTATTAGGAATCCATTTCTCTTAGTGATGATCACAAGTGGGTCCAAATCTAGTGGAAGCAGCCTCCTCAAGGTTATTATAATGAGATAATAGAGCCACCTTTGACATCCTACATGTTTTACCAGCACACAACCTTGAAGACCGTTGAGAATGTGGCTAACATATCACCTACATGTAAACTGTGTACTTGTGATTTCCCTGGTGGATTTTCTATTAGTCTGTTTTTTCAGTGGTACATTTTATTTTGCTCTACATTACAAGTCTTTCAATGGAAGTGGCTTCAATGAAACAATCAACCATTCCAGATTCAAACTGGTTTTAGATTTTCTCCCCTTAAGCAATTCAAACAGAATGGACCCAATAGTGTTGTAACATACCAAGGGAAGAGTGGTGATATGCTTTTCAAAATCCAAATTAGAGTTAAAAGCAAGTTGGACCTCCCACTTAAATTTTCCACAAGCCTATCCATGTTGGCGCATGCAGTGCAGTTTATTTACAAACAATTCCTAAATCCTTTAACTGGTATTAAGTTTATATGAGGTGAATTGTACACTATTGCTAGTCCTGGAAAACTATCCCTCTAAAAAAACAACAATAACAATGTATCTGGATTAGAAAACCACTAGAGCTCCACCGTGTGGAAAACTAATCAATTCCGTTAAAAGCATTACCTTTATTAGGAAACTAACTATACATCATATTGACACAACACATCCATAGTAAGCTCCTTCCAAGGAGCAGGTGGCCTACAAATAAGCCACACTGGCAGATGGGGACTTCTTAACAATGTTCTCAGTATAGCTACACTCTTTATTTAGTTTAACTAATAATGTAATCTGGTAATCTTTGAAGGGTCATCAATACCAAGCTGTCATCCTTATTTCATTCTAGTCTCCCCAATATGACCAGAATATGCCAAGGTAACACTTTTATGATGAACAGTGGTGTGAGGTGTAAAACATTCATCCTTCATAGCAATCTCCCCTTTCACACACAACTCTTCCCTTACCTTCCACATGACCTGGAATTCATTCTTGGGTTTTCTTTAGGAACTCATTGCCCTCAGCAGCTTATGGCCATAACCCCTCACTGGTGGCTAGGTTGACTTCATTAACAACATCACCAACTGAAGCTACAACACATTCACCATCCTCTAAAAGATTGTTGTCACCTCCTTTCCTGAAAGACAGCCTTAACAAGCAATTGCCCCTCATATTATCAGAACAAAGAATGTACTGTACTGTGAAGTTATATTCCTATTACTTTGAGAGAATCCTAACTAGGCAAAACAATGCCTTATCTGTGCCATTGCCACTCAAGTGTGAAATCAACTGTTTGTGGTCAGTTATGATACAAAGTGACCTAAAGTGCTCTACATTCCAGACACATGAAAGAGATTCTCTGTCCATAGGAGAATACCTTGTCCCTGTCTGAAGCAAAGCCTCAGATGTGAAGGCACCTGTAAGATCATTTCAATTTTTCTGTAGCGTAAGGACTGTCCTCAAGCCCAAGCGCTGGCATCAACAGTCAAAGTTGACTGAGTAAAGTATGAAAATGGTCCTAACAGGTAAAAGAAATGATGAAATTCTTGATTACCTGAAAGTCTTATCTTGTTCCTTAGCCCAAAGGCATTTCACCTTTTTTTAAGTAAACCGTCAAGTGGCACAGTCAATTTTGAAAAGTGTTTCACGCCACAAATACAATTCACTCATACCCCAAAATTATCTAATTTGTTTGTTATCCTTAGTTTTCACAACACCGTTAATGCCCTTAAGTATATCATCCTTTGGTGAAATTCCTATCTTCAAAATTTTGTGGCTAAATATTCCACCTCATTAAGTAAAATGTTACCTTTAGCAAGTTGAAGTAACAAGCTTTTTTCATGAAAAGATTGTTAAGAATTTGATTGTGCTTCTCAATAGAATCAGCACACATGAGGAATTCATCTTGAAATGCCACCATCCCAGCGATGCCCCAAAACTACTTGCATCAACCCCAAGCCCATCCAAAAGGCATCCTGCTGTATTTGTATGCTCCACCGTGAGCGATAAAGATGGTGATGTGTTGGACCTATCTGTAAATTCAATTTGATGATACACAATCTTTAAGTCCAAGGTGCTAAACATGTTTGCACCTCGTAGCTTGGCAACTAAGTCCTGTATAAGAAGCACAGGGGTACATTTTACAAATGTTTGATTGTTAACCAACCTTAAATCAACATGCAACCCTAAATCTCTATCTTCTTCATAATCAAAACAATAGGGGACACCAGTTCTACAGTGTCTACAGAATCGATCACAGCTGTATCAGACATATCCTGTAACATGTGACATGCAAGATTTTCCGGGCACTTAAGGGCACATTTCTCAGTGTGTGTTTCACTGGTCCTGCATTCTGTTTGAGGATAATGTCATATGTAATCCTAGGAACCTTGGCAAGTTGCCTGCTAAAAATTGCATTGTGCCTCTCCAACTGAAGCTCCAACTTTTCATCTCTCTCTTCCAGACTTGAAGTATGCCTCTGTGGTACATCTACACAAAATTCTTGATTGTCTGCATTAACATTTATTGAAATCCCTTAATGGCCCTCAAGGTGCCAGCTCAACACATTATGCACATCAATCGCAACTTATACTTTTCCAGAAATGTACATGTCCTGAAATGCAATAGTAGAGATAAAATATCCTTTAATGTTATTTTTTTCCCACAACTGCAAACAGTTATGTCATTAGGATATATTTTTTTATCCCTCTAAATGCTCCAAAATAAATATTAAGTAGAGAGCCAAAATCGAATGTGATTTCTGCATATGTTATCAATCTAAATGAGACTATTATCTGACCTGAAATACTTATCATACACACGTAAGATAGCCACACTTGAGTTCCTCATGTTATTCACACACCTCAATTCACGAACACTCTCCACCTTTCACAGATTCTGCTTACTGACTCTAAGTACCATTTTATTTTATTATTCATTTTGTTGCAGTTCATCTTGAACCAGACAAACCCTGCACTCAACATTCATTTTCAAAAACACATTAGCAAAGTGCAACAGTCTTTCACAACTGAGCAATATCTTCCATAAAGTTGGGCACATCTTTGAATAACTTGCATATGCTTTCAAGCCAAGGGAGAACGTCCTGTTTTCCCATAAGTGAAAGTTCTTCTGCCAATATTCTTTCACCCAGATTTGTCCATGTTGGACTTTCCATAGATAACCCTTCTTGTCATTTCTGCCATCTCATTCTCAGTAAACAGATTTACAGCTTTCAAATGATTACGTTATTAAGTTGACCACTCCACAGTCTTAGTTATAGCTTCTATTAACGTCAGATTTCAATGTCTAAGAAGTTGTTCCTGCACCTTCTTGTTTGAGCACCTTAAAAAAAAACTAATCTCTGATATATATGTCAGTTTCAACACCAAAACCGCAAAGGGACCAAGGGTGCCTTGAGTCTATCTAAAGCTTCAGTGAAGCAATCATAGTCAACAGCACACATCCCTTGGGGTGTAGGCTAAGCTAGCCAAACACTCAAAAACTTCTTTAGCTTCATCTCGCAACAAGTTCAGTAATAATTGTCTTTTCTGTCTGGGATCAAATGCATTGACACCAATAACCAACATGTAGTTATTAAATTAGCTGAGCCACTCTCATATGGGGTTGCCTAGGCTCAAACATAAATAGAGGGAACTATCCACAATACAAGGTTGTTCTGATGTAGGCTCTTCAACAAAAGAGAAACATTATCACAAGGAAATACAAAGGGTGCTCATTACACTCAGCAATGAGGACTACATTTTGGTCTTCACATCACAGTTATAACCCCCCAGTGATCATTCATAATAAAAAGCACAATACGGTCTCCAAGAAAAATGATTTACAGACAACATTGCAAGCAGATTTGATGTTCTGATGTTTGAGGATCCCATTTCCACTACCCTATATATTTTCTGTTGTTTAATAAAAAACAAAAAATAACAAAAATAACTAAAGTAGACTCAAATTTAAGAAATCTTGTCAAAGGCTCAACCTTACAAAGTGTCTGACACATGACATGATGATGTCTTGTCATCACATAAGCCTTGTTGTCTAACTCATCTGGCAATGGTATTGGTATGTTGATATGTAATGACAAGATCCTTCTTGCCTGGCAATGACTTAGTTATGTGCATTTGTAGTGGCAAACTCCCTCAACACAAAAGATCTTTCTGTTACTTTGGTGTCAGACCTGCCTGATGATGATGTTATAAGTAGGTGTGTGAGTTTCTCCTTGCGCTTGTCAGCGATTCCTCAAAAAAGCAAGAATTTCAGTGTACATCCAGGGATTCAAGACATTTGTACTTGCTGTACCCTTGGACAAGGGCACACAACTACAATAGGTTTGTCACTATGTTGAGAGGAATGCCAGGCATGGATCAGTATGGCAGCAATAGCAACACAGATCCAACAACAGTGAGGAGCAGTATGTCTGGCTCAGCTCTTACATGCTTTTTGAATAAAACTAAACATAATTCATTTCTGTCCTAGCCAATGCAGTTTACAGTGACGAAGTGGAGAAGGTGGCTTACTTTCCCCTGGGTGGTGCTCCAGCATAAAGGAATGATGGCAGTGGGCTCATAGAAAATCATCACCAAATGTGAAGAATGAGGGCGTTTGAGTCCTTATTGTAGAGCTTACGCATCACTTGTGAATTACAATAAAAGTAGGCAGTAACTGACACAGAAAATAGAACACATGAAGAAATAAACAAGCAGGAATACACAGTCGTAGCAAGAACATAGCAATAGGTCAAGGTCACTACTTACATAAAGATACAATACATCCAGCTACAAATACCACAGATGTAGTGAAGACAGCTGCAGACCGGCCTTGCACTCAGACATGCTGTAAAAGAGACATGAGGCACACGATACACTGTCTAAGAGTGAGCCCTGAGGATCCACTTTATTTATCCCTTTGGCCGCGCCCAGCCATCAGGGTGCATGCGACGGCCTGAACCCAACGTAGCGGTCCGATCGCTCCTACAACTCTCACCTCTCTACAATCACATCTTTGGCCTCTGCTCAAGACTAGACTCTTAAATGCAGGAGAGCACCACTTTCTGCCAGTGTGCCCCTCAGCTTGAAGACCACTGCACCAGTAACTACTTGCTTTTAGGCTTATTTGCAATTTTGGAATGCACAACTTGTACTTCAAACTTTCTCTGGGATGCACTTTGAGAGGGGAGTGTTTGTTTGTCCTTGCTTGTACTTTAACCCCTTCGCTGCCAGGCCTTTTTTTGCCTAATTGGGGCAGTTCGCGCTTAGGCCCTCATAACTTTTTGTCCACATAAGCTAACCAAGCCAAATTTGCGTCCTTTTTTTCCAACATCCTAGGGATTCTAGAGGTACCCAGACTTTGTGGGTTCCCCTGAAGGAGGGCAAGAAATTTGCCAAAATACAGTGAAAATTTCGTTTTTTCCCCTGAAAATGGCATCAACAAAGGGTTTGTGGTGCTAAACTCAGCAGCTTCCCAGCTTTCAGGAACAGGCAGACTTGAATCAGAAAACCCAATTTTTCAACACAATTGTGGCATTTTACTGGGACATACCCCATTTTTGCAATTTTTTGTGCTTTCAGCCTCCTTCCAGCCAGTGACAGAAATGGGCATGAAACCAATGCTGGATCCCAGACACCTAAACATTTCTGAAAAGTAGACAAAATTCTGAATTCAGCAAGGGGTCATTTGTGTAGATCCTACAAGGGTTTCCTACAGAAAATAACAGCTGAAAAAGAAAAATATTGAAATTGAGGTGAAAAAAACATCAATTTTTCTCTACGTTTTACTCTGTAACTTTTCCCTGCAATGTCAGATTATCGAAAGCAATATACCGTTACGTCTGCTGGACTCCTCTGGTTGTGGGGATATATAGGGCTTGTAGGGTCATCAAGAACCCGAGGAACACAGAGCCAATAAATGAGCGGCACCCTGCAGTGCGTTTTCATTCTATACCGGGTATACAGCAATTCATTTGCTGAAATATAAAGAGTAAAAAATTGCTATCAAGAAAACCTTTGTATTTCCAAAAAGGGCACAAGATAAGGTGTTGAGGAGCAGTGGTTATTTGCACATCTCTGAATTCCGGGGTGACCATACTAGCATGTGAATTACAGGGCATTTCTCAAATAGATGTCTTTTTTACACACTCTCCTATATTTGGAAGGAAAAAATGTAGAGAAAGACAAGGGGCAATAGCACTTGTTTTGCTAATCTATGTTCCCCCAAGTCTCCCGATAAAAATTATACCTCACTTGTGTGGGTAGGCCTAGCGCCCGCGACAGGAAACGCCCCAAAACGCAACGTGGACACATCCCATTTTTTTTAAAGAAAACAGAGGTGTTTTTTGCAAAGTGCCTACGTGTAGATTTTGGCCTCTAGCTCAGCTGGCTCCTAGGGAAACCTACCAAACCTGTGCATTTCTGAAAACTAGAGACCTAGGGGAATCCAAGATGGGGTGACTTGTGGGGCTCGGACCAGGTTCTGTTACCCAGAATCCTTTGCAAACCTCAAGATTTGGCTAAAAAAACACATGTTCCTCACATTTCTGTGGCAGAAAGTTCTGGAATCTGAGAGGAGCCACAAATGTCCTTCCACCCAGCGTTCCCCCAAGTCTCCCGATAAAAATGATACCTCACTTGTGTGGGTAGGCCTAGCGCCCGCGACAGGAAACACCCCAAAGCGCAACGTGGACACATCCAATTTTTCGAAAGAAAACAGAGGTGTTTTTTGCAAAGTGCCTACCTGTAGATTTTGGCCTCTAGCTCAGCCGGCACCTAGGGAAACCTACCAAACCTGTGCATTTCTGAAAACTAGAGACCTAGGGGAATCCAAGATGGGGTGACTTGCGGGGCTCGGACCAGGTTCTGTTACCCAGAATCCTTTGCAAACCTCAAGATTTGGCTAAAAAAACACATGTTCCTCACATTTCTGTGGCAGAAAGTTCTGGAATCTGAGAGGAGCCACAAATTTCCTTCCACCCAGCGTTCCCCCAAGTCTCCCGATAAAAATGATACCTCACTTGTGTGGGTAGGCCTAGCGCCCGCGACAGGAAACGCCCCAAAGGGCAACATGTACACATCCAAATTTTTTAAAGAAAACAGAGGTGTTTTTTGCAAAGTGCCTACCTGTAGGTTTTGGCCTCTAGCTCAGCCGGCACCTAGGGAAACCTACCAAACCTGTGCATTTCTGAAAACTAGAGACATTGGGGAATCCAAGGAGGGTTGACTTGCGGGGCTCGGACCAGGTTCTGTTACCCAGAATCCTTTGCAAACCTCAAAATTTGGCTAAAAAACACATGTTCCTCACATTTCTGTGGCAGAGAGTTCTGGAATCTGAGAGGAGCCACAAATTTCCTTCCACCCAGCGTTCCCCCAAGTCTCCTGATAAAAATGATACCTCACTTGTGTGGGTAGGCCTAGCGCCCGCGACAGGAAACGCCCCAAAACGCAACGTGGACACATCCCATTTTTTTGAAAGAAAACAGAGGTGTTTTTTGCAAAGTGCCTACCTGTAGATTTTGGCCTCTAGCTCAGCCGGCACCTAGGGAAATCTACCAAACCTGTGCATTTCTGAAAACTAGAGACCTAGGGGAATCCAAGATGGGGTGACTTGCGGGGCTCGGACCAGGTTCTGTTACCCAGAATCCTTTGCAAACCTCAAGATTTGGCTAAAAAAACACATGTTCCTCACATTTCTGTGGCAGAAAGTTCTGGAATCTGAGAGGAGCCACAAATTTCCTTCCACCCAGCGTTCCCCCAAGTCTCCCGATAAAAATGATACCTCACTTGTGTGGGTAGGCCTAGCGCCCGCGACAGGAAACGCCCCAAAGCGCAACATGTACACATCCAAATTTTTGAAAGAAAACAGAGGTGTTTTTTGCGAAGTGCCTACCTGTAGATTTTGGCCTCTAGCTCAGCCGGCACCTAGGGAAACCTACCAAACCTGTGCATTTCTGAAAACTAAAGACCTAGGGGAATCCAAGATGGGGTGACTTGCGGGGCTCGGACCAGGTTCTTTTACCCAGAATCCTTTGCAAACCTCAAAATTTGGCTAAAAAAACACATGTTCCTCACATTTCTGTGGCAGAAAGTTCTGGAATCTGAGAGGAGCCACAAATTTCCTTCCACCCAGCGTTCCCTAAAGTCTCCCGATAAAAATGATACCTCACTTGTGTGGGTAGGCCTAGCGCCCGTGACAGGAAATGCCCCAAAACGCAACGTGGACACATCCCATTTTTTTGAAAGAAAACAGAGGTGTTTTTTGCAAAGTGCCTACCTGTAGATTTTGGCCTCTAGCTCAGCCGGCACCTAGGGAAACCTACCAAACCTGTGCATTTCTGAAAACTAGAGACCTAGGGGAATCCAAGATGGGGTGACTTCCGGGGCTCGGACCAGGTTCTGTTACCCAGAATCCTTTGCAAACCTCAAGATTTGGCTAAAAAAACACATGTTCCTCACATTTCTGTGGCAGAAAGTTCTGGAATCTGAGAGGAGCCACAAATTTCCTTCCACCCAGCGTTCCCCCAAGTCTCCCGATAAAAATGATACCTAACTTGTGTGGGTATGCCTAGCGCCCGCGACAGGAAACGCCCCAAAGCGCAACATGGACACATCCAAATTTTTCAAAGAAAACAGAGGTGTTTTTTGCAAAGTGCCTACCTGTAGATTTTGGCCTCTAGCTCAGCCGGCACCTAGGGAAACCTACCAAACCTGTGCATTTCTGAAAACTAGAGACCTAGGGGAATCCAAGGAGGGTTGACTTGCGGGGCTCGGACCAGGTTCTGTTACCCAGAATCCTTTGCAAACCTCAAAATTTGGCTAAAAAAACACATGTTCCTCACATTTCTGTGGCAGAAAGTTCTGGAATCTGAGAGGAGCCACAAGTTTCCTTTCACCCAGCATTCCCCCAAGTCTCCCGATAAAAATGATACCTCACTTGTGTGGGTAGGCCTAGCGCCCGCGACAGGAAACGCCCCAAAGCGCAACGTGGACACATCCAAATTTTTGAAAGAAAACAGAGGTGTTTTTTGCGAAGTGCCTACCTGTAGATTTCGGCCTCTAGCTCAGCCGGCACCTAGGGAAACCTAACAAACCTGTGCATTTCTGAAAACTAGAGACCTAGGGGAATCCAAGGAGGGGTGACTTGCGGGGCTCGGACCAGGTTCTGTTACCCAGAATCCTTTGCAAACCTCAAAATTTGGCTAAAAAACACATGTTCCTCACATTTCTGTGGCAGAAAGTTCTGGAATCTGAGAGGAGCCACAAATTTCCTTCCACCCAGCGTTCCCCCAAGTCTCCCGATAAACATTATACCTCACTTGTGTGGGTAGGCCTAGCGCCCGCGACAGGAAACACCCCAAAGCGCAACGTGGACACATCCAATTTTTCGAAAGACAACAGAGGTGTTTTTTGCGAAGTGCCTACCTGTAGATTTTGACCTCTAGCTCAGCCGGCACCTAGGGAAACCTACCAAACCTGTGCATTTCTGAAAACTAGAGACCTAGGGGAATCCAAGATGGGGTGACTTGCGGGGCTCGGACCAGGTTCTGTTACCCAGAATCCTTTGCAAACCTCAAGATTTGGCTAAAAAAACACATGTTCCTCACATTTTTGTGGCAGAAAGTTCTGGAATCTGAGAGGAGCCACAAATTTCCTTCCACCCAGCGTTCCCCCAAGTCTCCCGATAAAAATGATACCTCACTTGTGTGGGTAGGCCTAGCGCCCGCGACAGGAAACGCCCCAAAGCGCAACATGTACACATCCAAATTTTTGAAAGAAAACAGAGGTGTTTTTTGCGAAGTGCCTACCTGTAGGTTTTGGCCTCTAGCTCAGCCGGCACCTAGAGAAACCTACCAAACCTGTGCATTTCTGAAAACTAGAGACATTGGGGAATCCAAGGAGGGTTGACTTGCGGGGCTCGTACCAGGTTCTGTTACCCAGAATCCTTTGCAAACCTCAAAATTTGGCTAAAAAACACATGTTCCTCACATTTCTGTGGCAGAGAGTTCTGGAATCTGAGAGGAGCCACAAATTTCCTTCCACCCAGCGTTCCCCCAAGTCTCCCGATAAAAATGATACCTCACTTGTGTGGGTAGGCCTAGCGCCCGCGACAGGAAACGCCCCAAAGCGCAACGTGGACACATCCAAATTTTTGAAAGAAAACAGAGGTGTTTTTTGCGAAGTGCCTACCTGTAGATTTTGGCCTCTAGCTCAGCCGGCACCTAGGGAAACCTACCAAACCTGTGCATTTCTGAAAACTAGAGACCTAGGGGAATCCAAGATGGGGTGACTTGCGGGGCTCGGACCAGGTTCTGTTACCCAGAATCCTTTGCAAACCTCAAGATTTGGCTAAAAAAACACATGTTCCTCACATTTCTGTGGCAGAAAGTTCTGGAATCTGAGAGGAGCCACAAATTTCCTTCCACCCAGCGTTCCCCCAAGTCTCCCGATAAAAATGATACCTAACTTGTGTGGGTATGCCTAGCGCCCGCGACAGGAAACGCCCCAAAGCGCAACATGGACACATCCAAATTTTTCAAAGAAAACAGAGGTGTTTTTTGCAAAGTGCCTACCTGTAGATTTTGGCCTCTAGCTCAGCCGGCACCTAGGGAAACCTACCAAACCTGTGCATTTCTGAAAACTAGAGACCTAGGGGAATCCAAGGAGGGTTGACTTGCGGGGCTCGGACCAGGTTCTGTTACCCAGAATCCTTTGCAAACCTCAAAATTTGGCTAAAAAAACACATGTTCCTCACATTTCTGTGGCAGAAAGTTCTGGAATCTGAGAGGAGCCACAAGTTTCCTTTCACCCAGCATTCCCCCAAGTCTCCCGATAAAAATGATACCTCACTTGTGTGGGTAGGCCTAGCGCCCGCGACAGGAAACGCCCCAAAGCGCAACGTGGACACATCCAAATTTTTGAAAGAAAACAGAGGTGTTTTTTGCGAAGTGCCTACCTGTAGATTTCGGCCTCTAGCTCAGCCGGCACCTAGGGAAACCTACCAAACCTGTGCATTTCTGAAAACTAGAGACCTAGGGGAATCCAAGGAGGGGTGACTTGCGGGGCTCGGACCAGGTTCTGTTACCCAGAATCCTTTGCAAACCTCAAGATTTGGCTAAAAAAACACATGTTCCTCACATTTCTGTGGCAGAAAGTTCTGGAATCTGAGAGGAGCCACAAATTTCCTTCCACCCAGCGTTCCCCCAAGTCTCCCGATAAAAATGATACCTAACTTGTGTGGGTATGCCTAGCGCCCGCGACAGGAAACGCCCCAAAGCGCAACATGGACACATCCAAATTTTTCAAAGAAAACAGAGGTGTTTTTTGCAAAGTGCCTACCTGTAGATTTTGGCCTCTAGCTCAGCCGGCACCTAGGGAAACCTACCAAACCTGTGCATTTCTGAAAACTAGAGACCTAGGGGAATCCAAGGAGGGTTGACTTGCGGGGCTCGGACCAGGTTCTGTTACCCAGAATCCTTTGCAAACCTCAAAATTTGGCTAAAAAAACACATGTTCCTCACATTTCTGTGGCAGAAAGTTCTGGAATCTGAGAGGAGCCACAAGTTTCCTTTCACCCAGCATTCCCCCAAGTCTCCCGATAAAAATGATACCTCACTTGTGTGGGTAGGCCTAGCGCCCGCGACAGGAAACGCCCCAAAGCGCAACGTGGACACATCCAAATTTTTGAAAGAAAACAGAGGTGTTTTTTGCGAGGTGCCTACCTGTAGATTTCGGCCTCTAGCTCAGCCGGCACCTAGGGAAACCTACCAAACCTGTGCATTTCTGAAAACTAGAGACCTAGGGGAATCCAAGGAGGGGTGACTTGCGGGGCTCGGACCAGGTTCTGTTACCCAGAATCCTTTGCAAACCTCAAAATTTGGCTAAAAAACACATGTTCCTCACATTTCTGTGGCAGAAAGTTCTGGAATCTGAGAGGAGCCACAAATTTCCTTCCACCCAGCGTTCCCCCAAGTCTCCCGATAAACATTATACCTCACTTGTGTGGGTAGGCCTAGCGCCCGCGACAGGAAACACCCCAAAGCGCAACGTGGACACATCCAATTTTTCGAAAGACAACAGAGGTGTTTTTTGCGAAGTGCCTACCTGTAGATTTTGACCTCTAGCTCAGCCGGCACCTAGGGAAACCTACCAAACCTGTGCATTTCTGAAAACTAGAGACCTAGGGGAATCCAAGATGGGGTGACTTGCGGGGCTCGGACCAGGTTCTGTTACCCAGAATCCTTTGCAAACCTCAAGATTTGGCTAAAAAAACACATGTTCCTCACATTTTTGTGGCAGAAAGTTCTGGAATCTGAGAGGAGCCACAAATTTCCTTCCACCCAGCGTTCCCCCAAGTCTCCCGATAAAAATGATACCTCACTTGTGTGGGTAGGCCTAGCGCCCGCGACAGGAAACGCCCCAAAGCGCAACATGTACACATCCAAATTTTTGAAAGAAAACAGAGGTGTTTTTTGCGAAGTGCCTACCTGTAGGTTTTGGCCTCTAGCTCAGCCGGCACCTAGAGAAACCTACCAAACCTGTGCATTTCTGAAAACTAGAGACATTGGGGAATCCAAGGAGGGTTGACTTGCGGGGCTCGTACCAGGTTCTGTTACCCAGAATCCTTTGCAAACCTCAAAATTTGGCTAAAAAACACATGTTCCTCACATTTCTGTGGCAGAGAGTTCTGGAATCTGAGAGGAGCCACAAATTTCCTTCCACCCAGCGTTCCCCCAAGTCTCCCGATAAAAATGATACCTCACTTGTGTGGGTAGGCCTAGCGCCCGCGACAGGAAACGCCCCAAAGCGCAACGTGGACACATCCAAATTTTTGAAAGAAAACAGAGGTGTTTTTTGCGAGGTGCCTACCTGTAGATTTCGGCCTCTAGCTCAGCCGGCACCTAGGGAAACCTACCAAACCTGTGCATTTCTGAAAACTAGAGACCTAGGGGAATCCAAGGAGGGGTGACTTGCGGGGCTCGGACCAGGTTCTGTTACCCAGAATCCTTTGCAAACCTCAAAATTTGGCTAAAAAACACATGTTCCTCACATTTCTGTGGCAGAAAGTTCTGGAATCTGAGAGGAGCCACAAATTTCCTTCCACCCAGCGTTCCCCCAAGTCTCCCGATAAACATTATACCTCACTTGTGTGGGTAGGCCTAGCGCCCGCGACAGGAAACACCCCAAAGCGCAACGTGGACACATCCAATTTTTCGAAAGACAACAGAGGTGTTTTTTGCGAAGTGCCTACCTGTAGATTTTGACCTCTAGCTCAGCCGGCACCTAGGGAAACCTACCAAACCTGTGCATTTCTGAAAACTAGAGACCTAGGGGAATCCAAGATGGGGTGACTTGCGGGGCTCGGACCAGGTTCTGTTACCCAGAATCCTTTGCAAACCTCAAGATTTGGCTAAAAAAACACATGTTCCTCACATTTCTGTGGCAGAAAGTTCTGGAATCTGAGAGGAGCCACAAATTTCCTTCCACCCAGCGTTCCCCCAAGTCTCCCGATAAAAATGATACCTCACTTGTGTGGGTAGGCCTAGCGCCCGCGACAGGAAACGCCCCAAAGCGCAACATGTACACATCCAAATTTTTGAAAGAAAACAGAGGTGTTTTTTGCGAAGTGCCTACCTGTAGGTTTTGGCCTCTAGCTCAGCCGGCACCTAGAGAAACCTACCAAACCTGTGCATTTCTGAAAACTAGAGACATTGGGGAATCCAAGGAGGGTTGACTTGCGGGGCTCGTACCAGGTTCTGTTACCCAGAATCCTTTGCAAACCTCAAAATTTGGCTAAAAAACACATGTTCCTCACATTTCTGTGGCAGAGAGTTCTGGAATCTGAGAGGAGCCACAAATTTCCTTCCACCCAGCGTTCCCCCAAGTCTCCCGATAAAAATGATACCTCACTTGTGTGGGTAGGCCTAGCGCCCGCGACAGGAAACGCCCCAAAGCGCAACGTGGACACATCCAAATTTTTGAAAGAAAACAGAGGTGTTTTTTGCGAAGTGCCTACCTGTAGATTTTGGCCTCTAGCTCAGCCGGCACCTAGGGAAACCTACCAAACCTGTGCATTTCTGAAAACTAGAGACCTAGGGGAATCCAAGATGGGGTGACTTGCGGGGCTCGGACCAGGTTCTGTTACCCAGAATCCTTTGCAAACCTCAAGATTTGGCTAAAAAAACACATGTTCCTCACATTTCTGTGGCAGAAAGTTCTGGAATCTGAGAGGAGCCACAAATTTCCTTCCACCCAGCGTTCCCCCAAGTCTCCCGATAAAAATGATACCTCACTTGTGTGGGTAGGCCTAGCGCCCGTGACAGGAAACGCCCCAAAGCACAACGTGGACACATCCACATTTTTGAAAGAAAACAGAGGTGTTTCTTGCGTAGTGCCTACCTGTAGATTTTGGCCTCTAGCTCAGCCGGCACCTAGGGAAACCTACCAAACCTGTGCATTTCTGAAAACTAGAGACCTAGGGGAATCGAAGGAGGGTTGACTTGCGGGGCTCGGACCAGGTTCTGTTACCCAGAATCCTTTGCAAACCTCAAAATTTGGCTAAAAAAACACATGTTCCTCACATTTCTGTGGCAGAAAGTTCTGGAATCTGAGAGGAGCCACAAATTTCCTTCCACCCAGCGTTCCCCCAAGTCTCCCGATAAAAATGATACCTCACTTGTGTGGGTAGGCCTAGCGCCCGCGACAGGAAACGCCCCAAAACGCAACGTGGACACATCCCATTTTTTTGAAAGAAAACAGAGGTGTTTTTTGCAAAGTGCCTACCTGTAGATTTTGGCCTCTAGCTCAGCCGGCACCTAGGGAAACCTACCAAACCTGTGCATTTCTGAAAACTAGAGACCTAGGGGAATCCAAGGAGGGTTGACTTGTGGGGCTCGGACCAGGTTCTGTTACCCAGAATCCTTTGCAAACCTCAAAATTTGGCTAAAAAAACACATGTTCCTCACATTTCTGTGGCAGAAAGTTCTGGAATCTGAGAGGAGCCACAAGTTTCCTTCCACCCAGCATTCCCCCAAGTCTCCCGATAAAAATGATACCTCACTTGTGTGGGTAGGCCTAGCGCCCGCGACAGGAAACGCCCCAAAGCGCAACGTGGACACATCCAAATTTTTGAAAGAAAACAGAGGTGTTTTTTGCGAAGTGCCTACCTGTAGATTTTGACCTCTAGCTCAGCCGGCACCTAGGGAAACCTACCAAACCTGTGCATTTCTGAAAAATAGAGCCCTAGGGGAATCCAAGATGGGGTGACTTGCGGGGCTCGGACCAGGTTCTGTTACCCAGAATCCTTTGCAAACCTCAAGATTTGGCTAAAAAAACACATGTTCCTCACATTTCTGTGGCAGAAAGTTCTGGAATCTGAGAGGAGCCACAAATTTCCTTCCACCCAGCGTTCCCCCAAGTCTCCCGATAAAAATGATACCTCACTTGTGTGGGTAGGCCTAGCGCCCGCGACAGGAAACGCCCCAAAGCGCAACATGTACACATCCAAATTTTTGAAAGAAAACAGAGGTGTTTTTTGCGAAGTGCCTACCTGTAGGTTTTGGCCTCTAGCTCAGCCGGCACCTAGAGAAACCTACCAAACCTGTGCATTTCTGAAAACTAGAGACATTGGGGAATCCAAGGAGGGTTGACTTGCGGGGCTCGGACCAGGTTCTGTTACCCAGAATCCTTTGCAAACCTCAAAATTTGGCTAAAAAACACATGTTCCTCACATTTCTGTGGCAGAGAGTTCTGGAATCTGAGAGGAGCCACAAATTTCCTTCCACCCAGCGTTCCCCCAAGTCTCCCGATAAAAATGATACCTCACTTGTGTGGGTAGGCCTAGCGCCCGCGACAGGAAACGCCCCAAAGCGCAACGTGGACACATCCAAATTTTTGAAAGAAAACAGAGGTGTTTTTTGCGAAGTGCCTACCTGTAGATTTTGGCCTCTAGCTCAGCCGGCACCTAGGGAAACCTACCAAACCTGTGCATTTCTGAAAACTAGAGACCTAGGGGAATCCAAGATGGGGTGACTTGCGGGGCTCGGACCAGGTTCTGTTACCCAGAATCCTTTGCAAACCTCAAGATTTGGCTAAAAAAACACATGTTCCTCACATTTCTGTGGCAGAAAGTTCTGGAATCTGAGAGGAGCCACAAATTTCCTTCCACCCAGCGTTCCCCCAAGTCTCCCGATAAAAATGATACCTCACTTGTGTGGGTAGGCCTAGCGCCCGTGACAGGAAACGCCCCAAAGCACAACGTGGACACATCCAAATTTTTGAAAGAAAACAGAGGTGTTTTTTGCGAAGTGCCTACCTGTAGATTTTGGCCTCTAGCTCAGCCGGCACCTAGGGAAACCTACCAAACCTGTGCATTTCTGAAAACTAGAGACCTAGGGGAATCGAAGGAGGGTTGACTTGCGGGGCTCGGACCAGGTTCTGTTACCCAGAATCCTTTGCAAACCTCAAAATTTGGCTAAAAAAACACATGTTCCTCACATTTCTGTGGCAGAAAGTTCTGGAATCTGAGAGGAGCCACAAATTTCCTTCCACCCAGCGTTCCCCCAAGTCTCCCGATAAAAATGATACCTCACTTGTGTGGGTAGGCCTAGCGCCCGCGACAGGAAACGCCCCAAAACGCAACGTGGACACATCCCATTTTTTTTAAAGAAAACAGAGGTGTTTTTTTGCAAAGTGCCTACCTGTAGATTTTGGCCTCTAGCTCAGCCGGCACCTAGGGAAACCTACCAAACCTGTGCATTTCTGAAAAATAGAGCCCTAGGGGAATTCAAGATGGGGTGACTTGCGGGGCTCGGACCAGGTTCTGTTACCCAGAATCCTTTGCAAACCTCAAGATTTGGCTAAAAAAACACATGTTCCTCACATTTCTGTGGCAGAAAGTTCTGGAATCTGAGAGGAGCCACAAATTTCCTTCCACCCAGCGTTCCCCCAAGTCTCCCGATAAAAATGATACCTCACTTGTGTGGGTAGGCCTAGCGCCCGCGACAGGAAACGCCCCAAAGCGCAACATGTACACATCCAAATTTTTGAAAGAAAACAGAGGTGTTTTTTGCGAAGTGCCTACCTGTAGGTTTTGGCCTCTAGCTCAGCCGGCACCTAGAGAAACCTACCAAACCTGTGCATTTCTGAAAACTAGAGACATTGGGGAATCCAAGGAGGGTTGACTTGCGGGGCTCGGACCAGGTTCTGTTACCCAGAATCCTTTGCAAACCTCAAAATTTGGCTAAAAAACACATGTTCCTCACATTTCTGTGGCAGAGAGTTCTGGAATCTGAGAGGAGCCACAAATTTCCTTCCACCCAGCGTTCCCCCAAGTCTCCCGATAAAAATGATACCTCACTTGTGTGGGTAGGCCTAGCGCCCGCGACAGAAAACGCCCCAAAGCGCAACGTGGACACATCCAAATTTTTGAAAGAAAACAGAGGTGTTTTTTGCGAAGTGCCTACCTGTAGATTTTGGCCTCTAGCTCAGCCGGCACCTAGGGAAACCTACCAAACCTGTGCATTTCTGAAAACTAGAGACCTAGGGGAATCCAAGATGGGGTGACTTGCGGGGCTCGGACCAGGTTCTGTTACCCAGAATCCTTTGCAAACCTCAAGATTTGGCTAAAAAAACACATGTTCCTCACATTTCTGTGGCAGAAAGTTCTGGAATCTGAGAGGAGCCACAAATTTCCTTCCACCCAGCGTTCCCCCAAGTCTCCTGATAAAAATGATACCTCACTTGTGTGGGTAGGCCTAGCGCCCGTGACAGGAAACGCCCCAAAGCACAACGTGGACACATCCAAATTTTTGAAAGAAAACAGAGGTGTTTTTTGCGAAGTGCCTACCTGTAGATTTTGGCCTCTAGCTCAGCCGGCACCTAGGGAAACCTACCAAACCTGTGCATTTCTGAAAACTAGAGACCTAGGGGAATCCAAGATGGGGTGACTTGCGGGGCTCGGACCAGGTTCTGTTACCCAGAATCCTTTGCAAACCTCAAGATTTGGCTAAAAAAACACATGTTCCTCACATTTCTGTGGCAGAAAGTTCTGGAATCTGAGAGGAGCCACAAATTTCCTTCCACCCAGCGTTCCCCCAAGTCTCCCGATAAACATTATACCTCACTTGTGTGGGTAGGCCTAGCGCCCGCGACAGGAAACACCCCAAAGCGCAACGTGGACACATCCAATTTTTCGAAAGACAACAGAGGTGTTTTTTGCGAAGTGCCTACCTGTAGATTTTGACCTCTAGCTCAGCCGGCACCTAGGGAAACCTACCAAACCTGTGCATTTCTGAAAACTAGAGACCTAGGGGAATCCAAGATGGGGTGACTTGCGGGGCTCGGACCAGGTTCTGTTACCCAGAATCCTTTGCAAACCTCAAGATTTGGCTAAAAAAACACATGTTCCTCACATTTCTGTGGCAGAAAGTTCTGGAATCTGAGAGGAGCCACAAATTTCCTTCCACCCAGCGTTCCCCCAAGTCTCCCGATAAAAATGATACCTCACTTGTGTGGGTAGGCCTAGCGCCCGCGACAGGAAACGCCCCAAAGCGCAACATGTACACATCCAAATTTTTGAAAGAAAACAGAGGTGTTTTTTGCGAAGTGCCTACCTGTAGGTTTTGGCCTCTAGCTCAGCCGGCACCTAGAGAAACCTACCAAACCTGTGCATTTCTGAAAACTAGAGACATTGGGGAATCCAAGGAGGGTTGACTTGCGGGGCTCGGACCAGGTTCTGTTACCCAGAATCCTTTGCAAACCTCAAAATTTGGCTAAAAAACACATGTTCCTCACATTTCTGTGGCAGAGAGTTCTGGAATCTGAGAGGAGCCACAAATTTCCTTCCACCCAGCGTTCCCCCAAGTCTCCCGATAAAAATGATACCTCACTTGTGTGGGTAGGCCTAGCGCCCGCGACAGGAAACGCCCCAAAGCGCAACGTGGACACATCCAAATTTTTGAAAGAAAACAGAGGTGTTTTTTGCGAAGTGCCTACCTGTAGATTTTGGCCTCTAGCTCAGCCGGCACCTAGGGAAACCTACCAAACCTGTGCATTTCTGAAAACTAGAGACCTAGGGGAATCTAAGATGGGGTGACTTGCGGGGCTCGGACCAGGTTCTGTTACCCAGAATCCTTTGCAAACCTCAAGATGTGGCTAAAAAAACACATGTTCCTCACATTTCTGTGGCAGAAAGTTCTGGAATCTGAGAGGAGCCACAAATTTCCTTCCACCCAGCGTTCCCCCAAGTCTCCCGATAAAAATGATACCTTACTTGTGTGGGTAGGCCTAGCGCCCATGACAGGAAACGCCCCAAAGCGCAACGTGGACACATCCAAATTTTTGAAAGAAAACAGAGGTGTTTTTTGCGAAGTGCCTACCTGTAGATTTTGGCCTCTAGCTCAGCCGGCACCTAGGGAAACCTACCAAACCTGTGCATTTCTGAAAACTAGAGACCGAGGGGAATCGAAGGAGGGTTGACTTGCCGGGCTCGGACCAGGTTCTGTTACCCAGAATCCTTTGCAAACCTCAAAATTTGGCTAAAAAAACACATGTTCCTCACATTTCTGTGGCAGAAAGTTCTGGAATCTGAGAGGAGCCACAAATTTCCTTCCACCCAGCGTTCCCCCAAGTCTCCCGATAAAAATGATACCTCACTTGTGTGGGTAGGCCTAGCGCCCGCGACAGGAAACGCCCCAAAGCGCAACGTGGACACATCCAAATTTTTCAAAGAAAACAGAGGTGTTTTTTGCAAAGTGCCTACCTGTAGATTTTGGCCTCTAGCTCAGCCGGCACCTAGGGAAACCTACCAAACTGGTGCATTTCTGAAAACTAGAGACCTAGGGGAATCCAAGGAGGGTTGACTTGCGGGGCTCGGACCAGATTCTGTTACCCAGAATCCTTTGCAAACCTAAAAATTTGGCTAAAAAACACATGTTCCTCACATTTCTGTGGCAGAGAGTTCTGGAATCTGAGAGGAGCCACAAATTTCCTTCCACCCAGCGTTTCCCCAAGTCTCCCGATAAAAATGATACCTTACTTGTGTGGGTAGGCCTAGCGCCCATGACAGGAAACGCCCCAAAGCGCAACGTGGACACATCCAAATTTTTGAAAGAAAACAGAGGTGTTTTTTGCGAAGTGCCTACCTGTAGATTTTGGCCTCTAGCTCAGCCGGCACCTAGGGAAACCTACCAAACCTGTGCATTTCTGAAAACTAGAGACCGAGGGGAATCGAAGGAGGGTTGACTTGCGGGGCTCGGACCAGGTTCTGTTACCCAGAATCCTTTGCAAACCTCAAAATTTGGCTAAAAAAACACATGTTCCTCACATTTCTGTGGCAGAAAGTTCTGGAATCTGGGAGGAGCCACAAATTTCCTTCCACCCAGCGTTCCCCCAAGTCTCCCGATAAAAATGATACCTCACTTGTGTGGGTAGGCCTAGCGCCCGCGACAGGAAACGCCCCAAAGCGCAACGTGGACACATCCAAATTTTTCAAAGAAAACAGAGGTGTTTTTTGCAAAGTGCCTACCTGTAGATTTTGGCCTCTAGCTCAGCCGGCACCTAGGGAAACCTACCAAACTGGTGCATTTCTGAAAACTAGAGACCTAGGGGAATCCAAGGAGGGTTGACTTGCGGGGCTCGGACCAGATTCTGTTACCCAGAATCCTTTGCAAACCTAAAAATTTGGCTAAAAAAACACATGTTCCTCACATTTCTGTGGCAGAAAGTTCTGGAATCTGAGAGGAGCCACAAGTTTCCTTCCACCCAGCATTCCCCCAAGTCTCCCGATAAAAATGATACCTCACTTGTGTGGGTAGGCCTAGCGCCCGCGACAGGAAACGCCCCAAAGCGCAATGTGGACACATCCAAATTTTTGAAAGAAAACAGAGGTGTTTTTTGCGAAGTGCCTACCTGTAGATTTCGGCCTCTAGCTCAGCCGGCACCTAGGTAAACCTAACAAACCTGTGCATTTCTGAAAACTAGAGACCTAGGGGAATCCAAGGAGGGGTGACTTGCGGGGCTCGGACCAGGTTCTGTTACCCAGAATCCTTTGCAAACCTCAAAATTTGGCTAAAAAAACACATGTTCCTCACATTTCTGTGGCAGAAAGTTCTAGAATCTGAGAGGAGCCACAAGTTTCCTTCCACCCAACGTTCCCCCAAGTCTCCCGATAAAAATGATACCTCACTTGTGTGGGTAGGCCTAGCGCCTGCGACAGGAAACGCCCCAAAGCGCAACGTGGACACATCCAAATTTTTGAAAGAAAACAGAGGTGTTTTTTACGAAGTGCCTACCTGTAGATTTTGGCCTCTAGCTCAGCTGGCTCCTAGGGAAACCTACCAAACCTGTGCATTTCTGAAAACTAGAGACCTAGGGGAATCCAAGATGGGGTGACTTGCGGGGCTCGGACCAGGTTCTGTTACCCAGAATCCTTTGCAAACCTCAAAATGTTGCTAAAAAAACACATGTTCCTCACATTTCTGTGGCAGAAAGTTTTTGAATCTGAGAGGAGCCACAAATCTCCTTCCACCCAGCGTTCCCCCAAGTCTCCCGATAAAAATTATACCTCACTTGTGTGGGTAGGCCTAGTGCCCGCAACAGGAAACGCCCCAAAGCGCAACGTGGACACATCCAAATTTTTTAAAGAAAACAGAGGTGTTTTTTGCGAAGTGCCTACCTGTAGATTTTGGCCTCTAGCTCAGCCGTCACCTAGGGAAACCTACCAAACCTGTGCATTTCTGAAAACTAGAGACCTAGGGGAATCCAAGATGGGGTGACTTGCGGGGCTCGGACCAGGTTCTGTTACCCAGAATCCTTTGCAAACCTCAAGATTTGGCTAAAAAAACACATGTTCCTCACATTTCTGTGGCAGAAAGTTCTTGAATCTGAGAGGAGCCACAAATTTCCTTCCACCCAGTGTTCCCCCAAGTCTCCCGATAAAAATGATACCTCACTTGTGTGGGTAGGCCTAGCGCCCGCGACAGGAAATGCCCCAAAGCGCAACGTGGACACATCCCATTTTTTGAAAGAAAACAGTGCCTACCTGTGGATTTTGGCCTGTAGCTCAGCCGGCACCTAGGGAAACCTACCAACCCTGTGCATTTTTGAAAACTGAAGACCTTGGGGAATCCAAGATGGGGTGACTTGTGGGGCTCGGACCAGGTTCTGTTACCCAGAATCCTTTGCAACCCTCAAAATTTGGCTAAAAAAACACCCTTTCCTCTCATTTCGGTGACAGAAAGTTCTGGAATCTGAGAGGAGCCACAAATTTCCTTCCAACCAGCATTCCCCAAAGTTTCCTGATAAAAATGATACCTCACTTGTGTGGGTGGGTCAGGTCTCTGCAACAGAATAAGGCCCAAAACTTGAAGAGATAGAAGGGATAGCACAGCGAGTTTATAAGGGCATATTTTTGTATACATCTTTAGACGGACTCTGCTTTGGGGACCCACATAAGTGAGGTGTCATTTTACTTGGGAGACTGAGGGGAAAACTGGGGAGTAGGAATTTTGTGCTGGAGCGGTGATCCTACTAAGAAAAGTCAGGAAAATATGCTTTTTTATGCAAATCTTGAGGTTTACAGAGGAGTCTGGGTAAGAAAATGTTGGGGGAGCCACGCAAGCCACACCTCCCTGGACTCCTTGGGGTGTCTAGTTTTAAAACATTTCTGGGTTTTGTAGGTTTCCCTAGATGAAGGCCGCACCCAGGACCAAAAACATAGGTGGGCCCTCCCCCCCAAACACAGGTATTTTTGTAATATATCATTTTGATGTGTGCACATACGTCCGTGATGTGCCAAACACTAAAACTGTGAAAAGAAACACACTTAGGTTATGTGAAGAAGACCCCTCACCCACCAAGCAAGTTGGTGGCATGCTTCATCATCGGGGTCCCACCCGAGGCACCTAGCGTGTCACAGGTGTGCTGCGACGCCTGATTACAGCAGAGCAGGTTTTGTCATTTTTTAGCACACATACTGGTTGTATTTGGCATGAGGGTGAGTGATGGTTTAGTGGATCAAATTTTATTAACAAGAGATTTCACAAAAATGAAATGCACTGCTAATAACTGAAAGGCAAAAAAGTGAACCAATGACGACAAGGCACCAACCGCTTTACAGTCCATTCACACACCTTTCATACATGACACGCACAAGACCATTCACACCGCCAGCCACGGGCCCAGCACATTACAACACTCACATCGACAGACCGCGCCACTCAAGGGCCCATCACTTACATACGCCCACATGCCTGATACAAGAATCACACCAGCTGATGGGAGTGTGGACTGCCGTTTGGCTGGCACCGCCAGCCAAGCGCCACCCCACGCACACCGCCAGCCAAGCGCCACCCCAAGCACACCGCCAGCCAAGCGCCACCCCACGCACACCACCATCACTTTTTTTATTTATAAACAACAAAGAAACCACTAATTATAAAATAAGCACAAAACTACAAACACAAAAGCTCTAACTAAATACACGACAGAGATGCCAACCGTGAAACATATGAAAATATAAAACAGACAGCTTACGCTCACGGTATTTCCCAAAAGTTTTTCCTTGTGTGGTAACTTCTAAAACAGCTGGGCACACACAGCCCAGGCTTTGAAGGGCATTCGGGGCAGTACATCCTGCTCTTCCTCCGGATTGATCTCCGGGCACATACTCCACATTTCTTTGTGGGCATGTCTTTTTTGGGAGTGGGAGGAATGTGATCTGGAAAGTGCTGATCTTTCAATCTAGCCACATCCTCCACCACTTCTACTCTAGGAACTCTTGCCGGTTCCACCACAATAAGGCTTTCGATCACCGACTCCTGAAATTTAAAAAATGTCATCCTTGACTCAGGTGAACAATCCTTGTATACAATAAAGGCATTAAAAGTTGCCAAATGAAATAAATGTAGGGCCAACTTTTTATACCACACATAAGACTTACGAAGAGCAGTGTAAGGTTCCAACCTCTGATCTACTCTATCAACACCACCCATGTGCCTATTGTAGTCCAAAATGCACGCAGGTTTGCGCACTTCCGCAACCTGACCCCAAACAGCCACAGGGGAAGTACTCTCATCATGGATGGTCGATAGCATGTACACATCCCTCCTGTCTGAAAATTTCAGAGCTAGCAGCTCATTATTCTGCAAGGCACTGCACTGTCCCCTCTCAAGTTTTTTACAGACAAGTTCCCTTGGATAGCCTTTCCGGTTAGAACGGATTGTGCCACAAGCAACAGTGTCCACCCTAAACAACTCCTTGAACAACTGCACTCCAGTGTAGAAATTATCTACGTACAAATGGTGACCTTTGTTAAACAGCCGTCTAGCAAGTTCCCACACAATTTTTTCGCTAACTCCAAAAAGTGGCCGGACAACCAGGAGGGTCAATACTGGAATCCCTACCAGTGTAGACCCGGAAATGATACACATATCCTGTACTGCTTTCTGACAGCAGATACAATTTAATCCCATACCGTGCCCTCTTACTAGGAATGTACTGCTTAAAAACTAAACGCCCCTTTAAAAGGACCAAAGACTCGTCCACACTTATCTCTTTGCCTGGAACATAGACCTCTGAAAAACGATCCACAAAATGATCAAGGACAGGCCTAATCTTAAAAAGGCGGTCACAATCAGGGTGATCTCATGGCAAGGCTAAAGCATTGTCTACAAAATGCAGCATACGAAGAAGAAGCAAATACCGATTACGTGTCATAGTTGCAGGAAATATAGCAGTTGCCATCAAGGGACTAATAGACCAATAAGAAGCCAGTGACGGCTTCCTGATCAACCCCTTCAAAAAAGACAAACCTAAAAACCTTTTCATCTCTTCCAGATATGTGGGAACCCAATGAGTAGCTCTAGACTGAGGCTTAAGTCTGGCAGCGTTGTCCCGCAAATATTGCTCTGCATACACATTTGTCTGCTCCACAATCTCTTCCAAAAATACATCGTCCATAAACAAGTGAAAGAAATGGACAGGCAAAAAGTTTTCCGTATTAACTCTACACCCTGGGAGACCAGTAAATGCAGGTAACTGTGGCTGCTCCATGTTTGGGGCAATCCAGGTGTCAGGTCGTCTAATGGGAAACCCTTCAGCCCCAGGCTGCTGCACTCTTGGCACATCAATGTCCTCCTCTAACACAGGCCCTTTATCTGCACTGAGAGTAGCTTCCTCATCAGAAGAATACTCTCGGACAGAAAACTCACTTCCAGAATCTCCTGCTTCCTCCTCTGCCTCAGATGCAGAGTCAGTGTCGTAATCATGGTCTGAAGACGACTCAAAGAGCATGCGAACAACCTGCTGAGCGGTCACTTTGAGGCTAGCCATGATCCTAACAACAAATGGATTGCCAACAACAACTAGCACTAAAATAAGTAATAAACAAAGTGTAGCTTTATCACAAAGAGTTATGTACTACAAAAAACTATACCACTCACTTGCCTGAAATAGCTACTCACCAAGCAACTACTCTGCACAGACACAGCAATCACCAATGATATCCCACTAAAAAGAAAAAAGAAAAAAGAAAATTAGACATATGACAACACAAACATCACTGTGCTCAAATCTAAGGACAATGTCAAACACACAATACTGCATTTAGTACACCACCTACAAACATGTCATTCATGCATGTCAACAATACTCCTTTGGAGTAAATTGCTTTCACTTACCTAAAACATGCAACTATGCAAACCGCAGGACACCTACTGCCAAAACCGCAAAGATCCACAGCAAAGAAAGCAAAAGCGTTGAACTAGAAGAAAAAGAAGAAATAAATTGTTATAATCACAAATACAAATACTTTACCAGTTGACAAACACCCCACCACCAAGAACTTAGAAGTTGTCCCTGGTACCTAAGTGGATCCTGCCCCCCTCGGGGGTAGATGGGCGTAAAAAATTTGGCCAATCTGCCCCCAAGGGGGGCAGAAATGGGCAACACCTCTGTGCCCCCTTTAAGGGGCGACCCTTCCCAAAGGGGGCACCCCCAGCACAACACAAAACAAAACAAAAAAATCCCTGCCGTATTGGTGGTTTCTGCCCTCCTTGGGGGCAGATGGGCCTACAAAAGTAGGGGCAGAGATGGCCAATACGAAATTTCCCCACTTTAGGGGGGCGACCGTTGCCCAAGGGGTGCCCCCAAACACACACCACACACACACACACCACACAATCCCTGGCGCCTAGTGTGCTTCCACCCCCCCAGGGGCCAGATCGTCCAAAAAATGGCTGGTCTGCCATCGGGGGGGCCGAAACAGAAAAAAAAAATAGCTCCCCAGGGGAGAAACCCTTGCCCAAGGGGTTGCCCCCAAAATAAAAAATAAAAACAAAATCCCTGGTGTCTAGTGGATTTCGCCCCCCCCCCCCCCTTGGTGGCAGATCAGCCCAAAAATTGGCAATCTGCCCCCGGGGGGGGGGGCGAAATACTCAAAAAATTGCCCCCAGTGGGGCGACCCTTTTCCAAGGGGTCGCCCCCCAAAAAAACTTTACAATAAAAATAAGTCCCTGGTGTCTAGTGGATTTCGCCCCCCCACGGGGGCAGATCGGCTGAAAAAAAGGCGATCTGCCCTTGGGGGGGCCGAAACACTAAAAAAATTGACCCGGGGGGGGCCACCCTTGCCCAAGGGGTCACCCCAAAAAAACACAATAAAAACATATTCCCTGGTGTCTAGTGGGTTTCGCCCCCCCCCCCCCCCCCCCCAGAGGCAGATCCGCCGAAAAATCGGCGGATCTGCCCCCGGGGGGGGGGGGGGGGGGGCAAAATACTAAAAAATTTCGCCCCCAAAATACACACCAAAAATAAAATCCCTGTTGTCTAGTGGTTTTCGCCCCCCCCCCCCGGGGGCAGATCCGCCGAAAAATCTAATGCAGAGTAAGCCAGTGCAGCGATTTGCGCTGCCTTGCCTTACTCCATATCTATGAGGCCATTCAAGGCCACACAAATTGGCTTTGCATGGCCTCATTGACATGATTTTAAGGTTTGTGATGCATTTGCATCACAAAAAGTGATGCAATGGCAGTGCAAGGGGCTCGTAAATAGGCCCTTCAGTTTTATAATCTGTTATTGGACTAGTGGTTATGCTATTGTCAGCATTCTGGGTGTTGCTGCTATCCTTTTGTGTGGGACTGGTTAGGAGGTAGGGTTCATTTCTGGCTTATGTAGTTTGTGAAGTTTGTTTTCTTCTGCTCAACTGTGTTCAACATCTCTAAGAAGCCAAAAGAAAGAACTTTCAGCCCCAAGGGGCAATAAAAAGGCTGCTGTAGGATGATAACCAAAACATATGTATGTATTATTTTGGGATTTGGAAGAGACATATCTTCTGATACTCAGTGATTATGCATAGACTGTAGCACCCAAGAGCCAAAGCTTTTATTTGTCTATGTAGAAACTATGGGGGTCATTCTGACCCCGGCGGTCAAGGACCGCCTGGGCCAGGGTTGGCGGGAGCACCGCCAACAGGCTGGCGGTGCCCCGCAGGGCATTCTGACCGCGGCTGTTTGGCCGCGGTCAGAACAGGAAAACCGGCGGTCTCCCGCCGGTTTTCCGCTGCCCAAATGAATCCTCCATGGCGGCGCAGCTCGCTGCGCCGCCATGGGGATTCTGACACCCCATACCGCCATCCTGTTCCTGGCGGTTCTGCCGCCAGGAACAGGATGGCGGTATGGGGTGTTGTGGGGCCCCTGGGGGCCCCTGTAGTGCCCATGCCAATGGCATGGGCACTGCAGGGGCCCCCGTAAGAGGGCCCCACAAAGAATTTCAGTGTCTGCTCAGCAGACACTGAAATTCGCGACGGGTGCAACTGCACCCGTCGCACCTTCCCACTCCGCCGGCTCCATTCAGAGCCGGCTTCCTCGTGGGAAGGGTGTTTCCCACTGGGCTGGCGGGCGGCCTTTTGGCGGTCACCCGCCAGCCCAGTGGGAAACCCAGAATCACCGCAGTGGTCTTATGACCGCGGAGCGGTGTTCTGGAGGGGGGAACTCTGGCGGGCGGCCTCCGCCGCCCGTCAGAGTTAGAATCACCCCCTATGTCTGGCTGTGAGTTAACCCTAGCTTCTGAAAAAAAGCATTGGAAAAGCATATAGGTTTCGCTTTTGAAGTTGCGTGACCATCTCACGTAAGGTCATTATGGGTACTTTTTCCAATCCAGATGTTTTTTAACTACAAATCACTGATTTCAACTGTGTTACCCTAATTAGTTCGACTGAAGCAAAACAAGACGACAACAACCAGAATGCATTAGGTTATCACACAAACGTCCATCATTGAGAACAGGGTTCAAATGACCTGGAGGGTCATCCTATTCTGAAAGGCGTTATCTGACCTTTTGTCTTTGCTTATTCTTTTTGTCAGTGCTGCACAGTAGCAGCATAAAAAAGTTGTTTCATATGCTGAACAGCATTGTTAAACAAAGCCCCAGCGCAAAGATATGTATGCTTGTGCATATATGTGCGTGCATCACAACGCCGGTGCATGTGTGCATCATTACACTGCGAGGGCCCAATTGTGATGACATGTATGTGTGCAAGATTCAAAATGCATGCTCATGTGTGCATGTTATATCAATATGTATATAAATCCAACTCCAATCATGTGTAATAAGACTTCGGCAAGTACAAGATACTAGTGCAAAGGGCCCAGTAACTTTTAAACTACAACAATATAGTTTATATTATATTATTTATATTATATTATATATAATATATTATATTACAGAACACACCGAAGGTGTGGTAGTGCCCAGTTACATCATACTTGTATTTAGGCATGCCACAGTGCATCATGATTCTGCCGCGAGCATTTTTTCAATTAAGTTACTGCTCAAAGATAGTGACTTCCATTTATGAGCTATAAATTAAAGACAAATATAAAAAATGCACAAATGCACACGTCGAGAAAAGAGTGGCCCATAGCCAATTACAGCTGCCAGCACCTCCTGAAAAGTAAAAAAAACTAGAGGGGGTAGCTGTATGAAGGGGAGACAAGGAGAGAGCAAGAAAACACATGCACTCTCATGGGGCGCTGAAAATAAAGGAGAAATAGTTGTTCCCTGAATGTAAGCGGTGAATGATACAAGTCATCCTGTCAAGAGAATGGTAGAGAAGCTATGCCACCAGCTTTTTGGTTTTGTCAGCGCTTGTTTTGTTTATTGCCCCAAAAAGCGCACATTGCCACAGTATTGTCTAACTACTTTGTGTGTGGCTGTGCTCTTTGTGAAAGGTAAGAATGCCAAGACTTACAGTAAAATTATGCAATGACTGAAATGGACTGACCCACTGTACTATGCTCTATACTCAGTGGTGTAACAAAACTTAAGGGGGCCCCCCTGCCCTGCAAAGTTGCTGTTGTTGGGGGGCTCCCCCAGGACCTAGTCAGGGGCCTGCCACCCATGCACAGTGTACTGTCCTGAGGGGGCCTCCTTGAGCTCAGGACCCTCCCACACCGCGGGGGATGCTGGGGCCTATGTTACTCCACTGTCTATACTGTAGTGTACAGAAGAAAAATGTGAATGACACATAAACAATCCAATGGAAGAAGAGTGCTGGCTGAAAACCCCTACAGTATATTAGATACATAGGCGTTCATTCCAACTGCGGCGGGCGGCCGCCCGCCATGCGGTTACCGCAGAATGACCGCTCCGCGGTCAAAAGACCGCGGCGGCCATTCCGGCTTTCCCGCTGGGCCGACAGGCGACCGGCAGAAGGCCGCCCGCCGGCCCAGCGGGAAAGCCCCTTCAACAATGAAGCCGGCTCCGAAGTGAGCCGGCGGAGTTGAAGGGGTGCGACGGGTGCAGTTGCACCCGTCGCGATTTTCAGTGTCTGCCAAGCAGACACTGAAAACCTCAATGGGGCCCTGTTAGGGGGCCCCACGACACCTGTTACCGCCATCCTGTTCCTGGCGGTGAAAACCGCCAGGAACAGGATGGTGGTAAGGGGGTCGGAATCCCCATGGCGGCGCTGCAAGCAGCGCCGCCGTGGAGGATTCCCTGGGGCAGCGGGAAACCGGCGGGAAACCGCCAGTTCCCCTTTTCTGACCGCGGCTTTACCACCGCGGTCAGAATGGCCCCTGAAGCACCGCCAGTCTGTTGCGTCCATGACCGCCAGGGTAGGAATCACCCCCATAATGTTGTTGAATCAAAAGGTCTTGGCTAACTCCAGACCTCCTATTTTTATTACGTTATACCTGTGCCAGGTATAATGTATGCAAGGTAGGCGTTCCCCACAAAAAGCCCCACAGAAATGGAGCAGTGAAATCTACAAGATTTCACTGCGCCATTCTGCGCCTTCAGAATGCCATTTTTTTAACTCCTGCTCAGGGCAGGCATTAAAGTGATGCTGTGCTGTTTACAATAGGCCCCCCCTAGAATTATTGGACTAGCAGTCAAAATGTTTGATGCTAGTCCAGCAATGCTAAGATTTAGCGCCACAACTGCGTCAGAATATCTGATGCAGCCATAGACACTGTGCGCCATGGAGAACTGTATTGAAAGTACAGAGCTACGATAGCGTTATTAGTTGAGCGCAGGGCGGTGCAAGAAAACTGGTGCATTGATCACGATGCACCAGTTTCTTGTAAATGAGGCCCTTTGTTTTTAATCTTCTTACGCTATCCATCTTATTGCTATATGTTTTAACTTGTGCCTTTATGGCTGTTTTTTTGTAAGTCGAATAAAGTTTACCTGAATGACTGAGTGGATAGTACTTTTGTTTGTAAAAAGTATATTTTACTTCCACAATGCTTAGTACTACATTTTAAAAGTAGAAATTAGCAGAGTTTTGTTCCAACGTACCGTTCTGGCTTTGTCATCTACTCTTGCAAGGCCTCGTTTATTGCATTTATTCCTTGTCCTTGCAGCCAATAAAAGATTTCATTGAAATGGTTTTAGATATTCATGAAATAATAAGTACTAATCCAGGGAGTAGCACATCCAAAAATCTCATGATAATATCTATAACATGTAGTTTAAAACACAAATGACTACTCTCAACATAACTCTCGTTAATTATAGCCATCATACAACCCTAGTTATTTTAAATCAACATGGGAATCAGGGTATGATATTTTGAAAACTATTCTTAAGAGATTTGCAGTTCTGTGGTCAGTGCAGGCACTGGCTTAAAAGACCGGAAACACAGGATGCTGATCAGCTATGCAGGACACCCCTCTCTTATTATTATTGTTATGCGTCATCTTTGGGTGTAGTATCACATGAATTTTGCGGGTAAGTTTTTTCCTAGAGTTTCAGTAGAAGTACAGGAGAGAGAGAGAGGGCTATAAATATAGAGAAAAAGCAGTTAAGGTGTGTGGGGGGGGTTTATGCGTGTGTGCGTGAGTGTGTTTAAACACGTTTGTCTAGTCTATAAGGGCTAGCCCCCTCAGAGTGCTATTCTTAATCGAATCGGATACACTCCATCTCTGAGGACCAAATGCTCTATTTGGAGAAGAACCCACAGTGTTTCTTTTGATTTTTTCAATATTTTACAGCGTGTGTGATTTATAGCTTTGCTGCAGTTGAGTTTATGTTGGGTGCTCACCTTTCTTGAAAGTTGAATGGCTGAGGGATTTGTGTGTGTTGACAGGTCCCCATACATCATTTAAGTACTTTCAAACAGTGTATCAAAAAAGTACAAGCCCAGAAATATTTTCTTTGATCCTCTACGTATCTTACCAGAAGGTGTATGTGTGTGAAAGCACTAGCATTCTCTTTTCACTTTGCCATACCAAGTATGAGCTGTGTGAAACATGTACTTGGATTGACATTACTTGTCAGTGAACACATGATGTATTTAGTTTCCAAATGTGCAAGGCTTGCCAATATTCACATCCACTGTTATTCAATAAATGTTTATGTGAAGATATCACTAGAAGAGAAAATAGGGGGCATATTTATGATGGTCTTGTGTCACGTTTGCATCACGCAAAGTTGTACATGTGTGACGCAAGGATCTGAGTCATATTCATGAAGCCACGCAAAGCCACGTTGCATGGCTTTGAGTGGCCTGATAAATCTTGAGTAAGGCAACTTTCTAGAATAAGGCCTAAGGCTCTCATTTGCAGGGATTTGGCGGAGAGCAGCATCATATGTCACCTTGTTGTGCTGCACTACGTCATAGTGAAAAGGCAGTAATGCACCATTTTTATTCAATATGGTGAATTTCTATCCTTTCCTCCTATGCTGTTGCCGTTGCCGGTGTTGTTGGCAGGATTGCCTAAGTGCAGGGAGGGGCACCTTCTAGGGTTAGGGCACTCCCAGGCAGACTGGGAGCCAGTGCAGGCTCTCTCCAGCCTGGCAACTGTGTTGCTAGTCTGGAGAGAGCCTCCCATACATGCGCAGTGAGCGGCAGTGTTGAGCACTCCCTCTCACTGCTCCTCATCCCAGATGCCCTGTGCCTTTCACAATGAGGGGATAATAAGCATAGTTTATTATCCCCTAGTTGTGAAAGCTTTGCAACTTCTGCTGCTGGCAGGGGCGATGCTTCTCCACCCTAACAGAGGAGCCGACCCTGAGTCATACATTTATTTATTCTTGTCTCTTGCACTGGCACTCTCTCGGTTCAGACGTTTGCCTTTTAACTTTGCATCCTACTTTTCCCAAAAAAAATACAACAATTTTCAGCATCTGGTTGTGTCACGTTTACATGAAACTTTTTTGTGCACTATGCAACCACTTTGGACAAGGTTGCTATAAGCCTATGATGAATTAGTAACTTCCCATTTATTTGTTGTCTCAGACGCTTTAAAGTCATTCAACAACCCATCAAATAATTGATCCTATGAGTTGCCAGAACTCAGTTAAATACACCAACACAGTATACTTTTTAGACATCCTTGGAATCCATTTTTAAATCCCTAATACCATGCAGGTCTATCTAAAACAGGGTGATAAAGGAAAATCACTGGAAAGTTGTAGAAGAGAGTATGTTCCAACCAACAGCCTTCTATCTCAACAAGCCAACCCTGCCGTTCTGCAGAACGTTTATGTAGTCTGAATGTAGTGCCTCGAAGCATGCTTTCAATAGAATGGCTGATTTGCTAGTGGTAATGCGCATTACTGCTTAGTAGTTTGCTGCTATTTAGTCTAGACAACATTCACTGAGACATTTGTTTTTTTACTATTTAGGCGGTGCAATTTTCCCGGGATTATCTGCTATTTATCTGGATGACAGGTGTAAGCCAGACCTGAATCTCCTGTGATGTCTTAATTAAAATGTTGGACTTGATTCTGAGGTGAACAGTACAAGGAAGTTGAGTACTGGTGGGAGAAAAGATAGGAGACTGATTTGACCATTGAAGTGGTGAAAGCCAAAAGTAGCAGTTTGATGCATACAACGCTGAGGTTCCCCTGGAACCCCTAAGCATTTAAAATGTTTTTCTGAGTTTCTCTCAAGCTTATTATGAGGGATCTGTGAGGCTACTTGAGACCACAGATGTGTTTCAGTAAACCAACCTCCCTTCATCAGTCAAATTGTTGCCGAATGAGATGTGGACTCTGAGGTAAATAAACCCAGGTGAACTGCCAGGAATCCATTATTTAGTAGCATTGAGTTAACACAGTTGCTTTTATTTATTTGCCTGATATGTTCAGTGGGTGGTTAAGTGCAATTAATGGAACGTGTTTGACGAGTGTGTCAAGGAAGGCGAAATTCACTTTTACATGATACACCCATGCCGGAAGAAGAAGCGGATAGAACAGGCAGTGATTGGATCACCAATCAAAATACTTCTTTTGGGGACAATAACTTTTATTAAGAGTAGGCACTTGGCAAGATGGGCCTTTGAGTTAATCGCTGGCTGCTAAAATCTGCGTGGAACTGTAGGAAAGGGCCATTTTTGCCTTAGTACTCATGCTTTTTGACTCAAAGTGCACTGGGTCCCTGCTAACAAGGCCCCAGTGCCAGTGCGATTTCCCTTAAAACGAAGTGATAACAATTGTAAGCCAATTCACAAGGACTTTAGCACCCCTGTAAGTCTATAGTAAATAGTACCTCTGGTACCCAGGGACTGGGAACTAAAGATGGTCCCTATTATGCCACCCAAAGGGACCCACACACAAACACATGCAGACTGCATTGCAGAATGTATGAAATGGTGCAAACCATTTTTTAAAAACAACATTTCGAATATACTGTGTGCGATGCCCACTACCACAGTGTGTACTATATGAAAGTCAGCCCCATGGCAGGCCTTAGAGTCCTAAGGCAGAGTGCATTATATTACAGGTGAGGCACCTCTGCATGATCAGACGTACCCGTGTGATGTCTAGTTCAATGCTAGATATTGCAAGTGAACAAACAGCCATCTTAAGGACATGAACTCTACACTGGTTATTACAAGTGATCCAGTGGATTGATGGCTGCACTGAAACTAATAGTGTTTGGTATCAAACACATCGTCTTAATGAATCTGTACTAGCGCCAGTGACAGATTTATTATGACATGCACCCATAGTGCACCGTAGAGGTGCCCCTGAAACTCTATCAGTCTTTTAGTTTAGTGCGCTGAAAGAATGGTACCCATCAGCCTGCACCATAGCATTTTAATTTGACTGCCTGTAGGTAAAAGCCTGTGCTGTCAGAAGCCAGAAACAATGCCTGTTCCGTAAGAAGCAGATCACACCTCCTCCAGAAGGATGACTACTAAATTAGTGTATCAGAGCCAGCGGTTTCAAAGCCACTGCCACCTTTGATATGCAACCCTGGCTTCCCCTAAGACTTGGGGAATGCCACCCCTGCCCTGAAGCCCATTTGGCACCAGTGAAGGTGGGAAATTAGTTATTCTGGAGGGGTGTTTCACTTATAGGCTGGTCACATCTGTAAGGTGTACTACCTGAGGTGGACACTTGAGAAAGGATTCCACCATCTTGTTTTTGGTGAAAGTAGGAACTCTGGGTCAGGAATATGTACACTCTCCACAGGAAGTGGTCTTATAGAGGATGTAGTCACCCCACAGGTAAGTAGCCAATTGGCTACTGCCCTATACTTCCCACAGTGTCCCCAAATGCAATATTCATGGGTCCCCCTGACATCAGGAACTTGGAGTTGCCTACTGGGAATTGAAGAAGGACAAAAGAAGAGCAGTCACTGCCAGAACAGAGGACCACCTCTTGGCACCAAAACCTGCCCTACTGCTGGAACCTCGACAATTGCATTGACTTATCCAAAAACTGTGCATCCTCCCAAAATTACTGTGAACAGTCCAGCACTTCAACAACCAGACAGCATCTCCCTTGGGGTGGAGGAACCACCCCTCTGCATCTGCAGGCACTGACTGCATGTGTCTGGAAACCCGTGCTGTTGGCCATCAGGCCTACCGAGAGAGCAGGATAGGAGGATGAGGTTCTTGAGGCTCTTGGAGGTCAGCCCCATCTCTCTGCTGAGTTTCGAGATGTTAGATACTCTAGGACACCGCTTGCACCAATACCCTGACTACTGAGGCCCTTGCACAAACCAAGACGTATTTGAGTCCAGCCCAACACTACCACCACCAAAACTTACTTGCACATTGAGGAACTTTAAGACAGGTGAGCTCCACATTTGGAGTGCCCCTGCTGTTTTGTTTTTCTCATCTGTGTAGGTTGACTGAGAAATGTGGGTGCCTCCAACTCCAAGGGACAGCCAGCCAGTACCTCTGCACTCGAGCCCCCAGACCAAATACAAGTCTTCTGGCTGCGTCCCAGTGACCTAAGAGCCCCCATGAGCCAAACCCCACATTGGATTCTGCCGGACTTGTCTCCAATTCCCCTCTTGCAGACTCTGCTGTTCTGACATGTCCCTTTAAACTTTTACCTCTGTAGCCCTCTAGGCTACCAATGCAATTATAATCTCTGCACATAGACATACCAGTGCAGGTAAACCCAAATGGCTGGTGGTACTTGGGACCATGCCCCTCCCAGCACCTTAAGTCCTGAAGGATACCCTCTAGAACCGTTTGCAAGTATACCTATGCAGTGCATGTTTCTCCCCTATGATAACATTACCGCGTTTGAGGCTCATGCCTCCAATCTGGAAGCTTTGCTATTTTCACGTGTTTCTGTAAAAAGCAATAATATCTAAAGAACTTACCCAATATTGATGTTCTTGGTTTCTAAATATATATATAAAAATCAGTATTATGTTTGTACATGTGCCTCATTTAATGACTCTGTGTGTACAACAAATGCTCAACACTCCCCTCTGATGAGCCTAAACTGCTCGACCACACTACCACAGATAGGGTACTTGGGATTATTAAAGTAAGTCCCTGAAAAACAATAAGGGTTTTTGTAGACTTTTTGCATGGCATACCCCTACAGTATTACACTACATAAATAGCCAACTTCCTACAGGGACCAACCAGCATGCCACAAGTTTTAATCATGGTAGAGCTGACTTGGTCTTTTGAGTTTCATGACATAGTTTTATTGAAATGAGTATTAGTAACAATTGATTTTTTTTAAAAACATTTTTTTTACACATTTCAATGTTAAGAACCATGGCTCTCATTACGAGTCTGGCGGTCAGCGTACTGCCGCGGTGGAGTTGGCAGCCGTACCGCTGCAGGCCCAGCAGTGAAGACAGTCATATTACAGGTCCCAGGAAGGTACCTGCAGAACACAGGCAAGTTACCGTCCGGGCCACCATAGCGAAAGTGCTTGCGCCCCAGGCAACAGCCATCTCCAGCCTGGTGGTCAGGCAGCATCCCACAACCATATTACGAGGTTGCACACCACCAAGATTTCCGGCTTGGAACCTCTGCCACCAAAACCTGGTGGAAACAAACAAGATAAAGGGAACACCCACCTTCAGGAACACAGGCACATCTGTAGGCGCTATGGCACGTGAAATGCAACTCCTCCCAATTCTATACCTGGCCATGCAACTCCCCAACGAGTGACGGTGACCACTACACCAACTGTAAGTACACCAGCCTAGCACACACTGGAGGGAACGACATTAGTACACACACAGACACACAACACACATGACACGGGAAGCCATGCCTACACACACACACATGCAAACACCCATACTAACACACACACCAATACCCACAACCACCACACATACATGGAGAATGAAAGTCAGGACTAGGTAGGTAACAACAACACCAACAGTGTACTGCTGCATGATAACCATATATTAAAAGTTTGATAAAACGTAGTTACATGCAGGCCCAAGGGCCAGTCCAAAAGCCATAGTGCCCCGTGGACATTGGGCACAAGATGGCGCCCCAACTTGACTCCTGACTGCAAAATGCAGACCTCCACAGGGCAGGGGCATCAATGGGGAATGCAAGCACCTCAGGAGTGAGGACGTGGGGGCAGGGGGTCCTTTGGCTTAGAGGGGGGGTCCTTCCATCTGGGCTTGGAGGATGCCCCTTAGATGTGCCCTTAGATAGGGGGTCCCTGGGCTTGCCCCTGGATTGTGGTGGCTTAGCAAGGATCTGTGGTTTGGGCTTGTCCTTGGGTGTTGGGGGCTTAGCAAGGGGGTTAGGCATGGGCTTGGCCTTGGAGGTGGAAGGAGTGGGCTTGGCCAGGGAAGAGGAGGGAATGGGCTTGGGTTTGGCAGTAGGAGCAGTGGACGTCACAAGGGAGGAAGTGGCAGGTGGTGGAGGGGCAGGAGCAGTGGCAGACTGGGGTGTGGAAGGCTGGGCCAGAGGAAGAGTAGCAGGGTGCTTGGGGGGGCAGGGACTGGCTCAGTGGTGGGGAATAGGGAAAACTCATGCAGGAAATGTTTTTGGAAACATATGGGAGGTCACTGTCAAGATGTTTGGGAGTGGATGGAGTGGGTATGGTTGTGAGGTGTGTATGTGTGTACGCCATGGGTACAGGTGTGTGGGTGTATGAAATGTGTGTGCTGGGGGACTGTTGGATGGGTGAGTGTGTGCATTTAGATGTACTGGGAGGAGGAGGGGAGGAGATGCAGGGAGATGGCAGGGGAAGTGTGAGTGTATGTTGAGGTGGTGTCTGCAGGTAGGGTGGATGTGCTGCATGTGGGTGTGTTGATAGTTGTGGGGTCTGTGCCAGTGGCGTATGGGGTGCATGAATGGGGGTCAGAACATGTGGTGACAGTGAGGGCACATGTGGCAGGAACAGTGACCGATGTGATGCTGACTGCAGTTGTGAGTGTAGTGTTGACTGTGAGGAGGGAGGTGGTTGGGGAGTCAGTGCAGAGTGTGGGTGTTGACATGTCTGCATGAGTGCGTTAAGTGTGTGCATGGCGGTAGTGGCATCTGTGGTGCCTATGTTTGTCCTTGCATACCATGTCTCTAGATGTGGATGCATGTGGGTCAGTAGGTGTGCCTTGGATCGGTGATCTCCTTCGCCAGATGATGCTGATGCACACAAAGATAGAGGAGGACAGGGAGAGAGAGAGAGAGAGAGAGTGAGAGAGAGAGAGAGAGAGAGAGAGAGACAGGGTGCAATCGGTCAATCCCCGCACAACAGTCACACAGGGTAGTACATCTGAATTTGATGCCATGCCATGATACATTTTGCCAACCCTTTACATCCTACTTCTTGGTGACACCATGGGGGACAGAGCAACAATGCTCATATCAACCGCTGATGGTCTAACTGAGGCATATCTCAACATAAGGAGTGTCATACCCACCACACCTGTCCTGTACTTGCCCACTACCCATGGCCTTTGTGACAAGCATGCAAAGGACTGGACACCCAATAGGATCCTGCATGACTAGTTGGATGACCCCCCTGCCTAATGTCAAGAAGCACTGTTACCACTTGGTGCACCCACCCCACAATACATACAGGGCCTGCCAGCTGATTGAGGTCATGGATACATCCCTGGCACAGTGGTTGGCCAGGACCAATCACAATGCCCTGACACCCCAGCTCTGAAAATCCAGTTGCCATGTGCTGGCAGGCAGATCTAGCAAGTAGGTGGCCACACAGTACTTCATTGAGGAGTCTACCCTGCTACCACTGACTGCATGGCATTACTCATACCTGTGATGTCAATCCTGCCCAGATGGACACAACCCATTCTGTAGATCAGTGTACCAAGCATCCACGTTAAAGCTACAAAATGGTGCCAATCCAGAGCCACCGAGTCAACACATTTCACAAGTGAGAGTGAGTACTCACCCCCATCTGGCTGCTGTGCTGCCCTCAAGCGCCCATTTGCGGGCCATTAGGGGATCAGGGTCCAACGGGCATCTCTCTCTTGTTGGGAGGACATCCCCAGGTGGGCCTCCGCGGTCTTCTGGGCCCAGCGTCTCAGGTCCTCCCACCGCTTTCTACAATGGGTGCTCCGTCGGGCATGGACCCCCAGGGTTCACACTTGCTTGGCGATGGCATGCCAAATCCGCTTCTTCTGAATGGCGCTGACCTGCATGGGTGACACAGACAGAAGAACACAGTCATGTAGGATGGCATACCTGGGAATGTAGTGGACAGCACCCTTCCACGCCCGCATGTCGTTAGCCAACCTAACCCTTGGCCCCTCAACCATGTCCATGCTCCATTCACACTGCCATCTACCAATGTGCGCATCTCACATACAGGACAATGGGCTCACCTGCTTCTCTGGTGCCCCATACAACTGTCCATACAGGGGCAGGATCCTGTCCACAAGCCGCACCAACTCTTCCTGAGTGAAGGCTAGGGCCCTGTCTACTGCAGGACGCAACATTTTGGCTACCAGAGTATGTACACAACAGCACATGCAGTGGAGGTCTTCAGTGCATGAGGTTCAGGAGTCAAGTGAGCATGAGTACATGAAATTGCGGTCACGACCGCCGCAGACATCACTGTCAGCTCCTGCCGCCCATTGGCAACAGTGTGAGCCAATGGTGAGTTGCATGGTGGTCATGACCACCTACCACCATGACGTGTTACGCAGGCGGGATGATATAACTTCCACCTGTCCCATGCATGCAGACTGGCGGTAACCATTTTACAATCACAATGTGTGATGTGTGTGAAATTTAGTGTGTCATACGTCTATGCTGCATGACATCTTACCACCTTTCTCCTGTTCCCAGGTACTATGCACGGTTAAGGATGAGGAATGCACTAGTGTACAGGCCCCTGAGTCGATCTTGCTACCCTGGAGGAGCGTCACATTATCCAAACCTATCGCCTGAACCGTGTGACCATAATGGAACTAATGGCCCAGTTGAAGCCAAATTTGCTGCCTGCCAGAAGCAATCCCAATGCCATCCCTACCACAGGGCAGGTGTTGTCAGTCCTCCATTACCTTGCCTCTGGCTCCTTACATGTCACAGTGGGCCTTGCAAGTGGGATGTCGCAGCCCATGTTCTGCAACGTCCTGATGGATGTACTGTGTGCCCTGATAAAACATACGGCGATTTACATCCAGTTCACCCACGTGCAGATCTGCCCACTGTCAAGGCTTCATTCTACACTGTGGGACATGTCCCACATGTCATTGGTGCAATTGACAGCACACACATTGCCCTGGTGCCACTCAGGAGGAATAAACAGGTGTACAGAAACCGCAAAAACTTTCATGCGGTCAATGTGCAGGTGGTTTGTTTCGTGGACCAGTACATCTCCCAGGTGACAGCCAAGTACCCAGGCTCTGTGCATGATTCCTACATCCTGCGGAACCGCAGCATCCCACACATGATGGCACCACTCCAGAGCGTCCGGGCCTGGCTCATCGGCATATACCCTTGCATATGTGTGCCCCTCAGATCACCGCACCCTTGTGTCCCTGCCCCATTGCCCTCCCAATCTTGACATGCCTCTTCCCTCTATGCACACAGGTGACTCTGGATATCCCTACCTGACCTGGCTCCTGACACCTGTGAGGTGTTCATCCTCAGCTGCAGACAACTGCTTCAATGAGGCCCACTGTCGTACCAGATGGGTCATTGAGAGAACCTTTGGTCTGCTGAAGGCCAGGTTCTAGTGTTTGCATGTCTCCGGGGGTGCCCTGCTCTACAAGCCACAGAAGGTATGCCAGATCATTGTGGCCTGCTGCATGCTGCACAATCTGCCCCTGAGGCGTCACATCCCATTGCTGGATGCAGAGGAGGGGGTAGCTGAGTGCAGCATCCATCCTGGGAGTCGATGTTGGGTGGCAATGCAACATCGTTGTTGGTGGCAGTGGGTGTGGGGGCAGGTCTGACACTGGGCGATGTGAGGGTGGGACCATTGTGTTGGTATGTGTTGTGTATGTGTGTTGGTACTAGCCATATAGTTTTGGTCCTGCCTGGCATGTCTGCACTGGATTCCTGTTCCTACAGTCCACTTGTGTGGAGTTAGCATCTGTGACTTCTACAGTGATCGTTGTCCCTGTCTTGTTCTCCTTTCAGGACAATGTAGTGGTGTTCTGTGCTTCCTGCCTGGGCTGTTGCCTCCATTGACACATATGTCCTGCCACTACCTGCTCCATGATCAACCTCCCAGAATTTTGCACACCATGCTGTCACCCTCCCGCGAATGTGCTGCGCGTGGGTGGCCACTTGTACACATATTGGCTGTTCCATACATACTCATGGTAAATGAACATGCAAACATGGACTGTGCTCAGTTGTTGTTTATTTGTGATGTACATGTGGAAGAGGTGATGAGTATGGTGATGGCGGCGGAGATCATCAGAATGGTAAGGCCAGCTGTAGGTAGTCAATGTCCTGTCTTCTGGCCATGGATAGACGGTGATATGGGAGTGGACAGTCGACAGGGTGTCACACACAAGGGAAAATGTTCAGGAGAGGGTCACTTCCTGACAGTGGTCTTGGTCTGGGCATCATGTCCGGCTGGATGTCTACTTGGACGCCCTTGCTTGCGTGGGGTCCCTCAGATACAGGAGTAGGGGTTGTGGTGTCCTCGAGACCTGTGGCGGGGCCTCCATACCACTGGCTGCCGCTGATGTGGATGGCTGTGATAGAATGTGGCCAGTGCTATGGGACTGCTGGTGGGTGGTGGACTCACAAATTACAGTGGGCTGCTCCTTGAGCACCCCTACAATGGAGGCCCTGGTGTTTTTGTGGGCCTGCCACTGCTGCATGGCCTCCTGATGGTATTGGCCCTGCAGGCACTGGGACTCCTGCACGGTGGCGAGGATCTGGGTCACTGTGTCCTGGTATACAACCCGGACTTGGTTGAGGCCCTCCTGGGCAGTCAGTTGGTGTGGCTGTGCCGACCCTTGGGTCACGGTTGCCCTTTCACTACCCCTGGATCACTGTGCCTGTGCCCCTGGCACAGTGTGCCCACTCCCAGTATCAGCAGGGCCATCAATGTCTGGGGTTGGTGCCCTTGTCGCTGACCACTGTACTATGGGGCACACCTCTAATTGTTGGGTCCCAAGGGCACAGGTTTGGTGTTCAGGATCTGGCTGTTGTGTTGTTGGCACATGGGTAGGGGTCCTCCGGTGTGTCCAGAGTGGATTTGCCCTTGGTGGACTGCCCAGTGGCCATAGATCCCCAGGCAAATTGTCCTCATCCAGGCATACAGTGGGGCCATCATCCTGGGGGGGTGGGCTGTCTGAGCCTGGCATCCTCTGCAGGGTGTCTGTGGCAGGGGTACCGTGGATGGATACAGTAGATGTTAGTTGTGTGACTGTTGTTGTATCCCTGTTGTGATGCATGCAGTGGCTAGACTTGTTACCCAGTGATCGCAATGGCAGCTGCTGCACTGCAGACATTGGTTTGGATTGGATTGTGGGAGCTGTGGTTCTTCCACATTGTGCTTGACATCCATGCATTCAGGGTCTATGAGTAAGGATGGTGTGAGTGGGGTGGAGGCATTTTGCATGGCGGTCTTGCCCGGAGCCCACCAGACTCGTAATGAGGGCGTATGTAAGAAGTAACAATAAATTTGGGGTTCTATGTATTTCAGTTTTGAAGCCTGGCTGCTGTAAAATGTGTTTTGCATTAGAGAACGCCCTATTCGGATCATGTACAATTTAAAAGTAAGCAAATTGACCCAATTTAATTTTGTGCATCATAATGACACACCCAAATAAGCTAAATTGTTTCTATGATTGTTAAACACCTTTGTCAGGTGTCTTTCATTGTCTACAAAAGTGTTATTTATAGCGGAACTTACTTTAAGGACTATTTTGAGCGTGTGTTTAGGAATCACAGTGACAGTGTGCATAACTACAACGTCTGTTTGTTTCTTAATTATGGTGTAAAATTGTCTGATAAAGGGCTCTAATTGGATATGTAATTTGAAAGGAGTGGATGTACATCTAAGAATTGCCTAAACTAATGAACACATTTCTGACTTTGGAGTAGAAATGTTCTCACCGTTCAGTGCCTCGTGTCTTAACGTTTTGAAATGGGTAATACTCTGCATTGGCAACGAAATGAAAGCTGTCACAAAGATATTTGTTTTCCAAACTTAATTCCAAGGTTTGAGCAAAATTGATTTTGTATTATAGAGTTTCGGGTGTCTTTATGTTTGTTGGTGGGGGTGAACGTTCTCTTATTTTTCTACTCCTTACTCTTGCCCTCTTTCCTCATTTAAGCTGAGCATGGGAAGTTTCAGTGTGACCCTACCATAATGGAAGTTACAAGCCACTCCTGTTCCCCTCTTCTCCCTCGCCAAGTCTCTAGGATACATGATAGGCAGGACATTCCATCACAGAAACCTGTAATGAGATGCAGCGCCAGCTTCCCCATTAGACCAGAGTAGCGTTGCCCCCTGCTGCCAGCACTGCAAAGGTAAAAAATAGAATGGTAATAAAACAAGTTTATTACCATTTTATTTTTCCCTTTTGGAGTGGTGCTCACTCCACCAGTTTAGAGTGCGCATGTCATATTGGTTGGCTGTCTTGCGACAGCCCGCCTGACGTGCGCACTTTAAACTGCTTGACCTAGCTGTCTTAGATAGCTGGGTGGAGAGCAGGCATAGGCCGCCAGTGCCTGTAGGAGCATTGAGTCAGCCTGCTCCAGCCAATCCTGGCCCTGCTTTCATGAATCCTGGCACTGTTCTCATGCTACTTAACAATATCAGCAGCATGAGAGCAGCATCTGAGTTGGTGTGGAAAATTCAATTGGTGCAGTCAGAGCACTGAGGGACTTAAGCACGAGGACTGGGGGAGGTGAGCCAGCGAAGAAGATGTTTCTATCTTCCTTTTCTGCATCTCTCTTTCTTTCATTCTCTGCCTGTTTCTCCCCCTTGAATCTGTCTGTCTCATGTATTCCTTCTAAATCTCGCTGTCTGTTTCTCTACGCCACTCTATCTCTTTTCTGATTCTCTCTTTCCAGCTGTCTCAACTTCTCTCTCTTTCCTCCCTTGATGTTTCTGGTAACACTCTGCATCAGTGGTGGCTTCTCGGTATGGGCAGAGGAGCGTTGCCCCTCCCCGCCAGCAGCAACCACTGAAAACCCATTCACAAGGAAAGGATAATAAACTAGGTTTATTATCCTTTCCTTGTGAAAGGGGTGGGGCCTTGTGGGGTGACCTGGACGAGGGGAGTGCACTGTGCACTCCCCTCAGAGCGCATGTGTGTTTGTCCGGCTGTCTCGGGCTGGCCAAACACACATGGGCAATAGGCTGTCTCCAGCCCGCAACTGTATTTCCGGGATGGAGAGAGCCTGCACAGGCTCCCAGTCTTCCTGGGAACGCGCTGGTGGGGTGCTCCCAGCCAATCCTGATGCAGCAGTGAACAGCGTCAGGATTGGCGCCTGCCCTGGAGCCTGCAGGAGAAAAGCAGCGTGATGGTGCAATCGCGCCCCCCAGGAATAAACCTACCTTTAATAAACAAATATGCCCCTAGTGGGAAGCCGGACAGTTTTCCGAGGGGGCCAAACCCCCCCAAGTGAAACCCCTGGTGGCTAGTGGGGTTTCCTGGCCCTCGATCGCAGCTGCACTGCAATCGAGGGCCAGGAAAATGGTTCAGGAGGGGCTTGTTTGAAAGGGGAGAGCCTCCCCTTTCAAACAAGGCCTTCCCGAATGTCGGGAAGGCTGTTTGGGCCTGTTTTCCCCACCGGACCAGGAAGCTTCGGAGGAGAACACAAACAGTATTGGAGCAGACCTTAAATCCAAGCCTTATGGCTTCTGGGTAGCTGTACGTCTACCATGCGTCCCTTGGTGGGCGAAAGTGGGGCAACAGCTGCAAATGGGGAAATCTGCAAATGAGTACTCTGTTTAACTCCATGGACAGCCAGTCCAGAGGACACCAGACTTAGGCCCTCATTACAACTCTGGTGGTCGGTGTTAAAGCAGCGGTAATACCGCCAACAGGCAGGCGGTAAAAAAAATTGAATCACGACCATGGCGGAAACCGCCAACACAGACAGCCACTTTAACAAGCCGACCGCCACGGCGGAAGAAACATACACCGCGGCGGTAACTGCCAACAGACAGGTGGAAGACAATGTAATGCCCACTGTATTACAAGGCACCAATCCGCCAGCTTTTCCTGGGCGGTACCAACGCCATCAAAAGCACTGCGGAAACAGTCTGTGGAACAGAAACCACTCACCTCTCGACACCCAACGAGGAACCAGGATGCCATGGAGCCGAGTTACAGGTGTTACCAATGTTGGTTTACCTCCTCTTCTACCAGGAACATCAAAGACGGCGGCGACGACCACGGTGAGTACTGCACCTAGCACACAGCGGGGGGGAGGAAAAAGAGAGTGACACACACACACACGCAACATGCAACACCCCCACCCCCACCCTCACCCGCAACACCATACACACAAATACATGCATCAACATTACATTTATACCCGCCACCCCCTGGAAGAATGCAAGGACCAAGTGAAATGATTGTAACAAGTGTAATCATCGAAAATCCAGATAGGGAAGCAGGTCTGGAAAAAATCAAAATATACAAATATATACAGCAACTACACAAGTCCGGATAGTGTTCCATTCATTGTCCGTGGATCAGTGGTCCCAAAATGCATGGGCGAAGCCCACAGATGATACCTGCCTAAAAATGGAGAGAACACTGCAGGGGCATCAGGTCGAAAATAAACAGGCACCTCAGGGGGAAGGGGAGGGGGGCACCTCAGCCGCATGAAGGGACGATGCCACTGCTCCACGAGGGTGCTCCATGCCTACAGATCGGTCCTGGTGAGTGCAAAGCCACAGTCTCACAAGTCCCTCAAGTGGGTGGTTGGCACACTGATTGGTCCTGGGGAGTGCAAAGCCACAGTCTCACAAGTCTCTCAAGTGGATGGTTTGCCCACATGCTCTGGAGGGGGCTTTGTGCCCAGAGTGCGTCATCTTTCCAAGGACTGGGGTAGTGGATGCTTTTCTCCACTGGTTCTGGAGGGGGTATGGTGCCCAGAGTGCTTCATCCTGCCATGGACTGGGATAGTGGATGCTTTTCTCCACTGGTTCTGGAGGGGGCATGGTGCCCAGAGTGCTTCATCCTGCCAAGGACTGGGGTAGTGGATGCTTTTCTCCACTGGTTCTGGAGGGGGCTTTGTGCCCAGAGTGCTTCATCCTGCCAAGGACTGGCATAGTGGATGCTTTTCTCCACTGGTTCTGGAGGGGGTTTGTGCCCAGAGTGTTTCATCCTGCCAAGGACTGGCGTAGTGGATGCTTTTCTCCACTGGTTCTGGAGGGGGCATGGTGCCCAGAGTGCTTCATCCTGCCAAGGACTGGTGTAGTGGATGCATTTCTCGACTGGTTCTGGAGGGGGCTTTGTGCCCAAAGTGCTTCATCCTACCAAGGACTGGGGTAGTGGATGCTTTTCTCCACTGGTTCTGGAGGGGGGCTTTGTGCCCAGAGTGCTTCATCCTGCCAAGGACTGGGGTAGTGGATGCTTTTCTCCACTGGTTCTGGAGGGGGCATGGTGCCCAGAGTGCTTCATCCTGAAAGGACTAGGGAAGTGGATGCTTTTCTCCACTGGTTCTTGAGGGGGCTTTGTGCCCAGAGTTCTTCATCCTGCCAAGGACTGGGGTAGTGGATGCTTTTCTCCACTGGTTCTGGAGGGGGCATGGTGCCCAGAGTGCTTCATCCTGCCAAGGACTGGGGTAGTGGATGCTTTTCTCTACTGGTTCTGGAGGGGGTTTTGTGCCCAGAGTGCTTCATCCTGCCAATGACTGGGGTCGTGGATTCTTTTCTCCACTGGTTCCGGAGGGGACTTGGTGCCCAGAGTATTGCACATAGTGTGTGGCAGTTCCCATTCCCTCTGGGAACAGGTAGCATGATACTCCATGGAGACAGAGATACACTCCACCCTGCGGCGACTTTGCCTGCCAACTGCTGGTACTGCCAGTGCTGGTTGTGGTGCCTCATGTAGTCTTTGCAGGGTCCAGGATGTCTCCTGCAGCCTCTGATGGCTGCCCACTGGGAATGATGTTCATGTCGGCTGTGGTGGCACTGTCTGAGCACGTCACAGGGGGATGGCGGTGGTTGCGGCGGTGTCTGTGGCAGAGATGCTGCTGGTGGTGCATGTGTCAGCACCTGTGGAGGGAGACAGCAGGAAGTCTCCTGCAGCCTCGGACGGCTGCCCACTGTGGATGATGCTGGGGACTGTTGCAGAGGCAGCAGACATGCAGGTGGCAGTGCAGGTGGTGGTGCAGATGGCAGTGGTTGCGGTGTTGGCCACCGCCGTACAGGTTGCTGTTCTGTTTTGCAGAAGGGGTGACACCAGTCCCTCACCCGGAGCCTCTGTGCCTTGAGCTGACTTCCCTTTAGCCCTGTGTCCCTTCCCCACCTTGGAAGTTGCTGCTGGGACCTTAGCACTGTCCTCTTTTGTCTTGGAGGAGGCCTTGCTGGGTTGTTGGTGCGGCTTCTCCCTAAGGCATGTGGGCCCCTTCTTCACCTTGGCAGGTGGCAGAAATAGGGTGATCCTTGGCCTCACTAGGTGGCACACTAGCAGCCCTGATCGGTGCCGCCTGCGATGTTACTGGACTTGCAGGGACCACAGTGCTCGAGGATTTCGTGGCTGAGGTGCTGGGCTGGGATCTGGACATCCTGGCCCTAGGGGAAGGACGGGGGAGGTGTAGGGAAGAGGTCAATGTTAGCCAGGAAAAGTTTTTTAGACACACTGGGACGGGAAGATGGAGGGGGTTTGGGAGTGGAGGAAGAGATAGTGGTTGTAGGAGGTGTACGTCTGCTGATTTTGGGTGAGGGTGCATGGGCTGGAGGCTGTTGTGAGGTGGATGGATGTTGAGTGGATGTGTGCCTGTGTTTGTGTAGTTTGGGAGGAGGGCTCACAGACACACTGGGAGAGGACACAGGGGACGTGTGAATGGTAGTGGGGGTGGTGATTGCACGTGAGCGGTGTAAGGTGATGGGCGTGCTGGTGATGGAGGTAGTGACTGAGGATGTAGTGCATGCAGGTGTGAGTGGAGATGAGACTTGGAGGGAGGCGGGGGACATGGAGGAGGGGGACACAGTGGAGGCAGTGGATGTTGGTTTGTCTGCATGGAGATGGTGCTTGTGTGAGTGCCTGTGGGATGTGTGGTGCTTATGTTTGCCATGTCCACTCTTGTGTGTTGATGAGTGTGCTTGAGATAGGCTGAGGTAGAGGGGATTTGGTCTGGGTGGTGGAAGTTGGAGAGGGGAGGCTGGACATAGGGACAATGGCTGCCATCAGTGCTGACGCCAGAGCCTGAAATGCTCTCTGTTGGGCTGCCACGCCAGAATGAATGCCCTCCAGGTATGCATTTGTTTGCTGCAAATGCCTCTCTACACCCTGGGTGGCATTCAAAATGGTTGATTGCCCAGCAGTGAGGGATCTCAGGAGGTCAATAACCTCCTCACTGAGGGCAGCAGGGCTGACTGCGGCAGGGCCTGAGGTACCTGGGGTGAAGGAGATGCCCGCCGTCCTGGGTGAGCGGGCACTGGAACCATGCTGAGGGGCTGCTGGGAGGGCGGTGCTGGTGGGGGGCGGCAGCTGTACCTGTTGATGCGGTGTGCACAGAGGTGCCCGCCACCGCAAGGGAGCTACCATCAGAAGAGGAGTCGCTGTAGCTGGTGTCTCCTCCTGTCCCCGTCGTGGAGCTTCCCTCGCCCTCTGTCCCACTGGTGCCTTCAAACTCTGTACATTCACCCTCCTGGGCTATGTGGGTTGCAGTTCCCTCCTGCTCCAGTGCCAATGCTCCTCCACCAGATGATGCTAATGCACACAAGGACAGGGTGACAAAACAAAAAGGGGAGGAAAGACAGAAGAGATACATGGTCAATGCCTGCAACAACATCACCGTTGGCGGACACAACACACAGGGAGCAGCCCTATGCACTAGCCCATGCACTAACAGTTCAGGGGGAAATCACATGCCCAGGGGGAACTTTGCCTAGACCCATTTGATGCACACCTGGAACCCACAGGAGCCTGACTAGGTATAGAGGGCCACTATCACTTTTGGGGTTGGAGTGCCACTGAGCCTGCTTAACAATGGATCTACCCTAGCACGTTTGGCCTGGCTTAGGGGAACCCACAGCCCACTTCCCCCACCCAGAAACCTCATAAAGCACTCTGAGTCAGCTGAATGAGACTGTACTCACCCCCTTGTGGCTGCTGTGATGCCCTCAAGTGCCCATCCAACTCAGGATATGCCAGGATCTGGTACATCGGGGGGTCATGGTGCGACGGGCACCCATTCCACGTTGGGAGGCCATCCCCAGCTGGGCCTCCGCCGTCTTCTTGCTCCAGCGACGTAGGTCCTCCCATCTTTTGCGGCAGTGGGTGCTCCGTCTATGATAGACCCCCAGGGTCTGCACTTCTTTGGCGATGGCACACCAAATACCCTTCTTCTGGTGGGCGCTGACCTAGAGGAAAAGTGAAGTGAGAATGGATTTTACTTCCCCATCCAGTTCTTCTTACTCATTGGCCACAACCTCCCACTCTGGCCCATAAACACATACACTGACCATCCTCACATGCTGGCCTCTGCCCCCACCCTGTATCTTCCATCCATGCCACTCCATACAGTCATGTCCCATCCCACATGCTCACAGTATACTCACCTGTTTGTCTAGAGTAGCGTGTACTGTGGGAGGACCCCAGCCACCAGGTTGTCCAACTCCTCCACGGTGAAGTCAGGAGCCCTTTCCCCAGACACTGTAGCCATTGTCGCTTCCAGACTCAGGTCACAGCAGCACTTGCAGTGTAGGTCCTCTCCTGTTGAAGGTCAGGTATCAAGTGAGCGAACAGATAGAAAATGGCGGTCACGTCTGCGGCGGTGCGTACCGTCACCGCCGGCGTACATAGTCATAGGCTCCTGAAACCAATAGAGCCCAATGATAACCAATGCTGATTTGCGCTGTGGTCTTCGACCGCCTACCGCGAAGCAGCACACCGCCAGTGCAGTTACCTCATTTACCCTTGTCCCTCCTTACAGGTCAGGCAGATGCCATTTCAGGGGGGCACATGGCAGGGCAACTAACTGCTTCACAGCACTTTTGGGCAGGAATACGGACAGACAGAGCAACACACCGATTACATCACTATTGTTGTAAATACCCTTGTGAAACCTATGTGGTGTATGACCCTCTGCTCACCCTTCTCCTCCATAGGGCATGTCTGATGGCGTCATCCTCCGGTATGCAGACCCCTGGTGGACCTGTTGACAATGGAAGACAGACACATCATTCTCACCTATAGACTTGATCGTGCCACAATCCATGAACTGTGTGCCCAGTTGGAGCCAGACCTGATGTCAGCTATCTGCCATCCCACAAGAATTCCCCCTCTAGTGAAGGTCCTGTCAGTACTCCATTTCCTGGCCAGTGGGTCCTTTCAAACTACAGTGGCCATGGCAACAGGGATGTCACAGCCAATGTCCTCTAACATGTTGTCCAGAGTGTTGGCTGCCCTGCTAAAACACAAGCGCAACTACATCGTTTTCCCTCAGGTGGAGGATTTGCCCACAGTGAAAGGTTATTTCTATGCCCTGGGACATATCCCCAACATCATTGGTGCCATTGATGGTACACATGTGGCATTTGTCCCCCCGCAGGAATGAACAGGTGTACAGAAACCGCAAAAGCTACCAATCCATGAATGTGCAGATGGTGTGTTTGGCAGACCAGTACATCTCCCATGTGAATGCCAAGTATCCTGGCTCAGTGCATGACACTTACATTTTGAGGAATAGCAGCATCCCCTATGTGATGAGCCAACTCCAGAGGCACTGTGTGTGGCTAATAGGTAAGCCCAAGGTCCCAACACAGTTGACATAGGTGTCTGGGTATGGGAGAGTCCCTAAGGGTTGGTGTATGTCTAACAGTTGACCCTTGATATTTGCAGGTGTCTCTGGTTACCCCAACCTGTCATGGCTACTGACCCCAGTGAGGAATCCCAGGACAAGGGCAGAGGAATGCTACAATGAGGCACATGGGTGAACTACGAGGATAATTGAGCTGACTTTCGGCCTCCTGAAGGCCAGGTTCCGGTGCCTCCATTAGACAGGTGACTCCCTATACTACTCACCGAAGAAGGTGTGCAAGATCATCGTGGCATGTTGTATGTTGCACAACCTGGCTTTGCGACGCCAGGTGCCTTTTCTGCAGGAGGATGGGTCTGATGTTGGTCTTGTGGCAGCTGTGGAGCCCGTGGACAGTGAAGAAGAGGCAGAAGAAGAAGATATAGACAACCGAAACAACATCATCATGCAATACTTCCAGTGAGACACAGGAAAGAGACTGGCACTGCTCCTCTCATATCATACTACTGTTGGACATTGCATGAATCTGCCTTTTTACCTCTGTGTATGGACGCTGACATGTCACTTTGGCTTTCCATTTCACAAATGTGGGTCCCACTTTCTGCCTTCTGCTATGTTTACTGATGCCCAACAACTGTCGAACATTGGTATGTGAACATGAACATTGATATTGCTATTTTTCTGAGAGGTTGCAATTACATATTTGTGAAAGTACAGACTGACTCTAGATTGATTTGTGATTCAAGGGTGTTTATTTCTGTGCTAATAAGTGGAGGGGGCTGTGCAATGGGCGATGGTGGAGGAATGTCCATGGTAGAGTCCAGTCTCTTGGTATCACAGGTGCATTTTCCAAGGGGGCATAGGAAGTGGAGTAATGGCAGTTCAAAGTCGTCAGGGTGACATAGTGGGACAAAAGGGTGACAATCAGGAAAGTCTTATTTCCTGGCGGGTGTCTTGGCCGTGTTCTCTGTCTTGTTCCTGGGTCTCAGGTACCGTTTGCGGGGTGGTTCTCCTTTTGCAGGGGGTGGGGTGCTGGTGGCCTGTTGGTCCTGTGGCAGGACCTCCTGTCCAATAGCGCCAGCGGAGGTGGAGGGCTGTTCATCGTTCAGGCTAGGGACAGGGGCCCAGGGGTATGCCATTTTCTCCCTCATGGTGTTGGCCATCTCTGCTAGCACCCCTGCAATGGTGACCAGGGTGGTGTTAATGGACTTTAAGTCCTCCCTGATACCCAAGTAGTATTCCTCCTGCAGCCGCTGGGTCTCCTGAAACTTGGCCAGTACCGTGCCCCTGGTCTCCTGGGAATGATGGTATGCTTCCAAGATGTTGGAGAATGCCTCTTGGATAGTGGGTTCCCTGGGCCTGTCCTCCCCCTGTCACACAGCAGTCCTCCCAGTTTCCCTGTTATCCTGTGCCTCTGTCCCCTGAACCGTGTGCCCACTGCCACTGACCCCAGGTCCCTGATTGTCTTGGGTTGGTGGGTTTGCCTGAGGTCCCTGTAGTGGTGGACACACTGCTGATTGATGTGTCCTGGGGACAGAGGGATGGGCCCACCAGGTGGGTGCTGTGCTGGTGTTTCCTGAGGGGGGAGGTTCAGTGGTGGTTTGTGACTGTGGCAGGGGAACCAACTGTCCTGAGGTCCCTGATGGGCCGGGGTGGTCAACTTGATCCAGGCGTGCAGAGCTGCTGTCGTCCCTGTAGGCCTCTTCTGTGGGGGGACTGGATATGTCTGGCACCTACTGTCTGTGATGTTGGGTATGAGTACTGTTGGGGTGTAAATGCATAGTTATTGTATCTGTGTGTGCCATCTTGTGCAATGGGTGAGTTACCCTCTACTCCTGTGCTTGCATTATTGTCTTTTCCCTTGTGTGATTAGTGATTTTGGGGCCTGGGTGAGTATCTGTACTGGACATGCTTTGGTGATGGGTGTCCATGCATTGGTGTGACATGCAGGCCCTGGTTTTAGGATGTGTGGATTGTGATAGTGGGGTATCTGTGGGGTGTTGGGGTGATGGGTGTGAGGGTTGGGCTAAGAGTTTGTGATGGCATGCAGGTAGGGTGGGGGGATATAGTAGTAAAGATATGAATTACCAGAGTCCGGTCCTCCTGCTACTCCTGCGAGGCCCCCAGGATGCATGATTGGCAAGACTTGCTCCTCCCATGTTGTTAATTGTGGGGGAGGAGGTGGGGGTCCACCGCCAGTCCTCTGTACTGCTACCTGGTGTCTGGATGCCTCGGAACACACCTTTCCCCGTAGGTCATTCCACCTCTTCCTGATGTCATCCCGTGTCCCACTGCATTGTCACTCTGGGCATATTACTGTTGGTGTGACGGTGTAGGTTTATGGAGGGGGTTTGGGAGAGGAGGAAGAGATAGTGGTTGTAGGAGGTGTACGTCTGCTGATTTTGGGTGAGGGTGCATGGGCTGGAGGCTGTTGTGAGGTGGAAGGATGTTGAGTGGATGTGTGCCTGTGTTTGTGTAGTTTGGGAGGAGGGCTAGCAGACACACTGGGAGAGGACACAGGGGACGTGTAAATGGTAGTGGGGGTGGTGATTGCACGTTAGCGGTGTGTGGTGATGGGCGTGCTGGTGATGGAGGGAGTGACTGAGGATGTAGTGCATGCAGGTGTGAGTGGAGATGAGACTTGGAGGGAGGCGGGGGACATGGGGGGGGGACACAGTGGAGGCAGTGGATGTTGGTTTGTCTGCATGGGGATGGTGCTTGTGTGAGTGCCTGTGGGATGTGTGGTGCTTATGTTTGCCATGTCCACTCTTGTGTGTTGATGAGTGTGCTAGAGATAGGCTGGGGTAGAGGGGATTTGGTCTGGGTGGTGGAAGTTGGAGGGGGGAGGCTGGACATAGGGACAATGGCTGCCATCAGTGCTGAGGCCAGAGCCTGAAATGCTCTCTGTTGGGCTGCCACGCCAGAATGAATGCCCTCCAGGTATGCATTTGTTTGCTGCAAATGCCTCTCTACACCCTGGGTGGCATTGAAAATGGTTGATTGCCCAACAGTGAGGGATCTCAGGAGGTCAATAACCTCCTCACTGAGGGCAGCAGGGCTGACTGCGGCATGGCCTGAGGTGTCTGGGGTGAAGGAGATGCCCGCCATCCTGGGTGAGCGGGCACTGGAACCATGCTGAGGGGCTGCTGGGAGGGCGGTGCTGGTGGGGGGCGGCAGCTGTACCTGTTGATGCGGTGTGCACAGAGGTGCCCGCCACCGCAAGGGAGCTACCATCAGAAGAGGAGTCGCTGTAGCTGGTGTCTCCTCCTGTCCCCGTCGTGGAGCTTCCCTCGCCCTCTGTCCCACTGGTGCCTTCAAACTCCGTACATTCACCCTCCTGGGCTATGTGGGTTGCAGTTCCCTCCTGCTCCAGTGCCAATGCTCCTCCACCAGATGATGCTAATGCACACAAGGACAGGGTGACAAAACAAAAAGGGGAGGAAAGACAGAAGAGATACATGGTCAATGCCTGCAACAACATCACCGTTGGCGGACACAACACACAGGGAGCAGCCCTATGCACTAGCCCATGCACTAACACTTCAGGGGGAAATCTCATGCCCAGGGGGAACTGTGCCTAGACCCATTTGATGCACACCTGGAACCCACAGGAGCCTGACTAGGTGTAGAGGGCCACTATCACTTTTGGGGTTGGAGTGCCACTGAGCCTGCTTAACAATGGATCTACCCTAGCACGTTTGGCCTGGCTTAGTGGAACCCACAGCCCACTTCCCCACCCAGAAACCTCATAAAGCACTCTGAGTCAGCTGAATGAGACTGTACTCACCCCCTTGTGGCTGCTGTGATGCCCTCAAGTGCCCATCCAACTCAGGATATGCCAGGATCCGGTACATCAGTGGGGTCATGGTGCGATGGGCACCCCTTCCACATTGGGAGGCCATCCCCAGCTGGGCCTCCGCCGTCTTCTTGCTCCAGTGACGTAGGTCCTCCCATCTTTTGCGGCAGTGGGTGCTCCGTCTATGATAGACCCCCAGGGTCTGCACTTCTTTGGCGATGGCACGCCAAATACCCTTCTTCTGGTGGGCGCTGACCTAGAGGAAAAGTGAAGTGAGAATGGATTTTACTTCCCCATCCAGTTCTTCTTACTCATTGGCCACAACCTCCCACCCTGGCCCATAAACACATACACTGACCATCCTCACATGCTGGCCTCTGCCCCCACCCTGTATCTTCCATCCATGCCACTCCATACATTCATGTCCCATCCCACATGCTCACAGTATACTCACCTGTTTGTCTAGAGTAGTGTGTACTGTGGGAGGACCCGAACCACCAGGTTGTCCAACTCCTCCGCGGTGAAGTCAGGGGCCCTTTCCCCAGACACTGTATCCATTGTCGCTTACAGACTCAGGTCACAGCAGCACTTGCAGTGAAGGTCCTCTCCTGTTGAAGGTCAGGTATCAAGTGAGCGAACAGATAGAAAATGGCGGTCACGTCTGCGGCGGTGTGTACCGTCACCGCTGGCGTACATAGTCATAGGCTCCTGAAACCAATAGAGCCCAATGATAACCAATGCTGATTAGCGCTGTGGTCTTCGACCGCCTACCGTGAAGCAGCACACCGCCAGCGCAGTTACCTCATTTCCCCTTGTCCCTCCTTACAGGTCAGGCAGATGCCATTTCAGGGGGGCACATGGCAGGGCAACTAACTGCTTCACAGCACTTTTGGGCAGGAATACGGACAGACAGAGCAACACACCGATTACATCACTATTGTTGTAAATACCCTTGTGAAACCTATGTGGTGTATGACCCTCTGCTCACCCTTCTCCTCCATAGGGCATGTCTGATGGCGTCATCCTCCGGTATACAGACCCCTGGAGGACCTGTTGACAATGGAAGACAGACACATCATTCTCACCTACATACTTGATCTTGCCACAATCCATGAACTGTGTGCCCAGTTGGAGCCAGACCTGATGTCAGCTATCTGCCATCCCACAAGAATTCCCCCTCTAGTGAAGGTCCTGTCAGTACTCCATTTCCTGGCCAGTGGGTCCTTTCAAACTACAGTGGCCATGGCAACAGGGATGTCACAGCCAATGTCCTCTAACGTGTTGTCCAGAGTGTTGGTTGTCCTGCTAAAACACAAGTGCAACTACATCGTTTTCCCTCAGGTGGAGGATTTGCCCACAGTGAAAGGTTACTTCTATGCCCTGGGACATATCCCCAACATCATTGGTGCCATTGATGGTACACATGTGGCATTTGTCCCCCCGCAGGAATGAACAGGTGTACAGAAACCGCAAAAGCTACCATTCCATGAATGTGCAGATGGTGTGTTTGGCAGACCAGTACATCTCCCATGTGAATGCCAAGTATCCTGGCTCAGTGCATGACACTTACATTTTGAGGAATAGCAGCATCCCTTATATGATGAGCCAACTCCAGAGGCACTGTGTGTGGCTAATAGGTGAGCCCAAGGTCCCAACACAGTTGACATAGGTGTCTGGGTATGGGAGAGTCCCTAAGGGTTGGTGTATGTCTAACAGTTGACCCTTGATATTTGCAGGTGTCTCTGGTTACCCCAACCTGTCATGGCTACTGACCCCAGTGAGGAATCCCAGGACAAGGGCAGAGGAACGCTACAACGAGGCACATGGGTGAACTACGAGGATAATTGAGCTGACTTTCGGCCTCCTGAAGGCCAGGTTCCGGTGCCTTCATTAGACAGGTGACTCACTATACTACTCACCGAAGAAGGTGTGCAAGATCATTGTGGCATGTTGTATGTTGCACAACCTGGCTTTGCGACGCCAGGTGCCTTTTCTGCAGTAGGATGGGTCTGATGTTGGTCTTGTGGCAGCTGTGGAGCCTGTGGACAGTGAAGAAGAGGAGGCAGAAGAAGAAGATATAGACAACCGAAACAACATCATCATCCAATACTTCCAGTGAGACACAGGAAAGAGACTGGCACTGCTCCTCTCATATCATACTACTGTTGGACATTGCATGAATCTGCCTTTTTACCTCTGTGTATATACCCTGACATGTCACTTTGGCTTTCCATTTCACAAATGTGGGTCCCACTTTCTGCCTTCTGCTATGTTTACTGATGCCCAACAACTGTTGAACATTGGTATGTGAACATTGACATTGCTATTTTTCTGAGAGGTTGCAATTACATATTTGTGAAAGTACAGACTGACTCTAGATTGATTTGTGATTCAAGGGTGTTTATTTCTGTGCTAATAAGTGGAGGGGGCTGTGCAATGGGCGATGGTGGAGGAATGTCCATGGTAGAGTCCAGTCTCTTGGTATCACAGGTGCATTTTCCAAGGGGGCATAGGAAGTGGAGTAATGGCAGTTCAAAGTTGTCAGGGTGACATAGTGGGACAAAAGGGTGCCAATCAGGAGAGTCTTATTTCCTGGAGGGTGTCTTGGCCGTGTTCTCTGTCTTGTTCCTGGGGCTCAGGGACCGTTTGCGGGGTGGTTCTCCTTCTGCAGGGGATGGGGTGCTGGTGGCCTGTTGGTCCTGTGGCAGGACCTCCTGTCCACTAGCACCAGCGGAGGTGGAGGGCTGTTCATCGTTCAGGCTAGGGACAGGGGCCCAGGGGTATGCCATTTTCTCCCTCATGGTGTTGGCCATCTCTGCTAGCACCCCTGCAACGGTGACCAGGGTGGTGTTAATGGACTTTAAGTCCTCCCTGATCCCCAAGTAGTATTCCTCCTGCAGCCGCTGGGTCTCCTGAAACTTGGCCAGTACCGTGCCCCTGGTCTCCTGGGAATGATGGTATGCTTCCAAGATGTTGGAGAATGCCTCTTGGATAGTGGGTTCCCTGGGCCTGTCCTCCCCCTGTCACACAGCAGTCCTCCCAGTTTCCCTGTTATCCTGTGCCTCTGTCCCCTGAACCGTGTGCCCACTGCCACTGACCCCAGGTCCCTGATTGTCTTGGGTTGGTGGGTTTGCCTGAGGTCCCTGTAGTGGTGGACACACTGCTGATTGATGTGTCCTGTGGACAGAGGGATGGGCCCACCAGGTGGGTGCTGTGCTGGTGTTTCCTGAGGGGGGAGGTTCAGTGGTGGTTTGTGACTGTGGCAGGGGAACCAACTGTCCTGAGGTCCCTGATGGGCCGGGGTGGTCAACTTGATCCAGGCGTGCAGAGCTGCTGTCGTCCTTGTAGGCCTCTTCTGTGGGGGGACTCGATATGTCTGGCACCTACTGTCTGGTGATGTTGGGTATGAGTCCTGTTGGGGTGTAAATGCATAGTTATTGTATCTGTGTGTGCCATCTTGTGCAATGGGTGAGTTACCCTCTACTCCTGTGCTTGCATTATTGTCTTTTCCCTTGTGTGATTAGTGATTTTGGGGCCTGGGTGAGTATCTGTACTGGACAAGCTTTGGTGATGGGTGTCCATGCATTTGTGTGACATGCAGGCCCTGGTTTTAGGATGTGTGGATTGTGATAGTGGGGTATCTGTGGGGTGTTGGGGTGATGGGTGTGAGGGTTGGGCTAAGAGTTTGTGATGGCATGCAGGTAGGGTGGGGGGGATATAGTAGTAAAGATATGAATTACCAGAGTCCGGTCCTCCTGCTACTCCTGCGAGGCCCTCAGGATGCATGATTGGCAAGACTTGCTCCTCCCATGTTGTTAATTGTGGGGGAGGAGGTGGGGGTCCACTGCCAGTCCTCTGTGCTGCTACCTGGAACACACCTTTCCCCGTAGGTCATTCCATTCCTTCCTGATGTCATCCCGTGTCCCAGTGCATTGTCACTGTGGGCATATTACTGTTGGTGTGACGGTGTAGGTTTTGCTATCGCCAGTTTATCACTGACCTTGGTGTGCCGGACTTGTGTGGGTGTCTGTATTGTGGTGGATTACGAGATGTGGGTCGTAATACCTGTAGCGGATTTCCGCCGTAGCCACAGTATCTTGACGGCCGTCAGCACGGCGGTAAGCGGGATTTACCGCCAGGGTTGTAATGAGGGCCATAGTTACAACAGCAAGCAGTGAAATACCACACTGCACCTCACATTTTAGAGGCTATTGACAACAGAAAGGCCTTAACAAAACAGATTGTGAATGTTAGTGCTGTTGGTAACGTACCCTTCAGGTGTAATGCAAAATGTTGGGGCCCCATGGAAAGTATGTTAAGGGGACCCGAAAATACTCCCATTCCCAGATGTAAGTGGATGACAGTAAGAAAATCACAGGTTTAAGGATGGATTAGTTCTGTTTTGCTAACAGAGTCTCAGTCCCTCTGCTTTAGTAGCTACAGGGCTGTGGTGTGTTGTTTGAGCCTCTCTGTTTTAGTGGCAGCAAGGCCGTGATGTGCTGGCAGAAAAGACAATTCACCAAGAGGCCAAGGGGAGCAGAGTGACATAATATACAACTTAACTGTTTCTTTCATTCACACAGGCATGCATGCTTGCACATACACACACATTCACACATGCGCACATTCTCACTTAAACACACTCTCACCTGCAAGCACGCACACAACATATATTTAAAAGCATTTTTTACTTACCTTAACTGCTAGGGAGGATCATATTCCAGCTAATTGTAATCCATTCTTTATTATAATAATAGTGAATAATAATAAACATTATTCAATAGAATTGAAAAGGCCCCTCTGTATTAGTTACAGTTGGGTTGTGATATGCTGGGAGTCTTAGTGACAGCGAGGTAGTGAGCTGCTGTCAGTGTCTAATTCCCTCTGTTTTATTTACAGCACAGCTGTGATGTGCTGTCGGTGTCTGAGTAGAGGGAGCTTAAGTGACCTGTGTGGTGCAGTTCACGCTGTTCAATGATGAGTCACACAGACAGAGAGTGCAGTGGTCAGTGTTGGCTGGTGAATTTTAAAGGTTGTGGGGCGTAAGACCAACCCCGCAAACTGCACCCAATCTTAGATGGATCAAATTAGCAATAAGTGAAATGTATCACATACTTTAAATTCTCTATCCAGGCGTATTGGTTTTCAAATGTGTTAATTAGTCCCTCCTCCAGGCACTCCTAATCAAGGCATAAGGTAGCCTCACTAGTCTATAACATGTGACAGGCAGGTGGATGCAGCACACTAAGCAACACTTAATTTTATATTCAGCCCTTGTTTTCAGGTTCTAATTTGTTTGAAATCTGAGTGAGTGTGCTCTGGAACTTCCTAGGCTGCTTCTTTAAACAACTTTTCTTTATTTACTATTTTGAAAATAAGTGTAACCCTGGATTATATGGTCAGTTGAAATGTTCGCACAATTAAAACGTGCATTAAGCATGTTGCGTCTATAAATAAATCTTACCTGGGAAGGTGAGCAGTTGGACTGGGACTGCGCGTCTTTCACAATAACACTTGTCGACACGCTCGCCTCACCCGTACTACTGAGGAAAAAAGGACTGCCATTCTGTTGCCCCAATACAGTGTGCAAGTACTGGAAGAGCAACTAATGTGAACCCCTATATGATACCGACAGGCATTGTGAGACTTTCCCATGGCTATCAGCTCTAACTATAGCACTCTCAATTGTACCCTGCAGTATGCAGCATAAAAGACTTGTGTGTTGGATGCAGGTCAAAGCCAGAGAAACAAATATGATGAAATTAAATACTTGGAGTATACAGGGACATATATACACCATATCACATGAAGTGTAAAGTGTGATATGAAACAGAATGCATAAGTATTCTTTCCAGAGAAAATAAACACTGGGCTCAACACCCCTGATCCATCTCTCATTGGTAACAAACACAACACATCATCCTCCAGATGACAGTCCTAGTCTAATTGTTCAGCACAATGGAAATTTAAAAAAAGCTTATTCATTGAGGCACATAAGAGCAGGCTCCATAAGAAGGTATGAGATTGTCAGAAAGGAAGCGATTGGAGTTGGAGAAGGGTGAGCAACTGAAAGCTGGAGCCAGGTGCGAGCCAGGGGGCTGGCTTTGGCTCAGTTAGAAGTCATTTTAGAACTTTAAACCTAAAACCAGATGAGCTCTCACGGGAGGTGATTGAACCTAATGGCTACAGTTGTTGACCATATAACATGGGAACCCAGGTGCAAATCCTGGCCTGCACTGTTATGGCCTTAAGGAAGGTCTGTGCAGCTATTTAATATTGCTAACAATAAAATGTCTGCTTGTCACCCTACGCTCCAATCACATCCTTTAAAAGTTGAGGAAAAGCATTAATCTTAAATGTCAGATAGCGATGCACTCTAGTGGGTGTACTGCATAGAATGAAACTGGAAAATCTGGGATCAGTCGTGGTTACCCTGCTAGATCATAGTGTGTGATCCTAAGCGAACACATTCTTTCACCGAGCCCGTGTTCAATATCACATAGTAGAGCACTTTGAAATACTTGTGTTCACGATGTGCACTCCCAGTTCGCTAACAGCTTGATCACCTGGGCCAGGGTGGAATATTTCTCCCTTCACAACTAAAATCTCTCACTTTTAAATAACATTTCTCAATAGAGCTATAATCTGACATGCTAGGGTGAAAAGCTTTCAGTTTTAAAGAAATACACGTTTTGAGTTTTGAAGGGATCTTATCGGCATCATTAAAACATTGACCATCGAGCAGCACATTAATCATATTGCTAGACTAGAGTTCATTGTTAGCTGCCGTTTTTATTGCATAATATACATGCCAAATATTGCCAAAGCTCAGCTTGTGCGCTGACTGTAAGCGCCAAAGAAGTTCATTCGCTTTTCCTGTTGATTTTTAGGCTTGCCCACTTTTAATTGGATCCTTTGGAGTGGCAAGGCAGAAGAGAGGTTGTGAAGAGAAGGAATTAAAACAAAAAAAATGATAACCATTTCCCTACCTAAAAAAAACCCACAGAAGTTGTGACGGCCCTGAGAGAGCCACCGGGAGCTGCTGAACAAGAGTAATTCGACGTTGCCAAACCACCCTGCCTTAGGGCCGAAAGTATTCACCTTTTCTTTAGCACCTCTCTTGACAGTCCTGCACGATGTCTGCTGAGGTGTGAACAGTGACACTTCATGGGGATGGTCTGCAGAAAGGAGATGTGACATGATAAAGAGCCACACACGCCTCAGCATCAGTGATTGTCTGTGCTGACATTAGTGAGGCAATCTCACAGACAGTACAATATGGCAGCATCTACAGCGTGCATGCTTCTATAAAACTGAAAGGTGCGTACTGTGTCTCTTTACTGCATGTGACCTGGTGTCTCTGATGACGCCTGTCACGTGCACCTCCTCCAGTCCTATAATCCCATTCCCAACTCGTCACAGAGTGGGGTGGGATCAGTCAGGTTTACTGATCCTTCCATGCTGGAATGAGTTAGAAAAGGTGGAACCATCGCTGATTGACACAATGTTTTGGGAAGCACAGGCTGCAGTCTGAAGCGCCCATGTACAATCAGTCAGAGAGGGTGGTGTTCGTCAGTGGGGAGGAGTGGCCCTACGCTCCTTCAGGTCACAGAATCAAGGGATTAAATCAAGCAAGCCTTGAAAAACCTGCGACATTGCACGTGTGCAGTAAGTGCATGTGCCTGTCAGTGCTTTGACTGCCTGACCCTCGCGCAGAGAGAGGGTCAGAAGCTATTCTGAGCAATCAACACTTACTGCAGATAGCATTTATGAATAATTAAAAAAACTGAAAGAGGCAATAAATATAGGGGGCGTAGCCCCCACGCCCTTTAAAAGAAACCGCCACTGGCAGTGGTGCTGGAGTGGGAGCACTACAGGAAGGGAATGCAAACTGTGGGCATGCAGCGTGTAGCTGCATTGAGGGAAGCAAATGTTAACATTTTTACCATTTAATTGTAACTTGGAAACGTTCAGATCAGTGATTTAGGGCCAGATGTAGCAAAGGTTTTTACCCATTCTGTGTCTATGGGAAAAAGTGTTCGTACATATGGCCCTTAGTTCCTGTTTTCATTGCATGAGTCAATCTTGTATAGTTGCATTCCCTAAAACTGTTAGCCATTTTAAGATGTTGTTTCTGCATTTTTTCATGTATCACATTACGCTTGTACTGTGCATACTTTGAACTGAGTCGGACCACTTGAGAGCTCTGGAGCTGAGGCTGAGGGCACTGTGAGTTTCTTGCAGTGTCTGTCAGTGACTAAAAAAGGTGTTAAAAATCTGGTGTTCATCCAGTCCTGGGCCTCTCTGCAGAGCGCACAGGGCCGTGGTCACTGTTTCCAGTTGTAATTGTGATTCTGTGCATATGGGTTTGATGGGACTACACTTAGTGGTTGGTCGCTACTTATCCCTAACTTTTACGCCCCACCACTTTCAAATGTCACCAGCTGCCACTGTTGAGATCACCAGCATGGTAGTGGTGGTAGTGGTGGGGGGGGGATCACCCTTCTGCACTTCATATTCTTGTTCAGGCTCAGAGGCTGAATATCTGACTGGTACTTTTTGTGAATCTCCTGTTTTCAAATCACTACCAAGATGCTGTTTTCTAGGAAGATGAACATAGTATAGTGTGAGGCATCTTGTCTGAGAGTCTAGCCATAACCTGGTCAGAAGTGTTATCCATGGCTTTTTAAACTTTTCTGGACTTCACTTCATGCCACTTTTGACCTGCCATGTCCTGCTTTGACATGGAGGATTATTGCAATAATTAATTTACTAAAATTACAGAGGGCAGGCTTTAGGTGTGATCACTACCCCAATTATACAGAGAACAACTACGCCCAAAGTTTTGTTCAAACAGTGTCTGGCATGGGCTGGCTACTGGATAATGCATACTGCACAACCCCGCTTTTCTAGTGGTTTACTGGGGACAGTATTTCACCTCTACTTCTAGTTGGCTAGTGCCAGACCCACTTGAGAGAAAAAAGGTAGCAGAATTGTCTCTCTCAGGCCTCCATGAATACAGTGCTCTGGGTTTGTGTGTTGAAGGGACAGATGCTTGTTTTAAAATAGTATTTGGGCCATGAGGCTGACCAAATCGTTTCTCCTCTTAAAACCCTGTGGCAATCTGGTCCAAGTGCGATGGGGATTTACCAAAATTTGTTGACAAAATGTCTTTGCCCCACTCTTGGCAGATTTCAGGAAACTCCTTCTTCATAGGAATTCCAGAGATGGACAACAAGACCCTCTCCGTGCAGCTCTGCTAGTCTCTGGGCTAAGCAGGCTAAGGTTTCCACCTTGTGTGGTTGTTTTGAAAAAGTAAGAACTCTGCATTCTTAGCATGTATGGTAGGTATATAGTTGAAACAGAATAGAAGCTATGGGGATATCCAGTGCAACAGAGTTAGGGACAAAAGTATACAGCCATGTCGCATTCAACACAGCCTCTTAACTCTTGTATGTCAGAATATCATATACAGAAATACCATCCAATGTCAACATCCTATGCTAATACACTTTTCACAAATAATATCCCACTTGGTATAGATTTCTTATTATTAACTCCAACTGGGAGATATTTTTGTCAATGATATTTAGAGTGCAATATTCTGACAATATTCTGGTATTGCACGTGGTAGACTGAGTCCATTCCATTTATTCTCTTCCCTATAAAACTTGTATGCAATAAAAATGACACAACAGAATCCTGCTATTTCATTTAAAACCCTAATCACTAGAATTAGAGTAGGACAGTAAAAGACAAATTAGGTCTGGGTGTAGGTGATGTTCTCGAAGTCAGAGCCATTGCTGGTTCTGCCATGAGAAAGACTGTGTTGTAACAGACATGTCGCTGCTGGCAATGGAAGAAGGCTTGCTGCCCGATTTAGTAGGTCCAAAAACATAGCCAGTGGCCTCCCATCTGTGCAAAGCCATCATGTAAACTATGGTGGTCTTTCAGGGGAAAGCCCACAAGTTGTCCCCTTCATGCCCCTGCTAGGGGTAGTTTAATTGTAGGTACTGTAAATATGCCTTTGCTTTTTCGGGTCCATTTTCAGGGCCCCACAATTTGTTAAAGCTTATTGGACCTGATGCCACAGAGATTTTTCTTCTGAAGTGGCCTTTACACTGCTTCCATCAGTTACTTAGTGGGAAGAAGTTTTTCCTCAAACGTTTAAATCTCAAAATACATCTGAAAGTCCACCACAGGCATGCTGGAGGTCTATCTTACGCCACACCAGTCTTAATCCGTACTGAATTCTTGAATACTTTTTATGAAAGCATAGACCTTGAAGATTTGTGGGACAAACAGGATGTCAGTTTTAAACAAAGGATCAAAACACTTCTGTCCCCATTTCTATATGAGTCCCACCCAGAAATTCCCCATGTGGGGTGCTACTAGTAAATGAACTGTACTGGTGCAGATTTACCACACAGTAGTGGGAAAATGGCATGTAATTTTACTTTTACCCCAGTACCGTTAAACATGAGCCATCTACAGCTCAAAATGTTGTTCTTTTGCGGCTTGGGCTTTTTATCAATATTTTTGTTATCGCTTACATTTGGTCTTCAATTCTTGTCACACAAAATGATTTCTTTACAGTAGAAGTTGCTAGACAATTGACAGGTTAATGTATTTTTACAATTTGTATTGCTTCTTTCTCAATTATGTTTTTTATTGGTCGATGTGGATCAGTGCAGGTCTGACCTCTCGAACAGTCTGGCACTCTGGCATAGCATATGGGCCAGATTGAAAAGGCCAAAGTGTGGGCTTTTTTTGGCCCCTTTGCACCATAACGGTCATGGGACAAAAAAAGTGAATAAAATAACAGCTCACACACTGACAATTTTGAGCTACTTCATTTGGCAGTACCAGACTGCCTGATAGGCCAGTCCAACAGTGATGTGGGTAGGGCTTATTTCATTTCTTAACTCATGCAATTATGCTTTTTTTTAATGTAAGTGTAACTCTCACCTCTTCATTTAGAAAGCATACCTGTCATATTACAACATGCTCATATAAAAGTCTCTTTTCCCTATGTGCTGACGGTCAGATTGACTAACATTTCATACAAGGCAGAACAGCAAGGTAACTTGCTGTGCTCTGATGTGAGAAATGGAATCACTTGAAATTTACAAAGACATGCCACATTTCTGCTGCCGTCTTGCGCTAGTACACTGTGTGCTGCCTAGTGCCAATGCAGGCACCCTTGCACTATGGACTCTGCTACAGAGTGTGGTAGAACCATTAACACAATTTCAGTACAACCCATTTAAATTACACATCATGACCAACATGGCCACATAAGGAGTACTCCAGTCAAAAATAAAGTTAACATTTTTATTACAAACTCAAGCTCAAAGTCACGTAGACAATTCACAAGACCAAGTTATAAAGATACATAATGACCAAAAGTTGCACAAGGCGACAACATTAATTCAGGTGAACTAAAATCAAAAGACAAAGCATTCAAGAAGAACATTACATGCCATCCATAATTATATCTGCAATACAGAAACTAAATGATGCTCAGGATCAGCAATCATCTTTCAAATCAGTTTAGCAGAGTCATAAATTTGGCTGGGCATAGGGAGCACCCTACTGTTTGTCAAATCGGGGAAATACATGTGCAGGGCGAAACACATGCAGGGAAAAGGCAAAAGGAATAAAAAGGACAAAAATAATTTAAAAAAGGAAATCTTGGGCAAAAGAAGACTAACTGAGTCTGTCAAAAGATAGGTAAAAAAGGGAAAGCATCAGCATATCAGAAGCTCAATCAAGAGTCTTTTGAAAAGGGTTAGGGAATTCTCTAAGTCTCAAAGGGCATCTCAGAGGGACAAGCAGAGGGGAAGATACCTCTCCAAGTGCTCAATATACCAGATTTTACATCAGCATAGGTCAGGAACGGAAGAGGTCTGCAAGCATCAGGGGACTCTGAAGAAGAAGGGATGCTCAAATTCCAACTAACCAAGGATAAATCAAAGGTTATGAATCAATCTGATTCACTCCAATGCAGACCACATTACATTGAAGGGGCATCATCCAATAGAAATCAATCTCATGACTCCAGATATTGAAACATCAAATTCCATTCATAGGTCTGTTCGCGAGAACATCTTCTATCTGTGTGAGTCCACACAAGTTTGAAACAATTGTATTCAATGGCAGTCTATGTACCACAATGTTCTACTCCCAAGGTCAATAAGATACATTCTCTCTATGTCTAAACAACAGAGCCTACTCCCAAAATCTAGTCTTCTCATGAAAATGAAATCTGAAAGAAAATATATGTTATGAAAATGAATCAGCATTTCCCACACAGTCATGAATTACAAACTATGGGCCTCACTTAAGCTAACACAGGCGAATTAAAGCAATGCATTTAATTAATATTTTTTAATAATCACAATTTTAATATGCAAAACTGATAAATTCAATGTTAATTATGTTTCAACAATATGCATGTTACTTTCATTTCAAACAAAATAGAACTTTGTCAATACACTTCATTAAGGATAACTGAGAGACAGCTCCCCCTGCTTTTCCTGAGCCTGATTGCGACAGCTCTGCCCACATTCCTGAGCCTGACTGCGACAGCTCCGTCTGCATTTCTGAGCCGCATTACAGCAGCTCCGTCTGCATTTCTGATCCTGATTGCAACAGCTCCGTCTGCATTCCTGAGTCTGATTGCATCTGTTCACACTTCTGCTGATGCCTCCTTTGAGCCACTGTCGCTCCCACCCTCCCGTTATCCCACCTCCCACACCAGCCCCTCCCAAAGGTTTACGATTCTTTGTAAATCTGAGAATGCGCCAAAATCAATTGGTGGATGCGTGGAAACATCCACATTCCACCCATGGAATGCCTCCAAACCAAAAGGTAGCGCAAGGCAGTGAAATGCGCTGTCTTGCATAACCTCAGACTAATGAAACCAGGCAGAGCCACACAAGCTGGGTTTGTGTGGCTTTGTAAATCACAGTTAAGGGTTGGCGTTGCCTAGCATTGCCTTGTGTGATATGTAGGGAAAACAAGCCCTTAGTAAATCTGACCCTGAATGCTCTGATCTTTTGTTGCCTTTATCCTTCCTCCCTGCCACTCAGTGATGGGGACTTATCTGATCAGTAGTCTTTCTATAGCGCACTACAATTATTGCTTTCTCACAATTTTTAGCTTCTACCCCATTAATGTTGAAGTACATATAAAAAAAAGGCATGTTTTCGCAGAAAATGTAGTCTGGTTTCAATTCAAGTTGAAAACCAAATAATTTGATGCAGGATGTGATGGTTTTGTGCACCATGTAATTCTATGTCTGAGTGGAAGGTTTATATGTGGGAAGTGTTTATTTTAATTTATGAGGAAGACAAACCCTTGTTTAGTGTTAGTTATGCGAGATGATTAGCCGCCAAATAGGTTTCCATGTCGAAAGGATCATGCCAGATTTACAGAATAACCGCTGAATATGAACATTATTCTCATTTATTTTAAATATGTGTAATTTGTTGTAGGTGTACATTTTTACTATCTGACAAGGATTTTACTCCTTAGACCTATGATGAACACCCCTGCTTTAAATTACTGTTGAGTGCCTTCAGCACATTGGTATGCAACTGAATGTTGATTATCTAGAAAGCCCTCAAGTGATCCTTGCTTAAACTGAAAATAGAGGGCAATGGTGGGTGTAAGAAAATACCTCCTTTTGCGGTGTCACTCCCAGTAAATGTTATTACTGGATTTAAGACACTGCACATTGGGGCACTGCTTTCCAGTATGTATGTGTTCAGACTCCTAAAATATGTTGAAATTGGCTAATCTCTGATTGGCTTGTTTACCTTTTCTATAAGTTTATATTGTATGGTGTCGAAATACACCCATGGCATGTATAAAATCAAAGTAAAGCTTAAAATACTATTTCCGTATTTCTGGCATGAGACCAGTTAGAAAAGTTACCCTCTACCTGCCTGAACTGTCAATAGGCTAATTAGCATAAGCATCTATCAGGGAAAAAGCCTGTGCTTGATCCCGGGAACAACTGTGAAAGAGGTGTGAAATGTCTCCTAGGAGCAAACAGCAGTCTGATGTAAATGGGCAGAGGTGACTTGTTGGAGCTCCACAGAAATTCAGAAAGGGGTCTGTGGGCATCTTGTAACACCACACTGTCATCTCCTTCATGGCAGGTCTGTTGACCCACATGTGTAACAGTTGGGGTGTGCTTAAAAGGGAGAGAGCAAGATGTCTGGTTGCTTATGGACACTGCTTTTGTCCTTCCAGACTTCTATTTCTGGGTTTATTGTAGGTAGAGTTCTTACTTCAAACTGGAGTTTAGTTTTAGATGTGGGAGGACACTAGGATTACCATAGTACACTCTCCACTCAAACCTCCAGCATGACAGTCCACGTTTTTTTGTGGTCAAAGACATGCTCCATCATGGATTTTCTTCCCTCATTACATTTTGGGTCTGTTTGTAGTCAAGCAAACAGGAGCTACCACAAAAGGAAATAGGTTAGTGCCAAGCAACCCTTACTTGACTGTTCAGGTAGAAACTAAAAGTGTTTTGGGGTCCCCTAGGTGGACCCTTCCCTAGCCTTTCTCAGAATATTGCTGGATATGTGAAAGGATGTCAGATGGACTGAACCTGCTGCACTTGGCATCTTTGGCCTGTGAGAAGGATATGAGGAATTTGGACACGATTCTAATTGAAATACAGTTTTTGGTCATCTGCCATGTGTGCTTTTTAAGTAAACACTGATATTGGAGGTATGGCCATTTTAATATTGTTTATAGCTATTTCAAAACTACTGGGTATTCCCAGCCAGGGCCAGCTTTTGGTCTGGTGGCGCCCAGTGTGACAATCTTTTTGGGCGGCAGCCCCCTCTTCATGACCTCCTTGGAGTCCCTCACTACCATCTGGCAAAAGTGCCCCTCATCTCTTCATAGCCCCTCTCACATACATTTCATTTTAATTGCTTCCTGAATGCTGGATGCACAAGGAACTTTTCAGCAGGTGCTTTTAAATCAAAAGTTTCTTAGGTTATTGCTAAACACAGCACCTCACCGAGGTCGGTGCCCCCCCCCCCATCCAGGTCAGCACCCGGTGTGGCCGCACCAGTCGCACCGCCTTAAAGCCGGCCCTGTTCCTAGCCTGACAATAAGGAATAGTTCACATGTGTGAAGCTGTGCAGGATTCAGTGCTGCAGAACATAAAAGCCAATGTATAGAGTGTTTTTACTGTCACATAGTATGTGATATACAAAATCACAGGCTCTGCAACAACAAAATCCAGAGTTGCAATGTCCTAAACATACAACAAGAGTCAGAAAAATCTTCCTGACTTATACAGTGCTCTTGGCGACCCACTCCAAATTGCTAAGATGACAGGAAAGGCTGTCACTAGAGGGTGACATCCACATCGATTTCCTAGTTATGTGGCTGGTAATTGTCAAGAACAATTACCATCCACATAAGTAGTTTTGTAATTAAAAAAAACAGGACTGTAAGCCCATGACATGTGCTGCCCTGGGTGTCTGGCTCCCTCGTTCTTGCTGAGATGAGAGTCAGACAGCAAGGCATAACTAGGAGGGACATCTGCATTAGTGAGCATGTACAAAACAGCTTTCTTTTAAATTGAATCTTTAAACAGGCTAAAGTCTGACTTAGTGCCAGCCCGAACCAGCAATTTTCAGGGGTCTAAAGAGACCTCCCATTCATGATGCCATCAATGTCAAATTTGCAAGCACTCCTGAGCGTCTTTGCCACAAGCCCTGCATTCCCGGGACTGCCTGTAAATCATTTCACAGGCAACACCCTTCCAAACCTCATCACCATGACCTGCTGAGAAAGCGTGTTCCATACAGACTGTGAAGGACTGAGGGCATGCGACTCGAGGTCACAGTCATGAGACTGTGACCTCGAGCCACATGTATACTGTAGACAGATACACTCTGCAAGCTTTGGCAGTATCTGTTTAGAACATGTAATATTTGGTATTTAAAGTGCTCCCTTTGCGCATTTTGAACTCGTGGGAGTGTTACACTTTAGTACACCCGTTTATATCACTGTACTTAGAGGTATTAATTACAGTCTTAATAAATTCCTCTCAGTATACAGTAGTGATATTAACCGATGTACTAAAGTGAAACACTCCTGATGTTAAAGACACACTAAGGGAGCACGTTTAAATATGCCAGTTCTCAAAGTGTTAAAAGCCTCCTGTATGCTTTCAACATGGGGGAGCAGTTTTTTTAGTACATCAGTTTAGATCACTATACTGAGAGGCTTTTATTAAAACGCTTAATAAATGCCTCTCAGTATAGTGGTATGAAAATATGTACTAAAGTTAAAGACACCCGCATGTTAAAAGCAAACACAAGAGCACTTTTCAATATGCCAGTTCTGGATGTTTGCATCCTGAACTAACATACTTAAAAGCTCTTAAATGCTTTTAACACGTGGGAGTGTTTCACTTTAGTACACCAGTTTGTATTACTATATTGAGATGCATGTATTAAAACTGATAATAAATGCTTCTCAGTATAGTGATAATGGATGCGCTAAAGTGAAACACTTATGCATGTTAAAAACAGACAAAAGTCGCCCCTCCATTTTAAAATCCCACTAGTCGCCACTGAAAGAGGAGGCACAAAAGGGGTATTATTCTCCACTTTGTGATACAGAATAGCATGTATCAATAGTTTTGCAAAACATTGAAAAGATATTGATATTGGTGGTATCTAATTTTAAAAGTGCAAGCATTACTTCTGGGACTTCTTCAGTTTTGTGAATTATACTTACGGCTACGTTTAGACAAAGGGGAATGCACGCTCCCAATGATGTTGTTATCTGCAGGTAAACATTTTTTGCAGCATTAAGGAACAAAGGGCCAGATGTATCAAAGCTTTTTGCATTCGCAAACAGTGCCAATGCCCGATTGCGAATGCAAAAAGCCTTTTCCGAATGTATCAAGGGCATTCTGAATGCAATTTTAAGGAATCGCTAAAATAGCGATTCCTTAAAATTGCGATCATGTTTAGAGAGTCCCAAATTTGGGACTCTCAAAATAAGAATTCAAAAATAAAGGAATCCTTATTTGCGATTTCTAAAGTACCTGTATGAAGCAATTTCTTAATGTGAATTGGGTATTAAGGAATCGCTATTACCACCAAGTTGAACTTGGAGGTAACCATGTGCAAATATAAAAAATGCATTTAAACTGCATTTTAAAAATTTATATGTAAAGCACACATGCCCTTTTGGCATGTGTGCACCTTACATGTTGTTAAAAATGTTTTGGGGTGCAGCAGAGGGGGCCTTAGGCCCCCAGCACCCAGGACTTTGCATTTCCCAAAATTGCGAATTCCAGTTAGGAATTTGCAATTTGGGACATGCAAAATATTCGCAAATATGGGCCAACAGGCCCATAGATGAGAATGGGGGCCGGTATCACAATTTGCGATTCGGTAATAGCATTTGCGATTTTTAAGAAATTGCTATTACCGAGTCGCAAATATGATACATTGCATTTTGTGAATCAGAAATAGCGATTTCTTAAAAATCGCTATTTCCGATTTGCAAAAGGCTTTTTTCATACATCTGGCCCAACATGTTGTCTTATAAATGTCCACATGATAAGAATACTAGCGCAGAAACAGTGTTCTGATGTCCCTTACAGGCCTCTATCCTTTCATTTGCAGGAGGTTAAAAATTCCCTCTTGCGCCATGAATATTAATCAGACAGGAGGATTTGTAACCTCCTGTTAATGAGTATTTTGTAATGCTATTGATTAGTATTTAAGCACAATAGCAAAGTGAAGCCCAGGCCACAATCCAGTGGAAAACACGCTGTCTGGTTTGCAATGTGAACTTAGTAAATCAGGGCCATACTCAGCTTCCAGCTCTTTTAGACCATGTTCTCAGGCACACTTCAACCACAAGCCACATCATATTGGTTATAAGACGTTCATGGGATTCTGATATGGGCCATTTATGACCTATACCTAGATCAGAATTAGGGCTGACCACATTGCATTCACTCAAAAGAAATAGGATGATTTTAAGCAAAATCCATATTTGCAAAATGTGGTGTTTTTTGTCTGCTGCAATGGAGTGAGTTTGGCAGATGATTTTCCAATCTCTTCCTAATAATGTGGAAAGAGGCAAGAGCCCACCTGCAATCAGCTACTTTCATTCAGGTAGCTATCACGTATAGGGGTATATTTACAATGAATTGGCATGGGTCAGCGCAGCTAAAAGACTTGCGGCGACTCGAAAAGGGCAGGAATGCACAGTATTTACGAGATATGGGGCCAAATGTATCATCACGGCCCTTTGCGATTCGGAAATAGCGATTTTTAAGAAATCGCTATTTCCGACTCTCAAAGTGCCATGTATCACATTTGCGAATCGGTAATAGCGATTTCTTAAAAATTGCAAATGCTATTACTGATTCCTAAATTGAGATACCTGCCCCATTCGCAGCTATGGGCCTGTTGGCCCATATCTGCGATTTTTTTGCATTTCCAAAATTGCGATTTCGGAACCAGAAATTGCAATTTTGGAAATGCAAAACCCCAGGGTGCTGGGGGGCTAAGGCCCCCTCTGCTGCACCCCAAACGTTTTTTGGGGAACATGTAAGGTGCACACATGCCAAAAGGGCATGTGTGCTTTACATGTACAATTTAAAAATGCATTTTAAATGCATTTTTAAATTTTGCACATGGTTACCACCAAGTTCACCTTGTTGGTAATTAGCGATTCCTAAACAGGGTCGCAATTTTAAGGAATCACTATTTTAGCGATTCCTTAAAATTGCGTTCAGAATGTATTTCATACATTCTGAAATGGCATTTTGCATTCGCAAAGGGCATTCACACTGTTTGCGAATGCAAAATGCTTTCATACATCTGGCACATGGTGAATTCCTGTCCTTTCATCCAGCATGGACGCACAATTTGGTGGCTAGCGGCAACGCAGGCACTCTTGCGCCATTGTGCAAAGGTGTCTGCTTTATTGACAGGAGTGTTTTTGTGCAGGCACACCTCCCTGCACGAAAACAATCCGTAGAGAATGCATTAGGCTAATAGGAAGATTGTGGTTACTGAGAAGAGTACCAGCTGCTTCATTAATGGCAAGGGTGTCTTCTATAAACTTAGTTATCATTATCCAGCCTACGAGTAAGTGCACAGGGATCTTCACGAGTTTACACTTACTTAACAGAATTATGCATCCTACATTGCAAATGCAACACAAAGTAATTCGGTAATTTACAAGTTTTTAAAGATGTTTGCTGGAATATTCATAGAGTGGATTTCTAAATAAATCGTCTAGCCCAGTGAACAATACAATAAACAAAGCAGGGTCAGATTACCTCCATCACAGGTTGGACTAGTGCTGCCCAGCGCATCATCTTTGATAGGCAGGATCATCTAGAATTCAGTCAATTTAAAAACGTTTATGAAACCGTTCACATATTTAGTCATTTACTATCGATCTTGAGAGAGTGTGTTTCTAAGCAGCAGAGTCCTTTGAAGTGCAAAAGGTAAGAGATAAAAAAGCCATTGAAAGCACAGCTCAAGAGGATCTAAACACAAGTGGTCACAGTGGAGTAAGGTACACATTAATTGTTTAAAGGATAGGTTTGTATAGTAGTGGTATGTTTCACGTTCCTTACAAGCAAGGACATTGGAATTTTGCTATTTTGAGAAAGTGGCACTTTCTGAATATTCCATCACCTGTTGCATACTATGCAAATTTCAGAAAATATTTTTAGCTCAAGTGGAACGAAAGTTATTTTTAGAAAAAAGTGAGACGTGGTGCAGTGCAGTGGCAAACACTTTGAGAAGGTTTTGCCAGTCAATATTATTGTGCCCCATTTTTAAACTTGGATAAGAACTTTTCTCTGATGAATGAAAAAAATCCTGACATATTTAAACTATTTAAAGGAGGACAGGGATAATGATTCTTTATTTGGTATGACACTGGTTTACTTCATAATTCATGCAAAGTAATGCTACATTGCTACATCAAAGACACTTCTCAAAATAGCAGTTATACCAGAAGGGGTTTCAGAGCACAAGCAAATCTCTTTATAAGTTCTAATATCTTGAATCTTACACTAATTTGTAACGAGACATTTACATCATACATGTGCAGTGTGTTGTGGAGATACGATGTAACGCACAGAGGCCTATATGAATTCTGCACCCATTTATTTAGAAAATTAAATAAAGTGCAAAGTTACAGCATATCTACTTAAGAGCAGTGAGCGTCTAAGGCTGACCCAATCCTATTTGCATGACTTTTGTTGGTCGACTACACACATTGCTTCAAATGAGAGTACACATGATGGATACTGAAACTCCGATTAGCTTGTGCCCGGCTTGCTGATGAGAAGACTGAACAAGGTTTTTCAATGCAGTGGGTCTCACGTTTACTAGAGTTAAAGTTATTAGCTTTGTAAACCCCTAACTGGACTTTTCTTGCCACATAAACAAGTGAAAATTAAAAGTAAAACAGTTTCACACAAGAAAGCCGACGGCCACCATGAGCGCAAAGCAGAAGCATAAAAAGAAACAGCAGTTCACTTGCAGTGAAACATATCGGCAAAAGTGCAACTATCCATGTATCCTGCAAAATTGCAAATATCGATGTAACAGGGTTGATGTCTTGCAAAGCGCTCGACTAGTGCCCAGTGAGATTGTGCTGCCTATGCAATAAAGAGAAAAAGTAGTCCAGAAACCATACTGAAAACCTGGAGCCTCTGATGTTTTCAATAGTTGGCCAGTGCGCTCAAGGTGAACTAAACATCGGAAAGGCATAACGTATGCATGCCTGTTAGACTTGGCATCCTTGGCGGGGTCTCCCCTCACTTTTTGCCTGTTTCCCAGGTTGTCGACGTGTGCTAGACTCTGTTTTTGTTGTTTTTGTTCCTCTGGGCACTTTCCCACGGCTATCCAGTGCTAAAGTGCAAGTGCTCCTTGATGCATCCCAGGTACTTTTTCACGCTAACAGTGTTCCCACTGTTTTCTAAAGGATTTGAGACTCTTTTTGCTTTTTAATTCATAACTTGACTTGTGTATGTTGGATTTTTGTCGTTTTGGTCTTGTTTTGTTTAGATAAATATTACCTATTTGTCTAAACCTGTGTTGTGTCATTATGTAGTGTTTTCACTAAGTTACTCTGTGTGTTGGTACAAATACTTTACACATTGCATCTGAAGTTAAGCCTGCCTGCTCGTGCCAAGCTACCAAGGGGGTTGAGCTAGGGTTAACTGGGGGTGATTCTCTTTACCCTGACTAGAGTGAGGGTCCTTACTTGGACGGGGGTAACCTGACTGCCAACCAAAGACCCCATTTCTAACAATGCCATTTACTAACTAAATCAATCAAATTTTAAAAGGCAAGCCCACGAACCAACTAAACTGATGGGCGTGACATGGGTGTGGCTAAAAGCCCACAGAGAGATTACACCAGGGACAGAGCACTTGGCGCTCGACCCTAAAAAGAACCTTGAAATAAGTACAGAAAAGTACACAATCAGACGATGAGCTGGTCCTTTTTAAATACTCGTTTAGAATACTAAACAGGAGAATGAGGCTGAAAGTGTCAGAAGCAACAAACTGTAAGGTATTACGTCGCTTTTTGTACAATTTCTCAAATGCAAAATACTGTGAGCTATGGTAATTTTATAGTGGAAACAGTTTCTGTTAGAAGTGGGATAGATCCAGAACAAGAAGTCCGGAATCACGCCTGCGTTGTTCAGGCAAGCGGAATGACGCTTGCCTGAACAACGAAGGCCTTTTTCTCTGCCTTCACCACGCATGTGCAGAACAACGCACATGCGTGGTTAAGGCAGGGAAAAAAGAAGATCCATCGGGAGAGGACACAGTCAGGTAAGTGGGAATGGGGCAGGGTTGGGGGTAGTTTTTAGGGGTGGGGGTGGGGGGTGAAGTGGTTGGGGTGGTTAGGTTATTTAATTTTTTTGAAGGAGTGGGGGGTCGGAATTATGGTTTTTAGGGCAGGGTCAGGGTTATTTTGATTTAGGGGCAGGGGTGGGGAGTCGGGGTAATTTTGTATTTATGGGGCGGGAGGTTGGGGTAGTTTTGTATTTAGGACGGGTGGGGGGTTGGGTTTTTAAGGGCAGGGTGGGGGTCAGGGTAATTTTGTATTTGGGGTTGTGGTAATTATGTATTTAGGGTAGGTGGAGGAGTGGGTTTTTAGGGCTGAGGGTAGGGGCAATTTGTATTGGGCAGGTGGGGGGAGGATTTTTAGGTGGGGGTGGGGGGTTAGTGTAATTTTGTATTTAGGGTGGCTGGGAGTGGGTTATTAGGGGTGGGGGAGTTGGGGTGATTTTTTATTTAGGACGGGTTTTTAGGGGTGGGGTTCAGGGTAATTTTGTATGTAAGGTAGGTGGGGGGTCGGCTTTTTAGAGGCGGGGTTGGGGTAATTTTGTATTCAGGGCAGGTGGAGGGTCAGGTTTTTAGGGGCAGGTGGGCAGTTGAGGTAATTTTGTATTCATGGCAGGTGGGGGGTCCGGTTTATAGGGGCGGGGTAGGAGGTTGGGGTAATTTTGTATTCATGGCAGGTGGGGGGGTTGGGTTTTTAGGGGCGGGATGGGGGGTCAGGGTAATTTTGTATTTAGGGCGTGTGGGGGTTGGGTTATTAGGGGTGAGGGTTGGGGTCATTTTGTATTTAGGGCAGAGGCTGGTTTTTAGGGGCGGGGTAATTTTATATTTAGGGCGGGTGGGGGGCTGGGCTTTTAGGAGCCAGAGTGGGGGGTTGGGGTAATTTTGTTTTTAGGGGTTGGGTTGTTCTATTTTTGGGGATAGGGTGTGGGTCGGTTTTAGGGCTCAGGGTGGGGTAGTTTTTAAGGGTGGGGGGAGTCAGGGTACTTCTGGTTTTAGGGTGGGGGTGGCATGCAACAACCACGCATGTCGTTTCCACACATGCCTTTACTAGGCATGTCTTTACAACGGAAAATCGTTGTGAAGGCAAGCGTGGTAAAGGCATGCTTGGAAACAACGCGGTCGTTGTCTGACCGCGTTGTTCAGGCATGCGTGGTTCCATCATGCAACCACTAGATGTATATAATATGGACACAGAGTAAAACCAAACCTGAAGAACACCTCAGGGTTTTGAATTAGATCATAGACAATCCAAGTTTTGGTGTCATTGTCTATTTGATGTCACTCAGAACCTCTTGGTGAAAAACATCTTCTTAATTCACTTTTACCCATCTATAATTCTATATGCTATCTATGGCTCTTGTAAAGGTCCAGTCTGAATGACTGGATTCTAAGTCCAGAATACCAAGCTATGACATAGCAACAGTTGTTAATGAAAGCTGTTACCACTGTTGCTTCTCATAAAGGAATTCAAGGCTGTTCTGGGTGGCCTCCCTGGGAGCCTATCAGTGCAGCGCTGGAAACCGGGGAGCACACTTTCTGGAGAAGAGGAAAGAGAAGGCACATGGAGTGGTGGTGTGGTTGGCAGGAGGCCAGGTATTTGGATAGGGAGAGATTACTTGTCATGTATGGTTCCCCATATGATTTGGGGGGGCCAATAATAACATAAAATTATAAATGGGCAACAGTAAATCTAACATGGACGTTTTTCACCTCATTATCCTTAGTGACATCATAGATAACTTAACCTTCACTCGTGTTGTCTATTTGGTGTGATTCAGAACCACTCGATTAAAAACCCATAGCTGTTATTGATCAATAATTCTACATTTTAAATGTCTATCCTCTGTTACTCTTAACAAGCATAAGAAATTGGTCACAACCCATTGACTTGATGGAAAATCTACACAGTCACACACTCTCACTCATTGTCTTAGAGACAATAACCCACAGCTTTGTTAATTTCATAGAAGTCACAGAGCTATTGAATGAAAAGGACATGAAGCTGAAAAATACTTGTAATTTAATACAAAAGTCAATATAGAAGACTAGCTTAACTTTAATGATTAGACATAATTAAACCTAACCAGTGCTTTAAATGAAATATAGAAGTGCTGATACTCACTATTCAGAGTACCTGTTAGTTTCTAAAAATGTACAGTACTTTCCCATTAAATGTACTGTGGCAGTCCTGAGAAGTGCACTACTCTCCATTTCGAATTAAAGAAATGCAGGAACAAAATAACAGACAGTAACTACCCATTTAAAGTACTGAGCTTGACACATCCGTTTTACAATAAAAATATGGTTTAAGTAGTTGTATTCTATTCTAATGTAATTATGATTCTTTGGTGATTGTTTTTTGTGATTTTAAGTTTGTAATGGTTTTAAATAACAGTAAAAATAAATACTCTTTTTATTGTACCAATGTATGTTAAAATGAAAAAAAGTTAAATATGTGATCGATTGTGTTGGATAATGCTGGATAGTTTAGCTTTCTTTCCGTAAGCTTTTGCAAGCCTTTCTGCATTATTTAATCCTCCATTGCAACATAATTTCAGTGGTGTGGATGTGAGACACAACCCTTCATAATTGTAATTTTATTTTCTTGCAGCAAAATACATGAATGATTGTTTTAGAATTCCAATTGTCTTGGTAGGTAACTTATCAAGGGTGAAGTATGCCCTGCTTTGGGCTTTTGTGGTTTTGTCAACAATGATGAGCTTTTGTTTAACATACAATGTTCACCCATGGTCAGTAGACTTGCATATGATACAACAAATCTTAAACGTTATTCTCTAACCATGAATGCATGGTTAGTCCCAACCAATATGCAAAAAGACCATATCTTGAAGTACCATTCTGAAACGTTCAGGAGAGGAGTGCTGAGTGATTTATGGGCTGGTTAAAATTAGACTTTCATGTTTGAGAGATATGTCATTGAGATACTCCTCAAGAACGAAACCCTGAATTAAAGCATTAACTGAAAAAATTAGCATAAACATGGAGAAATTCCATTTTGGAAGGAATTAATTTAAGTAAGAATGGGGCCACCAATCTACACTGTGGTGGTAAATAGCTAGGACTGGTTATTTACCTCCTTTTTCTCAACATTATTTATGGTCTTTCTTCTTAGGCAGTTACAAAAAGAAAAAATTATATATATATATATATATATATATATATATATATATATATATATATATATATATATATATATATATATATATACAAAAACAAGGCCCTTTCAGGGTTAGAGTGACACATAAATTATGCAAAAAACAAAGGAGAACTCTGGGAAGTTCCCAAATTGAGGTGGAGAGTAGCTCTAGTAAGGAGCACCCTGCACCAGCGGCACTCTAGATTTGCTCACCTCAAATATCTGCTTTTCTAGCAAAGTTTTTAAGCATAGGATCAGCACAGTGCTATCCTCGCCGAGCTAGATAATGACAAAGTCTTTTGCCATTTGTACAGCAAAATCTTTAAGCATAGGATTGACACAGTTTTACCCTTGCCGTGCTCTAAAATGACAAAAGCCATTTACCACTCCAGGCACAGTATTACAGCTGTGGACTGGTCAAATACCGTCCAAGCCAACCTGGAATGAGTAAAGGAACCCCTGACACGTGTTTCGCTCTCATTAGAGCTCTTCAGAGGGGTTTAGCTTTGTCCAGACACAAGGGAGCACCCAGGATAAGTCTAAACAAGGCCCTTCATTTCAGGGTTAGAGTGACGCATAAATTATGCAAAAAACATAGGAGAACTCTGGGAAGTTCCCAAATTTAGGTGGAGAGTAGCTCTAGTAAGGAGCACCCTGCAACACCAGCGACACTCTAGATTTGCTCACCTCAAATGTCTGTTTTTCTAGCAAAGTTTTTAAGCATTGGATCACCACAGTGCTATCCTCGCCGAGCTAGATAATAACAAAGTCTTTTGCCATTTGTACAGCAAAATCTTTAAGCATAGGATTGACACAGTTTTACCCTCGCCGTGCTCTAAAATGACAAAAGCCATTTACCACTCCAGGCACAGTATTACAGCTTTTGGACTGATAGCACTGTGCTGATCCTATGCTTAAAAACATTGCTAGAAAAGCAGACATTTGAGGTGAGCAAATCTAGAGTGTCGCTGGTGTTGCAGGGTGCTCCTTACTAGAGCTACTCTCCACCTAAATTTGGGAACTTACCAGAGTTCTCCTTTGTTTTTTGCATATATATATATATATATATATATATATATATATATATATATATATATATATATATATACTGTATATGTCTTGTGGTACATGACAAAAGACCATGGTCACTTTCAATCTTGCCAATTTACAGGGTTAATGCAGGTACATTCTCCTCTCCCATTGTTTGCTACAGTGTCACTTTCCATCAGGTAGCATCCCTCCCCTCACAGCTGGAATGGCCCATCAGGGAACCTTTTCTGTCCCCATGACATGTAGAGGAATCCAGCAATTATGATCTATACCAAAATCTCTTGTCGTGTGGTGTCGGCTGTTATAATATCATCGCCTTGTGCTGTTATATCGCTCATGGTGCTCAACATTTCTGTCCATTTGCCCAAATCCTCTGTCACCTTCTCATCATTTCTGACTTCCCTAAGTCTCATCTCTTCCATTAGAGCTCACTTGCTTCAGCCAGCTGGCCAAGCTTTCCTGGTAGGATTTCTGTTTGATGCTTAACAAATTGCTATGCAGCGCTTTACCAGCAATAACCCCAGTGCTGCAAACTTAAGTTGTATTTTCCTATTCAAGAAGTTTGATACAATGCTCAATAAACAGTTCTGACTTCTATCCTCTGATTTCATCCGTGTAGTGTGCCACTTCCTCCCAGTATGTGTTTATTATGGACACTGCCAGGTCATATGTATGCATGTGGGCTTTGGTTCTAAACATTTAGGACATCTAGGGCATCTATTTAGGAATATTCAATGTAGTTTTGTAGGGGTCGAGTTTGTGTTATGTAAAAAGTTAAAATGTGCGAACTGACGTCTAGTATTGTTCATAAACTCCTGTACCTGTGCACAAGTGATTTCCCATTCAGAGTCAGATAGAGGGATTTGTCACAGGCTTGTCTGATCTTCAGTGAAGGTTGATGACTTCAAGGCCCTGTAGAAACCTGAGTCCAGCCGATAGCTTGTCATAAAGATATTCATTCATAAACTTAAAATCATTTACATTGAAATTTAGAACTTGTATGTTTTGAATGTTTTTTTCAAATGAAGAGCTGATTTATTAAATGTTTGTTCCTTCTTTTCTTCCCCACATTCCAGTTTATTAATTCTTCTTATCATTTAGGCATTCATCCATGTATGCAATTTCATGTACCTATCTATTCGTGCATTTCTATTTTCACCCAGCTATATATGCATATTTGGTTATTTTCTTTCAACAGCTTCTAGTAAGAATTTTATATATTGGGAGAAGATGACTCTACACTTAATTTTGCTGCTACATCTGCTGCTCTTCTCTTCGGCTGTTGCAGATAAGACCCCACCACCAGGATTCCGTCTCACTTTCACCAACATCCAGGTTTATGCTCAGGAAGGTGATGTCATGTTTGGGGGACTGGCTCCAGTTCATCAAGAAATTGTTCCCTCTCCATTATCCTCCCTCTTCACTCAACCCCCAGATGACAGGCGCTGTGCAAAGTAAATCCTAGTGCTTTATATACAGTTCAATATCCTGTCAATTTTTATGATATCCACAGCAAAATATTTTACAAAATAAGAATTAATACTAGCTGGTATCAACTGAAGTGAAAGACAAGGGAATACAAGGGACTTATGTGCCCATCCTCACCTCCTCAAATTCAACACAAATTGATGAGAGTATAGCATGAGTGATGCTGCTGCCAGGAATCATTTTACATACCTTTGGGTCTGCAGAGAATTGGAAAGTGTTGTATTGTACTCTCTAGCTGCTTTATCAGCTTTTAATGAAAAGGGTGCTACAGTACAGCCACCTCTGGCATTCTTGTGCATCCCCATATGCAGGAGAAGTTACAGAGTTCCAGGATGTGAGAAAACAGGGCTGATTGCAGAGGCCCCATAACTTTTTGCCCCCATTTTCCTCTTTTTGCTGGTGTTTTCCTGACTTTGATGGTGCCCTGGGTACTGCTAACCAGTCCCAGGGCCTGTGCTCTGTGTAAAATGGACATGCAAATTAGGCTAATTATAATTAGCTAAGTTAACCTACCCAGAAGTCCCTAGTATATGGTAGGGCATGTAGGTTTAGGGACCACAGCATAGGTGGTGCACACCTAGGTGCACTGCTGAGGTGCCCAGTGTCATTTTAAAAGCAAGCCTGCCTTGCTGGCTGCTTTTAAATTAAAGTTATATGCAAATTCGACTTTGGAATTAAAGGTACTTCCAAAGTCTTAAACTACCTTATTTTTGCATATAAGTCACCCCTAAGGTGTGCCCTATGTGCCCCTAGGGCTGGGTCCCATGTAACTATAAGCAGGGACTTTATAAAAATAGATTTATAAGCCCTGGTGAGGTAAAAACAGCCAAATTTGTTTTTCCCTCATTGAAGTAAATGGCCTTCATAGGCTAGAATGGGCAGACTTTATTTTAAATTTTAAAGTCTCCTTAAATGTTGCATACCAAGAATTTGGTATCAAATTAATTGTTGTAATAAATCCTACAACTTCCAGTTGTTGGATTTAATATAACTAGTTCAGGTAAAAAGTTTAGACTTTACCTAAAAAGTTGCCAATTTCAGCTCTGCATTGTTTTTGCTGCTGTGCTCTGATTGGCCAGCCTGCAGCAGCTTCTGCCAGGCTGCCTTGATGAGGTGTGAAGTGGCCTAGCTTCACACAAAGGAATGTGCTTGGGGGAGAGAATCTCCCCTCAGCAGATGGTGAGGCAGGAAGGGGGAGGGCTGCCAAACTGATCTTCAAAGGCACAGAAGGACATTTGGAGCACCCAGCAACACCCCCACATCCTGCAACCCCAGACAATTAGGTGCCCCCTTGATTAGATTAGGAGAGGGCAGGAGAGGGGTGTGTTTATGATTTTTAGCCACACCAGTGGGTGGGCTCAGCCAGATGTAACCTCCAAAAATCAGATTCATCCATGTTGGATTTTTAGAGACTGTTGCCTTCTGGGATGGATTTTTGCCACACTTCCCAGGAAGTGGTCATCACAGGGGGACGACCCTGTCCCTGATTGGAGAACCAGGGCCCCCCTGCTTTTCACCCAGGAGCAAGGATAAAACTGGCAGACCTGCACCCACACCTCAGATCCCCACCAAATTTCAAGAAGAAAGAACTTAAGGAGAAGAAGGACTGCCCTGCTGGACCCCTGGCCTGCACCTGGAACCTGCACTCAGAAGGACTGCACCAGCTGCACACTTGGGCTTCACCACAAGAAGGACTTTGCCTGGCTTCAACTGGTTCAAGGAGGGACTCCCTGTTTGCTACAGGTGAAAAATTGCTAAACCAGAGTCCCCTGCACCAACTCCTGAAGAAAGCGACCAGCTGACCACTGTCCAGTGGCCAAAAAGGAGTTTGCGCCAGGTGCATTCTGGGAGTTGAAGTCCGCACCCCCCAAGGACCATCACAGAACTTCTGGACCCTTGGGGTGAGCTGTGGACCCCAAAAGAACCTTAAAAGAACATCTGGGTGAAGCCCCAGAAGTTTGGAGAGATTTGAGAATTTTTGGAAAAAAGCTCCAGAGAGGGACCGACCCGCCGCGGAAATTCTAGCCGGCTTGCCTCAACCGCGACTCGGCCTGACTTCGTGGTTCGTCCCGGTAAAGAAAAACATCCAAAAAAGAGACTAAGGCCCATATTTATACTTTTTGACGCTAAACTGCGCTAACGCAGTTTAGCGTCAAAAAGTTTTGCGCCGTCTAACGCCATTCTGAAGCGCCATGCGGGCGCCGTATTTATGGAATGGCGTTAGACGGCGCAATCAGACCGGCGCTGCCTGGTTTGCGTGGGAAAAAACCACGTAGACCAGACAGCGCCGGCGTAGGGGGAAAATGGCGTATGGGCGTCTTAAAATGGGGCAAGTCAGGTTACGTCGAAAAAATCGTCTTAACCCGACTTGCGCCATTTATTTTCGACGCCCATCCCCCATCAACATGACTCCTATCATTGTAAAGATAGGAGTCATGCCCCCTTGCCCAATGGCCATGCCCAGGGGACTTCTGTCCCCTGGGCATGGTCATTGGGCATAGTGGCATGTAGGGGGGCACAAATCAGGCCCCCCTATGCCAAAAAAAAGTAATAAAAAAAATACTTACCTGAACTTACCTGAATGTCCCTGGAGTGGGTCCCTCCAGCCTTGGGTGTCCTCCTGGGGTGGGCAAGGGTGGCAGGGGGGGTCCCTGGGGGCAGGGGAGGGCACTGTGGGCTCATTTTGAGCCCACTTGTCCCTTAACGCCATGCCTGACCCAGGCGTTAAAAAGCGGCGCAAATGCGCCGTTTTTAGCCACGCCCACTCCCGGGCGTCTCTTTTGCCCGGGAGTATAAATACCACGTAAAGGCCTGGGAGTCATTTTTTAGACGGGAACGCCTCCCTTGCATATCATTAACGCAAGGAAGGGGTTCACGCTAAAAAATGACGCACATTCCGGGAACTTTGGCGCTATTCGCCTCTAACGCCATAGTATAAATATGGCGTTAGTTGGCGTTAGTTTAGCGTCGAATTTGCGTCGAAAAAAACGACGCAAATTCGGCGCAAACGGAGTATAAATATGCCCCTAAGTCCGAAGGTAAAAATTTGACCGGGACCTCCCAGCCATCGTATCCGAGAAGGGCTCCATGGACGTCGGATCAAGATCCAGGTTTACCCCGGTCGAAGGATTTTCATCTAGAAAAAACGACTAAGTCCGAAGGTAAAAGTCTCGACCGAGGAAACCCACATCGCGTATCCGGACAAGGGCTCCAGGAGGTCGGATTCAACTGGCAGGATCGTCCCGGTGAAGAAAAACTTCAAAATAAAGACTAAGTCAGAAGGTAACTTTTTAACCGAGGCCTCCCGCGACCTGTAGCCGAGCAGGGCTCCATCGCGGTCGGCCTGAAAGTTTGACTTTGCCCCGGTCGAGGTGCAACCAGATGACCCGATTGGCGCTTTTTATTTCTAAGCGCTAGAAAAGTAATAATTCTTTAAAAATTCATATCTCCGGTTCCCCTGAACCGATTTTAATCGTTTTTGTGTCATTTTAAAGATAAAAATATAAACTATTTTTATAAATTGGTTTTGGATTTTTAAACTGTTTCCTGTGTTTTATTTAATTACTGTTTTGTGATATTTGAATGCTTTACACTTTGTCTCCTAAATTAAGCCTTGACGCTCGTTGCCAAGCTACCAAGGGTTGAGCTGGGATTAATTTACTGAGACCTAACTGTACCTATGTGGAGGTTAGTGGCTTGTTTCTAGGTGTAGGTACCTACCTGCCCTACCAATAACCCATTTTCCAACACAGGAAATATTTTTGAACTCACTCTAAATGTGATTGAACATAGCCATTCACTTCCTAACATGATATTTGGGAGGCCCATGTATGTTATATCTAATAAGGAACACAGAGAGTTATTCAGGCAGATTAGGAGTCTGATTTATCGTTTAGGGGAGGGGGTTACTCAGTCACAAACGTGACAGATATCTTGTCTGCTGCATGATGATCCCATTATAGCCTATGGCCATCGTAATACTGTGGACGTGATATCCGTCACGTTTGTGATGGAGTGATCAATCCACCAAACTCTAAATCCGGCCCATGGTGTTTTAAAGTCGCTTGGTTCTTGAAACCATCCACATAAATACAATATGAAATTAAGCACAGAGGGCCTGATTCTAACTTTGGAGGACGGTGTTAAACCGTCCCATAAGTGGCGGATATACCACCTACCGTATTACGAGTCCATTATATCCTATGGAACTCGTAATACGGTAGGTGGTATATCCGCCACTTTTGGGACGGTTTAACACCGTCCTCCAAAGTTAGACTCAGGCCCAGAATGTCTGAGTAGCCCTTACTCTTCATTTAAGAAATAGTTTAGATCAAAAAGTGTAGGAACATTGAGCGCTGTTAAGTATGCAGTAATGGTAGCAAAAAACCATAGATATTTTTTCAGCTACACAAAATAAGGTCAAGGGATTAATTGGAAAACACAGACATAAAAGTTTTTTATCACATATCAGAGTGAACTACAGAGGTTAATGGGTCAAAGTAGCTCAGATAGGGAAAGGATAACCATGGGGTTACCCAAAGGAGGAAAATGCACAATTCTATTTTAGGAGTCATAGAAAAAGAAAGAGCAACTCAACAGAAGAAACACCTATGGCAATATAACTATCACATTTGTGTGCCTTCATCTACTACAACTGAGAAGTAGACACCTTCCTCAGCATCAATATGCATGCAGATCCCTACGCTTCAGGTCATACTACAAACACTTCTTAGGTGCCAGTTTTTAAACACAATGATAAAGACTATTAACTTTCATTTGCCTAAGGACAGAGTTAGACCTTGGGTTACTGGTTGTCTGGGGTGTGAGCCGTGTTACAGCTGCAACAACAATCCTAGTGAGGTGAAGTCACAAACACACCATAAATTAACCTGTGCTCACCTTCTGGTAGCTTGGCACATAGTAGCCAAGCTCAACTTAAGAGGCAATATGTAAAGTATTTGTGCAACTTTCAAACAGTAATACAGTGAAAAACACACACAAAAAAGGAACCACACCTGGTTAGAAAAATAGAACTTATTTGAAAAAAATAAAACAAGACCAAAACAACAAAATTCAATAAGTAGAACTTGAGATATGAGGGTTTAAAGACTAAACTGTATGATAGGGCTTAGGGACAAGATGCTCCAACTGAGTAAACCTGGTTGCGCAGAACAGGGACAAAGTCAAAAGTTCAGGCTGACCGTGATGGAGAGCTGGCTGGCTACAGGGACCCCGTTGGGCCCGCTGAACCGAAGTACCTTTTTACTGATTGTGTTGACATTGAAGATGCAGGGAGAAGGCTGAAGCAATGTGTTGGTATTGATCCCTGTAGTGGAGGCGATGTGTAGATTGCAGAAGCAAAGTTGAGTTGATTTTCTCCACGCAACAGCTGCAATGTGTCTGGTCTGAGATGCAGCACATCTGAAGGTGATGCACTGAGGTCGATCTGTGTTGGAGAAACGATGCGTCAATTCTGATCCATGCAATGAGGCTGATGCGCTGCTCCTGATCCATGCAACAGGGGTGATGCACTAGTTCTAATCAGCAAAGTGGCTGCAATGCATCCTTTCAGCTGCAGCAAACAACGTAAGCCCACTTCCAAGGGTCCAGGACTGCTGCGGTGGCACCACTTGGCAGAGCAGACTCACCAATGGCAGAGACTGTGTGCAGATGTAGGTTGGTTGGAAGACTTTATTGTCCCTGACACTTCGATACAGAGACCAGTTAGCTGGCCCTTGGAGTAACGCTGGGTTTTGTGTTGTAGAGATGCAGGTTCAGTCCTTCTCACTCCCAGGCAAGAGGGCAGCATGCAGCAGGTCAGCACTACAAAATAAGAGTCCAGCCGAGTGGTAGCCCTTGTGGCAGCACAGCAGCTCTTATTCCTGGAAGAGTATCCACAGGTCCAGAAGTGTACTGAGTTGATGGTGTCAGAGGTGCAATACGTATACCCATTTGTGCCTTTGAAGTGGGGAGACTTCAAATAGATGCCTTTGAAGTGCGCAGAGTCCTGTCCTTCCTGCCCTGGCTCCACACTTACTACAGGGGGGTAGGCAGCCCTTTGTGTGTGGATAGTGCACAGCCTATTCAGGTATAAGTAGGGCTGTGTCTAGCTCCTTCCTCCCAACCTGCCCAGGATAGCCTGTCAAGTCACACCTAAGCTCTGTGTGTGTGTGGCTGTCCAGGGGGAATGCACAAAGCCCAGCTGTCACCCACCCCAGGCATGTGATCAAGACATGCAGTAGGCATCAAAATGCCAGATTTCTAAAAGTGGTATTTTCAGAACTGCAATTTTAAATCCCAATTCACCACAAGTTGTGATTTTCAATTGTGATTCCAGAGGGACCAAACTCGAAAGGTTTATATCTCCTAGGTTGTGAATTACACTTAGAAAATGAAATAAGGCCACTCCAATGTTAACCTATGGGAAAGATTGGCCTTACAGTAGTCAAAAGTGAATTTAAGAGTTTTTCATAACCAGGAAATGTAAAACTGAACGGTACATGTCCAACTTTTCAAATGCACTGCCTCTGCCCTTGGGGCTGCCTAGGGCCTACCTTAGGGGTGACATTTGCATTAAAAAGGAAGGTTTAGGCCTGGAAAAAGAGTTGTTTTGCCAGGTCAACCTTGCAGTTTAAACTGCACACACAGGCTCTTTAATGGCAGGCCTTGGACATGTTTCAAGGGCTGCTTAAATGGGTGGCACAATCAGTGCTGCAGGCCCACCAATAGCATGTGATTTACAGGCCCTGAGCACAGATTTTTTCACTTTACTAGGGAAGTATATGTAAATTAAATATGCCTATTGTAAAGATGTCAATGTTACCATGTTTCACAGAAAGAACACAAGCAAAAGTTAGCAGTGGTAATGTGTGCAGAATCCTTAAGCCAGCAAAAAACACAGTCAGCAAAAACAGGAAGTCTGAAGGCAAAAAGTTAAGGGAAACCACATCAATGATGACAGGTCTAAAAAAAGGCATATATTCAGTTTATATCCCAAACATGTAGGAAATCTAATGATCATCAAAATGAGAAAGACTCTCAGGTTGCTGCTTCCCGGCCATTTGAAGAGCAGGAGGAAACAGCAGGTCACGATTGGGAAAACATTTGTGAATACACTTTCACTGAAACCAGCCCAGCTCAGCCGAGGCCTTCAGCATGGACAACACAAGAAGGGGCAATTTAGTTCAGGTACCGTGGAAGGAAAAGGCTTGATTTCCATGGCAGCTGATTAATATTTTCCGGTCCTGTAGCGAGTTACAGAGTTTCAGGGCAGTGTTCCACGAACAATGGTCATGCAGGTTGTCATATCAGCATGAGTGAGTGACAGACTGGCAGGGCTGGCATTACATTAAAAGCACTGGATCCACTGCCTTAAGGTGCTACCTCATGAAGCAAGAAAGAATGACAAAACAGTAACAAATAGCCTCAAAATGGTGTTGTAAAATGGGAGGTACAACCTCAAAATAACAAACTACCATTATCCCTGAATTAGGCTTACACACACACACACACACACACAGACAGACACATACACACACACAGGTGCACACACACACACATATACACAGACCCATATACTTGTCACTATCCCTGTGGGGACAATGCATGAATACCTGCCTTGTGGGGACCAACCATTCCCAATGCTTTTAAAGTATACTAATAGATGGAATATGGTAGGAAACAAATTCATGACACAGGATCCTGCCTCAAATTTGCAAATATATTGTTATTTAATTGTGCACACAGAACCATCATTGTGAGGACTTAAACATGTGCTATCATGCTTGTGAGTTCCTACTCATAATTACTAATTTGTGATTGAAAACTGGCAAAGGCACATGGCTAAATATCTATTAACAATGTATGCAATAACATACCAATCTACTGGTTTATTAATTGTTTCACATATCCTAGGGGTATACAAAATATGGATTATGCTAATCATTTGTCAGAAAATATAATTTATAATGATTACAGAAAGGCACATAAAACTGTATTTAACCTTTTGCTTAGTGTTCAAAATTATAGGTGACAAGGGAAATAAGGCACAGAGAAATTGACAGAGAGAATCAAGCGATATGGTCAAGTAGAACCCAGAGTTTGAATCATTGTTTGTATTAGTGTCAAAGTAGCTATAAGACTGCATCTCCCTAGGAATGTGTGTGGTGATGCCCACAGAGGTGGTATGTGGTCACTGAATTGGATTGTGTGTGATAATGTTCACAGGGATGGAATGGGATCAAGTAGCAAAAGTCCCCACAAACACAGTGTGTGATTCTTGGTTCAAGTCCCCACAGGGATAGAGTATAAAGATGTTTGTGTTTGAGTCTACACTGATATGGTCTATAAAGACTATTCTCAAGTCCCCACTCAGACAGTGTTAAGATCATGTTGTTAAAGTCCAAACAGAAATTGTGTAATTATAGAAATGTTCAAGTTCCCACATGGATGGTATGATATTGTAGTAATGTACAAGTCCCCACAAAGGTAGTGTGTGATTATAGTGATTTGCAAGTCCCCACAGAGATGGTGTGCTATTATTGTGTTGTTTAAGTCCCCACAAAAATAGTGTGTGATCATAGTGATGCTCAAGTTCCCACAGAGATAGTGTACAGTTATAGTTATGGCCATGTCTCCAGAAAGATGCAATATGAAGATAATCTTGTTCATGCTCCCCTTAAACCTTGGACAATGCTCATGTCTCTACACAGAGAGTATGTGCAAATAATGATGTTCAAATGCCATAAAGATAATGCGTTATTATATGAAATATCAAGTCCCCACGGAGATAGTGACTAAAGTTAAGCAATATTAAGGACCACTGGAATACTGAGTAAATTTACTATTCAAATCCCACACAGAGAGTGTGTGAAGACAAGGATATTCAAATCCAAACAGAAATAAAAAGTGATTATAGGCATGTTCAAGCCTCTACATAAATGTTGTGTTTCTTAGAAATGGTATTCCCTTCATAGAGATGGTGTGTGAAGGAAATCTTGTTCAAGTCCCCATAACATAGTGTTGTATTATAGCAATGTTCAATATGCACAGTCAATTATTGTGATGTTCAAGTCCCTCCAAAGTGTGTAAAGATTATGTTGTTCAAGTTCCGCTGAAATAGCGTGTAAAGACTATGGCCCAGATTTATACTTTTTGCCGCAAAACTGTACTAACTCAGTTTTGCAGCAAAAAGTTTATCGCCGGCTTGCGTCATTTTACAATGCCAGCCGGGCTCTGATTTATAGAATGGTGCAAGCCTTCGCTAAGATTGGGCTAGCAGTTTTAAAAAAAATGCCAGTGGGGTGGGAGTGGAGGTGGCGGTATGGGTGAAGGGGGTTTTGCATCTAAAAATGACGGTAGGCTGGTTAGAGGCAAAAAAAAATGCTGCTAACCAGCCTTCCAGCATTTCCAGACGCACAACCATCCAAAAACATGACTCCTGTCTTAGCAACAACTGGAGTAATGCCCACCCCCCCAGTGGCCAACACAGGGGACCAGTGTCCCCTGGGCATGGCTATTGCTCCCAATGCCATAGAGGGGGGCCCTTGTTAGGGCCCCCAATGACACTTAAACAAAAATCCCCTAATACGTACCCATACTTACCCTACTTACCTGGGATGGGTATAGTATGTGAAGATAAAGATATTCAAGTCCAGATATAATGGGGGTCATTCCTCCACCGCCCGCCAAAGTTCCCCCGTCGGAAGACCGCTCCGCGGTCACAAGACCGCGAGGGTCATTCCAACTTTCCCGCTGGGCCGGCGGGCGATCTCCAAAAGATCGCCCGCCGGCCCAGCGGGAAAGCCCCTGCGAAGAGGAAGCCGGCTCCGAATGGAGCCGGCGGATTCGCAGGGGTGCGACGGGTGCAGTGGCACCCGTCCCTGTTAGGGGGCCCCTGCACTGCCCATGCCAGTGGCATGGGCAGTGCAGGGGCCCCCAGGGGCCCCCCGACACCCAATCCCGCCAGCCTCTTCCTGGCGGTGTAAACCGCCAGGAACAGGCTGGCGGGAAGGGGGTCGGAATCCCCATGGCGGCGCTGCAAGCAGCGCCGCCATGGAGGATTCCCTGGGCCAGGGGAAAACCGTCGGGAAAACGCTGGTTCCCCTTTTCTGACCGCGGCTTTACCGCCGCGGTCAGAATGGCCTGGGAAGCACCGCCAGCCTGTTGGCGGTGCTTCCTCTGCCCTCCACCCTGGCGGTTTGAAACCGCCAGGGTCAGAATGAGGGCCAATGTGTGATTGTAGGCATGTACATGTCACACAAAGATAGTGTGTGTTAGTGTGGGATTATAAGAGTGCTTTTCAAATCACCACAGATATATAGTATAATTACACGGATGTTCAAGCCTCCAAAAATCAGTGAGTGAACTACCAAGCCTTTACCTTGCATTCACTGCCCAGTAGGACATTACAACACATTACTTTTATCATGCAGGTAAGAACCAAACAGGCCTCTTTTGGTACTTTACTATGCAAGTAAGTACTTTTCTTTAACTAACATATTTGTTATGTCACTCAAAAAAGATTGAAGGGTTATGTGATTGATATGGGGTTAGGGTAGTAAGGACCTTAAAGGAGTTTTTAGGGTTGCGGGGGGGGTTAGAATAGTGGGTAGTAAGGAGTTTACATTTTTTTAAAGTAAGGGATGTGTAAGGGTTTTAAGTATTTTTGGGTTTAGGGATGGGTCAGGTTAGGAATTAGTAAAAAGCTGTTAGCGTTCGAGTGTGAGTAAAGGCATGCATAGTAAACAATTTAAATGGGATTTTTAGGATTCAGGGTAGGTAAGGGTACTTGTTAATAGACGTGTTTAGGGTTCAGGGATGGGTGAGGGCATAGGTTAGTAAATGCTTTAAGGGTTTGTTTGATTTTTAAGGGATGGGAAAGGACACAAGGTAGTATGGTGTTCCTAGGGCAGAGTAAAGGTACAGGGAAGTAAGACTTTCAAAGGGGTTTTAAGATTGAGAGATTGCTAAAGGTATAGGGGTAACAAGGGTTTTTTAGTGTTCAGGGATGCTTAAGGGTACAGTTTAGTAAAGGGTTGTAAGGGTATGGGTTAGCAAAGGTTTTAGTGGGTTTTCAGATGGGCAAGGGTATAGAGATGCAAGGGTTTTAATGGTGTTTAAGGTTTGAGGATAGCTAAGAGCAAAGGGTAAATGTAAACAGGTAGCAGAGAGAGAAACAAATATGCACACTGCTAATGATGTCCCATATTACATCACTCAGGACATGTTCTATAGAATCATTGATAACATCACTGCATTTGATGACAAGACTATGGGGGTGATTCTAATCTTGGCGGGCGGCGGGTGCCGCCTGCCAAGCGGGAACCGCCAGAAGACTGTACCGCAGTCAAAAGACCGTGGCGGTCATTCTGAGTTTCCCACTGGGCGGGCGACCGCCAGAAGGCCGCCCGCCCAGCGGGAAACCCCCTTCCACGAGGATGCCGGCTCCGAATGTAGTGGAAAGGGTGCGACGGGTACAGTTGCAGTTGCAGTCTGCTATGCAGACACTGAAAATCTTTGTGGGGCCCTGTTAGGTGGCCCCTGCAGTGCCCATGCCATTGGCATGGGCACTGCAGGGGTCCCCGGGGGCCCCACGACAACCAGGCTGGCGGGAAGGGGGTCGGAATCCCCATGGCGGCGCTGCCTGCAGCGCCACCATGGAGGATTCTTCAGGTCAGGGAAAAACCGGCGGGAAACCGCCGGTTTCCCTTTTCTGACCGCGGCTTTACCGCCGCGGTCAGAATTGGCCTGGATGCACCGCCAGCCTGTTGGCGGTGCATCCGCGGTCCCCGGCCCTGGCGGTCTATGACCGCCAGGGTCGCAATGACCCCCTATGTGTTGCAGGGGAACAAGTTATGGTCACCAGAGATAACTATAACTGCTGAATTTCAGTGTTTTCTTAGTTTAAATGTTACAATAGTTCTGAAATTTTCACCCATCTATAACATCATTTTAACTATTGAGTTTTTGGTGTATATATATATAAATACATATATTCCACCAATTTAGAGCGTGACAGTCATTTTGGCTGTCTGTCTTGTGAAGGCCAGCCTAACATGCAAATTGTAAACCATTTCACCCAGCTGTCTTAGACAGCTGGGTGGAGAGCAAACACAGGTCCCTAGTGCCTGTAGGAGCGTCAAGGCATCTTACTCTATTCAATCAACATTAGCATTATTAACAGCATGAGTGTAGCATCTGGGTTAATGTGGAGAATTCAACTGCTGCTGTCAGAGCACCGAGGGACTCAAGCACGAGGACCAGAGGATGCGAGCCAGCAGGGAAGATAAGTGTCTCTGTCTTCCTCTTCCATGTATCTCTGACTCTATTGCTGCCTGTGCCTCCTCCTGGCATCTGTCTGTCCCTTTCTAAATCTTCCCCTATCTGCTTCTCTACATCACTCTCCTTTCAGTTTCTCTTTTTCCAGCTGTCTTAACCTCTCTCTCTGTCTTTCCCCCCTCTTTCTTTCTGGTAACACTGCATGATACATTTTAGGGAGGGTGCAGTGGAATGTTTTGTGACATGGCAGCCCACTAGGTCAGCTAGATGCGGTGGAAGCAGCCTGGTCTCAACAATGAATTATACAACATACATGTAAAAGAAGTCAACGTTTACAGCCAAAAAATAACATCTCTCTAAGATTTGTAAAGTGTGCTATAGTGGAGTGACATAGAGTTTTTGACACCAGTGACCTCTGTTAACAGCATTAGGTACTGCACTTCAAGCATCTCTAGTAACAACCAAAACCTCCAAACATCTCAACAGACTAAAGTATAGCTGCTTCACCAAAGATTTGTTTCTGACACCAGTCACCTCTTGTAAAAGCCTACAGTAATGGATCCTACTAAACCATTTAATTGCTGAGGCTTTTTCACACCAGTGCACATAAGGTATGCACATCAAATTTGTGTCCTTTTCTTCCAACATCCTGGAGATTCTAAAGGTTCCCAGTGTTTATGGTTTGCCCTTGATGGGCCCAAGAAAATAGCCAAAATATAGGTACATTTTACACTTTCTGTGAAAAATAGGAAAAAGTGCTTCCTATAAAAGAGTCTGTGTTTCCCCTAACTAAAGGTTTGCTGTGCTAAGATCAGCATCTTCACAGCTATCAGAAACATGCAGAGCCAAATCAATTAAAAAAATGCCCCCGTTTTAGCATTTTTTAAAGAGGTAGCCCCTCTTTCCTGATTTATGTGCTTTCAACCTATTTCCAGTTGGTGGTGGAAACCAGTGTGAATCCCATTGGTGATCCTGGAAAGCTATATATTTTCTAAAAAGTGGACACAATTCTGAATTCAGCAAGGGGTCGTTACCTAGATCCCTCAAGGTTTTTCCAAATAAACTAACCGTTTAAAAAACAAATAGTAAAAATAAGTAGAAAAAAACAGACCCTTGTCACAAGATTTTCATCTGTGACCTGTTCTCATGATGGACAATTTACAAAAGCAAAATACCATATGCTAGACCCTTTTGGTTGGAGGATAAATAGGGTTTGTAGGTCATCTAAGAACCTGAGTTGCATTTTACCATGGTTTTCCACTGTGTACAGATTATAGAGCAATGAATAAGGGCCCAGAATGCAACATGGACACATCACATTTTTCCACTGAAAACAGGCCTTTTTTGCCAATAGATAGCTGTGGATTTAGGGCCATAGCTCAGCCCGCACCTGGGGAACCCTAGCAAGCCTGCACCTTTTTGAAAACTAAACATGTGGGAAAAACCAGGTTGAGGTGACTTTCCCGGAAGCCCTAGTAAAACCTCTAAATTTGACTAAAACACACATTTTCCTCAAATTTCTGTGAGGAAAACTTCTGGAATCTGTGCAGAGCCACAGATGTTCTACCATTTCTATCATCTAGCATTCCTCAATATCTCTTGATAAAAATGGCACCTCACTTTTGTAGGTAAGCTTAGCGCCTGCAAGATAAAAGGACCAGAAACACAACTTGGATGCAGCACATTTTTCCACTACAAACTGACCTATACCAAGGCAGGACTGCACATGTTTTACTAGACAAGAGGGTGAGGTCACAAGTGGCTCTCACCAGATTTTCTTCTTTCACAGAGGCCCCTGCAAACCTCAAACTTTCACTAAAAACACACAATTTCCTCAATTCTGTGATGGAAAGTTCTGGAATCAGCAGAGAGCCACAGATTTCCTACCATCCCAAGTTCCCACACATCTCCCAATAAGAACAACACTTCACTTGTGTGGATGGGTGAAAAGACCACAACACAAAAGGCCCTTAAGCGCTACTAGGTGAGATGAGTGATAGGGAAGTTGCTGTTTTCAAGGCTGTGCTCAGTCACCATCCATTGAAAACGACCAATCATACATATTTCTGAATTCCAGGGTGGTGCAACTTGTGTGAATCCCACAAGATTTTCCTACCCACAGTGCCTTCAAACCTCAAACTTTGCCCAAAATCTTATTTTTCCTTAACTCTGTAATGGAAACTTCTGAAATCAGCAGAAATCCACAAAATTCCTATCACACAGTGTTACCCCACTTGCCCTGACAAAGATGCTACCCTACTTCTGTATCTGGTCCGAGTGCCTTGAAGGAAACTGGCCCTCTATGTAGTGTACAAAACTAGGCACACTATGCAGGGGGTCCACGCAACCACACATTGGTTTCCAGAGGCAAAAATCAGATCACCTAATGCTCCAATTTTTGAGGTAGCTTGGTTGAGCAGTTAGGCCAATCTTGGAGGAGTGCTAAGCATTTGTTGTACTCACAGCACCACACACACTCAAGGAATACCTCAAGACCAAATTAACAAAAATACTTCTGATTTCTATACATTTTTTAAGACCAAGATGGTCAAGATACGTTAAGTACTTTTTGAGTTAAGATTTTTCAAAGTTTTAATAAAGTTAGTCTTTCTATGCGTAATCACGCACCATAGGAATCAACAGGCAGTCACTTTTAAAAATGCATAAAAAATTGTACAGTTGGGTTACCAGTCTCTTCTTTTGCACGATGGGTAAACAGTTGATGGGCATGCTGTGCCAGCTGGAGAGCCTCAGGCAGTTCCCGGTTCCTGCTGGAGGAGAGCTGGAAAGTCTCTTGGTACAGGCACAGGGTCATTCGATGGGCTACCTGGAAAAGGAGATGGTTTGCAGACTTAAAGGTGATGCATTAGGGTCCCCTTGGGCTGTCGAGGTCGCAAGGGTTTAGGGGAAAATTGAGCACAGCTGGTTTATCGATACAGGGCAGCCTGATGCAGGGCGAGTTGGTGACCTAGGAGCTGTGCACAATGGAGCTGGAGATGAGTCTTTCTGAGGGTGGCTTGCAGGACAATGGTGGCACTCTGGTGGGAGGTCCAGGGTGTTCCTGATGTCCCTTGGCTGGGGCTTCCTTCTGGTCCAGTTACAGTTCTGGGGGAGCAGTTGTTTTTGGAATCCAATGTGCACTGGCCAGTACCTGGCATATTGGCATGACTCAGCCACTGGATAGCACAGTGGCACCAAAGTTGGCATCATCCAGGCTGCTGTCTGTGTGTCATCAGGTCTGGCTGCAACTTCCAGTTTCATAGATATCAGTTGGTCAGTGAAGTGACTCTCACTGGCTTTTCAATTCTTTTTGCTTTCTTGAGTGGTGGCTCCACTCAGGAGGGATATCCTGGGCTATTTGTGAAGCCTGGAGGTCCTCTGGGTCTTGCGAGGTCAGTCCAGTGGTCAGCTCCTCCTCAGCAGTGATTGTCGGGACACAGATGCAGCACTGGGTCTTGGCTCTCTTCTGATGCAGCAGGTTCTCAGTTCTCTTGCTGTGGTCTTCCTTGGGGCTGTCCTATTTGTGCTTTTGAATCTGATTTCTTGGTCTAGGGTGCCTGCTAACTATTGAATTGTGTGGGTGTTTAAGGGGGGTCCTGGTAGTGTCCAATGGGACACTTACATTAGGGTGGCTACACCCACTATAGTGATTCTTTCCTGTGGGAAGAGTCACTTTCCTAGACCTCATTTGCTATTTTTCTCCATTCCAAGATGGAGAACACCTAATTTGAGGGTCCACCTCGTATGCAACACCTTAAGGGTGGTGGATGCCAGGTGATGCCACTCCTTTGCTCCCACCATAAGTGGGGATTTGCAAAGGGGAATGCCAGCTGCTGCTATCAGAAGGCTTGGGGGTCAAGTTTCAAGGATGGTAAGCCCTTTGAAGCTCACCATCAGGACAGTGCACATTCCTGAGGGAGGAGGTGTTAGCTCCTCCACCCAGGAAGGACATTGTCTTACAAACCAGAGAAGCAGGCCTCTCCCCCACGGTTTGCATATTGGCTGTCTGGAGGTGGCAGCTGGATAAGACCAGTCAGCAACCATGCCAGGTTAGGCTAGCTTTTGCAGGGGCCACCTCTAAGGTGACCCCTGGGTACATTTAGGGATAAATCCAATACTGGCACCAGTTTGGATTTAGTATTCTGAGTTGTTTGATGCCAAACAACCCAGGGTTCAGAGTGGCCACCATGTAGCTGGCAAACTCGTGTTGATCAATGTCCAGCACATGTATCAAATTACCTGCTCTGCTCACTCACTATGTCCCAGGTTTGGCAAGGACACAATGGGGGCATATTGCTCATGCAGCTATGCCATCACATATAATATGGAACACCCTGCCTTAGGCCTGTAAGCCCTGCCAGAGGGGTGACTTACCCATAGCAAATGCAGTTCATGGTGGACAGGGCACACAGGCAGTGTGCCATGATGAGTTTGTATTTTAGGTTTGCACCAGGACACTCGGCCTGCAATGGCAGTGCTGGGTGGATCTGGATGCATGGCCTAGAGGGAGGCACAATCAGTACTGCTGCCTTCTAGGGCCTACCCCAAGTATCCCATGCCCCTAGGCACCTAGGTGCCCATTTAGTAGGGACTTGTAGTGGTAGCTAGGGGTGTATCCAATTATGACAATGCATCACAGCAGATTCAGGGAAAGAGCTCAGGCTCAGGGCACCTGGTTAGCAGGGGGGGGACATCCTTTTTTATGACTTTTTTTTCCCGAAAGTCGTGGTTAACAAAAGCGCAACAACGCATTTTTTAACCACAACTCCGTTTTTTTTGTGCCTTAACTACGTATGTTCTGAACAACGAACATGCGTGGTTAAGGTACAAAGAAGGGAGTTGGCGAAGGTAAGTGGTGGGTTTAGGTTTTGGGGAGGGGGAGGGGGTGGGGGTCAGGGGGTTTTAGGTTTTGGGGTGGGGTTGGGGGGGGTGGGGCGTTTTTGGTTTTGGGGAGTGGGTGGGGGGTCAGGGGATTTTCGGTTTTAGGGTGGGGTTGGGGCGTTTTTGGTTCTGGGGAGTGGGTGGGGGTCAGGGGGTTTTAGGTTTTAGGGTGGGGTTGGGGGGGTGGGGCATTTTTGGTTTTGGGGAGTGGGTGGGGGGTCAGGGGGTTTTAGGTTTTAGGGTGGGGTTGGGGGGGTGGGGCGCTTTTGGGGAGTGGGTAGGGGGTCAGGGGGTTTTAGGTTTTAGGGTGGGGTTGGGGGGGTGGGGCGTTTTTGGTTTTGGGGAGTGGGTGGGGGTCAGGGGGTTTTAGGTTTTAGGGTGGGGTTGGGGCATTTTTGGTTTTGGGGAGTGGGTGGGGGGTTAGGGGGTTTTAGGTTTTAGGATGGGGTTGGGGGGTGGGGCGTTTTTGGTTTTGGGGAGTGGGTGGGGGGACAGGGGGTTTTAGGTTTTAGGGTGGGGTTGGGGGGGTGGGGCGTTTTTGTTTTTGGGGAGTGGGTGGGGGGTCAGGGGATTTTAGGTTTTAGGGTGGGGTTGGGGGGTGGGGCGTTTTTGGTTTTGGGGAGTGGGTGGGGGGTCAGGGGGTTTTCGGTTTTGGGGTGGGGTTGGGGGGTGGGGCATTTTTGGTTTTGGGGAATGGGTGGGGGGTCAGGGGGTTTTGGGTTTTGGGGTGGGGTTGGGGGGGTGGGGCATTTTTGGTTTTGGGGAGTTGGTGGGGGTCAGGGGGTTTTAGGTTTTGGGGTGGGGTTGGGGGGGTGGGGTGAGGGATGTAGGGTGAATGGTGCCTAGTGCTAATGATTTTATCAGGAATGCCTTTACAACAAAATATCGTTGTTAAGGCATTCGTGGTAAAATCATTAGTAGTAGCAACGAGGTCGGTGTTCCGACCTCGTTGTTAAGGCAGTAGTTGTTTTTGAAGTCGTTGTTTCGTCGTACAATCTAGCAGGGGCCCTGGGCACTATAATTTCTAGTCACATCAACATCATGCAAAAAGTGGGGTGATAACCATGTCAAAGAGAGGCCCTTTCTCACATGCCCACAACAGGAGCAGATCAAACCAAGGTCAATTAGAATTCCCTCACAATGACTCTGGCCCCCATTACAACCCTGGCGGTTGGTGTTAAAGCGGCGGTAAGACCGCCAACAGGCCACCGGTAAACAAAATGGAATCACAACCATGGTGGAAACCGCCAACATAGACAGCCACTTTAACACTCCGACCGCCGCAGCGGTACAAACAAACACAGCGCGGTCACCGCCAACAGACAGGCGGAAGACAATGTACCACCCACACTATTATGAGAGGCAAATCCACCGCCTTTTCCGGGGTGGATTCAACACAAACAAAAACACGGTGGAAACAGGACTTGGAAGGGGAAACACTCACCTCTACACAACCCACGAGGAACCAGGACGCCATGGAGCCAGAACTCCAAATACTCCCTGCGATAGTATTCCTGCTCCTCTACCAGGAGCACGAAAGACGGCGGCGACGACCACAGTGAGTACTGCACCTACAACACAGGGGAGGGGGGAGGGAAAAGAGAGTGACACACACACGCAACACCCCCACCCTCACCCTCACCCACAACAACATACACACAAATACATGCTGCAACATTACATTTACACCCCCCAAATCCCCCTGGAAGAATGCAATGACAAAAGGAAATGATTGTAACAATTGTAATCAATAATAATCCATTAGTCAAAACTTTAAATACAGTATAAACAATTATGTACACTGTAAGGAAATGCCTCCTTGGCATGGTTACCCCCTGACTTTTTTCCTTTGCTGATGCCAAGTTATGATTTGAAAGTGTGCTAAGGCCTGCTAACCAGGCCCCAGCACCAGTGTTCTTTTCCTAACCTGAACTTTTGTTTCCTCAATTGGCACACCCTGGCATCCAGGTAAGTCCCTTGTAACTTGTACTCCTGGTACCAAGGGCCCTGACGCCAGGGCAGGTCTCTAAGGGCTGCAGCATATCTTGTGTCGCCCTGGCGACCTCTCTCTCAGCACAGGCACAGTGCTTGCCAGCTTGTGTGTGCTGGTGGGGATAAAATGACTAAGTCGACATGGCACTCCCCTCAGGGTGCCATGCCAACCTCACACTGCCTATGGAATAGATAAGTCACCCCTCTAGTAGGCCTTACAGCCCTAAGGCAGGGTGCACTATACCATAGGTGAGGGCATAAGTGCATGAGCACTATGCCCCTACAGTGTCTAACTAAAACGTTCGACATTGTAAGTGCAGGGTAGCCATAAGCGTATATGGTCTGGGAGTCTGTCATGCACTAACTCCACAGCACCATAATGGCTACACTGAAAACTGTGAAGTTTGGTATCAAACTTCTCAGCACAATAAATGCACACTGATGCCAGTGTACATTTTATTGTAAAATACTCCCCAGAGGGCATCTTAGAGATGCCCCCTGAAACCTTAACCGACTACCAGTGTAGGCTGACTAGTTTTAGCAGCCTGCCACACACCAGACATGTTGCTGGCCACATGGGTAGAGTGCCTTTGTCACTCTGTGGCTAGTAACAAAGCCTGTACTGGGTGGAGGTGCTTTTCACCTCCCCCTGCAGGCACTGTAACACCTGGCGGTGAGCCTCAAAGGCTCACCCCCTTTGTTACAGCACCCCAGGGCACTCTAGCTAGTGGAGTTGCCCGCCCCCTCCGGCCACGGCCCCACTTTTGGCGGCAAGGCCGAAGGAGATAATGAGAAAAACAAGGAGGAGTCACTGGGCAGTCAGGATATCCCCTAAGGTGTCCTGAGCTGAGGTGACTCTGACTTTTAGAAATCCTCCATCTTGCAGATGGAGGATTCCCCCAATAGGATTAGGGATGTGCCCCCCTCCCCTCAGGGAGGAGGCACAAAGAGGGTGTAGCCACCCTCAGGGCTAGTAGCCATTGGCTACTAACCCCCCAGACCTAAACACCCCCCTAAATCGAGTATTTAGGGGCTCCCAGAACCCAGCAAGATAGATTCCTGCAACCTAAGACGAAGAAAGACTGCTGAGCAGAGAAGACGGAGACACCAACTGCTTTGGCCCCAGCTCTACCGGCCTGTCTCCCCACTTCAAAAGAACTGCTCCAGCGACGCGTTCCACAGGGTCCAGTGACCTCTGAAGCCTCAGAGGACTACCCTGCATCTAAAAGGACCAAGAACTCCAGAGGACAGTGGCTCTGCTTCAAGAAAGAAGCATCTTTGCAACAAAGAAGCAACTTTGAAAGAACACACGTTTCCCGCCGGAAGCCTGAGATTTTGCACTCTGCAGCCGACGCCCCGGCTCGACTTGTGGAGAACAAACACTACAGGGAGGACTCCCCGGCGACTGCGAGCCCGTGAGTAGCCAGAGTTTACCCCCCTGAGCCCCCACAGCGACGCCTGCAGAGGGAATCCAGAGGCTCCCCCTGACCGCTACTGCCTGCTTCAAAGACCCGACGCCTGGTAAGGACACTGCACCCGCAGCCCCCAGGACCTGAAGGATCCGACCTCCAGTGCAGGAGCTACCCCCAGGTGGCTCTCTCCCTTGCCCAGGTGGTGGCTACCCCGAGGAGCCCCCCCCTTGCCTGCCTGCATCGCTGAAGAGACCCCTAGGTCTCCCTTTGGACTACATTGCAAACTTGACGCCTGTTTGCACACTGCACCCGGCCGCCCCGCGCCGCTGAGGGTGTACTTTTTGTGCTGACTTGTGTCCCCCCCGGTGTCCTACAAAACCCCCCTGGTCTGCCCTCCGAAGACGCGGGTACTTACCTGCTGGCAGACTAGAACCGGGGCACCCCCTTCTCCATTGAAGCCTATGCGTTTTGGGCGCCACTTTGACCTCTGCACCTGACCAGCCCTGAGCTGCTGGTGTGGTAACTTTGGGGTTGCCCTGAACCCCCAACGGTGGGCTACCTCGGACCCAACTTTGGACCCTGTAGGTGGTTTACTTACCTGCAAAACTAACAAACACTTACCTCCCCCAGGAACTGTTGAAATTTGCAGTGTTTCTAGTTTTAAAATAGCTTATTGCCATTTGTGTGAAAACTGTACATGCTATTTTGCTAATTGAAAGTTCCTAAAGTTCCTACGTGAAATACCTTTCATTCAAAGTATTACTTGTAAATCTTGAACCTGTGGTTCTTAAAATAAACTAAGAAAATATATTTTTCTATACAAAAACCTATTGGCCTGGAATTGTCATTGAGTGTGTGTTCCTCATTTATTGTCTGTGTGTGTACAACAAATGCTTCACTGTACCCTCTGATAAGCCTACTGCTCGACCACACTACCACAAAATAGAGAATTAGAATTATCTCTTTTTGCCACTATCTTACCTCTAAGGGGAACTGTTGGACTCTGTGCATGCCATTTCTTACTTTGAAATAGTACATACAGAGCCAACTTCCTACATACACCAACTATACAAGTCCGGGTAGTGCAACATTCATACTCCGTGGACCACTGGGCCCAAAATGCATGGGCGAGGCCCACACTCGATACCAGACTCGAAACAGAGAGTACACTGCTGGGGCATCAGATCGAAATGAAACAGGCACCTCAGGGGGAAGGGAAAGGGGGCACCTCAGCCGGATGAGTGCAAGACGCCAGCTACACGAGGGGGCTCCATGGCCATTGATGTATCCGGGGGAGTGCAAAGCCACAGTCTCTCAAGTTTCTCCAGTGGGTGGTTTGCCCACTGCTGCATCCTGGGGAGTGCAAAGCCACAGTCTCTCAAGTCTCTCCAGTAGGTGGTTTGCCCACTGCTTTATCCTGGGAAGTGCAAAGCCACAGTCTCTCAAGTCTCTCCAGTGGGTGGGTTGCCCACTGCTTTATCCTGGGGAGTGGAGTCTTTCAAGTGGATAACAGTCTCCACTGGTTCTGGAGGGGTCTTTGTGCCCAGAGTGCTTCATCCTGCCAAGCACTAAGGTAGTGGATGTGACACTCCACTGGTTCTGGAGGGGGCTTTGTGCCCAGAGTGCTTCATCCTGACAAAGGACTGAGGGAATGGATATGACACTCCACTGACGGTGGTGCAACATGCAAGCTGCCCAGGCTCCTGGAACTGACCACCAGCCTTGTACGACTGACCACTGGGGATGGCAGCCATGTCTGCGGTGGTGCCACTGGCTCAGGATGTTGTGGGGCCGCTGGCGGTGGGGTCAGTAGCGGCGGTGCTTGCGGCGGGCTGTGTGGCATCGGCGCTGGCGGTGGTCTTTGTGGCGGCGGTGCTGGTGGCGGGCTCACTGACTGCGGTGCTGGTGGCGGCCTCACTGACTGTGGTGCTGGCGGCGGTGTCAGTAGTGGCGGTGCTTGCGGTGGGCTCACTGACTGCGGTGCTGGCGGCGGTCTCAGTATCGGCGGTGCTGGTGGCGGGCTCACTGACTGCGGTGCTGGTGAAGGGCACAGTGTCTGCAGGGCTGGTGAAGGGCTCAGTGTCTGGGGTGCTGGCGGTGGTGTCTGTGGCGGCGGTGCAGGTTGCGGGGCTGGTGGCGGTCTTGTTCTCCGTGCAAGTTGAGAGTGGAGACGTGACAGGGAGGGAGGAGGGAGACGTGGAGGAGTGTGACACAGTGGAGGCAGGGGATGTTGGTATGTGTGCATGGATATGATGCTTTTGTGAGTGCCTGTGGGATGTGTGGTGCTTATGTTTGCCTGAGTCACCCTTGTGTGTTGATGTGTGTGCATGCTGGTCTGATGGTGTGCTTTAGATAGGCTGAGGTACAAGGGATTGGGTCTGGGTGGAGGAAGTTGGAGGGGGGAGGCTGGACACAGGGACAATGGCTGCCCTCAGTGCAGAGGCCAGAGCCTGAAATGCTCACTGTTGGGCTGCCTGGCCAGAATAAATGCCCTCCGGGTATGCATTTGTTTGTTGCAACTGCCTCTCTACACCCTGGATGGCATCCAGAATAGTAGACTGCCCAAGAGTGAGGGATCTCAGGAGGTCAATGGCCTCCTCACTGAGGGCAGCAGGGCTGACTGGGGCAGGGCCTGAGGTGCCTGGGGTGAAGGAGATGCCCACCCTCCTAGGTTAGAGGCCACGGGACACACGCTGAGGGGCTGCTGGGAGGGGGGTGCTGGTAGGGGGGAAGGCGGCTGTACCTGTAGATGCGGTGGGCACAGAGGGGTCCGCCACCGCAAGGGAGCTCCCATCAGAGGAGGAGTCGGTGTCGTTGGTCTCTGCTCCTGTCCCCGCCGTGGAGCTCCCCTCACCCTCCGTCCCACTGGTGACTTCAGGCTCCGTTGTCTCGCCCTCCAGGGCCATGTGGGATGCGGCTCCCTCCTGCTCCGGTGGCACTGCTCCTCCGCCTGATGATGCTAATGCACACAAGAAGCGGGAGACCACAAAAAGGGGGGGAAGAAAGACATGTTCAGTGCATGCAATACTGCTACCGTTGGCAGACACTACAGACACAGCAGCCCTCTGCACTATGCCATGCACTTAGAGTTCCCTAATTAATCACAGGGACATGGGGTACAAGGCCTATGCCCGACTGCTGTACACATGGAAATCACAGGAGCCTGACTAGGTGTAGATGGCGCTTACCACTGGTGGGGTTGGGGTGCCCCATAGCCTGCCTCACAAAGGGTCCTTGCCTTCAAAGCTCGCCCTGTCCTAGGGTAACCCACTGCCCACCTCTCCCAACCAGACACCTCCTAATGCGCGCAGAGTTAGATGGATGTGACGGTACTCACCCCCTTGTGGCTGCTGTGATGCCCTCAAGCACCCATCCAACTCCGGATACGCCACCGTAAGGATTCGGAACATCAGGGGGGTCATGGTGCGACGGGTACGCCTCCCACGTTGGGAGGCCATCCCCAGCTGGGCCTTCGCCGTCTCCTTGCTCTAGCGACGAATGTCCTCCTATCTTTTACGGCAGTGGGTGCTCCGTCTGTGGTGGACCCCCAGGGTCTGGACGTCCTTGGCGATGGCACGACAAATATCCTTCTTCTGGTGGGCGCTGACCTAGAGGAATAGTACATGGGAAAAGGAAAAACTTTAACCGTCCGGACCGTCACAGTCATTGTCCCACGTTCCCACCCTTGCCCTGACGCACATGCACTCACCGTCCGCTCATGCAGGCCTCAGTCCCCCCCCCCGTATCTTCCAACCACACCACACCAAACATGCATTGCCCCTACAGCATGCTCACAGTGTACTCACCTGTTTGTCTGGAGGACCATAGATTAGCGTGTACTGGGGGAGGAACCCATCCACTAACTTCTCCAACTTCTCCGTAGTGAAGACAGGGGCCCTTTCCCCAGACACATGAGCCATTGTCGCTTCCAGACACAGGTCATAACAGCACTTGCAGTGTAGGTCCTCTCCTGTCGAAGGTCAGGTATCAAGTGAGTAAACAGACAGAAAATGGTGGTCACTTCCGCGGCGGTGCATACCGTCACCGTGGGCGTACATCGTCATTGGCTTCTGGGACCCATAGGGCCCAGTGTTAAGCAATGCAGGATTGCGCCGCGGTCTTCGACCGTCTACCGCAACAGTGTACAACATCAGCGCAGTTACCTCATATCCCCTTATCCCACATTACAGGTCAGGCAGCCGCCATTTCAGGGGGCCACATGGCATTATTTTTAAATGCATCACACATATCTAGGCCTTGCATACACACAGAGACAGGCACATAGCGGATTGACAAATGTGTGCAATAAATTCTTTTTTTACTACCTCAATGTTGGCTGACTCTGTGATTGCTCTCTTGTCCATAGGGCACGTCTGCTGGGGCAGGTGAGGAGATGGCGGCATCCTCCGGTGTACAGACCGCTGGTGGACCTGTCGACAATGGAAGAGAGACACGTAATAGTCACCTACAGACTTGATCGTGCCACAATCCAGGAACTGTGTGCCCAGTTGGAGCCAGACCTGATGTCAGCTATCCGCCATCCACAGGAATCCCCCCTCGAGTGCAGGTGCTGTCAGTACTCCATTTCCTGGCAGGTGGGTCTTTTCAAACAACAGTGTCCATTGCATCAGGGATGTCCCAGCCTATGTTCTCAAACGTGTTGTCCAGGGTGTTGTCTGCCCTGCTGAAACACATGATCATTCCATACAACAATGCCCTAACGGGGAAAGATCGACAAATTAATTATATATCATAAAACAACATAGGTGAAAGCAAAAAAACTATTTATTCATATAAATATATATATTTTTTATATACTCTGATTATCTTCTACCCAGCACGATCGGGTTTTTGGGTTACCCTCTGTGGTTTATAAGTACTGCTGAAACACATGCGCAGCTACATTGTTTTCCCTCAGGTGGAGGACAGTGAAAGTTGACTTCTATGCCCTGGGACATATCCCCAACATCAAGGTGCCATTGATGGGACACATGTGGCCTTGGTACCCCCTGCAGGAGTGACCAGGTGTACAGAAACCGGAAGAGCTACCATTCAATGAATGTGCAGACGGTGTGTGTGGTCGACCAGTAAATCTCCCATGTGAACGCCAAGTTTCCTAGCTCAGTGCATGACTCTTCCATTCTGAGGAATAGCAGCATCCCTTATGTGATGGGGCAAATCCAGAGGCACCGTGTGTGGCTATTAGGTGAGGACAAGGTCCCTATACAGTGGGAATAGTTGTCTGGGTCTGGGCTTGTCCCTACAGGTTAGTGTGTGGTTAACAGCTGTCCCTCGACATTTGCAGGTGACCTGTCATGGCTACTGACCCCAGTGAGAAATCCCAGGACAAGGGCAGAGGAACGCTACAATGTGGCACATGGGTGAACTAGGAGGATTATAGAAAGAACCTTTGGCATCCTGAAGGCCAGGTTCCAGTGCCTCCATATGACAGGTGGTTCTTTGTACTACTCACCAAATAAGGTGTGCCAGATCATCGTGGCCTGCTGTATGCTGCACAACTTGGCTTTGCGACGACAGGTGCCTTTTCTGTTGGAGGATGGTCCAGAAGGAGGTCTTGTGGCAGCTGTGGAGCCTGTGGACAGTGAAGAAGAGGAGGCAGAAGAAGGGGATATCGACAACAGAAACAATCTGATCCAGCAATACTTCCAGTGAGACACAAGTAAGAAGACATCACTGCCTCCAACATCTCATACAATTGTTAGACCTATCTGTCACTTTCACCCAGTGTATGGACCCTGACCTGTCACTTTGCCTTTCTATTTCACAGATGTGGGTCCCACTGTGTGACCTCTGCTATGTTACCTCATGGACTAGAGCTGTGTGACATAGGTATGTTGACAATACAATGGACATTGCTATTTTCGTTAGTTATTGCAAATACACATTTGTGAAAGCACAGACTGACTCCAGATTGTTTTGTGATTCAAGGGTGTTTATTTAAGTGCAAAATAGTGAAGGGGGTTGTAAAATGGTCAGGGGCGATGGTGGAGGAATGTCCATGGCAGAGTCCAGTTATTTATCCCACAGGTGCATTGTCCAAAGGGGCATAGGAAGTGGAGCTAGGGCAGTTTAAGGATGGACAGGGTGACGAAGTGGGACAGAAGGATGACATTCAGGGTGGTCTCATTTCTTGGCGGGGGTCCTGGCATTGTTCTCTGTCTTGTGCCTGGATCTCAGGGACCGTTTGCGGGATGGTTCTCCCTCTGCAGGGGGTTGGGTGCTGATCTCGTGGTCCTGTGGCGGTGCCTCCTGTCCACCATCGCCAGCGGAGGTGGTGGGCAGTTCATCATCGAGGCTAGTGTCAGGGGCCCCTTGTTGTGCCACAGTGTCCCTCCTGGTGTTCACAGGGTCCTTCAGCATCCCTACATTAGTGACCAGGGTGGTGTCGATGGACTTGAGTTCCTCCCTAATCCCCAAATACTGTTCCTCCTGCAGCCGCTGGGTCTCCTGAAACTTGGCCAGTACTGTTGCCATCGTCTCCTGGGAATGATGGTACGCTCCCATGATGTTGGAGAGGGCCTTGTGGACGGACAGTGGGTTCCCTGGGCCTGTCCTCCCCCTGTCGCACAGCAGTCCTCCCAGTTCCCAGGGTTTCCTGTGACTCTGTCCCCTGAACCGTGTGCCCACTGCCCCCAGGTCCCTGATGTTCTTGGGTTTGTGGGTTTGCCTGTGTTCCCTGTAGTAGTGGACACACTGCTGCTTGACGTGTCTGGGGACAGAGGTATGGGCCCGCTGGGTGGGTGCTGTGCTGGTGTTTCCTGAGGGGGAGGCTCTGTGGTGGCATGTGCCAGTGTGTGGGGATCCGGCTGTCCCGAGGTCCCAGATGAGCCGGGCTGGTCATCTGGATCCAGTTGGACAGAGCTGATGTCATCACTGTGGGCCTCTTCTGTGGGGGGGGGGGTGGACATGTCTGGAGCCTCCTGTTCGGTGACATTGGGTAGGGGTCCTGCAGGGGTGTAAAGGCATGATTATTGCATCTGTGTGTGCCATCGTGTGCAATGGGTGGGTGACCCTATAGCCCAGTGCTTACATTCTTGTCTAGGACCTTGTGTGATATTTGGTTTGGGGATCTGTGTGGGTATCTGTAGTGGACATGCTTTGGTGATGGGTGTCCATGCTTTGGTGTTGCATGCACGGCTTGGTGTTGGGATGGGTGGTTTGTGATAGTGGGACATATGTGAGGTGTTGGAGTGATGGGGGTGAGGGTGAAGGTTGGGGTATGTGATAGCATGCAGGTAGGGTGGGGGATGTAATAGTTAAGATTTGACTTACCAGAGTCCATTCCTCCAGTAACTCCTGCGTGGCCCTAAGGATGCAGTATAGCCAAGACCTGCTCCTCCCATGTTGTTAGTTGTGGGGGAGGAGGTGGGGGTCCGCCGCCAGTCCTCTGAACTGCAATCTGGTGTCTTGAGACCACGGAACGCACCTTCCCCTGTAGGTCGTTCCACCTCTTCCTGATGTAATCCTGTGTTCTTGGATGCTGTCCCACTGAGTTGACCCTGTCTACGATTCTTCACCATAGCTCCATCTTCCTAGCAATGGAGGTGGGCTGCACCTGTGATCCGAATAGCTGTGGCTCTACCCGGATGATTTCCTCCACCATGACCCTGAGCTCCTCCTCAGAGAACCTGGGTTGTCTTTGCAGTGCCATGAGGTGGTGTGGTCGATGTGTGAGGTGGTGTGTGTTGTGATGTGAGAGGGGATGTGTTTGTGTGTGTTGTGTGAGGTGCGTGGATGTTGTGTGAGTGAGGGTGTGTGTGCCTGTGGATGCTAGTTTGTTGATGGTGGTGTCTCTCTCTGTGCTTTGTTCTCAATTTTTGTCGTAGGGGTTTGTGGGTGATGTGGGTGTGTGTTTTATATTGTATTGGGTGTGTGGGAGTGGTGTGTGCATGTGTATCAGGTGTGTGTATTTCGAATTGTCCAAGTGGTTGTGTTTTGGAAATGTGTGTGTATTTTGAGTGCAGCGGTGTGTACTGCCAATGGAATACCGCAGTTGAAAGACCGCCGCATGGATTTGTGGGTCGTGATAGTGTGGGCGTATTTCTGTTGGCGTGACGGTGGAGGTTTTGTTATCACCAGTTTATCACTGACCTTTGGTGTGGCGGACTTGTGTGGGTGTCTAGATTTTGGCGGATTCTGAGCTCTGGGTCGTAATAGCTGTAGCGGAATTCTGCCCCTTCATCGGTGTGTTGGCTGTCTTCTGCACGGCAGTAAGCGGGATTTACCGCCAATGTTGTAATGAGGGCTTTGTGTTCAGATGTGCTCCTTGTGAGAAATTTGAAGATCTATCACTTATAGTGAAGTTCGCCATGTTAGCAGAAGTAGCCAGACCTATTATTTAATGCCCCCCTGGGTGGAAGTATAGGACCATATTTATACTTTTTGACGCAAAACTGCGCTAACGCAGTTTTGCGTCAAAAAAATTAGCGCCGGCTAACGCCATTCTGAAGCGCCATGCGGGCGCCGTTTATCCAATGACGTTAGCCGGCGTTAGCCGCCGGCGCTGCCTGGTGTGCGTGAAAAAAAACCACGTACACCAGGCAGCGCCGGCGTAGGGGGAAAATGGAGTATGGGCGTCCAGAAATGGTGCAAGTCAGGTCGAGGCAAAAAAATCGTCTTAACCCGATTTGCGCCATTTCCCATCAACATGACTCCTGTCTTAGCAAAGACAGGAGTCATGCCCCCTTGCCCAATGGCCATGCCCAGGGGACTTATGTCCCCTGGGCATGGTCATTGGGCATAGTGGCATGGAGGGGGGCACAAATCAGGCCCCCCTATGCCACAAAAAAAAAAAAAAATACTTACCCCAACTTACCTTTTCTTCATAGGGATGGGTCCCTCCATCCTTGGGTGTCCTCCTGGGGTGGGCAAGGGTGGCAGGGGGTGTCCCTGGGGGCAGGGGAGGGCACCTCTGGGCTCCTTCAGAGCCCACAGGTCCCTTAACGCCTGCCCTGACCCAGGCGTTAAAAAGAGGCGCAAATGCGGGGTTTTTTGCCCCGCCCACTCCCGGGCGTCATTTTTGCCCGGGAGTATAAATACCACGCACATGCCTCGGAGTCATTTTTTAAGACGGGAACGCCTCCCTTGCATATCATTAACGCAAGGGAGGTGTTCACGCCAAAAAATGACGCAAACTCCATGAACTTTGGCGCTAGATGCGTCTAACGCCAAAGTATAAATATGGAGTTAGTTTTGCGTCGAATTTGCGTCGAAAAAAACGACGCAAATTCGGCGCAAACAGAGTATAAATATGCCCCATAGTGTGAATGACACAACAGACAGTAGATGAAAAAAAATTAAAAGAGCTCTCCGCAAACCCCCTACTAATGTATATTTCCCTGGGGTTTCCCTGGGGACACAATCACCTCCCAGGGGAAAATAAAAAATGTTTAAAAAATGTATACATGGCCCCTAAAGAAATAGACCCATAAGCTAGGAGGGCTGATGCCAACCCCTACGTTTGTTTTTTTTTTATTTATTTTTTTATGTGTGATCGTCTCCCTAGGGAAAGCACACATTTCAAACAACAATTTAGGGGCATAGGGGTCAGCCCCTATGCAAGGAGGTCCAACCCCAAACAATTTAATTCACTCTTTTAACATTCTTTTACTTTTCCTAATTTCCCTGGGGATGCAATTGACCTCCTAGGGGGGAAAAATCTTTCTTTTATATACATATTTGCCCACAACAGTGGTCTGCTTTTTCACCGCAAGTGCTGACCCCTCAACCCAACTTACCCTGGTGGCCTAGTGGCTTTCCTTGTTGTGAATTTTGGTGCGTTCCAATCTTCCTGGACAGCTAGTATGCAGCATACATGTTTTGTGTAGAAAATTGTGGAAGTCTGCCTCACATATTCCAAAAGTAAATACTTCTATGTATTTTTACAGAATGAATGCAGATCACTATCAAACACTTCTCGCCATGGTTTTTGCAACAAATGAAATCAACCAGAATAACAATATTCTTCCCAACCACAGTTTGGGCTTTCAGATTATTGACTCTTGTTTTACTGAATCTGTTGCCATTGAGGGAATGTTCTGGTTGTTATCAGGACATAAGATGATCATCCCAAATTACAGCTGTGCAGCCAACTCAAAGACATCAGCCATCATTGGTGATTTGTCATCAGCTGCAACCCTCCCTATGGCAAGAATCCTTGGTGTCAGCAGGTATCCACAGGTAAGGATTCACTTTGTGTAAATAACTCAAGGGAAGGTCATGTACGATGGTATTACATGGCAGTCATCTCTTCACATCAGCTGCTTACACTGAGGTAACAATATACATACTGTCTTTAATTGTTGCTTATGACTCAAAGGTGTTCCTAGTCAGGGCACAAGAAAGATGTTTTTGCCATGTCCCTTTAATTGCAGGCCTCAGCAGCAGCAGTTGGATGCAGTCATTCCGTAGGTCAGCAGTCAACTTTGCATCAAAGTACATCAAAGAACAACAGCGATATCATTGGCACACATAGAAACATCCTGTTGGGTGCAGTCTTTCTTTAGGCTTAGTATGAGAATGACTGCCCTGATTCACAAAGGTAACTTACACCTTTTAATAAGCTTACTACTCTACAGGATTCACAAACTGCAGAGTTGTGGTATCTTACATTTTTGTGGTAAGTCAGGCCCATAGACTAGCTATGCTTGCTACAAAAAAACTTTGCTTATGGAAAGTCTAAAGCCATTATAATGTGCATGTTTATGCACCTATCTGATTACAGCCTATTCAATGAGCTTTAAATTAACGGATCTATGGGTAAAGGTCTGGGACAAATCCATTGCCCTTCAGACCATATCTAGGACACCAAATGTGTCATTTGTGTTTGATGACAAAATTCACAATTCTGAAAATGTTACTTATAGAAAGTTGGTGTTTTCTTATCCTAACCATTTGGTGCCTGCAGCCTGTGTCCTGGCCCACATGACTGTGAAAAAAGAAGCAGTTAGCTCTTGTGTATTCCTCCCAGACAGTGAGATAAAGGGGGACTAGTGTTGACAATATGGGACATTTTTCTACGATGGGAAGGGTGGAACTGTACACTGCCCCACTTACATTTCAAAGGAGCTGCCTCAGCACATTCACAAACAACTTGACACCAGGCTTTTGTCACCCAGGACCTCTTGGAGGATGCAGAGGGAGGAAGAAATGTTTGCAAATAACTGTGAGGGGAAAACTCTAGAAGTTTCTTTCACTTCATAGCTGACCACTCTTCATGTACACCCCTGGACTTGCAGAGGACACTCAGAAGATCTGCTTTGGGTCTCAAAGGACTGCTTTGATGCTTGAGGCCTGCTTTGTACCATCAAAGGACTGTCCTACTGTTTGAAGACTGACTTGCTGCTTGAACCCTGGACTACCTGAGTGACTCCTAGGGCTAGTTGGCTGGTTTCCAAGACGTAACAAGCTCCAACTTTTACTTTGCACCTAGCACCTGCCTAATGTGAGTCATACCCTCCAAGAGGTACCCACTTAATCCTGTGCCATTAGAAGGGGTGCCAAAGGTGCCAAAGAAGCCAAAAACTAAAACTTGGGACTTCTGTCGAAAAGTAAAGTATTCAAAGAACAGACAGAAGACCAGGACTGGGACCAGCCTGCTTGCCAATCTGCCCAAGATGCATTGTCGGTCAGCCTGACTTCGCAGTAGCCCCCTCTACATTTTTCTACGCAGCAGCCTATCCTGTTCAGGAGCTCCTTGCAGATGGAATATCTATCCTTGTGGAACCCTTGCCTGTTATAGACTGCAGCTTCAGCCTTTAAGGAAAACGGGCTGCATTACAAAAAATAACTGCTTTATTTAAAAGCTGTCACAGACATGGTGGTCTGCTGTCTCCTGCAGGCCACCATCCCTGTGAGTGCTGCGAGCCTCAAGGGGGTCATTAATATTAATGAGGTGGGCCTTTGCGACCCCCTTGCAAGTCGCAGATGGTGTTAGGGACACCATCCTACATTCTGAATTGCGACTCGCAAATTGCGAGTCTCTCTGACTTGCAATTTGCGAGTCGCAATTCAGACTATACTTACATCTGGCCCTTAATTCCCTTCATCAAAAGCATCAGTAATCCTGAACTATCAGGATTAGGTAACAGTGCATTCTGGTAGGCTTCAAGGAGGTTGTGATAAGTAGGAAGGAGCCAGACTGACAACTCAGTTGCAAGATGCAAACCAGGCAAATGTCTCCCACTCACTCTAGTACCTAACTGTAAATAAATGTACAGCAATATTCACAATTTTTCAATGAGGATAAAAGATACAACTTGTGTTTACCAGAGTGCCTGCCTAGAATTAAACCCACCAAGTCAGAAAACCCTAAGTAGCCTAATATAGAACAATGAATCCACACAAACCTCAATGGGGTATTGACTATAAATAGGTAGTTCTTTTAGTTCAAAACATTCATGTTAGCACTGACATAGTTACCTAACTATAATGTTACTTTAATATATATGTATCTATATGTTATATATGTGCGTGTCTGTATATACATATATATACTATATCAATACACACACATATATCTAGCCACACATATGTGTGTGTGTGTGTTTGTGTATATATATATATATATATATGTATTTAGACATGAGTCATTGCACAGCATTCAAGAGGCAATATTTACCAGCTTCTCGTGGCAGGAATGACGCCGGCACCATCCATCATCCCGAAAGGTATTTTTTTTCTTATTTCATGTGAAGTACAAAGTGCAAAGTTCTATCCAGACAAATATGGCAACGCGTTTCAGCCTGAGCCTTCGACTGGCCATGTAGTATCCAGGCACTCAGTGGCTGCTGTGCTCTAGTCAGATAGCCAGGAGCTGCAACAGATGTGAGGGGTGTTAGTAAGGGAGAGTGCTTGCGAGAGAATGTGTCAGGAGGGTTTTTGGAAGTTCAATTGGTGGTTGAGGCGGGTGGTCCTAGGTTGTGCAGGGCCTTGTATTGTAGGTTAGGATCTTGAATTGGCAGTGCTTGTGTATAAGCAACCAGTGGAGGTTCTTTAGATGGGGGAGATGTGGGTCCTTCTAGGGAGGTCCAAGATGAGTCTGGCCGCTGAGTTTTGTATGACATGGAGTTGTTTCTTGAGGCAAGATGAGATTGAGTAGGCTGAGAGTGTTGGCAGCGGTTGGCTGGGGTACGAAGTTTCTGTGTATGGTGGAGATTTTGTCTAAGTAGTCAGCGAGGGAGTTGCAGAGTTCTTGTGATGGTGAAATGTTGTTTCTGCTGCTGATGCGTTGGAGAATTCTTTGACAACCATGAAAAGTTCCTTGCTTCAGTTGGTATTGGATTGGATCCTGCGTAATAAGTCTAGCTTCTTGGCTTCTTTAAAGAGGTTGTGGTATTGGTGTGCATTTGACTGTGGCTCTGTCGCTGAGAGCTTTGGTGGTACACCAGCATTTCCCAAGTTGCTTGCATTTGCGCTTCTTGGACAAGAGTTCTAGGGTGAACCATTTTGCTTGTTTCGTGGGTTTTTGCATGACCATTTTGCAGGTTGCCAATCTGCTGGTGCAGTCTGTGACCTTGGTGATGAAGTTTTTGATGGCAGTGTTGATGTCTGAAGAGACATCAGGGGATGGATTCTGAGGGAACCTGTCCATTGGTTCTCAGAGATCTTGCCCCAACTCTGCTGCGTAGTACGAGGGGGATTAGAGGGTTGACTGGAAGTGGTGGATTAGGTGAAATAGACAATGGAGTGGTCCGACCAGGTGATTTCATTGGTGTGGCTTAACTTAATATTGTTGCTAAATATAACGATGGCATTGAGTGTGTTTCCGGTGGTGTGCGTGGTTTCGTGACTATTTGATTGAGACCAATGATGTTCATGCCGTCTAGCACGTTTTGGTGTTAGTGTCGCTGTGGTAATTAAGGTGGAAATTGAAATCCTTTAGGAAGATGTAGTGCTTGATGTTGAATGCAGTGGTGGCAATGAGATGGTATCCCAAAAGCTGGGTCAGGGTCCAGGAGCCCTGTAGGTGAGGGTGCCTTTGAGGGTGGTCTGGGCATCTATGCAGATCTGAAAATTGCACTATTCCATGAGCTGTGTGTCGTGGACCGTGGCGGAGGTGCACAGGAGAGTATGTTTGTAAATGATGGTGATGCCACTGCCTGTTTTTTTGGGTCAGTCGAGGTGGCTGATCTTGTACCCATCAGGAATGGCTGTGTGATATTTGGTGCGGAGGAGGATGTAAGCCACGTCTCAGTGAGGAAAGCGATGTAGGGTTCAAGGGTGTGAATGCTGTCCCATACTTCGATTGAGTGCCTACAGAGGGATCGTATGTTGAGTACGATATGTCGTAATCAAAAGTGTTCTTTAGTGGTCATGCAGTTGAATGGAGACAGGTCAGAGTGGCTGGTAAAGTAGCAGTGTCAGCAGGTGAAAGGACCTGTGGTATTTCTAGGTGAGTTGTGGCACCCTTGGGGGGTGCTGAAGGCAATGAGTTCCAAGCTTGAGTAGCAGAAGATGGCAGTAGATCCAGGGTTCCTGGCGCTGAGTGTGGTCTAGGTGAAAATGGGTGCAGAGAGGTGTGCAGAGGACTGCATAAGTAGTCCTGGGAGGTGGATGGGGCATTCAGGGAGGCAAGAGGGTGAAAGACAGGAAGCCGTAGGGAGTCAACAAACGGCAGGAAATGGGCAGGACAAGGTGCAGTAAGAACCCAAAAAACACACTAAAGAAGCACACAAGACTAACCTGAGCAAGTAAAGGCAAATACTAAACTAACCTGCACAATAACTAAATTGCCAAAATAGTGCAGCAAGTATTGGCGGAGTGCTTGACAGCTGGCTCGATCTAGTGGCTTGCGCTGTGGTAGTGCAGTGCCTTGACAGGAGGAGCTAGCAGGGGGAGAGTGGCACACGGACTAAGAGGCTATGGCTATATTACCTAGTGGCATTCGTCAATAGGTAGTTATAGTTTGGATAGTTAGGATCTAATTTCCATAGGAAAAGCATTTCTTGTTTTGCCAATAAATTTAGCGCCATTTGGTGAATCTCCACAAAATGTTCAAAAACTAGTTTGACACTCAAGCTTTAAAAGTTTCAGGGTGATTTGTCAAGCAGGGGCTGTCAAAAAGGGGGTTCCCAAAACAGGGTAGTGGCATTGCCTTCATCTTCAAGACACCCTCCGATGCATTGCCATGGATGACAACCCAACATCTCTCATTGAGCACCCCAACTTCCAGCTACAAACCAATACCATGACAACAATCAGAGTCACCCTCATATACAGACCTTTGGGATGTCAAAGAGCCTTCTGTGATGCCACCCCCAACATCATCGCCCCACTAGCAATCAACTCCATCCACTACATCTTACTCGATGAACTCAATTTCCACATCGACAATGCCAACTCTATTACACCTCCGGAGTTCAGGAGTAACATTGGCTTCACCCAACTGATCACTGAACCTATGCACAAAGCCAGACACACGCTGAACCCCATCTCCACCTTCAGCAAAAGAGTCAAATTCATTCATGTCACAGAACTCACGTGGTCTGACCACACCATCCTCCACTTCACCATCTCCAGCACACAGCATACTATCACTAAGTAACACAGTCACCACTGCAGCTGGGGTTCAGTGACAGAAACATAGTGGACACAGATCCTAGGACCCTCTCAACCCTAGGCCTCATCGGACCTAGAACAGGCTGTCCAGAACTTCTCCACCTTGATCATCAAATGTGCCAACAGTCGCCCTGCTGAAGCCAGCCAGAACCAACAAAAACTCAGGACAAGCCAGCTAGTACATCCCAGAGCTCAGAACCTTTCAAGCCCAGCTGCTACTGACTTGAGAAGTGATGGCAATCCACCAGGAACCCTTCGGACAGAGCCACCCGCAAAGCAGCCCCTAACAACTACCACCCGCAATTCAAGGAAACCACGAGAGCAGCCATCACATCCTGTATCGACACAGCAACCAAACGCACAAAAGAACTATTCAAAATAGTCAAATAATACTCCAACCTCACAGTCACAGAAAACACTATCCACCCTTCCCATAAACTCTACAACACCTTCTCAGACTACTTCAACAGCAAGATCCCCACAGTCTACAACAACTTTGACCATCAACCTACAGCCCTCAACCTCAGCAGTCTCGACCAGCCAACGCACACCAGCCAGACAATCACCACATGGACACTGCTCACCAGACAATCCACATTGACCATCATGTCATCAATCCACTCCAGAGCACCCCACCACATGTTCAACCTCGGAATAAATCACATCAGCATGGAACTCACCAACATCCTAAACACCTCCATCACCATTGCAGTCTTCCCGGGCAAAGGTAAACACACAGAAATAAGACCCCTCCTATAAAACCCATTGTCCGACCCAAGCTATCTCAAAAACTATTGACTGATCTTTGTGCTACCCTACCATGCCAAAGTACACGAGAAGGCCATCATTCAACAGTTCACCGAATACCTGGAACAAAACAACCTACTTGGCAGCTCGCAATCAGAATTCCATGCTAACCACAGCACTGAGACTGCACTCATCGCAGCCACAGTGACATCAGAATACTTCTCGAACGTGGAGAGACCAATGCCCTGATCCTTTTTAGCCTCTCAGCTGCATTCAACACCATATCCCACCACACCCTTATCAACAGACTGCACAACATCGACATACAAGGGAATGTCCTCAAATGGATTACCTCCTACCTAACAGGACCGACTCAGAGGACCCGACTAGCTCCCTTTTTCTCCAAACCCACAAACATCATGTGTGGCGTACCCCAAAGGATCATCCCTCATTCCCACACTGTTCAACACCTACATGACCCCCCTTGTCGACATTGTCAGATCTCACAGTCTCAACATAATTTCCTATGCAAATGATACTCAGCTCATCCTTTCAGTCACCAAAGACTCCTGCACCACCATAACAAACTTCTGCAATGCCATGATCAATGTAGCTAACTGGATGACAGTAAACTGCTTCAAATTTAACTATGATAAAAACAGAAGTACTGATCTTTGGGAGCAGCACATCCATAGGCGATCACAGCTGGTGGCCAGTCAATCTCGGACTCACTCCCTTGCCAACAGATCACACATTCAACCTCAGCGTCATTCTTGACAGCCAACTGATTATGAATCGACAAATCAATGGTGTTGCCTCCTCCTGCTTCCACACCTTCCGCATGCTCTGCACAATATTCAGATGGATCCCAGTTTACACCAGGAAAACTGTCACCCATGCCCTTGTCACTAGCTGCCATGGCTGTCGCAACCCACTCTATGCCAGCATCTCCACCCAACTCCTCAAAAGACTCAAGACCATGCAGAACATTACAGACAGACTTTCCCTGGACCTCCCAAAACAGGCCCACATCAACTCCCACCTCAGGAGCCTCCACAGGCTCCCCATCCAGAAGAAACGCTAGTTCAGGATCCTCATGCATGCTTACGAGGCCTTACATGATTAAGGAATGGCTTAAATCAACCACTGACTGAGCATCCACCAACCCACCAGACTCCTGTGCTTATCCTCACTAGCTCTCTCACACCCCTCTGAATCCATCACAGCTGCATTGAGGGCTGCTCCTTCTCCTACATCACCATTAAGCCTTGGATCGCCCTCCACCTCTGAACAGCACTCTTGCGGACTACACAAAGAAACTCAAGACCTGACTCTTCGACGAAGACCTTGCACCCCAACGCACAGATACCCGAGGGGTGACAGTGCTGCAGTATACAAAAAAGGATTTATTGAATGACTGGATTTGTGATTTGCTGTAAATATTTTCAGTAGTTTTAGCAATATTAAAGGAAAACCACATTTGCACATCTAGGGATGTAGAGACTCTGTGGATCCTAGAGATCTCATGCTGAGATCTGACGGGGACCCCCTCCTAAGCCTCTTTTGAGCCCCAAAGACCCCATCTCCCTGGGTCTTTTTGAACATATTGGAGAGGGGCCATGCAGACCCCCTCGATTGGGCTCTCATGAGCCCCTGTGACTACCACCTCCTGGGGCTTGATTATTATTAGGGAGGGGGACCCTGTAGAGCCCCTCCTGTGGCCTTTTGAAGCCTCGCGGACCACTACCTCCCTGGGGCTTAACTACATTCTTTGCAGGGGGGCTGCCTGGATCCATGGACCCCGTGGGACACCACCTCCTCAGGGCCTGTAATACAATTAAAACTGGGAGGGGGCGAGCTGCACCTCTCCCAGGCCATATGAGTCTCCAGGGACCACCACCTCCCTGGACTGCACCATGCAAACTAAAGGAAGGGTTCCCCTCCTCCTGGAGCCATTAATGGCCCTGGGGACTGCAACCCCTAAGTCCGGCTCCATATCCCACAAGGTGTCCACCTTCGGGAGATAGCAGTTTGCGAGAGCGAACTGTGAGTGCACTTCCAGCAGCCTGTAGCAGGAAAATTGCTCCCACTCGTTGGGAGCGATCTTTTATCCATTTTCCTGCCTGCTGTCAAGCGGTCAAAAAAACATAACAAAGGATTGCTACCCCACTCTGAGAGCTGCATTTTATGCAACTTCCTGTGTGTGGGAGCAATGCTAGGTCCCGCAGGAGGTGGGAGGCCATCAGGGACCGCAGGGACATTCAGTCTCAGCTGCGGTCCCAGATGGAGAAATAATGACCACATATCCACCAAAGAAGCACTTACTAAATATAATTAAGAGGTAGTGCTTGATTGGTGGACATTAAACTGTTTGTAGTCTTGTTGTCTTCTCCGCACCAGGATACATGTTTTTTTAGATTTCTGTAAGTAGACGCTGAGGAACTATCACATTGCCAAAATTACACACACGGCCACCGGAGACATTACCTCAGCGTCCTTTACGTAGCTGTAAAGTAGAAAATACACCATACATTTATACAACAAGGAAGAAAGGTGATACCCTGAAACCGGTCCCAAGATGCTTGTTTCCGGTCCAGGGAGGACCTGGCCTGGCAGTTCGGGCTGGACTGTTCCCATGAGGAACAGGGTCAAGACTGATTTGCATATGGCTGGGTCCAAACGATGGATTAAACCCACATCTGTGACTGGGGGTGAGTGTTTGCATTGTCAGCACTCCGTCCATCATCCTTTTGTGTTGTGAAATATCTGAGACTGGGGCAGTTCCAGATTGTTAAGAGTGGTGCAAGTGCCATCAGAACACCCACAGCCAGTGAAAGGCCACAACATGAGAATGGAAGTAGACAGAGGGTTGAGTTGTACAATAAGGTGGCAACATACAATTTGGGCAGAACCGCCACCTAGAGGATGTGACACAGACAATTCCCCAAACTGCCCGCACTACATGTGACATGCAGGTGGGGCATAGGCCTGGGAGAATGCTAATCTTAATGACAGGAACAATGAACAGGAACAAAGACTAATAGGAAGTCAGCCACGCCACATTACAAATGCCACAACACAGACACACTAATTGTACAATATCTCCTTGCAGAGGACGAAGGCTCTCCTGGGGATATGCCTGTCCTGGACTTCCCTGATGACATGGATGACGAGCTGACAAACATCAGCCGGCAGACCCTCCAAGATGTCCTTGGAACCATCCAGACCTCACCTTCAGTCGCAAGGAGGAGCACAGAAGTAGCAGCCACCACAGAGGACCCACCCACCACCCCAATAGTACAACCTGCCAGCTCCAACCCAGATGAGGACCCTGACGACACTGGCACCAGCTTTGAGAGGACTGTAGTTGGAGTACAGCGGGAGCTGGCCAAGGAGGTGAGGGTGGGGATGCAAAATATAGCAGCCAGCCCACAAGGGGTGCATTCGTGCATGATGTCATCTGCAGAACAGGCAGCAGCCATGCAAGGGCGAACATCTGTCTTGAAAGAACTTCAACAAAGTGTGAAGGAAATCAGCACAGCAGTAAGGGAGTTGACATAACACCTTGCACACCAAACCTTTCAATGCCTGCACAAATGCAATATTGACCACCTCAGGGCCGACCTGGCTGTGTATCACAGTGATGTAGCTGCTATAATTAAGAACCAGCAGCTCTTCCTTGCTGCAGTACTGCCCTTAATAGCACCACAGTTGGCAGCTACCGGGATTTCTGACTCCACGTCTTCAAACACTGAAGTTGTGTTGCGCCTTCAAACCCACCACCACCAAGGGCAGAGGAGACGACACACACATCAGAAGATGAAGACGTAGAACAGATCACCTTCACCCGTAAGACTACCCAGTAGCACTAGTCATGCCAAATGGGCACTTATAACCAAGGTCCTGTGCTTTGTAACATGCCAGTCTTGCAACAGCTGCTCACAAGCACTGTTCTCCAGCCCACTGTTTACCTTGACACTATGCTCTGTGATTGTCTCTCACTACCTCATTGGCAATTCATGTCCCTCTGCACTGTATGACACTTCACCTCAACATGTCAAATGACAAGTCCTTTTGCACTTGTGTGGTATCATAATAGAAGGCGTCACACTGATGGACTCACAGTTCTGGACTGTGTAAATATAGCACTACAGCACTTTAAAATAAATAGCACTTACACAACCACTTTGTCTCTTTGTAATGTGACACATCAACCGTGAGGGAGATTAGTGATGTTTGCCTCATGTCAATGCCCATAGAATGTCAATATAACTGCCTTGAAAGATTGTGGGTTGATAACTATGCACTGGGCTCTGGATTGTACCATCATCTATCTTTCATGAGGGTTAATTCTGAAGTAAATAGACAAATAACAGTATAATGCTGTGTTGGACAGAAAAAGTCCGCTTCAAGGGATGTCTAAGCAGAAAATCAATGTCTTCAAAATTTTCTTCTAGACAATCTTTAGGTATGTGACATTTGACTCAAAAATGTAATCACACACACCATACAGCAGTAATGGATGTGTACGAGTGTACAGACAAATAAGTAACCTGGCAGTACAATGTAAGAAATGATAGGTGTGAGTTATGTATACTATACTAAATGAGATTATACCATCACTCACCTTATCAGGGTTCACATGAACATCAGGCTGCAGGCAGACGTACCACAGTGTTCTCGATACAAAATCTGGTCTCAAAGTATGACAGATTGAAAACATTCATCCAAACTTAACTACACATTGGGAACCATAGTAACCTTGAGTGGTGAGTGCAATGGATGGCAAGTGCATAGCAAAGTAGTTTTGATGTAGCTGCCAATGTGACAGCTCAATTGGGATTTGGATGCAGGATGAAATACTAAATTGACTCTGTACACCCATGCCAAGGCCCTGATCCCCAAGCATATGATGTACTGTAAAGGAGTACCTAAGTATTTATTTAACTGTTAAAAAAAGAATGATACACTAGGGGAAACACCTTAACTAACCTAACCTATTCTGACTACACATTACCCACAACTGGCCCCAACTACCCTAAACTAAACTTATTTATCACATTTAACTACACACTCTAAACATCAACCCTTCACCCTCCTTATATGACGGGAGACATGGAGGACAACATATGCTACCCTAAACACATACTATCTTATTCTAGACAATTATATATATATATTTTTATGTAGTTTTTTGTATTTTTTTATTTTTAATACACAAAAACCTCATCATCCAACAAAAAAACCACATGTAGAAATATCATACCCTCCACCCCAACCCACTTATACTAATTAAACTAACAGCCTATTCTAACCTAAAACTAAGACCCATAACCCCACTAAATATAAGAACTAGGAAAGAGGAGGGAGGGGAGGGAATCATGGGTGATGGTCACTATGTCATAAGTTTGCCCTCAGCAGGGTCTTCTTTATCCCACCCACTCTCTTGTTGATCTGGGACACCTCCTGCTGCAGCCTGTCCAGTCTGCGCAACAACCGTTGCATGTCACGTTGCATGTTACAAAATTCTACATTGTCAATGACTGCAGCAGGGGTGGTCTGTGTGCCAGTTGTGGAGGGTTGTGCAGTTGCTGGTGCCATGCTTGGAGGGGGAGCTGCTGTCAGTGGTCCAGGAACGGATGATGTTGACGGACCTGCAGTGGTGGCTGTCATCCTTACTGCCACTTGGGTCGGTGTGGTGGTGCTGGTGGTGGCGGCTGTTGTGGACAATGATGGGCCCCCTTGGGCAAATGCCATCCACACCCCTGTGGCTCTCTCATGGCGATAACGCCGTGCCATGTGGCGGAATCCAGACTCAACATCCAGAATGTGGCAGTAATGCATTGCCGCCCTCTGGAATTCGCGGATCTGGTTGACATCCATATTAGCCGCTATTAAAAAAGATAAAGCCAAACATTAGTTACATCATTGTGTGATACAGTTACTGATGATAATCAAAAATGTCATCTAATTTAGCTGAAACAGGCCAAATCACAGTACAGATCACAGATTCTCCCTGAGGAAGTACATGCCAACGCAGCCTACACATGTCCTATCTAACAGCACAGCAATGATCAAAAAGATGTGTACCTACTTAAATAGTCTAAGGGGCATATTTATACTCTGTTTGCGCCGGAATTGCATCGTTTTTTTTAACGCAATTTCGACGCAAAACTAACTCCATATTTATACTTTGGCGTTAGACGCGTCTAGCGCCAAAGTCCATGGAGTTTGCGTCATTTTTTAGCGTGGACACCTACTTTGCGTTAATGAGATGCAAGGTAGGCGTTCACGTCTAAAAAATCGACTCCGAGGCATGTGCGTCGGATTTATACTCCCGGGCGTGAATTTCACGCCCGGGAGTGGGCGGGTCAAAAAAAATGACGTACGGCCGCTTTTGCGCCGTTTTTTTGCGCCTGCAAAAGGCAGGCGTTAAGGGACCTGTGGGCTCTGAAGGAGCCCAGAGGTGCCCTCCCATGCCCCCAGGGACCCCCCCTGTCACCCTTGCCCACCCCAGGAGGACACCCAAGGCTGGCGGGACCCATCCCAGGGACATTAAGGTAAGTTCAGGTAAGTGTTTTTTTTTTTTTTTGTGGCATAGGGGGGCCTGATTTGTGCCCCCCTACATGCCACTATGCCCAATGACCATGCCCAGGGGACAGAAGCCTGGGCATGGCCATTGGGAAAGGGGGCATGACTCCTGTCTTTGCTAAGACAGGAGTCATTTCTATGGGGGTTGGGAGTGAAAAAAAAATGGCGCAAATCGGGTTGAGGCGTAAAAATTGCCTCAACCTGACTTGCCCCATTTCTTGACGCCAAGCCCCATATCCCCCTACGCCGGCGCTGCCTGGTGTACGTCGCTTTTTTCCATGCACACCAGGCAGCGCCGGCGGCTAACGCCGGCTAACGTCATTGATTAAATACGGCGCCCGCATGGCGCTTGAGAATGGCGTTAGCCGTCGCTAATTTTTTTGACGCAAAACTGCGTTAGCGCAGTTTTGCGTCAAAAAGTATAAATATGGCCCTAAGTATCATTGTTCTGCCATTAGTTACATAATAAATGCTGCAAGTCCTCCACATGTGACAGGACCACTAATGACTATCTTCTGGATGACAATCAAGGGCCACAAGATCTGTGAATTGTAAATGGAATTGCCAGGATGGTGCAGTTGCTAATAATGAGTGGGTATCCTAGGCTGGAACAAATGAATTTCAGAATTACATGTCTGTGTACTACACTTGGATCCTCACATCTAGGTACACATATTTCATAACTGTAAGCCTGTGCCTCAGGGTGGGGTGGACAAGCAACACATACTTTCAAACATCAAGGGCAGCCAGGAAGCTTTGGACAGCTGTCCATGGGTTTAGTCAGTCCACCACGGGTAAGGAGGGTGTCCAACTAGGATAGACACAAACATTGTACAATCACATCCACATTTATGTTTCTAATTGCGGACAATTGTCAACATCATGTGATACCAACAATACCTGTCCTACAACAAGCACATAGATGCAAGCACCCATCTCGGCATGGGCTGCATGCACACCTATAACATTGCACTCAAGTGCCACATAAACGTAGCACAACATGTGGAGCCAGATGCTGTCAAACATACAGTCTAACATGTTCATTAGTGAACGGGAGGCTCAAGTCTGTTGGCAATATTTCGGCATCCCTACTCTGTATGATTCAGGGTCTGACTTGCTGACTAAATCATGAAAATGTCTCTCTCCAAATTTTTCATTACAAGAAATGTAACAACAAATGTCACCCTATTCCATGGCCATGCCTACAGGGATGCACTACAATCCTAAAATATGACTCTACGCCACTGATTGTCCAACACAAATATGGGAAAACAAGTCAAACTCCAGTAAAGTCACATATCAGATCATGTGCCAGCACACCATACCTTGCTATGTGTCCAACACACAGGAGTCAATCACACAACAGCTGCAAGCACAACACAGAACTGAAATATCAACACTTACTGGATATGTCTGGTTCCGCAAATCGAGCCACTTCTCTAATTGTGTAGGGGGCAGGTCCGCCTGTAAAGCATGGAAGGTTGAAATGTGCTCAATGTATGTGCACTTTTTAACACTTTAAATACAATTACTGTGTGTGACATTATATCTGAAAGTCCAGCCCCTCAGGCATAATGACACTCCAACAGAGATACCACTGCAAACATGTATAGGCTCTGTCACTTCAGTGAGTGATACACACACATATGCACACATACAGTGGCCCTAACTATCATGTGGTGGCAAACATGATTCCTCAATTGGTTGCAGACTCATTTATAGAGTGTACTCCATTTATTATTTTGTTGTTATGAGAGACATGCAAAGCCACATTCCTGGTGCACTGCAATACCAGTCACTCAGGTATTGTGGCTTGTGCATCAAGGGACAATCAGTTATTGTGTGATGCTCATGTGGGTTAAGTTTAGCTCATGAATTATTATGCTTTATATGGTCCATCACATGTGGGTCTGTGTTGTTTGTAGGTTACATATGCTACGTTGACTGTGTACCCTGAGCCAGATATGCCCCCTATGACACCATAATGGCAGGGATCCTGTGTTACTTGATGTCAATCTGACGCTAAACATGGATTGGCCATTTATTGAAATTATTACAACAAAGAAATATATGCTGACAGTGTTTAATTTGGTCATCCGTGACAGAATACATGGGCACAGGTGTAGTCATTGCACCTGAAATGTGTCACTCATTGCCCTGTGTACCCATATTGGGTATTGGAATTCACAGTTAGCCACATTCATCATCTAACATCAGCCAAGTTGGGTGATTTGCGGGTATGTAGCAAACTGACATTGTCCCATTATTGAACCAAAGTTTAGCAAATGTCCTACTGTGGCAATCTTGATGATGTAGGTTTCAATTTGTATGTACCTAAGGAATGGCATCAGTCACAGGAATGCTGTTCTTCTGATCTTAGCATACACCCATGTCTGTGGTAGCCTTCATACTGGGAAGTTAGCTATTGTACATATGCTGCACTAGATCATCAGGGGTGTTCAAAACGTGAAGTTGCAAAGTATTTGGGGACTTTATATGTATGATGAAATTGGTCAGGGGTCCCTTGCACAACATAATGTAAGTAATAATTTGTGACCATGCAATCACCTACTTCAGGTATCCCATAATGACCCAATCACTTATGAGAATTGCATGGCTATAAAGTAACACAGACGGCAAATGTATCAGCTCTGTTCCAGCTATTGTGCCCAAAGCAATTTAAACCACACAGGATCAATGAACAGAGGGCCAGATATAATTCTAAATCCTCAATTTGTAGCATTAGCTTCATGTTTTACGCTGCAGCTATGGAAAGTAGCACCAAACATTTAGAGATATACCGGTGTGCATTACTTTAGCATCCATTTCTAATTTAATTGCCGCACAAACCAAGTCAAAGTATCAGCCTATGATATTACCTGAGGTTAGGAAGAACTTTGTATGTATGGACAGGAATACAGTTCAGACATGTATTCCAAATAATTGGGGACAACATTAATTCCTTGCTTTAGCTTGTGAAATACATCTCTTTCCTGGTACACTCACAGACCATGAATGAAACATATGTTTGAGCTGCATTACCATCATCTATTTACGTCAAAGCAGCACTAATTTACAAGATCAAGTTGTGTTTTGTAAGTTTGTGCTGCTGTTGCCTCAACAAATGATGGTAATGTGTAGCAAATATTGTTTAACTCAGGACCACTGTATGTTTAACTTGCATTCCACATGTCCAAAAACATTGCATGTAGCATATCAACAAATCTGCTAATGTCACTACTGAGCACTTAAATGTGCATATTACTCCGAATTGTACTCACCAAAAGGGCCACCAATCACCACACCCAAGTGGTCCAGCAGGTCTTGTTGTATGGCAACAAGGTCAGCCCAGCGGTGATTGAGTTGGTGGTCGTTGCGGCGTGTGTTGAAAATTCTCCTCAGATGGTGTAGCACCTTGGACCACGTGAGCCTCCTCGCCTCCGTGTGATACCCCTGTATCACCCTGCCACCAGCCTCAATCATCAAGTGGAGGAAGTGGCACACCAGACAAATAAATGACCCCAGCTCCTCCTCACCCATTCTCCCCAGATGTGGCCTACCCAACATGACCGATATAATATTAATAGGAAAGGGTACAGAGGAAAAAACAGGGAAAGGAGTGAGGAAAATTAAAGTAAATTAACCCACAAATAGCCCAATTATCCCCAAACTAACAATACCCACTACACACTCCCAACAGTACAAAGACAAAATTAGACACCAACGCCCATATTTATACTTTTTTAGCGCCGCATTTGCGTCATTTTTTGACGCTAAAGCAGTACAAACTTGCAAAATACAATTGTAATTTGTAAGTATGCGCCCTTTTTGCGTCAAAAAGCTGCCCAAATGTGGCGCTAAAAAAGTATAAATATGGGCCCAAATAGGACCAAAATACACTTACACTGAACAACTGAGACAATTACTAAAACAACAGATGACAGATAGGATGGCACACAGGGGACAAAAGCACAATTCGGACAGACAAAACTCTCAGCTCAGCCACACAGTCTAGAAAAATCACAGACTGCAAAATGAAAGTGAAAGTACACCCACTGTATCATTTCTGTAAACAGGATATCCTATTTCATCACTTCCTGTCTGAAATGCTGTGCGTTTTTATTATGATGCGTGAAAATTTGATGCCGCTTACAGGCTGTGTCTGCAAAAGTTTTTAAAGCACATGCTTCAAAATTCGCCCGCATTCATACTTCCATATATTTTTCATTGGTGACAAATTTAATGGGGTACAATGTAGGAATTACCGATCGGGCCAAATGGATGTAAAATGGCTGTGAGCGTCATTTTTCAATGCATATGCAGCAAATTTCGATGCATATGCATTTATTTTTGACGTGTTTGCGTCAAAATATCTGTCTTTAACTGTGTCATTTCTCTCATTTTTAACATACATGAAAGCTGTAACTGTAGAGAGATAGGCTGTCTGCGCCTGAATTGTGTGTGCCAGTGTTTGGCCACATGTGGCAGACCACACTACTGTGGACAATAATACTATGTTGTTGTACTGGAAGAGCAGTCTTAACTGACGCAACAGCTACCCAAACATTTTGGATGAAAATTGGTATTACCGAGTTTGAGCAGGTGGTGCGTCAATTGAGGATATCAAGGCTACGCAACTGAATACATCCACTCATGGCCTGTGTGTTTATGTGTGTGAATTGGCTATTTCAATTGTTGGTGGGCCTCTGTGTGAACGTCCCAAGACGTGCTTTCATTAATGTGCTTGTATGCCTGTGTTGTAAATGTAGATAACCCTCAGATGCTATTCAGTGTGGAAATGAGTCTGGATATGTGTTTGTCATGGACGTAGCATCTAATGCTGTGTGAACTTCCCTGACTTTTGGGACTAGACATCTCCCATGACAAACTATGAGGACGGATGATAATGGCAATGTACAAGAGTGATCCATCACATGGACTGGAATGTTGGATACCACTTCCTGGTCACTTGTTTGTATACTACCCATGAGTCAGGCATTTGAAAATGCTATGTAGGTACAGTGTTTGTAACACAGAGTCGCAAAACCAATCCAAAAATGTAATGTCTCTCCACAGTTTGAGTCATATAAATGACCTATGTTTCTCTTGTGGCAGTGGAGGACCAGCAGACCAAGTTGTATATGTTCACATATTTCCAGTGGTTAATTGCACAAAGGTGTAAAGTTCAAGTCTGTGGCCATGTGTCAGTATTGGCCTCCATGTTGTCACAGTTACGTGCAGGTCTAGTCATGAGCCTGTGGAGCCATTCCGTGCATTACCAGAGCATCCTCCAAAGCAGAATTGACCGAAAGCCAAAGAGGAATTGACAGCACACCTGGGGATAGTCCAGCTATGGCACTCCAGACGTTTTATGAGGCTGACAACAGGGCAACCTTGGTGTGCTCACAAACTTAATGGATCAGTAATTAGAAACCGTCAGGTTTCATCACAACATTTGTCCACAGAGTGGCCTCTGAAATTCCCACTGCAACAGGGAACATCAAGGCCTCTGTGCTGATTAATCTCATAGCTAGTCACCACGCAAGCACCATCATTTGTTTGCAGCGAATGTGAATCTGTATGTGGAGCATCAGGGCACAAACATGTTTTGTCCTTTCATGCATATTAGCAAACGTTGTTTGTTGTGCTGGGGGCACCATACCCAATCCATGGATATAGCCATGGTACACTGTCAGTGTTTGTCACTCATGCATACATGAAACCCAGACAAGGGATAGGGCTGGGATTCGGCGATTAGAATACATGTCCTAGACCATGATACTATAAGTAAACTGATTAGATTATACAATCTATTTGAGGATCCATCGTAGACCTACCAGACACAATACCCCATGAGGAAAGAGAGGGCATGGAAAGCAACTATGAGACAAATGTAGCCACACGGAACCTCTATGGTAACACAAAGACAGGAACCTATCAGGCTAACAGGATGCAGGCTTTGTCAGGAACTAACATGAACAAGGCAAATGCACAGTGAGCAGACTCTGAATGGGAAAAGCTGGAACAACACTGTGGAAACTAAACACTGTATTTGTGCTGTGGGCTGCAACGTTACACAATAACCCAAGGCCTGTGTTAGACAAGTGATTTATACAGCAATGCACAACAAGGATATACAGAAAATGGCAGCTTCTCAGCCGTTCCAGGCAGCAGCAGTGGCAGTGCAGATTCAAATTGCTGGTCTGCTTGGAAGTGCTCACAGGTGTGTGCAGTTTCAGTCTCTCACAAGTCCTGTAGGTGAGAATCTAGTTCAAAGGGCCAACAGTACCTTTCACATGGGAAGCAATGGACAGTTGATTACAGGTCCTACAGACTACCAGGGAGTGCATTATTGGACCTGAAGGCCATGCAGACAGATGAACTAGGACTATGGCATGATATACTAAAGAGGGAAGCACACTGTAGTTAAAATGTGAGTCTGGGTGTGTGTAGATGAAGGATTATTAGGGTACAAATAGTCCATTTACAGGGACTCCTAGAGAAGGGTTGGAAGAGACTTAAAACATGCATGTGGCAGGACTTATAACCTGGGATTGCATGTGCAGGGCATGTCTTGTGAGCAATGCTTGTCATACCTGGGGCACTTGTGCTATCCATTTTCAGCTTAGATGGACTTCTTGTCACACATGCTCCTTCCAGAGATAGATGACGTCACACTTACTGCTGTCATGGGTCTGGTCATACATTCCTGTTACCAATGCAATAGCACATCCACTACCTCATGTATGAAGCCGTTTATTAACTCACAGACCATGAATGAAACATATGTTTGAGCCGCATTACCATCATCTATTGACGTCAAAGCAGCACTAATTTACAAGATCAAGTTGTGTTTTGTAAGTTTGTGCTGCTGTTGCCTCAACAAATGACGGTAATGTGCAGCAAATATTGTTTAACTCAGGGCCACTGTATGTTTAACTTGCATTCCACATGTCCAAAAACATTGCATGGAGCATATCAACAAATCTGCCAATGTCACTACTGAGCATTTAAATGTGCACATTACTCTGAATTGTACTCACCAACAGGGCCATTAATCATAACACCCAGGTGGTCCAGCAGGTCTTGCTCTCTGGCAACAAGGTCAGCCCAGTGGTGCTTGAGTTGGTGGTCGTTGCGCGTGTGTTGAAAATTCTCCTCAGATGGTACCGCACCTTGGACCACCTGAGCCTCCTCGCCTCCGTGCGATACCCCTGTATCACCCTGCCACCAGCCTCAATCATCAGGGGGAGGAAGTGGCACATCAGCAAAATGAATGCCCCCAGCTCCTCCTCACCCATTCTCCCCAGACGTGGCCTACCCAGCATGACCAATATAATATTAATAGGAAAGGGTACAGAGGAAAAAACAGGGAAAAGAGTGAGGAAAATTAAAGTAAATTAACCCACAAGCAGCCCAACTATCCCCGAACTAACAATACCCACTAAACACTCCCAACAGTACAAAGACACTGAACTGAACACTTACACTGAACAACTGAGGCAACTACTAAAACAACAGATGACAGATAGGATGGCACAGAGGGGACAAAAGCACAATTCGGACAGACAAAACTCTCAGCACAGCCACACAATCTAGAACAATCATAGACTGCAAAGTGAAAGTGAAAGTACACCCACTGTATCATTTCTGTAAACAGGATATCCTATTACATCACTTCCTGTCTGAAATGTGGTGCGTTTTTATTATGATGCATGAACATTTTATGATGCTTACAGGCTGTGTCTGCAAATGTTTTTGACGCACACACTTTAAAATTCGCCAGCATTCATACTTCCATATATTTTTCATTGATAACAAATTTCATGGGGTACAATGTAGGAATTACCGCTGTGGCCCAATGGATGTAAAATGGCTGCGAGCATCATTTTTTAATGAATATGCAGCAAATTTTGATGCATATGTGTTTATTTTTTACGTGTTTGCGTCAAAATATCTGTCTTTAACTGTGTTTGTGTCATTTCTCTCATTTTTAACGTACATGAAAGCTATAACTGTACAGAGATAGGCTGTCTGCACCTGCATTGTGTGTGCCAGTGTTTGGCCACAAGTGGCAGACCACACTACTGTGGACCATAATACTCATGTTGTTGTACCGGATGAACAGTCTTAATGGACGCAACAGCTACCCACACATTTTGGATGAAAATTGGTATTACCGAGTTTGAGCAGGTGGTGTGTCAATAGAGGATATCAAGGCTATGTAACTGAATACATCCACTCATGGCCTGTGTGTTTATGTTTGTGAATTGTCTATTTCAATTGTTGGTGGGCCTTTGTGTAAACGTCACAAGACATGCTTTCATTAATGTGCTTGTATGCATGTGTTGTAAATGTAGATAACCCTCAGATGCTATTCAGTGTGGAAATGAGTCAGGATATTTGTTTGTCATACACGTAGCATCTAATGCTGTGTGAACTTCCCTGACTTTTGGGACTAGACATCTCCCGTGACAAACTATGCACAGGATAGATAGAGGACGGTTGATAATGGCAATGTACAAGAGTGATCCATCACATGGACTGGAATGTTGGATACCACTTCCTGGTCACTTTTTTGTATACTACCCATGATGCAGGCATTTGAAAATGCTATGTAGGTATAGTGTTTGTGAAACAGAGTCCCAAAACCAATCCAAAAATGTAATGTTCCTAAAGGGTTTGAGTCATATAAATGACCTATGTTTCTCTTGTGGCAGTAGAGGACCAGCAGACCAAGCTGCACGTGTTCACATATTTCCAGTGGTTAATTGCACAAAAGTGTCAAGTTCAAGTCTGTGGCCATGTGTCAGTATTTGCCTCCATGTTGTCACAGTTACGTGCAGGTCTAGTCATGAGTCTGTGGAGCCTTTCCCTGCATTAACAGAGTATCCTTCAAAGCAGAATTGACTGAAAGCCAAAGAGGAACTGACAACACACATGGGGGTAGTCCAGCTATGACACTGCAGACGTTTTATGAGGCTGACAACAGGGCAACCTTGGTGGGCTCACAAACTTAATGAATCAGTAATTAGAAACCGTCAGGTTTAATCACAATATTTGTCCACAGAGTGGCCTCTGAAATTCCCACTGCAACAGGGAACATCAAGGCCTCTGTGCTGATTAATTTCATAGCTAGTCACCACACAAGCACCATCATTTGTTTGCAGCGAATGTGAACCTGTATGTGGAGCATCAGGGCACAAACATGTTTTGTCCTTTCATGCATATTAGCAAACGTTGTTTGTTGTGCTGGGGGCACCATACCCAATCCATGGATATAGCCATGGTACACTGTCAGTGTTTGTCACTCATGCATACATGAAACCCAGACAAGGGATAGGGCTGGGATTCGGCGATTAGAATACATGTCCTAGACCATGATACTATAAGTAAACTGATTAGATTATACAATCTATTTGAGGATCCATCGTAGACCTACCAGACACAATACCCCATGAGGAAAGAGAGGGCATGGAAAGCAACTATGAGACAAATGTAGCCACACGGAACCTCTATGGTAACACAAAGACAGGAACCTATCACGCTAACAGGATGCAGGCTTTGTCAGGAACTAACATGAACAAGGCAAATGCACAGTGAGCAGACTCTGAATGGGAAAAGCTGGAACAACACTGTGGAAACTAAACACTGTATTTGTGCTGTGGGCTGCAACGTTACACAATAACCCAAGGCCTGTGTTAGACAAGTGATTTGTACAGCAATGCACAACAAGGATATACAGAAAATGGCAGCTTCTCAGCCGTTCCAGGCAGCAGCAATGGCAGTGCAGATTCAAATTGCTGGTCTGCTTGGAAGTGCTCACAGGTGTGTGCAGTTTCAGTCTCTCACAAGTCCTGTAGGTGAGAATCTAGTTCAAAGGGCCAACAGTACCTTTCACATGGGAAGCAATGGACAGTTGATTACAGGTCCTACAGACTACCAGGGAGTGCATTATTGGACCTGAAGGCCATGCAGACAGATGAACTAGGACTATGGCATGATATACTAAAGAGGGAAGAACACTGTAGTTAAAATGTGAGTCTGGGTGTGTGTAGATGAAGGATTATTAGGGTACAAATAGTCCATTTACAGGGACTCCTAGAGAAGGGTTGGAAGAGACTTAAAACATGCATGTGGCAGGACTTATAACCTGGGATTGCATGTGCAGGGCATGTCTTGTGAGCAATGCTTGTCATACCTGGGGCACTTGTGCTATCCATTTTCAGCTTAGATGGACTTCTTGTCACACATGCTCCTTCCAGAGATAGATGACGTCACACTTACTGCTGTCATGGGTCTGGTCATACATTCCTGTTACCAATGCAATAGCACATCCACTACCTCATGTATGAAGCCGTTTATTAACTCACAGACCATGAATGAAACATATGTTTGAGCCGCATTACCATCATCTATTGACGTCAAAGCAGCACTAATTTACAAGATCAAGTTGTGTTTTGTAAGTTTGTGCTGCTGTTGCCTCAACAAATGACGGTAATGTGCAGCAAATATTGTTTAACTCAGGGCCACTGTATGTTTAACTTGCATTCCACATGTCCAAAAACATTGCATGGAGCATATCAACAAATCTGCTAATGTCACTACTGAGCATTTAAATGTGCACATTACTCTGAATTGTACTCACCAACAGGGCCATTAATCACAACAACCAGGTGGTCCAGCAGGTCTTGCTCTCTGGCAACAAGGTCAGCCCAGCGGTGCTTGAGTTGGTGGTCGTTGCGCGTGTGTTGAAAATTCTCCTCAGATGGTACCGCACCTTGGACCACCTGAGCCTCCTAACCTCCGTGCGATACCCCTGTATCACCCTGCTACCAGCCTCAATCATCAGGGGGAGGAAGTGGCACGCCAGCAAAATGAATGCCCCCAGCTCCTCCTCACCCATTCTCCCCAGACGTGGCCTACCCAGCATGACCAATATAATATTAATAGGAAAGGATACAGAGGAAAAAACAGGGAAAAGAGTGAGGAAAATGAAAGTAAATTAACCCACAAGCAGCCCAACTATCCCCGAACTAACAATACCCACTAAACACACCCAACAGTACAAAGACACTGAACTGAACACTTACACTGAACAACTGAGGCAACTACTAAAACAACAGATGACAGATAGGATGGCACAGAGGGGACAAAAGCACAATTCGGACAGACAAAACTCTCAGCACAGCCACACAGTCTAGAACAATCACAGACTGCAAAGTGAAAGTGAAAGTACACCCACTGTATCATTTCTGTAAACAGGATATCCTATTACATCACTTCCTGTCTGAAATGCGGTGCGTTTTTATTATGATGCATGAACATTTTATGATGCTTACAGGCTGTGTCTGCAAATGTTTTTGACGCACACACTTTAAAATTCGCCAGCATTCATACTTCCATATATTTTTCATTGATAACAAATTTCATGGGGTACAATGTAGGAATTACCGCTCTGGCCCAATGGATGTAAAATGGCTGCGAGCATCATTTTTGAATGAATATGCAGCAAATTTTGATGCATATGTGTTTATTTTTGACGTGTTTGCGTCAAAATATCTGTCTTTAACTGTGTTTGTATCATTTCTCTCATTTTTAACGTACATGAAAGCTATAACTGTACAGAGATAGGCTGTCTGCACCTGCATTGTGTGTGCCAGTGTTTGGCCACAAGTGGCAGACCACACTACTGTGGACCATAATACTCATGTTGTTGTACCGGATGAACAGTCTTAATGGACGCAACAGCTACCCACACATTTTGGATGAAAATTGGTATTACCGAGTTTGAGCAGGTGGTGTGTCAATAGAGGATATCAAGGCTACGTAACTGAATACATCCACTCATGGCCTGTGTGTTTATGTGTGTGAATTGTCTATGTCAATTGTTGGTGGGCCTTTGTGTAAACGTCACAAGACGTGCTTTCATTAATGTGCTTGTATGCATGTGTTGTAAATGTAGATAACCCTCAGATGCTATTCAGTGTGGAAATGAGTCAGGGTATTTGTTTGTCATACACGTAGCATCTAATGCTGTGTGAACTTCCCTGACTTTTGGGACTAGACATCTCCCGTGACAAACTATGCACAGGATAGATAGAGGACGGTTGATAATGGCAATGTACAAGAGAGATCCATCACATGGACTGGAATGTTGGATACCACTTCCTGGTCACTTTTTTGTATACTACCCATGATGCAGGCATTTGAAAATGCTATGTAGGTATAGTGTTTGTGAAACAGAGTCCCAAAACCAATCCAAAAATGTAATGTTCCTAAAGGGTTTTAGTCATATAAATGACCTATGTTTCTCTTGTGGCAGTAGAGGACCAGCAGACCAAGCTGCACGTGTTCACATATTTCCAGTGGTTAATTGCACAAAAGTGTCAAGTTCAAGTCTGTGGCCATGTGTCAGTATTTGCCTCCATGTTGTCACAGTTACGTGCAGGTCTAGTCATGAGTCTGTGGAGCCTTTCCCTGCATTAACAGAGTATCCTTCAAAGCAGAATTGACTGAAAGCCAAAGAGGAACTGACAACACACATGGGGGTAGTCCAGCTATGACACTGCAGACGTTTTATGAGGCTGACAACAGGGCAACCTTGGTGGGCTCACAAACTTAATGGATCAGTAATTTGAAACCAGCAGGTTTCATCACAACATTTGTACACAGGGTGGCCTCTGAAATTCCCACTGCAACAGGGAACATCAGTACCTCTGTGCTGATTAATCTCACAGCTAGTCACCACGCAAGCACCATCATTTGTTTGCAGCCAATGTGAATCTGTGTGTGGACCGTCAGGGCACAAACATGTTTTGTCCTTTCACGGACATTAGCAAACGTTGTTTGATGTTCTGGGGGCACCATACCCAATCCATGGATACAGCCATGATACAATGTCAGTGTTTGTCACTCATGCATACATGAAACCCAGACAAGGGATAGGGCTGGGATTGGGCTATTAGAATGCATGTCCTAGACCATGACACTATCAGTAAACTGATTAGACTATTCGATCTATTTGAGGATTCATCGTAGACTTACCAGACACAATACCCCATGAGGAAAGAGAGGGCATGGAAAACAACTATGAGAGAAATGTAGCCACACGGAACCTCTATGGTAACACAAAGACAGCAACCTCTCAGGCTAACCAGATGAAGGCTCTGTCAGTAACTAACATGAACAAGGCAAATGCACAGTGAGCAGACTTTGAATGGGAAAAGCTGCAACAACACTTTGGGAACTAAAAACTGTATTTGTGCTGTGGGTTGCAATGTTACACAATAACCCAAGGCCTGTTTTAGACAAGTGATTTATACGGCAATGCACAACAAGGATATACAGAAAATGGCAGCTTCTAAGCCGTTCCAGGCAGCAGCAATGGCAGTGCAGGTTCGAATGGCTGGTCTGCATGGAAGTGCTCACAGATGTGTGCAGCTTCAGTCTCTCACAAGTCCTGTAGGTGGGAATCCAGTTCAAAGTACCTTTCACATGGGAAGCAATGGACAGGTGATTACAGGTCCTACAGACTACCAGGCAGTGCATTATTGGACCTGAAGTCCATGCAGACAGATGAACTAGGACTATGGCATGCCATACTAAAGAGGGAAGCACACTGGAGTCAAAATGTGAGTCTGGGTGTGTGTAGATGAAGGATTATCAGGGTACACATAGTCCATTTACAGGGCCCCCAAGAGAAGGGTGGGAGAGACTGAAAACATGCCTGTGGCAGGACTTATAACCTGTGATGGCATGTGCAGGGCATGTCTTGTAAGCAACTCTTGTCATACACGGGGCACTCCTCCTATCCATTTTCAGCTTAGATGGACTTCTTGTCACACATGCTCCTTGTAGAGATAGATGATGTCACACTTACTGCTGTCAAGGGTCTGGTCTTACATTCCTGTTACCAATGCAATAGCACATCCACTACCTCATGTATGAAGCCGTTTATTAACTCACAGACCATGAATGAAACATATGCTTGAGCCGCATTACCATCATCTATTGACGTCAAAGCAGCACTAATTTACAAGATCAAGTTGTGTTTTGTAAGTTTGTGCTGCTGTTGCCTCAACAAATGACGGTAATGTGCAGCAAATATTGTTTAACTCAGGGCCACTGTATGTTTAACTTGCATTCCACATGTCCAAAAGCATTGCATGGAGCATATCAACAAATCTGCTAATGTCACTACTGAGCATTTAAATGTGCACATTACTCTGAATTGTACCCACCAACAGGGCCATTAATCACAACACCCAGGTGGTCCAGCAGGTCTTGCTCTCTGGCAACAAGGTCAGCCCAGCGGTGCTTGAGTTGGTGGTCGTTGCGCGTGTGTTGAAAATTCTCCTCAGATGGTACCGCACCTTGGACCACCTGAGCCTCCTCGCCTCCGTGCGATACCCCTGTATCACCCTGCCACCAGCCTCAATCATCAGGGGGAGGAAGTGGCACACCAGCAAAATGAATGCCCCCAGCTCCTCCTCACCCATTCTCCCCAGACGTGGCCTACCCAGCATGACCAATATAATATTAATAGGAAAGGGTACAGAGGAAAAAACAGGGAAAAGAGTGAGGAAAATTAAAGTAAATTAACCCACAAGCAGCCCAACTATCCCCGAACTAACAATACCCACTAAACACTCCCAACAGTACAAAGACACTGAACTGAACACTTACACTGAACAACTGAGGCAACTACTAAAACAACAGATGACAGATAGGATGGCACAGAGGGGACAAAAGCACAATCCGGACAGACAAAACTCTCAGCACAGCCACACAATCTAGAACAATCACAGACTGCAAAGTGAAAGTGAAAGTACACCCACTGTATCATTTCTGTAAACAGGATATCCTATTACATCACTTCCTGTCTGAAATGTGGTGCGTTTTTATTATGATGCATGAACATTTTATGATGCTTACAGGCTGTGTCTGCAAATGTTTTTGACGCACACACTTCAAAAACATGGCTGGATCCCATAACCCTGATCAGCTGAAAGAGAAAATGAGTGAAAAATACTTTGATGTGGCTTGCACCATGATTATCACTTTGCATTGCAGTTGTTATCTTGTGTCATCTGTGACTCATCTGTGTTTGTGTTATTGTGTGGAACCCTAGGCTTCTAGGATGTACTATCAGCATTGGGTTGTTTAATTATCTAAACTGGTGTTTGGCTGATTGACCAGATATCAGCAGTATTTTTGTACACTTGCAGTACATTGTGTACTCCCATGCATTTTGTCATGTGAAAGAAGTGACCATGGGCCAGATGTATCAAAGGTTTTTACCCATTCTGTGTCTATGTGAAAATGTGTTCATACATATGGCCCCATGTGTCTTCACTGGGGGTGACATGATACTTCCACACACAGAATTGATTCCACTGTGGCGGTAACACAGTTGCACTATATGGCCTGAACAGCTCATCCAATTCAACATATGTAAGAGCATGTGAAAAACAACAGTGAGGCCCTTTGATCTGGCTAGGTGACAATGTACAACACATTTCCATAAGATGGCAGCACTGAAGTGTTGACAATTGGCAATGCACAAATCTCCCATGTGTGACAAGTTCTATGCAAACCTATTTTTGTCACCTCACCGAGTTGCCTCATGTGTAAACGTGTACGTGCACTACTGAACCTGCTCCAGGTAAGCTGGCTAACTTGGTTTTAGTGTAAGAAGGTCCATGTGCCTGTACACCTGTTATGTATATGTGTAATTGTCTCAATCCGTATGTGTAGCAGTGTGCATTTTGCATTAGTGTCACATCAATATGTGTTCTTAGTACAGTCCACTTGCTTATTGGTAGCGGGCAATGTCACCATAGGAGTGATGTGCAATGTTGGTACTGCCTCAATGCTTCCATGTCCCCTTCATTTGAGTCATCATCATCATGCTATGTGTCTCATGGTATTGACCTGCAGAGAAACACATTACCCTCCCCTTACACAGTACGTATTGTTTGGAAGGGTGTGTGATTCAGTGTTATTGATGTGATATTGTAAGATGCATCTTCCAAGTTGTACTGCCAGTTAAAGCCTTGTCATTGTCACTGTGTGGTTTTAAATTGGTCCCTTGTGGCTCTGGCGTGGCATCTGTTGTTATTTGCATCTGTCATTTGTCCATAGTTGGGTATTCCATTGGGTCAGGATATCAAACATGATTAGCAGTGTCACAACCTCAGTGTCTTCCTGACCACGAGTCCATGTAGTGGTGTATGTGTTGTGTGTCTTACAGGGTTGCTGTGATGTGTGTAAATTACTGGGTTTCTTTACTTATCAACAAGTAGGCCATTTCCATATCGTCCATCCTGGAAGTGTTGGTTGATGGTGCAGTGGCGGGAGATGAATGAATCATGACCACTCCCAGGATACTTTGCCACAATGTTAGTGATCAATCCCTGGTGATCCACAATGGCCCACACATTGATGGAGTGTGTGTGCTTCCTGTTGCGGTATAGACGCTCGGTTGCAGCAGGTGGCACAATCTGTACATGTGTGCAGCCAATGGCACCAAGCATGTGTGGGAAGCCGTAGATTTGGTAGAAGCCCTGTTTGGTCTCCTATTGCTTCTGCTGTGTGTTGGGGAAGCTGATGTGGCAGGTGTGAGGGAGATGATGGCATCCAGTACCTTGGGTAGGAAGGCAGAGAATGAGGGCTGTGAGATCCCAGCAACCAGGGCACCAGTGGTTTGAAAAGAGCCACTTGCCAACCTGTGGAGGAGAGCTAGCAGCTTGGTCTCTGATGGAATGGTGCGGGGTGTCTGCAAGCTGGGTGCCAACTGTGGCTCTATGTTGTGCAGCTGCTGCTGTATGGCTTGCCAGTTTAGTCTGTACCTCTGGATGATGTCATGTTCCCTGAGGCCCTGAAAGGTTGTCCTGGTCTGGAATATCCTCTCCTGCCTTCTGCGTTGCCTTTGGGGTCCCTGTTGGTGTGGTGGAAGCTGGTGCTGTTGGTCCTGTGCTCTGCGTCTTTGTGCATGCTGGATGAATAGCACCTCCATGTATTCCTTTTGGAGCTCTGATGTTGCTTCTGTGTGTTTTCCTTAAGTACTTGTGTGTTTGCCCCATTTTCACGCCTGCCCTGACCCAGGCGTTGATTTTTGATGCAAATCGAACTGTGCGCCATTTTAAGCCTCCGCCTCCCAGTGTGTGGCATTTTTGTGCAGTTGGATAAATATGGCGCATGGGTGTTTAAGTCATTTTTCAGACGTGAACGCCTACCTTGCATGTCATTAATGCAAGGCGGTTTTACGCATCCCGAAAATGGCGCACTCAGCGGAATTTTGGCTTTCGCGGAGTTGGGCATCATAGTATAAATATGGTGTTAGGTTTGCGCCAAATTTGCATCAAAAATGTTGGCACAAATTTGGCGCAGACAGAGTATAAATATGCCCCAAGATTTCTTGCCTTGTTACAGATTTGTGTTCCACGTGTGAGGAAAGAGAGGTTTTAACAAGGTTTGTCAGGCAGGCAAAAGTGCTGGGAAGCAACATAGTATATGTTTAAAGGACTCTAACTCATAAGTGCAGAGTCTACATTTGGCAGTCTTGAAACAAGAGAGACAATTTGGGTTTAGTTGTTTATCTGTAAGCCCATCATCCTTGAAACCATTATTTGTTTAAGGCACCTTTTCCGGAGCAGACAATCTTGATATGGCTGCCGGCTGAGGCAGTGTGGCTGTGTATTAGCGTATATATTTTTCCACAGTTCATAATGGGGGTGCGTTCTTAAGTTTTCCCATGTTGCTTACTTTTAAAAGTGTCTTCTGCTTTTTCAAATTGCTGCGTGCGAGAACTGTAGCCTATTTAACTCTGAACGGTCTATTTTGAGGGTCGCAATTGATCTTTGACTAAGGTGTGACCAGGGATTCCTCTCTCATTTGAAGACATTCTGAAGGACTTCTTTCAGGGTCTTAGGCAATGCTTTTATAATCCTATAGAAGTATTTTTAAAAGGCTGCCATTCTGGCCCATGATTGGCCCTCTAGTCCAAATTCCAGGCTAACCAAGCATCTGCTTATTGTAATATGAAAAGGCTTTTGTAGATTTTAAGTTTTAATTTTTCCATGACATTGACAAATTGACCTGGATAGGCTTTAAGGCCATACTTCATTGTCACAAGCAATGTTGGTCCTATTATGTGTCCTTTTGGATCTGTGTGTTGCAGAATGCAGCACACATAGATGTAGCAAATCGTCATTATTGAATGATTGTTTATGTAGAGGAAGGGACACATTCCTGCACATACACAATCATTCAGGGTGTTTTGCTCTTTCTATGTGTGCTGCAGAATGCAGCACACATGGAACATGCAAAAACAAGAAGAAATAGAAGTATTTCTCCTTGTTGCGCCATGCTAACGCCACTCCTCGGGTGGAGTTAGTTTTTGGCGCTGCCACTGATTTACAAATTCTTGTAGGTCTGGGGCAGTGTCGAAAGCAATGGATGTTGCAGTGGAATGCCCACAGCAAAACCTATTGCATGCCCCTCAGCTGCAGAAAACTGCAGTGTAGGGGCCCATATTTACAACGCTGGCGTTAAGCCACAAAAAGTGGCTTAGCGCCACCTTGTGAATATGGCACAGTGCACAGCGCCACTGGAGCGTCACAAAAAGTGATGTTCAGGTGGCATTAGGGGCTTGTAAATATGCCACCATGATTTTGGCCCCCTCCAATGGCATCTGTCACTCCTGTCTCCAAAGGACTCAGGTCGAAATCGCCACAGATTATGACTTCATAGTTGGTATTTTCACAAAGCAGAGATTCTAGAGATTTGCTTAATTGAGTTAGTCTGTCTGCTCATCTTGTTCCAAAGCAGTTGAAATAGACATTGGCCAGCAGTATCTCTGACTGCTGGTCGTTTCTGTACAGGCCTTCCAAAGTAACCATTTGAATCATTTCGACCATGTGGATTAATTTCATTTAGTTTCAGGTCCAAACTCATGCTTGCATGTATCAAGAGACCACCTGGTGGCCTCCCAAAGATGTATATTTTTATTGCACCTGATGTATAACATGAAATCCAGGGAGTGTTATGGGGCTTGTTGACCAGCTTTCCTGAAGACAAAGAAGGTGTGCATTATTTTTAAACGAGCTTCCACATGAAGATTTTAGTTGTTTGATAATCAAGCAACGTTCAATGACATTATCTTTATATTATGTTTTCTGACCTATCTGAGATAGATGACTGTTAATGCTAGGAATATTTTTGAATGTTACTCGGTAGGGAGGATGATAACCAGCTCCAATCATTTTTCTGCTTTTTCTCTTTAGGCTCTAGAGCAATTTTCCTGTTTGGGCCCATTTGGTTGGAAGCAAATTGTGAGATTCACAACTTGTTACAGGGAAAGTTTAGTTGTGAGTGTCCTGACCCTTTTAGGATGCTGTGAGGATAATCTTGTGACCTTGATGGCTCTCCCTTTTCCTTCAAAGGATGTGGGTACAGAGGTGCCTCTGGCTTCATGATCACAATGCCCCACTCCTCAAAGGTTGGTTTTCTGGTCAGGATTTCTGCTACCAGTGAGGAAGATTTTAGCATTTGTATAGTTGATTCTCTTCTGTGCTTGTCATTTGCCACTATTTTCTGCCAAAAAGATGTCTTCTGTGGTTATATTTGCTAGATTTGGGATAGATTGAAAGATTTGCAGCAGATTTGATCTATTTAAGATGTCATGTTGCCCCTTGGCCAGATATTGATATTGAGGGGAAATGATCAGTTTGCCCACGTAGAGTCGCTTATAACCTCATTGATGGTTCACATACCTCTAGTGTGTTCATATGAGGGTGTTTCATGCATGAAACGCTTGAGGCTACTGTATAGAATTGCCATGTTAACTGGTTGCTGTGCTTTTTGAAGCGTCATTGTAGTAGTTGTCAGACTCAAGACCTTGTCTGGGGTAGGGATTTGTTGCCTTTATGGCCTGTAGCTGAACTTGGGATGCATATAAGATTCTGATACATCTTAAGTTGTGGGTGGGCTTACAAAGTGTTCTGGTATGAGTTGAATTGGCAATCTGGATTCAAGCTGTTGAGTTGTTTTCAAGGGTTCATCTATTTTCTTGGGTGCCACCACAAGTGGCTTGTCGTGGCTGGACAGATTATCTCATCATTCACAGATTCTCCTTGCACTGTTGGTAAATTGTGTGCAGTGTCTAGGGGAGTGTATGCAGGATAGGGAAGTTTTAAATGTGATAGTTGAGTGCTTGCTTTTTCTGGGCATTGAAGGGTGAGTTTCTAGTCTGTTATCATTGAGTTTAAAACCTCAGGCAGAGTACATAGTTTTTTGACTTTTGGATGACACATATTGAATTATCCCTTTCAGCAGTGCTAACATTTTGCTCCTTTAGTTCCAGGGCATCAAGTCTGCTCTTCAAATTGGTGATTGATGTTGCTAAGGCATGAATCCAGTCCAGTTGCAGCTCTAGTTTGATTGATTGCCAGGTCAAAGCATTTATTGTCACAACCAGGGTAGTGTTGATTAACCCAAGTATGCTACTGTGCTCACTGTTAGGTTGAGAGGCAGGCTGGACTGATTTACTATTACTGCTCAGGCTCTCAATTTAATTGCCATTCTGTGACATTGTTACTGGCTGTTGCTTTTGCTGCGGGTGACTTTGTTGCTTTTCCATGGGCTGGCACGCTCTCTCAGCATTTGCCTGTGTGCCGCTGCACATTTACTTGTTGTGGTTGAGAATCATAATTGATTCCCCGTTATGTCCAATCTTCCCTCTGTTGCATAGGCTCTCATTATTCTAATGAGACTACTGGATTCGAGTGGCAGAATCACCTGCACTGTGGGAGTCTGAACCCACTACAGGTGACACCTGTCGGCCTAATCCAGGTTTTGTTCCGGCTACCTAGCAGTGCCTCATCTCCACCTAAGAGGAGGGATGATTGGGCAACTGAGGAAATTACACAATTGACTCCTCAGGGAAATCGTGGTCACTCAGATCTCATCCATTTCTCTCAGTTACATTAGTCTCACATATAAAAGGACAATCAGAGGCAGAATATATTTCAATAAGGTTTTATTGAAGTAACTGCATCTTAGATGATAAAGCATGTACTTCAACAAATAGGATGATGAAGCATGACAGGATTAAAATTGTGAGAAGGAGAATAAAGCATAAAAATAACGCTACCATATTGTCATTAGTATCATTAACATAATTCTGACTTAGGATATGTTAGAGCACAGCATGTTAAGCTCTAGTTCTGCCCGTCAGGTTCCCCTGGGAAGAAATCAGCCCTCATACCTGAGGAAGAGGCCTGTAGTCTACAAAAGCAGCTGCAGCAAACCACTCAGCAACCAGCATACAGTCGTGGTCATCTGGCTGGAATCTCCATCTAACATACATGGGTCAAAGTAGTGTTTTTGTAATAAAACAGCTAGTGTTCCAAGAAAGGATTCCTAGGTAAGAGTATGTATGTTTCTATGAACACTAGAGACAAAGCGTTACCATGTTTGCCAGCAATCTATCTGACTGCAGCCTTGAGAAAAGCACAGAGACCTGAGCATGTGTTAATAGAACAATTTAAAATGTTAGCTGTGGCGCAAAAAGGGCCAAATTTCAAGAGTCAGAGTCATTTGGCAAGTTGCCAATTAGATCTGGGATAATTGAAGACAGGAAATCTTCCCCTTTGGCAGGTGGTAAGGTAGGAAATTCATCGCCAAGGAAAACCAAGGATCATTTGTGTTCCAAAGCCTTAGCTCCAGCCAAGTCAGCAGCATTCCGTGGTGTGCCCAACAATATGTTTAGAACTGCATACTCCACAAAGGGCAACTCATAAGCAGCTTCCCGTAGCAAACGCACCCTCAACACGCATGTCTGGTAATGAACTTTCAGCAAGAAAATCAACAGATCAGCGCCCAATGTAAGCAAGCGCTTCGTAGAGAGACAAACTTTCAGTGCATGTTCGAATGAGCACCAGAAGCACCGAAACACAGGCTGCACACAATGCAAACCTGTCTGAATGACAGAGACGAGTCACACTCCAATTGCTCCAGAGGTGCCCCCAAAATCCCCCCAAAATGCTGGAGAATATTGAATGGATGGCTGATGGTATTAAGCTGAATATAGAGGAGAAAGGTGTGAACGAAACCAGAACCAACAGCCTTAAAGAAATTTGCAATTCCATTAGTACTGGACGCATTAAATATTCGTCACACAAGCTCACCAAAGGTCTCGGAAAGTTGGCACTTAAAAGGGACTGTGCCTCTGCTGATGACTTTGCCACCTGAAGCGCATAGGTCTCGCGTGCAGGTGTGAGCAACATGTTTGTAAAACAATAAAGCCTTGAGTCTGCTCAACTTGTCAAAATTCACATTTGAATTAGCAATATGGGGCCAAATCTCAGCTACTTCCCTCTGTCGTGTAGGAGGAAAAAGTACGTTCCCGCAGCATGCAACAATCTTAGAGACCGAAATGACATAAACTATTCTGGCTTGCATCCCACAACAGTTTTCACTACTGAGGAGCACATAGCTGCCATTCTAGAGCACCTGGAACACAGGTCAAATCAAGGGGACTGGAACTCCCCTCAGCTAACAAGCCAAGTTCCGTGACGAGGCGTTACACGCCCCGTTCAAGGACAGCTGTTTAAAAACCATTGAATGGCTGCCACTAAGAAAGACTTCTTTCATGCCACTGAGACATTTGTACAAGAAGGGTAGCTCCCACACCTCATGAATGTAACTATCTCCCAGTCTTTCATATTGCCTACTGGAATGTGTTTTAAGCATGATGTGAATTGAAGTGCTGAAATAGGTAGATTAATGACCCCGTGTATTAACTACTCAGCAGATGGTATTTCAGCCACAATAAAAGGCAACATTTCTAATTTTTCAAAATGTATTAACATTACATAAGTCGCTTCTTTCTTAGCCATTAGTTGTTGTTGCATTAAATTAAATGTGGAAAATATATCCCTTACGCAAATGTGTTGCCAGGGAACGTGACTTGCCTTCAGTGTTTGTAGTGTCCAACTCAATTGCACAATAGACCTTAGTTGATTCTGTCCATGGTGTAAATAAGACATGTAACTTTTATTTATGGGGGTTATTACAACTTTGGAGGAGGTGTTAATCCGTCCCAAAAGTGACGGTAAAGTGACGGATATACCACCAGCCGTATTACGAGTTCCATAGGATATAATGGACTTGTAATACGGCTGGTGGTATATCCGTCACTTTACCGTCACTTTTGGGACGGATTAACACCTCCTCCAAAGTTGTAATAACCCCCTATATCTATTGCAGAAGAAACAATGTTGTTTAAGGTGTATATCTGGTCGGACAGGTATTAGTTCCATTATCTACAACAGCAAATCCCTTCTGTAAGTTTTCCTGATCTATTTGCCTTAACCTGGCAGCAGCTTCTTGTTGAGAAAGCTTCCAAATTTCATTATAGACTGCATATAAAAAGCTCTTCCTGTGTTGTTTTCTGGGGACTAACAGAAAATCCTGTAAGTCAGAGTTATTAGACAGGAGATTGAGGTGTTCTCTAACAGCATCTAGTGAGGAACTCTTTAACCATTGCTGGCAGATTTTCCCTACACTGTATGTTGTTACTGTACCCGCATGTTCAGATGACACATAGGGGGGTCATTACAACCCTGACGGTCAAAGACCGCTAGGCCTGTTTTGGCGATTGCACCACCAACAAGTTGGCAGTGCAATCTAGGGTATTTTGACCGTGGCGGAAGCGCCGCGGTCGCACCGCCGGGGCCAGCGGTTTCCTGCCACATTTGCCCCGGCCGTGCCCAGGGGATTATGTGTCCCTGACCGCCAGCCTTTTCCTGGCGGTTTGAACCGCCAGGAAAAGGCTGGCGGTACAGGGAGTTGTGGGGCCCCTGGGGGCCACTGCACTGCCCATGTCACTGGCATGGGCAGTACATGGGCCCCCTGACAGGGCCCCATGCAGCTTTTCACTGTCTGCTATGCTATGCTTTGCTATGCTATGCTATGCTTTCGGACAGTGAAAAGCACGACGGGTGCAACTGCACCTGTCGCAACACCGTCGGCTCCATTTGGAGCCGGCTTCTGTGTTGCGGCCGAGATCCCCGCTGGGCAGGCGGGCTGAAACCAGGTTTCCGCGCGTCGGCCCAGCGGGGATCTCATAATGACCGCGGCGGGAGTGCAGCCGCATTGGCGGCCGTCCGGCGGTCAGATCTTGGAGGGCCATAGTGATGGTCCGGCCTACTTGTTCTAAAACCCCAGTGGAGTTTATAAAATGTTTATGAAACCCATTGGTATCTATTGGCCACAGTAACCACCCACTTGGACGTGAAAGTGAAGCAGTAAATGTGACATTCTGGACCCATCCATCGAGCTGATCTTTAGTTGCATTTATATACTTTTGCCATTTGTACAATTTTGCAGGAAGAGGAATACTGGGTGCATTCAATTCCTTAATTTTTGCTAAGCCTTAACAGCTTGTCTGTTGTACAGTTTCATTTAAAATATAATTTGAACATGCATGAGGCATGCTCTAAATAAAGCTTCCTTTCCCCTTATTTGCTAATTTTTTCCCCACACACTTTTTAAGTCAATTGACTTTAACCAATATTCATAGCCTTCTATAGGCAATCGGGAAACAAAGGAATTCGAATAAATGAATTTTGTATCTGTCAATAATATATATACATTTTCCATCAATGGTAATTTGAAATAATATGACCCAGCATTTTTAACATTGTGCCCAGAAAAATATGCACTTTTTCAGAATATATTTTACAACTCCCCTGTGGTGGTGTTCCCATTGTGTGTAAGTAAAAATCGTTTTGGGGGCCCTTGGTCTGTGAATTAAATGGTGTCCATAATAATTATAGCAAAACATGTCACTGTAATTCTCTTGGGATTGATAAACATCCTCACTTTCAAATACAGTACAATACTGCAATTAAATCATCAGAGAATCAACTGTTTTCACATCCCAGTCATCAGAAACAACTCTGGATATTATTACATCATTCATAGAAAGTTTAAACATATTTGTTATTTGCATGACCTCCGTGAGGCCATATATATCTCAAATTCGACTTTATCCCAAACAATCCCATCAGGAATTGGTTCAGCAGAAATGTTCACGAAAGACAAGTCTCTGCACACCTTGTGAGAAGAAAAATTGGGTTTTAGGACCTCATCTACCAGTTCAACTGTTGATTTTTCATCAAGGTAATGACCATGTATTAATAGAAAGAAAGTAATAACAAAGCAGATCCAAAGGAGGAAAGCTAATATAGTCCAGGAAAGCCGCAGATAGTTATATGGGAAATAAAGTAATTTGGTTTAAGCCAGTTTATCAGCTTACATGTTTTTGACAGTTCAAGTGTAGAATAGGCAAATAAGTCCAAGAAAGTGTCATTGATGTCAGCAATGTATCCAAAAGAAGTTTGTGCAAAAGCTGGAGCTGTATTTGTAAGAGGAGAACTGGTAGGGGTCTCCCGCAGTGATTCACAGTAAATGACGCCATCCGTCTGTGTTAAAGTTAAGTAATTTCTATATCGTTTGTTGTAAAAGATGTTAGTAGAACTAATGCAAGATCTTTTTCCACCCAACCCAAGCTTGGAGAGGTGTCAGCGTTGCTGCTCAAAACTTGTAGAGGTGCATCTCAGCCAGTAGTGAGAGGGATTTAGGAACTACTGGCTGCTTCTCTTGGTCTGCTGTGCAGGATCGGCCACATGGTGTAACTTGACATTGTTGAAAGATACTAAACGGTTTTCTTTAGCACCAAGCAACGGTGGTAGAATGACAATTCTGGTACCGTGTATGCCCAGGACTGTAACCGGTGCACAACAAGAAGGACCAAACTCCTTTTTCACAGCAACTTTTTCACGTACTAGATCCCCAACTTCTGGAATCCAGCTGGTAGATGTTATTAGTACATCCTTAATTCCTGCGGAGGCAGCACTGGCAGAAGCGTTGTCGTCATTGAACTGTTTTAATTCCTGCAAGACAGTGACACGTTCATTTGTATCAAAATGTGGTTCTGCCGCCTCCATGCCAGGACCATCAAGATCTGGAACATACATTTGAGTTCCAAACAGGCACTCGTATGAAGTACGCCCCCCCTAGGGACCTTCTAGGCAGATTATTAAGTGCTCTCTGGACTCGCTACAGGTGATTAAGCCAACTACGACCCATACCTAGTACTCTGGTTGTTAAGGACTGCTTTAAATCACGGTTTTGTCGCTCCACTACAGTATTTCCCTCAGGATGAAATGGAGATTAGTAATGGAGTTGGACCCGTAATGAAGCCATGGCGTTCCTAAATGCCCTTGAGGGAAAAGCAGTGCCCTGGTCCATGTGGAAAGCTGCAACTGCATATGTGCCGATAAAGACTTACAAATCTTTAATAACAGTCCGAGCGTCAGCCGAGCATCGTGGCCACACCCAAAGCAATCTGAAGCAAGAGTCAACAGCAACTAAAATGTATTTGTATGCACTGTCTGGTGTTAGGGGACCACAGTGTTCCAAGAACACACATTGTAATGGTTTGTTGGAAATTAGGAGGGGTGTCTGCGGTGGGTGTTTGATGGTGGAACCCTTAATTTCTTGGCAGATATCACAACAAGAGACATACTGCTTGGTCTGTTTGTATAGACCTGGCCACCAATAACATGCTTGCAATAATGATATTATAGCTGCCACACCAGACTGGGCAAATGCAACACCCTCGGGCGCTGCTTTAATCAACTCTGGTCTTATGTCTTTATTTGAAATAACTCCAACTCCCACACGTGGTATTTTTACTTTCGGGTCAAGGAAGCCTCCCGTTCAGTAGAAAATATTTAGCAGGAATGCTCTTCTATAGGGCGTGCCTTAAGACATAGCTTTCACAGCAGCCCATATGTCATCGTCCGGTTTCGTTACAGAACGAGTTACTGCAGCAACAAAAGCCATAGCTACTGCTGATTAGGCTGCTTCATCAGTGAGTGTATTTCCAACAATGTGTATTCCAACACGCTGGTGTCCAAGTGTATGTACAACATGGACCTTTGGTAGCGTTTCCTTCAGATCAGCTACTTTCCCCCAAAGCAGCCTGCGGTTGAATGTATTACCTTTAGAATTTCTGAACCCATTCTGCCGCCAGTAATGCAGGTATTCATTGAAGGACTGGACACAATAGTATGAATCACAGACAATCAGTGGTAGCTGTGCAGGTTGTGCTGAGCCATCGGTGTACATCACTCTGAGCGCGCTGCTGCTGCTGGACACCGGGACCCTGATTGAAGGGCAGGAGCCCTTTAAATTCCTTTCGCGCTCCCGCCGTCGCGGGAAGCGTGCTGCTGCTGCTGGACACCGGGACCCTGATTGAAGGGCAGGAGCCCTTTAAATTCCTTTTGCGCTCACGCAGCACGGGACGCGCGCGGGCGGCGCCCAGGCCAAGCCCGGGCCAAGGGCGGGCCCGTCATTGCCAGGAAGAGACAGGGCAGGGCCACCCCCCTGACATTTTGAACTAGGCAGCTTCAAGTGTAAGGCTCCCTGAAGGTACTGTGTCGCGATTTAACAAAAAAAAATAACTTCATCTATATTGCACTACTTTTCAACCAGGGCTTACTGGCTTCTGGAATATATTAGTCACGGCACTTATAATTTCCCCTTCCTTCTTCTGTTACAACATGCCTGAGGATAATATCTTACCAAGATGGGGAAAAGGAAAGCTACTAGCAATCCTACTGAGCAGGGAAGGGCAAAAAGAGCACCTCGAAATGCAGCCGAAAATTGCACGCTTACTCAAATTGATGATCTTATAGAGGAAGTGGAGAGTTTGCTAGCCAGTAAGCCCCCAAAATCTCGTAGGAAAGATGCTTTTACTACCTCTAATGATATAAAATCTTTTTTCGCTCCTGCAAATAGAGACCCGCAGATATTCGTACCCCAGGGCACCAGCGCAGAACTTAATAAGCCAGAAATTCTTAAGAAACTAACAGAGAGCCCTAAATTAAACCTGCCCAGTCAGCAAGATGGTGCATCCCCCCTGCCAAACTGCAATAAACGCTTCTTACCCCTTGCTCTACTATCGCCACCCGAATTAGAGAGAACTACGCCAAGGGGAAATGAGGAGCCAGCATCAGTTATAATCACTCAGAAGGAACATCTAGCTGACTCTCAGTTAGCACAGATAAGAGCTGAAATTTTAAGTCTTAGAGAGCATCTTACATCCTTTACCCACATGATATATGAGAAGCTGGACGGTATATCTGCAGTAATTGGGGACATAAGGAAGTCATCACAAAAATCTGACCCCAACTCCTTGGCAAAGCCAGTTGTAATACCGGAGACATTCATGCCACAGAGGTGTAGGGGTCAAAGGGATAAAATGGTAACACAGACCACCCAGGGGGGCAATAGTGTACTTCCTGTAGTGTGTGCTCACAATAAATGCGATACACTCTTGGACATGGGGGATAACTGGAAGATGCACAGAGAAGGACACCTAGATAAAAGCCCCAAACGCTTCTCGGGAAATAACCCCCTAAGTCAGATTAGACATGGCATCTACGACATTTACATGACAAATGTTCCTAAGCTAAGCAATGGCCAATTAGAGCAAGGGGAATCTCTTAAAAATAAAGTCATACACTAGATAAGAGGGACAAAGAAGTGCAGATCCATTATAAGGGACGACATAGTTATTGCACAGAGACTCACAAGAATAGGTTCAACATCAGATCTTATAGGGATAAAATTAACCAGTCAGAATCTAGTTAAGGGCCTCTTGGCACTCGAGGAAAGAGTGAGACCGGGTGCCTCTTCCCAAGTGACACTTGTTCATAAATTTCCCCAATCATTGATAAACCTGTTCCCACAAGAGAGTAATAATACTACAATGGCCCAGCATCTTTGTGCCCAGAGAAGGGATCGAAAGCATAGCCCAACTTCGACCATAGATTGACGCGAAGTCCCCACAACTGAAGTTGGGAGAGATGGCATACCCAGCCCCGATTCTCATATGCAAAAAATATACTTATTTGATACCCTAGGAGTGGAGCCTAAAACACATTGCAGTGGCTCGTTAAAGGAGAAACCCCAGCAAGTAATAGCTTGCTTAAATGAGACTAGGGAGACACTGCCAGAAAATGGGGATGACCATGACTTACCGATTAAGATCTTATCTTGGAATGTGGCAGGGCTGACCCAGAAGACAGCTAACCCTGATTGGTGCAGATTTATAGATCAACACCATATTATTTTATTACAGGAAACATGGGCTCCATCTGTAATAAATAGAGAAGGTTATTGGACCTTCCAGAAGGCTGCACTCCCAGCACCATCAGGTAGGGCTTCAGGCGGCCTGATAATTTGGCTAAAACACGACCTGTTCCCAAAGGTAAAAGAGATAGTAACCCCTACGAGGGATTCACTAGCCGTTGCGGTTGAAATTAGTACTGCTAAAGGTCTGGTTAGCATAATAATTGTAAACATATACATTAGACCGGGCACCCAAAGGACCCAGACTGCTCAGATGAGTACATTAGCAGATTTTTTTAACTGCCTCCCTGACGGGCGGGGCTTAATTGTTGCGGGTGACTTCAATATGCAATTGAATTGCAGAGATGGCAACCAGCAAGAAGGATCTCAGTTTACAGACTCATGGGATAGATCAGGGCCGGTGCAAGCCACATCCAAGAAAATAGGAGGAGCTCTAGAACTACTAGAAGACTTAATAAAAATAAAGGGATTAAGAATAGTAAATGGGAATACCAGATCAGATAACCCGGCGTCACCTACATATAGGAGAGGCTTATATTCTAGCCACCTGGATTACGTTTTAGTAGATGACGCCCTCTGGAAATCCCTAATTGACATGATAGTTCTCCCTCGTATTGACAGTGATCATCTAGCTTTAAATACCTCCTTCTCTACTATCCTGTTCAGTTCTAAGACACTGACAACGTGGACTCTAAATAGTGCCCTCACTAGGACCAATGATTGTAAAAATGTGAAATGGGATCGGGTTGAAGGTGATGTAAATTTCCAGCTATTGATCTATAGAACAGTCGCAACAACACTTTCCCCACTGAAACATACAAATACCAAATTGGTAGATTTGGTCCATCTCCATAGTACCCTGATCACCCGATTAAAACCACACTTCCAAACGGTAAGGAGGCGGACAGAGACTGGGATTAAAACATCAAGATGGTTCTCCAACTCCTGCCGTCAAGCTAAAATACAGCTATTGGGAGCACTTAAGGAAGGGAATTGCCGAGAGATAAGGAAGAACAGGATTGTATATAAAGATGTACTTAACAACGCAAAAAAAGAGTGGGCGACTAGGCATTGGAATAGGATGGTTGAGGCGCTCCAGGAGAAGGATTTCAATTTATTCTGGAAACTAGTGGCAGATAAGAGCAGCCCCCAAGGAATGGAAAATTACCCTGTAATCCAACCAGAAACTTGGATGACGCATTTTTCAAATGTATACAGAAAACCACATATCAATAGCACTATTACACCCCTTCTAAAACTTAACGACCTTCTTGTCAATACTCTAACGTGGGGGAGTACACCACCACCCAAATTTGAGCTGGACCTCTTTTCCCTAAAAGAAACAACAGAGGCTCTCCAATCAATGCGTAAAGGGAAGGCCCCTGGTCTTGATGGTATTCCAGGCGACTTATATCTCTCCCGACCGATAACGTGGTCATTGTATCTAAACGCGCTTAGTAATGAGATACTGAGGGGGGGAGGACTTCCCACTACGTGGCAAGGAGCAATTATAGTCCCTATTTATAAGAAAGGGCCAAGGGAACAACCTGTCAATTATAGACCTATCAGTCTTATTGATGTTAGTCAAAATATATTCACTAAGCAAGTACTGAATAGACTACAGACATGGATAGAGGATTCCCAAATTCTCTCTGATTCCCAGGCAGGCTTCAGAAGAGGGCTGAGCACAATAGACCAGGCATTTAGGTTTAACCTTCTTTGCTGGAAATACCTGTCACTTAATAAAAGCCATTTGTTTGTAGCTTTTATCGATTTCAAAGCTGCCTTTGACATGGTACCTCGGGATACATTATGGAAAGTCATGGAGAGTTATCAACCCAATAGTGAACTACTAAGACTGATTAGATATCTACACGAAGGGACATATGCTCATGTGCGCTGGTCAGATAGTGGCGATCTAACGGAAGCTATACCTGTTGATAGAGGGGTTAGGCAGGGGTGCATCTTGGCACCAACACTGTTTAACCTTTACATTAATGGTGCTGCGGACCAATTGCTACATTGCAATCATGATGCCCCAAGGTTAGCTGGAAAACCGGTCCCTATTCTAATGTTCGCCGATGACACTTTACTAATTTCAAGAACACCCATGGGCTTACAAAATGAATTGGACACCTTTTATAATTTTTGCTCTAACAGAGGACTTGAAATTAACCCAACAAAATCTAAGTTCATGGTTTTCAACCCGCATAAACTATTTAGGGGAAAAATGACGATAGCAGGCCAACCAGTGGAGAGAGTCAGCCAATTTGATTATTCGGGGATTAGGTTAAGTGACGACCAACGCTGGTCGGCACAGATCAGGAAGAGTCTGACAGCACTCAGGCAAAGGTCAACAGTGATAGCAAGGAAAATAGCCAATACTTGTGAAGGGGAGATAACACCTGCCATCACCGTTTATAAAGTAGTGGCAGTAGCAGCCTCAATTTATGGTGCTGAGCTTTGGGGACATACTAATTCTAGGTGTCTGACCACGGTAGAAAATCGTTTTATACGAAACGTCCTGAAGTTGCCGATGAGCACCCCTCTTACCCCGCTCAGATTTGACTTAGCCCTAAATGAAATACACAATGAAATTGCTCTAAGACCACTAATGTATTGGATTCGTCTTTGGACCTCAAAGTATCGATCCACTCTCCATATAGCATTAGATGAATTTCTCGTAAGCGACAGCGCACTAAAGATTCCCTGGTTCAGACACATCAGAGATATGTGTAAATTCCTTAAAATGGAGGAGGTGTGGAGTGCTCCCCATAATTTGACCAAGGAAATAAAGGAGCGTGTAAAAAGGTGCTATTGGGAGAACATTTTTGCCCAAATTTGGTTAAAATAATCATGGCAGTCTGACTCTACAGTTTTTAGACCATAAATGCAGCCCCAAATTTGAGGCCTATATGGATAATGTAAATCCTCCCTATACTAAAACACTATTCATCAAGTTTAGACTAGGGACCCTCCCGCTCAAGACATTTACAGCGCAATGGAGATCGGAGGACTGCAATTCAATATACTGCCATCATTGTCAAAAGACAAAAGAGTCACTTGCGCACTTTATGTTTTTCTGCCCTAGATATCTGGCACCTAGGAAAAAGTGGATTGCTCCATTATGTAGGGCAGTTGGGATAAGGGAATGGAATACAGCATTACGACTTTTAACAACTGACACAAATGATAAAATTGTTTTTTCTGTTGCGGGATACTTGCGAAGTGCATGGGCCATAAGAACAAGAGAATTATTATAAACATGTATTTTTAACACATTGGTTTTAGCTTATATTCATTTTATATACTAGGTCTTAACTGGATGAAGCCAAAGTCTCAATGGTCTGGATTTTCAGATTTAAAGAATAATGATGATTTGCTTGTTTTTATAAATTTGTGACCCCATTATTCTCCTAGGGTTCTTAAAGTAAATTATGGAATTTTCTCCCTTTACACTAGACAACTGAGATAAGTGATAAAACTGGTTCCTCAGTGATGAGGTACTTGTAAGAACATAGGGGAGATATGAACTAGAGAATTTTTATAATTGCGTGTTTTTAATAATTTGGTTTTAGATTATATTTATTTAGTTTGATACGTTTTAATTAATTGGAGCCAAATTATAATGACCTAATATTTTTATATCTTCTGGGATATTGTAAATTTTTTAAAAATAATGCTATTCTTATATCCTTATAATTGTTAATTAATATGTCCCCTAATCATGGTATGTTTTGTATTGTATACTTTTATGGCTTTTAGCCGAAATAAAGTTATAAAGATAGAGATAGACTCTGATATTTATCAAAATGTATTTGCCCTAACTGGGTATTCTAGGACATATTGGGAAAAAATATTGAGTTTGTAACCTTGGGTGGAAGACACAGTCAACATCAGTGGCTGTCAAAGACATTGCCCATTGAATCCAACGTCGATGTAATGCTTCAGCATATTGAATGCTGGCTTTGGTGGCAGCCTCAAGGGCTGGAAATGGAGATACACAATAATGTGTTTCCCCTGGACTAGTGGTCTTCCTTTAATGACAACCATCTCAACAGCAGTGAGAAGTTTCTAAGTGGGAGCAAAGCGCTGTTCTGTTGCTGAATACAAATGTGATTTGTATGCAATGGGGACTGTCTCTCCCTCATTGAAAGTTGCATAGGTGAAACCAATGGCACCAGCAATTACTCAGATGACCAGATGTATTTTATTGTCCCTTGTGTGTAACTGTTGTGCTGCAAGCATGTCTGTTTGCAAAGCTCCGAGAATGCATGTGTTCGACTGTCCAAACTCTACTGGAAAGGTCAGGACGTATTAAGTCATATAGTGGTTTTATACCTGATGCGTAATCTGGAATGTAAATTCTGCCAAAATTCAGGAAACCTAATAGTGATTGGAGTTTTTTTATGGTATTTGGAGGTTGTAACTGTATGCAATTTTCTAAGAATTGTGGCACTAGGCTCATTCCTTCACTTGATAATTCATATCCCAGAAACAGGACACTAAGGAAGGCTATTTTTTATTTTTTTTAAATTTAATTTATATCTGAATTTGGCAAATTCCACAACAATGCGGCCTACCCGTCTTAGATGTTGCAGAAATTCATAATCCGTGAGATAAATATAATCTACATAGGACAATGCTTCAAGGTCAATGTCATGCAAAATTGAAGTCACATGAGCCGCAAACAGTCCTGGACTGCTTTTGTACCCCTGGGGTAAACAACTTAATTTTTGTCTGGGAGCATAGTGCGCTGAAACTTGTTAAGTCTCTACTCTCAGGCGCTACATTTTGGCAGAAGAAGCCATTGGCAATATCCAGTGTTGTTTTGTATTTTTTGTGCACTATGTTGTTCATGAGTGCTGTGCTATATGAGTTTTGTATAGCGTATGTGCGTGTATGACTGGTTAAATGCTTGTACTCTAAGACTATTCTGTACAAATGGTCCAGTTTAGCTATTGGGAATAAGGGATTATTCAATGGTGAGACACACGGTTCGATTACACCCTGGAACTCCAGTTCTCTGAGGATTTCCCTTATGGGTGCTTTATCTTCAAATTTTATTGGATACTGTGGTTGAGGTTGAAGTAGATTTTTAATTGGAATTACAAGATAGGGGAAATCTTTATCCCACCCTATGTGGTTGCGATATAACGCGGGTGCCTACACTAATGCCGAATCGATGGCATAGGATTCTGCAAGCTCATAGGGAACAAGAGGTGAGAAAGAAGGTTTGATAACACCTTCCCCATATGGGCAAGTACGGACAAATTCAGGTGGCCAATCCCTTTCAGCCAGTAGAATGTCAAATATATTTATGACGCGGTCCCAAAAGATTGCGTTGATTGTACGTTCAATGTCTCCTTCTAACTGTAACGTTACTTTGTACACTCTATCAGGTATGGAGACACGCATGTCCGCAGTTTCAACTTGTAAGAAATAATCAGATGCTTTCACCTCCAGATGCTCTTGAAGATTCTGGCGAACTATTGTGACCTCTGCCGCACTGTCTAATTGCGCTAATGCCCACTACTTGTTCTTCAATAGAGCCCTCTTCTTGAGTGGCATAATGAACTGCAACTGCTGCCACTTTTTTCTTTTTTAATTGGGGTTTCTGTTGGGGAAGTTTCTCTTCGTTTTTAACAGAAACATCTGTAGAGCGTTGTGATTCCTGTCTCGGTTTCACATACTCAGTTCTTCGCTCTGACCACCCTCCTCTCTCACTGCGTTTTTCTGGTAAGTCTTGAAAGGACCGAGATTGGTGTGTATCAGTATATTGACATCTGTCAGGTGTTTTTACAACCCTGGCTGTCGGTGTTAAAGCAGCAGTAATACCGCAAACAGGCCGGCGGAAAAAAAATGGGATTACGACCGTGGCGGAAACCGCCAACATAGACAGCCACTTTAACACTCCGACTGCCACGGCGGGACAAAAAAACAGCGCAGCGGTAACCGCCAACAGACAGGCAGAAGACAATGTACCGCCCACCCTATCACAAGATGCCTATCCGCCACCTTTTCCGGGGCAGAACCAACGTGAACAAAAATACGTCTGAAACAGTATGCAGAAGGGAAAACACTCACCTCTCCACACCCCACGAGGAACCATGGAGCCCGAATTGCAGATACTGCCGATGCTGATTTTCCTTCTCTTCTATCAGGAGCACCAACGACGGCGGCGACGACCACGGTGAGTACTGCACCTACAACACAGGGGAGGGGGGAGGGAAAAGAGACTGACACACACACACACACAACACGCAACACCCCCACCTACAGCCACAACACCATACACAGAAATACATGCAGCAACAGTACACATACACCCCCCACCCCCTGGAAGAACGCAAGGTCAAAAGGAATTGATTTGAACAAATGTAATCATGTGAAATCTCATTATCAAAGTTCAAAATCCAGTAAACACAATTATGTACACCAACTACACAAGTCCAGATAGTGCACCAATCATTGTCCGTGGACCACTGGACCCAAAATGCATGGGAGAAGCCCACACATGATACCTGACTGGAAATGGGTTGAACACTGCTGGGGCATCAGATCGAAATGAAACAGGCACCATAGGGGGGAGGGGGGCACCTCAGCCAGATGAACGCACGACGCCACTGCTGCATGAGGGGCTCCATGCCCATTGATGTATCCTGGGAAGTGCAAAGCCACAGTCTCTCAAGTCTCTCCAGTGGGTGGTTTGCCCACTGCTTTATCCTGGGGAGTGCAAAGCCACAGTCTCTCAAGTCTCTCCAGTGGGTGGGTTGCCTACTGCTTTATCCTGGGGAGTGCAAAGCCACAGTCTCTCAAGTTGATGCCTTTATCCACTGGTTATGGAGGGGGCTTTGTGCCAAGAGTGCTTCATCTTGCCAAGGACTGAGGTTGTGGATGTCAATCTCCACTGGTTCTGGAGGGGGCCTGGTGCCCAGAGTGCTTCATCCTTCCAAGGACTGAGGTTGTGGATGTCAATCTCCACTGGCTGGTTCTGGAGGGGGCCTGGTGCCCAGAGTGCTTCATCCTGCCAAGGACTGAGGTTGTGGATGTCAATCTCCACTGGTTCTGGAGGGGGCCTGGTGCCCAGAGTGCTTCATCCTGCCAAGGTCTAAGGTTGTGGATGTCAATCTCCACTGGTTCTGGAGGGGGCTTTGTGCCCAGAGTGCTTCATCCTGCCAAGGACTGAGGTTGTGGATGTCAATCTCCACTGGTTTTGGAGGGGGCTTTGTGCCCAGAGTGCTTCATCCTGGCAAGGACTGAGGTTGTGCCCAGAGTGCTTCATCCTGCCAAAGATTGAGGTTGTGGATGTCAATCTCCACTGGTTCTGGAGGGGGCCTGGTGCCCAGAGTGCTTCATCCTGCCAAGGACTAAGGTTGTGGATGTCAATCTCCACTGGTTCTGGAGGGGGCTTTGTGCCCAGAGTGCTTCATCCTGCCAAGGACTGAGGTTGTGGATGTCAATCTCCACTGGTTCTGGAGGGGGCTTTGTGCCCAGAGTGCTTCATCCTGGCAAGGACTGAAGTTGTGGATGTCAATCGCCACTGGTTCTGGAGGGGGCCTGGTGCCCAGAGTTCTCCACGTGCAATGTGGCTGGTACAATTCCCTCACCTGAGTGTGTATGCCACGAGATTGTCAAGGTACAGATAGCATGATACACCATGGAGGCAGAGACATACCCCACACTGCTGCGGCTTCGCATTTCACCTGCAGGTGACAACAGTGATGACAGTAATGCTTCATGGAAGCTGCCCAGGGTCCTGAAACTCACCACCAGCCTCGGACGACTGACCACTGGGGATGGTAGGCATGTCAGCGGTGGTGCCACTGTCCGAGGACATCGCGTGCCTCTGGCGGTGCTTGTGGTGGTGTCTGTTGTGCCGGTGCTTGTGGCGGTGTCTGTCGTGGCGGTGCTGGCTGCGGGGACTGTGGCAGTGGTGCTGGCTGCGGGATCTGTGGCGGCGGTGCTAGCTGTGGGGTCTGTGGCGGCGGTGCTGGCTGCAGGGTCTGTGGCAGTGGTGCTGGCTGCGGGGTCTGTGGCGGCGGTGCTGGCGGCGGGGTCTGTGGTGGCGGTGCTGGCGACGGGGTCTGTGGCGGCGGTGCTGGCGGCGGGGTCTGTGTGGCGGGGCATGTGTCAGCACCTGCTGAGGGAGAAAGCAGGATGTCTCCTGCAGCCTTGGACGGCTACCCACCGGGGAAGAGGCTGGGGACTGTCACAGTGGCTGTAGACGTGCCGGAGGCGGTGCAGGAGGTGTTGCAGGTTGCGGTGTTCGCCGCCGTACAGGTTGGTGTGGACAGAAGGTGTGACACTGGTCCCTCAGTCTGTGCCACCATGCCCTCTCCTGACCTGCCCTTCAGTTTTTGGCCCTTCCCCACCTTTGATGGTGGTGCAGATGTCTTGCCACTATCGCCTTTTGTTTTCGCTGACCCCTTGGTGGCTGGTGTTTTCATCTTCTCCCTCCGGGATGTGGGCACCTTTTTCACCTTGGCAGGTAGCGGAATGTCCTTGCCCTCGCTACGTGGCACATTGGCAGCCCTGATGGTTGGCGCACTCCATGACCCCGCAGTTGCTGGCACCACTGTGCCTGGGGATGTGGTGGCTGAGGTGCTGGGCTAGGACCTGGAAAGCCTGGCCCTAGAGGAAGGACAGGGGGGAGGTGAAGGGAAGAGGTCAAGGTTTGACAGGAAAAAACGTGGAGGAGGGGGACCCAGTGGAGGAAGTGGATGTTGGTATGTGTGCATGGCTGTGGGATGTGTGGTGCTTATGTTTTCCTGAGCCACTCTTGTGTGTTGATGTGTGTGCATGCTGGTCTGATGGTGTGCTTGGGATAGGCTGAGGTAAAGGGGATTGGGTCTGGGTGGAGGAGGTTGGAGGGGGAAGGCTGGAAAGCTGGAAACAGGGACAATGGCTGCCATCAGTGCTGAGGCCAGAGCCTGAAATGCTCTCTGTTGGGCTGCCATGCCAGAATGAATGCCCTCCAGGTATGCATTTGTTTGTTGCAAATGCCTCTCAACACCCTGGATGGCATTGAGAATGGTAGACTGCCCAACAGTGAGGGATCTCAGGAGGTCAATAGCCTCCTCACTGAGGGCAGCAGGGCTGACTGGGGCAGGGCCTGAGGTGCCTGGGGTGAAGGAGATGCCCACCCTCCTGGGTGAGCAGGCACGGGACAGACACTGAGGGGTGGCTGAGAGGGCGGTGCTGGTAGGAGGGGTGGCGGCTGTACCTGTTGATGTGGTGGACACAGAGGGGACCACCACCGCAAGGGAGCTCCCATCACAGGAGGAGTCGCTGTCACTGGTCTCTGCTCCTGTCCCCGCCGTGGAGCTCCCCTCGCCCTCCGTCCCACTGGTGCCTTCAGACTCCGTTGCTTCACCCTCCAGGGCCAAGTGGGATTCAGCTCCCTCCTGCTCTGGTGCCAATGCTCCTCTGCCTGATGATGCTATTGCACACAAGAACAGGGAGACCACAAGGGGGGGGTGAAACAGAAGAAAACATTGTTCAGTGCCACTACTGTTGGCGGACACAACAGACAGTGAGCAGCCCTCTGCACTATGCCATGCACTTATAGTTCCGAGATTTATCACATGCCCATGGGGTATGAGGCCTAAGCCCAATTGCTGCACACCTTAAACTCACAGGAGCCTGACTAGGTGTAGATGGCTCTAACCACTAGTCGGGTTGTGGTGCCACAGAGCCTGCCTCACAGGGGACCTTCGCCTACCAAGATCACCCTGGCCTAGGGAAACCCAATGCCCACCTTCCCCACCCAAACACCTCGTAATGCGCGCAAAGTCAGCTGAATGAGAGTGTACTCACCCCCTTGTGGCTGCTGTGATGCCCTTAAGTGCCCATCCAACACCGAATAGGCCACCGCCAGGATCCGGAACATCAGGGGGTTCATGGTGCGACGGGCACCCCTCCCACGTTGAGAGGCCATCCCCAGCTGGGCCTCCGCCATCTTCTTACTCCAGTGGCGCAGGTCCTCCCATCTTTTAAGGCAGTGGGTGGTGCTCCGTCTTTGGTAGACCCCAGGGTCCGGACGTCCTTGCCGATAGCACATCAAATGGCCTTCTTCTGGTGGGTGCTGACCTAGAGGAGTGGTACAGGGGGAAAGGACATTACTCACCCGTCCAGACCATCATACTCATTGCCCACCAGTTCCCACCAATGCCAGGACGCACACAAACTCCCCATCCGCACATGTAGGCCTCAGCCCCCGTGTATCTTCCATCCACACCACTCAAAGCAAGCATTGCCTGTTCAGCATGCTTACAGTGTACTCACCTGTTTATCTGGAGGACGCACAGTTGGTGTACTGGGGGAACAACCCCATCCACTAGTTTCTCCAACTCCTCCGAAGTGAAGGCAGGGGCCCTTTCCCCAGACACATGAGCCATTGTCGCTTCCAGACACAGGTCACAGCAGCACTTGCAGTGTAGGTCCTCTCCTGTTGAAGGTCAGGTATCAAGTGGGTGAACAGACAGAAAATGGCAGTCACGTCCGCGGTGGTGCATACCGTCACCGCCTGCGTACATCGTCACTGGCTCTTTGGAGCCATAGGGCTCAATGTTAACCAATGCAGAATTGCTCCGCGGTCTTCGACCGCCCACCTCAACGGTGTACAACGCCAGCGCAGTTACCTCATATCCCCTTGTCCCACCTTACAGGTCAGGCAGCTACCATTTCAGGGGGCCACATGGCATTAATAATAACTGCGTAACACCTATGAAGGCCTGGAATACACACAGTTAGAGGCATGTTGTGGATTAATACATTTGTGCAAATTACATTTTGGGATACCTCACTGTTGGCTGACTCTCTGCTTGCTGTTCTTCTCTCTTGGGGCATGTCTGCTAGGGCAGGTGATGAGATGGCAGCATTCTCCGATGTACAGACCCTGGAGGAACTGTCGACAATGGAAGAGAGACACATAGGGGGTCATTCTGACCTCGGCGGTAAAAGTCGCTTACCGCCAGCCAGAAGACCGCCATAACACCGCTGCGGTCGCGGTAAACCGCCACGCTCATTCTGACCCGCAACTGGCAAACCGCCAAAAACCCGACAACAACAAAAGTCCGCCACACCAAAGGTCAGCGGGAAACTGGCGATGACCAAACCTCCACCGTCACGCCAACAGAAATACGCCCATACCATTCCGACCCACAAATCCCCGCAGCGGTCTTTCAACCGCAGTATTCCATTGGCGGTACACACCGCCGCGATCAAAATACGCACACCTTTACAAAACACAGCCACATTGGACAAATCAAAATATACACACCTGAGACACATACACACAAAACTCCCACACACCCAATTAAGTATAAAACACACACCCACATCACCCACAAACCCTTACGACCACCATTGCGACTGAAGGACAGAGAAAGACAGCACAGCACAGAGTAGACCATCACACAGAGGCAAATCACAACATCACCAACACAATTTCCCCACACAAAACACCATACACCACCACACTCACCACCCTTTACAACACATACACCACCCCTCACCTCATCCACACCACCCCATGGCACCCCAACGACACCCCAGGTTCACTGACGCAGAACTCAGGGTCATGGTGGAGGAAATAGTTTGGGTAGAGCCCCAGCTCTTCGGGACACAGGTGCAGCACACCAGCATTGCCAGGAGGATGGAGCTATGGCAAAGAATAGTGGACAGGGTCAACGCTGTGGGACAGCATCCACGCAATCGGGACGACATCAGGAAGCGGTGGAACGACCTACGGGGGAAGGTGCGTTCCATGGTATCAAGGCACAACATTGCGGTGCAGAAGACTGGCGGCAGACCCCCACCTACTCCCCCCGAATTCACAGCATGGGAGGAGGAAGTCTTGCACATCCTGCATCCTGAGGGCCTCGCAGGAGTAGGCGGAGGAATGGACTCTGGTAAGGCAAATCTCCACTACTTCATTCCCCCCACCCCACCTGCATGCCAAATCATACCCCCACCCTCACCCCCACCCCCATCACACCAACTCCTTGCAAATGGCTCACCATCACAACCCACCCATCCCAAAACCTACCCCTGCATGCCTCCCCAAAGCATGGACACCCATCACCAAAGCATGCCCAATGCACATGCCCATCTCCCCCAAAAGCCACCGTCACAAAAGCCCCCACAAGGGAATACCAGCACTGAGGTCCACGGCCACCCACCCATTACACGAAATGCAACACACAGAAGCAATAACCATGCTCTTATACCCCTAAAGGACCCGAATGCCACCACACCGCCACGGAGGGTCCAGAGATGTCCATCCCACCCCCAGAAGAGGCCCCCAGTGATGACAGCAGCTCTGTCTCCCTGGACCCAGATGACCAGCCCGGCCCATCGGGGACCTCGGGACAGTCGGTTCCCCACAGACAGCCACAGGCTACACCAGACCTAACCCCCTCTGGGAACACCAGCACAGCTCCCACCCAGCGGGCCCATGCCTCTGTCTCCAGGACACGTCAATCAGCGGTGTGTCCACCACTACAGGGCACCCAGGTTGACCCACCACCCCAACAACAACAGGGACCTGGGGGCAGTGGTAGTGGGCACACCGTCCAGGGGACAGAGGCCCAGGGAAACAGGGGAACTGGGAGGGCTGCTGTGCGACAGGGGGGGGACAGGCCCAGGGAACCGACTCTCCAAGAGGCCCTCTCCTCCATCATGGGAGCATACCACCACTCCCAGGAGACGATGGCTACGGTACTGTCCCGGTTCCAGGAGATCCAGGTCATGCAGGAGCAACAGTACATGGGGTTCAGAGAGGAACTGAGGAGCATTAGTTCCGCAATGGGGACCATCGTCCTGGCCCTAAACCAGATAGTCACCACATTGCGGGACCATGTGGCACCACAAAGGGCCCCTGTCACTAGCCTGGACCAGGAACAGCCTACCACCTCCGCCGGCGCTAGTGGACAGGAGGCCCCCACACAACGACAGGCCACCAGAACCCCACCTCCTGCAGAAGAAGAACCACCCCGCAAGCGGAACCTGAGATCTCACAAGAAGACAGAGTAGGATGCCAAGACCCCCGCCAGCAAACGATACCCCCTGATGTCATCCCACTGTCCCACATTGTCACCCTGCCAAACTTTGAACTGCCCCTGCTCCATCCTTCCACAGGCATATGGACAATGCACCTGTGAGACTGAGAACTGGACTCTGCCATGGACATTACTCCACCATCACCCATCACCGTTTTACAATCATTTAACTAATCTTAGCACTTTAATAAATTCACTTATTGCACTTAATAAATCTGGAGTCTGCTTGTATTTTCAACAAATGTATTACACATAACGTAGCCAAAATGTTCAGTTACATTGTGATGACAACATACCACTGTCACACAGCTGTAGTCCATGGGCAAACAAAGCAGAGGTCACGCAGTGGGGCCCACAGCTCTGAAAACGGAAGGGAAAGTCACAACTCAGTGAACAGGAACTGGGGGGGAACTCAGACAGTAGAGAGGCAGGAGACTTTAAGTAAATGTAAAATGGCGTGGTTGATTCGTACCTGTGTGCTACTGAAAATACTGTTGTATCACTGTGTCCCTGTTGTCTGTGTCGTCCTCTTCGTCTTCCTCCTCTTCACTCTCCGCAGGCTCCACAGCTGCCACAACACCACCATCTGGACCATCCTCCTGCAGGAAAGGCACCTGGCGTCGCAAAGCCAGGTTGTGAAGCATACAGCAGGCCACGATGATATGGCACACCTTCTTTGGTGAGTACATTAGGGATCCACCTGTCATATAAACCTGGCCTTCAGGAGGCCGAAGGTTCTTTCTATAACCCTCCTAGTTCTCCCATGGGCCTCATTGTAGCGTTCCTCTGCCCTTGTCCTGGGATTCCTCACTGGGGTAAGTAGCCACGACAGGTTGGGGTAACCAGAGTCACCTATTAGCCACACACGGTGTCTCTGTAGCTGTTCCATCACATAAGGGATGCTGCTATTTCGCATGATGTACGCGTCATGCACAGACCCAGGGAACTTGGCATTTACATGGGAGATGTACTGGTCTGCCAAACAGACCACCTGGACATTCATCGAATGATAACTTTTTCTGTTCCTGTACACCTGCTCACTTCCAGTGGGGGGAACCACAGCCACATGGGTCCCATCAATGGCACCAATGATGTTGGGAATATGTCCAAGGGCATAGAAATCACCCTTCACTGTAGCCAAATCGCCCACACCTCAGGGAAAACAATGTAGCTCCGCATGTATTTCATCAGGGCAGACAACACTCTGGACAAAACCTTAGAAAACATAGGCTGAGACATACCTGATGATATGGCCACTGTTGTTTGGAATGATCCACTTGCCAAAAAATGGAGTACTGACAGAACCTGCACCAGAGGGGGAATCCCTGTGGGTTGGCGAATGGGGGACTTCAGGTCTGGCTCCAGCTGGGCACACAGTTCATGTATAGTGGCTCGGTCAAGTCTGTATGTCAGTATGACATGTCGTTCTTCCATTGTCGACAGGTCCACCAGCGGTCTGTACACGGGAGGATTTCTCCATCTCCTCGCAAGTCCCAGCGGACGGTGCCTAGGAAGGACAACATGGAGCACAGAGTCAAGCAACCCACAGGTACGTAACCACAGCTTGCACAAAACACGATTCGCTATGCATTGAATGGCTTGTATGAGTGGCAATGCAAGGCCTAGGCCTGTGTGACGCAGTAGAAATTAAGCCATGTGGGCCCTTGAAATGGCGGCTGCCTGACCTGTGAAGTGTGACAATGGGATGTGAGGTCAATGCGCTGGCGTGGCACACCGTGGCGGTAGGCGTTCGAAGACCGCGGCGCGAAGCAGCATTGGTTAACATTGAACCCTATGGGTCTCAGGAGCCAATGACAATGTGCGCCGGCGGTCGCGGGACGCACCGCAGCGGTACGCACCGCCGCGGGCGTGACCGCCATTTTCTAACTGCTTAATCACTCGAGACCTGATCATCCACAGGAGAGGACCTATACTGCAAGTGCTGCTGTGACCTCGGTCTGGGAGATACAATGGCTGCTGCGACTGGGGAAAGGGCCCCTGCCTTCACATCTGAGGAATTGGAGAAACTTGTGGATGGGGTCCTCCCCCAGTATGCGCTACTCTACGGTCCTCCAGACCAACAGGTAAGTACACAGGGAGCACGTAGTATGGGCTATGCCTGTGTTGAGTGGGGTGGATGTAAGATGGTGGGGAGGGGAGCCAATGAGGAGTGCAATGCATGACAGATGAGAGCATGTGCCACCTGGCAAGGTTGGGGAGGGGGGGCCACTCACATCGACCATGCAGGAAAGTGATGATATTTCTTGTTCCACCCTGTCCATGTCACATAGGTCAGCGCCCATCAGAAGATCGACATTTGGCGTGCCATCGCCAAGGACGTCCGGGCCCTGGGGGTCCACAACAGACGGGGCACCCACTGCCGCAAGAGGTGGGAGGACATCCGCGCGGGAGCAGAAAGACCGCGGAGGCTCTGCTGGGGATGGCCTCCCAACGTAGAAGGGGTGCCAGTCGTCAATTGACCCCCCTGATGTCCCGGATTCTGGCGGTGGCCTACCCCGATTTGGATGGGCGCGTGAGGACATCACAGAAAACACAAGGGGGTGAGTATCAGCACATTCGGCTATATTAGCGCACAGTGGAGGTGTCTGGGTGGGGGAGGAGGGCTGTGGCTATCTCTAGGCCAGGGCGGTTTCTGTAGGCTAGGCCCCTCCGTTAGGCATGGCCCTGTGCCCCCGCCCCCCACCTCTGTAGGGTGCTAAGTACAGATATCCTTGGTCCGGCCTCACCTATGTGTGCATTTGTCGTCCATAGACTTGTAGGCCAAGTCACATAAATTGAGTAGTGTACCCCGAGTGCGCGGCGTAGTGCAGGGGGCTTCTGTGTCTGTCCTCTCCGCCAATGGTCCCGCCAATGCATGCACTCAACATGTCTTTCTTTCTTCTCCCCCCCCCTTTTTTTTGGTTTTCCTGTTCATGTGTGCATTAGCATCATCAGGCGGAGGAGAAGTGGCATCGGCGCACGAGGGAGCTGCATCTCACATGGCCCCGGAGGGCCATGCAACCAACTCAGAGTACACCAGTGAGACGGAGGGCGAGGGTAGCTCCACAACGGGGACCCGTGGAGACGTCAGCGACACCGACACGTCCTCTGAAGGGAGCTCCCTTGTGGTGGCGGCAACATCCGTGCCCACCGCAACAACAGGTACAGCCGCCACCCAGCGCACCAGCCCCGACCTCCCAGCAGCCCCTCAGCGTTCGCCCCGTGCCCGCTCGGCCAGTAAGCCGGGCATCTCCTTCGCCCCTGGCACCTCAGGTCCTGCCCCAGTTACCCCTGCTGCCCTCAGTGCGGAGATCATTGACCTCCTGAGGACGCTCATTGTTGGGCAGTCTACCCTTTTGAATGCCATCCAGGGGGTAGAAAGGGAGGTGCATCGGAGCAATGCATACCTGGAGGACATTCATTCGGGTAAGGCTGCCCATCAGCGATCGTTCAACGCTCTGGCCTCAGCACTGACGGCAGCAATTGTCCCTGTGTCTAGCCTCCCCCCTCCAACTTCCTCAACCCAGTCCCACTCCCCTGTTCCTCTGCCAATCCCAGACACACCTACAGACCAGCCTGCACACACCTCAACACCCAAGGGCAGCTCATCCAGACATAAGCACCACAGATCACACAAGCATTCACCCAAGCAACATCCACATGCAGACATGCCAACAGCCACTGCCTCCTCTGTGTCCCCCTCCTCCTCGTCTCCCTCCTCCCTCCCTGTGACGTCTCCACTCACACCTGCATGCACACCACCATCAGCCAGTACGTCCATCACCACCACACCCACAAGAACAGTCCGCACACGTGCAGTCACCACCCCCACTGCCATTTACACATCCCCTGTGTCCTCTCCCAGTGTGTCTGTCATCCCCTCTTCCAAACCACACAAACGCAGGCAGTCACCCACCCAACAGCCATCCACCTCACGACAGCCTCCGTCACAAGCACCTGCACCCAAAGACACCACACTTGACTCTCCTACAACCACATCCTCTTCCTCCACTCCCATACCCACTACAACTACCCGTCCCTGTCTGTTTAAATTGATTTTCCTTTCCAACCTTGACCTCTTTCCAACAACTGACCCACCCCCTCCATCTAATAAGACACCAATCAGCACCTCAGCCACCACAAGCCCTGCACCTACTAGGACCATCTTTCAGGGCTATTGGAGTCCACCAGATCCTAGGGCAGGAACATCGGCCAGCAGCAAGGGGACAGCCAGCCCACCCCCTGGCAAAAAGACAAAAAAAGGGAAGGGCCGGCGCGACAGGCCTGAGACGGCTGCCCCCAAGGACACCACCCTTGCAACGTCACCTGGCCCATCCAGAAAGGGAGGCAAGGGCCCCAGAGCTTCTTCAAGGAGGGCAAGGGCAGGAGGGCGGACAAGTCCGGCAGCGGTCGAGCTGCCCAGGAGGGCCCTACCAGCCCCATTTGGGGTGTGACGGAGGACAACCACGGGCCCAGGACTCCAGCACAGGAGGGCCCCGCAAGAGAAAGGTCGGATGGCGACTGAGCGGCATTTATTGGCCAGACCTGGTTCCCTGGGAACACAAGACATGCACCGCTGAACAGGGCCCCGCCGTGAGAAGCACCACTGAACAGGGCCCGGTGTGACAAGCACCTCTGAACAGGGCCCCGCAAGACAAGCACCGCTGAACAGGGCCCTTCAAGACAAGCACCGCTGAACAGGGCCCTTCAAGACAAGCACCGCTGAACAGGGCCCGCCGTGACAAGCACCGCTGAACAGGGCCCGCCGTGACAAGCACCGCTCCGCTGGGCCCTTCCTGTCAAGCACCGCTCCGCTGGGCACCACCGTCTCTGCACCGCTCCGCTGGGCCCTTCATCTCAAGCACCGCTCCGCTGGGCCCTTCATCTCAAGCACCGCTCCGCTGGGCCCTTCCTGTCAAGCACCGCTCCGCTGGGCACCGCCGTCTCTGCACCGCTCCGCTGGGCCCTTCATCTCAAGCACCGCTCCGCTGGGCCCTTCATCTCAAGCACCGCTCCGCTGGGCCCTTCCTGTCAAGCACCGCTCCCCTGGGCCCTTCTTGTTAAGCACCGCTCCGCTGGGCCCTTCCTCTCAAGCACCGCTCCGCTGGGCCCTTCCTGTCAAGCACCGCTCCGCTGGGCACCGCCGTCTCTGCACCGCTCCGCTGGACCCTTCCTGTCAAGCACCGCTCCGCTGGGCACCGCCGTCTCTTCACCGCTGGACCATTGGCAGGGCCGGGTCTGTGTCGGGCAGGGCTTCACGAAGCACTCTGGCCAACATGCCTCCTCCATGACCAGTGGAGTCTGTCATCCACCTGATGGACTGTGGCTTTGCACTCCCCCGGATGGTACAGTGGGCAATCCACCCACTGTAGAGACTTGAGAGACTGTGGCTTTGCACTCCCCAGGATGGTACAGTGGGCATGGAGGCCCCTTGTGGATCTGGCGTCGTGGACTCCTGTGGCTGAGGTGCCCCCCCTTCCCTTCCCCCTGAGGTGCCTGTGGTTTTATCATTTAATGCCCCAGCAGTGTTCTCTCCAATGGAAACGGGTCTCGTGTGTGGGCTTTGCCCATTTGTTCATGCACATTGGCCCACGAACAATGGAATGTAGGCAATATGTGCCGGACTTTTGGACTATGGATATATTGTTAGTGTGGTAATATATTTATTTGATAAATTTCATTTTTCACTTCAGTTCAAATATGCTTTAATATACTTCAATTTTAATGAACATTTTATTTTGTCTTTGCATTATTCCGGGGGGTTTGGGGGGTGTCACTTTGACTTGTTGCTCTGCATTGGTGTGTAGGGATTGGGGGGGTTGGGTGGGTTGTCGCGTATGTGTGTGCCTGTAACCTTTTCTCCTCCCCCCTCCCCTGTGTCGTAGGTGCAGTACTCACCGGTGTCTTCTGCGCCGGTGTTCGTGCTCCTGGTAGAGGAGCAGGAAGACAATGGCTGGTAGGATGTTTAATTCGGGTTCCATGCTGTCCAGATTCCTCGTGGAGTGTGTATAGGTGAGCGTTTTCCCGTTCGTAGTCTGTTTCCGCCGTGTTTTTATCGGCGGGGCTCCCGCCCCGGAAAAGGTGGCGGATTGGTGGGTCGTGATAGGGTGGGCGGTACATTGTCTGCCGCCTGTCTGTTGGCGGTGACCGCTGCGCTGTTTGTTTGTCCCGCCATGGCGGTCGGAGTGTTAAAGTGGCGGGCTGTGTTTGCGGTTCCCGCCAGGGTCAGAATTCCATTTTTTTGGCCGCCTGCCTGTTGGCGGGTTGGCCGCCGCTTTAACACCGACCGCCAGGGTTGGAATGACCCCCATAATAGTCACATACAGACTTGATCGTGCAACAATCCAGGAACTGTGTGCCCAGTTGGAGCAAGACCTGATGTCAGCTATCTGCCATCTCACAGGAATACCCCCTCTAGTGCAGGTCATGTCAGTACTCAATTTTCTGGCAAGTGGTTCCTTTCAAACAACAGTGGCCATTGCATCAGGTATGTCCCAGCCAATGTTCTTTAACATGTTGTCCAGAGTGTTGTCTGCCCTGCTGAAACACGTGTGCACCTACATCGTGTTTCCTCAGGTGGAGGATTTGCCCACAGTGAAAGGTGACTTCTATGCCCTGGGACATATCCCCAACATCATTGGTGCCATTGATGGGACACATGTGGCATTAGTACCTCCCATAGGAGTGAACAGGTGTACATGAATAGAAAAATCTACCATTCGATGAATGTGCAGATGGTGTGTTTGGCAGACCAGTACATCTCCCATGTGAATGCCTAGTTTCCAGGCTCAGTGCATGACGCTTACATTTTGAGGAATAGAGCATCCCTTATGTGATGGGCCAACTCCAGAGGCACTGTGTGTGGCTAATAGGTGAGGCCAAGGACCCAATACAGTGTGAATAGGTGTCTGGGTACGGGGTTGTCCCTAAGGGTTAGTGAGTGTCTAACACTTGTCCCTCGATATTTTCAGGTGACTCTGGTTACCCCAACCTGTCACGGCTACTGACCCCAGTGAAAGCACATATGAGTCACAGACGACACAGGATATCAACTGCCATGCTACATGACATTCCTGTTGCAAGCACTAACAAAAATACTCATTCCTATTTTCTTTTTCAGCTGATCAGGGTTACGGGATCCAGCCATGGATCATGACCCCATTCCCCAACCCAAGTACAGCATCACAGTTTGCCTAGTATGATGCTCATCGGAGGACACGCACAATTGTAGAAAGGACCTTTGGCATACTGAAGTCCAGATTCAGATGTCTGGACATCACAGGAGGCAGCCTCCTATATCCCTGACACATTGTTTGCAAAAACATACTTACATGTACTATCTTCTATAACATTTGTATGAGGAGGAACATCCCCCTATATTAGCCAGAACAAGAACTGCCTGAGGAGGAAGAGGAGGAGGAGGATGGTGCCAGGGAAAATGAGGGGGAACATCAAAACACAGCTGCAGGAATGCGCAGCAGAGAGCAGATTGTTCAAAAAAATTTAACCAATAGTCGCGATACACAACTTGTTAGGGTATGTAATTAAACACCTTACTTGATCATACAATCCTGCTCTGGTTTTTATTTCTTCATCACATGTTCTTTAGAAATGTGAGCATTACCTCAGGAAGCATGTTACAAATACAAATCTGACTACTTTTGATGCAACATCACATGTGATGGTTATGATTGTACAGCAAACATCACACACCTATAAAAAAATACTCATCTTTTAAATTTCACATATGAAGGACAAACTCATAGGACCACAGCATATGACACACATCCACGTTGCCAACGTGGTCTTCTGTAGCATGACGCACAACTATGACATCTTCAATCATAAGTTAAATGAGCACATCATACATAAGGCAGTGGATGTGAAATATTAGTGGAAACAGAAATATATAAACAGACCCCTCCCATTAGTAAATGTGACATTTCCAATCTCTGCAAGCAGCTTGTGTGACAAGAGAGGCATAATTTCTGAAAATGGATAGCATGAGTGTCCCAGGTATGACAAGCAATGTTCACAACACATGCCCTGTGCAGTACATCCCTGTAAATAAGTCCTGCCACTACCATGTGTTAAGTCTCTGCACTCCCATTTCTAGGAGGTGCTGTAAATGGACTATCTGTACCCTGGGAATCATCATTAACACTCACCCAGAGTCCCTTTCTGACTCCTGTTTGCTTCCTTTTTCCATATGGCATGCTGTAGAAGAACTCATAATGTTCTGCCTGGTAGTCGGTAAGACCTGTAATCTTCTGTCCATTGCTTCCTTTGGGAAAAGTCTGGTTGTGCCTTTATACTGGATTCTCTCCTCCAGGACTTATGAGATACTGAAGCTGTACACATCTGTGACCTCTCTTGTGCAGCTCAGCCATGTGACTCTGCCCTGGCCTTGCTGTTGGCTGGAACTGCTTAAAAGCTGCCATTTCCTGAAACTCCGCATTGTGCATTGGAGTATGAATCATTTGTGTTTCAGACCCCTTGTTAGATTGTATTACAGTCTTGATTACGCCTGAACCTGCTCTCTGTTTACTCAGTCCTGTTCCTGCTTGTTCCAGTCTGAGTCTGCTCCCTGTTTCTCAGCCTTGTTCATGTTTGTTTCTGCCAGAGCCTGCTTTCTGTTACCAAGACCTGTTCCAGCTTTTGCATCAACCTGTGCCTGTTCCCTTTGCGTCCTAGTTGGTTGCCTCGCTTTCTTTTTCATCTCTGTTATCGTGTCTGGTAAGTGTACTATCAGTCCTCACCTGTCCAGAACTGTTTTTCTTTATATTTGGTCAGGCACCTGGTTTCCAGGAGGCAAATCCAGCCCCCATCCTTTGTCAAGTGTTGGATGTAGTCATTAGTGCCTAATAGTGAAAGCGTCCTATGGCTGTATTCCAGGGCTAGTGTTGTGTATGTATTTACAATCCTTGTTTGTGCCTTAAGGGTCCAGACACAGATTCATTTCTGCTGCCTCCTTTCTATGGGCTTGCGTGGTGACTAGCTGTAAGATTAATCTGCATCAAGGCACTGACGTTCCCTGTTGCTGTGGGAAGTTCTGAGCCCTACCCTGTGTACAATCTTAGTGATAAACCCTGCATGTTTGTCTATTACTGACCCGTTCCATATTTGTTCACACTAAAGTTGCTCTGCCTTCACTTTTCTGTTTTTTCTGCCTCACCATAGCTGGCCTTTCCCATTGTATGCCTTTAGCAGCTCTTCTGCTTTGGTACACTACATCCTTGCAAGATACTCTGTGAACTCAAGGGTTGCCCCTAACAGACTCCTGACTAGACCCGCACGAAACCGTAACACCATGGATGCCCAATCCTGAGACAGGGTACACATGCCCACACACTTGAACCGGACACTTCTGTGGAATGCACATCTGAAAATATGTGAACACATGCAGCCAGGACAGCAGGTCCACCACATCAACATGAGTAACATAGATAATTCTTATGAGTCATACTGACATGTACATAACATTTTAATGATGGAATTAAGGCACAGTGTCTTAAACACTGTACGTACCAAACATGTACACATGGCCGACATATGGGTAGTTCACACACAAGTCACCATGAAGTCTTAGCCAACAATCAATGACATATGAGGGGTAACATATCAAACCTAGCACTCATGGGCCATCTTCAATCATCCCTGAGTTTTGTTTGTCGTGTGAAATGTAATGTCCCCAAAGTCAAACTCTTGACTCTTGTACATCACTGATTGCCATATGAAGTAACATTCATACGTTCATTCATTTGTAACACATTCATACATGAACTTTACATCCAATGTATTGCATGCCATTCCTTCAGAAGCACACATATTGTTGATACAGATCATTCACACACAAAACACTCAGTTGCATGCTCTACCACATGTGGCCCAAATGTTTGATGCAAATGCGGCTATAAATCACGCAAATGCTAACTAAAAAAACATGGGCTGTTAGCGTTAATTCAACCAGTGCACCACACGCATGCGGATAACCACTGAAATAGAAGTTTACCGGTAACGCATAGTATTTTGCCACACATATAGGTCATGCGTAGAAAATATTCACGCAAACATTGTATGTGTCAAAAAGAACACGCAAGACAGAAAACGGGCCGCAAAGGGGACAGGACGTGATGTAATAGGAAATCCTGTTTACAGGCATGGTACAGTGGGTGTACTTTCACTTTCACTTTCACTTTAGATTCTGTGCTTGTCCTTGACTGTGTGGCTATGTCTCGGTGTTGCTAGTGTCTGGATTGTGTTTCTTGTATCTTTTGGTGTCTCTCTTGTGTCTTTTGTGTATTCTGATTGCATATTGTACCTGTTAGAAATGGGTTTTCTGGTTGGCATTGGTATGCACCTAAACAAGACAGAACCCATCCACTCTAGTCAGGGCAAGGGGTTACACGTCCAAGATAACCCCTGCTCACCCCCTTGGTAGCTTGGCTCAAGCAGTCAGGCCTAACCCGGAGGCAATGTTTAAAGCGTTTGCACAACACCACAACACATGGATGTAATATGTACACCACAAAGTAAACACAACACTGAGCTATGTAAAAATAGACTGTATTGCACAAAACATAATTAGACTAAACATTACATGTCAGTAATACCCTGCTACCTCAGCAGTTGTCAGAACATTACACAAGTTACCAATATCCGGCAAGAATAGGCAGTTGTCACAGTAGAACACGTACTCAGGATTCTGCAACATAAGCTGTAGTCGGGAATCACAGTAAAGAAATAAATGCACTTGTCATGAACACATCATAAATATCCATAAAGGGAACATTAGAGAACAGATTAAGCCCATAAAATGAACATTAGCAACCATATATGAAAACATCATAAAAATAGGCAGGTAGCTATAAATCAATAAGGTCCATCAGACACATATACGTCCCTTATAGAGTACCTGTTTTATGATGAGAGACACCTCAGTGCCATCGGGGATCATAGGAGGGGCCCCCGGCACTCTGCGCAAGACGGGGGCCATGTATTGATCCTGAAGGGAAGGGAGGCGGTACTCACCACTCTGATAGTAGATGTCGGGCCACTCCTGGGGCCTGCGCCTGGACTGGCGATATGTTCTGTGGGCCTCCCACGGGTGTTGACCAACCCTCCTACGGGGGGCACTAAACAAAAAAATGCCTCAAAGTCTCCGGGGCATCCGCGCCCCTAAGGCAGTGGCCGGGGGCAAAGGAACTCCCTTTCTGCCCGCGTGTCCTGCAATGCTGCTCTCATCCTCGGAGCAGCTGTCTGGGTAAAGAGGGGAGCAGGGGCCTCCAATGAGGCTTCCCTCCTGCTCAGAAGTGGCCTCACCCGACACTCTTTACAAATCCACTCTTCTGCCCTTCCCAAGCCACTGCAGTGTGCAGGCACCAAGGTAGGTGCCTGCTTGTGCCCCGGGGGCACGTCTCCAAGTGCGCTTCGCCCCGAGGGCACAATAGGAGCGCGCTCGCTCCTTTCCTTTCCCATGGTGGTGCCCCAAGGGCATTGAATAGAGCGCTACTCATGCGCTTTGCCGACGGCAGCCCCGGTCGTGGCAGTGATTGATTTAAGGCCAAAAACAGCACGTTTACGATCGCGGGAGATTCCTGGAGAGCCAGGTCAGGGCAGTGATTCACAGCATGGCAATGTGCTTTTTCAAGCGCAGAAGAACATTCCTCCAGCCCGGGTCGCAGTGGTGATTCCCAGCATGGCAATGCGCTTAGAAGCACAAGGGCACAAAGAAGTGCTCTCTAATTGCTTTTGATATATGAAACAGCACTCCTCATGATGGGGATAGTTGCAGGGGTCAGGGGCCACGGCACCCTGCCCCGGGAGACAAGCAAGGGGGGAAGCACAGGGCTGGCAGGCCCAGCTACAGGCCAGATACAGGCCAGCACAAGGGATGCAGATGGTGGCAGTTCCTCCTGGTGACCAGGCAGGTCACAGGTCAGCACAGCAGCAGCAGTCCAAGGTGGGTCCTGGTGAGTCCATTCAGCAGCGTTCTGTGTCCAGTTTCAGGTAAGTCTCTTCAAGTCTCAAGAATGTCTAAATTGTGGGGAAATTTCCCCTGTACCTATACTCAGTTTACAGTGTGTTTTACAATAGAAGGGGAGAGGAGGTTCCAGCCAGTTACAACTGGTCCTGTGAGTGCCCCCTCTCTCCTGCAGCACATACTCCAAACATCAGTGGGGGGTAAACAGCACTATTGTGTGAGGCCAGTGCCCAGCCTTTACAAATGCAGGTGTGCCCCGTCTCTCCCTTCTCTCAGCCCAGGAAGACTATTCAGTATGTAGATGCACCTCAGTGACACCTCCACCCTCCCTGTGTCCAGTCTGTCTGAAAAGTATGCACAAAGCCCAACTGTCACTCAGTCCAGACGTGGATTGGAGTCAAGCTGCAAAACACCAGAGTCATAAGCACAGAGAAATGCACACTTTGAATAAGTGGCATTTCTGTAAAAGTAATAAACAATCCACTTACACCAGTAAGCAGCATTTCTCATCTCCATCACAACCATACCAAACATGCCTACGCTACCCCTCATGAACCAGACTATACCTGCTACATATAAAGCAGGGCATTTCTAATGCAATCCTATGAGAAGGCAGCACTCACAGCAGTGAGACACCAAGTTAGGCTGTTTGTCACTACCAGGACAGGCCATGCAACCTGGCACATGTCCTGCCTTCTACATTCATGGCACCCTGCCCATAGGGCTAGCTAGGGCCTAGCTTAGGGGTGAGTTACATGTAGTAAAAGGGGAGTACTGGGCCTGGCAAGTAAATTTAGATGCCAGGTCCCTGTGGCAGAAAACTGAGCACACAGGCCCTGCGCTAGCAGCCTGAGACAGGTTTGAAAGGCTACTTCAGTGGGTGGCGCAAGCAGCGCCGCAGGCCCACAAGTAGCATTTAATTTACAGGCCTTGGGCTTAGGGATACCACTTTACAAGAGACTTATAGGTAAATTAAATATGCCAATTAGGTATAAGCCAATCACACCAAGTTTACAGGAGAGAGCACATGCACTGATTAGCAGTGAAAAAAGTGCTCAGAGTCATAATGTCAGCCAACAAGGGTCAGAAAAATAAGGAGGAAAAAGGCAAAAAGTCTGGGGAATTACCCTGTAAAAGGGCCAGGTCCAACAGTACCTGTTTATGTGCTTTTGTGTAGTTTAGTGTCTTTTGGATTGTGTTTTCACTGTTGGTGTCTGTTTGGGGGTTACATTAGTTCGGTTAGTCGGGGTTCGTAGTTTGAGCTGTAAGTTTACTTTTTCCACATTTATTTTCCTTCCTTTTTCACTTCTTCTGTTTTGAATTGTTGTGCAGGGACATGTCTGAAAGGGCGAGGTAGACCCTCATGGGGGAGGATGAGCCTGGGGGCATTGATGCTGGAGATGGGTGGGCGTGTGATACAGAGCTATCACACAGAGGCAAGGCGGCTGCGGTGGGGCAAGGTGCTCTACCACCTCAAACAGGTAATCAACATGACAAGCAATGAGCACCAGCTGAAGCATCGCTGGGCTCAGCTGGTGGCCACAGAACAGGATCTGCTGGAGCACCCGGGTGTGTGGATTGGTGACCCTTTTGGTGAGCATCACATTGACAAATGTGTACAGTGGAATGCTCCTGAGTGACAGAGCAGATGTCTTGACATGCTGCATACAAAGTTTGTGGCTATGTTGAATGCAAGTAGAACAAACTGTTAGTGTCCCAGTACTGAGATGTATTCCACATGTCTATACATGTTAACAATGCAGTCCTGAGTTTTGTTGAGTTATGTCCGACTTTTACTTAGGGCCACATGTACCAAACAGTTTTTAATTGGCACAAACAGCCTAGTTTTCAGATTTTGGGTGTCTACGTCAGGAAAAAATGTTTATTCCAATGCACCCCCCCATTTTGCCATTCTGCTATCACATTGCCCAATCACAAAACAGGGTTTTCTAGTGGCATTTAGGAAGGGGTGTTCCTTTCCTATTAGGGAGTCACAGTCCGCTGATTGATTGTTTGGTGACCGCAAATGCTGGCACTAAACAATTGCAGTTACCAGCTGTTTCAAGTTGGTGCTAACCCATTTGCAAAAGGGGAGGGATCCCCATGGGGTCCCTTCCCCTTTGAGAATACATGCCCAAAAATAGTTTCAGAGCAGGTAGCTGTCCCACCGACCACTGACTGCTTAAAAACAATTATTAAAATCATAATATTGCTTTTTTGAAATGCTTTCTGTTTATCCTTGATGCGATAATGTTGCATTTAAAAGAAAATATACATCTCTATTTGAAAGCAGTCACAGACATGGTGGTCTGCTGAGCTCAGCAGGCCAGCATTCCTGTGAGTGCCGCCATTCCCAAGAGGTTTGTAAAATGAGACCTACCTCATTAAAATTCATGAGGTAGGTCATTTGCTAACACAATTGTGATTTGCAAACAGTGGCATTGACAGTGTTTTACCTCAGATCATCCTACTTGCAAATTGTGAGTTGCTAAGGCTTGCAATGTGTGCTGCTTTTGCGTCAAAAAATTAGGCAAATGCAGTGCAATAATATTATAATTCAGGGCCAAGTTATCTACAAGATGAAAGTCAATGCTGCCCACATCCCCTACAAGCAAGTCATTGTTTATGTGACATTTGCTTTAAAACATAGCTGCCTCACCCACAACATACAGCAGGAATGGCTGTGTAAGAGTGTTTGGCCAATAACATCAGCTGGGAGTACAAGTAAAACACATAGGCGTGAAATGAGTATACTTGACCTCATCTGAAATTGACACTACTCAGTTTAGCAGTGTTGACCTGAACTTCAGGATGTAGTCAGATGTTCCACAGTGCCCAACATTCTGACACATGACCCAAACAATGACAGCTTTAAAACCATCTACCTGTCCAATACATGGGTACCATAGTCACGTTGAGTGGTGGGTACAATGGATGGCAGATGCATTGAGATTTAGATTTGTTGTAGCTGCCAATGTGACAGCTCAGTTGGAAGTGGGAATAAACATGTCAAGAGAGGGCTATGGATGCAGTATGGAATACACAGGCCAACTGACAATTGGGACTGTACACTCATGCAAATATCCTGAGCCCCAAGCATATCACACATGCAGTAAGGGAGTATCTAAGTCTTTTATAACTATGTACAAAACAGAACTTAAAACTACGTAACACACCTATACTAATCTAATCTATCCAAACTATATATTACCCACAACTGGCACCTAACTACCCTATGCTAAGCGTATTTACCACATTTAACAACATACTCTGAATATTTGACCCCCACCCCTCTTATATGACAAGACACATGTAGGACAACATATACTAACCTAAACATATACTAATACTAAACAAATATATATTTTTTGTATTTTAAAAACAAATATATATATATATTTTGTTTTATTTTAAATACACAAAAGCCCCAACATTAACCGTCACCCAACCACCCACCCACCCACCCACCCACAAACTAACATGAAATATTATGAAACCCCCCCCAACCTACTTATCCTATTTAACTACTACCCTACTCTAACCTAGCACTAAACCCCCTAAACCCACTTAACAACAGGATGAGGAATGAGGAGGGAAGGGACTGAATTAGGAGTGAGGGGAGGCAAGAGTTCACAGGTCTGTACTCCTCAGTGTCTTCTTAATAGCTGTGAGCCACCGGGTATTTTTGTCCACTTTCCTCTGTATAGTGTCAAGCTTTCTCAACACTTTCCTCATGTCCCTTTGGAGTTCGGAAATTGTGGCCATGTCCAATTCAGCAGATGTGGTGGTCTGTGTTGCAGAGTTTGTTGCTCCAGGAGGTGTGATGGTCGATGGTGCTGACGTTAAAGGTGCAGCAGGTGTAGTGGTTGGTGGTGCTGAGGTTGATAGTACAGCAGGTCGAGCTGATGTGATGGTGACTGCTGTGGTGCTGGCTGCAGTTGTAGTGATGGCTCCACCCTTTGTGCAGCAGGTGGGGCTGATGTGATGGTGACCGCTGTGGTGCTGGCTGCAGTTGTGGTGGTGGCTCCACCCTTTGTGGCCAATGCCGGTCCCCCTTGCCTGAAAGCCCGCCATTCTCCTGTGGCTCACTCTCTCTGATAGCATCTTGCCATCCTTCAGTACCCAGGCTCAACATCTAATATGTGTCTGTATCTCACTGCCCGCTTCTGGAAAGCCCTGAGCTCCACTATATCCATGTTGGCAGCTGTAAAAATTAGACAGGTAACCACTGTTGTTGTCATCATTGTATGATGCATGTACAGATGACAATCTAACACTCTGCCTCAATTTGCACATGCAGTCCAAATCACACTCCAGATGATATAATGTCCCTGACGAATGAAATGTCAACACTGCCTACCCATCAAGTATTTAACAGCACAGCAAAGCACAACAAGAGGTGGACCAAATAAAGTGATCAGTGCATTAATGTAGTGCAATGTGTCACAATGAAAAGGCAGCAACTACTTCAAATGGGCCAAGCCAACTAATATGAGTCAACCTCAAGGCACCCAAGACCAGTTCATTGGCAGGATGGTACACAGTTGCTAACCATAAGGGGTCAGTGTTGTTTGGGACACATGCATGCTTGAATGAGATGACTGTCATCTACAATGTGACCATCACATCCACCTACATATATGTTCTTCCCCTACCCCTGTGCCTTAGGGGAAATGGGCATGCATTACATCATCACAACTGTCGAGGACCACCACAAAGTCATGTCCACTTGTACATGGATTTAGTGAGTGAAACACATGTGAGGAGGGCTGCCACCTAGGAATGAGGTATCCATAGATCATTCACATCTACATTCATGTGTCCAGTTGTGGACAACCAACAACACCTGATCTGCCAACACAATTCCCAAAACACCCACATTGATGACAGCACTAGTCTAGTCTTGACCTGCATGCATGCCTCTTCCATACCACATAAGTGTCACTTAAATGGAGTTAAACGTATGGGGCTAGATGCTGGGGGACAGTTATCCATACAGTACGACATCTACATTACACTACAGGGATACTCAATTTTGTGCAGAAAACTGATGCATCACTGTATTCTGAAAATTAGGTTATGACCCAGTGACAATGTTCTGACACTAGAGCACTTCCAAGTCACATGTGGGCCTACATGTGGCTACTAATCACCTTGTCTACATGCGGCTGCCTATTGCGCAGCACAAGACTCCCAAGATATGACTCTCTGCCTGTGAATGTCTAATCCATGCACAGAGCACTCTATCAACATCCAGTCAAGTAATATATCAGATCACGTGCCAGCTCATCATATCTTACAATGAGTGCAACACACAAGAGTCACTCACACAACAGCTGCAATCACTATACCGGGCAGACATTATCACACTTACTGGGTACGTCTGGGTTCTCAAATCGAGCCACTTCCCCAATAGTATAGGGGGCCACTCCACCTGTAGGACAGGGAAAGAAAATATATGCTCAATGTCTGATCACTGTACAAACGTGTGGACAACATATCACAGTGTGTAACATTTTATATGAGTGAGCTGCTGATTCTGCATGTAGACACCCCAACAGACATACCACTGCAAACTCACACTGACACTCCAGTGAGTGATGAACACACATCTGCACACATGCACTGGGCCTAACAATCATGTGGTGCTAAACTTGACTACAAACATTTGTGGCTAATCCATTTCAGATGGTACTCCATGTCATGATTTGATTTTGGGTGACAATTTCAATAGCACTTCCCTGGTGCACTGAAATACAAGTGACTCAGTTATTGTCACTTGTACAATATATAATGATATTTGGAAGTTTGTGCTGCTTTTGCTTAAAAAAGTACGCAAACACAGCACAGAAAAAAGCCAAAGTCAGGGCCCTTGTGTGTAGATATCTGCCCACATTATTTCTGCACTCTGGTATTGACACTCTGTGACCATAGACATGTTACATGCATCAAAAATCTCCAGCAGAGTAGATGTGTCACATTACACAGAAACAAAGTGGGAGTATAGGTGCTCTTTATTTTAAAGTGCTATAGTGCAATATTTACATAATCCAGGTCTGTGACCCACCATTAGTGTAAAGCATTCTATTGTGATGCCACACAAGTGCAAGATTGAGGGAAATGTCATTTGACATGCTGAGATGAAGTGTTGTTCAGTGCAGAGGAGTATGAATTACCACTTGAGTAGTGAGAGACAATTGTAGTCCATAGTGGTAAGGTTAACAGTGTGTCGGTGAAGAGTGCATGTCACCAACTGTAGCAACACTGGCATGTTGTCAAGCACAGGGCAAAGGAAAATCAGTGCCCATGTGTCATGGGCTCGTGCTACTGAGTACTCCTACGGGTGAAGATGATCTGTTCCACATCTTCATCCCTTGATGGTGGTGCTGGTGGGTTTGAAGAGGCAAAACACACTTCAGTGGTTGGAGAAGTGGACACCAAATTCCTGGCAGCTGCCATCTGTGGAACTACATATGGTATCACTGCAGAAAGGAGAAGCTGCTGATTATTGAGTATGGCAGCAACATCCCTGTGGTAGGTAGCCATGTCTGCCATGGGGGAGGCCAGTTCCCAGTTCATGGAGACCAGCTTGTTTTCATGCATGCAGCTGGAGGTTTGGGGGGGCAGGTGTTCTGGAAACCCCCTCACAGCAACGGTGAAGTCCCTCACACATTGTTGGACACCTTGCAGTAGGGATTGTGTGACTTGTGTGGCTGCTTATTGTTCTGCTGATATCATCATGCACATGTACATCCCTTCCAGGCTGGCTGCCATAGTTTGCATCCCCACCTCCTTGGCCAACTCCCGTTGTACTCCCACTACTGTCCTTTCAAACGTGATCCCTGTGCCATCAGAGTCCTCAGCTGTGTTTAAGCTGTCAGGTCGTACTTTTGGGGTGGTGGGTGTGTCCTCTGGGATGGCTGCTATGTGTATGCTTCTCCTTGCAACTGGAGGTGGTGTTTGGAGGGTTCCCTGGACATCTTGGAGGGTTTCCCGGCTGATGGTTGTCAGATGGTCATCCAGGTCATCAGAGTAGTCCAGGACAGACAGATCCACAGGAGAGCCATCGTCCTCTACAATGAGATATTGTACAATTAGTGTGTCTGCGTTGTGCCAGTTGTAATGTGACGTCACTAACTTCCTATTGGTGGTACATTGTTATCTTGGATCCCATGCATTGTTCCTGTCAATAATGTTTGCAGCCTCTCAGCCCTATGCCCCACATGCATGTCACATGTAGTGTGGGCAGTTGGGGAATTGTCTGTGCCACATCTTCTAGATGTGGATTCTGTCCAAATTGTGGCCTGCCACCTTCTTGTCCTTATCAACCCTCCCTCTGCTTTTATTAGCATGGTGAAGCCTTGCAATGATTGTTGGTATGCTGATGCCACATGCACCACACATAACAATATGGCCCTGTCCCAGTCGATCATTTTTCATATATACCTATGCGGTTCTGAGACCTAGCACCATACCATGTATTGCATTTTCATGAAACGATACAGGTGTCACCATTGGTGGTTTCTCATGTTGATGGCTGCGTATGTGTGCTACATTACATTATACTGATGGGCCTGGCAGAGCTCCATTTCCTCTTATGACTGCGGGTGTGTTTGCTTACCTACACACATATGTCCTCCCCCTCAATGCAGTTGTCTTAGCACTATGACATCTGAGATGTTGCATGGTGGCATTGCAGCTATTGTGACACAGGCACATGGGTAGACCCTGGAATGGGCAGCATGGGTATGAGATTACTGCTGTGTACATCATTAGGTATGTGACAGTGCCTGATGGTTATTGAGTCTATGGACATGAGCAGTTGACAGGAGTTGCACTTGGATAGGGATTGATGGGGATTGATCACGTAGTCATACTGAACCCTCATTTTCAGTGTGTTTGTGCCATGGGCACCTAACTGCCATTTCCTAATTGACTAGCACACCCAGTACAGATAGTAGTGGCAACTGTTGTCAATGGTAAATGCTGCTTGAGCCAAAGGCTCAGACATACCACTGCAAACTCACACTGACACTCCAGTGAGTGATGAACACACATCTGCACACATGCACTGGGCCTAACAATCATGTGGTGCTAAACTTGACTACAAACATTTGTGGCTAATCCATTTCAGATAGTACTCCATGTCATGTTTTGATTTTGGGTGACAATTTCAATAGCACTTCCCTGGTCCACCGCAATACAAGTGACTCAGGTATTGCCACTTGTACAATATACAATATTTGGAAGTTTGTGCTGCTTTTGCTTAAAAAATTACGCAAACACAGCACAGAAAAAAGCCAAAGTCAGGGCCCTTGTGTATAGATATCTGCCCACATTATTTCTGCACTCTGATATTGACACTCTGTGACCATAGACATGTTGCATGCATCAAAATCTCCAGCAGAGTAGATGTGTCACATTACACAGAAACAAAGTGGGAGTATAGGTGCTCTTTATTTTAAAGTGCTATAGTGCAATATTTACATAATCCAGGCCTGTGACCCCATTAGGGTAAAGCATTCTATTGTGATGCCACACAAGTGCAAGATTGAGGGAAATGTCATTTGACATGCTGAGATGAAGTGTTGTTCAGTGCAGAGGAGTATGAATTACCACTTGAGTAGTGAGAAACAATTGTAGTCCATAGTGGTAAGGTTAACAGTGTGTCGGTGAAGAGTGCATGTCACCAACTGTAGCAACACTGGCATGTTGTCAAGCATAGGGCAAAGGAAAATCAGTGCCCATGTGTCATGGGCTCGTGCTACTGAGTACTCCTACGGGTGAAGATGATCTGTTCCACATCTTCATCCCTTGATGGTGGTGCTGGTGGGTTTGAGGAGGCAAAACACACTTCAGTGGTTGGAGAAGTGGACACCAAATTCCTGGCAGCTGCCATCTGTGGAACTACATATGGCATCACTGCAGAAAAGAGAAGATGCTGATTATTGAGTATGGCAGCAACATCCCTGTGGTAGGTAGCCATGTCTGCTATGGGGGAGGACAGTTCCCAGTTCATGGAGACCAGCTTGTTTTCATGCATGCAGCTGCAGGTTTGGGGGGGGCAGGTGTTGTGGAAACCCCCTCACAGCAGTGGTGAAGTCCCTCACACATTTTTGGACACCTTGCAGTAGGGATTGTGTGACTTGTGTGGCTGCTTATTGTTCTGCTGATGTCATCATGCACATGTACATCCCTTCCAGGCTGGCTGCCATAGTTTGCATCCCCACCTCCTTGGCCAACTCCCGTTGTACTCCCACTACTGTCCTTTCAAAGGTGATCCCTGTGTCATCAGAGTCCTCAGCTGTGTTTAAGCTGTCAGGTCGTACTTTTGGGGTGGTGGGTGGGTCCTCTGGGATGGCTGCTATGTGTATGCTTCTCCTTGCAACTGGAGGTGGTGTTTGGAGGGTTCCCTGGACATCTTGGAGGGTTTCCCGGCTGATGGTTGTCAGATGGTCATCCAGGTCATCAGAGTAGTCCTGGACAGACAGATCCACAGGAGAGCCATCGTCCTCTACAATGAGATATTGTACAATTAGTGTGTCTGCGTTGTGCCAGTTGTAATGTGACGTCACTAACTTCCTATTGGTGGTACATTGTTATCTTGGATCCCATGCATTGTTCCTGTCAATAATGTTTGCAGCCTCTCAGCCCTATGCCCCACATGCATGTCACATGTAGTGAGGGCAGTTGGGGAATTGTCTGTGCCACATCTTCTAGATGTGGGTTCTGTCCAAATTGTGGCTTGCCACCTAACCCTCCCTCTGCTTTTATTAGCATGGTGAAGCCTAGCAATGATTGTTGGTATGTTGATGCCACATGCACCACACATAACAATATGGCCCTGTCCCAGTCGATCATTTTTCATATATACCTATGCGGTTCTGAGACCTAGCACCATACCATGTATTGCATTTTCATGAAACGATACAGGTGTCACCATTGGTGGTTTCTCATGTTGATGGCTGCGTATGTGTGCTACATTACATTACACTGATGGGCCTGGCAGAGTTCCATTTCCTCTTATGACTGCGGGTGTGTTTGCTTACCTACACACATATGTCGTCCCCCTCAATGCAGTTGTCTTAGCACTATGACACCTGAGATGTTGCATGGTGGCATTGCAGTTATTGTGACACAGTCACATGGGTAGACCCCGGAATGGGCAGCATGGGTATGAGATTACTGCTGTGTACATCATTATGTATGTGACAGTGCCTGATGGTTATTGAGTCTATGGACATGAGCAGTTGACAGGAGTTGCACTTGGATAGGGATTGATCACGTAGTCATACTGAACCCTCATTTTCAGTGTGTTTGTGCCATGGGCACCTAACTGCCATTTCCTAATTGACTAGCACACACAGCACAGGTAGTAGTGGCAACTGTTGTCAATGGTAAATGCTGCTTGAGCCAAAGGCCTGGAACTGGGCATTGTCGTCTAGTTTACATTCTGTGACAGCAGCCCAGTTTTACGTTCTACCTTACCCTCCTGGTCTGCTTCAGCATTTCCAGCAGCCTTGACATGGCGGTGTACCCCCATGCAAAGGTTGTAGGTGTTGTGTTGTGCTGCGCCCCTGGATGCCCCTGCACAGCCATGCACCTGGCATGGGCAGTGCAAGGAGTCCCGTGGCGTGCCCCTTTGTCCTTTCCACTGCCTGATTTGCAGGGCTGATATGCATTGTGTAGTAGGTATGTATCTCCCCCTTCTTGCACTTGACATTTAGGCATTTTTGTCCCCCCACGCAACTTACCCTGCAAATGTGTTGTTTCCTGGTAGTCTGCACTGTCCTGTCCTGCGATGCCAGTGATGGTTTCCTCCGGGATGATGGCTGCAACCATCTCCTCCATCTTGTCCAGGTCCTCTTGCAGTGCTGGGCTCCCACCTCTGCTCTGCAGTGCTGCCTTCCTGTTCCTTGCCATTTTCTCCTTTGTCCTGTGCTTGCTGTCATGCCAGTGTTTCTTGCACTCAGTGACAGTTCTCCTGACCTCTGCCACACTGTTAACCTTGTCCACAATCTGTTGCTAAAATTGCCTCTCTCCTCCCAATTGGCAATTTAGAGGTGATGAAGAGTTGATGCTGGTGCTCTGTCACCTCTCTCACCAGAATTTCATGCTCCTCTGCGCTGAAGAGACATTTCCTCTTCTTCTTGTCTCTCCCCTGGGTCTTGACTGTGTCCTCCTGGCTCGTTCCTGGATGTGTGGGGTCTCTGGGCTCTTTCCTGGCTTATGGGATCCATTTTGGGGCTCCTTAGCACTGTTTGTTCCATTTCCGTCTCTTTTTGACGCTATTGTGGTGAAAAATGCCCGTATCCGTTTTGCAATGTTTTTCCATGTCGCAAACCGGATTAGAGTAATTTTTCCTGCGTTAACGTCATTTTGCCTTACGACATGGCGCAATGGTTAGCATCAGGAAAAATGATTCTAACCTATTGTTAGCGCCACCCAGCATCAAAGTATAAATTTGATGCACGGGTGGCATTAAGAAATTACGCTAGCCAGTGCTAAAATTTGTGATGCAAAACTGCGTTTCCACAGTTTTGTGTCAAAATGTATAAATCTGGTCCTATGTGCCTGGATCAGACTATCTATCTAACTACAAGATTATCTTGGCAATGTAGTGATGTATTGCACCAGACCATACTCTTGATCCTCGCACCCGACCATGGATAAATTTGCATTGCGAGGGGCTAAACAACTACCTCTCATTTGTTAGTATTATGTGTCTTGATTTAAGTATGCTCCAAATATGAGAGTGATTTTGCATTGAGATAATATTTGCAAGCTTCTTTACATGGTGTTTAATTGATGTGTATAGAGAGATCACACCAATAGTAATCATGTAGTAATGTTGATTGTCAAGGGATCACAGTGATTTTTAAAAAAATAATCCATAGTGTCACGTTTGTATGACACCAGCCCCTGTTCGAACGGTGCAATGAGTGCAACACATATGCTTCCTCTTCCATATGCTCCTACAGCAGTCAAGGGGGACTGAAAAACAATTTAAAAAGGAGGAATGTGGGGTGGTTGCCCATCAGCAGTTTGCTGCTCACAGAGGCTTGACTATCTGTCGGTGTTATGCTCAGGCCGAAGGTTGTGGACAGAGGTAGACTGGGCGCAGACATATTGTAATAAGATCTTACTTTACGATTGTTGGAAATTGCCCTTTTTGCAGGATCATCCCTAAACATTTTGGCAGTCATTACAACATTGGCGGTAAAAGCCGCTTACCGCCGTGCAGAAGACCGCCAACACACCGCCGCGGCCGCGAAAATCCACCACAGATATTATGACCCACAGAACGGAATCCGCCAATATTCAGACACCCACACAAGTTCGCCACACCAAAGGTCAGTGTTAAACTGGCGATAACAAAACCTCCACCGTCACGCCAACAGAAATACGTCCACACTATCACAACCCACGAATCCACGTGGCGGTCTTTCAACCGCGGTATTCCATTGGCGGTACACACCGCCGCACTTAAAATAAACACACATTTACAAAACACTGCCACATTGGACAAATCGAAATACACACACCTGATACACATACACACACCACTCCCACACACCAAATACAATATAAAACACACACCCACATCACCCACAAACCCGTACGCCCACAATTACTGAGAGAAGGGCAGAGAGAGACACCACCATCAACAATACTGGCATCCACAGGCACACAACACTATCACCCACATAACTTCCACGCACCTCACAAACACCCCACTACATATTAGCACACTTATCACCCCACACACCACCCCACACATCACCCACACCACCCCATGGCACGGCAAAGACACCCCAGGTTCTCGGAGGAGGAGCTCAGGGTCGTGGTGGAGGAAATCGTCCGGGTAGAGCCACAGCTATTCGGATCACAGGTGCAGCACACCTCCATTGCAAGGAAGATGGAGCTATGGCGAAGAATAGTGAACAGGGTCAACGCAGTGGGACAGCACCCAAGAAATCGGGAGGACATCAGGGAGAGGTGGAATGACCTACGGGGGAAGGTGCGTTCCGTGGTCTCAAGACACCACCTTGCGGTTCAGCGGACTGGTAGCGGACCACCACCTCCTCCCCCACAACTAACAACATGGGAGGAGCAGGTCTTGGTGATTCTGCATCCTGAGGGCCTCGCAGGAGTAGGTGGAGGAATGGACTCTGATAAGTCAAATCTTAACTATTACATCCCCCACCCTACCTGCATGCCAGCACATACCCCCACCCTCACCCCATCACTCTAACTCCTCGCAAATGTCCCAACATCACAAACCACACATCCTAACACCAAACCCTGCATGCAACAACAAAGCATGGACACCCATCACTAAAGCATGTCCACTGCACATACCTATACACTCCCCTAAACCATGATCACACAAGGTCCCACACAGGAATGCAAGCACTGGAGTACAAGGTCACCCACCCATTGCACACAATGGCACACACAGATGTAATAAACATCCTTTTATAGCCCTGCAGGACCCCTACCCAACATCACCGGACAGGAGGGTCCAAACATGTCCACACCACCAACAGAAGAGGCCCACAGTGATGACAGCACCTCTGTCCAACTGGATCTAGATGACCAGCCCGGACCATCTGGGACCTCTGGACAGTCGGTTCCCCTGACACTGGCACAGGCCACCACAGACCTTTCCCCGTCTGGAAACACAAGCACAGCACCCACCCAGCGGGCCCATTTCTCCGTCCCCAGGACACGTCAATCAGCAGTGTATCCACCACTACAGGGAACCCAGGCTAACCCACCACCCCAACAACAACAGGGACCTGGGGGCAGTGGCAGTGGGCACACGTTCCAGGGGACAGAGGCCCAGGAATACAGGGGAACTGGGAGGGCTACTGTGCGACAGGGAGAGGACAGGCCAAGGGAAACCACTCTCCACGAGGCCCTCTCCAACATCATGGGAGCCTACCACCACTCCCAGGAGACGATGGCAACGACACTGGCCATGTTTCAGGAGACCCAGCGCCTGCAGGAGGAACAGTATTTGGGCTTCAGGGAGGAACTCAGAGCCATCAATTCCACCCTGGGCACCATCATAGGGGTGCTGAAGGAAGTACTCAACACCAGGAGGGACACTGTGGCACTACAAGGGGCCCCTGACACTAGCCTGGACGATGAACTGCCCACCACCTCTGCCGGCACTAGTGGACAGGAGGCACAGCTACAGGACCACCACACCAGCACCCCACCCCCTGCAGAGGGAGAACCACCTCGTAAACGGTCCCTGAGATCCAGGGCAAAGACAGAGAACGATGCCATGACCCCCGCCAAGAAATGAGACTACCCTGAATGTCATCCTCTGTCCCACTTTGTAACCCTGTCCATCCTTAAACTGCCCCAGCTCCACTTCCTATGCCCATTTAGGCAATGCACCTGTGAGACTAATAGACTGGACTCTGCCATGGACATTCCTCCGCCATCACCCCTCACCATTTTGCTACCCCCTCCAATATTGAGCACTAAAACAAACACCCTCAAAGCACAAAACAATCTGGAGTCAGTCTGTGATTTCGGAATAGTGGATTAGCAATTACAGTGTCAAAAAACTCTTTCATTTTTAATGTCAATATACCTATGTCACACAGCTGTAGTCCATGAGGAATCAAAGCAGATGTGGGACCCACATCTGTGAAATCGTAAGGGAAAGTGACAACTCAGTGACCATCCACTGGGTGAAAAGGACAGACAGTAGAGAGGTAGTAGTGTTAAAGTACATGTAGTAGGAAGGTTTGTATTCTTACCTGTGTTTCACTGGAAATATTGCTGGATCACTGAGTCCCTGTTGTCCATGTCTTCTTCTTCTGCTTCCTCGTCTTCACTGTCTACAGGCTCCACAGCTGCAACAACACCACCATCTGGACAATCCTCCTGCCGAAAAGGCACATGTCGTCGCAAAGCCAAGTTGTGAAGCATACAGCAGGCCACGATGATCTGGCACACCTTCTTTGGTGAGTAGAATAGGGATCCACCTGTCATATGGAGGCACCTGAACCTGGCCTTCAGGAGGCCGAAGGTCCGTTCGATCACCCTCCTAGTTCACCCATGGGCCTCATTGTAGCGTTCCTCTGCCCTTGTCCTGGGATTCCTCACTGGGGTCAGAAGCCATGACAGGTTGGGGTAACCAGAGTCACCTGCAAATGGCGAGGGACAACTATTAGACACACACTAACCTGTAGGGATATCCCCAGACCCAGACTACCATTCCCACTGTCTTGCTTCCAGGTGCTCTTCTAAAAGCCACACACTGTGCCTCTGGAGTTGACCCATCACATAAGGGATGCTGCTATTCTGCAGGATGTAGGCGTCATGCATTGAGCCAGGGAACTTGGCATTAACATGGGAGATGTACTGGTCTGCCAAACATACCATCTGTACATTCATGGAATGATAACTCTTCTGGTTTCTGTACACCTGTTCACTGCTGCGGGGGGTACAAAAGCCACATGTGTCCCATCAATGGCACCTATGATGTTGGGGATATGTCCCAGGACATAGAAATCACCTTTCACTGTAGGCAAATCCTCCACCTGAGGGAAAACGATGTAGCTCCGCATGTGTTTCAGCAGGGCAGACAACACTCTGGACAACATGTTGGAAAGCATAGGCTGGGACATCCCTGATGCTATGGCCACAGTTGTTTGAAATGACCCACTTACAAGGAAATGGAGCATTGACAGCACCTGCACTTGAGGGGGGATTCCTGTGGGATGGCGGATAGCTGACATCAGGTCTGGATCCAGCTGGGTGCACAGTCCCTGGTTTGTGGCACGGTCAAGCCTGTAGGTGATGATCACATGTCTTTCCTCCATTGTCGACAGGTCCACCAATGGTCGGTACACCGGAGGATGCTGCCATCTCCTCACATGTCCCAGCGCACGGTGCCTATGAAGGACAACAGCGAGCACAGATTCAACCAACTCAGAGGTACGTACCCAGAGCTTACACAGAACACAAATCATAATCCAAAAAGTGGTCTGTATATGTGTTGAGTCTAGGCCTAGGTATGTGTGACGCAGTTAAAAATGAAGCCATGTGGGCCCCTGAAATGGCGGCTGCCTGACCTCTAAAGTGGGTCAATGGGATGTGAGTTGTACACCGTCACAGTAGGTGGTCGAAGACCGCGGCGCAATGCTGCTTTGGTTAACATTGGACCCTATGGGTCCCAGGAGCCAATGACGATGTATGCCGGCGGTGACGTTACGCACCGCCGCAGACGTGACAGCCATTTTCTATCTGTTCAATCACTCGATACCTGATCTTCGTCAGGAGAGGACCTACACTGCAAGTGCTGCTGTGACCTCGGTCTGGAAGAGACAATGGCTCGAGTGTCTGGGGAAAGGGCCCCTCCTTCACATCGGATGAGTTGGAGAAACTCGTGGATGGGGTCCTCCCCCAGTACACGCTACTCTACGGTCCTCCAGACAAACAGGTAAGTGCACTGGGAGCATGCTGTATGGGCTATGCCTGTGTGGAGTGGGGTGGATGTTAGAAGGGGGGGGATTGCGGCGTGCATGAAACGACGGTGAGTGCATGTGTCACATGGCAAGGGTAGGGATGGGGGCCAATGACTGTGATGGTGCAGTTCGTAATAAGTTTCTCTTCCCCCTGTACAATTCATGTAGGTCAGCGCCCGCCAGAAAAAAGATATTTGGCATGACATCGCCAAGGACGTCCGGACCCTGGGGGTCTACCACAAACGGAGCACCCACTGCCGGAAAAGATGGGAGGACATTCACCGCTGGAGAAAGAAGACGGCGGAGGCTCAGCTGGGGATGGCCTCCCAACCTAGGAGGGATGCTCGTCGCACCATGACCCCCCTGATACTCAGGATCCTGGCGGTGGCGTACCCCGAGTTGGATGGGCGCTTGAGAGCATCACAGCAGCCACAAGGGGGTGAGTACACTCTCATCCTGCTGATTTTGCGCGCAGTGGAGGTGTCTGGGTGGGGGAGGTGGGCTGTGGGTTTCCCTAGGCCAGGGCGAGTTCCGTAGGTGAGGTCCCTCAGTAAGGCAGGCCATGTGGCACCCCACCTCTGTAGAGTGCCAAGTACACCTAGTCATGCCCATGTGTCATCCATGTGTGCAGATGTCGTCCATAGACTAGTAGGCCATTTCCCAGGAATTTAACAGTGGAGCCCAAGAGCGCAGCGTAGTGCAGGGGGCTTCTGTGTCTGTCATGTCCGCCAACGGTAGCGGTGATGCATGCACTCAACATGTCTTTCTTCTGTCGTCCCCCCCTTTTTGTGATCTCCCTGTTCTTGTGTGCATTAGCATCATCAGGCGGAGGAGCAGTGGCACCGGAGCACGAGGGGGCTGCATCCCACATGGCCATGGAGGGCCACACTACGGACTCGGACTTCACCAGTGGGACGGAGGGTGAGGGGAGCTCCATGGCGGGGACAGGAGCTGAGACCAGCGACACGGACTCGTCCTCTGATGGGAGTTCCCTTGTGGTGGCGGTAACATCTGTGCCCCCCCATCTACAGGTACAGCCGCCACCCCCCCTACCAGCACCGCCTTCCCAGCAGCCCCTCAGCCTTTGCCCCGTGCCCACTCACCCTGGAGGGTGGACATCACCTTTGCCCCAGGCACCTCAAGCCCTGCCCCAGTCACCCCTGCTGCCCTCAGTGAGGAGGCCATTGACCTCCTCAGGTCCCTCACTGTTGGGCAGTCTACCATTTTGAATGCCATCCAGGGTGTAGAAAGGCAATTGCAACAACCAAATGCATTCCTGGAGGGCATTCATTCTGGTCAGATGGCCCTTCAGCGAGCTTTTCAGACTCTGGCCTCAGCACTGATGACAGCCATTGTCCCTGTCTCTAGCCTCCCCCCTACAACTTCCTCCACCCAGACCCAATCCCCTGTACCCCAGCCTATCCCAAGCACACCTACAGACCAGCCTGCACACACGTCAACACACAAGGGAAGCTCAGGCAAACATAAGCACCACACATCCCAGAGGCACTCACGCAAGCATCAGACACATGCAGACACACCAACATCCACTGCCTCCACATTTTCCCCTTCCTCCTCGTCTCCCTCCTCCCTCCCAGTTTTGTCTACACTCACACCTGCATGCACTACATCTACAGCCACTACTGCCATCACCAGCACACACACCACGACACCCCGCTCACGTGCAGTCACCACCCCCACTACCATTCACATGTCCCCTGTGTCCTCTCCCAGTGTGTCTGTGACGCCACCTACCAAGTTACACAAATGCAGGCACACACCCACCCAACAGCCATCCACCTCACGACAGCCTCCAGCGCATGCACGTTCACCCAAAGTCAGCAAACGAACACCTCCTACAACCACAACCTTTTCCTCCACTCCCAAACCCCCTCCAGCTACCCGTCACAGTGTCTCCAAAAAACTTGTCCTGTCCAACCTTGACCTCTTTCCCACACCTCCCACACCCCGTCCGTCTCCTAGGTCCTGAACTAGCACCTCAGCCACAACATCTCTGGGACCAGTGGTGCCTGTAGTCACCGGAATGTGGAGTGCACCGGCCACCAGGGCAGCCAGTGTGGCACGGAGCCACAGCACAGACAGTCCCCCACCAGTCAAGCACCAAAAGTTGGGCAGTGCCTGGCGGGAGAGGGGGAAGACTCCAGCCACCAAAGCCGGTCCCAGAGGTCCCGGTGGGAGTGTGGAGTCAGCTGTGACACCTTCCAAGGTGGGGAAGGGCCACAAGAAACCAGGAAAGTCTGGGAAGAGCAGCACGGCGGAGGAGACCGCCATCATCCCTGCTGCCCAAGAGGCCACCGCCATCATCCCCGCTGCCCAGGAGGCCACCGCCATCATCCCCGCTGCCCAGAAGGCCACCACCATCATCCCCGCTGGGCCAGAGAGTATCGCCAGCACAAGCCCCGCTGGGCTAGAGAGGACCGCCAGCACAAGCCACGCTGGGCTACAGAGGACCGCCAGCACAAGCCCCGCTTGGCTAGAGAGGACACCCAGCACAAGCCCCGCTGGGACAGAGAGGACCGCCACCACAAGCCCCGCTGGGAAAGAGAGGACCGCCAGCACGAGCCCCGCTGGGCTAGAGAGGACTGCCAGCACAAGCCCTGCTGGGACAGAGAGGACCGCCAGCAGCTGAGTCACTGCAAACGAGCCCGCCACCTCAAGCACCGCTGAACAGGGCACCGCCACCTCAAGCACCGTTGAACAGGGCACCGCCACCTTAAGCACCGCTGAATAGGGCACCGCCGCCTCAAGCACTGCTGAACAGGGCAGCGCCGCCTCATGCACCGCTGAACAGGGTACCGCCGCCTCAAGCACCGCTGGCCCATGAGCGCCAAGGGCACTGACACTACTGAGTCCGTCACCAGCAGGATGAAGCACTCTGGGCACAAGTCCCCCTCCAGAACCAGTGGAGAGTTACATCCACTACCTCTGTCCTTAACAGGATGAAGCACTCTGAGCCCAATGCCCCCTCCAGAACCAGTGGAGAGATATATCCACTACCTCTGTCCTTAGAAGGATGAAGCACTCTGGGCACAATGCCCCCTCCAGAACCAGTGGAGAGATACATCCACTACCTCTGTCCTTAGCAGGATGAAGCACTCTGGGCACAGAGCCTCCTCCAGAACCAGTGGAGAGATACAACACTACCTCTGTCCTTAGCAGGATGAAGCACTCTGAGCACAGAGCCCCCTCCAGAACCAGTGGAGAAAGGCATCCACTTGAGAGACTGTGGCTTTGCACTCCCCAGGATTGAACAGTGGGCAACCCACCCACTGTAGAGACTTGAGAGACTGTGGCTTTGCACTCTCCAGGATGGAACAGTGGGCAACCCACCCACTGTATAGATTTGAGAGACTGTGGCTTTGCACTCCCCAGGATTGAACAGTGGGCAACCCACCCACTGGATAGACTTGAGAGACTGTGGCTTTGCACTCCCCAGGGTTGAACAGTGGGCAACCCACCCACTGTAGAGACTTGAGAGACTGTGGCTTTGCACTTCCCAGGATTGAACAGTGGGCAGCCCACCCACTGTAGAGATGGGCATGTGGCCCTCTCATGGATTTGGCGTTGTACACTCAACTGGCTGAGGTGCCCCCCCTTTTCCTCCCCCTGAGGTGCCTGTTTTCTTGCTCTCTGATGCCCCTGCAGTGTTCTCTCCATCATGGTTGGGGATCTTGTGTGGGCCTCGCCCATACCGTGTGGGCCCAGTGTTCCACAGACTTAATTGGAGCACTTCCAGGACTACTAAGCTTGGTGTATATTTTGTTTATGGTGTATATATATATTTTTGCGTACTAGATTTTAATATATTACAATGGTTACACTCATTTTCTTTTGTCTTTGCATTCTTCCGGGGAGTTGGGGGGGTGTAACTATCATGTATAAATATGTATTAGTGTGTGTGTTGTAGTGGGTGAGGGTGGGGGTGGGGGTGTTGCGTTTGTGTGTCGCTGTTTTTCCCTCCCCCCTCCCCTGTGTCGTAGGTGCAGTACTCACCGTGGTCTTTGCCGCCGGCGTTCGTGCTCCTGGTAGAGGAGCTGGAAGACTATCGCAGGGAGAATTTGGAGTTCCGGCTCCATGGTGTCCTGGTTCCTCGTGGGGTGTGTAGAGGTGAGCGTTTTCCCTTCGGAATCCTGTTTCCGCCGTGTTTTTATCCGCGGTGAATCCGCCCCGGAAAAGGTGGCAGATTGGTAGGTTGTGATACTGTGGGCAGTACTTTGTCCTCCGCCTGTCTGTTGGCGGTGACCGCCGCGCTGTTTGTTTGTACCGGCGTGGCGGTCGGAGTGTTAAAGTGGCTGTCTTTGTTGGCGGTTTCCGCCACGGTCGTAATTGCTAATTTTTTTACCGCCGGCCTGTTGGCGGTCTTACCGCCGCGTTAACACCGACCACCAGGGTTGTAATGACCACCTTTGTCTTCTTCCTCCTATTTTTTCTGAGGAGTTTTTTTTTGCTTTAGCACTCTGGGTGCTTTACCACTCCTAACCAGTGCTAAAGTGCATATAAGTGCATATGTATTGTGTTGTATGTAATTTTATTGGTGATTGGTTTGACTCAGATTGGCCTATTTGATTTACTATTAAGTCCCTAGTATAGTGCACTAGAGGTGCACAGGGCCTGTAAATCATATGCTACTAGTGGGCCTTCAGATGAGTGGCCCTGTAAACATGGCTCACACCTGCCACTGCAGTGTCTGTGTGTGCAGTTTTAACCTGCCAATTCGCTTTGGCAAGTGTACCAACTTGGCAGGCCTAAACCTTCCCTTTTTCTACATGTCAGGCACCCCTAAGGGAAGCCCTAGGTAGCCCCATGGGCAGGGTACAGTGTATGTTAAAGGTGGGACATATACTGGTGTGTTATCCATGTCCTAACAGTGAAAATTCTGCTTCCACTGTTGAAAGGCCTATCTCTCTCATAGGTTAACTTAGGGGCTGCCTTTAAATATTATTAAAGTGTCAATTCCCTAAGAGAGCAGATAGAAATATGGAGTTTGGGGGACTCTGCCAACGCACAATTTAAAAATACATATTTTTAGTGAAGTTGTTTTTTAGATTGTTAGTTTGAAAATGCTACTTTTAGAAAGTAGGCATTTTTTTTGCGTAAACCATTCTGTGACTCTGCCTGTTTGTGGGCTCTCTGTCTAGGTCAGTTTGGCAGTTGGGCTGTTTGTGAATCCCCTCTAGACAGTGAGACAAAGGGAGCAGGGGTGTAGCCTGCATATCTTAATGAGCCATATGAGCTAGAGTGGAGGGAGGAGTGGTCACTTACACCTAAATCGGCTGTGCCTGCTCTCTCACAATGCAGTCTCCAACCCCCTGGTGTGTGTCTGGGGCCAGGCCTGGGCAAGGCAGGATCTTGTGAACAACAGACACTTTCCTTTGAAGTTTGCCTACCTCAAAGGCAGAAAGGGGTATAAGTAGTGGACCAAAACCCAGGTCTTTAGATTACTTCAAGATCACTTCTGGAACCAAGTGGAGCCTCTGCCAAGGAGAAGAGCTGAAGAGCTGAGGAGAAGTGCTGCCCCTGCCCGTGACTGTGCTTTGTTGGGCTATCCTGCAGTTGGTGCTTCTGCCTGTGAAAGGGGATAAAGACTAGACTTTGTTGTGCCTTCCTGCTTGAGAAGAATCATCAAGGGCTTGAACTGAGCTTGCCTCCTGTTTTGAAGTCTCAGGGCTATCAAAGACATCATCAAGTGAAGTTGGTATAACAAAAGCTTAAAATCCGCGCACAGAACGCCGTACGGGGAAGTTTTCGATGCACCATCTGCAATGTGGCTGATAATCAATGCGCTGTTGGCTTCGCAGCTAAAATCAATGCTCCACCTTCATCGTGGCTGGGAGATCGACTCATCATGGCTGGAGAAACGATGCACAACACCCACTTGCTGCTGCTAATAATGATGCAAACCCCATGCAGCGTGGTTTTCTAACACCGTGCAACAGGATTTTCCACGCATTGTCCCTGGGTGTCAAAGTCAACCCGTCTGTGGGAGGAATCGAGGTGCCACATCCGGAAATCAACACATCGCTCTCTTGTGAGGGGAAAAACACTACGCATCACCGACCTGAAGAAACAATGCATGACTTCCCTTGCGAGGAAGGAATCAACACTTCGCTGCCTTCGCCAACGCACGCTCGCCCGTGTGGCTTTATTTTTTACGCTATCCAGGCATCGTTTCCATTGCTTTCTATGGAGTAAGACTCTTAGGCCCTCATTCTGACCTTGGCGGGCGGCGGAGGCCGCCCGCCAAAGTCCCGCCGTCAGATTACCGTTCCGCGGTCGAAAGACCGCGGCGGTAATTCTGACTTTCCCGCTGGGCTGGCGGGCAGTCGCCTTCAGACCGCCCGCCAGCCCAGCGGGAAAGAGGCTTCCACGATGAAGCCGGCTCGGAATCGAGCCGGCGGAGTGGAAGCTGTGCGACGGGTGCAGTTGCACCCGTCGCGTATTTCACTGTCTGCGCAGCAGACAGTGAAATACTTGTAGGGGCCCTCTTACGGGGGCCCCTGCAATGCCCATGCCAGTGGCATGGGCACTGCAGGGGCCCCCAGGGGCCCCGCGACCCCCCCTACCGCCATCCGGATCCCGGCGGTCCGACCGCCGGGATCTGGATGGCGGTAGGGGGGGTCGGAATCCCCACGGCGGTGCAGCAAGCTGCGCCGCCGCGGAGGATTCAATGGGGCGGCGGTACACTGGCGGGACCCCGCCAGTGGTGCCGGTCCGACCGCGGCTTCACCGCCGCGGTCGGAATCCCCATTGGAGCACCGCCGGCCTGTCGGCGGTGCTCCCGCGGTCCTCTGCCCTGGCGGTCAAAGACCGCCAGGGTCAGAATGACCACCTTATTCTTTTGACAATTCATATTTTAGCTTGTGCATGTTGGCTTTTTGTTGCTGTGGTCTTGTTTGATTTAGATAAATATTGCCTATTTTTATAAGCTGGTGTGGTCTCCATTTTGTAGTGTTTCACTCTATTACTGTGTGTGTTGGTACAAAGACATTACACATTGCTTCAGAGTTAAGCTTGCCTACTCGTGCCAAGCTACCAAGGGGGTAAGTGGGAGTTAACCAGGTGTGTTTCTCCTTTGCCCTGACTAGAGTGAGGGCACTTGCTTTGACAGGGTAACCTGAATGCCAACTAAAGACCCCATTTCTAACAACAATAAAAAAATACAGAAATTCATTCAAAAAAACAAATGTTAAAATGGAATTATATGTAAGTAACATAGTAAAATATTAACTCACTTTAAAAAAACTTTAGAAAGTCACTGCAAAATGCAAAAGTTAAAGTGGGCTTATACATGTGTCTTCTAATAGAAAAACAACCATTTAAAACAAAAGCCACCAAATTCACTTTTTTGTATACTTCAATATGATGTGACTAAGAACAACTGGTGTGTCCAGACATGGGTCCTGTGTTCACTGTGTCAATGGAATGAAGTCACACTTGACTGATGAGTCACAATCTCCCAATGAGTGTTAAACTGTTCTTGGGTTGCTTGTGTTCTGGTTCAGGGAGGACCTGACGTGGCCGTTCAGACTGTATTGTTCGTATTAGAACAGGGTCATTAATAATTTGCCAATGCCAGCTCTCCAAGTTTTTGACAAAAATTGAACAATAGAAATAGGTAATTAATTAGAAGAAATGCTGGGGTCTACACGCTCTTAAAAAAGGAAGACACTAGACTGTAGCATTTCTTGTAATTATCAACCTATTTCTCTTCTGTTTTTTGCAAAAATCTTTGAGCACTGGATAAAAACATAGCTAGCTTCTACAGTGAGGGAAATGGTGCATTTAATGAGCAACAATCTGGATTAAGATCCTGCCTCAACACTGAAACCGCTCATACGATGGTCACCAATACCATCAGTATGATCTTGGATGGAGGAAGTTCAGAGGCACTCATCCTCCTTGGTTTGTCTGCCACCTTCAATATGGTTTCTCATGCTATTTTAATGAAACAGTTATTTGTATTTGCCCTGAGAGATGTCACTCAGATTGTTTGGCTTTTTTCTAGAAAATAGAACTCAGGCAGACCAAATGGCAACTTTTCACTCAGATAATAATGATATTGCCTGTGGTGTTCCTCAGGGATCTGTTCTCAGCCCCACTCTTTTAAACATATATATTTTTACCCTTGCAGATTTGACTGCTTCTTTTGGCTTTCAATTTTAATTGCTATGCTAATGATACCCAAATAATCATCCACATGGAGAGCAATGCTTCCCAACTTCAGAAGAATTTCAAAGGCTGTTTGTTTGAGTTAGTTAGCTGGATGAATGCCAATTCTGCTTGGCTAAGTGCAGATAATACTGAGGTTTTGATATTGGGTTGGCACTCAATCTGGTCCTCTATGTGGTGGTCCCGATTGTTAGGATAATGTCTGGAACTGTCATTCATTGCCCATAATATGGGTGCATTAGTTGATAGCAAACTCTCATTTGAGAATCAGATTAATAAATGAATGCCTATGTGCTTTCTGCTAATAAAACAACAAATGAACACTCTCCTTTTCATTCCTCAACATTCTAAACAGTTGCTGGTGCAAGCCGTGAGTTTAGGCAGACTGGACAATTGCCATACTTTCTACATTAGACTTCCGGATTACCTTCTAAAGAGGTTACAACTTATGCAGAATGAGGCAGCTAAATTGATTTTTGGGTGGGGTAAGTCTGACATCATCTCATCTTGACCTGGCCAGTTACACTGGCTCTGTGTTCATATGAGGTGCCCCTTCAGAGCCCTTTATATGGTTCAATCAATCAATCAGTCCTTTACTTAGACGCATAAAGCTTCCATAAAAGGGTATGAAACATGAGAAAAAAATATGAGAAAATATATATATATAAGTATAAATATTATAATCAATACATCGTTGCAGCACATACGTCATACATACATAATCAAAGTGTATAATGTTTCAAGGGAAAACAGATGATTTAAAACATAAAATAAAACAATATTTACTATTTGCCACTATTGGAGGTAATACAAAAATATTCTACATTGCTGTATGTTGTATTTCTTGATTAATGGGATTAAATATTGTCTAGTATAATTCAGACAATACTGATGCTTTAAAATTCATTAATGGGAAACATAAGGAATCCACAAAAGTACCAGCCCTTAAATGAAGCAAAAGGGATATTTCCAGCATCCCTACGAAATGATAAAATAATCCTCCAGGGCTTGTGAAGGCATCAATCATAGGTAGGCTAAAACAGGTGTGTTCTTACTTTCCATGGATAACCTATGAGCATGTGCACAATTTATCAGCTAGTGTCTCAGTACCCTTTTATCCATCCCACAAGAAGTACTACGATCATCAAAAAGTTGAGACTTACCAAGGTCATAAAACGTTTCCATGACATTGGCAAGCCAAGGGATGCTGAGACCATTAATGCATAATCGGGAATCCTTAATAATAAGTTGATTCAGAGCCATTTCTTCATTCAGTCAAATTGAAATCCAGAGAGAAATAGGCCTGGTTTTAGTACATTCCTCTATGCAACTAAGTCTGAGCTCCTTAGGACATATATACTAAGAGGAAGTCAGAGGGACAGACAGAATATTTCTTCAAAATCAATTTTCTTCCAGTGGAATAGTGGCACTGTTTGCAATACCCCAAATGTCAGCACCAGAGGTTGAAACCGGGATACATTGGGTTTTTTTAATTTGTAGGAGGATAGGCAAGAAGTTCCCTCCTGGTAAATTGTAATGTTAAAAAGGGACCCTACTGCTCCTGAAACATTAGACTTCTTCACGCTATATTGGGCACCCAAGAACCCAATGGATCAAATGGGATCCCCAGAAAGGGAAAGCTCTTGGTTCTTCCCAATAGCTTATAACGGACTACCATTGCAGAAACATTGATTCTTTTAGGGCCACATGCCATGATATATGGTTTTGTAACATTAGTACAAAGTTCTAAGTTGGCAATGAATTTTGAAAGCGGTAAATAATAAATGCTATGTAATAGGACTACAGGCCAATAAGGCCACATTTTATTAGTAAAGCAGAGTTTAAACTGGTGCTCCATCAATGCTAGTAATATCTGAGCAAACTTCAGTTAGATAAGGGTTTAATGTATTAATGTACAATATAAATAACAGGGGTGCTAACATGCAAACTTTTCGTACACTGCAGGAAATTTGAAATTTGCTGGTTTGCTCTGTTTGCCACATATTTAATTCCTACATTTATATTCTTATTAAGTGCTGCTAAAAAGTATACAAATGATTCGTCCAACCCCACATCCAAAAGAAAGATCCATAGCCGGGACCGATTGACACAATCAAACTCTGTGGACTGATCCACAAATGTGAGACATCCCTTGGCAATGGTGTACCTCCCAATCATTCAATTTAAATTTAGACATTGCTCTATTGTCCTCACTAATTCCCCAAAGCCATATTGACATCAATGTAAGATGGGATTCTCGACAGGACATTTGCAAATTCTGTTATAAATGCCCCTCCCAAAGATTTTAACAGAGGAGACAATAATTGAGACATGGAGGTAACAACTAGGGTCAGAGCGATTGTCTTTCTTAAATATTTGAATAATTGATGAGGTGCACGAGGCAAGAAAAGTTAGATAAATTGTTTAAAAAACGTTTGTCAATAATGTCACCCAAAGGTCAAGATTACATTTAACCATGCCTACTGGGATGCCATCTAGACCTGGTACCTTCCCATTATTGTTCTGCTGGATATATTCCACAGCCTCGTGTATTGAGAATGTCAGGCACAAATGGATGCTGCAAGGAAGTCAGCTCATGATTGATGGATTTAGGAGTGTGCATTCTAGACAAATGGACCACCCATGTTGAATTGGGTATATACTTGCTAATAGAGGACACAGGACAGATTATGGTACATACAAAGCCACTGTTGCTTAAAAGGTCTTTAAATTTTATTTTTGGTCACAGCTGCATAAACTAGCTTCTCCAAGTGCTGGGTTATGACTTCAATATGTCTTCTATTAATGTCTGCTTTATACATTTTGCACTGAGCACATATTTCAATGGGATCTCTCAGGTTAGCATTAAGAGCTGTACCCAGTTGTCCATTGACTACAGCACAAACCTTGTTAAACTATCTGGGTGTAACACAATTTTTTCATGATGGGTTTGTAAACAGAAATGTTAATATAATGATAGAGGGCAGCAAACAAACAAACAAATAACCAAGTCATTTCTTCCTGCTGTCTCCAAACCTCTCAAATACATATTTCTATTGCATTTGATTAATGATTCAAGACATTGAATAGGTTTCTCTTTTTATGAACACATTTTTTTTGTTTTTTTGTAATGAAAGGGAGACACAAGAAAATATACACCATTTATCCAGGATTGAACTAGCAACACACAGGCAACTGCAATTCCAGGTACAATAACCAAACACAATTAAAACCCACTATTACTGAAACATCAAACACCCTACACCCAGGGATGTTCATGGTAGGAGACCTAACCGTTTCCTCCATACCTTTGCTTATTTGCGAAGGCATCCACTTGACTCAAAAACCGTTTTTTTCCTGTCTCGCACACCAGTTGACCCCTGCCTCCATTTCGAGATGGATGGTGTGTTTGACAAGTTCCAGTTAGCTTCAATGTCTCGTTTCACGACCATCAAGGCAGTCCCCACGAAAGTATGTTCATCACATGAACCATCCACTTCCTCCATTAACCGCAGTAAGACCATCATTGGAGGCACCTGTTGCCCTCACCTCATCACTGCATTAAGCTCATGAAATATGGTCTTCTAGTATTGTGCAATGCGGTGCCATCTCCAAATCATGTGAAAGAAGTCCACAGAATCCTCTGAGCACCTAGGGCAACAGGAGTTGAGATGGAGTTGCGCTTGATGTTGTCTGGTAAGAGAGAGCTATGACCCATACAAAAAGTACAACTGTATGAACCTCAACCTGGACGACATAGTTGTTAGTCTTGGTACCATTAGGTGAATCTTGCCAATCTACTTCCTCAAGGGGGCCCAGCCATCATTCCCACCGATCTCTGAGATGATTTAAGTCACCTGGAGCATGGTTAATTAACATTTTATTAATTTGGGACACACCTCCCTCCTCAGAACCCCCATGAGCAACATGGCCTCTAGTAGACTATACTCTGGCAGAGTGTCAGTATGAGATACGTGTACATTGAGAGCGTGACGAAATGAGCACAGGAGATTTGATATACGGTTTGTAAATCCTGAAAGGATCGCATGAACATCCCTTTCCACACATCCCTCATCTGAGATATGCCCAACAAATCTCATTTCCCGAGCCCTTGTAAAGCTGCTGATTCTTTCAACCAGGTACCCGGCCACAGGGGTTCTGCTGGGCGATAGTGTTTTCCCAATGTCTATCACGTAGGGCCACTCACCAGGCAAGAAAAAGCACTCTGGTCACTGGTTCCAGGTTGTTGGGGAGTGGGGAGCCATGGAGAAGTTCTTACATTTTTGAGAAGTTAAGTGAAGTCAGTTGAAGATGGTATGCCAGGTCGGCCTAACCCCCATTAAACAAGTCATGGATAACCAAGAGTTATGTCACTAAATAGTAGTGGAAAGGGTTGGCCATACCCATCCCCCATCATATGTCCCTCTCTGGCAGTGTTGCACTGCAGGTCAGTGTTCAGTTCTGCACCACAGAAATGAAGCTGCCACTCTATCCAGTGCCCGGAACCAGGAGCATGGGATTGGGAATGGAAAATTTTGGAGTACATATAAAAACCGAGGCAAAATCATCATTTTGTGCAATGCCACTTGGCCCAAAACATTTAGTAGCAAAGCTTGCCATCTCACTAGGTCTGCGTTAGCCTGAGACATTAGTGGTACAAGATTCAGGGACTATGCCAGTTCTGGGAGGAGGGCCACCCAGATACCTAAATATTTGATTTACAACCGGCGGATAGGCACTGTGTCCTGCCAGGGATAGCAATCTCAGGATGGCCCCAATGGCACCAGCACCGACTTGGCTGGATTCGTCCGGAGCCCTGACACCTCCTCAAAGCAACGCAGAAGGTGAAGACTCCATGGACCGGTGTCTATGGGGTCCGCCATGTGGCGGAGGACATCATCAAAACACAGAGCTATACGATCTTCGTATGCTTTGTCCTAGTTCCACAATCGTCATATTGGATCTATTCTTATCAGTTGTGTCAGAGGCTCAATGGCCAGGGCAAAAAGAACAGGGGATAAGGGTCAGCCCTAATGCGTCCCCAGAGGAATAGGAAAAGTAGGGGATACGATACAATTAATCTGGACCCGGGCCACTGGATTGATGTATAGATTGTGAACCAGCCAACGGAATCAGGCCCCCATGCCAGCACGAAGAAGCACAAGTTGTAGATATCTCCAGTCCACTGTATCAAAGGCTTTCTCAAAGTTGACAAAGAGAAGCACCAGATCAGAAGGCAAGCAGTGGCACCATGCTAGTGAGACATTGAGATGACGTACATAATGTTGTGTGCTCAGATTAGTCATAAATCCACTCTGGTCGGGGTGGATTATCAATGGTATTTCCCTCTTGATGTAGGTTGCTAGAATCTTGACATACATTTTTATTTTACTAGAATTCAAGAGATTGGCCTGTTGTCAGCACAGGACCATGATGGCGGGTGAGTTTTGGGAAGCACCACAATGGTGGCCATATCTTTTCCCTCTGGGAAGAAACCTAGCTGATCAACTTCATTTTATAAGGCCTTGAGTTGAGGCTTTAGACCGCCCTGAAACACTTTATAATATTCTGATGGGAACCCATCTGGTTCTAGAGTCTTCCCAGCTGCCATTGAGGAAATTGCTTCACTCACTTCCTCGCTAGTTATGGGTTTATTTAGAATGTCTGCATCTGCCTTTGATAATGCGTGGAGTGGAATATCCATAAGAAATTGAAGGGCATGATCTGGATTAAGCGTCGGGGACCCCTCATATAGCACACTATAATAGGAGGCTAATGTACCTGCCACGCCTTGCATCTTGGTGACCGTTTCACCGTGTGTATTAATGATTTCGGGGATGATTCTAGATGATTTGTGGTATGAGACCAACCAGTAAAGTAGTTTCCCATTTTTGTCTCCCCACCCATATACCTGGGCAGTGGACGCATGCCAAAGATAGTTAGCTGCTTCACGTATTTCTTCCTGTATAAGCAAAAGCTGCTGGATTACATCTTCTGTCAGTCTGTTTGGCTTCCAGCCGGAGGGCAAAGGCCTCTAGCTGGGTGATGTGCAGCAGCTGTGCCCTTTCTCGAGATCTGAACAGTCTTCTGGCCATACCCTGCATGACTGCCTTGCCCGCCTCCCAGAAGTTACCCATCAATGAAACTGAGTCCTTGTTAAGATCAAAGTAATTCTGAATTACTTTCTGCCCTTGTTGGGTGCAGGATTTGTTTTGTAGGTACCATGCATTTAGCTGCCACATCAGGCAGATCAGCGCTTGTGCAGATCTGAACATGAACCAACGTCTTGCATGGACTGAGATGCCCCTCGAGGGACTCTCGATGTGGGTGAAGTGGTGACAATCCACTGCTGGTGGGAAAATGAGGTCTAGCCCTGATTTTGTATGGTGCGCTGCTGATGTATGAGTAAACTGGCAGTGCCTTTGGTGCCAAATTCTCCATGCATGGCATAGCCCCAGGGACACCTGCCAATATGATAGGCTGGAGGCCGCTGTCTGCCTATGAATTGAAGGAGGGCCCGAGAAGTCCTGCAGAGAGTCAAGGACTGCATTAAAGTCCCCACCAAGGAGTGTGATCTCTTGGGGTAAGTCTAAGAGTAGTTTGTTGAGATCATTTAAAACTGTACACAGGGCCTCTGAAGGGCATACACACTAACAATGTTGATGGTAAGGCCCTCAACACACCCAGTTAGGACCAACAACTGCTCTTGTTTGTCTTGCTGTGCATGACTGGCTGCCATGGAAAAGGAGGGGCACAGCAGTTTAGCTACCCCCCTTGACCCACTGACAAACCCCACATGGTCGACCCTATCAAAGCCTCTGCACACCAGGAAGGGACATTAGTCCCCCAGAAGATGGGTCTCCTGAAGCAGAAGCAAATCGGGCTGGTGATGCTGGACATATACAACTACAGCTGTACGTTTTACCTTGTCCAGGACCCTATTAACCTTACATGAAATAACTTGTACTGGACCCACCATTTATGTATTTACAAACCAGAGTAACTCTCCGATGGGTCTCAAATCCTTCACACTCCCGGTCACAGATCAGGTGTTCAGGACTGTTGCCCCTGTATCTGCAATAGTGCCTTGTCAGTAGAGGTGTGTCTAAATCTTTGGGTACCCGATAAAATACAAAAACAAACTATAACTCCCAACAACAACAACAGGTGCTGCACAACATAGCGCATACCCATATGTCCCCCAACTCCTGTCCCACCCCATACTTCCCCCCAGAAGCATCTGTCACTCTTATATAACATTTGGTTCTTCAAACTCTCAACCCTAAACTAATGAGCAGTGGTGGACCCCTCCATGAGACAGGATTAGAAAAGCCATATTTCAATAGGCAGTTACATAACAACAAGGTTTTAGATTTACTCACCCTTTCCCTAAATGTTTTTGTGGAGGAAATGTCACGGTGCTGGACTTAGGTTGGAGTCACTGGGAGGATCCACTTGACAAGGAGCTGATCCCCCCACCAGCTGCTCCTCCACAACCCCTTGGGCATTGCTTGTTGTGGTCCCCCCAGGTGGATCGGTGCAGATGGTCCCACCCCACAGGTGAGATAAGGGGGAATCTGACCCAGACCTGTGTTGCATTCTGCACCGTCTAATGAGTACGCTTTTGTTGGTCCTTAGTCCGTGGTCGATGATTGCCCGGATTTGTTACCAGACTGCCTCACATGGAGCCGAGATCAGAGAAAGCCAGCGGGTCCTCCTCCGTTAGCCATGTCCAGGCCGCCGTGGGAGGATTGAAAAAGTGGGTTTTATTGGCATGAACCACTGTGAGCCGAGCCAGGAAGAAAAGACGGTGAGGCACTACCATTGCCCTTAACTTCTGCTTTACTTCTGCGTAGGATCTGAGTTGTTGTTGGACTTCTCTGAGAACACAAGGACCTTTGATCCATTACAGCGCAACTCGTCCGGGCCTTCTGCAGCACCGCATCCCTGTCTTTGTAATTGAAGAATCGAAGTATCACTGGTCTTGGTGGTGCTCCAGGAAGAGGACTGGCCTGCAGAGCCCGATTAGTCCGTTCTATTGCAAACCAGGTCGTAAGGTGGTTTCGCCGCTCCCAGGTTCTGAAACATTCCTCCAGAAAGGAGGCCAGGGATGAGGTTTCTGTGTTTTTGGGGGTGCCTATTATTCAGATATTATTACATCGTGAGTGATTTTCAGCATCCTCTGCTCTGTGGTTTAGCTCAGACGTCTGGACTAAAAGTTTAGACATTTGGATTCAGCTTTGGTGATCCTAGCTGTTGCGTTGTGGAGGTCTTGGTGAAGCAGAGCCAAATCACCTACGACCTACCCAGATTTTTTGTCTCCACTGCTGTCTGAGAACATTGTATTGCCTGGAGAATGGTGGCCAAATCTCCTGCGGGTAAGATCTTTCCTCTTGGCCTCAGTTCCCTGGTAGAAGTCGAGCCTGCGTCTGTGGTGAATTGATCCACGTGCATGTGTGCTGAGGTTGACTGGGCAGATTTGTCTTGGCCCATCATTCTATCACTTGTTGTTCTGTGACCCGTGGCATCGGGGAGGAGGCCGAAGTCGAAGGGCATCCCGGGGCAACACTTCAAGACACTATAGGCAGCGCTCTGTAGCCAAATCCCCAGACAGGCGAGGTTGGGGCTTTATAAGGTTCTCCCAGTGGTGTTCAACATCTCTGGGTTTTTAGGCCCCTCTGTTTGTCACCCCAGGTTTCAGGCCAGGCCCTGGTGAGGGTCCACCCCCCCGGGTATTCCATTCTAGTAAAGTAAGAGCTGCGGCTACAATCCACCGGTTGACATTGCAAGAGCCAGGCAGATGCAATGTCTTTAAATGAGGACCCCCTCACACCCGGAACTTCACTATATGTAGCTTGGCCTCCTGGGTTTCACTGTCTCTCTGCTGGTTCTTGACTGACCTGGACTCCGTGCATAGATTCTTTAGGCGGTGTCTCTCTTATACCAGCTTCATCCACTTGGCACTCAGATTTCAGCCCTGAGCTTCGATGCTGTTTCCCTGGGCAACACTATGCATTGATTGGTGATGATCCAAGATGCCTCCCCCCGTTTCTGAGTGTATGCCTTCTCCAATGCAGTCCAGTAAATAAGTGGGGGCAATTAATGGATCACTCTTGTGGCCCACATAGGTTAATGTGGGGGGTGCTGTATCTCACCGATCACTGTGAGGTGAATGGACACTAAGAAGGAAGCCTGAACCACACTCCAATGTTCCTGTATCCACAGCTATGCCCACATAGCCTCGTGCCTTCTCCTCACCACCTTTGCAAATGCAGGTCTGACCAACCCAGCACTGGGGGCTTTACCCCGTGTCCCACGGTGGCCGCATGCCTCTTCTGGGAGAGCTCCTCTGCAGTTTTGGCACCCGGGCTGCTCCTAGGCTTCACCAGCACACCCAGTCCGCAGGGCCTGCCAGGTACGCAAGTTTGCTCCGGCCCCTACCTTTCCACGGGGCGGTATGTCCTCTGCTCCTCCTCCTTTGGCCAGCTAGCATGAAAGACAGGAAGGCCAACAGCTGCAACTGCAGTTTGAGTGTTACCCCCACCTGACTCACGAGTCCAATCTTTCGTCTGATGCCTTCACCACCTCAGGTATTCGACTCCATAGTAGCGTACATTGGTGGCTGCCATTTTGAGGGACGGCCTTCTCCTCAGGGAATACACTTCTTCTGGCATGATGTTTTCCAGGTCTCGTCGACAGTCAGCTGCTTTGGATCTCTCAGTAGTACGCTGGATATTTTCAGCTCCAATATTTGGGGCTAGAAGGGCATAAATTAGGGCAGATGACGGATGGGTCGGGAGCACTTCTAAAGTGTGACTGCCCTCATGACGCCTTGGCCACGCCACCCCCGAAGAGGATTTTGAGGTCACCACACAAGCCTCAGACCATCAGAAGAAGGTTGAGAGCTACTAATCCTATCCTTTTTATTCTCTGCCTTCCTTATTGGCAATGATACTGCCACTTCTAAGGGGTATGATCACTATAATTTGTTGCTAATATGGTTCTCTTCATTAAAGGCTTACTCAGGCCTCTAAAGATGAAAATTAATAGATTACTGATGGACAACCCTTACCCCTGAAAGCTGGAAATGTGCTTACACTATACCTATTAATCCATAACATAATGAGATGATATATCAACAGCTAATTCTGTGTCTCTCTGATCATTACAAACCATACGATGCTCTAAGTCCTCCATTATTGCACAATACCCAAGTCTAGAGTTAAAATCAACAGAAAGAATCAAGTACATCTCCTGACCCAAGTTAGAATGCTTAGCCGTAATAGTATCTGTGAAATCCAATAAAACAGAGTACTTCCGAAAAATCAGTGTTGTAAACATTTGCCAGATAAATACAAAAACTAAAATTTCCCTTTATGGCCAAGGCTTGAAAATCCCATCCACGTGTTTCCAGGACCTGTAATTTAACTTTAAGATGCAAATTGATACATGGGAATAGACCCCCAGTGGCACAGCATTGGCTAAAGGCTATGACTGGCTTGTTGAAACATTCATAACGCTATATGTCACTGGATCAAAGAAACTAGTTTCTTGAAAGAGTATAATGTCAAAGTCTCTTATAAATATTTACCAATCAAGTGAAGTCATCTTGGTGCGAAGATTTGCTACATTCCAGCTTAAGACACTGATAATGCACAGATGTTTGGTACACCTTGTTACTAATGTTACACTTTTGGAATTATGGACAACTTGCTCTGCTTCTGACTCCAGAGCTACTTGGTGCCCTTGCAGTGAAAAAAGCATCAGCGGCTTCTTGAAAAATCCTAGGAAAAAAATGATGACCTCATTGAGGTTAGGCTCCCGACCTTCCTGGTGTCACAGTAAGTTCCTCACATGCATAAGACTGTAATAGTTTGACGTGCATAGCCAGCCCACCTTTCATACTATTAAGATATTATTACAGTCAGCTAAGTTGAACCTCTTTATCTATGTAACTAGTGGATTACTTTGTTCCACAGCTGGTTCCAAGATTCAGGCCTCATTACATGTGTGGCGGTCATAACACCGTCACACCCGTGGTGGTGGTCTTACCGCCATGGACCCAGCGGTAAAGACTGCTGAATTACCAGCCATACTGAGAGGCAGCATACCGCAGCCTGGCGGTAACGCAGCCAGTGACAGGAATCCCCATTCCTGTTGCTGGCACATGTACCTCCAAATGTCTACACACATGTAGACACCTCCCTGCCTGTCCACACACTTGCAAACACCCCCCACCCAACCGCACATATCCATACAAACACCCCCACCAGCTCTCACACTGTCATACACACACGCCCACTTGTGCTCACACATACGCACCCCCTCTGCAATCATTCACACCCACTCAGCATTCATGCAAATCCCCACCCACTCCACGCACGCATACATTCGCACACTCCCCCTCCGCGTACGCACACAAGCGCACATCCCCCAATCTGCGCACTTGCACACACCCCCATCTGCACATTTGTACACAGACACCCCACTCACCCGCAGACTTGCACACATGCACCCCCACTTGCATGCATCCCAATACACACACCTACTCTCTCGCACCCCGACATCCCCCTCCCCTCTGGATACATGCGGACACACATACACCAACTGCATGCATATATCCAGACACCCCCACTCCCTTGCTCACAAACACACACTCAGTCATCCCCATTTGCACACATACATGCACTCAGACACCCCCATTCGCACACATACACGCACTCAAACACCCCGTACGTACACATACACGCACTCAGACACCCCATCCACACACATACATGCACTCAGACACCCCCATTCGCACACATTCATGCACTCAGACACCCCATTTGCACACGTACATGCACTCAGACAGATACCCCCACCCCTCTGAATACAAACACACATGCACTCGCACCCTGACACACACCCCTCCCCTCCGCTTCCATTTAGACACAAGCGCCCTCTACGCACACATACATACAAACACGCACTCACGCACACCCATTCCACTACACATACATGCACACACCACACACATGCACTCAACACCCCCCCTTTCGGATGGTCCACTTACCTGTTTCAGCGAGACGGTCAACCGGGTGGGGATGGGTTCTGACGTCTTCCACCGCCAGCACCACACCACCATACAGGACACTGCTGCAGCATATTACCCATCGTAGTACGGTGGGCAGAGTCCTGTTGGCGTGGCGGTGCTGGCAGTGAAACCGCCTCTTTTCCTCCATCGGCCAGGCTGACGGGGTCGGATTTCCACCCAGAAACAGGTGGAAATCCAAAGCAACTACAAATATGGCAATTTTCAGACCATCAACACTGGTGATCTGTTGGCAACGAGGGTTACTTCAGTGGAATCTATGGGGCACAGATTGTAATAAAAAAACAGCACACTACTGATTCTTAGTCAGCCATGGTTATAATTTATTCACTTTGATTTCCCCCCTTGCCTGGGTACGGATTGAGAGGTGTGGTCTGGACAAATTTGCAATTTTTGGTAGCCTCCTCATCCAGTAACCATTGGAGTAGCTTTAACCACATCCTCCCCATCAAGTGTGAAATCTGCTGATCGTGGAAATTAACAGGACAACCAATCACAGAACCTAGCAGAAGATGGTTAGTAGTTTCATGAATGAGTGGGTATGAGATACCAGGGAAAGGTAAAAGATAGACAAACACAACATTCATCAAGTCCATGAGCAGGACAGGATATAACAAGTGTTGTGGAAGAAAGAGGATAGTTCAGTAACCTATTTCCAACAGTCTTTTTCTTTAGCAGCCTCAAGACTTCCAAGTTAGCTATTTGTGATAAAGGCAGGAAAATTGCAACATAGGAAGGACCTGCACACTTCAAAATTATTTATAATACAAGAAACAAGATGCTGTATACTATTGGATGATCTATCCACATTTGTCTGCATTGCCTGTCTTGAGTGCAGGCTGGGCTTAATTGTAGAGTAGGAGCACAGTTGAGGTTTGTTTCATAAGAGAAGGCCTGTGGAATGCAAAAATCAAAATAACAATATTGGAGAGCCAAAGTAAGCATGATTCAAGAAAAGACACTGTCAGAAGGTGAACCATAGGCTGTGGTGTACATTACGCCAATCTAGTTTTGGCTAAGACAACTAGATGCATGTACCCGGCTGATTAGTGAGTACAAATACAAATAATGAAACAAATCTGGTTGTGCCTGTCGTGTGACATGTCCAGACCACAACCACTTAATTTTATTTTGCTAATTGAGCCACCAGACTGTATGTTCTTAACCAGCCCATAGAAGAAATTGGTCCTTCTTATGATTGTTGTCAACAGAACGTTAAGATTTTTACCAAAATCAGATTGACCTGTTGGACAAGAAAATGAAAATAAACTGAGTATAAGTTTAGTCTATGTAAACGGAGTGGCTCAGAAGAAACTAGAGATGATGGATTTAAGTTAATGAAAGGGCAGTCAAGTAAAATAGCTAGCCCAGTGGCAGGAGGAAGGCAAGCATTGATCCAGATGATCAGCATAACATTACATATCAAATAAAGTCCCAGCTATCACAAAAATCCTCATCAATTGGTATTTATTGGTGCAACTTACCTTCTGCAAGTGTGGTGTCAATTTACCTATGTGTCTCTCTTTCCCATGGAAGTGATAGACAGTACAGTTCAGTGGTTTAACTGCTCACTGGCGATTCTACATTGGAATCTAACAATGTATAGCGATGGGAGGCATTGTTTTGCTCTTTCTTTGAAATGGAGTGGCAGGGCATTCTCTATTTACTCCCCAGTACATGGTCTGCATATCAGCTTAGAAAACATGCTGGGCTGATCTGGAATGACTGAGGAAGTCACCCCTGTGGAACTCATGGGGCATAACCTTTGAGCCCATATCCTCTCACAATTTGTGTTGAATAGGGACATAGGCTGATACCAATTTTTACCTGGAGGCTTTTGGTCTCTATGATATATGACCCAGTTTCTAGAGGTTCACTAGTCAAGGTCTTCAGGGAATTCTTTAATTGAATTGTCAATACAGAACAGATCAGTACTGAATAGGAAGCATACAATGTTGTAATATGAGTGTAAGGAAATGCCTCCTTGGCATGTTTACCCCCTGCCTTTTTGCCTTTGCTGATGCCAAGTTATGATTTGAAAGTGTGCTGAGGTCTGCTAACCAGGCCCCAGCACCAGTGTTCTTTCCCTCACCTGTACTTTTGTTTCCACAATTGGCACATCCTGGCATCCAGGTAAGTCCCTTGTAACTGGTACCTCTGGTACAAAGGGCCCAGATGCCAGGGAAGGTCTCTAAGGGCTGCAGCATGTCTTATGCCACCCTGGGGACCCCTCACTCAGCACAGACACACTGCTTGCCAGCTTGTGTGTGCTAGTGGGGATAAAAAGACTAAGTCGACATGGCACTCCCCTCAGGGTGCCATGCCAACCTCACACTGCCTACAGGTCTAGCAGGCCTTACAGCCCTAAGGCAGGGTGCACTATACCATAGGTGAGGGTATAAGTGCATGAGCACTATGCCCCTACAGTGTCTAAGCAAAACCTTAGACATTGTAAGTGCAGGGTAGCCATAAGAGTATATGGTCTGGGAGTCTGTCATGCATGAACTCCACAGCACCATAATGGCTACACTGAAAACTGGGAAGTTTGGTATCAAACTTCTCAGCACAATAAATGCACACTGATGCCAGTGTACATTTTATTGTGACATACACCCCAGAGGGCACCTTAGAGGTGCCCCCTGAAACCTTAACCGACTACCAGTGTGGGCTGACTAGTTTTAGCAGCCTGCCACACACCAGACATGTTGCTGGCCACATGGGGAGAGTGCCTTTGTCACTCTGTGGCTAGTAACAAAGCCTGTACTGGGTGGAGGTGCTTCTCACCTCCCCCTGCAGGTACTGTAACACCTGGTGGTGGGCCTTAAAGGCTCACCCCCTTTGTTACAGCACCCCAGGGCACTCCAGCTAGTGGAGTTGCCCGCCCCCTCCGGCCACAGCCCCACTTTTGGCAGCAAGGCCGGAGGAGATAATGAGAAAAACAAGGAGGAGTCACTGGCCAGTCAATCAGGACAGCCCCTAAGGTGTCCTGAGCTGAGGTGACTCTGACTTTTAGAAATCCTCCATCTTGCAGATGGAGGATTCCCCCAATAGGATTAGGGATGTACCCCCCTCCCCTCAGGGAGGAGGCACAAAGAGGGTGTAGCCACCCTCAGGGCTAGTAGCCATTGGCGACTAACCCCCCATACCTAAACACACCCCTAAATTGAGCATTTAGGGGCTCCCAGAACACAGCAAGATAGATTCCTGCAACCTAAGAAGAAGAAGGACTGCTGAGCTGAAAACCTGCAGAGAAGACAGAGACACCAACTGCTTTGGCCCCAGCTCTACCGGCCTGTCTCTCCACTTCTAAAGACACTGCTCCAGCGACGCGTTCCACAGGTTCCAGCAACCTCTGAAGCCTCAGAGGACTACCCTGCATCTAGAAGGACCAAGAATTCCAGAGGACAGTGGCTCTGTTCCCCAAAGACTGCAACTTTGCAACAAAGAAGCAACTTTGAAACAACACACGTTTCCCGGCGGAAGAGTGAGACTTTGCACTCTGCACCTGATGCCCCCGGCTCAACTTGTGGAGAACAAACACCACAGGGAGGACTCCCCGGCGACTACGAGACCGTGAGTAGCCAGAGTTGACCCCCCTGAGCCCCCACAGCGACGCCTGCAGAGGGAATCCCGATGCTCCCCCTGATCGCGACTGCCTGCTTCAAAGACCCGACGCCTGGTAAAGACACTGCACCCGCAGCCCCCAGGACCTGAAGGATCTGACCTCCAGTGCAGAAGCGACCCCCAGGTGGCCCTCTCCCTTGCCCATGTAGTGGCTACCCTAAGGAGCCCCCCCCTTGCCTGCCTGCATCGCTGAAGAGACCCCTTGGTCTCCCATTGAAACGTATTGCGAACCCAACGCCTGTTTGCACCCTGCACCCGGCTGCCCCCGTGCTGCTGAGGGTGTACTTTCTTGTGCTGACTTGTGTCCCCCCCGGTGCCCTACAAAACGCCCCTGGTCTGCCCTCCGAAGACGCGGGTACTTACCTGATGGCAGACTGGAACCGGGGCATCCCCTTCTCCATTGAAGCATATGCGTTTTGGGCACCACTTTGACCTCTGCACCTGACCGGCCCTGAGCTACTCTGAAACCCCAACGGTGGGCTACCTTGGACCCAACTTTGAACCCCGTAGGTGGTTTACTTACCTGCAAAAACTAACAAACACTTACCTCCCCCAGGAACTGTTGAAAATTGCAGTGTCTAGTTTTAAAATAGCTATATGTCATTTGTGTGAAAACTGTATATGCTATTTTGCTAATTCAAAGTTCCTAAAGTTTCTAAGTGAAATACCTTTCATTTAAAGTATTTCTTGTAAATCTTGAACCTGTGGTTCTTAAAATAAACTAAGAAAATTTATTTTTCTATACAAAAACCTATTGGCCTGGAATTGTCTCCGAGTGTGTGTTCCTCATTTATTGCCTGTGTGTGTACAAAAAATGCTTAACACTACCCTCTGATAAGCCTACTGCTTGACCACACTACCAAAAAATAGAGCATTAGAATTATCTCTTTTTGCCACTATCTTACCTCTAAGGGGAACCCTTGGACTCTGTGCATGCTATTTCATACTTTGGAATAGTACATACAGAGCCAACTTCCTACAATGTGTCATTGCTTGAGCTGGATAAAGGGAATCTCACAATCACTGGAAAGGGAACCAACCATTTTAGAGGTAGGAATGCAGACGCTTGAGATAGAAATACTGACTAGATATGTATTAAAATCTCAACCATTGGAGGAGAAAGAGAAACCTGCTACTGCTCTGGAGTGCTGATGGGCTTTCCCTAGTGACGATTACATAGCAACAGGTCACATAGAAGGAGAAAGGGCAGCAAGATTACTGGTCTGATTCGAAAGTGAAAACCAGCAATTCAAATTAGCATGGGGTGGTTTAAACCTAAATGGAGGGGCGTGAAATGTTTTTACAGTATTGTAAGGATTTATACAAGAGGCAGGAACATGTGTCCGAGGTCAAAATAATGGCTTTCCTGAACAGAGCAACTTGTGACGCTAGTGGAGCAAAGTACAGGGAGGCCCATTGAACATAATGGGTGCTTCATTTCAACACATGGTCTGAGCAGGTATTAAAAATGATGCAAACAATGCCACAGTGAAATCTTGTAAATTTTACTGTGCTGTTTTTTCCGGCCTCCCAGCACCGGAACACCCCCCTTGCATACATTATGCCTGGTGCAGGCATAATGTGGCAAAAGGGGTTGCAAAGTTGCACAATGTAAGCATTGCACCACTTTGTAAATATGACATGCAGGAAATACCTTTTTAACATCACATTAGCATTAAAAAAATGACACTACTTGTGGGCGCAAGGAGGCGCAAGGGGAGTGCACATATCAGTTTGGCAGAACGCTCCACTCAGGCTGTGTTGTACAGCCTGGGTAAAGAACCAGTGTAGGCTCCCACTCCCCAGCCGGTCTATTTCAAGGCACTCTGGCCAATCCAGGAGCTTCTCACATGCTGGGTAACAGCAAGAGATAAGCATCTGGATTGGGGGGGAGAGAAGCAAAGCAGCACCTAGGCGGCAAGGAACACCAAGATGGAAGGCGGCAGGGAAGAGGTTTTTAAAAAAAATGTTTTTAATTATTCCTCCCAGGCCATCCCCCCGTGCAAATCCTCACCCCCATTCCCAGCCTCCCCCTCCCATAGCCTCTCCCTTGTCCCACCAAGCATTATTACAAGCAGCCACCACTGGACATAAGGGAAGTAAACCTGAGTAGAGTTGTATAAGCACTGAGTGTCAACATTGGCTTCTGGTTCACAATGAAACTACTTATATTCCAAGATTAGCATTGTCCAAAATGGTTATACTTCAGCAGAGTCTGTACTTCTTTACAAATCTCTTGATTTGGGTGCCATTATCTTGGTTCAAGCATTTGAATATCATGCTCAGGAAACTAATATGGCATGGTGGTAGGCACAGAGTTTTCTTTCATGCCTTACAGTGCCTCACAAGAGAAGGTGGCTTGGGAACTTTAGATTACAAGCAATTCTACCTTGAAGCCCAACCACTGTGGTAGCCATATGGCTTAAGGGAAGAGGATATGAGGATCTTGGCTGCACTTGGAAGCTAGGATGGAAGGTGCAATTGTGGCCTTACTAATGGTTGTTAATATCCACCACCTAAGAAATCCTAAACTCCTAATCATAGCTCAGTGTTGCAGGAGAAACGCGACTAAGCAAACACGGTTTTGGCAACAAGCTGTCAAAAATGGGCCTTCCTACATAAATGTCAGGGTACTTCTATTCGATTTCCTCAGAAGCAGAAGACAACTCCTCAGTCCCAACCCGAGCTACTCACAACAAATATTAATCCTTCGTGCTGAGTATCCCGGAGGGGGAAAGGGGAATGGGATGGTAGAGAGACTGCCACAGAGATGATGAACGCCAGTACTCAGTCTGCCTCTTCACATCTAAGATTGGATACAGCACCTGCAAGAGTCACAGTCGTAATTACTAGGGACATACAACATCAGTTTTTTCACTTTCTACTCTCAACACTTAATTCTCTTTAATTCTATTATTTCTTCACTCACCCTGAGTTCTCTGTAGCCTTGCTTCTCTCTATAAATGATAGCTCTTCTTAAAAAAATGCTTATTACTGATTCTGGAAGAACTTCTCAACCTTTGTTAGAGATTGGTTTTAAGTTGCTATATATATATATATATAGTTGGTGATAATGCGTTCTTCAAATCAGCTGATGTTATTTAATTTCTCCTGTCTTATTGTGACTTCTGTCAATACTTGTATTTGTAAATGCTTGTTTATTAAAGTTCGTTTCTCCTTTCTTACTCAACATTTGTTGATAACTTGTATTTGTAAATGCTTGTTTATTACAGTTAGTTTCTCCTTCCTTACTTCGACATCTGTCGATAACTTGTAGTTGTAAATGCTTGTTTATTTAAGTTCGTTTCTCTTTTAAACTCTGTTTTGGTTTATTACCATTGAATTTGTAAATGCTTATTTGTTAACAGTTCGTTTCTCCTTTAAACTTGGCCTTTGTTTATAACCTTGACATTTGTAGATACTTGCTCTTTTAAAGTTCGTTTTTTCTTTGACTTTAATATCTTAAACAAGAACCTTGTAAACATAAGGTTAATTCATACATTAACTCTGTAGCCTTGCCGACTTCCACGGGAACGGTCTACTATCAAGCTCTTTGAATAAACCTTCACTATATTTATCTTTTTTCTGTAATATAATCTTCAAATGTAATTTTACCTCACAGGAGTTTCTGTTCTGAAGCGCGCTCTCTCTCCACACAGCTGATTCCTGTCAGACCTCAGTTGAAGTGCAAGGCTTCCAGCTGGAAAGCTTGTAACCTAGCATCCAACCGATTGCAAGACTAGAACTGTAACTAACCTTCAGGACTCACAGCGGCCATCTTGGATCTTCTCTTCTTGATTCTTATTTTGAAATAAGCGCAAGATTACTCTGCAAACCTTCTTCCAGTTTGGGCTTTTCTGTCTCCACTGAGGATATCTCTTTGCTTTTCTCATGCACTTCTTTGTTTTGACTTGGCATGTTTGTGTGGTCATGACAATAAAGCATGTGTTTAGGAGAAGTTTGAGTCTTATGTGTTTATGAACCATATCCTATTTTTTACAGCTGAGGTAGAATTAAGAACTCATCCAGCTTCTCTGTCTAAATTGGCATCGTTTTTCCTTAGACCAAAATATTATCTTAATAGTGTTTCCCCTCTTCCTCCTCACAGCAAGAGCAGTTATTGTATTTGTAAAATGTATATAAAGTATTATCTATATCTCTCACACTTAAGATTTGAGGAAGGTGCAATTATTGTTTGTAACTTTTGCCTCTTCCACTTTAGGCAGATGGGTAAAACACATCTTTTTTGGGCTTATGATTTGAATGGATCTGTCCCTCAAGAATCAGTGCAGGTTGCATCTCATTACAAATTGAAGTTGGGGGGCAGGTGTACATAATCTGTAATAATTCGTTCAAACGTTGATTGCAGTTTTCGATTACATTGCTTGATATGTAAGAACAAATGTGTTGTAACCTCACTGTTTACACTTTCTTTATTTCTTTTGTTATAGCCGTATAAAAATAGGATAGGTTACGTAAACTCATATTTGTAAGGATTAGGATGAGGAAGTCAGACGTGAAGGTAATTAAGGGTTTACTTGCTGGTTGTAGAGAGCCACCCGGCCTCTCCTATATTTTGTAACTGGTTCTGCGTGTCCGGGCGGAATGCGGAACCGAGGTAGTTAAATAAATACGGGACTGCGCTGACGCAGTTCCCGAGTACAACACTCACCAAGCGCACGTGTGTCATTGGGGCTCCGGGCTGGTCGTGGCCTCTGAACCAACCCTACACTGGGGAGCTTCATTACTGCAAGTAATATTCTTCCTCGCTGCTGTCCTACATGCCTCCCTACCTCCCTTGTTTGGTGTTATATGACTTATTGTGCAGTCTATTATTTTGGCATTTGTATAACAGGATGTGGTATACTGCGTTAATCCCTCATTTATGTCAATGTGCTGTGGGACCAGCTCAGGGGGATCATTCGTTATAAAGTGAATAGATGTTGTGTTTAGAAGGAGTTAACTTGGTCTATGCACTGAGACAGAAGCCTCAAATAATGACTGAGATGAGGAAGCCTGTGACTCATACAGTAGTAATGAAAACTGTCTGCAAGTAATCCGAACATTTCCCTTTCACGCTCGATCTCCGCGTTGGTGAAATTCCTCACTCCATCATTCAAGCCAGTATTTAAGTTGCAAATAAACCCTCTCTGACTCAGGGGCATAAGAGACAATACATTTCTTGGGGGGGGACAGCGACAGCCTTATGGACTTCTCAGTTGACACTATACAAATTGGCCATTGTTTGTGAAATGCAGGCTCCAATAAATGTACACAATTATATAGTTTGGACATGAAATATGAAGAAAAGAAGGCATGTTGTCAGTTTGAAAGTATGTTTTATTGTTATTTACATTCACAAAGTATTTGGACCAAATGTATAAAACATGTTGATTAACCTTGCATCTTCATGCACCAAGCAAATACAGGTAGGAGGGAGAAAAGAAAGAACATACATTTTGTGCCCCGCACCGATCATGCCTCTCGCCTCATGCAAATGGAAACCGCTCCAGAGATATCAAAAGCGATCAGGTACAATAATTGTAAATTGTGCTCTGAAACCGTAGTTCTAATAACACTTCTGCTCCTCTGTGCGATCTTGGGCAGCTCAGTCAAAACTCGGAGCATTTACATTGAAGAAGCTCTTGGTGTTACAGACTATTTAATACATGGGATTCTGTGATCTCTGTATAAACAGCAGTCATTAATTTCTATATCATTGGCTACTTCTGATGCATCAAGTCACCAATTATTAAGAAAAAACATCAGAATTCGTCCATCATAAGGGTATTACAGTCCAGTTTTGGCTTGCCTTCTGCCAGAGCCACGTTGGTGTGATCAGCCTGGTTCAGCACTCAGACAGGGAGTGGGATCCTGTTTGTGTTCTCCACCTGGCTGTGCAGTACAGCTGGGTGGGGAAATACTAAGTACGTATGTCTGTTTGGCCATCCCAAGCGGCCGGCTAAACCGTCATGCGCACTTATGGTGCACATTCCACTCCTCCTCCATGTGACACAGCCCAGCCTACCACGACCTAGCTTGGCTCTGCACTGAAAAATAAAATGATAATAACATTGTGTTATCATCATTTTATTTTTCCTTGTATGCACTGCTCAGAGCAGTAGGGGAACGCTCCTCCCCCTCAGAGGAGGAACCGCTACTGCTGGATGTACAAGGAACTTTGTAGTGCTTTTAAAACCGCTGCCCAAAGGAAGGTAAATATAAAAACACATGTGTTTCTAGATGCCCCAGCTGGAGAAGTGCCATTCTGCTGGCCCAGGTCTGCAGATTCCCTGGGAATGTGTCGTGGACCCTTGGGTGGGGCCTCAGACCACAGGCTGGGAACTGTTGCACTATGGTTGTAAGTGGCTTGGGGGTACGTTGATGGTGTGGTACTATATGGGCTATTGTACCCCTTGACGTAGAAGATAAGGATACTGCAAGTCATCTTGGAGTTCCATACTTTACAAACAAGGATTGGCAAAGCCAATAGGTCTCATCTATGCAGAGCTATTAGCTTTGCTAGCGTGTTTTAGCCATGTTGTAAACTAGCATTGCTGCTGTTCAGCATGGCTATAAGTTTTTTTTTTTTTTTTATCTGTTTATTAAACATTGTGCATAAACATCAATGCAATACACTAGTAAGGATTTTACAGTCCGTCTACATACATTTATTATCTAGTATGGTGCTATTGCATTGTGTTGTGCCGGAATACAACTTAAAACTGTGTCACTGGTGACTAGGGTCACGTCTGAGTACCAACATGCGTGTGTTAATTTCGAGAGTAAGTATGGGCTACACCAGTCGGAGGGGTGGGGGGGCACATCAACTATGTGTGTAAGTAAGCTGTGGAGCCGTAGATGGGGTTGGGGGGGCGAAGGGACGTCCAGCGTCCAAGGCATAGTGAGCGAGACAAGATACCGGTTCCATGGGGTCGCTGACAAGGGATAGGTACCTTTAAGCACTACGTTGCTGCACTGAGATAGGATATGAAGGTGTCAGGTCTAAATAATTGAGGGGTAGCGGGGGTGCGAGATATAAAGATTAAACAAGGAGGTAATTCCAGGGTGCTGAGTAACTCAGGGAAGGTATGGGTCATCCCTGGCTTCTATGCTCACCACAAAAATTTCCCAGATTTCAACACCGCCCTGTATCAGGCCCTTATGTTGTAGTTGGCGTAGTGTCTGTGCCTCAGCTAGCGAGTGACTATGCAGGTCGCTGAGCCAGACGGTATGTGGGGGAGCGCGCAAGGCCTTCCAGTGCATGGCAATTAGGCATTTAAAGACTGCGAATGCTAAGTCTATAAATCCGTGGAGGTGTTTGCTATTCTTAGCTCGGTGGCGTATGCCGAGTGAACAGGATTCAGGTGTGGGTGCAAGAGTATGGTCCGCGATATCTGCTGTGATGTCAGTGATTTGTTCCCAAGCCGTATTAATTGAGTCGTAGCTCCAGACCATGTGGTAAAAGTCAGCCGCTGGGGTGGCACATCTTGGGCACACTGGGTTTGTGTTTGGATATATCCTTTGAATGCGGGCTGGGGATAAATATGAGTGGTGGATATAGTTAAATTGGGTGTACCGCAGTCTGGTGTTGCGGGATACTGTCTGGATCAGTGTGAGGGCTGCATCCCAGGCTTTTTGTGATAATGGTGTCGAGAGGACAGCGTCCCATCGTGCTTTTGCGCGCGTCAGGCCTGGACAGGCCTCTGTTAGGAGCCCTTTGTATAATTTAGTTATGATGCTTTTTGCTTCTCCTATAGTAAGGATTGCGGTGAGCAGATGGGATTCACATGGTTCATTATTGCCGGGCCCCGTAGATTAGTAAGTAGACTTTTAGTAGCACTGTATGTCAAGAAGGCTCCTGAGTGTATGACCCCTGCAGCCACAAGTTCTTCGAGGGTGCGCATTGTGGAGCTTGAGTAATAATCCCCCACGTTTAATGCACTTATGACACGCGTATCATGGTGTAGTGAGAGTGCTTGGACCCCCGGTAATTGAGTCAGCGGCAATAGAGGGGAGTAAGGAGGTGATGGGGACTTGCCTGGAACGTATCTGCGCCAGCAAAATCTTGCTGCTTCTAGCAGAATGGACTTTAACGGCGGGCGGTGAGGGCCAGCCAGCAGTGAAGTTAGGATAATTTGTTGTGCAGTGTATGCGCACAGCCCTATACTTTCTGGGGGTGGAGGTACCCTAAGCCATGTAGTAAGCCAGAGCAACTGCGCCGCAGCATAATATAGTTCGAAGTTTGGCATGCCCAATCCTCCTGCTTCCTGTGGGTATTGTGTTATAGATAGTGTCACTCTGTGTCTGTTTTTGCCCCAGAGCAGGTCTGTCAGTAGGGAGTGCAGCTTGTGAAACAACGAACGTGGTAAGGATAACGTGAGGGCAGTAAAATAGTATAGGAACCTAGGTAGGATGAGCATTTTGGCTATAGCTACCCAACCCATAGGGGATAGGGGGAGTGAGCACCAAAACAACAGCGAGCTACGTGTGGATCTCAGTACTCTGTCGAGATTGCCCTCTTTTAGATCAGCTATGGAATGATAAATTTGTATGCCTAGGTATTTGAAAGTTGTGTGTGACAATGGTAATTGATATTGCGGCAATGGCAGGTGAGATTTTCTTGTCACAGGAGTAAGTGTGAAGATGCTTGACTTTGACCAGTTAATGCCAATCCGGAGGCTAGTGCGAATAAGTCCAGCAGTGACATTACCCCTGCCATGGAAGTGGTGTGGTTACGCAGGTAAATTAAGGCATCGTCTGCATATAAGGATATAATGTGATATGTGTTAGATTCTGAGATGCCCCACATGTGAGCGTTGCAATGTAGTTTGATTGCTAATGGTTCCATGGCTATTGCGAATAGTAAGGGGGATAGTGGACAACCTTGTCTAGTGCCTCTACCTATGGGAAATGCTTCGGATATAACTTGACCCGTTTTGAAACGATCAATAGGTTTGGAGTACAGCTTTTTGATCCAGCTGATGAAGCCGTGTCCAAAGCCAATTGCTTTAAGCGTGCGCATGAGGAAGTCCCAGCTCAGCGTATCAAACGCTTTTTCTATGTCTAGGGAGAGGGCCACTGCTTCTGTCTCCATAACGTGATGCATTATGTGGATTAATCATCTAATATTTAAAAAGGTGCTCCTTCCCGGGATAAATCCCGACTGGTCGGAGTGTATTAAGTTTGGTAGGAAGGGAAGTAATCTATTTGCCAAGATTTTCCCTAATAGTTTACAGTCTATGTTCAATAGGGAGAGTGGTTTATATGATTTCACGTCTAGGGGGTCGCGCCCCTGCTTTGGAAGCACGACTATCAAGGCTTTGCGCATGGAGTCATGGAGTTGTAACGTATTACGTGCTTCATTGAATACCTCTAAGAGTGGTTGTAAGAGGAGAGCAGCAAGGGAGGCAAAATACTCTACCGGCAAGCCATCTGATCCAGGGGTTTTGCTGCGTGCCATTTGTGACAGGGCTCGGCGTAGTTCTTCGATAGTAATGGGGCCATTTATAGTATCTGTATTGTCGATGATGTGTTGATTTTGTGGAACCACCAACAGAATTTCAGCTAATTGCTGTTCGGTTGGAAGGGGAGGAGGTGTATATAAAGTTTGATAGTATGCAAAGAAGGCCTCTTTGATTTCCACCTGAGTGTTGATGATGTTACCTGAATTCAAATGTATCGCACCTATGGGCGAGGGTTGTGCTGGTTGGCGAATCATCCATGCTAACAGTCTGCCTGACCTATCTCCCTCAGCATGCTGTTTCATCATGTAGTGTCTATAATCATGTTTGCTTAACCTACAGTCTGCCTCCTTGTAGTCGGCTCTAAGCGAGTTGAGTACAGCTAATGTAGATTCATTCTGGGAGGCTTCTACCTCAGCTTTGCTGAGTTTAATCTCCAGTGCCTGCAGTTCTTTGGTGAGTGTCTTTGTAACCCCCACTGTGGCTGCAAGGCAATGTCCGCGTAATACAACTTTGTGGGTGTCCCATTCAATAGCACAAGATGGTGTTGTGTTTTTGTTCAGGGAGAAATAGTCAGATAGGCACTTGGAGGATCTGTGAGGGCTTCTGTCTGTAGCCGCCATGTTGGTATGCGAGTGTGGGTGCAGCCCCAGTCCAGAGTTGTGTAAAGCAGGTTATGATCAGAGATAGAGCGGGCTAAGTACTCAGATGCGCTTCCTTTTGGAGTTACGGACACGGATGTAAAGAGCATGTCTATTCTTGTGTACAAATTGTGGACAGGGGAGTAGAAGGAATATTCGCGGTGAGTAGGGTGTCCTAATCTCCAAACGTCTCTTAAGCCATTATTAGAAACGCACTGTGTCAGGTCCAGAGATGCACGGTTGGACGGAGCAGTGTTGAGCGGGGAAAATGAACGGTCTATTTGAGTGTCTAAGACACAGTTAAAGTCCCCTCCCCATATGCAATCCACCGTAGGGTCGCTAAGGTTGCCAGTAGTAAGTGTACTCAAAAAGTCACGTTGATTTGTGTTCAGGGAATATAGCGCTGTCAGTTCTAGGGGGAGCCATCTAGGTCGCCTTCTAATATAACGTATCTACTGTTTAGGTCGCATTGCGTACGAGACATGGCAAATGGGACACCTGGGGCGATCCAGATCGCCACCCCATGAGGAAATGTTGAAGAAGTGGTACCGTAGAGTTGCCCTTTCCATTTTGAGCGTGTGCTTTCCAGTGTGGATTGAGATAGGTGTGTCTCTTGCAATAGGGCTATATGTACCTGATGTCTCCTGAGAAATGTGTAAATCCGGTGCCTCTTACGTGAGTATCTTATATTTAGGGATATATTGTTGAGTTTATGAGGGGGGTTTATAGATTTAGCTAGGCGAAGGTGATGTGTATCCCACCTCCCTCTTGTAGTGGTGATGTGCCCATTACCCTCCGGGGTTAGCCAGTTTGTGCCCCTTTTATTGGTAAGCATGGTTCTGTTGGTATGGCAAGTGTGACCTGAACGTAGTCCCTGCTAAACAGCGTGGGATAAAACCAATGAATGGAAAAATAAACAATAACTATATATAACATCAACTGAGGTTGTGGCAAGGCAATAAAAAATTCTGGCAGTTGCCAGGGTGGAGGAAGAGTCCATATGGAGCGGGGGTGCTGGCGAATGTTGGTTTACAGTCATTGGGTTGCCTGGCCCAAGTTGCTCTTGGTGTTGGACCCGCCACCCAGGACCATGATTGACTAGAGTGCTGTATTAAGGGACTCATGGTTCCGCCCCACAGGCCCCAGACAACTGAACGGAGGAGGCCATAACATAATGGGATGAGCACGGCGCTAGGTACTCGAGTGAGTAGTTCATGGTTGTTTAACAAATGTCGTCTGCCGTGCGTGGACTAAGGGTAGGGCCTCGATCAGAATCTGCCGAATCTGAGTTTACTTTGTTGTCTGGTTCACCTTTGGTTTGAGTGGACAGGGTTGTCGGTGAAGTGTTGAAAAAGCGAGACGTAGCCTGTAGGAGAAGAGAGCGTTCCGTGCGAAACTGTTTGAGTGTAGGTTTGCCGCCGTGTTTTTTAAGTTGCCTGCATCTTGTTTTAGGAGAGGACCATTTTTACATAGAGTTATTAGTGTCCATTGGGTCGGCCAGGCCCTCAGCGTGCAGCCAGGTCCAAGCATCTTCCGGTGTAGTGAAGAAGAGTGTACGTGAATCGTCTTGTACACGAAGTCTGGCCGGGAACAGCAGTGCGTATTTGATGTTGTGTTCACAAAGGCGGTCCTGAACGCGGTAGAAGGAGCTTCGTTTCTTCTGCACCTCCGCTGTGAAGTCTGGATAAGCTGTGATCTCGGCATTATCGAATCGTACGGGTCCTGATTTGCGGAATAGTTGTAGGATAAGGTCTCTGTCGCGATAATTCAGGAGTCTTGCTATCAGTGGGCGAGGAAGCGCACCCGGCGGAGGGGGTCTGCCCGGGACTCTGTGGGTGCGGTCGATTGAAAAGAACTTCAGGATACTGTCTTTGAGAATTGTGTCCACGAGCCATTGATCTACAAAGAGTTCTGTTCAAGGGTCTTCAGCGCGCTCAGGGAACCCCACTAGTCAGATGTTGTTACGTCGTGACCTTCCCTCTGCATCCTCAGCTCTACGTTTTAAGTCTTCGACTTCGGCTGTTAGATGAGTAATCTGCGCTTGGAGGTTCTTCACATTCAGAGGGATGGATACGTTGTCTTTTTCCAATTTCTTCACCCTGTCAGCCAACGCGTGTTGGGTTGCTCGCAATACGTTGACTTCTTCTGCCACACACACAATTTTGGCTTCCAGGGTGGAATTGGTGTCAAGGATAGCTTGCAAAATCTTTTCAAACTGTGTTGTATGTGTTAGCAAAGTAAGTTCCATCTTCTGCAGAGCCAGTTGCGTGGCAGATTGGGCTTCAGAGGAGGGGGGGGCACTGGGATCCATATTACCCGGGGGTGCACGTGGGGTTTTCGGTTGACCCATTTGGTGTCCGCAGCACTGGGTGGCCACTAGTAGAGTAAGTACGAATAGTAGATTAATGACTTGCAGAGGGCTAGTGAGGCATGCAATTTGGATCCGGTAGTTGGAGATACATTTTAGCGCTGCGCCACGTTCTCACCTTATCTCCAGGTCGCAATCTGATGCCAGATATGTCGTGTGCCCAGTGCTGTGACACACTGCGGTGACAAACTCAATGCCAGGGCGACGATGTGACCAGGATGTGAGGAGTACTCTGTGCAGACAAGGCAGAGGGCACACCAGCACAGTACTTCAGTATGCCATGAATGCCACAGGTCGTCGGGCAGAAGCAGTTCAGCAATGAACAAGCTGACAAGGGCCTGGGGTAACGCTGAATCCCTGCCGAGCCAGTAGAGCCAGGGATGGTGTCTCCCACGTCCTAACTCCTCTGCTGTCCGCTTCGTGTGGGCAGGCCCAGGGGGGACAGCGACCTGCCTCCACACCGCGACTCGGTCCATGTCGCCGAAGGGTGTGCAGCCCCCTGCAGTTCCAACCACGTGCGGGCGCTTGGGACCCAGCAGGGGGTCCCCAAAGTAGCTGCCCTGGCTGGCGCGGGCACGTTGGCGGCCTTGTTTCACCAGCTCGCAGGCCGCTTGTTGAGTCTTGGGGGCCTCAGCACCCTCAGGCCGCTCCCAGGTCAGGCACGATATTCCAGCGCCACGGGGCCTTGATAGTCACCACAGGAGCCGTCCGGCCCAAGGAGGGGGAGACGGTGCCCAGCCGGGAAGGGAGGCCGCAGTTCGTCATGGCACGTGGTGCTGGGCACCCCGCCGGGTTCAGCGCCACAGCGATATCTCCGCCTCAGGGGGGACTGCGATCAAGTGCTCCCCAACAGCGCGATCTCCGGGGTGCGGGTCACCCTGACCGCCGGCGCGTCTGAGTTCCCTGCGGGACTCTCTAATTCAGCGGTGAGCGCTAGAGGGCGGGGGGCAGAGCTGGCCCGCAGCCCCGGGCAGCACACTCACCAGCCACGGCCGCGAGCACCGGCTCAGCAGGCCGCAAATTCCTCCTCGGCGTGGGAGGCGACCCCGGTGTCCTGAAGAGGGTTGCTGCTCCGGGTAGTGGTCCTGGGCAGCTGGGCAGCTGGGCAGCTGGCGCCTACCGTAAGGAAGGTGATAGGCACTGTAAATAGGATATTTTAGTGGGCCAGGCTCGGAGCTGCACTTTATGCTGCTGCTCCGGTCGCCATGTTGGCCACGCCCCCAGCATGGCTATAAGTTAATGGCATAAAGGAGAATGACATGTCATAAAGTGATGTCAATTGGTGTGGCATAGAGTGTCGAGGAATGAGTAGAGTGTTGTAGAGTGGAGTACTGTCAGAGTGGGTTAGAGTGGAGAGGAATAAAGAAGAGTGCAGTGGCAAAGAGTGGAGTAAAGTAATGTGGAGTGCCATGGAGTGAGGAGTCCAACCCTTGACCTACTTTTTAGGTCAGGAGAAGCTCGCTGCACAGCTCCACCGCATCCCTCTTTCCTCCCTCGCAGCTACTACTGCGAGTTCGAGGCCCTCCTCCATCAGCAGGCCTCCCACCTTGGCCTCATCGCTGGTGGTCTAGTGGTGCTGTAAGTATTGTCTGTCTATTTGCCTCTATTTCTTGCTCTGTTTCCACTATTTTGTGCCTTTTTCACTGTTTCTGTATTTTCTTGCTGTTTCTATTTCTTATCTCAACTTCCCCTGTGGATCTGCTGCCGCTGCATCCCCGTCCCCCTCATGCGCCCCTTCGCGGTTCCCTCCCACCTTCCAGCTGCTCATCCATCCCACCTCCCCCTCTTAATGGCGGCCGATGTCCGGCCATGCGCATCGGGTGCGCCACTGGCATGCCAGAGGCAAGCACGTCTGTGCCCATCCACGCCTGGATCCCGCCCAGCGCCAGTCCCCCTGGCCTCTGAGATCCCCCAGACACCAGACGCCACTACAACACCAACGCCCTCCATGACCTCGACACCAGACGCTCTACCACCTGCTTCCAGGCCTCACCAAAGCTCGACCAGGGACCCTTCTCCTGCCAGTGCTGCAACTTCCCCACCCTCCAAGCCACCACCTCACCCTCCAGAACTGGACTCAACCACGTCAGGTGCATCCTTCTCAACACCCGCTCCGTCCACAAGCACGCCATTGAGCTCTGGGACCTTCTTGCCTCCTCCTCCCCGGACAACTCATTCCTGACAGAGACCTGGATGAACCCTTTCTCAGCTCCCGACATCACCATAGCCAACCCAGACGGCTACAAGATCACCCGCAGAGACACCACCAACCGACCGGGAGGAGGGATCACCACTGTGCACAGGAACACCATCAGAATCTCAACCCACACTGAAGACACCCTCAGCACTGCCAAACACATGCACTTCCAAATCTACATCGACCCCAAGACCACCCTCAGGGGTTCCCTCATCTACAGACCCCCCGGACCTCGACCTCAGTTCAGTGACTCCATCGCCGATGTCATCAGCATTCAAGCCCTTGCATCTACAGACTACATCCTCCTCGGGGAACTGAACTTCCACCCCGAAAACACCAATGATAGCAACTCGATCGCCCTTCTCGACAACCTCGTACTCAATCAACTCATCACATCTCCCACCCACCCGGCCAGACACACGCTCAACCTGATCTTCTCCACCAGCAGATACATCGCCCTACCGCCTTCAGCCACACCACCATAATCCACTGGACCGACCACTGATGCATCCACTTCACCTTCAATACACCCACCACCCACTACCCCCGCCGCAGCTGGAACAAGATCACCAACGACCGGCTGATCTCGGCCCTCGCCCTCCCCCTACCAGCTGACTCCACCAACGCCAACACAGCAGCCGGCAACCTCAGGCAATGGATCGACGACTGTGCCAACACTCTCGCCCGATCAAGAAATCCTCTCACAACCGCGCCATCAGAAAGGCCACCTGGTTCACCACCGACCTCCGAACCTTCAAACAGGCCTGCAGCAAACTCGAGAGGAAGTGACGCCAGGAACAGACACCAGCCACCCACACAGCCCTCAAGAATGTCATCCACAAGCACCACTAGCTCATCTGGGCCACCAAGAGATCCTCCTTCAAGGAACGTTTCGACAACAACGCGCACAACAGCAAAGAGCTCTTCAACATCGTGAAGGAACTCTCCAACCCCAGCTCCAGCACCAATGACCTCCCACCTACACAAGATTTCTGCGACTCCCTCGCCACCTTTTTTCACTGCAAGATCACAGACATCCACAACAGCTTCAACAAAAAGACCCCACCAGCAGCCACCAACACCTCTGACTCATCGTCCCACAACCACACCAACCTCCTGCTCTCCTAGACACTTACACCATCAAAGTAATGAACACCATTCATTCTGATTCTCCATCTGAACCCTGCCAGCACTACATCTACAACAGAGCGAGCTCCACCATCGCCCCCCAACTCCGTATGATCATCAATAGCTCATTCGAGACGGCCACCTTCCCGGAAAGCTGGAAGCATGCCGAGATCAACGCCTTACTTAAGAAACCCCAGGCAGACCCTAAGGACCTCAACAACTACCGGCCCATCTCCCTGCTTACGGCAAAGGTTTTTGAGAGGATCGTCAATAGGCAACCACCCCACCACCTGGAGGAAAACAACACTCTGGGTCCGTCCCAATCCGGCTTTTGCAGCAATCACAGCACCGAGACAGCCCTCATCGATGCCACCGACGACATCCGGACCCTCCTGGATAAGAGTGAAACCGCAGCACTCATCCTCCTGGACCTCTCTGCCGCCTTTTACACCATCTGCCACCACACCCTGCGCACATGCCTCCACAATGCAAGGATCCGTGACAAGGCCCTGGACTGGATCAGCTCCTTCCTCTCCGACTGAACACAGAGAGTCCGCCTCCCTCCATTCCTATCTGAAGCCACCAAGACCATCTGCAGCTTACCACAGGGCTCCTCCCTCAGCCCGACACTCTTCAACGTCTACATGGCACTGCTCGCCAAAACCGTCCGATCTCACATCCTCAACATCATCTCCTATGCTGACGATACCCAGCTGATCTCTCCCTCACCAAGGACCCTGCCACAGCCAAAACCAACCTCCACGAGGGCTTGAAGGCCGTCGCAACTGGGTGAAGAACAGTCGACTAAAACTAAACTCAGATAAGACAGAGGTCCTCATCCTCGGCCCCACCCCTCCGCTTGAGATGCCTCCTGTTGGCCCCCCACACTAGTAGCTGCACCAACACCCACCAACCACACCCGCAACCTGGGTTTCATCCTTGACTCATCTCTCTCCATGACCAAACAAGTCAATGCCGTCTCATCTTCCTGCTTCAACACCCTCCGCATACTCCACAAAATCTACCGAAACCAGAAGGATGGTTACCCAGCCCCTCGTCAGCAGCAGACTGGACTACGGCAACACTCTCTACGTGGGAACCAGGGCAGCTCTCAAGAAAAGACTGCAACGGATAAAGAGCGCCTCCACACGCCTCATCCTCAACATCCCCCATCACAGCCACATCACAACCCACCCTGAGAGACCTACACTGGCTTCCCGTCAACAAAAGGATCACTTTCAAACTCCTAACACATGCCCAGAAAGCACTGCACAACGCTGGACCAGCATACCTTAAGGATAGTCTCATCTTCTACTCCCCGAACTGGCAGCTCTGCTCTGCCGACCTCACCCTCGCCACCGTCCCATGCATCCACAGGACAACAACTGGTGGCAGATCCTTCTCCTACCTCACTGCCAAAACCTGGAACACCCTCCCCATCCACCTACGGCAGACGAAGGACCTACTGACCTTCAGGAGACTTCTCAAGACCTGGCAGTTCGAGCAGTAGCAGCTCCCCCCCTCCTCAAGAATCTTGAGACCCTCACGAGTGAGTACCACGCTCTATAAATGCATTCATTGATTGATTGATTGATTGATGGAGAGAGCTGAATAGGGTGTCGTTGAGCATAGTACATTGTGTTATAGTGCAGTGGCATGGAGTGTCATAGAGTGGAGTAGTATGTCATAGAACAGAGTGTAGTAATGTGGCATGGAGTGGTGTTGAGGCAATTGTGTATAGAGTCACAGAGTGGAGTAAAGTGTTGTATAGTGGCACAGAGTGGAGAAAAGTGTAATGGAGTAAAGTGTCGGCACAGAGTATTATGGAGTGTAATGGCGTGTAGTAAAGTGTCGTAGAGTGATCTAGAGTGAAGTGGTGCAGATTACAGTGGTACAGAGTAGATTGGCATAGAGTGCATTTGTTTTTAGTGAAGTGGTGTAGAGTGCACTAGTTTAGTATAGAGTGCACTACTCTAGTGGTGAAGAGTAGAGCTGCAGAGTAGAGTAGTACAGCATAGATTACAGTGGCACAGAGTACAGTAGTGCAGAGTGCTGTGTTGTAGGGTGATGTGGAGCATGGTAGAGTGGAGAGCTGCATGATAGAGTGGCATAGAGTGCAGTGATGCAGCATAGTGGGGTGTAGAGTGTAGTGCCATAGAGTGGATTGGTGAAGAGTGCAGTAGAGTGGCACAGAGTTGAGCGGTGGTGAGTAGAGTGTAGTGGTGCAGAGTACAGTGGTGTAGAGTTCAGTGGCAAAGTGTGCAGAGTAGAGTGTCATAAAGGGCAGTGTTATAGAGTGCTTTGGCATAGAGTGCAGTCTCCTAGAGTGGCATAGACTACAGTGGTGCAGAGTGATGTAGAGTGCAGTGGTGTTGAGTGCAGCGGTGCAGAGCGGAATAGAGTGGCATAGAGTAGAGTGCTGCAGTAAAGTGCAGTGGTGGATACTAGAGTGGTGTAGAGTACAATGATGTAGTCTACAGTGGTGCAGAGTACAGTGGAGTGGCCTAGACTAGAGTGGGGTGGAGTGCATTGGCATAGAGTAGAGTGGTGCAGAGTATGGTAGAGAGGTGCAGAATTAAGTGGTGCAGAGTAGATTGCAGTGGCATGGAGTGAGCCAGAGTAGAGTGGAGTGACATAAAGTAGAGTATGCATAATGTGGTGGCACACTGCATTATAGGCAACACATCTTCAACTGAAATTACCATTACATTTGCAAAGACATACAGTTTTACTGATAAAAACATGCAGCACACAATTGTTAATGTGAGGAAATGTCATTACCTAATGTATTGATTTGTTTCGATCATCCTAAAATATTTGTTTCCACTACACTTATATTCTTAAGAATCTGCAAATTTAATTCACAAACATTTGAAGTTTGTTGTGTGGCAGATAAAAATAGCATCCTAAAACCTTTCTACACCACATCCCCAGTAGCTAGCATATAAGTACACTATGAAGTCAGAGAAAGAAAGATAAAAGCCAAGCTCCATGGGAAGACAGAGGCTGCAATTTGACCTTGGACTTTGAATGCCCAGCAAGTGAGACAAGATACGAACAATATTTAAATGCCTGTTTACAGACATTGAACACTGGTGGAAGGATACAGTATACAAGAGATGCTCTAGTGTAGGGACAAACTCAAGTGGGCAACCTAAATCAAATACAGCTAGCAAATAGAAACCAAACAAATGTAAGTTGCAAAGCCAAAGATAAGTAATGGGTGGAATACATTCCCAGTGAAGCTTTCCAGATGTCCTCTGAATGACTTTAGCAAACCAGACAGCTTCGATCTAATGAACTCAGCCTTCAGCCTAGTTCCTATATATGTTTATGGAACTCCTCTGTGACTGCAACAGTCAAACTGTATCTTGCTATTTAGGGTCTTTTACACATGCTCTTATGGGCCAGGATGTCTGTATTGTCCTGTAACATTATGAAATGTGTGCAGATTTATGCAAATGCATTGATATGGACACTGTTTCTGATGCCTGGATTGGCTATCACCAGAGCCACTGAAATTATGCGATTGTGCGCTGCAGTGTTTTTGCATAGTTATGAATTTGCCGCATTTGCCACAAAATCTAACATCTGCTGCATAATTTGCAGATTTAAACATAAACGGTTCAACATTTACTAAAAGCACAGCAACACGTGTTAGTACACAGTGCAGGGCCGTTTTGCAAATGTTGACAGCTAACTTTCTTTTGCTTGTTGCAATATTTAGGTGTTAAGCAGGTACTAATGAGGTACAACCTAAGCCCAGAGAGTGTTAACAAGTGTAACAATGACAAAATAATGAAATACTATCACAAAATGTGTCATACTATGTCACTTCATTTGCCTCCTCTGCCAGCATAACTTAGTCAACCCTGCCACAAAATTTGGCCCTCCCCTGCTGCATAATTCTAGTGGTCCTATCACTAATGTATCCTCATGTAACTGTTATTCTTTATTTGCAATTTTTTCTGTCTCTAATCATAAAAATTGAATATTAATTTAAAAAAATGATAATACAAGATACAGAAAAGATAATATGCATCAATATACTTAAGTATGTGACAGTAGCAACAACATAATAACACTAGGCAAACTGCCTAAAATGAAAAGTAGCTTCTCCCTGTTAGCCACGCTGCAATCCAACCCTTTATTACTTAGATTAAAAACATTTGGCCTGATTCACATAGGTAAACGTAGACATTTGGTCTAAATTTAGACTAAACGTCTAATTTTACGATTTTTGTTAAATTCACAAAGGGCATTTACAGTATTATCTTTATGTCTGTACTTGGGACAGATCTTCGTTAGGTGTGAAAGTTATAAAGAAACACCCTTCTACTATCTAAATTGTATGATGTGAAAACATTAAATCTCGCCTTCCCTGTTTCAGTAAATTGTATGATCCTAGGCGGCTACAAATACTTAGGACACAAGTCCTGAAAAAAAGAAGTTGGGGGGACTAACCAAGTTAGGTGGTATGAAAGTGACATCACAACGCATGACATCATGGTGTGTGACATTGCACTTGGCATCACAACCCATGGCCTCAAAGAAAGTGGAATCAGATCTTAACACCTCAAGACATATGTTTAGCAGGTCTATCATGAGTATATTTAAGTGCTTTACTATATTTAACAAATTAGCTTTTGCTTTGGGGTTATGAAAAGTGGCTTCTCCCTGGGGTTATGCCAAAACAGTTAGGCAACCTTGGCACAAAAACTAGGCCACAATTTATAAATTTATTTTTTAGAGGCTCTGCCCCCCAGAAATTGGCATAAGGGAGACATGTGTCAGTAAATCAGTTCTGCTTAATTGGTGCAAAGTCTGCATTTTAAAATATCTTGGGGGGGTTAAGGCATCTGCTGAAGAGATCTTTGTGTGCCCAGTATGGCTCAGGGAATAATAATAATGTGTTTGATGTAAGGCACTTGGATACCCTGCAATGGAATAAGTAGCGCTTTAAAAGAAACAAAATAGTGGTATTTAAATTATTTGTGTAAATACTGGGGCAGACCAACACATCTGACTTTCCTACAGTGCATACCTATCAGTTATATGCAGGGACCGAACAAAGTGAAAACCATGTCTCTCTTAGATACCTGTAAAGTAATAGCAAGCTGTGTGCTTTTGTTCTTTAAATAACAGCTACGTGTGAGGCTCCAAATAGCTTCCAGCTAGAATAATCAAACAAAAGGAGGTCTGATGCCCCTTAATTTCAACCTTTGTCCTGGCCCAACAGAAATTTACAATCAGAAAGCCCTCTTTCATGCTGCCCAGAAGGAATGGAAGCACTTCTGAAAATGCATGCAGGCGCTTCTGAAAATGTCAAACTACATCGGGAAGACATGGCCCTGCAAGATAGAAGTGAAAGGGGAAATTCTTTTGTCCCCTTGTCCCCTCTACCTTCGTCCCCCGTTTCCACCACTCTCCAAAATCTGGGGGGGCACATCCCCCACGTCCCCTACAGTTCCTACACCCATGCTCTGACTGTTGTAACTTTGAGTCAGTATTCTGAGAAGAGTTTCTTACTGCATATTTTTTCACTTCCGAGGTGTGGTGGAAAAAATGTTTAGTTGATGCTATATATCCCAGCATGATATCTGCCTGTGCCAAGGAGATGCTTGCGTACTGCTGCAGATACACCACCTCTGTCCTGAACAAGCATTATCTGCACATATGGGATTGTGACACCAGCCCACAATCGTGGTTTGTGCCAGAAAAAAGATCTTCTACAGGTAGTGAAACGGGAGATCGCCAGCATGCAAGACGCTCTTTGCGCTTTTTGTAGGTTAGCTCAGTGGGTTGAAGCATCAGCTGCAGAAAACTACATGAGACCAACAGGCACAATTTGAATTCCTTCAGGACCAACTTAGACGTTCTTCCTCCCAAGCGGGATATAATGCATGCCACTGAGTTGGATAAATATAACAGTAGTTATAGTGCACCAGCTTGTATAAACAAAAGCTACATAGCAAAACATTTATTTTTAAGTTTTTACAATTCCCACTCCCTCATTGCTTTCTGTCCATTCGTCCCTGGAGTCAACCTCACATTGCCTTGACCCTTTTTTTTTTGTCCACTCTACCCTCCAATTCGCGGTGACCTCTGTCTGACTAGAGACTTACTTACTTACAGCTCCAGCAGTGTTAAAATAAAGGCCCGTATTTATACTCCGTTTGCGCCGAATTAGCGTCGTTTTTTTCGACGCAAATTCGGTGCAAAACTAACGCCATATTTATACTTTGGCGTTAGACGCGTCTAGCGCCAAAGTATGGGCAAATAGCGTCATTTTTTTGCGTGAACGCCTTCCTTGCGTTAATGAGATGCAAGGAAGGCGTTCCCGTCTAAAAAAATGATGGCGACGCAAATGCGTCGTATTTATACTCCCGGGCAAAAATCACGCCCGGGAGTGGTCGGGTCAAAAAACCCCGCATTTGCGCCACTTTTTAACGCATGGGTCAGGGTAGGCGTTAAGGGGCCTGTGGGCTCAAAATGAGCCCACAGGTGCCCTCCCATGCCCCCAGGGACCCCCCCTGCCACCCTTGCCCACCCCAGGAGGACACCCAAGGATGGAGGGACCCATCCCAGGGACATTCAGGTAAGTTCAGGTAAGTATAATTTTTTATTTTTGAATTTTTTTTTTGGTGGCATAGGGGGGCCTTATTTGTGCCCCCCTACATGCCACTATGCCCAATGACCATGCCCAGGGGACATAAGTCCCCTGGGCATGGCCATTGGGCAAGGGGGCATGACTCCTGTCTTTACTAAGACAGGAGTCATTTAAATGGCGTCTGGGCGTCGAAAAAAATGGCGCAAATCGGGTTGAGGCGATTTTTTTGCCTCAACCTGACTTGCCCCATTTTAAGACGCCCTAACGCCATTTTCCCCCTACGCCGGCGCTGCCTGGTCTACGTGTTTTTTTTCCACGCACACCAGGCAGCGCCGGTCTGCTAGCGCCGGCTAACGCCATTCCATAAATACGGCGCCCGCATGGCGCTTCAGAATGGCGTTAGACGGCGCTAAATTTTTTTACGCTAAACTGCGTTAGCGCAGTTTAGCGTCAAAAAGTATAAATATGGGCCAAAATGTCTGAAAGTGGAGTAGTGCAGATACCAGTGTGGTAACGCTCTTTAACCTCACAAGTATGATGCAGGCATCATTTTTCGCTCATAAAAATCTGCTTTCCTCCATTAGGAATGACTGAACGCTGAGATGGGAATTCGAAGAAATTACATGCCTGCACTCAATTTAAATTGCTACCAACCCTTCCCTATAGTAGTGGTAATGTATCATGCTAGATAACGGGCTTAGGTCGAAGCATGTCTCATAGAAAAGATGATTATTTGGCTCAATAATGCTCCAGTTTTCATAGCAAACTTCGTCGTTTATGCAATGAAGTAAACCCAGATAAAATGACATTTTGCCGCTCTGGCGTTGTAGTCTATATTTTACCTAACAACAAAGGTACTTTTGCACCATGTTTTTGAGATCTGACTTCCTCTTGTGCCTCATGTGCTGGGGCCAGTGTGCAGCATTGGCCCTAGCTGGACCTAAATGTTCATAATACTAAGAAAGCGCTATCACGAAGAAAGGAAAAGCAAGTGCTCCTGAAGGTGCTCTTACTTTTCTCTTCCCTCTTAGGCAGCGTCACCAAACACAAAGCTTTAAGCTTGCAAAAAGCCCTGAAGATTTCACCAAGCAACTGCAGTGCAGTGTTGGCCCGTGTGCTTGGAGCAGCCAACCTCACACCATTACGCGAGTTACCCCACAGGTGCGGGCCACATGAGAGTGATGTGTGCGAAAGTATAAATGAAACGCGCGGAGGTGCTAGTGAGAAACTCACAGAGACATAGCTGTGACCAGATCAGTTAATAAAGAGCGTTCAGCCAAAACTTCAAGCGACTCTGAGTGGTTATTGCAGCGAACACTACACTTGGCAATGAGGTAGATGACGCCCACTGCCGCCTCTGAATTGGGTCTGCTTCCTCGCCCTCACCCTCTGTACCTCCCATCTGGCACCTGTCGAGGCGCAGTCCGTGCCACGTGTGCTTCCGTGCACACTTCTGGCCTGGGTCGGTGGCCGCTCAGCTCCCGTCTCCTCGCAAAGGCCCGGCAGTCACGGCCCACCCTCCTGACTTCAGCTCGAGGCCACACGGGCAGCCTTGTGCGCTCCTCCAGCCAGGCACCTGGGACACGGCCTTTTCCTCTTGCCGACGAGGTGATTTCTCACCTGCCCCTCCTACGGCCGTCACTCACCCCCTATTAAGGGCCTGTTCTCCAAGCCGCCGTACCAGCAGCAGTGCCCAGCCAGTCCTGTCCACAGGGAACAGCACAGCCCATCTGCTGCCCTTCCTGCAAGCTCTGACTCTGTTTGCCCCTCCTGCTAGAGGTTCCCTAGGGCTCTGCAGCTGAGACTCTTCCACACTGACAGTTGTATCCTGCGTCCACTGGCACACCAGCTGTCAGCTACATGGCAGGTATCCCGGCACTGGAGCCTTTTACTGTCACAGGCATCCCACCCACCCAAGCCGCCCGGTGGAAAGCATGGTTGGAACGCCACAAAATCTATTTCGAAGCCCTTGAAGTGAAAAAGGAGCGGAAAAGGCCTTTGCTTCTCCATCTGGGTGGGTCAGACATCCACAAGATTTCTAAATCTGTACACGAGGCGAAGCCACACACGTACTACACATTAAAAGAAGCCATCACTGCGCACTTCAAACCGTACGCCAACCTGGACTACGAACGGTTTCTACCGCACCAGGCACACCAAACCGCAGATGAATCGGTGGATGTGTTCTATGCGCGCCTAAGAGAGCTGGCCAGCACCTGCACAGTACCGGATGAGGAAGATGAGATAAGAGCGCAGTTTATCCAAGGCTGTTCCTCGTCGTTCCTACAGGAACCGAACATGCGGATGAGAGATATCCTCATCCTAGGCCACTCACAAGATTTATCCAAGTCAAGAGCAGCACACATGGAACAAGTACTAGGAGCCCATTTAAAGACAGAACCCGTCAATGCAGTGATGGCAGTCACACCGAAAAGCAAGACTGCTGCCCCGAGAGGAAAGCCAAGAGACAAAACCTGCAAATGGTGCAGCAACCCACTGCCTCACCCGGCCGGCAGTCCGGCATGCGGAAAAACTTGCAGCGCCTGCGGCAAGCTCAACCACTTTGCCAAGGTTTGTCGCTCTGCACCAAAGACGCCCACCACACACAAGACCATCAGAGCTATATCAGCCCCACCTGCCACAGCCTCAGACAGCGACATGGATGATGATCCACAAGTGGTTCATGTCATATACTCCATTGGCAACCGGAGACTACCCACGTGTCAAATGGTGCTAGGCCCCCAGAAATTCTCAGCCCTGATAATTACCGGATCTTCGATCAACCCTATGGCCGATGGCATATATCAAACCCTCACAGACCCACCACCACTAAAATCCACCTCAGTGCAAATCCATGCCTTCGGTAGCAGACACCCATTGGACATAGCTGGCATCTTCACCACGGACATCACGCACGAAGACTCTAAGATCACAACTAAGGTCTATGGGCCTGATTCTGACCGCCAGGGTGGAGGCCGGAGGTAGCACCGCCAACAGGCTGGCGGTGCTACATGGGCAATTCTGACAGCGGTGGTAAAGCCGCGGTCAGAAAAGGGCAACCGGCGGTTTCCTGCCGGTTTACCCCTGCCCAAGGGAATCCTCCATGGCGGCGCTGCTTGCAGCGCCGCCATGGGGATTCCGACCCCCTTACCGCCAGCCTGGTTCTGGCGGTTTTGACCGCCAGAACCTGGCTGGCGGTAACGGGTGTCTTGGGGCCCCTGGGGGCCCCTGCAGTGCCCATGCCACTGGCATGGGCACTGCAGGGGCCCCCTAACAGGGCCCCACATAGATTTTCAGTGTCTGCATAGCAGACACTGAAAATCGCGACGGGTGCCACTGCACCCGTCGCACCCTTTCCACTCCGCCGGCTCCATTCGGAGCCGGCATCCTCGTGGAAGGGGGTTTCCCGCTGGGCGGGCGGGCGGCCTTTTGGCGGTCGCCCGCCCGCCCAGTGGGAAACTCAGAATGACCGCCGCGGTCATTTGACCGGGGTACGGTCTTCTGGCGGCTCCCGCCGGCCGGGCGGTTACCGCGGCCGGCGGGAATCAGAATGACCCCCTATGTCTCATGGGAGGGGAGTGGCTTCTTACTCAGCTGCTGCACTGCTCAGAATCTCAACCTGATACATTTTGCATTTAGCATTCATGCCAATGGGCTGGAGGAGCTGCTACTAGAGTCTAGCCCACTGTTTGAGGGCATTGAATGTCTAAAAGCCCCCCCCCAAGCTCCATATAGACGAGTCAGTGGCACCAGTGGCTCTCAGGCACAGGCGTGTGGCGTTCCATCTATGGCCCAAGGTGGAAAAGGAACTCCTCATGTTAGAACAAGCCAGCATAATCAAAAGGGTATCAGGACCAACCCCATGGGTCTCTCCCATTGTCGTGGCCAAGAAACCCAAACAACTAGACGCCATGAGGATTTGTGTGGAGATGCACCTCCTCAATCAAGCCATCCGGAGGGAAAGGCATCTAACCCCAACTATTGACGACATCATGGGAGAACTCTCAGGGTCCAAGTTGTTTTCCAAAATGGAGCTCCGGTCAGGATACCACCAGATCACCTTACACACTGCCTCACGCCTGATCACCACCTTCTACACCCATACAGGTGTCTGGAGGTACACCCCTTTAAACTTTGGCATCTCCAGTGCAGCCGAGGTGTTCCAACACACAATTAAGGAAGTGCTGAAAGGGCTTACCGGGGTGCTCAATGTAAGTGACAGCATTCTAGTTCATGCCCCCACTCTGGAAGACCACCTAGCAAGGGCGTGTGCAGTGTTTGAAAGGCTGCAGGAGCGCGGCCTAACACTCCACAGAGAGAAATGCGAGTTCCTTAAAACAAACATTAGTTTCTTCGGCTATCATTTCTCTGAACAAGGCATCTGTCCAGATCCCCTCAAAGTTCGAGACACCCAGGAAGCCCGAGCACCCTCGTCGGCATCTGGAGTGCGAAGATTCCTAGGGATGATCACATACTGTGTCCGGTTCATAAAGAACCTATCGGACCTGACCGTCCCCCTTCGAATGCTAACCCGAGCCAACCACCCTTGGGTTTGGGAAGCCGAGCATGAAAAAGCCTTTGAAGACACAAAGAAATCCCTGTCAGGCGGAAACCACTCTCGCCTTTTTTGATCCCAGGCGAGAGTCCCAGCTAGTGCTCGACACCAGCCCCACTGGCATAGGGCCCATCTTGACACAGAAACAGGCCTGCGGAGCCTGGGCACTCATCGCGTTCGCTAGTTGGACCCTCACCCCGACGGAACAACAATACTCTCAAATAGAGCGAGAGGCCATTGCCATTCACTGGGGGTGCCGCCACGTCACATCTACCTCTACGGAAAGGCCTTCACGGTAAACACAGACCACAAACCACTACTGCCACTTTTTAAGGGGTCCTCCTCAAAGCCTCTGCCATGGATCGAAAAGTGGATCCTCCAACTACAGGAGTATGACTTCAACGTAGAATACTAACCAGGCACCCGGAACCCGGCTGATTTCTTATCCCGGCATGCCCGCCCAGCAACCTTGCAGGAGGCAGAAGAGGTGCAAGAGATAGAAGAGTATGATAGGCTAATAGTCGACCGAGCCCACGCATTGCCCATACCCCTCACAGAAGTGGTGGAAGCCACAGACGAGGAAGATTGTCCCAAAAGGCCATGCAAGCAGACAGATCGGGAGACTGGCGCCCGCTGCATCACACAGCAGCGTTCCGCACTGCTGATGCCTGGACCAAGCGCCAGGCGCTTTTTAACGTCAGGCACAAACTGTCGGTGAGCAAAGACAGATGCCTACTACGAGGTTTCCACCTAGTGCTGCCCACCTGCCTAACGTCCAGGGCAGTGGTCCTGGCCCATGGAGCCCCCCAGGGCATTGTCAAATTAAAGAACAGACTGGGGAGCAAAGTCTGGTTCCCTTGCCTAGACCAACAGGTGGATGAAGTAGCCAAGGGGTGTGCAGTCTGCCAGGCCAGTGGACTCCTGATCCCCCAGCGCCAGTCATCACAGAGAATGGCCGTACCACCCTGTGGGAAAGGGTCAGCGCAGACTTCGGGAGCCTGCCCGACGGATCCCACATGCTTATAGTAGTGGACGACTACTCAAGCTACCTCGAGGTAGAGATTGTACAGTTCACATCAGCTGGGGCAGTCATCCTTAAGATGGAAAAACTAATGGCCACTCAAGTACTCTTTGGTGAAGTGCGCACTGACAACGGACCCCCCTTCAACAGCCGTGAGTGGGCCGAGTTCCTAAGGTCCAGGAGCACCCGACACCATCGCATCACACCCAGATGCTGCAAGCGAATGGCAAAGTGGAGCGGTTCAGGAAGACCCTAACCAAAGTAATCCGGATCGCTATAGCCAAGGCGCAGAATTTGGAAAGCTCCATATACACGTTTCTCCATGAGTACTGAGTCACGCCCCATGCCACCATGGGGGTGACCCCGAGCCAATTCTGTTTTGGACGAACAGTGACAGATACCATATCACACCACCCTGTGTGGGCTGCACAGCTGGAACCCCAGAACCATTCAACTCAGCGGAGGTCACACACCAACGCATACGCGTCACGGAAGCGGCGAGCCCGCCGGGTGTCTGTCCATGTGGGGGACGCCATCCTAGTGAAAGATCGCCACCCTGGAGGGAAGCTCCATCTACCTTTTGAGATTGACCCTGGGTGCTGACAGCAGTCAAAGGCACCATGGTGACAGCGACAAGAGGGGCAGAGACTGTAACTTGAAACATATCTCACTTCAAACGATTCTCACCGACTGCCCGGTCAGAGGGGAACCGATGGAGCAACGCCACACCTGAAGATCCAGATGGCACGGACACCACTCGGTCATGCCCCTGCTCACCTGTCCCAGCAGAGCACCCAATGGTGCTGCCCGAGGCGGGTAACCCAGCAGAAGCACCAAGCTCCCAGCGGCCCATGTCAGCGAGCACCAACAGGGAACCCTGTTGGCCAGCTGAAAGGTGGGGAGGAGCGCGATACCACCTAAGGCAAAATCCCAATCCCTCAAGACGCTATGCTGATTTCTTGTCGAACTAATACCCCCTGATCCACAGGTCTCAAACTGGTGTCTGCCTAGCACAACGATCCCAGCTGGCACAGATGTATCCTTTACTTGTTTTGGCTATATACTTGTGTCTGAAGTTTTATTTGTGTTCCGTCATTGTTTTGTGTTGTTCTTCTCCAGTTGAGGAGGAGTGTAGTGTTGGCCCGTGTTCTTGGGCTAGCCCACCTCACACCGTTTCATGGGGATGTTCCCCCGAGTTACCCCAGAGGTGTGGGCCACATGAGAGAGCCCAAGTGTGACTTGTGCAAATGTATAAATGAAACACACGGAGGCGCGAACGTGGCAGTGAGAAACTCATGGAGACATAGCTGTGACTAGATCAGTCAATAAAGAGCATTCAGCCGAAACCACAAGGGACTCCGAGTGGTTATTGCAGCGAACGCTACAGCAACAACCTTAATGCAACACATTTAGGGCCAGATGTAGCAAAAAGGCAATTTGCGACTTGCAAATTGTGAGTCCCTGCGACTCGCAATTTGCAAGTCGCAAATTGCTATGCAGTACGGTGTCTCAGACACCGACTGCAACTCGCAATGGGGTCGCAATGACCCACCTCATGAATATTCTTGAGGTGGGTCGCAAATTGCGGCCCCATTGCGAGTATAGGCACTCGCTAACATGGAGGCCTGCTGTCGTCAGCAGGCCTCCATGTTAGCGACCTGCCTTTCAATAAAGCAGTTTTTTTTTTTTTAAGTGTAGCCCGTTTTCCTCACAGGAAAACGAGCTGCACTTCAAAAATACCGAAACCTTTTGTTTCGGTTTTTTTTCAGGGCAGGGAGTGGTCCCTTGGACCACTCCCTGCCCTGAAAAAATAATTTGGGGTCCAGTCACAAACTGGAAGGGGTCCCATGGAGACCCCTTCCAATTTGCGAGTGGGTTACCATCCACTTGAAGTGGATGGTAACTGCGACTCCATTTGCGACCGCTATGGAATTGCATCCCACTGCGACTCGCAAATAGGAAGGGAACACCCCTTCCTATTTGCGAGTCTGAAATGCATTTTGCGAGTCGGTAAAGACTCGCAAAATGCATTTCTGAATGGCAAAGTGGCTTTTGCGCCTCGCAAACGGCGATTTTCGCCGTTTGCGAGGCGCAAACACTTTGCTACATCTGGCCCTTAGCCACTTGGCTGCTAATTTTTTCCTCTAAAATGCTGAGCCATTTTTTGACACTTGTGACACTTTGCTCTTAAACATTCACACTGTTTTTTCCACAAAAGATTTTTAAGCTAAACTCACAACATTTGTTCGTACCTCTTGGGTATTCTAAATGTACCCACGGCAGTGCTTTACTTGTAAAATATTAAGTGGCGTGCCGAAAGCTCTACTCAGACTCCCACGGCTGGAGCTATGAAATGTCAGAGCAGGAATAGTAAAGGTGCGCAGTCACAAATCCATCTTAACCTCCTTTTATTCAATGTGAGACATGTGCTGTCCCGTTATCTCAATGTTTCAGTTGTGTACTTTCTTCCTTGTTAACAAATTTTCTGTACTTCTCTCCCTCTTTGGTGTGTTAGTCTCGGGAAATGTCTAATGTGAAGAAATAAGTGCCGGTCTCCAAAAATAAGAGGCAGTGTCCTGACCTAGGGGTTGTACATGCCCATGGAGGAATAATGAAAAAACTGCAAAAATATAGCAGAATCCTGGGGTTACTGTTTTTTTTTTAAATGGGGAAAAAGTGTTGTGCAAGAAAGCATATTTCTTGAAAAAATAGGCATCAACAAAATGTTTTATATGCTAAGAATACCAACTGCATGCTTGCATTTTACGGTGAAAACAGGTGCTAAACCCAGAGGTGATCCTAGATTGCTCTTCATTTCTGAAAACTAGACAAGATCCCAAAATCAGCAAGGCAGTTTGTGTAGATTGGTCATGGTTTTTCCCAAAAATCTAACTGTTAAAATAATTTTTTACAAATAACGAAAATAGCAACGGGTGACAGCGTTTTCATCTGTAATTTTTCATCCTGATGCCCAACTTACAAATATAACATATTGACACTTCATCTGTACCCTTCTAGTAGCAAGGATATACAGGGCCATATTTATACTTTTTGACGCAAAACTGCACTTTGCGTCAAAAAAATTAGCGCCGGCTAACGCCATTCTGAAGCGCCATGCGGGCGCCGTATTTAATCAATGACGTTAGCCGGCGTTAGCCGCCGGCGCTGCCTGGTGTGCGTGGAAAAAAACGACGTACACCAGGCAGCGCCGGCGTAGGGGGATATGGGGCTTGGGGGTCAAGAAATGGGGCAAGTCAGGTTGAGGCAATTTTTACACCTCAACCCGATTTGCGCCATTTTTTTTTCACTCCCAACCCCCATAGAAATGACTCCTGTCTTAGCAAAGACAGGAGTCATGCCCCATTGCCCAATGGCCATGCCCAGGGGACTTCTGTCCCCTGGGCATGGTCATTGGGCATTGTGGCATGTAGGGGGGCACAAATCAGGCCCCCCTATGCCACAAAAAAAAAAAAAAAAAAACACTTACCTGAACTTACCTTAATGTCCCTGGGATGGGTCCCGCCAGCCTTGGGTGTCCTCCTGGGGTGGGCAAGGGTGACAGGGGGGGTCCCTGGGGGCATGGGAGGGCACCTGTGGGCTTTCAGAGCCCACAGGTCCCTTAACGCCTGCCTTTTGCAGGCGCTAAAAAACGGCGCAAAAGCGGCCGTACGGCATTTTTTTTGACCCGCCCACTCCCGGGCGTGAATTTTGCCCGGGAGTATAAATCCGACGCACATGCCTCGGAGTCGATTTTTTAGACGTGAACGCCTACCTTGCATCTCATTAACGCAAAGTAGGTGTCCACGCTAAAAAATGACGCAAACTCCATGGACTTTGGCGCTAGACACGTCTAACGCCAAAGTATAAATATGGAGTTAGTTTTGCGTCGAAATTGCGTAAAAAAAACGACGCAATTCCGGCGCAAACAGAGTATAAATATGCCCCACAGTATTTATTGGCTGCCCACATGCATATGATACCCAGAGCCAACAACCGAAATGCAGCTAATAATGATTTTTAGATTGTGTCATGACAATGCAGCAATGCATATGCTAAAATCTATTATTTGAAGAGCAGGTAGAAAGGAAACACATGTATTTTTGGAATGTGCGCAAGACACTCAGATTAAGAACAGTGGTTAATTGCACACCCTTGAATTTGAGTTACCCATATTCTCATATCATTCAAAAGGAATTTTGCAAAATGTGTTCTTTCTTGAAATCTGGCTGACATTTGGAAGCCAGAATTGGAAAGAAATCCAGTTTGATAATCGGGTGGTAGGAGTTTTGTGTATCCTCACAGCTTCTGAAAATTAAAACCACACCTCCATAAAATCACTTCACACATACTGCCAGCCAATCCCCACTACACACACACTGCTAACCAACTGTGCACACATATCCAAACAATTGCTACTATACACATTCCCCTGCCAATGCTACTATGCAGATACACCACCAGCCAGCCACCACTACACACACACCACTATCCAACCATCACACAGACATTGCCTTCAAGCTTCATGCCACTTTCACTTTTAAAATTCCAAAAATAGCAAATTATACAAAAAAACAGGTATTGACAAAATAAACATTCAACTAGACAGCACTTTCAAATTCCAAATAACCCATCTTTCAGTAGAAAATGATAACCAGCTCTGTTTGTATGCATAACATGTGATACTAAAATACATCAAACAATTGGTTAACTGCTGTCTATAAGAAACTTGGTTACTGGCTCAGGGTGGGTGGGGTGGAACCCTTCTCAGGCAGCAACCACAACTCCTCTCAAGGTGAAGTCACACGTAAACCCTAAATTAACCTGTGATCAACCCTCAGGTAGCTTGGCACAGAGCAAAATGACTTTAAAGTTGCATTGTCTTTGTGTTAACTTACATGGGCTACGTAGGGGACCTCTAATCGGGCTCCAATGCGAGTACCTTTGAAGAATTGGTGACCGCTCGGACCATGCAACCCGGGGCATTCCTGACATACAGGGGGTCATTCTGACCCTGGCGGCCGGTGACCGCCAGGGTCACCGACCACGGGAGCACCGCCAACAGGCTGGCGGTGCTCCCGAGGGCATTCTGACCGCGGCGGTTCAGCCGCGGTCAGAAAGGGTAAACCGGCGGTCTCCCGCCGGTTTACCGCTGCCCCATTGAATCCTCCATGGCGGCGGAGCGCGCTCCGCCGCCATGGGGATTCAGACACCCCCTACCGCCATCCTGTTCATGGCGGGAAACCCGCCATGAACAGGATGGCGGTAGGGGGTGCCACGGGGCCCCTGGGGGCCCCTGCAGTGCCCATGCCAATGGCATGGGCACTGCAGGGGCCCCCGTAAGAGGGCCCGCAACGTATTTCAGTGTCTGCTTTGCAGACACTGAAATACGCGACGGGTGCAACTGCACCCGTCTCTCCCCTGCAACTACGCCGGCTCAATTCTGAGCCGGCGTCCTCGTTGCAGGGGCATTTCTGCTGGGCCGGCGGGCGCTCTTTCGGAGAGCGCCCGCCGGCCCAGCGGAAATGTTTAAATGGCCGCCGCGGTCTTTTGACCGCGGTGCGGTCATTTCACGGCGGTACCTTGGCGGACGGCCTCCGCCGTCCGCCAAGGTTAAAATCACCCCCCCAGTGCCATTACAAAACTTCTACACAGCTCTTGGGGACGTAGCCACTCCGAACCTAGCGAATCTCCTCTACTAACTACAATTGTCACTACAAGCAATGTGAAAAGGCACTATTACTAAGTTATACAAAATACTTTTAGCAGGCGTCTGTACAGACTTAGCTCAGGTTAAATCCCGCTGGGATGCCCTCCTCACTACACCAATTCCCCAGAAAACCTGGGGGGCGCTCCTCGCCACGATTAAGTCAGTTTCCCGCAATACTAGACTACGGTACACCCAATTCAACTACATTCATCAGTCCTATTTATCCCCGGCCTGAATTAATGAAATATATCCAAATTCTAATCCAGAGTGTTCTAGATGTGCCACCCCTACAGCTGATTTTTACCACATGGTCTGGGACTGCCACCCAGTAAACACTAGCTGGCAGCGTATCACGGAAACCACAGCAGACATTGTCGCCCATACGGTTGCACCCACTCCGGAATCTTGTTTGTTGGGCATACGTCACCGTGCTAGGGGAGATAAACACATTCACAGGTTTATAGACCTCGCATTTTTGGTTTACAAGTGCCTGATTGCCACACACTGGAAGGCCCCTCATGCCCCTCCTTACTCCGCCTGGGTCCACGACCTGCACAGTCGCACACAAGCAGAGGCTCACACATTGAGACAACTTCAATACAAGGGTAAGGTTAAAGAAGGCGCCGAAATCTGGGATAACTTTGTAGTAAACATAGAAACCAGAGACGGCATTTACCCCCCCCTAAATTATCGGACACCTGACAGAGGATTCCCTGCTCAACATCCACATCATAGGTTCCCTCACACCCTTCCTATTACTCCAGCATGATATTACCACATCCAATTGAAGCATAAAATTAAGCGACTAATAGTGCTCCCTCTAAGTGTGACCCCAGGAAATAAGTTTTGCTACCACATGGCCGTTAGCATTGTTCTAGCCCTGCTCTTGCCCACATCATACACATACATAGCAGATATGCCTCTCCCGTCTAATGTTACCACCATTATTTGTGATGCCAATATATATAAATGTAATAATCAAAAGTGACTATAATTACTTCTTTGTGGTACATCCCCGTACTACCCAACTGGAGTGTCTTGAAGATTAATTGCTCCAGGTGTGATACAAGGACCACTCAAGAACTTATGTTCAATAGTCCAAAGCTCTTAAAGTGCAGTGACTGATTGGAGTCAGTTGGAAGTGGCTTTAGAGAGGGCAAGGTAGTCATACTTCTTCCATAGTACAACATACAGCACGATCCCATTAGTCTTTTTTCTTTTTTAAAAAAAAAGCTTTCTGTCCAAAATACAATGTCAGTCACTTGCTGCCTTTGCATAGTTCAATAATGCTGCTGAAAGCGAAAGTCAAGCAATAACTACAGTGAAAGAAGGGCTTATCCCCAATTCTGTCATGAAAAAAACCAAAAGTCAAGTTCCAAATTGCCCTGGTAATTTTCTTCAGGATGTTGTACTTGACTCCATTCTTTGTACTTCTCCTTCTCCCTAGCCTTGTGACAAGTTGGTCCACAGCAAGAGATTAAGGGGGTTATTCTAACTTTGGAGGAGGTGTTAATCCGTCCCAAAAGTGACGGAAAAGTGACGGATTTACCACCAGCCATATTACGAGTCCATTATATCCTATGGAACTCGTAATACGGCTGGTGGTATATCCGTCACTTTACCGTCACTTTTGGGACGGATTAACACTCCTCCAAAGTTAGAATAACCCCCTTAATCTTTGAATCCTTTTTCTTCTTGTTAGGGCTATCTATCCTAGTCCAACAAAAAACTTTAAGCAGAAAATCTAGGGGATGGTGGAGCCAAGAACTGGACAGTTATTTAAAGGAATTCTTTTATGAGGTAGTCTTTTCTTCTAATCCACTCAGTCTATTCTTGGCAAGCACCTCCTGATCAAAAGCAAAGGCGAAGAGAAATAAACATCTTTCAGTTATCCCTATCCTAAATTGAGGACCTGCCTCTGAGATTACCTTCCGTCAAAAGTTCTCCTGAAAATGTTCTCCTTTTTCATATGACTCCTCAACGAAATGCGGGACGCTTCATTGTGTGAGCTGCCCTGAGATAACTATATTTATTAATTAATTTGCCATGTACTTACTAAACATAAGGCAGAGCTGACATGTTGGTCCATTGTTACAGGTTGCTTACAATAAGTACACACGCTGATGAATCAGAGAGCCCATTGTTGCTGGGAGTGTATAAGGGAAAATAGACTGTAAATAGTTCTCTGTTGATGCCACATTCCTCTGGCTCTAGTTCTTCTGCACTTAGAAAGGAAGAAACAAAAGAAACACTGGTATCACTAGGGACACTTGAAACAGAGGGAGAACAACAAATGGCCCACACTGAGAAATGTTTAGGGACTTCCCTTATACATATGTGCAATTTAAAAAAGTAGATTGAGGAAGCCCACAGAAATGAAAGACAAAGGATTTCAACGAACCTATTAACGAAAGGACAATCTAGTACTCCACATATTTAGCAAATCACGACATAGCTAACAGTATTTTTGTTGCTTGTTTATTTTGACTAAGAGATGATCCTTAAGAGCCATTATGACATAAAACCCTATGTTTTCCCAGGTTGGGGCAGAACTAGTAAGAAGTACTCTAAAGACAAAAAGGTGGGAGCAAAACTTATTTTTTAGCATTTTCTTTATTTACTCTATTATTAATACATACTGTCAACTTTTCTGGAGATGTATTGGGGAAGTCGAGGTCCTCCAGCTGGTGTCTTGACCCTTATACCTAGGGGGAAGATAAGAAAGAATGCAGCACAGATTGGCCTATTTTTATGAGGCCAATCTGCCCCCAAGGGGAACAGAAACCATTAGACACCAGGGATTTATTTTTAAAAATGAAATTAGCATAATGGAGTGACCCCTTGGGCAAGGGTCGCTCCCGGGGGGAGAATTTTTTTAAGCCCTTTTCTGCCCCCCTGGGGGCAGAAACCTCTAGGCACCAGGGATATATATATATATTTTTTTTGTTTTGTTTTTGTTTTCTTTTTTCTTTTACAGGTGGGGAGAGACCCCTTAGGCAAGGGTCACTCCCATAGGGGGCAAATTATATTTAGGCCATTTCTGCCCCCCTTGGGGGCAGATTGGCCTATTTTTATGAGGCCAATCTGCCCCCAAGGGGGACAGAAACCATTAGACACCAGGGAGTTTTTTTTTTTCCGTGAATTTCACGTAAGGGGAGCGACCCCTTAGACAAGGGTCATTCCCCTGGGGGGCAAGTTTATTTTAGGCCATTTCTGCCCCCCAGGGGGGCAGATCAGCCTATTTTAATTAGGCCGATAGGCACCGGGGATTTTTTTTGTTGTTGTTGATTTACAGATGGGGAGCGACCCCTTAGCGAAGGGTCGCTCCCCTGGAGGGGCAAATTGTATTTAGGCCATTTCTGCCTGCTTTGGGGGAAGATCGGCCGATTTTAGGTCAATCTGCCACCAAGGGGGGGCAGAAACCACTAGGCACCAGGGATCTTTTTTTTTGCGTCGTCACGCAATGGGAGCGACCCCGTAGGCAAGGGTCGCTCCCCCGGGGGGGTTGGCGGGCCAAATTTATTTTCGGCCATTGGTCTATTTTTAATAGGCCAATCTGCCCCCGGGGGGGCAGAAAACTCTAGGCGCCCTGGGCTAATTATTTTTTTGTTTCTTTTTTTTAGAGATGGGGAGCGACCCCTTAGGAAAGGGTCGCTCCCCTGGAGGGGCAAATTGTATTTAGGTCATTTCTGCCCGCTTTGGGGGCAGATCGGCCGATTTTAGGTCAATCTGCCCCCAAAGGGGGCAGAAACCCCCAGGCACCAGGGATCTTTTTTTTTGCACCGTAACGCAAGGGGAGTGACCCTGTAGGCAAGGGTCGCTCCACGGGGGGATGGGGGGCAAATTTATTTTAGGCCATTTCTGCCCCCGGGGGGGCAGAAACCTCTAGGCGCCAGGGCTACATTTTCTTTTGTGTTTTTGTTTGTTTGTTTTTTTAGAGATAGGGAGCAACCCATTAGGCAAGGGTCGCTCCCTTAGGGGGCAAATTGTATTTAGACCATTTCTGCCCCCTTTGGGGGCAAATAGGGCGATTTTAGGTCAATCCGCCCCCAAGCAGGTCAGAAACAACTAGCCACCGGGGATCTTTTTTTTGCACCAATGTCATGCAGGGGCGACCCCGTAGGCAAGGGTCGCTCCCCAGGGAGGTTGGGGGAGACAAATTTATTTTAGGCCATTTCTGCCCTCCGGGGCCGGCTGAACTAGAAGCCAAAATCCACGGGTAGGCACTTTGCAAAAAACACCTCTGTTTTCTGTGAAAAAATATGATGTGTCCACGTTGTGTTTTGGGCCATTTTCTTTCGTGGGCGCTAGGCCTACCCACACAAGTGAGGTACCATTTTTATCGGGAGACTTCGGGGAACGCTGGGTGGAAGGAAATTTGTGGCTCCTCTCAGATTCTAGAACTTTTCTGTCACTGAAATGTGAGGAAAATGTGTTTTTTAGCCAAATTTTGAGGTTTGCAAAGGATTCTGGGTAACAGAACCTGGTCAGAGCCCCACAAGTGACCCCATCTTTTATTCCCCTAGGTCTCTAGTTTTCATAAATGCACAGGTTTGGTAGGTTTCCCTAGGTGCCGGCTGAGCTAGGGGGCAAAATCTACAGGTAGGCACTTTGCAAAAAACACCTCTGTTTTCTGTCAAAAAATGTGATGTGTCAATGTTGTGTTTTGGGCCATTTCCTTTCGTGGGCGCTAGGCCTACCCACACAAGTGAGTTACCATTTTTATCGGGAGACTTGGGGGAACGCTGGGTGGACGGAAATTTGTGGCTCCTCTCAGATTCCACAACTTTCTGTCACCGAAATATGAGGAAAATTTGTTTTTTTTAGCCAAATTTTGAGGTTTGCAAATGATTCTGGGTAACAGAACCTGGTCAGAGCCCCACAAGTCACCCCATCTTGGCTTCCCCTAGGTCTCTAGTTTTAAAAAATGCACAGGTTTGGTAGGTTTCCCTAGGTGCCGGCTGAGCTAGGGGCCAAAATCTACAGGTTGGCACTTTGCAAAAAACACCTCTGTTTTCTGTCAAAAAATGGGATGTGTCCATGTTGTGGTTTGGGGCATTTCCTATTGCAGGTGCTAGGCCTACCCACACAAGTGAGGTATCATTTTTATCGGGAGACTTGGGGGAACTCTGGGTGGAAGGAAATTTGTGGCTCCTCTCATATTCCAAAACTTTCTGTCACCGAAATGTGAGGAAAAAGATTTTTTTTTTGTCCAAATGTTGAGGTTTGCAAATGATTCTGGGTAACCGAACCTTGTGAGAGCCCCACAAGTCACCCCATCTTGGATTCCCCTAGGTCTCTAGTTTAAAAAAATGCACAGGTTTGGTAGGATTCCCTAGGTGCCAGCTGAGCTAGAGGCCAAAATCTACAGGGGGGCACTGTGCAAAAAACACCTCTGTTTTCTGTCAAAAAATCGGATGTGTCCGCGTTGTGTTTTGGGGCATTTCCTGTTATGGGCGCTAGGCCTACCCACACAAGTGAGGTACCATTTGTATCTGGAGACTTGGGGGAACATAGAATAGCAAAACAAGTGTTATTGCCCCTTGTCTTTCTCTACATTTTTTCCTTCCAAATATAAGAGAGTGTGTAAAAAAGACATCTATTTGAGAAATGCCCTGTAATTCACATGCTAGTATTGTAGTGTGGCCATTTTTTAATGTAGCTTTTGCACGTTTGCTTAAAGTATTAGGCCTCTGTGCACTTTGTCCTAGATGCATTTTATGTAGCCTCACACTGTTATTTTACAATAACCAGTTTCACGGTCTTGTTTTATTTTCTTCTATCACACTGTTTAGTTTACTTCAGCACTGGACTTCTCAAACAATACATTCTTGCTCGCTCTGTGCTTCAGTCAAGGATACAGTCTGGTACATTGCCGATGGACGTGGTAGAAGTTTAGTCTTTAGGGTTCGTAGAAAGTACACATTCTTACGTGGGGACGTTTCTTAGAACACCGGCGTGTTAGTTATAAAAACACTTCCTAGTCCTGGTACACGTAAGAGGGAGATTCCGACCATGGAACCACAACTAGACGCTGACTGCCCTGTTGCAGATGCTGATCCCAGTCACAGGCCTTTGCTCAGGTATTAGGGTTGATGTCCTCCCAGGGGAACCTGAAAGGCAGGCTTAGAGCTTAACATGCTGTGCTCAAAATAGAACTTAGAAGAGAGAACGTAATCTAGTAGCACTATGATAGCGTTATTCTTATGTTTCACTCTCCTCGTTACTATTTCAATCCTACTGTGTTGTATGGTTCTGGTTATTGCGGCTCACGCCTTGTTATCTAAAATGCAGTCGTTTTATTAAACCAATCTTTAAAACTCAAACTGCCTTTGTCATTTATATATGAGACCACACTGTGTATGAGAGAACTGGTTGGGATTTGAGTGACCACGACTTCCCTGGGAAGCCCTAAGATGTCATGCGCTCGGCTGCCCAATTGTCTCTTCCCTTTGGGAGAGATGAGGCACTGCTAGTTAGCCGGAGCTCAACCCGGATTTGGGGTGACAAGGGTCCTTCGCTGTGGGTTAGACTTAGTCCCCCACACTGTGAACGATCCTGCCACCCAAAAATCCACTAGTCTCATTAGGATAATGAGAGCCTACGCGACATGGCGCCGCCAACGATTGGTCTGGCTCTAATTTTTGGGTCCACCAGTCTCTCTCGGTCTCATATATTATAATGATCCCTCAGTTCCTTTAACGGAGACGTCCGTGGCACTGAGGACTTCCACCACCACGATATAGGTAACCCTAGATATAGCGGATGGTTGTTCAAGCTTGAACCCTAAAAGGAAAGACCCCGTTTTTGGTGTGCCTTCTCTGAACCATCGCTGTCTTTCTAATGGCGAATCCCCAGGTAATACAAATAGCTCTTAATTTGAGACAGCCGCTCACAGCACATTTGCTTGCACATGATCTTACGATCCAGGGGGGTCCAGTCACGTTTGTGGTGGCCGCCCATGCAGCCTATAGAACAGAACTTTTTTACTCTTGGATGACATTTCCAGCAGTTGATGGGAATACAAATACATTTCACACATATACGGTTGCGAACGTGCCTGGCCAGCACAGGGCGTACGCATACCTAGAGATACCTCTATCTTATCAACAACATAATAATTGGCTTGATGGCGCCCTACCCCATACAATATTGCCAGTAAGATTAGGTCCACTGAGTAATGATGGTCCGACCTGGCCTTTATTGGCAACATATACACCACATCCTGCGGTTGCAAACATGCCGGAGGCTGAAGTTCGTAGTTTATATACAGACTTAACGGCTTCATATAGACGCTTAGTACAATTTGTGATGCAGACACTAAATAGAAACCCAGCGCGTGCTGGTTCAGCATAACCACATGCAGTAGCTCCAGGTATAAACCCGGCGACTGTACACTCCATCATGGGTAAAGTTCCAGCAAAACGGGAGGAGACTCCATTTTGGCTGGCACAGAAAATTAATACGCTGGAGGCGGTATTTACCCATACGGGACCTCAGGACAAACATAGAATATTAACTATGTGTTTGCCATTCGGCATGGTTCCCACAGTGGAACATTGTAATACATGGGGCAAGGTGTTTGCCGCGCTCTACACAACAGCACACGGTACACCGACATTGGCAAACCTACCGGAAGTGCTTAAACAGATTCAGGATGAATACGGGGCTGCCCCAGCCTTAGATTTGGGAATGCAACTGATGGGAAATGTTGCCACGGTTTCTTCAATAATACTAAGTAATCTTAAAGGGGAGGTAGTTGCACTAGCGGTGCGTATGCGTCTTCGTGACGTCCCGCAACTAGATCAGGAACAGGAACTGCCTAAAATAATAGCAGAAACATATTCTAGTATCGGTCGAGATAGCCTAGGGGGTAGACCACAGAAACCACAGTTTCAAGGGAAAATTAGTAAAGATAATACTAAACAGCAACCTGAGGGTAATAAAAAGCGCTGGGAGAAAAAACAACAGACACCTAAAAAAAGAAAGGGGAGATTCTCTGCGAGCGGAGACCCTGCAGACTAGGTATCATCTCAGAAATAGGGATAACTTGAAAATGCCTGATAGATATCAATACATTGATACACGCCAATCTCGTTCCTTTCAGGACTCATCGGAAAAGATAAATGAGAGAGGTGGGTGGTCAGAGCGGAGAACAGAGTACGTGAAACCAAGACAGGAATCACAACGCTCTTCAGAGGTTTCTGTCAAGAAGGAAGAAAAACCGATACAACAAAAACAACAGTTTAAAAAGAAAAAAGTGGTGGCAGTCTCAGTTAGACATGCCACACAGGAAGAGAGTTCTCTTGAAGAACAAGACATGGGCCCTAGCACTGCTAGACAGCGCGGCAGAGGTCACAATAGTTCACCGGAATCTTCTAGAGCATCTGGAGATGAAAGCAATTGATGACTTCATAGAAGTTGAAACAGCAGATATGCGTGTCTCTGAACCCGATAGGGTATATACAGTGACTTTACAATTGGAAGGAGATATTGAACGCACTATAAATCTTTTGGGATCGTGTAGTCAAGATATATGACATTTTGCTGGCTGAACAGGATTGGCCGCCTGACTTTGTTCGTACCTGCATAGTTGGGGAGGAGGTTATTAAACCTTCGTTCTCACCACTTGTTCCAGGGGAACTCGCAGTCCTATAGCATCAAATGGGCTCTAGCACAAGCACCTGCCTTATATAGAAATCACGTAGGGTGGGATAGGGATTCTCCATTTCATGTAATTCCGATTAAAGGTGAACCTCAGCCACAACCGAAATATCCAATAAAACATGAAGCAAGAGCACCGGTGAGAGAAATACTTACGCAATTAGAATACCAGGGAGTAATTGAACCCTGTGTCTCACCGATTAATAATCCCTTATTCCCTGTAGCTAAACCGGACCATTCATATAGAATGGTCTTAGACTACAGACACTTGAACGGACATACACATACATATGATATACAAAATTCACATAGCGCCGCACTGATGAACAACATTGTGCGGAAAAAGTACAAAACGACTTTAGACTGACAAATGGTTTCTTCTGCCAGAATATAGCACCCGAAAGTAGGGACCTCACAAGCTTTAGTGTGTTATGCTCCCAGAAAAAAATTCTGTTGTTTGCCTCAGGGATAGAAGAATAGCCCGGGACTGTTTGCGGCTCATGTGACTGAAATTTTACACGGGTTGGACCCTGAAGCATGTAGATTATTTATGTGTCACGGATGACGAGTTACTACAACATTTGAGACGGGTAGCCCGCATTGTTGTTGGGTTTGCCAAAATCGGCTACAAATTTAACTTCAAAAAATCAAAAATTGCCTTCCTCAGCATCATATTCCTGTGATATGAGCTGTCAAATGAAGGTAAGAGCCTAGTGCCACAATTTTTAGAAAAATGTGCACAATTGCAACCACCTAATACGATTAAGAAACTCCAATCATTGTTGGGCTTTCTAAATTTTGACAGAACATACATTCCTGATTATGCTACACGCATAAAACCTTTATACAAATTAATATGTCCTGATTTTTCAAGCAAATTCTGGACAATTGAACATACACATACTCTTCGGGAGTTACAAGCAGATCTCATAGCTGCAAAACATTTACATACACGGGACAATAAGACGCATTTGGTCATCAGGGTGATAGCTGGGGCCATTGGGTTTACGTATGTCACATTTAATGAAGGTGAGACAGTCCCTATTGGATACAAGTCCCACTTGTATTCGGCTGCTGAACAACGATTCGCACCAACAGAGAAAATTCTCACTGCTGTACATATGGCTGTTATTAAAGAACAAACTCTTGCCCAGGGTAAACGCATTATAGTCGTTTCCCTGTTTCCGGCCCTAGAGGCTGTTTCAAAAGCGAGTGTTCCTAACGCGAAAGCACTGCACCCGCGATGGATACAATGGGCTACGTCTTTAACAGCCACTGATGTAGATTACATTTTTGACCCAAAGTTACAGACTCAGGAATTTCTGGAATATGAAATTGAATATCCAGTTCCCGCTGACACGTTGCCTATTGATCACTATCAAGTAGTCATGTACACCGATGGCTCTGTGCAACCGGCGGTGGGGACAAAACACCAATATTCTGCTGCATGTGCAGTAGTGAGCGGCCATATGGAGGGGGAGAAATTCTGCCCCCAACATACTTATACACAAACGTTAGGGGACCGTACGGCACAATTGGCTGAGATGAAAGCTCTATTGATGGCATTAGAACATGCGGATCCGACACAGTTCACACTGATTGTTTGTGATTCGTATTATTGTGTCCAGTCTTTTAATGAATAACTACATTACTGGCGCTTGAATGGGTTCAGAGATTCAAAGGGCAACACCATAAAACACAGACTACTGTGGGGGAAGGTAGCAGACCTGAAGGAGACGCTACCTACAGTCCATGTTGTACATACTCTTGGACACCAACGCGTTGGAATACATGTTGCTGGGAATACTGTGGCTGATGAAGCCGCAAAGTCGGCAGTGGCAGTTGCCACTCTAGCCGCGGTGACACGTTTGAGCTCCAAACCAGACACAGGGATTCTGGCTGCCATAAAAGCTATGGTTGATGGCACGCCTCATCCTAAAGGATTTCCTAATAAATACCAATACTTTATGGGAAGTATGCTGAATGCTGAGGTTAAAATTCCAGGCGTAGACGTACGCGAGATCCCCAATAAAGTTGTAAGACCTCAATTGATTAATGCAGCGCATGAGGGGGTTGCATCGGCACATGCTGGCGTGGCCGCCACAATTTCGCTATTACAGGCCCTTTGCTGGTGGCCTGGTCTCTATAAAGAGACTAAGCAGTATGTCCTTTGTTGTGACGTCTGTCAACAAATTAAAGTTTCAACAGCTAATCGCCCGCCGCAGACACCCCTCTTAATATCAAACAGACCATTACAATGTGTGTACTTGGATCATTGCAGTCCACTCACACCAGATAGTGCATACAAATATATACTGGTGGCTGTAGATTCTTGCTCCAGATTTGTGTGGGTATGGCCACAGTGCTAGGCTGACGCTCTAACTGTTATTAAAGATTTGCGTGTCTTTGTCGGTACATATGCAGTTGCGGCGTTCCATTCGGACCAGGGCCCTGCTTTTGCCTCAAGGGCATTCAGGGACACCATGGCTTAGTTGGGGGTCCAGCTCCAGTTCTGGTCTCCATTTCATCCCGAGGGAAATTCTGTTGTGGAGCGTTTAAATCGCGATTTAAGGCAATCCTTAACAGCAAGAGTCTTAGGTACGGGCCGTAGTTGGGTTATCCACCTGTATGGAGTACAGAGAGCACTGAATAACCTGCCTAGAAAGTCCCTGGGGGGTCGTACTTCATATGAGTGCCTGTTCAGAACACAAATGTTTGATGTGGATCTAGATGGTCCTGGTGTGGAGGCGGCAGAAATGCCTTTTGACATAAATGATCGTGTCACTGTTTTGCAGGAATTACAACAGTTCTGTGAAGATAACTCTTCTAAAAGTGCTGCCTCCACAGGAATTAAGGATGTGCCAGTAACACCTACTGGTTGGATTCCCAGAGTTGGGGATCTTGTGCGTGAAAAGGTCACAGTGAAAAAAGAATTTGGCCCTTTTAATTGAGCACCAGTCCCTGTGTTGAGGATACACGGAACAAGAACTGTTATTTTACCACCGTTGCCAGGTGCCAAAGAAAATCGCTTTGTTTCTATTGACAATGTCAAGTTATAATATGTGGCCGATTCTGCACAGCAGACCAAGAGGAACGTCCAGTAGTTCCCGAATCCCTCTCACTACTGGGGAAGATGTTCCGCTCCAAGTTATTTATACCAACACTGTTGCCTCTCCGAGCTTGGGGAGGGTGGAAGATGATCTTGCATTAGTTCCACTGATGACAAATAAATTGGAAACATTTGATCGAGTCACCATGACTACTGATGTTGCGGGTGGTGCTATCTACAGTGTGCCACCGCGAGAAACACCAACTCCTCCATTGAATACGGCGGCACCTTTTACACGAACTGCCTCTGGGTACTTTGCCAACAACGATAGTCTATCGGACTCGTTTGCCTCTTCAACTACTGACCCAGGTCCACGTAAGCTGATTTATTGGCTTAAAGATACGTATTTTGTTTTTCCTTGGAACTATCTGTGGCTCTTATTGACTATGTCAGCATTTTTTCTCTGGATAGGGTTTGTCGTTACCTTTTTTCTGTTGATAAATGGTCATTTTCTTCCTGAGAGATCAGCGGTTGAACAGGTGGAGGAGGTGTTGAAGCCACATTTTTCATCACATAAGGTTCGAAGAGACTTGTCCTTTGTGAACATTTCTGCAGTACCAATTCCGGATGGGATTGTGTGGGATAAAGTAATGTTTGATATATACGGTCCCACTGAGATAATTCAAATACCGTATGTTCTAAAGTTATCTATAAATGATATAGTAATACCAGGCATTGAATCAGATGATTGGGATGTGAAGACAGTTGATTCCATGATGATTGAATTACAATACTATACTCTCTATGAGAATGAAGATGTTTACCAGTTTAAAGACAATTATGGTGACATGTTTTGCTATAATTATTATGGACACCACTTTATACATAAAGCAAGTAGTCCGAAAACAATATTTGACTATACACAATGGGAGCATTGCCCAACTCCCCCGCAAGGGAGTTCTAAAACTTATTCAGACAAATTTACGTATTTTTCTGGGCATCATCAAATGAATGCTAAGTCATATTATTTTAAATTAACTCAGTCTAAAGATACACAAATGTTGTTGACTAATACAAAATTCATATACTCAGATTCTTTTGTTTCCTGATTGTCGATTGAAGGTTACGAATATTGGTCAAATAATGTTGATTTGAAAAGTGTTTGGGGAACAAAACATTGGCAGACACAGGGTAGAGAAACATTATTTAGAGCATGTCTCATTCCCGTCCAAATTATTTTTTTAAATGAAACAGTACAACATACTAGCTGTTTGGGCTTAGCAATGATTAGAGAATTGAACATGCCTAGTATACCTGTCCCTACAAAAATTAATGATTGGCAGAAATACATAAATGCCACTTTTAGTGAGCTTACAGACTGGGTCCAGAATGGTACATTTAACACTTCATTGACACATCCGGGCGTGTGGTTATTGTGGCCTATAGACACCAATGGGTGTCATCAACGTTTTGTCACCTCCTCGGGGGTTTCAGGACGAGTCGGGCAGACCCTCGCTACATATCACCTGAACATGCTGAAATTATTACTACATATAGTGTGGGATAATTGTGTCAACAATGGTTAAAATCATCCTCGCTAGATGCAGTCAAGACAAATCTCACTCTCCTGTCTAATAACACTGACTTGCAAGATTTTTTGTCAGGCCCAAAGACACCAGGTAGGAAGCGTTTCTTGTACGAACTGTACAATGAAATATGGAAACTTTCCTAACAAGAGGCTGCAGCCCGGTTAAGGCAAATAGATCAGGAAAATTTGAAAAAGGCATTAGCTGTTGTGGATAATGGAATTCACACCTTGTCCGACCGAATATATACCATTGACAACATTGTTTCTTCTGCTATAGACATTATACGATCTGATATGTCTTCTTAATATCATGGACAAAGTCAAACAAGGTCCATTATGCAGTTGGGTTGGACACTTCAGACATTGAAGGCGGGTCGCGTTCCGCGGCAGCACATCAGTGCCAGGGAGATATTTTTTCCTTTAATTTGACACGACAACAACAACTGATGGCTAAGAAGGAGGCGACTTATGTCATGCTTAACATTGAAAAATTGGAAAGATTGCCTTTTACCGTGGCCGAGATTCCCTCAGCTGAGTGGTTGATACACAGGGTTGTTAATCTGCCTATTTCTACACTACAATTCACTTCTTGTTTAAAACATGTTCCAGTAGGCAGATATGAAAAGCTGGTAGATAGTTATATACATGAAGTGTGCGAACTTCCCTTCTTGTACAAATGTCTCAATGGCATGAGAGAGGTTTTTCTTAGCTGTAGTGAATGCAAGACTTCAGTCAGCCATTCGATGATTTGTCAGCAGCTGTCCTTGCATGGGGCATGTAATGCCTCGGTTGCGAACTTGGCTTGCTAGCTGAAGGGAGATCAGGTGCCCTTGATTAAACGCACATTCCAGGTGCTTTCAAATGGCAGCTACGTCCTCCTCAATAGTGAAGACTGTTGTGGCATGCTGGCCGGAATAGTTTACATTGTTTCGGTCACCAAGCTTGTTACCTGCTGCAGGAATGTGTTGTTTCCCCTCACTAAATTAAGGGAGTTAGCAGATATCTGGCCTCACATTGCTACTTCCAAGGTGAATTTCAACAAGTTAAGTAGACTAAAGGCTTTATTGTTTCAGAAGCATGTGGCCCTTACATCTGCACGCGAGACCTATGTACTTCAGGTGGCAAGGCATCAGCAGAAACACAGTCCCTGTTAAATACCAACTTTCCGAGCCACTTTGGTGAACTCATGGGACGTATAGTTAATGTATCCAGCACAGCTGGATTGGCACAGTTTTTCAAAGCCGTAGGTGTTGGTTTCGTTCACACCTTCTCTTCCATATTCGGTTTAATACCTTTGGCTATTCATTCAATCTACGAAGCATTTTGGGGGGATTTCCGATCACTTTGGCTTTATTAGCCGGCATTTTGCTTTTGCGGTTGTTTTTCCGCAATGGCTGTCCCACCGCAACAAGGGTGAATGTGGGTGCTCCCATCAGCGCAGCTGTGTCGTGAACGCATTATACAGCACTTTGGAGCAACACTCCTGGGACATTTGGAGTGTGACTGGTCTCTGTCATTCAGACCAGTTTTGGATTGTGTGCAGCTCGTGTTTCGGTGCCGTTGGTGCTCTTTTGAACATGCACTAGAAGACTGTCTCTCACAGCGACGCCCCCCAGTGGTTGATGCTGATCTGTTGATGTTCCCGATGAGGGTTCATTCCCAGACATGCGCGCTGCGGCTGCGTTTGCTTCGTGAGGCTGATTACGAGATACCCTTCCTGGAGGAAGTTGATGTTAACTCGTTTACGGACTGTGTACGGGATGCTGCCATGGTTGATTCTGGGGCTTTGGAACACACCTGCTCCTTAATAGTCTTTGGTGTGGATTTTCCGGTCTTGTCATCTGCCGAAGTGGAGAACCTCCTGCTTTCCATGACTGTTTGAATTGGATTTGGTCTAAATTGACACTGTTACATGAATTTGGCTCTTAGCTGCATGCCTATTATTAAATTTAGGATTAATGTGCTTTGATGTCCTCTTGACTTGTTGAAATTATGTAAGGTTTTAGTAATTTTTTTTTAATTTAGAGCATTTTTTTGCTTTGGCTTAAACCACTTTCTACTCACAAGGGGAGGGTGTAGTGTGGCCATTTTTTAATGTAGCTTTTGCGTGTTTGATTAAAGTATTAGGCCTCTGTGCACTTTGTCCTAGATGCATTTTATTTAGCCTCGCACTGTTATTTTACAATAACCAGTTTCACGGTCTTGTTTTATTTTTTTCTATCACACTGTTTAGTTTACTTCAGCACTGGAGTTCTCAAACAATACATTCTTGCTCGCTCTGTGCTTCAGTCAAGGATACAGTCTGGTACATTGCCGATAGACGTGGTAGAAGTTTAGTCTTTAGGTTTCGTAGAAAGTACACATTCTTACGTGGGGACGTTTCTTAGCACACCGGCGTGTTAGTTATAAAAACACTTCCTAGTCCTGGTACACGTAAGAGGGAGATTCCGACCAGGGAACAACAACTAGACGCTGACTGCCCTGTTGCAGATGCTGATCCCAATCACAGGCCTTTGCTCAGGTATGAGGATTGATGTCCTCCCAGGGGAACCTGAAAGGCAGGCTTAGAACTTAACATGCTGTGCTCAAAATAGAACTTAGAAGAGAGAACGTAATCTAGTAGCACTATGATAGCGTTATTCTTATGTTTCACTCTCCTCGTTACTATTTCAATCCTACTGTGTTGTATGGTTCTGGTTATTGAGGCTCACGCCTTGTTATCTAAAATGCAGTCGTTTTATTAAACCAATCTTTAAAACTCAAACTGCCTTTGTCATTTATATATGAGGCCACACTGTGTATGAGAGAACTGGTTGGGATCTGAGTGACCACGACTTCCCTGGGAAGCCCTAAGATGTCATGCGCTCGGCTGCCCAATTGTCTCTTCCCTTTGGGAGAGATGAGGCACTGCTACTTAGCCGGAGCTCTACCCGGATTTGGGGTGACAAGGGTCCTTCGCCGTTGGTTAGACTTAGTCCCCCACACTGTGAACGATCCTGCCACCCAAAAATTCATTAGGATAATGAGAGCCTACGCGACAGTATGGCCACCCCGGAATTCAGAGATGTGCAAATACCCACTGCTCCTCAACACCTTATCTTGTGCCCATTTTGGAAATACAAAGGATTTCTTGATAGCTATTTTTTACTCTTTATATTTCAGGAAATGAATTGCTGTATATCCGGTATAGAATGAAAACCCACTGCAGGGTGCAGGTGATTTATTGGCTCTGGGTACCTAGAGTTCTTGATGAACCTACAAGCCCTATATATCCCCGCAACCAGAAGAGTCCTGCAGACGTAACAGTATATTGCTTTCAAAAATCTGACATTGCAGGAAAAAGTTACAGATGAAAACGTAGAGAAAAATTGTAGTTTTTTTCACCTCAATTTCAATATTTTTTTTCTTCAGTTGTTATTTTCTGTAGGAAACCCTTGTAGGACCTACACAAATTACCCCTTGCTGAATTCAGAATTGTGTCTACTTTTCAGAAATGTTTCGGTTTCTGGGATCCACCATTGGTTTCACACCCATTTCTGTCACTGACTGGAAGGAGGGTGAAAGCACAAAAAATCATAAAAATGGGTATGTCCCAGTAAAATGCCAAATTTGTGTTGAAAAATTGGGTTTTCTGATTCAAGTCTGCCTGTTCATGAAAGCTGGGAAGCTGGTGATTTTAGCACCGCAAACCCTTTGTTGATGCCATTGTCAGGGAAAAACCACAAGCCTTCGTCGCCAGCCCCTTTTTCCCATTTTTTTGAAAAAAATGAAATTTTCACAGAATTTTGGCTAATTTCTTGGCCTCCTTCTGGGGAACCCACAAAGTCTGGGTACCTCTAGAATCCCTAGGATGTTGGAAAAGAAGGACGCAAATTTGGCGTGGGTAGCTTATGTGAACAAAAAGTTATGAGGGCCTAAGCGCGAACTGCCCCAAATAGACAAAAAAAGGCTCGGCACAGGAGGGGGAAAAGGCCTGGCAGCGAAGGGGATAAAGTCTGCATGTCAGATTGCCTATCCTTGGAGAACGCAATCAAGATACCCTTGATGTATGTTAAATTAGGTTTACAAAAATTAGGCTTAATAGAATGGTTCAACTCCCCTGCCCATCTGCCACCAAATGCATAGTTGATTGTGAAATCTAGGTATGCAAACTGGTGTGGGTAGAAGTGGTTACAAGGTGTTTTGGACATGAAGACTGTTGATTATTATTTGCAAATTGTCACTATTAAATATTTTGAACCATACCTGGGATGGATGGAGAATGCAAATCATCAGTTTCTTCTAACATATTTTAGACGTAATTTGATTCATTTTAAAGGGGCTTTCCCGTTACATTGTGTTTGGCAGCAGGAATTACCCCCATATCACTGTGATTATAACACTAAACAAAGCACCTGTCACTTTATTTTATGTTGCCCACTTTACGCAGGCCCAAGAAGTACCTTTCTGACTTCATTGTTGTGTCAGGGGCAGTTTAGGCAACATCGTCCTGCAAAGGAATCCTTACAAAAATGAACTGCTTTAGATTTGTGTCATGCAGTGTTAAACTTTATTAAGAGTGCAATCCGAATTAGAGACCGGAATGAGCTTATTAATTTAAACTGAGGTCTTTTAGAGAAAAAGTAGTAACTTTTCAGTGATCCCTAGGAATTTTATTGAATGTGATTTTATGTGTTCTTACTGATCACTTGTGTTATTCATATGAATTGTTATGTGTTATATGCTTTTTATGGCATGCTGCCAAAATAAAGTTGTGTTGACTGACTGCCAAACCTATATATGTTTGAAATCTGCCATAGTAGAACTGAGACTTTCTGCTCCAAGTCACACTTGTTTGTTATTTAAGTCTCAAAACAAGCTGATTTAATATTTCTGTACTAAAGACCAGGCCACACTGTAGCATGCATGTTTCAAAGCTCATTTACTACGTTTTAGTCCCAAATGTTGGTGGGAAAGTCTTTCTATGATCAACATGGGGAATGTTATCTTTTTGCCACTACAGTTTTTGTACACTTAAGGTGGACTTAAATAAATGAACAATTTGACAAATTATTGTTTTCAAACCAGTAACAATGTTTTTATGACCAGCATATGCAGTAAGGTAAACATACTTTCAGTCCTAAGGATTCCAAACTATTTGCTTTATAGGCTGATATAAATCAAATTATTCAGAGGGAACACCAAAAAGGCATATGTCTTACATTGGATAAACACAGAAACAATAGGGCACGACAAACTAAAAGCACAATGGGCTAAGTACTATAAATAATAATATGTATGTTTTACATACATTTAACTAAAAGAAACCAAGATAAGGTGTGTAATAATTATTCTCACAGAACTTTAAGGAAAATCCAGGAGCCCTCAAAGAAGAAGTGAGCTAAACTGAGTATTGGTATATAATGTATTAAGGGGCATATTTATACTCCGTTTGCGCCGAATTTGCGTCATTTTTTTCGACGCAAATTCGACGCAAAACTAACTCCATATTTATACTTTGGCGTTAGACGCGTCTAGCGCCAAAGTTCATGGAGTTAGCGTCATTTTTTTGCGTGAACACCTTCCTTGCGTTAATGAGATGCAAGGTAGGCGTTCCCGTCTAAAAAAATGACTCCGATGCATATGCGTCGTATTTATACTCCCGGGCAAAAATGACGCCCGGGAGTGGGCGGGTCAAAAAAACCCGCATTAGCGCCGTTTTTTAACGCCTGGGTCAGGGCAGGCGTTAAGGGACCTGTGGGCTCTGAAGGAGCCCAGAGGTGCCCTCCCATGCCCCCAGGGACCCCCCCGTCACCCTTGCCCACCCCAGGAGGACACCCAAGGTTGGAGGGACCCATCCCAGGGACATTAAGGTAAGTTCAGGTAAGTGTTTTTTTTTTTTTTTTTGTGGCATAGGGGGGCCTGATTTGTGCCCCCCTACATGCCACTATGCCCAATGACCATGCCCAGGGGACATAAGTCCCCTGGGCATGGCCTTTGGGCAAGGGGGCATGACTCCTGTCTTTGCTAAGACAGGAGTCATTTCTATGGGGGTTGGGAGTGAAAAAAAAATGGCGCAAATCAGGTTGAGGCGTAAAAATTGCCTCATCCTGACTTGCCCCATTTCTTGACGCCCAAGCCCCATATCCCCCTACGCCGGCGCTGCCTGGTGTACGTCGTTTTTTTTCCACGCACACCAGGCAGCGCAGGCGTCTAACGCCGGCTAACGTCATTGATTAAATACGGCGCCCGCATTGTGCTTTAAATGGCGTTAGCCGGCGCTAATTTTTTTGACGCAAAACTGCGTTAGCGCAGTTTTGCGTCAAAAAGTATAAATATGGCCCAAAATATGTAGACCATTTTTATCTCAAATATTCTGCCCAGCATTACTAATGAATATCGTTCACGGGATAGCCCTTGTTATGTCTAATATTTCAACAAAAGTTTTTTGGTGAAATTATGTCCTCATGAGTAACCTCTGTGATGTATCTTACTTGTGTTTCTTACATATGCATATTTAAAGCACTTCTTAGTGTGTGTGATATGCATTAGTGACTAGAATGCCCTTGAGTGAGTAATGTATATCATAATCACTATTTAATGGTTTTAAATATGCATGTGTCAATATGTAATATAATATAATATAACATAACATAACATAACATAATATAATAACTATAATATAATATAATATAATATAATATAATATAATATAATATAATATGATATAATATAACATTGATGAAAATGAAACAAAAAAAAGTACTAGAAACTGGTGCACCTATTTACACAGTGTTGTCAACTCACTTGTCATACTACATTAACTATAAATTGCACCTTTATGATGCATTGCTTCTACCCTTTCATATTACATTTCTTATGACATGTGAAATCATAGCTTTGCTGACAAAACTTATGAGATCTCAAATGACATCATTTGTGAGAAAACTGTGCATGGCAGAGTGCTGAGTTATAGTTAATGTAGTGTGGCTGCTGAGTTGACAGCGCTGTATATTGTGGTGCACAAGTTATAGTAATTTGGAGATGTGTGTAAATTATAAATTTTAGGTATCAGTATTACTTTAGAGTTTCTAATGTTTGCGTAGTTTAAGTTTGGCTTGTATGCAAAGAATGCACGATGTAAAAGTATTTTGAATCTGGTGCGTAAATGATACATTTTAAGGTATAACTATATGTTCAGAATTTCTAATATTTGTGTATTTGGTATTTGGTTTTGTATAGAAAGAATAAAATACGTTTTCCTAACTATAACCTTTAACCTTTGTTTTTTATTGAATTTGTATGGTTTTATGTTTTAATTGTGTTTTGTAATACATCACAAATAAAATCCATCATTGTTTTTTGTTTTAGTTCAGTAGCTTGAAGTGGCGTAGAGTAGAATGGTATATAGTAAAGTACTGTTAAATGGTCATTCACAGGCAGGAGAAATTTACATCCCAACATGCCTTACATGTTATGGTCTCCAATTCAGACTTTAATTTGAAAATGACCTAGCCAGCACAAATGACAATGTAATTCTAAGCTACTTTTGAATGATAAAAAGGATATGTATTCATACAACACATTCTATCCTTCTCTAAGATTGGCTATGGTGCAGCACTGGCAACACTGAGTGATAAAACGCAGTTTCCATCATTTCTCCGTACCGTTGCAAGTGCAGGATCCAGAGCTCAGGCTTTTGTAGAGTTGTGTCTTCACTTTGGTTGGACCTGGATAGGAATTGTTGCCACTGACAATGACTATGGGCTTGAAAATGCTCAGAAACTTCAGGAAGAAGCTCCAAAGAGTGGAATTTGTGTTGAATTCTTTGAACCTTTAGCCACACCGATGACAAAGAAATCTCTATCTCATGTTATCAATGTTATAAGACATTCAACATCAAACATCATAGTGTGCTTGACCTTTCCACCTCAGATGATTCCATTTTTTAAAGAAATCTCTTCACAGAATATTTTTGGGAAAGTTTGGATTGCAAACACCAGTTGGTTTCCTTCAACTGTATTTTCCATCAAAGACTTATGGCAATTGTTGCATGGAATAGTTGGGTTTACAGTGTACAGCGGAGAGATTCCGATGTTTAAAGAGTTCCTCTATAGCATCCATCCATCCAAATTCACAAAAGATATTTTTATGAAACAATTCTGGGAAGATGCATTTAACTGTGAATGGCATGACGATTTGAACAAAACAGTGACTGAAAACAGAGCAAAAGAAAAGAGAATTTGTTCCCAAAATGAAATATTGGAAGCCCTTGATGAATCGCAATATGCTGTCCATAATTTCAGAATTCCTTATTCAGCCTATAATGCAATATATGCATTAGCACAAGCGTTACATGATTTGATGTCTTGTACTCCTCTAAACGCACCTTTTAACAATAGGACCTGCGCAGAATTCCCAGATTTACAACCTTGGCAAGTGAGAACTATGTTTCACTTTGGCAATGTTTTTTTAATGTTGTTACCATGCAAAGTTATTTTAGTAAGAAATTACATTTAATTTAAGAACTGCTATACATAACTTTGAGCAATACCCTATGTCTAAAAGTACAACTTTTTGAAACAGCGATATCTCCTCAGTGCCATAGTTTCTTTCCTCTCCCTCCTTTCCTGCCTCCACCCTTCTTCCCCTTCAGGTGTCATTTTGGTTGGGTGTATAGTGTCAAGCTCTTTGGTGTGGTCCTCGCCTAGCATTCAGTTCTCTAGGCCTAATTTTAATAAATAAGGTAAATAAAAATAATTTCTCATTTTACTCTATCATTTAATCCAGACGTGTTAAATGTCTATCCAAAAGAGCCAGGTGTATTCTAGATATTTATATACTTATTAACTATTTATATGGGTTTTAATTAGATTAATTGTTAGTGTTTCTTATGAGCATTTCCTGAAAATCTGGAAAGGGTCTGAACCTTCTGAATATATAATGAAGAACCATGATTTAGATAACATTGCTTCACAGTCCATAAATTACTAAATTTACCAGAACATATTAAAGGGGCATTGTGAAATGTTAACACACTCTGAATGGAACTGGCTGCAACATAGCAGCTTTACTTCAAAAGCTTCGATGTTTTCAGATCTACGAATGGGTAAAAAACAACTGCATATCAGTGTTTATTTACCCAACTTTTTACCGTCTGTGCATTGACATTACAACCTATGTTTGATAGAGAGTGCATTATTGCAATTAGTATGAAAAGTATTATATCCAAATGCTGTCCTCTCCAATAAATTTGAACAAATCCAGACTTCTTAGTATTGCTCAATGTGCGCTTCTTTCTTGTTGGACAGGATTTCAGTAAATTGGATTTTGACAATTTTTAGGATTATCTTGGCCTGAGTAACATATGCATAAGTAAACATATACTTCCTAGACATGAATTTCCCATTTGAGCAAACCAAAGCATTTTTAGTGGTTCACAGAGTTCAAGTTGAGCACAGATGGAAATTTGATGGAAACTTGTTACATTCTAGATTTCCGTGTGTTTTCCATCTCCCCAGTGTGCCCTATGCGTAGTGGTGTTCATTTTCTTGTTGAGGATGGATAAAAGAAATGTGCATATGCACATTTATTTTAATTTGTGTTAATCTGTGGAATGCATATGATCTCTTAGAAGAAACCACTTGCCTATACTATCATGATATATATTAACAAGAGCTCTTTCTTTCTCTATCTTGAAAAGGCCTTTTACAGGAACAGTCTTATGATGAAGGACCACTTTCAAGTTCATGACTACCAACAATTTTAAATCTCTCGAATTGTTCACAAAAGCATTCGGGCCTAATTTAGAGTTTGGTAGATGGGGTTACTCTGTCACAAACATAATGGATACACCATCTGCTGTAGTATGATTCCATTACAGTCTATGGAGATTGTAATATGGCGGATGGGATTTCTGTTACATCTGTGACGCAATAACCCACCCACCAAATGCTAAATTAGGCCGTTAGTCTAGAATATCTAGTGGCCACAATATTGTGACCAAAATATCGAAAGTCAAAATATCAAGGAGGTAAGTACAAGTACATGTACATACATGTAGATAAGTATTGATTTACTATTCTTAACCCCACATCTACATTCCTTGAATATTAATATTTCATCAAGCTACATATATGTGGAGTTAGTTAAGGAAAATCTATAAACACTCACTTGGTGATAATTTTGTACCCAATGCTTTGGTCACTATATTGTGATCCACGCCTTTGCAACTATTTACATGAAGTTACAGTTAGAATGCGCACTCCACACTTTCCTAGTCCTACTCTTCTATTTATTAGTTTAGACATCCTCCATTACTTATGGGCTGTTGATACTTGCACTCTGATTTACTAGTGCAAAATGTACAAGTGGAAATACACATAGGCCCTCATTAAAACCCTGGCGGTCGGTGATAAAGCGGCGTTAATACCGCCAACAGGCTGGCGGTAAATATCGCCAAATTATGACCATGGCGGAAAGAGCTCAGACAGACAGCCACTTTACCACACCGACTGTCAGGGTAGAATCAACAGGCACCACGGCGGTAGCCGCCAACAGCCAGGCGGAAGCCAATGTTCTGCCCTCTGTATTATGACAGCCCAATCCTCCACCTTTTCTGATGCTGTACCAACAACATCAAAAGCTTGGCGGAAACACTGCACAGAAGGGAAACAACTCACCATTGGAGACTCAAGGAAGAACCACACCGCCATGGAGCCCGAACTGCAGATCTTTCAATGCTTTTTTTACATCCTTCTTCACAACGAACACCAACAGTGGTGAAGACAACCACAGTGAGTACAGCCGCCTAGCACACAGGGGAGGGGGGAGAAAAAAGAGAGTGACACACACATGCAACACGCAAGACCCCTACCCCCGACACCATACATACAAGCAGATGCAGTAACATAACATATGTACCCTGTACCCCTCAGGAATAATACAAGGACCACAGGAATAGTTGAAAGTGAGTGTAAAAATATAAATAAAGTAGAAATATAAAATGCAATCTTCAAGTATATAAATATGTACAAACAAGGGACACTGCCCAGTCCTCAATGTGCGTGGGCCACAGGGCAACATTACAAAGTCCAAAGCCCCACTTGACTACTGCAACAACATGGAGAGAGCACTTCAGGGGTATCAGTTCAAAAATAGGCACGCACCTCAGGGGAACAGGGAATGGGGACACCTCAGCCAGCAGATGGAACAACACGACTGGTCCTGGAGTGGGCAACATGCCCTTTGCTTGGTCCTGGGGACTGCAAGGCCACAGTCGCTCAAGTTGGTGATTTGGCCACTGACTTGTCCTGAGGAGTGCAAGGCCACAGTCTCTCAAGTGGGTGACTTGCCCACTGGCTCAGGAAGCAGCAACATGCCCTGTGCTTTGTCCTGGGGAGTGCAAGGCCACGGTCTCTCAAGTGGCTGATTTGCCCACTGACTTGTCCTGGGGAGTGAAAGGACACAGTCTCTCAAGTGGGTGACTTGCTGTCAACATCAGGGCAGTGCGTGCTCTACGGGCGACTAGAATGCAAAATCCAGCACTCTCAAGATAACGTAATTTATGCATTGTGCTGATATGCTGTTGTTTAACCTTTTGCATTGCATAGTTTAATCCTGAAGACTTATGTTCAAGGTGCATATAAATACTGTTCATTTGCAATGTACTGCTGCAGGCTTTCAGAGTGTGTCAGGGTGTGGGCCCCTTTGCAGTGTCTTCTAGAAGCTTTCCCTGCAGCATGCCTGGGTGTGGTTTGTGAGCTGGGCCAAGACTCTATATGAGGGAGCCAGCCCAGCTCCACGTGCTCACTATTCAGAGGTCCTGGTGCAGAGTAGCAGCACCTTCCTAAGCTCCTGTTCTGGAGGCCTACTTTGATCTTCCAGGCCTCGCCCTTTCACTTTGCTGGGTGATTCTTGATCAGGGCGGTAAGACGGTTGGGCTGGGCCCCCGATCCCGTTCTCAAAGGCTTTCGAGTTCTTGAGCCCAATTAGCATGATGAATCTATTTTGCTCTTGTGCGTGTGAATGTGCGCTTGATGTTTACTGACATTTACATGCTGGCACTTGAATCAGCTAGACACGCGATTCTTTTTTCGTATACAAATCTTGATATTCATTGTGCGCAACCATTTTATGGCATTTACAAGGTTGCATTTGAATCGGCAAGACGCGCGATTCATTTCCTGTGCTTAATTCATGTTATTCATTGTACGCTACCATTTCTTGGCATTCATATGGTGGTATTTGAATCGGCAAGACGTGCGATTCACTTCCTGTGCTTAATTCATGTTATTCATTGTATGCTACCATTTCTTGGCATTGACATGGTGGCTTTCGAATCGGAAAGACGCACAATTCATTTCTTGGGTTTAGTTCATGATATTCATTGTGGGTTACCATTTCATGGCATTCACATGGTTGTATTCGAATCGTCAAGACGCTCGATTCATTTCCTCTGCTTAATTCATGATATTCAGTGTGCGCTACCATTTCTTGGCATTCACATGGTGGCCTAAGAATCGGCAAGACGCGCGATTCAATCCTTGCGCTAAATTCATGATATTCCATGTGTGCTACCATTTCTTGGTATTCACTTGGTGGCCTTCGAATCGGCAAGACACGCAATTCATCTCTTGCGTTTAATTCATGATATTCATTGTGCACAATCATTTCATGGCATTTATAAACCTTTGTGGACATCTGCAATGTACACACTTCATGTTCCTGCATTTTAAGAAAATTAAAGTGTTAGAATTCTAGATTCTAGATTTTACATTGTATGTGCATAATAAGTCCCTCTTATAATGTTATAGAAACCTCTCAGATTATTTCCTGGTAATAATGCAAAGACTATTCTTGAATTTGAAAGTGTAATGCTAGAAGGTTCTGATGTTTCTAATTCATGTGTAACATTTCATTGAGTGGTTCATTAGAAAATGGTACTAATCTTTCTTTATTCCCTCACAGGTATCCAGACATCTTGAGGCCTAGTTATTTAAGTTCATGCTTAAGTTATCCATTTTTCCAATATGAAAATACTTAGAGTCATAGCCTAGTAATGATTAATATGGTATAATCTTGATATTGTGTGTTTTAACCTTTTGCTTCCTACAGGTCTCTTCCCAGCTGTTCCCTACTTAATCCCCTTTTCCCCACTTGGACTCTCTTAGACTCTGTGACATTCTAATCAGAGTATTGGAGCTGTCTTGTGGTGGATGTGTTTGGAACGTGCACAGACCCCGAGGATCTGGTGACTCTGAGAGAATAGTGAGCCACAAATTAATAATCCTCCTGGTTTGTTTATGTTCTCAGCATGGCCACACTGGACAAGCTAGTTAAGGCTATCACGCAGCTCCAGGCAGAAGTGGTGTCATCAAAAGATTTAGGGCCATATTTATACTTTTTGACGCAAAACTGCACTAACGCAGTTTTGCGTCAAAAAAATTAGCGCCGGCTAACGCCATTTTGAAGCGCCGTGCGGGCGTCAAATTTATACTTTGACGTACGGCGGCGCAACCAACAGGTGGGAGTCATTATTTCGTGACGCACACAGTGGCGTTCCGTCGTAAAGGAAACCAACGTTAAGGCGACGCACATCACTGTGGGTTGATTTACGACAGCGAAATCCAGAAAGCGCTGTTTTTTTCACGCTATTGCGTCAAATATTAGCGCGAAAACTGCCCTTTCAGCAGAGGAGAGCCAAAATGGATCCCAGATGCCACTACAGACCCCAGGAGGATGACAGCAGACCAGGAACCAGCCAGGAGGATCCATACAGGAACCAGGACATGTTTAGAAAAAAAAGAAAGTGTTGCTTCAGTGAAGAGGAGCAGGAAATCCTGGTGAAAGAGGTGACGGAACACCAGCACCAACTGTTCATCACCTCTAAATTGCCACTCAGTAGGAGAGAGGCCATATGGAAACAAATTGTGGACAAGATCAACAGTGTGGCTGAAGAACGCCGCACAGTCACTGAGTGTAAGAAACGCTGGCATGACTGCAAACGTAGGACAAAAGAGAAAATGGCCAGGAACAGGAAGGCAGCAGTGCAGACTGGAGGGGGGAGTCCAGCACAACAGGAGGCCCTGGACCACATGGAGGAGATGGTCGCAGCCGTCATCCCGGAGGAGATCGTCACAGGGATTCAAGGACAGGACAGCGCAGACTATCACGACACAACGCACATGCAGGGTAAGTCGCATGGGGAATTAATATGCTATAATGTTGACTGTAACAGGGGGGGAAATACCTACTACACAATGCATGTAAGTCTGCACATATATGAACTGGCATGGGTAAAGGGGCACGGCAGTGGGGCATGGCTAGCACAGACTGAAGCTGGGGCACGACAAAATACAGCAACAACAACAGTCCCATGGGGACATCCTGTAAGTACAACAATAGAGCCAAGGGAAAGCAGCGACAGGTGGGAAGGCCACTACCTCAAACTCACATCCAGGCACTTGTCTTGCAAAATCTATCCTACATCAACTAGGTCCCTATCAGTAATCCAGTAGCCAAAACAACAACTGCAATGTAACTGCCACAACAGTTGACAATAAAACCTCTCATCTCTGTGGAGCTATAGTACCAAATGGCAGGAACCTCCCCATGGAACATACATACCCAAATTAGGGGGTGAGGATGACATCCGCAACTATTCATAGAAATAAGACAAAGGCACCAGTACACTCAAATGCCGAATGTCCATACCTGACACATACATAAGCCAAAGTAAACAGCAATAGGAGCCACACAGCACTAACGACACACACATGCTGCATACGTCAGGGTCCCTCACCTGCCTGGCTAACAAGGCTACATCACTAATGTCATACTGCTAAGACAACACCTGAGGAGGGGACACAGGCAATTGGTCACTGAAACACACCTGCAAAGTCTCACAACCAAATAGGACCTTCATACGATAAACAGGCCAATTCAATTAAACACACATGACCCAACATCATCTTCAAACATCAACAATGTTTACATCCATACCACATCCTAACATTGACATGCATAGGAAATGCCACGTCACATGTACATTTCGGGCAATGTGAATAGAAAGTGTATGGGGCAGGTCCTGAGAGGCAAGTGTGCTGCCAGGGCATTCACAACACCCACAGTCAGTCAAAGTGTATTGTGGTAAGTGTAACGTATACTTTGCGCATTAGCCTCAGGCTGTAGGCCTTTGTGCACCTTACCCTGAATGTACTTTTACTCATTTGCTCACTTCTAAGAGCCTCAGAGCACTTTGCACTAAATGCTTCTTATTGGCCTTCCTATCAGTTAATTTAGCAAATAGCCAGTCCTACGGTGTTGTTAATTAGTCAAATCACACTGTTTTGCCTACTTCTGCACTGGAGTTTGCCAGAACATATTCACTCTGTGCCCCAGTCAAGGATACAGTCTGGTACTTTGCCGATAGATGTGGTAGGGGTTAAGATTTGGCATTCCTGCGTAGGGACACTTTGTCATCACGATGACATATGACTTATAAAATCACTTCCTTGTCCCAAGACACGCAAGAGGGAGATTCCAAACAGAGAATCACAACTAGACGCTGCCTGCCTTGCTGCTGATGCACAACCAGATCACAGGCCATTCCTCTGATATGAGGGATGATGTCTCCCCAGTGATTCAGACAGGCAAGCTCCAAACTTAACATGCTGTGCTAAAAATAGAACAAGCAGAGGGAGAGTAGAAACTGTTAGGCACCATGATAGCTGTGTACTAATGTATTAGTCTCCTGCGGACTATTTCAATTCTAACAGTTTGTATTGTTTGGGTTATTGTGGCTCACACCTAAATATCAACAAGTCAGTTGTACAATGAAACCTCATATTAAACAAATACTGTCTTTGTCATTTGTGTATGGGAACATACCGGAAAAGAGAGAATTGTGTAGGATCTGAGTGACCACAACTTCCCTGAGAAGTTCCAAAGATGTCATGCGCTCGGATGTCTAAACATTCCTTTGCTGTGGGAGACCAGAGGCACTGCTAGTTAGTCAGAGCAAAAAGAAAGAATCAGGGTGACAGAGTTATTTACAAGTGGGTCAGACTTAGTCCCCCACACCCTTAGCTATCCTGCTGCCTAGAAAGCCAGTAATCTCATGTAGGATAATGAGAGCCCACCCAACAAAATGTCCCTCCATAACAATAGTTAAACAAGGAGGGAGGAGTAGGACAAAAACATGCCTATTCCTAAATAATTACAAAGCAACACCTAGAGGCGATCAGGCAGACAAGTCTGATAGCTCCATATCATACATGTGACACACAGGTGGGCCATAGGCCTACAACAATGCCCTATGACGGACAGCAGATCCCAAGACAAACACAGAGCACAAAGTTAAGGCATCCAAAGGCTTGTATCTTAGTGCAAAATTGTCACAACACAGACACACTAATTGTACCCTGTTTCATTGCAGAGGAACATGGATCTCCTGCTGATATGCCTGTCCCTGAGTTCCCTGATGACATGGATGACGAGCCCATAAACCTCCCACAAGAGACCATTCAAATGGTCCTTGAAAGCCTCCAAACCCCACCTTCTGTCACAAGGAGGAGCACAGAAGAAGCAGCCACCACAGGAGAACCACCCGCCACCCCAATTGTAAGACCTGCCAGCTCCAACACAGCTGAGGACTCTGACGACACTGGCACCAGCTTCGAAAGAACCGTCGTTGGGGTACAGCGGGAGCTGGCCAAGGAGGTGCGGGTGGGGATGCAAACTATGGCAGCCAGCCTTGAGGGGGTGCGTTCGTGCATGATGTCTACTGCTGATCAGGCAGCTGCTATGCAAGGCCGAACATCGCTCTTGCAGGAACTTGTCAAAACACAGAAGGAAATCTGCACAGCTGTCATCCAGTTGACACAACAACTACAACTGCAATCCAGTCAACGTGTGCACGAATGCAACATAGAACCCCTCAGGGCCGACCTGGCTGCCTACCATCGTGATGTGGCTGCCATTCTCAAAAACCAGCAGGCCCTCCTTGCTGCAGTACTGCCCTTCATAACTCCACAGGGAGCAGCCCCCGGGATGTCTGCCTCCATGTCTTCTAACACTGAGGTGTGTGTTGCCCCTTCACAACCAACAACAACAAGGACACACCAGGCAACACACACATCAGAAGAAGAAGACATGGAACAGATAACATTCACACGGAAGAGTACCCGGAAGCACTAGTCCCTGCACAATGGCCTACTTTAACCAAGGTCCTACGTTTTGTCAAATGCCAGTCTCACTCCAACTACACTCAATGACTGTTTAGCAATCCACTGTATGACTTGTCCCCATTGCCAGTGAATGTCTCTCTCCTACTATTTGCCAATTCCTGTCCCTCTGCACTGTCTGTGACATCACCCCAGCATGTCAGGAGCATCATCCACACCCCTTCTGTAGGATCACCATGTAAGAATGCACCAGAACGGACTCAGCAAACATGGTGAATGGACATTTAGCACTACACCACCTATAAATAAATAGTACTTGCACACCTATTGTGTCTCTGTGTTATTTCACACTTCAACTGTGCAGTACCTAACTCCAAAGTGGCTGTGTGGCAACCATGTAGATTCTCTATACTACTGTCCTGATTTCATGTATACTGAAACATCTGTGCAGTGGCCAGGATTGCATCATAGCCTTACCATACTGAGGAAAATAACTGATGAAGGGACTAACCACACACAATCATGCTGTGTTGGACAGAATGATGCACCATCTATCGCTATTCTAGACAACTAATGGTGGCTGAGAAATGTAGGCACCATGCAATACTTAAATAAGAATTAATTCCGCAAAATGTAAGGAATCATGAACAAATTACACTGCATCAATCATCCTTACGGAGTATACTTCCATGAAGGAAAGTCATGCTGAATCAGTACACACATGATGTAGGTCAGCAATGAAAGCAACAAGACAAGAGTGTGAACAACTCCTCATCTACAAAGATCTCCCTGAACTTCACACTGCTGTCCGACCTATCAATTTACCCACAATAACAAGTCTGGAAGCACTCTTTGTGAAGTAGGATACATACAAAAACAAAACCTTGGTGATCAATGCACACTACCAATGGTGGGTCTCCCAAATGGTGGATACTTAACAAGTTAGCACACGGGTAGCTGGCATGTGAAACCTCAATTTCCTTGGGATGGCGAGCATAGGACACAAATGTCATACTAAAACATTCTGCTACACTGATGTCAAGGCCATGATAAAGTAGCACCTAACACATCATGTAAAGGGTTAACTATATATTTATTTCAATCGAGTAATACAAGAGGCAACTAAGGGAAAGGTAAACCTACACTAATCTAACCTGACTACTACTAACCCACAACTGTCCCTAACTAACCTAAGCTAAACTTACTCTACACATGTAACGAAACGATCTAAACATCAACCCCCCACCCACCATTTGAGACAGGACACATGCAGGACAACACTTACTAACCTACACACATACTATATTATCCTAAACAAACATATATTTTTTTGTAATTTTTTTTTTTTCTTAAACAGGAATCCCAACATTGCCCCCCACCCACCCACACAAAAAAATAAGATAGAAAGAATAAGGACCCCCCACCCTCTTCCCTAACACTAACTAAGCTAATTACCTATACTTTTCCTAATACTAATCCCCAAAACCCAACTAACCGTAGAAAATAGGAAAGAGGTGAGAGGGGAGGGGTAAAAGTTCTAGAGGGCAAAAGTGCTACAGGTTCGCCCTCCGTAGTGTGCGCCTGATGGAGCGGACCCTCTTTTTAATGTAACTCATGTCCTCCCTCAGGTTGTCCACCTTCTTGACCAACTTGTCCATTTTTCTGGTCAATGCCAGGAAGGCAGCTGGGTCCACAGGAGGGTCTGAGCTGGTTTGTGTGCCGGCGGAGGTTGAGGTTGTGGCAGGAGTTGGTTGGCCACGGGACAGTCCTGCTACCACAACACGGCTGGGTCCAGGTCTGGAGGAAGATGCAGGGTCCATTGTTGCAGACGTTGCTGGGGCCGCTTGGGGAGACCTGGTGGATGTGGTGTCGGTGGTTGTTGGTAGCAATGTAGGGGGAGCCTGTGGTGTGGCCCACCACGCCCCGGAGGCCCGATCGGAATGGTACTTGCGGGCCATCCTCCGGTACCCACACTGCACCTGCAGGATGTGCCTGTATCTCATGGCACGGCGCTCAAAATGGTTGCGATCTGCGGCACTCATGTTTGCAGCTGTGAAGAGAAAAGGCAAATATTTACCTTTGGAATTGCATTGGGTGGAATAGCACAATAGGTTATTTGTACATTACTAGAAATGTATTGGTTGCAGCAATTGTCACAACATAGTTCACGGAAAGGCTCAGAGGAAGTACATGTGAAGCATGCATACATAAGGGCATATCACACCTAGCATATCCATGTCTCTACATGATGGATGACATCACCCTAAACTACTCATCCAAATCATACCTAAGGCATCTGACATTATGGCTGCACCTCTTCCGCATACTGACTTCACTACATATGTCACTCTATCTGATAACAATCACACTCCTCACTCAATGCCATTTGTAATTAGTTGTGTGCTAAGATTGAACCCATGGGCCATAACCAAATGTCTACACTAGGGGCCAGATGTAGGAAGATGGAAAATTGCGACTAGCAATTTGCAATGCAGAACGGTGTCTCTGACACCGTCTGCGAGTCGCTATGGGGTCGCTAAGACCCACCTCATTAACATCAATGAGGTGGGTTCCAAGTTGCGCCCCCTTAGCGACTATGGGCACTCACGGGGATGGAGGCCTGCTGGGAACAGCAGACCTCCATGGCCGTGACTGCTTTTTTAAAAAGCAGGTTATTTTTCCCCAAGTGTATGCCGTTTACCTAAAAGGAAAATGAGCTGCACTTAGAAAAAAATTACAACAACTTCAATCTTGGATTATTTCAGGGCAGTTAGTGGTCCCTTGGACCACTGCCTGTTTTGTACATGATTATTTAGGTCCACTCACAAAGGGGAAGGGTTCCTATGGGGACCCCTTCCAGTTAGCAAATGGGTTACCATCCACTTCAAGTGGATGATAACTGCGACTTACTTTGCAACCACGTACTCGGTTGCATATGGAATTGCATACCACTGTGAGTTCCAAATAGGACGGGAAAACCCCTTCCTATTTGGGATTTGGAAAAGCATTTAGCAAATATGTTCATAATCACTAAATACATTTCTGAATAGGAAACAGACGTTTGCAACTCACAAACAGAAATCTATGACATTTGCAACTTGTAAACAGTTTGCTACATCTGGCCCTAGGTTCTAACTCAAGTCACAAAAGGTGGCAAGTACGTGTAACATACTGGTTGCTACAGTCCTAGGTACCCTGTTTAACATTAACATGGCAGTCTTTGAGGGTGGTGTGGGAAGAACAACCAACAATCCCATGTTCAATGCACACGCAGGAGTGTATAGAAAGTTCAACAAGTATGTGCCTTCACACACAACACCTATGAATGGCTAGCAACACGTTGGAGTCAGCCAAACATTGTCACATCCAAGGTCCACACATGTCAAAATGATATGACTTAGGCCAACATGACATACTATCAGTGAGGCATGTTTTACAACACACACAGAGGAGCTAGAACACCCATTCTCATGAGTCGACAGAACACCTAGGCCATTGCACTCAAGTCACACACACTTCTAGTTCACCTTGTGGAAGTACATGCCCCCGGAAGATCCAACCTACAGTGTACACAGTCCATCCTCAACTAGGAAGAAGCACTTGTCATCAAAGCCATTTGCCTAAGCTATATGGGAGAATGTCAGTCTGATATGCAGACTCAGTTCATGCCAAGTCCCCGACTAAGTCTTACATTGACCAGTGTATTCCAAATGACTCATCCCATTCCCCATTGCGGCCCAACTGGAATGACCTACAGCCCCTAAATCTGAGAGATGGCTAGGTATTGCTTTACAGAAACAGAAGTCCTATTTGATATCACACTAAAGCAACAATGCCAATGAACGGCCAGCGCATCAAATCATGAATTCTCTTGAACACCCAGTAGTCCATCATGCATCATTACCAAACAATGAAAATAGCAATTAGGCCACACTCACTGTAGGTATCGGGGTCCTCAAAATGTGCCACCTCTCCCACGGTGTACGGGGCTGGTCCACCTGTAAAGCATGAAAGGAAGAATATACTCAGACTGGGTGAACTGACAAATAAATTCAGTTACAATGACACTGTGTGAATATGACATGGTAATGATACACTTTCCCACATGCTCATACTGCATGGATGACTTTGTATTCAACATTAACATTGGATGAGTCTCCTGCTACAGTTACACACCCTACTACACACATGCAGTGGCCAGGACAGTCAGGTGTTGTCCAAGTTACCCCTCCATTAGTATGCCCCAACAATAATGTTATCCATACATCTCAGCATGTGCATCCCAGAGAGACATCCAAAAACTGGGTCCATGAGGACTGCATGACCCCTCACAATCAAACAGGCTAGGTGGACATGTTCAACACACAGCAACCACACACACATGTGACATATGTGTGGACAACATATCTAACTTCATGTGACGTGAAGACAACACACATGTATAGCATCATCATGGGTTTCTAAATTTCTGTCTAGCTATGGCGTCTACATATGTAGGTATGTTGTTTCTACATGACTTACTCACTGGCCAATATGACCTGTAGAGTACAAATAGAGCCGTTAACGTGTTGCTTGTCTGACACAAATGCAACACTACATTACATACAGCTACAGGCATCTGGTATGTGTTGAAAACATGAGCCATCTGACTGCTAGCATTGGTCTTCATACACATTGTGCAACACATACACATTAGGGCACATATGTATACCTTTGTAGCGCAGCATTTGCATCATTTTGTCATGCAGAGATGGGGCAAACTAGCAAAATACAGATATATTTTGTAAGTTGCTGCTGTTTTTGCGTGAAAATGTGGTGCAAAATTGGGGATATAAATGTATAAACATGGGCCTAGGTTTCCCTAGCGTTACACACAGTCAGCTACTTATCTAGCAGATTGGGTAACAATCATCACATGTCCACACACAGATTTCTATTATTCCCATGTAATTGATTTGTACTCACCAATATGGCCACCAATCCTGATTCCCAGGTGGTCCAGCAGGTCCTGTTCCCTGGTTATCAGATCTGCCCAGCGGTGCTTCAATTGATGGACATTGCGCATGCTCCCATACACCCGGACCAGGTGATGGCGCACCTTCCCCCACCGGATTTTCCTTGCCTCAGTGTGATACCCCTGTATCACACGGCCCCCAGCCTCCAGCATCAGTGGGAGGAAATGGCAAACTAGCCATATGAATCCCCCCAATTCATCCTCACCCATCCTGGACAGGCGAGGCCTACCTGACATATTGACAGAAAGAAAAATAGACAAATGAAATAATTAAGTAAAAGTGGGAAATGGGGAAAGGTAGAGGAAAAAGAAAAAGGAGAAAAATAGCCCAACTAACCCCAAAAACTATGCTACCCACAACAGACTCCCACAGACAATACAAACAAAAACAGGAATAGACAAAACTAGACTAAACAGACTGAGACAATGTTATGCAACAAGAATAGAATCACAAAAAGACAAAATACAAGGTACACAGGACACAAAAGCAGTAAAACACAGGACAACACCTTTCACACAACCACACAGTCTAGATAAATCTGAGACTGCAAGTGAAAGTGAAAGTTAACTCCCAGTACAGATTTTGTAAACAGGATATCCTATTACATCACTTCCTGCAGAAAATGGCCGCCGTTTTTATTTTCCCGTTATGCGTCATATTTTCACGCATTCACAATTGTGCGTCATTTTTTTTGGACGCATAACATTGCACATGATGCTGAGTCAAAAAATATGATATGAATATTAATAATTTAATAATGTACATGAGATGTCCAACATATTGTCCATGTTGCGTCAAATTTACCACGCATACATCATGGGCGTCATATTTTTTCCACGTACAGGAGTGCACATGATGCTGAGTCAAAAAATATGATATGAATATTAATAATTTATTAATGTACATGAGATGTCCAACATATTGTCCATGTTGCGTCAAATTTACCACGCATACATCATGGGCGTCATATTTTTTCCACATACAGGAGTGCACATGATGCTGAGTCAAAAAATATGATATGAATATTAATAATTTATTAATGTACATGAGATGTCCAACATATTGTCCATGTTGCTTGAAATTTACCACACATACATCATGGGCGTCATATTTTTACCACGTACAGGAGTGCACATGATGCTGAGTCAAAAAATATGATATGAATATTAATAATTTAATAATGTACATGAGATGTCCAACATATTGTCCATGTTGCGTGAAATTTACCACGCATACATCATGGGCGTCATATTTTTTCCACGTACAGGAGTGCACATGATGCTGAGTCAAAAAATATGGTATGAATATTAATAATTTAATAATGTACATGAGATGTCCAACATATTGTCCATGTTGCGTCAAATTTACCACGCATACATCATGGGCGTCATATTTTTTCCACATACAGGAGTGCACATGATGCTGAGTCAAAAAATATGGTATGAATATTAATAATTTAATAATGTACATGAGATGTCCAACATATTGTCCATGTTGCGTCAAATTTACCACGCATACATCATGGGCGTCATATTTTTTCCACATACAGGAGTGCACATGATGCTGAGTCAAAAAATATGATATGAATATTAATAATTTAATAATGTACATGAGATGTCCAACATATTGTCCATGTTGCGTCAAATTTACCACGCATACATCATGGGCGTCATATTTTTTCCACGTACAGGAGTGCACATGATGCTGAGTCAAAAAATATGGTATGAATATTAATAATTTAATAATGTACATGAGATGTCCAACATATTGTCCATGTTGCGTCAAATTTACCACGCATACATCATGGGCGTCATATTTTTTCCACATACAGGAGTGCACATGATGCTGAGTCAAAAAATATGATATGAATATTAATAATTTATTAATGTACATGAGATGTCCAACATATTGTCCATGTTGCGTCAAATTTACCACACATACATCATGGGCGTCATATTTTTACCACGTACAGGAGTGCACATGATGCTGAGTCAAAAAAATATATGATGTAAATTATAATTTGATGGCTAAATATGCGAAACTTTTGGATACATTTATATTTGACTCTGCATTCTGTGCACTCATGTACGTGAACACATTATGACGCCCATGCTGTATGCGTAGAATTTTGAGCAAATTTATTTTTTATGTCTTCATGTTTTTATCTTGGGGAAGGTGATTTGTCATGGTCAATCGGTGCTATGTGATACACATTTGTGGTTGGATATGACACATGTCCGTTGTTGTATGTATAGAAGGCATTCACACTGTAATATTTAGGATACGTTAAATAATGTATTGACCATATTTGACCACATATTTTGGGTAATTGCTGATGGCTATTTTGAAATGATGGATGGGATACCATGATGTATTCCTTCTCCAAAATGTGTCCACAATTAGGATGGTGATGCTTTTATCTATAGTCCGAACAGGGAGTGCAATAGTCACTTACAGTTTTTATGGGGCTAACCATGTCCCATTATGAATTTGTGTTTCTGATGTGTGTTTGACTTTTGACATGTAGCCCACACATGTCCCTTATGCATGTGTTTAGTTCACAAGTACAAGATTCTTGTATATTTGGGGGGCGGTAGAGGTGGACTTAGGCCCCAGCACCCTAGGATTTGCCCATCCAGATTAGCTACTGTATCCATGGCTTTTATTTATTATATTATGGCAAACCTGCAGCAGCAGGCTAATGTAAGGCCATATGGTATGAATGACTGTTGACCATTCATTCATCTCATTAGCCCATTTGACGTTTGCAGTATTGATGATTTGGAGCAATCTTGCATACCATTTTCCAATGACTATGTTTGCAAGACTCTCAGCGTTCCTCATGTGCTGATGAAAATTATTTAGTTGTTGTCTGTGTCCCTTTCTGCATTACCTGGTTTAGTGGCATGTTACATTCTTCCTGCTAGGTTCAAACTGGGACACAACTGTGATGGTCTGCTTTCAAATATTAGGTTGATTGTATGACATATGTGTACATGTGTGTGGGAATGTGGATCCACTATCACCTGTCTGGGTGTATGTTGTCACTGTAACTTCAAGGTCTCCTCCTGAGTTAGTGGCAGCTAATGTTGTTCCAATTGGGTATTGCTCATATCACACACTTGAGAGAAGCCATTGATGACATGGTCACGTACACATGGATGGTCCCACCCTGTCTCTGGACACGTGTGATGAGACTTTCAAATGATCTACATTTTTGGGCTGGGTGAGAGACTGTCTCAGGTGTCTGGATCAGGCATGTGTAATTGCCACATTTGTACTCCTGTTGGCCTCTGTGTATGGTAATGTATCATGTCACATCCTACCCTCTGTGCATACATTTGTGATGTTTATTTTTGTTGTGATGATTGTCATAGCATTCTTGCTCAATGAGACGACATTCTTCTTCAGCAATTTCAAACTAAAGGTGGTCACAAATGCATAGGCCAAAGCATGATGTGGTGTTTGTTATCTGTGTTTATTTACAATTGTGCAATACAAGTTATTATGATACATTAAGAAAAAAAAATATTGACAAGCTGTTGGCACCTACACACTCCTGCTGCCGTGTTAGGTTGTTCCCCCTCCTGTTGCAGGCCAGCATCCTCCTCTTCGTCATCCTCAGGCATGTCTCGGTCCAGTTCAAGGAGGGGAATGTTCCTTTTTACACAAATATTGTGCAATATGGCACAAGTGAGTATGATTTTACAGACCATCTCTGGGGTATAGAGTAGGCTACCGCCAGTGATGTCAAGGCAGCGGAACCTTGACTTTAGGATCCCAAAGGTCCGCTCCACAATGCTGCGTGTCCACTTGTGGGCGTCATTGTATGCCCGCTCTGCAGCAGTATTTGGGTTCCCAAATGGTGTCATTATCCAAGGCTGGATGCCATACCCCTGATCAGCTGAAAGAAAAACACAGAATGGGATCAATTAGATGTAGGAGGCACTGTTGTACAGATCTTTGATGGCAGTAGTTGTCTTGTGTTGTCTGTGACTCTTTTGTGTACTAATGTGACAACCTATGGTTGTTGGTGAAAACTTTTGCATTGAGTTTTTTTCCTTGGCTGAGCAAGTGTTTGTTGGCTAACCGTTTGTCAGCAGGATGTATTTGTTTTTCCAGTACAGTGTGCCCTCCCTAGCATTGTGACTTGTGATACAGGTGTCCGTGTGTCCTCACTGGGGGTGAGATGATAGTTCCATGCAGAGTTGAAACATGAAAGTGTAGTTGAATCGTTCATATGAAAGTACCCAGGCCATCCCATACCTTTAAACTTATGCAATGTATTAGTGTACAGGTTATTGTGAGATTTCCAATTTGCAAGGTGACATTTAGGCAACCACACTCATTAATGTCTTCACATTAAGCTGTAGAGGAAATTCCAATGTGTGACAGGTTCAATGGTGACTTCTGAAACATGGCTAGTGGTGTGAGTACCTCAGTGTGTTCCTGGCTAGGTGTTGCTATTGTGGTGTATGTGTTGTTTGTCCTAGAGGGTTTCTGTGCAGTGTGTATATGAGTTGGATTTTTGCCCTTACCAACAAGTAGTCCATTGCCATACCGTCCATCCTGGAAGTGTTGGTTGATGGTGCAGTGACGGAAGATGAATGCGTCATGTACACTCCCAGGATATTTAGCTACAATGTTGCTGATCAGTCCTTGGTGATCGACTATGGCCTGCACGTTGATTGACTGTGTGTGCTTCCTGTTGCGGTAGAGGTGTTCAGTCGCAGCAGGTGGCACAAGGCTTACGTGTGTGCAGTTGATTGCACCAAGGACCTGCGGGAAGCCACTGATGGCGTAGAACCCCTGTTTAGTTTCCTGCTGCTTCTGCAGTGTGTTAGGGAAGCAGATGTGGCGGGGTGTCAGGCGAATGATGGCATCCAGTACTTTTGGCAGGAATGCGGAGAATGATGGTTGTGATATTCCACCAACCAGGGCATCAGTTGTCTGAAACGAGCCACTTGCCAGCAGGTGAAGTACGGCAAGCAGCTTTGTTTCTGTTGGGATAGTGCAGGGAGTCACTAAAGTGGGGGCCAACTGCTGTTCGATGTTTCTCAGCAGCTGCTGAATGGCCTGCCAGTTCAACCGGTACCTCTGTATGATGTCCCATTCCCTGAGGCCATGCAGGGTTGTTCTTGGGCGGAATATCCTCTCCTGCCTTCTGCGCTGTCTTTGGGGTCCCTGCTGTTGTTGTTGTAGCTGCTGTTGTTGCTGCAGGGCTCTGCGTCTACGTGCACGCTGAAGAAAACGCACCTCCATGTCTCCCTGTTGCTGCTCTGCTGCTCTGCTGCTCTGTTGTTTGTTCTGTGTGTTCTGATTAAGTTCAGGTGTGTTTGCCCCATTTTAACGCCTGCCCTGACCTAGGTGTTAAAATTTGACGATATTCGTGCTTTGCGTCATTTTTTAGCTCCGCCTACCGGCCGGGAGTCATTTTTGCCCGGAAGCATAAATACGACGCACAGCTGTGTGCGTCGTTTTTTGGACGGGAACACCTACCCTGCATGTCATTAACGCAGGGCGGGGTGCCGCTTCCAGAAACTGACGCACATAGCGCCATTTTCCTTTTGCGCCGGCTCGGGCGTCAGGGTTTAAATATGGGGCAACGTTTGCGCTGAATGTGCGTCAAAATTTTTGACGCACATTCGGCGCAAACGGAGTATAAATATGGCCCTTAGCTGCTAGTCTAGCTGAGAGAGTGAGTGAGTTACAGGATAAGGTAGAGAAGAAGGAACAAAATCCTACAGGTGTGTCTTGGCTAGGTCCTTCCTCAGACCGCTGTAGGTAATCCCACAAACATTTCCCTCAATGTTCCATTCATCCATTCCTTTAGCTCCTCCAGAAAGTTTCTCAGGCGATCTCTTAAAAGCGCAATCTTTCCTGGTTCAAGTGGAATTACGTTTCACCTGCCAACCACATTCTTTCCCAGATGCAAAGTCCAAAGTAGCTTTCTAGTTATCATATCTGACTGAGATGCAGATACTTGGGCTATACCTCTTGTGCGTAAAGACAGTCCCCTGCTTTACAACTGGAGAAACTTTGTTTGTGAATTTGAGCGAGTATTTGATCGTAGAACTGTAACATTGTCGGCAGATCGCGAATTATTAGACTTACGACAAGGTAATCAAGATTTAGTATCATATTTAGGCAACTTTAACCGGCTGGTAGCCAAGACATTCTGGCCTGAAGAAAAGCAAGCAGTCTTGTTCTACAAGGGACTCAAAGAGGAGCTAAAAGATATTATAGCTCATATAGATCCGCAGCCTACAGACTGTCAAGACCTGATAAACCTCGTTTTGAGACTGGATCATCGTTTAACAGAACGAAGGGGAACACGCAAAAAGACTGAAAAATATTCCTGGTGTGTTCACGATAATAGAGACTCAAGAACTCAGAAAGAAAGGACGACAGAACCTATGGAAATTGGAACAATCAGGAGACCATTGACCAAAGACGAAAAGGACCTACGTAGAAAGAATGGGCAATGTCTTTATTGTAGGCACAAGGGTCATTTTGCCAAAAAATGTACAATCAAACCAAAGAGAAAATGAGGTCCTGTCCAGAAAGTTGCAGCCAATGCACAAGTCGAGTCGGAAAACTAAAACACCCAAGATGTAAAGAAGGGTTGCTCTTGGGTGTCACTGTGGACCCTTCACAATCTAGACATCTCAAGCTGGGCATAAAAGTTCAAGTAAAAAAAAGACCTATTTCAAGAAGGCCCTAGTAGATTCTGGGGCTACCAGGAACTTTGTTGACACCCAATTGGTTTGTGCATGGGGGATCCCATGTATTGAGAAAAAGACCCCAGAAATGATCCAGGCAGTAGATGGAAAACTCTTGACTGGAGGTCCGGTAACTCTTCAGACTGTTCCCTTGTCGTTAATCTGTGAGGATAAGAACCGAGGAAAGAAACATAAAGAGAAACTCATCCTTGACGTGATCCATGCTTCCCAGTATGGAATTATCCTTGGCTTGCCCTGGTTAACTCATCACAATTCTGAGATTAATTGGGCAGAATAAAAGGTTGTGTTCTCATCAGCGCTATGTAAAGAACAATGCCTCCAAAAGTCTCAAGTACCAAAAGTTTGAAACTCTTACATAGCCACTGCCGCGGAGAAAGAAGTTAAATTGCCAAAGCAGTATTCATCCTATAAAAATGTATTCAATAAGAAATAAGCAGAAAACTTACCTCCTCATAGATCTTATGACTGTCAAATTGATCTAGTTCCAGGTACGATACTCCCCAACTGTCGTGTATACACCCTGTCAGAACATGAAAATCAACATTTACGAAAGTATCTAGATCAATTCTTGGAGAATGGTTTCATTCGCCCTTTTAAGTCTCCTGCATCTTCTCCTTTGTTTTTTTCCGAAGGCGAATGGAGAACTTCAAACTTGTATCAACTATAGGGGATTGAACAAAGTCACCAACAAGAATAAATATCCTTTGCCCCTAATTCCGGTCTTGCTGGTACAAGTAAAGAAAGCAAAAATCTACACGAAGCTTGATCTTCGAGGTGCTTATCATTTGGTCAGAAGGAGAGAGGGCGCCAAATGTAAAACAGCGTTCAAGACAAGATATGGCCTCTTTTAATACACCGTCATGCCTTTTGGTCTGTGTAAACCTCCAGCAGCATTTCATTTTTTCTTGATTGACGGTCTTAGAGAGTACCCCGACATATTTGCCATAGTCTATATCGATGACATTTTGATCTACTCAGACAATGAAAATTAGCATGTACAACATGTCAAGAAAATTCTTGCAGCCCTTCGAAAGCACCATTTATATTGCAAACTAACCAAGTGTGAGTTTCATGTTACCACAGTTGAGTTTTTAGGGGTTATCCTTACCCCTCAAGGTATGGTGATGGCAGAAAAGAAAGTAAAGGCCGTGTCTGATTGGCCCACCCCAAAGACTGTTCGTGATGTACAAAGTTTCCTGGGGTTTGCAAATTTTTAACAGTGGTTCATAAATCATTTCTCCCAGACAGTGGCTCCAATCACTAAGCTATTAAGAAAGAAAGAAAAATGTGTATGGTCCCCAGAAGCTGCCAAGCCTTTTCAACTTTGAAGGAAGCTTTCTCCACTGCCCCAGTCTTGACTCATCCTGATGCGGACCGTCCCTTCATAGTGGAAGCTGATGCTTCAGATGTGGCAATAGGTGCATTCTTGTCACAACGAAACAAAGACACTGGCCAACTCCATCCCGTAGCTTACATGTCTCGAAATTTGAACGAAGCCGAACAGAACTATGTCATTGCTGAAAAAGAGCTTCTGGCGATTCGTGACTCATTTAAAGAATGGAGACATCATTTGTTGGGTGCCAAATACACTGTCACAGTATATACTGATCATCGCAATCCCCAGTTCATGAGTTCAGCCAGACTTTTGACTCCTGGGCAATTACGCTGGATGCTGTTTTTTGCCGAATTCGATTTTGTGGTAACTTTCCGTCCTGGTAAAGACAATCGCAAAGCGGACGCCTTTTCTCGCAAAGAGTCTACCATGTTGCCTGCAGTTCAAACCTCCAGAGCTATCATTGCTCCAGACAAAGTCCTATGTATCATAAAGAAAGATTTCTTTGAAGACATCCGTAATCCTTTCACTGTTGAGAAATGGTAGACATGGGCCCAAGCAGATCCCAGAAGGTCAATCAAGCAAGGACTACCTTTTCATGACACTCGTTTGTTCGTGCCCACTACCAAACTTCGCAAGATAGTATTTCATTGGTTACATGTTATACCTACGGCAGGTCATCCAGGTACTCCTAAAACTCTTGAATTAATCCAACGCTATTTTTGGTGGCCTACCCTGATAAAAGATGTTAAAACAATGGTGAACAACTGCAAAGTCTGTGCCCGCATTAAAACAAGTCATTCAAAACCGAAAGGGTTGTTGCATCCACTCCCAACTCCAAGTCGTCCTTGGGAGCACATTTCTTTAGACTTTATTTCAGGTCTACCAGTGGTTCAACAACATTCAGTAATCCTGGTGGTAGTAGATAGTCTCACAAAATATGGACATTTCATTGCCTGTAAGAAATTGCCCACCTCCAGTAAACTGGCAACTATTCTACTGAATAGAGTGGTTTGTTATCATGGACTGCCGAAGGTGATCCTCACCAATCGAGGGTCGCAATTTGCCTCCAATTTCTGGAAGACATGGTGCAAAACACTTCAAGTGACATCCACACTATCTACTAGCCACCATCCTCAAACAGATGGTCAACCGGAGAGACTAAATCAGACCTTGAAGCAATACCTGCGTGCTTACGCAGAAAAGGCACTTCATTCTTGGACTTCAGTGCTCTGGTTAGCTGAGTTAGCTTACAATAACTCATTCCACACTTCTACTGGCGTTACATCCTTTTTTGGCTTGTTTGGTTATCATCCTGACACCTTGCCCATCACAATCCCTCAAGAAAGTTCTCTTACACCAGCTGTGTCAGAAACCATTCAACATCTTCATCACACAACAGCCCATGGACGCAGGACTACAGACTGTCTGCCAGCAGTGACGGCTGCTCAGTGGTGGTGCTGGTGGTGGGGGGAGGCTCCTGCCCATCCCCTGCAGCCTCGGTCGACTGCCCACTGCTGCTAGTGGTACTGGTGGTTGTGCTGCTGCTGGTGGTGGTGCTGCTGCTGATGGTGTTGGTGGAAGGAGGCTCCTGCCTATCCCCTGCAGCCTCAGACAGCTGCCCATTGTTGCTGGTGTTGCTGGTGGTGGTGCTCCAGCTTCTGCTGGTGGTAGTGGGGGAGGCTCCTGCCCATCCGCTGTAGCCTCAGACGGCTGCACCCCCATGGTTGGTGGTGGGTGGTCTGACTAAGTCCCAGCACCAGGCCCCTTGTCCTTTCTGCCTGCTGGTGCAGGCCCCTTGCCCTTCCTGGCAGCAACTGGGGATTCCTCCTTCCCCTTCCTGGCAGCAGATGGGGATTGCTCCTTGCCCTTCCTGGCAGCAGCTGGGGTGGTACCTTGACCTTCTTGGCAGGAGCTGGGGGTGGCACCTTGACCTTCATGGCAGCAGCTGAGGAGCGGTCCTTGCCCTTCCTGGCAGCACTTGAGGCAGGCACCCTTTCCGTGTGGCTGGCTGGTGGCCTGTATCCTTAACCACCATCAGTTGCTGTGGACGCTACTGGGCCCGTGGACTGGGTGGCTGAGGTGCTTGTCTGGGTTTTACACACCCTTGCCAGAAGCGAAGGATGGTGGGGTGGAGGGGTAGGGAAGAGGTAAATGGTTGAGAGCAAAAGCTGCTTAGGGACATTGGGGCAGGAAGAGGGAGAAGGTTTGGGAGTGGAGTGGAGGAAGAGGGATTGGTTGTAGGAGGTGTCTGTCTGCTGATTTTGGGTGCAGGTGCATGGGCTGGATCCTGTTGTGAGGTGGATGGCTGTTGGGTGTCTGAGTGTTTGTTTTTGTGTACTTTGGGAGGGGGGTGACAGAAACAGTGGAAGAGGACACCGGGGACGTGTCCATGGATGTTGGGGAGGTGACTGCCAGTGAGGTGTGTGTTCTGATAGGTGTGCTGGAGGTGGTGGATGAGGATGTAGTGCACGCAAGTGTGAGTGTGGATGCAACTAGGAGAAAGGTGGAAGACGAGGAGGACGGGGCCACAGTTGAGGCAGTGGATGTTGGTATGTCTGCATCTGGATGGTGTTTGTGTGAGTGCCTGTGGGATGAAGTGTGGTGCTTGTGCTTGCCATGTCCAGTCTTGTGTGTTGTCCTGTGTGCATGCTCGTCTGCCTGTGTGCTTGGGATAGGTTGGGGTTGAAGGGAATGGGAATGGGCAGAGGAATTTGGAGGGTGGAAACAGGGACAATGGCTACCATCAGAGAGTTGGCCAGAGCCTGGATTGATCTCTTTTGGGCCGCCAAGCCAAAGTGAATGCCCTCCAGAAATGCATTGGTCTATTGTATTTGGGCTGCAAAGTCGCTGGATGGCATTCACAATGGTTGACTGCCCAACAGATATGAATCTCAGCAGGTCAATAGCCTCCTCACTCAGGGCAGCAGGGCTCACTAGGGCAGGGCCTGAGGTGCCTGGGGCGCAGGAGATGCCCACCCTCCGGGGTGAGCGGGCACGGGTAACTCGATGAGAGGCTGCTGGGAGGGCGGTGCTGGTACAGAGTGGTGGCTGTAGCTGGGGTGGTCACAGAGGTGTCCACCACCACCAGTGAGCTTCCATCGGAGGAGCTATCTATGTGGGAACTATCCCCTCCAGTCAACGCTGTGGTGCTTCCCTCACCCTCCGTCCCACTGGTGCCCTCAGTGTCAGTGGACTCTGCCTCATGGGTCCTGTGGGATGCAGTTCTCTCCATCGCTGGTGCCTCTGCTCCTCTGCCAGATGATGCTAATGCACATAAGGACAGGGTGACAAAACAAAAAGGGGGGGAAGAGACAAAGGATACACTTGGTCAATGACTACACCAACACCACCGTTGGCGTACATACCACCCTCACACACAGGGAACAGCCCTACTCACTATGCAATGCACTTCTCCTTAAAAATGCTAGTCACCAGGGCATGGGGAGGGACACATACCACCAACTGCAGCACACCTGGGACCCACACAGCCCTGCCCAGTATTGGATATCTACTAGCTAGGTTGGAGGAATTTCCCATCAGATCCATTCCCAACATGGGACATACTCTGCAATGTCAGGTCTGGTCTAGGGGCACCCACAGACACACATCCCCCACCAGGAAACCACCCCACCAGGCGTTAGTTGTAATGATGGTAACTGTACCCACCCCCTTGTGCCTGCTGTGATGCCCTCAAGCACTCATCCAGCTCCGGATAGGCCACCGCCAGAATGCTGGCCATCAGAGGGGTCGGGGTTCGATGGGCACACCTTCCTCTTTGGGAATCCATCCCCATCTGGGCCTCCGCCGCCTTCCATGCCCAACGTCTCAGGTCCTCCCACCGTTTCCGACAGTGGGTGCTCCGTCTGCCGTAGACCCCCAGGGTACGCACTTCCTTGGCATTGGCACGCCATATACCCTTCTTTTGATGGGCGCTGACCTGCAGAGGAAATAAACACAGGGAAAGGTATTAGTTAGACCGTCCTGCCTGTTACACTCATGGCCCACCATAGCCCTTCCCATCCCCTTTCGCACAGACATGGTCCAGCATACATGCTGCGCGCTGCCCAGGGCCCATCCACCTACCCCCCTACACGAGGCCTTCACACACACCACTCCATTAATTCATGCCCCTTCATCAAGCTCACAGTGTATTCACCTGTTGGTATGGAGAACCATACAGCAGAACGTACTAGGGTAGGACCCCATCCACTAGTCTCTTCAACTCCACCGAGGTGAAGGCAGTGGCCCTTTCCCCAGTCACACGGGCCATGGTAGGTTCCAGACACAGGTCACAGTAGCACAATACAGTGTAGGTCCTCCCCTGTTGAAGGTCAGGTACCAAATGATTGAACAGATAGAAAATGGCAGTGACGTCCGTGGCGATGCATACCGTCACCCCTGGCGTACATCACCATTGGCCACTGTACCCCGATTTTATCCAATGAGGCGTTGCATGGCGGATCCTGGCCACCTCCCGCAACAGCGCACAACATCAGCTGAATTACCTCACTTCCACCTGTCCCTCCATACACGACAGGCGGACGCCATTTCGGGGGGGGGGACAGTGCATGGAACATAACTGCACCACAGATCACAATTGTACATACAGGACATATGCCACTAATACATTTAAAATTCACATCATTCATTGAACTGCAGTAGCTACAATGTACATTTTATGACCGGCTCCTCACTCTTTTGCCCCATAGATTGCAACTGCTCCGGAGGTATAGAAGAGGGAGAGATCCCCCCATGTACAGACCCCTAGTGGACTTGGCAACAATGGAGGACAGGAACATTATCCCCAACTTCAGACTTGACAGGGCTACTAACATGGAGCTGGGTGCACAATTGGAGCCTGACCTGATATTTGCTATCCGTCACCTCACTGGGATCTCCCCTCTTGTGCAAGTCCTATCTCTGCTCCATTTCTTGGCAATTGGTTCTGTCCAAGTGACAGTGGGCTTGGCAGCAGGAATGTCACAGCCAATGTTCTCAATTGTGTTGACAAGAGTGTTGGGTGCCCTGATTAAACACATGTGCAGCTACATTGTTTTCCCCCAGGTGGAGGATTTGCCCACGGTGAAGGATGACTTCTATGCAATGAGACATATCTCCAACATAATTGGGGCGATTGATGGAACACATATTGCATTTGCCCCTCACCCCCGGCAAAATGAACAGGTCTTCAGAAATCGAAAAAGTTTTAGTCGATGAAAGTGCAGATGGTGTGTTTGGCGGACAAGTACATCTCCCACATCAATGCAAAGTACCCTGGATCGGTGCATGATGTCTTTATTCTGAGGAATAGCAGCATCCCAAATGTGGTGGCCCAACTACAGAGGCACCGTGTGTGGCTAATAGGTGAGCCCTGGTTCCCAGCCATTGAATGTTGGTATATGGATATGGTGTGGGCAATAAGGGATAGTGTGTGGCTAACAGTTGTCCCTCAATATCTGCAGGTGACTCAGGTTACTCCAACCTATCATGGCTAATGAGCCCTGTGAGGAATCCCAGGACAAGGGCTGAGGAATGTTACAATGAGGCACATGGGCAAACAAGAAGGATAATTGACCGTACATTTGGCTTCCTGAAGGCCAGGTTCCGGTGCCTCCATCTGACAGGTGGATCCTGTGCTACTCACCCAAGAAGGTCTGCCAGATAATCGTGGCATGCTGCATGTTGCATAACATTGCCTTGAGACGCCATGTGCCTTTTCTGCAGGAGGAGGAGGCTGGAGATGGCCTTGTGGAATCAGTGGACCCTGTGGACAGCGAGGATGAGGAGGCAGAGGAGGAGGATGAGGACAACAGATCTGCAGTGATTAGACAATACTTCCAATAACACACAGGTAAGACAGTGTTACTTCACATTTCATTGTCATTTTTTTTTTCTCATTGTCACTGGCAGGCTGTGATTTCCCACTTATATGGCCACTCACAGTATCCTTTGGCAACTCTTTTTGCATATGTTGGTGCCCCACCATCGCTCCTGGTGTTGTCACTGCAGCCACCTACAGGTATTTCCTATGTTACCATTACTGTACAGTTGAATTGCAATGTTTAAACCTTGTTAAACAAATACATTCTTCAATCATTCGACATACTCCATACTTGTATTTTTTCAAAGTGTGTTTATTGTAGTGCTATGAAGAAAAGGGAGAAGAGCAATGGGATGGGGTGATGATGGAGGAAAGTCCAGGGTATAGTTCCAGTCTATTTGCAGCACAGGTGCATTGTCCAAGGGGGCATAGGAAGGGGAGCAATGGCAGTTCAAGGTGGACAGGGTGACAGAGTGGGACACAAGGGTGAAAATCACGAGAGTCTCATTTCCTGGCAGGGGTCTTGGCAAAAGAATCTGGTTTCTACCTGGATCGCAGGGAACGTTTGTGGGGTGGTTCTCCTTCTGCAGGGGGAGGGGTGCTGGTGGCCTCTTGGTCCTGTGGTGGGGCCTCCTGTCCACTAGCAGCAGCGGAGGTGGAGGGCTGTTCAGTAGTCTGGCTAGTGGCAGGGTTCCGCTGGTGTGACACTGCCTCCCTCATAATGTTGGCCATGTCTGCAAGCACCCCTGCAATGGTGCCCAGGGTGGTGTTAATGTCTTTCAAGTCCTCCCTGGTCCCCTGGTAGTGTCCCTCCTGCAGCCACCTGTTCTCTTGCACGTTGTCCAGGATCTGGCCCAGTGTATCCTGAGAATGTTGGTATGTTCCCAGGATCTCGTGAGTGCCTTCTGGAGAGTCGGTTCCCTGGGCCTGTCCTCCCCCTGGTGCACAGCAGTCATCCCAGCTTCCCTGTTGTCTTGTGCCTCTGTCTCCTGAACCGTGTGCCCACTGACTCCAAGTCCTTGATTGTCTTGGGTTTGTGGTGTGCCCTGGGGTCCCTGTTGTGGTGGACACACTGCTGATTGACGTGTCCTTGGGACAAGGGTATGGGCATGCTGGGTGGGTGCTGTGGTGGTGTTTCCTGAGGGGGGAGGCTTTGTGGTGGTGTGGGACTGTGGCTGGGTAACCATCTGTCCGGAGGTCCCTGATCTGCCAGGTTGGACAACCTGATCCAGGCGAGCAGAGTCACTTTCATCAATGTGGGCCTCTTCTGTGGGAGGACTGGATGTTGCTGGTACTTCTTCTCCTGTGACATTGGCTGGGATACCTGTGGGGATGTAAATGCAGTTTTATTGTTTCTGTGGGTAACATATTTTGCATGGATGGGTTGTCCTCTATGGTTATTTTCGCCCTGGTAGCTTTCACTTGTGTATGTTAGTGTATGGTGGGATGATACGTTCTCTCTAGAGTGCATGCTTCTGTGAGTGGTGTCCATGTATTGGTGGTGCATGCAGGGCTTGGCACTGGGATGAGTGAGATGTGATGGTGGGGGGGTGTGAGGTGGTAGAGTGATGGGACTGAGGGTAAGGGTGGGGGTATGTGATTGCATGCAGCTAGGGGGGTGATAGTAGTATAGAGTTGATTTACCAGAGTCCAGTCCTCCTGTTACTCCTGCCAGGCCTTCAGGATGCATGATTGCCAAGACTTGCTCCTCCCATGTTGTTAGTTGTGGGGTAGGAGGTGGGGGTTCACCGCCAGTCCTCTGTACAGCGAGTTGGTGTTTTGCTGCAATGGAACGCACCTTCCCCCTAGGTCGTTCTACCTCTTCCTGATGTCATCCCTTGTTCTGGGGTACTGTCCCATGGCATTGACACTGTCCACGATCCTCCGCCATAGTTCCATCTTCCTAGCAATGGATATTTGCTGTACCTGTGCTCCAAATAGTTGTGGCTCTCCCCGGGTGATTTCCTCCACCATGACCCTTCACTCCTCCTCAGAAAATCTGAGGTGTCAGTGTGGTGCCATTGGTGTTGTGTGAGTATTGTGGGTGAGGGTGTGTAGGGTGATGTGTTGGGTTGTGTGTTGTGAGGTGCGTTGGTAGCATATAGGTGATGGTGGTATGTGGCTCTGGGTGTGTGAGTGGTCTTGCTGTCTCTCTCTGGTGGCAATTGTTTGTATTCATTAAGGCTTGTGGGTAGTGTGGGTGTGTGTTTTATAGTGGTGTGGGTGTGTGGGTGTGGTGTGTGTATGGGTGTCAGGTGTGTGTAGTTTGAATTGACCAACGTAGTGTTGTTTTGTTTGAGTGTGTGTTTTTGAACGTGATGGTATGTACTGCCAAAGGTTTACCGCCATTGAATGTCTCTCGTGGTGATTCATCGGTCATAATGTGGTGGGTGAAGTTCTGTTGGCGTAATGTGTGGGTTTTGATACCGCCAGTTTATCACTGACCTTGGGAGTGGTGGATTTGTGTGTGTGGCTGAATAGTGACGGATTGGAGTGTGTGTGTCATAATATGGTGAACAGATATCCGCCGCGGCGGTGATATGTTGGTGGCAGTCAGCATGGCGATAAGTGGGATTTACTTCCAGTGTCATAGTGAGGGCCATATTGTTAGTGAACTAGAAGGCTTCAAAATATGTTGAAGTTTGAAGTTGATGTTGCAGTGTCATTGTGATATCTGGTCCTGATTAAAACCAGTCTGAATGACACAGAATAAGTTCCCTGCTTAGTGAGAAAAGAAAGATAGATCCTAGAGAGAGAGAAGCCAAGGAGGATTAATTGAAACAAACAGAAATGTATGAATCTAGAAAAGACGATTGCTGACTGTAAGATATTGGGTTGTTTGTTGACTGTGTTCTGAGTCCTGATCAATTTACTAGTTTAGACATCCTCCATTACTTATGGGCTGTCCATATTTGCACTCTGATTTAAAAGTGCAAAATGTTCAAGTGGAAATACACATAATGTTAGTGAATAAGAAGGCTACAAAATATGTTGAAGTTTGGAAGTTGGTGTTGCAGTGTCTTTGTGATATCTGCTCCTGATTAAAACCAGTCTGAATGACACAGAATGAGCTCCCTGCTTAGTGAGAAAAGAAAGATAAATCCTAAAGAGAGAGAAGCCAAGGAGGATTAAGTGAAACAAACAGAAATATATAGATCTAGAAACTAGAAATAGCTGATTGTAAGAAATTGGGTTGTTTTTTGACTGTGGTATGAATCCTGGTCAAGCACAATCCTTGTCAGGGTAAGGCACAAGCATACTCCAAATTAACCTGTGTTGCTTGGCATAGAGCAGACAGGATTAACTTAGTAGAAATGTGTAAAGTATTAGTGCAACATTTCAAACAGTAGCACAGTAAAATCACATCACAAAAGGAGTCTACAACACAGTTCGATAAATAGGGTAGTTTGTAATAAATATAGCAAGACCAGAATGACAATACTCCACTTAGTAGAACTGGAGATTTTTAATTTGAAAGTTTTAGTTCAAAATAGAGCCAAGAGGAGTAAAGTGCCTACTGAGAATATCCTGTCGCGCTTTACCGGGACAGAGTCACAAATTCAGGCTGACCACGATGGAGTGCGGGCCAGCTACAGAGACCCATTTAGTCCTACTGAACAAAAGTACCTTCAATCCTGGTTTGCGGAGTGTTGCGTGGATCAGTGTTGAGGATGCGCTGTGCAATCAAGGTAATGCTTTGGTTCTGAGATGCGGCAAGGCTGCGTTGTGATGTTCTTTTGTGTTAACATTGAGGACCCCATCTACGTGGCTTGTGATGTGAAGTCCGGTGTCAAGGATATGATACGCAGTACGGGCAATGTGTCTGTTCCAAAGAGCTGCAATACGGAGTACGGTGTCACAGTAGAGGCTGCCGTTGACAAAAGACGTGAAGGCCTGTTCTGGAGAAGTATCACACAGTGATGGTTCCAACGGTATTACAGGTTGCAGTGGTGAGGCTTCGGTTCTGCTATGGTTTGCGCCATGCATAAGAAGAGATGCTCCGGTTCCACTTTATCCACAGGCTGACAGAGCATCTTAGGCCCACTTCGAAGGGTCCGGGACTGAGGTGCACAACTTGGCAGGGCAGACTCACAGATGGCAGAGCCCAGGTGAGGAGACAAGGTGGTTGGAAGTCTGTTATGTCCATGAGGCTCGAGATCAGGCCAGCCAGCTAGCCCTTTGAGTCATTCTAGTTTCTGTATTCATGAGGTGCAGGTCCTGGCCTCCTCATCCAGGCAAGAGGGCAGCAGGGCAGCAGAGTAAAACAGGATTCCAGCAGAGTGGCAGTCCTTCAGCAGCACAGCAGTGTTTCTTCCTGGCAAAGTATCCACAGGTCCAGAAATATACCGAAGTGGTGGTGTCTAAGATCCAGTATTTCTACCCTGGTGCCCTGGTGCTAGAAGGTGGGAGAAATGTTTAAACAGTGGCTTTGAAGTGCAAGGTATAAGTGGCCTTCCCTGCCCTGGTTCCAAGCTGGCTGAAGTGAAAATGCAGTTTGGAGTCAGGAAACCGCCTATGCAGGTGTAAATGAGGCTATGTCCAGCTCCTTCCTCCCAACCAGCAGTGATGGTTTAGTTATACCTAAGAAGCTCCCATTGTAAGTGGCTGTCTAGGAGGAATACAGAAAGCCCAATTGCCAACTACACCTAGTCATGTAACCAGAAGCAGGTTGCAAGCACCAAATGGCTAAGGCAAGAAAATCCCAACTTTCTAAAAGTGGCATTTTTAGAATTGCAATTTAAAATCCGACTACACCATAAGTTAGGAAATTCAATTGTGGTTCCAGCGATACCAAACTCGAAGGAGTTATCTCTTCTGTGGGTTGCTGGCCTGGTTTGTAGTGCGTACCTAAGATATTTACACCTTATACCAGATCCAGTCATCTAATATTAGTGAAATGAATGCAGTGTCTAGAAGCCAGGGTCTCTAGAGGTAGCTGTAGCTAAGCAGCCTAGGCTTATCTAGGATACATGCAAAGCTCATGCAATACCACTGTAGTCACACAGTACTCACACACATGAAACAAAATACTCAGGCCCTCATTACAACCCTGGTGGTCAAAGACCGCCAAGGCTGTTTCAACGGAAGCACCGCCAACAGGCTGGCGGTGCTTCCCATCGCACTGCCGGGACCTGCGGTTTCCTGCCACATTGGTCCCGGCGGTTTCCCGCCACATTGGTCCCGGCAGTTGTAATCCCTCAGGGCAGCGCTGCCCAGGGGATTAAGAGTCCCCCTCCCGCCAGCCTTTTCATGGTGGTATGAACCGCCATGAAAAGGCTGGTGGAAAGGGGAGTCGCGGGCCCCCTGCCACGGCCCCATGGAGCTTTTCACTGTCTGCATAGCAGACAGTGAAAAGCGTGATGGGTGCAACTGCACCCGTCGCACCGCCACAACACCGCCGGCTCCATTTGGAGCCGGATCTCGTGTTGCGGGCGAGATCCCCACTGGGCCAGCGTGTGGAAACTAGGTTTCCACCGCCCGCACCAGCGGTGATCTCCAAATGGCCACCGCAGGAGTGTGGCTGCATTGGCGGCCGCGCAGCGGATTCAACTTGGCGGGCGGTGAGGACCTCAGTGTTACAAAATAAAGGGACTTTATTTTGGTGACACAAATGTCAAAAATACCATGTAGACAATACTCCCTTAGGAGGTAAGTAATACACAAATTGTATACACTAGTATGCACGAATAGCAATAAAAACAGTTAGAAGACAGTGCAATTAGTGAAAATCACAATAGTAAGAAATGGACCTGGGGGAACACAAACCATATACTAAGAAAGTGGAATGTGAACATTGGTGTCCCACCTAGGCAAGTGTAGTTCGTAGAGGGGTGCTGTAAGTATTAGAAAACACCAAAGGTAAGTAATAGAACCCACCCCGAAAGCAGGAGTAGATCACAGTAACTTTCCTAGAACACACAAGAACATGAGAAAAAAGATAATGCAAGAACCAGAAAAGACTGCAAGACACCAACAGTGGATTCTTGGACCTGAAGACCTTTGGAAGAAGGGGTCCAAGTACAAGAAGCACAGAAGAGTCCAAGGAGAACAGGAGCCCCTACTAACCCGGATGAAGGTGCAAAAGAAGAACCACCAATGAAGAACAACAGTCAGTACTGCACCCAAGAAGATCGAAGTGGATTCCTGGTTGGTGTAGATGATGTCCTACACCTGATGGAAGATTACAGTCTGGTTTGTGTCACTGGATTATGCCAACAAGCCTTGGAACACGCAAAGCTCACGGTTAGAGGAAAATGGCTCTGCCCGGGACCAGGAGGGAACTGGTGGACTCTACTCAGGAGGGGAAGTAGGGGGCTCTCAGCAACAGCCCACAGAAGACCAGGCAGTGCGCACAGCAGTCCCACAGCATGGGGACAAAGAAGGAGCAAAAGGAGGCCCATGAAGCACTGCAACAAAGGATCCCATGCCGGCAGAGAACCACTCAGGAAGCTGTGCTTCACAGGATAGAGTGCTGGGGGCCGGAGCTGCAAGGTGCATGAAGGACTTAATGGAAGGATGCCAACAAGCCTTGACAACTGCAAAAGACCCGGTGCATGGTGGCACTGTCTTGCATGGGGAGGCAAGCTCTTACCTCTACCAAAGTTGGACAGTAGGATGTCATTATCGTCGGGACCACTTCAGTCCACCACCCATGAGGGAGGATCCAGGCACATCATCAGGAGATGGACCCCCCGCCAGTCGTCATTGCAGAGAGGTGCCTGCTGAAGCTGGGGATTGACTCCTTCATTCCAAGGGAGATTCCTTTGTTCTTCTGGTGCAGGCTGAAGACAGGCTGTCCTCTAAAGATGCACAACTGGGAAACAGTTGCAGTTGCTGGCAGAAGCTGAAGATACAATGTTGCAGAAGTCATCTTTGCTTCTTTGTGGCAGTTTGTAGAGTTCATGGAGGGTCCAGATGCAGTTTCTTTAGTGAGAAGGTGAAGTAAATGATGCAGAGGGTTCCTGCTGGAGTCTTACAATACAAATCTGAAGAACCACCCAAGAGAGAGACCCTAAATAGCCCTGAAAGAGGGATTGTTCAGCTAAACAGGTAAGCACCTATCAGGGGAGGGCTCTGACGTTACCTCCTGGCACTGGCCACTCAGATGCTCCCAGAGTTCCCTGCCAACTTGGAATCCAAGATGATAAAACCCAGGGACATTCTGGAGGAGCTCTGGGCACCAACCCTTGGGTGGTGATGAGTAGTGGAGTGGTCACTCCCCTTTCCTTTGTTCAGTTTCGTGCCAGAGCAGGTACTGGGCGTCTCTGAACTGGTGTAGACTGGGTTATGCAAGGAGGGCACCAAATGTGCCCTTCAAAGCATTTCCAGTGGCTTGGGCTGGCTACCCCTCCCAAGCCTGTAACACCTATTTCCAAAGGGAGAGGGTGTAACACCTCTCTCACAAAGGAAATCCTTTGTTCTGCCTTCCTGAGCTTGAGCTGCTCAAGCAACAGGAGGGCAGAAACCTGTCTGAGAGGTGGCAGCAGCTGAGACTGCCTGGAAAACCTCAGAAGGCTGGAATGGCAATACTGGGGGTCTTCTAAGGAGCCCCCAGAGTGCATGGAATCATACAACCATGGCTTGCAAAAGCCTTGGGGTATGATTCCAACATGTTTGATAGCAAACATGCCTGTGTTTGGAGTTACCATTATGTAGCTGGACATACGTAGTGACCTATGTCCAGTACACGCATAAAATGGCATCCCTCCACTCACAAAGTCCAGGAAAATGGTCCTGGAGGTCGTGGGGGCACCTCTGCTAGTGCAGGGGTGCCCTCACACACAGGTACCCTGCACCCTGCCCTCAGGGCTGGAGGGCCTGCTATAGGAGTGACTTATGAGTGACCTGGTGCGCTGTAAATGCAAGTGAAAGGGTGCATGCACCTTTTTCACACAGGCTGCAATGGCAGTCCTGCAGAAGCCTTTGCATGGGCTCCCTATGGGTGGCAAAAGAAATGCTGCAGCCCATAGGGATCCCCTGGAACCCCAATACTCTGGGTACCTAAGTACCATATACTAGGGACTTATAAGGGGGCACCAGTATGCCAATTGTGGATGAAATACTGGGTTACCAGTATGCAACAACAACATTTAGAGGAGAGAGAGCATAATTAATGGGGTCCTGGTTAGCAGTATCCTAGTAAACACAGTCAACCACACTGATATCAGGCAGAAAATGGCAGTAACCATGGCAAAAAAGGGGTACTTTCCTATATCTTCCCATTTGAAAGTTACACTTATAAAATGTAATCAGGCAACTCCAATGTTATCTTATGCGAGAGATGGGCCTTACAGTAGTGAGTTTTTCACTACAAGGACATGTCCTACGTTTTAAATATATTGCATCCTGCCCTCTGGGCTGTCCAGGGCCTTCCTAAGAATGATTTATATGTATTAAAAAGAAAGATATGGGCCTGGCAAAAGGTTTATTTTGACAGGTTCAAATGGCAGTTTAAACAGCACACACAAACTCAGCAATGGCATTCCTGGGACATGTTCAAAGGGTTACTTAAGTGGGTGACACAACAAGTGCTGCAGGCCCGCTAGTAGCATTTAATTTACAAGCCATGGGCACATGTAGTGCCACGTTCCTAGGGACTTATATGTAAATTAAATATGCTGATTGGGATAAGGCACTATAACCATGTTTAGAGGAGAGCGCACAGGCACTTTAGCACTGGTTAGCAGTAGAAAAGTGTACAAAGTCCTAAAACCAGCAGGAATAAGGTCAGAAAAAGTTGGGGTGAAGACCACCCTAAGGCTTACAGTCTAACACTGATGTCCTGGATTTTAAGAATCTTGAGTTGAAAATGTGAAATGAGTTAGGACCTGCGGCAGTGGCAATTTCCAGTGCTCATTTTCCCAAAATAGACATGTTGAAAAAGATGAAAAGGTAAATGCTCATTCGAGCAGACCCTTACTCGAGAATGAGGCTAATAGTGAATAGTATGAAGTTGAAATACGTATAATTACTTTTATGAGAGATGCCATAATGAGTATCTTTGTGCTGATCACTATGGGCCGTATTTATACTCTGGTTGCGCCGAATTTGCGTCGTTTTTTTCGACGCAAATTCGACGCTAAACTAACGCCAACTAACGCCATATTTATACTATGGCGTTAGACGCTTCGGGCGCCAAAGTGCCCGGAGTGTGCGTCATTTTTTAGCGTGAACCCCTTCCTTGCGTTAATGATATGCAAGGGAGGCGTTCCCGTCTTAAAAAATGACTCCCAGGCCTTTACGTGGTATTTATACTCCCGGGCAAAAATGACGCCCGGGAGTGGGCGTGGCCAAAAACGGCGCATTTGCGCCGCTTTTTAACGCCTGGGTCAGGCATGGCGTTAGGGGACAAGTGGGCTCAAAATGAGCCCAGAGTGCCCTCCCCTGCCCCCAGGGACCCCCCTGCCACCCTTGGCCACCCCAGGAGGACACCCAAGGATGGAGGGACCCATCCCATGGACATTAAGGTAAGTTCAGGTAAGTTTTTATTTTTTTATTTTTTGTGGCATAGGGGGGCCTGATTTGTGCCCCCCTACATGCCACTATGCCCAATGACCATGCCCAGGGGACAGAAGTCCCCTGGGCATGGCCATTGGGCAAGGGGGCATGACTCCTATCTTTACAATGATAGGAGTCATGTTGATGGGGGATGGGCGTCGAAAAAAAATGGCGCAAGTCGGGTTACGACGATTTTTTCGACGTAACCTGACTTGCCCCATTTTAAGACGCCCATACGCCATTTTCCCCCTACGCCGGCGCTGTCTGGTGTACGTGGCTTTTTTTCCACGCAAACCAGGCAGCGCCGGTCTGCTTGCGCCGGCTAACGCCATTCCATAAATACGGCGCCCGCATGGCGCTTCAGAATGGCGTTAGACGGCGCAAAAATTTTTGACGCTAAACTGCGTTAGCGCAGTTTAGCGTCAAAAAGTATAAATATGGGCCAATGTGTTTTTTCAAGGTTATAAGAAAATACTGACCGTGACTTGGTAAATGTTTAAGATTTTAGACAGGAAAGTGAAGTGCAAAGTGGCAATCCTTTATGTTTTTTGATATGTAACTGGTGGAGCGATGTTAGGTACTTGCCTATTGAAGCGGCTGAGGCAACTGGCTCTTTTAGAGACTGTTAATCCAAAATAACATGCCATGAATACTGACAATTGGCGGGCCAAACATGGCAGGGCAGTTTACATGCAAATGCTACTAAACACAATACACCACCATAAAAGGTGCTTATTTCTAAGAATGGCCATGTATTTCCAAACTGGCCTAAACTGACAAACACATTAGGTCGGAAGGTGTTCACCAAAGTATGAAAGGTAGTGATATCAAAAATAATCCTCAGAACAAACCCTGAAAAGGGTGTTTGGGCTGTGGAGCACACAGTCACATAAAGCACAAGCCCCCAACCCATCCTACAACTGCAAAAGGTTTCCACCATTTGCCATTATAATATTCACCTGTGCTAAGGTTTTACTAATTATTACTAGGTGTGGGCATAAGTCTTGTAATTCAGCGGAGTGTAATCATGCGGAATTACCTTAGAATTCGTCAAGAATACGCATAATTATGCTAGAAGAGTAATTCTTAATTTAGCACTATTTCCTAGAGCACAAATGGCCTTTTGTGTCCAAAATGTACATGAGGACCTCTACACATGTGCTCACTAAATGTGTTCTTGTGGGTGGATGATTTCCACCAAATTACTCTTAATTAAGCGAGCAGGGGTAAATCACATAATTATAAGTAATTTCGTATGAAAGAGTAATACAGAAGTACCGAAATTACTCTGATTACTCCAGTGTAATTGAAATTCCACCTGGCCTAATCATTACTGCAGGAAATTGGATTACTGGTTGATGGGGTTGAAACCCTAGTCAAGCAGCAACCACAATTCCTGTTAGGGTCAAACACAAATAAACCTCAAATTAATCTGTACCAAAATCTCTGGTAGCTTGGCACAATAGCCCTCAGGCTTAACCTAGAGGCAATGTGTAAAGAATTTATGCAACATTTCAAACAGTAATGAAATCAAAACACTACAAGAAAAATCCTTCACCAATTTAGAACAATAGAGTAAAACGTAACAAATTATTTGGGAGCAAATTGACAAAAATCAAATCAGTAGAACTTGAGATATGCAATTTTGAAGATTTCAGGTAAGCATAGCGCATAGAAGCACAAAGTGCCACTCATGGCTGTCTGGTCATGGAAGTCTGGATGAAAGTCATAAGTTAAGGCCCACCACGATGAAGCACCGGGCTGATATAGTGAGCAGGTTAGTCCAACTGCAAAAGTTACCTTAGAAAGTCTAATGTGAAGAGTCCAGTGAGCGGTGGAGGGAGCTGAAATTGCAAGGAGAGCATTGTGGATGAACGACACAGTGGCACAAAAAGCAGGCTGGGTGTTGCAGATAGTCAGAGCCTTAGTGGGAAGATCATATAGGGCATCGTGGAGGTCATTGCTGGAGATTTATGTTGAGAAATACTGTGGGCTGTCGAAGCTGTAGCTCAAAGTGCAGACCTTGCGTTGCCTGTTAATTCTGACAGTTTCTGTAGCGCAAACAGTCGGGTTCACTGGAGTTTTGCGTTGGCAGTCACTATGGGTGGCAAGATCTTTATGCAAACAGCTCAATATTTCTCCTTTTTTGGAGAAGCCACACCAAGTATTAAGGAGCTAAGGGGTATCTCTTAGGGATCAGGAACTCACTCCAGCAGATCCCCTCAGGGCTCACGCTATCCCAGTTGCAGGTCCAGGCAGCAGGTCAGCTGACAGACGGAGGGAGGCCTCTGGAACATGTTATGTCCATCTAGCCCAGAACAGCCCAGTCAGCTGACCCTTGGAGTCACTTCATTTTGGGATGAAGGGTGCAGGTTCATTATTCCTTCTCAGCAAGCAGGTCATCAGGTATCAGGGCAGCAGGGCAGCAGGGTCGCAGTCCAATTTGCAACATGGCAGCAGAGCAGTCCTTCTTCTGTAGTACCCACAGGTCCAGGAGTGTATTGACGAGTTTGGTCTAAGGGTCTATTATATATCCTTGCTGCCTGCTTTGAAGTAGGAGACGTTTCTAGAAGGTTCCACTCCCAGGGTACTTGAAATTTCCTGCCTCTTTGCTCTGGCCCCTGCTTGTCTTTATGAGTACGCTAAGGCAAAGGCTTTGTGATGTGCAACTGTCGTAGCTGACAGCTCAAACCACCTATCAAGTCAGGGACTGCCCATCCTACCAATTCCTATTCCTCCTTTGTCTCCCTGTCTGGTACACCCAGTCGTGTGACCCAGGATTCAGGCTCCAGGCAACAAATTGTTGGGAGAAGAAAATGTCAACTTTCTAGAAGTTGCATTTTCAGAATTGTGACTTAGAATCCAACGTTATCATTAAACAGTGGTTTAAATTACAATGCTTTAGAAACCAAACTTGTATTTCTACTTACCCCCAAATGAAAGTCATCAAAAGTAATAAGGTAACAAAATGTTATCCTGTGGGAGAGACATGCCTTATTGTAGTGAAAAGAAAGTGAATTTAAAAGTTTCTCACTACTAGAAAAAGTTGAACGTACATGTCCATCTTCTTAAATACACTGCACCCTGCCCTATGGGCTGCTTAAGGACTAGCCTAAGGGTGATTTATATTTTGTATTAAAAAGGCAGGTATAAGGCTAGCAAAAGGTTTATTTTGCCAGGTCAAAATGATAATCTAAAACTGAACACACAAGCTGCAATTGCAGGCTTGAATCATTTTTAAAGGGTTCCTTAGGTGGGTGGGCCAGACAGTGCTGTAAGTCCACTAGTATAATATAATTTACAGGCAGTGGGCACATGTAGTACAACTTTACTAGGGACTTACAAGTAAATTAAATATGCCTGTTGGATACATGCCATTATTACTCTGCTGCACTTGTCTGAGCCCACTTTCAATTTCTTGTAGGCACATTTGCTGCCATATTTTGGTAGGTGCCTGTAGGAGGCTGGCCTGGCTTATAGTGGGTACCCTGTGGAACTTACACCTTGTGCCAGGTCCAGTTATCCCTTATTAGTAGAATAGAGGTGTTTCTAACAGCTTAGGCTGATAGAAGGTAGCTATGGCAAATCAGCTTAGGCTGAACTAGGAGACATGCAAAGCTCCTACTATACCACTTATATCATATGCAAAATATCATAAGAAGACACAATACACAGTTACTCAAAATAAAGGTACTTTATTTTTATGACAATATGCCACAAGTATCTCAGTGAGTACCCTCAGTAAGAAGGTAAGTAAAATAGACAAGTTATATGTACGCAAACCCAAGACAGGTAAGTAAGAGTCAGAAAAGTAATGCAAACAAGGTAGAATTACAATAGGTTGCAATAGGTGAACATAGGTCGAGGGGCAACACAAACCATATACTCCAAAAGTGGAATGCGAATCACGAATGGACCCCAGACCTATGGGAGCTTGTAGAGGGTCACTGGGACTGTAATAAAACAGTCAGGGTGTCCAAGATACCCCACCCCAAGACCCTGAAAAGTAGGAGTAAAGTACACCTACTACCCCAAAAGAGCACAATAGTTGTGATAGGGGGATTCTGCAGGAACAACAAACACCAGCAAGGCACTGAAGGTGGATTCCTGGGCCTGAGGACCTGCAAGGCAAGGGGACCAAGTTCAAGAGTCGCAATAGTGTCTAGGGGGGGCAGGAGCCCAGAAAACCCTGGATGAAGGTGCAAGGAAGCTGCCTCTGGGTGGAAGAAGCTTGGAGTTCTGCAACAACGAAGAGGACTAGAAACTTCTCCTTTGGATGGAAGATGTCCCACATCGCGATGAAGGTTGCAGAAGTGTTCCCACGCAGAAATACCACAAACAAGCCTTGCTAGCTGCAAGGGTCATGGTAGAGGTGTTTGGGGTGCTGCTGGGAACCAGGAAGGACCACGATGTTGCCCCTTGGAGGAGGAGACAGAGGGGGCATTCTGCAACTCAGAGAGTCCCCACAGAAGCAGGCAGCACCCGCAGAAGTACCTGAACAGGCACTTGGAAGATTTGTGAACCGGAGTCCACGCAGAGTTACAAAGGAGTGTCCCACGACGTCAGAGGCCAACTCAGAGGGTTGAGAACTGCAGGACGGAGTGCTGGGGACCCAGGCTAGGATGTGCATAAAGGAAATCCTGGAAGAGTGCACAGGAGCCGGTGCAGCTGCAAATAACACAGTACACAGGTTTGCAGTCTAGCGTGGGGAGGCAAGGACTTACCTCCACCAAACTTGGACTGGAGGATCACTGGACTGTGGAAGTCACTTGGATAGAGTTCCTGTGTTCCAGGGACCACGCTCGTCAGGATGAGAGGGGACCCAGAGGACCGGTCTTTTGGTGCCTGCATTAGCAGGGGGAAGATTCCGTCGACCCACGGGAGATTTCCTCAGAGCTTCTGCTGCGGGGTGAAGGAAGGCTACCCCCAGAGCATGCACCACCTGGAAACAGTCGAGAAAGCAGGTAGGATTAGGCGCTACGATGTTGCTGGTAGTCATCTTGTTACTTTGTTGCAGTTTTGCAGGCGTCCTGGAGCAGACAGCGGTCGATCCTTTGGTAGAAGGTGAAGAGGGAGATGCAGAGGAACTCTGGTGAGCTCTTGCATTCGTTATCTGAAGAATTCCCCAAAGCAGAAACCCTAAATAGCCAGAAAAGGAGGTTTGGCTACCAAGTTAGGAGGATTGGCTACCAAGAGAGGTAAGAGCCTATCAGAGTGGGTCTCTGACGTCACCTGCTGGCACTGGCCACTCAGAGCAGTTCAGTGTGCCCCCAACACCTTTGTTTCCAAGGTAGTAGAGGTCTGGGACACACTGGAGGAGCTCTGGGCACCTCCCCTGGGAGGTACTTGTCGGGGGAGTGGTCACTCCCCTTTCCTTTGTCCAGTTTCGCGCCAGAACAGTGCTGGGGGATCCCTGAACCGGTGTCGACTGGCTTATGCAGAGATGGGCACCATCTGTGCCAATCAAAGCATTTCCAGAAGCTGCGGGAGGCTACTCCTCCCCAGCCCTTCACACCTATTTCCAAAGGGAGAGGGTGTAACACCCTCTCTCAGAGGAAATCTTTTGTTCTGCCTTCCTGGGCCAGGGCTGCCTGGACCCCAGGAGAGCAGAAACCTGTCTGAGGGGTTGGCAGCAGCTGCAGTGGAAACCCTGGAAAGGCAGTTTGGCAGTACCTGGGTTCTGTGCTAGAGACCCGGGGGATCATGGAATTGTAAATTCCATGATCTTAGACATGTTACATGGCCATGTTCGGAGTTACCATTGTGACGCTATACATAGGTAGTGACCTATGAATAGTGCACGCATGTAATGGTGTCCCTGCACTCACAAAGTCCGGGGAATTTGCCCTGAATAATGAGGGGGCACCTTGGCTAGTGCCAGGGTGCCCTCAAACTAAGTAACTTGGAACCCAACCTTCACCAGGTGAAGGTTAGACATATAGGTGATTTATAAGTTACTTATGTGCAGTGAAAAATGGCTGTGAAATAACGTAGACGTTATTTCACTCAGGCTGCAGTGACAGGCCTGTGTAAGAATTGTCTGAGCTCCCTATGGGTGGCAAAAGAAATGCTGCAGCCCATAGGGATCTCCTGGAACCCCAATACCCTGGGTACCTAAGTACCATATACAAGGGGATTATATGGGTGTACCAGTGTGTAAATGAGAATTGGTAAATTTAGTCACTAGCCTGCAGTGACAAATTTAGAAAGCAGAGAGAGCATAAACACTGAGGTTCTGGTTAGCAGAGCCTCAGTGATACAGTTAGGCACCACACAGGGAACACATCCAGGGCACATACTATGAGCACTGGAGTCCTGCCTAGCAGGATCCCGGTGACACAGGGGCTAAAACATACATACATACAGTGAAAATGGGGGTAACATGCCAGGCAAGATGGTACTTTCCTACAGTGCCTGGCTCCCATTTTGCTTGGGCACCATATTTGAAGGGTTCTACCCCTGTTTTAATTTTTTTTATGATTTTTGTTCTCACTGTTGTTTTAATTTGGTTTTCATTTACCAGTAGTCTCCTGTGCCCGAAAAGCTTGCACAGGATTTGGGGGTTGCTGGACCCCCGTTTGCATTTTGATTTTCCCACTCATTTCAGGATCACACAGCACAGTGCGGTAGCCACACCCATTCCTGTGCCCCCTTCAATGGCGGGCTATTTACAAGAAATACCAGCGTGCTCGCAGTGGGCATGCCACAGGAGCAGCAAAGGTGCGCCATAGGCAAGCCCTTCTGCACCCATTCCTGCCAAGATTGTGCCAGTCCCCTGCCCGTCTGGATTCCCAGAATACAGTAAGGAAACATTTCACAAGGAATGAGCATTTGACCCTCAATATGGGAGGCAAGAGTAATGGATGACCTAAATCAGACTCTCTGGGGCATATTTATACTCCGTTTGCGCCGAATTTGCGTCGTTTTTTTCGACGCAAATTCGACGCAAAACTAACTCCATATTTATACTTTGGCGTTAGACGCATCTAGCGCCAAAGTACATGGAGTTAGCGTCATTTTTTTGTGTGAACACCTTCCTTGCGTTAATGATATGCAAGGTAGGCGTTCCCGTCTTAAAAAATGACTCCGATGCATATGCGTCATATTTATACTCCCGGGCAAAAATGACGCCCGGGAGTGGGCGGGTCTAAAAAACCCGCATTAGCGCCGGATTTTAACGCCTGGGTCAGGGCAGGTGTTAAGGGACCTGTGGGCTCAGAATGAGCCCAGAGGTGCCCTCCCCTGCCCCCAGGGACACCCCCTTCCACCCTTGCCCACCCCAGGAGGACACCCAAGGATGGAGGGACCCACCCCAGGGACATTAAGGTAAGTTCAGGTAAGTATTTTTTTTTAATTTTTTTGTGGCATAGGGGGGCCTGATTTGTGCCCCCCTCCATGCCACTATGCCCACTGACCATGCCCAGGGGACATATGTCCCCTGGGCATGGCCATTGGGCAAGGGGGCATGACTCCTGTCTTTGCTAAGACAGGAGTCATGTCAATGGGGGTTGGGCGTCGTAAAAAAATGGCGCAAATCGGGTTGAGGCGATTTTTTTTGCCTCAGCCTGACTTGCACCATTTCTGGACACCCATACTCCATTTTCCCCCTACGCCGGCGCTGCCTTGTGTACGTCGTTTTTTTTCACGCACACCAGGCAGCGCCAGCGGCTAACACCGGCTAACGTCATTGAATAAATACGGCGCCCGCACGGCGCTTCAGAATGGCGTTAGCCGCGCTAATTTTTTTGACGCAAAACTGCGTTAGCGCAGTTTTGCGGCAAAAAGTATAAATATGGCCCTCTGTTGTTAGGGGCAAGTTCCAAGGTTGTTGTAAAGACTTTGGTGCGTTAGTTTGGCACAAAGAGTCTCAAGCTCATGATACGTCGGTTACCTTAATGATGGGACAGTCAGAAGCCACAGCAAGGGCAAAAACGCAGCGCCATCTTTACAAAGTGCTGCAATGCTTGCATTGCACCACTTTGTAACCCCTTGCACCACATTATGTTTGCACCAGACATAATGTATGTAAGGGGGATGTTCAGGCGCTAGGGAGGCCCTAAAAATGGAGCAAAGGAATCTATGAGATTCCTTTGTGCCATTTTTATCTGCATTTCTGAACGCCTGCTAAGTGCAGGCATTAAAAAGAGGCCCCCATTGTGTTCAATAGGCCTCTGGGTGCTTTGCAGGATTAGCGCCAATTTTTTTTACGCTAGTCCTGCAAAGCACCAGACTAGGGTAAAAAATTATGATGCTAGTCCCCCTGACTACTGCCATGGTGTGCCGTATTTTAAATGCAGAGCACACATGGTGGCATTAGGGGACTCTAAGAGGAGCAAGAAAAGTGGCACTGTACTAGGTGCAATGCCACTTTTCGAATATCTGAGACTTTGGGGGTCATTACAACATTGGCGGTAAAAGCCGCTTACTGCCGTGCAGAAGACCGCCATCACACCGCCCGGCTGCGGAATTCCGCCACAGTCATTATGACCCACAGCTCGGAATCTGCCAAAATTTAGACACCCACACAAGTCCGCCACACCAAAGGTCAATGATAAACTGGTGAAAACAAAACCTCCACCATCATGCCAACAGAAATATACCCACACTATCACGACCCATGAATCCAAGTGGCGGTCTTTCAACCGCGGTATTCCATTGGTGGTACACACCGCCGCGCTCAAAATACACACACATCTCCAAAACACAGCCACATTGGACAATTCGAAATACACACACCTGATACACATACACACACTACTCCCACACACCCAATACAATATAAAACACACACCCACATCACCCACAAACCCTTACGACCACAATTGCGACTGAAGGTCACAGAGAGACAATACAATCTACAACCAAGCATCCACACGCACACAATACCATCACCAACATAACATCCACGCACCTCACACAACACACCACTAAATATCACCCCTCATATCAAAACACACACCAACCCACACATCACCCACCACCACCCCATGGCACAGCAAAGACACCCCAGGTTCTCTGAGGAGGAGCTCAGGGTCATGGTGGAGGAAATCATCCGGGTAGAGCCACAGCTACTCGTATCACAGATGCAGCACACCTCCTTAGCTAGGAAGATGGAGCTATGGCAAAAAATAGTGGACAGGGTCAACGCAGTGGGACAGCACCCAAGAAATAGGGATGACATCAGGAAGAGGTGGAACGGCCTACAGGGGAAGGTGTGTTCTGTGGTTTCCAGACACCACCTTGCGGTACAGAGGACTGGTGGCAGACCCCCACCTTCTCCCCCACAACTAACAACATGGGAGGAGCAAGTCTTGGCTATTCTGCATCCTGAGGGCCTCAAAGGAGTAGCTGGAGAATTGGACTCTGGTAAGTCAAACCTTAACTACCTTATCTCCCACCCTACCTGCATGCCCTCACATACCCCCACCCTCGCCCTCACCCCATCACTCCTACTCCTCACAAATGTCCCACTATTGCAAACCATACATCCCAACACCAAGCCCTGCATTCAAAAACAAAGCATGGACACCCATCACCAATGCATGGCCACTGCACATACCCATACACCCCCCTAAACCATCATCACACAAGGTCCTACACAGGAATGCAAGCACTGGGGTACATGGTCACCCACCCATTGCACACCATGGTACACACAGATGCAATAATCATGCTTATATACCCCTGCAGGACCCCTACCCAACATCACCGCACAGGAGGGTCCACACATGTCCACACCACCAACAGAAGAGGCCCACATTGATGACAGCAGCTCTCTCCAACTGGATCCAGACGACCAGCCCGGCCCATCTGGGACCTCAGGACAGACGGTTCCTCTCACACTGGCACAGGCCACTACAGAGCTTGCCCCCTCTGGAAACACCAGCACAGCACCCACCCAGCGGGCCCATACCTCTGTCCCCAGGACACGTCAATCAGCAGTGTGTCCACCACTACAGGGAATCCAGGCTAACCCACCACCCCAGCAATAATAGGACCTTGGGGCAGTGGCAGTGGGCACTGTGAGACCCAGGGAACAGGGGAACTGGGAGGACTGCTGTGCGACAGGGGGAGGACAGGCCCAGGGAACCCACTCTCCACGAGGCCCTCTCCAACATCATGGGAGCGTACCATCATTCCCAGGAGACGATGGCAACGGTACTGGCCAAGTTTCAGGAGACCCAGCAGCTGCAGCAGGAACAGTATTTGGGCTTCAGGGAGGAACTCAGATCCATCAATTCCACTCTGGGCACCATCGTAGGGGTGCTGAAGGTAGTCCTCAACACCAGGAGGGACACTGTGGCACAACAAGGGGCCCCTGACACTAGCCTGGACGATGAACTGCCCACCACCTCCGCTGGCGCTGGTGGACAGGAGGCAGCGCCACAGGACCACCACACCAGCACCCCACCCCTTGCAGATGGAGAACCACCCCGTAAACGTTCCTGAGATCCAGGACAAAGACAGAGAACGATGCCAAGACCCCCGCCAGGAAATGAGACCGCCCTGAATGTCATCCTTTTGTCCCACCTTGTCACCCTGTCCATCCTCAAACTGCCCCAGCTCCACTTCCTATGCCCCTTTGGACAATGCACCTGTGAGGCTAATAGATTGGACTCTGCCATGGACATTCCTCCACCATCACCCCTCACCATTTTACAACCCCCTCCAATATTGAGAACTTAAATAAACACCCTTAAAGCACAAAACAATCTGGAGCCAGTCTGTGATTTGAAATAGTGTTAGCAATTACAGTGACAAAATGCTTTTTCAATTGTAATGTCAACATACCTATGTCACACAGCTCTAGTCCATGAGGAAACAAAGCAGATGTCACACAGTGGGACCCACATCTGTGAAATCGTAAGGGAAAGTGATAACTCAGTGACCATACACTGGGTGAAAAGGACAGACAGTAGCGAGGTAGTAGTATTAAAGTACATTTAGTAGGCAGGTTTGTCTTCTTACCTGTGTCTCACTGGAAGTATTGCAGGATCACAGAGTTCCTGTTGTCGATGTCCTCTTCTTCTGCTTCATCGTCTTCACTGTCCACAGGCTCCACAGCTGCCACAACACCGCCATCTGGACCATCCTCCTGCAGAAAAGGCACCTGTAGTCGCAAAGCTAAGTTGTGAAGCATACAGCAGGCCACGATGATCTGGCACACATTCTTTGGTGAGTAGAATAGGGAACCACCTGTCATATGGAGGCACCGGAACCTGGCCTTCAGGAGGCCGAAGGTCCGCTCTATAATCCTCCTAGTTCGCCCATGGGCATCATTGTAGCGTTCCTCTGCCCTTGTCCTGGGATTCCTCACTGGGGTCAGTAGCCATGACAGGTTGGGGTAGCCAGAGTCACCTGCAAATGGCGAGGGACAACTGTTAGACACACACTAACCCTTAGGGACAACCCCAGACCCAGACAACTATCCACACTGTATAGGGTCTTTGTCCTCACCCAATAGCCACGGTGCCTCTGGAGTTGCCCCATCACATAAGGGATGCTGCTATTCCGCAGGATGTAAGCGTCATGCACTGAGCCAGGGAATTTGGCATTAACATGGGAGATGTACTGGTCTGCCAAACACACCATCTGCACATTCATCGAATGGTAACTCTTCCTGTTTCTGTACACCTGTTCACTCCTGCGGGGGGACCAAAGCCACATGTGTCCCATCAATGGCACCTATGATGTTGGGGATATGTCCCAGGGCATAGAAGTCACCTTTCACTGTAGGCAAATCCTCCACCTGAGGGAAAACGATGTAGCTCTGCATGTGTTTCAGCAGGGCAGACAACACTCTGGACAACACGTTGGAAAACATAGGCTGGGACATCCTTGATGCTATGGCCCCTGTTGTTTGAAAAGACTCACTTGCTAGGAAATGGAGTATTGACAGCACCTGCACTTGAGGGGGGATTCCTGTGGGATGGCGGATAGCTGATGTAGGAAGTTGGCTCTGTATGTACTATTTCAAAGTAAGAAATAGCATGCACAGAGTCCAATGAGGTAAGATAGTGGCAAAAAGAGATAATTCTAATGCTCTATTTTGTGGTAGTGTGGTCGAGCAGTAGGCTTATCCGAGGGTAGTTTTAAGCATTTGTCGTACACACACAGGCAATAAATGAGGAACACACACTCAAAGACAATTCCAGGCCAATAGGTTTTTATATAGAAAAATATATTTTCTTAGTTTATTTTAAGAACCACAGGTTAAAGATTTACAAACAATACTTTAAATGAAAGGTATTTCACTCGGGTATCTTAGGAACTTTGAATCATCACAATAGCATGTACAGTTTTGGCGAAAATGGCAATAAGCTATTTTAAAATTGGACACTGCAAAATTCAACAGTTCCTGGGGGGGGGTAAGGTTTTGTTAGTTTCACAGGTAAGTAAAGCACTTACAGGGTTCAAAGTTGAGTCCAAGGTAGCCCACCGTTGGGGGTTCAGTGCAACCCCAAAGTTACCACACCAGCAGCTCAGGGCCGGTCAAGTGCAGAGGTCAAAGTGGCGCCCAAAACGCATAGGCTTCAATGGAAATCGGGGTGCCCCGGTTCCAGACTGCCAGCAGGTAAGTACCCGTGACTTCGAAGGGAAGACCATGGGGGTTTTGTAGGGCACCGTGGGGGACACAAGTTAGCACAGAAAGTACACCCTCAGCCGCACAGGGGCGGCCGGGTGCAGTGTGCAAACAGGTGTTGGGTTCACAAGAGGTTTCAATGGGAGAATGGGAGACCCAGGGGTCTCTTCAGCAATGCAGGCAGGCAAGGGGGGGCCTCCTCGGGGTAGCCACCACCTGGGCAAGGGAGAGGGCCACCTGGGGGTCGCTCCTGCACTGGAGATCGGATCCCTCAGGTCCTGGGGGCTGCGGGTGCAGTGTGTTTCCCAGGCGTCGGGTTCTTTGAAGCAGGCAGTCAAGGGAGCCTCTGGATTCCCTCTGCAGGCTTTGCTGGGGGGGCTCAGGGGTGTCAACTTTGGCTACTCACGGGTTTGCAGTCGCCGGGGAGTCCTCCCTGTTGTGTTGGTTTTCCGCAGGTCGAGCCGGGGGCGTTGGGTGCAAAGTGGAAAGTCTCACGCTTCCGGCGGGAAACGTGGGGTCTTTAAAAGTTGCTTTTTTGTTGCAAAGTTGCAGTCTTTGAGATACATGGCCGCTGTCCTCTGGAGTTCTTGGTCCTTTTAGATGCAGGGTAGTCCTCTGGGGCTTCAGAGGTCGCTGGACCATGGGGGACGCATTGCTGTTGCAGTTTTTCTTGAAGCGGGGAGACAGGCCTGTAGGGCTGAGGCCAAAGCAGTTGGTGTCTCTTTCTTCTCTGCAGGGCTTCAGGTCAGCAGTCCTTCTTTGTCTTCAGGTTGCAGGAATCTCTCTTCCTAGGTTCTGGGGGCCCCTAAATACTCAATTTAGGGGTAGGTTGAGGTCTGGGAGGTTAGTAGCCAATGGCTGTTAGCCCTGAGGGTGGCTACACCCTCTTTGTGCCTCCTCCCTGTGGGGAGGGGGGCAAATCCCTAATCCTATTGGGGGAATCCTCCATCTGCAAGATGGAGGATTTCTAAAAGTCAGAGTTACCTCAGCTCAGGACACCTTAGGGGTTGTGCTGACTGGCCAGTGACTCCTCTTTGTTTTTCTCATTATCTCCCCTGGACTTGCCGCCAAAAGTGGGGGCTGTGTCCAGGGGGCGGGAATCTCCACTAGCTGGAGTGCGAGTGGGGCATTGTAACATGAAGCCTGAGCCTTTGAGTTGGTGCAGCATTTTGTGTGCATGGCATCCTGAGGGGGATGTCATGTCGACTTAATCTTTTTCTCCCCACCAACACAAACAATCTGCAATGACAGTGTGCATGTTTTAGGTGAGGGGTCCCTGAGGGTGGCACAACATATGCTGCAGTCCTTAGGGACCTTTCCTGGTCACAGGGCCCTGGGTACCACTGGTACCTTTTACAAGGGACTTATCTGTGTGCCAGGGGTGTGCCAATTGTGGAAACAATGGTACATTTTAGGTGAAAGAACATTGGTGCTGGGGCCTGGTTAGCAGGGTCCCAGCACACTTCTCAGTCAAGTCAGCATCAGTATCAGGCAAAAAGTGGGGGGTAACTGCAACAGGGAGCCATTTCCTTACAGCTGACATCAGGTCTGAATCCAACTGGGCACACAGTTCCTGGATTGTTGCACGATCAAGCCTGTATGTGATGATTACATGTCTTTCCTCCATTGTCGACAGGTCCACCAGCGGTCTGTACACCGGAGGATGCCGCCATTTCCTCACATGCCCCAGCGGACGGTGCCTATGGAGGAGTACAGCGAGCACAGAGTCAACAAACTCAGAGGTACGTAAACACAGCTTCCTCTGAAAACCATTCCTAACCCCAATTTTGCTTGTATGAGTGTTGAGGCAAGGCCTAGGTATGTGTGACGCAGTTAAAAATAAAGCCATGTGGGCCCCTGAAATGGCGGCTGCCTGACCCTTAAAGTGGGAAAATGGGATGTGAGGTAACTGCTCTGGTGTTGTACACCGTTGCGGTAGGCGGTCGGAGACCGCGGTGCAATGCTGCATTGGTTAACATTAGACCCTATCGGTCCCAGGAGGCAATGACGTTGTACGCCGGCGGTGACGGTACGCACCGCCGCGGACGTGACCATCATGGTCTATCAGTTAAATCACTCGATACCTGACCTTCGACAGGAGAGGACCTACACTGCAAGTGCTGCTGTGACCTCAGTCTGGAAGAGACAATGGCTCGTGTGTCTGGGGAAAGGGCCCCTGCCTTCAGCACGGAGGAGTTGGAGAAGCTCGTGGATGGGGTCCTCCCCCAGTACACGGTACTCTACGGTCCTCCAGACAAACAGGTAAGTACACTGGGAGCATGCTGGATGGGCAATGCCTGTGTGGAGTGGTGTGGATGAAAGTTGGGGGGGGGGGGGCGGGAGAATGAGGCGTGCATGAAACAACGTGAATGAATGTGCCACATGGCAAGGATAGGGATGCGGGCCAATGACTGTGATGGTGCAGTTGGTAATAACTTCTCCTTTTCCACTGTACAATTCATGTAGGTCAGCGCCCACCAGAAGAAGGATATTTGGCGGGTGGGCATCTCCTTCGCCCCAGGCACCTCAGGCCCTGCCCCAGTCACCACTGCTGCCCTCAGTGAGGAGGCCATTGACCTCCTCAGGTCCCTCACTGTTGGGCAGTTTACCATTTTGAATGCCATCCAGGGTGTAGAGAGGCAGTTGCATTAAACCAATGCATTCCTGGAGGGCATTCATTCTGGTCAGGCAGCCCTTCAGCGAGCTTTTCAGACTCTGGCCTCAGCACTGATGGCAGCCATTGTCCCTGTCACTAGACTCCCCCCTCCAACTTCCTCCACCCAGACCCAATCCCCTGTACCTCAGCCTACCCCAAGCACACAATCAGACCAGCATGCGCACACCTCAACACACAAAGGAAGCTCAAGCAAACATAAGCACCACACATCCCACAGGCACTCACACAAGCATCACACACATGCAGACATAGCAACATCCACTGCTTCCACTGTGTCCCCCTCCTCCTCGTCTCCCTCCTCCCTCTCAGTCTCGTCTCCACTCACACCTACATGCACTACATCCACAGCCATACTTCCATCACCAGCACACCCACCACCACACCCCACTCACGTGCAGTCACCACCCCCACTACCATTCACACCTCCCCTTTGTCCTCTCCCAGTGTGTCTGTGACGCCACCTCCCAAGGTACACAAACGCAGGCACACACCCACCCAACAGCCATCCACCTCACGTCAGCCTCCAGCACATGCACCTTCACCCAAAGTCACCAAACGTATACCTCCTACAACCACAACCTCTTCCTCCACTCCCAAACCCCCTCCAGCTCCCCGTCCCATTGTTCCTAAGAAACTTTTCCTGTCCACCCTTGACCTCTTTCCCTCACCTCCCCCACCCCGTCACTCTCCTAGGGCCCGACTCTCCAGGTTCCAACCTAGCACCGCAGCCACAACATCGGTGGGACCAGTGGTGTCAGTGGTCACTGGATTCTGGAGTGCACCAGGCAGCAGGGCAGCCAGTGTGGCAAGGAGCCACAGCACGGACAGTCCCCACCTGTCAGGCATCAAAAGTTGGCCAGTGCACGGTAGGAGAGGGGGAAGACAACAGCCAGCAAAGCCGCTCCCAGGGGTACAGGTGGGAGTGTGGAGTCAGCAGCGACACCTTCCAAGGTGGGGAAGGGGCACAAGAAACCCGGCAAGTCTGGGAAGATCAGTACAGCGGAGAAGACCGCCATCGGCCCTGCTGCCCAGGATGCGACTGCCAGCATCAGCCCCGCTAGCCCAGACAGGACTGCCAGCATCAGCCCCGCTGCCCAGGAGGCGACCGCCAGCAGCACCGCTGGCCTAGGCAGGACCGCCAGCAGCAGCCCCGTTGCCCAGGAGGCGACTGCCAGCAGCCCAGCTGGCCCAGGCAGGACCACCAGCAGCAGCCCGCTGCCCAGGAGGTGACCGCCAGAAGCACCGCTGGCCCAGACAGGACTGCCAGCAGCAGCCCCGCTGCCAAAGACAGGACCGCCAGCAGCTGAACCACTGCCAAAGACAGGCCCGACAGCAGCTGAACCGCTGCCCAAGACAGGACCGCCACAAGCACCACTGCCAAAGACTGGCTCGCCAGCAGCTGAAGTGTGCCCAAGTCAGGACCGCCACAAGCACCGCTGCCAAACACAGGACCGCCAGCCGCTGAAACGCTGCCCAAGACAGGACCGCTACAAGCACCGCTGCCAATGACAGGACCGCCAGCAGCTGAAGCACTGCCCAAGACAGGACCGCCACAAGCACCGCTGCCAAGGACACTGCCGCCACAAGCACTGCTGCCAAAGACACCACCGCCACAAGCACCGCAGGCCCATGAGCGCCAAAAGCACTGATGCTACTGAGGCCGCCACGAGCAAGATGAAGCACTCTGGGCACAAGGCCCCCTCCAGAACTGGTGGTGATTTATATCCACTACCTCTGTTCTTGGCAGGATGAAGCACTCTGGGCACAAGGCCCCCTCCAGAACCGGTGGAGATTTACATCCACTACCTCTGTCCTTGGCAAGATGAAGCACTCTGGGCACAAGGCCCCCTCCAGAATCAGTGGAGATTTACATCCACTACCTCTGTCCTTGGCAGGATGAAGCACTCTGGGCACAAGGCCCCCTCCAGAACCAGTGGAGATTTACATCCACTACCTCTGCCCTTGGCAGGATGAAGCACTCTGGGCAGAAGGTCCCTTCCAGAACCAGTGGAAATTTACATCCACTACCTCTGTCCTTGGCAGGATGAAGCACTTTGGGCACCAAGCCCCCTCCAGAACCAGTGGAGGCTGTTATCAACTTGAGAGACTGTGGCTTTGCACTCCCCAGGATTGAACAGTGGGCAAACCACCCACTGTAGAGACTTGTGAGACTGTGGCTTTGCACTCCCCAGGATTGAACAGTGGGCAAACCACCCACTGTAGAGACTTGTGAGACTGTGGCTTTGCACTCCTCAGGATTGAAAAGTGGGCAAACCACCCACTGTAGAGACTTGTGAGACTGTGGCTTTGCACTCCCCAGGATTGAAGAGTGGGCACACCACCCACTGCAGAGACTTGTGAGACTATGGCTTTGCTCTCCCCAGGATTGAACAGTGGGCAAACCACCCACTGTAGAGACTTTTGAGACTGTGGCTTTGCACTCCCCATGATTGAACAGTGGGCATGGGGCCCCCTCGTGGGTTTGGCATCGTGCACTCAACAGCCTGAGGTGCCCCCCCTTTCCCTTCCCCCTGAGGTGCCTGTTTTATTTCTATCTGATGCCCTTGCAGTGTTCTCTCTGTCATGTTCGGGTATCTTGTGTGGTCCTCGCCCATGCAGTTCGGGCCCAGTGGTCCACGGACTTCAAGGGTGGAATACCCTGGACTAATATTCTTGGTGTATATATTTGTAAATGATGTGGGTATATTATTTGACTACTGAATTTTAATATATTACAATCGTTCACCTCATTTCCTTTTGTCTTTGCATTCTTCCAGGAGGGTTGTGGGGTGTATTAGTGTGTGTGTTGTAGTGGGTGAGGGTGGGAGTGTTGCATGTTGCGTTTGTATGTCACTGTTTTTTCCCTCCCCCCTCCCTTGTGTCGTAGGTGCAGTACTCACTGTGGTCTTCGCCGCCGGCGTTCGTGCTCCTGGTAGAGGAGCAAGAAGATAATGGCTGGTAAAATGTGGAGCTCTGGTTCCATGTTGTCCTCGTTCCTCGTGGGCTGTGCAGAGGTGAGCGTTTTCCCTTCGAAGTCCTGTTTCTGCCGTGTTTTTGTTCGCGGTGAATCCGCCCCGGAAAATGTGGCGGATTGGTAGGTTGTGATACTGTGGGCGGTACATTGTCTCCCGCCTGTCTGTTGGCGGTGATCGCTGCGCTATTTGTTTGTACCGCCGTACCGGCGTAACGGTCGCAGTGTTAAAGTGGCTGTCTTTCTTGGCGGTTTCCGCCACGGTCATAATTCCATTTTTTTTTCTGCCGGCCTGTTGGCGGTCCTACCGCCGCTTTAACACCGACCGCCAGGGTTGTAATAACCATCTTTATTTCTTACCTTAAGTCACATACAGATATTGATACCACAGTGTTTGCACAAACTATGTCCCGCTTCAGCCTTCCACAGTAGGTTACTGAGTCCACTCTTTAGCCAGACATTTTCTGAGTGGAATCCTCACTAATAATGATTCCTCAACTATTATAAGGGTTATGTCATTAATTTGGACAGGTTATAAGGCCATTTGTTTAGGTCACTGGCAAACAACCAGACCAAACGAGGAGAGATTCTAATCCCACATTATCCACTCATGAATGGCATAAAATACAACCTGAATTATTTAGATTAGCTCTCCAGGAATCTCTTGTGGTGTGCTCAGATTACATTGATAAATCCATCTTGAACTATTCCAACTGGTGTTTAATATGCTAGCACTAGAGAGGGTAGTTAATTCCCAGAGAGGCAAACCCTCTGCTCCCTGGTACTCGGAAGAAGTTAGAAAGCTTAAACAAAGCTGCAGGTGGCAGGAAAGATTTTGGAGGAAAGATTATAATGAGTTAGAGAAAATGAAATACAAGAAAAGTCTGTTGGAATACAAAACCATGATTTTAAAAATAAAAGCCTCCTTTTTCACACAAAAGATGTAATCTACAAAAAACTCCACTACAGAATTATTTTAGACAGTCGACAAATTGACAGTGCTCCAGACTAAATGTGGCAGGGAATACCCAAGACTTCTGTAACACCCTACCAGACTTTTTTCAATGGAAAGGTGAAGAAGTTCATATCAGGTTCTCCACCTGCATCCTCCACCTACCTTGTGGAGATGCAGACTCCCCCATCTGTTTCAAGAAGGACTCCTTGGGAAAGTTTATCCCTCCCACAAACGAGGAGGTAGTTGAACTTGTAAAATCCACTCAGTCTGGATCTCCATACGATCCCTGCCCTCCGAGAGTTGTCAACTTAGTCCCAGACACAATTGTATCCAAGCTTACTGAAATATTTACACACATATTTAAAGCAGGCTACTTCCCCACCCAGTACAAGTGAGCCTCGTTGCTCCCACTCTCAATGCCTTGGATCACAATTGTTATTGGTCCATTTCAAGACTACCTATGCCGGCTATAATAGTGGAAAAAATCATGAACAAACAATTAGTTGAACACATGGAAAATAATTCTCTTCTGGGTCCAACACAGTTTGGCTTCAGATCTTCTCATAGTACAGAGATAGCACTTATGAAAGCCACTGAGGAATAAGACTTTCATTTGACCAAGGAAGAAGAGCAGCACTAATCCTGCTTGACCTATCTGCAGCATTTGATATGGTTAATCACAGGCGGCTGCTAAACCGCCTTGCTCAGATTAAGGGGCATATTTATACTCTGTTTGCGCCGGATTTCCGTCGTTTTTTTTTACGCAAATCCGACGCAAAACTAACTCCATATTTATACTTTGGCGTTCGACGCGTCGAGCGCCAAAGATCTTGGAGTTTGCGTCATTTTTTAGCGTGGACACCTTCCTTGCGTTAATGATATGCGAGGCAGGCGTTCCCTACTAAAAAATGACTCCGAGGCATGTGCGCCGTATTTACACTCCCGGGCGTGGGCGGGTCAAAAAAAATGACGTCCAGCCGCGTTTGCGTCATTTAGCAGGCGGTAAGGGACCCGTGGGCTCGGAAGGAGCCCAGAGGTGCCCTCCCATGCCCCCAGGGACACCCCCTGCCACCCTTGCCCACCCCAGGAGGACGCCCAAGGATGGAGGGACCCATCCCAGGGAACTTAAGTTAAACTCAGGTAAGTATTTTATTTTTATTTTTTTTGTTACATGGGGGGGCCTGATTTGTGCCCCCCTACATGCCACTCTGCCCAATGACCATGCCCAGGGGACATAAGTCCCCTGGGCATGGCCATTGGGCAAGGGGGCATGACTCCTGTCTTTGCTAAGACAGGAGTCATTTCAATGGGGGTTAGGAGTCCAAAAAAACAGAGCAAATCGGGTTGAGGCAAAAGTTTTGCCTCAGCCTGACTTGCCCCATTTTTTGATGCCCAAGCTCCATATTCCCCTACACCGGCGCTGCCTGGTGTAAGTCATTTTTTTTTTACGCACACCAGGCAGCTCCGCCGGCTAACGCCGGCTAATGTCATTGAATAAATACGGCGCCCGCATGGCGCTTCAGAATGGCGTTAGCTGGCGTTGCATTTTTTGACGCACAACTGCGTTGGCGCAGTTGTGCGTCGAAAAGTATAAATATGGCCCTAAGATCTATGTAACAGGACTGAATTTGTTAAGTTCCTTCCACCTTGGCCGTGAACAATCAGTAGCTTTAATTTGAATTTGTATCTCACTCCTTTTCCTTACCATGCCGGGTCCCTCAAGGGTCCTTGCTTAGTCCGTATGCCACTTCCCTGCTGACCTTACAAGGTCTTTTGGCTTTTCTCCTACATCATATGCAGACAACACTCAAATTGTTGTCTCAGTGGCCAGCAGCAAGAACAACACAGGGTCCAAGTTAGACAACTGCATGTTGGCTGTCAGTGGATGGATGAACAATAATTGTCTGAAACTAAATTCTGGGAAGAGAGAGGTTCTGTTATTTGGTGATCAAACCTCCTTCAGGACCCCGCAGTGGTGGCCACAAGAATTAGTTTTACTCCCTGCCACAGTCAGGAAAGCACAACATCTGGGGGTTCTAATAGATGATAAACAGACATATTTTGACCATGTTAGTCACTTTCTGTGATTTCTAAACCCTAACACCTTCGCTGCTAGACCATTCCCCTCAGGTGCCAAGCCTTTTTTGGGCTATTTGGGGCAGTTTGTGCTTAGGCCGTCATAATTATTTGTCCACATAAGCTACCTACACCAAATTTGCATCTTTTTTTCCAACATACTAGGAATTGCAGAGGTACCCAGAGTTTGTGGGTTACCATGGTGGAGACCAAGAAATTAGCCAAAATACAGCTAAAAAATTGTTTTTTTTTCTCATGAAAATGGGAACAAGGGCTGCAGAAGAAAGCTTGTGATTTTTTCCCTGAAAATGGCATCGACAAAGGGTTTGTGGCGCTAAAATCATCATCTTACCAGATTTCAGAAACAGGCAGACTTAATCAGAAAACAACATTTGTCAACACAAGTTTGGCATTTTATAGGGACATACCCCATTTTTACAATTTTCTTTGCGCTTTCAGCCTCCTTACAGTTAGTGACAGAAATAGGTACTGGATGCCCGACAGCTAAACATTTCTGAAAAGTAAAGAAAATTCTGTATGCAGCAAGAGATCATTTGTGTATATCCTTCAAGGTTTTCCTACAGAAAGTAACAGCTAAATTAAAAAATATTGAAATTGAGGTTAAGAAAGAGCCATTTCTGTCCACATTTTCTTCTATAACTTTTTTCAGCTATGGCAGATTTTTTTAAACAATATACCGTTACATCTGCTGGACTCTTCTGGTTGTGGGGATGTATAAGTCTTGTAAGTTCATCAAGAACCCTAGGTACCCAGAGCCAATAAAGAAGCTGCACCTAGCAATAGGTTTTCATTGTAAACAGTTATACAACAATTCATTTGGTGAAATATGAAGAATGAAAAATAGGTATCAAGGAAGCCGTTGTATTTCCAAAATGAGCACAAGATAAGGTGTTGAGAAGCAGTCGTTACTTGCACATCTCTTATTTCCGGGGTCGCCATACTAGCATGTGAATTAAAGGGCAATTCTCAAATAGATGTCTTTTTTACACACTGTCTTACATTTGGAAGGAACAAAATGTAGAGAAAGACAAGGGGCAATAACACCTGTTGTTCTAGTCGATGTTCCCCCAAGTCTCCCAATAGAAATGGTACCTCACTTGCGTGGGTAGACCTAATGCCTGCGACAGGAAACACAACATGGACACATCACATTTTTACATTGAAATCTGACGTGTGTTTTGGAAAGTGAGAAGCTGTGTATTTTGGTCTCTAGCTCAGATAGCACCTAGGGAAATCTACCAAACCTGTGCATTTCTGAAAACTAGACACCTAGGGGAATCCAGAATGGGGTGACTTGTGGGGATCTCACCAGGTTCTGTTACCAAGAATCCTTTGCAAACCTTAATTTTGGCAAAAAAAACACTTTTTCCTCATATTTTGGTGATAGAAAGTTCTGGAATCTGAGAGGAGCCACACATTTCCTTCCACCCAGCATTCCCCCAAGTATCTCAATAAAAATGGTACCTGACTTGTGTGGGTAGATCTCGTACCCGCGACTGGAAATGCCTCAAAACACCATGTAGACACATCATATTTTCCCAAACAAAACTGACCTGTTTTTTGCAGTGAGTAACTGTGGATTTTGGCCTCTTGCTCAGCCAGCACCTAAGGAAACCTAGCAAACCTATACATTTCTATAGGTCTTGCGATACAAATTGTACCTCACTTGTGTTGGTAGGCCTAGTGCCCGTGACAGAAAATGCCCCAAAACGCAACTTGGACACATCACATTTTTACATTGACAACTGATGTGATTTTTGGAAAGTGCCTAGCTGTGAATTTTGGTCTCTAGCTCAGCCGGCACCGAGGGGAACCTAACAAACCTGTGCATTTTTTTACAACTAGACATCTAGAGGAAACCAGGACGGGGTAAATTGTCGTGCTCTCACCAGGTTCTGTTACCCAGAATTCTTTGCAACTTCAAAATTTGGCAAAAAACACTTTTTCCTCACATTTCGGTGAGAGAAAGTTCTGAAATCTAAGAGGAGTCACACGTTTCCTTTTACCCAGTATTTACCCAAGTCTCCCGATGAAAATGGTACCTCACTTGTCTGGGTAGGCCTAGTGCCCGCGACAGGAAATGCCCTAAAACACAACATGGACACATCACATTTTCCCAAAGAAAACTGACCTGTTTTTTGCAAAGTGCCTAGCTGTGGATTTTGTCCTCTAGCTCGCCCGGCACCTAGTAAAACCTAGCAAACCTGGACATTTCTGAAAACTAGACTCCTAGGGAAACCCAGGAAGGGGTAACTTGTGCCGCTCTCACCAGGTTCTGTTGCCCAGAATCCTTAGCAAACCTCAAAATTTGACCATAAAAACACTTTTTCCTCACATTTCTGTGCTGCAAACTTCTGGAATCTGAGGGGAGCCACACACTTCCTTCTACCTAATGTTCCCCCAGGTCTCCTGATACAAATGGCACCTCACTTGTGTGTGTAGGCCTAGTGCCCGTGACAGAAAATGCCTCAAAACAGTACGTGGACACATCAGAATTATCAAATACAAAACTACCTGTTTTTGCTGGGGGCCACCTGGGTTTTCAGACCTGGGCTCAGCAGCCATCTAGGGATAGAAACCCTAGGGAGTCCAGGGAGGTGTGACTTGCATGGATCTACCAGTGTTTTCTTACCCAGAATCCTGAGCAAACCTCAAATTTAGCTACAAAAATCACATTTTCCCACTTTTCTGTGTGGGATCACCACACAGCACAAATTTCCTACCACCCAATGTTCCCCTTAGTCTCCTGATAAAAATGTTACCTCACTTGTGTAGGTGGGCCAAGTGCCTGTTACAGGGACGAGCCAAAAACATGTCGAAATTGAGGGGGAACTAAAGCGGGTCCAAAGGGGCAGTTTGAAAAAAACGGGCACAATTTTTATCGGTGTAGATGTGACAATGCTGGGTGTTAGGATCTTGTGTATTCCTGCAGATTCTGGAAGGTTTCATCACAAAAATGTGGGGAAAATGTGTGATTTCAACCAAAGATGGAGGTTTGCTGAGCAGTGTGGGTAAAAAAAATGCTGCGGGGTGCATGTGAAGCACACCACTCTGGACTCACCGAGATGTTTCGTTTTCATATGTGTCTAGGTCCCATAGATTTTCTACATGGCAGCGTCCCTAAGTCTAAAAATTACAGTCCTCACCATTTCAAGTGGGACGATTTTGAGAGTTAGACAAGCTCTCATGGCCAAATGTAAAACAAAAACCCAAAATAATCAAATGTCCTCTTCCTTGCCGTTGGGATAAGATCCTTTAGTGTGAGGGGGAAGAGCTGAAAGACTGTTACCCCATTTAGTTGGGTTGAGGGCAAAACCATGCCCATACTGGTTGGTACCCAGAACCCCACTATTTTTTTTTAAATTCCCTGGCATCTAGTAGGCTTTCTGCCCCCCCGTGGAGCGGATCAGGGGTAAGTGTCCCATCTGGCCACCGGTGGGGAGAACAATGTTGTCCCCATTTATTTGGGGGTGGAGGCATGGCCATAGCCCCACCCTCTTATAAAAAAAGTAATAAATAAATACATTCTTCCCTTTGGGTGCAGATAGGCCTTAGAAAAATAGGCTGATTTGCCCCTAAGGGGGGCAGAAATGGCCAAGATTAATGTGCCCCTTTGGGGAGCGACCCATGCCAAAGGGGCTGCCCCCCAAACAAAGCACACACACCAATCCTTGGTGCCTATGTGGTTTCTGCTCCCCCAGGGAGCAGATAGGCCTAATAGAAATAGGCCAATCTTCCCTAAGAGGGACAGAAATGACCTAAAATAAATTTGCCCCCCAGGGGAGCAACCCTTGCCGAAGGGGTCGCTTCCCTTTTGCAAAATTGTCGCAAAAAAAACCACTGGTGTCTAGTGGTTTCTGCAGATTGGCCTAATAAAAAAAAGGGCGGAAATGGCTAAAAAGAATTTGCTTCCCAGGGGAGCGACCCTTGCCTAAGGGGTCTCTTTCCACCTCTAAAAAGTTTTTTTTTCTAAATTGTCCCTGGTGCCTAGTCGCTTCTGCCCCCCCCCCATGGGGGCAGATCAGCTTAATTAAAATAGGCCAATCTGCCCCTAGGGGGTGCAGAAGAGACCTAATAAATAATTGCCTCCCAGGGGAGCGACCCTGACTCAAGGGGTCTCTCCCCCTTCATTGTTTATATATTTATATATAAAATCCCTAGGGCCATATTTATACTTTTCGACGCACAACTGCGCCAACGCAGTTGTGCGTCAAAACATTTAACGCCGGCTAACGCCATTCTGAAGCACCATGCGGGTGCCGTATTTATTCAATGAAGTTAGCCGGCGTTAGCCGGCGCTGCGGAGTGGTGTGCGTCAAAAAAAATGACACACACCAGGCAGCGCCGGCGTAGGGGAAAATGGAGTTTGGGCGTCTAAAAATGGGGCAAGTCAGTCTGAGGCAAAATTATCGCCTCAACCCGATTTGTGCCATTTTTTTTTGACGCCCAGACGCCATTAACATGACTCCTGTCGTAGCAAAGACAGGAGTAATGCCCCCTTGCCCAATGGCCATGCCCAGGGGACTTATGTCCCCTGGGCATGGTCGTTGGGCATAGTGGCATGTAGGGGGGCACAAATCAGGCCCCCCTATGCCACAAAAAAAAGGAAAAAAATATACTTACCAGCACTTACCTTAAGTTCCCAGGGGTGGGTCCCTCCATCTATGGGCGTTCTCCTGGGGTGGGCAAGGGTGGCAGAGGGTGTCCCTGGGGGCATGGGAGGGCACATGTGGGCTCATTCCGAGCCCACAAGTCCCTTAACGCCTGCCCTGAGCAGGCGTTAAAAAATGACGCTAACGCAGCTAGACGTCATTTTTTAAGGCCCGCCCACTCCCGTGCGTCATTTTTGCACGGGAGTGTAAATACGGCGCACAGGCCTGGGAGTCATTTTTTAGACGTAAACGCCTACCTTGCATATAATTAACGCAAGGTAGGTGTCCACGCTAAAAAATGACGCAAACTCCATGAACTTTGGCGCTAGGCGCGTCTAACGCCAAAGTATAAATATGGAGTTCGTTTTGCATCGAATTTGCATTAAAAAAAATGACGCAAATCTGGCGCAAACAGAGTATAAATATGGCCCCTGGTGTCTAGTGGGAATTTCTGCAGCCCGATCTCTTCACGATTGGGCTGCAGAAAAGCTCAGACAGACATGAAAGGAAAGGAAAAGTTGAGCTTCCAGCCTGATGGGGGCGACCTTTGATGAGGTCAGTGCACAGTTGTGCAATGATTTCATCAGGCGTTACTTGGGGGGGCGGGGTGGAAGGGGAAGTCATTCCCCTTTCATCCCGGCCATGGGGTTGGCAGTGAGCCCCACGGGGAGCGGTAGCCCTCCCCCCCATGCTCCAGTGCCAGGACGTAATAGTTACATCCTCGGCACAGGAGCACCATGCTGCGGGACTTAACCATTACGTCCGCGGCACAGAAGGGGTTAAAAATCATTAAAATCATTCTTCCCTATATCCCTTCTGATCCACAGAAAACAGTTGTTACCTCTTTGGTTCTTTGGAAATTATACTACTGCAACAGCTTTTTCTTTTATTTGCAACTGAAGTTATTGAGCCAACTGTGAAATATACAGAATGCAGCCTCATGTTTGTTGCTGAAAATCTCCAAATTTCAGTCAGACTCAAAGGCCATAATGAAACTTCATTTGCTCCCTGTCAGACTGAGAATCACTTTCAAAGCCTTATGCATCACTGATAAAGTGGTGCATGGTTTGGGACCCGATTTTCTGAAGAATTGTTTCAACTGGTATATTGCAGCAAAGTCCTTATGGTCAGCTATGTCCAAAAATGTTATTACCCCCAGATTCAACATAGTCTATTGGGGTATAAGGAGCTTTGTGATCCGGCCGCCCAAAGCCTGGAATTCCTGCCTCTTGGTATAAAAGCCAAGACTAGTCTTTTAGCCTTCTGGAAAGCCTTTGCAACCTGGCTGTTTAACATGCAGTGAGGCCTTTATAAACCTCCATAACCTTAACATTATCATGTTTAGGAAGAGTTTTAGAGATGGTTAGAGGTGGTAAACTGTGCAAAGCCCCAAGGCCAGCAAAAACAAAGTTAGCAAAAACAGGAGGTTTGAAGGCGAAAGTTGGGGGACAACCATCCCACGGGTGTCAGGTCCAATAATTACTACAATATATTTCATTGTGTATATGGTTAGGTTTATATTCCTGTAGTATACCTTGACTTCTCAGAACCAAGGTGACAAGCCCCTCCTAAACAAGCCACCATGATAGGATCTTTGACAGGCCTGAAGCGGTCTCAGCTTTTACCGTTCTGTGTTACTTAGCCTACAGGTTGGCCAGTGAAACCCCATCTCTGATTCTCTGTTTCCCCACTCTCTGTTTCCTCATTCTGTGGGCCCACTTGCTAACTACAAGGGTTTGAGGGAATTTTACTTGGGCTGTTGGGAGGAGCAACATACCTTTTGGTCTGCATCACTCATTTAATGTGTTCTCCTTCCTCATTGTTGGCAATGGCCCTTTCTGCCAGGTTATCCCCAAACGTTTTGCATTTCTCCTCCTATTTTTCTAACCCTCTTTTTGTTGACTTTAGGACTCTGGGCACTTTACCACTGCTAATCAGTGCTAAAGTGCATGTGCTCCCTCCCCTAAAAATTGGTTTACACCTATTTGGCTTATTTTACCTGTAAATTAAATGCTTCCAGTGGACCTGCAGCACTGACTGTGCTACCCACAAAGCTGATGAGATCTGACTGGAAAATTCTCACACCTTCTAGAAACTGGGCACCTGGAGTATAACTACAGGGGCTCTCGCCCCATGATTTTAGAGCGCTTTCAGAACTGGGACTAAATCTCTGTCAGAAGGACTACTGGACTGCCCAAAGGACTCATCTGGACTGCTCTTCTGAGGTTGCCCTCTTACCTGCTGCTCCTGGGTGGTATAAAGGACTTGCTGGATTGCTTTTCTGCTTGGCTTCCTGCTGGCAGCCTGTCCCCTGACTGTGACTTCATTGGAGCTACAAGGACTGCCAGGAACAACTGCCTTTGAACTCCTTGATGTTGTGTGTTGGCCTGTCTGCCCCTGTTGAGCAACCATTGAGTGCCTCCCACGGAGTCAGCACGGAGGGAGCGCTTATCTCCTGCTCCTTGGCTCTCTTAACCTAGTGCCTGGGAGGACTTTGCATCTTCATTTTGCTGATGCTTCCCCTCCAAGTGTCCGTGCCTCTCTCCCTTGTCTGCAGCTTACTGAGGTCACCTGCCCCAGGAACCACAAGAGAGGTGGGATGCTGTCCGGGCCTCAGACCGCCACGTCCCTTTCTGCAGGATCACCATGGAGGCCCAGTCAGCGAGGTACAGGCAGCACGGCCTCAGCTAGACTCCAGATACTGGGAACAGCCTCGAGGGGTTAGGCCTGCACCGTGCATCAGTGGCCAGCTGTGTACCTTTGGGAAACCCAGGGAAGGGCTCCTCCGCTACCACCATCCAGATACAGACCCCCCTCCATTTTGTGTGACTTGGTAAGGGGTACTAATTATGGCATGATGGGGGGAAAACCTGATGGAGGCCCTGGTCACTCCACAAACCCCCGCAAGGCATTTTGAAAGACACTGCGAGCAACTACCCTGGTGCATGTAGTAAACACGCGGGTGCTCCTGCGACGTACAGTTGCTACCTAACATAACCCTCAGAGTAGGTGTTCAGGTACTCCTGCGGCCTGTAGCTATTCAGGTATTTTATTGTTGAGGCTTATGGTGATGACCCTATGGTCATGAGGATATAAAAATATTTCACGGGCCTGATCACTATGCATTGAATTACAATTTTCATTTAAGATCTACAGTTATCATGATCTATGTGTTTATGGTAACAGTAGGGACATATGTGCTTCACTGTGACCCTTTAGGCCCTGATTCCGGATGTTTGGTCGGTGAATCATGCAGGGTTTTGCCTTACATGTAGCATTTTCTCTTTCATGCATTAATAACCAAAATAACTCTCATACTATATCATTCAAGGTCTTCTGAGATCTTTCTCAACAGACCCTCAACCACGTATTCTACCCTCAATGGTGAATGTTACCACTGAGGGGGATTTCGTGGGTAGCATCATCACAGGTCTCTGTTCACTTCAGTATCTCATTATCCAAATGAACTGAAGGATATTTCTGTGAGAAGGTAAATGTTTAAGTTAAAATTACCTCATATCCTACATTCCTATTTATTACTGTCCATAAAAAGGATAAGGGTAAGATTAAAAACAAGTGACATTGTGAGGATCAGCAATGAATCCTATACAACTAAAATTAAGGTTCACATGCTTCAGCCTGACACGGCCACTCAGAGTCCATGGCTTTTATCAGGACCTATTGGTAATTAGATTACCAGCAACTTTCAAGTAATCACCAAATGTAGTTATTATTTGTGGCTCAACTAGTGCTGCAACATTGAGAGCACAGACTGGAATCTCAATGGGAGCTCTCCCTCTATCCCAACACAGGAAAAGGTGTCTGTTTTTGAAGAAGAGATCAAATCCTGATCCAAGTGAGAAGTATGGCAACGTCACCTGTCGATGGCCCGACACAGACGAGTTAATGGCCTTTTTATCTGTCCATCACCACCAGGAAAAACCTGATGGTGAGTGACAGAAAAAACAATAATGACTCCCCTCTCATACCCCCACATGGGTGAAAACTCCCAAGGTGTGAGTAATGTTAGTTATTTGTCTTTTGGAAACAAACTTCCACTTGTTAACAAAAAATGTTAACAGTTCAGTGGACAGCCTTCAAAGATGAAGGTGTCCTTCAACCAAACTTTTTGTAATCTGAAAGGAACCTCCAATTTGGTGGTTCCCTTCAAGGCACAGAGATAACCACTAGGCTGTCAGTTATCACTAAATGTAACAGACAGTAGTCTATCAGGATAGCGGAGGTAATGTCCTCTGCCACCCTGACAGACAGTGCACCATCTGTTAAATTCAAAACCAGGCCCTGAGTATCTCCTCTTAAGTACAGAGACTTCAAATTAATAGCTCCAATCGAGTGGCCCCAAAAATTAAAGAAGGCATTGTTAAGCCAGAACAGAAGAGGAGGAATTTCTATTGGCATACTTATAGCAAAGTGTTTTTGATGCTGTTAACACTGCATATCCAATAAATCTATGAATGAGACTGAATCTTGGACTGAAAAAGGTGTTGGTGGGCTTCCCAGCATCTGGGTTAGTGACAGGCCGGCAGGTCCTTCTGCAGCATGTCCAATGGCATAACAAACAGCACTGCTATTTACAGAAATAAAATAAAGTTGAAAAAACCCAGATGATTCCGAGTCGAGGTAGGTGGAGCAAAAGAGGGGAATTTAGGGACAGTTGACACATAAAACCTGAAATAGTCATATTTGGTTAAAACAATGTTATTGAGTTACCCACTAGTACTAATGGGATGATTTGCTGGGTAAGTCTATTTTGAAATGAATTGACCAGATACTTGAGATGACACACAAGACCAATGAGCATTGTTAAAACCTGCAAGTGTGCTTTTAGACGGTTTGCACCTTTGTTTCTGTAAGATAGCTCTTTTGTCTAGTCGTCTACATACTCCCTGTGACAAGCCAATCCTCTTTGCTGATTTAAAAGGCTCTTAGATTAGAAAGACCTCCAAATCAAGAGCCAAGAAGTCAAATGGGTGTCATTTAGTTTATGTTAGAGAGCATTTATCATGCTGGGTAGACTTTTGAGACAACAAGATCTGTTTAAGCTATTTAGGTTTAGGATATTTAAGGACAGAGTGAAGCTGTGTTCATACTCATTTGTATATGTGGACTTATTGCCAAGAATGTGTTTTCAAAATGTTAAACAGATAAGACTAATGTGTTAGACATTCAGGGGCACATTTATGAGCTCCATGCATTGCTGGAGTGTCACTTTTTGAGACGCTCCGGTGGTGCAGACTACAAAATCATCTCTATGAGACCACGTGAAGCCACTTTGCGTGGCTTTGAATGCTCGCACAGATATGTAGTAAGGTGAGGCAGCGCAAGTCACTGCGTTTCCTTACTCTGTGCCAGGGAGGAATTACATGGGTGTTGGGGTGGGTTTTCCAATGCAAAGCCAATGGATTTTGACGCTTCCCTAGATTTACAAAACCATGTAAATCTGGAGATGTGCCACAACCTTATGCTTCATGAGGTGAGGCGTAATGAGGAGCAATATTGTATTTCACCTTATTTATTTTCTCCTTCCATGTGCTGTATTCTGCAGCACACATGTAAAGAGGAAGAAGCTGAGATTGTTTTTGTGCAGGAAGGTGCTCCTTCATGCACAAAAACAATTCTACTGACAACACAGACACCCTTGCACCATGGTGCAAGTGTGCCTGCATTGGCGCTAGGCTGCCAAAATGGCGCCAGCACAGGGGGAAAGGACAGGAATGCACCATATTCCATAAATACGATGCATTCCTGCCCATTCACTTGGGCGTAAGGCAGTGCAGTAAGGTGATTTTCTGTACTGTCCTACGCCAAATCCCAATAAATGAGGGCCTCAGATTTCAGAGCACAATTGGGATGCATTTTTAATTGTAAAGGCACAAGATATCAAGCTGCGGTTCCCTGAATCTTTCTCAAGGTATAGACTGTTCAAATACCAATAAAACAAATAAGGGGAAAATAGGCAGTAGAAATAGGCAGTAGAGGAGTACTTGCTGTTGCATGTCAGTGCTGGCAAAGCCCAAGGTGGAATCTGTTTGAGGAGTTATGTTCTGTCTCACTCTCAGGTGGAATATGGAATGGTTGGTAAATGAGAAAAGAGGTAAAAACCAAAAATCATGCACTATTTCAAAGTAGAAGGTATCATGAATCCCTAGCACTCAAAAAGGGCACTGTACTTACCTTAATCTGGGGATGATAGTGCAGTCATGAGAACAGACATTGACCTGCATACCAAGGTTGTTGTTGATGGTGCCAAGGAGATGGAGGTAGGATAAAGGAAGCAGGTTGAAATCCAATGATAGATAAACAGACAAATACAGACACACGCTTTTGGACTTTTTTTTCCTTCTGCAGGGTCATCCCCAATCTTTTTGCCTCCTGCCTCCTATTTTTCTGACCTGTAGTTGTTGGCTTTAGAACTCTGAGTACTTTACCACTGCGATCCAGTGCTAAAGTGCATATGCTCTCTGTGTAAATTGTATTGTTGGTTGGATTTCTATGATTGGCATATTTGATCTACTGGTAAGTCCCTAGTACAGTGTACTAGAGGTGCCCAGGGCCTGTAAATCAAATGCTACCATTGGGCCTGCAGCACTGGTTGTCCCACACACATTAGTAGCCCTGTAAACATGACTCAGACCTGGCACTGCAGTGTCTGTGTGTGCAGTTTTAAACTGCCAATTCGACTTGGCAAGTGTACTCACTTGACAGGCCTAAACCTTCCCTTTTCTTACATGTAAGACACCCCTAAGGTAGGCCCTAGGTCGCCCCATGGGCAGGGTGCAGTGTATGTTTTGGGTAGGACATATACTAATGTGTTTTATATGTCCTGACAGTGAAATACGGCTATATTCGTTTTTCACTTTTGCAAGGCCTATCCCTCTCATAAGCTAACATGGGGGATGCCTTTAAATATGATTAAAGTGTAGATTCCCTTTGGGAGCGGATAGACATGTGAAATATGGAGTCTCTGAGATCACAATTTAAAAATACATCTTTTAGCGACGTTGATTTTGAGATTGTGTGTTTGAAAACGCCACTTTTAGAAAGTGAGCATTTTCTTGCTTAAACCATTCTTTGGCTCTGCCTGTTTGTGGATTCCCTCTCGGGGTCAGTTTGACAGTTTGCACCTCTCTCTAGACAGTGACACAAATGGAGCTAGGGTGTAGTCTGCATATCCTGATGAGCCATCTGTGCTACGAGGGAGGGGAGGAGTAGTCACTCACAACTGAAAGGGCTGTGCCTGCCCTCACACAATGCAGCCTCCAACCCCCTGGTGTGTGTCTGGGGCTTGGCCTGGGCAAGGCAGGATTTTACAAACAAGAGAGACTCTCCTTTGAAGTAAGCCTACTTCAAAGACCAAAATGCATATAAGAAGGGCACCCAAAACCACAGACTTGAGATCACTTCTGGAAATCAAGAGGAACCTCTGCCTGGAGAAGAGCTGAAGAGCTGAGGAAAAGTGCTGCCTTGCCTGTGACTGTGCTTTGTGGGCTATCCTGCAGTTGCTTCTTCTGCCTGGTGAAAGGGGACAAAGACTGGACTTTGTTGTGCATTCTTGCTTGTGAAAAAATCTCCAAGGGCTTGTCCTGAGCATTCCTCCTGTTGTTGAAGTCTCAGAAGTCTCAGAGCCATCAAAGACTTCCCCTGCCAGCACGTAGACTCTCTACTGAAGCTCCTGCCCTGGCAAGTGGTGCCCTATTCAGTTCCTGGGGCCATGACAGGTGAAGCTGTCAGACCAAGATTGAAAATCCATGCACAGACAATTGTGCAGGGAAAATATCGACACACCTTCCGAGATGAGGTTGAAAAACGATGTTCCGCCAGCTTCGGGCAGAAATTAATGTTCCACCGCATTGCGGCTGGAAGATCGACGTATGCAGCTGGAGAATAGACATGCAACACCTGCTGACAGAGGCTAATAATGTTGCAACCCACATAGGGTGGTTTTTTGGATACCGTGCAGCAGGATTTTCGACGCAAACCTTGCTGGGCGTGGAAAAACGACACAACACCTGCCCGGAGCCGAGTGCTTGCCCGTATCAACGCATCGCTCTCCTGCAGAGAGGAAAAACAAAGCACGCCAACACAATTGGAGAAGGAGAAATGACGCACAGTCTTGATTGTGGGTGAGAAATCGACACATCGAGAACCTTTTTCGACGCACACTCTCCTGTGCGTGTTATTTTGGCACTACCCAGATACTTTTCAACATTAACAGTGTTTTTACTGTTCACTAAATGATTTAAGACGCTTTTGCTTTTAAAATTATTAACTTAACTTGGGTATGTTTGATTTATGTAATTTTGGTCTTGTTTAGATAAATATTTCCTATTTTTCTAAACCTGTGTTGTGTCATTTTGTAGTGTTTTCACTGAGTTGCTGTGTGTGTTGGTTCAAGTACTTTACACTTAGACTCTGAAGTTAGGCCTGCTTACTTGTGCCCAGATACCAAGGGGATGAGCGGGGGCTAGCTAAGGATGATTCTCCTTTACCCTGACTAGAGTGAGGGTCCTTGCTTGGACAGGGGGTAACCTGACTGCCAACCAAAGATCCCATTTCTAACACACGCAAAATAACAGAAGGGAGTGGTGCAGATTGAGTAGTTAATGTAAGCGAAAGTGAAGAGCTAATGCAACTATGAATCTTTGCCAGGCAAGGTAGTGTGTGTGTAATGTAAATATACTCTATGGCTAGTGACCCGGAAGTGAAAAGCAAAACGTTCTCACCACCATGATTCTCGGCTTTGTCATCCCACTCATCATTGCCCAGTGTTCCATAGCCTCCACACCCTTTCCTGTGTGTATGACATGATTCTGCATTAATGCGAGGGTAACCCAAACATGACACAAATAATCAGACAGGGTCTTGATGGACAAGGCATGTGTCATGTCCTCCTTACCCCTTCCCTCAGCACACTTGAGAGGAAATTGTGATCAAGGTGAAAATGTCATTAACATTAATGCAGCAAAAGCTCTAAGATAGGTTACTCTGAACACACGTCACAATGCGAAATGTGAAATTGGTTCAGTCAGACAGTTGTTGGAAAGGTTTGGCTAGCACTGAAAATTATGAGTAGATAGTGTTCGATTGACTGGAAGAGTTAGGGATATATTTATACTCTGTCTGCACCAAATTTGTGTAATTTGTTTTATGCAAATTCGGCGCAAAACTAACTCCATATTTATATTTTGACATTAGACACGTCTAACGTAAAAAGATAGGAGTTCGCACCATTTTTTGGATGCGTGCACCTACCTTGCATCAATGCAAGGTAGGCGTTCTGATCTAAAGAATGGTGCTATCCCCATAGTCCCATATTTAGCCCCCATGCTAAAATGATGCACGGGTGGGAGGAGGGGCCAAATATGGTGCAAAGCTTGCTTTGCACCATTAGTTAACATCTGGGTCAGACCAGGTTTTAGGGGACCAGTGGACCCATTTCCATGGTTAAACACCATGGAATGGGTCCACAAGCCTCAGGAACACCCCCAACCACACCAGAGGGACACTGGAGGATTGGGACCCCATCCCAGGTAAGTCTGGGCAAGTATTTTAATTTTGATTGCCATTGAGGGCCCTAATTTGGGGCCCCCTGTATGGCACAGAGTGCAATGGCCATGCCCAGGGGACACTTGTCCCCTGTGCTGGCCATTGGGGTGGTGGGCATGACTCCTGTCTTTCCTAAAACAGGAGTCATGTTTTTGATGATTGTGCACAAGGAACTGGCACTAGTCTGGTTAGAGGCATTTTTTTTGCCTCTAACTAGGCTAGCGTAATTTTCTGACGCACAACCCATCCTTCCTTACTGCCACCCCCACCCAGCTAGCGTATTTTTTTAAGACGCTAGCTCAAGTTTAGCGCCGGCTTGCGCCATTTAATAAATACAGGGCCATATTTATACTTTTTGACGCAAAACTGCGCTAACGCAGTTTTGCGTCAAAAAAATTAGCGCCGGCTAACGCCATTCTGAAGCACCATGCGGGCGCCGTATTTATTCAATGACGTTAGCCGGCGTTAGCCGCTGGCGCTGCCTGGTGTGCGTGAAAAAAAACGACGTACACCAGGCAGCGCCGGCGTAGGGGGAAAATGGAGTATGGGCGTCCAGAAATGGTGCAAGTCAGGCTGAGACGAAAAAATCGCCTCAACCCGATTTGCGCCATTTTTTTACGACGCCCAACCCCCATTGACATGACTCCTGTCTTAGCAAAGACAGGAGTCATGCCCCCTTGCCCAATGGCAATGCCCAGGGGACATATGTCCCCTGGGCATGGTCATTGGGCATAGTGGCATGTAGGGGGGCACAAATCAGGCCCCCCTATGCCACAATTTTTTTTTTTTTAAATACTTACCTGAACTTACCTTAATGTCCCTGGGGTGGGTCCCTCCATCCTTGGGTGTCCTCCTGGGGTGGGCAAGGGTGGCAGGGGGTGTCCCTGGTGGCAGGGGAGGGCACCTCTGGGTTCATTCTGAGCCCACAGGTCCCTTAACGCCTGCCCTGACCCAGGCGTTAAAATCCGGCGCTAATGCGGGTTTTTTAGACCCGCCTACTCCCGGGCGTCATTTTTGCCCGGGAGTATAAATACGACGCATATGCATCGGAGTCATTTTTTAAGACGGGAACGCCTACCTTGCATATCATTAACGCAAGAAAGGTGTTCACGCAAAAAAATTACGCTAACTCCATGAACTTTGGCGCTAGACGCGTCTAACGCCAAAGTATAAATATGGAGTTAGTTTTGCGTCGAATTTGCGTCGGAAAAAACGACTGGCATTGTTAAATGACAAAGGCCGGCGCTAAACTTTTTGCCACAAAATTGCCTTAGCACAGTTTTGCAACAAAAAGGATGAATATGGGCCTTAGCAATTTTGGAAGCTAGTGATGGAAAGAATGAGTTTTGGCCTCCCGTACAAAGTGATACTTTTCACTGAGGTTTCTAGTAGCGCACTATAAACCTAGGTGTCCTTAAGACTGTTTTAATAGCCAAAAGCCTAATATTTTGAAAATGGAAATGGAAAGGAAATGCTTGTGCCAGAACACATGACTGGACCAACAAACTCTCCATATTGGCCACTCTAGAAAGGGTTACATACACGTTTCTTGACAGGCTACATTTCTTTAATGGCGCTTGGAATGAAACCCTGCTTACTATGAGTCATGTAATCCGTTTTTTTACTATATTACTCTGGAAAAGTGAAATGAAGAGGGTGACGTAGTTAAATCAATATGAATAAGTTTACAGTTGTGTTACACGAGCTCAAATTCTAATAGCATTGTTGTACATTTTACTGTCATGCATTACTTTATTTCTTCGTTTATTTATTTGGCTATTCATTTATGCATACTGACATAGCACACTCGATTCTGAGGTATCCGCACTTTGTACATGAAACAAGAGAAGTCCTGTTTCAACTTATAGTGATGTGAATGGAAGAACAATAGCTGCACCAGTGAAACCGTGCAGGAGCATTATTTTACACTCTTGTCCGATTGAGGTTTGTACATTGATCAAGATGCACAAAGGAGTTAACAATAATAAAAAAATAAATTTTTCGTGAAGCCCATTTGGCCCCACAATAAAGACCAGGAATCAATATTAGAAGTTAAGTTGATGTATTCCCAATCACTAGTCAATTTTATATACATGCATGTCATGAAAATATTGAAAAGATGCAGAATACAGCTGGCAAGCTGAAACATCGCAATCGATTCAGTCGCAATAGATTACAGTACAGAGCAATTGCAATAACTGCAATACAGGAACTGAGAATCAGAAATAGGTGTTCCATAAAGATACTCATACTATTATCTCTCTTAAACATGAATTAATTCTAAATCATCTAGTAAGAGTTCTAAGTAAGAAATGAGAATGGTTTGGAAATAAATCTTAAAGTTGACTGGAAAGTTGCTTAAGGCAGTTTGGGAATGCAAGAAGGTGTGGTTAGAGTGAAAACTTCAGTATAAGTCTTCCAAATAGAAATAAGTGTTTAGCATAACGCTTCGCACTTCCAAGAATGAAGGAAACAGAGAGGTCTGTACCCATGAAGTCTAAGGAAAATCTGCCTTAACATCTAACAGCATTAGCATTCATTTAAACAAACAGAACATTCAACATAAGTGGAATTTCCCCCTCTCTTTTAGGTACCAATCAGGTTCTCATCCATCTTGTTAATTGTAACATCACCCAATGTTCTCATCCCACGGAACTCAAACAATCTCTGCAACCTTGAACATCTGACATTCCTGGTATGCGGAAAATAGGAGTCTTCAGCTGCTTATTAAATCTTCACATCACATGCAACAAATTTTCTCTCCTCAAGCCTTACTATCAGTTAAAAATTAATACAGAAGCTATACTAATTTCCTCTAGCTACCGAAGCCTTGAAACAGACCTGCAAAAAAATAACATGCTAACCAAACAAAAATGCATTTCAAAATTAGAGCCTTTAATCAGGATAACTTTTAATAGACATTTAATGTGCATTTTAATACATGCATGGTTATACATATACACATGTCAAACTTCCATAATAAATGTAAATGCAAATAAGGAAATCCATGTTATTTTAACGAGTGCAACTTATAAATGTAAAATGTGAATAATGGATACATGTAAGTAATTTAAATGAATATTAGTTTTTAAGGCTTTATAAACTAATGTTTTAAAGTCTGATTTATAACCTAGTGGATGGATTACTCTGACACAACGGTGAAGGGTATCCCACCTGTCGAAATCTAAAGCATATAATGTGATTTAGATTTTGGCTGATAGGATATCCGTCACCATTGTAACAAAATAAGCCATCGGCGGAGTACTCGACCAGGCCCTTGTTCTTTCAGTGGTTACACTTAATTAACCCCTTTGCTGCCAGGCCTTGTTCCCTCAGGTGCGAGGCCTTCTTTAGCTATCTGGGGCAGTTCACGCTTAGGCTCTCATAACGTTTTCTGCACATGAGCTACCCACGCCAAACTTGCGCCCTTTTTTCCAACATCCTAGGAATTCTAGAGGTACCCATAGTTTGTAGGTTCCCGTGGAGGAGACCAAAAAATGTGCCAAAATACAGCATTTTTTTAATGGGAAAAAAGGGCTGCAGAAGAAGGCTTGTGTTTATTTCCCTGAAAATGCCATCACCAAAGCGTTTGTTGTTTCTAAAATCACCTATCTTCCCAGCTTTTAGGAACAGGCAGACTTGAATCAGAAAGCCACATTTATTTTTTAACACAATTTTGACATTTTACTAGGACATACCCCATTTTTACTATTTTTTTGTGCTTTTAGCCTCCTTTCTATCTCAGTTAGTGACAGAAATTGGTGTGAAACCAATACTGGATCTGAGAAAACTAAACGTTTCTGAAAAGTAGACATAATTCTGGACTCACCAAGGGGTCATTTGTGTAGATCCTACAAGGTTTCCCTACAGAAAATAACAGCTGAAATAAAAATATTTTGAAATTGAGGTGAAAAAAGCAATTTTAATCTCCGTGTTGCTCTGTAACTTTGTCCTGCGATATCAGATTTTCAAAAGTAATATACCAGTACGTCTGTTTGACTCTTCTGGTTGTGTGGATATATTGGTATTGTAGATTCATCAAGAACCCTAGGTACCCAGAGCCAATTAAGGAGATGCACCTTCCAATGGGTTTTCATTGTGTACCTGGTATACAGCAATTCATTTGGTGAAATATAAAGAGTGAAAAATAGGTATCAAGGAAATGTTTGTTTTTCCAAAATGGGCACAAGATAAGGTGTTGAGAAACAGTGGTTATTTGCACATCTCTGAATTCCAGGGGGGCCCATACTAGCATGTGAATTACAGGGCATTTCTCAAACTGATGTCTTTTTTGCACACTGTCTTATATTTGGAAAGCAAAAATTTAGAGAAAGACAAGGGGCAATGACACTTGTTCTGCTATTCTGTGTTCCCCTAAGTCTCTCGATGAAAACGGTACCTCACTTGTGTGGGTAGGCATAATGCCCACAACAGAAAATGCAACATGAACACATCACATTTTTATATTGAAAAATGACGGCACATAGGGAAACCTACCAAACCTGTCCCTTTTTGAAAACTATACACTTAGGGGAATCCAAGATGGGGTGACTTGTGGGGCTCTCACCAGGTTCTGTTACACGGAATCCTTTGCAAAGCTCAAAATTATGCCAAAAAACACTTTTTCCTCACATTTTGTTGACAGAAAGTTCTGGAATCTGAGAGGAGTCACAAATTTCCTTCCACCCAGCATTCCCCCAAGTCTCTTGATAAAATGGTACCTCACTTCTGTGGCAAGGCCTAGTGCCCACAACAGGAAACGCCCCAAAACACAACCTGAATACATCACATTTTCCCAAAGAAAACAGAGCAGTTTTTTGCAAAGTGCCTAGCTGTGTATTTTGGCCTCTAGCTCAGCTGGCACCTAAGGAAACCTACTAAACCTGTGCATTTTTTAAAGCCAGACACCTAGGGGAATGCACAATAGGGTGACTTGTAGAGCTCTCACCAGGTTCTGTTACCCAGAAACCTTTGCAAACCTCAAACTTTGGCAAAAAAACACTTTTTCCTCACATTTCGGTGACAGAAAGTTCTAGAATCTGAGAGGAGCCACAAATTGCCTTCCACCCACCATTCCCCAAGTCTCCTGATAAAAATGGTACCTCACTTGTGTGGGTAGGCACAGTGCCCACAAAAGGAAATGCCCCAAAACACTATGGGGGTCATTCTGACCCTGGCGGTAGACTACCGCCAGGGCCAACGACCGCGGATGCACCGCCAACAGGCTGGCGGTGCATCCCTGGGCATTCTGACCGCGGCGGTACAGCCGCGGTCAGAAACGGAAAACCGGCGGTGTCCCGCCGGTTTCCCGCTGCCCTGAGGAATCCTCCATGGCGGCTCTGCAGGCAGCGCCGCCATGGGGATTCCGACCCCCTTACCGCCAGCCTGGTTCTGGCGGTTTTGACCGCCAGAACCTGGCTGGCGGTAACGGGTGTCTTGGGGCCCCTGGGGGCCCCTGCAGTGCCCATGCCACTGGCATGGGCGCTGTAGGGGCCCCCTAACAGGGCCCCACCAAGATTTTCAGTGTCTGCTTTGCAGACACTGAAAATAGCGACAGTTGCAACTGCACCTGTCGCACCCCTTCCACTCCGCCGGCTCCATTCGGAGCCGGCATCCTCATGGAAGGGGGTTTCCCGCTGGGCTGGCGGGCGGCCTTCTGGCGGTCGCCCGCCAGCCCAGTGGGAAACTCAGAATGACCGCCGCGGTACGGTCTTCCGGCGGTTCCCGTTTTGGCTGGCGGCGCCCGCCGCCAGCCAAACTCGGAATCACCCCCTATGTGGACACATCAAAATTATCAACTATAAAACTGCCTGTTTTTGCAAGGGGGACCTGCGTTTTTGGTCCTGGGCTCAGCAGCCATATAGGGAAACCTACCAAACCCAAACATTTCTGAAAACTAGACACCCAAGAAAGTCCATGGAGGTTTGACCTGCATGGATCTCTCAGCGTTTTCTTACCCAGAATCCTCTGCAAACTTCAAAAAAATTGCCACATTTTTGTGGGGCATCACCGCACCAGCACAAATTTACTACCACTCTAAGCCCCCCTCAGTCTCCCTGTAAAAATGATACCTCACTTTTGTAGGTAGACCAAGTGCCTGTGACGGGGAAGAGGCAAAAACATGTTGAAATTGAGGGGGAACCAAAGCGTGTCCAAAACGGCAGTCTGAAAAAAAAACATTTTTAGGCTGACAAGTGGGGCAGAATTATTTTCAGCATACCTGCGACAATGCTGGGTGGTAGGAATTTTGTGGATTCTTGCCGATTCCAGAAGGTTCTATCACAAAAATGTGGGAAAAATGTGTGATTTCCAGCAATGTTGGAGGTTTGCAGGGCATTGTGTGTAAGAAAATGGTGCGGGGTGCATATGAAGAACACCACCCGGGACTCACCCAGATTTTTAGTTTTTAGATGTGTCTAGGTCTTGTGGATTTTTCTACATGGCAGAGTCTCAAAGTCCAAAAAGTGCAGCCCTCACCATTCTAAGTGGGACAATTTTGAGAGTTAGACAAGCTCTCATGGCCTAAATGTAAAACTAAAACCCAAACAAATCAAATGTCCTCTTGCTTGCCGTGGGATGAGATGTTTTAGTGTGCTGGGGATAGGTGAAAGAGTGTTACCCCCTTCAGTTGGGGTGGGGGCATAACCATGTCCATACTGGTTGGTAGCCACCCCCCCACTATTTTCTTTTTAAATTCCCTAACATCTAGTAGGTTTTCTGCCTTCCCGGGGAGTGGATCAGGAGTAATTGCCCCATCTGCCCACCGGTGGGGAGAACAACTTTGGCTCCATTTATTTGGGGTGGGGGTATAGCCATACCCCAACCCTCTTTTTTAAAAAAAATATCATCCCTGATCTCGGTTGGGCGTTCTGCCCCCCTTGGTAGCAGATGGACCTCCCAAAAATAGGCCGATCTGCCCCTAAAGGGGACAGATATGGCCAACAGTAATGTGCCCCCATGGGGAGTAACCCTTGCCCAAGGAGCTGTCCCCCAAACAAAACACACACACCAATCCCTGGTGCCTAAGTGGTTTCTGCCCTCCCTGGAGGCAGATCTGCCTAATAGAAATAGGCTGATCTGTTTCCCAAGGGGGACAGAAATAGACTAAAATAACCCCCCCCCAAGGTCGCTCCCCTTGTGTGAAATTGTCGCAACAAAAAAAAAATCCCTGGTGCCTAGTGGTTTCTGCCCCCCTTAGGGGCAGATCGGCCTAAGAAACATAGGCCAATCTGCCCTTAAGGGGGGCAGAAATGGCCTAAAATAAATGTGCCACCGAGGGGAATAACCTTTGCCTAGAGCGTCGCTCCCCTTACATGAAACTAAACAAAAAAAAAACTCCTGGGTGTCTGTGGTTTCTAGTGGGGAAGATTGGCCTAATAAAAATAGGCTGATCTGCCCCCAAAGGGAGCAGAAATGACCTAAGGATAATTTTGCCCCCAGGGGAGCGACCATTGACTAAGGGGTCGCTCCCCAAATATAAAAAAAATAAAACAAAGACAAACAAAAAATAATCCCAGGTGACTAGCGGTTTCTGCCGCCCCTGGTGACAGATGGGCCTAATTATAATAGGCCAATCAGCCCCCAAGGGGGGCAGAAATGGCCTTACAATAATTTGCCCCCCTGGGGAGCGACCCTTGACCAAGGGGCCGCTTCCCTTAAAAGTAAATGAAAAAAACTCCCTGGTGTCTAGTGGGGATTTCTGCTGCCCGATCGCTGCACGATTGGGCAGCAAAAATGCTGAGAGAGACATCATAGGAAAGGAAAGGCCTTTCCTTTCCTTTGATGCCTCTCTCGTCCCCTCCACGTGATTTGAGGAGAAATGCTAAAGCATTTCTCTTCCGATCCGCACTGGAGGCTGAGCTTCCAGCACAGTGGGGGCGACCTCTGGTGAGGTCAGCACGCTATCGCGTACTGATGTCATTAGATGTCACTGGAGGGTGGGGCAGGTGGGGCTGGAAGGGGAAGCAATTCCCCTTTCATCCCTGCTCTGGGGGCGAGGCTCATGGGGGGAGTGCTAGAGCCTATCCAAGGACATAACGGTTACGCCCTTGGCATCTCAGCGCTGCATACAAAAATGTAACCATTACGTCCTTGGCTGCGAAGGGGTTAATGCATCAAGGTATGCATGCATGTTAATAAGATTAAGGCCCTCATTATGACATTGGCGGTAAGTGCCTCTTGTCGCCATACTGACTGCCGCCAACATATCGCATCCACGGCAGTATACCACTACACGTATTATGACCCACACATAGAAATCTGCCACTATACAGACATACGCACAAGTCTGACACACCAAAGGTCAGTGATAAAATGGCGGTACCAAAACCCACACTGTTACGCCTACAGAAATAAGACCACAGCATTATGACCCACAAATCACTGCGGCGGACATTCAACCATCGTAAACTATTGGTGGTACAGACCGCCGCGCTCAAAATACACACACACACATACAAAACAAAACCACATTGGACAATTCAAACTACACACACCTGACACACATACACACACCACACCCACACATCCACACCAATATAAAACACACACCCACATTACCCACAACCCTTTACCACTACAAACAATTTACAACAGAGAGAGAGAGACACACCAGGAGCACCCACAGAATGAGAACCACAGAACACCATCACCCATTCACCATCGACGCACCTCAAGGAACACACCCCAACACATCATCCCATGCACACTCACACACACCACTCACACTACACCCATGGCACCACAAACACACCCCAGATTATCTGAGGAGGAGCTAAGGGTCATGGTGGAGGAAATCATCCCGGTAGAGCCACAGCTATTCGGATCACAGGTGCAGCAGACATCCATTGCTAGGAAGATGGAGCTATGGCGGAGAGTCGTGGACAGGGTCAACGCAATGGGACAGCACCCCAGAACAAGGGATGACATCAGGAAGCCGTGGAACGACCCAGGGGGGAAGGTGTGTTCCATGGTTGCAAGACACCAGATAGCTGTACGGAGGTCTGGTGGTGGATCCCCACCTCATCCTCCACAACTAACAACATGGGAGGAGCAAGTCTTGGCAATCATGCATCCTGAGGGCCTGGCAGGAGTAGCAGGAGGACTGGACTCTGGTAAGTCAAATCTCTATTAATATCACCCCCCACCTGCATGCCATCAAATAACCCTACCCCTACCCTCACCGCCATCACCCCACCACCTCACATACACCCCACCATCACAACCCACCCCACCCAGTACCCAGCACTGCATGTAGCAACAATGCATGGACAACACTCACAGCCCTGCATGGGCACCTATCACCACAGCATGCACACTAGTGACAATTACTTAGCCAACCAAATTACAACTCACACAAGCCAAAGCTGCCTTGGTAACAACAACCATAGAGGGAAACATACACATGCACAAGATGTCACACACAGTAACAATAACACTGCTTTTACATACCCACAGGACCCCCACACAATGTCACAAGAGAGGAGGTGCCAGCAACATCCAGCCCCCCCGAAGAGGCCTGGATATAGATGACCAACCTGGCCCATCAGGGACCTCTGGACAGTCGGTTACCCAGGCACAGTCCCATCCCACCACATAGCCTCCCCTCTCAGGAAACACCAGCACAGCACCCACCCAGTGGTCCCATACCACTGTCCCCAGGACACGTCAATCAGCAGTGTGTCCACATGCAACAGGGCCCCCAGGCAACCCCACAAACACAGGACGATCAGGGACCTGGGGTCATTAGCAGTGGGCCCATGGTTCAGGGGACAGAGGCACAGGACAACAGGGAAGCTGGGAGATCTGCTGTGAGACAGGGGGAGGACACGCCCAGGGAAACGACTATCCACGAGGCACTCACAAACATCCTGGGAGCATACCACCATTCCCAGGAGATGATGGGCCAGATACTGGCCAATTTGAAGGAGACCCAGGGGTTGCAGGAGGGACAGTACCTGGGGATCAGGGAGTACCTGAGGGACATCAACACCATCCTGGTCACCATTGCAGGGGTGCTGACAGACATGGCCAACACCATGAGGGGGTAGTGGCACACCAACGGGCCCCTGACACTAGCCAAACCGATAAACAGCCTTCCACCTCCGCTGACGCTAGTGGACAGGGGGCACCGCCACAGGAACAACAGGCCACCAGCACCTCCAAAAGGAGAACCACCACGCAAACGGTCCCTGCGATCCAGGCAGAAGCCAGAGAACATTGCTAAGACCCCCGCCAGGAAATAGGACTCTCCTGATAGTCACCCTCGTGTCCCACTCTGTCATTCTGTCCACCTTTAACTGCCATTGCTCCACTTCCTTTGCCCCCTTGGACAATGCACCTGTGATACAAATAGACTGAACCCTATCCTGTACTTTCCTGCATCATCACCAAAGCCCATTGCACATCCCCATTTACTTTTCAGCACTGAAATAAACTCCCTTGGAAAAAACAAGTATGGAGTATGTCAAATGATTTAAGGATGTATTTGTTTAACAATCAGTAGACATTGCAAATAGACTGTACAGTGATGTATACATAGATATGACCTGTAATGTGCTGCAGTCAATTCACCAGGAGCCACAGGAGGGCACAAATATCTGAAAATAGACATGTTAAAGGGTACAATAAGTGGCCATACTAGTGGGAACAGCAGCCAGGCAAAGAAAATTCAATTCACAAAACAGCAATGAAGGTGAGGTTCCAGTGTCTTACCTGTGTGTCACTGGAAATACTGTTGAATTATAGTTGTCCTGTTGTACACATCCTCTTCCTCTGCCTCCTCTTCGTCACTGTCCACAGGCTCCACAGCTGCCACACGACCATCTCCCGCCTCATCCTCCTGCAGAAAAGGCACCTGGCGTCTCAAGGCCAGGTTGTGCATCATGCAACATGCAATGATCTGGCAGACCTGCTTGGGTGAATAGCACAGGGATCCACCTGTCAGATGGAGCCACCTGAACCTGATCTTCAGGAGGCCAAAGGTGCACTCAATGATCCTCCTTGTCCGCCCATGTGCCTCATTGTAACATTCCTCTGCACTTGTCCTGGCATTCCTCATTGAGGTCAGTAGCCATGAGAGGTTGGGGTAACCATAGTCACCTGTAAATATCGAGGGAGACCTGTTAGCCAGACACTCACACTTAGGGCCAAACCTGCACCCATATACCAACAGACACTGGGTGGGGACCATGGGCTCACCTATTAGCCACACCCTGTGTCTCTGGAGTTGAGCCATCACATATGGAATGTTGCTATTCCTCAGGATAAAGGCATCATGCACAGGATACTTTGCATTCACATGGGAGATGTACTGGTCCGCCAGGCACACTATCTGCACATTAATAGAGTGAAAGCTCTTTCTATTTCTGAACACCTGTTCATTTCTCCGGGGGGGACAAAGGCAATATGTGTACCATCAATAGCACCAATGACGTTGGGGATGTGTCCCAGTGCATAGAAGTCAGCCTTCACTGTGGCTAAATCCTCCACCTGGGGGAATACGATGTAGCTGCGCATGTGTTTCATCAGGGCAGACAACACTCTGGTCAGCACGTTTGAGAATATAGGCTGTGACATCCCTGCTGCCATGGCCACTGTTGCTTGGAAGGAGCCACTTGCCAAGAAATGTAGCACTGATAGGACTTGCACAAGAGGGGGATCCCAGTGGGCTGACGGATAGCTGAGATCAGGTCCGGCTCAAATTGGGCACACACCTCTTGGATAGTGGCCCTATCAAGTCTGTAGGTTAGGATAATGTGCCTGTCCTCCACTGTTGCCAGGGGTCTGTGCACAAGGGTTTGTCTCCATCTCCTATTCATCCTCAGTGGTTGAACTTTAGGGTGAAAAACGGTGAGCAGATGGTCATATTCAAAGATATCCTCGGAGTAAAATGCCTTGCATTTTGTGACAGAAACAGTATGTGAATGTGTAGTTCCGTTAATATGCCTATGTCTGCTGTGATGCAGTTAGGTGCCATGGCCTGCAACCCCCCTGAAATGGCGGCTGTCTGACCTATGTTGCGGGACAAGTGGAAATGAGGTAATTCCGCTGACGTTGTGCGCCGTTGCGGGAGGCGGACGACGACCGCTGTGCAACACCTCATTGGTTATCATTGGGCCCTAAGGGTTCCAGTAGCCAATGGTTGTACGCCGACGGTGACGGTACGCACGGCCGCTGACGTGACCGCCATTTTCTATCTGTTCACTCACTAGCTACCTGACCTTCAACAGGAATATGATGTAGCTGCGCATGTGTTTCATCAGGGCAGACAACACTCTGGTCAGCACGTTTGAGAATATAGGCTGTGACATCCCTGCTGCCATGGCCACTGTTGCTTGGAAGGAGCCACTTGCCAAGAAATGTAGCACTGATAGGACTTGCACAAGAGGGGGGATCCCAGTGGGGTGACGGATAGCTGAGATCAGGTCCTGCTCCAAATGGGCACACAGCTCTTGGATTGTGGCCCTATCAAGTCTGTAGGTTAGGATAATGTGCCTGTCCTCCACTGTTGCCAGGTCCACCAGGGGTCTGTACACGGGGGTTTGTCTCCATCTCCTATTCATCCTCAGTGGTTGAACTTTGGGGGGAAAAACGTGAGCAGATGGTCATATACAAATATATCCTCAGAGTAAAATGCCTTGCATTTTGTGACAGAAACAGTATGTGAATGTGTAGTTCCGTTAATATGCCTATGTCTGCTGTGACGCAGTTAGGTGCCATGGCCAACAACCCCCTCTGAAATGTCGGCCGTCTGACCTGTGTTGCGGGACAAGTGGACGACCGCCGTGCAACACCTCATTGGTTATCATTGGGCCCTATGGGTTCCAGTAGCCAATGGTGATGTACGCCGGCGGTGATGGTACGCACTGCTGCGGACGTGACCGCCATTTTCTATCTGTTCACTCACTAGCTACCTGACCTTCAACAGGAGAGGACCTACACTGCAAGTGCCTCTGTGACCTGTGTCTGGAAGCAACCATGGCTCGAGTGTCTGGGGAAAGGGCCCCTGCTTTCACTTCGAAGAAGTTGGAGAGACTGGTGGATGGGGTCCTACCCCAGTACCACTTACTTTATAGTCCTCCAGACCAACAGGTGAGTACACTGTGAGCACGATACATGGAATGGAGTGCTGTGTGTATAAGCGTCATGTAAGGGGGGTGGCTGAGGGGTCCTGGGCAGAGTGCTGCATGTATGGCGGACAATGTCTGTGCATAAGGGGATGGGAGGAATATAGTGGGCCATGAGTGTAACAGGCCAGACGGTATGACTATCACCTTTTTCTATGCATCTTTTTCTGCAGGTCAGCGCCCATCAGAAAAAGGGTATTTGGCGTGCCTTCGCCAAGGAAGTGTGGACCCTGGGGGTACTTGACAGACGAAGCACCCACTGTCGCAAACGGTGGGAGGACCTGCGCCACTGGGCAAGGAAGACAGCGGAGGCCCAGCTGGGGATGGCCTCCCAACGAGGAAGGGATGTCCGTCGTACCCTGACCCCCTGATGTTCCGTATCCTGGCAGTGGCCTATCTGGAGTTGGTTTGGTGCTTTAAGGCATAACAGCAGCCACAAGGGGGTGAGTACAGTTTCAGAATCAGAAAATTACGCCTGTTGAGGTGTTATCTGGGTGGGGGATATGGGTCTGTGGGTCTGTGGGTGCCCGTAGGCCAGGACGAACGTGGCAGGGTAGATTCCATGATGGGCAGGATCTGATGCATTCCAACCTCAAATATGCTACTGGGCATCTACTACTGGGCAGCGTCCCGTGGGTTTCAGGTGTGCTGCTATTGGTGTTAGGCATTGTACCATATGGCCTGGTGACTAGCATTGTAACTGGTAGTGCATGGCCTAGTGCATAGAGCTGTTCCCTGTGTGTTGTGTACGCCAACTGTGGTGTTGTTGCTGGCATTGACCAAGTGTATCCTCTGTCTCTTCCCCCCCTTTTTGTTTTGTCACCCTGCTCTTATGTGTATTAGCATAATCTGGCGGAGGAGCAGAGGCAACGGCGATGGAGGGAGCTGCATCCCACATGGCCCATGAGGCCGAATCCACCGACGGTGAGGGCACCAGTGGGATGGAGGGCGAGGGGAGCACCACGGCGGAAACTGGAAGGGACAGTTCAGACAGCGACACCTCCTCATATAGAAGCCCCTTGGTGGTGGCGGACACCTATGTGGCCACCCCAACTTCAGGTACAGCCACCACCCTGAACCAGAACAGCCCTCCCAGCAGGCCCTCAGCATGTTTCCTGTGCCCGCTCACCCAGGAGGGTGGGCATCTCCTTCGCTCCAGGCACCTCAGGCCCTGCCCCAGTCAGCCCTGCTGCCCTCAGTGAGGAGTCTATTGACCATCTCTATTGGGCAGTCAGCCATAGTGAATGCCATCCAGGGTCTGGCTGGGCATTTGCAACAAACAAATGCATCCCTGGAGGGCATTCACTCTGGCATGGTGGCCCAACATAGATCATTCCAGGCTCTGGCCTCCTCCCTGATGGCAGCCATTGTCCCTGTGTCTGGCCTCCCCCTCCAATTTCATCTACCCAGTCCCATTCCCCTCATTCCAAGCACACCTTCAGACCAGCATGCACCCAAATCAACACACAGAAGTGGCTCAGGCAAACACAAGCACCACACTTCATCCCACAGGCACTCACACAAGCACCATCCAGAGGCAGACACACCAACATCTACTGCCTCCACTGTGTCCCCTCCTCCTCCTCGTCCACTTCTCTCCCAGTAGTGTCTCCACTCACACTTGCATGCACTACATCCTCATCCACTACCTCCATCACCATCGCGCCTATTACTACACGCCCCTCAATGGCAGTCACCACCCCAACATCCATGCACACGTCCCCTGTGTCCTCTTCTCCCACTGTGTCTGTGCCCCCTCCTCCCAAAGATTACAAACGCAAGCACTCAGGCACTTAACAGCCATCCACCTCACAACAGCATCCAGCCCATTCACCTGCACCCAAATACAGCAGACAGACACCTTCTACCACCACTCCCTCTTCCTCCACTCCCAAACCTTCATCCTCTTCCAGCCCCAGTGTCCCTAAAAAGCTTTTGCTCTCCAACCTTGACCTATTCCCTGCCCCTCTCCACCCATCCTTCACTTCAGGCCAGGGTGGTCAGGACCCAGGGTAGCACCTCAGCCACCCAGTCCATGGCCACTGTCATTTCTGCAGCCATTGCAGTTGTGAGCAGCACCGTGAAGAGACCTGTCCACACAGCCAGTGTGCCTGCCCCAGCTGCCAAGGGCAAAGAGGGAGCACCAGCTGGCAAACGCAATGAGACACCACCAGCTGGCAGAAACAAGGAGGCACCACCAGCTGGCAGAAGCAAGGAGGCACCACCAGGTGGCAGAAGCAAAGAGGCACCACCAGCTGCCAAGGGCAATGAAAAAGGCACAGACGCCACAGGCAGGATGGATCTGGTGCCTGGTGCTGGAGCAACAACTGGGCAAACAACACAAGCCATGGCACTTCAGCCATCCGAGGCTGCGGGGGAAGGGCTGGAGCCTCCCCCCACCACTGGCAGCACCGCCACCAGCACCGCCGACAAAACCGCCACCAGCACCACTGCAAGCAGCAGCAGCCCCAGTGGGCAGCAGTCCGAGGCTGTGGGGGAAGGTCTGGAGCCTCCCCCCACCACTGGCAGCACCGCCGCCAGCACCACTGCCTGCTCCGCGGCCAGCACCACCACCTGGGCACAAGGCATCCTCCAGAACCAGTGGAAGAAGGCATCCATCCTCCCCCTCCTTGCCAGGATGAAGCACACTGGGCACACTTCCCCCTGGGGGGCCTGTGTATTTTCAACCTGATGCCCCAGAAGTGTTCTCTCTGTATTAAGGTAGAAGTCAAGTGGGGCCTTGGCCTGTGTGATATGGCCCTGTGGGTCACGGACATTTTGGACTGGGCATTGTACCTCCATATATATATATATATATTGTAGATACTGTTTTGTGCTTTAAGGACGTATTTCTCAAAATGTATATTATTGCACTGACTTTACTCACTTCCTTTTGTCCTTGCGTTATTCCTGAGGGGTACGGGGTGGATATGTAATGTTGTTGCATCTGTTTGTGTGTTTGGTGTTGGGGGTGGGGGTGGGTTTGTTGCGTGTTGCGTGTGTGTGCCACTCTCTTTTTCCTCCCTCCCTCCCTTGTGTGCTAGGTGCGGTACTCACTGTCTTCGCCACCGTACGTGTTTCTGGTGTAGGAGGCGGTATACCAGCGTGGGAAACACCTGTAGTTCAGGCTCCATGGCGTTGTGGTTCTTCCTTGAGTGCCCAGAGGTGAATCGTTTCCCTTTTGTGTTCTGTTTCCTCCGTGCTTTTGATGGCTTTGGTACCGCCCCGGAAAAGGTGGCGGATTGGCTTGTTGTAATATGGTGGGTGGTACATTGTTTCCACCTGGCTGTTGGCAGTTACCGCTGCGGTGCTTGTTGCATCCGCCGTGGCGGTCAGTGTGTTAAAGTGGCTGCCTGTGTTGGCGGTTTCCGCCGTGGTCAAAATTAATTTTTTTTTACTGACTGCCTGTTGGTGGTGTTACCGCCGCTTTGTCACCGACCGCCAGGGTTGTAATGAGGGCCTGAAATACACAGTAAATATAATGTCAAATATAAATGTATATTCGCACAATGATTGGTGTGTAAAGGTTGATGTCTAAATTGTGCTACTCCACGTGAAAACATGTAACAGAGTAAAGTTCAGTTAGGTTGGTTCCGGAATGGGCCATGATGATGCAACAAGCTAAGAAAGGCTAGTAGAATGAAAGCAGGGTGGAGATGGGGTGAGAAAGAATCAAAGTTGATGTAGGAACAAAGATTGAGAATGGCAGCTTGGGGAGGACAAGACAAAATGCACAGCATCACTAAAGATGTAGTGGAGTGTGAGATTCTGTAAGCTTTTTGAGTTGAAACAGTTGTGGATCTTTTGAGTGTGGATCCCAGATAAACTGGCTTGTTTAGCTGTAATGTTTTGTTTTTGATGCAGGCCACTTGAATTTCATTCTGGATAGTTTATTCTTGTTCCTGCTTTATTGTCTGAAAACCCTACATTTGTTTCCATAACATGATATACAAACAGGAGCAGTGCCGGACTGGAGAACCAAAAGCAGCCCCAGCTCAAATGCTTAGACTAGCCCAACTCCCTTAGTCTCCTTGCACAGTCTAGCTTTATACACCCATCCATTATCTTTCTCTCCTTCTGTCCTGCTCTTTTACCTAATAACTGTCTCCCTACTTTAACCCTCCACCCCCTCTTTTTCTCTCTATTGAAGCCTCTCAGTTCCTGCTGCAGTTATCCTCAGGGAGATAGGAAGAGTCTGAGACACCATGAGCAGCCCTGGGCTTTTAAATCCAGCCTCCAGGGGCACAGGCCCACTGGGAAATGCCTGGTGTAATAAACAGTCTGTTTAATAAAAGATGGACTTCGCTTTAAGACTATCATGCCAGAGGTCACGTCAACTGGCACGGGCAATCAGCCTCAATCAAAAGGGACATCAGGAACAGCGAAACGGTATGGCCTTCATCTTGTTGCTGTTCATATCATAGCCCCAAACAAGCTGTGCAGGAGAATAACTGGCTTTCTTTTGCAGACCAAAATACAGGTATGCTGTGAGATCCATCTCAGAAATTTGATCACAGGCTTGCTATTTACTGCTTTACCTAAAATTTAACATAACTCTTATAAATAGCATGAGAGTCTTAGAATGATAGACATTCAAAAACCAAGGTGGAAATATTTGTGCTGTTTTTGCTGGTTATGACATGTTTCTCTGCATTCATGTTTTCATTCAGTGTGATTATTTTTCATATTTTATTAAGTAGATTAAGATTTTAAAATAAACATTTTGAAATACATATCCTGTTTCTTAGTGCTATTGTGAGTGTGTTATTCATTCACAAAAGCGGATTTAGTATTCTATGGTATACCTGAACTCATCTTGTGGGGCTGATCATTACCTGTAAACACTCCCTGCTCAGTGTTGTATTGCTTAGTGGATTGTCTACGAGTTGCAGTCCAACTCATAGTGGTGCTATGACTAAGGAGTTAGAAATTGGACTCTTTGGGGGAGGGGGAGGCAGATCATAGCCAATGCAGGCCTCTGAGGGCCAGGGTTATATGGACATACAAGAATTAGCTCCTGAAATGCAACAGACAGGACTTGGAAGTTGAGGCAATCAAATTGACCTAAAGTGCTCTCACAATGGAGAAAGCACTTTGTAAGAACCTTGAGCTGATCTAAATAAATCCCTCAAAACTAGTTTATGGATCAGTCTATGTTATAAACCAACTAAGAACTTTCCAGAGGCTGCTGCTCACTCAAGCCAAATGCTATCTATAGGGACTGCAACATCCCTTGCATGGTGCACAGTTTTGGTCCACTGCACAAGTGCCCAACTGCATGTATCTGATATCCTGGCTTTTGATTTTTGCCCTATCCTCCTGCTAAACCAGTGTATGCAGAAAGGCCTGCTCCTGTCCCTCGACACATGAGATCTTGCATCTGTCTATTGTGCCCTCATACAATGGACTACTATTCCTGGCGTGAGAATAGCATATAGAACAGTGGTGACAATATACTGTGATATGTGAATCCATAACCAGACCTTCTTCTATGAGTCACTAGAGTTGTATGCCTGCTGGCCCTCTTGTACGAAGTTCCACTTCTTTGTGCCTACTCAGGTCCTAGTGCTAACATTGCAAGTCTACATTGTGGATATTTGTGTGTGTGGCCTAACCCATTTGTTGTTCCAGTTCCAAGGTCTTCATAATCAAGGAAGGACATGCTCTACCCTGTACTCAAGGCAGTGCTCTGCAATCGGAGCTTGTGTCTACCTGGCAGCTAGCTTCCCTGGTTGAGAGCATATTACCTGAGTCTACCAATTACTGGAAGAGCTGTTTACATGTCCTGAAGGGCCTAGAGATCAGTCTGCCTGCTGGGAGAGAGAAGAAGCGTGCCAACCCCCTAGAAAGATTAACTGTCCAAGGGGAGTGAGGAGCAGCATTACCCTAGTGTAGTGAATGCAGAGAGTAATCTGTGAGTCTGTCAGGTTCTCACCTGGTATTTTTTTGTGGGAGCGAGATGGGATCACGGTGGTAAGGTCCCAACCTCCCCTATGACTGAGGCGACCCGGCAATGATCAAAGTCAACCCTGGAGAAGAGGGGAATGGAGAAGACGAAAAATGTCCCACAAAGACTGTATTGCAAGAGGTGTGTCTATCAGGACTCGTCAAGTTCTCTCTGCATGAATTCCCTCCTCCTAGTGTGGAAAACCCTATATTAACCCTTGTTATCCCATATCTCATGCATCGAATGATGAGAAAACAAACATATAAAATTACTAGTCCAATGCATTACTTCAAGCCTCTAGTATTCAGCCATTAAGTTAAAATAGAAAAACAAGAACAGAGAAAAACAAAAAATGTAAAGGCTAAAATATTTAAATGATGCAGAGCGTTCAGTGTGATAAGTTTGTGCAGATCATATTAAGTAACATCAGTAATGTTTGTTGGCTCTGTATTTTAACTAGACAGAAAGGTAATCAGATGAGTCCTCCATGACTTCACAGTGGGAACTCAGATTCAGATAAGTATCTTTCCCAAATTCTTGTTATCCATGCATAGTATACTAACGTGTTACTCAGACCATATGTGAAGTCTCCTGATACTGCTGTTTTGTCTCTTTCTTTCAGAAATGTTGTGGAGACGCTTCTGAAATAAAGACGGCCTGGAGAACTCCCCACAGAATTTCACGACGAGAACCAGCCCAACGAGATGAACTGGAGGAGAAGGCTACAAACCACAAGGGAAACCCAGACGTAACAGGAGAGTAGTACGAGAGTAGGACACAATAGACAGAGCATGACTAGAACGCCAAGGAACTTTCTGCCCCTTTGTGCCGGTTTTATTAAGTGCAAGCCCTACCCCCACTGTACTCATTGACAGCTCAGAACCATCTGCGAGTGTGCTTTACCCTTTTGCTGTAAAGTGATTGGCAAACGTGACAGTGTCTCGATAGCTGCAGAAAGTAGATGTTTGCCCTGCATTTCCAGGTGGGGATGATATACCACATTTGAGGATAGCTGGAGTCCAATCGGGACTGTGGTCCTAAGCAGCATGACCTGAGCCACTGTGCCCAAAGAAGAAATTGTGGCATGATTTGAACTGCTGTGCCAGGAACAAGTGGCTTGACAGAACCTACTTTGCCAGAGAGTGTGGCAAGTGTGGAGCCTTCCTGCATGACTGAGATCATCCTATGGCAACACCATCCCAAGTATTACTGAGCCTGGCCTCACCTTCATGAGAATGGCTTGTGCTTGGCCTCATCACCAAAACCCCATCATCCACACCAATTCCAGGGCACCTGCTTACCTAGCATGTCTGATTAAAATCGTCACCGAGACAAGTAGCTGGAAATAGTAGAGCTTACCTCACCCCATCCAGCACACAAAGGTCCTGAATTTTGTGTAAGACAAATTGGAATTACTACATGGAATTCCACTCTGTCTAATAACAAGTCAGTAGGTTTTTTTCCTACACCAAGATTGTCAAGTGTGGGGAGACCAGTGGCCAGTGAATCTATACAAAATAACTGCATGTAACTTTGACTCCAGCAGCAACCATGCCTAATTTCTGAGTTTCTTTGGGTTGCAGGGGAGCATCGAAAGAGCGTTTTTTTCTGACTAGAAAAATCAGCACCAAACAGAAATTCCCAGTTCAAGTGGTGTAACTCGGAATTGGCTAGTCCTTGGGCAGATTCACTACAGGGTAATGATAGATTTGCATGCAAATTTACCATTTCTCAGAACTGTCCAACTTGTAATCAGGGCCTGAGGTGCCTCATGGTAATATTATATGTGTAGAAGTTTGTTCTAGTTTCCTATAAAGTACTTCTCTTCTTGCAATCAAAACACTTGGTTGGACAGTTATTTATTATGCTATTTTGCGTTTGTTGATTGTTGAACTTGGTCACTCGCCATTGCTACAACTAGGTGTGAAATGCTAAAGAAGTTGTACTTGGCCTGGTTTACAGAGTCATAGTAGGACAGGTCCTAGAACATCAGAGGAAAAACAACTTCAACCGTCATGGTTGCGGATCAGTAGCTCCTGCTTGCTTCATGGCCCCCCAAACAAGGCCTTACTCCATCAGTAAAACTGAAGATGGAAGGAAAGGAGCTTGTTGAGGAGCTTAATAACTTACTGTGGGAGGTTGCAATCTCAACTGCAAAGCTTAATTTGAACCAGTGGTGTCCAGTGCTCAGCACCATCACTGACTTGTATAGTAGCCTGCCACATGGCTTTTAGAATGTTGTGTGTATCACAACAGCAGTTGTATAATAATTAAATATAGATTAGAATCACCAATGCCTGCCACCCTAAGCTATACGAATAGCTTGATGGTACGTATTAGTCATTTTTAATGCATATTTAAAGTCTGAATTGTCACACTTGTATGAGTATGTTGGTTAAATGTGATAGTATATACTGGGAACACCAGCGGGGGGACTGAGTGGTACTAGCTGCAGTGGCCATCTGAAAAGGGCCCTAGCACATGCGTCTAAAACAATCATCTAAACCAGCACATCCTGACTTTTGTGGCCTAGTCAAAGCTCTTTCCGGATACTTATTCCAGTTCATAAGATCTCATATACCATCCTTGGTGAGTGCTCTTTAGGTCAGTATTAGACCCCTCTGCCAAGCTATCCCAGGAAGAAAAGCATCTTATCATCCCCAATCCCATTTATGAAGCCACCAGTCAAGGAAAAGAAACATCCAAATGGAACAGGAGTGGTGCTTCAGTTTCAACTCCTGAGATGACCTTCTCCAGTGGTCACAGTCACCTTCTTCCTTAGAGTTTTCATGGCAACAGGTGGACTACATTTTAGTGTACACTGAAGGGTGGTGTGAAAAGAAGAACATCTTGAATACCTTTTTTAGTAGCAGCAGAGTGCATTTCTCACAAGGCGAGCTGATCTAAAGAGTACAGCTTGTTACTAAGAAGACTCGGTGGTGCATTTTGTTGATCACATTTCTATAATTTTTGTTGTTCCATTTTGTGATTAATCTCAAAACTGGGTTATTAAATGTACGTTTTTGTCTCATGAAACTCATTAAATTATTAATATTCTTTTCAGGTTCTGCACTATTTAAAAAATGCACGGGTAAAGACAGCAGCTGGCAATGAAGTCTTTTTTGACAGAAATGGAGATGCTCCACCGCTTCTTGATTTATCACACTGGCAGATGACCTCGAAGAACACAAGCCGGATTCTGAAAGTGGGCAGCTATGATGCAAGCGCACCAAAGGGCCAGAAACTTAACATCAACAACAGTGTCATAGAGTGGGGGGATAAGTCTCGGAAGGTGAGACAGCTTTCTAAATACTTCATATTATTATTGTGAACCTTATATTTAGAGAGAAATTCACTTGTGTTGTCTGCACGTGCTTCTGAGGAAAAGTAATTTCTTGATAGCCTCAGAAATGCCCTGGTTACTCAAGTTTTTACTAAGCCCATCTTGATCCCTCACAACTCGTTATCTTTGAGCATATCTCCAATCTTCGTGTTACAGATAGGATTGTGGAGGGGGTGAACTCTGTTGTGATTCATATCTCTGCATAACGTAAGACCCTCATTTTGAGTCAACTGGAGCTTTATCCCAGGGTTGATACTGCTGAGGCCAATTCTGAGTGGAATGGTGTTCTAGTATATACAATTACTAGTCAATGTAATAACCAGGCAGGTTTTACTTGGTGGATTTCTACATCTGGCTATATCACCCATGAGGTTGGCATTATTTTATACCTGCTCAGAGCTGGAGACAATGTTTGTGCTAAAGTTCCAGGAGTTGTGAATTGTCATTTAGTAAAGGATCCAGTGTTCCCAGGTCTGCATGTTTTCTCCATAATGTGGATTTTAACTCATAATACTTAGATTGAGAGGTGGAAAACACAGCCAGAAGTCATCAATTCTGTTACGGTGTCTTCTATCTGAATCCCGACAACTCCAAATGGAGCCTAACTCAGTGCTAAGCACTCAACAGCACTTGGTCAGATTAGTTTTGACAAAAACTGTCCCTATCATCCAATTCTATATCTAGAGGCAGTCAACTCTATACTGCAACCATTCTCAGAGGATGGACATCAAATGACTGTACATGGATTCTTTATTAAAGTAAATGGTCACCTGCATGTTTAAGTTTTGTTCTGTGATTAACATTAGCCAACTTTGGAGCATATTTACAAGAGAGTGGCGCATCATAGATGATCTGCCACTTTTCTTGCGCCCCAAGACCGACACCTAACAACACCATGTTTGCACCGTATTTACAATATGGCGCACTGTGGCAGTTGTTAGCACAATAGCATCAACAGTTTTGTGGTGCTTTGCTACACTAGCATCAAAAATGTTGACTCTAGTGCAGCAGGCCCATTGAATATAACGGGTGCGTCATTTTAACACCTGTTCTGAGCAGGCGTTAAAAAAGATGTAAAAAATGGTGTAGTGAAAAGTTGCAAATTTCACTGCACCATTTTGTTTGGGCTTCACTGTGCCAGAACACCTCTTTGCATACATTATGTCTGACACAGTGTAGCACCACTTTTCTTGCACCCTTTACCACCCCTCCTACTGCCACCATGTTAGCGCAGTATTTAAAATACAGCTATAAGGTCCCTTGGCATCCATCTCCAATGATTAAGGTTGCACTCTGTATTAGAAAAGCAATTCCTTATGGATGTGAAGAGGGAAATCAGCATCTGGGAAATTGAATATTTGCAATTAGAATAAAAGTCAACATGATTTTGGATTTTGGGGGGCCAGATTTACTGTGAAAAGGATACAGTGGAAAGAATGTTGAATTAAACTCATAACATCTCGTGTTTTGAGGGTGCTACCTAAGAAAATATGATTTTTGTCCTGATGATGGCTCTTCAATGATTAGTTCCCTTTGTGGGGTCGAAACATCGACATAACTCATTGTGGGTTAATGTGTGACTTCAGGACACCTGGACTAAAGGGCTCTTTATGAAGATCACTAAATTTTTTACCACAGTTTTGTGTATATTGTATATAACGCCTGGCACCATTTTGTCACGCTCATCACGTTCACTGCACTGTTATTTTAGGAGCACCTCAATAGATTGATTCATGATTTTATTGATGAAGAAATGTTGTTTGAATAAAGGAAATATATATTAGATCAACCTTGTTTGCTTACAAGGATTATAAATTCTTGCTGTAGGAAGTCAATGGCTACACTTCCCTCTGAGGGCCTTATCACTTTTTGCTATATTTACATACCTGGGTCCTGGGGTCACTGGGTTTGCCTCATATCTCTTAAACAGTATTTAAAATATGGTTGCTCCATGGTGCAGGGTAGGGGGCAATAGTGTCATTTTTATGACGACATTGTTTTACTCTGCAGTAGTAGCACCAACATTTTGGTGGTATTCCTGCAGAGTACATAGGGGCCCATTGTAAACAATGGTGTGCCCCCTGTTAATGCCTGCTCTGAGCAGACGTTAAAAGTGCTGAAAAAAATGATGCAAGGAAATCTGTTAGATTTCCCTGCGCCATTTTTTCGGGTCCCCCTAACAGGGGCAAGTCCCCTTTGCATACATCATGCCTGGCGCAAGGGTTACAAAGTGGCAATGCAAGCATTGCGCCACTTTGTAAATATGGCATGGGGATTTTGGCCTTGTTGGGCCACATTAGCATAAAAAGAATTGTCCTAATGTGGTCCATGGAGGCGCCAAGGCAGTGGTTCCCAAACTTAATTGACTCGAGGCTCCCATGGCCTATTGGCCTTTAGCCGCGGCTCCCTATTACATAACTTTTTTGGCAGAAGGGTGTGCGTGGGGTGGTAGGATGTAAGCCTAGCCTTGGCAGTCCTTACTTTTAATCCCTAAAGAAAATTGGGATGAAGGTATGGAGAATAGTGAATGCAGTGCAAGGATATGTCTACTCTCTCTTTTCACAATATTTGCATGCTTTCAGACCATGAGGTGACTGCATCGGTTTGCGGTTTCTGCACACTCAGCCTAGAGCTGCACATATCCAGCCAAAATCAGCCAGGAGTACCGGGGTGCAGCAATGCAGTTTGGGAACCTCTACCCTATACAACAGTTCCTACCCTCATTATCTGCAGGGGATATGCTCTAATTTGTCAAAAACCCAGGTGAGAACTTGGTGCACATAATACAAGATGTGATCATGTTTGGGGTCCAAGTATTGGGATCAAATAAAGTAAGGCAGAGATTTTCCCACTCACCAATAACACTACTAGGATGATGCCGCACTTTCTGTTGACTTGGAGGAAAGAGTGAAATATTTGGGTATGGTCATCAAATGAAACAGCTCTTAGAGGCTGTTAAGGACTGATGATTAACAAATTCTCCACAAAAGTAGAGAGATGGAACTGACTACCCCTAGCTCTGACCTTAGCTCTGGCAGGCAGAATCACACTTGCTAAAGTGGTAGTGCTGCTCAGAAGTTTGTATTTTTTCATGCATTCATATGTGAGACTTTGAGCACTGTTGACTAAATTAGCACGGAGAGGGAAAGATCTGTGACTTAGATGAGAGTGGCTTACTCAGCCTCATAAGGCGGGCTTATTTGCTATGACTGATCTCAAACAAAAGCTACTTTCCTGCACAATTGCACCCCTTGAGAGAACTCAAGTTGAGATTGGGACCCTCAGGGCCATATTTACAAGGCCCTGTGGCACAGGGTGGCACAGCAAGCGGCTTGCTGCACCACCCTGCACCACCAAAAAAGGGCAGAAATGCACCATATCTACAAGATATGGTGCATTGCTGTCCTCTCCCCCTGTGCTGATGCAGAAATTGCTGCCATGTACCAGCAGATGCACCCGTGCACCATGGCACAAGGGTGCCTGCGTTTGTGGGCTGATTGTTTTTGTGCAGGAGGCGTTTTCCTCCTTCTATGTGTGCTGCAGAATGCAGCACAGCTAGAAAGAGGAAAAACAGGGAGAAATAAAGATATTTCTCCCCGTTGGGTCACTCTTAAAACCACCCCTGGAGTGGTGTAGGCTTTTGACACATTCCCTGATTTACAAAACCTTGGAAATTTGGAAATGCGTTAAAATCCATGGATGTTGCATGGGAACACTCATGCAACACTTATGGAAATGCCTCCATGATGCAAAGTAAGGCAACGCAGCAACTTGCACTGCGTTGCCTTACTTCATATTTAGAAAGTCATGAAAAGCCATGCAGAATGGCTTTGTGTGGCCTTGTAGATATGGTTCAGCAGCCTGTGCTGCTGAAACGTCACTAAAAGTGACGCAACGGTGGCACAGAAAGCCTGTAAATATGGGCCCAAGTTTTGTGTTAGTGTGTAAGATATCAATTCATTGAAACAGTTAACTGTCCACACTGGGCAATATGACAGTTGCTAATAGGGCAGGAAAAGCAAAGGTGTACTCTCAGAAACACTCATCGCAGACAGTCCTGCTTTTAAACAATCATTGGATCATCACAGATAGTCCTGCTTTGCATCAATCACTGGATACATCAATGAAAGCCTCACTACGCCAGCTACAGCTGCACAAGATGGGACAACTATTCACTAGCGGCTCTTTTATAATCAAGCAGTTTGGTGAAATTGGCACGGTCAATGCACTGGTTATATTTGCAGTCGTCCAAATCAGAGAAATGGTCTTAGACTTCAATTACTTCTGAAATGTAAAAACATTCTGGCATTAGAAACATTTTGCTTGAGTAAGGGAAGTCAGTCTTAAGGTGTTTGCTCATACTGGCATCTAGTGGCTACTATAAGACCTGCAGTTTGTTGAAACGATCTAGCTTCACTGCTGAAGAATAACATTGTGGTTTTGTAGCACACACTGGCCCTCATTACAACCCCAGGCCGGCGGAAAAGAAAATGGAATCACGACCATGGCGGAAACCGCCAACATAGACAGACACTTTAACACTCCGACCGCCACTGGGGTAGAAACAAATACCGCGGCAGTAACCGCCAACAGACAGGCGGAACACAAGGTTCCGCCCACTGTATTACAAGAGGCCTATCCGCCACCTTTTCCGGGGCGGAACCAATGCAATCAAAAGCACGGCGGAAACAGTACTTGAAAGGGAAACCACTCACCTCTCGCCACCCAACGAGGAACCAGAACACCATGGAGCCCGAACTACACGTACTGCCCATGCTGGTCTTCCTCCTGCTCTCTCAGGAGCAGGAAAGATGCTGTCGATGACCATGGTGAGTACTGCACCTACAACACAGGGAATGGGGAAGGGAAAAGAGAGTGACACACACAAGCAACACGCAATACCCCCACCCCCACCCTCACCCACAACACCATACACACAAATACATGCAGCAACATTACATATATGCCCCCCCACCCCCTGGAAGAACACAAGGACAAAATTAAATGATTGTAACGATTGTAATCATGAATAATCAGATAGTGAAAGTTCAAAAATCAGTATATACAAATATGTACAACTACACAAGTCCGGATAGTGTACCAATCATTGTCCGTGGACCAGTGGTCCCAAAATGCATGGGCGAAGCGCACACAAGATACCTTACTCGAAACGGAGAGAACACTGCAGGGGCATCAGATCGAAAATAAACAGGCACCTCAGGGGGAAGGGGAGGCGGGCACCTTAGCCGGATGAACTCACAATGCCACTGCCCCTCGAGGGGGCGCCAAGCCGATTGCTGTATCCTGGGGAGTGCAAAGCCACAGTCTCTCAAGTCTTTCCAGTGAGTGGTTTGCCCACTGCTTTATCCTGGGGAGTGAAAAACCACAGTCTCACAAGTCTTTCCAGTGGGTGGTTTGCCCACTGCTTTATCCTGGGGAGTGCAAAGCCACAGTCTCTCAAGTGGATAACAGTCTCCACTGGCTCTGGAGGGGGATTGGTGTCCAGAGTGCTTCATCCTGCCAAGGACTCAGGTAGTGGATGTGATTCTCCACTGGTTCTGGAGGGGGCCTTGTGCCCAGAGTGCTTCATCCTGCCAAGGACTGAGGTAGTGGATGTGATTCTCCACTGGTTCTGGAGGGGGCTCGGTGCCCAGAGTGCTTCATCCTGCCAAGGACTGAGGTAGTGGATGTGATTCTCCACTGGTTCTGGAGGGGGCCTTGTGCCCAGAGTGCTTCATCCTGCCAAGGACTGAGGTAGTGGATGTGATTCTCCACTGGTTCTGAAGGGGGCTTGGTGCCCAGAATGCTCCACATGCAGTGTGGCTGGTCCCGTTCCCTCACCTGGGTGTGTGTGCCACAAGATTGCCTAGGAACAGGTAGCATGATTCGCCATGGAGGCAGAGATGTACCCCACCCTGCAGCGGCTTCGCCTGCCATCTGCAGGTGCAAACAGTTATGAATGTCATGCCTCATGGAAGCTGGGCAGGGTCCAGGAAGTCTCCTCCAGCCTCGGATGGCTGCCCACTGGTGATGGTAGCCATGTCAGCTGTGGTGCCACTGTGCGAGCATGTCGCGGGGCCGGTGGCGGTACTTGCAGCGGTGCTTGCGGCGGTGTCTGTGGCGGAGGTGCTGGCCGTGGTGCATGTGTCAGCACCTGTTGAGGGACACAGCAGGACGTCTCATGCAGCCTCAGACGGCTGCCCACTGGGAAAGATGCTGGGGACTGTTGCTGAGGCTGCAGACGTGCAGGTGGCGGTGCTGGTGGCCGTGCAGGTGGCCGTGCTGGTGGCAGGGCAGGTGGCCGTGCTGGTGGCAGGGCAGGTTGCGGTGTTAGCCGCCGTACAGGTTGGTGTAGTTGTTGACAGAAGGGGTGACACTAGTCCCTTAGTCGGTGCCACCGTGCCCTGTCCTGACCTACTCTTCTGCTTTGATGGTGCCGCAGGTGTCTTGCCACTGTCCCCTCTTGTTTTGGCAGAGCCCTTGGTGGCTGGTAGGTGCGGCTTCTCCCTCCGCGATGTGGGCACCTTCTTCACCTTGGCAGGTGGCAGAATGTCCTTCACCTCACAAGGTGGCACACTGGCAGCCCTGATGGGTGGCGCACTCAATGACCCCGCAGTTGGTTGCACCACTGTGCCTGGGGATTTGGTGGCTAAGGTGCTGGGCTAGGACCTGGAAAGCCTGGCCCTAGGGGAAGGACGGGGGGGAGGTGAAGGGAAGAGGTCAAAGTTAGTCAGGAAAAGCTTCTTAGACACACTGGGATGGGAAGATGGAGGGGGTTTGGGAGTGGAGTAAGAGGTAGTGATTGTAGGAGGTGTACATCTGCTGAATTTGGGTGAAGATGCATGGGCCGGAGGCTGTTGTGAGGTGGATGGCTATTGGGTGGGTGTTTGCCTGCGTTTGTGTACTTTGGGAGGAGGGCTCACAGACACACTGGGAGAGGACACAGGGGATGTGTGCATGGTAGTGGAGGTGGTGATTGCATGTGAGCGGTGTGTGGTGATGGGCGTGCTGGTGATGGAGGTAGTGGCTGAGGATGTAGTGCATGCAGGTGTGAGTGGAGACGAGACAGGGAGGGAGGAGGAGGACATGGAGGAGGGGGACACAGTGGAGGCAGTGGATGTTGCTGTGTTTGCATGGGTATGGTGCTTGTGTGAGTGCTTGTGGGATGTGTGGTGCTTATGTTTGCCATGTCCACTCTGGTGTGCTTGGGATAGGCTGAGATACAGGGGATTGGGTCTGGGTGGAGGAAGTTGGAGGGGGGAGGCTGGACACATGGATAATGGCTGCCATCAGTGCTGAGGCCAGAGCCTGAAATACTCTGTGTTGGGCTGCCTGCCCAGAATGAATGCCCTCCTCTGAACACCCTGGATGGCATTCAAAATGGTAGATTGCCCAACCGTGAGGGATCTCAGGAGGTCAATAGCTTCCTCACTGAGGGCAGCAGGGCTGACTGGGGCAGGGGCTGAGGTGCCTGGGGCGAAGGAGATGCCTGCCCTCCTGGGGGAGCGGGCACGGGACACATGCTGAGGGGCTGCTGGGAGGGCAGTGCTGGTAGGGTGGGTGGCGGCTGTACCTGTTGATGTGGTGGGCACAGAGGTGCCCGCCACCGCAAGGGAGCTCCCATCAGAGGAGGAGTCGCTGTCGCTGGTGTATGCTCCTGTCCCCATCGTGGAGCTCCCCTTGCCGTCCGTCCCACTGGTGGCTTCAGACTCCGTTGCTTCACCCTCAGGGCCAAGTGGGTTGCAGCTCCCTCCTGCTCCGGTGCCACTGCTCCTCCGCCAGATGATGCTATAGCACGCAAGAACAGTGAGAAAAAACAAAAAGGGGGGAAAGACAGAAGAAACACATGTTCAGTGCATGTAACACCACTACCGTTGGCGGACACAACACACAGGGAGCAGCCCTATGCATTAAGTCATGCACTAGCAGTTCCTAGCAAATTCACATGTTCATGGGGGACGAGGCCTTAGCCCAATTGCTGCACACCTGAAAGTCACAGGAGCCTGACTAGGTGTAGATGGCTATTAACAGTAGTAGGGTTTTGGGTGCCACAGAGCCTGCCTAACAAGGGCCTAGCCTACCAAGTGCTCCCTGGCCTAGAGGAACCCACAGCCCACTTCGGCCACCCAGACACCTCGTAAAGCACGCAGAGTCAGCTGAATGAGAGTGTACTCACCCCCTTGTGACTGCTGTGATTCCCTCAAGCACCCATCCAACTCCGGATAGGCCACCGCCAGGATCCGGTACATCAGGGGAGTCATGGTGCGATGGGCACCCCTTCCACGTTGGGAGGCCATCCCCAGCTGGGCCTCCGCCGTCTTCTTGCTCCAGCGGCGCAGGTCCTCCCATCTTTTATGGCAGTGGGTGCTATGTCTATGGTAGACCCCCAGGGTCTGGATGTCCTTGGCGATGGCACGCCAAATACCCTTCTTCTGGTGGGTGCTGACCTAGAGGAAAAGTGAAGTATAAATGGATGTTTCTAGCCCGTACATTTCATCTCACGCATTGCCAAACACCTCCCACCCTGGCCCAGACATACATGCACACACAATCCCGACATGCTGGCCTGTCCCCCTCCCCACCCTCTTCCATCCACGACACTCCATACACTCAGGTGCCATCCACCATGCTCACAGTGTACTAAACTGTTTGTCTGTAGGACCGTACAGTTGCATGTACTGGGGGAGGACCCCATCCACCAGTTTCTCCAACTCCTCCAAAGTGAAGGCAGGGGCCCTTTCCCCAGACACTGTAGCCATCGTCGCTTCCAGACACAGGTCACAGCAGCACTTGCAGTGTAGGTCCACTCCTGTTGAAGGTCAGGTATCAAGTGAGGGAACAGTAAGAAAATGGCAGGCACGTCCACGGCGGTGTATACTGTCACCTCCGGTGTTCATCGTCATTGGCTCCTGAGACCCATAGGGCCCAATGTTAACCAATGCTGAATTGCGCAGCGGTCTTCGACCGCCCACTGCAACTGTGTACAACGCCAGCGTAGTTACCTCATTTCCCCTTGTCCCACCTTGCAGGTCAGGCAGCCGCCAGTTCAGGAGGCCACATGGGATGGAAAAAAACTGTGTCACACCTATCTAGGCCTGGAATACAGACAGATACTGGCACATTGCGATTTTCCTATGTTTTAGCAAATAACATACTGTGATACCTAAGGGTTGGAGGACCCTCTGCTCGCTTTTCTCCTCCATAGGGCACGTCCGCTGGGGCAAGTGATGAGATTGTGGCATCCTCTGGTGTACAGACCCCTGGTGGACCTGTCGACAGTGGAAGAGAGACACATCATTATCACATACAGACTTGATCGTGCAACAATCCTGGAACTGTGTGCCCAGTTGGAGCCAGACCTGATTTCAGCTATCCACCATCCCACAGGAATCCCCTCTCTAGTGCAGGTTCCGTCTGTACTCCATTTCCTGGCCAGTGGGTCTTTTCAAACAACAGTGGCCATGGCATCAGGGATGTCCCAGCCAATGTTCTCTAACGTGTTGTCCAGAGTGTTGTCTGCCCTGCTGAAACACATGCGCAGCTACATCGTTTTCCCTCAGTTAAGAATGCAGTTAAGATGTTACAGTAAAGAAGCAGCCTTGAAGACGAATCTACCCCTGAAGAGCTCTGGAGACATGATGTGAGGATGTACCCTCGGAAATGAAGCCTATGCAGGGGTACTTTTAGGAGGACACTTACAGTGCAGCAGAGAAAGTCACAATCAACCTCGTGCTGGAGAATGAAAAGAGGTTCAGTGCTGTCAACAAAAAACTGTATCACCGTATGGAAATGCAACCCATATAGGTTACTACGCAATATCTGGTGACACCATCAGCTGAGATGGAAGCTTAATACTCCTTAATATTCCACTGATGACTCTGAACAAGAGCACATCAACCATTGGGGTGATACAGTCAGAATGAAACATGAATAAACCATAAACCTGCTTGTGCTCCAGATAGATACTTATCAGCTACTTCAGTGAAATGCCACAAAATGTGCCTGCATCTGAGCAAGGGAATCCACTCCTCTGCACAGCCAAAACTATGGCCGCAGACTGGACACCCACATGTCAGTATTCTCCCAATTGTTTTGGGCACAGACACTTGCTGTGATACCACTTGAAAGATAGGCCCTAGAGCTTTATCCACAGTGCAATAGCTGTGACATAATGACTGTCCAGGTAGACTCTACTAAAGTCCTGCAAGAATCTAATGTAGAGGTATTGTCTTGCATCTTATTGGTTAGCCTGCAGAGCATACCCAACCATCACTCCTGTTACATACCTTTACTGAAGTTCAGCATGTGTATCCTCCTAATGATTCTACACTTTGAGTTCCACTGGGGAAAGATCAGTAGTACAAGAAAAGAAAGGGAGAGTCTAAATAGTTCTACTGCCTGGAATGTATGGCAATGTGGAGTGTATGCCAATGGAGACTTCAAAAGTTACTGTTTAAGGTATTGGACAGCCAACTTAAGAATGGAGTTGGACCCAAAGAAGGACAGGTTATCAAATATTAACATGCATGGTATAAGACAATGGCAGGAGCAGGTGACTATTTTAAAGCCCCAGTGCCTAATTTCTTAAGCTATAGTATTTTTGGGGACGGCATGCATACACCCCCGTCCCTTAAAGAAGTAACTGGTCTTAGAAAATGTGGCCTTTAGGCTAAAAGACTTGTTGCTGAGGATCCTACCTGGATGGGGAGAGCTCCTTGTCACTTGCAGATCTTGCAAGATTGGAGAATCCCACGCCAGCAAATGCTGACATCATCAAGGGAAGGGCCTCGCTATAAAAGAAGGCCAGGCCAGTGGTTCACGGCTAACCACTGCAGTGCGTTCTAGAGGGAAGTAGAAGAGCAGGAGAAGTCTTTCAAGGTTGGATTGGCAGTGCTGGAGATGGGCTCTAGACTTTTTCTTTCTCGTTTCGTGTATAAGGATCTTGAAAAAGTTTATGATTATTATGGATGAAGGAAGGCTATTTGACTGTGAAAATTGCAAACTTTTGTGAAGACTATAAACTTTAGAGCAATCAAGGTTGAATTAATTTTAGGAGGACAAGGAAAGGCATGAACCCAAGTTAAGATAAAAGTTACATAAATTGTTTGAAGTAATTGTTTAACGGGTTTCTGAGATATGTTTGTTTCGTAGTTGTTCGGACAATAACTCAAGGAAATCATTACTCAAGGAGCAACAACTAGCTAGAGATTTAAGTTTAGGGTTCAATATATGATTTATCTGTGCTAGCGCAGGTGTTTTAATAAAAATTATTAATGAGTATTCATGTATTCTTAGTAATGCATTTGTGTAGAAAATATAATAATGTAGAAAAATAACGCACACATTTGAAAATGTGATTACAATGAGTGGCCGCCAATGTTCACAAAGTGTACTTATTAATAGTCTAATGCTATGAAATGCTGAGCATATGCTTGACTGATATGGTAATATATCATATTAAAGGTTATGCATTATGTATTAGCTTTATTAGTTGTAGGCCTTAACTTAGCGAAGGTCTTGGCCTACTTGCCAGGCCTCATGTGAAGCTATGGGGCATATTTATACTCCGTTTGCGCCGGAATTGCGTCGGTTTTTTTTACGCAATTTTGACGCAAAACTAACTCCATATTTATACTTTTGCGTTAGACGCGTCTAGCGCCAAAGTCCATGGAGTTTGCGTCATTTTTTTGCGTGGACACCTACTTTGCATTAATGAGATGCAAGGTAGGCATTCACGTCTAAAAAATCGACTCCGAGGCATGTGCGTCGGATTTATACTCCCGGGCAAAATTCATGCCCGGGAGTGGGCGGGTCAAAAAAAATGACATACGGCCGCTTTTGTGCCGTTTTTTAGCGCCTGCAAAAGGCAGGCGTTAAGGGACCTGTGGGCTCTGAAGGAGCCCAGAGGTGCCCTCCCTTGCCCCCAGGGACACCCCCTGTCACCCTTGCCCACCCCAGGAGGACACCCAAGGCTGGCGGGACCCATCCCAGGGACATTAAGGTAAGTTCAGGTAAGTGTTTTTTTTTTGTTTTTTGTGGAATACGGGGGCCTGATTTGTGCCCCCCTACATGCCACTATGCCCAATGACCATGCCCAGGGGACAGAAGTCCCCTGGGCATGGCCATTGGGCAAGGGGGCATGACTCCTGTCTTTGCTAAGACAGGAGTCATTTCTATGGGGGTTGGGAGTGAAAAAATAACAACGCAAATCGGGTTGAGGCGAAAAAATTGCCTCAACCTGACTTGCCCCATTTCTTGACGCCCAAGCCCCGTATCCCCCTACGCCGGCGCTGCCTGGTGTACGTCGTTTTTTTCCACGCACACCAGGCAGCGCCGGCGGCTAACGCCGGCTAACGTCATTGATTAAATACGGCTCCCGCATGGTGCTTCAGAATGGCGTTAGCCGGCGCTAATTTTTTTGACGCAAAACTGCATTAGCGCAGTTTTGCGTCAAAAAGTATAAATATGGCCCTGGATTTCTTAACATTTAATAAATGGCTGTCCTAGAGAGTTGTCTTATCCAGGTGACTGATTGACACCTGTTCGGTATAAGTCAATAAGGACGTTCAATGAAGGACCACACGCCAATTATGAATACAATTTAGCTTTACTAGAATTTCAGTTAAATGCAGGCATTTAGCACATCAACAATAGTGGAACAAGAATAGCAATGAAAAGCATCTATTCATATATAAGTACACTACAAAGAGCATCTATGTATACGTATGAGCAACGAGTTCATTGACAGAATAAGAATAGCAATGAAAAATCATCTATTTATATATAAGTACACTACAAAGACCATCTATGTATACATCTGAGCAAAGAGTTCATTGACAGATATAAACTTGGAATAACTGTATACCAAAATGTGATAGACTACGATGTACAGAAAGCAGACTATAAACAAGTTGAAAACTTCAGATAAGCTTTGATTTACTGCACACTAAAATGCATATTTCAATTACTGTAGCAGGCTCACACTACGATGTTCAGTAAGAAAAACTATAAACGAGCTGAATTCTTCAGATTATAAACACAGTGCAAGCATAATAATCAATCATAATAATAGAGCAGAGAAACAAAAGCCTTTCATCCCTGGGTGGAACTTAACTTAGTCCACGAAATGCGGGGAAGCCCTCTACCGCCTGCTTGGACCTCTCTCCCCCTCGAGCATTACGGTCTTGGAACAGCACAACAGGGAGGCAGCTCTGGGTCTGAAGATGACAGTTTCACAATTCCATCTGCGAGCTTCAATTCCCTCACTCACCTTTCAGTGTTCAAGTAACCTGAAGCTTGGATTCTATCCCCTTCCAGTATTTTCTAGCTATGTTATCAGTACATGCCTCTTGGCTGCCTTGCCATTCCCTGGCCATTGTTTTAATTCCATCTTTTACTGTGGTCTCGTTCTCAAGGTTGAGACTGAATCTCCTTCACAGCCTGTTTCTCACACATGCAGCTGCGAATAAGTTTATCTATGGAATGTCAAAAGAAAACAAGCTTGAAAGCGAACATCGTGAATTTCTTCCACATTGCTCTGGCTTCGGCAGGCATCACGCTCATCTACACTGTTCAAGCTAATTAACCCTTCTCGTCACAATGTCTTCCACACCTTTCCCTATACTGATCACTCCACCCCTTAGATGAGCGCGATGCTTGCGAGACAAGAATTATTTATTGTAACACTTCGCTAGCTAGATTGCTACGAATACTTGTTAGCATTATTCTAAGCGCCTGCATTTTAGTATAAAGCTGGTTTGTGCGTACATATAGTCTACATAGTATAATCATTAGCGGGACACAGACAATCAATAACCAGATTAGCGGATGTAACACTATATTTAGCGTCTTCGTAGCTCCTGGTGCCCAACCTAAGAAAATGTCATACCAATGGTGCTTAGTTACTTGCTGGATGCGTGAAGCAGAGTGCATAAGCTGTTGGCGTCTATGGTCATCTGTATGGCGGTATCCTTGGTATATTTAGCTGCCATGTCGAATTTAGCAAATGTGATTTGTGCGTAGCGCCTGATTGCCTCTAGTCTAGGTAGCTTCACAACAAGTGGGATGTTCCATTCTAACTGTGCTTGCATTTGCGTCTGTAATGTGGTTGTGGTGAACTTAGTCGGTCGGTATAGGATGTGAGTACTTATGTCAATAATGCTGGCAATATTGCACATACACATTACCTGCTCTCCGGGGGTTTGTACAAATCCGTCAATAAGTAAGGGATGATTAGTAACGTAACATATACTCTCTGTTCCTATCTGACATAAGTCTGTGCCATTAATAGGATACGGTAACCATTCACATTCTCCTGGTATTGGGTGAAGGCATGGATCTAGCGCCCGTCCAGTGTGGGTACATACCCACCCCTTAGACCATTCTGCACATCTAGTGGGATCTACGGTGTGATTTGTTTGATCAATCCATTTTTTGTCAGTGTGAGGTATCCACCATTCTTCACCTATTATTACAGGGAGAAATATAAAGGGGCACCATATTTCAGGAGGAAGATCACTTCCAGCTATATCAAAATGAGCATAACACATCTCTCCCTCACAATGAAATTGTATGGGCTTTACCCATATTTCCTCATGGAAATGCAATTGTTGTCTCCAATATTCACCTTGAAGCTGTCCCCATTCCGCTTTGAAGTCTACATACTGTTGATTAACAATGCTTTGCCATAGTGTGCACTGAATTCCTTTGGACACTGTTTGTGTGCTTTGAAAGCTTTTTCCAAATTGTTCATAAGTGAAATTATGCCATTGCCAATCACGATACAACCCACGCAGAACCTTCCATACTTCTTGTGAGTACGTGGGCCCCCATTGTGAAATTACTTTTATGGCCTCCCATGTACTATATCCTGTAGAAGATAGCTTATTCCTGATTGCTTCAATATCAAAAGCGTTCAGGGCCCCTACCCCAATTCCAGTGGCCCCGGCTATCATGGATCCTAGATCTCTTCTGATGCGTAACTTCGGCAAGGGCCATAACTGTAGTGTCCATGGTGTGCATAATGGATCATACTTAGAAACATTCCCCTTGGCAATAGTTATCTGTAACACAATATGGTTAATTATGCTTGCATGCAAAGCTTGCTTACATCCTATTCTATATCGAACTATGGAAACGTTGCCTAAATTGCTGACCTTGCGTCTTTCGGCTACATAAAACCTAAAGGCGGGCGGTTTGGAGTATCGAACTCCTTTGGTTCTATTAGTCATTGTAACAACCACCATATGTCCTGGTAAAATATCTTGTTTGTTAGAACAATCATAAGATCTACACGGATATGTCTGTACTGGTGTAAAAGGTACAATGGTAACACAATATTTACATATCATGTTTAGCGTATACTTCAATGCCTGTACTGTTGCGGGCATTCCCTGCAACTCGTTCAGTCCGTTGGCATGTCGGATTTGACGTCTAGTTATCTTCCAGGTTACAGCTTTGGCAGCCATCCACTTGCCTCCAGGTACCTTCACGTTGCAAAGTGAAACATTTCCCTGGTCATCAGTTACATTAGCGGCTTGAGGTGCACAAGTGACATGAAGGTCGGTAATGACATTCTCTGCTATATTCGGTCAGACCAATATACTTTTTGCGGTTATAATCATGACCACAAACAGGAACCACGTCATCGATTCAGATGTCATCATTTACAACCGTGGGGTGAGTCTCACTGCAGGTATAAATACAGGTACATTAGAATTCTTTAAAAGTACAATATACGTACTCCCCACCCCTTGACTCAATATCTCTCCTGCCTCTGGCTTTTTCCCTGGATGATGCACCCATACTCTTCTTCCTGTGCTTTCAAATCCTCCTTCACCTCTCTGAGTGTTATCGGGGTGGGCAGATATTTCTTCAATGTGGGGGGTATACGCTTGTTCACAAATCAATTGGGCAAGTCTGTCATGTGCTTGATACGATACAGTAGCATCTCCTTGGTTCAGTAATACTACTTTAACCTCTCCTCTAAAATCTGGGTCTATGACTCCCCCTAGCACCGACACTCCCTTGATGGCTAGGCTGGATCGAGGGGCAACTCTACCATATGTTCCAGGTGGTACTCTCACTCCTATTCATAGGGGAACAGTCTTCACCTGTCCTATGGGTATTTCTCCATCCTCTGGAGCAAACAGGTCCAGTCCGATACTGCCAGAAGTAGCCTGTAAAGGTAATCAAGCTTGAGGGTCTGTTTTCCAGACAATCATTGTGTGGGTGATTTCTTTATCATGCCCTGTCATCTGAATGAAAGGAGTCTGCTGCCCAACTGGTCTATTGTACAATTCGAACAATGCTTTGTCTAAATTACTACTCCATCCTTTTAGAGTCTGATGTGCTGATAACGTTTTTAGCTGTTCTTTCAACAATCCGTTATATCTCTCAATCATGCCTGCAGCTTGTGGATAATAACTCAGGTGTAAAATCCACCGAATTCCCTGTTCCTGCGCCCAATCCTGCACTGTTTTCCCTGAAAAGTGTGTGACCCTATCTGTTTGGATTTCATCAGGTACCCCATAATGTTTTATCAGGTAGTTTAGCCCTTACAAAGTGGACTTTTGGTCTGCAGACTTACAGGGCATACCCAGCATAAGGCCAGAGTAGGTGTCCACCATGGTCAATACGTAGCTTTTTCCTCCTTCCTTTGGTAGCAGCCCGATATAGTCCAATTGCCACACTGTAGCAGCTGCGGTTTCTCTTCTGATATGGCCGCTAGGCTTCTTCTGCAGGGGCATTTGTCTTATCTGGTTTCATGTGGGGCACTCTTTTACTGTTTGTTAGACCTGTTCTTTAGTAACTGGAATCTGTCGTTGCTGTGCCCATGCATAAGTGCCATTCTCTCCTAGATTGCCAGATGTTGCATGGGCCCAGTTTGCTAGAGCAGCTTCAGGCTCCTCATTGATGACCACTGTTCGTGTTTTGGCCATCTGATCTGCGGTGTTGTTGAATAGAGATGCAAGTGAGGTGTCCGATGGGCAATGGACATCCACATGTCCCACATAGATTTGACATTTTTGCCCTTTCTCCCACATCTCTTCCCATAGCTGCTCACCTCCCCAAATGGGGGGTGGGCCTTTGATTTTCCATCCATCCTTGAGCCAAGTCGGGGCCCAGCTTACTAGTCCTTGGTAGGTGGCCCAGCTGTCAGTGTACACAAATGTTTTCTCTCCGATGGGGGCCTGTTCGATCACTGCTGCTACCCCCTGCAGTTCTGCAAGCTGGCTTGATCCAATATTTTCTCCTTGCAGCAACAGCGTTTCTGTAGCAGGCTGGAATGCGACTGTTTGCCATTGTCTTTTCCCTTGATGGTACCGGGCGGTACCATCTCTGAACCATGCATTTTGCTGTTCTTCTTCTGTGAGCGGTTAAAAAAGTGGGGCTGATTTAAATGGTGAGGACTCCATCTCAGATGGCTCTGGCGAGGAGACCATTGCCTGTAAGTCCACTGCCCCCAGCATATCTTCTTGTAACTTCGATACTCCTGCTGGCCCCGGTTTTGCCCTCTGCTGCAGATACCATTTCCACTTTACGATGGTAGACTCCTGCGCCCTGCCTACTTTAGTGCCAACCCCTCCTTCTCTTATCCAGCCTAGTAAGAGGACCCGTGTTCTTAAGGTAACCAGCCGGTCACCAGTTCTGCACTCTATTTCTACTAGTGCCCAATATGCTCCTGCTAGTTCTTTTTCTAAAGGGGTATAATTGCTCATGGATGGAGTTAATCTCTTTGACCAAAATTCTTGTGGCACTCTCTTTTTTCCTTGCCTCTGCCATAAACTCCACATCACTACATCATCCTGTACTATCATTTCCAGCTCAAAAGGGTCTCCTTCTGTGATGGGACCTAACGCAAAATAATTCTGTAATGAATCCTTTGCTCCCTCAAAGGCCTCTTGCTGTTCAGGTCCCCATTGGAAAAGGTGCTTTTTTCGTGTAACTTGATATAATGGTCTCAATATTAATCCTAAGTGAGGGATGTGTTGTCTCCAGAATCCCATCAAACCAATAAATCGTTGTGCTTCTGCCTTAGTTGAAGGAATCTTTAGCTGCTGTACCATATCAATAACTTCCTGTGGTATTCTTTTTACTGGTCCTGACCAAATAGCGCCCAGGAATTTCACCTCTTGTGCCGGGCCTTGGACCTTTTTTGGGTTAATAGCCCATTCCCTCTGCTGTATGTATTCAATTAATCTTTCCAGTGTGTCTGAGACTTGCTCTTTAGTGTCCCCAGTGATCATGATGTCATCAATGTAATGTGCAAGTCGGGTGTTTCCATCCGAGAAGTTGGCTAAATCTCTGGCTATTAGCCCATGACACAATGTGGGACTATGCATGTACCCCTGGGGCAACTTCCTGAATGTGAAGTGTCTGTCCTGCCAGCTTATTGCAAATTGGTCTTGACTGGCCTCATCAATATCAATTGAAAAGAAGGCGTTTGCTAGATCAATCACGGCATGCCATTCCCCCACATCTTTACTCAACTGTTCTACCAGTGTGATGATGTCTGGGACGGTGGCTGCCAAGGGTGGAGCCACTTTATTCAGTTGTCGATAGTCGACAGTCATTCGATAGGTATCATCTGGTTTCTTCACGGGCCATATAGGAGAGTTAAATGGGCTCACAGCCGGCCTTAACACACCTGCATCTAGCAACCCCTGTATGGTTTCTGAAATCTCTTTATGACCTCCGGGTATGCGGTACTGTTTAATGCACACCGGCTCCTTTGGAGGAGGCACATGTAATGGACTCCACTTTGCATGCCCAACCAGAACTGTCCTAGATGTTCCCCATTCTGTATCAATAGTTTTGCCTAGTAACAAATCCATGCCAATAATGTATTCTGGTACTTCAGCTATTAAAACTTCTGCCGTGAATGGGGGTCCTTTACCGATTGACAATTTAAGCTTAACAGGTTTGGCCTCTGTCTCTGCGCCCCGGTAACCATTAATTATCACACCCTTCCCTGGCAGCCTCTTAGGGTTTCCATTTATCAAAGTTACTTCCGTACCTGTATCGAGCAGTGCCATAACATGTTGTGTTCCTTTGTGCCAATAAATGATGAGAGGTACATATGGCCGCCTGTCCCCGGGGCTTACCTCTTGCACTGCTTTGACCCCCGGGGTTTGGCCTGACCTTCATAATAAGGGGTCTGGGACTTCCCAGCCATCGCTGGACAAGTCAGGATATAGAGTTGAGACAGGCAATTTCCTATCTTTCCCTGATTTTGTTTTTTCCTTCTCAGACTCTTCCATGGGTGGTGCTGAGGGCTGTTTCTCATTAAATGCCTCTTTCTCTTTCTATCTACGCTGCAATGCTTTCCATTTATTAAGCAGATAAGGGGTAGGCTTTCCATCTATCTCCTCTTTCTTCACCCCAGCATTCAACAAATCTATCCACATTTGTCATCTGGTCACTTTTATTGTAGATTATCCTCCCTTATACTTATTGTCCTGCCCCACTGCTCTTGCTGATTTTTGTCTATCAACCCCTTCTAATTGTGCCATTAATAATACCACATCCCCCACTGGTCTTCCCTGAGCAGGTCCTAGAAGGGCCAACAAGGCACCTTTCATATGCAGAGGGGCATTTCTGATTAACCGTGCCCAGATCCCTGCTGTCACGGGTTTAACATCAGGTCCTAAAAACTGTTGGGAGTACACTGCGTTCTGCATCCCCATTTCTCGCAGTTGTTCATTTGCCTCTGAAATTGTATGCCAAGGACCCCAACTCTCCTCCACATCTATAGCAGTTGGTACAATTGCTTCACTCCTTCCATCAACCAACCCATTAGAGAGAAAGCTTGGTGCCCCTGTGCACCTCGTAACCGTTGCCCTAACGTAGCATGTGTAGTTATTGATCCCATTTTCAAAAGCTCGGTTGGCGACAAATATGTACCATCTGCTCCAGTGTCCCACAATCTCCCCAACCATTTAAACAAGGGCTCTGCTGGCATCTGCCTAAACATACGAGTTATGTCTAACAATTCACTCTGTGTATAATATCTAACCAAACGTGAATTCTGTATTTGCCCACCATTCACTCCCTTTGATTTATTCTGCACGAGTGGGCGAACCTCCATTACACTTCTCCTTTCACCTTCAATTTAACCTACACATCCTTCTCCACTTTCAACTCCACCTAGTTCTGCTACACGTACTTCCACCTCATCCTCCCAATTCCAGTCATCATCATTATCCGAGACTGTTCCATCCCAAGTATAAGGATCCCAGTTTTCTTTGAGCACCAATGCCCTCACTTGCACAGCTGAGGGTATTTTAGGCTTCTGCCTACTCTTCTGTTTTGCTACTCGTACTGCTAATGCAGTGCACCTTGCCTTCATTTGATCACCCCTCGTCACTGCACTTTCTATAGTTTCTTTCATAAGTAACTGCCTTTCCTGCAAGGCTGCAACCTCATCCTGCAGTTTTCTTATCTCTGCATCTTGTGTTAATGTTTTCCTGTATACCGTACGGAGCGTAGACAGGAAAAGCCATCCCACTTGCCCTACTGCTTTCAGCTCCAGCTTCGCCCCTCTTAGCTTCACACTCTCAACTGCATCTTCCACTAAAAGAGGAGTCACTTTGTCATCTAATGCCTCCCATAACACCGGCACTGCCCACCGGTTCAGGAGTCCTGCCACACCAGAGAATGGGTCAGTTGCTAACCACCCGGGAAAGGATCTGGCTTCTGCCCCATGCTGTCTTCCGCTCTCTGCCTCACTTTTCTTACGTCCCCAAAGAGGCATTATTGACTTATGTCGCACTTCTGGTACCAAAATCTCTTATCCAGGTGACTGATTGACACCTGTTCGGTATAAGTCAATAAGGACGCTCAATGAAGGACCACACGCCAATTATGAATACAACTTAGCTTTACTAGAAGTTCAGGTAAATGCAGGCATTTAGCACATCAACAATAGTGGAACAAGAATAGCAATGAAAAGCATCTATTCATTTATAAGTATACTACAAAGGGCATCTATGTACACGTATGAGCAAAGAGTTCATTGACAGAATAAGAATAGCAATGAAAAAGCATCTATTTATATATAAGTACACTACAAAGAGCAGATATAAACTTGGAATAACTGTATACCAAAATGTGATACACTACGATGTTCAGAAAGCAGACTATAAACAAGTTGAAAACTTCAGATAAGCTTTGATTTACTGCACACTAAAATGCATATTTCAATTACTGTAGCAGGCTCACACTACGATGTTCAGCAAGAAAAACTATAAACGAGCTGAATTCTTCAGATTATAAACACAGTGCAAGCATAATAATCAATCATAATAATAGAGCAGAGAAACAAAAGCCTTTCATCCCTGGGTGGAACTTAACTTAGTCCACGAAACGCTGGGAATCCCTCTACCGCCCGCTTGGACCTCTCTCCCCCTCGAGCGTCACGGTCTTGGAACAGCACAACAGGGAGGCAGCTCTGGGTCTGAAGATGACAGTTTCACAATTCCATCTGCGAGCTTCAATTCACTCACCCACCTTTCAGTGTTTAAGTAACCCAAAGCTTGGATTCTATCCCCTTCCAGTATTTTCTAGCTATGTTATCAGTACATGTCTCTTGGCTGCCTTGCCATTCCCTGGCCATTGTTTTCATTCCATCTTTTACTGTGGTCTCGTTCTCAAGGTTGAGACTGAATCTCCTTCACAGCCTGTTTCTCACACATGCAGCTGCGAATAAGTTTATCTACGGAATGTCAAAAGAAAACAAGCTTGAAAGTGAACATCGTGAATTTCTTCCACATTGCTCTGGCTTCGGCAGGCATCACGCTCATCTACACTGTTCAAGCTAATTAACCCTTCGCGTCACAATGTCTTCCGCACCTTTCCCTATACGGATCAAGAGTTAAACTGTGATTTTTTCATTGTATTATGTAAATGTGCTCACAGCTGAGAATCTTTTCTCATGAGAACCGACTGCTAGAAAATGCTGTTCTTGCTAAATCTAACAACATGTATGTAATGTGTGCAAGACTGATTTCTCAGGAGGTAAACAATGGAGGCACTGACTGGAGTAGAAGCTGCAACAATATTGTTAACTGACGAGCTGGATGATGAGGATGTCGCAGGACAACCTATCAACAACATATGAACAAAGTAGTGGTTGAATTCATAGATTTGGAGTTTTAGTTTTATTGGACAAAGTGTGAACATGCGATCCCTTGACCAAAGGGGATTTGGGAAATAGTTTTAGTGAATTTAATTTAAAGGGACTGCACTGAGAAGAAACCTGCATTTGCCAAAAGCCCATTGCCCATTTTCTTGCTGGCCGAAAGGCCAATATTTTTTTGTGCGTCTTGACAAGAGACATGCTTAACTTTATTGATTCAAGACTTTGCTCTTTCTGAACTTTGATTCTGAATCCTTATGCCTTGTTGATCGAGTGATGTCCTTATGACAAAGACTATCTTGTCTTGCCAATACAATTGAGGAGAGGTATAAATCGTACCTATGTGTCTGCTATCCATATTTGCTTTTTCTTTCTAGGGACCAACCACATTGTTTTGATAGAGCCATAGTTAGATGATTTTCCAAATTCGTGTTACTAAATTGTTTTGCATGAAGCCCAACATGCTGATGCGAATCTGATGTTAGTTAAGGATCCTCACTAATGAAAATCTGCTAATAAGCTTGATGAGTTTCTTTGCTGAAACTACTTTTATGCAATCTCATTGTGGAATTGTTCTTGTTATTAATTTGCACTCTAACCTTGGAATGTGTAATAGTCCAAGCTTTGATTAGAATATGTTTTTTCATCACTTTGGACAGCCAGTGTTGTTTCTGTATGTGTATCATTTGATTTTGAGGTTAATCCACATGACTTTAGCACTGTTAATATAGGGAAATAAATATTTTAACTTTTACTAAAAGGTGTGGTTATTCATGGCTGAAAGGTAATGGTGCGTGACAATTACTGCCTTTATTGATTATTAATGTAATTGATTATTGTTGAATATTGATATTGTGTATTGGTTATTGATTACTGATCTGCATGTACTGGAATTATGGTGGGAACATCTTGATTGCGAGTCAAAAGGTTCATCGACCTGTTCGCGTCACCTTGTAAATTTACTTATTAAGGTCAGTCGTGCTAACAGTGATGGTAGCAGAAGTGATGGTTAGTATCCTTAAGAGCCCAGAGATAGTAACAGAGGTAAAGGTTTGTCTCTTGAGGAGCTCACTATAGACGTCCGGTACAGAGAAGATAGCAGAGACTGATGGTTCATCTCCCTAAGAGCTTGTTGTAGGTGTTCCCAGAGATGGTGGTAGCTTGATGATTTGGTCCTTTGAGAGTTCATTATTTCTGAGTTTTGGATTTTATGTTTCAATGATGTTAATTGGAGAGACAATGCTCCCCTAAGTCCAGAAATGACTTTCCTAGAATCTCGGATCTTGCTAATGGTTGTTTGAGAATGTTCTCGGCGTTCTAGTGACAGTGTGAATGAAGTAGGTTGCGCTTGCATAGTTTTGCAAATCGCAGGTGACTTGTGTGGTGTGTGAGGGTGTAGGGAGTTTGTGTACTCCAAATGAAGTTGTAGAAGAATAACTTCAGATGTGTGTGGTGCTTTGTGCTAAAAAATTGTCCACATTGTTGTTGATGTACGGAGTATATAGAAAAGTGAATGAGACACTTTGGCCCTCATTACGATCAATCGCCCGCCAAGATCGGACCGCCGGGCGGTCGCCAATGGGGCCGCACCTCCGCCGCAGCCATTTGGAGATCCCCGCTGGGCCGGCGGGTGGAAACCTAGTTTCCGCCCACCGGCCCAGCTGGGATCTCGGCCGCAACACGGGAGCCGGCTCCAAATGGAGCCGGCTGTGTTGCAGCCGTGCGACGGGTGCAGTTACACCTGTCTAGCTTTTCACTGTCTGCATAGCAGACAGTGAAAAGCTGCATGGGCCCTGTCAGGGGGCCCCTGCACTGCCCATGCCAGTGGCATGGGCACTGCAGGGGCCACCTGACAGGGCCCCGTGACTCCCCGTACCGCCAGCCTTTTCCTGGCGGTAGGGGACTCGTAATCCCAAGCAGCGCTGCCCTGGCGGATTAACACCACCGGAGCAATTGTGGCCGGAAACCGACGGCCCCGGCGGTGTGACCGGGGCGCTTCCGCCGCGTTCATAATGCCATGGGAAGCACCACCAGCCTGTTGGTGGTGCTTCCTCCGAAACAGCCCTGGCGGTCTTGGACCGCCAGGGTTGTAATGAGGGCCTTTGTTTTTTGTTGTAATTTGTCGGTTTAGTAGGTTGATCAGGTGTGGTCGACAAGTCATAGTCTGAGTCCAAGAGAGTGAAAGAAAATTCCGACTGAGATCTGGTGAGTCCTGTGTGCACCAGGACAGATGCACTGATGAGTTGAGAGTAAAATTTGCAGGTCGAATTTTGCTTGCGAATCTGGGAGACTGAGAAAGAAGGAGTAGCTGTAAGTGCGGGAAAAGCCATCAGTGAAAAATTAGTAAAGTTTTCCAAGTGATTATGTTATCTTTCCAGTAGTAAACCAGCATATTTGGTTTAGTTTTTTTAATAGTGCTCGCAATTTTTGTATTAGTTTTGTGTGAATCGAAGTTTGGGAGGACAAGCCGGAAGACTTTGTCATCCGCAGTACATGCAAGTGTATTGTCATTGGAGCCACAATGGGATAGGTTGGTTAGTGAGAAGGGTCGTGCACGGATTGGCAGACGTCCGTGAGAGGCAATTGGTTGAGAAAATAGGTGAAGGGAATACTGGGATTAAAAGTCACTTCCTGATTTGATTTTGAAAAACAAGAAGGTCCAAAAGATGACATTTTTCAAAGCTTTAAAGGGTGCTTTAAAGAGAGATATGTATATTACAACGAGTATAGGCGAGGCTACACTGCCAGAAGGCACACCAGCTTACATTGTAATGGAAGAGAAGGGTGTTGTGCCATGTCGTTGGCTAAAGCAATGGTGCAAAGTGACAGAAAAGGATGGGAACCAAAGGTTCAGAGAATTTACCCTAATGTGCCCATTATGGAAATGACTTTGAACCTAATGGTGCTTACAGAACAGGTTTTCTCGAGATCGGTGTTTGTTCAGACTGAACCAACTCCACTTTTACTGCCCCAAGTGCAGCCACTGGTAATCCCAAGATTCACTCCAGTAACAGGGACACAGTAATATATGAAATATTACCATAAGGTGATTGAATTTTTGAAAACAAGAATTTTGCCCAAGAATATTGATTGGCAGAGCATTGACAGGACAGCTCAGGAAGCAATACGTCAATACGTGCGTGTTATGAGAGAGCGTTGCAGGCGTTCAAGCATTGCAGTGGGATAGAGACCATTGAGGCGAATGACATAATTAATTTTGTGTTCGGATTTGTGGAAGGGTTGAGACCTGAAATTAGCCAGATGATTAAGAGTTATTTGATTTGTCTGCAAGCAAAGCCGATTGATGAGGTGTTGCAGTATGCAAAGTACTGCAGTGATGAGATTGAGTTGAAGCAAAGAAAGCTGAAAGAGAAGGCGACGGCGATGCAGATTAAAGCCGTTCAAACGGGAATCCAAGGGAATTTTCCACACCAGTTATTGCAGCAGCAGCAGGGAAATATGATGTTTCAGCCCAAGATGAGAGGTGGAGGTCGTGGAGGTAATGTGAACCGTGGTCCAGACTTTGGTAAGGTATAATTTCAGAATGATATGCAGGGTATGAAGAAATTATTGCCATGTCATGTTTGCCGAGCCGTTGGACATTGAAAACGGAAGTGTCTGATGATGGGTGCAGGAAGGTGTTGTTCAGCAAAATAATGACATCAACTCGTTCCAGAACATGAGAGGGCCGAGAGTGCGAGGTCCTAATCCAAATTTTCAGAATAATTTGAATCAAGTACAGAATTTTCAACCCGTGCAGCAGGTGCAAATGCCACGCGTACAAATGACACAGTTGCAGCCAATGCAACAGCAGGTTCCCATGGTACCTAGACAACAAATTCAAATACCTCAAGCCCCAATGGAACAGCAACAGAAGATGCTTTCACAACAGGTCACGGGTCAGAGGCTTAACCAAAGTAATAACACAGTGCACCAATTCTTGTTACAAAGTGAATGGGATAAATGTTGAGTGGATGGGCGAAACTTCAGATGAGGAGCCATGTGTGTTTACAACTTGCTTAAAATAGATCAGAGAGGTCCCTATGTGAAGTGAAAGGTTATGGGTCACAGAGTTTTATTCTTGGTTGACACGGGAGCTACACATTCTACAGTGAGAAGTACAGAATTTCCAAACTTGCCCCTTTCAGGTAAAACAGTTCAGATTGTAGGTGTAGCGAATCAGTATTTGACCAACCCCATTTCAGTACCAGTTCAGGTTTAAATTGGTAACTTTCAGGGATTGCAAAAATTCCAAGTCTGCGATTCAAGTTCGGTATCCCTACTGGGAACAGACTTGTTGGGTGAAACAAGATGCTCGATTACTTGTTCAAATGATGGAATTGAGATTCAGATGAAGATGAACAAGCCCCAGAGTTAAAAGGTGGAACTACAAATGAGGAGTATCCTCTGATTGAATTTTTCCCCATGTCCACAGTGAAGGAGCTTCATCCCGTTTTGCAGGGAACGGTTAAGAAGAAGGTGTGGCATTTGAAAGGAAAAGAAGTAGGTCTGATAAATTGAGTTGAGCCAGTTGAAGTTACTGTAAAGTCGAATGCAGTTTTTCCTCAGCTTCCACAGTACCACATGCCGCAAGATGTCCTTATGAAGGTAACCCAGATAATTGCCGACTTTGTAAAGCAAGGGGTTTTGAAGGAAGTATTGAGCAGCCCATGTCATTCACCGATAATGGGTTTGCAAAAGCCCTGTGGGAAAGTTTGAATTGTCCAGGATTTGAGAAAAATAAATGAGATTGTAGTCAAATGTTGCCCTGTGGTGCCAAATCCAACTGTGATAATGTTTCAGATTCCATGTGATACTGAGTAGTTCACTGTCATTGATTTGTCACAAGCCTTCTTTTCTGTGCCTCTTCATGAGGATAGCCAATTTCTCTTTTATTTCGAATTTTTGGATTGAGTTTATCGTTGGTGCAGGATTCCTCAAGGGTTTTCAGAGTCACCTTCCATATTCAATCAGATCTTGAAAAAGGATTTGGAGTTGTTGGAATTGGTTCGCCAAACGACCTTGGTGCAGTACACTGACAACTAGCTGATTGCGTCTAAAACAAAAGATGAGTGCAAATATGATTACCTTACTGAACCATTTAGGAAAGAATGGTCATAAAGACCCTCATTATGAACACGGCGGTCAAAACTGCGCCGCCGGCGATGGCGGTAAAAACCATCAACAGAGGAGCAGTCCGGACCGCCAAATAATGAACCAACTGAAACATAGGCATCCTGAAAACCACCCACCGCCAGTAGAGGAGTGCCGACAATGACAGTAAAATCCACCGAATATGTGACAGAACAACTAGGTCCTAAACAACTATAGCCTAAACCACTACTGCTAAACAACTAAAAAGTCTCTACAACTAAGTACTGAACAACTACTGTCTAAACAACAATTGTGCCTGAATAACAATTGCCTGAACAACTAATATATATATATATATATATATATATATATATATATATATATATATATATATATATATATATATATATTCTAAACAACTAATAAACCATAAAAAGCTAAAAGAAAACCTTACCTTAAAATTAGTTGTTCAGGCAATTGTTATTCAGGCACAATTGTTGTTTAGACAGTAGTTGTTCAGTACTTAGTTGTAGAGACTTTTTAGTTGTTTAGCAGTAGTGGTTCAGGCAAGTAGTGGTTTAGACCTAGTTGTTCAGGATGTTTCCCACTTTGGGTAGTAGGTATCTGCCTCCCCCTTCTTGCACTTGACAGTTAGGCATTTTATTCCCCTGTACATTTCCTCCGGGATGACGGCTGCAACCATCCCCTCCATCTCGTCCAGGTCCTCTTGTGGTGCTGGACTCCCACCTCCAGTCTGCAGTGCTTCCTTGCTGTTCCTTGCCATTATATCCTTTGTTCTGTGTTTACAGTCATGCCAGCATTTCTTGCACTCCGTGACAGTTCTCCTGACCTCTGCCACACTGATAAACTTGTCCACAGTTTGTTGCCAAATTGCCTCTCTTCTTCCAACTGGAAATTTAGAGGTGATGAATAGTTGATGCTGGTGCTCCGTCACCTCTCTGACCAGGATTTCATGCTCCTCTGCGCTGAAGCAACACTTCTTCTTGTCTCTCCCCCGGGTCTTGTCTGTGTCCTCCTGGCTAGTTCCTGGTTGTGTGGGGTGTCCCTTGGATCTTTTCTAGCTTCTGGGATCCATTTTGGGGCTCCTTAGCACTGTTTGCTGTGTTTGAGTCTCTTTTTGATGCTATTGCTGTAAAAATGGTGCTTTTATCTGTTTTGCTATGTTTTTCCATGTCGCAAACCAGATTAGAGTCACTTTTCCTATGTTAACGTAATTTTGCCTCACGACAAGGTGCAATGGTTAGCATCAGAAAAAATGGTTCTAACCTGTTCTTAGCTCCACTGTGTGTCAAAGTATAAATATGACGCACGGGTGGCGTTAAGAAATGAGGCTAGCCAGAGCTAAAATTCTTTATGTAAAACTGCCAGTTTTCGGTCAAAAAGTATAAATCTGGCCCTAAGTTGCCACTGCTTTTGCGTAAAAAAGGCTAACTTTTCATAAATCAGGCCCACATTGTGCTACTGGTGGCATGCACAGAGGACCATGGCTCAGCCTCTTCAGCCCCCTCCTCCTCTTATCATCAGATGACTGAAGATGCGGAGAGGGTAGACATGTGCATCGGCTGTGTTCATGAAAAAGCAGAAGTCATGTTTGCGTGAAACCTGCTATACTAGATAAAGAGTTGTGTCTGCAGATGAAAGGGGAAGTATGTGGTGGTTCACAGGTGGCAGTGCAGAGCCCTAATACCCCTCTTCACAAACCACCACTGCTACTGTTCTTACATATTGCAAATAAGCTACTTTCTATCTATGCAGTTTCATGCAGCACAGCCATTACTCAAATACTACTTCAAATAGAAAATTAGGTACCTGGGAAAAATTAGGAGGCTTAAGAAAAAAGAACAGGGGTTTCAACATGCTAAGGAAGGTGGAAGATAAACTAGGTAAATGCTCCATAGTGCAATGCAGTCTTCAAGACCATCCAGAAGCCATGGTTAATGGTTATAACCACTGAATATTAACACATGATCAGCGATCATGGTACGGTGAAGGTCAGGTGAAGTGGATAATAATCGAACAGCAGAAGCAAACAGAGGTGAAATAGTGTGTCATAAGGCAGAAGAGCCAATGAGAGGTAAAATGAGAAGGAGAGGGGAAAGAGATCATGAGAGAACCCTAGAGTAGAGTTCAAGTGTGTTAAAGAAGGAGTCCACAATGAGGGCAGATTATGAGTGAGTAGATACACTTGAGCAAGCATAAAATTATCCCAAGAAAAGAATACTCATGGTCTCTTATTAGCTTAGTTGGTGTTAACATAGAATATATTAGACACATGCATCTTTGGCATGGGGATTACATATCTAATAATTCATTGATTTTAAAGTCCTAAACACTTTAACACAGGTTTTGGAGCAATCAAATGAATAGATTTGATTGGCAGCGAACAGTAGGTACTTATCTTGGTAGGAGTGCAGATACTCTGCTGAATGTGGTGCAATAGGAATATGATATTTTAATACTCCTCTTCTGTATTGCAAGCGGCAGACTCACAAACACACCCATGCACAGACATATGCTCACTCATACTTACTCACCCCCTACTCACTCATTGAAACTCACTTTCACACTCCACCACTCTCTCATTCTACACACGCAAACATACTGACACACTAACACACACAATCATTCTCACTATCTCCCACACTCTCTCTTTCTCTCAATCATTTTCACTCATACACATTTACAAAGACACTGTCACACACAAACACACACACACACACACACACACACACACTTCCTCTCACAGTTCCTCAACTTGCTAGGATAGTTTCTGTTCTTCAGATGTAAATTGAAATATCTAGATTTCTTAAAGAAGTGCTAAATGCACTTGCGTTTTTCACACCATTTTTAATCGCAAATTGCCTTTATATCAAAAGAAAATGCAAGGCCACCTTCCATACTAAAATATATTGTTAATGACAGATTTGCATTTTACATATTTATGTGTAACTTTGCATTATTATGCACATTTTCAATGCCCCTGGTTAGAGTGGGTACTCCAGGGAAAATATCCTGTTGAAAATAAGGCTTTGTCACTATGAACTCTTAAGGCCTGAATTATCAAGTGATTGCATTGCCCTTGTATCAGGGAAGGTGACCGAAGGAAATGCAAGCCCTTAAATCAGAATTACTATGTCACACAGCCAGCTTGTGTGGCTCTGTGTGGCTTAGTAAAACTGGAGTAACACAATGAAGCACAAGTTGTTGCCTTGTGTTACTCTGTGTGGAAAGGAGTTCCATCGTGGAGCATGATCATTCCTACGCATGCACCCATATATTTTGCCGCATTCTCAGATTTACTAAGTGTGGTACAGCCGGGAATGTGTCAGAAGGCTACACCTTTCCAGGGGAGGAGTAATAAGAAGAAATATGTTTATTTCTCCTGGTTATTTCCTCTTTAAATGTGCTGCATTCTGCAGTACACTTAGAAAAAAGAAAATACCTCTTAACGTTGGTTTTGTGCAGGAAGGTTTTCCTTCCTGCACAAAAACAGTCCTGCCTGTAACAAAGGCACCCTTGCACCATGCCCCAGAGGTGTCTGCGCTGATGCTTGGTGGCTACAAGTGCACCAACGCCGAAAGAGAGCAGGAATGCACCATATGTTAATATTTATTGGTGCATCATGCTCTCTCCATTTGATGAACTTAGAGTTTGTGTTGTACTGAAGCTTACAATCTGTGCCTTATTAATTTAACACACCGCAATGGATGAGGAAGGGAATGAGTTCAAAATGATGAACTATGGAACTATAGAATGGGAAAGAAATAAAGTTAGCAAACAAAAACATTCAAATAATAATCAAGCATTCACAATTACTTTAGTGCACTTCTCTATGTATGCTGATGTGTCAAAAGAATCTCCCAAGTCTTTAAAAGAGTCTCTATAGTGTTTTAGAATCATCACTTTTATAATTCACAAACTATAATTCCAGAGGCTCCTCAATAACACCTCTCAAATTGTTTTCTAGTGACTGTTGACTTCTAAATTGTATGTGCACAGGTGCCCCAACAGATGTTAGCGCGTCTGACCTTAATAAGTAAACTTACAAGGGAATGCAAATAGGTTGATGAACCTTTTGTGAACCTTTTGACTCGCAATTAAGATGTTCCCACCATGATTCCAGTACGTGCAGATCAATAATCAATAACCATTAAGCTATATCAATAATTAACAGTAATCAATGACATTAATAATCAATAGAGTCAGTAATTGTCACGCACCATGAACTTTCAGCCATGAATAGACACACCTTTTAGTAAAAGATAAAATATTTATTTCCCTATATTAACAATGCTAAGGTCATGTGGATTAACCTCAAAATCAAATGATACACATACAGAAACAACACTGGCTGTCCAAAGCGACGGAAGAACGTAATCTTATCAAAGCTTGAACTATTATAGATTCTAAGGTTACAGTACAACTTAATAACAAGGACAGTTCTGCAATGAGATCACATAAACGTAGATTCATCAAAGAAACTCATCAAGTATTATTTCTTATTAGTAGGTTTTCATTAGTGAGGATCCTTAACTAACATCAGATTAGCATCAGCATGTTGGGCTTCATGCAAAACAATTTAGTAACACAAATTTGGAAAAACATCTGACTATGGCTCTATTAAAACTGTGCGGTTGGTACCTAGAAAGAAAAAGCAAATATGTATAACAGACACATAGGTACGATTTATACCTCTCCTCAATTGGATCGGCAAGACAAGACAGTCTACAACATCAGGACAGCAGTCGATCAACAAGTCATCAGGATTTAGCATCAAAGTTCAGAAAACGCAGTCTTTAAGCAATAAAGTTAAGCATGTCTCTTGTCAAGATGCACAAGAAAATATTGAATTTTCGGCCTGCAAGAAAATGGGCAATGGGCTTATAGCAAATGCTGGTTTCTTCTCAGTGCAGTCCTGTTAAATCAAATTTACTAAAACTATTTCCCAACTCCCTATTGGTCAAGGGATCGCATGTTCACACTTTGTCCAATAACTCTAAAACTCCAAATTTATGAATTCTACTGTTACTCCGTTCACATGTCGTTAATTGGTTGTCCTGCAGTGTCCTCACCATCCGGCTCGCCAGGCAACAATATTATTGCAGCTTCTACTCCAGTCAGTGTCTCCATTGTTCTCCTCCTGAGAAAGTCAGTCTTATACACATTACTTACATGTTGTTACATTTAGCAGGAACAGCATCTTCTAGCAGTTAGTTCTCACGAGAAAATATTCTAAGCTGTGAGCACATTTACACAATAAAATGGAAAACCACATTTTAACTCTCTAGGACAGCCATTTATTAAATGTTAAGAAATATAGATTGACATGAGGCCTGGCAAGTAGGCCAAGACCTTCGCTAAGTTAAGGCCTACAACTAATAAAGCTAAGACATAATGCATAACCTTTAATATGACATATTGCCACATTAGTCCAACATATGCTCAATATTTCATAGTATTAAATTATTAAAAAGTATACTTTGTGAACATTGGCAGCCACTCATCTTAATCACATTTTCAAATGCGTGCATTATTTATCTACATTATTATATTTTCTACACAGATCCATTACTCAGAATACATGAATACTCATTAATACATTTTATAAAAACACCTGCGCTAGCAATCCCTCCTCTGATGACTAAATGTGTCATCACACTAATTACCACCAACAAATTTTTGCATCAGCTAAAATTCTATCAATTCAATCCCTTCATACCTTTGTTCCTTTTTTGAATTTTCCCTGAACAATCTTTCCCTTTTCTTTCATTCAATTTTATTATTTTGCAGAATTTACACAATCCCCATATTCCAGTTAGGCAAATCACAATAATTAATATCCCTTGAAAGATTTTCAATAGTATCCCATTCCAAATGTTGCTGAGCCAATTTTCAACTGAAGCAAAACCTTTGCCAATCTTTTCCAAAGCACCTGGCTCTTTCAATTCTTTCAAATCAGCACTTTCATTAGTCAGTCTAGCAATTAAGCCTCTAATTTCTCTACTATTATTAGGAATGTACGAACAACAATGCCTAGAATCAATCATTCTACAGACTCTGCCATCCTTCGCTAAAAGAATATCTAAAGCAAGACATTTCTGAAGAGTCATAGCTCTTTCAGCAGCTAATTCAGTATCCATCAGGAATATGGCTCCTGAAAAATTTGTCAGCATGTTATCCACAATATTAGACAACTTTCGATTCTTTATCAAATTTAGAATTACTCCTACAGAAGGAATCATTGCTCCAAATATATCGACCACTATACCAGAAGGAGATTCTCTCCTCTGTCTCATATGATGTAATTCAGTCACTTTCGGAAACTTCTTCAAATCATCCATTTGATAAATCTTTGGGAAAACTATCCCCAAATAACACGTCCCATACCATAATAAATTCTGGTAATTGCCGAGTCCTGTCCATTCAACATAAATGTCCATTTACTCTGAAACAAAAACACATGCTTACATTCACTCATTCCCACAAATAAAGTGTCAGTGTGTGATTTAGACCTACATATACAAAGTTTCCCTACGTGCTGCGCATCTAAAGCTAATTTCCCTTGCGTTTTAATTGCACTATAAGCATAATTTTTCCTGTAAATCCTTTTCTCTAAGCCTTTTTCTAACTTCTCCTTTAACACCTTTCTCCCGTCATCTGTGTGATCTAAGAAGCTTTTCTCTAAAGGTGTAAACAAGCATGTCAGATTATTCCTGTGACCATAAACTGTGCCAAAGGTCAATGTAGGTTCAAAGAAATCTCTAACTAATACTATGTCATTATTCTTAGCTATTGCGCTCAAATACCTAATTATAGGGACAAACAAAAACACCATGTCATAATTTGAGTAAATGTACTGGATGTACACCTGGTTATAAAATCTTGTTAGCAGCAGACCACAACTTATACCATATGTTGAAGGCAAACTATGATACGTAGCTCTTTCCTCAACAGATGAAGGAATCTGCAAACACACATAACAATTCCTCACATCCATCATCTCAACATACTCACTCAGGATGCGATAGAAGACATTAGGAGAAAGTTTTCCTTGTGCATTAGTATCCCCATGCAAATACTTCTCATCTAACCTAAACCTCTGTATTGCTGCTAATCAGTAGTTGTCTCAAAAGCAGAAGTAAGGTTGACTTCACTCTTATCAAGAAGTGACATACCCACAATCAACACCACAAACAATATCCCACACATAATTGGCAAACCAATACTCATATATTTACAGTGCCTAGTATTCCTACCCTGCTCGCTAATGTTACTCATGATCTGTAAAGAATCAGAAAGCAGAAGAAAATGTAAAAAACTGCATCAAAAATAAAAAACAAACAACTCTTCTTTCAGCAGTTATTTACAGCTTTCAGTCTTACTTTCAGGATCCCTTGTCGAAATCAGTCAGCAGCTTGTCAGAATCAGGTTTCAAAAGTCAATCAGGTTACCAATGTCTCTTACGGTTACTTTCGACAGTCTCTTTCTCAAACATTGGCGGTCATTCTGACCTTGCCGGGCGGCGGAGGCCGCCCGCCAAAGTCCCGCCGTCAGGTTACCGTTCCGCGGTCGAAAGACCGCGGCGGTAATTCTGACTTTCCCGCTGGGCTGGCGGGCGGTCGCCTTCAGACCGCCCGCCAGCCCAGCGGGAAAGAGGCTTCCACGATGAAGCCGGCTCGGAATCGAGCCGGCGGAGTGGAAGCTGTGCGACGGGTGCAGTTGCACCCATCGCGTATTTCACTGTCTGCGCAGCAGACAGTGAAATACATGTAGGGGCCCTCTTACGGGGGCCCCTGCAATGCCCATGCCAGTGGCATGGGCACTGCAGGGGCCCCCAGGGGCCCCGCGACCCCCCCTACCGCCATCCGGATCCCGGCGGTCGGACCGCCGGGATCTGGATGGCGGAAGGGGGGGTCGGAATCCCCGCGGCGGTGCAGCAAGCTGCGCCGCCGTGGAGGATTCAATGGGGCGGCGGTACACTGGCGGGAGCCCGCCAGTGGTGCCGGTCCGACCGCGGCTTTACCGCCGCGGTCGGAATCCCCATTGGAGCACCGCCGGCCTGTCGGCGGTGCTCCCGCGGTCCTCCGCCCTGGCGGTCTTTGACCGCCAGGGTCAGAATGACCCCCATTGTCTCTCAGATTGTTTCAGCAGTTCAGTTCATCAGCTTTCTTCAAGTGGCAAAATACTGACCCGGAATGTCTCTATCAAAACAAAAAGATAAAAATTCTTGCTGCCATTCGCTTGTAGTTGCATACACCCATTCAGGACCTGCGTATCTTCGACTTGCTATTCTGTTTCTTTTCAACTTTCGATCACCATTCAATTCTCCTTCACTTAGATTTTCTCTCCTTGTTGTATCTCTTTCTTCCTCAATTGTTGTCTCAGCAACCACTTCCTTTCCTTTTCCTTGTGACTCCAGCCACTTATCTCCTTTCAGTGGACCTTTTGTCAGTGTTCTCTTCAGAGTCGAACTTGAAACATCCCCCTTGTTCTGCAGTGTTTTCTCTTGACGGATCTGCAACAGGTTCAGGAGGAGTCAGATCACAGTGTCTTTGATCTACCTCGACTTCTTTCTCCTCTAGGTCTGGCAATTGCTCTGTTTGTCTCTCAAGTTTGTCTGCTTCTGGGAAAGCCCTCCTCTGACCAGGCTCTCCTGCCGCCTCAATTGAGATAGGCTGTATGTCACCTTCCTGGGGGTCTTCTTCATCTGTCACAGGAGTGACTAAACCGCTCTCAACGGGCTCAGATCCGGTCTCAATTCCTCTTTGTTCTCTTTCCGGCCCTGAGACTTGTTTCGCTGATGCTGGTACTCTCAACAACTCTTCTTCCTCAGGATCCAGTGGACAAGCCACTTTCTTCATGTGCTGGCATGGATCCAATTCGTAATTCCAGTGCATTTCACAGCTGTGGTAGTTGTCAGAACTACCTGAAATGGTCCTTTCCAACGAGGTTCCAAACACGTTTTTCTAACGTGTTTCCGGACCACAACCCAGGCTCCGGCTTTCAGGTTGTGCCCTGGGTCATGGATCGGTGGCAGTGTGATAGCTTCCACTTGCTAAGAGAAAGAGCGAACCACATCAGCCAGACCTTTGCAGTGGTCCAACACCATATCATCTGTAATGCTGACAAGTGCATTTAAGGGCACTACTGGCAACCTCATGGCTCGGCCCATAAGGATATCTTGCTGTGACAATCCTGTCTTTCTGTCGGATGTGTTTCTGATTGACATCAAAACTAAAGGCAATACGTCAGGCCATTTCATATTTGTGGACGCACACAGCTCTGCAACTCTTGACTTCAAGGTACCATTCATCTGCTCCACTAGTCCTGATGCTTCAAGGTGGTTACTACCATGCAACTTCTTCTCAATGTTAAATGCTGCAAACAGTAATTTAGTTACTTCATTGTTGAAGTGACTTCCCCAATCTGATTCTAAAGATATCGGAAACCCGAAACGCGGTATCAGTTCCCTAAGTAGTAGTTCCGCTACTGTGAGACTATCATTTCTTGGTGTAGGGTACGCTTCAATCCAGCGACTAAAGATGCAAACAATCACCAACACATATGTCAAATCTCCACACACAGACATCTCAATAAAATCCATCTGCATTCTGCTGAATGGACCTCCTGCTCTTCCAATGTGGCTCAAATTAACCACTGTCCCTTTCTGCACGATCAATTGTTGGCTAATGACACAACAATGGCAAACTGCTTAAGCAACCTGTCTAAACCTTGGGTTGAACAAATCATGTTTGAATAACCGAATCATGGCATCCTTTCCAACATGTGCTTGACCATGAAAATACCTAGCCATTTGAGACAACAGACTATTTGGCAAGACCAATTGACCCTCTTCTGAAACCCACAACTCATCTTGTCTCTGTACATATTTCATTATGCTCCATGAACGTTTTTCCTCCCTGCCAGCATTATTCTGCAATATTTTCAATTCCTTCAAGGTGTCAATTACTTTAAATGCAAACTTTGGACATGTTTTGTCTTCTTCAGGTAATAGTTCCCACTTATCTTTAGATATTATACAGTTCAATGCGCAAAACCTTGCGACTCAATCCGCATATCCATTTCTCAATGACACAAAGTCATGCGACTTCAGATGTACACTGCATTTTACCACGGCTACCTTTTCAGGCATTTAAATATCATGTAACAGTTCTTTAATCCTTTCACCATTTCTCACTAGTGAACCAGAAAAGGTCATGAAACCTCTCTGTGACCACAACTGGGCAAAATCATGGACTATCCCAAATCTATACTGGCTATTCGTAAAGACTGTAACCTTCAGCTGAGCAGAAACATAGCACGCTCTAGTAAGGGCTACCAGTTCTGCTACTTGGACAGAATACACTCCTCAAAGCCAAGAAGCTTCCAAAATACCAGTAATTGTGCACACGCCATATGCTGCTCTCAGTGTCCCTGCATTGCCTCTCAGACAGGAACCATCAACAAAGATAATTTGGTCATTCTCTTCCAATCGGGTATTTCTAAAGTCAGGTCTTGATTTTGTGCACAAGTCAGATGCTTCCAGACAATCATGCTCAACTTCTTCCATATTTTCAATTGCAACATTTTCATTTGAAAGTAATGTTGCTGGATTCAGCACTGTACATCTCTTCAATGACACATTTGGTGACCCTATAATACTCATTTCATATCTTGTCAACCTCGCAACAGTCAAATATTGGGTTTTCGTCCTTGTAAGGTAGAATCTAAATAGAGTGAGGGACCGTTATAGTCAGGGGATGTCCCATCACAATGCCTTCACACTGTGTAAGGATTTGCCCATCCACTGCAACTACGCGCAAACAACCTGGTAAGGTTGCTGCAACTGGGTCCAAAGTAGCTGAAAAATATACTACTGGGAGCTTTACACCTCCCTGGACCTGTGTGAAGACAGACAGAGAACATGCATCATGCTCATGACAAAACAATGTGAAAGGTTTTGTGTAGTCAGGCCTACCCAAAGCTGGAGCTTAGCACAGACTGTCTCTCAATTCAGTGAACGTTTTCATTCCAGACTGGTCTAGCATTGTAGGGTCAGTAACTTCATTATGAGTCAGCTTCTGCAGTGGTCCCGAAATGACTGAAAAATTTGGAATCCATTGGCGACAATAGCCTACCATCCCTAAAAACATCCTGACATCTCTCTGTGTGGTCAGGGGACTTATCTGCAATATGGCTGTAATCCTTTCTGTGGATATCTTTCTTGATCCTTTCTCAATCTGATGACCCAGGTACTTCACAACTTTTTGACAGTATTGTAATTTAAGTAGAGACACTTTGGCATTATGAACACGGCGGTAAACACCGCGGACCGCCGTGGCGGCGATGAACAGAAGACTGCCATTGGCGGTGAATAGAAACCCGCCATATAAATGAACCAAAATCCCGAACCCGCCAAAAATCACCATTCCACCAGTCAATGCCAGGACCCTGTCGGCCAAAATGCTGGACTTCCCACCGCGCCACCACCGAGCACACCCACATCCCGCCCTCCAAATAATGATGCACAAATCACCTTGGCAGTCAGTGGAAGCCGAATGACCATTGGCGGTGCAGATCGCCACGGGCGGCAAGTGAACCCAACAGCAAGAAGTGCACACATTGGATAAGCTAGAAACCCACACACCTGACACACATTCACAATACCATAAAACACTCACAGACACACCCCACAATCCTTTGCAACAAAAGTAGGCCAACGAAGACAGAGATCACCAGAAGCAGGCACCAAATACCAATATACACAAGATTCACACCGACCCACAGAAGAGCACCCTCACCGCAATTCCACCCTGACACTATTCACCACACTCACCATGTCACCCCCCCAAACATCCACATTTCACAGAAAGGGAGCTAAGGACCATAGTTGACGAGATCCTGAAGGTGGAACCACAACTATTCGGGGCTCAGGTGCAGCACACACCCATCGCCAGGAAGATGAGGCTATGGCAGACCATTGTCAACAGGGTCAATGCAGTGGGACACCATCCATACACCAGGGACGACATCCACAAGAGATGGAATGACCTGCGGGGGAAGGTCAGGGCCATGGCATCCAGGCACCACATTGCAGTCCAGAAGACTGGAGGAGGACCACCACCAACACCACCCAAATACATTGACTGGGAGGAAAAGGTACTGGCCATCCTGCACCCTGCGGGACTCACTGGACTCACTGGAGGAATGGACTCGGGTAAGTCGTCTACATTTACCCCATATCCATCACACCTGGAATGCACCCACCCATCCAATACCCACCAGGACCACTACCCCACCCAGGCCACACCTGCAACATCCAGTCCCGCTGCATGCCCACAAACCCACTAACAGGCCCACATCCCTTCCCCTGAGCACAGCCACCTACCCCTGCAAGGATTCACAATGGCACTACACCACCCACAATGAAACTCCACACCCTAAGCAAAATGCAGTGCAAACCTCACAAAGGCACCCTGCATGGCCCCAAAGTGTAACTCCTGCACAAAAGAGCCCAGCCCTGTGCACCCCATCCTATCATGCATTTGTAACAGACATGTCCATTTCCCCCAACAGGCACCACCACCCATGCCATCCTGACAGACAGGACAAGGAGTGGCAATGCCCCCCACGGAGATAGAGGCACCTCACAGGACACTGGGGATGGAACCCTGGACACTGATGAGCAGGCTGGCCCCTCACACAGTCCTGGACTGTCACCATGCAGAAGCCCCACCCAGGATACCACTGACACCCCTACCACCCAGGCAAAAAACGCAGCCCAGGGCAACCATCCCCACACCTGTGTATCCAGGCCACAGACTGGTGGAACACAGGTACAGAGCCCACATTCACCCCCTACCAACAGGCAGGAAGATGATAGCCCCAGTACAAGTGGAACCGCCACAGCTGTGCAGGGGACACAGGCACAGGAGGCTAGGCCCAGTGGGAGGGCCTCAGTGGCCTAGGGGGAGGCCACAGGATGGATGCTGCAGACCAGGACGTGTTTCTGAGGTCCTGGGGGCCTACCAGCATGCCCATGACAGATTGGCCCAGATAGTATCCACCCTGGAGCATAGTCAGAGGATGCAGCAGGAACACCACCAAGAGGCCATGGAGCAGTGGAAACTGCACAATGCCACAATGGCCAGCATAGCAGGAGCTCTGCTGCAGCTGGTACAAACCTAGTCTGAGACCTACACAGGACGGGAGGCCCCCACTACAGCACAGGAATCAGACCAGACAATGGCAGCATCAGCAGCAATAGTCCACAAACTACCCTCAGAGGAAACACAAAGAACAACCATTTCATCCCCTCTAGGTCAACAGCAGGTGCACAAACGGACCCTCAGGCCAAGATATGGGACTGGAACCCCTACCAAAAACAAGGCCACCTCAAATAAGTGACTCTGCAACAATCTGCCCACCAACGATCCCACACAATCAACCACCAAACAGTGCTAACAATCAATAAGAACTCATGTAAGCATCAATGGACCCATCAATACTTACAACAAGGCTACCACCATGTTGGCATTGAGGACAAACATCCATGACCAACTGCCATCACTGTAATTTGCACTATTCAATCCCTGCCCCAAATAAAACACATATCACACCTGTAACACTGCCCCCTGTCATAATGTGTGAGCAAAGTGAAGTATAGATGCAACTGGCTGATAACTACTTGATTTGTAATGCGTACCATGAAAGTACACACTCACCTTACATGTTGTTGTGCCTAAATATTGTCACAAAAAGAACCACTAAATTGTGTTTGGTCCCATGCAGACCTGGACCCAGTTGCAAATAGTAGATTCAAACCGCCCCCCAGATGACAAAGCACACTGACAGTATGTTTCACAAACACCAATGTCAGCCCTTAGTCCCACATAGTTACTGGAAGTAGAGTTGTATCAGTTGGGTTCTGGAATTGACATCTTCCCCTTCCTCATCATCACCAGCACTCTTGTCCCCTCTCTGAGGAAGCTGGTCAGGATATTCCACATCATCCACCTCCAAGAGGGGGATAGAATTTCTCACTGCCACGTTGTGCAGCATGCAGCAGGCCACCACTATTCTACACACCTTTTCAGGCCCATAGGCCAGGGAACCCCCAAAGATATATAGACAATGAAATCTAGCCTTCAGGAGACCTATTGTGCGCTCTATCACCCTCCAAGTACGTCCATGGGCCTCATTGAAATTCCACTCTGCATCTGTCCCAGGATTCCTCACTGGTGTCAGGAGCCAACGCAAGTTGGGCTAGCCAGAATCCCCTAGAAAAAGGTGCAAAACAGAGCAATCATTGTCAAGCCTCTGAGTCAGACAGCCTGGCTGTCTGCTAGGTTGCAGTTAGTGACAGAAACACCTACCTATGATCCACCCTCTGTCCTCTTGTAGTTGTTCCATCTTGTGTGGCACACTACTGTTCCTCAGCACAAAAGAATCATGGACTGAACCGGGGAACATGGCATTCACATGTGAGATGTACTGGTCTGCATTACATACCAATTTGATGTTCATGGAGTGAAAGTTCTTTCTGTTTCTGCACACCGGTTCACTGACTCGGGGGGTATTATAGGTATGTGGGTGCTATTGATGGTACCTATCACATGGGGTATGTTTGCAAATGCATAAAAGTCAGACTTGATGGCAGGGAGGTCAGTACTTTGGGGAAACCTCACATACGACTGCAGGTGTCGTACAAATGCATTTAGAAATCTTGTCAGTATCATGCTGAACATTGGCTATGAAAATCCTGCACCCATGCCCACTGTCACTTGAAATGAGCCTGTGGCCAGGAAATGGAGTGCATAGAGCACCTGCACTTCAGTAGGGATGGCATGCTGATTACGATTTGCCAGAGTCAGTGCAGGATCCACTAATGCACAAAGTTCGAGAATTGTTGCACGGGTGAGTCTGTAATTGATTATGATGTGACGCTCCATCATGGTCCGCAAATCAACAATTGGTCTGTACACCGATGGGCCGTTCCTCGCCACCAGGGTCGGTACCTAGGAGGGATTTCAAACACGTGTGATGAACACACAGACATAGGCACACATTGCCATTCATTGAGCACTGCTAACTTGATTGTAGGGACTCAAAAGTTAAATGTTTTTGACAGAATTTCATCTAGACCATAATGAGTGAACAGGATTTGTCATGTGTGGTATTGTTAATGGTCACATGCATAGATGTGTTAGGTGAATAATAGGGCCTGCATTGTGCAGAAATCATTTTTATGAATGCGTAGTTAAGGCCAAAATGTCTGCCCCCTGTAAACCAGAACTGTCGTGGTGGAAGTGACCTCATACCGCTAGCAGTTCATTGCAACAGCGTGAGGCGGTGTTTACCTCCGTTCGCACAGTCATTGGTTAACATGGATGCCAATGGGGAATCCTGGCATATCATGATTGCCTGTGACGGCGCACATCGCCGTGGTGCGTATGCAAATTTGTCATCCCAAATTCACTTGACTCCCTGATCTCGTGCGAGCAGGTACTCCACTGAGTGTACTTCTGTGTCCTGCCTCTGGCCATGGAAGTGGCTCATGTTGCAGGGGAAACGGCCCCGGCTTTCACCCAGGAGGAATTGGGGAGGCTAGTGGACGGGGTCCTGCCCCTGTATGCCAAGCTCTAAGGACGGCCAGAGTTACAAGTGAGTCAGGGGATTGGGGGCAATGGTTGTGTGTAATGGATGGTGTTGGAAGTACATATGTGTGCACCTCTGATCCTGCATGGGCCATGGTTCATGACATGCTGTGTGCGTATGTCCTGTAAGTCTGATAGTACTGTCCGTCCCGTAGTGGATGTATAGCCAGCTGTACATTTTTCCCAAGTGCCTGACCTCTGTGTTACATTTCTGTGTGCCCCTTTTAGGTCAGCACCCACCAGAAGAGGGCACTTTGGCATGCCATCGCCAAGGACGTGTGGACCGCGGCGGTCTACAACCGGAGGAGCACCCACTGCAGGAAGAGGTGGGAGGACCTGTGGTGCTGGGTTTGAAAAATATGTGAGGCCCAGCTGGGAAAGTCCTCCCAACATGGAAGGGGTGCCCGTCGGGCACTGAACCCCCTCATGCTACGCATCCTGGCAGTGGCGTACCGAGACCTGGATGGGCGCTTGAAGACTGCACAGCAGTCCCAAGGGGGTGAATACACATATCACAATCTTAACCCTTGATGGATGTCTGTGTAGGCATTAGGGTTTATGCTGCTTAGTTGCAGGTACTCAGACTGATGTCCATCTACATGATGGCCCCCATAGGGTGTAGGGGTGTTTGGGTCAGGTCTCCTACACGTCGGGTCCTTAGGTAGCTCAGGGGGGATAGGTGTAGAGCAGGGATCTGGTCACTAGTCAGGGGCACGACTATGGGCATAGTGGAAGGTGCGGCCTGTTGGAGGGTCTTCTGGGTGGGTGTATGTCTGGCCACTATGTTCACTCCTTTCAGCTATTTACACGTGTCTCTCCTGTTTTGTCTCCCCATCTCTGTTCTCTTGTGTTGTTTGTGTATATCAGCATCATCTGGCGAGGGAGCTGAGGCACTGGCAAGTGGGGATGCAGCGGCCCACGGATCCTCAGAGGCAGAGTCATCTGACGCCAAGGGGACCAGTGGGTTGGAGGGCGAGGGGAGTACCAGGGGGGAGGCAACTACCACTGGAGGTAATTACTCTGATACCTCAGTCGATGGGGGCTCCCTGGTGGTGGTGGACCCTAGTGGGCACACCCCTACAGTATCATCTTCTGCCACCCCCCATGCCATCACCGCCCTCCCATTTGCTCCTCACGAGTTGCCTGTGCCTGCTCACCCAGAAGGGTGGGCATCTCCTTCGCCCCAGGCACCTCCTCCTCTGCCCCAGTCAGCCCTGCTGCCCTCACAAAGGAGGCTATTGACCCCCTGAGAACCATCTCTGTAGGGCAGGCAACCATCGTCAAAGCCATTCAGGGGCTAGCATCAGAGATCTAACAGACCAATGTCTATCTGGATGGCATTCACTGTGCCATGTCTGGCCTACAGAGATCTTTTCAGGGTCTGGCCTCCTCTTTGATGGCAGCCAATTTTCCTGCTCATTCTGTCATCCCTCCAACCTCCTCTATCCCTTCCTGCATCCCACTCCCTTCACCCATCCAAAGCACAGAATCTGACACGCAGTCAAGCACCTCAAAACACAAGAAGCACACTTCTAAACACAAGCACCACACCTCCACCACAAGCATTCACACAGCCAACATACACATGTACACACAGCAACATACACTTCCCCTAGTGTGCCCACCTCTTCTGCCTCCCTGTCTGTCCCCTCTACATGCACACCCCCAGGTACTGCACTTTCAGTCACTGTTGCTGAGCCTATTTCTGCACTCACCACAATAGCAGACATCCAGACATGCACCCCAGACACCACACCTACACTCACCACAACTACTATAGTTGACACACGCAGCACACTCACCAGACTTGCAGACACCCACACAGCATACATCCACACTGGCAGCCTGTCTTCTCCCACTGTGTCTACCCTCCCTCCTCCAAAAACACACAAACGCACCAAGACACCCACCCATCACACATCCACCATAGCTCAGCATACTGTCCAGTCACCTGCACCCACAAGGCGCACCCCTACACCACTTACGTCTGCACCCTCTGCCTCCACTCCCACGCTCTCTTCCAGGCCCAACCCAATTGCTCCCAAAAAACTTTTCCTCACCCGTGCTGATCTCTTCCAACCCACTGGCCCACCCCCTCTTGTCCCTAAGCGTGCACACCTCCTTGCCCTTTCCACTCCTTCCACTTCACAGCCCACCCCTGTCCACCCTTCACAATCCCAAGCCCCTTCCCCAGAGAGGAAGGAGCCCCGTGCACAGCCAATTCCATCTGGCTCTCCCCGGTCAAAGCACACACCCCCACCTTCCAAGGCCATACCTTCTCAACCTTCCGAACGCAAGTCCAAGCCCCACCCGTCACAAATCCGCACCCCCACCACCTCCTGCCCCTGTTCCCTGAGGTGCCGGGATGCCCTATTGTTGCCCCATTAGGTGGAGTACCGTAGCACTTTTGGGAGTCAGCTTGGAGCCATTGTAGCCCAAAAACATCTGGCACTATGAACTGGCCTTTGGCCTTATTGTGAATAGTTAGCTCTGTGAGCTGCATTAAAAATGTATGTGTGGCTTGTGTTTTGGGGGCACACTCTTTAACCCTGGATTCTTGTTTCATTGCTTGTGGGTGTGGGTCATTTGTAAGTAAAATGGTCAGGTTGGATTTGCCTTGTGTCGAGTAAGTACCTCTTGCTGTGGGGTGTATGGGTTGTGCTCCTGTGAATGGTTGTGGGAGCGTTGCAGGGTGGGTGGAGTGGGTGGTTATGTAACTGTGCCCTTTCCTCCCTTGCTTCGTAGGTTTCAGTACTTACCGTTGTCGTCTTGGTCAGTGGTCTCCGTCGTGAAGGTATATGGCAAGTAGCAGGGCTGGCATGATCTGCAGCTCTCTATCCATATCTGCGTCGGTGTGTTGTGTGGGCCTCCGGTGAGTGTTTCCTTATATTTGGTTCGTTTCCACCTGGCTTTGCGCAGTGGTGGTTCCCGCCCCGGAACTGACGTCAGTCTAGTGGTTCATTATTTGATGGGCAGGTTGTGCCTTTCCATCGGCCTGTGGGTGGATTTGGGAAACATCCTGAACAACTAGGTCTAAACCACTACTTGCCTGAACCACTACTGCTAAACAACTAAAAAGTCTCTACAACTAAGTTCTGAACAACTACTGTCTAAACACCAATTGTGCCTGAATAACAATTGCCTGAACAACTAATTTTAAGGTAAGGTTTTCTTTTAGTTTGTTATGGTTTATTAGTTGTTTAGAATATATATATATATATATATATATATATATATATTAGTTGTTCAGGCAATTGTTATTCAGGCACAATTGGTGTTTAGACAGTAGTTGTTCAGTACTTAGTTGTAGAAACTTTTCAGTTGTTTAGCAGTAGTGGTTTCGGCTATAGTTGTTTAGGACCTAGTTGTTCTGTCACATATTCATACAAAGTATGTCAGCCCTGAAAATCAGGCAGTGGAAAGGGCAACGGGCATGGCATCGGTGCATGGTCTGTGCAGGGTCATCCAGGGGCACAGCACAACACCAACAACCTTTGCATGGGGGTACACGGCCATGTCAAGGCTGCTGGAAATGCTGAAGCAGTCCAGGAGGGTGGGGTAGAACGTAAAACTTGGCTGCTGTCACAGGACAGCTGGTACTGTCAGAATGTAAACTAAAGGCCAATGCTCAGGCTCAAGCGGCATTTACCATAGACACAACTTGCCACTACTACCTGTGCTGTGTGTGCTGGTCAATTAGGAAAAGGCAGTTAGGTGCCCCTGGCACAAACACACTCAAAATGAGGGATCAGTATGACTATGTGATCAATCCCTATCAATCCCTATCCAATGCAACTCCTGTCAACTGCTCATGTCCATAGACTCAATAAACATCAGGCACTGTCACATACATTATGAAGTACACAGCAGTGATCTCATACCCATGCTGCCCATTCTAAGATCTACCCCTGTGCCTGTGTCACAATAGCTGCAATGCCACCATGCAACATCTCAGGTGTCATAGTGTCAGCATTGAGGGAGTGGACATATGTGTGTAATTAGGCAAACACACCCGCACAGTCATAAGAGGAAATGGAGCTCTGCCAGGCCCATCAGTGCAATGCAATGTAGCACACATACGCAAACATCAACATGAGAGACTACCAATGGTGACACCTGTATTTGTTTCATGGAAATGCAATACATGGTATAGCGCTAGGTCTCAGCACCGTATAGGTGCATGTGAAAATTGATAGACTGCAACAGGGCCACATTGTTATGTGTGGTGCATGTTGCATCAGCACACCAACAATTATTGCAAGTCCTCTCCATGCTAATGGAAACAGAGGGAGGGTTGATTAGGACAAGAAGGTGGCAAGCAAAATTTTGGACAGAACCCACACCTAGAAGATGTGACGCAGACAATTCCCCAAACTGCCCACAATACATGTGACATGCAGGTGGTTCCATAGGGCTGAGAGACTGCAAACATTAATGACAGGAACAATGCATTAGATTACAATGTACCAACTATGGGAAATCAGTGACGTCACATTACAACTACCACAACACAGACCACACATGTAGCAGTCATCCCAGAGAACCCACCCACTACCCCAATAGTACGACCTGCCAGCTCATACACATCTGAGGACTCAGATGACACTCTGACACCTTTGAGAGGACAGTAGTGGGAGTACAGCAGGAGCTGGCCAAGGAGGTGCGGGAGGCGATGCAAACTATGGCAGCCAGCATTGAGGGGATGCACATGTGCATGATGATGTCCGCAGAACTGTCATCAGCCATAAAAGTCACACAATCCCCACTGCAAGGAGTCAAACAGTGTGTGAGGGACCTCACCACTGCTGTGAGGGAGTTGCCAAAACACCTGCCCTCCCAATCTTTCAGCTGCATGCATGACATCAAGCTGGACTCCCTCAGGGCAGACATGGCTGCCTACCACAGGGATGGTGCTGCCATACTCAGTAATCAGCAGCTCCTCCTTGCTGCAGTGATGCCATATCTAGTGCCACAGATGGCAGCTGTTGGGAATTTGGAGTCCACTTCTCCAACCACTGAAGTGTGTGTTGCCCCCTCAAACCCACCACCACCACCATCAAGGGCAGAGGAGAGGACACACACATCAGAGGATGAAGATGTGGAACAGATTATATTCACCTGTAAAAGTACCTGGCAGCACCAGCCCATGCCACATGGGCACTGATTTTCCTTTGTCCTGTGCTTGACAGTATGCCAGTGTTGCTACAGTTGGTGACATGCACTCTTCACCGACACACTACTAACCTCACCACTATGGACTCCAATTGTTTCTCACTACTTAATTGGCAATTCATGTTCCTCTGCACTGAACAACACTTCATCTGTCAGGAATACCCAAGGTGCCTCCTGCATTATCTGTCAGCATACCCAGGGATTAGGATTAAATCATATCTCTGTTCTTAGTTAAACCTTCATGTTTCTAAGTAAACATAGGCCCTCATTACAACCCTGGTGGTAAATGCCACCTACCGCCATGCTGACGTCCACCAACATACCGTGACCACGGCAGTATTCCGCTACGGGTATCATGACAGACACTGAGAATTCTGCCACTATACAGACACCCACACAAGTCCGCCAGCCCAAAGGTCGGTGATAAACTGGTGATAGCGAAATCCACATCATTACTGCAACAGGAATACGCCCACAGTGTCACGACCCATGAATCACCACATCGATCTTTCAAACGCGATAAACCATTGGCGGTACACACCGCCGTGCTCAAAATACACACACATTTACAAAACACCACCACATTAGGTAATTCAAACTACACACATCTGACACACATACACACACAACACCCAAACACTCACACCACTATAAAACACCCCCCGATTACCCACAAACCTTTATAGAAAAAAATGATAGCACACAGAGAGAGACAAGGCAGGAGCACCCACTCAATCAGAGGCACAGAACACCATCACCCATACACCATACACGCACATCACTGCATACACCACAAAACACCACCCCACACATCCTCACACATTTCACGCACACTACATCCATGGCACCCCAAAGACACCCCAGGTTCTCAGAGGAGTAGCTAAGGGTCATGGTGGAGGAAATCATCCGGGTAGAGCCACAGCTTTTCGGATCACAGGTGCAGCAGACGTCGATAGCTAGGAAGATGGAGCTATGGCACAACACCATGGGACAGCACCCCAGAACAAGGGATAACATCAGGAAGAGGTGGAATGACCTACGGGGGAAGACGCGTTCCGTGGTTGCAAGACACCAGGTAGCCATACAGAGGACTGGCGGTGGACCCCCACTTCTTCCCCCACAACTAACAACATGGGAGGAGCAAGTCTTGGCGATCCTGCATCCTGGGGGCCCCGCAGGAGTAGCAGGAGGACTGGACACTGGTAAGTCATGTCTGTACTATTACATCCCCCACCCAACCTGCATGCCATCAAATACCCCCACCCTTACCCTCACTCCCATCACTTCATCACCTAACATATACCCCACCATCACAACCCACACATCCCAATAACAAGCCATGCATGCAACACAAATGCATGGACCCCCATCACAGACCTGCATGGACACCCATCACCACAGCATACCCAGTAAATCACCACTCACACAAGGCCAAGCTGACAGGTTAATCACAATCATAGAGGGAAACACAACCATGCACAATATGGGCCACACAGAGACACTAACATTGCATTTGCATCCCCACAGGACCCATAGTCAACGTCACAAGAAAGGAGGTGCCAGCTACATCCAGTCCCCCCATAGAAGAGGCCCACAGTGATGACAGCAGCTCTGCACGCCTGGATCTCAATGACCAACCTGGCCCAACCGGGACCTCTGGACAGTTGGGTACCCAGGCACAGTTCCAACCCACCACAGAGCCTCCCCCTTCAGGAAACAACACCACAGCACCCACCCAGCGGGCCCATGCCACTGTCCCCAGGACACATCAATCAGCAGTGTGTCCTCCACTACAGGGACCCTAGGCAACCCCACAAACCCAGGACGACCATGGACCTGGGGTCCTGGATGTAGCTGGCACAGAGCACAGGACAACAGGGACGCTGGGAGGATTGCTGTGCGACAGGGGGCGGACAGGCCCAGGGAACCCACTCTCCACGAGGCACTCTCCAACATCCTGGGAGCATACCACCATTCCCAGGAGGCCATGGACCAGACACTGGCCAAGCTGCAGGAGACCCTGCGGCTGCAGGAGGGACAGTACCTGGGGCCCAGGGATGACCTAACAAAAATATACACCATCCTGGTCACCATTGCAGGGGTGCTGGCAGACATGCGCAAGATTATGAGGGAGGCTGGGGCAATGAGTATGACAGTCCGAACGGGTGAATAATTCCCTTTTCTGCTGTCTTCTTCCTGCAGGTCAGCACCCACCAAAAAAAGGGTATTTGGCGTGCCATCCCCAAGGAGGTGCAGACCCTGGGGGTCTTTGACAGGCAGATCACCCACTGCCGCAAGAGGTTGGAGGACCTGCACCGCTGGGCAAAGAAGACGGCGGGGTATCCGTCGCACCATGACTCCCCTGATCCGGAGTTCGATGGGCGCTTGAGGGCATCACAGCAGCCACAAGGGGGGGAGTAAAGAATCTGAAACATGACTTTACACGCGTTAGGAGGAGCCTGGGTGGGGGATGTGGGCTGTGGGTGCCCCTAGGCCACGGAGAACATGACAGGGTAGTTCCCTTGTTAGGCAGGCTCAGTATCACTCCTACCCCAATAGTGTTGGCGGCCATTTACTCCTGGGCAGGGTCCTGTGGGTTTCAGGTGTGCAGCCAATCACATTAGGTATTGAACCCCTTGGGCTGGTGAATGTCTTAGTAAATGGTTGGGCATGGCCCAGTGCATAGGGCTGATCCCTGTGTGTTGTGTATGCCACTGGTAGTGGTGTTGCTGGCATTGACCAAGTGTATCCTCTGTCTCCCCCCCTTTTTGTTTTGTCACCCTGTCCTTGTGTGCATTAGCATCATCTGGCGGAGGAGCAGAGGCACCGGCGACGGAGGGAGCTGCATCCCACATGGCCCATGAGGCCAAATCCACTGAGGGTGAGGGCACCAGTGGGACGGGACGCGAGGGGAGCAGCACGACGGGGACAGGAGGGGAGACCACAGACAGTGATTCCTCCTCAGATGTTAGCTCCCTGGTGGTGGCGGACACCTCTGTGCCAACCCCAACGACAGGTACAGCCACCACCCCCCCTGCCAGCACCGCCCTCCCAGCAGCCCCTCAGCGTGTTTCCCGTGCCAGCTCACCCAGGAAGGTGGGCATCTTCTTCGTCCCAGGCACCTCAGGCCCTGTCCCAGTCAGCCCTGCTGCCCTCAGTGAGGAGGCTATTGACCTCCTGAGATCCCTCTCTGTTGGGCAATCAACCATAATGAATGCCATCCAGGGTGTAGCAGGGCATTTACAACAAACTAATGCATACCTGGAGGGCATGCACTCTGGCATGTTGGCCCAACAGAGAGCATTTCAGGCTCTGGCCTCAGCACTGATGACAGCCGTTGTCCCTGTGTCCAGCCTCCCCCCTCCAACATCCTGTACCCAGACTCAATCCCCTCAACCCCAGCCTATCCCAGGCACACCTTCAGACCAGCATTCACCCCAATCAACACGAAGGTGGCTCAGGCAAACATAAGCACCACACTTCATCTCACAGGCACTCACACAAGCACCATACTCATGCGGACTCACCAACACTCACTGACTCAACTGGGTCCCCCTCCTCTTCATCCACCTCCCTCCCAGTAGCGTCTCCACTTACGCCTGCATGCACTACATCCTCATCCACTATCTCCATCACCAGCACGCCCATCACAACACACCCCTCACTGGCAGTCACCACCCCCACAACCATGCACATGTCCCCTATGTCCTCTTCCAGTGTGTCTGTGACCCCTCCTCCCTAAGTACACAAACGCAAACACCCACCCCCCCAACAGCCATCCACCTCACAACAGCATCCAGCCCGTGCACCTTTACCTAAACTCAGCAGAAAGACAACTCCTACAACCACTCCCTCTCCCTCCACTCACAAACGCTCTCCATCTTCCCACCCCAGTGTGTCTAAAAACCTTTTCCTGGCAAACATTGACCTGTTCCCTACCTCTCCCCCCGTTGTTCCCCTCGGGCAAGAGAGTCCAGAACCTCAGCCACCACCCGACATCCACTGTGGTACCTGCAACTCTCAGGGGCTTCAAGGAGGCACCCATGAGGCCAGCCAGTCTGCCACCGACCCCTGCAAAGGACCATACCATACCGTCACCTGCCAAGGTGAAGAAGGAGACAGCATGCACCAAGGGCAAGGAGCATGACCCACCCAGCAAGGCCTCCTCCAAAACTGCAGCTGCCAGAGCCAAGGTCCCAACAGCAGCTGCCAAGGTGAAGAAGGGGCAGAAAAGCCAAGGAAAGGCACCACAGGTGCTGGAGCCTGCAAGTGGGGCCTGGTGGCCACCATCAGAACCAACAGCCCCACCACCTGCACCACGGACAGTACCGCCAGCATCCCTGCTGCAAGCACTGCCACCTGCACCACCACTGCCATCACTGCTGTCAGCAGCAGCATCCCTGGTGGCCAGCCATCAGAGGCTGCAGGAGAAGGGCTGGTGCCTCCTCCACCAAATCTCGTGCCTCAGACACCCAGGTGAGGGAATGTGAACTGCCACACCCCATGTGCTGCATCACTGAGCACAATGTCCCCTCCAGAACCTGTGTAGAAAGGCATCCACTGACCATATCCTTGCCAGGATGAAGCACACTGGGCACCAAGCCCCCCCCAGAACCTGTGGAGAAAGGCATCCACTCACCCATTCCTTGGCAAGATGAAGCACACTGGGCACCAAGCCCCCTCCAGAACCTGTGAAGACAGGCATCCACTTGAGAGGCTGTGGCCTTGCACTCCCCAGGACCAAGCAGTGGGCAAAGCACCCACTTGAGAGACTGCGGCTTGGCACTCCCCAGGACCAAGCAGTGGGCAAACCACCCACTTGTGAGACTTGAGACACTATGGCTTTGCACTCCCCAGGACCAAGCAGAGGGCAAACCACCCACTTGAGAGACTGTGGCTTTGCACTCCCCAGGACCAAACAGTGGGCAAACCACCCACTTAAGAGACTGTGGCTTTGCACTTCCCAGGACTAAGCAGTGGGCAAGCCACCCACTTGAGAGACTGTGGCTTTGCACTCCCCAGGACCACGCAGTGGGCATGGAGCCCCCTCGAGGAGCAGTGGCGTTATTCCATCTTCCGGCTGAGGCGCACCCCCTTTCCCATCCCCCGGAGGTGCCTGTGTGTTTTCAAACTGATGCCCCTGCAGTGTTCTCTCAGTATTGAGGCAGGAGTCAAGTGAGACCTTGGCCCATGATTTTGCCCCAGTGGGCCACAGACATTTGCAAAGGACAATGTACAACCTTATGTACATATTGTATATTTTTGTGAATACTGTTTTTTGAATCGTTACGTATATTTTACTATGTCTAAAATATAACTGTTTAACTCAATTCCTTTTGTCTTTGCGTTATTCCAGGGGGTTACGGGGTGTAAATGTAATGTTGATGCATGTGTTTGTGTGTATGGTGTTGTGGGTGAGGGTGAGGGTGGAGGTGGGGGTGTTGCGTGTTGCATGTGTGTGTCACTCTCTTTTTCCTCCCCCCTCCCCTGTGTGCTAGTTGCAGTGCTCACCGTGGTGGTCGCCGCCACCTTTGATATTCCTGGTGTATGAGGAGGTACACTAGCATGGGGAGGACCTGTAACTCAGGCTCCATGGTGTACTGGTTCTCCGTTGAGTGTCGAGAGGTGAGTGGTTTCCCTTCCAAACACTGTTCCCGCCATGTTTTTGATGACGTTGGTACTGCCCCGGGAAAGGTGGTGGATTGGGGGGTTGTAATGGGGTGGGCGGTAGGTTGTCTTCTGCCTGTCTGTTGGCGGTGACCGCTGCGGTGTTGATCCCTACCGCCGTGGAGGTCGGAGTGTTAAAGTGGCTGTCTATGATGGAGGTCTCCGCCGTGGTCGTGATCCCATTTTTTTAACGCTGGCCTGTTGGCGGTATTAACGTCGCTTTAACCCCTTCGCTGCCAGGCCTTTTCCCCCTCCTGTGCCGAGCCTTTTTTTGGCTATTTGGAGCAGTTCGCGCTTAGGCCCTCATAACTTTTTGTTCACATAAACTACCCACGCCAAATTTGCGTCCTTTTTTTCCAACATCCTAGGAATTCTAGAGGTACCCAGACTTTGTGGGTTCCCCAGAAGGAGGCCAAGAAATTAGCCAAAATACAGTGTACATTTCGTTTTTTTAAAAAAAATGGGAAAAAGGGGCTGCAGAAAAAGGCTTGTGTTTTTTTCACTGAAAAGGGCATCAACAAAGGGTTTACGGTGCTAAAATCACCAGCTTCCCAGCTTTCAGGAACAGGCAGACTTGAATCAGAAAACCCAATTTTTCAACAAAATTTTTGCATTTTACTGGGACATACCCCATTTTTACGATTTTTTGTGCTTTCAGCCTCCTTCCAGTCAGTGACAGAAATGGGCATGAAACCAACACTGGATCCCAGAAACCGCAACATTTCTGAAAATTAGACAAAATTCTGAATTCAGCAAGGGGTAATTTTTGTAGATCCTACAAGGGTTTCTTACAGAAAATAACAACTAAAAAAGAAAAATATTGAAATTGAGGTGAAAAAAACATCAATTTTTCTCTATGTTTTACTCTGTAACTTTTTCCTGCAATGTCAGATTATGCAAAAGCAATATACCGTTACGTCTCCTGGACTCTTCTGGTTGCGGGGATATATAGGGCTTGTAGGTTCATCAAGAACTCTAGGTACCCAGAGCCAATAAATGACCTGCACCCTGCAGTGGGTTTTCATTCTATGCCGGATATACAGCAATTCATTTGCTGAAATATAAAGAGTAAAAAATAGCTATCAAGAAAACCTTTGTATTTCCAAAATGGGCACAAGATAAGGTGTTGGGAAGCAGTGGTTATTTGCACATCTCTGAATTCCGGGGTGCCCATACTAGCATGTGAATTACAGGGCATTTCTCAAATAGACGTCTTTTTTACATGTTGTCTTACATTTGGAAGGGAAAAATGTAGAGAAAGACAAGGGGCAATAACACTTGTTTAGCTATTCTATGTTCCCCCAAGTCTCCCGATAAAAATGATACCTCACTTGTGTGGGTAGGCCTAGCGCCCGCGACAGGATATGCCCCAAAACACAACAATGACACATCACAGAAAACAGAGCTGTTTTTAGCAAAGTGCCTACCTGTAGATTTTGGCCTCTAGCTCAGCCGGCATGTAGGGAAACCTACCAAACCTGTGCATTTTTTAAAACTAGAGACCTAGGGAAATCCAAGATGGGGTGACTTGTGGGGCTCGGACCAGGTTCTGTTACCCAGAATCCTTTGCAAACCTCAAATTTTGGCTAAAAAAACACATTTTCCTCACATTTCGGTGACAGAAAGTTCTGGAATCTGAGAGGAGCCACAAATTTCCTTCCACCCAGCGCTGCACCAAGTCTCCCGATAAAAATGGTACCTCACTTGTGTGGGTAGGCCTAGCGCCCGCAACAGGATGTGCCCCAAAACACAACGTGGACACATCACAGAAAACAGAGCTGTTTTTAGCAAAGTGCCTACCTGTAGATTTTGGCCTCTAGCTCAGCCGGCACCTAGGGAAACCTACCAAACCTGTGCATTTCCGAAAACTAGAGACCAAGGGGAATCCAAGATGGGGTGACTTGTGTGGCTCGGACCAGGTTCTGTTACCCAGAATCCTTTGCAAACCTCAAAATTTGGCTAAAAAAACAAATATTCCTCACATTTCTGTGGCAGAAAGTTCTGGAATCTGAGAGGAGCCACAAATTTCCTTCCACCCAGCGTTCCCCCAAGTCTCCCGATAACAATGATACCTCACTTGTGTGGGTAGGCCTAGCGGCCGCGATAGGAGTCGCCCCAAAATGCAACGTGGACACATCCCATTTTTTTAAAGAAAACAGAGCTGTTTTTTGCAAAGTGCCTACCTGTAGATTTTGGCCTCTAGCTCAGCCAGCACCTAGGGAAACCTACCAAACCTGTGCAGTTCTGAAAATTAGAGACCTAGGGGTATCCAAGATGGGGTGACTTGTGTGGCTCGGACCAGGTTCTGTTACCCAGAATCCTTTGCAAACCTCAAAATTTGGCTAAAAAAACACATGTTCCTCACATTTCTTTGTCAAAAAGTTCTGGAATCTGAGAGGAGCCACAAATTTCCTTCCACCCAGCGTTCCCCCAAGTCTCCCGATAAAAATGATACCTCACTTGTGTGGGTAGGCCTAGTGCCCGCGACAGGAAACGTCCCAAAGCGCAACGTGGACACATCCAAATTTTTGAAAGAAAACAGAGGTGTTTTTTGTAAAGTGCCTACCTGTAGATTTTGGCCTCTAGCTCAGCCGGCACCTAGGGAAACCTACCAAACCTGTGCATTTCTGAAAACTAGAGACCTAGGGGAATCCAAGATGGGGTGACTTGTGTGGCTCGGACCAGGTTCTGTTACCCAGAATCCTTTGCAAACCTCAAAATTTGGCTAAAAAAACACATGTTCCTCACATTTCTGTGGCAGAAAGTTCTGGAATCTGAGAGGAGCCACCAATTTCCTTCCACCCAGCGTTCCCCCAAGTCTCCCAATAAAAATGATGCCTCACTTGTGTGGGTAGGCCTAGCGCCCGCGCCAGGAAACGCCCCAAAGCGCAACGTGGACACATCCAAATTTTTGAAAGAAAACAGAGGTGTTTTTGCAAAGTGCCTACCTGTAGATTTTGGCCTCTAGCTCAGCCGGCACCTACGGAAACCTACCAAACCTGTGCCTTTCTGAAAACTAGAGACCTAGGGGAATCCAAGATGGGGTGACTTGTGTGGCTCGGACCAGGTTCTGTTACCCAGAATCCTTTGCAAACCTCAAAATTTGGCTAAAAAACACATGTTCCTCACATTTCTGTGGCAGAAAGTTCTGGAATCTGAGAGGAGCCACAAATTTCCTTCAACCTAGCGTTCCCCCAAGTCTCCCGATAAAAATGATACTTCACTTGTGTGGGTAGGCCTAGCGCCAGCGACAGGAAACGCCCCGAAACGCAACGTGGACACATCCAAATTTTTAAAAGAAAACAGAGGTGTTTTTTGCAAAGTGCCTACCTGTAGATTTTGACCTCTAGCTCAGCAGGCACCTAGGGAAACCTACCAAACCTGTGCATTTCTGAAAACTAGAGACCTAGGGGAATCCAAGATGGGGTGACTTGTGTGGCTCGGACCAGGTTCTGTTACCCAGAATCCTTTGCAAACCTCAAAATTTGGCTAAAAAAACACATGTTCCTCACATTTCTGTGCAGAAAGTTCTGGAATCTGAGAGGAGACACAAATTTCCTTCCACCCAGCGTTCCCCCAAGTCTCCCGATAAAAATGATACCTCACTTGTGTGGGTAGGCCTAGCGCCTGCGACAGGAAACGCCCCAAAGCGCAATGTGGACACATCCAAATTTTAGAAAGAAAACAGAGGTGTTTTTTGCAAAGTGCTTACCTGTAGATTTTGGCCTCTAGCTCAGCCGGCACCTAGGCTTAGCGCTCGCGACAGGAAATGGCCCAAAACACAACGTGGACACATCACATTTTTTCATTGAAAACAGTGCCTACCGGTGGATTTTGGCCTCTAGCTCAGCCGGCACCTGGGGAAACCTAGCAAACCAGCGCATTTTTGAAAACTAGAGACCTAGGGGAATCCAATTTGGGGTGACTTGTGGGGCTCTGACCAGGTTCTGTTACCCAGAATCCTTTGCAAACATCAAAATTTGGCCAAAAAACACTTTTTCCTCTCATTTCGGTGACAGAAAGTTCTGGAATCTGAGAGGAGCCACAAATTTCCTTCCACCCAGCGTTCCCCTAAGTCTCTCGATAAAAATGGTACCTCACTTGTGTGGGTATGCCTAGCGCCCACGAAAGGAAATGGCCCAAAACACAACGTGGACACAACATATTTTTTCACAGAAAATAGAGGTGTTTTTTGCTAAGTGCCTACCTGTGGATTTTGGCCTCTAGCTCAGCCGGCCCCGGGGGGGGGCAGAAATGCCCTAAAATAAATTTGCATCCCCACCCCCCCACCAGGAGCGACCCTTGCCTACGGGGTCCCTCCCCCTGCGTGACATTGGCGCCAAAAAACAAATCCCCGGTGCCTAGTGGTTTCTGCCCCCTTGGGGGCAGATTGACCTAAAATCGACCAATCTGCCCCCAAGGGGGGCAGAAATGGTCTTAATACAATTTGCCCCCCAGGGGAGCGACCCTTGCCTGATGGGTTGTTCCCCATCTCTAAAAAAACAAACAAACAAAAAGAAAACCACAAAAAAAAAATTGCCCTGGCGCCTAGAGGTTTCTGCCCCCCCTGGGGGCAGATCGACCTAATAATAGGCTTGGGGGGGCAGAAATGGCCTAAAATAAATTTGCCCCCCCAACCCGCACCCCCACCCCCGGGAGCTACCCTTGCCTACGGGGTCGCTCCCCCTGCCTGACATTGGCGCCAAAAAACAAATCCCCGGTGCCTAGTGGTATCTGCCCCCTTGGGGGCAGATTGACCTAAAATCGACCAATCTGCCGCTCTAAAAAACAAACAAGCAAAAAAAAAACACCCCAAAAAAATTTGCCCTGGCGCCTAGAGGTTTCTGCCCCCCCGGTGGCAGATCGGCCTAATATTAGGCCGATCTGCCCCCAAGGGGGGCAGAAATGGCCTAAAAAAAATTTGCCTCCCCAACCCCCACCCCCCCCCCCGGGGAGCAACCCTTGCCTACGGGGTCGCTCCCCCTGCGTGACATTGGTGCCAAAAAACAAATCCCCGGTGCCTAGTGGTTTCTGCCCCCTTGGGGGCAGATTGACCTAAAATCGACCAATCTGCCCCCAAGGGGGGCAGAAATGGTCTAAGTACAATTTGCCCCCCCGGGGAGCGACCCTTGCCTGATGGGTCGCTCCCCATCTCTAAAAAAACAAACAAACAAAAAAAAAACACAAAAAGAAATTTTGCCCTGGAGCCTAGAGGTTTCTGCCCCCCCTGGTGGCAGATCGGCCTAATAATAGGCCAATCTGCCCCCAAGGGGGGCAGGAATGGCCTAAAATAAATTTGCATCCCCAACTCCCACCCCCCCCGGGAGCGACCCTTGCCTACGGGGTCGCTCCCCCTGCGTGACATTGGCGCCCAAAAACAAATCCCCGGTGCATAGTGGTTCCTGCCCCCTTGGGGGCAGATTGACCTAAAATCGACCAATCTGCCCCCAAGGGGGTCCGAAATGGTCTAAATACAATTGTCCCCCCAGGGGAGCGACCCTTGCCTAATGGGTCGCTCCTCATCTCTAAAAAAACAAACAAACAAAAAAAAAACACAACATTTTTTTTTCCCCTGGCGCCTAGAGGTTTCTGCTCCCCCTGGTGGCAGATCGGCCTAATAATAGGCCGATCTGCCCCCAGGGGGGCAGAAATGGCCTAAAATAAATTTGCCCCCCGAGCCCCCACCCCCCCCGGAGCGACCCTTGCCTACGGGGTCGCTCCCCCTGCGTGACATTGGCGCCAAAAAACAAATCCCTGGTGCCTAGTGGTTTCTGCCCCCTTGGGGGTAGATTGACCTAAAATCGACCAATCTGTCCCCAAGGGGGGCAGAAATGGTCTAAATACAATTTGCCCCCCAGGGGAGCGACCCTTGCCTGCCCCCCCTGGGGACAGAGATGGCCTAAATAAATTTGCCCCCCACCCCCCTGGGGAGCGACCCTTGCCTACAAGGTCGCTCCCCTTGCGTGACGGCGCAAAAAAAAGATCACTGGTGCCTAGTGGTTTCTGCCCCCCTTGGGGGCAGATTGACCTAAAATCGGCCGATCTGCCCCCAAAGTGGGCAGAAATGGCCTAAATACAATTTGCCCCTCCAGGGGAGCGACCCTTGTCCAAGGGGTCGCTCCCCATCTGTAAAACAAACACACACAAAAAATCCCTGGTGCCTAGTGGTTTCTGCCCCCAAGATCAGCCTAATCAAAATAGGCTGATCTACCCCCCAGGGGGGCAGAAATGGCCTAAAATAATTCCCCCCCCCCCCCAGGGAGCGAACCTTGCCTAAGGGGTCGCACCCCTTGCGTGAAATTCACGCAAAAAAAAAAACTCCCTGGTGTCTAATGGTTTCTGCCCCCCTTGGGGGCAGATTGGCCTCATCAAAATAGGCCAATCTGCCCCCAAGGGGGGCAGAAATGGCCTAAATATAATTTGCCCCCTAGGGGAGCGACCCTTGCCTAAGGGGTCGCTCCCCACCCAAAAAAAAAAGAAAACATAACAAAAAGAAAAAAAAAAGAAATGATCCCTGGAGCCTAGAGGTTTCTGCCCCCCCTGGCGGCAGATCGGCCTAGTAATAGGCCGATATGCCCCCGGGGGGGCAGAAAAGGCCTTCCCAAAAAATTGCCCCCCCTGGGAGCGACCCTTGCCCAAGGGGTCGCTCCCGTTGTGTGAAATTCACGCAAAAAAAAAAACTCCCTGGTGTCTAATGGTTTCTGCCCCCCTTGGGGGCAGATTGGCCTCATCAAACTAGGCCAATCTGCACCCAAGGGGGCCAGAAATGGCCTAAATATAATTTGCCCCCTAGGGGAGTGACCCTTGCCTAAGGGGTCGCTCCCCACCCAAAAAAAAAAGAAAACATAACAAAAAGAAAAAAAAAAGAAATGATCCCTGGTGCCTAGAGGTTTTTGCCCCCCCTGGGGGCAGATCGGCCTAATAATAGGCCGATATGCCCCCAGGGGGGGCAGAAAAGGCCTTCTCAAAAAATGCCCCCCCTGGAAGCGACCCTTGTCCAAGGGGTCACTCCCGTTGCGTGAAATTCACGCAAAAAAAAAAAACTCCCTGGTGTCTAATGGTTTCTGCCCCCCTTGGGGGCAGATTGGCCTCATCAAAATAGGCCAATCTGCCCCCAAGGGGGGCACAAATGGCCTAAATATATATTGCCCCCTAGGGGAGCGACCCTTGCCTTAGGGGTCGCTCCCCACCTAAAAAAAAAAAGAAAACATCACAAAAAGAAAAAAAAAAAAAAAGATCCCTAGTGCTTAGAGGTTTCTGCCCCCCCTGGGGGCAGATCGGCCTAATAATAGGCCGATCTGCCCCCAGGGAGGGCAGAAAAGGCCTTCCCAAAAAAATGCCCCCCCTGGGAGCGACCCCTGCCCAAGGGGTCGCTCCCTTTTGACAGTTTCAGGGGGAAAAAAAATCCCTGATGTCTAGTGGGGTTTCAAAAGCCGGATTGCAAGCAATCCGGCTTTTGAAACCCTGTGAGAGACTTCAAAGGGAAGGAAATAAATTTCCTTTCCTTTGAAGCCCCTCCGGGCCTCCCCCATGGGATTGAAAGAGAAATGCTTTGCATTTCTCTTTCAATCGCATTTCTCTTTCAATCGCGCTGGAAGCAGAGCTTCCAGCGCGATGGGGGAGACCCTGTGACTAATCAGCGCGCGCGTGCTCGCGCGCTGATGTCACGGGGGGGTTGGGGGTGGGAGGGGAAGGGCTTCCCCTTCCATCCCTGACTTAAGGGGGGTGGGGGGAACCCCACAGAGGGAGCGCTAGCGCTCCCTCTGGGCTCCGTGCACAGGACGTAATGGTTACGTCCTGGGCACAGCAGCACTGTGCCTCAGGATGTAACCATTACGTCCTGGGCACAGAAGGGGTTAACACCGACCGCCAGATTTGTAATGAGGGCCATAATGTGCTGTGTTACACAGTTGGCTTTATCAATGCTTGTTTTACCCATGCTTGTTTGCAAATGTGAGCAGGTATAGACATGTGCTTGTAATTTGGTGTGGTGTAGACATGTGCTTGTAATTGGGTGTGGTGACTCATCCACATATGGAAACTCAACTGCTTTCCTGATTGGCTATAAATAGCAGAATGAAGCATGCCTCCCTGCTTGGCTTTGTTTTGCTTTCTGATCTCAGCATCTGATTTGGCAGTCCAGCCCCTGCTGTCATCCTCGTATTCAGGATTATTGAGGCAATTCTTTTCTTTGTTCCTGTATCAGCTGACACCAGGCAATCCTCCAGCACTCCGGAAAAGGCTGCAGCAAAGTGACTAGTATGCTCCAGGGAGTGAGTTCTTTGAGCGCCGAGCTTTCCTACAACAGCTGGTGTATTTCAGGCCTCGTATTTTGGCAGAGTGCTTATCTTGAAGAGACAAATGCATTTCTGAACATTCTACATTATTATTGTAGTTACTTGCCTAAATGTGCTTCAGGAAGTCTGTTTGAGCTCAAGTACTACAAAAAGTGACAGTGCTATTTTAAAAGAGCATTTATGTGACTTTTCTTTCTCGAATAGCATGGATTTAAATTGTGTCATTTATGCCTATGTTTCAGGTTTGAAGAATATCCTTTTGAAGGGGTTTTCACACACACAGTGAAACCAAACCAAACTGTGCCACCCTAACTGTTTAAATCCAGAGTGGACATTTGTATTTCTTAGATTGTTTTTGTTCCTTTTAGTTTAACCCTATGCATGCAGGAAAGTTATATGTGAAATAATTAATGACCTTGTTTGTCTTTCTTGCGCATGATAAGTACAACCACAGTTCTAATTGTAGTGTGCAGCAGTGAATCTCCGTGAAGCCAGCCCTAGTGTTGCAGTACTTATTGTTATGGTACCCAGTTTGGGATTTTGGTAATGCACTGTTAGTAATTGTGCCAACAGTTATTATTATCAAAGAAAAGTGCTGGAGCATCCCAGTGTTCTTCTATAACTCCTGTGCCCATATCAGAAAGAGAGATTCAGTTTCAAGGAAGTTGAGTGCACTAACTCTACTATCACTCAGTCAACAATGACCTGATCCCCCTGAAGATACAGGGTGCCTGGCTGGACCGGCAAGACGTGGCAGTGTTTTGTCTCTTTCTCTTCCACTCTCCATTTCCTTTTGGGACACCTGCTGGGGTTTCTGTGTCCACCAGGATGTGCCGAGAGTTGTTCCAGGAGGTCGGGGCATACCATCGCCCCTGCAGACATCCTGCTTTTCAGGTGCGTGACCCCGTCTGGACATCATCTCAGCATGTCCAATGACATGTCCCCCAACCTTGCACTTGTGTTGCATCACAATAGATTACTTTACACTAATGGGCTCACAAACCTGAACTATGTAAATATTGCACTACACCACTTTAAAATAAACAGCACCCACACAACCACTTTATCTCTGTGTAATGTGACAAATCTACTTTGCTGGAGATTTGTGATGCATGAAACATGTAAATTGTCACAGAGTGTCAATACCAGAGTGCAGAAAAAGTTTGGGCAAATATTTACATACAAGAGCCGTGACTTCTATTTCTTCTGCGCTGCATTTGCCTTATTTTTGAAGTAAAAGCAGCACAAACTTACAAAATATCATTGTAATTTGTAAGTTTGCGCTGCTTTTGCATTAAAAAATTAGACAAATGCAGTGTAATAATAGTATATTTCTGGCCCAAGGTATCTACAAGATGAAACTCAATGCTGGCTGCATCCCCTACTATAAAGTCATTGTGTATGTGACATTTGCTTTAAAACATATATGCCTCACTAACAACATACAGCACAAATGGCTGTGTAAGAGTGTTTGGCCAACAACGTAAGCTGGGAGTACAATTAAAATACACAAGCGTGAAATTTGTATACTTGACCTCATCAGAAATTGACACTACTCAGTTTAGCAGTGTTCACATGAACATCAGGCTGCAGGCAGATGTCCCACAGTCCCCAAAATTCCAACACAGGACTCAAGCAATGACAGCTTTAAAACCACACCTACCTGTCCAATACATGGGAACCATAGTCACGTTGAGTGGTGGGTACAATGGATGGCAGATGCATAGAGATTTAGATTTGTTGCAGCTGTCAATGTGACAGCTCATTTGGAAGTGGGAATTAACATGTCGAGAGTGGGATGTGAATGCAGGACGGAAGACACAGGCCAACAGACAATTGGCACTGTACACTCATGCAAAGACCCAGATACCCAAGGATATGACAAATGCCGTAAGGGAGTACCTAAATCTTTAATAACCATGTACAAAACAGAACTTAAAACTATGTAACACACCTGTACTAACCTAATCTATCCTAACTATACATTACTCACAACTGGCCCTAACTACCCCATGCTAAGCTTACTTGCCACATTTAACAACACATGCTAAACATTTGCCCCCCCCCCCAACTTCCTTTATGTGACTAGACACATGTAGGACAAGATATAGTAACCTAAACAGATACTAACTAATACTAAACAAATATATATGTATTTTTTGTTTTTTAATTTTTTTATATTTTTTAAATATTTTTTTAATTAAAATACACAAAAGCCCCAACATTAACAAACCACCCACCCACCCACAAACTAACATGTAATAATATGAACCCCCCCCACCTATTTATCCTATCTATACTAGTACCCTACTCTAACCTATCACTAAACCCCGTAAACCCATTAAAGAACTGCATAAGGAAAGAGGAGGGAGGGGACAGAATTAAGGGTGAGGGAAGGCAGGAGTTCAGAGGTTTGCCCTCTTCAGAGTTTTCTTAATAGATTGTAGTCTCAGGCTATTTCTGTCCACGTCCCCCTGAAGAGTGTCAAGCTTTTTCATGACTTTACACATGTTTCTCTGGAGCTGGAAAATTTAAGGCAAAGTCCAAAGCAGCAGATGTGGTGGTCTGTGTTCCAGACGTAGTTGCTACTGCAGGTGTGGTGGTCGGTGCTGCTGAAATGGAAGGTCAAGGAGGTTTGGTGGGTGTTGGTCCCAAGGTTGAGGGTGCAACAGGTGGGGCTGATGGTCTGGTGGCCACTGTGCTACTGGCTGCAGTTGTGGTGGTGGCTCCACCTGTTGTGGCTAATGCCGGTCACCCTTGACTGAAATCCTGCCATTCTCCTGTGGCTCTCTCTCCAATAGCGCCTTGCCATCCTCCGGAACCCAGACTTGACATCCAAGATGTGCCTGTACCTCACTGCCCGCCTCAGGAAATCCCTGATGTCTTCTGCAATCATGTTGGCAGCTGTAAAAATGAGACAGGCAACCATCATTGTCATCATTGTGTGATGTATGTACAGATGATAATCTAACACTCTCCCTCAAATTGCACATGCAGTCCAAATCACAGTACAGATAATATATTGTCCCCGATGAATGAAATGGCAACGCTGCCTAAACATCAAGTATTTAGCAGCACAGCAAAGCACACCATGAGGTGTACCAAATAAAGTGATCTGTGTATTGATGTAGTGCAATGTGTCACAATGCAAATGAAGTAAGTACTTCACATGGGCCAGGCCGACTAATCCTTATCATCTGAGTCAACTTTAAGGCACCCAAGACCTGTGATTTGTAGATGTAATTGGCAGGATGGTATGCAGTTGCTAATCATAGGGGATCAATGTTGTTTGGGACACATGTATGCTTGAATGAGATGACTGTCATCTACACTGTGACCATCACATCTACCTACACATATGTTCTTCCCCTACCCCTGTGCCTCAGGGTGGATGGGCATGCACTACATCATCACAACTGTCGAGGACAACCACAACGCCATGTCCACTTGTACATAGATTTAGTGAGTGGAACACATGTAAGGAGGGCTGCCACCTAGGAATAATGTATCCATAGGTCCATCACGTCTACATTCATGTTTCCATTTGTGGACAACCATCAACACCTGATCTGCCAACAGAATTCCAAAATCACCCACATTGGTGCCAGCACACGTCTGGCCTTGACCTGCATACACGCCTATTGCGTACCACATAAGTGTCACTTAAATGGAGTACAACTTATGGGGCTAGATGCTGGGGGACAGTTACCCAATACAGTCCTACATGTACATTACAATACAGGGATGCGCAAGTTTGTGCGGAAAACGGATGCATTACTGTCTTGTGAAAATGAGGGTATTACTCTGTGTCAATATTCTGACACTGGAGCACTTCCAAAGCAAATGTGGGCCTATTTGTGGCTACTAATCACCTTGTTCACATGCTGCTGCCTATTGTGCAGCACAAGACTCCCAAGATATGACTCTCTGCCTGTGAAAGTCTAACCCTTGCATGGAGCACTATATCAACATCCAGTCAAGTAACATCAGATTACATGTCAGCTCGTCCTAGCTTGCAATGAATGCAACACACAAGAGTCACTCACACAACAGCTGCAATCACTACACAGGACAGAAAGTATCACACTTACTGGATACGTCTGGGTCCTCAAATCGAGCCATTTCCCCGATGGTATAGGGGGCCGGTCCATCTGTAAGATATGAAAAGGAAATATATGCTCAATGTCAGATCACTGTACAAATGTGTGGACAACATATCACAGTGTGTAACATTTTATATGAGTGAGCTTCTGATCCTGCATGCATCACTCCAACAGACATACCACTACAGACTTGCATTGACACTGACACTCCAGTGAGTGATGGGCACACATATGCACACATGCACTGGGCCTAACAATCATGTGGTGCTAAACCTGACTACAAATCATTGTGCCATGATTTATAATTGGGTGACAATGTCATTGGCATTTCCCTGGTGCATTGCAATACAAGTGACTCAGGTATTATTGCTTGTGCATCAAGGGACAATGAGAAACTGTGTGATGGACATGTCTGTCAATTTTCAGTCAGCAATAATCGTATATTCATTGGTCCATAACAGATGTGGCACAGTTGTATGTAGGTAACAAATGCTCCATTGGCAGTGTCCCTTAAGCCGTATATGCCCCCTTTGCCAACATGATGGCAGGGATCATGTGTGTGTAATGATGATAATGTAGCACTAAACATGGATAGCCTACTTTGCTGTCCCAATACAGTGAAATGTGGTATGCTGACAGTGTCTTACCTGATCATGATTGACAGAATGCATGGGCACAGGTGTTGTCATTGCACCTGAAATCTGTTACTCAGGGCCACATGTAACAAGATTAGGATTTGAGAGTCACACATTGTGAGACTTAGCAATTAGCATTTTTCAAGTAGGATGATCTGAGGTAAAACACTGTCAATGACGCTGTTTGCAATTAACAAATGGGGTAGCAAATGACCTACCTCATGAATTTTGATGAGGTAGGTCTCATTTTGAAAACCTCTTGGGAATGGCGGCACTCACAGGAATGTTGGCCTGCTGGGCTCAGCAGACCACCATGTCTGTAACTGCTTTCAAATAGGGATGTATATTTTCGCTTAAATGCAGCCTTATTTCAGCAAGGGTAAACAGAAAGCTTTTCAAAAACCAATATTATGACTTAAATATTTTTTTTTAAGCAGTCAGTGGTCCGTGGGACAGTTTCCTGCTCAGGAATGCATTCACAAAGGGGAAGGGATCCCATGGGGAACCCTCCCTTGTTGCAAATGGGTTAGCACCAAAGTTTAGTGGCAGCATTAGTGGTCAAGAAAGAATCAATCAGCAGACTGCGACTCACTAATAAGAAAGGAATGCCCCTTTCTAAATGCCACTAACAAACCCTGTTTAGTGATTGGGCAATGTGATAGCAGAATGTCAAAATAGGGGGTGTGCATTTTAATGAATATGTTTCCTGACGTCCACACAAAAAATCTGAAAACTAGGCCATTTGTGAGAATTAAAAATAGCTTGGTACATGTTGCCCTAAGTAATAGTCGGACGTGACTCAACAAAGCTCAGGAATGCATTGTTAACATGTATAGACATCGGGAATACATCTCAATACTGGGACACTAAGGTGGTTATTACAACCCTGGCGGTCGGTGTTAAAGTGGCTGTAAGACCGCCAACAGGCTGGTGGTAAAAAATTTGCAATTACGATTGTGTCCGAAACCGCCAACAAAGACAGCCACTTTAACACTCTGACCGACATGGCGGTACAAACAAACAGCGCGGTGGACACCGCCAACAGACAGGCGGAGGACAAAGTACCGCCTACAGTATCACAACAGGTCAATCCGCCACCTCTTCCGGGACGGATTCACCGCGGATAAAAACACGGCGGAAACAGAATTACGAAGGGAAAACGCTCACCTCTACACGCCCAACGAGGAACTAGGACACCATGGAGCAGGAACTCCAAATTCTCCCTGCTATAGTCTTCCTGCTCCTCTACCAGGAGCACGAACGCCGGTGGCGAAGACCACAGTGTGTACTGCACCTACGATACAGGGGAAGGGGAAGGAAAAAACAGGGACACACACGCTCAACACCCGTACCCTCACCCGCTACACCACACACACAAGTACATGTTGATACATTACAGTTACACCTTCCAACCCCCCCTGGAAGAATGCAAATACAAAAGGAAATTAGTGGAACCATTGTAATATATCAAAATCAAGTATGCAAATATATATATATCTGCATTACCAAAATATACACCAAGCATTGTAGTCCAGGTAGTGCTCCAATGAGGTCCACAAGAACACTGGGCCCACACGGTATGGGCGAGGCCCACACAAGATCCCCGACCATGACGGAGAGAACACTGCAGGGGCATCAGAGAGCAAGAAAACAGGCACCTCAGGGGGAGGGAAAGGGGGACACCTCAGCCAGTTGATTGCACGACACCAAATCCACGAGAAGGCCACATGCCCACCGTTCAATCCTGGGGAGTGCAAAGCCACAGTCTCTCAAGTCTCTACAGTGGGTGGGTTGCCCACTGCCATATCCTGGGGAATGCAAAGCCACAGTCTCTCAAGTCTCTACAGTGGATGGGTTGCCCACTAAATTATCCTGGGGAGTACAAAGCCACAGTCTCTCAAGTCTCTACAGTGGGTGGGTTGCCCACTGCATTATCGTGGGGAGTGCAAAGCCACAGTCTCTCAAGTCTCTACAGTGGGTGGGTTGCCCACTGCATTATCCTGGGGAGTGCAAAGCCACAGTCTCTCAAGTGGATAACAGTCTCCACTGGTTCTGGAGGGGTCATGGTGCCCAGACTGTTTCATCCTGTTAAGGACAGAGGTAGTGGATGGATCTCTCCACTGGTTCTGAGGGGGCATGGTGCCCAGACTGCTTCATCCTGCTAAGGACAGAGGTAGTGGATGTATCTCTCCACTGGTTCTGGAGGGGGCATGGTGCCCAGAGTACTTCATTCTGCCCGTGACGGACTCAGTAGCGTCAGTGCCCTTGGCGCTCATGGGCCAGCGTTGCTTGAGACGGCGGTGCCCTATTCAGCGTTGCTTGAGACGGCAGTGCCCTGTTCAGCGGGGGAGTGGGGGACTGTCTGTGCTGTGGCTCCGTTGGCCGGTGCACTCCATATTCCGGTGACTACAGGCACCACTGGTCCCAGAGATGTTGTGGCTGAGGTGCTAGTTCTGGGCCTAGGAGACAGATGGGGTGGGGGAGGTGTGGGAAAGAGGTTAAGGTTGGACAGGAAAAGTTTTTGGGAGACACTGGGACGGGTAGCTGGAAGGGGTTTGGGAGTGGAGGGATAAGTTGTGATTGTAGGAGGTGTTCGTGCTGACTTTAGGTGAAGGTGCATGCGCTGGAGGCTGTCGTGAGGTAGATGGCTGTTGGGTGGGTGTGTGCCTGCGCTTGTGTATCTTGGGAAGTGGCGTCACAGACACACTGGGAGAGGACACAGGGGACATGTGAATGGTAGTGGGGGTGGTGACTGCATGTGAACGGGGTGTGGTGGTGGGTGTGCTGGTGATGGCAGTAGTGGCTGTAGATGTAGTGTATGCAGGTGTGAGTGGAGACGAGACTGGGAGGGAGGAGGGAGATGAAGAGGAGGGGGACACAGTGGAGGCCGTGGATGTTGGTGTGCCTGCATGTGTGTGATGCTTGCGTGAGTGCCTGTGGGATGTGTGGTGCTTATGTTTGCCTGAGCTTCCCTTGTGTGTTGACCTGTGTGCATGCTGGTCCAGAGGTGTGCTTGGGGTAGGCTGGTGTACAGGGGATTGGGTCAGGGTCGAGGAAGTTGGAGGGGGGAGGCTAGACACAGAGACAATGGCTACCATCAGTGCTGAGGCCAGAGTCTGAAAAGCTCGCTGAAGGTCCGCCTGACCAGAATGAATGCCCTCCAGGAATGCATTGGTTTGTTGCAACTGCCTTTCGACACCCAGGATGGCATTCAAAATGGTAGACTGCCCAACAGTGAGGGACCTGAGGAGGTCAATGGCCTCCTCACTGAGGGCAGCCGGGGTGACTGGGGCAGGGCCTGAGGTGCCTGGGGCGAAGGTGATGCCCACCTTCCCGGGTGAGCGGGCATGGGCAAAGGCTGAGGGGCTGCTGGGAGGGTGGTGCTGGAAGGGGGGTGGCGGCTGTACCTGTAGATGGGGGGACACAGATGCTGCCGGCACCACAAGGGAGCTCCCATCAGAGGACGAGTCCGTGTCGCTGGTCTCAGCTCCTGTCCCCGCCGTGGAGCTCCCCTCGCCCTCTGTCCCACTAGTGAAGTCCGAGTCCGTAGTGTGACCCTCCATGGCCATGTGGGATGCAGCCCCTTCGTGCTCCGGTGCCACTGCTCCTCCGCCTGATGATGCTAATGCACACAAGAACAGGGAGACCACAAAAAGGGGGGACGACAGAAGAAAGACATGTTGAGTGCATGCATTACCACTACCGTTGGCGGACACGACAGACACAGAAGCCCCCTGCACTACGCCGCCCTCTTGGGCTCCACTGTTCAATTCCTGGGAAATAGCCTACTAGGCTATGGACAACATCTGCACACATGGATTACACAGGGGCATGACTAGGTGTAATTGGCACTCTACAGAGGTGGGGTGGGGTGCCACATGGCCTGCCTTACGGAGGGACCTTGCCTACGAAACTCGCCCTGGCCAAGGGAAACCCACAGCCGACTTCCCCCACCCTAACACCTCCACTGCGCGCTAAATCAACAGGATGAGAGTGTACTCACCCCCTTGTAGCAGCTGTGATGCCCCCAAGCGCCCATCCAACTCCGGGTACACCACCGCCAGGATCCTGAACATCAGGGGGGGTCATGATGCGACAGGCACCCCTCCCACGTTGGGATGCCATCCCAAGCTGAGACTCCGCCGTCTTCTTGCTCCAGCAGCGAATGTCCTCCCATCTTTTACGGCAGTGGGTGCTCCGTCTGTGGTAGACCCCCAGGGTGCGGACGTCCTTGGCGATGGAACGCCAAATATATTTTTTCTGGTGGGCGCTGACCTACATGAATTGTACAGGGGGAAGAGAAACGTATTGCCAACTGCACTATCACAGTCGTTGGCCCCCATCCCTGCCCTTGCCATGTGGCACATGCACTCACCGTCGTTTCATGCACGCCGCACTCTCCCTCCTTCCTTCTTACATCCACCCCTCTCCACACAGGCATAGCCCATACATCATGCTCCTAATGTACTTACCTGTTTGTCTGGAGGACCGTAGAGTAGCGTGTACTGGGGGAGGACCCCATCCACGAGTTTCTCCAACTCCTCCGATGTGAAGGCAGGGGCCCTCTCCCCAGACACTCGAGCCATTGTCTCTTCCAGACTGAGGTCACAGCAGCACTTGCAGCGTAGGTCCTCTCCTGTCGAAGATCAGGTATCGAGTGATTGAACAGATAGAAAATGACAGTCACGTCCGCGGCGGTGCATACTGTCACCACCGGCGTACATCCTCATTGGCTCCTGGGACCCATAGGGTACAATGTTAACCAATGCAGCATTGCGCCGAAGTCTTCGACCGCCTACTGCAACGGTGGACAATGCCAGCGCAGTTACATCACATCCCATTGTCCCATTTTACAGGTCAGGCAGCTGCCATTTCAGGGGCCCACATGGCTTCATTTTTAACTGCCTCACACATACCTAGGCCTAGACTCAACACACATACAGGTCACTTTTTAGATTATGATTGGTGTTCTGGGTAAGCTGTGGGTACGTATCTCTGAGTTGTTTGACTATGTGCTCGCTGTTGTCCTTCATAGGCACCATCCGCTGGGACATGTGAGGAGATGGCGGCATCCTCCGGTGTACCGACCATTGGTGGACCTGTCGACAATGGAGGAAAGACATGTGATCATCACCTACAGGTTTGACTGTGCCACAATCCAGGAACTGTGTACCCAGTTGGAGCCAGACCTGATGTCAGCTATCCGCCATCACACAGGAATCCCCCCTCAAGTGCAGGTGCTGTCAGTGCTCCATTTCCTTGCAAGTGGGTCTTTTCAAACAACAGTGGCCATAGAATCAGGGATGTCCCAGCCTATGTTTTCCAACGTGTTGTCCAGAGTGTTGTCTGCCCTGCTGAAACACATGCGGAGCTACATCGTTTTCACTCAGGTGGTGGATTTGGCTACAGTGAAAGGTGATTTCTATGCCCTGGGATATATCCCCAACCTCATAGGTGCCATTGATGGGACACATGTGGCTTTGGTCCCCCCCCACAGGAGTGAACAGGTGTACCGAAACCGGAAGAGTTATCATTCTATGAATGTACTGATGGTATGTTTAGCCGACCAGTACATCTCCCATGTGAATGCCAAGTTCCCTGGCTCAGTGGATGACACCTACATCCTGCGGAATAGCAGCATGCCTTATGTGATGGGTCAACTCCAGAAGCACCATGTGTGGCTATTAGGCGAGCACCTGGAAGCAAGACAGTGGGAATGGTTGTCTGGGTCTGGGGTTATCCCTATAGGTTAGTGTGTGTATAACAGTTGTCCCTCGCCATTTGCAGGTGACTCTGGTTACCCCAACCTGTCATGGCTACTGACCCCAGTGAGGAATCCCAGGACAAGGGCAGAGGAACGCTACAATGAGGCACATGGTCGAACTAGGAGGGTGATCGAGCGGACCTTCGGCCTCCTGAAGGCCAGGTTCAGGCGCCTCCATATGACAGGTGGTTCCCTATTCTACTCACCAAAGAAGGTGTGCCAGATCATCGTGGCCGGCTGTATGTTTCACAACTTGGCTTTGCGACGACAGGTGCCTTTTCTGCAGGAGGATGGTCCAGATGGCGGTGTTGTTGCAGCTGTGGAGGCTGTGGACAGTGAAGACGAGGAAGCAGAAGAAGACATGGACAACAGGGACTCAGTGATCCAGCAATATCTCCAGTGAAACAAAGGTAAGAATACAAACCTGCCTACTACATGCACTTTAACACTACTACCTCTCAACTGAGGTCACTTTCCCTTACGATTTCACAGATGTGGGTCCCAATGTGTGACATCTGCTTTGATTCCTCATGGACTACAGCTGTGTAACATAGCTATGTTGACATTACAAATGAAAGAGCTTTTTGCCACAGTGACTGCTAATACAGTATTCAGAAATCACAGACTGACGCCAGATTGTTTTGTGCTTTAAGGGTCTTTATTTTAGTGCTCAATATTGGACGGGGTAGCAAAATGGTGAGGGGTGATGGTGGAGGAATGTCCATGGCAGACTCCATTCTATTAGTCTCACAGGTGCATCGCCCTAATGGGCATAGGAAGTGGAGCTGGGGCAGTTAAAGGATGGACAGGGTGACAAAGTGGGACAGTAGGATGACATTCAGGGTGGTCTAATATCTTGGCGGGGGACTTGGCATCGTTCTCTGTCTTTGTCTTGGATCTCAGGGACCGTTTGCGAGGTGGTTCTCCCTCTGCAGGGGGTGGGGTGCTGGTGTGGTGGTCCTGTGGTGGTGCCTCCTGTCCACTAGCGCCGGCAGAGGTGGTGGGCAGTTCATCATCCAGGCTAGTGTCAGGTGCCCCTTGTAGTGCCACAGTGTCCCTCCTGGTGTTGAGTACTTCCTTCAGCAACCCTACAATGGTGCCCAGGGTGGAATTGATGGCTCTGAGTTCCTCCATGAAGTCCACATACTGTTCCTCCTGCAGGCGCTGGTTCTCCTGAAACTTGGCCAGTACCGTTGCCATCGTCTCCTGGGAGTGGTGGTAGGCTCCCAGGATGTTGGAGAGGGCCTCGTGGAGAGTGGATTACTTGGGCCTGTCCGACACCTGTCGCACAGCAGCCCTCCCAGTTCCCCTGTGTTCCTGGGCCTCCGTCCCCTGGACCGTGTGCCCACTACCACTGCCCCCAGGTCCCTGTTGTTGTTGGGGTGGTGGATTAGCCTGGGTTCCCTGTAGTGGTGGACACACTGCTGATTTACGTGTCCTGGGGATGGAGATATGGGCCCGCAGGGTGGGTGCTGTGCTGGTGTTGCAAGAGGGGGGAAGCTCTGTAGTGGGCTGTGACTGTGTGAGGGGAACCGACTGTCCCGAGGTCCCCGATGGGCCGGGCTGGTCATCTAGATCCAGTTGGACAGAGGTGCTGTCATCACTGTGGGCCTCTTCTGTTGGTGGTGTGGACATGTGTGGACCCTCCTGTCTCGTGACGTTGGGTAGGGGTCCTGCAGGGGTGTAAAAGGATGTTTATTACATCTGTGTGTGGCATGGTGTGCAATGGGTGGGTGACAATGTACCCCAGTGCTTGCATTCCTGTGTGTGACCTTGTGTGATGGTGGTTTAGGGGGTTGTATGGGTATGAGCAGTGGGCATGCTTTAGTGATGGGTGTCCATGCTTTGTTGTTGCATGCAGGGCTTAGTGTTAGGATGTGTCGTTTGTGATTTTGGGACATTTGTGAGGAGTTGGAGTGATCAGGGTGAGGGTGAGGGTGGGTGTATGTGATGGCAGAGTCCATTCCTCCACCGACTCCTGCGAGGCACTCAGGATGCAGAATCACCAAGACCTGCTCCTCCTATGTTGTTAGTTGCGGGGGAGGAGGTGGGGGTCCGCCGCAAGTCTGCTGAACCGCCTGGTGGTGTCTTGAGACCACGGAACGCACCTTCCCCCGTAGGTCGTTCCACCTCTTCCTGATGTCCTCCCGATTTCTTGGGTGCTGTCCCACTGTGTTGACCCTGTCCACTATTATTTGCCATAGCTCCATCTTCCCTGCAATTGAGGTGTGCTGCACCTGTGATCCTTATAGCTGTGGCTCTACCCAGACGATTTCCTCCACCATGACCCTGAGCTCCTCCTTCGAGAACATGTGGTGTCTTTGCCGTGCCATGGGGTGGTGTAGGTGATGAGTGGGGTGGTGTGTGGGGTGATAAGTGTGCTGATATGTAGTGGTGTGTAGTGTGAGGTGCGTAGAAGTTATGTGGGTGATGGTGTTGTGTGCCTGTGGATGCTAGTATTGTTGATGGTGGTGTCTCTCTCTGGCCTTCTCTCAGTAATTGTTGTAGTAGGGGTTTGTGGGTGATGTGGGTGTGTGTTTTATATTGTATTGGGTGTGTGGGAGGGGTGTGTGTATGTGTATCAGGTGTGTGTATTTCGATTTGTCCAATGTGGCTGTGTTTTGTATGTGTGTGTGTATTTTGAGCGTGGCAGTGTGTACCGCCAATGGAATACCGCGGTTGAAAGACCTCCGCGTGGATTCATGGGTTGTGATAGTGTGGGCGTATTTCTGTTGGCGTGACGGTGGAGGTTTTGTTTTCACCAGTTTATCACTGACCTTTGGTGTGGCGGACTTGTGTGAGTGTCTGAATTTTGGCGGGTTCCGTGCTGTGGGTCATACTAGCTGTGGCGGATTTCCGCTGCCACAGCGGTGTGTTGGTGGTCTTCTGCACGGCGGTAAGCGGCTTTTATTGCCAATGTTGTAATGACCCCCTAACAGTTTATTCCACCTGCATTCAACATGGCCACAAATATTGCATGCAGTATGTCAAGACATCTGCTACTGTCACTCAGGAGCATCCTACTGTACACATTTGTCAATGTGATACTCACCAACAGGGCCACCACTCACCACACCCAGGTGGTCCAGCCTTGTGGCTGTTCTCGGGCCGCCAGATCATCCTAGTGACACTTCTGCTGGTGCTCATTCGTTGTCGTGTTTGAGGTGGTACAGCACCTTGCCCCAACGCAGCCGCCTTGCCCACCTAACTCCAGCATCATCGGCAGAAAGTGGCACACAAGCCACACAAAGACCCCAAGCTCCTCCTCAGCCATGCGGGTCAGCCTCGCCCTTCCCAACATGTTAGTGCACAACAATTTAAACAGAAAATGGGAAAAAGGAAGGAAAATAAATCTGACAAAAGGAAACTTACAACCCAAAATACAAACCCCAACTAACCCAACTAATCTAACCCCCAAACAGACACCAACAGTACAAATACAGTCCAAAAAACACTAAACTACACAAAAACACTTAATCAGGTACAATATACAAATAGAATTCACAAAAAGACACAAGAGAGACAACAAGAGAGACAACACAAGATACAATAAACGCAATCCCGACACAAGCAACACCAAGACACAGCCACACAGTCAAGAAAAAGCACAGATTGTAAAGTGAAAGTGAAAGTACACCCACAGTGCCATGTCTGTAAACAGGACTTCCTATTACATCACTTCCTGTCCCCTTTGTGGCCTGTTTTCCATCTTGCGTGTATTTGTTTTTACGCATACGATGTTTGCGTGAATATATTCAACGCATAGCCTACATGTGCAGCAAAATACCATGCATTACCGGGAAACTTCTATTTTAATGGATTCCGCATGCATGGTGGAATTAACGCTAAGGGCCCATGTATGTTTAGTTAACGTTTGTGTTGTTTTTCGATGCAATTGGGCACATTTTTTTACTCAAACTGTGTTCGCGTGATTTTCAATTATTTAACATGCATAAACCCTGTATCAAGATGGAGATAGGATGGTCCTGCAGTGTGTGGTATAGTGGTTGGCCACATGTAGTAGAGCATGCAATATACTAAGGGCCAGATGTGGCAACTTCTGCATTTGCAATTCGGAAATTGCGAGTCTGTGCGACGGTGTCTCAGACACCGTCTGAGACTCGCTATGGGGTCGCAAAGACCCACCTCATAAATATTAATGAGGCGGGCCGCATTTTGCGATCCCATAGTGAGTCCATGCACTCACAGGGATGGTGGCCTGCTAAAGTCAGCAGACTTCCATGTCTTTGACTGCTTTTTAAATAAAGCAGGTTTTTATTTTTTATTTTGCAGCCCGTTTTCATTAAAGGAAAACGAGTTGCAAAATAGAAAAAATAACATAACCATTTGGTTTCGTTTTTTCAGAGCAGGCAGTGGTCCATAGGACCACTGCCTGCTCTGAAAAAACCTTTTGGGCAGCATTCACAAAGGGGAAGGGGTCCCATGGGGACTCCTTCCCTTTTGCGAATGAGTTACCACCAGTGTGACACTGGTGGTAACTGCAAATTGCTTTGCGACCGCATTCGCGGTCACAAAGCAATTCTGCATTGCGATGCGAGTCGCAAATAGGAAGGGAAAACCCCTTCCTATTTCCGGGTCGCTTTCACAATTTGCGAGTCGGTACCGACTCGCAAATTGTGAATGTGCATTGCAGAAGGCTGTTTGCATGGCGCAAACTGTGATTTTTGCAGTTTGCACCATGCAAACAGCTTACTACATCTGGCCCTAAATTTGCGCCGCATTTCCTTCAATTTCTGATGCAAAAGAGGCGCAAACTTACAAAATACTATTGTATTTTATAAGTTTGCTCCACTTTTGCCTCAATAAATGACGGCAGTGCGACGCTACCAAAGTATAAATCATGACCTGTGTGTTTTGTGTGTGAATGAACTGTAACAACAATATGTGTGCTTCAGAAGGAACAGCATGCAATACATTTGACGTAATGCTCATGTATGAATGTGTTACAAATGGGTAGCTACATCAGATGGCAATCAGTGATGTACAACAGTCATGATATGTGTTTGTGATATGTGTTGACTCATTTGATGTGTGTAGTTGTTTGACTTTGGAGACATTACATTTCCCATGACAAACAAAACACAGGAATGATTGAGGGTGGATGATGAGGGCTATGTCGGATATGTTACCCCTCATATGTCATTATTTGTTGGCTACGACTTCATGGGGACTTGTGTGTGAACTACCCATATGTCGGCAATTTGTACATGTTTGGTAGGTACAGTGTTTGCGACACTGTGCCTTAACCCCTTGACGGCCATGGACGTAATGGTTACGTGCATGGCTGCGCCTCTCAGGCACCACGGACGTGACCATTATGTCCATTTGCTGACCATCGGGGTAATTGCTAGCGCTCCCCCAGAGGGCCACCCCCCAAAGGTCAGGGCTGGAAGGGGAATCGCTTCCCCTTCCACCCACGCTCCCCCATGACGTCAGCATGCAATCACGAGCTGACATCATGAAAGGGTGCAAAGACGCAGTGAAAGCCATTTGCTTCCAGCGTGTCTTCAGGGAAGGAGGTAAGTTTTACCTCTGGGTGGGGGGGATCCCTCTGAAAAAGGCATTGAGGGAAATAAAAGGGTTTTCCTTTATCGGGCAGTAGGATTGCCCACTAGACACCAGGGAATTAGTGTTAGTGTGTGCGTGTGTGTTGTTGTTGCGTGGGAGAATGACCCCTTCGGCAAGGGTCGCTCTCCTTTTGGGGGCAATGTATTTTTCGCCATTTCTGCCCCTCTTGGGGCAGATTGGCCTTATTTTTAGGCAGATCTGCCACCAAGGGGGGCAGAAGGCCACTAGAAACCAGGGATTGTTTTTTGTATGTGTGCTTTGTGTGGGGGAGTGGCCCCTTGGGCAAGGGTCACCCCACAATGGGGATAATGTAATCTAGGCCATTTCTGCTTCCTTTGGGGGCAGATTGGCCTATTTTCTGTAGGCAGAAACCATGAAGAAGCCAAGGATTTGTTTTTTTCTTTCTTTTGTTTTTTTTGTGTTCGGGGGTGCCCCCTTGGGGAAGGGTTGCCCCCAAGGGGCAAAAAGTAGTATTGGGGAGTTGTGCCCCCCTTAGGGGCAGATCACCCTATTTCTTTAGACCTTTCGGCCCCCAAGGGGGGCAAAATCCACTTAGCACCAGAGATCATGTGTGTGTGTGTGTGTGTGTGTGTGTGTGTGTGCTTTGTGTCAGGGGTTGCCCCTTGGGCAAGGGTCACCCCACAAAGGGGGCAAGGTAATCTAGGCCATTTCTGCCCTACAGGGGGCAGTAACCATGAAGACTCCAGGGACCTTTTTTATTTTCTTTAGTTTTTTTTGTGTTGGGGGTGCCCCCTAGGGCAAGGGTCGCCCCCAAGGGGCAAAAAGTACTATTGGGCAGTTCTGCCCCCTTGGGCCTATTTTTCTTTTAGGCACATCGGCAGAATCCACTTAGCGCCAGAGATCATGTGTGTGTGCTTTGTGTGTGGGGGCACTATAATCTATGCCATTTCTGCCCCCTCTGGGGGCAGATTGGCCTATTTTTTGTAGGCCCTTCTGCCCCCGGGGGCAGAAACCATCAAGACACCAGAGATTTTTTCTTTTTTCTTTCTTTTGTTTTTTTGTATTGTGGGGGTGCCCCCTTGCGCAAGGGTCGCTCCCAAGTGCCAAAAAGCACTATTGGGCAGTTCTGCCCCCTTTGGGGGCAGATTGGCCTATTTCTCTTTTTAGGCCCATCTGCACCCAAGGGGAGGGGGGGCAGAATCCACTCAGCGCCAGGGATCATGTGTGTGTTTTGTGTGGGGGGTGGCCTCTTTGGAAAGGGTCACCCCCCCAAAGGGGGCAATATGTTCTAAGGCACTTTTAGGCCGATCTGCCCCCAAGCAGAGAACACTAGACACAAGGGAAAATTAAAAAATGGTTGGTGGCAGGGTGTTTGTCAACTGGTGAAGTATTTGCATTTATGATAATAACAGTGTATTTCTTCTTTTTGTTCTAGTTCAAAGCTTTTGCTTCCTTTGCTCTGGCTTGTTGCAGTTTTGGCAGTGGTTGTCCTGTGGTTTGCGTAGTTGCATGTTTTAGGTAAGTAAATAAATTTGCTCCAAAGGACTATTGTTGCCATGCATGAAGGACATGTTTGTAGGTGCTGAACTGAATGCAGGATTGTGTGTGAAATTGTCCTTAGATTTATGCAAAATGATTATTGTTTTGTCTTATGTCTAATTTGCTTTTTTTCTCTTTTTAGTGGGATATCATTGGTGATTGCTGTGGCTGTGCAGAGTAGTTGCTGGTGAGTCAAGCTTTTTCAGGCAAGTGAGCGGTATAGTTTTTGAGTTTATAATTCTTAGTGAGAAAGCTACACTTTGTTTGTTACTTATCTTACACAGTGCTGGTTGTTTGTGGTGCATTTGTCCAGTCAAGTTTTGTAGGAAGGATCATGGCTAGCCATAGGATGACCACTCAGCAGGTTGTTGGTGTGCTTTTTGAGTCGTCTTCTGACCAGGATTATGAGACTGACTCTGCATCTGAGGTAGAGGAGGAAGTACAAGATTCTGGAAGTGAATTTTCTGTCAGAGAGGAATCATCTGATGAAGTTCTCTCAGTGCTGATGATGTGCAAATGGTGCAGAAGCCAGTGGCTGAAAGGCTTCCCATTGGAAGTCCTGACACATGGATTGAACCAAACATGGAGCAGCCACAGTTGCCTGCGTTTACTGGTTTCCCAGGGTGTCGAGTTAATATGGAAAACGTTTTGCCTGTCAACATTTTTGAGTTGTTTATGGACAATATATTTTTGGAAGAGATTGTTGAGCAAACTCATTTGTATGCAGATCAGTATTTGAGGGACAACTCTGCCAGACTTAGGCCACACTCTGGAGCTAGCTGGTGGATTCCTACAAATCTGGAAGAGTTGAAAAAGTTCTTGGGTTAAACTTTTTTTGATGGGGCTGATAAGGAAGCCATCATTGTCTTCATACTGGTCTACAAGTCCCCTGATGGCAACTGCTACATTTCCTGCAATCATGAGTCGTTACCGGTATGAGCTTCTTCTTCGGATACTGCATTTTGTAGATAATGCTTTTGCCACGAGATCACCCTGATTTTGACCGTCTTTTTAAGATTAGATCTGTCCTTGATCATTTGGTAGATCGTTTTTCAGAGATCTATGTTCCAGGCAAAGAAATATCTGTAGCTGAGTCGTTGTTCCTGTTCAGGGCTTGTTTGGTTTTTAGGCAGTACATTCCTAGCAAGAGGGTATGGTATGGAATTAAGATGTATATGCTGTCTGAAAGTAGTACAGCATATGTTTATAATTTCTGTGTCTACACTGGTAGGGATTCCAATATTGACCCCCCTGGTTTGTCCACCCACTTTTGGAGTGAGGGAGAAAACTGTGTGGGAACTTGGTAGACAACTGTTTAATAAAGGTTACCATTTATATGTAGATAACTTCTACACTGGAGTTCAGTTGTTGAAGGAGTTGTTCAGAGTGGACACTGTTGCTTGTGGCACAATCCGCTCTAATCAGAAAGGCTATCCAAGAGAGCTTGTCTGTAAAAAACTTGAGAAGGGACAGTGCAGTGCCTTGCGGAATGATGAGCTGCTAGCTCTGAAATTTGTAGACAGGAGGGATGTGTACATGCTAACTACCATCCATGATGAGAATACTTCACCTGTGTTTTTTTGGGGTCAAGTTGCTGAAGTGCGCAAACCTGTGTGCATTTTAGATTATAATAAGCACATGGGTGGTGTTGATCGAGTAGATCAGAGGTTGGAACCTTACACTGCTGTTCGTAAGTCTTATGTTTGGTATAAGAAATTAGCAGTTCACATGCTCACACTGGGCTGTGTGTGGGTGGCTGTTTCAGGATCTACCACACACAGAAGAATTATTGGGAAATTCCGTGAGCCTAAACTGCTGCTGTTTTATATTGTTATATGTTCAGTTTCACGCTTGGCATTACTGTCATGTATTCAGTTAGAGCTTTTGTGTTTGTAGTTTTGCACTTATTTATAGTTAGTGGTTTCTTTGTTGTTAAACAACAAAACAAAAGTGATGGCGGAGTGTGCGTGGGGTGGCGCTTGGCTGGTGGTGTGCGTGGGGTGGTGCTTGGCTGGCAGTGGGCGTGGGGTGGTGCTTGGCCGGCGGTGTGCGTGGGGTGGCACTTGGCTGGCGGTGTGAGTGGAGTGGTGCTTGGCTAACCGCGTGAGTGGGGAGGCACTTGGCTGGCGGTATGAGTGGTGTAATGCTTGGCTGGTGGTGTGAGTGGGGTGGCGCTTGGTTGGTGGTGTGGGTGGGGTGGCGCTTGGCTGTCAGTGTGCGTGGAGTGGCCCTTGGCTGGCGGTGCCAGCCAAACGCCAGTCCACACACTCATCAGCTGGCATGATTGCTGTATTAGACATGTGGGCGTATGAAAGTGATGGTCCCTTGAGTAGCGCTGTCTGTCAATGCGAGTGTTGTAATGTGCTGGGCCCGTGGCTGGCGGCATGAATGGTCTTGTGCATGTCATGTATGAAAGGTGTGTGAATGGACTGTAAAGCGGTTGGTGCCTTGTCATGGCTTTACAGCTCACAAGCTGTGAGTCATTGGTTCATTTTTTGGCCTTTCAGTTATTAGCAGTGCATTTCATTTTCGTGAAATCTCTTGTTAATAAAATTTGATCCACTGAACCATCACTCACCCTCGTGCCAAATCCGACCAGTATGTGTGGTAAAAATGACAAAACCTGCTCCGCTGTAATCAGGCGTAGCAGCACACCTGTGACAAGTTAGGTGTCTCGGGTGGGACCCCGATGATGAAGCAAGCCTCCAACGTGGTTGGTGGCTGAGGGGTCTTTTTAACATAATCTAAGTGTGTTTCTTTCACAATTTTAGTGTTTGGAATATCACATAAGTGTGTGGACACATCAAAATGATCTATTGCAAAACTAACTGTGTTTGGGGGGGCACCTATGTTTTTGGGTGCGGCCTTCATCTAGGGAAATCTACCAAACCCAGACATGTGATAGAAATAGACACCCCAAGGAGTCCAAGGAGGTGTGGCTTGCCTGGATCTTCCAACATTTTCTTACCCAAAACTCAAAATTTGCTTAAAAAAGCATATTTTCCTCACTTTTCTTTGTAGGATCACCGCTGCGGCACAAAGTTCATACCACCTCGCATCCCCCTCATTCTCCCAAGTAAAATGATATCTCACTTGTTTGGGCCCCCAAAGCAAAGTCAGCCTAAAAGATGTATAAAAGAAAAATATGTGCTTATCAAGTTGCTGTGCTATCCCCTTAATCTCTAAAGGTTTTTGGCATTTTTCTGTTGCAGGCACCTGGGCCACCCACACAAGTGAGGTATCATTTTTATAGGGAGACTTGGGGGAACGCTGAGTGGAAGGAAATTTGTGGCTCCTCTAAGGTTCCAGAACTTTCTGTCACCGCAATGTGAGGAAAAGTGTTTTTTTAGCCAAATTTTGACATTTGGAAAGGATTCTGGGTAACAGAACCTGGTCAGAGCCCCACAAGTCACCCCATCTTGGATTCCCCTAGGTGTCTAGTTTTCAAGAATGCATAGGTTTGGTATGTTTCCCTAGGTGCCGGCTGAGCTAGAGGCCAAAATCCACAGCTAGGCACTTTGTAAAAAACAGCTCTGTTTCCTTTGTGAAAATGTGATTTTTCCACGTTGTGTTTTGGAGCATTTCCTTTCACGGGCGCTAGGCCTATCCACACAAGTGAGGTACCATTTTTCTCGGGAGACTTGGGGAAACGCTGGGTGGAAGGAAATTTGTGGTTCCTCTCAGATTCCAGATCTTTCTGTCACCGAAATGAGAAGAAAAAAGTGTTTTTTTGGCCAAATTTTGAGGTTTGCAAAGGATTCTGGGCAACAGAACCTGGTCAGAGCCCCATAAGTCACTCCATCTTAAATTCCCCTAGGTGTCTAGTTTTCAAAAATGCACAGGTTTGCTAGCTTTCCCTAGGTGCCGGCTGAGCTATAGGCCAAAATCCACAGCTAGGCACTTTGCAAAAAACAGCTCTGTTTTCTTTGGGAAAATATGATTTGTCCATGTTGTGTTTTGGAGCATTTCCTGTCGCGGGTGCTAGGCTTACCCACACAAGTGAGATACCATTGTTATCGGGAGACTTGAGGGAATGCTGGGTGGAAGGAAATTTGTGGCTCATCCCAGATTCCAGAACTTTCTGTCACCGAAATGAGCAGAAAATGTGCTTTTTTTGGCCTAATTTTGAGGTTTGCAAAGGATTCTGGGTAACAGAACCTGTTCAGAGTCTCACAACTCACCCTATCTTGGATTACCCTAGGTGTCTAGTTTACAAGAATTTGCAGGTTTGGTAGGTTCCCTAGGTGCCGGATGAGCTAGAGACCAAAATCCACAGCTAGGCACCTTGTAAAAAACAGCTCTGTTTTCTTTGTGAAAATGTTATGTGTCCACATTGTGTTTTGGGGCATTTCTTTTCGTGGGCGCTAGGCCTAACCACACAAGTGAGGTACAATTTTTATTGGGAGACTTGGGGGAACGCTGGGTGGAAGGAAATTTGTGGTTCCTCTTAGATCCCAGAACTTTCTGTCACCGAAATTAGAGGAAAAAGTGTTTTTTTGGCCAAATTCTGAGGTTTGCAAAGGATTCTGGGTAACAGAACCTGGTCAGAGTCCCACAAGTCACCCCATCTTGGATTCCCCTGGGTGTCTAGTTTTCAAGAATGCTCAGGTTTGGTAGGTTTCCCTAGGTGCCGGCTGAGCTAGAGGCCAAAATCCACAGCTAGGCACTTTGTAAAAAACAGCTCTGTTTTCTTTGTGAAAATGTGATGTGCCCACGTTGTGTTTTGGGGCTCTTCCTTTCGCAGGCACTAGGCCTACTCACACAAGTGAGGTACCATTTTTATCGGGAGACTTGGGGGAATGCTGGATGGAAATTTGTGGCTACTCTCAAATTCCAGAACATTCTGTCACCGAACTGAGAGGAAAAAGGGTTTTTTATCCAAATTTTGAGGGTTGCAAAGGATTCTGGGTAACAGAACCTGGTCAGAGCCCCACAAGTCACCACATCTTGGATTCCTCTAGGTGTCTTGTTTTAAAAACTGCGCAGGTTTGGTAGGTTTCTCTAGGTGCTGGCTGAGCTAGAGGCCAAAAACTACAGCTAGGCACTTTGCAAATAACATGTCAGGTTTCAATGTAAAAATGTGATGTGTCCATTTTGCGTTTCCTGTTGCAAGCAGTAGGCCTAACCACACAAGTGAGTTACCATTTTTTTCAGGAGACTTGGGGGGATATGGTATAGTAAAACAAGTGTTATTGCCCCTTGTCTTTCTCTACATTTTTTCCTTCCAAATGTAAGACAGTGTGTAAAAAAGATGTCTATTTGAGAAATGCCATGTAATTCACATGGTGGTATGGGCACCCTGGAATTCAGAGATGTGCAAATAACCACTGCTTCTCAACACCTTATTGTGTGCTCATTTTGGAAATACAAAGGTTTTCTTGATACCTATTTTTCACTTTTTATATTTTAGCAAATGAATTGCTGTATAACCAGTATAAAATGAAACCTCATTACAAGATGCAGCTCATTTATTGGCTCTGGGTAGTTAGGTTCTCAATGAACCTACAAGCCCTATGTATCCCTGCAACTAGAAGAGTCCATCAGACATAAGAGTGTATTGCTTTAAAAAATCTGACATCGCAGGAAAAAGTTACAGAGTAAAACGTGGAGAGAAATTGCTGTTTTTTTTACCTTAATTTCAATATTCTTTGATTTCAGCTGTTAGTTTCTGTAGGAATCACTTGTAGGAGCTACACAAATGACCCCTTACTGAATTCAGAATCTTGCCTACTTTTCATAAATGTTTAGCTTTCTGGGATCCAGTATTGGTTTCTTACCCATTTCTCTCACTAACTGGAAGGAGGCTGAAAGCACAATAAATAGTAAAAATGGGGTATGTCCCAGTAACATGTCAAAATTGTGTTGAAAAATTGGGTTTTCTAATTCAACTGTGTCTGTTCCTGAAAGCTGCGAAGATGGTAATTTTACCACCACAAACCCTTTGTTCATGCCATTTTCAGGGAAAAGCCACAAGCCTTCTTCTGCAGCCCTTTTTTCCCATTCTTAAAAAAAAAAAAATAATAATTCGCTGAATTTTGGCTAATTTCTTGGTCTCCTTCAGGGCAACCCACAAAGTCTGGGTACCACTAGAATCCCTAGGATGTTGGAAAAAAAGGACACACATTTGGCAGGGGTAGCTTATGTGAAGAAATAGTTTTGAGGGCCTAAGCGCAAACTGCCCCTAATTGCCAAAAAAAGGCTTGGCACCTGAGGGGGGAAAGGCCTGGCAGCAAAGGGGTTAATTCCACTCATAAAATTGTTATGTACACATCAGTTTGACTCATGAAAATTACCTATGTTACTAATGTTGCTGTGGTGGACCTGCTGTCCTGGCTGCATGTCCTCACATATTTTCAGATGTGCATTCCACAGAAGTGTCAATTTCCAGTATGTGGGCATGTGTACCCTGTGTCAGTATTGGTCTCCATGGTTTTACGGTTTTGTGCGGGTCTAGTCAGTAGTGTTTTGGTGCAAACCTTGAGTTCACAGAGTATCTTGCAAGGAAGAAGTGTACCAAAGCAGAAGAGCAGCTATAGGCATACATGGGTATAGGGCAGCTATGGTAAGGCAGATAATACAGAAGAGTGATTACAGAGCAACCTTAGGTGGTCATTACAACCCTGGCGGTCGGTGTTAAAGCGGCGGTAAGACCGCCAACAGGCCGGCGGTAAAACTTTTGCAATTACGACCGTGGCGTAAACCGCCAACAAAGACAGACACTTTAACACTCAGGCGAGAGACAATGTACCGCCCACACTATTATGATAGGCCAATCCGCCACCCTTTCCGGGACGGATTCACCGCGGATAAAAACACAGCAGAGACAGGAATCCCAAAGGTAAAACGCTCACCTCTACACACCCCACGAGGAGCGAGGACGCCATGGACCCGGAACTCCAAATTCTACCTGCAATAGTCTTCCTGTTCCTCTACCAGGAGCACGAATGCCGGCAGCGATGACCACGGTGAGCACTGCACCTACGACACAAGGGAAGGGGGAGGCAAAAAACAGGGACACACACATGCAACACCCCACCCTCACCCACTACAACACACACACTAATGCAGATCAATACATCACAGTTACACCCCCAATCCCCCGGAAGAATGCAAAGACAATAGAAAATGAGTGTAACCATTGTAATATATTAAAAGCAAGTAGGCAGAAATATATATATATATATACACCATGTACATGTACATACCAAGCATAGTAGTCGAGGTAGTGCTCTAAGAAAGTCCGTGGAACACTGGGATCACACGGTATGGGCGAGGCCCACACAAGATCCCCAACCATGACGGAGAGAACACTGCAGGGGCATCAGTCAGCAACTAAACAGGCACCTCAGAGGGAGGGAAAGGTGGGGGCACCTCAGCCGGATGAGTGCACAACGCAAAATCCACAAGGGGGCCACATGCCCACTGTTCCATCCTGGGGAGTGCAAAGCCACAGTCTCTCAAGTCTATACAGTGGGTGGGTTACCCACTGTTCCATCCTGGGGAGTGCAAAGCCACAGTCTCTCAAGCCTCACAAGTGGGCGGTTTGCCCACTGTTCCATCCTGGGGAGTGCAAAGCCACAGTCTCTCAAGTCTATACAGTGGGTGGGTTGCCCACTGCCATATCCTGGGGAGTACAAAGCCACAGTCTCACAAGTGGATAACAGTCTCCACTGGTTCTGGAGGGGGCATGGTGCACAGAGTGCTTCATCCTGCTAAGGACAGAGGTAGTGGATGCTTTTCTCGACTGGTTTTGGAGGGGGCGTGGTGCCCAGAGTGCTTCATCCTGCTAAGGACACAGGTAGTGGATGACAGTCTCCACCGGTTCTGGAGGGGGCATGGTGCCCAGAGTGCATCATTCACATTGTGACAGACTTAGTTGCGTCAGTGCCCTTGCCGCTCATGGGCCAGCGGGGCTTGAGACGGCGGTGCCTTGTTCAGCGGTGCTTGAGACGGCGGTGCCCTGTTCAGCGGTGATTGAGACGGCGGTGCCCTGTTCAGCGGTGCTTGAGTTGCCGGTGCCCTGTTCAGCTGTGCTTGAGTTGGTGGTGCCCTGTTCAGCGGTGCTTGAGTTGACGTTGCCCTGTTCAGTGGTGCTTGAGTTGGCGGTGCCCTGTTCAGCGGTGCTTGAGGCGGCGGTGCCCTGTTCCATGTTCAGCGGTGCTTGAGTTGGCGGTGCCCTGTTCAGCGGTGCTTAAATTGGCGGTGCCCTGTTCAGCGGTGCTTGAGACGGCGGTGCCCTGTTCAGCGGTGCTTGAGATGGCGGTCTCCATTGCAGGGTCTCAGCTGCTGGTGGTCCTTCATGGCCCAGCGGGGCTTGTGCTGGTGGTCCTTCATGGCCCAGTGGGGCTTTTGCTGGTGCTGGCGGTGGCCTCCTGGGCAGCTGGGCTGGTGCTGGCGTTGGCCTCCTGGGCAGCTGGGCTGGTGCCGGTGGTGGCCTCCTGGGCAGCTGGGCTGGTGCCGGCAGTGGCCTCCTGGGCAGCTGGGCTGGTGCCTGCCGTAGCCTCCTGGGCAGCTGGGCTGGTGCTGGCGGTGGCCTCCTGGGAAGCTGGCCTGGTGCTGGCGGTGGCCTCCTGGGCAGTTGGGCTGGTGCTGGCGGTGGCCTCCTGGCCAGCTGGGCTGGTGCCGGCATTGGCCTCCTGGGCAGCTGGGCTGGTGCTGGCGGTGGCCTCCTGGGCAGCTGGGCTGGTGCTGGAGGTGGACTCCTGGGCATCGGAGATGATGGCGGTCTTCTCCGCCGTGCTGCTCTTCCCAGACTTGCCAGGTTTCTTGTGGCCCTTCCCCACCTTGGAAGGTGTCACAGCTGACTCCACACTCCCACCGGGACCCCTGGGAGCGGCTTTGGTGGCTGGAGTCTTCCCCCTCTCCCCCCGGGCACTGGCTAACTTCTGATGCTTCACAGGTGGGGGACTGTCTGTGCTGTGGCTCCGTGCCACCCTGGCTGACCTGGTGGCCGGTGCACTCCAGATTCCGGTGACTACAGGCACCACTGGTCCCGGAGATGTTGTGGCTGAGGTGCTAGTTCGGGACCTATGAGACAGATGCGGTGGGGGAGGTGTGGGAAAGAGGTCAAGGGTGGACAGGAAAAGTTTTTGGGACACACTGGGACGGGTAGCTGGAGGGGGTTTGGGAGTTGAGTAAGAGGTGGTGGTTGTAGGAGGTGTACGTTTGGTGACTTTGGGTGAAGGTGCATGCGCTGGAGGCTGTCGTGAGGTGGATGGCTGTTGGGTGGGTGTGTGCCTGCGTTTGTGTAACTTGGGAGGGGGTGTCACAGACACACTGGGAGAGGACACAGGGGACGTATGAATGGTAGTGGGGTGGGGACTGCATGTGAGCGGGGTGTGGTGGTGGGTGTGCTGGAGAGGGATGTAGTGGCTGTAGAGGTAGTGCATGCAGGTGTGAGTGTAGACGAGACTGGGAGGGAGGAGGGAGACGACGAGGAGGGGGACACAGTGGAGGCAGTGGATGTTGGTGTGTCTGCATGTGTGTGATGCTTGCCTGAGTGCCTGTGGGATGTGTGGTGCTTATATTTGCCAGAGCTTCCCTTGTGTGTTGAGGTGTGTGCATGCTGGTCTGTAGGTGTGCTTGGGCTAGGCTGAGGTACAGGGGATTGGGTCTGGGTGGAGGAAGTTGGAGGGAGGAGGCTAGAGACGGGGACCATGGCTGCCATCAGTGCTGAGGCCAGAATCTGAAAAGCTCGCTGAAGGGCCGCCTGACCAGAATGAATGCCCTCCAGGAATGCATTGGTCTGTTACAACTGCCTCTCTACACCCTGGATGGCATTCAAAATGGTAGACTACCCAACAGTGAGGGACCTGAGGAGGTCAATGGCCTCCTTACTGAGGGCAGCGGGGTGACTGGTGCAGGGCCTGAGGTGCCTGGGGCGAAGGTGATGCCCACCCTCCTGGGTGAGCGCGCACAGGGCAAAGGCTGAGGGGCTGCTGGGAGGGCGGTGCTGGTAGGGGGGGTGGCGGCTGTACCTGTAGATGCGGGGGCACAGATGTTGCCGGCACCACAAGGGAGCTTCCATCATAGTACGAGTACGTGTCGCTGGTGTCAGCGTCTGTCCCCGCCGTGGAGCTCCCCTCTCCCTCTGTCCCACTGGTGAACTCTGAGTCCGTAGTCTCGCCCTCCAGGGCCATGTGGGATGCAGCTCCCTTGTGCTCCGGTGCCACTGCTCCTCTGCCTGATGATGCTAATGCACACAAGAACAGGGAGACCACAAAAAGAGGGGGGGGACGACAGAAGAAAGACACGTTGAGTGCATGCATCACCGCTACCGTTGGCGGACACGACAGACGCGCTCTTGGGCTCCACTGTTCAATTCCTGGGAAATGGCCTACAAGGCTATGGACCACATCTGCACACATAGATGACACAGGAGCATGACTAGGTGTACTTGGCACTCTACAGAGGTGGGGTGGGGTGCCACATGGCCTGTCTTACGGAGGGGCCTTGCCTACGGAACTCACCCTGGCCTAGGGAAACCCACAGTCCACCTCCCCCACCCAGACACCTCCACTGCGCGCAAAGTCGGCAGAATGAGAGTGTACTCACCCCCTTGTGTCTGCTGTGATGCCCTCAAGCACTCATCCAACTCCGGGCACGCTACCGCCAGGATCCTGAACATCAGGGGGGTCATGGTGCGATGGGCACCCCTCCCACGTTGGGAGGCTATCCCCAGCTGAGCCTCCGCCGTCTTCTTGCTCCAGCGGCGAATGTCCTCCCATTTTTTCCAGCAGTGGGTGCTCCGTCTGTGATAGACCCCCATGGTCCAGACGTCCTTGGCGATGGCACGCCAAATATCTTTTTTCTGGTGGGCGCTGACCTACATGAAATGTACAGGGGAAAAGAGAAGTTATTACCAAGTGCACCGTCACACTGATTGGCCCCCATTGCTACCCTTGCCATGTGGCACATGCATTCGCCGTCTTTCATGCACGCAGCACTCTCCCCCCTTCCTTCTTACATCCGGCCCTCTCCACACAGGCATAGCCCATACAACATGCTCCCTGTGTACTTACCTGTTTGTCTGGAGGACCGTAGAGTAGTGTGTACTGGGGGAGGACCCAATCCACGACTTTCTCCAACTCCTCCGATGTGAAGGCAGGGGCCCTTTCCCCAGACACTCGGGCCATTGTCTCTATCAGACCAACGTCACAGCAGCACTTGCAGTGTAGGTCCTCTCCTGTCGAAGATCAGGTATCGAGTGATTGAACAGATAGAAAATGGCGGTCACGTCTACGGCGGTGCGTACCGTCAACACCGTCGTACATTGTCATTGGATCCTGGGACCCATAGGGTCCAATTTTAACCAATGCAGCATTGCGCCGCGGTTTTCGACTGCCTACCGCAACGGTGTACAACGCCAGCGCAGTTACCTCACATCCCATTGTCCCACTTTAGAGGTCTGGCAGCCGCCATTTCAAGGGCCCACATGGCTTAATTTTTAACTACGTCACACATACCTCGGCCTAGCCGCAACACCATACAGGCCACTTTTCGGATTATGATTCGTGTACTGTGTAAGCTGTGTGTATGTACCTCTAAGTTGTTTGACTCTGTGCTCGCTGTTGTCCTTCTCAGGCACCATCTGCTGGGACATGTGAGGAGATGGCGGCATCCTCCGGTGTACCGACCATTGGTGGACTGATTATCACATACAGGATTGACTGTGCCACAATCCAGGAACTGTGTACCCAGTTGGAGCCAGACCTGATGTCAGCAATCCGCCATCCCACAGGAATCCCCCCTCAAGTGCAGGTGCTGTCAGTGCTCCATTTCCTTGCAAGTGGGCCTTTTCAAACAACAGTGGCCATAGCATCAGGGATGTCCCAGCCTATGTTTTCCAACGTATTGTCCAGAGTGTTGTCTGCCCTTCTGAAACACATGCGGAGCTACATCGGTTTTTCTCAGGTGGAGGATTTGCCTACAGTGAAAGGTGATTTCTATGCCCTGGGACACATCCCCAACATCATAGGTGCCATTGATGGGACCCATGTGGCTTTGTTCCCCCCCCCCCCACAGGAGTGAACAGGTGTACAGAAACCAGAAGAGTTATCATTCCATGAATGTACAGATGGTATGTGTGGCAGACCAGTACATCTCTCATGTGAATGCCATGTTCCCTGGCTCAGTGCATGACGCCTACATCCTGCGGAATAGCAGCATCCCTTATGTGATGGGTCAACTCCAGAGGCACCGTGTGTGGCTAATAGGTGAGCACCTGGAAGCAAGTCAGTGGGAATGGTTGTCTGGGGATATCCCTCCAGGTTAGTGTGTGTCTAACAGTTGTCCCTCACCATTTGCAGGTGACTCTGGTTACCCCAACCTGTCATGGCTACTGACCCCAGGGAGGAATCCCAGGACAAGGGCAGAGGAACGCTAGAATGAGGCCCATGGGCGAACTAGGAGGGTGATCAAGTGGACCTTCGGCCTCCTGAAGGCCAGGTTCCGGTGCCTCCATATGACAGATGACTCCCTATTCTACTCACCAAAGAAGGTGTGCCAGATCATCGTGGCCTGCTGTATGATTCACAACTTGGCTTTTAGACAACAGGTGCCTTTTCTGCAGGAGGATGGTCCTGATGGCAGTGTTGTGGCAGCTGTGGAGCCTGTGGACAGTGAAGACGAGGAAGCAGAAGAAGAAGACATGAACAACAGGGACTCAGTGATCCAGCAATATTTCCAGTGAGACACAGGTAAGAGTACAGACCTGCTTACTACATGTACTTTAACACTACTACCTCTCTACTGTCTGTCGTTTTCACCCACTGTATGGTCACTGAGTTGTCACTTTCCATTACGATTTCACAGATGTGGCTCCCACTGTATGACATCTGCTTAGATTCCTCATGGACTACAGCTGTGTGACATAGGTATGTTGACATTACAATTGGAAGAGCATTTTGTCACTGTAATTGCTATTACACTATTTGGAAATCACAGACAGACTCCAGATTATTTTGTGCTTTAAGTGTGTTTATTTAAGTGCTCATTATTGGAGGGGGTAGTGAAATAGTGAGGGGTGATGGCAGAGGAATGTCCAGGGCAGAGTCCAGTCTATTAGTCTCACAGGTGCATTGCCCATATGGGCATAGGAAGTGGAGCTGGGGCAGTTTAAGTATGGACAGGGTGACAAAGTGGGACAGTAGGATGACATTCAGGGTGGTCTCATTTCTTGGCGGGGGTCTTGGCATCGTGCTCTGTCTTTGTCCTGGATCTCAGGGACCGTTTGCGAGGTGGTTCTCCCTCTGCAGGGGGTGGGGTGCTGGTGTGGTGGTCCTGTGGCGGGGCGTCCTGTCCACTAGCACCAGCGGAGGTGGTGGGCAGTTCATCGTCCATGCTAGTGTCAGGGGCCCCTTGTTGTGCCACAGTGTCCCTCCTGGTGTTGAGTACTTCCTTCAGCACCCCTACGATGGTGTCCAGGGTGGAGCTGATGGTTCTGAGTTCCTCCCTGAAGCCCATATACTGTTCCTCCTGCAGGCACTGGGTCTCCTGAAACTTGGCCAGTACTGTTGCCATCGTCTCCTAGGAGTGGTGTTAGGCTCCCATGATGGAGGAGAGGGCCTCGTGGAGAGTGGGTTCCCTTGGCCTGTCCGCCCTTTGTCGCACAGCAGCCCTCCCAGTTCCCCTGTGTTCCTGGGCCTCCATCCCCTGGACCGTGTGCCCACTGCCACTGCCCCCAGATCCCTGTTGTTGTTGGGGTGGTGGGTTATCCTGGGTTCCCTGTAGTGGTGGACACACAGCTGATTGACGTGTCCTGGTGACGGAGGTATGGGCCCGCTGGGTGGGTGCTTTGCTGGTGTTTCCAGAGGGGCGAAGGTCTGTGGTGGCCTGTGGCAGTGTGAGGGGAACCGACTGTCCCGAGGTCCCCTATGGGCCGGGCTGGTCATCTAGATCCAGTTGGACAGAGGTGCTGTCATCACTGCGGGCCTCTTCTGTTGGTGGTGTGGACCCTCCTGTCCGGTGACGTTGGGTAGGGGTCCTGCAGGGGTATAAAAGGATGGTTATTACATCTGTGTGTGTCATGGTGTGCAATGGGTGGGTGACATTGTACCCCAGTGCTTGCATTCCTGTGTGGGACCTTGTGTGATATTGGTTTAGGGGGTTGTATGGGTATGTGCAGTGGGCATGCTTTAGTGATGGGTGTCCATGCTTTGTTGTTGCATGCAGGGCTTGGTGTTGGGATGTGTGGTTTGTGATGTTGGGACATATGTGAGGAGTTGGGGTGGTGAGGGTGAGGGTGGGGGTATGTGCTGGCATGCAGGTAGGGTGGGGGATGTAAGAATTAAGATTTGTCTTACCAGAGTCCTTTTCTCAACCTACTCCTGCGAGGCCCTCAGGATGCAGAATCGCGAAGACCTGCTCCTCCCATGTTGTTAGTTGTGGGTGAGAAGGTGGGGTCCCGCCTCCAGTCCGCTGAACCGCCTGGTGGTGTCTTGAGACCATGGAACGCACCTTCCCCCCTAGGTTGTTCCACCTCTTCCTGATTTCCTCCCGATTTCTTGGGTGCTGTCCCACTGCGTTGACCCTGTCCACTATTCTTCGCCATAGCTCCATCTTCCTTGCTATTGAGGTGTGCTGCACCAGTGCTCCGAATGTCTGTGGCTCTACCCGGACGATTTCCTCCACCATGACCCGGAGCTCTTCCTCTGAGAACCTGGGGTTTCTTTGCCGTGTCATTGGGTGGTGTGGGTGATGTGTGGGGTGGAGTGTGTGGTGATAAGTGTGCTGATATGTAGTAGTGTGTTGTGTGAGGTGCGTGGAAGTTCTGTGGGTGATGGTGTTGTGTGCCTGTGGATGCTGTTGTTCTGGCTGGTGCTGTCTCTCTCTGGCCTTCTTTCTGAATTTTTTTTCGTAGGGGTTTGTGGGTGATGTGGGTGTGTGTTTTATATTGTAATAGGTGTGTGGGAGGGGTGTGTGTATGTGTATCAGGTGTGTGTATTTGGAATTGTCCAATGTGGCTGTGTTTTGTAGGAGTGTGTGAATTTTGAGCGCGGCGGTGTGTACCGCCAATGGAATACTGCGGTTGAAAGACCGCCGCGTGGATTCGTGTGTCGTGATAGTGTGGGCGTTTTTCTGTTGGCGTGATGGTGGAGGTTTTGTTTTCGCCAGTTTATCACTGACCTTTGGTGTGACGGACTTGTGTGGGTGTCTAAATATTGGCGGATTCCGAAATGTGGGTCGTAATAGCTGGGGCGGTTTTCTGCGGCCGCGGCAGTGTGTTGGCGGTCTTCTGCACGGCAGTAAGCGGCTTTTACCGTCAATGTTGTGATGAGGGCCTTAGTGTGGACAAATTTGGTATGGGTATGTAATGGACAAACATGCGGGGCTCATCACTAAGATTGTACACAGGGTAGGGCTCAGAACTTCCTACAGCAACAGGGAACATCATTGCCTCTGTGCAGATTAATCTAACAGCTAGTCACCACACAAGCCCCATAGAAAGGTGGCACCAGAAGTGAATCTGTGTCTAGACCCTTAGGGCACAAACAAGGATTGTACTTATATACACGAGACTAGCCCTTGTAGGTCGGGCAGGAGACACAGTAACAATTCCTGGAATACAGCCATAGCACACTGTCACTGTTAGGCACTAATGACTACTTGCAACACTAGACAAAGGATGGCGGCTGGATTAGCCTCCTGGAAACCAGGTGCCAGAAAAAATACAAAGTTAAACAGTTCTAGACAGGTGAGGACTGATAGTACACTTACCAGACACGATAACCCAAAGGGAAACAGAAAGCAAGGGAACCAACTAGGAGGCAAAGCTGTTCACAGGGAGCAGGCTCTGGTAGACGCAAAGGCTGGAACAGGTCTGGGTAACAGAAAGCGGGCTCTAGCAGAAACAACCATGAACAAGGCTGAGAAACAGGGAGCGGAGTCTGACTGGAACAGGCAGGAACAGCACTGGTCCAGGCGTGATCAGGACTGTAACACAATCCAACAAGGAGTCTGGAACACAAATAAATCGTACTCCAATGCCCGAAGAGGAGCTTCAGGGAATGGCAGCTTCTAAGCAGTTCCAGGCAGCAGCAAGGCCAGGGCAGAGTCACATGGCTGGGCTGAACAACAGAGGTCACAGGTGTGTGCAGCTTCAGTCTCTCACAAGTCCTGGAAGAGAGAATCCAGTTTAAAGGGACAGTCAGACTTTTTCCCATAGGAAGCAATGGACAGAAGATTACAGGTCTTACCGACTACTAGGAAGTGAATTACGGGACATGAAGTCCATGCAGGATAATGTAGTTCTTCTATAGCATGCCATATGGAAAAGGAAAGCAAACAGAAGTCAGAATGGTAGTCTGGGTGAGTGTTAATGATGATTCCCAGGGTACATATAGTCCATATACAGTTCTCACCAGAGATGGGAGGGCAGAGACATAACACATGGCAGTGGCAGGAATTATTTCCAGGGATAGACTGCGCAGGGCATGTGTTGTGAACATTGCTTGTCATACCTGGGACATTCATGCTATCAATTTTCGGAAATTATGCACCTCTTGTCACACAAACTCCTTGCAGAGATAGCAAATGCCACACTTACTAATGTCAGGGGTCTGTTCATGCATTCCTGTTACCACTGATATTTCACACCCACTGCCTCATGAATGAGGCACTTATTTACCTTATGATTGGAGATGTCATAGTTGTGTGTCATGTACTACAGTATACCAGGTTGTCATATGCTGTGGTCTTATGATTTTGTCCTTCATATATGAAATTCAAAAAAATTTTTTTTTATATGTGTGAGGTTTGCTGTACAATTATGTGCATCGCATGAGATGTTGCATCAGAAGTTGTCCGATTTGTCTTTGTGACATGCTCCCTGAGGTAATACTCACATTCCTAAAGAACATGTGATAGAGAAATAAGTAACCAGAGCAGGATTGTGTGATAAAGTGAGGTGTTTAATTACATATCCTAACATGGTGTATAGACTGAAAAAGGTTTCAAACAATCTGCTGTCGGCAGTGCATTACTGCAGCTGTGTTTGGATGTTCCCCCTCATTTTCCCTGGTACAATCCTCCTCAGGCAGTTCTTACGGGGGTTCAAATAGGGGGATATTCCTCCTTACACAATTGTTGTGCAGGATGGCACAAGTCAACATGATCTTGCAGACCTTTCCTGGAGCATATAAAAGTCTGCCTCCTGTGATGTCCAGGCACCTGAATCTGGACTTTAGGATGCCAAAGGTCCTTTCTACAATGGTGCGTGTCCTCCGATGTGCCTCATTATAGGCACGCTCTGCTGCTGTGCTTGGGTTAGGGAATGGGGTCATGATCCATGGTTGGATCCCGTAACCCTGATCAGCTGAAAAATAAAATAGGAGTAAGTATTTTGTTAGTGCTTGCACCAGGAATGTCATGCAGCATGGAGGTTGATATCTTGTGTCATCTTTGACTCATATGTGTTTGTGGTATTGTGTGAGATCCTGGGCTTCTGTGAGGTTTTTTCTGCATTGGGTTGTTTGACTTGCCAACTTGTGTTTGGCTTTGTAAGAAAACAGGGCTGATTGCAGAGGCCCCATAACTTTTTGCCCCCATTTTCCTCTTTTTGCTGGTGTTTTCCTGACTTTGATGGTGCCCTGGGTACTGCTAACCAGTCCCAGGGCCTGTGCTCTGTGTAAAATGGATATGCAAATGAGGCTAATTATAATTGGCTAAGTTAACCTACCTATAAGTCCCTAGTATATGGTAGGGCATATAGGTTTAGGGACCACAGCATAGGTGGTGCACACCTAGGTGCACTGCTGAGGTGCCCAGTGTCATTTTAAAAGCAAGCCTGCCTTGCTGCCTGCTTTTAAATTAAAGTTATATGCAAATTCGACTTTGGAATTAAAGGTACTTCCAAAGTCTTAAACTACCTTATTTTTACATATAAGTCACCCCTAAGGTGTGCCCTATGTGCCCCTAGGGCTGGGTGCCATGTAACTATAAGCAGGGACTTTATAAAAATAGATTTATAAGCCCTGGTGAGGTAAAAACAGCCGAATTCGTTTTTCCCTCATTGAAGTAAATGGCCTTCATAGGCTAGAATGGGCAGACTTTATTTTAAATGTTAAAGTCTCCTTAAATGTTACATACCAAGAATTTGGTATCAAATTAATTGTTGTAATAAATCCCACAACTTCCAGTTGTTGGATTTAATATAACTTGTTCAGGTAAAAAGTTTAGACTTTACCTAAAAAGTTGCCAATTTCAGCTCTGCATTGTTTTTGCTGCTGTGCTCTGATTGGCCAGCCTGCAGCAGCTTCTGCCAGGCTACCTTGATGAGGTGTGAAGTGGCCTGACTTCACACAAAGGAATGTGCTTGGGGGAGAGAATCTCCCCTCAGCAGATGGTGAGGCAGGAAGGGGGAGGGCTGCCAAACTGGTCATCAAAGGCAGAGAAGGACATTTGGAGCACCCAGCAACACCCCCACATCCTGCAACCCCAGACAATTAGGTGCCCCCTTGATTAGATTAGGAGAGGGCAGGAGAGGGGTGTGTTTATGATTTTTAGCCACACCAGTGGGTGGGCTCAGCCAGATGTAACCTCCAAAAATCAGATTCATCCATGTTGGATTTTTAGAGACTGTTGCCTTCTGGGATGGATTTTTGCCACACTTCCCAGGAAGTGGTCATCACAGGGGGACGACCCTGTCCCTGATTGGAGAACCAGGGCCCCCCTGCTTTTCACCCAGGAGCAAGGATAAAACTGGCAGACCTGCCCCCACACCTCAGATCCCCTCCAGAATTCAACAAGAAAGGAACTAAAGAAGAAGAAGGACTGCCCTGCTGGACCCCTGGCCTGCACCTGGAACCTGCACTCAGAAGGACTGCACCAGCTGCACACTGGGGCTTCACCACAAGAAGGACTTTGCCTGGCTTCAACTGGTTCAAGGAGGGACTCCCTGTTTGCTACAGGTGAAAAATTGCTAACCAGAGTCCCCTGCACCAACTCCTGAAGAAAGCGACCAGCTGACCACTGTCCAGTGGCCAAAAAGGAGTTTGCGCCAGGTGCATTCTGGGAGTTGAAGTCTGCACCCCCCAAGGACCATCACAGAACTTCTGGACCCTTGGGGTGAGCTGTGGACCCCAAAAGAACCTTAAAAGAACATCTGGGTGAAGCACCAGAAGTTTGGAAAAGATTTGAGAATTTTTGGAAAAAAGCTCCAGAGAGGGACCGACCCGCCGCGGAAATTCTAGCCGGCTTGCCTCAACCGCGACCCGGCCTGACTTCGTGGTTCGTCCCGGTAAAGAAAAACATCCAAAAAAGAGACTAAGTCCGAACGTAAAAAGTTGACCGGGACCTCCCAGCCATCGTATCCGAGAAGGGCTCCATGGACGTCGGATCAAGATCCAGGTTTACCCCGGTCGAAGGATTTTCATCTCGAAAAAACGACTAAGTCCGAAGGTAAAAGTCTCCACCGAGGAAACCCACATCGCGTATCCGGACAAGGGCTCCAGGAGGTCGGATTCAACTGGCAGGTTCGTCCCGGTGAAGAAAAACTTCAAAATAAAGACTAAGTCAGAAGGTAACTTTTTAACCGAGGCCTCCCGCGACCTGTAGCCGAGCAGGGCTCCATCGCGGTCGGCCTGAAAGTTTGACTTTGCCCCGGTCGAGGTGCAACCAGATGACCCGATTGGCGCTTTTTGTTTCTAAGCGCTAGAAAAGTAATAATTCTTTAAAAATTCATATCTTTGGTTCCCCTGAACCGATTTTAATCGTTTTTGTGTCATTTTAAAGATAAAAATATAAACTATTTTTATAAATTGGTTTTGGATTTTTAAACTGTTTCCTGTGTTTTATTTAATTACTGTTTTGTGATATTTGAATGCTTTACACTTTGTCTCCTAAGTTAAGCCTTGACGCTCGTTGCCAAGCTACCAAGGGTTAGGCTGGGATTAATTTACTGAGACCTAACTGTACCTATGTGGAGGTTAGTGGCTTGTTGCTAGGTGTAGGTACCTACCTGCCCTACCAATAACCCATTTTCCAACATAATTGGAAGCAGCGACGGGATCCTGTACTTGTGTTCAATATCACGTTACAGTTTTAGGTAAAACAAATTAAAAATCCTTTAAATTGTCCTAGTGCAAAAATTGTTTTTAATTTTTAATTTGGATTAATTTCAATTATTGAATTTTTGTAATTTTTCTAAATTCTTGTTTCCAATTTTTGCAAAAAGTTTTTGTTGACACAAAACTAGGGAACCATGGAGCTTGATCTGGCTAGCCTACCCACACTGACAGTAGTCCAGCTTAGGGGGTTGTGTATTGAAAGAGGGTTGCCTGCAACCACTGATCTCAGGAAGCAAATCCTGATCACATCCCTGACAGCATGGGCTGAGGCCCAAGAGGTAGAGTCAGAAGAAGCTCCAGAGGTGGTAGAAAGAAGGGAGGATGCAAGCTCTAACCACTCAGGGGAGGGAAGGCATCTGACCCTAAGTGAGGACGAGGAAGAACGGTCCATAGTAAATACAGTCACTAGGGGCAGATCCAAAGCTAGTGGTGGGAAGGGGGTCCTTTCAGGAGGAGAGAACCCATCCATCAGAGAAAGAGAGCTGGAGGCCCAGCTAGCATACATAGCTTTGGAAGCAGAGAAGCTGGCCCTAGAAAAGAAAAAGTGGGCATACAAAGAGAAAAGAGATGGAAGCAGCGATAAAGAAGCTGAGGTGTCTATGGGTGGGGGAGTTTGCCCCAGATTACCCAAGGGGGTGGTTCCTGCTTATGTAGAGGGGGATGACATAGATAAGTGGCTGGGGGCCTTTGAGAGGGCACTCCAAATGAGAAGGGTTAGGCCTCAATACTGGGGTTCCCTTTTGTGGGAGTTGGTCCCCAACTCAGGGAGGGATAGGCTTCTGACCTTAAGGGGGGAGGAGGCAGATTCATACCCTAGTATGAAGAGGTGCTTAGCCAAGAAGTTTGGTCTGACCCCAGAGCAATATAGAATGAAGTTCAGGGACACCCAGAAGGTCAGTACCCAGTCTTGGGTTGACTTTGTGGACATTTCACTAAAGGCACTAGAGGGCTGGATTATTGGTAACAAAGTAGATACTTATGAGGGGTTATACAATCTGATCATGAGAGAGCACATCTTGACCAATTGTATCCAAGAAAGGTTACGCCAGCATCTAGTGGACTCTAAGCAGACCAACCCTAGAGAGCTAGGGGAGGCAGCTGATGAGTGGTTGAGAACCAGGGTGGTTGTCAAGTCCCAGGGGGGAGACTCCAAGAAGGGGGGGACAGGTCCCCAAAAACCTAAGGAGGGAGGTGGTAAGCCCACCACAGAGACTCCCTCTGTACCCCAGAACCCTAAGAAGGAGGAGAGTAAATCCCACTCCCAGTCTGACAAGCAGAGACAGGGAGACCCAGGGTTAAAAAAACTCTTGGACAGTAGGGCTTGCTTTGACTGTCAGCAGACAGGTCACTTCAGAGGAGATGCAGCCTGTCCAAGGAAGGTGGTTAGCACTGGGCTGTCCAGTGTAGCCATAGAGGAGGATTCCTCAGATGATGAAGTCCTCCTAGCATTGTGCTGGGAGACAGCACCAGATGGTAAGCTGGTGATCCCTGAGGGTGGGAGTAGGCACTTCCACCACATTCAAGTGAATGGGATCCCTACCACTGGCCTGAGAGACACCTGTGCCAGTCACACTGTAGTGAGTGACCGGTTAGTGACCCCAGACATGTATGTCCCAGGAAAGACAAAGAAAGTCAGGATAGCCACAGGGGAGGTCACCTCCAAACCTGTAGCCATAGTGCCCCTAGAGAGGGAGGGTATCCTTGACTGGATTAGGGTGGTAGTCAGTGCTGACCTCCCCCTAGATTGTATCCTGGGCAATGACCTCCCAGAGGTAAGTCTGGTCACAGATGGGGTGGTCGCCCAGGGCGCCCCCCCAACCCAAAGTCCTGGGGAGTCAGTCCCTACAGTTAGGAGACAGGGGTCCCCAAGAAAAGGAAAGAAGAAAAGGAAGGGTAGGCCACTCTTAAAGAGAGTTCCAGGGAGCCAAGGGCCTTCTGCCCCAGTAGGGGGGGAGCCCAGAGTTGGCACTGGTGAGGCCTCACCTGACCCCAAGGAAGTCCTGAGTAGTCAGGCAGCTGTCCAGATGCAGGGTGTTGCCCCTGCACTGACAGAAGGGAGAGTGGAAGGAGGGTGTCTGCCACAGGAGGTGGTAGCCCCCCACTCTAGACAGCAAGAGGGGTGCCAGGACCCCAAAGTTGCCCCTAAAGCAGCTCAGCCACCTGTCAGTGGAGAGCTTAGGGTGTGGTTCTGGGTACTAACAGCTGTCAGTAGCCTCTGCTGGGTGCTAGCCTTCCTGGCAGCACTGTACTTGGCCTGGGAGGCAGACCCCAAAGCCAATAGCAAAGTAGGCCCCCTGACCCTATTGGTCATGGTGGGGTTGCTCAAGTGTTGGGTGACCTCTTTGGGTAAGCTAGGTGTTGCCCTAGCAAAGTTAGGAGTAGGGGAGGTGGGCACCTCACTACCCAAGTTGGCAGAGAGAAAGGAGGGAGACCCCCCTAGAGGAAAGTTTCAGTTTGAGTTGGGTCCTTTTACTGTTGGGATGGCTTCACTACCCATAGTGAGTGACCCTGACAGGAGGATATAAGGCAGAGTAGGCCCTGCAAAGGGACAGCCAGTTTTCTTCACTGTCTTCCTCGCCTAACAAGCCAGGAAGACTCTCCCAGGGTTGGGCTGAGTCTCCTGGGCGTGTGGGCTGGGGGGGGGGGTTGTGTGAGAAAACAGGGCTGATTGCAAAGGCCCCATAACTTTTTGCCCCCATTTTCCTCTTTTTGCTGGTGTTTTCCTGACTTTGATGGTGCCCTGGGAACTGCTAACCAGTCCCAGGGCATGTGCTCTGTGTAAAATGGATATGCAAATTAGGCTAATTATAATTGGCTAAGTTAACCTACCTATAAGTCCCTAGTATATGGTAGGGCATGTAGGTTTAGGGACCACAGCATAGGTGGTGCACACCTAGGTGCACTGCTGAGGTGCCCAGTGTCATTTTAAAAGCAAGCCTGCCTTGCTGGCTGCTTTTAAATTAAAGTTATATGCAAATTCGACTTTGGAATTAAAGGTACTTCCAAAGTCTTAAACTACCTTATTTTTACATATAAGTCACCCCTAAGGTGTGCCCTATGTGCCCCTAGGGCTGGGTGCCATGTAACTATAAGCAGGGACTTTATAAAAATAGATTTATAAGCCCTGGTGAGGTAAAAACAGCCAAATTCGTTTTTCCCTCATTGAAGTAAATGGCCTTCATAGGCTAGAATGGGCAGACTTTATTTTAAATTTTAAAGTCTCCTTAAATGTTACATACCAAGAATTTGGTATCAAATTAATTGTTGTAATAAATCCCACAACTTTCAGTTGTTGGATTTAATATAACTTGTTCAGGTAAAAAGTTTAGACTTTACCTAAAAAGTTGCCAATTTCAGCTCTGCATTGTTTTTGCTGCTGTGCTCTGATTGGCCAGCCTGCAGCAGCTTCTGCCAGGCTACCTTGATGAGGTGTGAAGTGGCCTGACTTCACACAAAGGAATGTGCTTTGGGAGAGAATCTCCCCTCAGCAGATGGTGAGGCAGGAAGGGGGAGGGCTGCCAAACTGGTCTTCAAAGGCAGAGAAGGACATTTGGAGCACCCAGCAACACCCCCACATCCTGCAACCCCAGACAATTAGGTGCCCCCTTGATTAGATTAGGAGAGGGCAGGAGAGGGGTGTGTTTATGATTTTTAGCCACACCAGTGGGTGGGCTCAGCCAGATGTAACCTCCAAAAATCAGATTCATCCATGTTGGATTTTTAGAGACTGTTGCCTTCTGGGATGGATTTTTGCCACACTTCCCAGGAAGTGGTCATCACAGGGGGACGACCCTGTCCCTGATTGGAGAACCAGGGCCCCCCTGCTTTTCACCCAGGAGCAAGGATAAAACTGGCAGACCTGCCCCCACACCTCAGATCCCCTCCAGAATTCAACAAGAAAGGAACTAAAGAAGAAGAAGGACTGCCCTGCTGGACCCCTGGCCTGCACCTGGAACCTGCACTCAGAAGGACTGCACCAGCTGCACACTGGGGCTTCACCACAAGAAGGACTTTGCCTGGCTTCAACTGGTTCAAGGAGGGACTCCCTGTTTGCTACAGGTGAAAAATTGCTAACCAGAGTCCCCTGCACCAACTCCTGAAGAAAGCGACCAGCTGACCACTGTCCAGTGGCCAAAAAGGAGTTTGCGCCAGGTGCATTCTGGGAGTTGAAGTCTGCACCCCCCAAGGACCATCACAGAACTTCTGGACCCTTGGGGTGAGCTGTGGACCCCAAAAGAACCTTAAAAGAACATCTGGGTGAAGCACCAGAAGTTTGGAAAAGATTTGAGAATTTTTGGAAAGAAGCTCCAGAGAGGGACCGACCCGCCGCGGAAATTCTAGCCGGCTTGCCTCAACCGCGACCCGGCCTGACTTCGTGGTTCGTCCCGGTAAAGAAAAACATCCAAAAAAGAGACTAAGGGGGTCATTCTAAGTCTGGCTGGCGGCGGAGGCCGCCCGCCAGACTTCCCCCTCCGAAATACCGCTCCGCGGTCGAAAGACCGCGGAGGGTATTCTAAGTTTTTCCCTGGGCTGGCGGGCGGTCGCCAAAAGACCGCCCGCCAGCCCAGGGAAAAACTCCCTTCCCACGAGGATGCCGGCTCGTAATCGAGCCGGCGGAGTGGGAAGGTGCGACGGGTGCTCTTGCACCCGTCGCGCATTTCACTGTCTGCCAAGCAGACAGTGAAATACTTGTAGGGGCCCTCTTACGGGGGCCCCGCGACCCCCCCTACCGCCATCCGGTTCCCGGCGGGCGGACCGCCGGGAACTGGATGGCGGTAGGGGGGGTCGGAATCCCCTCGGCGGCGCAGCTAGCTGCGCCGCCTTGGAGGATTCAATAGGGCGGCGGGACACTGGCGGGAGACCGCCAGTGTTGCCGGTCTGACCGCGGCTTTACCGCCGCGGTCAGAATGCCCTGCGGGGCACCGCCGGCTTGTCGGCGGTGCTCCCGCCGACCCTGGCCCGCCGGGGTCAGAATGACCCCCTAAGTCCGAACGTAAAAAGTTGACCGGGACCTCCCAGCCATCGTATCCGAGAAGGGCTCCATGGACGTCGGATCAAGATCCAGGTTTACCCCGGTCGAAGGATTTTCATCTCGAAAAAACGACTAAGTCCGAAGGTAAAAGTCTCCACGAGGAAACCCACATTGCGTATCCGGACAAGGGCTCCAGGAGGTCGGATTCAACTGGCAGGTTCGTCCCGGTGAAGAAAAACTTCAAAATAAAGACTAAGTCAGAAGGTAACTTTTTAACCGAGGCCTCCCGCAACCTGTAGCCGAGCATTGCTCCATCGCGGTCGGCCTGAAAGTTTTACTTTGCCCCGGTCGAGGTGCAACCAGATGACCCGATTGGCGCTTTTTGTTTCTAAGAGCTAGAAAAGTAATAATTCTTTAAAAATTCATATCTCTGGTTCCCCTGAACCGATTTTAATCGTTTTTGTGTCATTTTAAAGATAAAAATATAAACTATTTTTATAAATTGGTTTTGGATTTTTAAACTGTTTCCTGTGTTTTATTTAATTACTGTTTTGTGATATTTGAATGCTTTACACTTTGTCTCCTAAGTTAAGCCTTGACGCTCGTTGCCAAGCTACCAAGGGTTGAGCTGGGATTAATTTACTGAGACCTAACTGTACCTATGTGGAGGTTAGTGGCTTGTTGCTAGGTGTAGGTACCTACCTGCCCTACCAATAACCCATTTTCCAACAGGCTTATTGACCTGGTATCTATAATTTTGTGCCCACACTGCTGGTCAATATGTATGCACCATGCGTTGTTTAGTGAGCAACATGTTTTAGTGTGCCTTTACTGGAGGGTACATGATGCTTCCACACACACATTAGATTCCGATGTTGTGGTAGCATAGTTGCACTACATGGCCTGGACATCCCATCCAATTAGACATATGTCATTGCAGATGAAATGCTGCAGTGAGGCCCTTTGATTAGGCTTGGTGACAATGTACAGCACATCTCCCTAAGTTGGCAGCACTGAAGTGTTCAGTACTGACAATGCACAATTGTCCCATGTGTGACTTGGTTCTATGCAAACCTTTGTAGTTTTCTCTGCCAGTGGCTCATGTGCAACCGTGCACCTATACTACCAAACTTGCTGCAGATAACCTGCCTAACTGCCTTGTGGAGGTGGATGTATCTGTGCAGGAAGGGCCATCTCCCTGTACATCTTTTATTTTGATGGACAATTGGCTCTTTCAGTGTGTGCAGCAGTGTACAGTTTGCATTAGTGGCACATCAATATGTGTTAATAGCACAGTCCACTTCCTTATTGCTACCTGGCAATGGCACCCCAGGAGTGATGTATGATGTTGGGACTGCCTCAGTATTTCCGTGTCACAATCATGTGATTCTGCATCATCATGCTATGTGTCTCAAGGTGTTTGACTTGCAGCAACACACAGTGCACACCCCTTCCACAAGAGATATTGCTTGGGAGGGTGTGGGATTGACTATATGACCTAATGTAAATGGTTCATCTTCCAAGTTGTACTTCCAGTGCAGGCCATGTCATTGTCACTGTGTGCTTTGACATTGGTTCCTTGTAGCTCTAGAGGGGCAGCTAAGGTTATTGGCAGCCGTCATTTGTCCATAGGTTTGTATCCCGTTGTGTCAGGGTTTACAAAATATCTACCTGTGTCACACCTCAGTGTCTTCCTGCCCACGTGTCAATGTAGTGGTGTATGTGTTGTGTGTATATTGTTAGGTTTATGGACTTACCGACAAGAAGGCCATTGCCATATTGTCCGTCATGGAAGTGCTGATTGATGGTGCTATGGCGAAAGATGAAGGAATCATGTACACTCCCAGGATACTTGGCCAAGATGTTGGTAAGCAATCCCTGGTGGTCAACAATGGCCTGCACATTTATGGAGTAGGTGTGCTTTCTGTTCCAGTATAGATGCTCTGTTTCTGCAGGTGGTACAATCAGGACATGGGTGCAGTCAATTGCACCAAGCACATGCAGGAAGCCATGTATTTGATAAAACCCCTGTTTGATCTCCTTTCGCTTCTGCTAGGTGTTGGGGAAGCTGATGTGGCTGGGTGTAAGGGAGATGATGGCATCTAGGACCTTGGGAAGGAAGGCGGAGTATGAGGGCTGTGATACCCCAGAGACCAGGGCACCCGTTGTTTGGAAGGAGCCACTTCCCAACATGTTCAGGACAGCTAGCAGCTTGGTCACTGATGGTATAATGTGTGGTGTCTGCAGGCTGGCTGTTATATGTGGCTCAATTTGGCACAGGAGCCGCTGGATGGCTTGCCAGTTGAGTCTATACCTTTGGATGATGTGCTGTTCCCTGAGGCCCTTGAGGGTTGTTCTAGTCTGAAGACCTTCTCCTGCCTTCTGTGTTGCCTTTGGGGGCCACATTGGGGCGATGGTGGCTGCTGCTGCTGTTGGTCCTGTGCCATGCGTCGTCTAGAATGCTGCAGCAGTAGCACCTCTATGTTGTCCCTATTGAGCAATGATATTGCTTGTGTGTGTTTTCCTTAAGTAGTGGTGCGTTTGCCTCATTTAAACACCTGCTCTGACCCAGGTGTTAAAATTTGACGCAAATGGGGCTTTGAGTTATTTTTCGGGTCCGGCTCCCACCCATGCGTTATTTTTGCCCTGTTGGATAAATATGGCGCTATAGGGTTTGAGGCATTTTTTGGATGGGAACGCCTACCTTCCATCTAATTGACGCAAGGCCGTTTCACGCATCCATAAAATGATGGAAACTCCATATTTTTGAAGCTAGATGTGTCTAGTGTCAAAATAAAAATATGTAGTTAAGTTTGCTCGGGATTTCTGTAAAAACAAAATGACACAAATCCGACACAAACAGAGTACAAATTTTGGGTCTTACATTTTGTATGTTTGCGCTGCTTTTACGTGAAAAAAATTACGCAAAGGCAGCACTAACTTTTCATAAATCAGGCCCTAGATGTGCTGAAATTGGGCTTTCAGGGTTCACTTCACTCCATGCCTGTACCCAACCAGAAGCCACACAGAACAACAGGGGTGGAATCCCAAACTCTTTCCAAGCTTCTGATAGGGCTTAGATTTTAGCAATTTCAGAAGCTGGCGGAGAACTTGAGGTAGGTATTTGTACATCTCTGCTGCTCCTCATTTACCTTGCTGTTTCCTATATCCACCCTCACAGTTCTATAGTGTTAATGCAATGGAGGAGTCACCAGCAGAGGGTTCAAGAAAAGAAAAGTAATTTCAAATCTGTTGCTCTTTTCATAAGTGAATGTATATGAGAGAGAATGTGTGAGTTAGAATTGATGAGAGTGCAAGTGAGTGTCTATGTATGTGTTTTTGGGATTGAGAATGAGTGTGTGTAGCTGAGAGCATGTGAAAGTAAGCATGACGAGAATGAGTTAGTGAGAGGTAGTAAGTGGCAGAGCATCGGAGTGAGAGTGAGTGAGTGAGTGAGATAGTATGAATGAACATGGATGAGTTATAATGAGTAGATGAGGGAGGATAAGAGAAATGGACTGTGAAAGAGAGTGCATGAGAATGTTTGAGTGCCTCTGTGAGAAAGAATCAGTGCCTTGAAGTAAAAGAGTGTGAGGCAGTAAGTGCATGTGTATGCTTGTGTGAAATAGAGAAGGTGTATCGGTCAGTGAGTGTATGAGAGTGAGCATGTGTGAGTGTGATTATGCATGAATTAGAGTGAGTGAAGATCACTGACAGTGAGTGAGAACTAGTGAGAGTGAGTGTATGTGTTTATGTGTGTTTGAGAGTTAGTGGGTGTGTTCAACTAAGAGTGGGTGGGTATGTTTAACTAATGGTGAGTAATTTGATTGAGTTAAAGTGAGTGTAAGTATGAATGAGTAAGTGATCTCAGAATAAACCGGACGTGAGTGAGAGGGAGTGAGTAAGGAAGTGATATTAAGTTAGTGTGAGTCTGAATAAGTGACCAAGGGAGAATGGGAAAGAGAAAGTGTGTATGTTTGTGCCTTTCTGAGTATTGTGTGAGAATAAATGAATGAAATTATGAGAGCCAGTGAAAGTGAGTGAGTGTGTATCTGTATATTTGATGGAATTAATGAGAATAAGTGTAAATTAGAATGAGAAAGTGAGGTTGTGGAGAATTATGAATGGGTTAGAGTGATTAAGGGAAACGTGTGTGTGTGTGGGGGGGCATGTGTGCCAGTGAATGTATGTGTATGTGTTTTTAAATCAGCCTCTTGCCATGACATATTTGAGGTAATTTGTGGCTTTTGGAAGTATCGATGCCCACCTACTGTCACTGGCCTATTGGATTGGATGTATTTCCTGTAAAGCAGTGTGTCGGTGGAAAAATGCAGGTTGTGGCTTACTGAAGGTAATTTGTGGAATTCGGGGGCACTCATAGGATAATGTTGGACTGGTATATTGGGGATAATTCTTGATCTAGGGAAGGCCGGTCATGGCAAATAGGGGAGGAAAGGCACTGCGTGAGAAAATGCTGCCTCTGACATATTACATCAATTTTCTTGACGTATTGACATCCATGATATATGGGTGGCATGAATGCCAAAATTCTAGTTCTGGCATGCTGGTTGTATTTATTGACATAAATGGGATATGTATCACAAACCAGCTACAGAGCTTGCAGTGGCAAACTGGGAGAAACTTACCGAACAGAGGGTAGCCCATAGCAAATTTTGAAGAAAATGGATCATCTCCTGCGAAGTGTTAGGCTGCGCTGACATGCAATGAAAGTGTGCGTTTCCAAACCATAGAGATTTATTAAAGGCTAAAATTGTTTACAGATGCAAAATTGACAAATTACTGAAAATTCAATAGTCAGCATATGAATGCATTAGTTCAATATAAAGTTAAATTCACTCAAAATTATAAAAGGACAACCGTTATAAATGTTCCTCAAAGGAAAGCTAAGTAAACAAGTTCTTCCATAGAAAGAGTACTCTAAACATCCTACTCTGATCAGTAGAATATTCTGTAAGTGTTCTACATTGTACTCGGTGAAATCATTCATTTCTAGCATTTACTACGCCTATTAATAGTTTCATAGTTCGCTCCAATCAGGTTAAAGTATAGAGCTGCACTATAAACTTTGCTGCTTTCTCATAATCTTCCACAATACAGATTATATTGGACCAGCCTGTATTCTGTAGGTAGACAGTCGCAATCAATTACAACATTCTACAGTTATCACCTGAAGGAAAACTTTTGACATGGTGAAGAAAACAAAGATGTATGGGAAGCCGTTCATGTCAAAATTACAGCTCCCCATATTCGACACCTCCTGAAATGCATAGGGGGCTGCAAAATGAATATGACACATACCAGAATGAATGTTCTATGTGTCAAAATAATTATGGTACTTGGCAGAGTGATTCTGAATTGAACCAAAACAAATATGAAATCTGACAGAATGAGTGATTAGTGATTAATATGAATAACACACACACCAAATTGAATAAGAAATATACTGAAATATATATATATAAATCATACTGAAATTAACATGGCCCTCACTGTAAACAATAAAGCAATCACTGAAACGAATACAATTCACCAAAAAGAATGGGACATGTCTTGAAATGATTGACTTGTGCCAAGCAAAATATGACATACATTGAAATTAATATGACAGATTGAAAATAATATAAAGTACTGAAATGAATATATTATATTCTGAAAAGAAAATAATGCACATTGAAACTAATACAATGCACACTGAAATGAACATTAAACATGTTGCAATGAATTTGAATTGTGTTGAAATGAATATTACCAAGATGGCAATGAATATGAGAAACACAGAAATGAATAGGAGATGATTAAAAATGAATATGGCTTGTGTTGAAATTAAAGTAATCCCATTGAATTGAAGTTGATATGCCTTCAAATGAGAATGACCAAAGCTGAAATTCACATGACCTTTGTTAAAATGAATATGGCACGCCTATAAATTAATATGACACATATTCAAATTAATATGATATATGTTAAAATTGATAAGTTGCATCTTAAAATTAATATGCCAAGTGTTAATATGAATATGACATCCATTGAAATAAATGTAACATTGATTGAAAGGACATGAGTTGAAATGAATATGACCTTAATTTTAATTAATGTGACATGTTTTAAAATGAATGCGAGTAACGTTAAAATGATCATGACATTAATATGGCTTGCATTGAAAGTGATATGATATACATTGACATGATTATGACATATGTTGCAATGGGTATGATTCATGTTAAAATTAAGATGTGTTAATATGAATGAAACATCCATTGAAAGGAATATGACACATGCTAAGATGAATATGACATGCATTGAAACAAATCTGAGCTCCACCTAAATGAATTCAACATATCTTAAACTGAATATGGCCAGTGCTGAAACTTGGCAAAATGAATATGTTATGCTTGAAATTGCTTTGAAATTGCTATGATACACAGCAAAATAAATACTGCATATAATTAAATTAATATGACCTATGTTGAAATGGATATGACCCATGTTAAAATTATTAAATTATTATGATAGGTGTTAAGGTGAATATGACATCCATTGAAATGAATGACATTTATAGAAAGTAATATGACACATGTTAAGATCAATATGAGCCACTTTGAAATTAATATGACACCTGGTGAAATTAAAATAGCCCACGTCAAAAGTAATATGACATTCTGTAACATGAATATGACACTTTTTGAAATTATTATGAAACTGTGAGATAAATGTAGCATGCTTTGAAATGAATTAAGCACATGTTGAAATGAACACAGCCATGTTTAAATGAAGAAGGCTTGCTCTGAACCCATGTTCATTTGCTTTAAAATTAATATTACATATTGAAATTAATGTTACATATTCTCAAAGGGTATCATATGGATTAAAATGAATTAGCTAAATTAGTACACCACGCATATAACTGAATATAAAAGAAGGAACCAGCCTTTACCACGCATCCATAACATGCATCCATTTACAACACAGGTAAGTATTTCTGAAGTTATCACACAGGTCATTATTTTTATAAATAGCATAATTTTTTCAGTGCACCTACAGGTAAAGGGAGGTGTTAGAAATGGGGTCTCTAGTTGGCAATAATTTGCACCCTGTCCAAGTATGGACCCGCATTCTAGTCAGGGTAAAGGAGTCACACAGCTAAGATAACCCCTGCTCACAGCCTTGGTAGCTTGGCACGAGCAGTCAGGCTTATCTCAGAGACAATGTGTACACGCACGCACAGTAACACAGTGAAAACACCACAAAAGTACTCCACATCAGTTTAGAAAAATAGTCAATATTTATCTGAACAGAACAAAACAAAATGAAAAAAAAATCCAACCAACACAAGCAAAGACAAATTTTCAAAGATTAAAGGCCTCATTAGGTGTTTGGCGGTTTGTGCACCACCATAGCAGCAGTCCGACCGCCATTTAGGTCAGGCCACAGTATTACAATGCTAGCTGTCCCATAGGGAAAGACTGCTGCAGTCCCACCAGCACCACCAGGCAGCGCAGACCACCGCATTGGTACAGCAGGCCAAACAGGCCAACGGAGCCAGTGTTTCCAACGGAAGCATTATGATGTTCCCTACCGCCAGCGTGACCATGGCAGTCCAACTACTACATCCAAGCAGGTGGAAACAGAAAGCATAAAGGAAGCAATTCACCTGCAGGCAGTGTTACATGACCTCTGCCGCCATGGAGCCCATCACACACACATCCTGCCACAGGTGCTGCTCATCGATGGACCCACACAGCACCCACATTGCAACACTATGGAAGGTCAATGGGATGCACAACAGGCTATGAAACAAATATCCAAAGTTAACAATGCACACAATACCTGCACAATAGGGATGGCGGCATCAGGAGCATTCATGGACACATTTCACTTTGCACATGCCCCAAAACACCATTTGCATAGGAACTGGCCCTTCATGTTCCTCAGGGACAAACAATATTTGAGCCATGTGATATACCTACCGGCCAAAAGTGTAAGTGCAAGTCAAGAAAGCACATACAACAGCAACAGCATGGTCCAGACATCTAGATGATGTAGCTGTAAGGTACACACATCAAAATGGACACATGGTAAGTCAAATGCAAAGGAAGCAACTACAAATGAACGCCCTCCATGTGTGGACAAACAAAAATCTAGCTCCCACAAATGAGACGAAAGTACAATCCGTATCAGGGGGCAAATCTACACCAAAAATGCTGACATTGGCCAACACAAGATGAAATACTTAGCTTAGCAAGCATAACACAATGCAATAACACCCCGTTTGGATCAACATCCACATATCTATGCAGTGAACATCTACCCTTGTCTTGGGTGACCAACACTTCCCACAAAGTCAGATATAGGAAACAACAGCAAATGGATCACCAATCAGGGTGAAACACACACAACTGTAGGAATACAACACAAGTTACACAGGAACAACATAAGGGAAGAAAAGTAATGGTTTGACAAATGTGTACCCATCAAAACAACAGCTTTGATGTATTGAATTAAAATGCTGAAGAGCAAAGGCCATTGGGCAGACCATGTAAGTCCTTGCACATTACTGTGCTCAAGCTTGACTTCAATCACTGCCAGAGAACCTCCACAGGAAGGGGCATCAAGTGGGCAGGAAGGTACCTCAGAGTTCATCCATAAGTGTGGTCAGATTTGGGATGGGGGTGTTTGAGTTTGTGAAGGGGGTTCTTCAGAAGGATGGGCTTCTTCTTGTGAGGGGAGGGGTGTGGGTGCTTGCAGGGGGGCAGGTGTGACAGGGGAGGACTTGGATGTGAAAGGTATGGGTTGGGCTGTAGGTGGGGGCCTCTTGGGTTTGTATGGTGTATGGATGTGTCACTGGGTGTTGTGGTGGTATCCGTGGGTATGGTGGATGTGGTGTGTGGGTCGATGGGGGTGTCTGTTCAAATGGTGGCTGATGTAGTGTCTGTGGGTGAATGTTGAGTGTCGGCATGCCAGTGTGTCTGGTAGAGTTTGTGTCGCTGTGTGCTGCTTGTGTGTGTTGAGGTTGGTGCATGCAGATATGCCTGTGTGCTTAGGGCAAGTAGGGGAATAGGGAATTTGGATAGGGAAGAGGGAGGTGGTAGGAGGGAGGATTGGGGATGGATATCCTTTCATCATTGAGGAGGCCAGAGCCTGAAAAGATCTCTGTAGGCCAGACATTTCACTATGAATGTCTTCCAGGAAAGCATTTGTCTGAAGTTGGCTTACCAAATCCTGGATGGCATCCACAATGGCAGTCTGCCCCACAGAAGGCTATTGACTTCCTGATACTCCTCAGGAGGTCAATAGCCTTCTCACTCAGGGCAGCAGGAGTAACAGGGGCTGGCGCTGAGGTACCTAGGGCAAAGGAGATGCCCACCCTCTTAGGTGAGTGAGCATGGCCAACTGGGTGGCCACTTGTGGTAGAATCTAAAGATGATGAGATTGATCCTTTGTCCTCTGTGGCATTCCCCTCACCTTCCGGGCCACCGTGTCCCTGTGTGTTGGTGGTGTCATGACTGGAGGTACCGTGGCCAGATGCTTCCCCACTTGGTTTTGCCCTGTCTCCTTCACTTACCTGGGATGATGCTGCAAATACAAAGGGGAAAAGGGTCTCCACATGTTCCTGATTACACTTGAACGAAAGCTGTGATTTACAAACATTACCATGATGTCAAGAAGGCCCCAGCAACATTCTACTTCAAAGGTGGCTCGTACATGAACCATACCATATGCATGCATACCATATGAACTGTCAACAGTTGCCCACAGGAAAATCAGGTCTCATATCTCCAATTGCATGGGTGAAGTTGTGCAATCACAATCACCATTGAACAAGTAGAAGACCATATCACCTTCAATGCTTTGCGTCATGGAGCATACCTATTACTTGTTGTCATACAATAGTAGGCCAATGCCAGTTCATTCCAACAGATCCCACACAAGGTCATGCAGACATCTATTTGTCACATATGCAATAACACAACAATAAGAAATGATGCTCCAAATCCTGCCATGTTGCTGAGAGCAGTACAGTATCCTGAAGAATGGTTACATGGAAATTCTCACGTCACACTGGAAACATGTCAACAATGCACACTTCACCATGTGTAAATGGCATGGAAATGGACATTGTGTGTAAAAACTCTAGTACTACTTGTCATGTCTCTCATTGCTACTGCAGTTGTACATGCCAAATGACATGCATTGATGGGTGAGGGTACGTGTGAGCCAACAATCAATGGTGACACACTCCTGTCTGTGGCACCACATAAATTGTAGCCCTATTGCATATGTCCAATTCGAAAGACAGGTTGGCATGCAAATATATGTGAGGGAATACAGAAATCTTCCTGTGAACACAGGTAGACGAAGCATAAAACAGCAGTGTACACATTTTGTCAAAAGAGAACGGGACACATGCTAACATGTTGGCACAAGGAATTTTGGCAACAGTGATGGGCTATAAATCATGTCAATAGATATTTCCCACTTAACAAGGGAACGTTTTGATCTGTAGCTGCACCCAAAGAACAATGTAAGCTCTATCACATGTGTGATTCCACTTTCACACGTCAGACAGTAGTGAGGCACCAGCACTCATCACACACGGAAAACAAGTGGCCTCTGGGGAGCAGATGCCAACTTACTCACTTCACTAGACACATGGCTGAGGACAGTGAACCATCACTTCTTTTTCTTTGGACAATAACACTGAGGAGTAGTGGTCTGTTGCATAGAATTTAAACCCACTACAACAACAAATCTTCCTTGATTGATCACTGTACAAAGCAATGTGTTGTCCCTGGAGAGCAATTGTTTTGTGGCTTGTACTCAGTTGTGTCCTAGGTCCCTGGGCTACTAGACAAAGCACATCAATATGAACCAAATTACATATCTACACAAACAGTTACTCATCTTGTGTGTCACACATGGTTCATCCCCAGTGACCAGGAGAAGATGTCAGAACCTAACACATCAACTTGGCTGTGTTACAGGCAGTAATATGTCCTGTACTCACCCCCTTGTGGCTGCTGTACTCCCTGCAATCGCCCATCAAGGTCCGGGTATGCTACTGCTGGAATGTGGGCCTCTAGAAGGGTCATGCTTCGGGGTATGCCCACTCACGTTGGGAGGACAGCTCCAGCTGAATCTCTGTGATCCTCTGGCCCAGCACCTCAGGTCTTCCCACCTCTTGCAGCTGTGGGCGCTTTGCCGGCTATGGACCCCCAAGGTCTGCACTTGCTGGGTGATGGCTCTCCCAATCTTCTTCTTTTGATGGGTGTTTACCTCAATGAATGCAGGAGACAAATCAAACGATTACAAACACAAGTTTTTGCTCAAACACCAAGCATCAAATGGGCAATTTATCAACACACGACAAGTGTGAAGCACATGCCAATAAGTACAGGGGCATGACTACACACGTTTGGATTCATCTGCAGACTAACCACTACCCTGCTCTGGGCCTACAATGACTAAGCAAGCCTAATGACATCAGGTATCCGATGCTCCAGCAACATGTACTGTGATGTGAGCCACAATGATACACCACACACCAATGTGGCGTCTGAAGAGTAAACTCCTTGGGCCTCACTGGTCAAACACATTTATACTCTGCAACATTGACTCAATGCATACAGTCCCTAAGGCAACTATTGTAGTACAGACTTCACCCTTACACTTAAGTGGCAATGAAAGGGCTGGCATGGTGGGTACGGAAAGTGTCTTCCCTGTGCATGTGTGGACATGTGGCCTACCAAATGCAGACTCATGTCACTTCAGAGTAGGTTTCGGTGTTATGTACCTGTACCACAAAACACTCATTTAAACATATGTTTCTAACCGACAGAGATGGCATCCAACGTATAAAGGTATGCATTGTAAATTTTCTGCTATGTAACCAAGCTATTGAGTCACATGTCATGACCTCCCAGGAATCTACACACTATCTGCACTTAGGGTCTGCCATTTGTACAATAAGCCTGTATAGGACAAATATGACTCCTGTGAAGGTGACAACAGAGCTGTGGTAGTAAGGGACTTGTCATGAGTCAAAGATACACATTGACAATGATGCAAAATACACATATTGGCTAGTTCAGGGATTTACCTCAGTACCCATTCCTAATCTAGTCAATGGACTGGGGCATTTAGGGCTCGTTTTGCCACTAGAGCCTCATATTGGCCACCTGACAGGATCTGTATGTCTACAGGAAGTGGGCACAGTGCCACATTTGCATAGCCATAGTTACTTTCCCACAGCCTGGACTATCTCTTATATTGGGAGATACATTTGACAGGCCCTGATCCCTGCAGGCTGAGCATACAGAACCTACATGACACTCACAGTTCCATCACTTTAATGCATGACAGTACATCATGTGGCCATCAGCAATGTGGCTTGTGGGCAACCTGAAGGGCACAGTGAGTCATGATATGCCTTCCAGGCAATGGTTTGGCAAGGCCAGATGTGGGGTGAAAGATCTGTGGTACAATACACATTGCGTGCAATATCCTCAATAACTCAGACAAGATGCATACACAGCCTGTGCTGTCATGCACATACATATTGTCTAGCCATCATAAACCAAAAAAACAAGTCACTGGATGGCAGTAAAGTCTGCTTGCCTAGCTATGTTAATATAACACAAGGAGGATCTGGGGCCCCCAAAAAAATCACACAACACAGTGAGAATGAGCACAACATATAGTACTGGTCTCCAATCCGGCACCTTTTACATCCCATTGGTGCCACACCGACTGCCACAACAGGCACACAATAAGTCTAACTGGCACACATGGGCACTTTGTACACTGTGAGGAGAAAAAGGACGGTGTTGAACTGAGTCAATTATGAGGTACTTACCTGCTCCTTTGGTGAGCAATAGAGTGGACCATACAGGGGAAGAACCTTGCTCACAAGCCTCTCTAGCTCCTCTGGAGAAAAAGCAGTGGTCCTTTTACCTGCTGGGCTTGGCGTGACTGGTCCCGGAGGCCGCACACAGCAGCTGAAGTGGTGGAGGTGTTGCTGGCAGCAGTGTAGGAGTCAAGTGGTTGATTTTGCACAACGAGGCGTACACTTATGCCACATACGCGGTCATCACCATTGACGGACATAGCCATTGGGCAGCTACTACCATAGGCAACAATGTTAGCCTATGGCTGTGTCTTTCGCTGTTTGAAAACACCTACCACACAGATGACTTCCGCCGCCGGCCGAGGGCGGTTCTTGATTTCCAGTGGAGTACGTCAGGCATCCACCATTTTGACAGCTTGAAAGACCTACATGGCCCTGTAATATGCAACACAAAAACAATATAAGTTTAATATCATCACAAACATCCTCAATCTGTCTTGTTGTGTAGTTCGGACTGCACAATCACAAGTGTAGTAGGTTGTACGGCACAGATGGTATATGATGGCAGTACACAGGCTACCACCGTTGACAGTATTTTTTGGGGTCAGAAAATACAGTCACATTTCAAGGGAAAACTGTCTAGCAGATAGATGGGTGTTACCCGAATCCGTGTTGTGGACACATGTGTTCACAACCATGGGGATCACACTTGACCCTTGTGTAGTTGCCAACTGTCATATGTTCTGGGTGTCATGTGTATCCAGTCAGAAATGCTTTGTCACATGATATTGTTGACATGCATCATGTTGCTATGCACACAGTGACTAATGTTCCAAATCATGTCTTTTCACACATAGGCACCCTGGGAGGGGGAGGATGCAACAACCTCCTGTCTACCGTTCATTGCCAAACCTTCAGACCATGGAGGAATGCCACGTCATCCAGCTCTACTGCCTGAATAGGCAAACAATAGTGGATTTATACCATCAGTTGGAGCCAGAACGGATGCCAGCCAACAGTAATCCATACTGCATACCACCCATTGTACAAGTCATGTCAGTATTGCACTTCCTGGAAATAGGGGCCTTTCAACATACAGTGGGCCTATCTGGTGGTATGTCCCAACTTATGTCCAATCTGGTGTTGAAAGATTTCCTATCAGCAGTGTTGAAACATATAGACAGCTGTGTCATTTTCCCTTGACGTGAGGATTTAAGCAATGTGAAGGCTGACTTCTAAGGATTTGCCTGCATCCCACATGTGGTGGTGGGCATTCATGGCACACATGTTGGCCTGGTGCCACCATAGGCCACGGAACAAATCTATTGAAACAGAAAAAACATCCATTCCATCAACGTGCAAGTGGTCTTTCTGGGGATGTCTACATCTAAAATGTGTGTGCCTGTTTTCCTGGATCAGCCCATGAATCCTTGGTAATGCAGAACAGCGCCATACCCCAGATGATGTCACAACTACAACCAGAGAGAGCCCGGCTGGTTGGTAAGTCATATCTGTACTGATTGTGTGTGCTACAATTATGAAGTGAGAGACTCATTGTGGCACTTTTGTCCCCTTCCTTAAAAGGAGATTTAGCATATCCAAACCATCCTTGGTTATATTCCGCTATCTGAACAGGAATGGCGGAGCCCTCCTCTACTCACCCGGGAAAGTGTGTCAGATCACTGTGGCATGCTGAGTGTTCCCCAACTTTGCCCTAGGGAGAAATATCCTGTACATCCCAGAGGAGGGGCTATCTGCAGTGCTACCAGGTGAGAATCCTTAAATGCCAAATGAAGATGATAGTAGTAAAGAGGAAAGAGCTGACTTGTGAGAAGATCTCATCCACAGCTACTTCTTGTGAGTGTAAGTATGTCATGTGATGTATTGACTGTGACTGTAAAATAAAATGTAGTTGTGGGAATGTGTGGAGTTTAGTATTTTTGAAACAGTGAGGGAGCTGATGCTCTGCAAAAATCAGCCAAAGACTGATTGATAATATAGCTTTTGACACATCCCCACCTTGATGATGTTACTTTGTTTGTGTCAGTTTCTTTTCAATGTACCTTGTTTTCCAGATGCTTGCTGTATGACGTGTGTCAAGTGTATGGTTTTAAGCCTAAACTCCTTGTTTTGTTCTTTGTACAGGTACCTTCATCATGACATCTTCATGTGAACATTTCAGAGTTGTGACATTGGCAGATATGTGATGCAGTTTTGACATAGAAAGTGGGCATGGATTGTTCCAGGTAATGTAGGTCGCAGAATTTGAATGTATGAGACCTGCACCAAGACAGTTTGCACAGTGTTTGGGTGGAGGTTCAGAAGTGCTCACTGTACTTGTTTTGTGTCTTGTGGTGGGAACGATGCATCTTGTATGTCATTATGTGGTCTTCATATATGTAGTCCTAGCTTACGACCAAGTCATTGTTCCCTCACATTGACTAAACACTTTTTGTATGACCTGTATGTAGCTGTAGATGTGTTTCATCATTGTAGGCCACAGTGCCTGTGACAAAATACTGACATATGTTTGTGTTATATCAACAGATGCATGAGCATTGGATTATAAAGGCCCTGTGATGTGGAACTGTTGTACTGCCATCTGTCTGAATCTTGGATTATGTGGTATTGAATTACTTTGGTGTGGTATGTGAGAAGGCACAAGCTGGTGATATCAGCCACTTCATGTTTGCCTATTCTACAGGACAATGTCTGACAAATCCCTTCCTATTGTGGTCTGGAGGTCTGTACCTGTAAATATGTTCATTTGCTTAGTATGAGACAATCATTTATGATTTACAAGAGTACAGACATATTGACAGCCTATGTGCTGAACACTGTAATATATTGTTTAGTTTGACCAGACACTTGTATGTAAGTGTTTGTGTATTAAACAAGTACCTTGGATCATCACTGTATGGTTCACATGATCTGACATAGCTACATGGCTAAATCTAAAAGCAAAATCGGCAGGGAATCAGCTGCTACAGAAGCAGGGGTGTCTGTGACTGGTTGGTCCTCTGACAGGGCCTCCCTTCCTATGGCTGTCGCCGATGTTGATGGGCCTGTTGTTGATGAGCCAAAGGCAGGAGAAGATTGGTTTTGAAACGCGCTACTTTGGGTTGTGTGCATATCCCTCAACACCCCTGTTAGGGAGGCCATATTGGAATTGTGGGCATCCATCTGTTCACACATGTCCCTATGCATGTCCCTCTGTAGCTGCTTTATTTCCCAGAGTTCGGTCAACACCTGGCCCATCACTCCTTGGGACTCCTGATAGACCCCTAAGACATGGCTGAAGTTGTCCTGGCCAAGAGCAGCCCTAGTGGCCTCACCCCACTGGCCCACAGCATTCCTCCCACATACCCTACCCCCAGGGACATGTGCCCTTGCCACAGGATGACCTATCAAACTTGTTCATGGACCCTCATTTTCCAAAGTGTTGTGTTGCAATTCAGGATCCAGGATTGGGGGGCTCAAGATGCTGAAAACTGTGCTAGTTACACAAGTTGGTGGACGGGCAAATGGTTTCCTGTGATGTTGACAGAACAGGTCTGGGAGGTGACTTTGTGGGCACAGTGAGACTCACTTTTCCATCTGACCAGGTTGCCCAGATGGGCCAGAACCATCCTCCATGTCCACAAGTCCAGGAGTGTTGACATCACTCAGGGCTTCATCTAGGGGAGGTTACAATAGTAGTCTGTTCTGTGGCCTCAGTATGCCTTCTGTTAGATCCACCTGTTGATGAAAAACATGCATTGTTACTTGTTGAATTATGACATTTACCTCCAAAGGTTTTGTGTTACAGGAAGCAGAGATCTTGGACAAAGTTAAGTTGTACGTAATCCAATTGTGCCAAGTAATCATGGTATTGGGTGATTTGACATGACATGTATAAAGCATGGCAACACAATTTGATTCAAGCAGCTGATGAGATGTGCAGATCACTTGCACTTTGGAAGGTGGCCTGAAAATGACATTTTACCACCAGTGCAGTCAACACAGTGGAGAGGCAAGGTACAGCTTTGACCACTTGGAGGCCTAGTTGAGTGAGATGCAAGCAACCCCAGGACTTTGTTGTATATGTGACTGGAGTCATCATGTATACAGTGCTATGTTAATGTGTCTGCTGCGAATACCAATCTGGTGATGCATCTTGAGGCCTTATGAATACTTGTTATACACACTGGGTAAAGTGTCATTCCTGTCCTCAGTAGTTTCATCTTGGGTTTGCAAGTCAAGATGTAGCTAGGTAGACACACACTTCTTTGATTTGAGCATGATCTGTATCTTGATTACTCCTAGGTGAGTACACTGCAATTGAGAGTTCATAAATGTGTGTATTTGGACAAGTGACCACTGGACTGGTGTTTGGAGTTACTGGAACAGGGTCTATTGTGCTTTGCAGTCAGATCGCTCTTGTTACTGAAACAGTACCTCCTGGGTGTTTCAGTCAGGTCACTCCCTCTGTTATACACACTTGACAAATGGCATCCTCCCAGGTGAGGATACTTCAATTGAGAGTTCACAAACAGGGGTAATTGGACAAGTAACTACTGGGCTGGTGTTTGGAGTTAGTGAAACAGTGCCTCCTGGGAATTGCAGTCCGGTCACTCCCTCTACTATACACACTTGACAGATGTTATACTCACAGGTGAGTACACTTTAATTGAGAGTTTACAAACTAGGGTATTTGGACAAGTGACCATTTGGCTGGTGTTTGGAGTTACTGGAACAGGACCTCCTGGAAGTTGTAGTCAGGTCACTTCCTCTACTACACACACTGACAAATTGTATCCTCCCTGGTGAGTGCACTACAATTGAGAGTTCACAACCAACGGTATTTGGACAAGTGACCACTGAACTGGTGTTTAGAGTTCCTGGAACAGTATCTCCTGGGAGTTGTAGTCAGGTCACTCTCTACTCCCCACAACTTGACAAATGTTTGGTATTACATATCTGTATGTAGGCTGCATTTAGGTTTGAGCATAAGTTTGCATTTTGGGACATACAATGAATCCTGGAATGTGTTTTTATGAGGTTTCTAGACATTATTCTGACATATGGCATGTGATGGGCTTTGGTAGCTGTGATGTTGGATCCAATTATACAGACTGACAGTGTTACAACTCAGATACTCTGAGCATTGAATTTTGTTGAGGTACATGAACAAGACAGTGGTAACAGCTAAGCTGTGAGCATGCATGGCATTGCAGTTTTGTGACATTATTTGTGTGTGACTTACCAGGCTCCACTCTCCCAGTTATTCCTGTCAAGCCCTGAGGATGCAGGATGGTCAAGACCTTCTCCTCCCAGGGAAAGAGTCTTAACAGGGCAATGGGAGGGCCACTAGCAGTCTTCTTGGCCTCCACCTGCTGCCTGGAGACCATGGAACTGACCTTGCCCCTGAGGTCGTTCCACCTCTTCCTAATCTCCTCCTTTGTGCGCAGGGTGGGGTCTACAGCATTCACTCTGTCAACTATCCTGTCCCATATCTTCATTTCCTTACTGAGAGGAGTGTGCTGGACATGTGCTCCTAACATTTGTGTCTCTACTATGATGATTTCATCCACCATGACTCTCAACTCATCCTCTGAAAATCATGGGTTTTTGGCCCATGACATGCCTGGAAATTAAGAAGAGTGACAGTGACTAACTGAACAAGACAAATGAATATGGGGGAAAATAAAATGATGTGTGTGAAAGTTGTAAAATGGGATGGGGGAAAAAAGGGCTGCCTTATGACAAAAAATGGACGAAATGATGTGTGGTCTGTCTTGCTATGCTGCAGTGGAAATGCAAAGGATTGTGGTCTGTGAAGGGGAGTGATTTACAGTGTCCTTTGCAGGTGTGTCCACTTAGCCAATGTGTGTCATCTGTGTTGTTTTTTAATTCATCCAGAGTGCACTTGTCTGTTACTTTGCTGACGGCAGACCGCAGTGGTCGACCGCCTCTGGCTGACTGCTGCGGCAACTATGTGTTTGTAATAGGCTTGGTGTTTTGCTGCTGCACTGATTGTACTGGAGGTCAGAACACCAAAATCCAAGCCGCTGCACTGCTGGCAGTCTGCCTTTTTTGCTTGGCAGATGGCGGTCCTGCCTGTATGCGTCATAATATGGTGGTCTGGGAACCACAAGCGCTGTGATCTTTTTGAGACTGCCAACATGGCAGTTTGGCGGCCTGACCACCAAACCTGTAAACAGGCCCTATATCTTAGTATATCAGTTAGAAACACAATAGCTCCCACTGGAGCTTTCATGACATCTTGATGGAGTCATTCACAACAGTCTGATGCTACTTGCAAGGGAGTGTGGCTGGTCACGGAGTTGCACCGACCCAAGGTACAGTAAGTTGGAAAATGAGGAAACAAAGACTTTGCATAGAGTCATGGAGGTGAGGGGTCACTGGAGTCGGTGCGGTGTTGGTTCCTTACTGCTAGGCAGGGGAGGTGAGGCATTGGTTGCTTACGGTTGCAGGGGAGGTGATGTGGCATCGGTGGCGAGGCATTGGTTCCTTTCGACAAGGTGGGGTCGATGAATCCAGCAGGTCAAGACACGAGGCGTCAACTTCATGGTCTCGCAATCACACCATGTGGCCAATGGTACTGCAGTGGAATTGAAGTTGGGTGTCACAGGTGTCACTGACACTGCACTCTGGACTCACACTGTGGTGGGACTTCGCAGTTGCTGCGGTAGCGTCGGGCCTGCAGCATCGGTCTCCATTGTTGCCCTCAGTGGGGACCACAGCTCGGGTCTCGGCAGCTGAGTGGAGTCAGTTAGCGGCACCTGTTCCGAAGTCACTCTGGAGTCAATGTACATGGTTTCATCTTAGTTGCACCAGAACTCACTCCCAAGGGTCCAGAAACAGAATTTGGTACCAATTAACAAGTCAAGACTCTCAGCAAGAGAGCCCAAGTGCTGGCAGACGATGTCTTTGATATCCCTGAGACGTCCTAACAGGAGGAAAGCCCAGTCCAAGCCCTTATAGAACCTTTGGGAGAAGGATGTAGAAAGCAAAGTCCAGTTCTTTCAATCCCAGGACAGACGCAGAAAGCAGTGGGCCAGCACAGCAAAGCAACAGGTAGAGTGGCAGTCCCTTCTACAGCATCCAGCTCTTCTTCCTTGCAGAATGTCCTCAGTTAGAAGAATTCTAAATTCGTGGGGTCAAAGGTCCAGTCCTATTACCCATTTCTGCCTGTTACCCTATGGGAGAGATAGGCTTTGCATAGTGAAAAACGATTATAGCAGTATTTCATTCTCAGGACATGTAAAATACCCCAGTACATGTCCTACCTTTTAAATACACTGCAAACTGCCCATGGGGCTGCCTTGGGCCTACCTTTGGGGTGCCTTAAATGTAGTAAAAGGGAAGGTTTGGGCCTGGCAAGTGGGTAAGCTTGCCAGGTTGAAATGGCAGTTTAAAACTGCCCACACAGACACTGCAGCAGCAGGTTTGGAACATGTTTACATGGCTACTCATGTGGGTGGCACAATCAGTACTGTGGGCCCAATAGTAGCATTTGATTTACAGGTCCTGGGCACACATGTTGCACTATACTAGGAACTTACTGGTAAAACAAATATGCCAATCATGGATAAACTAATCATCAGTACAATTTAAAAAGAGAACTTGCACTTTAGCACTGGTCAGCAGTGGTAAAGTGCTCAGAGTCCAAAAGACGGCAAAAAAGAAATGTAGCACATAGTCAAAAACATATATTTATTTTAGTTAATTCATTTTTGTTCATATCATATCCTTTCAGAATATGTAATATTAATTTCAATATGTAATGTTAATTTTAAAGCAAATCAAATTTGATTCAAGGCAAGCCATATTTATCTAAACAGTGGTCATATTAATTTACACATGGCTTGCGTTCATTGCAATATGTGCTTTATTATTTCAAAGCATGCTATATTTATCTCACATAGTGTCATATCCATTTCAAAAAGTGTCATATTAATTTTAATGAATGTCATATTAATTTTGATATGGGTCATATCAACTTCATCAGATGTCACATTTATTTGAAAGTGGTTCATATTCATTTTGACATGTGTCATATTGCTTTAAATGAATGGCATATTCATTTCAATGGATGTCATTTTCATCCTAACCCCTGACATAATAATTTTAACATGGGTCATATTCATTTTAATATAGGCCAAATTCATTTCAATATATGCAATATCCATATCGATGTGTATCATATTGATTTCAAAGCATAACATTCATTTTGACAAGTTTCATTTTAATGTCTGCATTGGTAATATTCAGTTTAAGGCACGTTGAATTAATTTCAAAGGGTTCATGTTAATTTCAAGGCATGCCATATTCATCTTAGCATGTGTCATAGTCCTTTCAATAGATGTCTCATTCATATTAATGCATGATATTGATTTTAACATGACTCATACCAATTGCAACACAGAGCATAATCATGTCAATGTATAATATATTACTTTCAATGCAAACCATATTCTTTTTTTATAAATGTAATGTTCATTGCACATTATATTCCTTTCAGAATAATGCATTTTCATTTCAGTACCTTGTATTTATTTCAATCTGTCATATTCATTCCAATGTGTGACATATTCCTTTTGGCATTTGTCAGTCATTTCAAGAAATCTCATTCTTTTTGATGAATATTGTATGTGTTTCAGTGATTGCCTTATTATTTACAGTAGTGCCATATTTATTTCAGTATGACTGATATATATTTCGGTATATCTCTTATTCAATTCTGAGTGTGAGTCATTCATATTATTCACTAAGTAGCATATTTACTTTGCCAGGTTTCATATTTGTTTTGGTCAAGTCAGATTCACTCTGCCAAGTATCATAATTATTTTGACACATAGGGGGTGATTCTAACCCTGGCGGTCGGTGTTAAAGCGGCGGCCAACCCGCCAACAGGCTGGCGGTAAAAAATATGGGATTCTGACCCTGGCGGGAACCGCCAACACAGACAGCCACTTTAACACTCCGACCGCCACGGCGGTACAAACAAACAGCGCGGCGGTCACCGCCAACAGACAGGCGGCAGACAATGTACCGCCCACACTATCACAACTCACCAATCCGCCACCTTTTCCGGGGCAGGAGCACCGCCGATAAAAACACGGCGGAAACAGACTACGGACGGGAAAACGCTCACCACTACGCACTCCAGGAGGAAGGAGGACAGCATGGAACCCGAATTAAACATCCTACCTGCTCTCGTCTACCTTCTCATCTACCACGAGTACGAAGTCCGGCGCAGACGACAACGGTGAGTACTGCACCTACGACACACGGGAGGGGGGAGGACGAAAGGTTACGGGCACACACATATGCGACCCCGCCACCCCCCAACTATGTACACACCAATGCAGAGCAACAAGTCACAGTGACACCACCCAAACACCCCAGAAAAATGCTAGGACATAATCAAATTTGGAATAAATATTTATGTACCAAAAAGCTCCTGAAAATTATCGTACAACCATGAAAGATATTCACAAGAAAACTAATGACATACACATCAGTGTATAACTGAAGTAACAAGTCCTGCACATCCTACGAATTCATCATGTCCGTGGGCCAAAGTTTTGAGAAACAAGGGCAAAGCCCACACAGGAGACCTGAGTCCTTTGGAGAGAACACTGCAGGGCCATCAGATGTAAAAACTACAGGCACCTCAGGGGGAAGGGAAGGGGGGGGCACCACAGCCACATGAGTCCACGACGCCAGATCCACGAGGAGCCACCATGCCCACTGTACCATCCTGTGGAGTGCAAAGCCACAGTCTCTCAATGTCTCTCCAGTGGGTGGGCTGCCCACTGTACCATCCTGGGGAGTGCAAAGCCACAGTCTCTCAATGTCTCTACAGTGGGTGGGCTGCCCACTGTACCATCCTGGGAAGTGCAAAGCCACAGTCTCTCAATGTCTCTACAGTGGGTGGGCTGCCCACTGTACCATCCTGGGAGTGCAAAGCCACAGTCTCTCAATGTCTCTACAGTGGGTGGGCTGCCCACTGTACCATCCTGGGGAGTGCAAAGCCACAGTCCATCAGGTGGATGACAGTCTCCACTGGTCAAGGAGGAGGCATGGTGGGCACAGTGAACCATAAACAGTGATTGAGACGGCGGTGCCCAGCGGAGCGGTGCTTGACAGGAAGGGCCCAGCAGAGAGGTGGAGAGACAGCGTGCCCAGCGGAGCGGTGCTTGACAGGAAGGGCCCAGCGGAGCGGTGTTTGAGACGGCGGTGCCCAGCGGAGCGGTGCTTGAGAAGAAGAGCCCAGCGGAGCGGTGCTTGAGAAGAAGGGCCCAGCGGAGAGGTAGAGAGACAGCGGTGCCCAGCGGAGCGGTGCTTGACAGGAAGGGCCCAGCGGAGCGGTGTTTGAGACGGCGGTGCCCAGCGGAGCGGTGCTTGAGAAGAAGGGCCCAGCGGAGCGGTGCTTGAGAAGAAGGGCCCAGCGGAGCGGTGCTTGAGACGGCGGGGCCAAGCGGAGCGGTGCTTGAGATGAAGGGCCCAGCGGAGCGGTGCTTGAGAAGAAGGGCCCAGCGGAGCGGTGCTTGAGAGGAAAGGCCCAGCGGAGAGGTGGAGAGACAGCGGTGCCCAGCGGAGCGGTGCTTGAGATGAAGGGCCCAGCGGAGCGGTGTTTGAGACGACGGTGCCCAGCGGAGCGGTGCTTGAGAAGAAGGGCCCAGCGGAGCGGTGCTTGAGAAGAAGGGCCCAGCGGAGCGGTGCTTGAGAGGAAGGGCCCAGCGGAGAGGTGGAGAGACAGCGGTGCCCAGCGGAGCGGTGCTTGAGATGAAGGGCCCAGCGGAGCGGTGTCTGAGACGGCGGTGCCCAGCGGAGCGGTGCTTGAGAAGAAGGGCCCAGCGGAGCGGTGCTTGAGACGGCGGGGCCCTGTTCAGCGGTGCTCTTCTGCACCGCGGGCCCTGTTCAGCGGTGCCTATCTTCACGGCAGGCCCTGTTCAGCGGTGCTCTTCTGCACGGCGGGGCCCTGTTCAGCGGTGCCTATCTTCACGGCGGGCCCTGTTCAGCGGTGCCTATCTTCACGGCGGGCCCTGTTCAGCGGTGCTCTTCTACACGGCGGGCCCTGTTCAGCGGTGCCTATCTTCACAGCGGGCCCTGTTCAGCGGTGCCTATCTTCACGGCGGGCCCTGTTCAGCGGTGCTCTTCTGCACCGCGGGCCCTGTTCAGCGGTGCCTATCTTCACGGCGGGCCCTGTTCAGCGGTGCTCTTCTGCACGGCGGGGCCTTGTTCAGCGGTGCCTATGTTCACGGCGGGCCCTGTTCAGCGGTGCCTATCTTCACGGCGGGCCCTGTTCAGCGGTGCTCTTCTGCACGGCGGGGCCCTGTTCAGCGGTGCCTATCTTCACGGCGGGCCCTGTTCAGCGGTACTCTTCTGCACGGCGGGCCCTGTTCAGCGGTGCTCTTCTCCACGGCGGGCCCTGTTCAGCGGTGCTCTTCTTCACCGCGGGCCCTGTTCAGCGGTGCTCTTCTCCACGGCGGGCCCTGTTCAGCGGTGCTCTTCTTCACCGCGGGCCCTGTTCAGCGGTGCTCTTCTCCACAGCGGGCCCTGTTCAGCGGTGCTCTTCTGCCCCGCGGGCCCTGTTCAGCGGTGCTCATCCAGCAGGTCAAGGGAGCCAGACCTGGCCTGGACTCCCTGCTCAGTCGCCCTCGGACCGTGACGTTTCTGGACCCTTCGGGGACGGACTCCTGGCCTCCTTAGTGTCCTCCTTCCCAGCTGGGATGTGGCATGTGGGGTCCACCTTCTCCGCGCTCCTGCTGCCCTTCCGCTCCTTTGATGGGGCTCTCGGGCCCTTGTCTCCCCTAGATGGTGTGGGTGGTGAAGTGGCCGCATATTGCTCCTTGGGGGCAGCCCTGTCGGTCCTCGCACGGCGGCCCTTGTTTTTGCAGGTCCTCTTGCCGGGGGGGAGGCTGGACGTGTCCTTGCTGCTGATCGATGTGTCACTGCTGGCAAAGGGTGGGCTCCAGAACCCATGCACAACAGTGACACCCGAAGCTGGGCTAGTGGTGGCTGCGGTGCTCTTGGGACTCTTTGAAGATGGATGGGGGAGCTCATCGGGGGGAAAGAGGTCAAGGTTAGCCATGAAAAGTTTTTTAGGGCCAAGGTAAAGGGTAGGAGAAGTGGAGATGGAAGTGGAGGTAGAGGAGGTGGTTGTAGGAGAGTCAGGTGTGCTGTCATTGGGTGAAGGTGCTGTAGGCTGTCGTGAGGTGGATGGCTGTTGGGTGGGTGGCTGCCTGCGTTTGTGTGTCTTGGAAGAGGGGGTGACAGACACAGTGGGAGAGGACACAGGGGACGTGTAAATGGCAGTGGGGGTGGTGACTGCACGAGTGTGCACTGTACTGGAGGGTGAGGTGGTGATGGAAGCACTGGCTGATGTTGGGGTGCATGCAGGTGTGAATGTAGACGTCACAGGGAGGGAGGAGGGAGACGAGGAGGAGGGGGACACAGGGGTGGCAGTGGCTGTTGGCATGTCTGCATCTGGGTGTTGCTTGGGTGAGTGTTTGTGGGATCTGTGGTGCTTGTGTTTGGACGAGCTGCTCTTGGGTGTTGAGGTGAGTGCAGGCTGGTCTGATGGTGTGGATGGGATAGGCTGAGCAACAGGAGACAAAGAAAGGCTGGAGGCAGTAAGAAGAGGGAGGCTGGAAACAGGGACAATTGCTGCCGTCAGTGCTGAGGCCAGAGCAGTGAACGCTCGTTCATGGGCAGCCTGACCCGAATGAATGCCCTCCAGGTACGCATTGCTCTGTTGCACCTCCCTTTGCACACCCTGGATGGCATTCAAAAGGGTCGTCTGCCCAACAATGAGCGTCCTTACCAGGTCAATGAGCTCCACACTGAGGGCAGTAGGGGCAACAGGGGCAGGGGCTGAGGTGCCTGGGGCGAAGGAGACGCGCGCCTTCCTGGGCGAACGGGCACGGAGCGAAGACTGAGGGGCTGCTGGGAGGGCGGGGCTGGTGCGCTGGGTGGCTAGGGAGCTCCCATCCGAGGACGTGTCGCTTTCGCTGCTCTCACCAGCGGTCACCGTCGTGGTGCTCCCCTCGCCCTCCGGATCACTGGTGCCCTCGGTGTCTGTTCCTGGGCCCACCGGGGCCTTGTGTCCTGCAGCTCCCTCGTGCTCCGATGCCAAATCTCCTCCGCCTGATGATGCTAATGCACACATGCACAAGAAGATGAAGAGAAAGGGTGGGGGGAGAAAAAAGAAGACCAGGTTGAGTGCATGCATTGTCAACACCGTTGGCGGAGAGGACAGACACAGGAGCCTAACGCACTAAGCCGCGCATTCGGGGTACACTACTCAGTACTACTGACTAGGACAACAGGCCAAGAGACATCAAACGCGCACATGGGAGATGCTGGACCTTCAATAGCTGTACTTGTCACCCTACCGAGGTGGGGGCCGGGGGCACAGGGCCATGCCTAAGGGAGAGGACTACACTACAGAAAGCGCCCTGGCCTAATGTCACCCACAGCCCTCCTCCCCCACCCAGACGCCTCCACTGCGCAGAAAGATAGGAGAATGTGCTGATACTCACCCCCTTGTGTCTGCTGTGATGTCTTAAAGCGCCCATCCAATTCTGGGTAGGCCACCGCCAGGATCCGGGACATCAGGGGGGTCATGGTGCGACTGGCACCCCTCCTAGGTTGGGAGGCCATCCCCAGCAGTGTTTCTGCGGTCTTCCTTGTTCCGCGGCGGATGTCCTCCCACCTCTTGCGGCAGTGCGTGCCCCGTCTGTTGTGGACCCCCAAGTTCCGGACTTCCTTGGCGATGGCATGCCAAATCTCGATCTTCTGATGGGCGCTGACCTATTTGACATGTACAGGGTAGAAAGGAGGAAATCATCAATGACCTGCATGTTAGATGTGATTGGCCCCCCCCACCAACTTTGCCATATGGCACATTCTCTCAGCTGTCGGGCGTTGCACTCCTCATTCGCCCCCCACCCCACCAACTTACATCCACCCCAATCCACACAGGCATAGCCCATTCCATGTGCACCCGGTGTACTCACTTGTTGGTCTGGAGGACCGTAGAGTAGCGCATACTGGAGGAGGACCCCATCCACGAGCTTCTCCAACTCTTCAGACGTGAAGGCAGGGGCCCTTTCCCCAGTCGCAGCAGCCATTGTATCTTCCAGACCGAGGTCACAGCAGCACTTGCAGTATAGGTCCTCTCCTGTGGATGATCAGGTCTCGAGTGATTAAGCAGATAGAAAATGGCGGTCACGCCCGCGGCGGTGCGTACCGCGGTGGTGCGTACCGCGGCGGTGCGTACCGCGACCGCCGGCGCACTTCGTCATTGGCTCCTGAAAACCCATAGGCTTCAATGTTAACCAATGCGGCTTTGCGCCGCGGTCTTCGACCGCCTACCGCCACGGTGTGCCCCGCCAGCGCATTGACCTCACATCCCATTGTCCCACTTCACAGGTCAGGCAGCCGCCATTTCAAGGGCCTACATGGCTTAATTTTGACTGCGACACACAGGCCTAGGCCTTGCATTGCCACACATACACGCCTTTCAACCCATTGCCATTCTTTAACTGTGCAAGCTGTCTGTACGTACCTGTGGTTTGGCTGACTCTGTGCTCCATGTTGTCCTTCCTAGGCACCGTCCGCTGGGACTTGGGATGAGAAGGAGGAATCCTCGCGTGTACCGACCGCTGGTGGACCTGTCGACAATGGAAGAACGCCTTATAATACTTCGATACAGACTTGACCGTGCCACTATCCATGAACTGTGTGCCCAGCTGGAGCCAGCCCTGATGTCCCCCATCCGCCAACCCACAGGGATTCCCCCTCTGGTGCAGGTTTTGTCAGTCCTCCATTTTTTGGCAACTGGGTCATTCCAGACCACAGTGGCCATGTCATCTGGAATGTCTCAGCCTATGTTTTCAAAGATTTTGAGTAGAGTGTTGTCTGCCCTGATGAAACTCATGCGGAGCTACATCATTTTCCCAGAGGAGGGTGACTTGCCTACAGTGAAGGGTGATTTCTATGCCCTTGGACATATCCCCAACATCATTGGTGCCATTGATGGGACCCATGTGGCTTTGGTACCCCCAAAAGACGATGAGCAGGTGTACTGAAACAGAAAAAGTTATCATTCGATGAATGTCCAGGTGGTCTGTTTGGCTGACCAGTACATCTCCCATGTAAATGCCAAGTTCCCAGGGTCAGTGCATGACGCGTATGTGATGCAAAATAGCAGCATCCCCTATGTGATGGAGCAGCTACAGAGACAACGTGTGTGGCTAATAGGTGACTCTGGTTACCCCAACCTGCCTTGGCTACTGACCCCAGTAAGGAATCCCCGGACCAGGGCAGAGGAACGGTACAATGAGGCCCATGGGCGAACTAGGAGGATCATCGAAAGGACCTTTGGCCTCCTGAATGCCAGGTTTAGGTGCCTGCATATGACTGGGGGATCCCTGATGTACTCACCAAAGAAGGTGTGCCACATCATCGTGGCCTGCTGTATGCTTCACAATCTGGCATTGCGACGGCAGGTTCCTTTCCTGCAGGAGGATGGTGCAGATGGTGGTGTTGAAGTAGCTGTGGAGCCTGCGGAGAGTGAAGAGGAGGAAGACTCAGAGGACGACACAGACAACAGGGACAGAGTAATAGAACAGTATTTCCAGTAGCACACAGGTAATAATCACCCATGCCATTTTACATTTCCTGAAAGCCTCCTGCATCTCAACTTTGTCGGTTTCCCCCCAGACCTATGAACATGATGTTTGATTTTCCCTTCCCTTTTCTGTGCTGTATGAGCCACTGCGTGACCTCGGCTTGGTTGGCCCATGGACTAATGCTAAGTTACCTCGGTATGTGTAATTCACAATGTTCACAATACGTAATTGATATGTAATGTGTCATACATTTGTAAATAAGACAGGCTGAGTCCTGATTGATTTCAGTGCAATGTGTGATTTATTATTAGTGCATAGATATTGGTACATGATAGTGAAACAGTGATGGGTGGGGGTGGAGTAATGTCCATGGCGGAGTCCAGTTCTCAGTCTCACAGGTGCATTGTCCATATGCCTGTGGCAGGATGGAGCACAGTTCAAGGTTTGACAGGGTGGCAATGTGGGACAGTGGGAGGACTTCAGGGGGTATGTGATGCTGGCGGGGGACTTGACATCCTACTCTGTCGGTTTGTTTGATCTCAGGCTCCTTTTGCGGGGCGGTTGTTGTTCAGCAGGAGGTGGGGTTCTGGTGGGCTGTCGTTGTGGTGGGGCCTCCTGTCCACTAGCGCCGGCGGAGGTGGTAGGCTGTTCCTGTTCCTGGCTAGTGACAGGGGCCCTGTGTGATGCCACATGGTCCCGAAACGTGTCCTCTATGCGGTTCAGGGCCTGGACTATGCTCCCCATAGCGGTTGAGATGTTGCTGAGTTGGTCGCTGAACCCCATGTGGCGTTGCTCCTGCTGTGCCTGGATCTCCTGGAACCTGGCCAGTACCGTCGCCATCGTCTCTTGTGAGTGGTGGTAGGCAGCCATGATGGTGGTGAGGGCCTCTTGGAGAGTGGGTTCCCTGGGCCTCTCCTCCCCCCCCTGTCGCACAGCAGCCCTCCGAGTTGCCCTGTTTCCCTGGGCCTCTGTCCCCTGGACGGTGTGCCCACTCCCACTGCCCCCAGGTCCCTGTTGTTGTTGGGTTGGTGGGTTACCCTGGGGGCCCTGTAGTGGTAGACACACCGCTGCTTGACCTGTCCTAGAGACAGAGGCATGGGCCCGCTGGGTGGGAGCTGTGCTGTTGTTCCCAGAGGGGGTTGGGTCTGCAGTGGCCTGTGTCTGGGTAAGGGGAACCGACTGCCCAGAGGTCCCCGATGGTCCGGGCTGGTCGTCAGGTTCCAGGTCGACAGAGCTGCTGTCATCACTAGGGGCCTGTTCCGGGGGTGGGATGGACATTTCTGGTCCCTCCTGACCGGTGTGTTGTCGTTCGGGTCCTGCATGGGGTAAGAGGGTATGGTTATTGTTTCTGTGTGTGCATTAGCTTGCGTTTTATGGGTGCCCTTGTCCCCCAGTGCTGGCATTCCCTTGGGGGAGGTGTTGTGAGGGTGTTTTGTGGGGGGGGGTGATGGGTATGTGCAGTGGTCATGCTTAGGTGATGGGTGTCCATAGTTTGGGGGTGGCATGCAGGGGTTGGTGTTGGGTGGGTTGTGCTGGGGAGACATTCTCAGGGAGGATGTGTGCTGGGGGTTTGGGGGTGAGGGTGGGGGTTAGCATGCTGGGGGGGGTGGGGTGAAGTGGCTGGCCTTGTACTTACCAGAGTCCATTCCTCCGTGTACTCCAGCGAGGCCATCAGGATGCAGGATGTTGAGTACCTCTTGCTCCCATGTTGTGAATTCGGGTGGAGTGGGTGGGGGTCCCCCGCCAGTCTTCTGCACTGCGATGTTGTGTCGCGAGACCATCGAGCGCACCTTCCCCCGTAGGTCGTTCCATCGTTTGCGGATGTCCTCTCGATTTCTGGGATGCTGTCCCACCGCGTTGACCCTGTCCACAATCCGCTGCCAGAGCTCCGCCTTCCTTGCTATGGTGGTGTGCTGGACCTGTGAGCCTAAGAGCTGGGGTTCAACTCTTATGATCTCCTCCACCATGACCCGGAGTTCTTGGTCCGAAAAGCGTGGGTGCCTTTGTGGTGCCATGGGGTGGTGTGTATGAGGTGTGGGGTGGTGTATGTGATGATGTGTGTGTTGGTGTGTGGTGCTTTGTGCTTCTATGTGGTGTGTGTGATGTTGCGGTGTGCCTCTGTGTGTCTGGCTATCTATTCTCTGATGTGTCTCTCTCTCCTTCGTCTCTGGTTTTTGTTGGTAGGGGTTTGTGGGTGATGTGGGTGTGTGTTTTATATGGTATTGGATGTGTGGGAGTGGTGTGTGTATGTGTTTCAGGTGTGTGCCTTTCAAATTGTCCAATGTGGTAGGGGTTTGTAAAGGTGTGTGTATTTTGACCGCGGCGGTGTGTACCGCCAATGGAATACCGCGGTTGAATGACCGCCGCGTCGATTTGCCGGTCATAATGGGATGGGCGTATTTCTGTTGCCGTGGCGGTGGAGGTTTGGTCTTCTCCAGTTTACCGCTGGCCGCTGATGTGGCGGACTGCAGTGGAGGGCGGATTTTCGGAGGTTTTGCAGTTTTGGGTCAGAATGTACGTGGCGGCTGACCGCGGCCGCGGCGGTATTGTGGCGGCCTTCTGACCGGCGGTAAGCGGCTTTTACCGCCGAGGTCAGAATGACCCCCATAGTCCATTCATTCTGGTGTGTGTCATATTCATTTTGCAACACACTACGCATTTTAGAAGGTGTCCTGTAGAGGGAGCTGTAATTTTGAAATTAATAGCTTTCCAAAATGATGCATTGTGTTTGTTAATTGGAACTTAAGCTTCTCCTAGAACTAAAATACACTCGTGACAAAAAGCAGGATGGCGAGAAAACGTTAGTTATTTTAAAATGTAGGCCTAGATTAGCCAACGTCAAACTAATTATTACAAAATAAATACACAGTTATACATTTGCATGTTTAAATTTCGATAAAATGCAAAAGCATTTAACATGAAAATACCCTTTCGGTGGCAATGTTAATTTCTTTTATGTTTTTAATTTGTTCCTAATAAAAGCTCACTTTTGAGCTGCGAATCTGTGTAACACGTTTGTTTACATATCAATTCAAATTGTACTATGCGTTTTTGAATGCATTCAACATGGATCTAGCACAGACTGGAATTTGCACTAATCCGTGGCATTGTGTCGTGCTGAAATTCAGCCATTTTGTGTCACATGATCTTGGATGTAATGAATGCTATGGAAATATATAGGTAATGGTGGGGCTTGGCCTCCCATGTTTAGAGGCAAAGACTGGTGAAATTGGTATCTGTTGAAAGCTGTATGATTTTATCTCTTCATTGCTACTTGCCTTCGCTTTATTGACGACTTAACCTTGACTCAATTGAGTAATCATTTTCAGAGATTCTAAAGATTCGATTTTTTCACTTTTTCCCTAACTCTCAGGCCCCAGTATCAATCTGCAGTGAATTATGTTTAACCGGGTATAGGAAATCTGTGATAAAGGGGCTGCCGAGATGTTGCTTTGAGTGTGTGCCATGTTCAGAAGGAAGCATTACCAACCAAACAGGTGGGTCATTTTAAAAGTGTTAACACCATGAGTGAATTGTTCTGCAAGGTCACTGATATATATTTATTTGAATGGTTCGATGTAAAATTTTCCATGTCTCCTAATGGTTTCTTAGGTAACTGTAATAAAGCTAACTTTACCTTGCCATAGCAGTCTTATTTCCATCTAAATTTCAGTAATTAAGAATCATGAAATCACTTCCTGTTACCACACTAGGGCGAACGTTCCTTTCAGGAAATATTTGCCCTTTATTTAATATGTCTGAAAAATATTTTTACTCTAATGTCGTTCACTCTGCTTTAAAAAAACATGACATTATGTAAATCAGAATTTGCCAGAAGAACGGATTACAGAGAATTTAACCTGTTTATGGCTTCAATGGAAACTGACGGTAAAAAGCAAAAAAATGGGGTCAATAGACTTTGCACACAACTTTTACCTTTCAGCCTATTAAGAGATAAGTGCAAACATATGCCTTTCCTAACTTGAAACGGGTAACGTCCTCCACGGCCTACCCGAAGAAAATGTTGTTGTAAAACTGTGCCATAGCAGTAAAATAATGCCAAGAACTGGTTGCAAAAAATGTTTATGCACCTTATTCACAATTATGCACTGGAAATTTGATTAACGGGAGAAGCGACAAGGTGTTGGTACCAGGGTGTAGTTGCGCCTCTTATCAATAAGCAACCTGGAACTAGGCTATTGTTGCCTAGCTTAATAGGGCATCTACCAACAAGTCTGTAGTACATAGTGGTTTTATAAGGGTATATAGTTAAACATTTTTTTCAAATCCTTTATTCGGCATAAAAAACATAAACTCACTCGACAATCATAAAACACAATACAATTCATGACAAAAATCAACACATCATACAAATCTTGCATTAATAAAGAATGTCTGATCTGCAAATCAAGGCCTAATACGGAAAAATGCTGAAAGGCAATTTAATTAATACAATTCAGCCACATGGATAATACCTTCCCAAAAACGAATGAAACTATGTAATCCCTATACAAATAATAAATTGAACATTCATAAAAAGTCTATCAAAATTCCTGAGAATAATCTACAGGTGTTACGAAATCAGGACAACTACATATCTTTTTCTTACAATAAAGGCTGTCCTAATGTAGTTGGTTACTGCCTAGCTGGAAATCCCAACTGCTTTAGATATAACAGGCCGATCTTGTGCTTTCTTATATTGGTAGTTCGCAATATCGGTACTAAAAACTGTTTACATCTTAGGCTGTACAAAGTGCAAAATAACATAAAGTGGCTTATACTTTTCTGAGGCACCTAATCTCACGGGGATTTTGGAAGATTTGAACACCATGGTGCATATTTATACTTTTTGATGGAAAACTGCACAAACGCAGTTTTGCATCAAAAAGTTTAGCACTGGCTTACGCCATTCCTGAGCGCCAACCGGGTGCCATTTTTATGGAATGGCGCGAGCCGGTGCAAAGGGTGGGCTAGCACCAAAACATGGCGTTAGCCTCGTTAGAGGCAAAAAAAAAATGCCTCTAATCAGCCTAGCGTCATTCTCTGACGCAAAACAATCCATATCACATGACTCCTGTCTCAGAAAAGGCAGGAGTCATACCCACCACCCCAGTTGCCAGCACAGTGGACCAGTGTCCCCTGGGCATGGCCATTGCACCCTGTGCCATGTAGGGGGCCCCAAGTTGGCACTTTAATTAAAAAAAAAATACTTACCCTACTTACCTGGGATGGGACCCCCCATCCTCCAGTGTCCCTCTGGTGTGGGTGGGGGTGTTCCTTGGGCTTGAGGAGGGCACCTGTGGACCCATTCCATGGTGTTTAACCATGGAAATTGGTCCACAGGTCCCCTTACGCCTGGTCTGACCCAGGTGTTAAATAATGGTGCAAAGCAAGCTTTGCACCATTATTTAGCCCCTCCTCCCACCCGTGCATCATTTTAGCACAGGGGCTATGGGGTTCACACCATTTTTTAGATGTAATTGATGCAAGTTATGTTCATGCATCTAAAAAATGGTGCAAACTCCAATAGTTTGACGTTAGAAGGGGCAACGTCAAAATATAAATATAGAGTTAGTTTTGCACCGAATTGGCGTAAATAAAATGGCTCAAATTTGGCGCAAATGGAGTATAAATATGCTCCCAAGTACCTTGCAAGGGAAACGCTAACAAAAAGTGCAAAGTGCTTAAACGGAGCCGAGTAAGATTAAACTTGCATTGCAGATTGCGTATAAAAATAAGATAAGGTATCACGCTTGATGTAGTAATCAAAGCAGAGAGCTAGACAACCAAATACATTGGGGCATATTTAAGAACCATGGGCCAGATGTTGGTAGCTAAAAAATAGCGAGTCGGAAATTTCCAACAAGAAAAAGCGACTTCATTTTGCGACTCGCAAATGAAGTCGCACCGCAGATTGCGTGTCCGCTGTTTACGAGGTCACTTTTTGAGACCTCGCTAAAAACGAACACACAAATTGCGAGTGGGTGTCGCAAATTGTGACTGTGCCGCAAATTGGATGCAGGTGCAGCAGAACAGTCTGGAAAATACTTCCTGGCTCTTGCTGATGACATCACAGCCAGGAAGTTTACAAATACACCTGGGAGGAGGGAGGACCACACCCTTTTCCAACTGCTGAGCAACTACCTGGAGGAACAGCAGCAAGAATGGAGGACTCTGGCAGGAAGAGAAAACTTAAGTTTTCAGAAAAGGAACTGGAGGTGCTGACAGATGAATGCTGCCAGCACCATGACCAGCTATTTGGAAGGGCTGCCCTGAGTGTGCCAGAGACTGACAAAAGGAGGATTTGGAATGACATCCAGGAGAAGGTCAACGCCATAGGGGTGAGCCACAGGAGCATTGAAGAGCTCAAAAAGAGATGGTACGACCTGCGCTCCAGGACCAAGGAGAGGGTGGCAGAGCGCCTCTGGGAGATGAGGGGCACAGGAGGAGGCCCATCCACCATCCCACCACCCACACCCATGGTGGAACGTGTGGAACAGACCCTTGAGCCAGAGGCAGTGGCTGAAATGGGAGAGCTGGACACGTCAGCGCCAGGAACATCAACAAGTGAGTACCATGAAACATGCATGTACACCCATATCTGCCATACCCCCACCCACCCAGTACACAGCAGCATGCACAACCAAATTATCTCCATTCTAGACTAGCAACCACCCGATCGGTGCATAATGGGCAATGTAGTTCAGTAGTCAGCTGATAGGCAACAGTTTATTAGGAAGTATACAACAGATGTTAGATGCTGACAGTGTGTTCCCTATGTCCCACAGGTCTCCCACAAGACATCCCCACCAGCCAGTCCATCCAGGGTGCAGAGAGCAGCCAACAGGCAGCACAGGAGTCGGGAGCAGCCACTACAGGGCCCAGCACCACCCAACCACAGTCCCCTCCAGCTGCTCCAATGGACATTGTGGAGATCGACCCAGCACCCGATCCCAGCCACAGTGCCATACATCAGGACCCTGATGCTCCACCGCATCGCAGACGCCAAGTCCATGTCCCTGCAGTGTCCCAGGAGGATGTAGGGGACTCTTCCATGTCCGCCGCCGAGGCAGCCCTCATCAGTGGTCAGCGCCTGCAAACAAGGCAGATGATAGTTATATCAGGGGCCATGCAGCGTATGGAGTGGAATTTCACCACAGGGCTGGCACAGGTGCACACAGACTTCCAAAGCCTGAACAATCATGTCGGTGACCTTGCACTCTCCATCTGTCATCTTGTGACTGAACTAGTATCAGAGAGAGAGAGTGCAAGGCGCCGTGAGCGGCAACTCATACACTGGTTGGACCGCATGGCTGCATCAATCGTCCGCCTGGCAGTCAACACCACAGGGCTGTCATGCTGTACAGTCAGTTTGCAGGTGGACTTGGGCCACTTTGCAGGGGATGTGGCTCGGGGACTGGGTCGGATTAGCCACGCTGTGGACATGATGGAGGCAAGACAGGTGGCTAGGGGCACGGCAGACACACCTCAAGATAGTGAGGAGGGCTCCACCGTCAGTAGTGCATCTGCCATGGACACAAGGGTATTGAGGAGTGGCAGTGCACGTCAGGGATCTGCTGAAACTCCAAGCACTAGCCATGCTGGGCGTCCCAGGCGGAGGAGTTGAGCCTATGCACTTGCGGACATTTGAGGCACATGAGGTGAATGTGTCCCCATTGCAGGTGGACATTAAAAGCCCCTTCCCAAAAGTTCAGTTCATAATTACTTAGGTTCACTTAATAAAAGTTCTTGTTTGTTCCACTTCACAACTGGGCTCTTTGTGTGTGACATTAGTGTGTGTGGTGACAGCACATACCTTCCAAAGTATTGGTTTGCAATGTAATGCGGTCTCTGTCTGCCTTGATTTGCAATGCTTCTATCCCCATGATGGCGATGTGGTAGCTCTTGCTCGTCATCCTCCGAATCTGGGTCTTCCGGGGTGAGATGCAGCCCAGGTCTGGTGGCAATGTTGTGCAGTATAGCGCATGCGCCAACGATCTTGAATGCTGTAATTGGGGCATACTGGAGCGTACCTCCACTTCTGTGGAGGCATCGGAATCTTGCCTTCAACAGTCCAAAGGTCCTCTATATGACATTTCGGGTCCTCCTATGTGCACTGTTGTATCGCCTCTCTTTCTCATTGCTAGGTGTTAAGTACGGGGTAAGTATCCATGGTCGTAGCGCATATGCACTGTCACCTGTTTGGCATAAATGGACAATGTTAGCAGCACATGGATGGTTTCTACAGTGACCTGTGTGTATGGCTGCAGGGTGTATTCAGCAATACATAAGAGATATCCGTCTCCAAACTCCCCACGTTCTAGGCGTTGGTGTATCCCACTGTGCCTGAAAATGTAGGAGTCATGTGTACTCCCTGGAAATTTGGCTACCATGTCAGTGATGACATAATGGGCGTCACATAGCACCTGGATGTTCAGTGAGTGGGTACACTTCCGGTTGCAGGAGGGCATAGTTGTATATGTGTCCTGTATACACACCCTATTACATGAGGGAAGTTGGCGATTCTGTAGAATTCCAACTTGGTGCTGTTGATTTCTGCCTCATTCCTGGGTAGGTATGTATCTGGACATATGTGTGAGTATGGCATCTAAGAAACATCTGAAGAACCGTGAGAGTGCACTTTGGGATACCCCACCTGCCACAGCAATGACCCCCTGATAGCTACCCGAGGCCAAGAGGTGCAGTGAGCATAGCACTTGCACATGTGTGGGGATGGTGCTGCCGCGCACAGTCTGGAGTTGCAGCTGCGGATTGAGTAGATCAATTAATTCTAATATTGCTGCACTGCTGAGTCTGTATTTATCATATATCTCCTCCTCTGTTTGTTGGAAAAGAGTCTGCCTGGTTCTGTATATCCTCTCCTGTCTCTGGCTCCTCCTCCTCCTCTTCTGTGCGGCACGGACTCTCCTCCTCCTTGCTATCACATATATCTCCGCCATCTTGAGTAACCCAGGTGCCTTCTGGGTCTCCTTTTATACTTTGGTTCTGGGTACCACCTGCTCTGACTTAGTGGTAAATTGGGAGTGCAAAATGGGCTTTTTGCGACTAGTCGCAATTTGCGAGTGGCTTTTTCATATGGTTTGCGACTCGCAAATTTCGACTTCCTATTTGCGGGTCACACTATGGGGTCACAACTTGCCCGCGTCGCTATTTGCGATTCGGAAATGGGGTTTTTGCATCCCATTTCCGATTTTGCGGGGTCGCAAATTGCGATTTGGGCCATTTGCGACTCGCTAAATTTTGCAACATCTGGCCCCTAGTGACATCTACCAACACATTCGCGTATTTTTTTTTGCGTTAATGTTTCATTAGATGTCTAAAATCCGTGCACAACGCATTGCGCCACTTTGTAATCCCTTGCGCCACATTATGCCTGCACCAGGCATAATGTTTGCCAGGGGGTGTCCTCCAGTTAGTGGGGACGAAAAAATGGTACAAGGAAATCTAAGGGAGTTCCTTGCACCATTTGTTTCTGCACATTATTTATAATGGGCCCCTATATACTCTTCAGGAGTAGCACAAATATGTTGGCGCTACTCCTGCAGAGCACATCAATTGCGTCATAAAAATTGACGCCATTGTCCCCTGCACTGCACAATGGTGCTCCGTATTTTAAATACGGCACGCACATGGTGGCAGTATGGGGGCGGTAAAGGGTGCAAGAAAAGTGGCGCTGCACTGTGTGCAGGGCCACTTTTCGTAAATATGTCCCCATGTTTTTAGCCCTTGCATTATGCTTCCTAATACAATAATTAAAGAATAGATTATTCAATTGTTCTTTAGAAAGAGACATCAGAGAATCTGGGTTGGAGAAGAATTCTAGGACACCCAGCCTATTAAAAACCCATTTCACACAAATAACCCATGGTATCTCATCCTTATTCTTAAAGGAATTCATTATTTTGGGGGGATTTAACACCTAGATGTAACTTGACTAGAACAGTGCCCTATACAAGTCTTTCACCTAGGGTATTACACAAATGAAGAAGGGTTGGGAAAGGAAGGCATATGTGAAGCATTGCTAAATCAGGCTTCAATTGTGCCATTTAGGACTCAGATTAGATTGCACTAATGTCTTTATTTTTGTGTTAGCGACTAAAGCATACATCGCTGCCCGCTTGACTGCTGCTGCCACCCGTGAGTGGTGGAGGCAGGCCTGGGGTGACTTTGGAGTGTTTGAACTTGCTTACTACACAACATTGATTCTTATTGGCAGGAAAAAAACACAAAAGTGAAACTGTTGGGCAGTCAGTAATTGTTTTTTTTTTTGAGAAATAAACATTTTCATAAAACACTCAAAAAATAGAAAATTACATATGTTTATTAAAAAAGAAATAAAGCAATTGAATAGAATATATCACTTCAGTTTGATAGTGCACAAAACGTAAGCAGTGAATAAATTTAAATAGCATAACCAAATAAAGGTCAAGTGCTTTCCTATCCAGAACCCTTAGAAATGATGAACTGTACATTTCTATAACTACTTGTACATATTCTTAATAAATAGTTCTGAAAGAAAATGGCAAAAAACAAACTCTGCTCAAAATAGCTTTCTCCTAAGAAGCTGTGCCTAAGTATAAAGGCCCATGTTTATGGAAAGTTAGTGTTGCCGTAGCGTAATGTGTTCAAGTAAAGTGGCACTAACTCAACTCCATATTTATATTTTGATGCTAGACCTGTCTAGCATCAAAATATTGGTGTTAGCACCATTTTCAGGAAGCGCCAACCCACCTTGCATCTCATTGAGACAATGAGATGCAACTTAGGTGTTCCCACCCCAAAAATGATGCTAGCCTGATAGCGCCATATTTACTTCCTGGTGGAAAAGCGATGCATACCAAGGAAGCAGACCGCAAAAATTACGCTAAGTTCGATTAGCGTCATTTAACACCTGGTTAGACCAGTTGTTGAAAAGAGGCCCACATACCACCACGTAAGGAAAACACACAGAAGGAGTATTTGTGACCTCCAGGACAACATGGAAGTGGTACTGCTCCAGCTTGACACATGCCACAGACGTAAGCGAAGACAGCAGGTCCCTCCACCACCACTGCAGCAACCCCTAACACCATCGCAGGAGCCACAAAGGCTTCTGAAACACCCAGCAACTGCAGCAGGAGACCAAGCAAGGTTTCTACCAAATTGCTAGGTTCCTGCATGTGCTGGGTGCAATGGTCTGCACCTATGTCCATCTGCAGCAACCTAACATTAATATATGAACCGTAAGCACACCCATTAGATCAATGTGCAGCCCATTGTGGACCACAGTGGGCTCTTCACTAACATCCTAGCAAAATATCCCAGCAGCGTCCATGACGCCTATGAATTCCACCATTCCACTATCAATGAGTGGTTCCAGGTTGGGCAGTATGGCAATGGCCTACTTGTAGGTAAGCCACCCTACCAATCATTACACACACAGCACACCAACCATGTAGGTAAGACATACACCACACTAAATACACATGGACAGGGAAACACAGATGTACAGACAACAACACATATACAACATGCCACACTACACCGCAGTCATTGCACATCCCAAACAGATACACCCACATGTACATAACACAGCCACAACCTGACTGGCATGCCGCATGTGGACAGGTGGAGCTATGTCACCTTTGCATACATAAGCTGCCCACACACCACTACAAGTGTTCACTTGTTGACAACTAAATACAGATTCCACACATGTTACACCAAACAATGAATAGCACAGCTATGTCAATGGCATAGGCCATGGCCATGTAAAGAAAGTCACACATAGGTACAGCCCCACTTAAATCATGGTGTGAAAGCCTCTGGCAGCACCTATATAAAATGCCACCCAAGTGGTGACATTACCAACTACATATAATCTACACATACCTGACAAACCTGTAGTGTGCACATACACCTGTCTGCTGCATTGTGTCGCACACATAGGAATACAAATTAAGCTGCCATGAAAGACCATGGGGCAGAATCATGAGAAATGGTGCAGCATCTACTCCAGTGCCACCTCACAAGCGTCCCTTAACGCCCCCTAACACCACCAAGTCTGTTCCGTATATTAGAAATGGTCCACCATGGTGCAGAGTTTGTGCAAAACTGTAACGACCATGGATGCCATAGTAGGACTCAGTAGGAGTATAGAGGGCATACCTGACCTTTCATGCACCGCCTAAAGGGACCCATGTGAAAGATAGGTGTGCCCCCTCCCAAAGCCTGCACTATGCATGTGTTGAAAGTGGCTGTGATAAATCATGTATTGAAAGCTAGGAGATACTACTGCATCAAATTAGATCATCCTACGAATGTGTGATTCACACTCTCGTTCACTTGATTGCTGACACAACCATCATCTGCCACAAAGGGACACTAAGGGGGTCATTCTGACCCTGGCGGTCATGGACCGCCAGGACCGGGGTTGGAGGAAGCCCCGCCAACAGGCTGGCGGTGCTTCCGTGGGCATTCTGACCGCGGCGGTACAGCCGCGGTCAGAAACGGGAAACCGGCGGTGTCCCGCTGGTTTCCCGCTGCCCCAGGGAATCCTCCACGGCGGCGCTGCAAGCAGCGCCGCCATGGGGATTCCGACCCCCTTCCCGCCAGCCGGGTTCTGGCGGTTTTCACCGCCAGAACCAGGCTGGCGGGAACGGGTGTTGTGGGGCCCCTGGGGGCCCCTGCAGTGCCCATGCCACTGGCATGGGCACTGCAGGGGCCCCCTAACAGGGCCCCACATTGATTTTCAGTGTCTGCTTGGCAGACACTGAAAATCGCGACGGGTGCAACTGCACCCGTCTCACACCAGCAACTCCGCCGGCTCCATTCGGAGCCGGCTTCCTCATTGCTGGTGCTTTCCCGCTGGGCGGGCGGACGGCCTTTTGGCGGTCGCCCGCCAGCCCAGCGGGAAAGTCTGAATGACCGCCGCGGTCTTTTGACCGCGGTACGGTCTTCTGGCGGTTCCCGCCAGACGGGCGGCGACCGCCGCCGGCGGGGGTCAGAATGACCCCCTAAGTGTTCCACTGCATGTGTAGTGCCACATGCTAACATGGAGGGCACAGTTTGGCTTTGTAGGACTACCATGGTGTCTCTACATCTGACACCACTGGGGTGCACAGAGGTGGTAGGTTCCATCCAACAATAGGACGCTGTCTCATATATGGACCACACAACACATATTTGCAATGGTTTAACCATCACTTTGGAATTAATATGACAATTCCCACGTCCCTGAGCTACTACCCAAGATTGTCATGTCTATTAACACAGACCTATGAAGCCACTTCACAAAAACAGGAACAAACACTATACCACAAGCAAGTCTGAGGCTTCACTCCACCTATAAATAACAGCTTCCATGATATATTCTAAACCACTATCAACCTTTAACAATATATCTTCTCTCATACCATTGCAGCCGATCAAGGTTACAGCATACAGCCAGGGGTAATGACTCCATTTGACAATCCCACAGCAGTGGAAGAGTGTGCATATAACAAAGGGCACAGAAGAACACAGAATGTGGTGGAGAGGACATTTGGGCTTCTGTAGTCAAGGTTCAGGTGCCTGGTCCTGACAGGAGGAAGCCTCTTACATGCTCCACCACTGGTATGTAAAATCATACTGGCATGTGCAATACTCCATAACATATATATAACAACAAATGTTCCCTGGAATGAACAGGTTGACGTCCCCAACGAGGAGGAGGATGATAATGGTGCAGCTAATTTGGAGGGAAACAACAGAACACTGCTGCAGGAGTTCGCAGTAGACTCCACATAGTACCGAACTTTTATACATAGCGACTGGACCTTCATTATCACATTGTAAATTGCACCAATAAAATACTTTGCACCTGAATCTCCTTGGTCTACTCATTCTCCACTACATCTACCATTGGAATGTAACTCAGACCTCAGGGAGCAGGTAAGAAACACAATGGTTACACGTATGGTAGCAACATCGTTTGTGATGTAAGAGGGCCTACTGTCTCCATTTCACATAGCAGTGACACAAAATTCACAGGCATGTGACTCCTGAAGGCCTATATCCATGCACCACAACACATATTGTGCTGTCAAGTGGGCAAGGTTCTAATTCCTAGCCCTTTCCCCACATCATCACCACACCTACCAGAATGTATGAACGGGGGTCACACATAAGGTAGGGGCTGTGATCAAATGGTTTTTAAGTACTGTAGGAACTGAACACTGTCACATCTCACGGTGATTGCTGCTTTGCCTGCAAGGTGCATGTATGATAAAGGGGGAACATCATTGGTAACTATGGGCTTTCAGTAATTGTCCCGGGATTGTAACCAATGTTAGAGGCAGAGCCCGCACTGCACATCCATGGGATTATATCCTGGCACTGCCATTGAGCACAACCCTGACACATGGCGGGCTGTACCTCACTTATGGCACACACCTTTGGCTGTGGTGTTCGCTATGAGTTGCCGGACAAATGAAGCAGCTATGGGTGCTGAATCACTATCCAAACATATGACCCATTGTCAGGATCTACAAATTAAATGGGACAATTCATCAACAAATTATTGTCTGGGTGGAATGTAGCAAAAGGTTTGCTAGTACCAACAATGCTTGACATGTGTCAGCATGGTTACCAAGTACGCTTTGTATAACAACATCACACAGCACAAAGCAATACACACCACTCATTGTCACTCACATGCCAAAACAAGTGCAAGGTAATACCAGTTACAAATTATCTCATACATACTTTGGGCTCCAACATGGGAATCAGGTGTGGGATGTGCAACTATGTCCAACAATGTCCAAAAATGTCAGAGACCGACACTGCAGCACTGAGATGATTTCACACATCAACATCATTCAGTCATGGTAAGAGTTACCTTGGTTGTGGTATGCTGAAATAAATGCATACCCACGCTCGACGGGGATGTGCATGGACAGCTGAGAGATACTCACAGATACTTGCAAATACAACATAGGAGGTAACTTGGAGACAACACAAGTGCTGTGGCAGGTGTAATGTCATGTGTGTGTGGCACTCATTACATCTCACAAATACCGACAATGGGACGGTAACTATCATGTAGCCAGTAGTAGAAGATGTGAACATCTATAATTTATACAAGTCACATGTTGCATACTGTCCATGTATAACCAGACAATGTTGCTGTAGAAGATGTGTACAAAGTGCAAGCAGCCTAAAGAATGGGAACAATGTAGGAGACAATATATACCTTACAAGTAATGTGGTAAAACATGGAGAAGGAACACACATAATCCAATACTGACTATGCAACACATCAATTTCTACATGTGAACATCCAACATGTGTGCAGAGATTGTGGCCAGGCCAGTACATAACCCAGTCATGTTTGCCACTATCATAACCTGGTAGTTGTCCAATGCATGTCAACATGACAGGAACCAGTGACAGATAACACCATTTGTCCCCCTGGTAAATTCCTAAAATAGAAGTCACAACAGAGATACAACCCCTAACCAACCTGCCAATGGAAATTACTAAGGACATCAAATGATGTGACATGTCCAATACTTGCAAGTACCCAGTCCTCTGTATATGAAAGGGGAAGTCTGACATTGAGTACTGTAGCGGAAACTGTGATATCCCGGTCAGTTTTGGTCACAATTGTGCATGTGTCTGTCTGCTGAGGAGAATTACTCTGCTGATTAGCAATCATGAAGAGGCTAGTCCCCACTCAAAACACCCTAACACCACTGCTCTGGCTACATAAACATATGGCATTTTCAGGGGCCTGATGCATGTGCACAGTGGAGTTAGTAATCTTGAGCTCCTAAACCTGCCCCTTCACATGCAACCCTAGGTTTGTGTTGCTAAACAAACTCCCACAGTAATGATGACGAGTAGGCTTCCATCTATGCCAGACTGCAACAATGCTACACAGTGGTATGCCATTGTATGTGACTATCATAACAAACATGATGTGGACGAATATGAGTGCCTAGTTTGAGGCATGCACACATACACCACATATCACAGCACACATGTACCACTGAAATGGCTCAGGCATGGTAATGTGTATAGGATTATGAACAAAAGGCAACCTACCACAAATGTAAGGGCATATGTATCACAAGATCACTGACGGAAAGAAATGAAATGCACATGTGTTCCGACATACGGAAATATAGGTGGCACTGATATGACTACACACGCATTTGTCAAAGTCCAATATGTGTCCATGCAGGAAGATAGTTATGTAAGAATGACTGGAAATGTGACGCACACGCCCAGGAAGTGATGAAACAGGACATCCTGCCTGCTTACATGGTACAGTGAGTCTACTTTCACTTCACAGTCTTATTGTCTGTGACAGTGTGCAGCTCTGTGGATCTGGTGATTTGAAATATTTGGAGTGTTTATGTGCTGTGTCCTGTAGCTGTTGTGTATTTTTTGTCTCTTAGTCTGTCTTTTGTATTGTATTTGTTCTGTATCTGTCAGTGTATTATGGGGTGTTTGTCTGGGGTAGGATAGTTTGTTGGGTATTTGGGGCAGTTGAGGTAGTTTTAGGGCATTTTTTTCCTGCCAACTGCATTTGCAGTGCATGATATCAGGGAAAGGGAGGATTGTCAGGATGTCGGCCAATGAGCTGGAGGGCTTCATTTGGCTGGTACAACATTACCTCCCTATGATGCTGATACTGGGTGGCCATGTCATTCAGGTCTACCCCACAGATGCTAGGAAGCTGCGATGGGGCAAGGTGCTCCACCTCCTGACTAGAGTTTTTGCCACCGGAAGAAATGACCACCAACTGAAACACTATTAGGATGACCTCATCACACTGGAGCAAGTTCTGCTGGATCCACAAGGCATCGAGATTGGTGGAGCAGTTGGTAAGAATTGCATTTCCATACCAAGTCGATTATTTGCATGTGCATGGCAGGTGCTGATACGGTTGAGTGCAGCATGTCATGTTTAAGGATCTGGACATGTCGTATGCTGCCTGTATGAAGAGTCCCAGCACCACCTAAGGGCTGCCATTCTAATGTACAGTAATGAAGTCCAGGCAGGGCAGATATACCATCTTCCCTGCACAACCATTACAAAGTGTTGTGATGCATGCATAGGGCAACTCGTTTTTGAGCAGCACAACATGAGGCATGTGCCATGCATCATGTATGGGAGGGGGCCCAACACCTGTTTGGGGGGCAAATGTACAAGTCTCTGGGAAAATGAGACATGCCTAAATCCCACTTTTCATGCGCTTTGAACGGATGCCGAGATCAGGTCTTATATGGAGGCATATAATTGTATTTGATGGGTACTTATGTACTGAGCAGAAGTCGTGATGATCTGTTTTGTTGCAACTCCTGCTGAGTGCATCATTTTCCTCCATGTAAATGGATTCAGTTGGACCCTACCTGCCTCAATCTGTGCCTTAATTCTCATTAGGCTCACACATGGCGGGGGTAAGGAGTGCACTGAGAGCCACAAGGACTGTAGTGATACACTTGGTGCTGCACCACTGTTTGCAACTTTGTGTTATTGGCCAAGGCCATGTAAGGGAGCTTGACTATGCACTGGGTCCAGACTACTAGCACTTTCCTCTTCCTGGACATTGTGTATCACATACACCTCAAACTATGTCTATTACCACACATGCGTGCTGAATTAGTACCACAGACCTGCCGCATCTTACTGACAGTATGGTGCTACCCTGCATCTGCTCCATCACTGGCACATTATTCAGAAACCTGCACCAACACATGCATCCTTGGACCACAGAGCAAGTGTGTCTGTGTTGAGCCATATGTCTATGCACATGTTCTTATACCTCTCTGGACAAATACTGGTATACCATGCCAACTATGGCTGGCCACACAGTATTGGCAATACATCCGTAATTTCAATCAATCAATGTGCAATTAGGTACATTTATTTAATCATAAGTAAACTCCCATGGCATTATTACTCGTGTGTGTGCCTTGTGATGGAACACACATATTAGTAACTACAAACAAGGATGTTTCACAGCATTCACAATACTTTGGAATACCCACCAAACCCCTTGGCTGTTGTTTGTCAGTTTGCGGTGACAATGAGGTAGATGTCTTCAATATCTGGAACAGGCTCAAATGCTATGGGTGTCACAATGGGATGGTCACTGCAACCATTGCATGTCCCTCTGATACAGTATACAGTGTCATTCAGTCCCATATGGTCATGGAGATGTAAAGCTAACAAACTCCTGCAATTACAATGCCATAAATATGCTGCAGTGAAAAGCACCACAGGAGTGTCTGGGAAAGTGATGGTTTGTAGGTGCCTGGGTCTCCATTATCTCAGACTATGTGTGATTGACTGGTCACAGATGTTTGTCAGTTGCTCCGATCTACCACTAGGTTGACTTGCTCACTCAGCCTAGCCAATTGATCGTAAACAATGCCGTCCATTAACTGACATGTACAAATATCAGTAAACCATGTTTTCCATTCCTGTCTTGCAGGTAGACCTCCCCCCTGCACCGTTGGTGAGGTCACCAGATTTGAAGACCCCAATGCAGCCAGTAAGTGTCATCTTGTGCGTCATGTGTGCCAATCCAGGGTTTGGTGTGAGTCAGTCTGATGTGTAGAATGCAATGAGTAATGGTTTTGCCTGGCCAATGATATGATATCATTGGAGTTAGGATGGTGACATAGCCCTCATTACGACTCTGGCGGTCGTCACAGAAAACTGCCAAAGCCGCGGGCACCAGAAGACCACCATGGCTGGCAGTTTTCTGCCCACCAAATCACGGGTACAGCCGGATTTCAACCACACTATGCGTGGAAATCCAACATTAGTCATCCAGGCTAGTGGAGGCGCTTGGGTGGTTCCACCACCAGCCCCGCCCAGCCAGTAGGACTCCACCATTATGGGCAGTATTACAGCCTGGCAGTGTCCTGCTGGCGGGGGGTTGCAGAGGGTGGAAGCGTCCCATCCCGTTCCCTGCTGGCTGACCTTCTCCCCAGACCAGGGAGGATGATCGTCCGACAGGGGAGGGGGTGGGAGGACGGGGACAGTTGTGTGTGCGTGTATGAGTGTGTGGTGTCTGCATGTGTGCATGAATGTGTGTATGCGTGGTGGTATGCATGTCCGAATGTAGAAGTGAGTGCATGTCTGCATGAAAGTGTGTATCTGTGTGTGTATGCAAGTGTGAGTGTGTTGTGTAGCCATTTTAAGTATAGCTCTATGCACGTTAGTTTAACATACTAGGCCGCTGTGCACTTTGCCATAGATATATTTTATTCAACTTCGCACTGTTATTTTACAATAACCAGTTTTTACGGTCTTGTTTTAATTTCTTCTATCAAACTGTTTAGCTTAGTTCAGCACTGTGTTCTCAAACAATACATTCTTGATCGCCCTGTGCTTCAGTCAATGCTACAGTCTGGTACATTGCCGGTAAACGTGGTAGAAGTTTAGTCTCCGACATTCGTAGAAAATGCACATCCTTACGTAGGGACATTTTCTCAGAACATCTGCTGTGTTAGTTATAAAAACATTTTCTAGTCCTAGTACACGTCAAGAGGGAGATTCCAGCCAGGGAGCCACAACTGTATGCTGAATGCCCCGATTCAGATGCTGACGCAGATTACAGGCCTTTGCTCAGGTATGAGGGTTGATGTCCTCCTGGGGGAACCTGAAAGGTAGGCTTAAGAGCTTAACATGCTGTGTTCGAAATATAACTTAGAGAGAGAATAATTCATAGATCCTAGCAGCACTCTGATAGCCTTATTCTTGTGTTTCACTCTCATCGTTACCATTTTAATATTACTGTGTTGTGTAGTTCTGGTTATTGGAGCTCGAGCATTGCTATCCAAAATGCAGTCATTTTATTAATTCAATCTTTAAAACGTATACTGCCTTTATTCTCATTTATACATGAGACCGCACTGTGTATGAGAGAACCGGTTGTGACCTGAGTGACCACGACTTCCCTGAGAAGTACCGATATGTCGGCTGCCCAATTGTCTCTACCATTTGGGAGAGATGAGGCACTTCTAGTTAGCCAGAGCAAAACCCAGATTTGGAGCGACAAGCATCATCCACCGTGGGTCAGACTTAGTCCCCCACACTGTGGATGATCTTGCTGCTCAAAATCCAGTAGTCTCATTAGGATAATGAGAGTCTACGCACAAGTGTTGTGGTGAATGTGTGTTTGTCTGCATGTGAGTATGTGTGTTTGGATTGGTGTGACTATGCATGCTTGAATGGGTGTGAGTATGCGTGCTTGAATGCGTTTATGAATGTTGAAATGAATGCGTGTATGGATGCGTGTGAGTGAATGCGTGCATGTAAGTGTAGGTGAATGGGTGTATGCGTGGTGCGTGTGGATGTCAGTGTGCATGTTTGTGGGGAGAGGGGGGGGGAAGCTGTCTCTGGAGGGGGGGTGAGGTGCGCTTTGGCTGAAGGGGAGGGGGTTCCAGTGCTGGCTGGGGAGGAGTCATCTACCGGTCACAGAGAAGGAATTCACTGTCACCAGTAGCCTTTCATCCATGGTTTTTGTGACGGTGCTACTGCTGCAGAAACCACAGAGGAAAGCTGGCTCCTAATAACGTCGATGGTGGGTTGTGGACCGCCAGGTCAGAGATGATCATCTCCAGCCCAGCAGTTCCGACGAGCATGTTGGGGGTGGGACCGCCAGGGTCCAAATGAGGGCCATAATGTTAGTTGGAATGTTGAGCATTGAGAATGGCTTGGTTGTAGCACAAGGGGCAACATGTGCTGGCATGGAATTGTGGGTATTAGGAAATGGAATAGCTGGTGTAGGAAAGTCCTCCTTTTTGCCCTGGTCACCCTCAAATTTTTTGGACAGGTACTGGTGGTTACTGACTCTTAGCTGTGCCCTGGGTACTGCTTACCAGTCCCAGGGCCAGTGTTCCGTGTAAAGTCGATATGCAGATTAGGCTAATTATAATTGGCAAAATTAACCTACCTGTAAGTCCCTAGTATATGGTAGGGCATGGAGGTTTAGGGATCCCAGCATAGGTAATGCCCCCATAGGTGCATTGCTGATGTGCCCAGTGGCATTTTAAAGCAAGGCCTGCCTTGCTGGCTGCTTTTAAATTGAAGTTACATGCAAATTCGACTTTGAAATTAAAAGTAGTTCCAAATTCTTAAACTACCTTATTTTTACATATAAGTCACCCCTAAGGTGTGCCCTATGTGCCTCTAGGGCTGGATGCAATGTAACTATAAGCAGGGATCTTATAGAAATAGTTTTATAAGCCCTGGTGAGGTAAAACAGCCAAATTTGTTTTTACCTCATTGTAATGAATGGCCCCCATAGGCTAGAATGGGGAGACTTTATTTTAATTTTAAAAGTCCCCTTAAGTAACAGATACCAGACGTTTGGTATCAAATTAATTGTTATAATAAATCCCACAACTTCCAGTTGTTGGATTTAATATAACTTGTTCAGGTAAAGATTTTTAAACTTTACCTGACAAGTTGCCAAATTCAGCCCTGCAGTGTTTTTGCTGCTGTGCTCTGATTGGCCAGCCTCTGGCAGCCTGGACAGGCTACCTTGATGAGGTGTAAAGTGGCCTGGCTCCACACAAAGAGATGTGCCTGGGGGAGGAGATCTCCCCTCAGTAGATGGTGAAGCAGAAAGGGGGAGGGCTGCCAAACTGCTCTTCAAAGGCAGAGAAGAACATTTGGAGCAACACAGCAACACCCTCACATCCTGCAAACCCGGACAATTAGGTGCCCCCTTGATTAGATTAGGAGAGGGCAGGAGAGGGGTGTGTTTAAGATGTTTAGCCACACCAGTGGATGGGCTCAGCCAGATGTAACCTCCAAAAATCACTTTCAGCCATGATGGATTTTTGAGGAATGTCGCTCCCTGGGTTTGATTTTTGCCACACTTCCCAGGAAGTGGTCATCACAGGGGGGAGGACCCTGCACCTGATTGGAGAACGAGGACACCCTGTTTTTCACCCAGGAGCAGGTACAGAAACTGGCAGACCTGCACCCACACCTCAGATCCCCATCAGATTCCAACAATGAAGAACACAGGAGAAGAAGGACTGCCCTGCTGGACCCCTGGCCTGCACCTGGACCCTGCACTCTGAAGGACTGCACCAGCTGCATACTTGGGCTTCACCACAAGAAGGTCTTTGCCTGGCTTCAACTGGTTTAAGGAGGGACTCCCTGTTTGCTACAGGTGAAAACTTGTTAACCACAGTCTCCTGCACCAACTCCTGCAGAAACCAACCAGCTGACCACTGTCCAGGGACCAAAAAGGAGTTTGCACCAGGTGCATTCTGGGAGTTGTAGTCCACACCGCCAAGGAGCATCTCAGAGCTTCTGGAACATTAGGGTGAGCTGTGGACCCCAAAAGAACCTTAAAAGAACATCTGGAAGAAGATCCAGAAGTTTAGAGAACTTTGGAGGACTTTTGGGAAAAAGCTCCATAGAGGGACCGACCATCCGAGGCAACTCTAGCCGGCTTGCCTCAACCGTGACCCGGCCTGACTTGCAGGTTCGTCCTGGTGAAGAAAATCTCCAAAAAGGAGACTAAGGTGGTTATTACAACCCTAGCGGTCGGTGTTAAAGCGGCGGTAAGACCGCCAACAGGCCTGCGGTAAAAAAAAATTGGAATTATGACCGTGGCGGAAACCGCCAACAAAGACAGCCACTTTAACACTCTGACCGCCACGGCGGTACAGACAAACAGCTTGGCTGTCACCGCCAACAGACAGGCGGAAGACAAAGTACCGCCCACAGTATCACAACTTACCAATCTGCCACCTTTTCCGGGGCGGATTCACCGCGGATAAAAACACAGCGGAAACAGGACTTCGAAGGGAAAACACTCACCTCTACACACCCCAGGAGGAATCCGGACACCATGGAACCAGAGCTGCACATCCTGGCAGCCCTCATCTTCTTGCTCCTCTACTAGGAGCTCGAACGCCGGCGGCGAAGACCACAGTGAGTACTGCACTTACGACACAGGGGAGGGGGGAGGGAAAAAACAGGGACACATACATGCAACACCCCCACCCCCACCCTCACCCACTAGAACACACACACTAATACATATTGATACATTATAGTTACACCCCCCAGCCCCCCCGGAAGAATGCAAAGACAAAAGGAAATGAGTGTAACCATTGTAATATATTAAAATCAAGTAGGCAAAAATATCGATATACACCATAAACAAAATATACACCAAGCTTAGTAGTCCAGGTAGTGCTCCAATGAAGTCTGTGGAACACTGAGCCCACACGGTATGGGCGAGGCCCACACAAGATCCCCGACCATGATGGAGAGAACACTGCAGGGGCATCAGATAGCAAGAAAACAGGCACTTCAGGATGAGGGAAAGGGGGGGGCACCTCAGCCGGTTGAGTGCACGACGCCAAATCTACGAGAGGGCCACATGCCCACTGTTCAATCCTGGGGAGTGCAAAGCCACAGTCTCTCAAGTCTCTACAGTGGGTGGGTTGCCCACTGTTCAATCCTGGGGAGTGCAAAGCCACAGTCTCCCAAGTCTCTACAGTGGGTGGGTTGCCCACTGTTCAATCCTGGGTAGTGCAATGCCACAGTCTCACAAGTCTCTACAGTGGGTGGATTGCCCACTGTTCCATCCTGGGGAGTGCAAAGCCACAGTCTCTCAAGTGGATGTATCTCTCCACTGGTTCTGAAGGGGGCCTTGTACCCAGAGTGCTTCATCTTGCTAAGGACAGAGGTAGTGGATGTATCTCTCCACTGGTTCTGGAGGGGGCATGGTGCCCAGAGTGCTTCATCCTGCTAAGGACAGAGGTAGTGGATGACAGTCTCCACTGGTTCTGGAGGGGGCATGGTGCTCATAGAGCTTCATCCTGCTAAGGACAGAGGTAGTGGATGACAGTCTCCCCTGGTTCTGGAGGGGGCATGCTGGCCAGAGTGCTTCATCCTGCTAAGGACAGAGGTAGTGGATGTATCTCTCCACTGGTTCTGGAGGGGGCCTTGTGCCCAGAGTGCTTCATCCTGCTAAGGACAGAGGTAGTGGATGCCTTTCTCCACTGGTTCTGGAGGGGGCATGGTGCCCAGAGTGCTTCATTCTGCTAAGGACAGAGGTAGCGGATGTATCTCTCCACTGGTTCTGGAGGGGGCCTTATGCCAGAGTGCTTCATCCTGCTAAGGACAGAAGTAGTGGATGCCTTTCTCCACTGGTTCTGGAGGGGGCTCTGTGCCCAGAGTGCTTCATCCTGCTCGTGATGAACTCAGTAGCGTCAGTGCCCTTGGTGCTCATGGGCCAGCAGTGCCCTGTTCAGCGGTGCTTGGAATGGCAGGCCCTGTTCAGCAGTGCTTGGAGCGGCGGGCCCTGTTTAGCGGTGCTTGGAGCGGCGGGCCCTGTTCAGCTGTGCTTGAGGCGGCGGGCTCCTTTGCAGAGACTCAGCTGCTGGTGGTCCTCTCTGTCCCAGCGGGGCTTGTTCTGGCGGTCCTCTCTGTCCCAGCGGGGCTTGTGCTGGCGGTCCTCTCTGTCCCAGCGGGGCTTGTGCTGGCGGTCCTCTCTGCCCCAGCGGGGATGATGGCAATGGCCTCCTGGCCAGCGGGGATGATGGTGGTGGCCTCCTGGCCAGTGGGGATGATGGCTGTGGGCTCCTGGGCAGCGGGGATGATGCGGTGGCCTCCTGGCCAGTGGGGATGATGGCGGTGGCCTCCTGGGCAGCGGGGATGATGCCTGTGGCCTCCTGGGCAGCGGAGATGATGGTGGTCTCTTCCGCCGTGCTGCTCTTCCCAGACTTTCGTGGTTTCTAGTGGCCCTTCCCCACCTTGGAAGGTGTCGCATCTGACTCCACACTCCCACCGGGACCCCTGAGACCCCTGGGAGCGGCTTCGGTGGCTGGAGTCTTCCCCCTCTCCCGCTGGGCACTGGCCAACTTTTGATGCTTGACAGGTGGGGGACTGTCCGTGCTGTGGCTCCGTGCCACACTGGCTGCCCTGGTGGCCGGTGCACTCCAGATTCCGGTAACTACAGCCACCACTGGTCCCTGAGATGTTGTGGCTGAGGTGCTAGTTCGGGACCTAGGAGACGGACGGGGTGGGGAAGGTGTGGGAAAGAGGTCAAGGTTGGACAGGAAAGGTTTTTTGGAGACACTGGGATGGGCAGCTGGAAGGGGTTTGGGAGTGGAGGAAGAGGTTGTGGTTGTAGGAGGTGTTCGTTTGCTGACTTTGGGTGAAGGTGCATGGGCTGGAGGCTGTCGTGAGGTGGATGGCTGTTGGGTGGCTGTGTGCCTGCATTTATGTGTCTCGGGAGGTGGCGTCACAGACACACTGGGAGAAGACACAGGGGATGTGTGAATGGTAGTGGGGGTGGTGACTGCACGTGAGCAGGGTGTGGTGGTGTGTTTGCTGGTGATGGCAGTAGTGGCTGTAGATGTAGTGCATGCAGGTGTGAGTGTAGACGAGACTGGGAGGGAGGAGGGAGACGAGGAGGAGGGGGTCGTAGTGGAGGCAGTGGATGTTGGTGTGTCTGCATGTGTGTGATGCTTGCGTGAGTGCCTGTGGGATGTGTGGTGCTTATGTTTGCCAGAGCTTCCCTTATGTGTTGACGTGTGTGCATGCTGGTCTGAAGGTGTGCTTGGGATAAGTTGAGGTAGAGGGGATTGGGTCTGGGTGGAGTAAGTTGGAGGGGGGAAGGCTAGAGACAGGGACAATGGCTGCCATCAGTGCTGAGGCCAGAGTCTGAAAAGCTTGCTGAAGGGCCGCCTGACCAGAATGAATGCCCTCCAGGAATGCATTTGCTTGTTGCAACTGCCTTTCTACACCCTGGATGGCATTCAAAATGGTAGACTGCCCAACACTGAGGGCAGCAGGGGTGACTGGGGCAGGGGCTGAGGTGCCTGGGGCGAAGGTGATGCCCACCCTCCCGGGTGAGCGGGCACGGGGCAAAGGCTGAGGGGCTGCTGGGAGGGCAGTGCTGGTAGGGGGGGTGGCGGCTGTACCTGTAGATGGGGGATACAGATGTTGCCGCCACCGCAAGGGAGCTCCCATCAGAGGACAAGTCTGTGTCGCTGGTGTCAGCTCCTGTCCCCGCTGTGGAGCTCCCCTCGCCCTCCGTCCCACTGGTGAAGTCTGAGTCTGTAGTGTGGCCCTCCATGGCCATGTGGGATGCAGCCCCCTCGTGCTCCGGTGTCACTGCTCCTCCGCCTGATGATGCTAATGCACACAAGAACAGGGAGACCACAGAAAGGGGGGGGACGACAGAAGAAAGACATGTTGAGTGCATGCGTTACCGCTACAGTTGGTGGACACGGCAGACACAGAAGCCCCCTGCACTACGCCACCCTCTTGGGCTCCACTGTTCAATCCCTGGGAAATGGCCTACTAGGCTATGCACGACATCTGCACTCATGGATGACACAGGGGCATGACTAGGTGTACTTGGCACTCTACAGAGGTGGGGTGGGGTGCCACATGGCCTGCCTTACAGAGGGACCTTGCCTACTAAACTCGCCCTGGCCTAGGGAAACCCACAGCCCACCTCCCCCACCCAGACCCCTCCACTGCGGGCACAATTAGCAGGATGAGAGTGCACTCACCCCCTTGTGGCTGCTGTGATGCCCTCAAGAGCCCATCCAACTCCGGGTACGGCACCGCCAGGATCCTGAACATCAGGGGGGTCATGGTGCGACGGGCACCCTTCCCACGTTGGGAGGCCATCCCCAGCTGAGCCTTCGCCGTCTTCTTGCTCCACCGGTGAATGTCCTCCCATTTTTTCCGGCAGTGGGTGCCCCGTCTGTGGTAGACCCCCAGGGTCCGGACGTCCTTGGTGATGGCACGCCAAATATCTTTTTTCTGGTGGGCGCTGACCTACATGAATTGTGCAGGGGTAAGAGAAACTTATTACCAACTGCACCGTCACAGTCATTGGCCCCCATCCCTACCCTTGCCATGTGGCACATGCACTCACCGTCGTCTCATGAACGCCTCAATCCCCCCCCTTCTTACATCCACCCCACTCCACACAGGCATAGCCCATACAGCATGCTCCCAGTGTACTTACCTGTTTGTCTGGAGGACCGTAGAGTAGCGTGTACTGGGGAGGACCCCATTCCACGAGTTTCTCCAACTCCTCCGATGTGAAGGCAGGGGCCCTTTCCCCAGACACTCGAGCCATTGTCTCTTCCAGACCGCAGTCACAGCAGCACTTCCAGTGTTGGTCCTCTCCTGTCGAAGATCAGGTATCTAGTGATTGAACAGATAGAAAATGGCAGTCACGTCTGCGGCGGTGCGCACCGTCACCGCCGGCGTACATCGTCATTGGTTCCTGGGACCCATGGGGTCCAATGTTAACCAATGCAGCATTGCGCCACCTATCGCGACGGTGTACAACGCGAGCGCAGTTACCTCACATCCCATTGTCCCACTTTAGAGGTCAGACAGCCGCCATTTCAGGGGCCCACATGGCTTCATTTTTAACTGCGTCACACATACCTAGGCCTAGACTCAACACACATACAGGCCACATTTTGGATTATGATTCGTGTTCTGTTTAAGCTGTGTGTACATACCTCTGAGTTGGTTGACTCTGTGCTCGCTGTTGTCCTTCATAGGCACCGTCCGCTGCGACATGTGAGGAGATGGCGGCATCCTCCGGTGTACCGACCGCTGGTGGACCTGTCGACAATGGAGGAAAGACATGTGATCATCACATACAGGCTTGACCGTGCCACAATCCAGGAACTGTGTACCCAGCTGGAGCCAGACCTGATGTCAGCTATCTGCCATCCCACAGGAATACCCCTCAAGTGCAGGTGCTGTCAGTACTCCATTTCCTTGCAAGTGGGTCATTTCAAACAACTGTGGCCATTGCATCAGGGATGTCCCAGCCTATGTTTTCCAACGTGTTGTCCAGAGTGTTGTCTGCCCTGCTGAAACACATGGGGAGCTACATCGTTTTCTCTCAGGTTGAGGATTTGCCCACAGTGAAAGGTGATTTCTATGCCCTGGGACATATCCCCAACATCATAGGTGCCATTGATGGGACCCATGTGGCATTGGTCCCCCCCGCAGGAGTGAACAGGTGTACAGAAACCGGAAGAGTTATAATTCGATGAATGTAAAGATGGTATGTTTGGCAGACCAGTACATCTCCCATGTTAATGCCAATTTCCCTGGCTCAGTGCATGACGCCTACATCCTGCGGAATAGCAGCAGCCCTTATGTGATGGGTCAACTCCAGAGGCACAGTGTGTGGCTATTAGGTGAGCACCTGGAAGCAAGACAGTGGGAATGGTTGTCTGGGTCTGGGGTTATCCCTATAGGTTAGTGTGTGTCTAACAGTTGTCCCTCGCCATTTGCAGGTGACTCTGGTTATCCCAACCTGTCATGGCTACTGACCCCAGTGAGGAATCCCAGGACAAGGGCAGAGGAACGCTACAATGAGGCCCATGGGCGAACACAGTGGATAATCGAGCGGACCTTCTGCCTCCTGAAGGCCAGGTTCAGGTGCCTCCATATGACAGGTGGTTCCCTATTCTACTCACCAAAGAGGTGTGCCAGATCATCGTGGCCTGCTGTATGCTTCACAAATTAGCTTTGAGATGACAGGTGCCTTTTCTGCAGGAGGATGGTCCAGATGGAGGTGTTGTTGCAGCTGTGGAGCCTGTGGACAGTGAAGGCGATGAAGCAGAAGAAGAAGACATGGACAACAGGGAATCAGTGATCCTGCAATATTTCCAGTGAGACACAGGTAAGAATACAAAACCTGCCTACTACATGTACTTTAACACTACTACTGCTCTACTGTCTGTCGTTTTCACCCAGTGTATGGTCACCGAGTTGTCACTTTCCCTGTCGATTTCACAGATGTGGGTCCCACTGTGTGACATCTGCTTTGATTCCTCATGGACTAGAGCTTTGTGACATAGGTATGTTGACATTACAATTGAAAGAGCTTTTTGCCACAGTAATTGCTAATACACTATTCCGAAATCACAGACTGACTCCAGATTGTTTTGTGCTTCAAGGGTGTTTATTTTAGTGCTCAATATTGTAGGGGGTTGCAAAATGGTAAGGGGTGATGGTGAAGGAATGTCCATGGCAAAGTCCAGTCTATTAGTCTCACCGTTGCATTGGCCAAATGGGCATAGGAAGTGGAGCTGGGGCAGTTTAAGGATGGACAGGGTGACAAAGTGGGATAGAAAGATGACATTTAGGGTGGTCTCATTTCTTGGCGGGGGTCTTGGCATCGTTCTCTGTCTTTGTCCTGGATCTCAGGGACCGTTTGCGGGGTGGTTCAACCTCTGCAGGGGGTGGGGTGCTGGTGTGGTGGTCCTGTGGTGGTGCCTCCTGTCCACTAGCGCTGGTGGAGGTGCAGGGCAGTTCATCGTCCAGGCTAGTGTCAGGGGCCCCTTTTTGTTGCACAATGTCCCTCCTGGTGTTGAGTACTTCCTTCAGCACCCCTACGATGGTGCCCAGGGTGGAATTGATGGCTCTGAGTTCCTCCCTGAAGCCCAAATATTGTTCATCCTGCAGGCACTGGGTCTCCTGAAACTTGGCCATTACCATTGCCATCGTCTCCTGGGAGTGGTGGTAGGCTCCCATGATGTTTGAGAAGGCCTCGTGGAGAGTGGGTTCCCTTGGCCTATCCTCCCCCTGTCGCACAGCAGCCCTCCCAGTTCCCCTGTGTTCATGGGCCTCCATCTCCTGGACCGTGTGCCCACTGCCACTGCCCCCAGGTCCCTATTGTTGTTGGGGTGGTGGGTTAGCCTGTCTTCCCTGTAGTGTTGGACACACTGGTGATTGACGTGTCCTGGGGACGGAGGAATGGTGCCGCAGGGTGGGTGCTGTGCTTGTGTTTCCAGAGGGGGGAAGCTCTGTGGTGGCCTGTGCCAGTGTCAGGGGAACCGACTGTCCAGAGGTCCCAGATGGGCCGGGCTGGTCATCTAGATGCAGTTGGACAGAGGTGCTGTCATCACTGTGGGCCTCTTCTGTTGGTGGTGTGGACATGTGTGAACCCTCCTGTCCGGTGACGTTGGGTAGGGGTCCTGCAGGGGTATAAAAGGATGTTTATTACATCTGTGTGTGCCATGGTGTGCAATGGGTGGGTGACCGTGTACCCCAGTGTTTGCATTCCTGTGTCGGATCTTGTGTGATGATGGTTTAGGGGGGTGTATGGGTTTGTGCAGTGGGCATGCTTTGGTGATGGGTGTCCATGCTTTGGTGTTGCATGCAGGGCTTGGTGTTGGGATGTGTGGTTTGTGATGTTGGGACATTTGTGAGGAGTTGGAGTGATGGGGGTGAGGGTGAGGGTGGGGGTATGTGATTGCATGCAGGTAGGGTGGGGGATGTAATAGTTAAGATTTGACTTACCAGAGTCCATTCCTCCATTTACTCCTGCGAGGCCCTCAGGATGCAGAATCGCCAAGACCTTCTCCCCCATGTTGTCAGTTGTAGGGGAGGAGGTGGGGGTCCGCCGCCAGTTCGCTGAACCGCAAGTTGGTGTCTTGAGACCACGGAACGCACCTTCCCCCGTAGGTCGTTCCACCTCTTCCTGATGTCATCCCGATTTCTTGGGTGCTGTCCCACTGTGTTTACCCTGTCCACTATTCTGCGCCTAGCTCCATCTTCCTTGTAATGGAGGTATGCTGCACCTGTGATCCGAATAGCTGTGGCTTTACCCGGACGATTTCCTCCACCATAACCCTGAGCTCATCCTCCGAGAACCTGCGTGCCATGGGGTGGTGTGGGTGATGTGTGTGGTGGTGTGTGTGCTGATATGTAATGGAGTGTTGTGTGAGGTGCGTGGAAGTTATGTGGGTGATGGTATTTTGTGTCTGTGGATGCTAGTATTGTTGATGGTGGTGTCTCTCTCTGTGCTTCTTTCTCAATTGTGGTCGTAGGGGTGTAGGAAAGTCCTCCTTTTTTTGCCTGATCACCCCCACTCTTTTTGGATAGGTACTGGTGGTTACTGACTCTTGGCTGTGCCCTGGGTACTGCTTACCAGTCCCAGGGCCAGTGCTCTGTGTAAAATGGCTATTCAAATTAGGCTAATTATAATTGGCTAAGTTAACCTACCTATAAGTCCCTAGTATATGGTAGGGCATGTAGGTTTAGGGACCACAGCATAGGTGGTGCACACCTAGGTGCACTGCTGAGGTGCCCAGTGTCATTTTAAAAGCAAGCCTGCCTTGCTGGCTGCTTTTAAATTAAAGTTATATGCAAATTCGACTTTGGAATTAAAGGTACTTCCAAAGTCTTAAACTACCTTATTTTTACATATAAGTCACCCCTAAGGTGTGCCCTATGTGCCCCTAGGGCTGGGTGCCATGTAACTATAAGCAGGGATTTTATAAAAATAGATTTATAAGCCCTGGTGAGGTAAAAACAGCCAAATTCGTTTTTCCCTCATTGAAGTAAATGGCCTTCATAGGCTAGAATGGGCAGACTTTATTTTAAATTTTAAAGTCTCCTTAAATGTTACATACCAAGAATTTGGTATCAAATTAATTGTTGTAATAAATCCCACAACTTCCAGTTGTGGGATTTAATATAACTTGTTCAGGTAAAAAGTTTAGACTTTACCTAAAAAGTTGCCAATTTCAGCTCTGCATTGTTTTTGCTGCTGTGCTCTGATTGGCCAGCCTACAGCAGCTTCTGCCAGGCTACCTTGATGAGGTGTGAAGTGGCCTGACTTCACACAAAGGAATGTGCTTGGGGGAGAGAAATCTCCCCTCAGCAGATGGTGAGGCAGGAAGGGGGAGGGCGGCCAAACTGGTCTTCAAAGGCAGAGAAGGACATTTGGAGCACCCAGCAACACCCCCACATCCTGCAACCCCAGACAATTAGGTGCCCCCTTGATTAGATTAGGAGAGGGCAGGAGAGGGGTGTGTTTATGATTTGTAGCCACACCAGTGGGTGGGCTCAGCCAGATCTATCCTCCAAAAATCAGATTCAGCCATGTTGGATTTTTAGAGACTGTTGCCTTCTGGGATGGATTTTTGCCACACTTCCCAGGAAGTGGTCATCATAGGGGGACGACCCTGTATCTGATTGGAGAACCAGGGCCCCCCTGCTTTTCACCCAGGAGCAAGGATAAAAGTGGCAGACCTGCACCCACACCTCAGATCCCCACCAAATTTCAAGAAGAAGGAACTACAAGGAGAAGAAGGACTGCCCTGCTGGACCCCTGGCCTGCACCTGGACCCTGCACTCAGAAGGACTGCAGCAGCTGCACACTTGGGCTTCACCACAAGAAGGACTTTGCCTGGCTTCAACTGTTTCAAGGAGGGACTCCCTGTTTGCTACAGGTGAACAATTGCTAAACTAGAGTCCCCTGCACCAACTCCTGAAAAAAGAGACCAGTTGACCACTGCCCAGTGGCCAAAAAGGAGTTTGCGCCAGGTGCATTCTGGGAGTTGAAGTCCGCACCCCCCAAGGACCATCACAGAACTTCTGGACCCTTGGGGTGAGCTGTGGACCCCAAAAGAACCTTAAAAGAACATCTGGGTGAAGCCCCAGAAGTTTGGAAAAGATTTGAGAATTTTTGAAAAAAAGCTCCATAAAGTGACCGACCCGCCGCGGAAATTCTAGCCGGCTTGCCTCAACCGCGACCCGGCCTGACTTCGTGGTTCGTCCCGGTAAAGAAAAACATCCGAAAAAGAGACTAAGTCCGAAGGTAAAAAGTTGACCGGGACCTCCCAGCCATCGTATCCGAGAAGGGCTCCAAGGACGTCGGATCAAGATCCAGGTTTATTTTTGCACCATCCATTCCTTTTTGTACTCCCAATAAACACACTTAAACACAGCTACTGTATATGTGAATTTATTCTCTGTCAATGCCATGTTTGTCATACAAAGACACTGGAAATGATAGTAACCATCAGATTTCATCCATTGTCCTGTCAGGTTGGGGTACTCATTCTCTGTGTAACTGCTTGTCACTATCCCCCATCCACACATCTTTGTGAAATCAGGTAGCTGAAAGGCATGGGAACCCTATAGACACTACTACAACACCTGTGAAAAGTATAAAACAGACATGGCATGCACAATACTACCAAATAAATGCTACGCTCCATGATCCTGTCTATTATAACAATCTATAGTCACAGGCATCAATTGCACAAAATACAACACATTGCAAACATTTTCACAGGACTACACACATCACACAACCTCAGTAATGGCCTCAGAACACATGCTAGGATTACAGCCTTCTTCTTTTGTCTGTATGCTACCCTCTCCTGAATGACATCCAGTTCTGGGGGAACAGTCAGGCAGGGTCAGTTCACTCAGGGGATGTGTTAGGACATCAGTTATGAAGGTAGATTACAAATATCACTTCGAAACTACCACAAAATCAGAGTTAAAAATGGTTTGGGACAACTTCAGAACACACTCATACAGAAGAAATATAGCAAAGGCAGGAGTACTTTAGCTCAATATGCCCCACCTGTACAGCAAAGTGTACTGATGTAAGTAACTGAGACTGAACAGTGCTCACACTACAGAAAGGTTACTACCAGCAGCTACATTGCACTTCGGGATAATGTTAGCAAAATTATAAGCCATAAACCTACCTGGCTGCCATTGGAAGTACTGCTGATTCAGCTGAGTTCTTGAGTACACATCTTCCTCCTCCACATCTTCATCACTCTCTAGTGTTCCTTCTTCTGCCACAGGTGCATTAGATACTCCCTCCTCTTCAAGTAATGGAACATGCTTTCTGAGGGCCAAATTGTGCACCAGGCCACAACTATCTGGGAGACCTTTTGAGGGGAGTAGACCAGGGAACCATCAGAGATGTGCAGATATCAAAATCCTGCTTTCGGAAGGCCGAAAGTCCTCTCCATCAATCTTCTATTCCAACCATGTGCCTCATTGTAGCGATTGTCACCCTCTGTCCAGGGATATCTCAGTGGTGGCAACAACCAGGATAGGTTAGGGTAGCCAGAGTTACCTGGGAATAATAGAAACACATATAACAGTTCTGCTATAGTCAGAGGAGAAGGGAAAGGATAGATGAAGTGACAGTGACTAAACACACAAATCAAACTTTCCAATGAGCCAGTCTCTCTCTCTCTGTAGTTGTGCCATCATGTGTGGGACACTGCTGTTCCTCAGAATGTAGGAGCCATGCACAGATCCAGGAAGCATGGCAGTCACTTGGGAGATGTACTGGTCTGCAAGACACACCACCTGCACATTATTAGAATGAAAACATTTGCTGTTTCTATACACTTGTTCAATGATCCTGGGAGGAACAAATGCAATATAGGTGTCATCAATGGTCCCTGTCACATGAGGGATGTGTCCCCTTGCATAGAAATATGTCTTCATAGTGGGCAATTCAGCATTTTGGGGGAATTTTATGTAGCTGTCAAGATATTTCAGCAAGGCAGACAGGACATCCTTCGACACATTACTGGACATTGGCTGAGACATACCTGCTGCCAATCCCACTGTCAACTGCAATGAGCCAGTGGCCAAAAAGAGGAGCACTGAAAGCTCCTCTGCAGGTGGAGGAATAGCATAAGGATTACGTACAGCAGGAAGTAGATCTGGCTTCAACTGGGTACACAGTTCCCTTATTGTCAAACGGTTCAGACGATAGGTGAGTAAAATATGTTGTTTTTCCATGGTTGCAAGGTCAACTAGGGACCGTTACACCGGTGCACTCCTCAGCCTCCACATTGGTCGGTATCTAGACATAGCAAACAACACAAGACATAGACATAGCAAACAACACAAGTGTGACAATGCATACACGTTGTAACCCCCCCCCTATTGTGATAACAATGCTGATATTTCCACTTCACATGCTACCTATTTGGCTTCTCTGCCATGAAATACTTCTAAATACAATTCAGACATCTAAGACAACCCCCTTTACTAATCATAATTGTCCACGTCATAGCTTTACATCGCATGGAGGCAAGGTTTTTTAATGTACTGCCACTATATAGATTTTAACACTTCCTAAGCTTGACAGTTTTGACTACAGTATTGGATATGATACAAATGCTATAACTCACAACAATATACAACATTCACAAAGTCTTGTTCTTGGCATGTACTTTGCCAGATCGAGCAATGGTGCACATTAAATACTGTACTATGCTCAACTGATGTGTAAAATGGCAGTTTGCCTGTCCTGCATGCAGAGGACAGATGGAAGTGACCTCATTCCACCGCTGTTAGTCGTCATGGCGGTAGGCGGTTGGAACCACTGTGCAATTCCTCATTGGATGACATTGATGTCTGTGGGGAATAGGGGCCAATGTTGATCACCGCTGTCGGTGACAGTGCAGACCGCTGCGGCCGTGACCGCCATTTTCTAGAGCCTATCTCACTTGACTCCTGACTCTCCATCCATCAAGTCCTCCACTGCATGAACTGCTGTCTCCTGTATCTGGGTGCCACAATGGCATATTCTACAGGGGATAGTGTTCCCACCTTCACACCATAGGAATCAGAAAACCTTGTGGATGGGATCTTAACCCTGTATGGACAGTTGTATGGGGCTCCAGATAAGCAGGTAAGTACCATTTGTGTATATTTGATGCAACATGGTTGTATGTAGGTGAATGTGTGTGTGCTGTATGCCCATTGGAGAGTGTTATGTTGGACAAGCATGATGTGCAAATAGGTACGTGTCATGTCTAGCATGAATGTGAGATGTATACAGTATGTAGTCCATTACAGTTGCTGCATGATAAGTCTGCATAAATGTGCCCTTCTATGTCTCCCATTCAGGTTAGCGCCCATCAGAAGGTTATGGTGTGCCATCACCAAGGAAGTGTGGACCCTGGGTGTCCATAGCCGGCGGAGCACCCACTGCAGAAAGCGGTGGGAGGACCTAAGATGCTAGGCCCGGAAGATCGCAGAGACCCAGCTGGGGACATCCTGATGGAGGGGGTGCCAATTGGACCTTGACCCCCCCTAATGGCCTACCCAGAGTTGGATGGGCGCTTGAGGGCAGCACAGCAGCCACACGGGGTGAGTACTCAAAGTGTTCTTCATGTTGTATTGACTTCAGAAGTGATTGGATAAGTTTGTGAATTAATGGAGCTGTAGGAAAGTACCCTCTTTCTTGGTATGGTTACCCCCTTTTTCTGCATGATGTAATTGTGTTTGCCTGTGTTCACTGGGATCCTGCTAACGAGGACCCAGTGATAATGCTCTCTCCCAAAACTCTGTATTTCATCCCACAATTGGCCCACTGGTGGCCCACTGTAAGTCCCTAGTATATGATACCTAGGTTCCCAGGACTTTGGGTTTCCAGGGGACCCCTATGGGCTGAAGCATATATTTTTCCACCCATAGGGAGCCCAAGCAAAGGGTTCTGCAGGACTGCCATTGCAGCCTGTCTGAAAAGGTGCAAGCACTCTTTCACTGCCACTTTTCACTACACCAGGTCACTTATAAGTCACCCCTATGGTAGGCCTTCTAGCCCAGAGGGCAGGCTGCAAAGTACCTGTGTATGAGGGCACCCTGCACTAGCAGAGGTGTCCCCACAAACTCCAGGCCCATTTTCCCTGACTTTGTGAGTGCGGGATGACATTTTATGCGTGTACTGGACATCGGTCAATACCTCTGTCCAGCTACATAATGGTAACTCTGAACATAGGCATGTTTGGTATCAAACATGTTGGAATCATACCCCAAAGCTTTTGCAAGCACTGGTTGTATGATTCCATGCACTCTGGGGGCTCCTTAGAGGACCCTCAGTATTACAATTACAGCCTTCAGAGGTTTTCCAGGCAGCTCGAGCTGCTGCCACCTCACAAACAGGTTTCTGCCCTCCTGTTGCTTGAGCAGCTCAAGCCCAGGAAGGCAGAACAAAGGATTTCCTTTGGGAGTGGGGTGTTACACCCTCGCCAAGCCACTGGTAATGGTTTGAAGGGCACTTTTGGTGCCCTCCTTACAGAAACCAGTCTACACCAGTTAGGGATGCCCAGTCTCTGCTCTGGTGCGAAACTGGACAAAGGAAAGGGGGGGGACCAGGGATGGTGCTCGGAGCTCCTCTAGAGGATCCCTGGGTTTTGCCATCTTGGATTCAAGGTTAGCAGGGAACTCTGGGAGCATCTGAGTGGCCAGGACAGCCAGGTGACGTCAGAGCACCCTCCTGATAGGTGGTCACCCAGATATGTCACCAATCCCCCTTTCAGGGCTATTTAGGGTCTCTCTCTTTGGTGGTTCCTCAGATTCGGCTTACAAAACTCCAGCAGGATTCCTCTGCAACCTCCACTTCAAATTCTGACTGATGAAACTGCATCTGGATGCTCCATGACCCGACAAGCTGCAACAAAGAAGCAAGAAGCCTCCTGCAACATTCCAGCAACTGCAACATTTCCCCAGTCGTGCATCCTGTAAGGACAGCCTGTCTTCAGCCTGCACCAGAAAGAAGAAGGAATCTCCCTTGGGGTGAAGGAGTCACACCCCTGCATCTGCAGACACCAACTGCAATGACAACTGGCTGCGTGGATCTTCTCTCCTGCTGAGCTGCATGGATCCTGCAACACGGGTGGTGGACTGAAGTGGTCCCGATGGTCCTCTATTCCAGCTGTCCAACTTGGATGGAGGTAGACCCTTGCCTGCCCACACAGGACAATACCCCTGTGCACTGCATCCTTTGTAGCTGCCAAGACTTGTTGGCATCTTTTCCAAAGAATCTTCAAGCATCTAGAGGCTCTAGCCCCCAGCACTCCATTCTGTGATGCACAGCTCCCTGAGTGTTTCTTCGGCGGCGTGGAACCCCTTTTTGTAGTGCTGCAAGGGCTCCTTCTTTGACTTTCGTGTCCCCATCCAGTGGGACTCCTGTGGGTGCTGCCTGTGCTTCTGGAGCTCTCTGTGTTGATGATGGCCCCCTCTGACTACTCCTCCTGGGCAGAGTTCACCTGGTCCTTCCTGGTCCTGCGCAGCTCCACTTTCCACTAACTGCAAGTTTTGTGTGTGCCAAGGCTTGTTGGTGGAATCCAAAGACGCAAACCTGACTGTAATCGTCCTTCTGGCGTAGGACATCACCTGAATCCTCCAGGAACTCAACTTTGTCTTCTTGGGTGCAGTACTGACTCTCCTTCCTCATTATTGACTCATTTGTTGCACGTTCAGTCTGGTGGGGAGGGGCGCCTGCCTTTCCTGGACTTTGCTGTGCTTGTTGGACTTGGTCCCCTTCTTCCACAGGTCCTCTTGTCTAGGAATCCACTGTTGGTGTCTTGCAGTCTCTTCTGGGCTTTATATTATTCTTCTTTTCTTCCAAGTGTTCTGGGAATTTACAGTGATTTACTCCTGCTTTCCTGGTCGCTGGGGGTGTTGTGGTACTTACCTTTGGGCGTTCCTAGTACTCCCAGCTCCCCTCTACACACTCTACTTACCTAGGTAGGGGACCGACTCTTGCATTCCCTTTTTTAGTATATGATTTGTGCTCCCTCTAGGGCTATTTCTCTCTATTATGATTTTCACTAATTGCACTGTTTTCTAACTGTTTTTATGCCTATTTCTGCATACTAGTGTATATAATGTGTGTATTACTTGTCCCCTAAGGGAGTATAACCTCTATGGTATTTTTGGTATTTCTGTCAACAAAATAAAGTACCTTTATTTTTGTAACTCAGAGTTTTTTTCATGTGTGTTAGTACTGTGTGTGACTACAATGGTATTGCATGAGCTTTGCATGTCTCCTAGGTAAGCCTTGGATGCTCATCCACAGCTACATCTAGAGAGCTTGTGTTCTAGACACGGACTACACTACACTAATAAGGGATACCTGGACCTGGTATAAGGTGTAAGTAGCATAGGTACGCACCACACACCAGGCACAACCAGTGCAGCGTTGTTGATGGACGACAATCGTGTGGTCAGGTAGCATGCTCCGCATTCTGTAATACCTTTGTAAATGGGGTAAGGTGATGGTCATATGTGCTTGATGTGTTGGTATTGACCCTAGGCTCCCATTCTTTCTTCCCTGTCCTCCCTCCATGTCCTGTTCTGTCCTTGTGTGCATTAGCATCAGCAGGCAAAGGAGCAGGGGCACCGGCGAGTGAGGAGGCTGCATCTGACGGGACCCAGGAGACAGAGTCCACCGACGCCGAGGGGACCAGTGGGTCCGTGGGCAAGGGGAGCACCACGGGGGAGACAGGAACTGCAACATCTGAATCTGATTTCTCCTCTGATGGAAGCTCCCTGGCGGATCCTTCTGGGCCCAACCAAACAACATCCTTGTCCACCACCCCTGTACCAGCACCGCCCTCCCAGTAGCTCCCCACCCAGTAGCCAGTGCATGCTCACCCAGGAGGGTAGACATCTTCGCTGCAGGCACCTCTGCCTATGCCCCAGTCAGCCGTGCTGCCCTCAATGAGGAGGCTATTGACCTCCTGAGATCCATCTCTGTGGAGCAGTCAACCATTGTGAATGCCATCTAGGACCTGGCATCCCAGAAGCAGCAAACCAATGCCTATCTGGACTGGAAGACCTTCACGGTGCCTTGACTGGCCTACAGAGATCATTTCAGGCTCTGGGCTCCTCTTTGATGACAACCAGCGTCCCTACTTCTTCCGTCCCCCCTCCAGCTACCTGTGCCAAATCCGAGACCCTCTCCCCCACCCATCCAAAGCACACATTCAGACCAGCATTCACCCATTGTAACAGACAAGGTACGCAAAGACAAACACAGGCACCACAAGTCACACCACAAACATGCGCACATTCAACACACACCAAAAAAACATAACAACCACTCCCTCCACTGTCTCCCCACCACCTCCTGCCTCACAGTCTCATCATCACTCACACCTGCCAGCACTGCATCCTCACTCCCAGATCCTGCCACCAGTTCTGTCTTGCCCACAGTCATGACAACAGCAGACACACAGACATGCACCCCACATATCACAACCACGACAACATTCAGCACACCCACCTTTCTTGCAGACACCACTCCAACATACACTCACACAACCTGTCTGTCTTCTCGCAGCCTTTCTTCCCTCCCAGCTCCCAAGACACAAAAATGCCCCCATTCAGACACTCAACATTCATCCGCCTCACACAAGCAAACTTTGCATACAACTGCATCCAAGTCCAGCACACCTACATGTCCTACAAGCACTCCCTCTACCTCCACTCCCAAACCTGTTCCCAAGAACCTCCCCGGTGTTCCTAAAAAACGTTTCCTTGCCCACCTTGACCGGTTCCCTGGTCCACTCCCACCCCGTGTTGTCCCTGAGCATCATATTGCCCTTCCCAAATCCAGTCCCTCCAGCTCCCAGTCCTCCCTCAAGCCCCCTTATGTTTTCCATGCCCCTCCCCCAGCCAGAAAGCCTCCCTCATTAAAAAAGTAGGATCCACTCCCACCCCCAGATCCAAAGCCACTCCCCTGACAACAAAAACCAAGCCCAAACCCCTACACCCTCCCAAACCTAAGACCACGGACCCCCCTTCCAAATCTAAACCCCTGCCACCACCCCCACACCGTGACCTCTGAGGTGCTTGTCTGCCCCATTGATGTCCCTTCCCTGTTGAGTCCATGAGGCTGTCAGGAGTCAAGTTGGGCCAATTTCCTGGCCCTGCGTGCCTGTGGCATGTGTTTATTTGGATTGGCCAATGGCCCACTTTTGTGAATAGTACTTTATTTATTGAAAAATCTCTAACACATCTGCCCAACAAACAGCGTTGGTGACAATTACACATATTTGTCCAGTCTACATGCTTATGCTACTCAGGTACTTGGATGCAGTTTTTCATCCATGTATATGCTAGGTACCTGTATAGCTGAATTGGCTGGATCAATTACTTGGGCAGTGTAATTATTGTTATGTGTTTGGATTGGTGTGTATGTGAATGCTCAGTTGTGTAGTTTGTGTTGGTGTGTATTTTGATGCCTGTGTGGAGAGATTAGTATGCTATGTGTACATGGCATTAGTATTGTGCCTTTGCATGGAGTTCTGAGCCCTCCGAATCGATTGTTTTGTATGTTTCCTTTGCTATACAGATTGTATTGACAAGTGTATATGCTTCGTGGGCTTTTCTGCAAAAGCATTTGGGTGTTTACGGTACTTTTGTGGTCTACTGAGTGCGGGTTGCTGTGGGTGGGTAGGTGTATGTGAGGCACCATTGATTTGCTTTGTGTCAGGGTGCGTGTGTTTGACATGGGTGTGTTTGGCATGGTGTGTGTGTTTTGGTTGTGTGTGTGTATGTGTATGTGTGTGTGTGTCAGTACGGGTGTTGGTTTGCATGTTGGACCGTTGCTGTCTGGGCAGGGTGTGTGTTGCGTGTGGTTGTGTGACTCTCCCCTTCCCTTTATTGTGTGCTAGGTGGGTGTACTTACGGTTGTCGTCTTTGTTGCCGTTGCTGGTCCTATAGGTGAATGGCGAGGAACAGCATTGGGAAGACTTCCATTTGAGGCTCCAAGGCTCCCCCGGACTCGTTTGTGTCCCTGGAGGTCAGTGTCTCCTCAAATCCTGATTGTTTCCGCCAGGCTTTTGGCGGCGGTTGGCCCACCCCAGAAATTGTAGCGGTCTGCTAACTCGTAATATGGTGGGCGGTGAAATGCTTTCCGACGGCATGGAGATGGCAACCTCCGTCGGCGGCGGTCGGACTGCACTGGCGGTACTGGCAAGGAATTGGTTGTGTTACGTCTAATCAGCGCCAGGTTCATAATATGGCAGTCTGCTCCGCCACCCTGGCGGCAGTCCAACTGCCACCATAGGATTGGAAGGAGGATCCACAAGGAAAAGGCCACCTGGGAATGGCGTGCATTCACAGATGGGGGACCTTAACAGCAGCTGCAGGAAAAACAATGTGGGCAAAACATTAAGGGGGTCATTACGACCCTGGCGTCCGGCGGTACACTGGCGGTAACACTGCCAACAGGCTAGCGGTGTTCTGCCAGTGTATTATGACGGTGGAGCATTAACCACGGCCATACCACCAGTCCCTCCACTTGACCACCAGGCTTCCGCCAGGTGGTCATAAACCCCAGGACAGCGCTGCAAGAAGCGCTGCCCTGGGGATTATGAGTCCCCAACCCACCAGCCTGTCCATGGTGGTAAACACCACCATGGACAGGCTAGTGGTAAGGGGGACTAGGGGTGCCACTGGGGGCCCGTGCACTGCCCATGCACTTGGCATGGGCAGTGCAGGGGCCCCCGTGCACAGCCCCATCGCGCATTTCACTGCCCAAATTGCTGGCAGTGAAATGCGTGACAGGTGCTGCTGCACCTGCTGCAAATCAACATTGCCTCCGGCTCTATTATGAGCCGGCTGCAATGTTGATGTGACTTTTCCGCTGTGCCTGCGTACGGAAATGCTGTTTCTGTCCGCTGGCCCAGCGGAAATTTCAAAATAGGAAGCCACCAATACCGCCAGCACTGGCAGTATTGTGGGGCCCCCGGCTTTGGTGGTGTTTTTGCAAGACCGCTGAAGTCGTAATGTGGGCCAATGAAGTCCCCTGGGCATGGCCATTGGGCAGGGGGGGCATGACTCCTGTCTTTGCTAAGACAGGAGTCATTTCCATGTGGTTTGTGTGTCAAAAAATGGCGCAAGTCATGTTAGAGGCAATATTTTTGACTCTAACTTGACTTGCACCATACTTTGGCGCACAACCCCCATTCTTACCTTCGCCTCTGCTGCCCGGTTACCGTAATTTTTTTTTGAGGCAAACCAGGCCGCAGCGCCGGCTAATGTTATTTAATAAATAAGGCGCCCGGCCGGCGCATTGGAATGGCGTTAGCCGGCGGTAGACTTTTTGACGCAAATCTGGCCAAAAGCTGATTTGTGTCAAAAAGTATAGATATGGGCCTAAGGCCCATATTTAACCTTTTTAGTCCAAAACTGCGCTAACAGAGATTTTCACAAAAAAGGTTAGCGCCGTCTTGCACCATTCCTGAGTGCCAGCCGGGCTCCATATTAATGGAATGGCGCAAGCCGGTGCTAAGCTTGGGCTAGCATCAACAAAAATGACGCTAGCCTTGAGGAGATGGAGATTGAGTATAAAAAAGTGACACTAGGCTGGTTAGAGGCAAAAAAAATACCTCAAACCATCCTAGTGTCATTTTCTGATGCACAACCATCTATAACTCATGACTCCTGTCTTATAAAAGACAGGAGTCATGCCCAGCACCCCAATGGCCCTGGGCATGGCCAATGCACCCATGTTAGGGCCCCCAATGGCACTTTAAAATAAAAACAAAAAATAGTTTACCAATACTAACCCTACTTACCTGGGATGGGGTCTTCCATCCTCTGGTGTCCCTCTGGTGTGGGTGGGGGTGTTCCTGGGGCTTGGGCACTTGTGGACCCGGTGTTTAACCATGGAAATGGGTCCACAGGTCCCCTAACGCCTGGTCTGACCCAGGCATTAAATAATGGTGCAAAGCAAGCTTTGCGCCATTATTTAGCCCCTCCTCCACCAGTGCGTCATTTTAGCACAGGGGTAAATATGGGGCTATGGGAATAAAACCATTTTGTGGATGGGAACGCCTACCTTGCATCTCATTGACGCAAGGTAGGTTCATGCATCCAAAAAATGGTGCAAACTCCAATATTTTGACGATAGACGTGTCTAGCGGCAAAATATAAATATGGAGTTATGTTTGCTCCGAATTTGCATTAAAAAATGATGCATATTTGGTGCAAAACGAGTAGAAAGTTGCCCCCAAGGGCCTCATTAAGAGTCTGGCAGTCCAAGGACCGCCAGGCTTGTGGTGACAGTCGGATCACCGCACTCCAGGTGTGCCGACCACCACATTACGACCCTGGCAGTCAGAACAGCAGGGGACCGCTGACGGGCTGACAGCAGTCGGACTCGTGGTCAGCCATGCTGGCGCTGAACTCAGTGCTGCCATGCTGATCACAACTTATGTTTTCACCAGTCTTTCTATGGCTAGGACCCCGCCACGGAAAGGTTAGTGGAAACGTAGTGTAGGAGCCCCCCTGTCCAGTACCCTAGGAATGCGTAGTCTTCTTTGCAGGCAGTGCACATTCCGAGGGTGCTGGTGTGCTGTGGCATTGGCCTCAGCTCCCTTAAGGGAGCCAAGACCGATATCGTAGCACTGTTCCCGCTGGTCCAACTGGCGGGAATGCCGTAATACAATGCTCCCACCAGTCAGCCCGGTAGGAACATTGTAATACGACCAGGGGAGGAGCAGCCGGTATGATGACTGCCTCCTCACCGCAAGTTTGTCAGTTGCAGTTTTCTGACCGCCAAACTCATAATGAGGGCGTAAGACAGTCAAGGATAAAGAGAAGTACATGGATTATGCCATAGTTAAGCGGAAAACAGGATGGCTGTAACAGAGGTGGCACATGTCACATTTCTAATACCTAACTTAGGTGCAGAAGATTAATTAGAGATGATTTTGGTAAGCAGCAAATTCTACTCACAAACTCGATATCGGGTGGTAGCAAAATATTTAATTTAGTACAGCTGAAACGTTTGGCTCCTTATAATGCTCCTATTTCTACTTAAGCTTTCTGTGTTTCTGGAGAGCTGTTAAGGGCTATAACCCAACTTAGCTCTCAATAAGGATTTAACATGGATAGAATAGATTAAAATCTTAGAGCACTTCAGCACTTACTCATTTTAAGTCCCCTGGCTGCAAAGTCCAAGTCCTAGGTAATGAAACTCAAAAACGGTTTACTATACAATAATCATTTGTTTTAAACGATTTATTCGGTATATATTTGCTGCCAACTATCAGAACCTCTACATTTGGCAACCCTGGGCTCAAACTATTTGCAGTAGATTTCAAAAGTAGGTAGCTCTATCTTCAGGAAACTGTTTGGAGAGTTTACAGCGGACAAGGTGTTAGTTGTCAGGTTGCTAGGACGTTTTTCTGTGATCCGTCATCCACTGAGACCACTAGATCTAGCTGAGGATTTGTCTTTGGTAGTTGGTTTTCCATTCTTTAGAGCCCATAGAATCCACCGACACCATGTTCCTCACAATGAAAGCTTCACTACTTGTGGTCTTAACTTACTTCATGAGACAGTCTCCTTCCCCATCCTACTTAGCAAAATGAACTGAGCGGAGCACTAACAGCATTAGCTGTGCAAGTCGAACTCTTATTGTGGCAGCGATATTATATTACAAGCTTTAGAGTTGAAGAAATCTCTTTACTACCATTTAATGCCCTTTTTCTGGCAAGATGCCTTACAATTTATTGTATAGTTCAATGTGTAATAGAGTGTCTTCATAGAAAAGTTAAGGTATACAATGCTTTGCTGTTTCCCACTGCTTGTGCGTATAGTTGAGATATCTTTTACAGCGTTCACTTTTTGAAGCTGTCATGAGCTCATTATATATTTTCTATTTCAGATTCTTCAGATTGCATAAAATGTCCTGATGATCACTGGTCCAGTGAGCGGCGAGACAGCTGCATACCAAAGTCTGTCACTTTTTTATCACACACGGATATTCTTGGTTTAACTTTAACTTTTATATCTATTTTCTTCTTCCTAAGTGCTTCGTGTGTCTTTGGGGTTTTTGTTTGGTACAGGGACACACCAGTAGTGAGAGCTAATAATCGTGGCATCAGTTATCTCCTCCTCATCTCACTCATGATGTGCTTCCTCTGTGCCTTGAGTTTCATTGGCCGGCCCATGGAAGTAACCTGCATGCTGCGCCAAATCGTATTTGGGGTCATATTCTCCTTGTGCGTTTCTTGTGTACTTGCTAAAACGTTCACCGTTGTGATCGCTTTCAAAGCCACAAAGCCTGATAGCAATCTGAAGAGGTTCTTAGGTCCAAGGGTAGCCTACACCTTCATTCTGTCCTGCACTTTAATTCCAGTGGCTATTGGGGTTGCCTGGCTGACAATGTCCCCTTCATTCCCAGAGCAGAGCACAAACCCTGCTGTGAAAGAGATAACCCTGGGATGCAACGAGGGTTCCATCGTATGCTTTTACAGTATGTTGGCCTTCATGGGACTTTTAGCGGGTGTTAGCTTCCTAGTCTCCTTCCTGGCCAGGAATTTACCTGACAGCTTCAACGAGACCAAGTTCATCACATTCAGCATGCTAGTGTTCGTCAGTGTCTGGTTGTCATTCATACCAGCTTATTTGAGCACAAAAGGAAAGTACCTGGTTGCTGTTGAGATATTTGCTATTTTGTCCTCTAGTGCAGGACTCCTCTTTTGTATATTCGCCCCCAAAGTATTTATAATATTTTGGAGACCATCTAGAAACACCCGTGACTATTTAATTTCACATTCAAAAAAATTATAGATGTTTGAGCATGCAGAATGCATCACCAATGCTATTGAATCATACAACAAAACAGTTGGCATTGATCATCTTAATAGTAATATATTATTAATAGATTAACACACAAACGCACACACAAACACACACAAACGTGTATATATATATATATATATATATATATATGTATATTTATATATATAGTTGAAAAAAATATATACAATAATTATTCTACACCAAAATTCTCAAACGTGTTGTTTAGGCCACTTTGGCCCGTATTTATACTTTTTGCCGCTAAACTGCGCTAACGCAGTTTAGCGTCAAAAATTTTTGCGCCTGCTAACGCCATTCTGAAGCGCCATGCGGGCGCCGTATTTATTGAATGGCGTTAGCCGGCGCAAGCAGACCGGCGCTGCCTGGTGTGCGTGGAAAAAAAACACGTACACCAGGCAGCGCCGGCGTAGGGAAAAATGGCGTTAGGGCGTCTTAAAAATGGCGCAAGTCAGGTTGACGCTAAAAAATCGTCTTAACCCGATTTGCGCCATTTTTAACGACGCCCAGACGCCATTTACATGACTCCTGTCTTAGTAAAGACAGGAGTCATGCCCCCTTGCCCAATGGCCATGCCCAGGGGACTTATGTCCCCTGGGCATGGTCATTGGGCATAGTGGCATGTAGGGGGGCACAAATAAGGCCCCCCTATGCCACCCAAAAAAAAAAAATTATACTTACCTGAACTTACCTGAATGTCCCTGGGATGGGTCCCTCCATCCTTGGGTGTCCTCCTAGGGTGGGCAAGGGTGGCAGGGGGGGTCCCTGGGGGCAGGGGAGGGCACCTGTGGGCTCATTTTGAGCCCACAGGCCCCTTAACGCCTACCCTGACCCAGGCGTTAAAAAGTGGCGCAAATGCGGGTTTTTTTGACCCGACCACTCCCGGGCGTGATTTTTGCCCGGGAGTATAAATACGACGCATTTGTGTCGCCGTCATTTTTTTAGACGGGAACGCCTTCCTTGCATCTCATTAACGCAAGGAAGGCGTTCACGCAAAAAAATGACGCTATTTGCCCATACTTTGGCGCTAGACGCGTCTAACGCCAAAGTATAAATATGGCGTTAGTTTTGAGCCGAATTTGCGTCGAAAAAAACGACGCTAATTCGGCGCAAACGGAGTATAAATATGCCCCTTTGCATTTTTAGTTATGACAACTGGAGCAAACTTTGTAGTAAGTGACTTAAAAGCAAAATTGTCATATACATCTCTGGCTAGTAATTGGAAACTTATTGCAAAAACAATAAAAAGTATTTTATGATATTGTGCATGATGACGTTGTTCACTGTGCTCTGACTGTTTTTGTGAAATGGTGAATTCTTGTTCCGTACATAGTTAGAAATGCGTCCAAATCTAGGCTCTGTCAAGGTCATTGTAAGATCGATATTGTGTTCACATATACGATACCCATGCATCCAGATTTGAATTATGACTCTGTTGTGAACATGGGATTAATTCAATGCTTCTGATCATGTTCTTGAAATGCCACCTTCAAGTATTCGTGGATGCACACTTTCAATATACTCACAAAAATCTCAAATATATTCAGAAATGACATTCTTGGACCTTTCTATAACCCATGGTATAGAGACCTTTACGTGTGTGCTTTATTTATAATATATGTGTGCAGTAGCGGCTCGTGGCTCACAGAAGGGGCGGGGAGCCGTGCGGGGGGGGGATAGGGAAATAAAAATTAAATAACTATGTTGCTGGGCTGGAGAGAGCCCTATACGCATGCATGTTTGGCTAGTATGAGAAGGCCGGCCAAAAACACATGCGCTCTGAGGGGGAGTGCTGAGCACATCACTGCTCGCCACCCCCATGGCTCCGCACCTTTTACTAAAAAACGATAATAAATATGCTTTATTATTGTTTTTTTAGTAAAAGGTTTGCAGCTGCCGCTGCTGGCGGGGTGGGGGACAACGCTCCTCCGCCCTAATGGAGGAGCAGCCACTGTATGTGTGTATAATCTATTGCAAGACAAACTGAAATCAACAATCAAGGCATAGCATGATCTGAAAATTCACTTGGCAATAGGCAAAATGACATCAATGAAAGAGATCATTTTAAATAGAAAACTGACGGATGAGAAATCCAGGCTTCCCACTTAATGGAGAGTTACCAATTTGCTCACACAGAAAGGCTGTGAAAATAGTTGATATTGCATTATATCAAGCACTGGTGAACATGGAAGACATGAAGGAATATACAATTAAAAAAGAAATGGGTTGTCCAACATAGATAGACCCAGTTGCCCATCATAGATCCAAAAGGGTTTAAAACATGCATGAGTTTCAGAAAACCCACTCATGAGTTTAATTTAATTAATTGTATGCAAAAGTAATTAATGTTGGTAACCAGAAATCCTGATATGTATCCGGCCTACCTGGAGACTTTAGATGCACTCCTCTGGAATAGAGTAGTTCCTCCCCATACACATTATCACTTAAAATCAACTGACTTTGAAATCAAGCAACACATCTGGGATTATTCTCGTATAACACGTAGCCAAGCAAAGTGGTGGGCATCAATATATTACATGATGGGATTTGGCAATGTAAATCACAAAGATAGATTAGGCGACAGTGCACTAAGACCTTCTGAGGTGCTTATGGCTCAGCCATGCTTGACTGCAGGTGACAAAAGGTCAATTAGTGTTAGTTTGATTATAATTGAGTGTCCCCTCCAGTGGCACCATTTCTCTTCTTGTTTAATAAATATGAAATAACATCACACCAAGATGTCAAATTGTTGCTTTTGTCAATGTGATGCTTATTGGTTGCCTTTTGTGTCAATAAACATTGTGGTTACTTACTAGATTATAGAGGCCAAAATATTGTCTGATAAAAATATAGTTTTGTACACATGGAATTATAGCCCACTCAGTCTTAATAATATGACATCCAGTGGAGTTATATTTTTATAAGAAATATTTAGGCCTCAACATTTATGTCAGTTGAGATGTTTTCTTATCAACATTTTTACACACAACCATATTCTTTGTTGTGCCTTGTGAGTGTTGTTGTTTATTAGTATTGCCCTTTCCCTCAAAATGTATATCTTTTGATTTGAAAAATAAGGGGCCTTTTTTAGAGTTTAGAGAAGGAGTTACTGATATCCCGTATGTTGTATTACAATTTTCAAAGGCTAAATCAGGCCCTAAATCAGTAAAAAAGATTTGAACACAAAATAGAGTATGAAACTGATCGCACATGGTGTTCTTATTTCTTGTACCGTGTGTTGAGGTGAGAAGGAGAAAGTAAGAAATGACAAGTACTTTGGAACATGCATTGCATGGATTCGTAAAGTAAAACTGATCTGAAATCTGAGGGGATAATTGCTATCAAGCCATGTGTCACTCTATAAGCAGATTGTTTTTGGTTCACTGCTCACCTTCCCAAAACTATCTCAAGTATCTGGTGCACTCATAATCACATCTGACCTTATTTTGTCTTTTATAGTGTAATTTATAAGGGGACGCATTAGAGGTTCGATGGACTTTTTGTCTACACTTGGAGTGATTCCACTATGAGCTTCACCTTCAAACAACAATCATTTCAACATAATCAATAAACAAACATTTCATCTGGAGTCAATAATCTTTACGCACCATGACCCATATGGCCATGAATAACCACACCTTTTAGTAAAAGTTAGAAAGTTTATTTCCCTATATCAACAATCCTAAAATCACGTAAATTAGTCTCAAGACCAAATTATAAACATACATGAATAACACTGGCTGACCAAATCTTCTAAAGAATCTCAATTTAACCAAAGCATTTATAATTAAGCATTCAAGAGTCACAGTGCAACTTAATAGCAAAACTAACTGCACAATAGAAATGACATACATCTAGATTCAACAGGTGAACAATATCAACTCTTTGTTCATTGCAATTTGTTAACATTTCCAGGGCTCCCTAACTAACCTTCTGATTAGAATATCATGTTTCAGGCAAAACAATTTTAGTCAAAGTTAATTTGGACATCTAAACTATGGCTCTATAAGGACAATAGCATTTTGTTAAACCTCCTCTCAAATGGATCAGCATGCTGCAATTCTCTTCGTCAGTTGGACATCCATCTGGTCAGCTTCAGCAACGGGACAATGAAAGGGAATGGCTCAGACACGGGGGACTCTAAGCTATCTGAACCATTTAAGAAGCAATCTCTAAGGGGTCAGCATCCACCACAAGCAATTTAAGCAATAAAGTTAGAAATTAAGTCATCAAGAACTGTTCAGCTCCTCAAACAGAACCACTACTGGGAAAATCAGAATAGAAAAGACCTCCCTCTTCTCTGTGCAGTTGGGAAAAGTTAGAATTTCATAAAGAAACTTCCCGCATTGTCATTGGTCGGAAAGTCGTACTTTTACATGTCAATGATTGGCACCTCTTCTCCTGTTCCCATCGCCAGACTTGTCAGGTAACTTTTTTGTTGCAATCCATTCTCCACTCAGTGCATCCATTGTTGGTTCCTGGAAACATCGTTGTCTCAAATCTTTACAAAGTTGCATTTTGCAGTACAAAACATTTTAGCAGGCAATTCTCATTAGAAAGTTAAAGATAGCTGCAATATGTTTGGTCAGCACAGTGTGGTGTGAACAATGAAAGCATTAATTTTTCCAGTCGTACATTTCCCTCTATTTTATTAAACATTGCAGCACAACATGAGGTTGTGCAGACTAGGCTCAAACCTCGCCAATTTAGGGCCTATAGTTAATAAACCATTTACATAGCATGAAATCGTTAGTATAACATATTAATACATTTTTCTCTATACGTGCACTTCGACTAATAATAATATGCATTCACTAAAAGCATTATGTATTTAATGGCAGCCATTCAAGTTGCACATTTTCCGAGACTCACATTATTTTCTATTTTAGTCTAATTCTATGCACATTCTTAACCCATAATAAATTAAAATCAATAGTAATTAATTCAGCTTTCACAATCCCTCCTCTGATGACTAAATATGTCATCACACCTTACATCGTTCTATACAAATTCTCGATTTTCTAAATTTGGACTCTCTGTAACTTTTTTTTCTTCTTTCCCTCCTCGAATTTCTCTAAAGCATTATTCCATTTTAATTTCTTCCCTCCTCTGACCATTTTTCAACTTCTTCATTTTAATCATGTAATACAATTTATAAATTCCCCATGCTCCAATTATACAAGTCACAATAATCAATATTATCTGTATTATTTTCAAAATTATACCTTTGCCAATGTTTCCCAGCCAATTTCCAACAGAAGCGAAACCTTTGCCAACCTTTTTCCAAACTCCAGGTTCTTCCAACTCTATTAAATCAGCGCTATTGTTAGTCAGATTGTTAATAAAGCCTCTAATTTCTTTACTATTGTTAGGTATAAATAGGCAACAATGTTGCAAGTTCAGCATTTTACAAACGCCGCCCTCCTTTGCTTAAAAGATGTCTATCGCAAGGCGGTTCTGAAGAGTCATAGATCTTACTGCAGCCATTTATGTAACCATTAGGATCATGGCTCCTGAAAAATTAGTGGGCATCTTATCCACAATAGTAGACAACTTTCAAATTTGTAGATAATTCAGAATAACTCCCAATGAGGGAATTATTGCTCCAAATATGTCTCCAACTATGCCAGAAAAATAATCTATTTTAGGTCTAGCAAGGTGTAATTCATTCATTTTAAGTACCTTATTCATGTTTTCAAGTTGATGAATCTGTGCGAAAACTATCCCCAAGTACTATGTGCCATACCATCGTCTTGGAAGACGGTAATATGCATTTGGTCCACAGATGTAATAAACTCCTGGAAATGATGGGTTTTGTCCATTTAGCATGAAAGTCCATTTACTCTGGAATATAAACACGTCTACATTCACTCGTTCTCACAAACAATGTGTCAGTTCTACACTTAGGCCTATGTACACAAATCTTCCCTACGTGTTGTGCCTCAAAAGCTAATTTCCCTTGTGTTTTTCATTTCTAAATGTCCTTTTCTCTAAACCTTTCTATAACTTCTCCTTTAATGCCTTTCTTCTGTCATTAGTCTATATAAGAAACTATTTTCTAGAGGTGTGAGTAAGCATGTCAGATTGTTCCTGTGCGCATAAGCTGTGCCAAAGGTTAATGTAGGTTCAAAGAATCCTCTCACTAATTCTATATTATTTTGTTTAGCTACTCTACTCAGGTACTTAATTATAGGAACAAATGAAAACACTAAGGCCCTCATTATGACCTTGGTGGTCAGGTGACCGCCACGCCGGCAATGGCGGCAGTAATGACGGGCAAATAATGACCATGGCGGTGATCCCTCCCATAGGCAGTAAATGTACCACACCAACCGCCAGTGCGGTACGACGACTGAACACGGCGGTAGCCACCTACAAGCAGGCGGAAGACAAGGATCCGACCACCATATTATGACATAGCACACCGCCAGGATTGTCGGGCGGTAGAAATGCCACCAAAAGCCTAGCGGAAACCCATCATAGAAAGGGAGACACTCATCTCCAGGGACACAGAAGAGTCAGCGGCCACCATAAAACTTGAACTGCAAGTCTTCCCAATGCTGTACTACGGCGTGGCCATCCTGGAGCACCAACGCCGACGGAGACAACGATGGTGAGTACAGCCGCCTAGCACTCAAAGGAGGGAAGGAGGGAGGGGAGAGTGAGAGACACGTACAACACACCCAGAACCAGCTTAAGTAAATCAATTTAAACAGGACCCACAAGCAAAGACAGCCAGGACACATACCTCTGCTCCAACCACTGTAATTCTGTTTGATGAAGAGCCCAAATCCAAAAAATACAGAACTGCATATATACATGCAGGCCCAATGGCCAGTTCAAAATCTGTAATGCCTACATGGCCAAGTCCAAGCCCCAACTTTAACTCCTGACAACATTGGGACTCCACTGTTCAGGGGCATCATGTTGGAAATGGACAGGCATCTCAGGGTGCAGGGGGCTGGGGTGGGTACTGGGTGCTTATCATTTGGATGGGGCTTCTTGGCGTCTGGTTCGGGAGGGGGCTCCTTTGCCTCTAGTTTGGGAGGGGCTCTTGGGCCTCTGGTTCGGGAGGGGGCTGCTTGGCCTCTAGTTCAGGAGCGGGCTCCTTGGCCTCTGGTTCAGGAGGGGGCTCCTTGGCCTCTGGTTCGTGAGAGGGCTCTTTCACCTTAGTTTTGAGAGGTGGCTCCTTGGCCTTAGTTTTGGGAGAGGTCTCCTTGGCCTTTGTTTTGGGAGGGGTCTCCTTGGCCTTTGGTTTTGGAGGTGGCTCCTTGGTTTTGTTTTTTTGTTTGAGAGGGGGCAGCACTTTAGCCATCTGTTTTGGGGCAGAGGAGTGTCCTGGGGGGGGGGGGGGGCAGCATCCCACTCATGTGCCCCTTAGTGGCAGCTGGAAACTTTGGGGGTGGAATAGGGTCAGACTGGGTGCTGGAGGTACTGGGCTGGAAGTGTGGGACCTTCCTCTTACGGGCAGGACGGGGGGCGAGTGGGAGGAAAAAGGTCAAAGCGGGAAAGGAAAAGCTTCTTAGGGCCAATGGGGTGGGATGTGGGAGAAGGGATGGGAGTGGAGGTAGAGGGAGTGGTTGTAGGAGGAAGAGGTGTGCTGGACTTGGGTGCAGCTGCATGGACAGTTTGCGTGTGTGAGGTGGATGGCTGTTGGGGTCTGATTGCAAGCGTTTGTGTGTCTTTGGAGGGGGGCAGACAGGGTGAGGGAGGACAAACAGGACGTGTGGATGGATGTTGTGGTGGTGTCTGCAAGTGAGGTGGGTATGCTGCATGAGGTGGTGATGGTGGTGACTGTGTACATGGTGTGTGGGGTGCATGTCTGCGGGTCTGCTGTTGTGGTGAATGTGGACAAGGCTGTGCAGGTGGCAGGTTCAGGGACTGTTGATGCAGTGCATGCAGGTGTGAGTGCAGATGTGACTGTGAGGGAGGAGGAGGGGGAGACAGTGGAGGTAGCGGATGATGTCTTGTGTGGATCTGTGTGTTGGCTGTGTGAGTGCTTGTGGACTGAAGTGTGCTGCCTGCGTTTGTCTGTGCGAGTCTTGTCTGATGTTTTGTGTGCATGCATGTCAGAATGTGTACGTGGGGTGGGTTTGGGGTGAGGAGACTGGGACTGGGAAGTGGTAGTTGGAGGGGAGATGGAAGAAACAGGGATATTGGCTGCCATCAGTGAAGAGGCCAGAGCCTGAAATGAAAAGGCCAAGCCATTGTGAATGCCCTCCAGGAAGGCACTGCATTGCTTCATCTGGGATGCCAGCCCCTGGATGGCATTCACTATGCTTGACTGCCCAACAGAGATGGATCTCAGGAGGTCAATAGCCTTCTCACTCAGGGCAGCAGAGCTGACTGGGGCAGGGCCTGAGGTGCCTGGGGCGAAGGAAATGCCCACTCTCCTGGATGAGCAGGCACGGACTGCTCAGTGGGGGGCTTCTGGGAGGGCAGTGCTGGTACGGGGGTGGCGACTGTAGCTGGGGTGGTCACATAACTGTCTGCCACCACCAGGGAGCTTCCATTGGAGGAGGTATCTGTGTCAGAACTGTCCTCCACAGTCTCTGCCGTGGTGCTCCCCTCGCCCTCCATCCCACTGGTGCCCTCACCGTCTGTAGACTCAGCCTCCTGGGTCCTGTGGGATGCAGCTCCCTCAGTCACCGGTGCCTCTGCTCCTCCGCCAGATGATGCTAATGCACATAAGGACAGGATGACAAAGAAAAAATGGGACGGAAGAGACAAAGGATACACTTGGTTAATGGCTGCACCAACACCACCGTTGGCGTACACAGCACCCTCACACACAGGGACCAGCCCTATGCAATATGCCATTGCACTACCAGAGAAATAGTTAGCGGCCAAGGCATGGTGAGGGACACACACCGGCAAATGCAGGACACCTGGGACCCACGCAGCCCTGACCAGTAGTGGATGCCTACGAACTACGTTGCAAGATTTTCCCTTCTGAACCCTAGCCAACAGGGGACCTACGCTGCAATGTCAGGCTTGGCTTAGGGGCACCCTTTGACACACATCCCCCACCCGGATACCACCCTACCTTGTGTAAATTGTAATAATGGGGACTGTACTCACCCCCTTGTGGCTGCTGTGATGCCCTCAAGCGCCCATCCAGCTCAGGATAGGCCACCGCCAGTATGCAGGACATCAGAGGGATCAGGGTTCGATGGGTACCCCTTCCCCGTTGGGAGGCCATCCCTAGCTGGGCCTCCGCTGTCTTCCGTGCCCAGCATCTCAGGTCCTCCCACTGTTTCTGACAGTGGGTGCTTCGTCTGACATAGACCCACAGCGTCCGCACCATTGGCAATGGCATGCCATATACCCTTCCTTTGATGGGCGCTGACCTGCAGATGCAATAGACACAGAAAAATATATTTAGACAAGCAGTCCTGTCTGTTAAACATATGGCCCACCATACCTGTTTCCATCACCATTTACACACTTTGCCCAGCACACAACCTGTATGCCACCCAGAGGACATCCACCCACCCCCCTTACATGAGGCCTTAACACACACAACTCCATGCATTCATGCCACATGCATCGTGCCCACAGTGAACGCACCTGTTGGTCTGGAAACACATGCAGCAGTCCATACTGGGATAGAACCCTATCCACCAGTCTCTCCAACTCCTCCAAAGGGAAGGCTGGGCCCCTTTCCCCAGTCACACAGGCCATGGTACATTCCAGACACAGGTCATAGCAGCACATGCAGTGTTGGTCCTCTCCTATGGAAGGTCAGATAGAAAATGTCAGTCACGTCTGCAGCAGTGCATACCGTCACCACCGGCGAAGATCACCATTGGCAACTGTACCCCAAAAGGCCCAATTATAACCAATGAGGAGTTGCACGGCGGTTCCCAACTGCTTCCCGCAACGGCACACAATGTCAGTGGCATTACCTCACTTCCACCTGTCCCTCCATACAGGACAGGCAGATGCCATTTCGGGGGGGCTAGGCCCTGGAATAATGCTGCGTCACAAGAAATATTAGGACATACTGGACAAATCGCAATGACCCATTAGAAGTGTACAGGATGCAAAGTTCTGTGTTAGCACCATTGTTCAGATTGTGACCAGCTCCTCACTCTTTTGCCCCTTAGATTGCTACCGCTGCGGATGAATAGGAGATTGAGACATACCCCAGTGTACAGACTGCTGGTGCACTTGGCTACACTGGAGGACAGGCACATTATCCTCACCTATACATCACCTATAGACTGGGCAGGGCCACAATCACAGAGCTGTGTGCCCAATTGGAGCCTGACCTGATATCTGCTATCCGTCACCCCACTGGGATCCCCCCTCTTGTGCAAGTGCTATCAGTTCTCAATTTCCTGGCAACTGGTTCTTTCCAAGTGACAGTGGGCTTGGCAGCAGGAATGTCACAGCCAATGTTCTCAATAATTCTGACAAGAGTGTTGTCTACCCTGATTAAACACATGTGCAGCTACATTGTTTTTCCCCAGGTTGAAGATTTGGCTACAGTGAAGGCCGAGTTCTATGCAATGGGATATATCCCCATCATAATTGGGTCGATTGATGGAACACATGTTGCATTTGCCCCCGCCAGAATGAACATGTGTTCAGGAATCGGAATAGTTTCCATTCACTGAATGTACAGATGATATGCCTTGCGGACCAGTACATCTCTCACGTCAATGCTAAGTATCCGGGGTCGGTTCATGATGTCTCTGTCCTGAGGAATAGCAGCATCCCAAATGTGATGGGCCAACTACAGAGGCACAGGGTGTGGCTAATAGGTGAGCCCTGGTCCCCACCCAGTATATGTTGGTGTATGGGTATGGTGTGAGCCATATGGGATGGTGTGTAGCTAACTGTTGTCCCTCAATGTTTCAGGTGACTCTGGTTACCCCAACCTATCATGGCTGCTGACCCCTGTGAGGAATGTCAGGACAAGGGCAGAAGAACATTATAATGAGGCACATGAGCGAACCAGAAGGATAATAGAGAGAACCTTTAACCTCCTGAAGGCCAGGTTCCAGTGCCTCCATCTAACAGGTGGATCCCTGTGCTACTCACCCAAGAAGGTCTGCCAGATAGTGGTGGCATGCTTCATGTTGCATAACCTTGCCTTCAGACGCCATGTCCCATTCATGGAAGAGGAGGAGGCTGGAGATGCCTGTGTGCCAGCTGTGGACCCTGTGGACAGTAAGGATGAGGAGGCAGAGGATGAGGATGAGGACAACAGAACATCTGTGATCAGACAATACTTCCAATGACACACAGGTAGGACAGTGTTACTTCTCATTTCTTTGATTTTGTGTGGCAATGGCATGCTGATATTTCCCACTTCTATGTCCACTTACTGTTCCCTCGGGCAATTCATTTTGCAGATGTTGGTGACCTCACAAATACTCCTGGTGTGATCACTGCAGCCAGCTACAGGTCATTAATCTATGCTCATTTTCTGTACAGTTGATTTGCCATGTTTGTACCTATTTCAATGAATACATATGTGTAATACATGACTGTAGGAAAGTACCATCTTGCCTGGCGTGTTACCCCCGTTTTTACTTGTGTGTCAGTTTGTTTTTGCCTGTCTCACTGGGATCCTGCTAGCCAGGACCCCAGTGCTCATAGTTTGTGGCCTGAATGTGTTCCCTGTGTGGTGCCAAGCTGTGTCACTGAGGCTCTGCTAGCCAGAACCTCAGTGTTTATGCTCTCTCTGTCTTTACAATTGTCACTGCAAGCTAGTGACCATTTTTACCAATTCTGATTGCCACACTGGAACACCCTTTTAATTCCCTAGTAAATGGTACCTAGTACCCAGGGTATTGGGGTTCCAGGAGATCCCTATGGGCTGCAGCATTTCTTTTGCCACCCATAGGGAGCTCAGACAATTCTTACACAGGACTGCCACTGTATCCTGAGTGAAATAACATCCACGTTATTTCACAGCCATTTTACACTGCACTTAAGTAACTTATAAGTCACCTATATGTCTAACCATCACTTGGTGAAGGTTAGGTGCAAAGTTACTAAGTGTGAGGGCACCCTGGCACTAGCCAAGGTGCCCCCACATAGTTCAGGGCAATTTCCCCAGACTTTGTGAGTGCAGGGACACCATTACACGCGTGCACTACATATAGGTCAATACCTATACGTAGCTTCACAGTGGTAACTCCGAATATGGCCATGTAACATGTCTAAGATCATGGAATTGCCCCCCATGCCAAATCTGATATTTGGGTGCCAATCCCATGCATCCCCGGGGCTCTAGCATGAACCCCGGGTATTGCCAAACTAGCTCTCTGGGGTTTTCACTGCAGCTACGGCTTCTGACAACCCACAGACAGGCTTCTGCCCTCCTGGGATCTGGGCAGCCCAGTCCCAGGAAGGTGAACAAAGGATTTCCTCTGAGAGAGGGTGTTACACCCTCTCCCTTTGGAAATAGGTGTTAAGGGCTGGGGAGGAGTAGCCTCCCTCAGCCTCTGGAAATGCTTTGAAGGGTTACAGATGGTGCCCTCTTTGCATAAGCCAATCTACACCGGTTCAGGGATCCCCCGGCCCTGGTCTGGCACGAAACTGGACAAAGGAAAGGGGAGTGACCATTCCCCTGTCCATCACCACCCCAGGGGTGGTGCCCAGAGCTCCTCCAATGTGTCCCAGACCTCTACCATCTTGGATGCAGAGGTGTGAGGGCACAGTGGAGGCCTTTGAGTGGCCAGTGCCAGCAGGTGACGTCAGAGGCCCCTCCTGATAGGTGCTTGCCTGATTAGGGGGCCAATCCTCCTCTGAGGGCTATTTAGGGTCTCTCCTGTGAGCTTCTCATCAGATAACGAATGCAAGAGCTCACCAGAGCTCCTCTGCATTTGCCTCTTCGACTTCTGACAAGAATCGACCGCTGAATGCTCCAGGACGCCTGCAAAACCGCAACAAAGTGGCAAGACGACTACCAGCAACATTGCAGTGCCTAATCCTGCCGGCTTTCTCGACTGTTTCCTGGTGGTGCATGCTCTGAGGGCTGTCTGCCTTCACCCTGCACTGGAAGCCAAGAAGAAATCTCCTGTGGGTCGACGGAATCTTACCCCTGCTAACGCAGGCACCAAACTTCTGTATCACTGGTCCTTTGGGTCCCCTCTCATCTTGACAAGCGTGGTCCCTGGAACACAGGAGCTGGATCCAAGTGACCCCGACAGTCCAGTGTTCCTTCTGTCCAAATTTGGTGGAGGTAAGTCCTTGCCTCCCCACGCCAGACAGTAATCCTGTGTACTGCGTGACCTGCAGCTGCTAGGGCTTCTGTGCACTTTTGCAAGGAATCCTTTGTACACAGCACAGCCCAGGTCCCCAGCACTCCGTCCTACATTGCTCAACTCGCTGAGTTGACCACCGGCTTCGTGGGACCCTCCTTTGTGGTGTTGAGATGACTGCTGTGCTCAGATTTCTTGCACCCCTGTTCAAGTGCTTCTGTCATCAGGGACCCACCATAAGCCAGGCCAGCCTCCTACAATGACATACTCCAAACTTTATTTTCCAAGGGTGTTTATTGAAGTTCTAAAAGATTGAGGGGCAAATGCAATGGGATGGGGTGATTTTCCAGTCTGTTTGTAGCACAGGTGCATTGTTCAAGTGGCTATAGGATGGGGAGCAACGGCAGTTCAAGGAGGACAAGGTGACTGGGACACAAGGGTGACAATCAGGAGAGTCTCATTTCCTGGCGGGGTCTTGGCAATAGTCTCTGGCTCCTGTCTGGATCGCAGGGAACGTTTGTGGAGTGGTTCACCTTCTGCAAGGGGAGGGGTGCTGATGGCCTCTGAGTCCGATGGCGGGACCTCCTGGCCACTAGCGGCAGCGGAGGTGGAAGGCTGTTCAGATGTCTGGCTAATGGCAGGGGCCCTCTGGTGTGAGACTGCCTCCCTCATAATGTTGGCCATGTTTGCCAGCACCCCTGCTATGGAGCTCAGGGTGTTGTAGATGGCCTGCAAGTCCTCCCTGATCCCCTGGTACTGTCCCTTCTGCAGCCACCTGTTCTCCTGCACATTTTCCAGGATCTGCCCCATCGTGTCCTGGGAATGTTGATAGGCTTCCAGGATCTCAGTGAGTGCCTCCTGGAGAGTCGGTTCCCTGGGCCTGTCCTCCCCCTGGTGCACAGCACCCCTCCCAGTTTCCCTGTTGGCCTGTGTCTCTGTCCCCTGAACCGAGTGCCCACTACCACTGACCCCAGGACCCTGATTGTCTTTTGTTTGTGGGTTGCCCTGGGGTCCCTGTAGAGGTGGACACACTACTGATTGACAAGTCCTGGGGACAGAGGTGTGGGTACACTAGGTGGGTGCTGTGTTGGTGTTTCCTGATGGGGGTGGCTCTGTGGTGGTGTGTGACTGGGTCTGGGTAACCGGCTGTCCAGAGGTCCCTGATGGGCCAGGTAGGTCATCCAGATCCTGAAGACCAGAGTTGCTGTCATCACTGTGGGCCTCTTCATTTCGGGGACTGGCTAGCCATGGTACCTCCTCTCCACCGACATTGGCTGGGGTTCCTGTGGAGATGTCATTGATGTGTTATGGTTTCTGTGTCTGACATATTGTGCATCAGTGGCTTGCCCTCTTTGTTTGGATTTGCCCTGGTAGCTTTCACTTGTGTACCTTGGTGTATGGTAGGATAGGTAGTTCTCTATAGTGTGCATGATTTGTTGATGAGTGTCCATGCAGGGCTGTGAGTGGTGTCCATGCATTGTTAGAGCATGCAGGGCTTGGTATTGGGATGAGTGAGATGTAATGGTGGGGTGTGTGGGATGTGGTGGAGTGATGGGAGTGAAGGTGAGGGTGGGGGTATGTGATGGCATGCAGGTAGGGGTGTGATAGTAGTAGAGAGTTGACTTACCAGTGTCCAGTCCTCCTCCTACTCCGGCCAGACCCTCAGGATGCAGGATTGCAAGACTTGCTCATCCCATACTGTTAGTTGTGGGGGAGGAGGTGGCGGTCCACCGCTAGTCCTCTGTACAGTGAGCTTGTGTCTTGCTGCTATGGAACGTACCTTCCCCATAGATCGTTCCATCTCTTCCAGATGTCATCCCTAGTTCTTGGGTGCTATCCCACGGTGTTGACCCTGTCCACGATTCTACGCCATAGCTCCATCTTCATAGCTATTGATGTCTGCTGCACCTGTGCTCCAAATAACTGTGGCTCTATCCTGATAATTTCCTCCACCATGACCCTTAGCTCCTCCTCTGTGAAACGGGGCTGCCTTTGTAGTGCAATGGGTGTTGAGTGAGGTGTGGTGGTGAGGGTGTGTTGGGTAATGTGCTGGGGTGTGTGATGTGGAGTGTGTGAGTGGTGTATAGGTGTGAGTAGTGTGTGGCTCTAGTTTTGTCAGTGGTCTTGGTGTCTCTCTGTGGCAATGGTTTGAAATGGTAAAGGGATGTGGGTAGTGTGGGTGTGTGTTTTATAGTGGTGAGGGAGTGTCGGTGTGGTGTGTGTATGGGTGTCAAGTGTGTGTTATTTAAATTGACCAATGTAGTGTTATTTTGTTTGTGTGTGTCCATTTTGAGCGTGGCGGTATGTACCGCTAATGGTTTAAGGCTGCTGAATGTCCGCTGTGGTGATTCGTGGGTAATAATGTGGTGGGTGCTGTTCTGTTGGTGTAACGGTGTGGGTTTTGAGACCACCAGTTTATCAATGACCTTTAATATGGCGGATTTGTGTCTGTGGCTGAATTCTGTCGGATTGGTATATGTGTGTCATAATATGGTGAATGGATATCTGCCGCTGCTGTGGTAAGTTGGCGCCCATCAGCGTGGCGGTAAGTGGGATTTACTGCCAATGTCATAATGAGGGCCTTTATGTCCATTCTTTCCCAAGTGATTCAACAAGGTAATAGTATAATACTTGCATGTTTCTCTTGTCTTTGAAGCAACCAACAAATCATCAATGTGCTGGACTAACGTCGATTGGAAAGGCATTTCCAATGACTCCGGGTTCCTTTTCAACATCTGATTGAGAATGGACGGTGACTCTGAAAACTGTTTAGGAACTCTGCCCCAACAATAGGTTTGATCCAAGAATTAAAAAAAAGAGAAATTGGCTATCCTCATGAAGTGGTACAGAAAAGAATGCTTGCAACAGGTCCATTACGGTGAACCATTCAGCATGACATGGGATCTGAAACAATATCACTGCTGGATTGGACATCAAGGGACAACATTTAATCACAGTATCATTTACTTTCCTTAAATCTTAAACAATTCAAAATTTCCCACATGTCTTCTCCAATCCCATTATTGGTGAGTTACAGAGGCTGCTCAATACTTTTAAAACACCTTGGCTTACAAACTCTGCAATTATGGGTGTAACCCCTTCAATTGTGTCCTGTGTCATATGGTATTGGGGGATCTGGGGAAAAATCACATTTGGCTTGACTGGGCCTTTAACTGGCTCAACTCCTTTGATTAGACCAATCTATTTTCCCCCAAAATCCCACACTTTCATTGTCACTGTTCCCTGTAAGTCAGAGGGAAGATCTCGTATTGTAAAAACTGGAAAGAAACTGATCAAGGGTACTCCTCATTTACTGTGTCACAATCTGTTCCTGTGGACAAGTCATGTTCATCAGCACTGTTAGTCTGAATGGCAATTCCATTGTTCGAGCAAGTAATCGAACATCTGGTTTTGCATAGCAAGTCTCTTCCTAATGAGGATCCTGGACGTGAGTCACAAAGTACAGATTTGTGTATTCCTTTAAAGTTACCAATTTTAACCTGAATTGGTTCTGTAATTGGGTTTGTCAAATATTGGTTTGCAACTCCTACGATCCTAAATGTTTTCCCTGAAAGGGGCAGGTTTGGAACTTCTTCATTTCTCACCTCAGAGAGTGTAGCTCCTGTGTCAACTAAAAAACAGAATTTGTGACCCGCCACTTTTCTCTTCACATATGGACCTTTTTAATTTACTTCAAATGAAACTGCTAACACGCATTCCTCCTCATCTGAACTCTCGCTCACCTAGTCATCATTTCCTTTATCCTCACTGTGTTATGGATATTGGTGTATTGTGCTATCACTCTGGATAAGCTTTTGACCTGTGACCTGCTGGGGAAGAATCAGCTGCTGCTGCTCCAATGGGGCGTGAAGTATTTGAATTTGTTGCCTAGGTACCATTTGAACTTGGGGTTGCATTTGCTGCAACTGGGGCATCTGCAAATGTGGCATTTGCATCAGCTGCATAGGTTGAAAACCTTGCATCTTGTTCACATTATTTTAGAAATTTGGATTTTGACCTCTCATTCTTGGTCCTCTCATACTGGGAAAAGAATAGATTTAGTTTGTGTGCAGAACAACACCTTCCTGACTTAACATCGGACACTCCCATTTCCAATGTCTGAGGCCTCTGTAAGTGTGACATGGTAACATTCTTTTCATACATTGCACATCATTCTGAATAACCACAGTATTCAAATCAGGACCACAGTTCACATTTCCAATTCCACCACAACCTCTACCTTTCACCTGGTTATGCAACCACACGTTTTCCTGCTGCTGCTGTGGAAAACTTCCCTGCATTCCTGATTGTGCTGCTTTAATCTGCATCACCATTGCCTTTTCTTTCAACTTTCTCTGTTTCAACTCAGTCTTACCATTACAGTACTTCCCATACTGCAACACTTCATCAATCGGGTTTGCTTGCCAACAAATCAAATGGCTCTTAATCATCTGGCTAATCTCGGGTCTCAATCCTTCAACAAACTTGAACACAAAATGAATCATGTCTTTCGGCTCAATTGTTTCTGTAATATTGAAATGCCTGCAACAGTCTCTCCTAGTACGCATGTATTGACTCTTTCCCTTCCTGAGCTGTCCTGCCTATTCTCTGCCAATCGGTATTATTGGGTGAAATTCTCATTTTCAAAATTTCAATCACCTTATAGTCATATTTTATTAAGTCAGGAGATGGTGCACCTGTAGCTGGACCTCTCTGAGGTTCTCTCGTCGGCCAATCTACACTCCTTATGCACTCGACCCACAAATCTGCTGGAACTACTATTTCTAACAGGGTGTTCAAATCCTCGCACAGCATCTTGCGAGTTTCACAAACCTATCCATTTGCCGGTAGTATTCCACTGGCTTTTCTCTAAATCTGGGAAAATCATTTGTGAATGACAAAATGTCACTTTTGCTTCAGGGTCATGAACAGAATCCCCTCTGGGAATTTCTCTTATTGGTAATATTTTCATGTGATCCTCAACCTGCTGTACATTTGCAGTAAGATTTGCAGAATCCCTTTTCTTCTTGTCTCTTTTCTTCACCCATCTGCCTTCACACTTCTCTAATGCTCCCCATGTTTGAATGTTCTGTATTAATTCTCTAATGTGAATTTTCATTCCCGTTATTCTCATGTTCTCAAAGTCCTTTGAGTCAAACTCTAATCTGTAACTCCTCTTTAAATGTTTTGTTCTCTCAATTTCTAAATCATATTTGTTTGCCAGGGCTGCTAATTTCTGATGTACTATCCCCGCTTTGTTGGTAATCAGTTTGCACAAATAATGTTACTCATTATCTCGGGATGAGTCAATTCTGTCTAACCCCATCATTCCCTCAAGTAAATCTTCTGCTTCTAGTCTAAGCCTGGTCAAATTCAGTGCACTCCCTCCACTGGAATCTCCTTGGGTGCTACTCAACTTCTCCAACCATTGAGTTAACTGCTAAGCTGTCAAATCTTGCAATGAAACGTTGTTATTACTTATACCGGGCACTTTCTGTAATGTTAAGCTTGGGGTCTGTAGTGTCAGGGTGAATGGGTTAGGACCTATTTCTGGTCTTCCCAAATCATTCGGTGAGGTTCTAGGGTAACTCAAATCCATTAACTGACCTGTTCCATCAAATGTCGGTCTCATGGGAGTCATCATTTGTGCGTTCTCTCCCTTTCTACTCTTGGATTCAGAATTTTCTGCTCACTGCTCTTATTGTTTCCCTGGACAAACAATGGTATGACGGGACTTTTGTTAACTGGTACTGACACTGCATTTGGACTTGGTCGGGCATTTGGATCTCTCGGTTACATTAATTCTGTATTCTGGCTTGTCAATGCAGACATCTCTCTTTGTGAACCTGTTATGGGGGTGTATCTCGGGCTCCTGTGTGTCTGTATTAGAGACATTAAATTCGGAGTAGACTCTATCTCGACCAGCGTTGGCTTCTGATAAACCTGTCTCATGTGGGCAGCCTGTCCTGTTGGCACTACTAGGTTTGCTGTAGTATCTATAATAGGTACATCTGAATAAATTCTGGGCATGTCAATCTGTGGCATAGGCATTTGAACCACAGACGTGGTAGGAACAGTATGGCTAACCTGTATCTGTCTCTGTGTAGGTTCAATAGGCATCAGAGCTGTAGGGTCCACACTAGTGCTTGAACCTGTCTCATGTGCTGCATATGGTGGGGATGATTTCTCAGTAACTGCAAAATAAACGTGTCATTGTCTGACTCTTCATCGTAAGTTAAAGACTTTCTAGACTCTGGTGATTTCTGCTCTCTGTCATCTGAAGGATAGGAATCCCTCTTCTTAGAACTCTTTTTAGCCTCATTCCCGTTCTCTTGTATAATTGCAGGAAACAATTTAATCCCCTGTAAAGTCCCAATTCTCCACATTTTCTGCTCACTATTCCATCTTGCCACAGCTAAAGTTTTCTCAGCTTTTCTCATTCTCTCTCACATATCTGTTGTTGTGCTGTCTAGCCATTAGTTCCCAAATAGCTAATGCTTCAAACTGTGCAGGTCTCAGAGGGAGTTTCAAATCATACAGTACTCTCCCCAAATTCTCTAAACTACTCAAACTAAATGTTCCATGGGCAGGGAATGCTAAGCTCCCGTCTTTCTCTGTTTCTTTACACCATTGTATCAGCCAAAGACATGGCACAGCACCTTGTTCTTCAAATACAATATAGGCGGGTGTACCTTCTGGTGGTGTAATTTCTCCTATTCTAGTTGGAATTAACGTAACCCCCACTTAGGGCACTCTTTAGAGCTTTGAAAAATTTCATTTCTGTAATTTACTGTACTTTCAATCGAATCAGGAGGTGAATTTCCAACCCAAAATCCTTTTCGCCTACTTTCTCAACCAATTACGCTTCACGGTAGTCCACCAATCTGATTGCGGCTTTTCACACTAACCGACTTATCCCAGTGCGGCTCCACTGACGTCACACTCACACATAGAGCGGTTAGCAAAGCCTTTCTGCTTGCCCTCCTAAGATCCACGCAAATCTAAATGCTAATATTGCAAGCACTAAACAAAATCAACCCACAACTTGTCTAGTCTACTACAGGTAGGTAACACAATCGCTTCAGAACCCTTACTGAATTTTCAACTGCTCTGACAGATACTCCTTCTATCTCAGTTTCCCCAACTCGCAAGCAAAATTCAACCAGCAAATTTTACTCTCAACTGATCATTGGATACTCCTGGTGCACAAAGGACTCACCAAATCTCCATCAAAAACCTATCACTCTCTTTAAAACGCACTCTTGAGTTTGTCAACCGTGCCCAATTGATCTATTAAACAGACAAATTACAACATAAACCAAGTGTCTTATACACCTATTCAATACTCCGGAGTCTTAGACCACGCAGGGTCTGTGTACCAACAACCACAATTTTTGAGCACCAAGTGGCACACACGTGTAGTTTGACGACTTCCCTACTCTCACACTTTGGAGTACCCAAACTCCCTAAACAACTTCATCTGGAGTACTCAAACTCCCTAAACAACTTGATCTAGAGTACACAAACTCCTTAAACACTCACAAATATCACAATTCACCTGCAATTTGCTTAAGCTGTGCATGCACAAAACCTATTACATTCACACTGTCCCTAGAAATGAGTAGAACATCCTCAAACAAGCATTGGCAAATGACAAGGTTTTGGGAAAGTCATGGTAGGTTCTAGGGAGACATAGGCCTTCATCATGACATTGGCGGTAAATCCCGCTTACCGCCGCAGTTATGGCCTCCAACATACTGCCGCAGTGGCGAATATCCATTCTCCATAATATGACACACACACACCAATCCGACAGAATACTGCCACATACACAAATCCGCCAGCCCAAAGGTCAGTGTTAAAGTGTCGGTACCAACACCCATACTGTTACACCAACATAACAACACCCACCACATCATGACCCACGGATCACGACTGTGGACATTTATTGGCGCTAAACCATTGACGGTACACACCGGCGCTCTCAGAATGGACACCCAAAAACTAAACTACACAACATTGGCCAATACCAAAAACCCACACCTGACACTAATACACACATCACACCCACCCACAGCACTATAAAACACACACCCACATTACCCGAAACCCATTACAAATACAAATTATTCCCACCAGACTGACACCAAAACCACTGCAACAGCTAGACACACACACCACTTACATCCATACATCCCTCACCCTCCCCACTTTACACACCCAACCACAGTACCCAACATCCACACACTTACACACACCACACAACACCCATGTCCCCACAAAGGCACACCTGTTTTACAGATGAGGAGTTTCGGGTCATGGTGGAGGAAATAGTCAGGGTAGAGCCACAGCTGTTTGGAGCACAGGTACAGCAAATCTCCATTGCCAGGAAGATGGAGCTATGGCGGAGCATCGTGGACATGGTGAACGCCGTGGGACAGCATCCAAGAACAAAAGACGACATCAGGAAGAGGTGCAATGAACTACGGGGGAACATACGTTCCGTGGCAGCAAGGCACCAGCTCACCATTCACAGGACTGATAGTGGAACCCCACCTCCTCCCCCACAGCTCAAAGCATGGGAGGAGCAAGTCCTGGCAATACTGCATCCTGAGGGACTCACTGGAGTTGCCGGAGGACTGGACACTGGTGAGTCAATATTTACTAATTATCACCCCCATACCTGCATGCCATCTCACACCATCATTCCCATCACTCCACTCCATCCCACACACTGCACCTACACATATGACTAACCCCAATGCCAAGCCCTGCATGCTATACCAATGCATGGAGAGCCCTCCCAGCCCTGCATGTACACCCATTACAAAAGCATGCACAGCATGGAGAACTAACAATCCCACAATACATCACCATACACAAACAAAGGTGGCAGGGCAACAGCAACGATAGAGGGGAAGCTAGGGATGTACAATTGTCGCGTAGGCTCTCATTATTCTAATGAGACTACTGGATTTTGAGCAGCAAGATCGTCCGCGGTGTGGGAGACTGAGTCCAACCCACTGCAGGTGACACCTGTCGCTCTAAATCCGGGTTTTGCTCCAGCCAACTAGCAGTGCCTCATCTCTACCGGGGGATAGTGATGATTGGGCAGCCGGGCGCATGACATATTAGGCTTTTCAGGGAAGTCGTGGTCACTCAGGTTGCATCCGGTTCTCTCACTTACAATTCAGTCTCATATATAAATGACAAACAGAAGCAGTATATGTTTCAATGATTAGTTTAATAAAAAGACTGCGTCTTAGATAGCAAAGTGTGAGCTGCAATAACCAGGATTACACAACATGATAGTATTAAAATGGTGAAGAGAGGAGTGAAGCATAAAAACAACGCTGTGGATTGGCAGCCCAACAGAGATAGATTTGGGCTCTGGCCTCCTCACTGATGGCAGCCATTGTCCCTGTTTCTACCATCCCCCCTCCAACTACCACTTCCAAATACCACCCAGTCCCAGTCTCTTCAACCCCAACTCATCCCATGCAAACATACAGACTAGCATGCACACAAGACATCACACAAGAGTGGCGCAGTCGAACACAGGCACCACACTTCAGTCCAAAAGCACTCACACACACACACCAGACAGTTGCACACACATCTACATCCACTGCCTCCACTGTCTTCCTCCTCCTCCACCTCCCTCACAGTCACGTCCACATTCACACCTGCATGCACTGCTTCAACAGCCACCACCAGAGTCACCACACCAAGCAGCACACAACCCTTACTAGCAGACACCGCCGCAACATCCATCCACGCATCCTGTGTCCTCTTCCACCCTGTCTGTCCCCCTAAAGGACACAAACGCAGGCACTCAGACACCCAGCAGCCATCCACTTCACATCAGCACACTGCCCATGCACCTGCACTCAAGTTCATGAGACGTACTCCTCCAACAACCACTCCCACAAACTCCACTCCCATCCCTCCTCCCTCATCCCCCCACCGTCCCTAAGAAGCTTTTTCTTGCCCAACTTGACCTCTTCCCTCCCCCTCCCGCCGTCCTACCCGTAAGAGCAGGGTCCCAACAACCCAGCCCAGCACCTCAGCCAAACATTCCACGGGGACAGCGGAGGCACCTTCTAGTCGTGGAGGCAAGACAGTGAAGGATCCCACTCCACCAGCCAGGAAAGTGAAGGATCCTAGGAAAGGGAAGGATCCCTTTCCACCTGCCAGTAAAGGGAAGGTTCCCACTCCACCTGCAAGGAAAGGAAAGGATCCCGCTCCACCAGCCAGGAAAGGAAAAGATCCCTCTCCACCAGCCAGGAAAGGGAAGGATCCCACTCCACCAGCCAGGGGGGGTAAGGTTCCAACTCAACCACCAATGACAGAAAAGGTACCCACTCAACCACCAATGACAGAAGAGGTTCCCACTCAACCACCAATGAGAAAAGGTTCCCACTCAACCACCAATGACAGAAGTGGTTCCCAATCAACCACTGATGACAGAAAAGGTTCCCACTCAACCACCAATGACAGAAAAGTTCCCCACTCAACCACCAATGACAGAAAAGGTTCCCAATCTACCACCAATGACAGAAGAGGGTCCCACTCTACCACCAATGACAGAAGAGGTTCCCACTCAACCACCACTGACAGGCAAGAAGCCCTCACCTCCAGCTGGGACACAGCAGCCCTCACCTCCAGCAGAGGCTGCCCAGGACACACCTCCCCCAGCAGAGACAATGCAGCCCTCACCTCCAGCAGAGGCTGCCCAGGAGACACCTCCCCAGCAGAGACAATGCAGCTCTCCCCCAGCAGAGGGCATGTAGGCCACCCTCCAGGGATTATTGTACAAGGAGCCCCCTCCAGAACCAGTGGGCAAGTTCCCTATCTCAGAGACTGTGACTGTGTACTCCCCAGCATTGGGAAATGGGGATAGAGCCCCCTCCAGAATTAGTGGACAAGTTTGCCACCTCAGAGACTGTGACCTTGCACTCCCCAGCATTGGGAAATGGGCATTCAGCCCCCTCCAGGATCAGTGGGCAAGTTACCCACCTCAGAATCAGTGACTGTGCCCTCCCCAGCATTGGGAAATGGGCATGGAGCCCCCTCCAGGGCCCTCCCCAGCATTGGGAAATGGGCATGGAGCCCCCTCCAGGATCAGTGGGCAAGTTCCCCACCTCAGAGACTGTGACCGTGCACTCCGCAGCATTGGGAAATGGGCATGGAGCCCCCTCCAGGATCAGTGGGCAGCCTTGCACTCCCCAGCATTGGGAAATGGGCATGGAACCCCCTCCAGGATCAGTTGGCAAGTTCCCCACCTCAGAGACTGTGACCTTGCACTCCCCAGCATTGAGAATTGGGCATGAAGCCCCCTCCTGAACCAGTGGGCAAGTTCCTGACTTCAGCTGAGGTGCCCGCTTACCCCCCTTTCCCATGAGGTGCCTGTCCACTTCCGGGATGTTGCCCCTGCACAGTTTTGTGCGGAGTTAGTCAGGATCAAGTTGGGGCTTGGACTGTGCCCTGTGGCCATGTGGGCCTTATGTACTTTGGACTCTGAATTGGCCCTTTATGGACAATTGTTTATGTATCTCTGTTCTAAAATTGTTTCATATGGTGGCTTTTGCCTTGCAATTACATTTTCAGTACTGCTGACCTGTAGTCCTTGTATTATTATGCCGTGTGTCCTGTGCCATTGGTTTACACCTGCAGCTGGTTGTGTGTATGGTGTGTGTGTGTTGTGCGTGTGTGTGTCACTCTGCTTTTCCTTCCTCCCTCCCTTGTGTGCTAGGTGGCTGTACTCACTGTTGTCGTCTTTGTCGGCACTGGTGTTCCAGGTGGAGCATGGCGTAGAAGAGCATCGGGAAGACTTGCAGTTCCGGTACGATGGTGGCGTTGATCTTCTCTGTGTCTCTGTTGGTGAGTCTTTGGTCTTCTGTGATGTGTTTCCACCAGGCTTTTGATGGCGTTGGTACCGCCCCGGAAATCTTTGCGGTTTGTAGTGTCATGATATGGTGAGCAGTACCTTGTCTTCCGCTTGGCTGTTGATTACTACCGCCATGGTGTGTTGTGTTAACGTCCTGGCGGATGGTGTGTTACATTGGCAGTCTATGGGAGTTATCACCGCCACAGTCTTAATTTGGCGGTAATTACCGCCAGCCTGTTTGTGGTATTGCCACCACTTTAGTAGTCATCGCCAATGTCATAATGACCGCCATAAGATTTCATTTGTAATCTGCAAAATTATAGCCTTAACATCTGGGGATCATAGTGGCCTCGCACCATCCAACCTTTCTACCAAATCTGTCAATTATGGTGATCACTTAAGGAGATTAATCATCCGACCTATACGGACCTTTCAAGGAGACTAACCATACAACTTTAGTGGCTTCCCAAGGAGACTAACCATCCAGCTCTGGTGGCCTTACAAGGAGACTAACCATTCAACTCTAGTGGCCTCACAAGGAGACTAACCATCCAACTCTAGTGTCTCACAAGGAGACTAACCATCCGACTCTAGTGGCTTCACAAGGAGACTAACCATCCGACTCTGCTACCAAGATCTGTGAGCGCATCTGACTTTATTTGGTCTTTTATAGTTTAGTTTGTAAGGGCACCGTTAAAGGTTCAATGGACCTTTTTACTACACTTGGAATGATTCCACTATGAGCTTCACCTTTAAACAACAATCAACATAATCAATAAACAAACATTTCATCTGGAGTCAATCATCTTTATGCACCACGACCCATTTGGCTTCGAATAACCACACCTTTTAGTAAAAGTTAGAAAGTTTATTTCCTTATACTAACAATCCTAAAGTCACATAAGTTAGTTTCATTACCAAATGATAAGCAGACATGAATAACACTGGCTGACCAAATCTTCTGAAGAATCTCAATTTAACCAAAGCATTTATAATTAAGCATTCAAGGGTCACAGTGCAAATTAATAGCATAAATAACTGTGCAATAGAAATGCCATACATCTAGATTCTACAGGTGAACAATATCAACTCTTTGTTCATTGCAATTTGTTCACATTTCCAGTGCTCCCTAACTAACCTTCTGATTAGAATAGCATTTTTCATGCAAAACAATTTTAGTCAAAGTTAATTTGGAAAAACATCTAAACTATGGCTCTATAAAAATAGCAGTTGGTACCTAGAAACAAAGAGCAAAATCTACAACAAGGACAATAGTATTTTGTTATACCTCTTCTCAAATGGATCAGCAAGCTGCGATTCTCTTAGTCAGTTGGACATCCATCTGGTCAGCATCAGCAATGGGACAATGAAAGGGAATTGGTCAGACACGGGGGACTCTAAGCTATCTGAACTATTTAAGAAGCAATGTCTAAGGGGACAGCATCCACCAATAGCAATTTAAGCAAAAAAGTCAAAGTTAGAAATAAAGTCATCAAGAACTGTTCAGCTCCTCAAACAGAACCACTACTGGGAAAAGCAAAATAGAAAAGACCTCCCTCTCCTCTGTGCAGTCGGGCAAAGTTAGAATTTCTTAAAGAAAATTCCCACATTGTCATTGATCAAAAAGTTGTACTTTTTACAGTTAAACCAATAGAAATTAAAACCCAAATCTAAGATATAACTAAACTGTCTTTCACACGTCGATCATTGGCTTCTCTTCTCCTGTTCCCATCGTCAGACTTGTCAGGTAACTTTTTTGTTGCAATCAGTTCTCCAGTCAGTGGATCCGTTGTTGGTTCCTGGGAACATCGCTGTCTCATGCATCAGATCTTTACAAAGTTGCATTTTCTAGTACAAGACATTCTAGCAGGCAGGTCTCATGAGAAAGTTAAAGACATCTGCAAAATGTTTGGTCAGAACAGTGTGAACAATAAAAGCATTAATTCTCTAGTCGTACATTTCCCACTATTTTATTAAACATTGCAGCTCAACATGAGGTTGTGCAGACTAGCCCCAAACCTCGCCAATTTAGGGCATATTGTTAATAAAGCAATTACATAGCATGAAATCATTAATATAACATACTAATACATTTTTCTCTACACGTGCACTTCGACTAATAATAATATGCATTCACTAAAAGCATTACGTATTTAATGCTGGCCACTTAAGAGGGCACATTTTCCAAATCACAAATTAGTTTCTATGTTATCCTAATTCTATGCAAATTGTTAACCCATAATAAATCAAAATCATTAGTAATTAATTCAGCTTTCACACACTCACATAGGTTGTAGCTACAAATCAAATCACTACTAACATCTAATTGAAAAACACCTGCATTGGTTTGCAAGTAAGTCGTACTCCACATTTCCATTGTCACTTTAAACCGGGATTTAAAAAATGATTTATCAATTTGATTTGATTTGAAGTAATATCGTGAAAAACACTGCTGTGGGGAATTCAAAATTAAACTAAAACAGAAAACATTGACAAAGCCCATAGGAAAACTTTTCTTAATTGAGTGGACAGTTTTTGAGTGCAGCAGGGTGGCTAGGTGAATAGGTGAACACAATGATTAATCAATGTTTAGATACCTGGATGGTTGAGTATGTGCGTTGATGGGTAAATCTTGAAGTGCATAGATGGTTACATGAGCGTATAGAGAGGTATGAATAAGTGAATGGGTCTACCCCTGCATGGATGGATGAAAGGGTGAGTGAGTGCTAGATTAATTGGTCACTGTATTGATGGATGAAGGGACAAGTGCAGGATGTGGGTGCAAAAGCTGTTTTATTTAAGAGCAGTCCGGGGATAAAGCGTGCTGCGGCAACAGAAGAATGTCTCCACAGGACTGAGGACTGTATGACTACAGGGGCATGTCCCCCTCCTCCTCTCACACTGCAGTCAGTGATTCAATAAGAGGGAATCAAGTTTGAACATTCCTATTATCGAACAGGCTAGTAAACTTTCACATGCATGGATTTGTGTGTTGCATGTATGTTTGTGTCCCTCCTCGATTAGGGAATTTGGACAGTTAGCAACCAAATATTTTTGCAGGGGCACTTTTTTGTCCTGATAAAGCCCCGGGCCTTCATAGGCCTTATTGTTAGGGCTGACACATGTTCACAAACTTGATAGGGTAATACGATCATTAAATCACTTAATTTACTCCTCCTTGTTGGTGCTTTTAATAATACATGAACAATTGCTAAAAAAATGGGTAATTTGGTTGTTCTAGGTATTTTTTCAACAGAGAAGACCCTTGTTACAATTCATATTAAAAATGCTCCCTAGAGTGTGGTTGAGCTCATCCAAATTTGAGAGACAAGGATGAGACCGGATGATGCCACTACTATAGTGGGTGAGGGTCTATGAAAAAATATTTTGGTTTGTCCTGCTTGCATAGGGTTACATTCACTGATTATCAAAATAACCAATGGGCTTTTTCAAATAGGGTGGTATATATTTAGGTGATTGTAAAGAGCAAGTGTGGAGAAAGAAACATGTACCTCAGTGTTCTAACAATATGTACCCAGTCTGTGAAAGGAAAAATAATGGATGCTATCCTTGCCAAAGTACAGAAGCAGATGCTGAGTCTGGACTAATTTATTATATTCCAGGGTTTAGATGTCACAAGGGTAGCCTCCATTTGTTTAACATCAAGATCCAAGATGCAACCTCTGGATGGGATCATGTAAAAGAATTTCCATTTCCATTGTTTTGTTGATACTAACAATGGAAATGTGTATTATTGTTTTTTGGGAAAAGGTTTGCAGCTGCTGGGGGGGTGATGCTCCTCCGCTCTTATGGTGAAGCCACCCCTGCCATTAATAGGCATCAGCGTGTCAAAGACGAGAACATCAGGACGATCCTGCTACTCAGGTCTAAGGCCCATTTTCCCTGGTATTGACTGAGTTTCATTAGCACCATATGAGAATACAGATCTGAAAAAGGTTCTAACAACAGCTTACTGGCAAATGCAGGGAAAGGAATCATTCTACCAGAGGAAGAGCCACCCTTGATGCTTCTCCACTATGTGCTTGAGAACAGACTTGCCTCCTAAAAATAGAGCCCAACACTTGACATGTGTTAAGTAGCGGGACTTGCATTCGCTGGTCAGAAAGGTAGGTTTGGAGAATGCTCTGCCAGTAAAATATTGTTTAATTCAGATTGCAACAAATGTTTTATAAATGGAGGTGATATGTAGCGAAACATGCTGGGATCTGTGGCCCATGGACAGCCTATCAGGCTGGTAGTTGAAGCTGCCTCAGTCTTACTGTGTAGTATTGGCATGGCTGTACTCGTGAATCATATGTCTCTAACATATTATTAGTCTTGTTCTGCTGCCATTGTTTGGCTCCATTGTTTCTCTGCATTAAAATAATAAAACAAATATATGAAAAAAATCAAATTGTAGTGTATGAACTTCTGTGCAGAGATTTTCAGTATCAAATATTTGCATTCACATCCTCCCTATTTCCCCAGTTTCATCTGGAATACCATTTACTAGATGGCCCTTCTGATTTGGCACTGAAGCACAGGCTTTAAAGTGATCCTATGGGTGCAAACAGGGAAGAGTTTAAAAAATAACTGCTAAGGTAATATGAGATGGAGTGATGTGGCATGGCATGAAATATGTGCATGGCACCACTGATGAGCTGTTTAGCTCATACAATATATATATATATATATATATATATATATATATATATACATATATATATATATCTCAAAAACGAAGTTGTCCTCATGTGAAAGCGCACTCCCAACAGGTTATATAACCGGGAAGAAAAAGCAAAGCCAGCAACTCATCAGTGAATTCTTTAAGCAGTTTCATTATTCCAGGCCTTAAGTTATAAAATCATCTCTGGACACGTGTTTCTAGGTCAATCCTTTCTTCAGCAGAGAAAAATATAAAAGTATTTCACCCTCATAGGTGCAGCCAGTGCTGGAAGTGTTCCAGGCATTTCTTTCTTACTGAAAAGACCAGCATGGCTTCAGCTTGTCTAATTACAGGCACCTGATTAGTCTCTTTAAATACCAGTCCGCCCCAGTGGGCCTCTCAAGTGAGCAGTGCATGCTGGTTGTGGTGGTCCTGCAATTTTTTCATTTTGCCCCAAGTGGGTTGCTGGAGCCAAACGAAATAATGAACCAAAGTGCAAAACCTTTGTAGGCGAATCCAAAGTAAAATTGTCAGATTTGCTGTGAATATCCCAACCTGACTGCTCTTATGTGACAATCCATTTTTAGTCACACAGACCTGCTACGATGTGCAGTGGTGCTGCTTTCCCGACTGGACAGGCAGGTTAAACATCAAAAACGAAGTTGTCCTCATGTGAAAGTGCACTCCCAACAGGTTATATAACCGGGAAGAAAAAGCAAAGCCAGCAACTCACAGTGAATTCTTTAAGCAGTTTCATTATTCCAGGCCTTAAGTTATAAAATCATCTCTGGACACGTGTTTCTAGGTCAATCCTTTCTTCAGCAGAGAAAAATATAAAAGTATTTCACCCTCATAGGTGCAGCCAGTGCTGGAAGTGTTCCAGGCATTTCTTTCTTACTGAAAAGACCAGCATGGCTTCAGCTTGTCTAATTACAGGCACCTGATTAGTCTCTTTAAATACCAGTCCGCCCCAGTGGGCCTCTCAAGTGAGCAGTGCATGCTGGTTGTGGTGGTCCTGCAATTTTTTCATTTTGCCCCAAGTGGGTTGCTGGAGCCAAACGAAATAATGAACCAAAGTGCAAAACCTTTGTAGGCGAATCCAAAGTAAAATTGTCAGATTTGCTGTGAATATCCCAACCTGACTGCTCTTATGTGACAATCCATTTTGAGTCACACAGACCTGCTACGATGTGCAGTGGTGCTGCTTTCCCGACTGGACAGGCCGGTTAAACATCAAAAACGAAGTTGTCCTCATGTGAAAGCGCACTCCCAACAGGTTATATAACCGGGAAGAAAAAGCAAAGCCAGCAACTCACAGTGAATTCTTTAAGCAGTTTCATTATTCCAGGCCTTAAGTTATAAAATCATCTCTGGACACGTGTTTCTAGGTCAATCCTTTCTTCAGCAGAGAAAAATATAAAAGTATTTCACCCTCATAGGTGCAGCCAGTGCTGGAAGTGTTCCAGGCATTTCTTTCTTACTGAAAAGACCAGCATGGCTTCAGCTTGTCTAATTACAGGCACCTGATTAGTCTCTTTAAATACCAGTCCGCCCCAGTGGGCCTCTCAAGTGAGCAGTGCATGCTGGTTGTGGTGGTCCTGCAATTTTTTCATTTTGCCCCAAGTGGGTTGCTGGAGCCAAACGAAATAATGAACCAAAGTGCAAAACCTTTGTAGGCGAATCCAAAGTAAAATTGTCAGATTTGCTGTGAATATCCCAACCTGACTGCTCTTATGTGACAATCCATTTTGCATTCGGTATCTGAAGAATTCCCCAAAGCAGAGACCCTAAATAGCCAGAAAAGGAGGTTTGGCTACCTAGGAAGGAGGATAGCTAGTAAAAAAGGTAAGAGCCTATCAGAAGGAGTCTCTGACGTCACCTGATGGCACTGGCCACTCAGAGCAGTCCAGTGTGCCAGCAACACCTATGTTTCCAAGATGGCAGAGGTCTGGGGCACACTCCCCTTTCCTTTGACCAGTTTTGCGCCAGAGCAGGGCTGGGGGATCCCTAAACCGGTGTAGACTGGCTTATGCAGAGATGGGCAGCATCTGTGCCCATCAAAGCATTTCCAGAGGCTGGGTGAGGCTACTCCTCCCCAGCCTTCACACCTATTTCCAAAGGGAGAGGGTGTTACACCCTCTCTCAGAGGAAATCCTTTGTTCTGCCTTCCTGGGCCAGGGCTGCCTGGACCCCAGGAGGGCAGAAACCTGTCTGAGGGGTTGACAGCAGCTGCAGTGGAGACCCCGGAAAGGCAGTTTGGCAGTACCCGGGTTCTGTGCTAGAGACCCAGGGGATCATGGAATTGTCTCCCAAATGCCAGAATGGCATTGGGGGTGACAATTCCATGATCTTAGACATGTTACATGGCCATGTTCGGAGTTACCATTGTGACGCTATACATAGGTAGTGACCTATGTATAGTGCACGCGTGTAATGGTGTCCCCGCACTCACAAAGTCTGGGGAATTTGCCCTGAACAATGTGGGGGCACCTTGGCTAGTGCCAGGGTGCCCACACACTAAGTAACATTGCACCCAACCTTCACCAGGTGAAGGTTAGACATATAGGTGACTTATAAGTTACTTAAGTGCAGTGGTAAATGTTTGTGAAATAACGTGGACGTTATTTCACTCAGGCTGCACTGGCAGGCCTGTGTAAGAATTGTCAGATCTCCCTATGGGTGGCAAAAGAAATGCTGCAGCCCATAGGGATCTCCTGGAACCCCAATACCCTGGGTACCTCAGAACCATATACTAGGGAATTATATGGGTGTACCAGTATGCCAATGTGAATTGGTGAAATTGGTCACTAGCCTGTTAGTGACAATTTGGAAAGCAGAAAGAGCATAACCACTGAGGTTCTGGTTAGCAGAGCCTCAGTGAGACAGTTAGGCATCACACAGGGAACACATACATATAGGTCACAAACTTATGAGCACTGGGGTCCTGGCTAGCAGGGTCCCAGTGACACATAACAAACATACTGATAACATAGGGTTTTCACTATGAGCACTGGGCCCTGGCTAGCAGGATCCCAGTGAGACAGTGAAAACACCCTGACATATACTCACAAACAGGCCAAAAGTGGGGTAACAAGGCTAGAAAGAGGCTACTTTCTCACAGGGACCTCAGGAGTAAAAATATATTTTTTTAATTTACAGTGGGAGTCACAGTGGATCCGAGGATTCTACCATACATTTTTTTTAAAAACAAAAGCACAAGCTCCTGCACTGTGTTTTTTTAAAACCTCTGGGTGAGTCAAGTCCTGGGAGCATTGTTTATTTGTAACAGGGGTGCTGCCTGGCCCCCTGAAGCATTAATGCAGGGGGACTCAAGGCCCCCACGCAATGCCAGGGATCACCATTTCGCTGGGGGCTATATTTAAATTGTGTGAGGGAGGCCCATCAGCCTCCCCCACATCCCTGGGGACCGCCTTCTTCCGAGGCTTTAAGCAATATTAATGTAGGGGGCCATGTGACCCTCATGCAGCCCTGGGGACAACCACCTCCCCGGGGCTGTATTTAAAATGTGTGGGGGGCCACCATGCCCCTCCACAGCACTGGAGACCAATGAAAATACAAGGAGGTACCCAGCCTGCTACCGCAGCCCCAGGGACCACCACCTCCCCTGGTCTATATCAAAAATAATGATAGGGGGTCCATTTGGGACCCATGTAGCCTCAGAGACCACCACCTCCCCAGGGCATTGTTTGTAGGAGGGGGGGCCACGTGGCTCCCCTCGAGGAGCCACTGATGGCCCTGGGGTCCCCCACACCCCAGGGCCGGCTCCTGCTGTCCTGAGGTGCCCACCCACAGGACATAGCTGTTTGCTGTGGCTTCGCTGCAACTTTGACAGCTGCAGCCAAGTCACAGCAAACATAAATCAGCTTTCTGACAACGGGACTTATTGATATGCATGCTGGGAACTCAGATGAAAACATTTGACTAGCAAGTAGGGAGCTGCTATTAAAAGCAGCACCTTGCTTTATGGAGCAATGCCCGCTCATGCAGGAGGTGGGAGCGTCTGTGACCGGGGGGAGGCCTTGAGGCTCCCCCTGTAGTCCCACATAGCCAGTAAAGAGCACAAAATAATTTGTTTTTAAAAAACATCTGAGACGACGGGGGAGGCTACGGTCCCAGATCGCCCGCAAAGGGCACCAAATGAAAAAAAGTTAAAAAATGTATATATTGGCCCAATGTTTAATGTTCTACCCTCCCGCACAAAGTTGTGGGTTCTCGTCCAGGTGTGTCTGTGATTATTTCCCTACTTTAATTTTTTTTTACCTTTAAAAGTTTAGGATTCATTTTTGAAGATTGCTCTAACACTTTTTAATTGACAAATACATTTTTCTTTTCAGTTTGTCCAGAAATATCTCATTCTAAGTGTATTATTCATCAAATCATAAAAAACTCACTATCGCTCTCCCTCTCACTCCCTCACTCTCTTTCTCTCTCTCTCAGTTTCTCTTTTTTCAATCTCTTTCTTCCACTCACGAATCCAGTCAGACCCTTACGCACCCATTCAGACCCACGCTGGATGCGGAGAGCAAGCTAGGACCGCTGGAGCTTTCAGACTCCTCCGTGGTCCTCAGTTGGCAGCAAGCATCTTTCTTGAATGCCACTTTGAAGTTGTTCCATGGAGAGACCATTGCAATAACAATTGTCTCTCCATAGAATGACTTCAAAGCGGCACACAAGCAAGATGTTTGGTTCCAAATGTTATAGTTATGGTTTGAGGTACTGCAAAAGAAAGTTTCTTGAGGCTTATTGGTAAGGCTTGTGGCCTGTTACTCAGTAGGTTGAAGGTTCAAGTCCTGGTATGACATGCAGTGCGTCTGTTTACTTACTAGTGTTTTGACTGCTAAACATTCCAAGTGATGAAACATTTCTGTATTTTTGTCATCAAAATAGTATTTTTTTACCTGTGGACTAGAGGTTAAGGTCTCAGGCTCTCACCCTGAAGGTCGAGGTTTTAGTCTAGATGTGTCAGCAGCCACATTCCTGTTTTAATTTTATTTCAAATGCAAATATTTAAGATGTATACTGAAATGTAATCGCAATCTTTTAATATGACAAACACATTCTTCTTTTCAATTTGTCATAAAATATATAATTTTAAGTATATAATTCATCAAAGTCTAGAACAACTCTCTGGGTGGTTTCAGTGGGTTGGCCGCAAGGTCTGGCCAAAGGCTGTGCGAAATATGGGGTTGGGTGATTATAGGGGTTTGTTTGTAGGGAGTGGCTGCAGGCTCAACACAGGCTTGGGTGGGTAGAGGGGTTGGATTAGCATATACAACTTTACATTAAAAAAATAGAAGTTCACTGGAAAAAACAAATGTTACAGGGACTTTATAGTTAAGAAATGTAATTAAAAAACCTTAGAAATTCACTTAAAAAAACAAATGTTACAGGGACGTATTAGTTAGGTTCTGAATTTATGCACACAAACCCATTGAAATTCAGCAGTCATTGGTAGAGTTATTTCAAGTAACAATAACTCAGGGCCTAGGGTAACTATAACTCACGCCTTCGCCATGCACTGCTAATTACCCCAGATAATACAGCACTCATGACAACTTTTATAACGTCAATAAAAGAATTAATGAAACATTAGAAGTTAAGCTATTGAAGAAAAAACTGCATGGCTATATATATATATATATATATATATATATATATATATATATATATATATAGATATAGATATATATATAACCTAGTGGCAGTCGCCACTAGGTAGTTATAGTTAGGACCTAGTTTCTTTAGAATATTTTTTGTTTTGTTTTGCTAATAACTTTTGTTGCCATTTGATGAATCTTCACAAAATTTTCCCAAAAACAAGTGGTCTCTTCCTTCAGCTGCTGCCTGGAAAGATTCAGGATGATCCATCAAGCAGGTGCTGAGAAAAACAGGGGGTCCAAAAGGGCGTTTTTCCTATTCATTTTTCCATGGGGCTTTTAAACAGCGATAGTGCCCAAACCACTTGGATGGAACTATACTAAATTTGGGAGAAAGGTAGCTCTATGTCCTGAAAGAGCCCTCTTTGTTAGTTGTTGTAAATCTGTTTAGGAGTTTTAGAGACATTTAAGAAAATCCAAATTCATATATATAGGGATGCAAAGGCTTCACAAACCCTCCCAATCTTGTGCTGGGATCTGATTGGCTGTCAACACTTCAACAAGGAAGTGTTGGCAGCCAGAAAATAGTGTAAAAAAAACAAAATGGGCCAGGGTAGAGTTAGCCTGACCTCTTACCTCTGGGGTCCCAGAAGGACATCCCCCCCAGAGCTAAAAAGAAGTTAAATTTTCACTACAATTCGCAGCGAATCTACAGAAAATTAAAAGAAAAAGAAAACAAGCATGGGCTTCCGCGTTTGGTAATTCTGAAGCCCGTGGGTGGGCCAAGTCCTGGTGGCATTCCCATTGTAATGCAGAGGGTTCTGCTGAACCCCTGCTGCCCTGTGGACCACCAGCTTCCTAGGACTTTATTCTAATTAGAGATGGGGGCCAAGTAAAACAAGTCACTTAGGGCCAGATGTAGCAAAGGATTTGCGCGTCGCAAACGGCGAAAATCGCCGTTTGCGAGGCGCAAATGCCTCTTTGCTATGCAGAAATGCATATTGCGAGTCGGGACCGACTCGCAATATTCATTTCAGAATCGCAAATAGGAAGGGGTGTTCCCTTCCTATTTGCGATTCGGAGTGGAATGCAATACCATTTGCGACCGCATATGCGGTCGCAAAGGGTATCGCAGTTACCAGACACAAAACATTTTTTTCAGGGCAGGTAGTGGTCCAAGGGACCACTGCCTGCCCTGAAAAAATACCGAAACTAAAGGTTTCGTTTTTTTTTAAAGTGCAGCTTGTTTTCCTTTAAGGAAAACGGGCTACACTTGAAAAAAAAGAAAACTGCTTTATTGAAAGCAGTCACGAACATGGAGGTCTGCTGACGACAGCAGGCCTCCATGTTTGCGAGTGCCTAGACTCGCTATGGGGCCGCAATTAGCGACCCACCTCATGAATATTAATGAGGTGGGTCATTGCGACCCCACAGCGAGTTGCAGACGGTGTCTGAGACACCGTTCTGCATACCAATTTGCGGGTTGAAAATTGCGAGTCGGAAGGACTCGCAATTTGCAACTCGCAAATTAGATTTTTCCTACATCTGGCCCTTAGACTTTCTCTTATCATATCCCTCTGCTGTCCAACCACATTACACAATGTTATCACATTCACCAAATTGTTATTATACCTTTGTTTGATTTTCTTTCCTTTAATGTTCACTTCTTCAGCCAACTCTTCCTTAACCTTAACCACAACCTTAATTCTTCCTCTCACTATCAATGAAAGAGAACCTACTAACAATGGAATTTCCCCTAAAGCAAAAAGAAAAGTGCCTTTCCAGTCAGTGAATGAGAAGTGGTTCTATAACTCCATGTCATTGCCTTGATTTCCTTTTTTCAATCCAAACCATCCAGAACCACACTGGAAAAATAATTCAATAGACTATGGGATTGTCCTGCCAATCTGATGATAAAGTGCAGCTCAAGCTGTTCAGTGCCTTGCTGGTTCAAGAATATTTCAACTTCCTCTGAAATAAATTGGAGCCTCTTTCCATATCTACTTCTTCTACCAACCCTTCCTTATGAACACACTCACAAAAATTGATCACATTTTCAGATCTGATTTATTTCAAAAAGCCTATCTCTGACCACTTTGAACAATAATCCAGCCTTACTATGGGATATTTCTCAACTTACAAAGGACAGTAAATGGCCATCCCAAATGTCTTCCTTGCACACTTGAGGAATCTTATGGGCATAGAATTTGTTGCTTTGTCACATGAGTGTCACACCCAGCACAACTAAAGCACTGTCTCACAAATCTCTCTATGTCTCTGTCCATGCCTGGCCACCAAAATTCCAATGCACTTCTCCCCCTCTTCATAGAAACAATACCACTGTGTCCTTCAGTAGCAACTCCATCAAAATAATTTAAAGTGACTCTGGTGCCATGAATCTATCTGTTACTCCAGCACTGTTTTCAGAAAACTCAGTCCAAATAAGATTATATTCACAACTTGCATTGATGTTGTCATCTGACTTGGACCAACCGCTCTAAAGCTATTACTTTCACCAAAACCTTGTGCTCACTTGCTTCTGTCTTCCACTCTTTCTCAGATACTGCTTCTAAACATGACATATTAACATTTGCCACCACCCACTATTCCTCCTTCATGTCATCACTAACACCAAGGAGCAGCGTAGACAATCTGCATTCACATTGGGGGTTCTAGTGTCAATTTAATCACAATTTAATACTCCTGTCTTTCATGCAACCACATGGCAATGCATGTGGGTGGCCTGCTCACATCATTTGTGGAGGGAAGATCAATTAAGAGCTTGTAGTCAGTTCTTAGGATGAGTATCATTTCACACTTATACATCTATAAGTGTTGTACGCCTAACCAACATGCTGGAGATGACATCTATAGATAATAGCTCACCTTTGGCCCCTTAAATGCTCTCAAAGTGAATGCTACCAAACACTCTGGGCCTGCTGTTGACTGCATTAATACTACACATAGCCAATAGCCGCCATAACCAGTGACTATTGGGACCTATCTTGGGATTGCACAGTTTCAACTCCACTCACAATGCTCTCCTTAATATCAATAAATGGCTTTTTATCAGGGCTCTCATTGGTGGTGTCCTTTCAGAAACGTGATCCACAATTTTTTTGTAATACTCTCCTGCACCTAAAAAAAATCTAAGCTGATCCTTGTCTTGTACATTTGGAGGTTTCTCAGTTGCATCAAGCAATTTCATCTTAGGTCGAATTCCATCTGCCAGCAATGTGTGTCCTAGATATTCACGTTCATGCATTTGTTCATACCAGTGATGGCATATGTACAACAAAATATGTTCAACATCATACCCCCATGCTTAAAAGGTCATTGCATAGGTTAGCTTTTGTAATAAGCATTATGTCACACCTTGAAAAACAGCAGATGTTGATGGCAAACTGTATGGACTTTGTAATAATCAGTACACACCATCCGGTGTTATGAATTATGTTGAAGGCCTCAATTTAGGATCTTACATGACTTGATGATCTGTATTAGATAGGTATAAAGATGAAAAACACTTTGGTATCCATTACTTTTGCTAACATTTTCTAAGTATTAGGATGTGGATGGAAGTCCACCCAAATACATTTGTCTATGGTCTCTCAGGTCCACAAACATTCTGATCCGTACATCGTGATCTGTGGCAATATAGTAGTCTTCAATTATTTGGATCACTCAATTTGCTTAATTATCTTATACTCAACCTCCCAAACTCCTCTCTGAGAGACTTACCTACGGCTAGCAAAATATTCTTCACTTTGTGCACTTCAGGTAACACCCCAGCATTCAACACTATTTAGTGGGCAAGTTCTTTTTAGACACACCATTTTCTTTCTAAAAACCTTTTGGGGACTCCTGAACCAATTTCTCCATCTCAGATCTAATGGTTATAAACAACTACTCTTGGTGATATGTATTGAGACGTATCCCATGTTTATGCTGTTCCTTTCATCCACAAAGTGGCAAAAAATGCAAGTTATCTAACAAATAATAAGTCAACAACTTTAACTTTGCTGGGAGCCAGGTGCCCATTGTAGCACCTGACTCTCTAAGGATAATGAAACAGAGTGGTTCAAGGCCTGCTCATGGGAGGTGGTGTGGGCTAGTATCTCCACCTCCTTTGTATGCGACAACAACAAAACTCAATAAATCATTGTCCAGTCAATGGTTTTTCTGATAAAAAAAAAGAAAAGTAATTTATTATGCATACACTACTAAATACTATGCATTAATCGCAAATATGTACAATCAGGATATTTTAAATATATTTGAGGACACACTCAGAACAGTTCACACCCCCAGCCAACCCATAATCACAATCCACCAGACCTATAATAGATACAATATAGGGGTGTCACTGTCGTTATCAAAAAAGCTGACCTACGGTTTTGTCAAGGTTTTCCACATTAGTAAAACGATGAAACATGCTTAAATCCACCGTTACAACACTATTGAAATAAATGGGAAAACGCCAACATTCAATAATGTTCATTGCAGTATAAACTCTTGCATTGTCAATGATCAACATTACCAATAAAACATAATATTAAATAACATGTATACCCAAGCCATATTCCTGCCTTCACTCTACTGCCACTGCAGGTTTCTGACCAGCCAACAGAGACTGTCTAATTCAGAGACCTTGTACAAAAGTACAAACACAAGGAAAGCTTTAAAGCGTCAATATTTCTTTGGTAGTGCTGCTGCACTCCTACAGCCCCCAAAAGGTGTGTGAAAACATTGGTGGGACCACTGCTCACTCTCCAGTACCATGAAGACAGACATGGCCTATATAGACATTATGTTTTAACTTGCTGAGTTGTTGAGGCCACTGGCCTGAATATTTTATTAGAGGCTTTCAATTTTCCCAAAGTGGAATGAGACTACACTTTTTTGTTAAAACAATGAGCCTTCTTGCCTCCTTTTCCTTTTTAACTACCCGTTGCTGTGCCCACTCAGACACACAGGTGCTGCCTTTCACTGGAGCATCTAGGGAGCCCACTCCCACGTTGCTTAGCTTGTTCCCTGCCTGGCATACGTTGTTTCTGATGCCAACGTGGGAACCCACACCACTCCAGACAAGGCCACAGGTAGGCATGAAAAGCATCCCCATTGCATTTTGGTCCCCAGGGATAGGGTCCACAAAGACAATCCTGAGTGTGTCGGGTCCCAGAGAATGGGGTCCCCATGCAGAATGTGACTCTGGGGAGTGGGACTCATGCGCGCCCCTTCCCATTTAGAATGAAATGAATACGGTGGCCCACCCGAGAGAATTTGTAAAAAATCCTAGCAGAGAGCTATACACTTGGTTTCCCACCCAGCCTCCACCTCCCCCAAGGGACTATTTTCTCAGGCTTTGTAGATGGAGGGTTACCCATGTACGCCTCCTCCCCATTTACAATGAAATAAATGGTACTGTCTTGAAATATTAAAGATGGTCACCATTGTGAGATGGGTTCTAAGTTGCTCTAGCACACTAGGTTAAAATAACAAAGTTATTCTCTGTAGTCACAAGTGGCACACCAGGGGTCTCTACTTCATAAACCTTCCCTGTTTTTCTTGGTTCTCTTTCTATTTTTCCTGGGTCAGATTGGTGAGAATTTATATGGAAAATCCTGTGGCAAAAGAAAGTAACCATGCTTTTGCTCCTTTTGGTTTTAGGTCATGATTGTCAGAAGAGTAAATGAGTTACACCGAGTTGTATCTCCCATAGTTGCCAAGCTGTTCTATCCTAGGCAACATATTTAGCATGCAAGTCCCAATCTACAGCAAAGCAGCACACCTGTGTTTGAAACAGCACTGTTTGCATTGTATAGACTGAGAATCCAAGACGTAGGAAGGAGTAGCACTTCAGTAACTCGAGCATACCAGTAAAACGTTAACCTAACTAGTCAGCCGAGAGCAGGGTCAGCTTTCTGCTAGTCTGAAGTGTGCAATTCCCAAGGAGCTCCTCGGGAATTGAAAGGTTCCTAAAAGCGTGACTTCCTCAAATTTCTATTCACCTATGCCTACAAAGTTTTTAAATGCCATACAAAGTTCTCCTTGTTCATAGAATAAGGTGATCAGAAAGTTTGCCGTGGCAGATCCTGGCATTCGGAATCAAAATGGCTGCAATTTTGAAATCCATTGATTTGCAGCATTCCTTGCAACTTTCAAACACCAAACTAAGGGGCATATTTACAAAAAACTGGCCCATCCGCTGCTGATGTGGCAGTTTTCTTGTGTCGCCCCTGCACCACCTAACGACACCATGGGTGCGCCGTATTTACAATACAGTGCACCATGACGTTCGTTAGGACAGAAGCTTCAAAATGTTGACGCTATTGTGGCGCTTTGCTGCACTAGCGTCAAACATTTTTATGCTAGTGCAGCAAAGTGCCAGGAGGCCCATAGCTTTCTATGGATGCATCATTTTAATGCCTGCTTTGAGCAGGTGTTAAAAATGAATGCCAAAAATGGCGCTGTGAAATCTTGTAGATTTCACTGTGCCATTTTTGTGGGCCTCCTAGTGCCGGAAAGCTCCCCTTGCATACATTATGCCTGGCGCAGTCATAACGTGGCTCAAGGGGGTGCAAAGTGGCACAATGCAAGCATTGCATCACTTTTCAAATATAGCGTGGCAAAAAAGCCTTCCTAATGCCACATTAGCGTAAAAACAAATGACACTAATGTGATGCGGGAAGGCGTTAGGGGCATGTGAATATGCCCATAAGGGAAATGTTTGCTTTGTGAAACATGGTTGGAGTGTAGTGGCGTACTGGAGGAAAGGTACAACATTTATTGTGCAAACTTCAGAACAGTAATAAACTTCAAAGCAAAGTGGGCCATTCGTACTAGTCATAACTGGTCAACCCTTAAAGACCGTTCAGAAGCAATATCAGACTACATTTTAGAAATAGTTCATTTTGTAAGACATTGGGCCTGTCATGTTGCCCAAGCTGGATTTATCTTAAATAAAGGATAATAATGGATCTCCTCAAGCCCAATTTTTTAAAAGTGTTGTGTAAAATGGTGAAGAATATCTTTGACATTTTATCTGAATTGAAGGAATGTAACTTACATGATGACGTGAGAGTTGTCACAAGGAAGATTTTGTGAGCTGGGAAATTGTGTCTTTAACATGCATTTGACATGTAACACTGGACAAATTAAATATCGATAGAAGCATATGTGATATGTGATAGGCTCTCTTATCTCTCTCTGCGCTTAATGCTCACATACCTGTCTGACTTGTATTCATTGCTTGATCAGACAAATAAAAGCCCAAGCAGAAGCAGGGACAGAGTAACGTACAGCAAGCTGATGTGAGTCTCTCTGCTGGAAAGGGCCACGTGTTAGCATGTAGCCTTTCAGAGTGGAGGCAAACAGGAACAGCAGCACAAGCCAGCGTTCTGCAGTGTTAGATTTTACAACATTGCTCAATCTGTTTGTTCCCAAAGTGACAGGTCTTTTCAGTCCTGGGTTGAGCATCATAGAACACGCCCTCTTCAAATCTTTGTGCCTTATTTTGACATGCACATGCAAGGTTAGGTACACACCCATATCTGCATTGTTATGGTGAAAGTCTAAATGTGAGGAGGTGCAGTTCTAAATTGGGGTGATATACGTACTTTGCGAGTGAGTTGATAAGTCTTTCAGCGGCGGCTCCTCCGCTAAGGCGGGGGAGCGTCACCCCACTGCTCTACGCAGTGAAGGAAAGGGAAAAATAAAATAATAATACAATGCTATTATCATTTTATTTTTCCTCGTGAGCTGGGTTAGAGAGGGGGGCTGTACTAGAGGAGGGGGGGGGCTGGAGGAGTGGTTAGTGCACATAAGCGTGCATGACACTTTGGCCAGCCGTGTTGGGCCAGTCAAACAGTCATGCGCACTTTGCATTTCTCCACCCAGCTGTATTGAACAGATGGGTAGAGAAAGTGCACAGGGCCCTACACCTTGTCTGAGTGCCGAAGCAGGCCGCTCAGACCAATCACGACGCTGCTGTCATGCTTGTGACAGCAACGTTGTGATTGGAGGGGAGTCTGGAAGCCTGTGTGCTTCCAGAAGTTGGTGAAGAGATGAGGAGGAAGGAGAGACGGAACCCAACATAAAAGGTAAGTTTAAAAAAAAAAATGTATTTTTTTTAATGCCCCCGTCCCGTTCCACTGTTGACAAGTAGCTGCCACTGAGGTCTTTTAGAGGTTGCTAGAGCAGGAGGCGGAAGGAGGACAGTGGAAGGCTAGGTCAGGAGCTGTACACATTACCCTCCTGGGGGTAGCCATGAGTAGGGCACCTGTCACAGCTGTCTGAAACTACAGCTCAGATGATGCCTGCACAGATTGGAAGACTTGAAGCCTATAATTGAGCAGTAATACTTTTTACTGAAAACAGAACTCTTCCAACATGAGACAGTCCATCTGCAGTCCTGAGAATCCATTTATTACAAACACAATACAGCACAAGAACACACTATAAACCAGTGTGCATTTCATCTGCATTGTGCCATTTCATGCAGTATCTGCAGATATTGTGTTCTACCTTGAGAGACTGGGATAAAAATATACATTATTTTCATGATTGTCCTGTCAAGGGCAGCAACAAAGTCTATTAGAGATGTTCGCAGGGGTTTTGCACAACTAAGGTGGGTGCCGGACATGGAGGCAAATTCATAGCGCCTTGAGACCCTCAAGGGTGAGTAGTTGCTCTATACAAAAACTGATTGATTAATTGATAACAGGACTGTAAAAATTCAGGACAATGGGTCAAAACTTAGGACAGTAATTCAAGACAAAAGGTCAGTTTTTCAAACACATCAGAGGAGTGGCCATATCCCACTACTTTATCAATGCAATTGTTAACTATTCCTACATTGCACCATTTATTCACTGTGCTCTGTTTGAGAGTGCATCTAGGTATAGTACATTCAGATAGCACACCATGTTCTTATTTTTGTTCAATGGTAAATTGATGCTCCTGAGCATGGGTGTCAAGGGCATCATCCCTACCCAAACACCCAACCTATCCACTCTTTCTTGGAGAGAAAGCAACAGCAACATCCTGATTATGTTTCTAAACATTTTAAACCCATGGCACCAGTTTGGGAAACATTAAGGTAAGTGACTTTTTCACCTTCTACTAGTTTGGATAAGTTGAACCAAAACCTCTGGATCAACTCACCCTTCACTTGACGTCAAACCTAAAAAACGTAATGAGGCAGAGCAGATGGTGTGGGTGACAGTTTCACACATAATGTCAGGATGTGAGATACCCACAACTTGTCAATAGATTCACGGCACAATGAAGGCCTAACTACTGCATTAGAGTGTGCATCAGGCACTTTACATTTATCTGAGGACTGGGAGCCCGACCACCAGAATTAAAGAGCATGATGAAGTTGAGATCAGATGGGAGATCCGTAGCAACTGATTCGAAAGGTCACTGAAAAGAATTTAACAAATAAGGAAGAGAAGAACAAGGTGGGGCAATTCCTGAAATCAGACAAGATGAGCCCTCCATGAGTATCGGAAAATATTTAGTACCTGGAGAGTAGTTCTAGCAGAGAGACCAGAAACAGAAGAGACACTGTCAAGCAGCACCCACTCCCCCTGGAAAACTCTGCTGGTACATATGTCCATTCATAGTGCTTGCGGTAGACAGGCATAGGCCGGACCTCTTGAAAGGTAGGGCCCTGGGCAACTGCCCACTCAGACCATGTCTTAAAATGGCTCTGCAATCAAGCCAAGGCCATACTAGGGATGAAACTTACACAACAAGCAAAATAAAAGAACATTACAAAGACTTTAACATTTAGAAAGTGTTTCTTTAAAATATGGAAGTGCTTCAATTTAGTACATTAGATCCGAACTTTGCATTGACATTTATTTGAAGTGAAAGATTCTCAACATGAATTTTAAAACATGTATTATCCCACCCACCTGACAAAGCCATGAGTAAACAAAGTGAACCAATTGTCTGGTGTCCCTTAAATCATGGTCAATATTATTTTTATGGATAACTGTACATTATAGGCCATTACATCAAATATAAATAAGGTCTTTGTATATGATCCATCTTGAATTGAATTACTATCAAGTAAAGTAGACGCATAAAGTGTCTTGATTTTACTTAGATCACACAATGTAGACATGCAGGAAAGCCACAATTTGAATCCAGTTTTCCTGGTCAAACATGCAATTAAGATACTGAATAGATTAATGTATTTTTCTCAATCCCCTTTAAAGCCATAAGACAGTGTTTTGTACAATTCTATCGGGTGAATAGGACACTGTGTTAAGTAAATACAGATTACAGGTTAATTCGACACAATATCTAAAATAAAGGTACATAGTGATGGTGAAGGACTTCAGGACACCATATGCTAATATCACTGGTGTCTCAGACTTTAAATAGCTATTCAATGCAGTGGTCAAAATGCATTAAAAAAATGTATGGACACTGATCCTGAGTATAACAGGGAAGGGACCAGTGAGCTTGGGTGTGGAATCAAATGTGTGGCTAAAAAGAACTAAATATTCTACAATTATTTTGTTGACCTTTAACCATTGGGTAACTGCATATAAAATAACACACACATTAACTGAAAAATAAATGCAAGTTAAATTAATCTGTGGGAAATGCACTATTTTAAGATACAAAACCTCTGCTGGTTATTGTGATCACTGCAGATGTATGTGTGTGCAACCAGCGGTACATAGCATTGAATCCAGCACTTCTCAAGAAGAATAAATCTACATCATCAGGAAGCTGAAAGTGACTCCATCAATTAATGCCTATAGGATATCCAATCACTCTTTACATTTGCAGATTAACTAAATGTGCACATTTTATTTCATTCTGGAAGCAGGCACTGTGGCACAAAATCCTGTTTCTAGTTTAGCTCTCCGCCCCTCCATTGGAATCACAATACAGGATGCTTGTTCCCTTCTACTTCAGCTGAGCTATTGCAACTGTCAGATTTAACATTTTATTTTTAGCACAAAGGCTAAAATTATGAACAAATCCCATTCCTGAAACCCTCCATCATGGACAACAGACAATGGAATTAACTTATGGAAAGTCCATTTAAATTATGGACGGTTGGCCACCCTGTGTAAAACCTACTATCCTGATATGAGCCAATGTGTAGGGTGACCCCAACATAGATCGCAGAGAAAGGCTGCAGCAGTGATGAGATATGGGGGATAAGGTAAAGGGCAGAAACAACAAGAGAGTCTGGGGAAAGTGGTGCAGAATTCCCTTGTAATGAGTATGAATGAGGTGACTGGATGAAGCTACAATAGAGAGCAAGCTTATAAACAGCAACACAATGTCAACAGGAGAAAGAGAAAGGACATATGCTCCCATTGGGTGCCAAAAGTCAAACAACACATAATACGCAAAAGGTTAACTACTTTCCTGATGTCAGTAGTGGAAGGATACAACTCATCTAATCCAAACACTGTGAGACCAAAAAAACCTCCTAGGCAAGACAAATACAAGAATAAGAGGGAAAGCCACTGAAGCAAGAGAAGAGTTCTGAGATCAGAATCAAAGTACATGTAAATGGTCTGCGTACAGAGAGCTAAAGCTGTATGTAGTCAAATACTAAAAAAGTACACATTAAAACCTTACTTTGAACTGCTACCTGACACTCGGCTTGCAGGGAATTTTAATAACAAGAGAGCAATTCCTTACATGATACAGTTGGCATGATATGCTTGTATTTTGTTCTCATACTTTAACTCCACGCTCAGACTTTCCTTTCAGCAAGGTTGATTTTACTGTCAGCATACTAGGCAATAGTAGGCATTGCAAAATTTACATATTTAATTCACTGTAATTACAGAGGAAAGACGATGTACATGAACAAAAACATGCATTTCTTAAAAATGTTCAAGTAATGGCTAAAGATTTAGACAATGGCAATAATTTAAGAATGTTTTAAAAGAAAAACATTTTAACTAAAGGAAGTTTAAATAAAGGCAAGCTGTGGGACTTTATGCAGGACTTTGGGCCTCAACAGAAGTCTGGCGGTAACTTGACTGCCAGACTCGCTGATGGAGGTCAGATCGCTTCCAATGTGGCGGTCCAAGCGCCATACTTTGACCATGGCAGTCGTGCCGCAGGGGGACTGCCAGCACCGCCGGGATCAGGGATCCCAGTGGTCTAGCATTGTGGCAGTCCTAATCCGCCTGGGCCATGCTACAAGCAGCGCTGCCCTGGGGATTACCACCTCATTCTCTGTAGCACCAACATGAAAAGGCTGTCAGAGAACAGGTGCAGGGGTACCCTGAGAGGCCCTTGCACTGCCCATGCACTTGGCTTGGGCTGTGCAGGGGTCCCCCAGTCAGCACCCTGCATTCTACAGCATTGCTGCTGGCTCGATTACGATTACGATTACGAGCCAAAGACAATGCTGTAGGCTGTTTCCCACTAGGCCAACTGAGGTTTGCGCCTGCTGACCTAGCAGGAAATTCTTAATGGGCCCAGCGGGGAGGAAGCCACTACGGCGGCAGCCTCCCCGTCAGAAGTTCGGTGGAAGGGCTAAACCATCCACCAAATTCGTAATAAGGCCCTTTTTGTCTCATGATGTTATAGGTTTATGGCAAAGCCCACAAGGCAAGTACAGGATGTCGTTTTTCAGCAGAAAAAAGGTAAATAGGCAACTGTTGGTATCACATCGACAACAACAAACAATAGATCATTTTTCTTATTACAGAACTATTTTCGTAAAAACATATTGTTAATTCTAATAATGTCTGCAAAGCCCCATCCTACGAGATTGTGGTATTGTACAAGACCTCTGATTTTATTGCCAATTAAATTCCATGTACATGCAGTTACAAAATTGCCTGGATAAAATGACCACTATCTGAGTCGCGTGATCGCGCAAACAAGATGGCCACCTCCCGATAATCTTGGGAGATTGCCCTCATTATCGATGATTTTTTTCTCCATGTAAAAGGCATTTCTTACCTTGATTCGATGCATCTGTGCTGTTGGAGGACCAGACCTTCGCGGGGAGGTGATTTTTTAGGCTTTTCCAGAAGAGTGAGAGGGTTTCTTTGGTGGAGCCTTTCCTCTGAGCTCTCCAATGAGGTGAAGCTGGAAGTTCCTGTCAGGAGGGTAGATGCGACTGGAGGAAAGGGCGAGGCTGAGGCCTAACCACTTCCACAGCTGGTTCTAGATGCTGCACAACTTGCTTTATAGGTGATATTTTCATTAGTTTTATTCTCTCTATTTGGAGTGAAGTTGATACCTTTCATATTAATTACTACTACTATATCAAGATGGAAGGAAAAAATGTGCATACGTTGAATAGCAAACGTAAATAAACAACTTCTCTGCCACCAGTAAAGTAAATAGTAGATTCCACTGAACCATCTCTAACTACTACATTAGAAGAACTACAAGCAGTGCATCCGAATACAGATAATATTGTGTCAGAAATTAAAAAATGATGCAAGGACATGTTGAGCCTCTCAATTAAAGTGACAGTATAGCACCTCGTACTGCAAGCATTTAACCTATGAATAGACTGTTAATTGATTTAGAAAACAGTAATAGACAATATAAGCTGCACATATTTAATTTGCCAGAAGATGTTGAAAAGACTGGAAGAAATACTTGGAAGCCTTGTTACCTGGATTATTAAACTTAAAATTCCCAGAAAATTTGAAATTAACAAAGCACATAGAATTCCTTCTCATTGTAATCCAAGCAATATGAAACTACATCATGATTTTGCCAAGCAAATTGTTAAAATAGGAAAGAATTTGCCAATCTGCGGCCACGACTACGAAGCTGTGGTTTTAATTATGGCCTTTTTGATCCATCTATTATGAGAATTTGGGAAGATAGTATCTCAAAAGGTTTTCAATGTCCTGAAGATCTATGTGCCTTTTTAAATCATCACTCTCAGCTTTCTATGAAAACCAATGATGCCTCTTTTTAGGGCCAATGTCTGATTTTTATTTTCATTATAATAAGCCTTTTTGTTTTCCTCTATATATGAGGGCATTTATTTCACAGGTCATTCATGCATATGCGTGTGCACAATTCTGAAATACTTTTTATGTTTTTATGTTGTCCTTTTTTCTGTTTTTAGAGCTATTTTTTAATCCTCTAGAGTATAAATTATCTTTCTTTTCACTCTATTCTTTTTACTTTCCTTTATAATGATAGTGTTAGCAAAATACAAATTGTTTCTTTTAATGTTAAAGGCTTACGACACCCTGTTAAAAGAAGTAAAGTATTAGATTATTTAGCAAGGCATAAATCAGTCATTTGTTTAATCCAAGAAAATCACATTGATGATACAGTTCATATATGAATAAAAATGGGTTGGCAATATTATTTCTTCCCCTGAAGTTATCAAGAAAAATAGTGTTGCAATCCTGTTTGTGAAAAAGTTAAATATTCACATATTTTACAAATGTATTGATACAGATGCTTGATATATTGTACTGAAAATAAAAATTTATACTTTAATTTTTCATTTAATTAATGTTTATGGTCCGACAAAAGATGATTCTAAGTTTTAGTCGCTATCTACATCAGAAGTGATTAAATTAGGTAACGTACCACTAATCATTAGTGGTGACTTAAATTTGATAACGGACCCCTTATTAGATAGATGTTCTCATTCTATTTGGCGTTTACATCACCCAAATTAGAAACATTTTCTTTTTTCTCCAATCCTCATAATTCACATTCTCAGATAGATTATTTGTTAATTTCCGTCATCTAGTCCAGTCATTTTTTGATCCTAAAATTCACAATATAGACATTTCAGACCATGAACTTATTTCTGGAGTTTCACAACTTAAAACTAATTAAAAATCTCATTCACAATAGCGTATGAATACAAGTGTTGCTCTTAATGATAAAAAAATCATCAAAACTTTTGTAAGCAATACAAGACTGTTTTTTTTTTAATCCAGAAGTTCCCACTTCAGTTGTGAATCATTGGGATGCATTTAACTCATATATTAGAGGGGCTACAATTTTGATTATGGCACATGATAATAAAACGTTTAAGGCTAAACTTAAAGAATTAGATAAACAAATACAAAAATATGAACATTTCCTTATCACATCTCATGATAACAAATACCAAATACTATTACAAAAACTTGGGTATGAATTAAATTCCATGCTAATCAAAAGAGCAGGCATACAAATTTCAAATAATAAGGCAACATTTTATTTCAAAGCTAATAGTTCTGGCATTACTAAAAAAAGTATAACGCCTCAGCCTCATTTGGTTTTTTTAAAGTGTAAATTGGGCTTTGCAATACAAAAGGAACAAGGACTACATTTCCCATGATTCATCCTACATCAGGACGTAATTATGCCACTGTGCACGCCTCATGGGACACAATCAGATGCTAATGGAGAGACAGAAATACCGGGACTCGCTCACACTGGTATGGTGTGCAAGTTGGAGAGCGGGTTTTCTAAAAAGGTAAAAGAGCAGCATGTTACCCTTGAAGAAGGAAGTGTGAGACTACCTGTGTTTTGGGCATTGTGACACCTGAACCAAGTAATTGCTCTCCTAATGTTTGTTTTCTTCTCCTCTTACTTTTACCTTGTAACATAAGGTCTCAGGTGTATTCTTTTGCCCACTGCCTTCTGTGGATGATGCAAAACCTTTTCTAGTGTGTGTCAACACCAGGACAGTGCGCACTCTACAGGCAACATAATGCAAAATGACAAACCTTATGCAATGTAATAATTCATGCATTGTGTGCTGATATTGCATATTAACTTTTTGCATTACAGGTATTTATCTTGAAATGTCATTAATGCTGTTTGCAATGTATTGTTCATTTTCAAGCCTTTCCTGCAGCCTGGTTGGGTGTGGCATGTGGGTGGGGCTTGGGTCTATTTAAGGAACCCATCCCAGCTCCACATGCTCACTATTCAGAGGTCCCGGTGCAGAGCAGCAGCATTTTTCAGGGCTCCTGTTCCGGAGGCCTACTTGGACATTTCCTGACCCTGTCCTCATTGTCTTGCTGATCTTCAAGCAGGGCGGTAAGGTGGAGTTCGGGATAGACCTTGACTCCGTTTTCTAGAAACATTTGAGTTTTTGGCTTTGTGATTTACCTCGTCTGCGATTTACTCTTGGCACCTAACCCTTGCAGTTCGGATCGGCAGAGTGCGCGATCATTTCAAGGCATTTCAATCTTGATGGTTGAATCAGCAACAGTGTGCGCGATTCATTCTTGGCAATTAACCCTTGCAGTTCGGATCGGCAGAGTGCGCGATCATTTCAAGGCATTTGAATCTTGATGGTTGAATTGGCAACAGTGTGCGCAATTCATTCTTGGCAATTAACCCTTGCAGTTTGGATCAGCAGAGTGCGCAATCATTTCAAGGCATTTGAATTTTGATGGTTGGATCGGCAACAGTGTGCGCGATTCATTCTTGGCAATTATCCCTTGCAGTTCGGATTGGCAGAGTGCGCAATCATTTCAAGGCATTTGAATCTTGATGGTTGAATCGGTAACAGTGTGCACGATTCATTCTTGGCAATTAACCCTTGCAGTTCGGATCAGCAGAGTGCGCAATCATTTCAAGGCATTTGAATCTTGATGGTTGAATTAGCAACAGTGTGCGCGATTCATTCTTGGCAATTAACCCTTGCAGTTCGGATTGGCAGAGTGCACGATCATTTCAAGGCATTTGAATCTTGATGGTTGAATCGGCAACAGTGTGCGCGATTCATTCTTGGCAATTATCCCTTGCAGTTCGGATCGGCAGAGTGCGCAATCATTTCAAGGCATTTGAATCTTGATGGTTGAATCGGCAACAGTGTGTTCGATTCATTCTTGGCAATTAACCCTTGCAGTTCAGATCGGCAGAACACACAATCATTCCAGGTCCTTGAGTCTTGATGCGCAGTCAGGCAATAAGGTGCATAATAATATCTGGGCAATTGAATCTTGAAACTTAGATCAAACAGAGTGTGATCTTTCTAGACAAAACAAGTTTAGACAGTTTGCCTATTCCACAGTATAATTCATGAATCCTATAGCAGTTAATTATTTGGGAACTAATGTACTCATTGACTCTTGTTGTGATGTAATTGCTATTCTAAGGATTAACTTGAGAAAGTTCAATGTTCAGAGTATATGATTATAAAAAGGTCACATTATTGAAAAGTTCTTGATCTCTCATGTTATCAGAGCATAAAGATTTAAAACAAAGTTCATGAAGATTAATGTGAATGACCTTGCTATTGTGTTCTCAAATCTTGCTTCCACAGGTCTCCTTCCCCGCTGCTCCCAACCTAAACCCCATCCCCCGCTTGGCCATTCTTTAACTCTGTGCTATAACGGCTAGCTATAACGGCTAGTAGAGTTTGGAGCTGCCAAGAGGTGGACATATTGGGAACAGGCGCAAACCCAGAGGATCCGGTCTCACTGACAGTGTGCGTCTACAGGGACATGCTCCGTCCTCCTCCCATGTGGCACATAGCATTCCTAAGTAGTATGTGTTCCAAGGTCTGAGTGATATTACACAGACTTTGCAATGCAATGTATGGTATGCTGATGGAAACGTTAGTTATATAATGAGAACACACACAGAGTGTGGTATATGTGATACGAATAGAACTATATATGCATGAATTTAGCATATTTGTATGACTGCTTGTACAGCAGGCTTATTGGAGTATCAGACACAGTGTGAATCTAGAAAGTTGATCATCACTAGGGTGAAAGATCATGAATTAACTTGATTTATTGCTTCTCCAAAGATACCCTTTCGTTGACAAGATTTGGATATTATGGGCCATATTTATACTTTTTGACGCAAAACTGCGCTAACGCAGTTTTGCGTCAAAAAAATTAGCGCCGTCTAACGCCATTTTGAAGCGCCGTGCGGGTGTCAAATTTATACTTTGACGTACGGCGGCGCAACCAACAGGTGGGAGTCATAATTTCGTGACGCACACAGCGTCGTTCTGTCATAAAGGAAACCAACGTAAAGGTGACGCACATCACTGTGGGTCGATTTACGACAGCGCAATCCGGAAAGCGCTGTTTTTTTTCATGCTATTGCGTTAAATTTTTGCGCGAAAACTGCCCTTTTAGCAGAGGAGAGCCAAAATGGATCCCAGATGCCACAACAGACCCCAGGAGGATGAGAGCAGACCAGGAACCAGCCAGGAGGATCCATACAGGAACCAGGACATGTTTAGAAAAAAAAGAAAGTGTCGCTTCAGTGAAGAGGAGCAGGAAATCCTGGTGAAAGAGGTGACGGAACACCAGCACCAACTTTTCATCTCCTCTAAATTGCCACTCAGTAGGAGAGAGGCCATATGGAAACAAATAGTGGACAAGATCAACAGTGTGGCTGAAGAACGCCGCACAGTCACTGAGTGTAAGAAACGCTGGCATGACTGCAAACGTAGGACAAAAGAGAAAATGGCCAGGAACAGGAAGGCAGCAATGCAGACTGGAGGGGGGAGTCCAGCACAACAGGAGGCCCTGGACCACATGGAGGAGATGGTCGCAGCCGTCATCCCGGAGGAGATCGTCACAGGGATTCAAGGACAGGACAGCGCAGACTACCACGACACAACGCACATGCAGGGTAAGTCGCATGGGGAATTAAATTGCAATAATGGGGACTGTAAGCAGGGGGGGGGATACCTACTACACAATGCATGTAAGTCAGCACATATATGAAGTGGCATGGGTAAAGGGGCACGGCAGGGGGGCATGCCCAGCACAGACTGAAGCTGGGGCATGACAAAATACAGCAACAACAACAGTCCCATGGGGCCATCCTGTAATTACAACAATAGAGCCAAGGGAAAGCAGCGACAGGTGGGAAGGCCACTACCTCAAACTCACATCCAGGCACTTGTATTGCAAAATCTATCCTACATCAACTAGGTCCCTATCAGTAATGCAGTAGCCCAAACAACAACTGCAATGTAACTGCCACAACAGTTGACAATAACACCTCTGATCTCTGTGCAGCTATAGTACCAAATGGCAGGAACCTCCCCATGGAACATACATACCTAAATTAGGGGTGAGGATGACATCCGCAACTATTCATAGAAATAAGACAAAGGCACCAGTACACTCAAATGCCGAATGTCCATACCTGACACATACATAAGCCAAAGTAAACAGCAATAGGAGCCACACAGCACTAACGACACACACATGCTGCATACGTTAGGGTCCCTCACGTGCCTGGCTAACAAGGCTACATCACTAATGTCATACTGCTCAGACAACAACATTGAGGAGGGGACACAGGCAACTGGTCACAGAAACACACCTGCAAAGTCTGACAAACAAATAGGACATTCATACGATAAACAGGCCGATCCAATAAGACACACATGACCCTACATCATCTTCAAACATCAACAATGTTTACATCCATACCACATCCTAACATTGACATGCATAGGTAATGCCACGTAACATGTACAGTTCATGCAATGTGAATAAAAAGTGTATGGGGCAGGTCCTGAGAGGCAAGTGTGCTGGCAGGACAGTCACAACACCCACAGTCAGTCAAAGTGTATTGTGGCAAGTGTAACGTATACTTTGCGCATTAGCCTCAGGCTGGAGGCCTTTGTGCATCTTACCCTGAATGTACTTATACTCATTTGCTCACATCTAAGAGCCTCAGAGCACTTTGCACTAAATGATTCTCATTTCCCTTCCTATCAGTTAATTTAGCAAATAGCCAGTCCTAAGGTGTTGTCAATTAGTCAAATCACACTGTTTTGCCTACTTCTGCACTGGAGTTTGCCAGAACATATTCACTCTGTGCCCCAGTCAAGGATACAGTCTGGTACGTTGCTGATAGAAGTGGTAGGGGTTAAGGTTTGGCATTCCTGCGTAGGGAAACTTTGTCATCACGATGACATATGACTTATAAAATCACTTCCTTGTCCCAAGATATGCAAGAGGGAGTTTCCAAACAGAGAAACACAACTAGATGCTGCCTGCCCTGCTGCTGATGCACAACCAGATCACAGGCCATTCCTCTGATATGAGGGATGATGTCTCCCCAGTGATTCAGACAGGCAAGCTCCAAACTTAACATGCTGTGCTATACATAGAACAAGCAGAGGGAGAGTAGAAACTGTTAGGCACCATGATAGCTGTGTACTAATGTATTACTCTCCTGCGGACTATTTCAATTCTAACAGTGTGTATTGTTTGGGTTATTGTGGCTCACACCTAAATATCTACAAGTCAGTTGTACAATGAAACCTCATATTAAACAAATACTGTCTTTCTCATTTGTGTATGGGAACATACCGGAAAAGACATAATTGTGTAGGATCTGAGTGACCACGACTTCCCTGAGAAGTTCCAAATATGTCATGCGCTCGGATGTCTAAACATTCCTTTGATGTGGGAGACCAGAGGCACTGCTAGTTAGTCTGAGCAAAATGAAATATCAGGGTGACAGAGTTATTTACAAGTGGGTCAGACTTAGTCCCCCACACCATTAGCTATCCTGCTGCCTAGAAAGCCAGTAATCACATGTAGGATAATGAGAGCCCACCCAACAAAATGTCCCTCCATAACAATAGTTAAACACCGAGGGAGGAGTAGGACAAAAACATGCCTATTCCTAAATAATTACAAAGCAACACCTAGAGGCGATCAGGCAGACATGTCTGATAGCTCCATATCATACATGTGACACACAGGTGGGCCATAGGCCTACAACAATGCCCTATGACGGACAGCAGATACCAAGACAAACACAGAGCACAAAGTTAAGGCATCCAAAGGCTTGCATCTTAGTGCAAATTTTTCACAACACAGACACACTAATTGTACCCTGTTTCATTGCAGAGGAACACGGATCTCCTGCCGATATGCCTGTCCATGAGTTCCCTGACGACATGGATGACGAGCCCATAAACCTCCCACAAGAGACCATTCAAATGGTCCTTGAAAGCCTCCAAACCCCACCTTCAGTCACAAGGAGGAGCACAGAAGAAGCAGCCACCACAGGAGAACCACCCGCCACCCCAATTGTAAGACCTGCCTGCTCAAACACAGCTGAGGACTCTGACGACACTGGCACCAGCTTTGAAAGAACGTCGTTGGGGTCCAGCGGGAGCTGGCCAAGGAGGTGCGGGTGGGGATGCAAACTATGGCAGCCAGCCTTGAGGGGGTGCGTTCGTGCATGATGTCAACTGCTGATCAGGCAGCTGCAATGCAAGCCTGAACATTGATCTTGCAGGAACTTTTAAAAACACAGAAGGAAATCTGCACAGCTGTCATCCAGTTGACACAACAACTCCAACTGCAAGCCAGTCAACGTGTGCACGAATGCAACATAGAACCCCTCAGAGCCGACCTGGCTGCCTACCATCGTGATGTGGCTGCCATTCTGAAAAAACAGCAGGCCCTCCTTGCTGCAGTACTGCCCTTCATAACTCCACAGGGAGCAGCCCCCGGGATGTCTGCCTCCATGTCTTCTAACACTGAGGTGTGTGTTGCCCCTTCACAACCAACAACAACAAGGACACACCAGGCAACACACACATCAGAAGAAGAAGACATGGAACAGATAACATTCACACGCAAGAGTACCCGGAAGCCCTAGTCCCTGCACCATGGCCTACTCTGACCAAGGTCCTACGTTTTGTCAAATGCCAGTCTCACTACAACTACACTCAATGACTGTTTGGCAATCCACTGTATGACTTGTCCCCATTGCCAGTGAATGTCTCTCTCCTACTATTTGCCAATTCCTGTCCCTCTGCACTGTCTGTGACATCACCTCAGAATGTCAGGAGCATCATCCACACCCCTTCTGTAGGATCACCATGTAATTATGCACCAGAACTGACTCAGCAAACATGGTGAATGGACATTTTGCACTACACCACCTAAAAATAAATATCACTTGCACACCTATTGTGTCTCTGTGTTATTTCACACTTCAACTGTGCAGTACATAACTCCAAAGTGGCTGTGTGGCAACCATGTAGATTCTCTATACTACTGTCCTGATTTCATGTATACTGAAACATCTGTGCAGTGGCCAGGATTGCATCATAGCCTTACTATACTGAGGAAAATAACTGATGAAGGGACTAAGCACACACAATCATGCTGTGTTGGTCAGAATGATGCACCATCTATAGCTATTCTAGACAACTAATGGTGGCTGAGAAATGTAGGCACCATTCAATACTTAAATAAGAAATAATGCTGTAAAATGTAAGGAATCATTAACAAATTACACTGCATCAATCACCCTTACGGAGTATACTTCCATGAAAGAAAGTCATGCTGAATCAGTACACACATGATGTAGGTCAGCAATGACAGCAACAAGTCAAGAGTGTGAACAATTCCTCATCTACAAAGATCTCCCTGAACTTCACACTGCTGTCCGACCTATCTATTTACCCACAATAACAAGTCTGGAAGCACTCTTTGTGAAGTAGGATACATACCGAAACAAACCCTTGATGATCAATGCCCACTACCAATGGTGGGTCTCCCACGTGGTGGATACTTACCAAGTTAGCACACGGGTAGCTGGCATGTTAAACCTCAATATCCTGGGGATAGCGAGCATAGGACACAAATGTCATACTAAAACATTCTGCTACACTGATGTCAAGGCCATGATAATGTAGCACCTAACGCATCATGTAAAGGGTTAACTAAATTTTTATTTCAATGAAGTAATAAAAGAGGCAACTAAGGGAAAGGTAAACCTAAACTAATCTAACCTGACTACTAGTAACCCACAACTGTCCCTAACTAACCTAAGCTAAACTTACTCTACACATGTAACGAAACGATCTAAACATCAACCCCCCACCCTCCATTATGAGACAAGACACATGCAGAACAACACTTACTAACCTACACACATACTATACTATTCTAAACAAACATATATTTTTTTTGTAATTTTTTGAATATTTTCTTTTTTTTTTTTTTAAACAGGAATCCCAACATTGCCCCCCACCCACCCACCCACACAAAAATATAAGATAGAAAGAATAAGGACCCCCCACCCTCTTCCCTAACACTAACTAAGCTAATTACCTATACTTATCCTATAACTAATCCCCAAAACCCAACTAACAGTAGAAAATAGGAAAGAGGTGAGAGGGGAGGGGTAAAAGTTCAGGAGGGCAAAAGTACTACAGATTTGCCCTCCGTAGTGTGCCCCTGATGGAGCGGACCTTCTTTTTGACATAACTCATGTCCTCCCTCAGGTTGTCCACCTTTTTCACCAACTTGTCCAATTTTTGGGACAATGCTAGGAAGGCAGCTGGGTCGACAGGATGGTCTGTGCTGGTTTGCGTGCCGGCGGAGGTTGATGTTGTGGCAGGAGTTGTGTGTCCACGGGACAGTCCTGCTACCACCACACGGCTGGGTCCAGGTCTGGAGGAAGATGCTTGGTCCATTGCTGAAGACATTGCTGGGTCCACTTGGGCAGACCTGGTGGATGTGGTGTTGGTGGTTGTTGGTGGCACTGTAGGGGGAGCCTGTGGTGTGGCCCACCACGCCCCGGAGGCCCGATCTGAATGGTACTTGCGGCCCATCCTCCGATACCCACACTGCACCTGCAGGATGTGCCTGTATCTCATCGCAAGGCGCTCAAAATGGTTGCGATCTGCGGCACTCAGGTTTGCAGCTGTGAAGAGAAAAGGCAAATATTTAGCTTTGGATTTGCATTGGGTGGAATAGCACAATGGGTTATTTGTCCATTACTAGAAATGTTTTGGTTGCAGCAATTGTCACAACATAGTTCACGGAAAGGCTCAGAGGAAGTACATGTGAAACATGCATACATAAGGGCATATCACACCTAGCATATCCATGTCTCTACATGATGGATGACATCACCCTAAACTACTCATCCAAATCATACCTAAGGCATTTGACATCATGGCAGCACCTCTTCCGCATACTGACTTCACTACATATGTCATTCTATGTGATAACAATCACACTCCTCACTCAATGCCATTTGGAATTAGTTGTGTGCTAAGATTGAACCCATGGGCCATAAACAAATGTCAACACTAGGGGCCAGATGTAGGAATTTGGAAAATGCAACTAGCAATTTGCAATGCAGAACGGTGTCTCTGACACCGTCTGCGAGTCGCTATGGGGTCGCTAAGACCCACCTCATGAACATCAATGATGTGGGTTCCAAGTTGCGCCACCTTAGCGACTATGGGCACTCATGGGGATGGAGGCCTGCTGGGAACAGCAGACCTCCATGGACGTGACTGCTTTTAAATAAAGCAGGTTATTTTTCCCCAAGTGTAGGCCGTTTACCTGAAAGGAAAATGAGCTGCACTTAGTAAAAAATCACAACAACTTCAATCTTGGATAATTTCACGGTAATTAGTGGTCCCTTAGACCACTGGCTGTTTTGTACAGGATTATTTAGGTCCACTCACAAAGGTGAAGGGTTACAATGGGGACCCCTTCCAGTTAGCAAGTGGGTTACCATCCACTTCAAGTGGATGATAACTGCGACTCACTTTGCAACCACGTACTCGGTTGCAAATGGAATTGCCTACCACTGTGAGTTGCAAGTAGGTCTGGAAAACCCCTTTATATTTTGCATTTGGAAAAGCATTTTGCTAATATGTTCATGATCACCAAATACATTTCGGAATAGGAAACAGACGTTTGCAACTCACAAACAGAAATTTATGCCATTTGCAACGTGTAAACAGTTTGCTACATCTGGCCCTAGGTACTAACTCAAGTCACAAAAGGTGTCAAGTACGTGTAACATACTGGTTGCTACAGTCCTAGGTACCCTGTTTCACAGTAACATCCCAGTCTTTGTGGGTGGTGTGGGAAGAACAACCAACAATCCCATGTTCAATGCATACCCAGGAGTGTATAGAAAGTTCAACAAGTATGTGCCTTCACACACAACACCTATGAAGGGCTAGCAACACGTTGTAGTCAGCCAAACATTGTCACATCCCAGGTCCACACATGTCAAAATGATATGACTTAGGCCAACATGACATACTATCAGTGAGGCATGTTTTACAACACACACAGAGGAGGTAGAACACCCATGCTCATGAGTCGACAGAACACCTAGGCCATTGCACTCAAGTCACACACACTTCTAGTTCACATTGTGGAAGTACATGCCCCCGGAAGATCCGACCTACAGTGTACACAGTCCATCCTCAACTAGGAAGAAGCACTTGTCATCAAAGCCATGTGCCTAAGCTATCTGGGAGACTGTCAGTCTGATATGCAGACTCAGTTCATGGCAAGTCCCTGACCAAGTCTAACATTGACCAGTGTATTCCAAATGAGTCATCCCATTCCCCATTGCCGCCCAACTGGAATGACCTACAGCCCCTCAATCTGAGAGATGGCTAGGTATTGCTTTACAGAAACATAAGTCCTATTTGATATCACACTAAAACAACAATGCCAATGAACGGCCAGCGCATCAAATCATGAATTCTCTTGAACACACAGTAATCCATCATGCTTCATTACCAAGCAATGAAAATAGCACTCAGGCGACACTCACTGTAGGTATCGGGGTCATCAAAATGTGCCACCTCTCCCATGGTGTACGGGGCTGGTCCACCTGTAAAGCATGAAAGGAAGAATATACTCAGACTGGGTGAACTGACAAATAATTTCAGTTACAATGACACTGTGTGAATATGACATGGTAATGATAGACTTTCCCACATGCTCATACTGCATGGATGACTTTGTATTCAACATTATCATTGGATGAGTCTTCTGCTACAGTTACACACCCTACTACACACATGCAGTGGCCAGGACAGTCAGGTGTCGTCCAAGTTAACCCTCCATTAGTATGCCCCAACAATAATGTTATCCATACATCTCAGCATGTGCATCCCAGAGAGACATTCCAAAACTGGTTCCATGAGGACTGCATGACCACTCACAATCAAACAGGCTAGGTGGACATGTTCAACACACATCAACCACACACACATGTGACATATGTGTGGACAACATATCTAACTTCATGTGACGTGAAGGCAACACACATGTATAGCATCATCATGGGTTTCAAATTTTCTGTCTAGCTATGGCGTCTACATATGTAGGTATGTTGTTTCTACATGACTTACTCACTGGCCATTATGACCTGTAGAGTACAAATAGAGCCGTTAACGTGTTGCTTGTCTGACACAAATGCAACACTACATTACATACAGCTACAGGCATCTGGTATGTGTTGCAAAAATGAGCCATCGGACTGCTAGCATTGGTCTTCATACACATTCTGCAACAAATACACATTAGGGCACATATGTACACCTTTGTAGCGCATCATTTGCATAATTTTGTCACGCAGAGAGGGGGCAAAATAGCAAAATACAGATAGATGTTGCAATTTGGTGCTGTTATTGCGTGAAAATGTGTTGCAAAAATTGGGATATATGTGTCTAAACATGGGCCTAGGTTTCCCTAGCATTACACACAGTCAGCTACTTATTTAGCAGATTGGGTAACAATCATCACATGTTCCCACACAGATTTCTATTATTCCCATGTAATTGATTTGTACTCACCAACATGGCCACCAATCCTGAGTCCCAGGTGGTCCAGCAGGTCCTGTTCCCTGGTGATCAGATCTGCCCAGCGGTGCTTCAATTGATGGACATTGCGCATGCTCCCGTAGACCCGGACCAGGTGATGGCGCACCTTCTCCCACCGGATTTTCCTAGCCTCCGTGTGATACCCCTGTATCACACGGCCCCCAGCCTCCAGCATCAGTGGGAGGAAATGGCTAACTAGCCATATGAATCCCCCCAATTCATCTTCACCCATCCTGGACAGGCGAGGCCTACCTGACATATTGACTGCTAGAACAATAGACAAATGAAATAAGAAAGTAAAAGTGGGAAATGGGGAAAAGTAGAGGTGTGAAAGAAAAGGAAAAAGGAGAAAAATAGCCCAACTAACCCCCAAAACTATGCTACCCACAACAGACTCCCACAGACAATACAAACAATCACAGGAATAGACAAAACAAGACTAAACAGACTGAGACAATGTTATGCAACAAGAATAGAATCACAAAAAGACAAAATACAAGGGACACAGGACACAAAAGCAGTAAAACACAGGACAACACCTTTCACACAACCACACAGTCTAGATAAATCTGAGACTGCAAAGTGAAAGTGAAAGTTAACTCCCAGTACAGATTTTGTAAACAGGATATCCTATTACATCACTTCCTGCAGAAAATGGCCGCCGTTTTTATTTTCCCGTTATGCGTCATATTTTCACGCATACACAATTGTGCGTCATTTTTTTTTGACGCATTACATTGCACATGATGCTGAGTCAAAAAATATGATATGAATATTAATAATTTTTTAATGTACATGAGATGTCCAACATATTGTCCATGTAGCGTCAATTTTACCACGCATACATCATGGGCGTCATTTTTTTCCACGTACAGTAGTGCACATGATGCTGAGTCAAAAAATATGATATGAATATTAATAATTTATTAATGTACATGAGATGACCAACATATTATCCATGTTGCGTCAATTTTACCACGCATACATCATGGGCGTCATTTTTTTCCACGTACAGTGGTGCACATGATGCTGAGTCAAAAAATATGATATGAAAATTATTAATTTTTTAATGTACATGAGATGACCAACATATTGTCCATGTAGCGTCAATTTTACCACGCATACATCATGGGCGTCATATTTTTTCCACGTACAAGAGTGCACATGATGCTGAGTCAAAAAATATGATATGAATATTATTAATTATTTTATGTACATGAGATGACCAACATATTGTCCATGTAGCGTCAATTTTACCACGCATACATTATGGGCGTCATATTTTTTCCACGTACAAGAGTGCACATGATGCTGAGTCAAAAAAAATTATGATGTAAATTATACTTTGATGGCTAAATATGTGAAACTTTTGGATACATTTATATTTGACTCTGCATTCTGTGCACTCATGTACGTGAACAAATTATGACGCCCATGCTGTATGCGTAGAATTTGGAGGACATTTTTCCTTATGTCTTCATGTTTTTAACTTTGGAAAGGTGATTTGTCATGGTCAAACGGTGCTATGTGATACACATTTGTGTTTGGATATGACACATGTCCGTTGTTGTATGTATAGAAGGCATTCACACTGTAAGGTTTTGGATACGTTAACTAATGTATTGACCATATTTGTCAACATATTTTGGGTAATTGCTGATGGTTATTTTGAAATGATGGATGGGATACCATGATGTATTCCTTCTCCAAAATGTGTCCACAATTATGGTGGTGATGCTTTTATCTGTGGTCCTAACAGGGAGTGCAATAGTCACTTACAGTTTTTATGGGGCTAACCATGTCCCATTATGATTTTGTGTTTCTGATTTGTGTTGGACTTTTGACATGTAGCCCACACATGTGCCTTATGCATGTGTTTAGTTCACAAGTACAAGATTCTTGTGTGTTTGGGAGGCGGTAGAGGTGGACTTAGGCCCCCAGCACCCTAGGATTTGACCATCCAGAATAGCTACTGTATCCATGGGTTATATTTATTATATCATGGCAAACCTGCAGCAGCAGGCTAATGTAAGGCCATATGGTATGAATGACTGTTGACCATTCATTCATCTCATTAGCCCATTTGACGTTTGCAGTAATGATGAATTGGAGCAAACTTGCATACCATTTTCCAATGACTATGTATGCAAGACTCTCAGCGTTCCCGATGTGCTAATGAGAATCAATTTGTTGTTGTCTGTGTCCCTTTCTGCATAAACTGGTTTAGTGGCATGTTACATTCTTCCTGCTAGGTTCAAACTGGGACACAACTGTGATGGTCTACTTTCAAATATTAGGTTGATGGTATGACATATGTGTACATGTGTGTTGGAATGTGGATCCACTATCACCTGTCTGGGTGTATGTTGTCACTGTGACTTCAATGTCTCCTCCTGAGTTAGTGGCAGCTGATGTTGTTCCAATTGTGTATTGCTCATATCACACACTTGAGAGAAGCCATTGATGACATGGTCACGTACACATGGATGGTCCCACCCTGTCTCTGAACACGTGTGATGTGACTTTCAAATGATCTCAAATTTTGGGCTGGGTGAGAGACTGTTTCAGGTGTTTGGATCAGGCATGTGTAATTGCCACATTTGTACTCCTGTTGGCCTCTGTGTATGGTAATGTATCATGTCACATCCTACCCTCTGTGCATACATTTGTGATGTTTATTTTTGGTGTGATGAATGTTATAGCATTCTTGCTCAATGAGACGACATTCTTCTTCAGCAATTTCAAACTAAAGGTGGTCAGAAATGCATAGGCCAAAGCATGATGTGGTGTTGGTTATCTGTGTTTATTTACAAGTGTGGAATACAAGTTATTATAATAAATTAAGAAAAAAAATTATTGACAAGCTGTTGGCGCCTACGCACTCCTGCTGCCGTGTTAGGTTGTTCCCCCTCCTGTTGCAGGCCAGCATCCTCCTCTTCGTCATCCTCAGGCATGTCTGGGTCCAGGTCAAGAAGGAGAATATTCCTTTTTACACAAATATTGTGTAATATGGCACAAGTGAGTATGATCTTACAGACCATCTCTGGGGAATAGAGTAGGCTACCGCCAGTTATGTCAAGGCAGCGGAACCTTGACTTTAGGATCCCAAAGGTCCGCTCCACAATGCTGTGTGTCCTCTTGTGGGCGTCATTGTATGCCCGCTCTGCAGCAGTATTTGGGTTCCCAAATGGTGTCATTATCCAAGGCTGGATGCCATACCCCTGATCAGCTGAAAGAGAAACACAGAATGGTATCAATTAGATGTAGGAGGCACTGTTGTACGGATCTTTGATGGCAGTAGTTGTGTTGTGTTGTCTGTGACTCTTTTGTGTACTAATGTGACAACCTATGGTTGTTGGTGAAAACTTTTGCATTGATTTTTTTTCCTTGGCTAAGCAAGTGTTTGTTGACTAACTGTTTGTCAGCAGGATGTATTGGTTTCTCCAGTACAGTGTGCCCTCCCTTGCATTGTGACTTGTGATACAGGTGTCCGTGTGTCCTCACTGGGGGTGTGATGATAGTTCCATGCAGAGTTGAAACATGAAAGTGTATTTGAAACGTTCATATGAACATACCCAGCCCTTCCCATACCTTTAAACTTATGCATTGTATTAGTGTACAGGTTATTGTGAGACTTCCAATTTGCAAGGTGACATTTAGGCAACCACAGTCATTAATGTCTTCACACTAAGCTGTAGAGTAAATTCCAATGTGTGACAGGTTCAATGGTGACTTCTGAAACATGGCTAGTGATGTGAGTACCTCAGTGTGTTCCTGGCTAGGTGTTGCTATTGTGGTGTATGTGTTGTTTATCCTAGAGGGTTTCTGAGCAGTGTGTATATGAGTTTGTTTTTTGTCCTTACCAACAAGTAGTCCATTGCCATACCTTCCATCCTGGAAGTGTTGGTTGATGGTGCAGTGACGGAAGATGAATGCGTCATGTACACTCCCAGGATATTTAGCCACAATGTTGCTGATCATTCCTTGGTGATCGACTATGGCCTGCACGTTGATTGAATGTGTGTGCTTCCTGTTGCGGTAGAGGTGTTCAGTCGCAGCAGGTGGCACAAGGCGTACGTGTGTGCAGTCGATTGCACCAAGGACGTGCGGGAAGCCACTGATGGCGTAGAACCCCTGTTTAGTTTCCTGCTGCTTCTGCAGTGTGTTAGGGAAGCAGATGTGGTGGGGTGTCAGGCGAATAATGGCATCCAGTACTTTAGGCAGGAATGAGGAGAAAGATGGTTGTGATATTCCACCAACCAGGGCACCAGTTGTCTGAAACGAGCCACTTGCCAGCAGGTGAAGTACGGCAAGCAGCTTTGTTTCTGTTGGGATTGTGCGGGGAGTCACTAAAGTGGGGGCCAACTGCTGTTCAATATTTCTCAGCAGCTGCTGAATGGCCTGCAAGTTCAACCGGTACCTCTGGATGATGTCTCGTTCCCTGAGGCCATGCAGGGTTATTCTTGGGCGGAATATCCTCTCCTGCCTTCTGCGCTGTCTTTGGGGTCCCTGCTGTTGTTGTTGTAGCTGCTGTTGTTGCTGCAGGGCTCTGCGTCTACGTGCACGCTGAAGAAAAAGCACCTCCATGTCTCCCTGTTGCTGCTCTGCTGCTCTGCTGCTCTGTTGTTTGTTCTGTGTGTTCTGATTAAGTACAGGTGTGTTTGCCCCATTTTAACGCCTGCCCTGACCCAGGCGTTAAAATTTCACGCTATTCGTGCTTTGCGTCATTTTTTTGCGCCGCCTACCGCGCGGGAGTCATTTTTGCCCGGAAGCATAAATACGACGCACCGCTGTGTGCGTCGGTTTTTGGACGGGAACGCCTACCCTGCATGTCATTAACGCAGGGCGGGGTGCCGCTTCCAGAAACTGACACACATAGCGCCATTTTCCTTTTGTGCCGGCTCGGGCATCAGGGTTTAAATATGGGGCAACGTTTGCGCTGAATGTGCGTCAAACTTTTTGACGCACATTCGGCGCAAACGGAGTATAAATATGCCCCTATATGTGTTTCTTTACAATAGGAATCAAGACCTATTATCGCTACTATTAGGCTGGTAACATTTCTCCTTGCATGCAAGAGAGTCGCATTTTTTGTGTGGCAAGATTGCTACTTCAGGGTAATGTGTATGTTATGTCCGGATGAAAGCCCTGGACCCAATTGACCACAGATGAAGAGCTGATACATGTAACCGAGTTGATAGGCTAACAGGACCATAATATCCGAACACCCAAAATTGAAGTTCTTTTCAATGATCAAAATGACCATTCATAAATGGATACCAATGTTGGATGAGATACTTTTATCTTCTTAGTTACACCAACTTTGAAAAATATTCAAAATGCTCTCTGAAATATGGCTGAGCCCATCCTGTTTTTTAGAGACCAGGATGGGACCTGATGATGAAGCCTGACACTACTAGAATGGGTGTTGGTCTAACAAAAACAAATGAATATCAGCAGGGTTTCTTGTGCAAGGTAAATCTTTAAATGGGACAGGGAATACTCATTTGTTTTTTTAGTCCAGTTCACCAGAGGTAAAAGCCTTCTTCAGGGTGCTTGTGTAGGTTGATCAAATCTAACATAGTTATGGTTTATGATATGTCTTGCCAGGATGTACTGGGGACTATTCTACTAGAGGAACAACTGCTTCATGGGCAGATGTGCAATTTGTCTCAGTAGATGACATTAGTGTTGGAGAAATTTGGGCTGCTGCACTGAATTTAGTGAACCATTACTGTCTGAATTTAAGTTCACAAGAGCATTTGGTTTTTGGTACCAATGTATTACCTCCAATGTCATAGTTGGATTGATTTCATAAGATTCTATTTATTAAAGTGCACTGGGTGTGTTCCACTTGAGTGTATTTTGCCTAGTGTCATCTTCTGACATTTTAAAAGCTGCTTATGGTTTGGGTCTGTCCTTAAAGATAATGATGGGAAAGAGGAGGGAGGATAAGGTGGTAACATTTACATGACTTACTGGTAATCCCATTCTCTGATTCCTTGCTCCTCATCCTAAACCTTTCCCATCTCCCTACTCTTGGATGCAGTTATGGTATCAAGAAGAGGGGAATGTAGAAAGAGTGCTGTTTTATGGCTTGTATTTAAAATAGCTTATATTGATACTTTAGACGTGGCTGTCAGAAGGGGGGGACTCCTCATAGTTAAAGCCTGGGGTGGAGAGGAAGTAATTGGAATAATAGGATTACCACTAAGTAATGCAAACATTGCCAGTGTCCTAAAAAATGGGTCATTTTTCCTGCCTCTTAAATTATTGACACCAAAGGTGCAGGTAATTTCGGGGGTGGATTGAATCTGGACCATTAAATTGAACACTAAGGATCCACTAAGAAATGAGGAATTAATGGAGGATTTGCAATTTCTTGCCTGATTCACATGCATATTCTTCATTTGTGCCCATTTATCTGCTCAGAGATTTCATGTGCATTTATCAGGTAATACCTCGGGGTGAAAGTAAATAGATCAGTGGTGTTCCCACAGGTCTCACAATGTAAATGCAAATGTTATTCAGTTTGGGGAATTGTCAGATGATGTAGGACCAGTTGGCCACATGTACAATATCACTTCTCAAACAATCAGCTGTAGTAGGTAGATAGATTTTCTCTATATATCTTGAAGTGCAATATATCAACCATTTAGACTTGAACTATCTGAAAATTTGCAACCCTAAGAAGTTCACAATTTAACTTATTCATTTTCCTCCAAGTCTCAGAGTAAAAGACAATGCCTTCTTGTTTGTCCCACTTATTGGAAATTGTTTAGAACAGATTTAACCATTTAAAATCTGTCATATGTTGTCCCCAGCTCCCTGCTTTTTTACAATAGTATTTTCAACCAGATTAAAACACAATTCCTACTGATATAATATCGTTAATGGAGTGAATATCTTGAGGGAGAGATGGATAATGATATAAACCAGAGAATTTAATTCCTATATTTTCTAGTTGTTCCCTTAACTTCTGGCCATGTTTTCCATCTGTCCCCTATAAGGAAGTCAGTTATTCTAGGAAACCCAATTAATTTCCATTGCTTTATCAATGTCCAATCAATAATCTCTTGATTTTTAAAGACAGAGGGTCTGATTACGACTTTGGTGGCGGCCACTAAAAGACCGCCATGTTGCCGGTAATCCGACTGCCATATTAAGAGTTACACTGTGAGGTCCACCAAAAAACAGCCAAATTCCCAAAACTGCCAGAACACTGGAGGATGGAGAAAAGGGGGCTCCGCCACCAGTACTGCCAGCCCAACAAAAATACACCCATCAGATAACAATCCACAAATCACAACCGAGGTTCTTTCATGGAGGAAAACCATTGGTGGTGTGAACCGCAGCAGTCTCAACTCACTCTGGTAGAACACCACATCACACTGGATAGTTTTAATACCCCACACCTGATACACATCCACACACCCGACACATCTACTCACTGCACTATATAAAACATCCCAACACAACCCTCAATCCTTTGCAATCAAAACGCCACACACAACCACAGACAACCAACATTCCAGAAAGTTCAAAATAGCAAGAATTGACACCCACTGACACTTCACTATGCACACATCACACACCTGCACAACATACATAATACAAACATCAGTACCATAAATGATCCACAACACACACTCACATCATAGCACCTACACCTCACAATTTTCCAAACTCTGCATCTATTCACTTAGCACACACCCACACCGTCTACAGAACCACTACCATGTCCCCACAAAAACACCCATGTTTCACAGATGAGGAGTTAAGGGTCATGGTGGATGAAATTGTAAGGGAAGAGTACATCTGTTCAAAGCACAGGTACAACAAACATCTATTGCCAGGAAAATAGAGTTGTGGTAAAGGATAGTCGACAGGGTCAATTCTGTAGGCAGTTATCCATGCACAAGGGAGGACATCAGGAAGAGTTGGAACGACCTCAGGGGGAAGGTCCATTCCATGGCATCCAGGCACCAGCTCACAATACTGAAAACTGGAGATGGGCCCACACCTCCTCCCCCTCAGTTCACATCTTGGGAGGAGAAGGTCTTGAAAATCCTGCATCCTGAGGGCCTGACAGGAATACCTGGGGAAGTGGAGTTTGGTAAGTACCAATGACATTCATATCACACAATTGTCTTGTCCTACATGCTCCCTCACCACCTATACCCACCCCAATTAAAACTCCACCCACAACAACTCTTACCTAATCACCTAATACCCCTCCCCGGCATTCACATGTCCACTAAACACATCTAGCCCCACAGCCCTTGGAAATTGCACACGGAGCACTTCCTAATTATTGCACCACAACTTCCAGAATGCAAAATCCCAACATATTCAACACCAGTGCACTGTACAAATACTACCTGTCAAGTATGTCAAACCAATATCCAATCTAACCCATCTTGATTGTGCTAGTGTGGAACAGTACATGGCAATGACAGCAATGCAATGGTTCACAGACACTAACATCCCAAGCAAAACACAGCTATAGCTGAGTGCCCATATATAATGGTCACAGATCAAAGATCCCAAGCTGCAAATATACTCACCTGGTTTGGAAAGTCAGATGGATGAGTGGATGCACATGCAGGTCAACAAGATACAGGTTAATGTCCATTGTAAACTCATATACTGTGTGCCTTCAAGGACATCAATGTGCGTATTACAGCTTTTATTTGTGCCAGCTATCATGCCAGACAGTTTACTAGGTAACAGAAGTGAACAGCCACATCAATTAGCAGACAATATCAGAAGCCAACAGCTGTACTACCACTACCAACATAATTTACCAGCATAAAACATGGTGTGTGGAATTGAAGTTACAGAGTTTCATGTTGTACCAAGTTGCATAGTACATCAACTGTCACTGTCATTGATGGGGATCATGTCAAGGCACTGTCTGCATCTCACACAACTGCTACAATTCCCCCATTGGAACCTAAAATCTGTGTTCACGCACTCCACAGGTAGCCTTGCCATTGTCAGCATGGAGAGGATACCAGAGACTGTCAGTACCACTTTGGATGAAGGCCCCAGTGACGACAACACCCCTGGATGTCTTGACACTGACGAAACACCTGGCCCATCTGGGACACCTGGTCAGTCAACAACTCTCAGCCTCACCCTGCCCACATCAACACCTCTCAGCCCTGTTGCTTGTACATCACAGGCAACCATTCACCCCCAACATGTGTCTCTAGGACTGTTTCATCCATTGTGTGCCCCACAGGACAGGTACCTGAGTCTTACCTTGCCACCCCTGACAATGATGGACCTGCCACCACAAGGACTGGGCACAATGTGACAGGGGCACAGGCATGAGGGGGAGGGTACGTGGGAGGGATTCTGTGGGCCAGCAGATGGGGTTCAAAGAGGCACTACTGACCAGGAAACCATTTCCCAAGTTTTGGGAGCCTACAAATGTTCCCAAGGCATGATGGGCCAAGTTATCACCATGTTGGGGGAAATCCAAAAGCTGTAAAGGGACAACGACCAAGAAGTCATGCAGCAGTGGCAGGCACAAAATGCCCACTTGTCTTCCATTTCAGGGGTGCTGAAAGGCTTGAATGCCACACTGAGTAGGACTTGTACCCAATACCTGGCCCCTTCCACTAGCAAGGACACATCCGTCCCTCCTATATCTGTGACTGCTAGAGGAATGGAGGCCCTGCCAGGGGAAGGACATGCCTCAGTCACCCTACCCTCTGTAGCTGAAGAACACCCCCCCTCCGCAAACGTGGACATCCACCCAGACATCCAGCAGACTAAACCCACTGCCAGGAAGTAAAACCTCTCCTGAACTGTTCCCCTTGTGTGCCACAGATACACCCTGTTGACTGTTCTGTAACTAATTTCCATTTTCCTATGGTGCAAGGACACTGGACCTGTGTTCTCAACTGGTGTAGCAGCTACCTGATGATACCATCCACCATAACTAAACCTATCACCATTTGTTGTGTATGTTTAACGTTTATGGCCACATATGTTTTTCATTTCCACAATAAATCACACTTTAACACAGGTCCTATTTATGTCACATTTATCAAGCATGTACAACACTTAGGTACGCCAACTCTAGACTGATCATGTCCCTCTGTATTGTACACCCATTGTTATGGACCCCATACATCCACTCTATCAGAAGGAGATTCATTACAATAGGATCGTAAGAGGACAGATACCACATAGGTTGTAAACTACAACTACACACAAACAGTGAAATATATGCTAATAGCACAAAGAGCATGGCTGAGAGTAGCATCAGGATGTCTGCTAGGGTTGAGCACAAAGCTAAACTACATGATCCAGATGTTAGGGTCATGCCACTCTACCAACAAGGCAGGAAGCACACAGATTGGCTCTTTGAATAACCTGGAAAAGCCTTATCACAGAAACACACCATAGCTTCCAAATATACGTATCTCATGGTATAGAAAGAGATCAGCACTGATCTAGCCATATCTGAAAACTTTCACTTGCATTGGTCACATGCCTGTAGGCTTGTCACTCACCTATGTCAGTCCACAGTGACATGCACATTGGTCCGCAAAGTAGGAAAACACTGACAGGGATTCAAGGTAGGATACATGAAACTGTTACCATTGTGTAGGGGGTCAGACACATATTCAGACACAAATGGCAGCTTTTGACAACCTCATGTACCCTACAGGTGACCTTGACGGGAATAAACTTTTATACCCCAGTGTCCTGACAGTCTAACAATGTCAGTCACACTCCACATAATCAAGACTCAAAGTACCTGTCCACTTATCATGTCTGTCTGCAATTCCCATTTGCTTCTGACACTGTCTGTCATTTGCCAAGGTTGATCAGCCAAACAGGATCTAGGCAAATCTGAGCTTATAAGAGAAGAGGGATGGGACAGAGCAGAATTCACTCCTCAAATCAAAGAAGTCATGTCCAGAAGAGTAACTTTGCAACAGCTGGATCAGTACATGAGTGTCACAGTGTTCTTTCCTCGGGATCTGCACGTTGCTGAACAAAAGGCCCACCTTCCGGTGGTACCAACTCAGAAAGCTAATATAGCACAGAGTTATGATGAAGCCAGTCGGGGGGAAGGGAATTAGGGTAGGGAACATCAGGGAGAGAGATCTGAAAAGAAAAGGTTAGAACAAATATGCACTTACTCATTCATACAAATATAACTCATCAATAGACTCTTGACCAAATGCGTCTACGTGATATCAAATGGAGACCCCTTTAAATGAGGGCAAAGCCTCTTCTTTGAATCATGGAACAAAAATAAACTATGACTTCAGAACCAAGAGATGGCAAGAGCTTTGGATTATGATTATACTCAGATTATCAATCCTGTAACATTTATGCATTCATAATATAAACCTTTGATCAAGACCTAGAAAATCTCAAAGAATAAATATGCTTTTCACATATTATGCCTTCCAGAAATCAATGAAAACCATGATGTGCTTATCTCCAGAAATACTTTCACATTCACAACTATAAAGGCCCAAAAAGTTTTTACTCATTGAACTTGAGGCGCTTTACTAATTATACTAGGAAGCACTTTTACTTGTCTTGTCTGAGACCCTATGCTCGTTATGCTAAGGGGGCGCTTTACTCATGTGGCCTGAATCCCTTTGATTGTTGTGCCAAGAGCCTTTTACTCATGTGGATTGAAGTGCTTCAATTGTCATGCCAAGAGCGCTTTACATCTGTGAACTGAAGCGCTTAAATTGCCGTGCAAAGCGCGCTTTACAACTCTTTACTGAAGCGCCAAAATTGCTGCGTCAAGAGAGCTTTACAACTGTGGACTGAAGCGTCTGAATTGTCGTGCCACGAGCGTTTTACAACTGTGGACTGAAGCACGTGAATTATCGTGCCAAGAGCGCTTTACAACTGTGGACTGAAGCGCCTGAATTGCCGTGCCAAGAGCGCTTTACAACTGTGGACTGACACGCCTGAATTGTCGTGCCAAGAGCGCTTTACAACTGTGAACTGAAGTGTCTGAATTGTCATGCCAAGAGTGCTTTACAACTGTGAACTGAAGTGCCTGAATTGTCGAGCCAAGAGCGCTTTACAACTGTAAACTGAAGCGCCTGAATTGCCATGCCAAGAGTGCTTTACAACTGTGGACTGAAGCGCCTAAATTGTCGTGCCAAGAGCGCTCTACAACTGTGGACTGAAGCGTCTGACACATCGTGCCAAGAGAGCTTTACAACTGTGAACTGAAGCGCTTGAATTGCCGTGCCAAGCACGCTTTCCAACTCTGGACTGAAGCGCCAAAATAGCTGCGCCAAGAGAGCTTTACAACTGTGGACTGAAGCGTCTGAATTGTCGTGCCACGAGCGCTTTACAACTGTGGACTGAAGCGCGTGAATTATCGTGCCAAGAGCGCTTTGCAACTGTGGACTGAAGCGCCTGAATTATCGTGCCAAGAGCGCTTTTCAACTGTTGACTGAAGCGCCTGAATTGCCGTGCCAAGAGCGCTTTACAACTGTGGACTGACACGCCTGAATTGTCGTGCCAAGAGCGCTTACAACTGTGAACTGAAGCGCCTGAATTGTCATGCCAAGAGTGCTTTACAACTGTGAACTGAAGTGCCTGAATTGTCGAGCCAAGAGCGCCTTACAACTGTAAACTGAAGCGCCTGAATTGCCGTGCCAAGAGTGCTTTACAACTGTGGACTGAAGCGCCGAAATTGTCGTGCCAAGAGCGCTCTACAACTGTGGACTGAAGCGCCTGAAACGTCGTGCCAAGAGAGCTTTACAACTGTGGGCTGAAGCGCCTGAATCGTCGTGCCAAGAGCGCTTTACAACTGTGAACCGAAACAATTGAATTGCCGTGCAAAGAACGCTTTACCTCTGGATGAAACGACTTCCTTCAAAATTCGATTCATCAAGGCATTACCGCTACGAGTACGACCTACTCGTTTTTGAATTCACCATGGAAACAAACATACTTCGATTGGATGACACTCTGCCATCCAGGAACTCTACTTTTCTTCAGAGAAACCCCCACGAGGTCTGGCTGCATCGAAGTCTTCAAAATAGGAGCAACGTGCTTGGGCGTGGCTGGACTTTATAGGCCTGCCACACCCCAAGATGGCTGCTGCCTCTAAAAACATGGGAATTGTAGTCCCTTCATGGAATAGCACTGGCCCACCAATGTCCTGAACCTGCAGCTCTATGAGCTTTGCCACAGGGCAGACGACTTTGATGGCCACATTTGGAACAAGAGGGGATGACAAGTGGTGCGCATAAAGCGCCGCAGAGCCGCGCAGCGGAGTTTTGGACGGGACCTGGACCGCGCATGGCCTTATTTCTGACATTACACCCCTCTCCCAAGCGGGGTCCAGGGCCCGGTTTATCAGGGTGGAGGAGGTGAAATTGTCGCACCAAACGTGGTGCATGAACATGTCCTGCAGGTTCCCAAGAGTTATTTTCCGGTCCGTATCCTTTCCAGGACACCAAGTACCAAAGGAAAGATCCCCTTTATTTAGAGTACGATATAGATTGCACCTCATACTCCCAATGACCTTGGACTAATAGAGGAGCAGGTTGTGTGACGCTTGTGGGCGAAGCAGGTTTAAGAAGCGAAGTGTGAAACACCGGATTAATTTTCAAAGACAATGGTAATTTTAGCTTATATGTTACTGGGTTTACTTGTCGTAGTATTTCATAGGGCCCTATTAATTTTGGATGAAACATATTTTTATTTTTTAATACAAAGTTTTTTGTAGATAACCAAACTCTATCTTTGTTTGTATACTGAGGACCAGGCTGGTGTTTTTTGTCATATTGCTTTTTATATTTTTTCTTTGCTTGCTGAAGATTTGTTTGCAATTGTGAATGTACCTTTTTCATGTGTGTTAGCATGTCCATGACTGCTGGAGTGGTTTAAGTAGAGGCGGGTAATGTAACTGGCAAAGTGTGCGGATGACGCCCATATAAACCATAGAAAGGAGTTGAGTTTATTGAAGAGTGGTGAGAGTTATTATAAGCCATTTCTGCAAGCCACAAAAGATCCAGCCAGGTTTTAGGAGACCTTGTTGCGTAACATCGTAAATATTGTTTCAGAGTTTGGTTTAGTCTCTCTGTTTGACCATCCGTTTGTGGATGATAACTAGTAGATAAAGTTGAATAAATTCGTAAAGCCTTGCACCATTATTGCCAAAAATGTGCAGAAAATGGTGTTCCTCTATCAGAGAGGATAACTCTTGGAAGTCTGTGAAAACGAACTATATTTTCTAAGATGATAGTCACTAAGATGTCGGAAGTTGGGAGCCCTTTAACGGCAATAAAGTGAGCATACTTGGTAAAACTGTCTACTACCACTAGAATGGTTGTGAATTGTTTTATTTGAGGAAGACCAGTAATAAAATCCATAGAGATATGTTCCCATGGATGATTGGGAACGGGTAGAGGTATCAGTAGACCTTTGGGTTTGCTATGTTCGCTTTTGCATCTGGCACATACTTCACATGATTGTAGCATTTGCTTAAGGTCGTGAACGAATGTAGGCCACCAAAAATACCTTTTCATGAGTTCTATTGTTTTTTGAGGACCTGGATGACCTGCCAGAGGATGACTGTGTAACCAATGAAAAGTTGTCTCTCTTAGCTCCTCAGTAGGCAGGAATACTCAAGATTCATGAAGAGATAAGCCTTGTTGAATAGACCTCTTGGTGTCTTATTGTAACCACTCTTGCCACTTAGTGATATGAAAATGATTATGAATGAGATCAAAGAATTTCTCCGCAGCTACTAAACACAACACTTTTGAAGGTGTTATAATAGGCATGGGTTTTTGTTCAGTAGGTGTGATTGAAGAATGTTGTCTAGATAAGGCATCGGCCTTACGATTATCTACTCCTGGTCTAAAAGTCACTATGAAATCAATTTCTGCAAAGAATAGCATCCATCTTAGTTGTCTAGGAGTTAGTAGTCTGGCGGAACTCATAAATTGTAAATTTCTATGATCGGAATATACAGTTATGGTGTGTTTCGCTCCCAATAGATAATGTCTCCATTCTTTAAAAGCATTATGAATTGCTAGTAATTCTTTTTCTGCTATGGTGTAATTCTGTTCTGCTTCAATTTTCTTGACGCATATGCTTATGGGTGTAATTGTCCAGTCTCTCGATGATGTTGAGACAGGATGGCCCCAACAGCGACATCAGATGCATCAGCTTCCACGATGAATGGCTCCTCCACATTAAGGTGAGCTAGAATGGGAGCGGTAGTAAAGGCCTTTTTTAAATCTTGAAATGCTTTCTCTGTCTCTTGGGACCAGTTGAAGACTGCCTTTTATCTTAACAGTTTGGTGATTGGTGCCACTTTTTGGGAGAAGTGATGGATGAAGCATTGATTAAAATTAGCAAAACCCAAAAACATTGAATATCACGTACTGATTTTGTTGTGGTCCATTCGGATACAGCTTGAATTTTTCTTTCAGTCAGTTGCATGCCGTCAGGTGTTAAAATGACTCCTAGAAACTCAACTTCTTTGTATGGAATTCGCATTTACTTTGCTTACAAAACATATTATGTTTTTGTAGAGTTTTTAATACTTTCTTAACATGTTCTTCATGTATATCTTCAGAGTTTCAATAAATCAATATATTATAAATATAAACAATGACAAAGATGTCTAGATATTCTCTCAGAAAATCGTTTAGAAAATATTGGAAGGCTGCTGGGGCATTAGATAGACCGAACGGCATCACTGGATACTCAAAGAGGCCATAACGAGTCTTAAAAGCCATTTTCCACTCATCTCCCTCTCGAATTCGAACGAGGGGGTAAGCACCTCATAAGTCAAGTTTGGTATAAATAACGGCGGAATTTACCTGGTCTAACAAGACTGATATGAGAGGTAGTGGAAATGTATTTTTAACTGTGATCTTGTTTATCGCTCTAAAGTCAATGCAAGGCCTCAAATCGCCATTCGCTTTAGGTACGAAAAACAGTGGAGAAGCCACTGGAGATCGTGATGGACGCATTAACTTGTTGGCTAAACATTGATCAAGGTTATCTCGTAGGACTTGATTTTCTTTCTCTGATAGTGCATAGATTCTACAATTTGGTATATTGGCACCAGGTACAAGGTTGATCTGACAATCATACGGCCTGTGAGGTGGTAATGAGCTTTCTTTTCACTGAAAACATCAGTATATTCTGAATACTGTGATGGCAGATCAATTTCCTTCTCAACTGCAGTAGCAAGAGAGTTTTGAGGATTTCCTTCTTTGTTTTGTCTTGATTGAAAACATTTCTTTGCACAAGAAGAAGAAGTAAAATGCAAAACCTGGTTGCGCCAGTCTATGCATGGATTATGTAACATTAACCACGGCATTCCTAAAATAAAACCATATTGAGCTGCTTTGATTATATCAAAGTGAATTATCTCACAGTGGTTCTGATTCTCATCTTTGCAAATCATTTGTATTCGTGAGGTTTGTTTCATAACAGAACCTCCTGCCAACTCACTACCATCAACTGCATACACAACTTCTGGAACCTTTTTCTTGACACTTGGTATATGCAAATCTAGTGCAGTTTGTTGGTCCACAAAATTTCCTGTTGCCCCTGAATCAATTAAAACTTGTACATTATGTCTTTTTCCCCGCGCAGTCATTTGTACTAAAATTTGAAAATGTTTGACATAACGATTTGTGCAAGGACACACTGAAGGGATTGTCAATTTGCCCAAGAGGTCCCCTTCATTTTTTCTTGGGCAATTTAGATTTACAGTGAATTTTCCAAAGCAACCGCTATCTTTTTCTTTGTCACAAATGTTGGATCAATTTTACCTTTGGGTTTCTTTTGACATTCTTTTACGAAATTACCATTTTTTCCACAATACAGATACTGACCATTTTTTCATCGCAAGTCTTTCTCCTCTTTGGTCAGTGGTGGGCGAACAGTTCCGATATCCATCGGTTCTATTATAGTATCTGAGGACAATTGAAGTTGTCTGGATCTTTGCATTCACCAGTTGGGTTTTTCCCATTTTTTCCTTACACCTTTTCTTTCAGAAAGTCTGTGATCTATCCATAGGGTTAGATTAATTAAATCTTTGCAAGTTTTTGGTTGTGGTTCAACTTGGGCCAATACATCTTTTAGTTCGTCTTTTAGCCCTTGATAAAATACTGCTAACCTTTTTTCCTCAGGCCAAGCTGTTTCCACTACTAACCGGTTGAAGTGTGACAAATACTTTATCAGGTCTTTGTTTCCTTGGTGTAATTCTAGTAGCTCTTTGTCTGCAGACATAGTTATTTCGCGTCTGTCGAAAACTTTTACAAATTCTTCTACAAAACGACACCAGTTATATAAAAGAGGACTGTCTAATCAGACTAATGGCACTGCTCAAGTAGCTGCATCACCATTCAGATATGATATATGGATTGTGCGTCCAGAAAGGCACTAGGCCGACACGTAAAATGTAGTTCCACCTGTGTGAGAAAAATTTGAACCTTATTGGGGTCCCCAGAAAACCTCTCTGGTGCAGCTAAAGGAATCTGTGTCGGCACATTCACAGTTATGTTAGTAGGTGCGGAAGGCATAGGACGAGACTCAGATTCAGAACCATCCACCTTACTCTGTAACTGAGTTACTTTATAAACTAAATCAGCTGTAACATTCTTTGAGTCTGTCAATTCCCTTTGCATCTGAGTGACTGCTTGCATCTAAGGTGGCCATTTTGCACAAGTCACGTACAGACCAAGAGCAAAGTATAAACTAGTGGGCCCACTATTCTGTCACAGTGTCCTTTCCTCTGGATCTGCACATTGCTGAACAAAAGGCCTACCTTCTGGCGTCACCAACTCAGAAAGCTATTATAGCACAGATCTGCGCGAGCACTTAAACTATCCATCTCAAAGACCACCGAAATTATCTCACATCAACAAAGTCAGTAGCATCTGGCTCCAAGTGGTAGGCAGAATGATGATATCTACGTTCCAGCAAGCACTAGCATCAACCCAAATGCAGGAGCAAAGACCCCCTCCGACTCTATAGGGACTGTCCAGCTAACAAGGCCCCTGTTGGGACCTCACGGTGTGCTTAGCAAACCTTCGGTCAATCGTAATAGTCCCCAAGAGGACCACCAGAGCATAAAACTAAAAACCACTAAGTCCGGTCAACACGGACAGACATCGCAGGCAATTTCGACTGGCAAGAGATATGTCCATGGCACAAGGCCAGGTGAAGCGGCCTAAATGGAACATACCGAGCACGTAGAGCAACCCTGTCGCGTAGGCTCTCATTATCTTAATGAGACTACTGGATTTTGAGCAGCAAGATCGTCCACAATGTGGGGTACTGAGTCTGACCCACGGTGGATGACACATGTCACTCCAAATCCGTGTTTTGCTCCGGCTAACTAGCAGTGCCTCATCTCTCCCGAATGGTAGAGACAATTGGGCAGCCGAGCGCATGACATATCAGTACTTCTCAGGGAAGTCGTGGTCACTCAGGTCACAACTGGGTCTCTCATACACAGTGCGGTCTCATATGTAAATGACAAAAAGAAGCAGTATAAGCTTTAAAGATTGGTTTAATAAAACAACTGCATTTTGGATAACAAAGCGTGAGCTGCAATAACCAGAACCACACAACACAGTAATATTAAAATAGTAACAACGAGAGTGAAGCACAAGAATAAAGCTATCATAGTGGCGCTAGATTATTCTCTCTTTTATATTTTATATTTCGAGCACAGCATATTAAGCTCTAAGTCTGCCTTTCAGGTAACCCCACGAGGACATCAACACTCATACCTGAACAAAGGCCTGTATCCTGCATCAGCATCTGCAACAGGGCGTTTCAGCATACAGTTGTGGTTCCCTGGCTGGAATCTCCCTCTTGACGTGTACTAGGACTAGAAAGTGTTTTTATAACTAACACGCAAATGTTCTAAGAAAATGTCCCTACGTAAGAATGTGTACTTTCTACGAATGCTGGAGACTAAACTTCTACCACGTTTACCAGCAATGTACCAGACTGTAGCCTTGACTGAAGCACAGGGCGATCAAGAATGTATTATTTGAGAACACGGTGCCGAGCTAAGCTGAAAGTGCGATGGAAGAAATTAAAACAAGATCGTAAAAACTGGGTATTGTAAAATAACAGTGTGAAGCTGAATTAAATATATCTAGGGCAAAGTGCACAGCGGCCTAGTATGTTAAACTAATGTGCATGGAGCTATACTTAAAATGGCTACACAACACCCTCCCCTTGTTGGTAGAAAGTGGTTCAAGCCAAAGCTAAAATGCTCTAACCTAATATTTAAAACCCTAAATAATTTTGACAAGTCAAGAGGACACACAAGAATACTACTAGACAATTAAAAAAATTTGCATGCGGCTAAGAGCCGAATTCAAAGGAAATTGTCGATTTAGAACCGCTCCAAATCAAGCACTAGTCATGGAACACAGGAGATCCTCAACTTCGGCAGATGACAAAAATGGTAAATCCGCGCCAAAAACAACTAAGGAACAAGTGTGTTCCATAGCCCCAGTGTCAACCAAGGCGGCATCCTGTGCAGTGTCTATTGACGAGTTGATAGTTACTTCCTGCAGGAAGTGTAACTTGTAATCAGCTTCTCTGAGCAAATGCAGCCGCAGCTGCAGCGCGCATGTCTGATAATGAACCCTCAATGAGAACATCAACAGATCAGCATCAAGCACTGAGGGGCGTTGCTGTGAAAGACAAAATTCCAGTGCATGTTCAAAATTGCACCAACGGCACTGAAACATGGGCTGCACACAATCCAAAACCAGTCTGAATGACAGAGACCAGTCACACCCCAAATGTTCCAGGAGTGTTGCTCCAAACTGCTGCATCATGCGTTCAGGACACAGCTGCGCTGATGGGAGCTCCTTCATTTGTCCTTGTTGCGGCAGGACAGCCATTGTGGAAAAACAACAGCAACAGCAAAATGCTGGCTAATAAAGCCAAAGTTATTGGAAATCCCCCAAAAATGCTTCCGAAAATTGAATGAATAGCAGAAGGTATCAAATCGAATATAGAGGAAAAGGTGTGAACAAAACCAATACCAACGGATTTGAAGAAATTTGCCAATCCAGCCGTGCTGGACGCATTAAATATACATCCCATGAGTTCACCAAAGTGTCTCGGGAAGTTAGTATTTAACAGGTACCGTATTTCTGCCGACGACCTTGCCACTTGAAGTGCGTAGGTCTCGCATGCAGATGTAATGGCCACATGCTTCTGAAACAATAAAGCCTTAAGGCTACTCAACTTGTTAAAATTCACCTTGGAAGTAGCAATGTGAGGCCAGATATCTGCTACCTCCCTAAATTTAGTGGGGGGAAACAACACGTTCCCGCAGCATGAAACGACCTTGGAGACCGAAACAACGTAAACTATTCCGGCCCACATGCCACAACAGTCTTCACTATTGAGAAGGACGTAGCTGCCGTTTGAAAGCACCTGGAACGTGCGTTTAATCAAGGGGACTGGAACTCCCTTCCGATAGCAAGCCAAGTTTGCAACCGAGGCATTACACGCCCCATGCAAGGACAGCTGCTTACAAATCATCGAATGGCTGACTGAAGTCTTGCATTCACTACCGCTAAGAAAGACCTCTTTCATGCCACTGAGGCACTTGTAGGAGAAGGGAAGCTTCCACACCTCATGGATGTAACTATCTCCCAACTTTTCATATCTGCCTACCGGAACGTGTTTCAAACAAGAAGTGAATTATACCGTATAAATAGGCAGATTAATAACCCTGTATATTAAACACTCTGCAGAAGGAATCTCGGCCACGGTAAAAGGCAGTCTTTCTATCTTTTCAATATTAAGCATGACATAAGTCGCTTCCTTCTTAGCCATTAGCTGTTGTTGTCGCGTCAAATTAAAGGAAAAAAATATTTCCCTGGCACTGATGTGCTGCCACGGAACGCAACCCGCCTTCAATGTCTGAAGTGTCCAACCCAGCTGCATAATGGACCTGGTCTGATTCTGTCCAAGAAACAATGTTGTTAATTGTATATATACGGTCGGACAAAGTGTGAATCCCATTATCCACAACAGCTAATGCCTTTTTCAAATTTTCCTGATCTATCTGCCTTAATCGGGCTGCAGCCTTTTGTTGAGAAAGTTTCCATATTTCATTATATACTTCATACAAGAAACGCTTCCTACGTGGTATCTTTGGGCCTGACAAGAAATCTTGTAAGTCAGTGTTGTTAGACAGGAGATTGAGGTGTGTCTTAACCGCATCTAGTGTGGATGATTTTAGCCACTGTTGGCACAGTTTTCCTACACTATATGTTGTTATTATGTCAGCATGGTCTGGTGATATATAGCGAGAGTCTGACCTACTCGTTCGGAAACCCCCTGAGGCGGTGACAAAACGTTGATGACACCCGTTGGTATCTATTGGCCGCAATAACCACCCGCCTGGACGTGTCATTGAAGCATTAAATGTACCATTCGGACCCACTCGTTGAGTTCATGTATAGTTGCGTTCATGTACTTTTGCCAGTTATCAAATTTTGCAGGGGCAGGTATACTGGGCATGTTTAATTCTCTAATTGTGGCTAAGCCTAAAAAAATTTCTGTTGTACTGTTTCATTTAAAAAGATCATTTGAACAGGAATGAGACACGCTCTAAACAACATTTCTGTACCCTTGGTCTGCCAATTTTTTGTTCCCAAAACACTTTTCAAATCAACACATTTAGACCAATATTCATAACCTTCAATTGATAACCGGGAAACCAAAGACTCCGAATATATAAATTTCGTGTTGGTCAATAGCATACGTATATCCTTAGTAGGCGTTACCTTAAAATAATATGACTTAGCATTTTTTTGACGATGGGCAGAAAAATACGCAAACTTTTCAATATAAGTTTTTGAACTCCATTGCGGAGGAGTTGGACAATGTTCCCATTGCGTGAAATTAAATATCGTTTTTGGACTACTAGCTCTATGTATGAAGTGGTGCCCATAATAATTATAGCAAAACATATCACCATAATTTTCTCTGAATTGGTAAACATCTTCATTTTCATAGACAGTGTAATATTGCAAGTCTATCATCATAGAATCAACTGTTTTCACATCCCAATCATCAGACACAATGCCCGGTATAACTATGTCATTCATAGATAATTTTAACACGTACGGTATTTGGATAATTTCCGTGCGACCATATATATCAAACATTACTTTGTCCCACACAATCCCATCAGGAATTGGCACTGCGGAAATGTTCACAAGAGACAAGTCTCTTCGAATCTTATGTGATGAAAAATGTGGTTTCAAAACCTCCTCCACCTGTTCAACCGCTGATCTCTCGGGAAGAAAATGACCATGTATCAACAAGAAAAAGTTTATGGAAAAACCAATCCAAAGCAGAAATGCTAGGACAGTCAAGGAAAGCCATACATAGTTCCATGGAAAAATAAAATATGTGTCTTTAAGCCAATGTATAATCTTACGTGCACCTGACAGTTCAACTGTCGAAGAGGCAAACGAGTCCGATAGGTCATCGTTGAAGTCAGGGTAACCAGAGGCAGTTTGTGCAAATGGCGTAGCCGTGGTCAATGGTGGAGGTGGTGTTTCCTGTGGTGGTACACTGTAGACAGCACCATCCGTCTGGTTTGTAGTCATAGTGACTTGATCAAATGTTTCTAAATTGCTTGTTGTTAGTGGAACTAATGCAAGACCATCATCCACCCTCCCCAAGTTCGGAGAGGCATCAGTGTTGGTATAAACAACTTGAAGTGGAACTTCTTCTCCAGTAGTGAGAGGGATTCGGGAACTACTGGACTTTCCTCTTGGTCTGCTGTACAGAATCGGCCCCATGTTGTAGTTTGACATTGTCAATTAAAACAAAACGATTTTCTTTGGCACCTGGCAATGGTGGTAGAATGGCAGTTCAGGTACCGTGTATACCCAGCACAGGGACTGGTGCTCCATAAGAAGGGCCAAATAATTTTTTCACTGCAACCTTTTCACGTACAAGATCCCCAACCCTGGGAATCCAGCCGTTAGATGTTACTGGTACATCCTTAATTCCTGTGGAGGCAGCACTTTTAGAAGAGTTATCTTCACGGAACTGCTGTAATTCCTGTAAAACAGTGACACGATCATTTATGTCAAAAGGTGTTTCTGCCACCTCCACACCAGGACCATCAAGATCCGGAACAAACATTTGAGTTCCGAACAGGCACTCATATGAAGTACGACCCCCCGGGACCTTCTAGGCAGGTTATTTAGTGCTCTCTGAACTCCATACAGGTGGGTTAGCCCACTACCACCCGTACCTAGGACTCTGGCTGTTAAGGATTGCTTTAAATCACGGTTCAATCCCTCCACGACACTATTTCCCTCAGGATGAAATTGAGAAGAGTACTGGAGTTGGACCCCCAACGAAGCCATGGTGTCCCTGAATGCCCTTGAGGCGAAAGCAGGGCCCTGGTCCGAATGGAATGCCGCAACTGCATATGTACCGATAAAGACTCACAAATCTTTATTAACAGTCCGAGCGTCAGCCAAGCGTTGTGGCCACACCCACACAAATCTGGAGCAGGAATCAACAGCGACTAATATGTATTTGTATGCACTATCAGGTGTTAGTGGACCGCAGTGGTCCAAGTACACACATTGTAATGGTCTATTTGATATTAAGAGGGGTGTCTGCGGCCGGTGCCTTGCCGTGGAAACTTTAATTTGTTGAAAGATCTTGCAACAAAGGATATACTGCTTAGTCTCTTTATATAGACCAGGCCACTAATAACGGGCCCATAAGAGTGAAATTGTAGCCGCCACACCAGCATGTGCAGATGCCACCCCCTCATGCGCTGCTTTGATCAATTGTGGTCTTACATCTTTATTAGGGATGTTGCGTACGCCTACGCCTGGAATTTTAACTTCAGCATTCAGCATACTTCCCATCAAGTATTGATATTTGTTAGGAAATCCTTTAGGATAAGGCGTACCATCAACCGTAGCTTTTATGGCAGCCATAATGTCTGTGTCTGGTTTGGAACTCGAACGAGTCACTGCAGCTACAGTGGCTACTGCCACTGCTGACTTTGCGGCTTCATCAGCCAATGTATTTCCAGCAACGTGTATTCCAACGCGCGGGTGTCCAAGTGTATGCACAACTTGGACTTTGGGTAGCGTCTCTTTCAGGTCTGCTACCTTCCCCCACAGGAGTCTGTGTTTTATGGTGTTGCCTTTTGAATCTCTGAACCCATTCAAACGCCAGTAATGCAAGTATTCATTAAAAGACTGGATGCAATAATATGAATCACAGACAATCGGTGTAAACTGTGTTGGATCCGTATGTTCTAGTGCCATCAGCAGAGCTTTTAGCTCAGCCAATTGTGCTGTACAATCCCCTAAGGTCTGTGTATAGGTATGTTGGGGACAGAATTTCTCCCCTTCCATATAGCCGCGTACCACTGCGCATGCAGCAGAATATTGATGTTTAGTTCCAATCGCTGGCTACGCAGAGCCATCGGTGTACATGACTGTATGATATTGATCAATAGGCAAGGTATCTGCTGGAACTGGATATTCTACTTCATATTGTAACAATTCTTGAGTTTGTAATTTTGGGTCAAAAATGTAGTCTACATCAGTGCCTGTTAGAGACGTAGCCCATTGTATCCATCGCGGATGAAGTGCTTTCGCATTCGGAACACTAGCTTTTGTAACAGCCTCTAGGGCTGGAATCGGAGAAACGACAATAATGCATTTTCCTTGGGCAAGAGGTCTTTCCTTAATAACAGCCATCTCCACAGCAGTGAGAATTTTCTCTGTGGGCGCAAAGCGTTGTTCAGCAGCTGAATACAAAGGTGATTTGTATGCAATCGGGACTGTCTCACCTTCGTTAAATGTTACATAAGTGAAACCGATGGCCCCAGCTATTACCCTGATGACCAAATGTGTTTTATTGTCCCTTGTATGTAAATGTTTTGCTGCTAGCATATCTGTTTGTAAATCTCGAAGAGTGTGTGTATGTTCAACCATCCAGAATTTACTTGAGAGATCGGGACGTGTTAAGTCATATAAAGGTTTTATGCGTGTTGCATAATCAGGAATGTATGTTCTGCCAAAATTTAGAAAGCCCAATAATGATTGAAGTTTTTTAATCGTATTTGGTGGTTGCAATTGTGCACATTTTTCTAAAAATTGTGGCGCTAGGCTCTTCCCTTCACTCGACAGCTAATATCCCAGGAACAGGACGCTGAGAAAGGCAATTTTTGACTTTTTAAAGTTAAATTTGTAGCCGAGTTCGGCAAACCCCACAACAATGCGGGCTACCCGTCTTAAATGTTGTAGCAACTCGTCATCCATGAGATATATATCATCCACATATGACAATGCTTCAGGGTCTATCTCGTATAAAATGGCAGTCACACGAGCCGCAAACAGTCCTGGGCTGTTCTTATGCCCCTGGGGCAAAAGACAGAATTTTTTCTGGGAGCCTACTGCTTTTAAGCTTGTTAAGTCCCTGCTTTCAGGGGCTATATTCTGGTAGAAAAACCCATTTGAGATATCTAAAGTTGTTTTGTATTTTTTCCACACTATATTGCTCATTAGTGCAGTGCTATGTGAGTTTTGCATAGCATATGTACGTGTATGTCTGTTTAAATGTCTGTAGTCTAAGACTATCGGTATGAATGGTCCAGCTTAGCTACAGGAAATAAAGGGTTATTCATCGGTGAGACACAATGTTCAATCATACCCTGGTACTCTAACTGTGTGAGTATCTCTCTCACCGGTGCCCTTGCTTCATGGGATATTGCGGTTGTGGCTGAGGTTCACTTTTAATAGGAATGACATGGTATGGAGAGTCCCTATCCCACCCCACGTGATTTCTATATAACGCGGGTGCTTGTACTAGACCCCATTCTATAGAATAGGACTCGGCGAGTTCCTCTGGAACAAGGGGCAAGAAAGAAGGTTTAATAACCTCTTCTCCATATGGGCAGGTGCGGACAAAATCAGGCGGCCAATCTTGTTTGGCCAACATATATTTTGACAACACGGTCCCAAAAGATTGCGTGTATAGTGCGTTCAATGTCTCCTTCCAATTGTAATGTTACTTTATATACCCTATCGGGTTCGGAGACACGCATGTCCGCTGTTTCTACTTGTAAAAAGTCATCACTTGCTTTCACATCCAGAAGATTCCGGTGAACTATTGTGACCTCTGCCACGCTGTCTAGGAGTGCTAGAGCCCAGTTCTTGTTCTTCAAGAGAACCTTCTTCCTGAGTGGCATGTCGAACTGACACCGCTGCCACTTTTTCTTTTTAAATTGTTGTTTTTGCTGTACAGGTTTCTCTTCCTTTTTAACAGAAACCTCAGAAGAGCGTTGTGATTCCTGTCTCGGTTTCACGTACTCTGTTCTCCGCTTTGATCGCCCACCTCTCTCATTTCTCTTTTCCGATGAGTCCTGAAAGGAACGAGATTGGCGTGTATCAGTATATTGATATCTATCAGGTGTTTTTATATTATCTGTATTCCTGAGATTATATCTATTCTGTGGGGTCTCTACTCGTGGAGATTTTCCCCTTTCTTTTTGAGGTGTTTGTTGTTTTTTCTCCCAGCGTTTCTTATTACCCTCAGGTTGCTGTTTATCATTATCTTTATTAATTTTACCCTGAATTTGGGGTTTTTGTGGTCTAGCCCCTAGGCTATCTCGACCGATACTTGAGTAAGTTTCCGCTATTATTTTAGGCAGCTCTCGTTCCTGATCTTGTTGCGGAACGTCATGGAGCCGCATGCGCACTGCGAGTGCAACTGCTTCCCCTTTAAGATATTCATCTTGAATTTGTTTAAGCACTTCCGGTAGGTTGGCAAGTGTTGGTGTACCGTGTGCCGTTGTGTAGAGCGCGGCAAATACCTTGCCCCATGTGTTACAGTTTTCAACTGTAGGGACCATCCCAAAGGGCAAGCACATTGTCAGTATTCTATGTTTATCCTGAGGTCCCGTATGGGGAAATATTGCCTCCACCGTATTAATTTTTTGTGCTACCCAAAACGGAGTCTCCTCTCGTTTGGCCGGGACCTTACCCATAATTGAATGTACAGTCACCGGATTTATACCTGGTGTTACTGCATGTGGTTGTGCTGGAGCAGCACGCGCTGGGTTTGTATTTAAAGTTTGCATCACAAATTGCACTAATCTTCTGTATATTGCTGTTAACTCAATATATAAGCGTCGAACCTCAGCTACTGCTAAATTCGCAACCGCAGGATGTGGTGTATATGTGGCCAATAAAGGCCAGGTAGGACCGTCATTACTTAGTGGACCTAACCTAACTGGTAATATTGTATGGGGTAGGGCGCCATCAAGCCAATTATTATGTTCTTGATAAGATAGAGTTATCTCTAAATATGCATACGCCCTGTATTGTCCAGGCGCGTTCGCAACTGTAAATGTGTGAAATGTATTTGTGTTCCCATCAACTGCTGGAAATGTGACCCAAGATTAAAAAAACTCTGTTCTATAAGCTGCGTGGGCGTCCACCACAAACGTGACTGGACCTCCCTGGACCATGAGGTCATGTGCTAATAAATGTGTTGTGAGAGGTTGTCTCATTTTAACCGCTATTTGTACAACCTGGGGATTCGCCATCACAAAAGCACTAAGAGTTCAGAGAAGGCACACCAAGATGTGGTTTTCCTTTTAAAGTTCAAGCTTGAACAACCACTAGCTGAAATAGGATTACCTATACGGATGTGGTGGAAATCCTCAGTAGCACGGACGTCTCGTATACGGAACTGAGGTTTCATTGTATAAAATGAGACTGAGATATTCCGGTGGACCCGAAAATTAGAGCCTGACCAAACGTTGGCGGCGCCATGTCGCGTAGGCTCTCATTATCTTAATGAGACTACTGGATTTTGAGCAGCAAGATCGACCACAATGTAGGGGACTGAGTCTGACCCACGGCGGATGACACTTCTCACTCCAAATCCGGGTTTTGCTCCGACTAACTAGCAGTGCCTCATCTCTCCCGAATGGTAGAGCCAATTGGGCAGCCGAGTGAATGACATATCAGTATTTCTCAGGGAAGTCGTGGTCACTCAGGTCACAACCGGGTCTCTCATACACAGTGCGGTCTCATACATAAATGACAATAAGAAGCAGTATAAGGTTTAAAGATTGGTTTAATAAAACAACTGCATTTTGGATAACAAAGCGTGAGCTGCATTAACCAGAACTACACAACACAGTAATATTAAAATAGTAACAACAAGAGTGAAGCACAAGAATAAGGCTATCATAGTGGCGCTAGATTATTCTCTCTCTAAGTTATATTTCGAGCACAGCATATTAAGCTCTAAGCCTGCCTTTCAGGTTCCCCCAGGAGGACATCAACCCTCATACCTGAGCAAAGGCCTGTAACCTGCATCAGCATCTGCAAAGGGGTGTTTCAGCATACAGTTGTGGTTCCCTGGCTGGAATCTCCCTCTTGACGTGTACTAGGACTAGAAAGTGTTTTTATAACTAACACGCAAATGTTCTAAGAAAATGTCCCTACATAAGAATGTGTACTTTCTACGAATGCTGGAGACTAAACTTCTACCACGTTTACCGGCAATGTACCAGACTGTAGCCTTGACTGAAGCACAGGGCGATCAAGAATGTATTATTTGAGAACACAGTGCCGAGCTAAGCTAAAGAGTGCGATAGAAGAAATTAAAACAACCCCAGCCCCTTTACGAAGGCACACAAAACGATGAACCATCCCTTCAGTTGCTATGGGTTCCTGTGTTCATCCCAAGATCTACCACTGATATTCTCAATCGCTCCACCATTCTAAGACTGATAAAAGCTCTCCCGGATCTACAGCACGTGGCCTCAGACGACATTGCTGCAATTAAATTCAAGCCAGAGGCTGCCAACACACAGACCCCACGCTCAGTATTTATGTGGACCTGGCCCTACCCATGCAGATCATGGAAAGAAAGGACCTACTGAAACCCTGGGGTATTGAGGTAATCATCTACAAAGTTGATCGATACCCACTCCCACTATTAGCTTCTCATCTTCTGGTAACGCCAAAAGGCATGCACTCCGTCTTTCATGGTGCATGTGCAGCCACCCCAGACAGCAGAGGCCCTGCAGAAACCATTATCTAGAAAAGGCTCCACAAATCCCCGTTGCAAGTCCAATTTTGGAAGCAAGAAGGCAGGAAAAGACTGGTCCAAGTCCCCACCTTGGAAGGGAATGGGTGCCATCGGCTCTTCTCCTGGGAGCAACGGGTAACAGTTGAACAGCTGTGGAATCATCCCCACAAAGAGTATTGAACATCTGCTTGTGGAATAAAGGTGGCCTCTGGGCAAAAACAGAGGACCCAGAGGTAACAACGTTTTTTAGTACCTTTGATATTATACTTCTACAGGAATCCTGGGCGTTGGAATCAATATCGTTGGTAGGAGTCATTGAACATCTTAGTCCAGCCATAAAAATGAACAGGCCCAGCCGGCCAGGTGGAGGCCTAGTTACATACATCAGCACAAGCATCCGAGCAAAGATCACAGAGCACAAGGAGGAAGACCTACCCTTCCAACTTATGAGGCTCGACGGCTGGGGAAAAAATATACAGAATCCAATGATCCTAGTCAATATATACATCAATCCAAAAACTAAAGTTATTACCCGAACAGATAAGGATAAAAAGCATGGTACAATCAACATATTGGCTAATATCGGGTGATTTTAACCTCAATCTATTCCACACGCCTGGTGAAAATCATATCCAAACAGTGGCAACAGTGCCCGCTCAATCTCTCCCATCTAAAATCAGGAAAGACAAATTAGGTGAGAGTTTCATACGCACTTGTGAAGGTATAGGCCTCTTCGCTTTAAATGGTCGAAAGCTGCCCGACATCCCTCCAACATGGACAAGATCCTCTGGGAATTCAGTCTCCCACCTAGACTATATACTAGTAACCCCCGCCCTGTACACATTAGTGAGTAACTTCGGCATTGTGGACCGAGTGGACAGTGATCAAAAGCCCCAGGTGATAGGGATCCGCTCATCACCACTCAAACTGGAAAATGCGGTAGCCCTGGAAGGGGCTTTTGGCACTGAAAACCTAAAACGACCTAAATGGTCATCCGATACCATTGTAACCCAAGCAGAAGGGGCTCTACTAAGGCTAGAATCAATGGCCAGGGGTAGGGCGAATTTGACAACGGTTTGGGAGAACTTCGCCACCAACCTTATTAACGCAGTCGAAGTAGAAAACACAAGAAAGGGAGCGCAACTGAGCCACCAAAAGCGTTTAAATCTTCCACAACCTATACGGAGAAGGAAAGCAATTGTAGCCAAAATTCTAAGGCAAATGCGAAAACTCCCAGACCACGGACCCCTACTGGCTGCTCTGGGAGATCAGAGGAAACTTTTAAAAAGCGAATTATGGTCTTTTAAAAAACTGCAACAGGAGATGCTCTGGGACAAACTACACTATACATCTAAATCATTTGACCCTAAAAGATTCTGGAAAATCATCAACACAATGGACAAGGGACCAGTGGCAGCTAATAACGCAAATATTTCAGAAGAAGCATGGGTACACCATCTAAAGTCGCATCTAAAGGAATTGGACACTGAAATCGTTCCGCAAACTCAGAGGTTCTCGGAGAGCCAAGAACCCGAGATTGCAGGAAGCCTAAAGATCTCAGCATCGGAATTAATAAATATCATTGGGAAATCGCGAACTGATTGCACCCCAGGTCCAAATGGTTTACCACAGGCACTGTTTAAACAGGAAACAGAAAGATGGGCCAAATTCCTGGCTGAGATGTTCAACTGTGTGCTCATAACGGGAATTGTCCCGGCAACCTGGAGAGGCTCAATAATTCACCCCATCTACAAAGGAGGGAACGCAGCTTCTCCAAGCAACTACAGACTCATAGCTCTCCTAGATGTCGACCTTAAGTATTTTTCATCTTGTGTGTTAAAACATCTACAGTCTTGGGTTACAGACAATAACATATTGCCACTCAATCAAAGTGGTTTTACCAAACATCAAGGAACACTTACGAACTTGATGGCACTGGGACTCATTATAAATAGAGCAAAAGAACCAGGACCCCCACCTACCTGTGTTTTGTTGACTTTAAAGCTGCCATTGATTGTGTTTCCCGTGGTAAACTGTGGGTTAAATTACAGGTTTGGGGACTTCCAGCTACTATTTTAAAAGCCATTGAACTGATTTATTCTGACACATGGGTGAAGGTAAAATTAGTGGACGGGTCACATTTATCTAGGGCAGTTAAAACAACAGCTGGTGTTAAACAAGGCTGCGTATTGGCCCCAACACTCTTTAACCTGTATATGGCTGATCTGTCTGCAAAGCTAAACGTGGATCCATTCCACTCCCCCTCACTAGACGGCCAGCAATTATCTAATATGTTATATGCAGACGCCCTACTACTAATTAGTAACACCAGAATAGGCATGCAGAAACTGCTAAATAAATTAGAAGAGTTTGCAAGGATAAACAAGTTAGAAATCAACCACAAAAAATCCAAAATGATTATCATCAATCGCAGGCCCACCGTCCAGCGTAAATGGCTCCTAAACGAAAAGAACCCTGGAGGAAATAAACTCCTACAGATACCTAGGAGTCGTGGTTGACGCCAGGTGCAATTTTGCGGCTCAAAAAGAAGTAATAAAAAACAGGGCGCAGACTCTTGGGTATGCATTCTGCAAACTCGCTAAATCAATCTGTGGTCATGCTTTGAATCCCTTAACAGACATAATGAGAGCTAAACTATTGCCAACTCTCTCGTATGTGGCAGAACTAATGAGGGGTATGGAGGAAACTCTTTTGGAGAAGCTTTTGATAAAGACGTACAAGCGTGTCTTCCAGCTACCAAGGCATGCTTCCGCTGCCCAGGTCAGACTAGAATTCATGTTGGTTATACAGTCGCTGGCTCGTCCAGCAGGTTTCATCAAATGTTGTTACAAACTGAGCCGTGCCCAAGAAGGGTCTCTAGCCAACGTAGTCTGGCAGGGAATCACCCTGGAAAGAGGCAACGGAAACTACAAAAGGTATCTGGAAAGTAGTATAAGCCTCTTGAATCTAGGTGGGGTATGGGATCAGTCGCTTACCACGACGACCTTTAACAAAGCAGTCAATAAGTCATGTAAACTACTTAATAGGTTAAAAGACAAAGAGGCTCTGACCACAAGGTCGCATGGTTGGCTGACCCTTAATTCGTATAAAACTCTAAAAGAATCCACACTCTTGGCCGCCCACCACTCACGGAAAATTAAGCAATGCTTTTTAAGGATTAGGCTGGGTGATGTCCCAACGCCAGACCTCCTCCCAAATTGGAAGAAAGGGCCACAAGTGGGCGCACAGGAATGCCGCCTTTGTCATCTGGCTGTAGAAAACCTAATACATGTGGTCTGCATCTGCCCGGCACTGGCGCCAGACAGAAAACGTCTTTTGAAAAAAGAACTAAACAGCCTAGGGATTAGATCCTGCAGACAAGCACTAATCAAAGCATTCAACCCACAAAGCACCATATTGAATATTAGATTGGTTCAATTTTTGGAAATTTACTCAGGTAAAATAACGTCTGCTGAAAGAAGCCTGTGATAAGGAGGTTGCAAATAGAGACATAATCCACATACACTGAGTAAAAACGTCAAAGAAAGAAAGGTATTTTAGTAATATTCGCCACATGGTCAGACCCCTATGAAGTACTGTATTAGAACCCGGAGACAAGTAGGGATTCTTTTTTCTTTGTGAAATATATTTTCTCTCAGTTTAAAAAAAAAAAGGGGTTTTATGTAATTTATATGCTTTAGTGTATGAGCACGGTTCTGTTAAACTTTTATGTTGAAGGATTACTTTTATGGTTTTAATTAACTAATAAATTAAAACATCTCTCAGCACAGAGTTATGATGAAGCCAGTCAGGGGGAAGGGAATTAGGGTAGGGAACAGCAGGGAGAGAGATTTGAAGAGGAAAGGTTAGAACAAATATGCACTTACTCATTCATAGAAATATAACTCATGAATAGACTCTTGACCAAATGCGTCTCCGTGATATCAAATGGAGACCCCTTTTGAAATGAGGGCAAAGCCCCTTCTTTGTATCATGGAACAAAAATAAACTACAACTTCAGAACCAAGAGATGGCAAGAGCTTTGGATTATGATTATACTCAGAATATCAATCCTGTAACATTTATGCATTCATAACATAAACCTTTGATCATGACCTAGAAAATCTCAAATAATTAAATATGCTTTTCACATACTATGCCTTCCAGAAATCAATGAAAACAATGATTTGCTTATCTCCAGAAATACTTTCACATTCACAACTATAAAGGCCCAAAAAGTTTTTTACTCATTGAACTTGAAGCGCTTTACTTATAATACCAGGAAGCGCTTTAACTTGTCCTGTCTGAGACCCTATGCTCGTTATGCTAAGGGGGTGCTGTACTCATGTGGCCTGAATCCCTTTGATTGTTGTGCCAAGAGCCTTTTACTCATGTGGATTGAAGCACTTTAATTGTCATGCCAAGAGCGCTTTACATCTGTTAACTGAAGCGCTTGAATTGCTGTGCCAAGAGCACTTTACAACTGTGGACTGAAGCGCTTGAATTGCCGTGCCAAGAATGCTTTACAACTGTGGACTGAAGCGCCTGAATTGCTGTGCCAAGAGCGCTTTACAACTGTGGACTGAAGCGCCTTAATTGCCATGCCAAGAGCGCTTTCCAACTGTGAACTGAAGCAACTGAATTGTCGTGACAAGAACGATTTACAACTGTGAAGTGAAGCGCCTGAATTGCTGTGCCAAGAGCGCTTTACAACTGTGGACTGAAGCACCTGAATTGCCGTGCCAAGAGCGCTTTACAACTGTGGACTGAAGTGCCTGAATGGCCGTGCCAAGAGCACTTTACAACTGTGGACTGAAACGCCTGAATCGTTGTGCCAAGAGTGCTTTACATCTGTGCACTGAAGCGCCTGAATCGTCGTGCCAAGAGCGCTTTACAACTGTGAACCGAAACACTTGAATTGCTGTGCAAAGAACGCTTTACCTCTGGATGAAACGACTTCCTTCAAAATTGGATTCATCAAGGCCTTACCGCTACGAATACGACCTACTCGTTTTTGAATTCACCATGGAAACAAGGATACTTCGATTGGATGACACTCTGCCATCCAGGAACTCTGCTTTTCTTCAGAGTAACTCCCACGAGGTCTGGCTGCATCGAAGTCTTCAAAATAGTGAGCAACATGCTTGGGTGTGGCTGGGCTTTATAGGCCTGCCACACCCCAAGATGGCTGCTGCCTCTAAAAACATGGGAATTGTAGTCCCTTCATGGAATAGCACTGATAAGTGCATCTTGACCACCAATGTCCTGAACCTGCAGCTCTATGAGCTTTGCCACAGGGCAGACGACGTTGATCGCCACCTTTGGAACAAGAGGGGATGACAAGTGGTGTGCATAAAGTGCCGCAGAGTCACGCAGCGGAGTTTCGGATGGGACCTGGACCGCGCATGGCCTTATTCCTGACAATGAGACTGTAGACCACTCTGTTGTGTACACAATACAAATTACAGTTTGCATGCACAACTCACTCATAGGCATTGGAGCTATCTACAACCCCACAGATGATGCAAGATAGGAGGTGACCTGCTATCTATCTAATTCAGGTTGCAAATTTGAACCACAACATTTAGTTTTACTTCACATACCTTTTAGTCAGTTGAGGTACAGATTGATGAGATCTGCCCTAGAGTCTACTGCTTCATCTTCCTCTGGCTCTTCATCACCTGGCAAATCTGCATTTCCACCCACAGGTTCTGATGGCTCCCCATCACCCGGTATAAATGGAAGCTGTCATCTCAGGGCAAGATTGTGGAGCATGAGGCAGGCAACTATTATTTGACATACCTTGTTGGGTGAGTAGAGGAGGGCTCCTCCTGATCTGTCAAAGCACCTAAATCTTGCCTTCAGGAGCAAAAAGGTCCGCTCAACTACAAGCCTTGTTCTCCCGTGGGCCTCATTGTAGCAGAGTTCCCCTGGCGTGGTTGGGTACCTCACTGGTGTCAACAACCAAGGCCGATTTGGATAGCCAGACTCACCTGTGAACAAATTGGTAGAACAACACAAATATGTGGGACATGCAACATTGTGATGACAGGAGACATACATTGCAAACACTCATTTGAGTTGTAACTTACCAACCAGCCAGGCACTCTCTGTGTGGAGTCGCCTCGTCAGCAGTGGGACAGTGCTGTTCCATATGATAAAGGAATCATGGGATGGTCCTAGATCTTTGGCACTGATTTGTGAAATCTACTGGTCTGCCCGACAAACCACCTGAACGTTTTTGGAGTGGGATTTTTTCCTGTTCCTATATACCTGTTAATTGGCACTGGGGGGAACCAAGGCTACATGAGTGCCATCTATGGCTCCAACCACATGTGGAATGTGTCCCATAGCATAAAACTCTGCCTTCACATTAGCTAAATCTGCACTTTGGGAAACCTGATGTAGCTGTCCTGGTGTTTCAACAATGCACACAGTACATCCCTCAAAACCAGATTGAACATAGGCTGAGACATTCCTGCAGTTAGGGCACTTGTATTCTTAAAGAACCCAGCGGCCAGAAAGTATATCACTGACGAGACTTGAACGATGGGAGGTATGCTACAGGGATTGTGAATGGAAGGCATCAGATCTGGCTCCAATTGATCACAAAGATCCATGATAGTATGACGATTCAGCCGATATATCTGGCTACAATGTAGCTCCTCCATGGTGTGCAGGTCTACTAGTGGATGATACACTGGTGGTTGTCGTCCTCTCCTCATGGCATGAATACCATGTGAACAAACTACAAAATAGCATGTGACATGCAGCATACAGACATCTTGTAAAGTCAAATACACAACTCACACATATCTGCTGTTGAGCACGGTTACAAACTCAGATATCTACAGTACAGCACATAGGTATGAACCCGAGGACACACTCCTTGGAGCACATTCCCCCAATTAACTATTGAACTACTCATACAGATTTATCTGTTACTGTACATGGTTATAAGTCCAACCGATTTGACATATCTTACACATAATGTTGCACATTATAAACTTTTTCAAAGCACATAGGAACATCAGAGTAGGTGCACACTGCTATTACCACCTGTCCTCCAGTAATACAGCGTTTACTGCACTGATGCACAGTTTGACAACTAAACATGAAGGCACTACTTACAGTTCTACTGTACGATATGGAGGATAGTAAATGATGCTGATCATGAAACTCTTCCATGCATGTAACATGCTTAAAATGTCAGCCGCCTGACCTACTGCACTGGACACATGGAAGTGACCTAAGTCCACCGGCGGAAGTCGTCATGGAGGTAGGCGGTCACAACTGCGGTGGAAATTTCCATGGGAAGACATTAATGACTTTGGCAGACTTGAGCCAATGGCAATGTCAGCCAGTGGTGACGGTCATGTGTGTGGTGGATGTGACCATCATCTTCTGCAGTATTGCTCACTTGACTCCTGACAGTGCTGCCAGAAAGACCTCCAGTACATGAGCTGCTGTGTACTGCCTCTGGGAGCTATCATGCCACGTCTGGCAGGTGACAGGGCTTCAGCCTTCACCACTGAGGAGCTGGAAAAGCTAATGGAGGAAGTACTACCCCTGTATGAACAGCTATATTGTGCACCAGAGGAGCAGGTGAGTCCAATGCAATACCAATGTGTGATAGTTGTGGTGAATGATGGTGTATCTGAAATGTGAAGCAGTGAAGGTGTTGATGCATGTAGATGATAATTTGTAAGTATGTGTGAGATGTGAGGATGGGAATGATTGCATACTCGCTGTCACTGGAGTGTACTGTCTACTACTATTGGTATGGTGCATGTGCAAATGACTTTTTCATTTTGTCTGTGTCATCCATGCAGGTCAACGTACATCAGAAGTAGGGAATTTGGCGTACCATCGATAAGCAAGTGCAGACCCGGGGGGTTCACAGTTTGCGGAGCACCCACTGTAGGAAGCGGTGGGAGAACCTGAGATGCTGGGCCCGGAGAACCGCAGAGGCCCAGCTGGGAATGTCCTCCCAACAAGGGAGGGATGCCAGTCGGACCTTGACCCCCCTAATGGCCTGCATGTTGGCAGCGGCCTACCCTGAAGTGATTTGTTGTTTGAGGACAGCCCAGCAGCTACAAGGGGGAAAATACTGACTGAACCCATGAACTTGCCACTGATAGTTTAGTGTAACATGTCTAAATATTGCAGCTGTGACAATGTGGTAACTGCTACAGGTATGGCGACTAATAGGTGCTGTCATTCACTTTGCTTGACTCTAGGTGTATGTGTCATTCATGGGTAATTGGTTATCAGTTGTGTAAGTGTTAGTGTTGTTAGTGATGTATGTGTTCAGATGTTGTCATGTAGAGGTTTCTAATCAGCATGCATGGTGGGATGGTATGAGCCCTTCATGCACATTGTTTGGTGTCCATTGTATTGTTGGTGTTACTATGCTCCCTGCGGTTGCCTGTGGATGTATCCTGTGTGTTAAGTAGGCCCCGATTTCAGTGCATAGAATTGTTGTCTATGTGACAATGTATCTGATTAGTGGGTGCAGAAACTCCTAAAGTATCTTTTCCAGGTATTTAGATAGATGTTTCAATGACATGCTATGTCAATTTGTGATGCACACTGTACGGGAATGCCACGTAGTGTTTCATCTGAGGTGTTTGCCATTGTATACGTTGTGTACAGAATGATCAGTTAGGCATGTGATTGGAAATCAACATGCTGTGTCATATTTGACGTAAGATGAGTTTACTTTCATGGAACATGACTACTGGTGATGGACTGGACAGGTGTGGAGTAGGGGCAGGCATGATATTGTGTTATCAGTCAAATGTATTTCCTTAGACAGATTGGATGATGGACAATGATGTAGCCAATTCATCTTATGGATGATGCATTTCAGTTGCAACTGAATTGATGGGATGGTGATGTAGTGGTCAGATGGTTGGCTTATGTTGTGGGTGGGACTGTGTTAGTATAGGAAAGTTGGAAGTATTGTGTTGTGACATGATATGAGCAGTGAAGGGTTTCTATCTGAGGCTTTATTTGACAAAGATTTTTTGTTATTGTGAATGTTGCAATGTATGTGTGTGTGAAAAATGTGATGAACCTCTCTCTCTCTCTCTCTCTCTCTCTCTCTTTCTGTGCATCAGCATCTGCAGGCGAAGGAGATGGAGCACAGAAGAGTAGGGAACCCGGAGTGCTGAGACCACTGACAATGAGGAACCCGTTGATCCAGAAGGCGAGGGGAGTGCCACGAGGGAGACAGGTTCTATGTCTTTATCATCGGAATTCTCCTCCAGTGGACAATCCCTGGTGGTGGTGGACCCACCAGGGACCACCCCAGCACCATCTATGTCTGCCATCCCCCTTACTACCACCGCCCTCCCTGTGGCTCCCCACCCATTTGGCCGTGTCTGCTCTCCCAAGAGGGTGGGCGTCTCCTTTACTGCAGGCACCTCTGCCCCTGCCCCCCTGCTACCCTCAGTGAGGAGGCTATTGACCTCCTGAGGTCGTTCTCTGTGGGTCAGTCAACTGTTGTGAATGCCATCCAGAGACTGGCAACTCAAGTCTAACAGAGTAATGCATTCCTGGGGAGCATTCACGGTGAACTGGCTGACCTACAGAGATCCTTTCAGGCTTTGTCCTCCACACTGATGGCAGCCAGCCCCCCTTTGCCTTCTGTCCCGCCTCCACCTTCCTCTTCCCAATCCCAATCCCCTCTTCCTCAACCTAGCCAAAGCACACAGACAGGAAAGCATCATCCACGTCAACATATAAGAGTAGCTCAGGCAAACACAAGCACCCCAAGACACACCAGCAGCACGCACACAAGCAAAATACACATGCACACACATCAACAGTCACAACCTGCCCTGACACCCCCACCTCACCCACCTTCACTGACAGCACATCTGACACACCTGCAGACACCACACCAACATTCACAGATCCAGCCACTACACCTATTTTACCTTGTTAGAAATGGGGTCTCTGAGTGGCAGTCAGTTTGCACTCTGTCCAAACGGGGACCCTCACTCTAGTCAGAGTAAAGGAGTTACACTCCTAAAACAACACCTGCTCGCTCACCTCCTTGGTAGCTTGGCACAAGCAGTCAGGCTTATCTGAAAGGCAATGTGTAAAGTATTTGTATCAACATAAACAGTAATACAGTGAAAACATCACAAAATGGACACCACACCAGTTTAGAACAGTAGGCAATATTAATTTAAATCAAACAGGACCAAAACGACAAAAATCCAACTTACACAAGTCAAGATATGATTTTTTTAAATAATAGGAGTCTTACTCCATAGAAAACAATGGAAAAGTTGTTGTTACACAAAGTACCTGGTTTGCATCAAAAATAAAGCTGCACGGGCGAGCGTGCATCGGAAAAGTCAGCGGAGCGTCAATTTCTTACTCAGAAGTGAGGCCGTGCTTCATTTCTTCTCCGGTCGGGGAGGTAATACGTCATTTTTCTCTCCAGCAAGAGAGCGATGCATTGAATTTCAGATGGGGCACCTCAGATCTTCACAGGTTCTCGTTGATTTTGACGACCCACCGATGATGAGTGAGAAATCCAGCCTTAAGGTGATGGAAAACCGTGTTGCGTGGGGTTTGCGGCATTTTCAGCAATAGCAAGTGGGTGTTGCGTCATTTGTCCAGCCAAAATGCAGGTGATACATAGATTTCCCAGCCACAATGCAGGTGGTGCGGATTTCAGCCATGTGGCGGGTGCTGCATTGCAGGTGGTGCATCCAAATTTTCCCTGCATGGCTTCCTGTGCATGGATTTCAGTCCTTGTTCTACCAGCTCCACTTTTCAAGGGCCACGAACTGGATAGGGCACCACTTGGCAGGGCAAGAGTCTCAGCAGAGAGTCCAGGTGCTGGCAGAGGAAGTCTTTGATGGCCCGAGACTTCAAAACAGGAGGCAAGCTCAGTCCAAGCCCTTGGAGGACTTCACAATCACGAATATATCACAAAGTCCGGCCTTTGTCCTCTTTAAGGCAGAAGCAGCAACTGCAAACCAACCCAGAAAAGCACTGTCACAGGCAAGGGGCAGTACTTCTCCTCCAGCTCTTCAGCTCTTCTCCTTGGCAGAGGCTCCTCTTGGTTCCAGAAGTAATCTGAAAATTTGGGGTTTTGGGTCCACTACTCATACCCCTTTCTTCCTATGAAGTAAACAAACTTCAAAGGAAAGCCTCTGTTGTTCACAAGATCCTTCCTTGTACAGGCCTGGCCGCAGACATACACCAATGGGTTGGAGACTCCATTCTGTGAGGACAAGCACAGTCCTTTCAGGTGATAGTGTTAGCTCCTCCCTCCCCACTCTAGCCCAGGAGACTCATCAGGATATGCAGGCTACATCCCAGCTCCCTTTATGTCACTGTTTAAAGGGAATTCACAACAGCCCAACTATCAGTCTGGCACAGACGTGGAGTGCACAAGCAGGCCGAGGCACAGACTGGTTAAGCAAGAAAATGCCCACTTTCTAAAAGTGGCATTTTCAAACTGACAATTTAAAAACCAACTTTATGAAAAGACGTATTTTTGAATTGTGATTTCAGAGACCCGAAACTCCACATCTTATCTATTTTGAAGGGAAACTGCACATAAAAGATATTGCAAGGCAGCCCCCCAGGTTAACCTATGAGTGAGATAGGCCTTGCAACAATGAAAACCGAATTTGGCAGTATTTCACTGTTAAGACATGTAAAACACATCAGTAAATGCCCCACCTTTAACATACACAGCACCTTGCCATTGGGGCTACCTAGGGCCTATCTTGGGGGTGCCTCACATGTATGCAAAGGGAAGGTTTGGGCCTGGCAAGTGGGTACACTTGCCAGGTCCACTTGGTAGTTTAAAACTGCACACACAAACACTGCAGTGGCAGGTCTGAGCCAGGTTTACAGAGCTACTCATGTGGGTGGCACAATCAGGGCTGCAGGCCCACTAATTTCATTCAATTTACAGGCCCTGGGCACCTCTAGTGCACTTTACTAGGGACTTGCTAGTAAATCACATATGCCAAACAGGAATAAGCCAATTACACATATAATTTACACAGGAGCACTTGCACTTTAACACTGATCAGCAGTGGTAAAGTGCCCATAGTCACAAAAACAGCAAAAGCAGAGTCCAGCACACAGTCAAAACATGGAAAGCAGAGGCAAAAAAGACAGGGGAGACCACACCAAGGATGCCAGGTGTAACATACCCACAGACAGCACAACAGAAGACCCGCAGACATTCACTCCAGTCACCACATCTGCAGACATCACAACCACTTACACTCCTGCATGCAGCACATCGACCATACCCGCAGTCACCGCCCCAATAGTCACCCACCCACCATGGCATCCCCCAGCACCCCCACACCCCTCAGTCTTGTACACCTAAACCCCTCATTCTCCCACTCAACAGAAAGCCAATTCCTACAAGCATACCTCTCACACCCATGCACCCACGACAACCACACCGACACGTCAGACAACCACTCCCATATACTACACTCCCAAACGCCCTTCTGATGACCATCCCCGTGTATCAAAAAAAGTGTTTTTTTTATGTTTTCCTTACTCCTCAACCCCCGAAGACCTGTAAATGCTCTGCTTCCCTCCCCAGGCCTATCATTTCCACCTCCAAGACCTCCCATAGCCCCCCTGCAAGCACCCGTGCCCTTCCCCCACCAATAAGTCTGCCTCGCCCAAGAGAACCCAACCCTCTCCTAAGACTAGACCTAAGCCCCCCTCCCAAGCCCAATCCCAAAGGACCCACTCACAAGCCTAAGGCCAATGCCCTACCTCCACCTCCCCCTAATCCCTGAGGTGCCTGCATGCCCCCTTGATGCCCCTGCCTGTGGATGTTACATGGCAGTCAGGAGTCAAGTTCGTGGAACCAAGATGTGCATCAAGTGCATGTTGCTGTTTTTAAAACTGGGATGCCCTATGGCCTTGGCCATTATTATATTTGTTCCAAATTTTAATATATATGTGGACAAACCAGTTGTTGGTTTCGACGTTACATATTTGTCCTGGATTTCTTCTCTTAGGGCATATTTGAAAATGGCTGACATTGTTTGCGTGTGACTATTTGTGTGAAAGTGGCGCTTGTGCTACCTGTTTGTCTGGGCAGCATGTGAGATTGTGTGCAGTGCATTTGTCCCCCAGTGATGGGTGTGTGTTGTGTGATGGTCATGTGTATGTTGGAGACATGTTGTTGTCAATGCATTAAGTGGTGTTCGTGTTGACGTGTTTGTTGCAGTATTGTGTGGCTTTGTGTGTTTTGACAGTGTGCATGTACGTGTTTACTGAATGGTATATCAGATACGTTGTGATATGTGATTGCTGGACATGTTGAATGAGGCATTGTATGGTTGTGTGATTTTGTGTGTTCACTCCCTGTTGGTGGTATGTTGTATTGTATGTGTGATTTTTCAATGGGTAGTGTGTATTGTGGGTTCTTGCCAATGCATTGATGGTGTTGCGGTTGTGGTGTTGTAGTGTCAGTTTGTGGTGTTGTGTGTTGTTATGTGTGTCTGTGCTGGTGCTGTGTTTCTGGGATTAGATGTGTGTTTTTAGACATGTGTGTGTGATGCTGTAGTGTGTGTACTGTGTGTGTGCATATGTATATGTGGCTGTCTGTGAGTGTGCGTATCAGTATCAGGTTACGTATATGTGTCTCCCTCACCACCCATTCCCGATTGGTATGTTGTATGTGCATACGTACTTTCACAATTTACAACAGGTAAGTGTTTGTACGGTTGCTGTCATCATCTTCGGTGTTGATTCTGGTGTTTCTGGGCGAGCAGGAGCAGCAGGAAGACATGTATTTCTCGTTCCATGGTGGCTCTGGACGAGTATGGCTTCCTAAAGGTGAGGTGTACATAGTTGGTTTCCACCTGGCTTTCCATGGTTGTGTGACCGCAGCGGAAACATTGGCGGTGTGCAACCTGGTAATCTGTCCGGCAGAAACATGGTCTCCGCCGGCCTGCAGGTGTCTACCATAGTCCATGGCGGCTAGACCGCACTGGTGGTGCCAGCAGTCCTTTGGCTGTATTTTGTTGTGAATACCGTCATGGTCATAATAAGACGATCCTCTCTGCCAGCCTGTTGGCGGTGCAACTGGCAACATGGCTGTCCTGGGACCGCCAAAGTGATAATGAGGCCCCAAATCTTTAAGGTGGGTTGACATATGAACAGATAGAATCTGGAAATGCTTTTAAAATTGTGTTGCTCTTGCGAGAGACACCATAAACTGTCTTATATCATACTTTACATTTTTTGGGAGATTTTTTGGGCCACAATAAATCTCTATTGCCGTTATCTGGTAGCAATATTTCTAGCTTTTAATTATTTTGAAAATATTGCAACTGTTGTATTCTAAAATAGAGGAATATTGTGCAAAAAAGTTGTAAAGTTAACCCTTCTCCTTTTGCTGAGTGCTTCATCTGGGGGAGGAGTGTTGCCATAAAAATGAAGAAATTAATTAATTAATCTACATTCTTTAAAAAAGTTGTATGCAACACACAAAGAACAGTGCCATAGTTGGACTCTCGCTCCTAGGCAGCACTGCTGGTTTAGGGATGACAGCTCTTATGTTCGTAGATGACTGACTCACTCCTACAACAAGTCGTAACTGTCAGCCCAACCCTCCCGGCTCAAAAGCAGTACCTCTCCAAAAACCTGAACAGTAAAAGGTGATTTCTGGCAGCCTTAGGCATGGACTCTACGTTGAGACATCTCAGGTGGAACGGAAGTTATCCTTTTCTCTTATTAGCAATAAGTCTCAGTCCCACATAGGTAATGAAGGAGATGCAGGAACGTTTTCATTATATTTATTGAAAAGACTGCAATCTACGGTAAAATGCATGAGCTGCAATGATTAGGATACCGAACAACAAAAGAAGCATAATTGTGAGGATGAGAGTTGTGAATATAAAAACCACCACCATCTTGCAATAAACATGAAATGTGAAATCCCTGGCACAGAGAACCTAATCTCTAACCTAATGAGAGCTAGGTATGATAAACCTAATCTGCCAGTACCATGTCCATGAGACGCACTCTCCAATCCTTGTTACCTTTGAATGAGGTCTCTAGGTCAGACTCTGTGGTGACACAAAAGCTGATTTCTGCATCAAGGTGATGTGCAGCATAGATGGCATCTGGAAGGATTCCCTATGATAACCTTGTCTTCTTGGGATGTATTTATACAGATCATGTAGGACTCCTGACACAGGTATGTTCCCAAACAATTGATAAGGAGGAAGACTTGTGGCAGCGATAATGTGAACGATCCCCAAGAAGTGTACATTTTGTTCCTGTCACACGTAAGTGAGAAAGGGACATGATGTTAATACCTACGTACATCACTTGATTATAACGCTGATAGGGATGCTTTCACAGAGTGGCACTGATAATGCAAAACAAAACATTTCAGAGGGGAACATGGCAGCCAGCGAGGCCTTCGCTTCTCTGGGGCAACTAGGATACGGTACGGAGCTTACCTTGATCTGGGGGGCATCAGCTCCTCAGGGGAATTATTCAGCGCGGTCTGGATGGACTCACCGGCATTGATATCAGCGGAGCGCTCTTCCGTGTTGCTTTATCCATCTCTGTGGTCCTGGGCAGCCCAGAAAATCCACTGCGGCAGAAGCGCCGCAGCTAGACAGGAGTTCTGGATTGGCTTGGGCAGAGTCAGCACAAGCCCCCCGAGGTTTCTGGAGACAACATTTGCTGGCAGGTTTACCGGCTGGTCCGGACAATCTGCATCGATTTCGTAGAGCACACGGTCTACTCCAGATTATTCCTGTATGCCCCCCAAACGCTCACCGGGGCCTGGATTCAGGACCAGATGGCAAGGGCAAAGGGCAGGGAATCCCTGTTTACTAAATTGGATGTGGACAATTTGGGAGCTGTAACCACCTCAGGTCAATTATTATCTGGGCCTGGTAGAGGGGGTAGGCGACCCACCAAAGTTAAAACTGAAAACTTGACATCATTGCATAACGAGGGAGGGTCCCCTAACCAACCTAAGCAAATTACCCCAATAGAAGAAACAGAGGCTACATTAACAGCATATTTGGGGAGGGCAAAATGTACTCCCTTGCTCAGGTCTTTTTTCAAGATCCAGAAGACTCAAGAACAGCTTAGGCAATTGGATCAGCAGACTATATTAACTCCTACATCAAATATGGAATCCACTCTGATAGGAACAGACTCAACTGCGTTAAATCAGCCTCAGAGCCCTCCTACTCTAGAACCAGTGCTGCGTGCGGCCAGGGGGCCTTTGGCGCTAATTCAAGAGACAGACACTTCACAGCCCACAATAAGTAGCACTGATGCTATATTACGCTTGCTGTTAGAAGAGATGAGGGATAAGTTTGCAATATCGGAGTCCAATCAAGGTAAAATTCAGGGGCTTAGTAACAGCCTTGATATAAAAATCAGAAAGACTAGGGGTTATGACGCCTCCTTGGGAACATTACAGAAAGAGGCAGAAACTAACAGGAACGAGATCCAGGCACTAAAGCAAAGTGAGAAAGAACTGTGAGAAAAAATGGAATCCCTGAAAAATAACTGCCGGAAGAACATCCTATGACTCTTGAATATTCCAGATGGATTTGAAGGTGATAAAATTAAAGAGTTTGTTATAACCTTAATTAAAAAACATATCCCTTTGGTAGCTCATATTAACCTGGATCTAGAAATACAGAGAGTTCATTGAGATCCTTATAAGAGAAATCCGAATAGGGTCAGACCTAGAAAGATCTTGGTTAATTTCAGTACATACTCAGTAAAAGAGCAGATTCTCACAGAAGCTCTCAAAGTCAAAGGCTTTAAGAATGAGGGTTGATCCTTCTCTATTAGGTCAGATATTTCTAGGGCAACCCAAGATCGACAGAGGGAGTTAGGGAAGTACATGAAGGAACTCAAAACATTAGGTGCCACCCCACAGTTGAAGTTTCCTGCCACCTTGAGAGTAATGTGGAGAAATAAAATGCACAACATTAGGGACCCCCAAGAGGTTGCAATATTGATTGAGCGGATAAAAGGGGAAAGTTAGATGTTAAATGCACCAGAGAGCCAGTGCCCCAGGGTAGGATTAAATACCCAATTTGGTTAAAGGTAGGGTTCGCCAGGGAGGGTGGGGCTGGGGCTTGGGCTAACTTAGAGGGAAGAAGGTCACGGAGTGGTGCAAATTGGTTTTGTTTCCACAGGGTAGGAAGAATATGGGGAAAGATTCATAAAAAAAGAGTCTTAATATTTGAGTATAATTCCATTTCAGACAGGAAAAAATTATCAGAGAAATGTATCGGATGATGGGTTCAGGGATAGATTTGAAACTAAAAATTCTCTCTTGGAATGTAAATGGCCTCAGAGTAGACACTAGGAGAAGGACACTTTTAGAGTTTCTAAGATATTCAGATAGCCATATTTTTTTTTTTACAAGAAACACATTTAAGACAGGAGGAGTGGGGAAAAGTTCTTAAGAAGCAAAGATGGATTAGTCAGGTTGCCTGCTCTAATCAAACCTGTAATGTGAAAGGCGTGGTAATTATTGTAAAAAATTCTGTTCAAGCTTGTCTGATGGACATAAAATGTGTCCGGATATAGTTATCAGGGAGGCTGACAAAGGGGGCAATGTTGTTGTCATGAACAGGAGTGACTATGTTGCAGAAATAGACAGACAACTTAATGACACCCAGGCCTACTCTCCACTACCGAGTAATCCTCTCCCTAATATTACCAACATGATCAGAAAGAAATTGGCATTTTGGAAAAATCAGTGTCTCCTGACTGATTTAGAACACAGATTTTTGTACATCGAGGCGCCCCGGGCTCCTTGTATATACATCTTACCAAAAGTCCACAAACCAGGGGGTTTTCCTCCTGGCAGACCCATCATCTCAGGAATTGGCTCACCTACGGAACACATCTCCGAGTACATTGATTCCTTTCTCCAACCCTTGGTACACAACCTTCCGTCCTACATACAGGACACCCGTGATCTGTTGTGCCAATTGGAAGACATCGATTGGTTAGAAGACTTTATGTTTGTATGCCTCGACGTCAGTTCCCTCTACACATCCATCCCCCTTGAAAGGGGACTAGAAATGCTCCAACGTACACTCAGCACCCGGGATGCCACATTGTATGATCACACACGCATGCTACTTGACCTCACAAGGTTAGTACTTGAGAACAATGTATTCTTACATGATGGCAGATGGTTTCGACAATGTCAGGGTGTAGCCATGGGAGCTAAGTTCTCCCCCTCATATGCCAATCTCTACATGGGTCAATTCGAGAAAATACACTTATGGTCCAACTGCCCGTCACACCTCACTGAACACATCCTGTACTGGGGTAGATATATCGATGACATTCTGGTTATCTGGACTGGCAACTCTTCGGACCTTAATATACTGTTTGAGCACCTTAACACTAACGATTTCAACTTAGTTTTCACTCACAAAGTAGACACTACTGAAATTGAGTTCCTAGATCTACGTCTGTACATCTCCAACAACAAGATCATGTCAAGACTGTACAGGAAACCTACTGCCTGTAACTCTGTCCTACATGCTCACAGCGCCCATCCCCTTTCACAGATTAGAGCCATCCCATACGGTGAAATGGTCAGAATTCGACGCAACTGCACTGACAATGAGGTTTTCAAACAGGAGCTCACAAAACTGACTCACCGCTTTCAAGCTAGAGGGTATACCAACAGACTCATCTCGGGTGCCAGTAAACGCATATTGAACAAAAACCAACACGATTTACTGATCAAGAGCCGCAGAGAACCGGGGACCAAGGGTGTTTCTAATACCAGACCGGTCTCCTTCATCACCCAATACGGCCCTGCTAGTAAGGATGTGCTACGCATTCTCAAGAAACACTGGCATCTGTTAATGTTGGACACATGCCTCAAGGACTCAATAGGCGTGTCTCCAACCATCGTACATAGCAGGGGGCGGACCCTTAGGAACATTCTGTGCCCTAGCTTTCTCTGTCCCTCACCTCTGACTTCATCTACAGGGTGGATGCCTGCAAAACCGAATGGTTTTTACAAATGTGGCTGTTGCATTTCCTGCCAACTAGCCCTTAATAAAACCATTTCCTTTTCCTACAACACCGTTACCACGCACCACATCAAGACTTTCATGAATTGCAACACTAAGTTCACTGTCTACTGCCTGATTTGTGTATGTGGTCTGATATATGTTGGCAGTTCAATACGCCCACTTAAGGAACGCATTCAGGAACATGTCAGGGCCATCAGAAACGCTAACACCAACTATCCTATGGCTGTCCATTTCAACACCTCACATGGGGAACAGGATCTCCTGAGCCTTAAATTCCATGGCATCACTCAGGTCCCTAATTCGCCGAGATGGGGAGACAGAACCAGAGATCTACGTAGATGTGAATCCAAATGGATCATTAAACTGCGCGCAGTAGAACTAGGCCTGAACACGGACCGTGAACTTCACTTCTTTCTCGCATAAGTCGCCATTCCCCTTGTCTGCAACATTGTACATAATAATATTTTCTAACCTCAATAAGACTGTTAACCATTGTTTATCCCAGCAATGCACGTTCACCTGTATACTAATTTATTAACGCTTGTACTTAACCCATTGTTGCCTAATTCTACTAATACTGTGAACTACTGTTTATCCCATCAATGCGCATCAACATTGTACATAATAATATTTTCTAACCTCAATAAGACTGTTAACCATTGTTTATCCCAGCAATGCACGTTTACCTGTATACTAATTTATTAACGCTTGTACTTAACCCATTGTTGCCTAATTCTACTAATACTGTGAACTACTGTTTATCCCATCAATGCGCTTATGTTCATTTACAAATGTGTCAACTGTTACTCCTTTTACTGCACGTCACGGTCTTCACCTGTATATGTTCTACTTGCCATCACGATGGTACAGTGCACCCATATGTATTACGTTGTTGGTTTTATCCTCTCAATATAACACATGCTAATGGCTCATACACATCTCTTCTTACGCCTCCTGTTGTCCCTGCATTGCAATATCTGCAGACACCCTTACGTTATCACGTTCCATAAGTCTTGATTCCACCTTTCCTACTGGCCATCTAGGTACTCTCTCGGTACCTAGCACCAATTTTATCTTTTGTGACATCCTTACTTATTACTTTTCTGCCTTTGCTTTTTCCTACTATCATTATTGCACGCCATCTCGGAGTCCTACTCAAGATGGCCGCCGTCTTAACCTTCATAGCCCTGCTACACCCACGTTGGTCGACGTCTTAGCCTTTTTAGACTAGTCCCTCTTTTATATCCACTACATGGCCACCCTCTACTTAACCAGGCAGTTACTCTCCTCGCAGTACAATACACGCTCGTACGAATACTGGAGTGCTCACCGCTTCGCTTCTTACTGGTAAGTTTTCAACTCGCCCCACCACTTATCTCGCTGCGTTAGCCTCACCGCCAGTAATCCATCTATTATCATTATGACTTTTCCAAATTATTACTTGCCTCTTAAATGTGTACACAGCGGTTTTCATACCGCAATTACCATCTCGTACGTTCGGTTTCATACCATTACTCATTTTCTGATCCCTCAACTGCCACCGACCATGATTCGGACTTTCTCTATTTTTCTAAAACTTGGTGTATCTAATTTTGGGGCCACATGCCCAGCATGGTATCACCGCGCGCCCCGACTCGGTTTTATTCAAACTAGTCGCAAGTTAACCTTTGGCGCACTTTTCTCTCAACTTAATTACCTTTATCTAACCGTTTGAGCATTCGCTGTGTACCTTTTATACATGCCGGCTGTACAAGGCCTTCACTCCATATTCGTTTTACGCTTACGGTAACACTCCACTTTCCCCATTACCTTCTCTTTTATAGTTATCTCCATTTCTAGTCTTCTGGTGCCATTCATCCTGCCCTTTCATTATACTCTACTTTTTCTTCCCTGCTATAAATTCTAGGTTACTTTTCAGGCTTATCAGGGCCTCCCCAATCTTCATTACCAAACAAGCTTCTTACCTACGTACCTGTAGCTGCTTGGCGCAGCCATTCTAATTACATTTCTGTACCATCCAACTCAGGTATGTTCTCATTAACCATTTTAATGTCATATCTTTATATATAGCTTTTCTTTTCTCTCCTAACTAACTTTTTCCACCAATCTCTCCTCCGGACTTGCTTAGTTTACTTTCCATTATTTTCTTTTCTTTTTTCTTTCTCTACGCTTTTGTCCAACTGTCCTGTTACACACTATTACCTATCCCCTCCGTCTATTCCATTACTTTTTCTCTCTTTGTCTCATTACATTAACTTTTTTACAGCCCTATTCATTAAGTACAGAGATACTTCGTCACCACACACCACCACTTACCTACTCTAAAACCAACGGCCCCAGGTAATTACTTTACCCTTCAACTATGCCCTTCGGGTCACACCTACCTCAGTACTCCTTCTAGCTTTTTCATGCACCTAGCCTTATCTCCCCCCTTTTTGTGTTGTCTATACTGTCTTTATCTCCCTGCTTTCTCTTATTCTTGCAATATTCTACCACTTTGCATACCTATTGCGTGCACACAGCACTACATAGTGCCTACAATTTTAACTTTCTAAATACTTATGTCTTTTAGACATTTTTCACATTACCACGGGGTTTTACTTAGTATTTTCATGTTGCCTAATTGGGTTCCCGTCACTACTCACCTTTATAGCCGTGTTTTTCTATTGCTCACCTACACAAACTCGCACCTAATAGTTACGTTCTCTGGTTTTTACACTGGAGTACAATACACAGATATGTATCCAATACTTGTTGTCATTACTGTATTACAGCCTTGATAAAGTCACCTGTGTGACGAAACACGTGTTGGCTGTATCTACACGATGATTTAATGCTTTCTAAGCATCTACAAATAAAGACAACATCTACAAACCGGATTTGAGACTCATTTCAACACAATTCCTCTCCGAACCTACAGTACCACACCAACAATATCTTTGCTGGTTTAATTGTTGGACATTACTTTCTGTGTGCTGTGGCCGTTTTTTCCCATAAAAGCGGACCCTAAGGGTAGATGGTTGGCGGTAAACATCAGGCTGCATAGGATTGACTACACCTTAGTGTCATATTATGGCCCTAACACGGATGACCCAGGCTCCCTTATGGATCTACATAACCATCTGGCAGAGACCAGAAATCTGATAATAATAAGGGGGGATTTTAATGTCTTATTGAATCCCGCATTAAATAGATCCACCTCTATACCAACAGTTAATACAAATAAAATGAGAATGTGTCTATGTGATATAATGAAAAATATGGGTCTAACAGATCCCTGCCAAACTAAGGTAGGGCAGATAAAGGAGTTTATCTTCTGGAATACAAAATACTACCAGGCTTCCAGAATTGACTTTTTTCTGATAGATGCTAGGTTCCAAAATGAACTGATAAGGACCACCCACCATCCAAGCCATCTTTTGGACCATTTTGTGGTACAACTTGAACTGTCATTGGCCGGATCTACTCTATATACTAGATGGACCTTGGATAGGTCACTTTTGGGAGAAGAAGATATTATAAGGCTGTTAAAAAGGGATACCAAGGAATTTTCTGAGCTAAACATGGGTTCAGCCCCTTTAAGTACAGTTTGGAAAACATACAAAGCCTTTACCCGTGGAAAACTGATAAGCTACACAGCATTCAGAACAAAGAGGGGTAAAAAAACAGTTGAGTTGCTAGAGGGTAAGATTGGTGAACTTCAGAATTTGAACAATAGATGCAATGACCCCACAGAGCAATCAATCTTACAGAACCAGAATCGTGAAACCAAAAGACACTTGAGGTATTCCTTGATGCAATAGTAAGAAAGAAATGGGAAACTAGTAAGTTGGTGCACTTCAAGTATGGAGAAGGCTGTGGGAGGATATTAGTATGTAAAGCTAAGACAGAGAGTGCCAGGCATTTGATCAAAGAGATAAGGGCTGGTGAGACAGCGGTATCTGTCTGGAAGATTGAGCCATCAAAGGGGCCTTTGTTATGTTTTTTTTCCGATTTATATAGTGAGGACACATTGACCTCATAGGAGGAAATTTATAAATGGCTGAGAGAGGACGAGCTTCCCAGGTTAGAACAGGACCATAACTATAACCTCAACCAGCAGATCCAAACATCAGAAGTAGAGGAAGTTATCACTAGATTAAGGAATGGGAAGGCGCCGGGCCCGGATGGTATCAAAGCTGAGCTATATAAAGTTTTAAAGGAAGAACTCACTCCAGTCTTAATGCAACTAATGAACTCTGTGTTTATAGAAACTTCTGTGATCCCCGTCTCATGGAATGAAGCTGCTATAACTAATTTTAAAGCCGCAAAAGGACCCAAGAAGATGTGTCATATAGACCTATCTCGCTACTTAATAATGGTTATAAGATCTTTGTGGAAGTCCTGGCTAAGAGACTAGATAACGTGATCACTAGGTTGGTCCATGAAAACCAGAAAGGTTTTATGAGAGGAAGGCACTGAGAAGATTTGAATCATGAACTGGTCTTCGCAATTGACATTGCAACATCTACTAACTCTCCTCTGCCATTCATGACTATTGATGCTGCAAAGGTGTTTGATAGATTGAATTGGCCTTTCTTGCAGGAAATAATTAAATGGAATAACTTAGATGATAATATCTCAAAGCCGTTAAGGCAATTTATAAATCACCTACCGCAAGGATCCTTGTCAATGGTAATCTTTCGCAGTACCTCTGAATTAGTAGGGGAACACGACAGGGATGCCCGCTTTTCCCCCTCATCTTTAACGATATATTGAGCCGTTAGCCAGAAGAATTTGGCAATATCAGAGAATACTACCATTCCAGCATCAAAGCTGGATCAAGAAGGAAGCCCTTTACGCACACAACTTGTTGCTTTATATGCAAGACTTCCAAAGATCCTTTCCAGTAATCCTAGGAATTATCACAGATTTTGGGAAAATCTCTGGTTATCTTGTCAACACAGAGAAATCTGAGTTGATGGCTTGGAATGGACCACAGGATGACCCATTAGCGAAAGATTAAATTTAGTACCTAGGGGTGAAGGTGGTGAAGAACTTGGGGGAAATGGCCCATGTACATTTTTCTAGCCTCATGACAGGATCAAAAATGCTTCTTCAACAATGGTCACATCTACAACTCACTATTCTAGGGAAAGCAAACTAATAAAAATTATGATCTTGCCTACATTTTCTTTAATTTATAATACTTTACCTTTACATTTCAAGACTGACTAGCTCCAAAAACAGCCAGGGGAAAATAATCAGCTTTATTTGGTCACAAAAAATTCCTAGAATTGCCTGGAAAAAACTGAGGGAGAAGAAACTCGATGTGGAAATTGTATTGCCAGACTTTCAGTTATATTGTTGGGCTTTTCAGTTAAAAAACTTTAGACATCTCTTGGCTAAGGATTACATGTGCCACCAATTACGGGCATTAACAAAAGATTTTCGAGAGCAGTGCTTATACTTTCTGTATAAATTCGGAGACCTAAGGTACTACAAAAAAGTAGGGCTAAAAGTTCTTATTGCGGCCTGTAAGATATTCCAGGTTCCAGGTGAGAAGGAAACTAGGAATTCCATACTACAGTGAGTTGGCCCCAATTTGGAACTCTCCTGGCACGCCAGTTTGCCTTAAGGATGCCCTGGCACTTCCATTAAAAGATGCAGGTCTTGAATGCTGGGGGCAACTACCTATGGGAGGGCTCTATGATCTTGTGGAACGCGTTTTCCAGCGGGTTCAATACTAAAATATCCAGGTTCAAATATCTACAAATTAAAAGCTGGTTACAAGGAGAATCTGAAGTAGGCCTTATAACGGAACGGGAAAATGAAATTGCAGATATGCGGAAATTAAAGTAAGAGATATCAAGATGATATTGGGCATTAGTTCAAGCAGAAGGCTCCTCTCTTTCACTGCTGGAAGTTGTTTGGAAACTGGATCTCCCAGATTGTAATCTCTCCCATCTCTGGCAAGCATCAATGCGTACACTTTGGTCTACGGTGAAGTCTGCACCCCTCAGAAGGAATCATCTGTTCGCTGTATACAGGGCATACGGGACACCTAGGAAACTGGCTAAAATAGGCATCCCAAGGAAGAGTTCCTGTCCGAAATGAGGCTTGAAAGAAGCGGACGATGTACACCTTTGGTGGCAGTGCCCCAGAAATTCAAAATTCTTGGCACAAAGTGGGTAATACGGTCTCAGATATAATAAACAGACAAATAGAGGTAAGCCTACCAGTGGTAATATTTGGTTTGCATGAAGGACCTGGTACAAATCCATGTGATGAAGTGGGAAAGCTCCAGCTATACCTAATTTATTATCTTATCTTAATAGCCTGCCGGGAAATCTGTATTAACTGGCTTTCCAAATCTCCCCCTCACGCAAGTAGAATGACTGTTATCAGCTAAAATAATAGGCAATTTGGATTGCAGTAATGGTTCAGGGAAATGCTTTGAAATGTTGGAACCATTCCTATTGTTTTATTTAGCCTGTCACTCTGTCCCTAGCTTGGGGGATCTTTAACTTTGCCCTGACAATTCACCAGATGAAAGGTCCAATGATTAAGCAGCAGGGCACAACAAGGAGGAAATTAGGGTAAGGGCCTGTTCCTCCACTTTCCCTCTTCTTTCTCTTTCCTCCATTCTTGTTGATGGAGACCAGTGCCCTGGTACTGATCACCAGGTTGGAGTTTCTCATAAAGAACCTGGACAAACTGGATACATCCCGTTTCTTGCTGTATATGAGGACAAAAAAAAATCTCTAACTATAAACAATAGCAGACATCTTAAAAGAAATAATAAAATAAATGGGCTAAAAGAGAGCAAGTTAGGTAGCTTAAAAGTCACTAGGTGATGGGGGCACAGGCCTGCAAGCCAAAAGGCTAAGCTAACCTCCTGAGTTCCAGTAAAAATTAAAGTGGATTCACTACAACAGCAGAGAAGTAAAAATTAAACATCAACAGTATTTTCATTTTAATCAGGGAGACTCTGCCAAGGATTGTGAGAGGTAATAGGTTCCACTTTAAGCTTGTGCTTTAGTTTGTACTATGAATGGTTTATAATTGAATTCATAGAGATCTTCCATTAGGTTGGTGAACTTAATGCGAAGGTAGTGTTTTGTATGTTGGTTATAACAATTCTGAAGCTCAGGCAAAAAACTTTCCACTGAAGCGCCTGAATCGTCGTGCCAAGAGTTCTTTAGAACTGTGTACTGAAGCGCCTGAATTGTCGTGCCAAGAGCACTTTACAACTGTGAACCGAAACACTTGAATTGCTGTGCAAAGAGCGCTTTACCTCTGGATGAAACGACTTCCTTCAAAATTGGATTCATCAAGGCCTTACCGCTACGAGTACGACCTACTCCTTTTTTAATTCACCATGGAAACAAGGATACTTCGATTGGGTGACACTCTGCCGTCCAGTAACTCTGCTTTTCTTCAGAGAAACTCCCACGAGGTCTGGCTGCATCGAAGTCTTCAAAATAGTGAGCAACGTGCTTGGGTGTGGCTGGGCTTTATAGGCCTGCCACACCCCAAGATGGCTGATGCTTCTAAAAACATGGGAATTGTAGTCCCTTCATGGAATAGCACTGATAAGTGCATCTTGACCACCAATGTCCTGAACCTGCAGCTCTATGAGCTTTGCCACAGGGCCGACGACGTTGATGGCCACCTTTGGAACAAGAGGGGATGACAAGTGGTGTGCATAAAGTGCCGCAGAGTCACGCAGCGGAGTTTCGGATGGGACCTGGACCGCGCATGGCCTTATTCCTGACAATGAGACTGTAGACCACTCTGTTGTGTACACAATACAAATTACAGTTTGCATGCACAACTCACTCATAGGCATTGGAGCTATCTACAACCCCACAGATGATGCAAGATAGGAGGTGACATGCTATCTATCTAATTCAGGTTGCAAATTTGAACCACAACATTTCGTCTACTTCACATACCTCTTATTCAGTTGAGGTACAGATTGATGAGATCTGCCCTAGAGTCTACTGCTTCAACTTGGCAAATCTGCATTTCCACCCACAGGTTCTGATGGCTCCCCATCACCCAGTATAAATGGTAGCTGTCATCTCAGGGCAAGATTGTGGAGCATGAGGCAGGCAATTATTATTTGACATACCTTGTTGGGTGAGTAGAGGAGGGCTCCTCCTGATCTGTCAAAGCACTTAAATCTTGCCTTCAGGAGCAAAGAGGTCCGCTCAACTACAAGCCTTGTTCTCCTGTGGGCCTCATTGTAGCAGAGTTCCCCTGGCGTGGTTGGGTACCTCACTGGTGTCAACAACCAAGGCCGATTTGGATAGCCAGACTCACCTGTGAACAAATTGGTAGAACATCACAAATATGTGGGGCATGCAACATTGTGATGACAGGAGACATACATTGCAAACACTCATTTGAGTTGTAACTTACCAACCAGCCAGGCACTCTCTGTGTGGAGTCGCCTCGTCAGCAGTGGGACTGTGCTGTTCCACATGATAAAGGAATCATGGGATGGTCCTAGATCTTTGGCACTGATTGGTGAAATCTACTGGTCTGCCCGACAAACCACCTGAACGTTTTTGGAGTGGGAGTTTTTCCTGTTCCTATATACCTGTTAATTGGCACTGGGGGGAACCAAGGCTACACGGGTGCCATCTATGGCTCCAACCACATGTGGAATGTGTCCCATAGCATAAAACTCTGCCTTCACATTAGCCAAATCTGCACGTTGGGGAAACCTGAGGTAGCTGTCCTGGTGTTTCAACAATGCACACAGTACATCCCTCAAAACCAGACTGAACATGGGCTGAGACATTCCTGCAGTTAGGGCACTTGTATTCTTAAAGAACCCAGTGGCCAGAAAGTATAGCACTGACGAGACTTGAACGATGGGAGGTACGCTACAGGGATTGTGAATGGCAGGCATCAGATCTGGCTCCAATGGATCACAAAGATCCATGATAGTATGACGATTCAGACGATATGTCTGGCTACAATGTAGCTCCTCCATGGTGTGCAGGTCTACTAGTGGACGGTACACTGGTGGTTGTCGTTCTCTCCTCATGGCATGAAAACCATGTGAACAAACTACAAAATAGCATGTGACATGCAGCATGCAGACATCTTGTGAAAGTCAAATACACAACTCACACACATCTGCTGTTGAGCACGGTTACAAACTCAGATATCTACAGTACAGCACATAGGTATGAAGCCGAGGACACCCTCCTTGGTGCACATTCCCCCAATTTACTATTGAACTACACAAACAGATTAATCTGTTACTGTACATGGTTATAAGTCCAACCGATTTGACATATCTTACACATATTGTTGCACATTTTAAACTTTTTCAAAGCACATAGGAACATCAGAGTAGGTGCACACTGCTATTACCACATGTCCTCCAGTAACACAGCGTTCACTGCACTGATGCACAATTTGACAACTAAACATGAGGGCAGTACTTACAGTTCTACTGTACGATATGGGGGATAGTTAATGACACAGATCATGAAACTCTTCCATGCATGTAACATGCTTAAAATGTCAGCCGCCTGACCTACTGTACTGGACACATGGAAGTGACCTAAGTCCACCGGCGGAAGTCGTCATGGAGGTAGGCGGTCACAACTGCAGTGGAAATTTCCATGGGAAGACATTAATGACTTTGGCAGACTTGGGCCAATGGCAAGGTCAGCCGGTGGTGACGGTCATGTACGTGGCGGATGTGACCATCATCTTCTGCAGTCTTGCTTACTTGACTCCTGACAGTGCTGCCAGAAAGTCCTCCACTACATGAGGTGCTGTGTACTGCCTCTGGGAGCTATCATGCCACGTCCTGCAGGTGACAGGGCTTCAGCCTTCACCCCTGAGGAGCTGGAAAAGCTAATGGAGGAAGTACTACCCCTGTATGAACAGCTATATTGTGCACCAGAGGAGCAGGTGAGTCCAATGCAATACCAATGTGTGATAGTTGTGGTGAATGATGGTGTATCTGAAATGTGAAGCAGTGAAGGTGTTGATGCATGTAGATGATAATTTGTAAGTATGTGTGAGATGTGAGGATGGGAATGATTGCATACTCGCTGTCACTGGAGTGTACTGTCTACTACTATTTGTATGGTGCATGTGGACATGACTTTTTCATTTTGTCTGTGTCATCCATGCAGGTCAACGTACATCAGAAGAAGGGAATTTGGCGTACCATTGATAAGCAAATGCATACCCTGGGGGTTCACAGTTGGCGGAGCACCCACTGTAGGAAGTGGTGGGAGAACCTGAGATGCTGGGCCCGGAGGACCGCAGAGGCCCAGCTGGAAATGTCCTCCCAACAAGGGAGGGATGCCAGTCGGACCTGGAGCCCCCTAATGGCCTGCATGTTGAGAGCGGCCTACCCTGAAGTGAATTGGTGTTTGAGGACAGCACAGCAGCTACAAGGGGGTAAATACTGACTGAACACATGAACTTGCCACTGGTAGTTTAGTATATTATGTCTAAATATTGCAGCTGTGACAATGTGGTAACTGCTACAGGTATGGCGACTAATAGGTGCTGTCATTCACTCTGCTTGACTCTAGGTGTATGTGTCATTCATGGGTAACTGGTTATCAGTTGTGTAAGTGTTAGTTCTGGACTAAGGTAGTAGGAATAACGTCTGGACAGTTGTTAGTGATGTATGTGTTCAGATGTTGTCATGTAGAGGTTTCTAATCAGCATGCATGGTGGGATGCTATGAGCCCTTCATGCACATTGTTTGGTGCCCATTGTATTGTTGGTGTTACTTTGCTCCCTGCGGTTGCCAGTGGATGTATCTTGTGTGTTAGGTAGGCCCCGATTTCAGTGCATAGAATTGTTGTCTATGTGACAATGTATCTGATTAGTGGGTGCAGAAACTCCTAAAGTATCTTTTCCAGGTATTTAGATAGATGTTTCAATGACATGCTATGTCAATTTGTGATGCACACTGTACGGGAATGCCATGTAGGGTTTCATCTGAGGTGTTTGCCATTGTATATGTTGTGTACAGAATGATCAGTTAGGCATGTGATTGGAAATCAACATGCTGTGTCATATTTGACGTGAGATTAGTTTACTTTCATGGAACATGACTACTGGTGATGGACTGGACAGATGTGGAGTAGGGGTAGGCATGATATTGTGTTTTCAGTTAAATGTATTTCCTTAGACAGATTTGATGATGGACAATGATGATCTGTAAGGGGATAGCTTTGAGATGTAGCCAATCCTTCTTATGAATGATGCATTTCAGTTACAACTGAATTGATGGGATGGTGATGTAGTGGTCAGATGGTTGGCTTATGTTGTGGGTGGGACTGTGTTAATATAGGAAAGTTGGAAGTATTGTGTTGTGACATGATGTGAGCAGTGAAGGGTTTCTATCTGAGGCTTTATTTGAAAAATAATTTTTTGTTATTGTGAATGTTGTAATGTATGTGTGTGTGAAAAATTTGATGAACCTCTCTCTCTCTCTCTTTCTGTGCATCAGCATCTGCAGTCGAAGGAGACGGGGCTTAGACGAGTAGGGAACCCGGAGTGCTGAGACCACTGACAATGAGGGACCCATTGGTCCAGAAGGCAAGGGGAGTGCCACGAGGGAGACAGGATCTATGTCTTTATCATCGGAATTCTCCTCCAGTGGACAATCCCTGGTGGTGGTGAACCCACCAGGGACCACCCCAGCACCATCTATGTCTGCCATCCCCCTTACTACCACCGTCCTCCCTGTGGCTCCCCATCCATTTGGCCATGTCTGCTCTCCCAAGAGGGTGGGCGTCTCCTTTGCTGCAGGCATCTCTGCCCCTGCCCCCTTGCTACCCTCAGTGAGGAGGCTATTGACCTCCTGAGGTCGATCGCTGTGGGTCAGTTGACTGTTGTGAATGCCATCCAGAGACTGGCAACTCAAGTCTAACAGAGTAATACGTTCCTGGGGAGCATTCACTGTGAACTGGCTGACCTGCAGAGATCCTTTCAGGCTTTGTCCTCCACACTGATAGCAGCCAGCCACCCTTTGTCTTCTGTCCCCCCTCCACCTTCCTCTTCCCAATCCCAAACCCCTCTTCCTCAACCTAGCCAAAGCACACAGACAGGAAAGCATCATCCACGTCAACATATAAGAGTAGCTCAGGCAAACACAAGCACCCCAAGACACAACAGCAGCACGCACACAAGCAACATACACATGCACACACATCAACAGTCACAACCTGCCTTGACACCCCCACCTCACCCACCATCACAGACAGCACATCTGACAAACCTGCAGACACCACACCAACATTCACAGATCCAGCCACTACACCTATTTTACCTTGTTAGAAATGGGGTCTCTGAGTGGCAGTCACCTTGCACTCTGTCCAAACAGTGACCCTCACTCTAGTCAGAGTAAAGGAGTTACACTCCTAAAACAACACCTGTTAGCTCACCCCCTTGGTAGCTTAGCACAAGCAGTCAGGCTTATCTGAAAGGCAATGTGTAAAGTATTTGTATCAACACAAACAGTAATACAGTGAAAACACCACAAAATGGACACCACACCAGTTTAGAACAATAGGCAATATTAATTTAAATCAAACAGGACCAAAACGACAAAAATCCAACTTACACAAGTCAAGATATGATGTTTTTAAATAATAAGAGTCTTACTCCATAGAAAACAATGGAAAAGTTGTTGTTACACAAAGTACCTGGTTTGCAATCAAAAATAAAGCTGCACAGGCGAGCGTGCATCGGAAAAGTCAGCAATGCCTCAATTTCTTACTCAGAAGTGAGGCTGTGCTTCATTTCTTCTCCGGTCGGGGAGGTAATGCGTCATTTTTCTCTCCCGCAAGAGAGCGATGCATTGAATTTCAGATGGGGCACCTCAGATCTTCACAGGTTCTCGTTGATTTTGACGACCCACCGATGATGAGTGAGAAATACGGCCTTACGGTGATGGAAAACTGTGCTGCGTGGGGTTTGCGGCATTTTCAGCAATCGCAAGTGGGTGTTGCGTCATTTCTCCAGCCACAATCCAGGTAATGCATAGATTTCCCAGCCACAATGCAGGTGGTGCGGATTTCAGCCATGTGGCGGGTGCTGCATTGCAGGTGGTGCAACCAAATTTTCCCCGCATGGCTTCCTGTGCATGGATTTCAGTCCTTGTTCTACCAGCTCCACCTTTCAAGGGCCACGGACTGGATAGGGCTCCACTTGGCAGGGCAGGAGCCTCGGCAGAGAGTCTAGTTGCTGGCAGAGGAAGTCTTTGATGGCCAGAGACTTCAAAACAGGAGGCAAGCTCAGTCCAAGCCCTTGGAGGACTTCACAAGCAAGAATATATCACAAAGTCCGGCCTTTGTCCTCTTTAAGGCAGAAGCAGCAACTGCAAACCAACCCGGCAAAGCACTGTCACAGGCAAAGGAGCAGTACTTCTCCTCCAGCTCTTCAGCTCTTCTCCTTGGCAGAGGCTCCTCTTGGTTTCAGAAGTAATCTGAAAATCTGGGGTTTTGGGTCCACTACTCATACCCCTTTCTGCCTTTGAAGTAAACAAACTTCAAAGGAAAGTCTCTGTTGTTCACAAGATCCTGCCTTGCCCAGGCCTGGCCCCAGACATACACCAATGGGTTGGAGACTGCATTCTGGGAGGACAAGCACAGCCCTTTCAGGTGATAGTGTTAGCTCCTCCCTCCCCACTCTAGCCCCGGAGACTCATCAGGATATGCAGGCTACGTCCCAGCTCCCTTTGTGTCACTGTTTAAAGGGAATTCACAACAGCCCAACTATCAGTCTGGCACAGACGTGGAGTGCACAAGAAGGCAGAGGCACAGACTGGTTAAGCAAGAAAATGGCCACTTTCTAAAAGTGGCATTTTCAAACTGACAATTTAAAAAACAACTTTATCAAAAGATGTATTTTTGAATTGTTATTTCAGAGACCCCAAACTCCACATCTCTATCTGTTTTAAAGGGAAACTGCACTTAAAAGATATTTCAATGCAGCCCCCATATTAACCTATGAGTGAGATAGGCCGTGCAACAGTGAAAACCGAATTTGGCAGTATTTCACTGTTAAGACATGTAAAACACATCAGTAAATGCCCCACCTTTAACATACACAGCACCTTGCCCTTGGGGCTACCTAGGGCCTATCTTAGGGGTGCCTCACATGTATGCAAAGGGAAGGTTTGGGCCTGGAAAGTGGGTACACTTGCCAGGTCCAATTGGTAGTTTAAAACTGCACACACAAACACTGCAGTGGCAGGTCTGAACCAGGTTTACAGAGCTACTCATGTGGGTGGCACAATCAGGGCTGCAGGCCCACTAACATTATTTGATGTACAGGCCCTGGGCACATCTAGTGCACTTTACTAGGGACTTACTAGTAAATCAAATATGCCAAACAGGAATAAGCCAATTACACATACAATTTACACAGGAGCACTTGCACTTTAGCACTGGTCAGCAGTGGTAAAGTGACCATAGTCGCAAAAACAGCAAAAGCAGAGTCCAGCACACAGTCAAAACATGCAAAGCAGAGGCAAAATAGACAGGGGATACAACGCCAAGGATGCCTGGTGTAACGTACCCACAGACAGCACAACAGAAGACCCGCAGACATTCACCCCAGTCACCACACCTGCAGACATCACAACCACTTACACTCCTGCATGCAGCACATCAACCATACCCGCAGTCACCGCCCCAACAGTCACCCACCCACCATGGCATCACCCAGCACCCCCACTCCCTCAGTCTTGTACACCTAAACCCCTCATTCTCCCACCCAACAGAAAGCCAATTCCTACAAGCATACCTCTCACACCCATGCACCCACGACAACCACACCGACACATCAGACAACCACTCCCATATACTTCACTCCCAAACGCCCTTCTGATGACCATCCCCGTGTGTCAAAAACAGTGTTTCTTTCGTGTTTTCCCTACTCCTCTCCCCCCAAAGACCTCTAAATGCTCTGCTTCCCTCCCCAGGCCCGTCATTTCCACCTCCAATACCTCCCATAGCCCACCTGCAAGTACCCATGCCCTTCCCCCACCAATAAGTCTACCTCTCCCAAGAGAACCCAACCCTCTCCTAAGCCTAGACCTAAGCCCCCCTCCCAAGCCCAATCCCAAAATACCCACTCACAATCCTAAGGCCAATGCCCTACCTCCACCTCCCCCTACACCCTGAGGTGCCTGCATCCCCCCTTGATGCCCCTGCCTGTCGATGTTACATGGCAGTCAGAAGTCAAGTTCGGGGAACCAAGATGTGCATCAAGTGCATGTTGCTGTTTTTAAAACTGGGATGCCCTATGGCCTTAGCCATATTTATATTTGTTCCAAATTTTAATTTATATGTGGACCAACCAGTTGTTGGTTTCGACGTTACATATTTGTCCTGAATTTCTTCTCTTACGGCATATTTGAAAATGGCTGACATTGTGTGTGACTATTTGTGTGAAAGTGGTGCTTGTGCTATCTATTTGTCTGGGCAGCATGTGAGATTGTGTGCAGTGCATTTGTCCCCCAGTGATGGATGTGTGTTGTGTGATGGCCATGTGTATGTTGGAGACATGTTGTTGTCAATGCATTAAGTGGTGTTCGTGTTGATTGTTGCAGTATTGTGTGGCTCTGTGTGTTTTGACAGTGTGCATGTACGTGTTTACTGAATGGTATATCAGATACGTTGTGATTTGTGATTGCTGGGCATGTTGAATGAGGCATTGTATGGTTGTGTGATTTTGTGTGTTCACTCCCTGTTGGTGGTATGTTGTATTGTATGTGTGATTTGTCAATGGGTAGTGTGTATTGTGGGTTCTTGCCAATGCATATATGGTGTTGTGGTTGTGGTGTTGTAGTGTCAGTTTGTGGTGTTGTGTGTTGTTATGTGTGTCTGTGCTGGTGCTGTGTTTCTGGGATTAGATGTGTGTTTTTAGACATGTGTGTGTGATGCTGTAGTGTGTGTACTGTGTGTGTGCATGTGTATATGTGGCTGTCTGTGAGTGTGCATATCAGTATCAGGTTACGTATGTGTGTCTCCCTCACCACCCGTTCCCGATTGGTATGTTGTGTGTGCATACGTACTTTCACAATTTACAACAGGTAAGTGTTTGTACGGTTGCTGTCATCATCTTCGGTGTTGATTCTGGTGTTTCTGGGCGAGCAGGAGCAGCAGGAAGACATGTATTTCTCGTTCCATGGTGGCTCTGGACGAGTATGGCTTCCTAAAGGTGAGGTGTATATAGGTGGTTTCCACCTGGCTTTCCATGGTTGTGTGACCACGGCGGAAACATTGGCGGTGTGCAACCTTGTAATCTGTCCGGTAGAAACATGGTCTCCGCCGGCCTGCAGGTGTCTACCATAGTCCATGGCGGGTAGACCGCACTGGCGGTGCCAACAGTGCTTTGGCTGTATTCTGTTGGGAATACCGTCATGGTCATAATATGACGATCTTCTCTGCCAGCCTGTTGGCGGTGCAACTGGCAACATGGCTGTCCTGGGACCGCCAAAGTGATAATGAGGCCCCAAATCTTTAAGGTGGGTTGACATATGAAAAGATAGAATCTGGAAATGCTTTTAAAATTGTGTTGCTCTTGCCAGAAACACCATATACTGTCTTATATCATACTTTACTTTTTTGGGAGATTTTTTGGGCCATAATAAATCTCTATTGTCGTTATCTGGTAGCATTATTTCTAGCTTTTAATTATTTTGAAAAGATTGCAACTGTTGTATTCTAAAATAGAAGAATATTGTGCAAAAAAGTAGGTAAAGTTAACCCTTCTCCTTTTGCTGAGTGCTTCATCTGGGGGAGAAGTGTTGCAATACAAATGAAGCAATTAATTAATTAATCTACATTCTTTAAAAAAGTTGTATGCAACACACAAAGAACAGTGCCATATTTGGACTCTCGCTCCTAGGCAGCACTGCTGGTTTAGGGATGACAGCACTTATGTTCGTAGATGACCGACTCACTCCTACAACAAGTCGTAACTGTCAGCCCAACCCTCCCGGCTCAAAAGCAGTACCCCTCCAAAAACATGAACAGTAAAAGGTGATTTCTGGCAGCCTTAGGCATGGACTCAACATTGAGACATCTCAGGTGGAACGGAAGTTACCCTTTTCTCTTATTAACAATAAGTCTCAGTCACACATAGGTAATGAAAGAGATGCAGGAAAGTTTTCATTATATTTATTGAAAAGACTGCAATCTACGGTAAAATGCATGAGCTGCAATGATTAGGATACCGAACAATAAAAGAAGAAGAATTGTGAGGATGAGAGTCGTGAATACAAAAACCACCACCATCTTGCAATAAACATGAAGTGTGAAATCCCTAGCACAGAGAACCTAATCTCTAACCTAATGAGAGCTAGGTATGATAAACCTAATCTGCCAGTACCATGTCCAAGAGACACACTCTCCAATCCTTGTTAACTTGGAATGAGGTCTCTAGGTCAGACTCTGTGGTGACACAAAGGCTGATTTCTGCAACAAGGTGATGTGCAGCATAGATGGCATAGCTGGCATCTGGAAGGATTCCTACTGATAACCTTGTCTTCTTGAGATGTATTTATACAGATCATGTGGGACTCCTGACACAGGTATGTTCCTAAACAATTGATAAGGAGGAAGACTTGTGGCAGCGATAATGTGAACGATCCCCAAGAAATGTACATTTTGGTCCTGTCACACGTAAGTGAGAAAGGGACATGATGTTAATACCTACGTACATCACTTGATTATAACGCTGATAGTGATGCTTTCACAGAGTGACACTGATAATGCAAAACAAAACATTTCAGAGGGGAACATGGCAGCCAGCTAAGGACCCTGGGGGCAAGGCCTCCGCTTCTCTGGGGCAACTAGGATACGGTACAGAGCTTACCTTAAAGTGGGGGGCATCAGCTCCTCGGGGGAATTATTCAGCGCGGTCTGGATGGGCTCACCGGCATTGATATCAGTGGAGCGCTCTTCCACGTTGCTTTATCCATCTCTGTGGTCCTGGGCAGCCCAGAACATCCACCGTGGCAGAAGCGCCGCAGCTAGACAGGAGTTCTGGAGTGGCTTGGGCAGAGTCAGCACAAGCCCCCCGAGGTTTCTGGAGACAACGTTTGCTGGCAGGTTTACCGGCTGGTCCGGACAATCTGCATCGATTTTGGAGAGCACACTGTCTGCTCCAGATTATTCCCCTATGCCCCCCAAACGCTCACCGGGGCCTGGATTCAGGACAAGAAGGCAAGGGCAGAGGGCAGGGAATCCCTGTCTACTAAATTTGATGTGGACAATCTGGGAGCTGTAACCACATCAGGTCAATTATTATCTGGGCCTGGTAGAGGGGGTAGGTGACCCACCAAAGGTAAAACTTAAAACTTGACATTATTGCATAACGAGGGAGGGTCCCCTAACCAACCTAAGCAAATTACCCCAATAGAAGAAACAGAGGCTACATTAACAGCATATTTGGGGAGGGCACAATGTACTCCCTTGCTCAGGTCTTTTTTCAAGATCCAGAAGACTCAAGAACAGCTTAGGCAATTGGATCAGCAGACTATATTAACTCCTACATAAAATATGTAATCCACTCTGATAGGAACAGACTCAACGGCGTTAAATCAGCCCCAGAGCCCTCCTACTCTAGAACCAGTGCTGCGTGTGGCCAGGGGGCCTTTGGCTTTAATTCAAGAGACAGACACTTCACAGCCCACAATAAGTTGCACTGATGCTATATTACGCTTGCTGTTAGAAGAGATGAGGGATAAGTTTGCAATATCGGAGTCCAATCAAGGTAAAATTCAGGGGCTTTGTAACACCCTTGATATAAAAATCACTAACTTAACAGAAAGACTAGGGGTTATGAAGTCTCCTTGGGAACATTACAGAAAGAGGCAGAAACTAATAGGAATGAGATCCAGGCACTAAAGCAAAGTGAGAAAGAACTGTGAGAAAAACTGGAATCCCTGGAAAATAACTGCTGGCGGAACAACCTATGACTCTTAAATATTCCAGATGGATTTGAATGTGATAAAATTAAAGAGTTTGTTATAACCTTAATTAAAAAACATATCCCTTCGGTAGCTCATATGAACCTGGACCTAGAAATACAGTGAGTTCAATGAGATCCTTATAAGAGAAATCCGAATAGGGTCAGACCTAGAAAGATCTTGGTTAATTTTGGTACATACTCAGTAAAAGAGCGGATTCTCAGAGAAGCTCTCAAAATGAAAGGCTTGAAGAATGAGGGTTGGTCCTTCTCTATTAGGTCAGATATTTCTAGGGCAACCCAAGATCGACAGAGGGAGTTAGGGAAGTACATGCAGGAACTCAAAACATTAGGTGCCACCCCGCAGTTGAAGTTTCCTGCCACCTTGAGAGTAATGTGGAGAAATAAAATGCACAACATTAGGGACCCCCAAGAGGTTGCAATATTGATTGAGCGGATAAAAGGGGAAAGTTAGATGTTAAAGGCCCCAGAGAGCCGGTGCCCCAGGGTAGGATGGAATACCCAATTTGGTTAAAGGTAGGGTTCGCCAGGGACGGTGGGGCTGTTGCTTGGGCTAACTTAGAGGTAAGAAGGTCACGGAGGGGTGCAAATTGGTTTTGTTTTCACAGGGTAGGGAGAATATGGGGAAAGATTCATAAAAAAAGAGTCTTAATATTCAATTATAATTCCATTTCAGACAGGAAACAATTATCAGAGAAAGGTATCGGATGATGGGTTCAGGGATAGATATTAAACAAAAAATTCTCTCTTGGAATGTAAATGGCCTCAGAGTAGGCACTAGGAGAAGGACACTTTTAGAGTTTCTAAGACATTCAGATCGCCATATTTTTTTTTTTACAAGAAACACATTTAAGACAGGAGGAGTGGGGAGAAGTTCTTAAGAAGCAAAGATGGATTAGTCAGGTTGCCTGCTCTAATCAAACCTGTAATGTGAAAGGCGTGGTAATTATTGTAAAAAATTCTGTTCAAGCTTGTCTGATGGACGTAAAAGCGGACCCGAGGGGTAGATGGTTGGCGGTAAACATCAAGCTGCATAGGATTGACTACACCTTAGTGTCATATTATGGCCCTAACACGGATGACACAGGCTCCCTTATGGATCTATATAACCGTCTGTCAGAGACCAGAAATCTGATAATAATAAGGGGGGATTTTAATATCTTATTGAATCCCGCATTAAATAGATCCACCTCTATACCAACAGTTAATACAAATAAAATGAGAATGTGTCTATGTGATATAATGAAAAATATGGGTCTAAACGATCCCTGCCAAACTAAGGTAGGGCAGATAAAGGAGTTTACCTTCTAGAAAAAAAAATACTACCACGCGTCAAGAATTGACTTTTTTCTGAAAGATGCTAGGTTCCAAAATGAACTGATAAGGACCACCCACCAGCCAAGCCATCTTTTGGACCATTTTGTGGTACAACTTGAACTGTCATTGGCCGGATCTACTCTATATACTAGATGGACCTTGGATAGGTCACTCTTGGGAGAAGAAGAGATTATAAGGCTGTTAAAAAGGGATACCAAGGAATTTTTTGAGCTAAACATGGTTTCAGCTCCATTAAGTACAGTTTGGAAAACATACAAAGCCTTTACCCGTGGAAAACTGATAAGCTACGCAGCATTCAGAACAAAGAGGGGTAAGAAACAGTTGAGTTGCTAGAGGGTAAAATTGGTGAACTTCAGAATTTGAACAATAGATTCATTAACCCCACAGAGCAAGCAATCTTACAGAACCAGATTCGGGAAAACAAAAAACACTTGAGGTATTCCTTGATGCAATAGTAAGAAAGAAATGGGAAGCTAGTAAGTTGGTGCACTTCAAGTATGGAGAAGGCTGTGGGAGGATATTAGTATGTAAATCTAAGACAGAGAGTGCCAGGCATTTGATCAAAGAGGTAAGGGCTGGTGAGACAGAGGTATCTGTCTGGAAGATTGAGCCATCAAAAGGGCCTTTGTTAGTTTTTTTTTCCGATTTATATAGTGAGGACACATTGACCTCAGAGGAGGAAATTGATAAATGGCTGAGAGAGGACGAGCTTCCCAGGTTAGAACAGGACCATAACTATAACCTCAACCAGCAGATCCAAACATCAGAAGTTGAGGAAGTTATCACTAGATTGAAGAATGGGAAGCCGCCGGACCCGGATGGTATCAAAGCTGAGCTATATAAAGTTTTAAAGGAAGAACTCACTCCAGTCTTAATGCAACTAATGGACTCTGTGTTTAGAGATACTTCTGTGATTCCCGTCTCATGGAATGAAGCTGCTATAACTAATTTTAAAGCCGCAAAAGGACCCAAGAAGATGTGAGTCATATAGACCTATCTTGCTACTTAATAATGATTATAAGATCTTTGTGCAAGTCCTGGCTAAGAGACTAGATAACCTGATCACTAGGTTGGTCCATGAAAGCCAGAAAGGTTTTATGAGAGGAAGCCACAGAGTAGATTTGATTCATGACCTGGTCTCTGCAATTGACATTGCAACAGGTACTAACTCTCCTCTGCCGTTCATGACTATTGATGCTGCAAAGGTGTTTGATAGATTGAATTGGCCTTTCTTGCAGGAAATAATTAAATAGAATAACTTAGGCGATAATTATCTCAAAGCCGTTAAGAAAATTTATAAATCACCTACCGCAAGGATCCTTGTCAATGGTAATCTTTCGCAGTACCTCTGAATTAGTAGGGGAACACGACAGGGATGCCCGCTTTCCCCCCTCATCTTTAACCTATATATTGAGCCGTTAGCCAGAAGAATTATGCAAGATCAGAAAATACTACCATTCCAGCATCAAAGCTGGATCAAGAAGGAAGCCCTTTACGCACACAACTTGTTGATTTATATGCAAGACTTCCAAAGATCCTTTCCAGTAATCCTAGAAATCATCACAGATTTTGAGAAAATCTCTGGTTATCTTGTCAACACGGAGAAATCTGAGTTGATGGCTTGGAATGGACCACAGGATAACCCATTAGAGAAAGATTAAATTTAGTACCTAGGGGTGAAGGTGGTGAAGAACTTGGGGGAAATGGCCCATGTAAATTTTTCTAGCCTCATGACAGGAACAAAAAGGCTTCTTCAACAATGGTCACATCTACAACTCACTATTCTAGGGAAAGCAAACTAATAAAAATTATGATCTTGCCTACATTTTCTTTTATCTTTAATACTTTACCTTTACATTTCAAGACTGACTAGCTCCAAAAACAGCACAGGGAAATAATCAGCTTTATTTGGTCACAAAAAATTCCTAGAATTGCTTGGAAAAAACTGAGGGAGAAGAAACTCGATGTGGAAATTGCATTGCCAGACTTTCAGTTATATTGTTGGGCTTTTCAGTTAAAAAACTTTAGACATCTCTTGGCTAAGGATTACATGTGCCACCGATTACGGGAATTAACAAAAGATTTTCGAGAGCAGTGCTTATACTTTCTGTATAAATTTGGAGACCTAAGGTACTACAAAAAAGTAGGGCTAAAAGTTCTTATTGTGGCCTGTAAGATATTCCAGGTTCCAGATGAGAAGGACACTAGGAATTACATACTACATTGAGTTGCCCCCAATTTGGAACTCTCCTGGCACGCCAGTTTGCCTTAAGGATGCCCTGGCACTTCCATTAATAAATGCAGGTTTTGAATGCTGGGGACAACTACCTATGGGACGGCTCTATGATCTTGTGGAATGTGTTTTCCAGTGGTTCAATACTAAAATATCCAGGTTCAAATATCTACAAATTAAAAGCTGGTTCCAAGGAAAATCTGAAGTAGGCCTCATAACGGAACAGGAAAATGAAATAGCAGATATGCGGAAATTAAAGTAAGAGATATCAAGATGATATTGTGCATTAGTTCAAACAGAAGGCATCTCTCTTTCACTGCTGGAAGTTGCTTGGAAACTGGATCTCCCAGATTGTAATCTCTCCCATCTCTGGCAAGCATCAATGCGTACACTTTGGTCTACGGTTAAGTCTGCACCCCTCAGACGGAATCATCTGTTCGCTGTATACAGGGCATACTGGACACCTAGGAAACTGGTTAAAATAGGCATCCCAAGGAAGAGTTACTATCCGAAATGAGGCTTGAAAGATGCGGACGATGTACACCTTTGGTGGCAGTGCCCAGAAATTCTAAATTCTTGGCACAAAGTGGGTAATACGGTCTCAGATATAATAAACAGACAAATAGAGGTAAGCCTACCAATGGTAATATTTGGTTTGCATGAAGGACCTGGTACAAATCCATGTGATGAAGTGGTAAAGCTCCAGCTATGCTTAATTTTTTATCTTGTCTTAATAGCCTGCCGGGAAATCTGTATTAACTGGCTTTCCAAATGTCCCCCCACGCAAGTAGAATGACTGTTATCAGCTAAAATAATAGCCAATTTGGATTAGAGTAATGGTTCAGGGAAATGTTTTGAAATGTGGGAACCATTCCTATTGTTTTATTTAGTCTGTCACTCTGTCCCTATCTTGGGGGATCTTTAACTTTGCTCTGACAATTCACCAGATGAAAGGTCCAATGATTAAGCAGCAGGGCACAACAAGGAGGAAATTAAGGTAGGGGCCTGTTCCTCCACTTCCCCTCTTCTTTCTCTTTCCTCCATTCTTGTTGATGGAGACCAGTGCCCTGGTACTGATCACCAGGTTGGAGTTTCTCATAAAGAACCTGGACAAACTGGATACCTCCTGTCTCTTGCTATATATGAGGACAAAAAAAAATCTCTAACTATAAACAATAGCAGCCATCTTAAAAGAAATAATAAAATAAATGGTCTAAAAGAGAGCAAGTTAGGTAGGTTAAAAGTCACTAGGTGACGGGGGCACAGGCCTGCAAGCCAAAAGGCTAAGCTAACCTCCTGAGTCCCAATAAAATCTAAAGTGGATTCACTACAACAGCAGAGAAGTAAAAATTAAACATCAGCAGTAATTTCATTTTAATCAGGGATATTCTGCCAAGGATTGGCAGAGGTAATGGGTTCCACTTTAAGCTTGTGCTTTAGTTTGTACTATGAATGGTTTATAATTGAATTCATAGAGATTTTCTATTAGGTTGGTGAACTTAATGCAAAGGTAGTGTTTTGTATGTTGGTTATAACGATTCTGAAGCTCAGGCAAAAAACTTTCCATGGAGCAGTTGCTCAATAATAAATACATCAATCTTGAGCGTATTGGTCTTATATCCGCCAACGCCTGGTATAAAGTAAACATTTAAAATACTCACTCCTAACATAATATGCCAGGTTTTGAAAACAGCATTACATCATTTACATATAATTTGATTTGCGCTATATGTGGCATTGGGAGGGCAAATAGCATTGGCTTTTCTAATCACAATTTTGAGGCTCTATAAAACAGCAAATACAATTTGTCACAGGGGTCAGCCCTGCCGGTCCCTCGTTTCCCTTCTGTGCTACCCTTGTCACATGAGTTAATAATCAGCCAGCTATTGCACTCTTGCATAATCAAGGAATAACCTGGATAATTTGTGCTGGGAACCCAAACTTCACTAGTATGTAAAAAAGTGTGTCTCATGCCACCAGGTTGAAAGACTTTTTGGCATCATGTAAAAAAAAATCACTTAGGATACCTGTTTTATAGCGAGCATTTCCAAGGCTTCAATTAAATAAGGTGTGTTTGCATGCGACTGCCAGCCTGCCATAAAACCATTTTTGTCTCTACGAATTAATTTACTGACTACTATATTAAAATGATTTTCAAATCATGAATATTTTGCAATCAGAATTTAAAAGAGAAATGAGGAGATGCGAATTTGGATCTTGCGGATTTTTACCTTTCATCAATGAACCCTGCATTAAAAGTCAGAGAGATAGCACCTCCTGATTAAATAAAGCGAAACCAATTCAGAAGATGTCTGTTTAGCTCATTAGCAAATGCTTAAAAAAAACTCAGTCAGAGAGCCATCCAGTCCAGAGTGTCTGACCTTAGGAAGGCTATAAATCATTGTTGTAATTCTCACATTTTAAAGGGTTTTACTGAGAGTGTTGCATACTCTTGTGTTAGACTGGGAATAGCTAGCCACTCAAAAACCTCATTTAATTTTGGTTAAATCTACCTGCTGATCATGGCTATATATTTGTTTAAAATGTTTCAAGAAAATGTTTTTTTGCCCTGCGTTAAAGAAACAGGTTCTAAATTTGGGACACCATAACATGCTTAGGTGGTCTTTTCAGGGGTATGCCAGGCCATGAGTCTGCCAGCATAATTGCTTTCCTTATATACTTTTTGCTGGTATGTGGAGTTGTTTACGTAATTCATGGCATGATAATATCGGTGCACATTGATTTAATCCTTTTCAAAGTCTATTTTATTTCCTTTGGTATCTCATTGCAGGACTGTTTTATAAGTTCTTCTGACACCGCTTTCAAGATCTAAATTTTCTGTTTTCTGGTTCTTTCTGACAACAATGTCCTTGAATATTATTAAGGTCAATAGAAAAGCTTTAAAAGCATCCCAAACCTTTTCTTCAGAGGCGATGTCGATATTTTTGGTAAATAACTCTAGAGATCTCTGCCTTTAGATCTCTTTCTAAACTTTAATTCTCTAAATGTGTTTTATTAAAAACCTATCTTCCAAGCCCTATCAAAACCCTTCTTCTGTGGTTCCAAAGCCTATTGGTCTGAGAAACTGTTCCGTAATACTGTCCTATATCCAAATGCAACTGTATTAATGGTCAAGAAAACATCAATAGGAGTGGCTGGATTCAAGGGGTCTGAAAAGTTGTTTAGTAACGTTGTCATATAATCAAATGTAATTGCAGTAGTGGTCAAGAAAAAAAAAACAATCCGAGTAGCTAAATGAAATCTCGCAGATACAGGTCTATTCCCGCATATAGGGAAACAGCTCTTTCCATTTATCCACAAGCTTTAACTCTGCATTCCGTTGCCTCCATAGGTCCACAAGCTTTAACTCTGTATTTAGGTGGCTCATTACTCTGGCTATTTTGGGTTTAACTTGTTTCTTATCCGGAGGAGTGGGATCTATGGCGGTTTTTTGCAAAAAATTAAATTTTCAACCTATGGATATCTCCCCTGTATTGAACGAGCAAAAGGAATGAGTCTAGGTTAATCTCAATTGGGCATAGAGGCTCACTAGGGTACCTCAGGTGAAAGCAATAGTTCAACTGACTCTGCACCACTTGCCCTCTTTATTGTGTTGACACCTGTGTATCAGGCACACTTTGTGATAAAGACTACCACACCTCTATGTGCGGCCACGGCTGATGAAACGCATTTAAAACCCACCCATGTTTTAAACGTTTTGAACATTTTTAATTTTGTTTGAAGGGATATGTGTTTCTTGCAGTAGGATCACTGAGGGGTGATGAGTCAATTGCCAGCGTTTTCCTAGTTTTATTTAACCCATTAGCATTAAAACAAAAAATATTAAATTGCTCAGTCATAAGGATTTCTTTGAAAGCTTTACAGCGGCTACATGTCTGATTTCATCAGACTTATTATTCAACGCTACATGTATAAAACTAACACAATGATAATAAAGTGCATAAAGAAAGACCATTTTCTATTCTTAGAAGGGAGAAGGTTTTCTTTCAGTTGTCGACAACATTGCTTTTCCCTCTTTAAGACATACCCACCTTGCCCACTCACACTTGTGCCTATAACTCCATCTCCTTAGATGGTGGAAAACAAAACTGACAAAGTAAAGGGTCGATGACAGTCTTGGTGAGTGAGGCCTGGAGTCTTCTGGTGCTTGCTTTCTCGTTAGCCACACACAAGGAGGCAAAAGCTGGTGAAATCCCCAACAATTCACGATCCTGACACAGATGGCACGATACAAAATACAAAGACCACTTCCTGCCCTCTAATGAGCTAGTATGAATGCCAGGGAAGGAACTGGTCTCTCTGACAGGAATAGTGCACAAATGTAAGCCCTACTTTCTGTTATTCTGCATTAGAGGTGCATGGTGAAAAAAATATCGAATTAAAAATAAATTGTAAAAGGTGCAGAAAAATGTGTTGATGTAAGCTTCCCGTTACATTTTATGAAAGAGATGTCTTATTTGAAAAGAGTAAACGTACAATTTTACAGCAAGCGTCAGACTTTTTTATTGTTGAAGTCCATGAAAGAGTTTCCATTACTTTGTGCTTTTACTTAGGAGCTGGATCCCTTCTATCTAAACTAAGGGGCTGCTTTAAGAACCCCTAGCGTGTCCTTGCGCCACATTAGTGTCATTTCATTTGATGCAAATGTGGCCAAACAAGGCTAAAATCGCTGCTCCAAATTTACAAAGTGGCACAAAGCATGCATTGCGCGACTTTGTTACTTTTTGCACTATTTTTATTTTTATTTATGTTCATTCGGTCTAAACGTTTAGACCATTAAAATTAAAAAATAACAGTCTTACATGATGAATTTTAACAATTAAAATTCATAATAACAATCATACATAGTACTGATAAAACCTAATAGCCAGCAATCAGATAAACATTGATGGTGCGTTCCTTAGAACTAAGGCTATGATCGTACTTAAAAAACAATAAAAGAGACGTACAATAAGATAAAAAGAACTTAAATAAAAAGCTTGTGTCCATCAGACAGATATATACAGCTAGTGCCTTCCATGGAACTTTACTCAGTATCTTGCCCGATTTATAAACTAATGAGGTTCTTGTCATATGTAAAATGTTTTATCAAGTGTTGTGGCAATTTTGGGTGGAAGTTCATCTCTATAAACTTATAGGGTCTCAACTGCTCATATAAGAGACCGCGAGCTCCTAATGAGATTCCTAAAGAGACCACATAAAAGTTGAATAAAATTCACATCAATATCAGATTGCATGACACATCTAAAAGCAGAGAAAAATATATCTTATTAAAATCTCCTTCTGTAGACAGGAGAGGTGCCTAACCGACTCGGGAACCCTTGGCTGAGATATACCTACGGCGGATAGACCAGGCTTCGAATAGATATTTGGTGACTGAGCTAACTACCAGTGTAGATGTATCGTATTTACATATTCTGATGGCGTTGGCTCTGTCCTGCAGTAACACATTTTTGCAGAGGGGAATGATCCACCTCCCTGTGGGGCTCGTGTATAAGGGGCAGAAAAACAGCATGTGCTCAATTGTTTCCTTACAATAGTGGCAAAGTATACATCTGTCAGTCAAAGAGTTGCTTGATGGCCAACGAGCCGTATAGCTGTTAATAGGCAGGGTGCCATATCTTAGCTGGAGAAATGAGGCACAGGCATATGCAGGCATAGGGAGATCCATGAAGTTCTCGGGCTGGGGTTCTTGTTTGAGTTGAAGAAATTCTATTGTTAACCTGCCCGCCCTGTTATGATGCAGGAAATCTTCATTGGTTTTCTCCCAATATCTCCTTTTGACAAATTGTCTTGCGTTGTTAGGGATCAGTTCGGGGTGTTTCCAGTAATGGGGAAATCCTATTTTGTCCCAGGCAGATTTAATCTCCTTCAGCCAAAGGATTTTTTTACGGTCCCTGGGGAGATGCTATGAGTTCTCTTATCGCCACCCTGAATGGTTTAAGTTTGACAGTTTTCCATTGACGGATCCAGTAGGAGAGTGGTCTCAGGCCCGCTGTAGTTTTAATACTATTTAGTCCTAGATTGAGCCTGAGGGGGGTCATTGGTGTGCCCATCCCTAACCTAGAAACCTGTCTGAGGAAATGGTTTTCTTTGGTTTGTAGAATGTCCAGTTTTCTGTGCGAACCCCAAAGTTCTGCTCCATACAGGGCCGCCGCACGGATTTGGACATTATAAATCTCCGCGATTGTATTCAGGGGGAACTCGAAGCCTTTCTAGACCTGCGTACTAGGGCCCCACCTCTTTGGCTTATAATAAGTGCCCCTTTGTCAATAGCTGCCTCCCAATTACCTGTGTTCGATAGCCTGATACCTAGGTAATCAAACTCTTCCACTTTCTCCAGCGGGGTTGAGTTCATTACTATTCTTGCACAAGATCGTTTCCTTGAGGTACTGTATATCATAAGTTTCATTTTCTTGACATTAACCTCCAGCCCATAGTCTCTACAAAAGACGCAAAATTGGTTGACCAGATTTTGAATTCCCATTGGTGATTTAGCTAGCAAGATTGTGTCGTCCACGTATAGCAGACACAGGATTTTCTTTCCAGCCAATTTGGCGAGTCGTTTGTACAGTTCTCTAGCTAATGAATACAGTTATTTATGTAAAGCAAAAAAGAGTGGGGGCCACTACATTACATTACTAGATTATGGCCCTCGTTACAACCCTGGCGGTAAAGTCTGCTTACCGCTGTGCCAACGGATGCCAACATACCGTGTCCGTGGCAGAAATCCGCTGCGGGTATTATGACCCACAGTTAGAAATCCTCCAAAATACAGACACCCACAAAAGTCTGCCACACCAAAGGTCAGTGATAAATTGGCAGTACCAAAACCCACACCGTTACGCCAACAGGAATACGCCCACGCTATCACGACCCACGAATCAACGCAGCGGTCATTCAACCACGGTAAACCATTGTCGGTACACACCGCTGCGCTCAAAATACACACACACTTACAAAACACAACCACATTGGACACTTCAAAATACACGCACCTGATACACATACACACACCACACCCACACACCCAATCCAATTTAAAACACACACCCACATTACCCACAACACCTTACAACAAAATTTTTTGAAGAAGCAGAGAGACAGAAAAGCAAAGACCACACCAGCATCCAGAGGCACACAACACCATCACTCACACACCATCCACGCACAAAACACCACACACCCCAAAACATCACCCAACACATCACATCACACATCACTCACACCACATCATGGCACCTCAAAGACACCCCAGGTTTTCTGAGGAGGAGCTCAGGGTCATGATGGAGGAAATCATCCGAGTAGAGCCACAGCTATTCGGATAACAGGTGCAGCAGACATCCATTGCTACGAAGATGGAGTTATGGCGGAGAATTGTTGACAGGGTCAACGCAGTGGGACAGCATCCAAGAACACAGGATGACATGAGGAAGAGGTGGAACGACCTATGGGGGAAGGTACGTTCCGTGGTATCCAGACACCAGGTAGCCGTACAGAGGACTGGCGGTGGACCCCCACCTCCTCTCCCACAACTAACAACATGGGAGGAGCAAGTCTTGGCAATGATGCATCCTGAGGGCCTCGCAGGAGTAACAGGAGGACTGGACTCTAGTAAGGCAAATCTTTACTACTAAATCCCCCACCCTACCTGCATGCCACCACAAACACCTACCCCTACCCTCACACCCATTACTCCACCACCTCACATATACCCCACTATCACAACCCATCCATCCCAATACCAAGCCCTGCATGTTACACCAATGCATGGACACCCATCACAGACCTGCATGGACACCCATCACCAAAGCATGTCCATGGGAGAGACTCACCCAGGGCACACAATCACCACTCACACAAGGGCCAAGGAATATTGCAAGCACAGTAATAGAGGGAAACACACCCATTGCACAAGATGGAACACACAGATACAACAACAATGCATTTACACCCCAACAGGACCCCTACACAATGTCACCGGACAGGAAGTACCAGCCATATCCAGTCCCCCCACAGAAGAGGCCCACAGTGACGACAGCAGCTCTGCACGCCTGGATCAAGATGACCAGCCCGGCCCATCAGGGACCTCTGGACAGTCGGTTCCCCTGCCACAGTCCCAACCCACCACAGAACCTCCGCCCTCAGGAAACACCATCATGGCACCCACCCAGCGGGCCCATGCCACTGTCCCCAAGACACGTCAATCAGCAGTGTGTCCACCACTACAGGGACCCCAGGCAAACCCACTAACCCAAGACAATCAGGGACCTGGGGTCAGTGGCAGTAGGCACACGGTTCACGGGACAGAGGCACAGGATAACAGGGAAGCTGGGAGGGCTGCTCTGCGACAGGGGGAGGACAGGCCAGGGGAACCAACCCTCCAAGAGGCACTCTCAAACATCATGGGAGCATACCACCATTCCCAGGAGACCATGGGCACAGTACTGGGCAAGTTTCAGTAGACCCAGCGGCTGCAGGAGGGACAGTACCTGGGGATCAGGGAGGACTTGAAGTCCATTAACACCACCCTGGTCACCATTGCAGGGGTGCTGGCAGACATGGCCAACACCATGAGGGAGACAGTGGCATACCACCGGTCCACTGACACCAGCCCGAACGATGAACAGCCTTCCACGTCCGCCGGCGCTAGTGGACAGGAGGTCCTGACACAGGACCAACAGGCCACCAGCACCCCACCCCCTGCAGAAGGAGAACCACCCCACAAACGGTCCCTGCGATCCAGGCAGAAGACAGAGAACATTGCGAAGACCCCCACCAGGAAATAAGACTCTCCTGATTGTCACCCTTGTGTCCCACTCTATCATCCTGTCCACATTTAACTGGCATTGCTCCCCTTCCTATGCCCCATTGGACAATGCACCTGTGATACCGAGAGACTGGACTCTACTATGGACCTTCCTCCACCATCACCCCAGCCCCTTCCACAAACCCCTATACACATTATCCCATAAATAAACACCCTTGAATCACAAACCAATCTGGAGTCAGTCTGTAATTTCACAAATGTATAATTACAACTTCTTCCACAAATATCAATGTAAATGTTCATTTGCACATACCAATGTATGACAGTTGTTGGGCAGCAGTAAATATAGCAGAAGGCAGAATGAGGTACACAGATCTGTGAAATGGAAAGCCAAAGTGAACTGTCAGTGTCCATACACAGAGGTTAAGAGGCTGACTTATACAATGTCCTACAGTAGTCAGATATTAGATGAGCAGTGCCAGTCTCTTACCTGTGTCTCACTGGAAGTACTACATGATGATGTTGTTTCGGTTGTCAATACCCTCTTCCTCTCCCTCCTCTTCCTCACTGTCCACAGGCTCCACAGCTGCCACAATACCATCATCAGGACCATCCTCCTGCAGAAAAGGCACCTGGCGTCGCAAAGCCAGGTTGTGCAACATGCAGCATGCCACCATTATCTGGCACACCTTCTTCGGTGAGTTTTATAGGGAGCCACCTGTTAAATGGAGGCACCGTAATCTAGCCTTCAGGAGGCCGAAAGTCTGCTCAATAATACGCCTAGTTTGCCTATGTGCCTCATTGTAGCGTTCCTCTGCCCTTGTCCTGGCATTCCTTCCTGGGGTCAGTAGCCATAAGAGGGTGGGGTAACCAGAGTCACCTGCAAATGTCGACGGAAATCTGTTAGACACACACTAACCCTTAGTGACTACCCCATACCCAGACACCTATTCATACTGTGTGGGGACGTTGGGCTCACCTTTTAGCCACACCGGTACCTCTGGAGTTGGCCCATCACATAAGAGATGCTGCTATTCCTCAAAATGTAACCGTCATGCACAGAGCCAGGATACTTGGCATTCACATGAGAGATGTACTGGTCTGCCAAACACACCATCTGGACATTCATAGAATGGTAGTTTTTCGATTTCTGTACACCTGTTCATTTCTGCGGCGGGGACAAATGCCACATGTGTACCATCAACGGCACTAATTCTGTTGGGGATATGTCCCAGGGCATAGAAGTCAGCTTTTACTGTGGGCAAATCCTCCGCCTGGGGAATACGATGTAGCTGCGCATGTTTTTCAGCAGGGCTGAAAACACTCTGGTCAACACGTTACAAAACATTGGCTGAGACATCCCTGATGATATGGCCACTGTAGTTTGAAAGGAGCCACTTGCCAGGAAATGGAGCACTGACAGGACCTGCACTAGAGGGGCTATAACTGTGGGATGGCGGATAGCTGACATCAGGTCTGGCTCCAATTGGGCACACAGGTCTTGGATTGTTGCACAATGAAGTCTGTAGGTGATAATGATGTGTCTGTCTTCCATTGTCGACAGGATGACACCATCTCATCATCTGCCCCAGCGGATGTGCCCTATGGAGGAAAATGGTGAGCAGAGGGTCATGTACCACATAGGTTGCACAAGTGTTTTTGCTGTAATGTGAGTAAATCCATGTGTGGCGTGCTTTGTCCGTATTTCTGCCAAAATGTGCTGTGACACAGTTAGGTGCCATGCCATGTGCCCCCCTGAAATGGCGGCTGTCTAACCTGTAAGGAGGGACAAGGGGAAATGAGGTAACTGCGCTGGTGTTGTGCAGTGTCGCGGTAGGCGATCGAAGACCGCCGCACAATTTAGCATTGGTTATCATTGGGCCCTATGGGTTCCAGGAGCCAATGACGATGTACGCCGGCGGTGACGGTACACACCGCCGCGGACGTGATCGACATTTTCTATCTGTTCACTCACTTGATACCTGACCTTCAACAGGAGAGGACCTACACTGCAAGTGCTGCTGTGATCTCAGTCTGGAAGCGACAATGGCTCATGTGTCTGGGGAAAGGCCCCCTGCCTTCACCGCGGAGGAGTTGGGCAGACTGGTGGATGGGGTCCTCCCCCAATACACGCTACTCTACGGTCCTCAAGACAAACAGGTGAGTACACTGTGAGCATGATGCGTGGGCCATGAATGTATGGAGTGGTGTGGATGGAAGATACATGTGGTGGGGCTGAGGCCTGCATGTAAGGATGGTGAGTGTATATGTGTCAGGGCATGGGTGGGAACTGGTGGGCAATGAGTATGACGGTCCGGACGGGAGAGTAATTTCCTTTCATCCTGTACCTTTCCTCTAGGTCAGCGCCCACCAGAAGAAGGGTATTCGGCGTGCCATCGCCAAGGAAGTGCGGACCCTGGGATCTATCATATACGGAGCACCCACTGCCGAAAGAGATGGGAGGACCTGCACAGCTGGAGCAAGAAGACGACGGAGGCCCAGCTGGGGATGGCCTCCCAACGTGGAAGAAGTGCCCGTCGCACCATGACCCCCCTGATGTTCCAGATCCTGGCGATGAAATATCTGGAGTTGGATGCGCGCTTGATGGCTTCACAGCAGCCACAAGGGGGTGAGTACACTCTCATTCAACTGACTCTGCGCCCTTTACGAGGTGTCTGGATGGGGGATGAGGGCTGTGGGTTCCCCTAGGCCAGGGCGAACTTGGTAGGGTAGGTCCCTTGTTAGGCAGGCTCTGAGGCACTCCAACCCCAATAGTAGTAGTGGGCATCTACAACTAGTCAGGCTCCTGTGGGTTCCAGTTGTCCAACAAATGGTGTTAGGCATAGTCCCCCAAGGGCAGGTGATTTTCCTACTAACTGCTAGTGCATGGCCTAGTGCATAGGGCTGCTCCCTGTGTGTTGTGTCCGCCAACGGTAGTGGTGTTGCTGGCATTGACCATATGTCTCCACTGTCTTTCCCCCCTTTCTTGTTTTGTCACCCTGTCCTTGTGTGCATTAGCATTATCTGGCAGAGGAGCAAAGGCACCGGAGACGGAGGGAGCTGCATCCCACATGGCCCAGGAGGGTGAATCCATGGAGGGTGAAGGCACCAGTTTGGACGGAGAGCGAGGGGAGCTCCACGATGGGGACAGCAGGGGACACCAGCTACAGCAATTCCTCCTCTGATGTGAGCTCCCTTGTGTTGGTGGGCACCTCTGTGCCCACTGCAACAACAGGTACAGCCGCCACCCCCCCTGCCAGCACTGCCCTCACAGCAGCCCCTCAGCGTGTTTCCCGTGCACCTCAGGCCCTGCCCCAGTCAGCTCTGCTGCCCTCAGTGAGGAGGTTATTGACCTCCTGATATCCCTCACTGTTGGGCAGTCAACCATTCTGAATGCCATCCAGGGTGTCGAGAGGCATTTGCAGCAAACAAATGCATACCTGGAGGGCATTCATTCTGGCGTGGCGGCCCAACACAGAGCATTTCAGGCTCTGGCCTCTGCACTGATGACAGCCATTGTCCCTGTGTCCAGCCTCCTCCCTCCAACTTCCACTACCCAGACCCAATCCCCTCTACCTCAGCCTATCCCAAGCACACCATCAGACCAGCATGCACACACATCAACACACAAATGTGGCTCAGGAAAACATAAGCAGCACACATCCCACAGGCACTCACACAAGCACCATACCCATGCAGACATACCAACATCCACTGCCTCCACTGTGTCCCCCTCCTCCATGTCCTTCACCTCCGCTCCCAGTCTCATCTCCACTCACACCTGCATGCATTACATCCTCAGCCGCTACCTCCATCACCAGTACGCCCATCACTACACACCGCTCACGTGCAATCACCACCCCCACTACCATTCACACATCCCCTGTGTCCTCGCCCAGTGTGTCTGTGAGTCCTCCTCCCAAAGTACACAAACTCAGGCACACACCAACTCATCAGCCATCCACCTCACAACAGCCTCCGACCCATGCACCTTCACCCAAACTCAGCAGATGTACACCTCCTACAACCACTACCTCTTCCTCCACTCCCAAACCCACTCCATCTTCCCATCCCAGTGTGTCAAATAAATGTACCTAGCTAACCTGGAGTTCTTCCCTACACCTCCCCCTTCCTTCTCCTAGGGCCAGGATGTCTAGATCCCAGCCCATCACCTCAGCCACCAAATCTGCATCCGCTGTGGTCCCTGCTACTACACTACGGTCAAAGGGGGCACCTGTCACAGCTGCCAATGTGCTATCGACTGAAAAGAAGGACCACCCTATTCCACCACCGGCAAAGCTCAAAAAGGGACCGGCTTTCAGCAGGGGACAGTCACACCACCCACCCATCATGGCCTCGCACAAACACAGAGTGGACAGCGCCAAGGTCCTTGCAGCAGCTGTCAAGATGGGGAAGGGCCACAAGCCAAAGGGCACATCACCTCTGGGCACGATTTCACCTGGGGAGGGGCTGGTGACCACCAAATCATCAGGGATGGCAGCCACATGCACCCCAGTCACCACCGCCGCTGCGATCGCCACATGCACCGCCACCTGTACCACCACCTGCACCACCACCTGCACTGCCACCTGCACCGCCACCTGCACCGCCGCTGCCACAACGTCAGTCGGCAGCATCCTCCCCAAGGATCAGCCATCTGATGCTGTCAGAGACGGTATGGTGTCTCCTTCCGCCCCAACAGTCACTTGCACCACGGCCAGCACTGGCAGCATCTCCGCCGCAGCCCCCGCCGCCTGCACCTCATCAGCACCTCCACTCTGCCACTCTCTCGGACGCCAGCCCCATCCCCAGTGTGCTGCCATCAGAGTCTGCAGGTGACGTCCTGGACCCTGGAAACGCCACTTGAGACACCACCTCCAGCACTGACACGAATCAGCAATTGGAAGTCTAAGTCGCCGCAGGATGGAGTGTAGGTCTGCCTCCATGGAGTATCATGCTACCTGTTACGGGTACATTGTGTGGCTGTGACACCCAGGTGAGATGAAGTCAACATGCCACACCCCAGGTGCAGCATCACTGGGCACAAAGCCCCCTCCAGAACCAATGGAGAAAAGCATCCACTAAAACAGTCCTTGGCAGGATGAAGCACTCTGGCCACAAAGCCCCCTCCTGAACCAGTAAAGAAAAGCATCCACTAACACAGTCCTTGGCAGGATGAAGCACTCTGGGCACAAAGCCCCCTCCAGAACCAGTGGAGAAAAACAACAACTAACACAGTCCTTGGCAGGATGAAGCACTCTCGGCACAAAGCCCCCTCCAGAACCAGTGGAACATGTCACCGACTTGAGAGACTGTGGTTTTGCACTCCCCAGGAGCAAGCAGTGGTCAAACCACCCACTTGAGAGACTAGAGAGACTGTGGCTTTGCACTTCCCAGGACCAAGCAGTAGGCGTTGCACACACTTGAGAGACTTGAGAGACTGTGGCTTTGCACTCCCCAGGACCAAGCAGTGGGAAAACCACCCACTTGAGAGACTTGAGAGACTGTGGCTTTGCACTCCCCAGGACCAAGCAGTGGGCAAACCACCCACTTGAGAGACTGTGGCTTTGCACTCCCCAGGACCAAGCAGTGGGCAAACCACCCACTTGAGAGACTGTGGCTTTGCACTCCCCAGGAGCAAGCAGTGGGCATGGAGTCCCCTCGAGGAGCATTGGTGTTGTACCATCATCCAGCTGAGGTGCCCTCCATCCCCTTCCCCCTGAGGTGCCTGTTTTTTTACCGACCTGATGCCCCTGCAGTGTTCTCTCCGTTTTGAGGCAGGTGTCATGTGTGGGCTTCATCCATGCTTTTTGGGACCACTGGTCCACGGACATTTGATGGGACAATGTACGGACTTGTGTACTTGCTGTAATTATTTGTGTATACTGCTTATGTGTTGTTCTCTTGGGCTATCTGATTGCTCGAATATTACACTAGTTAAACTCATTTAGTTTGGTCCTTGCGTTCTTCCAAGGGGTGACGGGGTGTATCAGTGATGTTATTGGATATGTGTGTGTGTTTGTGTTGTTGTGGGTGGGGGGTGGGGGTGTTGCGTTTTGCATGTGTGTGTCACTCTCTTTTCCCTCCTCCCCTCCCCTGTGTGCTAGGTGCAGTACTCACCGTGGTCGTCGCCGCCGCCACCTTCTTTCCACTTCATGGTGTATTAAGAGATACAGCAACATGGGCAGGACCTGAAGTTCGGGCTCCATGGCGTCCTGGTTCTTTGTTGAGTGTCGTGAGGTGAGTGGTTTCCCCTCCAAAGACTGTTCTCGTCGTGCTTTTGAAGGCGTTGGTACCGCCCCGGAAAAGCTGGCGGATTGTTGCCTTGTAATAGTGTGGGTGGTACATTGTCTTCCACCTGTCTGTTGGCGGTGTCCACCCCGGTGTTTGTTGCTACCGCCGTGGCGGTCGGAGTGTTAAAGTGGCTGTCTGTTTTGGCCGTTTCCGCCATGGTCGTGATTCAATTTTTTTTACCGCCGGCCTGTTAGCAGTATTACCGCCGCTTTATCACTGACCGTCAGAGTTGTAATGAGGGCCTATGCCTGCGCCAGGCAAAATACATACAGAGAGGGGTTCCCCTGTTAAGGGGGACTGTAAAAATTGATTTCTTTGCATCATTTATTTTGGCACTTTTAACACCTGCTCAGAGCAGGACTTAAAAGAGGGCACACCATTGTTTTTAATGGGCCTCAATGGGCTTTGCAGGATTAGAGGCAGATTTGTGGAAAGTGGCGCTGCACTGAGTGCAGCGCCCCTTTCCCTGTGCTCCTTAGCTCTCCCCCTACCACCACCTTGTGTGCATCGTATTTAAAATACGGTGCACCAGGGCGCAGGGTAGGGGGGCAGTAGCGTCAATTTTCATGACGCTATTGATGAACTCTGCAGGAGTAGCGCCAAAATGTTGGCACTACTCCTGCAGAGTACATAGGGGCCCATTCCAAAGAATGGAAGCCCCTTTTTAATGCCTACTCTTGAGCAGGTGTTAAAAGTGGCATAAATATTGGCACAAGGAAATCTAATAAATAGATTTGCCTACGCCATTTTTCTGGCTCCCCTAATAGGGGAACTCCCCCTTTGCATACATTATGCCTGACACAAAGAGTCAGAGAGTGGTGCAATGCCTGCATTGCATCACTCTGTAAATATGGAGCACTGGGTGCAGCTCCACTTTTCTTAAATCAGGGCATAAGTGTGTTGACAGTCTTGCAATAGTGCTGCACACTCTTTTTACTAGCAATGGAATTATTTTTGGTTAAGGTAAAGTCACTTGTGATAGTGTTCCTTAGCTACTGCTATGAATAATTTAACCTGTGAGGTAAATTTATTTGGTATCAAGTGTGGCGTGCAATAATTGCTAATAAATGAGAAATGTTTTGGAGGAACAAGATCAGCAGTCACTAACAAGAGGGTCCAGGCTCAACAGACACAGAGCCTAGAACTTCAAGAATACACCAGTAAACAATTCCTTAACGGATTGTTAGCATTTCCATTACAGATCTTCCATTAATCAATCCTGGCCATGTATACCACATCCAACAAAGAGACGCAATTCTATTACTTTATGACAAATGTATCATCATACTGATTGGGTTGACCCCGAGTACCCATTTAAGTAATTTGTGGAAGACTCAGGCAAAGAAGGTCTACCCCAGGCTAAATCAATGTCCCTAGTCAGGCTTTAGACACCTGAGGTAACTCCCATGGAATACAGATGCCACAGTCTCATGCGCTAGACAGCAGGGATATCCTTCCAGTTACACAGTGTCACAGGTTAAAGGGCATGCGCACTGTAGTGTCTCCTGTGATGCTGTGCATGATTTAGGATGTAAGGCCCTCATGAAATATTGGCTCAAGTTACCCATGTGGAGCTGCGTGCCCAGGGCAATGTATAACTGGTGGGTTAACTGATGCAGTTTGGTCTGCACATGGTATAGGGGCAAGGCAGGAACAAGTTTGACCATAGATTAGAGATGAAAGGTCAGGGCTCTTGGGAATTAATTATCCCCCCTCCTACTAAACAGAATTGTTCCAATACATCACAGAGCTCTACCAATGTACCTCTAAAACCTCCCAACCCGACCCACACTATAAAACACCCCTGGTCCCAACACCAATTTGCATACAGAACTTGGCCAGTCTGGGTGGAAGGGGACTGTCCAAGTAGGGACCGTCACTCAAGTCAGGCAATGAGATACACACTTAAGATAACCCCTGCTCACCCCCTTGGTAGCTTGGCAATATCAGTCAGGCTTATCTCAAAGGCAATGTGTAAAGTATTTGTACCAACACACACTGTAATACAGTGAAAATACTACAAAATGGACATCACACCAGATTAGAAAAACTAGCCAATATTTATCTAAATCAAACAAGACCAAAACAACAAAAATCCAACATACACAAGTCAAGATATTAATTTTTAAAATAAAAAGAGTCTTACTTCATAGAAAACAATGGAAATGTTTTTACACAAAGTACCTGGTTTGTGTCAAAAATAAAGCCGCACGGGGAGCGTGGTTCGGAAAAGTCAGCGATGCCTCAATTCCTTAGTCGCAAGTGAGGCTGTGCGTCATTTCTTCTCTGGTCGGGTAGGTGATGCGTAGTTTTTCTCTCCAGTGAGAGAGCGATGCATCAATTTCCAGAAGGGGCACCTCGGATCTGCGCAGGTTCACAAGGATTTTGACGCCCAGCAAGGTTGCATGAGAAATCCAGCTGCACAGTGATGGAAAATCACCCTGTGTGGGGTTTGTGTTGTTTTTAGGAGGCGCAAGCGGGTGTTGCGTAGTTTCTCCAGCCGTGATGCAAGTAATCTGATTTCCCAGCTGCTATGCAGGTGGTGCGTCAAAATCAACCGCGAAGCGGGTGGGCATCGTTTTTACACCGGCATTGCAGGTGGTGGGTCAAAATTTTCCCCGGATGGCTCCCTGTGCGTGGATTTAAGTTCTTGTTCTACCAGCTTCACCTTTCAAGGGCTCAGGGACTCAATAGGGCACCACTTGGTAGGACAGGAGCCTCAGCAGAGACTCCAGGTGCTGGCAGAGGAAGTCTTTGATGGCCCTGAGACTGCAAAACAGGAGGCAAGCTCAGTTCAAGCCCTTGGAGATTCTTCACAAGCAGGAATATACCACAAAGACCAGTCTTTGTCCTCTATCAGGCAGAAGCAATAACTGCAGGCCAACCCAGCAAAGTACAGTCACAGGCAGAGGGGCAGTACTCTTCCTCCATTTCTTCAGCTTTTTCTCCTTGGCAGAGGTTCCTCTTGGTTCCAGAAGTAATCTGAAAATCTGGGGTTTTGCGTCCACTACTTATCCCCCTTTCTGCCTTTGAAGTAGGCAAACTTCAAAGGAAAGTCTCTGTTGTTCACAAAATCCTGCATTGTTCAGGCCTGGTTCCACACTCAACCTGGGATTTGGACACAGCATTGTGTGAGGGCAGGCACAGCCCATTCAGGTGTAAGTGACCACTCCTCTCTCTGCTAAATCCCCGATCGCTCATAATGATATTCAGACCACACCCCAGCTCCCTTTGTGTCACTGTCTAGTGGAGAAAGCCCAACTGTCATTCTGACCAAGACTTTGAATACACAAGCAGGCAGAGTCACTGAATGGTTTAAACAAGAAAATGCACACTTTCTAAAAGTGGCATTGTCAAACAGACAATTTAAAAAACAACTTTACCAAAAGATGTTTTTTTAAATTGCGAGTGCAAGGACCCCAAACGCCAGGTCTCCATCTGCTCCCAATGGGAATCTGACTTTAAAGTTATTTGAAGGCAGCCCCCATATTAGCCTATGAGAGAGATAGGCCTTGCAACAGTGAAAACCGAATTTGGCAGCATTTCACTTTTAGGACATGTAAAACACATCAGTACATGTCCTACCTTTAACATTCACTGCACCTTGCCCATGGGGCTACCCAGGGCCTACCTTCTGTGTACCTTATATGTATAAAAAGGGAAGGTTTGGGCCTGGCAAGTGGGTACATTTGGCAGGTTGAATTGGTAGGTTAAAACTGCATTCACTGACACTGCAGTGGCAGGTATGAACCATGTTTGCAGGGCTGCTCATGTGGGTGGCACAATCAGTGCTGCAGGCCCACTAGTAGCATTTTATTGACAGGCCCTAGGCACCTCTAGTGCACTTTACTAGGCACTTACTAGTAAATAAAATATGCCAATCATGGAAAAGCTAATTACACATACAATTTACACAGGGAGCACTTGCACTTTAGCACTGGTCAGCAGTGGTAAAGTACCCAGAGTACCAAAAACAGCAAAAACAAATTCCAGCACATAGTTAAAAATAGGAAGCAGAGGCAAAATAGACTGGGGAGACCACCCCAAGGATGCCAGGTCTAACACGTTTCCCCCCAGCTGAAAGTGGGGAGAACCACCCAACCTCATGGAAGTTCTCTTCACTAAGGGGGAGGAATCTGGACAGACCATCAACATTGGTGTAATCTGTTCCAGTGCGGTGTTCCACTGTAAAGTCCATTCCCTGTAGGATGATAGACCACCTCAACAGTTTCGGGTTCCCAACCCTCATCTGCATTACCCATCTGAGGGGCCTGTGGTCTTTCTGAACTCAGAAGGGAGTCCTAAACAAGTAAGGTCATAGCTTCTTCAGCGCTCAGACCACAGCAAAAGCTTCATGCTCAATTGCACTCCACCTACTTTCCCAGGGAAGCAAACTCCTACTAATAAAGGCTACAGGCTGGTCTAGGCCCTCTTCATTTAACTGTGACAACACTGCTGCCACACCATACTCTGAAGCATCAGTCTGTATGACAAATTCTTGAGAGAAATCAGGTGCCTTCAGCACGGGTGCCATGCATATGGCTGCCTTCAGGGCATCAAAAGCTGTCTGGCAAGCTTCGGTCCAGATCACCTTTTTGGGTTGCTTCTTTGACTTCAACTCAGTCAAGGGAGCAACAATAATGCCATACTTCTTGACAAACCTCCTATAGTCGACAAAGGCAAGACCATCGCACTCATCCTCCTAGACCTCTCCGCAGCCTTTGACACCGTCTGCCACCACACACTCTGCACACGCATCCACAACATAGGAATTTGCCACAAAACCTTAGACTGGCTCACCTCCTTCCTCACCGACCGGACCCAGAGAGTCCGCCTTCCACCCTTCCACTCCAACACTACCAAGATCACCTGCGGAGTCCCCCAAAGGTCATCCCTCAGCACCACACTCTTCAACATCTACATGATGCCCCTAGCCAACTTCCTCCGAGCACACAGAATCACTATCCTCTCCTATTCAGATGACACCCAACTCATCCTCTCCCTCACCCCCAACCCCAACCCCACCACCGCCAAAACCAACCTACACGCTGCTCTCCTCGACACCGCCAACTGGATGACCACTAACCACCTCAAGCTCAACTCAAACAAAACCGAGATCATCAACAAAACCACATGGGACGACTCCTTGTGGCCCACCGGCCTAGGCCCACACCCCCACCCCTGCAAACCATGCACGCAACCTCGGCATCATCCTGGACCCCTCCCTCTCCATGACACAGCAAATCAATGCTCTAACCTCCTCCTGCTTCCACACACTCCGCACTCTAAAAAAAGCCTTCAAATGGATCCCTCCAGAAACCAGGAAGACAGTCACACACGCACTCATTAGCAGCAGACTGGACTACGGTAACGCCCTCTACGTCGGCACCACACTCAAACTCAAACGCAAACTCCAGAGAATCCAGAACACAGCTGCACGCCTCATCCTTGGCCTCCCCCACCACGAACAAATCTCACCACACCTCAAATCCCTTCACTGGCTCCCCATAGACAAGAGAATCACATTTAAGATCCTCATCCACGCACACAAATCCCTTCACAACACCGGCCCAACCTACCTCAACGAAAGAGTGAACTTCCACACTCCCACACGCAACCTCCGATCATCCAGCCTCCCCTTAGCCACAGTCCCCCGCATCCAACGCACCACCACAGGAGGCAGGTCCTTCTCCTACCTCGCCCGCAAAACCTGGAACTCCCTCCCCACGACCTTCGCAAAACCAAAGACCTCCTGGTTTTCAGAAAGAACCTCAAGACATGGTTGTTCGATCAATGACCCTCCCCGCCCCCCCTTGATTCCCCCCCCCAGCGCCTTGAGACCCTCACGGGTGAGTAGCGCGCTCTACAAATTTTTTGGATTGATTGATTGATTGATTGATAGTAACCTGTGAAACCTAAAAAGGCTCTCTCCTCAGTCTGGGTCTTGGGAGGCTCCAAAGCCAGAATGGTGTCAATCTTTGGCTGTAGGGGTGCCACCTGGCCACTCCATACTTGGTGCCCCAAGTACAATACAGAACCCTGCCATTTTTGGCACTTACTTGCCTTAATAGTGAGGCATGCCTTCTGCAGCTGCAGGGCCTCTAACACTTTGCAGAGGTGCTGCAAGTGATCCTCCCAAGTGGAGCTGAACACAGCAATGTCATTCAGGTAGGTTGCACTGAAATCCTCAAATACAGCCAACACCTGGTTAACCAGTTTCTGAAAGGTGGCAGGGGCATTTTTCATCCCAAAGGGCATCACCCTAAACTGATAGTGCCCATCTGGGGTAGAAAATGCAGCCCCCTTAGTCAGAGCAATTTGCCAATGTCCAGAGGTCAGATCATAAGTACTTACATATTTGGCAGCCCCTAACCTATCAATGAGCTAATCAAGTCGGATAATGGGGTGATCGTCAGTCTTCATGACCACACTGAGTCTCTGGTAATCCCTGAGAGCCTGAGTTCTGGGGTGGCACCAGGAGAAGCAGCCTCTGGGACTAAACCACAAGACTGGCCCAAGGACTACTGGAAAACTCAATAAACCCAAGAGCTAACATTTTGGATACCTCATCCCAATGCTGGCTCTAACCTTCTCAGTCACCCTATAAACTTTATGTTCCACAGGAGGACTGTTCCCAGTGTCCACATCATATGTGCACAAATGTGTGACCCCCTGGGTTCAAGGAATAGAGAGAGGCAAACTGTCCCAACTCTTGGCGACAGTCCATCTGTTGTTCCAGAGTCAGTGAGGGAGAGAGGTATACACACTCCACTAAACCATCTTTCTCTTTTGCAGACAGGAGGTCAGGAAGAGGCTCACTCTCTTCCTCAATTCCTTCATCTGTTACCAAGAGCATAGTAACATCTGTCCTCTTAAAGTGAGGCTTGAGGTGATTCACATGTATGACCCACAAAGAGTTCGCAGGAATCTGCAAGTTCACCAGATAGGTGACATCACTCTTGTACTCCACCACCACCTCAAAAGGCCCAGTCCACTTGTCCTGGAGAGCACGCGGCTCCACTGGGGCCATTACCCACACTTTCTGTCTAGGATAAAACTCAACCAGAGTGGCATTCTGGTCACACCACTGTTTCATATTTTCCTGGCTTGCTTCCAGATTCTCTTAAGCGAGCTTCCTGAAGCCAGCTGTCTGGTTCCTAAAAGCCAGCATGTAACTGAATATAACCTGGGTGGGGCTTACTGGAGGCTTTCTCCAAGCCTTCCCTAATCAGACCCAAAGGTTCCCTGACAGGGTGGCCATACAGCAACTCAAATGGGCTAAATCCAAGGCCTTTTTGTGGCACCTCCCTGTAGGCGAACAGAAGGCATGGCAAGAGGGCGTCCGACTTACGCCTCAATGGCTCTTACAGGCTCATGATCATGCCCTTCAAGATGTGGTTGAATCTCGCAACCAGAATGTTTCTTTGGGGATGTTAAGGAGTGGTAAACTTGTAGATTACTCCACACTCCTTCCACAGAGACTTCATATAGGTAGATATGAACTTGGTACCCCTATCAGATATCACCTCCTTGGGGAACCCCGTGCGGGTAAAAAACCCCATCAATGCACATTCCACCACAGGGGCAGTGATTGATCTCAAAGGAATATCTTCTGGGTACTGGTGGCATGGTCCACCAAGACCAGGAAAAACCTGTTGCCCATGGCTGTCCTGGGATCCAGAGGCCCCACAATGTCAATACTAACGCTTTCAAAGGGGATGCTGACAAAAGGAAAAGGTTGGAGGGGAGCATTACATTTCACCCTACTCTTGCTACTTGCCTGACAAGTTTGGCAAGACCTACAGTGCACACCTGAGTGCCTGTTCTTTAGGGGCCTGTAAAAGTGGATGACAAGCCTCTCAAAGGTCTTGTACTGCTCCAAATGTCCAGCTAAAGGCACATTGTGAGCCAAACCCAATAGGAAATCTCTGAAGCACTGGGGTACCACCAGCACATGGGCTGCCGAAGGCTCAGCAACCTTAAGCTCACTATGTAGGAGGCGGTCCTCCCAGTAAATCAAGTGTGATCCAGACTCTTTGCCAGACACCTGGTCTGCAGCCTGCTGCTACAAACCCTCAAGAGTAGGGCATGTTTTCTGTGCCACACAGAATGCTACCCTGGTAGGTCCCCCTTCCTGCTGCCACTGAGTCAGCTTGGGAACATCCCCCAGTTCAGCCACCTGTTTCCCTATAGAGGCTCCAGGGCATCCCCCTCAGGTTCAGCCTCCTCCCTGACCGTGTCAACTTCTGAAGTGGGTTTCCTTTGCCCCTTGCCCTTCCTCCTTCTGACAGGCACCTGGGCCACTCTTTCAGGCTCCAGGGCCTACTGATCACCCTGATTGGCTGCCATTGACCGGGTGGATACACACACACCGAGGCAAGCCCAACACCTCCAAGTGAGACCTGTGTTCCACCTTCTTCAAAGGGAAAATATCCAGGTCATTGCCAAGCAGACAATCTACAGGCATGGTTGGGCTCACATCTCCTGTCGGAGGCTGGCCTGGATTGTAGTGGGTACTTGGGGACTTACACCTTATACCAGGTCCCATTATCCCTTATTAGTGAAGGTTAGTAGTGTTCTAGCAGCTTAGGCTGATAGAGGTAGCTATAACAAAGCAGCTTAGGCTGATCTAGGAGACATGCAAAGCTCCTGCAATACCATTTATAGTTACCCAGTACTTATACACAAGTAAAGACAATACTCAGTGTTACCAAAAATAAAGGTAGTTTATTTGGGTGACCCAGTACCAAAAATATCTTAGAGGAGGTAAGTATTTTTCACAATATATACGCTAGACACCAAAATTAGACAAGTAAATAGTCATAGAACAATGTAAACAATAGGAAATGCTATAGATTGCAATGGGAGAAAATAGGTCTAGTGGCAACACAAGCCATATACTAAGAAAGTGGAATGCAAATCACAAATTCTCCCCTAGACAAGTGTAGTGTGTGCAGAATCACTGGGAGAGTAGGAATACAGTAAAGGTAAGTAAATTACCCCACCCCAGAGCCCAGAAAAGCAGGAGTAAAGTACTGCAAGTTTCCTTAGGACACACTACTCCTCGTGATTGGGATTTTGCAGCAGCCAACCAAGTCTGCAAAGAACAACTGCTGGATTCCTGGACCTGAAGACCTGCAAAGGAAGGGGACCAAGTCCAGAAGTCGAAAGTGGTTCCAGGAAGGACAGGAGCCCCTGCCAACCCAGAAGAGGGTGCAAAAGAAGAGTCCACAGTTAGTTGAAGACTGCAGAAATGCACCCTAGGAAGACGCCAGCGGGTTCCTGCATGATGCAAAAGATTTCTGATGGCGTGAAGATCTTTGCAGACATGATTTCATGTTGGAAGTCACCAACAAGCTTTGGCTACGACAAAAGTGCATTTTGCATCAAAATGGCACTGGATGGATCTAGGAGGGACCTGGGGGTCTCAACTCTGTGTGAGGAGGAAGAGGGGGCTCTCAGCACTTTAGAGAGCCCTCGGGATGCCACCCCTGTAGGTCCCAGGACACGGGGACAAAGGAGGTGCAAATTGTGGTTGATGCAGCACAACAAAGGAAGGTCCTACGCTGCCGGAGAACAACTCAGCGATTTGAGCGTCACAGGATGGAGTGCTGGGGACCTGGGCCAGGATGTGCATGAAGGACTTTTGGAAAGAGTGCAGAGGCCTCAGGAGGTGAAGAAGACGCAGTACACAGGGGTACTGTCGCTCTCAGGGAAGGCAAGGTCTTACCTCTTCCAAATTGCTTCACCAGGACCTCAGGACAGTCTATGTCGATGATGTCCACCCTCTGTGTCCTTAGGAGCACACTCGTCGCTGTGAGAGGAGTCCCAGGGTACTGGTCATCCTCTTGGAAGGTGCCTGCTTGGAGCAGGAGAGTGACTCCGTCACACCACAGGAGATTTCTTCAGACCTTCTGGTGCAGGATGAAGACAGGGAGTCTCCAGAGCGTGCACACCATGGAAACTGTTGCAGTTGCTGACTTGGAGCTGAGGTTGCTGAAGAAAAGTGTCTCTTGTAGACACTTTGTTACAGTTACAGCATTTCTCGGAGCAGGCTGCGGTTGATCCGAGGTCAGAAGAGTCTGAAGTTGTTGCAGAGGATTCCTGAAGGAAACTTGCAAGCAGAATCTGAAGAGAACCCACAGGAGAGACCCTAAATAGCCCTGAGAGGGGGATTGGCTACCTTATCAGCTAAGGACCTATCAGGAGGGGTCTCTGATGTCACCTGCTGGCACTGGCCACTCAGGGGCCTCCAGAGTGTCCTCCACACCTTGCAAAGCAAGATAGCTGAAGTCTGGGACACACTGGAGGAGCTCTGGGCACCACCCCTAGGGTGGTGATGGACAAGGGAGTGATCACTTCCCTTTCCTTTGTCCAGTTTTGCGCCGGAGCAGGGGTAAAGGGGTCCCTGAACTGGTGTAGACTTTTATGCAAGGAGGGCACCATCTGTGCCCTTCAAAGCATTTCCAGAGGCTTGGGGAGACTACCCCTCCCAGCCTGTAACACCTTTTTCCAAAGGGAGAGGGTGTAATACCCTGCTCTCAGAGGAAATGCTTTGTTCTGCCTTCCTGGGACTGGGCTGCCCAGACCCAGGAGGGCAGAACCCTGTCTGTGAGGTGGCAGCAGCTGTAGCTGCAGTGCAAGCCTCAGAGAGCTGGTTTGGCAGTAGTGGAGGTCCATGCTGGAGCCCTCAGGATGCCTGGAATTGGCTTCCCAATACTGGATTTGGAATGGGGGACAATTCCATGATCTTAGACATGTTACATGGCCATATTCAGAGTTACCATTGTGAGCTACATATAGGTATTGACCTATATGTAGTGCACGTGTATAATGGTGTCCCCGCACTCACAAAGTCCGGGGAAATGGCCTTAACTATGTGGGGTCACCTTTGCTAGTGCAGAGGTGTCCTCACACTTAGTAACTTTGCACCTAATCTTCAGCAAGTGAAGGTTAGACATATAGGTGACTTATAAGTTACTTAAGTGCAGTGAAAATGGCTGTGAAATAACGTGTGCGTTATTTTACACAGGCTGCAGTGGCAGGCCTGTGCAAGGGTTTGTCTGAGCTCCCTATGGGTGGCAAAAGAAATGCTGCAGCCCATATAGATCTCCTGGAACCCCAATGCCCTGGGTACCTAGGTACCATATACTAGGGACTTATAAGGGGGGGTCCAGTGTGCCAACTGAAATTGGTAAATTAAGTCACTAGCCTACAGTGACAAATGTAAAACCAGAGAGAGCATAAGCACTGAGGTTCTGATTAGCAGAGCCTCAGTGACACAGTTAAGCACTAGACAGACACACACATTAGGCCATAAACTAGAAGCACCTGGGTCCTGACCAGCAGGATCCCAGTGAGACAGGCAAAAACATACTGACATACAGGTAAAAATGGGGGTAACATGCCAAGGAAGATGGTACTTTCCTACATCTGCCCTCAAGGAACCTGAGACCCCTCCACTCAAAGGGAACCTGCGCCACTTTGCACAGGCACTCAGAGTTGTCTGTTGCAATTACTTGGTGAAGTGTATGGGGAACAACTTGCTCTTCAGACGCCAGGTGAAACCTCACAGTAGTCACACTGACTCTTGTGTCTCTCAGAGCCTCTACCCTCTGTCCATTGATGGTCACCCATTGCCTGTACTTTTTAGTGTTCACAGGCACAAAGTCTTCTGGACTATCTCACTGTCTCCTAGTGAGACAAGGGTCATCTCAGCTGGCTCCCACCCACCTGGAACCAACTCCTCTCCAAGAGCTACACTGGCCAAATCAAGTGACTAAGCACCACAGGGTGTCTGTGCCCCTTGGGACATTTGGGATCCCCCTCATGTGACCCACCTGATCACATGCAAAGCACTTGTGGGGGCCCTTTCTGCACATTTGCATGTATAGACCCATAGTTTCTTTTCAACTGGAGGCTGGGACTCCTTACCCTGGGAACTAGGTTAGGGCCCTTTAGAAAACACCTCCTATTTACTCTTACCCACCTCCAGTTCTTCTGATGGGGACCCTGCCCACTCCTGGCATAGTCTCCCCCATAACTCTTTTGGACCCTGGTGCTCTCCCAATGGTCCGCTTCCTGCGCAAGCTTTCTGGGGTCAGTCAGACTGTACAAGTGCTCCCAAGCAATTAGGTTGTAAAGCCCCGCATTCTTTGTAACCTTACTGCCCTTCACCTTACCATCCAATGACATGGAAAAAGAGTCAACACACTTCAGCCGGGAGTCAGACTCTTAGATGATACACTGCTACCTGCCCTGGGACCCTCCCTCCAGGCAAAACAGGTACATCCACCACACCCTCTGGATTACTCTGCACATCCTCACCCTCATCATCCTCCTCTGTGTGCCTCCCATCCTCCTTGGCTGCCACCAAGGCCCTGAATGCCTTTTGCAGCTCCTCCTTCCTGGGGGAGCCCCTGACTAGGCAGGCAATATCCTTACTAAACTGCTTCAGTTGAGACACTGTATACTCCTCCAGTTTCTCCCACTCAAAAACAGCCTTTGTAACCACAGCTGGAGCATCCCCAGATTGAGGCATGTTGGTAAGGTTCACTCAAAAATGCAAAGTTCCTAAAAGAACAGAGAGTTCCCAAAAGGAGTTCAGATTCACAACAAAATATGGAAGCAGGAAAAGTCCAAAAAGAGAAAAAGCAAAAACAAGTAGTATGTGCTCATGTAATGGTCTGCACTGAAAACAGTAGTATACACTTAATCACTGTATGTCAAGTACAAATACAGGTTCTATCCTCACCGCTGATCACCAATGTTAGAAATGGGGTCTCTGGTTAGAAGTCAGCTTGCACTCTTTCCAAGCAGGGACCCTCACTCTAGTCAGGGAATGGAGATACACACTTAAGATAACCCCTGCTCACCTCCCTTGGTAGCTATGGACAAGCAGTCAGGCTTATCTCAAAGGTAATGTGTAAAGTATTTGTACCCCTCCACTCTATCCCAGATAACCTATCAGGATATGCAGGCTACATCCTAGCTCCCTTTGCGTCCCTGTCTAGTGGAGATTCACAAACAGCCCAACTGTCAGTCTGACCCAGACGTGGAAAACACAAGCAGGCAGAGTCACAGAATTTTATTAAACAAGAAAATGCACACTTTCTAAAAGTGGCATTTTCATGCAGACATTTTAAAAAACAACATTACCAAAAGATGTATTTTTCAATTTTGAGTTCAAGGTCCCTAAACTTCATATCTCTATCAGCTCCAAATGGAAACTGCACTTAAAAGTTATTTGAAGGCAGCCCCCATGTTAACCTATGAGAGAGATAGGTCTTGCAACAGTGAAAACCGAATCTGGCAGTATTTTACTATTAGGACATGTACAACATATCAGTACATGTCCCACCTTTAACATACACTACACCTTGCCCATGGGGCTACCTAGGGCCTACATTAGGCGTGCCTTACATGTATAACAAGCATTTGCAATGCAATGGGTCTCGCTTTAGTTCAAGTTAGAGCTATAAGCATTGTAAATTCCGAACTGGACTTTTCTCGCCACATAAATTGAAAACAAAAAGTAAAACCGTTGACACAAGCAAGCCCATTCAAAGCATCACGGCCACCATGAGAGTGAATGCGAAAGAGAGGCACAAAAGGAAAAATAAGTTTGCTTGCAGTCAAATGTATTGGTAAACGTGCAATTATCGATGTAACAGGGTTGATGGCCAAGGCGCTAACAAAACTGCCCCAAGGAGGGACAAACGTAAAGCATTTACCAATGATAAAAAAGGCTTTTTGTAAGACAAGCCCATGAAAGAGTAATAGTGATGGGCATACAGTGGTCGTGGTTAAAAGCCCACAGATAGATTACAACACGTCATAGAGCTTGCGCGCTCAACCTATACAGCACAGAATTCATTATGCTTCTGTTGCTCCTTCAATTCCTTTTTGTTTAGTGGAGAAAAAAGCAGGGCCCAGAAGAAGATTCAATTTTTTTTGGGGGGGGGCGGATTTAAGCATAGTGCACTTGGGTATGCTTCACCAAAAGTGCAGACAATTTTTTACACAATCTGACTTTTGACAAAAAATCATCTCACCTCTAATGGTGCAAACTAGACATATACTTACAAAAAATTAACCCACCCTGAATCACATCAGGAGAATTTTACGTGTATTAACAGTGAACAGTATTCACCTCCCTACACTCTTCCTCCTCTTTCATCATTTTCTATACGTCCCTCTCCACCTTCTATCTTTTCTCCACGCACAGGTGTTTTTTGAGAGACACAACAAGAATATGCTCTAACTGCTTAATTGTTTATTGGTTAGCAAATAAACTACTCTTGTAGTCAAACGCTAAATGTAGACATAACCTGACTATTTTTACTACGTTACCTTAATTACATGCTGTATATTATGAAAAAATAATAAAATTGTATGATCAGAGTAGTTATATATTTTTAAAAGGTGACTTTTTAATGCGGATGTGATCCATATCACGTCACGTATGCTTGCTCTTTACAAATTGCTTTGCATCGTAGAGGAAACAATCACGGCACGTTGTTAAACATTTAGGGCCGTATTTATACTTTTTGGCGCACAACTGCGCCAACGCAGTTGTGCGTCAAAAAATTTAACGCCGGCTAACGCCATTCCAAAGCACCATGCGGGCACCTTAATTATGGAATGACGTTAGCCAGCGGAGCTGCCTGGTGTGCGTAAAAAAAAATGACTTACACCAGGCAGCGCCGGCGTAGGGGAAAATGGAGCTTGGGCGTAAAAAAATGGGGCAAGTCAGGCTGAGGAAAAATTTTCGCCTCAACCCGATTAGCGCCATTTTTTTTTACTCCCAACCCCCATTTAAATGACTCCTGTCTTAGCAAAGACAGGAGTCATGCCCCCTTGCCCAATGGCCATGCCCAGGGGACTTAGGTCCCCTGGGCATGGTCATTGGGCATAGTGGCATGTAGGGGGGCACAAATCAGGCCCCCCTATGCCACAAAAAAATATATATATATATACTTACCTGAACTTACCTTAAGTTCCCTGGGATGGGTCCCTCCATCCTTGGGCGTCCTCCTGGGGTGGGCAAGGGTGGCAGGGGGTGTCCCTGGGGGCATGGGAGGGCACCTCTGGGCTCCTTCCGAGCCCACAGGTCCCTTAACGCCTGCCCTGACCAGGCGTTAAAAAATTACGCTAAAGCGGCTGGATGTCATTTTTTTTGACCCGCCCACTCCCGGGCTTCATTTTTGCCCGGGAGTGTAAATACAGCGCACATGCCTCTGAGTCATTTTTTAGAAGGGAACGCCTACCTTGCATATCATTAACGCAAGGAAGGTTTCCACGCAAAAAAATGACGCAAACTCCAAGATCTTTGGCGCTAGACGGGTCTAACACCAAAGTATAAATATGGAGTTAGTTTTGCGTCGGATTTGCGTAAAAAAAAACAACGCAAATCCGGCGCAAACAGAGTATAAATATGCCCCTTAGTTACTCTAATCTTAAGAGAGTGTGCTTTGGTGGAATTAGAACAAATGTTATAGAGAAAGATCATCTATAAAAAATAGATGCAAATGTTATTTGTAGTACATACATTCAGGGTGGAGCATATACCGAATTTGCCAAATTCCATTTCAAATATTTATGTAATCATCTGATTGTGCTCTAACAGAATAACAGCATTCATCTGCCAGGCTAGCAGGAGTGACTTATTTGTTAATAGCCAGCTGACGAGGTGGAACATTGTGACTTTTTTCCCCCTTCTGGTCATAAGCAATGCTGAAAGAACTTGTGATTAGACACAGCTTCACATGAATGCATGAAATGTTCACATTAGGACTCCCATGGAAAGTCAAACAAGGGTCGAACAGTCCATGGACGCTGATGTACAATGCTCTCCGATTTTATGTCACTATTTCACATGAATGCCGCCGCCACCTGGGTTTGTCAGCTGCAGCCCTGCGCACAAGCCTCACAGAGCAAACCCGGGAACTCCATTTAACTTGTAAAAATACTATGCCGATGACAGAGACAATTTATCTATAAAAAAAAATACCACTTTCCTTCCTTTTTATGATTTCAACGATTAGTGAAACCTTTACAGCCTGATAGACCCTGATGAAGCGGAAAAAGAAAGACTAACAAACATTTAAATATCATGCAACATAACCGTATAAGACAATGTGATTTAGCAAAGAAAAATAATATATGTAGAGAAATGCGCCCACAAAGTAGGTCACCATTGTTTAAACAAGCTTAATTAATCATGAAAACTGACAAAATGTACTAATATGTCATATTTGAAGTTATACTTTATGATTTTTGTATTAAAACTGTTATATGCTTAGCTTAAATTGAGCAGAGGCTTTGGCCTAGTTGCCTGGTCTCAATTTTAACTGCATAGTTTTCACTTGTATTAACAAAAGACATGTTTGAATCTTTAAAAGCTGTATTTTTCCAGTAGAATGACTGATACACTTATCTCAAAGTTGCGTGTTAGGCAACTTTCATCCCCTTTGAAGCTCAAGGTCAGTTTCTGCAGGTGCAGACAATGAAGACACTGATGCAGAATTAATTGGCAACTTTGTTGCTACTTATGATCCAAAACTCCAAGGACACCTTATGCGTAGATGAGTATTAAGAGAAAAGACACTATTCATTGGTTAAAGAAAAATCACTCCATGGACCCTCCAATGGAAGAACCTGAAGAATTTGGAACTGTTCTTACTTAATCCCACCGGACGAAGAGAAGACAGACATTTTTGAAGCCATATTTTTAAGAAGCCATTTTGATGCCATTTTTGGAACCAGTATTGACGCCATTTTATGCCATTATTTTGTCATTGCCACTCTTACCTTGATGACATTTTGATGCTTTTTCTCTATCCCAGAGAGAGAGACTTTAAAGAATTCTCAACCCTAGAGAATTTAATTTTAACTTTACCTTGCCTTGCCCATACGATAATTTTTGCCCCCCCCCCATTTTCCTTGCTGCTGTAAGGAAAACTTGACTTAAACTTTGCCCCCCTTGGAAGTCTGCCCCATGCTGATCGAACTGGTACCTGAAGGACGAAGACTTACCTTGAATGCTGATTGTATTTTGGTAATTATAAAAGGATAAATGTACTACTCATTGTGTTTTCCTTCTTAGGTACCAACTGCTTATTTTGACAGAGTCTAAACTAGATGTTTTCTAAATTTCTGTTGATTAAATTCATTTTGCATGAAGCCCCACATTCCAATGCTAATCAGAGGTTAGTTGAGGTATTCATTTAATGCACCGTTCTAAATTAAAATCTTGTTATGCTGATCAATTAGTCAATTTTAGTTGCTTTTATTAGTGATTTGCACAGCAATATCAGAGTGTATTATTATCCTAGTTTTGCATAGGTTGCATTTCTTCCGCCGCTATGGACAGCCAGTAATGTTCGTATATGTTTACCATTTGATTTTGAGATTTACTTACATTGTGTTAGCTTTGTTAATATAGGGAAATAAACTCATTAACTTTTAATAAACAGGTGTGGTTATTCATGACTGAAAGGTCATGGTGTGTCAAATTACTGATTTTTATTGATTTCTAATCTGTTGTTTGATTATTAATTGAGTATTGGTTATTGATCATAAATGATTATTGATCACTGATTTGAGGGATCTGACGATTTCTTTGGATGAGGAGAACTCAACCCGGTCAAAAGGTTCACCGACGTCCGGCGTGTCCAAGTATAAGTAATTTACAAGGACTGGACGCGCTATCAGTAGATGGTAGCAGAGCTTGATGGTTTGGCCCTTTGGGACCCCATCCGAAAAATAGACGGATCCAAGTTCGAATTTTCTTTAATAAAACAAGTTGGAGAGATGATGATGCCCTAAATCCCCAAAGACTTTCCTGGAATCTCTGAGCTTGCGAATGGAGGAAATGGAGGTGTGAGGATGTTCTCGGCGTTTCTAGTGACAGTATGAATGAGGTTAGGGTTTCGCGCTTGCACAGCTTATGCCGCAGATCAATTGTGAAGTTTGTGAGGATTTTTAGGGGGTTACGAACTCCAATTAAAATTTTAGAGGAGTGGTACTCCCAAATGTGAAAGTAGGGAAGTTGTTGAACTTCATATGTGTGTAGCGCTTTGTGCAGGAAATATTGTCCACGTGGTTGTTGATGTTGAAACGGGCCCTGCGAGGTCAAGAGACTCCGGAGTATGTTGAAAAGTGTATGAGACACTTGATTTATGTCGGTTTAATAGGTTGATCGGGCTTGGTCAACGAGTCAGTACGAATATTGAGGAATAAAAAAAAAAATTGACTTTGAGATTTGACGAATCCTAAGGTGCACTAGAATAGTTCATTGATCAGTTGAGAGTAAAGTTTGCAGGTCAAATTTTGCTTGCAAAAGTGGGAAGCCGAGAAAGATGGAATTACTGCTGAGGCTAGTGAAAAATCCCTAAGGTTTCTGAAGCGATTGTATTACCTTTCCTGTAGTAAACCGACAGATTTGTTTTCTTCTTTTTGATTAGTGCTCGTGATATATTGCAGAAAATAGTTTTGAGTGAAGTTGAATGAAGGAGGACAAGCCGCAAGACTTTGTCAGCCCCAGTGTGTGAGTGTGACATCACTGGAGCCGCGCTGGGATAGGTTGGTTGGTGAGAAGGGTCGCGCACGGATTGGACGCAGTCCGTGAAGCGCAATTGGTGGGGAAAGGCAAGCGAAGAGTATTCTGGGAATTAAAGTCACGTATTTATTACATTTTTTGAGAAAATAAAAGACAGAAAGATCAAATTTTTCAAAGCATTTAAGAGTGCCTTGAGGGGAGATGTATATATTAAAGCAAATGTAGGAGAAGAAACACCGCATGAGGGTACACCAGCTTACATCGTTATTGAAGAAAAGGGTGTTGCACCATCTCTTTGGTTAAAACAATGGTGTAAATTAACAGAAAAGCATGGAAGTGTAGCGTTTCCTATCCATGGGATGTTTAATCTGAGAGTTTTGGAGAATTTAAGATTTATGCTATATGACATGAAAATACCTCCAAGACCAGCACAGTTTGAAGCATTAGCAATTTGGGAAAAAATAGCTAGAAGGCAACTACAAAAGAAATATGAGACAAGAGTGAGAAAAGTAGAAAAGACACTAGCGGATGCTAGATGGGATAGTGCTCAAAAGGTTTGGAGATCAGATATATTGCAGGTAATTAAATTGTTTCCAGCAATCACTGAAGAAGTTGAGATGGAAGGAAAGAAAGCTACCCATAAAACAAACAGGAGTCAGTCCAAAGATAGAGAAAACAAGAGAACCTCGAAAAGGTCAGACGAATCAGACGATGAGGAATTCATTCTGCAATTGCTAAATGACCGTCCACCACCATATGTGGAAAACGAAAATGGCCCAAGCACTAGTACTGCCCCTCCAGAACCAATACAGGGTATTGTAACATCGAATTTGAGAAAATTGCAGATGCAAAGTAGTCCTAATATGCCTTTCACACAGGAAATACCACAAGTTCAGAGAATATATCCTAAAATGACTAAACTGGAACCTGTTAATAATTATCAGACACAGGTCCAAAGACGCTATTATGATGAGCATAATTTGGAAATAACTTCAAATTTAATGGTGCAGAAAGGACAGAATTACCAAAGACCGACATTAATTCAAACTGAGCAAACTCCAATTTTGATGTCTCAAAGGCAGACACAAGAAATGCCAAAGTACATTCAAACAGCAGAAACACAGTTAGACATGTCAGCAATGATGAACCATAATATGGGAATTAACATGCCACAGAATTTGGGTAACAGACAGAATCCGGATGCAATATCTTTGCCTATCACTGTAGGTCCGCCAGTACCAATATATATACAAGCAAAGCCAAGAGTATGCGATCAAGGCTTAATGACACAGAATGAGACAGGAAGAGGATATGTAGAAAATATCCAAGAAATGATTCCCGTGGGAACACTCTCAAACAGATCTGGGTCTTTGTTGGAATTTAGTCCAATTCCAATTTGTGTTCCGTCAACTGTGGTAAGGTCAAAACCACCACTGTTAATAACGCAAATTTCAAAAACAGAAACATTACAGAAACCATCAGTAGCAGTGGACGTAGATGCTACATTAATGGGACTAAATGCACAACAGTTAACACATTGGTTGAACAGTCTAAATACCCCACAGAGTACACCCAATGGAAAAGGAGAAGAATATTTGAATCAAATAAGATTGGGCATGGAAGCAGTTGAACTCATAGATGGAACGATGGGTCTGAGCAGATAAGAATCATAAACAGAAGAAGAGCTGAGATACTTTTGCCCTAGAATTACAAGAGAAGTAAGCAGCGTACATAAGAGGTTACAAGAAATTGCAGATAGACACAAAATAGACATAAATAAAACCAAGCACTTGAGCAGAAGTTGCAGGTTAGACTTTGAGACAAAAGATTTTGAACACATGAGGTCTGCAGGAATGAAAACACACCTTAAATAAATATTGCAAAGCGCGCAGATCTGGAGATGCTTAGATAAGTGGGAGAGCAGGTGGGTTGAGATAAAGGATAAGAAGAAAGAAAGTACCCCAGATCAAAATGTTAGAATACAACAGAGTGATGATCTTATAACCATGTTACCGATGAGAGAAACAGCAGGAGGAAAACTTATCCATGTACCATGGCACAGGTGTGATATTCAATCTTTTACGGATGATTACCCTAAGTTAAGAGAGAAACCGATCGAATGGTATCAACAAACAGATAGATTTGTGAAACTTGCAAAATGTCTTTGGGAAGACTTGAATACTTTATTTGAAATTGTAGTTCCAGCAGATTTGTGGGAAGAATGTAAAAGGGCTATAGATTGGCTGACAAAAGAACCGGAAAGAGATAAGGACACAGGTGCACCATCGCCTGGGGTAATGAGAATATACCATAAAGTGATTGAGTATCTGAAAACAAAAGTTGCGTCGAAAAATGTAGATTGGCAGAAAATCAACAGAACAGCACAGGAAGTTAAAGAGTCGATACATGCATACTATAAGAGATTGTTGAAAGCATTTAAACATTATAGTGGCAAGGAAACGATTGAGGGAAAAGACATGCTCCATTTTGTATTCAGATTTGTGGAAGGATTGAGATCCGAAATTAGCCAGATGATTAAAATGCATTTGATTTGTTGGCAGTCAAAATCGATCGATGAAGTGTTGAACTATGCAAAATACTGCAGTGATGAGATTGAGACAAAGCAGAAAAGGTTGAAAGAAAAAGTGATGGTGATGCAAATCAGAGCAGCTCAGACATGTTTGCAAGGTTTCTAACAACAGTTGCTGCAGCATCAACAACAGGGAAATGCTATGTTTCAGCCACAAATGAGAGGCAGAGGCCGAGGAGGTTTTGTGATTAATGGTCCTGATTTAAATACTGTCGTAATTCCAAATGGTATACAGGCAATGAAGAAAGTGATGCCATGTCACACGTGCGGAATCGTCGGACAATGGAAACAGGAGTGCCCAATGTTGGTGCAGGAAGGTGTAGGTCAGCAAAACAATGATGTCAATACATTTCAGAATATGAGAGGACCAAAATTGAGAGGTCCAAACCCAAATTTCCAAAATAATGTAAATCAGATGCAGGGTCTACAACCTATACAACAACAGCAGGTGCAAATGCCCCGTGTACAAATGGTCCAATCACAGCCAATGCAACAGCAGTTTCCTATGGTACCTAATCAGCAAATGCAAGTACCCTTAGCACCAATGAATCAGCAACAAGTAATGCTTCCTCAAGAGGTCACAGGTCAAGGAATGAATCAAAGTAACACAGTACACCAATTCCCGTTACACAGTGAGAATGGAATAAACAATGAATGGGAGAGTGAAAGTTCAGATGAGGCGGGAAATTGTATGCTTGCAGCATCTTTGGAAGTTGATCAAAAGGGACCATATGTGGAAGGAAGAGTTATGGGCAATGTTCCCTTTCAGGTGCAGGCATGTGCGCTCGCGCACAATGTCTTTTTCCACCGCGCACACATGTTTACAAAGCGCGCAGGTCATGGAGTTTTATTAGCTTTGTCTGGCTGGAGGGCACCGGGCTGCATTCAGGGCAATAAATCATGCTTATCAGCAGGCTGGCTGGCTGAGGTGATCGCTTGCTAGATATAGGGGGTCATTCTGACCTCTGCGGTAAAAGTCGCTTACCGCCGGCCAGAAGGCCGCCATAACACCGCCGCGGCCGCGGTAAAACGCCACGGTCATTCTGACCCGCAACTGGCAAACCGCCAAAAACCCGACATCCTCAAAAATCCGCCACACCAAAGGTCAGCGAAAAAATGGCGCTGACCAAACCTCCACCGTCACGCCAACAGAAATACGCCCATACCATTCCGACCCACAAATCCACGTGGCGGTCTTTCAAACGCGTTATTCCATTGGCGGTACACACCGCCGCGGTCAAAATACACACACACATAGAAAACTCAGCCACATTGGTCAGTTCGAAATACACACACCTGATACACATACTAACACCACTCCCACACACCCAACACAATATAAAACACACCCCCACATCACCCACAAGCCCCTACAACCCGAAATCATTGACGAAGGCTCGAGAGAGAGCACAGAACAGAGAATCCCACAACACAGAGGCACACAACACCATCACCCACACAGAATCCACGCACCAAACACCACACACCACCACACGCACCACACTCATCACCACAAACGCCATCCCACACCTCAACCACACCACCCCATGGCACCCCAAAGACACCCCAGGTTCAGTGACGCCGAACTCAGGGTCATGGTGGAGGAAATAGTCCGTGTAGAGCCCCAGCTCTTCGGGCACAGGTGCAGCACACCACAATTGCCAGGAAGATGGAGCTATGGCAAAGGATAGTGGACAGGGTTAACGCGGTGGGACAGCATCCACGCAATCGGGAGGACATCAGGAAGAGATGGAACGACCTACGGGGGAAGGTGCGTTCCATGGTATCAAGGCACAACATTGCGGTGCAGAAGACTGGCGGCGGACCCCCACCTACTCCCCCAGAATTTACCGCGTGGGAGGAGGAAGTCTTGCACATCCTGCATCCTGAGGGCCTCACAGGAGTAGGCGGAGGAATGGACTCTGGTAAGGCAAATCTTCACTACTGCTTCCCACCGCCACCCCACCTGCATGCCAAATCATTCCCCCACCCTCACCCCCTCCCCCATCACACCAACCCCTAGCAAAAGGCTCACCATCACAACCCACCCATCCCAACACCAAGACCTGCATGCGACCCCAAAGCATGGACACCCATCACCAAAGCATGCCCACTGCACACACACATCACCCCCACAAGCCACCCTCACAAAAGCCCCCACAAGGAAATGCCTGCACATGGGTACACGGACACCCACCCATCACACGAAATGCCACACACAGAAGCAATAACCATACCTTTATACCCCTGCAGGACCCGAACGCCACCACACCGCCACGGAGGGTCCAGAGATGTCCATCCCACCCCCAGAAGAGGCCCCCAGTGATGACAGCAGCTCTGTCTCCCTGGAACCAGACGACCAGCCCGGCCCATCGGGGACCTCTGGACAGTCGGTTCCCCACAGACAGCCACAGGCTACACCAGACCCAACCCCCTCTGGAAACACCAGCACAGCTCCCACCCAGCGGGCCCATGCCTCTGTCTCCAGGGCACGTAAATCAGCGGTGTGTCCACCACTACAGGGCACCCAGGTTGACCCACCACCCCAACAACAACAGGGACCTGGGGGTAGTGGTAGTGGGCACACCGTCCAGGGGACAGAGGCCCAGGAACACAGGGGAACTGGGAGGGCTGCTGTGCGACAGGGGGGGGACAGGCCCGGGGAACCGACTCTCCAAGAGGCCCTCTCCCCCATCATGGGAGCATACCACCGCTCCCAGGAGACGATGGCGACCGTACTGGCCCGGTTCCAGGAGATCCAGGAACTGCAGGAGGAACGGTACATGGGGTTCAGGGAGGAACTGAGGAACATCGGTTCCGCAATGGGGACCATCGTCCTGGCCCTTACCCAGATCGTCACCACATTGCGGGACCATGTGGCACCCCAAAGGGCCCCTGTCACTAGCCCAGGCCAGGAACAGCCTACCACCTCCGCCGGCGCTAGTGGACAGGAGGCCCCCACACAACGACAGGCCACCAGAACCCCACCTCCTGCAGAAGAAGAACCACCCCGCAAGCGGAACCTGAGATCTCACAAGAAGACAGAGTAGGATTGCAAGACCCCCGCCAGCCTAAGATACCCCCTGATGTCATCCCACTGTCCCACATTGTCACCCTGTCCAACCTTGAACTGCCCCTGCTCCATCCTTCCACAGGCATGTGGACAATGCACCTGTGCGACTGAGAACTGGACTCTGCCATGGACATTACTCCATCCCCACCCATCCCCGCTTCCAAATCATTTACCTATATGTAGCACTTAAAATAAATCACTTATTCCACTTAAATAAACAGGAGTCTGCTTGTATTCTTAACAAATGTATTACACATAACGGTTCAATATTGTCCAGTTACTCTGTGACGACAACATACCAATTTCAATAAGCTTTAGTCCATGGGCAAACAAAGCTGAAGTCAGGCAGTGGGTCATACAGCTCTGAAAAGGGAAGGGAAAGTCACAAATCAGTTAACAGGAACTGGGGGGAAACACAGACAGTGGATACGCATGAGGCCTCAAGTAAATGTAAATTGGGGTGGCTGTTTCTTACCTGTGTGCTACTGAAAGTATTGTTGTATGACTGTATCCCTGTTGTCCATGTCGTCCCCGTCGTCTTCCTCCTCTTCACTCTCCACAGGCTCCACAGCTGCAACAACACCACCATCTGGACCATCCTCCTGCAGAAAAGGCACCTGGCGTCGCAATGCAAGATTGTGAAGCATACAGCAGGCCACGATGATCTGGCACACCTTCTTTGGTGAGTACATGAGGGATCCACCTGTCATATGCAGGCACCTAAACCTGGCCTTCAGGACCCCGAAGGTCCTTTCTATGATCCTCCTAGATCGCCCATGGGCCTCATTGTACCGTTCCTCTGCCCTGGTCCGGCGATTCCTCACTGGGGTCAGTAGCCACGACAGGTTGGGGTAACCAGAGTCACCAATTAGCCACACACGGTGTCTCTGTAGCTGTTCCATCACATAAGGGATGCTGCTATTTCGCATGACATACGCGTCATGCACTGACCCAGGGAACTTGGCATTTACATGGGAGATGTACTGGTCAGCCAAACAGACCACCTGGACATTCATCGAATGATAACTTTTTCTGTTTCGGTACACCTGCTCACTTTCTTTGGGGGGAACCAAAGCCACATGGGTCCCATCAATGGCACCAATGATGTTGGGGATATGTCCAAGGGCATAGAAATCACCCTTCACTGTAGCCAATTCGCCCACCTCAGGGAAAATAATGTAGCTCCGCATGTATTTCATCAGGGCAGACAACACTCTGGACAAAACCTTAGAAAACATAGGCTGAGACATCCCAGATGATATGGCCACTGTTGTCTGAAAAAACCCACTTGCCCAAAAATGGAGTACTGACAGAACCTGCACCAGAGGGGGAATCCCTGTGGGTTGGCGGATGGGGGACATCAGGTCTGGCTCCAGCTGGGCACATAGTTCATGTATAGTTGCTCTGTCAAGCCGGTATGTAAGTATGATATGTCGTTCTTCCATTGTCGACAGGTCCACCAGCGGTCGGTACACGGGAGGATTCATCCTTCTCCTCGGAAGTCCCAGCGGACGGTGCCTAGGAAGGACAACATGGAGCACAGAGTCAAGCAACCCACAGGTCAGTTCACACAGCTTGCACAGTACACAAATCGCTATGCATGGAACGGCTTGTATGAGTGGCAATGCAAGGCCTAGGCCTGTGTGACGCAGTAGAAATCATGCCATGTGGGCCCTTGAAATGGCGGCTGCCTGACCTGTGAAGTGTGACAGTGGGATGTGAGGTCACTGCGCTGGCGTGGCACACCGTGGCGATAGGCGGTCGAAGACCGCGGCGCAAAGCAGCATTGGTTAACATTGAACCCTATGGGTCTCAGGAGCCAATGACAATGTGCGCCGGCGGTCGCGGTACGCACCGCCGCGGGCGTGGCCGCCATTTTCTATCTGATTAATCACTCGAGACCTGATCATCCAAAGGAGAGGACCTATACTGCAAGTGCTGCTGTGACCTCGGTCTGGGAGATACAATGGCTGCTGCGACTGGGGAAAGGGCCCCTGCCTTCACTGCTGAAGAACTGGAGAAACTTGTTGATGGGGTCCTCCCCCAGTATGCGCTACTCTACGGTCCTCCAGACCAACAGGTTAGTACACAGGGTGCACGTTGAATGGGCTATGCCTGTGTTGAGTGGGGTGTATGTAAGATGGTGGGGAGGGGAGCGAATGAGGAGTGCAACGCACGAAAGATGAGAGCATGTGCCACATGGCAAGGTTGGGGAGGGGGGGCCACTCACATTGACCAGGCAGAAAACTGATGCGATTTCCTTTACCACCCTGTACATGTCACATAGGTCAGCGCCCATCAGAAGATCGACATTTGGCGTGCCATCGCCAAGGACGTCCGGGCCCTGGGGGTCCACAACAGACAGGGCACCCACTGCCGAAAGAGGTGGGAGGACATCCGCCGCGGGACCAGAAAGACCGCCGAGTCTCTGCTGGGGATGGCCTCCCAACGTAGGAGGGGTGCCAGCCGCCAATTGACCCCCCTGATGTCCCGGATCCTGGCGGTGGCCTACCCCGATTTGGATGGGCGCGTGAGGACATCACAGCAGACACAAGGGGGTGAGTATCAGCACATTCTGCTATCTTTGTGCGCAGTGAAGGTGTCTGGGTGGGGGAGGAGGGCTGTGGCTATCTCCAGGCCAGGGCGCATTCTGTACGCTAGGCCCCTCCGTTAGACACGGCCCTGTGCCCCCGCCCCCCACCTCTGTAGGGTGCCAAGTACAGCTAGCCATGGTCCTGCCTCACCCATGTGTGCATTTGTCGTCCATAGACCCGTAGGCCTAGTCAACATAACTGAGTAGTGTACCCCCATTGCGCGGCCTAGTTCAGGGGGCTTCTGTGTCTGTCCTCTCCGACAACTGTGTTGCCAATGCATGCACTCAACCTGTCTTCATTTCTCCCCCCCCCCATTTTCTTTGTCTTCCTGTTCATGTGCGCATTAGCATCATCAGGCGGAGGAGAAGTGGCATCGGCGCACGAGGGAGCTGCATCTCACATGGCCCCGGAGGGCCATACAACAGACTCCGAGTACACCAGTGAGACGGAGGGCGAGTGGAGCTCCACAACGGGAACCCGTGGAGACGTCAGCGACACCGACACGTCCTCGGAAGGGAGCTCCCTAGCGGTGGCGGCAACATCCGTGCCCACCGCCACAACAGGTACAGCCGCCACCCAGCGCACCAGCACTGCCCTCCCAGCAGCCCCTCAGCCTTCGCTCCGTGCCCGCTCACCCACGAAGGCGGGCATCTCCTTCGCCCCAGGCACCTCAGGCCCTGCCCCAGTTACCCCTGCTGCCCTCAGTGAGGAGGTCATTGACCTCCTCAGGACACTCATTGTTGGGCAGTCTACCCTTTTGAATGCCATCCAGGGTGTAGAAAGGGAGGTGCATCAGAGCAATGCATACCTGGAGGGCATTCATTCGGGTCAGGCTGCCCATCAGCGATCGTTCAACGCTCTGGCCTCAGCACTGACGGCAGCCATTGTCCCTGTCTCCAGCCTCCCTCTTCTGACTCCCTCCACCCAGTCCCAGTCTCCTGTTCCTCTGCCTATCCCATCCACACCATCAGACCAGCCTGCACACACCTCTACACCCAAGGGCAGCTCATCCAGACATAAGCACCACAGATCCCACAAGCATTCACCCAAGCAACATCCAGATGCAGACATGCCAACAGTCACTACCACCTCTGTGTCCCCCACCTCCTCATCTCCCTCCTCCCTGTGACGTCTCCACTCACACCTGCATGCACACCACCATCAGCCAGTACTTCCATCACCAGCACACCCTCCATTACAGTCTGCACACGTGCAGTCACCACCCCCACTGCCATTTACACGTCCCCTATGTCCTCTCCCAGTGTGTCTGTCACCCCCTCTTCCAAAGCACACAAAAGCAGGCAGCCACCCACCCAACAGCCATCCACCTCACGACAGCCTCTGTCACAAGCACCTGCACCCAAAGACAGCACACTTGACTCTCCTACAACCACATCCTCTTCCTCCACTCCCAAACCCACTACACCTACCCGTCCCTGTCCTTCCAAAGTCCTTTTCCTTTCGAACCTTGAGCTCGTTCCAATCACTGACCCACCCCCTCCATCTGGTAAGAGTAAAAAAAGCACCTCAGCCACCACCAGCCCTGCATCTACTGTGACCATAGTGCAGGGCTATTGGAGTCCACCAGATCCTAGGGCAGGAACATCGGCCAGCAGCAAGGGGACAGCCAGCCCCCCCCCTGGGAAGAGGACAAAAAAGAAAAAGGCCCAGTGCGACAAGCCTGAGACGGCTGCCACCAAGGACAGTAGCCTTGCCCCATCACCTGCCACCTCATCCAAGGGAGGCAAGGGCCACAGAGCTCCAGCGAAGGAGGGCAAGGGCAGCAGGGCGGAAAAGTCAGGCAGCAGGCGAGCTGCCCAGGAGGGCCCCACCATCCCCATTCCGGGTGTGACGGATGACACCCACGGGCCCAGGACTCCATCACAGGAGGGCGCCGCGACCGCAAGTTCGGATGGTGAATGAGCGGGAAGTCTTGCCCAGGTCTGGCTCCCTAGACATACAGGACAAGCACCGCTGACCAGGGCCCTGCCGGGAGGAGCACCGCTGAACAGGGCCCCGCCGGGAGGAGCACCGCTGAACAGGGCCCCGCCGGGACAAGAACCGCTGAACGGGCCCCGCTGGGAGGAGCACCGCTGAACAGGGCTCGCCGGGACAAGAACCGCTGAACGGGCCCCTCCGGGAGGAGCACCGCTAAACAGGGCCCCGCCGGGAGGAGCACCGCTGAACAGGGCCCTGCCGGGACAAGAACCGCTGAACGGGCCCCGTCGGGAGGAGCACCCCTGAACAGGGCCCCGCCGGGACAAGAACCGCTGAACAGGGCCCCGGCGGGACAAGAACCGCACCGCTGGGCCCTTCCTGTCAAGCACCGCTCCGCTGGGCCCTTCATCTCAAGCACCGCTCCGCTGGGCCCTTCATCTCAAGCACCGCTCCGCTGGGCCCTTCCTGTCAAGCACCGCTCCGCTGGGCCCTTCCTGTCAAGCACCGCTCCGCTGGGCCCTTCCTGTCAAGCACCGCACCGCTGGGCCCCGCCGTCTCAAGCACCGCTCCGCTGGGACCTTCATCTCAAGCACCGCTCCGCTGGGCCCTTCCTGTCAAGCACCGCTCCGCTGGGCCCTTCATCTCAAGCACCGCTCCGCTGGGCCCTTCCTGTCAAGCACCGCTCCGCTGGGCCCTTCCTGTCAAGCACCGCTCCGCTGGGCCCCGCCGTCTCAAGCACCGCTCCGCTGGGCCCTTCATCTCAAGCACCGCTCCGCTGGGCCCTTCATCTCAAGCACCGCTCCGCTGGGCCCTTCATCTCAAGCACCGCACCGCTGGGCCCCGTCGTCTCAAGCACCGCTCCGCTGGGCCCTTCCTGTCAAGCACCGCACCGCTGGGCCCCGCCGTCTCAAGCACCGCTCCGCTGGGCCCTTCATCTCAAGCACCGCTCCGATGGCCCCTTTCCTGTCAAGCACCGCTCCGCTGGGCCCTTCCTGTCAAGCACAGCTCCGCTGGGCCCCGCCGTCTCAAGCACCGCTCCGCTGGGCCCTTCATCTCAAGCACCACTCCGCTGGGCCCTTCATCTCAATCACCGCTCCGCTGGGCCCTTCATCTCAAGCACCGCACCGCTGGGCCCCACCGTCTTAAGCACCGCTCCGCTGGGCCCTTCCTGTCAAGCACCGCACCGCTGGGCCCCGCGGTCTCAAGCACCGCTCCGCTGGGCCCTTCATCTCAAGCACCGCTCCGCTGGGCCATTCCTGTCAAGCACCGCTCCGCTGGGCCCTTCCTGTCAAGCACCGCTCCGCTGGGCCCCGCCGTCTCAAGCACCGCTCCGCTGGGCCCTTCATCTCAAGCACCGCACCGCTGGGCCCTTCATCTCAAGCACCGCACCGCTGGGCCCCGCCGTCTCAAGCACCGCTCTGCTGGGCCCTTCATCTCAAGCACCGCTCCGCTGGGCCCTTCATCTCAATCACCGCTCCGCTGGGCCCTTCATCTCAAGCACCGCACCGCTGGGCCCCGCCGTCTTAAGCACCGCTCCGCTGGGCCCTTCCTGTCAAGCACCGCACCGCTGGGCCCCGCCGTCTCAAGCACCGCTCCGCTGGGCCCTTCATCTCAAGCACCGCTCCGCTGGGCCATTCCTGTCAAGCACCGCTCCGCTGGGCCCTTCCTGTCAAGCACCGCTCCGCTGGGCCCTTCCTGTCAAGCCCCGCACCGCTGGGCCCCGCCGTCTCAAGCACCACTCCGCTGTGCCCTTCATCTCAAGCACTGCTCCGCTGGGCCCTTCCTGTCAAGCACTGCTCTGCTGGGCCCTTCCTGTCAAGCACCGCTCCGCTGGGCCCCGCCGTCTCAAGCACCGCTCCGCTGGGCCCTTCATCTCAAGCACCGCTCCGCTGGGCCCTTCATCTCAAGCACCGCACCGCTGGGCCCCGCCGTCTCAAGCACCGCACCGCTGGGCCCTTCATCTCAAGCACCGCACCGCTGGGCCCCGCCGTCTCAAGCACTGCTGCGCTGGGCCCTTCATCTCAAGCACCGCACCGCTGGGCCCTTCCTGTCAAGCACCGCACCGCTGGGCCCCGCCGTCTCAAGCACCGCACCGCTGGGCCCTTCCTGTCAAGCACCGTTCCGCTGGGCCCCGCCGTCTCAAGCACCGCTCCGCTGGGCCATTCATCTCAAGCACCGCTCCGCTGGGCCCTTCCTGTCAAGCACCGCTCCGCTGGGCCCTTCATCTCAAGCACCGCTCCGCTGGGCCCTTCATCTAAAGCACCGCTGACCCATTGAAAGTGCCGGTTCTGTGTCGAGCAGGGCTTCAGGAAGCAGTCTGGGCACCATGCCTCCTCCAATAACAGTGGAGTCGGAAATCCATCTGATGGACTGTGGCTTTGCACTCCCCAGGATGGTCCAGTGGGCAAGCCTCCCACTGTAGACACTTGAGAGACTGTGGCTTTGCACTCCCCAGGATGGTACAGTGGGCAAGCCTCCCACTGTAGGGACTTGTGAGACTGTGGCTTTGCACTCCCCAGGATGGGACAGTGGGCATGGAGGCCCCTCGTGGATCTGGTGTCGTGGACTCATGTGGCTGAGGTGCCCCCCCTTCCCTTCCCCCTGAGGTGCCTGTAGTTTTATCATCTGATGCCCCTGCAGTGTTCTCTCCAATGGTATCTGGTCTCCTGTGTGGGCTTTGCCCATGTGTTTGTGCATATTGGCCCACGGACTATGGAACTTTGACGGAATGTGCAGGACCTTTTGCCTATGGATATATTGTTGACTATGTTCATTCCTTATTTTTGTATCTTTTACATGGCATATTTGCCATTCCTTCAATGGAGCTATTTATACATATATTTTATAGATCATTTAAATTGTGTCTTTGCATTATTCCGGGGGGTTTGTGTGGTGTCACTCTGACTTGTTGCTCGGCATTGGGGTGTAGGTATTTGTGGTGGGGGGGTGGGTGTATGGCGCATGTGTGTGCCCGTAAGCTTTCCTCCTCCCCCCTCGCCTGTGTCGTAGGTGCAGTACTCACCGTTGTCGTCTGCACCGGCGTTCTTACTCCTGGTAGATGAGCAGGTAGACAATAGCTGGTAGGATGTATAATTCGGGCTCCATGCTGTCCTCCTTCCTCGTGGAGTGTGTATAGGTGAGCGTTTTCCCATTCGTAGTCTGTTTCCGCCGTGTTTTTATCGGCGGAGCTCCCGCCCCGGAAAAGGTGGTGGATTGGTGAGTTGTGATAGGGTGGGCGGTACATTGTCTGCCGCCTGCCTGTTGCCGGTGACCGCCGCGCTGTTTGTCGGTCCCGCCGTGGCGGTCGGAGTGTTAAAGTGGCGGCCTGTTTTGGCGGTTCCTGCCATGGTTAGAATTCCATTTTTTTTACTGCTGGCCTGTTTGCGGGTTGGCCGCCGCTTTATCACCGACCGCCAGGGTCAGAATGACCCCCAAAATGTTTATTTGCGGCACTGAGGGCATTGTGTTCTCTCCAGTGCATAATTTGTAAATAAAAAAAACTTGCCAGTGCCTAAAGACCTCTTCTTAAACATGCGGCTGCTTCAATTAAAACTGCAAACACAGAATACCAAGGCAGCATAATATTGAAGCCATCTCGGGCCTCTTCAATCCATTTAAAGCCAGTCCCTGGCCTTTCAGCTCACTCGTGCAGCTTTCTGTTTTCTCCCATTGTGACAATTTTTTGTTTTTCTTTTCCACCGTCTTTCCCATATGTGTCTTTTACTCGCTGTAAATGCTTGAGTAAGAAAAATAATCATCGGCCCTCAAAAATAGGAAACAACAAGTAAAACGTTTATCTTAAATAAAAAAGGTGCCAGTGCCCAAAGAGCTGCTGCAATTAAAAGTGCTGCTTACAGGTATATTTCAAAGTGCATTTCACCAGCTTTAACACTGGAATTTCGTTCTTCCGTCACATTTTAAACGTTTTACGCAAAGGCAAGAGGATGTGCTGTTTCAACTTTGAACTTTGAGGCTGGGACAGTGTTTAAGTCTCGGCGGAGGCTCAACATCCTGTGATTTTGGGAAAGTTGCTTAGTTTCTCCATGACTAAAAATAAATGTCTCTGTCTATAAAGCTACTGGTGCTCATGTAATCCACATTAACTATATGCAGTTACAAATTCGAATGTGCACGAGCATCCTTTGACAAACCGTACCTGTTTCCAATATCACACTATAAGGGTAAAAAACACTTTTAATCACACTCTGGGAGAGAAAAACAAATTATTAACAGTGAGGAAAATACTAAAAGATGAACACTCAAAAGGTCTTTCTTTAGGTAAGGCATTTCACATATTTCTTTTTGCAGTTTCTGTGGAGAATTGCTTGTTTCTTTGCAGCCCCTCGCCAGCTCCCAGAGGAATACCTGGAATGCAGAGCAGGCCTCGGAAGTGCAGTCTGTGTTTGCTTACAACCTCATCCCGCAAAATTGAAGTACTGGAGCGATTTACATGAGCACCAGTTATCTTACATAAGGACACATTAATTTATGGGCAAGTACAGGGAGATAAAGTGATCTGCCCAGAATCACAGGATATTCAGATGATGCTGAGATTGAACCGACTTCCTCAGTTCCAAAGTCAGCAGCTCTGGCCATTACGCCACACTCTCTTGGGTTCATATCTGTAATGGAAATAGATTGTTTCTGGGATGTTCCACTAATCACGTATATACTTTTCATTAATTCAAGGGGCAGGCTTTGACTTTTACACTAGGAAATAAGCTTTCCTTTTCTTGATGGGGCACATTAAAGTCCTCATTTTATGGGTGAGTACTCCAAAGAAGCCATTCATAATGCATGTTGTGTTTTTCATGCACCCTAGACCCCAGATCTTCCTTGTGAAGAACAAGCTGCTTCAGTGTGCCAAAGAAGCTTTATATATAATTTTACATGTAAAGAAAGCAAACCTTACCATCGTATTTCAAATGTGGTTCTTTTAATGTTCATCTGAACCATGTGACTTATATTTAACAAGTTTATTTGCACCTAGCATTTCCATTGCTTGGTCTTATAATAATCCATCAGTAAATCTTTTTTTTTTTAAATAAGGTAGATAAAAATACCTCCCCATCATTGGAAAACTTGTTCCAGTCCGGAAGATCAGTCACTATTCTTCACCATTTCAAAACTGGCTTTTTGTGAACCCAGGCTGACTATTAATTAAAAGTTTTTTTTTAATTCTCTGATTTGATGTACACCAGCTATCTGCTCAGAATCTGTTCTTTTTGAAGTAATTGCCCATTTTTTGGGTGCACAATTTTTTTCCAGTCCTTTTATTCATCATTCACCAGCCCTCCCATTCACCACCGGCATTTGACCTCCTGTTCATCACTCAACCCGCCCTCCCATTCACCGCCCCACTCACCCTCCCATTCATTGCCCCACCCAACTTCCTGTTCACCGCCCTCACCCGATTGCCAAGCCAATAGCTCGCCCATAGGCAGTGACACCAGCAAAGGCGTGAGTATTTAAATGTGTTCCTAGTTTTTTTTGTTATTGCAGGAAGAGCACCCCAAAACTTCAATCCCGTTCCTCAGTCTTGTTCAAACCTGCAGGTGACAGAGCCAAAACTTTGTGCACAGACTAGTGCTCAGTGGGACTGACATCTGTCTTCTCAGCACTTTGGGAAAGTGCAGTGATTTGTCTGCCTGCTCACTTGTATGGTGCATCATAAAACAAAGGAAGGAAACAAATTAAATCTGCCTTTGTACATTTTGTGGTGTTTTAACAGCAGACACAGTGCTCTACAATATAGATTCAAGACATTGGCAAAGCCAATAGTTCTGCCTAAACACTTATAAGGTCCCAAAGCCAAGACCTAAAGGCAATGCCAGTGCTTCGTGCACAACTGCTGTGCTGTATCTGCGCTGTGTATGAGGGAAGCTCGCACTTCAGCCTGAACTGTGTGTGCACTGTGAGTGACGGAAGCTTGCACTGCTACCTGTGCTGTATCTGCACTGTGTGTGAAGGAAGCTTGCACTGCTGCTGCCTGTGCTGTATCTGCTCAGTGTGAGAGAAACTTGCACTGCTGCAGTGTTGTAACTGTGCTGTGTGTGGGGAATATTGCACTGCTGCTGTACTGTATCTGCTGTGTGTAAAGGAAGCTTGCACTGCTGTTGTGCTGTACCTGTGCTGTGTGTGATGGAAGCTTGCACTGCTGTTGTGCTGTACCTGTGCTGTGTGTGAAGAAAGCTTGCACTGGTGCTGTGCTGTATATGTGCTGTGTGTGAGGGAAGGTGGCACTACTGCTGCCTGTGCTATAGCTGCTATGTGTGAGGGGAGCTTACACTGCTGCTGTATCGGTGCTGTGGGTGAGGGAAGCTTGTACTGCTGCTGTGCTGTATTTACTGTGTGTGACGGAAGCTTGCCCTACTGCTGTATTTGCACTGTGTGTGAGGGAAGCTTGCACTGCTGCTGCCTATAAAGATCTGGTATCTGTAAGGGAAGCTTGCATTGCTGCTGTGCTGTATCTGCTGTGTGTGAGGGAACCATGCACCGCTGCTGCCTGTACTGTATCTGCTTTGTGTGAGGGAAGCTTAGACTGCTGCCTGTGCAGTATCTGCTGTGTGTGAGGGAAGCTTGTATGGTAAATTCTGTGAGGGAAGCTTGCATAGTACCTTCTATGTGAAGGACGCTTGAATTGTATCTTCTCAGTTAAGATATAAACTACCTATCCCTCTCTATCTTCCTTTCTATGTATTTTATGCAGCTCTCACCCATATATTTTCACCATGCCACATAATTGCACTACACAAATACACTCAGTACCACAAAATTTCACACCGCACAATTCCACAAGTAATAATTCAAATACAAACCACAAATTTCGACTCCACACCACATACATCCTCTGCACTCCAAATCAAAATACATAAATAAAAGACATTGGCCCTCATTACAACTTTGGCGGGTGGCAAGCGCCGCCCGCCAAGTTGTATCCGCTGCGCGGCCGCCAATGCGGGCGCACTCCCACGGAGGGCATTTGGAGATCCCCGCTGGGCTGGTGGGCTAAAACTTAATTTCCGCCCCCCGGTTCCAGCAGGGATGTTGGCTGCAACACGGGAGCCAGCTCCAAATGGAGCCGGCGGTGTTGCGGCGGTGCAACGGGTGCACTTGCTATGCAGACAGTGAAAAGCTCCATGGGGCCGTGGCAGGGGGTCCCTGCACTGCCCATGCCATAGGCATGGGCAGTGCAGGGGCCCCCAGGGGCTTCGCGACTCCCCTTTCCGCCAGCCTTTTCATGGCGGTTCATACCGCCATGAAAAGGCTGGCGGGAGGGGGACACGTAAACCCCTGGGCAGCGCTGCAAGCAGCTCTGCCCTGGGGGATTACAACCGCTGGGACCAAAGTGGTGGGAAACCGCTGGTCCCGGCGTTGCGACCGCAGTGTCGTCATTCCATGGGAAGCACCGCCAGCCTGTTGGTGGTGCTTCCGACGGAACAGCCCTGGAGGTCTTTGACCGTCAGGGTTGGTAATGAGGCCCATTGTCATTTACAACACCAATAGCTTGCACTCTTGCCAATGCGAGACCTATTGTATTGCAAATACTTGTTATATACTGTCCTTCTAATTGACTGATTTGGATAATCAGAATGCCTAGCTTTATTAACATGCTGCAAAACCGGAGAACACAAGAAGGATAAGTGCCAACTGCTGTACTCTGTACTGCAGGTCACAGATTAGGTAGCTGGTTATTGTGAGGAATACCCAGGGTTATGGATGGGCTAAAGTCACTGTCTGTATTAACGATCCTAGGACTAAGCAAACTACACCTTAATGTTGTCTGTTTGTTGAGCCCCCGCCGTGACTTCAGTTTGTAAGATGCACTATATCCAGGGCTACTAAAATTATGCAATTGAGTGGCCACAGCATTTTTGTATAGTTATAGATTTGCCACATAAACAAAAATCTGCAACCACAATACATTGTTTATAGCTCAAACGGTTCAAATATTACTAATACCTACCGCCACATGAAGACGTGCAGTGGAAGGCCGTTCTTGTCACCTTTCTGTTGCTTGCTGTGAGTGCATGTGCTAGTGCCTTCGTCTTGCTTGGGAGACTCTGTTGTGTACAGTAAAGGGCTTGGAGCCTGCCTGTCACTTACTATTTGTTGGCTTGCGTGGCACTCTTCTCTACATTCTTGTAATTTGTCACTGGAAGGCAAGCATCATTTGCGTTCCTCTGTGTGGAGCAGGTACCAAGCAATGATTGATTCAACTTAATCTGTGCCCCTTCGCTGCTCCTGATGTGAATGAGATACTATTTTCTTCTTTTTAACTTCTAATGCCCTGTCTTTTTTGCTTTAGTGTTAAAACAAAGCTATGGAATGGCAAATGCCAATGATCTTGGTAGTTATGCGCTGCGCTCGCGTGAATGGTTAATTTCTTGGCGCACGCATCCTTGGCTGCAGTGCGCAGACACCTTACGCTGACGCACACAGTGGAAAACAATTAGAGGGAACATTGGTTATGGGTCACAGAGTTTCATTTTTTGTTGACACAGGAGCTACACGCTCTACAGTTAGAAGTATCGAAGTACCAAATTTTCCACTTTCAGGGAGAACACTTCAAGTAGTGGGAGTAGCAAATCAGTATCTGACAAACCCAATTACAGATCCAGTGCAAGTCAAAATTGGTAACTTTCAAGGGTTACATACATTTGTGGTGTGTGACTCAAGTCCAATATCCTTATTAGGAAGAGATCTATTATGCAAACTAGGATGCTCGATTATGTGCTCACATAATGGAATAAAAATTCAGACAAACAGTGATGAGGAAGAAGGGGACAGTTTAGAAGAAGAAGAAATGGAAACTGTTGATGAAGAGTATCCACTGATTACTCTTTTTCCTATGCTCACTGAAGCAGATATTCCAGCTGATTTACAAGAAACTGTTGAGAAAGAAGTGTGGGATATGACAGGGAAAGAAATAGGATTGATAAAAGGAGCAGAAGCAGTGAAAGTGACTATAAAACCTAATGTAAATTTTCCTCAAACTCCACAATACCATATGCCACAAGATACTCTTAAGAAAGTCGCCCAACTCATTGACGAATTTGTGAAACAGGGAGTACTGAAAGAAGTACTAAGTAGTCCATGTAATTCACCAATCATGGGACTAATAAAACCAAGTGGAAAGGGCCGAATTGTTCAAGATTTGAGAAAAATAAATGACATAATAGTCAAATGTTGTCCTGTAGTACCAAATCCAGCTGTTATAATGTTTCAACTTCCCTGTGATACAGAGTGGTTCACAGTCAATGACTTGTCACAAGCATTCTTTTCTGTGCCTCTTCATGAGGACAGCCAATTTCTCTTTTGTTTCAAATTCCTGGACAGAGTCTATTGTTGGTGTCGAATTCCTCAAGGGTTTTCGTAGTCACCATCAATTTTCAATCAGATTCTAAAGAAAAAATTGGAATCATTGGAATTACCTTTTGAATCCACCTTAGTACAGTATATTGACGATTTACTGATTGCATCCAAAACAGAAAATGACTGTAAAATTTACACTATTGACTTACTGAATCATTTGGGAAAGAATGGACACAAAGGCCCTCATTACAACATTGGCGGTAAAAGCCGCTTACCGCCGTGCAGAAGACCGCCAACACACCGCTGCGGAATTCCGCCACAGCTATTACGACCCACTGTTCGGAATCCGCCGAAATTCAGACACCCACACAAGTCCGCCACACCAAAGGTCAGTAATAAACTGGCGAAAACAAAACCTCCACCGTCACGCCAACAGAAACACGCCCATGCTATTACAACCCACGAATGCACGCGGCGGTCTTTCAACCACGGTATTCCATTGGTGGTACACACCGCCGCGCTCAAAGTACACACACATCTCCAAAACACCGCCACATTGGACAATTCCAAATACATACACCTGATACACTTACAAACACCACTCCCACACACCCATCACAATATAAAACACACACCCACATCACCCACAAACCCCTACGACCAAAAATTAGAGACGAAGGCGACAGACAGAGAGCACAGCAATAGACAACCCCACCACACAGAGGCACACAACACCATCACCCATACAACATCCACGCACAAAACACCCCACACCACTACACATCACCACACTCATCAACACATACACCACCCCACACATCACCTACACCACCCCGTGGCACACCAAAGACACCCCAGTTTTCAGAGCAGGAGCTCAGGGTTATGGTGGAGGAAATCATACGGGTAGAGCCACAGCTATTTGGATCACAGGTGCAGCACACCTCTATAGCTGGGAAGATGGAGCTATGGCGAAGAATCATGGACAGGGTCAACGCAGTGGGACAGCACCCAAGAAATCGGGAGGACATCAGGAAGAGGTGGAACGACCTACGGGGGAAGGTGCGTTCAGTGGTCTCCAGGCACAACATCGCGATTCAGCGGACTGGCGGCGGACCCCCACCTCCTCCCCCACAACTAACAACATGGGAGGAGCAGGTCTTGACCATTATACATCCAGAGGACCTCGGAGGAGTCGGTGGAGGAATGGACACTGGTAAGTCAAATCTTAACTATCATATCCCCCACCCTACCTGCATGTTATCACACACCCCCACCCTCACCCCCTCCACTATCACTCCAACTCCTCACTAATGTACTAATAACAGAAACCACCCATCCCTACACCAAGCCCTGTATGATACAACAAAGCATGGACACCCATCACTAAAGCATGCCCACTGCACATATCCATAACACCCCCCCAACCATCATCACACAAGCCCCCACACAGGAATGCTTGCACAGGGGTACACGCACACCCATCCATTGCACACCATGACACACACAGATGCAATAATCATGCTTTTATACCCCTGCAGGACCACTACTTAACATCACCAGACAGGAGGGTCCAGACATCTCCACTCCACCCACAGTGACGACAGCAGCTCTGGCCAACTGGATCCAGATGACCAGCCCGGACAATCGGTTCCCCTCGCACAGGCACAGCCCAACACTGACCTTCCACCCTCTGGTGACACCAGCACAGCACCCACCGAGCGGGCCCATACCTCCGTCCCCAGGACACGTCAATCAGCTATGTGTCCACCACTACAGGGAACCCAGGATAACGACCCCACCCCAACAACAACAGGGACCTGGGGGCAGTGGTAGTGGGCACACATCCAGGGGACGGAGGCACAGGAACACAGGGGAACTGGGAGGGCTGTTGTGAGACAGGGGGCGGACAGGCCAAGGGAACCCACTCTCCACGAGGCCCTCTCCTCCATCATGGGAGCATACCACCACTCCCAGGACACGATGGCTACGGTCCTGGCCAAGTTTCAGGAGACCCAGCGCATGCAGAAGGAACAGTATTTGGGGTTCAGGGAGGAGCTCAGAACCAGCAGCTCCGCCCTGGGCACCATCGTAGGGGTGCTGAAGGACATACAACAGACCATGAGGGACACCGTGGCACTCCAAGGGGCCCCTGACACTAGCCTGGACAATGAACTGCCCACCACCTCCGCCGGCGCTAGTGGACAGACGCCCCGCCACAGGACCACCACACCAGCACCCCACCCCCTGCAGACGGTGAACCACCCGCAAGCGGTCCCTGAGATCCAGGAACAGGACAGAGCAAGATGGCAAGACCCCCGCCAGGAAATGAGACAACCCTGATTGTCCTCCCACTGTCCCACTTTGTCACCCTGTCCAGATTGGAACTGCCGCAGCTCCACTTCCTATGCCCATATGGGCAAAGCACCTGTGAGACTAATAGACTGGACTCTGCCATGGAGATTCCTCCACCATCACCCATCACCATTTTGCCACCCCCTCCAATAATTAGCACTTCAATAAACACCCTTGAACCACAAAACAATCTGGAGTCAGTCTGTGATTTTGAAAATTTTTAATATCTATGACAATGACAAAAACCGTTCGAAAATGTAATGTCAACATACCTATGTTACACATCACAAGCCCTTGAAGGATGCAAGCAGATGACACACATTGGTAACCACACCTGTGAAACCGTAATGGAAATGTATCACTCAGTTAGCAAATACTACTTCAAATTGAGACAGGATAGAGGTAGAGGTGTGAAAGTACTTGTAGTAGGCAGGAATGTGTTCTTACCTGTGTGTCACTGGAAATATTGCTGTATGACAGAGTCCGTGTTGTCAATGTCTTCTTCCTCTGCTTCCTCCTCATCACTGTCCACAGGCTCCACAGCTGCCATAACACCGTCATCTGGACCATCCTCCTGCAGAAAAGGCACCTGTCGTCGCAAAGCCAAGTTGTGAAGCATAGAGCAGGCGATGATGATCTGGCACACCTTCCTTGGTGAGTAGAATAGGGAACCACCTGTCATATGGAGGCACCTGAACCTGGCCTTCAGGAGGCCGAAGGTGTGTTCGATCACCCTCCTAGTCCGCCCATGGGCCTCATTGTAGCGTTCCTCTGCCCTGGTCCTGGGATTCCTCACTGGGGTCAGTAGCCATGACAGGTTGGGGTAACCAGAGTCCCCTAATAGCCACACACGGTGCCTCTGGAGTTGACCCATCACATACGGGATACTGCTATTCCGCAGGATGTAGGCGTCATGCACTGAGCCAGGGAACATAGCATTTACCTGCGAGATGTACTGGTCTGCCAAACATACCATCTGTACATTCATCGAATGATAACTCTTCCGGTTCCTGTACACCTGTTCACTCCTGCGGGGGGTACCAGAGCTACATGGGTGCCATCAATGGCACCTATGATGTTAGGGATATGTCCCAGGGCATAGAAGTCACCTTTAACTGTAGCCAAATCCTCCACCTGAGGGAAAACGATGTAGCTCCTCACGTGTTTCAGCAGGGCAGACAACAGTCTGGACAACACGTTGGAAAACATAGACTGGGACATCCCTAATGCCATGCCCACTGTTGTTTGAAATGACCCACTTGCTAGGAAATGGAGCACTGATAGCACCTGCACTTGAGGGGGAATTCCTGTGGGATGGCGGATTGGTGACATCAGGTCTGGCTCCAACTGGGTACACAGTTCCTGGATTGTGGCACAGTCAAACCTGTAGGTGATGATTAAATGTCGCTCCTCCATTGTTAACAGGTCCACCAGCGGTCGGTACACCGGAGGATTCCGCCATCTCCTCAAATGTCCCAGCTGACGGTGCCTAAGAAGGACAACAGCGACCACAGAGTCAACCAATTCTGAGGTATGTACCTACAGCTACACAGAACACGACACTAAATACAAAATTCTTCCTGTATGTGTGTTGAGTCTAGGCCTAGGTATGTGTGACGCAGTTGTAAATGAAGCCATGTGGGCCCCTGAAATGGCGGCTGCCTGACCTCTAACCTGGGACAATGGGATGTGAGGTAACTGCGCTGGCGTTTTACACCGTCGCGGTAGGCGGTCATAGACCGCAGCGCAATGCTGCATTGGTTAACATTGGACCCTATGGGTCCCAGGAGCCAATGATGAAGTGCACCGGCGGTGATGATACGCACCGCCGCGGACGTCACCGCCGCGGACGTGACCGCCATTTTCTATCTGTTCAATCACTCAATACCTGATCTTCGACAGGAGAGGACCTACACTGCAAGTGCTGCTGTGACCTCGGTCTGGAAGAGACAATGGCTGGTGCGTCTGGGGAAAGGGCCCCTACCTTCACTGCACAGGAGTTGGAGAAGCTCATGGATGGGGTCCTCCCCCAGTACACGCTACTCAACGGTCCTCCAGACCAACAGGTATGTGCACAGGGAGCACTTTGTATGGGCTATGCCTGGGTGGAGAGGGCTGGATGTCAGTAGGAAGGGGGCAGAGTTCTGCGAGCATGAAGGACTGTGAATGCATGTGCCACATGGCAAGAGTAAGGATGTGAGCCTCTCACTTCGACGGTGCTGTTGCTAATGACTTCTCTTCTTCCCCTGTACATGTCATGTAGGTCAGCGCTCACCAGAAGAAGGATATTTGGCGTGCCATCGCCAAGGACGTCCGGACCCTGGGGGTCCACCAGAGACGGAGCACCCACTGCCGTAAAATATGGGAGGACATTCACCGCTGGAGCAAGAAGACGGCGGAGGCTCAGCTGGGGCTGGCCTCCCAACGTGGGAGGGGTGCCCGTCGTACCATGACCCCCCTGATGTTCTGGATCCTGGCGGTAGCCTACCCTGAGTTGGATGGGCGCATGAGAGCATCACAGCAGACACCAGGGGGTGAGTACACTCACATTCTGATGACTTTGCGATCAGTGGAGGGGTCTTGGTGGGGGAGGAGGACTTTAGGTTTCCCTAGGCCAGGGCAAGTTCCGTAGGCTAGGCCCCTCCGGAATGCAGGCCATGTGCCACTCCACCCCACCTCTGTAGAGTGCCAAGTACAGGTATACATGCCCCTGTGTCATCTATGTGGGCAGATGACACTCATAGCCATGTTGGCCATATCCCAGGAACTGCATCTGTAGAGGCCAAGAGCACGGCGTAGTGCAGGGGGCTGCTGTGTCTGTATTGTCCGCCAACGGTAACGGTAAGCCATGCACTCAACCTGTCTTTCTTCTGTTTCCCCACCCCTTTTTGTGCTCTCCCTGTTCTTTTGTGCATCAGCATCATCAGGCGGAGGTTCAGTGGCACGGGAGCACGAGGGAGCTGCATCCCACATGGCCATGGAGGGCCACACCACGGACTCAGAATACACCAGTGGGACAGAGGGTGAGGGGAGCTTCACGTCAGTCACCGGATCAGCAAACAGCGACACGGACTCGTCCTCCGATGGGAGCTCCCTTGTGGTGGCGGCACCATCTGTGCCCCCCACTTCTACAGGTACAGCCGCCAACCCCCCTACCAGCACCGCCCTCCCAGCAGCCCCTCAGTCTTCGCTCCGTGCCCGCTCATCCAGGAGGGTGGGCATCACCTTCGCCCCAGGCACCTCAGCCCCTGCCCCTGTCACCCCTGCTGCCCTCAGTGAGGAGCCCATTGACCTCCTCAGGTCACTCACTGTTGGGCAGTCTACCATTGTGAATGCCATCCAGGGTGTAGAAAGGGAGTTGCAACACACTAATGCATTCCTGGAGGGCATTCATTCTGGTCAGGCTGCCCATCATCGAACCCTGCAATCTCTGGCCTCAGCACTGATGACAGGCATTGTCCCTGTGTCTAGCCTCCCCCCTCCAACTTCCTCCACCCAGACCGAATACCCTGTACCCCAGCCTATCCCAAGCACACCATCAGACCAGCATGCAGACACCTCAACACACAAAAGTGGCTCTGGCAAACATAGGCACCACACATCCCACAGGCACTCACACCAGCATCACCCACATACAGACACAGCAACATCCACTGCCTCCACTTTGTCCCCATCCTGGTCGTCTCCCTCCTCCCTCCCAGTGTCATCTACACTCTCAACTGCATGCACTACATCTACAGCCACTGGGACTCGCACTAGAAAACCCAGCACCACACCCTGCTCACCTGCTCTCTCCACCCACTGTGTCCTCTCCCAGTGTGTCTGTGACGCCCCCTCCCAAAGTACACAAACGCGGGCACCCACACACCCAACATCCATCCACCTCACGACAGCCTCCAGAACATGCACCTGCACCCAAATCATCTAAAGTTACACCTGCTACAACCACCTCCTCTTCCTCCACTCCCAGACCCCCTCCAGCTACCCGTCCCAGTGTTCGTCAGAAACTTTTCCTGAGCAACCTTGACCTCTGTCCCACCACCCCCCCCCTCCAGTTCATAGGTCCCGTACTAGCACCTCAGCCAAGAAAAGTCTGGTTCCAGTGGTGCGTGTTAGAGGTATGTGGAGTGCACCGGCACCAGGGCAGCCAGTGTGACACGTAGCCAAAGCACTGCTAGTCCACCCCCTGTAAAGCACCAGAAGTTGGACAGTGCCCGACAGGAGAGGGGGAAGACTCCTGCCGGCAAAGCCGCTCCCAAGGGTCCCGGGGGGAGTGCTGAGTCAGCTGTGACTCCTCCCAAGATGGTGAAGGGGCAGAAGAAGTCTCCAAAGTCTGGTAAGAGCAGCACGGCGGAGAAAGCCGCCATCATCCCCGCTGGCCAGGACGCCACCGCCAGGACCATCGTCACTGGTCTGGAGACCACCGCCAGAGTCAGTGCCCAGGAAGGCAGCACTATCGTCACAGGTCCGGAGACCACAGCCAGAGTCAGTGCCCGGGAGGGCAGTGCTATCGTCACTGGTCCAGAGACCACCGCCAGAGTGGGTGCCCAGGAGGGCAGCACTATTGTCACAGGTCCGGAGACCACCTCCAGAGTCAGTGCCCAGGAGGGCAGCACTATCGTCACTGGTCCGGAGACCACCGCCAGAGTCAGTGCCCAGGAGGGCAGCACTATCGTCACTGGTCCGGAGACCACCACCAGCGTCAGTGCCCTGGAGGGCCCTGGCAGCCACAGCCCGCTGGGCACTGAGGGACCGTCATGCCACACACCGCTGCACAGGTCAGAGACAGCAAAGTCAAGCCACGCTGAACAGGGCAAGCACCGCTCAACAGGGCAAAGACTGCCATGGCAAGCACCGCTGAACAGGGCAAAGACCGCTGAACAGGGCAAAGACCGCCATGGCAAGCACCGCTGAACAGGGCAAAGACCGCTATGGCAAGCACCGCTGAACAGGTCAGAAACTGCAAAGTCAAGCACCGCTGAACAGGGCAAAGCCCGCCTGGCAAGCACCGCTGAACAGGGCAAGCACCTCCAACTCAAGCATCGTTAGCCCATGTGCGGCTGGGACAGTGACGGAACTGGGACCGTCACAGGAGCGTGATGCACTCTGGGCACCAGTCCCCCTCCAGAACCAGTGGAGAACTGCATCCACTACCTGAATCCTTCACAAGGTGAAGCACTCTGGGCACCAGTCCCCCTCCAGAACCAGTGGAGAACTGCATCCACTACCTGAATCATTCAAAGGTTGAAGCACTCTGGGCACCAGTCCCCCTCCAGAACCAGTGGAGAACTGCATCCACTACCTGAATCCTTCACAGGATGAAGCACTCTGGGCACCAGTCCCCCTCCAGAACCAGTGGAGACTGTTATCCACTTGAGAGACTGTGGCTTTGCACTCCCCAGGATGGTACAGTGGGCAAACCACCCAGTGTAGAGATTTGAGAGACTGTGGCTTTGCACTCCCCAGGATGTAGCAGTGGGCAAACCACCCAGTGTAGAGACTTGAGAGACTGTGGCTTTGCACTCCCCAGGATGCAGCAGTGGGCAAACCACCCGGTGTAGAGACTTGAGAGACTGTGGCTTTGCACTCCCCAGGATGCATCAGTGGGCAAACCACCCAGTGTAGAGACTTGAGAGACTGTGGCTTTGCGTGGTGCTGTCATGCGGCTGAGGTGCCCCTCCTTCCCTTCCCCCTGAGGTGCCTGTTGTATTTCTATCTGATGCCCTGCAGTGTTCTCTCCGTTTGTGGACAGGTATCTTAGTGTGGGCCTCGCCCATGCATTGTGGGCCCAGTGGTCCACGGACATTGAATTGTGCATACCTGCACTACTAATCGTGATGTATATATTTGGAATGTTTATATATTTCTGTATATATGAGCTTACTGTATTTGGACACATTACAATGGTTCAACTAATTTTGTTTTGTCTTTGCATTCTTCCTGGGGGTTGGAGGGTTGTTACTGTCATGTTTGGAAATGCATTGGTGTGTGTGTGGTGGTGTGCGAGGGTCGGGTTGAGGGTGGGGGTGTTGCGTGTGTGTGTCCCTGACTTTTGCCTCCCCTATGTCGTAGGTGCAGTATTCACAGTTGTCTTCGGCGCCGCCGTTGCTGGTGTTCGTAGAGGAGCAGGAAGACAAGCGCAGGGAGTATTTGGAGTTCCGGCTCCATGGTGGCCTCCTTCCTCGTGGAGTGTGTTAAGGTGAGCGTTTTCCCATTGCAAAACCTGTTTCCGACGTGTTTTTAACCACGGTGAATCCGCCCCGGAAAAGGTGGTGGATTGGTGGGTTGTAATAGTGTGGGCAGTACATTGTCCTCCGCCTGTCTGTTGGCGGTGACCGCCGCGCTGCTTGTCTGTACCGCCGTGGCGGTCAGAGTGTTAAAGTGGCTGTCTATGTTGGCGGTTTCCGCCACAGGCATAATTCCCTTTTTTTTCCGCCGGCCTGTTTGCGGTATTACTGCAGCTTTAACACCGTCCCCAGGGTTGTAATGACCACCAAAGTGTCTACTTCAAAACTGCAGTACTGCCAAAAGAAAGTGAAATATTTGGGTCACCAAATAGAAAAAGGGTTGAGAAAAATTATGAAAGAAAGAATAACGACTGTACTTCAAATGAGTCCACCCAAAACAAGAAAAGAGGTGAGAAAGTTTTTAGGAATGGTGAGCTACTGTCGCCAATGGATTCCCAATTTCTCAACTCTAGCCAAACCTTTTTTTAAACTGACCCAGAAAGATGTGCAGGATGAAATAATGTAGAAAAGAGATTAAATGGATGCCTTTATTGAATTAAAGGAATGCATGTGCAGAGCTCCAGCTTTAGGTATGCCTGATTACACAAAGCCTTTTACATTGTTTTGTCATGAACGTGATGCATGTTCCTTGTCTGTCTTGACTCAAGCCCATGGTGGGGTAAACAGACCAGTAGCATATTTTTCAGCTACTTTGGATCCAGTCGCAGCAGCCTTACCAGCATGCTTGCAGCAGCAGTTGGTATAAGCCTTAATCAAAGTGAAGGAATAGTGATGGGACATCCTTTAACAGTTATGGTCCCACACTCAGTCGAAATACTTTTGACACGTTCCCGAACACAGCACATGACTGGTGCTAGGCTTACAAGGTACGAGACAATTATTTTGGGATCACCTAATGTGCAATTAAAAAGATGCACTACATTAAAACCGGCAACTTTGTTTCCCAGTGAAAATGTAGAAATTGAAAATGTAGAAGACATTGAGCACGATTGTCTTCAAGTGACTGAATTTTGTACCAAACCAAGACCTGATATCAAAGATACTCGATTGGAAGAAAATGATCAGATTATTTTTGTTGATGGTTCATGTTTCACCTCTTAAATGCGGGAGTCGGCCACTGGCCGACACCCACAATACCTCCCTGGTGCGGGTCATGACCAGTGGGCGACACCAGGAAGGGGGGGCGCACCCGAGGATTTTTTTATTTTATTTTTTATCCCTGGGAGACACGGAAGCTCTTCCGTGTCGCTCCCGTCCCCCCCCCACCCACCCCTTTGTGATGTCAGCGAGCCACAAGGCGCGCTGACGTTACTATGTGGATTTCCCCATCGGAGTAGGAAGCGGCCACAAACGGCCTTCCCCACGTTCGGGAAGGCCTCGTAAGAAAGGGGAGAGTCTCCCCTTTCTTACGAGTCCTTCTGAAAGTGTTTCCTGGCCCCTGATCGCAGCACAGCTGCGATCGGGTGCCAGGAAACAACACTAGACACCAGGGATTTCACTTGGGGAGGTCGGCCCACTCGGAAAACGGGCCGCCCCCACCGGGGGCATATTTTTTGTTTAAAAAAAAGGTAGGTGCAGCCTGGGGGGGGCGCGATCGCGCCTCCCCGGGCTAATTTTTTTTTTCTTTAAAAAAATTAATGGACAGGGGGTCGCCCGTGGGCAGGGCGACCCCCTGTGGGGGCAATCTTTTTTTTAGTTGTTGTAGGGTTTCCCTGGGGGCCATTTTGGCCCCCAAGAAAACCACACAACAACAGCAAAAAAATAGATCTATATATATAGATATATCTATGTAGATACATCTATGTACATGGATATATCTATAGATAGATCTATAGATATATATAGATATATGTGTATATATATATATATATATATATATATATACTGTAGATCTATCTATAGATATATCTATGTAGATATATATATATAGAGAGAGATAGATCTATATATATATATATATATATATATATATATATATATATATATATATATATATATATCACTTTTGTCAATATGTGTGTGGTTTCCCTGGGGGCTGCAATCGGCCCCCAGGAAAACCAGACCCACATATAAAAGTGATATATATATATATATATATATATATATATAGAGAGAGAGAGAGAGATTTGCCACTAGTTGTCTTGCAGTTGCAGCTTGCGTCTTGAAAGCAATGCACATACTCCAACTGACGCGTTTCAACTGTAGCTTTTAGGCAGCAATAAAAAAGTCAAGTATTGTGATTATGTTTCTGCTACAAAAGGGTCAGACTTGTCTAGTGGCAGTTTTAGTGCCATAAAGAAGCGCAGAAGGTTTATATGCCTACTGCAAAGAGCAAATCTGTATTTTATGTAAATAGCTGAACACATTAGTAAAGTCAGCCATTACCTGCGCTAAATACAAATGAAATGTATGTGCGGGGTGGAGGGCGGCTATGGAGAGATGAAGGGCACTTTTGCTGGGTGGTAATGAGGGAATCCGAGGAGGAGGGAGTGGGAGCACCAATAATGATTGTTGGACTGGGCGCAGGAGGTGCTAAAGACAGTGACGAATGGTATGTGACAAGGTGTTTTTTGAGTGTCTTGAAAGAACGTGCTGAATGAGGGAAGAAGCGAAGGTAAGGTGGCCTCTACTGTTGCATGTATCTCACACACACCATCAATTTTGTGACTGTCTACGTAGGCTAGTAATTTAGAGCAACAGTTTAGCCAATAGCAGAGATGGCATCTTGATGGATGACTGCTGCCGTCACTCGGGTTATAGAGGACAGCTCTGACATAGGATCAGAGACTGAGACATCAGATACTGAGACAGCATCTGAGGGACAGGACAATGGTGCAGACTCTGGGAGTTATTTTTCAGTCGGAGGAGTCCCATTCGATAACTCCTCTTCCAGTACATAATGAGGGAGGTGATGAGGACAATCCTGCTGTCCCTTCGCAAGCAGTCTTTGCTACTGGGTAATAGTGGGTTAGCTCAACCCAGAGAGCAGGTGAATGCGGCGGCAAGCAGAGAGAGAGAGAGAGTGCTCTCATCAAAATTATCTATCGCAAAACAAACTGGTTTTGTAAGGTAGGCACCTGTGTTTTTGGTCCTGGGTTCAGCGGACATGTAGAGAAACACACTAAACCCAAACATTTCTGGAAACTAGACATTCGGGGGAGTCCACAGAGGTGTGACTTGTGTGGATTCCCCAAAGTTTTCTTACCCAAAATACCCTGCAAAGCTGAAATGTTGAATAAAAACTCTATTTTTCTCGCATTTCTGTCACGCAAACTACAGGAATATGCTGGGATCCACACAATACCTACCACCCAGTGATTCCTCACCTGTCCTGATAAAAACACTACCCCACTTGAGTGCCTACACCTAGTGCCTGCGTCAGGAATGGATCACCCCAGGGTCAACAGCTGCCTCATGTAAGGACCAACATTGACCGTTGTGTGATCTATTCCTGTCGCGTGCACCAGGCCTACCCACACAAGTGAGGTACCATTTTTATTGGGAGACTTGGGGGAACGCTGGGTGGAAGGAAATTTGTGGCTCCTCTCAGATTCCAGAACTTTCTGTCACCGAAATGAGAGGAAAAAGTGTTTTTGGGCCAAATTTTGATGTTTGCAAAGGATTCTGGGTAACAGAACCTGGTCAGAGCCCAACAAGTCACCCCATCTTGGATTCCACTGTGTTTCTAGTTTTCAAAAATGCGCTGGTTTGCTAGGTTTCCCCAGGTGCCGGCTGAGCTAGAGACCAAAATCCACAGGTAGGCACTGTTTCCTATGAAAAAATGTGATGTGTCCACGTTGTGTTTTGGGGCATTTTCTGTCGCGGGCGCTAGGCCTACCCACACAAGTGAGGTATCATTGTTATCGGGAGACTTGGGGGAACGCTGGGTGGAAGGAAATTTGTGGCTTCTCTCAGATTCCAGAACTTTCTGTCACCGAAATGTGAGGAAAACGTGTTTTTTTAGCCACATTTTGAGGTTTGCAAAGGATTCTGGGTAACAGAACCTGGTCAGAGCCCCACAAGTCACCCCATCTTTGAGTCCCCTAGGTCTCTAGTTTTCAAAAATGTACAGGTTTGGTAGGTTTCCCTAGGTGCCGGCTGAGCTAGAGGCCAAACTCTACAGGTAGGCACTTTGCAAAAAACAGCTCAGTTTTCTGTCAAAAAATGGGATGTGTCCACGTTGTGTTTTGTGGCATTTCCTGTCCCGGGCGCTAGACCTACCCACACAAGTGAGGTATCATTTGTATCGGGAGACTTGGGGGAACGCTGGGTGGAAGGAAATTTGTAAAAACAACAAGTGATGGACGGAATGCTGAACATTGTCAAACATTCACCCCCAGTACAGTGATCTGGGCCTAAATCCATCGTTTTTTTGCTGCCCATGCCATTCCAGTTTGGACCCAGCCATATGCAAATCAGTCTTGACCCTGTTCCCCATGGGAACAGTCCAGCCCGAACTGCTAGGCCAGGTCTTCCCTGGACTGGAAAGAAGCATCCTGGGACCGGTTTCGGGGTTTCACCCCTCATCAGCCAGGCTAGCTTGAATCCAGTGGCATGGGAAGCACGGGACCCACGTCTGGGCATACCCTTCCCACTTAGGGTGACAAAGCAAAAACAACAAGTGATGGACGGAATGCTGAACATTGTCAAACATTCACCCCCAGTACAGTGATCTGGGCCTAAATCCATCGTTTTTTTGCTGCCCATGCCATTCCAGTTTGGACCCAGCCATATGCAAATCAGTCTTGACCCTGTTCCCCATGGGAACAGTCCAGCCCGAACTGCTAGGCCAGGTCTTCCCTGGACTGGAAACAAGCATCCTGGGACCGGTTTCGGGGTTTCACCCCTCATCAGCCAGGCTAGCTTGAATCCAGTGGCATGGGAAGCACGGGACCCACGTCTGGGCATACCCTTCCCACTTAGGGTGACAAAGCAAAAACAACAAGTGATGGACGGAATGCTGAACATTGTCAAACATTCACCCCCAGTACAGTGATCTGGGCCTAAATCCATCGTTTTTTTGCTGCCCATGCCATTCCAGTTTGGACCCAGCCATATGCAAATCAGTCTTGACCCTGTTCCCCATGGGAACAGTCCAGCCCGAACTGCTAGGCCAGGTCTTCCCTGGACTGGAAACAAGCATCCTGGGACCGGTTTCGGGGTTTCACCCCTCATCAGCCAGGCTAGCTTGAATCCAGTGGCATGGGAAGCACGGGACCCACGTCACAAGTGATGGACGGAATGCTGAACATTGTCAAACATTCACCCCCAGTACAGTGATCTGGGCCTAAATCCATCGTTTTTTTGCTGCCCATGCCATTCCAGTTTGGACCCAGCCATATGCAAATCAGTCTTGACCCTGTTCCCCATGGGAACAGTCCAGCCCGAACTGCTAGGCCAGGTCTTCCCTGGACTGGAAACAAGCATCCTGGGACCAGTTTCGGGGTTTCACCCCTCATCAGCCAGGCTAGCTTGAATCCAGTGGCATGGGAAGCACGGGACCCACGTCTGGGCATACCCTTCCCACTTAGGGTGACAAAGCAAAAACAACAAGTGATGGACGGAATGCTGAACATTGTCAAACATTCACCCCCAGTACAGTGATCTGGGCCTAAATCCATCGTTTTTTTGCTGCCCATGCCATTCCAGTTTGGACCCAGCCATATGCAAATCAGTCTTGACCCTGTTCCCCATGGGAACAGTCCAGCCCGAACTGCTAGACCAGGTCTTCCCTGGACTGGAAACAAGCATCCTGGGACCGGTTTCGGGGTTTCATCCCTCATCAGCCAAGCTAGCTTGAATCCAGTGGCATGGGAAGCACGGGACCCACGTCTGGGCATACCCTTCCCACTTAGGGTGACAAAGCAAAAACAACAAGTGATGGACGGAATGCTGAACATTGTCAAACATTCACCCCCAGTACAGTGATCTGGGCCTAAATCCATCGTTTTTTTGCTGCCCATGCCATTCCAGTTTGGACCCAGCCATATGCAAATCAGTCTTGACCCTGTTCCCCATGGGAACAGTCCAGCCCGAACTGCTAGGCCAGGTCTTCCCTGGACTGGAAACAAGCATCCTGGGACCGGTTTCGGGGTTTCATCCCTCATCAGCCAGGCTAGCTTGAATCCAGTGGCATGGGAAGCACGGGACCCACGTCTGGGCATACCCTTCCCACTTAGGGTGACAAAGCAAAAACAACAAGTGATGGACGGAATGCTGAACATTGTCAAACAGCATTCCGTCCATCACTTGTTGTTTTTGCTTTGTCGCCCTAAGTGGGAAGGGTATGCCCAGACGTGGGTCCCGTACTTCCCAAGCCACTGGATTCAAGCTAGCCTGGCTGATGAGGGGTGAAACCCCGAAACCGGTCCCAGGATGCTTGTTTCTGGTCCAGTGAGGACCTGGCTTGGCAATTCGGGCTGGACTGTTCCCATGAGGAACAGGGTCAAGACTGATTTGCATATGGCTGGGTCCAAACTGGGGTGGCATGGTGAGCAAAAGAACAATGGATTAAACCCAGATCTGTGACTGGGGGTGAGTGTTTGACAATGTTCAGCATTCCGTCCATCACTTGTTGTTTTTGCTTTGTCGCCCTAAGTGGGAAGGGTATGCCCAGACGTGGGTCCCGTGCTTCCCATGCCACTGGATTCAAGCTAGCCTGGCTGATGAGGGGTGAAACCCCGAAACCGGTCCCAGGATGCTTGTTTCTGGTCCAGTGAGGACCTGGCTTGGCAGTTTGGGCTGGACTGTTCCCATGAGGAACAGGGTCAAGACTGATTTGCATATGGCTGGGTCCAAACTGGGGTGGCATGGTGTGCAAAAGAACGATGGATTAAACCCAGATCTGTGACTGGGGGTGAGTGTTTGTCAATGTTCAGCATTCCGTCCATCACTTGTTGTTTTTGCTTTGTCGCCCTAAGTGGGAAGGGTATGCCCAGACGTGGGTCCCGTGCTTCCCATGCCACTGGATTCAAGCTAGCTTGGCTGATGAGAGGTGAAACCCCGAAACCGGTCCCAGGATGCTTGTTTCTGGTCCAGTGAGGACCTGGCTTGGCAGTTCGGGCTGGACTGTTCCCATGAGGAACAGGGTCAAGACTGATTTGCATATGGCTGGGTCCAAACTGGGGTGGCATGGTGAGCAAAAGAACGATGGATTAAACCCAGATCTGTGACTGGGGGTGAGTGTTTGACAATGTTCAGCATTCCGTCCATCACTTGTTGTTTTTGCTTTGTCGCCCTAAGTGGGAAGGGTATGCCCAGACGTGGGTCCCGTGCTTCCCATGCCACTGGATTCAAGCTAGCCTGGCTGATGAGGGGTGAAACCCCGAAACCGGTCCCAGGATGCTTGTTTCTGGTCCAGTGAGGACCTGGCTTGGCAGTTCGGGCTGGACTGTTCCCATGAGGAACAGGGTCAAGACTGATTTGCATATGGCTGGGTCCAAACTGGGGTGGCATGGTGAGCAAAAGAACGATGGATTAAACCCAGATCTGTGACTGGGGGTGAGTGTTTGACAATGTTCAGCATTCCGTCCATCACTTGTTGTTTCTGGAAGGAAATTTGTGGCTCCTCTCAGATTCCAGAACTTTCTGTCACCGAAATGTGAGGAAAACTTGTTTTTTTTAGCCACATTTTGAGGTTTGCAAAGGATTCTAGGTAACAGAACCTGGTCAGAGCCCCACAAGTCACCCCATCTTGGATTCCCCTAGGACTCTAGTTTTCAAAAATGCACAGGTTTGATAGGTTTCCCTAGGTGCCGGCTGAGCTAGAGGCCAAACTCTACAGGAAGGCACTTTGCAAAAAACAGCTCTGTTTTCTGTCAAAAAATGGGATGTGTCCACGTTGTGTTTTGGGGCATTTCCTATCCCGGGCGCTAGGCCTACCCACACAAGTGAGGTATCATTTGTATCGGGAGACTTGGGGGAACGCTGGGTGGAAGGAAATTTGTGGCTCCTCTCAGATTCCAGAACTTTCTGTCACCGAAATGTGAGGAAAACTTGTTTTTTTACCCACATTTTGAGGTTTGCAAAGGATTCTAGGTAACAGAACCTGGTCAGAGCCCCACAAGTCACCCCATCTTGGATTCCCCTAGGACTCTAGTTTTCAAAAATGCACAGGTTTGGTAGGTTTCCCTAGGTGCCGGCTAAGCTAGAGGCCAAAATCTACAGGTAGGCACTTTGCAAAAAACAGCTCTGTTTTCTGTCAAAAAATGGGATGTGTCCACGTTGTGTTTTTAGGCATTTCCTGTTGCGGGCGCTAGGCCTACCCACACAAGTGAGGTATCATTTTTATCGGGAGACTTGGGGGAACGCTGGGTGGAAGGAAATTTGTGGCTCCTCTCAGATTCCAGAACTTTCTGTCACCGAAATGTGAGGAAAACATGTTTTTTTAGCCACATTTTGAGGTTTGCAAAGGATTCTGGGAAACAGAGAGAGTGTGTAAAAAAGACGTCTATTTGAGAAATGCCCTGCAATTTACATGCTAGTATGGGCACCCCGGAATTCAGAGATGTGCAAATAACCACTGCTCCTCAAAACCTTATCTTGAGCCCATTTTGGAAATGCAAAGGTTTTCTTGATACCTATTTTTCACTCTTCATATTTCAGCAAATTAATTGCTGTATGCCCAGTATAGAATGAAAACCAACTGCAGGGTGCAGCTCATTTATTGGCTCTGGGTACCTAGGGTTCTTGATGAACCTACAAGCCCTATATATCCCCGCAACCAGAAGAGTCCAGCAGACATAACGGTATATTGCTTTAAAAAATCTGACATCGCAGGAAAAAGTTACAGAGTAAAACATAAAGAAAAATGGCTGTTGTTTTCAGCTCAATTTCAATATTTTTTTATTTCAGCTGTTATTTTCTGTAGGAAAACCTTGTAGGATCTACACAAATGATCCCTTGCTGAATTCAGAATATTGTCTACTTTTCAGAAATGTTTAGCTTTCCGGGATCCAGCATTGGTTTCACACCCATTCCTGTCACTAACTGGAAGGAGGCTGAAAGCACCAAAAATAGTAAAAATGGGGTATGTCCCAGTAAAATGCCAAATTTGTGTTGAAAAATGTGGTTTTCTGATTCAAGTCTGCCCGTTCCTGAAAGGTAGGAAGATGGTGATTTTAGCACCAGAAACCCTTTGTTGATGTGTTTTCAGGGAAAAAAACACAAGCTTTTTTCGGCAGCCCTTTTTTCCAATTTTTTGGGAAAAAACGAATTTTCACTGTATTTTATCTAATTTCTTGGTCTCCTCCAGGGGAAATCACAAACTCTGGGTACCATTAGAATCCCTAGGCTGTTGGAAAAAAAGGACGCACATTTGGCGTGGATAGCTTATGTGGACAAAAAGTTATGAAGGCCTTAGCGCGAACTACCCCAAATAGCCAAAAAAGGGCTCAGCACTGGGAGGGGGGGAACGGCCCAGCAGCTAAGGGGTTAAAATATGCAGTAGGAATATTGAAAGCAGGATATGCTGTATGTACAATAACTGGTGTTCTGGAAGCACCTTGGCTTCAAGGAATTTACTCTGCACAATTAGCGGAACTAGTAGCCCTTATTAGAGCTTGCCAACTTTCCGCATTAATGAAAGTCACCATTTACACTGACAGTCCGTACGGATTCGGAATAGTGCATGACTTTGGACAATTGTGGTCACAAAGAGGCTTTATGACCTCCTCTGGATCACCAGTGAAAAATGGTGAAAGAATCAAAGATTTGTTACATGCTATCCAGTTACCAGGAGAAGTAGCAGTGGTAAAATGCAGTGCACACTTGAAATCACAAGACTTTGTTTCTTTGGGAAATGGATCTGCAGATCAAGTCGCAAGGTTTTGCACATTGAACTGTATATTGCTCAGAGACGAATGGAATCTGATAAATGAGCCAGAACTTGAACCAAATGAAGCCTTTGCTCTAAAAGTTGTAGACACACTAGAAGAATTGAAATTTCTACAAAACAATGTTAGTAGAGATGAAAAACTCTCAAGGAATAAATTACAATGCGTAAAAAAACCAGATGATTTGTGGGTTTCAAATAAAGGGAGATTAGTTTTGCCGGACAGTCTTTTGACACAAATAGCTAGGCTATATCACGGACAAGCACACATTTGAAGAGATGCCATGATTAGATTATTCAAAATTGACTGGTTTAATCCTAAATTTCGCCAAGTTGCTGAAGCAGTTTGCCATTGTTGCGTCATTTGCCAACAAATGAACGCAGAGAAGGGAACCGTGGTAAATTTGAGCCACACTGGAAGAGCAGGTGGCCCGTTTAGCAGGATGCAACTGGATTTCATTGAGATGCCTATGCATGCAGGCTTAAAATATGTGTTGGTGATTGTTTGTATTTTTAGTCACTGGATTGAAGCTTACCCTACACGCAGAAATGACAGTCTCACAGTTGCAAAACTACTGTTGAGAGAACTAATTCCACGTTTCGGATTCCCGATCTCTTTAGAATCAGATAGGGGAAGTCACTTCAATAACGAAGTAATCAAATTACTTTGTGCAGCATTGAACATTGAACAAAAATTGCATTGTAGCTACCGCCCTGAAGCATCAGGACTACTGGAGCAAATGAATGGCACACTGAAATCAAGAATGGCGAAAATATGTGCATCCACAAACTTGAAATGGCCTGACGCGTTGCCTTTAGTGTTAATGTCAATGAGAAACACACCTGATAGAAAAACTGGACTATCACCACACGAAATTCTCATGGGCAGAGCCATGAGACTTCCAGCAGTTCCTGTTAATGCCCTTGTAAATATTACAGATGATTTGGTATTGGACTACTGCAAAGGTCTGGCTGATGTGGTCCGCTCTTTTTCTCACCAGGTGGAGGCAACCCCCTTGCCACAGATCCAAGGTCCAGGACACGCCCTGAAAGCAGGTGACTGGGTTGTGGTAAAGAAGCACGTGAGGAAGTCGTGCTTGGAACCCCGTTGGAAAGAACCTTTTCAAGTGATTCTGAATACTACCACCGCTGTGAAGTGTGCAGGAGTTCCCAACTGGATTCACGCCAGTCACTCTAAAAAAGTGACGTGTCCCACAGAAGAGGAAATTGAAGCACTGAACTTACCAACAACTAACAGGAAAGTATGAGGCACTGAGACAGAACAAAAAGACCCTAAAAGCGAACAAGGAGAAACTGAGACAGAAGAAATATTCACTGAGGAAGACACAGTCACTCCTTTCGAAGACAACAGAGAAGAAGCCCTAGGAGGTGACAAAGATCCTATCTCAGGTGAAGAAGCAGGAGAGCCTAGTCAGAGGAGGGCTTTCCCAGAAGCAGACGATAAAGGAGAACAAAGAGAAAAATTGACCGATCTCCCAGGTGAAGGAGACGAGACGGAGCAAACTCAAATTGTTCCAACTCTTCCGGAACCGGTTGCAGGTCTGTCAGGTGAAAACAACACGAAACGAAAACAAAGCATATCACCAGTCAAATCAAAGATTAAAGAAACATTAAATGAAAACAAATGGCCAGAATTGAAAGAGAAAAGAAAAGAAGTGTCTATCATAACTACATTGAATGAAGAAAAAGACACAGCCAAAGAACAAGACATAAGTGAAGGGGAATCGAAAGGAGATGCAAAATTGAAAAGGAAAAGAATAGTGAACAGAAGATATTCAGGTCCAGAATGGGCATACACAGCCACTAACGATTGGTCAGACAAATTTCTATCTCTTAGTCTTGAAAATGAAGAAACAGAATAACATTTTGGTACTTGAAAATTGAATTTCATGAACAATACCGGATAAGACATTGATAACCTGATTGACTTTGAAACTGATTTTGAGACAAAGCTGCTAAACCAATAAGAGACTAAGCTGCTAAAGAAAACCATGTGAACTTTGACCTCGTTGATCCTTTATAACTATATTCAACTTTCTGATTCTCTATAGATCATGACTGACAATACTACACAAGGACGTAGGATGAAATGTTTTAAATACATGTGTATAGGTCTGATAATTGCATGTGCACTTATAATTATGGCAATAATTCTTGGAATGCATGGATGGAACGAAAGAGATGCGAATTATGCTTCTATCTTTAAAACTACTACTGAATTAACTCCTTTGAAGAGACTCGAACAAGACGAAAAATATTTACATGACGATACTAACACAAAGAAAGAACTCTCATCTAATGTTTTCTATCGCTTGCTGAATGAGTATGTTGAAACAATGGACGCAAAGGATTGTTATGTATGTACACAAATCCCTACATCAGTATTAGAAGGAGTTACATATCATAGCATGCCCCTTACGTATGGAATAACATGTAGTTTGTTACTATCCAGATTTTATAACCAGGAGTATATTCAATACTTCTATTCCAATCAGGACATCGTATTTTCATTTGTCCCCATAATTGAGTATTTGAGTAAAACAGCAAGAGATTATTATATAAAATTAGTTAGAGGTTTCTTTGAACCAATCTTGCCTTTTGTCACAGTCTACGCTCATAGCTTACTTTCACCCGTAGAGAAAAGCTTTTTAGATCACACTGAGGATAGAAGAAGATTGCTAAAAGAAAAATTAGAAAAAGAATTGCAAAAAAAGGACATCTGTAGATAACTATGCTTTTGCTGCAATAAAAACACAAGGGAAACTAGCTTTAGATGCATTACATATAGGGAAACCTTGTGTATATAGACCTAAATCATATTATGACAAAGTCTTTGTAGGAACGAGTGCATGTAAACATGTGTTTTTATTCCAGAGTAAATGGACGTTCATGTTAAATGGACAAGACCCAACTATTCCAGGGGTATATTATATTTGTGGACTTAACGCCTATTATCGTCTTCCTCAAGGATGGTATGGGATATGTTATTTGGGAATAGTTTTTCCAAAGATTTATCAACTAGATGACTTAAAGAAATTTCCGAAGCTGTCCGAATTACATCGAATTCAGAAAAGGGAGACAGCTTCTGGTGTGGTAGGAGACATATTTGGAGCAATAATTCCTTCAGTAGGAGTTATATTGAACTCGATTAAAATATGAAAGTTGTCTACTATTGTGGATAACATGCTGACAAATTTCTCAGGAGCAATGATCCTGAGGGATACCGAACTTGCTGCAGAAAGAGCTATGACTCTTCAAAATCAGCTTGCTTTAGACATTCTTTTAGCAAAGAATGGCGGTGTTTGCAAAATGCTTAGTGCACGTCACTGTTGTCCATATATACCTGACAACAGTAAACAAATTAGAAATATGCTTACAAATTTAACTAACGATAGGGCAGATTTGAAAGAATTGAAAGAACCAGGAGTATGGGAAAAAGTTGGAAAAGGTTTTGCTTCCATGGGAAATTGGCTCAGCAACATTTAGAATGGAATATTACTGAAAATAGTAAAAGGGATATTAATAATACTAATTTGCTTAATAGGTATTTGGGGAATATGGAAAGTTATTAAAATATTGAGATCAAGAAACAAGAGAAGAACTGAAAAGAAAGAACAAAAAGAAATGGTAAAACTATACAGGAAAAATTCAAAGGGAGAAAAACGAAAAAGAGAAATGATTGAAATGCAAGAATATTAAAACAGAATTTTAAATAAAGTAAAATTTGTGAAGGAAGATTTAATGTGATTACATAATTAGTCATCAGAGGAGGGATTGAAGAAGCGGAAAAAGAAAGACTAGCAAACATTTATATATCATGCAACATAACCGTATAAGACAATGTGATTTAGCAAAGACAAATAATATATGTAGAGAAATGTGCCCACGAAGTAGGTCACCATTAGTTTAAACAAGCTTAATTAATCATGAAAACCGACAAAATGTACTAATATGTCATATTTGAAGTTATACTTTATGATTTTCTTATTAAAACTGTTATGTGCTTAGCTTAAATTTAGCAGAGGCTTTGGCCTAGTTGCCTGGCCTCAATTTTAACTGCGTAGTTTTCACTTGTATTAACAAAAGACATGTTTGAATCTTTAAAAGCTGTATTTTTCCAGTAGAATGACTAATACACTTATCTCAAAGTTGCGTGCTATGCAACTTTCATCCCCTTTGAAGCTCAAGGTCAGTTTCTGCAGGTGCAGACAATGAAGACACTGATGCAGAATTAATTGGCAACTTTGTTGCTACTAATGTTCCAAAACTCCAAGGATACCTTATGCGTAGATGAGTATTAAGAGAAAAGACACTATTCATTGGTTAAAGAAAAATCACCCCATGGACCCTCCAATGGAAGAACCTGAAGAATTTGGAACTGTTCTTAGTTAATCCCACCGGACGAAGAGAAGACAGACATTTTTGAAGTCATATTTTTAAGAAGCCATTTTGATGCCATTTTTGGAGCCATTATTGACGCCATTTTATGCCATTATTTTGTCATTGCCACTCTTACCTTTATGACATTTTGATGCTTTTTCTCTATCCCAGAGAGAGAGAGACTTTAAAGAATTCTCACCCTAGAGACTTTAATTTTAACTTTACCTTTCCTTGCCTATACAATAATTTTTGCGCCCCCCAATTTCCTTGCTGCTGAAAGGAAAACTTGACTTAAACTTTGCCCCCCTTCGAAGTCTGCCCCATGCTGATCGAACCGGTACCTGAAGGACAAAGACTTACCTTGAATGCTGATTGTATTTGGTAATTATAAAAGGATAAATGTACTACTCATTGTGTTTTCCTTCTTAGGTACCAACTGCTTATATTGACAGAGTCTAAGCTAGAAGTTTTCTAAATTTATGTTGATTAAATTAATTTTGCATGAAGCCCCACATGCCAATGCTAATCAGAGGTTAGTTGAGGTATTCATTTAATGCACCGTGCTAAATTGAAATCTTGTTATGCTGATCAATGTATGCAATTAGTCAAATTCAGTTGCTTTTATTAGTGATTTGCACAGCTATATCAGAGTGTATTATTATCCTAGTTTTGCATAGGTTGCGTTTCTTCCGCCGCTATGGACAGCCAGTAATGTTCGTATATGTATATCATTTGATTTTGAGACTTACTTACATTGAGTTAGCTTTGTTAATATAGGGAAATAAACTCATTAACTTTTAATAAACAGGTGTGGTTATTCATGACTGAAAGGTCATGGTGTGTCAAATTACTGATTTCTATTGATTTCTAATCTGTTGTTTAATTATTAATTGAGTATTGGTTATTGATCATAAATGATTATTGATTACTGATTTGAGGGATCTGACGATTTCTTTGGATGAGGAGAACTCAACCCGGTCAAAAGGTTCACCGACCTCCGGCGTGTCTAAGTATAAGTAATTTACAAGGACTGGATGCGCTATCAACCCTAAGGGTAGTGTATGTAGTTAGAAAGAAAGGATTCACATTTTTCACAGTAGTCCATCTTTCTCTTAATATATATTCAGACTGATGCTCGAGTTAGAACTATTAGCGTTTTAAAGAAAAAACAACGCAGTGCGCTCGCACTGCATAGAAAAGAAACAGATAAAGTAGTCCAAACCCCAGGCTGAAAACATTGAGCCTCGTATGTTTTTAGTCGTTTACCAGTGCTGTGTAGGTGGGCTAAACACCAGAAAAGGCATGACGTATGCATGCCTTTCACAAATAAAAGCACGCGGATTTTAAATGGCAAACCCAGGAACCAATGTAAGTGACTGACATGACATGGGCGTGGTTTGAAGCCCAAAGAGAGATTACAGAATGGACGGAGCGCTTTGCGCTCGCCCACAAAAAGGGAAGGTTTGGGCCTGGCAAGAGGCTACACTTGCCTGGTGGAATTGACAGGTTAAAACTGCACACACAGACACTGCAGTGGCAGGTCTGGGCTATGTTTACAGGGCTATTCATGTGGGTGGCACAATCAGTGCTGCAGGCCCACTAGTAGCATTTGAACTATCTTCTGAACACATCAGTGCTGGTTATTCTGTTGGATAAAAAATACCCTGCCCCAAAAGTACAATCTGCAAACTACCCACATTCTGGAGCATCATCGAAAAGTATTGAGGTTCCGGATTTACCATTCCAACCCTCACAATTCCAGCATTAATTTTGTGGTTGTAGTTGTGAGCTTACCAGTAGAAGTGACGGAAGTGGCAGAAGAGGTCTGTGATGTGTAATTACGTACTTCTGCTCAGTGGGACTTTCTGTAGCGCATCCAGTACATCTTTTGTATCATTGCAGCTGCTAATGAGTCTTCCATTACTCATCACTGTGGTCTAGGAGACCAGACTAATGTCATTGTGATGCAGCGCACTAGACCTAGCCTATGTCACAATCTTTGCTCACTCACTTTCATCATATTGAACTTAAACTGTTTGAACCTTAAATGGATAGTCTAACGAATGGTTCAAGTGAACCGGACAGAGTTAAGGAAAACAGGCCATTGACAACATTTGACAGGAGCATAGCTTAAGGGGGGTTGGGGAATTACCCCCCTAATAAATATATTTTCTACTAAATAGTTTGCTACAGGTGCTTTCTGTCGCGTATGGTGATGTGTGTCCATCAGATTTCACCAGGGATCTTGAAATGCCCACAGATAGAAAGCGCACACACAGTGTTTTAAAAGTGTTGAAAATGTTTGTTAGTTTACAAAATATGTTTTCGCTCACTTAGTACCCTACCAATCTACATGTCTCTTTCTTTCTACTGCCCTTCAAGCCCCACTCATGTTTTTTACCATTACATGCCTGCGTAATTGCTCAGAAACCTGCAGCTCACACCCCTCAATCTTATTGACCAAGCTACGCTCCGGACATTTCGCTGGAAACCACAAAAGGACATGGTTACATTCTAAAAGGTGTTTATTCTATTTACAGAATCATTGCTTATTTTATGTATGAGTGTACTTTTGCAGAATGTTACTCAACAGCGTTGTGTGATATGATCACAGTTCTTGCACAACCGCAACTGCTGTGAGAAAAGGCTTGCCAAAAGTTGGTTGAGTGTGATGTTTGTGCTATAATTCTGGCCTTGGCTACCACACAATACTCCACCAATGTGCCTCGGTGTGACTTGCTTGTTTTTTCCTTCGGATAGAGTGACAGTTATTGAGATTTAGGGGGTTATTACAACTTTGGAGGAGGTGTTAATCTGTCCCAAAAGTGACGGTAAAGTGACGGATATACCACCAGCTGTATTACGAGTCCATTATATCCTATGGAACTCGTAATACGGCTGGTGGTATATCCGTCACATTTGGGACCGATTAACACCTCCTCCAAAGTTGTAATAACCCCCTTAATGTATTGATTTGTGTGGTTGGTGGTATCATTGGGGATGTATGCATGCTCAAGGACCTGACTGCTAGCACCTACTGCAACACCTCCTACATGAGCTGCAGAAAACCATCAACTGTGTTTCCTATAAAAGGGAAAATGCCAACAACCTATGTGGGTTTCACTCTGTAGAAATGAGATGTTTGGCCATTTGGTAGGTGTTAGAAATGGGTTTTCTGGTTGGCTAGGGTATGCACCTAAGCCAGGCAGAACCCATCCACTCTAGTCAGGTCAAGGGAGTTACACGTCCTAGATAACCCCTGCTCACCCCCTTGGTAGCTTGGCACGAGCAGTCAGGCCTAACTCGGAGGCAATGTGTAAAGCGTTAGCACAACACACACAACATACATGACGCAAGATGTACACCACAAAGTAAACACAACACTGAGCTATGTAAAAATAAACTGTATTGAACAAAACATAATGAGACCAACATTACACGTCAGTAATACCCTTCTACCTTAGCAGTTGTCAGAACGTTACACAAGTTACTAATACTCTGCAGGAATAAGCAGTTGTCACATTAGAACACATAAGCGCTCAGGATTCTGCAACATAAGCAGTAGTCAGGAATCACAGTAAATAATGTATGCACTTGTCAAAAAAATATCCTATATGTCCATAAAAGGAATATTACAAAATTATATGGCAAGCCATGAGCAAATAAACATACATCAGCCTAACATGCCCATAATAGTAACATATAGTCAATATATATTATTATAAAAACAACCCTGGAGCATACCACCCTCCCAGTGTCCCCAAAAGTACCTTATTTGGTGGAACAGGGCACTCCTAGTGCCTGGAATAGGAACGTGGGGCCCCCAGCGCTCCTATGCGCGAAACGGGGGCCATGTGGTGCTCCTGGGGGAGAGGGGCAGTCTGCACCCTCTCTGATTTTCCTAACAGGCCTCTCCTGGGGCCCGTGATCTCTGTGGGGCCCCCTCTGGGCCTCCACTGGCCCTACTGCCACAAGGGGGGGCAAGGTAGCCCAGCAAAGTAATGGGGGCGAGAGGAAGGGGCCTCCGGCGAGGCATCCCTTCCCCGTTGCTTAAAAAATAATGCCTGGTTGAAAAATAGGAGCGTCCCGCTCCTATGGCAGTGACCGGGGGTAGTGGGGACGTTCCCCTTGCCTCCCCCGATTCCTGCTCCTCAGGGGTGGCCCTGAGACCTGGAGGAGACCTCCGATAAGGTCTCTCTCCCGCCTGGGGCCGCTGCTGCACACTCGCCCACACTCGATGTGGTGCACAAGTGTGTTTCTTTAGTTCCCGGGCCTCCGCGGTGATTCTGGTCAGGAATGGAGGGCGGCTGGTACGCTGGGGTGCTCTAAGGAGCGAGCAGTGCCCCCGGGATACCGATAGGAGCACGCTTGCTTCGGTTACCTTTTTCTTGTGCCCCGGGGGCACTGGAGGGTGCGCGACACTCGCGCTTGTCTGAAATAGGATGCCTGGGCTGTGGCGGTGATTATTATTAGCACATGAGCGCTTTCCAAAGCGCAAAGGCACTGTGCTTCGGCCCCGGCGTTGATTTTTGCAGACAGGAAGCGCTTTTTAAAGCGCTATGGGGATATACCGAAGCCCGGGTTGTGTCGGTGATGTCCTCCCAGCGTCGGCGTTATTACACGGCGCAGAGGGGCACAGCCAGCGCTCTCCAGGCGCTCAGTCAGGGAAGCAGCACTCCTCGTGCTGGGGGAATTTCACAGGTGCCAGGGGCCACAATACCCTACCCCTGGAGACAAAAATTGAAGAAGGAGCACAGGGCTGGTGAACCCAGCTATGGGTCAGCTCAAAAGTGGATGCAAGCAGTGGCAGTTCCTCCTAGTGACCAGGCAGGTCACAGGTTAGCACAGCAGCAGCAGTCCAAGGTGGTCCTGGTGAGTCCTTTCAACAGCGTCCTGTGTCCAGTTCCAGGTAAGGTTTCTGGAGTCCCAAGAATGACTTCAAATTGTGGGGAAAATTCCCTGGTACTTATACTAAGTTTGCAGTGTCTCTTACAATGAGGAGGAGAGGGTGTTCCAACCAGTTGCAACTGGTTCTGGGAGTGCCCCTTCTCTCCTCCAGCACAGGCTCCAAACATCAGTGGGGGGTAAATGACCCTATTGTGCGAGGCCAGGGCACAGCCTTTACAAATGCAGGTGTGCCCCGCCTCTCCCTTCCCTCAGCCCAGGAAGACTATACAATTGTAGATGCACCTTTGTGACACCTCCACCCTCCCTGTGTAGAGGCTGTCTGAAAAGTATGCACAAAGCCCCAACTGTCAGTCTGCCCAGATGTGGATTGGAGTCAAGCTGCAAAAAAACACCCACCAGAGTCATAAGCACAGAGAAATGTGCACTTTCTAGAAGTGGCATTTCTGTCATAGTAATAAAAAATACACCTACACAAGTAAGCAGCATTTCTTATCACCATTACAACCATACCAAACATGCCTATGTTACCCCTCATAAATCAGAAAATACCCCTTACACATAAGGCAGGGCATTTTTAATGCAATCCTATGAGAAAGCAGTACTCACAGCAGTGAGACACCAAGTTAGGCTGTTTGTCACTACCAGGACAGGCCACGCAATCTGGCACATGTCCTGCCTTCTACATACATGGCACCCTGCCCATAGATCTAGCTAGGGAGTACCTTAGGGGTGACTCACATCTAGTAAAAGGGGAGTTCTGGGCCTGGCAAGTAAATTTAGATGCCAGGTCCCTGTGGCAGAAAACTCTACACACAGGCCCTGCGCTAGCAGGCCTGAGATAGTTTTGAAAGGCTACTTCAGTGGGTGGCGCAAGCAGCGCTGCAGGCCCACTAGTAGCATTTAATTTACAGGCCCTAGGTATAGAGATACCACTTTACAAGGGACTTATAGGTAAATTAAATAGGCCAATTAGGTATAAGCCAATCATACCAATTTTACAAGGGAGAGCACATGCACCTTAGCACTGGTTAGCAGTGAAAAAGTGCTCAGAGTCGTAACGTCAGCCAACAAAGTTCAGAAAAATAAGGAGGTAAAAGGCAAAAAGTCTGGGGAATGACCATGTAAAAGGGCCAGGTCCAACAGTAAGCACTATCTGGGCAGGAAACTACTATTGTAGCATTGCTTTTGTACTTAACCATTGCCCCGGAAAACACCGCTTGCGGTGTTCCGGAAGGAAGGGCTAAGCCCCATGTAAGTTACACATGGTCAGGTCAGCACAGCTCCATGTCGGGATACTTTTCAAGTGGACTGGCATCAAGAGCTAGCTGCAGGAAAAAAGGAGTGATATATTGCATGGAGCTAGCAGTGTTTTGTGTCTAAGTCAGTGATTTCCAGGTATTGGCAGTTTTATCCTCACAAAGTTTGGAAGGCTGTTTTAGCTACAGCTACACCCTTACTATTGTATTAATGTGAAACTAAAAGTGCAGTTTTTAAAAAACATTTTCGTCACCACTGCCACTGATGAAGCAGAAAAGGAAAGACTAAGAAACATTTATATATCATGTAACAAAATCAAATAAGGCAATGTGATTTTAGCAAAGAAAAATAAAGTATGTAGAAAAATGTGCCCACGAAGTAGTTCGCCATTAGTATAAACAAGCTTATATTAATCATGAAAACTGACAAGGTATGAATATGTCATAATTGAAGCTATATTCTATGATTTTCACGTTAAACTGTTATATGTTTAGCTTAAATTTAGCAGAGGCTTTGGCCTAGTTGCCTGGTCTCAATTTTAACTGCGTAGTTTTCACTTGTATTCACAAAGACGTGTTTTGAATCTTTAAAAGCTGTATTTTTCCAGTAGAATGACTAATACACTTATCTCAAAGTTGCGTGCTAGGCAACTTTCATCCCCTTTGAAGCTCAAGGTCAGTTTCTGCAGGTGCAGACAATGAAGACACTGATGCAGAATTAATTGGCAACTTTGTTGCTACTTATGTTCCAAAACTCCAAAGACACCTTATGCGTCGATGAGTATTAAGAGAAAAGACACTATTCATTGTTCGAAGAGAAATCACCCCATGGACCCTCCAAAGGAAGAACCTGAAGAATTTGGAACTTTTCTTACTTAATCCCATCGGACAAAGAGAAGCCAGCCATTTTCTTTGATGCCATTTTGAAGCCAGATTTGAGAAGTCATTTTGATGATACTCTGATGCTTTTTCTGTAACCCAGAGAGAGACTTTAAAGAATTCTCACCCTAGAGACTTTAACTTTACTTTGCCTTACCCATACAATAACTTTTGCCCTCCCATTTTCCTTGCTGCTGCAAGGAAAACTTGACTTAAACTTGGCCCCCTTCGAAGTCTGCCCCATGCTGATCGAACAGGTACCTGAAGGACAAAGACTTATACTGAATGCTGATTGTATTTGGTAATTATGAAAGGATAAAAGTACTAATCATTGTGTTTTCCTTCTTAGGTACCAACTGCTTATTTTGACAGAGCCTAAGCTAGAAGTTTTTCTAAATTTATGTTGATTAAATTCATTTTGCATGAAGCCCCACATGCCAATGCTAATTAGAAGTTAGTTGAGGTATTCATTTGATGCACCGTGCTGAAATGAAATCTTGTTATGCTGACCGATGTATGCAATTAGTCAAATTCAGTTACTTTTATTAGTGATTTGCATAGCTATATCTGAGTGTATAATTATTCTAGTTTTACGTAGGTTGCGTTTCTTCCGTCGCTATGGACAGCCAGTAATGTTCGTATATGTGTATCATTTGCTATTGAGACTTACTTACATTGTGTTAGCTTTGTTAATATAGGGAAATAAACACATTAACTTTTAATAAACAGGTGTGGTTATTCATGACTGAAAGGTCATGGTGTGTCAAATTACTGATTTCTCTTTAACTAAAATGTTGATTGATTACTAATTGAGTATTGGTTATTGATTATAAATAAATATTGATCACTGATTTGAGGGATCCGACGATTTATTTCGGATGAGGAGAACTCAACCCAGTCAAAAGGTTCACCGACCTCCGGCGTGTCCAAGTATAAGTAATTTACAAGGACTGGACGCGCTATCACCACCTTCCAATGTTCGTCAGGGTTGGACTGTGAGAGACAAAAGGCCAGGCACCAAAATAAAAGAGGCCTCATCAGAAAGCAAAATATTTGCAGCGATTCAGTGTAATTTTCTATACCTATGGGCTCTTGTGTAGTCGTAAAACAGATTGCACCAGTGGTAATATGGACCTTTAGGCATTAGCTGAATGTGTATTATGGGACCTAACATAAGTACAACAAGTTAAAACACAGAGCAACTGAAGGTTTATTAGCCAATTCGGCAGAATTACAGGCTGTATTCATTTAGTAAATCAATTGTTAATTAAGCACAACATTCAATATCGTTAATCAGTGTAATAGTATACCCAGAGAGATGCAGTGTAAAGCATTACAAGGTACACAATGCAGAGTAGAAAGAGTATCCGCACCACAAAGGAACTTTCCTAAACTAAATAAGGCATCTAAAAATGGCAAGGAGAAATCATAAGCCGGAAGTGTCAGTATGAAGTGAGCCAAATAACGGTTCAGGTCAAGGAAAAGGCATAAGAGTTCAAGAGTCAAACTCAAGAACCAGAAATATGGATCCTCAGGAGAGCAAGGTCTGCAGAGTTAGGTAAAGGTCTTCCCTCAGTGAAGCCATGACAGGATCTCCTAAAACAATTCTAGGACACTCGGTTAAATACATTGCATAATCCTCCGAACTCGGTCCAATCATGTCGCGCCACCTGCTTCTGCAGGTTAGCTCTCCTGTTCCCATCATCAAACAAAAGCGCACACAACTGCAAGACCTTGGATGTATCATAGAACTGGACTGCATGGTGCAGAAGGATATTTCTCATCCTCTCACATTGTGTAAATCACAACAAACTTACAATTAATCCTATTGTGTTTAACAGTGAAAACATATGAGCAGCTGAGACATACTTGCAGTTAGACCAATGTTGAGAATGCACAATGCCTTGAACGTGAGTATACTAAAAGCTGATGATTATACTTTGGTCGTACAAAGTGTGACTTCTTTCTAAGTATATAGACCCACATTAACAGAGGGATGAACACATAGGGGGTCATTCTGAACCCGGCGGTCCTTGGCCGCCGGGGCCAGGGTCGGCCGGAGCACCGCCAACAGGCTGGCGGTGCCCCGCAGGGCATTCTGACCGCGGCGGTTTGGCCGCAGTCAGAACAGGAAAACCGGCGGTCTCCCGCCGTTTTTCCGCTGCCCTGCTGAATCCTCCATGGCGACGCAGCTTGCTGCGCCGCCATGGGGATTCAGACACCCCAGACCGCCATCCAATCGCCAGGAACAGGATGGCGGTATGGGGTGTCGTGGGGCCCCCGTAAGAGGGCCCCCGTAAGAGGGCCCCACAAAAAATTTCAGTGTCTGCTCAGCAGACACTGAAATTTGCGACGGGTGCAACTGCACCCGTCGCACCTTCCCACTCCGCCGGCTCCATTCGGAGCCGGCTTCCTCGTGGGAAGGGGTTTCCCGCTGGGCTGGCGGGCGGCCTCCTGGCGGTCGCCCGCCAGCCCAGCGGGAAACACAGAATAACCGCAGCGGTCTTCTGACCGCGGTGCGGTATTCTGGAGGGGGGAACTCTGGCGGGCGGCCTCCGCCGCCCGCCAGAGTTAGAATGACCCCCATAATCAGTCAAGATTATAAAGCATACGATTTCCGTAGCTGCACAAGTCGGGGAGTTTTGAACCTGTAAAGACAAGCTGCATTGCTTTTTTACAGGATATGGGAAAGTTCATGCCTTTGCCTTGCAGTAACATCAGGGTAATTAACAGTAAACACCTGCCTCCCAGACTATACAACAGGCCTGCGCAGCTGAAAAACTGTCCTGTGCACTGACCTGTCAGGCCAGCCATCATGCACAGCCAGACTGTCCTTCAAGCCAATCCGATCCAGGTTCAGGTCACGCTGCTCCCCCAGCCTTACTGCCCACCCTGCACCCAGTAGCTGTTTAAGGATGTTTTGTGTGGTGAATCTTGGGGGAGCTGCAGATGGGCTACTTTGCCTCCCTACGTAGTACACATGCTAAGGCAGATTCAGACATAATGGGACAAAAATGTGACTCACGATGACTAACATTCCAATCACCAAATAGCAGCCCAGACAGCTAAGACAAAATGTGAATTACGCTTCCAGCAAGCTTTGGTTTAAGGGGCAAACCAAAAGCCCCTCTCTATTTATTATTATGTGTTGTTTTTCTTAATCACAAATGTTCTGGGAAGATTTAATGCTGTTTCTAGTCCAAACCTACCCCTAACTTTCAAACAAGAAGAGTTGCAGGGAAACTGGGCAATGACAAGAGAAGGGACTGAAGAATGAGGCTGGAGAAGGTGGAAGGCAACATTCTAGGGAGAGAGAAGACAGCATAGCTCATTAAACTCTGTGCAAAGACCGCTCAGTTTTTCAGTAAATATTCTTTACAGATGGGTGTGCAATTTAGAAGCCCCAGATTCAAACCTATGCTAGGGCTGCTCAGACTTTTGTCCTTTAGACGTTGATAAAACATGTACTACTTAGGTGGATCACATTAACGGAAGCAGTGAGATTTTGAGAAAAATGGCCGTCTAGGACCATTACTGCCATAAGGTGAGGCAAGGAAGCAGCCCGAAAGCAGCACCTTTAAGGTAATGCCAAATAAAAAGGGAAGGCTTCGCTATTTTTCGCTCATCCTATGACAGTCACTATGAAAGGCTGATATAGTGGACCAAAGTCAGTCACATGGAAGGCAAGCCTAACTCATCCTCCTTTCGAGAGTAATTGAATGGATAGCAACAATAGAAAGGAGACTACCTTACCCAGTCAGTACAGTAAGCGAACTGATACTTTTTGGGGCACAGTTACTGCTGATACACTGTGAAAGAAAGATGCATCAGGTAGCCTAGTTTTCTAGGAAGCTGAAAGCCGTAGATAGAAATTAGAAAATATGTGACAACTCTTGCTAGAGTTAAAGATGCATGTGATCACTGAGAACACTGGTTGAAAACTATAGAGTAAAAATAATGTTAAGATTTTTTAGGTTCTTGTGTAGTTCCATTTTTAATGTAGTTGTGATTATTTTTATTTTTTTAATGCAAACTGAAGGCTTGCATTAATTGAAATACAAATGTGGCCTTTCTATCAAAACTGACAGATGTACTGAGGTTACTTCAACGCACCCTATCGTCGCCTGGAACATGACTTGCCTTGGAGACTGGGCCAGCTCTTGACATCCCCATAAACAGCGCTCTCCAGACTGAATGTTTTCTCGTTCATTTCTTTCCATAAGTATTGTAACCAGGAGTGTATCTGCACAGTCAGGGTCGCGAAAACATGCTAGTCTCTGTCCCTCTACTGAAATCACACTACACTGCATGTAGGTTTACGCTCACTTTCTTCGCGATGAACCACATCCTTCCTTATTTTATTCATCCCTTGGTCTCTACTCCAGTGCCATATCCAGACAGACAGGAATGGTGTCATGCTCGTAGAGCAGTGTTCCCTAGTTCCCTAGCACACCCTGCTTTCTATCCACATTATCTGAAACTCGAATAATAAAATACATTACTCACCGGTAATTTCCATTACCCTGAGCCACAGTCCTTTCCCTCCCAAAAGCTTACTCTATGAGGAGTCATGCCTCCTTGGCACCTGAGGTACAAATCATTTGTACATTGTTTATTGTAGAGCACGTCCCCTCCCTCCAATCCCACTAATACCATCCCTCCTGCCTTCCTGACAATGATTCATACCAAGTGTCATTGAGAAATAAGGAGCCAATCCGGTCTGGGACAGAGAGGACTATGGCTCAAGATAATGGAAATCACCAGTAAGTAATGCATTTCATTATCACAGGGCCCGCCTTCCGCGTCCCAGTCCTTACTCCCAGAAGAACTACACAAGCAGAACCTCTACTCCTCAGTGCTGGGAAAAACACAGATACCAGTACAACTACATATTTCCAGTAATGTTACACCATTTATCTCTGCACAAGAGGCTGCAATCCCCCAGTAATCTTCCTCTAATAGTGCCAGGATCTGTGGATGCAGGATATCGTAAACCTTAGCGATTGCTTGTCTGCCCTATATACTGCTCGAAGCAGTAAATGGCTTTTTCACCTGTTAGCTGGGCCAAAGGCCACGAAAAGAAAGTTACATTTCCTTTGTCTCATTGAGATACCCCAAAAACACCCCTCTAACATCCAGACTCAATAGAATCATATTTTCAGGGAAAACATCACCTCCTACTGTCTGTGGAACTGTGACTGTATTTTGTGAGATCATTTAGGATCTGGTCAGTCTTAAAACTCCACTAGCTGGAAAACAAACTCGACAAATGGATTTGAGGCTAGAAATTCCCACAATTACCCTGATCATCTTGCTGACGTGATTTCCAGTAGGAAGACCACTTTAATTGTCAACCATTGAAAAGGGGCTGATTCTAAAAGTTCAAAAGGAACATTTGGAAAAACTTCTAACCCTGCTGGCAAATCCCATGGCAGAATCTCTACGGATAATAATGGCCGTTTAACCCTAAACCCCCTTAGCATTTACAAAGAAGGTATAACATGAAGAAAATCCCTACTGGAATGGAACTTGCCATCCCTCTAAGAGCCTCATACTGCAAGGATAATGTTGATGGTCCTTATTAAACCCTTCCTCTAGGAACTGCAATATCCTAAAAGGACCAATATGCAATATACTACAGTCATCAAGGGAATGCCATTCTTCAAAACTACTCCAGTGCTTTGAATAGGTTACTAATGTGGACTGTTTCCTGGACTCCTGGATTGTGACTGCAACTTCCCTGTGGCAACATAAGGCATGCAGACTCAGCTTCCAAGCTAAATGTTTGAGGACTTGCAGAGAATGGACCCCAACAGCAGAGGGTAACTGAATGAAGACAGAGATATTTGGAAGAGAAGACTCTCCTGCACTGTTAATTGCACAAATAAAGGAAACTGTGGTCTCATTGGCTAAAAGGGGCTACCAGGATGACTAATTCCTTCTTCTTGCGGTCTTCCACAAAACTCTGACGGATGGGAAATGGAGAGAAGGCATCCAGCAGCACTCTGGACACCTTAAAGCAGAGATTGTGTACAAGAGCATTGTTTGGGGGACAAAACGAGGTCCAACCAGGGAAGACCAAACCTCTCCAACACTAGTTGGAATGCTTCCAGACTGACCTGGACATTTATAGATAGTGTCATGTTCAAGCTCAGAGAATCTGCTAGGAAGTTGTCCTTGCCTGGAACTCATATCTCTGACAAAGAGATCAAATGAGTCTTTGCCCACTGACATACTCTATGGGAAAGAACCTTTAGAGAATTTACTTTGGTGCCCCCTTGGGAGGTGATGTAAATTTGGGCCACTTGGTTGTATTCCTTGACCACTACTGCCTCCTGTGAAATTCTGAGGGGCAAAGAACAACAGAGACATCGGTATAGCTGCCAATTCTCTGAAGTTTGAAGACTGGACTACTTCCACAGCCAACCATTCTCCTTATACATTCTCCTTTCTCAGGGTCCCTCCCTAACCCTTGTGGTTTTCATTAGTTGTAATCACCGTTGGAAATGGAGGGAGAAGTGACATCCCTTTCTGCAAATTCAGGGGCATATTTATACTTGTTTTGCACCAAATTTGCATCATTTTTTTTACGCAAATTCGGTGCAAATCTAACTCCATATTTATACATTGGCACTAGACCTGTCTAGCACCGAATTTATGGAGTTAAAGTCATTTTTTGGACATGGAAACCGACTTTGCATCAATGAGATGCAAAGTAGGCGTTCCCGTGCAAAAATTAACTCTTAGGGGCATATTTATACTCTCTTTGCGCCGAATGTGCGTCAAAAGTTTTGACGCACAATCGGCGCAAACACTGCCCCATATTTATACTTTGACGTCCGACCCCGCGGGCGTCAAAGTTCCACCATGTGCGTCATTTTTTGGAAGGGGGAACCAGCCTTGCGTTAATTATATGCAAGGAAGGTGTTCCCTTCCAAAAAATGACTTTAAGGCCTGTGCGCCTTATTTATACTGTGACGTCATTTTGACGCACAGGAGGGGGCAGGCCTTAAAAACGGCGCCCAGCCTGATGGGCGCCGTTTTCTAACGCCTGGGTTAGGGCAGGCGTTAAGGGACCTGTGGGCTCAGAAGGAACCCAGAGGTGCCCTCCCATGCCCCCAGGGACACCCCCTGCAACCCTTGCCCACCCCAGGAGGACACCCAAGGATGGAGGGACCCATCCCAGGGAAGTTTAGGTAAGTTCAGGTAAGTATTTTTTTCTTATTTTTTTTGTGGCATAGGGGGCCCTGATTTGTGCCCCCCTACATGCCACTATGCCCAATGACCATGCCCAGGGGACATAAGTCCCCTGGGCATGGCCATTGGGCAAGGGGGCATGACTCCTGTCTTTGCTAAGACAGGAGTCATTTCAATGGGGGTTGGGCGTAAAAAAAAATGGCGCAAATCGGGTTGAGGCCAAAATTTTGCCTCAGACCTGACTTGCCCCATTTTTTGACGCCCAAGCTCCATTTTCCCCTACGCCGGGGCTGCCTGGTGTGAGTCATTTGTTTTGACGCACACCAGTCAGCTGCGCCGGCTATCGTCATTCAATAAATAAGGCGCCCGCATGGCGCTTTGGAATGGCGTTAGCCGGCGTTAAAAGGTTTGACGCACAACTACGTTGGCGCAGTTGTGCGTCAAAAAGTATAAATATGGGCCTAAGTCCCTAGCGCCTTATTTATCCTCCTGTGCAAAAATCACACTTGGGGGGAAGAAGGGGTCAAAAACGCTTGCTTTGCACCATTTTTTAACGCCTGGGTCGGGGCAGGCGTTGAGGGACCTGTGGGCCTATTTCCATGGTGGAACACCATGGAATATGCCCACATGTGCCCTCCCCAGGTCCCAGGGACACCCACACCAGAGGGACAGAGTATGATGGGGGACCTCGTTCCAGGTAAGTATAGGTAAGTACAGGTAAGTACAGGTAAGTACTTCTTTTTTTAAGTGCCATTGGGGGCCCTGAAATGGGCCCCCTACATGGCAATAGTTGCAATGGCCATGCCCAGGGGACCCTGGTCCCCTGTGCTGGCCATTGGGGTGGTGGGCATGACTCCTGTCTTTCTTAAGACAGGAGCCATGTGGTATGGATGGTTTTGCGTCAGAAAAAGACTCTGGGCAGGTTAGAGTCATTTTTTACTCTAACCATTTTTTGGTGCAAACCCCCCTTCTTCCATAATGCCAGCCCCACCCGACTAACGTATTTATTTTTTACGTTAGCCTACCCTATATGGTGCCCGGCTGGTGCACAGAAATGGTGCAAGCAGGTGCTAAACGTATTGGTGCAAAACTGTGTTAGTGCAGTTTTGCACCAAAAAGTATAAATCAGGGCCTCACTGTCTGCAACTAACATGTTACCTCACTGGCTAAAGATTGAGATATTGGAACCAAACAGTTGTACATCTGAGATACTGGATCCCAATGAGACAACAGGTGATTGACCAGTGGTTTCAAATGTACGCAAGCCTACCATAAACCTGTAAACTTTCAGGAACTTCCTTGCTGATTCTTCAGGGCAAGCCAATAGGTGTGAGAAGGACCTCTGTGATGTCAGTATTCTTGTTTCTGTAAGAAAAGCCTTCAATTCCAATTTTTAAAGTAGAGCTCTAAAGAATAATGTCTGGTGTAATGGAACTAATTAGGACATCTTCACAATGAAAAGAAAAGCTATATCAGAGAGGCAATTGACCACTCTCTCCACTTTGTTAGTGCCTTAGAAAGTGAAGAAGAGACAATCAAACAGTCATCCAGGTACAGCAAAGTGTAGATGCTGTCCAAATGCAACAAAACTACGCCCGGAACCAGTACCTTCTTGAAAACTCCAGGAGAGGCTGGGAGGCTGAATGATAATACTCTAGATTGATAATGCCTTCCATCTACAGAAAACTGAAGAGGAGGTTGACTCACATGATCTATAAGTATGTGAAAATATGCATCTTGAAAAGCAAATATAATAATTTAAACTTCTTTGGTTACTGAAGCTAATGCATCCTGAAGGGACAACATTCTGAAGGAAATGTCTTGAACATGGTGATTTATCACGTTTAGATCAATCAATAGATTATAGGAACCATGTGGTTTTGGACCAGAAACAAGACTGAATAGAAACGAGGGGGCATATTTTTACTTGTTTTGTGCCAAATTTGCATAATTTTGTTTTACGCAAATTCGGTGCAAAACTAACTCCATGTTTATACTTTGGCGCTAGACACGTCTAGCACCAACTTTATGGAGATAAAGGCCCTCATCACAACCCTGGCGGCCAGTGTTAAAGTGGCCAACAGGCCAGCGGTAAAATAAATGGAATCACGACTATGGCGGAAACCGCCTACACAGATAGCCACTTTAACATTCCGACCGCCACGGCGGTAGCAACAAACACCGCGGCGGTCACCACCAACAGACAGGCGGAAGACAATGTACTGCCCACACTATTACAAAGCACCAATCCGCTAGCTTTCCGGGGCGGTACCAACACCATCAAAAGCACGGCGGAAACAGAAATTGGAAGGGAACCACTCACCTCTCGACACACAAGGAAGAACTAGGATGCCATGGAGCCCGAATTGCAGATCCTACCCATGTTGCTGTATCTATTAATATACCATGAAGTGGAAAGAAGGTGGCGGTGGTAACGACAACAGTGAGTACTGCACCTAGCACACAGGGGAGGGGAGGAGATAAAAGAGAGTGACACACACACGCGACACACAACACCCCACCCCCCACCCACAACAACACACATACATATCCAAGAATATCACAGATACACCCCGTCACCCCCTGGAAGAATGCAAGGACCAAACGAAATGAGTTCAACTAGTGTAATACTCGAACAATCAGATAGACCAAGAGAACAGCAAATAATCAGTATACACATATATTTACAGCAAGTACACAAGTCCGTCACTGTCCCATTAAATGTCCGTGGACTAGTGGCCCCAAAAAGTATGGGCGAAGCACACACATGACACCTGCCTCAAAACAGAGAGAACACTGCAGGGGCATCAGGTCGAAAAACAAACAGGCACCTCAGGGGGCGGGGGCACCTCAGCCGGATGATGGTACGACGCCACTGCTCCTCGAGGGGGCTCCATGCCCACTGCTTGGTCCTGGGGAAAGCAAAGCCACAGTCTCTCAAGTCTCTCAAGTGGGTGGTTTGCCCACTGCTTGGTTCTGGGGAGTGCAAGGCCACAGTCTCTCAAGTCTCTCCAGTGGGTGGTTTGCCCACTGCTTGCTCCTGGGGAGTGCAAAGCCACAGTCTCTCAAGTGGGTGCACTGTCCACTGCTTGGTCCTGGGGAGTGCAAAGCCACAGTCTCTCTAGTGGGTGGTTTGCCCACTGCTTGCTCCTGAGGAGTGCAAGGCCACAGTCTCCAAGTGGATGGCTTCTCCACTGTTTTTGGAGGGGGCATTGTGCCCAGAGTGCTTCATCCTGCCAAGGTCTGGGTTAGTGGATGTATCTCTCCACAGGTTCTGGAGGGGGCTATGTGCCCAGAGTGCTTCATCCTGCCAAGGACTGGGTTAGTGAATGTATCTCTCCACTGGTTCTGGAGTGGGCTTTGTGCCCAGAGTGCTTCATCCTGCCAAGGACTGGGTTAATGGATGTATCTCTCCAATGGATCTGGAGGGGTATTGTGCTTAGAGTGCTTCATCCTGCCAAGGACTAAGTAAGTGGATGTATCTCTCCACTGGTTCTGGAGGGGGCTTTGTGCTCAGTGATGCTGCACCTGGGGTGTGGCAGTTGACTTCGTCTCATCTGGGTGTCTCAGCCACGCGATGTACCTGGAACAGGTAGCATGATACTCCATGGAGACAGACCCACACTCCATCCTGCGGCGACTTAGGCTGCCAATTGCTGGTTCATGTCAGTGCTGGAGGTGGTGTCTTAAGTGGCGTGTCCAGGGTCCAGGATGTCATCTGCAGCCTCTGATGGCTGCACACTGGGGATGGGGCTGACGTCTGACAGAGTGGCATCGGCTGTGCACGTGGTGGTGCTGATGGTGGTGCAGATGGCGGTGGCTACGGCGGAGATGCTGCCAGTGCTGGCCGTGGTGCAAGTGACTGTTGGGGTGGATGGAGACGCCATACCGTCTCCGGCAGCCTAGGATGGCTGATCCTTGGGGAGGATGCTGCAGACTGACATTGTGGCAGTGGCGGTGCAGGTGGCGGTGCAGGTGGAGGTCGGAGCGGCGGTGGTGACTGTGGTGTATGTGGCTGCCATCCCTGATCATATGGTGGCCACCAGCCCCTCACCAGGAGACATCGTGCCCAGAGGTGTTGTGCCCTTTGGCCTGTGGCCTTTCCCCATCTTGACAGTCGCTGCAGGGAAGAGGTCAAAGTTAGCTAGGAAAAGTTTTTTTGACACACTGGGATGGGAAGATAGAGGGTGTGTGGGAGTGGAGGAAGAGGTAGTGGTTGTAGGAGGTGTACGTCTGCTGAGTTTGGGTGAAGGTGAATGAGTTGGAGGCTATTGTGAGGTGGATGGCTGTTGAGTGGGTGTATTCCTGCATTTGTGTACTTTGGGAGGAGGGCTTACAGACACACTGGGAGAAGACACAGGGGATGTGTGAATGGTAGTGGGGGTGGTGATTGCACGTGAGCGGTGTGTAGTGATGGGCGTGCTGGTGATGGAGGCAGTGGCTGATGATGTAGTGCATGCTGGTGTGAGTGGAAACGACACTGGGAGGGAGGTGGAGGATGTGGAGAAGGGGGACACAGAGGAAGAAGGGGATGTTGGTATGTGTGCATGGGTATGGTGCTTGTGTGAGTGCCTGTGGGATGTGTGGTGCTTATGTTTGCCTGAGCCACTCTTGTGTGCTGGAGTGTGTGCATGCTGGTCTGAAGGTGTGCTTGGGATAGGCTAAGGTAGAGGGGATCGAGCCTGGGTAGTTGAAGTTGGAGCGGGGAGGCTGGACACAGGGACAATGGTTGCCATCAGTGCTGAGGCCAGAGCCTGAAATGCTCTCTGTTGGGCTGCCACACCAGAATGAATGCCCTCCAGGTATGCATTTGTTTGCTGCAAATGCCTCTTGACTCCCTGGATGGCATTCAGAATGGTTGACTGCCCAACAGTGAGGGATCTCAGGAGGTCAATAGCCTCCTCACTGAGGGCAGCAGGGCTGACTGGGGCAGGGCCTAAGGTGCCTAGGGTGAAGGAGATGCCCACCCTCCTGGGTGAGCGGGCACGGGAAACACGCAGAGGGGCTGCTGGGAGGGCGGTGCTGGTAGGGGGTGTGATGGCTGTACCTGTTGTTGGGGTGGACACAGAGGTGTCCGCCACCGCCAGGGAGCTTCCATCAGAGGAGGAGTCGCTGGTATCCCCTCCTGTCCCCGTCGTGGAGCTCCTCTCGCCCTCCGTCACACCGGTGCCTTCAGACTCCGTAGATTCACCCTCCAGGGCCACGTGAGATGCAGCTCCCTCCATCGCCGGTGTCTCTGCTCCTCTGCCAGATGATGAAAATGCACACAAGGATAGGGTGACAAAACAAGAAGGGGGGAAAGACAGAGGACACACATGGTCAATGCCATCAACACCACTACCGTTGGCGGACAAAACACACAGGGAGCAGCCCTATGCAGTTGGCCATGCACTAGCAGTTAGTAGGAAATTCACCAGGCCATGGGGTACTATGCCTAACACCATTTGCTGCAAACCTGGAACCCACAGGAGCCTGCCTAGCTGTAGATGCCCACTAACACTGTGGGGGTTGGAGTGCCTCACAGCCTGCCCAACAAGGGACCTACCCTACCAAGTATTGCATGTCCTCTCCTGTTGAAGGTCAGGTATCAAGTGAGTGAACAGATAGAAAATGGCGGTCACGTCTGCGGCGGTGCGTACCGTCACCGCCGGCGTATATTGTCATTGGCTCCTGGAACACATAGGGCCCAATGATAACCAATGCTAAATTGCGTGGCAGTCTTCGACCGCCTACCGTGACGCTGCACAACGCCAGCGCAGTTACCTCATTTCCCCTTGTCCCTCCTTACAGGTCAGGCAGCCGCTATTTCAGGGGGGACATGGCATGGCACCTAACTGCGTCACAGCACAATTTGGCAGATATACAGACAAACTACGCCACACACGGATTTACTCACATTACTGAAAACACACTTGTGCAACCTATGTGGTACATGACCCTCTCGTCACCATTCTCCTCCATAGGGCACATTCGCTGGGCCAGATGATGAGATGGCGTCATCCTCCGGTGTACAGACCCCTGGTGGACCTGTCGACAATGGAAGACAGACACATCATTATCACCTACAGACTTGATTGTGCCACAATCCAAGACCTGTGTGCCCAATTGGAGCCAGACCTGATGTCAGCTATTCACCATCCCACAGGAATACCCCCTCTAGTGCAGGTCCTGTCAGTGCTATATTTCCTGACAAGTGGCTCCTTTCAAACTACAGTGGCCATGGCATCTGGGATGTCTCAGCCAATGTTTTCTAACGTGTCAACCAGCGTGTTGTCTGCCCTGCGGAAACACATGCGCAGCTACATGGTGTTCCTCCAGGTGGAGGATTTGCCCACAGTGAAAGGTGACTTTTATGCCTTGTGACATATCCACAACATCACTGGTGCCATTGATGGTACACATGTGGCATTTGTCCCCCCCGCAGAAATGAACAAGTGTACAGAAATCAAAAAAGCTACCATTCTATAAATGTGCAGATGGTGTGTTTGGCGGACCAGTACATCTCTCATGTGAATGCCAAGTATCCTGGCTCTGTGCATGATGCTTACATTTTGAGGAATAGCAGTTCCCTTATGTGATGGGCCAACTCCAGAGGCACCGTGTGTGGTGAGCCCAAGGTCCCCATACAGTATGAGTAGGTGTCTGGGTATGGGGTTGTCCCTAAGGGTTAGTGTATGTCTAACAGATATCCCTCAGCATTTGCAGATGACTCTGGTTACCCCAACCTCTCATGGCTACTGACCCCAGTGAGGAATGCCAGGACAAGGGCAGAGGAACGCTACAATGAGGCAATTGGGTGAACTAGGTGGATTATTGAAAGGACATTCGGCCTCCTGAAAGCCAGATTCCGGTACCTCCATCTAACAGGTGGCTCCCTATACTACTCACCGAAGAAGGTGTGCCAGATAATCGTGGAATGCTGCATGTTGCACAACCTGGCATTGCGACGCCAGGTGCCTTTTCTGCAGGAGGATGGGCCTGATGATAGTCTTGTGGCAGCGGTGGAGCCTATGGACAGTGAGGAAGAGGAGGCAGAGGAAGAAGATATTGGCAACCGAATGAACATCATTATGCATACTTCCAGTGACACACAGGTAAGAGACTGTCACTGCTCCTCACATATCTGAGTACTGTAGGCCATTGTATAAGTCAGCCTCTTCACCTCTGTCTATGGACACTGACAGTTCACTTTGGTTTTCCATTTTACAGATCTGGGTACCTGATTCTGCCTTCTGCTATGTGTACTGCTGCCCAACAACTGCCATACATTGGTATGAGCAAATGAACATTTACATTGATATTTGTTGGTGATGTTGTAATTATACATTTGTGAAAGAACGGACTGACTCCAGAATGGTTTGTGATTCAAGGGTGTTTATTTAGGGGCTAATGTGTATAGGGGTATGTGGAAGGGGTTGGGGTGATGGTGGAGGAGGGTCCATAGTAGAGTCCAGTCTCTTGGTATCACAGGTGCATTGGAAGGGGAGTAATGGCAGTTCAAGATGGACAGGGTGACATAGTTGGACAGAAGTGTGACAATCAGGAGGGTCCTATTTCCTGTCTGGGGTATTGGCAATGTTCTCTGTTTTCTGCCTGGATCGCAGGGACCGTTTGCATGGTTGTTCTCCTTCTGCAGGGGGTGGTGTGCTGGTGGGCTGTTGTTCATGTGGCAGGGCCTCCTGTCCACTACCGCTGGCAGGGGTGGAAGGCTGTTCATCGGTTTGGCTAGTGTCAGGGGCCCTTTGTTGTGCCACTGCCTCCCTCATGGTCTTGCCTATGTCAGCCAGTACTCCTGCAATGGTGACCAGGATGGTGTATATGTATTGTTCCTCCTGCAGCCGCTGGGTCTCCTGAAACTTGGCCAGTACTGTGCTCATGGTCTCCTGGGAATGGTGGTATGCTCCCATCATGTTGGAGAATGCCTCGTGGATGGTCGGTTCCCTTGGCCTGTCCTCCCCCTGTCGCACAGCAGTCCTCCCAGCTTCCCTGTTGTCCTATACCTCCGTCCCCTGAACCGTGTGCCCACTGACCCCAGGTCCCTGATCGTCCTGGGTTAGTGGGTTGGCCTGGAGTCCCTGTAGTGGTGGACACACTGCTGATTGACGTGTCCTGGGACAGGGGCATGGGCCCGCTGGGTGGGTGCAGTGGTGGTGTTTCCTGAGGTGGAGGTTCTGTGTATGGCTTGGGACTGTGGCAGGGGAACCGACTGTCCAGAGGTCCCTGATGGGCCAGGCTGGTCATCTTGATCCAGGGGTGCAGACCTGCTGTCATCACTGTGGGCCTCTTCTGTGGGGGGACTGGATATGGCTGGCACCACCTGTCCGGTGACGATGGGTAGGGGTCCTGTTTGGGGGTAAATGCATTGTTATTTTATCTGTGTGTGCCATCTTGTGCAATGGGTGTGTTTCCCTCTATAACTGTGCTTTCAATATTGCCTTGGCCCTTGTGTGAGTGATGATTGTGTGCCCTGGGTGAGTCACTTTATTGGACATGCTTTGGTGATTGGTGTCCATGCATTGTTGTTGCATGCAGGACTTGGTTGTGGGAGTGGTGGGTGTGATGGTGGGGTGTGCGCGAGATGGTGGAGTGATGGGAGTGAGGGTGAGGGTGGGAATATGTGATGGCATGCAGGTAGGGTGGGGGATGTAATAGTAAAAAGTTGACTTACCAGAGTCCAGTCCTGCAGCTACTCCTGCGAGGCTCTCAGGATGCATTATTGCCAAGACTTGCTCCTCCCATGTTGTTAGTTGTGGGGGAGGAGGTGGGGGTCCACCGCCAGTCCTCTGTACAGCTACCTGGTGTCTGGATACCACGGAACGTACCTTCTCCCGTAGATCGTTCCACCTCTTCCTGATGTCATCCCTTGTTCTTGGATGCTGTCCCACTGCGTTGACCCTGTCAACAATTCTCCGCCATAGCTCCATCTTCCTGCTGCACCTGTGATCCAAATAGCTGTGGCTCTACCCGGATGATTTCCTCCACCATGACCCTGAGCTCCTCCTCAGAAAACCTGGGGTGTCTTTGAGGTGCCATGATGTGGTGTGAATGATGTGTGAGGTGATGGTAGATGTGATGTGTGGGGTGATGTGTTGGGGTGTGTGGTGTGTTGTGCGTGGATGGTGTATAAGTGATGGTGTTGTGTGCCTCTAGATTCTGGTGTGGTCTTTGCTTTTCTCTCTCGCCGCTTCTTCATAAATTTTCGTTGTAAGGGGTTGTGGGTAATGTGGGTGGGTGTTTTATAGTGTTGTGGGTGTGTGGGTGTGATGTGTGTATGTGTGTCAGGTGTGTGTATTTTGAATTGTCCAATGTGGAGTAGTTTTGTAACTGTGTGTGTATTTTGAATGCGGCGGTGTGTACCGTCAATGGTTTACTGCAGTTGAATGACCGCTGTGTTGATTCGTGGGCCGTGATACTGTGGGCGTGTTCCTGTTGGCATAACAATGTGGGTTTTGCTATTGCCAGTTTATCACTGACCTTTGGTGTGGCGGACTTGTGTGGGTGTCTGTATAGTGGCGGAATTCTCAGTGTGGGTCATAATACCCGTTGCGGATTCCCACCGCGGACACAGTTTGTTGGCGGCCGTCGTCACGGCGGTCAGCAGGATTTACCGCCAGGGTTGTAATGAGGGTTAAAGTCATTTTTTGGATGTGTAACATACTTTGTGTCAATGGGATGCAAAGTAGGCGTTCCCGTGCAAAATATTACTCGCTGGCTTTAGCTCCATATTTATCCCCCTGTGCTAAAATCACGCACAGGGGGGAAGAGGGGTCAAAAATTACTTAACTCCTGGGTGAGGGCAGACATTAGGAGACCTGTGGGCCTATTTCCATGGTGGAACACCATGGAATAATCCCACAGGTGCCCTCCCCAGGCCTGTGGGACACCCCCACCCACACCAGAGGGACAGCAGAGGACGGGGATCCCAGTTAAGTATAGGTAAGTACAGGTAAGTATTTTATTTTATTTTTTAAAGTGCAATTGGGGGCCCTGAAATGGCCCCCCTACATGGCACTGGGTGCAATGGCCATGGCCAGGGTACCCTGGTCCTCTGTGCTGGCCATTAGGGTGGTGGGAATGACTCATCTCTTTCTAGGACAGGAGTTATGTGGTATGGATGGTTTTGTGTCACAAAATGACTTTAGGCAGGTTAGAGTCATTTATTTTAATCTAACCTGCCTAGAGTCATTTTTTGGTGCAAAACCCCCTTCTCCCATATTGCCAGCTCCACCCGATTAATGTCATTTTTTTTTGCACTAGCCTACCCTTTGCACCGGCTTGCACCATTCCATAAATATGGTGCCCGGCAGGTGCACAGAAATGGTGCAAGCCGGTGCTAAACTTTTTCATGCAAAACTGCGTTAGTGCAGTGTTGCACCAAAAAGTATAAATCAGGGCCTTGGTTTCTCTCTGCAACTTCTAACGCTGCACATTTTCACAGCAATGAGTCCACGCTTTTCAGATCATTTTTCTTCACCTCATTTTTTGTGACCAAGGACCCACAGAAAATTGGCTGGAGTACTTCTTTTAGTTCTATAGAATAGCAGTTTTCCCAACCGACAGCACCCACTTCTCTTTGTTTAAGCTCTTCCACTTGTCATAAAAGTTTAGGAGTCTCACCCCAACCTTTGCTGCTTGATAGTCAGGACTTTAAGCATTGAGTTGACAGAGTCTGTGGTCAGGTTTTACTGCCTCATATAGCCCCCCGACCACCAAACTCCAGGCTTGAGCATTAAAGGAACACAAATTTTGCACAGATTGTTTCAACTTCTTTTGGAAGAAATATTTCTTTGAAGAAAATAGCTTGAATGGTTGATCTATATTTTTCTCTTGTGCAGATTTCTTAACCAACTCATTGAGTTACTTCACAAACATTTTCTGAACTGAAAAGGTAAGGGCTTTAATCAACAGAGTCTGGGAAAAGTCGAGTTTCCAGAGTTTTATCCAAAGCAATCTCCTTGCTGCAACTGCAGCCCAGCGCAGTTGAAGCTGACCACAAAGAGTCATACTTAGGGGCAGATGCAAAAAAGGTGCACTATCCTTGTGCACTTAGTGCCCCCTACCACCACCATGTATGTGCCTTAATTAAAATATGGCACATCATGGAGAAGGGTAAGGGGCAAAAGCATAATTTCTTTTTACGTTATCGATGTACGCTGCAGGCATAGCACCAACATTTTGGCACTACTCCTGCAGAGTACATAGATGCCCATTATAAATAATGGAAGTCCCCTTTTAACGCCTGCTCTGATCAGGCATTAAAAGTGCCAAAATAAATGGTGTTAGGAAATCTCTTATGACATTTGTTTGGCCCCGCCTAACACGGAAACACCCCCCTTGCATACATTATGCCTGGTGCAGGCCTAATGTGGTGCAAGGGTTTAAAAAAGTGGCGCAATGCATGCATTGTGCCACTTTGTAAATATGGTGCAGGGAAAATGCCACTTTAGCGCCACCTTAACGTAAAATAAAATGACTCTATGGCGGCACTAAGGTGGCACTAGGGGCTCTTAAATCTACCCTTTAGGGGCAGATTTATGAAAAGTGGCGCTGCTCTTAGTGCAGCGCCACTTTTCATGCGCCTCTTAGCAACCCCGTACTGCCACCATGCATTCACCATGGTGCAGGGTAAGGGGCAATAGTGTAATTTGTTTGACGCTATTGATGTACTCTGCAGGAGTATCCCCAAAATTACATAGGGTTCCATTATAAATAATGGAAGCCCCCTTTCAACTCCTGCTCTGAGCATGTGTTAAAAGTGAAAAAAAATAGTGCAAGGAAACCTCTTGGATTTCATTGCGCCTTTTTTTCGTCCCCCTCACGGGGGAATGTCCAGAAACATACATAATGCCTGGCGCAGGCATAATATGGCCCAAGGGTTTAAAAAGTGGTGCAATGCATGCATTGTGCAACTTTGTTAATATGGCACGGGGAAAATGCCACTTTAGTGTCGCCTTAGCGTAAAAAATATTATGCTATGGCAGCGCTAAAGTGGCACTAGGGGCTCTTAAATATGCCCCTAAGGGTCTGAAAAAAACTTCAATAATAGTTTTATATTTTCCAGTGTTGCAGTAGGACCATCTCCTCCTCCATGATGATTAACAAGCATTTACAATGCAATTGGTCTTGCAGTTGCTTGAGTTAGAGCTATTGTCGTTGTAAATGGATAACTGGACTTTTCTTGCCAAATATTTCCAGTGGCCCTGCATATACCTAAAGGGCTAGCAGCACTGGAAAAGTCAATAGGTCTACATTGGATACCAGAAAAATGGTTTTGTCAGTGCTCATTTTGTGATGGTTTTTGCAAATTGTATTGCAGGGGAAACTGCTTGGCTCTTCAATCAAAACAAGCAATGAGATTATTAAGGATGAGAAACACTGAGGGTCCTAAAGCATCTTTTGAATGCGGTGAGTTCCTGCTGCACTGAGCTGCACAGAAGTCCTATTAGATCGATTCTGTTGTAGTAGCATCATAAGATAGTTGCAACAGGGAATGAGTGCGACACGTTCGAACGAGGATAGAGATGCCACAAACTCCGGACACACAGAGGAGCAAAATGAACTGTGACTGAATACAAAAGAAAAGTGATCACCAACAAATAAGCAGATGGCGCCAATTACAAAGTGTACACCAAAGTCGTCCTCAAATAGATGCGCTCAAGTCATCATGCAAAGATATCCATACTTGCCTCATATTTCACACCAAGGAAAGAAGAAGGTTGCAACTGAGCATCGGAAAATATCCCTCAAAAATATGGTGCGCTTTTGTTAACATAAACACAATGTGATTATCACACAGGAAACATCTATATCACACAAAAAGCATTCTCTACAAACCCACGCACCAAAAAATAAACCAACAACCCGTGATTCAGAATGGATGGTGTGGAAGATAAAGGGGTGAAGAAAGCGTTTAATATGACCAACATATATGCAAAACTAGAGACGTGTTGCAAATGATTATTGGAGACGGGGAGCAGCGCATCCCGGGTCCTAAATGGCAACGTATGACCTACCACAGTGTGTCACAGGCTGACACAGACTACTGGAAATGTCAATCTCATCGACATTCAGCTGCACTTGATGTCAACACTCATGTAAGAGTATCGGCATGGAGGGCCATTCTCAGACAAGGAAGGACCTGAAAATAGCAGCACCCTGTTGACCATATGGAGCAGGGTGACTTCAGCAGGTCACCAAGATAGGGTGTACATAATGTTTATTTTCTGAACACTTCAGAAAACATGTGAAAATGCCGCCCTATGACAGACAAAAACTCACTGCGGATCCTCCTGCTCTAATTAACACTGCTCTATGTTAAGTTGTTCCGTCATGACCTCACGATGCTTCCAACAGGTAATTGTTTTTTTTCACTGTAAACAACACAAAATTAACTGTCAATTACATCACCTTGCAGCAGCCGAAACAATCACACTACACTAATAAAGAGTGGCAAATGTATGCTTGTACTAACACACACACCAATTCCTGTTTGTATAGCACTGTGCAGCACAGAGCTAATATGTCAACCTGAGGCAAAACAATGCGCATTCAGTACATGCCATTACCATATTGCCACTGGAAATGTTTAAGCAACTCGTCAAAGATGAGGGTGCTCCTGTGACTGGAGTTACAGTAGTGTTCCTGTGAACACGCTGGCCACCTACGATTCTGAATAAGAGTGACCAAAATATAGAGAGAAGCTGGGGAGAAAATGTCAATAAAAAGAGAAAAAAAAAGCATTTAGGCTCTTCTTCCGCCATGTAGCATAAACGGGAAAGACAAAAGAAAGAAGTGGTGTTTGAGAAACTCGTCAAAGATGAGGGCGCTCCTGTTACTGAAGTTACGGTAGTGTTCCTGCGAACACAACGGCTGCCTCCGATTCTGGATAAGAATGACCTGAAGAATAAGTTACTTACCTTCGGTAACGCCTTTTCTGGTGGATACACTAGCTACCTGTGGATTCCTCACCTAATGAATTTTCCCCCATGCGCCAGCTTCTGACGGAAATTTTCTTTTAGCTCTGCACGTCGACGAGGACGTCACAATTGTCCGACTCCCACGCGACGCCGTCTGACGTCATCCAGGCAATAAGAGGTCCTCGCCGGCGTGCTGACTACAGTTGTCACAATTTTTTACGTGCCTTTGAGGCGAACATGTGACTACCAACAATACATATTGGAAATGAACTCCATAATACTATACACATAACTACAAAACTATATTTATATATATATATATATATATATATATATATATATATATATATATATATATATACATATATATACATACATATATCACATATATAAACAATGGCAACAGTATATACATATCAATAATATACAGACACACACCCAAGGAAATCTTGATAAGACCATCCAGGCAACGGGGAGGCGGTGGGACCGTGAGGAATCCACAGGTAGCTAGTGTATCCACCAGAAAAGGCATTACCGAAGGTAAGTAACTTGTTCTTCTGATGGATACAACTACCTGTGGATTCCTCACCTAATGAATAGAGTCCCAAAGCAGTACCGCACTCGGAGGTGGGTGTCTGAATGGTCAAACCAAGAAATCCTGCAGCACGGACCGTGAAAAACGGCCATCCCTCCTGACTTCAGAATCCAAACAATAATGCTTAGCAAAAGTTCGGAGGGATGCCCAAGTTGCGGCCTTACAGATGTCAACCACAGGAACACCTCTAGCCAAGGCTGAAGAAGCCGACTTAGCCCTGGTGGAATGGGCTCTTATCCCAACAGGAGGTTTCTTCTTCACCAGAGAATAACACAATTTGATGCAAAGAATGACCCACCTGGATATTGTTCTCTTGTGGACCGCCTTGCCTTTCCTCTTCCCCACATAACCGACGAAGAGCTGATCTTCCAGTCTGAACTCTCTCGTCCTGTCAACGAAGAAGCTCAATGCTCTTCTCGGATCTAGTCAGTGTAGTCTCTCCTCCTTTAACGGATGAGGCGGAGGATAGAAGGAGGAAAGTGTAATGGACTGTCCTACAATGAAAGGGTGTAACAACCTTCGGTATGAAAGCCGCCTTGGTCCTCAACACCACCTTGCCCTCATAAAAGGAAGTGTACGGGGGCTTCACGCTAAGTGCCTGGAGCTCACTCACCCTCCTAGCTGATGTGATGGCAACTAGAAAAACAGTTTTTAAAACTAATAACCTTAAGGGACATGAATGCATTGGTTCAAAGGGTGAATCCATCAGAAATGCTAGCACTAAGTTCAAGTCCCACTGAGAAATAATAAATAGAGTGGGAGGGAACCTGTTAGTTAGACCCTTAATGAACCTCAAAACTAATGGGGAATTAAACAAAGAGGGTTGGTCAGGTAGACACAGAAAGGCTGACAGTGCCGACAAGTACCCCTTAACAGTCGCAACTGCACAACCCCTCTTCGCCAAGGATAGCGCAAATGACAAAATGTCCGATAAGTGGGCACGTAAAGGATCAATTTGCCTCTCTCCACACCGAGGGGCATATTTATACTCTCTTTGCGCCGAATGTGCGTCAAAATTTTTGAAGCACAATCGGCGCAAACCCTGCCCCATATTTATACTTTGACGTCTGACCCCGCGGGCGTCAACGTTCCACCATGTCCGTCATTTTTTGGAAGGGGGAACCAGCCTTGCGTTAATTATATGCAAGGTAGGCGTTCACTTCCAAAAAATGACTTTAAGGCCTGTGCGCCTTATTTATACTGTGACGTCATTTTGACGCACAGGAGGGGGCAGGCCTTAAAAAACGGCGCCCAGCCTGATGGGCACCGTTTTTTAACGCCTGGGTCAGGGCAGGCGTTAAGGGACCTGTGGGCTCGGAAGGAGCCCAGAGGTGCCCTCCCATGCCCCCAGGGACACCCCCTGCCACCCTCTCCCACCCCAGGAGGACACCCAAGGATGCCGGGACCCATCCCAGGGAAGTAGAGGTAAGTTGGGGTAAGTATTTTTTTCGTATTTTTTTTGTGGCATAGGGGGGCCTGATTTGGGCCCCCCTACATGCCACTATGCCCAATGACCATGCCCAGGGGACATAAGTCCCCTGGGCATGGCCATTGGGCAAGGGGGCATGACTCCTGTCTTTGCTAAGACAGGAGTCATTTCAATGGGGGTTGGGCGTCAAAAAAAATGGCGCAAATCGGGTTGAGGCCTGAATTTTGCCTCAGACCTGACTTGCCCCATTTTTTGACGCCCAAACTCCATTTTCCCCTACGCCGGCACTGCCTGGTGTGAGTCTTTTTTTTTTACGCACACCAGTCCGCAGCGCCGGCTAACGTCATTCAATAAATAAGGCGCCCGCATGGCGCTTTGGAATGGCGTTAGCCGGCGGTCAAATTTTTGACGCACAACTGCGTTGGCGCAGTTGTGCGTCAAAAAGTATAAATATGGGCCCAAGTCTCAAATTTAGCCCACCTGCCAGCATAGATAGATTTGGTGGAGTGTCGCCTGACCAATAAAATAACGTCCACCACTACTGGCGGGAGGGAAAGGGAACTCAGATTGTCCCGTTCAATCTCCAGGCATGAAGTTGCAGGCTCTGGTGGTGGAGGTGTAGAACCTGCCCCTGCAACTGCCCTGTAAAGGAGACGGAGCAGAGGGCACAGAGAGAGTTGGAGAAGATCTGAGTACCATACCCTTCTTGGCCAATCAGGAGCTATCAAGATAACTTGGACCCGGTCTTGGCGAATCTTCCTCAGTACCCGAGGGATCAAGGGTAGGGGGGGAAATGCGTAAAGCAACTGGCGGGACCAGGACCTCTGAAACGCATCTCCCAGCGCTCCTTGCATCGGATACTGGAGGCTGCAAAACGACGGGCAGTGGCAAACAGGTCTATCTGTGGATACCCCCACACCTGGAAGATATAAAGGACCAGGTCTCGTTGAAGATGCCATTCGTGATTGGTCGAGATGAGCCGACTGAGACCGTCCGCACGTACGTTCAAAACCCCGCCCAAATGGTTTGCCACTAAGCAAATCCGATGGTCCTGTGCCCAGGACCAGAGTCGCAGAGCTTCTCTGCAGAGACGGTACGACCCCACTCCTCCCTGTTTGTTTATTTACCACATCGCGGTAGTGTTGTCTATCAGGACCTGGACAGACCGACCGCGAAGGGAAGGGAGGAAGGCCTTGAGAGCTAGACGTATCACCTACAATTCCAACAGATTGATGTGAAACATCTGTTCTACTGGAGACCAATTACCTTTGATCTCCAGGTCCCCCAGATGAGCTCCCCACCCTAGAGCATCCGTTATCACTGTGTCCACTGGAGGAGGTAGCGAAAACGGCCGTCCTTGGGAAAGGTTGCCGTCCCCAGCCCACCATCGTAGATCCGCTGCAGTGTCTCTGGAGATCTTTATCGACTTCTCGAGATCCCCTCTGTGTTAAAACCACTGCCTGCGGAGGCACCACTGAAGAGCCCTCATGTGCCAGTGTGCATGATTGACCAACAGAATACAAGAAGCGAACAGACCGAGCAGACGAAGGACCTTGAGGACTGGAATGACCGCTCCATTCTGAAACATTAGAATTAACGCCTGAATGTCCTGAATCCGCTGAGGCGGAGGAAAGGCCTGACTCAATGTTGTGTCCAGTACTGCCCCTATGAACAGGAGGCATTGAGATGGCTCTAGGTGAGATTTGGGCACGTTCACAGAAAAGCCCAGATTGAACAACAACTGGGTTGTCATCTGCAGATGGTGCAGCACGAACTCCGGAGACTTGGCTTTGATCAACCAATCGTCCAGGTAAGGGAATATCACTATCCCCCTCCTCCTGAGTTCTGCTGCAACCACCGCCATCACCTTTGTGAAGACTCGAGGTGCTGAAGTAAGACCAAACGGAAGGACCGCAAACTGATAGTGTTGCGATCCCACCACAAACCGGAGATACTTCCTGTGCGACTTGAGTATAGAGATATGAAATTAAGCATCCTGCAAGTCGACAGACACCATCCAATCTCCTTCGTTCAACGCCAAAAGTACCTGCGCCAGGGTCAGCATTTTGTATATCTCCTGTTTGAGGAACCAATTCAAAATCCTCAGATCCAGGATTGGTCTCAAACGACCATCCTTCTTGGGGATCTGGAAATACCTCGAATAACAACCCTGACTCCTTTCCTGCTCTGGAACCAACTCCACTACACCTTTTGATAATAGGGTCTGAACTTCCTACTGCAACAACAGGAGATGGTCTTCTGTGCAAAAGGAGGGACGGGAAGGGATGGGAGGAGGAAACTCCTGAAAGGGAAGGGCATAGCCTTTCCCCACAACATCGATGACCCAGGAGTCCGATGTTATTGACTCCCACATATGGAGAAAACGCAACAACCTCCCCCTACAGAAGATGCATGTGAAGGGATTGATGGAGGACTAAGGCTGCTTTCCCTGCTGCACCCCTCCGGAGGAAGAGGAAGAGGCAGTGTGCTTCTGGGTGGCCCCTCTCGTACAAACTCTACCGCACCCCCTATATGATCTATAGGGGTGAGCAGTATTAGGTTGCTGGCCTGCTGACTGGAATCTCCCCCGAAAGGAAGAGCCACGCCCAAACCCCCTGAACCTCCTAAATGATCTTAAAGGAGTAGAGGTGGAAGCTTGTAAGCCTAAGGATCTTGCGGTAGCCCTACTCTCCTTGAACCATTCCAAGGCAGAGTCAGCTTTTGTTCCGAAGAGTTTGTCTCCATCAAAAGGTAAGTCTAGGAGGATAGATTGTACATCGGAAGAGAATCCCGACGACCTTAACCAGGCCCGTCTTCTGGTCGCTATGGATGTGCCCATTGCCCTGGCCACCGAATCAGATGTGTCTAGCCCTGACTGGATGACCTGAGTCGCCGCCACCTGTGCATCAGCCAAAAGGCTCAGAACATCCTGTGCCAACCCGGTCTGTGCAGTCTTGGCCTCCTCCATTAGGGCATAGATGTACCTGCCCAAGACACAGGTTGCATTTGTCGGCTTTTAGGGCCATACTACATGAAGAGAAAGTTTTCTTCGCGGACTGTTTCATTTTCTTGGATTCTCTGTCTGACAGGACCCCAGGAAAGGACCCGGGAGCTGTACGCGAAGAACATGAGGCTTGCACCACCAAACTCTCTAGAGTCGGTGTTTTGAAAGAAATCCTGGATCCCCAGGAGTCACTCAGTATCTTCTTGCCACAGATCTATTCACTGCTACAGAAGAAACAGGCTTTTTCCACACTTCCAAGATTGGATCCATGAGCGCCTCATTAAAGGGGAGAAGAGGTTCCACCACAGCTGAAGCAGGGTGCAATACCTCATTGAGGATGTTAGTCTTGACTTCAGCAGCAGGAAGTGGAAGGTCAAGAAAATCCGCCGCCTTCCTCACCACTTATTGAAACGATGCAGCCTCTTCAGTGTTCTCCCCAGGCAAAGCCATGTCCCATTCCGGGGAAGTGTCCAGACCGCTGGCGGAGTCCAAGCCCTATAGGTCCCCCAGGGGCTCTCTGATCTCACCCTCTTCCAGGAGCTGTCTCCTTTAATCCTGCTCTTCAAGTGGTCAAAGAGTTTTTCTCCTTGAGCGCAGTCTTGCCTCAATTCTCAGCGTCGACAAGGCGTTTATCGATGCCGAAGACCTTGGTTATCATTGGATCCATCCGACGCCGGATCCATCGGCGCTGTGGGTTGATGGACCACCCTCTCCGGCGTTGATTGAAGCTGAGGCGAAGACATCGGCGCCGGGGCAGCAGAAGTCGTTGGCGTCACAGGCCTTGTAGGCGACGCCAACGGTACTGGCGCCGAACCAGCACCTCCCACAGGCCAGAAAGGCATGAAGGACGTCGGTCTGCACGGATCTGGAACACCCAAGTCAAATGCCATAGAACCCGAAGTTCTAGCGGATCCACCGCCCGAAGCCATGTTAGCGAAGATATTAAACATTGCATTTAAAAATGTGTCTGGATCCGTACCTGGCGCCGGGAACGCCGGGTACTCCTGCGACACCGGTGCTTGAGGTGGAACTGGCGTCGGCTCAGGCACCTCCGATTGCGCTGGTGAGACGGCTGGACTCTGATGAGGTTTGTGACAAAATGACACAGGTTCGACCTCATAAACAGATGGCGACGGAGAAGCAGGAGGTGTCGACGGTTGAGGTGTCAAAGTCAGGCTAACTTCCCAACTCGTACGGCGCCGAGCCGACAGTGACCTTGAGTGGGGCCGGTCCTTACTCGACCGACGTCGTGAACCATGCCGGAACCGTGAGTCATGACGACGCCTCTTATGAGACTTTAAAGACTTAGATGAAGATCTTCGATAATGATGTTTCTCCTTCTTCTTCTTTGACTTTGCCAAGAATAACTTAACTTCCCGCTCTTTGAGTGCTTTGGGGTTCATCCGTTGACATGAACCGCATTCCTCGACATCATGATCGGAACTGAGACACCACAAGCAATCATTATGTGGATCCGTAACCAACATACGGCCACCACACTCCCTACAGGGTTTAAACCAAGATTTTCGTGACCGAGACATTATTAACTAAGTATCACTACACAGAGATACAGTTGCTCCCTGGAGCCTCGAAGAAATAACCGTTACTTGAAGGCACGGAAAAAAGGGAACTGACGTCAGCACACCGGCGAGGACCTATTATTGCCTGGATGACGTCAGACGGCGTCGCATGGGAGGCGGGCAATTTCGACGTCCTCGTCGACGTGCAGAGCTAGAAGAAAATTTCCGTTGGATGCTGGCGCATGGGGGAAAATTCATTAGGTGAGGAATCCACAGGTAGTTGTATGCATCAGAATGTGGAGATACTCTGGGGGAGAAACTGTTAATAAAAAATTACTAACTGGAATTTTTTTGCCACAGAAACTGAAAATAAAAAGTAAAGCAGTTGACATAAGCGAGCCGTTAAAGAAAAAAACCACAGCGCGATCGCAATATGTAAAATGCAGCGCAATCACGCTGCGCGGGAAATAAACAGATAAAGTAGTCCGGACCCCAGGCTGAAAACATCGAGCCTTGTATGTTTTTAATAGTTTACCGGTGCTGTGTAGGTGGGCTAAACACCGGAAAAGGCATGACGTATGCATGCCTTTCACAAATGAAAACAAGCGGATTTTAAAAGACAAGCCCACGAACCAATGTAAGTGACTGACATGACATGGGAATGGTTTGAAGCCCAAAGAGAGATTACAGAATGGAGGAGCGCTTTGCGCTCGCCCATAAAAAAGTTCCTGGAAATCCTTCAACAGCCTTTGTACTGCACCATATAAACCTGTTTTAATTGCCAAATTTGCTGCAATGGACACTGTAATTCAGGTACTCACCACCTTTTTATCACCTGGTTCTGGCAGCAGTGCTTCTTCAAAACCTAAAGAGGATGATGAAGCCTTGCTGAAAAGGATGCGGTTTACTTTCGTAATGTGAGGAAATTCTGTGTAATCTTTTACCAATTAACATCTTTTATTCAGGAAGCAAGAACTGTCGACTTGTCAACGTTCTTACATTCTTTAACTGACACGTTCAAAGAACTTTGTGAAAAGGAAGTTGGTCTATCGAATGCTCCTCATATTGAGCAAACCTTCTTCTGCCCAAACTGAACGACCAAAGCTCAGGACCTCTCTAATGTCCAACAGAATCTGCTGAAAATTAACTCCTTACACATAGTTTCCGTTTGGGCCAGATTTAATTATCATCCTCATTAGATTCCAAGCACTGTTTCTTTGCTCCAGGTTCATTAGGTACAGATGAACTGCCTCCTGTGTCATGGATTTTAGATCAGCTATAGAAAAAGTCACCAACGGACTCTCCTCTTCCTCCCCCTCCTGTCCATGGTATCTCTGCTTTTTGATAGACTTCCTGTGCTCCAAAATTGCAATCACGCTCACGAAGTCCAATTGCCATAAACTAGTTAAAGCACAAACACCTATCGTGGAACAAGGTGGGTCTTGTATAGTGAGAAAATCATGTACCACATTTGTTTTCACTTGAATTTGGGACCCCCTGCAGTGATTTGCCTTCCCATAGTCCACCGCACTCCACCGAGGCAAAACTGGTAAGGGTTCACTTGCACCACTATGAAATGGAGAGAATGGCAAAAATAAAGCAGAAACCTGGCATGAAAAAAACCTGTCCTAGCCTAGCACATAGCTGCGGGGAACCAGTACGCATGCCTGCAATCTTTGGCACATATTTATACCTTTTTAGCGCCGCATTTGCGCCGCTTTTTGACGCAAAAATGGCGCAAATTTCCAAAATACAATTGTATTTTGCAAGTTTGTGCCGTTTTTGCGGCACAAAGGGCCATATGTACGAACACATTTTCCCATTGACACAGAATGGGAAAAACCCTTTGCTACATCTGGCCCAAAATGAGGCAAAGGCGGCGCTAAAAAAGTATAAATATGGGCCTTTGTCCTTTAGTCAGTGAAGGGAAATTAAATGCACAATAAATTACCTATGAAATGTTAGGAGACAGCCTTCTGTTTGAAACTCTTCACTTCAATAAACTAATCTGCCCTAAAGGCGGTCAGAAGAAGGGAGCTCTCATCAGGGCGTCCTCATAAATGTTCTTAATTATAATGTTTAAACAAACACAGAGAGCCCGCTCTCGCACAATATCTTTAAAAACATTTACATTGAAAACATTCACTTACCCCCAGCATGTCTGAGACATAAAGAAAAAAGTATTGTTAGGAAAGCCGGAGATGTGTTATGAGAGGGTGTGTTTTAGAAACACATAGGGCCTTATTTATACTTTTTGGTGCAAAAATGCACTAAGACAGTTTTGCCCCAAAAAGTTTTGCACCGGCTTGCACCATTTTTTAGCACCAGCTGGTCACCATATTTATGGAATGGTGCAAGCCGGTGCAAAGGGTAGGCTAGCTTAAAAAAAAATGATGTTAGGCAGTTTTGAGTCAAAATAAATGATTCTGACCAGATTAGCATAATTTTTTGACGCTAAGGGGCATATTTATACTCTGTTTGCACTGAATTAGCGTAATTTTTTTTACTCTAATTCAGTGCAAAACTAACTCCATATTTATACTTTGGTGCTAGACCCGTCTAGCGCCAAATTTATGGAGTTAAAGTCATTTTTTGGAAGTGGAAACCTACCTTGCGTTAATGAGATGCAAGGTAGGCGTTCCCGTGCAAAAAAATGACTCTATGGCCTTAACACCATATTTATACTCCCATGTAAAAATGGTGCAAGGGAGGGAGGAGGGGTCAAAAAATGAGGCAAAGCTTGCTTTGCCCCATTTTTTAAGACCTGGGTCAGGGCAGGCGTTAGGGGACCTGTGGCCCTATTTCCATGGTGGAACACCATGGAATAAGCCCAGAGGTGCCCTCCCTAGGCCCTAGGGGCATCCCCACCCACACTAGAGGGACTGAGAGGATTATGGACCCCATCCCAGGTAAGTACAGGTAAGTGCATTTTATTTTTGAAAGTGCTGTCAGTTCGGTTTTGTCCCCCTCTCCCAGTCTTGAGTCCCAGACACTTAAAACACACTCCTATTTATGACGCTTTTGTTTTACACTCTCCATGACTACAGCTCCTTGCTCTCCTTGGGAACATGGCTGTTTGCTCTGATCTTCGTTTATAGACACTGTTCAGCTATTTTCACATTGTACATTGTATAAGTTCCTTACCACTGTTTCTTATTTGATGACGTACCACTGATTAATTGTAATGTTGAGATGGAGAACATTTAAAACGTAATACAGAATATTTGAACATCAAGGCTGGCAGGGTGCTCTGGTTCGTTAAGAGACTTGGAAAGCCTGTAATCAGTTCCATTACAGGCAGACCCTTGGGTGCTGGGGTTTGTAGACACTTTTAGAGTTTTGCATGTCTTTTTGTCCAGCCCCTGGAACCACACCTGTCTGTTAAACACCTGGCAGTTGCCATTACATACAATGTGATCTGACTTGCTTTTTACCTAGGAAGTAAGAAAGGGAAAACATGCAATTTCAAGACTCAGTCTTGCAACATCATGCTGCTCACCAGTAATTTCCTCAGAATGCTAAAAATGAGTTTTCGATTGACATACACTGCTGAAACAGTTGTATGAAGTGGAGGAAGCCTGGACTGGACATTTCATGGAAATGAGCAGCTTTTGCATGACTCTGCACGCTTTACTCCTGCTAATCAGCGGTAAAGAGCTGGACCACTTCCTTTTAAACATAGTAAAATTGGCATATACCTAATTGGCTCATTTAATTTACTTATAAGCCCCTAGTATATGGTACTACATGTACCCAAGGTTTGTAAATTAAATGCTATCAGCAGGCTGCAGCACTTATTGTGTCACTCACTAAAGTAGCACTGTAAAGCATGTCTTCAGGCCGACCACTTAAGCCTGAGTGAGCAGTTTTAAACCACCATTTTGATCTGGCAAGACAAGCCTTATGCCAGACCAATATCTTCCTTTTTATTACCTATATGTCACCCCAAAGGTAGGCCATAAACGCCTATAGGACATGGTGCGTGGTATTTGAAAAGTTGGATGCGTATGTTTTATGTTTTACATGTCCTGACAGTGAAAACTCCATAGAGTAATTTTTCACTGTGGGAAGACTGGCTCTCCCATAGGAAAACACTGGGATACATAACAACTTTAATATTTTATTGCAGGTTGGGAGCAGTTACCACTGTCGAGACCCACTTTGGATCCAGCTTGCAACTTGCCCCACCAACGACTTGTTGAATGCCACTTTTTCTCCATAAAAATGTCTAAGTCTGTTGGACCTGGCCCTTTTTGGAGGGTCATCCCCAAACTTTTTGCCTCCTTCCTCTTATTTTTTCTGACCTGTTTTTGTTGGCTTTAGGACTCTGTGTACTTTACCACTGCTAACCAGTGTTAAAGTACATATGCTGTCTGTGTAAATTGTATTGGTGATTGGTTTAATTCTGATTGGCATAGTTGATTAACTAGTAAGTCCCTAGTAAAATGCACTAGAGGTGCCCACGGCCTGTAAATCAAATTCTCCTGGTGGGCTTGTAGCACTGATTGTGCCACCCGCATGAGTAGCTCTGTAAACATCGCTCACACCTGACATTGTAGTGTGTTTGTGCAGTTTTAAACTGTCAATTCGACTTGGCAAGTGTAGCCACTTGCCAAGCCCCAATCCTTACTTATTATACATGCGAGGCACCCCTAAGGTTGGCCCTAGGTAGCCCCAGGGGCAGGGTGCAGTGTGTGTAAAAGAGGGGACATGTACTGATGTTGTTTACATGTCCTAACAGTGAAATACTGACAAATTTGTTTTTCACTGTTGCAAGGCCTATCTCTCTCATAGGTTAACATGGGTGCTGCCTTTAAGTATTCTTAAAGTGTAGTTTCTCTTTGAGAGCGGATAGGAAAATGGAGTTTGGGGTCCCTGAACTCACAATTTAAAAATACATCTGTTAGTGAAGTTGGTTTTTATATTGTTAGCTGGAAAATGCCACTTTTAGAAAGTAGGCATTTTCTTGCTTAAACCCTTCGTGACTCTGCCTTTTTGTGGATTCCCTGTCTCGGTCAGACTGACAGTTGGGCTGTTTGTGAATCTCCTCTAACCAGTTACACAAAGGGAGCTGGGGTGTAGCCTGCATATCCTGATGAGCCATCTGGTCTAGATTGGAGGGAGAAGTGGTCTAAGATTTGGACCCAAACCCCCTGAAAATTAGATCACTTCTGGATTCAAGAGGAACCTCTGCCAAGGAGTAGAGCTGAAGAGCTGAGGAGAAGTGCTGCCCCTGCCTGTGACTGTGCTTTGTTGGGCTATCCTGTACTTGCTGCGTCTGCCTGTGAAAGGGGACAAAGACTAGACTTTGTTGTGCATTCCTGCTTGAGAAGAATCTCCAAGGGCTTGAAATGAGCTTGCCTCCTGTTGTTGAAGCCTCAGGCCATCAAAGACTTTCCCTGTCAGCACCTGCACTCTCTGGTGAGACTCCTGCCCTGCCAAGTGGTGCCCCATCAACTCCCTGGGCCCTTGAAAGGTGAAGCTGGTGGAAAAGAAGAGAAATCCAAGCACAGACCGCTCTGCAGGGAAATTCTCAACGCACTATTCGCAACCCGGCTGATAAACGACACAGGGCTGGACTTGCGGCTGAAATCGATGCTTCATCTGCATTGTGGCTGGAAGATTGATGCATTGCAGCTGGAGAAACGACATGCAGCACCCGCTTGGAGCTGCTGATAACAACGCGAACCCCAAGCTGTGCGGTTTTCTGGCACGATGCGACCGGGTTTCGAGCGCAACATCGCTGGGTGTGAAAAATTGACTTAAAGCCTGCCCATACCCGAGGTGTCCATCCGGAAATCGCTCTCCTACGACGGAGAAAAATGATGCATCGCCGACCCGACCAGAGAAGAAATGATGCACAGCTTCTCTTCCGAGTAAGGAATCAGCACATTGCTGACTTTTCCGACACATCATCGCCCATGCGGCTTTATCATTTTGGTCTTGTTTGATTTAGATAAATATTCCCTATTTCTCTAATCTTGTGTGGTATCCAAGGGACTGAGCGGGAGTTAACCAGGTGTATTTTTCCTTTACCCTGACTAGAGTGAGGGTCCCTGCTTGGACAGAGTGCAAACTGACTGCCAACCAGAGACCCCATTTCTAACAGTGGAAAATTACCTGCAGTTGTTTTGTGAAAGGTTTGTTTGTGTGCAGCAAGGTTACCAGGTGATAACTAGTGAGCACTTACATTTAATTATAAAATGTCATAAAAAGGTCTCCTTGTGGTTGCATGAAGGGTGACACCAAGGGCATCAATTAGCACTGCATAATTTTTATTAAACACTAAACAATTCCGAGTTACAACACACATTGAAACTTGCCACAGTTTCCTAAAACGGTTACACTCATGTCTATACAACGAGCTTGCAGGGCAACATCCTCAGACATGCCAACATTTCAGAAAAGCAAATCGGGAGATTTTGAAATAAAAATCGGGGAGATGTAATTTCCCCATTAACTTCTGTTAAAGCAAAGTAAATTTCAGGAGGAAGACAGCAAAAATAAACCCATTTTTGCTTTAAAAATGGTGAGTTTCCCGTCTGAATTGTGTCTGTTGGAATGTATGTATGTAATATGTTTGCAACCACGGCCAAGCAAACAATAATTATTTTGAGGTATTGCGGAGGGGAGGTCATAGTCAGCATGCACTGTACAGTGGGTAGATTTTTACTGTTCTTGTTCTGCAAATGAACATGTTCTCAGTGAACCCAGCGGTGGTTTAAGCATTTATCACGGTGTTGTTTAACAGGAAGTCGTGCTTTTGTTTGCTACCATTTACAAATAGCTGCCAAGTTACACTTTTCAAAAACAGGAGCAGCTTGTGGTGCTTGATGGGGGAGGAGCGGCACGCGGGGGAGTTAAAGGGGCGTGAGTAATAAAAATAAACATGAAAAAAAATAAAACACTTGTTCCTCGCCACGCCCACACTGCTCCTCTCCCGTCCTGCTGCTGCAGGCACAGGCTCCCAGCCTGCCCTGCAGCCAATCCTGACGCTACTACGTCAGGATTGGCTTGGAGCACCCAGACAAGGTTCTCCCAGGCAGACTGGGAGCCTGTGCAGGCATTCTCCAGACCCGCAACTGTGTTGCCGTGCTAGAGACAGCCTTCTGAGCATGTATGTTTGGCCAGCCCGAGACAGCCGGCCAAACATACATTCGCTGTGAGGGGGAGTGCTGAGCACTCCTCCTCGCTGCTCGTCACCCTCTGGTCCCACCCTTTCAAAAGAAAAGGATAATAAACAAAGTTTATTATCTTTTTCTCTCAGAGCTTTTGTGCTGCCGCTGCTGGTAGAGGAGGAGCAGCACCTGTTCAAACATGCCATAAGGTAATGTAAAATGCAGGCAATGCATGAAAAAATGCAAACGTTCGTATCACCAAGGATTCACTCTGACCTGTTAAACATGCCATCATTACCGAGAATTTGTAGTTAGCCACCCACTTTTTAAAAAATAAATGGGCCCAAACAGTGCATTTTATGTTAAATACATTAGCTGAAAACAAGCAGCTCTGGGGGTGAATTAATGAAGTATTCAATAGTTAGTCTTGGGACATCATTGCTTTTCCTTTTCTTGGTTTCAGATTTCCATTTATTCAAGGTGTAAATTTCAAATAAAGATCTCATTTTTCCATCATCTCATACCCTACCTTGTAAGGTGTAGCAATTATGTTTTTCATCAGAAAAGGCTTCACTGTTATGAACCACACACAAAGGCAAATCCTATTGGTAATTACCAAGAGTATCAAAGGTCATGGTTCTTCTAATTTCACCCCACCCCCCTGTGAAGAAAAGCAGCACTCTCACCACATAAAATGTGGCCCATAATTTGCTGCAAATGATGTAGGTGTTATTCAGTTTTGTGCCTGAGTTATCAGCTGGTTTCAGAGTTAGGGCACTTTCTGTCATTTCAGTATCTGGTGTTGAATGCCGTAAGGTGCTCTTGGAATATCCTATAGGAGGCAGGTGGGTGTTCTGTTGGCTTTCATTTACTTTTCTGTCTGTTCACTTCCAGACCGAGTACACATGGGTATCAAAGAACAGTCAGAGGGAGACAGGAGAACATGGGCAGCACTGTGGCTACGGCAAATGCCTTCTTCCTTGTCAGCGAGAGGAGAAGTTAAGCCACGCAGACAAGTTTCTCTCACTGAGCTGCTTTCAGTGTGGTGATGGCTCTTCTTCACTGTATGGGAGCAGGGAGAACAGCTTTAGCCTCTACGGGGTGGGATACAAAGAGGGTGAAGAAGGTCAGTGGCAGAAGCGCAAATTAGTTTTACATTTTTGGCAGATTTTGGTTGGGTTAATTGGCAGGAGGCCAGGTGTTTATTTTTTAGTTCATGGAGGGAGTAGGTGTTTCTAGGGGCGGGGTGGGTGAGTGGCAGGAGTGATAGGTTATATATGACTCCCCATTATGTCTCCAGATGATTTGGGGGATGGCGTATACACGATAAAATTCACAGTTACTCATCTGTAATTCTGTATGGTATGCATGACTCTCATGGAGAGCCTCATTTGTTTATTTAAGTTTTAAATCTGCAAACTCACTGTTATGACCTAATATCAGTTCATGATAAAACCCATTATCACCCTCTTTAATACTTGAAAAAGGACTTCCTGGCCAGGTTGACAGACTTCTCAGATTCTTGCAATGCATCTCTGTGCTTCTGCTTTGAGTCAAAGCAGAATGCACAGCTGCAGGAGAAGGAAGGGAGACAGGGGTGGCATTAGGGACTGCGTAAGAATGGTTGGTAAGGTATTTGTTTTGACCGAACATGTCAGAACAGACCGTCCCTAGTGTTCACAGAAAAACAAAAATGGTAGGTAGTACCAAAGGTTTGGACAATTGCTGTTTAAGAACAGAAGCCGTCATCCACCCAGTGGATGGCATGCTTCACCAGCAGGTACCTCCTGGCACCGATCCGACCGTTGGATTAAGGGGGATGCTTCTCCCAGTTGTTTTGTAGAGGGACATGGTGGAGAGTGAAAAGATATAAAATATTTTCACATTTTGAGAAACTGATAGTATTCCAATACAATGTTTATATATTGCTCATGTATTATTGTCTGTGGGAATATATGGGGTCATTATGACCCCGGCGGTGAGTGTTAATGCAGCAGTAGTTAGCAACACCACAAAAACCATGGCAGTAGACCCTACCCATGACAGGGAATTCCTTCCCTGTCACTGGTAGGTGACTCCCACACCCCTCCAACACACACCAGATACCCCCCACCCCCCTTCATCCAAAGCTCCCCCACCCCCATAAACACACTTAACCCCCACCCCCACCCCAGACATTCAAATACACCCCCACCCCTGATCCAAACACATACCCCCACCCCCTCTGATCCTCTCCCTCACCCCCCACTCCCCATACACGCACACACCTGCAGAAACGCACCATGCATACACCCAATCGCTCACACTGGCATACACGCATTCATACATGCATACTTTCAGACATGCTCACACACATTCTTACACACAATCACACTGACATGCAGATACACACTCACTTCACCATTCGTACACGTATTCACTCACAAGAATACAACCACACAAACAACAAACACAGACTTATTCACACACACACACACACACACACACACACATTCATGCAAACACTCAGACACAGACACAAAACACCCCCCACCCTCTCACCCCCTCCCCTGTCGGGAGCCTGACTTACTTTGGTCGAGGAGATTTTTCAGTAGAGAACAGGAAGGGGCACTGCTACCACCAGCAGAACACCACCAGGTCGTATTGCTTGTCATAATACACCTGGCGGAGTTCTACTGGCGTGGCAGTGCTAGTGGTAGCAGCGCCACCTTACGACTGTCCACCATAATGAACACTACTGAATTTCTACCCTTCTTGTGGCAGAAGTCCAGCAGTGCTCACAATATGATGGACAGATGGTGGCCGCGGTGGCGGTATTTAGTCACCGCAGCGATAGGCAGTTTTTACTGCCACTGTCAAAGTGACCACTATAGTGTTTGGAACCCACTCCTGAACCATGGTTTTAATATTAATAAGAGAGAAATTGTCAGTTCATCCTCATATTAGTCTGAGAAGAGTGGAATGAATTACAAGGCAAATGCTTCTCCCAGTTGTTTAGCATAGGTATATAGTGGAGAGTGAAAAAACTGATAGGATTCTAATACAATGTTTAACCCCTTCGCTGCCAGGCCTTTTCCCCCTCCTGTGCCAGGCCTTTTTTTGCCTATTTGGGGCAGTTCGCTCTTAGGCCCTCATAACTTTTTGTCCACATAAGCTAACCAAGCCAAATTTGCGTCCTCTTTTTCCAACATCCTAGGGATTCTAGAGGTACCCAGATTTTGTGGGTTCCCCTGAAGGAGGCCAAGAAATTGGCCAAAATACAGGGAATATTTCGTTTTTTTCAAAGAAATTGGAAACATTGGCTGCAGAAGAAGGCTTGTGGTTTTTCCCCTGAAAATGGCATCAACAAAGGGTTTGCAGTGCTAAACTCAGCAGCTTCCCAGCTTTCAGGAACAGGCAGACTTGAATCAGAAAACCCAATTTTTCAACACAATTTTGGCATTTTACTGGGACATACCCCATTTTTGCAATTTGTTGTGCTTTCAGCCTCCTTCCAGTCAGTGACAGAAATGGGCATCAAACCAATGCTGGATCCCAGACACCTAAACATTTCTGAAAAGTAGACAAAATTCTGAATTCAGCAAGGGGTCATTTGTGTAGATCCTACAAGGGTTTCCTACAGAAAATAACAACTGAAAAAGAAAAATATTGAAATTGAGGTGAAAAAAACATAAATGTTTCTCTACTTTTTACTCTGTAACTTTTCCCTGCAATGTCAGATTGTCGAAAGCAATATACCGTTACGTCTGCTGGACTCCTCTGGTTGCGGGGATATATAGGGCTTGTAGGTTCATCAAGAACCCAAGGAACCCAGAGCCAATAAATGAGCTGCACCCTGCAGTGCGTTTTCATTCTATACCGGGCATACAGCAATTCATTTGCTGAAATATAAAGAGTAAAAAATTGCTATCAAGAAAACCTTTGTATTTCCAAAAAGGGCACAAGATAAGGTGTTGAGGAGCAGTGGTTATTTGCACATCTCTGAATTCCGGGGTGACCATACTAGCATGTGAATTACAGGGCATTTCTCAAATAGATGTATTTTTTACACACTCTCCTATATTTGGAAGGAAAAAATGTAGAGAAAGACAAGGGGCAATAACACTTGTTTTGCTAATCTATGTTCCCCCAAGTCTCCTGATAAAAATGATACCTCATTTGTGTGGGTAGGCCTAGCGCCCGCAACAGGAAACGCCCCAAAGCGCAACGTGGACACATCCAAATTTTTTAAAGAAAACAGAGGTGTTTTTTGCGAAGTGCCTACCTGTAGATTTTGGCCTCTAGCTCAGCCGGCACCTAGGGAAACCTACCAAACCTGTGCATTTCTGAAAACTAGAGACCTAGAGGAATCCAAGGAGGGGTGACTTGCGGGGCTCGGACCAGGTTCTGTTACCCAGAATCCTTTGCAAACCTCAAAATGTGGCTAAAAAAACACATGTTCCTCACATTTCTTTGGCAGAAAGTTCTGGAATCTGAGAGGAGCCACAAATTTCCTTCCACCCAGCGTTCCCCCAAGTCTCCCAATAAAAATGATACCTCACTTGTGTGGGTAGGCCTAGCGCCCGCGACAGGAAACGCCCCAAAGCGCAACGTGGACACATCCAATTTTTTGAAAGAAAACAGAGGTGTTTTTTGCGAAGTGCCTACCTGTAGATTTTGGCCTCTAGCTCAGCCGGCACCTAGGCAAACCTACCAAACTTGTGCATTTCTGAAAACTAGAGACCTAGGGGAATCCAAGGAGGGGTGACTTGCGGGCCTCGGACCAGGTTCTGTTACCCAGAATCCTTTGCAAACCTCAAAATTTGGCTAAAAAAACACATGTTCCTCACATTTCTGTGGCAGAAAGTTCTGGAATCTGAGAGGAGCCACAAATTTCCTTCCATCCAGCGTTCCCCCAAGTCTCCCGATAAAAATGATACCTCACTTGTGTGGGTAGGCCTAGCGCCCGCGGCTGGAAACGCCCCAAAGCGCAACGTGGACACATCTAAATTTTTGAAAGAAAACAGAGGTGTTTTTTGCAAAGTGCCTACCTGTAGATTTTGGCCTCTAGCTCAGCTGGCACCTAGGCAAACCTACCAAACCTGTGCATTTCTGAAAACTAGAGAACTAGGGGAATCCAGGATGGGGTGACTTGCGGGGCTCGGACCAGGTTCTGTTACCCAGAATCCTTTGCAAACCTCAAAATTTGGCTAAAAAAACACATGTTCCTCACATTTCTGTGGCAGAAAGTTCTGGAATCTGAGAGGAGCCACAAATTTCCTTCCACCCAGCGTTCCCCCAAGTCTCCCGATAAAAATGATACCTCACTTGTGTGGGTAGGCCTAGCGCCCGCGACAGGAAACGCCCCAAAGCGCAACGTGGACACATCCCATTTTTTGAAAGAAAACATTGCCTACCTGTGGATTTTGGCCTGTAGCTCAGCCGGCACCTAGGGAAACTTACCAACCCTGTGCATTTTTTAAAACTAAAGACCTTGGGGACTCCAAGATGGGGTGACTTGTGGGGCTCGGACCAGGTTCTGTTACCCAGAATCCTTTGCAAACCTCAAAAGTTGGGTAAAAAAACACCCTTTCCTCTCATTTCGGTGACAGAAAGTTCTGGAATCTGAGAGGAGCTACAAATTTCCTTCCACCCAGCATTCCCCAAAGTCTCCCGATAAAAATGATACCTCACTTGTGTGGGTGGGCCAGGTGCCTGCAACATAATAAGGCCCAAAACTTGAAGTGATAGAAGGGATAGCACAGCGAGTTTATAAGGGTATATTCTTTTATACATCTTTAGACGGACTCTGCTTTGGGGACCCACATAAGTGAGGTGTCATTTTACTTGGGAGACTGAGGGGAAAACTGGGAAGTAGGAATTTTGTGCTGGAGCGGTGGATGGTTGATAGCATGTACACATCCCTCCTGTCTGAAAATCTCAGAGCTAGCAGCTCATTATTCCGCAAGGCACTGCACTGTCCCCTCTCAAGTTTTTTACAGACAAGCTCCCTTGGATAGCCTTTCCGGTTAGAACGGATTGTGCCACAAGCAACAGTGTCCACCCTAAACAATTCCTTGAACAACTGCACTCCAGTGTAGAAATTATCTACGTACAAATGGTGACCTTTGTTAAACAGCCGTCTAGCAAGTTCCCACACAATTATTTCGCTAACTCCAAAAGTGGCCGGACAACCAGGAGGGTCAATACTGGAATCCCTACCAGTGTAGACCCGGAAATTATACACATATCCTGTACTGCTTTCTGACAGCAGATACAATTTAATCCCATACTGTGCCCTCTTACTAGGAATGTACTGCTTAAAAACTAAACGCTCCTTGAAAAGGACCAAAGACTCGTCCACACTTATCTCTTTGCCTGGAACATAGACCTCTGAAAACCGATCCACAAAATGATCAAGGACAGGCCTAATCTTAAAAAGGCGGTTACAATCAGGGTGATCTCGTGGCAAGGCTAAAGCATTGTCTACAAAATGCAGCATACGAAGAAGAAGCAAATACCTATTACGTGTCATAGTTGCAGGAAATATAGCAGTTGCCATCAAGGGACTAGTAGACCAATAAGAAGCCAGTGACGGCTTCCTGATCAACCCCATCAAAAAAGACAAACCTAAAAACCTTTTCATCTCTTCCAGATATGTGGGAACCCAATGAGTATCTCTAGACTGAGGCTTAAGTCTGGCAGCGTTGTCCCGCAAATATTGCTCTGCATACACATTTGTCTGCTCCACAATCTCTTCCAAAAATACATCGTCCATAAACAAGTGAAAGAAATGGACAGGCAGAAAGTTTTCCGTATTAACTCTACACCCTGGGAGACCAGTAAATGCAGGTAACTGTGGCTGCTCCATGTTTGGGGCAATCCAGGTGTCAGGTCTTCCAATGGGAAACCCTTCAGCCCCAGGCTGCTGCACTCTTGGCACATCAATGTCCTCCTCTAACACAGGCCCTTCATCTGCACTGAGAGTAGCTTCCTCATCAGAAGAATACTCTCGGACAGAAAACTCACTTCCAGAATCTCCTGCTTCCTCCTCTGCCTCAGATGCAGAGTCAGTGTCGTAATCATGGTCTGAAGACGACTCAAAGAGCATGCGAACAACCTGCTGAGCGGTCACTTTGTGGCTAGCCATGATCCTAACAACAAATGGATTGCCAACAACAACTAGCACTAAAATAAGTAATAAACAAAGTGTAGCTTTATCACAAAGAGTTATGTACTACAAAAAGCTATACCACTCAGTTGCCTGAAATAGCTACTCACCAAGCAACTACTCTGCACAGACACAGCAATCACCAATGATATCCCACTAAAAAGAAAAAAGAAAAAAGAAAATTAGACATATGACAACACAAACATCACTGTTCTCAAATCTAAGGACAATGTCAAACACACAATACTGCATTTAGTACACCACCTACAAACATGTCATTCATGCATGTCAACAATACTCCTTTGGAGTAAATTGCTTTCACTTACCTAAAACATGCAACTATGCAAACCACAGGACAACTACTGCCAAAACCGCAAAGATCCACAGCAAAGGAAGCAAAAGCGTTGAACTAGAAGAAAAAGAAGAAATAAATTGTTATAATCAGAAATACAAATACTTTGCCAGTTGACAAATACCCCACCACCAAGACACCACCAAGAACTTAGAAGTTGTCCCTGGTACCTAATGGGATCCTGCCCCCCTCGGGGGTAGATGGGCGTAAACAAATTGGCCAATCTGCCACCAAGGGGGGCAGAAATGGGCAACACCTCTGTGCCCCCTTTTAGGGGGCGACCCTTCCCAAAGGGGGCACCCTCAGCACAACACAAAACAAAACAAAAAAATCCCTGCCGTATTGGTGGTTTCTGCCCTCCTTGGGGGCAGATGGGCCTACAAAATTAGGGGCAGAGATGGCCAATACGAATTTTCCCCACCTTAGGGGGGCGACCGTTGCCCAAGGGGTGCCCCCAAACACACACCACACACACACACACACCACACAAACCCTTGCGCCTAGTGTGCTTCCACCCCCCCCCCCCCCCCGGGGGCCAGATCGTCAAAAAAATGGCTGGTCTGCCATCGGGGGGGCCGACCCTTGCCCAAGGCGTTGCCCCCAAAATAAACAATAAAAACAAAATCCCTGGTGTCTAGTGGATTTCCCCCCCCCCCTTGGCGGCAGATCAGCCCAAAAATTGGCAATCTGCCCCCAGGGGGGGGGAGAAATACTAAAAAAATAGCCCCCCAGTGGGGCGCCCCTTGCCCAAGGGGTCGCCCCCAAAAAAAACTTTACAATAAAAATAAATCCCTGGTGTATAGTGGTTTTCGCCCCCCCCCTGGGATCAGATCCGCCGAAAAATCGGCGGATCTGCCCCCGGGGGGGGCGAAATACAAAAAAAAATTGCCCCGGGGGGGGGCGACCCTTGCCCAAGGGGTCGCCCCAAAAATACACATAAAAAATAACATCCCTGGTGTCTAGTGGTTTTCGCCCCCCCCTGGGGGCAGATCCGCCGAAAAATCGGCGGATCTGCCCCCAGGGGGGGGCGAAATACAAAAAACAATTGCCCCCGGGAGGGCGACCCTTGCCCAAGGGGTCGCCCCCAAAATAAACAAAGAAACAAATCCCTGGTGTCCTAGTGGAGATTCCTGCTCCACGATCGCGGGCCCTGCCCGCGATCGTGGAGCAGGAATCTTGTGAAAACAGGCACAGGGGGAAAGGAAAAACCCTTTCCTTTCCCCGTGTCTGTTTTCACCACCCTCCACCCCCCCAAAAACGGAAAGGACTCACCTTGTAGGTCCTTTCCCGAAGACGCGCTGGAAGCAAATGGCTTCCAGCGTGCCCGGCAACACTAGATGACGTCAGCGCGCTGTGTGCGCTCTGACGTCATAGGATTGCCGTGGGGGGGGGCAGGGGTGGAAGGGGAAGGCCTTCCCCTTCCATCCCCGCCTGGGGGGGGGTGCACGAGGGGCGCGCTAGCTCCCCCAAGTTCCCGAGATGATCTCGTCCAAGGCACAGGGGAACTGTAGCCTTGGACGAGATCATCTCGTCCAAGGCATAGAAGTGGTTAAATATTGTTCATCTATTATTGTTGATGTCTGTGTGAACATAGGTGGTCATCATGACATTGGCGGTGAGTGATGAAGTGGCAGAAATACTGCCAACAGGCCGGTGGTAATTACTGCCAAATTATGACCATGGCGGTGAGAACTCCCATAGACAGCCAATGTACCACAAAATCCACCAGGGCGTTAACACCACACATGCCGGCGTTGCCATCAACAGCGAGGCGGGAGACAAAGTACCACGACACAGTACACCGCCACGATTTCCATGGCGGAACCAACGCCATCAAAAGCCTGGCAGAAACACTGCACAGAAGATGAAAGACACCATCAGAAACACAGAGAAGGACAAGGCCACCATGGAACTGGAACTGCAAGTTTTCCTGATGCTCTTCTACACCATGCTCCACCTGGAACACCAACGCTGACTTAGACGACGATGGTGAGTTGAGCCGCCTAGCACACATGGGAGTGAGAGAGGAATAGGAGAGTGACACACACACACACGCACAACACACACCATTCACACACACTCCATACACACAACCAGCTGCAGACGAAAAACAATGGTACACAACACATGGAATAATTATGCAAGTACAACAAGAAGGCAGTAATGAGAATATATTGAATGGGAAGAGCCACCAAATGAACCAATTGGATAATAAAGAGATACGTACAAATGTCCACAAAGGGCCAAAGCCCAGTCCAAAGTACAAAGGGCAAACAAAGCCACAGGGCACAGTCCAAGGCCTAACTTGTTTCCTGACATTATCCACACAGAACTCTGCAGGGGCATCATTTTGCAAGTGTGCAGGCACCTCATGGGGGTGGGGGGCACCCCAGCCGAAGTCGGGAACTTGCCCAATGATTTGGAGGGAGCTCCATGCTCATTTCTCTGTCCTGGGGAGTGCAAGGTCACAGTCTCTCAGGTGGATAACTTGCCCACTGGTTCTGGAGGGGCCTCCATGCCCATTACTCTGTGCTGGGGAATGCAAGGTCACAGTCTCTCAGGTGGTTGATTATCCCACTGGTTCTGGAGGGGGCTCCATGCCCATTACTCTGTACTGGGGAGTGCAGGGTCACAGTCTCTCAGGTGGATGACTTGCCCACTGGTTCTGTAGGGGGCTCCTTGTACAGCAGTCCCAGGAGGGTGGCCTACATGCCCTCTGCTGGAGGCGAGGGCTACACTGTCTCATCTGGAGGTGAGGGCTGCACTGTGTCAGCAGGTGAAGGTGCCTCCTGGGCAGCCTCTGCTGGAGGGGAGGGCTGCTCTGTGTCAGCAGGTGAAGGTGCAGCCTCTGCAGGAGGAGTGGGCTGCACTGCCTCCCCTGGAGGTGAGGGCTCTGTGACCACTGGTATTGGTGGTGTCACCGTGCCAGCCTCTGCTGGAGGTGAGGTCTGCACTGTGTCAGCAGGTGAAGGTGCCTCGTGGGCAGACTCTGCTGGAGGTGAGGGCTGCATTGTGTCAGCTGGTGATGGTACAGCCTCTGCAGGAGGAGTGGGCTGCACTGCCTCAGCTGGAGGTGAGGGCTCCGTGACCACTGTTGTGGTGGTGTCACCCTGCTAACCTCTGCTGGAGTAGAGAGCTTCTTTCCTTTCATGGCAGGGGGTGTGGGATCCTTACCCTTCCTGGCTGGTGGAGTGAGATCCATCACTGTCTTGCCTCTACGGCTAGGAGGTGCCTCCACTGTCTGCGTGGACTGTTTGGCTGAGGTGCTGGGCTGGGTCGTTGAGACCCTGCTCTTATGGGCAGGATGGGGGGGAGGGAAGAGGTCAAGTTGGGGAAGAAAAAGCTTCCAAAGGACAGTGGGGTGGGAAGAGGGAGGAGGGATGGGAGTGGAGGTTGAGGGAGTGATTGTTGGAGGTGTATGTCTGCTGGACCTGGGTGCAGGTGCATGGACAGTGTGTGTGTGTGAGGTGGATGGCTGTTGGGTATCTAAGTGCTTGTGTTTGTGTCCTTTGGAGGGGACAGGCAGGGTAGGAGAGGACACAAGGGACGCATGCATGGATGTTGTGGAGGTGTCTGCTAGTGAGGTGTGTGTGCTGCTTGGTGTGGAGATGCTGCTGGTGGATGTTGATGCAATGCAGTGCATGCAGGTGTGAGTTTGGATGTGACTGTGAGGGAGGTGGAGCAGGAGGAGGGGGAGACAGTGGAGGCAGTGGATGTGGTTGTGTGTGCTACAGTCTGATGTTTGCGTGAGTACTTGTGGGCTGTAGCGTGGTGCCTGTGTTTGACTGTGCTACTCTTGTTTGATGTCTTGTGTGCATGCTCATCTGTATGTGTGCATGGGATGGGTTGGGGTTGAGTAAACTGGGACTGGGAAGTGGTAGTTTGAAGGGAGACGGTAGGAACAGGAACAATGGCTACCATCAGACAGGAGGCCAGAGCCTGAATCGATCTCTGTTGGGCCACCAATCCACCGTGGATGCCCTCCAGAAATGCATTGCATTGCTGCATCTGGGATACCAGCCCCTGGATGGCAATCACAATGGGTGACTGCCCTACAAAGATGGATCTCAGGAGGTCAATAGCCTCCTCACTCAGGGCAGCAGGGCTCACTGGGCCAGGGCCTGAGGTGCCTGGGGCAAAGGAGATGCCCACCCTCCTGGGTGAACGGGCATGCGCAACTCGCTGAGGGGCTACTGGGAGGGTGGTGCTGATACGGCAGTGGCGGCTGTACCTGCAGATGGGGTGGTCACAGAGGTGTCCGCAACCACCAGGGAGCTTCCATCGGCGGAGGTATCTGAGTGAGTGTTGTCACCTCCTATCTCCGCTGTGGTGCTCCCCTCGTCCTCTGTCCCACTGGTTCCCTCGGCATCAGTGGACTCTGCCTCCACGGTCCTGTGGGATGCAGCTCCCTCTGTCGCTGGTGCCCTTGCTCCTCCACCAGATGATGCTAATGCACACATGGACAGGATGACAGAAGAAAAAAGTGGTGGGGGAGAGAAAGGGAGCACTAGGTCAATTACTGCACCAACACCACAGAAGGCATACACAGTATTGTCACACACTGGGATTAGGAATCAGCACTATGCATTGCACTGCCAAACAATTGACTATATGCCACACTAAGATGAGGGCCAACCACGCCCAAGGGCACCCCTCCGGGGATCCAGTAAGCCCTGTCTGACATGGAATGCAACCTAGCTAGAAAACTGTTTCCATTGAGCCACTGTATACTCCTCCAGTTTCTCCCACTCAAAAACAGCCTTTGTAGCCACAGCTGGAGCATTCCCAGATTGAGTCATGTTGGTAAGGTTCACTCAAAAATGCAAAGTTCCAAAAAGGACAGAGAGTTCCCAAAAGAAGTTCGGACTCACAACAAAATATGGAAGCAGGAAAAGTCCAAAAAGAGAAAAAGCAAAAACAAGTAGTATGTGGTCATGTAATGGTCTGCGCTGAAAACAGAAGTGTACACTTAATCACTGTATGTCAAATACAAATACAAGTTCTATCCTCATCGTTGATCACCAATGTTAGAAATGGGGTCTCTGGTTAGGAGTCAGCTTGCAGTCTAGCCAAGCAGGGACCGTCACTCTAGTAAGGCAATGGAGATAAACACTCAAGATAACCCCTGCTCATGCCCTTGGTAGCTATGCACAAGCAGTCAGACTTATCTCAAAGGTACTGTGTAAAGTATTTGTACCAAACACGCATTAATACAGTGAAAACACTATAAAATGGACACCAAACTAGTTTAGAGAAATAGGCAATATTTATCTAAATCAAATAGGACCACAGTGACAAAATCCAACATACCCAAGTCAAGATATTAACCTTTAAAATAAAAAGAGTCTCACTCCATAGAAAACAATGGAAACGTTGTTTTTACACAAAGTACCTGGTTTGCATTAAAAAAAGTTGCACGGGCAAGCGTGCGTTGGAATAGTCAGCGATGCTTTGATTACTTACTCGCAAGTGAGGCTGTGAATTGTTTCTTCTCCGGTCTGGTGGGCAATGCATCATTTTTCTTTCCTGCAAGAGAGCGATGTGTTGATTTCTGGACGGGGCAACTCGGATCTGCCCAGGTTCACATGGATTTTGACGCCTAGTGAGGTTGCGTGTGAAATCCGCCCGCTTGGTGATGGAAAACCTCACTGTGTGGGGTTTGTGTCATTTTCAGCAGACACAAGCGGGTGTTCCATTGTTTTTCCAGCCGTGATGCGTCGATTTCCCAGCTGTGATGCACGTGGTGCATAGAAATCAGCCGCAAAGGCAATGGGGCGTCATTTTTGCAGCTGTATTGCAGGTGGTGCATCAAAATGTGCCCCTGATGGCTTGCTGTGCGTCGATTTCGGTCCTTGTTTTACCAGCTTCACCTTTTCGAGGGCTCAGTAACTGAATAGGGCACCACTTGGCAGGGCAGGAGTCTCAGCAGAGAGTCCAGGTGCTGGCAGGAGAAGTCTTTGATGGCCTTGAGACTTCAAAACAGAAGGCAAGCTCAGTTCAAGCCCTTGGAGATTCTTTCCAAGCAGGAATATACCACCAGGTCCAGTCATTGTCCTCTTTCAGGCAAAAACAGCAACTGCAGGCCAACACAGCAAAGCACAGTCACAGGCAAAGGGGGAGTACTCCTCCTCCAGCTCTTCAGCTCTCCTTGGCAGATGTTCCTCTTGGTTCTAGATATAATCTGAAAATATGGGGTTTTGGGATCACTACTTATACCTCTTTCTGTCTTTGCAGTAGGCAAACTTCAAACAAAAGTCTCTGTTTTTCACAAGATCCTGCCTTGCTAAAGCTCCAGACTCACACCAGGGGGTTGGACACTGCATTGTGTGAGGGCAGGCACAGCCCATTCAGGTGTAAGTGGCCACTCCCCTCCACTCTAGCCCAGATAACCCATCAAGAAATGCAGGCTACATCCTAGCTCCCTTTGTGCCACTGTCTAGTGGAGATTCACAAACAGCCCAACTGTCAGTCTGACCCAGACAGGGAATACACAAGCAGGCAGAGTCACAGAATGGTTTAAGCAAGAAAATGCACACTTTATAAAAGTGGCATTTTCAAGCAGACAGTTTAAAAAACAACTTTGCCAAAAGATGTATTTTTAAATTGTGAGTTCAAGGACCCTAAACTCCACATCTCTTACTGCTCCAAATGGAAACTGCACTTAGAAGTTATTTGAAGGCAGCCCCCATGTTAACCTATGAGAGAGATGGGTCTTGCAACAGTGAAAACTGAATCTGGAAGTATTTCACTGTGATGACATGTAAAACATATCAGTACATGACCCACCTTTAAAATACACTGCACCTTGCCCATGGGGCTACCTAGGGCCTACCTTATGTGTGCCTTACATGTATAACAAGCATTTTCAATGCAACGGGTCTCGCATTTGCTCATGTTAGAGCTCATCGTGTTGTAAATTCCTAAACCGACTTTTCACCTTTCGGGCAAAAGTGCATTTATGTACATAACCCGAAAAAGTGAAATTAACTATGTAAAGCGCTCGACTTCTGCCAAGCGAGATCGCGCTCGTAAATTAGAGAAAAAGAAGTCCACGAGCCTGATGGAAAACAGTGAGTCTCGCATGTTTTCTGTACTTGGTCGCTGCGCTGGAGGAGGGCTAGCCACCAGAAAAGGCATGACCTATGCGTGCCTCGGACTAATGAAAGCAAGCAGATTTTATTAGGCAAGCCCACGAACCAATAAAAAACACTGACGTCATGTTGACAGGGCTCCAAGCCCTTTTCTGAACACTAAATAGTCTCCCTGCTTTACACCTGCGCGAGCGCATGCAACGCAGGCTCGACCCTAAAAAGGGAAGGTTTGGACCTGGAAAGTGGGCACACTTGCCCGGTTGAATTGACAGGTTAAAACTGCACACACAGACAATGCAGTGGCAGGTCTGGGCTATGTTTACAGGGCTATTCATGTGGGTGGCCCAATCAGTGCTGTAGGCCCACTAGTAGCATTTGAACTATCTTCTGAACACATCAGTGCTGATTATTCTGTTGGATAAAAAATAACCTGACCCAAAAGTACAATCTGCAAATTACCCATGTTCCGGAGCATCATCGAAAAGTATTGAGGTTCCGGATGTACCATTCCAACTCTCACAATTCCAGCATTCATTTTGTGGTTGTAGTTGTGAGCCAGTAGAAGTGACAGAAGTGGCGGATGAGGTCTGTGACGTGTAATTACGTACTTCTGCTCAGTGGGACTTTCTGTAGCGCATCCAGTACATCTTTTGTATGATTGCAGCTGCTAATGAGTATTCCATTACTCATCACTGTGGTCAGGGAGACCAGACTAATGTCATTGTGATGCAGCACACTAGACCTAGCCTATGTCACAATCTATGCTCACTCACTTTCATCATATTGAACTTAAACTGTTTGAACCTTAAATGGATAGTCTAGCAAATGGTTCAAGTGAACCGGACAGAGTTAAGGAAAACAGGCCATTGGCCACATTTGGCAGGAGCATAGCTTAAGGGGGTGTTGGGGGATTACTCCCCCCTTATAAATATATTTTCTACTAAATAGTTGGGTACGGGTGCTTTCTGTCGAGTATGGTGATGTGTGTCTGTCGGATTTCACCAGGGATCTTGACATGCCCACAGACAGAAAGCGCACTCACAGTGTTTTAAAAGTGTTGAAACTGTTTGTTAGTTTACAGAATATGTTTTCGCTCACTTAGTACCCTACCAATCTACATTTCTCTTGCTTTCCACTTCCCCTTAAGCCCCTCTCATGTTTTTTACCATTACATGCCTGCGTGATTGCTCAGAAACCTGCAGCTCACACCCCTCAATCTTACTAACCAAGCTACGCCCCTGACATTTGGCCAGAACCCACAAGTGAACATGGTTACATTCTAAATGGAGTTTGTTCTATTTACAGAATCATTGCTTGTTGTATGTAAGAGTGTACTTTTGCAGAATGTTACTCAACAGCGTTGTGTGATAAGATCACAGTTTTTGCACAACCGCAACTGCTGTGACAAAGGCTTGCCAAAAGTTGTTTGAATGTGATGTTTGTGCTTTAATTCTGGCCTTGGTTACGGCGCAATACTCAACCAATGTGCCTCGGTGTGACTTGCTTGTTTTTTCCTTTGGATAGGGTGACAGTTATTGAGATTTAATGTGAATTTGTGTGGTTGGTGGTATCATTGGGGATGTATGCCTGCTCGAGGACCTGACTGCTAGCACCTACTGCAACACCTCCTACCTGAAGCTGCAGAAAACCATCAACTGTGTTTCATATAAAAGGTTCACTCTGTAGAACTGAGATGTTTGGCCATTGGTAGGTGTTAGAAATGGGTTTTCTGGTTGGCTAGGGTATGCACCTAAGCCAGGCAGAACCCATGCACTCTAGTCAGGGCAAGGGAGTTACATGTCCTAGATAACCCCTGCTCACTTCCTTGGTAGCTTGGCACGAGCAGTCATGCCTAAACCGGAGGTAATGTGTAAAGCGTTTGCACAACACCCACAACACACGTGACGCAAGATATACACCACAAAGTAAACACAACAGTGAGCTATGTAAAAGTAAACTGTACTGCACAAAACATAATTAGACCAAAATGACACGCAAGTAATACCCTGCTACCTTAGCAGTTGTCAGAACGTTACACAAGTTACTAATACTCTGCAGGAATAAACAGTTGTCACATTAGAACACGTAAGTACTCAGGATTCTGCAACATAAGCAAGAATCAGGAATCACAGTAAATAAAGTATGCACCTGTCATTAAACTATCCTATGTGTCCATAAAAGGAACATTACAAAATGCTATGGCAAGTCATGAGCAAATAAACATACATCAGCCTAACATGCCCATAATAGGAACATATAGTCAATGTATATTATTATAAAAACAACCCTGGAGCATACCACCCTCCCAGTGTCCCCAAAAGTACCTTATTCGGTGGAACAGGGCTCCTAGTGCCTGAAAGAGGAACGTGGGGCCCCTGGCATCCTATGCACGAAATGGGGGCCATGTGGTGCTCCTTGGGGGGAGAGGGGCAGTCTGCACCCGCTCTGGTTTTCCTAAAGGGCCCTTCCTGGGGCCTGTGATCTCTGTGGGTCCCCCTCCGGGCCTCCACTGGCCCTACTGCCACAAGGGGGGCAAGGTAGCCCAGCAAAGTAATGGGGGCAAGAGGAAAGGGCCTCCGGCGAGGCCTCCCTTCCCCGTTGCTAAAACAATAATGCCCGGTTGCTCCTAAGGCAGTGACCAGGGGTAGGGGGGGCGTTCCCCTCGCCTTCCCCGAGTCCTGCTCCTCAGGGGTGGCCCTGAAATCCGGAGGAGACCTCCGATGAAGTCTCTCTCCATCCTGGGGCCGCTGCTGCACACTTGCCCGCACCTGATGTGGTGCGCAAGTGTGTTTCTTTAGTTCCCAGGCCGCCACGATGATTCTGGTCAGGAATGGGGAGTGGCTAGTGCCCCGGGGTGCTCTAAGGAGCGAGCCGTGCCCCGGGGGTACCGATAGGAGCACGCTTGCTCCGGTTACCATTTTCTTGTGCCCCGGGGGTACTGGAGGGTGTGCAATACTCGATGTTCTGTGAAATAGGATGCCTGGGCTGCAGCAGTGATTATTGTCGGCACAGGAGCGCTTTCCAAAGCGCGAAGGCACTGTGCTTCCGCCCCGGCAGTGATTTTTGCAGACAGGAAGCGCTTTTCAAAGCTCTCTGGGGATATATCGGAGCCCGGATTGTGGTGGTGATGTCCTCCCAACATCGGCGTTATTACACGGCGCTGAGGGGCACAACCAGTGCTCTCCATGCCCTCAGTCAGGGAAGCAGCACTCCTCGTGCTGGGGCAGTTTCACAGGGGCCAGGGGCGACAACACCCTGCCCCTGGAGACACAAATTGAAGAAGGAGCACAGGGCTGGCGGACCCAGCTACAGGTCAGCACAAAAATGGATGCAAGCAGTGGAAGTTCCTCCTAGTGACCAGGCAGGTCACAGGTTAGCACAGCAGCAGTCCAAGGTGGTCCTGGTGAGTCCTTTCAACAGTGTCCTGTGTCCAGTTACAGGTAAGGTTTCTGGAGTTCCAAGAATGTCTTCAAATTGTGGGGATAATTCCCCTGTACTTAAACTAAGTTTGCAGTGTCTCTTACAATGAGGAGGAGAGGGGGTACCAACCAGTTACAACTGGTTCTGGGAGTGCCCCTTTTCTCCTCCAGCACAGGCTCCCAACATCAGTGGGAGGTAAACGACCCAATTGTGCGAGGCCAGGGCACAGTCTTTACAAATGCAGGTGTGCCCCGCCTCTCCCTTCTCTCAGCCCAGGAAGCCTATACAAATTGTAGATGCACCTCTGTGACACCTCCACCCTCCCTGTGTAGAGGCTGTCTGAAAAGTATGCACAAAGCCCCAACTGTCAGTCTGCCCAGACGTGGATAGGAGTCAAGCTGCAAAAAAACACCAGAGTCATAAGCACAGAGAAATGCTCACTTTCTATAAGTGGCATTTCTGTAATAGTAATAAAAAATACATCTACACCAGTAAACAGCATTTCTTATCACCATTACAACCATACCAAACATGCCTACGCTACCCCTCATAAATCAGACAATACCCCTTACACAGAAGGCAGGGCCTTTCTAATGCAATCCTATGAGAAGGCAGCACTCACAACAGTGAGACACCAAGTTAGGCTGTTTGTCACTACCAGGACAGGCCACGCAACCTGGTACATGTCCTGCCTTCTACATACATGGCACCCTGCCCATAGGGCGAGCTAGGGTGTACCTTAGGGGTGACTTTCATGTAGTAAAAGGGGAGTTCTGGGCCTGGCAAGTAAATTTAAATGCCAGGTCCCTGTGGCAGAAAACTGCGAACACAGGCCCTGCACTAGCAGGCCTGAGATAGGTTTGAAAGGCTACTTTAGTGGGTGGCGCAAGCAGTGCTGCAGGCCAACTAATAGCATTAAATTTACAGGCACTGGGTATAGAGATACCACTTTACAAGGGTCTTATAGGTAAATTAAATATGCCAATTAGGTATAAGCCAATCATACCAATTTTACAAGGGAGAGCACATGCACGTTAGCACTGGTTAGCAGTGAAAAAGTGCTCAGAGTCATAACGTCAGCCAACAAAGGTCAGAGAAATAAAGAGGCAAAAGGCAAAAAGTCTGGGGAATGACCCTGTATAAGGGCCAGGTCCAACAGTAGGCACTATCTGGGCAGGAAGCTACTACTGTAGCATTGCTCTTGTACTTAACCATTGCCCAGGAAGAGACTGCTCACAGTGTACCGGAAGGAAGGGCTAAGCCCCATGTAAGTTACACATGGTCAGGTCAGCACAGCTCCATGTCGGGATACTTTTCAAGTGGACTGGCATCAAGAGCTAGCTGCAGGAAAAAAGGAGTGGTATATTGCATGGAGCTAGCAGTGTTTTGTGTCTACTCGTTCCCAAGTCATTGATTTCCAGGTATTGGCAGTCTTATCCTCACAAAGTTTGGAAGGCAGTTTTAGCTACACGCTTTACTATCGTATGAATGTGGATCTAAAGGTGCAGTTTTTAAAAAACATTTTCGCCACCACTGCCACCCTCCAATGTTCGGCAGGGTTGGACTGTGAGAGACAAAAGCCCAGGCACCAAAATAAAAGAGGACTCATCAGAAAGCAAAATATTTGCAAGCGATTCAGTGTAATTTTCTATACCTATGGGCTCTTGTGTAGTCGTAAAACAGATTGCACCAGTGGTAATATGGACCTTTAGGCATTAGCTGAATGTGTATTATGGGACCTAACATAAGTACAACAAGTTAAAACACAGAGCGACTGAAAGTTTATTAGCCAATTCGGCCGAATTTCAGGCTGTATTCATTTAGTAAATCAATTGTTAATTAAGCACAACATTCAATATCGTTAATCAGTGTAATAGTATACCCAGAGAGATGCAGTGTAAATCATTGCAAGGTACACAATGCAGAGTAGAAAGAGTATCAGCACCACAAAGGAACTTTCCTAAACTAAATAAGGCATCTAAAAATGGCAAGGAGAAATCATAAGCCGGAAGTGTCAGTATGAAGTGAGCCAAATAACGGTTCAGGTCAAGGAAAAGGCATAAGAGTTCAAGAGTCAAACTCAAGAACCAGAAATAAGGAGCCTCAGGAGAGCAAGGTCTGCAGAGTTAGGTAAAGGTCTTCCCTCAGTGAAGCCATGACAGGATCTCCTAAAACAATTCTAGGACACTCGGTTAAATACATTGCATAATCCTCCGAACTCGGTCCAATCATGTCGCGCCACCTGCTTCTGCAGGTTAGCTCTCCTGTTCCCATCATCAAACAAAAGCGCACACAACTGCAAGACCTTGGATGTATCATAGAACTGGACTGCATGGTGCAGAAGGATATTTCTCATCCTCTCACATTGTGTAAATCACAACAAACTTACAATTAATCCTATTGTGTTTAACAGTGAAAACATATGAGCAGCTGAGACATACTTGCAGTTAGACCAATGTTGAGAATGCACAATGCCTTAAACGTGAGTATACTAAAAGCTGATGATTATACTTTGGTCGTACAAAGTGTGACTTCTTTCTAAGTATATAGACCCACATTAACAGAGGGATGAACACATAGGGGGTCATTCTGACCCCGGCGCGCCTTGACCGCCGGGGCCAGGGTCGGCGGGAGCACCGCCAACAGGCTGGCGGTGCCCCGCAGGGCATTCTGACCGCGGCGGTTTGGCCGCGGTCAGAACAGGAAAACCGGCGGTCTCCCGCCGGTTTTCCGCTGCCCTGCTGAATCCTCCATGGCGGCGCAGCTTGCTGCGCCGCCATGGGGATTCAGACACCCCATACCGCCATCCAACCGCCAGGAACAGGATGGCGGTATGGGGTGTCGTGGGGCCCCTGGGGGCCCCTGCAGTGCCCATGCCAATGGCATGGGCACTGCAGGGGCCCCCGTAAGAGGGCCCCACAAAGAATTTCAGTGTCTGCTCAGCAGACACTGAAATTCGCGACGGGTGCAACTGCACCCGTCGCACCTTCCCACTCCGCCGGCTCCATTCGGAGCCGGCTTCCTCGTGGGAAGGGGTTTCCCGCTGGGCTGGCGGGCGGCCTCCTGGCGGTCGCCCGCCAGCCCAGCGGGAAACACAGAATAACCGCAGCGGTCTTCTGACCGCGGTGCGGTATTCTGGAGGGGGGAACTCTGGCGGGCGGCCTCCGCCGCCTGCCAGAGTTAGAATGACCCCCATAATCAGTCAAGATTATAAAGCATACGATTTCCGTAGCTGCACAAGTCGGGGAGTTTTGAACCTGTAAAGACAAGCTGCATTGTTTTTTTACAGGATATGGGAAAGTTCATGCCTTTGCCTTGCAGTAACATCAGGGTAATTAACAGTAAACACCTGCCTTCCAGACTATACAACAGGCCTGCGCAGCTGAAAAACTGTCCTGTGCACTGACCTGTCAGGCCAGCCATCATGCACAGCCAGACTGTCCTTTAAGCCAGTCCGATCCAGGTTCAAGTCACGCTGCTCCCCCAGCCTTACTGCCCACCCTGCACCCAGTAGCTGTTTAAGGATGTTTTGTGTGGTGAATCTTGGGGGAGCTGCAGATGGACTACTTTGCCTCCCTACATAGTACACATGCTAAGGCAGATTCAGACGTAATGGGACAAAAATGTGACTCACGATGACTAACATTCCAATCACCAAATAGCAGCCCAGACAGCTAAGACAAAATGTGAATTACGCTTCCAGCAAGCTTTGGTTTAAGGGGCAAACCAAAAGCCCCTCTCTATTTATTATTATGTGTTGTTTTTCTTAATCACAAATGTTCTGGGAAGATTTAATGCTGTTTCTAGTCCAAACCTACCCCTAACTTTCAAACAAGAAGAGTTGCAGGGAAACTGGGCAATGACAAGAGAAGGGACTGAAGAATGAGGCTGGAGAAGGTGGAAGGCAACATTCTAGGGAGAGAGAAGACAGCATAGCTCATTAAACTCTGTGCAAAGACCGCTCAGTTTTTCAGTAAATATTCTTTACAGATGGGTGTGCAATTTAGAAGCCCCAGATTCAAACCTATGCTAGGGCTGCTCAGACTTTTGTCCTTTAGACGTTGATAAAACATGTACTACTTAGGAGGATCACATTAACGGAAGCAGTGAGATTTTGAGAAAAATGGCCGTCTAGGATCATTACTGCCATAAGGTGAGGCAAGGAAGCAGCCCGAAAGCAGCACCTTTAAGGTAATGCCAAATGAAAAGGGAAGGCTTCGCTATTTTTCGCTCATCCTATGACAGTCACTATGAAAGGCTGATATAGTGGACCAAAGTCAGTCACATGGAAGGCAAGCCTAACTCATCCTCCTTTCGAGAGTAATTGAATGGATAGCAACAATAGAAAGGAGACTACCTTACCCAGTCAGTACAGTAAGCGAACTGATACTTTTTGGGGCACAGTTACTGCTGATACACTGTGAAAGAAAGATGCATCAGGTAGCCTAGTTTTCTAGGAAGCTGAAAGCCGTAGATAGAAATTAGAAAATATGTGACAACTCTTGCTAGAGTTAAAGATGCATGTGATCACTGAGAACACTGGTTGAAAACTATAGAGTAAAAATAATGTTAAGATTTTTTAGGTTCTTGTGTAGTTCCATTTTTAATGTAGTTGTGATTATTTTTATTTTTTTAATGCAAACTGAAGGCTTGCATTAATTGAAATACAAATGTGGCCTTTCTATCAAAACTGACAGATGTACTGAGGTTACTTCAACGAACCCTATCGTCGCCTGGAACATGACTTGCCTTGGAGACTGGGCCAGCTCTTGACATCCCCATAAACAGCGCTCTCCAGACTGAATGTTTTCTCGTTCATTTCTTTCCATAAGTATTGTAACCAGGAGTGTATCTGCACAGTCAGGGTCGCGAAAACATGCTAGTCTCTGTCCCTCTACTGAAATCACACTACACTGCATGTAGGTTTACGGTCACTTTCTTCGCGATGAACCACATCCTTCCTTATTTTATTCAGCCCTTGGTCTCTACTCCAGTGCCATATCCAGACAGACAGGAATGGTGTCATGCTCGTAGAGCAGTGTTCCCTAGTTCCCTAGCACACCCTGCTTTCTATCCACATTATCTGAAACTCGAATAATAAAATACATTACTCACCGGTAATTTCCATTACCCTGAGCCACAGTCCTTTCCCTCCCAAAAGCTTACTCTATGAGGAGTCATGCCTCCTTGGCACCTGAGGTACAAATCATTTGTACATTGTTTATTGTAGAGCACGTCCCCTCCCTCCAATCCCACTAATACCATCCCTCCTGCCTTCCTGACAATGATTCATACCAAGTGTCATTGAGAAATAAGGAGCCAATCCAGTCTGGGACAGAGAGGACTATGGCTCAAGATAATGGAAATCACCAGTAAGTAATGCATTTCATTATCACAGGGCCCGCCTTCCGCGTCCCAGTCCTTACTCCCAGAAGAACTACACAAGCAGAACCTCTACTCCTCAGTGCTGGGAAAAACACAGATACCAGTACAACTACATATTTCCAGTAATGTTACACCATTTATCTCTGCACAAGAGGCTGCAATCCCCCAGTAATCTTCCTCTAATAGTGCCAGGATCTGTGGATGCAGGATATCGTAAACCTTAGCGATTGCTTGTCTGCCCTATATACTGCTCGAAGCAGTAAATGGCTTTTTCACCTGTTAGCTGGGCCAAAGGCCACGAAAAGAAAGTTACATTTCCTTTGTCTCATTGAGATACCCCAAAAACACCCCTCTAACATCCAGACTCAATGGAATCCTATTTTCAGGGAAAACATCACCTCCTACTGTCTGTGGAACTGTGACTGTATTTCGGGAGATCATTGAGGATCTGGTCAGTCTTAAAACTACAGTAGCTGGAAAACAAACTTGACAAATGAATTGAGGCTAGAAATTCCCACAATTACCGTGATCATCTTGCTGACGTGATTTCCAGTAGGAAGACAACTTTAATTGTCAACCATTGAAAAGGGTCTGATTCTAAAAGTTCAAGAGGAACATTTGAAAAAACTTCTAACCCTGCTGGCAAATCCCATGGCAGAATCTCTAGGGATAATAATGGCCTTTTAACCCTGAACCCCCTTAGCATTTACAAAGAAGGTATAACATGAAGAAAATCCCTACTGGAATGGAACTTGCCATCCCTCTAAGCGCCTCATACTGCAAGGATAATGTTGATGGCCTTTATTAAACTCTTCCTCTAGGAACTGCAATATCCTAAAAGGACCAATATGCAATATACTACAGTCATCAAGGGAATGCCATTCTTCAAAACTACTCCAGTGCCTTGAATAGGTTACTAATGTGGACGGTTTCCTGGACTCCTGGATTTTGACTGCAACTTCCTTGTGGCAACATAAGGCATGCAGACTCAGCTTCCAAGCTAAATGTTTCAGGACTTGCAGAGAATGGACCCCAACAGCAGAGGGTAACTGAATGAAGACAGAGATATTTGGAAGAGAAGACTCTCCTGTACTGTTAATTGCACAAATAAAGGAAACTGTGGTCTCATTGGCTAAAAGGGGCTACCAGGATGACTAATTGCTTCTTCTTGGTCTTCCACAAAACTCTGTGATGGATGGGAAAGGGAGAGAAGGCATCCAGCAGCACTCTGGCCACCTTAAAGCGGAGATTTTGTACAAGAGCATTGTCTGGGGGACAAAACGAGGTCCAATCAGGGAAGACCAAACCTCCCCAACACTAGTTGGAATGCTTCCAGACTGACTTGGACATTTATAGATAGTGTCATGTGCTCAGAGATTCTGCTAGGAAGTTGTCCTTGCCTCGAACTCATATCTCTGACAAAGAGATCAAATTAGTCTTAGCCCACTGAAATACTATCTGGGAAAGAACCTTCAGAGAATTTACTTTGGTGCCCCCTTGGCAGGTGATGTAAATTTGGGCCACCTGGCTGTCTTCATTGACCACTACCGCCTCCTGTGAAATCTGAGGGGCAAAGAACAACAGAGATACCTTCTTGAAAACTCCAGGAGAGCCTGGGAGGCTGAATGATAATACTCTGGATTGATAATGCCTCCATCTACAGCAAAGTGAAGAGGAGGTTGACTCACATGATCTATAAGTATGTGAAAATATGCATCTTGAAAAGCAAATATAATAATTTAAACTCCTTTGGTTACTGATGCTAATGCATCCTGAAGGGACAGCATCCTGAAGAGAATTTCTTGAACATTGTGATTTATCACGTTTAGATCAATCGATAGATTATAGGAACCATCTGGTTTTGGACCACAAACAAGACTGAATAGAAAGGAGGGGGCATATTTTTACTTGTTTTGAGCCAAATTTGCATCATTTTGTTTTACGTAAAGTCGGTGCAAAATGAACTCCATATTTGTACTTTGGCACTAGACCCGTCTAGCACCAAATTTATGGAGATAAAACAACCCTGGTGGCTGGTGTTAAAGTGGCCAACAGGCCGGCGGTAAAAAAAATGGAATCACGACTATGGCGGAAACCGCCAACACAGATAGCCACTTTAACAGTCTGACCGCCACGGCGGTATCAACAAACACCACAGCGGTCACCGCCAACAGACAGACGGAAGACAATGTACTACCCACACTATTATAAGGCACCAATCCGCCAGCTTTTCCAGGGCGGTACCAACGCCATCAAAAGCACAGCGGAAACAGGAATAGGAAGGGAAACCACTTACCTCTCGACACACAAGGAAGAACTAGGACGAATTGCAGATCCTACCCATGTTGCTGTATCTATTAATACACCACGAAGTGGAAAGAAAGTGCGGCAGTGATGGCGACGGTGAGTACTGCACCTAGCACACAGGGGAGGGGAGGAGATAAAAGAGAGTGACACACACATGCAACACACAGCACCCCCATCGCCCACCCACAACAACACACACACAAACACATATCCAAGAACATCACAGATACACCCTGTAGGAGGCTGTCCTGGCTTGTAGTGGGTACCAAGGGGTACTTACACTCTGTACCAGGTCCAGTTACCCCTTATTAGTGTAGAAGAGGTGTTTCTAGCAGCTTAGGCTGATAGAAGGTAGCTATAGCAGAGCAGCTTAGGCTGAATTAGGAGACATGCAAAGCTCATACTATACCACTGGTGTCATATGCACAATATCATAAGAAAACACAATACACAGATATATTAAAAATAAAGGTACTTTATTTTTATGACAATATGCCAAAAGTATCTCAGTGAGTACCCTCAGTATGAGGATGCCAAATATACACAAGATATATGTACACAATACCAAAAATATGCAGTAATAGCAAAAGGAAGTAATGCAAGCAATGTGAAGTTACAGTAGATTGCAATAGGAGCACATAGGTATAGGGGCAACACAAACCATATACTCCAAAAGTGGAATGCGAATAAAGTATGGACCCCAAACCTATGTGAGCTTGTAGAGGGTCGCTGGGACTGTAAGAAAACAGTGAGGGTTAGAAAAATAGCCCACCCCAAGACCCTGAAAAGTAGGTGTAAAGTGCACCTATATTCCCCAGAGAGCACAGAAGTTGTGATAGGGGAATTCTGCAAGGAAGAACAACACCAGCAATGCAACCAAAGTGTATTTCCGGACGAGAGTACCTGTGGAACAAGGGGACCAAGTCCAAGAGTCGCGACAAAGTCGAGATTGGGCAGATGCCCAGGAAATGCCAGCTGAGGGTGCAAAGAAGCTGCCACCAGATGGTAGAAGCTGTGGATTCTGCAAGAATGAAGAGGACTAGGAACTTCCCCTTTGGAGGATGGATGTCCCACGTTGTGAAGAAGCTTGCAGAGGTGTTCCCACACAGAAAAACCGCAAACAAGCCTTGCTAGATGCAAGAGTCACGGTTAGGGTTTTTGGATGCTGCTGTGGCCCAGGAGGGACCAGGATGTCGCCACTTGTGTGAGGAGACAGAGGGGGTGACCAGCAAGAAAGAGAGCCCTAACAGAAGCAGGCAGCACCCGCAGAAGTGCCGGAACAGGCACTACAAAGAAGAGTGAACCGGAGCTCACCCGAAGTCACAAAAGGAGATCCCACGACGCCGGAGGACAACTCATGAGGTTGTGCACTACAGGTTAGAGTTTCGGGGACCCAGGGTTGGCTGTGCACAAAGGAAATCCTGGAAGAGTGCACAGGAGCCAGAGCAGCTGCAAATCACGCGGTACCCAGCAATGCAGTCTAGCGTGGGGCGGCAAGGACTTACCTCCACCAAACTTGGACTGAAGAGTCACTGGACTGTGGGAGTCACTTGGACAGAGTTGCTGAGTTCCAGGGACCACGCTCGTCGTGCTGAGAGGGGACCCAGAGGACCAGTGATGCAGTATTTTGTTGCCTGCGGTTGCAGGGGGAAGATTCCGTCGACCCACGGGAGATTTCCTCGGAGCTTCAAGTGCAGAGAGGAGATAGACTATCCCCACAGCATGCACCACCAGGAAAACAGTCGTGAAGGCGGCAGGATCAGCGATACAAAGTTGCAGTAGTCGTCTTTGCTACTTTGTTGCGGTTTTGCAGGCGTCCTGAGCAGTCAGTGGTCGATTCCTTGGCAGAAGGTGAAGAGAGAGAGATGCAGAGGAACTCTGATGAGCTCTTGCATTTGTTATCTAAAGAATTCCCCAAAGCAGAGACCCTAAATAGCCAGAAAAGGAGGTTTGGCTACCTAGGAAGGAAGATAGGCTAGCAACACAGGTAAGAGCCTATCAAAAGGAGTCTCTGACGTCACCTGCTGGCACTGGCCACTCAGAGCAGTCCAGTGTGCCAGCAGCACCTCTGTTTCCAAGATGTCAGAGGTCTGGAGCACACTGGAGAAGCTCTGGGCACCTCCGCTGGGAGGTGCAGGTCAGGGGAATGGTCACTCCCCTTTCCTTTGTCCAGTTTCGCGCCAGAGCAGGGCTGGGGTTCCCTGAACCGGTGTAGACTGGCTTATGGAGAGATGGGCACCATCTGTGCCCATCAAAGCATTTCCAGAGGCTGGGGGAGGCTACTCCTCCCCAGCCCTGACACCTTTTTCCAAAGGGAGAGGGTGTAACACCCTCTCTCTGAGGAAGTCCTTTGTTCTGCCTTCCTGGGCCAAGCCTGGCTGGACCCCAGGAGGGCAGAAACCTGTCTGAGGGGTTGGCAGCAGCAGCAGCTGCAGTGAAACCCCGGGAAGGTCGTTTGGCAGTACCTGGGTCTGTGCTAGAGACTCGGGGGATCATGGAATTGTCTCCCCAATGCCAGAATGCCATTGGGGTGACAATTCCATGATCTTAGACATGTTACATGGCTTGTTCGGAGTTACCATTGTGACGCTATACATAGGTAGTGACCTATGTATAGTGCACGCGTGTAATGGTGTCCCAGCACTCACAAAGTCCGGGGAATTTGCCCTGAACAATGTGGGGGCACCTTGGCTCGTGCCAGGGTGCCCACACACTAAGTAACTTAGCACCCAACCTTTACCAGGTAAAGGTTAGACATATAGGTGACTTATGAGTTAATTAAGTGCAGTGGTAAAAGGCTGTGAAATAACGTGGACGTTATTTCACTCAGGCTGCAGTGGCAGGCCTGTGTAAGAATTGGCAGAGCTCCCTATGGGTGGCAAAATAAATGCTGCAGCCCATAGGGATCTCCTGGAACCCCAATACCCTGGGTACCTCAGTACCATATACTAGGGAATTATAAGGGTGTTCCAGTATGCCAATGTAAATTGGTAAAATTGGTCACTAGCCTGTTAGTGACAATTTGAAAGAAATGAGAGAGCATAACCACTGAAGTTCTGATTAGCAGAGCCTCAGTGAGACAGTTAGTCACTACACAGGTAACACATTCAGGCACACTTATGAGCACTGGGGCCCTGGTGAACAGGGTCCCAGTGACACATACAACTGAAACAACATATATACAGGGAAAAATGGGGGTAACATGCCAGGCAAGATGGTACTTTCCTACCCAACCCCCCCCCAAACGAAGGACAATAAGACTAGCCATGACCTGATGAGTCTTCATTGTCTAAGTGGAAATATCTGGAGAGTCCATCTGCATTGGAGTGGCTACTCCCAGGTCTATGTTCCACTGTATAGTCCATTCCCTGTAGGGATATGGACCACCTCAACAATTTAGGATTTTCACCTTTCATTTGTTTTAGCCAAAGTAGAGGTTTGTGGTCTGTCTGAACAATGAAGTGAGTGCCAAACAGGTATGGCCTCAACTTCTTCAGAGCCCAGACCACAGCAAAGGCCTCCCTCTCAATGGCAGACCAACGCTTTTCTCTAGGGGTCAACCTCCTACTAATAAAAGCAACAGGTTGATCCTGGCCCTCAGAATTAAGTTGTGATAGGACTGCCCCTACTCCTAATTCAGATGCATCAGTTTGGACATAGAATTTTTTAGAGTAACAAGGGCTTTTCAGGACAGGTGCAGAGCACATGGCCTGCTTCAGCTCCTCAAAAGCTTTCTGACAGCTAGCTGTCCACAATACCTTTTTAGGCATCTTTTTGGATGTGAGGTCATTAAGAGGGGCTTCAATGGAGCCATAGTTCTTAATGAACCTCCTGTAATACCCAGTGAGGCCTAGGAAGGCTCTCACCTGAGTCTGAGTGGTAGGGGGAACCCAATCTATAATAGTTTGGATTTTCCCCTGTAGTGGTGCAATCTGTTCCCCACCAACAAGGTGTCCCAGATAAACCACCTTCCCCTGGCCTATCTGGCACTTTGAAGCCTTGATAGTGAGGCCTGCCTTTTGCAGGGCCTCCAAAACTTTCCATAGGTGGACCAGGTGATCATCCCAGCTGGAGCTAAAGACAGCTATATCGTCCAAATATGCTGCACTGAAACCTTCCAGCCCTTGCAGGACTGTGTTCACCAACCTTTGAAAAGTGGCAGGTGCATTTTTCAAACCAAAAGGCATTACTGTAAATTGGTAATGGCCTCCAATGGTTGAAAATGCAGTTTTAGGTTTAGCATCTTCTGACAATTTGATCTGCCAATACCCTGCAGTCAAATCAAAAGTGCTTAGATACTTGGCAGATGCCAGTGTATCTATGAGCTCATCTGCCCTGGGTATAGGGTGAGAATCAGTTTTGGTTACAAGGTTGAGACCTCTATAGTCTACACAAAACCGCATTTCCTTCTTTCCATCTTTGGAATGGGGTTTTGGTACAAGTACCACAGGAGAAGCCCATGGACTTTCAGAGTGCTCAACCACTCCCAGCTCTAACATTTTCTGCACCTCTTGCTTTATGCAGTCCCTGACATGGTCAGGCTGCCTATAGATCTTACTTTTGACAGGTAAACTGTCTCCAGTATCTATAGTGTGCTCACACCAGGAAGTGGTACCTGGCACAGTAGAGAAGAGTTCAGAGAATTGATCTAGGAGGTTTATGCAATGGTCTTTCTGCTCAGCAGTAAGACAATCAGCCAAAACTACACCTTCCACAAGAGCATCTTGTTCTGTGGAAGAGAAGAGATCAGGTAGAGGATCACTGTCTTCTTCCTGTCCCTCATCAGTTGCCATGAGCAGGGTGAGATCAGCCCTGTCATAGTAGGGTTTCAGGCGATTGACGTGGAGCACCCTAAGGGGACTCCTGGCAATGCCTAAGTCAACTAAGTAGGTGACTTCACCCTTCTTTTCAACAATTATGTGGGGTCCACTCCATTTATCTTGGAGTGCTCTTGGGGCCACAGGCTCCAAGACCCACACTTTCTGCCCTGGTTTGTACTGAACCAAAACAGCCTTCTGATCATGCCATTGCTTCTGGAGCTCTTGGCTGGCCTGAAGGTTTTTACTGGCCTTTTTCATATACTCAGCCATCCTTGATCTGAGGCCAAGTACATAATCCACAATATCTTGCTTAGGAGGCTTTAAAGGTTGTTCCCAACCCTCCTTTACAAGTGTGAGTGGACCCCTAACAGGGTGTCCAAAAAGAAGTTCAAAGGGGCTGAAGCCCACTCCTTTCTGGGGTACCTCCCTGTAGGCAAAAAGGAGGCATGGTAACAGGATATCCCATCTCCTGCTGAGTTTTTCAGGGAGACCCATATTCATGCCTTTGAGAGTTTTATTAAATCTCTCCACCAGTCCATTTGTTTGTGGATGAGAGGGTGTAGTGAACTTGTAAGTCACACCACACTCCTTCCACATAGCCTTTAAGTATGCAGACATGAAATTGCTTCCTCTGTCTGATACTACTTCCTTTGGGAAGCCCACCCTAGAAAATATTCCCAGGAGGGCCTTTGCCACTGCAGGTGCTGTAGTGGTCCTTAAAGGAATTGCTTCAGGATATCTTGTGGCATGGTCCACTACCACCAAGATAAACCTATTGCCTGAAGCAGTAGGAGGGTCAAGGGGGCCAACTATGTCAACCCCTACCCTTTCAAAGGGAACCCCAACCACAGGCAGTGGAATAAGGGGTGCCTTTGGAGTGCCACCTGTCTTGCCACTGGCTTGACAGGTTTCACAGGACTTACAAAAATCTTTTGTGTCCTCAGACATCCTAGGCCAATGAAACAATGGAACCAGTCTGGCCCAAGTTTTCATTTGTCCCAGGTGCCCAGCTAGGGGAATGTCATGTGCAAGAGTTAGGAGGAACTTTCAGTACTCCTGAGGGATCACTAATCTCCTGGCAGTTCCGGGTTTAGGATCCCTTGCCTCAGTGTACAAGAGGTTGTCCTCCCAGTAAACTCTGTGAGAGTCACTGACATCCCCATTAGCCTGTTTGACAGCTTGCTGTCTGAGACCCTCTAATGTGGGACAAGTTTGCTGTGCCACACTCAGCTCCTCCCTGGCAGTCCCCCCTTCACCCAAAAGTTCAGCAGTGTCTGCTTGAAGCTCCTCTGGTGTAGGTTCTGCACAGGGAGGGAATTCTTCTTCCTCAGAAGTTGAATCCACTGTAGAGGGAGGGATAGTAGGAAGTGGTTTGCTTCTACTAGCCCTAGCTTTAGGGAGCACTTGGTCCATTGTTCCAGGATCCAAGCTTCCCTGTCCTTTTTGCTTTTTGGCCTGAGCCCTTGTCAAAGCAAAAATATGCCCTGGGATGCCCAGCATTGCTGCATGGGCCTCCAACTCCACATCTGACCAAGCTGATGTCTCCAAATCATTCCCTAATAGACAGTCTACAGGTAAATCTGAAGCTACCACAACTTTCTTTGGACCAGTAACCCCCCCCCCCAGTTGAGATTTACAACAGCCATGGGGTGGCTAAGTGTGTTGTTGTGAGCATTGGTTACTTGGTACTGGTGACCAAGTAGGTGTTGTTCAGGGTGGACCAGTTTCTCTATGACCATAGTCACACTGGCTCCAGTGTCCCTGTAGGCCTGAACCTCAACACCATTTATTAGGGGTAGCTGCTTGTACTTATCCATATTAAGGGGACAAGCAGCTAAGGTGGCTAAATCAATAGCCCCCTCAGAGACTAACACAGCCTCTGTGGCCTCCCTAACAAGGCCAACCCCAACTAAGTTACCAATAGTGAGCCCAGCTACTCCCTTGGATTGGCTATTAGTAGGTTTGCTCCCACCACCACTGCTATTAGTAGGGACACTAGGTGTAGCAGTAGGGGGTGTAGTGGTAGGAGGCTTGGTGCCTTTCTTTGGACAACTGGGATCTGTTGTCCAATGGCCTTTTATTTTACATAAATAGCACCATGGTTTCTTTTCCTTGTTTTTATTAGAAGAGGATTTGGGCCCACCACCCCCACCAGAGTGTTTTTGTGGGCCTGATGAAGACTCATTTTTAGATTTGTCCCCACCCTTGTCAGAAGACTTACCATCCTTCTTCTTGTTGCCATCTTTGTCAACCCCTGTATGAACATTTCTGTTCACTCTTGTTCTGACCCATTTGTCTGCCTTCTTTCCCAATTCTTGGGGAGAGGTCAGATCAGAGTCCACCAAGTACTGGTGCAACAAATCAGACACACAATTATTAAGAATATGCTCTCTCAGGATCAAGTTATACAGGCTGTCATAATCAGTAACTTTACTGCCATGTAACCACCCCTCCAAGGCCTTCACGGAATGGTCAATGAAATCAACCCAGTCTTGTGAAGACTCCTTTTTGGTCTCTCTGAACTTTATCCTGTATTGTTCAGTGGTTATGTCATAACCATCCAGGAGTGCATTCTTAAGAACTTTGTAATCATTAGCTTCATTTTCTTTTACAGTAAGGAGCCTATCCCTACCTTTTCCACTAAATGATAGCCATAGGATAGCAGCCCACTGCCTTTGAGGGACATCCTGTACAGCACAGGCCCTCTCAAGTGCAGCAAACCACTTGTTAATGTCATCCCCCTCCTTATAAGGGGGAACTATCTTATGCAGATTCCTGGAATCATGCTCTTTTGCAGGATGACTATGGGGAATACTGCTGCTGCCACCATGGGTTTCTAAACCCAGTTTCTGTCTCTCCTTCTTTACTTCTAAAGTCTGTCTATCCAAATCCAGCTGTTGCTTCTTGAGCTTCAGTCTGGTTTGTTCCACTCTCAATCTATTGAGCTCCCTTTCTAACAATCTGTCATCAGGGTGGGTGGGAGGGACATTCCTTGAAACAGAAGTATGGTGAGAATGGACAGAAGGAGACCTGTCCCTTACAGAGGGCACCCTAACAGCTTGGCTAACAGAAACATCAGTACCACTGTGGTGAGAATACATGCTTTTGCAATGATGTGAGACAACACTATTTGTATGGTGTGGCTCTTCATCATTACCAACTATGCTAGACTGTCTAGTAATGGGCAGGCTGGGAAGTTTCTTTCCTGAATCTTTTCCTGGGGGAGTCCCTGGATCAGATTGGGAACCATTAGCTTCTTTTTCAACAGATGGGGCACTTTTAGCCTTATCTTGTTCTCTAAGCATGTTAAGTAACAATTCCAAGGAAGGATTCTTCCCTACACTCAAACCTCTCTCTATACAGAGACTCCTTGCTCCTTTCCAGCTAAGGTGGTCATATGCAATCTTAGACAGGTCAACATTTTGGCCTGTGCCAGACATTTTTAGAGAGAGTTAAAGTGATAGAAAAAGAGAAAAAAGTTTGTCAGAGCTTTTAGAAAGACAGAAAAAAAACTTTTTAAACTTTTAGAACTTTTTAGAAAGTTAGAAGTACTTTTCAGCACTTAGAAAAGAGTGAAAAGAGGAAATTCAAAACTTTTTGGCAATGTGTATATACACTGAACTTGTTTTGTATATTTTTCTCTTATGAAAAGTACAATGACAAGAGTGGTAAGTAGTCTCAAAGCACTTATCCCACCGCTGCACAACCAATGTAGGAGGCTGGACTGGCTTGTAGTGAGTACCAAGGGGTACTTGCACCTTGCACCAGGCCCAGGCATCCCTTATTAGTGTATAAGGTGTCTAGCAGCTTAGGCTGATAGATAATGGTAGCTTAGCAGAGCAGCTTAGGCTGAACTAGGAGACGTGTGAAGCTACTACAGTACCACTTAGTGTCATATGCACAATATCATAAGAAAACACAATACACAGTTATACTAAAAATAAAGGTACTTTATTTTTATGACAATATGCCAAAGTATCTCAGAGTGTACCCTCAGTGAGAGGATAGGAAATATACACAAGATATATATACACAATACCAGAAATATGCAGTATAGTCTTAGAAAACAGTGCAAACAATGTATAGTTACAATAGGATGCAATGGGGACACATAGGGATAGGGGCAACACAAACCATATACTCCAAAAGTGGAATGCGAACCACGAATGGACCCCAAACCTATGTGACCTTGTAGAGGGTCGCTGAAACTATTAGAAAATAGTGAGGGTTAGAAAAATAGCCCACCCCAAGACCCTGAAAAGTGAGTGCAAAGTGCACAAAAGTTCCCCAAAGGACAAAGAAGTCGTGATAGGGGAATAAGGCAGGAAAGACACAAACCAACAATGCAACAATGCTGGATTTCCAATCTGGGGTACCTGTGGAACAAGGGGACCAAGTCCAAAAGTCACAAGCAAGTCGGAGATGGGCAGATGCCCAGGAAATGCCAGCTGTGGGTGCAAAGAAGCTTCGACTGGACTGAAGAAGCTGCGGTTTCTGCAGGAACGCAAAGGGCTAGAGACTTCCCCTTTGGAGGAAGGATCCCTCTCGCCTTGTAGAGTCGTGCAAAAGTGTTTTCCCGCCGAGAGAATGCCAACAAGCCTTGCTAGCTGCAAATTGTGCAGTTAGTGTTTTTGGATGCTGCTGTGGCCCAGGAGGGACCAGGAGGTCGCAAATTGGACCAGGAGGTAGAGGGGATGTCAAGCAAGACAAGGAGTCCTCTTAGCAGCAGGTTGCACCCGGAGAAGTGCCAGAAACAGGCACAACAAGGATACGTGAAATGGTGCTCACCCGAAGTCGCACAAAGGAGTCCCACGTCGCCGTAGACCAACTTAGAAAGCCGTGCAATGCAGGTTAGAGTGCCGTGGACCCAGGCTTGGCTGTGCACGAAGGATTTCCGCCGGAAGTGAACAGGGGCCGGAGTAGCTGCAAAAGTCACGGTTCCCAGCAATGCAGTCTAGCGAGGTGAGGCAAGGACTTACCTCCACCAAACTTGGACTGAAGAGTCACTGGACTGTGGGAGTCACTTGGACAGAGTTTCTGGATTCGAGGGACCTCGCTCGTCGTGCTGAGAGGAGACCCAAGGGACCGGTAATGCAGCTTTTTGGTGCCTGCGGTTGCAGGGGGACGATTCCGTCGACCCACGGGAGATTTCTTCGGAGCTTCTAGTGCAGAGAGGAGGCAGACTACCCCCACAGCATGCACCACCAGGAAAACAGTCGAGAAGGCGGCAGGATCAGCGTTACAGAGTTGCAGTAGTCGTCTTTGCTACTATGTTGCAGGTTTGCAGGCTTCCAGCGCGGTCAGCAGTCGATTCCTTGGCAGAAGGTGAAGAGAGAGATGCAGAGGAACTCGGATGAGCTCTTGCATTCGTTATCTGAGGAATCCCAAGAGACAGAGACCCTAAATAGCCAGAAAAGAGGGTTTGGCTACCTAGGAGAGAGGATAGGCTAGCAACACCTGAAGGAGCCTATCACAAGGAGTCTCTGACGTCACCTGGTGGCACTGGCCACTCAGAGCAGTCCAGTGTGCCAGCAGCACCTCTGTTTCCAAGATGGCAGAGGTCTGGAGCACACTGAAGGAGCTCTGCGCACCTCCCAGGGGAGGTACAGGTCAGGGGAGTGGTCACTCCCCTTTCCTTTGTCCAGTTTCGCGCCAGAGCAGGGCTAAGGGGTCCCCTGAACCGGTGTAGACTGTCTTATGCAGAATTGGGCACATCTGTGCCCAAGAAAGTATTTCCAGAGGCTGGGGGAGGCTACTCCTCCCCTGCCTTCACACCATTTTCCAAAGGGAGAGGGTGTAACACCCTCTCTCAGAGGAAGTCCTTTGTTCTGCCATCCTGGGCCAGGCCTGGCTGGACCCCAGGAGGGCAGATGCCTGTCTGAGGGGTTGGCAGCAGCAGCAGCTGCAGTGAAACCCCAGGAAAGGCAGTTTGGCAGTACCAGGGTCTGTGCTACAGACCACTGGGATCATGGGATTGTGCCAACTATGCCAGGATGGTATAGAGGGGGCAATTCCATGATCATAGACATGTTACATGGCCATATTCGGAGTTACCATTGTGAAGCTACATATAGGTAGTGACCTATATGTAGTGCACGCGTGTAATGGTGTCCCCGCACTCACAAAGTCCGGGGAATTGGCCCTGAACAATGTGGGGGCACCTTGGCTAGTGCCAGGGTGCCCTCACACTAAGTAACTTAGCACCCAACCTTTACCAGGTAAAGGTTAGACATATAGGTGACTTATAAGTTACTTAAGTGCAGTGTAAAATGGCTGTGAAATAACGTGGACGTTATTTCACTCAGGCTGCAGTGGCAGGCCTGTGTAAGAATTGTAAGAGCTCCCTATGGGTGGCAAAAGAAATGCTGCAGCCCATAGGGATCTCCTGGAACCCCAATACCCTGGGTACCTCAGTACCATATACTAGGGAATTATAAGGGTGTTCCAGTAAGCCAATGTAAATTGGTAAAATTGGTCACTAGCCTGTTAGTGACAATTTGAAAGAAATGAGAGAGCATAACCACTGAGGTTCTGATTAGCAGAGCCTCAGTGAGACAGTTAATCACTACACAGGTAACACATTCAGGCACACTTATGAGCACTGGGGCCCTGGTGAACAGGGTCCCAGTGACACATACAACTAAAACAACATATATACAGTGAAAAATGGGGGTAACATGCCAGGCAAGATGGTACTTTCCTACAGAGACTCCTTCTGATAGGCTCTTACCTTTCTTACTAGCCTATCCTCCTTCCTAAGTAGCCAAACCTCCTTTTCTGGCTATTTAGGGTCTCTGCTTTGGGGAATTCTTCAGATACCGAATGCAAGAGCTCACCAGAGTTCCTCTGCATCTCCCTCTTCACCTTCTGCCAAAGGATCGACCGCTGACTGCTCAGGATGCCTGCAAAACCGCAACAAAGTAGCAAAGACGACTACTGCAACCTTGTATCGCTTCATCCTGCCGGCTTTCTCGCCTGTTTCCTGGTGGTGCATGCTCTGGGGGTAGCCTGCCTCTTTCTTGCACCAGGAGCTCTGAAGAAATCTCCCGTGGGTCGACGGAATCTTCCCCCTGCAACCGTAGGCAACAAAAGACTACATCACCGGTCCTCTGGGTTCCCTCTCAGCACAACAAGCGTGGCCCCTGGAACTCAGCAACTCTGTCCAAGTGACTCCCACAGTCCAGTGACTCTTCAGTCCAAGTTTGATGGAGGTAAGTCCTTGCCTCCCCACGCTAGACTGCACTGCTGTGTACCGCATGATTTGCAGCTGCTCCGGCTCCTGTGCTCTCTTCCAGGATTTCCTTCATGCACAGCCAAGCCTGGGTCCCCGACACTGTAACCTACAGTGCACAACCTTCTGAGTTGTCCTCCGGCGTCGTGGGACTCCCTTTTCTGAGTTTGGGTGGACTCCGGTTCACTCCTCTTCTAAGTGCCTGTTCCGGTACTTCTGTGGATGCTGCCTGCTTCTGTGAGGGCTCCCTGACTTGCTGGGCGCCCCCTCTGTCTCCTCATCCAAGTGGCGATATCCTGGTCCCTCCTGGGCCACAGCAGCATCCAAAAACCCTAACCGTGACCCTTGCAGCTAGCAAGGCTTGTTTGCGGTCTTTCTGCGTGGGAACACCTCTGCAAGCTTCTTCACGACGTGGGACATCCATCCTCCAAAGGGGAAGTTCCTAGTCCTCTTCGTTCTTGCAGAACACAAAGCTTCTTCTATCCGGTGGCAGCTTCCTTGCACCCTCAGCTGGCATTTCCTGGGGATCTGCCAACTCTCGACACTGTTGCGACTCTTGGACTTGGTCCCCTTGTCTTACAAGTGCTCAGGTCCGGAAATCCACTGTTGTTGCATTGCTGGTGTTGGTCTTCCTTGCAGAATCCCCCTATCACGACTTCTGTGCTCTCTGGGGGTTGTAGGTGCACTTTACACCTATCTTACAGGGTCTTGGGGTGGGCTATTTTTCTAACCCTCACTGTTTTCTTACAGTCCCAGCGACCCTCTACAAGCTCACATAGGTTTGGGGTCCATTCTTGGTTCACGTTCCACTTTTGGAGTATATGGTTTGTGTTGCCCCTATACCTATGTGCTCCTATTGCAATCTATTGTAACTTTACACTGCTTGCATTACTTCCTTTTGCTATTACTGCATATTTTTGGTATTGTGTACATATATCTTGTGTATATTTGGCATCCTCATACTGAGGGTACTCACTAGGATACTTTTGGCATATTGTCATAAAAATAAAGTACCTTTATTTTAAGTATATCTGTGTATTGGGTATTCTTATGATATTGTGCATATAACACCAGTGGTATAGTAGGAGCTTTGCATGTCTCCTAGTTCAGCCTAAGCTGCTCTGCTATAGCTACCTTCTATCAGCCTAAGCTGCTAGAAACACCTCTTCTACACTAATAAGGGATAACTGGACCTGGCAGAAGGTGTAAGTACATCTGGTACCCACTACAAACCAGGCCAGCCTCACCAGCCCCTCACCAGGAGACATCATGCCCAGAGGTGTTGTGCCCTTTGGCCTGTGGCCTTTCCCCATCTTGACAGTCGCTTCAGGGACCTTAGCACTGTCCACTCGGTGTTTGAGCGAGGCCTTGCTGGGTGGGAGGGGTGACTGTCCCCTGCTGGAAGCCGGACCCTTTTTGACCTTTGCAGGTGGTGGAATAGGGTGGTCCTTCTTTTCTGTCGATGGCACACTGGCAGCTCTGACGGGTTCCCCCTTAGACCGTACTGGAGTAGCAGGGACCACAGCGAATGCAGATTTTGTAGCTGAGGTGCTGGGCTGGGATCTAGACATCCTGGCAATAGGGGAAGATGGGGGGGAGGTGTAGGGAAGAGGTCAAAGTTAGCTAGGAAAGGTTTTTTTGACACACTGGGACAAGAAGATGGAGGGGGAGTGGGAGTAGCGGAAGAGGTAGTGGTTGTAGGAAGTGTACGTCTGCTGAGTTTGGGTGAAGGTGCATGGGTTGGAGGCTGTTGTGAGGTGGATGGCTGTTGAGTGGGTGTGTGCCTGTGTTTGTGTACTTTGGGAGGAGGGCTTACAGGCACACTGGGAGAGGACACAGGGAATGTGTGAATGGTAGTGGGGGTGGCGATTGCAAGTGAGCAGTGTGTAGTGATGGGCGTGCTGGTGATGGAGGCAGTGGTTGATGATGTAGTGCATGCAGGTGTGAGTGGAGACAACACTGGGAGGGAGGATTAGGACGTGGAGGAGGGGGACACAGTGGAGGAAGTGGATGTTGGTATGTGTGCATGGGTATGGTGCTTGTGTGAGTGCCTGTGGGATGTGTGGTGCTTATGTTTGCCTGAGACACTTTTGTGTGTTGGAGTGTGTGCATGCTGGTCTGATGGTGTGCTTGGGATAGGCTGAGGTAGAGGGGGGAGGCTGGACACAGGGACAATGGCTGCCATTAGTGCTGAGGCCAGAGCCTGAAATGCTCTCTGTTGGGCCGCCACGCCAGAATGAATGCCCTCCAGGTATGCATTTGTTTTCTGCAAATGCCTCTTGACACCCTGGATGGCATTCAGAATGGTTGATTGGCCAACAGTGACGGATCTCAGGAGGTCAATAGCCTCCTCACTGGGGGCAGCAGGGCTGACTGGGGCAGGGCCTGAGGTGCCCGGGGCGAAGGAGATGCCCACACTCCTGGCTGAGCGGGCACGGGAAACACGCTGAGGGGCTGCTGGGAGGGCGGTGCTGGTAGGGGGCGAGTCGCTGCCGCTGGTACACCTCCTGTCACCGTCATGGAGCGCTCCTCTCGCCCTCCGTCCCACTGGTGCCTTCCGACTCTGCAGATTCACCCTCCAGGGCCATGTGGGATGCAGCTCCCTCCATCGCCGGTGCCTCTGATCCTCCACCACATGATGCTAATGCACACAAGGACAGGGTGACAAAACAAGAAGGGGGGGGAGACAGAGGACACACATGGTCAATGCCAGCAACACCACTACCGTTGGCGGACATAACACACAGGGAGCAGCCCTGTGCACTTGGCCATGCACTAGCAGTTAGTCGGTAATTCACCAGGCCATGGGGTACTATGCCTAACATCATTTGCTGCACACCTGGAACCCACAGGAGCTTGCCTAGTTGTAGATGCCCACTAACACTATTGGGGTTGGAGTGCCTCAGGGCCTGCCCAACAAGGGACCTACCCTACCAAGTTCGCCCTGGCCTAGAGAAACCCACAGCCCACATCTCCCACCCAGACACCTCAAGTCAGCTTAATGACACTGTACTTGCCCCCTTGTGGCTGCTGTGATGGCCTCAAGTGCCCATCCAACTCCGGATATGCCACCACCAGGATCCGGAATATCAGGAGGGTCATGGTGCGACAGGCACCCCTTCCACGTTGGGAGGCCAGCCCCAGCTGGGCCTCCGCCGTCTTCTTGCTCCAGCAGCGCTGGTCCTCCCTTCTTTTGCGGCAGTGGGTGCTCCGTCTATGATAGACCCCCAGGGTCTGCACTTCCTTGACGATGGCACGCCAAATACCCTTCTTCTGGTGGGCACTGACCTAGAGGAAGGGAACAGGAGGAAAGGAAATTACTCACCCGTCCGGACCGTCATACTCATTGCCCACCAGTTCCCACCCCTGCCCTGACACACATACACTCACCATCCTCACATGAAGGCCTCAGCCCCCCCAATGTCTCTTCCATCCACACCACTCAAAACAGGCATTTCCCACACATCATGCTCACAGTGTACTCACCTGTTTGTCCGTAGAGTCGCGTGTACTGGGGGATGACCCCATCCACCAATTTGTCCAACGCCTCCGTGGTGAAGGCAGGGGCCCTTTCCCCAGACACTGTAGCCATTGACACTTCCAGACTCAGGTCACAGCAGCACTTGCAGTGTAGGTCCTCTCCTGTTGAAGGTCAGGTATCAAGTGAGTGAACAGATAGAAAATGGCGGTCACGTCCGCAGCGGTGCGTACCGTCACCGCCGGCGTACATCATCATTGGCTCCTGGAACCCACAGGGCCCAATGAAAACCAATGCTAAATTGCGCTGTGGTCTTTGACTGCCTACCGCACGCTGTACAATGCCAGCGCAGTTACCTCATTTCCCCTTGTCCCTCCTTACAGGTCAGGCAGCCACCATTTCAGGGGGGCACATGGCATGGCACCTAACTGCGTCACAGCACAATTTGGCATATATATGGACAAACTACGCCACACATGGATTTACTCACATTACTGGTAAAAAGACCCTCTGCTCACCATTCTCCTCCATAGGGCACATCCGCTGGGGCAGATGATGAGATGGCGTCATCCTCTGGTGTACAGACCACTGGTGGACCAGTCGACAATGGAAGACAGACACATCATTATCACCTACAGACTTGATCGTGCCACAATCCAAGACCTGTGTGCCCAATTGGAGCCAGACCTGATTTCAGCTATCGGCCATCCCACAGGAATACCCCCTCTAGTGCAGGTCCAGTCAGTGCTCCATTTCCTGGCAAGTGGCTCCTTTCAAACTATAGTGGCCATGGCATCTGGGTTGTCTCAGCCAATGCTTTCTAACGTGTTGACCAGAGTGTTGTCTGCCTTGCGGAAACACATGCGCAGCTACATCGTGTTCCCCCAGGTGGAGAATTTGCCTACAGTGAAAGCTGACTTTTAGGCCCTGGAACATATCCACAACATAATTGGTGCCATTGATGGTACACATGTGGCATTTGTCCCGCCCCCACAGAAATGAACAAGTGAACAGAAAGCGAAAAAGCTACCATTCTATGAATGTGCAGATGGTGTGTTCGGCATCTCTCATGTGAATGCCAAGTATCCTGGGTCTGTGCATGACGCATACATTTTGAGGAATAGCAGCATCCCTTATGTGATGGGCCAACTCCAGAGGCACTGTGTGTGGCTAATAGGTGAGCCCAAGGTCCCCACACAGTATGGGTAGGTGTCTGGGTATGGGGTCGTCCCTAAGGGTTAGTGTGTGTCTAACAGGTGACTCTGGTTACCCCAACATCTCATGGCTACTGACCCCAGTGAGGAATGCCAGGACAAGGGCAGAAGAATGCTACAATGAGGCACATAGGCGAAGTAGGCGGATTATTGAGAGGACGTTCGGCCTCCTGAAGGCCAGATTCCGGTGCCTCCATCTAACAGGTGGCTCCCTATAATACTCACCAAAGAAGGTGTGCCAGATAATCGTGGCATGCTGCATGTTGCACAACCTGGCATTGCGACGCCAGGTGCCTTTTCTGCAGAAGGATCGGCCTGATGATGGTCTTGTGGCAGCGGTGGAGCCTGTGGACAGTAAGGAAGAGGAGGCAGAGGAAGATGATATTGACAACCAAATGAACATCATCATGCAGTACTTCCAGTGACACACAGGTAAGAGACTGTCACTGCTCCTTACATATCTGAGTACTGTAGGCCAAGTAAGCCCCTTCACCTCTGCCTATGGACACTGACAGTTCACTTTGGCTTTCCATTTTACAGATCTGGGTACCTGATTCTGCCTTCTGCTATGTGTACTGCTGCCCAACAACTGTCATACATTGGTACGAGCAAATGAACATTTACATTGATATTTGTTGGTGATGTTGTAATTATACATTTGTGAAAGAACAGACTGACTCCAGATTGGTTTGTGATTCAAGGGTGTTTATTTAGGGGCTAATGTGTATAGGGGTATGTGGAAGGGATGATGGTGGAGGAGGGTCCATAGTAGAGTCCAGTCTCTTGGTATTACAGGTGCAATGTCCAAGGGGGCATAGGAAGGGGAGTAATGGAAGTTCAAGGTGGACAGGGTGACATAGTGGGACAGAAGTGGGACAATCAGGAGGGTCCTATTTCCTGGTGGGGGTCTTAGCAATGTTATCTGTTTTCTGCCTGGATGGCAGGGACCATTTGTGGGGTGGTTTTCCTTCTGCAGGAGGGTGGGGTGCTGGTGGGCTCTTGTTCCCTGGCGCCAGCTGAGGTGGAAGGCTGTTCATCGGTTTGGCTAGTGTCAGGGACCCTTTGTTGTGCCACTGCCTCCCTCATGGTCTTGCCTATGTCAGCCAGCACCCCTGCAATGGTGACCAGGATGGTGTATATGTTGGCGAGGTCCTCCCTGATCCCCATGTATTGTCCCTCATGCAGCCGCTGGGTCTCCTGAAACTTGGCCAGTACCGTGCCCATGGTCTCCTGGGAATGGTGGTATACTCCCATGATTTTGGAGAGTGCCTCGTGGAGGGTCAGTTCCCTGGGCCTGTTCTCCCCCTGTTGCACAGCAGTCCTCCCAGCTTCCCTGTTGTCCTGTGCCTTCATCCCCTGAACCGTGTGCCCTCTGCCACTGACCCCAGGACCCTGATCGTCCTGGGTTGGCCGAGGGTCCCTGTAGTGGTGGACACACTGCTGATTGACGTGTCCTGGGGAACGTGGCATGGGCCAGCTGGGTGGGTGCTGTAGTGGTGTTTCCTGAGGGGGGAGGTTCTGTGGTGGCTTGGGACTGTGACAAGGGAACTGACTGTCCAGAGGTCCCTAATGGGCCAAGCCGGTCATCTTGATCCAGGCATGCAGAGCTGCTGTCATCACTGTGGGCCTCTTCTGTGGGGGGACTGGATATGGCTGCCACCTCCTGTCCGGTGACGTTGGGTAGGTGTTGGGTTGGGGGGTAAATGCATTGTTATTTTATCTGTGTGTGCCATCTTGTGCAATGGGTGTGTTTTCCTCTATTACTGTGCTTGCAATATTGCCTTGGCCCTTGCGTGAGTGGTGTTTGTGTGCCCTGGGTGAGTCTCTCTATTGGACATGCTTTGGTGATGGGTGTCCATGCATGTCTGTGATGGGTGTCCATGCATTGTTGTTGCATGCAGGGCTTGGTTGTGGGAGTGGTGGGGCATGATGGTGGGATGTGTGGGAGATGGTGGAGTGATGGAAGTGAGGGTGGGAGTATGTGATGGCATGCAGGTAGGGTGGGGGGATGTAATAGTAAAAAGTTGACTTACCAGAGTCCAGTCCTCCGGCTACTCCTGTGAGGCCCTCAGGATGCATTATTTCCAAGACTTGCTCCTCCCATGTTGTTAGTTGTGGGGGAGGAGGTGGGGGTCCACCGCCAGTCCATCGTAAAGATACCTGGTGTCTGGATACCACGGAACGCACCTTCCACTGTAGATCGTTCCACCTCTTCCTGATGTCATCCCTTGTTCTTGGATGCTGTCCCACTGCGTTGATCCTGTCGACAATTCTCCGCCATAGCTCCATCTTCCTAGCAATGGACGTCTACTGCACCTGTGATCCGAATAGCTGTGGCTCTACCGGATGATTTCCTCCACCATGACCCTGAGCTCCTCCTCAGAAAACTTGGGGTGTCTTTGAGGTGCCATGATGTGGTGTGAGTGATGTGTGAGGTGATGGTAGATGTGATGTGTGGGGTGATGTGTTGGGGTATGTGGTGTGTTGTGCGTGGATGGTGTATGATTGTTGGTGTTGTGTGCCTCTGGATGCTGGAGTGTTCTTTGCTTTTCTCTCTCTCTCTGCTTCTTCAAACTTTTTTGATATAAGGGGTTGTGGGTAATGTGTGTGTGTGTGTTTTATAGTGTTGTGTGGTTGTGGTGTGTGTATGTGTGTCAGATGTGTGTATTTTGAATTGTCCAATGGGGAGTAGTTTTGTAAGTGTGTGTGTATTTTGAGCGCGGCGATGTGTACGGGCAGTGGTTTACCGCGGTTGAATGAGCGCCACATTGATTCGTGGGTCATGATACAGTGGGTGTGTTTCTGTTGGCGTAACGGTGTGGGTTTTGCTATCGCCAGTTTATCACTGACCTTTGGTGTGGCAGACTTATGTGGGTGTCTGTATAGTGGCGGAATTCTCTGTGTGGATCCTAATTCCCATTGCGGATTTCCACCGCGGACACCGTATGTTGGCGGCCATCGGCACGGCGGTCAGCGGGATTTACTGCCAGGGTTGTAATGAGGGCCAAAGACATTTTTTGGATGTGGAACCTACATTGCGTCAATGAGATGCAAAGTAGGTGTTCCCGTGCAAAAAATTACTCTATGGCCTTAGCTCTATATTTATCCCCCTGTGCTAAAATCATGCACGGGAGGGAAGAGGGGTAAAAAAATTGTTAACTACTGGGTCAGGGCAGGCATTAGGAGACCTGTGGGCCTATTTCCATGGTGGAACACCATGGAATAAGCCCACAGGTGCCCTCCCCAGGCCCGTGGGACACCCTCACCCACACCAGAGGGACAGCAGAGGATGGGGGACCCCATCCCAGGTAAGTATAGATAAGTACAGGTAAGTATTTTATTTTATTTTTTAAAGTGCCATTGGGGGCCTTGAAATGGGCCCCCTACATGGCACTGGGTGCAATGGCAATGGTCAGGGTACCTTGGTCCTCTGTGCTTGCCACTGGGGTGGTGGGAATGACTCCTGTGTTTCCTAGGACAGGAGTCATGTTGTATGGATGGTTTTGCGTCACAAAATGATTTCAGGAAGGTTAGAGTCATTTATTTTACTCTAACCTGCCTAGCGTCATTTTTTGGTGGAAAACCCCCTTCTCCCATATCGCCAGCACCACCTGACTAACGTCATTATTTTTTACGCTAGCCTACCCTTTGCACCGGCTTGCACCATTCCATAAATATGGTGCCCGGCTGGTGCACAGAAATGGTGCAAGCCGGTGCAAAACCTTTTGGTTCAAAACTGCGTTAGTGCAGTTTTGCACAAAAAAAGTATAAATAAGGGCCTTGGTTTCTCTCTGCAACTTCTAACGCTGCACATTTTCACAACAATGAGTCCACGCTTTTCAGGAGATAATTTTTCTTCACCACATTTTTTGTGACCAAGGACCCACAGAAAATTGGCTGGAGTATTTCTTTTAGTTCTATCGAATAGCAGTTGTTCCAACCAACAGCACCCACTTGTCTTTGTTTAAGCTCTTCCACTTGTCATAAAAGTTTAGGAGTCTCACACTAACCTTTTCTGCTTGATAGTCAGGACTTTAAGCATTGAGTTGACAGAGTTTGTGGTCAGAATTTACTGCCTCACATAGCCCCCTGACCACCAAACTCTAGGCCTGAGCATTAAAGGAACACAAATTTTGCACAGGTTGTTTCAACTTCTTTTGGAAGAAATATTTCTTTAAAGAAAATAGCTTGAATGGTTGAACTATATTTTTCTCTTCTGCAGATTTCTTAACCAACTCATTGTGTTACTTCACAAACATTTTCTGAAATGAAAAGGTAAGGGCTTGAATCAACACAGTCTGGGAAAAATCCAGTTTCCAGAGTTTTATCCAAAGCAATCTCCTTGCTACAAATGCAGCCCAGAGCAGTTGAAGCTGACCACAAAGAGTCATACTTAGGGGCAGATGTAAAAAGTAAAAAAAGTTGTGCTTCACATAGTGCAGCGCCATTATCCTTGTGCCCTTAGTGCACCCTACCACCACCATGTATTCGCCGTAATTAAAATATGGCACACCATGGAGAAGGGTAGGGGGCAAAAGCATATTTTTATTTTACGTTATTGGTGTACTCTGCAGGCATAGCAGCAAAATGTTGGCATTACTCCTGCAGAGTACATAGATGCCCATTATAAATAATGGAAGTCCCCTTTCAACGCCTGCTCTGAGCAGGCATTAAAAGTGCCAAATAAATGGTGTTAGGAAATCTCTTAGATTTCCTTATGCCATTTTTTTGCCCCCCCCCCAACACGGAAACACCCCCCTGCATACATCATGCCTGGTGCAGGCCTAATGTGGTGCAAGGGTTTAAAAAAGTGGCGCAATGCATGCATTGGGCCACTTTGTAAATATGGCATGGGGAAAATGCCACTTTAGTGTCGCCTTAGCGTAAAAAATATTATGCTATGGCAGTGCTAAAGTGAAGCTATGGGCTCTTAAATCTGCCCCTAAATGTCCGAAAAAAACTTCAAAAATAGTTTCATATTTTCCAGTGTTGCAGTAGGACCATCTCCTCCTTCATGATAATTAACAAGCATTTACAATGCAATTGGTCTTGCAGTTGCTTGAGTTAGAATTATTGGCATTGTAAATGGATAACTGGACTTTTCTTGCCACATACTTCCAGTGGCCCTGTATATAACTAAAGGGCTAGCAGCACTGGAAAAGTCAATAGGTCTACATTGGCTACCAGAAAAATGGTGTTGTCAGTGCTCATTTTGTGATGGTTTTTGTCAACTTTATTGCAGAGGAAACTGCTTGGCACTTCAATCAAAACAAGCAATGAGATTATTAAGGATCAGAAACACATAGGGCCCTGAAGCATCTTTTGAATGCAGTGAGTTCCTGCAGCACTGAGCTGCACAGAAGTCCTAATAGATGGATACTGTTGTAGTAGCGTCATAAGATAGTTGCGACAGGGAATGAGTGCGACACGTTCGAACAAGGCTAGAGATGTCACAAACTCCGGCCACACAGAGGAGCAAAATGTACTGTGACTGAATACAAAAGAAAAGTGATCACCAACAAATAAGCAGATGGCGCCAATTACAAAGGGTACACCAAAGTCGTCCTCAAATAGATGCGCTCAAGTCATCATGCAAAGATATCCATACTTGCCTCATATTTCACACCAAGGAAAGAAAAAGGTTGCAACTGAGCATCGGAAAATATCCCTCAAAAATATGGTGCGCTTTTGTTAACATAAACACAATGTGATTATCACACAGGAAACATCTATATCACACAAAAAACATTCTTTACAAACCCACGCACCGAAAAATAAACCAACATCCTGTGATTCAGAATGGATAGTGTAGAAGATAAAGGGGTGAAAAAAGCGTTTAATATGAGCAACGTATATGCAAAACCAGAGACGTGTTGCAAATGATTATTGCAGACGGGGAGCAGCGCATCCCGGGTCCTAAATGACAACGTATGACCTACCACAGTGTGTCACAGGCTGACACAGACTACTGGAAATGTCAATCTCATCGACATTCAGCTGCAGTTGATGCCAACACTCATGTGAAAGTATCAGCATGGAGGGTGATAAAGCGTCCAGGCCTTATAAATTACCTGTACCTGGACACGTTGGAGGTCGGTGAATCGTTTAGCCGAGTCGGGCTCTCCTCATCCTAGAATAGTCGGGTCACGCAGATCAATAATCAATAACTATTGTAATCGGTAATCAATATTCAATTAATAGATCAATATAGCACATCAGAAATCAATAACAGTTGGTATTTCGGCGCACCATGACCTTTCAGTCATGAATAACCACACCAGTTTATTAAAAGTTAGTGAATTTATTTCCCTATATTAACAAAGCTAGCACGATGTATATAAGTCTCAAAACCAAATGATATATGTATATGAACATTACTAGCTGTCCATAGCGGCGGAAGAAACGCAGTCTACGCAAAATCTGGATAATGATACATTCAGTTATGGCAATGCAAATCACTAATATGAGTTACTGTATTTGACTAATTTCGTACATTGGTCAGTATAACAAGATTTCAAATTAGCATGGTGCATCGAATGAATACCTCAACTAACCTCTAATTAGCATTGGCATGTGGGGCTTCATGCAAACGAATTTAGTCAACACAAATTTGGAAAACCTCTAGCTTAGGCCCTATCAAAATAGCAGTTGGTACCTAAAAGGAAAAACACAATGCATAATACATTTATCCTTTCATATTTACCAATTACAATCAGCATTCAAGAAAAGTCTTCGTCCCACAGGTACTGGTTCGATCAGCATGGGGTAGGTTTCAAGGGGGCAAAGTTAATGGCAAACTTCCTTGCATCGGCAAGGAGAATGGGGCAAAGTTACTTTATGGGCAAGACGGGGCAAATCAAAGTTAAAGTCTCTAGGGTGAGAATTCTTAAAGTCTCTTTCTCTAGAATAGAGAAAAGGGCATCAGGGTGTCGTCCAAAATGGAGTCTGGCATCTGGCTTCCAATTGGCATCAAGGAAAATGGCTGACTTCTCTTTGTCCAGTGGGTTTAAGTAAGAAACATTCCAAATTCTGCAGGGTCTTCCATTGGAGGGTTCATAGGTTGGCTTCAAATTGTCCAATTAAAACTGTCTTTCTACTAGTGCTCATTTATGCATACATTGTCCTTGGGGCCTTGGAACACAAGTTGCAACATGGTTTGCCAATTATTTTACTATCTGTACCTTCATTGTCCGCACCTGCAGAGACTGACCTTGTATCAAAGGGGATGAAACCGGCCTAGTACGAAACCTTGAAGATAAGTGTATTAGTCATCTCTACTGGAAAAATACAACTTCAAGCAAGAATATATGTTTCATTAGTTCAAGGAAAAGCCACACCGTTAGAATTTGAGACCAGGCAACTAGGCCAAAGCCTCTACTAAATTTAAGCTCAGTAAAACAGTTTCAATAAGAAATCATGGCATCCATTTGTAATTATGACGGATTACTACATTTTTTCAATTCTTCATGATTAATAAAGCTCGTTTATAACGATGGCGAACTACCCGAGGGCACAATTTCCCTAGTACATTATTTTCTTTGCTAAAATCATACTACATTATACGATTTTGGTTACATGATATATGAATATATGTTGGACCCTCTTTTTCTGCGTGATCAATCCCTCCTCTGATGACTAATTATGTCATCACATCAAATCTACCCACACATTTTATTCCATTAAAATTCTGTATAGTAATTTGGCACTTCAGTCAATTCCCTTTTTCTTTTAATCCCTTTAGATTTTTCTCTATATATTTCTACCATTTTGGTTTGTTCTTTTTCTTCTCTTCTCCTTTTGCGTCTTGTTTTCAATATTTTGATAGCTTTCCATATTCCCCAAAAGCCAAATAAACAAATTAATATTATCAATATTCCCTTCACTATTTTTAGTAACAATCCGTTCCAAACGTTGCTGAGCCAATTTCCCACAGAAGCAAATCCTTTTCCAACTTTCTCCCAGACTCCTGGTTCTTTCAATTCCTTCAAATCTGTACTTTCATTAGTTAAATTTGTAAGCATCTTTCAATTTTTTTTCCTGCTGTCTGGTATACATGTACAACAGTGACGTGTTCCAAGCATTTTGCAAACGCCGCCATCCTTTGCTAAAAGAATGTCTAAGGCAAGCCGATTTTGAAGAGTCATAGCTCTTTCTGCAGCGAGTTCAGCATCCATCAGGATTATAGCTTCTGAGAATTTTGTCAGCATGTTATCCACAATAGTAGACAACTTTCGAATTTTAATTGAATTCAATATGACTCCCACTGAAGGAATCAAAGCTCCAAATATATCTCCTACCACACCAGAAGCTGTCTCCCTTTTCTGAACATGATGTGATTCAGACAGCTTTGGAAATTTCTTTAAGTCGTTGAGTTGATAAATCTTTGGGAACACTATTCCCAAATAACATCTCCCATACCATCCTTTAGTAAGACGATAATAGGCGTTAAGTCCACAAATATAATATATCCCAGGAATAACTGGGTCTTGTCCATTCAGCATGAATGTCCACTTAGGTTGAAACAAAAACGTATGTTTGCATTCACTCGTTCCCACAAAAACGGTGTCATAATATGATTTATGTCTATGTATACAGAATCTCCCTACGTGCAATGTATCTAAAGCTATTTTCCCTTGTGTCTTTATTGCGGCCAAAGTATAGTTATCTACAGATGCCCTTTTGTGTAATTCCCTTTCTAATTCCTCCTTCATTTCTTTCCTCCTATCGTCAGTGCGGTCTAAGAAATTTATCTCCACCGGTGAAAGCAAGCATGTAAGGTCTCTCTATGCGCGTGAGCTGTGTGAAAAGGTGACAACGGCTCAAAGAAGTCTCTCATCAATTTTATATAATAATCTCTGGCTACTTAACTCAGGTACTTGATTATGGGGACATATGCAAATGTAACATCATAATTAGAGTAAAAATAATGAATGTACTGTTGACCATAAAATCTGGACATTATTATACTACATGTAATTCCGTACGTAAGAGGCATGCTATGATACGTCACCCCTTCCACTACTGAGGTAGGTATTTGTGTGCACACATAACAATCTTTCGCATCCATTGTCTCAACATACTCACTCAACAAGCGATAGAAAACGTTAGACAAAAGTTCCTTTTTATCATGTAAATGTCTCTCGTCTTGTTCGAGTCTCTTCAGAGGTGTTAGTTCAGTAATAATAGTAGGTTTAGAAGTAGAAGCATCATTCGTCTCACTCTCGTTCTTCCCATGCATTCCAAGAACTATTGCTACAATGACTAGTACGCCTGCGGTTATTAGACCTATGCACATGTATTTACAACACTTCATTTTATGCCCCTGTGTAGTGTAGCCTGTCATGATCTGTATAGAATCAGAAAGTTGAAGACACTTTATCAAATCGGATTTGCAGATATATACAAAGCTGAACGAGTTCAATGTTCACACAGTCTTCATTTAGCAGCTTAGTCTCTTATCGGTTTAGCAGCATTGTTTCAAAGTCAATCAAGTTAGCAATGTCTTAGCCGGTTGAAAAGTCAATCAGGTTATCAATGTCTTTATTCAGTAATATTCATGAGATTTCACTTCTCAAGTGCCAAAGTGTCGTTCTGCTTCTTCGTTCTCAAGACTGAGTGACAAGATATTGTCTGACCAATCGTTAGTGGCTAAGTATGCCCACTCCGGACCTGAATATCTTTTGCTTGGTATTATTTTTCTTTTCAATTTTGCATCTCTCTTTGATTCTCTCTCGCTGGTACTTTCTTCCTTGGCCAAGTCTTTCTCTTCACTTGGTGCTGCTATTGCGACAGACACTTCCTTTCCTTTCTCTTTCACCTTTGGCCCTTCACTTTCGTTTAATGTTTCTCTGATCCTTAATTTTACTGGTGATATGCTTTGTCTTCTTTTTGCACTGTGTCCACTTGATGGACCTGCAACCTCTTCTGAAGGAGTTTGAACAATTTCACCCTGCCCTGCCTTGTCTTCTCCCTCTGGGAAGTCAATCAGGTTTTCGTTCTCCTTTCCTGTATCGTCTGCTTCTGGGAAAGCCCTCCTCTGATCAGGCTCTCCTGCTTCTTCACCTGTCTCGCGCTCTTTGTCACTGTCACCCGTTTCAGGCTCTTTGTTACCTTCAGCTGTTTCATGCTCTTTGTCACCTTCAGGACCTTCGTCACTTTCTGAAGCTCCTCCTTGGTCCTCCCCAAATGAATCAGTTGCTTCATCCTCAGAGAATATTTCTCCTTCTTCTATTTCTACCTGTTCGCTTCTAGGTCCTCTTCGCTCTGTCTCGGTGCTTGGTACTCTGTTGTCAGACACTGGTGATTTCAGTGCTTCAACTTCCTCATCCGTGGGGCACGTCACCCTCTTCGTGTGACTGGCATGAATCCAGTTGGGAACTCCCGCACACTTCAGAGCGGTGGTAGTTGTCAGAATCACTTGGAAAGGTCCTTTCCAACGGGGTTCCAGACACGACTTCCTCACGTGCTTCTTTATCACGACCCAGTCACCTGCTTTCAGGGCGTGTCATGGACCTTGGATCGGTGGCACGGTGGTTGCCTCCACCTGGTGAGAGAAAGAGCGGACCACATCAGCTAGACCTTTGCAGTAGTCTAACACCATATCATCTGTAATATTCAAAAGAGCATTTGCAGGAACTGCTGGAAGTCTCATGGCTCTGCCCATAAAAATCTCGTGCGGGGACAGTCCAGTCTTTCTGTCAGGGGTGTTTCTCATCGACATTAACACCAAGGACAATGCGTCAGGCCATTTTAAGTTTGTTGATGCACATATTTTCGCCATCCTTGATTTCAATGTGCCATTCATTTGCTCCACTAGTCCTGATGCTTCAGGGCGGTAGCTACAATGCAACTTTTGCTCAATGTTCAGCGCTGCACAAAGTAATTTTATTACTTCGTTATTGAAGTGACTTCCCCTATCTGATTCTAAGGAGATCGGGAATCCGAAACGTGGTATTAGCTCTCTCAAGAGCAGTTTTGCAACTGTGAGACTGTCATTTCTGCGTGTAGGGTATGCTTCAATCCAGTGACTAAAAATGCACACAACCACCAACACATACTTCAAGCCTCCATGCACAGGCATCTCAATAAAGTCCATTTGCATCCTTCTGAAGGGACCCACTGCTCTTCCAATGTGGCTCAAATTTACCACCGTTCCCTTCCCTGCATTCATCTGTTGGCAAATGACGCAACTATGGCAAACTGCTTCAGCAACTTGACGGAATTTGGAGTTAAACCAATCGGTTTTAAATAGTCTAATCATGGCATCCCTCCCAAGATGGGCTTGTCCATGGTAGAATCTGGCTAACTGTGTCAAAAGACTGTTTGGCAGAACAAATTTCCCTTCACTTGAAACCCATAATTCGTCTAATCTCTTTACACATTGCGATTTGGTCCATGAGAGTTTCTCATCCTCACTGACATCATTCTGTAAGGACTTCATTTCATCCATTGTATCTACAACCTTTAGAGCAGAGATTTCACTTGGTTCAAGTTCTGGCTCATTTATCAAGTTCCACTCATCCCTGAGCAATATACAGTTCAATGCGCAAAACCTTGCGACTTGATCCGCATATCCATTTCCCAGAGAAACATAGGGGGTCATTCTGACCCCGGCGGGTTGCAGGCGCCGCAGGGGTCATTTCAACTTTCCCGCTGGGCCGGCGGGCGATCTCCAAAAGATCGCCCGCCGGCCCAGCGGGAAAGCCCCTGCAAAGAGGAAGCCGGCTCCGAATGGAGCCGGCGGATTTGCAGGGGTGCGACGGGTGCTAAGCAGACAGTGAAAATCTTTGTGGGGCCCTGTTAGGGGGCCCCACGACACCCGTTCCCGCCAGCCTCTTCCTGGCGGTGTAAACCGCCAGGAACAGGCTGGCGGGAAGGGGGTCGGAATCCCCATGGCGGCGCTGCAAGCAGGATTCCCTGGGCTTTACCTCCGCGGTCAGAATGGCCCGGGAAGCACCGCCAGCCTGTTGGCGGTGCTTCCTCTGCCCTCCACCCTGGCGGTTTGAAACCGCCAGGGTCGGAATGAGGGCCATAGTCTTGTGCCTTCGAGTGTGCACTGCATTGTACCACTGCTACTTCTCCTGGTAACTGGATGGCATGTAACAATTCCCTTATTCTTTCACCATTTTTCACTGGTGATCCTGAAGAGGTCATGAAGCCTCTCTGTGACCACAATTGTCCAAAGCCATGCACTATTCCAAATCCATACTGACTGTCAGTGTAGATGGTAACTTTCAGTAATGCGGAAAGTTGGCAAGCTCTAGTAAGGGCTACCAGTTCCGCTACTTGTGCAGAGTAAACTCCTTGAAGCCAAGAGGCTTCCAGAACACCTGTTACCGTACATACAGCATATCCTGCTTTCATCCCAGTGCGTCTCTTAAACATGAACCATCAACAAAAATAACTTGATAATTTTCTTCCAATCGGGTATCTTTGATATCAGGTCTTGGTTTGGTGCAAAATTCAGTCACCTGAAGACAGTCGTGCTCGATGTCTTCAGCGTTCTCAATTTCGGCATTTTCACTAGGAAACAAGGTTGCTGGATTCAACGTAGTGCCCAGTTTCAGCTGCACATTAGGTGATCCCAGAATTATTGTTTCATACCTTGTGAGCCTAGCACCAGTCATGTGCTGCGTTTGGGAACATGTCAAAAGTATCTCTACTGAGTGAGGGACCATGACTGTTAAAGGATGTCCGATCACTATTCCTTCACTCTGGGTTAGGCTGATACCAACAGCAGCTACGGCACGCAAGAACCCTGGCAGTGCTGCTGCGACCGGATCCAAAATAGCTGAAAAATATGCTACTGGTCTATTTACGCCACCATGGGCTTGAGTCAAGACAGACAAGGAACATGCATCACGTTCATGACAAAACAATGTGAAAGGCTTTGTGTAATCAGGCATACCTAAAGCTGGAGCCCTGCACATGCATTCCTTCAATTCAATAAAAGCATCCATCTCATCTCCTTTCAGCTCTATTTCATCCAGCGCATCTTTCTGGGTCAGTTTCAGTAAAGGTTTTGCTAGGGTTGAGAAATTGGGAATCCATTGGAGTCAGTAGCTCACCATTCCCAAAAACTTTCTCACCTCCCTCCTCGTCTTTGGGGGACTCATTTCAAGTACACTTGTTATTCTTTCTTTCATAATTCTTTGTGACCCTTTCTCTATTTGGTGACCCAAATATTTCACTTTCTTCTGGCAGAACTGTAATTTTGAAGTGGACACCTTGTGTCCGTTCCTTCCCAAATGGTTCAATAGGGCAATGGTGTCGGCTGTACAGTCGCTTTCTGTCTTAGATGCGATCAGCAAATCGTCAATGTACTATACTGAGGTTGACTCGAATGGTAACTCCAATGATTCCAAGGGCCATATTTATACTTTTTGACGCAAAACTGTGCTAACGCAGTTTTGCGTCAAAAAAATTTGCTCCGGCTAACGCCATTCTGAAGCGCCATGCGGGCGCCGTATTTATTCAATGACGTTAGCCGGCGTTAGCCGCCGGCGCTGCCTGGTGTGCGTGAAAAAAAACGACGTACACCAGGCAGCGCCGGCGTAGGGGAATATGGAGCTTGGGCACCAAAAAATGGGGCAAGTCAGGCTGAGGCAAATTTTTCGCCTCAACCCGATTTGCGCCATTTTTTTCGACTCCCAACCCCCATAGAAATGACTCCTGTCTTAGCAAAGACAGGAGTCATGCCCCCTTGCCCAATGGCCATGCCCAGGGGACTTCTGTCCCCTGGGCATGGTCATTGGGCATAGTGGCATGTAGGGGGGCACAAATCAGGCCCCCCTATGCCACAAAATTTTTTTTAAAAAATACTTACGGGAACTTACCTTAATGTCCCTGGGATGGGTCCCTCCAGCCTTGGGTGTCCTCCTGGGGTGGGCAAGGGTGACAGGGGGGGTCCCTGGGGGCATGGGAGGGCACCTCTGGGCTCCTTCCTAGCCCACAGGTCCCTTAACGCCAGCCCTGACCAGGCGCTAAAAAACGGCACAAAAGCGCCCGTACGTCATTTTTTTGACCCGCCCACTCCCGGGCGTGATTTTTGCCCGGGAGTGTAAATACGGCGCACATGCCTCGGAGTAAATTTTTTAGACGGGAACGCCTACCTTGCATATCATTAACGCAAAGTAGGTGTCCACGCTAAAAAATGACGCAAACTCCATGGACTTTGGCGCTAGACGCGTCTAACGCCAAAGTATAAATATGGAGTTAGTTTTGCGTCGGAATTGCGTCAAAAAAAACGACGCAATTCCGGCGCAAACAGAGTATAAATATGCCCCCAAATCTTTCTTTAGAATTTGATTGAAAATTGATGGTGACTCCGAAAACCCTTGGGGAATTCGACACCAACTGTAGACTCTGGGGGTGATTCTAACATTGGCGGGCGGCGGAGGCCGCCCGCCAATGTTCCCCCGTCAAAATACCGCTCCGCGGTCGCAAGACCGCTGAGGGTATTTTGAGATTTGCCCTGGGCTGGCGGGCGGCCGCCAAAAGGCCGCCCGCCAGCCCAGGGCAAATCTACCTTCCCACGAGGACGCCGGCTCAGAATTGAGCCGGCGTAGTGGGAAGGTGCGACGGGTGCAGTTGCACCCGTCGCGTATTTCAGTGACCTGCTTTGCAGACACTGAAATACTTTGTGGGGCCCTCTTACGGGGGCCCCTGCAGTGCCCATGCCATTGGCATGGGCACTGCAGGGGCCCCCAGGGGCCCCACGGCACCCCCTACCGCCATCTTGTTCATGGCGGGTTTCCCGCCATGAACAGGATGGCGGTAGGGGGTGTCTGAATCCCCATGGCGGCGGAGCACGCTCCGCCGCCATGGGTCAGAATGACCCCCTCTGTCTAGGAATTTGAAACAAAAGAGAAATTGGCTGTCCTCATGAAGAGGCACAGAAAAGAATGCTTGTGACAAGTCGATGACTGAGAACCATTCAGCATCACAGGGAACTTGAAACATTATCACAGCTGGATTTGGTACTACGGGACAACATTTGATTATTATGTCATTTATTTTCCTCAAATCCTGAGCAATTCGGACCTTTCCACTTGGTTTTATTAGTCCCATGATTGGTGAATTACATGGGCTGCTTAACACTTCTTTTAGTACTCCCTGCTTTACAAACTCATCAATGAGTTGGGCGACTTTCATGAGGGTGTCTTGCGCCATATGGTACTGTGGGGTCTGGGGAAAATTTACATCGGGTTTTACAGTCACTTACACTGGTTCTACTCCTTTGACCAATCCTACTTCTTTCCCTGTCATATCCCACACTTCCTTTCCGACTGTTTCCTGTAACTCAGCAGGAATATCTGCTTCAGTGAGCATTGGATAAAGAGTAATCAGGGGATACTCTTCATCAACAGTTTCCACTTCATCCCCTCCTACACTGTCCTCTTCTTCCCCATAACTGTTTGTCTGAATTTTAATTCCATTGTTTGAACACATAATCGAACACCCCAATTTACACAATAAGTCTCTCCCTAATAGTGATATCGGGCTTGAGTCACACACCACAAATTTATGTGACCCTTGATAGTTACCAATTCTGACTTGAACTGGATCTGTGATTAGGTTCGTCAGGTACCTATTGGCTACTCCCACTACTTGAACTGTTCTCCCTGAAAGTGGCAAATTTGGTACTTCAATGCTCCTAACAGTGGAACGTGTAGCTCCTGTGTCAACCAAGAATGAAACGTGTGACCCATAACTCTTCCCTCCACATACGGACCCTTTTGATCAACTTCCAGAGATGCTGCAAGCATACAATTTCCCTCCTCATCTGAACTTTCACTCTCCCATGCATCGTTTATTCCATTCTCACTATGTAATGGAAATTGGTGTACTGTGTCACTTTGATTCATTCCTTGACCCGTGACCTGTTGAGGAAGCATTGCTTGTTGCTGATTCATTGGTGCTAAGGGTATTTGCATTTGCTGATTAGGTACCATAGGAAACTGCTGTTGCATTGGCTGCAACTGTGCCATTTGCACACGGGGCATTTGCACCTGTTGCGATTGCATGGGCTGTAAACCCTGCATCTGGTTTACATTATTTTGATAATTTGGATTTGGACCTCTCAATTTTAGTCCTCTCATATTCTGAAATGCATTGACATCATTGTTTTGCTGACCTACACCTTCCTGCACCATCATTGGGGACTCCTGTTTCCAATGCCCAACGATTCCGCACGTGTGACATGGCATCACCTTGTTCATTGCCTGTATATCATTTGGAATCATGACAGTATTTAAATCAGGACCATTGTTCACAAAACCTCCTTGGCCTCTGCCTCTCATCTGCGGCTGAAACACAGCATTTCCCTGCTGCTGCTGCTGCAGCATTTGTTGTTGAAAACCTTGCAAACCTTGCAAACCTGTCTGAGCTGCTCTAAGCTGCATCACCTTTTCTTTCAATCTTTTCTGCTTTGTCTCAATCTCATCACTGCAGTATTTTGCATAGTTCAACACTTCATCGATCGACTTTGACTGCCAACAAATCAAATGCGTTTTAATCATCTGGCTGATTTCGGGTCTCAATCCTTCCACAAACATGAACACAAAATGTAGCATGTCCTGTGCCTCAATCGTTTCTGTGCCACTGTAATTCTTAAACGCTTTCAACAATCTCTCATAGTACGCATGTATAGATTCTTTAACCTCTTGGGCTGTTCTGTCAATCCTCTGCCAATCCACATTTTTCGACGCAACCTTGGTTTTCAAGTGCTCGATCACCTTGTGGTACAAACTCATTACAGTAGGTGATGGCGCACCTGTGTCCCTATCTCTCTCCGGTTCACTCGTCGGCCAACCTACAGCCCTTTTACAATCTTCCCACAAATCTGCCGGGACCACGATTTCAAATAAGGTATATAGGTCTTCCCAGAGACATTTTGCAAGTTTCACAAATCTATCTGTTTGTTGATACCACTCGATCGGTTTTTCTCTTAATTTAGGGAAATCATCTGTAAAGGATTGAATATCGCACCTGTGCCATGGTACATGTACAAGTTTTCCCCCTGCTGTCTCTCTCATTGGTAACATGGTTATCAGGTCGTCATTCTGTTGTGCTTTCTCATTCCGCTCTGGGGTATTTTCTTTCTTTTTGTCCCTTTTCTTAACCCATCTACTTTCCCACTTGTCTAAACATCTCCAGACCTGTGCGCTCTGCAGTATCTCCTTAAGGTGTGTTTTCACCCCTGCAGATCTCATGTGTTCAAAGTCTTTTGTCTCAAAATCTAGCCTGTAACTCCTGCTCAAGTGTTTAGTCTTACCTATATCGATCTCATTTCTGTCTGCGATTTCTTGTAACTTCTTATGTATGCTGCTCACTTCTCTTGTAATTCTAGGGCACATATATCTCAGCTCTTCTTCTGTGTATGACTCTAATCTGTTCAGTCCCATAGTTCCCTCTACCAGCTCGTCTGCCTCCATGCCCAATCTTATTTTATTCAGGTATTCCTCTCCCTTCCCGCTGGATGTACTTTGTGGGGAGTTCAAGCTGTTGAACCATTGTGTTAACTGCTGTGCATTCAGTCCCATCAATGTAGCGCCTACGTCAACTGCTACTGAAGGTTGCTGTAATGTTTCAGTCTCTGAGGTTAACGGTATTAATAGTGGTGGATGTGACCGTACCACTGTTGACGGAGCACAAATTGGAATTGGACTAAATCCCGACAAGGACCCAGATCCATTTGGCAGTGTCGCTATCGGAGTTGTTTCTGGAGTGGTTTCTATGCATCTTTTCCCTGTCCCACTTTGTGTCATTACTACCCCTTGTTCGCATGCGTTTGGGTTTGCCTATATGTACAGTGGTACTGGTGGACCTACAGTGATAGACAGAGATATTGCGTCTGGATTCTGTCTGTTCCCCGAATTCTGTGGCATGTTAATCCCCACATTATGGTTCATCATTGCTGGCATACCTAACTGGCTCTCTGTTACTCGAGTATACCTCAGCACTTCTTGTGCCTGCCTTTGAGGCATCAAAAACTGTGTTGATTCGGCTTGAATCAATGTTGGTTTTTGATAATTCTGTCCTCCCTGCGCCATTGAATCAGAGGTCATTCCCATGTTATGCTCAACACAACAGTGCCTTTGAACCTGTGGCTGGTAGTTATCAGCCAGTTTCAATTTAGGCACGTCTGGGTATATTCTCTGAATCTGTGGTATTTGGGGTGAGAAAGGCATATCGGAACTTCCCTGCCTCTGAGATATTCCCAAGTTCGGTGTTACATTATCCTGTATTGGTTCTGGAGGGGCAGTACTAATGCTTGAGCCTTTTTCGCTTTCCACATATGGTGGCAGGCGGTCATTCAGCAATTGTATAATGAACTCCTCATCGTCTGACTCGTCTGACCTTTTCGAGTTTCTGTTGTTCTCTCTATCTCTGGACTGACTCCTGTTTGTCTTTTAGGTAGCTTTCCTTCCTTCCGTCTCCGCTTCATCAGTAATTGCTGGAAACAATTTAATCCCCTGCAATACATCTGATCTCCAAACCTTTTGTGTACTGTCCCATCTAGCATCCGCTAGTGTCTTTTCTACTTTTCTTATTCTTGTCTAAAATTTCTTTTGTTGTTGGTTTCTAGCTATCAGCTCCCAAATTGCCAGTGCCTCAAACTGTGCTGGTCTAGGGGGTACTTTCATGTCGTATAGCGCAAATCTTAGATTTTCCAAAACCCTTAGATTAAACGACCCGTGGATAGGGAACGCTACACTTCCATGTTTCTCTTTTAATTTGCACCATTGCTTTAACCAAAGACATGGTGCTACACCCTTTTCTTCAATCACGATGCAAGCTGGTGTACCCTCAGACGGTGTTTCTTCTCCTACATTTGCTTTAATATAAACATCTCCACTCATGGCACTCTTAAATGCTTTGAAAAATTTCATCTTTCTGTCTTTTATTTTTCTAAAATATGTAATCAATAAGTGAGGTTAATTCCCGGAATACTCTTCGCTTGCCTTTCCCCTACCAATTGCGCTTCACGGACTGTGTCCAATCCGTGCGCTACCCTTCTCACCAACCGACCTATCCCAGCGCGGCTCCTAGTGACGTCACACTCACACACACTGCGGCTGACAAAGTCCTGCGGCTTGTCCTCTTTCATTCTGCTTCACTCACAAACTAATTTCTGCAATATAACGCGAGCACTAACCAAAAGAAGAAAACAAATCTGTCGGTTTACTACAGGAAGGGAAATACAATCGCTTCAGAAACCTTAGGGATTTTTCACTAGCCTCGGCAGTTATTCCAGCTTTCTCGGTTTCCCGCTTTCGCAAGCAAAATTTGACACGCAAACTTTACGCTCAACTGATCAATGAGCTATTCTAGTGCACTTTAGAATTCGTCAAATCTCAAAGTCTAAATTTTTCTTTCCTTCCTCAACATTCATATCAACTTGTTGACCACGCCCGATCAACCTATTAAACCGACCAGATCACAACATCAAACAAGTGTCTCATACACTTTTCAATATACTCCGGAGTCTCTTGACCTCGCAGGGCCCGTCTCAACATCAACAACCACGTGGACAATTTTGTTTCTGCACCAAGCACTACACACATGTGAAGCTCGACGACTTCCCTACTCTCACACTTTGGAGTAACACTCCTCTAATATCTTTTAACCCCCTAAAATCCTAACAAACTTCTCAATTAATCTGCGGCAATAAGCTGTGCAAGCGCAAAACCCTAACTTCTCTCATACCGTCACTAGAAACGCCGAAAACATTCTCACACCTCCATGTCCTTCATTCGCAAGCTCCGAGATCCCGGGAAAGTCATTGGGGACTTAGGGCATCATCATCCCTCCAACTTGTTTTATCAAAGAAAATTCTAGCTTAACTCCGTCTATTGTTCGGATGGGGTCCCAAAGGGCGAAACCATCAATCTCTGCTACCATCTACTGATAACACGTCCAGCCCTTATAAATTACCTGTACCTGGACACGTTGGAGGTCGGTGAATCTTTTAGCCGAGTCGGGCTCTCCTCATCCTAGAATAGTCGGGTCACTCAGATCAATAATCAATAACTATTGTAATCGGTAATCAATATTCAATTAATAGATCAATATAGCACATCAGAAATCAATAACAGTTGGTATTTTGGCGCACCATGACCTTTCAGTCATGAATAACCACACCAGTTTATTAAAAGTTAGTGAATTTATTTCCCTATATTAACAAAGCTAGCACGATGTATATAAGGGCCAGATGTAGCAAACTTGGAAATTGCGACTTGCAATTTGCGAGTCGGAGCGACTCGCAAATTGCAAGTCGCAATTTCCAATGCAGAACGGTGTCTCAGACACCGTCTGCGAGTCGGTATGGGGTCGCAAAGACCCACCTCATTAATATTAATGAGGTGGGTCGCAAATTGTGGCCCCATACCGACTATGGGCATTCGCAAACATGGAGACCTGCTGTAGTCAGCAGACCTTCATGTTCGTGACTGCTTTTAAATAAAGCAGTTTTTTTTTTTTAAGTGTAGCCCGTTTTCCTTAAAGGAAAACGAGCTGCACTTAAAAAAAAAAACGAAACCTTTAGTTTCGGTATTTTTTCAGGGCAGGTAGTGGTCCCTTGGACCACTACCTACCCTGAAAAAATAATTTGTGGTCCATTCACAAAGGGGAAGGGGTCCCATGGGGACCTCTTCCAATTTGCAAGTGGGTTACCATCCACTTGAAGTGGATGGTAACTGCGACACCATTTGCGACCGCATATGCGGTCGCAAATGGTATTGCATACCACTCCGAATCGCAAATAGGAAGGGAACACCCCTTCCTATTTGCGATTCTGAAATGCATTTTGCGAGTCGGTCCCGACTCGCAAAATGGATTTCTGAATTGTAAACTGGAATTTGCGACTCGCAAACGGCATTTTTTGCCGTTTGCGACTCGCAAATGGTTTCCTGCATTTGGACCAACGTCTCAAAACCAAATGATATATGTATATGAACATTACTAGCTGTCCATAGCGGCGGAAGAAACGCAGTCTACTCAAAATCTGGATAATGATACATTCAGTTATGGCAATGCAAATCACTAATATGAGTAACTGTATTTGACTAATTTCATACATAGGTCAGTATAACAAGATTTCAAATTAGCATGGTGCATCGAATGAATACCTCAACTAACCTCTAATTAGCATTGGCATGTGGGGCTTCATGCAAACGAATTTAGTCAACACAAATTTGGAAAACTTCTAGCTTAGGCCCTATCAAAATACCAGTTGGTACCTAAAAGGAAAAACACAATGCATAATACATTTATCCTTTCATATTTACCAATTACAATCATCATTCAAGAAAAGTCTTCGTCCCACAGGTACCGGTTCGATCAGCATGGGGTAGGTTTCAAGGGGGCAAAGTTAAGGGCAAACTTCCTTGCATCGGCAAGGAGAATGGGGCAAAGTTACTTCATGGGCAAGACGGGGCAAATCAAAGTTAAAGTCTCTAGGGTGAGAATTCTTTAAGTCTCTTTCTCTGGAATAGAGAAAAGGGCATCAGGGTGTCGTCCAAAATGGAGTCTGGCATCTGGCTTCCAATTGGCATCAAGGAAAATGGCTGACTTCTCTTTGTCCAGTGGGTTTAAGTAAGAAACATTCCAAATTCTGCAGGGTCTTCCATTGGAGGGTTCATAGGTTGGCTTCAAATCGTTCAATGAAAACTGTCTTTCTACTAGCGCTCATTTATGCATACATTGTCCTTGGGGCCTTGGAACACAAGTTGCAACATGGTGTGCCAATTATTTTACTATCTGTACCTTCATTGTCCGCACCTGCACAGACTGACCTTGTATCAAAGGGGATGAAACCGGCCTAGTACGAAACCTTGAAGATAAGTGTATTAGTCATCTCTACTGGAAAAATACAACTTCAAGCAAGAATATATGTTTCATTAGTTCAAGGAAAAGCCACGCCGTTAGAATTTGAGACCAGGCAACTAGGCCAAAGCCTCTACTAAATTTAAGCTTAGCAAAACAGTTTCAATAAGAAATCATGGCACACATTTGTAATTATGATGGATTACTACATTTTTTCAATTCTTCATGATTAATAAAGCTCGTTTATAACGATGGCGAACTACCCCGAGGGCACAATTTCCCTCGTACATTATTTTCTTTGCTAAAATCATACTACATTATACGATTTTGGTTACATGATATATGAATATATGTTGGACCCTCTTTTTCTGCGTCATCAAGGGCCGTCCTCAGACAAAGAAGGCCCTGAAAATAGCAGCACCCTCTTGACCATACGGAGCAGGGTGAGTTCAGCAGGTCACCAAGATAGGGTGCACATAATGTTTCTTTTCTGAACACTTCGGAAAACATGTGAAAATGTCCCCCTCTGACAGACAAAAACTCACTGCGGACCTTTCTGCTCTAATTAACACTGCTCTATGTTAATTTGTTCCGTCATGACCTCAAGAGGCTTCCAACAGGTAATTGTTTTTTTTCACCGTAAACAACACAAAATTACATCTCCATGCAGCAGCCGAAAAAATCACACTACACTGATAAAGAGTGGCAAACGTATGCTTGTACTAACACACACACCAATTGCTGTTTGTAAAGCACTCTGCAGCACAGAGTTAATATGTCAACCTGAGGCAGTACATGCCATCACCATATTGCCACTGGAAATGGACTGTCAGTTCTGTTTTGTCCCTCCCTCCCAGTCTTGAGTCCCAGACACTTAAAACACACTCCTATCTATGACACTTTTGTTTTACACTCTCCAGGACTACAGCTCCTTGCTCTCCTGTTTGTTCTGATCTTCGTTTATAGACAATGTTCAGCTATTTTCACATTGTACATTGTATAAGTTCCTTACCACTGTTTCTTATTGGATGACGTACCACTGATTAATTGTAATGTTGAGGTGGAGAACATTTAAAATGTTATACAGAATATTTGAACATCCAGGCTGGCAGGGTGCTCTGGTTCGTTAAGAGACTTGGAAAGTCTGTAATCAATTCCATTACAGGCAGACCCTTGGGTGCTGGAGTTTGTAGGCACTTTTGGAGTTTTGCATGTCTTTTTGTCCAGCCCCTGGAACCACACCTGTCTGTTAAACACCTGGCAGTTGCCATTACATACAATGTGATATGACTTGCTTTTTACCTAGGAAGTAAGAAAGGGAAGACATGCAATTTCAAGACTCAATTCTGCAACATCATGTTGCTTACCAGTAATTTCCTCAGAATGCTCAAAATGAGTTTTCGATTGATATACTCTGGTGAACACAGTTGTATGAAGTGGAGAAAGCCTGGACTAGACATTTCATGGAAATAAGCAAACAAACAAAAACACAGTGGAAACAGGACTTGGAAGGGAAAACACTCACCTCTCCACACCCCACGAGGAACCAGAACGCCATGGAGCCAGAACTCCAGATACTTCCTGTGATGGTCTCCCTGCTCCTCTATCAGGAGCACCAAAGACGGCGGCGACGACCACGGTGAGTACTGCACCTACAACACAGGAGGGGGAGGGAAAAGAGAGTGACACACACAGACAACACCCACACCCCGCCCTCACCCACAACACCATACTCACAAATACATGCAGCAACATTACATATACCCCCCACCCACCTTCAATAACGCAAGGACAAAAGGAATTGATTTGTAATCAATAAAAATCAGACAGTGCAATTTCAAAAATCAGTATATAAAAATATGTACACCAACTACACAAGTCCGGATATTACTCAAACATCGTCCGTGGATCAGAGTCCCAAAATGCATGGGCGAGGCCCACACATGACACCAGACTTCAAACGGAGAGAACACTGCAGGGGCATCAGATCGAAATGAAATAGGCAGGGGGAGGGGGGCACCCCAGCCTGATGAATGCACGACGCCACTGACCCAGGAGGGGGCTCCATGCCCACTGATGTATCCTGGGGAGTGCAAAGCCACAGTCTCTCAAGTCTCTGCAGTGGGTGGTTTGCCCACTGATTTGTCCTGGGGAGTGCAAAGCCACTGTCTCTCAAGTGGATAACAGTCTCCACTGGTTCTGGAGGGGTCTTGGTGCCCAGAGTGCTTCATCCTTCCAAGGACTGAGGTAGTGGATGCCTTTCTCCACTGGTTCTGAAGGGGGCTTGGTGCCCAGAGTGCTTCATCCTTCCAAGGACTGAGGTAGTGCATGCCTTTCTCCACTGGTTCTGGAGGGGGCTTGGTGCCCAGAGTGCTTCATCCTGCCAAGGACTGAGGTAGTGGATGCCTTTCTCCACTGAAAGTCGTGCATCATGGAAGCTGCCCAGCCTCCTGGAACTGACCACTAGCCTCCCACGACTGACCACTTGGGATGGCAGCCATGTCTGTGGTGGTGCCACAGGCTCAGGATGTCACGGGGCCGGTGGCGGTGCTTGCAGCGGGGTCAGTTGCCGCGGTGCTGGCGGAGGCCTCTGTGGCATCGGTGCTGGCGGCGGGCTCTGTGGCGACGGTGCTGGTTGCGGGCTCTGTGGCGGCGGTGCTTGCAGCGGCCTCTGTGGCATTGGTGCTCGCGGTGGGCTCTGTGGAAGCGGTGCTTGCGGCGGCCTCTGTGGCATTGGTGCTGGCGGCGGGCTCTGTGGCGGTGGTGCTGGTGGCGGGCTCTGTGACTGTGGTGCTGTTGGCGGGCTCGGTGACTGTGGTGCTGGTGGCAGGCTCAATGACAGCGGTGCTGGTGGCGGTGCTGGTGGCGGTGCAGGTGGCGGTCTTCTTTGCCATACAGGTTGGCATCGGCGTGGACAGAAGGTGTGACACTCGTCCAATTGTCTGTGCCACCATGCCCTATCCTGACCTGCCCTTTATTTTCTGGCCCTTCCCCAACTTGGAAGGTGGCGCAGCTGTCTCGCCATCATCCCCTTTCGTTTTCCCTGAGCCCTGGGTGGCAGGTGTTTTCTGCTTCTCCCTCCGGGATGTGTGCAACGTTTTAACTTTTGCAGGTGGCAGAATGTCCTTGCCCTCGCTCCGTGGCACACTGGCAGCCCTGTTGGTTGGCGCACTCCAATAGCCCGCAGTTGCTGGCACCACTGTGCCTGATGATGTGGTGGCTGAGGTGCTGGGTTGGGACCTGGAAAGCCTGGCCCTAAGGGACGGACGGGGGAGGTGTAGGGAAGAGGTCAATATTAGCCAGGAAAAGTTTTTTAGACACACTGGGACGGGTAGATGGAGGGAGTTTGGGAGTGGAGGAAGAGGTAGTGGTTGTAGGATGTGTACGTTTGCTGAATTTGGGTGAAGATGCATGGGGTGGAGGCTGTTGTGAGGTGGATGGCTGTTGGGTGGGTGTGTGCCTGCCTTTGTGTACTTTGGGAGGAGGGCTCACATACACACTGGGAGAGGACACAGGGGATGTGTGAATGGTAGTGGGGGTGGTGAGTGCACATGAGTGGTGTGTGGTGATGGGCGTGCTGGTGATGGAGGTAGTGGCTGAAGATGTAGTGCATGCAGGTGTGAACGGAGACGAGACAGGGAGGGAGGAGGAGGAGATGGAGGAGGGGGACACAGTGGAGGCAGTGTATGTTGGCATGTCTGCATGGGTATGATGCTTGTGTGAGTGCCTGTGGGATGTGTGGTGCTTATGTTTGCCTGAGCCACCCTTGTGTGTTGAGGTGTGTGCATGCATTTCTGATGGTGTGCTTGGGATAGGCTGAGGTACGGGGGATTGGGTTTGGGTGGAGGAAGTTGGGGGGGCTGGACACAGGGACAATGGCTGCCATCAGTGCTGAGGCCTGAGCCTGAAATGCTCTCTGTTGGGCTGTCTGGCCAGAATGAATGCCCTCCAGGTATGCATTTGTTTGTTGCAAATACCTCTCGACACCCTGGATGGCATTCACAATGGTAGATTGCCGAACAGTGAAGGATCTCAGGAGGTCAATAGCCTCCTCACTGAGGGCTGCAGGGCTGACTGGGACAGGGCCTGAGGTGCTTGGGGCAAAGAAGATGCCCACCCTCCTGGGTGAGCGGCCATGGGACACACGCTGAGGGGCTGCTGGGAGGGTGGTGCTGGTGGGGGGGTGGCGGCTGTACCTGTTGATGCGGGGGGCACAGAGGGGCCCGCCATCGCAAGGGAGCTCCCATCAGACGAGGAGTCGCTGTCGCTGCTGTCACCTCCTGTCCCTGCTGTGGAGCTCCCCTCGCCCTCCGTCCCACTGGTGGCTTCTGACTCTGTTGTCTCACCCTCCAGGGACAAGTGGGATGCAGCTCCCTCCTGCTCCGGTGCCACTGCTCCTCCGCCTGATGATGCTATTCAATACAAGAACAGGGAGACCACAAAAAGGGTGGGGGGAAAGACAGAAGAAAGACATGTTCAGTGCATGCAATGCCACTATCGTTGGCGGACACTAAAGACACAGCAGCCCTCTGCACTACGCCATGCACTTCTAGTTCCTAGATTATTCACAGGGATATGGGGTACAAGGCCTATGCCCGATTGCTGCACAAATGGAAGTCACAGGAGCCTGACTAGGTGTAGATGGCTCTTACCACTGGTGGGGTTGGGGTGCCACATAGCCTGCCTCACAAAGGGACCTTGCCTACAAAGCTCGCCCTGGCCTAGGCTAACCCACTGCCCACCTCCCCCACCCAGACACCTCGTAATGCGTGCAGACTCAGTTGGATGTGACTGTACTCACCCCCTTGTGGCTGCTGTGATGCCCTCAAGCGCCCATCCAACTCCAGATACGTCACCACCAGGATCCGGAACATCAGGGGGGTCATGGTGCGACGGGCACCCCTCCCACATTGGGAGGCCATCCCCAGCTGGGCCTCCGCCGTCTTCTTTCTCTAGTGGTGAATGTCTTCCCATCTTTTCTGACAGTGGGTGCTCCGTCTGTGGTGGACCCCCAGGGTCCGGACGTCCTTAGCGATGGCACGCCAAATATCCTTCTTCTGGTGGGCACTGACCTACAGGAATAGTACAGGGGACAAGGAAAAACTTTAACCATGCGGACCATCACAGGCATTGGCCCACGTTCCCACCCTTGCCCTGATGCGCATACACTCACGGTCTGCTTATGCAGGGCTCAGTCCCCTGCATGTATCTTCCATCCACACCACTCCAAACAGGCACTGCCCATGCAGCATGCTCACAGTGTACTCACCTGTTTGTTTGGAGCACCGTAGAGTAGCGTGTACTGGGGGAGGACCCCATTCACTAACTTCTCCAACTCCTCCGAAGTGAAGGCAGGGGCCCTTTCCCCAGAAACATGAGCCATTGTCGCTTCCAGACTGAGATCACACCAGCACTTGCAGTGTACAGATAGAAAATGGCGGTCACGTCTGTGGCGGTGGGTACCATCACCTCCTGCGTACATCGTCATTGGCTCCTGGGACCCATAGGGTCCAATGTTAACCAATGCAGGATTGCACTGCGGTCTTCGACAGCCTACCGCAACGGTGTAGAACGCCAGCGCAGTTACCTCATATCCCCTTGTCCCACCTTACAGGTCAGGCAGCCGCCATTTCAGGAGGCCACATGGCATTAATGATAACTGCGTCACACCTATCCAGGCCTTGCATATACACAGTAACAGGCACATTGGCGATTAACAGATGTGTGCAAATGACATTTTGTGATACCTCAGTGTTGGCTGACTCGCTGCTTGCTGTTCTCCTCCATAGGGCACGTCCGCTGGGGCAAGTGATGAGATGGTGGCATCCTCCGGTGTACAGACCACTGGTGGACCTGTTGACAATGGAAGAGAGACACGTAATAGTCACATACAGACTTGATTGTGCAACAATCCATGAACTGTGTGCCCAGTTGGAGCCAGACCTGATGTCAGCTATCCGCCATCCCACAGGAATACCCCCTCAAGTGTAGGTCCTGTCAGTACTCCATTTCCTGGCAAGTGGGTCTTTTCAGACTACAGTGGCCATTGCATCAGGGATGTTCCAGCCAATGTTTTCTAACATGTTGTCCAGAGTGTTGTCTGCCCTGCTGAAACACATGTGCAGCTACATCGTTTTCCCTCAGGTGAAGGATTTGCCTATAGTGAAAGGTGACTTCTATCCCCTGGGACATATTCCCAACATCATAGGTGCCTTGATGGGACACATGTGGCCTTGGTACCCCCCCCGCAGGAGTGAACAGGTGTACAGAAACCGGAAGAGCTACCATTAGATGAATGTGCAGATGGTGTGTTTGGCAGACCAGTACATCTCCCATGTGAATGCCAAATTTCCTGGCTCAGTGCATGACGCTTACATTCTGAGGAATAGCAGCATCCCTTATGTAATGGGGCAACTCCAGAGGCACCGTTTGTGGCTAATAGGTGAGGACAAGGACCCTAGACCCTGTGAATAGTTGTCTGGGTCTGCGGTTGTCCCTACGGGTTAGTGTGTGTCTAACAGTTGTCCCTCAACATTTGCAGGTGACTCTGGGTACCCCAACCTGTAATGGCTACTGACCCCAGTGAGGAATCCCAGGACAAGGGCAGAGGAACGCTACAATGAGGCACATGGGCGAACTAGGAGGATTATAGAAAGAACCTTCAGCCTCCTGAAGGCCAGGCTCCGGTGCCTCCATATGACAGGTGGTTCTCTCTACTACTCACCAAAGTAGGTGTACCAGATAATCGTGGCCTGCTGTATGCTGCACAACCTGGCTTTGTGATGACAGGCGCCTTTTCTGCAGAAGGATGGTCCAGATGGAGGTCTTGTGGCAGCTGGTGAGTCTGTGGACAGTGAAGAAGAGGAAGCAGAAGAAGAGGATGTCAACAACAGAAACAACGATATCCAGCAATACCCCCAGTGAGACACAGGTAAGAAGATATCACTGCCTCACACATCTCATACAATTGTTTGACCTATAATAAGTCTGTCATTTTTACGTAGTGTATGGACCCTGACTTGTCACTTTGCCTTTCCATTTAACAGTTGTGGGTCCCACTGTGTGCCCTCTGCTATATTACCTCATGGACTAGAGCTGTGTATTTTGACAATAAAATGGACAGTGCTATATTACATAGTTATTGTAAAACTATTGGTGAAAGCACAGACTGACTCCAGATTGTTTTGTGTTTCAAGGGTGTTTATTTCTGTGCAAATAAGTGGAGGGGGTTATAAAATGGCTAGGGGTGATGGTGGAGGAATGTCCATGACAGAGTCCAGTCTATTTGTTTCACAGGTGTATTGTCCAAAGGGGCAAAGGAAGTGGATCTAGGGCAGTTGATGGATGGACAGGGTGACAAAGTGGGACAGAAGGATGACATACAGGGGGCCTCATTTCCTGGCAGGAGTCTTGGCATTGTTCTCTGTCTTGTTCCTCGATCTCAGGGACCATTTGCGGAGTGGTTCTCCATCTGAAAGGGGTGGGGTGCTGGTGTCGTGGTCCTGTGTTGGTGCCTCCTGTCCACTAGAGCCGGCGGAGGTGGTGGGCTGTTTATCATCCAGGCTAGTGTCAGGGGCCCCTTGTTGTGCCACAGTGTCCCTCCTGGTGTTGACAAGGTCCTTCAGCACCCCTACAATGGTGACCAGGGTGGTGTTGATGGACTTGAGTTCCTCCCTGATCCCCAGATAGTGTTCTACCTGCAGCCGCTGGGTCTCCTGAAAGTTGTCCAGTACCGTTGCCATCGTCTCCTTCGAATGATGGTACGCTCCCATGATGTTGGAGAGGGCCTCATGGAGAGTGGGTTCCCTGGGCCTGCCCTCCCCCTGTCGCACAGCTGTCCTCCCAGTTCCCCTGTTTTCCTGTACCTCTGCCCCCTGAATCGTGTGCCCACTGCCACTGCCCCCAGGTCCCTGATGTTCTTGGGGTGGTGGGTTTGCCTGGGTTCCCTGTAGTGGTGGACACACTGCTGCTTGACGTGTCCTGGGGACAGAGGGATGGGCTCGCTGGATGGGTGCTGTACTGGTGTTTCCTGATGGGGGAGGCTCTGTAGTGGCATGTGCCAGTGTCAGAGGAACCGACTGTCCCGAGGTCCCAGATGGGCCATGCTGGTCATCTTGATCCAGTTGGACAGAGCTGCTGTCATCACTGTGGGCCTCTTCTGTGGGGGGAGTGGACATGTCTGGAACCTCCTGTCCGGTGACATTTGGTAGGGGTCCTGCAGGGTGTTGTAAAGGCATGATTATTGCATCTGTGTGTGCCATCGTGTGCAATTGGTGAGTGACCCTGTACTCCAGTGCTTGCATTCTTGTCTAGGACCTTGTGTGATAATTGGTTAGGGTCTGTGTGGGTATCTGTAGTGGACATGCTTAGGTGATGGGTGTCCATGCCTTGGTGTTGCATGCAGGGCTTGGTGTTGGGATGGGTGGGTTGTGATAGTGGGACATTTGTGAGGTGTTGGAGTGATGGGGGTGAGGGTGAGGGTGGGAGTATGTGATAGCATGCAGGTAGGGTGGGGGATGTAATAGTTAAGAGTTGACTTACCAGAGTCCATTCCTCCTGCTACTCCTGCGAGGCCCTCAGGATGCAGTATAGCCAAGACTTGCTCCTCCCATGTTGTTAGTTGTGGGGGAGCAGGTGGGGGTCTGCCGCCAGTCCTCTGTACTGCAATCTGGTGTCTTGAGATCACGGAACGCACCTTACCCCGTAGGTCGTTCCACCTAATCCGGATGTCATCCCTAGTTCTTGGATGCTGTCCCACTGAGTTGACCCTGTCGACGATTCTGCGCCATAGCTCCATCTTCCTTGCAATGGAGGTGTGCTGCACCTGTGATCCGAATAGCTGTGGCTCTACCCGGACGATTTCCTCCACCATGACTCTGACCTCCTCCTCAGAGAACCTGGGGTGTTGTTGAGGTGCCATGATGTGGTGTGGGTGATGTGTGAGGTGGTGTCGGTTGTGATGTGTGAGGGGATGTGTTGGTGTGTGTTGTCTGAGGTGCGTGAACGATGTGTGAGTATTGGTGTTGTGTGCCTGTGGATTCTAGTGTTGTTTCTGGTGGTGTATCTCTCTGGCCTTCTTTCCCAATTTTGGTCGTAAGGGTTTGTGGGTGATGTAGGTGTGTGTTTTATATTGGTTTGGGTGTGTGGGAGTGGTGTGTGTATGTGTATCAGGTGTGTGTATTTCGAATTGTCCAATGTGGTTGTGTTTTGTAAATATGTGTGTATTTGGAGCGCAGCTGTGTGTACCGCCAATAGAATACAGCGGTTGAAAGATCGCTGCGTGGATTCGTGGGTCTTAATAGTGTGGGCGTATTCCTGTTGGTGTGACGGTGTAGGTTTTGTTATCGCCAGTTTACCACTGACCTTTGGTGTGGCGGACTTATGAGGGTGTCTGGATTTTGGCGGATAGCGAGCTGTGGGTCGTAATAGCTTTAGCGGAATTCCACCGCCGCCGCAGCAGTGTGTTGGCGGTCTTCTGCATGCCGGTAAGCGGGATTTACTGCCAATGTTGTAATGAGGGCCTAAGTCTGCTGGACCTGGCTCTTTTTGCAGGGTCATCCCCAAACGTTTTGCCTCCTTCATCCTATCTTTTCTGACCTGTTTTTGTTGGCTTTAGGACTCTGGGTACTTTACCACTGCTAACCAGTGCTAAAGTGCAAATGCTCTCTGTGTAAATTGTATTGGTGATTGGTTTATTCCTGATTGGCATAGTTGATTAACTAGTAAGTCCCTAGAAAAGTGCACTAGAGGTGCCCAGGGCCTGTAAATCAAATACTCCTGGTGGGCCTGCAGCACTGATTGTGCCATCCGCATGAGTAGCTCTGTAAACATCGCACATGCCTGACATTGTAGTGTGTTTATGCAGTTTTAAACTGTCAATTCGACTTGGCAAGTGTACCCACTTGCCAATCCCAATCCTTCCTGATTATACATGTGAGGCACCCCTAAGGTAGGCCCTAGGTAGCCCCCGGGGCAGGGTGCAGTGTGTGTAAAAAGAGGGACATGTACCAATGTGGTTTACATGTCCTAACAGTGAAATACTGCCAAATTCGGTTTTCACTGTTGCAAGGCCTATCTCTCTCATAAGTTAACGTGGGTGCTGCCTTTAAATATTCTGAAAGTGTAGTTTCCCTTTGAGAGCAGATGGGAATGTGGAGTTTGGGTCCCTGAACTCACAATTTAAAAATACATCTGTTAGTAAAGTTGGTTTTTAGATTGTTTGTTTGAAAATGCCACTTTTAGAAAGTAGGCATTTTCTTGCTTAAACCCTTCTGTGACTCTGCCTGTTTCTGGTTTCCCTGTCTGGGTCAGACTGACAGTTGGGCTGTTTGTGAATCTCCTCTAAACAGTGACACCAAGGGAGCTGGGGTGTAGCCTGCATATCCTGATGAGCCATCTGGTCTAGATTGTAGGGAGAAGTGGTCTAAGATTTGGACCCAAACCCCCTGAAAATTAGATCACTTCTGGATTCAAGAGGAACCTCTGCCAAGGAGAAGAGCTGAGGAGAAGTGCTGCCTCTGTCTGTGACTGTGCTTTGGTGGGATATCCTGTAGTTGCTGCTTCTGCCTGTGAAAGGGGACAAAGACTAGACTTTATTGTGCATTCCTGCTTGAGAAGAATCTCCAAAGGCTTGAAATGAGCTTACCTCCTGTTGTTGAAGTCTCAGGGTCATCAAAGACTTCCCCTGTCAGCACCTGCACTCTCTGGTGAGACTCCTGCCCTGCCAAGTGGTGCCCCATCAAGTCCCTGGGCCCTTGAAAGGTGAAGCTGGTGGAAAAGGAGAGAAATCCAAGCACAGACAGCCGTGCAGGGAAATTCTCGAAGCACTATATGCAACCCAGCTGATAAACGACACAGGCTGGACTCACAGCTGAAATCGACGCTCCATCTGCATCATGGCTGGAAGATTGATGCATCGCAGCTGGAGAAACGACATGCAGCACCCGCTTGCAATTGCTGATAACAACGCAAACCCCACGCTGCATGGTTTTCTGGCACTGCGCGACTGGATTTCGAGCGCAACATCGCTGGGTGTGAAAAATTGACTCAAAACCTGCCCAGACCCGAGGTGTCCATTTGGAAATCGATGCATCGCTCTCCTATGAGGGAGAAAAATGACGCATCGCCGACCTGACCGAAGAAGAAATGATGCACAGCTTCTCTTCCGAGTAAGGAATCGACACATTGCTGACTTTTCCGACATATGATCGCATATGCAGCTTTATCGTTTTGGTCTTGTTTGATTTAGATAAATATTCCCTATTTTTCTAAACTGGTGGTGTCCAAGGGGCTGAGCGGGAGTTAACCAGGTGTATTTTTCCTTTACCCTGACTAGAGTGAGGGTCCCTGCTTGGACAGAGTGCAAAATGACTGCCAACCAGAGACCCCATTTCTAACAGTGGAAAATTACCTGCAGGTGTTTTGTGAAAAGTTTGTTTGTGTGCAGCAAGGTTACCAGGTGATAACTAGTGAGCACTTACATTTAATTCTAAAATGTCATAAAAAGGGCTCCCTGTGATTGCATGAAGGGTGACACCATGGGCATCAATTAGCAATGCATCATTTTTGTTCACCACTAAACAATTCCGAGTTACAACACATATGTGTTTACTTACCTAACATTGAAACTTGCCACAGTTTACTAAAACGGTTACACTCATGTCTATACAACAAGCTTGCGGGGCAACATCCTCATGCATGCCAACATTTCAGAAAAGCAAATCAGGAGATTTTGAAATAAAAATCAGGAGGATGTCCCCATTAATTTCTGTTAAATCAAAGGCAATTTCAGGAGGCAGACAGCAAAAACGAAGCAATTTTTGGTTTAAAAATGGTGAGTTTCCCGTCTGAATTGTGTCTGTTGGGATGTATGTATGTATCAGGTTTTCAACCAATAATTATTTTGAGGTATTGTGGGGGGGAGGTCACAGTCAGTATACACTGTACAGTGGGTAGGTTTTTACTGTTCTTGTTCTGCAAATGACCTCAGTGAACCCAGCGGTGGTTTAAGCATTTGTCACGGTGTCGTTTAACAGGAAGTTGTGCTTTTGTTTGCTACCATTTATAAATAGCTGCCAAGTTACACTTTTCAAACACAGGAGCGGCTTGTGGTGCTTGAAGGGGGAGGGGCGGCGCGCAGGGAAGTTAAAGGGGCGCGAGTAATAAAAATAAACATGAAAAAAATAAAACACTTACCTCGTTCCTCGCCACGCCTACGCTGCTCCTCTCCTGTCCTGCTGCTGCAGGCACAGGCTCCCAGCCTGCCCTGCAGCCAATCCTGACGCTGCTCTGTCAGGATTGGCTTGGAGCGCCCAGCCAGGGTTCTCCCAGGCAGACTGGGAGCCTGTGCAGGCTATCTCCAGCCACGCAACTGTGTTGCCGTGCTGGAGACAGCCTTCTGAACATTTATGTTTGGCTAGCCCAAGATGGCCGGCCAAACATACATTCGCTGTGACAGGGAGTGCTGAGCACTCCCCCTCGCTGCTCGTCACACCGTGGCCCGCCCTTTCAAAAGAAAAGGATAATAAACAAAGTTTACTGTCCTTTTCTTTCAAAGGTTTGCTGCTGCCGCTGCTGGTGGAGGGCAAAGCTCCTCTGCCCCAAAGGAGGAGGGGCCCCTGTTCAAACATGCCGTCAGATAATGTAAAATACGAGCAATGCATGAAAAAATACAAAAGTTCGTATCACCAAGGATTCACTCCGACCTGTTAAACAAGCCATCATTAGCGCGAAAATATGTAGCTATCCACCCCCTTTTTAAAGAATAAATGGACCCAAACAGTGCATTTTATGGTAAATACATTAGCTGAAAACAAGCAGCTCTGGGGGTGAATTAATGAAGTGTTCAATAGTTAGTCTTGGGACATCATTGCTTTTCCTTTTCTTGGTTTCAGATTTCCATTTATTCAAGGTGTAAATTTTAAATAAAGATCAAATTTTTCCATCAACTCATCCTGTACCCTACCTTGTAAGGTGTAGCAATGATGTTTTTCATCAGAAAAGGCTTCACTGTTATGAACCACACACAAAGGTAAATCCTATTGGTACTTACCAAGAGTATCAAAGGTCATGGTTCTTCTAATTTCACCCCATCCCCCTGTGAAGAAAAGCAGCACTCTCAGCACATAAAATGTGGCTCATAATTTGCTGCAAGTGATTTAGGTGTTATTCAGTTTTGTGCCTGAGTTATCAGCTGGTTTCAGAGTTGGGGCACTTTCTGTCATTTCAGTATCTGGTGTTGAATGCCGTAAGGTGCTCTTGAAATATCCTATCGGAGGCAGGTGGGTGTTCTGTTGGCTTTCATTTACTTTTCTGTCTGTTCACTTGCAGACCGAGTACATAGGGGTATCAAGGAACAGTCAGAGGGAGACAGGAGAACATGGGCAGCACTGTGGCTACGGTAAATGCCTTCTTCCTTGTCAGCGAGGGTCTCCTCAGACTCTCGCTGAGAGAAGTTAAGCCATGCTGACAAGTTTCTCTCACTGAGCTGCTTTCAGTGTGGTGATGGCTCTTCTTCACTGTATACGAGCAGGGAGAACAGCTTTAGCCTGTAAGGGGTGGGTTACAAAGAGGGCGATGAAGGTCAGTGGCAGAAGCGCAAATTAGTTAGTTTTACATTTTTGGCAGATTTAAAGAGTATGGTTGGGTTGATTGGCATGAGGCCAGGTGTTTATTTGTAGTTCAGGGAGGGAGTAGGTGTTTCTAGGGGCGGGAGGGTGAGTGGCAGGAGTGGCAGGAGTGGCAGGTTATATATGACTCCCCTTTTATGTCTCCAGTTGATTTGGGGGGATAGGCCTATACACAATAAAATTCACAGTTACTCATCTGTAATTCTGTATGTTATGCATGACTCTCATGGAGAGCCTCATTTGTTTATTTTAGTTTTAAATCTGCAAACTCACTGTTATGACCTAACACCAGTTCATGATAAAACCCATTATCACCCTCTTTACTACTTGAAAAAGGCCTTTGTGGCCAGGTTGACAGACGTCTTTAATTCTAGCAATACATCTCTGTGTTTCTGCTTTGAGTCAAAGCAGAATGCACAGCTGCAGGAGAAGGAAGGGAGACAGGGGTAGCATTAGGGACTGCGTTAGAATGGCAGGTAAGGTATTTGTTTTTACAGAACACATCAGAACAGACCGTCCCTAGTGTTCACAGAAAAACTAAAATGGTGGGTAGTACCAAAGGTTTGGACAATTGTTGTTTAAGGAAAGAAGCCGTCATCCACCCATTGGATTGCATGCCTCACCAGCAGGTACCTCCTGGCACCGATCTGACCCGTTGGATTAAGGGGGATGCTTCTCCCAGTTGTTTAGTAGAGAGACATGGTGGAGAGTGAACAGATATAAAATATTTTCACATTTTGAAAAACTAATAGTATTCTAGTACAATGTTTATATATTGTTCATGTATTATTGTAATTGTCTGTGGGAATATATGGGGTCATTATGAGTGTTAATGTGGCGGTATTTAGCAACGCCACAAAGAACATGGCGGTAGACCATACCCATAATAGGGACTTCCTTCCCTGTCACTGGTAGGTGGCTCTCCCACCCCCAAACACACACCAGATGCCCCAGACCCCCTTCATCCAAAGCTCCCCCACCCCCATACACACACTGAACCTCCAACCCCAGACATTCAAATACACTCCCACCCCTGATCCAAACACACACCCCCACCCCCTCCGATCCTCTCCCTCACCCTGCCCAAACCCCATACATGCACACACCTGCAGAAACGCACCACGTATACACCCAATCACTCACACTGGCATACACGCATTCATACATGCATACTTTCATACATGCTCGCACACATTCTTACACACAATCACACTGACATGCAGATACACACTCACTTCACCATTCGTACACACATTCACTCACAAGAATACAACCACACAAACAACACAACACACACAGACTTATTCACACACACACGCACACACATTCATGCAAACACTCAGAAACACACACAAAATACCCCCCACCTTCCCACCTCACCTCCCTTGTCGGAAGCCTGACTTGCCTTGGTCGGGGAGGTTTTCCGGCAGAGAACGGGAAGGGGCACTGCTACCTCCAGCAGAACATTTCCAGGTTGTATTGCTTGTCATAATACGGCTGGCGGAGTTCTACTGGCATGCAAGTGAGGTGGTAGCAGCTCCACCTTACCACTGTCCGCCACCATGAACACTACCGGATTTCCACCCGTATTGTGGCAGAAGTCCAGCAGTGCTCATAATATGGCGGACGGATGGTGGCCACGGTGGCGGTATTTTAGTGGCCATCACCGCAGCGATAGGCAGTTTTTACTGCCACTGTCAAAATGACCACCATAGTGTTTGGAACTCACGCCTGAACCATGGTTTTAATATTAATAAGAGAGAAATTGTCAGTTCATCCTCATACTAGTCTGAGAGGAGTGGAATGAATTACAAGGCAAATGCTTCTGCCAGTTGTTTAGCATAGGGATATAGTGGAGAGTGAACAGATATAAGATATTTTCACATTTTAAAAACTGATGAGATTCTAATACAATGTTTAAATATTGTTCATCTATTATTGTAGATGTATGTGGGAACATAGGTGGTCATCATGACATTGGCGGTGAGTGATAAAGTGGCGGAAATACCGCTAACAGGCCGGTGGTAATTACTGCCAAATTATGACCATGGCAATGAGAACTCCCATAGACAGCCAATATACCACACCATCCACCAGGGTGTTAACACCACACACGCCGGCGTTGCCATCAACAGCTAGGCGGGAGACAAAGTACCACGACACAGTACACCGCCACAATTTCCTTGGCAGAACCAACGCCATCAAAAGCCTGGCAGAAACACTGCACAGAAGATGAAAGACACCATCGGAGACACAGAGAATGACATAGCCGCCATGGAACTGGAACTGCAAGTTTTCCTGATGCTCTTCTATGCCATGCTCCACCTGGAACACCAACGCCGACGTAGACGACGATGGTGAGTAGAGCCGCCTAGCACACAAGGGAGTGAGAGAGGAAAAGGAGGGTGACACACACATGCACAACACACACCATTCACACACACACCATTCACACAACCAGCTGCAGACGAAAAACAATGGTACACAACACATGGTATATTTATGCAAGTACAACAAGAAGGCAGTAATGAGAATGTATTGAATGGGAAGAGCCACCAAATGAACCAATTGGATAATAAAGAGATATGTACAAATGTCAACAAAGAGCCAAAGCCCAGTCCAAAGTACAAAGGGCCCACATGGCCACAGGGCACAGTAAAAGGCCTAACTTGTTTCCTGACATCATCCACACAGAACTCTGCAGGGGCATCATTTTGCAAGTGGGCAGGCACCTCAGGGGGGCACCTCAGCCGAAGTTGAGAAATTGCCCAATGGTTTGGAGGGGGGTCCATGCCCATTTCTCTATGCTGGGGAGTGCAAGGTCACAGTCTCTCAGGTGGATGACTTGCCCACTGGTTCTGGAGGGGGCTCCATGCCCATTACTCTGTGCTGGGGAGTGCAAGGTCACAGTCTCTCAGGTGGTTGATTTGCCCACTGGTTCTGGTGGGGGCCCCATGCCCATTACTCTGTGCTGGGGAGTGCAAGGTCACAGTCTCTCAGGTGGATGACTTGCCCACTGGTTCTGGAGGGGGCTTCTTGTACAGCAGTCCCAGGAGGGTGGCCTACATGCCCTCTGCTGGAGGCGAGGGCTGTACTGTCTCATCTGGAGGTGAGGGCTGCACTGTGTCAGCAGGTGAAGGTGCCTCCTGGGCAGCCTCTGCTGGAGGTGAGGGCTGCACTGTGTCAGCAGATGATGGTGCAGCCTCTGCAGGAGGAATGGGCTGCACTGCCTCACCTGGAGGTGAGGGCTCTGTGACCACTGGTGGTGGTGTTGTCACCCTGCCAGCCTCTGCTGGAGGTGAGGTCTGCACTGTGTCAGCAGGTGAAGGTGCCTCCTGGAAAGCCTCTGCTGGAGATGAGTTCTGTACTGTTTCAGCAGGTGAAGGTGCAGCCTCTGCAGGAGGAGTGGGCTGCACTGCCTCGGCTGGTGGTGAGGGCTCCGTGATCACTGTGGTGGTGGTGTCACCCTGCCAGCCTTTGCTGGAGTAGAGGGCTTCTTCCCCTTCATGGCAGGGGGTGTCGGATCCTTACCCTTCCTGGCTGGTGGAGTGGGATCCATCACTGTCTTGCCTCCACGACTAAGAGGTGCCTCCACTGTCTGTGTGGACTGTTTGGCTGAGGTGCTGGGCTGGGTCGTTGAGACCCTGCTCTTATGGGCAGGCCAGGGGGAGGGAAGAGGTCAAGTTGGGGAAGAAAAAGCTTCCTAGGGACAGTGGGGTGGGAAGAGGGAGGAGGGATTGGAGTGGAGGTTGAGGGAGTGGTTGTTGGAGGTGTATGTCTGCTGGACTTGGGTGCAGGTGCATGGGCAGTATGTGTGTGTGTGTGAGGTTGATGGCTGTTGGGTATCTGAGTGCTTGCGTTTGTGTACTTTGGGGGCATAGACAGGGTAGGAGAGGACACATGGGACGCGTGCATGGATGTTGTGGAGGTATCTGCTAGCGAGGTGTGTGTGCTGCTCGGTGTGGTGATGCTGGCGGTGGATGTTGATGCAATGTAGTGCATGCAGGTGTGAGTTTGGATGTGACTGTGAGGGAGGTGGAGGAGAAGGAGGAGGGGGAGACAGTGGAGGCAGTGGATGTGGTTGTGTGTGCTATAGTCTGGTGTTTGCATGAGTGCTTGTGGGCTGAAGTGTGGTGCCTGTGTTTGACTGTGCTACTCTTGTGTGATGTCTTGTGTGCATGCTCATCTGTATGTGTGCATGGGATAAGTTGGGGCTGAGGGGACTGGGAAGTGGTAGTTTGAGGGGGGACAGTAGGAAAAGTAGCAATGGCTGCCATCAGACAGGAGGCCAGAGCCTGAATCGATCTCTGTTGGGCCACCAATCCACTGTGGTTGCCCTCCAGGAATGCATTGCATTGCTGCATCTGGGATGCCAGCCCCTGGATGGCAATCACAAATGTTGACTGCCCTACAAAGATGTATCTCAGGAGGTCAATAGCCTCCTCAGTCAGGGCAGCAGGGCTCAATGGGGCAGGGCCTGAGGTGCCTGGGGTGCAGGAGATTGCCACCCTCCTGGGTGAGTGGGCACGGGCAACTCGCTGAGGGGTTACTGGGAGGGCGGTGCTGGTACGGCGGTGGCGGCTGTACCTGCAGCTGGGGTGGTCACAGAGGTGTCCACCACCACCAGGGAGCTTCCATCGGAGGAGGTATCTGAGTCAGTGCTGTCACCTCCTATCTCCACTGTGGTGCTCCCCTTGTCCGCCATCCCACTGGTTCCCTCGGCATCGGTGGACTCTGCCTCGAGGGTCCTGTGGGATGCAGCTCCCTCTTTAGCCGGTGCCCCTGCTCCTCCGCCAGATGATGCTAATGCACATATGGACAGTATGACAGAAGAAACAAGCATTTTCAATGCAACGGGTCTCGCATTTGTTCGAGTTAGAGCTATTAGCGTTGTAAGGCAAAAACAAACGCAGCGCGATCACGCTATGTAAAATGCAGCGCCATCGTGCTGCGTGGAAAATAAACAGGTAAAGTAGTCCGGACTCCAGGCTGAAAATATTGAGCCTCTAATGTTTTTGGTACTTTACCGTTGCTATGTAGGTAGGCTAAACACCGGAAAAGGCATGACGTATGCATGCCTTTCACAAATGAAAGCAAGCAGATTTTAAAAGGCAAGCCCACGAACCACTGTAAGTGACTGACGTGGCATGGGCGTGGTTTGAAGCCAAAAGAGAGATAACAGAATGGATGAAGCACTTTGTGCTCGCCCATAAAAAGGGGGAGAGAGAGAAAGGGAACACTAGGTCAATTACTGCACCAACACCACAGAAGGCATACACAGTATCGTCACACACTGGGATTAGGATTCAGCACTATGCATTGCACTGCCAAACAATTGGCTATCTGCCACAGTAAGATTAGGGCCAACTACAGCCAAGGGCACCCCTCCTGGGACCCACTAAGCCCTGTCTGACATGGAATGCAACCTAGCTTTCTCTTCCAAGCATTACCCTTGAGTTTGATCACGCTGCAATGTCTGGCCTGGCATTGAGGGGCACCCACTAACTGACACCCACCACCTGGATCCCATGCCACCTACAAATTATTGTTGTAACGGCCACTGTACTCACCCCTTTGTGGCTGCTGTGATGCCCTCAAGTGCCCATCCAACTCTGGGTAGGCCAGCGCCCGCCAGTATGCCAGACCCATGGGGGTCATGTTCCAATGGGCACCCCTTCCTCGTTGGGAGGCCATCCCCAACCGTGCCTCTGCGGTCTTCCATGGCCAGCATCTCAGGTCCTCCCACCGTTTCCAACAGCGGGTACTCCGCCTGCCATAGACCGCCAGGGTCCACACGTCCTTGGCGATGGTACGCCATAATTCCTTCTTTTGTTGGGTGCTGACCTGCAGAGGCGATACAGATGGGAGGACACCATTACACATACAATCCAGCCTGTCACTCATATGGCCAACCAATCCCGTTTCCATTACCATTGGCACACACATCGCCCGGCACACACCATGTACACCACCACATTACATTCTCCCCCATAACATGATGCTTGTACACACATCTCCATGCATCCTTCCCACATGCATAGTTCTCAAGGTGTACTCACCTGTTGGTCTGGAGGCCCATACAGCAGTCCATACTGGGGTAGGTCCACATCCAACAATCGCTCTATCTCCTCCGCAGTGAAGGCAGGGGCCCTTTCCCCGGTCACATGGGCCATGGTAGGTTCCAGACACAGGTCATAGAAGCACACGCAGTGTAGATGTTCTCCTGCTGAAGGTCAGGAAACAAGTGAGGAATCAGATAGAAAATGGCAGTCACGTCCACGGTGGTGTATACCGTCACCGCCGGCACAGATCCCCATTGGCCGCTGTACTCCGTAGAGCCCCATATTATCCAATGAGGAGTTGCACGACGGTGCAAGACCACCTACCCCACGATGCCCAGCATCAGCAGAGTTTCCTCACTTCCACCTCTCCCCACATACAGGACAGGCGGTCGTCATTTCATGGTGGCGGACAATGGCCATATCAACCTTAACTGCGTCACAGCCTAGATTAGCACATACCTCGCCATTCCCACTGTCCCATCAAATAAATGCACTATGTACACTGAGGTGGTGGTTCCATTGTTCAAATTGTGACAGCCTACTCAATCTTTTGTCCCTTAGATACCTACTGCTGTGGATGAATGGGAGGAGAAGACAAACCCCCGTGTACAGACCCCTCGTGGACTTGGCTACACTAGAAGACATGCACATTATACTAATTACAGACTGGACAGGGCCACAATCACAGAGCTGTATGCCTGTGAGAAAGTAGCCTCTTTCTAGTCTTGTTACCCCCACTTTTTGCCTGTTTGTGAGTATATGTCAGAGTGTTTTCACTGTCTCACTGGGATCCTGCTAGCCAGGGCCCAGTGCTCATAGTGAAAACCCTATGATGCCAGTATGTTTGTTATGTGTCACTGGGACCCTGCTAGCCAGGACCCCAGTGCTCATAAGTTTGTGGCCTATATGTATGTGTTCCCTGTGTGATGCCTAACTGTCTCACTGAGGCTCTGCTAACCAGAACCTCAGTGGTTATGCTCTCTCTCTGCTTTCCAAATTGTCACTAACAGGCTAGTGACCAATTTCACCAATTCACATTGGCATACTGGTACACCCAAATAAATCCCTAGTATATGGTACTGAGGTGCCCAGGGTATTGGGGTTCCAGGAGATCCCTATGGGCTTCACCATTTCTTTTACCACCCATAGGGAGATCTGACAATTCTTACACAGGCCTGCCAGTGCAGCCTGAGTGAAATAACATCCATGTTATTTCACAGCCATTTACCACTGCACTTAAGTAACTTATAAGTCACCTATATGTCTAACCTTCACCTGGTGAAGGTTGGGTGCAAAGTTACTTAGTGTGTGGGCACCCTGGCACTAGCCAAGGTGCCCCCACATTGTTCAGGGCACATTCCCCGGACTTTGTGAGTGCGGGGACACCATTACATGCGTGCACTATACATAGGTCACTACCTATGTATAACGTCACAATGGTAACTCCGAACATGGCCATGTAACATATCTAAGATCATGGAATTGTCACCCCAATGCCATTCTGGCATTGGGGAGACAATTCCATGATCCCCCGGATCTCTAGCACAGAACCTGGGTACTGCCAAACTGCCTTTTCAGGGTTTGCACTGCAGCTGCTGCCAACCCCTCAGACAGGTTTCTGCCCCCCTGGGGTCCAGGCAGCCCTGGCCCAGGAAGGCAGAACAAAGGATTTCCTCTGAGAGAGGGTGTTACACCCTCTCCCTTAGGAAATAGGTGTGGTGGCTGGGGAGGAGTAGCCTCCCCCAGCCTCTGGAAATGCTTTGATGGGCACAGATGCTGCCCATCTCTGTACAAGCCAGTCTACACCGGTTCAGTGATCCCAAAGCCCTGCTCTGGTGCGAAACTGGACAAAGGAAAGGGGAGTGACCACTCCCCTGACCTGCACCTCCCAGGGGAGGTGCCCAGAGCTCCTCCAGTGTGCCCCAGACCTCTGCCATCTTGGAAACAGAAGTGTTGCTGGCACACTGGACTGCTCTGAGTGGCCAGTGCCAGCAGGTGACGTCAGAGACTCCTTCTGATAGGCTCTTACCTCTCTTAGTAGCCAATCCTCCTTCCTAGGTAGCCAAACCTCCTTTTCTGGCTATTTAGTGTCTCTGCTTTGGGGAATTCTTCAGATACCGAATGCAAGAGCTCACCAGAGTTCCTCTGCATCTCCCTCTTCACCTTCTGCCAAAGGATCGACCGCTGACTGCTCAGGACACCTGCAAAACCGCAACAAAGCAGCAAAGACGACTACTGCAACCTTGTATCGCTTCATCCTGCCAGATTTCTCGACTGTTCCTGGTGGTGCATGCTCTGGGGGTAGCCTGCCTCCTTTCTGCACCAGCAGCTCTGAAGAAATCTCCAGTGGGTCGACGGAATCTTCCCCCTGCAACCGCAGGCAACAAAAGACTGCATCACCGGTCCTCTGGGTCCCTCTCAGCATGACAAGCGTGGTCCCTGGAACTCAGCAACTCTGTCCAAGTGACTCCCACAGTCCAGTGACTCTTCAGTCCAAGTTTGGTGGAGCTAAGTCCTTGCCTCCCCACGCTAGACTGCATTGCTGTGTACAACGTGATTTGCAGCTGCTCCGGCTCCTGTGCACTCTTCCAGGATTTCCTTTGTGCACATCCAAGCCTGGGTCCCCAACACTTTAACCTGCAGTGCACAACCTTCTGAGTTGTCCTCCGGCATCGTGGGACTCCCTTTTCTGACTTTGGGTGGACTCCGGTTCACTCCTCTTCTAAGTGCCTGTTCTGGTACTTCTGTGGGTGCTGCCTGCTTTTGTGAGGGCTCCCTGACTTGCTGGGCACCCCCTCCATCTCCTCATCCAAGTGGCGACATCCTGGTCCCTCCTGGGCCACAGCAGCATCCAAAAACCCTAACCACAACCCTTGCAGCTAGCAAGGCTTGTTTGCGGTCTTTCTGCGTGGGAATACCTCTGCAAGCTTCTTCACGATGTGGGACATCCATCCTCCAAAGGGGAAGTTCCTAGTCTTCTTCGTTCTTGCAAAACACCAAGCTTCTTCCATCCGGTGGCAGCTTCCTTGCACCCTCAGCTGGCATTTCCTGGGCTCCTGCCCACTCTCGACACTGTCACGACTCTTGGACTTGGTCCCCTTGTCTTACAGGTACTCAGGTCCGGAAATCCACTGTTGTTGCATTGCTGGTGTTGGTTTTCCTTGCAGAATCCCCCTATCACAACTTCTGTGCTCTCTGGGGGTTGTAGGTGCACTTTACACCTACCTTACAGGGTCTTGGGGTGGGCTATTTTTCTAACCCTCAGTTTTCTTACAGTCCCAGCAACCCTCTGCAAGCTCACATAGCTTTGGGGTCCATTCGTGGTTCGCATTCCACTTTTGGAGTATATGGTTTGTGTTGCCCCATACCTATGTGCTCCTATTGCAATCTATTGTAACTTTACACTGCTTGCATTACTTCCTTTTGCTATTACTGTATAATTTTGGTATTGTGTACATATATCTTGTGTATATTTGTCATCCTCATACTGAGGGTACTCACTGAGATACTTTTGACATATTGTCATAAAAATAAAGTACCTTTATTTTTAGTATATCTGTGTATTGTGCTTTCTTATGATATTGTGCATATGACACCAGTGGTATAGTAGGAGCTTTACATGTCTCCTAGTTCAGCCTAAGCTGCTTTGCCATAGCTACCTTCTATCAGCCTTAGCTGCTAGAAACACCTCTTCTACACTAATAAGGGATAACTGAACCTGGCACAAGGTGTTATTATCTCTGGTACCCACTACAAGCCAGGCCAGCCTCCTACAATGCCCAATTGGAGCCTGACCTGATATCAGCTATCCATCATCCCACTGGGATCCCCCCTGTTGTGCAAGTGCTATAGTTCTCCATTTCCTGGCAACTGGTTCTTTCCAAGTGACAGTGGGCTTGGCAGCTGGAGTGTCACAGCCAATGTTTTCAATCGTGCTGGCAGGGCTTTTGTCTGCCCTGGTACAACACGTGCAGCTACATTACTTTTCCCCAGGGGGAAGACTTGGCCACTGTGAATGCAGGATTCTATGCAATGAGGCATGTCCTCAATATTATTGGGGTGACTGACAGTACACATGTTGCGTTTATCCCCCCTGCCAGAATGAGGTATTCATGAATAGTAAGAGTTTCTTGTGCCTGGTGGACCAATATATCTCCCACGTCACTGCCAAGTATCGTGGATCGGTGCATGACGTCTTTGTCCTGAGGAATAGCAGCATCCCAAATGTGATGGCCCAACTACAGAGGCACAGCGTGTGGCTAATAGGTGAGCCAGAGTCCCCACCCACTCTATGTCAGTGAATGCCTTCAGGTGTTATCCCATAGGATTGTGTAAGGCTAAATATTGTCCCTCAAGACTTGTAGGTGATTATGGCTACCCAAGCCTATTGTGGCTCCTGACCCCTTTGAAGAATACCGGGGCTGAGGACCGTTATAATGAGGCACATGGGTGAACCAGAAGAATAATCAAGCGGACCTTCAGGCTCATGAAGGCCAGGTTCAGGTGCCTCCATCTGACAGGTGGATCCCTGTGCTACTCACCCGAAAGGTCTGCCGGATAGTAGTGGCATGCTGCATGTTGCACAACCTGGCCCTCAGACGACGTGCCTTTTCTGCAGGAGGAAGGGACTGAAGATGACCCTGTGGCAGCAGTGGACCCTGAGGACAGTGAGGATGAGGAGGCAGAGGATGAGGATGAGGACAAAAGAACATCAGTTATACGTCAATGCTTCCAATGACACACAGGTGAGACAGTGGAACTGATCATTACTCTGACTATTGATGTTTTCTGTGTGGCTGTAGGATGATGGCATTCACTTCTTTTGCATTTCAACTTACTGTCACCTATGGCTTCTCATTTTCCAGATGTTGGTGATATGACAACAATGTCCTGATGTGATCATTACAGACAGTTACATGTCATTATTGGTATGCTATCACAGTGTTCAGATCATTTTCACTAGGTGTGACTGTTCCCACAAATGCACCTTTTCAACACATAAAACAGTGCCACTCAAATTGTGTTCAAGAGTGTTTATTGTAGTGCAAATAGGTGAAAGTGCAATGGAATGGGGTGATGGTGGAGGAAAGTCCAGGGTATTGTTCCAGTCTGTTTGTAGCACAGGTCCAGTGTCCAAGGGGCCATAAGAAGGGGAGCAAAGGCAGTTCAGAGTGGAAAAGGTGACAGGGTGGGACACAAGGGGGACAATGAGGAGAGGTTCATTTTCTGGCGGTGGTCTTGGCAAGTATCTCTGGCTTCTGTCTGGGTCACAGGGAACGTTTGCTGGTGGTTCACCTTCTACAAGGGGAGGGGTGCTGGTGGCCTGTGGGTCCTGTGGCAGGGCCTCCTGTCCACTAGCTGCAGCGGATATGGTGGGCTGGTCAATAGACTGGTTAGTGTTAGGGGCCCGCTGCTGTGCAGTCCATTCCCTCATGACGTTGGCCATATCTGCCAGCACCCCCCCTGCTATTTAGATCATGGTAGTGTTGAGGGCCTGCAAGTCCTCCCTGATCTCCTGATGGTGTTCCTCCTGCAGCCGCTTATTCTCCTGCATGTTGTTCAGGATCTGGCCCATTGTTTCCTGGGATTGTTGGTAGGCCCCTAGGACATTAGTGAGTGCCTCCTGGAGAGTTGGTTCCCTGGGCCTGTCCTCCCCCTGGTGCACAGCAGTCCTCCCAGAGTCCCTGCTGCCCTGTTCCTGTGACCCCAGGTCCCTGATTGTCTTGGTGGCGAGGTGTGGACTGAGGTCCCTGTACAGGTGGGCACACTGCTGATTGACGTGTCCTGGGAACAGAGGTGTGGGGACGCTGCATGGGTGCTGTGGTTTTGGATACTGATGGGGGAGGCTCTGTGGTGGACTGTGTGGGCTGGGGTGACCGACTGTCCAATGGTCCCTCATGGGTCAGGTTGTTGATCCAGATCCTGAAGTCCAGAGATACTGTCATCATTGGGGACATCTTCTGTTGGGGGACTGGATTGTTGTGGCACCTCCTCTCCGCTGACACTGGCTGGGGCACCTGTGGGGATGTAAATGATGTATTATGCTTCATGCCTGTGACATATTGTACATCCCTATCTTCCCCTCTATTGTTGCTTTTGCCCTGCCACCTTTGAATGTGTATGTGGATGTATTGTGGGACTGTTAGTACCCCTATGCTGTGCATGCTTATGTGATTGGTGTCCATGCAGGGCTGGGAGGGCTGTCCATGCATTGGTATGGGAAGCAGGGCTTGGCATTGAGGTTAGTCATCTGCGTTGGTACAGTGCGTGGGATGGAGTGGAGTGATGGGAGTGAGGGAGTGAGATGGCATGCAGGTATGGTGGGTGATAAGTGGTAAATGTTGACTTACCAGTGTCCAATCCCCCGGCTACTCCATTGAGTCCCTCTGGATACAGTAATGCCAAGACTTGCTCTCCCCATGCTGTGAACTGTGGAGGAGGAGGTGGGGGTCCACCGCAAGTCCTCTGCATGGTGAGCTGGTGCCTTGCTGCCACGGAACGTACCTTCCCTGTAGGTCATTCCACCTCTTCCTGATGTCATCCCTTGTTCTTGGATGCTGTCCCATGGCATTCACCATGTCCTCGATTCTCGGCCATACGTCCATCTTCCTTGCAATGGATATCTGCTGTGCCAGTGCTCCAAACAGCTGTGGCTCTACCCTGACTATTTCCTTCACCATGACCCGCAACTCCTAATCTGTGAAACGGGGGTGCCTTTGTGGGGACTTCGGTGTTGTGTGGTGTGTGTAAGTGTGTAGGTGTTGGGTAGTATGATTGGGTGTGTGTAGTGGAGTGCGTGAGGATGGTATGGGTGTGTCTGTAGTTGTTGCAGTGGTCTTGATGTCTGTCTGGTGGCAATGATGTGTATTTGTAAGGGGTTGTGGGTAATGGTACAGCAGATTTCCATTGCAGGAAAGATGGAGCTATGAGAAAGAATCGTGGACAGGGTCAACGTAGTGGGACAGCACCCAAGAACAAGGGACTGCATCCACTTCTCCTTCAAGAAACTCACAACACACCACTACCCACAACGGATCCCCCACCGCAGTTGGAACCGAAGACCAACTTATCGCGACCCTCTCCCAGAACCCACCCATCGACATTAACAACACTGATGCAGCTGCCCACAACTTCAGGCAATGGTTCAACACCTGTGCCAATACTCTCGCCCCAATAAAGAATCTCTCCAACAGACGCACCTACAGAAAGGCCTTGTGGTTTACTGCCGACCTCCACGAATCTAAGCAAAGCTGCCAAAGACTCGAAAGAAAGTGTCGCAAAGAACAGACTCTGGACAACCTCACTGTCTTCAAAAACGCCATCCACAGACACCATCAACTCATCCGAGCCACCAAAAGAACCGCCTTCAAAGACCAAATCAACAACAACAGGTACAGCCACAAGGAGCTCTTGAACATCGTGAAGGAACTCTCCAATGCCAAAGACATCCCGCCATCCCAAGACCTCTGCGACTACCTAGCCTCCTACTTCCACAGCAAGATTGCAGTCATCCATGACAGCTGCAGCACCCAGACCTGTGGCAACCACCAACATCACAGAATCACCTCCAACCAACCTCCTGCTCTCCTGGACCCCCGTCAACGAAAACAACACCATCGAAATCATGAACACCATCCACACTGGCTCTCCATCTGACCCCTGCCCTCACCACATCCTCAACAAAGCAAGCTCCGTCATCGCACCCCAACTAGGGAAGATCATCAACAGTTCCTTCGAGTCCGCCACCTTCCCAGAGAGCTGGAAACACGCTGAGATCAACGCCCTCCTCGAAAAACTCAAGGTGGATCCAAAGGACCTCAAGAACTTCCGGTCTATCTTCCTGCTCCCCTTCCCATAAAAAGTCATCAAGAAGGCTGTCAACAGACAACTAACCCGCTTCCTTGAGGAGAACCATACCCTGGACCCTTCAGTATCCGGACTCTGCAGCAACCACAGCACTGAAACCGCCCTCATCACTGCCACTGACGACATCAGAACCATACTGGACAGCGGCGAGACCACGGCCCTCATCCTCCTGGACCTCTCAGCAGCGTTCAACACCGTTTGCCACCACACCCTACGCTCACACCTCAGCAATGCTGGAATCTGTGCCAGAGCCCTGGACTGGGTCACCTCCTTTCTCACCAGCAGAACCCAGAGAGCCCACCTCCCCCTTTCCTCTCGGAGCCCACCGAAATCATCTGCAGCGTACCCCAGGGTTCGTCCCTCAGCCATAGCCTCTTCAACATCTACATGGCCCCGCGCACTAACATAGCCGGATCCCACAACCTCAACATTATCTCATATGCCGACGACACCCAGCTGATCCTCTCCTTCACCAAGGACTCCGCCAAGACCTACTTCCACGAAGGAATGAAGGCAGCTGCCTCAAACTCAGTTTCGACAAGACGGAAGTCCTCATCTTCGGCTCCACTCCCTCCACATGGGATGACTCCTGGTGGCCTTCCACTCTTGGAACCACTCCGATTCAGACTGACCATGCGCGCAGACTAGGATTTATCTTGGACCTCTCATTGTCTATGACCCAGCAAGTCAACGCCATCTCCTCCTCCTGCTTCAAATCCCTCCGCATGCTCTGAAAGATCTACAAATGGATACCCACCAAAACCAGAAGAACAGTCACCCAAGCCCTCGTAAGCAGTAAGCTGGACTACGGCAATGCCCTCTACGCAGGAACCACGGCCAAACTACAGAAGAGGCGGCAACGCATCCTGAACGCCTCCGTGTGCCTCATCCTTGACATCCCCTGCCACTGCCACATCACAGACCACCAGAAAAACCTGCACTGGCTCCCAGTCAACAAGAGAATCACCTTCAAACTCCTCACCCATGCTCACAAAGCACTGCACAGCACCGGACCAGAATACCTCAACAGACGACTCTCCTTCTACACCCCGACCTGGCATCTCCGCCGACCTCACCCTCGCAACCATCCCACGCGTCCACCGAACTAAAACCAGCAGTAGATCACACTCTTCCCACCCACCTGCGCCGGATCAAAGACCTCCTTACCTTCAGGAAACTTCTCAAGACCTGGCTGTTCGAGCAGTAGCAGCACCCCTCCCCCTTCTCCACCCTCCCGTCCTCAGAGCCTTGAGACCCACACAGGTGAGTAGTGCACTTTACAAATTCCTGATTGATTGAGTGACAAAAGGGGGGATCCCAGTGGGATGATGGATAGCTGAGTTCAGGTCAGGCTCCAGCTGGGCACACAGATCTGTGATTGTGGCCCTGTCCAGTTTATAGGTGAGCATTATGTGCCTGTTCTCCAGTGTAGCTAAGTCCACCAGGGGTCTGTACACGGGGTATGTCTCCATCTCCTACTCATCCGCAGCAGTAGTTATCTAAGGGACACAAGAGTGAGTAGGCTGTCACAATTTGAACAACTATACCACAATAGCAGTCCACATCGTGCAATCATGTTTTGGGACGGTGAAATTTCAAAGTATGTGCTTTTTATCCTGTGGCGCAGCGATTTTCGATAGGTCTGTTCCCCCCCTTGAAATGGCGACCGCCTGTCCTGTGTGGAGGGACATGTGGAACTGAGGTTATTCCGCTGACGTGTGCCTTGGCGGTAGGCGGTCGTCAACTGCTGTGCAATTCTTCATTGGATAATGGGGATGTACACCGGCGGTGACGGTATACACCACCACGGACGTGACCACCATTTTATTTCTTAATCATGACTTGTTCCCTGACCTTCCACAGAAGAATACCTACACTGCATGTGCTGCTGTGACCTGTGTCTGAAACCTACCATGGCCCGTGTGACCGGGGAAAGGGCCCCAGCCTTCACTTCTGAGGAGTTGGAATGACTGGTGGATGGGGTCCTACCCCAGTACTGACTGCTGTGTGGGCCTCCAGACCAACAGGTGAGTACACTGTGGGCACGATGCATGTGGCATGAATGCATGGAGTTGTGTGTGAAGGCATCATGTGAGGGTGGGGGTCTCTTGGCGGTGTACATGTTGTGAGCTGGCCTATGTGTTTTGCAATGTTGATGGGATTGGGTATGGCGGGCCATGTGTGTGACAGGCTGTACTGTTCGTTTAATGGAGTTCTCCTGTATTTATTACCTCTGCAGGTCAGCGCCCATCAAAAGAAGGGATTATGGTGTACCATCGCCAAGGAATTGCGGACCCTGGGGGTCTATGGCAGGCGGAGCACCCAATGTCGCAAACAGTGGGAGGACCTGAGATGCTGGGCACGGAAGACCGCAGAGGCCCAGTTGGGGATGGCCTCCCAATGAGGAAGGGGTGCCCATCAGAACCCTGACCCCCCTGATGGCCTGCGTACTGGGGGTGGCATACCCATAGCTGGATGGGCACTTGAGGGCATCACAGCTGCCACAAGGGGTTGAGTACAGTGGGCATAGTTACAACTAATGGCTGGTGGGGTGGTATCCAGGTGGTGGTTGTGTGTTAGTGGGTGCCCCTAAGGCCAGGCCAGACATAGCTGTGTAGGTCCTCTGAAGGGTAATGGTTGCATTGTAAATACAGGTAACTTAGCTTGTTAGTATTCACTTCTAGGCAGGGCTGCATGTGTCCTAGGTGTGCTGCAGTTGGCGGTGTGTGCTCCTCCTCATGCCTTGGTGACTAGCCATATCACTGGTAGTGCAATGCATAGTGCGTAGGCCTGTTCCCTGTGTGTGAGGGTGCTGTGTACACCAACAGTGGTGTTGGTGCAGACATTGATGCAGTGCATCCTTTGTCTCTCTCTCTCCCCCTTTCTTGTTTTGTCACTATGTCCTTATGTGCATTAGCATCATCTGGCGGAGGAGCAGAGGCACCGCTGAAAGAGGGAGCTGCATCCGACAGGACCCTGGAGGCAGAGTCCACCAACGCTGAAGGAACAAGTGGTATAGAGGGTGAGGGGAGCACCACGGCGGAGACTTGAGGGGACATCACAGACTCAGATACCTCCTCCGATGGGAGCTCCCTGGTGGTGGCGGACACCTATGTGACCACTCTCCCTGCAGGTACAGCCCCCACCCCTGTACCAGCACCATTGTGAATGCCATCCAGGGGCTGGCATCCCAGATGCAGCAATGTTGTCAGAGTCACCAGATCCTCGGGGCCTGTGCACGTTCCCAACACGTCCACCCTGAACAGCTCCAAGACTCTGATAGATAAATCAAAGAGACTGAGAGAGTTCAAGATGGGAAGAGGGGATAAGGAAGGGAACAGCTGGGAAGGAGACCTGTAGTAAGAAAAAGGTTAGAACACACAATATGAAAATTATATCTCCTGAAATCAATACTAGACTATGATTCTAAGCCTAGTCACTCTGAAAACATGAACAATCTAAGAGTTAAGTTTAAAATGACTAAGATTCGAGATGGGCGGATACCTGTAGGGGAATCAAGATGAATTAAATGAAAACTTTCTTATTCAAGTACTTTCCTTTACATGAGAATCAGACAAATCATTTTGACTAAATTTTAAACCAGTCATATAAATCCTGTTTTGAGAATGTATACTAGGACCATACAATATTGCATCTAGAAACTCTGGCCTTCTGTGTACTATTAAAATGTTTCAACACAAATTGCGCATATTGCAGATATATATATATATATATATATAGTAAACACCATAAAAGGATTGTGCACCATGAATAACACAATATGGATTCAGGAAACAAATCACATAATTTGTCAACTCGAATATTACATAATACATATCTTAGAATAGTAGCATACAATAAACAATGTGAATTAAACTCGAGGAGAGAATCGTGCGTCTTGCCAATTCGAGTGTTACCATGTAAAATACCAAGAAATGGTAGCACGCAATGAATATCGAAGTCAAATCATCATTAATCGAATTGCGCGTCTTGCCGATTCATAAAACACAATGTAAATGTCAAGGAATAAAAGCTCACAATAAATAACAAGATCAAAGTACAATTAAACGAATCGCGCTTATTTTGCCGATTCTTAAGCCACTATGTAAAATGTCAAGAAATGGTAGCTCAATGAACAACAAAGTTAAATGCTCATGAAACGAGTCGTGCATCTTGCCAATTCGTAAAACATCATGTAAATGTCAAGAATAGTAGCGCGCAATGGACAACAATGTTTAAACACCATAAAACGAATCGCGCGTCTTGCCGATTCTTAAGCCACCATGCTAATGTCAAGAAATGGTAGCGCACAATGAATAACAAAGTCAAACCTTTATGAAATAAATTGAGCGTCTTGCCTATTTGTAAACTACCATATAAATGTCAAGAAATGGTAGCGCACAAGTAATCTGTTACTCATTTAAGAATTTAAACCAAGAATATGAAAATTCTAAATAACGGTGTCGGGAAAGTCCAACCACCGTCTTACCGCCTGGAACAATGATCACCAATGAAGGATTAGGGCAGAAGACTGGAAGATCCAAATAGGCCGCCGGAACAGGAGCTCAGGAAGAAGCTGCTGCTCTGCACTGGGAACTCTGAATAGTGAGCACTGGGAGTTGGGCTGGCTCTCTTTTATAGAGTCTTGGCCCAGCCCAGAACCACGCCCAGGCATGTTGCAGGGAAAGTCTTTGGAAGGCCCTGGAAAGGGGCCACACCCTAACACACTCTGAAAACCTGCAGCAATACATTGCAAAGGAACAGTATTTGTAAGCATATTAAAAATAAGTTTTCAGGATTGAACTCTGCAATGCAAAATGTTAAACTACAACATATCAGCACAATGCATAAATTACTTTGTTTTGAGAGTTCTGGGTTTTTGCATTTTTGTCGCCAATAGAGCGCGTACTACTCTGGTGTTGACAGTACTCCCCTCTCCCAGACGCGCTCTAGGGCCTGGTTTGCTTGGATTAAGATGATGAAAGCGTCTCACAAGTACTGGAGAATGAACATCAGATGCGGAAACCCATGAGTTACTTTCATGACCATAACCTTTCCATGAGATTAAGTACCATAGATTACGCCCTCTCAGTTTAGAATCCAACACTTTCTTGACTTCATATTCTTCTTCCCCTTGTACTAGAACAGGAGCTGGATGAGGGTGGACCTTTTGGACTGCCTTTTTCAAGAGGGAAGTGTGGAACACTGGATGAATCCGTAAGGATCTGGGCAATTGTAGTTTATAGGTCACCGGATTGATTTGCTGAAGGACAGTATAAGGACCTATGAATTTAGGGTTAAACATGTGCTTCTTCTTGAAATCTATATGTTTTGTGGAAAGCCACACTTTGTCACCTGGTTGATATTGCGGTCCCTCACAATATTTCTTGTCATAATGCCTTTTATATTTTTGTTTGGCTTTTTCTAAATGCTGTTGAATCAGTTCCTGGGTTTGATGTAAATGCTGAATGGTTTCTGACACAGCTGGAGTAAGAGAACTTTCTTGATGAATTGTGATGGGCAAGGTGTCAGGATGATAGCCAAATAAACCAAAAAAGGGTGTAACACCAATAGAGGTGTGGAATGAGTTATTGTAAGCTAACTCAGCTAACCAGAGCATAGATGTTCAAGAATGAAGTGCCTTTTCAGCGTAGACACGTAGGTATTGTTTCAAAGTCTGATTTAGTCTCTCCGTTTGACCATCTGTTTGAGGATGGTGACTAGTAGATAGCGTAGATGTCACTTGGAGTGTTTTACACCATGTCTTCCAGAAATTGGAGGAAAATTGTGACCCCGATCGGAGAGGATAACATTTGGCAGTCAATGATAACGAACCTCTCTGTTCAGTAAAATAGTTGCCAATTCACTAGAAGTGGGCAATTTTTTACAGGCGATGAAATGTCCATATTTCGTGAGACTATCTACTACCACCAGAATTACTGAATGCTGTTGAACCACTGGCAGACCGGTAATAAAGTCTAAAGAAATGTGCTCCCATGGACGACTTGGGGTTGGAAGTGGATGTAACAACCCTTTCGGTTTTGAATGACTTGTTTTAATGCGAGCAGAAACTTCACAGTTGTTTACCATTGCTTTTACATCTTTTGTTAGGTTAGGCCACCAAAAATAGCATTGGATCAGTTCAAGAGTTTTAGGAGTACCTGGGTGACCTGCCGTATGTATAACATGCAACCAATGAAACGCTATCTTGCGAAGTTTGGTAGTGGATACGAACAAACGAGCGTCATGAAAGTGTAAACCTTGCTTGATTGACCTTTTGGGATCTGCTTGGGCCCATGTTTGCCATTTTTCAACAGTGAAACAGTTGCAAATTTCTTCAATGAAATCTTCAGTTTTTATGATACAAAGAACCTTGTCAGGAGCAATGATAGCTCTGGAGGCTTGAAATGCAGGCAACGTGGTAGACTCTTGACAGGACAAGGCGTCAGCCTTGCGATTATCTTTACCAGGCCGGAAGGTAACTACAAAATCAAATTCAGCAAAAAAAAGCATCCAGCGTATTTGCCGAGGGGTCAAAAGTCTGGCGGAACTCATGAATTGAAGATTACGATGATCAGTATATACTGTAACAGTGTATTTGGCACCCAACAAATGATGTCCCCATTCTTTAAAGGCATCACAAATCGGCAGAAGCTCTTTTTCAGCAATGGCACAGCTCTGTTCGGCTTCCTTCAACTTCCGAGACATATAAGCTACAGGATGAAGTTGACCAGTGTTTTTATTTCGTTGTGATAAGACGGCTCTTATTGCTACATCTGAAGCATCAGCTTCCCCTATGAAAGGTTGATTCGCATCAGGATGAGTCAAGACTGGGGCAATGGAGAAAGCTTCCTACAAAGTTGAGAAGGCTTGATCAGCTTCTGGGGAACCATACAGACTTTTCTTTCTTTCTTAGTAGCTTAGTGATTGGAGCCACTGTCTGGGAGAAATGATTTATGAACCTCCGGTAAAAATTTGCAAACCCCAGGAAACATTGTACATCATGAACAGTCTTTGGGGTGGGCCAATCAGATATGGCTTTTACTTTCTTTTCTGCCATCACCATACCTTCAGGGGTAAGAATAACCCCTAAAACTCAACTGTGGTAACATGAAACTCACACTTGGTTAGTTTGCAATATAAATGGTGTTTTCAAAGGGCTGCAAGAATTATCTTGACATGTTGGACATGTTTGTTTTCATTGTCTGAGTAGATCAAAATGTAATTGATGTAGACTATGGCAAATATGTCGAGGTACTCTCTAAGAACGTCATTCAAGACAAACTGAAATGCTGCTGGAGCATTACACAGACCAAAAGGCATGACGGTGTATTAAAAAAGGCCATATCTTGTCTTGAACGCTGTTTTCCATTTGTCACCCTCTCTCATTCTGACCAAATGATAAGCACCTCGAAGGTCAAGCTTTGTGTAGATTTTTGCTTTCTTTACTTGTTCCAATAAGACCGGAATTAGGGGAAAAGGATATTTATTCTTGATGGTGACTTTGTTCAAACCCCTATAGTCGATGAAAGTTCGAAGTTCTCCATTAACTTTTGAAACAAAAAACAAAGGCGAAGCTGCAGGAGACTTAGTGGGGCGAATGAAGCCATTCTCCAAAAATTGATCTAGGTATTTTCATAAATGTTGATTTTCATGTTCTGACAGGGCATATACACGACAGTTGGGAAGTATCGCGCCTGGGGCTAGATCAATTTGACAGTCATAAGATCTATGAGGAGGTAGAGTCTCTGCTCCTTTCTCATCAAATACATCTTTGTAAGATTAATACTGTTTGGGCAGCTGAATTTCTTTCTCCGCTGCAGTAGCTATGTAAGAGTTGCAAACTTTTGGTACTTGAATCTTTTGGAGACATTGTTCGTTACATAGCACAGATGAGAACACGATTTTTCGTTCTGCCCAATTGATCTCCGGATTGTGATGAGTTAACCATGGCAAGCCGAGGATAATCCCATACTGGGGAGCATGGATCACGTCAAAGATGATTTTCTCTTTATGTTTCTTTCTTTGAATCAAATCATCGACAAGGGGATAGTCTGAAGAGTTACCGGACCTCCAGTCAAGAGTTTTCCATTGACTGCCTGGATGATTTCTTGGGTCTTCTTTTCAATACATGGGATCCCCCATGCACAAACCAATTGGACATCAACAAAATTCCCAGTAGCCCCAGAATCGACTAGAGCTTTTTTTAAATAGATCTTTTTCATGACCTGAACTCTTATTTCCAGTTTAAGATGTCTAGATTGTGAAGGGTCCACGGTGGCACCCAAGAGCAACCCTTCTCTGCATCTCAGGTGTTTTAGTTTTCCAACTCGACTGGTGCATTGCCTGCGACCTTCTGAACTGGACCTTGCTTGTTCTTTGGTTTGATTGGACAATCTTTGGCAAAATGACCTTTTCGCCCACAATAAAGACATTGGGGGTCATTCTGACCCCGGCTGGCGGCGGAAGCCGCCGGCCTGGCTGGGACCGCCAGAATACCGCTGCGCGGTCAAAAGACCGCCGCGGGTATTCTGGGTTTCCCGCTGGGCTGGCGGGCGACCGCCAGAAGGCCGCCCGCCAGCCCAGCGGGAAACACCCTTCCATGAGGATGCCGGCTCCGAATGGAGCCGGCGGAGTGGAAGGGGTGCGACGGGTGCAGTTGCACCCGTCGCGATTTTCAGTTTCTGCATGGCAGACACTGAAAATCTTTGTGGGGCCCTGTTACGGGGGCCCCTGCAGTGCCCATGCCATTGGCATGGGCACTGCAGGGGCCCCCAGGGGCCCCACAACACCCCATACCGCCATTCTCTTCCTGGCGGCCAAAACCGCCAGGAACAGGATGGCGGTCGGAATCCCCATGGCAGCGGGAAACCGGCGGTACACCGCCGGTTTTCCGTTTCTGACCGCGGCTGTACCGCCGCGGTCAGAATGCCTATGGGAGCACCGCCAGCCTGTTGGCGGTGCTCCCGCGGTCGTTGGCCCTGGCGGATTTTACTGCCAGGGTCAGAATGACCCCCATTGTCTATTTTTTCTGCGGAGGTCCTTTTCATCTTTGGTCAAAGGTCTTCTGATTGTTCCAATTTCCATCAGTTCCGGCGTTCTTTCTTTCGGAGTTCTTGAGACTCTGTTATCATGAACGCGCCATGAATATTTTTCAATCTTTTTTTGCGTTCCTTTACGTTCTGCTAAACGATGATCAAGTCTCAAGACAAGATTTATTAATTATTAACAGTCTGTAGGTTGTGGATCGATTTGTGCTAAGATATCTTTTAATTCCTCTTTGAGTCCCTTGTAAAACAAGACCGCTTGTTTTTCTTCAGGCCAGGATGTCTTGGCGAGCAGCCGGTTAAAGTTGGCTAAATATGACACTAGGTCTTCATTTCCTTGGCGTAAATCTAATAATTCATGATCTGCTGACTGTATTACAGTTCTACGATCAAAAACTCTCTCAAATTCACGAACAAAATTTCTCCAGTTATACAACAAGGGACTATTTTTACGCACAAGAGGAATTGCCCAAGTAGCCGCATCCCCAGACTGATATGATAACAAGAAAGCTACTTTGGACTGGGCACCGGGAAAAGTATTTGGTCTGCAGGTGAAGTGTAGTTCCACTTGAACCAGGAAAGATTGTGCTTTTAAAGGGTCACCTGAGAAACATTCTGGAATTGCAGAAGGAACATTTAGGGAAATCGGATTACTTCCAGAAGCCTGAGAAGAAGTACCTGGCCAAGACACACCTGTGGGACTTTGTTCCTTCTTCTCTACCTTATCTTGCAACTGACTCACTCTCTCTGCTAAGCTAGTTGTCAATTCTTTGGATGATACCACCTCTGCTTGGAGCTGGGTGATAGCCTTGACTAACTCGTCTAGCGTGGCCATGCTGAGAACATACACAAGCCAGGAGGATAATAATTTGTGGGCTCACTATTCTGTCACAGTCACCAGATCCTCGGGGTCTGTGCACGTTTCCAACACGTCCACCACTGAACAGCTCCAAGACTCTGATAGATAAATCACAGAGACTGAGACAGTTCAAGAGGGGAAGAGGGGATTAGGAAGGGAACAACTGGGAAGGAGACCTGTAGTAAGAAAAAGGTTAGAACAAACAATATGAAAATTATATCTCCTGAAATCAATACTAGACTATGATTCTAAGCCTAGTCACTCTGAAAACATGAACAATCTAAGAGTTAAGTTTAAAATGACTAAGTTTCAAGATTGCCGGATACCTGTAGGGGAATCAAGATGAATTAAATGAAAACTTTCTTATTCAAGTACTTTCCTTTACATGAGAATCAGAAAAAACATTCTGACTAAATTTTAAACCAGTCATATAAATCCTGTTTTGAGAATGTATACTAGGACCATACAATATTGCATCTAGAAACTCTGGCCTTCTGTGTACTCTTAAAATGTTTCAACACAAATTGCGCATATTGCAGATATATATATATATATATATATATATAGTAAACACCATAAAAGGATTGTGCACCATGAAGAACACAATATGGATTCAGGAAACAAATCACATAACTTGTCTACTTGAATATTACATAATAAATATCTTAGAACAGTAGCATACAATAAACAACATGAATTAAACTCGAGGAGAGAATCGTGCGCGTTGTCTATTCGAGTGTTACCATGTAAAATACCAAGAAATGGTAGCACGCAATGAATATCAAAGTCAAATCATCATTAATCTAATCGCGCCTGCCGATTCGTAAAACACGATGTAAATGTCAAGGAATAACAGCTCACAATACATAACAAGATCAAAGTACAATTAAACGAATCGCGCTTCTTTTGCCGATTCTTAAGCCACCATGTAAAATGTTCACAAATGGTAGCGCTCAATGAACAACAAAGTTAAATGCTCATGAAACAAGTTGTGCGTCTTGCCAATTCATAAAACATCATGTAAATGTCAAGAAATAGTAGCGCGCAATGGACAACAATGTTTAAACACCATAAAACGAATTGCGCGTCTTGCCGATTCTTAAGCCACCATGTAAATGTCAATAATTGGTAGCGTGCAATGAATAACAAAGTCAAACCTTTATGAAATAAATTGCGCGTCTTGCCTATTTGTAAACTACCATATAAACGTCAAGAAATGGTAGCGCACAAGTAATCTGTTACTCATTTAAGATTTTAAACCAAGAATATGAAAATTCTAAATAACGGTGTCGGGAAAGTCCAACCACCGTCTTACCGCCTGGAACAATGATCACCAATGAAGGATTAGGGCAGAAGACTGGAAGATCCAAATAGGCCGCCGGAACAGGAGCTCAGGAAGAAGCTGCTGCTCTGCACTGGGAACTCTGAATAGTGAGCACTGGGAGTTGGGCTGGCTCTCTTTTATAGAGTCTTGGCCCAGCCCAGAACCACGCCCAGGCATGTTGCAGGGAAAGTCTTTGGAAGGCCCTGGAAAGGGGCCACACCCTAACACACTCTGAAAACCTGCAGCAATACATTGCAAAGGAACAGTATTTGTAAGCATATCAAAAATACGTTTTCAGGATTGAACTCTGCAATGCAAAATGTTAAACCACAACATATCAGCACAATGAATAAACTACTTTGTTTTGAGAGTGCTGGGTTTTTGCATTTTTGCCGCCAATAGAGTGCATACTGCTCTGGTGTTGACAAATGTAATGCAATGCTGGAGGGCATTCACAGTGGAATGGCGGCCCAACAGAGATCAATTCAGGCTCTGGCCTCCTCTCTAATGGCAGCCATTGTACCTGGTACAACCATCCCCCTACCAACTCCTACTTCCCAGTCCCATTCTCCTCAGCCACAACCCATCCTAAGCACACAAACAGACGAGCATGCACACAAGGCAACGCCCAAGAGTGGAACATGAAAACACAAGCACCACACTCCATCCCACAGGCATTCATACAAACACCATACCGTTGCAGACATGACAACATCCAGAGCCTCCACTGTCTCCCCCCACCACCCTCCCAGTTACGTCCACACCTGCATGCACTACATATGCATCCACTATCAGCATCACCACACCCATCCACTCCTTCCAAGAAGGGTAAGGTTCCCCAACCCATGAACAGGAGAAGAGGCACTCTATGCCAGCGGAAGCTGTAAGGATAACACCCCCCCATCACCAGCTGTCACGGGGCTCCCATCGCTAGCTGTGGATGTGCAGCCATCAGTGAGTGCAGGGGCTGCCCAGGAGCCTCCCATAACCACCACCTCAATGCAGCCATCACTGAGTGCAGGCGCTGCCCAGGAGCCTCCCTCAACCACCACCACCATACAGCCATCACCGCCGGTGGGCGCCATGTAGTCCACCCTACAGGGGCTACTGTGCGGGCTGTCCCCTCCAGAACCAGTTGGCAAGTCACCCACTCGAGAGACTGTGGCCTTGCACTCCCCTGGACAAAGCAATGGGCATGTTGACCCCTCCAGAACCAGTGGGCAATTCACACACTCGGGATACTGTGGACTTGCACTCCCCAGGACAAAGCAATGGGCATGTTGCCCCCTTCAGAACCAGTGGGAAAGACACCCACTCAAAAGACTGTGGCCTTGAACGCCTCAGGACACAGCAATAGGCATGTTGCCCCCTCCAGAACCAGTGGGCAAATCACCCACTTGAGAGACTGTGACCCTGCACTTCCCAGGACAAAGCAATGGGCATGCTGCCTCCTCCAGAATCAGTGGCCTTGTTCCCGCATCCAGCTGAGGTGCCCCCCAAAGGTGCCTGCCTATTGGCAAACTGATGCCCCTGCAGTGTTCTATCCGGATGTGCTCAGGATTCGAGTTAGGCCTTAGACTGTGCCCTGTGGCCATGTGGGCCCTTTGAACTTTGGACTGGGCAGTGAACCTTTTTTGTACATGTGTACATATCTGTTTCATTGCCAAATCAAATTATTAACTTTGATGTTGATCTGATTACAATCACTTTAGTCAATTCCTTTTGTCTTTGCATTATTCTGCCATTTTACGGGGACAAATTGATTTTGTTATGTAGCTGGTTGTGTGTATGGTGTGTTTGTGTCGGGTGTGTGTTGTGCGTGTGCGTGTGTCACTCTTGTTTTCCTCCCACCCTCCCTTGTTTGCTAGGAGGCTGTACTACCCCGTCGTCGTCTTCGTCTGCGTTGATGTTCCAGATGGAGCATAACGTAGAAGATCATTGGGTAGACTTGCAGTTCAGGTTCCATGGCGTTGTGGTTCTTCCCTGTGTCTCCAATGGTAAGTCCTTTCCCTTCTGACCTCTGTTTCCACCAGGGTTTTGTTGGCGTTGGTACCGCCCTGGAAAAGGTGGCGGTTTCCTGTATCAAAATATGGTGGCCGGTACTTTGTCTTCCGTTTGGCTGTTGGTGGCTACCGCCGTGGTGGCTGTTGTTTCTGCTCTGGAGAATGGTGTAATACATTGGCTGTCTATGGGAGATATCACCGCCACTGAAATAGTGAAATGACTGGTAGAGTCTGGCTGACAACCTGGAATGTATGTGGTCTGTACTCTCCAGCTAAATTCTATAATCTACTGTATTCCTTATAATGGAGATGACCACGGGTAACATTCCTACTGGATACCCACCTCACCAGTGCTGAAGGTGGGGTGATCCATAGGAAATGAAGAGGGTAACTATATTACACCACATAGTCTACTTTTGTGAGGGAAGGCCCTCATACTGATTAGACCTGGGGTATAATCCAAATTACATAAGATAGTTGTGCACCCGGAGGGTATATATGTAATAGTATTGGGTTGATTGGGCGGTAAAGACGTTGCATTGCTCAATGAGTATGCTCCTGGGCGGTAAAGACGTTGCATTGCTCAATGAGTATGCTCCCAATATAGACCAAGCTTCATTCCTACTACTTTCATCCACGCTACCATATATTTGTATTGTGGGTGAAGATTTTATTTGTGTTGCGGATGTCCATATGGACAGATCCCATCCTCAAATACGATAGGCTCCTGCTACTAGACCGGCAGAGCCCTTTTGTGCTTGGGTGCTGCAGTGGTGCCAGGCGGATTGTTGGAGGATGAAGAACCCCGAAGTTTCAGTATAGTCACATCATTCGGGTTTTCATGGCCGAGAAGTCAGATTCGATAGGGTACTGGGATAAGCCTCAGCATGCCAAAATATTTTCCCCTGACATACTCTAATCATTGCCTTCTAATGTGCACATTTTGGTGGTCTCCTCGCAGGGCCTGTATCTTGACCTGGCACTTAAATCCAGCACTGCTTGACCAAGCGTTTTGATCCCTCCTCCATGACAAGATCACACATTATTGGCTTGATAACGAGGACTCTGCCTCCTTGGAGGGGGTAGAGTGAGAGGCCTCTAAAGTAGTGGTGCATGGCTACTGTATCATCAATAAGGCACAAGTGCACACTCAGCCAAACTCTGATATATGCCAGCAAGAGTCGGTTTTGAGTAGCTGCCCCCAGAGCTGGGCAAAACATCTGTGGGGGTAGGGAACTGCTGCTTACAGAATGGGAAACATTGTTCAGATCAGTGGACCGCCTGCACCAATATGATTACAGGGCACACATTGAGAGGCCCATGGAAAGAGGGATAAATCAGGAACATGCCGCTCTGGCTCCTCTTGAAGGGGTTGTGGTGTCACGCAATCCTACTAGTCTGGGATTCTGCAGATCACCTAGTGTTTGTGCAGAAGGAAATGAATGTAGTGTTTCCATGTTATTTCTCTGTTATTACTCAGCCAATGTATGGCAGGGGTGGAGATCGATGAGGTAGAGGTGTTGAACTACATAGCAGACTCCTCCCGTCTGATTCTGGATCCCAGCCCTGGCAAGCGGTTGGGGCAGAGATCAATGCACAGGAAGTCAGAAGAGTCATTATAGAGATGACCAGCGGCAAGGTCCCCGGGTCAGACAGCCTACCAGCATAAGTTTACTCTGCCTACTCAGTACCGAATACAGCTACCAACCCCATAGCTCAACATGGCTAGGCAGCAGAGTGTGCTCCTCCTATCTTGCATGGTGACTAGATAATATCCCTGCCGAAGAAAGGCAAAGACACTCGTTTGGTGAATTCCTATAGCCATTTATCCATACTCAGAACAAAGATCTTGAGTAAGATACTGACGAAAATAATTTTGCCACACATGTGAAAGTTAATTCAACCTGACCAAACAGGCTTTATGACCACCTGCAGCATGCTGTTGAATATCTGCCAGTGTATATATATACTTGACCAACATGCATCACTCCCACCAGATGACCTAGCTTTGTCTATAGAGATACAGAAGGTGTTAGACTCCCTGCAGTAGGACTTTCTATATGCTGTGCTCATGGAGATGGGGTTTGGAGTAGCGTTTGTTAGATGGGCCACATTACTGTACTCCCAACAGATAGCTAGAATATGAACTGGATCAGTGATTTCTGAGACTTGTGAAATGGACCATGGCACTTTACAGGGCTGCCCCTTGTACCCCCTAGTATTTGCACTGGCTTTAAGACCCTTTGCTCTAACGATATGGCAAGATGGCCGCTATAGGGGGCTTTAACAACACAAATGAATGATGGACGGAGTACGAACACTCCAGTTATAGACATGGGTTGAATCCATTGTTCTTTTGCTCACCATGCCACCCCAGTTTGGACCCAGCAAGATGCAAATTAGCTTTGACCCTGCTCCCCATGGGAACAGGCCAGGTCTTCCTAAGACCAGAAACAAGCATCCTGGGACCAGTTTCAGGGTATCAACCCTCATCATCCAGGCTAGCTTGAATACAGTGACACAGAGAGCAAGTGATCTTCGTCTGGGCATACCCTTTCCACTTATGTCGATTTTAGCAACACAAAAGGATGATCAATGGAGTGCTGTAATTTTTCAAACACTCACCCCAGTCATAGATCTGGGTTGAATACATTGTTCTTTTGCTCACCATGCCACCCAAGTTTGGCATATGCATATCAGTCTTGTACCTGCTCTCCATGAGAACACTTCAACCCAAACTGCCAGGCCTGGTCTTCCCTAGACTGGAAACAAACTTCCTAGAACTGGTTTTGGGGTATCACTCTCATAAGTGGGGCTAGCTTGAATCCAGTGACACAGCGAGCAAGGGACCCCTGTCTTGGCATACCCTGGCCACTTACTGTGACTTTAGCAACATGAAAGGATAATGGATGGTGTGCTGGAACTTTTCATGGACTCACCCCAAGTCACGGATCTGGGTTGAATCCATTGTTCTTTTGCTCACCATGCCACCCCAGTTTGGACCCAGCCATATGCAAATCAGTTTTGATCCAGCTCCTCATGGGAAAAGTCCAGCCGAAGTGCCAGGCCAGGACTTCCCTGGACCAGAAAAAAGCATCCTGGGACCGGTCTCAGGGTATCACCTCTCATCAGCCAGGCTAGCTTGAATCCAGTGGCACTGTGAACATGGGTCCAATGATTGAGCATACCTAGGCCACTTACAGTGACTTTAGCAACACAAAAAACCCACTATTGGGGGCTACAGTTGTCAGGAGACCTATTATATATTTTGCCATACGCAAATGACATGGTCCTATACATTTATGGTGAACCTACTGACTTGGAGAGCTTTGGGTGACTGTTCTGGCAAAAAATTAATTGGTACAAGTCATGTACATTCCCTCTGCACTGTAGCCCAGGGGAAGAACACATAACCCCCACTATCCTACCAGCCTTGCGCTGGGAACATGCTTCTAAGTGTTACGTAGGAGTAGACATTTATAGAACCTCAGAGTTGTTATTTGAGGTCAGCTTTACGTGAGGTGAGCCCTGTCTGCTGCAAGACACTTGGGCCCTCATTATGACCTTGGCGGGGATTTCGGCCGCAACACAGGAGCCGGCTCCAAATGGAGCCGGCGGTGATGTGGCCGTGCGAAGGGTGCAGATGCACCCGTCGCGCTTTTCACTGTCTGCATGGGGCTCTGTCAGGGGGCCCCGCGACTCCCCGTACCGCCAGGAAAAGGCTGGCGGTCGGGGACTCGTAATCCCCTGGGCAGCGCTGCCCAGGCGGATTATCACCGCTGGGGCAAATGTGGCGGGAAACTGCCGGTTCCGCCGCGGTCAAAATACACAAGATTGCACGCCAGCCTGTTGTAATGACCCCCTTGGTCTCCTTCTGGAGTATCTTGCTGATATCAGTTAGAAGGCAGATAGCCATTTTCAATATCCTACCTTGACCTTCCATCTCTGCACAGCCATTCCAATTACAGTCCCCCGAGCTTACTTTCGGGTCCTGAATAGTGTGTTTGTCACACTTCACTGAGGGACATAGGATAGCCCTGAAGAAACTGCAATTACTGATAGAGGAGGGCATGGCAACCCCGTATTTTGAGCTGTATTACCTGTCTGCCCAGCTCCAGTGGTTGGCCCATTGGCATGAACTGCTCTGGGAGACAGTGCATGCTGGGAAGTAGAGGACCCCCTACAAATCTCTCTTAACTCACTTGTGAGCTACTGTTGTTGATGGCCCACTACTGTCTACATTCGGGTGCCTTTGCCTTCTTGGATACATGGCCTGAGGCAGGGTCTCCATTATGGGGATACCTGTTTGAGAGGGGTGAGCTTAGTTCTTTCCTAGAGTTCAGCGAGACATATAACTTATCAGCAGAACTCTTCTTGCTCCACCGGGTCCTGGCAAGTAGAATTCACATCTGATGGAGGGTCGGCTCCTCTGAACCCCTGGAGCACGAATGCCTCCGCTAGCTGTTCTTTATCATGGGAATGACAAGAGCGATCTCCCTACTATATTGTGCCCTGTTAAAAAGGGCCCGGGTGGACCTATCGTAAATACGACCACTGCTGGGATAGACATCTAGGTCTTGCGCTCTGTGACACCACTGGAAAAGGGTCATGGCATTCACCCCTAAGGTATATCAGGATGCTATATTTAAGCTTTGTTAATATTGGAATAGCTGATGTTGATGCACACAACGATACATATATATATAGGGATGGGCAGTGAACTCCGCTTTGCTTGTGAAGTTTGCAGAGCTTTTCCTACTTCGCACTCAGCTTAGAGTGCGGTGTTCCAAAAAAACTCCGCATTGCAGAGCAGAGCAGATTTTTCCTCACTCACCAACGTTGAGTTGGCAAGTGTAAACAATGAAAAACGTACTGAAAACCACCTTGCAGCGAGATTTCTCAATTGCTGGCGGATATGGATGGTTGCCTCCACTCGTATTGAGAAACCTTCTGTTCTCATTGTGGAAGCATCTACTCGAGTGGCAGAAAAGAAGCAGTGCCCTCTTGCGTTGAGTGGGGGGGCATTTGCACTGATTTTCCAGTGAGGGGCAAACACCTGGCACTAAAAATCAACACAAATGGCACAACTTAATGCACTCAGCCGCTTGCGGATCTCTGCTTAGAGCGGTGGAGTTTTTTGGTCACTTTGCGGAGTTCCAAGTAGTGGAACTCCACCCAGGCCTATTCATGTATAAGAATGAAGTTGCATCACCATTATTAGATTCCCCTGTTGTGAACTCTGCATCAATCCCGGCTCACAGGTACGTGGTCAGTTAGGCTCTGAGAAATAGGCCTGACATTACTGGCTGACAGGTCACAGGTGGGGTGATGTATAGTGGACAGACAAACGTGCAAACAGAAACTTATATCAAATCCCACAGATAGACTCAGTAACACCACAATGGTCCCAGGAGATTGGCCCCAATAAAACACACATGGCCAGAGAGGTACATACAGTCCCAAAAACACCATAAAGTTTGATGTCACACATAGTTAGGAACACTTAGCCAATCAGAACACAGTGCACACATGCCACTCAGGCTGGGCATCTGGATGTATATTCGCTGGCCTACATTGTGTCTATGTAAGGTCAAGGCCCACCTGAGTCTGTTATCATGATCTTATTTATGAGTCCATGAAAACTGCTTGCATTCTTCCAAGAAAGGAATGTTTTAATTATTTTATGATACTCAGAGAAATGTAGAAAACACCACTCTAAACTGATATACATCGAGAGACAGTCCTCAGATCCCGTTTCTGTAACTGCTCTCCCGGCCCTAATGTTTTATTAAACAAACTGTTCCTGTTTTGCCAGATGCCTCTTGTCTTTTGTGTTTTAGAGTAAATTCACATTCGAGCAACATTTTGGTGACCCACCCACCCAGGAGTTGCTTGGTTCCCTGGACCCGACTGTGACCAAAGGAAGGGGACCCCACCCTCAAGAATTCACATTTTTGTAAGAAGAAAGGTGAGCAGGTACTGCATTTAAATGAAAGTTCTGTGGAATCCGCAGGGTGTAGCCCATCCTGAGGCCGCCATCAGAAAGGTAAGAGACGACATCAGAGTCTTAGCCCTGGCAGTTGGCATATGGAAAACTAGGAAAAAACATGACCTGCAGAAGTCACCTTTTTTCCATACTAAGCACGCTACGAAAGGTGAATATTGTTTTTTTTTACTTGGACCGCTAGACATGACACAGATGGTACACTTGTCCGTTGAGTGTGACACTCAGCTGATTGCTTGGACTGCTGCCCGTGACACAGATGGTACGCATAGGCCGTTGGTGTGGTATAAGGCTAGCATTTTGATTTCGAGAGGTGTCTATCGCTTGGACCACTGGATGTAACACAGATGGGAAGCATGACCCCTAGGTGTGATATAGGATGTGATTTGAACATTAAGGAACAAAAACAATTGTGATCCAGGAGATTAGGAATAGATTGTATTTGGTCAAGAAGGGCCTACGGTTGTTAAAGTTATTCCTTACTTTTTCCATAGATTGTTATCTTTACCCCCCGGAACTGGTGTCAACAAGTTTATCAGGCTTACTTAGTCCAGAGTACTGCGTAGAGCTTCACCCATTTCACAGGATACCATGCAATAAGAGTGGGCTTAGGTACTTTTGATAAGGTTGTCCCTTTTTTTCCTGTGCCTCGTGAACTTTCTATGGGCCAGTTGAAATGGTGTTGTTTTGATATTGTGGCACTGGTAAATTAATGCAACTCTATTTTGTCTTGAGTATTGTATTTGTCGATGACTTAGGTGGTCATTACAACCCTGGCGGTCGGTGTTAAAGTGGCAGTAAGACCGTCAATAGGCCAGCGGTAAAAAAAAATGGAATTACGACCGTGGCGGAAACCGCCAACATAGACAGTGGGCGGTACAAACACCGCAGCGGTAACTGCCAACAGACAGGCGGGAGACAATGTACCGCCCACAGTATTACAACCCACCAATCCGCCACCTTTTCCGGGGCCGATTCACCGCAAACAAAAACACAGTGGAAACAGGACTTCGAAGGGAAAACGCTCACCTCTACACACCCCATGAGGAACCAGGACACCATGGAACCGGAACTCCAGATTTTACCAGCCTTTATCTTCCTGCTCCTCTACCAGGAGCACGAACGCTGGCGGCGAAGACAACGGTGAGTACTGCACCTAAGACACAGGGGAGGGAAAAAACAGTGACACACACACACACGCAACACCACCACCCCCACCCTCACCCACTACAAAACACACGCTAATGCATATTGATACATCACAGTTACACCCCCCAACACCCCCTGGAAGAATGCAAGGACAAAAGGAAATGAGTCGAATGTGATATATTCAATTACATACATCAAAAATATTTACAAATAAATACATTTATACTATATACAACACAAGTCCAAGGGAGTCCACCATCATAGTCCGTGGATCACTGGGCCCAAAAGGCATGGGCGAGGCCCACACAAGATACCCAAACAAGATGGAGAGAACACTGCAGGGGCATCAGATAGATATAAAACAGGCGCCTCAGGGGGAAGGGAAGGGGGGCACCTCAGCTGGTTGAGTGCACGACGGCAAACCCACGATGGGGCCCCATGCCCACTGTGCAATCCGAGGGAGTGCAAAGCCACAGTCTCTCAAGTCTCTACAGTGGGTGGTTTGCCCACTGTTCAATCCTGGGGAGTGCAAATCCACAGTCTCTCAAGTGGATGTCAATCTCCACTGGTTCTGGAGGGGGCCTTGTGCCCAGAGTGCTTCATCCTGCCAAGGACTGAGGTAGTGGATACCTTTCTCCACTGGTTCTGGAGGGGGCCTTATGCCCAGAGTGCTTCATCCTGCCAAGGACTGAGGTAAGGATGTCAATCTCCACTGGTTCTGGAGGGGGCTTTGTGCCCAGAGTGCTTCATCCTGCCAAGGACTGAGGTAGTGGATGCCTTTCTCCACTAGTTCTGGAGGGGGCCTTGTGCCCAGAGTGCTTCATCCTGCCAAGGACTGAGGTAGTGGATGTCAATCTCCACTGGTTCTGGAGGGGGCCTTATGCCCAAAGTGCTTCATCCTGCCAAGGACTGAGGTAAGGATGTCAATCTCCACTGGTTTTGGAGGGGGCCTTGTGTCCAGAGTGCTTCATCCTGCCAAGGACTGAGGTAGTGGATGCCTTTCTCCACTAGTTCTGGAGGGGGCCTTGTGCCCAGAGTGCTTCATCCTGCCAAGGACGGAGGTAGTGGATGTCAATCTCCACTGGTTCTGGAGGGGGCCTTGTGCCCAGAGTGCTTCATCCTGCCAAGGACTGAGGTAGTGGATGTCAATCTCCACTGGTTTTGGAGGGGGCCTTGTGCCCAGAGTGCTTCATCCTGCTCGTGGCGGCCTCAGTAGTGTCAGAGCTTTTGGCACTCATGGGCCTGTGGTCCTTGTGGCGGCGGCGTCTTTGGCAGCGGTGCTTGTGGCGGCGGTGTCCTTGGCAGCGGTGCTAGTGGCGGCAGTGTCCTTGGCAGCGGTGCTTGTGGCGGCAGTGTCCTTGGCAGCGGTGCTAGTGGCGGCAGTGTCCTTGGCAGCGGTGCTTGTGGCGGCGGTGTCCTTGGCAGCGGTGCTTGTGGCGGCGGTGTCCTTGGCAGCAGTTCAGCTGCTGGCGGTCCTGTCTGTGGCAGTGGGGCTGCTGGCGGTCGCCTCCTGGGCAGTGGTTCAGCTACTGGTGGTCCTGTCTGTGGCAGTGGGGCTCCTGGCGGTCACCTCCTGGCAGCGGTTCAGCTGCTGGCGGTGCTGTCTGTGGCAGTGGGGCTGCTGGCGGTCGCCTCCTAGGCAGCGGTTCAGCTGCTGGCGGTCCTGTCTTTGGCAGTGGGGCTGCTGGCGGTCGCCTCCTGGGGAGCAGGGCTGCTGCTGGCGGTCCTGTCTGGGGCAGTGTGGCTGCTGGCGGTCACCTCCTGGGCAGCGGGGCTGCTGCTGGCGGTCCTGTCTGGGGCAGTGTGGCTGCTGGCGGTCGCCTCCTGGGCAGTGGGGCTGATGGCGGTCGCCTCCTGGGCAGCGGGGCTGATGGCAGTCGCCTCCTGGGCAGCGGGCTGATGGCGGTCTTGCCCGCCGTGCTGATCTTCCCAGACTTGCCGGTTTTCTTGTGCCCCTTCCCTACCTTGGATGGTGTTTCAGCTGTCTCCACAATCCTAACTGTACCCCTGGACGCGGCTTTGGTGGCTGGTGTCTTTCCCCTCTCCTGCCGGGCACTGGGCAACTTCTGATGCTTGACAGGTGGGGGACTGTCCGTGCTGTGGCTCCTTGCCACACTGCCTGCCCTGCTGCCTGGTGCACTCCATAATCCGGTGACTACTGGCACCACTGGTCCCGCCGATGTTGTGGCCCTAGGAGACTGACGGGGTGGGGAGGTGAGGGAAAGAGGTCAAGGGTGGCCAGGAAAGGTTTCTTACGCACACTGGGACGGGTAACTGGAGGGGGTTTGGGAGTGGAGGAAGAGGCTGTGGTCGTAGGAGGTGTACGTTTGCTGACTTTGGGTGAAGGTGCATGGGCTGGAGACTGTCGTGAGGTGGATGGCTGTTGAGTGGGTGTGCTGCTGCGTTTGTGTACCTTGTGAGGTGGCCTCACAGACACACTGGGAGAGGACACAGAGGATGTGTGAATGGTAGTGGGGCTGGTGACTGCACATGAGGGGGGTGTGCTGGTGGGTGTGCTGGTGATGGACGTAGTGGCTGAAGATGTAGTGCATGCAGGTATGAGTGGAGACGAGAATAGGAATGCAGGGGCGAAAAAGGGTCAAAGATATCATTAATATCAGGAGAGCCCTCAAGCACCCAATCGGGTGACAAGTTTCATCATTGAGCTGTCTCCTCGTCAGACCGGCGCTGCAATGTTTGGCGGACCATCCAGAAACTGGGATGGCACTAAACCGAAGGCAATTTGCCAGGTACGGGTCTGAAATGAATACTAACTCAGAGAATAGAAAAATGTGTGTAATTGTAGGAGAGTGTAAAAAGGTTAAAATTGGCTCTGAGCCTAAAGCATCACTTTAATGAGTCAGGGAAAAGGTTCAGGCCAAGATTAAAAAATATCCAGAGTGTCAGTGGGAATAATGTCCCACTATACTCTACAATGAGAGGAAGGTAGTGTGCCTAATCCTGTCAAAATGTGGTCGACATGTTTCGCGTCTCTTAACGGTCAATGAATGATCCAATGACGCTTCATCTGGACCTAGAATACTACTTCTCCTATTCAAAAAATTGTTGTGTGCTATAAAGTGCTGGAGTATCACTTACAAACTGAAGACAAGTCGTCAATGTCAGTTGGTCAATTAGTCGCCCTGCATACAAGTGAAAGAGAAATAAAATATTAGTGCAAAGATGCAAAAAAACACGCATAGTGTGGTGCAATCACAGCAAACACTAACCCAGTGTCCCATAACTAAAAATAGTGGAAAGGCTTACCATCCCATATTCGAGAATGAGCTTCCTAGGATAGGACGAGCCTCAACCTAGGAGGTATAACTAGGCTTGAAGACAACAGGGTAACAAACAATAGCGCATAAAAATATATTACATCACAAGGCTATTGAGGCTTGTTTTTCAACTATCATCAGAGTTTTCACACAAGTGTTATGACTGAGTTTATTGAAATGTATTTGGCGCTTCTTCCTTAATTTGTGATGTAATATATTTGACTCATTAAAGTGATGCTTTAGGCTCAGAGCCAATTTGAACATTTTCACACTCTCCTACACTTACACACATTTTTCTATACTCTGAGTTAATATTTATTTCAGACCCGTACCTGGCAAATTGCCTTCGGTTTAGTGCCATCCCAGTTTCTGGATGGTCTGCCAGACATTGCAGCGCCGGTCTGACGAGGAGGCAGCTCAGTGATGAAACTTATCACCCGATTGGGTGCTTGAGGGCTCTCTTGACATTAATGATATCTTCGACCCTTTTTCGCCCCTGCATTCCTATCCTTTGCTTTTGGAACAGTGTACTTGTTTTTTAGAACAGTTAAGCTTGGGAGACTGTACACTGGACCATTAATCTCCCTGTCCCTCTTCTTGTATTTGGTGAGTGGAGATGAGATAGGGAGGGAGGAGGGAGACGAGGAGGAGGGGGACACAGTGGAGGCAGTGGATGTTGGTGTGTCTGCATGTGTCTGATGCTTGCGTGAGTGCCTGTGGGATGTGCGGTGCTTATGTTTGCCTGAGCTTCCTTTGTGTGTTGAGGTGTGTGCATGCTGGTCTGATGGTGTGCTTGGGATAGGCTTAGGTACAGGGGTGTGGGTCTGGGTGGAGGAAGTTGGAGGGGGGAGGCTAGAGACAGGGACAATAGCTGCCATCAGTGCTGAGGCAGAGTCTGAAAAGCTCTCTGAAGGGCTGCCTGACCAAAATGAATGCCCTCCAGGAATGCATTGGTTTGTTGCAACTGCCTCTCTACACCATGGATGGCATTCAAAATGGTAGACTGCCCAACAGTGAGGGACCTGAGGACGTCAATGGCCCCCTCACGGAGGGCAGCAGGGGTGACAGGGGCAGGGGCGAAGGTGATGCCCACCCTCCTGGGTGAGCGGGCACGGGGCAAAGGCTGAAGGGCTGCTGGGAGGGCGGTGCTGGTAGGGGGGGTGGCGGCTGTACCTGTATATGCGGGGGCACAGATGGGGCCACCACCGCAAGGGAGCTCCCATCAGAGGAGGAGTCCGTATCGTTGGTGTCAGCTCCTGTCCCCGCCGTGGAGCTCCCCTCGCCCTCCGTCCCACTGGTGAATTCGGCGTCCGTAGTCTCGTCCTCCAGGGCCATGTGGGATGCAGCTTCCTCCTGCTCCGGTGCCACTGCTCATCCGCCTGTTGATGCTAATGCACACAAGTACAGGGAGACCACAAAAAGGGGGGGGGGAGACAGAAGAAAGACATGTTGAGTGCATGCAATACCGCTACCGTTGGCGGACACGACAAACACAGAAGCCCCCTCCACTACGCCACGCACTTGGGGTCCACTATTCAATCCCTGGGACATGGCTTACAAGGCTATGGCCGATTTCTGCACACATGGATGTCACAGGAGCCTGACTAGGTGTAGTTGGCACTGTACCCAGGTGGGGTGGGTTGCTACAGGGACTGGCTGAAAAAGGGGACTTAACTAGCAAACTCGCCCTGGCCTAGGGGAACCCACAGCCCACCTCCCCCACCCAGACACCTACAATGCGCGCTGAATCAGCTGAATGAGAGTGTACTCACCCCCTTGTTGCTGCTGTGATGCCCTCAAGCACCCATCCAACTCTGGGTACGCCACCGCCAGGATCCTGAACATCAGGGGGGTCATGGTGCGACGGGCACCCCTCCCACGTTGGGAGGCCATCTCCAGCTGGGCCTCCGCCGTCTTCTTGCTCCAGTGGCGAATGTCCTCCCATCTTTTCCGGCAGTGGGTGCTCCGTCTGTGGTAGACCCCCAGGGTCTGGACTTCCTTGGCGATGGCACACCATATATCCTTCTTCTGGTGGGTGCTGACCTACAGGAATTGTACAGGGGAAAAAGAGAAGTAATTACCAACTGCACCATCACAGTCATTGGCCCGCATCCCTACCCTTGCATGAGACACATGCACTCACCGTCGTTTCATGCACGCCTCATTCTCCCCCCCCTATCTTTCATCCACCCCACTCCACACAGGCATTGCCCATACAGTATGGTAACGGTGTACTTACCTGTTTGTCTGGAGGACCGTAGAGTAGCGTGTACTGGGGGAGAACCCCATCCACAAGTTTCTCCAACTCCTCCGTGCTGAAGGCAGGGGCCCTTTCCCCAGACGCACGATCCATTGTCTCTTCCAGACTGAGGTCACAGCAGCACTTGCAGTGTAGGTCCTGTCCTGTTGAAGATCAGGTATCAAGTGATTGAACAGTGAGAAAATGGCAGTCACATCTGCGGCGGTGCGTACCGTCACCGCCGGCGTACATCGTCATTGGATCCTGGAACCCATAGGGTCAAATGTTAACCAATGCAGAATTGCACAGCGGTCTTCGACCGCCTACAGCGACGGTGTACAACGCCAGCACAGTTACCTCATATCCCATTGTCCCACTTTACAGGTCAGGCAGCCACCATTTCAGGGGCCCACATGGCTTTATTTTCGACCGACTGTGTCACACATACCTAGGCCTTGGCTAAACACTCATACAGGCAAATTTCGGTTTATGAATAGTTTTCTGAGTAAGCTGTGTTTACGTACCTCAGAGTTGGTTGACTCTGTGCTCGCTGTTCTCCTCCATAGGCACAGTCCACTGGGGCATGTGAGGAGATGGCGGCATCCTCCGGTGTACAGACCGCTGGTGGACCTGTCGACAATGGATGAAAGACATGTGATCATCACCTACAGGCTTCATCATGCCACAATCCAGGAACTGTGTGCCCAGTTGGAGACAGACCTAATGTCAGCTATCTGCCATCCCACAGGAATCCCACCTCAAGTGCAGGTGCTGTCAGTACTCCATTTCCTTGCAAGTGGGTCATTTCAAACAACAGTGGCCATAGCATCAGGGATGTCCCAGCCTATGTTTTCCAACTTGTTGTCCAGAGTGTTGTCTGCCCTGCTGAAACACATGCGGAGCTACATCTTTTTCCCTCAGGTGGAGAATTTGCCTACAGTGAAAGGTGACTTCTATGCCCTGGGACATATCCCCAACATCATAGGTGCCATTGATGGGACACATGTGGCCTTGGTGCCCCCCACATGAGTGAACAGGTGTACAGAAACCAGAAATGTTACCATTCGATGAATGTGCAGATGGTGTGTTTGGCAGACCAGTACATCTCCCATGTTAATGCAAAATTCCCTGGCTCAGTGCATGATGCTTAAATCCTGCGGAATAGCAGCATCCCTTTTGTTATGTGATGGGGATACTACAGAGGCACCAGGTATGGCTATTAGGTGAGCACCTGGAACCAAATCAGTGGGAATAGGTTCTGGGGATGTCCCTAAGAGTTAGTGTGTGTCTAACAGTTGTCCCTCGCCATTTGCAGATGACTCTGGTTACCCCAACCTGTCATGGCTACTGACCCCAGTGAGGAATCCCAGGACAAGGGCAGAGGAACGCTATAATGAGGCCCATGGGCGAACTGGGAGGATTATAGAGCGGACCTTCGGCCTCCTGAAGGCCAGGTTACGGTGCCTCCATATGACAGGTGTTTCCCTATTCTATTCACCAAAGAAGGTGTGCCAGATCATCGTGGCCTGCTGTATGCTTCACAACTTGGTTTTGCGTCGACAGGTGCCTTTTCTGCAGGAGGATGGTCCAGATGGAGGTGTTGTAGCAGCTGTGGAGCCTGTGGACAGTGAAGACGAGGAAGAGGAAGAAGAGGACATCGACAACAGGATCTCGGTGATCCTGCAATACTTCCAGTGAGACACAGGTAAGAAGACAAACCTGCCTGCTACATGTGCTTTAAAACTACTAACTCTCTACTGTCTGTCCTTTTCACCCAGTGGATAGCCACTGAGTTGTCACTTTCCCTTACGATTTCACAGATGTGGGTCTCACTGTGTGACATCTGCTTTGTTTCCTCATGGACTAGAGCTGTATGACATAGGTATGTTGACATTACATTTGAAAGAGCATTTTGTCACTGTAATTGCTAATACACTAATTCGAAATAACAGACAGACCCCATATTGTTTTGTGCTTTAAGGGTGTTTATTTAAGTGCTCAATATTGGAGAGGGTTGTAAAATGGTGAGGGGTGATGGTGGCGGAATGTCCATGGCAGTGGAATGTCCAACCGGAACAAGAGCTACAACCCTCTACAAAAACTTTCCATATCAATACTTGAACTACACACTACGACAAAGACCTTTTCTGAACTGTTACAACCAAGAAACTCCCATCACCAGAGGACTATGAACATCTCTGCTGGAATAATCTCAAGACTTACAACGCTCAACAAGTTATGTGTTTTTTATCATTTATATCACTCTTTCAACTAGGGGTGCTACCACATCCATGCATTTCCAAAGAGCAGCCTAGTCTAATAGAGTCTATTCAGAAATGACCATCACGTTTGCGTAGGGTCCTCTCCCATGTCACCTATAATTACACCACACCCAAGAGTAACATTCCACATGCACTAAACAGTGCCCTTTTATACAACACATGACATCAGCACATGATCTCCGTGGGGTCCAAGATATCAGCCGGGTCATGTTATGTCTGCTCGCTGATACCACATGCAGTTGGCACAGATAGGATTTACTTACCCCAAGAGGTATCCCCAGAAAAAATAAAATGCCTTCTTCGTCTAGACCTGTGAATGATTAGGGCCAAAATACAGCCTAATAGAGTAGAGCCTCATAGGCTAATTGTAAATCTGACCTACTAGAAAACCAATCCCACAGCATTGTACCTTCTCATCAAGCCTAGTGATATCCAAACTGAGATGGATAGAATGTGTAGGAGGGGCATCATAGGGGATGATTCTGTTTGACCCCAAGACTTTCCTGAAAAAAGTTTCTTGGCTGCAGCAAAACAACCTAACCAGTACACAAACACATCTGCTCCCGCTTTCATCTTTGGTCCCAAGGTTACCCTCAGCGTATCAGGGCTGTCTTCGTTAACAAGTGGCCCCCAGACATGGAGTTTCCCTGCAGAGCCATCCACCTCAATGATACGAAGAGAAGGGGGTCTTGTAGGGTTGAATAACAGTGTAGATACCAAGGGTCAGGAAATCTGGGACACTGAGATAGAGAAGTATACATGGACAGAAGGGAATGGGTAACCCGTAATTGTACGGAAACTCACGCTGTATTCCTTATGTTCCAAGGGCAAAAGAACAATTCTGCTGGGTCTGAATGAAAACTGTGGCACAATTCTGCACATTCCAGACATGCAATGGGGCACTTCCATGCTGATCGACACTTACAGGCAAAGCGGCGAGTTTGCATACACTCAGCTCATCCCTGGATGCCATGGCCTCCTCTCCTTGTCACCATAAACACCACCACCCTGGTCATTTTCAGAAAAGATCTGTCAGAACTGTACTAACACCCACTAAGGAAGAAGACCACTTGGTTGCATCAGGCTTGAGAAAAATTAATGACTGATTATTTTGGCTGGGCTCAGTAGAAGGACATTCCAGAGGAATGCAGACTGTTCATTGATGCACAAGTACCAGCGGGAGGGTCCATACCTTTTTCACCATGCAAACAAAAGCGATCGCCTGCTGGTTGCAAATTCCCAGGTAGGAAATGCTCAAAATGATGAACAGTGCTGAGCTCTACCTTATTGCAATCAAGGAAGAACTGAGAGCCATCCGCCTCATGGTGATGCAACATCTGTATGTGTTGGACTTGATGACCGCAATGTAGAATGGGTTCTGCACAAAGATTGCTGCATCTTGCTGTATGTTCAAACCTGGCAATGAGATGGAAAATGAGACTCTGACTCTTGCTGTCCAAGCATTGCACCAACTACAAAAAGACATGTGTGAAGAGGGAGGTGCCCCAGAGCAGGAGAGGGTCACAAACAGGTTGTCCTGGCTCCCCTGGTGGCTGACCGGTCTGTGCAGGTTATTATTGCCCATTTACATTGTGTTACTGTTTTGTGTGGTTTCCTGCAAGTGGAGGCATCCTGCTGTAAAAATACAGTCCTCAAATTGGGTAGAATGTAGCTAAGGAAGTGGGACAACAAGCCCCCAACAATGTGACTGTCATGCCATATGGGTTAGATGGTGTAGTTCATCTAGAAGGGGCACAGTTAATATTGGAATAGTCGATGTCGATGCACACAATGATTCATATATATATATAAAAATGAAGTTGCATCACCATTATTGAATTCCCCTGTTATTTACTCTCCGTCAACCCCAGCCCGAAGGTACGTGGCCAGGCAGGCTCTGAGACCTAGGCCTTGGGATACTATCTGAAAGGTCACAGGTGGGGTGGCGTGAGGCCAGCAGACAAATGAGCAAACAGCAAACGTACATCAAATCCCAGAGATAGGTGCAGCGACACCACAATGGTCCTAGGAGATTGGCCCCAATAAAACATACATAGCCAGAGGTGTGCGTGCATTCCCCAAAACACCATCAAGTTAGATGAAACACATATTTAGGAACACTTAGCATACCTCAGCCCTTGGTGATTACATGCCATGTTTCCTGCTGCTGGGCAGCTTAGGTGGGATTTTTTCATATGGTGTGGACTTGACTGATTTTTACCATATTGCACCGATTCTGATGTACTGGGCCACTGTACAGCATGTGGTAAGCCGAGCCACTGATAGACACTCCAATTGCACTCCACAGTTATGCTTACTGGGATTACACATGCGTAGCATGGCTCAAAAGTTGACGGACTGGTTCACGGATGTAGCATTAATACTTATTAGGTGACAACTCCTGATGAGCTAGAAGTCAGACGACGGTCCTGACTTAGGTAAATAGAGCATGGAATTAATTAACTGGGTGGCCTGTGAGAGAGAAGCATTGCAGCGGAAGGAGGCCAGAGGAGTGCAAAGAATCTGCATCCTACCCAATCCAATTTTTTTCTTTCTTTCTTTCTTTTTATCTAAAGCATTGATAATCAAAAAGTCAAAAAAGTCAAATATGACTATATAATTAGTAAATTGTGATAGACTGTCCACAATCCATATACATTCATATATTATTAACCTCAAGCAATGTAGGTTCTCATAATTTTATATAATGAAAATATTTATTTCAAAAATTGGTGACAATAATAAATAACATACAACACTAAACCCCTACAGTAGACAACCAATCAACATAAAAGACATAGGGGGTCAATACAACCCTGCCGGACGGTGGAAAAGGTGCGGTAATACCGCAAACAGTCCGGTGGACAAAAAAATGGAATTATGACCCTGGCGGAAACCGCCAACAAAGACAGCCACTTTAACACACCGCCCGCCACGGCGGTACAGACAAGCAGCGCTGCGGTTACCGCCAACAGACAGGCGGGAGACAATGTACCGCCCACACTATTACAACAGGCCAATCCGCCACCTTTTCCGGGGCGGATTCACCGTGGATAAAAACACGGCGGAAACAGCTTTTGCTATGGGAAAACGCTCACCTCAACACATCCCACGAGGAACGACTACTCCATGGACCCGGAACTCCAAATACTACCTGCCCTTGTCTTTCTGCTCCTTTACGACCAACAGCGACGTAGGCGCAGAAGATACCGGTGAGTACTGCATCTACGACACAGGGGAGGGGGGAGGCAAAAGTCAGGGGGACACCCACCAAACACCCCGCACCCCCACCCTCTCATATTACCACATACACACCAATGCAGTCAAAACTATCACATTAACAACCCACAATCCCCCCAGAAGAATGCAAAGACAAATGCGAATTTCGGTCAAACATTGTAATGTGCCAATATACATGTCATACAAAAATATACAGATATATATCTCTAAATCACTCATAATTATATATACAATACAAGAAGTAGTCCAGATATGTACACAACAATGTCCGTGCACCAACAGTCCAAAAATGCATGGGCGAGGCCCACAATAGATACCTGACCAAAATCCGAGAGAACACTGCCGGGGCATCAGATAGAAATACTACAGGCACCTCAGGGGGAAGGGAAGGGGGGGCACCTCAGCCGGGTGACTGCAAAGCCACATCCACGATGGGGCTCCATGCCCATTGATGTATCCTGGGGAGTGCAAAGCCACAGTCTCTCAAGTCTCTACAGTGGGTGGTTTGCCCACTGTGCCATCCTGGAGAGTGCAAAGCCACAGTCTCACAAGTCTCTACAGTGGGTGGTTTGCCCACTGTGCCATCCTGGGGAGTGCAAAGCCACAGTCTCTCAAGTAGATGCAGGTCTCCACTGGTTCTGGAGGGGGACTGGTGCCCAGACTGGATGAGTCTCCCCGTGAAAGTTCCTGTCCTGTCACTGTCCCAGCTGCACATGGGATAAGGATGCCCGATGTGGCTATACATTAATTCCTACACAGTGCATGCCCTCTTCAGCGGTGCTTTGCCATGGCGGTCTTTGCCCTGTTCAGCGGTGCTTTGCCATGGTGGTTCAGGACTGTTCAGCGGTGCTTTGACATGGCGGTCTCTGCCCTGTTCAGCGGTGCTTTGACATGGCGGTCTTTGCCCTGTTCAGCGGTGCTTTGACATGGCGGTCTTTGCCCTGTTCAGCGGTGCTTTGCCATGGCGGTTCAGGACTGTTCAGCGGTGCTTGACATGGCGGTCTTTGCCCTGTTCAGCGGTGCTTTGACATGGCGGTTCAGGACTGTTCAGCGGTGATTTGCCATGGCGGTTCTAATACTGGACATTGGTGTGTGGCATGACGATCTCCACACTGGACATTGGTGTGTGGCATGACGATCTCCACAATGGACATTGGTGTGTGGCATGACGATCTCCACACTGGACATTGGTGTGTGGCATGACGATCTCCATACTGGACATTGGTGTGTGGCATGACGTTCCATCATTGGCCAGCGGGCTGTGGCATCCTGTCCCCTCCTGGGCTGTGACTCCGGCGGTGGTCTCCGGACCAGTAACGATACTTGGGCCCTCCTAGGCTGTGACTCCGGCGGTGGTCTCTGGACCAGTGACGATACTTGGGCCCTCCTGGGCTGTGACTCTGGCGGTGGTCTCCTGACCAGTGACAATACTTGGGCCCTCCTGGGCTGTGACTCCGGCGGTGGTCTCAGGACCAGTGACGACGGTGCTGGCGGTTGTGTCTGGACCACCGGAAATGATGGCGCACTTCTCCGCCGTGACACTCACAACAGGCTGGGGAGACTTCCTCTGGACCCTCCCCACCTTCTTTGGAGTTACAGCTGACTCACCTATCGCCTTGGATCCCATTTCACTTGTTGTCCCACCAGGAGTCTTGACACGGTCCCGTCGTCCACTCCCCAATTTCAGAGCCTTTACAGGGGGTGGGCTGCCAGTGCCTTGGCTCCGGGTCCTACTGCCTGCCCTGGTGGACGGTGCACTCCAAAACCTGGAACACCCACCACTGGTACTGGAGGCTTTTTGGCTGAGGCGCTACGACGGGACTGACGAATTGGAGGGGGGGTGGTGGGGGCAAAAAGGTCAATTTGACATAGGTACAGTTTCTGACGGACACTGGGATGGGTAGCTGGAGGGGCTCTGGGAGTGGAGGAACAGGAGGTGGTTGTAGGAGGTGTCACTTTAGGTGTTTTGGGTGCAGGTGCAGGTACTGGAGGCTGTTGTGAGGTGGATGGATGTTGGGTGAGTGATTGCCAATGTTTGTGTACTTTGGGAGGGGGCGTCACAGACACACTGGGAGAGGACACAGGGGACGTGTAAATGGCAGTGGAGGTGGTGAGTGCAGGTGAGCGGCTTGTGGTGCTGGGTGTCCTGGTGCGAGTCCTAGTGCCTGTAGATGTGGTGCATGCAGGTGTGTGTGTAGACAAGACTGGGAGGGAGGAGGGAGAAGAGGAGGAGGGGGACACAGTGGAGACAGTGGATGTTGCTGTGTCTGTTTATGGGTGAGGCTTGCGTGAGTGCCTGTGGTGTGTGTGGTGCCTATGTTTGCTTGAGCTACTTGTGTGTGTTGACGTGTGTGCATGCTGGTCTGTAGGTGTGCTTGGGATGGGCTGGGGTACAGGGGATTGGGTCTGGGTGGAGGAAGTTGGAGGGGGGAGGCTCGACACAGGGACAATGGCTGCCATCAGTGCTGAGGCCAGAGATTGCAGTGTTCGCTGAAGGGCAGCCTGACCAGAATGAATGCCCTCCAGGAATGCATTACCGTGTTGCAACTCCCTTTCTACACCCTGGATGGCATTCACAATGGTAGACTGCCCAACAGTGAGTGACCTGAGGAGGTCAATGGCTTCCTCACTGAGGGCAGCAGGGGTGACAGGGGCAGGGCCTGAGGTGCCCGGGGCGAAGGTGATGCCCACCCTCCTGGGTGAGCGGGCATGGGGTGAACACTGAGGGGCTGCTGGGAGGGCGGTGCTGGTAGGGGAGGTGGCGACTGTACCTGTAGAAGTGGGGCGCACAGATGTTGCCACCACCACAAGGGAGCTCCCATCGGCCGACGAGTCCATGTCGCTGCTTGGTGATCCGGTGGCCGACGTGAAGCTCCCCTCGCCCTCCGTCCCACTGGTGCATTCAGAGTCTGTGGTGTGGCCCTCCATGGCCATGTGGGATGCAGCTCCCTCGTGCTCCGGTGCCACTGTACCTCCGCCTGATGATGCTGATGTACAAAAGGACAGGGAGAGCAGGAAAAGGGGGGGGGAGACAGAACAAAGAGTGTTTTAGTGCATGGCATACCGCTACCGTTGGCGGACAAGACAGACGCAGCAGCCCCATGCATTACGCCGTGCTCCTGGCCTCTGCACATGCAATTTCTGGAATATGGCCTACATGGCAATGATGGATGCCACAGGGGCAACTATACCTCAACTTGGCACTCTTCTGAGGTAGGGTAGAGTGCCACATGGCACACATTACGGAGGAGCCTTGCCTACCTAACTCGCCCTGTCCTAGGGACACACACAGCCCACCTCCCCACCCAGACCCCTCCACTGCACGCAAAGTCCGCAGAATGAGGTTGTACTCACCCCCTTGTGTCTGCTGTGATGTCCTTAAGCGCCCATCCAACTCCGGGTAGGCCACGCCAGGATCCGGAACATCAGGGGGGTCATGGTGCGAAGGGCACCCCTCCCAAGTTGGGAGGCCATCCCCAGCTGAGCCTCCGCCGTCTTCTTGCTGCAGCGGCGAATGTCCTCCCATCTCTTACGGCAGTGGGTGCCCCGTCTCTGGTGGGCCCCCAGGGACCGGACCTTGTTGGCGATGGCACGCCAAATGTCCCTCTTCTGGTGGGCGCTTACCTACATGACATGCACAAGGAAAGAGGAACAGTCATTACCAACTGCACCGTCGTGGTGAGTGGCCCCCTCCCTACTCTGGCCATGTGGGCCTTTTATTCCCATGCTTTACTGTAGTATCAACTCTGCCCCCTTCCCTCTTCCACCCAGCCCTGTCCACCCTGGGCTAGCCCATACAACGTGCTCCCTGTGTACTAACCTGTTGGTCTGGAGGACCGTAGAGTAGCATGTACTGGGGGAGGACCCCATCCACAAGTTTCTCCAACTCCTGTGCAGTGAAGGCAGGGGCCCTTTCCCCAGACGCAGCAGCCATCGTCGCTTCCAGACCGGGTCACAGCAGCACTAGCAGTGTAGGTCCTCTCCTGTCGAAGGTCAGGTATCTAGTGATTGAACAGATAGAAAATGGCGGTGACATCCGCGGCGGTGACGTGTGCGGCGGTGACGTGCGCAGCGGTGCGCATCATCACCGCCGGTGCACCTGTTCATTGGCTCCTGGGACCCATAGGGTCCAGTGTTAACCAATGCAGCACTGTGCCGCGGTCTACAACCGCCTACCGCGACGGTGTGCAACGCCAGCGCTGTTACCCCACAATCCCATTGTCCCAGTTTAGAGGTCAGGCAGCCGCCATTTCAGGGGCCCACATGGCTTCATTTACTACTGCGTTCCACATACCGAGGCCTACACTCAACACACATCCAGGAAGGGTTTATTGTCTGGTGTAGTCTTGTGTGTGACTGTGGGTACATACCTGGAGGAATAGTGACTGTTTATTCGCTGTTGTCCATCTTAGGCACCGTCAGCTGGGACATATGAGAAGATGGCGGAATCCTCCGGTGTACCGACCGCTGGTGGACCTGTTGACAATGGAAGAGAGACATTTAATCGTCACCTACAGGTTTGACCGTGCCACTATCCATGAACTATGTACCCAGTTGGAGCCAGATCTGATGTCACCAATCCGCCATCCGACTGGAATCCCCCCTGACGTGCAGGTGCTGTCAGTGCTCCATTTCCTTGCAGTGGGTCTTTTCAGACAACTGTGGCCATGGCATCAGGGATGTCCCAGCCTATGTTTTCCAACATCTTGTCCAGAGTGTTGTCTGCCCTGCTGAAACACGTAAGGAGATACATCATTTTCCCTGAGGTGGAGGATTTGCCTACAGTGAAAGGTGACTTCTATGCCCTTGGACATATCCCCAACGTCATAAGTGCCATTGATGGGACCCATGTAGCTCTGGTCCCCCCAGCAGGAGTGAACAGGTGTACAGGAACAGGAAGAGTTATCATTTGATGAATGTCCAGATGGTCTGTTTGGCAGACCAGTACATCTTGCAGGTAAATGCTATGTTCCCTGTCTCTGTGCATGACGCCTACATCCTGCGCAATAGCAGCATCCCTGATATGATGGGTCAACTCCAGAGGCACTGTGTATGGCTATTGGGGGACTCTGGTTACCCCAACCTGTCCTGGCTACTGACCCCAGTGAGGAATCCCAGGACCAGGGCAGAGGAACGCTACAATGAGGCCCATGGGCGGACTAGGAGGGTGATCGAACGCACCTTCAGCCTCCTGAAGGCCAGGTTCAGGTGCCTCCATATGACAGGTGTGTCCCTATTCTACTCACCGAAGACGGTGTGCGACATCATCATCGCCTGCTCCATGATGGAGGATAGGGCCTCGTGGAGAGTTGGTTCCCTTGGCCTGTCCTCCCTCTGTCGCACAGCAGCCCTCCCAGTTCCCCTGTGTTCCTGTGCCTCCGTCCCCTGGACCGTGTGCCCACTACCACTGCCCCCAGGTCCCTGTTGTTGTTGGGGTGTTGGGTTACCCACGGTGCCCTGTAGTGGTGGACACACCGCTGATTGACCTGTCCTGGGTAGGGAGGTTTGGGCCCGCTGGGTGGGTGCTGTGCTGGTGTTACCAGAGGGTGGAAGCTCGGTGTTGGGCTGTGGCTGGGCAAGGGGAACCGACTTTCCTGAGGCCCACGATGGTCCGGGCTGGTCATCAAGATCCAGTAGGGCAGAGCTGCTCTCGTCACTGTGGGCCTCTTCTGGGGGTGGAGTGGTGTTGTCTGGACCCTCTGGTGTGGTGACGTTCCTTCGGGTTCCTGCGGGGTTATAAGTACATGATTATTGCATGTGTGTGTGTAATGGTGTGCAATGGTTGGGTGTGCGTGAACCCCAGTGCAGGCATTCCTGTGTGTGGGGTTGTGTGCTGATGGTTGGGGGGTGTTCTGGGTATGTGCAGTGGGCATGCTTTAGTGATGGGTGTCCATGCTTAGTTGTGTCATGCAGGTCTTGGGGTTGGGATGTGTAGTTGGTGTTATGGGTACATTAGTGAGGAGTTTGGGTGATAGGGGAGGGTGTGAGGGTGGGGGTGTGTTATAGCATGCAGGTAGGGTGGGGGATATGATAGTGAAGATTTGACTTACCAGTGTCCGTTCCTCCAACGACTCCTCTGAGGCCCTCAGGATGCAAGATGGACAAGACTTGCTCCTCCCATGTTGTTAGTTGAGGGGGAGGAGGTGGGGGTCCGCCGCCAGTCCGCTGTACCGCGATGTGGTGCCTGGAGACCGTGGAACGCACCTTCCCCCCGTAGGTCGTTCCACCTCTTCCTGATGTACTCCCTATTTCTTGGGTGCTGTCCCACTGCTTTGACCCTGTCCACTATTCCTTGCCATAGCTCCATCTTCCTGGCTAGGGATGTGTGCTGTACCTGTGAGCCAAATAGCTGTGGCTCTACCCGTACGATTTCCTCCACCATGACCCTGAGCTCCTCCTCGGAGAAGCGGGGGTGTCTTTGGCGTGACATGGGGTGTTGTGTGGGATGTGTGGGGTGGTGTATGTGTTGATGAGTGTGGTGAGTGTAGTTGTAGGTGGTGTTTTGTGCGTGGATGTTGTGTGGGTGATGGTGTTGTGTGCCTCTGTGTGATGGGGTTGTCTATTCTGTGCTCTCTCTCTCGCCTTCTCTCTGAAATTTTGGTTGTAGGGGTTTGTGGGTGATGTGGGTGTATGTTTTATATTGTATTGGGTGTGTGGGAGTGGTGTGTGTATGTGTATCAGGTGTGTGTATTTTGAATTGTCCAATGTGGCGGTGTTTTGGAGATGTGTGTGTATTTGGAGCGCAGCGGTGTGTACCGCCAATGGAATACCGCAGTTGAAAGACCACCGCGTGGATTCGTGGGTCGTAATGGCATGGGCGTGTTTCTGTTGGCGTGGAGGTGGAGGATTTGTTTCCGCATGTTTATCGCTGACCTTTGGTGTGGCGGTCTTGTGTGGGTGTCTGAATTTCGTCGGATTCCGAGATGTGTGTCATAATAGCTGTGGCGGTCTACCGCGGCGGCGGCGGCGGTGTATTGGCGGTCTTCTGCACGGCGGTAAGCGCCTTATACCGCCAATGTTGTAATGACCCCCATAATGTAAATAGATACAATAAAAGTCCATAATCTAACACAGAAATAAACTATGAGTCAAAGGACCAGATGATATTTTGTTGAATCCACATGTAACATCAGCCAACACGTGTTTCGTCCACACATTGGACTTCTTCAAGGCTTAATCTCTCCATTTACCACTTGTATCTCCAAATGATATTCAAATCTCTTTGGTATTGTCCGCACTAACACACCTTCGTTGGTATTGCAACGAAGCAACACGGGACGCGGATTGCTATTATGCGGACGTTATGAGGATACAGGACCAACTATAAGCTGATGAACTAAAATTATATTATCAAAAAAATGAAAATCAGTTGCGGTTTTTTTGTACAATGAACAAGCTTAGTGCGGACAATACCAAAGAGATTTGAATATCATTTGGAGATACAAGTGGTAAATGGAGAGATTAAGCCTTGAAGAAGTCCAATGTGTGGACGAAACACGTGTCGGCTGATGATACATGTGGATTCGACAAAATATCGTCCGGTCCTTTGACTCATAGTTTATTTCTGTGTTAGATTATGGACTTTAATTTTATCTATTTACATTATGTCTTTTATATTGATTGGTTGTCTACTGTAGGGGTTTAGTGTTGTATGTTATTTATTATTGTCACCAATTTTTGAAATAAATATTTTCATTATATAAAATTATGAGAACCTACATTGCTTGAGGTTAATAATATAGCACTGTATATGGATTGTGGACAGTCTATCACAATTTACTAATTATATAGTCATATTTGACTTTTTTGACTTTTTGATTATCAATACTTTAGATAAAAAGAAAGAAAGAAAGAAAAAAATTGTTGTGCTCCGCTAGCACATTTTGTTTGGTTCTATTGTTACAGTCTTTTCTATGAAAAAACAGAAAGCACATCAGGGCAACGATGTGCATTAGTGTATGAACACTACCTAACAGCATTTACACTTGGGTAAATTAGGAAATGTGCATTGATACTGTTGCTTAGTGTTGCCAAATTTGTGGCCTGAACCCCTGCCGGCCCTATTATGGCTTCTCCGCTGGGCCGGCGGGTGGAATTGGAGTTTCTGCCCGCCGGATCAGTGGGAAATTAACATTTCAGCCAGCTCCTAATGCAGCTGCCGGCAATGTGGCGGTGCAGCAGCACCCGTCGCGCACTCCACTGCCCGTAGTTCGGGTAGTGGAATGAGCAATACGGCTGTGAATGGGGGCCCCTGCACTGCCAATGCCAAGTGCATTAGCAGTGCAGGTGCCCCCAGGGCCCCCTGAGTTCCCCATTCCGCCAGCCTTTCAGGCTGGCGGATCGGGACTCGTTATCCCCAGGGCAGTGCTGCCCTGGCAGATTACAACCACCGGGAACACCAGGCTGCAGGCTGGCAGCAGCCTGGTGGTGTGGGTGGTTTGGACATGGCGGCTCCGCCATGGTCATAATGTTGCGGTCGGATCACCACTTTGGCGGCGGTCCGATCGTGACCCTGGTGGTCTAGTGGCCACCAGGGTCATAATGACCCCCTGAGTGTGGGATGGATGAGCAGAAATGTGGGTGTGGCTTTCTTTTGGCAGTGTAAGATCATGGTTGTGCTACTTGGACTGGGATGACACCGTGGGTTTCTGCTACAGAACTCAACAACAGGCCACCTGCAAATAATTCCAGTGTAATCGATATGCTTTGCTATATGTATTAATTATGATACGATTTTCTTGTTGACTGCTCTTACCCTAGTTGCTTCCACTTGACATATTTTTTTCTCTCATGTTTTTTGTATTTGCTTGTATAATACGTTTTACTTGTTTGTTTGGTAAAACGCAATAAAAAGATATTTATAAAAAACTCTGACATAGAAAACGTAAAATATTTTAACACTTGCCTATCTGCCTCGATATCAGAATCAGGGACATAAATAAAGCCCATTTTTCGTTATTTCTGAAGTCCAAAGCACGCTTTCTATGTAGCAGAAAGTAATATATGTGCCTATGAGACAAATATGTCCAATAGAAACTCTAGAGGCACAGCAAACATATCTTTTTGAAAATCACTGAAGCTCTGCCGGAAAACATATGCTTGTGGCCCAGTAAAAACAAACGTTAATTCCTAATTCAAACGGCTGAAGAAATTACAACTTTTTTTTAATACTTAGCCATGTTTTAAAGTAACTTGGTGTTTTTGTACTGGCTACCTTTCAATTGAATATGTAGTTTTACACCATAGTGCCCCCACCACATGGTCTCGTCCAGTATATGACTGTTGCATAGTCAAGAGTGGAGGTCAAACATTGGGGAATGCTGCTATTAATAAAATATTCAGGCCCTCATTACAACCCTGGCGGAAATCCGCTACAGGTAGGACGACCTACATCTCGTAATCCACCAAAATACAGACACCCACACATGTCCGCCACACCAAAGGTCAGTGATAAATTGGCGATAGCAAATCTACAATGTCACACCAACAGAACTACGCCCACACTATCACAACCCACAAATTAACCTGGTGGTCATTCAACCGCGGTAATCCATTGGCGGTACACACCGCCCCGCTCAAAATACACACACATTTACAAAACACAACCACATTTGTACAATTCGAAATACACACACCTGATACACATACACACACCACACACACACAATCACACCACTATAAAACACCCACCCACATTACCCACAAACCCTCACAACGATTTACTTGGAAGAAACAGAGAGAGAGAGGGAATAGCAAACACAACACCAGCATCCACAGGCACACAACACCATTACTTATTCAACATCCACGCACTTCATACAACACACACCAACACAACACATCACACAGCACAGCAAACAGCACCTCACACATCACCCACACCACATTATGGCACCTCAAAGACACCCCAGGTTTTCTGAGGAGGAGCTCAGGGTCACGGTGGAGGAAATCCTCTGGGTAGAGCCACAGCTTTTCGGGTCACAGGTGCAGCAGACCTCCATTGTAAGGAAGATGGAGCTATGGCGGAGAATCGTGGACAGGGTCAATGCTGTGGGACAGCATTCAAGAACACGGTATGACATAAGAAAGAAGTAAAACAACCTATGGCGGAAGGTGCGTTCCGTGGTATCCAGACACCAGGTAGCAGTACAGAGGACTGGCGGTGGACCCCCACCTCCTCCCCCACAACTAACAACATGGGAGGAGCAAGTCTTGGCAATACTGCATCCTGAGGGCCTCGCAGGAGTAGCAGGAGTACTGGACTCTGGTAAGTCAAATCTTTACCATTATATCCCCCCCTACCTGCATGCTATCACAAACACCTAGCCCAGCCCTCACACCCATCACCCCAACACCCCACTGATAACCCACTATCACAATCCACACATCCCAATACAAAGGCCTGCATGTTACACCAATGCATGGACACTCATCACCAAAGTATGTCCAGAACAGATACTCACCCAGGCCCCAAAATCACCATTCACACAAGGCAAAAGACAAGAAGCCAAGCACAGGAGTAGAGGGTAACTCACTCATTGCACAGGATGGCACACACAGATACAATGATTATACATTTACACCCCAACAGGGCCCCTACACAACGTCACTGGACAGGAGGTGCCAGACATATCGAGTCCCCCAAAGAAGAGGCCCACAGTGATGACAGCAGCTCTGCACACTGGGATCAAGATGACCAGCCCGGCCCATCTGGGACCTCAGAACAGTCGGTTCCCCTGCCACAGTCACAAACCACCACTGAACCTCCCCCCTCAGGAAACACCACCACAGCACCCACCCAGCAGGCCCATGCCACTGTCCCCAGGACACGTCAATCAGCAGTGTGTTCACCACTACAGGGACCCCAGGCAACCCCACTAACCCATTACAATCAGGGACCTGGGGTCAGTGGCAGTGGGCACACGTTTGAGGGGACAGATGCACAGGACAACAGGGAAGCTGGGAGGACTGATGTGCGACAGGGGGAGGACAGGCCCAGGGAACCCACTCTCCACGAAGCACTCTCCAACATCATGGGAGCATACCACCATTCCCAGGAGACCATGGGCACGGTACTGGCCAAGTTTCAGGAGACCCAGCGGCTTCAGGAGGAACACTACCTGGGGATCAGGGAGGACTTGAAGTCCATTAACACCACCCTGGTCACCATTGCAGGGGTGCTGGCAGACATGGCCAACACCAACGGGCCCCTGACACTAGCCTGAACGATGAACAGCCCTCCACCTCCGCCAGCGCTAGTGGACAGGAGGTCCTGCCACAGGACCAACAGGCCACTACCACCCCCACCCCCTGCAAAAGGAGAACCGCCCCGCAAAAGGAGATCCAGGAACAAGACAGAGAACATTGCCAAGACCCCCACCAGGAAATAAGACTCTCCTGAATGTCACCCTTCTGTCCACCTTGAACTGCCATTACTCCACTTCCTCTGCCCCCTTGGACAATGCACTTGTGATTCTAAGGGCCAGATGTATCAAAGGTTTAGCGACTCGCAAACGGCGAAAATCGCCGTTTGCGAGTCGCTAAAGCCACTTTGCAATGTAGAAATGCATTTTGCGAGTCGGAACCGACTCGCAAAATGCATTTCCGACTCGCAAATAGGAAGGGGTGTTCCCTTCCTATTTCCGACTCGCAATGCGATGTAATTCCATTTGCGACCGCAAATGCGGTTGCAAATGGACTCGCAGTTACCATCCACTTGAAGTGGATGGTAACCCAGTCGCAAACGGGATGGGGTCCCCATGGGACCCCTTCCCCTTTGTGTCTGGCATTAACAATAATTTTTCAGAGGAGGCAGTGGTCCAATGGACCACTACCTGCCCTGAAAAATACAGAAACTAAAGGTTTTGTTTTGTTTTTCAAAGTGCTGCTCGTTTTCCTTTAAGGAAAACAGGTTGCACTTTGAAGAAAAAAAAATGCTTTATTGAAAAGCAGTCACGAACATGGTGGTCTGCTGTTCCCAGCAGGCCACCATCCCCGTGAGTGCCCTGAATCGCTATGGGGTCGCAAATTGCGACCCACCTCATTAATTTTAATGAGGTGGGTCTTTGCGACCCCATAGCGACTCGCAAAAGGTGTCTGAGACACCTTTCTGCATTCCAAACTGCAAGTTGCAATTTGCGAGTCACTGGGACTCGCAAATTGCAACTCGCAATTTGGAACAATGCTACATCTGGCCCTAAGGGACTGGACTCCACCATGGACATTCCTCCACCATCACCCCAGCCCATTTCACACACACCTCCACTTATTAGCACAGAACTAAACACCCTTGAATCACAAATCAATCGAGTCAGACTGTACTTTCAAAAATGCGTAATAGCAACCTCTCAGAAAAATAGCATTGTCAATGTTCATTTCCACATACCAATGTTTGCCAGTTGTAGGGCAGCAGTAAACATAGCAGAAAACACAAAGTGGTACCCAGATCTGTGAAATGGAAAGCTAAAGTGAACTGTCAGGGATTTCATACACAGAGCTAAAAAGGGAAAATCATGCAATGTCCTACAGTAGTCTGATGTGAGAGGAGCAGTGCTAGTCTCTTACCTGTGTCTCACTGGAAGTATTGCATGATGATGTTGTTTCTGTTGTCTATATCTTCTTCTTCTGCCTCATGTTCTTCACTGTCCACAGGCTCCACAGCTGCTACGAGACCAACATCATGCCCATCCTCTTGCAGCAAAGGCACCTGGAGTTGCAAAGCCAGGTTGTGCAACATACAGCATGCCACAACGATCTGGCACACCTTCTTTGGTGAGTAGTATAGGGAGCCACCTGTCAGATGGACGCACTGGAACCTGGCCTTCAGGAGGCCGAAAGTACGCTCAATTATCCTCCTAGTTCGCCCATGGGCCTCATTGTAGCGTTCCTCTGCCCTTGTCCTGGGATTCCTCACTGGGGTCAGTAGCCATGACAGGTTAGGGTCACCAGAATTACCTACAAATATCGAGGGACAACTGTTAGACATACACTAACCCTTGGGACAACCCCATACCCAGACACCTATGTAAACTGTCTTGGGACCTTGGGTCACCTATTAGCCACACACGGTGCCTCTGGAGTTGCCCCATCACATAAGGGATGCTGCCATTCCTCAAAATGTAAGCGTCATGCACTGAGCCAGGATACGTGGCATTCACATGGGAGATGTACTGGTCTGCCAAACACACCATTCATTGAATGGTAGCTTTTGCGGTTTCTGTACACCTGTTCAATTGCACCAATGATGTTGGGGATATGTCCCAGGGCATTGAAGTCACCTTTCACTGTGGGCAAATCCTCCACCTGAGAGAATACGATGTAGCTGTGCATGTATTTCAGCAGGGTAGACAACACACTGGACAACACGTTAGAGAACATTGGCTGTGACATCCCTGATGCCATGGCCACGGTAGTTTGGAAGAAACCACTGGCCAGGAAATGGAGTACTGACAGGACCTGCACTAGAGGGGGGATTCTGGTGGGATGGCGGATAGCTGACATCAGGTCAGGCTCCAACTGGGCACACAGTTCATGGATTGTGGCACGATCAAGTCTGTAGGTGATGATGATGTGTCTGTCTTCCATTGTCGACAGGTCCACCACGGTTCTGTCTGCCAGAGGATGACACCATCTCATCATCATCTGCCCCAGCGGACGTGCCATATGGAGGAGAAGGGTGAGCAGAGGGACATACACCACATAGGTTTCACAAGGGTGTTTAGAACAAATGTGATGTAATCGGTGTTTTGCACTGTCTGTCCATATTCCTGCTCAAAAGTGCAATGACGAAGTTAGTTGGCCTGCCATGTGGCCCCCTGAAATGGTGGCTGTCTGACCTGTAAGGAGGGACAAGGGGAAATGAGGTAACTGCGCTGGCGTTGTGCAGCGTCACGGTAGGCAGACGAAAACCGCAGCGCAATTCAGCATTGGATATTATTTGGCCCTATGGGTTCCAGGAGCCAATGACGATGTATGCCGGCACTGACGGTATGCACTGCCGGGGACGTGACCGCCATTTTCTAACGGTTCAATCACTTGATACCTGACCTTCAACAGGAGAGGACCTGCACTGCAAGTGCTGCTGTGACCTGAGTCTGGAAGTGACAATGGCTACAGTGGCTGGGGAAAGGGCCCCTGCCTTCACCACGGGGAGTTGGACAACCTGGTGGCTGGGGTCCTCCCCCAGTACACGCTACTCTACAGTCCACCAGACAAACAGGTGAGTACACTGTGAGCATGATGGATGGGACATAAATGTATGGAGTGGCATCGATGGAGGATACAGTTGGAGGGGGGGCAGAGGCCAGCATGCGAGGATGGTCAGTTTATGTGTTTTTTGGCCAGGGTGGGAGGTTGTGGCCAATGAGTAAGATGAACCGGACGGGGGAGTAAAATCCATTCTCCCGTTACTTTTCCTCTAGGTCAGCGCCCACCAGAAGAAGGGTATTTGGCATGCCATCGCCAAGGAAGTGTGGACCCTGGGGGTCTACCATAGATGGAGCACCCACTGCCGCAAAAGATGGGAGGACCTGCACCGCTGGAGCAAGAAGACGGTGGAGGCCCAGCTGGGGATGGCCTCCCAACGTGGAAGGAGTGCCTGTCGCACCATGACCCTCCTGATGTACCGGATCCTGTTGATGGCATATCTGGAGTTGGATGGGCGCTTGAGGGCATCACAGCAGCCACAAGGGGGTGAGTACAGTCTCATTCAGCTGACTCTGCGAGCTTTATAAGGTTTCTGGGTGGGGGAAGTGGGCTGTTGGTTCCCCTAGGCCAGGGCAAACGTGGCAGGGCAGATCCATTGTTAGGCAGGTTCAGTGGCAGTCCAAGCCCAAAAGTGGTAGTGGCCCCCTACTCCTAGTCAGGCTTCTGTGGGCTCCAGGTGTGCATCAAATGGGTCTAGCCACAATCCCCCATGGGCATGTGATTTTCCCCTGAACTATTAGTGCATGGCCTAGTGCATAGGGCTGCTCCCTGTGTGTTGTGTCCCCCAACGGTGGTATTGTTGCTGGCATTGACCTTGTGTCTCCTCTGTCTTTCCCCCCCTTTTTGTTTTGTCACCTTATACTTGTGTGCATTAACATAATCTGACAGAGGAGCATTGGCACCAGAGCAGGAGGGAGCTGCAACCCACATGGCCCAGGAGGGTGAATGTATGGAGTCTGAAGGCACCAGTGGGACGGAGGGCAAGGGGAGCTCCACGATGGGGACAGGAGACACCAGTGACAGCGACTCCACCTCTGATGGGAGCTCCCTTGCAGTGGTGGGCACCTCTGTGCCCACCGCATCAACAGGTACAGCGGCCACCCCCCCCTACCAGCACCGCCCTCCCAGCAGCCCCTCAGCAAGTTTCCCATGCCCGCTCACCCAGGAGGGTGGGCATCTCCTTCCCCCGAGGCACTTCAGGCCCTTCCCCAGTCAGCCCTGCTGCCCTCAGTGAGGAGGCTATTGACCTCCTGAGATCCCTCACTGTACGGCAATCAACCATTTTGAATGCCATCCAGGGTGTCAACAGGCATTTGCAGCAAACAAATGCATACCTGGAGGGCATTCATTCTGGCTTGGCAGCCCAACAGAGAGCATTTCAGGCTCTGGCCTCAGCACTGGTGGCAGCCATTTTCCCTGTCTCCAGCCTCCCCCTCCAACTTCCACTACCCAGACCCAATCCCCTGTACCTCATCCTATCCCAGGCACATCTTCAGACCAGCATGCACACTCATCAACACACAAGAGTGGACATGGCAAACATAAGCACTCACACAAGCACCATCCCCATGCAGACACAGCAACATCCACTACCTCCACTGTGTCCCCCGCCTCCACATCCTACTCCTCCCTCCCAGTCTCGTCTCCACTCACACCTGCATGCACTACATCCTCAGCCAATACCTCCATCACCAGCACGCCCATCACCACACACCGCTCACGTGCAATCACCACCCCCACTACCATGCACAGGTCCCCTGTGTCCTCTCCCAGTGTGTCTATGAGCTCTCCTCCCAAATTACACAAACGCCGGCACACACCCACTCAACAGCCATACACCTCACAACAGCCTACAATCCATGCACCTTCACCCAAATTCAGCAGACGTACATCTCCTACAACCACTACCTGGTCCTCCACTCCCAAACCCCCTCCATCTTCCCGTCCCAGTGTGTCTAAAACACTTTTCCTCACTAACATTGACCTGTTCCCTACACCTCCCAGCCCCCGTCCTTCCCCTAGGGCCAGGATGTCCAGATCCCAGCCCAGCACCTCAGCCACCAAATCCTCGAGCACTGTGGTCCCTGCAAGTCCAGTAACATTGCGGGCCGCACCCATCAGGGCTGCCAGTGTGCCACCTAGGGAGGCCAAGGATCTCCCTATTCTGCCACCTGCAAAGGTGAAGAAGAGAACAACATGCCGTAGGGAAAAGCCACACCAACCACCCAGCAAGGCCTCCTCCAAAACAAAAGGGGACAGTGCCAAGGTCGCAGCAGTGACTTCCAAGGTGGGGAAGGAACACAAGGCTAAAGGGAAGTCAGCTCAGGGTACGGAGCCTCAGGGTGAGGGACTGGTGACACCCCTTCTGCAGGACAGAACAGTAACCTGTACGGTGGTGGCCACCGCCGCACTACCGCCATCTGCACCGCCACCTCCACTACCACCTGCACGCCCACCTGGGCGTCTGCTGTCTCTGCTACAGTCCCCAGCATCATCCCCAATGGGCAGCCGTCCGAGGCTGCAGGAGCCGTCATGGTATCTCCCTCCACAGGTGCCGACACATGCACCACTGGCAGCATCTCCGCCGCTGACACCGCCGCAACCGCCGCAACCACCGCCACCTGCCCCGTGACGTACCCAGCCAGTTTCACCACAGCGGACATCATCATCATCCCCAGTGGGCAGCCGTCCGAGGCTGCAGGAGACGTCCAGGTCTCTCCTTCCACAGGTGCTGACACATGCACCACCACCAGCATCTCCGCCTCTGACACCGCCGCAACCCCCGCCACCTGCCCCACGACGTGCCCAGCCAGTGCCACCACAGCAGACATCAGCAGCATCCCCAGTTGGCAGCCGTCCGAGGCTGCAGGAGACGTCCTGGACCCTGCACAGAGTACACGAGGCACCACAACCAGCACTGACAGTACCAGCAGTTGGCAGGCTAAGTCGCCGCAGGGTGGAGTGTGTCTCTGCCTCCATTGAGTATCATGCTTCCTGTTCCCAGGAAATCTCGTGGCTCAGACACCCATGTGAGGGAATGGGAACTGCCACATCCCGTGAGCAACATCACTGGGCACCAAGCCCCCTCCAGAACCAGTGGAGAGATACATCTACTACCCCAGTCCTTGGCCGGATGAAGCACTCTGGGCACTCGGCCCCCTCCAGAACCAGTGAATAGATACATCCACTACCCATATCCTTGGCAGGATGAAGCACTCTGGGCACTAGGCCCCCTCCAGAACCAGTGGATAGATGCATCCACTCACACAGTCCTTGGCAGGATGAAGCACTCTGGGCACTAGGCCCCCTCCAGAACCAGTGGAGAGATGCATCCACTACCCATATCCTTGGCAGGTTGAAGCACTCTGAGCATTAGGCCCCCTCCAGAACCAGTGTAGAGAAACATCCACTCACACAGTCCTTGGCAGGATGAAGCACTCTGGGCATCATGCCCCCTCCAGAACCAGTGGAGAACTGCATCCACTGGACAGACTGTGGCTTTGCACTCCCCAGTACCAAGCAGTGGGCAAACCACCCACTTGAGAGACTTGAGAGACTGTGGCTTTGCACTCCCCAGGACCAAGCAGTGGACAAACCACCCACTTGAGAGACTTGAGAGACTGTGGCTTTGCACTCCCCAGGAAAAAGCAGTGGGCAAACCACCCACTTGAGAGACTTGAGAGACTGTGGCTTTTCACACCCCAGGACCAAGCAGTGGACAAACCACCCACTTGAGAGACTTGACAGACTGTGGCTTTGCACTGCCCAGGAGCAAGCAGTGGTCATGGAGCCCCCTCGATGAGCAGTGGCATCGTCCCATCATCCGGCTGAGGTGCCTCCCCTTCCCCCGAGGTGCCTGTTTTTTTTCGACCTGATGCAGTGTTCTCTCCGTTTTGAGGCAGGTATCATGTGTGGGCTTCGCCCATGCATTTTGTGACCACTGGTCCACGGACAATGAATGGAGCACTATCCGGACTTGTGTAGTTGCTCTACATATTCGTATATAATGATCTGTTACAGACCTGTTTGCCTATCTGAATTTTCAATGATTACACTTGTTACAATCATTTCATTTTGTCCTTGCGTTCTTCCAGAGGGTTATAGGGTGTATCTGTGATGTAATTGGATGTGTTTGTGTGTATAATGTTGTAGGTGAGGGAGGGGGTATTGCATGTGTGTGTTTTCCTCCCTCCTCCCCTGTGTACTAGGTGCAGTACTCACTGTGGTCGCCGCCGCCGTCTTTGATGTTCCTGGTAGAAGAGGAGGTAAACGAACATTGGTAGCACCTGTAACTCGGGCTCCATGGCGTCCTGGTTCCTCGTTGGTTGTTGAGAGGTGAGTGGTTTCCGTTCCACAAACTGTTTCTGCCATGCTTTTGATGGCATTGGTACCGCCCCGGAAAAGCTGGTGGATGGGCGGGTTGTAATGGGGTGGGCGGTACATTGTCTTCCGCCTGTCTGTTGGCGGTTACCACTGCGGTGTTTGTTTCTACCGCCGTGGCGGTCGGAGTGTTAAAGTGGCTGTCTGTGTTGTCAGTTTCTTCCATGGTCGTCATTCCATTTTTGGCGGTATTACCGCCACTTTTACACCGACCGCCAGGGTTGTAATGAGGGCCTCAGTGTGGTAGCCTGTCAGTGGTACTGCTCAGATATGCCAAGACTATGTTTTAAGCGTCAGCTTATGAGTTTCACTTTTCAGTATGCAAAGTTCATAACTGGCGCAATTAGGCACAAAATTAAATCTGAATACCACAACAAAGATATGCACACATTTCCTTGCCAGTATCACAATGCCTCAGTTAGGCACACCTTTGCATGCTGGGTTGATGGTAGCAATTTCCAGGCAAGACTCACTTTAAATCAGTTAGCTGCACCTGTTTAGTGGTGAGCCAGTTAGGCCCACACTGCCATTACATGTTCACATGTGTTACAGTTAGGTTATCATTGCTAAGCTGTGTTCATATTTGCCCCAGTTATATACATATTGCCTGTCTGGGTTCTTATTTTCTCAGTTTATGTACACATTTACATGTCATGCTGTAGGCGAGTGATGTCCAACTCAGTCTTCTGCTTGGAATCTGTCTGGACATTGGTTGGACTCATGAGGCTGATGGTCTCCAACTGAAGAGAGGAGGCCTTGAAGCAGGCATACACCACTAATTCAGACCATAGTAGTGGCCAATCACACTCCATATCCACGTAGTCACTAAACAAACAGTGCAGGGGAGGTGACATTAGCATCTAATCTGATTCTGAGTATTCTGCTCTGACTGAATACCCTCTTTTTTGCAGATAAAAGAATGCCTAGCGGACATCACAGACTCACCACCAACAAGCCCCCTGCTCTCCTGGACCCACGTTAATGACAAAGACACCATCGAAATCATGAACACCATCCACTCCGGCACACCATCCGACCCCTGCCCTCACCACATCTTCAACAAAGCAAGCTCATTCATCATGCCCCAACTCCGGAAGATTGTCAACAGTTCCTTCGAGACTGCCACCTTCCCGGAGAGCTGGAAACACACCAAGATCAAAACCCTCCTCAAGAAACCCAAGGCAGACCCAAAGGACCTCAAGAACTTCTGGCCCATCTCCCTTCTCCCATTTCCGGTGAAAGTCATAGAGAAAATTGTCAACAAACAACTGACCCGTTTCCTCGAAGAGAACAACACTCTGGAGACCCATCACAATCTGGATTCCGCAGCAACCACAGCACCGAAACCGCCCTCATCACCACCACCGACGATATCAGGACCACTCTGGATAACGGCGAAGCTGCGGCCCTCATCCTCCTGGACCTCTCAGCCACATTTGACACTGTCTGCCACCACACCCTACGCACACGCCTTAATGAAGTAGGAATCCGCAACAGAGCCCTGGACTGGATCACCTCCTTCTTCACCGGCAGTACTCAGAGAGTCCGCCTCCCTCCATTCCTCTCTGAAGCCACCAAAATCATCTGTGGCGTACCCCAGGGTTCATCCCTCAGCCTGACCCTCTTTAACGTCTACATGGCTCCGCTCGCTAGCATCGCCCGATCTCACAACCTCAACATCATCTCAAATGCCGATGACACCCAGCTGATCCTCTCCCTCACCATGGACCCCGCCACCACCACAACCAACCTCCAGAAAGGAATGAAGGCCATCCCCGAATGGATGAAGAACAGCTGCCTGAAACGGAATTCCGACAAGACTGAGGTCCTCATCTTTGGCTCCACCCCTCTGCATGGGACAACTCCTGGTGGCCTGCCACACTGGGACCTCACTGGCACCCACTGTCCACGCACGCAACCTGGGATTCATCCTGGACTCTTCACAATCAATGACCCAGCAAGTCAACGCCATCTCCTCCTCCTGCTTCAACACTGTCTGCATGCCTCGGAAGATCTACAAATGGATCCCCACAGAAACCAGAAGAACGGTCACCCAAGCCCTCGTGAGCAGCAAGCTGGACTACGGCAATTCCCTCTACGAAGAATCCACTGCCAAACTCCAGAAAAGACTGCAACACATCCAGAACATCCCTGCATGCCTCATCCTGGACAACCCCGCCACTGCCACATCACAGCCCACCTCAGAGACCTACACTGGCTCCCCATCAACAAGCATATCACGTTCAAACTCCTCACCCACGCCCACAAGGCACTGCACAACACCGTACCAGAATACCTCAACAGATGGCTCTCCTTCTATACCCCAACCCGACAGCTTCGCACCGCCGACTTCGCCCTCGCCACCATCCCACGCATCCGCAGAACAACTGCTGGCGGCAGTGACGTAGAACGCTCTTCCCACCTGCCTGCGTCAGACCAAGAACCTACTTACCTTCAGGCGACATCTTAAAACATGGCTGTTCGAGCACTAGCGGTCCCCCATCTCAACGCCTTGAGACCCTCGCGGGTGAGTAGTCCGCTTTATAAATTCTCTGATTGATTGATTGATTAAAGGAGCAGTAAACCGTCTTGCTTTCCTCACACTCTAATAAGCACTAAGCAAAAGCACAGACAGGGTACTTAAGTGCAGGGTGACCACCTTACTCCTGGTCCTTACGAACACTGTCGCCAGTCCTGACTTTTTTACCTACATTTCAAAACACGCCCACAATAGCCAGAATGCTCAAGGCTATTTTGCCAAAATGTTACCACTGGAAACAGTGTCCTTAATAACCTGGAGGAAGTTGGTAACCCTACTTGTAGATTTGATGGCCAATTCCTTCCCTCCCCGCAGGTCTCCTGATTTTTCAGCAAGCACCTCATCATAACTCACAGAAATTAACCACATGTCTAGTACCCATTAGGCAATGTAGGTGTCCACTTTCCAGAAGGCACCTCATTCCCAATTTGCTCCAAACACCTATTTTTTAGTTAGTGTCTTGTGCGCCCCATCCACAGTATTATTGAGAACCATGCAGACAGGGTCTAGCGAGAACCTCGTCCTTCTTCCAGTTTGCCATTGTCAGTTCTCACCCCCTCTTCCAGAAGATTTTACCCTCAGCTGATTGCTAGAACAGAGGGATCAGGAGTTTCCAAGTTTCACATACACTGGGAGATGGCAGGCAAAGTGCCCAAAGGCGGGTTTGGCAGATTTCAATGGGCTTGGTGCCAATTAGTGGAGAGGTCCAGGGTAGGCAGGGTATGAGGTAATCTGGGGCATGATGATGATACATTTTAGGAGCAAGTGTTTCCATTTTCATTTTATATAGAATGGTTACTGTTAGACCTGCGTTAGGGTGGTCACCCCTCAACTTTTTGCCTGCCTCCCTCCATTTTTCTGACCCTGTATTTGCTGGTTTTAGGACCCTGCATACTTTACCACTGCTGACCAGTGCTAAAGTGCATATGCCCTTTCTGCTGAACATTGATTCCTACCCAATTGGCATATTTGATTTATCTGTAAGTCCCTAGTAAAGTGCACTCTCGGAGCCCAGGCCATGTGAATTAAATGCTACTGGTCAGCCTCCAGCACTAATTGTGGCATCCACATAAGCAGCCTTTTAACCATGTCTCAGGCCTGCCATTGCAAAGCCTGTGAGTGCAGTGTAGTACTGCCTGAATGACAATAGAAATTCCTGCTTACTGGTGAAGTTGGATTTAATATTATCATTTTCGAAATGCCACTTTTAGAAAGAGGGCATTTCTCTGCACTTACTGCCAGCTGTGCCTTACAACCCTGTTTCCAATCCACGTCTGGTCTGGTTGACAGCTATCCTTGTGCATTCCACCCAGTCAGTCATAAACACAAGACACTCAGGCGGTCATTCTGACCCTGGCGGTCAAAGACCGCCAGGGCGGTGGACCGCGGGAGCACCGCCGACAGGCCGGCGGTGCTCCAATGGGGATTCCGACCGCGGCGGTAAAGCCGCGGTCGGACCGGCACCACTGGCGGGCTCCCGCCAGTGTACCGCCGCCCCATTGAATCCTCCAAGGCGGCGCAGCTTGCTGCGCCGCCGAGGGGATTCCGACCCCCCCTACCGCCATCCAGATCCCGGCGGTCCGACCGCCGGGATCCAGATGGCGGTAGGGGGGGTCGCGGGGCCCCTGGGGGCCCCTGCAGTGCCCATGCCACTGGCATGGGCATTGCAGGGGCCCCCGTAAGAGGGCCCCTACATGTATTTCACTGTCTGCTTCGCAGACAGTGAAATACGCGACGGGTGCAACTGCACCCGTCGCACAGCTTCCACTCCGCCGGCTCGATTCCGAGCCGGCTTCATCGTGGAAGCCTCTTTCCCGCTGGGCTGGCGGGCGGTCTGAAGGCAACCGCCCGCCAGCCCAGCGGGAAAGTCAGAATTACCGCCGCGGTCTTTCGACCGCGGAACGGTAACCTGACGGCGGGACTTTGGCGGGCGGCCTCCGCCGCCCGCCAAGGTCAGAATGAGGGCCTCAGTCTCATCTACATTCATCTGCATACTGAATGAGTCTCCCTGGGGCTATCCCTTACATTTCAAAGGCCAGTGGCCTGCCCGCACACAAAGGACTGATAACCCCCCACAGGACGGAACCAACTCCTCACCTCCACTGCCTCGCAGTACGGAACCGACGCCTCACCTCCCTGGATGCCATAAGGGACTGACGCAGTACCAACTCCAGCAACACTTCACCTCCACAACTCTATGCAACATCTTTGTTTCTTTATTTTCGAAAATACTGTGCCTGGGGGTCCGTGCGACTTGGTGACTGCCACCTGTGGCATCAGATTATTGGGAACAACTTTGTCAACGATGCTGTGATAGCCCCAGTTAGAGCTATTGAGTTTCTAAGCTCTTTAGTGGGATTTAATTTTTACAAATCCATAACTTTGCTTGTGTACATTGTATTTTCATTGTTTTGATTTTATTTTAATCAGTTAAAAATTATCTGTTCTTCTAAACCTGCTTGGTGTATTTTTGTGATGTTTTCACTGTGTTACTGTATGAGTTATTGCAGAAATACTTTGCACATTGCCTTGTAAGTTAAACCGGCCTGCTCTGTGCCAGGTATCAGAGGGTGAGCACAGGGTAATTTGGGTTTATGTTGTGACTTACCCTGACAAGGACTGTAGTCTCTACTTGGACAAGGGTGTATGTCTCTGCCTACTAGGGACCTAATTTCTGACACTGTTAGTGCGCCTCCGGAAGGAAGCCTTCTACCATTGTCAGAACCTGACACTAATACGTTAAGCTCACAACTCTGCAGTAGAAGCACAATCCCACTGAACTTTCTGAATGATGATTTCACATAGAACTCTGCTATAGGTCGAACAATCCCTTGAGGAATAATACTTTCTGTTACAGCGCCTTCTCTCGATTCTAAGCCTTTTCCGTTTTCTCTCCTTTGTCATCATTTCAAGCTCTGGTACTAGTTTTACCTATAATGTCTGTTTTCATCTACCTTCAATAGTGTGAAATGTTACTGATGTTCTCTCTTTTCTTTTATTTAATTTACTTTATTATTTTCTGTCCACTTATCATACACTGTACCCTATGCTGTGCATTTTCTGCCTTATTTTTATATTTATAACTTTTTAGTGTTTTCTGTTATTTTCCTCACTTATGGCCACATGTACGATGCTTTTTGCACCTCGCAAACAGCGAATCTGGCTGTTTGCAACGTGCAAAAAGCACTTCCCGATGCACAAACCCAGTTTTGCGATTCGGGGACATTGTTTCAGAATTGCAAAACGGGATTGCGACTCGCAATCCGGAAGGGGTGCTCCCTTCCTAATTGCGACTCGCAGTGCGATGTAGGATTGTTTTGTGCCCACGAACGCGGTCGCAAAACAATCGCAGTTACCACCAGTGTCACACTGGTGGTAACACATTCGCCCTGGGACCCCTTCCCCTTTGTGAATGTCACTGAAAACATGTTTTCAGAGCAGGCAGTGGTCCTCCAAACCACTGCCTGCTCTGAAAAAATGAAACAAAAACTTTTCATTTTTTGTTTTTTAATGCATCTCGTTTTCCTTTAAGGAAAACGGGCTGCATTACAAAAAAAAAAAAAATGCTTTATTGAAAAGCAGTCACAGACATGGTGGTCTGCTGTCTCCAGTAGGCCACCATCCCTGTGAGGGCCACCATTCCCCAGGGGGTCGCAAATTGCGAGCTACCTCATGAATATTCATGAGGTGGGCATTTGCAACCCCCTTGCGAGTCGCAAATAGTGTCAAGGACACTATCCTACATTCGGATTTGCAACTCGCAAATTGGGAGTCCCAAATCGGAACTTTGTTACATGTGGCCTTTAGTGTTCTCTTATTATGTTGCTCACTTTTTTTTGTAGCTGTTTTCCAGAACGTTCCCATTTCTCTGCCATTGCTTCGTTTGTTTATCCTTGTATTTGTCTGCTTCTCTGTTTGTTTCGTACCCTGTCCTCCTTTATCAGACTTTGCTTTCTTTTTCCCCTGCTTACGTCCTGGTGAAATGAAAGTGCAACAGAATGATATTCATGCAGCACTTTATTTTGGGTTTGTTTAAATCGCTCTACAAAGGATATGTCCCAGTGCTTAATCTGTAAATCATTAACTGCTTGAACCCAACTTTTTTCTCAGAGCCCACAGACGGTTCAGCTGAATGTTGCAGTTGTTGAATATCAAGGCTGCCTAGTTATTCTTTCACTTCAATCTCCTTTCATCCACTACCATACACGTTGTGACCCTTTATCTCACTCTTGCAGGTTTTTTTACACAACCGCTTTCTCCCCTCGTCATCATTTTCGTTTTTTTTCCTTCATTCCCCTTATTTCTGCCTTCCTCTCTCTTGTTCTGGGTCAAAGTCACATGATGAAAAATATATCCGGTGCCCAAAATTGAGTGCCAATGGGCCCTATCTGCAACTACCGGCTCAAATTTAGCACTATTTTGTCGCAATGAAGTGCATAATAGGGCAAGGAGGAGAGAAAAACCAATGGCAGGAAGCCAAGGACCTAGTCATCAAGCTGGGACCACATGGTTCCTATTGCTGGTAGGACTACAATAGCAAGTCTTCAACTCCTGGCAGAGCTCCAGCAAGCTGTGTTGCTATAGCTGTCTTTCCCCTCCAAGGAGAGTCACCTGGAGCTTATGATCAGTGATCAACCTCCTTTAAAATACTACATTTGGCTCACCTTTCAAAAGACTTCTGGGTGAGGCACATAAGGAAAGCTTTACAATTGTATTTTGAGTCATACCTAGCCCCACTCCCTCATGCAGTAGGTGGGGATCTACTATTAGGCAAAAATCTCCATCTGCGCTTTATGAATTGTATCAAGGTGAAGATGTACAAATAGTTGTGGGTACAAATCTATGTAGGGATTTCAAATTAGATGTAAGTTTTAGACTGCCCCTAGCACTTTTAGTGGGTTGACTACCTGGCTTTACGGCCAGATGTATGAAGAGCTGGTCACAAAATACTGGTTGGAAGTTGCAACCTCTAAAGAGTTTTATGAACCAACTTCTGTATTAATAGATCAGTTCTTAATATGTGAATTATAATAAGTTACAACCTGACATACCTAGTGAATATTAATGAGATAAGTAACAAATTGCAATTCATTACAGTTGGGAGCCTTCACAGGGATAGTGGCCTTCAGAGGAAGCACCCACAATGCTTATTATCACATTTAAAGCAAACCATTTAAGTTTAATTGCCTGTTTTCTTTAAAGAAAGCCAGGCTGCGTTTGAAAATAAAGTCAATCTATTTTCTAGGTCACAGCCTACCAGACAGTTCAGTTGTCTGGTTTGGTAAAGACATCTTGGTGACATTCAAAAAGCTGACATAGGAATGCATTCTGCCTGTTGCTTGCCATTGGCTTTGTGGTTTGGTTTGTAACCACATCACATTTCCTTGCTTTCCTTTCTCTGTCTTTATTTGTTTTAGGCTGTCCAGCGTGAGTTTGTACCTTTCCTTGCCCTAACCTTATTTACAGTATCCTTCCGAGTGCTCCCTTTCTGTGAGCAGGGCTGAAAATCTTGTCCTTACCTGGTCACATTTGTTGTGCATTCAAAGACCAAGGTCAAATGCAAGTCGCTGTCTTCTGAGGGTGCTTGTTTACTTTTCTTTCTCTGACTTCAAAGTGATGGGATCAGAAAATATCAGAATTAGGAACAAAAATGAATCACATTTTTTATTATTCCTGAAGTGTGTTGGAAATATATACTTTAACATTATCAAAACAAATCATTATACTAGGTGATGCAATTTCCACACATTTATGTCTGTGCATTGTATAGTTTTATTAGTAAAACTGTATGTCTGTGCAAATGCAGTGGTAATTTCAATTGAAAATGTGTTGTCTGTAAAGGCAGTGTGCTACCACACCATGAATACTCCACTCTATGCCACACCACACCACTCTACTCTGCCCCACTGCACACCACTGCACACTACTCAGCACCACTCCACATTACACCACTCTGCAACACTGCACTCTGCACCACTCCACTCTACTGCACTGCACTCTACGCCACTTCATGCTACGCCTCTCCACTCTATCCTTTGCCACTCTATAGTATGCCAATGCACTCTTCCCCGCTCAACACCACTTCACATTTTGCCACTGCACTCTACACCACTCTAGTCTAGACCTCACCAATCTACTCTGCACAACTACAATCTATACCATTGTACTGTAAGCCACTCTAAGCCACTGCACTCTATGCCAATACACTCTATGCCACTGCACTTTACTCTGTAACACTCAACTCAATGCCCCTGCACTCCAAGCCAGTCCACTGTACGCCACCGTAATCTACTCTGCACCAGTGCACTCTATGCCACTGCACCCTACACCACTTTACTCCACGCCATTAACTCTATGCCACTGCATTCTACCTGGCATCACTCCATTCTACGCCACTTTACTTTGACATCATCTACTCTATGCCACTGCGCTATACACCACTCTATTCTACTCTGTGTCACTCCACTCTATGCCACTGCATTCTTCGCCACTCTACTCTTAACCACTGCACTCTACGCCAATGCACTCTACACAACTGCACTCTACACAACTGCACTCTACTCTGCATCACTGTTTTATATGTCACTGGTCCCTATGTCACTCTACTCTACCCTACACCACTGCACTCTGACACTCAATAGTGCAACACTGCACTCTCAGCCAATGAACTCAATGCCACTCTACTCTGCACTACTCTATGCTACTCTACTCTGCACCACTCTATACCACTGCACTCTATGCCACTCAACTCTACTCTGCACTCTATACCACTGCACTTGATGCACTTGATGCCACTGCACTCAACGCCACTGCCACTCGACTTTACTCTGCACCACTGCTATCTGCATCACCTAACTCTATGCCACTTCACTCTGTACCATTCTATGCCACTCTACTCTACGCCACTGCACTCTACTATGCATCCCTCTTATCTATGCCACTGCATTCTACAACACTACCTTGTATGCTGCAGAATTCAATGCCTCTGCACTCTGAACCACTATACTCCACTCTTTGACATTACACTCTATGAACCTCCATGCCACTCTTCACTATGCCACTAACTTTTAGCCATGCTAAACAGCAGCCACACTGGTGTACAACATGGCAATACACATTGGCAAAACCAATAGCTGTTGCATAGGCGAGACCTATTGGCTTTGCCAATGCTTGATAAATTTGAAGTTTGCAGTGGTCCCATAGATCATAGCCTGCTACCCAAAAAAACTTTTTTTAAGATTCACAATGGAGAGGGAGTCACCAATTGACCCCTTCCCATTTTCAAATGTGTTACCACCCCAACTCAGGAGTTAATTACCCTTACAATGGTTTACAACAGCTGTTTTGGTCCGAAACCATTGAGCCATGTGAATTTCAATCACTGTTTGGAAGAGGCTTGTACAACTTGCCTCTTCCAAATAGTAGTCATTTACCATTTCTAAACCCATTGTGGGCGTTGGTAAAAAGTTACTGGCTCCTAAAATGAGTTTAGTATATTTTAAACAGCGTTTTTGTGATTGCAAATTGTTAATCAGAGTTTTTGGCTCCAAAAATAAATGATTTATGCATCTGGTCCAATGTTCCCTGTCCCTCTAAAAAATCTACTTCCAATGATTTACAACTGGAGGCTGTCCAAGTCCATTTTTGACTTCCAGAATGTTCCTAATTTCAAATATAAAAATTGAAGGGGGCAATTAGAAACAGAGATGACAATAATTTGAGGAAAAGTGTGGATAACAGCTGGTGTTTATGGTTGAGAAATGTGTTCTTTCACTAATGTGACCTTTTAATTAAAGCAACACACTTCCCTTTTCATGTTTTTGAACTAGCAGGTTTCAGATCTTTAAAATGAAATAGAGAACAATTACGTCCCATAGTTTTTCATTTCCTGCGTTCTGTTGAAGAGGAAATGATTTCACATCTCGAGTTAAGCAAAAAGGCGTACAGGTTTTCTTCAATATACTCATCAGCACAGAATATTAGCCCGCAAGATTTTCGTTAGAACTCTGCAGTGCCACCACAGTAGAACCTATGTTGTAACAATACCTGTATGTTGACCCGATATAAGGCGAGGGTCTGGCCTGTTAATTGAAAAACCCCCTCAAGAGTTCAAAAAACGCCTTTGACACTCATTAGTGTCTGTGGGCCATACCAACCACCCACCGGGACTGGAAAGTGAAGAATTATATGTACCAGTCTTAACCATAGCATCTAGCTTTTCCTCTGTGATATTAAGGAAGTGTTGCCAATCTTTAAACCTTGCCGGAGTAGGGATACTGGGCTTGTTCAGATCCTTAATTTTCGCTAACCCCAGACAGGATGTCTGCTGAATAGTGTCATTTAAGAAAATCATTTGCACAGGAATCAGGCATGCTCGAAATAAAGCCTCCCTACCCTGTATTTGCCAATCTTGTGTTCCCCATACACTTTTCAAGTCAAAAGTGCTCTTCCAGTATTCGTAACCCTCAATTGCGAGCCGGGAAACAAAGGGATCTAAATAAATCAATTTTGTATCAGTTAGCAAAATTTTCCTAATTTGTGCCGGAGGTATTTTAAAATAATACGATTATGCTTTTCTTGTATCATGCCCAGAAAAGTATGTAAATTTATCGCTATAATACTTTGTCCAACAGGATTTATTCACTATCAAATATAGTGTTGTCTGCTATTGATATCACTCAGACAGACTTGTCCCGGTTATATCAATGGGCAAACACAGCTACGTTCCATCATGCAGCTAGGTTGGACATTACAGACACTGAAAAGTGTCCACATTCCATGGAAGTATATTAATGGGAGTGAATTCTTCACTGCTTTTAATTTTTCCAAGGAACAAGAGACAATGGCTAAAAGGGAGGCTAGTTTCACCCTGCTTCAAGTAGAGAAATTAGATAAGTTGCCCTTCACGGTAGCAGAGAGTCCTTCAACTATCTGGCTCTTACACGGCATTATTAATTTACCGATTTCAACCTTTCGTTTCTCGAGCTGCCTGAAACATCTTGCAGTGGGACGATATGAGCAACTAGAAGATAGCTTTATTAAGGAAGAGTGGGAGTTGCCCTTTGACTATAGATGTCTAAACGGCAAAAAGGAGGTCTTTCTTAGCGGAAGTGAATGTGAGACTGCTGTTCGTCATTCTATGATATGCAAACAGGTGTCTCTTCAAAGTCTTTGCAATGCGGGGGTCGCAAATTTGACCTGTTTTCTGAAGGGTACTCCTGTCCCCTTGATTCATCCGGTGTTTCATGTACTTTCCAATGGAAGTTATGTTGTGCTGAACGATCAAAGTTGTTGCGGCATGCGACCCGGAATTGCCTACGCAATCTCGGTCTCGAGAGGTTGTTACGTGTTGTGCACATGTTTTGTTTCCCCCAACACGAGAGATTAAAGTATCTGACATGTGGCCCCACATAGATACTATTAATGTGAACTATGACAAGCTCAGTAGGCTAAAGGCGCTATTGTTTCAAAAACAGGTCGCCTTGACATCCGCAAAGGAGACGTATGCTCTCCAGATTGCGAGATCATCAGCCGAGATACAATCCCTTTTAAATACCGATTTCACCAAACTCTTTGGAGAACTGGTATCCAGGATATTCAATACTTCAAGCACCACTGGGATTGTTCATTTCTTTAAGGCTGTTGGGTCTGGTTTCGTGTCCATCTTCCAGACTGTCTTCGGAGTCATCCCATCAGCCATCCATCCTCTCTTTTCAAGTGTGTTTGGTGGCTTTCCGATTATTTTGGCTTTAATTGGCGGACTACTACTGCTATTTCTTCTGATTCAAAGTGGTTGTTTCTTTCCAGCAACACAGAGCAATGGAGCCGCTCCCACCAACTCCACTGTGCCTTGAGCGCATGGTTCGGATCTTCGGTGCACATTTGCTGGTGGAACTGGAGCGTGACTGGTCATTGTCATTTCGCCCCCTTCTCTGGTGTGTACAACCAGTCTTCCGCTACATATGTTGTCTCTTTGAACATCTGCCTATGGTCTGTCTTGCTGTTGCACCGACATCTCCTGTGCACCACGAACTGCTGATGTCCCCGATGAGGGTTCATACACGGTCATGCCCCTTGAGACTGAGGTTGCTCCGCGAGGCCACCTATGAGCCTTCCGTTTTGAGATCTACCATGGATGAGGACACTGCAACGGATAACGATACACCAGGAAATATGTCTCACTTATGCTCTGTGGATCCGTTTGTCCGCCCAGCACTCGACTTAACATCGGACGATGTTGACTAATTTTTGGGGTCCTTAGTTGGTGACTTCGATGACATCCTTCAATATCATGAGTATAACAAATAATTTGATGAATTGAATTGCCATTCCCGATTCCAAATTATGCATTTAAATTTAAATTGTTGCACGCTGTGCTTGTCATAGTTGACATTAACATCTCTGTATGTATTTTAGCAGATTTAAAAAAAATATTTTTAACACATGCTACAGCTTTTTTAGCTTGTTTTTTGCTTTTAGCTTTTAGTTCAGAAGCAAGTTTTAGCATTTGGGTTCCTGTTCCTTTGTCATACCTGTTACGGCAATGGGGAGGGTGTAGTGAATCCTAGTTCGTTTTAATGGGATAATAGGAGTTAGCTTAGCCTTTGGCTTGTAGACTCGTGTCCCGTCACCTAGTGACTTTTAACCTACTTAGCTTGCTCTGTCTTAGCCCATTTAATTATTTATTTCTTCTAATATGGCTGCCTTGTTTATAGTTAGGCCACTTGTTATGGATAACATTATCAGTGTCATCGCGCCAAGGCGTCAAGATCAAGCATCAAAGACAAACAAACAGTAGGTGTTCACACTTAGGGATTTTCCGTCTCTATACTTTAGAGGGATTGTTTATATTAATTACCGTCCCAAGCATGTCTGTTATCTATTGTTTAGGAACACACCTACGTCAGGGGACCTTGTAGATCTGTATAAAAACATCACACTTTAGACAGATAATCAGAGGGATTCCGACCAGAGGGCATCGCCACCATCGCTGATACCGATGCTGCAGTCGTCTTGACGCTGACCCAGTCTTCGTGTCCCTGCGGAGTCTGAAATAGAGACCTCGTTCCAAGGTAACGAGGGTTGGTGGCTCCTCTCATGGACATGGCATTGGCAGATTAGGTTTAACAAACCCAGCTCTTCTTTAGGTAGGAGGTTAGGACTTTTCACATTAGGGTATTAGGGCATATTACATCTCATATATCTTTTCTATGTATTGCAAGATGGTGGGGGTCTTTGTAATAATGACTCTCGTCTACACAATACTGTTTCTTGCTTTATTCATTATCCTAATCATTGCAGCCCATGCAACTTATCGCAAATTGCAGTTATGTTAAATAAACACTATTGTAACTTTACTACATCTGTGTCATTGCCTGTGTTTGTATGAGACATAATATATCTGTGAGAAAAGGGTAATCTCCGTTTAACCACGACACTCCCTGAGATACCTTATTTTCGAGTCCATGCGTAAACGGCTGCCATAAATCACCTTTTACTGTTGTATTTCTGGTGAGGTGCTGCTAGTGAGCCGGTAAGGTTGGGACAACAGTTGCGACTTGTTGTAGGAAAGACGCAGTCGCCTACAAACAAAAGTACTGTCATCCTTAAACCAGCAGTCTTGCTCAGAGCAAGAGTCCAAACTACGACAACACCAATATCTTTAAGAAGAAGTTTATGGTTCCTTTTAGGCTGATTAGCGTCAAGTCACTTGCCTTTGCATCACTGACACAGCTACAGCCCGCAGCCACCTTCTGCTCACCAGCTGCATAATTTCAAACAACATGGTACATACGTAGAAGGGGTATTCCATAATTTCTTGTAGAAATTATACTAGTCCTTAATTAATAAAATAATAAACAAAAAAAATAAAGTACCCTAAAAAAACACGTCTTACAAGCAATGTGAAATACACCCAAATTTCTGATGGTCCGATCAAGAATAGAAATGTATTATCATCCAAGGAGAAGGACATTCCCAAGTAATTATTGAGCAGGGCTCCTGCAACTACACCCCAGATCAATAACTACCTGGAAATTCATTCCCCTTTGGATAATATTTCTTAAATATGTTGTTCAGCCATGCCAAACTGGTTGAAATCTATCAAGCACTGGAAAGTTTTTTTCATGTCTCTTGGTTCACTAGTCCTGCTTTGAGAACAGTTTTAGAAAAAATATATCACATCTTATAATTAAGTGGCAATATCAGAAGCAATAAAAGGCTGCAGGACAAGAACGATTACGCATGGACAATCATAAACATCTATAATGTGACAGGGAAACAGATATACTTGGGATCCAACTACTGGAAGTATATAAAAAGCAAGTTTATGGTAATTCGGCTTGGGGTATTGTCAACACTGGACATTATCCCAAAGTGGCAAAAACTATCCACAGAGGATAAAGATAGACTAAGTAAAAGAGAAACTGTAACAATCATGCGTATCCTGTGCCCTTTCCACTTAGAAGCACTAAGGGCCAGATGTACGTACCATTTTTCTTGCTGCAAACGGCCAGATTCGCAGAATCGGACCGTTTGAGACAGGAAAAAAACATTTTGGTATGTACAGACCCTATTTTGCGATTCGGTATTTTTTTTTAAGTGCATTCTGTTTTCCTTTAAGTAAAATGGGATGCATTTAAAAAAAAATACTGCTTTATTTAAAAGCAGTCACAGCAATTGTGGTCTGACCCCAGCAGGCCACCGTCGCTGTGATTGCCGCCATTCCCAATGGTGTCACAAATTATGACCTACCTCATGAATATTCATGAGGTAGGTAATTTGCGACCCCATTGCGAATCACAAACAGTGTCATTGACACTGTTGTACATCGGATTTGCGACTCATAAATTGCGAGTTGCTAGGACTCGCAATTTGCGAGTCGCAAAACCAGATCTTCGTACATGTGACCCTAAATGAGCAACAACCTTTGGCACACTTCCGCTACAAAAAAGCATGCCCTCCCCAACAGGCTATGCAAAATGAAATCAACCTAATCGGAAATAATTATTTTAGCTTAAATTATTTTGTAAAGCAAGCGTTCATTATATTTATGCGCCACAATATGATTTGTAACAACATGTTTAACTGCAAAATGCACTTTTCTGTTTCTTTATTGTGATTATTATCATGTATCATTTTCATAATCTTGAGCATGAGAATTGACAGACAGAAATAATCCACGGCCCCTCCATTATGGAGGAGGACCATCGCCCCACTGCTGAAAGGCAGCAGAAAGCAGAAAAATAAAAATGATAATAAAACTATTTTATCATCATTTTATTTTTCACTTAGTCAGTCCTCCGAGTCTAGGGTGGGGCTGGGCCTTCCTCGGCATCAGCAGCAGGTAGAAGGAGAGTTAGGTGCACTGTAAGTGTGCATGTCTGTTTTGCTGGCTCTATTAGGCTGGCCAAACTGACATGTGCACTTAGAACTAGCTACTGAGCTGTATTGCACAGCAGGGTGGAGAAACAGTGCAGGCTCCCAGTCCCTAACTAAGTGGCATTTCAGCACGCTTAGACCAATCCCAGCACTTCTCTAAGAGGCAATGTTGTGCGGCTGAACCCCGGGCATGGGGGTGAGTGCCTATGGCCAACCCCCACCATGCATGGCCAGAGGTTATGCTAGGCACGGGGTGGGTGCTTGTGAGGGGTTGGCTGGAGGGCGTTGCTGCAGGCCTGGCCCTGTGGCCATCTGTGGATGTGTATGGGGATTTGACAGCAAGGCCTGCGGGTGGGCCCTGTGGCCAACCCCCACTGTGCAAGTCAAAGACTGTGCATGGCATAGAGTTAGGTGTCTACTGGGGGATAGCCACAAAGCCTGCAGCCAACTGTCATCGCACATGACCAGAGGCCATACGTGTTGCAGAGTTTGGTGTCTACAGGAGGTTGTACGCAGGGCCTGGCAGCGAGCAGGCTGTGTGGCCAACCCCTGCTGTGCAAGCGCGAAGACTGTGTAAGGTGGGGGTTGGATTAGCGCACAGGAATTAGATATTACTTAACGTTAAAAAAAACATAGATATTCATTTAAAAAAACAAAGATTACAGGGACATTTAATTAGGAAATAGAATTAAAAAACATTCGAAATTCACTGAATAAAACAAAGATTACAGGGATGGTATAATTACGTTCAAATTTTACATGCATACAACTATAGAATTCAACATTTACAGTTATACTAATGTCAAGAAACTATAACTCGTGCCCTGAGGTAACTATAACTCATGTCCTCTCCATGCACTACTAATTACCCCACATATTACATCAGTCATGACGTCTTCTATGACAGGACTGATAAAATCACTGCAACATTTGCAATAAAATTATTAATGAGAAAACTGTGCATGGCGAGGGCACTAGTTATAGTTACCTTAGGGCATGAGTTTTAGTTTTTGAGATAAGTTTAAATTTAACTGTTGAATTTCTATGGTTTTGGGTGTAAAATGTGAACCTAACTCTAACATCCTCGTAACTTTAATTTTTTTCTAGTGAAAAAAAATAAATATATATATACATACATACATATATGCACAAAGTTTTTCCTTCTGTTCGAGGAAAGCCGGGATGCCACCAATATGCTGTAAGTTTGTATTAATTTATTGGGGAAAAAGTGGACCTCCCCTCTGAAGCGTTTCGGGCGTAGCCTTGTTCACGGATGGAGTGGATATGAAATACACATCACTAAATAACACCAAACACAAATGACAGACAGTCGTACAAATACCAACACCATAGCCTAGACAATGGCGGCCATATTTGAACATTGTAATCATACTTGGTGTACTGCAGTAATTTTTCGGTGCTTGTGTATTTCATCATCCAAAATAAATATTTCAATCATCTTATAATTGTACAATCTTCATTATATTGGATATATAGCGGGCCCGTATATTAATTAAATACAACTTAAACATTCCCTGTTGATCTAATTCATTGCATGCCAATGGACCCAATCAAGCCCTAGTGAGCAAATTCCTGATTCTAAATATACGCTGCGTAACTCGGTTCTAACGAGAAACATCCCTAATAAGTATGTTCTAAATCACAAACAGATCATGTTTAAATTATTATATGTACAATTCTAACAAGCCTACAAAAAAATCAAATATACTTCATTTTCTAAATGGCATGTGTCACAGCCACTCAAAATGTCCTGCAGACATATAGCCGCATACTACAGTTTAATTTGATTCGGCACCACCTATTGCCATCAGCTTCCGATATTATCACCAACAGTGTAGCATAAAATCAATCAAGTGAACTCAACCCTACAAATATATGACATATAAATATAAAATCTAAATCATCCTAATGAGGCTTGTACATTCAATGTTTTTCCCTCTATCTATCCCAGATCAACACTAATTTCTTCACTGGAATTCAGCCTTGAGGTATCAAGTGTATCCAATTCTATTATACACTTAGACTCCAATACTCTTAATTCCTGTTCCCTGTTTCCTTCTTGACTGTTCATGTTGACCTGATCAATCACTGCGAATCGAAGTAGATTGTCTTTCCGAAAATGCTTATCTTGAAAATGCCTTGCTACCAGATAGCTTTTATCATGATGTTTGATAGCTCTTTTATACTCTAACACTCTTTTCTTCCCACAATGAATTGTGCTTCCAATATAGATTTTCTTGCAATGACATATCAGGCAATACACACAGAAGTCAGTATTGCAGTTGTAATGACCCTTGATGAGATGTTCTTTTACATTGCCCTTCACTTTTATTTTTTTACATTTTTAACTATACCCATACGCTTTGCATTGCATGCTACAATAAAGTCCAGATCCTGCCATATTCGTCATCACCTTTTCCCTCACACGTATCACAAAATTGTGACAGAAATCATCTTTAAGTGACCTGCTTTTTAAAAATGTGATCTGTGGTGTATCATGTAGAATATGCCAGCTCTTATTCAAAATACTTCTTATATTGTACGACTGATTGCAGTATGTTGTAATGAATCTAACTGTCTCTATTTCTTCATTATTAGGGCAAACCTTATATAGTAAATGTTCCCTAGAAATATTATCCACCTTCTGTTTCGCCTGTGTCATAACCTTAGTTCCATATCCTCTTTCCTTAAATCTTTCACACATAATTTCACATTCACATTCACATTCATGTTGGTAATTAAACGTGTTACTGCAAACTAGTCAAGCCCGTAGTAGTTCTCCGTAAGGGATGCTTTGGACTAGTCTAGAGGGATGTGCCCTGCGGGAATAAAGTAAGCTGTTCCCATCGTCTGCTTTCCATGTAGTATAGTGGTTAGAGTCTTATTTTTTTACCACCACTTCAGCATCCAAAAATTCAATACTTACTGTACTATGATGTTCAGCAAACTCTAACTTGTGCTCATTCTGGTTCAGGCTAGATACAAATTTAATGGCCGATAACTCATCACCTCTCCAAATTGCAAAGATATTGTCACTGTATTGACACCATAAAATCCTTGATTTCAGCGGACACCTGCTCCTCCCACCAGGCAATGAACAAATTAGCATTGATGGGGTTGAAGCAGTTGCCCATTGAAGTTCCTTGTAATTGCCTGTGTATTTGAGTGTCAAAAATGAAGAAATTATTCCTCAACAGTAGCTGATCATATCACATAGCATTTCAGTATGGAACAGTCATGAAATAGATCTCGCTCACATGTAGCGTCTGATCGCCTTTAGGCCTAACTCATGGTTAATGCAGGTATAAAGGCCAGCAACATCCAATGTCAATAACAGGTAGTCATCTTCCCATTGTATATCCTAAATGATCTTTAAAAAATGGATAGTATTTTTCACATACGAGGGTAATAATTTTTCTACAAAAGATTGGAGATAATAGTCAATGTATTTCGAGGTGTTCTCTAAGAGGGAACCCATAGCTGATATGAGCAGTCTGCCCGGTGGATTTGATTTATCCTAGTGCACCTTTGGCAAAAGATACAGTATGGGGATTTTCGGGTGATAGCATTCCAAAAATAAATACTCTTCCCACTCTATCAACCCCCACTCTCTTCAATCAATCATCATCTCGAAATATTTCTCATTTGCTCTCTTGACATCCTCTCTACTGGACTTCATATTGCAGTTTCTGTTGCTCAGCTGCATTTCTCCTTCTGCCAAATATTGATCAGCATCAAGGACAACTACTTTGCCTTCTTCATTGGATTGTCTTATAACAATACTCTTGTCCTGTTTCAGACTCAACAAAGCTTTTAATTGTGAATCTGATAAATTGTTTTTTCTCACATTACTGGGTTTGTACCTAATTATTTTCAGCTGGCTAATCACATCCCATTCAAATACGTCTATTGCATCACATTGTACTGGTGGTAAAAAAGTAGACTTAGGTGTAAAGGAACTAGGACATAATTGATCAACTTCCATATCCAACACTTCCAAATTCATGATAGGAACCTCATGTGCTACAGAATAGTCATGCAAGGCAGTGAAATGTATGTAAAATTTCTATTTCCGAGATACACAGATTGCTTAGCTTGGGAATTTTCACCGGCTGTTGATAAACATTCGCCGTAGTACAATACCATCTTTTTGTTTCAGCTTCCTAACAAAGTTGAATACATCAATCCTAGTCTCAGTATAACCAAGCCTGCTGATTGGACAACATGAAAGGCCTAGGGATAAAAGTCCCTGTTCCTCCTTAGACAGTTCTTTATTGGAGAGATTAACAACATTCATTGTGTTAGTTTGCGGGCCCTTGTTGCCATTCTCATGGGCCTTGGATCTTCTCTTACAACCTCTCTTTTTTGCTGGCCTGTTCCTCTTCCTTTTTCTCTTGTTCCTCTCCCTCTGCCTCTCTGAAAATAAGAATCTTTGCGTTGTTCTGCCCTCCCCTGATTTAAGAGTTGAAATTGAACAAGGGTACGGCCGAAACGCGTCAGAGGGAAGATCAATTTTTTCCAATAAATTCATATGAAGTTACAGCATATTGGAGGTGTCAGAGCTTTCCTTGAACGGAAGGAAAAACTTTGTGCATTTGTGAGGATTCCAGAAATCCTGCTAAATAAATTCATAGTGATTTTATCATTTGTTTTGTTTCAATATTCTGTATTATCATTGTGATGTGTTTATGAATTGTGATTTGGGGATGTCTCAAAATACAAACTGTTGTGAGAAAACCTAGGTTAAAACTTTGATGTAAGATCATGTTAAATATGAAGGTTCATATCATAAAAAAGTAAAACTTGTGTATTTTTTTTTGTAATGAGATATTTTCCAACTAAACACAGGTATGCAAGTGTAGTACCCATTACTATTGAAAATCACCTCAGAACTGGAGATTCACAAGGAATACTCTCAAGGTTTTGCTTGAAGGGGAGCACTTTTTGGTAAATGAATCACAAAGTTAGACGGATCACTCAGACCATAAAACCCATCAACATACCATCTTCTCCCTCTTTTGTTTGTTGCTTGTGGGGAGATAAGAATATTCAAATTTTATTTGAGTATTTTAACATTTATTGTGTGTCCGTGGTTTAAGAATGTTGAGTTCAATCGATTTTCGGGTTGGTTTGAGAGAGGATAGTTTGAATGTTTTTAAAGGTTTTATTGAGTTGTTTTGATGTGAAGCATGTGTAAGGAAATGTAAAATAATTCTGAGCAAGAAATTCTTTATGCAGGTCAGTAGTGGTAATATAAAATGTCATTTTGAAAGTAAGGCTCTGGGTTCCTTAAAAATGTTTTTCCCCCGTTTATTACTGGCAAAGAAGGTTTCCTAACTGTTGGGTATCGAGCACTATTTGAATAGCGCATCTGACTATTGATGAGGTCACACAGGAAAGAAGGCCAGTTGCACCCGGGAGAACTTCATTTTAGTGAGTAAATCAGGCAGCCACCTTGTTTTGGGCATGTTTCGTATTAAGGCCTGTTCCTAAAGGTATTTGGGCTCTCATTATCCCTTTCGCTGCCAGGCCTTTTCCCCTCCTTTGCCGAGCCTTTTTTTGGCTATTTGGGGCAGTTTGCGCTTATAACTTTTTGTCCACATAAGCTACACACTCCAAATTTGTGTCCTTTTTTCCAACATCCTAGGGATTCTAGAGGTACCCAGAGTTTGTGGGTTCCCCTGGAGCAGACCAAGAAATTAACCAAAATACAGCAAAAATGTTTTTTGTTTTTTTTAATCGGAAAAAGGGCCCCAGAAGAAGGCTTGTGTTTTTTTCCCTTGAAATGGCATCAACAACGGGTTTGCTGTTCTAAAATCACCATCTTCCCAGCTTTCAGGAACGGGCAAACTTGAATCAGAAAACCACATTTTTCAACATAATTTGGACACTTTACTGGGACATTTCCCTTTGATGCCTCTCCCGCCCCAGCCCGTGATCGAAGAGAAATGCTTTTGAGTGACTGGAGGGGACCTCTGATGAGGTCAGCATGCGATCGCATGGTGATGTCATCAGATGTCACTGTGTGGGGTCGGGGATGGAAGGGGAAGCTACTCCCCTTCCATCCCTGCCCACATGGCCCATAGGGGGAGCGCTAGCGCCCTCCCCATGCTCCAGTGTCAGGACGTGATGGTTACCATTACGTCCGCGGCACAGAACCATATAGATGGATCCTTGTTACTTGAGGAAAAGATATTTCAATGAGCAGGAACATTTGTTTTTAGAGTGAGTCAGCTCTTTAGCCCGGGTGCATTTCTGACTGAATTTGAAACCAGCTGTGCATTTCTCAGATGACAGTTGGAAGAGTTTTAAGGCATTATTAGCCCAAACAAAGGGGCATATTTAAGAGCCCATAGTGCCTACCTTCGCACATTTGCATCATATTTTTACACAAATGTGGCCCAATGAAGCCAAAAACCCAGCGCAATATATTCAAAGTGGGGCAATGCTTGCATCGCACCACTTTGTAACCCCTTGAGCCACATTATGCCTGTGCCAGGCATATGTATTCAAGGGGCCCATTCTGAGCTGGGTGGGGCATAAAAAATGGTGCAAAGGAATCTGTGAGATTCTTTTGCACCATTTGTATCCGCATTTTTTAATGGCTGCTAAATGCAGGAGTTAAAAAGAGGCTCCTATTGATAACAACAAGCCTCTGGGTGCTTTGCAGGTTTAGCGTCATCATTTTTTATGTTAATCCTGCAAAGCACTGGATTAACGTCAAAAATTATGTTGCTAGTCACCCTAACTACCGTCATGGTGCACCATATTTTAAATACAGCGCTACCATGGTGGCGTTAGAGAGGTGCAAAGAGGCACAGGAAAAGTGGCGCTGCACTGGGTGCAGCGCCACGTTTCATATATTTGCCCCAAAGGCTCTTGTTTCCTGACAGGATTGAACTAACTGTGGAGTTTAATTTTGGTATAATATTTTAAAGAAAATAGTTTGTCAATTTTTTAGGTCAGGCAGCGAAATAGCGGAGGAGCTTGGATGAGGTAATGGGGAGGAGAGAGTTAGGGATATTGTGAGGAAAGATTTTAAGTAAACAGTTAAAGAAACTGTGAAATTGGTTTTGAAAGAAGTTTGGAAAAGTAGAGTAGGGATAATGAGGCAGAGGTGTTTTGTTTTTTATCTCATGATGAGGGTATTTCTAAAGAAGGCGGGTTGGTAAGTGTCCTTGAGAAAAGAGACCCTGTCGGTGGAGGAAGTGTCTGTGTGTTCTGGATATGAAGTCCAAGAAGACTTGCAAGGGAAAGGTGCCCATAGAGGCATTGGGAATGAGCAGGATGTCCCTGTAAATGACTGGGTATTTGGAAATGCTATTTCTGGAAACAGAAAAGAAGAGTTGGATGACTATGTTTTTGACCTGGATAATGATGATTGTTCAGGTAATAAGTTTAGTTATTTCGAGGAAGGTAAAGTTTTTTAAGAGAACACAGTTAAAAACCAATTGGGTCAAACATTGTTTGATCCTAAAAGATGTAAGTCACCCTAGGAGCTCAGATTGGTTGCCACTGGAACATGCAGCAGAATACATTAGGCTCAAGATTAGGAAGTCTCTGGGCAGAGATGAAAAATTTTATGAGAGCAAAATGCTCCAGACAAATTGTCAGTGAGAAGGGGACTATGACTCCAACGCTAGTTCCAGAGCGGATTACTTATCTGTTTAAACTAGGTAGAGATCTAGGAAACAATTGGAATGTGCTTTGAAACAATGTGAGGATTCGTTGTTGGATATTTTAGGCCTGCTGGCTCAAATGATTATTCTGGTGAAGTGATATTGATATACATCTTCTAGGAGGCTAGAGCCAGAGAGCGATTTGCTTTTGAGGCAATGCAAATATCTCATTGCTGAAAGAAGGAAAGCTGTGTTAGTGCATGTAAGTTCTAAATTGGACAATTTAGCCAGGAAGGAATCCTAGCCTTGTCCTTCTATGGGGAGAGGATGGTTTAATATGTACCTACTTTTACAGCTTTAGATAAGGCACTAAGCCCCATATTTATACTTTTTTAGCGCCTCATTTGCGTCATTTTTTTACATAAAATCGGCGTAAAGTTACAAAATACAATTGTATTTTGTAAGTTTGCGCCGCTCTTGCGTAAAAAATCGGCGCAAATGTGGTGCTAAAAAAGTATAAATATGGGCCTAAATTTGATGAGGAAGATGTTTGGTGGAAAGACTTTATATGGTAGGACTGGAAGTAGAGGGCAAACTTTTGGCTGTGGCTATTTTAAGGCCCAATATAGTCAAGGAAGAATAGTATAAATATGGGCCTAAATTTCATGAGGAAGATGTTTGGTGGAAATACTTTATATGGTAGGACTGGAAGTAGAGGACAAACTTTTGGCTGTGGCTTTTTTAAGGCCCAATATAGTCAAGGAAGAAGAGCTACAGTGGGAGTTGTATTAAGACACTACATACAGGAATGGAGTTAATAACTCAAGATCTGTGAGTAATTGCAGCAGTCAGAGGTTACATGATAGAGTTTGAGGAGATACCATAGGAGAAGAAAGAGCCAAGAGAATTGATTTTCAATCACAATCAGAGGGAAGTTGTAGCAATCCAAATTCAACAGATGTCAGTAAAAAAGGCCATTATAAAAATTAACCACTGGGAAAGAAAGTTTATAAACACTTTGTTTCTGGTAGAGAAGAAAGAAAACGGTTGGAGATCAGCAATAAATCTGAGGTTTTCAAATCATTTTGTAACTTACCATCATTTCAAGATGGAAGGTGCATGCATGTTAAGGAATATTCTACAGGAGTCAAATTAGATGGTGAAGCAAGATCAGTGAGCAATGGGAGTATATCTGTTTACTCAGAGTTGGCTAGGTATGAAAGGATATGACTTCCTCCCTTTTGTGCTGATTTAGAGAGTGTTTGCCCAGGCAATGAGACTGAGGTGTCAAATAATGTTGGTGGCATTTTTTGGGTAACTCAGATTTAATTTCCGTTAGTGATGAAATTGGCTGAAGAAATACTTTTTTTAATCCAGTCTTGTAAAGGAATGTTGGTAGGTGTAGAGGGGGAGAACCATCCTCTCAATCAGTCAATCATTAAATCAGTTTTTGTAGAGTGCAGCTACTCACCCGTGAGGGTCTCAAGGCACTGGGGAGAGAGGGTGAAACCTCATCAGAAAAGGCACGCCTTGAGGTTCTTCCTGAAGATGGTGAACAATGCTCTTTGTATGAGGTACAGGGGAAGGTTGTTTCAGCTCTTTGCTGTGACGTAGGTGGAGGATCGTCGTCCAGCGGTGGTTTTCTGAATGTGAGGGACAGTGGCCAGAGCCAGTTGAGAGGAATGGAGGAATCTGTTGGAGGTGTGGAAGGAGACACGATGGTTAAGGTAGGCCGGTCCAATGTTATGTATGGCTTTGTACATGAGGGTAAGTAACTTGAAGGTGATTCGTTTTTCTATCGGGAGCCAGTAGAGGGTCCTAAGGTGCTGGAAGTTATGTTCTATGTGTGGAAGGTTAAGGACAAGTCTGGCAGCGCCATTCTGGATGAGTTGCAGCTTTTTCATGTTTCTCATTGTGGTGCTGGCATAGAAAGTGTTGCCATAGTCCACCTTGCTTGTGACTAAGGCGTGGGTAACTGTCCTGCGACAGCCTGCTAGGATCCATTTGAAAAATATCCAGAGTTTGCGGAGGGTGTGCCAGCAGGAGGAGGTGACTGAGTTTACCTGTCGGGTCATAGTTAGGGAGGAGTCAAGGAAGATGCCTAGGTTGCGGGCGTGCTCAGTCGGTGAATGCAGGGTGCTGAGAGATATGGGCCACCAGGAGTCGTCCCATGCTGAGGTGGCGTTTCCAAAAATTATGAGCTCTGTCTTGTTAGAGTTGAGCTTGAGGCAGCTTTCTCTCATCTAGGTGGTGACAGCTTCCATTCCCAATTGGAAATTCCTTTTAGGCGTGTCCAGGTCTTTGGTGAGGGAAATGATGAGTTGTGTGTCATCAGCGTATGACATGATGTCCATTCCGTGGCTTCTGGCGAAGGCTGTGAGTGGGATCATGTATATGTTGAAAAGAGTTGGACTCAGAGAGGATCCTTGGGGAACTATGCAGCTGACTCCTGTGGGTTTAGATGTGTAGGGAGGGAGCCTGACCCTCTGAGTCTTTCCAGAGAGGAAGGAGTGGATGCATTTCAGGGCTGTTCCGCAGATTCCTAAATCGTGGAGTCTGGTGCTGTGGGAGACCATGTCAAAAGCCACTGAGAGGTCAAGGAGTATGAGTGCAGCATTGTGGCCGAGGTCTAGAAGTGATTGGATGTCATCGGTGGCTGCAAGAAGAGCTGCCTCCGTGCTGTGGTTGCTGCGGAACCTGTACTGGGAGCTGTCCAGAGGGTTGTTGACTTCGATTACATTTTTCAATTGTGTGTTGATGGCTTTCTCCAGTACTTTGGCTGGGTAGGGTAGCAGTGAGATGGGCCGAAAGTTCTTTGACCGATGAGTTGGCTGAGGGTTTCTTCAGAATGGGGCATACTTAGGCTTGTTTCCAGTCCTTGGGGAAGGTGCCAGTGTTGATGGAGCAGTTTATCGTGTTCCAGAGCTCGGGGATGATGGATGTGTCGGCTTTGATGTAGATGTGGTGCGGGAAAGGGAATTTGGGGGGTCTGGAGTGGGTGCTGTTCATGATGCTTTCTGTTTCTTCCATGGTGAGCGTGGACCAGCTGTGGATGGTCTGGGTGGGTTCTGGGGGGATGGGTTGGACGTAGGTTCTGGTGCTGGGTTAATTTTCCGGGGGAAAGCTGTTGTAGATGCCTTGGATCTTGCAGTGGAAGAAGGTGGCGAGTTTGTCAAAGAGGTCTTGAGATGGGGGAATGTTGGTTGCTTCGGAGGGAGGATTTGTGAACTCATTTACCACTGAGAAAAGTTCCTTTGTGTTGTGTGTGGAGGAGTTGATGTGTTCCCGGAGTACGTTCTATCTTGCGTTCTTGATATGTTGTTGGTGGATGGCAGTTGCGGCTCTGAAGGAGGCGAGGTCTTCGCTGGTTCGGCTATTCCTCCATTTTTTCTCTAGATGCCTGCAGGTGCATTTGGATTCTTGGAGTTCAGTGGTGAACCAGCTGGCTTCCTTTGGTATGCGCTCGGCAGATGTCAGATGGAGGGGGACTAGAGTGTAGATGCATTCTGAGAACCTTGCGCTGAGATTGTGCGCTGGGGTGTTGGCGTCATTAGAGGGAGGCGAGAGGGATTTGGCGAGAGGTGTGGTGAGCTGCTCATTGGTTATTTCATTCCATTTCCTGTGGGGGGGCCTTGGTGGCACGGATGCGGGTACTGGGTGCGGTGATGGTGATGTGTAGTCAGCGATGGACGGTCCAGTCTTGTGTGGAAATGGTCTCAATGGTAATCTGTTTGCTTGAGATGAAGATGGGGTCCAGTGTGTGTCCTGCGATGTGTGTGGGTGCGGTGATCAGCTGTCTGAGGCCGAGTGTGGCAAGGTTGTCGATTAGAGCAGTGGTGTTTGGATCATTGCGGTCCTCAAGGTGGAAAATCAAGTCACCGAGGAGGAATTAGTCGTTGGATGCCAGTGCCTGAGGGGTGGCAATGTTTACGATGTTGTTCACAAATGCTGGGTGGGGGTCGGGTGATCTGTAGAGTTGTGATTGGTTTGGACAATGAAGTGAAGGTGTTCCATAGTGGTGCACTTTTCTTCTGAGTCGGCCTTGATACATAGTGAAGACTTGTGAATGATAGCGAGTCCTCTGCCGGGCGGGAGGGCCGGTCTCTCCTTAGGATGCTGTATCTGCCCGGGATGGCGATGGTGATGTCTGGTCTCGAGGTGGGGTTGGTCCAGGTCTCGGTAGGGCAGGCGATGTCCGGTTGGGCGGTGTCAATCAAATCCCAGTGTTAGGTGGCTTGCTTGTGGAGGGAGCGGATGTTCAGGAGGAGGCAGTTGATATGGTTGTGAAGGGTGTTGTTTCTGGGTGTGGGGAGTACCTTCTTCTTGTTGTGGCCGGCACTGAAGTTGTAGTTCCTGCACGAAAAAGGTCCAGATATGTCCTGGGGGGATGTGGTGCAGCAGTCGCTGAGATATCCGGTGTTTCTGCAGTGGAGGGTCAGGGTGTCGTAATAGATGCTGGCCAAAGTATGGCATGTCAGAGAACCAGGGTTCCTGGCGCTAGGTGCGGTCCGGGCATGGATGGGCACAGACGGCCTTGCCTTCTGTGCGCCAGTGGCACGCCCGCTGCACGCATCCGCTGCGCAGTCGCGCTATGGCTACAATTAAGAATGGGAGGCGATGGGGGGTCCGATCAGCTGGGAGGCGGGAGGGCGGGAAATGCACTTCGTGGGGGGAAGGGCCAGGCTGCAGGAGCGGCGCAGGAGGAAGAGGGACAGAAAAGGACAGATAAAAGAGAAAAACTGAAGGTAGAAAACAAGTGAAAGATAAAAAGGCAGAAGTATAGAAGCAGGAGTAAAGCAGTAAAAGGAGAAATAGAGAGAAATAGTTGTTGATGGCCACTAGACCACCAGGGATGAGGGGCAGGCAGGAGACTGCCGGTGGAGGAGGGCCTCATACTCGAACTGAGAGTCAGGCAGACTCTCAGTTCATTCCCAGGCAAGGCAGAGGCAGCAGCAGCGAAAGGAGTTGGGGAGGGCAGCAGTCGCTGACCAGGAGGTCAATGTAGAAAACAGTTTGGATTAAAGGGAGAAAAGAGGTTGCTTTTCTATTAAAAAGTATTGTTGTTAAAAAGTAAGGAAATTGTAGCATGAGCTAATGTAAAGGTTTTATGTTTATCTAGACATTTCATTTTTTTACCGGTTCTGTGCCTTGGACGAGACGATCTCGTCCAAGGCTACAGTTCCCCTGTGCCTTGGACGAGATCATCTCGTCCTAGGCACAGGGGAACTTGGGGGAGCGCTAGCGCGCCCCCGTGCACCCCCCACCCTGCCCCCCACCCACGGCAATCCGCTGACGTCAGCGCGTGCACAGCGCGCTGACGTCATCTAGTGTTGCCGGGCGCGCTGGAAGCCATTTGCTTCCAGCGCATCTTCGGAGAAGGACGTCTCAGGTGAGTCCTCTCCGTTTTTGGGGGGCGGGGGGTGGTGAAAACAGACACGGGGGGAAAGGAAAGGGTTTTTCCTTTCCCCCTGTGCCTGTTTTCATAAGATTTTCGCAGGGCCCGCGATCGTGGAGCAGGAATCTCCACTAGCCACCAGAGATTTTCTTTTTTGTTTATTTTGGGGGCGACCCCTTGGGCAAGGGTCGCCCCCCCCGGGGAAATTATTTTTAGTATTTCGCCCCCCCGGGGGCAGATCCGCCGATTTTTCAGCGGATCTGCCCCCAGTGGGGGGCGAAAACCACTAGACACCAGGGAATTTATTATTTGTGTGTATTTTGGGGGCGACCCCTTGGGCAAGGGTCGCCCCCCCGGGGGCAATTTTTTTTTGTATTTCGCCCCCCCCCCTGGGGGCAGATCCGCAGATTTTTCGGCGGATCTGCCCCCGGGGGGGGGGGGGGTGAAAACCACTAGACACCAGGGATGTTTATGTTTGATGTGTATTTTGGGGGCGACCCCTTGGGCAAGGGTCGCCCCCCCCCCGGGGTAATTTTTTTTTTGTATTTCACCCCCCCTGGGGGCAGATCTGCCGATTTTTCGGCGGATCTGCCCCCGGGGGGGGGGGCGAAAAGCACTAGACACCAGGGAATTGATTATTTGTGTGTATTTTGGGGGCGACCCCTTGGGCAAGGGTGGCCCACCCCCGGGGTCAATTTTTTTTTGTATTTCACCCCCCCCTGGGGGCAGATCTGCCGATTTTTCGGCGGATCTGCCCCCGGGGGGGGGGGCGAAAAGCACTAGACACCAGGGAAATGATTATTTGTGTGTATTTTGGGGGCGACCCCTTGGGCAAGGGTCGCCCCCCCCCGGGGGCAATTTTTTTTTGTTTTCGCCCCCCCCAGTGGCAGATCCGCCGATTTTTTCAGAGGATCTGCCCCCAGGGGGGGCGAAAACCACTAGACACCAGGGATTTATTTTTATTGTAAAGTTTTTTGGGGGGCCGACCCCTTGGGCAAGGGGCGCCCCACTGGGGGGCTAATTTTTAGCATTTCGCCCTCCCCCCCCGGGGGCAGATTGCCAATTTTTGGGCTGATCTGCCGCCAGGGGGGAGGAGGGGGCGAAATCCACTAGACACCAGGGATTTTGTTTTTATTGTTTATTTTGGGGGCAACCCCTTGGGCAAGGGTCTCTCCCCTGGGGAGCTATTTTTTTTTTCTGTTTCGGCCCCCCCGATGGCAGACCAGCCATTTTTTGGACAATCTGGCCCCGGGGGGGTGGAAGCACACTAGGCGCCAGGGATTGTGTGGTGTGTGTGTGTGTGTGTGTGTGTGTGTGTGTTATGTGTTTGGGGGCACCCCTTGGGCAACGGTCGCCCCCCTAAGGTGGGGAAAAATCGTATTGGCCATCTCTGCCCCTAATTTTGTAGGCCCATCTGCCCCCAAGGAGGGCAGAAACCACCAATACGGCAGGGATTTTTTTGTTTTGTGCTGGGGGTGCCCCCTTTGGGAAGGGTCGCCCCCTAAAAGGGGGCACAGAGGTGTTGTCCATTTCTGCCCCCCTTGGGGGCAGATTGGCCAATTGTTTTACACCCATCTACCCCCGAGAGGGGCAGGATCCACTTAGGTACCAGGGACAACTTCTAAGTTCTTGGTGGTGGGGTGTTTGTCAACTGGCAAAGTATTTGTATTTGTGATTATAACAATTTATTTCTTCTTTTTCTTCTAGTTCAACGCTTTTGCTTCCTTTGCTGTGGATCTTTGCGGTTTTGGCAGTAGTTGTCCTGTGGTTTGCATAGTTACATGTTTTAGGTAAGTGAAAGCAATTTACTCCAAAGGAGTATTGTTGACATGCATGAATGACAAGTTTGTAGGTGGTGTACTAAATGCAGTATTGTGTGTTTGACATTGTCCTTAGATTTGAGCACAGTGATGTTTGTGTTGTCATATGTCTAATTTGCTTTTTTCTTTTTTCTTTTTAGTGGGATATAATTGGTGATTGCTTTGTCAGTGCAGAGTAGTTGCTTGGTGAGTAGCTATTTCAGGCAACTGAGTGGTATAGTTTTTTGTAGTACATAACTCTTTGTGATAAAGCTACACTTTGTTTATTACTTATTTTAGTGCTAGTTGTTGTTGGCAATCCATTTGTTGTTAGGATCATGGCTAGCCACAAAGTGACCGCTCAGCAGGTTGTTCGCATGCTCTTTGAGTCGTCTTCAGACCGTGATTACGACACTGACTCTGCATCTGAGGCAGAGGAGGAAGCAGGAGATTCTGGAAGTGAGTTTTCTGTCCGAAAGTATTCTTCTGATGAGGAAGCTACTCTCAGTGCAGATGAAGGGCCTGTGTTAGAGGAGGACATTGATGTGCCAAGAGTGCAGCAGCCTGGGGCTGAAGGGTTTCCCATTGGAAGACCTGACACCTGGATTGCCCCAAACATGGAGCAGCCACAGCTACCTGCATTTACTGGTCTCCCAGGGTGTAGAGTTAATACGGAAAACTTTCTGCCTGTCCATTTCTTTCACTTGTTTATGGACGATGTATTTTTGGAAGAGATTGTGGAGCAGACAAATGTGTATGCAGAGCAATATTTGCGGGACAACGCTGCCAGACTTAAGCCTCAGCCTAGAGCTACTCATTGGGTTCCCACATATCTGGAAGAGATGAAAAGGTTTTTAGGTTTGTCTTTTTTGATGGGGTTGATCAGGAAGCCGTCACTGGCTTCTTATTGGTCTACTAGTCCCTTGATGGCAACTGCTATATTTCCTGCAACTATGACACGTAATCAGTATTTGCTTCTTCTTCGTATGCTGCATTTTGTAGACAATGCTTTAGCCTTGCCACGAGATCACCCTGATTGTGACCGCCTTTTTAAGATTAGGCCTGTCCTTGATCATTTTGTAGATCGGTTTTCAGAGGTCTATGTTCCAGGCAAAGAGATAAGTGTGGACGAGTCTTTGGTCCTTTTCAAGGGGCGTTTAGTTTTTAAGCAGTACATTCCTAGTAAGAGGGCACAGTATGGGATTAAATTGTATCTGCTGTCAGAAAGCAGTACAGGATATGTGTATAATTTCCGGGTCTGCACTGGTAGGGATTCCAGTATTGACCCTCCTGGTTGTCCGGCCACTTTTGGAGTTAGCGAAAAAATTGTGTGGGAACTTGCTAGATGGCTGTTTAACAAAGGTCACCATTTGTACGTAGATAATTTCTACACTGGAGTGCAGTTGTTCAAGGAGTTGTTTAGGGTGGACACTGTAGCTTGTGGCACAATCCGTTCTAACCGGAAAGGCTATCCAAGGGAGCTTGTCTGTAAAAAACTTGAGAGGGGACAGTGCAGCGCCTTGCGGAATAATGAGCTGCTAGCTCTGACATTTTCAGACAGGAGGGATGTGTACATGCTATCGACCATCCATGATGAGAGTACTTCCCCTGTGGCTGTTTGGGGTCAGGTTGCGGAAGTGCGCAAACCTGCGTGCATTTTGGACTACAATAGGCACATGGGTGGTGTTGATAGAGTAGATCAGAGGTTGGAACCTTACATTGCTCTTCGTAAGTCTTATGTGTGGTATAAAAAGTTGGCCCTACATTTATTTCATTTGGCAACTTTTAATGCCTTTATTGTATACAAGGATTGTTCACCTGAGTCAAGGATGACATTTGTTAAATTTCAGGAGTCGGTGATAGAAAGCCTTATTGTGGTTGAACTGGCAAGAGTTCCTAGAGTAGAAGTGGTGGAGGATGTGGCTAGATTGAAAGATCGGCACTTTCCAGATCACATTCCTCCCACTCCCAAAAAAGACATGCCCACAAAGAAATGTAGAGTATGTGCCCGGAGATTAATCCGGAGAGAGAGCCGGATGTACTGCCCCGAATGCCCTTCAAAGCCTGGGCTGTGTGTTCCCGGCTGTTACAGAAGTTACCATACCCCAAGAAAATTCTGGGAAATACCTTGAGCGTAAGCTGTCTGTTTTATATTTTCATATGTTTCACGGTTGGCATCTCAGTCATGTATTTAGTTAGAGCTTTTGTGCTTGTAGTTTTGTGCTTATTTTATAATTAGTGGTTTCTTTGTTGTTTATAAACAAAAAAAGTGATGGTGGTGTGCTTGGGGTGGCGCTTGGCTGGTGGTGTGCTTGGAGTGGTGCTTGGCTGGCGGTGTGCTTGGGGTGGTGCTTGGCTGGTGGTGTGCTTGGGGTGGCGCTTGGCTGGCGGTGTGCTTGGGGTGGCGCTTGGCTGGCGGTGTGCTTGGGGTGGCGCTTGGCTGGCAGTGTGCTTGGGGTGGCGCTTGGCTGGCGGTGTGCGTGGGGTGGAGCTTGGCTGGCGGTGTGCTTGGGGTGGCGCTTGGCTGGCGGTGTGCTTGGGGTGGCGCTTGGCTGGCGGTGTGCGTGGGGTGGCGCTTGGCTGGCGGTGTGCGTGGGGTGGCGCTTGGCTGGCGGTGTGCGTGGGGTGACGCTTGACTGGCGGTGTGCGTGGGGTGGCGCTTGGCTGTCGGTGTGCGTGGGTGGCGCTTGGCTGGCGGTGTGCGTGGGGTGGTGCTTGGCTGGCGGTGTGCTTGGGGTGGCGCTTGGCTGGCGGTGTGCGTGGGGTGACGCTTGGCTGGCGGTGTGCGTGGGGTGGCGCTTGGCTGGCGGTGTGCTTGGGGTGGCGCTTGGTTGGCGGTGTGCGTGGGGTGGCGCTTGGATGGCGGTGTGCGTGGCGTGGCGCTTGGCTGGCGGTGTGCGTGGGGTGGCGCTTGGCTGGCGGTGCCAGCCAAACGCCAGTCCACACTCCCATCAGCTGGTGTGATTCTTGTATCAGGCATGTGGGCGTATGTAAGTGATGGGCCCTTGAGTGGCGCGGTCTGTCGATGTGAGTGTTGTAATGTGCTGGGCCCGTGGCTGGCGGTGTGAATGGTCTTGTGCGTGTCATGTATGAAAGGTGTGTGAATGGACTGTAAAGCGGTTGGTGCCTTGTCGCGGCTTTACAGCTCACGAGCTGTGAGTCATTGGTTCAGTTTTTTGCCTTTCAGTTATTAGCAGTGCATTTCATTTTTGTGAAATCTCTTGTTAATAAAATTTGATCCACTGAACCATCACTCACCCTCGTGCCAAATCTAACCAGTATGTGTGGTAAAAATGACAAAACCTGCTCCGCTGTAATCAGGCGTCGCAGCACACCTGTGACACGCTAGGTGCCTCGGGTGGGACCCCAATGATGAAGCATGCCACCAACTTGGTTGGTGGGTGAGGGGTCTTCTTCACATAACCTAAGTGTGTTTCTTTTCACAATTTTTGTGTTTGGCACATCACAGACGTATGTGCACACATCAATATGATATATTACAAAAATACCTGTTTTTGGGGGGGGGGGCCACCTATGTTTTTGGTCCTGGGTGCGGCCTTCATCTAGGGAAACCTACAAAACCCAGACATTTTTTAAAACTAGACACCCCAAGGAGTCCAGGGAGGTGTTGCTTGCGTGGCTCCCCCAACATTTTCTTACCCAGACTGCTCTGTAAACCTCAAAATTTGCATAAAAAAGCATATTTTGCTGACTATTCTTAGTAGGATCACCGCTCCAGCAGAAAATTCCTACTCCCCAGTTTTCCCCTCAGTCTCCCAAGTCAAATGACACCTCACTTATGTGGGTCCCCAAAGCAGAGTCCGTCTAAAGATGTATAAAAGAATATGCCCTTATAAACTCGCTGTGCTATCCCTTCTATCTCTTCAAGTTTTGGGCCTTATTCTGTTGCAGGCACCTGGCCCACCCACACAAGTGAGGTATCATTTTTATCGGGAGACTTGGGGGAATGCTGAGTGGAAGGAAATTTGTGGCTCCTCTCAGATTCCAGAACTTTCTGCCACCGAAATGTGAGGAAAATGTGATTTTTTAGCCAAAGTTTGAGGTTTGCAAAGGATTCTGGGTAACAGAACCTGGTCCGAGCCCCACAAGTCACCCCATATTGGATTCCCCAAGGTCTTTAGTTTTAAAAAATGCACAGGTTGGTAGGTTTCCCTAGGTGCCGGCTGAGCTACAGGCCAAAATCCACAGGTAGGCACTGTTTTCTTTAAAAAAATGGGATGTGTCCACGGTGCGTTTTGGGGCATTTCCTGTCGCGGGGGCTAGGCCTACCCACACAAGTGAGGTATCATTTTTATCGGGAGACTTGGGGGGGCGCTGGGTGGAAGGAAATTTGTGGCTCCTCTCAGATTCCAGAACTTTCTGCCACAGAAATGTGACGAACATGTGTTTTTTTAGCCAAATTTTGAGGTTTGCAAAGGATTCTGGGTAACAGAACCTGGTCCGAGCCCTGCAAGTCACCCCTCCTTGGATTCCCCTAGGTCTCTAGTTTTCAGAAATACACAGGTTTGGTACGTTTCCCTAGGTGCCGGCTGAGCTAGAGGCCAACATCTACAGGTAGGCACTTCGCAAAAAACACCTCTGTTTTCTTCCAAAATTTTGGATGTGTCCACGTTGCGCTTTGGGGCGTTTCCTGTCGCGGGCGCTAGGCCTACCCACACAAGTGAGGTATCATTTTTATCGGGAGACTTGGGGGAACGCTGGGTGGAAGGAAATTTGTGGCTCCTCTCAGATTCCAGAACTTTCTGCCACAGAAATGTGAGGAATATGTGTTTTTTTAGCCAAATTTTGAGGTTTGCAAAGGATTCTGGGCAACAGAACCTGGTCCGAGCCCCGCAAGTCACCCCTCCTTGGATTCCCCTAGGTCTCTAGTTTTTAAAAATGCACAGGTTTGGTAGGTTTCCCTAGGTGCCGGCTGAGCTAGAGGCCAAAATCTACAGGTAGGCACTTCGCAAAAAACACCTCTGTTTTCTTCCAAAATTTTGGATGTGTCCACGTTGCGCTTTGGGGCGTTTCCTGTCGCGGGCGCTAGGCCTACCCACACAAGTGAGGTATCATTTTTATCAGGAGACTTGGGGGAACGCTGGGTGGAAGGAAATTTGTGGCTCCTCTCAGATTCCAGAACTTTCTGCCACAGAAATGTGAGGAACATGTGATTTTTTAGCCAAATTTTTAGGTTTGCAAAGGATTCTGGGTAACAGAACCTGGTCCGAGCCCCGCAAGTCACCCCTCCTTGGATTCCCCTAGGTCTCTAGTTTTCAGAAATGCACAGGTTTGGTAGGTTTCCCTAGGTGCCGGCTGAGCTAGAGGCCAAAATCTACAGGTAGGCACTTCGCAAAAAACACCTCTGTTTTCTTCCCAAATTTTGGATGTGTCCACGTTGCGCTTTGGGGCATTTCCTGTCGCGGGCGCTAGGCCTACCCACACAAGTGAGGTATCATTTTTATCGGGAGACTTGGGGGAACGCTGGGTGGAAGGAAATTTGTGGCTCCTCTCAGATTCCAGAACTTTCTGCCACAGAAATGTGACGAAGATGTGTTTTTTTAGCCAAATTTTGAGGTTTGCAAAGGATTCTGGGTAACAGAACCTGGTCCGAGCCCCGCAAGTCACCCCTCCTTGGATTCCCCTAGGTCTCTAGTTTTCAGAAATACACAGGTTTGGTAGGTTTCCCTAGGTGCCGGCTGAGCTAGAGGCCAACATCTACAGGTAGGCACTTCGCAAAAAACACCTCTGTTTTCTTCCAAAATTTTGGATGTGTCCACGTTGCGCTTTGGGGCGTTTCCTGTCGCGGGCGCTAGGCCTACCCACACAAGTGAGGTATCATTTTTATCGGGAGACTTGGGGGAACGCTGATTGGAAGGAAATTTGTGGCTCCTCTCAGATTCCAGAACTTTCTGGCACAGAAATTTGAGGAACATGTGTTTTTTTAGCCAAATTTTGAGGTTTGCAAAGGATTCTGGGTAACAGAACCTGGTCCGAGCCCTGCAAGTCACCCCTCCTTGGATTCCCCTAGGTCTCTAGTTTTCAGAAATTTACAGGTTTGGTAGGTTTCCCTAGGTGCCGGCTGAGCTAGAGGCCAAAATCTACAGGTAGGCACTTCGCAAAAAACACCTCTGTTTTCTTCCAAAATTTTGGATGTGTCCACGTTGCGCTTTGGGGCATTTCCTGTCGCGGGCGCTAGGCCTACCCACACAAGTGAGGTATCATTTTTATCGGGAGACTTGGGGGAACGCTGGGTGGAAGGAAATTTGTGGCTCCTCTCAGATTCCAGAACTTTCTGCCACAGAAATGTGAGGAATATGTGTTTTTTTAGCCAAATTTTGAGGTTTGCAAAGGATTCTGGGTAACAGAACCTGGTCCGAGCCCCGCAAGTCACCCCTCCTTGGATTCCCCTAGGTCTCTAGTTTTCAGAAATGCACAGGTTTGGTAGGTTTCCCTAGGTGCCGGCTGAGCTAGAGGCCAAAATCTACAGGTAGGCACTTCGCAAAAAACACCTCTGTTTTCTTCCAAAATTTTGGATGTGTCCACGTTGCGCTTTGGGGCGTTTCCTGTCACGGGCGCTAGGCCTACCCACACAAGTGAGGTATCATTTTTATCGGGAGACTTGGGGGAACGCTGGGTGGAAGGAAATTTGTGGCTCCTCTCAGATTCCAGAACTTTCTGTCACAGAAATGTGAGGAACATGTGTTTTTTAGCAAAATTTTGAGGTTTGCAAACTAGCCCCGCTAGTCACCCCTCCTTTTATTCCCCTAGGTCTCTAGTTTTCAGAAATGCACAGGTTTGGTATGTTTCCCTAGGTGCCGGCTGAGCTATAGGCCAAAATCTACAGGTAGGCACTTCGCAAAAAACACCTCTGTTTTCTTCCTAAATTTTGGATGTGTCCACGTTGCGCTTTGGGGCGTTTCCTGTCGCGGGCGCTAGGCCTACCCACACAAGTGAGGTATCATTTTTATCGGGAGACTTGGGGGAACGCTGAGTGGAAGGAAATTTGTGGCTCCTCTCAGATTCCAGAACTTTCTGGCACAGAAATTTGAGGAACATGTGTTTTTTTAGCCAAATTTTGAGGTTTGCAAAGGATTCTGGGTAACAGAACCTGGTCCGAGCCCTGCAAGTCACCCCTCCTTGGATTCCCCTAGGTCTCTAGTTTTCAGAAATTTACAGGTTTGGTAGGTTTCCCTAGGTGCCGGCTGAGCTAGAGGCCAAAATCTACAGGTAGGCACTTCGCAAAAAACACCTCTGTTTTCTTCCAAAATTTTGGATGTGTCCACGTTGCGCTTTGGGGCGTTTCCTGTCGCGGGCGCTAGGCCTACCCACACAAGTGAGGTATCATTTTTATCGGGAGACTTGGGGGAACGCTGGGTGGAAGGAAATTTGTGGCTCCTCTCAGATTCCAGAACTTTCTGCCACAGAAATGTGAGGAATATGTGTTTTTTTAGCCAAATTTTGAGGTTTGCAAAGGATTCTGGGTAACAGAACCTGGTCCGAGCCCCGCAAGTCACCCCTCCTTGGATTCCCCTAGGTCTCTAGTTTTCAGAAATGCACAGGTTTGGTAGGTTTCCCTAGGTGCCGGCTGAGCTAGAGGCCAAAATCTACAGGTAGGCACTTCGCAAAAAACACCTCTGTTTTCTTCCAAAATTTTGGATGTGTCCACGTTGCGCTTTGGGGCGTTTCCTGTCGCGGGCGCTAGGCCTACCCACACAAGTGAGGTATCATTTTTATCGGGAGACTTGGGGGAACGCTGGGTGGAAGGAAATTTGTGGCTCCTCTCAGATTCCAGAACTTTCTGTCACAGAAATGTGAGGAACATGTGTTTTTTAGCAATATTTTGAGGTTTGCAAAGGATTCTGGGTAACAGAACCTGGTCCGAGCCCCGCAAGTCACCCCTCCTTGGATTTCCCTAGGTCTCTAGTTTTCAGAAATGTACAGGTTTGGTAGGTTTCCCTAGGTGCCGGCTGAGCTAGAGGCCAAAATCTACAGGTAGGTACTTCACAAAAAACACCTCTGTTTTCTTCCAAAATTTTGGATGTGTCCACGTTGCGCTTTGGGGCGTTTCCTGTCGCGGGCGCTAGGCCTACCCACACAAGTGAGGTATCATTTTTATCGGGAGACTTGGGGGAACGCTGAGTGGAAGGAAATTTGTGGCTCCTCTCAGATTCCAGAACTTTCTGCCACAGAAATGTGAGGAACATGTGTTTTTTTAGCCAAATTGTGAGGTTTGCAAAGGATTCTGGGTAACAGAACCTGGTCCGAGCCCTGCAAGTCACCCCTCCTTGGATTCCCCTAGGTCTCTAGTTTTCAGAAATTCACAGGTTTGGTAGGTTTCCCTAGGTGCCGGCTGATCTAGAGGCCAAAATCTACAGGTAGGCACTTCGCAAAAAACACCTCTGTTTTCTTCCAAAATTTTGGATGTGTCCACGTTGCGCTTTGGGGCGTTTCCTGTCGCGGGCGCTAGGCCTACCCACACAAGTGAGGTATCATTTTTATCGGGAGACTTGGGGGAACGCTGGGTGGAAGGAAATTTGTGGCTCCTCTCAGATTCCAGAACTTTCTGCCACAGAAATATGAGGAACATGTGTTTTTTTAGCCAAATTTTGAGGTTTGCAAAGGATTCTGGGTAACAGAACCTGGTCCGAGCCCCGCAAGTCACCCCTCCTTGGATTCCCCTCGGTCTCTAGTTTTCAGAAATGCACAGGTTTGGTAGGTTTCCCTAGGTGCCGGCTGAGCTAGAGGCCAAAATCTACAGGTAGGCACTTCGCAAAAAACACCTCTGTTTTCTTCAAAAATTTTGGATGTGTCCACGTTGCGCTTTGGGGCGTTTCCTGTCGCGGGCGTTAGGCCTACCCACACAAGTGAGGTATCATTTTTATCAGGAGACTTGGGGGAACGCTGGGTGGAAGGAAATTTGTGGCTCCTCTCAGATTCCAGAACTTTCTGCCACAGAAATGTGAGGAACATGTGTTTTTTTAGCCAAATTTTGAGGTTTGCAAAGGATTCTGGGTAACAGAACCTGGTCCGAGCCCCGCAAGTCACCCCTCCTTGGATTCCCCTAGGTCTCTAGTTTTCAGGAATGCACAGGTTTGGTAGGTTTCCCTAGGTGCCGGCTGAGCTAGAGGCCAAAATCTACAGGTAGGCACTTCGCAAAAAACACCTCTGTTTTCTTCCAAAATTTTGGATGTGTCCACGTTGCGCTTTGGGGCGTTTCCTGTCGCGGGCGCTAGGCCTACCCACACAAGTGAGGTATCATTTTTATCGGGAGACTTGGGGGAACGCTGGGTGGAAGGAAATTTGTGGCTCCTCTCAGATTCCAGAACTTTCTGCCACAGAAATGTGAGGAATATGTGTTTTTTTAGCCAAATTTTGAGGTTTGCAAAGGATTCTGGGTAACAGAACCTGGTCCGAGCCCCGCTAGTCACCCCTCCTTTTATTCCCCTAGGTCTCTAGTTTTCAGAAATGCACAGGTTTGGTATGTTTCCCTAGGTGCCGGCTGAGCTATAGGCCAAAATCTACAGGTAGGCACTTCACAAAAATACATCTGTTTTCTTCCAAAATTTTGGATGTGTCCACGTTGCGCTTTGGGGCGTTTCCTGTTGCGGGCGCTAGGCCTACCCACACAAGTGAGGTATCATTTTTATCGGGAGACTTGGGGGAATGCTAGGTGGAAGGAAATTTGTGGCTCCTCTCAGATTCCAGAACTTTCTGCCACAGAAATGTGAGGAACATGTGTTTTTTTAGCCAAATTTTGAGGTTTGCAAATGATTCTGGGTAACAGAACCTGGATCGAGCCCCGCAAGTCACCCCTCCTTGGATTCCCCTAGGTCTCTAGTTTTCAGAAATGCACAGGTTTGTTAGGTTTCCCTAGGTGCCGGCTGAGCTAGAGGCCAAAATCTACAGGTAGGCACTTTGCAAAAAACACCTCTGTTTTCTTCCAAAATATTTGATGTGTCCATGTTGCGCTTTGGGGCGTTTCCTGTCGCGTGCGCTAGGCCTACCCACACAAGTGAGGTATCATTTTTATCGGGAGACTTGGGGGAACATAGATTAGCAAAACAAGTGGCCCTTGTCTTTCTCTACATTTTTTCCTTCCAAATATAGGAGAGTGTGTAAAAATTCCCTCTAATTCACGTGCTAGTATGGTCACCCCGGAATTCAGAGATGTGCAAATAACCACTGCTCCTCAACACCTTATCTTGTGCCCTTTTTGGAAATGCTAAGGTTTTCTTGATAGCAATTTTTTACTCTTTATATTTCAGCAAATGAATTGCTGTAAACCCGGTATAGAATGAAAACGCACTGCAGGGTGCAGCTCATTTATTGGCTCCGGGTTCCTCGGGTTCTTGATGAACCTACAAACCCTATATATCCCCGCAACCAGAGGAGTGCAGCAGACGTAACGGTATATTGCTTTCGATAATCTGACATTGCAGGGAAAAGTTACAGAGTAAAACGTAGAGAAAAATTTATGTTTTTTTCACCTCAATTTCAATATTTTTCTTTTTCAGCTGTTATTTTCTGTAGGTAACCCTTGTAGGATCTACACAAATGACCCCTTGCTGAATTCAGAATTTTGTCTACTTTTCAGAAATGTTTAGGTTGCTGGGATTCAGCATTGGTTTCATGCCCATTCCTGTCACTGACTGGAAGGAGGCTGAAAGCACAACAAATTGCAAAAATGGGGTATGCCCCAGTAAAATGCCATAATTGTGTTGAGAAATTGGGTTTTCTGATTCAAGTCTGCCTGTTCCTGAAAGCTGGGAAGCTGCTGAGTTTAGCACTGTAAACCCTTTGTTGATGCCATTTTCAGGGGGAAATCCACAAGCCTTCTTCTGCAGCCACTTTTTTGAAAAAAACGAAATTTTCACTGTATTTTGGCCAATTTCTTGGCCTCCTTCAGGGGAACCCACAAAGTCTGGGTACCTCTAGAATCCCTAGGATGTTGGAAAAAAAGGACGCAAACTTGGCTTGGTTATCTTATGTGGACAAAAAGTTATGAGGGCCTAAGCGCGAACTGCCCCAAATAGGCAAAAAAATGCCTGGCACAGGAGGGGGAAAAGGCCTGGCAGCGAAGGGGTTAATAATGCTTGACTTTATTTATGCAGGCAATCAATAAACAATGTTAGATGGGCTGGAAAGGAGGAAAAGCTGGGTGAATGGAGAGCAGTGCCAAAAGAGGGAGAAGATGGAATGTTGATGGGTTTTATTGGCTGAGTGTTCTGTTTAACTTGATTAATCATACAATGTTCTATTTTGGAATTTTGGAGTGTTTGCTGCTTGGGGGCAGTAAACAAAAGAAGTTATATATAATGGTAGTCTCCTTGTCTTTAAGAAAATCACGATTCTCTATACACTACAACTTTGAGAATCATCATTCTCCAAGGCCACATTTTTTGTTTTAAGGTTAAATCGGCACTTACTAATGATGTGTCTCTCCTGTATGGTGTATAGATCAGGAAATGGTCTGTGTTTAGGCTCTCTGTGTTGAGATATACTTCCTTGACTTGGCTGGGGTGGTTGATAAACAGTCTTGCAGAAGAGAAATCAAATGTTTGAGTTACGTTGCTACACAAACGAAGAAGGCACATTGTAAGCAGAATTCATGACTTTCCCAGTGACATATGAACTGCCCGCAAAGTGAATAATGATTTTGATGATGGGTCTGACGGGCACAGCAATTTTCATGACTGCAGTCTGAAAGAATTTTGACTACAGGTTTTCATTTATTGCAATAACCTTTCTTTTTTCAGCATATATATACTTTTAAAGTGCAGAAATGTATGAATTCAGATTTCTAAAAGTCATACATTCCTCACTAAATGTATTTAAATGCATTTGTAAACTTTATTAATAAGCAATGTTCTACTCTTTTACAAATATAAAAATAAAATTCCAGCTTCCATGTAGGGCCTTTTTGATAAAAATGTCAAATTCTGATGAACACAAGATGTCCATTGTTTTTATACAGAAATACCAATGATGGACTTAGGCCATCAAATGAATGGATACCTAGGGTGATATTGTTGTCCACCACCCATAGTTGAGCAGTCTCCTATCCATGATGCAGCCATTCGTTGTCCTCCGTGTTCTGGCTGTCATTGTGAACAGTAATTCCTATTGTGTATTACTATAACCATTAATGGGTGATGGAGCCATTGCCATTGATGGAAGCTACGTCAGAAATTATGGATGTTTCTATTAATGACAGACTTCTTGTCCACCATATTTTCAGAAATTCCTTATGCAGAGAACAACTATTTTGATAGACAGAAAATTATGGAGAATGACTGGTACATCTGTCATGGTAGGCATTCTAGTCTGTCAATGATAAACACACCCTTCAGCAATTTGACAAGTATATGATTGATGTAGGACCATTGCCTGCCAGGTAAGTGTCTGTCAATGATATTTCAGTCCCGTTGATGTACCTGACTTTCCTACCTTTTATGTAATTCGCCTTCCAACCTCCATTAGGACAAGACTTCCTCCATTGTTGCTGCTCCAAAAATTCTGACGGGAACAATCATGGCTGACACAACTGATTGCATGGTCCCCAACTTCATAATAGAGGAGCTAGAAATGTTGGCAGTAGCAACCCATCACAAGTACAACCAGCTCTATGGTCCAAGAGATACTCCAATGGGACAAAAAGTAGAAAATAAAATTTTAAAAAATTGAAAATGTTTAGGCTGAGCATCGTGTGTAACCTATTCGAAACTTAAAGCCACAGATTTCTTGTTAAAACAGTGTGCTACTGCATGAAATTGGAATCTCTGACAGAATAGTGGATCTAAAAATATTGTGTGGACAGAATATTGTGTCAAAAATTTCTAGGACCATAGTGCAAATAGGTAAGTATAGATTTATTATTCTCAACTCTACGTCTACGTACTTTGAAGATACATAGATCATCTACGTACATAAATGGTGAGTTAAATGTAATAAAACCTTACTTACATATAAAAAGTTACCTTCACAATATTTTTGCCCTTGATATTCTTGATGTATATGACTAATATGTGTCTGCTGGTGTTATCTAATTCTCTTGCTGAAATTTTACCTCCTGTGTAATTGTTTGGTTGTTGACCATGTCATTAGCTGGTTTTGGGTTATTTATGTTTTGAGATACAATGTAAAGTAAGTTATGTCATCCAAAGTACATATTGACTTTTATAAAAAGGAAACCCTTCCCAGATCCTGCCACTCTCTAGGCCTCAAAGAAATTTAGTAAGGCACAGATAGGTCCAGGAAAACTTGATGTTAAATCTAGCCTACAGGCTTTTGCACATATACGTTTTGACTCTACAATACCATATTTGGCTTGATATGTTAAGCATTGAACTTGTTCCCATCTCGGGATGTCCTCAGAAGAATCTGAGTTACGTGTTAACCTCTTGATACAGCTTCCTGACCCAAAGGACCTGTGCGTTTATATGTCAGCATTGGAGGCTGGATACATTTATCTCTATATTGAGCCGTGTCCATTTCCCATGGCTTTAGATAAATCTAAAATGCCTACATGTCCGACTACAAGTCCCAATTGTCACATGCCTCTTGTGTTCCTTGGGCATTGTGGTACAGGCAATGCTACCCGTGATTGTCCTGGTAAATGCCCTAACATGCTGCACGTTGACAAATCTCACTATGACAATGTTTCAATTGGCTTTTTGTACAAGTTTGAGCAATGCACCTTTTTCCCAATGACATACTATAAGATATGTGTAGTCCAAGTTCATAATCTGCAAGATGTAAGATGAGACCATTGCCCATGATTCAACAACTACATCCTAGGTTCTTTGTATAGATAACGGCTATGAAACTGCTGACAAGTTAAGTCCAATTTAAATCATATCCTACCTTGTTGATATTTCTGAGGCATTTCATGTGGTGTAAATGCATGAACTGACATGCCATGTAAATTGTGTGTTGCATGAGCATTGCTAATTGTGACATACTTGAGCCCACAGTTTATTCATGTTTGTGAATATATCTGAATATTGCCTTTGATTTTTTTTAAAAAGATATCCTGAGTAACTTGTTCAATCACTCTCTCTGATCTTCCCCAGGTACGTCGTATTTGATAACATTGGAGAGTTTGAGTTAGTGATTTAGTAGTTCTACAATTGTGAGAACGTCGATTTCATGATATCCTTTGCAGTGCACGGGTCAGGTTACATGCTTAATGCGTGCATTTGTTTCTGAGAGCTGCTAGTGTGAATTCTGAGAACTTAGCAATTACTATATAGCTAGCCTTTTTTATGTGACGACATTTATGTAATTAGGTTCTGACAACGTGTTGTCCAAATGTGCACACCTTTGTTTAATTGGTGATAACGGTGCAGTTGACACTGGATGTGCTGTCTTTCATGTGCGCCACATTCAGAAGCATTTTGGACATGCAAGACAAGTGGTGATGCTGAAGCTCAGTACACCCTGTAATTGCTGTGCTATTAAGTGCATCTTGTAGCCCCATTGTAAGAAGGCGCATTTTGTCTGGCAGGCTGAATTCTGCGAATATTCTAATTGGTTGAGTGTCTTGTTAACTTTTAAGTGACATATCTTTTGATGCCCCATTTAGATATTTCTCTCTGTACAATTACAATAATGTTTCAATATGTGTCCATTTAACTACCTCCAGACAAGCAAGGGAGATGCTGTTCATCCTCTGGGGGACCTGCAGGAGGGCCTTAAGGAATCCGAAGGTGCCCACACTGACACTGAGGAACCCAATGGCAGTGAGGGTGAGTGGTCTGGCTTGGACCCTTCCTCCGAGTCCGACTCTGAGGACTCAAACTTTGGGCAGCCACTTTTGGTGGCGACTGAACCCACTGTTATTACATCTGAGGCTGCTATCAATACCACCACCAGCACTCTTTTCTTTAAAACTGATCCCACCCCCTGTCTGAAGAGCTGGGGCTAGGGTCTCCTTTGTTACTGACACTCCCCCCCCCACTCCCATTACACAAGTGCTAGTGTCTGAGGAGGCACTACAGTTGTTATAGGACATCCCTGCGAGCAAACAAAATTTTTCGCTTCCCTCCAGGGTATCAATTATAGCCTGGATCAGGTAATTGATATCCCAGGGATAGCTGTTCTGTGCTATCTGCCCTTATTTCTGAGGAGGGAGTGGATTCACAGACACCAATGCTTCAGGGACATTGGACCACACATCTGGCTCCTCCGACTATCCCTAATGGATGGTCCCGTCCTTCCCACCTACATTTTGCAAACCCCACCACAGCTAAACTACAGGTGACCGGAGTAAGATCTGCTCGCATGCTTTGCCTCCTAAGGAGGAAGACCAATGATGAGTTGGATGGTACCTTCACAAACTATAACCTTGTAAACAAAGGAACTGTGATAGGATACTTCCACTCACCCACACCCCTAATTGATTCTTTTCATTTTGATTTTCCCTCATTTGAGCCTCATGGATTTCTTTGGATTTTATACTCCTGTCTTTAAATACCCAGAGAGAGTATATTTTTATTGGTTTTCTTTATTTTAATCAACGTGTTAAACTTGAACCTATGACTCTTTTATTGATCAGTGATTTAGGTCATTGTATGATGATAATGGTTTCATGTTATGCCATATATGATTTTGGCTTTGCATATGTTGTTGTGTTGACCATTTAATCCAAGTTCCAGACTTTGTCATTTCTTAAGCATTGCAATGTGGGGGATGTAGTTCATTCGCTTTACAATGTATCAGAATGGCATTAGGAGTGATGCTGTGAAGGGATAGTGTGGGTAGGATGCAGCATGAGGGTGTGTATAGCTTTATTGACATCAATACCAATGTCCACTTTTGGACTAGATCTTTAGGTATTGGGTTTCTTGTACTCTTCATGTCATCTATTACAACTCGGTTACCTATATATTTGAAATGCATGCAATGTGGTTTTGTGACCTGCCCATGGGTTTATGTATAATATTCTAAAAGCAGCAGTACTGTTTTGTGCACACGATAAAGAATAATGGGGTACATGGTTGTATTCTATGGTTGGGTAGTGTAGGGTAAGAGCAAGGAAGGGGTATTGGAGAGCCACATACTGTATGTGCTTTGCAGACCATCCACTTATGTTTACAGTCAAGAGTGTGCATACACTTTGGAAAACGTTATTAACATGTCCGTTATAGTAGATTTCCAGTATTTATTTGTCTCTTATACATTTGGAAAATGGGGAGGCTGCTGCTAGGTATGCTTTGGTGTACATAAGTTTAAGTTTAGTATGTACAGCACACACGTACCCAAAAAGGCAGCAGGACACTATACAGTGTTAAATGAAAGCATACAGTCAACAGGTGATAAGAGAGGCAGCTAGTTATTGGTCTCTTACTGCATTATGATATGGTCTTCTTTAATAATGTGTGTGTTCGACACCTTTCTAAATGGCAACAGCGTTGGATCGGTCCTCTTGGATACTGGGATGCACCTGATTCCTGATCCTTGGTGCATAGGTGGAAAAGGTCTGTTGCCTCGTTATTTATTTTTTATGCTTCTTCGTTTACAGACTGAAGGTGGAATAGATGCAGGCATGCTGACAGCCAACTAAGATGGTGAGGTTGTCCGTAAGACAAGAGAAAGTGATGGTGTTGGCTTTTTAAACAATGCAGCTGGTTTTGAAGACAGTATGGGCTGACAGGGGGAGCCATTTGTGTTCCATCAGGATGGGGGTGATGTGGTCATATTTCTTTCAGCTCGGCATGAGTCGTGTTGGCTCATGTAGAATGTCCCTAAGGATTGCCAGTGTAGAGTCAGGGAGGGCATGGAGCAGGATCTTACTATCATCCAGATGGAAGAGGAGGAGGACTTGAACAGCAGTAACATTGATAGTAGGAACATTGGCAGTTTGCATTGGGCTTCTAAATCACTGTGCTTACATTTTATTTTGGACTGAATTACGTAGTTGGTCCAACACCAACGTAGTTGGTCCAACACCAGTGCCAGATGGACTCCCATGGCTTGTAGTACCCGCAACATACTGGCTGAGTGGGTTGTGTGCAGGTTTAAGCTTCTTATACTTTCTTCCTCCAGCACACGTGGGGAAGATTCACTGTCATGTTTCAGGCCCTGCGCTAAACCCACTATGGACGGTCAATTCCCTGTGAGTTGCCAATCCCCCATTACTGGCCAACCCCTACACAGTTATACACTCTACCATGGACACTTACCTTCCTCTTTTTTTTTCTTGGTAATGAAGTACTCCTACGGAACCACACAGGGGGGTCCATGCTGAATTCCATGAGAGTCGCTACACACTGGGGTCCACAAAGACCAGGGAGTCAGGATACCTCTGCGCTGCTTCTTTTACCTTATTTTATTCTCAATTTCAGGACATGGAGACCTAGTTCCTGTATCCTGTAATGGCATCCGCAACATCTTTATGGATGTTGTAGCCAGCCGCTGAGATCACTCTGCCTCATGAAGGCTGATAGTAAAAAAAGCCATCTCGTCCATCACTTTACTTTTTGAATTTGGCGGTACCACAGGTGTCAAGTCCAGCTGTCTAGATATCATTATCTTTTTTTTCAACCAAATAAAAAAAAACATGCTCTCTGAGTAAAGATCTACCTTTCTGCCAAATTTGTTCTAATTGTTTTCTGCTTTCTAAAACATTTCCTAAAATTCTTGGGGGAAATTGCATAGGAAAAAAGTGTTTTTGGAGCCCCCCCTTTTTCTTGTCTCCGCTTGAGAGGCCTCCCCAAAAACTTTCTTCGTCTGGAAACCCTGACCTGTCTATAACTACATATGCTACTAGGTGTATATGTATATATATATATATATATATATATATATATATATATATATGTTTTCACACATATAGATGTATATATGTATATATATATATATATGTTACACGTATTTTCTTCTCCAATAAAAAGAAAAGTCAAGACACCAATGATCAGTTGCAAAATATATTAACAAAAACGGAAAGGGTCTTCCTCCTAACGCGTTTCAGGCGTAGCCTTGTTCACGGATGGGGGAAAGGTTCATTCAGCACAATTAAATACACACATAAACATAAAAAAATGACTCAATATCAACTAATGTATATACCAGTTTAGAAAACAATTGGTGCCATCTTGTAATGGATTGTAACATGGTTTTTATTTAGATCACATACCTGGGTGACATATAATCACCATCAGACTGTAATTAATTACATTTATTCTTTACAATACTAGTTACTATTTTATATTTTTCAAAGAAATGTATTATACTCAAATATATAAACATACATTCTAATAGTCTTAATACTGATTATTACATCCAAATGAATACCTACCCAATATAACCAAAATTACCATTATCTTAATGGTCCACCCAAATGTGTATATAAAACCAACAAAAAAAAAACCAAACAATCAATGTGACATTACTAATAAAATACCAACAACCCTCAGCTCGTATAGTGATGCCTACTCGTGTGGTAAAAGAAACTACCCAAATAGCCCTTTACCTTCCAAGATGTATATTCATTTCTTCACTTAAATTTAAACCATTGGGGGAAAGAGTCATAAACTTGATAATATATTTGGATTCAAGAATCCGTATAATTTTTTGTCTGTCCCCACCTCTCGGATTTAGTTTGATTTGGTCACACACCAGATAGCTTAGTAGTCTTTCATCACCTTGGTGCACCTCATGAAAATGTCGTGCCACAGGATAATTGCGATCAAAATTGCGAATAGCTCTAACATGCTCTAATATACGCTTCTCCGCCTTGAGTATTGTACTGCCCACGTAGATTTTGTTACATGGGCATCTCAAGCAATATACGCAAAATTCTGTGTTACAGGTGAAAAATCCCTTGATCACGTAATCTCTTTGTTCATTACCCACCTGTATACTTTTACAGTCATTACTATATCTGCAAGCTTTACAATGGTTACAGCAGAAAAACCCTGAAACTACAGATTTTCCAATATCTAGTTTATTGTTGCTTGTCGCCATGTTATGACTTATGTTATCCCGTAATGATCTACCCCTGCGTTGGGATAAATATCTATTTCATACTTATTACATACTGAAATGATATGTGATATGATCTGGTACTGCCTTACAAACAATTTTTTTCTGTTTGATGATCAAATATATAAGCAAGTCCAAGGGACTGCTATGGGTACATGTTTTGCTCCCAGTTATGCAAACCTCTTTATGGGTTGGTGGGAGGAACAGATTTCATCTAATATAGCGGAATATGAGGACAGAGTTGTGCTGTGGTGCCGATATATAGACAATATCTTCATTATCTGGAAAGGTGATGTAGTATCGGCATTGAATTTTGTGGCACGCATGAATGACAATGAATACAATCTTAAACTGACAGAGTAGCACAGTAATACGTCCATTCAGTTTTTAGATGTGGAAGTTACTGTAGAGAATGATTTTGTGCACACCAACCTCTATAGGAAGAAAACACCAGGGAATAGTCTGTTGAATGCTAGGAGTGTCCACCCACCCAATTTGATTAAAAGTATTCCATACGGAGAACTTTTGAGAGCAAGGCGTATCTGTAGCACTGAAGAGAAATATCAACAGGAATGTTTGGTTATGTGTTCAAGGTTTCAAGAAAGAGGTTATAGCAGCAGTATTATCAATCAGGCTGTTAAAAAGGTGGAAGGTTGTTTGAGATCTGAAATACTGTACAGAGCACAACCTCACACCACCACTGATGAGAAGATGAGGTTTATCACAACCTATTCTAATCAGAATTACAATCTGAGAAAAGCTCTTATGGGGAGCTGGCACATTCTCCAGACTGACCCAGACTTACAGGAATTTTTAGGCAGCAGCCCTGCGTTAACTTATCGCAGGGGTAGATCATTACGGGATAACATAAGTCATAACATGGTGACAATCAACAATAAACTAGATATTGGAAAATCTGTAGTTTCAGGTTTTTTGCTTGAGATGCCCATGTAACAAAATCTACGTGGTCAGTACAATACACAAGGCAAAGAAGCGTATATTATAACATGTTAGAGCTATTCGCAATTTTGATCACAATTATCCTGTGGCACGACATTTTCATGAGATGCACCAAGGTGATGAAAGACTACTAAGCTAGCTGGTGTGTGACCAAATCTAACTAAATCCGTGGGGACAGACAAAAAATGCTACGGATTCTTGAATCCAAATATATTATCAAGTTTATGACTCTTTCCCCCAATGGTTTACATTTAAGTGAAGAAAAGAATATACACCTTGGAAGGTAAAGGGCTATTTGGGTAGTTTCTTTTACTACACAAGTAGGCATCACTATATGAGCTGAGGGTTGTTGGTATTTTATTAGTAATGTCACATTGATTATTATTATTTTTTTATTGGTTTTATATACACATTTGGGTGGACCATTAAGATAATGGTAATTTTGGTTATATAGGTTAGGTATTCATTTAGATGTAATAATCAGTATTAAGACTATTATAATGTATGTTTATATATTTGAGTATAATATGTTTCTTTAAAAAATATAAAATAGTAACTAGTATTGTACAGAATATATGTAATTAATTACAGTCTGATGGTGATTATATGTCCCTCAGGTATGTGATCTAAATGAAAACCATTTTACAATCCATTACAAGATGGCACCAATTGTTTTCTAAACTGGTATATACATTAGTTGATATTGAGTCCTTTTTTTATGTTTATGTGTGTATTTAATTGTGCTGAATGAAACTTTCCCCCATCCGTGAACAAGGCTACGTCTGAAATGCGTTAGGAGGAAGACCCTTTCCGTTTTTGTTAATATATTTTGCAACTGATCTTTGGTGTCTTGACTTTTCTTTTTAATGGAGAAGAAAATACGTGTAATATATATTTATGGGATTCCCGTTCCCATGTCAAGACCGCTACGTTGGAGCCTCGATATTTCGGGATATTTAGCTGAATGTATATATATATATATGTGTATTTATATATACACACACAAACACACACAATATATATATATATATATATATATATATATATATATATATATGTATATATATATATATTACAAAGTGGTGGTATTCACTGTATAGTTATTGTTCCATTGGAAAGCCAGTTTTTTATTATTTATACAACATTTGACTCAGTGGATGGAAACGGATGAAATTTGGCAATCCTTTGGGGCAGTCAGCTAAGGTCCACCATGCTAATTTCTGTGCAGATCCAGGAAGGAGGAAAAAGTTAAAAGGGGGGGTGAAAAAGTGATGTTTTCCAAATTTAGTTTCAATATGAAACCTTTACTTACACGTACAGACCAACTACTGAATGGATTTTATCCAGACTTGGCATGAATGAAAAATAAACTTTTTGAGTTAGGCTTCTCTGGAATCACGATTTAAAATCACAACTCGTGGTGAAGTCAGATTTTAAATTGCAATTCTGAAAATGCCACATTTAGAGAGTTCGCATTTTCTTACTTTGGCTATTTGGTGCCCACTGCCTGTCTCTGGCCACTTGTCTGAGATAGGTGATGGCTGGGTTTTGTTTGTTCTCCCTAGACAGCCACACATAATAGGAGCTTAAGTGTGACTTGATGGACCATCCTGGGAGTATGGGTGGAAGAGCTGGGCACTGCCTCACTTACACCTGAACAGGCTATGTCCTATCCCCACTCAAAGGGCTGCATACCCGCTGTAGTGAGATCTGGAGCCAGAGCAGGATCTCTGTACACTTCAAAGACCTGCCTAGCTTTAAGTACTGGATCTCTCACACCAGTACTTCAGTACATTTCTGGACCAGTGAGTTCCCTACCAGGGAGAAAGTCTGATGTGTTGCTGAAGGACTGCCACTCTGCTGGAGTGCTGCTTTGGTGGACTCCTTCCTTGCTGTGCTGCCCTGCTGTTCCCCTGCCTGGGTGAGAAGGAATAAACCTGCATCACTTCAACCCAGAGTGACTCCAAGGGCTAGTTAGCTGGCTGCCTGAACAGAAGTCTCAGAGACATAAAAGGCTTCCAACCACCTGCTGCTGCACTGGGACTCTGCCCTCTGTAAGTCTGCCCTGCCAAGTGGTGCCACCTCAGTCCTGGTCCCTTGTAAATGGGCCTAAGGTGTTTGCTCCAGCAGAACCAACGCATCCTCTGCTGAATTGATGCATCGGCTAGGCTGAGTCACACATCTTTGAGCAGAACAGCTGCATTGCTGCTGTGTGGCTCAGACCCAATGCATTGCCTTAGGAACCACCAATGCACTATGCTTTTCCTCTGTACAAGGTCGTTGCATCACTGTTGATTGCAGCCTTGCATCAGCATTGTAGCTCCACTGCTCATTGGAGCCGAAGCATTGCCTAGAATGCGCAATGCATCCTCAACACGGGTCTTCACATCGAAAGCCCCATCAACAGGAGCCTCGATGTCAATACATTAGGATCTCACACGACAGCCTTGCCACACCTCGGAATTGGTCCATCATCTCTACTTTTCGATGCATCTTTGACCTGAATCCACACAACACTCCACAACCTCAGATTAAGGTACTTTTGTACAGAAAGCATAACTGGGTCCCTGTACCCGCCCCGTGTCCCATAGCGGCTGGTCTGATCTTTGAACTTTGTCCTGGTCCAGCACAACCAGATATTACTTTTAGCACTTCTTTCTTCTTAGTGCTACTTTTACCTAAAACCTCTAGAAATCAATATCTCAAGTTCTACTTATGGGATTTTGGTCATTTTTGTCCTGTTTTATTTATTGAAGTCAGAGCTATTGTTCTAACTTGGTGTGATATCATTTTGCGTTTTGTTTGAAGTATTTTACTCTTTGAAGTGTTGCACAAGTACTGAACACACTGTCTCTAAATTAAGCCTGACTGCTCTTTCCAAGCTACCAGAGGGTGAGCAAAGGGTAATTAAGAGTTTTGCCTGATACTTTCCCTGACTAGGATTGTGGTTGCTGTTTGACTAAGGTTTACACCCCAATCAACCAACAACAAAATCAACCCCTGTTTATGCTGCCTGGCCTCATGTCTACTGCTGCTGTTTCTGATATTGTGCCCTGCCGCAGCATCTCTCCTATGTGTTCTCCACGCCACGTGCAGCCCTTCTGCATTTTTCCAGATTTATTGCAGTCCAATTGTGTGCCATCACATCTCCTGCACCTTTTGTGTGCCACCATTCTCTGGATGCTTCTATGTGTGCCCTGACACCGTGCAAGTCTTCTGTGTCACCATAATCTGCCCATGTGTGTCCCTTCACTCCCCTGCAATCCCTGTATGCTGCACTGTCCCATCTCATCAGCCCCACTGTTTGTCCCTCCTCCACCCTGCAACAACTTTGCCTGTCCCACTGCTTCACCTGGGCAGTCATTGTGAGCCATACTGCTCCACTGTGCACTAGGCCTCTCCTCCAAATCCAGATCCTCTGGCACCCTGCAGACCTTGTATGTGCCCTCCCCTGCTCCTGCCCCTGCTGAAGTCCTTGTGTGCACTCTGCCATGCCCATGCTCATATTCCCCTCAGTATGCACCTCAGCATGCAAAATTGGTAAAAATCAGTAGGTCAGACTTGTAACAAAAATGTAAGCTTTGCCATTGGTTTTTCAAAATCTTCCCTGATGAACTTCAGGAAACGTTTAAAACATATTGAGCCATGTAAGCAAAGGGGTGCTTTTTTACACCCACAATACCTTAACTCATGCTTTTAATTTCTATCTCTGAGTTGCTGAACATTGGGAGAAAAGTAGAAAATGTCTGGGGGATGTGTGTGTGGGGGATAATATAAACTCCCCAAAGGTGGTGTGCTGTGGTAGCTTTTTAATTAATACACACACATTACAAGAGGGTGGATGTAGTATGTGCCACTATATCCCTTCAAGTCTTGCCCAGTGGGGATGGGGTGCTTAACAAGAATAAAGCTTACCAAAAAACACCATTGTACAGGTCAAAGGCACTTGCTGGCTTCCACTGTTCCCAATTAGAAACAGGGCTCAGGAGCGGGTCCCAGTGGACTTGATCCTTTGTACCATGGAGAAGCAAGTCACAGGGAACCTACTTGAATGTCTTGTTGGTAATAACAGGGAATAGATGTAGGTGACAGCTGACACAAACCTCCACACCCCACACAGTGTTTGAAGGAATGGTGGATTCACCTGCTTCTCTACATGTGAGCCGGACACTCCATCTCTCCTTCTTGGCACTTGTCATTGGAGAAAATGAAGGTGAAGGGGGCATTTGTCACTTCGCTCTTGGGCAAGACAAGGGGGCTGACTGAAACTCCTGTACGCTAGGGCAATGCAAAGGATCTTGAGTTCCTCCAGTAGTTTGTCAATCAAGGGGGTGGGGCGACAAAGCAGAGTAGGTGTGTGCTCCTGTCCTTTGCAAGGCTGGAAGGTGTTGGTCTTTCTTAACCCACTCCCTGTCCTTATGCAAGGTTGGGCACAAAAGCATTAAAAGCTCCCTGTAAAATTGGTAATACCCGGCATAGGGCAAGGCACATGGTGAAGGCACCAATATGCTCCCCATAGTCTTTACAAATGTGTTTGTATGAAACTGTCCATCCCCTTTTTGATAGGCAGAAATGTTTTGTCTGGATGCCTCCATCTCTGGTCCTTAGAAAGGGGACAAAGGAGTAAATTATCTCCCCTCACCCTTTTGAGATGTATAGCACATCTTTTACTTGTAATTTGATATTACATCCATTGCAGTCCTAGCTGTATGCTAATAAGGTAATTTGTATGCATCACACATAAAGTGTGTGGTTCAACTGCAGGGCCTAGACAGCAGACTGTTTGTGCAGCTAATACAATGTATGCTAAGAAAGTAGGGAACGAAAAAGTCCACTCCTTGGTACACTTACTTTTTATGAATGTGGCAGCTGAGATATGGCTTCAAGAGTAGGTAACCTTGAATGTTCTATCTCCTCTCATAGGAAGAATGAAGAAAGTAAGCAGAGAGCTTCTACAGATATTTTTAACAAGTAGTATTGTTAAAGTACCCTGTGCAAAGATACAGAAGCCGAGCATGTAGACTCTTCTTCACTCCACAAAACACCATGCATTTGAAAGATAAATAAGATGCTGGTTTTAGGGTGGGGTAAGCCAAAGAATGGTTGCTGGACAGAATGCTGAAAAATGGAGATCTGATTTCAGGCCTGATGGTGCAGTATCTTACACGGGGAACCTTCAATTGACTAGGTATAATTTACAATACCTATAAAACTATGCTTTTAGAAAATGTATTACTACCTGTGTAGCTTTGAGACTAATAGGATAGGTATATGTGATGAAATATGATTGGGGCTTATGTAACCTTTGCCCTAATTTATATAATAACTGCTAAATAGTTTATAATTGCTTACATTCTAATGCACATGATTTGCAGAAGAATACCACATTATACAAACTCATTACTCTAAAATACCATTTACTCTATGTGTAATGATTTCGAGGTATGATGGTGGGGCCGTACACATACCACCTGCAGATATTAATTTTTTTGACTGGTTTGTATGACTCCTAACTAGCAGCGGTTTCTCTGTGAGGGCAGTGGAGCATCGCCCCACCACCCACTGCATGCCACAGGTGACAAACATAAAATGGCAATGAAAAGATTTAATTGCCATTTTATATTTTCCCCAGATGTGTGCACTACTGTGCCCCAGGCCTTGAGGCAAAAGACATGGGAGCATGTCCTCTGCTGCTGACTGGCAGCAGAAGACTTGAGTAGTTGCTGGCTGGATGCTCCAAACTCTGGGGCTGCTAGTAACTTTAAAAAGTGGTGGGGCGAGCAAAGTGCCACACCACTTCCCAAAATAGAAAATAAAACACCCGCTTCCTCCAAAAGCCCTTAATAAAACAACCCCTCCCTCAAAAGCCCAAGATAAAATACCCTCTCCATCCAAAAGCCCATAATAAAACAACTCCTCCCTCCAATACCTCATGTTAAATTACATAAAAAGGAACTTACTGACCGCATCACGTCCTCCTCAGTGTTGTGCAAACTGCAGTCTGCTGTGGAACTCCCCTCACCAATCCAGACACTGCTGTCATGCTGTTAACCAGCATGAGAGAAGTGCCTGTATTAGATGGAGCACACTGACTGGATGCTCCTTCAGGCCCTGGAGGCTTGTGCTTGGTTTCCACCCAGCTGATTTAAGACAGCTGAATGAGAGCTTCAAAGTGTGCTGTGTCCAGCGAAAAATAGCAGGCCAAAGTGACATGTGTTGGAGTGTAACCTTTAAAATTAATATTAACATGAAAAGCTTGCAATATAATGTGTAGTGGAGCTGCATAGAAAATGTGTTAGCATAGAAAAATAATGTATGTGGTTGAAATGTGCCCATTGGGAGTGGCCACCAATGTATACGATGATTAATGAAACTGACTAATAATGAATTAACAATGTACTAATGTATGACTTTGTAGTAGTATTAAAGGTTGTATTAGGGGTTATGCTAAGTTAATCACTAGGCCTTAGTTAGCGAGGGTCTGGGCCTAGCTGCCTGGTCTCATATTAACTGTGTTATTCTAACGTGCAATGTGCTGCTTTCCTGAAAGACACGAAGCTGTACTTTTCCATGAGCTAGAGATATGTGTGTAGCTGTAGTAAATTCTTTCTCATGGGACCCGACTTGCTCAAGGAGACATTCTTACCGAATGCAACAGTGTAATTCGCGACAGGTGCAAGGTCGCCTGGACTAGGATAAGACAATGGAACTACGGACTGGAGCGCAAAGTGTAACTTTTCTTACCTGACATTCCACCCGATGAAGACGTCAATCACAGGAGCCAATCGATGGCATGAGAACTGTGTTAAGTGAAAATTCTAGTAAGGTGTGTGGAGAATTATTGGACAGAGATAACAATGCACCAAATATTGCCCAATGGGAAATTAGAGACTTGTTCGACAGTTTTGATATAACGGCGTGATCCGAGGAGAAATCAGCCATTCTTCTTCACCAATCCTAGCCCTTGTGAGCCACTTTTGAAGCCATTCTTCGCCATTCTTCATCACCCCTTACCATTCTGAGAGACTTTGGGGGTCACTCCGACCCCGGCGGGCGGCGGGCGCCGCCCGCCGGGCGGAAACCGCCCAAAGACCGCACCGCGGTCAAATGACCGCGGGGGTCATTCTAATTTTCCCGCTGGGGCGGCGGGCGATCTCCAAAAGATCGCCCGCCGGCCCAGCGGGAAAGCCCCTGCAAAGAGGAAGCCGGCTCTGAATGGAGCCGGCGGATTTGCAGGAGTGCGACGGGTGCAGTGGCACCCGTCACGATTTTCACTGTCTGCTAAGCAAACAGTGAAAATCTTTGTGGGGCCCTGTTAGGGGGCCCCTGCACTGCCCATGCCAGTGGCATGGGCAGTGCAGGGGCCCCCAGGGGCCCCACGACACCCGTTCCCGCCAGCCTCTTCCTGGCGGTTTAGGCTGGCGGGAAGGGGGTCGGAATCCCCATGGCGGCGCTGGAGGATTCCCTGGGCCAGGGGAAAACCGGCGGGAAACCGCCGGTTCCCCTTTTCTGCCGCGGTCAGAATAGCCCAGGAAGCACCGCCAGCCTGTTGGCGGTGCTTCCGTGTAACCCGGCCCTGGCGGTTTGAAACCGCCAGGGTCGGAATGAGGGCCTTTGTCTTTAGCTGTCTGATACTTTAAACCATCCTCATCTGTACCCCTTGTCCGATATGCACTTCTCCTCCTTATGAGAGAAGAGCCTTATTCTTAGCTATGTCTTACTGAAACTTACCCTGTTCTATCTTTGCTGATGGCGAATCGACTGATATCCTGAGGACGAAGACTGACGCTGTTTGCTGGCTCATTCGGATGGGTAACTATCTGATGAAATTGTAATTGTCTGCTGCCTTTTCTTTCTAGGTACCAACTGCTCTTTTGATAGAGGCCATAGTTAGATGTTTTTCCAAATTTGTGTTGCCAAATTGTTTTGCATGAAGCCCAACATGCTGATGCTAATTCGAGGTTAGTTAAGGAGTTCACTAATATTGAATGCAATTAGACAAATTACTGAATTCTTGCTTTGTTGAATGATGTATTAATGATGCTCTGCTAAAGTTGACTCATGCTAAGGTTGTGCTTTGTTCTAATGTTAATGATCGATGCTTTGATAAAGTTTTGCTTGGGTTGCCAAGTTATAGTGGTTTTGATGTGCTTGGTATTGTTGAAACTAATAAACATGATACTAGATTGTAACTAATAGGGAATAAACATCCTAACACTTACAAGATTTGTTTGTGGTTATTCATGATTGAAAGGTCATGGAGCGGTCATTATATTGATCTATATTAAATGTTATTGATTAGCTTGATTGATTAGTTATTGTACCTATTGAAAGAGTTATTGGCCTATTGATTGTGATGCAAAAAAATATATCTCGTTCTGGGAAGTCTCCAAACGTGGTCAAAAGGTTCATCGGCCTAGACGTGTCTCCTTGTAAGTTTACTTATCAAGGTTCTGACGCGTTATCACATGCAACCCTTTGGACCGCAGCGTTTTTTTCCGTGAGGGGAGGGGAGCGTCGCCCACTGCGTGCCACTGGTGACAAAGTGGCTATGAAATCATTTCATTGCCATTTTATCTTTCCCCCGATCTGAGCGCTGCAGTGATCTGGGCCCCAAGGCAAAAGCGATGGGGGCGTGTCCTGTGCTGCCGATTGGCAGCAGTGGACTGGTGCAGTGGCTACCTGGTTGCTCCAAAGTGCACATATCACTTTGGCTGGCTTTTTTTTGCAGACCAAAGTGACATGCGCACTCTTAAGACAGCTGGGTGGAGAGTAAAGCACAGGCCTCCAGGGCCTCCAGGAGCATCCGACCAGCCTGTTCCATCAAATCCAGTTGCTTATCTCATAGTGGTTAACAGCAGGAGAGCAGTGTCTGGATTACTCAGGGAAGTTTCACAGTAGACTGCAGTTTGCAGAACAATGAGGAAAACGTGCTGCGGTTGGTAAGTGCCTTTTATTTTAATTTAACATGGGGTTTTGGAGGGAGGGGTTGTTTTATGATGGACTTTTGGAGGGAGGAGGTATTTTATCTTGTGCTTTTTAGGGGAATGGTTGTTTTATTAAGGCTTTTGGAGGGAGGTTTTTTTTTGTTTTTTTGGGGGGGAAGTGGTGTGGCACTTCACTCGCCCCACCACTTAATAAGGCTACAAGTCGCCCCTGCTTCTAACACTCCTATCTAACAGAGCATAACTTATGACTGGAGGAATGAGAGGCACTGATCAGTTCTCCTTTTCACTGGAAAGGGGATCATGGGATCTGTTGGATCTGACCACAGTAATTATTGTCATAGTTCTATATGATGCTCAACATGGGCCGCCTGGCCCCTGATGGCCATTTTAAGTCCCAATCCCCAAAAATGAAGTTGCACACACACTAAACAAAGACATTTGGAAGTATTTTATGATCCTCCCCGTACTAGGAGTGATATTCTCTTATTCAATAGAGGTTTGCATGATGCTCAACAGTTTTTGAATTTGGCTGGTTTTCCAGTACCACCACTGAGCGTTTATGAACAATGGAGGGAGGAGCTGAAGGAGGCGGAAGTAGAAACAATTGATATACTAGGGATATACTAGGGAACATGCCCTTACTGTCCATCTGGTAGCAGGAGGGTTCCCATTAACTGGGGACAAATTCAAATTAGTGGCTGGAGGTGACCCATTGTATACCACTGAGGTATTCTATTCATGGACTGAAGTAGAAGTGCTGATGTAGTAGGCTTACTCACAAGCTAACTTAGCGGCTAAAGCTATTATGTTTAACCTCCAAAGTAAACACTGTGCTCTGATTACCAGATGGGGGTATTAACCAGTGTAGGTCAGGCACAATTTTGCCCATGCCTCCATAAAGCTTCTGACAATAGGAACAACAGGTGTTAATGTCTGTCCTATTATTTATGGAGCTACGCATGGTTGCGCAGGGAGATAGTGGCATTTACAGAGCAATAAAACTGCAAGGGCTAAATGTAAATTGATTATTATAGCAAATAATTTAGTATTACTGTTCTTAAGAATGTACCTGCTTGGGCCCCCCTTTCATGGCCTGTTGTTGGTAGTCTGGCAGTTGCAATCTTCCTGGGTTTGAAGAATTTGGATAGTGAGGTTTGATCCTGAATTCTCCATGTTCATAGATTGTGTTTGGAATTATAGTTCTGTTTCAGTGTTCTTTGTTTGGTTTCCAGGCAATGCTTGATACTATATACGATAATATACATTAAAAGAGAAGACATACAGGGCCCCATTATCAGTTGGACTGTAAGATGGGGTGGTAATACCAGGCCTTGTATTACTGTTACTGGCTCATATTCCCACCCTAGTTAAAGGACATTACAGTACTGAGGGCTAGTATGGGGAACAATGTTAGCGCATCTGACCTTAATAAGTAAACTTACAAGGGGACACGAATAGGTCGATGAACCTTTTGACTTGCAATTAAGATGTCCAATACATAATAATCAATACACATTAATCAATAATCATTAGTAATCAATTAACCAATGATCAGTGGATTCAGTAATTATCACGCACCATGACCTTCCAGTCATGAATAACCACACCTTTAGTAAAAGTTTAGAATGTGTATTTCCCTATATTAACAATGCTAAGGTCATGTAGATTAATCTCAAAATCAAATGAAACACATACAGAAACAACACTGGTTGTCTAAAGCAGCGGAAGAAACGTAATCTAATCAAAGTTTGAGCTACAACACATTTTAAAGTTATAGTGCAAATCAATAACAAAGTCAACTGCGTCAATGAAATGGAGTACATGAAGTTTAGCAGAGAAATTCACCAAGCATTAGTCCCTTTTATCATAATTCATTAGTGAGGAATCCTTAACTTACGTCAGATTAGCATCAGCATGCTGGGCTTCATGCAAAACAATTTAGTAAAACCAATTTGGAAAAAAAACATCTAACTATGGTTCTATCAAAACAGCGCAGTTGGTGCCTTGAAAAAACAAATATGCATAATAATCACAGTCTGGATATACCTATCCTCAGGGTGGAACAGCAAAGCAGAATCAGTCTTCGTCCTCAGGATATCAGTCGATCAGCAAGGCATCAGGCTTCAGCATCAGAATTAAAAGGGTAAAGCCTTTAAGCATTAAAGCTAAGCACGTCTCTAATCAAGACGCATAAGAAAGTAGTAACCTCTCGGTCAGCAAAAATATGGGCAAAATGACTGCATGAAGGCAAGAGCAGAATGTCTCAGAATGAGCAAATGAATAATGACCTCTTCCTTCCGTGTACTCTTGTTAAGTAAAAACTGTTAAAAGTATCCCCTAAATCCCTATTGGTCAGTTACTCATATGTTCACACTCTGTCCAATAAAACTGATACCCAAATCTATGAATTCTAATATTTCTCTGTTCTCATATTGTTGATTGGTTTGTCTTGCGATATCCTCATCATCTGGCTTGTCAGGTAACAATATTGTTGCAACTTCTACTCTAGTCAGTAACTTCATTGTTCTTGTCCCGGGAAAGTCAGTCTCACAAATATTACACATAAAATGTTGAATTAGCAAGAACATCATCTCCTACCAGTCTTTCTCACAAAAAGCTTCCCTTATGAGCACATTTGAACAATACAATAGACATTCACAGTTTAATTCACTGGGTCAGCTATTTCATTAAACGCTAAGAAATACAACTTTTACATGAGGCCTGGCAACTAGGCCAAGACACTCGCTAAGTTAAGGCCTACAATTAATACAGCTAAAGCTTGTTGCATAACCCTCAATATGACATATTACTGCTTTAGTCTAAAATATATTCAACATTTCATAATATTTAATCATTGATTAGTCCACTTTGTTAAAATGGTGGCCATTCTTCGCAATCACATTTTCAAATGCGTACATTATTTTTCGATGTTATTTTATTTTATACATAAACCTATTCAAAATGCATAAACACTCATTAATAATTTTTATTTAAACACCTGCGCTAGCAATAACACGCACCTCCTAGAATTACTGGGCTCTTTAAGACCTACTTCCAGAATACTGAGCCATCTTCCATTCTGGTGGAAACTGAGAGCTGGTTCTCAGGTACCATTACTGAGGGCTATAACTCGCCCTGTGAAACTTGTGAAGGCGTGGCTTGGTATTTCAACAGAAAATCTTCACACAACTCAATATGAAAGCCACGGTGTTTTTTTCTATCTCTCAAGATCTTTCTCCGCCACTGCACCTTAACCTTTCCTGTTTTTGTCTGAATACTATTACCCAAGCCACATGTACGCAACCGGAGGTTTTGCCGCAGAGCCCCTGGGGTGGCATCACGTCCTCTTCGCTTCTGTGCTAATGGCGGGGTAGGAATGTAGCGATTGCCACACCGCATATATCGTAATGGATGCTGAGAGGCAGAGGTGTGAAGTCGCAAATGGGGAAGTGTAATTAAAGTGTAAATGCCGAGGTTAAAGTGTTAAAACCGAAAACGCCTAATTCATAACTTGGGAGAGCAGCACAGAACAGAGCATGTTAACTTTGTAAGAGCATGTTCACGCCGTGGGGCATCTTGGGAGTGAATGATAGCTGCTAACTAATATCCCACTGAATGGTACACGTTATCGGACTTGAAACGCTGAAAGGCTCAATAAAGCAGCAGAATTTGAACCACTGAACATAAGGTGACACACGGATTTTTTCAGTGGACGTATTAGTTTATTGGGTCATCCAGTGCTTAATTAGCAAAAGAATACGTGCTAGGGCCCAAAGTTTTGCTCAGATGTCGACAGCCAGCTGTGAAATGTCTGTGTGCCAAAAACTAAAGCTGCCTAGAATTGATTCCACCTCATGCCGCTTTCATCCCTCACCACCCACTCGCTGCCCGCTAACTGACTCTTGTGTTTTTTTTTGTATCCCTGTCTTCTCCCCCTGTCACAACCCTTCTTCCGCTTTTCTCTTCCTCATTTTTTCGCTTGTGTGTTTTTCTCTCAATTGTACTGGGCCAAAGTCTGAGGATTTAAAATAATTGCTGGTACCCAGAAAATAGTGTCAGTATGTATCACCTGCAACCACTGGCTCAAATAAAGCACTGGAGTCACCAATACATGCACCCAGGTGTAGGACCATTTCCATATGATGGGGCCCTTCTGTAGAGTCTGTAGGTAGCACCCATTACCTATGAATTTCGTCAGAAAATCAATGCACGTTTAGTGCCTGTCCTAATTTGTTTTATATACTTGCTCTAGTAAAGGCTGTCGATCTGCCTCTAGGAGTTTCTTCTAGTCTCAAGAGTGAGTGTTGCAAACAATCAACATAGGATATAGGGACATATTTATAGGTGGGGCTTTGTTGCTCTTACACCAGGCAGCATGGTGCTTGCGTGAAGCAAGCGCAAGTGTGATTTATGAAGCCACGCAAGGCCACCTTGCGTGGCCTTGTGTGGCTTCATAAATCTGGAGTAAAGCAACACAGTGCAAATCGCTTCATTGTGTTACTCTGCCCCAGTGAGGTGATCCATGGGTGTTCCATGCAACATCTATAGATTTTGATGCATTCCAAGATTTACCAGAAGTGGTGGACCAGGAAATGATTGAAAATGCTACGCTTCCCAGATGAGGCATAACAAGGAGAAATATCTTTATTTCTCCTCATTTTATATTCTTTTCAAGTGTGCAGCGTGCTGCAGCACACAAAGAAAGAGAAAAATGCATCAGAGAACTGTTTTTTGCAGGAAGGTGCTCCTTCATAAACAAAAACAATCATCCTTAAAATGCAGGTACCCTTGCACTATTGTGCAAGGGTACCTGCGTTGGTGCTAGGAAGCAAAAACGGCACCAGCCTGGGAACAAATGTAGGAATCCATCATATTCTTTTAAAAACAGCACATTCCTGCCCTTTTCCTGTTACACAGCACTGTGCTGCGTGACTTGCTCATAAATGTGGCCCATATTATCTGCCAACAGTATCAGCATCAATAGTATTAAATAAAAAAATGAAATTGCACTTCAGGCACGTTGGAGTTCTTTCTCAAGAAATTAAATACAAGTTGCATTACAATTGCATCGACTACACTACATCAGTTTACCTCTACTTAGATACCATTGCATCACCGGTTCACTACATTGACATGCCTCAACATTGACACCACTACTTTGACTCAGGTGTAGGGTTAGGATTAGGGTCATGGCAAGTTTAAGTTTATTCTCAAGGTAATGTTAATGTTGGAATGTGGGGCAGTGTTGGGTTTATGGCAAATGTATGATATGGGACAGTGTTTACTTTGTGAATGCAATGAGAGGCCTAAAGTTTTCCTTAGTAACCAGAAACCGTTACTGCCAAATGCTGCAGTTGCCGAACACCAAAGGTGCCTAATATTCATTCCACATTATGTATATTTCTTCCACCCTACACTTCCTGCCTCTTTATCTCAGTGCAGATTCCTTAATGTAACTGCTTTCTCACTTTGTCACAGTTTTGCTATTCTTCTCTGACTCTTTCTTTCTTCATCTTTGGCCTTTCATTTTCTTCCTGTGTGTCAAAGTCTATCGATGAAAAATGAGTTCTGTACTCAGAAAATGCCTACCACCTGCAACCACCAGCACAAATTAAGCACCTTGTAAGGTGTAGAGTTAGTTCTAGAACTAGGGTTAGGGTATATGTGGCAGTTAAGATATTTTGGTGCTGTATTTGAATATTGGTGCTGGTGCAAGCTCTTTTCATACATTTCCACACAATAATAAAAGGTCCATATGACTAGTGCCATAACGTGTTTGATGATTACATGGGAGCCTACAGGTATGTAAAGGCATCCTAAGGCCCAATAAATGGGTTCTTCCTGTTGGGAGCACCAGTTCACTTCTGATTTCCATTCCAACAATGTGGGCAGAGTAATGGCTTTCCATCTGCATGCAATGCCCCTCTTAGCTAGCATAGTTGCTAACCCCACAAATGTATGTTCCCTTCTCTGACCCCCCTCAGGTCACCCATCAGCCGCAGGTAAGCCTCCCTTTGGGTAGGTCGATAAGTCTTCCCAGCACCCGAGTGAGGGTCTTGGCTATTAGGCTCCAGTGTTGGCAATTTCTAGGCATTGCCATTTTATATGAAAGAAATTGACATATGGGCAGGTGCACAGAAAACACTTAGCCCAGGGACCCTACTCGCTTGATATAGGAGTGTGGTTATAGATACGTGATGTGGAAGTAGCGCAGCAGTATCAACAGGAGACTGGAGGCTATTGCAGTTTCTCCTGGGGGAGAGGGGGCATTTGCGCTTCCCTCCAATTTACATCATGTTGGGGTCCAACCCAGCCCCCCCACCCATGCTTAAGGGGTACACACCTGTCTGGTGCATTGTTTATGAGTGAGCAATAAATCTTAGATACTCAGCCAAGTCCATCCACCAACACTTGGGCCTCCAGCAAGTAGTACTCCGTTAGGTCAGAAAGCACTAATCTATGACAAGCCAATGAGTGCAGAATCTGTAGGTATTTGTGGAATTAGGTGTGCATGAGTGCAAATTGTTTCTGCAATTTAGCAAAGGTTTTCACATGAGATCCCACCAGCACATCCCCAAAGGTCGCAATCCCAATTGTGTCCCACTGGCTGCATTGCTGTAGCTGTGACGTGTAGTTCAGAAAGTGACTGCTCCTTAGCGGAGTTTGTTGTTTCAGCTTCTTATCCCATCACATAAATCAGGCTACTGCCTCCCAGCTGAAGAGCACAACCCTTGTACAGTCCAGAAGACGTGCCATGAGAGGGGTACCATAAAGGCAAAGCATCACTTTTTCAAGGCCCAGTAGGGCTAGCTATGCTTGGGATGCTGGGTCTCTCAACCCACCAGTCAGCTATTCACTTATGAACAGGATTTGTGAAGCCCAATAGTAGAGTTGCACATCTGCCATCCCCAAGCCCCCTTTGTATGTTGACTGCTGGCATTTGTCCCAGGAGATGCGCTGGCTTCGGCTCTCCCATTGAAAGAAACAGATAAGTACATTGAGACTGATAAACCAACCATTGGGGACTGGGAACACAAAAATTTACAGCAACTATAGGAATCACGGAAGGACCATCATCTTAAAAAGTGTAACTCTACCAAGAATATTTAGCACAAGTCCGGTGCACCTCTGCAGATCCATCTTTGTCCTATTGAGGAGGGATGTAAGGCCCTACATGAGTCCCAGAGCCATTGATATGTAGACTCCCAGGTAATTAAAAGTCAGCCATTTTATTAGAATATGCACATTCCAGTTCACCGAGGCCTCGTAGCCTCTCAGTCGCACCAGGAGTGAATTGTGCCAATTTGCATGTACACCAGAGGATTCCTCAACGAGCTCCATGATACACAGGACCTGAGGGCCTAACTCCTGGGGGTTGGCAAGATAGAGAAGAACTAGGCCTGGAAAGAACTCGCTGAGTTCTGCTACGTGGAATTCCACAGAGTGGCTAAAACACTCCACAAGAACTCCACCTCAGTCTGTGAATGAGTAGAGTTATGCTCGACCGCCCGTTCACACTGATTGGGGTGAGTAGTCCATTCCATGCTGCAAAGCGAGCACGAATGGCACTAAGTTGTCACATGCAGCCATTTTTTTTTACCTGTTCTGTGCATGGTGCTGGGTCTATATTTTAATCAATGCTTAATTTCTGCTATCCTTCCTCTATCCCACTTATCCTCCCCATTCTCCCTTTATTATATTAGTGTATGTATTTGCATTTGTGTATTTTACATTTTTGTACTTTCCCTACCCAGGGCCATGACCGAGCATGGGCGATGCTGTATCAGCGCACATGCTAACTGCACACCTTCCAGTCACCAATGCCACCAATGGGTGCAGCCCCGTGCAATTTTCTCAGAGGCGGAGGTGGCCGCACTTTTTTATTTTGTGCAGCGCCATCTCCCCTCAATACTGACAGCAGGCAGCAGGTCCGGGAGTGGGTATGGACTGCAGGACCGTCAGCTGCTGTGACAGTGTGTGTGGAGGTGAACTGGAGTTCGGCACACCCAGCAGCAGTTAATGCACTGCTGGGCCAGCATCCTCGACCGGGAGCAGGACATGCTGGACATTCAGGTTGCAGAGCTTGGTGAATAATTATGTATTTATTGTGTCCTACAATGCTATTTATTTTTTAAAATAGCATGCTGCTCACACTTGGAGGTAAATTAAGTTCATGTAAGATTACAAATATTATGTGATCCAATTTGAGCGAGCCAGGAGCTCGGTGCTTTCTAGTTGTAAATGTCTCCGTAGCTGCTCAGTTAGACTGATTATTCAAGAAGTCATGCAGGCTCCTCTGCCCCGTCACTAAGATAGTGGTAGTACTAATACTACTGAGTTAGGGTTCTCTGTGCCTTTCTTTTTATGTAGCTCGTACAGTCCCAAGCAACCGCTCAGTGATGTGTAGTATGCATCTATGCATTGAAAATTTAAACTGACTGAGTTGGCCCATCAAAGGGGGTTGTGAAGCAAAGATCATTTGTTGCAATGCATTAGTAGTTCACACTGTTAGGAAATTTAGAATAGACTTTAAATAAGGTTTAGGAAATTAGAAATAGGTCAGCTCATTACTAGTAATATAGGTGAACTGATTTAGAAAAGCACAATGTCAATATGTTACTGCGTTTGGCTTTGCCTGTCCGAATATTTTCTAGGAGATTAACAGTACCATTAATTTAATTTTGTTATTTTCTTTATTTCTTACATCAGCACCAAAAGGCAAGAAGAAGAGGGAATCGGAGGGTAAGGTCAAGGCTACCACCACCAGTGCTGCGGTGGGTGGAAGTACCACCGCCACCACCAGCCACGCGGCCGTATCTGACTACTCTGCTGGCCCCAATAAGCTCTTGTTAATATTATTTATTTCCCTAACTTTTAGCTCTCCCCAATTACAATAATATTTCCTTTTTTCTCTTATACTGTGACCTTTTTTCCTCTTCATTCCATTTAATGTTTGTTAGTTCTTGTTATCCCTCCCTGCATTATTCATTTTTTATATATTTCTTGTTTCTGTAGCTGACTTCCTCCTGTCTGTAGTAAAATATAGCCTTCTTCTTCTTGGTTATTAAGCTTTCCCTCTCCCCTATCTTACATATCTGGTGGACTGGTATTATAAGACTAAGATAATAGATTAGGTACTCTAAATGTGAAGATTGTGTAGTTAGCAGACCCAAGCAAGTTATTCTACGCCTTTTTCTCGAGAAGATTTTATTTTTCTTGCTCATGCTCAAACAGTAAAATGATGAGAGAGTAGCCATGGTTTTGGTTACAGTCATCATCACATCTCAGTCCTTCAATTATGAAATGTTTTTCATTGGCTTCACTACCTGGCTTTTCTAATATTGTCAACCAACAAGATGCCCAAAATTTTCGATAGAAGAGAAGATTCTGAAAACCAAACTGTAGTGGTGTATTGCAGTTGTATTTTGCTAAAAAAATTAAAAGTGAAGGTGTATCTGGCATCTAAAATGTGCAATGTTTTTTCAAGACCCACAGATCACCAGTTCCCTGGGCCAGCACTAGTGTGCCAGACAACGCAGCTGCTTCAGTTAATGTGGCATTTACAAAGTTTTCAATACATTGCAAACCAAAACAAAAAGAAGGTGACTTTCTCTTCTCTCCAAGTGCCCGCTAAGTCACCTCCTAGTACTTCACTCCTTTATTAGTTCCTAAGTTCTGACCCAGCCTATCAAAAAAATTCAAAAAAACATTCTTGTCATGTGTCACATTTTACGGGCCAAGTGGTTCATATATGCATTTAATGGTTCCCTTTTGACATTTGTCAACTTTCAACTACAGTGACTGACTAAGCAAAAACTTAGGCACATGAAGAACACTGACACCCCACTGTTCTATAGCAAAAGCTTTACCTACCCTGCCTTTTCCCTCTAACTTATCCTGCAGTAGAGTAAGCTAAGTTTCCTTTCCGTACTACCAAGCAAATCAGTTTGTTTGAAAACAATTGTGTTTAAGAGCCAGGCCAGGAAGTAAAGTGGAATTAAGTGCCTATGAGTTCTTGTTTTGTGAATGGGAAACTCTGTGACAAACTTGTCCAATAAAATCTATATATCCCATTCCTTTCCCTGTATTGCAGTGCATTGTTTTTACCACCATCTGCTTACAGCAGACAGGATATCTATTATCTTCATGTTATGCGTGACTTCTTCAACATATATTATTAATTCTTTGGAGTCAGGGTAGAATTAAAAGGAATTTGGAGAAGACCAAGGCCATTGGAATCAAAGTAAGATAATTGTCCATTGCAGCTGCCCCGGCTGCAGACTGCAGAAAGTAGCAAATTAGTACCTGATTCGCTGGCTAGCATGCCTTCATTAATTTAGCACAACAAGAATACTCGTCTTCAATAGTGGATGATGCCTTACTCATTAATGAGAGTTATTTTTCTTTTTCCACATAAAGTGTCTGTGTAGTTGTTTTAGGAACTCCTTTACAAGAAAATAAATCACCCTGTTTTTTTTAATCTGGAGTTATGATGCCTTAATTTCTTTCAGCCAGTCAATGCTTTTATGTGAGGCATGTGTTGCTAAAATCATGTCCTTGTAACTCGCCTAATCAAATAAAAAATTCCAATCGCCCTAGGGGACCAGCAATGTACTGCTACTGTGCCAATATATCATTTTAAACAAGTGTTTGCACAGAACATTTTTTGTAATTAGGTTTTTTATTTTTTTTTATTTCTTGCTATAGCTACCACCATCAACCTGGCAGGAAATAACAGCCTGACTCCAGCGGCAGAGGGTGGCGGCCACCCGCAAGGAGTATGAACAGCTAGTAGAGGAGGAGCGTAAGTCACATGCCCCTGCCAAGGACCCAGTTTCTCCAACCAGCCACCTGTGCCTCCAGCCTTGAGGCTACATCAATACCAGTGCTGCCCACAGCTGGCAGCCGCCTGCTCCAGTACCACAATTGCTGCCCCCACTTTCGCACTACCTGTTGCATCACCATGTACTACGTGAGCTGGCACACAAGGGCAGTTGGATGGCATGCCTCAAGGCCAGGTGTTAAGATCTGTGGACCCTCCTTGAGAATGCCCTTTTCTGAGCCCTTTTTAATTGTCTATCATGGTGAGAGGGAGTTTTTTTGTGGGAGGAGAGGGTGGGAATTGGGCAGGGCAATTTCCTTTGGAGTTTGTTTTGGACTTTTATGGATATTTAGATTTTGGACATTGGTTGGGAGACATTGTCTTGAGAGAGGCATGGGCCTGTTGTGGGTAGAGAGGGTGGGTTTACTTTTGAATGTTTTTCCGTAAAGGGAAAAAATTATATTACACTTTGGGCCTCATTCTGAGGCTGGCGGTCGAAAGACCGCGGAGGCCATTCTGGTTTTCCCGCTGGGCTGGCGGGCGACCGCCAGAAGGCCGCCCGCCAGCCCAGCGGGAAACCCCTTCCCACGAGGAAGCCGGCTCCGAATGGAGCCGGCGGAGTGGGAAGGTGCGACGGGTGCAGTTGCACCCGTCGCGGATTTCAGTGTCTGCACAGCAGACACTAAAATCCTTTGTGGGGCCCTCTTATGGGGGCCCCACGACACCCCATACCGCCATCCTGTTCCTGGCGGGCGAACCGCCAGGAACAGGATGGCGGTATGGGGTGTCGGAATCCCCATGGCGGCGCAGCAAGCTGCGCCGCCATGGAGGATTCCGTCGGGCAGCGGAAAAAAAAACGGCGGGAGACCGCCGGTTTTCCTCTTCTGACCGCGGCCAAACCGCTGCGGTCAGAATGCCCTGCGGGGCACCGCCAGCCTGTTGGCGGTGCTCCCGCCGACCCCGGCCGCCGGGGTCGGAATGACCCCCTTTATGTCTGAAGAAGTTTTTTGTGTTTCACTTTGCACTAATGCCTTTCTGCACACCCTGTTTTTCAATCTGCTTCTCAAAGTGCATGCCGATTAGTTATAGTTAGTTTTACCCTTGTCCTTCTACCCTCTATAACGATATCGACCACTAGGGAGTATGCTGCCATTCCCTATATTGCTTACAGAAACCTAGATAAACAATTATTTATCTACAGTAGAAGTTAGTTACGTACTAACTAAACCAATTCCCTTCACTCCATAGCTCTCTTACCTGAATAAGTGAAGCGATCTCTGCCACCTCTCACAATCTTCCAAAACCTTACTGGAGGGTTTATCAAGGTGCCTTCTTAATGGTAGTAGTAGTGTTGTAATTTAATAGTGATTAGATTAAGCATTAGCAGAAGACATCTTGTATTTAGCAACTATTGTGAACATTTCGCGGAATACATTTTGTATTCATGGCAGCCATTTTCTCTGCCATGCGCTCGCCATGTTCTCTGTCCTACCTTTCTGTTAACTGCTCTTGAAAATCAGTCTAGTGACAAGTTATATTTAGCATCTCCCACTTTCGCACATGCCCAGTAAGACCTGCAGCTGTAAGTAATCAGTAACAGACAGTAATGTGTCAACTGGTCCTTGAAAACTGTTAGCCCCTCCTACCTGTCGACTGTGCATTTCCATATGACCTTATATGTATGTAAGTCTTGCTTCTATAATTGTACCACCTTCTTTTAGCCCCTGCGTGGGTATAAAAGGACCATGCTCTCTTAGTTCAGTGTGTTACTTCAAACATTACCGAAGGGTGCTGTTTGAACTGTAGTACCACCTCATGAGGTTTAATAAACTCTGTCTTTTATTTCAGTTTCTGTGCCAACTTCTTCCTATATGGTCTGAGGACTTTGTACCGAGAAGGGTGAACCCCTTGCACTAGTAGGCCTTGCTGAGGCTTACTTCAACAGTAGTACACTAACATGGAAGGTATCACAAGTGAAATCTCACTCCCACCGAGGTGAGCTCCAACTGTAGAATTAATCAAATGGATTATCCATCACAGGTAACTATATTGAACGAAAAATACAGAGTTAATGGGTTATATATTTATATGATAGCTTTAGGAAGATTGAGACTAGACTACTAACATCATGAAACAACAAAGAATACCAGAAATAGGAAAACCTAGCATAAGTAAATTATTCTGAGCAATGGGGAGCATGGAATTTAAAGAAACCAAAGTTATGAAATTCTTGAGTCAGGAAAAGTATAATTGAAGTTTGGAGTGGACAAAGTTAAGTGTTTACTCATAACAAAGGCGTGAATGATATTTATGACTTATGTTCTTTTATGCGCGGAAGGGTAAGTGGGGCTGGTGTGGGCTATTGCTCAGGTAGTAGATGATCCCAAAGTGAATTGGTGCCGCATTTAATCTCATCTGTCCCACCAAATGTGTTATCCATTTGGTGAAATTAAGTCACAACTCAATAAATCACATAGACCAGAGGAAAAGGGTTAGGGGTTTGATGAATGAATGGGAAAGGGGAGTTGGGAAAAGGTGTGACAACAACAAACACTAGGCAGCACAACAATATTCATCAGGGCGATGAGCAGCATACCATCATAAAACTGTTGTAGAAGGAAAAGAAGGAAAGAGTGTGACACTGTTCAGTTAAATGCATTGCAAGCAGCCCTTCTGCCCCAGAGACCCAGTTTATTATTACATATCTTAATGTTCTGTCATCTAAGTTTGAAAAATACAAATTATGAGGAGTGAAGCAAACTCATCCAGTTCTAAAAAATCTGATTGTAAAAACAAAAATGATACTGTGTTACCATATTGGCCAGTACATCTACATTCTTCTCTGAATTTCCAGCACTTTCGGGTGCCTGACTGAACCAGTGCGGTAGGTAAGCAGGAGTGCTGAGCTCAGCTTTCACCATTCGTTCGTGCAGGAAAGAAGAAGGACTGCAGATCTTAAAACAGAAACTGTAATGTAAAGTCAATGAGAAGGGCAGATGTAAGGTAAGCTTCATGAGGAGTGTACCAAGAAGACTCAGAGGCAGAGAAAAAACAAGAGGAATTTCACATTTACCAGTAGTGCACACACACACTCGGCAGCATTTCCCAAATCAACACACTTCTCTCCATTCCACAGAGCTAAGTACTAGGCCTCAGAGTCATCATCGTCATCATCATGGTTGACTTTTGATGTAAATAACTTCCTTCTCCTGGCTGTTGAGCTAGTAGCACCCTGAGTCCTTCCATATATATATATATATATATATATATATATATATATCACTGGTGCCATGTTGATATACACAAACACCAGAAATCGCACTCCACCACAGGGGTTTAAGCAAAACCCTTTATTGGCAACACATTTTGATCAACAAAATCTTCTTCAAAAGCCACCATGGAACCCATTCCCATCTTCCCTTAAAAATCATTTCCTCACATTAAGAAGGGAAAGAAACAACAGACTAACAGGTTGTATGGTGTGAAATACTGACTCTCCAGCATAACTTCAAATTTGTATTAATAAACTTCTGTTAACAACTATTAATTATATAAAAAATAGTAATATTCATGAAGTAAATGCCACTCCCTGTTATTTGCACAAACATGCATTAAGTGTGCAGTTCGTTACAAAGATTTTCAACCTAATATCTCAAAAGCATGTCATGTTCTTCAGTAAACGTTTGACATGAGAGTCACCAAAATAATAAAATATGACATAAAATGCACAATTGTTGTCAATTGGCCATATTTTCTCCAAAAACCCCCATCTTAAGGCAATTCTCTTTTTGGTATGATTCATGCACAAACTTGGTGTTACAGAGGCAGCAGGTGGAAACGGATTTAGTGTGAGAGGAGTGGGTTATGAGACAGGACTACTTAATGGCCACTTGGCCTTTATGTGATGTTCATTGTGCATATAGAATGACTGCGTGTACCGAAGGAGGAGGCGGCGGCCAGGGAAAACGAGGGCAGGAGTCCTTTAAATTCAAACTCGCGCTCCCGCCCTGCGGGAAGCGCGTACCGAAGGAGGAGGCAGCGGCCAGGGAAAACGAGTGCAGGAGCCTTTTGAATTCAAATTCGCGCTCCCGCTCCGCGGGACACGCCCGGGCCAAGGGCAGGCCCGTCCTGCGCCAGTCAGCGCCTGACAGAGGCTGGGCTGGGCCAACCCCCTGACATCTTTTCGGCAATCACTGGTTTGGGCACCTATACAGGGTTGGGACGTGCTCTTCACCAGGCTGAGTCTCCTATGGATTTCATGACTCAGTGTGCTACAGGGCTGCAAGGAGACAGTTAAGGACTCTGAGCTGCAGCTGGTGCCGGTCCTGTGGACAGGGGCAGGAGCCCTCTAAGAACTCCTTCGCGCTCCCACCTCGCGCCCGCCAGAGCCCGGAGGAGGCTGGGCCGGGCACACCCTGTTGATATCTGGTTCAGAGATTTGCATATACTTTGCTGTGACTAGCTAAGAGTGTCCAACATAGTAACCGCATATATATAATGGGGAAAAGAAAGCAAAATCAACTGGGGAACGGTATCAATACAAAAACCCAGAGAAGTACTAATACGATTACCAATTATCTTACAGATGCAATGGGGAAAATTAATGAAGAAATTATTAATGTTGAAGCACGTTTAGTGGCAACAAAAAATGTCTTACATGAGGCTATCACTGAAGTGAGCACTGAGGCTGTAGGTTTAATCTCTGAATTAAAATCCCCAAAGGAAAAATTTACTGGGGTGGATCCTAGATTTTCCTTAGGCCCTTTATTACCTAAAGACATAATAGAAGAAATCGACCCATCAAACAGTACAGATGACCAAATTCCTTCACCACCCAAGAAAAAAAGAAGTAGTCAGATCACCAAATTAAAGTTTATGTTACCACCTCCACAGTTCCCTAAGGGTAGCAAAATAATTACTGAAATGCACGGGGTCATGCAGTAGTACTATCATCAGACAATGATGGTCCCTTACAAAAACGTATGGAAACTCTTTTCAAGAAATTGCATGGCAAGTTAGACCATATAGAGTCAAAAGTAGTGTTAGAATTCTAGGAGATAAAAGAACGCATAACCAAGATAGAAGTAAGTGTTAATTCAGTGACTAAAGTGAAAAATGTTGTCCCTTGGTAGTGACACTATATCAAATGAGAGTCAAGCGGCTGTAGATATAAGGAATAGTGCAATGGCAGGGAAAGCAGATCCTAACAAAAGAAGTATAGAATGCTGGTACCCCATACAGGAAGAAATACCCCAGTCTAAGGTACCTATGATCAATCAAATGGAGCAATTGGATAGAATTCATAGATGCCAGTCCTCGATTAGAAATAGATCTGTGAAAGAGGTATTACAACTACCGCCAGATGCTACTCCATAAACAATCATTCTTAAAAAATTTCCCAAATTGGGACCAAGCATTGTTGAGACTTGGCCAGAGTTACGTGATAAAGTAGTACACTGGATGTCAGGGAATATATGTACACCAGATATACTATTTTGTGAAATTTTATATGCAAGGAGAGTTGACTGGGTGGGATATTTGGAGGAAGATTTGAGAAGGGAGATTATGGCTGTTCCCCTAGGATATTTTTATAGAATGATGAATATCTCAGGTACAAGAGACACAGGGGCTACAGGGAATATACCCAGTAATATGGACAGGTATAACAAACTAGAGTGTTCCAATCGATTCGCTCCCCTGAGTAACATGGAGGATTTGGACTGACAGCAGGAGGACATGAGTAGAAAAGGGATTTTGCTACCTGACAAAATACAATCTATTACTGTAGTGCCCAAATTAAAATCTTTAAGCTGTAATGGTGACGTTGAGTCAGATGGGAGGTCCTTAGCAGGAGACCTAATTATACTCATGTCGTGGAATATAGCTGGAGTAAAAACGAAAATGGTTGAGAAGGAATGGCAGACCATAATAAGCTCATCACATATAATCTGCCTACAAGAGACATGGCATACGGGATCCTTTTTTATTGAAGGATATGCCATATTCTCCACACCAGCTTCTGCCTCAGCCAGTGGTAGGGCAAAGGGAGGACTAGCAATACTGATTTCAACACTGGTACCGTATACATTGGTGAAATCCTCCCTTGATTCCCCTTACTATCAGTTTTTATATTTTCGGATAGATGGAACTTTAGGAATTGTATTAATAAACTATTACAATAATAAATATGATGGCACCAATAGAGTAGTGGCATCGACTCTCCAGGATGATCTACAGACAATTGTAAATTATATAACTTCCAGTTATATAATAATATGGGTTGGAGATTTTAATATCGGGACATGCCAGAATACTATAGGAAAGACATGTGGATTTATTGACGATGGGGGAAGCGCCCAATCACACTTTTTGCATAATAATTACGGAATTGTACTGAATGAACTATTATTTAGATATGATTTAGAATTGATGGAACAAGATGGGCTTAAAGGAATGAAGCTTCCATCGTTTATAGGAAGAGGACATTTCTCATTAATCGACCACATATTAATGTCTAAGAGTAATATGGATATGGTCGGATCCCTAAAGATTGAGCCAACCATCTATAGTGATCATCACCCCTTGTTACTAACTATGAGATTAGCTAAACCCTTTAACATACGTGAACGATTAGCAATGAATATAGGAATAAGAAGGGAAAATGGAATTGTAATTAAATGGACTGGGGTCAATGAAATAGATGTGATGAAAAAAGTTGTGACACGACACCGTCAAGAAATTTTCACATGTACAGAATATAATCAAAGTCCATATAAGATTTTAGGATCTTTTAACCAGCTTAGAAACTCCATCGCAGGAAGCCTAGTGAGAACATCGTGGAACAAAAAGAGTGTAAAAGTGGGGTGGTTTGATCATAATTGTTCATTAGCAAGCCAGGAATTAAAACACGCCCTGCAGGCTCAACCAAGAAATAGGGAAGAAGTAATTATTAAACGCTCTAGTTACAAACATGCACTAAAGATCAGGAAGGCACAACTGAGAGCTAGGGCATGGGCTAATCTTGAGCAAGCAACGACACTAAGAGACAGTACTCTATTTTGGAAAACAATTAACCAACCATTCCTAAGAAATTGTGATGCACCATAAATAATAGTACACATTCCATCCTTGGAATGACTTTCTCATTTTGGCTCAATTTTTAACCCAGATAATCTGACTATTCACTCATCGAATATTTGGCTAATTGAGATCAAGCCACCCTTCTTGAAACCAGTTAGTTTAGGGGAAGTGAAATCTGCTATGGGAAGATGCTTGAAAGGGAAGGCACCGGGCCCTGATGGGGTGCCAGTAGATGCCTATTTGACACACGTCGATCTATGGTGCCCTATTGTGATGCAAGTTTTTTTGAGTTTGACAAAGGGATATGTTTTAACATTTTGGACTGAAAGTATAATTGTTCCTATTTTTAAAATGGGAGATAGAGGCGACCCCAAATGCTATCGGCCAATTTCACTTCTAGATACCTCTGTTAAATTGCTGGGAAGAGTACTCCTAGAAAGACTAGAACCATGGGCAACCAACAATCATATACTTACAGAGGCTCAATTGGGATTTAGGCCTGGGGTTGGTACTCTGGAACAATGTATAAACCTTAATTTAATAATAAGTAAATATACAATAGCAAGAAAGGGTCATATGTTCCTTTGTTTTGCAGAACTTAGCAGTGCTTTTGATTTGGTGAATCATGCTAAGCTGTGGAAAGTCTTAATAGATATGGGTGCGCCCTCAGATATAATAAGCTTCTTGGCGCAATTATATAATCATCTAACAGCGCGGGTGAGATATGGAAGAAATGGCAAGTGTACCCCAGGTTTTAGGATAGGAAGAGGGAATACGTCAAGGTTGTGTTTTGGCGCCTCTTCTATTTTCCATTTATATAAATGGAGTAGATGGCCACTTAAAAAATATTGAAATTGATACCCCTAAAATAGGATAATGTTCTATCCCAATCCTTTTATACACAGATGATGCAGTACTGCTGTCACGAACTGCAAATGGGTTGCAGCGGTTAATCGAGGGCTTTGTGGAATTTATGGAGGAAAGATATATGTTGTTGAATATGAGCAAAACAGTTGTAATGACTTGAGGACAGGGAAAGGCCAGGATGAAAACTTATTTTATTAAGGGCCATAAATGTGAAGAGGTGAATGGATTTACATATCTGGGTATACAGTTTTCTAATATGGGTCATTGGAAACAACATCTAGAAATTATCAAGATGAAGTACATTAGGACAACTGAGGCTGTTTTTAGATTTTCAAAAAAAATTGGTAATAAACCCCTTAGGGAAATGCTGCAAATTTACAAAAGTAAATCAATAAGCAGCATTACGTATGGTTCTGCCCTTTGGGGTTTGATGCCCGAGATCCACTCATTACAAGTGATAGAGAACAATTTTTTAGCAGACTACTTGCAGTGCCAAATACCACCTCCACATTTATGGTACATAAGGAACTGGGCTGCCCTTATGTGGAAGATCTAATATATACCAATGCGCTGTTGGCTTGGCATGGCATCTGGTCTAAAGAAGGGATGCATTTTACCCAAAAGATTATTAAAGATTGTCTTACATTAGAATATTGGGATAGAATTCCATGGTTCATGCATTTAAAAGATTTGCTGAAAGGTATAAATCTAGCTCCAAATTTGGACAATCCAGGTATTATCCTCCAATTTAGCAAGAAAGAATTGAAAAACCAACTAATGGCATGGGGGGATTGTGATAGAGAAAATAGAGAATGTAGGAAATCAACAGTAGCACTTTATATGACTGAAAATAACGAGGTAATGCCAAATTACTTTCTGACAGTTGCAAACATTCAGGATAGATTTTATCTGACTCGAATGCGCTTTAGAATGTTGCACTTTTTGGTAGCTTTCCCAAAGGTGAGGATTTGGAGCAAAAGCCTACCGAAGTGCCCCTGTGTGGGACGATTTGCACAATCTACAATGCACTTTATTATATCTTATAAATGTTATCATGACATTAGGAAACAATTTTTAAAACCTTTATTTGTTATTAACAAATTATTTTATTGTAGAGAAGCTTTTAATTATTTATGTAAATTGGATACCAATGAGAAATGTGATGCAGTAATACAATTTACTCTTTATGCCATAGAACAAAGAAAAAAGCTGTCGTATTTAGAAAACCTCTGATATGAGAATGAATAATTGCCCAATTTGTTGCAGCAAAGGTTTTATTTATTTATTTATTAGTAATGTTTTCTTGAAGTATCTTATTGTATATTTTTATCATTTTAAAGAGATCGTTTATCTTTTATGGAGTAAAATCTGAATAAAGATTGATTTGAATTTAATTGAATTGACTGCAGCAACAAGTCGATAGTACATATAATTATAGTGATTATTACATAGGTATCGCCTTAAAATTAGTTTTTTTCAGACAATCTGACTGCCATTCTCTCCCCCAGATGCACCCTCTCACAACTATCTCACACCCAGAGAAGCCACTGCCAACTCCGGCTGCACGCGACCAAAGGGGCTGTGCACAGCATGGGTTTGAGTAGTTAGGGGGTGTCGGCAGGTTCTGGCTGCAGGCCAGGTCTTGTGGGTGACCTCCCCTGCGCACAGGTGAAGGCCATGCATGGTATAAGGTTGGGGGCTTATAAGGTGTTGGCCTCTCCGGCCAGGCCCTGTGGCCAACCACTGCTGAGCGCGGCAGTTGTTGGATTAACACATAGTAATTAAAATTACTGTACGTTAAAAAAAACATAGAAATTCCCTGAAAAAAACAAAGGTTACACGGACATTATAGTTAGGAAATATAATTTTGTTAAAAAACATAGAATTTCACTTACAGAAACAAAGGTTACAGGGACGTTATGGTCAGGCTCACTTTTTAAATGTACTAAACCATACAAATTCACCGTTTATAGTAAGAGTTACCTCAAGTAACTATAACTTGCGCTCTGAGGTAACTATAACTCCTGCCCTCGCCATGCACTGCTAATTACCCCACAAATTACTACTCTCATGGCATCTTTGATACCATCATTGATATTATCAATGCAATATTTACAGTAAAAGTTTTGCTGAGAAAACTGTGCATGGTGGGGGTGCGAGTTATAGTTATCTTAGGGCACGAGTTATAGTTACTTGAGGTAACTATAACTAAAACTGGTGAATTACAGTGGCATACTCAGTCAGGGAAGTAGAGTTTGTCCTAAAACTCAGGTGGTTCTCCAAGAAGTTGGTCAGCTAACACACTTGATTCTGACCAGTTATCCTCCTCTGCTGTTTCAGGAACAGTGGAATCATGTGGTATGAAATGTTGGTTCATTTTGATCAGGGTCAATTTCTCCATGTCCACTCTCCCTGTGACAACTACACAGTCTGCACTGAACACAAGCTCAGTAGACACACTGACTTCCGGACGAGCCAGATACTCTATTGGCAACCTGCTCAGCACTGGCCATTGGTGCGCCATTGGTGCACCTTCGCATACCAACACATCAATGTGTTTTTTCCACACAGACCTTTTTTGCATCATCCAGATACTCCTGGAACATCGTCTCAATGGTCATTGGCGCTGCCATTTGCTCAACCCCTTTTGTCTTCACCTCTGTACTAGACTTAGGACCTGGCAATTGAAACCAAGCCAATGCAGAGGTTGGGGAAAATTCTTCTGTTCCTGTAATTGGTGTTGTTGGCGGTGTTCATGTTGTTGGTGTTGGCTACTGTGAGACAAGATTGTTCTCTGTGGAAGTGGAAGATGGTACCCAGAACTTCTGTCTGGGAGTGAGACTCTAGTCCAGATGTTCTTCTTCCAGGTCTCCGGCTTGTTCAACAATTCACCTCTTGTATTTTGAAACATCCCCTTCAGAAAAAGGGTTGAAAATAACTAGCATTTTTTTGTACCATGGATCAAGTAGTGTTGTACAGATGTAATTTTGCAGGCTTGCATTAATAACCCAGTGAAGGATTAAGCTCTCAAACAAGACATGCACTTCTATGTTTAAGGTCACAACTGCAAGTGCAAACCTTTCACACACCTTCTTTAACTAGTCCTGTAGCAGATGAAACAATGGGATAGCTTGGTCCATCATACTGCCCTCCTTGCTAACTTCCCATTTGAAAACTTCAAAAGGGAGCGGCATCCGTGTCAGGCATTTGAGTAGGCCTAATTTTTCCACATCCATGGTCATACTTTTCCCAATTGTATTCCCTCCTCTTTTAATGACATGGTCATTGATATGTTTGTACTGCTCAAGGATCGGGTTCCAATGTGATGGCACCACCTGTATCAGGGCTTTAAGTGGTACTCTATTAGCACAATGAATAATCCTCAGCTCCATCCGGGCTTTAAAGGAATGGCTGAATGAGTGCATATTCTTCTGCAGGTGGCCAACATTTAGCTAACTATATTTTCTTTTTTGGGAAAGTCCAGCACAATCAGGTTGATACAATGCACCAAACATAGGACCCTGAAATAGACTCCATCTGACATGGCCTTGAATATATTACTGCCATTGTCTGTGGCAACAAATCCAATCCATTCAGACACCTTGCTGTTAAATTTCTCCAATATGTTTGTAGCTGTGTGTGATTTCTCCATGGCAAACATGGGCAGTGCTGCATGATGCTGAATGCTCTTGAAACTTTCTTCAGGGTCAAGACGTATAGACAGCTTTTGCTTTAACCCCATGAAAGAGATCTAGTGTGCAATAATTCACATATAATCAGTCACCTCACATCTAATCCACATATCGGTTGTCAGGTGGATAGTGTGGACAACACTTTGCTATAAACCTTGTCCAACCAATTGAAGCACATTGTGGTGCAGGTTTAGAACAGCATCTCTGACAAAAGAGGCCCAACCTGGAACCTTCCATTTTGGGCAGATGGCTGTCACAAACTAAGAATCCCACTCCTTCCACAAAAGAAAAAGGGAGGGGGTCCAGAGCTAACATTTTTGCCAGCTTCCCATTGTTCAAATGTGCCACTGGGTGGTTGCGTTCCTTGGGCCCCTCCTGCTTAAAACATGCTTGTATTTGTAGCCTGGATTTTCTTCTTTTGTGGGGCCACTGACGCAGATGACTTCTGAGATGTAGGTGGTGGCAGACTTAGGCCCTCATTACAACCCTGGCGGTAAATCCTGCTTACCACCATGCTGAAGGCCACCAACATAGCGTGGCCGCGGCAGAAATCCCCTACAGGTATTACGACCCACATCTCTTAATCTGCCACAATACAGACACCCACACAAGTCCGCCACACCAAAGGTCAGTGAGAAACTGGCGATACCAAAACCCACACCATCACACCAACAGGAATACGCCCACACTTTCACGACCCACAAATTAACGCGGCAGTCTTTCAACCACGGTAAACCATTGGCGGTACACACCGCCGCACTCAAAATACACACACTTACAAAACACAACCACATTGGACAATTCAAAATACACACACCTGATACACATACACACACCACACCCACACACTCACACCACTATAAAACACACACCCACATTACCCAAATCCCCTTACAATGAAATTTTTTTGAAGAAGCAGAGAGAGAGAATAGCAAACATAACACCAGCACCCACAGGCATACAACACCATCACTCATGCAACATCCACCCACCTCAAAGAACACACCCCAACACAACACATCACACAGCACAACAAACATCACCTCACACATTACCCACACCACATCATGGCACCTCAAAGACACCCCAGGTTATCTGAGGAGGAATTCAGAGTCATGGTGGAGGAAATCATCCGGGTAGAGCCACAGCTTTTCAGATCACAGGTGCAGCACAGAATCGTCAACAGGGTCAACGCAATAGGACAGCACCCCAGAACATGGGATGACATAAGGAGGAGGGGGAACGACCTAGTGGGAAGGTGCGTTCCGTGGTATTAAGACACCAGATAGCAGTACAGAGGACTGACGGTGGACCCCCACCTCCTCCCCCGCAACTAATAACATGGGAAGAGCAAGTCTTGGCAATACTGCATCCTGAGGGCCTCGCAGGAGTAGCAGGAGGACTGAACTCTGGTAAGTCATATCTTTACTACTCCATCCCCCACCCCACCTGCATGCCATCACATATCCCCACCCTCACCCCATCACTCCAACACCTCACATATGCCCCACCATCACAACCCACCCATCCCAATCGCAAACCGTGCATGCAACACCTCTGCATAGACACCCATCACCAAAGCATGGTCCAGTACAGATACCCACTCACACCCCAAAATCACTAATCACACAAGGGCAAACACAATAATGCAAGCACAGTAGTAGAGGGTAACTCACCCATTGCACAAGATGGCACACACAGATACAATAACTATGCATTTACACCCCAACAGGACCCCTACCCAACGTCCCCGGACAGGAGGTGCCAGACATATCCAGTCCCCCCACAGAAGAGGCCCACCGTGATGACAGCAGCTCAGGGGACAGTGGCACAGGATAACAGGGAAACTGGGAGGACTGTTGTGCGACAGGGGGAGGATAGGCCCAGGGAACCCACTCTCCACGAGGCACTCTCCAACATCATGGGAGCATACCATCATTCCCAGGAGACCATGGGCAGGGTACTGGCCAAGTTTCAGGAGACCCAGCGACTGCAGGAGGTACACTACCTGGGGAACAGGGAGGACTTGAAGTCCATCAACACCATCCTGGTCACCATTGCAGGGGTGCTGGCAGACTTGGCCAACACCATGAGGGACACAGTGGCACACAAACGGGGCCCTGGCACTAGCCTGAACGATGAACAGCCTTCCACCTCCGCCGGCGCTAGTGGACAGGAGGTCCCGCAACAGGACCAACAGGCCACCAGCATCCCACCCCCTGCAGAAGGAGAACCAGTCCGTAAACGGTCCCTGAGATCCAGGAACAAGACAGAGAACATTGCCAAGACCCCAGCCAGGAAACAACACTCTCCTGATTGGCACCCTTTTGTCCCACTTTGTCACCCTGACAACTTTGAACTGCCATTACTCCGCTTCCTATGCCCCCTTGGACAATGCGCCTGTGAGACCAAGAGACTGGACTCTACCATGGACATTCCTCCACCTTCACCGCAGCCCATTGCACACCCTCCTCCACTTATTTGCACAGAAATAAAGACCCTTGAATCACAAATCAATCTGGAGTCAGTCTGTACTTTCACAAATGTGTAATTGCAACCTCTCAGAAATATAGCAATGTCAATGTTCATGTTCACATATCAATGTTAGACAGTTGTTGGGCAGCAGAAAACATGGCAGAAGACACAAAGTGTGACCCACATCTGTGAAATGGAAAGCCAAAGTGACATGTCAGGGTCCATACACAGAGGTAAAAAGGCAGATTTATGCAATGTCCTACAGTAGTATGATATGAGAGAAGCAGTGCCATCCTCTTACCTGTGTCTCACTGGAAGTATTGCATGATGATGTTGTTTCGGTTGTCTATATCTTCTTCTACTGCCTCCTCTTCTTCACTGTCCACAGGCTCTACAGCTGCCACAAGACCAACATCAGGCCCATCCTCCTGCAGAAAAGGCACCTGGCGTTGCAAAGCCAGGTTGTGCAACATACAGCATGCCACGATGACCTGGCACACCTTCTTTGGTGAGTAGTATAGGGAGCCACCTGTCAGATGGAGGCACCAGAACCTGGCCTTCAGGAGGCCGAAGGTGCGCTCTATTATCCTCCTAGTTCACCTATGTGCCTCATTGTAGCGTTCTTCTGCCCTTGTCCTGGGATTCTTCACTGGGGTCAGTAGCCATGACAGGTTGGAGTAACCAGAGTCACCTGCAAATATCGAGCGACTACTGTTAGACATCCTTCAACCCTTAGGGACCCTCCCATACCCAGACACCTATGTGAACTGTGTTGGGACTTTGGGCTCACCTATTAGCCACACACGTTGCCTCTGGAAGTGCCCCATCACATAAGGGATGCTGCTATTTCTCAAAATGTAAGCGTCATGCACAGAGCCAGGATACTTGGCATTCACATGGGAGATGCACTGGTCTGCCAAACACACCATCTGCACATTCATAGAATGGTAGCTTTTGCGGTTTCTGTACACCTGTTCATTCCTGCGGGGGGGACAAATGCCACATGTGTACTATCAATGGCACCAATAATGTTGGGCATATGTCCCAGGGGATAGAAGTCACCTTTCACTGTGGGCAAATCCTCCACCTGAGGGAAAACGATGTAGCTGCGCATGTGTTTCAGCAGGGCAGACAACACTCTGGAAAACACGTTAGAGAACATTGGCTGTGACATCCCTGATGCCATGGCCACTGTTGTTTGAAAGGACCCACTGGCAAGGAAATGCAGTACTGACAGGACCTGCACTAGAGGAGGGATTCCTGTGGGATGGCAAATAGCTGACATCAGGTCTGGCTCCAATTGGGCACACAGTTCATGGATTCTGGCACGATCAAGTCTGTAGGTGATAATGATGTGCCTGTCTTCCATTGTTGACAGGTCCACCAGGGGTCTGTATACCGGAGGATGAAGCCATCTCATCACCTGCTCCAGCGGAAGTGACCTATGGAGGAAAAGGGTGAGCAGATGGTCATACACCACATAGCTTTCAAAAGGCTATTAAGAACAATTGTGATGTAGTCGGTGTATGGCGCTGTCTGTCCGTATTCCTGGCCAAAAGTGCTGTGATGAAGTTAGTTACCCTGCCATGTGCCCTTCTGAAATGGCAGCTGCCTGACCTGTAAGGAGGGACAAGGGGAAATGAGGTGACTGCATTGGCGTTGTGCAGCGTCGCGGTAGGTGGTCGAAGACTGCGGAGCAATTCAGCATTTGTTATCATTGGGCCCTATGGGTTCCAGGAGCCAATGACGATGTACGCCGTCAGTGATGGTACGCACCGCTGCGGACGTGACCGCCATTTTCTATCTGTTCACTCACTTGATACCTGAACTTCAGCAGGAGAGGACATACACTGCAAGTGCTGCTGTGATCAGAGTCTGGAAGCGACAATGGCTACAGTGTCTGGGGAAAGGGCCCCTACCTTCACTACAGAGGAGTTGGAGAAACTGGTGGATGGGGTCTTCCCCCAGTACACTCTACTCTATGCTCCTCCAGACAAACAGGTGAGTACACTGTGAGCATGATGCATGGCACATAAATGTATGGAGTGCTGTGGATGGAAGAGACGGGGGAGGGGGCAGAGGCCAGCATGTGAGGATGGTGAGTGTGTTTTTCTGGGCCAGGGTGGGAGGTTTGTGGCCAATGAGTAAGAAGAACCGGACGGGGGAGTAAAATCCATTCTTACTTCACTATTCCTCTCGGTCAGTGCCCACTAGAAGAAGGGTATTTGGCGTGCCATCGCCAAGGAAGTGCGGACCCTGGGGGTCTTCCATAGACGGAGCACCCACTGCCGCAAAAGATGGGAGGACCTGTGCCGCTGGACCAAGAAGACAGCAGAGGCCCATCTGGGGATGGCCCGTCGCACCATGACCCGCCTGATGTACCGGATCCTGGCGGTGGCATATCCTGAGTTGGATGGGCGTTTGAGGGCATCACAGCAGCCACAAGGGGGTGAGTACAGTCTCATTCAGCTGACTCTGCGTGCTTTATGAGGTTTCTGGGTGGGGGGAGTGGGCTGTGGGTTCTCCTAGGCCAGGGCAGACGCGCCAAGGTAGATCCATTGTTTTGCAGGCTCAGGGGCACTCCAACCCCAAAAGTGGTAGTGGCCCTCTACACCTAGTCAGGCTCTTGTGGGTTCCAGCTGTGCATCAAATGGGTCTAGGCAGAGTCCCCCAGGAGCATGGGCTTTTGCCCTGAACTGTTAGTGCATTGGCTAGTGCATAGGGCTGCTCCCTGTGTGTTGTGTCCGCCAACGGTAGTGATGTTGCAGGCATTGACCATGTGTCTCTTCTGTCTTTCCCCTCCTTTTAGTTTTGTCACCCTGTCCTTGTGTGCACTAGCATCATCTTGTGGAGGAGCATTGGCACTGGAGAAGGAGGGAGCTACAACCCACATGGCCCTGGAGGGTGAATTTACAGTGTATGAAGGTACAAGTGGCACGGAGGGCGAGGGGAGCTCCACGACGGGGACTCCTCCTCTGATGGGAGCTCCCTTGCAGCGGCGGGCACCTCTGTGGCCACTGCATAACAGGTACAGCCATCACCCCCCTACCAGCACCTCCCTCCCAGCAACCCCTCAGCATGTTTCCCGTACCCGCTCACCCAGGAGGGTGGGCTTCTCCTTTGCCGCAGGCACCTCAGGCCTTGCCCCAGTCAGCCCTGCTGCCCTCAGTGAGGAGGCTATTGACCTCCTGAGATCCCTCACTGTTGGGCAATCAACCATTTTGAATGCCATCCAGGGTGTCAGGAGGCATTTGCAGCAAACAAATGCATACCTGGAGGGCATTCATTCTGGCGTGGCAGCCCAAAAGCGAGCATTTCAGGCTCTGGCCTCAGCACTGATGGTCAGCCATTGTCCCTGTGTCCAGCCTCCCTCTTCTAACTTCCACTACCCAGACCCAATCCCCTCTACCTCAACCTATCCCAAGCACACCATCAGACCAGCATGCACACTCATCAACACACAAGAGTAGACATGGCAAACATAAGCACCACACATCCCACAGACACTCACACAAGCACCATTCCCATGCAGACACACCAACATCCACTGCCTCCACTGTGTCCCCCTCCTCCATGTCCTCCTCCTTCCTCCCAGTCTCGTCTCCACTCACACCTGCAGGCACTACATCCTCAGCCACTACTTCCATCACCAGCACGCCCATCACCACACACCGCTCATGTGCAATCACCACCCCCACTACCATGCACACATCCCCTGTGTCCTCTCCCAGTGTGTCTGTGAGCCCACCTCCCAAAGTACACAAACGCCAGCACACACCCACTCAACAGCCATCTACCTCACAACAGCCTCCAACCCATGCACCTTCACCCAAATTCAGCAGTCGTACACCTCCTATAACCACTACCTCTTCCTCCAATCCCAAACCCCATCCATCTTCCCGTCCCAGTGTGAAACTTCTCCTGGCTAACATTGACCTCTTCCCTACACCTCCCCCGTCCTTCCCCTAGGGCCAGGATGTCCACATCCCAGCCCAGCACCTCAGCCACCGAATCCTCCCGCACTGTGGTTCCTGCAAGTACTGTGATATCGCGCGCGGCATCCATCAGTGCTGCCAGTGTGCCACCTAGCGAGGCCAAGGATCAGCCCATTCCTCCACCTGCCAAGGTGAAGAAGGGGCCCACATGCCGTAGGGAAAAGCTGCACCAACCACCCAGCAAGGCCTCCTCTAAGCCAAAAGGGGACAGTGCCAAGGTCCCAGCAGCGACTTCCAAGGTGGGGAAGGGACACAAGGCTAAAGGGAAGTCAGCACAGAGCACGAAGCCTCAGACTGAGGGACTGGTGTCACTCCTTCTGGCAAACAGAACAGCAACCTGTACGGTGGTGGACACCGCCACCTGCACCGCCACCTGCACGTCTGCTGCCTCAGCAACAGTCCCCAGCATTATCCCCAGTAGGCAGCCATCCAAGGCTGCAGGAGACGTTCTGCTGTCTCCCTCCACAGGTGCTGACACATGCACCACCGCAAGCATCTCCGCCACAGACACCGCCCAACCACCACCACCAGCCCCGTGACTTGCACAGACAGTGCCAGCACAGCCAACATGGACAACATTCCCAGTGGACAGCCATCCGAGGCTGCAGAAGACGTCCTAGACCCTGCACAGCGTACATGAGGCACCACAACCAGCACTGTTAGTACCAGCAGTTGGAAGGCAAAGTCGCAGCAGGGTGGAGTGTGTCTCTGATTCCATGGAGTATCATACTACCTGTTCCCAGGCAATCTTGTGGCATACACAACCAGGTGAGGGAATGGGACCTGCCACACAGCATGTGTAGCACTCTGGGCACAAAGCCCCCTCCAGAACAAGTGGAGAGATACATCTACTTCTCCAGTCCTTGGCAGGATGAAGCACTCTGGGCACAAAGCCCCCGCCAGAGCCAGTGGAGAACAGCATCCACTCCCCAGTCCTTGGCAGGATGAAACACTCTGGGCATTAAGCCCCCTCCAGAATCAGTGGAGAACAGCATCCACTACCCCAGTCCTTGGCAGGATGAAGCACTGTGGGCACTAAGCCCCCTCCAGAACCAGTGGAGAACTGCATCCACTACTCCAGTCCTTGGCAGGATGAAACACTCTGGGCACTAAGCCCCCTCCAAAACCAGTGGAGAACTGCATCCACTACCCCAGTCCTTGGCAGGATGAAGCACTGTGGGCACTAAGCCCCCTCCAGAACCAGTGGAGAACTGCATCCACTACTCCAGTCCTTGGCAGGATGAAACACTCTGGGCACTAAGCCCCCTCCAAAACCAGTGGAGAACTGCATCCACTACCCCAGTCCTTGGCAGGATGAAGCACTCTGGGCACTAAGGGCCATATGTACGAAAGCTTTTTCCCATAGACACAGAATGGGTAAAATCCTTTCGTACATCTGGCCCAAAGCTCCCTCCAGAACCAGTGGAACATGTCACACAATTGAGAGACTGTGGCTTTGCACTCCCCAGGATAAAGCAGTGGGCAACCCACCCACTTGAGAGACTTGAGAGACTGTGGCTTTGCACTCCCCAGGATAAAGCAGTGGGCAAACCACTGAGTTGAGAGACTTGAGAGACTGTGGCTTTGCACTCCCCAGGACCTAACAGTGGGCATGGGGCCCCCTCGTGGAGCAGTGGCGTCGTCCCTTCATCTGGCTGAGGTGCCCCCAATTCCCCTTCCCCCTGAGGTGCCTGTTTATTTTCGACCTGATGCCCCAGCAGTGTTCTCTCTGTTTAGAGTCGGGTATCATGTGTGGGATTCACCCATGCATTTTGGGACCACTGGTCCACGGACAATGATTGGAACACTATCTGGACTTGTGTAGTTACTGTGCATATTTGTATATAATGATCAGTTACAGACCTGTTTCCATATCAGAATTTTTGATGATTACACTCGTTACAATCATTTCCTTTTGTCCTTGCGTTCTTCCAGGGGGTTACGGGGTGTATACGTAATGTTGATGCATGTATTTGTGTGTCTGGTGTTGGGGGTGAGGGTGGGGGTGTTGCATGTTGCATGTGTGTGTCACTCTCTCTTTCCTCCCCCCTCCCCTGTGTGCTAGGTGGAGTACTCACCGTGGTCGTCTCCGCCGTCTTTGCTGCTCCTGGTAGAAGAGGAGGTAAACCAACATTAGTAGCACCTGTAACTCGGGCTCCATGGCGTCCTGGTTCCTCGTAGGGTGTCGAGAGGTGAGTGGTTTCTGTTCCAAACACTGTTTCTGCCGTGCTTTTGATGGCATTGTTAACGCCACGAAAAAGGTGGCAGATTGGTGCCTTGTAATATAGTGGGCGGTACATTGTGTTCCACCTGTCTGTTGGCGGTTACCGCTGTGGTGTTTGTTTCTACCGCCATGGCGGTCAGAGTGTTAAAGTGGCTGTCTGTGTTGGCGGTTTCTGCCATGGTCGTGATTCCATTTTTTTTACCGCCACTTTAACACCGACCGCCAGGGTTGTAATGAGGGCCTTAATGTGCGTTGTGGTGCAGTCAGCGTATGCCATGGTGTCTCATCTGACTCTGAGTCTTCCTATGCCATAGTGGGGTCGCTGAGGTGGGTGATTCATGGACACTGATGGGGAGAGGGCTGCTTTGCGTGAGGATGTCACCCTCTTCTGCCTCACCTTCCACCATGATTTGTCCAGTTGTAACTGATGTTTTCCCGGCTCTTCTCACCTTCACCACTGCAACCACTTTCAGGCATTTTTTTAAAGAGCTCCTCCCGACAGATTGTGTGATTTTTTTTCATATGGGTTGTCTAGCCTCCAGTACCATAATGTGAACAGGCTTTCTTCAATGAACACTAATGTGGCAAATGGAGTATATCCTGTTTGTTTAGTGTAAAAAATTCCAAAACTGGGGAGGAGTACTTACTTATTGGGGCACTGCCAATGACTGAAGAAGAACTGGAGGTAGGAGAGTGTGTTGATTGCCTTTCTGCAGTGCATGCTTCTACTGTGGTACAGGCTAGGTCAGGTCTTTGCTGGTCTTTGCTGGGGCCTAACGAATATGGGAGCTAGCGGTGCTGCCTGTGCTACATCCCTCGGAGTAGATTGTATGACTCCTCTGTCCCAGCTTCCACAATGACTGGCTCATCATGATCATCTTCCTCATCATCATCCCCTTCCATGATTCTAAGGCTTTCTGGAACTTTTTTTTTCCTTTGCCTCTTCTGGCGTCTCCCAGACTCTACCAGGGTCCACTCCATGTCCCTATGATCGTCATCAGAAGTGGTGCTTGGAGAAGATGGTGGACTAGTATCCTTCCTTGTTCTAGCTGCAGATCTGGGAGCCTTTGATTGTAAAAGATGAGATTCTTGCTCAAAAGGAAACTCAACCTTCTGTTCTGCTCCAACTTCGGCAAGATCTACTATTGCTGGCTGTGGTTGCTGTCCACTCTGTTCTGTTTCCTGAAATGATTGGGTGCTGCTTTTCGAAAGGGACAAATCCAATTCAACATCACTGTTCACTGGTGTCATCATGATTGCAGTGACTGCCTCAGTGACAGACATGGTCTTGGGCTTAGGTCGGGTGGTGCTGTTGAAGCAGAAGTGCTGCTCCCAGGTTCCTTCCCGGAGGCCGGTGTGGCTTGCACACATCTCCCGAAAAAGGTTGCGGTTGCACGCCAGTGGTGGATAGCTGCTTCTTCTCATTGGCCTCTTTCTTCAGAGCAACTTTCTTTGGGGTCATCGTAAGCTCTAAGTTGGCAGTGGCACTAAGCTGCCCAAGCGGAAGAGTTTGAAGGATTGAAGTAACTGTAAAGCTTCCTTTGGCAGTAGTGTGGGTGATGTGAGGTTGCTTCTCTTGTGCACCTCAAGGCAACCAAGCAAGAAAAAAATGTAGTTAGTCAAATGTCGCTTTATCACAGGTTGAAATAGGTCAGACAAATGCAATATTAGTGTAGTTGGTTACTTATGTAATAAATACCAACTTAAACATTTTAAAGTCAAACCACACACTAAAATGTAATTTCAAATCAGCCAGGACAACATGCAGATATAGCTCTTTGCTGTATCTCCATCTGTTTTAAAGGGACACCTGGGGTATTCAGAGAGAGAGGTGCATGGGTTAATGGAATAATCCTTTAAAAAACCTGGTGCGGCAAGGTTATTATGGGGAAATGGAATAATCATTAAAAAATGAATTGTCCTGCTGATTTGTCTGCAGTGCTCTGCAACCAGGGTGTCCAGGAGCAAATGGAATTATTATACACCTAAAGATACAAAATGTTCTTACTCTGCCTCTGAGTCTTATTGGTACACTCCTGACTCCTCATGCAGCTTACCTTGCTACCTTTTGTCCTTCTCCTTTATTTTATGATACAGTTACTGTTTCCTTCTAGTCCTCTCCTGCACAAACAAAACTTGAAGAAAGGTCAGGACTCCAGCTTACCTACCAGACAGGTTCAGCCAGGCACCCAAGAGTGATGGACATTCCAAGAAGAATGGACATGCACCGCCAATTTGGCAACACAACATCATTTTCCTTTTAGCAATCATAATTTTTAGAACTGGGTGGGTTAACTTCAGTCCTCCATAATTAGTATTTTTCAAACCTAGAAGAAATGACATTTAGAGATAGACTATCTTGGGTCTCCCTATAGCAGAAGAAGGGTGGTATTTAACTGAACTGTGTCATACATTACTTATCCCTTCATCATTTCCTTCGACAACAGATTGATGATGGTGTGCTGCTCGGCACCCGATGAATATTGTTATGGTTTCTTTTCTGTAGTTTGTCTTTGTCGCACCTTTCCCCAAATCCCCTTTCCCATCCATTCATCGAGACCCCTAATCCTCGGGATGTATGATTTATTGAGGTGTGACCTAATTTTACACCATAAATTAATCATACACTTGCTTGGGCGGATGTAGTGAAAGTGACACCAACTCACAGCATGACCTTCTATTACCTGAGCAATATTCCATACCGGCCCCATCAATACCATCCTGTTGTATTCTATTTTGCATAAACACTTAACCTTGTCCAACCACACTTGACTCTGAGCCATCTGCTGACTCCATGATTTAATTTCCTACGTTTAGTTTATAAATACTAGCTCCCCACCATTGCTCAGAAGAAATTAATATTGCTAGTTTGTATTATCATATCAGGTCTTCTTTGTTGTGTGTCCAATACTGTTATTGTGGTAATCTGGTCTCAGTCTTCTTAAAGTTATGAAATAATATGCCCTGTCACGAAAAGTCCAACTAAAGTCCAAAGTGAAGCCCAGTCCCAACTTACTCCCCATCCTCTCTACTCACAAGTCTCTCCCACCAAATCAAAAAATTTAAAAAGGGTTTAGAAGAAGGCATTGTCCATACAGGTCTGGAGCTGGTCCAGGCTCTGCTCTATGCTTCCTAGACGGTTTTCAATGCGGTCAAGCTGCTGCAAGACACAAACCTAGAATATCCTGTACGAGCAGGAGGGGGTGTCAGCATTGGCAGTCAGGGACCCTGACAGCTGACAGTGGCGCCGGCGATGTAGTGGCCAGAAGGCTGGTGCCGGCATGCTGCCGAGCTGGGTCCTGGGTCTGAGACAGCTATTTCAGCCTCTTCCTCCTCCAGGACAACCAGCCGCCGGTATTCGGCCTGGATGTTCTCCAGCCTCTGACTACGTAGATGGGCTACTATCCCCTGCCTGGTTGGTGGTCGTCCAGCAGGAGTAGCTATTTTTTATTCATTATTTTTTGACAAAACAAAAATAAAAAAGACAAATTGTGAACAGTGCTCTGGACAAACACAAAGTAGGTAGCGGGTGGCACAGTAGAGACATCAGAATGCATGGTGATTATGATTAGGAGAGTCACAAGCCAATTTTATTTCTTTAGCCACACATCTCACGTAAAAAGTATTGACTGTCAGAAAAGAATTAAGGCAGAATAACACCAGATTAAAAAAACAGTGGTTTCATTTTTTTTTCTTTTGAAGGCTTTTCCAGTAACTAAACAAACACTTTCAGTTGAAAAATAAAATGAATTACCTGGCATTTATGAGTGAAGCATTATGCACTATGAAGTACAAGTTGTGCCAAATTAATGGAGGCATGCTAGCCAGCGCTTCAAGTACTTTTCTATTGTTTACAGCTAGGGCAGCTGTATTTGACAATTCTATATCTTTAATTCCAATGGTCCTGCTCTTCCCCAAATGCCTTTCACTTAGTTTCTACTCTGACTCCAAAGAAGCAGATGAATAAATAAGATATGTCACACATGTCATGAATAAAAGCAGATATATTATTTGTCCTATCTGCCATAAGTAGACAGTGGGGAAAACGATTCACTGCACTACAGGGAAATGAATGGACTATATAGACTGTATTTCAATCAATCAATCAATCAAAAAAATGTATAGGGCACGCTACTCACCCGTGAGGGTCTCAAGGTGCTTGGGGGGGGCAGGAGGGTCACTATTCGGACAACTATGTTTTGAGGTTCTTTCTGAAGAGCAGGAGGTCTTTGGTTTTGCGGAGGTTGATGGGGAGGGAGTTCCAGGTTTTGGAGGCGAGGTAGGAGAAGGACCTGTCTCCTGTGGTGGTGCATTGGATGCGGGGGACTGTGGCTAGGGCGAGGTTGGCTGATTGAAGGTTGCAGGTGGGAGTGTGGAAGTTCACTCTTTCGTTGAGGTATGTATGGCCGGTGTTGTGGAGGGATTTGTGTGCGTGGATGAGGATCTTGAATGTGATTCTCTTGGTTATGGGGAAACAGTGAAGGGTTTTGAGGTGTGGTGAGATTTGTTCGTGGCGGGGGAGGCCAAGGACGAGGCGCGCAGCTGTGTTCTGGATTCTCTGGAGTTTGCGTGTGAGTTCGAGTGTGGTGCCTGCGTAAGGTGCGTTACCGTAGTCTAGTCTGCTGCTGATGAGTGCATGAGTGACTGTCTTCCCGGTCTCTGGGGAATCTATTTGAAGGATGTTTTTAGAGTGCGGAGTGTGTGGAAGCAGGAGGAGGTTAGAGCATTGATTTGCTGTGTCATGGAGTGGGAGGGGTCCAGGATGATGCTGAAGTTGCGTGCGTGGTTTGCTGGGGTGGGTGCGGGTCCTAGGGTTGTAGGCCACCAGGAGTCGCCCCTTCGGTTTTGTTGGGGCCAAAGATGATGATCTTGGTTTTGTTGGAGTTAAGCTTGAGGTGGTTAGTTGTCATCCAGTTGGCGGTGTTGAGGAGAGCTGCGTGTAGGTTGGTTTTGGCAGTGGTGGGTTTGCGGTGAGGGAGAGGATGAGTTGGGTGTCATCTGTGTAGGAGAGGATAGTGATTCCGTGTGATCGGAGGATGTTGGCTAGGGGGATCATGTAAATGTTGAAGAGTGTGGGGCTGAGAGAAGACCCTTGGGGGACTGCGCAGATGATCTTGGTGGTGGTGGAGTGGAAAGGTGGGAGGCGGACTCTCTGGGTCCAGTCAGTGAGGAAGGAGGTGAGCCAGTCTAGGGTTTTGTGGCGAATTCCTCTGTTGTGGAGGCGTGTGCAGAGTGTGTGGTGGCAGACAGTGTCAAATGCTGCAGAGAGGTCCAGGAGGATGAGTGCAACGGTCTCGCCTTTGTCAACTTTGGTCCTAATGTCATCAGTGCATGCAATGAGGGCGGTTTCCGTGCTGTGGTTCTTGCGGAACCCGGATTGTGAGGGGTCAAGGGTGTTGTTTTCTTCGGGGTAGTGGGATAGGCGGGTGTTGATTAGTTTCTCGGCGACCTTGGTGGGGAAAGGGAGGAGGGAGATGGGGGCGATAGTTGGAGAGGATCTCAGGGTCAGCTTTGTTTTTTTTTAGGAGAGTAGTGATTTCAGCGTGCTTCCAGGGGTCTGGGTAGGTGGCGGAGTCGAAGGAGGAGTTGATTATGTTGCGGAGTATGGGGGTGATAGTTGGGCTGGCTTTGTTGTAGATGCGATGTGGACAGGGGTCGGAGGGGGATCCGGAGTGGATGGAGTTCATGTTTTTTTCAGTTTCTTCTTGTGTGGTGGGGGCCCAGGTGGTGAGTGTGGTGGGGGGATCATGAGTGGGGGTTGAGTTGGGTGAGTGAGGGGTGTGTGTGGTGGGTGTGTGTGGTATGAAGCTGTTGTGGACGTCCAGGATTTTGTGGTGGAAGTGGTTGGAGAGGGCGTCACATAAGGGCTGTGTGTGTGAAGGGTCTAAGTTGCTGGCTTTGGGTTTGGCTAGTTCATTAATGATGGTGAAGAGTTCTTTGCTGTTTTGAGAGTTGTTGTCAAGGCGTGTCTTGTAGTGGTCTCTTTTGGCGGTGAGTATGAGTTGGTGATGGGTGCGAATGGTTGCATTGAGGGTGGAGAAGTTGGTTGTAGAGGGTTCTTGTTGCCATATTTTCTCTGCTTTGTGGTATTTGCGCTTGGAGTCTTAGCGATTGGGGGTGAACCATGGGGCTTTCTTGATGTTGCGGGTGGCTATGTGTTTTCTGAGGGGGGCTAGTGTGTCTGCGCAGGTAGTGATCCATTTTGAGAGGTTGTGTGCTCCTGTGTTGGGGTCATTGGTGTGGGGGGGGTTGTGAGCCAGTTGGGAGTTCAGGCGTTCTGTGGGGATCTCGTCCCACATGTGGTAGGGTGTGGTGTGAAGATGGTGGTGAGTGGGGGGTTTGGTGAAGTCGAAGGAGGAGTTGATTATGTTGCGGAGTATGGGGGTGATAGTTGGGCTGGCTTTGTTGTAGATGCGATGTGGACAGGGGTCGGAGGGGGATCCGGAGTGGATGGAGTTCATGTTTTTTTCAGTTTCTTCTTGTGTGGTGGGGGCCCAGGTGGTGAGTGTGGTGGGGGGATCATGAGTGGGGGTTGAGTTGGGTGAGTGAGGGGTGTGTGTGGTGGGTGTGTGTGGTATGAAGCTGTTGTGGACGTCCAGGATTTTGTGGTGGAAGTGGTTGGAGAGGGCGTCACATAAGGGCTGTGTGTGTGAAGGGTCTAAGTTGCTGGCTTTGGGTTTGGCTAGTTCATTAATGATGGTGAAGAGTTCTTTGCTGTTTTGAGAGTTGTTGTCAAGGCGTGTCTTGTAGTGGTCTCTTTTGGCGGTGAGTATGAGTTGGTGATGGGTGCGAATGGTTGCTTTGAGGGTGGAGAAGTTGGTTGTAGAGGGTTCTTGTTGCCATATTTTCTCTGCTTTGTGGTATTTGCGCTTGGAGTCTTAGCGATTGGGGGTGAACCATGGGGCTTTCTTGATGTTGCGGGTGGCTATGTGTTTTCTGAGGGGGGCTAGTGTGTCTGCGCAGGTAGTGATCCATTTCGAGAGGTTGTGTGCTCCTGTGTGGGGGTCATTGGTGTGGGGGGGTTGTGAGCCAGTTGGGAGTTCAGGCGTTCTGTGGGGATCTCGTCCCACATGTGGTAGGGTGTGGTGTGAAGATGGTGGTGAGTGGGGGGTTTGGTGAAGGAAAAGTGGTCGCAGAGGTGGTCATTCCAGAGGAGTTCGGTGGTGTGGGTGTAGGCTATGTGTTGACTTGAGGTGAAAATTGCGTTGAGCGTGTGTCCTGCTGAGTGGGTGGGTGCGGTGACCAGTTGTTTGAGTCCGAGGTTGGTGAGGTTGTCTATGAGGGATGTAGAGTTGTGGTCTTGTAGGTTCTCCAAGTGAAAGTTGAAATCACTGAGGAGGATGTGGTCTGTGGAGGTGAGGCCGTGCGAGCTGATGGTGTCGGCGATGGTGTCGCAGAAGGCGGGGCGTGGTCCTGGTGGTCTGTAGATTAGTGTACCTCTGAGGGTGGAGTTGTTGTTAATGTGGATTAGGAAGTGCATGTGTTCTGTGTTGTCAATAGTGTCTTGGGAGCTGGTGGTGACTTTGATGGTGTCCCTGTGTAGGATGGCGATGCCACCCCCTGGCTTGTTGAGGCGGTTTTGCGTTGGAGTTTGTATCCCTGGGGGGTGGCAATGGCTATGTCGGGTGCCGAGGAGGGGTTGGTCCAGGTTTCCGTGAGGAAGGCAATGTCAGGTGAGTGTGATGTGATGAGGTCCCAGAGTTCTATGGCATGTTTGTGAAGGGAGCGGGTGTTGAGGAGCAGGCAGTTGAGGTAGGTGGTGTTGGTGTGGTGCATGAGGGTGTTGTTGCGGGGTGTGTTCTGGTTGTGGGGTGGTGTGTGGCTGGGCTGGTTGGTGGGGGTGGGGGCAGAATAGGCGTGTATTGTGTTGGGGATGTTGTGTTTGTTGTTGGGGGGTCGCTATGGTTGGTGTGTGGTGTGAGGGGTGAGGAGCAGGAGAAATGACAGGTGAGGCAGGTGAGGGTCCATGAGTGTGTGTGGGGCTGGAAACGGTGCAGGTGGGGCGAGGGCCTGGGTTGAGTGAGTGGAGGGTGAGGGGCGACGCAGCGGCAGGGGATTCCTTTGGGAAATCAGAAAATGGGCGGTGAGGAGGAGGGGGGAGGTGCCGCAGGGGACGCAGCTGCAGGGGATTCCTTTGGGAAATCAGAAAACGGACGGTGAGGAGGAGGGGGAGGCAGGAGGGGCCGCAGGGGACGCAGCGGCAGGGGATTCCTTTGGGAAGTCAGAAAACGGACGGTGAGGAGGAGGCGGGAGGGGCTGCAGGGGACGCAGCGGCAGTGGAATTTGGAAGGAGAAAAGAGAAAAGGGAAAGGACAGTGAGGAGGTGGCGCTGGGCGGAGGAGCGGGGAGCGACCTGCCTGCAGAAGCACCTTCTCTGCAGAGTATCCCTTACGCCCTTGAAATCAAATTGGGCACTTACTAGTCCCACTTTACTCATTGGCCTCACCCACCACCACAAATCCTTTATAACAAATTCATTCACTGGGCAGTAAGGAAAGGAAACTTGACTTACTCTGCTGCAGAGTAAGGCAGAGGGATTAGGCGGGATGGTAAAGATTTTGCTATAGAATCGAAGCGTGGCAATGATCATCCATTCATCATGTGCCTAAGCTTTGGTTTATTCTGCCACTTTGTAGATGAAAGTGTAAAGACAAAACTGTGAACAGGCGTAAAATAAATCTGTAATGGGAAAAAATCTAATATATTTTGGAAAAACTTCACATAGCCAAAAAATGTGTGGCACATGCCAAGAATGGATTTTTCAATTTGTTTGGTAGGCTGAGACAGAAGAGCTTAGGAAAGAATAAAGGAGTAACGTACTAAGAGGCGACTGAGTGGGTGAAGGGAAAACAACACAGATTTTGTGTTTGGTAGGCAATGCATTGAAAACTTTGTAACTGCTGCATTAACTGAAGCAGACACACACTGCACAGCCAACACTGCAGGCATTAATAGAACCATACTGCCCTTTTTCGGTCATGGGTGGCAAAATGCCATGCGCAGGGGGTTGATGAATGATGATGATCGGTGGGATACACATCTACCTTGTTTAACAAGTACAGTGAATCAAGGGATAGAACACAAAATAAAATACCCCACACTTTGAACCATAGCTTTGATAACCATAAAACATTATGGGCCATATTTATACTTTTTGACGCAAAACTGCGCTAACGCAGTTTTGCGTCAAATAAATTAGCGCCGGCTAACGCCATTCTGAAGCGCCATGCGGGCGCCGTATTTAATCAATGACGTTAGCCGGCGTTAGCCGCCGGCGCTGCCTGGTGTGCGTGTAAAAAAACGACGTACACCAGGCAGAGCCGGCGTAGGGGGATATGGAGCTTGGGCATAAAAAAATGGGGCAAGTCAGGCTGAGGCAAATTTTTCGCCTCAACCCGATTTGCGCCATTTTTTCCGACTCCCAACCCCCATAGAAATGACTCCTGTCTCAGCAAAGACAGGAGTCATGCCCCCTTGCCCAATGGCCATGCCCAGGGGACTTCTGTCCCCTGGGCATGGTCATTGGGCATAGTGGCATGTAGGGGGGCACAAATCAGGCCCCCCTATGCCACAAAAAAAATAAAAAAAATATACTTACCGGAACTTACCTTAATGTCCCTGGGATGGGTCCCTCCAGCCTTGGGTGTCCTCCTGGGGTGGGCAAGGGTGACAGGGGGTGTCCCTGGGGGCATGGGAGGGCACCTCTGGGCTCCTTCAGAGCCCACAGGTCCCTTAACGCCTGCCTTTTCCAGGCACTAAAAAACGGCGCAAAAGCGGCCGTACGTCATTTTTTTTGACCCGCCCACTCCCGGGCGTGAATTTTGCCCGGGAGTGTAAATACGGCGCACATGCCTCAGAGTCAATTTTTTAGACGGGAACGCCTACCTTCCATCTCATTAACGCAAAGTAGGTGTCCACGCTAAAAAATGACGCAAACTCCATGGACTTTGGCGCTAGACGCATCTAACGCCAAAGTATAAATATGGAGTTAGTTTTGCGTCGGAATTGCGTAAAAAAAAACGACGCAATTCTGGCGCAAACAGAGTATAAATATGCCCCTATGTAAGCAAAGTAGGTTAGCAGGATGCCCCTCTACAGAAGAGCTCCCTTGTTTATTCATTCAAGCAATTATTCAATCATCCTTTCATTTTCCCCACTATATTATTCACCTATAGCCACCATGATTTAAGTTTACTTTCTCTCATCCAGTCTTTCACCCAAATTCACAATCCATTATCCATCCACTTGGTATTCACTATCCACCATTTTTGTTCAATCATCCTTTCATCCATCCATTCATTTACCCAATATTCACTCCCTCATCTTTTTGTGCATCCTTTCCTTTTGCTCATTTCACCCATCCTTTCGTTTAAACTTCTGTTCTTTCCCGTTTCCATCAACCCGTTATTTTTTGTGTACATTGTGGCCCTCATTACAACCCTGGCGGTCGGTGATACCGTCAACAGGCCTGCGGGAAAAAAAATAGAATCACAACCATGGCGGAAACCTCCAACACAGACAGCCACTTTAACATTCCGACCGCCACGGCGGTAGAAACAAACACCGCTGCGATAACAGCCAACAGACAAGCGGAAGACAATGTACCGCCCACTGTATTACAAGGCACCAATACGCCAGCTTTTTCAGGGCGGTACCAACGGCAGCAAAAGCACAGCGGAAACAGTACTTGGAACAGAAACCACTCACCTCTCGACACCCAACGAGGAACCAGGACTCCATGGAGCCCAAACTACAGGTGTTACCAATGTTGGTTTACCTCCTCTTCTACCAGGAACATCAAAGACGGTGGCGATGACCACAGTGAGCACTGCACCTAGCACACAGGGGAGGGGGGAGGAAAAAGAGTGACACACACATGCAACACCCCCAAACCCCCACCCCCACCCTCACCCCCAACACCATACGCACAAATACATGCATCCACATTACATATACACCCTATAACCCCCTGGAAGAATGCAAGGACCAAATGAAATGATTGTAACGAGTGTAATAATCGAAAATCAAGATAAGGCAACATGTCTGTAAAAGATCAACATATACAAATATGTACAGCAACTACACAAGTCCGGGTACTGTTCCATTCAATATCCGTGGACCAGTGGTCCCAAAATGCATGGGTGAAGCCCACACATGACACCTACCTCAAAATGGAGAGAACACTGCTGGGGTTTCAGGTCGAAAAAAAACAGGCACCTCAAGGGGAATGATGGGACACCGCCACTGCTCCACAAAGGTGGCTCCAAGCCCACTGCTTGCTCCTGGGGAGTGCAAAGCCACAGTCTCTCAAGTCTCTCAAGTGGGTGGTTTGCCCACTGATTGGTCGTGGGGAGTGCAATTCCACAGTCTCTCTAGTGGATGCTTTTCTCCACTGGTTCTGGAGGGGGCTTTGTGCCCAAAGAGCTTCATCCTGCCAAGGACTGTGCCAAGGACTGTGTTGGTGGATGCTTTTTTCCACTGGTTCTGGAGGGGGCTTTGTGCCCAGAGTGCTTCATCCTGCAAGGACTGGGGTAGTGGATGCTTTTCTCCACTGGTTCTGGAGGGGGCATGGTGGCCAGCGTGCTTCATCCTGCCAAGGACTGTGTAAGTGGATGCGTTTCTCCACTGGTTCTGGAGGGGGCTTTGTGCCCAGAGTTCTGCACATGGTGTGTGGCCGTTCTCATTCCCTCAACTGGGTGTCTGAGCCACGAGATTTTCTGGGAACAGGTAGCATGACACTCCATGGAGGCAGAGACACACTCCACCCTGCGGTGACTTTGCCTGACAACTGCTGGTACTCCCAGTGCTGGTTGTGGTGCGTCATGTAGTGTGTGCAGGATTCAGGATGTCTCCTGCAGCCTCAGACGATTGCCCACTGGGGATGATGTTCATGTCGGCTGTGGTGGCACTGTCTGAGTACGTCCCGGGGCAGGTGGCGGTGGTTGCGGCAGTGACTGTGGCAGAGATGCTGCCGGTGGTGCAGGTGTCAGCACCTGTGGAGGGAGAGAGCATGACGTCTCCTGCTGCCTCGGACGGCTGCCCACTGGAGATGATGCTGGGGACTGTGGCAGAGGCAGCAGACATACAGGTGGCGTGCAGGTGGCGGTGCAGGTGGCGGTGGGTGCGGCAGTGGCCACCGCCGTACAGGTTGCTGTTCTGTCTTGCAGAAGGGGTAACACCAGTCCCTCACCCAGAGGCTCCATGCCCTGAGCTGACTTCCCTTTAGCCCTGTGTCCCTTCCCCACCTTCGAAGTCGCTGCTGGGACCTTGGCACTGTCCTCTTTTGTCTTGGAGGAGGCCTTGCTGGGTGGTTGGTTTTCCCTACGACATGTGGGCCCCTTCTTCACCTTGGCAGGTGGCGGAATAGGGTGATCCTTGGCCTCACTAGGTGGCACACTGGGAGCCCTGATGGGTGCCGCCTGCGATGTTACTGGACTTGCAGGGACCACAGTGCTCGTGGATTTTGTGGCTGAGGTGCTGAGCTGGGATCTGGACATTGTGGCCCTAGGGGAAGGACGGGGGGAAGGTGTAGGGAAGAGGTCAATGTTAGCAAGGAAAAGTTTTTTTGACACACTGGACGGGAAAGATGGAGGGGGTTTGGGAGTGGAGGAAGAGGTAGTTGTTGTAGGAGGTGTACGTCTGCTGAGTTTGGGTGAGGGTGCATGGGCTGGAGGCTGTTGTGAGGTGGATGGCTGTTGAGCGGGTGTGTGCCTGCGTTTGTGTAGTTTGGGAGGAGGGCTCACAGTCACACTGGGAGAGGACACAGGGGATGTGTGAATGGTAGTGGGGGTGGTGATTGTATGTGAGCGGTGTGTGGTGATGGGCGTGCTGGTGATGGGCGTAGTGGCTGAGGATGTAGTGCATGCAGGTGTGAGTGGAGACGAGACTGGGAGGGAGGAGGAGGACGTGGAGGAGGGGGACACAGTGGAGGCAGTGGATGTTGCTGTGTCTGCATGGGTATGGTGCTTGTGTGAGTACCTGTGGGATGTGTAGTGCTTATGTTTGCCTGAGCCACTTTTGTGTGTTAATGAGTGTGCATGCTGGCCTGATGGTATGCTTGGGCTAGGCTGAGGTAGAGGGGATTGGGTCTGGGTAGTGGAAGTTGGAGGGGGGAGGCTGGACACAGGGACAATGGGTGCCATCAGCGCTGAGGCCAGAGCCTGAAATGCTCTATTTTGGGCTGCCACGCCGGAATAAATGCCCTCCACGTATGCATTTGTTTGCTGCAAATGCCTTTCGACACCCTGGATGGCATTGAAAATGGTTGGTTGCCCAACAGTGAGGGATCTCAGGAGGTCAATAGCCTCCTCAATGAGGGCAGCAGGGCTGACTGGGGCAAGGCCTGAGGTGCCTGGGGCAAAGGAGATGCCCACCCTCCTGGGTGAGTGGGCACGGGAAACACACTGAGGGGCTGCTGGGAGGGCAGTGCTGGTGGGGGGGTGCACGGCTGTAGCTGTTGATGCGGTGGGCACAGAGGGAGCTCCCATCAGAGGAGGAGTCGCTGTCGCTGGTGTCTCCTCCTGGCCTCGTCGTGGAGCTCCCCTCGCCCTCCATCCCACTGGTGCCTTCAGACTCCGTACATTCACCCTCCTGGGCCATGTGGGTTGCAGCTCCCTTCTGCTCCGGTGCCAATGCTCCTCAGCCAGATGATGCTAATGCACACAAGGACAGGGTGACAAAACAAAAAGGGGAGGAAAGACAGAGGACACACATGGTCAATGCCTGCAACAACACCACATTGGCGAACAAAACACACAGGGAGCAGCCGTACGCATTAGGCCATGCACTAACAGTTCAGGGGAAAATCACCTGCCCATGGGGGACTGTGCCTAAGCCCATTTGATGCACACCTGGAACCCACAGGAGCCTGATGGCCACTACCACTTTTGGGGTTGGAGTGCCACAGAGCCTGCCTAACAATGGATCTACCCTGGCCTAGGGGACCCAGAGCCCACTTCCCACACCCAGACACCTCATACAGCACGCAGAGTCAGCTGAATGAGACTGTACTCACCCCCTTGTGGCTGCTGTGATGCCCTTTAAGTGCCCATCCAACTCAGAATATGACACCGCCAGGATCTGGTACATCAGGGGGGTCATGGTGCGACGGGCACCCCTTCCACATTGGGAGGCCACCCCCAGCTGGGCCTCGACCGTCTTCTTGGGCCATCGGCGCAGGTCTTCTGAACTTTTGCGGCAGTGGATGCTCCGTCTATGGTAGGCCCCCAGTGTCCCACTTCCTTGGCGATGGCACGCCAAACACCCTTCTTCTGGTGCGTGCTGACCTAGAGGAAATGTGAAATAAGAATGGATTTTACTCCCCCGTCCGGTTCGTCTTACTCATTGGCCACAACTTCCCACCCTGGTCCAGATACAGATACATATACACTGACCATCCTCACATGCTGGCCTCTGCCCACCCACCCACTGTATCTTCCATCCACGCCACTCCATATATTCATGTCTCATCCATCATGCTCACAGTGTACTCACCTGTTTGTCTGGAGGACCGTAGAGTAGCGTGTACTGGGGGAGGACCCCAGCCACCAGGTTGTTCAACTCCTCCGCGGTGAAGGTAGGGGCCCTTTCCCTAGACATTGTAGCCATTGTTGCTTCCAGACTCCGGTCACAGCAGCACTTGCAGTGTAGGTCCTCTCCTGTTGAATGTCAGGTATCAAGTGAGTGAACAGATAGAAAATGGCGGTCATGTCCGCAGCGGTGCATACCGTCACCGCCGGCGTACATCGTCATTGGCTCCTGGAACCCATAGGGGCCAATGATAACCAATGCTGAACTGCACCGCGGTCTTCGTCTGCCTACAGTGATGCTGCACAACGTCAGTGCAGTTACCTCATTTCCCCTTGTCCCTCCTTACAGATCTGGCATCTGCCATTTCAGGGGGCCACATGGCAGGGCAACTCACAGCTTCACATCACTTTTGTGCCAGAATTCGGTCAGATAGCGCCACACACTGATTACATCACAATTGTTCAAAACACCCTTGTGATCCTATGTGGTGTATGACCCTCTGCTCACCCTTCTCCTCCATAGGGCACGTCCGCTGGGGCATATAATGAGATGGCGTCATCCTCCGGTATACAGACCCCTGGTGGACCTGTCGACAATGGAAGACAGACACATCATTATCACCTACAGACTTGATCGTGCCACAATCCATGAACTGTGTGCCTAGTTGGAGCCAGACCTGATGTCAGCTATCCGCCATCCCACAGGAATCCCCCCTCTAGTGCAGGTCCTGTCAGTGCTCCATTTCCTGGGCAGTGGGTCCTTTCAAACAACAGTGGCCATGGCATCAGGGATGTCACAGCCAATGTTCTCTAGCGTGTTGTCCAAAGTGTCATCTGCCCTGCTGAAACACATGCGCAGCTACATCGTTTTCCCTCAGGTGGAGGATTTGCCCTCAGTGAAAATTGACTTCTATGCCATTGGACATATCCCCAACATCATTGGTGCAATTGATGGTACATATGTGCCATTTACCCCATCCGCAGGAATGAACAGGTGTACAGAAACCGCAAAAGCTACCATTCCATGAATGTGCAGACCAGACCATCTCCCATGTGAATGCCAAGTATCCTGGCTCAGTGCATGATGCTTACATTTTGAGGATTAGCAGCATCCCTTATGTGATGGGGCAACTCCAGAGGCACCGGGTGTGGCTAATAGGTGAGGCCAAGGTCCCCACGCAGTTTAAATAGGTGTCTCAGTATGGGAGAGTCCCTAAGGGTTGGTGTGTTTCTAGCAGTTGTCCCTCGATATTTGCAGGTGACCCTGGTTACCCCAACCTTTCATGGCTACTGACCCCAGAGAGGAATCCCAGGACAAGGGCAGAGGAACACCACAATGAGGCACATAGGCGAACTAGGAGGATAATAGAGTGGACTTTCGGCCTCCTGAAGGCCAGGTTCCGGTGCCTCCATCTGACAGGTGGCTCCCTATACTACTCACCAAAGGAGGTGTGCCACATCATCGTGGCATGCTGTATGTTGCCCAACCTGGCTTTGTAATGCCAGGTACCTTTTCAGTAGGAGGATGGGCCTGATGATGGTCTTGTGGCAGCTGTGGAGCCTGTGGACAGTGAGGAAGAGAAGGCAGAAGAAGATATAGACAACCAAAACAACATCATCATGCAATACTTCCAGTGAGGCACAGGTAAGAGACTGGCACTGCTCCTCTAATATCATACTACTGTAGGACATTGCATGATTCTGCCTTTTTACCTCTGTGTATGGACCCTGACAGTTAACTTTGGCTTTCCATTTCACAGATCTGGGTACCACTTTCTGCCTCTGCTATGTTTACTGCTGCCCAACAACTGTCGAACATTGGTATGTGAAAATGAACATTGACATTGCTATTTTTCAGAGAGGTTGTAATAACACATTTGTGAAAGTACATACTGACTCCAGATTGATTTGTGATTCAAGGGTGTTTATTTATGTGCTAATCAGTGGAGGGGGCTGTGCAATGGGCTGGGGTGATGGGGGAGGAATGTCCATGGTGGAGTCCAGTCTAATGGTATCACAGGTGCATTGTCCAAGTAGGGCATAGAAGGTGGAGTAATGGCAGTTCAAGGTTGTCATGGTGACATAGTGGGACAGAAGGGTGACAAGCAGGAGAGTCTTATTTCCTGGCAGGGGTCTTGGCAATGTTCTCTGTCTTGTTCCTGGATCTCAGGGACCGTTTGCAGGCTGGTTCTCCTTTTGCAGGGGGTGGGGTGCTGGTAGCCTGTTGGTCCTGTGGCGGGAACTCCTGTCCACTAGCGCCGGCAGAGGTGGAGGGCTGTTCATCGTTCAAGCTAGTGTCAGGGGCCCGTTGATGTGCCACTGTGTCCCTCATAGTGTTGCCCATCTCTGCCAGCACCCCTGCAATGGTGACCAGGGTGGTGTTAATGGACTTCAAGTCCTCCCTGATCCCAGGTACTGTTCCTCCTGCAGCTGCTGGGTCTCCTGAAACTTGGCCACTACCGTGCCCATGGTCTCCTGGGAATGATGGTATGCTCCCATGATGTTGGAGAGTGCCTCGTGGAGAGTGGGTTCCCTGGGCCTGTCCTCCCCCTGTCGCACAGCAGTCCTCCCAGCTTCCCTGTTATCCTGTGCCTCTGTCCCATGAACTGTGTGCCCACTGCCACTGACCCCAGGTCCCTGATTGTCTTGGGTTAGTAGGGTTGCATGGGGTCCCTGTAGTGGTGGACACACTGCTGATTGACGTGTCCTGGGGATGCTGGGTGGGTGCTGTGATGGTGTTCCCTGAGGGGGAGGTTCAGTGGTGGTTTGTGACTGTGGCAGGGGAACCGACTGTCCAGAGGTCCCTGGTGGGCTGGTCATCTTGATCTAGGCGTGCAGAGCTGCTGTTGTCACTGTGGGCCTCTTCTGTGGGGGCACTGGATATGTCTGGAACCTCCTGTCCTGTGACGTTGGGTAGGGGTCCTGTTGGGGTGTAAATGCATAGTTATTGTATCTGTGTGTGCCATCTTGTGCAATGGGTGAGTTAACCTCTACCTCTGTGCTTGCCTTATTGTCTTTGCCCTTGTGTGATTGGTGTTTTTGGGGCCTGGGTGAGTATCTGTACTGGACATGTTTTGGTGATGGGTGTACATGCATTGGTGTAACATGCAGGGCTTAGTTTTGGGATGTGTGGATTGTGATAGTGGGGTATCTGTGGGGTGTTGGGGTGATGGGTGTGAGGGTTGGGGTAGGAGTTTGTGATAGCATGCAGGTAGGGTGGGGGGGATATATTCTTATAGCTTTGACTCACCAGAGTCCAGTCCTCCTGCTACTCCTGCGAGGCCGTCAGGATGCATGATCGCAAAGACTTGCTCTTCCCATGTTGTTAGTTGTGGGGAAGGAGGTGGGGGTCCGCCGCAAGTCGTCTGTACGGCTACCCGGTGTCTGGATACCACGGAACGCACCTTCCTCCATAGGTCGTTCCACCTCTTCCCTGATGTCATCCCGTGTTCTTCGATACTGTCTCACTGCGTTGACCCTGTCGACAATTCTCCACCATAGGTCCATCTTCCTAGCAATGGAGGTGTGCTGCACCTATGATCTGCTTAGCTGTGGCTCTACCCGGATGAGTTCCTCCACCATGACCCTGAGCTCCTCCTCAGAAAACATGGGGTGTCTTTGAGGTGCCATAATGTGGTGGGGGTGATGTGTGAGGTGATGTTTGTTGTGCTGTGTGATGTGTTGTGTTGGTGTGTGTTCTTTGAGGTGCGTGGATGCTGTATAAGTGATGGTGTTGTGTGCCTGTGGATGCTGGTGTTCTGTTTCCTATTCTCTCTCTCTCTCTGCTTCTTCCAAAAAATTTGTTTGAAGGGGTTGTGGGTAATGTGGGTGGGTGTTTTATAGTGGTGTGTGTGTGTGTGTGGTGTGTGTATGTTTATCAGGTGTGTGTATTTTGAATATTCCAATGTGGTTGTGTTTTGGAAATGTGTGTGTATTTTGAGCGTGGAGGTGTGTATCGCCAATGGATTACTGCGGTTGAAAGACCGCTGCGTTGATACGTGGGTCGTGATAGTGTGGGCGTATTTCTGTTGGCGTAACAGTTAGGGTTTTGCTATCGCCAGTTTATCACTGACCTTTGGTGTGACGGACTTGTGTGGGTGTCTGTATTGTGGCGGATTACGAGATGTGGGTCGTAATACCTGTAGCGGATTTCTGCCGCAGCCACGGTATCTTGACGGCCATCAGCACGGCGGTGAGTGGGATTTACCACCAGGGTTGTATTGAGGGCCTATGTGTGCTTTTGCTGAGTTACAGATAGAGGAGTCCATAAGTAACCGAACAACTGCTGTAGTTGTAATGTGGGGGGTTTATGATCACAGCACTGCACTAGTAGCTAGGGAGTAATAGTAATTGTAATAGTAATTGTCAAGAAGCAAGCAATGTGACTTACCACTGCCAGTTCTTGCATCTGCTTCTCACGCTGCTCCATCTGATCCTGCAGAGGAACTTGAACCGGATCCATTGGTGGTTGGGATAGCTAGAAAACAACCTTATACAGTTTTTAGATGTGAGTTATACCTCCCCTTAAGTTTTTTTCATTAAAGAATGCAATCCAATGCATCATTACAGTTCGGTTAGCACTGCAGTAACTTCTATCAAAAATATCACTTTGGGCATTTTGTTGGTTCACAATGTTAGAAAAGCCAGGTAGGCTAGCCAACCAAAAAGTTTGCGTAACGGCTATAGCCATTGATGATGACGACTCCGAATCATTGCAGCACAAATAAAGTGGTGGAATGAAAATTGTCAATGAAAGACAGAAAAAAAGATAATGCAGGGATAATAGGAATTAAGCAAAAATTGGATAGCGGAATTGGAAAAAAGGAGACATTATAAAAAAATAAACAAGGCAAAATGAAAAGTAATAATGGGCAGAAGTAAAAGTTAGGGAAATTATAATAATATTAAATAATAGGACATATTGGGATGAGCAGAGCCCGCAACATTGGCGATGGTGATTGGCACCTTCCCAGCTCCAGCCGGACCATCTCTGTGGTGCCTCTGTTCTTGACTTTGGGTGCTGATGTAAGAAATAAAGGAGATAAAAAAATGGATTAGTGGTGCAGTTAATTGCCACAAAAGTATTATAACAGGTAAACGCAGTAAAATAGTACTTAGCCAAATCAGATTGCCTATGTACTAGTATGATAAACTATTGTTAAATTGGCTATACTCCTAAAATCCCTAATCCAAATTTCCTTAGCAAAAACTACATTTGAAACTAATGTATTGCAATGAATGATATTTGATTCTATTTTCATTTCCCAACCCCCTTGATGGACCAACTCATTCTCCCTTTTTTGCAAAGCATAGATGCATACTTGAACTGCACATCATTGTGAAATTGCTTGGGACTGTACAGGCTAGATTAAGAAAGTCACAAAGAGCGCTAACTCACTGATATCACTAATTCACTATGGCAACCGGAGGACAGAGGAGTATGCATTGCAATGGCTTCTAAAATAATCAGCCAAAGCGAGCGCCGACAAGTATGGTTGGGTTGCGCCTAGCTCAAACTTGAACACATAATAATGTTGTTAACGCAACCTAACATAATTTACCTCTGAGTGTGAGCAGCATGCTATTCCGAAAAAAAAGTTAGCATTGTAGAACACAAACACAACAAATAATATAATTAATACTCACTGAGCCCCAGAATCTCAATGGCTAGCAGGTGAAACAGGTCCTCCTCGGGGTCGAGGATGTCCACCCAGCGGCACATCAGGTGCTGGGTGGTGCACTGGACCTGGGTGGTTCATCGGGCACAGCAGTGCACCCTAGGCTAATGCAGCTGACGCTTCTGCGGAGGGTAACCGCTCCCAGGCCTGCCACCTGCTGCCAGCATGGATGGGAGGTGGCACTGCACATAAAAAAGACAGTGCTGCCTCCTTCTCTTCATTAAAGATGGGCCGAGGCTTCACCCTTTGGCCGAGCCGCCACCCACAAGTTAGATGGCTGCTGCTAGCTGTCCAAGGGGGCTGGTGCTGCTGCTCTCCTGTTCGCTTGCACCACCCTGCTCTTCCATGGTGTTGGGTGGGGTGAAGAAGCAAAGAAATAGGAGGAGAAGGAAGAAAATAAATAAGGGAAAAATATACAAAAACACAAAAGGTCACGAAAAGCAGGTCAAAAAAGAAAAAAACAGAAATATAGTCACCACAAAAAGACACACTAATACAATAAATAAAAATGACAGGTAGATTCATTAGAAGGCTGAAGGATTGAAAAGATTAATGAGAGATGAAAAACAGACCCAGCGCCATATAGAGAGAGTGAAGAACAAGATGGCTGCACTCCTGCAAAGCATGTGGTGCTGTTCACTCACAATTTTGAACGCAAGAATGTACTTTGCATTGCGTTTGATGTAATACACAATGTGAACAGGTGCGACAGGGGACTCTGCCTGCCTGCAGAACTACGCATAGCACAGTGGAGTTATTTTGCTACTACACAGAGTTCCACTTAGCGTAACTCCTCCCACTCCGCCCAGCCGTGTGCTGTACGGGCACCAATCTGCAATGAATACCAGTATCAATTGGTGGGGGCATGCTAGCTCGATATCTGTAGGCGAGTGTGCTGTTGGACCTGTATACAACATAAAACAGAATTAGAACAACTGAACAACTGCACCGCCAACTCACTCCAACACTACACTTCCACCCAAGAAGCATCTGTCACCCCAAAGAGTCCCTCGTAACATAAGCAAAAGAAACCTAGTGTAGGGTACTCAAATTGGACCTCATCCTATTGCGTATCTCTACAGCGCAGTCCAGGGGCTTCCCCCCAGGTCTGGATGATGTCATGCTACCCATAAGCACCCCCTACTCCTCTTGCACAACATAAGTGACCCATTTTCTTGTGGTAGCCTCAGTCAAAGAGAGGAGTCCTCTCTCTCCTTTGAGGCTCCTTGAACATCCCTCCCATGAGGTGGGGACCCACTCAACTCTTGGTGACATCCCATCTCTGGCCCAGATGAGTCTGGCAACTTCTTTTGGCAGCAGGATCCCCTCCTTGGCATTGGCATTGGCATTTTGTGTGGAAGTCTCAACTGGCCACGGCTTGGCCACAATAAGGCCCTCATTCTGACCTTGGCGGGCGGCGGAGGCCGCCCGCCAAAGTCCCGCCGTCAGGTTACCGTTCCGCGGTCGAAAGACCGCGGCGGTAATTCTGACTTTCCCGCTGGGCTGGCGGGCGGTCTCCTTCAGACCGCCAGCCAGCCCAGCGGGAAAGAGGCTTCCACGATGAAGCCGGCTCGGAATCGAGCCGGCGGAGTGGAAGCTGTGCGACGGGTGCAGTTGCACCCGTCGCGTATTTCACTGTCTGCGCAGCAGACAGTGAAATACATTTAGGGGCCCTCTTACGGGGGCCCCTGCAATGCCCATGCCAGTGGCATGGGCACTGCAGGGGCCCCCAGGGGCCCCGCGACCCCCCCTACCGCCATCCGGATCTCGGCGGTCCGACCGCCGGGATCTGGATGGCGGTAGGGGGGGTCAGAATCCCCGCGGCGGTGCAGCAAGCTGCGCCGCCGCGGAGGATTCAATGGGGCCGCGGTACACTGGCGGGACCCCGCCAGTGGTGCCGGTCCGACCGCGGCTTTACCGCCGCGGTCGGAATCCCCATTGAAGCACCGCCGGCTTGTCGGCGGTGCTCCCGCGGTCCTCCGCCCTGGCGGTCAAAGACCGCCAGGGTCAGAATGAGGGCCTAAGTGTTGATCCACAGTACAAAAGGGTGGGGGATGATGGTAACACGTTACTTTCCTCTCCACAGCCCAGTCACAGGCTTCTGGGGCTTCAAAGAAGTAGAAGTCAGCATTGTAGTTCACCCTTAGCTTTGCTTGGACGAGCAACATGCATAGTAAGGACACCTGCTAAGTTTCAACTTGATCACCTCGAAAGAGTCCCTTTGTTTCTGTCCCCCTCCTTCCCCCTTGATGTAGTCAGTGAAGATTATGATGCGGGCAGACTGAAACTGTAAGTTACCCTTTTTGAACACCTCTTTTAGGATGATGTCATGGTCTCGATAGTTTAGTATGAGGGTGATCATAAGTCTTGTGGATGCAGCTGCAGTGCTCTGTGTGCCCTTTCCACCACTGGGATAAGACACCTTCAAGGATTAAAGACATGTGTATAGAAATGTTTCTGGTGTAGTGTTTCCAGATCACTCTGGGCTACAACAAAGAGCAAATTATTACAGCCTGATCTTTGGCTCTGCTCTCGTGGGCATAGGCAGTGGTGGTTACTAGGGATACTATCACTTTGAGGATTGTTACATCCTCAAGGAGTGAAATTCTTCCTTCAACTACTGTTACCCTACCGGCCACCTTCTGAAGGTCTTGCTGGAGGAGTGCTATGTCCACCTCGGCCTCTCTGATATTCATTTTCACTGCTTCCTGCGACATCTGGATGGTCTGCAGGATGGCTGTAATTTTGGCAGAGTCCAAATGTAGCTGGGTGGGTGTATCTCTGGGAACTTTAGTCTGCTATTGTATTGTATTGTATTGTAATAGTATTTATATAGCGCTTACTACCCCTGACTAGGCGACAAATCGCTTTTCGGTGAGTAGCACGCTACTCTGGAACCCAACAAGAATTAGTGATGGATTAGTATCGGGAAATAATGAGTACAGTTTTAGTATTATTATGAGAGTTTGTTAGTTAGATTGACTAGAGTAATGGAGGGGTGGAGGAGGAAAGAAATCCAGAAGTGTTAATTGGGAGTATATCCTTCATTTACTCAACCCAAAGGCTTGGGATGAGTAAAGGGGGATGGAGGAGGGAAGAGTCTGTGGAAGGGTTAGGGAGAGTATAGTAGCAGGGTGAGATAAATAAGGGAGAATTTAGTAGGGATGTGGTGGGAGGTCATGGTAGTAGAGTGAGGTTTGGTGAGTTAGATGTGGAAGCGGAGGGAAGAGCTTAGGCAGAGTTATTTAGGAGATGAAAGTAGTAGAAAGGATTTGGGATGAGTCAGAGTGGGAATGGAGGATAGTTTGATAGAGACATGACATATGATGATGGGTAGATAAGTGTGATAAGATGAGAGCAGGAATTCATAGATATCTAGTATAACAACCCACCCAGGAGCCATGAAATGACCCACGAACATGCCAAGCACAGAAACAACATATACACATACATATATATATATATATATATATATATATATATATATATATGCATACATACACACACATACAAACACACATGAATACACACACATATGCACATACAATACATAATTAGAACCATGGGTAAATATACTTAGTCAAACAGGTTTAAAGAGTGATTGTGTATTTTATTGTTATGACATAGTAGCGATACATATTTTCTAAACAACTATACATAACTAAAAATATACACATAATCAGAAAAAAATATCTATCAACATAGGCATATGCAGTCCATAGCTGTTTGAATATGGTGGTTATGAAGGGAAGACCCAACTCTTGAGTAGTTTTCTGAAGACAAGAAAGTTATCTGTGGCTCTTATAGTTGGAAGTAATGAATTCCATAGTTTGGCTGCTTGAACGGAGAAGGATGTACCACCTATAGTCTTTTTCTTGTACGCTGGTGTTCTAAGGCAGGGTGCCAATCTTGAGCGGAGGTTTCTTTGTTGGATGTATTTGGTTATTTTGTTTCTGGTAAAAAGTGGTCCTGTTCCATGGATAGCTTTGTGGATGATACAAAGCAGCTTGAAAGTGCGTCTTCTGGCAACGGTTAACCAGTGTAGTGCTCTCAAGGTAGGGGAGATCTGTGCTTGCGGCTTTAGATGTAATAGTAGCCTGGCTGCGGAATTCTGGATACATTGTCGTTTTTTAATAATAGATAGAGATGATCCATGGTAGAGGCCATTGACATAATCCAGTTTGGATAGTACAAGCGAGATAGTAGCTTGCACCTTGTGTGGAAATCCGAGGTGGGGGAAGATGCGTTGTAAAGTCTTCATGGTGATGAAGCTTGTTCGTGCTAATTTGTCCACTTGGGCATTTATAGCTAACTTGGAATCCATGGTGATTCCTAGGTTTTTCACTTCCTTGGATAATTGAGGAGGTAGTCCGTGATCGTCAGGCCAGACGCACAGTGTCATAATTTTTCCAGTCACCACATATGAGTATTTCTGTTTTGGAGGTATTTAGTTTTAGATGGCTCCAGGTCATCCACTGATCAACGGCTCTGAGGCAACTGAAGATTTCTGAGTTTTCAATGTTTTTGGGGCATTCTAATTTAAGTAGTATTTGTGTGTCATCTGCATAGTTGTAGCATGTGCTATGGGGCTAGAATGGTATATCTGTCTAACTGTGACTGGGTGTGGGCCTGGGGCCCCTTGTCCTTTCCCATTTCTGGTCAGTCGTTGGCTGTCCAGGGATTGAAGGTGGGAAGTGGTCAGCCACCCCCACTCTCTGGCTCTCTGCAACTCCTAGGGTTGACCCCAGGTTCAATATGTCAGCACCAGGCCCAGCCATTGGAGCAGCAGCTACCCTTGAGCCAGGGACAGTCTGTGCACACCCTCAGCTAGCCTCAATGGACCCAGAAGACCTCCTGGTCCTCCTTTCTTCTTTTCCCCCCGGGGAGGCTGTGTGCTGAGTCGGTGATGGCAGGCCCTGGGACTTTGTCCTTTACAAGCATGTAGCAGACAGCCCTCCTGCAGTCTTGGGTGTAAGCCATGACACTGCCATATAATCAGGCTTTAGGTTAGAGGAGAGTGGTGAAAGAAAAAGCATGGGAGAACTTCAGTCCCTGGCTTCTCTATCTAGTGGGCATGGATTTTGATTTGTCTGAATGTGTATCACACCCGAAAGCAGGATGGTCCTCATTGAAGCTAATTTATGTCCCTAGATCAGGGGAGACTAGCTGAGATGCGAACTGTGAGGTGCTGTTAGAGGGCCCGCCCGTCACCACACCTCTCTGACAACAGCTGGGCCTCGTGGGCAGAGCTAGTTCATTTACGGGCCAAAGCCTGTTCCATTGAGGAGCGGAGGCCTTATGTGTCACTGGAGAGGAGGAGGGGGAGATGCCAAAGTCCTACTGGCCTGCTTAACCCCATTCCAGCACCAGGTGGCAGCACAAGCAACTGGCTCCCTCCTCCCACGCTCACCTCCGCTTGCCGCTGGAAATACTACAAGCTCGCCCTGAGGTTTACTAATGCAGCACCCCAACCGTATTGCACGGGGTCAGTTAGGGACTGTGCTATGTGCCTCCTTCTAAGGCTGACATCTCCAATGTTCTTCATAGCCTTCTACGACATGTTAGGCCTATGCTGTAGCCTCTTAGGGTATCAGCGGCCATAATTAGGCCCCACAGACCGGACCTGGGTCATGTTCAGTGGGCTGGGGGTCAACTTAGTAGGAAGAAGGCTCCCTGCACACCTCCCCACAGGCCTTCACAGGTTCCCCATCATCTGCGCATTCTCTCCTGACATCTCTCCGAAATCTGGGGCCCTCTATGAGGGATTGCCGACGATGTACAGGCACTGTGGTCCAAAGTATTTTGCTGGATGGTGGAGAAGGTCTGGGAGTGTTACTAGAATGCGTCTGCCCTCTTCGCCACCTTGGTCAAACACCCCTTTATGTATATTTAGGTAGGCTCTATAACTGTTAGGTTTTCCGATTACATATGTGTGTCACTTATATGTTTGCAGCATACTGTGCCTAAGTATGCAATTTACATGCCTCACTCAAGGTTCTTTTTCATTGTGAGCAACTGGAAAAAGGAAACTGGACCAGTGCAGCAATCACCTATCTTGTCCTAATCTGAATTTGGATACCTAATGTTATGCTCTTGTACTGTGAATATTACAAATAACTGTCCTAAAATTCATGAAAAAGACCCCACACTTAACAAGGGATACTCTTAGCTGAGATCTTTTAATTTGTCCCATGTTAGGGTCAAGCCTACTCTACTCTTTGTGACTTCAGAGCTCTCATCTTTTCGTAGTTCTTGGGAGTAGCAATTTGTCAATACATGACCTTCAATTCCAATGGCATTATATGAAGTTTAATCTGTAAAACTGGCAAATGGTGACACTAGTAATAAAAAAGTATAACTTGCTTAAATAAACACATCTTCATGGATAATGCATGAAAGTGACCACATTAGATTTGCCATATATGTCACATTTAATGGGGGAAAAGCACCTCTGACGCAATAATAGCAATAAGCTCCATATAGAGTATTATAATATAGCATCTAATAGTGTATAGATTGATAGGATAAGTTCAAGTTGATTAATTTCAGAAGCTGATTAATCATTAGTGTTTCCAAGCATTATATGCATCAGTATCCCCAGGTAGTGTTTGGATCAGTGGCTCAAGGCAGTTATGAGAGTCAATAGCTCCAGCCTCTATAAATATTAATGAGCCCAAGTGTGGTCACGTGCAGTGAGGAGCATTAGCGGTTCTGAAGGGAATTTGCAGCAATGTGCACAGACTTGAAGAAGCATCAATTGCCCCAGGTGGTAGTGTAGAATGAAAGCCACACAAAGTCCATGCATAAATGACCCTCAGTGGCAAGAAATAATCACCCTTGGCTGTAATAAATGTTATTGAGCCCAAGCAGCAATGATGATCAATGGCACCACTCAAATCATGTATTGATTGACACTGACTATACCAACTATTGACCAACTACTGGTGGCCTCTGGATGTAGTAAGAAGGCCCCAGGACGTATAATGCATCTATGAGCACAGGCTGTAATTAGTATTTTTGGTTGAAGAAATACATACAAAAAACACACAGTGTAACAATGTTGGTGCCCCAGTCCATAATGTGCAATAGTGCCCACAGGCTCTCAACAGTAACGGGCATCAATGGTATCAAGCAGAAATGTGCATTTATGGCCAAAGACAGTAATTTACTTTGTGGTCAAGAGCTTTGCCACACCAGCTCTCTCTCTTAAGGGAGCCCACCTACATCCTCAGTCCAGTTGATTTCGTTCATTCCAGCATTTCAACCAGAGGAAAGTTGGCAACAGATCCGGTCTGTGGAGCACTGCACAAAAGAATTAAACCTCTAATCTAATTGCAGGAGATTTGCCTGTAAGCACTGGGGCTGCTTAGCTGTTTGTCATCTCAAAGTGCACACATAGGTGCACAGACCTCCATTCTCACAAACTGCTCTTTGCAGCTAAAGCTGCACCACGTGACATGTGATGTGAGAAGTGGTACAGACCCAAGGGGAGATAATACAGTGCAGGAGGAGACCAATTATGATTTTTTTGTGATCCAATTATGATTTTAGGTTGTTGGGTCAACATGCATGTGCTGCAACCCCACTCCCCATAGGCTGCATATCACAGCAGAAGGTCTAACTGAGGTTGTCAGGTAAACTCTGAGAGCTTGACACACAGAAAGTGAGAAACAGAGCATACAGGATCTATGTGGTCATGCAGGAAAATTCATATGATGTCAAACATGAGATGTGTGACACTTGGCTTGGCAATCTACCTGGTACGTGCCACACAGTTCCTGACTAAATATGTTAGTTCTTTGAAACTCACATTTCTAATTGGCAATAATTAGTTGTTCTAGCCAAAACATGTTGTCTTAAAAGATATTACACGTAACCTATACTTGAAACGTTATTTACTGAGATCTATCTGCAATCATTTGACAAGATGGAACGCAATAGAAACTTCCAGCCCATTTCTTTCATTTATTATTTTTTATTTGTAAGAATGCAGTCTCCAAGAAGGTATCCTGGCACAGAAGGAAACCCCTTCCAGACGTACAACTGCCGACAGGGGTTTTCCAGGCCATAAAAACTCCTCCTTACCACTTTTGCCCCTCTTCTGCCCCAAGTCAAACAGGGGAGTCGTTGTTGGAGTTAACATGGATACAGTTACAGTCAACATACTTGGTTCATAAAACATCAGAGCTTGTGATCATATACATGTTCCATTATACAACTATCCATTTAACAACATTTAACTTGCTTGAGTGTTGGCAATATTCCTATTCAGCCTTTGATCGCTGGCCCTTGCTGCAGGTGTCTAGCTCTTGACAGCAGCTAGGCTACTCTTGCAAGCAACCTTTACGTGAGCGGACCTCAGGCCTTGCCCAGGCTGCAAGAGCCGTGCCCACTTGATGCTGGCCCCCCATTTGTTATCCATGCCATGTCTGCTACCTGTGCCCCTGCCATAAGGCAACCCAAGGACCCAGCCAGAGCAGCTCTCCTTTTTAGGATTCTTACTTTCTGAATGGCTTTTTTGCTTTGTTCTGCCATGCTGCCCGTAGTTCACTGACCGCGGCCTGGTTTCTCTTCCCGAAGTAAGGCCCTCTGTTTGGAGGGTAGCAGCTGGGTCTATTTCATTCCTGATTGACCAAGCCAGTGTTAGTGTTGTGTTACACAACCAGATCCCTTTGTAAACCTTTGTCACTGCTGCCAATCTTTGCGCTTGCATCACATAAAAGTGTCCCAGGATCCATACTCTCCATTTGCCACCTGAGGGGTCTGTCATGAAAGAAGCAAAACTCAGAGAACTGCCAGCTATATAAGCCCCTTGAAAGCCCAGAGGCCCACCTTCCCTGGATCCTTATCCCTTCTTCAAACAGCCTTCTGGGCGCCACTTCATGCCTGCCCCTATGTGAAATTGGCTTGTGGGGAGCCCTGCCATCGCCACAGCTAGATTCAGCACTGCACTGAACTGGAAGCAGCTTGGGTATGACTCGTCTTCAGGCCTGAAGAGTGGTTGGTCCGCCTGTACTCCATGAAAAATGTATTTGCTCATATTGCACATTGGGCAGCATTCACTGTCTTCTAAGCAAGAGAAGCAACAGTACTTTCCCGTTGCCTCTTGGTCTGTCTGTGACCTTCTCAGGTGCACAACCATGTAATCTTCCCATAGGTGCACGTCCTCCTCCCAAAGGCATGCCACCCCTGTTTCATATTGGAGGGGGTCAACCAGCGTACTAATGCAATAAGCTCCGAAAAATGCCAGCATGAAGGCTGCCTTAAACATAACTATTGTGTGCCCCTGTCTGAGCAATGTGGCCAGCTGCTGCAACACTGTAAGTTCAATGGGATGCCTCTTTTCCTTGCTTCTTGCCTGCATCCTCCCCCATCCTTTCATGGCTGCTCTAAAATAGAAGGAGTTTGCTGGATCCCTGTCTGTGGTTAATCTGGCATAGTAAGAGACTGCACTAAGGTGTACCTGTGCCCACGACTTGTTTTTTCCACCTGTGAACCTCCAGTGGATGAAACCCCTAATATCATTATTAGTAACTTTGTCCTCCCCTGGGCACCCGTCACATTCTGGAAGACCTCCCAGCACTTACAGTACTTTGCTGCTGTTTTGGAGGCCAATGTATTGTTCACCAGCATCCTCAGGTCGGGTTTGCGATCCCCCATAGACACTCAGGCACCGTGTCATGGGTTGGTCCACGTGGGGTGCCAGCTCTCTGAACCTCTGCCATTGAAAGTGAGAAGGTGCGTCAGCTACTAAATTGTCACAGCCCGGAATACGTCTGGCCCTCATTGCTATGTTGGCTTTTCGCTGGCAGCCCACTAGGTGCCTCATCAGCTTTACCACTGTCGGGCACCTTGCTGTCCCTGAGTTCAGGGCCTGCACCACTGTGTGGTTGTCTGACCAAATCGTGATCTGCCTGTTGGGTAATCTGTCCTCCCACATGGTGAAAGTGACTAAGATTGGAAAAAGCTCTAGCACTGTAATGTGCTTTGTTAAACCTTTTTTGTGCCAGGCTTCTGGCCAGCATGTCGCTGCCTAGGCTGATCCAATCCCGGCACCAAAACCTTTGCTTCCCGCTGCGTCTGTGAAGAGTTCCGAACATGATGTCCTCCAGATAACTGTCCCATTAAAGCTTCTTAGGAACCCTAGCCACTGCTTTAAATCCTTCTGCGCCCCTTCTGTCAACCTCACTCTGTGGTGCTTCTTTGCCACACCCTTCTTCAGCTATGCACGTCATCTGGCAAAGAGCCTGCCTACCTGGAAAACCCGGCTCGCGAAATTGAGCCTACCTAGGAGCTGCTGCAACTTTCCTAGGGTAGCTTTCTTCTTTGCTAACAATGAGCCCATGTTGTGCCTCAGATCTGCTATCTTGGATTGTGGGAGCCTGCCCATGCCTTCTACTGTGTCTAGCTGAATCCCTAGGAAGGATAAGGAGGTGGCTGGCCCTTGAGTTTTTTCAGCAGCCAGTGGCACCCCCAATCCCTCAGCTAAACCCCTAAAGGCCTGTAACAGTTCCTTGCACTCGTTGATGCCAGGCTTACCAATGAACAAAAGGTCATCCAGGTAGTGGGTGCATCCCCCTAATTTACACCGTGTCTGCAGTTTCCACTCTAAGAACCTGCAGAATGCATCAAAATAAGTCCACGAAATGGCTCAGCCCACAGGTCAGCACTTGTCATAATAACATGTCCCACCCAGCTGGAACCCCATGAGATGGTAACTGTCAGGGTGGACTGGTAAGAGGCAAAAAGCAGAATTAATATCTTCCTTTGCCAAGAATGTCCCCTTTGCAGCAACCTTAACCAATTCAACGGCATAATCAACTGTCATGTAGGAAACTGAACAATCATTCTGGTGTATCCCATCAATCACAGATTCACCCATAGGGTAGGGCAAGTGATGAATGAGCCTGTACTTCCCAGGCTCTGTTTTAGGGACTATACTCAAAGGGCAAACTATGACATTTTTGAGGGGGGCTTGGGAAGGGTGCCCACTATCCTTCCCATATCAACCTTCTATCTAATTTTTTGCTAAGCCACCATAAGGTTGTCCCTGACTGATTTAAACTTCTGACAAGTGCAGGGGACCGGCTGCCCTTCTAAGGGATGATGAAGCTGACATAAAAACCTTCTGCTAACATTTGTCTTCTGTTTGCTTCGGGTACCTGTTCAGTAGCCTTGTGATCAAAACTGTATGTATTGGGTTTTGCAAAGGTATCACCAGTCCCAGAATGCTCCCATCCCGCCGTTCCTGCATATGATTGCTATTTTTTTTAGCCACTGGCCTTGGCCTCCCCTGGTCCTTTCTTGCAGTCCACTGCTGGGTGGGTGCCGGGCCTGCAAACCTGGATGTGCTTCAGTAAGGACTCTTAAACCAATCATTTGCCTTTGCAGGCACCAATGTTTGTGGTGAGCTCATAAGAATGTTTTACAGAGCCCAATGCTTGTTTGCAGAGACTAATGCTTGTTGAGACCAATGATTGTTTAAGACCAATGCTTGTTTAGGACACATGCTGCTCAAGCCTCTAGCATCCCAATGACTCAGACTGGGTGGGGCCAGATGCAGCAGGTATTTAAACCACACCCGGCCTGAGTGAACTGCTTGCTGTAAAGGTCACCGACTGAAGAGAGAGTCTCTGCTTCTCCACATTTGATCTTCACGTTCAGTGCTGTATCTTGGATCTTGCTTCTAGGAAGAAGAAGAGATCGAGAGAATTAACTACTGAAAAGGCAGTAATGGGCTGTGCATGCTCAAAAGGCATTTATTTGTGAAAACCTGACATTTGCTGACTGTCGGATGTTTTGGAGCGCGATGTGCCTAAGAAAGCTAGTTTGCTCATACCAGCCCCCCCAGTCCAGGCCTTGGTGGGGTCTGTCTCCTTTGTTGAGGTGCTGTTACTTGGAGTCACTTGCACCGGTTAGCTTACCCCTTCCCTGCTTCCTCCATGCCTAGTTGCTGGCCTGTCCTGTTTTTGGTGGGGGTGCCCCCTTTTCCTTATTTGGGTCTGTCCCACTTGTTCCTCTGCTTCCTGTGTCTTTGCACCATTAACTAGTTGCCCTGAAGTCTGCCCGCCACCGCCTGGCCCCGCCACAGTGTCATGCCCAGCCTGAAAATGGAGGGCAATCCCAATGGAGATGGGATCCTGTACCCCACCACAGCCACCAGTGGCAGGGACTGTGCTTGCTAAGGCCATGCCAACATCCCCACCTGCCAAGCTCCCCCAGAATTGTGTGAGCTGGATTTTGCTTGTCTTGGAAAATGCCCCTACCCTGTGGCGTTCAAAACCCCAACCTGTGTCCCAAAGTTGGCTATGCCCATGTTAACTATGGTCCCCCCTGTACTCTTGCACTGCACAGGCACCACCTGCTGTGTGGCCCCCTATGCTATGCGCTTACTGCTCACCATCCAGGTCCCTTTGTTGCTCCACTTCTTGAGAACCAGCTCCTGCAGCTGCCACCGTACAGGCTCCAAGCACTGCATGATGCTCCTCTTCTGATTCCTCTTCGCTTACATACGAGTAGTCCCTTCCATCATCAAATGGGGGGTGGGAGCTCTCCTCCCTTAAGCCCTGGCGTGGCTGAACCCTGCTCTAGTGAGTTTCGCCTTTCTTGGGCCTCGTCCTCCCGTTTGCCCCTTGCCCCACACCCTGACTCTGTAGGGGTGCCATTCTGGCTGCAGTCCCCCTGTTTTTTGGGTTTTGGTGGCAAGACACAGGGCTCCTTGGTGGCTTCTTGCTTGGCCCCTGCCTACCCCTACTCGGCTCCTTTGCATTTCCTTGGTGCTCCTGCTCCCACCACCTACATCATCTGCTGGTTGACTCATTCTTTGCCTTGCCATGCCACAAGCTTTCTTGCGTGCTCCAGCATCACCTGCAAGTCCTCATCCAGGTCGGTGTCATTGCTGCTCATCGTCATAGGTCACTTAGGCTCCTGATCCTTGGCCTTGACCGCCCCTCCATTTCTCTGAAGCAGGCTGTCTTCCTCCTCTCTCTGCTTTGCCTGGTGCCGGCCATCTTAGTGGCAGTTGTCATTATGTAGCCTCTGCGGAATGTCTTTTCTTTGTTATAATCACGCTGTTTGGCCCTCTTACTGCTTGGCGCCTCCCACAAGAAGTCCGAAGCTCTGCCTTGATCCTGATATGATGCTCAAAATTTTGTGCTAAAAATATTTAAATACCTTGTCCTGGGCCACTCACTTTGCAGTCCTTTAATTGCCCCTCAACTCCTGTGAGTGGGTCTGAGGCCTCAATACGCCATGCTAATGATGATTCCTGCTGCACTTTGCTCTGCTTTAAGGGCAGGCCTTTGCCAGGTTACCAGTTACAGCTCTGGAAGCCAAGTAGGCAGTGAAGCAGTTTCTCTTTTTCCCAAGTGGGGCGTCTTAGCTACTCATGCGTCACCAGATAGCAGCCCAGCTCAACTGCGGGCGTCTTTGCTCCACCAGATAGCAGCCCACCTTGAGGGCTTCCTAACTCCTCCTGGCTACGGCCGCCAACACAGCCTGCCGCCAAATGCACCGGAGCAACTTCCTCTGAAAAGCTGCTGGCTTCTTGCTCTATGATATCCCCTGACACGTTGGGAGAAGCTGTGAACTTCCTGCTCCCGCCTAGGATCCTCTGCTGCTCTGCATGCTGACGACCTTCGGGGTGTCCTCTAGCGACGACTCCAGTGGAAGTCCTCCACCAATGAGCGACAATCCCCCAGCGATGAAGGGGTCAAACCCAAACAATGGGTCAACTTGCTTCTGGACGCCGCTTCACCCCTTTTGACCTCCTAGGCATTGCACCAAGGTTGCTCCCGTTGGGAGTTTTAAACCATGCCAACCAATCAGCATTGTTGACTTGGCATCTCTGCCCTTCTAGAAGCCCACCCTCGGAAGGTGTTTCATTGTGGGCCCCTATCTGGTTTGCCTTGAGTCCCAGCCCACGCCATTTTGTACAGGCTTAAAAAAATCATGCAAGTAGATTAGGAATTAAGAAAAAGGAAACAGCCTGGTCTGAAGAACCCTATGAAAATGAATATCAGGTTGAGTGATTGGAGATTAAAAGTACTGGGGCTAGTATAATGGACTGCATGATGACCAAAGATTAGATGTTAAAGGATGACCCACTTGGAAATAGGAAGTCAATGTAAAAAGATATGAAAGGAGTCATGTGAGCTGTGTTAAGGTAACTGCAGTTGAGGCAGAGTGCATCCTGCTGAATTCTTCTAAAGTGAGGCAGATATTAAGGCGGTAGAACCCATGCAGAGGACAGATCATCCAGCTGGCGAAAGTTTGAGTCATCTTGATAGGCACTATTGAAAAATAGGGGATTAGATATAACTCTGGCAGAACATCAATATTGAAAGAATGGGGCTCAATTAAGTATCCTGAGGTACTCCTGAGGTTAGACTTTTAAACCAGTATTTGTAGGAAGGAAGGTGAGATGTCTGTAGTGCTTAATTTGTAAAAGAATGAAAGCTCTGTCCAGTTGCCCACAGCTGGTGCAATTAAATGTTGTCACGCTGAATACCAAGTGTGCGTAATTTTGATTCCACTTCATGCCTCCTTAATCCACTGCCAGACACTCCCTGCCTCTTTTTCGTACACATTGAAATTTCTACTTCCTTCCTTAATCCCTTTATAACGTTTGTTCCCATCTTTCTAGTCCTCTGTCTTTCACCCTTGTGTTTTGTTTCTTTCTCTTGCCCTGGGTAAATGTCTGTTGCCAAACTATAAGTGCAGGTCTTCAAAAATGACTGCTAGTGGTCCCCAATGGCATCCACCTGCTCAAATTAAGCAGTGGTTGCCTGGACATGTACATCTAAATATGCAATCCAGGTAAGGTCCTTGTTGTGAACTCTGATAAAAATGAGAAAGTAGGTCACCTGTGAGCTTAACAAAGGCCACCAAAAAAGTACTTTACTCTGAGACTGCACTCACCGAGATCCTAGGAACCTACCAACATTCCCAACATACGGCCACAATGGGCCAGATCCTTGTCAATGTGCAGGAGAACAGGCGGCTGCAGGAGGAACAGTATCAGGGGATCAGGGAGGACTTGCAGGCCATTAACACCACCTTGATATCCATAGCAGGGATGCTTGCAGATATGGCCAACATCATGAAGGAAGCAATAGCACAAAAGTGGGCCCCTACCACTAGCCAGTTCATTCACCAGCCCACCACTTCCGCTGCAGCTAGTGGGCAGGAGGCCCCACCACAGGACCCACAGACCACCAGCACTCCTCCCCCTGCAGAAGGTGAACCTTCAGGAAATGAGACTCTCCTCATTGCCCCCCTTGTGTCCCACCCTGTCACCTTGTCCACTTTGAACTGCCTTTGCTCCCCTTGCTATGGCCCCTTGGACACTGGACATGTGCTACAAACAGACTGGAACAATACCCTGGACTTTCCTCCCTCATCACTCCATTCCATTGAACTTTTCTCTCAATTTCATAGCACTACAATAAACACCCTTGAACACAACTTGACCACTAGTATCTTATGTGTTGAAAATGTGCATTTATGGAAACAGCCACCTCTAGTGCAAATGATCTGAACATTGTGAGAGCGTACAAATAATGTCTTGTAGCTGTCTGTACTCATCACATCAGTGCACAGTTGTGATCTCACCAATATCTGTAAAATGACAAGCCATAGGTGACAGTAAGTTGAGATGCAATGGAAGTTAATGCCATCATGCTACAGCCACACAGAAAACATCAATAGTCAGAGGAATGGTCAGTTGCACTGTCTCACCTGTGTGTCATTGGCAGTATTGACATATAACTGATGTTCTGTTGTCCTCATCCTCATCCTCTGCCTCCTCATCCTCACTGTCCTCAGGGTCCACTGGTGCCACAGGGGCATCTCCAGTCTCCTCCTCCTGGAGAAAAGGTACATGTCATCTGAGGTCTAGGTTGTGTAAAATGCAGCTTGCCAGTACTATTTGGCAGACCTTCCTGGGTGAGTAGCACAGGGATCCACTTGTCAGATGGAAGCACCTGAACCTGGCCTTCAGGAGCCCGAAGGTCCTCTCGATGATCCTTCCGGTTCGCCCATGTGCCTCATTATAACGTTCCTCAGTCCCTGTTCTGGCATTTCTCATAGGGGTCAGCAGCCTCACACAATGATTTGGCAATGACATCTGAAGGCATACACTAACATACAGTGGGTGGGGACCATGGCTCACCAAATAGCCACACTCTGTGCCTCTATAGTTGGGCCATCACATTTGGGATGCTGTTTTTCCTCAGAACAAAGGCGTCATGCACTGACCCAGGATACTTAGGATTGACGTGGTAGATGTACTGGTCCGCCAGGCACACCATTTGCACATTCAGTGAGTGGAAAATCTTCCGATTCCGGAACACCTGTTCATTCTGGCGGGGAGGGACTAATGTAATATGTGTCCCATAAATGGCCCCAACAAATTTGTGGATATGTCCCATTGCATAGAATCTGGCCTACACAGTGACCAGATCTTCCACCTGGGGGAAAGCTATGTAGCTGCACATGTATTTCACCAGGGCAGACAAAACTCTTGCCAGCACGATTGAGAACATTGGCTGTGACATTCCTGCTGCCAAGCCCACTGTCACTTGGAAAGAACCAGTTGCCAGGAAATGAAGCACTGATAGCACTTGTACAAGACGGAGGATCCCAGTCAGATGACAGATAGAAGATATCAGGTCAGGCTCCAATTGGGCACATAGCTCTGTGATTGTGGCCCTATCCAGCCTATAGGTGAGTATAATGTGCCTGTCCTCCAGTGTAGCTAAGTCCACCAGGGGTCTGTACACGGGGGTATGTCTCCACCTCCTATTCATCTGCAGCGGTAAGTATCTAAGGGACACGAGTGAGTAGACTGTCACAATTTGAAAAATTGAACCACAACCTCAGTGTACATATTGCATTTATGTGATAGGACAGTAGGAATGGTGAGGTATGTGCTAATCTAGGCTGTGACACAGTTAAGGTTGATGTGACCACTGTCCGCCACCATGAAATGGCGACCGCCTGTCCTGTATGTAGGGAGAGGTGGAAGTGAGGTAACTCTGTCAACGTTGAGTTTTATGGCGGAAGGTGGTCTTGCACTGCTGTGCAATTCCTCATTGGATCATATAGTGCTCTATGGAGTACAGTGGCCAATGGGGATCTGCCCCAGCGGTGACGGTGTACACCGCCGCGAACATGACCGCCATTTTCTATCTGATTCCTCACTTGTTTCCTATCCTTCAACAGGAGACCACCTACACTGCGTGTGCTGCTGTGACCTGTGTCGTGAACCTACCATGGCCCGGATGACCGCGGAAAGGGCCCCTGCCTTCACTTCAGAGGAGTTGGAATTTTTGGTGGATTGTGTCCTACCCCAGTACAGACTGCTGTTTGGGCCTCCAGACCAACAGGTGAGTACACCTTGGGCACGATGCATGTGGGAAGGATGCATGGAGTTGTTTGCAGGCATCATATTATCGGGGGGATTGTCTTGTGGTGGTGTACATGGTGTGCGCCAGACAATGTGTGCGCCAATGGTGACGGAAACGGGTTTGATGGGCCATATGTGTGACAGGCTAGACTGTATGTAGAATGGTGTCCTCCTGTCTGTATTCCCTCTGCAGGTCAGCACCCATCAAAAGAAGGGATTATGGCATGGCATGCCATCACCAAGGACGTGCAGGCCCTGTGGGTCTATGGCAGGCGGAGTGCCCACTGCCGGAACCGGTGGGAGGACCTGAGACGCTGGGCATGGATAGCTGCAGAGGCCCAGCTGGGGATGACGTCCCAACGGGGAAGCGGTGTCCATTGGAAACTGACCCTCCTGATGGCCCGCATACTGATGGTGGCCTACCCAGAGCTGGATGGGCACTTGAGGGCATCACATCAGCCACAAGGGTATGTGTACAGTGGGCATTACTACAATAATTGGCAGGTGGCATGGTATCTGGGTGGAGGATGTGACTTAGTGGGTGCCCCTAAGGCTAGGCCAGACATTGCAGCGTGATCCAGCTCAAGGGTAATGGGTGTATGCCAAATGCAGGTAACCTACCTTGTTACAATTCCATGTCAGTCAGGGCTTTGTGGGAACCAGGAGGGGTGCAGTTGGTGATGTGTGGCCCTCATCTTGCCGTGACATCTAGCCAAATCACAGGCAGTGCAATGCATAGTTCCGAAGCCTGATCCCTGTGTGTGATGGTGCTGTGTATGCCAACTGTAGTGTTGGTGCAGTAATTGACCCAGTGTTTCGTTTCCCTCTCCCCCCCTTTTTTCTTCCGTCATTCTGTCCATGTGTGCATTAGCATCATCTGGCGGAGGAGCAGGGGCATCGGTGACAGAGGGAGCTGCATCCCACAGGACCCTGGAGGCAGAGTCCACCGACGCTGAGGGAACCAGTGGGACAGAGGGTGAGGGGAGCACCACGATGGAGACTGGAGGCGACAACACAGATACCTCCTCCAAGGGAAGCTCTCTGGTGGTGGAAGATACCTCTGTGACCACCCCAGCTGCATGTACAGCTGCCACTCCCGTAGTAGCACTGCCCTCCCAGTAGCCCCTCAACGAATTGGCCGTGCCCTCTCACCCAGGAGGGTGGCAATATCCTTTGCCCCAGGCACCTCAGGCCCTGCCCCAGTCAGCCCTGCTGCCTTGAGTGAGGAGGCTATTGACCTCCTGAGATCCATCTCTGTAGGACAGTCAACCATAGTGAATGCCATCCAGGGGCTGGCATCTCAGATGCAGCAATGCAATGCATTCCTGGAGGGCATTCATGGTGGATTGGCGGCCCAACAGAGATCGATTCAGGCTCTGGCCTTCTCTCTGATGGCAGCCTTTGTCCCTGTTCCTATCGTCCCCCCTCCAGCTACCACTTCCCAGTCCCAGTCTCTTCAACCCCAACCCATCCCATGCACACATACAGTCGAGCATGCACACAAGACAACACACAAGAGTGGCACAGTCAAACACAAGTACCACACTTCATCCCACAAGCACTCACACAAACACCAGAGAGTTGCAGACACAACCACATCCTCTGCCTCCACTGTCTCCCCCTCCTCCTCCTCCCTCACAGTCTCATCCACACTCACACCTGCATTCACTGCATCAACATCCACCACCAGCATCACCACACCAAGTAGCACACGCACCTCACTAGCAGACACCTCCACAACATCCATGCACGTGTCCTCTGTGTCCTCTCCCACCCTGTCTGTCCCCCCAAAGGACACAAATGCAAGCACTCACACACCCAACAGCCATCCACCTCACATCAGCACACTGCCCATGAACCTGCACCCAAGATCAGTAGACATACACCTCCAACAACCACTCCCACAACCTCCACTCCCATCCCTCCTCCCTCATCCCACCCCACCATCCCTAATAAGCTTTTCCTTGCCCAACTTGACCTCTTCCCTCCTCCTCCCCCCGTCCAGCCCATAAGAGCAGGGTCCCAATGACTCAGCCAGCACCTCAGCCAAACAGTACATGCAGACAGTGGTGGCACCACCGAGTCGTGATGGCAAGTCAGTGAAGGATCTCACTCCACCAGCCAGGAAGGTTAAGGATCCCACACCTCCTGCCATGAAGGAAGGAGCCTGCACCTCCTGCCATGAAGGGGAAGAAGCCCTCGAGTCCTGCCTGGAAGGATAAGGATCCCACACATCCTTCCATGAAGGGGAAGAAGCTCTCAACCCCTGCCAGGAAAGGTAAGGATCCAATGCCTCCTGCCATGAAGGGGAAGAAACCCTCGACTCCAGCGGAGGCTGGCAGGGTGACACCACCACCACCAGTGGTCACGGGGCCCCCACTGCCAGCTGAGAAAGTGCCTCCCTCACCTCCAGCAGATGCTGCCCAGGAGGCACCTCCACCTGCCAACACAGTTCAGCCCTCACCTCCAGTGGAGGCTGTCAGGGTGATACCACCCCCGCCACTACCAGTGGTCAGGGGGCCCTCACCGCCAGCTGAGGAAGTACATCTCTCACCTCCAGCAGAGGCTGTCCAGGAGGCACCTCCACCCGCCGACAGTGCAGCCCTCACCTGCAGCAGAGGCTGCCCAGGAGGTACCTTCACTTGCTGACACTGTGCAGCCCTTACCTCCAGATGACACGACATGAGCATGGAGCCACCTCCAGAACCAGTGGGAAAGTCACCTACTCCAGAGACTGTGGCCTTGCACTCCCCAACACTGAGAACTGGGCATGGAGCCCCCTCCAGAACCAGTGGGAAAGTCACCCACTCCAGAGACTTTGGCCTTGCACTCCCCAGCACTGAGAACTAGGCAAGGAGCCCCCTCCAGAACCAGTGGGAAAGTCACCCACTCCAGAGACTGTGGCCTTGCACTCCCCAGGAAAGAGAAATGGGCATGAGCCCCCTCCAGAAGCAGTGGGAAAGTCACCCACTAGAGAGACTGTCGCCTTGCACTCCCCAGGACAGAGAAATGAGCATGGAGATCCCTCCAGAACCAGTGGGAAAGTCACCCATTCCAGAGACTGTGGCCATGCACCGCCCAGCAGAGAGAAATGGGCATGGAGCCCCCTCCAGAACCAGTGTGCTTGTTCCCATATTTGACTGAGGTTCCCCCAGCCTCCTGAGGTGCCTGCCCACTTGCAAACTGATGCCCCTGCAGAGTTCTATCCGGATGAAGTCAGGATTCGAGTTGGGACTTGGACTGTGCCCTGTGGCCATGTGGGCCCTTAGTACATTGGACTGAGCACTGGCCCTTTGTGTACATTTGTACATATCTGTTTTTCATACAATTGGTTCATATGGTAGCTGTTTATATCGATACATTCTCATTACTGCATTCTTGTTGTCCTTGCATTATTCTGTCAATACAGTTTCATCAATGCTGACCATTATTTCTCTGATCTCACTGAGTGTGAACCCGTAGTCAGTACTAAAGAGTGGCTTTAAAACTATATTTGCTTTTTCAAAGAATGCAAACTTAACTGAGGGCTAGTGGTTACAGTGCTGCTGGGAGCTCATTGTCATTTACATTTTTTCATGTATGCTCGAGTGCATTGCAGGTGGGCATACAAACCTCCTGTAAATACATTCATCTTGCTGTTTAGATCAGCTACTCAGCTGAAAACTTAATCTTGGAAGAAATTAGCTGCAGATAAAAATATGTTTGCCCTTTGAGACTCTGTAGTTTGTTCTTTTGTCATTCCCTTTGGCCCTTCTTCTGGCTAAACCACAGATAACACATTGAAGACCCTCTGCTTTCTGATTAGTTGTTGGAGGTGGATGAGGGGTAGCTGTCAATCTTCTAAGTGGATGGGCATTGGGTTTGATTGTCGTCGCTTTCTCAGAGGACTTGTATTCTCGTTGTGATTCACTGGTTTCTGTTATTTTTGACAATTCTTTTCCAAGCTTTTTTCCATTGTATACGACTTGTAGCACTTGTTGTTACAATGATAAAATATTTTATCCCCTTCACCCATCAGTTTCAATATTTTGTGAACTTCATCTTGGCGTATTTCTGCAGGATCTCAAACTCTCTTCTGATCAGCCACAGTTGATGTTAGCTTTTCTTTTGGATTAATTTGCCATATGACATATTTTTCTTTGTTGAAGGAATCCTCTGTCAGGAGTAAAGATCCTCTGCTACCACTGCTTTTCTCATGTTTATGAATTTGAATCAATGGTAAATCTGAAACAAAAACCATATTAAAATACATTACCAATATGATTACCACAACACATCATTATAGAGTCGTCATTTTGGAAAATGGCAGAAGGGTTGCTCTGGGGAGGTATTTTCTGTCTCTGTAAGACTGCTTGACCCCCCAAAACATTGCTTTAACACCAAAATGAAGTATATAATTCTCATGGTTCCTGAAATATTACACATCAATACTGCAACACATCCACCATTTTTAAAAATGTTGTCCAGAAGAAAATCAGCCCTGATTAGCAAAGTCAACCCAAGCTAAATTACTTCTCTAATCATTCTAAAACACAATTCAAAAATGAAAATCTCTGGACAACATTTCTTTACAGAGGTATATCAAGAAGGCTAAACTCAGGGCCTTATTTAGAGTGTGGTGTATGGGCCTCCTGACACCAGGTGTGTAGGCTATAGCTATATCCTCTACTTCCCTGGTGGAGGACCGCCCACCAGATTTACAGATCCTCATATGCATGTTAGGGATCTCTGTGCTTTTAGTGAATCCTCCACTGCTCTGGTTCAACTGAAGGGACTGATACTTTGCTGAACTGGCATCATGTTTGATGCATATTCAATTTAATAGGTGATTAGTATAACATCAATACCTATTAAGGATATAAGCTTATGTCGAACATATGGCTTACACCAACTCTGGCACACTCAGGCAATATCATATTATTTAATCTTACCATAAATTGAGAAGTACCTTTTAACAAAATAGGAGCCATGAACATGAAGCTCCTCAAAGTTCCTTGTATGCGACAACTTGTGTGATATGCAACCGACAGTCTACTATTTATTTTCGGAGCCAGCCCTGATGTAGTGAATACTCCAAACGTTGGTATATTTAGTTTGTTTATTCCATGTAAACAGAAACCCTGGCACAACAGGGATCAGCAGCATCTACCTTCACTGACCACTCCTCAGTTCTGCCGTTCCCCCCTACATTTTTAACTCACCCTACCCTAACTTTAACTGCAGTGGGTTGAGAAAAAACACACAAGGCCACACATTACATACATTGCAGACATAGGTGGTCATTACAACCCTGGCGGACGGTGTTAAAGGTGCAGTAATACCGCAAACAAGCCGGCTGACCAAAAAAGGGAATCATGACCCTGTCGGAAACCGCCAACAAAGACAGCCACTTTAACACACCGTCCCCCACGGCGGTACAGACAAGCAGCGCGGCGGTCACTGCCAACAGACAGGCGGAAGACAATGTACCGCCCATAGTATCACAACCCGCCAATCCGCCACCTTTTCCCGGGGCGGATTCACCGTGGATAAAAACACAGCGGAAACAGTTACTGCAATGGTAAAACGCTCACCTGAACACATCCCACGAGGAAGGAGGACTCCATGGAGCCGGAACTCCAAATACTCCCTGCGCTTGTCTTTCTGCTCCTCTACGATCACCATCTACGTAGGCGCCGAAGACAACGGTGAGTACTGCACCTATGACATAGGTGAGGGGGAAGGCAAAAGTCAGGGGGACACACACGCAACACCCCCACCCCCACCGTCGCATATTACAACACACACACCAATGCAATCACAAAAATCACAGTAACAACCCACAACCCCCCCGGAAGAATGCAAAGACAAAACTAAATCAGTCCAAACATTGTAATGTATCAATATACATGTCTCAAAAATATACACATATATTAGAAAATCATACAAATGTATATACATTCCGAGAAGTAGTGCAGATATGAACATATCAATGTCTGCGCACCACTAGGCCAAAAATGCATGGGCGAGGCCCACAAAAGATACCTGCCCACACACGGAGAGAACACTGCCGGGGCATCAGATCGAAATACTACAGGCACCTCAGGGGGAAGGGAAGGGGGGGCACCTCAGCCGGAGGAGTGCAAAGCCAGATCCACGACGGGGCTCCATGCCCATTGATGTATCCTGGGGAGTGCAAAGCCACAGTCTCTCAAGTCTCTACAGTGGGTGGGTTGCCCACTGCTATATCCTGGAGAGTGCAAAGCCACAGTCTCTCAAGTCTCTACAGTGGGTGGTTTGCCCACTGTACCATCCTGGGGAGTGCAAAGCCACAGTCTCTCAAGTCTCTGCAGTGGGTGGGTTGCCCACTGTACTATCCTGGGGAGTGCAAAGCCACAGTCTCTCAAGTCTCCACAGTGGGTGGCTTGCCCACTGTTCCATCCTGGGGAGTGCAAAGCCACAGTCTCTCAAGTCTCTACAGTGGGTGGCTTGCCCACTGATCAATCCTGGGAAGTGCAAAGCCACAGTCTCTCAAGTCTCTACAGTGGGTGGTTTGCCCACTGATCAATCCTGGGGAGTGCAAAGCCACAGTTTCGCAAGTAGATAACAGCCTCCACTGGTTCTGGAGGGGGACTGGTGCCCAGACTGGATTGGTCTCCCCGTGGAAGTTCCTGTCCCTTCAATGTCCCACCTGCACATGGGATAACGATGCTTGAAGTGGCGGCCTTTTCATTCTTCCCCGGTGCATGCCCTGTTCAGCGGTGCTTTACCATGGCGGTTCTGGACTGTTCAGCGGTGCTTTGCCATGGCGGTGTCTGGACTGTTCAACGGTGCTTTGCCATGGCAGTTCTGGACTGTTCAGCGGTGCTTTACCATGGCGGTTCTGGACTGTTCAGCGGGGCTTTCCCATGGCGGTTCTGGACTGTTCAGCGGTGCTTTACCATGGCGGTTCTGGACTGTTCAGCGGTGCTTTACCATGGCGGTGTCTGGACTGTTCCGCAGTGCTTTGCCATGGCGGTGTCTGGACTGTTCAGCGGTGCTTTGCCGTGGCGGTGTCTGGACTGTTCAGCGGTGCTTTGCCATGGCGGTGTCTGGACTGTTCAGCGGTGCTTCGCCATGGCGGTGTCTGGACTGTTCAGCGATGCTTTGCCATGGCGGTTCTGGACTGTTCAGGCGTGCTTTATCATGTCGGTTCTGGACTGTTCAGTGGTGTTTTACCATGGCGATTCTGGACTGTTCAGCGGTGCTTTACCATGGCGGTGTCTGGACTGGGCATTGGTGTGTGGCATGACGTTCTCTGGACTGGGCATTGGTGTGTGGCATGACGTTCCCTCATTGCCCAGCGGGGCTGTGGCAGCCGGGGCCCTCCTGGGGCACTGACTCCGGCAGTGGTCTCCTGACCAGTGATGATACCTGGGCCCTCCTGGGCACTGACTCTGGCGGTGGTCTCCTGACCAGTGACGATACTTGGGCCCTCCTGGGCACTGACTCTGGCAGTGGTCTCCTGACCAGTGACGATACTTGGGCCCTCCTGGACACTGACTCTGGTGGTGGTCTCCTGACCAGTGACGATACTTGGGCCCTCCTGGGCACAGACTCCGGCGGTGGCGGTGGTCCCCTGACCAGTGACGATACTTGGGCCCCCCCGGGCACAGACTCCGGCGCTAGTCTCCTGACCAGTGACGATACTTGGGCCCTCGTGGGCACTGACTCCGGCGGTGGTGGTGGTCTCCTGACCAGTGACGATACTTGGGCCCTCCTGGGCACTGACTCCGGCGGTGGTCTCCTGACCTGTGACGATACTTGGGCCCTCCTGGGCACTGACTCTGGCGGTGGTCTCCTGACCAGTGACGACGGTGCTGGCGGTGGCGTCCCGACCGCCGGGAAGGATGCCGCCCTTCTCCGCCGTGCTGCTCACACTAGGCTGTGCAGACTTCCTCTGGCCCTTCCCCACCTTTGGAGGAGTCACAGCTGACTCTGCAATCCCCCTGGAACCCCTGTGAGTTGTTTTGCCTCCAGGAGTCTTCACAGGGTCCCGTCGCCCACTTTCCAATTTCATAGCCTTTACAGGGGGTGGGCTGCCAGTGCCTTGGCTCCGGGTCACACTGCCTGCCCTGGTGGCCGGTGCACTCCATACACCTTGAACAGGCACCACTGGTTATGGAGGCTTTTTGGCTGAGGCGCTACGACGGGACTGATGAATTGGAGGGGGGCAAAAAGGTCAACTTTACACAGGGACAGTTTCTGACGAACACTGGGGTGGGTAGCTGGAGGGGGTCTGGGAGTGGAGGAAGAGGAGGTGGTTGTAGGAGGTGTCACTTTAGGTGTTGTGGGCGCAGGTGCAGGTACTGGAGGCTGTCGTGAGGTGGATGGATGTTGGGTGTGTGGGTGCCCGCGTTTGTGTACTTTGGGAGGGGGCATCACAGACGCACTGGGAGAGGACACAGGGGACGTGTAAATGGGAGTGGAGGTGGTGAGTGCAGGTGAGCGGGGTGTGGTGCTGGGTGTACTGCTGCGAGTCCTAGTGCCTGTAGATGTAGTGCATGCAGGTGAGAGTGTAGACGACACTGGGAGGGAGGAGGGAGACGACGAGGAGGGGGATACAGTGGAGGCAGTGGATGTTGCTGTGTCTGCACGTGGGTGATGCTTGTGTGTGTGCCTGTGGGTTGTGTGGTGCCTATGTTTGCCTGAGCTTCCCTTGTGTGTTGACTTGTGTGCATGCTGGTCTGTAGGTGTGCTTGGGATGGGCTGGGGTACAGGGGATTGGATCTGGGTGGAGGAGGTTGGAGGGGGAGGCTAGACACAGGGACAATGGCTGTCATCAGTGGTGAGGCCAGAGATTGCAGGGTTCGCTGAAGGACAGCCTGACCAGAATGAATGCCCTCCAGGAATGCATTACCATGTCACAACTCCCTTTCTACACCCTGGATGGCATTCACAATGGTAGACTGCCCAACAGTGAGTGACCTGAGGAGGTCAATGGCCTCCTCACTGAGGGCAGCAGGGGTGACTGGGGCAGGGCCTGAGGTGCCTGGGGCGAAGGTGATGCCCACCCTCCTGGGTGAGCGGGCACGGGGCGAACGCTGAGGGGCTGCTGGGAGGGCGGTGCTGGTAGGGGAGGTGGTGGCTGTACCTGTAGAAGTGGGGAGCACAGATGGTGCCGCCACCACAAGGGAGCTCCCATCGGCGGACGAGTCTGTGACGCTGGTTGGTGATCCGGTGGCCGACGTGAAGCTCCCCTCGCCCTCCGTCCCACTGGTGCATTCTGAGTCTGTGGTGTGGCCCTCCATGGCCATGTGGGATGCAGCTCCCTCGTGCCCCGGTACCACTGTACCTCTGCCTGATGATGCTGATGCACAAAAGAACAGGGAGAGCACAAAATGGGGGGGGGGAGACAGAAGAAAGACAGGTTGAGTGCATGGCATACCGCGACCGTTGGCGGACAATACAGACACAGCAGCCCCCTGCACTATGCCGTGCTCCTGGCATCTACAGATGCAATTCCTGGGATCTGGCCTACGTGGCTATAGTGGACATCTGCACACATGGATGCCACAGGGGCATCTATACCTGTACATGGCACTCTACTGCGGTGGGGTAGGGTGCCACATGGCCTGAATTACGGAGGGGCCTAGTCTACCTATTTCTGCCTGGCCTAGGTACACCCACAGGCCTCCTCCCCCACCCAGACCCCTCCACTGCGCGCAAAGTCCGCAGATTGATGTTGTACTCACCCCCTTGTGTCTGCTGTGATGCCCTCAAGCGCCCATCCAACTCAGGGTAGGCCAGCGCCAGGATCCTGAACATCAGGGGGGTCATGGGGCGACGGGCACCCCTCCCACGTTGGGAGGCCATCCCCAGCTGAGCCTCCGCCGTCTTCTTGCTCCAGCGGCGAATGTCCTCCCATCTTTTCCGGCAGTGAGTGCCCCGTCTCTGGTGGACCCCCAGGGTCCGGACGTCCTTGGCGATGGCATGTAAAATGTCCTTCTTCTGGTGGGCGCTGACCTACATGACATGCACAAGGGAAGAAGAGAAGTCATTAACAACTGCACCGTCAATGTGCGTGGCCCCCCTCCCTACCCTAGCCATGTGGCACATTCATTCACATGCATTAATGTTCCCTGAACTCTGCCCCCTTCCCTCTTCCAACCAGCCCTCTCCACCCAGGCCTAGCCTATACAACGTGCTACCTGTGTACTAACCTGTTGGTCTGGAGGACCATAGAGTAGCGTGTACTGGGGGAGGAACCCGTCTACCAGTCTCTCCAACTCCTGAGCAGTGAAGGCAGGGGCCCTTTCCCCAGACGCAGCAGCCATTGTGTCTTCCAGACCGAGGTCACAGCAGCACTTGCAGTGTAGGTCCTCTCCTGTCAAAGATCAGGTATCTAGTGATTGAACTGATAGAAAATGGCGGTGACGTCCGCGGCGGTGCGTATCATCACCGCCGGCGCACTTCCTCATTGGCTCGTGGGACCCATAGGGTCCAATGTTAACCAATGCAGCATTGCGCTGCGGTCTACAACCGCCTATCGCGATGGTGTGCAACGGCAACGCAGTTACCCCACAATCCCATTGTCCCAGTTTAAAGGTCAGGCAGCCGCCATTTCAGGGGCCCACATGGCTTCATTTACTTCTGCGTCACACATAGCTAGGCCTACACTCAACACACATACAGGAAAGGTTTTGTGTTTGGTGTTGTGTTCTGTGTAACTGTGGGTACATACCTGGAAAAAAGTTGTCTCGATCCTCGTTGTTGTCCTTCCTAGGCGCCGTCAGCTGGGACATTTGAGAAGATGGCCGAATCCTCAGGTGTACAGACTGCTGGTGGACCTGTTGACAATGGAGGAGCAACATTTAATCGTGACCTACAGGTTTGACCGTGTCACAATCCATGAACTATGTACCCAGTTGGAGCCAGACCTGATGTCACTAATCCGCCATCCCACTGGAATCCCCCCTGACGTGCAGGTGCTGTCAGTGCTCCATTTCCTTGCAAGTGGGTCTTTTCAGACAACAGTGGCCGTGGCATCAGGGATGTCCCAGCCTATGTTTTCCAACGTGCTGTCCAGAGTGTTGGCTGCCCTGCTGAAACACGTAAGGAGATACATCATTTTCCCTGAGGTGGAAGATTTGGCTACAGTGAAAGGTGACTTCTATGCCCTTGGACATATCCCCAACGTCATAGGTGCTATTGATGGGACCCATGTAGCTCCGGTCCCCTCCCACAGGAGTGAACAGGTGTACAGGAACCGTAAGAGTTATCATTCGATGAATGTACAGATGGTCTGTTTGGCAGACCAGTACATCTCCCAGGTAAATGCTATGTTCCCTGGCTCAGTGCATGACGCCTACATCCTGCGGAATAGCAGCATCCCTGATATGATGGGTCAACTCCAGAGGCACCGTGTGTGGCTATTAGGGGACTCTGGTTACCCCAACCTTTCCTGGCTATTGACCCCAGTGAGGAATCCCAGGAGCAGGGCAGAGGAACGCTACAATGAGGCCCATGGGGGGACTAGGAGGGTGATCGAACGCACCTTCGGCCTCCTGAAGGCCAGGTTCAGGTGCCTCCATATGACAGGTGGTTCCCTATTCTACTCACCGAAGAAGGTGTGCCAGGTCATCATCGCCTGCTCGATGCTTCACAATCTTGCTTTGCGACGCCAGGTGCCTTTTCTGCAGGAGGATGGTCCAGATGACGGTGCTGTGGCAGCTGTGGAGCCTGTGGAGCCTGTGGACAGTGATGAGGAGGAAGCTGAGGAAGAAGACAATGACAACAGGGAGTCAGTCATACAGCAATATTTCCAGTGACACACAGGTGAGAACATTTTCATTTTTTACATTACATTCACTGTCACACGTCTTACTCTATCCTGTGTGTAATTTACTGGGATTATTTGGTAACTGAGTTGTTCCTTTCCATTACGGTTTCAAAGGTGTGGTTACCAACGTGTGTCATCTGCATGCATCCTTCAAGGACTTGTGATGTGTGACATTGGTATGTTGCCTTAACAACTAAAAAAGCATTTTGACAATGTCATTGATAATACATTTTACAATATCATAGACTGACTCCAGAATGTTTTGTGGTTCAAGGGTGTTTTTTAAGTGCTCATAAATGGAGGGGGGTTGTAAAATGGTGATGGGTGATGGTGGAGGAATGTCCATGGCAGAGTCCGGTCTATTAGTCTCACAGGTGCACTGCCCATCTGGGCAGAGGAAGTGGCGCTGGGGCAGTTTAAGTATGGACAGGGTAACAAAGTGGGTGGTCTCATTTCCTGGCGGGGGTCTTGCCATCTTGCTCTGTCCTGTTCCTGGATCTCAGGGACCGCTTGCGTGGTGGTTGTCCGTCTGCAGGGGGTGGGGTGCTGATGTGGTGGGGCGTCCTGTCCACTAGCGCCGGCGGAGGTGGTTTTCAGTTCATCGTCCTGGCTAGTGTCAGGGGCCCCTTGGAGTGCCACGGTGTCCCTCAAGGTCTGCTGTATGTCCTTCAGCACCCCTACGATGGTGCCCAAAGCGGAGCTGATGGTCCTGAGCTCCTCCCTGAACCCCAAATACAGTTCGTCCTGCATGCGCTGGGTCTCCTGAAACTTGTCCAGGACCGTCGCCATCGTCTCCTGGGAGTGGTGGTATGCTCCCATGATGGAGGAGAGGGCCTCGTGGAGAGCGGGTTCCCTTGGCCTGTCTTCCCCCTGTCGCACAGCAGCCCTCCCAGTTCCCCTGTGTTCCTGTGCCTCCGTCCCCTGGACCGTGTGCCCACTACCACTGCCCCCAGGTCCCTGTTGTTGTTGGGGTGGTGGGTTATCCTGGCTTCCCTGTAGTGGTGGACACACAGCTGATTGACCTGTCCTGGGTACGAAGGTTTGGGCCCGCTGGGTGGGTGCTGTGCTGGTGTTACCAGAGGGTGGAAGGTCAGTGTTGGGCTGTGCCTGTGTGAGGGGAACCGACTGTCCTGAGGCCCACGATGGTCCGGGCTGGTCATCAGGCTCCAGTAGGGCAGAGCTGCTATCGTCACTGTGGGCCTCTTCTGTGGGTGAAGTGGAGATGTCTGGACCCTCCGGTGTGGTGACGGTCCATCGTGATCCTGCAGGGGCATAAGAGCATGATTATTGCATGTGTGTGTGTCATGGTGTGCAATGGGTGGGTGTTTGTGTACCCCAGTGCTAGCATTCCTGTGTGGGGGCTTGTGTGATGATGGTTAGGGGGTTGTTCTGGGTATGTGCAGTGGGCATGCTTTGGTGAGGGGTGACCATGCTTAGTTGTGTCATGCAGGGCTTGGTGTTGGGATGAGTGGTTTGTGTTATTAGTACATTATTGAGGATTTGGAGTGATAGGGGAGGGGGTGATGGTGGGGGTGTGTGATAGCATGCAGGTAGGGTGGGGGATATGATAGTTAAGATTAGACTTACCAGTGTCCATTCCTCCACCGACTCCTCCGAGGCCCTCTGGATGCATGATGGTCAAAACTTGCTCCTCCCATGTTGTTAGTTGTACGGGAGGAGGTGGGGGTCCGCCGCCAGTCCGCTGTACCTTGTTGTTGTGCCTGGAGACCGCTGAACGCACCTTCCCCCGTAGGTCGTTCCACCTCTTCCCGATGTCCTCCCGATTTCTTGAGTGCTGTCCCACTGCGTTGACCCTGTCGACTATTCTGCGCCATAGCTCCATCTTCCTGGCTATGGATGTGTGCTGCACCTGTGAGCCAAATAGCTGTGGCTCTACCCGTAGGATTTCCTCCACCATGACCCTGAGCTCCTCCTCAGAAAAGCGCGGGTGTCTTTGGCGTGCCATGGGGTGGTGTGTGTGATGTGTGAGGTGGTGTATGTGGTGATGAGTGTAGTGATGTGTAGTGGTGTGTGGTGTTTTGTGCGTGGATGGTGTGTGGGTGATGGTGTTGTGTGCCTCTGTGTGGTGGGATTGTCTAATCAGTGCTGTCTCTCTGGCCTTCGTGACTAATTTTGGGTCGAAGGGGTTTGTGGGTGATGTGGGTGTGTGTTTTATATTGAATTGGGTGTGTGGGAGTGTTGTTTGTATGTGTATCAGGTGTATGTATTTTGATTTGTCCAATGTGGCGGTGTTTTGGAGATGTGTGTGTATTTTGAGCGCGGCGGTGTGTACCGCCAATGGAATACCGCGATTTAAAGACCGCCGCGTGGATTCGTGGGTCGTAATAGCATGGGAATGTTTCTTTTGGCGTGGAGGTGGAGGTTTTGTTTTCGCTAGTTTAACACTGACCTTTGGTGTGGCGGACTTGTGTGGGTGACTGAATTTCGGCGGATTCCGAGATGTGTGTCATAATAGCTGTGGCGGAATTCCGCGGCGGTGTATTGGCGGTCTTCTGCACGGCGGTAAGCGGCTTTTACCGCCAATGTTGTAATGACCCCCATAATCTTTGAGTTGTGCAGGCTTGGCGATCTTCCTTCCAAGTCTAATGATTTTCCCATCATCTCCTGACTTATTATCTATGGGCAGGAGCACATTATCTTTGGGTGGGAAGACACAACTGCCATCTTCTGTGGAATCTCACCTCCTGAAGCACTCATCAGTCCCAACATCACCCCCATCATTCCTGGTTCTTTGATTGCCCCTGATTACCTTGTTCAGCCACCAAGTAGAACCTTTCAGTCTTGTCCTCCCTTTATATGGGGCAATACGTCTTAGATGACATACCTTCCTGCCATTCAGCATAACTGAATTACACATTGTACAAGGGTACACCTCTTCAAAATGTCCGCCTCCTTATATTCGTTTTCCGAACATACGCTCAGACCACTCGACGGCTTAGTCCTTTTTCCATTTTTCCACCACTGGAATACTCATAAACAACGCACGGGCTCTCAGACCCCAGACGCGCTGCACCGGATGGACTAGGCGCTCCTCGCACAACATACAGGTATCGTTTGCACTTCCACTAGATTTTGTTTAAATTATATACAGGACACTTGTGTCCCTCCACTTAACCTGTCATCTAGCCTCCTGCGTTATATACCTTCTTAACGAAGTCATTACACTTCGCTCCACACAACACCGGCTTAGTGTGCTTCCTTTAATTTAACGCGCCACATATACCGCGCTAACCTTGTTTCACATTATATACGGGACATCTTGTCCCCCCGCGTTTCCTTTACTCTCCCTACAAGGTTCTATACTGCATACGGGACATTTGTGTCCCTCCGCTCATGCTTTACTCTAGCTTTCAACACTGGATACCCTATTACCGACTTTTGTCACAGTGCTCTCCACAACGCCTGTTTAGCGTGTTCCTTGTATTCAGCAGACCACGGACACCACACATATCATGTTGTACACTGCATACGGGACATTTGTGTCCTACTGCGTGTCCTATACTCTACTTTTATTGACTTTCATTAATTATGCTTTACTGCATACAGGACTTTCTATGTCCCTCCGCTTTTCCTTTAATATAGCTCTCTGCCCCATACACCACCCAACAGACCCATCGTACAACGCTTTACACAACGTCTGTTTAGCATGCTTCCCTTAGTCTGCCCAACACGGCACACTTTCCTAATACTGGTAATTTTGTCACCACACAGGCGATTACTGGCCTTTTTTCCTAATTACTACCCCACTCACATATCTCCATACGATCAATTTGCTTACCCCTTGGACTTTTCCTTACTGTTATCTTTACAGGGGTTTTTCTCCGCTCACGACCAGAGAACTTTTTTCTCTCACTGCAGACTCATTCTTTCCTATAGGGTCACCTTTGAAGGCTTATCAGGGCCTTTACTTCTGCAATTCCGATCACTGGACAATTCAGCACTCGCAGATACCAGGCTTAGTGCATACCACCTACCTACCCTCATTTCGGTTTATTGCTACCTCTTCCCTGGCCAGACGGGCCCAGGTATGCTCTTGGGATTACTCCCCTCTATTACGCTTCCTTCTCCACCTAATTCAGTGGTTCTCCTCCTCTGACTATTGAGATTTCATCTCTGTGCACCTATATATTCTAAATGCACTTGCTTGACGGTTTTTCACTTTTTATAGTCTTTAACGGTTCTTTACTCTTTACACACTTAGAATACCACTTTAACTATTTTATGCCTAATACAAGACGCTCTCCGGTCTTTCACTCACTTTCTTTTCTCTTTATTACACTACCAAGTGGGACTTCACGATATCACTTATTCTTGCCATGCTTTTTACTCTACACTTGCTTACGTGTGCATGATTAAGCACTTATCTGAAGCGGATCACGAGCTCACTATATTTTTATTATTATTTTTATTGACACAGCATATGCTCAATTTCTTCAGACACCTGTACATACCATTTTGCACTGTACATACCAGTTTGCATTGATTACTCTTTTGCAGCCTTGATAAAGTCACTTGTGTGACGAAACACGTGTTGGCTGTTTTCTACAAGACGATACCAACCTATGACAAACTTGGTCTAGGAATAAAGACACCATTCAACACCAACTGGGAATCAGCGTCTTTTTCTCCGCTTCTGGATCCATACTACCGGAGATACTCTTCTCCCATTACGTTTCTGGACATTATACCTCTGTGTGCCTTGGTCTCCTTGCATGAATTACACATTGCTTTCACCACGCTTAAAAGATGGTAAACGTTTCCTTGACCTTTCCTTTTATTGCCTGACGCTCTGCCCCTTACCAAGTCACTAACATGCATGTTGTCTTGTTGCACTTTTGTTTGCAATCAGAAAACTCCTTAGAATATTTGTGTCTTCATTAGATTTGCTTTAAGTGACTCAAGTGTCCACACACTTTTCCTAGCCTTAAGCATCCAACCTACATTGTCATTTCTCAATGGACTCCTACCTCTCATCGGCTCAAAAGGACTATAACCTGTAGATATGCTTGGTTTGACTCTATAGGACCACACTGTTCACCATATTTCTCTTTTCCATGGCAATTCAGCCTCATTCTCTAATTGTATAGTGTTCTTTAATACTCTGTTGAAATATTTCAACAGCACCATTTCCAGCTGCATGATATACGTACGCAGAATGATGCCTTATGCCATTCCTTTCCAAATATGCTTTGAAAAGTTCCAATGTAAATTGGGGTCTATTATCTTTCAGGATATTTTTTGGTAGACTTTCTCTAAAAAATTGTATCCAGCCACTTTACAATAGCTTGGAAATCAACTTTGGGCATGACACTTATCTCTGGCCACTTAGGAAAGTGAGCTCTTAACAGCATTACGTACCAGGACACACCATTCTCAAAAACGAGTTAAGTGATGTCCAATCCTAATCTTTTTCATGGCATATTCTGATTCTTGGTGGGATGTAAAGGGGGCTTGAGATTTGCTAAAGTTTTTTCAGATTCATTACACAATACACATTCCCTTACTTTTCTTTGTTATGCTGCATCAATCCCAGGCCACCAATACAGCTCATTTACTCTACTACTAGTATTATAAATTCTAGATGTCCTTCATGACAAATGTCAAGGACTTTGTTTCTCAGCACTTTTGGGAAAATGACGCTCCCATTGCATAACACCATATCATTTTCTATGGGCAATTCATGCTTCAACTACCAATAAGTGTGCAATTCATCCTTAAGTTCTTTCTTAGCTGGCCATCCCTCAAGTATCCATGTCCGTTCCTCTGCTAATGTAACAACCATTATTGAGGCATCCATCCATATTTCTCTGAAACACCAAGGCCCTTATTTATACTTTTTTAACGCTGCGTTTGTGCCGTTTTTTGACGCAAAAACGACGCAAACTTAGAAAATACAATTGTATTTTTTAAGTTTGCGCCGTTTTTGCGTCAAAAAGCGGCGCACATGCGGCGCTAAAAAAGTATAAATATGGGCATAAGTAATCCTTCTGTAACCTTGTCCACTCCACACAATACTTATCAAACTCATTCTCATCTGTAGGATTGGCAAGCTGCTTAAAAAATCAGAAAACTTATTCTTTCCTCCAGGTACATACTGTATCTCATACTTGTATTCCAGCAGCTTGATGGACATTCGAGCTATGCTTGGAGACTCATTAAACATCCCACTAGTGATGAGGACCTTGTTGTGTGGTTTACGATTGCTGCGCGATGTCACTTGCACAATCCATACAAATGGGCTATAATGCTAGTTAATGAATGTGAGGCAAACACAACCACCAGTTCTTTTCCGCAACTGTTGATTTTTCGTGAGGACAGCACCAATGCCTTTTAGCTGGCATCAGTAGTGACTATCCTCTTCAAATTTGGATCAAATCCCTGTAAAGCAGGTGCAAAGAAATGTCACACTTCATCAACTGTAAAGACTCTTGTCATTCCTTCGACCATTCAAACACACTTTTAGTTTTCAGTAACTGTCTGTTGTGATATGTCTAACTGGCGAAGTTGTTTACATACCTGGCATAAAATCCTGCCATTCCTAAGAATGCTCTGAAATTGTCTTTATTGGTGGTGGCTGGTGCGTGTGTTATTGCTTCCACTAATCCTGCCCTGGGTTCAATGCCTCTCCCACTGAATTTATGTCCTAAATACAATACAGTTATATTAGCAATCTTGCTCTTGGTATATTCTGCAGTAAGGCCATTATCATTTAAAATCTCCATAATGTTTCCCAACCTGGAATCATGTTCTACATTGGATCTTCCCATGACTAAGATATCATCTTGAAAAGAAATTACATTGTAGATTCTTTTGAAAGGTTTAAACATGACCGTTTGGAACATGGCAGCTGCAGACACCAGACGAAAAGGGACTCTTACAAACTGGTAATTCCCGAATGGGTAATGAAAGCAGTAAGTCTGCAGCTGTTTGGATGTAGGGCTACCTTGTGGTAAGCTGAGGTTAAGTCAATGGTAGAAATCCAGTCAGATGACTCAACAAGTCCTATAATACCTGCTTTCTGTAACTTTCCCAATTCCTTGGATATTTATTTTTCAATACCCACAGTAATGTTCCTATCTTTATGGATACTGGGTACAACACTGTCTTTCTACATAATTTTATATTGAAACCCTTTAAGTTCACCAACGGTGCCTGTAAATACACTTGAGTATAACCCCTTAATGTACTTCTCAGCCATCATCTCGGCTTGAATAATTGAGACTGATTCGGGGCTTTCGGGATCAATAATTATACCCAAATCACCTTGATCCCACCAACCGAGAACTGAAGGACCTGGTTTTAAAATGTACTATTCACATTCCGCCATTCTATTCCTAAACACAAATTGCAACTTCCTGTATCCCAATAAATTAATTGATTCCACCATGAAGGTCTAAGGAGAAATGTCTGGAAGTTCTAGATTGTCACCTAACCTAGGCTTAAATGTGTTCAATCATATTGTCTCATTTATAATTGTGTAGGGAGAACCCGAAACAGCATTAATAGTCAAAGTCACTTCATCTATACACAATTCTCATTTAGATTTCTTCCTTTGGCTACCTGAAGGGTTTTCTAAGCTCAGAACAAACATATTCATGCCATTGTTATTGGAATCCGGCAACTCTGAGTCTGATTCACACTTCAGCAGTTTTATTGCACTTTTTTTTCTTGTAAACTTTAAAGAAATGTCCCACAATGCCAAAACCAGAACACCTCTGATTACCAGCCGGACTTTTCTTGTCATTGGCAAAATGGCCTGAATTATCACATTTGTAGCACCTCACATTAGAGTTTTGATCAACCATTATTTTCTTTTGTTTGTACTTTCTCTGCCATATCCTGAGTATTGCCTACTTTTTTTTCCTATTCTGAGTTTGTTAACCAATTCTTTAGAACCCTGCTTATTGTCTGCTACTCAATCCTTCTAGCTCCCTGACAGAACTGCTTTTGCACATGTACTAGTGAGTTCTGCTTTTTTAACCACCACTATGATTTCTTGCAGTGAACTGGAGGTGAAGTGTATAACCATTTCTCCAAGAGCTGATTTATGGCCCAAGCTGTGGGCTCCTTGTATTTCCCAAACCAGCAGAGCTTTCTGAAGAGGTCTGTGTGAATAGAAAAACACTTAGTTAAATGAATTGAAATGTAGTGCAGACTTGAATTGATTAGAAACAAACACACAGTTGCATTTACTGTCCTCCGTCTTCACCCAGCACATGCAATGAGAAGGCTGTTTTTCAGTGAAATAGAATGCAGGCCTCTCTCATAACTCTGATTGGCTGTTGTCAACCAATCAGAGTGAAGGCGTGTTTCACAAAACTGAAAATGTGTTGGTATGACTGAGGGATGATGGATGAGGTATGAGAAGTAGGAATGATGGAAGATGGATGAGAATCAGGAATGAGGGATAAGAAGTAGGAATGATGGAAAAGAAGTAGGGATGATGGAAGAGAAGTAGGGATGAGAAACAGAGATGGAACGTAGGGATAATGGAAGGGAAGCAGGGTTGAAGGATGAGAAGTAGGGATGATGGATGAAAAGTAGGAATGAGGGAAGAGAAGCTGGGTTGATGAATGAGAAGTAGGGATGATGTGTGATTGATGAGAAGCAGGGATGATGGGTGAGAAGTAGGGATAATGTATGATGGATAGGAAGTAGGGATGATGGATGAGAAGCAAGAATGAGGCACAGGGATGAGAAGTAGGGATGATGTATGGTAGATGGGAAGTAGGGATGATGGCAGAGAAGTAGGGATGATGTATGATGGATGAGAAGCAAGGAAGAGAGATGAGAAGTAGGGATGATGCAAGAGAAGCAGGGATGATGGACGGGAAGTAGGGAAGATGTACGATGGATGAAAAGTAGGGACGATGGATGAAATGTAAGGATAATGGAAGAGAAGCAGGGATGATTGATGAGAAGTAGGGATGATGGATCAGAAGTAGGGATGATGTATGATGGATGAGAAGTAGGGATGATGGATGAAAAGTAGGGATGATGGAAAAGAAGCAGAGATGATGGATGAGAAGTAGGGATGATGCATGATGGGTAAAAAGCAGGGATGATGGATGAGAAGGAGGGATGATGTATGATGGATGAGAAGTAGGGATGATGGATGAGAAGCAGAAATGATACACAGGGATGAGAAGTAGGGTTGATGTATGGTGGATGAGAAGTAGGGATGATGGAAGAGAAGCAGGGATGATGGATCAGAAGTAGGGATGATGTGTTATGGATGAGCAGCAGGGATGATGGATTAGAAGCAGGGGTAAAAAGCAGGGATGAGAAGTAGGGATGAGGAGTGAGGAATAAGGATGTCCTAATATGGATGCTGTACATGCAGAGCGTCTATGTCAAGCTCTGTTTGAGTATGACATTGCAGTGTCAGTGGTAGACACAAGATGGCGGTAAGTGTGCTTCTGTTTATAGACTTTTTCCCATGCAGTGAGTGGCATAGTATGGCGGCAGGTCTTCAATGCATCTACATCGTGTGTTCCATGTGTAAAATGTTACAGACACTGGTCATGCTAAAGTGCGTGGTTTTAACATCGGAAATTTAAAAAGGTAAGGTAATGTTTGTGCAATTTACTTTCCGCTTTTTCTTGCTACCACCGCCTTGGTGGTAGTGGTTCTTAAAAGTAGCAATTCCTCAGTGCAAATTATGGCAGCTAATAATCGCACTCACTGGTAACATGAATTAATAAATTCCCTCATTGGAGACCGTGAAACTACTGGCACATGGATTTGCGTGTCAGGGCCCTTGTCATCACTTTTGTAGTGAATACGTCACATGTTGATATATTTAGTTAGTTTATTCCATGTAAACAGAAACCCCGGCATGATAGGTAGCAGCAGCATTTACCTCTCCTGACCGCTCCCCAGTTCTGCCATTCGCTCCTAGTTTTTAATCCCATCTGCCTCACAACAGTCTAAGTTCCTGCAGCATTTCAGATTGGACAATTACAGTCCAACAATGTACATTACTTCACAACACCTGAGAGGCATTGGGTGGCTTAATAAATCTAGAGTAACGCAAGGAAACATAAGTCTCTGCCTTGTGTTACTCTATGTCAGGAAGGCGTGCTATGCGTAGAAAGTGGGTTTTCCCATGCATACATCCATGCTTTTTTTTTTTTTATATGTTTATTGAGAAGTACATGTCAATATACAAACTGTGTTAAATAGAGAAACAATGAGTCAAATTATGGCCATGTATGAAACATATTATGAAATATTAACTTCTCAGATTTCCAAACACAAAAAAATTATACATATATCAATAAATGCAATATATGAGGTTATTTATAAGTCATCCATCTGTCCATTCATTCTTAGAAGTAAACCTATAAAAGAAAATCTGGAAAGAAAGAATTATGCAATATCTATTAAACCATATATTATAGGTTGTTAGAAGATAGTCGAGATAGTAATATCATACAAATCCACATATATAACATTTCAAATGGAGATATTCCTGCCAATTTAACTGTGTTGAATTGGTGAGCAGTAAGTCCTACTTAAGATAACAGTGTTAATGGGTGAAGTGTCAATTGTCCTAATAATAACAGCATGACTCAAAACAATAATTAAAATGTCTTAATAAGGATAGGAGACAAAGAAGGAGAAAATATTTAAGTGTGAATATTAATAGAATATGTATTAGCTAGAAAGGGATTCCAAAGCTGGATGAAAATCCCAACATTATCATGCAATCTGTAAATCAGCTTTTCATATGATGCCATGTTATACATTTCAATAAGCCATTCATCATGTGTAGGACATTGTGGCATTCCCCAATCTCGTAATATACAAATTATACAGTGAGTGCGATAGCCATCAATCGTCTGGTACGGTTTGTTAGATTTGGGAGATCAGTAACATCATGTAATATAACTAATTTGTCTGTTAAAGTAATGGGCACATGTATAGCTCTGTGTAGAGAGGAAGTTATAGAAGACAAGTATTCCGTCAAAACTGGACATCGAAATAAAATGTGTAAGATATCACAATCCTCATGAGGACACCTCCAACAGGTAGAATGGTGTAGTAAACCTGCTGCCTTGAGATTTTGTGGTGAACAGTACCAATTATTAGGAATTTTGAATTCTTGCCTCTCTGATTCCTTTATCCATGTTCATAACAACATCCGTCCAGTCCTCATCGGAATACGCTACATTAAGTAACCATTGCCATTTGACGTGAGTTGTGCTAGTAATGGTGATGAGTGTAGTTTATGCAGAATGAGATTATAAAATCCAGAGACCGCTCCTTTCAGTTTCCCCCAAGTTTTTAAGTATTGTCCGACTGGGGAATCCTCAGGTATCCACGGAAATGGTCCTAGTCTACTACGTAGAGCTTGTTTCAATTGTAAGTATTTCCCCTTTTGAGAGCTAGGGAGTTGAAATTCTATCTGAAGCATCATAAAGGTTTTAAGCTCGCCCTTCTAAAGTAAATAAATGATACAGCATTAGAATACCTGCTCTCTCCCATGTATCCCAGGAAATTGTCTGTTTCCCTATTCTAATATAAGCGTTATGCCATATGGGAGCCTTATTATGTAGCCTCAGATTACTTTTTAAAGAGTTTGTGGGCGTGTATCCAACTCTTAAGCATAGACTGAATAATAGGGTTAGAGGTTTGTAAAGCAGGTGATTTATGAGGCTAAAACTTTTGCAAACCTGAAGATGCCTGTAAAGATTGCCTTTCTATAAGAACCCATAGTGGGGGGTCATCCTGTCTTGGCCAAAGATAAACCAATTGAGATAAATGGAGGGCTGAATAGTAATGTTCAATGCATGGTAAACTAAGAACACCAGATCGCCTGTGAGCAATCAGTTTGGAGATTTTGAGTATAGGTCTCAGAGATCCCCAAATAAAGGTTTTAATACCTTTGTCAATGTCTCGCAATATTGACATTTTAACTTCAAAGGTAACATACCTAAAACATAAGTGTAACGAGGCACTATAATCATTTTCACTGCCTGGACTCTACCCCAAAAGGACAGGTTAAGATGGGACCGTTTTTCATATTCTGACTTCGTTTTAGCAATGAGTGGATCTAAGTTGTCCATGAATCATACTTTCTAAACCTGTGTTGATATAGATACCTAGATACTTCAGGCGATCCGCTATCCATTGAAAATTGTAGCTTAAGATAGCTGTTTTTGTTGTGCCCCGGGACAATGGGAGAGCTTCACTCTTATTCCAATTGACTTTGTATCCAGAAATGTTTGAGAAGCGAGAAATAGTAGACATGAGTGCTGAGAGTGAAGTACGTAGATCCGTAAGTGTGAGTAATATATCATCTGCGTATAAAAGTAGTAATGAGATGACTACTGGTGTAGGAATGCCTGCTATTTGTGAAGGCTGTCTTATTGCTGCAGCCAGTGGTTTAAGTGCAAGAAGAAATAATAGGGGCAATAATGGGCAACTATGGCGGGTACCTCTTTGCACTAAAAAGGTTTTTGAAAGGAAGCCCTCACAATTCACTTGTGCAGATGGTATAACCATTCAACCATTGAGATAAAATTATTACCTAATCCCAGCCTATGCAATGTACAGAACATATAGCTCCATTCAATGCGGTCAAAGGCCTTCTCGGCATCAAAGGAAAATGCTACTCTATCTTCTCCAGCATCCTTGGAAAACCAAAGTATGGGAGCCAAAGAGCGAAGACGGCTACGAGAGTTTGTGCCTGGCATGAATCCAACTTGAGAATTATGTATGAGTTTAGAGATAACTTGTTTGAGTCTTTTGGCAAGAATGGTGGCTAATAGCTTTGAATCTGTATTCAGAAGAGAAATTGGATGATAGTTGCTGCAGTATAATGGATCTTTCTCAGGTTTGGGAAGGACAGTTATGATAGTTTTATTTGATAGTGAGGAGAGACTACCAGTTTCCTCTGCTTCTTTATAAATCTCATAAAGGGCATCTATTGCTTCTGGTTTTACCCAATGGTAAAATTCCCCAGGAAAACCATCTTCTCCTGGTGCTTTATTGTATGGGAGACTGGAGACTGCTTGCGCAATTTCATCCTTTGCTATATCACCCGCCAGTATGAGCAGGTCCTATCCATTGAGACAGGGGAGTGTTAGTTTATCATTTTATCAAAGAATTCCTGTTCTTTGAGGAGGTCATCATCAACATCTGAACTATATAACTTGGTATAATAATCTGCAAACGTATTAGCTATTGCTTGAGTCTCAGTTATTAGTTTACCTTCAGGGTTATATATAGGTGGAATAGCTGTCATAGCTTCTCGCTGTTTTAATTGTGCCACTAGTAATCGGCCTGCTTTTTCTCGTTGTTCGTAATTGCGAGCCTTAAGTCTATATAGCATATACTCTGCTTTGGAAGTCTATAGTGTATTAAGTTCCATCTTAGCTTTTTCCAATCTGCATCTGGAAGTTTCAGTTGGATTACTAAAATGAATATGTATCAGTGTTTTGATATAATTTTCCAAAATGGCCTGTTGTTCTATTCTGCGTTTATTTGTTATGGCAGAATCCCTCATAATTTGCCCCCTACTAGTGGCTATTGCGGCTGTCCATAAAAATTTGTGGAGAAGAAACTGAGCCTTTGTTAACTTTCATATAAGCAGTCAAATGTGATTGTAATTGTGACTTTTCTGCTGGTAGTTTGTAGCGATATATGTTTAATCGCCATGGTTTCCTACAAGGGCGTTTCAGACCCCATTCGAGCTGGAGACTGATAGGAGCGTGATCTGACAGTGCAATTTCTAAAATATCACAATCTAGTACTTGTGGTATAATAGAATGTGAAATAAGGAAGTAATCTATTCTAGAATGGGAATCATGTACTGTTGAGTGATATGTAAACCCCTTATCTGATGAATGAGGAAATGTCAGATATCGATCAAACCACGATCTTCTCTGATGTCTCCCAGTATGTCTCTATCTCTACCATGAGTTGTGTCCAGGGGACCTGTTCTGTCTAAGATCACATCTGGTGCAAGATTCCAATCGTCTCCCAAAACTATTCTGGAAATTCCCATTTCTTTTAGAATCCTATTTAGATGAAGGAAAAAGGGGGCTTTAGTCCCAACAGGGGCATACATGGAACCCACTCCTAATATATTATTACCAACTTTAAGCTTGGCTAAAACAAATCTACCATCCTCATCTGACCATGATTGTAGTATTTTGCATTGCAGTGTTTTCCGTATTAGAATGGCTACACCACTTTTCCTAGTAGTAGTGTGGGATGTAGCATCTCCTGATATGTGAGAAGGGGATTTGCAGCTGTAAAGAATCTGGCCTACCCAATCTCGTTTGAATTTTTCTGATTCTATATCAGATAGATGAGTCTCCTGGATGAGAGCAATGTCAGTATGCTTGGAGGTTAAATAGGAAATAATTTTCTTCCTTTTAATGTAATTAGTAAAGCCATTGACATTGAGAGAGACAATTTTCATAGGACTTGTTGTCATGATGCTGACTGGAAATGTTAGGGTATATTTGTACTATGTGAAACTGAGTCAAAATGCTAAAAAATTGAAAATTATATGGTAATGTGATAATGGGAACTTACTGGAGGGAAGAATTTGGAACTATAATGATAATATATTGTTAACACTAAACTCTAAATGGTGTAAGTACACCGTTCTAAGTGCTAGAATGTAAAAGAACACTGCAGATCAAAGAATATGTATCTTTCGTTGGTGGGTCTAAACCTCAATTCGAAACCCAGACTCTGCAGGGGAGGAAAGGAGAACCACTCATGGTAAATAGATTATAAGAAAAACCACTCCATGGAGTTATAAAATCTATTCAAGAGAAAATCTGCATATACAAATACAGTAGGAAATGTACATGGTTATTGAACAACAACATATGAGGATAGGAAATGAATCATATCCATCAGAATGAAAAACTGCAGTAAAATAGTAATAACATTATATTAATACATGGCATGTATAAATATACTCATCTAGCTGGAAAAAGTAATAGTGGAAGGTTGAGCATCAGTTACTTTATTAAAAGACATGGATGACTTTAGAGGTGATCTCGATTTGCCTTTGGGATTTTCCTATGTGAGTACCTTTACGCAGTGGACAGCTTTATCTCTGTCAAACTGTTTCTTAAAGGTACGGACGTGTAATCTACTGGTACGATGGCTTTGTGGATCACTCTGTAATTGAAGCGGACTAGTCATAGATGTTTTGTTCAGGGGTGGTGGTGCTGAGTCCATATGTTAGTCATCTAAACAGTCCAGGACGCGTACCAGATCCTCAGGCTCTGTGTAATCCCTTGATTTCCCATCCATTGTGATCCACATTGTGGCAGGTTCTATAAGACCATATTTGATATCCCATTTGTGAAGTCTTGGCCTAAGTTGCAGGAACACTTTTCGTTTGGCATTGTTTTTAGTGGAGAAGTCTGCAGCAATAAATACTTTATGGCCTTCCAAGTCATATGGACCATTTTTACAAGCAGCTGTTAGTATTTGGCGGACCTGTTCATGACGTAAGAGGCATGCTATAATCGGTCTAGGTCTAGATTCAAGAGTTGAAGTTGAAGTTCTTGATCGAATTCTGTGAGCTCTCTGCAACTCAAGGGGATGCTCAAAAGATATGTTCAGTGATCTCTTTTAAAATAAGGTCAATAGAAGCAATGTCTTGTAGGACAATAGTAGACATGCTTGTAGGTATAGTGTTCACTACTATTTGTGTAAACAAAGGCTTTCTATTTGATTTGCCACTGGCCATACTATTATGCTTAAATGTTAGAGAAGACAATAAACAAGTACAGCTTATTAACCAAATATGATACCCAATTGACTCACAAAGTAGGTAGATATTAACACTGTAAATGGTGACAGACATCTGGGATTTTAAAATTATGGCTATATGTTTTCTAGTGGGCGTCCCTGAAAAACAGTGCATCAGAAATGTACAGTTTTCGCCTGTCTACCCAAATTCACTTTACCCTCTCTGCTGATAGGAATTCTGGCGTTTGCTTAATTTCGTAGTAGAGTCTGAGGTGTCAAATTTAGAGAAATACCTCACAAGTGAAAGTTTATATGCTTCTCATACAGCAGCCTTTCGACATTTAAGTAAAGGAATTTCACAAATCTCTTCAGTAACTGTCAAAATGTTTGATACTAATACTGCAAAGCTCTGAACTAGCACCAAAAATGTTGATGCTAGTTTCCTAACTACCACCATGTTGTGCCGTATCTTAGATACGGCACACACATGGTGCCGTTAGAGGGGGGCGCAAGAAAAGTGGCGCTGCACTGGGTGCAGTGCCACTTTTCTGAAACCTGACCCTACAATTCCTGCACTCCACTTTGCCTCAGTGTTATATCTACTGTTTTATGGCGGATGAACTCCTCTGTCAAACTCCAAAGGACGGCCTCAGTTTGTTGGCAAGACGGCCCAGCAAATGACGTATTTACAGCTCACATCTGAGCTAAACCACTAGTCAAAATATCAGTAAAATAACTTAGAGACCTACTTATGTGATAGCAATTCAATGCAGCGCATCAAGTCACCTTGCTGTGCTGTGTCACAGGGAAAGGGGCAGGAATGTGCCGTATTTAAGGCAATACAGCACATTCCAGTCCCTACCCTAGCGCTGGTGCACAATGGGTTGCCTAGCGCCAACACTGGCACCCTTGTACTGTAGTGTAAGTGTGCCTGCATTGCATGCAGGATTGTGTTTGTGCAGTAATGGACACCTTCCTGCACAAAAACAATCTTGAGAGGCATATTCCTCTTTCTATGTGTGCTGAAGAATGCAGCACACAGAAAAAAAGGAAGTAATGAGGTGACTTAGATATTTCTCCCCATTACGCCTCTCCTGGGGAGTCATATCTGTCTGACGCATCCCTAGATTTTACCATTTCTGGTAACTGGAAATGCATCAAAAACCATGGGAGTTGTGTGGGAATGCCTCCCTAGCACAGAGTAAAGCAATTATGGTTTGCGCTGCTCTTGCACCTCTTTGCATGATGCAAGAGCGACACAAACCATCTCGTAAATAAGTCCCTTAGTGTTTGTTCCTTCTGGGGTTGACAAAATGAGCAGCGTTAACCTGTTCCAGTAAAACCTGTTATTTACTAGGAAGAGAAAGAATTTAAATGAGATTGGTAGGGATATTTATACGTCCATTCTCATTTTTTTAAATAGAGTTCACTATCCATTTTATACCCTATACTAATATGCAGCTGCTTTTGCTTCTATCTCACTGCAAAGTAATTTGACCCCTTTTGCAAGTTACATGGCTCCGTCTATACTGCTTGTGAACATAACTAACGTACTTGTACTGAACACAGTCCTAACTCTTCTTGCTCCTGACAACTAATTTGTATCCCAAGGTTATTACGGTTGCACTGGGTACATCTCCCAAGCCCCGAAAGGAAACTGCAACTTTATCACAGAAAATGCAAATTGGCAGGTGTCTCAACCTTTCCAATCAGTTGCATTCTTGTGATATCAGACAAAACTATCAGAGAATCTTAATTATGCAGGTGACAGTGGTGCCCCATGCTAAACTAGAAAATCAACAAACATAAAAATATCAAACTGGTATTTTTATGTGTTTTACACGCAATGTGAGTAAAAATCGTCATGTTCTAAGAACTCAGAAAATAAAACGAAGAAAGCGGCGAACATCAGATACATCCCCAAAACTGTTCCTGTCAGATCCCTAACCAATTAGCTCATATTCTTGCTTATATTATTTTAGCTGGATTTCAGCTTGATTTTAGCCTAATTATATAAAAAATGTGTTCTTTTGTCTTTCTACCCCCTCTTAAGCAACCAGTCCTTCTGCCTCTCTCTGCCTCATTGTCAGGATATTTTATATATTTCGTATATTTATCAGTTTCTCAGGCACACTACATAAGTTCACTATGCTTGCAGCAGATCACTTGCTAGCCTGAAATCTAAAGTGCTGCAGAGAACTTAACACTCCTTTCTCTGACTCTTACTGCGAGCAACGGCAAATTATGTGACAAAGGAGGACTTAAATTAGCTGGCAGAAAGTTGAAAAGACAATGTTGATGAAGGCCCGTTTTCCAGGCCCTAATGCTCCATCACGCACTATTGTGCATTACATGTACAGAAATGACCAAATTGACGTACAGCAAGGCCTGTTTTGTATGTAGCAATAGTTACACATAAATATTTAAAAACAAAATCCACACAAATATCTCTGCAGTCCAAACGACTAATTACTATAAATGTACTGCATCAACATACACATATCTCTAAAGATTACGGGCTCCTTTCTTGGATACACATGTATAGGTTAATGATAAGGTCCAGGAGATCACATTTCATATTTTAATGTTTGTAGACCAACTACTGATGTCCTTAATTTTTGGAAAAATATAATGACTAGGTAGATTTGGACGAAGAAGCATTGTTTACTTTATGATTTTAAATTAGTTATTGAGCAGTCATTAAACTGCCACTCTAATGTCTACTTTATATATTTATTAAAGCTCATCTAGCTCTAAAGGCACCACTAAGAAATGTAAAAAATATATATATATTGAGTTTGAAGACTTGGATGGAGGACGAGTTGGAGTCTACAGCTCCCACGCACGACTGTGCTTCTCCATGCTGGCTTGGAGGCCCCGTTGTCGGAAGATGAAACTATGCAGGCGATTAAACAAATGACGTGTGGGAAGACTTTGGAGTGGATGGCTGGCCATTAGAATTTTACACCACGTTTGTCTCAGCTTACCCTGCGCCTCCGCCAGGTCAACGAATCGGCATACGAGATGGGGATACATCCCCAGTCTCTGAGAGAGGTGCTCCTGGTCGTCTTGCCATAGCCGTATAGGGATCACCTTCTGATTGGATCTGATCGTCCCCTATCCGTTCTCAGCACCTTCGGCTGATACTGGTAGCCCAACATTTGACCAACCTCGGCCAGAACGTGTTCATACCCAGCTGTAACACCTTCCTAAACCTATGTCATCTCTTGATGCTAACGGACTGGGCAAGGACCTCCAGGGCAACTCCTTGGGTCACTTCCCTTGATGTCAGAAAAGCATCTGGCACCCTGGGGGTCAATGGTTCTGAAGAAGCTGGGTGTGGGTCTGTGGTTTTTGGCTTGGGTTGCTCCTCCACTAATCACCGCTGGCCAGGTTAAGGACAGGTGACACTATATCAGTCCCTTTGCACATCAAGCGGGTACTAGGCAGGGCTGTCCCTGGTACAGATTATCTTTGTGCTGACTATGGAGGCCCTGGAATGCATGCTCCATGCCAGGACCCTGGACTGGGGTATCTGGGTCAGAGACAGGTGGCACATAGGCTCCCTCTATGCAGATGATACTGTAGTGTGCAGTTTGAGATGAAACAGACACCATCCAGAGCCTCATTGATCAACTTCATCACTTTGGAGAGGCATCCAGGCTCAAGGTAAATTGGGATAAGTCTCAGCCTTTCTCCCTGACAGTGACTACAGTAGACCAGAGAATACACCTCTCCAACACCCCCTCCCTTAAAGTTGCAACACTATTAAATACTTAGGGATGTGAGTATATCAATCGGACAAATATTTCATAGCAACATAGGGAAGGCACTTACAATGATACAGAGTTCTATGCCATTCCCAACCGGTCTTCTTTTTCCTCCTAAGGGCGTACAGCAATTTCCAAAATGCTGGTGCTCCAGAGCCTGCTCTATTTCTTCTCTACCATCCCTGCCCTGTTAACCAAGGGGATCTCTGCAGGGCTCCACTCACTTTTCGATAACATTGATGTGGAAAAAAGTGAAGCGCCAGATGGTGATGTCCAAATTGTATGCTCTTTTGACAGCAGGCAGTCTAGGGATCCCAAATTATGAAAATTATTACGCCGCAACCCAACTGCAATGGTTGGCACAGTGATTGGTTAGCTCTGGTAAGTCGGAGTTTGAGCACTGGTTTGGGAGGAGATATGCGCCCGAGATGTTGTAGTGGACGCTGGGCTTTGAAGCAGTGGTTCCCTGGGGAAGGTAACATCTTCATGAGAGTGTGCTGGACCAACTACACCACCAAACATCATTCTTTCAGGCCCTATGCACTGGATCTGCCTCGCTGGATGATGCCTGGTTGTACTGCACCCTGTCAACAGCTGGAGGTAACCCAATGGGCAGGGGTGGGCCTCATTACCTGGAGGGACCTATTCACTGACAAAGTCCTGTACACATTAGAAGTCCTGATGGAAGCCTATGACATCTCCTTAGGCTCCTTTCTTATCCTTCCATCACTCATTAGACATCTATGCCGGTTCTGGCATACAACTCATGATGAGAGTGAAACCTCACACTTCTTCCAAACACTGCTTACTCATGGGGGGAGGCAGGCCATCATGAGCCTATATGGCACCTTACGTGTGGAAAATGCAGTCCAACCACTGAAGACTTACTGGGAGACAACACTAGACAAGCCTCTGGCGGGCAGACAATGGGAGAGATACATGGGAATGCCCAAAACTATTTCCACCTATGTTAGACTTTAGTGAAATATGAAATGTTAAGTATGTGTTAGATTAATGTAGTAATATGTTATATTAAGAGCTATGCATCATGTATTAGCTTATTAAATGTAGGCCTTAACTTAGCGGAGGTCTTGGCCGAGTTGCCCGACCTTATGTCAAGCTGTATTTCTAAGCTGTTTAATAAAATGGCTGTTGGGAGAATTAAACTGTGATTTTCCACTGTACTATCTAAATGTGCTCGTAGCTGAAAGTCTTTCTCATGAGAACCGACAGCTAGAAGATGCTGTTCTTGCTAAATGTGACAATATGAGTGTAATTTGTGTAAGACTGACTTTCTCAGGAGAAAACAATAGAGACACTGACTGGAGTATAAGCTGCAACAATATTGTTACATGACAAGCCAGACAATGAGAACAACGCAGTTGAAGCCAATGGGCGTCATGTGAACGGAGTAGTGATAGGATTCATAGATTTAAAGTTTTAGTTTTATTGGACAAAGTGTGAACATGCGATCCCTTGAAGAATAGGGACTTGGGAAATAGTTTAGGGAATTTAACTTAACAGGACTTCACCAAGAGAAGACACGTTTTTCTCTCTGTTCTTCTTGAGGGTTTACCGCTTTTCTTACAAGTTTCTTACAGACTTTGCCTTTTCTGAACTTTGATGCTGAATCCTGATGCCTTGCTGACCGAACTGATGCCTAGATGACAAAGACTATTTTAGCTTGCCGATCCAATTGAGGAGAGGTATTCTTGTACCCACGTGTTTGTTATGCCTATTTGCTTTTTCTTTCTAGATACCAACTGCATTGTTTTGATAGAGCTATAGTTAGATGTTTTCCAAATTTGTCTTACTAAATTATTTTGCATGAGCCCCCACATGCCGATGGTAATCTGGATTTAGTTAAGGATTCTTACTCTGCTAATAGGGAATAATATTTGATGCTTTTCTTTGCTGAATCTAAATGTATGTGATATCGTTTGTGCAAATATTCTTGTTATTAATTTGTACCGTAATCTTAAAATGTATAATAGTTCAAGCTTTGATTATGTTGCATTTCTTCTGGCACTTTGGACAGCCAAGGTTGTTTCTATATGTTTATCGTTTGATTTTGAGATGAACTTACGTGACATTATCATTGTTAATATAGAGAAATAAACATTCTAACTTTTACTAAAAGGTGTGGTTATTCATGACTGGAAAGTCATGGTGTGTGACAATTTCTGACTCCTGTTGATTATTAATGTTAAAGAGTGCTTTAAGGGGAGATACATACATTATATTGTGTATAGGTGAAGCTACCCCGCCAGGAGGTACACCAGCTTACATTGTAATGGATGAGAAGGGTGTTGTGCCATGTCTTTGGCAAAAGCAATGGTGTAAAGTGACAGAGACAGATGGAACTTAGCATTTCCTACAAATGGGACATTCAATTTGAGGGTTTTAGAGCATTTAAGGATGGTACTATGTGAATTGAAGCCCCATCCTAGACCAGCGCAGTTTGAGGCATTAACGATCTAGGATCTAGTAGCCAGGCAGCAACAGAAATTCAAGAGAAGAATGACAAAGGCAGAAAATACATTAACAGAGGCTAGGTGGGACAGTGCTCAGAGAGTTTGGGAACTGAGATTTTGCATGGAATTAGGTTGTTTCCAGCGATTACGCAGGACAATGAGAAGGAAGGAAGGAAAGCTACTAGAAAAACTAAAGAAGCCCGTTTGAAAATAGGGAGACTAGGAAGTCTTCAACAGTGGAGGAAGAATTAGATGATGATGAGTTGACTTTGCAGTTATTGAGAAATCGTCCACCACCATATGCAGCACATGAGAGTGATCCGAGCACCAGTGTTGATCCTTCAGCCCCGACACAGATTAATGAGATGCTGAGTCCGGCGCAGGTTATTACTAGCCTGACACAGAGTCCGATGAGGGGTAGTCTTAATGCGCCTACTACTCCTGTAGTGCAAAAGCAGGTGCAGCTGCTGCAGGTTAAAAGAATATACCCTGATGTGCCCATTATGGAAATGACTTAGAAGTTGATGGTGTCTACGGAACAGGTTTTCCTGAGACCGGTGTTGGGTCAGACAGAACCAACTCCACTTCTACTGCCCCAAGTGCAGCCACAAGTCATGCTGAGATTCCCTCCAGTAACAGGGACACAGTCATATATGACTCCAATGAAGAATCAGAACATGGGAGTTACTCTCCCACAGAACTTAATCTCCAGACCAACCCCAGAGGCTATATCTTTACCTATTACTGTTGGTCCAGCCGTACCCCTATTTGCACAAAACACACCTAGTGTAGGTGAACAGGGTGTCATGCCACAGAATGTAATGAGGGGAGGACATAAAGAAAATTTTAAAAGTTTTATTAAGAATATAAGGCAGTACATACAGTATATAAATAGACTTTCAGCTTTCAAAACATTGTTTTTGTTTTTTACCATAATTATTTCCATTATGGACATATGAGCTCGTACAGTCAGGCAAACAAGAATTCCTAATTGCATAGTTGAGATTTGTACCCTTATTTTTTTGAAGAAAGAAAGAAAACAGGTGGGGGGGGGTAAGGGAGAAAGAAACGAGGGTAGGGTAGTGTGGAGGGGTTGATCTTGGAATAAGGGAGAGATGAAGATGTTGTGTGAAGTGAGGGATAGGGGAAGAAAAAAGAAGAGTGAGTATTGTTCTACCGAGGGTACTCCTAATCCTCTGTAGGGCCGTCGTGCCAGTATAATTGCAGGTTTCAGTCTTGGGCGTGAGGAGCCCCATACGAAGGTCCTTATGGATGCGTCGATCAGACGGAGTGAGGAAAGGGGTATCTGTAGGGGGAGCATTCCTAGCACATATGTAAAACGTGGTAGGGTGACCATTTTGACCGCCTGTGTCCTGCCCCACATGGATAGGCCTAATAATGACCATTTGGCAAAGTCTTGTTTCATTTTAGATATAAGGGGGACTAGGTTGTCCCTGACCATATGTTCCAGACCTCGGTTAATAAACGTTCCTAGGTATTTAAGGCGAGTCGGGGTCCATTTAAATTGGAGGCCATGTATCGCTGCCCTCGTCATTATGCAGGATAGTGGTAGTGCCTCGCTTTTATCCCAGTTTACCCGATATCCGGATAGGGATGCGAAGTCCTCTATAGTGGAAAGTAGTACCGGGAGAGAGGTTTCCAAATCGGACATTGTTAACAAAATGTCGTCTGCATAGAGATAGATTTTGGATATGCCCCCGGTTATATGGATCTCTTTTATCTGGTGAGAATTCCGTATAGTGGCGGCTAGGGGTTCCATGGCCAATAGGAAGAGATGTGGTGACAGGGGGCAGTCCTGGCACGTGCCTCTTCCAGTAGGGAATGGGTCTGACAAGATACCCCCCCAATTAACCTGTGCCGTAGGGTGGTCATATAATAAAGGTACTTTGGAGATAAATTGTTCCCCCAGGCCAAAATGCTTCATGGTTGTCAATAGGTAGGACCACTCAATGCGGGCGAATGCTTTCTCTGCGTCTATGGACAGGGCGAGGGCTTCTTCAGGTAATTGCAGGGATTCTAACAGCGTATGGCAAAGAGTACGCATGTGATTTCTAAAGGTGCGGCCCGGTACGAACCCCACTTGGGCATTATGAATTAATGATGGTATCACCTTGCGGAGCCGTGCTGCTAGAACACTGGCTAGAAGTTTAACATCCCCGTTCAAAAGGGAGATAGGATGGTAACTGCCACAGAGGAGGGGGTCCCTCCCTGGCTTAGGCAGGATGACAATCGTGGCTTTGTTGGATAGAGCGCCCAGGCAGCCTTCCTGACATGCTTCCGTCAGTGCTTCATGTACTGCGGTGATTGCCTCTTCCCCGGCCCATTTATAGAATTCCGCAGGGAATCCGTCTTCTCCTGGAGATTTATGGTAGAGGAGGTTTGTTATAACTTGAGTTATCTCTTCTTTGCTTATATCGCCGTCTAAGAGAGCCCTACCTGCCTCCGACAAACGAGGTAGGTTGGCCGCTGTAAGGAATATCTCCATTTGTGTCTGATCGGTCGTTGTTTCAGGAGTGTACAGATGTCGGTAGTACTTGGCAAACTCATTTACCACATCTTGTGGACGAGATAGCACTGCTCCTGAGGAAGATGTTATGGCCGCAATGGCGGAGGCTGCCTCTCTTTTTCGGATCTGTGCCGCTAGGAGACGTCCTGCTTTTTCTCCGAGTTCGTAATGGCGCCTTCGCAGTTTTTGCAGTGCGTATTCCGCCTGAGATGTATAGAGTTCGTTGTGTGCCATGCGGGCCTGTTCTAGGGCGCGTCGTAGCCTAGGGGACGGTTGGGCGGTATATTGTTTAGTGAGGTCCTGGATTGTGGTCTCTAAGGTGGTTTGGCGGGCTATTCTGTCTTTATTGGCCAATGCTGCATCTCGCATCATGTTCCCTCTCAGAGTCGCTTTTGCCGCCGCCCATAGGATCCTTTTGGAGGACACTGTGCCTGTATTCTCGGCCATGCATGTAGATACGTGAGCTTTTAATTGTTCCTTCCCTTGGGGAGAGCGGTATCTGTGTACAGCGAGGCGCCATGGTTTTCGACCGGAGAGGGATAGTCCCACCTGGATCAGGATTAGTATTGGGGAGTGATCTGAGAGGCCACTGTCTAGGATGCAGGTGTCCTGCATATGAGGAATTACAGTGTGTGATACTAAAAAATAGTCTAGGCGCAATTGGGTGCCATGGATGGTGGATAGGAAAGTATATTCCTTATCTTTCGGGTGTTGTATTCTCCAGCAATCCACTAGACCGACGTCAGTAGTCAGGTCCGTCAGGAGCGCCCTGTCGTGATTGTTACATACATCAATGGGGCCAGTCCTGTCCATTATGGCATCTTGGGCGAGATTCCAGTCTCCCCGATTATGTATTGAGTAGTTCCGATTTCTGTCAGGAGACGATTTAGCTGTAGAAGGAATGGGCGTTTTGGGCCAGTTGGTGCGTAGAGGGAGCCCACGCATAAGAAGGTGTCCCCTAGTTTTAGTTTAGCAAATATATACCTTCCTTCCGTATCATTCGAGGTTTTAATGATAGTGACCGGAAGGGATTTACGCACTAGTATCGCCACTCTGCATTTGCGGGGCCCGCTGCTTCCAGATTCCTGATTCACTGGGCAGCAGCTGAAGGCAACCCTCCCTACCCAATCCAGTTTAAGTTTACTGGATTCCAGAGTGTCAAGGTGAGTCTCTTGAATCAGAGCGATATCAGTTTTTTTGGATTGGAGATGGGACAGTATCTTTTTCCACTTAACATAGCTCGTCATGCCATGTACATTCCAAGAGAGTATCCGTAATGGTCGTGTCGCTTGAGAGTGGTTCTTCGACGTCTTGGATAGGTGTAAATAATCATCCTTGTTCCGGGATTAGCACTGGTGGGAGGGGAGGGAGGATGGGGGATATTGACTTAGTAGTTAGAGTGGGAGTTGTGCTTTGTTATGATACGGTGTTTTATACGGGGGTAGCAGCTGGTGGAGGCCAAGGGTGTCCTCTGGAAAAGGAAGAGAAAAGGAAGGAGGGGGTGGAGGGAGAGAAAGCAGTATGGGTAGGACAAGAGCTGGATGGGGGGGATATGGAGGGAAAAGAAGACAAGGAAAAAGAGAAGAAAAAGAAAAGAAGAGAATGGAGGAGGGAGGGGATGGATGTGTGTGCTGAGTTTGAGATTGATAGTATAGCAAGAAAGTGTGCAATTGGGGGGGGGGGAAGTGGAGGAGGAAAGGGATGAGGGAGGCTAGGAGCCCAACCTCCTTCGTTCGTTAGGTCTGTAAATGGCGGGTCCGATTTCTCTCAGAGCTCACGTGCCGTCGGAGCGATCTCTGTCGGGGGGGGGGCGAGAGGGAAGATAACAGACAGCCAGTTGTCGATATGTCGGTGGTAAGGAGGGGTGGGTAGTACATGGTTGTGTTTATGTTTATGTTTCAAGAAGCAGGTCTATTCGTCGACGGTTGATGGCAAGTATAATATTTATATGGCTAAAGCGCATACTGGTAGAAATAAGGAGTGGTTGGTAGCTATCGTGCCTGGGCGATACTGTCGTGGAGTGTTTCTGATCGTTTAGGAGAGTCAGTAGGGGGGAATGAAAGAAAGAATGGAAGGGGAAGGTGTTGAGTGTTGATGGAGGGTGGTACTTAGGGTGTTATGCCTAATACTTGATGTTGTGTGGTATCGGAGGGTATTTTGTGGGCTCATAAGATAGAGTCGTAAAGTAAAGACATGGTAGATAAAAGGACAGAGGTCGGTTGGCGAAGGGAGATAAGGGCGAAGGAGGGGGAGGAGTGCAGACAGGGCAATACAATTCTCGTACAGGCAAGGGTACATCCTGAATATTTCTTTTCAACTATAACACTACTTCGTCGCGCGTTACAACATTTCTGTGATATATTAAGTTGATCAACATAACATATCCTAGTGTCCTATCGCATTATCATATTATGAGCCATTATACTAGGCGTCTCGCTATTTATCGTAGGATAGGTAATGGGTGCTGCTGAGCCCCGGGTTGCGCGAGGGCAATGCGTATCTCACCCCATTGCGAACTTCTCGCCATGTATTATTACATCATAATACTGACAAAAAAGGGATATTCATGTGTTGCCAGGCTCCTAGCTTGGTATGCGCCACCGTCATGGTCGTTCTGTTTTAGATGGCAGTTACGGATAGTAACAATGATTAGTCTGGGAGCGGGTACCGACGTTCGGGGGAGGGATAGCTAACAGTTTACATTGTGATGCTATAATGTGGTGTGGTAGTGTAAGATATCACATTGTTTCGCTTTGTCATGTGGTATTGTATTATATTATGGGCCTGATTCAGACTCTGGCGGCCGGTGACCGCCAGGGTCACCGGCCACGGGAGCACCGCCGACAGACCGGCGGTGCTCCAAAGGGCATTTTGACCGCGGCGGTTCTGCCGCGGCCAGAAAGGGTAAACCGGCGGTCTCCCGCCGGTTTACCGCTGCCCTTGGAATCCCCCATGGCGGCGCAGCTTGCTGTGCCGCCATGGGGGATTCTGACACCCCCTACCGCCATCCTGTTCCTGGCGGTGCCCCTGGCACGGGCACGGCAGGGGCCCCCGTAAAACTGCACCCGTCGCACATGCCCACTCCGCCGGCTCCATTCGGAGCCGGCTTCCTCGTGGGGAGGGGTTTCCCGCTGGGCTGGCGGGCGGCCTTCTGGCGGTCGCCCGCCAGCCCAGCGGGAAAGCCAGAATGGCCTCCACGGTCTTTCGACCGCGGAGCGGCCATATGGCGGTTCCCTCCAGGCGGGCGGCGACCGCCGCCCGCCGGGGTCAAAATGACCCCCTATGTCTTTTTGTTCTGTTTTTTTATTTTATTATAGTAAAGTAAAGTAAAGTAAAGTAATGGGTGCGTTAGTATACCTCAGGTTGTATCGTGTTGTGTGTCCCAGGGTTGAGATTAATTTATCTTTATGTGGTCTAGTCCCGTCCCTTGGGGTAATAATGGGGGTTAGGCGGTTCTAGTGTCGGCGCTAGTCGTATATGGTGTATGTTAGGATGGGTCCGCATACTATGTTATTTACTGCTATGAGATGTTTTGTAGTGTGTGGAACACGGGTCGTTTTCTATAATAGTTGATTGTTGTTTGTTATTTGTTATTTAATGCCCCTGGTACATTGTTATAGGGTCAGGACTGGGCCCTTAGTTGGCGTACAGGGAGACGGTGGGATCTGGTCCCTGTTCTAGTGATTATCCCCTGTCGTACCCTGAGGACAGATAACAATTTACTGGTGGTTTCACATTATAGGGCCTCGGATCTAATCATGGACTTTTCAGTCACCTGGTTTTAACATTGGTACTAGCAATCTTAGACAGTTATAATAATGATTCACATACGATCTGGAAAGGTACTCATCCGTCCTTGAGGTCTACAGCTGTTATTTTTGACTTTCGAGTGATAGTCCCTCATATCGCCGCGTCTTGTCGTCTTCTCAAGAAGATCCAGTTGTTGGCTTTAAAGGGGAACGGGATTTGTCTCTCTCCGACAGTTGGGTGTGGGTTACTACTGCGTGTAAGACCTGACCCTTGTCATCATATGATCTGGCTAGTCTCTCCACGTCTCTACCTCTGTGACTGGCTCCAGCGTCGTATAAAGCCGTATTCGTCTTCTCCTTTCCCAAGTGGGGGGTTCCGACACCTTCACTGTCTCCTACAATGCCATGCACGCAGTCTGTGTTGTTAGAGTCCATAAGTGGAGATTGGAAAGAATCAAGGAAGAGTTTCAGTTCGTCGGGGTTGTAAAAGTCCTTGGATCCTCCATTTTTGGTAACCCACATTCTTGCAGGGTCAAAAAGGCTGTATTTCATCTCTAGAATGCGAAGCCGGGGACGTAGAGCTAGGAAAGCCTTTCTACGTTCCTTGGTTTCCTTGGAATAATCGGCAGTTATTCGGATCTCGTGCTGATCTATTCAGAAAGGGCCGTGGCTGGCGCTACTTGGAGTATTTGACGGGTTTGATTATGCCGCAGCAAGCATGCGATGATTGGACGGGGCCTTGAAGAGTTGTCAGAGCGTTTTGTGCCTGTCGTGTGCCCGTTGAAATTCTAGCAGTGGGTCAAAGTCCAACAAAGTCATTTTTGGGAGAGTGGAGCTCAGGAAAGCCTGCATATCCGAACCTTCTTCATTTTCCGGGATTCCAAGTAAGCGGATATTTTCTCTCCGGCTCCTATCCTCCATATCTGTTAGTTTGCTCCTGAGGTAGAGGAAATCTTGTTCTCGCTCCTGAGATATATTAACCTGCATCTCTAGTGATCCCATGCGCTGCTCCAGCCCCGTCACTCTAGATTGGAAGCCTGCAATGTCAGATCGCATGGATTTAGTTTCTAGTGTTAACGAGGTTATAGAGGCGTCCATCCCCTCTATGCGGTGGCTGACAGTGGTGATCTCCTGTAATCCTGTCCATAGTTGTGGAGTGGTCTTTATCAGACATTTTGATAGACTCGTTTAAAGGTGGCGATGTTTGAGGGTTTGTCTTTGTGGGGCTTAGGCGTTTGTGTTGTAGCGCTTCTGAAAATAATAGCTGTTGTGCAGGTTTGCTGGCGGGTTTATGGTTCGGTTTATTACCGGGCATTGCCTCAACTATCTGCAGAGTCTGTCCACATAAGGCCCGGAACTCCCTCTGCGAGATCCGATAAGGATATAGATGTTCTGTGCCAGGCAATTATCGTATTTATTCTGTCTCTTCCTGTCTTTTTTGGTCCTTGATTGTTGGTGTTTGACTTCTTGATCTCCCTCTTTCCCCCCTCCTGTCTCCACATCCGCTTATTTATTGTTCTCCATTTTCCTTTTTCCCTCATTCCCTTTAGTGTATCCCCCTAGAGCTTATTGCGAATTGGGAAGGCCTGTCAATGTCTATGGGGCGGAAAAGGGTGTACACAAGGAGAGGTCAGCTGCCATGGGATCGATGTAGAGCCTACCGTGGCCCTTAGTGTTGAGAAGCTATGTCCTGCATCTGCCGAGATTGATTCTTCGGTAGTTGAAGTTGGTTGCGGTGAGTAGTAGAAGGGGGGGAGGAGAGGGGCTGGTTTACTTTCCTCCGGGTCTTTTGCCGGCTGTCTATTATGGCTAATATGGGCGGGGTATGTGTGGCTCTTCGGCTGTCCTCTTCAGTTTCCCCCTGATGAGTGTGGGTGGCGGTGAGGGCGTTGGTTTCTACACTGGAGCCAGGATGGCCTGAGGGGGGGGGGGACATAACCTTCTCTTCAGTATATTGTTTCGCTGCTGTTGCCTTGTATTTCTCTTATTGTCGTTCCACCTTGACTTTGGGCTCTCTTGTTTTGGGGTGTCCCTCCCGTGTTCTCTGGCCTGTTCTTGTGGGGAGGAGGGTATATGATAGTTGTCCCTCTCTGGGTATAGTGGATTTTCTCGTCCCTTCTCCTCTCCTCTCTTCTCTCCTGTATCTCTGCTCCTCTGGCTCCCTCTGTTCACCCCTCACCTCCGTGTCTCCTCCGGTCGCTCACCCTCCGCACCTCTCCATCTCCACGTGCCTGCTCCGCTCCCCTCCGCTCTCCCACCTCTCCCTCTCCCCCTCCTGTCGCTCCACTCTCCCCCCTCCTCCTCTGTTTTCCTTAATATTAGCTGTCTTGTATGGGGGGAGGAGGATTTGGTATGATGTCCCAGTGGAGGGGTTTTGCTGGCCCTCGGCGGTAGAAAAGAGGGGGGGGAGTCTTATCTCTGCCACCGGTAATGGTCTCCTGCCATATTTGCTGCTCCGTTCTGTTTTTAAGAGGCTCGGTCCTGCCTCTCTGGCTGAGTTCCTCTCCCAGCCGTCGGAGGGACCGTACCTCTTTGCTGCGTCTCCCAGCGGGAAGCCAAAGGTCCGCGGATGCTACCAGGCGTTGTGGGCAGCCAGGCACAGCTCCCGCACCCCCCACGGCCCGCATGATTGCCTCCTTGCTGCTGAGGGCGCGCCGTCCCCAGCCTCCCGGAGACGCGACTCCGCCTCTCTTGCCAGGGCTCCTGCGGGGTCCCCGGGCATAAATCTGCGTCGCCGCTGTTGCGGATGTGGGGGGCTCCGGACACAATGGGTTGTCCGGCTGTCCTCGCGCCCCCGTCGCCCCCCCAGGATCGCTGCGGCTCGGAGCACTTGCTCTAAGCGGCCATCTTGTTTCGTGGCCCGGCCACGCCCCTCATGGGACAGACTTTTGACGGATCAAGATCACTGTTGGACCTTAGTCCATTTGGAGTGCTTCCAGATACTATGGTAGAGTCAAACATTAGCCAGAGTTTGAAATTGTTGACACCGCAGTCCCCGAATGCAGTTGCACAGCAGGTGCTACCAGTCCCAGCCAGTAACATTTCGTTGAAAAGATTGACAGCTCAGCAGTTGACTGAATGGTTAGAAAAGCTGAATACCCTGCAGGGTGCTCCTAAGGGAGAGGAGTGTCTGAATTATGCTAGGCTAAGCATGGAAGCAGGTGAGCTCATTGAGGAAACTATGGTTGAGAATAGGTTAGAATCTTATGGAGAAGCAGATTTGAGATATTTGTGCCTGAAAATTACAAGGGAAGTGAGTAATGTGCATCAGAAGCTAGCAGCCCTGGAAGAGCAGTACGGCAGACAGATGGAGAAAACAAAGCATTTGAAAAGCAGTTACAGATTAGATTTTGAGACTAAAGATTTAGAACACATTATATCTGCAGGAATGAAGGCACACCTTGAGGAATTGCTTCAAGGTGCCCAGACCTGGGGAGCATTAGACAAATGGGAAGGCAGATGGGTAAAGAAAAGAGACAAAAGGAAAAGGGATTCTGTGGAGCTGACTGCAAATGTGCAACAAGGCCCAGATCTAGTGAAGATTTTACCAATGAGAGAGATTGCAGGAGGGAATTTTGCTCATGTTCCTTGGAGCAGAAGTAACATTCTATCATTTACAAATGATTATCCAAAATTGAGAGAGAATCCAGTAGAGTGGAACTGCCAGACAGACAGGTTTGTGAAACTTGCAAAGTGTCTGTGGGAGGACTTGAACACATTACTAGAGATAGTGGTTCCAGCTGATCTGTGGATCGAGTGTAAGAGGAACGTAGGTTGGCCAACAAGCGAACCAGAGAGAGACAAAAATACAGGTGCACCGTCTCCCGAGGTAATTAAATATTAATGAGGTGAGTGAATTTTTGAAAACAAGAATTTCTCCCCAGAATATTGATTGGCAGAGAATTGAAATGACAGCTCAGGAAGCAAAGGAGTCGATACATGGGTATTATGAAAGATTGTTACGTTCAAGCATTACAGTGGTACAGAGACAATTGAGGCGAGAAACATGATTTATTTTGTGTTCAGAGCTGTGGAAGGGTTTAGACCTGAAATTAGCCAAATGATTAAGATTCATTTGGTTTGCTGGCAAGCAAAGCCGATTGATGAGGTGTTGCAGTATGCAAAGTACTGTAGTGATGAAACTGAGTTGAAGCAAAGGAAGCTAAAAGAGAAGACAATGGTGATGCAGATTAAAGCTTCTCAAACAGGCATGCAAGAGACTTTTCTACAACAATTACCAAAGCCGCAGCAGGGAAACATGGGGCCATATTTATACTTTTTGATGCAAAACTACGCTAACGCAGTTTTGCGTCAAAAAAATTAGCGCGGCTAACGCCATTTCGATGCGCCGTGCGGGCGTCAAATTTATAATAAACCAACAGGTGGGAGTCATTATTCTGTGACGCACACAGCGGCGTCAAGTCGTAAAGGAAACCTACGTTAACGCGACGCAAATGACTGTGGGTCGATTTACGACAGCGCAACCCGGAAAGCGCTGTATATTTTGACGCAATTACCCGCGAAAACTGCCTGTTCAGCAGAGGAGAGCCAAAATGGATCCCAGATGCCACCACAGACCCCAGGAAGATGACAGCAGACCAGGAACCAGCCAGGATGATCCATACCAGAACCAGGACATTAAAAAAAAAAAAGAAAGTGTCGCTTCAGTGCAGAGGAGCAGGAAATCCTGGTTAAAGAGGTGACGGAACACCAGCACCAATTGTTCATCACCTCTAAATTGCCCATCAGTAGGAGAGAGGCCATATGGAAACAAATTGTGGACAAGATCAACAGTGTGGCTGAAAAACGCAGGACAGTCACTGAGTGTAAGAAACGCTGGCATGACTGCAAACGTAGGACAAAAGAAAAAATGGCCAGGAACAGGAAGGCAGCACTGCAGACTGGAGGGGGAGTCCAGCACACCAGGAGGCCCTGGACCACATGGAGGAGATGGTCGCAGCCGTCATCCCTGAGGAGATCGTCACAGGGATTCAAGGACAGGACAGCGCAGACTACCACGACACAACGCACATGCAGGGTAAGTAGCATGGGGAATTAAAATGCAACAATGATCCAAGCTACCGGAGGGGGGAATACCTACTACACAATGCATGTAAGTCAGCACATATATGAAGTGGCATGGGTAAAGGGGCACGGCAGGGGGGCATGCCCAGCACAGACTGAATCTGGGGCACGACAAAATACAGCACCAACAACAGTCCCATGGGGCCATCCTGAAATTACAACAATAGAGCCAAGGGAAAGCAGCGACAGGTGTGAAGGCCACTACGTCAAACTCACATCCAGGCACTTGTCTGTCAAAATCTATCCTACATCAACTAGGTCCCTATCAGTAATCCAGTAGCCAAAACAACAACTGCAATGTAACTGCCACAACAGTTGACAATAACACCTCTCATCTCTGTGCAGCTATATTAGCAAATGGCAGGAACCTCTCCATGGAACATACATACCTAAATTAGGGGGTGAGGATGACATCTGCAACTATTTATAGAAATAAGACAAAGGCACCAGTACACTCAAATGCCAATGCCCATAGTTGACACATACATCAGCCAAAGTAAACAGCAATAGGAGCCACACAGCACTAAGGACACACACATGCTGCATACGTCAGAGTCCCTCACGTGCCTGGCTAACAAGGCAACATCACTAATGTCATACTGCTCAGACAACAACATTGAGGAGGGGACACAGGCAACTGGTCACTGAAACACACCTGCACAGTCTGACACCCAATTCGGACCTCGATACGATAAACAGGGCAATCCAATTAAACACACATGACCCAACATCATCTCCAAACATCAACAATGTTTACATCCATACCACATCCTAACATTGACATGCATAGGATATGCCACATCACATGTACATTTCGGGCAATGTGAATAAAAAGTGTTTGGGGCAGGTCCTGAGAGGCAAGTGTGCTGGCAGGGCATTCACAACACCCACAGCCAGTCAAAGTGTAGTGTGGTAAGTGTTACGTATACTTTGCGCATTAGCTTCAGGCTTTAGGCCTTTGTGCACCTTGCCCTGAATGTACTTTTACCCATTTGCTCACATCTAAGAGCCTCTGAGCACTTTGCACTAAATGCTTTTTATTAGGCTTCCTATCAGTTATTTTTGCAAATAGGCAGTCCTACGGTGTTGTTTATTAGTCAAATCACACTGTTTTGTCTACTTCAGCACTGGAGTTCGCCAGAACATATTCACTCTGTGCCCCAGTCAAGGATACAGTCTGGTACATTGCCGATAGACGTGGTAGGGGTTAAGATTTGGCATTCCTGCGTAGTGACACTTTGTCATCACGATGACATATTACTTATACAATCACTTCCTTGTCCCAAGACACGCAAGAGGGAGTTTCCAAACAGAGAACCACAACTAGACGCTGCCTGCCTTGCTGCAGATGCAGAACCAGATCACAGGCCATTGCTCTGATATGAGGGATGATGTCTCCCCAGTGATTCAGACAGGCAAGCTCGAAGCTTAACATGCTGTGCTCTAAATAGAACAAGCAGAGGGATAGTAGAAACAGTTAAGCACCATGATAGCTTTGTACTAATGTTTTACTCTCCTGCTGACTATTTCAATTCTACCATGTTGTATTGTTTGGGTAATTGTGGCTCACACCTAAATATCTACAAGTCAGTTGTACAATGAAATCATCATATAAAACAAATACTGTCTTTGTCTTTTGTGTATGAGATCATACTGGAAAAGAGAGAATTGTTTTGGATCTGAGTGACCACGACTTCCCTGAGAAGTTCCAAAGATGTCATGCGCTCAGATATCTAATCATTCCTTTGCCGTGGGAGACATGAGGCACTGCTAGTTAGCCAGAGCAAAAAGAAAGAATCAGGGTGACAGAGTTAATTGCAAGTGGGTCAGACTTAGTCCCCCACACCATTAGCTATCCTGCTGCCTAGAAAGCCAGTAATCTCATGTAGGATAATGAGAGCCCACCTAACAAAATGTCTCTCCATAAGAATTGTTAAACACGGAGGGACGAGTAGGACAAAAAGATGGCTATTTCTAAATTGTTACAAAGCAACACCTAGAGGCAATTAGGCCGACAAGTCTGATAGCTCTATATCATACACGTGACACACAGGTGGGCCATAGGCCTACAACAATGCCCATATGAAGGACAGCAGATACCAAGACGAAAACAGAGCACAAAGTTAAGGCATCCAAAGGCTTGTATCTTATTGCAAAATTGTCACAACACAGACACACTAATTGTACCCTGTTTCATTGCAGACGAACATGGATCTCCTGCCGATATGCCTGTCCCTGATTTCCCTGATGACATGGATGACGAGCCCCTAAACATTCCACAGGAGACCATCCAAATGGTCCTTGAAAGCCTCCAAACCCCACCTTCAGTCACAAGGAGGAGCACAGAAGAAGCAGCCACCACAGTAGAACCTCCCGCCACCCCAATAGTAAGACCTGCCAGCTCCAACACAGCTGAGGACTCTGACGACACTGGCACCAGCTTCGAAAGAACCGTCGTTGGGGTACAGCGGGAGCTGGCCAAGGAGGTGCGGGTGGGGATGCAAACTATGGCAGCCAGCCTTGAGGGGGTGCGTTCGTGCATGATGTCTTCTGCTGATCAGGCAGCTGCTATGCAAGTGCTAACATCTCTCTTGCAGGAACTTGCAAAAACACAGAAGGAAATCAGCACAGCTGTCATCCAGTTGACACATCACCTACAACTGCAATCCAGTCAACGTGTGCACGAATGCAACATTGAACCCCTCAGGGCCGACCTGGCTGCCTACCATCGTGATGTGGCTGCCATTCTCAAAAACCAGCAGGCCCTCCTTGCTGCAGTACTGCCCTTAAGAACTCCACAGGGAGCAGCCCCTGGGATGTCTGCCTCCACGTCTTCTAACACTGAGGTGTGTGTTGCCCCTTCACAACCAACAACAACAAGGACAAACCAGGCAACACACACATCAGAAGAAGAAGACATGGAACAGATAACATTCTCACGGAAGAGTACCTGGAAGCACTAGTCCCTGCACCATGGCCTACTTTGACCAAGGTCCTACGTTTTGTCAAATGCCAGTCTCACTACAACTACACTCAATGACTGTTCTGCAATCCACTGTATGACTTGTCCCCATTGCCAGTGAATGTCTCTCTCCTACTATTTGCCAATTCCTGTCCCTCTGCACTGTCTGTGACATCACCCCAGCATGTCAGGAGCATCATCCACACCCCTTCTGTAGGATCACCATGTAAGAATGCACCAGAACGGACCCAGCAAACATGGACAATGGACCTTTTTCACTACAGCACCTATAAATAAAAAGCACTTGCACACCTATTATGTCTCTGTGTTATTTCACACTTCAACTGTGCAGTACATAACTCCAAAGTGCCTGTGTGGCAACCATGTAGATTGTCAATACTACTGTCCTGATATCATGTAGTCTGACACATCTGTGCAGTGGCCAGGATTGCATCATAGCCTTACCATACTGAGGAGAATAACTGATGAAGGGACTAACCACACACAATCATGCTGTGTTGGACAGAATGATGCACCATCTATAGCTATTCTAGTCAACTAATGGTGGCTGAGAAATGTAGGCACCATGCAATACTAAAACATGAAATTATGCTGCAAAATGTAAGGAAACATTACCAAATTACACTGCATCAATCACCCTTTCTGAGTATACTTCCATGAAGGAAAGTCATGCTGAATGAGTAAAACACATGATGTAGGTCAGCAATGAAAGCAACAAGACAAGAGTGTGAACAACTCCTCATCTACAAAGATCTCCCTGAACTTCACACTGCAGTCCGATCTATTAATTTACCCACAATAACAAGTCTGGAAGCACACTTTGTGAAGTAGGATACATACTCCCCAACACAAAACCTTGGTGATCAATGCAAACTACCAATGGTCGGTCTCCCAAATGGTGGATACTTACCAAGTTCGCACACGGGTAGCTGGCATTTTAAACCTCAATTTCATGGGGATGGCGAGCATAGGACACAAATGTCATACAAAAACATTCACCTACACTGATGTCAAGCCCATGATAAAGTAGCACCTAACGCATCATGTAAAGGGTTAACTATATATTTATTACTATATATTAACACAAGAGGCAACTAAGGGAAAGGTAATACCTACACTAATCTAACCTGACTACTACTAACCCACAACTGTCCCTAACTAACCTAAGCTAAACTTACTCTACACATCTAACGAAACGATCTAAACATCAACCCCCCACCCACCATTATGAGACAGGACACATGCAGGACAACACTTACTAACCTACACACATACTATACTATCCTAAACAAACATATATTTTTTGGTAAATTTTTGTATATTTAAAAAAAATATATATATATATTTTTTCTTTTTTTACATAACAGGAATCCCAACATTCCCCCCCACCCACCCACCGACACAAAAAATAAAGATAGAAAGAATAAGGACCCCCCACCCTCTTCCTTAACACTAACTAAGCTAATTACCTATACTAACCTAATACTAATCCCCAAAACCCAACTATCAGTAGAAAATAGGAAAGAGGAGAGAGGGGAGGGGTAAAAGTTCAACAGGGCAAAAGTCCTAGAGGTTCGCCCTCCGTAGGGTCCGCCTGATGGAGCTGACCCTTTTTTTTATATAGGCCACATCCTGGCTCAGGTTGTCCACCTTATTGACCAGCTTGTCCAATTTTCTACTCAATGCCAGGAATGCGGCTGGGTCCACAGGAGGGGCTGATGTAGTTTGTGTGCCGGCCGAGGTTAAGCTTGCGCCAGGAGTTGACTGCCCACTGGAGTGTCCTGGTTGTAGAACACGGCTGGGTCCAGGTCTTGAGGATGAGCCAGGGTCTACTGTTCCCGACGTTGCTGGGGCCACTTGGGGCGACCTGGTGGATGTGGTGTTGGTGGCTGTTGTGGGCAATGTAGGCCGACCCTGTGGTGAGGCCCACCATGCCCCGGAGGCCCGATCCGATTGATATTTGCGTGCCATCCTCCGGTACCCAGACTGCACCTGCAGGATGTGCCTGTATCGCATGGCACGCCTCTCAAATTGGTGTCTATCTGCAGCACTCATGTTTGCAGCTGTGAAGAGAAAAGGCAAATATTTTCCTTTGGAATTGCATTGGGGGGAATAGCACAATGGGTTATTTGTACATTACTAGTAATGTATTTGTTGCAGCAATTGTCACAACATAGTTCGCTTAAAGGCTCAGAGGAAGTACATGTGAAGACTGCATACATAAGGGCATCTCACACCTAGCATATCCATGTCTCTACATGATGGATGACATCACCCTAAACTACTCATCCAAATTATGCCTAAGGCATCTGACATTATGGCTGCACCTCTTCCGCATACTGACTTCACTACATATGTCACTCTATGTGATAACTATCACAATCCTCACTCAATGCCATTTGTAATTTGTTGTGTGCTAATATTGAACCCATGGGCCATAACCGAATGTGGACACTAGGGGCCAGATGTAGGAATATGGAAAATTGCAACTTGCAATTTGCTATGCAGAACGGTGTCTCCAACACCGTCTGCGAGTCGCTATGGGGTCGCTAAGACCCACCTCATGAACATCAATGAGGTGGGTCCCAATTCGCGCCCCCTTAGCGACTATGGGCACTCATGGGGATGGAGGCCTGCTGGGAACAGCAGACCTCCATGGCCGTGACTGCTTTTAAATAAAGCTGGTTATTTTTTCCCAAGTGTAGCCCGTTTACATGAAAGGAAAACGAGCTGCACTTAGAAAAAAAAAAAAAAGTGGCGCTAACGCGGCGCTGAAAAAGTATGAATACGGGCCTTAGTTTTGGACTATTTCAGGGCAGGTAGTGGTCCCTTGGACCACTGGCTGTATTTAAAAAAATGTTTCGGTCCACTCACAAAGGGGAAGGGTTCCTATGGGGACCCCTTCCAGTTAGCAAGTGGGTTACCATCCACTTCAAGTGGATGGTAACTGGGAGTCCCTTTGCGACCACGTACTCGTTTGCAAATGGAATTGCATACCACTGCGAGTCGCAAATAGGACGGGAACACCCCTTCCTATTTGCGAGTCGGATATGCATTTTGCAAGTATGTTCAGAATCACAAAATCTATTTCTGCATAGCAAACAGACGTTTGCGACTCACAAAGAGCAATTTATGCCATTTGCAACTTGGAAACTGTTTGCTACATCTGGCCCTAGGTTCTAAATAAAGTTGCTAAAGGTCACAAGTACGTGTAATACACTGGTTGCTACAGTCCTAGGTACCCTGTTTCCCATTAACATGGCAGTCTTTGAGGGTGGGGTGGGAAGAACAACCAACAATCCCAGGGTTCAATGCACACCCAGGAGTGTATAGAAAGGTCAACAAGTATGTGCCTTCACACACAACACCTATGAAGGGCTAGCAACACGTTGGAGTCAGCCAAACATTGTCACATCCAAGGTCCAGACATGTCAAAATGCTCTGACTTAGGCCAACATCACATACTATCAGTGAGGCATGTTTTACAACACACACAGAGGAGCTAGAACACCCATTATCATGAGTCGACAGAACACCTAGGCCATTGCACTCTAGTCACACACACTTCTAGTTCAACTAGTGGAAGTACATGCCCCCGGAAGATCCAACCTACAGTGTACACAGAGCATCCTCAACTAGGAAGATGCACATTTCATCAAAGCCATTTGCCAAAGCTATCTGGGAGAATGTCTGTCTGATATGCAGACTCAGTTCAAGCCAAGTCCCAGAGCAAGTCTTACATTAACCAGTGTATTCCACATGACTCATCCCATTCCCCATTGTGGCCCAACTGGAATGACCTACAGACCCTAAATCTGAGAGATGGCTAAGTATTGGTTTACAGTAACAGAAGTGATATTTGAAATCCCACTAAAGCAACAATGCCAATGAACGGCCAGCGCATGAAATCATGAATTCTGTTGAACACACAGTAGTCCATCATGCATCACTAGCAAGCAATAAATATAGCACTCAGGCCACACTCACTGTAGGTATCGGGGTCCTCAAAATGTGCCACCTCTCCCACGGTGTACGGTGCTGGTCCACCTGTAAAGCATGAAAGGAAGAATATACTCTGACTCAGTGCACTGACAAATTATTGCAGTTACTATGACACTGTGTGAATATGACATGGTAATGATACACTTTCCCACATGCTCATACTGCATGGATGAATTTTTATTCAACATTAACACTGGATGAGTTTCCTGCTACAGTTACACACCCTACTACACACATGCAGTGGCCAGGACAGTCAGGTGTTGTCAAAGATACCCCTCCATTAGTATGCCCAAACAATAATGGCTTGCATACATCTCATCATGTGCATCCCAGAGAGACATCCAAAAGCTGGTTACTTGAGGACTCCATGACCCCTCACAATCAAACAGGCTAGGTGGACATTTTCAACACACAGCAACCAGACACACATGTGACATATGTGTGATCAACATAGCTGACTTCATGTGACGTGAAGGCACCACACATTTATAGCATCATCATGGGTTTGCAATTTTCTGTCTAGCTATGGCGTCAACATATGTAGGTATGTTGTTTCTACATGACTTTCTCACTGGCCTACCTGTAGAGTTCAAATAGAGGCATTAACGTGTCGCTTGTCTGACACAAATGCAACACTACATTACATACAGCTACAGGCATCTGGTATGTGTTGAAAACATGAGCCATCTGACTGCTAGCATTGGTCTTCCTACACATTGTGCAACAAATACACAATAGGGCCCATATTTATACTTTAGTAGCGCTGCATTTGCATCATTTTTTGACGCAGAGACGGCGCAAAATAGCAATATACAATTCTCTTTCGTAAGTTGGCGCCGTTGTTGCGTGAAAATGCGGTGCAAAATCGGGGCTAAAATGTATAAATATAGGCCTAGGTTTCCCTAGCGTTACACACATTCAGCTACTTATCTAGCAGATTGGGTAACAATCATCACATGTCCCCACACAGATTTCTATTAGACACATGTAATTGATTTGTACTCACCAACATGGCCACCAATCCTGATTCCCAGGTGGTCCAGCAGGTCCTGCTCCCTGGATATGAGATCAGCCCAGCGGTGCTTTAATTGATGCTCATTCTGCATGCTCCCGTACACCCGGAACAGGTGATGGCGCACCTTCCCCCACCGGACTTTATGTGCCTCTGTGTGATACCCCTGTATCACACGGCCCCCAGCCTCCAGCATGAGTGGGAGGAAATGGCAAACGAGCCAAATGAATCCCCCCAATTCATCCTCACCCATCATGGCAAGCCGAGGCCTACCTGACATATTAACTGACTTAAATGAGAAAAATGAAATAAACAAGTAAAAGTGGGAAATGGGGAAAGGTAGAGTAGTGAAGGAAAAAGAAAAAAATTGAAAAATAGCCCAACTAACCCCAAAGTTAAACTACCCAGAACAAACTCCCACAGACAATACAAACAAAAACAGGATTGTACAAAACTAGACTAAACAGACTGAGACAATATTAGGCAACAAGACTAGGATCACAAAAAGACAAAATACAAGGTACACAGGACACAAAAGCAGTTAAACACAGGACAACACCTTTCACACAACCACACAGTCTAGATAAATCTGAGACTGCAAAGTGAAAGTGAAAGTTAACTCCCAGTACAGATTTAGTAAACAGGATATCCTATTACATCACTTCCTGCATAAAATGGCCGCCGTTTTTATGTTCCCATTATGCGTCATATTTTCACGCATACACAATGTGCGTCATATTTTTTGACGCATAACATTGCACAGAATGCAGAGTCAAAAAATATTATATGAAAAATAATAAATTCATAAGGTACATGACATGTCCAACATATTGTCCATGTTGCGTCAAATTTCCCACGCATACAGCATGGGCGTCATATTTTTTCCACGTACAGTAGTGCACAGAATGCAGAGTCAAAAAATATTATATGAAAATTAATAAATTCATAAGGTACATGACATGTCCAACATATTGTCCATGTTGCGTCAAATTTCCCACGCATACAGCATGGGTGTCATATTGTTTCCACGTACAGTAGTGCACAGAATGCAGAGTCAAAAAATATGATATGAAAAATAATAAATTCATAAGGTACATGACATGTCCAACATATTGTCCATGTTGCGTCAAATTTCCCACGCATACAGCCTGGGCGTTATATTGTTTCCACGTACAGTAGTGCACAGAATGCAGAGTCAAAAAATATGATATGAAAAATAATAAATTCATAAGGTACATGACATGTCCAACATATTGTCCATGTTGCGTCAAATTTCCCACGCATACAGCATGGGTGTCATATTTTTTCAACGTACAGGAGTGCACAGGATGCAGAGTCAAAAATTATGATATGAAAATTATAATTTAATGGCAAAATATGAGAAACATTTATGAAAATTTATATTTGACTCTGCATTCTGTGCACTCCTGTAAGTGAACAAATTATGACGCCCATGCTGTATGCGTGGAAATTTGAGGCATTTTGAAATTTTGTCTTCATTTTTATAAGTTGGGGAAGGAAATTTGTCATGGCCAAACGGTGCTATGTGATACACCTTTGTGGTTAGCTATGACACATGTCCATTATTGGATGTATAGAAGGCATTCACACTGTAATATTTATGATACCTTAAAAAATGTGTTAACCATATTTGTACACATATTTTGGGTGATTGCTGATGGCTATTTTGAAATGATGGATGGGATACCATGATGTATTCCTTCTCAAAAATGTGTCCACAATTATGATGGTAATGCTTTTATCTATAGTCCAAACAGGGAGTGCAATAGTCACTTACAGTTTTTATGGGGCTAACCATGTCCTATTATGATTTTGTGTTTCTGATTTTTGTTTTACTTTTGACATGTAGGCCACACATGTGCCTTATGCATGTGTTTAGTTCACAAGTACATGATTCTTGTATATTTCGGGGGCGGTAGAGGTGGACTTAGGCCCCCAGCACCCTAGGGTTTGCCCATCCAGATTTGCTAATGTATCCATGGATTTTATTTATTCTGTTATGCAAAACCTGCAGAAGCAGGCTAATGTAAGGCCATAGGGTATGAATCACTGTTAACCCTTCATTCATCTCATTTGCCCATTTGACGTTTGCACTATTGATGATCTGGAGCAATCTGGCATACCATTTTGCTATGACTATGTTTGCAAAATCTCAGCGTTCCTCATGTGCTGATGACAACTAGATTGTTGATGTATGTAGCCCTTTATGCATTACCTGGTTTAGTGGCATGTTACATTCTTCCTGCTAGGTTCAAACTGGGACACTACTGTGATGGGCTGCATTCAAATATTTGGTTGCTTGGATGACATATGTTTATATGTGTGTGCGAATGTGGATCCACTATCACCTGTCTGGGTGTATGTTGTCACTGTAACTTCAAGGTCTCCTCATGAGTTAGTGGCAGCTAATGTTGTTCCAATTGGGTATTGTTTACATCAAAAATTGAGAGAACCCATTGAGGACATGGTCACGTACACATGGATGGTCCCACCCTGTCTCTGAACACGTGTGATGAGACTTTCAAATGATCAACATTTTTGGGCTGGGTGAGAGACTGTCTCAGGTGTCTGGATCAGGCATGTGTAATTGCCACATTTGTACTCCTGTTGGCCTCTGTGGATGGTAATGTATCATGTAACATCCTACCCTCTGTGAATACATTTGTGATGTTTTTTTTTGGTGTGATGATTGTTATAGCATTATTGCTGAATGAGACGACATTCTTCTTCAGCAATTTCTAACTAAAGGTGGGCAGAAATGAATAGGCCAAAACATGATGTGGTGTTTGTTATCTGTGTTTATTTACAATTGTGCAATAAGTGTTGTTAGAAGAAATTATGAGAAAAAATTATTGACAAGCTGTTGGCGCCTACGCACTCCTGCTGCCGTGTTAGGTTGTTCCCCCTCCTGTTGCAGGCCAGCATCCTCCTCTTCGTCATCCTCAGGCATGTCTGGGTCTGGTTCAAGGAGGGGAATGTTCCTTTTTACACAAATATTGTGCAATATGGCACAAGTGAGTATGATCCTACAGACCATCTCTGGGGAATAGAGTAGGCTACTGCCAGTTATGTCAAGGCAGCGGAACCTTGACTTTAGGATCCCAAAGGTCCGCTCAACAATGCTGCATGTCCTCTTATGGGCGTCATTGTATGCCCGCTCTGCAGCAGTATTTGGGTTCCCAAATGGTGTCATTAGCCAAGGCTGGATGCCATACCCCTGATCAGCTGAAAGAGAAACACAGAATGGGATCAATTAGATGTAGGAGGCACTGTTGTACAGACCTTTGATGACAGTAGTTGTCTTGTGTTGTCTGTGACTCTTTTGTGTACTAATGTGACAACCTATAGTTGTTGGAGAAAACTTTGGCATTGAGTTTTTTCCTTGGCTGACCAAGTGTTTGTTGGCTAACCGTTTGTCAGCAGTATGTATTTGGTTTTTCAGTACTGTGTGCCCTCCCTAGCATTGTGACTTGTCATACAGGTGTCCGTGTGTCTTCACTGGGGGTGAGATGATAGTTCCATGCAGAGTTAAAACATGAAAGTGTAGTTAACACGTTCATGTGAAAGTACCCTGGACATCCCATCCCTTAAAAGTTATGCAATGTATTAGTGTACAGCTTATTGTGAGACTTCCAATTTCCAAGGTGACATTTAGGCAACCACACTCATTAATGTCTTCACATTAAGCTGTAGAGTAAATTCCAATGTGTGACAGGTTCAATGGTGACTTCAGAAACATGGATAGTGATGTGAGTACCTCAGTGTGTTCCTGGCTAGGTGTTGCTATTGTGGTGTATGTGTTGTTTGTCCTAGAGGGTTGCTGTGCAGTGTGTATATAAGTAGGATTTTTGTCCTTACCAACAAGTAGTCCATTGCCATACCGTCCATCCTGGAAGTGTTGGTTGATGGTGCTGTGACGGAAGATGAATGCGTCATGTACACTCCCAGGATATTTAGCCACAATGTTGCTGATCAATCCTTGGTGATCGACTATGGCCTGCACGTTGATTGAATGTGTGTGCTTCCTGTTGCGGTAGAGGTGTTCACTCGCAGCAGGTGGCACAAGGCGTATGTGTGTGCAGTCGATTGCACCAAGGACGTGCGGGAAGCCACTGATGGCGTAGAACCCCTGTTTTGTTTCCTGCTGCTTCTGCAGTGTGTTAGGGAAGCAGATGTGGAGGGGTGTCAGGCGAATGATGGCATCCAGTACTTTTGGCAGGAATGCAGAGAATGATGATATTCCACCAACCAGGGCACCAGTTGTCTGAAACAAGCCACTTGCCAGCAGGTGAAGTACGGCAAGCAGCTTTGTTTCTGTTGGTATGGTGTGGGGTGTCACCAAAGTGGGGGCCAACTGCTGTTCAATATTTCTCAGCAGCTGCTGAATGGCCTGCCAGTTCAACCGGTACCTCTGGATGATGTCGTGTTCCCTGAGGCCATGCAGGGTTGTTCTTGGGCGGAATATCCTCTCCTGCCTTATGCGCTGCCTTTGGGGTCCCTGCTGTTGTTGTTGTAGCTGCTGTTGTTGCTGCAGGGCTCTGCGTCGACGTGCAAGCTGAATGAAAATCACCTTCATGTCTCCCTGTTGCTGCTCTGCTGCTCTGTTGTTTGTTCTGTGTGTTCTGATTAAATACAGGTGTGTTTGCCCCATTTTAACACCTGCCCTAACCCAGGCGTTAAATTTTGACGCTAATCGGGCTTTGTGTCATTTTTTTGCGCCGCCTCCCGGGCGAGAGTCCTTTTTGCCCGGAAGCATAAATACGGCGCACGGCTGTGTGCGTCGTTTTTTGGACGGGAACGCCTACCCTGCATGTCATTAACGCAGGACGGGTTGCCGTATCCAGAAAATGACGCACATTGCGAAATTTTCCCTTGCGCCGGCTCGGGCGTCAGTGTTTAAATATGGGGCAACATTTGCGCTGATTGTGCGTCAAAATTTTTGACGCACATTCGGCGCAAACGGAGTATAAATATGCCCCATGATGTTTTAGCCCAAGATGAGAGGTAGAGGTCGCAGAGGTAATGTGAATTGCGGTTCAGACTTGGGTACTGGATTGGTTCAGAATGATGTGCAGGGAATGAAGAAGTTTGACAGGAAAACTATTGCCAGTGTTGTTAAGTTCTTCCCTCAGCAAAAACAATTGCCCTTTTCCTTGTACCCACGTTGGTTGCAGAGGTGTCCTTACTCCCGGTGGCTCTTGCTGAGGCTGTTCTTAGAACTAGCTTCTTCAGCTTTAACTGCCACTCTAGATGGTGGCCGCAAATCCTTGTGAGGTCAGCGCTCTAGTGTTTCTACCTTAGTCTCATACTGAAGCTTCCCTCCAGTTGTTTCTCTCTCGGAGCTGTGCACTTCAACTATCATCCTGAGGAGAAAGAGCAGTGTTCCTGAGGGGCTTCGTTTCATAGAGAATTCTTCCAGTTTTGAGTAATTAATTATTTTTCTTGTTACAGTGTACACACCTGCTACTCTTTCCCTTCTGGAGAAGCTGGATTTCTTCCTTCTTCCAACAACTGGCTATTGGCTTTCTGATGAGAATTTGTTTTGGCTTAACAGAACTTCAAGCAACTGTAGTAAGGAATCCTTTTGTATGATCTCCAGACTTGCCAATATATATATGTACATATATATTCAAAAACTCCTCACCTTGCAGACTTGCCAGTCTTAGAGACAAAATTCAGTGCTAAGACTAATTTCCTAGAGACTGTGATTGAGAAAACTGAACCTTGAGAAGGAGTTTTTATTTCCTGTAAAAGGCATTAGTAGATTGTATATTTGTGAATCTTTGACCTGCTCTCCAGAGAACCCAGGATACCTCTGACTCCTGGAGAAAAGAAGATATTAAGTTAACATTGTTCTCTTAGAGAGAGGCTAGCCTTTTAAAAGATCCAGGTTAAGAGAACAATAGAATTGGGTGAATGTGAATGGCTGAACAGATGAATGCACAGTAGGAATGTGCTTATCTATGCTCTCATCACCCGACTGCGAGTCCTTCCTAAAGAAATCCCAATAAGAAGAAAGGTGCAGGTTACAGAAACACACACTGAATATCCTATTGGATAGCCGAGGTCATGACATAACTGATTTCTCAGGGAAACCGTGGTCACTCAGGTCTCATCCGTTTCTCTCAGTTACATTAGTCTCACATACACAATGATAAACAGAGGCAGTATATGCTTTGTTTCAATAACATTTGAATGAAGCGACTGCATCTTAGATAGCAAAGAATGGACTGCAATAACCAGGATGATGCAGCATGACAAGATTAAGATTGTGACTAGGAGAGAAAAGCATAGAAATAACGCTTCCATATTGTCACTAGAGTCAATAGACTAATTCCTACCTAGGATGTAATAAAGCACAGCGTATTAAGCTCTAATTCTGCCCTTCAGGTTCCACTGGGAAGACATCATTCCCCATACCTAAGCAAAGGCCTGGTATCTGTATAAGCCGGTGTAGCGAAGCATTCAGCAATCAGTATACAGTCGTGGCTCTCTGGCCGGAATCTCCCTCTAATGTGTAAGGACAGGGAAGTGTTTTTATAATAAAACAACTGGTGTTCTGAGAAAATGTCCCTACGTAAGGATGTGTGTTTTCTATGAATGTCAAAGACAAAACTTTATACCAAGTTCACCGGCAAGCTATCCCACTGCAGCCTTGGAAAAAGCACAGAGTGAACAAGAATATCTTGCTTGAGAACAGAGTGCTGGCTTAGGCAAAATAGTTAGACAGAAATAAATAAAACAAGACCTTAAAAGTGGCTACTGTAACAATAATAAAGCAAAGCTGAATAAAATATATCTAGGTTAAAAGTGAAGCCGAATAAAATGTATCTAGGTTAGTGCACAGCGGCAGGCCTAGTATGTTAAAATAACGTGCATGAAGCTATAACTAAAATGGATACACAACACAGGGCTCACATAATCAGTAAAGTCTGAGCACGCATCTGTTGGAGGGTGTTGGTTAAATGCATCTGCTCCTGTGGAAGTTTGATTTAATGGGTAATCTCCTGACAAAGTTATTGCCTTGTCACGTTTGTGGAGCCATTGGAAATTGGAAACTGGAGTGTCCGATGATGGTGCAGGAAGGTGTTGTTCAGCAAAGTAATGACATCAACTAAGTCCGGAACATGAGAGGATTGAGAGTGAGAGGTCCTAACCCAAATTTTCAAAATAATGTGAATCAAATGCAGAATTTTCAACCCATGCAGCAGGTGCAAATTCCACATGTACAAATGACAAACCTGCAACTGATGTAGCAGCAGGTTTCCATGGTACCCAGACAGCAAATTCAGATACCTCAAACAATGCTTTCTCAACAGGTCACAGGTCAGAGGCGTAACATAACCAAATTAATAACACAGTACACCAATTGCTGTTACTCAGTGAGAATGGAATAAATGATGACTGGATGAGCAAAAGTTCAGATGAGGAGCCATGTGTGCTTGCAACCTTCTTAGAAGTAGATCTGAGAGGTCCCTATGTGAAGGGAAAAGTCATGGGTCACAGAGTTTAATTGTTGGTTGACACTGGAGATACAAGCATTACAGTGAGAAGTGCAGAAGTTTCAAACTTGCCCCTTTCAGGTAAAACAGTTCAGATTGTAGGAGTAGCAAATCAATATTTGACTAACCAGATTACAGAGCCAGTTGAGGTTAGAATTGGCAACTTTTTAGGGATTGCACAAATTTGTGGTCTGATATTCAAGTCCAGTATCCCTACTGGGAAGAGACTTGCTGTTTAAAACGAAATGCTTGATTACTTGTTCAAATGATGGAATTGAGATTCAGACAAATAGCGATGATGAAGATGACCAAGCCCCAGAGATGGAGTCTGAAACTACAAATGAGGAATACCCTCTGATTTAATTTTTCCCAATGTTCACAGTGAAGGAGCTTCATCCCGATTTACGGGTAAGCAGAAGGTGTGAGATGTGACAGGAGAAGATTTAGGTCTGATAAAGGGAGTTGAGCCAGTAAAGTTACCGTAAAGCCGAATGCAGTTTTTCCTCAAATTCCCCAGTACCACATGCCACAAGCTTTCCTTATGAAAGTGCCCCATATAATTGCAGACTTTGTGAAACAAGGGGCTTTGAACGAAGTATTGAGCAGCTCATGTAATTCACCGATAATGGGTTTGCAAAAGCCCTGTGTGAAAGTTTGAATTGTCCAGGATTTGAGAAAAGTAAATGAAATTGTGGTGAAATGTTGTCCCATGGTACCAAATTCAGCTGTGATAATGTTTCAGATTCCATGTGATGCTGAGTGGTTCACTGTCATTGATTTGTCACAAGCTTTCTTTTCTGTGCCTCTTCATGAGGACAACCAATTTCTCTTTTGTTTCAAATTTTTGGACCAAGTTTATTATTTGTGCAGAATTCCACAAGCGTTTTCAGAGTCACCATCCATATTCAATCAGATATTGAAAAATAATTTGGAGTCGTTGGAATTACCTTTCCAATTGACCTTGGTACAATATACTGATGACTTTCTGATTGAGTCCAAAACCAGGGACTAGACGAAGTATGACATGATTGCCTTACTGAATCATTTGTGAAACAATGGTTATAAAGTGTAAGAAAGCTTAAATTTCATTACTGTCAGAAAGAAGTGAAATTATTGGGTCACCAGATTGAGAAGGGATTGAGAAAAATATCCAGAGAAAGGGTTACAACTATATTGCAGATGAATCCCCCGACTACAGAGAGGGACATCAGGATGTTTCTAGGGATGGTAGGCTACTGTTGCAAATGGATTCCCAATTTTTCATTCATTTCAAGACCATTACAGAAGCTGACACATAAGGAAGTCACTAACCCCATAGTATTAGACCAGGCTGGAATGAAAGTTTTTACTGAACTGAGAGAGAGTCTAGGCAATGCTCCGGCTTTGGGTATGCCTGACGCCACAAAATCTTTCACATTGTTTTGTCATGAGCGTGATGCATGTTCTTTGTCTGTCTTGACACAGGTCCATGGAGGTGTAAACTGCCCAGTAGCATATTTTTCAGCTACTTTGGACCCAGTTGCAGCATCCTTACCAGGTTGTTCGCGCACTTGCAGCGGTTGGTCACAGCCTTAGACAGTATGATGAGATATCCTTTGACTATAATGGTCCCTCATTCTATTGAGATTCTACTTGCAAAAGTCGAAAACCCAATATTTGTCTGGTGAGAGATTGACCGGATATGAAACGAGTATTCTAGGGTCACCAACTGTGTAATTCAAAAGATGTACAGTGCTGAACCCGGCAACCTTACTTCCTAATGAAAATGTGGAAATTGAAAAGGTGGAAGATATTGAGCATGATTGTCTTGAAGAGACTGACTTGTGCACAAAACCGAGACCTGCCATTAGAGACACCTGATTGAAAGAGAATGACCAAGTTATCGTTGTTGATGGTTCTTGTCTAAGCGACAATACCGGGACACTGAGAGCAGGATATGCGTCTGCACAAATACTGGCATTTTAGAAGCTTCTTTGCTTTGAGGAGTGTATTCTGCCCAAGTGGGAGAACTGGTAGCCCTTATTAGAGCCTGTCATGTTTCTGCTCAGCTAAAAGTTACAATCTATATGGATAGCCAGTATGGATTTGTAATAGTCCATGATTTTGGCCAGTTGTGGTCACAAAAGAGGTTTCATGACCTCTTCTGGTTCACCAGTGAAAAATGTTGAGAGAATTAAAGAACTGTTTCATGGTATTCAAATGCCTGAAAAGATTGCCGTGGTGAAATGCAGTGCACATCTGAAGTCGCAGGACTTTGTGTCATTGGGAAATAGATATACAGATCAAGTCGCAAGATTTTGCGCATTGAAATGTATATCATTCAAAGATAAGTGGGAACTGTTACCTGAAGAAGACAAAACATGTCTACGTTTTGCATTGGAAGTAATTGATACCTTGGAGGAATTCAAAATGTTGCAGAATAATGCTGACAGGGAGGAAAGCCTTCATGGATGCAAAGACAAGATGAATTGTGGGTTTCAGAAGAGGGTCAATTGGTTGTGCCTAATAGTCTTTTGTCTCAAATGGCTAGTTATTATCATGGTCAAGCACATGTTGGGAGGGATGCCATGATTCGTTTGTTTAAACATGATTGGTTCAACCCAAGGTTTAGACAGGTTGCTGAAGCAGTTTGCCATTGTTTTGTCATTTGCCAGCAAATAAACGTGGGGAAAGGGACAGTGGTTAATTTGAGCCACAATGGAAGAGCAGGAGATCCATTCTGAAGAATGCAGATGGATTTTATTGAGATGCCTGTGTGTAGAGGTTTGAGATATGTGTTGGTGATTGTATGCATTTTTAGTCACTGGATTGAAGCTTTCCCTACACCGGAGAAATGACAGCCTCACAGTAAGTAGCAAAACTAATGCTCAGGGAACTGATACTGCACTTCAGCTTTCTGATCTCTTTAGAATCAGATAAGGGAAGTCACTTCAACAATGAAGTAATGAAATTACTGTGTGCAGCATTGAACATTGAGCATAAGTTGCATTGTATTTACAGCTCTGAAGCATCAGGACTAGAGGACTAAATGAATGGTATCTTGAAGTCCAGAGTTGCAAAGATGTGTGCGTCTACGAATTTGAACGCGTTGCCTTTAGTTCTGATGACAATGAAAAACACACCCGACAGGAAGACAGGATTGTCGCTGCATGAGATACTTGTGGGCCGAGCCATGAGGTTGCCAGTGGTGCCTGCAAATGCACTGATCAACATTACAGATGATATGGTGTTGGATTACTGCAAAGGTGTGACTGATGTGGTTCACTTTTTCTCTCAGCAGGTGGAGGCCACCACACTGCCACTGATCCATGACGGACCCAGAGCACAACCTGAGAGCCGGTGACTGGGTTGTGGTCCGGAAACATGTGAGGAAAACGTGTTTGGAGCCTTGTTGGTGAGGACCTTTCCAGGTAGTTCTGAAAACTACCACAGCTGTGAAGTGCGTTGGAGTTCCGAACTGGATCCACGCCAGCCACACAAAGAAAATGGCATGTCACTGGATCATGAAATAGAGTTGTTGAGAGTATCAACAGCAGAGCAAGTCTCAGTGGTGGAAAGAGAACAAAGAGGAACTGAGACCGGATCTGAGCCTGTTGAGGACGATTTAGTCACTCCTGCGAGAGACAAAGGAGAAGACCTTCAGGAGGGTGACGGAGAGCCTATCTCAATTGAGGCAGCAGGAGAGCCTAGTCAGAGGAGGGCTTTCCCAGAAGCAGATGATTTTGAGAGACAAACAGAGCAATTGACAGACCCCAAGGGGAAAGGAGTTGAAGTGGATCAAAGCCACTGTGGTCTGACTCCTCTTGAACCCGTTGCAGGTCTGTCAAGAGAAAACATCATAGACCTAGGAGAGGTTTCAAGTTCGACTTAGAAAAGAATATTGCGCAAAGGTCCACTGAAAGGACTTAAGTGGCCGGAGTCACAAGGGAAGGGAAAGGAAGTGGTTGTTGGCACAACAATTGAAGAAGAAGTGGATACAAAAAGGAGAGAAGATTAAAATGAAGGAGAATTGAATGGTGATCGAAAGTTGAAAAAAAAGAGGATATCAAGTCGAAGATACATAGGTCCTGAACTGGCATATGCAACTACAAGTGAATGGCAGCAATAATTTTTGTTTTTTCGTTTTGATAGAGACATTCTGGGCCAATATTTTGGTACTTGAAGGAAGCTGATGAACTGAACTGTTGATACAATTTTGAGAGAATTTTTTTGGGAGAAAGAGACTGTTGAAAGTAACCGGGAAAGACATTGATAACCTGATTTGACTTTTGAAACCTGATTTTGACAAGCTGCTTACCGATTTTTGACACGGGATCCTGGGAGTGAGACTGAGAACTGTAAATAACGGTGAAAGAAGATTTTTGGTTTTGATTTTGCTGCAGTTATTCCAAATTTTCTTCTGCTTTTCCATTCTTTTGAGATCATGAGTAACATTAGCCAGCAGGATAGGAATAATAAGTGCTGTATATATATGAGTATTGATATGGCGATTGTATGTGGGATATTGGTTGTGGTATTGATTGTGGGTGTGTCTGTTCTTGATAAGGGTAGAGTCAACCATACTTCTGCTTCTGAGACAACTACTGTACTAACAGCAATAGAGAAGTTTAGGTTAGATGAGAAGTATTTGCATGAGGGTACTATGCAGAAGGAGAACTTTCTTCTAATGTCTTCTATTGCTTGCTGAGTATGTTAAGCCGAGGGATGCAAGGAATTGTTATGTGGGTACACAGATTCCTTCATCAGTTGAGGAAGGAGTTACTTACCATAGTCTGCCTCTAACATATGGAATACGTTGTTGTCTGCTACTAACAAGATTTTATAACCAGGAGTACATTCAGTATTTTTACTCCAAATATAATATATTTGGCGATTGTATGTGGGATATTGGTTGTGGTATTGATTGTGGGTGTGTCTGTTCTTGATAAGGGTGGAGTCAACCATACTTCTGCTTCTGAGACAACTACTGTACTAACAGCAATAGAGAAGTTTAGGTTAGATGAGAAGTATTTGCATGAGGGTACTATGCAGAAGGAGAACTTTCTTCTAATGTCTTCTATTGCTTGCTGAGTATGTTAAGCCGATGGATGCAAGGAATTGTTATGTGGGTACACAGATTCCTTCATCAGTTGAGGAAGGAGTTACTTACCATAGTCTGCCTCTAACATATGGAATACGTTGTTGTCTGCTACTAACAAGATTTTATAACCAGGAGTACATTCAGTATTTCTACTCCAAATATAATATAGTGTTTTCATTTGTTCCTATAATTAGGTATTTGAGTAGAGTAGCTAAGGATAATGACATAGTATTAGTTAGAGGTTTCTTTGAACCTACATTGACATTTGGCACAGCTTATGCTCACGGGAATAACCTAACATGCTTGCTTACACCTTTAGAGCTTCTTGGATCACACAGATGACAGGAGAAAGGCATCGAAAGAGAAGTTAGCAAAAGGCTTTGAGAAAACGACTTACAAGAATGATTATGCTTATAGTGCAATTAAAACACAAGGGAAAGTAGCTCTAGATGCACAACACGTAGGGAAACTTTGTATATATAGGCCTAAATCACGCGCTGATACTTTTTTTGTGTGAACGAGTAAATGTAGATATGTGTTTTTGTTTCAGAGTAAATGGACGTTTATGTTGAATGGACACGACCCAGCAATTCCTGGGATATACTACATTTGTAGTCCTAATGCTCATTACCGTCTTCCAAGAGGATAGTATGGGACATGTTACTTGGGAATAGATTTCACAAATTTTTTTCAAATGGATGACTTAAAGAAGTTTCCGAAAGTGACTGAATTACATCATATGAGACAGAGGAGGGAGTCTCCTTCTGGTACAGTGGGAGATATATTTGTAGCAATGATTCCTTCAGTGGGAGTTGTTCTGAATTCGATAGCGATTCAAAAGTTGTATAGTATTGTGGATAACATGCTGATACATTTCTAAGGAGCCATACTCCTGATAGATACTGGATTAGCTGCTGAAAGAGCTATGACTCTTCAGAATCGCCTTGCTTTAGACATTCATTTAGCGAAGGATCGGGGGGTTTGTAGAATGATCAATTCTAGGTATTGTTGCTCGTTCATCCCAAACAATAGTAAGGAAATTAGAGACTTGCTAACTAATCTGACTAAAGAAAGTGCTGAATTACAAGAATTGAAAGAACCAGGTGTTTGGGAAAATGTTGGCAAAGGTTTTGCTTCAGTGGGAAATTGGCTCAGCAACATTTGGAATGGGGTTCTATTGAAAATGTTGCAGGGGATATTAATTATTGTGATTTGCCTAATTAGAATTTAGGGAATGTGTAAAAGGATTGAATTGAAAAAAGTCAAAGAATGATCAGAGGAGGGAAGAAAAGAAAAGGGAAAAATTGCTTAGGGAAAATTCGAAAAGGGAACAAAAGTATGAAGGGTTTGAATTGACAGAATTTTAGCTGATGCGAACATTTGTGGGTGTAGTGTGATGACACATTTAGTCATCAGAAGAGGGATTGCTAGTGCAGGTATTTTATTATAAATTATTAATGAGTGTTCTTGTATTATAAGTAATGGATTTGTGTAGAAAAAGTAATAACGTAGAAAATTCATGCACACTTTTGAAAATGTAATCACGATGAGTGGCCGCCATTGTTCTCGAAGTATACTTATTAATAGTTTACTAGTATGAAATGTTGAGTATGTGTGAGACTAATGTAGTAATATGTCATATTAAGAGTTATACATCACGTATTAGCTTATTAAGTGTAGGCCTTAACTTAGCCGAGGTCTTGGCCTAGTTGCCCGACCTTATGTCAAGCTGTATTTCTAAGCTGTTTAATGAAATGGCTGTTGGGAGAATTAAACTGTGATTTTCCACTGTACTATCTAAATGTGCTCGTAGCTGAAAGTCTTTCTCATGAGAACTGACTGCTAGAAGATGCTGTTCTTGCTAAATGTAACAATATGAGTGTAATTTGTGTAAGACTGACTTCCTCTGGAGAAGAACAATAGAGGCACTGACTGGAATATAAGCTGCAACAATATTGTTACCTTACAAGCCGGCCGATGAGAACATCGCAGGAGTAGCCAATCAGCGACATGTGAACGAAGTAGTGGTAGAATTCATAGATTTGAAGTTTTGGTTTTATTGAGCAAAGAGTGAACATGCAAATCCTTGACCAATGCAGACTTGGGAAATAGTTTAGGGAATTTAACTTAACAGGACTTCATCAAGAGAAGACTAGTTTTTCTCTCTATTCTTCTTAAGGGTTTACCTCTATTCTTACGAGTTTCTTAAAGACTTTGCCTTTTCTGAACTTTTATGCTGAATCCTGATGCTTTGCTGACTGAACTGATTTCCTGATGACGAAGACTATCTTAGCTTGCCGATCCAATTGAGGAGAGGTATTTTTGTACCCATGTGTTTGTTATGCCTATTTGCTTTTTCTTTCTAGGTACCAACCACATTATTTTTATAGAGCCATAGTTAGATGTTTTCCAAATTCGGTTAACTAAATTGTTTTTCATGAAGCCCAACATGCCGATGCTAATCTGGTGTTAGTTAAGAATTCTTACTCTGCTAAGATGGAATAACATTTGATGCTTTTCTTTGCTGAATCTAAATGTATGTGATATCATTTGTTCAAATATTCTTGTTATTAATTTGTACTGTAACCTTAGAATGTGTAATAGTTCAAGCTTTGATAAGATTGCATTTCTTCTGGCGCTTTGGACAGCTAGTGTTGCTCCTGTATGTTTATCATTTGATTTTGAAATTAACTTATGTGACATTAGCATTGCTAGGATGTGGAAATAAACATTCTAACTTTTACTAAAAGGTGTGGTTATTCATGACTGGAAAGTCATGGTGTGTGGCAATTTCTGACTCCTGTTGATTATTAATGGCATTGATTATTGATATAATTGATTAATTATTTGATTATTGATCTGCATGTACTTGAGTTATGGTGGGATCATCTTAATTGTGAGTCTAAAGGTTCATCGACCTATTTGCTTCCCCTTGCAAGTTTACTTATTAAGGTTAGACATGCTAACACTAGTGCTACCCCAGAGAGTCATGGAGGGGTTTATGGGATCTACAGGGCACTGTAATTCTTGATGGTGGGCCCCCCTAACCCAGGGGTGATGTAGTTCCTGCCTCTACTTTCTTAATGCCCTCCCCCGCCATGATATCCATCACCCCCACCCTTTTTTTTTTCCTTTTTCTTGCATCTTTCCACTGCTGATACCACACTGGCTGGCCCACTTTCAACCTCATTTACCCCTTATTGACCACTGTCCCTCCCTGGCCAAAGCATACCCTTACCCCCATTTTCTATAGCGGTGGGGATGTGGGACCTTCTCCCCTCCCCCAGAAATATGGCCTCTACATGCACATTATTACCTGGTTTGTGCTACTTGGTCCTTCCTTCCTTGGTGTGCGAATCTATGGTTACCGAAAGCCCGAAGTCAGCAACTCCACAGGTTTTCAGACAGTGCTCTTTATAGGAAATTGCCAATGTTTGTCGGTTTTATTCTGCTAACCTCACTTTTTCCCATGACTGAGACTGTCATACTCTCAAACTGAATGCTGTTCTTTACTTATGTCAAATACGCATTTGGTATTCAAATGCCAATAAAGATTCATTAAAAAAATAAGTTTGATAAGCTGGAGGGATTTGTAATTGTTTTTCCATACTCATGAATAAAATTCACACATTCCCAATATTTTGATATCTAAATATGTACTAAACAATACTACTAATGATAAGGCAGAAATAATGCAACCAATGAATAACAGATTTGATTTATGTTTTGAAAAAATATGCATAGTGATTTATAGCTAACCCTACGTCTATTCCCATGAGTTTAAATTGCTTGATTTAAACACTAAATTTATTTAATAAACCAACAATTTTATGTCTTAATCTAAATTTAAAAAAATATTTTATAAGCAAGACATTGCTTTAGATTGAGATTCTGCTTGTTTAATTACCAGGAAACTGTAAATAATAATATTTTTGAGAAAACTCTTGGGCCTATCAATGACCTTTATAAATTAATGTCCACTTCAAAATTTCCTTTTCTTCTGGCATTTTCTAGAGATGATAGCACATCTGGATCCTTTTCTGGTTATTCTCAAACATGACAAAGGGCACATTGAGATGGCTAATTTAAGACCCATTTCACTTAATAATCTAAACTGCAAGAGTTTGTCTAAAATATCAGTCTACATTATTTATAATTGTATTGCATCTATTCACTATCCATACTATGCTCTGTTCCAGGAAGGATATGTGATAAAAGACAACACAAGGCAGATGTAAAATGCTTCCTCTTTTAATTCTCATGATTCTACTAAAGGTCTGATTTAACCGGATGGAAATAAGGTGTTTGTAAGAGTATCTTCAGACTTTCTAATTTGTGCATATTTATAAAACCATTTCATGACTAGCAGTCTACTGCTTTTTGTGTCAGTTTTTTAGAGGTACTAAAAAGGGTCTTTGCTATTTCCAGTTGTTTGCAAACAAACCCATGCTATTCGCTGTTATTTCGACAAATCATGATTTATATTAATTACACGTCATGCAATACCTAATCTAATTTACAGGTACTCCAATGTAAGAGGCTCATTTATTCCTGGCAGCTCGACCACTGCCTTGAGTTGTGTTCTCAGGGCAACAGCAGGTAGTGTGGACGCTGTGAAGGTTAATTTACCAGTCAAACTCACATCCTAAGATATCTGGGAAAAGTGCAACTTTCACACAAAGAGTCCAGTATGTTCATTACTATTCAAACTCCAGTCCAGAAATATTTGGGGAAAATTAAAAAAGTGGCCAAGTAATTTACACTGAAAACACTTTGCCACTGACGCCCTGTAGATGACTGCCTGCTAGTAGCTAAAATTCTGTTCTAATGCACCATTGAAAAGTCACTGAAAATTTTCCCTCCGACAAAGCAGAAGCACTTTTGAGAAACATTCAGTTCCAGGATGGTTGCTAAATCATTGATGTGTCTTCTGCATTTTTAAAATTTCATAGGAACAACCCCCTAAGTTGGAGTTCAATTTGATGAATCAAAACCGCAACTGCCCCAGCAAGTAGGGGATTTTCTCCCAGTGTGTGGCAAATCACTGCTGATTTGCCTGTCCCAGAATCTCTCTCCCTCGCAAATAGAATATCGTAGGAAAAATCAGCTTCAGAAGGCAGGCCCTGAATAGGTTGTTGGCCCTGTTGTAGATAGACTGAGAGGGTGCATCATTTTTGACGGAGTAGCCAACAGATGCTATGCTGTTGGAAATCAAGCAACCCTTCCACTGCATGGGTAATGAGAGCAAGAAATCATACTGTATATGATCGATTTTCTGCATCTGCTACACTTGCAAAAAGGCCCTAAATTGTTTCTTTTCATCATTTATATCGCAGTTATCGATATATCGCTTCATGGTCTTTGCTATCTTTTTTTTTAAACAGTTGATCCTTGTCCATGTCCTGGACATCATGGAAGACTTGTTTGTGAAATAGAGCTTCACCCTTTTCCTCTCTAAGTAATGTTCTACATCCAGTGGTCCTGGGGCACACATAAATCAAACTTAGCTATTGGTAATACTCTACTTTGGTTTTCTTTTTAATCTGCATTTGATGTCTGTGAATGTGTAACTTCACTTTCATTATTTACTTTTGTTGAATTTCTTTTCTTATTGGTCTAATCATTTTTTAACGATAAGAAAGACATTATAACCTCTATAATCAAGATGCATTCCATGCACAATCACCCGTTTTACATTGTATCAAAACTCTTTTGATTCCATTTTCATTTAATATATAAATGTATATTACACAATTTATAAAGGTAAAAGACAGACTTTAAAGGGGTGTTTCATGCAATCCCTCCTTTGTGGAACGCCCGAGGGTGGATGGGATTGCACACTGTGACGCAAATCCATTTTGTGCTGCACAGGAATCAACCTTCCAGTGCAAAATATGTTTTCCATCATAAAGTTGATTAGCGCTGATTTTGTCACTTTACATTAGTGAAGTGCTGTTTGCGGTTGCACGGGTGTACATGCAAATTAATATTAAATCTTGGACCAAGCCTATAAGGTGTTCAGGGGCAGACCGCAAGACCTTACAGTCCCTGAGGTGCAGGGGGACCACCAAAACTTCAGGGGCCCTCAAACCTTCTTCACATTCTGCAGAGGGGGCCCCATGAATTTGTGTTGTGCCCCTAAGGGTGCTTCTTTGATGTGAAAAGCACCAGGCTGTGCAATTCTTCCTCACTCATGCTCATGCTGAAAGCAGCACCACCTCCAAAGCATAGGTAATTCTGGTCAGATTCAAGGCTTGACATCCAGCTACTCTGTGAGCTATTCCTCATTTTTCTACAATGCAAGGAGACCTTGCTCATAAATGACAAGGAGCTTTACAAAATCCACAGGACATGACAGTGATCCATACCTTTCGTCTTTTATGAAGTGTTAGGTCTTCATTTATTAAACTGCTGATATCCAATTTTTAAGTTGCAGTCCACCAGGCAACACAGCTGTCTGGTTTGCTAAAGACATCTTGGGGAGTTTCAGAAAGTTGACCTAGGAATTCATTCCGCTTGTTGATTATGGTTGGCTTTGTGCTTCATAACTCACACTTTCTAGCTTTCCATTTGCTGGCTTTATTTGCTTTAGGCGCTCCAAGTTCAGTTCATCCTTCCTGTTAGACCTGGCATCCTTGGCGTGGTCTCCCCTGTCTTTTTTGCCTTTGCTTCCCATATTTTGACTGTGTGCTGGGCTCTGTTTTTGCTGTTTTTAGTAGTCTGAGCACTTTACTTTAGCACTGCTAATCAGTGCTAAAGTGCAAGTGTTCCTGTGTAAATTATATGTGTAATTGGCTTATCCCTGATTGGCATGTTTGATTAACAAGTAAGTCCCTAGTAAAGTGCAACAGAGGTGCCCAGGGCCTGTAAATCAAAAGCTACTAGTGGGCCTGCAGTACTGGTTGTGTCACCTACCTGAGTAGCCATGTAAACATGGATCAGACCTGCCACTGCAGTGTCTGTGTGCCCAGTTTCAAGCTGCCAATTCTACCTGGAAAGTGTTTCCACTTGCCAGAACTAAACGTTCCCTTTTTCTACATGTAATACATGTAAAGCACCCCTAAGGTAGGCCCTGGGTAGCCCTATGGGCAGGGTGCAGTGTGTGCTAAAGGTGGGGCTTGATCTGGTGTGTTTTACATGTCCTAACAGTGAAATACAGCTAAACTCAGCTTTCACTGTTACAAGGCCTATCTCCCTCATAGGTTAAGATGGGGGCTGCCCTTAAATAATATTCAAGTGCAGTTTTCCTTTGGGGGAAGATAGAACTAGGCGTTTGATGTCTCTGAACTCACAATTTAAAAAAACATATTTTGGTAAAGTTGGTTCTTAAATTGTCAGTTTGAAAATGCCAGTTTTAGAAAGTGGGCATTTGCTTGCTTAAACCATTCTGTGACTCTGCCTGTTTGTGGATTCCCTGTCTGGGTCAGACTGACAGTTGGGCTGGTGTGAATTCCCTCTAGACAGTGAGACAAAGGGAGCTGGGGAGTAGCCTGCATAGCTTGATGAGCCATCTGAGCTAGAGTGGAGGGAGGAGTGGGCACTTATACCTGAATGGGCTGTACCTGCCACCACACAATGCAGTCTCCAACACCCTGGTATGAGTCTAGAGCCTGGCCTGGGCAAGGCAAGATCTTTTGAACAGCAGAGACTTTCCTTTGAAGTTTGCCAACTTCCAAGGAGAAAGGGCTATAAGTATTGGACCCAAAACACCTGAAAATCTGATTTCTTCAAGGATTCAAGACAAACCTCTGCCAAGGAGAACAGTGAAGAACGGAGGATAAGTGCTGCCCCTGCCTGTGACTGTGCTTTGTTGGGCTATCCTGCAGTTGCTGCTTCTGCCTATGAAAGAGGTCAAAGACTGGACTTAGTTGTGCATTCCTACAAGAATCTCCAAAGGCTTGAGTTGAGTTTGCCTCCTGTTGTTGAAGTGTCAGGGCCATCAAAGACTTCTCTCTACCAGCACCTGGCCTCTTTGGTGAGTCTCCTGCCCTGCAAAGTGGTGCCCCATACAATCCCTGGCCCTTGAAAGGTGAAGCTGGTGGAAAAAGACAGAAATCCACACAAAACCGCCATGTGGGGAAATTTTCGACGCACCATCCGCAATGCTGCTGATAAATGATGCACTGCTGGCCTCACCCCTGAAATCAATTCTCTGCCGGTCTCGCAGCTGGAGGATCGTTGCATCACGGCTGGAGAAACAACATGCAACACCCGCTAGCGACTGCTGATAACAACGCAAACCCCACGCAGCATGATTTTCCTAACACCGTGTGACCGGATTTCAACCACAACATCGCTTGGCATGAAAAAATTTTTAGTAAGGAATTGACGCATCACCAACTTTTCTGACGCACGCTCACCCGAGCAGCTTTATTTTTGATGCAAACCAGGTACTTTTGTGTAACAAAAGCATTCTCACTGTTTTCTGAGGATTAAGACACCGGCCGCCAGGGCCACCGACCACGGGAGCACCGCCAACAGGCTGGCGGTGCTCCAACGAGCATTCTGACCGCGGCGGTTCAGCCGCGGTCAGAAGCGGAAAGTCAGCGGTCTCCCGCTGACTTTCCGCTGCTCGTGTGAATCCTCCATGGCTGCGGAGCGTGCTCCGCAGCCATGAGGATTCTGACCCCACCTACCGCCATCCTGTTCATGGCGGGAAAGCCGCCATGAACAGGATGGCGGTAGGGGGGGTCGCGGGGCCCCTGGGGGCCCCTGCCGTGCCCATGCCAATGGCATGGGCACGGCAGGGGCCCCCGTAAGAGGGCCCCGCAAAGTATTTCAGTGTCTGCCTTGCAGACACTGAAATACGCGACGGGTGCCACTGCACCCGTCGCACCTTCCCACTCCACCGGCTCGATTACGAGCCGGCATCCTCGTGGGAAAGTCGTTTTCCCCTGGGCTGGCGGGCGGTTTTTCAGCAACCGCCCGCCAGCCCAGGGGAAAACTTGTAATACCCGCCGCGGTCTTTTGACCGCGGCGCGGTATTTTGAAGGGCGCCATCCTGGCGGGCGGCCTCCGCCGCCCGCCAGGGTCATAATGAGGCCCTTATTCTTTTAAAAATTCATATTTCAACTTGTGTATGTTGGATTTTTGCCGTTTTGGTCTTGTTTGTTTTAGATAAATATTACCTATTTTTCTAAACTGGTGTGGTGTCCATTTTGTGACTTTTTCACTTGATATACTGTGTGTGTTGGTACAAATACTTTACACATTGCATCTGGGGATAAGCTTCTCTGCCCGCGCCAAGCTACCAAGGGGTGAGTGAGGGTTACCCAGGTGTGTTTCTCTTTTATCCTGACTAGAGTGAGGATCCCTGCTTGGACAGAGTGCAAACAGACTGCCAACCTGAGACCCCATTTCTAACATTGGTGATCAGCAGTTGGTATTGGACTTGTATTTGTACTTGACATACAGTGATTAAGTGTACACTACTGTTTTCAATGCAGACTTACGTGACCACATACTACTTGTCTTGTGATTTTTGCTTTTTCTCTTTTTGGACTTTTTTTCTTGCTTCCATATTTTTGGTGACTTTTTTTGTTCATTTTTGAACTTCTCATTGGGAACTCTTTTTCTGCCTTGGAACTTTGCCTCTTTGAGCGAACCTTGCCATCAAGTCTCAATCTGGGGATGCATCATCTGTGGCTGCAAAAGCTGTTTTTGAGTTGGAGAAACTGGAGGCATATACAGTGGCTCAACTGAAGCAGTTTTGTAAGGATCTTGCCTGTCTCATTAACAGCTCCACCAGGAAGGAGGAGCTGCAAAAGGTACAGAGGGCCGTTTGACAGCCAAGGAGGCTGAGGGGCACACAGAGGAGGAGGATGAATGTGAGTGAGTAGAGAGTGTTCACAACAGTGTAATGGATATGCCTGTTATGCCTTCGGGGCGGGACTCCAGGGCAGGGAGCAATGTATCATCCAAGGGTCTGACTCCTGATGAGTTGCAGGACCGACAGGCAGAGAGGGCTCACCAGTTGCAGTTAGAGAACTTTAAGATGAAAAGTGAGATGGAATAGAGGAGACTGGTTTTTGAGGAAAAGAAGATATTCCTGGCTCATGAGCTTAGTTTAAGGGAATTAGATCAGAGCAGCCAGTCTAGTTCAGATGGTGGCAGCAGTACCTCAGTGAAGTCTGAGAGGAGGGTACACATTCCAAAAGACTTAGGGCCTGATTCTAACTTTGGAGGACGGTGTTAAACCGTCCCAAAAGTGGCGGATATACCACCTACTGTATTACGAGTTCCATAGGATATAATGGACTCGTAATACGGTAGGTGGTATATCCGCCACTTTTGGGACGGTTTAACACCGTCCTCCAAAGTTAGAATCAGGCCCTTAGTGAAGGATTATAAGAGGGAGGATGACATATATCTGTGATTCAAGGGTTATGAGTCTGCTCTCCATATGAACATTGTCCCTGAAGCACACTGGTGGTGGGTCTGCTGAAGCACTTTGAGTTAGAGGGTGAAGGACACACCATGACATCCTTAGGGGAACCCCAGGGGCTCACTTACTCTATCATGAAGGATGCCCACCTCACAAGCAGTACAGAGATAAGTTTAGAACCTACAAAAAGAAGGAATCCCAAACTTGGTTGGAATGTGTTTACTCTTTCTGCAGGTCACTGGATGGTTGGGTGAAGGGCAGCAAGGTGACAACTTATGAGGGTTTGTACAAGTTAATTGCTTGGGGACATTTGCCCAGTCTTTGTTTTCCAGAGCTGCGCCAGCACCTACTTGACAGCAAGCTGACTGACCTCAGAAATCAATTGTGGTGGGCAACCCATGAAGCCGTACAATGTGTTAGACAAACAAATCAGAGAGCTTAGAAGCCATAGGGAGGCATTTTAATGAAACAAAATGAGCCATTTTAGTTAGGTAATCTACAACCACCCATATAACAGTGTGTCCATTGGAAGCTGGGAGATCAGAAATAAAATCCATACTTATGGTATGCCATGGGGCCACAGGAATTGGCATGAGAAGTAAGAATCCTGTGGCTGGGGTATGTGGGGTTTTAGCCCGAACACAGGTGGAACATGCCTGGACGTAGCTTCTGACATCCTGCATAAGTGTGGGCCGCGAAAACCATCGTAGACAGAGATCTAACGTCTTTTTCTCATGCGGGTGACCTACGATGACAGAATCATGTCCCCAATGTAACAATGTATTCTGTAATTCTTTGGTAGGGACGTAAACTGATCTGCATGGTATAGTAAACCCTCTTTTTCATGCAAATCAGTTGAACAGGCAACCTTGCGTTGGGCTAGCTGTATTTTCTCAAGGAACTCTTGGGAAGTGCACACAGCCACCATTTTTTCTGGGGGTATAATGCTTTTGACCTGTTCTAGCGCAACATCAGAGGAGAAACCCATTCTAGATAAAATGTCTGCCTTTTGTTGTGTAGTACCGGGCCTATAGGTGATTACGAAGTCAAACTCGTTAAAGAATAGAAGTCAGAATAATTGACGAGGTGTCAGGGCCTTGGTCGCTTGAAAAAACTGTAAATTACGGTGATCTGTGTAAATAGTTACAATGTGTCTAGCTCCTAGTAGGTGGTGACGCCATTCCTGGAAGGCAAGCTAGATGGCCAGAAGTTCCCGCTCTGCCATTGTGTAATTTTGCTCTGCGGGTAGCAATTTATTTGAGAAGTAAGCTACTGGATGGAAATGCCCAGAATCAGGACCTCGTTGGGACAAGACACCACCCATGCCATTTGGGAAGCATCTGCTTCCACACAAAAAATGGCTGAGCCGGGTCGGGATGATGGAGAATGGGTGGTTCAGTGAATGTGTTTTTAAGAAGTTGGAAGGCTTTCTCAGCTTCTGCATCCCAGAGGAACTTAACCCCCTTTCGTAGGAGACGAGTTATGGGAGGTACCATGGTACAAAAGTGGGGTATAAATCTCCGATAAAAATTTGTGAAGCCCAAAAACTGTTGTACTTCCTTGATGGATCTTGGGGCTACCCAATCCAGGATGGCCTGTACCTTGGACCTATCCAAGGAAATTCCATCAGGAGTGATAACATATCCCAGGAATTCTACAGTTGTAGCGTGAAACATTTTTTTTCCAGCTTGGCGAAGAGATGGTGCTCACAAAGCTGTTGTAAAAGCGCTCTTACATGCCCTATATGTTCCTCAGTGGAAGACAAATAGATCAAAATGTTGTATATGTATACCACTACACAGATATCCAGAAACTCCTGCAGCACTTCATTGATGAAAAATTGAAACGTTGCAGGAGAGTTACACAACCCGAAGGGTAACACTGTGTACTCGAAGAGTCTGAATTTAGTTTGGAACGCCGTCTTCCACTCATCCCCCTTCATCACTTGGATCAAGTGGTAGGCGCCCCGGAGGTCGTATTTAGTATAAATGGTCGACAGACGTACCTGATCTAAAAGTACTGGGATCGAAGGAAGAGGATACCGATTTTTTATGGTCACTTTGTTCACGGCGCGATAATCTATACAGGCGCGCAGCTCACGATTCTTCTTGGGCACAACAAACAAAGACGACAATACTGGTGATGTTGAATGACGAATTAAACCCTTAGCCAATAGATCATCCTGGTAGTCTCGCAGGTATCGATTCTCAGGCTCAGAAAGAGCATGCACCCTCCTACATGGTAGTGTTGACCCTGGAATCAAGTCTATACGACAATCGTATGACCTATGTGGTGGCAGCTGGGTGGCCTTCTGTTCACTAAAGACATCATGGAAGTCTTTATACGGTGCAGGAATGGTCAGTGTGTCGTACGGCTTGATAGCCGTACTATGTGTGGATCCACAATGCAAGGGTGTCACTAGGAATGGTTTGTCTTGGTAACAGGAGTGCCAGCAATGTTTAGAGTCTAATGTCGCTGTCCTTGCTGTCCAGTCAATTTTGGGATTGTGTAACTGAAGCCAGGGTATCCCCAAAATGGCTCCAAATACTGGGGTATCTATAAGGTCAAACTGAATTTGTTCTGTATGGTTGTTTGCACAAAGCATTGACAAGGGTGTTGTTTGATAAACAATAAGCCCAGAGGACAATTCTGAGCCATCCGCGGCTCTGACTGGTTCAGGGACGTCTTTTCTGACAGTTGTAATATTTAGGGTTTTAGCCAAAACCAAGTCTAAAAAGTTTCCAGTAGCCCCAGAGTCAAGCAATATGGGCATGGCCTTACGAACCTGAGGGGACAACACTAACGTCACAATAAGAGTTAGATGTTGAGGTACTGTACTGGTGATATTAGCCAGAAGATGTGAGACCATATTGAAAGAAGCACTTGATAAAATGGTCTCAGAAGTTATCGAGCCAGTTAGTTTTCCACCTGGTTAGGAAGAGAGAATTCAGGCCCTGTTACCGCTCTGATGTATTTCTTTAGAGCAGTAGGCTTGTTAGGACATTCCCGAGCAAAATGCCCTGCCTTGCCGCAGTATAAACACAGTTTAAATTTTTTCCTACGTTCTTTCTCTTCCTTAGATAGTGGGCCCCCCACACTGCCAATTTGCATGGGCTCAGGTGCATCATGAGTGGGAATGGTAGACTCCTTTTTCTCAGTCTTGAGCACCACTAAGCGTAGGTCACCCTGGAATTTTTCTCCCTTACGTTCACTCAATCGGTGATCCAATCGTACCACCAGGTCAATGAACTCGGAACACTCTGTAGGAGGTTCCACAAACTGGGCTACAACATCCTTGAGATCGTCCCAAAGGCCACGATAGAAGAGGGAGGTCCTCTTCTCCTCGGGCCACTCATTCACTGCCACCAGCCGATTGAAATAGGTGAAATAGGACAGTAGATCCTTGTTTCCCTGGTGCAAATTCAGCAACTCATTGTCACTGGCTTGCACGAAGAGGTGTTTGGCGAACAGTTTCTGCAAGGCTTCCTTGGACCGGTTGAAATCATACAATATAGGGTCATTGCAGTCCACCAGTGGAATAGACCAATTAGCTGCAGTGCCTCCCAAAAAAGAGATAATAAAAGCTACCTGTGCAGCATCGTTGAGGAATGCAGCTGCCCAACACAAAAACTGTGGCTGGCACTGGTTAAGAAAAATGTTAAACTTGGCACTATCTCCAAAAACCTTTCTGGAGGAGCTAAGTGCACAGCGGTTGGTGTTGTGACCATTACCTGCATAGGTTGTGTGGTGAAATACGTTGGGCCTGAATTGGGTCTAGGAACATGATTAGACGGGTCAAACCGAGGGGCCTGTATAACTGGAGATCTTTGTTTTAGTTTGACTCCTCCCAAGGGGGTGTTTTGTGGTTTACACTGCTGTAGTTCAGTGAGCAACTCCAGGTTCTCTTGCTTTAAGGAAAGAACTTCGGGCCAGATGTAGCAAAAATAAAAATTGCGACTCGCATTTTGCGAGTTGATGCGACTCGCAAAATGCGAGTCACAAATTGGAATGCCAGAAAAAAAAGCGATCTGATTTTGCGACTCGCAGCCGGACTCGCAACGCTGTGTGCGAGTCCGCAGTTTGCGAGGTCGCTGTTTGCGAGTGTGCAAAAACGAACTCGCAATTAGCGAGTGGGTGTCGCAAATTGCGAATACCTTCAAAATTGCTTGCAGATGCAGCAGAACACTCCAGAAAGCATACCAGAACACCCTGGAAACACTTCCTGGCACATGATGATGACATCACAGCCAGGAAGTTAACAAATACACCTGGGAGGAGGGCTCAACAGTGAGCAGTGTCTCTGCCACTCACAGTAGGGTGCTGAGGAGGGGTAGGCACAGCACCATGGACGCAGCAGGGACCAGCCAGGCTGGCAGGAGGGGCAGGAGATCATAGATAACAGCCAGGACAGATTCATGTGGCACATGGCGTTAATGTGCCACATGACTGGTTGGCATTTTCCTGCCCATGGACAATTTCAACTTGTATATAGTTTCTTCATGACATTAATAAAACAGTTATTTTTGTTCCACTTAACAAATGGTTAATAGGTGAGTATGGTGGGAGTTGACACGTACCGTCCAGAATATTTCGTTGCAATGTGGTCCCGTCTCAGTCTGCCTTGATTAGCTAGACTCCTATCCCCATGATGGCGATGTGGTTGTTCTTGCTCTTCATCATCAGGATCTGGGTCTGTAGGGGTGAGAGGTAGCCCACGTTGGGTGGCTATGTTGTGGAGGATGGCGCATGCGACCACAATTTTGAAAGCGGTAATGGGGGTGTATTGGAGGGCGCCTCCGCTGCGGTGGAGGCATCGGAATCTTGCCTTCAGGAGTCCGAAGGTGCGCTCTATGAGGTTCCTGGTCCTCTTATGCGCACTGTTGTATTGCCTCTCTGAATCATTGCTGGGTGTTAAAAATGGAGTCATGATCCATGGCCTTAGAGCATATGCACTGTCACCTGTTGGGCACAAAAGTACACTGTTAGTAAGTCCAGATAGTCGTGCACAGTGACCTGTGTGTATGTCTGCAAGGTGTATGCAGCTCTACCTAGGAGGTATCCGTCTCCAAACTCCCCACGTTCCAGGCGTTGATGTATCCCACTATGTCTAAAAATGTATGAGTCATGGGTACTGCCTGGAAACTTAGCTACGATGTCTGTGATGACGTAATGGGCATCACAAACAACCTGTATGTTGAGTGAGTGGGTACACTTTCTGTTGCGGAAAATATGTTCCAGATTAGCGGGGGGCATATTTGAATGTGTGTCCCATCTACACATCCAATGACATGGGGGAAGTGGGCAATGCGGTAAAAGTCCAGCTTCGTGCTGTTAATTTCTGCCTCATTCCTTGGTAAGTATATGAACTGAGACCTGTGCGCTACTAAGGCATCTAGGAATGCCCTGAGGAACCTTGACACTGCACTTTGGGATACCCCACCTGCCACGGCAATGACCCCCTGATAGCTCCCTGAGGCCAAGAGGTGCAGTGCGCATAGTACTTGCACATGCGTAGGGCCACAGCCACGCAGAGTCTTGTGTTCTAGCTGTGGTTTTAGTAAATCTATTAATTCTAGAATGGCAGCGCTGCTAAGGCGGTATTTATCATAGATCTCCTCTTCAGTTTGCTGGAAAAGGGTCTGCCTTGTTCTATATATCTTCTCCTGTCTGTGGCCCCTCCTCCTCCTCTGCTGGGTTGCGTAGACTCTCCTCCTCACTGCTATCAGGTATATGTCCGCCATCTTGAGTGACCCAGATGCCTTCTGGGTCTCCTTTTATACTTTGGTAATGGTTACCACCTGCTCTGAGTTAGTGGTAAATGCGACTTGCAAACTGGGCTTTTTGCGACTAGTCGCAATTTGCGAGTTGCAATTGCATAAGGTTTACGACTAGCAAATTGCGACTTGCAATTTGCGGGTCGCAAAATGGGGTCGCAACGGATGCGACTCGCAAACGGGTCCCATCGCTTTTTGCAAGTCGGAAATGGGCTTTTTGCATCCCATTTCCGATTTTGCACTGTCGCAAATTGCGAATCGGCCCGTTTGCGAGTCACAAACGTTTGCTACATCTGGCCCTTCCTTCTGTAATCCCGCTAGGGCCCTAGTTAAATCTAATAAAGATGGAGCATCCTGAGCAGCTGGTAAAGCCTGTGCTAAACCTTTGAAAGTACCCATTGAGGAATCCATCGCCCAGGCAGCCCTGCATGTTGTGGCTTGGCTTTATGTCGAGAAGGGGCCACTCACCTGAAAAGCAGGATGTCTGCAGGGGCGATGGTATGACCCCGACCTCCTGGAACACCTCTCAGCACTTCCTGGTGGACACAGAAACCCCAGCAGGTGTCCCAAAAGGAAAGGGGGAATGGAAGAGAAAGAGACAAAACACAGCCACATCTTGCCGGTCCAGCCAGGCACCCTGTATCTTGGGGGGGCAGGTTGTTGTTGACAGAGTGATAGTAGAGTTAGTGCACTCAACTTCCTTGAAACTGAATCTCTCTTTCTGATATGGGTACAGGAACGGTAGAAGAACAGCGGGATGCTCCAGCACTTTTCTAGGATAATAATAACTGCTGGCACAATTACTAAAACTGCATTATCAAAAAGCCAAACTGAGTACCATAACAATAAGTACTGCAACACTAGGGCTGGCTTCACAGAGATTCACTGTTGCACACTAAAATTAAAACTGTGGTTGCACTTATATGCACAAGAAAGACAAACCAGGGCATTAATTATATCACACATAACTTTCCAGCATGCATAGGGGTAAACTAAAAGGAACAAAAGCAGTCCAAGAAATACCAATGTCCACTCTGGGTTCAAACAGTTAGGGTATCACAGTTTGGTTTGGTTTCACTCTGTGTGTGAAAAACCCTTCAAAAAGCTAATTCCTCAAACCTGAAACACAGGCATGAATGACACAATTTAAATCCAAGAGTTATGCTGTTAGAGAAAGAAAGGTACGTAAATGCTATTTTAAAATTGCACTGTCACTTTTTGTAGTGCTTGAGCTCAAGCAGATTTTCTGAAGCACATTTAGGCAAGTAACTACAATAATAATGTAGAATGTTCAGAAATGCATTTGTCTCTTCAAGATAGGCACTCTGCCAAAATACGAGGTCTGAAATATACCAGCTGTTCTAGGAAAGCATGGCGCTCAAAGAACAAACTCCCTGGAGAATGCAAGTCACTTAGCTGCAGTCTTTTCCGGTGTGCTGGAGGAATGCCTGGTGTCATCTGGTACAGGAACGAATAAAAGAATTGCCTCAAAAGTCCTGAATATGAGGATGACAGCAGGGGCTGGACTGCCAAGTCAGATGCTGAGATCAAGAAGCAAAACAAAGCCAAGCAGGGAGGCATGCTTCACTCTGCTATTTATAGCAAATCAGGAAAGCAGTTGAGATGAGTCACCACGCCCAATTAGAAGCACATGTCTACACCTGCTCACATTAGCAAACAAGCATTGGTAAAACACGCATTGATAAAACAATTGTGCAACACAGCGCATTATGTTTAATTAGAAACATGAAGGTTTAACCAAGAACAGAGATATGATGTAACCCTAATCCCTGGGGATGCTGAAAGATAACGCAGGAGGCACCTTGGGGATTACTGACAAAGATCAATCACTGCCCTGGTGGTGGGACCTCCATTGCTGGGTGTTTTTACCCACATGGGTTTCCCCAAGGAAGTGGTATCTGATCGATTTCACCACCCATTGTTGACTTTCTTGTAATCCTATCCAGTAAACCTTGGAATAAAAGATTGAGTAGGGTATCATCTGAGATAGTTTTAACTATCCGTATGAGGTGTTTAGTGTGTGTTTGATCCCCATTGTTGGTTTACATCATTTGTTTTCCTTCCGTTTTGCTCCATTCCTTACGTTGGCTAGCATGAGAATGTGTTAGCATAGCCCTATGATGAAGCATGCCACTATTAGGGGGTGCGGGCAGTTTTTTCATAACTAAAATGCTGTACCGCTAGCCGTTGGGGGCGCGTTTGTGGTTTCAACTTTTATTCCTTGTTCTCTATGTGTGAGTGGTTCATTGATGGGGAGGTTGGAAAAGGGTTTTTCCTATCACCCCTGAGGTGTGTGTTGACCTATAAGTTCACCACTCCTTACCACCCCCAAAGCAATGGTCTGGTTGAAAGATTCAATTGAACCTTGAAAGGCATGATCATGGGCCTGTCAAAGCCCTTGAGGCAGAAGTGGGACGTCCTCTTGCCATGCCTTCTGTTCCCCAGCAGGGAAGTGCCTCAAAAGGGTCTTGGATTTAGTCCTTTTAAGTTACTGTTTGCCACCCTGTCAGGGGACCTTTGAGTGTGGTGAAGGGGGTGGAGGAAGTTGGCTCAGTGTGTACTATTTCAAAGTAAGAAATAGCATGCACAGAGTCCAAGTGTTCCCCTTAGAGGTAAGATAGTGGCAAAAAGAGAAAATTCGAATGCTCTATTTTGTGTTAGTGTGGTCGAGCGGTAGGCTTATCAGAGGGTAGTGTTAAGCATTTGTTGTACCCATACAGGCAATAAATGAGGAACACACACTCAAAGACAATTCCAGGCCAATAGGTTTTTATATAGAAAAATATATTTTCTTAGTTTATTTTAAGAACCACAGGTTCAAGATTTACAAACAATACTTTAAATGAAAGTTATTTCACTCAGGTATCTTAGGAACTTTGAATCATCACAATAGCATGTACAGTTTTGGCAGAAATGGCAATAAGCTATTTTAAAAATGGACAAAATGCAAAAATCAACAGTTCCTGGCGGAGGTAAGTAGTTGTTAGGTTCACAGGTAAGTAAAGCACTTACAGGGTTCAAAGTTGGGGCCAAGGTAGCCCACCGTTGGGGGTTCTAGGCAACCCCAAAGTTACCACACCAGCAGCTCAGGGCCGGTCAGGTGCAGAGGTCAAAGTGGTGCCCAAAACACATAGGCTTCAATGGAAATAGGGGTGCCCCAGTTCCAGTCTGCCAGCAGGTAAGTACCCCTGACTTCGGAGGGCAGACCAGGGGGGGTTTTGTAGGGCATCGGGGGGGACACAAGTAGGCACAGAAAGTACACCCTCAGCGGCACAGGGGCAACCTGGTGCACAGTGCAAAGAGGCGTCGGGTTTGCAATAGGATTCAATTGGAGACCCGGGGGTCTCTTCAGCGATGCAGGCAGGCAAGGGGGGGGCTCCTCAGGGTAGCCACCACCTGGGCTAGGAAGAGGGCCGCCTGGGGGTCGCTCCTGCACTGCTGTTCGGTTCCTTCAGGTCCTGGGGGCTGAGGGTGCAGTGTGTTTTCCAGGTGTCGGGTTCCTTGAAGCAGGCAGTCGCGGTCAGGTGGAGCCTCTGGATTCCCTCTGCAGGCGTCGCTGTGGGGGCTCAGGGGGGTCAACTCTGGCTACTCACGGGCTCGCAGTCGCCGGGGAGTCCTCCCTGTAGAGTTAGTTTTCAGCAGGTCGAGCCGGGGGCGTCGGGTGCGGAGTGGAAAGTCTCACGCTTCCGGCGGAAAACATGTGGTCTTTAAAAGTTGCTTCTTTGTTGCAAAGTTGCAGTTTCTGTGGAACAGGGCCGCTGTCCTCAGGAGTTTCTTGGTCCTTTTAGATGCAGGGTAGTCCTCTGAGGCTTCAGAGGTCGCTGGACCCTGGGGGACGGGTTGCTGTTGCAGTTTTTCTCGAAGTGGGGAGACAGGCCGGTAGGGCTGGGGCCAAAGCAGTTGGTGTCTCCGTCTTCTCTGCAGGGCTTTAGGTCAGCAGTCTTTCCTCATCTTTAGGTTGCAGGAATCTAGTTTCCTAGGTTCTGGGGAGCCCCTAAATACTGAATTTAGGGGTGTGTTTAGGTCTGGGAGGGCAGTAGCCAATGGCTACTGTCCTTGAGGGTGGCTACACCCTCTTTCTGCCTCAGCAGGTCACCTCAGCTCAGGACACCTTAGGGGCTGTCCTGACTGGTGGGTGACTCCTCCTTGTTTTTCTCATTATCTCCCCTGGACTTGCCGCCAAAAGTGGGGGCTGTGTCCAGGGGGCCGGCATCTCCACTAGCTGGAGTGCCCTGGGGCATTGTAACACGAAGCCTGAGCCTTTGAGGCTCACTGCTAGGTGTTACAGTTCCTGCAGGGGGAGGTGTGAAGCACCTCCACCCAGAGCAGGATTTTGTTTCTGTCCTCAGAGATCACAAAGGCCCTCACCACATGGGGTCAGAAACTTATCTCTCAGCAGCAGGCTGGCACAGACCAGTCAGTCCTGCACTGAACAATTGGGTAAAATACAGGGGGCATCTCTAAGATGCCCTCTGTGTGCATTTTTTAAATAAATCCAACACTAGCATCAGTGTGGGTTTACTGTTCTGAGAAGTTTGACACCAAACTTCCCAGTATTCAGTGTAGCCATTATGGAGCTGTGGAGTTCGTTTTTGACAAACTTCTAGACCATATACTTAATATGGCCACAACTGTACTTACAATGTCTAAGAATAGACTTAGACACTGTAGGGGCATATTGCTCATGCAGCTATGCCCTCACCTGTGGTATAGTGCACCCTGCCTTGGGGCTGTAAGGCCTGCTAGAGGGGTGACTTACCTATGCCACAGGCAGTATTTTGTGTGCATGGCATCCTGAGGGGGATGCCATGTCGACTTTGCCTTTTACTCCCCACCAACACACACATTCTGCAATGGCAGTGTGCATGTGTTAGGTGAGGGGCCCCTTAGGGTGGCACAACATATGCTGCAGCCCTTAGGGACCTTCCCTGGTCACAGGGCCCTTGGTACCAGTGGTACCTTTTACAAGGGACTTATCTGTGTGCCAGGGGTGTGCCAATTGTGGAAACAATGGTACATTTTAGGGGCTGGGGCCTGGTTAGCAGGGTCCCAGCACACTTCTCAGTCAAGTCAGCATCAGTATCAGGCACAAAGTGGGGGGTAACTACAACAGGGAGCCATTTCCTTACAGGGGGGCTTGGAGAAACCCCCCAGTAAGCCCCCACGGGATGTATTCAGTTACACGCTGGCCTTAAGAAACCAGACAGCCCGCTTCCAGAGGCTTGCTCAGGAGAACCTGGAGGCAAGCCAGGAAGACATGAAGCACTGGTATGACCAGAATGCCACTCTAGTTGAGTTCAAGCCTGGGCAAAAGGTGTGGGTGATGGCCCTAGTGGAGCCTAGTGGAGCCTAGGGAGCTCCAGGATAAAGTTTATAGCGTAAAAGACAAGGTTAGGGCTAGCATTAAGGAGGAAGTCTCTAAGATGTTAGCATTAGGGGTTATTGAGTTTTCCAGTAGCCCTTGAGCCCCCAGTGGTCTTGGTCCCAAAGGCTGCTGCTCTTGGTGCCAGCCCAGAACTAATTTTCTGTGTGGAGTACTGGGGACTCAATGCAGTGACCAAGACTGATGCACACCCCATCCCCCCGATCTGATGAGCTCATTGACTGGTTAGGGGCTGCCAAATACCTAAGTACATTTAATTTGACCTCTGGGTATTGGCAGATTCCCCCACCTGAAGGGGCTACAGAGAGGTCTGCATTCTCCACACCAGATGGGTATTACCAGTTTAGGGTGATGCTCTTTGAGATGAAGAATGCCCCTGCCACCTTTCAGAGGTTGGTCAACCAGGTGTTGGCTGGGCTGGATTATTTCACTGCTGCATACCTAGATGACACTGCTGTGTTCAGCTCTACTTGGGAGGAGCACGTACAGCACCTCTATAAAGTGTTGGTGGCCCTGCAGAGGGCAGGCCTCACTATTAAGGCAAGTAAGTGCCAAATAGGGCAGGGTCTGTGGTGTACTTGGGACATCAGGTGGGGAGTGGCCAGGTGGTGGCACACCTACAGGCAAAGATTGATGCCATTCTGGCTTGGGAGCCTCGCAAGACCCATCCTTTGGTGAGAGCCTTCTTAGGTCTCACAGGACATTACAGGAGGTTTGTCAAGAGGTATGGCAATAATGTTGCTCCCTTGACTGAGTTAACCTCAAAGAAGCAGCCCAAAAATGTGATCTAGACTGAAGCTTGCCAGACAGCTTTTGATGCCCTGAAGGCAGCCATGTGCACAGCACCCGTGCTGAAGGCAACTGACTTGTCTAAGGAATTTGTTGTGCAGACTTATGCTTCAGAGCATGGTATAGGAGCAGTATTAGCAGAGCTAAATGAAGAAGGCCTAGACCATCCTGTAGCCTTCATTAGTAGGAGGTTACTTCTCCGGCAACAGAAGTGGAGTGCAAATGAGCATGAAGCTTTTGATGTGGTCAGGGCGCTGAAGATGGTAAGACCCTACCTGTTTGGGTCTCACTTCCAGGTTCAGACAGACCACAGGACCCTCAGATGGTTAATACAGATGAGGGGTGAGAATCCAAAACCTTTGAGGTGGTCCATCTCCCTACAGGGAATGGACTTTACGGTGGAACACCGCCCTGGCACAGAACATGCCAATGCGGATGGTCTGTCCAGATTCTTCCGCCTTAGCGATGTGAACTCCCATGAGGGTGGGTATTTTCTCCCCACCTTTAGCTGGGAGGGGTCACATGTTAGAGCTGGCATTCTTGGCATGGCCTCCCCTATCTTTTTTACCTCCGCTTCCCATGTTTTGACTGTGTGCTGGACACTGTTTTGCTGTGTTTGGCACTATCTGTACTTTACCACTGCTGACCAGTGCTAAAGTGCAAGTGTTCCTGTGTAAATAATATGTGTAATTGGCTTATCCCTGATTGGCATACTTGATTTACTAGTAAGTCCCTAGTAAAGTGCACTGGAGGTGCCCAAGGCCTGTAAATCAAATGCTATTAGTGGACCTGCAGCACCGGTTGTGCCACCCTCCTGAATAGCCCTGGAAACATGGCTCGGACCTGGCACTGCAGTGTATGTGTGTACAGTTTTAAGCTGCCAATTCGACCTGGCAAGTGTACCCACTTGCCAAGCCTAAACCTTTTTCTACATGTAAGGCACTCCTAAAGGTAGGCCCTAGGTAGCTCTGTGGGCAGGGTGCAATGTATGTTAAAGGTGGGGCATGTACTGGTGTGTTTTACATGTCCTAACAGTGAAATACTGCTGAACACAGCTTTCATTGTTGCAAGGCCTATCTCCCTCATAGTTGCCCTTAAATGATATTTAAGAGCAGATTCCCTTTGGGGACATATAGAAATAGGGAGTTTGGTGTCTCTGAACTCACAATTTAAAAATACATCTTTTGGTAAAGTTGTTTTTTTAAATTGTCAGTTTGATAATGTTACTTTTAGAGAGTGGCCATTTTCTTGCTTTAACCATTCTGTGACTCTGACTGTTTATGGATTCCCTGTCTGGGTCAGACTGACAGTTGGGCTGGTGTGAATTCCCTCTGGATAGTGAGACAAACGAAGCTGGGGAGTAGCCTGCATGTCCTGATGAGCCATCTGAGTTAGAGTGGAGGGAGGAGTAGGCACTTACACCTTAATGGGCTGTGCCTGCCCTCACACAATGCAGTCTCCAGCCCCCTGGTATGAGTCTGGAGCCTGGCCTGGGCAAGGCAGGATTGTGTGCACAACAGAGACTTTCCTTTGCAGTTTGCCAACTTCAAAGACAGAAAGGGGTATAAGTATCAGACCCCAAACCCCTGAAAATCAGATTTCTTCAAGGATTCAAGAGGACCCTTTGCCAAGGAGAAGAGCTGAAGAGGTGAGAAGAAGTGATGCCCCTGCCTGTGTCTGTGCTTTGTTAGGATATCCTGCAGTTGTTGCTTCTGCCTGTAAAAGGAGACAAAGACTCAACTTTGTTGTGCATTCCTGCTTGAGAAGAATCTACAAGGACTTGAGTTGAACTTGCCTCCTGTTGTTGAAGTCTCAGGGGCATCAAAGACTTCTCTCTGCCAGCACCTGGTCTCACTGGTGAGACTCCTGCCCTGCTGAGTGGTACCCCATCCAGTCCCTAGGCCCTTGAAAGGTGAAGCTGGTAGAAAAGGAGTGACATCTCTCCAAAAGACCACTGTGCAGGGAAATATCCGATGCATCATGTGGAGCTTGGCTGATAAACAATGCACCGCCGGCCTCGCGGCTGAAATCGACGGTCCACCTGCATCACAGCTGGAAGATTAATGTATCACGGCTGGAGTAACGACGTGCAACACCCACCAGCGGCTGCTGATAATGTGGCAAACACCATGCAGCGTGGTTTCCGGCACCGTACGACTGGATTTCAAACGCAAAGTCGCTGGGCATGAAAAATCGATGCAAAACCTGCCTGGACCCGAGGTGCCCATCCGGAAATCGATGCATCACTCTCTTGCGAGGGAGAAAAATGACACATCGCCAACCCAACCGGAGAAGGAAACAACGCACGGCCTCTCTTGCAAGTAAGGAATGACGCATCAATGACTTTTCCAACGGATGCTCGCCCATGTGGCTCTTTTTTACGCAAACCAGGGACTTTTGTGTAACAACAGCATTCTCACTGTTTTCTAATGATTAAGAATCTTAGGCTCTAATTAGGACCTTGGCTGCAAATGCCACCTACCGCCATGGCGACGGCCGCCAACATACCGTCGCCGTGGCTACCGACTGTCCGTGCCATTGTGACCGTAGCCAGAATCCTACCAGAAGGCTGGTGGAATTCTGGCTACGGTCATGGTGGCAGATGGCGGTAAGGTGACGCTGCTGCCAGCAGCAGCACCATGCCAGCAAAACACTGCCTACCGTATCACACACAAGTGTAATTTACTTTACACCACTGCACTCTATGGCACTGCACTCTACAATACTTTTACTCTACACCATTACACTCTAAATCACTTTACACAAATGCAGTCTATCCTGCACCACTTCACTCTATGCCACTTCACTATATTCTGAAACAATCTACTCTATGCCACTGCACTTTACGCCACTCTACTCCACTCTGCATTACTCCGCTCTATGCCACTTAATACTATGCCACTCTGCTGTTAACCACCACACTCTATGTCACTGCACTCTCTGTCACTGCACTCTACTCTTCGTCACTGCACTCTATGCCACTGCTTTCTGCACCATTCTGCTCCACTCTACACCACTGCACCCTGACACTCTACTCTGCAACACTGCACTCTCCACCACCAAACTCTGCTCCACTTTACTCTGCACTACTTAACTCTAAATGACTGCACTCAATGCCACTGCACTCTGTGGCACTATACTGTACTCTGCACCACTCTGTGCTACTCTACACCACTGCACTCTATGCCACTCTACGCTAATGTGTACTCTATGCCACTGCACTCTATACCACTCGACTACTCTGTGCTGCTGCCCTCTGTCTCATTCAACTCTACACCACTCCATTCTGCACCACTCTAAGCCACTCTACTCTATGCCACTGCAAGCTGTGCCACTCTACTCTGTACCACTATACTCTGTTCCACTCTACTTTGCACCACTCCACTCTGCGCCATTCCACTGTGCACTACTGCGCTCTACTAATCTATGCCACTGCCTTCTATGACGATGCATGGTACACCATTGAATTCAATGCCACTGCACTCAATACCACTGCACTATATTCTACCATACTCTTCAAACTCTATGCCAATGTGTTCTGTACCAGTCCACTCTACTCTATGCCACTCCAGTGTATGCCACTCTACGCGACTCCACACTATGCCACTCCAATAGATGACACTCTCTGCCACTCCACTCGACAACTCTCTTCTCCGCTCTTTGCAATTCCACTCTACAACACTCCAGGCTACTCCCTTCTATGCAAATAAGTTTTAGCCACATTGAAACCAGCCACGCTGATGAACAACATGGCTAATAAAAATTGGCAAAGCCAATAGGTCTTGTGTAGGTGAGACCTATTGGCTTTGCCAATGCTTGTTTATTCTGCCAGTATCTCAGGTTATACAGGCTTTCTTTCCAGTGCTATCCCAGCTTTTTATGTTTGCATCAAGGTACACCCTGTGGCATCACCTGCCTCACAGCACAATTGACCATGTCCTGCACATCATAGAAGACAATGGCCTTCATTATGAAATTGGTGAAAAATCCCACTTACCGCCATGCTGACTGCCACCAGCATATGGCCTCCGCAGCGGATTACCGCCACCCACATTATGACCCACACGTAGCAATCCGTCACTATACAGCCACACACACAAGTCCGCCAGCCCAAAGGTCAGTGATTAACTGGCAGAACCAAAACCCACACCGTTACGCCAACAGAACTACACCCACAGCTTTATGACCCACGAATCACAGCGGCGGACATTCAATGGCGCTAAACCATTGGCGGTATATACAGCCACGCTCAAAATACACACACACATACAAAACACCACCACATGGGACAATTCAAACTAAACACACCTGACACACATACACACACCACACCCACATGCCACTATAAAACACACACACACATTACCCCCAACCCTTTACCTTTACAAACAAGTGTGACAAGAGAAATAGCAAAACCACAGACACACACCATCATCACCTCTACACCATCCACGCACCCCACCTCACACACCATAACACAGCACCCCACACACCCTCACCCACACCACTCACAATACACCCATGGCACCGCAACTACACCCCAGGTTCTCTGAGGAGGAGCTAAGGGTCATGGTGGAGGAAATCATCCGGGAAGAGCCTCAGCTATTCGTATCACAGGTGCAGCAGACGTTCATTGCAAGGAAGATGTAGCTATGGCGAAGAATCTTGAACAGGGTCAACGCCGTGGACAACACCCCAGAACAAGGGATGACATTATGAAGAGGTGGAACGACCTACAGGGAAATGTACGTTCCACAGCAGCAAGACACCAAATAGCTGTAGAGAGGACTGGCGGTGGACCCCCACCTCCTCCCCAACAACTAACAACATGGGAGGAGCTAGTCTTGGCAATCATGCATCCTGAGGGCCTGGCAGGAGTAGGAGGAAGATTGGACTCTGGTAAGACAAATCTCTATTACCATAACCCCCTACCTGCATGCCATCACAAACCCACACCCTTACCCTCACTCCCATCATTCCACCACCTCACACACACCCCATCATCACAACCCACTCACCCCAATACCAAGCCCTGCATGCAACACCAATCCATGGACACCCCTCACAGACCTGCATGGACACCCATCACTAAAGTATGCATATTAAAGAGAATCACCTAGCCCACAAAATCACTACTCACACAAGGCAAAGCTGGCAGGGCAATAACAGCCATAGAGGGCAAGGCACCCATGCACAAGATGACACACACAGAAACAATAACACTGCATTTGAATCCCCACAGGTCTCCCACCCAACATCACCAGAAAGGAGATGCCAGCAACTTCCAGTCCACCCCCAGAAGAGGCCCACAGTGATGACAGCAGCTCTGGATCTGGATGACCAACCTGGCCCATCAGGGATCTCCGAACAGTCAGTAACCCAGGCACAGTCCAATACCATCACAGAGCCTCCCCCCTCAGGAAACACCACCACAGTTCCCACCCAGTAGGCAAATACCTCTGTCCCCAGGACATGTCAATCGTAGGGGGCAAATGGTGAGTAGCTTGTCAGTATTCCATATTTACAAACACTACACTGCATTGCATGTTGTTACTTTAACACAATATTTTTGTATAGGCCCAAATGGTGCCTATGTGTACTGTGACACAGTTAGGTGCCATGGCCTGCCCTCCCCCCTCCCGAAATGGCATCCGCCCGTCCTGTATGGAGGGACATGTGGAAATGAGGTAATTCCTCTGACGTTGTGCCCAGTTGCGGGAGGCGGTGAAAACCACTGTGCAACTCCTCATTGGATCCCATTGGGCCCTATGGGTTACAGTGGCCAATGGTGATGTACGCTGGTGGTGACAGTACACACGGACATGATCACCATTTTCTATCTGTTCACCCACTTACTACCTGACCTTCAACAGGAGAGGTCCTACACTGCAAGTGCTGCTGTGACTTGTGTCTGGAACCAAGCATGGCTTGTGTCACTGGGGAAAGGGCCCTGCCTTCACCGCTGCGGAGTTGGAGAGACTGGTGGATGGGGTCCTACCTCAGTGCCAAATACTGTATGGGCCTCCAGACCAACAGGTGAGTACACTGTGAGCACGATGCATGGGGTGCTGTGTGTGAGGGCCTTGTGTAAGGAGGGCGGTTGGTTGAAGGGTCCTGGCCACCGTGCTGCATGTATGGTGGGCAATGTCTGTGTGTAAGGGGACGGGAGGGCTATGTATGGGGTATGAGTGTAACAGGCCGGACGTCTGACTGATACCTTTTTCTATGTGTATATTTCTGCAGGTCAGTGCCCATCAGAAAAAGGTTATATGGTGTGCAATCACCAAGGACGTGTGGACCCTGGGGGTCTATGGCAGGCAGAGCACCCACTGTCACAAACGTTGGGAAGACGTGAGACGCTGGGCAGAGGCCCAGCTGGGGATGGCCTGCCAATGAGGAAGGGGTGCCTGTCGAAACCTGACCCCCCTGATGGCCCGCATACTGGTGGTGGCCTATCCGGAGCTGGATGGGCACTTGAGGGCATCACAGCAGCCACGAGGGGGTGAGTACAGTTTCCCAATATACTATTTGCGCATGGTGGGATGGTCTCCGGGAGGGGGATGTGGGCCTGTGGGTGCCCCTAGACCAGGCCAGACATTGCGGGGTAGGTCCCATGTTGGGCAGGGAATGATGTGAACCACCTCCAACCATGCTAGTAGGCATCCACTACTGAGCAGGGGTCTGTGGGTCTCAGTTATGCTGTTATTAGTGTTAGGGATTACTGTCCATGGCCTGGTGACTAGCATTGTGACTGGTAGTGCATTGCCTAATGTGTAGGGCTGTTCCCTGTGTGTGTCCTGTACGCCAACCGTGGTGTTGGAGCAGCCATTGACCAAGTGTATCCTTTGGGTCTTCGCCCACCTTTTTGTTTTGTCAACCTGTCCTTCTGTGCATTAGCATCATCTGGCGGAGGAGCTGAGGCACCGGCGACGGAGGGAGCTGCATCACACATGGCGCAGGAGGCCGAATCCACCGATGGTAAGGGCACCAGTGGGACAGAGGGTGAGAGGAGCACCACCGGGGAGACAGGGGGGGACAGTTCAGACAGTGATATCTCCTCCGATAGAAGCTACCTGGTGGTGGCAGACACCTCTGAGGCCACCACAACTACAGGTACAGCCACCACCCCCGTACCAGCAGGCCCTCAGCATGTTTCCCATGCCCACTCACCCAGGAGGGTGGGCATCTCCTTCGCCCCAGGCACTTCAGGCCCTGCCCCAGTTGTCCAGAGTGAGGAGGCTAGTGACCTCCTGCGATTCATCTCTGTTGGGCAGTCAACCATTGTGAATGCCATCCAGGGGCTGGCAGCCCATTTGCAACAAACAAATGCATTCCTGGAGGGCATTTACTTTGGCATGGTGGCCCAACAGAGATCAATCCAGACTCTGGCCTCCTCTCTGATGGCAGCCATTGTCCCTGTTTCTAGCCTCTCCCCTCCAACTTCCTCTACCCAATCCCATTCCCCTCAACCCCATTCTATCCCAAGCACATAGGCAGATCAGCATGCACACAGGACAACACATAGGAGTGGTTCAGGCACACACAAGCATCACACATCATCCCACAGTCATTCACACAAACACCATTCAGATGCAGACATACCAACATCCACTGCCTCCACTGTGTCCCCCTCCTCCTTGTCCACTTCCCTCCCAGTAGCGTCTCCACTCCCACCTGCATGCACTACATCCTCATCCACTACCTCCATCACCAGCATGCCTATCACTATATACCACTCACTGGCAGTCACCACCCACACATCCATGCACACATCCCCTGTGTCCTCTCCCACTGTGTCTGTGCCCCCTCCTCCCAAAGTACACAAATGCAAGCACTCAGACACCCAACAGCCATCCACCTCACAACAGCATCCAGCCCACGCACTTGCACCCAAACACAGCAGACAGACACCCCCTACAACCACTTCCTCTTCCTCCACTCCCAAACCTTCACCCTCTTCCTGCCCCAATGTCCCTAAGAAGCTTTTCCTCTCCACAGTTGACCTCTTACCTACCCCTCCCCCGTCCTTCATGTTGGGCTAGGGTGGTCAGATCCTAGGCGAGCACCTCAGCCACCTATTCCACAGCCACAGTAGTATCGACAGCTACTGCAGGTGTGAGAGGATCCCGGGAACCAGCCAGCAGCACTGAAAGTGTGCCTGCACCAGGTGTATCAAGGAAGGGCGAGGAGGCACTACCAGCTGTGAAAGGGAAGGGCAAGGAGGCAACACCAGCTGCGAAAGGGAAGGGCAAGGAACCTGCAGGCAGGAAGGACAGGAGACCTTCTGCTGGGACTCATTTGGAGCCCCTACCACCAACCTTGGTGGTTCAGCCATCCGAGGCTGGAGGGGAAGGGCAGGAGCCTCCCCCCACCACTGCCAGCACCTCCACCAGCACCACTGCCAGCAGCAGCAGCCCCAGTGGGCAGGCGTCCGGGGCTGCAGGGGAAGGGCTGTAGCCTACCCCCACCAATGTCAGCACCGCCACGACCTCTGCCACCAGCACCACTTCCAGCAGCAGCAGCCCCAGTGGGCAGCCGTCCGAGGCCGCAGGGGAAGGGCTGGAGCCTCCCCCCACCACTGCCAGCACCGCCACCAGCACTTCCACCAGCACCACTGCCACCAGCCCCATTGGGCAGCCGTCCGAGACTGCAGGGGAAGGGCTGGTTCCTAACCCCACCACTGCCAGCCCCGAAACCAGCCCCGCCACTGTCACCAGCAAGCAGGCAGTGTGTAGTCCTGCCTCCATGGGCTGTAGTGCGTCCTGGACACTTCAAATCCTGTAGGTGTGACACCCAGGTGAGGGACTGTGACCTTGCACTCCCCAAGATCTGCATTACAGGGCACAATGCCCCCTCCAGAACCAGTGGAAGAAACCATCCACTCATCCCATTCTTCCCAGGATGTAGCACACTGGGCACAATGCCCCCTCCAGAACCAGTGGAAGAAGCCATCCACTCACCCCATCCTTCCCAGGAAGTAACACACTGTGCACAATGCCCCCTCCAGAACCAGTGGAAGAAGCCATCCACCCACCCCATCCTTCCCAGGATGAAGCACACTGGGTACAATGCCCCTTCCAGAACCAGTAGAAGAAGCCACCCACTAGAGAGACTGTGGGCTTGCACTCCCCAGGACCAAACAGTGGGCAAATCACCTACTTGAGAGACTGTGGCCTTGCACTCCCCAGGATCAAGCAGTGGGCAAACCACACACTTGAGAGACTGTGGCCTTGCACTCCCCAGGCCAAGCATTGGACAAACCACCCACTTGAGATACTGTTGCCTTGCACTCCCCAGGACATCGCACAGGGCATGTAGCTCCCTCAAGGACCAGTGACGTTGTACAATCTTCCATCTGAGGTGCCCCCCCCATTCCCTATCCCCCTGAGGTGCCTGTGTATTTTTGACCTGATGCCCCTGCAGTGTTCTCTCTGTGTTGTTGCAGGAGTGAGGTGGGGCCTTTGCCTATGTGATGTGGCCCTGTGGCCCACGGACATTGAGGACTGGGCAGTGTCCTTCCATTTGTAAATATGTATATACGTTTGTATTTTGATGCACTTATTCATGTTATTTTATCGTATTACACTCACTTTCTTCCAATCTTTTTGTCCTTGCGTTATTCTTGAGGTGTACAGGATGTATATGTAATGTTTGTGCATCTAGTTGTGTGTATGGTGTTGGGGGTGGGGTGTTGCGTGTTGCATGTGTGTGTCACTCTCTTTTTCCTCCCCCTCCCTTATGTGCCAGGTGGCAGTACACACCGTGGTAGTCTTCGCCTGCGTTGATGTTCATAATGCAGGAAAAGGTAGACGAGTATCGGAAAAATGTACAACTCGGGCTCCATTGTGTCGTGGTTGTTCCCTGAGTTTCCAGAGGTGAGTCCTTTGACTTCTGTGTTCTGTTTCCACCGTGCTTTTGATGTCGTTGGTACCGCCCCGGAAAAGGTGGCAGATAGGCCTGTCGTAATACAGCTGGCGGTACATTGTCTTCCGCCTGGCTGTTGGCAGTTACCGCCGTGGTGCTTGTTGATACCACTGTGGCGGTTGATGTGTTAAAGTGGCTGTCTGTCTGAGCAGTTTCCCCCGTGGTCATAATTCCTTTTTTTTTTTTACCGCCGGCCTGTTGGCGGTATTACCGCTGCTTTATCACTGACCGCCAGGGTTGTAATGAGGGCCATTGTCTGTGCCACAGAGCTTCACAGTTTTCCTCCCTAAGTAACGTTCTTTATGCACTCCCACCATCATTCTGGCATGTCTTTGTCCAGTCCTAACCATTTTGAAATGCGCTCTCTTAGGGTTGTAGTGCACCTTCATATTTACAAGGATTTACTGATCTGTGTTCCAGCATTCTGGTGCCTTGAGGCGCCTACAGTGTCTCCAAGCAGGACAGGTGTGTCTGCTCTCAATTTTTGATATTTCTGCACCCCACGGCATAGCAACCAAGCCACCAGTCATTTAGGAAGCAAATCTATGAATATGTCCATCTCAAAAGGGTTTTATTGAGCTAGCACCAGGCTAGCCACAACCACCTGCCTCTGGAATCAAGAATCAAACTTTCCTAGAATGGGACCGTCTCTAGAGTGATGGGGCTAAGCAACAACATACTCAGGAGCTACAAAGCGTCTTGTTACGCTGATAAGAGGTCTTGGTTGACCAAGTAGACCCCTACAGTAGTGAAGGTTTAGCTACTTTCATGTGTGGATTGGAGAAATTGGACAGATGTCCGATTAACCCAGCGATCCAGAAAAAGCATCTGCACTAAACTACAATTGATGCAGCCAGAGAAGAACAGGTTATTAATGAGTTACCAGGAAACCTTCTTCTGAACCACTGCACACACAAGGTGTCTGGAATATTAATATCAGAATCCAACTTAATCCAGACTGATAATGGTTTATCGTGGTAATGGCAAAAACTAATGATCATGTACAATGAGCAAAAGCTAACAGGATATTTTATGGTATTTCATCCTACTACAAAACCCCTTTTACCAATGGGTAGTAGCTGGAAACTGCTGTTCTGAAACGTGGGATACAGAAGCTGTGCACATGATGCAAGACAATGTTGGCCTTTTGTGTCTTGGCATCAGACCTAAGAGTCTATTTAGTCTTTACCTGGGCTCTGGGAAAGAACTATGGGGCATATTTATGAAGTTCCTAGCGCCACCTTGCACCATATTTGACACATTTTGTTATGCAAATGTGCTGTTAAGGTAGCATTTCCCACATGCCATATTTACAAAATGGCACAATGCAGAGCCTTTGTGATGTGCAAGTACGAGAGGTGGCTGCTCCTCCCCCTCATTGTCAGAGATTGCCCATCCTACCAACACCTATCCTCCTTTGTCTCACTGTCTTGAAGAAATATTGAAGACCAACTGCCAGCTACCCCTACTCCTGTGAGCCAGGAAACAGGCTAGAGGCACCAAATCCTTTTGACAAGAAATTGCCAACTTTCTAAAAGTAGCATTTTCAGAATTCTGACTAAAATTCTACTTTACCATTAAAGAGGGTTTAAAATTATAATTCTTTAGTCAACAAACATGAAATTCCTACCTGTTATCACCTACTAAATGTAATAAGTTAATCCAGTGTTTTCCCATAGAAGAGGTAGGCCTTTCAGTAGTGAAAAACAAATGAAAATGTTTTTCACTACGAAGGCATGTTAAACTTAAACACATGTCCAACTTTTTAAATACATTGGATCCTACCCTATAGGTTGTTTAGGGCATACCCTAGTGGTGACTTACATGTATTAAAAGGATGTTCTAAGTATAGCAAACGTTTTATTATGCCATGTTGAAATAGAAGTTTGCGCTGTACATCAGAAGCTGTAATGGCAGGCCTGATTCATGTGTAGTCCCACTTTATTAGGGACTTACAATTAAACTAAATGTGCCAATTGGGTTTTAAGCCAATTTCAGCATGTTTAAAGACGAGAGCAGAGCACAAGCACTTTAGCACACTGGTTAGCAGTGGTAAAGAGTGTAGAGACCTAAGAGCCAACAAAAATGGGTTCAGAAAACAGGAGGGTTAAGGCAAAAAGTTTGGAGATGACGCTGCAGAAAGGGCCAAGTCCAACATAGTGGTTATGTGTTAGTAACTATGACACAAATGAACAACATTCAGTAAAGGTAAATGTCCAGCCAATGCCATAGTTTCAAGGACATAGCTATCTCTGTAGCAAGTGCAGATTCACCTAGGTCTAGAGGACTGAGGGTCCACTGCACCTTGATTACTACTATATTTCACTCCTCAAGCAACAGTTAGGTGGCTGATTTAGTTGTCTGTAATAGGACCCATGGAACCCTATATACACCACTGTATAGTTTATAGTTTAACAGACAGTCCACCCACTACCCACACAGGGTGATGGCAAAGCCATAGGAAAATTCCCTAAAAACCCACAAGTCAACCTCAGAAGGTTGTACATTTACTTTACCCACAACTTTCCTTTAAAATTTTAGTTTGCCCAAGAGAAGTGCTGGTTGTCTTGGTGCCACACGATCACCACATCCCATGACGGATATTTTGCGTGCCCCATGAATGTCATCCTCACACGAGCCATGCATTGTTAGTGCCACTGGGGTGAGGCACTGTCCTCCGGTCCATCTGGAATTGTGGTCACAAGCCCACTGGGTTCAGATCATCCAGAAGACTTCCACCACTCATGGGCCACAACCACAACACCTCAGGATTCCCTCTTAAAGAGATCAGCACCAGGGTATCTGGGACCAGCTGCCATCTCAGTGCACTGTTTGCTCTCCCTGCCTCCACAACTCTTATAAATTTTACTTTTACACACATTTGTATGTTTCTGTTAGATGCCCTTGTGTAACCTTTCAAACTCTTTTGTGTCTTTCACCCCTGCCTCTGCTTCCCCACTTCAGATTGTTGCATAGTTTATGAATTATCTTCTTCCTTTCCATGACAGATTCATTTGATGGCAGAATGATGACCGACAACGCAAACCAGAGAGTCTCTAACTTTCGGGGGATAAAATGCAACACCAAATGTTACTGTTGTTCCAGGATGTCCAGGTGCTACCATCACTGCAGCTTTTGCCCCATAGACCACAATAATTAAATGACAATTGTCTCTTGATAATGTTCCGGGGTGGACTGCCAAGAGTCACTTTTAATACAAGGATTGACTTCAGATGACAATTGCTACAACATTAGTGGAAAGAATTCCTGGACAAATTGTTGCTACGTAGTTATGGACCCAATCTCAGTGCTGCAGAAAGTGATGTTTAACACCCTAAAATAAACCAATAAATCTGGGAACCAAAGGAACCAATAAACCCACTTTCTTTAGGCCAATAAGAAACCAAATTAATATGGGAAAAAGTATCCTTAAGGCAAAGGTTAGAATGGCCTTTGATCTTTTCCAACATTCTGAAAAGTCTGATGGGCATGTCAGAAAATGGATGTAAACTAAGGCACCGGGGTGCATGGGTGTTGCCCATGTGCTGATCGGGGTCAGATGGATAGCGGCATGGATACTCAGGATGTCTAAGGGTTACTTCTCTATGACGGGAAATGAGGAGGATCATCCAAAAATAGAAGACATATGGTCAGATTTCCAAGTGCAGGGTTGATAGAGGCAGGTGTCCAAGCCGAAAGAGCAGAGTAACTGGCTCTACAAGAAAGCATCTTCTGCAGTGGGTCCTCTACATGTCTCTGCCCTGATTGATAATATCTTTGCTTTACACAGTGCACCTGGGAAGATGATCCTCTGAACCTAAGAGGTGTGTTTGCATTTGCACCTTTGGTAGGCTCCTTCTCCTTGAGAACATCGTCACCGCATATCTCTGTCAGCTGAGCGTCTGGGCTGGTCCCTTTCCTATGAAAGCAACCTTCATCCTTTTCTCTGCAGGATGCAGCAGCGTAAATGTTTCTGCAAGCCTCAGCCTAGGTCTGGCCTTTGTGATCATAGCAATACTGGGTCCTTTGCCTGGTTCATTCCTTCTCCAATCTAAGTACAACCTTCTTCAGACATCAAATGAGAAACCAAAGTACTTTCTGATTGAAAGTTTTGGGCACCAGAGGAAAAAATAGTGTCATCACAAGAACTACCACTTTTTAAATTTAATTGGGTGTACAAATAATTCAGAAAATATGCTGCTGACCCTTCCCCACCAGAACCAGAGGGGCTAAAGAGAAAACATTAAATAGTCTGTGATATGTACAGGGTTCACATGTCTCAGGCAGTGCTTTTGTTGCTTTTGCAAGGCTGATCTCCCGGATCTGCCCAGGTCCTCATGGAGGGGTGGAAGGATGTCACGCCACTTTTAAGTCAGCTGATGCCTGGCTCCTGAACATGCTTTTGGCTACGTGCATTAAGAGCCTACAACAGGATAGGGAAAATCAATATAGGAGAGGGCAATTGTCGTGTAGGCAAGGCAGTGTCAGAGTAGGAACATAGGTCATCATTATGAACACCTTTCACATTTCACAGAACACTGCAGATGCCAAAGGCACCAGAAGTCTGCCACTGCTGGTGGTCTTCCACCCACCATATTATGGACACTGCAGGATTTCTGCCACAATAAGGGTGGAAATCCTGCAGTAGCCATGCTGGCAGACGGTAGTGCCCTGGCGCTGCTACCACCCGCACCGCCCCGTCAATAGGACGCCGCCAGCACTATTAAGGCCATTAGTACAGCCTGGCGGTGTCCTGCTGATGGGGTGCTGCTGGCGATAGCAGCACCCCTTCCTGTTCCCTGCCGGAAGACCTCCTTGCCGGACAAGCTAAGTCAGGCGTCCGACAGAAGAGGGGGGTGGGAGGTTGGGGTGTTGTGTGTGAGTGTGTGGTATCTACCTGTGTGTATGAATGTGTATGCGTGTGTGAATGCATCTGTGAGTGCTGTGGTGTATGCGTGGTTCTATGAAAATTGAAGTGAATGCGTGTCTGCATGTCAGTGTGTATGCATGCCTGAATGGGTGTTAGGATGTCTGTATGTATGCGTGCCTGAGTGCGTGTTTGGATGTCTGTATGAATATGTGTCTGAATGCGTGTTGGTATGTGTAGGAAACTACCATTTTTCTTGGCATGTTACCCCCAATTTCTGCCAGTATGTCAGTGTGTTTTGCCTGTCTCACTGGGATCCTGCTAGCCAGGACCCCAGTGCTCATAGTTTGTGGCCTATATGTGTTGTCAGTATGCTTGACTGTGTCACTGAAGTTCTGCTAACCAGAACTCCAGTGCTTATGCTCTCTCTACTTCCCAAATTTGTCACTACGGTTTAGTGACTCTATATTCCAATTCTGATTGGCACACTGGACCCCTCCTTATAAGCCCCTAGTATATGGTACCTAGGTACACAGGCATTGGGGTTCCAGTACATCCTTATGGGCTGCAGCATTTCTTTTGCCACCCATAAGGAGCTCATACAAACCTTTCTTCAGGACTGCCACTGCAGCCTAAGTGAAATAGTGCACACACTTTTTCACAGCCATTTTTCACTGTAACTTATAAGTCACCTATATGTCTAACCTTCATTTACTGATGGTTAGGTGCAAAGGTACTGTATGTGAGGGCACCCTTGCACTAGCAAAGGTGCCCCCACGTCATCCAGGGTCAATTCCTCAGACTTCATGAGCGCAGGGATACCATTATAAGCGTGCACTACATATATGTCATTACATACATGTAGCATCCCAATGGTAACTCTGAATATGGCCATGTGGGGTGCCTAGGATCATGGAAGTGACCCCCAAATCCAAATCTGGTATTGGGGGGCCAATCCCATGCACCCTGGGTGCTCCACCGTGAACACCCAATACTGCCAAACCAACTCACTGAGGTTTTCTCTGCAGCCACAGCTGCTGCCACCTCACAGACAGGTTTCTTCCATCCTGGGAATTGAGCAGCTCAATCCCAGGAAGGCAGAGCAATGCATTTCCTTTAGAAGAGGGGTGTTACACCCTCTCCCGTTGGAAATAGGTATTACAGGCACAGGAGTAGTGTCCTCCCAGAGCCTCTGGAAATGCTTTGAAGGGCACAAATGGTGCCCTCCTTGCATAATCCAGTCTACACCAGTTCAGGGACCCCCAGCCCCTGCTCTGGCATGAAACTGGACAAAGAAAAGGGGAGTAATCATAATGTGGCGGTATACTCTGCCAGCCTGTTCGAGGTGATACCACCACATTAACCTTGGCGGTCAAAAGACCGTCAGGGTCATAATGACCCCCATATTCTAGAGGAAGAGAAGTCACAATGGTCTTCACTTATTGCACAGGGCCATCCATTTAGGGGCACTGCCAATATGTGATTCCAAACCCACATGAGCCTCACTGTTACTGCACAATACTCTGCAAATACTACACATGACACTCAAAACAAAGGAACTAGTTATGAGAGACTGTTAGACATTTACCATTTGGATCAATAGGACCCTTGCCCAGGGGCTGCGGAGGACAGGCCTGCACCCCTGCAAACAATTTTCAGTTGCGGTTGATCTTCTTTTCTGACATAGCCTGTTGAGGGGTGGTAGACACTCAAGAATGAGAGACAAGGCTCAGTTTTGGTGTACTCCCAGCCTAGAGCAGAGTTTACAATTCTGCTGCTAGAAGAAACCAAAGAAAACAAATGGGGCATCCCAAGTATGCTTACGATTTGGGTTATTTCCCAGGAAATGTCCCAGTCAGAAAGACCACACAAAATGATGACAGTATGCCAGTTCATGATGTCACGAGGGCCTTACATCCAAATACAGACTTACTTCAATGAACAGATTTAAGGACCTACAGAAGAAGGGGGCTGAGGCAATGTAAGAGAACAAATCCCCTTCAGGGGACTGCACAAATACACATTTCAACAAAATTAATGCATGTGTGACTCATGATTTATCAGCCTTATGTCAGTTCTTAGAATAAACCGTGTAAAGAAATGGCTCCCTGTTGCAGTTACCCCCCACTTTTTGCCTGATACTGATGCTGACTTGACTGAGAAGTGTGCTGGGACCCTGCTAACCAGGCCCCAGCACCAGTGTTCCTTCACCTAAAATGTACCATTGTATCCACAATTGGCACACCCTGGCATTCAGATAAGTCCCTTGTAACTGGTACTTCTAGTACCAAGGGCCCTGATGCCAAGAAAGGTCCCTAAGGGCTGCAGCATGTCTTATGCCACCCTAGAGACCTCTCACTCAGCACAGACACACTGCTTACAAGCCTGTGTGTGCTAGTGAGAACAAAATGAGTAAGTCGACATGGCACTCCCCTCAGGGTGCCATGCCAGCCTCTCACTGCCTATGCAGTATAGGTAAGACACCCCTCTAGCAGGCCTTACAGCCCTAAGGCAGGGTGCACTATACCATAGGTGAGGGTACCAGTGCATGAGCACTGTACCCCTACAGTGTCTAAACAAAACCTTAGACATTGTAAGTGCAGGGTAGCCATAAGAGTATATGGTCTGGGAGTCTGTCAAACACGAACTCCACAGCACCATAATGGCTACACTGAAAACTGGGAAGTTTGGTATCAAACTTCTCAGCACAATAAATGCACACTGATGCCAGTGTACATTTTATTGAAAAATACACCACAGAGGGCACCTTAGAGGTGCCCCCTGAAACTTAACCGACTGTCTGTGTAGGCTGACTAGTTTTAGCAGCCTGCCCCAAACCGAGACATGTTGCTGGCCCCATGGGGAGAGTGCCTTTGTCACTCTGAGGCGAGTAACAAAGCCTGCACTGGGTGGAGATGCTAACACCTCTCCCAGGCAGGAATTGTCACACCTGGCGGTGAGCCTCAAAGGCTCACCTCCTTTGTGCCAACCCAGCAGGACACTCCAGCTAGTGGAGTTGCCCGCCCCCTCCGGCCAGGCCCCACTTTTGGCGGCAAGGCCGGAGAAAATAATGAGAAAAACAAGGAGGAGTCACTGGCCAGTCAGGACAGCCCCTAAGGTGTCCTGAGCTGAAGTGACTCTAACTTTTAGAAATCCTCCATCTTGCAGATGGAGGATTCCCCCAATAGGGTTAGGACTGTGACCCCCTCCCCTTGGGAGGAGGCACAAAGAGGGTGTACCCACCCTCAGGGCTAGTAGCCATTGGCTACTAACCCCCCAGACCTAAACACGCCCTTAAATTTAGTATTTAAGGGCTACCCTGAACCCTAGAAAATTAGCTTCCTGCAACAAGAAGAAGGACTGCCCAGCTGAAAACCCCTGCAGCGGAAGACCAGAAGACGACAACTGCCTTGGCTCCAGAAACTCACCGGCCTGTCTCCTGCCTTCCAAAGATCCTGCTCCAGCGACGCCTTCCGAAGGGACCAGCGACCTCGACATCCACTGAGGACTGCCCCTGCTTCGAAAAGACAAGAAACTCCCGAGGACAGCGGACCTGCTCCAAGAAAAGCTGCAACTTTGTTTCCAGCAACTTTAAAGAACCCTGCAAGCTCCCCGCAAGAAGCGTGAGACTTGCAACACTGCACCCGGCGACCCCGACTCGGCTGGTGGCGATCCGACACCTCAGGAGGGACCCCAGGACTACTCTGATTCTGTGAGTACCAAAACCTGTCCCCCCTGAGCCCCCACAGCGCCGCCTGCAGAGGGAATCCCGAGGCTTCCCCTGACCGCGACTCTTTGAACCTAAAGTCCCGACGCCTGGGAGAGACCCTGCACCCGCAGCCCCCAGGACCTGAAGGACCGGACTTTCACTGGAGAAGTGACCCCCAGGAGCCCCTCTCCCTTGCCCAAGTGGAGGTTTCCCCGAGGAACCCCCCCCTTGCCTGCCTGCAGCGCTGAAGCGATCCCGAGATCTCTCATAGACTAACATTGCGAACCCGACGCTTGTTTCTACACTGCACCCGGCCGCCCCCGCGCCGCTGAGGGTGAAATTTCTGTGTGGACCTGTGTCCCCCCCGGTGCCCTACAAAACCCCCCTGGTCTGCCCTCCGAAGACGCGGGTACTTACCTGCAAGCAGACCGGAACCGGGGCACCCCCTTCTCTCCATTCTAGCCTATGTGTTTTGGGCACCACTTGGAACTCTGCACCTGACCGGCCCTGAGCTGCTGGTGTGGTGACTTTGGGGTTGCTCTGAACCCCCAACGGTGGGCTACCTTGGACCAAGAACTGAACCCTGTAAGTGTCCTACTTACCTGGTAAAACTAACAAAAACTTACCTCCCCCAGGAACTGTGAAAATTGCACTGTGTCCACTTTTAAAACAGCTATTTGTCAATAACTTGAAAAGTATACATGCAATTTTGATGATTTGAAGTTCCTAAAGTACTTACCTGCAATACCTTTCGAATGAGCTATTACATGTAGAATTTGAACCTGTGGTTCTTAAAATAAACTAAGAAAAGATATTTTTCTATATAAAAACCTATTGGCTGGATTTGTCTCTGAGTGTGTGTACCTCATTTATTGTCTATGTGTATGTACAACAAATGCTTAACACTACTCCTTGGATAAGCCTACTGCTCGACCACACTACCACAAAATAGAGCATTAGTATTATCTATTTTTACCACTATTTTACCTCTAAGGGGAACCCTTGGACTCTGTGCATGCTATTCCTTACTTTGAAATAGCACATACAGAGCCAACTTCCTACAAACCGTAAAAGCATAATTACACAGTAAAAAAATAATCTGTAAAAACAGTAGCATGCAGTCAGTACAAAAGCTAGAAAGCCCAGTAATTCAACAACACACATAACAGAGGGCAACCATAAATATAAAGTGGGGAAAAAAGTTAAAAAACACAATAGCAATAATGGACTAACAAATGTAGCCAAAAAACGGAAGGGCCTAAAACAAAACTTTATACATTCAAGTTTAAGAAAGGTGGCCACGCCAAAACAGACCTTGGGGTTCATGAAATACTGTAAATACAGGCAAGCCGGGATGTGTTGGAAGTTAGAAGTACCCCTCAGCAGTGGGATCATGAACATCCTGGCATAACTATTAAGAAACCTGCAAAAGTAGGTGTTAAAAATTGGGTCTCTGGTAGGCAGTCAGTTTGCACTCTGTCCAAGCAGGGACCCTCACTCTAGTCAGGGTAAAGGAGAAACACACCTGGGTAACCCACACTCACCCCCTTGGTAACTTGGCACGAGCATAAAGGCTAAACCCGAGAAGCAATGTGTAAAGTATTTGTACCAACACACACAGTAATGGAGTGAAAACACTACTAAATGGACACGAGACCAGGTTAGAAAAATAGGTAATATTTATATAAATCAAAAAAGATCCAACATGCACAGGTCAAGATATGAATTTTAAAAAGAATAAGAGTGTTAATCCTTAGAAAAAGTGAAAACGTTGTTATACAAAAGTACCTGGTTTGCATCAAAAATAAAGCCACACGGTGAGCGTGTGCTGAAAAAGTCAGTGATGCGTCGATTCCTAAATCGCAAGCGAGGCCATGCGTCATTTCCTTCTCTGGTCAGGTCGGCAATGCGTTGTTTTTCTCCCTTGCAAGAGTCGAATTCCAGACGAGCACCTCGGGTCCGGGCTTGCTTTGCATCGAAATTTACACCCAGCGCTGTCGCTTTTGAAATACGGTCGCACGGTGCCAGGAAAACGCGCTGCGTGGGGTTTGCATCATTACCAGCAGCTGCGAGCAGGTGTTGCGCATCACTTCTCCAGCCATGATGTGTTGATCTTCCAGCAGTGATGCAGATGGAGCATCGATTTCAGCCTCAAAGCTGGCGGCGTGTCATTTATCAGCCGCGCTGCAGATGGTGCGTCGATAATTTCCCCACACTGAGGTTTTTTGCATGGATTTCAGTCCTTTTCCATCAGCTTCACCTTTCAAGGGCCAAGGGACTGGAAGGGGCACCACTTGGCAGGGTAAGAGTCTCACCAAAGAGTGCAGGTGCTGGCCTAGAGAAGTCTTTGATGGCCCTGAGACTTCAACAACAAGAGGCAAGCTCAGTTCAATCCCTTGGAGATTCTTCTTAAGCAGGAATGCACAGCAAAGTCCAGTCTTCGTCCCCTTTCACAGGCAGAAGCAACTGCAGGATGGCCCAACAAAGCACAGTCACAGGCAGGGGCAGCACTTCTCCTCAGCTCTCTAGCGCTTCTCCTTGGCAGAGGTTCCTCTTGAATCCTTGAAGAAATCAGATTTTCAGGGGTTTTGGGTCCAATACTTATACCCCTTTCTGCCTTTGAAGTGGGCAAACTTCAAAGGAAAGTCTCTGTTGCTCACAAGACCCTGCCCTGCCCAGGCCAGGCTCCAGACTCACACCAGAGGGTTGCAGACTGCATTGTGTGAGGACAGGCACAGCACATTCAGGTGTAAGTGCGCACTCTTCCCTCCTCTTTAGCTCAGATGGCCCATCAGGATATGCAGGCTACTCCCCAGCTCCCTTTGTCTCACTGTCTAGAGGGAATTCACACCAGCCCAACTGTCAGTCTGACCCAGACAGGGAATCCAAAAACAGGCACAGAATGGTTTAAGAAAGAAAATTCCCACTTTCTAGAAGTGGCATTTTCAAACTGACAATTTAAAAACCAACTTTACCAAAATATGTATGTTTAAATTGTGAGTTCAGAGACACCAAACTTCCCTAAAAGGAATCTGCGCTTAGATATAATTTAAGGGCAGCCGCCATGTTAACATATGAGGGAGTTAGGACTTGCAACAGTGAAAGCTGCGTTTAGCATTATTTCACTGTTAGGACATGTAAAACACACCAGTACAAGTTCCACCTTTAACATACACTGCACCCTGTCGATGGGGCTACCTGGGGCCTACCTTTAGAGGTGCCTTACATGTAGAAAAAATGAAAGTTTAAGCCTGGCAAGGGGGTACACTTGTCAGGTCGAAGTGGCAGCTTAAAACTGCACACACAGACACTGCAGTGGCAGGTCTGAGCCATGTTTACAGGGCTACTCACGTGGGTGGCACAACCAGTGCTGCAGGCCCACTAGTAGCATTTGATTTACAGGTCCTAGGCACCTCTAGTGCACTTTACTTGGGAATTACTAATAAATCATATATGCCAATCAGGAATAGGCCAATTACACATACAATTTACACAGGAGCACTTGCACTTTAGCACTGGTTGTAGGGGGCTGGCCTGGTTTTTGGTGGGTACCTGTGGTACTTACACCTTATACCACGTACAGTTATCCCTTATTAGTGAAATGTAGTCAGTGTATAGAAGCCAGGCTTTCTAGTGGTAGTGTGGATGAGCAGCAAAGGCCTAACTATGAGACTCGCAAAGCTCGCGGTTGCCAGAAAATGGTGCTGCCCAGGACCAGGAGGTACCAGATCGACTCTACACAGGAGAGGGAGTTATAGGGGACTCCCTGCAGTTCAGAGAGCACACAGAAGACCAGGCAGCACGACCAGGAGACACACAGAATGGGGACAAAGAAGGTGCAAAAGGAGGCCCACGCAGCACTATAATAAAGGGCCCCATGCCGCCAGAGAACCATGCAGGAAGATGTGCATTGCAGGAGGTAGTGCTAAAGGCCGAGCTGCACAGAGCACGAAGAACTTTGTGGAAGGATGCACACAAGCCTTGGCAACTGTAAAGCATGTGGTGCACAGTGTAGGAGGCTGGCCTGGTTTGTAGTGGGTGCTTTGGGTACTTACACCTTATGCCAGGTCCAGTTATCCCTTAATAGTGAAGTAGTAGTGTTCTAGCAGCTTTGGCTAATACAGGTAGCTATAGCAGAGCACCTTAGGCTGAACTAGGAGACATGCAAAGCTCATGCAATACCACTTATAGTTACACAGTACTTGTACAAATGTGAAGACAATACTCAGTGTTACCAAAAATAAAGGTAGTTTATGTTGGTGCCACAGTACCAAAAATATCTTAGAGGCAATACTACTCCTTCTGGAGGTAAGTATTATACACAATGTATACACTAGGCACCGAAAAAGGTAAGTAATTAGACATAGGATAGTGCAAACAATAGGAAATGCTATAGAATGCAATGGGAGTAAATAGGTCTAGGGACAACACAAACCATATACTAAGAAAGTGGAATGCGAATCACAAATTCCCCCCTAGACAAGTGTAGTGTGTGCAAAATCTCTGGGAGAGTAAGAATACAGTAAAGGTAAGTAAATTACCCGACACCAAAGCCCAGAAAAGCAGGTATAAAGTACTGCATGTTTCCTTAGGACACACTATACCTCGTGATTGGAATTATTGCAAGACCCAACCAAGTCTGTAAACAACAAACAGTGGATTCCTGGACCTGAAGACCTGCAAAAGAAGGAGACCACGTCCAGAAGTTGAAAGAAGTTCCAGGAAGGACAGGAGCCCCTGGCAACCCAGAAGAGGGTACAAAAGAAGGGTCCCCGGTTGGACAAAAACGGCAGAAATGCACCCTAGGAAGATGCCAGTGGGTTCCTGCATGATGCAAAGTATGTCCCACATCGTAAAGTTGGATGCAGGTGAGTTTGGCACTAGATTCCTCCAACAAGTCTTGGTCCCGGCAAAGTTGCGTTTTACGTCAACTAGGCTCTAGCTGGACCCAGGGGAGACCTGGGGGCCTTAACTCTGTGTAAGGAGAAAGAGGGGGAGCTCAGCACTTCAGAGAGCCCTCAGGACACCATATAGCACCCATAGGAGTCCCAGGACACGGGGGCAAAGGAGGCGCAAAATGCAGTAGTTGTAGCACTACACAGGAAGGAACCACGCCACCGGAGATCAACTTAGCGAGTTGAGCATCACAGGATAGAGTGCTGAGGACCTGGGCCAGGCTATGCATGAAGGAATTTTGCAAATAGTGCACAGAGGTCTCAGGAGGTGAAGAAGACGCAGTGCACAGGGGTACTGTCATGCTGGGAGAAGGCAAGGTCTTACCTCCTCCAAATTGCCACAGTAGGACCTCAGGACAGTCTGTGTTCATGGGTCCACCCTCTGTGTTCCAAGGAGCACTCTCGTCACTGTGAGAGGAGTTCAGGAGAACCAGTCGTCGACTTAGAAGGTGCCTCCGTCACCCCACAGGAAATTTCTTCGGTCCTTCTGGTGCAGGGTGAAGACAGGGAGTCCTCAGAGCATGCACACTGTAGAAACTATTGCAGTTGCTGGCTGGAGCTGAAGTTGCAGAAGAGAAGTATCCCTTATGGATACTTTGTTACTGTTACAGCGGTTCCTGGACTAGGCTGCGGTTGATCCGAGGTCAGAGGATGAAGTAGTAGTTGCAGAGGATTCCTGCTGGAAACTTGCAAGTAGAATCTCAAGAGAACCCACAGGAGAGACCCTAAATAGTCCTGAGAGGGGTATTGGCTACCTTATCAGGTAAGGACCTATCAGGAGGGGTCTGTGACGTTACCTGCTGGCACTGGGACTCAGAGCCCTCCAGAGTGCCCCCACACCTTGCAAAGCAAGATGGCTGAAGTCTGGAACACACTGGAGGAGCTCTGGGCACAACCCCTAGGGGGGTGATGGACAGGGGAGCGGTCACTCCCATTTCCTTTTTCCAATTTCACACCAGAGCAGGGGAGAAGTGGTCGCTGAACCGGTGTAGACTGGCTTATGCAAGGAGGGCACCATCTGTGCCCTTCAAAACATTTCCAGAGGCTGGGGGAGGCTACCTCTCCCCAGCCTGTAACACCTCTTTCCAAAGGGAGTGGGTGTAACACCTTGCCCTCAAAGGAAATGCTTTGTTCTGCCTTCCTGGAACTGAGCTGCTCAGACCCCAGGAGGGCAGAACCCTGTTTGTGAGGTGGCAGCAGCTGTACCTGCAGTGCAAGCCTCAGAGAGGTGGTTTGGCAGTCCTGGTGGTCCATGGTGGAGCCCCCAGGATGCATGGAATTGGCTCCCCAATACAGGATTTGGAATGGGTGGGCAATTCCATTACCCTAGACATGTTACATGGCCATATTCGGAGTTACCATTGTGAAGCTACATATAGGTATTGACCCATATTTAGTGCACGCGTGTAATGGCGTCCCCGCACCCAAAAAGTCCCGGGAAATGGCCCTGAACTATGTGGGGCACCTTTGCTAGTGCAAGGGTGCCCTCACACTTAGTAACTTTGCACTTAACCTTCAGCAAGTGAAGGTTGGACATATAGGTGACTTATAAGTTACTTATGTGCAGTGAAAATGGCTGTGAAATAACGTGTGCATTATTTCACGCAGGCTGCAGTGGTTTGTCTGAGCTCCTTATGGGTGGCAAAAGAAATGCTGCAGCCCATAAGGATCTCCTGGAACCCCAATGCCCTGGGTACCATATACTAGGGACTTATAAGGGGGTCCAGTGTGCCAATTGAAATTGGTAAATGAAGGCATTAGCCTATAGTGACAAATGTAAAAGTAGAGAGAGCATAAGCACTGAGGTTCTGATTAGCAGAGCCTCAGTGACACAGTTGAGCACTATACAGACACATACATTAGGCTATAAACTATGAGCACTGGGGTCCTGACCAGCAGAATCCCAGTGAGACAGGCAAAAATATACTGACATACAGGTAAAAATGGGGTAACATGCCAAGAAAGATGGTACTTCCCTACACACATCCCCCCCCCCCAAACAAGGGACAATAAGGCTAACCTTGCCCAGATGAGACTTCATTGTCTAAGTGGAAATATCTGGAGAGTCCATTATCATTGGCGTGGTTACTCCCAGGTCTATGTTCCACTGTAAAGTCCATACCCTGTTGGGAAATGGACCACCTCACCAATTTAGGGTTTTCTCCTTTCATTTGCTTTAGCCATAAGAGAGGTTTGTGGTCTGTCTGAATAATGAAGTGAGTCCCAAAGAGGTATGGTCTCAGCTTCTTCAAGGCCCAGACCACAGCAAAGGCCTTCCTCTCTATGGCTGACCAACACTTTTCTCTAGGGGTCAACCTTCTGCTGTAAAAGCTACAGGTTGATCCTGGCCCTCTGTATTCAGTTGTGATAAAACTGCCCCAAACCCTACCTCTGAAGCATCAGTCTGAACTGTGAACTTCTTGGAGTAGTTTGGGCTTTGTAAGACAGGTGCAGTTCACATGGCCTGCTTTAGCTCCTCAAAAGCTTTCTGACAGCTAGCTGTCTATAATGCCCACTCAGGCATCTTCTTTGAGGTAAGGTTATTGAGAGGGGCAACAATGGAGCCATAGTTCTTAATGAACGTCCTGTAATACCCAGTGAGACCAGGAAAGGATCTGACCTGGGTCTGTGTTGTAGGGGAGCCCAGTCTAAATAGTCTGGATCTTCCCACATAGTGGTTCAATCTGTTCTCCACCTGCCAGGTGTCCCAGATAAACCACCTTTCTCTGCCCTGTCTGGCACTTTGAGGCTTTGATAGTGAGGCCTACCTTTTGCAGGGCCTCCCAAAACTTTCCACAGGTGGACCAGGTGGTCATCCCAGGTAGAGTTAAATACAGCAATATCATCTAAGTAAGCTGCACTGAAAGCTTCCAAACCTTGTAGGACCGTATTCACCAGCCTCTGAAAAGTGGCAGGTGCATTTTTCAAACCAAAGGACATATTGTGAATCAATAATACCCTCCTATGGTAGAAACTGCAGTTTTTGCTTTAGCATCCTCTGACATTTTGATCTGCCAATACCCTGCAGTCAAATCAAAGGTGCTTAGATACTTGGCAGATGCCAGTGTATTTATTAGCTCATCTGTCCTGGGTATAGGATGAGAATCAGTCTTTGTGACTGTGTTGAGCCCTCTGTACATTACACATAACCTCATCTCTCTTTTTCCATTCTGGGAGTGAGGGTTGGGTACAACCACCACTGGGCTGGCCCATGGGCTATCAGAGTGCTCAATCACTCCCAAGTCAAGCATTTTCTGAACTTCTGATTTTATGCAGTCCCTGACATGGTCAGGTTGCCTGTAAATTTTACTTTTGACAGGTAAACTGTCTCCAGTATTAAGTTGTGCTGACAGCATGGAGTCTGATCAGGTTTCAGAGAAAAGAGTTCTGAGAACTGACTCAAGAGCTCCGCCTGCAGTCCTCTTTCTGAGACTCAGTGAGGCATTCTGCTATGACAACTTCTTCCACTGAGCCATCAGCTGCAGCGGTGGAGAAGAGATCAGGGAGAGGGTCACTTTCATCTTTCTGTCCCTCATCAGTGGCCATGAACAGGTTAAGTCAGCCATGTTATAGTGGGGCTTTAGGCGGGTCACATGAAGTACTCTGAGAGGACTTCTAGGAGTGCCAAGGTCAACTAAATAAGTGACCTCATCCTCCTTCTCAACTATAATGTGTGGTCTACTCCATTTTTTCCTGGAGTGCCATTGGTGCCACATGCTCCAGGACCCTGTCCTGCCCTGGTTGGTACACTGTCATGGAAGCCTTCTGGTCTTGCCATTGCTTCTGCAATTCTTAGCTTGCCTGAAGGTTCTTAGTGGCCTTCTTCATGTACTCAGCCATTCTAGATCTAAGGCCAAGCACATAATCCACTATACCTTGTTTAGGGGGCTTCAAGGGTTGCCTCCACCCCTCCTTCACAAGAGCTAATGGACCCCTAACAGGGTGACCGAAGAGGAGTTCAAAGAGGCTGTAGCCCACTCCTTTTTAGATTACCTCCCTGTAGGCAAAAAGGAGGCATGGTAACAGGACATCCCATCTCCCATAATTATGCCTTTGAGGGTTTCGTTAAACCTCTCAACCAACCCATTTTTCTGGGGTTGGTAAGGTGTGGTGAATTTGTAGGTTACACCACACTCTTTCCACATTGCTTTCAGGTATGCAGACATGACGTTGCTACCTCTATCTGACACCACCTCTTTTGGAAAACCCATCCTGGAAAAGACTCCCAAGAGGGCTTTGGCCACTAAAGGAGCTGTAGTGGTCCTTAGAGGTATAGCTTCTGGATATATAGTGGCATGGTCCACCACTACTAAAATGAACGTATTACCAGAAGCAGTAGGAGGGTCAAAGGGGCCAACAATGTCAACCCCTACCCTATCAAAGGGCACCCCAACCACTGGCAGTGGGATTAAGGGGGCCTTTGGGGTACCACCAGTCTTACCACTGGATTGGCAAGCAACACAGGAGCGACAGAACTCCTCTGTGTCCTCTGACATGTGAGGCCAGTAAAAGTGAGGGACCAGTTGGTCACAGGTTTTACTTTGCCCCAGATGTCCAGTAAGGGAAATATTATGAGCTACAATCAACAATAATTCTCTATATTGACCAGTTTCCTGGTGGCACCAGGTTTCAGGGCCCTTGCCTCAGTGTATAAGAGATTATACACCCTATGGGTGTCACTGATATCCCCTGCCTCTTGGTTGACTGCTTGCTGTCTTAAACCCTCAAGTGTGGGATAGGTCGGCTGTGCCACACTTAACTCCTCCCTGACAGGCCCCCCTGCAACTAAAAGCACAGCTTCGTCAGCTTGCAGCTCCTCAGGTGTAGGTTCTGTCCAGGGAGTTGACTCCTTCTCCTTAAAGGGGGAATCATCAGTAGAGGGAGGGATAGGGGATCATTTCTCACCCTTTCTACCCCTGCTTATGGGAAGCTCTTGCTCCACTGTTCCAGGATCCAAGTTTTCTTGTCATCTTTGCTTCCTGGTCTGAACCCTGGTTAAAGCAAAGATGTGCCCAGGAATGCCCAGCATGGCAACATGGGCCTTCAACTCCACTCCAGCCCAAGCTGAAGTCTCCAAGTCATTCCCTAGTAGACATTCTACAGGTAGGTCTGCAGATACCACAACTTTCTGTAGACCAGTAAACCCCTCCCCCACCCCCCAGTTGAGATCATCATCAGCCATGGAGTGGCTTACAGTGTTGTTATGGGCATCTGTCACTTGGAAGTGATAACCAAGTAGGTGTTGCTCAGGGGACACCAGTTTTTCAGTCACCATTGTGACACTGACACCTATGTCCCTGTAGGCATCAGCCTGAACACCATTATTAGGGGTTGTTGCTTGTACTTAAGGGGACAAGCAATAAGGGTGGCAAGGTCAATGCCACCATCAGAGACTAAAACAGCCTCAGTGGTTTCCCTAACCAAACCAACCCCACTACACTTCCCAGAGTGAGCCCTGCTACACCCTTGGATTGCTATTGATAGTGTTATTTTTCACACCACCACTGCTATTGCTAGGGACACTAGTTGAAGCAGAGGGGGTAGTGGTGGTGGGAGCCTTGATGCTTTTCTTAGGGCACGCACTGTCTCCTGCCCTGTTGCCTTTGTTCTTACAGGTATAACACCAAGGCTTTTTATTCTGAAGGTTGGCCTGATGAACAGTCTTTTGGGGTCATCATGACCCTGACGGTGAGTGTTAATGTGGCAGTAGTAATGCCAACAGGATGGCAGTACATACTGCCACATTATGAGAATGGCAGGCTGGCTGCAGCCAACCCGCCACTTCTCCACTCATACCACCATGGCGGTATCAGCCGCCGGGCCGGAGATGTGTATCTCCAGCCTGGTGGCTGGCACAGTACTGCAGACAGCATTATGAGACTGTTTCCACCCACCATATTATGAGGTTGCACACCGCCAGGTCTTTCAGGGTGGTTACCGCCTTGAAAACTATGGAGGAAACAAACAACATAAAAGAAAGCACCCACCTTCTGGAACACAGGCATGTCTGTAGGCGCCAAGGCGCGCAAAATGCAAGCATTTCCAATGCTCCTGCTGGCCATTGATATCCAGGACCAGCGACGCTGACATGGACACCACCAGTAAATACCCCATCCTAGCACACGCTGGTAGGAAGGACATTAATACACGCACACACACACACACACACACAAACGCACAGTCACCATACATACATGCGCAAGGAAAGCCAGGCCAAGCTATGTGGCATCGACACAAACGGTGCCATTGTAGGTAAACAGTTTTGTAAATATAATTTTTTTTTGTGATAACAACAGTATAGAAAATGCCACAAGGGCCAGTGCGTCATTGTCCAAATGTCCCTGGCACACTGGGCATGTGAGGACTGCCCAACTTGACTCCTGACTGCAATGTGAAGACCTCTACCAGGCAGGGGCAACAATGTGCATGCAGGTACCTAAGGGATGGGGGTGGGGGTGGGGGTGTGTGATCAGGGTATGGATGGGGGAGTCTTTCCTCTTCTTATCAGGCTTCCCCCTTTACTGTCCTTCTGTCTGGGGGATGCCTTAGCCTTGACCCTCTTTCCTGCCTTATTAGGTGTGACTGCGGTGGAGGCTACCACAGCAGGGGACCCAGACGGAGTGCTACCAGGGCTGGAGGTGTGAGGGGAAGGTGTGCCTGTTGTGGCAGCACTGCAGACTGCTGACTGTGGGGCATGGCTCAGCCCAGAGGAGGACAGGGAGGTGGAAGGCAGGGGTCTAGGAAGGGTAGCAGGACGTTTGGGGGGAACAGAGACTGGACTAGGAGACGGGAACAGGGAAAACTCATGCAGGAATCTCTTTTAGGGGCAGTGGGTAGGTCATGGGTTAGGCGTTTGGGAGTGAAGGGGGAGGGGATGGCTGATAGGTGTGTACATGGATATGGTTTTGGTGCTGGTGCCTGGGTATATGAAATGTGTGTGCTGGGTGTGTGTTGGGTGGATGAGTGTGAGCGTAAACGTGTACTGAGAGGAGAAGTGGAGGAGACACAGGGAGATGGCATGGGGATGTGTGAGTGAATGTTGGGGTGCTGTGTGCAGGTAGGGTGGATGTGCTGCATGTGGTTGAGTTGACTGTTGTGGTGCGTGCAGATGTGGTTTATGAGGTGCATGCATGGGGGTCAGCTGTTGTGGTGATGGTGGCAGTGACAGGACATGTGTCTGGACCTGGGACTGATGATGTAGTGTCTGCATGTGTGAGTGGTGACATGACTGTGAAGGGGGAGCAGGTAGGGGAGTCAGGGTAGGTAGTGGATGTTGGCGTGTGCGTCTGAATGGTGGGTGTGTGCATGGCGGTGGTGGCGTTTGTGGTGCATGTGAATGTCCTTGCACTCTGGATCTGTTGATGGGGATGCATGCTGGTATGAAAGTGTGCTTTCAATGGGAAATTGGAGAGGGGTGAGGCAGTGGGAATAGGTAGTTGGACGGGGAATGGACAAAGAAGGAACACTGGCTTCCATCAACGAGGAGATCAGAGCCTGAAACGATCTCTGAAGGGCAGAAAGGGCACCGTGAATACCTTCCAGAAAGACATTTGACTGTTGCATCTGGCATGCCTGTCCCCGGATGGCATTCACGATGGTTTTCTGCCCAACAGAGATGGACCTCAGGAGGTCAATGGCCTCCTCACTGAGGGCAGCAGGGTGGAATGGGGCAGGGGCAGAGGTGCCTGCGGCATAGGAGATGCCCACCCTCCTGGGTGAGTGGGCATGGGCAACTGCGTGGGGAGCTACAGGGAGGGCAGTGTTGGTAAGGGGGGGTGGACAAGGATGGTGCAGGCATAGGGCCTGAAGGATCCGCCACCACCAGGGAGTCACCATCGGAGGAAGAATCTGATAATGGTGTAGATGTTACTGTCTCCCCTGTGGTGCTCCACTTGCCCTCCGTCACACTGATCCCCTCGGCTCTGCTGGTATCGGCCACCTGGGTCCATGGGATACACCTTCCCCACTTGCCGGTGCCCCTTTTCCTTCACCAGATGATGCTTGTAGGAAAGTACCATCTTGCCTGGCATGTTATCCCCATATTTCACTGTATATATGTTGTTTTAGTCTATGTGTCACTGGGACCCTGCCAGGCAGAGCCCCAGTGCTCATAAGTATGTGCCCTGTATGTGTTCCCTGTGTGATGCCTAACTGTCTCACTGAGGCTCTGCTAACCAGAACCTCAGTGGTTATGCTCTCTCTGCTTTCCAAATTTGTCACTAACAGGCTAGTGACTAAATTTACCAATTCACATTGGCATACTGGTACACCCATATAATTCCCTAGTATATGGTACTAAGGTACCCAGGGTACTGGGGTTCCAGGAGATCCCTATGGGCTGCAGCATTTCTTTTGCCACCCATAGGGAGCTCTGACAATTCTTACATAGGCCTGCCAGAGCAGCCTGCATGAAATAACATCCACGTTATTTGACAGCCATTTACCACTGCACTTAAGTAACTTATAAGTCACCTATATGTCTAACCTTCACCTGGTGAAGGTTGGATGCAAAGTTACTCAGTGTGTGGGCACCCTGGCACTAGCCAAGGTGCCCCAACATCGTTCAGGGCAAATTCCCCGGACTTTGTGAGTGCGGGGACACCATTACACGTGTGCACTGTGCATAGGCGCCAAACTGGACAAAGGAAAGGGGAGTGACCACTCCCCTGACCTGCACCTCCCAGGGGAGGTGCCCAGAGCTCCTCCAGTGTTTCCCAGACCTCTGCCATCTTGGAAACAGAGGGGTCTCTGGCACACTGGACTGCTCTGAGTGGCCAGTACCAGCAGGTGACATCAGAGGCTCCTTCCCTCTTGGTAGCCAATCCTCCTTCCTAGGTAGCTAAACCTCCTTTTCTGGTTATTTAGGGTCTCTGCTTTGGGGAATTCTTCAGATAATGAATGCAAGAGCTCATCAGAGTTCCTCTGCATCTCCCTCTTCACCTTCTACCAAAGGATCGACAGCTGACTGCTCAGGACGCCTGCAAAACCGCAACAAAGTAGCAAGACAACTACTAGCAACCTTGTATCGCTTCATCCTGCCGGCTTTCTCGACTGTTTCCAGGTGGTGCATGCTCTGGGGGTAGCCTGCCTCCTCTCTGCACCAGGAGCTCTGAAGAAATCTCCCGTGGGTCGACGGAATCTTCCCCCTGCAACCGCAGGCTCCAAAAGACTGCATCACTGGTCCTCTGGGTCCCGTCTCAGCACGACGAGCATGGTCCCTGGAACTCAGCAACTCTGTCCAAGTGACTCCTACAGTCCAGTGACTCTTCAGTCCAAGTTTGGAATTGGTGTAGGTAAGTCCTTGCCTCCCCACGCTAGACTGCATTGCTGGGTACCAAGTGATTTGCAGCTGCTCTGGCTCCTGTGCACTCTTCCAGGATTTCCTTCGTGCACAGCCAAGCCTGGGTCCCGACACTCTAACCTGCAGTGCACAACCTTCTGAGTTGTCCTCCAGCATTGTGGGACTCCCTTTTGTGACTTCGGGTGGACTCCGGTTCACTTTTCTTCCAAATGCCTGTTCAGGTACTTCTGCGGGTGCTGCCTGCTTCTTTGAGGGCTCCCTGAGTTGCTGGGCACCCCCTCTGTCTCCTCCTCCAAGTGGCGACATCCTGGTCCCTCCTGGGCCACAGCAGCACCAAAAAAACTCTACCGCAACCCTTGCAGCTAGCAAGGCTGTTTTGCGGTCCTTCTGCATGGGAACACCTCTGCAAGCTTCATTGCAACGTGGGACATCCATCCTCCAAAGGAGAAGTTCCTATCTCTCTTCTTTCTTGCAGAACTCCAAGCTTCTTCCATCCGGTGGCAGCTTCCTTGCACCCTCAGCTGGCATTACCTGGGCTCCTGCCCACTCTCGACACTGTTGTGACTATGAACTTGGTCCCCTTGTCTTACAGGTACTCAGGTCTGGAAATCCACTGTTGTTGCATTGCTGGTGTTTGTTCCTCCTGCAGAATCTCCCTATCATGACTTCTGTGCTCTCTGGGGGTAGTAGGTGCACTTTACACCTACCTTTCAGGGTGTTGGGGTGGGCTATTTTTCTAACCCTCACTGTTTTCTTACAGCCTCAGCGACCTTCTACAAGCTCACATAGGTTTGGGGTCCATTCGTGGTTCGCATTCCACTTTTGGAGTATATGGTTTGTGTTGCCCCTATACCTATGTACTCCTATTGCAATCTACTGTAATCTTACACTGCTTGCATTACTTTTCTTGCTATTACCTGCATAATTTTGGTTTGTGTACATATATCTTGTGTATATAACTTATCCTCATACTGAGGGTACTCACTGAGATACTTTTGACATATTATCATAAAAGTAAAGTACCTTTATTTTTAGTACTTCTGTGTATTGTGTTTTCTTATGATATTGCGCATATTACACCAGTGGTATAGTAGGAGCTTTACATGTCTCCTAGTACAGCCTAAGCTGCTTTGCTATAGCTACCTTCTATCAGTCTAAGCTGCCAGAAACACCTCTTCTACACTAATAAGGGATAACTGGACCTGGCACAAGGTGTACATACCTCTGGTACCCACTACAAGCCAGGCCAGCCTCCTACAATGCTGTTGCACACAAAGACAGAGGAAGGTGGGACAGTGAGAGACAAGGTGGGAGGAAAATAAACAGGGAGCAAGTGGTCAATGCCAGCACAAAAGCCACATAAGAGTCACTACAACATAATCCAGTGCCATATCATTATATGCCATGCCTTCACACACACATGCCAATGCAACAACAGCCCATGTGTGCCACTTCAGTCATGCACATGAGTTTCACACATGCTGACACACATTCAGTCCTGTACAGGATGAAAGCCAAACCCTCAACACATGTCTGACCCACTCCATTGGCTCATGGCTCCATACGATCACTAGACCCAAAATTTGTACTCTGTGGGTGTTTGGAGGCATACTTACACCGCCACATAACCCAAGCACATATAGCTGTATGATGTGAAACCTCAGACGACACACACATCACATGCCAGCAGACAGCAGATAGGGATATGACCCCAGCAACACTGATTGGATAGTTGGGAGTACAATGTGTGTGGACTCCAGAAGCAGGAACCCTGTCCACATCTAAGACCCTGCTCATGTACTGCACAGTTGCCCTGTCATTGATGCAACTCAGCAGTAAATGTAACCCTAACTCACATCCTGCATGGCATATGAACACATGTATGTAGCACATCTGGCATCAATGTGTCCCAAGCCTAGTCATACAGTAGCTACCTAGCACACATTCCATACCCTTCACACACTGCACAGGCTGTCCCTATCAATCACCACATAACCTAAGAACGAATGTGAACTCACCCTCTTGTGGCCGCTGTGCTGCTCTCAAGTGCCACCACTGCCAAAGAGTGGGACACCACTGTCAAAGAGTGGGACACCACTGTCAAAGAGTGGGACATAAGGGGGGTCAGGGTCTGACAGGCACCCCTCCATCGTTGGGAGGACATCCCCAGCTGGGGCTCACCGGTCTTCCTCACCCAGTGTTGCAGTTCCTCCCACTGCTTCCTGCAGTGGGTGCTCCACGGGGCATGGACCCCCAGGGTCCTCACTTGCTGGGTGATGGCACGCCGGATCCCATTTTTTTGATGGGCACTCACCTGCATGGATAACACAAGGAACAGGAGACAGTCATGTAGCATGGCATCTTAAGGACTACATTTGACACAACCCAACCCATGAACAGACGCACATTTAAACCTTCCAGTTGCCCTCTCAGCCCAAAGCCAGGTCCTTCCACAAGTCACTCATCCTCATCCCAAGGCCCACATCCACATTCGTACCACTCACAAACAGTACAATTAAGGTGCTCTCACCTGCAGCCCTGGTGCCCCATACAACTGGGCATACAGGGGTAGGACACCCTCCACAAGCTTCTCAAGTTCCTCCTGTGTGAAGACAGGAGCTCTATCCCTTGCCGCACGTGGCATCTTGGTTACCAGTGGCAGAACACAGCAGCGCACGCAGTGGAGGTATACTCAGCACGTGTGCCAGGAGTCATGAGTACACGAGCACATGAAATGGTGTTCACGGCCGCTGCAGACCTCACCGTCACTGCTGGCGGTGTTCGCCATTGGCTCATGTCTCCCATAGGCAACCATGTTAACCAATGAGGAGTTGCACAGCAGTTGTGACCGTCTACTGCCATGACATCTTAAGCCAGCAGAATTCGCTCACTTCCATCTGTCCTGTGCATGCAGGAAAGGTGGCTGCCCTTTTACTTCTACAATGTGTATAGAGGGGGTTTATGAGGTGCGTCATGGATGTTTAATAGTGACCTGTGCTCAGCTCCGCTGTATCCACACAGTCCTTTATGCACATAATAATTTCCACTCCCCCCTATTCCCAGGTATGGTGGAAGAATTATGGTGAGGAATGCTCCTGTCTACATGCCCCTGGTCGATCTTGCCACCCTTGAAGGGAGGCACGTCATCCAGTGCTACCGGCTCAACTGTCAGACCATCATGGATCTTGTGAGGCTGTTGGCCAGATTTGCTGCCTGGTATATGTCATCCCAATGCCATCACACGCACAGTGCAGGTGTTGGCAGTCCTCCACTTCCTTGCCTCAGGGTCTTTCCAAATAATAGTGGACTGGGCTGCCAGAATGTCCCAGCCTATGTTCAGTAACATCTTGAAGAACGTCCTATGTGCCCTACTGAAACATATTGGGAGCTATATCAGGTTCCCCCAACGTGACAATCTGCCCAGTGTGAAAGCAGCCTTCTACGCTGTGGCACATGTACCACATGTGATCGGGGCTATTGATGGCACCCACATTGTCCTGCTCCCACCCAGACGGAGTGAATAGGTGTTTAGGAACCGTGAAAACTTCTATTCAACTAATGTTCAGGTGGTACGTCTTGCAGACCTCTACATCACTCAAGTGACTGCCCGGTTCCCAGGGTCAGTGCATGATGCCTACATACTGCAGAACAGCAGTATCACACACTTGATAGCATGACTGCAAAGGGATCGTGCCTCGTGTGAGAAAGTATCCTCTTTTTAGCATGGTTACCTTTACTTTTGGCCTGTTTGTGAGTGTGTCTCAGTGTGTTTTTGCTGTGTCACTGGGATCCACCTAGCCAGGACCCCAGTGCTCATGAATAAAAACCTGTATGTCAGTATGTTTTGCCTGTTTCACTGGGACCCTGCTAGCCAGGACCCCAGTGTTCATAGTTTGTGGCCTAATGTGTACACCTGTGTAGTGCCTAGCTGTGTCACTGAGGCTCTGATAACCAGAACCTCAGTGCTTATGCTCTCTCTGCTTTTTAATTTCTCACTGTAGGCCAGTGACTTCATTTACCAATTTCAATTGTCATACTGGACCCCCCCTTATAAGTCCCTAGAATATGGTACCTAGGTACCCAGGGCATTGGGGTTCCAGGAGATCCATATGTGCTGTAGCATTTCTTTTGCCACCCATAAGGAACTCAGACAAACCGCTACACAGGACTGCCACTGCAGCCTGCGTGAAGTAGTGCACACATTATTTCACAGCCCTTTTCACTGCACTTAAGTAACTTATAAGTCGCCTATATGGCTAACCTTCACTTGCTGAAGGTTAAGTGCAAAGTTACTAAGTGTGAGGGCACCTTTGCACTAGCAAAGGTGCCCCACATAGTTCAGGGCCATTTCCCTGGACTTTGTGAATGTGGGGACGCCATTATACACATGCACAATTTATAGGTCAATACCTATATGTAGCTTCACAATGGGAACTCCGAATATGGCCCTGTCACATGTCTAAGATCATGGTATTGGGCCCCCATTCCAAATGTGGAATTGGGGAGCCAATTCCATGCATCCTGGGGGCTCCACCATGGACCCCCAGTACTGCCAAACTAGCTCTCTGAGGCGTGCACTGCAGCTACAGCTGCTGCCACCTCACAGACAGGGTTCTGCCTTCCTGGGGTCTGGGCAGCCCAGTCCCAGGAAGGCAGAAAAAAGCATTTCCTCTGGGAGCAGGGAGTTACACCCTCTCCCTTTGGAAATAGGAGTTACAGGCTGGGGAGAGGTAGCCTCCCCCCGCCTCTGGAAATGTTTTGAAGGGCACAGATGGTGCCCTCCTTGCATAAACTAGTCTACACTGGTTCATGGACCCTTTCTCCCCTGCTCTGGCAGGAAACTGGACAAAGGAAAGGAGAGTAACCACTCCCCTCACCATCACCACCCCAGGGGTGGTGCCCAGAGCTCCTCCAGTGTGTCCCAGACTTCATCCATCTTGCTTTGCAAGGTGTGGGGGTACTCTGGAGGGCTCTAAGTGGCCAGTGCCAGCAGGTGACGTCAGAGACTCCTCCTGATAGGTCCATACCTGATAAGGCAGCCAATCCCCCCTCTCAGGGCTATTTAGGGTCTCCCCTGTGGGTTCTCTTCAGATTCTGCTTGCAAGTTTCCTTCAGGAACCCTCTGCAACAACTTCAGCATCCTCTGACCTTGGATCAACCTCAGCCTGCTCCAAGAAAAGCTGTAACTGCAACAAGGTTACTACAAGAGACACTTTTCTTAAGCAACCTCAGCTCCAAGTCAGCAACGGCAACAATTTCCATGGTGTGCATGCTCTGGGGACTTCCTGTCTTCATTCTTCACCAGAAAGACCGAAGAAATCTCCAGTGGAGTGACTGAGTCACTCCCCTGCTCCAAGAAGGCATTTTCCAAGGTGACAACTGGTACCCTGGGACTCCTCTCATGGTGATGAGCATGCTCCTGAGGACACAGAGGGTAGACATCATTGACAGACTGTTCTGAGGTCCTGCTGACGCAATTTGGAGGAGGCAAGAACTTGTCTTCCCCGAAAATTATGGTACCATTGTGTTTTGTGTCTTCTTCGCCTCCAGAGGCCTTTGTGCACTCTTTGCAAAATTCCTTTGTGCACAGCCTGGCCCAGGTCCCCAGCACTCCACCCTGTGATGCTCAACTCACTGAGTTGTTCTCCGGTACCGTGGGGCCTTCTTTTGTTGTGCTGCATCAACCACAGTTTGCACCTCCTTTGAACGTGGATCCTGTGGCTTCTCAGGGTGCTGGCTGGCATCCTGAGGGCTTTCTAAAGTCCTGAGAGCCCCCTCTTCTTCCTCACACAGAGTTGAGGCCCCCAGGTCCCTCCTGGGTCCATCCAGCACCATTTTGATGAAAAATGCACTTTTGCTGTAGCTAAGGCTTGTTGGCACCTTCCAACACGAAATCTCATCTGCAACAATCTTCACACCATGGGACATCCTTTGCATCATGCAGGAACCTGCTGGCATCTTACTAGGGTGCATTTCTGCAGTCCTCAACTAACTGGGGACTCTTCTTTTGCACCCTCCTCTGGGTTGGCAGGAGCTCCTGTCCTTCCTGGAACTTCTTTCGACTTCTGGACTTGGTCCCCTTCCCTTGCAGGTCTTCAGGTCCAGTAATCCAGCAGTTGTTCTTTGCAGACTTGGTTGGCTGCTGCAAAATCCCAAAACCAAGGTGTAGTGTGTCCTAAGGAAACTTGCAGTACTTTTCTCCTGCTTTTCTGGGTCTGGGTGGGGTGATTACTGTATTCTTACTCTCCCAGCGATTCTGCACACACTACACTTGTCTAGGGGGGAATTTGTGATTCACATTCCACTTTCTTAGTATATGTTTTTTGTTGCCCCTAGACCCATTTTCTCCCATTGCATTCTATAGCATTTCCTATTGTTTGCATTGTTCTGTGACTACTTACTTGTCTAATTTTGATGTCTAGTGTATATATTATGTTTAATACTTACATACGGAAGGAGTATTGTCTCTAAGATATTTTTGGTACTGTGTCACCCGAATAAATACCTTTATTTTTGGTAACACTGAGTATTGTCTTTACTTGTGTATAAGTACTGTGTAACTATAATTGGTATTGCAGGAGTTTTACATGTCCCCTAGCTCAGCCTAAGCTGCTCTGCTATAGCTACCTCTATCGGCCTAAGCTGCTAGAACACTGCTACATTCACCAACAAGGGATAACTAGACCTGGTGTAAGGTGTAAGTACCCAAGGTACCCACTACAAACCAGGCCAGCCTCCTACACCTCGCTTACCGGTATGATCGTGTCACATGTGTGCCTCTGTATTCTGCACACTCTACACCACCTTTCAGATTTACGTACAGTTTTCAATATGCCTATTACCTCTGTGCACACAGGTGACTCTGGTTATCCCAGCCTGCCATGGCTACTGACACCTCTCAGGCATCAGACTACAGCAACAGAAAACTGTTTCAATGAGGCCCATGGTAGGACTCGATGGGTGTTCGAACGCACCTTTGGAGTGCTGAAAGCCACATTCAGGTTCCTGCACCTTACTGAAGGGGCCCTACTGTACAGACCGGCAAAAGTGTGCCAGATCATTGTAGCGTGCTGCATGTTGCACAATTTGGCTATCAGACATCACATCCCATTACTGGATGCTGAGGAGGGTGCAGCTGTGCCAGTGGCTGATGAAGGGAACATGGGGAGTGATGAGGAGGATGATGACGAGGATGCATCTTTTTCCAGAGCAGCGCTGATACAAGAATACTTTCACTGACATACAGGTATGTGTCAGAGCCATGCTATCTAACCAGTAGTATTGTCTGCCGTGTGCAGGGCTGCTACCAGGGTTGTGTATTCAATGTGGGTGTAGTGTGTACACAGCACTTCAGATGTGGTGTTGTTAACTTTATTACAGAACTTGTAAATGATTGCTCCCCCTTCTGGCACTGCCACATTAATTGGTAGGTCAGTGGTCTTCCTATTACATATGTGATGGTGATACATAATGTATTCATGGTAGATAAAGAACCAGACAGAAACTGTGCTTAAGGGTGTTTATTTTTATGATACAAGTGCAAGGGCTGATGAGTGGGGTGATGGCGAGTAGGATCATCAGAGTAATTAGCCCAACTGTGGGGAGTTGTTGTCCAGTATGATGGCCACGTGAAAAAAGTGTTATGACAGTGGACAGTCAATGGGGTGTCGCTGTGACACACAAGGTGGTATGTTCTGAAATGGCTCACTTGCTGGAGGTGACTTTGGTCTTGGCATCAGTGGAGGCTGTATGTCTGGTTGGACGTCCTCGCTTGCGTGGGGGCTCCACAGCTACAGGGGAAGGGGTGCTGGTGTCCTGTGTGTCCTGTAGCAGGGTCTCTATTCCACTGGTTGTGACTGACGTGGAGGGCTCAGATGTGATCTGGATTATGGTAGGGGCCTGCTGGTGGGAGGTGGACTGATGCTGGATGGTGGCAAGTTCCGTCAGCACCCTTGCTATGGTGGCCATGGTGGCATTGTGGGTCTACCACTGCTGCATGGCCTCCTGATGGTTCTCACCCTGTAGCCTCTGGGTCTCCTGCAGGGTAGTGAGGATCTGGGTCATGGTGTCCAGAGTTTGGTAGTATGCACCCAGGACATGGTTTAGGGCCTCCTGGCCAGTCTGATCTTGTTGCTGCCCCCTCCCTTGGACCATAGATCCCCTCCCACTAGCCCTGGCCCACTGTACCTGTGCTCCTGGCACAGTGTAGCCACTCCCAGTGGTACCAAGGCCTTCATTGTCTGGGACAGGTGCCCTTGAATCAGGCTCCAGTACTGTGGGGCACACCTCTGTAGGAGGCTGGACTGGCTTGTAGTGAGTACCAAGGGGTACTTGCACCTTGCACCAGGCCCAGTTATCCCTTATTAGTGTATAGGGTGTCTAGCAGCTTAGGCTGATAGATAATGGTAGCTTAGCAAAGCAGCTCAGGCTGAACTAGGAGACGTGTGAAGCTACTACAGTACCACTTAGTGTCATATGCACAATATCATAAGAAAACACAATACACAATTATACTAAAAATAAAGGTACTTTATTTTTATGACAATATGCCAAAGTATCTTAGAGTGTACCCTCAGTGAGAGGATAGGAAATATACACAAGATATATATACACAATAGCAAAAATATGCAGTATAGTCTTAGAAAACAGTGCAAACAATGTATAGTTACAATAGGATGCAATGGGGAAACATAGGGATAGGGGCAACACAAACCATATACTCCAGAAGTGGAATGCGAACCACGAATGGACCCCAAACCTATGTGACCTTGTAGAGGGTCGCTGGGACTATTAGAAAATAGTGAGAGTTAGAAAAATAACCCTCCCCAAGACCCTGAAAAGTGAGTGCAAAGTGCACCAAAGTTCCCCTAAGGACAAAATAGTCGTGTTAGAGGGAGAATGCAAGGAAAACACAAATCAGCAATGCAACAACGATGGATTCCTGTCTGAAGGTACCTGTGGAACAAGGGGACCAAGTCCAAAAGTCACAAGCAGCTCGGAGATGGGCAGATGCCCAAGAAATGCCAGCGGTTGGTGCAAAGAAGCTCTTACTAGGCTGAAGAACTGTGAATACTGCAGGAACGACAAGGGCTAGAGACTTCCCCTTTGGAGGATGGATCCCCCACGCCTTGGAGAGTCGTGCAGAAGTGTTTTTCCGCCGGATGGACGCCAACAAGCCTTGCTACACGCAAATCGTGCGTTTGGCGTTTTTGGAAGCTGCTGGGGCCCAGGAGGGACCAGGAGGTCGCAAATTGGACCTGCGGAGAGAGGGGACGTCGAGCAAGACAAAGAGCCCTCACTGAAGCAGGTAGCACCCGGAGAAGTGCCAGAAACAGGCACTACGAGGATGCGTGAAACGGTGCTCGCCGAAGTTGCACAAAGGAGTCCCACGTCGCCGGAGACCAACTTAGAAAGTCGTGCAATGCAGGTTAGAGTGCCGTGGACCCAGGCTTGGCTGTGCACACAGGATTTCCGCCGGAAGTGCACAGGGGCCGGAGAAGCTTGCAAAGTCGCGGTTCCCAGCAATGCAGCCCAGCGAGGTGAGGCAAGGACTTACCTCCACCAAACTTGGGCTGAAGAGTCACTGGACCGTGGGGGTCACTTGGACGGTGTCGCTGGATTCGAGGGACCTCGCTCGTCGTGCTGAGAGGAGACCCAAGGGACCGGAGATGCAGCTTTTTGGTGCCTGCGGTTGCAGGGGGAAGATTCCGTCGACCCACGGGAGATTTCTTCGGAGCTTCTGGTGCAGAGAGGAGGCAGACTACCCCCACAGCATGCACAAGCAGGAAAACAGTCGAGAAGGCGGCAGGATCAGCGTTACAGAGTTGCAGTAGTCGTCTTTGCTACTATGTTGCAGGTTTGCAGGCTTCCAGCGCGGTCAGCGGTCGATTCCTTATCAGAAGGTGAAGAGGGAGATGCAGAGGAACTCGGCTGAGCTCATGCATTCGTTATCTAAAGTTTCCCCAGAGACAGAGACCCTAAATAGCCAGAAAAGAGGGTTTGGCTACCTAGGAGAGAGGAAAGGCTACTAACACCTGAAGGAGCCTATCACAAGGAGTCTCTGACGTCACCTGGTGGCACTGGCCACTCAGAGCAGTCCAGTGTGCCAGCAGCACCTCTGTTTCCAAGATGGCAGAGGTCTGGAGCACACTGGAGGAGCTCTGGACACCTCCCAGGGGAGGTGCAGGTCAGGGGAGTGGTCACTCCCCTTTCCTTTGTCCAGTTTCGCGCCAGAGCAGGGGCTAAGGGGTCCCTGAACCGGTGTAGACTGGCTTATGCAGAATTGGGCACCTCTGTGCCCAACAAAGCATTTCCAGAGGCTGGGGGAGGCTACTCCTCCCCTGCCTTCACACCATTTTCCAAAGGGAGAGGGTGTTACACCCTCTCTCAGAGGAAGTTCTTTGTTCTGCCATCCTGGGCCAGGCCTGGCTGGACCCCAGGAGGGCAGATGCCTGTCTGAGGGGTTGGCAGCAGCAGCAGCTGCAGAGAAACCCCAGGAAGGGCAGTCTGGCAGTACCAGGGTCTGTGCTACAGACCACTGGGATCATGGAATTGTACCAACAATGCCAGGATGGCATAGAGGGGGCAATTCCATGATCATAGACATGTTACATGGCCATATTCGGAGTTACCATGGTGAAGCTACATATAGGTAGTGACCTATATGTAGTGCACGCGTGTAATGGTGTCCCCGCACTCACAAAGTTCAGTGAATTGGCTCTGAACAATGTGGGGGCACCTTGGCTAGTGCCAGGGTGCCCTCACACTAAGTAACTTTGCACCTAACCTTTACCAGGTAAAGGTTAGACATATAGGTGACTTATAAGTTACTTAAGTGCAGTGTAAAATGGCTGTGAAATAACGTGGACGTTATTTCACTCAGGCTGCAGTGGCAGGCCTGTGTAAGAATTGTCAGAGCTCCCTATGGGTGGCAAAAGAAATGCTGCAGCCCATAGGGATCTCCTGGAACCCCAATACCCTGGGTACCTCAGTACCATATACTAGGGGATTATAAGGGTGTTCCAGTAAGCCAATGTAAATTGGTAAAAATGGTCACTAGCCTGTCAGTGACAATTTGGAAAGAAATGAGAGAGCATAACCACTGAGGTTCTGATTAGCAGAGCCTCAGTGAGACAGTTAGTCACTACACAGGTAACACATACAGGCACACTTATGAGCACTGGGGCCCTGGGTTACCAGGGTCCCAGTGACACATACAACTAAAACAACATATATACAGTGAAAAATGGGGGTAACATGCCAGGCAAGATGGTACTTTCCTACACAACCCCCCCCCAAACGAAGGACAATAAGACTAGCCATTACCTGATGAGTCTTCATTGTCTAAGTGGAAATATCTGGAGAGTCCATCTGCATTGGAGTGGCTACTCCCAGGTCTATGTTCCACTGTATAGTCCATTCCCTGTAGGGATATGGACCACCTCAACAATTTAGGATTTTCACCTTTCATTTGTTTTAGCCAAAGTAGAGGTTTGTGGTCTGTCTGAACAATGAAGTGAGTGCCAAACAGGTATGGCCTCAACTTCTTCAGAGCCCAGACCACAGCAAAGGCCTCCCTCTCAATGGCAGACCAACGCTTTTCTCTAGGGGTCAACCTTCTACTAATAAAAGCAACAGGTTGATCCTGGCCCTCAGAATTAAGTTGTGATAGGACTGCCCCTACTCCTAATTCAGATGCATCAGTTTGGACATAGAATTTTTTAGAGTAACAAGGGCTTTTCAGGACAGGTGCAGAGCACATGGCCTGCTTCAGCTCCTCAAAAGCTTTCTGACAGTTTGCTGTCCATAATACCTTTTTAGGCATTTTCTTGGATGTGAGGTCATTAAGAGGGGCTGCAATGGAGCCATAGTTCTTAATGAACCTCCTGTAATACCCAGTGAGGCCTAGGAAGGCTCTCACCTGAGTCTGAGTGGTAGGGGGAATCCAATCAATAATAGTTTGGATTTTCCCCTGAAGTGGTGCAATCTGTTCCCCACCAACAAGGTGTCCCAGATAAACCACCTTACCCTGCCCTATCTGGCACTTTGAAGCCTTGATAGTGAGGCCTGCCTTTTGCAGGGCCTCCAAAACTTTCCAAAGGTGGACCAGGTGATCATCCCAGCTGGAGCTAAAGACAGCTATATCATCCAAATATGCTGCACTGAAAGCTTCCAGCCCTTGCAGGACTGTGTTCACCAACCTCTGAAAAGTGGCAGGTGCATTTGTCAAACCAAAAGGCATTACAGTAAACTGGTAATGTCCTCCAATGGTAGAAAATGCAGTCTTAGGTTTAGCATCTTCTGACATTTTGATCTGCCAATACCCTGCAGTCAAATCAAAAGTGCTTAGATACTTGGCAGATGCCAGTGTATATATTAGCTCATCTGCCCTGGGTATAGGGTGAGCATCTGTTTTGGTTACCAAGTTGAGACCTCTATAGTCTACACAAAACCTCATTTCCTTCTTTCCATCTTTAGAATTGGGTTTTGGTACCAGTACCACAGGAGAAGCCCATGGACTGTCAGAGTGCTCAACCACTCCTAGTTCCAACATCTTCTGAACTTCTTGCTTTATGCAGTCCCTGACATGGTCAGGCTGCCTATAGATCTTACTTTTGACAGGTAAACTGTCTCCAGTATCTATAGTGTGCTCACACCAAGAAGTGGTGCCTGGCACAATGGAGAAGAGTTCTGAAAATTGTCCTAGGAGATTTATGCAATTATCTTTCTGCTCAGCAGTAAGACAATCAGCCAAAACTACCCCTTCCACAAGAGCATCTTGTTCTGTGGAAGAGAAGAGATCAGGTAGAGGATCACTGTCTTCTTCCTGTCCCTCATCTGTTGCCATGAGCAGGGTGAGATCAGCCCTGTCATAGTAGGGTTTCAGGCGGTTGACATGGAGCACCCTAAGGGGACTCCTGGCAGTGCCTAAGTCAACCAAGTAGGTGATTTCACCCTTCTTTTCAACAATTGTGTGTGGACCACTCCATTTATCTTGGAGTGCTCTTGGGGCCACAGGCTCCAAGACCCACACTTTCTGCCCTGGTTGGTACTGAACCAAAACAGCCTTCTGATCATGCCATTGCTTCTGGAGCTCTTGGCTGGCCTGAAGGTTTTTACTGGCCTTTTTCATGTACTCAGCCATCCTTGATCTGAGGCCAAGTACATAATCCACAATATCCTGCTTAGGAGCTTTTAAAGGTTGTTCCCAACCCTCCTTTACAAGTGTGAGTGGACCCCTAACAGGGTGTCCAAAAAGAAGTTCAAAGGGGCTGAAGCCCACTCCTTTCTGGGGTACCTCCCTGTAGGCAAAAAGGAGGCATGGTAGAAGGATATCCCATCTCCTGCGGAGTTTTTCAGGGAGTCCCATAATCATGCCTTTGAGAGTTTTATTAAATCTCTCCACCAGTCCATTTGTTTGTGGATGATAGGGTGTTGTGAACTTGTAAGTTACACCACACTCCTTCCACGTGGCCTTTAAGTATGCAGACATGAAATTGCTTCCTCTGTCTGATACTACTTCCTTTGGGAAGCCCACCCTGGAAAATATTCCCAGGAGGGCCTTTGCCACTGCAGGAGCTGTAGTGGTCCTTAAAGGAATAGCTTCAGGATATCTTGTGGCATGGTCCACTACCACCAAGATAAACCTATTGCCTGAAGCAGTAGGAGGGTCAAGGGGGCCAACTATGTCAACCCCTACCCTTTCAAAGGGAACCCCAACCACAGGCAGTGGGATAAGGGGTGCCTTTGGAGTGCCACCTGTCTTGCCACTGGCTTGACAGGTTTCACAGGACTTACAAAATTCTTTTGTGTCCTCAGACATCCTAGGCCAATGAAACAGTGGTACCAATCTGTCCCAAGTTTTCATTTGACCCAGGTGCCCAGCTAAGGGAATGTCATGTGCCAGTGTTAGGAGGAACTTTCTGTACTCCTGAGGAATCACTAATCTCCTGGCAGCTCCAGGTTTAGGATCCCTTTGCTCAGTGTACAAGAGGTTGTCCTCCCAGTAAACTCTGTGTGAGTCACTGACATCCCCATTAGCCTGTTTGACAGCTTGCTGTCTGAGACCCTCTAATGTGGGACAGGTTTGCTGTGCCACACTCAGCTCCTCTCTGGCAGGCCCCCCTTCACCCAAAAGCTCAGCAGTGTCTGCTTCCAGCTCCTCTGGTGTAGGTTCTGCACAGGGAGGGAATTCTTCTTCCTCAGAAGTAGAATCCACTGTAGAGGGAGGGATAGTAGGAAGTGGTTTGCTTCTACTAGCCCTAGCTTTAGGGAGCACTTGGTCCATTGTTCCAGGATCCAAGCTTCCCTGTCCTTTTTGCTTTTTGGCCTGAGCCCTTGTCAAAGCAAAAATATGCCCTGGGATGCCCAGCATTGCTGCATGGGCCTCCAACTCCACATCTGACCAAGCTGATGTCTCCAAATCGTTCCCTAATAGACAGTCTACAGGTAAATCTGAAGCTACCACAACTTTCTTTGGACCAGATACCCCCCCCCAGTTGAGATTTACAACAGCCATGGGGTGGCTTTGTGTTATGTTGTGAGCATCGGTTACTTGGTACTGGTGTCCAAGTATGTGTTGTTCAGGGTGCACCAGTTTCTCAATCACCATTGTGACACTGGCACCTGTGTCCCTGTAGGCCTGGACCTCAACACCATTTATTAGGGTTAGTTGCTTGTACTTCTCCAAGTTATGGGGGCAAGCAACCAAAGTGGCTAAGTCAATAGCCCCTTCAGAGACTAAAGTAGCCTCTGTGGTCTCCCTAATCAGACCAACCCCAACTAAATTACCAAAAGTGAGCCCAGCTACTCCCTTGGATTGGCTATTAGTAGGTTTGCTCCCACCACCACTGCTATTAGTAGGGACACTAGGTGTAGCAGTAGGGGTTGTAGTGGTAGGAGCTGTGGTGCCTTTCTTTGGACAACTGGGATCTGTTGTCCAATGGCCTTTTATCTTACATAAATAGCACCATGGTTTCTTTTCCTTGTTCTGATTAAAGGAGGATTTGGGCCCACCACCCCCACCAGAGTGTTTTTGTGGGCCTGATGAAGACTCATTTTTAGATTTGTCCCCACCCTTGTCAGAAGACTTACCATCCTTCTTTTTGTTGCCATCTTTGTCACCCCCTGTATGAACTTTTCTGTTCACTCTTGTTCTGACCCATTTGTCTGCCTTCTTTCCCAATTCTTGGGGAGAGGTCAGATCAGAGTCCACCAAGTACTGGTGCAACAAATCAGACACACAATTATTAAGAATATGCTCTCTCAGGATCAAGTTATACAGGCTGTCATAATCAGTAACTTTACTGCCATGTAACCACCCCTCCAAGGCCTTCACTGCCTGGTCAATGAAATCAACCCAGTCTTGTGAAGACTCCTTTTTGGTATCTCTGAACTTTATCCTGTACTGTTCAGTGGTTAAGCCATAACCATCCAGGAGTGCATTCTTAAGAACTTGGAAATTGTTAGCATCATTTTCTTTTACAGTAAGGAGCCTATCCCTACCTTTTCCAGTAAATGATAGCCATAGGATAGCAGCCCACTGCTTTTGAGGGACATCCTGTACAGCACAGGCCCTCTCAAGTGCAGCAAACCACTTGTTAATGTCATCCCCCTCCTTGTAAGGGGGAACTATCTTATGCAGATTCCTGGAATCATGCTCTTTTGCAGGATGACTATGGGGAATACTGCTGCTGCCACCATGGGTATCTAAACCCATTTTCTGTCTTTCCCTCTCTATTTCTAAAGACTGTCTATCCAAATCCAGCTGTTGCTTCTTGAGCTTCAGTCTGGTTTGCTCCACTCTCAATCTATTGAGCTCCCTTTCCAACAATCTGTCATCAGGGTGGGTGGGAGGGACATTTCTAGATACAGAGGTATGATGGGAATGAACAGAAGGAGACCTGTCCCTTACAGAGGGCACCCTAACAGCTTGGCTACCAGTATAATGTGAGAGCACATCATCAGTATGATGTGATTCAACCTCTGTACCAACTATGCTAGACTGTCTAGTAATGGGCAGGCTAAGAAGTTTCTTTCCTGAACCTTTTCCTGGGGGAGTCCCTGGATCAGATTGAGAACCATTAGCTACTTTTTCTACAGATTGGGCACTTATGGCCTTATCCTGTACTCTAAGCATATTAATTAACAGTTCTAAGGAAGGATTCTTCCCTACACTCAAACCTCTCTCTATGCAGAGACTCCTTGCTCCTTTCCAGCTAAGGTGATCATATGCAAGTTTGGACAGTTCAACTTTTTGGCCTGTGCCAGACATTTTTTTGAGAGAGTTAAAGTGATAGCCAAAGAGAAAAGAAAAAAAAAAAAAAAAAGTTTCCTGAACTTTTTGGAAAGACAGAAAAAAACTTTTTAAACTTTTAAGAACTTTTTGAAAGTTTTAGAAGTACTTTTCAGCACTTAGAAAAGAGTGAAAAGAGGAAATGCAAAACTTTTTGGCTATGTGTATATACACTGACCTTGTTTTGTATATTTTTCTCTTATGAAAAGTACAATGACAAGAGTGGTAAGTAGTCTCAAAGCACTTATCCCACCACTGCACAACCAATGTAGGAGGCTGGACTGGCTTGTAGTGAGTACCAAGGGGTACTTGCACCTTGCACCAGGCCCAGTTATCCCTTATTAGTGTATAGGGTGTCTAGCAGCTTAGGCTGATAGATAATGGTAGCTTAGCAAAGCAGCTCAGGCTGAACTAGGAGACGTGTGAAGCTACTACAGTACCACTTAGTGTCATATGCACAATATCATAAGAAAACACAATACACAATTATACTAAAAATAAAGGTACTTTATTTTTATGACAATATGCCAAAGTATCTTAGAGTGTACCCTCAGTGAGAGGATAGGAAATATACACAAGATATATATACACAATAGCAAAAATATGCAGTATAGTCTTAGAAAACAGTGCAAACAATGTATAGTTACAATAGGATGCAATGGGGAAACATAGGGATAGGGGCAACACAAACCATATACTCCAGAAGTGGAATGCGAACCACGAATGGACCCCAAACCTATGTGACCTTGTAGAGGGTCGCTGGGACTATTAGAAAATAGTGAGAGTTAGAAAAATAACCCTCCCCAAGACCCTGAAAAGTGAGTGCAAAGTGCACCAAAGTTCCCCTAAGGACAAAATAGTCGTGTTAGAGGGAGAATGCAAGGAAAACACAAATCAGCAATGCAACAACGATGGATTCCTGTCTGAAGGTACCTGTGGAACAAGGGGACCAAGTCCAAAAGTCACAAGCAGCTCGGAGATGGGCAGATGCCCAAGAAATGCCAGCGGTTGGTGCAAAGAAGCTCTTACTAGGCTAAAGAACTGTGAATACTGCAGGAACGACAAGGGCTAGAGACTTCCCCTTTGGAGGATGGATCCCCCACGCCTTGGAGAGTCGTGCAGAAGTGTTTTCCCGCCGGATGGACGCCAACAAGCCTTGCTACACGCAAATCGTGCGTTTGGCGTTTTTGGACGCTGCTGGGGCCCAGGAGGGACCAGGAGGTCGCAAATTGGACCTGCGGAGAGAGGGGACGTCGAGCAAGACAAAGAGCCCTCACTGAAGCAGGTAGCACCCGGAGAAGTGCCAGAAACAGGCACTACGAGGATGCGTGAAACGGTGCTCGCCGAAGTTGCACAAAGGAGTCCCACGTCGCCGGAGACCAACTTAGAAAGTCGTGCAATGCAGGTTAGAGTGCCGTGGACCCAGGCTTGGCTGTGCACACAGGATTTCCGCCGGAAGTGCACAGGGGCCGGAGAAGCTTGCAAAGTCGCGGTTCCCAGCAATGCAGCCCAGCGAGGTGAGGCAAGGACTTACCTCCACCAAACTTGGGCTGAAGAGTCACTGGACCGTGGGGGTCACTTGGACGGTGTCGCTGGATTCGAGGGACCTCGCTCGTCGTGCTGAGAGGAGACCCAAGGGACCGGAGATGCAGCTTTTTGGTGCCTGCGGTTGCAGGGGGAAGATTCCGTCGACCCACGGGAGATTTCTTCGGAGCTTCTGGTGCAGAGAGGAGGCAGACTACCCCCACAGCATGCACAAGCAGGAAAACAGTCGAGAAGGCGGCAGGATCAGCGTTACAGAGTTGCAGTAGTCGTCTTTGCTACTATGTTGCAGGTTTGCAGGCTTCCAGCGCGGTCAGCGGTCGATTCCTTATCAGAAGGTGAAGAGGGAGATGCAGAGGAACTCGGCTGAGCTCATGCATTCGTTATCTAAAGTTTCCCCAGAGACAGAGACCCTAAATAGCCAGAAAAGAGGGTTTGGCTACCTAGGAGAGAGGAAAGGCTACTAACACCTGAAGGAGCCTATCACAAGGAGTCTCTGACGTCACCTGGTGGCACTGGCCACTCAGAGCAGTCCAGTGTGCCAGCAGCACCTCTGTTTCCAAGATGGCAGAGGTCTGGAGCACACTGGAGGAGCTCTGGACACCTCCCAGGGGAGGTGCAGGTCAGGGGAGTGGTCACTCCCCTTTCCTTTGTCCAGTTTCGCGCCAGAGCAGGGGCTAAGGGGTCCCTGAACCGGTGTAGACTGGCTTATGCAGAATTGGGCACCTCTGTGCCCAACAAAGCATTTCCAGAGGCTGGGGAAGGCTACTCCTCCCCTGCCTTCACACCATTTTCCAAAGGGAGAGGGTGTTACACCCTCTCTCAGAGGAAGTTCTTTGTTCTGCCATCCTGGGCCAGGCCTGGCTGGACCCCAGGAGGGCAGATGCCTGTCTGAGGGGTTGGCAGCAGCAGCAGCTGCAGAGAAACCCCAGGAAGGGCAGTCTGGCAGTACCAGGGTCTGTGCTACAGACCACTGGGATCATGGAATTGTACCAACAATGCCAGGATGGCATAGAGGGGGCAATTCCATGATCATAGACATGTTACATGGCCATATTCGGAGTTACCATGGTGAAGCTACATATAGGTAGTGACCTATATGTAGTGCACGCGTGTAATGGTGTCCCCGCACTCACAAAGTTCAGTGAATTGGCTCTGAACAATGTGGGGGCACCTTGGCTAGTGCCAGGGTGCCCTCACACTAAGTAACTTTGCACCTAACCTTTACCAGGTAAAGGTTAGACATATAGGTGACTTATAAGTTACTTAAGTGCAGTGTAAAATGGCTGTGAAATAACGTGGACGTTATTTCACTCAGGCTGCAGTGGCAGGCCTGTGTAAGAATTGTCAGAGCTCCCTATGGGTGGCAAAAGAAATGCTGCAGCCCATAGGGATCTCCTGGAACCCCAATACCCTGGGTACCTCAGTACCATATACTAGGGGATTATAAGGGTGTTCCAGTAAGCCAATGTAAATTGGTAAAAATGGTCACTAGCCTGTCAGTGACAATTTGGAAAGAAATGAGAGAGCATAACCACTGAGGTTCTGATTAGCAGAGCCTCAGTGAGACAGTTAGTCACTACACAGGTAACACATACAGGCACACTTATGAGCACTGGGGCCCTGGGTTACCAGGGTCCCAGTGACACATACAACTAAAACAACATATATACAGTGAAAAATGGGGGTAACATGCCAGGCAAGATGGTACTTTCCTACAACCTCTAATTGAATGGTCCCTGAGGCACAGGTTTAGGAAGGAAGAGCTAGCTGTGGTGTAGTAGCCACACAGCAGGATGAGTCCGGGTTGTCTAGGTGGGGGCTGCTGGAGGTGCACTGGCCAGTCGCCCCAGATGGCTCAGGCATTTCATCGTCTTCCAAACATCCACTGGGGCCTTCATCCTGGGAGGCATGTCTGACCCTGGAATTGGCTGCTGGATGGCAGTAGCAGGGTTCACTGTGGATGGAAAGGGTTACATGGAAATCTTGTTGTAGCATCATGGTGTACCACTTGCAGTGGGTGGAATCATTACCAAGAGATGGCAATGACATTTTCAGCAATGCTGACACTTCATGGTGAATAGCCTTTGGGCTATGCTTGTCATATTAATTGCAGTTGTGGGTTTGCTGTTTGACATTGCTGTAATTGGCATTGGTAGTGAGGGTGTGTTGGCTAGCAGTCTGGGTGGGCTGTGGGATGAATGTCCATACAGGTGCACCACTGTGAGTTGTGAGTGTGACTTGGATCCGGCATGCCTAGTGATGGATTGTGGGAGTGGTAGTTGAGGAGAGTGAAGGTTTAGCATGCATTGCGTGGGGTGTGTGTGTGGATGGTGGGAGCGGGTGGTGTGGCACGCAGAGTTGGAAGGTGGGGTGTTAGTGGGGGTGTATTCTTGTGGTTTGTGATATGATGGGGAGTGGTAGGTGTTTGGGAGGCATGCAGGACTGGAGTGGTTAGTGCTCGGGGGGTGTAGGTTCCTTACCATTATCAGTCCCTCCAATGATTCCTGTCAGACCCTGAGGATGCATGGTGTCCAAGACCTTCTCCTCCCAGATTGTCAGGTCAAGGGGAGGAGGTGGGGATCCACCGCCAGTCTTCTTGAGGGCGATGTTGTGCCTGGATGCCATGGAACCGACCTTCCCCCTGACGTCGTTCCACCTCTTTCTGATGTCCTCTGTGCGTGGGTATGTGCCGACTGCGTTCACCCTGTCAAAGATCCTCTATAAATGAGTTTTCCTGGCCATTGATGTTTGCTGTGCTTGGGCTCCCATAAGTTGTGGCTCAACTCTGATGAGCTCGTCCACCATGACCCGCAACTCATTGTCGGTAAAGCAAGGGTGCTTGTGGCGTTACCTGTTGTGACGGGTGCCTGTAACGTGTGAAATCTTGCTCTATGTACAGTGGTTCATGGGTCGTATATTTCTGGCTCATGGTGATATTTGCAAGGATTTGTGGGGCTGTGAGGGGGTGTGTAGTATAGTGCTGTGAACAGGTGTGTGTGGTGTGTGTATATGTTTCAGGTCTGGTTATTCGGGCTGTCCAATCTGGTGTTGCCTTCTATTGGCGGTGCTTTTCTAGCCCACTGCATTGCACACCACCACTGGTTTACCACCGTGCATGTTCCGCTGGGCTGAATTGTGAATCATAATATGGCGGCTGGAATCGTGTGGGCATGACGGGCCCGGCAGATGGACAGTCTCTCTTTCACTATCAGTGGCACTGGTGGTGTTGGATTTCTGGCTGTGCTTCGTCAGCTTGGTGTTTGTGACTCGTAATACGGCAAACACTGAACAGCCAACACTTGCGGGATGGTGGCGGGATTTTGCATGCAAGTCTTGCCTGAAGACTGCAAAACTAGTAATCAGGGCCACAGTTATTAAAAAAATGCTCTCTCAGAATCAGATTATATAAGCCCTCACAATCAGATACTTTACTGCCATGTAACCAGCATTCTAAAGATTTAACAGAACAGTCCACAAAGTCAATCCAATCCTGTGGGGACTCTTTTCTGGTTTCTCTGAACTTAATTCTGTATTGTTCAGTGGGTAAGCCAAATCCATCCAAGAGTGCAGTTTTAAGAATAATATAGTTGCCTGAGTCTTCTTCTCTGACAGTGAGAAGTCTATCTCTCCCCTTGTCAGAAAAGGACAACCACAGAATAGCAGTCCACTGCCTTTGAGGTACCCTCTGAACATTGCAGGCCCTCTCAAGTGCAGCAAACCACTTGTAGATGCCATCCCCCACCTTGTATGGGGGAACAATTTTGGGCAGGTTCCTAGAATCAATGGTGTCCTCCCTGACTCCATAACTCCTTAAACTGCTGCTGCATCCACCATGGGGTGCTACCCAAACCCCTGCCTTTCCCTTTCCACAGCCAAGGCCTCCCTATCTAGGGCTAGCTGTTGCTGCTGCAGCCTCAGCCTGGCCTCCTCCAGTCTCAGTTTTCTGAGTTCCCTGTCTATGGAGTCATCAGCTGGAACTGAACCATGGGATCCTTAAGACACTGAGGTGATATGGGAATGGGCAGAGGTAGATCTTTCCCTAACTTTCGTGACCCTAGTGACTTGAACTCTGGGTGTGAAGGTAGCCCTACCTGTGTGTTCTCCCTTCCCACTACCAGCTACACTAGAGGGTCTGCTAGGTTTAAGATCTTTGGAAGAGCCCTCCCCTGAACCTGAAGGAAGATTCTCTGGCTCTATGGGGTCAGAATCTCCCTCTACTTCCTCCTCCTCCTGATTACCTGCATGCTCCTGGTCATCCTGGAGAAGGAGGCTCAAAAGGAAATTCTTGTTGGGGTACTTCCTCACATTTGGTTCCTATCTGTGCAAAGCTCCTTCAATACCTTGAAGGTCATGCCCTCATAGGGAGAACCCATGACCTCAGAGCTAGTCCCAGCAGTAAGCATGATGTGTAAGTGTTAGTGTAGTATAGGGAAACTCCTATCCTACTTAACCCCTAGTCTCTTGGAAAGGAAAGGAAGAGACTAGAACCCTGTACTAGGTATATAGGTATAGCTCGAGGTATAGAGCAGTCTTTTCTGTGGAAAGCACAGGTGACAGAGTGATAAGGCAATTGCAAGTACTTCTCCCACCGCTGCACCACCAACGTAGGAGGCTGGCCGGGTTTGTGGTGGGTACCTGTGGTACTTACACCTTATACTAGATCCAGTTATCCCTTATTAGTGAAATGTAGTCAGGGTCTCTAGTGGGAGTATGGATGAGCAGCCAAGGCCTACCTAGGAGGCATACAAAGCTCATGCAATATAACTACAGTCACACAGTACTCTCACACATCAAAGGAAATACTCAGTGTTACAAAAATAAACGTACTTTATTTTGGTGACACAAATACCAAAATTACCATAGAGACTACACTCCCTTAGGAGGTAAGTAAAATACACAATATGTACACTAGTAACCAAAAAGAGGAATTAACAGTTAGAAAACAGTGCAAGTAGTGAAAATCACAATAGCTAGAAATGGGCCTGTGGGGACACAAACTATATACTAAATAAATGGAATGTGAATGTTGGTTTCCCACCTAGGAAAGTGTAGTGTGTAGCAGGGCTCTGGCAGTATTAGAAAACACCAAAGGTAAGTAATAGAACCCACCCCAGAGCCCAGGAAAGTAGGAGTAAATCACTGTAATTTTCCTAGAACACACAAGAAAACGAGAAAGAAGATTATACAAGAACCAGAAGAGACTGCAAGACACCAACAGTAGATTCCTGCACCTGAAGACCTGTGGCAGAAGGGGACCAAGTCCAAGAAGCACAGAGGAGTCCAGGGAGAACAAGAACCAATGCAAACCCAGAGGAAGGTGCAAAAGAAGAACCGCCAGTGGAGAACAACAGTCAGTACTGCACCCAAAAAGGCAGCTGTGGGTTCCTTGTTGGTGCAGATGATGTCCCACACCGGATGGATGATTGCAGTCTGGTTTGTGTTGCTGAACTCTGCAAACAAGCCTTGGCACATGCAAAGCTCGTGGTTAGCAGAAAATGGCGCTGCTTGGGACCAGGAAGGACCAGTTCGACTCTACCCAGGAGGGAGAGTCAGAGTAGGCTCCAAGCAGTTCAGAGAGCCCCCAGAAGACCAAGCAGCGTGACCAGGAGTCCCACAGGACGGGGACAAAGAAGGTGAAAAAGGAGGCCCAAGCAGCACTATAACGAAGGGTCCCACGCTGCTGGAGAATCACACAGGAAGCTGTGTGTCGCAGGAGGGACTGGAGCTGCATGGTGCACAAAGAACTTTGTGGAAGGATGCACACAAGCCTTGGCAACTGCAAAACACGCAGTGCACAGGGGTACTGTCTTGGGTAGGGAGGCAAGCTCTTACCTCCAACAAAGTTGAACAGTAGGACATCAGGACCATCTGGACCATGTCAGTCGACCACCTGTGATGCTGAATCCACGCACTTAGCCAGGAGAGGGAAACCAAGCCGGTCGTCGATGCAGAAAGGTGCCTGCTGAAGCAGGGGGGCAACTCCTTCACCCAAGGGAGATTCTTTCAGTCTTCTGGTGCAGGCCGAAGACAGGCTGTTCTCTGAGGATGCACGACTGGGAAACTTTTGCAGTTGCTGGCAGGAGCTGAAGATACAAAGTTGCAGAAGTCGTCTTGGCCTCATTGTTGCAGTTTGTAGAGTTCCTGGAGGGTCTAGATGCAGTTTCTTCGATAAGAAGGTGAAGTAAAGGATGCAGAGGATTTGTGCTGGAGCCTTGCAATCCGAATCAGAAGAACCACCCTAACAAGAGACCCTATATAGCCCTGATAGGGGGATTGGTCAGCTACACAGGTAAGCACCTATCAGGGGAGGGCTCTGACATCACCTTCTGGCACTGGCTACTCAGATGATCCCAGATTTCACTGCCAACCTTGGAAACAAGATGGCAGAACCCAGGGGCCCTCTGGAGGAGCTCTGAGCACCACCCCTGCGGTGGAGATGGACAGGGGAGTGGTCACTCCCCTTTCCTTTGTCTAGTTTTGCACCAGAGCAGGGACCGACGGTCCCTGAACCGGTGTAGACTGGATTATGCAAGAAGGGCACCAGATGTGCCCTTCAAAACATTTCCAGTGGCTTGCAGAGGCTACCCCTCCCAAGCCTGTAACACCCATTTCCAAAGGGAGAGGGTGTAACACCCCTCTGCCAAAGGAAATCCTTTGTTTTTGCCTTCCTGAACTCGAGCTCTTCAAGCAACAGGAGGGCAGAAACCTCCCTGAGGGGTGGCCACAGCTGGGGCTGCCTGGAAAACCTCAGAAGGCTGAAATGGCAATACTGGGTTTCCTCTAAGGAGCCCCCAGAGTGCATGGAATCATACAACCAATGCTTACAAAAGCATTGGGGTATGATTCCAAAATGTTTGATACCAAAAATGCCTATGTTCGGACTTACCATTATGTAGGTAGACATAGGTAGTGACCTATGTCTAGTACACATATAAAATGGCATACCCACACCCAAGAAGTCTGGGAAAATGCAGTGTAAATGGCAGTGAAAGGGTGCGTGCACACTTTCACGCAGGCTGCAATGGCAGTCCTGCAGAAGTGTTTGCATGGGCTCCTTATGGGTGGCAAAAGATATGCTGCAGCCCATAGGGATCCCATGGAACCCCTATGCCCTGGTAACTAGGTACCATATAATAGGGACTTTTAAGGGGGTACCAGTATGTCAATTGTGGATGAAATACTGGGTTACTGGTATACAGCAACCACATTTGGAATAGAGAGAACATAATCACTGGGGCACTAGTTAGTAGGATCCCAGTGAACACAGTCAAGCACACTGACATCAGGCAGAAAATGGCAGTAAAAATGGCAAAAAGAGGGTACTTTCCTACACTGGTCAGCACTGGTAAAGTACCCAGAGTACCAAAAACAGCAAAACCAGAGCCCAGCGCACAGTCAAAACATGGAAAGCAGAGGCAAAAAAAGACAGGGGAGACCACGGAAAGGAGGCCAGGTCTAAAAGTAGGTAAAATGAGCAGGGAGCGGTCATCACAGAGGCAGACCAGGATTCCTTTGGATGAATCTGGCCCAACGAAAAGGAAAGTTGGCACCTAAAAAATCCCTGCCTAAACCTGGTAAGGAGAACCCTGCCCCTTCCACTTAGCTCTGTAGCCAGATAGGGTTCCATGTTGAGGGTGGTTTGTACCAACAAGTATCTCTGTGGCAGATTTCCGTAGTTCTCACTCCTCCCTTTTATTAGTCAAATGGTCTATAAAAGCAGCTTTTAACCAATGTTTGTCCTTTCTACTGATGTGGCGAGGCGAGGCAAAGATGTCTGGTCTACCCAACTTATTACACATGGCTTTGAAATACCTGTGCCACAGGATGCGGAGACCTATGTCGCAACCTAGACCTTCCAGGATAATGTCCCTGTTCAGCAAGGCCTCCTGGTTGCGCCAGATGGAGCACATAGCATCAGAGAGGTCAACTTGATAGTATCTGCAACAAACAGCAGGCCCAGTTCCTCATGGATGGCATAGCTATGTGACCCAGGCAGTATGTTGAGTATGCAACTGAAAATCCTATTTTTCTAGGCCTGCAAGCCCTTAACTGCTTTGTACCCTTACAAACTTGTGCCATACATGAGGGTCGGGACACATTTATTAGATTGAATCTAAGCCAAACCCGTCACTGACTTATTTCCTATCTTGGACACCAAGCTGAAGGGAAAACCTGCAGAGTGACAAAATGTCTGGGATCTTGTTTAAGACAAGGCACCCAGGATCCACGTGAGTCAAAAGTAACTCCCAAATAAGGGACTTCATGAGTTCACCCAAAGGGGGTACACTGAAGTGCAAAACAGCTTGATTTGGCATTTTGGCAAGGTTTGTACATCATCCAAAACTGCACATAACATCAACAAAGGCGTTCAGAAGAGCCTGGAGGCCGTTTGGTATTTGAGACATCAAAACAACATCATCTGCATAGAGGAGAACGGAGATATGCCTACCCTTTATGGTCAGCAGATCCCCACCCCAGGCCATCAGCGCTGCCTTAATGCCGTTGATATCTAAAAGGAACAAGATTTGGTCAAGGATTCATCCCTGCCGAACCTCTCGTCCTAGCCCAAAATTCTCTTTATACTCACCTTCCTGCCTGAATCTAACACATGCGCTCAAGTCATAATGAGGGGCACGTAAGATGTCCACCAGACCGGGATGTAGCCCCAGAGAAAGAAGAACCTCCCAGAGTTTGGACCTGATGACCCTTTCAAAAGTGCATGTCAGGTCCATAAAAGCAAGGTACAAGGGGCCGTCTCTGGCCACGTGTATTTATTAATGAGGAGATAGAGATTGAGACATTGCTCCTGTGTCTGAAACTGTACTGGCTTTGGTGATATCAATATCCATAGCCCTGGACAAGATTCTGTCCAAGATAGCCCTGCTGATAACTTTGAATGTGAAATCAAGAAGGGAAATGGGACTATTTAACAACAGGGAGAGGCCCCGTGCCCCTTTTTTAAGATGAAGGCAATAATGGCAGAGCACCACGACCTAGGCAGCTCTACCTTGCAGGCTAAATTGGCATAGTTGATTTGAATCAGGGCCCACACATCCACTTCCAGTTTGTATAAGTCCATTGGGATGCAGTCAGGCCCCGTGGCTTTTTGCATAGGGTAGTTACGGGTCGCTTCTGCCACTTCATCAACTTTAAACTCATTGTCAAGCATAAACGAAGGCATGGCCATAGCAGAATCAGTACAGTCATTACAATAGTAGACTTGCTTAAAATGCCCAACCTAAGAGTCAGCACTTATATTGTGGCAAATGCAATTGGTGTCATTTTTGGTCAGTTGGTTTTGATTGACCCTCTGCCAGAATAAACCGGGGTTGCCTGTATGCAGGCGGAGACCAAAGTGCACCAGACCTACTCCTTAAGTTCTGCCTTCCTTCTGCTGATTGCTAGCTTATAAGATTTCCTGCATGCCGCAGTCTCAACCAGGGCCTGTGGGGTTGCTTTCAGTGCCAGCATTAAGCATCTGTTGGCCTCCGTGCAGTTGCTGTCAAACCAGGAATGGACTTGACAATTAGGAAGTGGGGGTGGGCTTCCTCAGGATACTCTCAATAGTGTACCCTAAATAGTAAAAAACATGCGTGCTGCTAGCAAAGTGATAGGTTAGATTTAAACTGTCAAAGAGGCAACCAGAGTGTTCCAAGCAAAGCATGTGCATGATATCATGCAAATTGACCGACTTCCAAATCAACCTTAGCCCATTGCGGTTTGGCAAAATTTGGTACACCCCCACAGCAATGTCTCGCAACCAGGGTTTTAGGCAAAGGAATGTTTGTGATTGTGATTACTATAGGGAATAGAGTTAACATTGCCGTCTCCCACGTAGCCTAGGAGACTCCTGCTAACAAATATATAATCAATGACAGAGGAGCCTATACCGCCAACAAATGTGGGAAATGTTAAACAATAAGATGGGACCCAATCAAAATCATTTCACATGTCAAACCTGGCCAGTTAGGGAAATAGCAACTGAGCTCTGCTGTCACGGGGGCAGGATAAGGTATCCATCTGGCTCGTAGTGAGGGGAAGAAATCCAGAGTTAAGGCTTGCCCCCTCCCCTGAGCACAGTTTGGCATTGAAATCCCCAACCAGGATGATGTGAAAACCACCATCACATAGAGAATGGATTTCAAATCACGCAAAAAATTCAAAAGAGAAACAAAGTCAGGGTTGGGCCTTGAGGAGAAATTATAATTATAGAAATTAACACAAATGTAAAAGATTTTGACTACTTGACCAAAAATGCTTGAATTAGCCTACTATGTGAATGAATTGAGGAAATGATACAGTCAAGAGAAGCTTTAAACCAAACAGTCAAACCAGCGCGAGCCCTAACCATATCCAATGAAACAGCAGAGACTGAGTCACAAACCCATCGCAAAAAAGCTCCCTTGTGGTCTAGGTCTCCTGTAAAATCACAATATCATAGAAGAACACAAAGTCCAACCAAGTCTCATCCTGACTTTTGGTAGCAAGAGCAGCCGCATTCCAGCTTACCATTTTGACCCCCAGATTGGTGCCTGGCAACATTGATATAGCCCGAGAGAGTAGCCAGAACATTAAAACACCCCCCACTTTGAAACAAAGCTCTTTTGGCAACCAAGTAAGTAAAGCGTGTCATTGTGACCCTTCACAGAAGAGCTCTCTTGACTCCCCCATTAAGACATCTATTGCGTCATCTTTTCATGCACCGGCTGATATCAACCACTTCACATTTACATTGTCATCCATTTATTCTTTCATCCATATTTCAGTCATTCACTATTCCGTCCCTCCGTCCTTCCATCCCTCCATCCATATCCAAACCTATCCATCGATCACCAAACCTATCCATCAAACCCATCCATCCTTTCATCAATCTAACCCTCCATCCACCCTTTAACTCATCCATCATCAGTCCTTTCCTAACCCATCCATCTACCCTTTCACGCCATTCATCCACCAATCCTTCCTTTCACTCATCCATCCATCCTTTCACTCACCCATCCACCCTTCCATCTTCCACTCATCCTTACACTAATTCATCCATCCTTTCACTCATCCATACATTTTTCACTCATCTATCCATCTATTCACCTTTTCATCATCCATCCATCTGTCCATCCTTTCACCTACCCATCCATCCTTTCTCGTTTTCATCCATTCTCTCATGCATTCATTCTTACATTCGTCCTTTCATTCATCCATCCATCCTTTCAGTCATCCATCCATCCACTTTTTAACATACACATCCATCCTTACATACATCTTTTTAATCACACATTCAGTTACCCACTGTTTCATGTTAAATATGATCCTTTATCTGCTGAGTTACAGACAGACAAGGCCCATCAAGAACTCCACCCCTGCTGTAGCTGCTAAAGCTGGGGGTTCACAACGCCCCTGATACAGACTCAGTGTCCGCACCCCTTCTTTGGAACTGGGCTGGTGTAGAAGGTGGATCTATTGCTCCTCAGAGTGCCACAGAGTCAGAACCATAGACAGAGCAGTCTGCCCCCCCAAAGCCTTCCGGACATGGAGGAGAGGAGCTTTCCAGTCAGTCAGTACTGCCGGAGCCAGCCAGGGCCAAAAAGCAGTTGATGACAGGTACGGAGAAAGAGGCGATGACAATGGATTGGCAGAAAACAGTTCTCTTGGGGGGCCCAACTCTGAGGCCTTTATCCCTATAGAAATAGCCTAGGGGAAGACCCTTCACATTGATCGGCTTAGCAAGCCCCATATGTGAGGCATAGATCAACTCCTTGGCAACCAATTGCTTGGCAAAATTAACGATGACGCAGTTCCCCTCAAGCTCCTTTCTCATGGGCCCCATCAAGAGGACTCTGCGTGCAAACAGAACTTGAGGAAACAGTTTGAGTTTGTGTCTGACATGCTGGTTCAGCCAATGGGGGTGGGTGGCCTCATACATCAGCTGCTCCAAGCTTTCAGTAGACCGTGGTTCTAGCTACGGAACATTATTTGGTGTAACGTCGTAGGGGCAGGCCGCAGGAGGCAGATTGAAAACAGCATCACTGCCGGCCTATAGGCAGTCCATATCAGGGGAGCAGTAATCCAAAACCTGTGGGTTGGCAACTGTTGTTTCCAGGGGATGAAAACGCTCACCAGTGTGCGAAGATGTAGCATCACCACGTGAAGCCCCAGGTTGTGTGAGAACGGGTGATGATGGAAGGGGCTGAACAGAGCCCCTGGCCATGTCAACACAACCAGCTGACTGTAGGGCCGTGGAAGGAACAGGGAGCTGGTTAGCTTACCTAGATCCAATGCGGTGAGGGCAGAATTCAAAGCTTCAAACAAGCCATTAGACTCGGTTCAACACCCAGGAACAGGGAGTGCATTATTTGAAGTGCGGGCAGGAGTGCCATGGAGCGAGGTCTGGTGGGCAGGCAGTGGGGTCAAGGGGCTGGACTGTTTGCCATTTCATTCATGCTTCATGGGGGGCTGACGGCATTAAGGATGGCCGATGTAGGGGGCAGGATGGTAACACTGACTGGTAACAGTAAGGGGCATATTTATACTCTGTTTGCGCCGGAATTGCGTCGTTTTTTTTGACGCAATTCCGACGCAAAACTAACTCCATATTTATACTTTGGCGTTAGACGCCTCTAGCGCCAAAATCCATGGAGTTTGCGTCATTTTTTAGCGTGGACACCTACTTTGCGTTAATGAGATGCAAGGTAGGCGTTCCCGTCTAAAAAATTGACTCCGAGGCATGTGCGCCGTATTTACACTCCCGGGCAAAATTCACGCCCGGGAGTGGGCGGGTAAAAAAAAATGACGTACGGCCGCTTTTGTGCCGTTTTTTAGCGCCTGGAAAAGGCAGGCGTTAAGGGACCTGTGGGCTCTGAAGGAGCCCAGAGGTGCCCTCCCATGCCCCCAGGGACACCCCCTGTCACCCTTGCCCACCCCAGGAGGACACCCAAGGCTGGAGGGACCCATCCCAGGGACATTAAGGTAAGTTCAGGTAGTTTTTTTTTTTTTTTTTTTGTGGCATAGGGGGGCCTGATTTGTGCCCCCCCTACATGCCACTATGCCCAATGACCATGCCCAGGGGACAGAAGTCCCCTGGGCATGGCCATTGGCCAAGGGGGCATGACTCCTGTCTTTGCTAAGACAGGAGTCATTTCTATGGGGGTTGGGAGTCGAAAAAAATGGCGCAAATCGGGTTGAGGCGAAAAATTTGCCTCAGCCTGACTTGCCCCATTTTTTGGTGCCCAAGCTCCATATCCCCCTACGCCGGCGCTGCCTGGTGTACGTTGTTTTTTTCCACGCACACCAGGCAGCGCCGGCAGCTAATGCCGGCTAACGTCATTGATTAAATACGGCGCCCGCATGGAGCTTCAGAATGGCGTTAGCCGGCGCTAATTTTTTGGACGCAAAACTGCGTTAGCGCAGTTTTGCGTCAAAAAGTATAAATATGGCCCTTAGTGTCTTGAAGTAAGCGTGCTATTGCCCCCTTGACCTCTACTTATAGACTCCCCTGTGCTGGCCAACTGGACCCAAGGAGAAACAGGTGGGAGCAGGTCAAGGTTATATGAAGCAAGGGACAGTCTCCTCTCTGTGAGTTGTATTTTCTTATCTATAACACCCACAGCTCATGCAATAAAATCATCCATGGTAGAGTTTCTTGCTGTACCAGGATTGGGAACACCCAATTTGTGTTTCCCCATATTAAGTCGAGGGCCCAGAGCCCACAGTCAACCAGGCAAACAGTAGAGTAAATGAAATAGTCTGCTACGAGTCCCCCAAGAGAAAAGCAACAGGGGGAAGGGCCACAGACGCTCAGTCAGGCAAAAGATCAGACAGCCTTACTGTTGACAAGAAGGGAGCTCAAACACGAAAACCAAGAGGAGTACCCCCGCACCAGCTCTTCCTGGCAATGACGGGTGCCAGATGAACCTGACCTTGGCCCAGGCTTTGCCTGGGCAGGTCGTGTGTACGTCCTGTGCCACAGGTGCCTGTGTTGCGCTTTGTAGGGCAGGAAGTGGGTGTTCTATTCTTGTTATGTCAAATGATGTGCCACTCTGGAATCATGCTGTAGCCTGCCAACTTAGCTACTGCTTCTGGAATCTCATGGGATTCCGGAGTGGGAAGGTCGATTGGTGAGGAAAACGGCTGAGCCAGGGGTTGCTGCTTATAGACAATAGAAGTAAGTTCAAGGACCTGCGGCTCCTGTCTTAACAGTGGAGATGAGGATGGCAAGGAAAAAGGGGACAACGTTCGAGCAAGGATTGTCTCACTCGACCCCTGATTCAGGCTCTCATCAATCATAGCAAGAATAATACCGCTGGTAGATAAAGTGCAGTGGAGTTGGAAAAAAAACAAACACGACAATGCGGCGTGGTAACAACTACGAAGGTACGGAGCGGAGATTATTGTAAATAAACTTACTGAGTCTGTTACGATTCAAAAGCGGCATATGAACAGCCACGCGTGCAGAAGATAGTGATGTAAACCCAGCGTGAGCGTGATGCAGTACAGAAGCGCAGTGTGCAGTCAGCAACGACGTATCATAGCAACAGGGACGTTGTGAATCAATCACTGATGCGCACAGCTACTGTTTAACATGCATTGGAAAGTCACACATTGAGGTGCATACATACGGCTCGCTGTTGTTTTACGGGCATAATTGGAAATTCAAACACTGATGTGCATACTGTAGGAGGCTGGCCTGGCTTATAGTGGGTACCTAGTGGTACTTACACCTTGTGCCAGGTCCAGTTATCAGTAGATTAGAAGTGTTCTAGCAGCTTAAGCTGATAGAGGTAGCTATAGCAGAGCAGCTTAGGCTGAACTAGGAGACATGCAAAGCTCCTACTATACCACTTATATCACTTAGGACGACGTTACTCAAAGTACGGCCCGCGGGCAGCCAGCGGCCCCACGGACCTACCTTGGCGTCCCGCGGACACATCCAAGAAACGCCATATAATAATGGCCGCAGTATATAAACATAGAAGAGGGCCGCGGGTGCATGCGCAATAGTGGCTTCTTTGCGCATGCTCCCCCGGCCATCCTCTATGTTTACGTACGGCGGCCATTATTTATGGCGTTTCCATGACGATCCTGGAAGCCAAAGCCCCTTAAAAGTCAGCGCTTGCAGCTAACTTTTACGGCGCTTTTTCGTCTGCTTCCTGTCACCGGCTCCACGTCTGCCGCCTGCCTGCCTGCCTGCCGTTCTACATTTGTGGCATCTTTACAGTGCTTTATTGAGGCAGGTAAGGCTCTTTGGTTATTTATTTATTTGTTTTTAATGTAGTGTGTGTGTTACTGGGGTATGGGTGAGAGCAGACTGTGCTGTGTGTGTGCGCTGTGTGTGTGTGTTACTGGGGTAGGGGTGAGAACAGATGGCGCTGTGTGTGTGTTACTGGGGTAGGGATGAGAGCAGATTGTGCTGTGTGTGTGTGCTGTGTGTGTGTGTTACTGGGGTAGGAGTGAGAGCAGATGGCGCTGTGTGTGTGCGCTGTGTGTGTGTTACTGGGGTAGGGGTGAGAGCAGATGGCGCTGTGTGTGTGCGCTGTGTGTGTTACTGGGGTAGGGGTGAGCAGATGGCACTGTGTGCAGATGGCGCCGTGCTTGTTATTGGGGTAGGGGTGGGAGCAGATGGCGCTGTGTGCAGGTGGCGCTGTGTGTGTTACTGGGGTAGGGGTGAGAGCAGATGGCGCTGTGTGTGTTACTGGGGTAGGGGTGAGAGCAGATGGCGCTGTGTGCAGATGGCGCTGTGTGTGTATGGCGCTGTGTGTGTTACTGGGATAGGGGTGAGAGCAGATGGCGCTGTGTACAGATGGCGCTGGGTGTGTTACTGGGGTAGGGGTGAGAGCAGATGGCGCTGTGTGTGATACTGGGGTAGGGGTGAGAGCAGATGGCGCAGTGTGTGTTACTGGGGTAGGGGTGAGAGCAGATGGCACTGTGTGTGATACTGGGGTAGGGGTGAGAGCAGATGGCGCTGTGTGCAGATAGCGCTGTGTGCAGATGGCGCTGTGTGTGTTACTGGGGTAGGGGTGAGAGCAGATGGCGCTGTGTGCAGATGGCGCTGTGTGTGTTACTGGGGTAGGGGTGAGAGCAGATGGCGCTGTGTGTGTTACTGGGGTAGGGGTGAGAGCAGATGGCGCTGTGTGCAGATGGCGCTGTGTGTGATAGACCGGACCCTGCAAGGGTAAGAACTGTGCTGCTGTATCTTTGTCTTGTAATGCTTAGGCACCAAGTTAGACCTTTGTTTGTGCAACCTCCAAACAATAATGCTTACTTTTATAACCCATACCTACCAACCCAGTATAGCCAGAGAGAAACCACCCACCCATGAAAACTACCAAAAATCAGATGACAATCCCAATATAAATCAAACCATTTGTGAAGTGTCCAGTGAGGTACACTTTGTGTGATGGGCAAACACCTTCAGCTTACTCCTCCTCCCAGGGGTGCGGTTGATAAATGGCTGCTGCATTTAATTAAATGTCTCTTGTGATTAGGATAGGGATATACTCTGGAACATTCCCATTTGGCTCTTGTGATTAGTGTAGGAATATATTACTAGAGCCAGGGCTGTTGAAAAAGTCTTACAACAATACACTTTTTTTTTATCTGTCCCCTGGCATTTCGTGCACAGTTGATTTCTATTGCTGTGTGACCCAGCATGCTGAAAAAAAAACAATCTCTAAAAAGGGGCCCTTATACCATTCATTGGCCTCATTATCACTCTAGTATGTCTAGCAGGTTGCAAGCATAATTGCAAAAAATACTTTTTATAACATGGTTCTCTGGGAATCGGCAAAGGCCAGCATGTGTGTTGACAATTGTTAGATCACGGTATGCTTCGTTTCCTTTTACATATCTCTTTATTTTACTTTGGTGTTGTGCACAGAGGTCTGTAGCGAGCCGCAGTGTTGGTCCTTTGGTCGTGGGCGGTGTCGGTCCACTGGTCGCTCGCGAAGTGTTGTCGGTCGTGAAGTGGTGTCGGTCCTTTGGCTGTGAGGGGAAAATCTGATTCCTGACCCTTGATACTCATTGCACAAACTCACTGAGACCAATGGCCTACAGTCCAGTTACCAAGCCTTGCAAACGACCCAGATCCATGCAGAGTGAACACAGATCATTCCAGGCAGCATGGGAAGAAGAGTACTTGTTTGTTGAATGGCCAAAGGAGAAAGCTACCTGTTTGCTTTGCAAAGAGAAAGTAAATGTTCTTAAGAGATATAACCTTGAACGGCACTACAAAACTCGACACGCAAGTTATAGTGAGAACTTCCCATTGCACTCACAACTGCGTTCAGCAAAAGTGGCATCTTTGAAGCAAACACTTCTTTCCCAGCAGAAGCTCTTCCTTTGCCAAATGAAGGAATCTGAGGCTGTTACAGAAGCATCATTCAAAATATGCTACCTGCTTGCCAAACATAAGAAGCCATTCACGGAGGCAGAGCTGGTGAAGAAATGTTTCCTTTCAGCAGCTGAAATTTTGTTTGAAAACTATAGCAACAAATCCAGCATTTTAAAAGAAATCGGTGCATTACAGCTATCGGATTCCACTTGTGCACGCAGAATAGAGGCAATGGGTGAAAATATCCAGGAGCAGGTGATCAAAGCTGTCAGAGAGTCACCGTTCTTCAGCATTGCCATGGATGAGCCCACAGATATAGGCGATGTGGCCCAGTTATTAGTCTGCGTGAGGTATTTGGACCAATCGCTTCATCCCAAAGAAGAGCTCCTGTGCCTTCTACCACTGCACGGGCACACAAGAGGAGAAGATATTCTGGACAGTATCTGCAACTACTTCGAAACACATCACATACCACTGGACAGTCTTGTTAGCATCACAACAGATGGCGCTCCTGCTATGGTAGGCCATGACAGAGGCTTTGTATCTTTGCTTAAAAAGAAGCTCACTGGACAGCCTGTAATAGACTACCACTGCATTATTCATCAGGAAGTTCTGTGTGCATGGAGAACTGAATAACGTCTTAAAACTTGCAGTGAAAAGTGTTAATTTTATTCATGCCAAAGCCCTTAACCATATCAAATCAAATCAAATCATTAACATTTATAAAGCGCGCTACTCACCCGTGCGGGTCTCAAGGCGCTAGGGGGGAAAGGGGGGGTTATCGCTGCTCGAACAGCCAAGTCTTTAGGAGTCTCCGGAAAGCGGAGTGGTCCTGGGTGGTCCTGAGGCTGGTGGGGAGGGAGTTCCAGGTCTTGGCCGCCAGGAAGGAGAAGGATCTCCCACCCGCCGTGGAGCGGCGGGTGCGAGGGACGGCAGCAAGTGCGAGGCCAGCGGAGCGGAGGGGGCGGGTGGGGACGTAGAAGCTGAGGCGTCTGTTGAGGTATTCCGGTCCCTTGTTGTGGAGGGCTTTGTGTGCGTGGGTGAGAAGACGGAAGGTGATCCTTTTGCTGACTGGGAGCCAATGCAGGTGTCTCAGGTGTGCGGAGATGTGGCTGTAGCGGGGTACGTCGAGGATGAGGCGGGCCGAGGCGTTTTGGATGCGTTGCAGGCGGTTTTGGAGTTTGGCGGTGGTCCCGGCGTAGAGGGTGTTGCCGTAGTCCAGGCGACTCGTGACAAGGGCGTGGGTCACGGTTTTTCTGGTGTCGGCGGGGATCCAGCGGAAGATCTTGCGGAGCATGCGGAGAGTGAGGAAGCAGGCGGAGGACACGGCGTTGACTTGCTTGGTCATGGTGAGAAGAGGGTCCAAGATGAAGCCGAGGTTGCGGGCGTGGTCTGCGGGGGTCGGTGCGGTGCCGAGGGCCGTGGGCCACCAGGAGTCGTCCCAGGCGGACGGGGTGTTGCCGAGGATGAGGACTTCCGTTTTTTCAGAGTTCAGCTTTAGGCGGCTGAGCCTCATCCAATCTGCGACGTCCTTCATACCCTCTTGTAGGTTGGTCTTGGCGCTGGCGGGGTCCTTGGTGAGGGAGAGTACAAGTTGGGTGTCGTCGGCGTAGGAGGTGATGATGATGTCGTGCTTGCGTACGATGTCGGCGAGGGGGCTCATGTAGACATTGAAGAGTGTCGGGCTGAGCGATGAGCCTTGAGGTACGCCGCAGATGATCTTGGTGGGTTCTGAGCGAAACGGAGGGAGGTAAACTCTTTGGGAGCGGTTAGCGAGGAAGGAGGCGATCCAGTCCAGGGCCTGGCCTTGGATCCCGGTGGAGCGTAGGCGGGTGATTAGGGTGCGGTGACAGACGGTGTCAAAGGCAGCCGAGAGGTCGAGGAGAATGAGGGCGACTGTTTCACCGTTGTCCATCAGGGTTCTGATGTCGTCTGTGACTGAGATGAGGGCGGTTTCCGTGCTGTGGTTGGTTCGGAATCCGGTTTGTGAAGGGTCGAGCAGGTTGTTGTCTTCCAGGAAGGTGGTCAGCTGTTTGTTGATGGTCTTTTCTATTACCTTGGCTGGGAAAGGTAGAAGAGAGATAGGGCGGAAGTTTTTCAGGTCGCTTGGGTCAGCCGTAGGTTTCTTTAGTAGGGCGTTGACTTCAGCGTGCTTCCAGCATTCGGGGAAGGTAGCAGAAGAAAAAGAAGAGTTGATGACGGTCTGGAGGTGCGGGGCGATGATGTCGTCGGCTTTGTTAAAGATGAAGTGCGGGCAGGGGTCCGAAGGGGCGCCGGAGTGGATAGAGTTCATGATGGATTTGGTTTCTTCCGTGTTGATGTGGGTCCAGTTGTTGAGGGTGATGTCCGGGGAAGCGGGTTCAGTGGTGTATGGTTGGGTCTGGTGTCCGAAGCTGTCGTGGAGGTCGCTGATCTTGCGATGGAAGAAAGTGGCGAGGGATTCGCACAAATCCTGTGAGGGCGTGACGGCGTTGGCGCTGGCGCTGGGGTTGGAGAACTCTTTGACGATGCTGAAGAGTTCTCTGCTGTTGTGGCTGTTTTTGTCTAGTCTGTCGGTGAAAAAGTTCCTTTTGGTAGTGCGGATCAGGTGGTGGTGTTCGCGTGTAGCGTTCTTGAGGGCGGTCATGTTGTCAGCGGTGTGGTCCTTGCGCCAGGCCTTCTCAAGGGCACGACAAGTTTTCTTTGATTCTTTGAGGGTGTCAGAGAACCAGAGAGGTTTTTTGGTGTTGGTCTGTCGATGCGTGCGTTTGAGGGGAGCAAGGTTGTCAGCGCAGTTGGAGATCCAGTTTGTGAGGTTGAGAGCTGCGTCGTTGGGGTCGGTGGTGAGGGTGGGTTGGTTGGCGGCGAGAGCGGAGAAGAGTTGCTCTTCAGGGATCTTGTTCCACTGTCGATGAGGGATGGGTTGAGTGCGGAGGTGGGAGGTCTCGCGTCGGAATGTGAAGTGGACGCAGCTGTGGTCGGTCCAGTGTAGGGCAGAGGTGTGGCTGAAGAAGACGTGTTTGCTGGCGGAGAAGATAGGGTCGAGCGTGTGTCCGGCGATGTGGGTGGCGGTGTTCACCAGTTGTTTGAGGCCGAGGTTGGCGAGGTTGTCGAGCAGGGTGGTGGTGTTGGGGTCGTTGTTTTGTTCCAGATGGAAGTTGAGGTCGCCTAGGAGGATGTAGTCCGGTGAGGCGAGGGCGTGCGGGGAGATGAAGTCGGCGATGGCGTCGCTGAAAGAGGCGCGAGGTCCGGGAGGACGGTAGACGAGGGATCCTCTGAGGGTGGTCCTTGGGTCGGTGCGAATCTGAAAATGCTGGTGTTCAGCGGCGAGGGGGGGTCTTCGGTGGAGGTGGTGACGCTGATGGAGTCTTTGAAGATGATGGCGACACCTCCTCCTACTTGGTTGGTGCGGTCTTTTCTGGAGATCTTGTAGCCTTCGGGGATGGCGGTAGCGATGTCTGGAGCAGAGGAGGCGTTCATCCATGTCTCCGTGATGAAGGCGACGTCCGGGGCTGTGGAGTCCAGGAGGTCCCAAAGTTCAACGGCGTGCTTGTGGACGGAACGAGCGTTGATCAGGATGCACTTGAGGTGGTTGATGGCGCGTGGGCTTGTGGTCGTGGTAGTTGCGTGGTGGAAGATGCGTTTGCAGGAGTTGCAGGCGAAGGGTCCATGGGTGCGTTTGGGGTGAGCTAGGAAGCAGGTTTTGGAGCGCCCTGGGTTGAGGGCGTGGAGGGTGGTGGGGTCGTAGCGGATCAGCGGGGCTTGGGGGAGCTGGGGACCAGGGGTCGTGGCGCTGGGCGCGGGCCAGGCGCGGACGGGCGCCATAAGAGGTAGGAGGGGGGGGAGGGGTCAGCTGGGGGCGAATGGGAGCTGGGGGCGGGGGCGTGCAGGAGGTCGCGGCGGGAAAGCGCGAGGGAGGGGGGGGGGACAGGTAGAGTGAGAGGAGCTGGGGGAGGGGGTTTAGGGTGGAGGAGGGTGAGTGTTAGGAGGTTTGGAGATTAGGGAGAGAGATAGGAGTAGGGTTGTGAAGATAGGGGAGGGGGGGTTGTAGAGATGGGTGAGGGAGAGAGGTAGAGTGAGAGGATAGGGAGATAGGTAGTAGAGGGGATGGCGGGAGGGGGGGAGAGATAGAGAAATAGATAGAGAAAATAGATAGAGAAGTCGATAGATAGGGAAATAGATAGATAGACAGATAGGTAGGTAGGAGGAGGTGGAGAGTGGGGGAGTTAGATAGTGAGATAGGGAGCTAGAGAGATAGGAAGATAGGAGGAGTGAGGGAGGTAGATAGCGAACGGGTTAGCTAGGGGTGAGAGAGGGGGAGGCGAGTGAGGGAGGGGGATGAGGAAGGAGCAGGAGGGCAGGCTCGGGGGAAGAAGACGGAGGAGGTAGAAGAGCCGAAGACAGGAGAACAGAAGACAGAAGAACAGAAGACAGAAGAACAGAAGACCGGAAGAGCAGAAGACAGAAGAACAGAAGACCGGAAGAGCAGAAGACAGAAGAACAGAAGAACAGAAGACAGAAGAACAGAAGACAGAAGCACAGAAGATCGGAAGAACAGAGAAGAACACAGAAGAACAGAGAAGAACAGAGAAGAACACAGAAGAACCGAGAAGAAGAACACAGAAGCACCGAGAAGAACAGAGAAGAAGAACACAGAAGACCGGAAGAACACAGAAGAACAGAAGGGAAGAACAGAAGAACAGAAGAGAAGAACAGAAGAACACAGAAGAAGATTGCAGAGGGGGAGCGAGGAGGAAGAGACAGAGAGGAGGAAAAGAAGCAGGAGCAGGAGAGAAGGTGAGTGGCGCGGGGCAGGGCGAGGGGCTGGGAGGAGGGGAGTACTTACAGTTAGGTGGGTCTCAGGAACACAGGAACTCGGGAACTTGGAGGAGCTGCAGCGGCAGGGGGAGCGACCTACCCTTGGCTTTTTAAGGCTATGCTGCAGGATTCTGAAGCTGAATATACAGACCTCTTGATGCACACTGAAGTGCGATGGCTACGCAAAGGGAAAGTTCTGGAGCGGTTCATTGCTTTGCTTCCTGAAATTGAACACTGCAAACAGCAGAGGTCAAACATTCCCAGAACTAAAGGATGTGAAATGGCTTTTAATGCTCCATTTTCTTTCAGATCTATTTGCACACTGCAATGCTCTTAATTTGATGCTGCAAGGCAAACAACAGCTTATGTGGTCCATGATGAATGGTATTTACTCATTTGAAAGTAAGCTTGTGCTATTCAAAGAACAACTGGATGTTGCTGACTTAACCCACTTTCCAAAACTGTTGGCTGTGACTCAGAGGTTTCCAAATGCACAAGAAATGCTGCCAATGCTAAATCTTGGTGCATGTCTTGAGGAAATTTCTGGGGAGATCAAAAGGCGATTTTCTCAATTCAGAACCCTCACCCCACTGTTCAGGCTGGTTGAAAACCCCTGGTGAGTGCACGAAATCTTGATTCTGTTGAACTTATTGGCGTGAAAAGACCGCAGGCACAAATGGAGCTGATAGACATGCAGCACAACTCAGCTCTCGAAGCATCTTTTTTGGGGCAGGCACCGGAAGAATTCTGGAACACTGTGCCTTCTGACAAATTTCCTGTTCTTTTTACAGTGGCCCAGAAAATAATTTGTATGTTCGGGTCAACATATGTTTGCGAAAGTTCGTTTTCCACAATGGGACTTTTGAAGAGTAAACTCAGAAATAAGCTAACAGACTTACATCTGGATCAGCTCTTAAGGCTTGTCGTTTCAGACATAATACCAGACTACAGGCACTAATAAGAGACATGAAGTGCAAAATAAGTTCTTAGTATGTCTTCCTTTGACATACCTATTTTCCAGCCTCAAAGAAAACTGTGCTGCATTGGGCCTGTGCTGAATATCCTGTTCACAAGGATTACCATGCCATGCCTCTTAAGATTACTATTGTTTGATAATAAAAATGTTTTTCAAAATGTCCTCTTTGTAGGTTTGTAGTTATACCTGGATTCAAAATGCAGCATTGTTTAGCAATGTTTTGAAAAAGGGGGCAGGGTGGTTGTGCCCCCTATAAGCCCCACCCCCCCACCCCCGCTGTCACTTCAGTGCGGCCCTCGGCCGCAAACCATACTGCAATTTTGGCCCCTGAGAAAAAGTTTGTGAGTACCCAGGGCTTAGCACTATATCATAAGAAACACAATACTCAAGTTACTAAAAATAAAGGTACTTTATTTTACTGACAATATGCCAAAAGTATCTCAGAGGATATACTCCCTTAGGAGGTAAGAAATATACACAAAATAAACACACAAATGAAAATCAGGTAAGTAAACAGTTAGAAAAGTAATGCACACACTGTAGAACACAATAGAATGCAATAGGAGACAATAGGCCTAGGGGCAACACAAACCATATACTCCAAAAGTGGAATGCGAACCACGAATGGACCCCAGGCCTAGTGTAGTGTGTAGAGGGTCGCTGGGAGTATAAGAAAACTCAAAGGATGTCCAAGATACCCCACCCCAAGACCCTGAAAAGTAGGAGTAAAGTTACCCTACTACCCCAGAAAGACAGTAAAGTCGAGATAGGGGATTCTGCAAAGACAACAACTGACTGCAAAGCACTGAAGACTGATTCCTGGACCTGAGGACCTGTAAAGGAAGGGGACCAAGTCCAAGAGTCACGCAAGTGTCCAGGGGGGGCAGGAGCCCACTAAACCCCAGATGAAGGTGCAAAAGGGCTGCCTCCGGGTGGAATAAGCCAAAGATTCTGCAACAACAGAAGGTGCCAGGAACTTCTCCTTTGGTCAGAAGATGTCCCACAGCGTGCTGGAGCATGCAGAATTATTTCCACGCAGAAAGACCACAAACAAGCCTTGCTAGCTGCAAGAGTCGTGGTTGAAGGTTTTGGGTGCTGCCGGGGCCCAGAAAGGACCAGGAGGTCGCCCCTTGGAGGAGGAGACAGAGAGGGCGCTCAGCAACTCAGAGAGCTCACACAGAAGCAGGCAGCACCCGCCAAAGCACCTGAACAGGCGTTCAGAAGATCTGAGCATGACAGTCATTTCAGCACAATAAAAGGGAGTCCCACGAAGTCGGAGTCCAACTCAGCAAGTAGGGCAATGCAGGACCGAGTGATGGGGACCTGGGCGAGGCTGTGCACAAAGGAAGTCTTGCAAAAGTGCACAGAAGCCCTGGCAGCTGCAGTTCACGCAGTACACTGATTACTGTCTGACATGGGGAGGCAAGGACTACCACTCAGAGATGTCCATTGTGCCCTCACACCTCTGAATCCAAGATGGCAGAGGTCTGGGACACACTGGAGGAGCATTGGGCACCTCCCCTGGGGAGATGCTGGTCAGGGGAGTGGTCACTCCCCTTTCCTTCGTCCAGTTTCACGTCAGAGCAGGGATGGGGGGATCCCTGAACCGGTGTAGGCTGGCTTATGCAAGGAGGGCACCATCTGTGCCCTTCAAAGCATTTCTAGAGGCCAGGAAAGGCTACTCCTCTCAGGCCCTTAACACCTATTTCCAAAGGGAGAGGATGTAACACCCTCTCTCAGAGGAAATCCTTTGTTCTGCCTTCCTGGGACTGGGCTGCCCAGTGTCTGAGGGTTGGCAGCAGAAGTAGCTGCAGAGAAAACCCAGGAGAGTTAGTTTGGCAGTGTCTGGGCTCTATGCTGGAGCCCCGGAGATGCATGGAACTGGTATTGGAGGGACAATTCCATGATCCTAGACATGTTACATGGCCATGTTCGGAGTTACCATTGTGACGCTACATATAGGTATTGACCTATATGTAGTGCATGCGTGTAATGGCGTCCCCGCACTCACGAAGCCCGGGGAATTTGCCCTGAACAATGTGGGGGCAACTTTGCACCTAACCTTCTCTAAGTGAAGGTTAGACACATAGGTGACTTATAAGTTACTTAAGTGCAGTGTAAAATGGCTGTGAAATAACGTGGACGTTATTTCACTCAGGCTGCAGTGGCGGTCCTGTGTAAGAATTGTCTGAGCTTCCTATGGGTGGCAAAAGAAATGCTGTAGCCCCAATACCCTGGGTACCTAGGTACCATATACTAGGGAATTATATGGGTGTTCCAGTATGCCAATCAGAATTGATAAAATTAGTCACTAGCCTGCAGTGACAATTTTAAAAGCAGAGAGAGCATAAACACTGAGGTTCTGGGTAGCAGAGCCTCAGTGATACAGTTAGGCACCACACAGGGAACACAAACAGGGCACACTTTATGAGCACTGGGGTCCTGGCTAGCAGGATCCCAGTGACACAGGCAAAAACAAACATACATACAAGTAAAAATGGGGGTAACATGCCAGGCAAGATGGTACTTTCCTACACAACCCCCCACAAACGAGGGACAATAAGGCTAACCTTGCCCAGATGAGTCTTCATTGTCTAAGTGGAAATATCTGGAGAGTCCATCTGCATTGGAGTGGGTACTCCCAGGTCTATGTTCCACTGTATAGTCCATTCCCTGTAGGGAGATGGACCACCTCAACAATTTAGGGTTTTTACCTTTCATTTGTTTTAGCCAAAGTGGAGGTTTGTGGTCTGTCTGAACAATAAAGTGAGTACCAAACCATTATGGTCTCCACTTTTTCAGTGCCCAGACCACAGCAAAGGCCTCCCTCTCTATGGCAGATCAACGGTTTTCTCTAGGGGTGAATTTCCTTCTCATGAAAGCAACAGGTTGATCCTGGCCTTCAGTATTAAGCTGTGATAGAACAGCCCCAACCCCCAATTCAGAAGCATCAGTCTGGACTATGAACTTTTTGGAGTAGCAAGGGATTTTTTGGACAGGTGCAGAGCACATGGCCTGTTTGAGCTCATCAAAAGCTTTTTGACAGCTAGCTGTCCACAATACCTTTTTAGGCATCTTTTCACTAGAGAGGTCATTAAGAGGAGCTGCAGTGGAGCCATAATTCTTAATAAACCTCCTGTAGTACCCTGTGAGGCCTAAAAAGACTCTCACCTGGGTTTGAGTTGTAGGGGGAGCCCATTCCATAATGGTCTGGATCTTCCCTTGCAGTGGTGCAATCTGTTCCCGACCTACCAGGTGGCCCAGATAAACCACTTTCCCCTGCCCTATCTGGCACTTTGAGGCCTTGATAGTGAGGCCTGCCTTTTGCAGCGCCTCTAAAACTTTCCACAGGTGGACCAGGTGATTATCCCAGGTGGAGCTAAAGACAGCTATATCATCTATCTAGATATGCTGCACTAAAAGCTTCCAACCCTTGCAGGACTGTGTTCACCAACCTTTGAAAAGTGGCAGGTGCATTCTTTAGACCAAAGGGCATCACAGTGAATTGATACTGCCCTCCAATGGTTGAGAATGCAGTTTTAGGTTTTGCAACTTCTGATAACTTAATATGCCAATACCCTGCAGTTAAATCAAAAGTGCTTAGATACTTGGCAGAAGCCAGTGTATCTATCAGCTCATCTGCCCTGGGTATAGGGTGAGTATCTGTCTTGGTTACTTGGTTGAGCCCTCTATAGTCAACACAAAACCTCATCTCTCTTTTCCCATCCTTACTTTGAGAAACCAGCACCACTGGGCTAGCCCATGAACTTTCTGAAGGCTCAATCACTCCTAAGTCTAACATTTTCTGAACTTCTTGTTTAATGCAGTCCCTGACATGATCAGGCTGCCTATAAATCTTACTTTTGACAAGTAAACTGTCTCCAGTATTGATTATATGCTCACACCAAGTAGTGGTACATGGTATCAGTGAGAAGAGTTCGGAAAACTGACTTAAAAGATTTACACAGTTATCTTTCTGCTCAGCAGTAAAACAATCTGCAAGTACTACTCCCTCCACTAAGCCATCAGCTTCAATTGTGGAGAAGAGATCAGGGAGAGGGTCACTCTCTTCTTCCTGTCCCTCATCAGTTGCCATGAGCAGGGTGAGATCAGCCCTGTCATAGTAGGGTTTTAGGCGGTTGACATTTGTCCTGGAGTGCTCTTGGGGCCACAGGCTCCAATACCCACACCTTCTGTCCTGGTACTGGGCAGGACAGCCTTCTGGTCATGCCATTGGTTGTACAGCTCCTGGCTGGCCCAAAGGTTTTTACTGGCATTTTTCATGTACTCAGCCATTCTTGATCTTAGGCCAAGTACATAATCCACAATGTCTTGTTTAGGAGCTTTTAAAGGTTGTTCCCAACCCTCCTTAACAAGTGCAAGGGGACCTCACACAGGGTGCCCAAAGAGGAGTTCAAAGGGGCTGAAGCCCACTCTTTTTTGGGGTACCTCCTTGTAAGTAAAAATGAGGCAAGGTAACAGGACATCCCATCTCCTTCTGAGTTTTTCAGAATCTCTCAACCAGACCATTTGTTTGTGGATGATGAGGGGTGGTGAACTTGTATGTTACACCACACTCCTTCCACATTGCTTTGACATGCAGACATGAAGTTACTACCTCTGTCTGACACCACTTCCTTAGGGAAGCCCACTCTGGAAAAGATTCCCAGGGGGGCCTTTGCCACTGCAGGAGCTGTAGTGCTCCTAAAAGGGATGGCTTCAGGGTACCTAGTGGCATGGTCCACTACCACCAGGGTAAACCTATTGCCTGAAGCTGTTGTAGGGTCAAGGGGGCCAACTATGTCAACCCCTACCCTTTCAAAGGGCACCCCAACCACAGGAAGTGGAATTAAGGGGGCCTTTGGAGTGCCACCAGTCTTGCCACTGGCTTGGCAGGTCACACAAGAACGACAAAACTCTTTGGTGTCCTCTGACATATGAGGCCAGTGAAACAGGGGAACAAGCCTGTCCCAAGTTTTACTTTGGCCCAAATGCCCAGCCAAATGAATGTCATGTGCCAAGGTAAGAAGAAACTCTCTTTATTGCAAAGGGATGACCAATCTCCTGGCAGCTCCAGGTTTAGGGTCCATTGATTCAGTATACAGGAGGTTGTCTTCCCAATACACCTTATGGCTATCACTGACATCCCCATTCTGCTGTTTGACAGCTTGCTGTCTCAAACCCTCTAGTGTGGGACAGGTCTGCTGTGCCACACTCATCTCTTCCCTAGCAGGCCCCCCTGCACCCAAAAGCTCAGCAGTGTCTGATGCCAGCTCATCTGGTGTAGGTTCTGCACAGGGAGAGGATTCCTCTTCCTCAAAAGGGGAATCTTCTGGTGAGGGAGGGATAGTGGGCAAGGATTTACCCTTCATACCCCTGGCTTTTGGGAGCACTTGGTCCATTGTTCCAGGATCCAAGTTTCCCTGTCCTTTTTGCTTTTTGGCCTGAGGCCTGGTTGAAGCAAAAATATGGCCATGAATGCCCAGCATTACTGCATGAGCCTCCAACTCTACTTCAGCCCAAGCTGATATCTCGAAATCATTGCCTAGTAAGCAATCTACATGTAATTCAGTGGCTACCACAACTTCCTTTGGACCAGTAACCCCTCCCCCCCAGTTGAGATTCACAACAGCCATGGGGTGGCTAAGTGTGTTATTGTGAGCATCAGTCACTTGGTACTGCTGACTAAGTAGGTGTTGATCAGGGTGAACCAGTTTCTCTATAACCATAGTTAAACTGGCTCCTGTTTCCCTGTAGGCCTCAACCTCAACAGCATTAATTAGGGGTAGTTGCTTGTACTTACCCATTTTAAGGGGACAAGCAACCAAGGTGGTAAAGTCAATGCCACCATCAGAGACTAAAACAGCCTCTGTGGTCTCCCTAACAAGACCAACCCCAACTACACTGCCAATAGTGAGCCCATCTACACCCTTGGATTGACTATTTGTAGTAGACTTCCCACCACCACTGCTATTACTAGGGGCACTAGAGGTTGCAGTTGGGGGTGTAGTAGTGGGAGCCTTGGTGTTTTTCTTTGGACAAGTGGCATCACTTGCCCAATGGTCTTTTACTTTACATAAATAACACCATGGCTTTTTCTGATTGTGAGAAGAGGATTTGGACCCACCACACCCAGAGGATTTTTGTGGGCCTGATGAAGACTCAAAATGTTTTTTATCTTTGTCCCCACCCTTGTCAGAAGACTTACCATCCTTCTTCTTGCCATCCTTATCACCCCCTGTATGAACTTTTCTTTCACTCTTGTTCTGATCTATTTGTCTGCCTTCTTTCCCAATTCTTGGGGAGAGGTCAGATCTGAGTCTACCAAGTACTGGTGCAACAAATCAGACACACAACTGTTCAAAATATGCTCTCTCAGGATTAGATTATACAGGCTTTCATAGTCAGTCACCTTACTGCCATCTAACCAACCCTCCAAGTCCTTCACTGAACAGTCTACAAAGTCTGTCCAGTCTTGAGAGGACTCTTTTCTGGTGTCTCTGAACTTAATCCTGTATTGTTCAATAGTTAAGCCAAATCCATCCAAGAGTGCATCCTTCAAAACTTTGTAGTTATTAGCATCACTTTCTCTGACAGTAAGGAGCCTATCCCTACCCTTACGAGTGAAAGATAGCCACAAGATAGCAGCCCACTGCCTTTGAGGGACCAACTGTACCATACATGCCCTCTCAAGTGCAGCAAACCACTTGTTAATGTCATCCCCCTCCTTGTAAGGGTGGACTATCTTATGTAGGTTTCTGGAATCTTGCTCTCTAACAGGATTACTATCAAAAACACTGCTGCTGCCACCATGGGGAACTAATCTCAACCTCTGCCTTTCCCTTTCCAAATCCAGAGATTCCCTGTCTAAGGCCAGCTGTTGCTGTTTAAGCTTCAGCCTGGCCTCTTCCAACCTCAGCTTTCTGAGTTCCCTTTCCATTAAGTTATCCTCAGGGTGGGAGGCTTGGGAATTTTGAGACACAGAAGAAATGTGGGAATTGGTAGAGTTGGACCTGTCCCTAGCTGTCTGGACCCTAGTAACCTGGCCTTTAGGAGTGAAAGGTGCCCTACTAGTGTTTGACCCCCTCCCACTACCAGTGTCACTAGGTGGCCTGTTAGCTGGCAGGTCCCTGGAAGAACCCTCCCCAGCATCCTCAGGGGACTCCTCTGAGTCTGGCTGGGTACCCCCTCCTCTACCTCCTGATCCTGGGATGGGCCAGACTGGTCACTTTCTAGGAGAAGGCTAAGGAGAAGATCTTTTGTAGGATTCTTGCCAATTACTAAACCTCTTTCAATGCAGAGACCCCTCAAACTTTAAAAATTTAGATTCCCATATGTTGTCTGGACAACTGTGGGAGTAAGCTCTACTGCAGACATGACAAAAAAGGTTTAGGACAGAGAGAGAAAACAGTTTTTATAACTTTTAAAAGAACAGAGAAAAACTTTTTCAACCTTTTGAAAGTTTTCAGAAACTTTTTAGGAAGTTTTAGAGAAGGAAAGTTAAACTGTTTAGGTTACTGTGTATATTCTGAAGTATTTGGTATATTTTTTTTATAAAAAGCACCAATGACAAAGTGTTAAAGCAGTTACAAGTACTTATTCCACTGCTGCACCACCAATGTAGGAGGCTGGCCTGGCTTATAGTGGGTACCTAGTGGTACTTACACCTTGTGCCAGGTCCAGTTATCCCTTATCAGTAGTTTAGAAGTGTTCTAGCAGCTTAGGCTGATAGAGGTAGCTATAGCAGAGCAGCTTAGGCCGAACTAGGAGACATGCAAAGCTCCTACTACACCACTTATATCACTTAGCACTATGTCATAAGATACACAATACAGAGAGTTAATAAAAATAAAGGTACTTTATCTTAGTGACAATGGTGGTCATTACAACCCTGGCGGATGGTGTTAAAGCGGCGGTAAGACCGTCAACAGGTCGGCAGTAAAAAAAATGGAATTACGACCGTGGTGGAAACCGCCAACAAAGACAGCCACTTTAACACTCTGACCGCCACGGAGGTACAAACAAACAGCGCGGCGGTCACCACCAACAGACAGGCGGAGGACAAAGTACCGCCCACAGTATCACAACAGGCCAATCCGACACCTTTTCCGGGGCGGATTCACCGCGGATAAAAACACAGCAGAAACAGGATTTCAAAGGGAAAACGCTCACCTCTACACACCCCACGAGGAATGAGGACACCATGGACCCGGAACTCCAAATTTTCCCTGCGATTGTCTTCCTGCTCCTCTACCAGACCACGGTGAGTACTGCACCTACGACACAGGGGAGGGGGGAAGGGAAAAAACAGGAACACACACATGCAACACCCCCTACCCACTCCCACCCTCACCCACTACAACACACACACCAATACATATTGATACATCACAGTTACACCCCCCAACCCCCCTGGAAGACAATAGAAAATGAGTGTAACCATTGTAATATATTAAAATCAAGTAGGCAAAAATATATATATACACCATGTACAAAATATATACCAAGCATAGTAGTCCAGGTAGTGCTCCAATTAAGTCCGTGGAACACTGGACCCACACGGTATGGACGAGGCCCACACAAGATCCCCGACCATGATGGAGAGAATGCTGCAGGAGCATCAGAGAGCAACAAAACAGGCACCTCAGGGGGAGGGAAAGGGGGGGCACCTCAGCCGGTTGAGTGCACAACGCCAAATCCACGAGAGGGCCACATGCCCACTGTTCAATCCTGGGGAGGGCAAAGCCACAGTCTCTCAAGTCTCTACAGTGGGTGGGTTGCCCACTGTTCCATCCTGGGGAGTGCAAAGCCACAGTCTCTCAAGTCTCTACAGTGGGTGGGTTGCCCACTGTTCCATCCTGGGGAGTGCAAACCCACAGTCTCTCAAGTCTCTACAGTGGGTGGGTTGCCCACTGCCATATCCCGGGTAGTGCAAAGCCACAGTCTCTCAAGTCTCTACAGTGGGTGGGTTGCCCACTGCCATATCCTGGGGAGTGCAAAGACACAGTCTCTCAAGTCTCTACAGTGGGTGGGTTACCCACTGCCATATCCTGGGGCAAAGCCACAGTCTCTCAAGTCTCTACAGTGGGTGGGTTACCCACTGTTCCGTCCTGGGGAGTCCAAAGCCACAGTCTCTCAAGTCTCTCCAGTGGGTGGGTTGTCCACTGCCATATCCTGGGGAGTACAAAGCCACAGTCTCTCAAGTCTCTACAGTGGGTGGGTTGCCCACTGCCATATCCTGGGGAGTGCAAAGCCACAGTCTCTCAAGTCTCTACAGTGGTTGGGTTGCCCACTGTTCCATCCTGGGGAGTGCAAAGCCACAGTCTCTCAAGTTTAACAAGTGGGTGGGTTGCCCACTATTACATCCTTGGGAGTGCAAAGCCACAGTCTCTCAAGTGGATAACAGTCTCCACAGGTTCTGGAGGGGGCATGGTGCCCAGAGTGCTTCATCCTGCTAAGGATAGCGGTAGTGGATGAATCTCTCCACTGGTTCTGGAGGGGGCATGGTGCCCAGAGTGCTTCATCCTGCTAAGGACAGAGGTAGTGGATGGATCTCTCCACTGGTTCTGGAGGAGGCATGGTGCCCAGAGTGCTTCACCCTGCTAAGGACAGAGGTAGTGGATGGATCTCTCCACTGGTTCTGGAGGGGGCATGGTGCCCAGAGTGCTTCATCCTGCTACGGACAGAGGTAGTGGATGGATCTCTCCACTGGTTCTGGAGGGGGCATGGTGCCCAGAGTGCTTCATTCTGCCCGTGACGGACTCAGTAGCGTCAGTGTCCTTGGCGCTCATGGGCCAGCGTTGCTTGAGCCGGCGGTGCCCTGTTCAGCGGTGCTTGAGACGGCGGTGCCCTGTTCAGCGGTGCTTGAGACGGTGGTCTCCTTTGCAGTGACTCAGCTGCTGCCGGTCCTTCATGGCCCAGCGGGGCTTGTTCTGGCGGTCCTCTCTGTCCCAGCGGGGCTTTTGCTGGCGGTCCTTCATGGCCCAGCGGGGCTTGTGCTGGCTGTCCTCTCTGTCCCAGCGGGGCTTTTGCTGGCGGTCCTTAATGGCCCAGCAGGGCTGGTTCTGGCGGTGGCCTCCTGGGCAGCAGGGCTGGTGGCGGTGGCCTCCTAGGCAGCTAGGCTGGTGCAGGGGGCCTCCTGGGCAGCTGGGCTGGTGCTGGCGGTGGCCTCCTGGGCAGCTGAGCTGGTGTCGGTGGCCTCCTGGGCAGCTGGGCTGGTGCTGGAGGTGGCCTCCTGGGCAACTGGGCTGGTGGCGGTGGGCTCCTGGGCAGCTGGGCTGGTGGCAGTGGGCTCCTGGGCAGCTGGGCTGGTGGCGGTGGGCTCCTGGGCAGCGGGGATGATGCTGGTGGCTTCCTGGGCAGCAGGTATGATGGCGGTCTTCTCCGCCGTGCTGCTCTTCCCACACTTGCTTAGTTTCTTGTGCCCCTTCCCCTCCTTGGAAGGTGTCGCAGCTGACTCCACACTCCCACCCTGGGAGCCTCTTTGGTGGCTGGACTCTTCCCCCTCTCCCGCCGGGCACTGGCCAACTTCTGATGCTTGACAGGTGGGGGACTGTCTGTGGCTCCGTGCCACACTGGCTGCCCTGGTGGCCAGTGCACTCCAGATTCCGGAGACTACAGGCACCACTGGTTCCGGAGATGTTGTGGCTGAGGTGCTAGTTCGGGACCTAGGAGACGAACGGGGTGGGGAAGGTGTGGGAAAGAGGTCAAGGTTGGACAGGAAAAGTTTCTTGGAGACACTGGGACGGGTAGCTGGAGGGGGTTTGGGAGTGGAGGAAGAGGTGGTGGTTGTAGGAGGTGTTCGTTTGCTGACTTTGGGTGAAGTTGCATGTGCTGGAGGCTGTTGTGAGGTGGATAGCTGTTGAGTGGGTGTGTGCCTGCGTTTGTGTATCTTGGGAGGGGGCATCACAGACACACTGGGAGACGACACAGGGGACGTGTGAATGGTAGTGGGGGTGGTGACTGCACGTGAGCAGGGTGTGGTGAGCGGGGTGGGTGTGCTGGTGATGGTAGTAGTGGCTGTAGTGGTAGTGCATGCAGGTGTGAGTGTAGACGAGACTGGGAGGGATGAGGAAGATGAGGAGGAGGGGGACACAGTGGAGGCAGTAGATGTTGGTGTGTCTGCATGTGTGTGATGCTTGTGTGAGTGCCTGTGGGATGTGTGGTGCTTATGTTTGCCTGAGCTTCCCTTGTGTGTTGACGTGTGTGCATGCTGGTCTAGAGGTGCGCTTGGGATAGGCTGGGGTACAGGGGATTGGGTCTGGGTGGAGGAAGTTGGAGGGGGGAGGCTAGAGACAGCGACAATGGCTGCCATCAGTGCTGAGGCCAGAGTCTGAAAAGCTCGCTGAAGGGCCGCCGGACCAGAATGAATGCCCTCCAGGAATGCATTAGTTTGTTGCAACTGCCTTTCTACACCCCGGATGGCATTCAAAATGGTAGACTGCCCAACAGTGAGGTACCTGAGGAGGTCAATGGCCTCCTCACTGAGGGCAGCAGGGGTGACTGGGGCAGGGCCTGAGGTACCTGGGGCGAAGGTGATGCCCACCCTCCCGGGTGAGCGGGCACGGGGAAAGGGCTGAGGGGCTGCTGGGAGGGCGGTGCTGGAAGGGGGGGTGGCGGCTGTACCTGTAGATGGGGGGGGGCATAGATGTTGCTGCCACCACAAGGGAGCTCCTATCAGAGGACGAGTCTGTGTCACTGGTCTCAGCTCCTGTCCGCGCCGTGGAGCTCCCCTCGCCCCCCGTCCCACTGGTGAAGTCCGATTCCGTAGTGTGGCCCTCAATGGCCATGTGGGATGCAGCCCCCTCTCCTCCGCCTGATGATGCTAATGCACACAAGAACAGGGAGACCACAAAAAGGGGGGGGACGACAGAAGAAAGACATTTTGAGTGCATGCATTACTGCTACCGTTGGCGGACACGACAGACACAGAAGCCCCCTGCACTCCGCCACGCTCTTGGGCTCCACTGTTCAATTCCTGGGACATGGCCTACTAGGCTATGGATGACATCTGCACACATGGATGACATAGGGGCATGACTAGGTGTACTTGACACTCTACAGAGGTGTGGTGGGGTGCCACATGGCCTGCCTTACGGAGGGACCTTGCCTACGGAACTCGCCCTGACCTAGGAAAACCCACAGCCCACCTCCCCCACCCAGACACCTCCACTGCACGCAAAATCAGCAGAATGAGAGTGTACTCACCCCTTGTGTCTGCTGTGATGCCCTCAAGCGCCCATCCAACTCCGGGTACGACACCGCCAGGTTCCTGAACATCAGGGGGGTCATGGTGCGACGGGCACCCCTCCCACGTTGGGAGGCCATCCCCAGCTGAGCCTCTGCTGTCTTCTTGCTCCAGCGGCGAATGTCCTCCCATCTTTTCCGGCAGTGGGTTCTCCGTCTGTGGTAGACCCCCAGGGTCCGGACGTCCTTGGCGATGGCACGCCAAATATATTTTTTCTGGTGGGCGCTGACCTACATAAATTGTACAGGGGGAAGAGAAAGTTGTTACCAACTGCACCGTCAAAGTGATTGGCCCCCATCCCTACCCTTGCCATGTGGCACATGCACTCACCGTCGTTTCATGCACGCCGCACTCTCCCCCCTTTCTTCTTACATCCACCCCTCTCCACATAGGCATATCCCACACAGCATGCTCCTAGTGTACTTACCTATTTGTCTGAAGGACTGTAGAGTAGCGTGTACTGGGGGAGGACCCCATCCACGAGTTTCTACAACTCCTCAGATGTGAAGGCAGGGGCCCTTTCCCCAGACACTCGAGCCATTGTCTCTTCCAGACCGAGGTCACAGCAGCACTTGCAGTGTAGGTCCTCTCCTGTCGAAGATCAGGTATCGAGTGATTGAACAGATAGAAAATGGCGGTCACGTCCGCGGCGGTGCGTACTGTCACCGCCGGCGTACATCGTCATTGGCTCCTGGGACCCCTAGGGTCCAATGTTAACCAATGCAGCATTGCGCTGCGGTCTTCGACCGCCTACCGCAACGGTGTACAACGCAAGCACAGTTACCTCACATCCCATTGACCCACTTTACAGGTCAGACAGCCTCCATTTCAGGGGCCCACAAGGCTTCATTTTCAACTGCGTCACACATACCTAGGCCTAGGCTCAACACACATACAGGCCACTTTTTAGATTATGAATGGTGTTCTGTGTAAGGTGTGGGTACGTACCTCTGAGTTGTTTGACTCTGTGCTCGCTGTTGTCCTTCATAGGCACCGTCCGCTGGGACATGTGAGGAGATTGCGGCATCCTCCGGTGTACTGACCGTTGGTGGACCTGTCGACAATGGAGGAAAGACATGTGATAATCACATACAGGCTTGACCGTGCCACAATCCAGGAACTGTGTACCCAGTTGGAGCCAGACCTGATGTCAGCTATCCGCCATCCCACAGGAATCCCCCCTCAAGTGCAGGTTCTGTCAGTGCTCCATTTCCTTGCAAGTGGGTCATTTCATACTACAGTGGCCATTGCATCAGGGATGTCCCAGCCTATGTTTTCCAACGTGTTGTCGAGAGTGTTGTCTGCCCTGCTGAAACATGTGGAGCTACATTGTTTTCCCTCAGGTGGAGGATTTGCCTACCGTGAAAGGTGACTTCTATGCCCTGGGACATATCCCCAACATCATAGGAGCCATTGATGGGACACGTGTGGCTTTGGTAACCCCCGCAGGAGTGAACAAGTGTACAGAAACCGGAAGAGTTATCATTCCATGAGTCTACAGATGGTATGTTTGGCAGACCAGTACATCTCCCATGTGAATGCCATGTTCCCTGGCTCAGTGCATGATGCCTACATCCTGCGGAGTAGCTGCATCCCTTATGTGATGGGTCAACTCCAGAGGCACCGTGTGTGGCTATTAGGTGAGCACCTGGAAGCTAGTCAGTGGGAATGGTTGTCTGTGTCTGGGGATATCCCTACCGGTTAGTGTGTGTCTAACAGTTGTCCCTCGTCATTTACAGGTGACTCTGGTTACCCCAACCTGTCATGGCTACTGACTCCAGTGAGGAATCCCAGGACAAGGGCAGAGGAACACTACAATGATGCCCATGGGCAAACTAAAAGGGTGATCGAGCGGACCTTTGGCCTCCTGAAGGCCAGGTTCAGTTGCCTCCATATGACAGGTGGATCCCTATTCTACTCACCAAAGAAGGTGTGCCAAATCATCGTGGCCTGCTGTATGCTTCACAACTTAGCTTTGCGACGACAGGTGCCTTTTCTGCAGGAGGATGGTCCAGATGGCAGTGTTGTTGCAGCTGTGTAGCCTGTGGACAGTGAAGACGAGGAAGCAGAGGAAGAAGACATGGACAACAGTGACTCGGGTGATCCAGCAATATTTCCAGTGAAACACAGGTAAGAATACAAACCTGCCTACTACATTTACTTAGACACTGCTGCCTCTCTACTGTCTGTCGTTTTCACCCAGTGTATGGTCACTGAGTTGTCACTTTCCCTTACGATTTCACAGATCTGGGTCCCACAGTGTGACATCTGCTTTGATTCCTCATGGACTAGAGCTGTGTGACATAGGTATGTTGACATTACAAATGAAAGAGATTTTTGCCACAGTTATTGCTAATACAGTATTCTGAAATCACAGACTGACTCCAGATTGTTTTGTGCTTTAAGGGTGTTTATTTTACTGCTCAAAATTGGAGGGGGTAGCAAAATGGTGAGGGGTGATGGCAGAGGAATGTCCGTGGCAGAGTCCAGTCTATTAGTCTCACAGGTGCATTTCCCAAATGGGCATAGGAAGTGGAGCTGGGGCAGTTTAAGGATGGACATGGTTACAAAGTGGGACATTAGGATGACAATCAGGGTGGTCTCATTTCTTGGTGGGGGTCTTGGCATCGTTCTCTGTCTTGTTCCTGGATCTCAGGGACCATTTTTGAGGTGGTTCTACCTCTGCAGGGGGTGGGGTGCTGGTGTGGTGGTCCTGTGGCGGTGCCTCCTGTCCACTAGCGCTGGCAGAGGTGGTGGGCAGTTCATCGTCCAGGCTAGTTTCAGGGGCCCCTTGTAGTGCCACAGTGTCCCTCCTGGTGTTGAGTACTTCCTTCAGCACCCCTACGATGGTGCCCAGGGTTGAATTTATGGTTCTGATTACTCCCTGAAGCCCATATACTGTTCCTCCTGCAGGAGCTGGGTCTCCTGAAACTTGGCCAGTACTGTTGCCATCGTCTCCTGGGAGTGGTGGTAGGCTTCCATGATGGAGGAGAGGGCCTCGTGGAGAGTGGGTTCCCTGGGCCTGTCTGACCCCTGTCGCACAGCAGCCCTCCCAGTTCCCCTGTGTTCCTGGGCCTCCGTCCCCTGGACCGTGTGCCCACTACCACTGCTCCCAGGTCCCTGTTGTTGTTGGGGTGGTGGGTTAGCCTGGGTTCCCTGTAGTGGTGGACACACTGCTGATTGACGTGTCCTGGGGACGGAGGTATGGGCCCGCTGGGTGGGTGCTGTGCTGGTGTTTCCAGAGGGGGAAGCTCTGTGGTGGCCTGTGACTGGGTGTGGGGAACCGACTGTCCTGAGGTCCCTTATGGGCCGGGCTGGTCATCTAGATCCAGTTGGACAGAGGTCCTGTCATCACTGTGGGCCTCTGCTGTTGGTGGTGTGGACATGTGTGGACCCTCCTGTCCGGTGACGTTGGGTAGGGGTCCTGCAGGGGTATAAAAGGATGTTGGAGTGATGGGGTGAGGGCGAGGGTGGGGGTATGTGATACCATGCAAGTAGGGTGGGGGATGTAAAAGTTAAGATTTGACTTACCAGAGTCCATTCCTCCACCTACTCCTGCGAGGCCCTCAGGATGCAGAATCACCAAGACCTGCTCCTCCCATGTTGTTAGTTGTGGGGGAGGAGGTGGGGGTCCGCCGCCAGTCCGCTGAACCGCCAGGTGGTGTCTTGAGACCACAGAACGCACCTTCCCCCGTAGGTCGTTCCACCTCTTCCTGATGTCCTCCCGATTTCTTGGGTGCTGTCCCACTGCCTTGACCCTGTCCACTATTCTTCGCCATAGCTCCATCTTCATTGCAAATGAGGTGTGCTGCACTTGTGATCCGAATAGCTGTGGCTCTACCCGGATGATTTCCTCCACCATGATCCTGAGCTCCTCCTCCGAGAACGTGGGGTGTCGTTGCCGTGCCATGGGGTGGTGTAAGTGATGTGTGGGGTGGTGTGTGGGGTGATAAGTGTGCTGATATGTAGTGGTGTGTAGTGTGCGGTGCGTGGAAGTTATGTGGGTGATGGTGTTGTGTGCCTGTGGATGCTTGTATTGTTGATGGTGGTGTCTCTCTCTGGCCTTTGTTCGTGATTTGTTGTCGTAAGGGTTTGTGGGTGATGTTGGTGTGTGTTTTATATAGTATTGGGTGTGTGGGAGTGGTGTGTGTATGTGTATCAGGTATGTGTATTTGGAATTGTCCAATGCGGCTGTGTTTTGTAAGAGTGTGTGAATTTTGAGCGCGACGGTGTGTACTGCCAATGGAATACCGCGGTTGAAAGACCGCCACGTGGATTTGTGTGTCGTGATAGTGTGGGCGTATTTCAGTTGGCATGACGGTGGAGGTTTTGTTTTCGCCAGTTTATCACTGACCTTTGGTGTGGGGGACTTTTGTGGGTGTCTGAATTTTGGTGGATTCCGTGCTGTGGGTCATAAAAGCTGTGGCTGTTTTCCGCGGCCGCGGCGCTGTGTTGGCAGGCTTCTGCACAGCGGTTCACCACTTTTACCACCAATGTAGTAATGAGGGCCAATATGCCAAAAGTATCTCAGAGGATATACTCCCTTAGGAGGTAAGTAATATACACAAAATATACACACAAACCAAAATCAGGTAAGTAAACAGTTAGAAAAGTAGTGCACATACTGTAAAACACAATAGAATGCAATAGGAGACAAAAGGCCTAGGGGCAACACAAATCATATACTCCAAAAGTGGAATGCGAATCACGAATGGACCCCAGGCCTAGTGTAGTGTGTAGAGGGTCACTGGAAGTGTAAGAAAACACTAAGGGTGTCCAAGATACCCCATCCCAAGACCCTGAAAAGTAGGAGTAAAGTTACCCTATTACCCCAGAAAGACAGTAAAGTAGAGATAGGGGATTCTGCAAAGACAATAACTGACTGCAAAGCACTGAAGACGGATTCCTGGACCTGAGGACCTGTAATGGAAGGGGACCAAGTCCAAGAGTCCAAGAGTCACACAAGTGTCCGGGGAGGCAGGAGCCCACTAAAGCCCAGATGAAGGTGCAAAAGGGCTGCCTCTGGGTGGAAGAAGCCAAAGATTCTGCAACAACTGAAGATGCCAGGAACTTCTCCTTTTGTCAGAAGATGTCTCATGGCGTGCTGGAGGATGCAGAGTTGTTTCCACGCAGATAGACCACAAACAAGCCTTGCTAGCTGCAAGAGTCACAGTTGAAGGTTTTGGGTGCTGCCAGGGCCCAGGAAGGACCAGGAGGTCGCCCCTTGGAGGAGGAGACAGCGGGGGCACTCAGCAATGTAGAGAGCCCATGCATAAGCAGGCTGCACCCGCAGAAGCACCTAAACAGGCATTCAGAAGATCTGAGCATGGCGGTCATCTCAGCACAACAAAAGGGAGTCCCACGAAGTCGGAGTCCAACTCAGCAAGTTGGGCAATGCAGGACGGAGTGCTGGGGACCTGGGCTAGGCTGTGCACAAAGGAAGTCTTGCAAAAGTGCACAGAATCCCTAGCAGCTGCAGTTCACGCAGTACACAGGATTACTGTCTGGCGTGGGGAGGCAAGGACTTACCTCCACTAAATTTGGACAGCAGGGCCACTGGACTGTCGGGGACACTTGGATCCAGCTTCTGTGTTCCAGGGACCACACTCGTCAAGATGAGATGGGACCCAGAGGACTGGTGATGCAGAAGTTTGGTGCCTGCGTTGGCAGGGGGAAGATTCCGTTCTGGGAATACCAGAATGGTATTGGGGTGACAATTCCATGATCCTAGACATGTTACATGGCCATGTTCGGAGTTACCATTGTGACGCTACATATAGGTATTGACCTATATGTAGTGCACGCATGTAATGGCATCCCCACACTCACAAAGTCCGGGGAATTTGCCCTGAACAATGTGGGGGCACCTTGGCTAGTGCCAGGGTGCCCTCACACTAATTAACTTTGCACCTAACCTTCTCTAAGTGAAGGTTAGACCTATAGGTGACTTATAAGTTACTTAAGTGCAGTGTAAAATGGCTGTGAAATAACGTGGACGTTATTTCACTCAGGCTGCAGTGGCAGTCGTGTAAGAATTGTCTGAGCTCCCTATGGGTGGCAGAAGAAATGCTGCAGCCCATAGTGATCTCCTGGAACCCCAATACCCTGGGTACCTAGGTACCTAGGTACCATATACTAGGGAATTATATGGGTGTTCCAGTATGCCAATCAGAATTGGTAAAATTAGTCACTTGCCTGCAGCAACAATTTTAAAAGCAGAGAGAGCATAAACACTGAGGTTCTGGTTAGCACAGCCTCAGTGATACAGTTAGGCACCACACAGGGAACACATACAGGGCACACTTCATGAGCACTGGGGATCTGGCTAGCAGGATCCCAGTGACACAGGCAAAAACAAACAAATATACAGGTAAAAATGGGGGTAACATGCCAGGCAAGATGGTACTTTCCTACACATACGCTGTGTGGAACACTCTTTGGTTGATGTAAAAATATTTTAAGTAAAGAAACATTTCGACTTAACTGAAAGAGCTTAACTTAAAAAAAAAATGTGCAAGCACTATTTCCCAATTAAGCACTGTATCAGTAACAAAGAAAAAAAACAAGAAATGGCATCACAAGTAATACTTCCTCCCTTAACTTTCTTACAAGATCCAGGGGAATCATGCATGGTATGGGAAGAGTGAAGGGATGCCTTTGAGATTTACTTGGAAGCTATAGAAGGGGGGACGTATGTGGAGAAAAGAAAGCAAACTATTCTCAAACATTGTCTTGGAGTGGAAGGGAGTAAAGTGCTAAAACGTTTACCAATACATATTATGAATGAAGAGGGTGGAGATTCTGACCAAGAAGAAGAAGAAGTATATGAAGATGCCATGAAAGCGCTAGAAGAAAACTATAGCAAAAAAATCTATATTGTAGTAGAAATACATACATTTTTTTCATGTACTCAGAAACAAGGAGAAACAATAGACCAATATGTAAATGGATTACGTAGGTTGGCTATAACATGCAAGTTCAGAGATCTAAACGATGAAATAATTTGTGATCAGTTTATAAATGGAGTGAGAGATACAAAGATACAGGAGAAGTTATTAAGCTTAAGAAACCCAACATTGGACAAGACTATTGATGTAGCTAAACACATGGAGAATATGTCTCAGTATGTAAACTAATGGAATAACATGGAGTCTGGGAATAAGGGACAGGACATTGTGAATGAGGTATAATTTATGAACAGAAGTGCAAATAAATATGAAGTAGAAAATAGGAGAAGAATGAGATTTGAAGAAGGATTTGGGAAAAAGAAATGCTTCAGGTGTGGCAATATCAAACATCTGGCAGAAGCAAGAAACTGTCCAGCTGTTAATAGCAAGTGTTTTAAGTGCAGGAAAATAGGACGTTTTGCAAGGGTATGCAGAATGTCAGATGAAAGCAAATTCAAAAAGTTAGTGAATATAGTAAAAGGGACTGGAACAGAAAATAAAGCAAGAGATGTTAGTACGAGTGAAGAAGACAGGTTGGAGGTTTTAGTAGTCGAGGAAGAAAAGACATTGGCATGTACTCAACATAATGAAAAATGTGATGAATATAATCCACCACAATGTGTTAATGAAATAAATGGAGAACAAATACAAATGTTGGCAGACTCATGCTCACCGTTTACCTTGCTAGACAAGTGAGTATGGAAAGGTTTAAGGAATAATACACTGAAACCTATGGATGTAGAACCGGAAGGATATTGTGGTGGAAAACTTTCGATATTAAGGTATCTTGAAGCAGATCTAAAATTCAAAAGCAGGAAAACATGTGGAAAAGTATATGTATTGCAACAAGGGAGATTGTTACTCGGATGGAAAGAGCAACGTGCGTTCGGAGTTATGTTAAACCCAAATCACCCTAAAAAAGTATTGCTGACAGAATTGAATAGTGAAGAAGAGTGAGTGATGACGTTTCCAGAGTTATTTAGCGAGAAACTGGGTTGTCTCAAGGGCTTTGAACATCGTATCATTCTAAAAGAAAAGGTTGTGCCAAAGGTACACAAAGTAAGAATTGTGCCGTTGGCACTGAGGAGTAAATTAAAAGAAGAACTTCAAAGGTTCTGCAAAGAAGGTGTGATTGAGCCCATAGAAGTATCAGAGTTGTAAAGTCTTATTGTTATAGCACAGAAACCTGATGGAAAGATTCGGATGTGCATTGATTTGAGAAACTTGAATGAAGGTATATTGGTTGACCGGCACCATTACCAAGGATAAACGAAGTGCTTGCCAGTGTCGGGAGGGGAAAATATTTCACCACATTAGATTTATCTAATGCTTATCATCAGGTACGCTTATCGAAGAATCCTCGGCATTTAACATCGTTCATCACACCCAAGGGGGCATTTCAATTTGTTAGAATGCCTTTCGGACCAGCTTCTGCCTCTGCAGTATTTCAGAGAATGATGCAAAAGATCTTGAATAATATAATCAACATGTTAGTATTTCAAGATGATGTATTAATATGGGGAGAAAGCAAACAAGCACATCATAAGGTATTGAAGGAGGTTTGGGGAAAATTGGAGCAAGTAGAGCTTACCATCAGCAGGAAGAAGTATAAATTCTGTTTTGGAGAAGTAGAATACTTATGGCATATGTTGAACAAAGGTGGAATAAAACCAAAGTTAAAGTCTATGGATGCAATAGAAAAAGCTCCCCCTCCACAAAACAAGGAAAAACTACGATTGTTTCTCAGTTTAGCGGAATATTTCACAAAGTTTGTTGACCATTTTGCAGACAAAGTACAAGTGCTGGGAGAATTAATGAAAAAAGGTAGCAATTTTAAGTGATCCGAGGATTGTCAAGAAGTATTTGATTAGGTTAAGGATGCAATAATAAAGGCAATAACACTGAAACCATATGATCCAGAGGATAAGATTATAATAGTAGCAGATGCAAGTAACTATGGCTTGGGAGCGGCGTTATTGCAATACCACGAGGGCAAGAGAGAGTGGTGGCTTTTGCGTAATGTACGCTAAAGGGAGCTGAATTGACATATTCAACCATCGAAAAGGAAGCATTGGCTTGCTGGTGGGGTGTAGAACATTTTCGCATATTTTTCTGGGGTACAGAGTTTGAGCTCCGTATGGATCACAAACCATTGATAGATATTTTCACCACCAAAGGGGCCAGTAAGGCTACACCCAGAATTGCCAAGTGGATATATAGAACTCAGGAGTGTACATTCAAAATTACAAATGTGCCAAGGATAAAGAACATAAATACAGATTGTATGTCAAGATTGCCAATAGACAAAGGGGAAAAGTTTGAAGAGGATGAGTGGATGGTGGCAGAGATTTTGGATATATGGGGAGCCATAGGCAAGGATGAGTAGAAAGCTGTGGTACATTCAGATACTGTATTAGAAAAATTAATGAAAGGGTTACTGGTAGTGAGAAAAAGGAATTTAGACGTAGATTTAGATATGTTCAAAAATTTATGGGAGGAATTGTTTGTTCTGGATGAAGTGGTGAGAAGGAGTGACAAACTGGTAGTACCTACCAGTTTGAGAGAAAGGGTGTTAAATTTAATACATGAAGGTCATGACAGCATGTTTGCCATGAAAAGGAAGACCCCTGTGGATGTTTGGTGGTCAGAAATGGACAAACAGATTGAAAGATATGTAAGGGAAAGTGTTGTGTGGATGTGTAGTGATACATCGAATGTGTTGCAAGAATCAGCCATTAAATCATTGGAGTTATCAAGGAGGGCATGGGAGAGGGTAGCTATTGATATATGTGGTCCATTCGAGTGTTTGGGTTGGTCGGACAGGTTCGCCATTGTCATGATGGATTATTATTAGAACTGGCCAGAAGTAGCAATTATGAAATAAGTGAAAACATGTAGGGGGTCATTCTGACCCTGGCGGTCATGGACCGCCAGGGCCAGCGACCGCGGAAGCACCGCCAACAGGCTGGCGGTGCTTCTGGGGCCATTCTGACCGCGGCGGTACAGCCGCGGTCAGAAAAGGGAAACCGGTGGTTTTCCGCCGGTTTCCCGCGGCCCCAGGGAATCCTCCACGGCGGCGCTGCAAGCAGCGCTGCCATGGGGATTCCGACCCCCTTCCCGCCATCCTGTTTCTGGCGGTTTTCACCGCCAGAAACAGGATGGCTGGAACGGGTGTTGTGGGGCCCCTGGGGGCCCCTGCAGTCCCCATGCCACTGGCATGGGCACTGCAGGGCCCCCTAACAGGGCCCCATTAAGATTTTCAGTGTCTGCTTGGCAGACACTGAAAATCGCGACGGGTGCCACTGCACTGCACCCGTCGCACACCAGCAACTCCGCCGGCTCCATTCGGAGCCGGCATCCTCGTTGCTGGGGCTTTCCCGCTGGGTGGGCGGGCGGCCTTTTGGCGGTCGCCCGCCAGCCGAGTGGGAAAGTCAGAATGACCGCTGCGGTCTTTTGACCGCGGTACGGTCTTCTGGCGGTTCCCGCCAGGCGGGCGGCTTCCGCCGCCCGCGGGGGTCAGAATGACCCCCGTAATGTGGTAGCATTCTGTGAAGAGATATTCAGAAGGAAAGGATGTCCTAGAGAAATAGTAAGTGATAGTGGTCCACAGTTTAAGTCTGTTAAATTCGAAAATTTCCTCAAGAAAGGGGGAATTAAACATTGTAAGACACCAGTATCATCCAAGGGGCAATTGAATGATTGAACAATTTAACCGAGTGTAAGGGGAAAACATTCAATTATCTATGTTCAACAATTCATCTTGGAGGAATCAGGTGAGAGACATGTTGTTGAGTTATAGAACCACCCCACAAAGTGTGACAGGGGATACACCGTTTATGCTGTTGAAGAGAAGGGTACCATGTGCTGTGGCGGTACCAGCATGGATGGCCAGAGAGAAAGGGTGTGACGTTAATCACAAGCTAATTGGTGAAAGGGTGAGAAAATATCAAGAACAGTATGAATCAGGACACAATAGCAAAATGAAAAGAAAACAAAAGATGTATGAAAAAGGAACTTAGGTGAGAGTAAGTAAGGGAAATATTGTAAGGAAGGGTGAGGCTAAGTTGTCGGAACTAAGGTGCATGACAGATGTAAGGTGAAGTTATGTAAAGTTATCGGATGGTAACTGGTGGAACGTGAGAAGGATGGCAAGATGTACAGATGTGGAGAAGAATGAGTGGATGAGGAAAAAAAGGAAAAGTGAAACTCAAGTTATGGGTGGTAAAGTAAAAGAGGAGTAGAGTGGCAAGAAGGTTGTGGTGAGAGGGCCTAGCATGCCGGCCAAGGAAAGAACAAGGAGCCAGATGTAGCAAGCTCTGAGATTGCGACTCGGAAATTGCAAGTCTGTCCAACTCGCAATTTCTGAGTCGCAATCTCGGATGCAAAACGGTGTCTCAGACACCGTCTGCGACTCGCTATGGGGTCGCAAAGACCCACCTCATCAATATTCATGAGGTGGGTCGCATTTTGTGACCCCATAGCGAGTCCCTGCACTCACAGGGATGGTGGCCTGCTGAAGTCAGCAGACCTCCATGTCTGTGACTGCTTTTTAAATAAAGCAGTTTTTTTTTCTTCATTTTGCAGCCCCTTTTCCTTAAAGGAAAACGAGTTGCAAAATGAAAACACTTCCGAAACCATTTGGTTTCGTTTTTTCAGAGTAGGCTCTGAAAAAATATTTTTGTTGACATTCACAAAGGGGAAGGGGTCTGGGGACCCCTTCCCTTTTGCGAATGAGTTACCACCAGTGTGACACTGGTGGTAACTGCAAGTTGCTTTGCGACCGCATTCGCGGTCACAACGCAATTCTGAATTGCGATGCGAGTTGCAAATAGGAAGGGAACACCCCTTCCTATTTGCGAGTCGCATTCACAAATTGTGAGTCGGTTCCGACTCGCAATTTGTGAATGTGCATCGCGTTAGGCTGTTTGCATGGCGCAAACTGCGATTTTCTCAGTTTGCGTCATGCAAACGGCTTGCTACATTTGGCCCAAGGTTATTGAGGGACTATGGGGGTCATTATGACTCCGGCGGTTGGAGGAAATATGGCGGTAGGACAACCAACAGGCTGGCGGTACATACCGCCACATTATGACATTGTACCACACCAACCGCCATGGCGATAGCAGCCGCCGGGCTGGTAATGCCACGAAAACCATGGCAGTAGGCCCTACCAGTGACAGGGAATTCCTTCCCTGTCACTAGTAGGAGGCCCACCCACCCCCTAACACTCCTCAGACAACCACCAAACCCCCATTCACGCTCCCCCTTCCAATCCTCCCCCCCATACATGCACACTCGCAGGCACACACCACGCATTCACACACTCACTCACTCAGGCATACACACATTCATACATGCATGCATCCTTTCATTCACGCACACATCTGTACACACATCCAAACTTACATGCAGACATGCATTTATATTTCCATTCATTCACGCATTCTCACACATGCACACACTCCCTCAAGCAACACTATACACTCATTCGCATGCACACACACACTCACACATCATGCATACACCCCCCCAACTTACCTGAATCCAGGGGGTCTTCTGGCAGGGGACGGGATGGGCGCTGCTACCGCCAGCAGTGCCCACCAGCAAAACACCACCAGGCCGTATTATTTTTCATAATATGGCTGGCGGCGGTCTACTGGCGTGGCGCTGCTGGTTGTAGCAGCGCCACTTTAAAACCGTCTGCCAGCATGGCCACAGCCGAATTTCCGCCCTTCTTGTGGCAGAAATCCGGCTGTGGTCACATTGTGGCGGATAGATGTGGCGGATAGATGTTAGCCACTGCATCCGTCTTTTGCCGGCTCTCACCCCGGCAATAGGAGGTACTTACCGCCAAACTTATAATGTGGGCCTATGTGTGCTATTAGTAGAGCAAACAGGAAATTAGTTTGGTAATATTAGTTACTGCATGTGTTTACCGGAATTGAGAACTTGTATTTGAACGTTTTGTTACTATAATTAGTAGTGTTTGAATTAATATAAGGATAAGGGATGTGTTATATTCTTGTAATGTCAAATGATGTGCATTATGGAATCATGCTGTATCCAAGCAACTGATCTACTGCTTCAGGAATCTCAGGGGATTCCGGAGTGGGAGGTCAGTTGACGAGGAGGACGGCTGAGCCAGGGGTTGCTGCTTATAGACAGTAAAAGTAAGCTCAAGGAACTACGGCTCCTGTCTTTACAGGGGTATATGAACCTGCTCCCCCAGATACACATTGGGGCCTCCAGGTGTAGCTCTCCCTAGTGCTTGAAGTTCATGGGGCAAGTTTGAATGGTAGGCAGAGGCATTTTCCCACATTCTACTACCTGTTGCAAGCATACAAAACATCACAAAACAAGCAAAGACAGAATTATTTCCGCAGGTGCTCTGAATCTGACTTGGACAGCAACCAAAGATTATTGATTCAACCTACTTTTGTCCTTTAGTGCCCATAAAGTGAAACTGTGCCACTTGAGTGAGCTTGAAATAAATACATCAACCAATAAATAAGCAAATCATCAATCAGGAGGATAATCAATGGAGACACAATGATAATAATAAAGTGAGAAGAAAAGTTAAGAAACCGTACAAAGGTGTAAGAAATGTGATTAATATTTGGAGTGGTAAATTGTCCACTTCAAAGAACATTCACATCCCATTTAAGGGTGAGCCCTAAGTCACTAAATTAATCTGAGTTAAACTCCCTGATAGTTAATGCAAAGAGCAGCCAGGCTTACCTTAGTGCAATGTGTAAAGTATTGATGCAGTACCAAAACAATAGAAAAGTCAAAATGCCAAACAATAGAAATCCCAAACTGAAATGCAAAAGTAGAGTAGAAAATAATGAACAAAATTACACCAAAACGAAAAAAAACAAAACAATAAGGATAACCAGAGGTATGAATTTTTGAATGTCGAAGTAGAATATGTGCAAGTACAAGTTGCCAATGGTAGCCAGTCGATGCTGTAAACCTAGCCACTATTTGAGGCTGACTGCAATGAAGCACAGGTCCGATACACTACCAGGTTCATCCCAGTCAAAGATGTTATGTTCTGAGTTAGTCTTTTTGTCTCAATTTACCACAGGAGTACACTTCTAAAGCCCACAGGACCTCAGGTGAGGCACATAGAGACTCACAGGGTGCCAGACAGAGGCCATAAGCAGGGTCCAGCCCAGGTCCCTTTGTCATGGGTCAGCTTGGTACTTCCAGTACTAGACCTCTTCCGGCTTCTTGACCTCCTAGACCCACACAGAAGGCCATCCAACTAGGTCACAAACAGCAGGTCCAATCTTCTGATTTCCTCCAGATCCAAACATTGTTCTGCAGAGGGTACTTGGGAATGCACATTTATGCCTGTCACTAGCTGTTGGATGGGAGTTACTTCCTGCTTATCCTTAACCAATGTGGTAAATGCTTTGAGGCCCTGACCTACCTACTTTTGCAGTAAATACTGTTTGCTTTAATGCAAATCAGCTCAAAATGCTATATATCAGCAGTGACAGGTGGTGATACATAGGTGGAAGGGCGCCGAGTGAAGTGATTGCTTTAACCCACTGCCAGGCACTGTGATAAATGCCTTTAGTCTCAATACCAAAGCTCTCAATAATTACTCAATAAGAGTTTTTTTAATAATGGGCCATGATTGAGAGCTCTGAACTTGCGGGTGAAGGCAGTATGAGTTTCTCACAATGACTGTTAGTGGGTCAAAAAAGAAAATAATAATTATTAGACCTGTCATCCTTGGCGTGGTTCCTCCATTTTTTTGTCTCTGCTTCCTATATATATTTTTTTTTACTTTATGCTGGACTTTCTTTGTACCAGTTTTTGGTGCTCTGGGTGCTTTAGCACTGCTGACCAGTGCTAAAGTGAAAGTGCTCCCTATGTAAATTGTGATTCTGATTGGCATATTTGATTTACTAGTACGTCCATAGTAAAGTGCACTAAAGGTGCCCATGGCCTGTAAATCAAATGCTACTAGTGGGCCTGCAGCACTGATTGAGCCACCCACATGAGTTGCCCTATAAACATGTCTCATGCCTGCCACTGCAGTGTCTATGTGTGGAGTTTTGCACTGCCATTTTGACCTGGCAAGTGCACCCACTTGTGCTTGCGCTGGTGTTTTTATAAAAATTATTAATGAGGGTTCATGTATTCTGAATAATGGATTTGTGTAGAAAATATAATAACGTAGAAAAATAATGTACGCCTTTGAAAATGTGGTTTCGATGAGTGGACGCCAATATTCACGAAGTGTACTTATTAATAGTCTAATGCTATGAAATATTGAGCATATGTTTGAATAATGTAGTAATGTGTCATAGTGAAGGTTATGCATTATGTATAAGTTTTATTAATTGTAGGCCTTAACTTAGCGAAGGTCTTGGCTTACTTGCCAGGCTTCCTGTCAAGCTGTATTTCTTAACATTTAATAAATGGCTGTCCTAGAGAGTTAAACTGTGATTTTCCATTGTATTGTGTAAATGTGCTCACAGCTGATAATCTTTTCTCATGAGAACCGACTGCTAGAAGATGCTGTTCTTGCAAATGTAACATTTTGTGTGTAATGTGTGTAAGACTGACTTTCTCAGGAGGAGAACAATGAGGAAAGTGACTGGAGTAGAAGCTGCAACAATGTTGCTACCTGACAAGTCGAATGATGAGGACATTGTAGGACAACCAATCAACGACATGTGAACGAAGTAATAGTTGAATTTGTAGATTTGGAGTTTTAGTTTTATTGGACAAGGTGTGAACATGCGATCCCTTGGCCAATAGGGATTTGGGAAATAGTTTTAGTAAATTCAGCTTAACAAGACTGCACCGAGGGAAGACAGCTCATTTGCCCATTTTCTTGCTGGCCGAAAGGTCAATATTTTCTTATGCATCTTGACAAGAGACATGCTTAACTTTATTGCTTAAAGACTTTGCGGTTTCTGAACTTTGATGCTGAATCCTGATGCTTTGCTGATTTACTAATGTCCTGATGATGAAGACTATTCTTGTGTTGCCGATCCAATTGAGGAGAGGTATCACTCATATCCATGTGTCTGTTATGCATATTTGCTTTTTCTTTCTAGGTGCCAACTGCACTGTTTTGATGGAGCCATAGTTACATATTTTTTCCAAATTCGTGTTACTAAATTATTTTGCATGAAGCCCAACATGCTGATGCTAATCTGGTGTTAGTTATAGATTCTCACTAATGGAAATCTGCTAATAGGGAATGATGCTTGATACATTTCTTTGCTGAATCTACTTATATGTGATCTCTGTAGGAGGCTGGCCTGGTTTGTAGTGGGTACCAAGGGGTACTTACACTCTGCACCAGGTCCAGTTATCCCTTATTAGTGTAGAAGAGGTGTTCTAGCAGCTTAGGCTGATAGAAAAGGGTAGCTTAGCAGAGCAGCTTAGGCTGAACTAGGAGACATGCAAAGCTCCCACTATACCACTGGTGTCATGTGCACAATATCATAAGAAAACACAATACACAGATATACTAAAAATAAAGGTACTTTATTTTTATGACAATATGCCAAAAGTATCTCAGTGAGTACCCTCAGTATGAGGATAGCAAATATACACAAGATAAATGTACACAATACCAAAAATATGCAGTAAAAGCAAAAGGAAGTAATGCAAGCAATGGATTGCAATGAGAGCACATAGGTATAGGGGCAACACAAACCATATACTCCAAAAGTGGAATGCGAACCACGAATGGACCCCAAACCTATGTGAGCTTGTAGAGGATCGCTGGGACTGTAAGAAAACAGTGAGGGTTAGAAAAATAGCCCACCCCAAGAACCTGAAAAGTAGGTGTAAAGTGCACCTAGGTTCCCCAGAGAGCACAGAAGTCGTGATAGGGGAATTCTGCAAGGAAGACCAACACCAGCAATGCAACAAAGCTGGATTTCCGGACGAGAGTACCTGTGGAACAAGGGGACCAAGTCCAAGAGTCACGACAAAGTCGAGATTGGGCAGATGCCCAGGAAATGCCAGCTGAGGGTGCAAAGAAGCTGCCACCGGATGGTAGAAGCTGTGGATTCTGCAAGAACGAAGAGGACCAGGAACTTCCCCTTTGGAGGATGGATGTCCCACGTCATGAAGAAGCTTACAGAGGTGTTCCCAGACAGAAAGACCGCAAACAAGCCTTGCTAGCTGCAAGGGTTGCGGTTCAGGTTTTTGGATGCTGCTGTGGCCCCGGAGGGACCAGGTTGTCGCCAATTGTGTGAGGAGACAGAGGGGGCGCCCAGAAAGATAGGGAGCCCTCACAGAAGCAGGCAGCACCCGCAGAAGTGCAGGAACAGGCACTACAAAGAAGAGTGAACCCAAGCTCACCCAAAGTTACAAAAGGAGATCCCACGACGCCGGAGGACAACTCAGGAGGTTGTGCACTGCAGGTTAGAGTATCGGGGACACAGGCTTGGCTGGGCACAAAGGAAATCCTGGAAGAGTGCACAGGAGCCGGAGCAGCTGCAAATCACGCGGTACCCATCAATGCAGTCTAGCGTGGGGAGGCAAGGACTTACCTCCACCAAACTTGGACTGAAGAGTCACTGGACTGTGGGAGTCACTTGGACAGAGGTGCTGAGTTCCAGGGACCACGCTTGTTGTGCTGAGAGGGGACCCAGAGGACCGGTGATGCAGTTCTTTTGGTGCCTGGGGTTGCAGGGGGAGGATTCTGTCGTCCCACAGGAGATTTCTTCAGAGCTTCTAGTGCAGAGAGGAGGCAGACTAACCCTACAGCATGCACCACCAGGAAAACAGTCGAGAAGGCAGCAGGGTAAGCGATACAAGGTTGCAGTAGTCGTCTTTGCTACTTTGTTGCGGTTTTGCAGGCTTCCTGAGCAGTCAGCTGTCGATTCCATGGCAGAAGGTGAAGAGAGAGTTGCAGAGGAACTCTGATGAGCTCTTGCATTCGTTATCTAAAGAATTCCCCAAAGCAGAGACCCTAAATAGCCAGAAAAGGAGGTCTGGCTACCTAGGAAGGAGGATAGGCTAGCAACACAGGTAAGAGCCTATCAGAAGGAGTCTCTGACATCACCTGCTGGCACCAGCCACTCAAAGCAGTCCAGTGTGCCATCAGCACCTCTGTTTCCAAGATGGCAGAGGTCTGGAGCACACTGGAGGAGCTCTGGGCACCTCCCCTGGGAGGTGCAGGTCAGGGGAGTGTTCACTCCCCTTTCCTTTGTCCAGTTTCGCGCCAGAGCAGGGCTGGGGGATCCCTGAACCGGTGTAGACTGGCTTATGCAGAGATGGGCACCATCTGTGCCCATCAAAGCATTTCCAGAGGCTGGGGGAGGCTACTCCTCCCCAGCTCTGACACCTTTTTCCAAAGGGAGAGGGTGTAAAACCCTCTCTCTGAGGAAGTCCTTTGTTCTGCCTTCCTGGGCCAAGCCTGGCTGGACCCCAGGAGGGCAGAAACCTGTCTGAGGGGTTGGCAGCAGCAGCAGCTGCAGTGAAACCCCAGGAAAGGCAGTTTGGCAGTACCCGGGTCTGTGCTAGAGACTCGGGGATCATCGAATTGTCTCCCCAATGCCAGAATGGCATTGGGGTGACAATTCCATGATCTTAGACATGTTACATGGCCATGTTCGGAGTTACCATTGTGACGCTATACATAGGTAGTGACCTATGTATAGTGCACGCGTGTAATGGTGTCCCCGCACTCACAAAGTCCGGGGAATTTGCCCTGAACGATGTGGGGGCACCTTGGCTAGTGCCAGGGTGCCCACACACTAAGTAACTTAGCACCCAACCTTTACCAGGTAAAGGTTAGACATATACGTGACTTATAAGTTACTTAAGTGCAGTGGTAAATGGCTGTGAAATAACATGGATGTTATTTCACTCAGGCTGCAGTAGCAGGCCTGTGTATGAATTGTCAGAGCTCCCTATGGGTGGCAAAAGAAATGCTGCAGCCCATAGGGATCTCCTGGAACCCCAATACCCTGGGTACCTCAGTACCATATACTAAGGAAATTATAAGGGTGTTCCAGTATGCCAATGTGAATTGGTGAAATTGGTCACTAGCCTGTTAGTGAAAATTTGTAAAGCAAAGAGAGAGCATAACCACTGAGGTTCTGGTTAGCAGAGCCTCAGTGAGACAGTTAGTCATCACACAGGGAACACATACAGGGCACACTTATGAGCACTGGGGCCCTGGCTGGCAGGGTCCCAGTGACACATACAACTAAAACAACATATATACAGTGAAATATGGGGGTAACATGCCAGGCAAGATGGTACTTTCCTGCACAACCCCCCCCCCAAACGAAGGACAATAAGACTAGCCATGACCTGATGAGTCTTCATTGTCTAAGTGGAAATATCTGGAGAGTCCATCTGCATTGGAGTGGGCACTCCCAGGTCAATGTTCCACTGTATAGTCCATTCCCTGTAGAGATATGGACCACCTCAACAATTTAGGGTTTTCACCTTTCATTTGTTTTAGCCAAAGTAGAGGTTTGTGGTCTGTCTGAACAATGAAGTGAGTGCCAAACAGGTATGGCCTCAACTTCTTCAGTGCCCAGACCACAGCAAATGCCTCCCTCTCTATGGCAGACCAATGCTTTTCTCTAGGGGTCAACCTCCTGCTGATAAAAGCAACAGATTGATCCTGGCCCTCAGAATTGAGTTGTGATAAGACTGCCCCTACCCCTAATTCAGATGCATCAGTTTGAACAATGAATTTCTTGGAGTAACATGTGCTTTTTAGGACAGGTGCAGTGCACATGGCCTGTTTCAGCTCCTCAAAAGCTTTGTGACAGCTAGCTCTCCATAATACCTTTTTAGGCATCTTTTTTGAAGTGAGGTCATTAAGAGGGGCTGCTATGGAGCCATAGTTCTTTATGAACCTCCTGTAGTACCCAGTGAGGCCTAAGAAGGCTCTCACCTGGGTCTGAGTTGTAGGGGGAACCCAATCTATGATAGGTTGGATTTTCCCCTGAAGTGGTGCAATCTGTTCCCCACCTACAAGGTGTCCCAGATAAACCACTTTCCCCTGCCCTATCTGGCACTTTGAAGCCTTGATAGTGAGGCTTGCCTTTTGCAGGGCCTCCAAAACTTTCCACAGGTGGACCAGGTGATCATCCCAGGTGGAGCTAAAGACAGCTATATCATCTAGATATGTTGCACTAAAAGCCTCCAAGCCTTGCAGGACTGTATTCACCAACCTCTGAAAAGTGGCAGGTGCATTTTTCAAACCAAAGGGCATTACTGTGAATTGGTAGTGCCTTCCAATAGTCGAGAATGCAGTTTTTGCTTTAGCATCCTCTGATAACTTGATCTGCCAATACCCTGCAGTCAAATCAAAGGTGCTTAGATACTTGGCCGATGCCAGTGTATCTATGAGCTCATCTGCCCTGGGTATAGGGTGAGCATCAGTTTTAGTTACCTGGTTGAGATCTCTGTAATCTACACAAAACCTCATTTCATTTTTCCCGTCTTTAGAGTGAGGCTTTGGTACAAGTACCACAGGAGAGGCCCATGGACTTTCAGAGTGCTCAACCACTCCCAGTTCAAGCATGTTCTGAACTTCTTGTTTTATGCAGTCCCTGACATGGTCAGGCTGCCTATAGATCTTACTTTTGACAGGCATGCTGTCTCCAGTGTCTATAGTGTGCTCACACCAAGAAGTGCTGCCTGGCACAGTAGAAAAGAGTTCAGAAAACTGACCCAGGAGATTTATGCAGTCGTCTTTCTGCTCAGCAGTAAGACAATCTGCTAAAACTACACCTTCCACTAGAGCATCTTGTTCTGTGGAAGAGAAGAGATCAGGGAGAGGGTCACTCTCTTCTTCCTGTCCTTTATCTGTTGCCATGAGCAGGGTGAGATCAGCCCTGTCATAGTAGGGTTTCAGGCGATTGACATGGAGGGGACTCCTGGCAGTGCCTAAGTCAACTAAGTAGGTGACTTCTCCCTTCTTTTCAACAATAATGTTGGGTCCACTCCATTTGTCTTAGAGTGCTCTTGAGGCCACAGGCTCCAAGACCCATACTTTCTGCCTTGGTTGGTACTGAATCAGAACAGCCTTCTGGTCATGCCATTGCTTTTGGAGCTCTTGGCTGGCCTGAAGGTTTTTGCTGGCCTTTTTCATATACTCAGCCATTCTGGATCTTAGGCCAAGTACATAGTCCACTATGTCTTGCTTACGAGCTTTTAAAGGTTGTTCCCAACCCTCCTTTACAAGTGTTAGAGGACCTCTCACAGGGTGCCCAAATAGGAGTTCAAAGGGGCTGAAGCCCACTCCTTTTTGGGGTACCTCCCTGTAAGCAAAAATAAGGCAAGGTAACAGGACATCCCATCTTCTCCTGAGTTTTTCGGGGAGTCCCATTATCATTCCTTTGAGAGTTTTGTTAAACCTCTCAATCAGTCCATTTGTTTGTGGATGATAAGGCATGGTGAATTCGTATGTTACACCACATTCCTTCAACATGGCCTTCAAGTATGCAGACATAAAGTTGCTACCCCTGTCTGATACCACCTCTTTTGGGAAACCCACCCTGGAAAAGATTCCCAGGAGGGCCTTTGCCACTGCAGGTGCTGTAGTGGTCCTAAGAGGAATTGCTTCAGGGTATCTTGTGGCATGGTCCACTACCACCAAGATAAACCTATTGCCTGAAGCAGTAGGAGGGTCAAGGGGGCCAACTATGTCAACCTCTACCCTTTCAAAGGGAACCCCAACCACAGGCAGTGGAATAAGGGGAGCCTTTGGGGTGCCACCTATTTTGCCACTGGCTTGACAGGTGACACAGGACTTACAAAATTATTTTGTGTCCTCTGACATTCTAGGCCAATGAAACAGGGGGACAAGCCTATCCCATGTTTTCATCTGCCCTAAATGTCCAGCCAAGGGAATGTCGTGTGCTAGAGTTAGGAGGAACTCTCTGTATTGCAGGGGAATAACCAATCTCCTGGCAGCTCCAGGTTCTGGGTCCCTTGCCTCTGTATACAAGAGGTTGTCCTCCCAGTAAACTCTGTGAGAGTCACTGACTTCCCCATTTTGCTGTTTGACACCTTGCTGTCTTAGACCCTCTAGTGTGGGACAGGTCTGCTGTGCCACACTCAGCTCCTCCCTAGCAGGCCCCCCTCCACCCAAAAGCTCGGCAGTGTCTGCTTCCAGCTCCTCTGGTGAAGGTTCTGCACAGGGGGGAATTCTTCTTCCTCAGAAGTTGAATCATCTGTAGAGGGAGGGATAGTAGGTAGTGATTTACCTTTACTAACCCTATCTTTAGGGAGCACTTGGTCCATTGTTCCAGGATCCAAGTTACCCTGTCCTTTTTGCTTTTTGGCCTGACCCCTTGTCAAAGCAAAAATATGCCCAGGAATGCCCAGCATTGCTGCATGAGCCTCCAACTCCACTTCTGCCCAAGCTGATGTCTCTAAATCGTTCCCTAGTAGACAGTCTACAGGTAAATCTGAGGCAACTACAACTTTCTTTGGACCAGTAACCCCCCCCCCCCCCAGTTGAGATTCACAACAGCCATGGGGTGGCTAAGAGTGTTGTTAAGAGCATCAGTCACTTGGTACTGGTGACCAAGTAGGTGTTGTCCAGGGTGGACCAGTTTCTCTATTACCATGGTAACACTGGCACCTGTGTCCCTGTAGGCCTGAACCTCAACACCATTTATTGGGGGAAGTTGCTTGTACTTATCCATATTAAGGGGACAAGCAACCAAGGTGGCCAAATCAATGGCACCTTCAGAGACTAACACAGCCTCTGTGGTCTCCCTAACAAGACCAACCCCAACCCCAACTAAATTACCAAAAGTGAGCCCAGCTACTCCCTTGGATTGGCTATTAGTAGGTTTGCTCCCACCACCACTGCTATTACTAGGGGCACTAGGTGTAGCAGTAGGGGTTGTGGTAGTGGGAGGCTTGGTGCTTTTCTTTGGACAACTGGCATCAGTTGTCCAATGGCCTTTTACTTTACATAAATAGCACCATGGTTTCTTTACTTGTTTAGAAGAGGATTTGGACCCACCACCCCCACCAGAGTGTTTTTGTGGGCCTGATGAAGACCCATTTTTTGATTTGTCCCCACCCTTGTCTGAAGACTTACATCCTTCTTCTTGCCATCCTTGTCACCCCATGTATGAACTTTTCTGTTCACTCTTGTTCTGACCCATTTGTCTGCCTTCTTTCCCAATTCTTGGGAAGAGGTCAGATCTGAGTCCACTAGATATTGGTGTAACAAATGAGACACACAGTTATTAAGAATATGCTCTATCAGGATTAAGTTATACAGGCTTTCATAGTCAGAACCTTTACTGCCATGTAACCACCCCTCCAAGGCCTTCACTGAATGGTCAACAAAGTCTACCCAGTCTTGTGAAGACTCCTTTTTGGTTTCTCTGAACTTAATCCTGTATTGTTCAGTGGTTAAGCCAAATCCATCCAGGAGTGCATTCTTTAAAACTGTAAAATTATTGGCATCACTTTCCTTCATAGTAAGGAGCCTATCCCTACCATTTCCACTGAAAGATAGCCATAAGATAGCAGCCCACTGTCTTTGAGGGACCCCCTGTACAACACAGGCCCTCTCAAGTGCAGCAAACCACTTGTTAATGTCATCCCCCTCCTTGTAAGGGGGAACTATCTTATGCAGATTCCTAGAATCATGCTCTTTCGCAGGATTACTATCTGTAATACTGCTGCTGCCACCATGGGGTCCTAACCCCAACCTCTGTCTTTCTTTTTCTAAGATTAAAGATTCCCTGTCTAGAGACAGCTGTTGCTGTTTAAGCTCTCCACTCTCAATCTATTGAGCTCCCCTTCTAACATTCTGTCATCAGGGTGGGTGGGTTGGGCATGCTTTGACACAGAAGAATGGTGTGAACAGTTGGCACTCTAAAAACCTGGCCTGCAGGAATTACATCCCTACTGTGATGAGAGCTCACATTAGTACCAGTTATGCTAGGTGGCCTGCTATGGGGCAGGTTGGAAAGAATACCATCTAACATTCTTACTGGGGCTACCCCAGAATCAGAGTGTGAACCATCTGCTAACTTCTCACCTGATGTGGCACCTAAGGCCTTATCATTTTCAATGAGCATGTTAATCAACAATTCTCTAGAGGGGTTCTTCCCTACCCCTAAACCTCTATCAATGCAGAGACTCCTTGCACCTTTCCAGCTAAGGTGGTCATAAGCAGTGCTGGCCAGATCAAGAGTAGGACCTTTACCAGACATGAGAGAAAAAGGTTTAAGGGACAGAAAAAGAAAGAAAAAGTTTCAGAACTTTTTAAGGAAACAGAAAAAACGTTTTCAACTTTTAAGAAACTTTTTGAAAGTTTAGAGGTACTTTTCAGCACTTAGCAATAGAGTAAGCAAAACTTTTTGGTTAGGTGTACATACACTGAACTTGTTTTGTATATTTTTCTCTTATGAAAAGTACAAAATGACAAAGTGGTAAGTAGTTGCAAGTACTTATCCCACCGCTGCACAACCAATGTAGGAGGCTGGCCTAGTTTGTAGTGGGTACCAAGGGGTACTTACACTCTGCACCAGGTCCAGTTATCCCTTATTAGTGTAGAAGAGGTGTTCTAGCAGCTTAGGCTGATAGAAAAGGGTAGCTTAGCAGAGCAGCTTAGGCTGAACTAGGAAACATGCAAAGCTCCCACTATACCACTGGTGTCATATGCACAATATCATAAGAAAACACAATACACAGATATACTAAAAATAAAGGTACTTTATTTTTATGACAATATGCCAAAAGTATCTCATTGAGTACCCTCAGTATGAGGATAGCAAATATACACAAGATATATGTACACAATACCAAAAATATGCAGTAATAGCAAAAGGAAGTAATGTAAGCAATGTACAGTCACAATAGATTGCAATGAGAGCACATAGGTATAGGGGCAACACAAACCATATACTCCAAAAGTGGAATGCGAACCACGAATGGACCCCAAACCTATGTGAGCTTGTAGAGGGTCACTGGGACTGTAAGAAAACAGTGAGGGTTAGAAAAATAGCCCACCCCAAGACCCTGAAAAGTAGGTGTAAAATGCACCTAGGTTCCCCAGAGAGCACAGAAGTCGTGATAGGGGAATTCTGCAAGGAAGACCAACACCAGCAATGCAACAAAGGTGGATTTCCGGACGAGAGTACCTGTGGAACAAGGGAACCAAGTCCAAGAGTCGCGAACAAAGTAGAGATTGGGCAGATGCCCAGGAAATGCCAGCTGAGGGTGCAAAGAAGCTGCCACCGGATGGTAGAAGCTGTGGATTCTGCAAGAACGAAGAGGACTAGGAACTTCCCCTTTGGAGGATGGATGTCCCACGTCGTGAAAAAGCTTGCAGAGGTGTTCCCAGACAGAAAGACCGCAAACAAGCCTTGCTAGCTGCAAGGGTCGCGGTTCGGGTTTTTGGATGCTGCTGTGGCCCCGGAGGGACCAGGATGTCGCCAATTACGTGAGGAGACAGAGGGGGCGCCCAGCAAGATAGGGAGCCCTCACAGAAGCAGGCAGCACCCGCAGAAGTACCAGAACAGGCACTATGAAGAAGAGTGAACCGGAGCTCACCCGAAGTCACAAAAGGAGATCCCACGATGCCGGAGGACAACTCAGGAGGTTGTGCACTGCAGGTTAGAGTGTCGGGGACCCAGGCTTGGCTGTGCACAAAGGAAATCCTGGAAGAGTGCACAGGAGCCGGAGCAGCTGCAAATCACGCGGTACCCAGCAATGCAGTCTAGCGTGGGGAGGCAAGGACTTACCTCCACCAAACTTGGACTGAAGAGTCACTGGACTGTGGGAGTCACTTGGACAGAGTTGCTGAGTTCCAGGGACCACGCTCGTTGTGCTGAGAGGGGACCCAGAGGACCGGTGATGCAGTTCTTTTGGTGCCTGCGGTTGCAGGGGGAGGATTCCGTCGTCCCACGGGAGATTTCTTTGGAGCTTCTAGTGCAGAGACGAGGCAGACTACCCCCACAGCATGCACCACCAGGAAAACAGTCGCGAAGGCGGCAGGGTCAGCGATACAAGGTTGCAGTAGTCGCTACTTTGTTGAGGCTTTGCAGGCTTCCTGAGCAGTCAGAGGTCGATTCTGTGGCAGAAGGTGAAGAGAGAGATGCAGAGGAACTCTGATGAGCTCTTGCATTCGTTATCTAAAGAATTCCCCAAAGCAGAGACCCGAAATAGCCAGAAAAGGAGGTTTGGATACCTAGGAAAGAGGATAGGCTAGCAACACAGGTAAGAGCCTATCAGAAGGAGTCTCTGACGTCACCTGCTGGCACTGGCCACTCAGAGCAGTCCAGTGTGCCAGCAGCACCTCTGTTTCCAAGATGGCAGAGGTCTGGAGCACACTGGAGGAGCTCTGGGCACCTACCCTGGAAGGTGCAGGTCAGGGGAGTGGTCACTCCCCTTTCCTTTGTCCAGTTTCATGCCAGAGCAGGGCTGGGGGATCCCTGAACCGGTGTAGACTGGCTTATGCAGAGATGGGCACCATCTGTGCCCATCAAAGCATTTCCAGAGGCTGGGGGAGGCTACTCCTCCCCAGCCCTGACACCTTTTTCCAAAGGGAGAGAGTGTAACACCCTCTCTCTGAGGAAGTCCTTTGTTCTGCCTTCCTGGGCCAAGCCTGGCTGGACCCCAAGAGGGCAGAAACCTGTCTGAGGGGTTGGCAGCAGCTGCAGTGAAACCCCAGGAAAGGCAGTTTGGCAGTACCCGGGTCTGTGCTAGAGACTCGGGGGATCATGGAATTGTCTCCCCAATGCCAGAATGGCATTGGGGTGACAATTCCATGATCTTAGACATGTTACATGGCCATGTTCGGAGTTACCATTGTGACGCTATACATAGGTAGTGACCTATGTATAGTGCACGCGTGTAATGGTGTCCCCGCACTCACAAAGTCCGGGGAATTTGCCCTGAACGATGTGGGGGCACCTTGGCTAGTGCCAGGGTGCCCACACACTAAGTAACTTAGCACCCAACCTTTACCAGGTAAAGGTTAGACATATAGGTGACTTATAAGTTACTTAAGTGCAGTGGTAAATGGCTGTGAAATAACGTGGACGTTATTTCACTCAGGCTGCAGTGGCAGGCCTGTGTAAGAATTGTCAGAGCTCCCTATGGGTGGCAAAAGAAATGCTGCAGCCCATAGGGATCTCCTGGAACCCCAATACACTGGGTACCTCAGTACCATATACTAGGGAATTATAAGGGTGTTCCAGTATGCCAATGTGAATTGGTGAAATTGGACACTAGCCTGTTAGTGACAATTTGGAAAGCAAAGAGAGAGCATAACCACTGAGGTTCTGGTTAGCAGAGCCTCAGTGAGACAGTTAGTCATCACACAGGGAACACATACAGGGCACACTTATGAGCACTGGGGCCCTGGCTGGCAGGGTCCCAGTGACACATACAACTAAAACAACATATATACAGTGAAATATGGGGGTAACATGCCAGGCAAGATGGTACTTTCCTACAATCTCGTAGCAAACTTGTTCTTGTTGTTAATTTGCACCATAACCTTAGAATGTGTCTTAGTTCAAGCTTTGATTAGATTATGTTTCTTCCACCGCTTTGGACAGCCAGTATTCTTTCTGTATGTGTTTCATTTGCTTTTGAGATTAATCTACATGAATTTAGACTTGTTAATATAGAGAAATACATATTCCATCTTTTACTAAAAGGTGTGGTTATTCATGACTGAAAGGTCATGGTGCGTGACAATTACTGACTCTATTGATTATTAACGTTATTGATTATTGTTGATTATAGAGACTTGTGTATTGGTTATTGATTATTGATCTGCATGCTCTGGAATTATGGTAGCATCATCTTAATTGCGAGTCAAAAGGTTAATCGAACTATTTGTGTTCCCTTGAAAATGTATTTATTAAGGTCAGACGTGCTAACACTTGCCAGACCCAAACCTTCCCTTTTACTACATATAGATCACCCCTAAGGTAGGACCAAGGCAGCCCCATGGCCAGGGTGCAGTTTATTTAAAAATTAGGACATGTACTGGTATGTTTTACATGTCCTGATAGTGAAATACTGCTAAATTCGTTTTTCACCATTGCAAGGCCTGCTCTTCCAGAGGTTAAAAAGGGGATTGCCTTTAACTATCTTTTAAATGCAGTTTCCCATTTGGAGCAGAAAGAGATGTGAAGTTTGGGGTCTCTGAAATAACAATTTAAAAATACATACTTTGGTAAAGTTGGTTTTTAGATGGTCTGTTTGAAAATGCCACTTTTAGAAAGTGAGCATTTTCTTGTTTAACCATTCTTTGCCTCTGCTTGGCTGCTGAATACAAGTCTGGGACAGACTGACAGTTGGGCTTTTTGTGAATTCACTCTAGACAATGACGCAGTGGGAATGGGAAGATGTCACCTGCACTTGAAAGGGCTGTGCCTGACCTCACACAATACATTCTCCCGCTCCCTGGGTGTTTCTGGGCCCAGGACAGGGAGAGGCAGGGTCTTTTGCACTACAAAGACTTTCCTTTGAAGTTTGTCTACTTCAAAGGCAGAAATTAGTATAAGTACTGACCCCACAACTTTAGGCACTTCTGAATCAAGAGGAACCTCTGCCACGGAGAAGAGCTGTGAGAAGGAGTACTGCCGCTTAGCTGTGTGTGCTTTGCTGGGTTTGCCTGCAGTTGCTGCTTCTGCCTTAGAGAGGACAAAGACTGGGCTTTGCTGTGTATCCTGCTTGTGAATATTCTCCAAGGGCTTGGACTGAGTTTACCTCCTGTTAATAGGTTTTAGGGACATCAAAGACTTAGGGGGTCATTCCGACCCCGGCGGGCGGAGGGGAACCGCCCGCCGGACGGAGACCGCCAGAAGACCGCACCGCGGTCAAATGACCGCGGCGGTCATTCTGACTTTCCCGCTGGGCGGGCGGGCGACTGCCAAAAGGCCGCCCGCCCGCCCAGCGGGAAAGCCCCAGCAACGATGAAGCTGGCTCCGAATGGAGCCGGCGGAGTTGCTGGTGTGCGACGGGTGCAGTGGCACCCGTCGCGATTTTCAGTGTCTGCTAGGCAGACACTGAAAATCATTATGGGGCCCTGTTAGGGGGCCTCTGCACTGCCCATGCCTGTGGCATGGGCAGTGCAGGGGCCCCCAGGGGCCCCACGACACCTGTTCCCGCCATCCTGTTCCTGGCGATTTTTACTGCCAGGACCAGGATGGCGGGAAGGGGGTCGGAATCCCCATGGCGGTGCTGCGAGCAGCGCCGCCATGGAGGATTCTTTGGGGCAGGGGTAAACCGGTTGCCCTTTTCTGACCGCGGCTTTACCACCGCGGTCAGAATTGCCCATGAAGCACCGCCAGTCTGTTGGTGGTGCTTCCGCGGCACTCTGCCCTGGCGGTTTTCAACCGCCAGGGTCAGAATGACTGCCTTAATCTGCCAACAACTGGACTCTCTCTGGCTGAGACCCCCTGACTTGCCAAGGCATGCCACATCCAGTGTTTGGGCCCCTGGAAGGAGAATATGGCAGAACCAGAGTGAAAATCCATCCATTGGAGCTGAGGGGTAGAAAAATCAAAGCAGCGCCTGCACTGCGACTGAAAAATTGAGCCAGCTCAACAAGGATACATCGATGCAGTGTATCTGGGGATTTTTCACACATCGCCCTCGGCCATCAAAATCTTTAACATCACCACACGGACCCGAGGACACATCGCTTACCTGGCAGAGAAGAAATCGATACACGACACATTGCTTGCTTTTTCGATGCACACTCGCCCATGTGGCTTTATTTATGATGCATACCAGGTACTTTGTGCTAAAACAACGCAACCATTGATTTCTATGGCTTAAAACTCTTCTTACTGTAAAAATCCATACCTTTGCTTGTGTATATTTAATTTTGGGCATTTTGGTATTGTTCAATTTAGATAAATGTTGGCTATTTTTCTAAACTGGTGTGGAGTCCTTTTGTGGTGTTTTCACTGTGTTACTGTGTGTGTTTTTACAAATACTTTACACATTGCCTCTGAGATAAGCCCGACAGCTTGTGCCAAGCCACTAAGGGTGCGAACAGGGGTTCTCTGAGATTTGTATCTATCTTATCCTGACTAGAGTGAGGGTCCCTACTTGGGCAGGGTGTAAACTGACTTCCAACTAGAGACCCCATTTCTAACAATAATAAAATATTTACTTACCCACACGTCCTCCATGTTGTCGTCTTCAGAAGTCCCAGCGCTAGTCTTGGAGTGCCAGCCACCTCCCCTCTACCACTCCAGATGCTGCTCTCATGTTGCTGATAATATTAAGCAGTACGAGAGAAGTACCAGAATTGTTTGGAGCGGTCTGGCTCTACGCTCCTTTAAGTACTGGGGACCTGGGCCTCCTCTACACACAACTGGCTAAGACAGCTAGGGTGTAGAGGTTTAAAGTCCTCATGTCAGGCTGGCTGACCAAAGTGACCTGCGCACTTTAAACAGGAGTGATCATCACTTCTCCACTGTTGAAAATCAGAAACAATGGCCCGTCTCTTCCTGACTCTTGGTTTTGGCTGAAAGCAGCTGCAGAAAATAAAGTGGTAATAAATTCATATTACTATCACTTTATTTTTCACCTTTGCTGCCTTTGCGGCAGGGGGATGGGGGAGGGAGACGCTCCTCTGCTCAAATGGAGTAACAGATGCTGTGTATCAGGGCGAATCCCAGGTACCAAACATCTTTGACTATACCTAACTGGCTCAGAGGGATTCGGATGTGTGGGAGTGTAATATGTTAATCGTACTGTTCTCCCACATCTAACACTAATATCTAGTTTGAGGCATTCACTGTACCCACAACAAGCTGAAAGACAGACATCTGGTAGTAAAAAATTGAGGTCCTTCAATAACCAGATAGGGAATCCACAAATGTCTTGGGATCTTGATCTCTTCCATTCAATTACTCCGGGTGTTAAATGTGGCCTAACAGACCTGTCAAGCAGGATTTAACACTGTGCTATCAAAAGGAGGCTCACAGCCCCCACCCTGCTCTTCCTCTGAAGTTCAGGGGAGGCATCTCTGTCCATTCATGTCAACCTATTGTTTTCTCCTGGGTGGCATCACACTGTTGCCATACCTATTCAAAGTGAGCACAGACTGAGAGCTGGCAGAGGGTTATGCTTTATAGCCTTCTGACAGTTTAGACAGGTAAAGGATAACTATGAAAAGTTACTTTTTCCTTCTCATTTATTAAAAATCTGAGTTCACTATTGAATTTGATTTTTCATGAAAATTGTTTTTTGATTTTTTTTCCCATCTGGTCCTATTCATGACATGCAGTATTAGTATTCTAATTTAGGTCCTCTTTTTCTACATAGGACAGCTAGGTCTGACACAGTGAAATAGCTTTAGGGCCTTGTCACTGTAGAGACATGGTAACATTCATTTCTAGCATTTTTCCACTTTTAAATACCATGCACTTTACCTTGTGGGTTTCAAGGCACACGTAGAGGTGATTTATTAATATTTGCAAGTGAGAGTTTTATCTGTCCAACAGGATTATGTTAACAGGTCGTACTGCCCCTTTAAACGACAGCAACCAGGCTACACTGGGAGGCCTGAAACTATGCTGTCCTTGTCACATTAGTCGATTACATAGTAAGAGCTCCTTTCCATAGATGACATTTAACTTTCCGGCCCTAGGTGCACTTTTTACATCTTATACTAGGGACTAACAGGCAAGTTAAATGTACCAATTAGTAATAGGACAATGCATCTATGTTTGAAGGGTCGGCACAGGCACCTTACTACTGGTTGGCAGGTTTAAAGTGTGCAGAGGTTCAAAGCAGCAATCCAAAATAAAGTCCAGCAATTTCAAAAACCTGGGAAGACCATGCACAAAAGGCAGATTCCTACAAAAGGTGTCTAATCCTATTGTGCTGTTGTATACGGTATGAATTGTAAATATCGCAATGCTTTTGCTGTATATGAAGTGGTTGACTGTTGTTAGTTGTTCCAGAATGTGAAAATGTGCACTTTTCCAGCTGTTTTTGAATAGTCAATGCTAAATAGTCAGACTGTACGCATTCTGCCTCCATGATGATGCTGCCTGGAAACTCCACAGTATGTTACACATTTCCAGCACTTTGTTTATTCACATACACTGGCAATGATTAATGCCCTGGGGCACAGAGGTAGAAGCGTTCATTGAAATGGGTCTTTGTATTCTGCATGCGAAACTAGCAAGGCTTGGAATTGTTTACATTTTCCCAACAGTCATTGTCTACAATCCAACTGGATTCGGTTCATGTCTTGGTGCTAAACAGGTACAGCTCTGCTATTTGTTAGGCAGTTTAATAACATAAGCATTTGGCACAAAGATGCTGTTAGGATCAGTTTTTCCATCAGCATCTTCTTATCATAAAATCAAGGGCCCCGGCGTATACCATAACATAATAGAATATAATTCTAGCGTGACTAGGGCCCAACAGTAAACCAAGCTCAGCCCTGACAAAACGGGGCAAATCATCTCCACACATTCACAGGGCTGCAACTTGAATGGGGACACAGGAGGGACGTTACTCTGACATGTGGATTTTGGTATGGTAAGCACCAACCTGTGCATGATTTTCCCCATGACTGTGGAAAAAGATGAAATAGGTTATATTTATCGCACCCAATAAATTCCAAACCCTAGGGTGTTGTTTTTTTTTTTTTGTAACATGAATATTAAATAAATCTCCAAGGCACTTGTAATCAGGCACTAAATAGTGTTGAGAGAGCATAACATATATAATTAATATTAACATGAAATGCTTATGAACTAATGTATAATAATGCCGTATAGAAACTGTATTAATATGTTTTGCTGAAAACGTGCGTTGAATTGTGCCCACGGGGCTTGGCCATCAATATATACGGACTAATGAAAATGACTAATGTTGATGAAAATCTCATATTAGAAGATAGTTTTATACTAATTATTAATGATTATGTTATTAAAGTTTGCTAAATAAATCTTTTAGGCCTTAGTTAGCATGAGTAGAGGCCTAGCTGCCTGACTCTCATATTAAATGTGTTTTTCTAAAACATTCAGGGGGTCATTCTGACCCTGGCGGCCGGTGGCCGCCAGGGCCACTGACCACGGGAGCACCGCCAACAGGCTGGCGGTGCTCCCGAGGGCATTCTGACCGCGGCGGTTCAGCCGCGGTCAGAAAGGGTAAACCGGCGGTCTCCCGCCGGTTTACCACTGCCCGTTGGAATCCTCCAAGGCGGCGCAGCTTGCTGCGCCGCCGAGGGGATTCCGACCCCCCCACCGCCATCCAGTTCCCGGCGGTCCGCCCGCCGGAAACCGGATGGCGGTAGGAGGGGTCGCGGAGCCCCTGGGGGCCCCTGCAGTGCCCATGCCACTGGCATGGGCACTGCAGGGGCCCCCGTAAGAGGGCCCCTACAAGTATTTCACTGTCTGCTTGGCAGACAGTGAAATACGCGACGGGTGCAACAGCACCCGTCGCACCTTCCCACTCCGCCGGCTCGATTACGAGCCGGCATCCTCGTGGGAAGGGAGTTTTTCCCTGGGTTGGCGGGCGGTCTTTTGGCGACTGCCCGCCAGCCCAGGGGAAACCTCAAAATACCCACCGCGGTCTTCCGACCGCGGTACGGTATTTTGGCGGCTCCCGCCGGGCGCGCGGTGACCGCGTCCGGCGGGAGTCAGAATGACCCCCTCAGTGTGCTGACTTGCTAAAGGACATGAACTCTTGTTTTCTTCAAACTTGAAGCTGAATGTAACTATAGTAGATCCCTTCTCACGAAGTTTGACTGGCTTGTAGAAATGTATTACTTAAATGCAACAGTGTAGATTAATGTTAAATACAAGGTCGCTCAAACCGGTACAGACAATGGAGCTACTGACCAAAGATGTGCAAAGAATTACAAAAGGATGAAATCATACCGGACATTCTACTTCTGAAGACATCAATCATATGGACCAATAAAATGCCTGAGAACTGATTCGGGGTGAAAGATTCAATGACATAATATACATTTAATTGGTTAAAGATAGTGGGGCGCAACCTTTGTCCAATTAGATTTTAGGGGAATGTACAATGGAAAGGGGATAAAACCCCTGTCCCCAGGAAGTAAAGGAGATTGGAGAACAGGAGGGATAGGGGAGAGAGAGATTAGGGGAGATGCTGATGCGAATTGCTATGACCCAGACACTTTGTCACTTTGTTTAGTGAGTTGATAATTTAGATTAAAACCATCCTTGTCCTTCGATTGCCCATTCACACTTTACCTCCTTATGAGGGAAGTGCCCTTTCCTGAGAGCTGAGTTCCTGACTGATGACGGCGAATCAACTGATGTCCTCAAGACGAAGACCGAACCTGAGTGCTGACCCAAACTTGGAGGGTAACTATATGACAATGATATTGTCAATGTTTATTTGCTTTTCCTTTCTAGGTACCAACTGCTTCTTTTGACAGAGACCATAACTAAATGTTTTCCAAATTTGTGTTACTAAATTGTTTTGCATGGAGCCCAACATGCTAATGCTAATTCAAGGTTAGGATAGGGATTCACTGAACTGACGCAAATAGACAAATGACTGAATCTATGCTTTGTTGAATAATGCGCTTATGATACTTTGCTTAGGATAACTTATGTTCACACCTTGCTATGTTCCAATGTTTGTGATTCTTGCTTTGATGAAATCATATCAGAGTTGCCATATTGTGACTATGTTATTGTGCTTATTGTTTTTAAGGTTAATAAACTTGCTAGTAGTATTGTAACCAAAAGGGAATAAATATCACTAAATTTCATACTAAACCTGTGTGGTTATTCATGACTGCAAGGTCATGGTGGTGTCATGAGTTTGATTAATGTCTTTGACTAAAGTAAAATGTATTGTTGTGATTAATATTGATGACATCATTGACGTATTAATTGACATGCTGATTAGTTATCTCGTCCTAAGGTGTCTCTCAACTGGGTCAAAAGATTAATTGGCCTAAAACGAGTCCCAATGTGTAATAATTTATTATAAAGGGACGAGTTAGCAGTGTTATGAGTAGCTTGGTCAGTAGATGGTGGGGGGCTTCAGATTTCATAAAGATCGTTCTGGTATATCTTGTTAAAGTACATTACAGTATATGAGAAGCAGGACATGAGAGGCGCTTAAGGGGTAGTGGAAAGAGAGAGGCGAGCGAATTGCTGTGGGTATTTAAAACAGTGGCCAACATTTTTTAAGCTCTTCAAAATAGAGACGAGAGATAGAATGTGTGTATGGTTTTTGAGATTGTGGGCATGTAAAAAAAGGTGAAATGCAATATACACCTCGCCCTGCCCACATGAAAGCACCTTTGCCCAACTATTTATTCAGAATACATTTTTTAGGGGCGGTCTAATTCCCCAAACCTCCCCATCCACCCCCGAAACTGCGCCCCTGGTGTTATGGGAGAGACACACACACACACTTTCTTCCTTCTGTTAGTGCTCCCACTTGAGAAGACTGCGGCCTAGTGGTTGCCACACTCCTTGAAAACTATCAGCAAATTATCTCTATTCAGACTCAGTAGCCTGGAGATATTCACAGAATTGACCCATGGTATAGTTACCATGCCACAAGTTGCAGGGAAAGAGAAATAGGTCCGCATAATTCAGGGCCCTTAAAAGCGATAGGCCTGGCGACAATAGGCCACACTAGTTTTGACCATGGACGTCATTTAGGAGTCACCAGTGGTCACAGCTGTGACATCTGTCTTGCCCCTTGCGATCCCTGGCACTGTCTTTGTGACCCCTGTCTTCAAAGGTGGCAAAATAAGTGCCAGGACCACAAAAGCAGCTTGCCCTTACAGACTTCTGGTGAGGCTCCTTTCAAGTTGTTTTTTCTTATTTTTTTATTACACTAATAGTAAATAATGTTTAATTCAGGACGGCTCCTCCATGTGAAAGAGTGTCGCCCCACTAAAAAATGCCCCCAAAATGCCCCATAGCTGAAAAACAAAAATGGTTATAAACCTTCTTTATTACCATTTTAATTTTCAGCACCCCGTCATGAACAGAGTGTCAGGACAGGGCGGGGTGACTTCTGCTCCACTGCAGCAGGGAGCTGTGCACTTTAGTTTAAAGTGCGCATGTCCATTTGGCCGACCATCTTAAGACAGCTGGGTTAGAGAAAGCACAGTCATCCAGCGCTCTGGTGAGCTCTGAGAGAGGCTGTCCCCACCAATCCCAACACTGGTTTCATGCTGGTTACCAGCATGAAACCCATGTCAGGATTTGGTAGCACTGTTTTCTGGTCCCCATGCTGTAGCCACGATGAGGAGGATGCCGTAACAGAGTTGGAGACCCGTTGCGTCAGGTAAGTGCCTGAAATATTATTATTGTAACCCAGCAGTAAATACAAACCAGCCGCCACTCGTTTAATTATTCTCTCTTATTGTAATAAAAGTACAATTAACTGGACTATGGACTGCCTGGCAGGTGAGGTAAGTAAAAAAAAAATTAAATGCATGTTATGTGCTTTAGGGTGAGTGTATGTTTGCATGAGAGACTGTGTGTGAGTGTGAATGTGTGTACATGTAAGAATGTATGTGTGAACTAAATTGAAGGTCAAAGAGCATGTAAAGTCACTTCCGCTCTCCTGGCATTTTGGTGAATTGACATTCATGGTTCTGACTCTTGCGCTAACCCCTCTTTGTGCATATGCCGCTCTCTTCCTTCCTTGGAGGGAGATACAACAGTAAGAATGGACACACCTTCTATTTGTCAATAATTTTACATTTACCACCTTTTGTGCAGTGCTGACAGCGGCTGAAAAACGAAGATTTGCAGCAATAATGTACACAAATAAGCCTTAAAACCATTGCCTAGTGGTCATTTTTAGGTTGAGCCTAGCAGCACGCAATCCTTGTTTTTCCGAATTCCTGGTATCTATGTGGGCTTTTAAACCGGCCCACCTCACGCCCATCACTATCACTCGTTCATGGGCTGTCTTTCAAAAATCCTATGCTAACATTGGTAAATGCTTTACGTTTGTCCCTTCTTGGGGTGGTTTTGTTACCGCCTTGGGGACCGACCCTGTTACATGGATAATTGAACGTTTGAGAATATGTTTGACTGCAAGCAAATTTCTTTTTCCTTTTGTGTGTCTACTTTGCGAACACGCTCATGGCAGCCTTGGTGCTTTGAATCTGCTCGCTTCTGTCAAGTGTTTTACTTTTCATTTTTCCTTTTGTGTGTCTTTTATACTTGCCAGACTGTGAACACTGTGGTTTTTGTATGTCTCATTAAGTTATTCACATTTGATTGGCCCTGCCAAAACGGTGAACACTGCAAATGTTTCATGTGCTTAGTGTAGTCAAGCAAGTTGTAAATAGTGCTCTGTCTGTCTCATGGTTAGTGATGCAAGACAGCACAAGGGTAAACGCTGTCTGTTTGTACAGTGTGTTTAGTGTTGGATACCACATCACAGGCAGAGACACTGGACTATTGTATGGTGCTTAGTGTAGGCAGACAGAGACTATAAACACTGGGAAGACAAGGAGGGGGGAAAGCACTGACCACAAGCTCTTCAGTGCTTGTATCATGTGCTTAGTACAGGTAGACATGCAGAAACAGAGGAGGCACTGCATTGCTTGCACCATGTCCCTAATGTGGACATGCACAATGAAAAGCAGCATAGGCTGCACAGCTTGCACTGTATTGCTTAGTGTGGACAGGCACACAAGGAGGAAACACTGCACTGTGTGCACTATGTTATTATTGGCAGATAAAATGGACCGATGGAGGCAGTGCACAGGTTACACCATGGCCTTAGTCAATCAATCAATCATGGATTTTTAGAGCACACCACTTACCCATAGGGTCTCAAGACGCTGAAGGGTGTGTCCTTGGAGATTAGGTGAAGAGCCAGGTCTTGAGGTCTTTCCTGAACAGAGGCAGCAATGGCAACTGTCTGATGTGAGGAAGTAAGGTCCAGTCTTTTGCTGCCAGGTATGAGAAAGATCTTCCTCCAGCCGAGGACTTCTTTATGCGGGGTACATTGGTAAGCGACTGCTGGGACTAGCGGAGAGGTCTGGAAGGGGAATACCATGTGATGTGGTGGTTGAGGTAGCTGGGTCCTCTGTCGCAGAGTGCTCTGTAGGCGTGTACGGGGTGTTTGAAGTCGATTCTTTTCTTGATGGTGTGACACTGTGATGTGTTCTCGGCGGGGGATGTCTAAGAGGAGTCTGGTAGTGGTGTTCTGAATTTGTTACAGCTTATTCAGGTTCTTCTTGGAGTTCCGGAATAGAGGGCGTTGCTATAGTCAAGTCTGCTGGTGGTAAAGGCCAGAGGGTGTGGAAGCAGGTGGAGGTGACGGAGTTGACTTGTCTGGTCATGGTGAGCGTTGAGTCGAGGATGACGTTGAGGTTTCATGCGTTGTCTGTGGGGGTGGGGGACCTTCCAAGTATTGAGGGCCACCAGGAGTTGTCCCAGGCTGATGAGGAGGGTCTCAGGATGAGGATCTCGGTTTCATCTGAGTTCAGCTTAAGGCAGCTGTCCCTCATCCAGGTGGTGACTGCTTCCATCCCGGCCCAGAAATTCTTCTTGGCTGTTGAGGAGTTCTCCGTCCTGAAGATGATCAGCTGGGTGTCATTAGCATAGGAGATATTCATACCATAGTTCCTGATGATGGGGGCGAATGGGATCATGTACATGTTGAACAACATGGAGTACTTCACAGCTGATGTCAGTGGGTTCTGACAGGTGTGGCGGGAGCCTGACTTTCTGTGTTCTGCCTGTCAGGAAGGAGTGTATCCATTGCACTGCATGTGACAGGCATCTCTCACTGTACTCACATTTTGGAGAAGTGTTGAATGTGTTGTTTCAAGCAGACACTTGTGACAAGCTCTTTGATCCTGGGTAGATGGAGCACCTGCTTTGGAGACCCTAAACTGAATCAACTCTGTTTTCTTAGCCTCCTCACCACTCTCACTTGCCTCCCTTGGCTCTATCATTCTCCTCTCTCATACTGAACTTCCACTACCAATTTTCTCCATCTTTATCTCCCATACCTTTCCCTTCTGGATCGCCCCTCCAGCCTTTCTCCACCCCTTTCCCTGGTTAAACAGTTACTTTTCTGTCTCTGCAGCACCACACCTGTTTTCCCAGTGTGTCTCTTTTGTTGCTCTTTTCTTCTTTCCCTATAATTAGCTTTCTCTTTCTGTGTCTCTCTGCTCCTTTCTCTGTCTGTCCTTTTCTGTCCCATACACTCTTGTTGCTGAAGCCTTTCTCCATTTTTAGGTCGAGTGCTCAAGCACTTTGACCTGTTGTAAGTATTGTGGGCTTTCACTCGTTTGTGGGCTAGCCTTTAAAAATTCCTTTTTTATCATTGGTAAATGCTTTACGTTTGTCCCTCCTAGGGGAGGTTTTGTTTCCACCTTGCAGACTGACCCTGTTACATGGATATTACACAAATGCCAATATGTTTGATTGTGAGCAAACTTCTTTTTCCTTTTGTGTCTCTCCTTTGTGCTCATGACAGCCATGGCGCTTTGAACCGGTTTGATTTTGTCAGCTAATGTTTTACTTTTTATTTCCAATTTATTTGGCAAGAAAAGTCCAGTTGGGAATTTACAACGCCAATAGCTCTAACTAGAGCAAATGCGAGACCGATTGCATTGCAAATGCTTGTGTTCCATCACTGTCAACATCAAGTACATAGACTCACCCACGACCAGTGCCAATATTAATTGCACTACAAGTTTCCCTCTCTGTTCTTACATTAAACTATGAATTAAGGAGCCACACTTCAATCATCACTTTTCAAGAACGGCAGGTGAACAATGCTTCATGGCAGCATTACACAGTACTCTCATTGCATTATTATTTACCATAGGCCCCTATCGTCATCATTTTTTCAAATTGATCCTGTACCCTTCTGCATTCAAGCTGCATCACGTCATCATGGTTAAAACAAAATAAGAAAATCACCCAAATTATCATGAATGTGCCTTTTCTTAGATTAATCCTTTGGTTTCATATTAGAGCACAACACGGTGATTACATGAGTAATTGCCCTTTGTCCGACAACCCATTGTGTCATAAAGCCACCACTTAGACTTTGTTCCTTTGCCAATGAGGGGCACTGATGACACAGTTAGAAGCTGCTAGGAAGTAAAGTAATCAAAGGCCTGATTTTACATATTTTCTTATTTTGTTTTAGTTGTTTAAGGATAGTGCATACCAATGTGAGTGCCCTCCAGTTCCCTGAAGGTGGTAATAGTAGGTAGCAATGCATCATGAAATTTGCATACATCGGACCATATTTAATATTATTTCATACAACGCATCAAGACACCTTGCTGCACTGCGTGAAAGGGAGAATACAGGAATGCGCCATTTTATCTATAAAGACATGGCACAATCCTGTTCTTTGCCTGCGCTGGTGCACAAACTGTTGCCTAACACCAACGCAGGCACCCTGGCACCAGGCAGGATTGTTTTTGTGCAGGAAGGGGCACCTTCCTGCACAAAAATAATCTTCTGAGGCTTTTTCCTTTTTCTATGTGCAAACACAGAAAGAGGAAAAGGCTAGAAGAAATACAGATATTTCTCCTCATCACGCCTCCCCTGGGAAGGTGTAGCATTCTGATGTATTCCCAAGTCTATCTGTATTGGTAAATCTGGGAATGCTTCAGAATCCATGGGTGGATGCATAGGAACACCCGAGCTCCAAACATGGAACTCCTCCCAGGAGTAGAGTAACATATGGCAGCTACCTGGCTACCTTGCATTACTCCAGAGTCACCAAGCCTCCCAGTACCCCACAAGGTAGCATTATGTGGCTTGGTAAATCTTAGCATAGGTTTTGTCACCCTGCATCACCTTGCATGGTGCAATGGTGAGGCAAAGCCTTTCATAAATGTGCTCCATGAGTGCTTAATATGTATCTACACTGCCATGAATTGGGCTGCAGCTCCCCCTACTTGGGTGATGGACCTTGACTGCTGCATGTTGAATATTGTGCTTGCCCTTTTCTGGCTCCTTCTGAGCAATTGCTTTCACTATTATATGTGGATAGAGACAATGGCATAGCCAGTGTTCACAGGCCCTTGTACAAGGTAGGAAGTGAGCCCCGGGCTGCTGTTTGAGTTATTAAATACAGCAATAATCAGGGTTCTGTGGAGCTCTCAGGCCTCTGGGTTCCAGTGCACTGCACCTGCTGCACTAATGGAAGCTACACTCCTAGATACAACACTGTGTATAAGCCGTGAGGATGTGGATTGAGAACTGCTTTACCTTTATTTAGTGAGAGAATCAACATTAGCACCTCATCCTTTTAAAAGTCGCCAGCCACCACTGAGTATTGGTGGAAGGGAACCCTTCTTCATAGAAATCATTGAGTCCGGCAACGCATTGTCTGTCAGTAACAAAGTTAATTGTGCTGCAAAAAGATTCACTCCAGAAACTCTATTTTTCGAATATCATATTAAACACACATCACATTAAAATGACACATTGCATGATACTCCTTGAACAATAACATTTCAGAAGACCACTGTAAGACAAAATGCGTGCAGTGCTGCTACTTAAGAGGCTCATTTTTAGTTTTGGCATGGCAGTGCACTTGTGCACTTCTTGTTACCTCTTGTTATGCCCGCAACCGTTGCATCATTCTCGTCTCATCACTGACCATGGCCCACCAAGTCAATGCTGTCTCCTCCTCATGCTTCCACACTCTTCGCCTGCTCTGGAAGACCTTTAAGTGTATCCCCATCCATGCAAGAAGAACAGTCACCCAGGCACTCATCAGCGGTAAACTCAACTACGACAATGCACTCTACACTGGAATCCACAAGAAACTCCTATCAAGACTCCAGAGAATACAGAATGCCGCAGCCACACTGATCATGGACTTCTCCCACCACAGTCAAATCTCTGCCCACCTGAGAGACTTTCACTGGCTTCCCATTGAAAAATGCATCACCTTCAAACTCTTGACCCAGGCATACAAGGCCCTCCACATCATCAGACCAGCCTACCTCAACCACTGCCTCTCTTTCTTCTTCTTCTTCTAAAGGCAGATCTGCAATGACGCAATAGTCCCTCGCACCCATACCCAGGATCCGGAAGAGTGCGGCTGGAGGAAGATCTTTCTCCTACCTCACTGCACAGACCTGGAACATGATGCCACTCCACCTCAGGCAGTCCACATTGCTGGTTCGGTTCAGGAAGGACCTCAAGACCTGGCTTTTCGACTGGCCCGCGCCCCCCAATTAGCGCCTTGAGACTCCCTGGGTGATAAGCCATGCCATATAAATAGTGATTGATTGATTACCAACTCTTTAAAGTATACTGTCTACTTCTCTCACGTCATGCTATTAGTTGTTGGTGTATGATTCAACCTCCTATGAAGTACTTGCAGTGTAATATAGTAGGTACTGTTTAATATCTCAAAAGTGAAGTGAAAAATCACACATATATTTTTATTAAAAATGCATGCACAGTGAAATGCAAGTCAGTCCTATTGGGGTTATCAATGCTTGCTTGTTCAGCATCTGGAAAACTGAAAAAGCAATTCTTTTTTAGCCATTAGAATTTTGCTTTCTAAGACTTGTGGTTTTGCTTTTCCAGTACAAGCATAGGCATAAAAATCACAGCATGCAAAAGATTTCCAGTCAAACAACCAAGCAATACCTGTGGATGTCACACATAAAATGAGCCACATTCTGCTACCTGGCATCATTACATGCACATATTGTACATAATCCACAACTTCGATGATGACCATAACTCAGTGTGCATGACTTGTACTGCACCTAGTGCTACCTAATTCATAGCACTCAGTGCTTTCATGAGCACTTCACCCAGAGCTTGAATGAAGCATATGACTCAGTGCTTTTCCCAGGCATATCACCTTTTACTCCCTTGAAGCATGCCATCTAGTGTTCGCCTGAGGTGTAACAGCAGTACTCCCATGATTACTGGATGCTGTCTGCTGTATTTCACATCGTGCCTCTTGTTGCAGATCATTCTGTGATCTACTCAAGCACATCACTCTGTGCTTCAGCAGCACATGGGTATGTATGACTATTGGTCTGGACATTTATTCTTGTATGATGTTTCATGTGCGTGAGTGCTTCCACTTTTGTCAAACTTTATGAAAATGGTTGCCTGTTAAAGCATACCAGTTTGGTGTGAACTGCTGTGCGTGCATTATACAACACCAAGGGGCATATTTATACTCCATTTGCGCCGATTGTGCGTCAAAACTTTTGACGCACATCAGCGCAAACGTTGCCCAGTATTTAAACTTTGACGCCCCAGCCTGCTGACGACAAAATTCCACTGTGTGCATCATTTTTTGGATGCGGCATCCCGCCCTGCGTTAATGATATGCAAGGTAGGCATTCCCGTCCAAAAAATGGCTTAAACGGCTGTGCGTCGTATTTATGCTTTTGGGTAAAAATGACGCACGGCCGGGAGGCGGAGCGAGAAAAAGACGCACAGCCCGATTTGCGTCAAAAATGAACGCCTGGGTCAGGGCAGGTGTTAAAATGGGGCAAACACACCTGTATTTAATCAGAACACACAGAACAAACAGCAGAGCAACAACAGGGAGCCATGGAGGTCATTCTTATCCAGCATGCACGCAGACGCAGAGCCCAGCAGCAACAACAGCAGCTACAACAACACCAGCAGGGACCCCAAAGGCAGCGCAGAAGGCAGGAGAGGATATTCCGCCCAAGAACCACCATTCAGGGCCTCAGGGAACACGACATCATACAGAGGTACCGGTTGAACTGGCAGGCCATTCAGCAGCTGCTGCGAAACATTGAACAGCAGTTGGCCCCCACTTTGGTGACACCCCACACCATCCCAACAGAAACAAAGCTGCTTGACGTACTCCACATGCTGGCAAGTGGCTCATTTCAAACAACTGGTGCCCTGGTAGGCGGAACATCACAACCATCATTCTCCGCATTTCTGCCGAAAGTACTGGATGCCATCATTCGCCTGACACCCCGCCACATCTGCTTCCCTAACACACTACAGAAGCAGCAGGAAACAAAACAGGGGTTCTACGCAATCAGTGGCTTCCCACACGTCCTTGGTGCAATCGCCTGCACACATGTACGCCTTGTGCCACCTGCTGCAATTGAACACCTCTACCGCAACAGGAAGCACACACATTCAATCAACGTGCAGGCCATTGTCGATCACCAAGGAATGTTCACCAACATCTTGGCTAAATATCCTGGGAGTGTACATGACTCGTACATCTTCCGTCACTGCACCATCAACCAACACTTCCAGGATGGACGGTATGGCAATGGACTACTTGTTGGTAAGTACAAAAACCCACTTATATACACACTGCACAGCAACCCTCTAGATGACACAACACATACACCACAACAGAAACATCTAGACAGGAACACACTGAGGTCCTTACATCACTAGCCATGTTTCTTAAGTCACCATTGAACCTGTCACACATCGGAATTTACTGTACAGCCTAATGTGAAGACATTAATGAGTGTGGTTGCCGAAATGTCACCTTGCAAATTGTAAGTGTCCCAATGACCTTTACATTAATACATTGCATAAGCCTAAAGGTATGGGATGTCCAGGGTACTTTGATATGAACGTGTTAACAACACTTACAATTTAAACTCTACATTGAACTATCAACTCACCCCAAGTGAAGACACAAGGACACCTGTATCACAAGTCACAATGCTAGGGAGGGCACACTGTACTGAAAATCCCAAAACATACTGATGAAAAACGGTTAGCAGACAAACACTTGCTCAGCCAAGGAAACAACACAATGCAGATGGTATAGCCTACAAGTATAGGATGTCACATCAGTACACAAAAGAGTCAAAGACAACACAAGACAACTACTGCCATGAAAGGTATTTTCAATAGTGCCAGCTACATCAACATGATCCCATTCTTTTTCTCTTTCAGCTGATCAGGGGTATGGCATCCAGCCATGGATTATGACACCATTTGGCAACCCGAGTACTGCTGCAGAGCGTGCATACAACGACGCCCATAAGAGGACACGCAGCATTGTCGAGCGGACCTTCGGCATCCTCAAGTCAAGGTTCCGCTGCCTTGACATCACTGGTGGTAGCCTACTATATTCCCCCGAGATGGTCTGTAAAATCATACTAACATGTTCCATCCTGCACAACATTTGGATCAAAAGGAACATTCCCCTCCTGGAACCAGACCCATACATGCCTGAAAACGAGAAAGAGGAGGATTCTGCCCTGCAACATGAGGGGGAACAACCAAACACGGCTGCCGGAGTGCGTAGGCGCCAACACATTGTGAACAATTTTTTTTAAATATTATCACCATCACCACTTAATGAACTATTGTAAATAAACACTGATAAGAAACACCACATCATGGTCTGGCTATTCATTTCTGCACACCTTTAGCTCTAAATATCAGAAGAAGAGTGTCGCCTCATGGAGCATTGATGATGTACCAATCAGGACACAGAAAATTCCACTACAAATGTGATGCCTATCATACAACGGTCACATACACACACAATGTAAATGACTGACATCCTGTACAGTTCACCTTTGAAGGGCAATAGCTGAGGACCACACCTATTACACACATACATGTTGGAAACATGGTTCATCTCAGCATATGGCACACAACTAAAACACCATCACTCAACTAGGGGAAGACAGGCCTCATACATCAGGCAGTTGACATGCTTTTGCATCAGGAACAGGAATGTATGACCAGACTCTTGGCAGCAGTAATTCCAACTACATACAATCTTTGCAAAGACTATCTGTCACTAGAGTTACACATAAGCAGAACATACACAGCACAAGTGCCACACATATGATAAGCATCCAGCACATCACATCCCATCTACATGTCAGCCCTTTTCTAAAAACCTGACACACCCATGTGCCTGGTCACACCCCACCTGTCTAAAGAGGTCCCTGGAATACTAATATGTGTACCCTGATATTCCGTCATCTACACACACACACTCACAAGAGTCATCCAGTGTGCCACACCCTTTCGTATGGTCTACCATTGTCACAGTACTATCTCACTGCATGGAAGTCAGCTCAAATAATACACTGGCTTGGAGTTTCTAAGGCCTGGTATCACCTGTAGATTTCTTCACGTGTGAAAGGTACTGTAGGCCATTTGAAAGCAAATCAGATCCGTCAGGACTTGTGAGACACTGATGGAGGCCACACTAGTGATCACCTCCATGCACACCACCCAAATTTAAATGCACCGTCCCTGCTGATGCCTCCTACAGCATAGATGTTGTCATTTTGGCAATTACACTGTTAAGCATTGCTACTAATGTTGCCGTGTAACACTGTATCAGGGTTCATGTGTCACCTTCAAAACAACACAGGACATACACAGTGTGACATGTCAACTGTCTACTGCTCCCTCTGACCAGTCTTAGTTAGACCACTGATCATGTCAATTGTCAAAGAGCTGGCTCCTGATTGACCCAGCATCCTGTCAGCCTGACTGGCACCTGTCCGTGGGTCACCCTAAAGATAGCCGGTGGCCACATATGGACCACACTTGCTGTTCAAAACCTCTCTTTCCTCAGAGGCTAATTTGTCATTTGCCTCATCAATGTATACTCAAATACATTGTATTGCATCATCTGACTTTTATTTGTATCATATTTGTGACGGTGCCCTTGAATAGCTATATCATGGCCCATCCGTTGTCTGGGCCTCATGAATGCCTAAACTACAAAGTGTGACAGTGTACCTGGGCCATAGCCTTTGATGGTGTACGTGGCCTCCAGCAGAACCAGCAACCTCAGATATTGTCCATGAAAAGTCGACACATGTGAGGACCCTGACAGTTCACACGCTGAGTAACATTGTTCCAACAATAGAGATGGCTCGTGTGTGGTGAATACCAGCCATATCATTCTGCACAGAGGCTATGATGTTCCCAGATGCATTTCCATCCACAGGGGTCAACTTGAGTACAAATGTTGCAATGACACATGCCGGATCCAGACACCTGAGACATTCTCTCACTCAGCACACCACGGTTGCCCAGTTGAAAGTCTCATTACACGTCTTCAGTGACAGGGTGGGACCATCCACTTGTAGGTTACCATGTCCTCAATGACTTTACTCACATTTAGCTCCAAAGGATACTCATTAGATACACGATTAGCTGCCACTAACTCATGATGAGACCTGGACGTTTCAGTGACAACATACACCTTAACAGTTGATACAGGATCAACATTGGACCACACACTTGTACATGTACCATCCAATCAACAAAATGTTTGCAAGCAGCCTATCACAGTAGTGTCCCAATTGTAACCTAGCATGAAGATTGAAACATGCCACTAAACCAGGTAATGCATAAAGGGCCACATACATCAAAAACCTATTTGCTATCATGACATAAGGAACGTTGAGAATTTGCTATTCAATCAATGCTAAATGGTATGTCAGAATTTTCTAAAGAAGTAATAGGGCAAACTTCAAATGGGCAAATGGTATACCAGATTTGCAAAAAGCAAATCATACTCAATTTGCATCTATGGGCCTGCTGCCAATGGTTTAGCATTACTGAAATTGGGAAAACCTTTGATAAATTTGCAAGTCAGGAACAGCAAATCCCAGGGTGCTGGGGGCCTAAGTACACCTCTGCTGCACCCCAATTAAACAATTTTTACGGACATGTGAAGCACACACATGCTTAAGGGACACTACATGTCAATAGTGAAACATATTTTAGCTACATTAACTCGTAATTAGCACATGGTTACCCCCAAAAAATGTTTAGGCGACAATTGCATTACCTAAATGGACATTTTTCTATTTGGAATAGCTTGATACATGTGCTCACAAATTAGCTAATAAAGACATCCTGTTAGCTCTTTCATATTTTGAAAGGCGCAATCAGCAATTACCTACATGTGTGCGCAATTATGAGTAATATCCATTATGGCCAATCATTACTATTGCACTGTGATTACCTTCCATACATCCTGTAAGGCACATTTGCTTTCGCTAACCCCAGTATTTATCATTTAGCAACATTTGGTAATGGAAAATTCCATGACTCATTTGGACATATGAAAAACATATTTGTCATTATGCGTCATATTTTCACGCATACAGCTTGTGCGTCATATTTTTTGACGCACAGGAGTGCAAATAATGCTGAGTCAAATTATTTTTTAATAATTGTAAATAATATTTAGATGCGGCTTAATTTTCACCTCTGGAAGTGTAAATTATGCCGCAAACAAATATTATTTACCAATTATTAAACATATTTTGACTCAGCATTATTTGCACTCCTGTGCGTCAAAAAATATGACGCACAAGCTGTATGCGTGAAAATATGACGCATAATGGAAAAAACGGCAGCCATGTTATGCAGGATGTGATGTAATAGGATATCCTGTTTACAGAATCTGTACAGTGGGTGTACTTTCACTTTGCAGTCTCTGATTATTCTAGACTGTGTGGCTGTGTGCAAAGTGTTGTCCTGTGAATTTGTGCTTTTGTGTCCAGAGTGCTATCTTACTTGTTGTTTTGTCATTAATATCTTGTTGTAGAATACTGTCTGAGTGTGTGTTGTTTAAATTTGTCCAGTCCAGTGTTGTATTTATTGTCTGTGGGAGTCTGTTGTGGGTACTGTTATATAGGGGATAGTTGGGCTCTTCTATTTGTTAAGTTTACTTTGTATTTCCTCACTCAAACTTTCCTCATTTTCCCCTTTATTTTATTTTTTACCACTACTTTTTCCCCTTTTCTGTGCCTAAATGTCTGGTAGGCCACGTCTTTCCAGGATGGGTGAGGAGAAATTGGGGGGGTTCATATGTCTGGTTTGCCATTTCCTCCCACTGATACTGGAGGCTGGGGGTAGGGTGATACAGGGGTATTGCACTGAGGCCCGAAAAGTCCGGTGGTGGAAGGTGCGCCATCACTTGGTGCGTCTGTATGGGAGCCAACGCAATGAGCATCAACTGAAGCACCGCTGGGCTGACCTGATCTCCAGGGAGCAACATCTGCTGGACCACCTGGGAATCATGATTGGTGGCCATGTTGGTGAGTACAGATCATGTAAATGTGCACAATTAAAAGCTGGGTAGTGACATGAGATGATTGGTACACAATCTGCCAGATAAGTAGCTGACTGTGTGTAATGCTGAGGAAACATACAGGGTAATTGATGCACTATGTGAAGGATGACAAATGCTAGTAATGAATGTAATGTAGTGCCGCCTTTGTGTCAGACAAGCAAAACATTAATGACGCAATCAGGACTCTACAGGTCACAATTGCCAGTGAAGTATGGATGTACTAACATCATACCTACATATGTTGACGCTATAGCTAGACTGACATTGGAAACCCTACAAGATGCAAAAAATGAGTGCTGCCTTCACGTCAATTGATTATATCAATGTGGCCCAGACATATGTCTCATGTGTGTCTGGTGAGTGTGTAAGGAAAGTGTTCACGGAAGTGCTATTCCTGTTAGGGATTTATGTGCTCCTTCATATTTTATTGATACATGCCAGATCTGAACATGAACCATATTTGGAAAGGAGTCAGGTGCCCTCAGCTAACATCTTAGACAGGTATTTTTTGTTTCTTGTGCCAAAATCCGATTTAGGGATGGCAGTCCAAAGGTATGGACTAGGGTACTAACATCTATGTTTGGTGCCAATCACCATTGTTTGGACACATCAATTTATGAAACATTTACAACATGAGGTATTGCCAAAGTCCCTGGCCCTCTGTACCATGTACCTATCTGTCACAAATGTGTCATGACCACATAGGTTGTTTGACAGGTCATGCAGTCCTCAAGTAACCAGCCTTTGGATGTCTCTCTTGGATGCACACGATGAGATAAATACACACCTATATTGTTGCTGCACACTAATGGAGGTGCATGTTTGCCACCACATGACAGTCAGGGCCACTGCATGTGTGTAGAGGTGTGTGTAACTGTAGCAGGAGACCCATCCTATGTAAATGTTGCCCAGGAGTTATTCCATGCAGTATGAGCATGTCTGAAAGTGTTTCATTATCCATGTCAGCTTACACATTGTATTTGTATTTGAAATTGTTTGTCACAGCACTGATTCTGAGCATATTCTACCTTCCATGCTTTACAGGTGGACCTGCACCATACACAGTGGGAGAGGTGGCTCGTTTTGAGGACCCCGACACCCACAGTGAGTGTTGAAATTTGTGTTATGTTTTGTGTTTGCTGGTGATGTGTGATGGACTCCTGTGTGTTGAACACATTGCAAGGTGTGATGCGCTGCCCAATCATTAGTCTTGTTCCATCAGTGGGATTTCAGTTATTAGAATATTTTGAGTTGACCAATGCTTATCCATTTGTCTGATCTTGGGTTTGTAGGCCATTCCTGTAGGGCCCGCTATGAGAACTGGGGTGAGTCATGTGGAATACACTAGTTACAATAAGAGTTGCACTGGGACTCGTCTTGGACTGAGTCTGCATGTCAGACTGACATTCTCCCAGATAGCTTCTGCAAATGGCTTTTCTGAAGACTGCTGCTTCCCTATTAACCGATGTACAGAGTACACTGTAGGTTGGACCTTCTGGGAGCATGTACTTCCACAAGTTGTACTAGAAGTGTGTGGAACTAGAGTGCAACGGCCTAGGTGTGCATGCTATTCATGATCATGGGTGTTCTTGCTCCTCTGTGTCTGTTGAAAATTATGCCTCACTGGAAGTATGTGATGTTGACCTAGGTCAGTACATTTTGACATGTGTGGGCCTTGGATAGGACAAGGTTTAGCTGACTCCAATTTGTTGATAGCCCTTACTGGTGGTGTGTGTGTGGAGCCAAAAACATGTTGAGCTTTCTATACACTCCTGGGTGTGCATGTATTTTGGGATTGTTTGTTGTTCTCCCCCCCCCCCACAAACACAGGCATGGGTTTGTGAATAGGGTACCTAGGACTGAAGCAACCAGTATGTTACACATACTTGTGATTATTAGAAAAAATGTTTTGAACCTAGTGTACACACTCAGGTATGGCACATGAGTACTATACTAGCAAATCCCATTACAAATTGCAGACCTTGAAGTTTGTGATTGTTATCACATACACTGACATACGTAGTCCAGGCAATAGGGGGAGGAGGTGCAGCATGATTGTTAGCTGCAACTGTCAATACTTTGATGACAAGTTATTGCCAGTTGTTACCCGTCATGTAGATTTTGTATGTGCTATGTGTGAGATGACCTTTGTAGGCAGGCTTTCCATGTACTTCCTCTGAGACTTTCAATGATCTGTATGGTGATATGAGCTGTTACAAGTACAGTAGATGTATTGTCAGATTAACCACTTGTGCTATTCCACACAATGCAGTTCCTATGGTAAATAGTTGCCCTTTGTCTTCACAGCTGCAAACATGACACCCGCCCAGAAGCATGAATTTGAGAGGCGGGCCATGAGGTACCAACACATCCTGCAGGTGCAGTCGGGGTTCCGAAGGATGGCCCGTAAATACTAGTCCGATCGGGCCTCCGGAGTATGGTGGGCTTCACCACAGGGTGGCCCAAGGTTGCCCACTACAGCCACCACCACCACAACCACCGGTTCTCCCCAGGTGGCCCCAGCCACAGCAGGGACAGTTGTCCCTACATCTGCAGCACACCCAGGCCCCAGCAGTGTGACAGCTGCAGAACAGTCCAGTGGGCTAGGCTCAACATGCCCACAGAGCACCTCTGCCGGGACACAAACAGCACCAGCACCACCAATCGACCCTGCGGCATTCCTGGCTTTGGAACGTGAGATGGACAAAGTTCTAATGAAGGTGAACAATCTTAGCCAGGATGTCGGCTACATCAAGAAGCGGGTCAAGTCTATCAGGCGGACCCTCCGGAGGGCCAACCTCTAGGGAAAAAAAATTCTATGGACAAAATTCCCTCCCCTCCCTCCTCTTTCCTTATTATCATGATTAGTGCGCTTGGGGGATTAGTGTTAGGTTAGTATAGGTTGTTAGTTTAGTTAGTGTTAGGGAGGTGGGTGGGGGGTCCTGATTCTTTCTACTTTTCCTTATTAAGTGTGTGGGTGGGTGGGTGGATGGGGGTCAATGTTGGGGTTCCTGTGTGTTTGGAAAAATAAAAAAAATAAAAAACTTTTTTTATAAAAAATATCAAAAAAATTACAAAATAATATATGATTGTTTAGGATAGTATAGTATGTGTGTAGGTTAGTATGTGTTGTCCTGCATGTGTCCTGTCTCATAATGGTGGGTGGGGGGCTGATGTTTAGATCGATTCGTTATATGTGAAGAGTCAGTTTAGCTTAGGTTAGTTAGGGACAGTTGTGGGTAATGAGTAGTCAGGTTAGATTAGGGTAGGTGTTAATTTTCCCTTATTTGCCTCTGGTGTGATTATTTTTGAATAAATATATAGATAACCCTTTACATTAAGAGTTAACTGCTACTTGATCATGGCCTTGGCATCAGTGTAGATGATTGTTGTTCTATGACATTTGTGTCCTATGCTACAAACAAATACAAACTGTGGTGTAAAATGGCAGCTACCCCAGTGCTACCTTGGTAAGAATCCACCATTTGTTAGAACCACCAATCGGAGTTGACATGGATCACAAAGGATTTTTGTTGATGAGTATGTTTTCTACGTCACAAAGTGTGCTTCCAGACTTGGTATTGTGGGGACATTTTTAGGTGACACTGCAGTGTGATGTTCAGGGACAACTTCGAAGATGAGGTCTTGTTAACACTCTTGTCTTCTTGTCTTCATAACTGACATAGATCATTTGTGTAAAAATTCAGCATGATTACCTATTTGGATGTTAACTCAGAAAGGTTGATTGATGCTGTGTTTTGTAGTGTTTGCTTAGATTAGACTGCACAGTTCAATGTGTTAGTATTGCATGGTGACAACATTTAACAGCCACTATTAGTTGACTTTGATATCTCTTGAGGAAGCATTATTCTGTCCAACACAGCATGATGGTGTGTGGTTTCTCACTTCATCAGTTATTCTCCTCAGGATGGGCAGGCTATGATGCAATCCTGGCCACTGCACAGATGGATCTGACTACATGATGTCAGGACAGTTCTATTGACAAGCTACATGATTGTAACACAGGCACATTTGTGTTATCTACTGCAGAGTTGATGTGTCAAAGTACACAGAGACGTATTTGGTGTGCAAGAGCTATTTATTGATAGGTGCTGTAGTGCAATATGTACATTGTCCATGTTTGCTGAGTCCGTTCTAGTGAAATCTTACATTGTGATCCTTCAGAAGGGGTGTAGGTAATGGTACTGACATGCTGGGGTGATGTTACAGACAGTGCAGAGGGACAGGATTTGCTGATTAGTAGGAGAGAGACATTAACTGGGCATGCTGAAAAGTTATACAGTGGTTAGCAGAACAGTCATTGAGTATAGTTGTTGTAAGACTGGCATTTGACAAAACGTAGGACCTTGGTCAAAGTAGGCCATGGTGCAGGAACTAGTGCTTCCGGGTACTCTTCTGTGTGAATGTGATCTGTTCCATGTCTTCTTCTTCTGATGTGTGTGTTGCCTGCTTTGTCCTTGTTGTTGTTGGTTGTGAAGGGGCAACACACACCTCAGTGTTAGAAGACGTGGAGTCATACATCCCGGTCGCTGCTCCCTGTGAAGGTCTTAAGGGCAGTACTGCAGCAAGGAGGGTCTGCTGGTTTTGAGAATAGCAGCCACATCATGATGGTAGGCAGCCAGGTCGGCCCTGAGGGAGTCATGATTGCATTTGTGCATGCAGTGGAATGTTTGGGGTGCGAGGTGTTGTGGCAACTCCCTTACTGCAGTGGTGAGTTCCTTGACAGTTTCTTGTAGTCCTTGCAGTATGGATGTTAGGGCTTGCATAGTTGCTGCCTGATCTGCATATGACATCATGCACGAACGCACCCCCTCAAGGCTGGCTGCCATAGTTTGCATCCCCACCCACACCTCCATGGCCAGCTCCCGCTGTACTCCAACTACAGTTCTCTCAAAGCTGGTGCCAGTGTCGTCTGAGTCCTCAGCTGTATTGGAGCTGGCAGATCTTGCAATTGGGCTGGTGGGTGGTTCCTCTGCGCTGGCTGCTTGTTCTGTGCTCCTGCTTGTGACTGAAGGTGGGGTCTGGAGGGTTTCAAGGACCTTTTGGATGGTCTCCTGGGGAATGTTTATTGGCTCGTCATCCATGTCACCAGGGAAATCTGGGACAGACATATCGGCAGGAGATCCATCTTCCTCTGCAATGAAACAGGGTACAATTAGTGTGTCTGTGTTGTGACAATTTTGACGTGACGTGCCTGCCTTTTGATGAATTCACTTTGTGATGTTGTTTTGTATTAATATCTGCAGTCCTTCAGAGGGGCATTGTTTCAGGCCTATGGCCCACCTGTGTGTCACATGTATGTTATTGAGTTATCAGACTTGTCAGCCTCATCGCCTCTAGGTGTTGCTTTATTGCCAAATAGAGAATAGCCACCTTTTTGTCCTACTCGACCCTCCGTGTATATCCATTCTCATGGTGAGACCTTTCACTGGCTGTGGGTGTTCTGATGGTCCTGGCAGCACACTTGACTCTCAGGACCTGCCCCAATCCCTGAGCGTTCACATCGACTTAATTGTAATTGACATGTAGCATATCCTATGCATGGCAATGTTATGATGTGATATGGATGTTGATATTGTTAATGTGTCCTTCTGATGTTGGGTAATGTGTGTTACATTGGATTGCCCTGATAGTCGTATCAGTGTCCTATTTCGTCCTCTGACTGTGCAGGTGTATTTCAGTGACCAGTTCCATGTGTCCCCTCCTCAATGCTGTTGTCTGAGCAGTATGACATTTGTGATGTTGCCTTGTTTGCCAGGCACGGGATGGACCCTGACATATGCAGCATGGGTGTGTCCTTAGTGCTGTGTCGCTCCTATTGTTGTTTACTTTGGCTGATGTTTGTGACACCTATCGGCATTGACATTTGCGTGTACTGGGGCCTTTGTCTTGTTTCAGGAGATTGTTGCAGATGTCACCCTCACCCCCTAATTTAGGTATGTATGTTCCATGGGGAGGTTACTGCCATTGGCTACTTAAGCTGCACACAGATCAGAGGTGGTAGTGGCAACTGTTGTTGCAGTTACATTGCATTTGTTGGTTTGGCTAGAGGATTGCTAATAGGGCCCTAGTTACTGTAGGAGATATGTTGGCTGACGAGTGCCAGAATGTAAGTTTGATGTAGTGGCCTTCCCTCCTGTCGAGGCTTTCCCTTTGCCCCATTGTTGGCATGACAGCATGCCCCCATGGGACTGTTGTTGGTGTAGTGTAATGTTGTGCCCCAGCTTATGTTTGTGCAGGCCATGCCCGCCTGCGGTGCCCCTTTACCCAAGCCACTCCATGTATATGATGACTTACATGCAATGTGTAGTAGGTATTTCCCCCCCTGCTTACAGTCAACATTATTGCATTTTAATTCCCCATGCAACTTACCCTGCATGTGCGTTGTCTCGTGGTAGTCTGCACTGCCCTGTCCTTGAATCCTTGTGACGATCTCCTCAGGGATGACGGCTGCGACCATCTCCTCCATGTGGTCCAGGGCCTCCTGGTGTGCTGGACTCCCACCTCCAGTCTGCAGTGCTGCCTTCCTGTTCCTGGCCATCTTTTCCTTGGTCCTGCGTTTGCAGTCATGCCAGCGTTTCTTACACTCGGTGACTGTTCTGCGTACTTCAGCCACACTGTTAATCTTGTCAACAATTTGTTGCCATATGGCCTCTCTCCTACTGATTGGCAACTTTGAGGTGATAAACAGTTGGTGCTGGTGTTCTGTCACCTCTTTAACCAGGATTTCCTGCTCCTCTGCACTGAAGCGACACTTTCTTTTCTTTCAATAAGTGTCCTGGTTCTTGTATGGATCGTCCTGACTGGTTCCTGGTCTGCTGTCATCTTCCTGGGGTGTGTAGTGGCATCTGGGATCCATTTTGGCTCTCCTCTGGTGCACTTGCAGTGTTTGCGGTTTTTATTGACGCTATTGCGTCAAAAAACGACGCATATCCGGGTTGCAGTGTCGTAAATCACCCCACAGTCATTTCCGCCGCGTTAACGTTGCTTTCCTTTACGACTTGACGCTGCGGTGTGCATCAAAAATAATGACTCCCACCTGTTGATTGCACCGCCGTGCGTCAAAGTATAAATATGACGCCCGCACGGCGCTACGAAATGGCGTTAGCCGGCAGTAAATTTTTTGACGTAAAACTGCGCCGGCGCAGTTTTGCGTTAAAAAGTATAAATATGGCCCCAAGTACTTTAACAATTACACTCATACAACTTCACCCAGACATGTTTGATGAGACAAGTAAAAACGTTAACATGTAAATACTTGCAAACACAGGCATGTGCAAATACAGTTTATATGTATTACCACACAAAATCCAAACATACTTGTTATGCGAATGCTTGCTCTTTCATCCTCTTCACAAACAGCCAGAGACGCAAGTTGTTCCTCACTAAGGGCCAGATGTACGTACAACGCACTCAATAATAATGGTCAAAGTTTGCCCACCAGCGTTTATCAAATGCTTTGGTATTTTGCATACCAACCTACATAAATAGGTTGGCTCACAAATTCCGAATTGCAGTAGGTTGCAATTTGTCCAACCTCATGCATATTAATGGGGTTGGTCACAAACTGCGACCGCTATGATTCACTCTTATAACAGGGATGGTGGCTTGCTAGAGTCAGAAGACCACCATGTCTGTGATTGCTTTTCAAAAAAGCAATCACATTGTTTTTAGATGCAATCTTTTCTAGAAGGAAAAAGGAAAGGGTTAAAAAAATTAAAAGGAAGGGGAAGAGGTCCCTATGGCACACCTTCGCTTTTGAGAAAGGGCTACCACCCTCTTTGAGGTGTTACCATTAAGAAAAGGTATTGCAAAGGGTCATCCTAAATACACCCCTTCCAAATACCAATGTGCTTTGGTTTTCAAAACCTTTTCCAAATTGTTAAACGGGCTTAGTGCATTTAAAAAGGGTTTTAGGAATAATCAGAGTGTTTGCCAACACTAAAACCCCTTATACATCTGGATCTAATATCCCTTATGCTATTGCTTTCCCTTTAGGAACAGGAACTCTGAAATATAAGCATTTTTCTCTTACATGCATGCACCATGTATACTAACAACTAACATATTAAGGACACTTTTTAAACCATGCAGTTCCACAAATGCATTTGTTAGCAAAAGCTGAAAACATTTGCTGGTACTGGCAATTCTTATTTAGAAAATGGTGTGGTTTTAATATTTCGCATAAACACGTTCTTGTTCGCATACAACCGTACTTTGTTTAACCTTTGCGGCATTAACACATAGTGGGCTACAAAAAGGAGAGCGTGAAACCTCAGGTTGTGCGTCATCAGCTTCTTACACTTCAGAGTCACTCACTGAAACAACTTGCTTGAGTGCTTTCTTTAAAATAAACTTGCAGACCTGACCTTCTGTGCAGGCTGCACTTGATCCTTTACAAACAAGGCAAGCAAAGATAAGAAACAGGACATTAATTAAGAAACCGGAGCCACTGGAATTACCGACTTGTTTTTCACACACAGATTTCTGTGCTTTGTTAAACGCTGGTGGAAAATGCGTAAATCAGATGCAGAAACAATGATTCCCATATTGTTCCCAAACAATTTGTCATCTCGGTCATTTCTCTGCCTCTGCAATTAATAGGTCCTAGATAGTGGTAATTTTGGGACAGGGAAACAGCAGGGAGATTAAGTGGGCACTGCTCTAAGGGCCTTAGTGCTTACCCTTTTCTTTACTGTTAGAAATGGGGTCTCTAGTTGGCAGTCACTTTACAACCTGTCCAAGTAGGGGCCCTCACTCTGGTCAGGGTAAGGGAGATACACAGCTCAGATAACCCCTGCTCACTACCTTGGTAGCCTGGCACAAGCTGTCAGGCTTATCTCAGATTCAGGCCTACATTTAACTGAAAATGACAGAGTGCGATGCTGCGCCAAAATTGGCAGCGCTGCGCTCCATCATGTTTCACAACGCATGGATGCACCATATGTAATTGAATACGGTGCACCCCTGTGTTGTCCCCTGCACTGGTGCTAAATTGAGCTGCCTAGCGCCAGCGGAGGCACCCTTGCACCGTCGTGAAAGGATGTCTGCGTTGAGGGGTTTGATTGTTTATGTGTGGGAAGGTGTCCCTTCCTGCACATAAACAATCACTAATGGTGATTTGGCACTTCTGTGTGTGCTGCAGGATGCAGAACACATAGAAGTGCCAAAGCATCATTTTGAAATGATTGTTTCTGTACAGGAAGTGACACCTTGGGGCACATAAACAATCATGTCTGGTATTTTGCTCTTTCTTTGCGTGCTGCAGAATACAGCACACATAGATAAAGCAAAAAACGAGGAGGAATAAAAGTAGTCCTCCTCATTGCACCTTGCAAACGCCACCCCAGGGTGGCGTTAGATTTAGGCCCTGCCTCAGGTTTACGCAAACTCGTAAATCTGAGGTAGCGTCAAAATGCAATGGGATTTGCTGTGGCACGCCCACAGAAACACCCATTGCACACCCTTCCCTGCATATTGTAAATACGGTGCAGTGCTTAGCGCCACCAGAGAGTTACAAAAAGTAATGCTCCAGCGGTGCTAGGGGCTCATAAATCTATTAGAACAAACACACAAGGTGACAGTGAAAACACCACAAAAGGACTACACACCAGTTTAGAAAACTAGCCCATGTTTATTTAAATAGAGCAATACCAAAATGACAATTATCCAACATACACAAGCAAATATATTAATTTTTACAGTAAAAAGAGTTTTAATCCATAGAAACTAATGGATGCGTTGTTTTAGCACAAAGTACCCGGTATGCTACAAAATAAAGCTGCAAGGGCAACGGTGTGTCAGGAAAGCAAGTTTTGCGCCAATTCTTTACTCGCAAGGGAGGCTGCATTTCGATTCTGGGTGTGCAGCCCCGGGTCCGTGCGGTGATGTTTGCAGATTTTGACACCCACGATCCATGCGTGGAAGTTTTGGATGCGCTGTGTCGAGAGACCACATTGAGAACAGGCGCTGCATCATTTCTCCAGCCAAGAGGATGGCGCTGCTTTGAATTTTCAGTAGGGGGACAACCAGTGCATCAGTTTTTCTGGTACGCACACGGCCGTGCGTGGATAACCACTGCAGGTTACCAGATTCCACTTCAAATGGCCCAGGGACTGGATTTGGTACCACTTAGCAAGTCAGGATGCAGAAGAGCCTAGGCACTGGCAGATGAAGTCACTGATGTCTCTGAGACTTCAGAACAAGGGGCAAGCTCAGTCCAAGCCCTTGGAGAAACTTCACAAGCATGATTTCAGAAAGCAAAGTCCAGTTCTTTCCCTCTTTGGCAGAAACAGCAGGCCAGCACAGCAAAGAAACAGGCAGGGTAGCAGGTCCTCCTCAAGCATCAAGCTCTTCTTGGCAGAGGTTCCTCTTGATCCAGAAGTGATCTACAGTTGTGTGGTCAGTAGTCCGATGCTTATACTCATTGCTGCCTTTCAAGTAGGCAAACTTCAAAAGAAAGTCTTTAGAGTGCACAAGACCCTGCCTTTTCCTTGCCCTACCCCAGACACACACCAGGGGTCGGAGTCTGTATTGTGTGAGGGCAGGCACAGCCATTTCAAGTGCAGGTGTCAGCTCACGCCTCCCACTCTAGCCCAGGAAGACTAATCAGGATTTGCATGACACACCTTAGCTCCCTTTGTGTTACTGTCTAGGGTGAATTTACAAACAGCCCAACTGAAAATCTGACCCAAACGTGTATTCAGCATCCAAGCAGAGGCACTGAATGGTTAAGCAAGAAAATGCCCACTTTCTAAAAGTGGCATTTTTAAACAGACAATCTAAAAACCCAAAAGATGTATTTTTAAATTGTGAATTCAGAGACCCCAAACTCCAAATCTCCATCTGCTTCTAAGGGAAAACTGCACTTGAAAGATTTTTAAAGGCAATTCCCATGTTAACCTATGGGAGAGATAGGCCTTGCATGAATACGACACCAAACTCTACTTAAAGGTCTCACCAGAAACGACATCGCTCATCTTGTCACCATTGTAAACCCTGTTCAAGACTGGATGACCTCTCACAATCTGAAAATGAATCCTTCCAAAACCGAATTGATCCTCAATTCCTCTTTAAATTCACCACCATTGGTACAATCCTGGATGGATAGACTCAACATCCTTAACAGCAAACCCATCATCATTGACAGTGTCAGAACTTTGGCAGTCACTATGGGCAAAAGCCTCAACCTTCATACCCAAATCGGCACCATGGCCAGGAATGTGCAATATCTACTACACCATCTTTGTAGAATCCACCACTGCAATCATGATCAAGGTCTGAAATCTCTAGTTCAATCACTGATTCTCCCCAGAATTAACTATTGTAAATCTCTTTTGCCTGGCCTCCCCGAGACTCACTGCATCCCTCTAAAATCAGTTCCATATTCAGCAGCTCGCTTTGTCTACTTGGTGAAAATAAACAACCATATCTCACCTGTGCCTGTCACTCTTCACTTGCTACCCATAGAATCCAGGGCAATATACAAGACTGACTGTATCACCAACAAGGCCTTGCATACATCCACTCCTCATTACCTAGCGAACAAATTGAAGCTGTCAGGAGGCACCAGACCATCATGAAATGCTGAAGATATGTTTTTAGAGCCTCCGACTTTTAAAAGGAAATACTCATAGCACATTAATTCTCGGTTATTGTGACCAGAATATGGAACTCCTCACTCCTGAACCAATGCACAACCACCTCATTGCCGATTTTCAAAACAGAGCTGAAAGCCCTTCTTCTACCAAGACATTTTGGCCAGTTGTCCCTATAGCCAACTTCCTCATGATAATGTACCCTTCCGAAGACTGAGACTAACTGCACTACCTCTGTCTCACTTGACCTAACCTTGCTCCTACTACCCATACCACATACATTCTCTAACAATGTGTAAGTCCATGCGTTGTATTGATGGAAATGAGCAACTGTCCCTATGTATTTAATCACCACTTTCTGCCTTTTTTAATGATCGTAAATGACAAATGTTTGTAATTTTTTATCCCTTGTAATGAAACTTGTTTTTGTAAAGCACAATTAACACCTTTGGGTAATACCTATGCTACATAAAATGCATAAATAAACAAATAAATAAATACATTCAGAAATAAATGAATAAATAGTTATGGGTGGGTTGTTGGGTATTATGATCCACTATGATGCAGGCAAAGGGGCAGATTCAACTTTTAGGGTGGAGCGTGCTGGCTACATCAGTCCATTTACAGTTGGCTGCCATATCAGAGGGAGCCTTTTTTGCATAATTCCTGCTCCCCTTCCGGTTTCTTTGGTTGTCTGTTAGCAAAGCTGCCCCTTGCCATCCACCACTAGTTTGGGCTCATGATCTGTTGTGATGCAGGTGACAGGGAAGCTCCCCCTTTTGAGGCGCAGTGCCGCAGCCCCTTTAGTTCATTTGACAGGTGCTGTCCAATCAGAAGGCACCTTTTTAGTGCCGTTCCTACTCCCCTTCTGGGTGCAGTGGTTGTTTGGCACACAGGCCTCCTCTTGTAGTCCGCTATTATTTTCGCCTCTCACCAGGAGGTCCCCGAGACCACTCAGCCCATGTTAGCTTTTATGGCCCCCTGAGGCCTTCTGTGCCAGCCAGGCCTTCGCCATTCCTAGACGTCCCTGGATGCTAAGCATATGCTACTCAACCATTTGCACTCTCACCCCACCTGGTAGCCCTGCTGGCATCTGTCTGTTTAGCGATTCCATCCTCTGTAAGCAGTGGACTGTCAGAAACAATGCTGCAATAAAGATGTTCTCATGGCTACAGTTAACCTGTGATCATTGGTAGGCCTTCATTTTCTAACGTTTGTGCCAGAGCTCGTAAGAAGCCACACAATATAGCGGGCACGAGGATCTTTTAAATGAGAAACGACGATATCTTTTGCACAAAATTGTATAAATAGTGGCGAAAGAATGCAAGTATCGTTCCGCATTATGACCTGGGCCTCCTATCACCCCACCAGCTGAGTGCACACGAATTGCCGTGAGGGGTTGTCTCTAGCCATGAACTCATCTTTTCATGGAGATTAGTTTCTCACATTTGAAAAAAATTCAAGCACAACAAAATTACTGTGCCTGTAGTACTTATACTTGTTCTGTTTCTGGCATTTGTTTTGGGCTACATAGAGTGAGGCAGTCTTAATTCAGTAAACTGCAAGAACAGTGGTTCTTAGGGGCATATGTAAGAGCCCCTAGCGCCATTCCAATGCCACATTAGGGTAATTTTTTGACACTAATGTGGTGTTAGAAGGCCAAAAACGCTGCGCCATATTTACAAAGTGGCGCAATGTACGCATTGTGCCACTTTTGTAACCCTTTGCGCTACATTATGCCAGCACCTGCCATAATGTATGCAAAGGGGGCATTCCCCCATTAGGGGGGACAAGAAATGGTGTAAGGAAATTAAAGAGGTTTCCTTGTGCCATTTTTTTTGGCACTTTCATCTGCTCAGAGCAGGTGCTAAAAGAAGGCTTCCTTTGGTTACAAAGGGCCTCTGGATTCTTTACAGGATTAGCGTCAGAATTTTTTACAATAATCCTGCAAAGCACTGGACTAGCATCAAAAATTCTAATGCTAGTCCCATAACTACCGCCATGACGCTCCGCTTAAATACAGCGCACGCATAGTGGCATCAGAAGGGGCGCTAAGGGCGCAAGAAATGTGTGCAGCGCCATTTGTCTTAAATATAGCTTCTGGGTCGGACTGGGATCATAATTGAGCCTGGATAGTGCCAAAAAGTGTCCCACATGCCTGGACACTGCCCTTTTGTGAAACTCTATTTTGTTAGTGTCATTGGATACATTTTTAGAGATTTTTTTTAAAAAATGAACATGCTAAAGGTTATGTAGCAAGTAACGCTGGTGAAAACTAGAAACACTGTGGGCCGTATCTATACTTTTTGGCGCACAACTGCGCCAACGCAGTTGTGCGTCAAAAAATTTAACGCCGGCTAACGCCATTCCAAAGCGCCATGCGGGCGCCTTATTTATTGAATGACGTTAGCCGGCGCTGCGGACTGGTGTGCGTCAAAAAAAATGACCCACACCAGGCAGCGCCGGCGTAGGGGAAAATGGAGCTTGGGCGTCAAAAAATGGGGCAAGTCAGGCTGAGGCAAAATATTGGCCTCAACCCGATTTGCGCCATTTTTTTTTACTCCCAACCCCCATTGAAATGACTCCTGTCTTAGCAAAGACAGGAGTCATGCCCCCTTGCCCAATGGCCATGCCCAGGGGACTAATGTCCCCTGGGCATGGTCATTGGGCATAGTGGCATGTAGGGGGGCACAAATCAGGCCCCCCTATGCCACAAAAAAAAAAAATATATATACTTACCTGAACTTACCTTAAGTTCCCTGGGATGGGTCCCTCCATCCTTGGGCGTCCTCCTGGGGTGGGCAAGGGTGGCAGGGGGTGTCCCTGGGGGCATGGGAGGGCACCTCTGGGCTCCTTCTGAGCCCACAGGTCCCTTAACGCCTGCCCTGACCAGGCGTTAAAAAATTACGCAAAATCGGCTGGACGTAATTTTTTAAGGCCCGCCCACTCCCGTGCGTAATTTTTGCACGGGAGTTTAAATAAGGCGCACATGCCTTGGAGTCATTTTTTAGAAGGGAACGCCTACCTTGCATATCATTAACGCAAGGTAGATGTCCACGCTAAAAAATGATGCAAACTCCAAGATCTTTGGCACTAGACGGGTCTAACGCCAAAGTATAAATATGGAGTTAGTTTTGCGTCGGATTTGCGTAAAAAAAAACGACGCAAATCCGGCGCAAACAGAGTATAAATATGCCCCTGTATTTTTGCTGGGTGGAAGAGGTGAAAGAACAGCTGAAGAGCCACAGCACATGCTGAGTCTGGGGTTGTCACCTGGCGACATGATGGTATTTTAATGTCCTGGCTTGGACGAAAATAAAGAAAAGCACCCAAAGGCAGCACTTTTTCCTCTGCTCACTGTGTACTTTAAACAGTAGACAAAAACACTTAGGAATGTGTTCCAAAGCTGCCTTTTGTCTAATAGTTAAAGTAAACAAATACATAAATATGGATGTTGTTCTATAAAGTGTCCTCTTTAGTTATTTTGTCCTGGCCTTTACAGAGTCTTAAAACATGGTAAAAAAGCAGTTTATTTATTTTTGAAGTTTTATATGGCGTGAATGCAGGCAAAGGGCACCGGAGTGATTAACTGGTTACATTACAGAAGATCAAATGATTTTTTTTAAACATTTAAGCTTAGAGTCATTTGCCCAGAATCATAGACTGTTGAGTCGATGCTGGGACTTATCGAACATTGAGCCAGATGTATCATCAATGCCATTTGTGAATCGGAAATAGCGATTTTTAAGAAATCGCTAATTCCGACTCGCAAAGTGGCATGTGTCACATTTGCGAATCGGTAATAGCGATTTCTTAAAAATCGCAAATGCTATTACCGATTCGCAAATTGCGATACCAGCCCCATTCGCAGCTATAGGCCTGTTGGCCCATATCTGCGATTTTTTTGCATTTCCAAAATTGCGATTTCTGAACCAGAAATTGCAATTTTGGAAATGCAAAACCCCAGGGTGCTGGGGGCCTAAGGCCCCCTCTGCTGCACCCCAACATTTTTTTTTTCACCATGTAAGGTGCACACATGCCAAAAGGGCATGTGTGCTTTACATGTACAATTTAAAAATGCATTTTAAATGCATTTTTAAATTTTGCACATGGTTACCACCAAGTTCAACTTGGTGGTAATTAGCGATTCCTAAATGCCAAAATGGCATTTAGGAATTGCTTCATATATGTGCTAAAGAATCGCAAATAAGGAATCCTTATTTGCGATTTCTAATTTAGAGAGTCGCAATTTGCGACTCTCTAAACAGGGTCGCAATTTTAAGGAATCACTATTTTAGCGATTCCTAAAAATTGCGTTCAGAATGTATTTCATACATTCTGAAATGGCATTTTGCATTCGCAAACGGGCATTCGTACCGTTTGCAAATGCAAAATTGTTTGATACATCTGGCCCATTGTTCCCAATTCCAAAGTCGAAAGTAGGCAGCTGTGACCTTAACTCCATCCTTTCTACTTTTCTTCCATCTGAGAAAGGTGGTGTCCCAGCAGGCCTATGCAAATACACCAGCCCATCCATCAGTGCCTGAAAGACAATGAGGCCGAGGTGACAGGGGAGGAGGTCATGAGGAGCACACAGCTACTACCAATCCAGCACGGAGGGGGAAAACACCACAAATCACTTGGCCCTAGTCACCTCCTTCCCAGCCCACCATAGCCTCAGAGAGTTCTCCTGGCAGGGAAGGAGTTAAGTATAGCACATAGCTACTACTCCAGGGGGCTGAGGTGAACTTGACTCAATAGTCACAACATATCATCCCCTCGACTCCCTACCTCAGTGAGATCCTGTATTCTCCCACCCTCCTGCCCACCATACCCTTCATGTAATGGCCCAGTGGGGAAGGGGGAGCGAAAAAGACACTGCTTCAGGGCCATCCACACAGGGGGTGGAGGTGAGAATGGACTAAGTGCTAGAGCAGCACCTAGCTCCTAGCAAGGCCTCAACTCAAACTAAACCCGTCCCTCACCCATCATAGACTCAAGGTGATGACCTGGTAAAGGAGTAATGAAGGAAAGGGCATGCCATGGGCCAGTTGACAGAGGCCCTAAAAAACCCAATCCACAGGTCACCTTTATACACTGGCCCATCGGCCAATACCTGACTGCCCACCCTCCAAATCCGATCGCTTACATTTTTTAGCCCAGCTGAACTAAACTAATGATGTTCCTCATTTGTATTCAGGGGGACGTTCAGATAAAGCAAGGAAGTTAAATCTCACTTTAGCTTCAGGGGTCATTTCCTAGTTCCTAGGCACACTGGCCATCACTGCCAATGAGGGTGAAAGGGCATGGCCTCAGACTCTTCCAGGACAGTTTTTAAGGGGTGGAACCAATAGCCCAGGTTGAACGTAAGTGGGTCGGGATGAGGGGCTTCCTGCTTCCACCCTCTCTCTTGCTACTACTGCAGGGAGGGATGAAGAGGGAAGTTTAAGCACTGAGTGAGATTCCTGTTCACATTTACTTTATGGAGGTGAATGTGAAGATGAGTTTTGGATCTTTGGGTCATCTACATTTTTTATTGGCACAAGTGGGGTGTTCAACTTGTAGACGTGGACTGTTTCTTTTCCTTTTGTTCTGCTGCTGCTTAGCACCATTTTCTCTCACTTGGCCACTATTTGAATGGGGTGGGGCAAGGTTAGGTTTCTTCGGCCCTTTGAAGTCTTCACCAGGTAATGTCTGCGCCTTGGGGGAGGGATAGGTGCTGCCAGACCACGCAGTGGTGAGGCTCCTGCTTTGTGCTACAGAAATTCTTGCATGCATGCCCACCCTGACAAACCAAGGCTATAGTCTTCAAGTTAGAAGGATCACTGTTGTACCATAATGTCTGTGTCAGACTACTGTCTGTTATAAATGTTGTGTCATAAATATCTTCTACAAAAAGGTCAGCCTGCTGGAGTTAAAAACAGAAAATGTACACCCAGTGGAACAATATGTTAATGAACAATATTCAGGATACAATATTTTGGGTCTCATTTACAAGAAATTGGCACATCGGAATTGATGCATCAGTTTTCTTGCACCAGCCCTAGACTCCGTAACAACGCCAAGGTTGCACTGTATTTATGATACAGCGATCCATAGCATACGATTCCACAGATGCGCCAGAAAATCTGTGCATCTGTTGGCGCAAAAGGGGTGCAGTGCTGGAGTAGCGTTGGTACTCTGACACTACTCCAGCATTGCGAGGAGGGTCCCATGTTAAAAAAAACAGCGTCACTTTAACACCTGCTCTAAGCAGGCATTAAAAAAATGATGCTCTGAAGGTACAGAATGGCGCTGTGAAATGTAGCAAATTTCACTGCTCCAGTTCTGCATGGCTTTTAACGTGGCATCACCCAGCCGTCCATACGTTATACCTGGGACCATTGCGCCAGTTTGCAAATGTGGCACAGTGTAGGGGACTGCTTGCGCCGCCGCAGCATCACAAAAAGTGACCCTATGGTGGCACACAGGGCTTGTAAATAACCCCCTTAGTGTTAGATGATGTAGCTATACATGGATTTTTGATATGCAACAACTGGATCTGTTATGGACTTCAGTAGGGTTTTCAGAGGCCAGATGAGACTGATTCCTGCTCGTTTGCAAGGCCTCTCTGCGGGTATCATGTCTTCCTATCCAGTCGTGGCTCACACAAAGCAGAAGGAAGGGGCAGTGTAGGGGGAATTAAAATAAATTAAAATAATTTTAAAAAATAACCAAAAAACACTTATCTTACCGCCCGCGCCTATCCGCTCCTCTGTCTCCTCGCTGCAGGCAGGCTCCCAGCCTGCCCTGCACCAATCTTGATGCTACTTAGAGCAGCATTAGGATTGGCTGGGAGCGCCCAGCCAGGGTGCTCCCAGAGAGAATGGGAGCCTTTGCAGGCTCTCTCCAGCTCAACAACTGTGTTGTTGGGCTGGAGAAAGCCCTGTGCACGCGTGTGTTTGGCCGGCCCGAGACTGCTGGTCAAACACACATGCGCTCGGAGTGGGATTGCTGTGCACTCCCCCTCATTGCTCTTCACCCCCGTGGCCCTGACCATTTTCCCAAAACACAATAATAAACACAGTTTATTATCAGTTTTTGGGAAAAGGTTTGCAGCTACTGCTGCTGGCGGGGGGGTCAACGCTCCTCCATCCTTATGGAGGAGCGGCCCCTGTTCCTATCTGTGCTTCCTTTTTATCCAGGGATTGTGATCACCCAGACACATTTTTATGTCTCTGGCAGTGATAGCGTGTCCGGCCCATTCATTCATTTTCTGAGTGTTAAGAGAAACACATTAATACATTTCAATCAATTTACAGTGTAACCCATTTGGTGACACTTTGAATCTTGGAGGCGGTAATAAAATTCAATGGGGTAGATTTACAAGAAATAGGTGCATCAGCCCCGATGCGCCACATTTCTTGCGTCCCCCTACCGCCACCTAACAACATCATTGTTAGACTTTTCATCCTTGGCGTGGTCTCCCTTAACTTTTTGCCTCTGTTTCCCAGGTTGTTGAAGTGTGCTGGACTCTGCTTTTGGTGTTTTTGTTACTCTGGGCACTTTATCACTGCTAACCAGTGGTAAAGTGCAAGTGCTCCTATACAAACTGTGTATGTAATTGGTTTATCTATAATTGGCATATTTGATTTACTAGTAAGTCCCTAGTAAAGTGCACTAGAGGTGCCCAGGGCCTGTAAATCAAATGCTACTAGTGGGCCTGTAGCACTGGTTGTGCCACCCACATTAGTAGCTCTGTAACCATGTCTCAGACCTGCCACTGCAGTGTCTGTGTGTACAGTTTTAACAATAAATTCGACTTGGCAAGTGGCCAGGCCTAAACCTTCCCTTTCCTTACATTTAAGAAGAACCCCTAAGGTAGGCTCTAGGTAGCCCCAAGGGCAAGGTGCAGCGTATGGTTAAGGTAGGACATATAGTAATGTGTTTTATATGTCATGACAGTGAAATATTGCTAAATTCGTTTTTCACTGTTGCAAGACCTGTCTCTCTTATAGGTTAACATGGGAGCTACCTCTAAATATGATTAAAGTGTAGATTCCCTTTGGGAGCGGATAGACATGTGGAGTTTGGGGGTTTCTGAGCTCACAATCTAAAAATACTTATTTTAGTAAAGTTGATTTTGAGATTGTGTGTTTGAAAATGCCACTTTTAGAAAGTGGGCATTTTCTTGCTTAAACCATTTCGGTGACTCTTCCTGTTTGTGGATTCCTTGTCTGGGTCAGTTTGACAGTTGGGCTGGTTGCACCTCTCATTAGACAGTGACACAAAGGGAGCTGGGGTGTAGTTTGCATTTCCTGATGAGCCATCTGTGCTACGAGGGAGGGGAGGAGTGGTCACTCACACCCCTGGTGTGTGTCTGGGGCCTGGCCTGGGCAAGGTAGGATTTCACAAACAATAGAGACTTTGCTTTGAAGTAGGCCTACTTCAAAGGGCAAAATGTGTATAAGAAGGGCACCCAAAACCACAGACTTTAGAACAGTTCTGGAAACCAAGAGGAACCTCTGCCCGGAGAAGAGCTTAAGAGCTGAGGAAGAAGAGCTGCCCTGCCTGTGACTGTGCTTTGTGGAGCAACCCTACAGTTGCTCCTTCTGCCTGTGCTAGAGGACAAAGGCTGGACTTTGTGTTGCCTTCCTTCTTGTGAAGAACTCTCCAAGGGCTTGATTTAGAGCTTGCCTTCTGTGGTTTGAAGTCTCAGGGACAGCAAAGACTTCTCTCTGCCAGCGCCTGGAGTCTCTGGAGAGAGTCCTACTCCGCCAAGTGGTGCCCATCCAGTTCCTGGGACCCTGAAAAGAGAAAGTGGCAGCCCAAGATTGAGAAACCCACGCACCGACTGCCGTGCGGGGAAAAGATTGACACGACTCCGATCTGCGGCTGAATAATCAACGAGCCACCCGCTTCACGGCTGAAAATTGACGCTCGCTTGCAACGCGACCGGAAGATCGACGCCCAGAGCTGGGGAAATGACGCACAGCATTGCTGACAGAGGCTGGTGAGATCGCAACCAGCGCTGTGTGATTTTCGGACCATTGTGAGGCTGAATTTATGACGTAAACACTGCTGGGCGTGTTAAAACAACGCAAGGCCTGCCCGGACCTGAGAGTGCTGACCGGATCGACGCATCACTCCCCTGCAGAGAGAAGAAATGATGCCCGCTAACCCGACTACAGGAGAAACGATGCAAGGTCTTGTCCGTGAGTGAAATCAATGCATCGCAAGCCCTTTTTGACTCACACTCACCCGTGCGGGGTTATTTTTGACGCACCCAAGGTACATTTTCACGCTAACAGCGTTAGCATTGTGTTTAAAATTACATGAAGACTCTTTTTACATTTTTAGTGATAACTTGACTTGTGTATTGTGGATTTTTTACGCTTTGGTCTTGTTTTGTTTAGATAAATATTTTCTATTTTTCTAAACCTGTGTTGTGTCATTTTGTAGTGTATTCATTGAATTACTGTGTGTGTTGGTACAAATACTTTACACCTAACACTCTGAAGTTAAGCCTACTGCTCTGGCCAAGCTACTAAGGGGGTAAGCAGGGGTTAGCTGAGGGTAATTCTCTTTTACCCTGACTAGAGTGAAGGTCCTTGCTTGGACAGGGGGTAACCTGACTGCCAACCAAAGACCCCATTTCTAACAATAATGGTTGCACCAAATTTATAATAATGCGCACCATGGAGGTCATTAGCACAACAGTGTCAACATTTTTTACGCTATTGTGGCGCTTTGCTGAACTAGTGTTAAAAATGTTGAGGTTAGTGTAGCAAAGCACAGGAAGGCCCATAGGTTACTATGGGTGCATCATGTTAACGCTTGCTCTAAGCAAAAAATGGTGTATGAAATATTGTAAATTTCATTGCGCCCTTTTTTCGGGCCCCCTTGCATACATTATGCCTGACCCAGGCATAATGTGGCACAAAGCTTTACAAAGTGGCTCAATGCAAGCATTGTGGCACTTTGTAAATGTGACGTGGGGAAAAGGCCACCTCAGCATTAAAAAAAAATTACGCCTGATCGACACAAGTTGGCATAAGGGGATTGTAAATATGCCCCAAAAGTTTTAGTACAAATTCAAAGACAGATTTATATAAATGAGTCTCAAAAACAGAATTACCTGAGATGAAATAAAGCGTTGAATCAGATTAAATTGTACAAGCATAAGACATACCAAAATTTCAGTGGTGGCAATACAAAAGATCAAAACTAACACCTGATGTTCCAAGTCCAAATTATGATTTTCCTGCCTCACTATTGAATTTGTATAAATCTAACTATTCTAATAAAGTTAAAGGGAACCTAAGAATTATCCAGTATAGGGACGGAAGTGAATCAAAAGTGACAGCATAACCGAAAACTTGGAGTTCTGCAGAAGAGAGATGTGCATAGCATAAAGCCACTTCAGCCAAAGCAAAGGAAAGAGAGGTCTGTACCTCTCTAAGAGCATGATTATGAGTTGGAAGGTTGAACTGCCACAACTCCAATAAGGTGGGGAGGCAGCCATCAAGCCCGCCTCCTCACCCCTGTGGTATTACAATGTTTCAACCAGGCATCCCAGTGGAAACAGTGCATGTAGTGCCATTGACCTCGACTCCCGTCACACACAGCCCCCTCGGAATGCGCACGGCAGACAGCGCACACTCTGAGAGTGCTGACAGGGGGGCCCACAGCTGCCAATGACAAGGTCTTGGGCAGTGCAGGGTCCTCCCCTGTGGCCCCCACAACTGCCTTTTTAGCAGTCTTTCCATGGCGACGACCCTCCGGTGACCCGGCCATAGAAAGGTTGGCAGAAAACAAAGTCGTGATCAGCATGGTGGTGTCAAACTTGGCACCACCGTGGCTGACCATGACTTTGACCATCACCAACCCGTCCAGATCCCTGATCCTGGCAGAGGCAGCGGTCTACTGGAAGCCCAACCGCCAGGATAGTAATCTGGTGGTCAGACCACCAGGATTGCGGCAGTCGAACCGTCAGTGGAGTTTAGCGGTCTTTATGGCTCCTTGTTAATGCTCTTAGTCCTTGGCAACACATCTTCTCATCCCCCCTTCATCTAAAGCTATAATAGGCTCTTCATTAACTGGAGACTTATAGAGACGCACCTGGCAATTAAAGAAATATGTAACTATGGCAAAACTCCAAGTTGAAGGTTAAAAAGAGTCTTACACCATAGAAAACAATGGATGCATTGATGTTACACAAAGTACCTGGTTTTCATCAAAAATAAAGCAGCACGGGTGACTGTGCATTGGAAAAGTCAACAATGCATCGATTTCTTACTCGCAAGTGAGGACGCATGTCGTTTCTTCTCCAGTCGGGTAGGCAATGTGTCGTTTTTCTCTCCGACAAGAGAGTGACGCATCGATTTCTGGGGGGGCACCTCGGATTCATGCAGGTTCATGTTGATTTTGACACCAAGTGACATTACATGTGAAATCCGACCGCACAGTGATGAGGGACCGCGCTGTGTGAGGGCTGCGTCAATTTTAGCAGCTGCAAGCGGGTGTTGCATCGTTTTTCCAGTTGCTATGCTGGGGATGTGTCGATTTCTCAGCCCCGATGCAGGTGATGCGTCGATTTCTCAGCAGCAATGCAGATGGTGCATCAAATTTACAGCTATGTTGCAGGTGGTGTGTCAAATGTTTCTCTTGTGCGTGGATTTTGGTCTTGGTTCCACCAGCTTCACTTCTCAAGTGCGAAGGGACTGGAGTGGGCACCATTTGGCAGGGTAGGAGTCTCGGCAAGAGACTCCAGGTGCTTACACAGGAAGTCTTTGATGGCCCTGAGGCTTCAGAACAGGGGGCAAGCTAAGTCCAAGCCCTTGGAGACACCTCACAAGCAGGAAAACACAGCAAAGGCTAGTCTTTGTCCTATCACAGGCAGAACCACCATCATCTGCAGACCAACCTAGTAAAGCACAGTCACAGGCAAAGGGGCAGTACTCCTCTTCCAGCTCTTCAGATCTTCTCCTTGGCAGAGGTCCCTCTTGGTTCCAGAAGTAATCTAAAAATCTGGGGTATTGGGTCCACTACTTATACCCCTTTATGCCTTTGAAGTAAGAAACCTTCAAAAGAAAGTCTCTGTTGTTCATGAGATCCCGCCTTGCCCAGGCCTGGCCCAAGACAAACATCAAGGGGTTGGAGACTGCATTGTCTGAGGACATGCACAGCCCTTTCAGGTGACAGTGTCAGCTCCTCCTTCCCTACTCTAGCCCAGGAGACTCATCAGGATATGCAGGTTACACCCCAGCTCCCCTTGTGTCACTGTCTAGAGTGAATTCACAAACAGCCCAACTGTCAGTCTGGCCCAGACGTGGAATACACAAGCAGGCAGAGGCACAGAGTGGTTAGGCAAGAAAATACCCACTTTCTAAAAGTGCCATTTTCAAACTGACAATCTATAAACCAACTTTACCAAAACATACATTTTTAAATTGTGAGTTCAGAGACCCCAAACTCCAGATCTCTATCTGCTCCCAATGGGAAACTACACTTAAATGATCTTTAAAGGCAGTTAGGCCTTGCAACAGTGACAAATTAATTTGGCAGGTTTCCACTATCAGGACATATAAAAAACAACAGTACATGTCCTACTTTTTAAATACATTGCACCTTACCCATGGGGCTACCTAGGGCCTACCTTAGGGGTGACTTACATGTAGTAAAAGGGACGGTTTGGGCCTGGCAAGTGGGTACACTTGCCAGGTCAAATTGGCAGTTCAAAACTGCACACACAGACACTGAAGTTGCAGGTCTGAGCCATGTTTACAGGGCTGCTCATGCGGTTGGCGCAAACAGTGCTGCAGGCCCAGTAGTAGCATTTAATTTACATGCCCTGGACACCTCTGGTGCACTTTACTAGGGACTTACTAGTAAAACAAATATGCCAATCAGAGATAAGCCAATTACACATAGTTTACACAGAGAACACTGACACTCTAGTAATGGTCAACAGTGGTAAAGTAGCCAGAGTACCAAAACCAAAACTAGCAAAAACAAGCTCCAGCACACAGTGAAAAACATAGGAAGCAGAGGAAAAAAGACTGGGAAAACCATGCCAATTATGCCAGGTCTAACAACGTACATTTCTCATAAGCACAATGAGTAATAACTATGAAAATATAACATTTAACTAAGACATTATGGGGGTCATTACAACCCTGGCGGACGGTGTTAAAGGAGCGGTAATACCACAAACAGGCTGGCGGACAAAAAAAGGGAATCATGACCCTGGCGGAAAACGCCAACAAAGACAGCCACTTTAACACTCCGACCGCCACGGCGGTACAGACAAGCAGCGCGGCGGTTACCACCAACAGACAGGCGGGAGACAATGTACCGCCCACACTATTACAACCTGTCAACCCGCCAACTTTTCCAGGGCGGATGCACCGCGGATAAAAACACTGCGGAAACAGCTTTTGCTATGGGAAAACGCTCACCTCAACACATCCCACGAGGAAGGAGGACACCATGGAGCCCGAATTACAAATCCTACCTGCCCTTGTTTTTCTGCTCCTTTACGATCAACAGCTACGTAGGCGCAAAAGATACCGGTGAGTACTGCACCTACGACACGGGGAGGGGTGAGGCAAAAGTTAGGGGGACACCCACCAAACATCCCCACCCCCACCCTCGCATATCACAACATGCACACCAATGCAGTCACAAAAATCACAAGAACAACCCACAATCCCCCCGGAAGAATGCAAAGACAATGCGAAAATCGGGCAAACATTGTAATGTGCCAATATACATGTCATACAAAAATATACAGATATACCTATCTCAAAATCACTCTTATTTACACATACAATCCGAGAAGTAGTGCAGATATGTACACAACAATGTCCGTGCACTAACAGTCCAAAGAAGCATGGGCGAGGCCCACAATAGATACCTGACCAAAATCGGAGAGAACACTGCCGGGGCATCAGATAGAAACACTACAGGCACCTCAGGGGGAAGGGAAGGGGGGCCACCTCAGCCAGATGAATGCGAAGCCAGATCCACGACGGGGCTCCATGCCCATTGATGTATCCTGGGGAGTGCAAAGCCACAGTCTCTCAAGTCACTACAGTGGGTGGTTTGCCCACTGTGCCATCCTGGGGAGTGCAAAGCCACAGTCTCTCAAGTCACTACAGTGGGTGGTTTGCCACTGTGCCATCCTGGGGAGTGCAAAGCCACAGTCTCTCAAGTCACTACAGTGGGTGGTTTGCCCACTGTGCCATCCTGGGGAGTGCAAAGCCACAGTCTCTCAAGTCACTACAGTGGGTGGTTTGCCCACTGTGCCATCCTGGGGAGTGCAAAGCCACAGTCTCTCAAGTAGATGCAGGTCTCCACTGGTTCTGGAGGGGGACTGGTGCCCAGACTGGATGAGTCTCCACGTGAAAGTACCTGTCCTGTCACTGTCCCAGCTGCACATGGGATAAGGATGCCTGATGTGGCAGTCCATTCATTCCTAGACGGTGCATGCCCTGTTCAGCGGTGCTTTGCCATGGCGGTCTTTGCCCTGTTCAGCGGTGCTTTGCCAAGGCGTTTCAGGACTGTTCAGCGGTGCTTTGCCATGGCGGTCTTTGCCCTGTTCAGCGGTACTTTGCCATGGCGGTCTTTGCCCTGTTAAGCGGTGCTTTGCCATGGCGGTCTTTGCCCTGTTCAGCAGTGCTTTGCCATGGCGGTCTTTGCCCTGTTCAGCGGTGCTTTGCCATGGCGGTCTTTGCCCTGTTCAGCGGTGCTTTGCCATGGCGGTCTTTGCCCTGTTCAGCGGTGCTTTGCCATGGCGTTTCAGGACTATTCAGCGGTGCTTTGCCATGGCGGTCTTTGCCCTGTTCAGCGGTGCTTTGCCATGGCGGTCTTTGCCCTGTTCAGTGGTGCTTTGCCATGGCGGTTCTGATACAGACATTGTTGTGTGGCATGACGTTCCATCATTGACCAGCGGGGCTGTGGCATCCTGGCCCCTCATGGGCTGTGACTCCGGCGGTGCTCTCCTGACCAGTGACGATACTTGGGCCCTCCGGGCCTGTGACTCTGGCGGTGGTCTCCTGACCAGTGACGATACTTGGGCCCTCCTGGCCTGTGACTCTGGCGGTGGTCTCTGGACCAGTGACAATACTTAGGCCCTTCTGGCCTGTGACTCTGGCGGTGGTCTCTGGACCAGTGACGATACTTGGGCCCTCCTGGCCTGTGACTCTGGCGGTGGTCTCTGGACCAGTGACAACGGTGCTGGCGGTTGTGTCACCTTTGTTGGAGTTACAGCTGACTCACCAATCGCCTTCGATCCCATGTCACTTGTTGTCCCACCAGGGGTCTTAAGACGGTCCCGTCGTCCACTCTCCATTTTCAGAGCTTTTACAGGGGGTGGGCTGCCACTGCCTTGGCTCCGGGTCCTACTGCCTGCCCTGGTGGCCGGTGCACTCCAAAAACCTGGAACACACACCACTGGTACTGGAGGCTTTTTGGCTGAGGCGCTACGACAGGACTGATGAATTGGAGGGGGGGGCAAAAAGGTCAATTTGACAAAGGGACAGTTTCTGACGAACACTGGGATGGGTAGCTGGAGGGGGTCTGGGAGTGGAGGAAAAGGAGGTGGTTGTAGGAGGTATCACTTTAGCTGTTTTGGGTGCAGGTGCAGGTACTGGAGACTGTCGTGAAGTGGATGGAGGTTGGGTGAGTAATTGGCGGCGTTTGGGTACTTTGGGAGGGGGCGTCACAGACACATTGGCAGTGGAGGTGGTGAGTGCAGGTGAGCGGCTTGTGGTGCTGGGTGTCCTGGTGCGAGTCCTAGTGCCTGTAGATGTGGTGCATGCAGGTGTGTGTGTAGACGAGACTGGGAGGGAGGAGGGAGAAGAGGAGGAGGGGGACACAGTGGAGACAGTGGATGTTGCTGTGTCTGTAAGTGGGTGAGGCTTGCGTGAGTGCCTGTGGTGTGTGTGGTGCCTATGTTTGCTTGAGCTACTTGTGTGTGTTGACTTGTCTGCATGCTGGTCTGTAGGTGTGCTTGGGATGGGCTGGGGTACAGGAGATTGGGTCTGGGTGGAGGAAGTTGGAGGGGGGAGGCTAGACACAGGGACAATGGCTGCCATCAGTGGTGAGGCCAGAGATTGCAGGGTTCGTTGAAGGACAGCCTGACCAGAATGAATGCCCTCCAGGAATGCATAACCGTGTTGCAACTCCCTCTCTACACCCTGGATGGCATTCACAATGGTAGACTGCCCAACAGTGAGTGACCTGAGGAGGTCAATGGCCTCCTCACTGAGGGCAGCAGGGGTCACAGGGGCAGGGCCTGAGGTGCCTGGGGCGAAGGTGATGCCCACCCTCCTGGGTGAGCGGGTACGGGGCGAAGGCTGAGGGGCTGCTGGGAGGGCGGTGCTGGTAGGGGGGGTGGCAGCTGTACCTGTAGAAGTGGGGCGCACAGGTGGTGCTGCCACCACAGGGGAGCTCCCATCGGCGGACGAGTCCGTGTCGCTGGTTGGTGATCCGGTGGCCGACGTGAAGCTCCCCTCGCCCTCCGTCCCACTGGTGCATTCAGAGTCTGTGGTGTGGCCCTCCATGGCCATATGGGATGCAGCTCCCTCGTGCTCCGTGCCACTGTACCTCCGCCTGATGATGCTGATGTACAAAAGGACAGGGAGAGCAGGAAAAGGTGGGGAGACAGAACAAAGAGAGTTTTAGTGCATGGCATGCCGCTACTGTTGGCGGACAAGACAGACCCAGCAGCCCCCTGCATTACGCCGTTCTCCTGACCTCTGCACATGCAATTTCTGGGACATGGCCTACATGGCAATGGTGGGAATCTGCGCACATGGATGCCACAGGGGCAACTATACCTCAACTTGGCACTCTGCTGAGGTGGGGTTGAGTGCCACATGGCCTACATAACGGAGGGGCCTTGCCTACCTAACTCACCCTGGCCTAGGGTCACCCACAGCCCACCTCCCCCACCCAGACCCCTCCACTGCACGCTTACTCCGCTGAATGAGGTTGTACTCACCCCCTTGTGTCTGCTGTGATGTCCTCAAGCGCCCATCCAACTCTGGGTAGGCCACTGCCAGGATCCGGAACATCAGGGGGGGTCATGGTACGACGGGTACCCCTCCCACGTTGGGAGGCCATCCCCAGCTGAACCTCCGCCGTCTTCTTGCTGCAGCGGCAGATGTCCTCCCATCTCTTACGGCAGTGGGTGCCACGTCTCTGGTGGGCCCCCAGGGTCCGGACCTCCTTGGCGATGGCACGCCAAATGTCCCTCTTCTGGTGGGCGCTGACCTACATGACATGCACAAGGAAAGAGGAACAGTCATTACCAACTGCACCGTCAATTTGAGTGGCCCCCTCCCTACTCTGGCCATGTGGCCCATTCATTCCCATGCATAAGTGTTCTATGTACTCTGCCCCCTTCCCTCTTCCACCCAACCCTCTCCACCCAGGCCTAGCCCATACAACGTGCTCCCTGTGTATTAACCTGTTGGTCTGGAGGACCGTAGAGTAGCGTGTACTGGGGGAGGACCGCATCCACAAGTTTCTCCAACTCCTGTGCAGTGAAGGCAGGGGCCCTTTCCCCAGACTCAGCAGCCATTGACGCTTCCAGACCAAGGTCACAGCAGCACTAGCAGTGTAGGTCCTCTCCTGTCGAAGGTCAGGTATCTAGTGAGTGAACAGATAGAAAATGGCGGTGACGTCCGTGGCGGTGACGTTCGCGGCGGTGTGCATCATCATCGCCGGCGCACCTGTTCATTGGCTCCTGGGACCCATAGGGTCTAATGTTAACCAATGCAGCATTGCTCCGCAGTCTACGACCGCCTACCGCGACGGTGTGCAACGCCAGCGCAGTTACCCCACAATCCCATTGTCCCAGTTGTGAGGTCAGGCAGCCGCCATTTCAGGGGCCCACATGCCTTCATTTACTACTGCGTCACGCATAGCTTGGCCTATACTCAACACACATACAGGAAGGCTTTTTTGTCTGGTGTAGTCTTGTGTGTAACTGTGGGTACATACCTGGAGGACTATTGACAGGTTCTTCGCTGTTGTCCTTCTTAGGCACCGTCAGCTGGGACATATGAGAAGATGGCGGAATCCTCCGGTGTACCGACCGCTGGTGGACCTGTTGACAATGGAAGAAAGACATATCATCGTCACCTACCGGTTTGACCGTGCCACAATCCAGGAACTATGGGGCATATTTATACTCTGTTTGCGCCGAATTTGCGTCGTTTTTTTCGACGCAAATTCGGCGCAAAACTAACGCCATATTTATAATTTGGCGTTAGACGCGTCTAGCGCCAAAGTATGAGGAAAGAGAGTCATTTTTTTGCGTGAACGCCTTCCTTGCGTTAATGAGATGCAAGGTAGGCGTTCCCGTCTAAAAAAATGACTGCGACGCAAATGCGTCGTATTTATACTCCCGGGCAAAAATCACGCCCGGGAGTGGGCGGGGCAAAAAAACCCGCATTTGCGCCGGATTTTAGCGCCTGGGTCAGGGCAGGCGTTAAGGGACCTGTGGGCTCAAAATGAGCCCACAGCTGCCCTCCCATGCCCCCAGGGACCCCCCCTGCCACCCTTGCCCACCCCAGGAGGACACCCAAGGATGGAGGGACCCATCCCAGGGACATTTAGGTAAGTTCAGGTAAGTATAATTTTTTATTTTTTTTATATTTTTTTTTGGCATAGGGGGGCCTCATTTGTGCCCCCCTACATGCCTCAATGCCCAATGACCATGCCCAGGGGACATAAGTCCCCTGGGCATGGCCATTGGGCAAGGGGGCATGACTCCTGTCTTTACTAAGACAGGAGTCATGTAAATGGCGTCTGGGCGTTGTTAAAAATGGCGCAAATCGGGTGGAGGTGATTTTTTGGCGTCAACCTGACTTGCACCATTTTAAGACGCCCTAACGCCATTTTCTCCAATGCCGGCGCTGCCTGGTGTACGTGGTTTTTTTCCACGCACACCAGGCAGCGCCGGTCTGCTAGCACCGGCTAACGCCATTCAATAAATACGGCGCCCGCATGGCGCTTCAGAATGGCGTTAGCCGGCGCAAAACTTTTTGACGCTAAACTGCGTTAGCGCAGTTTAGCGTCAAAAAGTATAAATACGGGCCTATGTACCCAGCTGGAGCCAGACCTGATGTCACCAATCCGCCATCCGATTGGAATCCCCCCTGACGTGCAGGTGCTGTCAGTGCTCCATTTCCTTGCAAGTGGGTCATTTCAGACAACAGTGGCCATGGCATCAGGGATGTCCCAGCCTATGTTTTCCAACGTGCTGTCCAGAGTGTTGTCTGCCCTGCTGAAACACGTAAGGAGATACATAATTTTCTCTGAGGTTGAGGATTTGCCTACAGTGAAAGGTGACTTCTATGCCCTTTGACATATCCCCAACGTCATAGGTGCCATTGATGGGACCCATGTAGCTCTGGTCCCCAACCCGCAGGAGTGAACAGGTGTATAGAAACCGGAAGAGTTATCATTCCATGAATGTCCAGATGGTCTGTTTGGCAGACCAGTACATCTTGCAGGTAAATGCAATGTTCCCTGGCTCTGTGCATGACGCATACATCCTGCGGAATAGCAGCATCCCTGATATGATGGGTCAACTCCAGAGGCACCGGGTATGGCTATTGGGGGACTCTGGTTACCTCAACCTTTTGTGGCTATTGACCCCAGTGAGGAATCCCAGGACCAGGGCAGAGGAACAGTACAATGATGCCCATGGGCGGACTAGGAGGGTAATCGAACGCACCTTCGGCCTTCTTAAGGCCAGGTTCAGGTGCCTCCATATGACAGGTGGATCCCTATACTACTCACCGAAGAAGGTGTGCAACATCATCATCGCCTGCTCCATGCTCCATAATTTGGCATTGCGATGCCAGGTGCCTTTTCTGCAGGAGGATGATTCAGGTGACGGTGTTGTGGCAGCTGTGGAGCCTGTGGATCCAGTGGACAGTGATGAGGATGAAGCTGAGGATGAAGGAAACGACAACAGGGAGTCAGTCATACAGCAATATTTCCAGTGACACACAGGTGAGAGCATTTTCTGGTTTAACATTACATTAACTTTCACATGTCTACCTCTATCCCGTACCTACATTTCACTCACTATTTGTTAATTGAGTTGTACCCTTCCATTTCAGTTTCACAAGTGTGGTAACCTACGTGTCAACTGCTTGCATCCATCAAGGGCTTGTGATGTGTGACATTGGTATGTTAGCCTTACAATGGGTAACCCATTATGACACTGTAATTGATAATACAAAGTTCCAAATCATAGACTGACTCAAGTTTTTTTAGCTTCCAAGGGTGTTTATTTAAGTGCTAAAAAAATCTAGGAAGGTTGTAAAATGGTGATGGGTGATGGTGGAGGAATGTCCATGGCAGAGTCCAGTCTATTCGTCTCACAGGTGCACTGCCCATCTGGGCATTGGAAGTGGAGCTGGGGCAGTTCCTATCTGGACAGGGTGACAAAGTGGGACAGTGGGGGGACAATCAGGGTGGTCTTATTTCCTGCGGGGGTCTTGCCATCTTGCTCTGTCCTGTTCCTGGATCTCAGGGACCGCTTGCGTGGTGGTTGTCTGTCTGCAGGGGATGGGGTGCTGGTGTGTTGGTCCTGTGGCGGGGCGTCCTGTCCACTAGCGCAGGCGAAGGTGGTGGGCAGTTCGTCGCCCTGGTTAGTGTCAGGGGCCCCTTGGAGGGCCACGGTGTCCCTCAAAGTCTTTTGAATGTCTGTCAGCACCCCTACGATGGTGCCCAGGGCGGAGCTGATGGTCCTGAGCTCCTCCCTGAACCCCAAATACAGTTCGTCCTGCAGACGCAGGGTCTCCTGCAACTTGTCCAGGACCGTGGCCATCGTCTCCTGGGAGTGGTGGTATGCTCCCATGATGGAGAATAGGGCCTCGTGGAGAGTTGGTTCCCTTGGCCTGTCCTGTATTTTGAGCGTGGCGGTGTGTACCGCCAATGGAATACCGTGGTTGAAAGACCGCCGCGTGGATTCGTGTGTCGTAATAGCATGGGCGTGTTTCTGTTGGAGTGGAGGTGGAGGATTTGTTACCGCCAGTTTATCGCTGACCTTTGGTGTGGCGGTGTTGTGTGGGTGTCTGAATTTCGGCGGATTCGGTGATGTGTGTCATAATAGCTGTGGCGGTCTACCGCGGTCGCGGCGGTGTATTGGCGGTCTTCTGCACGGCGGTAAGCACCTTATACCGCCAATGTTGTAATGACCACCTATGGTTCTAATATATTTGAAAAAATCATACTTAGGTATTTCTTGAATCAATAAATGTCATAATAGAACATGCATACAACATTTCTACATTTCTACTTATAAGTGCACTTTGATTATATGACTTTTCAGTGCACCACATTTACACGCATACATTTAAATACACTTTTAACTTCTTCAGTTTTGAGGATTCAACTGCTGTCTTTTTACTTGAGTTTTACAAGGAATGCTTATAAAACTTGGGACTCTTTAGGTGGACAATAGTGGACAGTATCCCAGGTTAGGTGTAGGGACCTGTTTTGTTTTCAGAATCTTTCTGATTTTGCACACATTCACATGGAATTCTAATGGGTTTTTTCTAAGGGAACTCCTGCTGCTATTATTTTTCAAGGTAGGTTCTAATTCCCCATGTCTCTATAGTGTGTTCTGTCTTTTCTTGAGAGCTGTTGTCCCATCTGCATTTCCTGTTCCTGGGTTGCACCACAATGGTTCGTTTTCTTAGAGAGAGCATTGTCTCTCAGGATGCTACCCATTGATTTCAGATCATCCTCATATTTTCTAGAAAGTCTGGCATTTTAGACATTTCTTCACATCCACTGAGAATGAGGTTCATCCATGTTGTTTGGGCTTTTTCCATGGTGAATAGTAGGAAGCTTCACACACTTTTGGGTTATATGCCGCACAGTAACATCTCTTGCTTTTGGCATTCTGCTGTTCATAGACGCCATCTTATTGTCACAGGATTCTCCTGGTCTGCAGCAGGACCCAGCCTTTATTGTGTGTGATGCTGGAGGACATATTTGGTTGACCACATTTGGGTCCCTCCCAGATTTAGGTCTCTGGACTTAAGGAAGGTGCATCTGTACTTTCCTTTTGACATTCTACATATTTTATGACCAATTACATTTGCAGGCTGTGTGTATATGCAATTGATTTGTGCTTCATCTTACATCCTTCACTTCTCTAAGTGGCTGCTGCTTGTGGGGATTTCAATCTACATGTCATCCACTGAGCTGAGTACAGTTTCTCTTTTATATTGATAGCACATTTGCTTATGATATTTGTATGGCTGGTAGTTGCCTTCTACTGGATTTTTCCATCTACTCATTTTCCATGTCTTTTTCAGGCCCTCGTCACGTTCTTTGTTGAGTGTCTGGTGGTGCTGTCCTTGTTATACCTTTGGCACTCAACGCCTTTCTCTGGGATTGCTCTGAAGCTAGGTGCCAGTCCAAACCTCAATAACCCCCTGGGATAGATCTCTTATTCTGAGGGTGCTGGGCCCATATCCCTTTGAACACTTTGGGAGGGACACTGAAGAGGTTCTGTCATGAGTTACTATTATTCTGAGCCTCCACTTCTGCTCTTCTGTAGGGAACAAGGTTAATTACTATGTGTACTGCCCGTCTTTGTGTGTTTCCAACTAGTGAGGTTTGCACTTCGGGTACTTGGTTTGTTCTTTCGGTTTCCTCATAGCAGGATCTGTGATAGGTCGTAGCTCTTCCTTCTTTCTGCCTTATTCCTGTCTTGGACTAGGGTTCTTTTACCACTAACTGCATGTAGGATAATTGCCTTTTTCCCTGTTTGGGACACTGGGGTGTCATCCTTGTATTTCATATTTGCTACTTTGGGTTCATCTTAGAATGGTTTTCGGCCTTCTGTGTCTCCTCTCAGTAGATAGATCAAGACTGTGGATTCTTCCCAAGTTGCTGCTGTGAGTTTCAAACTCTGATCTTTGCCAGGGAGATTTGCACTGCAAATTGCATATGTGCTTGCAGCCATTTGTGCCCTCATTATGAGTTTCTCTTTAAAATTCCTTTTACGTCTCCACCCCAGAGTACCATTACCAGGGATCATAGTAATTCAGGGTAGAGGGGAGTAACAGTGATTGTAAAATGTTTTAAATTGAAATGCAGGATTTTATGATTTACTTGAGCCTTTGGGTGAAACACAGAGAATTTCTCATTTCAGTGAGCCTGGTAAGTTGTGTTTCTTGTCCCTTTGGAACTTATGGCCACTCTTAATGGGTGCTTTGATTTCACACAGCATTTTGTGCAGTGTCTCTGTGCCTAGTTGGCTGCATAGGCTTCCTTGCATAGTAAGGAAGAAGTTAAAAGAAGTGGCTCCAGGAGGCAATGGTCCAGTTACTTACTGATATTCTTCTTTATTCCATGAGCCATCTACTTGTTTGATTGCTAAACCCTCCCACTCCCTTTGATGATTTTTGCCTAACAGCCTGAACTGTTGCTTGATCACTACAGGAGAGGAGTGTGTGTAGACCTGTTTTCAGGATCCTAAAAAGTAGTTATGAAAAGGAAAAAGAACCCTGTGTGGGAGTTGTGTCACCTTGCAACGTAAGGAATGAGACAAACAAGATGAGCCCAGGAGAAGGAGGGCTGTTAACTGTGGTTGTGTTCAGAGCAGGCAGTGAACTTGAAAAGCATGTGGGGAAAGACTTGACAGAGTCACTGCACTTTCACAACTATAGGTTTGATTCACAAAGGTAACTTACACTGTTGAGTAATATTACACTTTTGAGTAAGTTTACTGCTTTTCAGTATTCTCAAACTGCAATTTTGTAGTAACCTACAGTTGTGTAGATCCTACCCAGAGATGTTTTAAGGCATGGGAATGGTAGGCACGGAACCAGAGCCTCAGCCTTTCAGTGGGCCCCTTGATAGAGCCATCTCTGTTCTGCAGAATGTCACCCTGATGACCTTGAATAATTCTTAAAAAGATCGTTTTAAATACTGTATTACTTTAATTTATTTGTTAATATGGGTGATGTGTCAGTCTATTACAGACATTTTGCAGAGAATTGTGTTATGTTTCATGCAGCATCTATAAAAATGTTTTTTTTAGATAAAAACAGGATCTCACATATGAGAAATGGGAAGGTGGCACATATTATTTGCAGTAGTGGTAATAAGCTATTGCTGTGTTACAATATTGAAAACACACAGAACTAACCCTGAATATTAGATGTAGACACAATCAGAATTTGGATGAGTGTGCCTGTGCACTGTCAGTGACCTCGCCAAAGTGAGCATGAAAGATCTGAAATTGGATCATAAGTTTAAAGCTGTTTTGAACATGGGCACCCTAAATACCCTTGGCCCATGGCTCCCAAAATCTTTACAATATCCCTACTACTAATTTCATTGTTTTTTATAGGAGGGTGTTGCAGTACTAGTGGTTGGTTATGTGTAGTGCTGGGCATACCACAGGTGTAAGTTACTACAAAAGTGCATTTTGAGAATATTGAAACGTGGCAAACTTACTCATAAGTGTAAATCACTGTAAAGGGTTGTTTGTGAAAAGAGCTTTGTAGTAAGGTTTGTAGTACTACTGTTGTACTATGAAACGTATTGCAAGGTGCAGTATGTGAGTCAGAACTTAAGTGATAACCTATTTCACAGCACCATATGACAAAAAAGATTAATCAGAATAATAATAAGAGAAGGTAGGGATACATTTTTTGTGACCTGAATTTTTAATGGCATGCTAATCTCCAAAGTGTTTCTTTTTAAACTTTTGACTGAAATATCCCATGCATTCTTCTTTGCTTTTTCCTATCCTTTCAGGGCTGAGAAGACTAATTCAGTTTAACCACACAAGGAAGAGGAGGTGAAGTAATATGTAGCTGAGAGAAATAAGTGTGCCCTTTCCAGCAGTAGTTTAATGTTCAAAGGGTTGTCAGATTAAAGTTGACATGATCATTAGTAGTTGGGAGCACCAGCTGCCACAGACGTTATGTACCTGAAGGGGCTCCCACCATAAGGTGGAAACTACTTGGTAGATAAAATCCAAATCTGAGGTACAGAACTCTTAATTTGGCAACCCACCTACATCAGGCATGGCAGAGCAGGAACCTCTGCCTCATCAGTGGTTTGACAGAAAGACAAGCCTCCAAACTTTAAACTGGGACCTAGGTGTTTAAGGCTAGATTATTTTTATGGATTGTGTGAGACATAGAGTTGTTATTTGACTGGGGTGTGAGACCTGATTAAGCATCAACCACAATCCTTTTCAGGATGAGGCACAAGCCAGTCCTTAATTAACCTGTGCTCATCCCTCTCATAGCTTAGCACAGAGCAGTCAGGCTTAGCTTAGAGGCAATGTGTAAAGTAGTTGTACAACACTTCAAACAGTAATAAAGTAAAAACACCACATAAAACTGATCCCACACCAAGTTAGTAAAACTAGAACTTATTTTTATTAAAGAAAACAAAACCAAAATGACAAAAATCCAATGGGTAGAACAGTTTTAAATATTTGAGTAAAAATAACACAATAAAGCACAAAACGCCAACTGTGGTTATCTAGTCACTCCAAACTGGAACAAAGTAATGAGTTCAGGCCAACCACGATTGAGCACAGGTTGACTACAGGGACCCAGTTAGACCATCTGAACAAGGTACCTTAAATCCTGCTTTGTGGAGCACTGCGAGCATCCGTGTTGAAGATGCGTTCCGCCGCAGAAGTGATGTATCAGTTCCAAGTTGTGACACAACTGAGATTCGAGGGCCTGCATGGCCGTTGAGGATACCATCGATGGAGCTTGCTATGCAAAATACAGCATTGAGGGTGTGGCATGCAGTCAGGCAGATGTATCAGTTCTGAAGAGCTGCAAGGCTGCGATGCAGACTCCGGCATCATTGTTAAGGCTGTCATCGAAGGGAGATGCGAGAGCTTGCACTGAGGATACATCATGCAGTCAACGCAAAGCATCCGTTCTGAAGAGCTGCGATGCAGGACTTTATGACCGGTCCAATCCACGCAGCAGCTGCCATGTGTTAGTTCGGCTCGGGTTTGTGCCATGTAACAGAGGAAAGAAGGCTGTCAGAGCACCTTAGGACCAGTTCCAAAGGTCCATGACTGGGGTGGCACCACTTGGCAAAGTAGACTCACAAGTGGCAGAGTCCATGAAGGTGCATGGTTGTGAGCTTGTTGTGTCCTTGAGGCTTCAGATGAGGAGGCCAGCCAACTAGCCTTTGGAGTATCTCTGGGTTCTGGGTTCAAGTGATGCAGGTCCAGTCCCTCTCAACCAGGCAAGAGGGCAGCAGCTCAGCACAGCAGGACAACAGTCCTTTAGAGCAGTGGTCTAGCAGAGAAGCAGTCCTTTCAGTAACACAGCAGTGGGTCTTCCTGGCAGAATATCTAAAGGTCCATAGTGGCATTGTCTGAGATTCAGCATTTATGCCTTGTTTTGCCTTTGAAGTGGGTAGAAACGTTTAGAGGCATGCCTTTGAAGTGCACACGTACCTTGCCTTCCTGGCCCTGTTTCCAGACTAACTACAGGCGGTATACAGTCCTTTATGTGGAGACCGGACACAGCCTATTCTAATGTAGATGGGGCTCGGCCCAGCTCCACTCTCCCATCCTTCCAGTGATGACCCATCCTGTCACACCTATGCTCCCCATTGTGTGTGGCTGTCTAGGAGGAATGCACAAAGCTCAGCTGTCAACTACACCCAGTCATATAACCCAGAGACAGGAGGCAGGCAGAAAATGGATAAGGCAAGAACATTTCTAAAAGTGGCATTTTCATCACCATGAGTTAGAGTTTTACATTACAATTCCAGAAACACCAAACATTAACTGAAGATCTGTTCCCACTATTAGAGGTAATAATGTAACAGCAATGTTATCCCATGAGAGAAGTTGTCCTTGCAGTAGGGAAACATTAATTACAGTGCCTCCATGGCTAACTGCAAATACTTGTCAATTTGCTGAAGTATGATATGCAGAGGATAGCCTCACACTTGAAATAATCAAGCAAGCTCCTGTAGATGTCCTTTACAAGTGCCCTCATTGATGCAGCTGCATCTTATACTTCCTTATACTTGCTTGGCTGTTGATGATGCTGAGTTTAGTGTGGTGTGTATGACATGAAGTCCAGTTTAGCTATGCAAGAGCATCTGTAGACTTGTGGTACAGATCGGTTACAGTTTTCTGTTCATAAATGGTGAGTAGCACATCCAGAAAAAGTAGGTAATGCTTCTATTTAGTATTGCAGCTGGTGAATTTGATGGTAGGATTTAATCTATTTAAATACGCTGTAAATTCTTCCAAACTTATACTTTCTGAATCACATACTATAAATATGTCATCAATGTGTCTCAGCCGTACCAATGGTTTGATGATAGAAGTAGAAACTCTGTGGTCCCCTAGTTTGCCCATGGAAATATTCACATAGGATGGAGTTATCCAAGTGCCCATACAACTTCTTTGTAAGTGTAGATAGTTTTTACCATTGAAGGTAAAATTGTTAAAGTTAAGGATAACTCTTGGAAAGTTGGTTAGCATTTGGTTGATCGCTTTTTCACAGTTCTTTTGTTAAGAGTTGCAGTCAATGCCACTAACCCTATCAGTGCATGTGCCAGCCAACGGCTGACACATGCACACCCACCCTGGTGCTGGTTACGACCACTGGCCGACACCAGGGAGGATTTTTTCTTATTTAAAAACCCCTTTGGAGGGGTCTCCCCCTGATACCTCCCCCAACCAATCTGTGATGTCATCATACCGCGAGGTGCACTGATGTCACAGTTTGTTTTTCCCACCAGAGCAGGAAGCAGAGGTAAGGCAGCTTTCTGCTCCAGTGGGGAAATATGCCCAAAGGGCCCTCGCCAGGCTTCAGGAAGGTCTTGTTTGAAAGAGGAGATTCTCCCCTTTCAAACAAGACCTTCCTGAAAGTGTTTCCTTAACATGGATCATGGGCGTGCTACAATAAGTGCCTAGGAAACCCCACTAGACACCAGAAATGTCATTGGGGATTGGTCCCTTTGAAAATGGGCGAACCCCAGGGGGCATTTTAAAAAAAAAATGAAGTTGACTTACCCCTGGGGTAAAAAAATATAAATTGACTGGGGGGGTTTGGCCCTTTGGAAAATGGGCCTACCCCTCTCAACGGGGGCATTTAAAAAAATTAAAAAGTTGGTTTATCCCTGGATGGGCACGATCACCACCCCCCCCCCCAGATATTGTAAATATAAAAAAAAAACATTTTGAAAATATATAAATTGACTGAGGAGGTTTGCCCTTTGGAAAATGGGTCAACCACCACCCGGGAGAATTTTTCTATAATAAAAGAAGCTGGTTTAACCCAGGGGGTGATGTCCCCCTCCACCCAGGGGTAACACATTTTTTTAAAAGGAAATTTACAGGGGGTCATCTGTGAGCAGGGCTGACCCACTGTGGGGGTAATTTGTTTTTTAATAGATGTGTGGTTTCCCTTGGGGCCACAATCACCCACCCAGGGAAACCACACAGCTCTCAAACTTCCTCTTTCTCCACTAAGCCAGCCATTACCTGTGCTTTAAAACAAATGAAATGTATGTGCAAGGGGGGCTATGGAGAGATGAAGGGCACTTTTGCTGGGTGGAAGTGAGGGAATTAGATGAGGCGGTTATGTTAGTGGGAGCATCAAAAATCATCACTGGACTAGGCGCCACAGGTGCTAGAAACTGTGATGATGGGTATGTGGCAAGGTGAAGTAATAGTGCGTCTTTTTCATTTTTTTCAGTGTCTTCAGAGAACCTGCAATTGAAGGGAGAAACAAAGGTATGGGGACTGACATTTACTGTTACATACATCTCACACACACACACACCCACCAGCAATTTTGTAACCATCTACGTGGGCTAGTGTTTCAGTTAACCCCCACTCACCCCCTTGGTCGCTTGGCTTTAGCAGACAGGCTTAACTTCAGAAGCAATGTGTAAAGTATTTTTACCAACACACACTGTAACTCAGTGAAAACACTATAATAGGACACAACACAGGTTTAGAAAAATAGGCGATATTTACCTAAACAAAACAAGACCAAAATGACAAAAATCCAACATACACAAGTCAAGGTATGAATTTTAAAATGAAGAAGAGTCTTAGGGCCAGATGTAGGAACAAAAAGATGTGCGAGTCGGAAATAGCGACTCCTTGCGAATCGCTATTTCCGACTCGCAAAACGAGATGCACGTAAAAATCGCTATCCCAAATAGCGATTCGGTGCGGAGTCGCACCGCAATTTGCAAAATCGCAATTTGCGAGGTCGCAAATTGAACAAGGGTGTTGTCCGGAGTCGCAAATTGCACGCACGTGCAAATAAAATAGTGAAAAACCCACTTCCTGGTTCTGAGTGATGACACCAGAACCAGGAAGTACCCCCATGGAACAGGGAGGAGCCTACCCAGCCCAAACTGCAGAGTCACACCCAGCTGAGAGGAGCTACTTCAACAATGGCATCTCAGGACAAGGAGACACCCAGTGCTAGCAGGAAAAGAAAACTAAAGTTTTCAGAGAAGGAGCTGCAGGTGCTAACAGAGGAGTGCTGCCTGCACCATGACATATTGTTTGGAAAGGCAGCAATGAGTGTCCCTGACACCCAAAAGAAAACAATCCGGCAGGATATCCCCACCAAGATTAATGCCATTGGAGTCCGCCACCGCACAATAGATGAGGTCCGCAAAAAGGTGGTACGACCCCCGGTCCAGGACCAAGGAAAGGGTGGCTGAGCGTATGAGGGAGATTCATGGCACTGGAGGAGGCCCATCTACAGTACCACCCTCTACAGCCATAGAAACCATGGTGGAGACCACTCTGGAGCGGGAGGCAGTACTTGGAATTGGAGACCTTGACAGTTCAGCTCCAGGAACATCCAAAAGTAAGTACCAAAATGTACTTATTTACACCACTCTATGCACCATGCACACAACAGTACACATAAGCATATGCACCTCCAGATTAGCTCCATTCCTATATTGCAACCTAGAGAACAGTGCATTATGGGCAATGTAGTACAGTAGTCCAAATATTGAGAAATGTTTATTCTGAGGCATCAAACATATGTGAGGCACTAACAGTGTATCCCCTGTGTCCCACAGGTCTCCCACAAGGACCCACCGACAGCGCTACTGTGCAGGGAGATGAACCAGCCACACACACACAAGACGAGGCAGCCACAGAAACTGCTGGGGAGTGCATGACAACACCACCCGTCCAGCATGCACCAGAGGACATGGATGAGCCTGATCTAGGTTTAGAGGGAGCTAACGTGACACCGGGGCCAATGATGAGGGAGAGTCGACCACATAGGTCAGCTGGCTCTGTGCGGAGACGGCAACGCCCAATGCAGTCAGCGAGTGATGAGGATGTCACAGACGAACAATTGTTGGGACTGGAGGCATCCTTACTGCAAAGTCACAGGCTGCAAAACAGACACATGCGGGTGATGAATCGGAACCTGAACAGACTGCAGCACACACTCTCCCAGGGTTTTGTCAGTTCACTGCTATGAACACAAACATGGCAAACCTTACCAGTTCCATTAACAACTTGGTCAGGGAAATGGTGGCAGATAGGGCACATGCAAGGCGCTGGGAGCGCAACACTGCTGCCCGTTTGGACAGACTAAGGGGGTCATTACAACATTGGCGGTAAAAGCCGCTTACCGCCGTGCAGAAGACCGCCAACACACCGCCACGGCCGCGGAATTCCGCCATAGCTATTATGACCCACAACCCGAAATCCAATAAAATTCAGACACCCACGCAAGTCCGCCACACCAAAGGTCAGTGATAAACTGGCAAAAAAAAAACCTCCACCGTCACGCCAACAGAAATACGCCCATGCTATCACGACACACGAATCCACGCGGCGGTCTTTCAACCGCGGTATTCCAATGGCAGTGCACACCGCCGCGCTCAAAATACACACACCCTTACAAAACACAGCCACATTGGACAATTCCAAATACACACACCTGATACACATACACACACCACTCCCACACACCCAATACAATATAAAACACAGACCCACATCACCCACAAACCCCTACAACCAAAAATTCTGAAAGAAGGCCAGAGAGAGAGACACCACCATCCACAAACTAGCAGCCACAGGCACTCAACACCATCACCCACACTACTTCCACACACAAAACACCACACACCACGACATATCACCTCACTTATCACCACATACACCACCCCACACATCATCTACACCACCCCATGGCACGGCAAAGATACCCCAGGTGCTCGGAGGAGGAGCTCAGGGTCATGGTGGAGGAAATTGTACGGGTAGAGCCACAGCTATTTGGAGCACAGGTGCAGCACACCTCCATAGCTAGGAAGATGGAGCTATGGCGAAGAACAGTCGACAGGGTTAACGCAGTGGGACAGCACCCAAGAAATCGGGATGACATCAGGAAGAGGTGGAACGACCTATGGGAGAAGGTGCGTTCCGTGGTCTCCAGACACAACATCGCGGTACAGCGGACTGGCGGCGGACCCCCACCTCCTCCCCCACAACTAACAACATGGGAGGAGCAGGTCTTGACTATTCTGCATCCTGAGGGCCTCGCAGGAGTCGGTGGAGGAATGGACTCTGGTAAGTCAAATCTTAACTATCATATCCCCCACCCCACCTGCATGCTATCACATACCCCCACCCTCGCCCCCTCCCCTATCACTCCAACTCCTCACAAATGTACTAATAACACAAACCACCCATCCCAACCCCAACCCCTGCATGACACAACAAAGCATGGACACCCATCACTAAAGCATGCCCACTGCACATAACCATAACACCCCCCTTAACCATCATCACACAAGCCCCCACACAGGAGTGCTAGCACTGGGGTACACAGTCACCCAACCATTGCCCACCATGACACACACAGATGCAATAATCATGCTTTTACACCCCTGCAGGACCGCTACCCAACGTCACCAGACAGGAGGGTCCAGACATCTCCACCCCACCCACAGAAGAGGCCCACAGTGATGACAGCAGCTCTGTCCAACTGGATACAGATGACCAGCCCGGACCATCGTGGGCCTCGGGACAGTCGGTTCCCCACACCCAGTCACAGGCCACCACAGACCTTCCACCCTCTGGTAACACCAGCACAGCACCCACCCAGCGGGCCCATACCTCCGTACCCAGGACACATCAATCAGCTGTGTGTCCACCACTACAGGGAACCCAGGATAACCCACCACTCCAACAACAAAAGGGACCTGGGGGCAGTGGTAGTGGGCACACGGTCCAGGGGACGGAGGCCCAGGAACACAGGGGAACTGGGAGGGCTGCTGTGCGACGGGGGCGGACAGGCCTAGGGAACCCACTCTTCACGAGGCCCTCTCCTCCATCATGGGAGCATACCACTACTCCCAGGAGACCATGGCAACGGTCCTGGCCAAGTTTCAGGAGACCCAGCGGCTGCAGGAGGAACAGTATTTGGGGTTCAGGGAGGAACTCAGAACCATCAGCACCGCCCTGGGCACCATCGTAGGGGTGCTGTAGGAGATACTTAATACCAGGAGGGACACTGTGGCACTCCAAGGGGCCCCTGACACTAGCATGGACGATGAACTGCCCACCACCTCCGCCGGCACTAGTGGACAGGAGGCCCAGCCACAGGACCACCACACCAGCACCCCACCCCCTGCAGACGGAGAACCACCCTGCAAACGATCCCTGAGATCCAGGAACAAGACAGAGCACGATGCCAAGACCCCGCCAAGAAATGAGGCCACCCTGATTGCCATCCTACTGTCCCACTGTGTAACCCTGTCCATATTGGAACTGCCCCAGTTCCACTTCCTATGCCCATATGGGCAATGCACCTGTGAGACTAATAGACTGGACTCTGCCATGGACATTCCTCCACCATCACCCCTCACCATTTTACAACCCCCCTCCAATATTGAGCACTGCAATAAACACCCTTGAAGCACAAAACAATATTGAGTCAGTCTGTGATTTCGTCTGGGGAAAGGGCCCCTGCCTTCACTGCAGAGGAGTTGGAGAAGCTCATGGACGGAGTCCTCCCCCAGTACACGCTACTCTACGGTCCTCCAGACCAACAGATAAGTACACAGGGAGCACGTTGTATGGGCTATGCCTGTGTAGAGAGGGCTGGTTGTAAGAAGGAGGGGGGCAGAGTTCTGCGTGCATGAAGGACTGTGAATGCATGTGCCACATGGCAAAGGTAGGGTTGTGGGCCACTCACTTAGACGGTGCAGTTGGTAATGACTTCTCTTCTTCCCCTGTACATGTCATGTAGGTCAGCGCCCACCAGAAGAAGGATATTTGGCGTGCCATCGCCAAGGACGTCCGGACCCTGGGGGTCCACCACAGATGGAGCACCCACTGCCGTAAAAGATGGGAGGACCTTCGCCGCTGGAGCAAGAAGACGGCGGAGGCTCTGCTGGGGATGGCCTCCCAACGTGGGAGGGGTTCCCGTCGCACCATGACCCCCCTGATGTACCGGATCCTGGCGGTGGCCTACCCTGAGTTGGATGGGCGCTTGAGGGCATCACAGCAGACACAAGAGGGTGAGTACACTCTCATTCAGCGGACTTTGCGCGCAGTGAAGGTGTCTGGGTGGGGGAGGAGGGCTGTGGGTTTCCCTAGGCCAGGGCGAGTTCCGTAGGCTAGGCCCCTCCGTAATGCAGGCCATGTGGCCCCCCACCCCACCTCTGTAGAGTGCCAAGTACAGGTATACATGCCCCTGTGTCATCTATGTGTGCAGATGTCGACCATAGCCATGTAGGCCATATCCCAGGAATTGCATCTGTAGAGCCCAACAGCGCGACGTAGTGCAGGGGGCTGCTGTGTCTGTATTGTCCGCCAACGGTAGCGGTAAGCCATGCACTCAACCTGTCTTTCTTCTGTCGTCCCCCCCCCCCTTTTTGTGGTCTCCCTGTTCTTGTGTGCATCAGCATCATCAGGCGGAGGTACAGTGGCACCAGAGCACAAGGGAGCAACATCCCACATGGCCATGGAGGGCCACACCACGGACTCGGAATACACCAGTGGGACGGAGGGTGAGGGGAGCTTCACGGCGGTCACAGGATCTGCAACCAGCGACACAGACTCGTCCTCGTCCTCCGATGGGAGCTCCGTCGTGGTGGCGGCAAAATCTGTGCCCCCCACTTCTACAGGTACAGCCGCCACCCCCCCCTACCAGCACCGCCCTCCAAGCAGCCCCTCAGCCTTCGCCCCCGTGCCCGCTCACCCAGGAGGGTGGGCATCACCTTCTCCCCAGGCACCTCAGCCCCTGCCCCTGTCATCTCTGCTGCCCTCAGTGAGGAGGCCATTGACCTCTTCAGGTCCCTCACTGTTGGGCAGTCTACCATTTTGAATGCCATCCAGGGTATAGAAAGGGGATTGCAACACACAAATGCATTCCTGGAGGGCATTCATTCTGGTCAGGCTGCCCTTCATCGAACCCTGCAAACTCTGGCCTCAGCACTGATGGCAGCCATTGTCCCTGTCTCTAGCCTCCCCCCTCCAACTTCCTCCACCCATACCCAATCCCCTGTACCCCAGCCTATCCCAAGCACACCATCAGACCAGCCTGCACACACCTCACCACACAAGGGAAGCTCAGGCAAACATAAGCACCACACATCCCACAGGCACTCACGCAAGCATCACACACATACAGACACACCAACATCCACTGCCTCCACTGTGCCCCCCTCCTTGTCGTCTCCCTCCTCCCTCCCAGTCTCATCTACACTCTCACCTGCATGCACTACCACTACAACCACTACGTCCCGCACCAGCACACCCACCACCACACCCCACTCACGTGCAGTCACCACCCCCACTCCCATTGACACGTCCCCTGTGTCCTCTCCCAGTGTGTCTGTGACGCCCCCTCAGAAGATACACAAACGCAGGCACACACCCACCCAACAGCCATCCACCTCACGACAGCCTCCAGCACATGCACCTTCACCCAAAGTCACCAAACGTACACCTCCTACAACCACTACCTGTTCCTCCACTCTCAAACCCCCTCTAGCTACCCGTCCCAGTGTTCCTAAGAAACTTTTCCTGGCCAAGCTTGACCTCTTTCCCACCCCACCCCCCTCCAACTCATAGGTCCCGTACTAGCACCTCAGCCAAAAAATCTCCAGGACCAGTGGTGCCTGTTGTTACAGGTATGTGGAGTGCACCGGCCACCAGGCCAGCCAGTGTGGCACGGAGTCACAGCACAGCCAGTCCCCCCCTTGTGAAGCACCAGAAGTTGGACAGTGCCCGGCGGAAGAGGGGGAAGACTCCAGGCAGCAAAGCCACTCACAAGGGTCCCGGGGGGAGTGTCGATTCAGCTGTGACTCCTTCCAAGGTGGGGAAGGGGCAGAAGAAATCTCCAAAGTCTGGGAGGAGCAGCACGGCGGAGAAGACCGCCATCATCCCTGCTGCCCAGGAGGCCACCGCCAGCCCAATCGTCACTGGCCAGGAGGCCACCGCCAGAGTCACTGCCCAGGAGGACAGCCCAATCGTCACTGGCCAGGAGGCCACCGCCAGAGTCACTTCCCAGGAGGCCAGCCCAATCGTTACTGGCCAGGAGGCCACCGCCAGCCACAGCCCAGCTGGCCAGGAGGGCCCCGCAAGCCACAGCCCAGTTGACCCATGAAGGACCGCCAGCCAGAGGCCTGCTGGGCAATGAAGGACCGCCTTGGCAAGCACCGCTGGACAGGCCAGGGACCACTGAACAGGGCAAAGACCGCCATGGCAAGCACCGCTGAACAGGGCAAGCACCGCTGAACAGGTCAGAAACTGCCAACTCAAGCACCGCTGAACAGGGCAAAGACCGCCATGGCAAGCACCGCTGAAAAGGGCAAGCACCGCTGAACAGGGCAAAGACTGCCATGACAAGCACCGTTGAACAAGGCAAGCACCGCTGAACAGGTCAGAAACTGCCAACTCAAGCACCGCTGAACAGGGCAAAGACCGCCATGGCAAGCACAGCTGAACAGGGCAAGCACCGCTGAACAGGGCAAAGACCGCCAAGTGAAGCACCGCTGAACAGGGCAAGCACCGCTGAACAGGTCAGAAACTGCCAACTCTAGCACCGCTGAACAGGGCAAAGACCGCCATGGCAAGCACAGCTGAACAGGGCAAGCACCGCTGAACAGGGCAAAGACCGCCAATTGAAGCACCGCTGAACAGGGCAAGCACCGCTGAACAGGTCAGAAACTGCCAACTCAAGCACCGCTGAACAGGGCAAAGACCGCCATGGCAAGCACCGCTGAACAGGGCAAGCACCGCTGAACAGGGCAAAGACCGCCAAGTGAAGCACCGCTGAACAGGGCAAGCACCGCTGAACAGGGCAAGCAACGCTGAACAGGGCAAAGACCGCCAAGTGAAGCACCGCTGAACAGGGCAAGCACCGCTGAACAGGTCAGAAACTGCCAACTCAAGCACCGCTGAACAGGGCAAAGACCGCCATGGCAAGCACCGCTGAACAGGGCAAAGACCGCCAAGGCGAGCACTGCTAGCCCATTAGCGGCAGGGGCAGTGACGCAACTGGGAACGTCACAGCATGAGTGCTGCACTCTGGGCACCAGTCCCCCTCCAGAACCAGTGGAGACATGCATCCACTCCATCTGTCCTGCACAGGATGAATCACTCTGGGCACCAGTCCCCCTCCAGAACCAGTGGACACATGCATCCACTCCGTCTGTCCTGCACAGGATGAAGCACTCTGGGCACCAGTCCCCCTCCAGAACCAGTGGAGACATGCATCCACTCCGTCTGTCCTGCACAGGATGAAGCACTCTGGGCACCAGTCCCCCTCCAGAACCAGTGGAGACATGCATCCACTCCATCTGTCCTGCACAGGATGAAGCACTCTGGGCACCAGTCCCCCCAGAACCAGTGGAGACTGTTATCCACTTGAGAGACTGTGGCTTTGCACTCCCCAGGATTAAACAGTGGGCAACCCACCCACTGTAGAGACTTGAGAGACTGTGGCTTTGCACTCCCCAGGATTAAACAGTGGGCAACCCACCCACTGTAGAGACTTGAGAGACTGTGGCTTTGCACTCCCCAGGATGGTACAGTGGGCAACCCACCCACTGTAGAGACTTGAGAGACTGTGGCTTTGCACTCCCCATGATGGTACAGTGGGCAACCCACCCACTGTAGAGACTTGAGAGACTGTGGCTTTGCACTCCCCAGGATGGTACAGTGGGCAACCAACCCACTGTAGAGACTTGAGAGACTGTGGCTTTGCACTCCCCAGGATTGAACAGTGGGCAACCCACCCACTGTAGAGACTTGGGAGACTGTGGCTTTGCACTCCCCAGGATGGTACAGTGGGCAACCCACCCACTGTAGAGACTTGAGAGACTGTGGCTTTGCACTCCCCAGGATGGTACAGTGGGCAACCCACCCACTGTAGAGACTTGAGAGATTGTGGCTTTGCACTCCCCAGGATGGTACAGTGGGCAAACCACCCACTGTAGAGACTTGAGAGACTGTGGCTTTGCACTCCCCAGGATACATCAATGGGCATGGAGCCCTCTCGTGGATCTGGTGCGGTGCACTCATCCGGCTGAGGTGCCCCCCCTTCCCTTCCCACTGAGGTGCCTGTTGTATTTCTATCTGAGGCCCCTGCAGTGTTCTCTCCATTTTGATCAGGTATCTAGTGTGGGCCTCGCCCATGCATTTTGGGCTCAGTGGTCCACGGACAATGAAAGGTGCATTACCTGCACTACTAATCGTTGTGTATATTTTGTTTAATGTGTATATATAGATGTATATTTCTGATGGATACACGTACCTGTGGATTCCTCACCTAAAGAATTCTCCCCTCGCGCCAGCCTCGACGGAAATTTCTTCTAGCTCTGCACGTCGACGATGACGTCCCAATCGCCCGACTCCACACGACGCCGTATGACGTCATCCAGGCAATAAGAAGCCCTCATCGACGTGCAGATGTCAGTTCCTTTTTTTCCGTGCATCCGAGTAACGATTTTTCTTCGAGGCTCACAGGGAGCTACAGTTGCGAATCGACGGTTACAATGTCGCAGCCAAGGAAATCCGGTTTTAAGCCTTGTAAACAGTGCGGGGGTCAAATGTCGCTTACCGATCCCCATGAGAATTGCCTCTGGTGCCTTAGTTCCGACCATGAGGTCGAGTCATGCGGCTCCTGCCAGCGCATGAACCCGAAGGCACTCAAGGAAAGGGAGGCAACATTGTTCTTGGCCCGTTCCAAGAAAAAGAAGGAGAGGCGTCATCGGAGGGAGTCCTCTTCAAGATCCTCGAGGGCTCATCATCGCCATGGTGACTCTCGGCGCCGATCGAGTAAGATGCCGGTCCAGATCGGCATCTCCATCAGCTCAGCGCCGTCCGACGTGGGAGATTAGCCCGACCGTCTGCTAGAGACCAGCCAAGCAGCAAGGGGCATTGGCGATACGCCTCAGGATAGCGAGGAGATCTCCAGTGTCAGCAGTGTGTCTGCCACTGATGTATGAATCCTGTGGAGTAGCAGTGCCCGGCAAGGATCAGGGGACCAACCTGGATTGAGCCATGGTGGCCGTAGTCGCAGGAGGCTTTGAGCTACCACTCTGTGTTGTGACTGAGGCACATGAACTAAATGTGTCAGACTTTACTTTTTACTTTCTTCATGCAGTTTAGTTGACTATATTTCCTTCATTATATTCCTGAAATTAAAGGGATAATTTATTGTACTACACAATTTGGCTATGTGTGTCTTACATTAGGGAGTGTAGTCATGGTTGCCACGTACCTGCCAAAGTAGTGGATTGCAATGTGGTTCCGTCTCTGTCTGCCCTCCATTGTGATGCTTCCATCCCCAGGCTGTCGATGTGGTAGCTCTTGCTCCTCAACCTCTGAATCCGTGTTGTCAGGGGTGAGATATAGCCCACGACTGGTGGCAATGTTGTGTAGGATGGCACAAGTAGCAACGATCTTGCATGCAGTTTCTGGGGCCACTTTTGTGCAGGCATGAAATCGTGACTTCAACAAGCCGAACGTCCTCTCTATGACAGATCTGGTCCGCCGATGTCCTATGTTGTATCGCCTCTCATTCTGATTGCCAGGTGTTAGGTATGGGGTGAGTATCCATGGTCTCAGGGCACATGCACTGTCACCTGTGTGACAAAAGAGGCAAAATTGGCAGGGCATCACAGGGTTACGCAGTGACATGTATTTAAGGCATCAGAGTGTACTCGACAGTACCTAATAAATATCCTTCACCAAACTCCCCACGTTCTAGGCGTTGGTGTATCCCACTGTGCCTGAATATGTATGCATCATGTGTACTCCCTGGATATTTAGCCACAATGTCAGTAATGACATTATGGGAGTCACATACCACCTGGATGTTTAGTGAGTGGGTACATTTCCTATTGCGGAACACATATTCCAGATTTGCAGGTGGGCAAATTGGTATATGTGTCCCGTCCACACACCCTATTACATGGGGGAAGTTGGCAATTCTGTAGAAGTCCATCTTGGTGCTGTTAATTTCCACCTCATTACTGGAAAGGTATATATATATATGGACATGTGTGCGAGTATGGCATCTAGGAAACGTCTGAAGAATCTTGAGAGAGCACTTTGGGATACCCCACCTGCCACTGCAATCACTCCCTGATAGCTACCCGAGGCCAAGAGGTGCAGTGAGCATAGCACTGGCACATGTGTGGGGATGGCGCAGCCGCGCATTGTCTGGCCTTCAAGCTGAGGTTTCAGCAGTTCAATGATCTCTAGGATAACTGCGCTGCTCAGTCTGTATTTCTCATAAATCTCATCCTCAGTTTGTTGAAATAGTGTCTGCCTGGTTTGGTTTATCCTCTACTGTCTCTGCCTCCTCCTCCTCTGCTGGACAGCCTGGACTCTCCTCCTCCATGCAATCACGTATAGTGCAGCCATTGTGAGAAAGACAGATGCCTTCTGGGTCTCCTTTTATACTTTGGTTCTGGTTACCGCCGATTCGGAATCAGTGCTAATCTGGGTGTGCAAAACAGGCTTTTTGCTTTGTGCATTCGGATTTCGACTCGCAATTTGCGACTTCTTAATTGCGAGTCGCAAAATCAGGTCGCAATTTTTGCAAGTCGGTAATGGGTCGCATCGCTATTTGGAACTCCGAAATGGCATTGGTACATACCATTTTGCTTTTTGCGAGGTCTCATATAGCGCTGCAACCCATTTGCGACTCGCAAAAGTTTCCTACATCTGGCCCTAAATTCCTTAGAAAACAGTGAGAATGCTGTTAGCGCACAAAAGTACCAGCCGGTTTAGCCAGTAGCAGAGATGGTGTCTCATTGGATGACTGCTGCTCAAGCCCTAACTAGGGTTGTGGAGGACAACTCTGGCGCAGGATCAGAGACTGAGATAGCATGTAAGGGAGAGGTCAATGGAGCAGCCTCTGGTAATGATTGTTCAGTTGGAGGAGTCCCATCAGACAACTCCTCTTCCAGTGATTCTGAGGGAGGTGATGAGGACAGTCATGCTGTCTCTTCACAAGCACAGTCTGAGCAGCCAGACAACAGCGGTTTAGCCCTACCCAGAGAGCAGGTGTGTGTGGCAGCTAGCACAGACAGAGTGCTCTCTTGGCATCCCCCCAAATTAGTTCAGCCCCAAGTTCCACCTTTTACTGGTGACGCTGGATGTAAAGTTGATACGGACAACTTTTTGACAGTCAACTACGTCCATCTCTTTTTGGATATTGACTTTATTCAGCAAACTGTGCAGCAAACAAATTTGCATACAGAACAATTTCTGAGGGAGCATGGAGGTACTCTAGGGCCCTGTTCTAGGACACACCAGTGGACCTCCACTTCACTGGCAGGGCTAAAGATATTTTTGGGCCTCATGCTCAAAATGGGGTTAGTGCAGAAACCCACCTTGCAGTTCTACTGGACGTCTTGCACGGTTTGGAAAATCCCCATCTTCGCACAGGGCTGCAACAGGGAAGGGCCCAAATCCTATTATGAAGACATCAAATTTATCTTTCACAAAACAACCTTGTTTTTTAAAGTAGACACCTTCGTTTTTGGTCCTAGGCTCTGTGGCTATATAGAAAAACCCAGACACTTATGAAAACTAGACATCTGGGAAGTTCACAGAGGGGTGGCTTGTGTGGATTCCCTAAAGCTTTCTTACCTAGAATACCCTGCAAAGGTGAAACATTGAACAAAAACTCTATTTTTCCTTACATTTCTGACACACAAACTCCAGGAATATGCAGGGATCCACAAAATTCCTACCGCCCAGTGTTTCCCCACTTGTGTGTCTGTGTTTAGCGCCTGCGTTAGGAATGGATCACCCCAGGGTCAAAAAACTCTCTTTTTTCATTGGAAAAATGTGCCTTGTCCACATTGTTTTTGGGTGTGTTTCCTCCTGCGGGCACTTCGCCTACCTACACAAGTGAGGTATCATTTTTATCTGGAGACTTGGGGGAGGAACACAGCATAGAAGAAAAGGTGTTAATGCCATTTATCTTTCTCTACATTGGGGCCTTCCAAATGTAAGACAGTGTGTAAGAAAAAAGTCATTTTGAGAAATGCCCTGTAATTCACATGCTAGTGTGGTTACCCTTGAATTCAGAGATGTGAAAATAACCCCTGGTTCTAAACTCCATATCTTGTGTCAATTTCGGAAATACATAGGTTTCCTTGAAACATGTTTTTCACTCTTTATATTTGAATTGCTGTATACTCAGTATACGATGAAAACCCATTGCAAGGTCCAGCTCATTTATTGGCTCTGGATTCCTTGGGTTCTTGATGAACTTATAAGCCCTATATATCCACGCAATGAGAATGGTGCAGCAGACGTAACGTAACAGTACATTGCTTTCAAAATCTGCCATAGCTGGAAAAGGTTATAGAAGAAAATGTAGAGAGAAATGGCTATTTGTTTTCAACTCAATTTCAATATTTTTTTATTTTAACTGTTACTTTCTATAGGAAAACCCTGAAGGATCTACACAAATTACCTCTTTCTGAATTCAGAATTGTGTCTACATTTCAGACACATTTAGCTGTCCAGGATCAACTATTAGTTTCACACCCATTTCTGTCACTAACTGGAAAGAGGCTGAAAGCACAAAAAATAGTAAAAATGGGTCTGTCATGGTAAAATGCCAAAACTGTGTTGAAAAATGTGGTTTTCTGATTCAAGTCCGCTTGTTCCCAAAAACTGGGAAGATGGTGAATTTAGCATCACAAACCCTTTGGTGATCTTAATTGCAAGGAAGAAGCAGATACTTTCTTCTGCAACACTTTTTTCCATTTTTCCCCAAAATAAACAAAATTAGCTGTATTTTGGCTAATTTCTCAGTCTCCTCCAGGGAAATCCACAAACTCTGGGTACCTTTAGAGTCCCTGCAATGTTGGAAAAAAAGGATGCAAATTTGTCTTGGATCGATTATGTGGGCTAAACGTTATGGGGGCCTAAGCACAAACTACCCCAAATAGCCAAAAAAAGGCTCATTACTGGGGGAAAAGGCCCACCATCTAAGGAGTTAAAATATGATAAAGTGCCCCCTGGTCATATAATGTAAGACATATTGCAAGTCACTGCAGAGTTTCACGACCATATAGAGAAACAAGGCTGAAGGCCAAGTTCATTTGTAACGTCATAAAGCTCTGAGGTAACCTGCTCTGTCCTGAAAATTTATGGCTTAGGGTTGCACCCTCATCGTCCTACAGACCAGTTCAATTGTTGGTGTCTGTTAGAAATGGGTCTTTGTTTGGCAGTCTGGTTACCCCCGTCCAAGCAAGGACCCTCACTCTAGTCAAGGTAAAGGAGAATCACCCTCAGTTAACCCCCCACTCTCCCCCTTGGTCGCTTGGCACTAGCAGGCAGGCTTAACTTCAGAAGCAATGTGTAAAGTATTTGTACCAACACACAGAGTAACTCAGTGAAAACACTACAAAAGGATATAACACAGGTTTAGAAAAATAGGTGATATTTAACTAAACCAAACAAGACCAAAATGACAAAAATACAACATACACAAATCAAGGTATGAATTTTAAAAATAATAAGAATCTTAGGGGGTCATTACAACCCTGATGAACAAAAAAAGGAAATCATGACCGTGGCGGAAACCGCCAACATAGACTGCCACTTTAACACTCCGACCACCACGGCAGTACAGACAAGCAGCGCGGCGGTCACCGCCAACAGACAGGCGGCAGACAATGTACCGCCCACAGTATCACAACCCGCCAATCCGCCATCGTTTCCGGGGCGGATTCACCGTGGATAAAAACACAGCGGAAACAGCTTTTGCAATGGGAAAACGCTCACCTTCTACACATCCCACGAGGAAGGAGGACACCATGGAGCCGGAATTACAAATCCTACCTGCCCTTGTCTTCCTGCTCATTTACGAACACCAGCAACGGCGGCGGCGAAGACAACAGTGAGTACTGCACCTACGACATAGGGGACGGGGGAGGCAAAAGTCAGGGGGACACACACGCAACACCCCCAGCCCCACCCTCACCCTCGCACATTACAACACACACACCAATGCATTTCAAAACATCACAATAACAACCCACAACCCCCCCCAGAAGAATGCAAAGACCAAAGGAAATCAGTTAAAAAATTGTAATGTATCAAAATACAGTTACCAAATATATACAGATATATATATACACATTCAAAAGTATATACATTACGAGAAGTAGTGCAGGTATGCACATATCAATGTCTGTGCACCATTGGTCCAAAAATGCATGGGCGAGGCCCACAATAGATACCTGTCCACAAACGGAGAGAACACTGCTGGGGCATCAGATAGAAATACAACAGGCACCTCAGGGGGAAGGGAAGGGGGGGGCACCTCAGCCGGATTACAGCACGACGCCAGATCCACGACGGGGCTCCATGCCCATTGATGTATCCTGGGGAGTGCAAAGCCCCAGTCTCTCAAGTCCATACAGTGGGTGGTTTGCCCACTGTACCATCCTGGGGAGTGCAAAGCCACAGTCTCTCAAGTCTCTACAGTGGGTGGTTTGCCCACTGTTACATCCTGGGGAGGGCAAAGCCACAGTCTCTCAAGTCTCTAGAGTGGGTGGTTTGCCCACTGTTCCATCCTGGGGAGTGCAAAGCCACAGTCTCTCAAGTCTCTACTGTGGGTGGTTTGCCCACTGTTCCATCCTGGGGAGTGCAAAGCCACAGTCTCTCAAGTGGATAACAGTCTCCATTGGTTCTGGAGGGGAAATGGTGCTGTAGGAAAGTACCATCTTGCCTGGCATGTTACCCCCATATTTCACTGTATATATGTTGTTTTAGTTGTATGTGTCACTGGGACCCTGCCAGCCAGGGCCCCAGTGCTCATAAGTGTGCCCTGTATGTGTTACCTGTGTTATGACTAACTGTCTCACTGAGGCTCTGCTAATCAGAACCTCAGTGGTTATGCTCTCTCATTTCTTTCCAAATTGTCACTAACAGGCTAGTGACCAATTTTACCAATTTACATTGGCATACTGGAACACCCTTATAATTCCCTAGTATATGGTACTGAGGTACCCAGGGTATTGGGGTTCCAGGAGATCCCTATGGGCTGCAGGATTTCTTTTGCCACCCATAGGGAGCTCTGACAATTCTTACACAGGCCTGCCACTGCAGCCTGAGTGAAATAACGTCCACGTTATTTCACAGCCATTTTACACTGCACTTAAGTAACTTATAAGTCACCTATATGTCTAACCTTTACCTGGTAAAGGTTGGGTGCTAAGTTACTTAGTGTGTGGGCACCCTGGCACTAGCCAAGGTGCCCCCACATTGTTCAGGGCCAATTCCCCGGACTTTGTGAGTGCGGGGACACCATTACACGCGTGCACTACATATAGGTCACTACCTATGTGTAGCTTCACAATGGTAACTCCGAATATGGCCATGTAACATGTCTAAGATCATGGAATTGCCCCACCAATGCCATCCTGGTATTGGGGAGACAATCCCATGATTCCCCGGGTCTCTAGGACAGACCCAGGTACTGCCAAACTGCCTTTCCCGGGGTTTCACTGCAGCTGCTGCTGCTGCCAACCCCTCAGACAGGTTTCTGCCCTCCTGGGGTCCAGCCAGGCTAGGCCCAGGAAGGCAGAACAAAGGACTTCCTCAGAGAGAGGGTGTTACACCCTCTCCCTTTGGAATAAGGTGTCAGGGCTGGGGAGGAGTAGCCTCCCCCAGCCTCTGGAAATGCTTTGATGGGCACAGATGGTGCCCATCTCTGCATAAGCCAGTCTACACCGGTTCAGGGATCCCCCAGCCCTGCTCTGGCGCAAAACTGGACAAAGGAAAGGGGAGTGACCACTCCCCTGACCTGCACCTCCCCTGGGAGGTGCCCAGAGCTCCTCCAGTGTGCTCCAGACCTCTGCCATCTTGGAAACAGAGGTGCTGCGGGCACACTGGACTGCTCTGAGTGGCCAGGGCCAGCAGGTGACGTCAGAGACTCCTTCTGATAGGCTCCTCCCGTTGTTGCTAGCCTATCCTCTCTCCTAAAAAGCCAAACCCTCTTTTCTGGCTATTTAGTGTCTCTGCTTTGGGGAATTCTTTAGATAACGAATGCAAGAGCTCATCAGAGTTCCTCTGCATCTCTCTCTTCACCTTCTGCCAAGGAATCGACTGCCGACCACGCTGCAAGCCTGCAAAACTGCAACAAAGTAGCAACAACGACTACTGTGACACTGTAACGCTGATCCAGCCGCCTTCTCGACTGTTTTCCTGGTGGTGCATGCTGTGGGGGTAGTCTGCCTCCTCTCTGCACTAGAAGCTCAGAAGAAATCTCCCGTGGGTTGACGGAATCTTCCCCCTGCAACCGCAGGCAACAAAGAACTGCATCACCAGTCCTCTGGGTCTCCTCTCAGCACGACGAGCGAGGTCCCTTGAACTCAGCAACTCTGTCCAAGTGACTACCACAGTCCAGTGACTCTTCAGTCCAAGTTTGGTGGAGGTAAGTCCTTGCCTCCCCACGCCAGACTGCATTGCTGGGAACCGCGTGTTTTGCAGCTACTCCGGCTCCTGTGCACTCCACGAAGATTTCCTTTGTGCACAGCCAAGCCTGGGTCCACGGCACTCTAACCTGTAATGCACGACCTCCTGAGTTGTCCTCCGGCGGCGTGGGACTCTCTTGTGCAACTTCGGGTGAGCACCATTTCACTCCACTTCGTAGTGCCTGTTCCGGCACTTCTGCGGGTGATGCATGCTTCTGAGAGGGCTCCTTGTCTTTCTGGGTGCCCCCTCTGTCCCCTGACACAATTGGTGACATCCTGGTCCCTCCTGGGCCACAGCAGCATCCAAAAACCCTAACCACAAACTTTGCAGCTAGCAAGGCTTGTTTGCGGTCTTTCTGTGGGGAAAACACTTCTGCACGACTCTTCACGACGTGGGACATCCATCCTCCAAAGGGGAAGTTTCTAGCCCTTGTCGTTCGTGCAGAATCCTCAGCTTCTACCATCCGGTGGCAGCTTCTTTCCTTCCACAGCTGGCATTTCCTGGGCATCTGCCCACTCCTGACTTGATCGTGACTTTTGGACTTGGTCCCCTTGTTCCACAGGTACCCTCGTCTGGAAATCCATTGTTGTTGCATTGCTGGTGTTGGTCTTTCCTGCAGAATTCCCCTATCACGACTTCAGTGCTCTTTGGGGAACTTAGGTGCACTTTGCACCCACTTTTCAGGCTCTTGGGGTGGGCTATTTTTCTAACCCTCACTGTTTTCTTACAGTCCCAGCGACCCTCTACAAGGTCACATAGGTTTGGGGTCCATTCGTGGTTCGCATTCCACTTCTAGAGTATATGGTTTGTGTTGCCCCTATCCCTATGTGCCCCCATTGCATTCTATTGTGACTATACATTGTTTGCACTGTTTTCTATTGCTATTACTGCATATTTTGGTATTGTGTACATATATCTTGTGTATATTTGCTATCCTCATACTGAGGGTACTCACTGAGATACTTTGGCACATTGTCATAAAAATAAAGTACCTTTATTTTTAGTATATCTGTGTATTGTGTTTTCTTATGATATTCTGCATATGACACTAGTGGTACTGTAGGAGCTTCACTCGTCTCCTAGTTCAGCCTAAGCTGCTCTGCTAAGCTACCTTTTCTATCAGCCTAAGCTGCTAGACACCCCTTTACACTAATAAGGGATACCTGGGCCTGGTGCAAGGTGTAAGTACCCCTTGGTACTCACTACAAGCCAGTCCAGCCTCCTACAGGTGCCCACACTGCATTAGGCTCCCCGTGACGGTTCCTGTTCCATCACAGTCCCAGCTGTACATGGGATAACGATGCTTGATGTGGCGGTGTTTCCTTGTTCAGCCGTCTTCACCATGGCGGTGATTTCCTTGTTCAGCAGTGCTTTGCCATGGCGGTCTCTGACCTGTTCAGCGGTTCTCTGCCCTGTTCAGCGGTGCTTTGCCCTGTTCAGCGGTCTTCACCATGGCGGTGATTTACTTGTTCAGCGGTGCTTTGCCATGGCGGTCTCTGACCTGTGCATTGGTGTGTGGCATGACGGTCCCTCATTGCCCAGCGGGGCTGTGGCAGCCGGGGCCCTCCTGGGCACTGACTCCGGCAGTGGTCTCTTGACCAGTGACAATACTTCTGCCCTCCTGGGCAATGACTCCGGTGTTGGTCTCCTGACCAGTGACGATACTCCTGTCCTCCTGGGCAATGACTCCGGCGGTGGTCTCCTGACCAGTGACGACGGTGCTGGCGGTGGCGTCCCGGCCGCCGGGGAGGATGGCACCCTTCTCCGCCATGCTGCTCTCACTAGACTGTGCAGACTTCTTCTGGCACTTCACCACCTTTGGAGGAGTCACAGCTGACTCTGCAATCCCCCTGGGACTCTTGTGAGCAGTTTTGCCGCCAGGAGTCTTCACCCTGTCCCGTCGGCCACTTTCCAACTTGAGATGCTTTACAGGGGGTGGGCTGGCAGTGCTTTGGCTCCATGTCACACTGCCTGCCCTGGTGGCAAGTGCACTCCACACACCTATAACACGCACCACTGGTACTGGAGTCTTTTTGGCTGAGGCGCTACTATGGGACTTATGAATTGGAGGGGTGGGGATGGGGGCAAAGTGGTCAACGTTGCTGAGGGAGAGTTTCTGACAAACACTGGGATGGGTAGCTGGAGGGGGTCTGGGAGTGGAGGAAGAGGAGGTAGTTGTAGGAGGTGTCACTTTAGGTGTTTTGGGTGCAGGTGCAGGTACTGGAGGCTGTCGTGAGGTGGATGGATGTTGGGTGTGTGGGTGCCCGCGTTTGTGTACTTTGGGAGGGGGCGTCACAGACACACTGGGAGAGGACACAGGGGACGTGTAAATGGTATTGGGAGTGGTGAGTGCAGGTGAGCGGGGTGGGGTGCTGGGTGTTCTGGTGCGAGTCCTAGTGCCTGTAGATGTTGTGCATGCAGGTGAGAGTGTGGATGTTGGTGTGTCTGTATGTGGGTGATGCTTGTGTGAGTGCCTGTGGGATGTGTGGTGTCTATGTTTGCCTGAGCTACTTTTGTGTGTTGAGGTGTATGCATGCTTGTCTGATGGTATGCTTGGGATAGGCTGGGGTACAGGGGATTGGGTCTGGGTGGAGGAAGTTGGAGGGGGGGGGGGGGGGGGCTAGACACAGGGACAATGGCTGCCATCAGTGCTGAGGCCAGAGATTGCAGGGTTCGATGATGGGCAGCCTGACCAGAATGAATGCCCTCCAGGAATGCATTAGTGTATTGCAACTCCCTTTCCACACCCTGGATGGCATTCACAATGGTAGACTGCCCAACAGTGAGTGACCTGAGGAGGTCAATGGCCTCCTCACTGAGGGCAGCAGGGGTGACAGGGGCAGGGCCTGAGGTGCCTGGGGCGAAGGTGATGCCCACCCTCCTGGGTGAGCGGGCACGGGGCTAATGCTGAGGGGCTGCTGGGAGGGCGGTGCTGGTAGGGGAGGTGGCGGCTGTACCTGTAGAAGTGTGGGGCACAGATGGTGCCGCCACCACAAGGGAGCTCCCATCGGCGGACGACTCCGTGTTGCTGGTTGGTGATCCGGTGACCGAAGTGTAGCTCCCCTCGCCCTCTGTCCCACTGGTGCATTCTGAGTCCATGGTGTGGCCCTCCATGGCCATGTGGGATGCAGGTCCCTCGTGCTCCGGTGCCACTGTACCTCCGCCTGATGATGCTGATGCACAAAAGAACAGGGAGAGCAGAAAAAGGGGGGGGACGACAGAAGAAAGACAGGTTGAGTGCATGGCTTACCGCTACCGTTGGCGGACAATACAGACACAGCAGCCCACTGCACTACGCCGTGCTCTTGCCCTCTACAGATGCAATTCCTGGGATATGGCCTACATCGCTATGGTGGACATCTGCACACATGGATGCCACAAGGGCATGTATACCTGTACTTGGCACTCTCCTGCGGTGGGGTGGAGTGGCACATGGCCTGCATTACGGAGGGGCCTAGCCTATGGAAGTCGCCATGGCCTAGGGAAACCCATAGCCCTCCTCCCACACCCAGACCCCTCAACTGCGCGCAAAGTCCCCAAAATGAGGGTGTACTCACTCCCTTGTGTCTGCTGTGATGCCCTCAAGCGCCCATCCAACTCAGGGTAGGCCACCACCAGGATCCGGAACATCAGGGGGGTTATGGAGCGACAGGCACCCCTCCCACGTTGGGAGGCCATCCCCAGCTGAGCCTCCGCCGTCTTCTTGCTCCAGCGGCGAATGTCCTCCCATCTTTTCCGGCAGTGGGTGCCCCGTCTCTGGTGGACTCACAGGGTCCGGACGTCCTTGGCGATGGCACGCCAAATGTCCTTTTTCTGGTGGGCGCTGACCTATATGACATGCACAGGGGAAGAAGAGAAATCATTAGCAAGAGCACCGTCGAAGTGAGTGGCCCACATCCCTGCCCTTGCCACGTGGCACATGCATTCACAGTCCTTCATGTTCACTGCACTCTGCCCCCTTCCCTCTTACAACCAGCCCTGTCCACACAGGCATAGCCCATACAACGTGCTCCCTGTGTACTTACCTGTTGATCTGGAGGACCGTAGAGTAGAGTAGCGTGTACTGGGGGAGGACCCCGTCCACGGTCTTCTCCAACTCCTGAGCAGTGAAGGCAGGTGCCCCAGCAGCCATTGTCTCTTCCAGACCGAGGTCACAGCAGCACTTGCAGTGTAGGTCCTCTCCTGTCGAAGATCAGGTATCGAGTGATTGAACAGACAGAAAATGGCGGTCACGTCTGCGGCGGTGCATATCATCACCGCCGGCGCACTTCATCATTGGCTCCTGGGACCCATAGGGTCCAATGTTAACCAATGCAGCATTGCGCCACGGTCTTCGACCGCCTACCGCGACGGTTTACAACGCCAGCGCAGTTACCTCACATCCCATTGTCCCAGTTTAGAGGTCAGGCAGCTGCCATTTCAGGGGCCCACATGGCTTCATTTACAACTGCGTCACATATACCTAGGCCTACACTCAACACACATACAGGAAGATTTTTGTCTTTGGTGTTGTGTTCTGTGTATCTGTGGGTACATACCTGGGATTTTGTTGACTCTGAGGTCGCTGTTGTCCTTCCTAGGCACCGTCAGCTGGGACATTTGAGAAGATGGCGGAATCCTCCGGTGTACCGACCGCTGGTGGACCTGTTGACAATGGAGGAGCGACATTTACTCATCACCTACAGGTTTGACCGTGCCACTATCCAGGAACTATGTACGCAGTTGGAGCCAGACCTGATGTCACCAATCCGCCATCCCACAGGAATCCCCCCTCAAGTGCAAGTGCTCTCAGTGCTCCATTTCTTTGCAAGTGGGTCTTTTCAGACAACAGTGGCCATGGCATCAGGGATGTCCCAGCCTATGTTTTCCAACGTGTTGTCCAGAGTGTTGTCTGCCCTGCTGAAACACATAAGGAGCTACATTGTTTTCCCTCAGGTGGAGGATTTGGCTACAGTGAAAGGTGACTTTTATGCCCTTGGAGATATCCCCAACATCATAGGTGCTATTGATGGGACCCATGTAGCTCTGGTCCCCCCCCACAGGAGTGAACAGGTGTACAGGAAGAGGAAGAGTTATCATTCCATGAATGTACAGATGGTATGTTTGGCAGACCAGTACATCTCGCAGGTAAATGCGATGTTCCCTGTCTCAGTGCATGACGCCTACACTACATCCTGCGCAATAGCAGCATCCCTTATTTGATGGGTCAACTCCAGAGGCACTGGGTGTGGCTATTGGAGGACTCTGGTTACCCCAACCTGTCCTGGCTATTGACCCCAGTGAGGAATCTCAGGACCAGGGCAGAGGAACGCTACAATGTGGCCCATGGGCAGACTAGGAGGGTGATCGAACGCACCTTCGGCCTCCTGAAGGCCAGGTTCAGGTGCCTCCACATGACAGGTGGTTCCCTATTCTACTCACCGAAGAAGGTGTGCCAGATCATCATCGCCTGCTCGATGCTTCACAATCTTGCTTTGCGACGCCAGGTGCCTTTTCTGCAGGAGGATGGTCCAGATGGCGGTGTTGTGGCAGCTGTGGAGCCTGTGGAGCCTGTGGACAGTGATGAGAAGGAAGCTGAGGAAGAAGACATAGACAACAGGGAGTCAGTCATACAGCAATATTTCCAGTGACACACAGGTGAGAACAGTTTTCTTTTAACCATTACATTCACTTTCACACTTCTACCTCTATCCTGTCTGTCATTTCATAGCAGTATTTGGTCACTGAGTTGTACCTTTCCATTACAGTTTCACAGGTGTGGTTAGCAACATGTGTCATCTGCTTGCATCCTTCAAGGACTTGTGATGTGTGACATAGGTATGTTGGCTTTACAATTGGAAACGCATGTTGACACTGTCATTGATTATTCATATTTAGCAAATCACAGACTGACTCCAGATTGTTTTGTGGTTCAAGGGTGTTTATTTAAGTGCTCAAAAATGGAGGGGGGTAGTAATATGGTGATGGGGGACGGTGGAGGAATGTCCATGGCAGAGTCCAGTCCATTAGTCACACAGGTGCACTGCCCATATGGGCATAGGAAGTGGAGCTGGGGCAGTTTCAGTATGGACAGGGTAACAAAGTGGGACAGTGGGAGGACAATCAGGGTGGTCACATTTCCTGGCGGGGGTCTTGCCATCTTGCTCTGTCCTGTTCCTGGATCTCAGGGACCGCTTGCGGGGTGGTTGTCCGTCTGCAGGGGGTGGGGTGCTGCTGTGGTGATCCTGTGGTGGGTCGTCCTGTCCACTAGCGCCGGCGGAGGTGGTGGGCAGTTCATCGTCCATGCTAGTGTCAGGGGCCCCTTGGAGTGCCACGGTGTCCCTCATGGTCTTTTGTATGTCCTTCAGCACCCCTACAATGGGGCCCAGGGAGGAGCTGATGGTTCTGAGCTCTTCCCTGAACCCCAAATACTGCTCCTTCTGCAGGCGCTGGTTCTCCTGAAACTTGACCAGGACCGTCACCATCGTCTCCTGGGAGTGGTGGTATGCTCCCATGATGGAGGAGAGGGCCTTGTGGAGAGTGGGTTCCCTAGGCCTGTCTGCCCCCTGTCGCACAGCAGCCCTCCCATTTCCCCTGTGTTCCTGTACCTCCGTCCCCTGGACCGTGTGCCCACTACCACTGCCCCCAGGTCCCTGTTGTTGTTGGGGTGGTGGGTTATCCTGGGTTCCCTGTAGTGGTGGACACACCGCTGATTGACGTGTCCTGGGTACGGAGGTATGGGCCCGCTGGGTGGGTGCTGTGCTGGTGTTACCAGAGGGTGGAAGGTCAGTGTTGGGCTGTGCCTGTGCAAGGGGAACCGACTGTCCTGAGGCCCACGATGGTCCAGGCTGGTCATCAGGATCCAGTAGGGCAGAGCTGCTGTCGTCACTGTGGGCCTCTTCTGTGGGTGGAGTGGAGTTGTCTGGACCCTCCGGTGTGGTGACGTTCCGTAGTGGTCCTGCAGGGATATAAGAGCATGATTATTGCATGTGTGTGTGTAATGGTGTGCAATGGGTGGGTGTTTGTGTACCCCAGTGCAAGCATTCCTGTGTGTGGGTTTGTGTGATGATGGTTAGGGGGTTGTTATGGGTATGTGCAGTGAGCATGCTTTGGTGAGGGGTGACCATGCTTTGTTTTTGCATGTAGGGCTTGGTGTTGGGATGGGTGGTTTGTGTTATGAGTACATTAGTGAGGAGTTGGAGTAATAGGGGAGGGGGTGAGGGTGGGGGTGTGTGATGGCATGCAGTTAGGGTGGGGGATATGATAGTTGAAATTTAACTTACCAGTGTCCATTCCTCCACAGACTCCTCCGAGGCCCTCTGGATGCAAGATGGTCAAGACTTGCTCCTCCCATGTTGTTAGTTGTGGGGGTGGAGGTGGGGGTCCGCCGCCAGTGCGCTGTACTGCGATGTTGTGCTTGGAGACCACTGAACGCACCTTCCCCCGTAGGTCGTTCCACCTCTTCCTGTTGTCCTCCCGATTTCTTGAATGCTGTCCCACAGCGTTGACCCTGTCCACGATTCTTTGCCATAGCTCCATCTTCCTGGCTATGGATGTGTGCTGCACCTGTGCTCCAAATTGCTGTGGCTCTACCCGTTGGATTTCCTCCACCATGACCCTGAGCTCCTCCTCGGAAAACCTGGGGTGTCTTTGGCGTGACATGGGGTGGTGTGGGTGATGTGTGGGGTGGTGTAAGTGTTGATGTGTGTGTTGATGTGTAGTGGTGTGTGGTGTTTTGTGCGTGTAATGTTGTATGGGTGATGGTGTTGTGTGCCTCTGTGTGGTGGGGTTCTCAGTTGCTTTGCTCTCTGTCTCTCTGGCCTTCGTCCGTGAATTGTGGTCGTAGGGGTTTGTGGGTGATGTGGGTGTGTGTTTTATATTGTGTTTGGTGTGTGGGAGTGGTGTTTGTATGTGTATCAGGTGTGTGTATTTGGAATTGTCCAATGTGGCGGTGTTTTGGAGATGTGTGTGTATTTTGAGCGTGGATTCGTGGGTCGTGATAGCATGGGCGTGTTTCTGTTGGCGTGACAGTGGAGGTTTTGTTTTCGCCAGTTTATCACTGACCTTTGGTGTGGCGGTGTTGTGTGGGTGTCTGAATTTCGGTGGATTCCGAGATGTGGGTCATAATAGCTGTGGCGGAATTCCGCTGCTGCAGCGGTGTTTTGGTGGTCTTCTGTACGGCGGTAAGCGCCTTTTACCACCAATGTTGTAATGAGGGCCTTAATTCCTTAGAAAACAGTGAGAATGCTGTTCGCGCACAAAAGTACCTGGGTAGCATAAAAATAAAGCCACACGGTTGAGTGTGCATCAAAAATGGCCAGTGATGTGTCGATTCCTCACCCGCAAGCTAGAAAGTGCGTCGTTCCTCCTGCGGTCGGTCATGTGCGTCATTTCTTCTCTCGCGCAACAGAGTGATGCGTCGATCCATACGGGCACCTAAGGTCCAGGCAGGCTTTGCATTGATTTTCTGTGCCCAGCGATGTTGCGTTGAAATCTGGTCACACGGTGTCAAGAAACCGCGCTGCATGGGGGCTTGCATCATTAATAGTAGCCGCTGCGGGTGGTGCGTGTCGTTTCTCCAGCCACGTTGCATTGATCACCCAGCCACGATGCAAGAGGAGCTTTGATTTTAGCCACAAGGCTGGCAGCGCGTTGTTTATCAGCTGAGAGGCAGGTGGTGCATAACAAATTTACCCACACTGCAGTCTTTACGTGGATTTTTAGTTCTTAGCTGCCAGCTTCACCTCTCAAGGGCCCAGGGACTGGATAGGGCACCACTTGGGAGGGCAGACATCTCAGCAGAGAGTCCAAGTGCTGGCAGGGGAAGTCCTGAGATTTCAACAACAGGAGGCAAGCTCAGGTCAAGCCCTTGGAGGTTCTTCTCGAGTAGGAATGCACAACAAAGTCCAGTCTTTGTACCCTTTCACAGGCAGACGCAGCAACTGCAGGATAGCCCAACAAAGCACAGTCACAGGCAGGGGCAGCACTTCTCCTCAGCTCTTCAGCTCTTCTCCTTGGCAGAGGTTCCTCTTGATTCCAGAAGTGATCTAATTTTCAGAGGTTTTGGGTGCTCTTCTTATAACCCTTTCTGCCATCGGAGTAGGCCTACTTCAAAGAGAAGTCTCTGTTGTTTTCAGGATTTTGCCTTGCCTAGGCCAGGCCCCAGACATCCACCAAGGGGGTTGAAGACTGCATTGTGGGAGGGCAGGCACAGCCCTTTCAGGTGTAAGTGACCACTCTTCTCCCCTCAGCCCAGATGGCCCATCAGGATAGATAGGCTACTCCCTAGCTCCCTTTGTGTCACTGTTTAGAGGAAAGGTGTTAACAGCCCAACTGTCAAACTAACTCAGATAGAGAATCCACAAACCAGCAGAGTCACAGAAGGGTTTAAGCAAGAAAATGCCTACTTTCTAAAAGTGGCATTTTCAAACACACAATCTAAAAACCAGCTTCACTAAAATACGTATGTTTAAATTGTGAGTTTAGAGACCCCAAACTCTATATGTCTATCTCCTCCCAAAGGGAATCTGAGCTTTGATAGCATTTAAAGGTAGCGCCCATGTTAACCTATGGGAGACATAGGACTTGCAACAGTGAAAAATGAATTTGGCAGTATTTCACAGTCAGGACATGTAAATCACATCAGTACATGCCCCACCTTTAACATACACTGCACCCTGCCCATGGGACCTCCTAGGGCCATCCTTAGGGGTGCCTTACATGCATGGAAAGAAAAGGTTTAGGGCTGGGAAGTGGGTACACTTGCCAAGTCAAATTGGCAGTTTAAAACTTCACACACAGACACTGCAGTGGGAGATCTGAGACATGTTTATAGGACTACTCATGTGGGTAGCACAGCCAGTGCTGCAGGCCTACTGGCAGCATTTGATTTATAGGCCCAGGGCACCTCTAGTGTACTTTACTAGGGACTTACCAGTAAATTAAATTTGCCAATCATGGATAAACCAATCAACAATACAATTTACACAGAAAGTATGTGCACTTTACCACTGGTTAGCAGTGGTAAAGTGCCCACAGTCCTCAAGCCAACAAAACAGGTCAGAAAAAAGAGGAGGAAGGAGGCAAAAAGATTGGAGATGACCCTGCAAAAGGGAAAACGTCCAACAGTGTCAATGTATGAAAAAGAAAGAATCGTAGCACACAAGAAGAAAAAAGTTTAAAATAGAGTGAAATAAACACATTCAAAGGCAGTTAGGGCCAGATGTATCAAGCTCCCCGTTTGCATTTCTTAAATAGTGAATTTTAAGAAATAGCTATTTAAGAAATGCAAAATGAGATGAATGAAATTTGTGAGTCGGTAATAGCGATTTCTTAAAATTCACAATTGCTATTACCGAATCGCAATTAGGGAATGGGACTCCCTGTAGGGCCATAGGTGCGAATGGTTTTGCATTTCCCAAATTAGGTAATGCAAACCCCTGGGTGCTGGGGGCCTAAGCCCCCTCTGATGCACCTCCAAAAAATATTTGTGGACATGTGAAGAACACACATGCCCTGGGGGCATGTGTGCACTACATGTCATTTTTAAAAATGCATTTATAATGCATTTTAAAAAATTGCACATGCTTACCACGAAATTGAATTTGGTGATAATTGCATTTCCTAAATGCCCAATTCGCATTTAGGAAATGCTCGATACATGTGCTTTGGAAATCACAAATAGGAATTCCCTATTTGCGATTTCCTATTTAGAGAATTGCAATTAGCGATTCTCTAAATGGGGTCGCAATTTTAAGGAATCGCTATTTTTGCGATTCCTTAAAATTGCACAGCGAATGCCTTTCATACATCTTGAAAGGCATTTTTGCATTCTCAAACAGCCGAATTTTGCGATTCGCATTGTTTGCGAATGCAAAATTGCTTGATACATCTGGCCTTTAGTAATTTGTTGAAAAAAGGTATTAGAATCAGTTTAATATAAGTCAAATTAGAATGATGCTAAGGCTCAGTATCTGTAGAAAAAGGCAGAGAGGTTCTACTCTGTAATGATTTAAGTATGCCAAAAATAAATAGAATAGCACAAATATATCCTTTCTCTTCATCACTGTTTGTTTTAGAAAGAACAATGGAAGCATGAAAAGCCAGTTTTCATTCACCTTGGCTGCTGGGTATTTCAAGAGGTATTATGACAGCAGAACTAATTTGTAATATTCTGTTACAAATGAACAGTTTCACCATTTTATTATTACAAGTGGCTAGATATGTAGCGAGTCATCTGTATAAAGGACATTTAAGAAAGGCTTTCATACGGGGATTGCAGGCCCCTATGTATTTTTTATATCAGAGGTCTTCACTGTGAGTTATTTTACATAATTCATGTAGCTTCCCAAAACAAATGAAATAGTTAAATGGATGGTTGACACTGCATTTCTCTTTTCCTTGAGTGTTTTTATAAAAATGGTTTCACAACGCAAATCCTTTATATAATTGTCTAGCAATGAATACTGCCCGGTTTCTGAGAATAGGCACTATGAACACAAATCCCTCTCAGCAAAAAGTTAGATACATTGTCTCAAATTATACATTGTTTTCTCATTTTGGACTTGAATAAATCTACTCTACAGTATCAATGTACTACAATAGAAAATGAAATCTAAGAATACATGTTTTAAATTGTGTTACAATCCAGTTTTACATTTGAATTTACCTTTTAATAATACACATTGTTGTATGGAAATATATTTTAAATGTTAGCATATCAGCTATTCCCCATCAACAGCACGATTTTCTCATCAATAATTTTACAGCAAAAGTTGCAGTGATATTATCAATGATGTCACAGAAGATGTTACAGTGGTGTAATATGTGTGATAGTAAGCAGTGCATGGTGAGGGTGCAATTGATAGTTACCTTAGGGCACGAGTTATAATTACTTGAGATAAGTGTAACTATAACTGCTGAATTTTTATGGTTTTGTGAGTGTAAAATCTGAACCTAACTATAATGTCCCTGTAACCTTTGTTTTTTTTACTGAATTTCAAAGGTTTTTTAATGCTATTTCCTACCTATAATTTCCCATTAACCTTTGTGTTTTCAGTGAATTTCTATGTTTTTTTAATGTAAAGTAATATTTGTTAGAGGACGGTTCTGACCATCAGGACTGCCCTGATTTTTCGATTTTTGACCACCTGGTTTTTGACTGTTTACTGTGAGGAAGCCTCCTATGAGGTGACTACCGCACAATAAACACATGGTAAAATGGACTGCACATGTTTACCGCTGGTGTCGGCGTGCTAAGGAAAGGCTGCTGTGGCACAGCAAGGCAGGAGGCCCCAGGAAGGTTACATGTGACCATGCGTGCGCATGGATGTGCACCCATGGGAGGGCTGTGGGAGGAGGATTCCTAGTGTGCGCAGCCCTAGAACTGCGCTTAGATAGTCCTGGTGCAGGAGGAACTATGCAGAGTGGGTGGTGACCTGGAGTAGGTCTCATGAGAGGTGTATACATGTGAGGGAGAGTCAGGGTGCTTACTGTCTTTTCACTGTAGGGACACCCAGTCCAATGCCAATGTCAGGGTGCTTAAGGTATTTGCATTGGGGAGATACTCCATTGAATGTCAATGGGAAAGGAGGGCCTAGGGTGCAACTCCAGTTCTCTAGGGTCCACCGAGACCAGAGTCACACCAAAGTACACTGTAACCTGTAAGAAAAGAATGATGCAGTAGGTTACAGGAGCATAGTTGTACAACTTATGGGTCATCCAGGAATGTCATATTTCTCTGCCTCAGCTCAGGATTAGGGCCAATTACTGCTCTGTCCAGTTGCTGGAGCAGGGCCTAGCATCAATCAGCCAGCTGTCATTCAGTGCCAGGAGCAGGCTGGAGAAGCCCTGCGAGGAATGTCAGGTAGGAGGGGCTGAGACTTTCAGAGCACATGTGGCAACTAACTCCTGGAGGATGCCATCTTGAGCTATCCCAGAAGACTGTGCAAGAAGGAGGGGATGAGAGCAAGGAAGTGATGTGGCACATCTGGATAGGCCAGAGGTGCAGACCTGCTGGACACTTCCGCCCCCACTTAAAAGGCCCTGCACAGGGGAGAGCTCTCTCTCTTGGCTGTGCTTCACTGTGGGACACTGGGACTGCAGACGGGCGTCATGGACAACTGGAAGGAAGAACCTCCTGACTGCCCTTGGGGCAGGGACTCTGCCCCTGAAGGATTCCAGGCCAGCGAGGCAAATGCCAGGGCCAGGCAAGCTGGCCCCCTTACCCCCCCAGAGGACTAGTTGGGGGAAGGACTGGGCTAGCGCAAGGAGAGCGCGCAGCCCAGAAGGAAAAGAGGGAACCCAGAGGAAAGATTGGCGCAGGAGTCAGTGGAACTGGCTCCCTGATGATCTGGGGCCCTTCGAGGCCAGGAGGCCTAAGGAGAGTGCTCCTGGTGGCAAGGGCTTGTCACCAGGAGCGGAACGACACAAGAATGAAGAAAATCGGACCCTTGGGGGCCCGAGATATCACAGGACAAAGAATGGCGACCTTTGACCTTTGTGAAAACAGCTACGAAGCGAGTGGAGCTCCGCAGCTGCTTGAGACTGTGCCCCCAGGGTGGGCCAGGGCCTTGGGGGCTGCCCAGGAAGAAGAGGAGAACAGGGGAGTGTCGTCGCACTCCCCCTCTCTGGAGAAGAAGGGACCCCGGACTCCATCCCGGGGCCCCGTGAAGCCTGGTCCCGTTTAGGAGGTTGAATGGGGGGGGGGCGCCGTCGCGCACCCCCCTGCCGCTGGAGAGGGGACCCCGGACCCCATCCCGGGGCCCCCGGTGGCGAAGACAAGCCGGGGAGCGCCGTCGCGCTCCCCGTGAAGAAGGGATGAATGGGGGGGCGCCGTTGCGCACCCCCCAGCAGAAGGGAAGTCGGGGAGCGCCGTCGCGCTCCCCGTGAAGATGGTCCCATGGGTCCACGGACCCCATCCCGGGGCCCCGAGAAGAGGCGGGAGTGGGGGTGCGCCGTCGCGCACCCCCAGCCGAAGAAAAGTCGGGGAGCGCCGTCGCGCTCCCCGTGAATATGGCCGGAGGGGCCCCGGACCCCATCCCGGGGCCCCGCACAGAAGAGGGCCTGGGGAGCGCTGTCGCGCTCCCCCCTATGGAGAAGAGGGGCCCCGGACCCCATCCCGGGGCCCCGAGAACAGGAGGACTCCGGGGAGCGCCGTTGGGCTCCCCGTCGCGAGGAGGAGGGGCCCCGGACCCCATCCCAGGGCCCCGAAGATGCCGGCAGGAAGGGGGAGTGCCGCTGCACTCCCCCGCGCGGCCCGAGCGGCCGCCAGCATCCCCGAGTCTGCCCGCTGGAGCGGGCAGACTCCCAGTCAGCAAGCCGGCTCCCGCGGCAGCACCCGGAGGTGCTGGCCGTGCGGGGAGCCGGCGGGGGCGGCCAGGGGTGGGCTCCCTGAGCCGCCCTCCAACGAGGGATCCGCTTTGTGGTGCGGGGGTGTCCGGGTGGGACCGGCACCCCCAAAAACAAACAAAAGGAAAGGCACAAAAGAAAAAGCACCGCGGCTCTCCCATCGCAGCTGGAGAGCCGCTAATCATTTATGCAGCCACCCCAGCATGCTTTGCGGGGCAGGGGCTGTAGTTGGAGCCTTTAAAACGCCTGTGGTGGTCCCATTGAGATGGGGGCCACCACCCACGGAGAACTGGGAGGCCGGGGGAGCTGCAGGAGCAGCGCAGCCTCCCCCCAACATCTGTTGGTGTCCCCACCCTAGGTAGGGTGGGACACCTGAGAGATAACCCCTCCAGGGTTGGATGGATATTTGAAGCACAAGTGTCATTGAACTTTTGTTCCTGCATGTGCACCTACCATAGGTGTAGGTTTGTATGGCCCCATGTATTCTACTGTTATTTTATGTTTAAATAAGAGTAATTTCAAAGTAATCTAAAAGTAATCCTGATGGTTAGAATGCTAGAAATTGGTTTCTTATGTTTCCTGAGTATGCTAATTTGAATAATGATATTGACAGTCACATCTTGGCAGGATGAAAGTATTTCTTCACAAATGTAGGTGTCATCATTGCACTATACTGTTGAATATTGTCAGAATGTTCTAATGTCGCAAGGGGGGCACTGGGATTGTTTTGCCATGTGGGTTGTTGGATTATATTCTCCCTTAGGGAGACCTGAACGATTACATACTGTTGGTCCAGAGTGATTTTATCACTTTGTATATATTTGTAGATTGTTGCATACTATTGAGTAGTGTGTGTGAATAATAAATGTACTTTTACTTTATCAAAAGAAAAAGCACAGACTGGACATTCATTTATTGAGAGTCATGCTTGCGTGCTTGTGAATGGGGATTACTAGCCCACACCACCTCCCTTGAGTAAGCCTTGGACTGCTCTGCAACGCTACCCTATGAGAGTCAAGCGCTACAATGGGGTGTTTGGTTCCCAGTGGCGGTCGGGTGCGGACTCGTTACTTGTGCAGGCCACACAACTAATGACCCACCTTCCAACAATATTTCATTACAATATGTTAATCCAACTGCTGCTGCATAGATCTCATCGTGAGATCTGTTGGAGCCATGAAGGTGCTGCCTCCCTAGATATACATAAATCATTTTTTCTTTAATAATTCCAAAACTACAGAATGGATTTATACCAAATTACAAAAAACACTCTTTCTGGATTAAGATCTAGCTTTCTGCCAAATTTGGTGTAATTTCGTTCAGCTGTTCAGGGTGTAATGGTGCTCAGAATTCATAAGGGAAATTGCATGGGGAAAACATGTATTGGCCCCACCTCCTTTTTCTCTGCTCCTGCTTGACGAATCATCCTGAAACTTCTAAGACAACAGCTGTCAATGCTCCAGTTTTGAAAACTTTGTAAATAATTTGTCAAATCTGCCAAAGTTAATAGCAAAACAAAAACACTTTTCCTGTAGAAACTATGTCCTAACTATGACTACCTACTGGCTACTGCAGTAATATATATATATTCACTTAAAAATCCAAAGGTTACTAAAACATTATATTTAGGTTCTGAATTTACTCACACAATACTACAGAAATTCAGCAGTTATAGTCAGAGGTATTTCAAGTAACTATAACTCGTGCCCTAAGTACTAGAGCCTCCGCCATGCACAGGTTTTTCTTCAAAAATTTGACTGCTAATGTTTCATTGATATTTCTATTGATGTTATAAAAGTTGTCATGAGTGCTGTATTATCTGGGGTAATTAGCAGTGCATGGCGAGGGAACGAGTTATAATTACCTTGAAGTTATAGTTACTTGAAATAACTGCTGAATTTTTTTGGCATTGTACAAGCAAATTGAGAATCTATCTATAACACCCTGGTAACCTTTGTTTTTTAAAGTTTATTTCTATGTTTTGTTAATTCTGCTTCCTAACTATAATGACCCTGTAACCTTTGCTTTTTTCAGTGATTTATTTATTATACGTTAATCCAACCACTGCCACGCACGACATTTGGCCATGCACAGTGGGGGTTTGCCGCATGGCCTGGCTTGCGGACAGGCCTTGCTGCCAACCCGCCATAATTACCCAATCTCGCGCCATACATGGCCTTCAGTTGTGAGCGGCAAGGTTTGGCCGCAGGGCCTGGTCTGTGGCCAGGCCCTGAGGCTAACACCCTATAACTACATAACCCCATGCTGCGCACCTCAGTGGGTCTGTCAGTGGGTGCATGGGTCTCTGTGTGGGCCTGTGAGTGGGTGCATGAACCTCTGATTAGATGTGTGAGTTGGTGCATGACTCTCTCACTAGGTGTGTGAGTAGATCCATGGCTATCTGAGTGGGTCTGTGAGTAGGTACCTGATTGAGTGAGTCTGTGATTGGGTGCATGAGTGTCTGAGTGGGTGTGTGAGGGGCTGAATGTTAGATCTGCGAGTCTCCATATTGCATATTATTTAGCCCCAGGGAGGGGGTGGTCCCGGGGCTATAAGGGGTCTATGCGGCCCCTGTTAAAGCTACTTTAGCCATGGGGAGGTGGTGGTCCACTGGGCTCCAAGAGCTTCAGGAGAGGTGCCCTGTGAAACCCCTTCCTTTTTTAAAATAATGCCCCTGGGACCTGGTCCACCTGGGGGCTTTTTTCAAAATGAGCACGGCAGCCTTCGCTTGGATTTTTAAAAATGTTGCCGGAGTTGTAGATCTGCTGTCATTTTCGGTGAAAATTTAAAAAAAAAGTTTTTCTGCCCTGGCGGAATCCCTCTGGGACTCCCATACGAGAGCTAAGGGGTTCGTTTTTTAAATCTTTTTTTCTGGGGCTCAACTGAAGCCAAGTCCCAAGATGGCAGCTGACTCTTTTTGGTTAAAGTGTTGTCAGCCAATCAGATCTCATCATGAGATTGGGCGGTTTGGCAGAGCCTTCACATCCCTACATTTACAAATTAGATTTTTCTTTAATATCTCAAAAACTATGGAACAAAATTATAACAAATGACAAAAAGAGTGCTTTCTGGACCAAAAGCTTTCTTTCTGCCAAATTCTGTGTATTTCATCCAGCGGTTCAAGGTGTACTCGTGTTAAAAACTCTTTGGAATTAACATGGGGAAAAAACTTTTTGGGCACCCCCTTCTTCTTGCCCCCTACTTGACAGATCATCTCCAAATTTTCCAGACGGCTGCAGAAGTGAGCATTGAATTGTTTTGTAAAGTTGTATGAAGATTCATCAATGAGCACCTAAGATATAGGCAAGTCAAAAAATGCTTTTTCTATAGAACCTACACACATATATAGGCACCCACCTTTGAATGTCTTATCAATACTAGTACATTTACCATTCCAACATGGCTGACCCATTGTTTTAAATAAACTACCCATCTGGACAGGATGCACCCATCATGGGATATGTAAAGATAGAATCCCATGCTTCAATTATCAGTCATTTATAATTGTATCATGGGTGATGCTTCTTTTGACTGAGTTGGCCACTTTGAAATAGTAAAACAATTATAAAGTATTCAAAAGCCATTCCAAGATGGCACCTTCGCTTCGCGAAGCATTGGAAGTGTCAGCAGCTCTACTATGTAATACCAATCTACTATGTAATACCACATCACTTTTATTGGCTTTGACAATGTTTGATATGTATGAGATATGGGGGATCAAACTTAAATGAACTGGACTGCAGAAGCAGAAAATTTACTCAGCATGAAAAGTTTCTTTTTCATAGTCAATTTTTTTATCGATTGCAGAGTATATCAAAGAAACACATAATTGCATGGTAATACAGGAGATTTTGTCATAGCTGTATAAATGGCAGTCTCTTATATCCCTATACTCGGTGACTAAGGATGCACCCAGTCACCGATCTTAAAGAAAAGAAGTCAGAACTTGACAATAAATAAGTTATTACAGTCGAGTCTGACATAGCAATGCCTACTGCCAGAGCCAGCAGCTGAGGTAAAATTCAGGTCAGCTCACAAAGGATAATTGAAGCAGCTGCTTAAAGCAACAAAAACGGAAAGTTGTTTTTCTTTCTTCAGCTGTATTGTACTAGCTTACAATGACAAGTAGGAAGAATATGTTTATTTTTTCACTCAGACAGAAAGTAGAATTATTTTGCATGTTTAAACACATCCTGAGCTAGTGCAGCTTTTTTTAACTGATTTGTATTGAACAGTTTCAAATATCTCTTTGCAACACATACTTAACAGGTTTTGGATGTGTTTAATGTTCAACTAGAGGTTTTATTTGTATTCTTCATGTTTGCAAACATGCTAGCTCTTTCATATGAAAGAGCTATGCACCAAGGTTTTAAGTGGTTTGTGGGAAAGGTGATGGTGTTACCATGTTTTATATGGGACAAATTGCCCTATACTGTACATGATAAGGGTATTGCAGGTCACCTTTGAGTTTCATAACCTTATAAAGGAACTCCGTATTTGGCCTAATTCCTCTATTTCATCATAGAACTCCTTGGTGACTTGCAATATCCTTGTAATGTACAGCAGAGGGTACTTCATCCCATAAATGTATTTCCATACTCAGTTATTTTGAACACCACACATAAGTTCATCTAAATTATGTGTATGCCCTAAACTATTACCAAGTAACAGGTTGTTGAGGGGCTAGGAAAAGTTAACTCTTAACATCTGTCCATATATCTCTACAACATAATCTGTGCTGACATAAAAATAGTCCTTGCAGAGGACGCCACACATATGAGACAGGAGAACAGAAAGATAAAATTACTCCCCCTTGAGTCTAAGCCACTAAACCCACATCTTACTTTGAACATGCAAGAAAACCTTAACATCAGCATGTAGTCCAGGCACTTTTGATTTCAGGTCAGTCACTCCAGGTTTTCCTCCTTGTTCATTTTTGCTTTAAACTTCCTTGGCATATGATCCTGCTTAGTATAAACAATTTGCCTATTATGTGGCATCCACAATGTGGCCTCCCACCGGACAGGTTCACAAGTCAACCATTGTCAATGATTTTGTGATAACCTATAATTCGAATCTCCTGGTTTCAGTGTGCTGTCTTTTAATGTATCTTTCTAGAGTGCTATCCAAACTGTCGCTAGATCTTCTTCTTCTGCCTGTTGACTTCTCAGTGCTGATCAGTTTTACATCAGAATACTGTTCAATGAGATATCATTGAGTATAAATATATGTCCTAATATGGTTCTATGTCATAATATATAATACAGAAATATGGTCTCAGATAAAAATATGTCCTAAATATTGCATATTAGAAAATCATATGCACAACTATTGTCTGGCATACATATACACCCTAAATATGGTTAACAAAAATATTAGAACATTGGAATGTTGAGAACTCCACTGGGGACAATGGAGTAGCTCTGGGCTTCTAACGGCTGGTAGAAGCCTGGAGCACCAACATTCCAATGTGTGTCTCACACAGCTGTTGCTGTGAACAAAAGGATTTCAACCCCCTCAGGCTCCATGAGACCTTTGTTTCACTAATTAGAACATTCTGTCCTCCAAGGGTCGAATGTTCTAATAGCCTTTTAGCCTGCTGTATCTGATCTATACTGGCTAGCTGCAGATGGCTGCTCCGGTGCAAACCCCCACTTTTGGTGGGTGCAACAGCATGAAAACAGACAAAGGGTAGGAAGAGTTGTCAGTTCTGGCTGACACCACCCCTTATGCGTTGCTGGTGAGGTGACCCCTCCATTTAATTTTCATCCATCTTACATGGACGGAACATAGCCATTAAGGTGTAGGGAAGTGACCTCTTTCCACAGGAAGTTGTCACTTAGTGGGTGCAGCCACCCTAAGGTAGATGGCTCATTGTCCACTACTAGCTTCCCCCTAAAATGCCCACCAAATACAGTAGTTAGTGGGCATCCACAAACCAGACCAAGAAATCTGATGCCATGGACAAAAGAAGACCAGCAAAAAAGAAGACCCAAGGCTCGAGAACTGAGGTCCTGTTGCATCAAGAAAGGGTGCCATACCCTGCCTGCTGCACCCAGGTCTCGACATTCACCGCTGAGGGGTTGCTTGGACATCAGACAGACTCTACAAACCCCCATAGGACCTCCACTCTTCCAAGATCACCAAAGAGCTCCCTCCAGAGTGAAGGCATTACTCTGTAACACCAAGGAACCAGAGACCCACTGAAGGCCACTTCAATGACCGGCTGATGACCAAAGAACCGGGTGGCACAGCCATACCAAACTTCACCCGACAGATTGTGAAGACAAAACCTATCAGTGTGCCAAGTATGGTGGCACTGTGATTTCCAGTGGCCAGACCGTACAATAGGCCCAGGTACTGGTCACCTCACATTGGACACCCAAAAGGACAGTCCATTCCAGACCGAAAAAGGACGATGAGGAATCCCTAGTCAAGGGAATTCAGGAATCACCTGGACCTTCCATCAGAGTGTCCCTGCTGACCTGCAAGGAACTCTCCAAGATACCTACCTCCTGCATCCAAAGGCACCTTCGCGCAAAGCTCCTGGCTCACGGATTCGCTCTGCACCGGGCCGCCCTGTGCCCTGCACCGAAGATCCAGCTGTGCCCTATGGGTCCTACACTCCTTGTGACCTCAACACTCCAAGTGGACCACCAGACTTACCTCTAATTCCACCAGTGCAGCGCTTTTCCAAGTGGTCCCTCAAAAGTGGCCTGGCACCAACGTCATGGACTTTCTGCAGCTGCTCCTGCCGGAACCAGGAGTCATCCAAACTTCTCCAGCTGGTCCAGGGTACCCATTGACAACCTCAACGTACCTGCAAAAGGAGGTTGGTAAACGCATTTACCTGATTTACTGTGAATTTTCAAAATATTTTGGCATTGATTTCTCTGGTGCCTAGTTACGCACAGAAAGACTATTTTAAATAACTTCAAAAATCCATAACTTTAAAAGTACTTACCTGATTTTGACAATCTTGGTCTTAAAAGTTATATGAAAATCGATAAATTAATCTTGAGTTATTCTTTTGAGTGTGTGGTCTCATTCATTGATACTGTGGGTATAACAAATTCTTTGCGCTTCTCCAAGATTAGCCTAATTGCTTGCCCAAGCTACCATGAAAATTAGAGCATTAGGTGGTCTAGTTTTTACCTCTTCCAATGGGTGGTTGCCTAGACCCCCTGCAGAGTATGCCTAGCTTTGTACACTCCATAAAAGGCCAGCCTCCTAAATGCTCCCTTGTAACTATGGAGCAGTGAACAGCACTACCGGAGCATCACAAAAAGTGACACTTCATTGGCGCTATCCCCCAAAGTGTCTTATTCATACTGCAGTCCTTGTGTGTGATATTATAAAGAACAAAGTTGGGGTTTCAAATTACCACTCCATTCTTAAATCCCTGTTAAGGGACTGTTAGTAACCTAAAAATCCAGACACAACTTTAACTATGTGTCGAGTGGTGTGGTGTGGTTCGACAAAAACCTGCTTCTTCACATTCGACTGCTGGTGCATTAAACCAGGTTCACTCGTTCACTCATGGGTGTGAAGGCAAACCTTGTAGAGCTAAGCTAGAGTCTTTGTTTACACAACATTGGGTCCCAGTGTTAAGCATGGATTTTTTGTACCTTGAATATTTTCTTTTAATATGCACACAGAGGTTAAACATCAGGGCCCATATTTATACTTTTTGATGCAAAACTGCGCTAACGCAGTTTTGCGTAAAAAAAATTAGCGCCGGCTAACGCCATTCTGAAGCACCATGCGGGCGCCGTATTTATTGAATGACGTTAGCCGGCGTTAGCCGCCGGCGCCGTCTGGTGTGCGTTAAAAAACAACGACGTACACCAGGCAGCGCCGGCGTAGGGGGATATGGGGCTTGGGCGTCAAGAAATGGGGCAAGTCAGGTTGAGGCAATTTTATCGCCTCAACCCGATTTGCGCCATTTTTTTTTCACTCCCAACGCCCATAGAAATGACTCCTGTCTTAGCAAAGACAGGAGTCATGCCCCCTTGCCCAATGGCCATGCCCAGGGGACTTCTGTCCCCTGGGCATGGTCATTGGGCATAGTGGCATGTAGGGGGGCACAAATCAGGCCCCCCTATGCCACAAAAAAAAAAAAAAAAACTTACCTGAACTTACCTTAATGTCCCTGGGATGGGTCCCTCCAGCCTTGAGTGTCCTCCTGGGGTGGGCAAGGGTGACAGGGGGTGTCCCTGGGGGCATGGGAGGGCACCTCTGGGCTCCTTCAGAGCCCACAGGTCCCTTAACGCCTGCCTTTTGCAGGCGCTAAAAAACGGCGCAAAAGCGGCCGTATGTCATTTTTTTTGACCCGCCCACTCCCGGGTGTGAATTTTGCCCGGGAGTATAAATCCGACGCACATGCCTCGGAGTCGATTTTTTAGACGGGAACGCCTACCTTGCATATAATTAACGCAAAGTAGGTGTCCACGCTAAAAAATGACGCTAACTCCATGGGCTTTGGCGCTAGACGCCTCTAACGCCAAAGTATAAATATGGAGTTAGTTTTGCGTCGGAATTGCGTCAAAAAAAACGACGCAATTCTGGCGCAAACGGAGTATAAATATGCCCCCAGATCACTTATATAATATTGATCCAACAAATATTGAGATACACACATCTTGGAAATGTACTCTTAAGAACAAAAATATCACCTCTGCACACATAACTAACACAAACACATATATCAAGCACACAAATATTGTTGTCAAAAACCTTGATGTTTACAAATATCGATAACAAAAATATACGAAATCCAATATTATCTTATTAATACACATATAACATGTCACAAATATCGATTATCACAATATTCACTACAAACACACAAAAGCACAAAAGTATGGATTTTAACACAAACCATTTACTTCCAATAAACCTTACACTCATTATTAACATCTATAATTAAATTAAAATATACTACATCAACCAAGAATTAAACAGTCACCCCATAACAATTGTACATCTAAATAGCATACAATAAGTATACTAAAAACATTATTACCTATAAACATTAAAACACAAAGAAAAATATGTTATGACATGTAAAAACAAATAATTTCATATTTAATTAAAATAACTATACATTTTACTAAAGAAATATAACATAACTTAGCAATTACCAAACAAGGACTCAACTGAGTGAAACAAATAAGCTAAACTAAAACAACCAATGAAATAACACTATAAACGACTTTAACCAATAAAATAAGGCAACCAACTAACCCAACAATATAAAAGGCAGACTAATTAAAGCAAATAAATACTCCAAAAAATCAAACGCTGCAAGAGGAGGAAACTATTCCAGATTCTTACAGAAATGACTATAAAAGAAAATATACATATCTACAAATACATATTCAAGCAAGTAATAGTTATATTTAGACTAAAAATTAACTGTTACTAAAGTGAAATAAAATATAAATAATGAAATACTCTGTAGCTTTTATCATTTTTCATAGACTACCTAAAGGACAAAAAAACTTCCAAATCGACAAACTGCTGGAAAGTATCAACTATAACAGAGCAACATGAACATATAAAAAAGTAAGTATTCAAATTTTTTAAATTAGAAACTTAAGGAAACAGCTACCAAAAAATAAACCTATCTCCCTAAACCTCAACAAACTAGCAATAACTAGACCATTTCAAAGAAAACTATTTTTTTCCTCTTTCAACAGAAAACAAAGATGTGCTCCACATTAAAACAAACTTAAATGAAAGGCTGAAAAACAGTGCAAAACATCTCAACAAAACATATACAAGTAAGTAAATAGAATAAATGTATCTGCAATTTTAAAAATATAAATAAGTAACATTTGAAAGTCAAACTATAATATATAATTATAATATTGAACTATACCGAAAGGAAAGCAATTATTAAATCACATGGGCTACACCTACAGCCAAGAATGTGCATCAACAGAAACTATAAAATGGAAATGTGCTAAATACTGCTCTAATGCATGCTACAGAAGTGGAACCACAAAAGAAAATGGTGTAATTAATGTTTAAGAGCAAAACCACCCCCCAAATGTGACAGAAATGGAAGTTAGAGACATTTTATCAGATATAAAAGAGGCAAGCACTAGTTCTCAGTAACCCAAGCAAATTCCATAAAGACATCCTACTCAAAGTCCCTGAACACATAACAGCCCAACTACCCTCTATCCCCATATTAAAATGTCTAACTTCATGCACTCAAAGAACCAACAGCGATACCTCACCTTCTCCCATAAGATGTCTGGACATACAAATACCAGACCATTTGACAATTACACCTAATGAGGAACCCTTCCATTTACTTGACATTCTAAACAACGAAAAACAAATCCTAATTTTCTATAGTGCAAACAACTTAATAAAACGTATCCAATGCCAAAGGTGGATGATGGATGGGACATTTATAATATGTCCTAAACCATTCATTCAGAAATGCACAATACATGGTGAATATCAAAACACCAACATCCTTTTCAGATATGCTTCACTCCCAAATAAAAAAAGCAGTGCATTCTTTCAACTCTTAAACTATATAAAACAACTTACAAATAGCTACTAACCCCAAAACATATTCATACACTTTGAACAAGGTATGACTCAAGGAATTTTATAACTCACTAATAGAAAGCCCTTTCCACCAAATAAATGAAGACAAACTTAGGGCCCGCCATCCCACTGCTGCCGTGGTCCCAAGTACTCTGTAGATTTGCTGGCCTTTCACCCGCCCCATTAAATTGCATGCAGTCTGAATTGCCAGCTGCGTCGATGAAGTGTCCCCCGCCTGTGAAGCAGCAGACAGCAATGCTGGCTATTTGTGCTCCATTACTGTCAGGGCTGTCGGTTCCGTTGAGCAGATTACGAAAACACTGTGGCACTAGCAGTCCACTTGTGGTGGTTCCTCATCAGCAGTAGTCCCTTGCAGTACCCCCTCAGCAAAGCACCATATCGGTGGCCATTGGATCATTACAAATACAATACACCTGATGTCCATTGGCCACATGGATACACCTGGAAATTACATTATAAAACACACCCCATTCCAGACCTTGATCCTTTGCCAATCTATTGCAGCACAGCAATTTGGACTCAACATTTTAGTGAGAGAAGGCGGACCTTTTTTCCCCATCCCTTATACAACTCTCCACACACTTTTCCAGCACATTTTCTTATCATCCCTTGGTGTATTTGTTGTTGCACTGTCACTTACTTTAATTTGGGGATATGTTACGGGCAAACAATCCACATTTCTTCAGTGGCAGAGCTGGCAGTCATGGTTGATGAAATCATAATAGTAGAGCCACAATTGTTTGGAGCCCAAGTCCAACATACAGCTATTAGTCAGAAAAGAGACATGTGGTCCAGAGTAGTGGACAGAGTGAATGCTGTGGGCACCACCCTGTGCACACAGGAGGAAATTAGTAATAGGTGGAACGACCTGAGGGGCAAGGTGTGTTCCCTGGCCTCCAAGCAACACCTGGAGGCCAATAGGACTGGTGGTGGTCCTCTTTACACCCCAATCAAATTATTTCTGTGGGAGGAGAAGGTTTTGCAGATCCTACATCTTGAAGGCTTGACAGGAATACCTGGAGTAGAGTCTGGTAAGTTATATCTCACTAAGTGTCACAATACCTCAATGTGCTATCTGCTCCCAGTTTAGTTTTTGCCATTGTGTTGTCTACCTAGTTTCCTAAAATGCAATCCCCAATTATCATATATGTTGATTTTTCTGTGTCAATGTGTATTGCTGCATATGAGATCACATGTTTCAATCTCCATCACATGTTATATATTGTAATGGTTTCTGTAAGTGTAGTCCTACAAAAATATCATTCAGGACCCATGATGCATGTTAATATGTGAATATGTGGTCCATCCCAACTGCATTTTGTGAACAGGAATGTTACACTAACCCTTTTGTAAGTGTTGGCAAGCAGAGATTGAAGTCACTACAACTACCACGAGGCCCTGTTTCTGCAACTCTAAACAAAACAAAATTGTGATTTTGCCCATTCTCACTTGTCTGTCATATCACAACTGATGTTCATTTCTCATGGAGTGAGCAATCTGCATACAACCCTCTACTCAGAGACATTGTTGCCTACTTTGCTTTATGTTGTCCTGGTCTCTACAACTGAAACAATTTATGAAATGAGTGACACCATACCAAGTATGTGGACCAAATATTTGCAAGACATGACATTGACTCAGAAGATTAGAAGTTGCAGGTGACCCATTGACTCTGCACTACTAACATGATGACTAGTACTAAATATATAAACAAGTTGTGTGATCACCTGTTTTGTACACAGATAGGCCTTGGAATGGTCAAGTACAAATGTTAACTCTCCACTGTGTTCTCTTGAATGTTTGGAAGATGTCATGTTTATCCCTTAATCCAAATAACAACATCTCAGGACATCCAATGAGCTGCTTAATTCAAGTACATGTATTTAACATCTACAAAGGCCTTGTCAACAAGTTTAATACCACTGAAATATAGTATAAAAGTAATCTCTACCTCTTTTGTCTTTTTCTAGGTTTCTACTTACTGTGTTACAAGAGAATAGGATGTAGATACCACACTTCCACCAATAGCACCGTTCTCTATTTCACAATAGGTCTATCTGGCAGAGCACCTGCCCAGAGCTTGGACACAGAAGAGATATCCAGTCCACCCCAGCACCAAGACTTCAGGGGTGGCAACACTCCTCGTGATCTGGATAAGGATGACAGTGCTGGTCCATCTGGTCAGCCTGGGCTGGCAGCAACTGTGAGTGTCACTTGGCCAACAACAACACCTGCCACCCCAGCTACAACACCTCAGCCAACATCATTCACCACAACCTCTATACCTAGTACAGTAACAACAATTGTGTGCCCCCCTTTTGCTGGATCCCGATGTGACAATCACCACCTCAGTTACAAAGGAGCCAGGAACCAGTAGGACTGGGCACCCTGGGCCAAGGGCATTGGCTTGTGGTGGGAGGAGTCATGGGAAGGTAACTGTGGGCTGGCAGAGTGAGGCCACTGGGGCAACTCACACCCAGGACACCATCAACCAAGTCCTGGGAGTCTGTCATGAGTCTCAGGGCATGATGGGCCAGGTATTCACCGCAACCTGGGAGATGAAGAAGCTGAAGAGGGACATACACCATCAAATGGAGGCCCATAAATCTAACATGAGCTCTAATTGGGGTGCTGCAGGACATTCACACATACCTGTTCAGGGCTTTTTCATCACCATCTACCTCTTCCTATGGTCCAACTATATCAGGGCCATCAACTCCTGCTGCAGCCACAGGAAGGGAGGCCCTTCCATATGGAGACGCACCTGCAGGCACCCCTGTCCCTGCAGCTGTAGATACCCCCTGCACTGGCAAGGGGGGATATCCATGCAAATTACCAGGAGGTGAGGCTGACAAGATCTCTACCACCACCAGAAAGAAATCTCAAACATAATTTCCTCCAGTGTGTGTAACACATTCACTCTGTGGGCTATTTGTGGACACATTTGCCTGTTTGATGTCAGTAGTATTTTGGACATTGAACTTCCAACATTTTGGCATCTACAACTACTACTTCATTCACCATGACTGACTTCTTCACTTTTCAGTTTTCCTGTTTGCTTTTCAGAATGTTTCTTTTCGCCTTGTTCACTTAAATATATCCACTAGTCTGAAACTCTTTGCCTGTTTTAGTATATCTCACATCTAGCACTGTGTTTATGCACTTCCATATGAACTTGACAATGGCATAAATATCTACTTGTTTAGGCATGGATATGTTGGATGTACACAATAGTTAGCTCAGAACCACAATCATGTCTCATCAAAGCATACATAAAAGTGTGTTCTCATATTCCAATTCCATTGCACCACCGATAGCTTGGCATTATGTCAGAAACATAGCAAATTATACATGACACCAATAATCTGTGCCGGTGGTCACATTTTCATTTGCAGACCATAACAACATGAAAAGAGGAGATACATCTAACTATTTCCTATTGAAGAGGCAAAATACAATTGGTCTATGTCATCAGCTTGAGCCACATCGCCTAGCCCGCAAAGGGAATACCCCATCAATGAAACCAATAAACAAACACATGGCAGTACAACTTTTTCTGAATTCAGGATCATTCCAATCCATTTTCACAGTATCTGGTAGAATGTCACAGAGAAATATCTGTGTTGTGCCACAAGTACTTTGCCCTACAACGAGGAGACACACCAAATGCTACATGGACTTTACACACAATGAGGATTTGGCCAAAGTGAAGGGAGAATAGATAGTATGATTTGGTTTCACAACAACATTTTGTTAGCACACATGATGGCATATAGTTTGCATTTGGACCATCACATGACAAGGAATAAGTCCAATGGAGTCCTCATAACTTCCATCCTATCACTGTGTAAGCTGTCTTGGTACAGGATTTGTACACCCAAAGTCTGTGTCTGTCTTACCCAACAACCCATGTCCTCATTGCACTTCCAAAAAGCATCATTTTGCTCCAAATGTCACAACTCTGAAATGTTCAAATTAGCTTTCAAACCATACAAATAATATAATTCACATAGTCAACTACTGGAGAGCACAGTCCATGACAAACATCTGAGCAAAACAAAACAACACAAACTAAATGACCATGTGTCATAACCTTGTTCAAAAACACCTTTCAATTGGATTACCCAGAGCTTGCCCTCCCTGAGATTTTCCCTTAATATATTCCTCTCATCATCACACCAACGTTGCTGTAACAGTCAAATTTATGACATTTGACAAAGAATACTTATACTCATGAGAAGTTGTTGATGAGATCTTGACACAAGTCAGGTCCTTCCTCTTCTATCTCTATCAATATTTGGCATTCCAGGATCCTCACCCAGTGGCACTACATGGTCTCTATCCCCTCAATACGAGGGATATTCCATTGCAGGGCTAGGTTGTGGAGCATGCAGCAGGCCATAGTGATCTGATACCTTCCCGGGTGAGTAGAGGAAGGCTCCTCCATTTTTGTCCAGACATCTAAATGTGACCTTCAGGGGCCCAAAATTCCATTCCACTGGCCACCTTGTCCTTCCATGGGTCTCAATGAAGCGGACTTCCCCTGGCATTGTTGGATTCCTCAGTGGGGCCACATCCATGGCTGGTTGTGATAGTCTGAGACTCCTAAATGGACAACAAACATAAGTGCAACAATAAGTTGCACACTTCCTGATTTGATACTACCTGACATTACTAGATCATGCTAACTGTGCTTACACGTGTATGGCCTTAATAGCATGAGCTATGAATGTATTCTGTACAAAGCAGTTGACGATGATGTTAGGTAGTTGCTAATTACCACAAATCACTCAGCCTAGATCAGGGCTCTCCAAAATATTGTCTGTGAGCTACTAATAGCTCACAGACCACTTCTGAGTGACACGCAGCCTTGAGCTCACATATTGTTTGGCCACACACTGAAATTTGATATGTTGAACTGGTAGAAATGTGATGTTCAGGTTGGATTAGTATGTTCTGTCTGCAGGGAGCAAGGCCTGACAATGAGTTGTGCCCAGTCTGAACCATTGGTGAGGCTCGGGCAGAGGTTGTGTGGCAATACCCATAAAGCTGTGGATCCTTGGATGACCACAAAAAGAGTTTTCACAAAGAATAATAGCCCTGATTGGTTTTACATGGAATACATTTGGAATGGTGACTGAAGTAACCCCGTTGACCTGATACTTCATTCCATTGACCCACATTGTCAATGTGTGTCATTTAATAATGACAGACATCTTACTCCTACAGGTCTGTTTTCAATTTCCCTTACGTAATGCTTACACTGTACAGGCCTATACAGGAGTGACACATTAGCAGTGCTGCTAGTTGCTTCCTTTAGAAGAGGTTTTGATATATGATTCACCAGCTTTTTACATTAAACCTGTTAGAAATAGGGTCTCTAGTTGGCAGTGGTTTTAAGGGAGTCACACAGCTAAGGTAGCCCCTGCTCACTCCTTTGGCAGCTTTGCACGAGCAGTCAGGCTTATCTCAGAGGCAAAGTGTAAAGTATTTGTACCTACACACAGTAGCACAGATAAAACACCACAAAAGTATGTCAAGTACCAGCTTAGAAAAATAGCCAATACTTATCTTAGTAAAACAAGACCAAAAATGACACAAATCCAACATACACAAGCAAAGATGATGCAGGCTGCAGGGGAGGAGACACATGAAAAAGCCAGAGATGAGCAGGTTTCTTACTGTTGCAGGAAACGTCATGTGCCGGTTCCTTACTGCTAGACAGGGGAGGTGATGCCTTGGTTCTTTATTGCCACAGGGGAAGTGATGCATCATTTGCTTCATGAAGCAATGGTTCCTTACTGCAGTGCAATGTCAATGAGGAAAATAGCACCCAGGGACTATGTGTCTGTAATGCATCAGAAGTCAAGCTGCGATGTGTTGAATCCTTATAGGGATTTGTCAGTTCGGAATGATGCAGTAAGTCGATTGGTGGATTTTCTTCTTGTAGCACCGAAAACCTCCTTCATAGGCCCAGACTGGATTTGGCACCACTTGGCAAGACAGGGCTCTCCGCAGAGGAGCCCTTGTGGTGGCATATGAAATCTTTGATGTCCCTGAGACTTCTGAACAGGAGGCAAGCTCAACTCAAGCTCTTGGAGAACCTTGGAAACCAGGATGTAGAAAGCAAAGTCCAGATCCTTGACTCCTAGGACAGAAGGAACAAGCAGCAGGCCAGCACAACAAAGCAACAGGCAGAGTGGCAGTCCCTCCCACAGCTTTTCTTCCTGGCAGAATGTCCTCAGTCCAAAATTGTTCAAACTTTGTGGGGTCAGAGGACCAGTACTTATACCCCTTTGTGTATTTGAAGTAGGCAAACTTCAAAGAGAATTCTTTGTAGTGCACAGGACCCTGCCTTTCCTGCCCTGGCTCCAGACACACACTAGGGGGTTGAAAACTGCTTTGTGTAAGGACAGGCACAGACGAATTCAGGTGTAAGTGTCAACTCCTCCCACCACTCTAGCTCAGGAAGACCCAATAGGATATGCAGTGCACACCTCAGCTCCCTTTGTGTGACTAGATAGAGTGAATTCACAAACAGTCCATCTGTCATACTGTTCCAGATGTGTATTCCAGAGCCAGGTAGAGGCACAGAATGGTAAAGCAAGAAAATGCCCACTTTCTAAAAGTGGCATTTTCAAACTTACAACTTAAAAAACAACTTCACTAAAAGGTGTATTTTTAAATTGTGAGTTCAGAGGGCCCAAACTCTGTATTTCTATCTGCTCCCAATGGGAAATTACACCTAAAAGATATTTCAAGGCAACCCCATGCTACCCTATGGGAGAGATAGTCCTGAAATAGTGAAAACTGAGTTCAGCAGTATTACACTATCAGGACATGTAACACACACCAGTACATGTCCGGCCTTTTAAATACACGGCAACCTGCCTATGGGGTTCCTTGGGCCTACCTTAGGGGTGACTTACATGTAGTAAGGGGGAAGGTTTGGGCCAAGCTAGTGGGTGGCTAGTGGGTGCACTTGCCAGATCAAAAGGGCAGTTTAAAACTGTGCACGCAGGAGCCTCAATGCCAGGCCTGAAACATGTTGTCAGGGCTACTCATGTGAGTGGCACAATCAGTGCTGTAGGCTACTAGTAGCATTTGATTTACAGGCCCTGGGCACACCCGATGCACATACTAGGGACTTACTTGTTAATCAAACATGCCAATCATGGAGGGACCAATCACCAATACAATTTAGACAGAGGGATATGCACTCTAGCACTGGTTAGCAGTGGCAAAGTGCCCAGAGTCCTAAATCAAGCAAAAATATGTCAGAAAATATGGGAGGAAGAAGGCAAAACGTTCAGGTATAACCCTGCAAAAAGGGCCATTTACAAAGCAAACAAACAAGAAATATGATGGTATGTTGATGTCATGCCTGTAACAGTGCCACACATGGCAAAAAGTTTGTTCTGTGATGCCAGTACATACCACACAAACTCAATCACACGTAGTATGGTATTACGTAAATTGTCCACGTGTCCACACATCCCCAGAGAGGAAGCTATCACTGACACACATGGCAGCCCTTCCATTGTGACCTTCTTCGTAGGATGTAGTCTATACTGTGGTTCAAGGCTTTCCGGACCGTATGCATCAAGTCAGTGAGTCTGGCTGTAAAGGTGTCTATACAATGATGCACAAATAATGTACTCTTCAAAAGCTCACAATGGTGTTTCATGTTTCATAGTAGCTCCCATCACAGTACATTTATGATAGTCCAGGGCTACATGATGTTAGTGGGCTGGTTTACTCAGTGTAGGACATGACCAGGAATGAGAATGGTCAGCAGATGACTACCAAAGTGTGTATTCATATCTTTGTAGTGCGCATCATTTAAAAACTACACATGTTGTGTGTTAACTTTTGATTTATGCTTGTGCTAAATGTAGACAAATCGTGTGACAACAAAACAGATATCTAATTAATTGCAGTGCTATTTTGTTTTGCCATCCTATATCCATACAGGTCAATGCCCATCAGAAGCAGGACATTTAGAAGGCCATCACCAAGAAAGTGATTACCCTGGGGGTCTATCGTCCACGCAGCATCCATTGCAGGAAAAGGTGTCAGGAACTGAGGCACTAGACCTGGAGGATCGCAGAGGTCAAGCTGGGGAAGTCCTCTCAACATGGTTGAGGCGCTCGCCACCACCTGAACCCTCCAGTGGCCGCACACTGGTGGTGGCCTATCTGGAGCTCAATGGGCAGTTGAGGGCCTAACACCAGCTACAATGGGGGGAGTCCTGGTCAGGGTTATACATCTTGCATTGCTAGCTTGTTTTGTTATAGGCAGGCATTTTCCAATCAACAGTGGTGGGGAGCCATGTCCAACACACAAGAAGTGTTCTGGATTGTGTAGGTCTGGTAGTAGGTCAATGATGATGTCCTTTGTCTATTGTCTTTAACACCTGCAACCCAGCAGAGTCCAGTCTACTACCAATTTGCTGTTTTGAGCAGACACATGGCTGAGTAAAGTTGACAATCTCTTTATGTTGTTTGATGTTCTGTGTGACAGTTGTACCAAACAGGCCAGTTGTCTTCATTATGTCAGGAGTGATGGTTTCTCACTACTGTGTCTCATGTGATGGTCAACCTGTTACATGTGGCTTAGCCCACAGTACACTTTTGATGCAGTGACTGGACGACACTTCCTATTGGTAAGTTGAGATTTTACAGTAACAAGAGTGTGCAATTGTCACTGATGCCTTCAGCCTTAGTGCCTATATGTTGCCTGGTGTCCCTTTTCCTGTTGTTGTCCCATCTGCAATACTGTTTCATGCATTAGTGAGTGAGATGTAATGTAGGGATCATATGTGAATGTCTATACTCAGTTTTATAAGGCAATTGGTATTTGCAACACAAATTGGTTCTGTGACATGCCATCCCACTAGGACTGAAGTGATTCCACCTCTTCATGTCATAGATATTCACTGACACATAACAGCCTACAAAGGTGTATTAGCTTTTAGGAATGTAATATAAGAATGCTGTTGTCACCAGTACCATGTAACCTAAGAATGCTGTTGTCACCAGTACCACGCAGGACTGGGAATGTTCACAGGGCTATGTGAACTCTTATGACATATGCAGTTGTAGTATATATCATCCAGTAATTTGGCCATGAATGTCTTCAGGCTGCTTTTCTATGCTACATGTGATACGTAGCTAAACTACTTCAGTACAGCTTTCATTTAACTATTTAGACAGTGGACACAGGAGATGGGGGGTCATTCTGACCTCGGCGGTAAAAGGCCCTTACCGCCGGTCAGAAGTCCGCCATTCTACCGCCGCGGCCGCGGTAGACCGCCACGGTCATTCTGACCACCAACTGTGAAACCGCCAAAAATCCGACATTCAAGGAAGGCCGCCACATCAGCGGGCCGCGGAAAACTGGAGATGACCAAACCTCCACCGTCACGCCAACACAAACACGCCCATGCCATTCTGACCCACGAATCCACGCGGCGGTCTTTCAACCGCGGTATTCCATTGGCGGTACACACCGCCGCGGTCAAAATACACACACAGCACCAAAACACTGCCACATTGGACATTTTGAAATACGCACACCTGAGACACATACAAACAACGCTCCCACACATCCAATCAACTATAAAACACACACCCACATCATCCACAAACCCCCACTAGTTGGAAATCGGAGCGAAGGCGAGAGCGAGAGAGATAGAGATAGCGAGCACAGCATTAGAAAACCCCAACACACACAGGAACACAACTTCATCACCCACACCACATCTACGCACACATCACCACATATCACCACGCACATCACCACAAACACCACCCCACACCTCATCCACACCACCCCATGGCACCCCAAAGACACCCACGGTTTTCGGACCAAGAACTCCGGGTCATGGTGGAGGAAATCATGAGGGTTGAGCCCCAGCTCTTCGGCACACAGGTGCAGCACACCACCATAGCAAGGAAGGCTGAGCTATGGCAAAGGATCGTAGACAGGGTCAACGCTGTAGGACAGCATCCCAGAAATCGGGAAGATATCAGAAAGCGATGGAACGACCTACGGGGGAAGGTGCGCTCGATGATCTCCAGGCACAACATCGCTGTGCAGAAGACTGGCGGCGGACCCCCACCCACCCCACCCCAATTCACAGCATGGGAGCAAGAGGTGGTAAACATCCTGCATCCTGATGGCCTTGCTGGAGTACATGGAGGAATGGACTCTGGTAAGTCGAATCTCAACTACTTCACCCCCCCCAACCACCAGCATGCCAACCCCCCCCCCAATATCACCCCCCAGCACATAACCTCTCTGCCAATGTCTCACCAGCACAACCCACCCTAAACAACACCAACCCCTGAATGCCAACACAAACCATAGACAGCCACCACCAAAGCATGACCATTGCACATACCCATACACCCCCCCAAACCCTCACAACACCTCCCACAAGGGAATGCCAGCACTGGGGGACAAGGGCACCCAAAATGCACGCCATGGCACACACAGAAACAATAACCATACTCCTTCACCCCTGCAGGGCCCGAACGCCAACACACCGCCACGGAGGGTCCAGAGATGTCCATCCCACCCCCAGAACAGGCCCCCAGCGAGGACAGCAGCTCTGTCGACCTAGAACCTGACGACCAGCCCGGACCATCGGGGACCTCTGGACAGTCGGTTCCCCACACACAGACACAGGCCACAGCAGACCCAAACCCCTCTGGAAACACCAGCACAGCTCCCACCCAGCGGGCCCATGCCTCTGTCCCGTGGACGCGTCAATCAGCGGTGTGTCCGCCACTACAGGGCACCCAGGCTGACCCAACACCCCAACAACAACAGGGACCTGGGGGCAGTGGTAGTGGGCACACCGTCCAGGGGACACTGGGCAACTGGGAGGGCTGCTGTGCGACAGGGGGGGGAGGACAGGCCCAGGGAACCGACTCTCCAAGAGGCCCTCACCACCATCATGGGAGCATACCATCACTCCCAGGAGACGATGGTGACGGTACTGGCCAGGTTCACCGAGATCCAGGCACAGCAGGAGGAACGGTACATGGGGTTCAGCAATGAACTCCGGGACATCGCTACCGCAATGGGGACCATAGTCCAGGCCCTCAACGGGATAGAAACCACATTGCGGGACCATGTGGCACCGCAAAGGGCCCCTGTCACTAGCCAGGAACAGCCTACCACCTCCGCCGGCGCTAGTGGTCAGGAGGCCCCCACAGAACGACGGGCCACCAGAACCCCACCTCCTGCTGAAGAACAACCACCCCGCAAGAGGAACCTGAGATCTCAAAGGAAGACAGAGTAGGATGCCAAGACCCCCGCCAGTCTAATATCCCCCCGGATGTCATTCCACTGTCCCACAGTGTCACCCTGTCCAACCTTGAACTGCCCCTGCTCCATCCTTCCACAGCCATATGAACAATGCACCTGTGCGACCGAGAACTGGACTCTGCCATGGACATAACTCCACCCTCACCCTTCACCGTTTTAATATCATGTAACAAAATATAGCACTAAAAATAAATCACTCATTGCACATAAATCATTCTGGAGTCAGCCTGTATTATTTACAAATGTATAACACATTACTTATCAATAATGTTCTGTTATTTATGTGTGGACAACATACCGATGTCAATAAGCATTAGTCCATGGGCTAACCAAGCAGAAGTCACGCAGTGGGTCATACAGCACTGAAAAGGGAAGGGAAAAGTAAACTTCAGTTTAAAAGAACTGGGGGAAATATACAAAGTAAAGATGCAGGGGGCATTCAGTAAATGGTTAATGGCGTGGGTGATTCCTACCTGTGTGCTACTGAAAATACTGTTGGATAACTCTGTCCCTGTTGTCTGGGTCGTCCTCTTCGTCTTCCTCCTCTTCACTCTCCGCAGGCTCCACAGCTGCTTCAACACCACCATCTGGACCATCCTCCTGCAGGAAGGGCACCTGACGTCGCAATGCCAGATTGTGAAGCATGCAGCAGGCCACGATGATCTGGCACACCTTCTTTGGTGAGTACATCAGGGATCCCCCTGTCATATGTAGGCACCTAAACCTGGCCTTCAGGAGGCCAAAGGTTCTTTCAATGACCCTCCTAGTTCGCCCATGGGCCTCATTGTACCGTTCCTCTGCCCTGGTCCGGGGATTCCTCACTGGGGTCAATAGCCAAGGCAGGTTGGGTAACCAGAGACACCAATTAGCCACACACGTTGTCTCTGTAGCTGTTCCATCACATAAGGGATGCTGCTATTTCGCATCACATACGCGTCATGCACTGACCCAGGGAACATGGCATTCACATGGGAGATGTACTGGTCAGCCAAACAGACCACCTGAACGTTCATCGAATGGTAACTTTTCCTGTTTCTGTACACCTGCTCATCGTCTTTTGGGGGTACTAAAGCCACATGGGTCCCATCAATGGCACCAATTATGTTGGGAATATGTCCAAGGGCATAAAAATCACCCTTCACAGTGGCCAAATCTACCTCCTCAGGGAATACAATGTAGCGCCGCATGTGTTTCGTCAGGGCAGACAACACTCTAGACAAGATCTTTGAAAACATAGGCTGAGACATTCCAGATGACATGGCCACTGTTGTCTGGAATGAGCCACTTGCCAGAAAATGGAGGACTGACAGAACCTGCACTAGAGGGGGAATTCCTGTGGGTTGGCGGATGGGGGACATCAGGGCTGGCTCCAGCTGGGCACACAGTTCATGTATAGTGGCTCGGTCAAGTCGGTATCGTAGTATGATGTGGCGTTCTTCCATTGTCGACAGGTCAACCAGCGGGCGGTACACGCGAGGATTCATCCTTCTCCTCGCAAGTCCCAGCGGACGGTGCCTAGGAAGGACAACATGGAGCACAGAGTCAAGCAAGTCACAGGTACGTTCACCACTGCATGCATAGCACACGATTATCTATGTACTGAAAGGCGTGTATGTGTGGCAATGCAAGGCCTGGCCTGTGTGACGCAGTACAAATAATGCCATCTGGGCCCTTGAAATGGCGGCTGCCTGACCTGTGAAGTGGGACAATGGGATGTGAGGTCAATGCGATGGTGCGGCACACCGTGGCGGTAGGCGGTCGAAGACCGCTATACGAAGCCGCATTGGCTAACATTGAAGCCTATGGGTTTCAGGAGCCAATTATGAGGTGCGCCGGCGGTCGCGGTACGCACAGCCGCGGGCGTGACCGCCATTTTCTATCTGCTTATTCACTCGAGACCTGATCTTCCACAGGAGAGGACCTATACTGCAAGTGCTGCTGTGACCTCGGTCTGGAAGTGACAATGGCTGCTGCGACTGGGGAAAGGGCCCCCGCCTTCAGTTCCGAAGAGTTGGAGAAGCTCGTGGACGGGGTCCTCCCCCAGTATGCGTTACTCTACGGTCCTCCAGACCAACAGGTAAGTACACTGGGTGCACATTGAATGGGCTATGCCTGTGTGGAGTGGGGTGGATGCTAAGTTGGTGGGGTGGGGGGCGAATGAGGAGTGCAACGCACGACAGATGAGAGCATGTGCCATATGGCAAGGTTGGGGAGGGGGGGCCAATCGCATCTAACATGCAGGAATATGATGATTTCTCCTTCCCACCCTGTACATGTCAAATAGGTCAGCACCCATCAGAAAGTGGACATATGGCGTGCCATTGCCAATGAAGTCCGGGCCCTGGGGGTCCACGTCAGACGGGGCACCCACTGCCGCAAGAGGTGGGAGGACATCCGCCGCGGGACCAGGAAGACCGCCGAGTCACTGCTGGGGATGGCCTCCCAACGTAGGAGGGGTGCCAGTCGTACCCTGACCCCCCTGATGTCCCGGATCCTAGCGGTGGCCTACCCTGATTTGGATGGGCGCTTGAGGACATCACAGCAGACACAAGGGGGTGAGTATCAGCACATTCTGCTATCTCTCTGCGCAGTGGAGGCGTCTGGGTGGGGGAGGAGGGTTGGGGGTGACATTAGGCCAGGGCGCTTTCTGTTGTGTAGTCCGCTCCTTTAGGCATGGCCCTGTGCTCCCGGCCCCCACCTCTGTAGGGTGACAAGTACAGCTATCGATGGTCCAGCATCGCACATGTACGCCTTTGGCGTCTCTAGACCTGTAGTCCTAGTCCGAAGTACTGAGTAGTGTACCACGAATGCGCGGCTTAGTGCTTGAGGCTCCTGTGTCTGTCCTCTCCGCCAACGGTGTTGACATTGCATGCACTCAACCTGGTCTTCTTTTTTCTCCCCCCACCCTTCTTCTTCGTCTTCTTGTGCATCTGTGCATTAGCATCATCAGGCGGAGGAGATATGGCATCGGAGCACGAGGGAGCTGCAAGTCACAAGGCCCCGGTGGGACCAGGAACAGACACAGAGGGCACCAGTGATCCGGAGGGCGAGGGGAGCACCACAACGGGGACCGGTGGTGACACCAGCGACAGCGACACGTCCTCGGATGGGAGCTCCCTAGCGGTGGCGGCAACATCCGGGCCCCCCGCCTCTCCAGGTACAGCCGCCACCCAGCGCACCAGCCCCACCCTCCCAGCAGCCCCTCAGCCTACGCTCAGTGCCCGCTCGCCCAGGAAGGCGGGCGTCTCCTTCGCCCTAGGAACCTCAGCCCCTGCCCCTGTTACCCCTGCTGCCCTCAGTGAGGAGGTCATTGATCTCCTCAGGACACTCATTGTTGGGCAGACTACCCTTTTGAATGCCATCCAGGGGGTAGAAAGGGAGGTGCATGGGAGCAATGCCTACCTGGAGGGCATTCATTCCGGTCAGGCTGCCCATCAACGATCGTTCAATGCTCTGGCCTCAGCACTGACGGCAGCCATTGTCCCTGTTTCCAGCCTCCCTCTTCTGACTGCCTCCAGCCTGTCTCTGTCTCCTGTTCCTCAGCCTATCCCATCCACACCATCAGACCAGCCTGCACACACCTCAACACCCAAGGGCAGCTCATCCAGACACAAGCACCACAGAACCCACAAGCATTCACGCAAGCAACACCCAGATGCAGACATTCCAACAGTCACTACCACCTCTGTGTCCCCCACCTCCTCGTCTCCCTCCTCCCTCCCTGTCACGTCTACACTCACACCTGCATTCACACCACCATCAGCCAGTGCTTCCATCACCAGCACACCCTCCAGTCCAGTCCGCACACGTGCAGTCACCACCCCCACTACCATTTACACGTCCCCTGTTTCCTCTCCCACTGTGTCTGTCACCCCCTCTTCCAAGACACACAAATGCAGGCAGCCACCCACCCAACAGCCATCCACCTCACGACAGCCTCCAGCACATGCACCTGCACCCAAAGACAGCACACCTGACTCTCCTACAACCACATCCTCTTCCTCCACTTCCATCTCCACTTCTCCTACCTTTTACCTTGGTCCTAAGAAAGATTTCCTTGCTAATCTTGACCTCTTTCCCTCCACTGACCCACCCCCTCCATCTGCAAAGAGTCCCAAGAGCACCTCAGCCACCACCAGCCCAGCTTCGGGTGTCACTGTGGTGCATGGGTTCTGGAGCCCACCCTTTGCCAGCAGTGACACCTCAATCAGCAGCAAGGGGACAGCCAGCCCCCCACCAGGCAAGAAGACCAGGAAGGTAAAGGGCCGCCGTGAGAGGACTGACACGGCTGCCCCCAAGGAGCCAAGTTCTCCCACATCACCAGCCACAACAGCTAGGGGAGGCAAGGGCCCGAGAGCCCCATCTAAGGAGCGAAAGGGCAGCAGGGCGGAAAAGTCAGCCAGCAGGAGCGCGGAGCAGGAGGGGCCCACAAGCCCCATCCCGGGTGTTAGGAAGGACACCAAAGGGCCCAGGACTCCGTCACCGAAGGGTCCAGCAACAGCACGGTCGGAGGGCGAGTGAGCAGGGAGTCCAGGCCAGGTCTGGCTCCCTTGACCTACTGGACGAGCACCGCTGAAGAGGGCCCCGCCGTGCAGAAGAGCACCGCTGAAGAGGGCCCCGCCGTGCAGAAGAGCACCGCTGAACAGGTCCCCGCCGTGCAGAAGAGCATCGCTGAACAGGTCCCCGCCGTGCAGAAGAGCACCGCTGAAGAGGGCCCCGCCGTGCAGAAGAGCACCGCTGAACAGGTCCCCGCCGTGCAGAAGAGCACCGCTGAAGAGGGCCCCGCCGTGCAGAAGAGCACCGCTGAAGAGGGCCCCGCCGTGCAGAAGAGCACAGCTGAACAGGTCCCCGCCGTGCAGAAGAGCACCGCTGAACAGGTCCCCACTGTGCAGAAGAGCACCGCTGAAGAGGGCCCCGCCGTGCAGAAGAGCACCGCTGAACAGGTTCCCACCGTGCAGAAGAGCACCGCTGAAGAGGGCCCCTCCGTGCAGAAGAGCACCGCTCAAGAGGGCCCCGCCATGCAGAAGAGCACCGCTGAAGAGGGCCCCGCCGTGCAGAAGAGCACCGCTGAACAGGGCCCCGCTGTGCAGAAGAGCACCGCTGAAGAGGGCCCCGCCGTGCAGAAGAGCACCGCTGAAGAGGGCCCCGCCGTGCAGAAGAGCACCGCTGAACAGGGCCCCGCCATCTCAAGCACCGCTCCGCTGGGCCCTTCATCTCAAGCACCGCTCCGCTGGGCCCTTCATCTCAAGCACCGCTCCGCTGGGCCCTTCGTCTCAAACACCGCTCCGCTGGGCCCTTCCATCTCAAGCACTGCTCCGCTGGGCCCTTCATCTCAAGCACCGCTCCGCTGGGCCCCGCCATCTCCAGCACCGCTCCGCTGGGCCCTTCCTGTCAAGCACCGCTCCGCTGGGCCCTTCATCTCAAGCACCGCTCCGCTGGGCCCTTCATCTCAAGCACCGCTCCGCTGGGCCCTGCCATCTCAAGCACCGCTCCGCTGGGCCCCGCCGTCTCAAGCACCGCTCCGCTGGGCCCTTCCTGTCAAGCACCGCTCCGCTGGGCCCTTCATCTCAAGCACCGCTCCGCTGGGCCCCGCCATCTCAAGCACCGCCCAGCTGGGCCCTTCCTGTCAAGCACCGATCCGCTGGGCCCTTCCTGTCAAGCACCGCTCCGCTGGGCCCTTCATCTCAAGCACCGCTCCGCTGGGCCCTTCATCTCAAGCACCGCTCCGCTGGGCCCCGCCGTCTCAAGCACCGCTCCGCTGGGCCCGCCGTCTCAAGCACCGCTCCGCTGGGCCCTTCCTGTCAAGCACCGCTCCGCTGGGCCCCGCCATCTCAAGCACCGCTCCGCTGGGCCCTTCCTGTCAAGCACCGCTCCGCTGGGCCCCGCCATCTCAAGCACCGCTCCGCTGGGCCCTTCATCTCAAGCACCGCTCCGCTGGGCCCCGCCATCTCAAGCACAGCTCCCCTGGGCCCCGCCGTCTCAAGCACCGCTCCGCTGGGCCCTTCCTGTCAAGCACCGCTCCGCTGGGCCCCGCCATCTCAAGCACCGCTCCGCTGGGCCCTTCCTGTCAAGCACCGCTCCGCTGGGCCCCGCCATCTCAAGCACCGCTCCGCTGGGCCCTTCATCTCAAGCACAGCTCCGCTGGGCCCCGCCGTCTCAAGCACTGCTCCGCTGGGCCCCGCCATCTCAAGCACCGCTCCGCTGGGCCCTTCCTGTCAAGCACCGCTCCGCTGGGTCCCGTCATCTCAAGCACCGCTCCGCTGAGCACCGCCGTCTCAAGCACCGCTCCGCTGGGGCCCGCCATCTCAAGTACCGCTCCGCTGGGCCCTTCCTGTCATGCACTGTTAACGGTTCACTGTGCCCACCATGCCTCCTCCTTGACCAGTGGAGACTGTAATCCACCTGATGGACTGTGGCTTTGCACTCCCCAGGATGGCCGAGTGGGCAACCCACCCACTGTAGAGACTTGAGAGACTGTGGCTTTGCACTCCCCAGGATGGCCGAGTGGGCATCCCACCCACTGTAGAGACTTGAGAGACTGTGGCTTTGCACTCCCCAGGATGGCAGAGTGGGCAACCCACCCACTGTACAGACTTGAGAGACTGTGGCTTTGCACTCCCCAGGATGGCCGAGTGGGCATGGTGGCCCCTTCGTGGATCTAGCGTCGTGGACTCATGTGTCTGTGGTGCCCCCCCCCCTTCCCTTCCCCCTGAGGTGCCTGTAGTTTTTTCATCAGATGCCCCTGCAGTGTTCTCTCCAAAGGACTCAGGTCTCCTGTGTGGGCTTTGCCCTTGTGTTGCTACACTTTGGCCCACGGACACTTTGAATCTCGTTAGTTGTGCAGGACTTATTGCCTCGGTTTTTCGTATGCACTGGATATTGATTTTGGATTTTTGAGTTGTTATTGCTATTTGACAGTGACTTATCAGTGGTTTTTGTTTCCCATAAATTTCGAGTCACTATTTAATTATGTCCTTGTTTTCTTTACGGGGGTTTGGGTGGTTTCACTGTGACTTGTTGCTCTGCATTGGTGTGTACATGGTTTGGGGGGGTGGGTGTATCGCGTATGTGTGTGCACGTGACCTTTTGTCCTCCCCCCTCCCCTGTGTCGTAGGTGCAGTACTCACCGTTGTCATCTGCGTCGGCGTTCGTACTCGTGGTAGATGAGCAGGTAGACGAGAGCAGGTAGGATGTTTAATTCGGGTTCCATGCTGTCCTCCTTTCTCGTGGAGTGCGTAGAGGTGCGCGTTTTCCCGTTCGTAGTCTGTTTCCGCCGTGTTTTTTTCGGCGGTGCTCCCGCCCCGGAAAAGGTGGCGGATTGGCCGGTCATGATAGTGTGGGCGGAACATTGTCTGCCGCCTGGCTGTTGGCGCTGACCGCCGCGCTGTTTGTCGGTCCCGCCGTGGCGGTCGGAGTGTTAAGTTGGCGGGCCGTGTTGGCGGTTCCCGCCAGGGTCAGAATTCCATTTTTTGGACCACCGGCTTGTTGGCGGATTGGCCGCCGCTTTATCACCGACCGCCAGGGTTAGAATCACCCCCATAGTTTCTGAGAAAAATGACGTCATTGTGAAATGAGCCTTTGCATGTGACATGATTTCTTCTAAAGTACATATTGCAGCTACATCGCTGTACTACTTGACCATCATCAAATCATGATGTTGTTTGAGGTAAATGAGCATTTGCTGGAATTCAGACGCTTGTGTAGACACTATGGAAGTGTTTGTTTTGTAGCCATCCTATTTGGTTACATCTGTTCACCATGGTGTGCTACATCTTTGCTAGTAAATACCTAAGAATGGAATGTACACAAGTTGATTCATGCTATTAGAGCTGCCTGGGGTTATGACAGCGCTGTGACCAACTGTTTTCAGGTAATGTAGCATGTATGCATGTGCTCATACGAATGTTAAAGCCCATGTAGTGAACCATGAAGCTGGTGTAATCTGTGCATTTTTGTAATGTTTTGTGTTTGAATCTGATGGTCAGGTGTTCCTGCAGATGCAATTAACCAATTTCAATATACCATTTCAGATTCATCCCAGGCAAGTGAAGGATAAAGGGCCAACATAGTTGGGGAAGCGGTTACCCACAGTGGTTTTGGTCCAGACAGTACGGACACAGAGGGACCCAGTGGCTAAGAGGGCATGGGGAGTGCCATGGAGGATGCAAGCTCTACTTCATCATCTTCAGAGTCATCCTCCAGTGGACCCTCCTGAGTGGTGGCGGACTGCACAGGATCTGTTCACATTTCATCTTTGTCCGCCACCCCAAGTTCCATCTCTACCCTCTCTTATGCTCCCCACACATTTGGCCGGGCCCCCTTCCTTAAAAGTTGAGCCATCTCCTTCGTTCCAGGCACCACAGCCCCTGCTCTTGTCCCCTCCACTGCAGAGAATGAGGAGGCTATTGCCCTCCTGAGAAACATCCCTTTGGGTCAGACTTCAATTCTGAATGCCATCCAGGGGCAAGGCAGCCATCTGCAGCAGATGGTAGCCTACCTGGAAGGTATTTACAGTGGAATACCTTTCCTACAGAGATCTTTTCAGACTCTGGCCTTCTTCCGTAGTGCAGCCTCTTATCCCTCAACCTTGTGTCCCTCCCAGAACCCCTTCCCCATACCAATACCCTATTTCCAAACGTGACCAAAGCACATGCAAACATTTACACACACCCACTCATACAGACCCAAGCAGCACATCCACACATAAGCACAAACACCAAAAAAAAGGCACACATCCAAACAGATAGACACCACACCCACCACCACACACTCACTGCCATCACATCCACCACTGACAACACCACACCCACAAACTAACTCCACTCTTCTATCACATCCTCACACAGTACAGATGACAGCACACACACATGCATACATCACCCCTCCACCTCACATCCATAGCCAGCACAGATAACACCATACCCACATGCACAGGCAACACCACACCTACATGCACTCCCCAACCACCATCACATCCATACATACACATGCTACCACACCCACTGTCACCCCAACATCAGCATCCACAGCCAGCACTTCCAATGCCACAGCCTCCATAGATACACCATTCACATTCTAAACATATAACGAACACAGATGTACACAATGAACCACCCAACAGACACCACAGATACAGGACATACCCATATTTGCAGCATATACACCTGACACACATACACCTGAACCCACAACTGGCCCTAGCACATCATACACAGTCCTTCCCTCTCCCTCTAAGGCCCCATTATTTCCCATTCCCACTCAGTACCCTATCAAAGACCCTTCTTTTTCCCTTGCCATCAATCCTTCCCAAACCTCCAATCACCACTTCCAAGAAGGTTGCTACCCCTCCACACACAGGACCTTCCACCTCCAAATCCACCCCTATTATCCACCCATCTACCCCTTCCAGGTCCTGGTTATTCTGGAGTAAGCGCTCTAGCTTTCTCCTGCTGTTGGGCTATTTTTAGCCCACATGACCGCGGCGCGTAGCCCGTCTGCCCCCGTCCGTGCCAGACCGTGCCAAGAGCCAAGAGATTATGATCCAAATATTACTGAGCAGGGAATGATTACTTACGCTAGGGATACACTATTCTCGTTGAACAATAAATCTCATGACAGCTGTCTTCAAAGGTCAGATCTTTGTGTGAAAAATTACAGATGCCCCGCATGTGCCTGGACCCCTCAACGAGGTATGGACTATCAAAAAGATAGCAAATCTGATAAATTTCCGATTTTACTAGTTAACTGTTGCTCGCTAGGGGCCCATATAATGGATATCCACCTTTTGGTGGAACAAAAAAAAAAACTAGCTTTGTTTCTCACTGAAACCTGGCTGGATGAAAGCTCGGGCCCAGACATTGTTATGACTCTTCCTACTGGATATAAACTCAGCAGAATTGACAGACCGAATCGAGGTGGTGGTATCGCAGTTGTCTATAAAGATACATGTGGGATAACAATAGCCCCTACAGTAATTAAAGGAGGTGAGAGCATGTTCTTTTCCATTAACGTTAACCCTCACTATACAATTTCTGGTGTCTTGGTCTACCGACCACCTGGTCCTAGTGGAGACTTTGTGACCTCACTTGCAGAGATTATCTCTCAATCGGTTTTTACTAAATCCAACTTTCTACTGTTGGGAGATTTCAATCTACACGCAGAAATGGAAGATAAAGCCTTGACCAGGATGATAATAGCAGACATGAAGGCCTGCGATTTAATGCAACTAGTGCAGGGCCCCACGCATAACAAAGGCCATACACTTGACCTTGTTTTCTCCAACATGCCAGATTTAGAATTCTTAACCTCTTGCCCGCTAGCTTGGTCTGATAATGTTTTGATAGAACTAGAGTTAACTATTTCTCGGCAGAAATCCTAGTTTAGCAATCCCCCACTTTTTAGAAGAAAATGGCACAAATTAAAGGCCGCAGAGTTCATTAATGCATTGGGAAAGAAGAAACCAGGAAACTTAGATTCTAAAAATGTAACTGATCTCACCTGCTCCATAAACAAATGGATAAAGGATAGCTTGGAGGAAACCATACCCCTCTCTACCTCAAAAAAACTGCCTCGAAAGAAATCAGCTCCTTGGTTTACCACAAATTTACTTGAGATGAAAAGAGAATGCAAGAAGCAAGAAAGAAAATGGAGGCATTCCCTAGATGACTCATTGAAAAAAGATTATAAGAATATGATTCGAGCATATCATTTAGAAATGAAAAAGACTCAGGCAACTTATTACTCTGGCAGAATTGAAGCCGCTACCAATTCCCCTAAGGAAATTTTTAGGGGCATACTTATACTCCGTTTGTGCCGGAATTGCGTCGTTTTTTTTTTGACGCAATTTCGACGCAAAACTAACTCCATATTTATACTTTGGCGTTAGACACGTCTAGCGCCAAAGTCCATGGAGTTAGCGTCATTTTTTAGCGTGGACACCTACTTTGCGTTAATTATATGCAAGGTAGGCGTTCCCGTCTAAAAAATCGACTCCGAGGCATGTGCGTCGGATTTATACTCCCGGGCAAAAATCACGCCCGGGAGTGGGCGGGTCAAAAAAAATGACGTACAGCCGCTTTTGCGCTGTTTTTTAGCGCCTGCAAAAGGCAGGCGTTAAGGGACCTATGGGCTCTGAAGGAGCCCAGAGGTGCCCTCCCATGCCCCCAGGGACACCCCCTGTCACCCTTGCCCACTCCAGGAGGACACCCAAGGCTGGAGGGACCCATCCCAGGGACATTAAGGTAAGTTCAGGTAAGTATTTTTTTTTGTTTTTTTTTGTGGCATAGGGGGGCCTGATTTGTGCCCCCCTACATGCCAATATGCCCAAGGACCATGCCCAGGGGACAGAAGTCCCCTGGGCATGGCCATTGGGCAAGGGGGCATGACTCCTGTCTTTGCTAAGACAGGAGTCATTTCTATGGGGGTTGGGAGTCGTAAAAAATGGCGCAAATCGGGTTGAGGCGAAAAAATTGCCTCAACCTGACTTGCCCCATTTCTTGACGCCCAAGCCCCATATCCCCCTACGCCGGCGCTGCCTGGTGTACGTCGTTTTTTTTAACGCACACCAGACGGCGACGGCGGCTAACGCCGGCTAACGTCATTCAATAAATACGGCGCCCGCATGGCGCTTCAGAATGGCGTTAGCCGGCGCTAATTTTTTTGACGCAAAATTGCATTGGCGCAGTTTTGCGTTAAAAAGTATAAATATGGGCCTTAATGTCTTAAAAGATCTTATTTTTTAAGTAAAATTCAGGACATTTATGTTTCTTTTCCTGACTCCCTGATTAGTGATCAGGTGGTGGTCAACCCGGAGGCCAGGAAGGAAACCAAAGTCGTCTTAACTAATTTTACTCCTATTAGCTTGGACATAGTGACTAGATTACTGGGTTCAACTAAATCAGGCTCCCCACTCGATCCTGCCCCCCCTCAGATTCTTTGTCTGGGAACCCCATTGTTAGGTCCGGCAATTACAACATTTATTAATACCTCGCTAGCCTCTGGTATCGTACCCGACTCTTGGAAATGGGCTATTGTTAAGCCTCTTTTGAAAAAAACTAATCTGGACCCAAAAATACTGTCCAATTACAGACCGATCTCTCTGCTACCTATAATGTCCAAAATAACAGAAAAGTATATATATATACTCAGTTATCTACTTTTCTGGAAGATAAAAAATTTCTGCATCCCACTCAGATGGGTTTTAGACCACAACATGGGACGGAAACCGCCTTGGTCGCGATTACAGAAGAAGCTAAAATGAGGATGGATAAAGGAATGGAAACCGCCATTATCCTATTAGATTTAAGTGCGACGTTCGATACTGTTGATTTGAACATTCTCAAAGATAGATTACAACGATGTGGCATTTCGGGAGTCATTGGAGTGGATTCTTTCGTTTCTTCATGGTAGAACCTTCCAGGTCCTAGACAGATCATGTACCTCTAGGCGCACTCTCAGTAACTGTGGAGTTCCACAGGGCTCTGCCCTGAGCCCACCTCTTTTTAATGTCTACATGCAACCTTTAGCAGAAATTATCGAATCATATGGACTTAAGTTGGTGTCTTATGCAGATGACACTCAACTAATTGTCTCCTTTTCTAATTCCTATCCGGACATGGATACAGCAGTGGGTCCATGTTTGAAAGCAATTGCGACTTGGATGTCAGGAAGTAAATTAAAACTTAATGATGACAAGACAGAAGTCATGTTCTTTGGACCACAAAAAGCCTCCTCCACCCATCTAAGATCTTTAATTGGAGATCTTACTCTTCCCCCCCCTAAATATATTATTAAGAGTCTTGGAGTATGGTTGGATCCTCAACTTTCTATGTCACAGCATGTCAATAGAATAGCTGGAACTTCCTTTGCTCTGATTAGAACCCTGAGGAAGGTTATAACAATACTTCCACCACTTGCTAGGAGACTGATTATTCAGGCACTGATAGGCTCTCGTCTCGACTACGGCAATGCTCTGTTTGTAGGAGCACCAAAATATGTTACCCAGAGGCTGCAGAGGGTGCAAAATGCAGCCGCACGTCTACTTCTAAATACCCCTAAACATCATTCTATACGGGCTGCAATTGCATCCCTACACTGGCTTCCAGTGGATAAAAGAATTCAGTTTAAGATGTTATGCCATTTTCATATATCCATATTTAATCATGGCCCTGAAATGCTCAAAACCCTGGCATCGATATATACTCCGACCAGACTACTGAGATCCTCCTCAGCTATGCTGGCCACAGTACCCACAATAAAGAAAGTAAAATGGGGGGAAGATCCTTAGCCTACCAAGGTGCCATTCTTTGGAATAGCCTTCCTTTCAGTATTAAATCGATACCCCAAGAGATCTTGTTTAGGAAGGCCTTGAAAACCTGGCTATTTAAAGCTTAATCTCTATTTGAACTTAGATGGTGTCATTTGCCGTTATGTATAGAAAGCGCTACGAGGCCTCCGGGCAGTTTTAGGCGCTATATAAGCAGTTATAACATAACATAACATAACATAACATAACATAACATAACATAACATAACATAACAAGGCCATACTGCCAAATGTTCTTCTACCCCTTCCACTTCCCAAACCCCCTCTGCAAATGTAGGTTTTTCCCTTCCTCTTCCCAGCCCACCACTTTCAAAACCAAAGACACCCCTCCCAAACCCAAAGGTCCCCCTCCCAAATAACATCTTTGTCCCTTTGTGAGGAGGTTACCCTGGTGGTGTGTTTTGGGGCACATTTGGTGGCACTGTAGAGTGCTAATGCACATAAAATTCAAATTGGACTGGCCATTGGCCTTTTGGTATATTTTCACTTTCATTTTCCCATGGAAAAATACATTTCTGTTTGTTATTATACACATTAGTCATTGAATTACTTTTCCTTAGCTATTTTTGGGAACCTAGCAATGTTGCATCAATTAGACTGTGACACAATGTCATTGTGTTTACACATTATGCCATGTTATAATACATATATGTGTAGAGTGTTCTTTGTTATGTACCTGCACATTTGGATATGGTATGTGATGGTGATTGGGTTTTATGGGAAGACATTAGTCATAGTGATGTGCACTTCCACCTCCTAATTGATGTGATTGGATACAGTGGGATGTGTGACTACAAGTGTGTTTGTTTCACCCTGATTAATGATCAGTATGGCCAGGTTTGTTTATCTGGAGCTTTGAATCAGTGCAGGACTTATACAGGAGAAGGGGAAATGTTCCCTGGATGGATATGTGGCATGTATCTAAATTGGGCCAGACATTGGCCCTCATTACAACCCTGGTGGTTGGTGTTAAAGCGGCAGTAATAACCCCAACAGGCCGGCAGTAACAAAAATGGAATCATGACCACAGCGGAAACCACCAACACATACAGCCACTTTAACACTCCGACAGCCACGGCGGTAGTAACAAATACTGCAGCGGTAACCGCCAACAGCCAGGCGGAAGACAATGTACCGTCCACCCCATTACAACCTGTCCATCTGCCAGCTTTTCCGGGGCGGTACCAACGCCATCAAAAGCACGGCAGAAACAGTACTTTGAAGGGAAACCACTCACCTCTCGACACTCAAGGAAGAACCAGGACGCTATGGAGCCCGAGCTGCAGGTCCTCCCCATGCTGGTGTATCTGCTCATATACCAAGAGTACCAAAGGTGGTGAGGCGAAGGAGATGCCCACCCTCCTGGGTGAACGGGCACAGGAAATACTCTGAGGGGCTGCTGGGAGGGCGGTGCTGGTCAGTGGGGTGGCGACTGTACCTGTTGTTTGGGTGGGCACAGAGGTGTCCGCCACCACCAGGGAGCTTCCATCAGAGGAGGAGTCGCTGTCTGTAGTGTCCCCTCCTGTCTCCGTCGTGGTGCTCCCCTCGCCCTCCGTCCCACTGGTGCCCTCACCATCGGTGGAGTCAGCCTCCAGGCCCATGTGAGATGCTGCTCCCTCTGTCGCCGGTGCCTTGTCTCCTCCACCAGATGATGCTAATGCACATAAGGTCAGGGTGACAGAACAAAAAAGCGGGGGAGAGACAGAGGATACACTTGGTCAATGCCAGCAACAACACTACCGTTGGTGTACACAACTCACAGGGATCAGCCCTATGCACTAGGCCATGCACTACCAGTTACAAAGCTAGTCACCAACCCATGGGGTACATTGCCTAACACCATCAGCTGCACACCTGAAACCAACAGGACCTTGCCCAGTAGTAGATGCACACTAACACTATTGGGGTTGGAGTGCTTCAGAGCCTGACCAACAAGGGACCTAACCCTGCCAGTTCACCCTGGCCTAGGGGCACCCACAGCTCACATCACCCACCCAGGTACAACCTTAATGCGCACAAAGTAATGAATCTGATTCTGTACTCACTGTCAACATCAGGACAGTGCGCGCTCTACGGGCAACGTAAATGCAAAAACCCAGTCCTAATGCAAGGTCATAATTCATGCACTGTGTTTCTATGCAGTATGTTAACCTTTTGCATTGCAGAACTTTTACCTTGAAAAGTCAATAATGCTGTTATAATGTATTGTTCATTTGCAAGGCTTTGCTGCAGGCTTACAGGGTATGGTTAGGGTGTGGTCCCTGTTCTAAGACTTTCTGGAAGCCTTTCCTGCAGCATGGCTGGGTGTGGCTTGTGGGTGGGGCTTGATTCTACTTGAGGGAGCCAGCCCAGCTCCACGTGCTCACTATTTAGAGGTCCCAGTGCAGAGCAGCAGCATTTTCCTGAGCTCCTGTTCCGAAGGCCTATTCAGACATTTCCAGGCCTGCCCTCATTTCCTTGGTGATCCTCAAGTAGGGCGGTAAGGCGGAGGTTGGGTTAGGCCCCCGACTCCGTTTTCAGTGGCATTCGAGTTTTAGGCCTAATTCTGAAATCGCGTGGGCGATTGGTTTCTTGGCATTCAGATCGGCAGTGTGCGCGATCGTTTCATGGCATTTGCATCTTGATATTTGAATCGGCAACAGTGTGCGCGATTCATTCCTGGCATTTAACTCTTGGCATTCAGATCGGCAGTGTGCGCGATCGTTCCATGGCATTTGCATCTTGATATTCGAATCGGCAACAGTGTGCGCGATTCATTCCTGCCATTTAACTCTTGGCATTCAGATCGGCAGTGTGCGCGATCATTTCGTGGCATTTGTATTTTGATATTCGAATCGGCAGCAGTGTGCACGATTCATTCCTGGCATTTAACTCTTGAAGTACAGATCGGCAGAGTGCGTGATCATTTCTAGACCTTGAAACCTTTGATGTGCAGTTTGATTATAAGGCGCATGATAATTCATGAACAATTGAATATTAGCACCCTTAAACAGAGTTTGACGTTTTAGTGTTATTCATGATTCTAGTACAGTTCATTCATGAAGAAAAACTACGGGGCATATTTATACTCCGTTTGCGCCGAATTAGCGTCGTTTTTTTGGACGCAAATTCGGCGCAAAACTAACGCCATATTTATACTTTGGCGTTAGACGCGTCTAGCGCCAAAGTATGGGCAAATAGCGTCATTTTTTTGCGTGAACGCCTTCCTTGCGTTAATGAGATGCAAGGAAGGCGTTCCCGTCTAAAAAAATGACGGCGACGCAAATGCGTCGTATTTATACTCCCGGGCAAAAATCACGCCCGGGAGTGGTCGGGTCAAAAAACCCCGCATTAGCGCCACTTTTTAACGCCTGGGTCAGGGTAGGCGTTAAGGGGCCTGTGGGCTCAAAATGAGCCCACAGGTGCCCTCCCATGCCCCCAGGGACCCCCCCTGCCACCCTTGCCCACCCCAGGAGGACCCCCAAGGATGGAGGGACCCACCCCAGGGACATTCAGGTAAGTTCAGGTAAGTATAATTTTTTATTTTTTTTTATTTTTTTTGGTGGCATAGGGGGGCCTTATTTGTGCCCCCCTACATGCCACTATGCCCAATGACCATGCCCAGGGGACATAAGTCCCCTGGGCATGGCCATTGGGCAAGGGGGCATGACTCCTGTCTTTACTAAGACAGGAGTCATTTAAATGGCATCTGGGCGTCGGAAAAAATGGCGCAAATCGGGTTGAGGCGATTTTTTTGCCTCAACCTGACTTGCCCCATTTTAAGACGCCCTAACGCCATTTTCCCCCTACGCCGGCGCTGCCTGGTCTACGTGGTTTTTTTCCACGCACACCAGGCAGCGCCGGTCTGCTAGCGCCGGCTAACGCCATTCCATAAATACGGCGCCCGCATGGCGCTTCAGAATGGCGTTAGATGGCGCTAAATTTTTTGACGCTAAACTGCGTTAGCGCAGTTTAGCGTCAAAAAGTATAAATATGGGCCTACGTGTTCTTGAACTTTGTTATAATGCAGTGACTATTCCAAGAACTAATTGGAGAGTGTTATTCAATGTTCATAGTATTCTTGAAACCTAGATTCAATAGAGTGTTATCCAATGTTCATAGTATTCTTGAATCACAGATTCAACAGAGTGTTATTCAATGTCCATAGTATTCTTGACACCCAGATCCAACAGAGTGTTATTCAGTGTTCAGAGCATAAGATGTTATTCTAAAAATGCTCATATGAAAGTTTGCATAATCCTTCTTTATTTTCCAGGTATTTAGAGCTAATAAGGTCTTGATATAAGAAAGCTCTTGATCATTCATGTTGTCAGTATATAAATATTAGGAACAAAGTTTATGAAAGTCAATGTGAATAATCTTGCTATTGTGTTCTTAACTTTTGCTTCCACGGGTCTCCTTACCCGCTGTTCCCAACTTAAAACCCCATCCCCCACTTGGCCATTCTTTAACTCTGTGCTATAATAGCTAGCAGAGTTTGGAGCTGCCAGGAGGTGGACATATTGGGAACAGGCGCAAATCCCAAGTATCCGGTCTCCCTGACACTCACCCCCTTGTGGCTGCTGTGATGCCTTCAAGTGCCCATCCAACTCCGGATAGGCCACCGCCAGGATGCGGAACATCAGGAGGGTCAGGGTACGACGGGCACCCCTTTCTTGTTGGGAGGTCAGCCCCAGCTGGGCCTCTGCTGTCTTCCTTGCCCAGCAGCGCAGGTCCTCCCTCCGTTTGCAGCAGTGGGTGCTCCGCCTGTCAAAGACCCCAAGGGTCCGCACCTCCTTGGAGATGGCACGCCAAATACCCTTTTTCTGATAGGCACTGACCTGCAGGGAAATATGCATAGAAAAAAAGGGATTAGTCATACCGTCCGGACTGTTACACTCAAGTCCCACAATATCCCTCCCATCCCGTTACGCACAGACATTGACCACCAGACATGCAGCACTCTACCCAGGACCCCTCAGCCCCCCCTACATGAGGCTTATACACACAGCACTCCATACATTCATGGCCCACACATCATGCTCACAGTGTACTCACCTGTTTGTCTGGAGGACCATAGAGTGAAGTATACTGGGGTAGGACCCCATCCACCAGTCTCTCGAACTCCCCCGAAGTGAAGGCGGAGGCTCTTTCCCCAGACACTCGATCCATTGTCTCTTCCAGACACAGATCACAGCAGCACTTGCAGTATAGGTCCTCTCCTGTTGAAGGTCAGGTATCAAGTGATTGAAAAGATAGAAAATGTCGGTCACGTCCGCGGCGGTGCATACCATCACCACCGGCGTACATCGCCATTGGCTCCTGGAACCCATAGGGCCCAATGATAACCAATGTGAAGTTGCGCGGCGGTTGTTGACTGCCGACCGCAACGGCACACAACGCCAGCGGAATTACCTCATTTCCACTTGTCTCTCCTCAGAGCTCAGGCAGCTGCCATTTCAGGGGGTGCACAGGCCATGGCACCTAACTGCGTCACAGCAGACATTGGCACATCAACTGACTTTCAAATTCACATACTGTTTCTGTAAAGGAAGAAATGCATTTTTATTCCAACATATGTGTGAATATGACCCTCTGCTCACCTTTTTCCACCCTAGAGTTCAACCGCTGAGGATGAATAGCAGATGGAGACATCCCCCGTGTACAGACCCCTTGTGGACCTGGTGACTATGGAGGACAGCAACCTTATCCTTACCTACAGACTTGATCGGGCCACAATCCAAGAACTGTGTGCCCAATTGGAGACAGACCTGATTTCAGCTATCCATCACCTCACAGGTATCCACCCTCTAATGCAGGTCCTGTCAGTGCTCCATTTCATGGCAAGTGGTTCATTCCAAACAACAGTGGCCAGGGCATCAGGGATGTCTCGGCCAATGTTCTCCAACGTATTGACCAGAGTGTTGTCTGCCCTGCTGAAACACATGCGCAGCTACATCGTATTCCCCCAGGTGGAGGATTTGGCCACAGTGAAGGCTGACCTTTATGCCCTGGGACATATCCCCAACATCATTGGTGCCATTGATGGTACCCACGTAGCATTTGCCCCCCCCTCCCCCTCGGAGAAATGAACAAGTGTTCAGAAATAGAAAAAGCTATCACTCTCTGAATGTGCAGATGGTGTGTTTGGCGGACCAGTACATCTCCCATGTGAATGTCAAGTATCCTGGCTCTGTTCATGATGCCTTTATCTTGAGGAATAGCAGCATCCCTTATGTGATGTCGTAACTCCAGAGGCACTGGTTGTGGCTAATAGGTGAGCCCAAGGTCCCCACCCAGTATTTGTTGGTGTATGGGTATGGGGTTGTCCCTAAGGGTGAGTGTGTGTCTCACAGGTATCCCTCGATATTTGCAGGTGACTCTGGTTACCCCAACCTCTCATGGCTACTGACCCCAGTGAGGAATGCCAGGCCAAGGGCAGAGGAACCTTACAATGGGCGAACAAGGAGGATAATTGAGAGAACCTTCAGCCTCCTGAAGGCCAGGTTCAGGTGCCTCCATTTGATTGGTGGATCCCAGTACTACTCACGCAAGAAGGTGTGCCAGATTATTGTTGCATGTTGCATGTTGCATTTTGCCCAACCTGGCTTTGAGACACCAGGTGCCTTTTCTGCAGAAGGATGAGCCTGGAGATGGTCTTGTGGCAGGGGTGGAGCCTGTGGACAGTGACGAAGAGGAGGCAGAGGATGAAGATGTGGACAACAGAAGTTGTCTCATTCAGCAGTACTTCCAGTGACACATAGGTAAGACACTGTAACGTCACTTTACATTGCAGTTTGGATTTGGACATTAGGCATGGTAGCATGATTTCCCTTTGTCTATGGCCACTTATTGTTCTTTGGCATCTCTATTTTCAGATCTCTGTGCCCCATTCTGGCTCCCAGTGTGTTTACTGCTGCCCACTATAGGTCATAACAATGTATATATAACTGTACATATGAATTGCAATGTTTACAGATTGTTGAACTAAGACATATTTCAATCAATTGACAGACTCCAGACTTGTATGTGTTGCAAGGGTGTTTATTTAAGTGCGAAGGGGTGGAGGGGTATGTGCAATGGGCTGGGGTGATGGTGGATGAATCTCCAGTTAGAGTCCAGTCTTTTGTATCACAGGTGCATTGTCCAAGGAGGCATAGGAAGGGGAGTAATGGCAGTTCAAGGTAGACAGGGTGACATAGTAGGACAGAAGGGTGACATTCAGGAGAGTCCTATTTCCTGGCGGGTGTCTTGGCAATGTTTTCTGGCTTCTGCCTGGACCGCAGGGACCGTTTGTGTGGTGGTTCTCCTTCTGCAGCGGGTGGAGTGCTGGTGGCTTGTTGTTCCAGTGGCGGAGCCTCCTGTCCACTAGTGCGGGCGGAGGTGGAGACCTGTTCTTCGGTGTGGCTAGTGTCAGGGGCCCGTTGGTGTGCTACTGCCTCCCTCATGGTGTTGGCCACGTCAGCCAGCACCCCTGCAATGGTGACCAGGATGGTGTGGATGTGTTTGAGGTCCTCCCTGATCCCCAGGTACTGTCCCTCCTGCAGCCGCTGGGTCTCCTGCAACTTGGCCAGTATCTGGCCCAAGGTCTCCTGGGAATGGTGGTGTGCTCCCAGGATCCCTGTAGGTACCTCGTGGAGAGTGGGTTCCCTGGGCCTGTCCTCCCCCGTCGCACAGCAGTTCTCCCAGCTTCCCTGCTGTCCTGTGCCTCTGTCCCGTGAACCGTGTGCCCACTGCAACTGACCCCAGGTCTCTGATTGTCTTGGGTTTGTGGGATTGCCTGGGATCCCTGTAATGGTGGGCACACTGCTGATTGACGTGTCCTGGGGACAGTGGTATGGGCCCGCTGGGTGGGTGCTGTGCTGGTGTTTCCTGAGGGGGTGAGGCTCTGTGGTGGTATGGGACTGTGGCAGGGTAACCGAGTGTCCAGAGGTCCTTGATGGGCCAGATTGGTCATCATGGTCCAGACGTGCAGAGCTGCTGTCTTCACTGTGGGCCCCTTCTGTGTGGAGACTGGATGTTGGTGGCACCTCCTCTCCGGTGACGTTGCGTGGGGGTCCTGTGGGGATGTCATTGCAATGTGTTATCTTGTGCATTGGTGTCAGCTTTGCCTTGTGTGTGTGCTGATTTTGTGGGCTAGATGATTCTTTCTAATGGGCATGCTTTAGTGATGGGTGTCCATTGCAGACCTGTGATGGGTGTCCATGCATTGGTGTGGCATGCAGGGCTTGGTATTGGGATGGGTCGGTTGTGATAGTGGGGTATATGTGAGGTGGTGGGGCGATGGGAGTGAGGGCAGGGGTGGGAGTTTGTGATGGCATGCAGGTAGGGTGGGGGATATAGTAGTAAAGAGTTGACTTACCAGAGTCCAGTCCTCCTGCTAATCCTGCAAGGCCCTCAGGATGTATGATCGCCAAGACTTGCTCCTCTCATGTTGTTAGTTGTGGGGGAGGAGGTGGGGGTCCACCACTAGTCCTCTGTACGGTTACCTGGTGTCTTGCAACCACAGAACGCACATTCCCCCGTAGGTCGTTCCACCTCTTCCTGATGTCATCTCTTGTTCTGGGGTGCTGTCCCACGGTGTTGAACCTGTCCACGACTCTCCGCCATAGCTCCATCTTCCTAGCAATGGACGTCTGCTGCACCTGTGATCTGAATAGCTGTGGCTCTACCCGGATTATTTCCTCCACCATGACCCTTAGCTCCTCCTCTGAGAACCTGGGGTGTCTTTGGTGTGCCTTGGATGTGGTGTGAGTGGTATGTGTGAGGATGTGTGGGGTGATGTGTTGGGGTGTGTGCTGTGAGGTGCATGGATGGTGTATGGGTGATGGTGTTGTGTGGCTCAGATTGAGTGGGTGCTCCTGGCTTGTCTCTCTCTCAGTTAGCAATCTGTTTTTTCATTGAAATGGTTGTGGGTAATGTGGGTGTGTGTTTCATAGTGTTGTGGGTGTGTGGGTGTGGTGTGTGTATGTGTGTCAGGTGTGTGTAGTTTGAATAGTCCAATGTGGTGTGGTTTTGTAAGTGTGTGTGTATTTTGAGCACTGAGATGTGTACCGCCATTGGTTTACCACAGTTGAAACCCGCCGCGGTGATTCGTGGGTCCTGATACCGTGGGCGTATTTCTATTGGTGTAACGGTGTGGGTTTTGGTACCGCCAGTGACCTTTGTGCTGGCAGAATTGTGTGGGTGTCTGTATAGTGGCGGATTTCTCTGTGTAGGTCATAATACCCATAGCGGTATACCGCCACGGTCACGTTATGTTGGCGTCATCAGCACGGCAGTAGGCAGCATTTACCACCAATGTTGTAATGAAGGCCATTGACTTGTATGTTATTTCAAATGGCAAAGGTTTCAGCTTGTCTGGAGCAATGTCAACCTTATTTTGCTTACACCTCTCCCTATGATGTATATTGGATATGTATGGTATATGTGCAAGTGAATTATTTGTGTGTCAACACCTGGAGTGTGGTTAGTTGTCATACCTCTTTGTCTTCTTTTTTGGACATGTGTCTATTATTTTGTGTGTACCTTACGCATACCTTAGTAGTATGTGAAGAATGCTGTTACTGATGTTTTTGTTTCAATAGCTTGCCCTTACCCATTACAAACACATACACAGCACTTGGTGATGGTATTGATTGCCCCGACAGACTTAAATCCAGGGGGCCTGTGCACAGAGACGTTTTGAGGCATGGGCAAAGTAGATGCTAGCCCATGGTCCCAGACTTTCAGGGGGACCCCTGATTTCGCCAACTCTGTTCTACAGGGAGTCTTTCCATTATAGGCTTGCAGTACTTCCTAAAGAGATTGTTTTCAATACCATTTTCCCAACGTTACTTTTTAATATGTGCGATGTCTGAGAGTCTATTGCAGAGATTATGCAGGGAAGGGGTGTTTCTGTTTCATGAAACATCCCATCCTAAGTTTATTTTCTATCATTACAGGACCTTGCTTGTGAGAAATTGGAGGGTGTTACATAGATTATTTGCTGTAATTTTTATGCAGCGCTGCTATTATGTTACAATATTGTAAGCTCACATCACTGTCCCAGAATACTAGTTGTGTACACATTTAGAAATTGGATGTGTTTCTCCTCGGTGTCAGTGCCCTAGCCAAAGAGTACATCAAAGAGCAGATTTTGAGTCATACATTCAAAGCTTCTCCGAACAGGGACCCCAAAATTAGGTTTGTCCCATGGCACCATACAACTTAGGATGCACCTGCCTGTGCATCTGTAACTGAAATGTCAATGGAAATGGATATGATCGTGGCTTCCTTCAGTTGCGTCTATGACCGTGTGGGTTTTGGACGTCATCAAGCAGTGGCCTCAGGAAGTGTACAATGGGCTCCTTGGCAGCAGAGGACATGTGCTGCTGAGTAAAGGTGAGTTCCTGCCATTTATCCCTCTCTTCATGCCAACTCAGGTGTGGAGGTTTTGCGCCACAGTCATGTTGGCGGGAAGGAGTATCATAATTGGGCTGGTGGGGAAACTGGCGGTCTGCCCTCCAACATATGCATTGGCCTATTCTGCCGCCCTTGTGGTCAAGATTGCCTGGCAGCGACGGCAGTACTCCGGCAGTCTTTAGTCTGTGCACCTGCTTACTTTGTAATTGGGTAGGCAGACCCCCAAGTTGATGGCCAGGGTCTCCAATGCTGTTTCAACGGTGATACCCTTTCTGTCAAACTCATAATCAGGCCGTTAGTCCCCTAATGGACTATTTCAAAGACGCATGGTTTGGCAGGCTGCAATGGTTAGGACACAGATGCCAAACTAAATTCCATATATCATGGTGGAATGTCTATTTCAGCACTCTGATACAGGACTCCAAAACATAACAATGCAGTGGAAGGATGGCACAATTCCTTCTAATCCACACTAGGCAGAATTCAGCTTACATTATACAAATTAATTAAAGCAATACAAAGGAGCAAAAATACTAAGAATATGGCAATCTGTTCCCAAATTGTCCCTAAACCTAACAAACAAACTAAAAAAAAAATCTGAAATGCTACAATGCAAGTCAGAATCATTGTAAATAAGAAAGGACTAGATTACTTAGAAGTAATAGCCAAATCCATCCTTTAAAACACATGTAAACCTACCAAAAACCTCAAAAACTACAGCATTCTCTAAACCAAGAAAACAAATGTATATTTGTAATAATAATCATACAAATATTTTATTAAATCAGCTAATTAATTATATAAAATCAAAACATTGATAAAAGTCATATAATAAAAATATACATATTAATTATAAAAACAAATACTAAGCAACTAACCAACTTAAAAACAAATTCAAACTGTCACATCAAATAAATACAACACATAATCCAAACAAATCCACATAATAATTACAGAAACATAGCATAAACAATATATAACATTTCCCACCCACAATAAAAAATCAGTGTAACACTTACCATTTTGTAGCTGTAAATCTTTCTCCACCTACTCATGACAAATATTGTTAGTCCATATAGATTGAGAATGATTCCAAAAAGCCAAAATAATGCAATCATATAAACAATTCAATAGAAATTTCTTGAAGCATACCAAAGTGTGTAGGTTCCATAAAATACCTGTAAAAGTGTTTTAAAAAAAGATCATCTCCAGGAAACGTGAATAAAAGGAAATTGAAGAAAAACAATTGGTTTATAATAAAGCAAAATTAATTTCCAAAAAACAAAATCATCAACTCAAAATTTCCATTAAAATTGCCTGTACATGAAAACCTGTAAATTAAAATGTAAACCCCCACCTGTACAATACATAAAGGGCCTGATTACGAGTTTGGTGGTTCGAAGACTGCCAGACTCACGGTGGAGGTCACAAGATTGCCAGTTATGCTGCCAAAAGACCGTTGTCTTTGCCAGGATCTCTGATCCCGACGGGATGATGGTGGTCATGGTTGTACTCAGCACGGCGGCACAGACTTCAGCACTGCTGTGTTGATTACAACCATGCTCTCCGCCAGTCTTTTCATGGTGGTTCACCCACCATGAAAATGCTGGCAGAGAACAAGTGGGGGGGGCACAGGGGCCACCCTGCACTGCCCACAACATTTTTGTGGGCAGTGCGGTGGCTCCCCTCCCTAGTACCATCGAAATGGACACTGTCTGCTGTACAAACAGTGTGCATTCCGAGGGCCCTAGGGGGCCCCCTGTGCAACAGCATTAGACTCGGCTCCTTATGGAGATAATTACAATGCCGCCGCACATTTTCCAATGCGCTGATCGGCAGAAACCTTAGTTTCCACAGGTCAACCCTGTGAAAAACTCATAATGGGGCCAATGGGGGAGACTGTCAGCTCCGTGGCGGTCTCCTCAACACAGGTCTGGCGGTCAGGTTTTCCAAACACCAAACTTGTGATCAGGCCCAATATTCCTAGTTATACACAAACACTACAGCTAATCATCAAAACATAAGTAACATTACATATTTTAACAGAACATAATCAGACATTAGTAATACAATGTAAAAAAGTGATATGACAAAATAGTGCAATACACATATAAATATACATTAAACTCCCAAATGGCACTATACCCAACTTTTAAACATCCATCCTAGATCTCCCCACCCTCAAAACCCACAAAAATCCTAAAAAAGGAATTACCTTTCCCAACAAACAACAGCACCTAACCACAACTTGGTTCCTGGAAAAAAGAACCAAAGCACTACCAATTGACTGCAAGACAGAAGGCAGAGGTAAAAGAAAAGGGCCACCAAATTAATCTAGTAGTTAATAGGAAATATTAAAAATGTCAATAAATGTAGAAAAATGAAAACATATATTGAAAATGTTAAACATAAACAATATTGTAAAACGTCGCAAAATGTATAAAGGATAAATTAAATGTTTGACTGCACATATACACTTAATACGTACTAATTAAAAATAAGTTAAATAATGCTTAAAAAATGCATTTGAATATTTTTAAAAATGTGCACAAATATTCAATATTAAATTACATGTGAAAATATACATTATAGAAATATGTATAAAATGTGATTTATTTCATTTTTTTACAAATAGAAAAAGAAAAGATCTGATTCACTGACTGTTTTTGATTTAAAAATATATCTAGCAAAATGTAATACTTTACAATAAAATAAAATTATCAACAATAATATTACAAAGTATGAGTGACATCTTTTTCGATACTAAATATTATGAAAATCTCATACACTATAAAGGTGACACATACTATTCCTACTCCAACCTAAACCAACTTGGGAAGGTATTGAAGACTAAAAGTGTGACATTTATTATTCCCACTCCAACATAAAACAACTTGGGGAAACTGTTGGACACTAAAGGGGTGACATTTATTATTCCCACTCCAGCCTAACCATATTGGGGAGGTTGTTGTACGCTAAAGGGGTGAAATTTATGATTACCACTCCAATCTATCCAACTTGGGGAAGGTTTTGGACACTAAAATGGTAACATTTACTATTCACACTCCATCCTCACCATATTCAGGATTGTGTTTTACACTAAAGGGGTGACATTTATGATTACCACTCCAGTCTAACTATATTTGGGAAGATGTTGAACACTAAAGGGGTGACATCTATTGTTCTCACTCCAACCTACACCAACTCGTGGAAGGTGTTGGACAATAAAGAGGTGACATTTACTATTCACAATCCAATCGAAACCAACACATACAAGGTGTGGGACATTAAAAGGGTGACATTTATTATTCCCAATCCAATCTAAACCAACTCATAGAAGGTGTTGCATACTAAAGGGGTGACATTTACTATTCCTCATAGTGTGCCGGCATGGAACCACAACTAGACATCATCCTGCTGCTCCTGCTTGCAGAAAGACAACAGAATCACCACTGAAAAGGACAACAACAACCGTAAGTACACACACTCACCTGTTACATTTGTAAAATGTACGAATTTGAAGTGTTACATAACATACCATAGGGAAGGGGGTTCAAGGGCTATACTCACGTAATAGGACAGTGATGCACACAACAACAAATATACCCACACATACACAACATGTACAGTGCAGCAAGCACACACATACCACTTGTCAAGAAGACACAGTTACGCAGAGCAACACAGCCCCGGCCCAGCCTCACAAATACACATACAACATACAAACTTTTAACAAGAACACTACAAATGCAAAAATATAAACACATGTCAAACACTCACCACCAACACTGGCCAGGGACTCCACACACATTCAACACAATTTACAACCATCTGTGATGGAACACAAACAATTACACCATCACACAACCTAGCAATCGACACACACATTACACAGACATACAGTACACCAAACCTATTATGCAATGCCAAAACACTCAAACAGTCAAAACACACAAAGCGACACCTGACAACAATAAACATATATCATGAAAAATACAACACAGTGCCATGACAACACCATTTCAGCTACATACACATAACCATCACACAAAACACACCCTATACCTGGGGGATAAAAGCACTGCACACAACTTCACAGACTGATCAGACAATACCAGAAGGACAGAACCAATGCCAGCTAGGAACAATTCAAACCTATGAAAGGAAAAGCAGGACAAAGATGTAACCAGAAAACCAACAACTGGTTGGTTAAATTTATATGAAAAAATGGAATGAAGTTAGATATTCCAAGGCCACAGGCCAGTCTTTCGCAAGGAAAAACAGCACCAAAGGTGCTAAATGGTGCCCCTACTTGACTCCTGACTGCCAGTATCCTCCAAAGGTAGGGGCATCAAGAGGCAGGCAGGCACCTCAGGGATTTTTGATTTGGGAGGAGGGTTTGGGCTGAGGCTTCGGGGGGGTTGGGGTTAGGCTTGCGATGGGGGTGGTTAGGCTTTGGCTTGGGAGGTGGTTGGACCTTTTTGGAAGGGGTGGTCTCCTTTTTGGTAGGGGAGGGGCATGGGTGCTGGCAATGGGGTATGGGAGGCCTTGGAGGTGGAAGGGATGGCCTTGGGGAGGGACACAGAATGTGTAGGGGTGTCCCGGGGGGATGAGTGGAGAAAAGGTCAAACTCAGAAAGGAAACATTTTTAGACACATGGGGATGATCATCCGAGTGGAGTTTGGATGTGGAGAGGGAGTGGTTGTCTGACGATTAGTTGTGAATTTCTTGGGTGCATGCTTGTGGGAAGTATGCTTTCGGGTGGTGGGTGTCTATTAGGTGGGTGAGTGAGAGCATTTGTGTGTCTTGGGCTGGGGATGTATATGTGCTGGGGGATGCTGTGGTGGGTGGGTGGGTGGCTGTCTGCTGGGGTGGTGACTGCATGTATGGTGGATGTGCTACATGTAGGCGTGTCAGTGATTGTTGTGTCTGTGGGTGTGGTGCCTGGGGTGGATGTCTGAGGGTCTGCCAGGGAGCTGTCTACATGTAGGATAGGTGTGGTGGCTGGATTTGTGAATGTTGGTGTGATGTATGCAGGTGTGTCAGGTTTTGTGTCTGTGATGCTGGGGGTGGTGGTGGTGTCAGTGCAGGTTGTGACTGTTGCTGTGTCTGCAGGTGGATGTTGTCTGTGTGCATGCCAGTGGTATGTCTTGTAGTGCTTATGTTTTTCTGTGCTACTCTTGGATGTTGAGGTGGATGCATGCTCCTCTGTTTCAGTGCTTTCGCTGGGTTGGGGAGGGGGGGGTTTCAGACAGGGAAGAGAAGGTGGAGGGAGATGGTAGACAAAGGGTGACTGGCTACTGTCAGTGTGGAGGCCAAAGCCTGAAAAGATCTCTGTAAGCCATCCAGTCCACTATGAATGCCCTCCAGGAATGCATTGCTCCGTTGTATTTGAGATGCCAGTCCATGGATGGCATTCACGGTGGTCGACTGACCCACTGAGATCAACCTCAGGAGGTCAATAGCCTCTTCACTGAGGGCAGCAGGACTAACAGGGGCTGGGGCAGAGGTGCCAGCAGCAGAGGAGATGCCCATCCTCTTGGGTAGGGGGGCACGGCCAACTGGGTGGGGAGCTACACGGAGGGTAGTGATACAATGGGGGGTGGTGGACAGGGATGGCACCGGGGTGGTCCCAGATGGGTCCACCATCTCTAGGGAGTGGCCACTGGAGGAGGATTCTGAAGAAGATGTGGTTGACCCGGTCTCCCCCGTGGAGCTCCCCTTACCCTTCGGGCCACTGGGTCTCTTGCTGTCTGTGGTCTTGTGACTGGAGGTCCAGTGGCCAGAATCTTCACCACTCGGTTGTGCCCAGTCTCCTTCACTTGCTGATGCTAGAAAACAGGAAGTCAGACATGGTCATCACGTTTACAAGATAAAATTTCCATCATATAGTGAACATAAGTCTTATCACATTTTGTTCACCAACACCTCCAGGAAGTGCCAGTTAAGTGCCACCATCATGTCACTTCAAAATATGAAGTAGGTTCCTCTATATAAATATTGTCACATACCAGCTAAGCTAGCTAACTGACACCTACTATACCATGAACCAAGTTAACCTATCACACTGATCATACCATAACAAGGTTACATTGCCACATGATATAGGTTCCCCATCGACAACAACATAGTCAATCTTCAATCAAACAATAGTTTAGGAATGTTAAATTGCTATCACTATTCAAGAACACATACTCAGCACATACAAATATTTTACTCTGATGCTATATACTAGGCTATGATGCATATTGTAAAGCAAAGGCAAGCAAGCCTACTGTAGACAAGCCATAACTTCTTCATTTCACATAGTCACAAATATACACCATGGGCATGTGGAAACCTGTAACAATCCAAATTCCCATTCATCCAAAATTTTGGTTAAGGAGTCAGACACATGGCACACACACATCCACCAATAGTGACACATCAAGGATTGAAATCACAACGTGGACCAAGTTATCCAGGCAATTGGTCTCCTGTTAACAAACTTTATCAGTCAAGTAATGGTCAAGTAAGCTCTGACTCACATTCCTCACACAACCACAGGATGTCAAAATAAACTGGACCTTACATATGGACTACTATACTGTGCAGAAAGATGACAATCAGACCTAACTAATCATGAAATTAGTCTATCAATATGCCACTGACTGAGTGGAAACATCACTACATACACATCAGACACTGCAAGCCTTACATCTGTCTGTGCAGGATTCTCAGAGCCAAAGTGCATGTGTTGCTAACATGACAGGTGCACCTACCATAATGCCAGCCACAAGCCTTGATTTACTTAAAAACAACTCATGTGTATGTGACCTGTCACACCTGCACCACATAGGTGCCAAAGAAACATTAGGGGGCATATTTATACTCCGTTTGCGCCGAATTTGCGTCGTTTTTTTCGACGCAAATTCGACGCAAAACTAACTCCATATTTATACTTTGGCGTTAGACGCGTCTAGCGCCAAAGTCCATGGAGTTAGCGTCATTTTTTTGCGTGAACACCTTCCTTGCGTTAATGATATGCAAGGTAGGCGTTCCCGTCTTAAAAAATGACTCCGATGCATATGCGTCGTATTTATACTCCCGGGCAAAAATGACGCCCGGGAGTGGGCGGGTCTAAAAAACCCGCATTAGCGCCGGATTTTAGCGCCTGGGTCAGGGCAGGCTTTAAGGGACCTGTGGGCTCAGAATGAGCCCAGAGGTGCCCTCCCCTGCCCCCAGGGACACCCCCTGCCACCCTTGCCCACCCCAGGAGGACACCCAAGGATGGAGGGACCCACCCCAGGGACATTAATGTAAGTTCAGGTAAGTATTTTTTTGTAATTATTTTTGTGGCATAGGGGGGCCTGATTTGTGCCCCCTACATGCCACTATGCCCAATGACCATGCCCAGGGGACAGAAGTCCTCTGGGCATGGCCATTGGGCAAGGGGGCATGACTCCTGCCTTTGCTAAGAAAGGAGTCATTTCAATGGGGGTTGGGCGTCGTAACAAAAATGGCGCAAATCGGGTTGATCCGATTTTTTTGCCTCAGCCTGACTTGCACCATTTGTGGACGCCCATACGCCATTTTCCCCCTACGCCGGCGCTGCCTGGTGTACGTTGTTTTGTTTAACGCACACCAGACAGCGCCGCCGGCTAACGCCGGCTAACGTCATTGAATAAATACGGCGCCCGCATGGCGCTTCAGAATGGCGTTAGCCGGCGCTAAATTTTTTGGCGCAAAACTGCGTTAGCGCAGTTTTGCGTCAAAAAGTATAAATATGGCCCTAGGTTCCCAAATACCAGGACACAATTGCCACATCCTTCATAGCAGCAGCAAGTAGACATAACAATTTCCAATGTTGATTCATAACTGAGCCTTTAAATTGATACATGATGGTGACACATATGACTGTGAACAGGCTATCATTGCCTATGAATCAGGCCTGGTACAGTATGCCCACACACAAAGCTTTTCCACTAACAAAACATTAGCAAGGTTGTAAAATTCCTAGCCTTTGATAGCAATGTACATGTGCCCATAGAATTTTGCAACACCTCAATGGTATCCACCATGCATGTTGATAACTCTGATGAGACTTCACATATGTCAATGTCCAACCCTCACTTACCAAGGGGGATTACCTTGTAACAGGTGTGAAGGAGTTAACCTTGTATGTCATGTAACATGTCAGGTGGACATCACTGCCAGACATTCTGCTGTCACTTATCATAAAGTGTTAGAAAACTATAGATGACAATAATATGTGTGACTTAATTTTGCACATGGACAGGAATCTTGAGACATTGCAGAGGACAGACATCAAGGTACTACACAACTTACCACTATGACAACGGGAGGGTTGACCTATCGTGGATATTTACAATCACCAGTGTAGGAAATGTTGTATAATGGGACACATATGACACAGTCATTTGTGCACCATAAAATGCCATTGTAATGAGGGCACTACATAGCTGTGTAACATGCCTCCAAATACATACGGATGTGCACACCTGAGTGCTATAGATGTGTAAGGTACATCAATGTGTACACAGGAGATCTGTGATACTTTCCACTTCCCACATTGTCAGAGCTGAAGTACTGTTCACTAACTCAATTACCTGGTAAAGAGACAAACATACGTTCCGTGTGTACGTACCCCCTTTTGGCTGCTATGCTGCCTTCAAACGCCCATCCAACTCAGGGTAGGCCACTGCCAAAATGCTGGCCATTAGGGAGGGTCAAGGTCTGACGCTGGGAGGACATCCCTGGCCGAGCCTCTGTGGTCTTCCAGGCCCAGCGTCTCAGGTCATTCCAACTCTTCCGACAATGGGTGCTCTGCCTGCTGTGGACCCCCAGGGTCCACACTTTCTTGGTGATGGCACGCCAGATCCCCTTCTTATGATGGGCGTGGACATGCATGCATGACATAGAAAAAATAAAGAATGTCTTGTCCACATGGTCCATACTAAAACATGCAGGATAAATAACTAGTTAGTACAAATAGCCATACCCAGACTGACTTGAACATCCCCTCCACAGATAGATAAGCATATGCAGTCAGGCCATATGTGAGGTGGACACAGGCAGACTACATGCATCTCCAGCACCAGCTTTCATGTTATCACATATGACCAGACACCAAACACTCATGTAAATATGGCATTTTAGGAGGAGTCTGGTATACCAACTCCACTAACCTTGTGCAACAGCCACAAGGTGGGTCAGGGAACATAATCTCATACTCTCCATAATGTCTCAGGATTCAATATCTGTCACCATACATTAATACATGACCAGTAACGCATCCCAATCAATCACAACTTTGGCACCCTAAATACCTTTAGGACACAATCAATGACATTGCCCATCAGCCTTTGCTTAGTATTTCAAAGTATAGTTGGGCTAAGGAAATGTTTGTGCACATGGTATACTTACCTGCTCCTCTGGTGCATCATAGAGTTATTCATACAGGGGTAGGACCTCCTCCACCAGCTTCTCCAGCTCCTCGGGAGAGAAGGCAGGGGCCCTATCACCTGTAGGACATGGAACGAATGCTCCCACAGGCAGTACACAGCAGATCACTTTGTGGAGGCCTTACTGGAAGCAGTATCAGGAGTCAAATGAGAGATGGAGCTAGAATGGAGGTCACCTCTGCCATGCTCAAGATCGCCAAAGGCAGCAATGTGTTCCAATGGCAATATCCACCAGGGTAGTATCTGCCTACCGCCATGATGACTTCCGCCGGCGGACATAGGTAATTTCCTAATGTCCAGTATAGTAGGTCAGATAGCTGCCATTCTGAGATCCTTAGATGGTCGGAACAGTTAAAATAATATGCGTCACAAGGTCATAAACATATCTACGCCATCTTTTTCAGTACTGGCTATGAGCAACCATGTATTTAAAAATCTAACTTAATAGACACATTGTAATGTCCATGATTTGTGAGCAATGTATCATTGGTGGAATATTCTGCACCCTCATGGCAATTAGATCAATGGTATTAGGGTCTATCATATGTGAAACATGGTAAGAATGTCATTATCACTGATACTTTCAGTGACATGCGTATCCATTTCCTATTCATATTCGAGGTCAGGGGATGACACTGCAGCAATAAGCCATTATTTCCCTAATTATGTCCTGTGTACCATGTTTGACTATTTCATATGGCATGTCCAAGCATCATGTGTGACATATGTAGTTTCACACTTACAATGGATACAATGACTGATAAACATACCCTCCTATAATCTATCATCTAGGTACCCTCAAATGAGAAGGGTCACACAACCTCCAGTGTACTGTCCACTAGCAGACCTGCAGACCATGGAGGATCGACATGTCATCCAGATTTACCACCTGGATTGGCAGACAATCATGGATCTCTGTCATCAGTGGAGCCAGTTCTGATGTCTGCTATTCATCATCCCAAGAGCATTCCACCCATTTTGCAAGTTATGTCAGTGCTGCACTTCCTGGCCCCAGGGTCCTTTCAAAATACAGTGGCCCTAACTGCAGAGTTTGGTCATGAAAGATGTCCTCATGGCACTGTTGAAACACCTGGACAGCTACATCCGAACGTGAAGATTTGGCCCATGCGAAGGCTGATTTTTATGCTTTGGCACACATCCAACAGGTGGTGGGAGCCATTGATGGTACTCATGTAGCCTTGGTTCTCCCCACTCCAAGAATGTCAAAGTAGTCGGTTTGCCGGACCTCTACATTTCCCAAGTATGTGCAAAGTACCCGGGTTCAGTTCATAATGCCTTCATAATGCGGAATAGCAATATCTCACTGTTAATGACATGACAGTACACAGAGAGGGCCTGATTTGTTGGTAAGTGATATCTGTGATGTGTGTCAGTATCTTGTGTCTGCTGCCACATGAAAGTATGTCAAAGAGTACTGTTTGCACACCTGTAATGATTTCTTACAGGGGATTCTGGCTCCCCAAACCTTTCCTGGTTGTTGACACCAGTGAGGTACCCAACCACGCCAGGGGAAGTTTGCTTCAATGAGGCCCACAGAAGGACAAGACATGTCATGGAGCAGACTTTTTGGCTCCTAAAGGCTGGATTTCATTGCATTGACAAGTCTGGTGGAGCCCTCATCTACTCACCCGCCAAGTGTGTCAGATCATTGTTACCTGCTGCATATTCCACAAACTCGTCCTGCGACGTCAGATCCCCTATATACCAGATGATGGGGAGCCAGCAATTCCACCTGGTGAGAATGCAGAAATGCCAAGTGAGGATGACAGTAATGAGGATGAAGGTGGAGAAATCTGGGGACATCTCATCAATCAGTACTTCAACTGACTGAAGGTATGTGTTGTTCTGTAAAATAATTTACTCAGTGGAGCATTGGGGGCTTCGAGATGTTTGAGAAGGGTCTTTGTATGACCAGCAGACAGTTCATTATTTGCTTAGCAGTACATAGCTCAAGTGTGCATGCAAAATAGTACATGGAGTTGTAATTATTGTGATGATCTCCTTTGTTAATGTTTGTCACAATACACTACTGTATTTAGGACATGTCTTTATGGGTTTTCATTACCATTGCCTGCCTATACCTTTTGTATTACATTTTTACTTTGCAGATTTCTTCACAAGGTCATCCTCATGTAGTCAATTCTGAATTGTGTCACAGTCAGGTGGGATTTGTAGGCCTGACATGGGACGTGAACTTGGATAGATCCAGGTACTGTATGGCATCATATTGGTGGTGTGTGAGTTCCATGCCCAGACTGTCAGGATAGTGGGCGGGTAGTGTTCTGTTCCACACAGTAGACCTGTGTGCCATGTTATCTGGGTTCAATGTTGTCATGTGTGTGGTCTTGTGTCTCTGACACATGTCATCCTGTGCAATCCATAACCTCGACCTTCTCATTGGTTTGTTATGCTTATATTAAACTTGTGTGTAGCTGTCACTGTGTTTCCTCATTGTAGGCCATTGTGTATGTGTATCAAAACTGACATAGGTGAGTAGCATGCCTACAGATACCGGACCATGGTAAGTGGAAGGTTTAATGACTGGGGACAGTTGTACTGACCTCTGTCTGTATAATGGGGTATGGTCATTTGGGAGGTTTGGTATGGGTATGTGATAAGGCTTTAGCTGACGGCTGATTGAACCAATCTGTTTGCCCATTTGTATAGACAAAGACTGGCATGGCCCTAATTTCATAAGTCTGTGGGGTACTTGCAATTCACACCTACGCTGAAACATTACATTGTGAAGCTGTACTGCACTATGTAATACTTGGCATGTTGTCAATATATAAGCAGGAAAGTGCAATAAATGGGATTAGGAGTGTGTCCTTTTGTATAGTTGTACATATATATGACCCAGATTCAACAGTACATGTGAGATGGGACTTAACCGATTTGGTACCTTTGTGAATATCATGAATAAGCAATATATTTCACAGTTAATTCTTCAACAGTGCCTTAAAGGTTACTCTCAAACATGATATGTGGTTTAGTTGTGTTTTACAAGTTCACAGGAAAATGTAAGGACTGAGATCAAATTATTGTGTGCAAACAGTGAAGGGTACGGTCATGGTGGATGTAATCATCCGGGTAGCTGCTACAATATTTGGAGTCTCAAGTCCAGTGTCCCTGTGCCATTGACAAATGGAGAGTGGTTGTAACAAAGTCAACAGGGTATATCTGTGACACACAAGGGGAACTAATGAGTAGGGTATCACTTCCTGGAAGTGGCTGAAGTCTTGGCATCTGCTCCTCCTGGATGTTTTGGTGGATGTGCACGTTTGCGGGGGTTCTTCAGCTACAGAGGCTGGGGTGTCTAAGTCATGTCCTTCCCCTTGCACAGCCTCCATTCCACTGACTGACACAGATGTAGGAGGGGCTGATTTTAAATGTCCAATGGAAGGGGTCTGCTGTTGAGGAAATAAGCTACTCAGGCCCATATTTATACTTTTTGACGCAAACCAGCACCAGCGTTGGTTTGTGTCAAAAATGTTACCGCCGGCTAACACCATCCCTACGCGCCATGCGGGCGTCTTATTTAAGGAATGATGTTAGCCGGCGCTGCAGACTGGTCTGAGTAAAAAGAAATTACTCAAACCAGGCAGTGCCGGCGTAGGGGGAAAATGGGGGTTGTGCGTCAAAAAATGGTGAAAGTCAGGTTTGAGGCAAAAACCATGCCTCAAACCGGACTTGCGCCATTTTTTGACGCACAACCACCATTGAAATGACTCCTGTCTTAGCAAAGACAGGAGTCATGCCCCCCCTTGCCCAATGGCCATGCCCAGGGGACATATGTCCCCTGGGCATGGCCATTGGGCACAGTGGCATGTAGGGGGGCCCACATTAGGCCCCCCATGCCACTTTAAAAAAGGCAAAAAAAATACTTACCTCAACTTATCTGTACTTACCTGGGATGGGTCCCCCCATTCATGGGTGTCCTCCAGGGTTGGGCGAGGGTGGCAGGGGGTGTCCCTGGGGGCAGGGACACCTGCCCTCACAAAGGCGTTTAAAAAACGGTGCACAGCAGGCTGTGCGCTGTTTTTTAAGGCCCGCCCCCTCCTGTGCGTCAAAATGACACCGGAGAACAAATAAGGCGCCCAGGCCTTAAAGTCATTTTTTGGATGGGAACGCCCACCTTGCATGTCATTAACGCAAGGCGGTTTCCCACATCCAAAAAATGACGCACATGGAGGTTTTTTGACATCGTCGGGCGTCAAAGTTTAAATATGGTGCACAGTTTGCGCCGAATGTGCATCAAAAAAATTTACGCACATTCGGCGCAAACAGAGGATAAATATGCCCTTTAGTGTGGTATTAATGTCTCTCAGCACCAATGTTAGGGAGGCCATGTTGGCACTGTGGGCCTCCCACTTTTGCAGGACTTCCTGATGCTTGACCCTATCCAGCTGGTTAATCAACCCATTCATGGCAAGTACCTAGCCCATCACGCCTTGGGAAAGTTGGTAGGCTCACAAGACTTGGGAAATGGTGTCCTGGCCAGTTGTATCTCTGGGAGCCTCAATCTACTGGCCTAAACCATCCCTCTTATACACCCTATCCCCATGTGCCTCTGCCCTTGGCACAGTTTCCCCACTCCCACTGGTGCCAGGTCCTTCATTGTCAGGGTTTCCTAGTGGTGACTCTGTTACTTGTACTGGGGGGCATATGATGGTTGTAGCTGTCCTTAGAACACATGTTTTGGAACGAATAGTTGTAGACTGACCAGGTGTTCCAGATGGGCCAGAGTCATCGTCAATGTCTTCACATCCAGGGATGTTCTCCTCACTGAGGGCTTCATCCACAGGGGAAGTGGCTGTCTCAGGAGTCCTCTCTCTGGTTACAATGGGTAGGTGACCTATTGAAGAAGTGGAACAGACAGAGTTTGAAATACAACATGTGGTATCAAATTTTGACAGGTAAATATACTTTGAGCCATGCTCAGAAAGACTTAGCTTGATTCTCGGCTATGACAGTGACACCTGCTTTCAAATCTGTGGTACAGCTATCAGGGATACAGGGAATTCCTATGACATACACATTGCTACAGGATACCAGATTAGCTTGACAGTTGGATACCTGTTGCTTGAGTCTTAGCTTGGCTGCTGTGTAGCTTTATTTTGTCCATGTTACCTCCCAGTTAGCAGAAGTTCAGTATTGAGTCACCAGACAGCTGCAGAGTGTGCAGTGGAAACTGACCTGTACATCAGCTTAGGGGTAACCATTCTACCTGGCCATATATGTCAGGTTATACCTGGTATGGCACACTGCAGATATGTGCCTTCCCCCAGGTGAGTAGATTTCAATGGGTGATGGGAGGTAAAAGGGTCATTTTAGCATCGGACACAGCTGTAGCTGTGTGTTGTTGTTATTGTTTTGGCAGATGCCCATGGTATTGCTGTAATTGCCCCAGACTGTAAAATTGTGGATCATTCAGGTGGTTTGAGTCGATTGTGTAGTTGACATGCAAGGCTATTTTCATTATGGTACACTGTTCTGGTTTTGTTAATGGTATTACAGTGCCTGCTGGGTGTTGTAGTGCTGTCAATCGCTGTACTAGTCACCCTATAGTGAGACACTGTGCCCCCAGGTGAGTTTAGTTGACATGTGTTATGCCAGAGAGGTGTATCTGGACAGCTAGACACAGGGTGGTGAGTATATTGGCTGTTAGGATGTCAAAAGGTGATCAGTGAGCATGCAAGACTGAACTTTAGGGTGACATTTTCAGTGTTCTGACTTACACAACTTGACTCCCCAAGGTATTCCTGTCAGTCCATCAAGATGCAGGATGTTCAAGACCTTCTCTTCCCATGATGTGAAAGTTGGGGGAGGAGGCGGGGGCCTGCTGCCAGTCTTGATGACAGCTAGCTGGTGCCTGACGCCATGGAACATACCTTCCCCCTGAGGTCGTTCCACCTCTTCCTGATGTCCTCCCTTGTGCGTGGATTGCTGCGTATAGAATTAACCCTGTCAACTATATTTTGCCACATCTCTGTTTTCCTGGCAATTGAGGTTTGTTGGACTTGTGCTCCAAATACGTGTGGCTCTTCTCTGATGATTTCGTCCACCATGACCCTCAACTCATCGTCTGTGAAGTGGGAATGTTTTTGTGGGGACATGGTAGTGGTGGACAACACAATAAGGATAAAAAAGGGTGATGAGGTATGGGTGCTGTGTTGTGAGTGGGTGACGGGTGGTGTCTGATGTGTTGCTATATACATTTTGTGAAATGTATGATGTGTAGGTGTAAGATGAGTGGTATTTGGAGTGCTGAGGGGTGCCTATTCTTTGGTTCCTAATTTCTGTGTATGGCCTCTATTTTGCTGTGTATGGTATTTTTGATGCAAAGGATTGTGAGGGTGTGAAGGGGTGTGTTTAATAGTGCAGTTTGTAGATATGTTGGGTGTGTGGATGTGTGTCAGGTGTGTGGTATTCAAAACATCCAGGGGCATATTTATACTCCGTTTGCGCCAGAATTGCGTCGTTTTTTTTTACGCAATTTCGACGCAAAACTAACTCCATATTTATACTTTGGCGTTAGACGCGTCTAGCGCCAAAGTCCATGGAGTTAGCGTCATTTTTTAGCGTGGACACCTACTTTGCGTTAATTATATGCAAGGTAGGCGTTCCCGTCTAAAAAATCGACTCCGAGGCATGTGCGTCGGATTTATACTCCCGGGCCAAATTCACGCCCGGGAGTGGGCGGGTCAAAAAAAATGACGTACAGCCGCTTTTGCACCGTTTTTTAGCGCCTGCAAAAGGCAGGCGTTAAGGGACCTGTGGGCTCTGAAGGAGCCCAGAGGTGCCCCCCCATGCCCCCAGGGACACCCCCTGTCACCCATGCCCACCCCAGGAGGACACCCAAGGCTGGAGGGACCCATCCCAGGGACATTAAGGTAAGTTCAGGTAAGTGTTTTTTTTTTTTTTTTTGTGGCATAGGAGGGCCTGATTTGTGCCCCCCTACATGCCAGTATGCCCAATGACCATGCCCATGGGACAGAAGTCCCCTGGGCATGGCCATTGGGCAAGGGGGCATGACTCCTGTCTTTGCTAAGACAGGAGTCATTTCTATGGGGGTTGGGAGTGAAAAAAAATGGCGCAAATCGGGTTGAGGCGAAAAAATTGCCTCAACCTGACTTGCCCCATTTCTTGACGCCCAAGCCCCATATCCCCCTACGCCGGCGCTGCCTGGTGTACGTTGTTTTTTTTAACGCACACCAGACGGCGCCGGCGGCTAACGCCGGCTAACGTCATTCAATAAATACGGCGCCCGCATGGTGCTTCAGAATGGCGTTAGCCGGTGCTAATTTTTTTGACGCAAAACTGCGTTAGCGCAGTTTTGCGTCAAAAAGTATAAATATGGGCCCCAATCTGGTGTAGTGTATTGATGTGTAGACCGCCGCGGTTCACACCACCATTGTTTTACCTCCATGTGAGAACCGCTATTGTGTTTTGTGGGTCTCCATTGGTTTGGAGGAATTTTGATGGGCTGGCAGTGCTGGTGGTGCAACCACCTCTTTCCCGCCATCCAGAGTCCTGGCGGTGTCAGTATTTTGGCTGGGTTTAGGCGGTCATGTCTGTGTAACTCTTAATACGGCAGTCTGTATGACCGCCAACATGGCAGACTTTTGGTAGCTGTCTTACCATCAGACCACCAAACTCATAATGAGGCCCTATACATATGCATTACTATACACCCGCCAGAAAAACTAGTCATCATTTTGACAGGGCTCAATGCCGGAAGTGCGGGTGCTGCGCAGCAGATATTGGCCAACTATCCTGCATTACAAAGATTTTGGGATGGTTTCATTCAATTTTTTGTAGACTGGTTAGAATGCTATTTAGAGCTGACCCTTCGGGAGATCATACGGAGCTATAAAATTTAAAATACTAATAGCGTCAGCACTCTTATGTTGTAGTCAGCCTGACTATGGCCCTCATTACGACCCTGGTGGTCGGTGATAAAGTGACGGTAATACCGCCAACAAGCTGGCGGTAACTACAGTCAAATTATGACCATGGTGGAAAGATCTCTGAAAGACAGCCAATGCACTACATCGACCGCCAGGGCGGAAACAACAGGCACCACAACGGTAGCCACATACAGCCAGGCGGAAGTCAAAGTTCCACCCACCATATTATGACAAGACAATCTGCCACCTTTTCCAGGGCAGTACCAACTACATCAAAAGCCTGGCAGAAACTCTGCACAGAAGTGAACAGACTCACCATTGGAGACACAGGGAAGACCCACGCCGCCGTAGAACCCGAACTGCAAGTATTTCTGATGATATTCTGCGTTCTGCTCCACCACGAACACCAACGCCTGAGATGACGACGGTGAGTACAGCCGCCTAGCACACAAGGGTGGGGGGGAGGAAAACTACAGTGACACACACCATACACACAACCAGCTGCACAAGAAAACAAGTTAATCCCCCTAAATCGGCTGAATAATGCAAGGACAACAGGAATGTACTGAAGGGATTGTAATAAGATCAACACAGTATAAATAATAATTTTGCTAATGCTACAGCTATTTACAAATGTACAGAAAAAGGGACACAGCCCAGTCCTCAGTTCGCGTGGGCCGCATTGCCACAGGGCAAAGTCCACTTGTCACCTGCATCAAAACAGAGAGAACACTGCAGTGGCATCAGCTGGAAAATAGGCAAGCACCTCAGGGGGAGGGGGGGCACCTCAGCTGGAAGTGGAAACAAGACCGCTGGTTCTGGAGGGGGCAACATGCCCTGTGCATGGTCCTGGGGAGTGATAGGCCACAGTCTATCAAGTGGTTGGCACCGGTGGTGGTGGTGGGAGGCTCCTGCACAGCCCCTGCACCCTGCGATGGCTGCACAACCATGGTTGGTGGTGGGAGCTCCGTGACAGCTGCTGGTGCAGGCTCCTTGTCCTTCTTGCTTGCTGGTGCAGGCTCCTTCCCCTTTCGGGTGGCAGGTGCAGGCTCCTTGCCCTTCTTGCCTGCTGTTGCAGGCTCCTTGCCCTTCTTGCCTGCTGGTGCAGGCTCCTTCCCCTTTCGGGTGGCAGGTGCAGGCTCCTTGCCCTTCTTGCCTGCTGGTGCAGGTTCCTTCCCCTTAACGCTGGCTAGTGAAGGCTCCTTCCCCTTCTGTATATGTGGCCTGGAATCCTTTCCACCACAAGTAGGTGTAGATGGAACTGGGCCTGTGGACTGTGTGGCTGAGGTGCTTGGCTGGGTTCTTCCTACCCTGGCCATACATTTAGGACAGGGGGAGGGGTAGGGAAGAGGTCAATGATGGAAAGCAAAAGCTTTTTAGGGACATTGGGGTGGGAAGAAAGAGAAGTAATGGGAGTGGAGGATGAGGGAGTGGTTGCAGGAGGTATCTTCTGGATTTGGGTGCAGGTGCATAGGCTGTATGCTGTTGTGAGGTGGATGGCTGTTGGGTGTCTGAGTGCTTGCATTTGTGTACTTTAGGAGGGGGGACAGACACAGTAGGAGAGGACATAGGGGACATGTGCCTGGCTGTTGTGGAGGTGTCTGCCAGTGAGGTGTGGTGATGATGCAGGTAGTGATTGATGATGTAGTGCATGCAGGTATGAGTGTAGACGTAGCTGGGTGGGAAGTGGAGGAGGAGGAAGAGGGGGAGACAGTGGAAATAGTGGATGTTGTTGTGTCTGCAACTGAATGGTGTTTGTGTCCGTGCCTGTGGGATGAAGTGTTGTGCTTGCGTTTGTCTGTGACACTCTTGGGTGTTTTCGTGTGTGCATGCTCGTCTGTCTGTGTGCTTGAGATGGGTTGGGGTTGAGGAGAATGGGACTGGGAAGTTGAAGTTGGAGGGGGAACAGTAGAAACAGGGAAAATGGCTGCCATCAGAGAAGAGGCAAGAGCCTGGATCAATCTCTGTTGGGCCGCCAATCCAGTGTGAATGCCCTTCAGGAATGCATTAGATTTCTGCCAGCCCCGGATGGCATTCACAATGGTTGACTGCCCTACTGTGATGGATCTCAGGAAGTCAATAGCCTTCTCACTCAGGGCAGCAGGGCTCACTGGGGCAGGGCCTGAGGTGCCTGGGGCGAAGGAGATGCCCACCCTCCTGGGCGAACGAGCATGGGCAACTCCCTGAGGGGCTGCTGAGAGGGCGGTGCTGGTACAGGGGTGGCAGTTGTACCTGTAGCTGGAGTGGTCACAGAAGTGTCCGCCACCACCAGGAAGCTTCCATCGGAAGAGGTATCTGAGTCTGAATTGTGCCCTCCAGTTTCAGCCGTGGTGCTCCACTCACCTTCCGTCCCACTGGCGCCCGCAACATTGGTGGACTCTGCCTTCTGGATCCTGTGGGATGCATCTCCCTCCGTCACCGGTGCCTCTGCTTCTCCGCCAGATGATGCTAATGCACATAAGGACAGGATGACAGAACAAGAAAGGGATGGAGAGAGACAAAGGATACACTGGGTCAATGGCTGCAGCAACACCACCGTTGGCGTACACAGCACCCTCAGACACAAGGGACAGGCCTACGCATTATGCATTGCACCACAACTGATATTGCTAGCCACCAAGGCATGAGGAGGGGCACACACCGCCAACTGCAGCATACCAGGGACCCACTAGGCCCTGACCAGTAGTAGATGCTTACAAGCTAGGTAGGCAGGATTTTCCCTTCAGAACCCTAGCCACAAGAGGACCTATGCTGCTATGTCAGGCCTGGCCTAGGGGCACCCACTAACACACATCCACCAGCCGGATACCACCCCACCAGCCATACGTTGTAATGTTAGCCATTGTACTCACCCCCTTGTGGCTGCTGTGATGCCCTCAAGCGCCCATCCAGCTCTGAATAGGCCACCGCCAGTATGCGAGCCATCAGGGGGGTCAGGGTCCTCCGGGCACCCCATTCTCATTGGGAGGCCATCCCCAGCTAAGCCTCCACCATCTTGCGTGCCCAGAGTCTCATGTCCTCCCACCGTTTGCGACAGTGGGTGCTCCACCTGCCATAGACCCCCTGGGTCCGTACGTCCTTGGCGATGGCATACCATATACCCTTCTTTTTGATGGGCGCTGACCTGCAGAGGCAATACAGACAGGAGTACACCATTAGACAAACAGTCCAGCCAGTTATACATATGGCCCACCATACACGTTTAGAGCACTATTGATACACACATAGCCCTGCACCCAATGTGTACCCAGTCAGGAGGACATCCTTCCCCCCTTACACTGAGCTATCCCACACATCTCTATGCATCTGTCCCACATGCATCGTGCCCAAGGTGTACTCACCTGTTTGTCTGGAGGCCCATACAGCAGTCCGTACTGGGGTAGGACACCATCCACCAGTCTCTCCAACTTCTCCAAAGTGAAGGCTGGGGCCCTTTCCCAGTCACACGGGCCATGGTAGGATCCAGACACAGGTCACAGCAGCACATGCAGTGTAGGTCCTCTCCTAAGGAATGTCAGGTAGCAAGTGAGTAATCAGATAGAAAGTGGCGGTCACGTTCGTGGCGGTGCATACCGTCACCACCGGCTTAGTTCAACAATGGCCACTGTACCCCATAAGGCCCAATATTATCCAATGAGGAATGGCATGGTAGTTCATGACCACCTCCCGTCACAGCGCACAACGTCAGTGGAATTACCTCACTTCCACCTGCCCCCCCACCACAGGACCAGCGGCCGCCATTTCATGGGGGAGCAGCCCTATGGAATCATGCTTTGTCACTGGAGAAATAGGCACGTACTGGACAAATCACACTGACCCATTACATGTTTACAAAATGCTAACTACTGTTGTGGCTCCAATGTTCAGTTTGTGACAGCCTCCTCACTCTTGTGTCCCTTAGCTCCCTATCACTGCGGATGAATAGGAGATGGAGACATACCCCCGTGTACAGACCCCTGGTGGACTTGGCTACACTGGAGGACAGGCACATCATCCTCACCTATAGACCGGACAGCGCCACAGTCACAGAGCTTTGTGCCCAGTTAGAACCTGACCTTATCTGAGCTATCCGTCATCCCACTGGGATCTCCCCTTTTGTGCAAGTGTTATCTGTACTCCATTTATTGGCTACCGGTTCTTTCCAATTGACAGTGGGCTTGGCAGCAGGAATGTCACAGCCAATGTTCTCAAACGTGCTGACAAGAGTGTTGTCTGCCCTGATAAAAACACATGTGCAGCTACATTGTTTTTCCCCGGGTTGAAGATTTGGCCACTGTGAAGGCTGAGTTTTATGCAATGGACCATATCCCCAACATAATTGGGGCAATTGATGGTACACATATTGCATTTGTCCCCTCCCGCCAGAATGAACAGATGTTCAGGAATCGTAAGAGTTTCCACTCATGAATGTTCAGATGGTGTGCTTGGCGGACCAGTACATCTCCCAGGTCAATGCTAAGTATCCTGGATCGGTGCATGATGCCTTTGTCCTGAGGTATAGCAGCATCCCAAATATGATGGCCAAACTACAGAGACACAGGGTGTGACTAATAGGTGAGCCCTGGTTCCTACCCAGTATATGTAGGTGTATGGATATGGTGTGGGCCATATAGGATAGTGTGTGACTAAATGTTGTCCCTCAGTATTTGCAGGGGACTCTGGTTACCCAAACCTATCATGGCTGCTGACCCCTGTGAGGAATGCAAGGACAATGGCAGAAGAACATTATAATGAGGCACATGGACAAACCAGAAGGATTATTGAGAGAACCTTTGGCCTCCTGAAGGCCAGGTTCCGGTGCCTCCATCTAACAGGTGGATCCCTGTGCTACTCACTCAAGAAGGTCTGCCAGATAGTAGTGCCATGCAGCATGTTGCACAACCTGGCCCTCAGACAGCATGTCCCTTTTCTGCAGGAGGAGGAGACTGGAGATGCCCCTGTGGCAGCAGTGGACCCTTTGGACAGTGACGATGAGAAGGCAAAGGATGAGGACAACAGAACATCTGTGATCCGTCGATACTTCCAATGACACACAGGTAAGACAGTGTGACTTTACATTTCAATTACTTTGGTTGTAATCTGTGTGGCAATGGCATGCTGATATTTCCCACTTCTATTACAACTTACTGTTCCCTTTGGCAATTCATTTTGCAAATGTTGGTGATTTGACAAATACTCCTAGTTTGATCACTACAGCCAGCTAACGGTCATTAACTTATGCTCATTCTATGTATAGATGATTTGCAATGTTTGTACCTGTTTCAAAAAATACATTTTTGAAAAACATGACATACTCCAAATTGATTTTTGTCAAAGGGTGTTTATTGAAGTGCTAACATATAGGGGGAAAGTGCAAAGGAATGGGGTGTCTAGGGTATTGTTCCAGTCTGTTTGTAGCACAGGTGCATTGTCCAAGGGGACAGAGGAAGGGGAGCAATGGCACTTCAAGGTGGACAGGGTGATCGAGTGGGATACAAGGGGGGCAATCAGGAGAGTCTCATTTACTAGCAGGGGTCTTGGCATGTGTCTCTGGCTTCTGTCTGGATTGCAGGGAACGTTTGTGGGGTGGTTCACCTTCTGCAGGGGAGGGGTGTTGGTGGCCTGTGAGTCCTGTGGCGGGGCCTCCTGAACACTAGCAGCAGCGGAGGTGGAAGGCTGTTCAGATGTCTGGCTAGTGGCAGGGGCCTGCTGTTGTGAGACTGCCTCCCTCATAATGTTGTCCATGTCTGCCAGCACCCCTGATATGGAGATCAGGGTGTTGTTTATGGCCTGCAAGTACTCCCTGATCCCGTGGTACTGTCCCTCCTGCAGCCAACTGTTCTCCTGCACGTTGTCCAGGATCAATCAATCAATCAATCAATCAAACAAATTTCTCAAGCTCACTACTCACCCAGTAGGGCCTCAAGGCGCCAAGGGGGGTTACTGCTCGAAAAGCCATGTTTTGAGGTGCTTATTGAAGGTTAGGAGGTCCTGGGTCTTGCGTAGGTTGGTGGGGAGGGAGTTCCAGGATTAGGTGGCGAGGTGGGAGAAGGATCTGCCGCCGGAGAGGTGGTGCATTGGATGCAGGGGACTGTAGCGAGGGCGAGGTCGGCAGAGCGGAGATGTCGAGTTGGTTTGTGGAAGTTGATTTGTTCGTTGAGGTAGGCAGGTCCGGTGTCGTGGAGGGCTTTGTGAGTGTGGACAAGGATTTTGAAAATGATCCTTTTGTTGATGGGCAGCCAGTGTAGGGATCTGAGGTGGGCGGAGATGTCTTCGTGGCGAGGGAGGTTGAGGATGAGGCGTGCGGCTGCATTCTGGGTTTGCTGGAGTTTTCTCTGAAGTTTGGCTGTGGTCCCTGCGTATAGGGCGTTGCCGTAGTCCAGTCTGCTGCTTATGAGGGTGTAGGTGACTGTTCTTGTTTCTAAAGGAATCCATTTGAAAGTCTTGAGTAGCATGCAAAGGGTGTTGAAGCAGGAGGATGATATGGCATTGATTTGTTGAGTCATGGAAAGGGATGAGCCCAGTATGATGCCAAGATTGCGTGCGTGGGTGGTGGGTGTTGGGGGATGGTCCAAGGGTGGTGGGCCACCAAGAGTCGTTCCATGCTGCCTTGTTGGGACTGAAGATGATGATCTCTGTTTTTTCTGAGTTCAATTTGAGGTGGCTTGCTGTCATCCAGTTACCGATGGTGAAGAGTCCAGCTTGTAGGTTATTCTTGGCGGTAGCTAGGTTCCTCGTGAGGGAGATGATGAGCTTGGTGTCGTCAGCGTATGAAATGATGGTGAGGCCGTGGGGGTGGATGATGTTGGTGAGAGGAGCCTTGTAGATATTGAAAAGGGTGGGGCTGAGGGAGGATCCTTGGGGGGACCCCACGGATGGTCTTGGTGGCTTCTGGCATCGAAGAGGCATGTCCAGAGGGTTTTGTGGCACAAGGTGTCAAAAGCTGCAGAGAGGTCTAGGAGGATGAGGCCGACGGTTTCACCCATGTCCAATCTGGTCCTGATGTCATCTGTACAGGCGATGAGGGCGGTCTCGGTGCTGTGGTTTTTGCGGAATCCAGACTGGGAGACGTCAAGTATGTTGTTTACTTCTAGGAAGCGAGACAGTTGTATGTTTACTATCTTCTCCATGACCTTTGCGTGAAAGGGGAGAAGCAAGATGGGTCGGTAGTTTGTGAGGTCTTCAGGGTCCGCTTTGGTTTTTTTTAAAAGAGCACTGACTTCGGATCAGGCCTATCGTGTCCTGAGAATGTTGGTAGGCTCCCAGGATCTTGGAGAGTGCCTCCTGGAGAGTCGGTTCCTTGGGCCTGTCCTCCCCCTGGCACACAGAAGTCCTCCCAGTTTCCCTGTTGGCCTGTGCCTCTGTCCCCTGAAACCATGTGCCCACTGACCCCAGGTTCCTGATTGTCCTGTGTGTGAGGTGTGGCCTGGGGTCCCTGTAGAGGTGGACACACTACTGGTTGACCTGTCCTGGGGACAGAGGTGTGGGTACGCTGGGTGGGTGCTGTGGTGTTGTTTCCTGATGGGGAGGCTTTGTGGAAGCGTGTGACTGGGCTTGGGTAACTGGCTGTCTAGTGGTCCCTGATGGGCCAGGTAGGTCATCGAGATCCAGAAGTCCAGAGTTACTGTCATCCCTGTGTGCCTCTTCTGTTGGGGGACTGGATAGTGCTGGCACCTTCTCTCCCGTGACATTGGCTGGGGTAGCTGTGGGATGTAAACGATGTGTTATGGTTGATGTGTATGACATATTGTCATCCCTGGCTTCCCCTCTATAGTTGGATTTGCCCTGAAAGCTTTCACTTTTGTATGTTAGTGTATTGTGGGTATGTTAGTTTCCCTATGCTGTGTATGCTTTAGTGATGAGTGTCCATGCAGGGCTGTGAGGGGTGTTCATGCATTGGTACAGCATGCAGGGCTTGGCATTGGGATAAGTGACATGTGATGGTAGAGTGGGTTGGATGTAGTGGAGTGATGGGAGTGAGGGTGATGGTATGTGATGGCATGCAGGTAGAGGGGTAATGGTAGTAGAGTGTTGACTTACCAGAGTCCAGTTCTCCTCTGACTCCTGCCAGGCCCTCAGGATGCAGTATTGCCAAGACTTGCTCCTCCCATGCTGTAAGTTGTGGGGGAGGAGGTGGGGTCCACCATCAGTCCTCTGCAAAGCGAGCTGGTGTCTTGCTGTTATGGAACGTATCTTCCCCCGTAGGTCGTTCCACCTCTTCCTGATGTCATCCCTTGTTCTGGGGTGCTCTCCCATTGCGTTGATACTGTCCATGATTCTCCGCCACAGCTCCATCTTCCTGGCTGTAGATAATTGCTGCACCTGTGCTCCAAATAGCTGTGGCTCAACCCTGACATTTTCCTCCACCATGGACCTTAGCTCCTCCTCTGTGAAACAGGGGTGTCTTTGTGGTGCCATGGGTGTTATGTGAGGTGTGTTGGTGAGGGTGTGTTGGGTAATGTGTTGGGGTGTGTGATGGGAAGTGCGTGAGTGGTGTATATGTGTGAGTAGTGTGTGGCTCTAGTTGTGTCAGTGGTCTTGGTGTCTCTCTGTTGGCAATGATTTGTAATCGTAAAGGGTTGTGGGTAATGTGGGTATGTGTTTTATAGTGGTGTGGGTGTGTGGGTGTGGTGTGTGTATGGGTGTCAGGTGTGTGTTTTTTCAATTGTCCAAAGTGGTGCTGTTTTGTATGTGGGTGTCCATTGTGAGCGATGCGGTGTGTACCGCCAAGGGTTTACCGCCGTTAAATGTCCGCCGTGGTGATTTGTGGGTCATAATGTGATGAGTGTTGTTCTGTTGGCATAACGGTGTGGGTTTTGATACCACCAGTTTATCACTGACCTTCGGGCTGGCGGATTTGTGTATGTGGTTGAATACTGACAGATTGGTGTGTGTGTGTCATAATATGGTGAACAGATATCCGCTGCCGCAGTGGTAAGGTGGCAGCCGTCAGCATGGCAGTAAGCGGCATTTACCACCAATGTCATAATGAGGGCCTATGTATTGCTTGGCCATGGCTATCCTCTCTGCTCCCAAATGCTACAGAGTGGTGGGGAATGATACAGCAGATATACAGATATGAATCTGCTATTGTTAAGGCTAGAGGCTCCAGGGCAATTAAACTATTTAGGAAAATGTAGTCAGGACTCAGGTATGAGTAAGAGTGTACATTGGTGTGACTGGTATAATATTGTTGTTATATTGGATGATGATTTTTCAAACTGCTGCTTATTTATTTCTGGCAGGCAGCTGCAGAAGTACTTCATATTGCTATTGAAAAGTAGCCAGGTCTGGTATTGCTGCATTGTACCTATTTTAGTGATACACATGACTGACTAAATACATCTTTTCAATTTAAAAAAAATACAATGTAAACCAACTCATAGAAGGAGTTGGACACTAAAAGGGTACCATTTACTATTCCTACTCCAGCCTAACTATTTTGGATACGGTGTTGAACACTAAAGGGGTGACATTTACTATTCCCACTCCAACCTACACCAACTTGGGGAAGGTGTTGGGCACTGAAGGGATGACATTTACTATTTTTACTGCTATCCAAACCAACTCATAGAAGGTGTTGGACAATAAAATAGGGACATTTACTATTCCCACTCCAATCTAAACCAACTTGGGGAAGGTGTTGAGTGCTAAAGGGGTGACATTTACTATCCCCTCTCAAAACTAAACCAACTTGGGTAAGGTGTTGGACACTAAAGGGGTGACATTTACTATTCCGACTCCAATCTAAAACAACTTGGGCTGGATATTGGACACTGAAGAGGTGACATTTACTATTCCCACTTTAGTCTAACCAACTTGGGAAAGATGTTGGACACTAAAGGGGTAAAATGTACTATTCCCACTCCAATCTAGACCAACTTGAAAAAGCTATAAAAAATAAAAACTATACTGTTTTAAATCAAGTTCAAAATAAAACGTGTTACTTAGAGCCTCCTTACGAGTGTGGCGGTCTTCAGACAGGCACACTCACAGTGCCAGTGGGACCACAGCACTGCTGGCGGTCCCACCACCACATTCCAAACCTGGCATGAAGGACCGCCTAAAAACCGCCATCACCACCAGGAACGTGGTTCCCGATGGTTTGACGTCGGTCTGAGTTGTGGTCCACAATGGCGGCACTGAACTCAGCACCGCTATGCTGATTAAGACTCAGCTGTCTGCCAGCCTTTCCATGGCGCTTAACCCGCCATGGAAAGGCTGGCAGAAAGCCATTGATGGTGCCCCCCTGCCTAGGACCCTCGGAATGCATTCCGATGTTGCTGGTGTGCTACGTTATTGCCCTCAGCTCCCTTGAGGGAGCTTGGGCCAATACTGTAGCCCTGTTCCTGCTGGTCAGCCTGGCAGGAACATTGCAATATGGCTGGGGGAAGCCGCTGGCATGGCATTGGAGTCCTCCCTGCGGCATTGATCCTCCTGTGGTGGGACTGCCAATGTCGTAATGAGGCTATTAGACCATTATATTTTTAAATGCACATTACATATTAATAAAATTATCACACATTATTACATTTTTATATTTTAACTATAATATTAATATAAGACACTATTTTAAACTACTAATATTTATATACAAATATAAATTTAAAAAAGAAATGTTTTATTTTTTAATGAACTTTTCCAAGTTTGTAATATTATCTACCATCCACTAATTAAAAAATCTCTAACTACATTTGTTGCAAAGTAGCACATTTTCTAAACAAATTGTATAAAATAGTTCTTAAAATTTTACATTGGACAACTTTTTAAAATACTTTTTTGTATTTTTTAAATTATTCTCTAAATTTTAAATAAGTTATGTAATTCTATCAATTTCATTAAAATATTAGCATATTTTAACACAGACATCTAAATAAAACCAAATAAAATACTTTGTAAAAAATATGAAACATTTTATTTAAACATTTATTTAAATATTACAATTTTTATTTTCTAAAAATAAAATTAAAATAAATCTTATTTCACATAAAGTATAATAACAAAATAAAAATGTGATATAATAAATACATTTTACAATTGAAAAAATAAGTTGCGTATCTTAAAAACTATCAACGTACATTTAAAAATTAAAATAGATATATATTTTTAAAAATCTCCCCACTTTTATCCTCTATTAACCCAACATTCTGCTACTAAACAAATGTCGATAGTTAATAAAAATACAGTAAACAATTAAAAATAGAAATGTAAACAATTCAATAAATTGCAAAACTTTGAAAAACAAAACTAAAATAAATTATACACATGGATTAAAAAATGCAATACATTACTATGATTTAACAATGAACAATTGTATTTTATCCAACAATGTACACTAAGTAGATATTGTTCACATCGATATTATAAACCACGCTAAAAACAATATTTTTTACTTCGATATTCCATACCACAATATATGTGAATTTCTAATATTCTTGACACAATATTTTTGCAGCACAACATTTGTTTTCCAAAATTTTGTCTAAACACTGAATTATCATTAAATCATTATAGAGATGCTTGAAATTGTCATGGAATGATGATTAGCTTCTACATGGAATAAGGGTGCACCTTTTGCTACACTTATTCCTGCAAAACAAGATTTGGGCAAGAACACTTCTAGACAGCAAAGCAGAAGCCACAATAGTGTGTAAGGTTCTCCAGAGGTTTCTGGTGGCTAGTCTAACTACTAAATTGAGACTCCGGATAAGCATTTAAATCCTCCTGATAGGGTTTATAATCTAGACATACAGATTGAAGGGGAAATACCGTGCATCATTAAAACAGTCTTCTGGCTGCATTTATCTGAAGGGTATGATATCATACATGCTGAAGACGACTGATCGCCAATCTTTATTAGGGAAGTACCCTGAGGGGAGGAAGTAATTAGAGTAGCTTTTTCCCAACACACCTGAAGAAATCAGGGGAAGATATACCACTTAATGGGCTGTTAAACAGGCCCGATTTTGTACTGAAACCAAGTGGGTGGAATAAACACTCTATTCCACATGTTATTCCCTTGTGCAGTGAACCTCAAGGGCAGGCTCAATATCCTGTAAAGCCAGAAGCAAAGTGTGGCATAAAGGCGAAATAAGATCAATTGCGACATCAGGACATAGTAGCTCCTTTTTTTTCATTAATGATTATGCACCTCTTTCCCGTTTCTGTACTAGATGAATTTTTTAGTATAGTCTTAGACTATAGGTATTTAAACAAACATACACAGATGGGGTACAAATTGCAGTCAGCATTGGTTTAATAATGAACTTGGTGTGAAAAAGTACAAAACAACCCTGGACATCTCCATTGGGTTTTAAGTCAAACTATAGCACATCAATGTGAGATTTTAACTGCCTTTAATTTCAATGGGGTGCAGTTCTCATTTAGACGGACTGCCAGGGGACCACCATCCCTGCCAAGAACATGGTTCCTGACTAGCTGACAGTGGTCGGAGTGGTGGTCAGCCACGTGTCCAGTTTTCACCAGCCTGTGCAAGGTGGAAGACCCCGCCATGAAAAGGCTGGTGGAAACACGGTGCAGGGGGCCCCTGCACTGCCCACAACCATGTTATAGGCAGTGCAGGGGTCCCCCTGCCCAGCACCCATGGAATACGCACTGTTTTGCTTTGCAGACAGTGTGCATTCCAGGGTGCTGGTATGCTACGGTATTGGCCTTGGCTCTCTTAAGGGAGCAGAGACCAATACTGTAGCACTGTTCCTGCCTGGATGACCAGCGGGAATGTCGTAATATGATGTTCCCACCGGTCAGCCCGGTGGGAACGTCATAACAAGGTGGGGGTGAGGCAGCCAGTTTGATGGTCACCTCCTCCCCCCGAGTTTGGTGGTCAGTTCATCTGACCACCAAATTCGTAATGAGTCCCTTAGTGCTCAGATTCATGCCAAGCCAGTCAGGTTATACTTATGTGACCTACAATGAGGGACAGACAGTTCCTATAGCATACAACTCACACTTGTATTCTCCAGCTAAAGCACTTTTTTCAATTGAAAAAGTTATTGCTGCTCTGCAGACAGCTGTTTTGAAAGAGCACCCACTAGCACAGGGAAAACCCACAATTGTAGCTTCTCCCATACTAGCACTAGAGGCAGCCACTATGGTAATCATTTCTAATGCTTCAGCTCTTCATCCAAGATGGGTGCAGTAGGATTCTTCTTTAAGTGCAGTGGATGTAAAGTATCAGTATGATTATACTCTTCATGCACAATCTTTTCTCCAATACGAACAGCATGTTGATCTACCTCCAAAATCCTTACCCATTTAGTCATATCAGAGTGTGTTCCATATAGATGGCTCTGATCACCCTTTGGTAGGAAACACACATGAGTACTGTGCAGCCTGCACAGCAGTGCAAAATGTAGTGAAAGATAGTCAATTTCATTCTCAATGCACCCATGCTAAAATCTTAGGCAACAGCACTGTGCAACATGCCTAAATTCATGCCTTGGTACTTGTGTTAGGCTGAGCCGTCAGTTCCCAAACAAATATTGTCCAATTCATCCTTCTGTGTGCAAAGGTACAATGTGGATTTGAAGCATTGGCACCTGAATGGATTCAGAGGTTCAAAGGTGAACCTATTAAGATGTAACAGCTCTTCAGAAAGGTAGCTGTCTTACAAGATAAACTTCAGTTGGTCCATGTGACACAGAGTTTGGGACAGCATCAGGATGGATTTCAAACCAAAGGGAACTGTGTGGCTCACTTAGGGCCAGATGTGTCAAGGCTTTTTGCATGTGCAAACAGTGCGAATGCCAGTTTGCGAATGCAAAAAGCCTTTTCAGAATGTATCAAAGGCATTCTTAAAGCAATTTTAAGGAATCGCTAAAATAGCAATTCCTTAAAATTGCGATCCTGTTTAGAGAGTCGCAAATTGCGACTCTCTAAATAGGAAATCGCAAATAAGGAATCCTCATTTGCGATTGCTAAAGCACATGTATGAAGCAATTCCTTAATGCAAATTGGGCATTAAGGAATCGCTATTACCACCAAGGCAACCACCAATTGGTGGTAACCATGTGCAAATTTTTAAAATGCATTTAAAATGCATTTTTTAAATTTACATGTAAAGCACACACGCCCTTTTGGCATGTGTGCACCTTACATGTTGTTAAAAAATGTTTTGCGGTGCAGCAGAGGGGGCCTTAGATCTCCCAGCAGCCTGGACTTTGCATTTCCCAAAATTGTGAATTCCAGTTAGGAATACGCAATTTGGGACATGTAAAATATTCGCAAATATGGGCCGACAGACCCATAGATGCGAATGGGGGCTGTATCGCAATTTGCGATTCGGTAATAGCATTTGCGATTTTTAAGAAATCGCTATTACCTAATCGCAAATATGATACATTGCATTTTGCGAATCAGAAATAGCGATTTCTTAAAAATCACTATTTCCAATTCGCAAAAGGCATTTTTCATACATCTGGCCCTTAGTTGCCAAGACTGCCATGCAGATTGTTTGAGTAGCAGTCCAAACCAGATCTCAAATAAAGATTGACAAGGATTTATTAGCAGCAATTCACTCAACCACAAACGATAGAAAGCCTTGTGCTGGCTTTCCTCCATAGTATTCCTACGCCATTAATTGAGATAACACTCTTGTAGTTACTCTACAAAGAGTAAGAGACAGGATGATTCCTAATAAGCTGTCCAGAGGAAACTTAATCAGGGAAGCACATGAGGCACTACTGGCATCTCCCCATGTTGGCATTAATGCACCTGTAGCAATGCTACATTAAGGCTACTGGTGGCCTTACTTATATAAACAGATTAGAAATTATGATAGATGATACAAAATGTGTCAATAGATCAAACCTTTTACTGTTAGAAGATTCCCACCAACTCCCCTCACAGTCTTCAAAGTCCCCTTCAGAGAGATTTGTTTGGAGCATATCTGCGCAATAAATTCTGTTAACTAGTATAAGTAACTATTGGTAGCTACTGATTCATTTTCTCAATTCTTATGGGTGTGGCCACAGAGAGATGCAAGTTATTGAGCAGTTGTAAAGGATTTATAGTGTGTTGGAATGATAGGAACAGTTCATTCCTTCCATTCAGAAAATTATCCTGCATTCTCCTCCAAGGCTTACAGGGATGCTATATCTGCTGTCTGAGTTTGTATGCAATTCAGAAATCCATTTAGAACTGAGTCCACTGGATTAGTTGAGCTTGCTACCAGCATGATTAAGCAAGTCATGATTGCTAAGGTACTAAGTTCAGGACTGAGGGCCTGATTTAGAACTTGGCGGAGGGGAATACTCCGTCACAAGCGTGACAGATATCCCATCCACCGAATTATGATCCCATTATATCCTATGGCGATGGTAATACAACAGACAGGATATCTGTCATATTTGTGATGGAGTATTCCATCCGCCAAGTTCTACATCAGATCCTTAGTTAGTATGGAGTCCAGATAACATTAAATAACTTGCCTAGGTGAGTACTGGGAGATCTCACTTCATATGAGATCTCTTTGGAATACCTTTGTACGTATCTGACCTACATAGTCCTGGGAAGTGGTGGATGAGAAAAAGTTAGACCTGTAACAACATTTAAATGTCTTACAGTGTTGAAGAGTTCATAGACAAGCTGTTTAATGTGAAGCATTCTAAAGCTGCTACCAGTGACAAAAAGGTTGTAACAGCTATTGACGGGTGGATTCCTAAAGGAAGGGATCTAGTGCATGAAAAGATCCATAACAGTCAAGATTTTAAACCATCCTACAGATCACCTGTTCCAGTCCCTGTGGAAAAAGGCGAATAAACTGTAATTCTGTCTCCTTTCTCTGGTTCAAAGAGAAACCAACAGATGTCAACAGATGAAGCAGTATGTGACCGATATTGTACAGCAGACCATCATGGACACCAAGAGGGATTCAGAGTAGAACATCGCAGCCTCACCCTACTCTCAATGAACTATCCCTAGGCAAAGGCATTAACATCATTAGCTTGAGTACACACTGAGGACCTTTGAGCCTCTTGTGTCTCCAACTTTACACAGAGCAATGGATTCCACAGATGAATCTGACAATGCTGTCACTACAGTTGTAAATGTTCAAGGCAACAGTGTGGCTTAACATGAACCACCACAAGAGTCAACATCTATCGAGATAATGCTTTTTTGAGAAACAATGGTCTATGAAAACATATCTGAATTCTACACAGCATATTTTTCACCATACTCCCCAGTAACTTTACACCATAGATTTCTTCTTGTTTGTCAATGGTTTTGTGACAGATACTTGATACCACTTTGGTCCCATGTTTGGATTTCTACAAGAGTGTTTATTTTCATTGTGGGCTGTCAATAAGGAATATTGTTCTCCTGCTACTAAATGGAAATTTTGTCCCTGACAGAGCTGTTTCACAACTGGCGCTTCAGGAACTTCAACCTCATCTCTCATACAGTAGAACTCAAAATATCTCTCTGCTGCAAACATCACACCTTATCCTGTGCCCAGGGGCATACCTTGGGTAAAGGTTCCTTATCAGAATATAGGGCAGACTACAGTTGTAGTTGCCATATGTATTGAAGGTTTCAAAGAATTATGGGGGTTATTCTAACTTTGGAGGAGTGTTAATCTGTCCCAAAAGTGACGGTAAAGTGACGGATATACCACCAGCCGTATTACGAGTTCCATAGGATATAATGGACTCGTAATACGGCTGGTGGTAAATCCGTCACTTTTCCGTCACTTTTGGGACGGATTAACACCTCCTCCAAAGTTAGAATAACCCCCCATGTGATTATTCCTGATTCTTTTTCAGATGACTGGGATACAGAGACTGTAAAACAAATGATGGCAGGCATACACACTTTGAATAATGAAGGTCCTTATTTGAATGTCTTGAATTATAATTTTTTGTATTCATCATTATGCACAGTATTACACACATACAACTAGTTATCCTAGGGAACCATACAATCAGACACAGTGGGAACATTGTGAAGATTCGCCTCCTAATGGTCATCCAAGGTTTTTGAAGAAAATTCCCTATTTTCAGAGTGAGGATAGGTCACATACCTCAACTCTTTATTTTTTCACAACATCAACAACTCCAGAAAAATGTAATCACTTCCAATGAACTGTTTTAATGAAATGAACTTCATCATAATATACCTCTGTACAGATATAAATTGTAAGGAAAATTCTGATGAGAAAAGCATTTTGGAGACCAAAATTTGGCAGGTTCAAGTTAAAGACTTATTTTGAACATACATTATTCCTAAAGAAATGATTTTGTGAGATGAAAACCATCCAGCAGACTATCTGTCTGGAATTTGGAAATATAAACGATCTTAAGAAACCCTCTATACCAAAAGGTAATTTAACATTGTTCATGAACTGGCAATCAGAAAACTGACATTTCAGATTCTGAAACAAATGATGTGATCCAGAATGGAACCTATAATTCTTCTCATTTCCTTTCTAAAGGTTTATCCTGATTCAAATACCTGCACATATTGCCTTCTTTCCAACACCTCTGCTCCTAAGGCTAATCTCCCTGATCCACAATATAGGTCACACATACCTGTACTCATTACCACATATAGGGCCATATTTATACTTTTTGCCCCAAAACTGCGCCAACGCAGTTTTGCGTCAAAACATTTACCGCCAGCTAATGCAATTTCTTTGCACCGCTCGGATGTTAAATTTATACTTTGACGCATGGCGGCGCAAACCACAGGTGTGAGTCATTTTGTTTTACTCAAACCAATGTGTCACGTCGTAAAGAAAAACGACGTTAACGCGGCGAAAATGACTGTGAGCCAGTTTACGACATCGCCAAACAGATAAGCGCCTTTTTTTGACGCAATAGCGGTAAAAAGCGGAGCAAACACTGCAAAATGTGCTTAGGAGAGCCAAAATGAATCCCAGATGCTTGGACAGACCCTCAGGAAGATGACAACAGACCAGGAACCAGCCAGGAGGACCCACACAGGACCCAGGAGAGGGAGAAGAAGAAAAGAAAGTGTTGGTTCAGTGCAGAGGAGCAGGAAATTCTGGTAAAAGAGGTGACGGAACACCAGCACCAACTTTTTGTCACCTCTAAATTGCCAATTAGTAGGAGAGAGGCAATATGGCAACAAATTGTTGACAAGATAAATAGTGTGGCAGAAGTACGGAGAACAGTCATCGAGTGCAAGGAACGCTGGCATGACTGCAAGCGCAGGACAAAGGAAAAGGTGGCCAGGAACAGGAAGGCAGCACTGCAGACTGGAGGTGGAAGTCCAGCACCGCAGGAGGCCCTGGACCGCATGCAGGACATGGTGGCAGCCGTCATCCCTGAGGAGATCGTCACAGGGATTCAAGGACAGGACAGCGCAGACTACCAGGAGACAACACAGATGCAGGGTAAGTTGCATGGGGAATTAAAATTCACAAATGTTAACTGTAAGAGGGGGGTGGACATACCTACTACACAATGCATGTAAGTCATGATATTCAGGGAGTGGCATGGGTAAAGGGGCACGGCACGGGGGCATGGGCTGTTCAGAGGAAACCTGGGGCACAGTACTACACTACACCAACAACCTTTGCATGGGGGTATGCTGCCATGCCAAGGATGTTGGAAAGGTAAAGCCAGTCCAGGAGGGTAGGGCACAACATAAAACTGGCCTGCTGTCACACGACAGCTGGTATTCTCCCTACATGAACTAGGGCTCAATTAACAGTCTCAGGCCATATCCACAAGTAGAATGTAATATTGACAACAGTTGCCACTACCACTTCTGCTGTGTGTGCAGGTCAAGTAGCTAATGGCAGTTATGTGCCCATGGATCAAACACACCCAAATTAGAGGGGTCAGGATGACAACGTTATCAATCCCCTGAAATCAATACAAATGTTCTAATCCTGTCATATGTGAATATCCATAGTTGCTACAAACATCAGCTATTGTCATAAACATTATGAGCTACACAGCACTAATGTCATACCCATGCTGCATATGTCAGGGTCCACCCTGTGCCTGGGTCACAATAGCTCCAATGATACCATGCAACATCCCAAATGTTATACTGCTCAGACAACAGCATTGAGGGGGAGGACATATGTGACCGGCTAGTGAAATACACCCGCACAGTCAGAAGAGGAAATGGAACACTGCTAGGACCATCAGTGCAATCCAATGTAGCAAACATTCCCCAACATCAACATTACACACTATCAATGCTGACATATGTAGTGTGCCATGCCAATGCTATACATAGTTATGCTAGGTCTCAGCAACATATAGCTGGATGTGAAATATCAGAGACTGGCTTAGTTCCAGATTGTTAAGTGTGGTGCAAGTGCCATCAGAACACCCACAGCCAGTGCAAGGACTCACCATGGGGATGGAAGTATATGGAGGGTTGAGTAGGACAAGAAGGTGGCAATATACAATTTGGGCAGAACCAACACCTAGAGGATGTGATGCTGACAAGTCCCCAAACTGACCACACTACATGTGACATGCAGGTGGGGCATAGGCTTGGGAGAATGCTAATATTATAGACAGGAACAATGAACAGGAACCTATATCACAATGTGCAACAAATAGGAAGGCAGGCACGTCACATTACAAATGCCACAACACAGACACACTAATTGTACAATATCTCATTGTAGACGACGAAGGCTCTCCTGGGGATATGCCTGTCTTGGACTTCACTGATGACATGGATGACGATCTGACAAACATCAGCCAGCAGACCCTCCAAGAGGTCCTTGGAACCCTCCAGACTCCGCCTTCAATCGAAGGAGGAGCACAGATATAGCAGCCATCCCAGAGGACCCACCCACCACCCCAATTGTATGACCTGCCAGCAACAACCCAGCTGAGGACTCTGACAACACTGGCACCAGCTTTGAGAGAACTGTAGTTGCAGTACAGCGGGAGCTGGCCAAGGAGGTGCGGGTGGGGATGGAAAATATGGCAGCCAGCCTAGAGGGGGTGTGTTTGTGCATGATGTCAACTGCAGAACAGGCAGCATCCATGCAAGAGCGAATATCAATCTTGCAAGAACTTGAAAAAAGTGTGAAGGAAATCAGCACAGCTGTAAGAGAGTTGACACAACACCTCCAACAACAAACCTTTCAACGCGTGCACGAATGCAATATTGACCCCCTCAGGGCCGACCTGGCTGCCTACCACAGTAATGTGGCTGCTATTCTTAAGAATCAGAAGCTCCTCCTTGCTGCAGTACTGTTCTTAATAGCCCCACAGTTGGCAGCTACCGTGATGTCTGACTCCACGTCTTCAAACACTGAGGTGTGTGTTGTCCCGTCGCACCCACCACCACCAAGGGCAGAGGACACAACACACATCAAAAGAGGAAGACGTGGAACAGATCACCTTCACCCGTAAGAGTGCCCGGAAGCACTAGTCCCTGCCACCCGGCCGGCCACTTATAACCCAGGTCCTGTGCTTTGTAACATGCCAGTCTTGCAACAGCTGCTCTCAAGCACTGTTCTACAGCCCACTGTTTACCTTGTCACAATGCCCTGTGATTGTCTCTCACTAACTCATTGGCAAAGAATGTCCCTCTGCACTGTATGACACTTCACCCCAGCATGTCCAATGACATGTCCTTTTGCACTTGTGTAGGATCACAATGGAAGGTGTCACACTAATGGACTCACAATCATGGACAACGTAAATATAGCACAACAGCACTTTAAAATGAATAGCACTTCAACAACCACTTTGTCTCTGTGTAATGTGACACATCAACCGTGAGGGAGATTAGTGATGTTTGCCTCATGTCAATGCACATAGAATGTCAATACAACTGCCCTGAAAGAATGTGGGCTGATAACTATGCACTGTGGTCTGGATTGTACCATCATCTACCCTTCATGAAGGTCAATTCTGAGGTAACTCAAAACTATAGAGTAAAATTCTGTTTTGGACAGAATAATTCTTCTTCAAGGGATGTCTAAGCTGAAAAACTTTGCCTTCAAATTGTTGTACTAGACAATCTTTACGTATGTGACATTTGTCACAATTTTTTCCACACACACCATACAGCAGGAATGGATGTGTATGAGTGTACGTACAAATAAGTAATCTGGCTGTACACTGTAATAAATGATAGGTGTGTGTCATGTATACTATACTACTTGAGAATATACCATCACTCACCTTATAAGGCTTCACTTGAACATCCGGCTGCAGGCAGATGTAACAAAGGCCCTCATTCTGACCCTGGCGGTCGGCGGAGAGGCGGCGGTCGGACCGCGAACAGACCGGCGGTATTAAAAATGGCATTCTGACCCTGGCGGGAACCGCCAACACAGCCCGCCAACTTAACACTCCGACCGCCACAGCGGTACAAACAAACAGCGCGGCGGTTCCCGCCAACAGCCCGGCGGCAGACAAAGTACCGCCCACCCTATTACGACCCACCAATCTGCCACCTTTTCCGGGGCGGGAGCACCGCCGATAAGAACACGGCGGAAACAGACTACGAACGGGAAAACGCTCACCTCTACGCACTCCACGGGAGATTCCGGCAGTATGGAGCCAGAGTTGCAGGTCATCCCCGCACTCCTATTCCTCCTCATATACCAGGAGCACGCCCGGCGGCGCGGAAGACATCGGTGAGTACTGCACCTACGACACAGGGGAGGGAAAAGATTACCGGCACACACCCACCCACCCACACCCACTACAACACACACATCAATGCATTCCCACAGATCACTGTCACAACCCACAAACCACCCCCCTCCGAAATAATGCAAAGACCAAAAGAAGAGATCATAAACGGCCAGATATATTGAAATAAACTATGTACAAAATATATACAGCTACTAAATGTAGTCCAACCACTGTCCGTGGATCACAGGGGTCCTGTGCAAAGGGGCAAGGCCCAGTCCCACGACAAGAACTCCACGGAGAGAACACTGCAGGGGCATCAGAAAGAAAATAGGACAGGCACCTCAGGGGGAAGGGAAGGGGGGGCACCTCAGCCACTTGAGTACACGACGCCAGATCCACGAGGGGACACAGTCCATACAGTCCATACAGTGGGTGGCCTGCCCACTGGGCCATCCTGGGGAGAGCAAAGCCACAGTCCATACAGTCCATACAGTGGGTGGCCTGCCCACTGGGCCATCCTGGGGAGAGCAAAGCCACAGTCCATACAGTCCATACAGTGGGTGGCCTGCCCACTGGGCCATCCTGGGGAGAGCAAAGCCACAGTCCATACAGTCCATACAGTGGGTGGCCTGCCCACTGGGCCATCCTGGGGAGAGCAAAGCCACAGTCCATACAGTCCATACAGTGGGTGGCCTGCCCACTGGGCCATCCTGGGGAGAGCAAAGCCACAGTCCAAACAGTCCATACAGTGGGTGGCCTGCCCACTGGGCCATCCTGGGGAGAGCAAAGCCACAGTCCATACAGTCCATACAGTGGGTGGCCTGCCCACTGGGCCATCCTGGGGAGAGCAAAGCCACAGTCCATACAGTCCATACAGTGGGTGGCCTGCCCACTGGGCCATCCTGGGGAGAGCAAAGCCACAGTCCATACAGTCCATACAGTGGGTGGCCTGCCCACTGGGCCATCCTGGGGAGAGCAAAGCCACAGTCCAAACAGTCCATAACAGACCCCACTGCCACTGGAGGAGGCAAGTTGGCCAGAGGACATCCTGCAGCCCTGCGCAAGATAGATCCTGCCCTGCCACGTCTGCCAAAGGGCCAGCGGTTCTTGCCTTGAAGGGCCCAGTCCAGCGGTTCTTGAGACGGCGGGGCCCAGTTCAGCGGTTCTTGAGACGGCGGGGCCCAGTTCAGCGGTTCTTGCCTTGAAGGGCCCAGGTCAGCGGTTCTTGAGACGGCGGGGCCCAGTTCAGCGGTTCTTGAGACGGCGGGGCCCAGTTCAGCGGTTCTTGAGACGGCGGGGCCCAGTTCAGCGGTTCTTGCCTTGAAGGGCCCAGTCCAGCGGTTCTTGAGACGGCGGGGCCCAGTTCAGCGGTTCTTGCCTTGAAGGGCCCAGTTCAGCGGTTCTTGAGACGGCGGGGCCCAGTTCAGCGGTTCTTGAGACGGCGGGGCCCAGTTCAGCGGTTCTTGCCTTGAAGGGCCCAGGTCAGCGGTTCTTGAGACGGCGGGGCCCAGTTCAGCGGTTCTTGAGACGGCGGGGCCCAGTTCAGCGGTTCTTGAGACGGCGGGGCCCAGTTCAGCGGTTCTTGCCTTGAAGGGCCCAGTCCAGCGGTTCTTGAGACGGCGGGGCCCAGTTCAGCGGTTCTTGCCTTGAAGGGCCCAGTTCAGCGGTTCTTGAGACGGCGGGGCCCAGTTCAGCGGTTCTTGAGACGGCGGGGCCCAGTTCAGCGGTTCTTGAGACGGCGGGGCCCAGTTCAGCGGTTCTTGCCTTGAAGGGCCCAGTTCAGCGGTTCTTGAGACGGCGGGGCCCAGTTCAGCGGTTCTTGCCTTGAAGGGCCCAGTTCAGCGGTTCTTGAGACGGCGGGGCCCAGTTCAGCGGTTCTTGAGACGGCGGGGCCCAGTTCAGCGGTTCTTGAGACGGCGGGGCCCAGTTCAGCGGTTCTTGAGACGGCGGGGCCCAGTTCAGCGGTTCTTGCCTTGAAGGGCCCAGTCCAGCGGTTCTTGAGACGGCGGGGCCCAGTTCAGCGGTTCTTGCCTTGAAGGGCCCAGGTCAGCGGTTCTTGAGACGGCGGGGCCCAGTTCAGCGGTTCTTGAGACGGCGGGGCCCAGTTCAGCGGTTCTTGAGACGGCGGGGCCCAGTTCAGCGGTTCTTGCCTTGAAGGGCCCAGTCCAGCGGTTCTTGAGACGGCGGGGCCCAGTTCAGCGGTTCTTGCCTTGAAGGGCCCAGTTCAGCGGTTCTTGAGACGGCGGGGCCCAGTTCAGCGGTTCTTGAGACGGCGGGGCCCAGTTCAGCGGTTCTTGAGACGGCGGGGCCCAGTTCAGCGGTTCTTGCCTTGAAGGGCCCAGTTCAGCGGTTCTTGAGACGGCGGGGCCCAGTTCAGCGGTTCTTGCCTTGAAGGGCCCAGTTCAGCGGTTCTTGAGACGGCGGGGCCCAGTTCAGCGGTTCTTGAGACGGCGGGGCCCAGTTCAGCGGTTCTTGAGACGGCGGGGCCCAGTTCAGCGGTTCTTGAGACGGCGGGGCCCAGTTCAGCGGTTCTTGAGACGGCGGGGCCCAGTTCAGCGGTTCTTGAGACGGCGGACGGTCTATGGCCAACTGCTAATTGCATGGTGGTGCCCTCCTGGGCAGCGGGGATGGTGCTCCTTCACTGCCCACCTGGGCTGTGGGTGGTGGGGCCCTCCTGGCCAGCTGGGCTGGGTCCTCCCTGGGCAGCGGCTATGGGGGTGGTGGGCTCTCCCGGGGCAGCGGCTATGGGGGTTGTGGGCTCCTCCTGGGCAGCAGGCCTGCTGCCTGACCTCTCCAACTTGCTGCCCTTGCCCTCCTTAGTCGTCGGCCTGTGGCCCTTGCCTCCCTTTGGAGCTGTGGCTGGTGACTGTCTCTGGGTGGTGTCCGGGGGGGATGTAGAAGGCGGGCTCCTGCGGCGCCCCTTCCGCCTTCTGCTCCTCTTCCCAGGGGGTGGGCTGGCTGTCCCCTTGCTGCTGGGTGAAGATCCAGACATGCGGGCTGGCGGGCTCCAATACCCCTGCACCCTTGTCAAGGGGGCTGCAGGGCTGGTGGTGGCTGAGGTGCTCTTCTTACCCCGACGAGAAGGAGGGGGGGGCTCAGGGTCAGGAAAGAAGTTAGTAGTGGCGAGGAAGAGCTTCTTGGGACAATGGAGAGTGGTAGGTACAGTGGGAATGGGAGTGGAGGGAGAGGATGTGGTTGTAGGTGAGTCACGTTTGCTGTCTTTGGGTGCAGGTGCAGGAGGGATAGGCTGTCGTGAGGTGGATGGCTGTTGGGTGGGTGGGTGGCTGCGTTTGTGTGGTGTGGAAGAGGGGGTGACAGACACAGTGGGAGAGGACACAGGGGACGTGTAAATGGCAGTGGGGGTGGTGACTGCACGTGTGCGGACTGGAGTGGAGGGTGTGCTGGTGATGGAAACACTGGCTGATGGTGAGGTGAATGGAGGTGTGAGTGTAGACGTCACAGGGAGGGAGGAGGGAGACGAGGAGGTGGGGGTCACAGAGGTGGTAGTGACTGTTGGCATGTCTGCATCGGAATGTTGCGTGTGTGAATGTCTGGGTGATCTGTGGTGCTTATGTTTGGATGAGCTTCTCTTGGGTGTTGAGGTGTGTGCAGGCTGGTCTGATGGTGTGGGTGGGACAGGCAGAGGAACAGGAGACTGGGAGGAGGGAGTTAGTAGAGGCAGGCAGGAGACAGGGACAATGGCTGCCGTCAGTGCTGAGGCCAGAGCCTGGAACGATCGCTGATGGGCAGCCTGACCCGAATGAATGCCCTCCAGGTACGCATTGCTGCGATGAACCTCCCTCTCCACCCCCTGGATGGCATTCAAAAGGGTAGTCTGCCCAACAATGAGCGTTCGGAGGAGGTCAATGACCTCCTCACTGAGGGCAGCGGGGGTAACAGGGGCAGGGCCTGAGGTGCCTGGGGCGAAGGAGATGCCCGGCTTCCTGGCAGAGCGGGCACGGGGCGAACGCGGAGGGGCTGCTGGGAGGGCGGAGATGGTGCGCTGGGTGGCGGCTGTACCTGTAATGGCGGGGGGCACGGATGGTGCCACCCCCGCAAGGGAGCCCCCTTCCGAGGACGTGTCCGTGTCGCTGCAGGCTCCAGTCGTCCCCGTCGTGGAGCTCCCCTCGCCCTCCGTCTCACTGGTCCAGTCTGACTCTGTGGCATGGCCCTCCTGGGCCATGTGAGATGCAGCTCCCTCCTGCCCCGATGCCACTTCTCCTCCGCCTGATGATGCTGATGCACACAAGCACAGAAAGACAAACAAAAAGGGGGGGGGAGAGAGAAATAAAGGGATATTGAGTACATGGATCTCCGGTACAGTTAGCGGACATGACAGACACAGATGCCCCCTGCACTAAGTTGCGCACTTGGGGTCCGCTACGCATTCCGTGGAACATGCCCTACACGCCTAGAGTTGTCAACTGCACCCATGGATGACACGGCCCAGGGATGGCTGTACTGACACACTACTGAGGGTGGTGGCTGGGGACACAGGGGCTTACGGGGGTGCCCAGCCTACAGATATCGCCCTGGCCTAGGGGGACCCACAGCCCTCCTCCCCCACCCAGACACCTCCACTGCACGACAACAGAGTAGATGATGCTTCTACTCACCCCCTTGTGTCTGCTGTGCTGCCCTCACGCGCCCATCCAAATCAGGGTAGGCCACCGCCAGGATCCGGAACATCAGGGGGCTCAGTTGACGGCAGGCACCCCGCCTACGTTGGGAGGCCATCCCCAGCAGAGACTCGGCGGTCTTCTTGGTCCCGCGGCGGATGTCCTCCCACCTCTTGCGGCAGTGGGTGCCCCGTCGATGGTGGACCCCCAGGCCCCGGACTTCCTTGGCGATGGCACGCCAAATCCCAATCTTCTCATGGGCGCGGACCTATGTGACACGTACAGGGAGGGAGAAATACCACGTTCAAGTTACTCAGCATTTTCCTTTCCAGTGGCCCAACGCCCCCCATCCCCGCCAGGCCCCCCGCCAGGCCCCCCGCCATGCCCAACATGCCCCCCATCCCCGCCAGGCCCCCCGCCAGCCCCAACATGCCCCCCATCCCCGCCAGGCCCCCGCCAGGCCCCCCGCCATGCCCAACATGCACCCCATCCCCGCCAGGCCCCCCGCCAGGCCCCCCGCCATGCCCAACATGCCCCCCATCCCCGCCAGGCCCCCCGCCAGGCCCCCCGCCATGCCCAACATGCCCCCCATCCCCGCCAGGCCCCCCGCCATGCCCAACATGCACCCCATCCCCGCCAGGCCCCCCGCCAGGCCCCCCGCCATGCCCAACATGCCCCCCATCCCCGCCAGGCCCCCCGCCATGCCCAACATGCACCCCATCCCCGCCAGGCCCCCCGCCAGGCCCCCCGCCATGCCCAACATGCCCCCCATCCCCGCCAGGCCCCCGCCAGGCCCCCCGCCATGCCCAACATGCCCCCCATCCCCGCCAGGCCCCCCGCCAGGCCCCCCGCCATGCCCAACATGCCCCCCATCCCCGCCAGGCCCCCCGCCATGCCCAACATGCACCCCATCCCCGCCAGGCCCCCCGCCAGGCCCCCCGCCATGCCCAACATGCCCCCCATCCCCGCCAGGCCCCCGCCAGGCCCCCCGCCATGCCCAACATGCACCCCATCCCTGCCAGGCCCCCCGCCAGGCCCCCCGCCATGCCCAACATGCCCCCCATCCCCGCCAGGCCCCCGCCAGGCCCCCCGCCAGCCCCAACATGCACCCCATCCCCGCCAGGCCCCCCGCCAGCCCCAACATGCCCCCCATCCCCGCCAGGCCCCCCTCCAGCCCCAACATGCCCCCCATCCCCGCCAGGCCCCCCGCCAGCCCCAACATGCACCCCATCCCCGCCAGGCCCCCCGCCAGGCCCCCCGCCATGCCCAACATGCCCCCCATCCCCGCCAGGCCCCCCGCCATGCCCAACATGCACCCCATCCCCGCCAGGCCCCCCGCCAGGCCCCCCGCCATGCCCAACATGCCCCCCATCCCCGCCAGGCCCCCGCCAGGCCCCCCGCCATGCCCAACATGCACCCCATCCCCGCCAGGCCCCCGCCAGGCCCCCCGCCATGCCCAACATGCCCCCCATCCCCGCCAGGCCCCCCGCCATGCCCAACATGCACCCCATCCCCGCCAGGCCCCCCGCCAGGCCCCCCGCCATGCCCAACATGCCCCCCATCCCCGCCAGGCCCCCCGCCATGCCCAACATGCACCCCATCCCCGCCAGGCCCCCCGCCAGGCCCCCCGCCATGCCCAACATGCCCCCCATCCCCGCCAGGCCCCCGCCAGGCCCCCCGCCAGCCCCAACATGCACCCCATCCCCGCCAGGCCCCCCGCCAGCCCCAACATGCCCCCCATCCCCGCCAGGCCCCCCTCCAGCCCCAACATGCACCCCATCCCCGCCAGGCCCCCCGCCAGCCCCAACATGCACCCCATCCCCGCCAGGCCCCCAAGCCAGCCAGTGGCCCCAAATCCAGATAGAATTAAACTCACTTGTTGGTCTGGAGGACCGTAGAGTTGCGCATACTGGGGGAGGACCCCATCCACAAGTTTCTCCAACTCCTCTCCAGTGAAGGCAGGGGCCCTTTCCCCAGTCGCAGCAGCCATTGTCCCTTCCAGACCGAGGTCACAGCAACACTTGCAGTATAGGTCCTCTCCTGTGAAAGTTCAAGTCGCAAGTGGATAAGTAGATAGAAAATGGCGGTCACGTCCGCGGCGGTGCGTACCGCGGCGGTGCGTCCCGCCACCGCCGGCGCCCTTCGCCATTGGCTCATGAAACCCATAGGCTTCAATGTTAACCAATGCGGCTTCGCGCCGCGGTCTTGGCCCGCCGCCCGCCGCGGTGTGCCACGCCAGCGCATTGACCTCACATCCCATTGTCACACTTCACAGGTCAGGCAGCCGCCATTTCCAGGGCCCACATGGCTCAATTTCAACTGCGTCACACAGGCCTAGGCCTTGCATAGCCACTCATACACGCCATTCACTGCATAGAGAATCGTATACTGTGCTAGCTGTGAGTACGTACCTGTGGGTTGCCTGACTGTGTGCTCCATGTTGTCCTTCCTAGGCACCGTCCGCTGGGTTGGGCGAGGAGACGGATGAATCCTCCCGTGTACCGACCGCTGGTGGACCTGTCGACAATGGAAGAACGCCACATTATCCTGACCTACCGTCTTAACCGTGCCACTATCCATGAACTGTGTGCCCGGCTGGAGCCCGACCTGATGTCCCCCATCCGCCAACCCACAGGGATTCCCCCTCTGGTGCAGGTCATGTCAGTACTCCATTTCTTGGCAAGTGGGTCATTTCAGACAACAGTGGGAATTGCTTCTGGGATGTCTCAGCCCATGTTTTCAAAGGTGTTATCCAGAGTGTTGTCTGCCCTGATGAAATCCGTGAGGAACTACATCATTTTCCCTGAGGTGGGCGAACTGGCTACAGTGAAGGGTGATTTCTACGCCCTTGGACATATTCCCAACGTAATTGGTGCCATTGATGGGACCCATGTGGCTTTGGTTCCCCCAAGAGACAGGGAGCAGGTGTACAGGAACAGAAAAAGTTACCATTCAATGAACATCCAGGTGGTGTGTTTGGCTGACCAGTACATCTCGCATGTAAATGCCAAATTCCCAGGGTCAGTGCATGACGCCTACATCATGCGGAATAGCAGCATCCCTTACGTGATGGAACAGCTACAGAGACACCGTGTATGGCTAGTGGGGGACTCTGGGTACCCCAACCTGTCGTGGCTACTGACCCCAGTAAGGAATCCCCGGACCAGGGCAGAGGAACGGTACAATGAGGCCCATGGGCGTACTAGGAGGGTGATCGAACGCACCTTTGGCCTCCTAAAGGCCAGGTTTCGCTGCCTGCATATGACCGGGGGATCCCTAATGTACTCACCTAAGAAGGTGTGTCACATCATCGTGGCCTGCTGCATGCTTCACAACCTGGCTTTGCGCCGCCAGGTGCCTTTCCTGCAGGAGGATGGTCGAGACGGTGGTGTTGTGGCAGCGGTGGAACCTGAGGAGAGTGACGAGGAGGAAGACGACGGGGCTGAAACAGACAACAGGGACAGAATCATTGAACAGTACTTCCAATAGGACACAGGTAACATTTCAAAGATAATTTAGTAAAAGTTAACTACTCTGCAGCATCTCTGCTGCCTGTCTATTTGCCCCAGTGTATGATGACTGAGTTTTGGCTTTTCCCTCCCTATTTCAGATCTGGGGTCCCCACTACGAGTCCTGTGCTTCGTTTCCCCATGGACTACAGCTTTGTGGCAGCTGTTTGTTGACTTCACCATGTACAAGGACATATTTGCACTGTCATGTCAATTACAATCTATTGAAATCACAGCCAGACTCCTGATATTTTGGTGCAAAATAGGTGTTTATTGAAGTGCTCAAAATGGGATGGGTGGTTTCAAGTGGGTGGGGGCTATGGTGAAGGAATGTCCATGGCAGAGTCCAGAGTAACAGTCACACAGGTGCATTGTCCAGAGGCCTGTGGAGAGATGGAGCATGGGCAGTTCGAGGATGGACAGGGTGACAATGTGGGACAGTGGGATGACATCAGGTGGTATCCATTGCTGGCGGGGGTCTTGACATCCTACTCTGTCTTGCGAGATCTCAGGGCCCTCTTGCGGGGTGGTTCTTCTCCTGCAGGAGGTGGGGGTCTGGTGGGCTGCTGCTGTGCGGGGGCCTCCTGTCCACTAGCGCCGGCGGAGGTGGATGGCTGTTCTTGGTCCCGGCTAGTGGCAGGGGCCCTTGGGTGTTGTTCAGTGTCCGCCCTGCTGTTTACGAGGTCCTGCAGCAGCCCTACCATGGTAACCAGGGTGGTGTTGATGGCTCGGATGTCCTCCCTGTACCCCCGATAGTGTTCCTCCTGCAGCACCTGGATCTCCTGGAACCGGGCCAGTACCGTCGCCATCGTCTCCTGGGAGCGGTTGTATGCTCCCATGATGGTGGTGAGGACCTCGTGGAGAGTGGGTTCCCTGGGCCTCTCCTCCCCCCCCTGTCGCACAGCTGCCCGCCGAGTTGCCCTGTTTCCCTGGGCCTCTGCCCCCTGGCCGGTGTGCCCACTACCACTGCCCCCAGGTCCCTGTTGTTGTTGGGGTGGTGGGTTATCCTGGGGGCCCTGTAGTGGTAGACACACCGCAGATTGACGCGCCCTGGAGACAGAGGCATGGGCCCGCTGGGTGGGAGCTGTGCTGGTGTTCCCAGAGGGGTTAGGGTCTATAGTGGCCTGTGCCTGTGTGAGGGGAACCGACTGTCCAGAGGTCCCCGATGGTCCGGGCTGGTCATCGGTGTCCAGATCGACAGAGCTGCTGTCATCGCTGACGGCCTCTTGGGTGGGGGGTGTGGATAATTCTGGCCCCTCCGCCGCGGTGTGTTGACGGTCGGGTCCTGCAGGGGTATAGAGGTATGGTTATAGTTTCAATGTGTGGCATATGGGTGTATCTGTGGGTTCCCGTGTCCCCAAGTGCTGGCATTCGTGTGTGGGGGCTTTGGTGAGGGTGGCTTGTGGGGGGGATGTGTATATGCATTGGGCATGCTTTGGTGATGGGTGTCCATGCTTAGTGGACGCATGCAGGCCTAGGTTTTGGGATGTGTGGGTTGTGATGGTGAGACATTGGCGGGGAATAGGTGTGCTGGGGGTGGGGGTGAGGATGGTGGTGGGGGTGAGGATGGTGGTGGGGGTGAGGGTGGGGGTGAGGATGGTGGTGGGGGTGAGGGTGGGGGTGAGGATGGGGGTGGGGGTGAGGGTGGGGTTCGAGGATGGGGGTGAGGGTTGGGGTCTGATTTGGCATGCAGGTGGGGGGGAAGCAGTATTGAAGCTTCAACTTACCAGTATCCATTCCTCCGCCGACTCCTGCGAGGCCGTCAGGATGCAGGATGTTCAAGACTTCCTCCTCCCATGATGTGAATTGTGGGGGTTGAGGTGGGGGTCCTCCGCCAGTCTTCTGCACGGCGATGTTGTGCCTGGATACCATGGAACGCACCTTCCCCCGTAGGTCGTTCCATCGCTTCCTGATGTCTTCCCGATTTCTGGGGTGCTGTCCCACTGCGTTCACCCTGTCGACAATCCTCTGCCATAGCTCCGTCCTCCGGGCAATGCTGGTGTATTGGACCTGTGTGCCGAACAGCTGGGGCTCTACACGAACGATTTCCTCCACCATAACCCTGAGTTCTTCGTCTGTGAAGCGGGGTTGTCTTTGGGGTGCCATGGGGTGGTGTGTATGATGTGTGGGGTGGAGTATGTGTATTTAAGTGAGTTGAGTGTGGTGGTGTGTGTTGTTTTGTGTGTGGATAGTGTGTGGGTGATGGTGTTGAGTGGCTGTGGCTGTTATGTTTTGGATGCTGGTGTCTCTCTCTTGCCTTCTTTACGATTTTGTAAGCGTAGGGGTTTGTGGGTGATGTGGGTGGGTGTTTTATATTGTATTGTGTGTGTGGGAGTGGTGTGTGTATGTGTATCAGGTGTGTGGGATTCAAATCGTCCAATGTGGGTGAGTTTTGTTCGTTGGTGGGTATTCTGACCGCGCCGGTGTGTCCCGCCAATGGAATACCGCGTTTGAATGACCGCCGCGTGGATTCGTGGGTCGTAATGGGATGGGCGTATTTCTGTTGGCGTGGCGGTGGAGGTTTGGTCACCTCCACCTTTCCGCCGACCGCTGGTCTGGCGGTCTGTTGTGGCGGTCGGATTTTCGGAGGTTTGCCTTCTGCGGGTCAGAATGACCGTGGCGGGTTTCCGCGACCGCGGCGGGATTATGGAGGATTTCTGACCGGCGGTAGGCGCCTTTTACCGCCGAGGTCAGAATGACCCCCAAAGTGTCCTCAATACCAAATCTGGTCCCAAAGTATGTGAGATTGAAATCATACATCAAAAATTAACAACACATTGGGATCCATAGTAACCTTGAGTGGTGGGTGCAATGGATGTCAGATTCTTAGCAAAGTAGCTCTGGTGTAGCTGCCAATGTGACAGCTCAATTGGGATTTGGTTGCAGGATGGGACACAAATGCAAATACTAAAGAGACACTGTTCACCTATGCCAAGGCCGTGATCCTCAAGCATATGACACATACTGTAAAGGAGTACCTAAATATTTATTTAATAGTAAAAAAGGATAATAAAACCTGGGGAAACACCTCAACTAACCTAACCTATCCTAACTACACATTACCACAACTGGCCCTAACTAACCTAAGCTAAACTTACTTATCACATATAACTAAACACTCTAAACATCAACCCCTCACCCATCCTTATAAGACGGGAGACATGGAGGACAACATATACTAACCTAAACACATACTATCTTATACTAAACAAATATATATTTTTTAGTATTTTTATATTTTTACATATATATATTTGTATAGTTTTTTTTTAAATACCAAAGCACCAACATCATCACCACCCACCCACCCACACACATAATAAAATAACATTTCAAAATATCATACACCCACCCCCAACCCACTACTACTAACTAAACTAAGAGCATATTCTAACCTAACACTAAACCCCCTATACCCACTAATTAAAAGAACCAGGAAAGAGGAGGGGGGTAGGAAATCATGGCAGAGGGTATAATTGTCACAAGTTCACCCTCCGCAGGGTCTTCTTGATGGCACGCACCCTCTTATTAATTTGTGACACCTCCTGCTGCAGCCTGTCCAGTCTCCGCAACATATGTTGCATGTCACGTTGCATCACTCTGAAATCTGCAGGGTCAATGACTGCAGCAGGAGTGGTCTGAATGCCAGTTGTAACTGTGTGTCTGGTTGGTGGTGCCATGCTTTTAGGGGAAGGTGCAGGTGCTGCTGTCAGTGGTCCTGGAGCAGAGGAAGTCGATGGTCCTTCAGTGGTGCCTGATATCCTTGGTGCCACCTGGGTGGTAGTGGTGGTGCTGGTGGTGGCGGCTGTTGTGGGCACCGAAGGGCCCCCGTGGGCAAATTCCCTCCACACTCCTGAGGCTCTTTCATGGCGATGACACCGTGCCATGTGGCGGAACCCAGACTCCACATCCATAATGTGGCTGTAACGCATCGCCCGGCGCTGAAACTCACAAATCTGGATGGCATCCATATTGGCTGCTGTTAAAAAAGATAAAGCCAAACATTAGGTACTTCATTGTGTGATATAGCTACTGATGAGAATCAGACAATGCATCCAATGTAGCTGAAATAGGCCATATCACCATGCAGATCACAGATACTCCCTGAGGAAGTACATGCCAACGCAGCCTACACATGTCCTATCTAACAGCACAGCAATGCTCTAAAAGATGTGTAACAACTTAAATGACCTATGCATCATTGTTCAGCCATTAGTCACGTAAAAAATGCTGCAAGTCCTCCACATGTGACAGGCCAACTTATGACTATCATCTGGATGACAATCAAGGGCCACAAGATCTGTGATTTGTAAATGGAATTGCCAGGATGGAATGCAGTTGCTAATCATGAGTGGGTACCCTAGGTTTGGACAAGTGATTTACAGATTTACATATCTGTTTACTAAACTTGGATCATCACACCTAGGTACACATTTCATAACCCTAAGCCTGTGCCTCAGGGGGGGATGGACAAGCAACACATACGTTCATACATCACGGACACCTAGGAAGCTTTGGACAGCTGTACATGGGGTTGGGCAGTCCACCACAGGTAAGAAGGATGTCCAACTAGGATAAACACAAACCTTGGACAATCCCATCCACATTTATGTTTGTAAATGCAGACAATTGTCAACATTATTTAATACCACTAATACCTGTCTTACAACAAGCAGATTGATACAAGCACACATCTGGGCATGAGCTGAATGCACACCTATGACATTGTACTCAAGTGCCACATACAAGTAGCACAACATGTGGAGCTAGATGCTGCTAGGAACTCAAACATACAGTCGAACATGTTCATTAGTGAACAGGGTGGTTCAAGTCTTTGGCATCCCTATTCTGTGAGATTCAGGATCTGACTTGCCGACTAAATCATGATTATGGGCCTCTGCTTATTTATTTATAAAAATTTCAAAACCAAATGTCACCCTCTTTACATGGCCATGCCTACAGGGCTGCACCACAATCCCAAAATGTGACTATACGCTACTGATTGTCCAACTCAAAGATGGAAAAAAGTGAAACTCCACTCAAGTAACATATCCGATCATTTACCAGCAGATCATACCTTGCTATGTGTCCAACACACAGGAGTCACTCACACAACAGCTGGAAACACAACAAAGAACTGAAATATCAACACTTACTGGATATGTCTGGGTCCGCAAATCGAGCCACTTCTCCGATTGTGTAGGGGGCACCTGTAAAGCATGGAAGGGAGAAATGTGCTCAATGTCTGTGCACTGTACAACACTTTCAAATATAATTACCGTTGGTAACATTAAATCTGAAATTCCAGCCTCTCAGACATGATGATACTCCAACAGACATACCACTGCAAACATGTACAGACCCGGTGACTCCAGTGAGTGATACACACATATCTGCATACCTGCAGTGGCTGTAACTATCATGTGGGGACAAACATGCTCCATCAATTGGTTGCAGACTCACTTATGGAGTGTACTCCTCTCATCATTTGTAGTAATGAGAGACATGCAAAGCCACTTTCCTGGAGCACTGCAATACCAGTCACTCAGGTATTGTGGCTTGTGCATCAAGGGACAATCATTTTCTGTGTAACGCACCTGTGGTTTGATTTAAGGTCATGATTTATCATGCTTTCTATGGTCCCTTACATGTAGGGCCTGTTTTGTGTGTAGGTTAAATATGCTACATTAACAGTGTACCCTGAGCCACATTTGCCTCCTATGACATCATAATGGCAGGGATCCTGTGCGTTAATTGGTGACAATTTGAGGCTAGCCATGGTTTGACCAGTTTTAATAATTTGATACAACAAGCAGATATATGCTGACAGTGTATATTGTAGTCATCCATGACAGACTGCATGGGCACCGGTGTACTCATTGCACCTGAAATGTGTCACTCATTGCCCTGTGTACCCATTATGGGTTTTGGAAATCACAGTGAGCCACATTCATCATCTTACATTTGCCAAGTTGGTAGATCAGCGGCTATACGGCAAACTGACACTGTCATATTATTAACACATGGTTTAGCAAATGTACCACTGTGTCAATCATGATGATGTAGGTTTCAATTTGTATGTACCTTCAGAGTGGCAGCAGTCACAGGAATGCTGGTCTTCTGATCTTAGCATGCACCCATGTCTATGATAGCCTCCATACTGGGAAGTTAGTTATTAAACATATGCTGCACTAGATCAGCAGGGGTGTACCAAACAAAACTAGCAAAGTATTAGGGAACTTTATATGTATGATGGAATTGGTCAGGGGTCCCTTGCACGACATCATGCACGTAATACATTGTGACCATGCATTCCCCAACGTCAGGTATCCCATGATGATCCCATAACTTATGAGAAGTTCATGGCTATAGAGTAACACAGATGGCAAATGCATTAGCTCTGTTACATATGTTGTGCCCAAGACCATTGTAAAACACACAGGTATAATGAACAGAGGGCCATGGATAGTTGTTATCCCTCAATTTGTATCATTTGCTTCATTTTATGTGCTACAGCTATGGAAAGTAGCACCATACATTAGGTTATGAACCTGTGTGCATTACTTTGGCATCCATCTCTATTTTAATTGCGGCACAACCAAGTCAAACTATCAGCCTAAGATATTACCTGAGGTTAGAAGGCACTTGGGGGCATATTTATACTCCGTTTGCGCCGAATTTGCGTCGTTTTTTTCGACACAAATTCGACGCAAAACTAACTCCATATTTATACTTTGGCGTTAGACGCGTCTAGCGCCAAAGTTCATGGAGTTAGCGTCATTTTTTTGCGTGAACACCTTCCTTGCGTTAATGATATGCAAGGTAGGCGTTCCCGTCTTAAAAAATGACTGCGATGCATGTGCGTCGTATTTATACTCCTGGGCAAAAATGGGCGGGTCTAAAAAACCCGCATTTGTGCCGGATTTTAGCGCCTGGGTCAGGGCAGGCGTTAAGGGACCTGTGGGCTCAGAATGAGCCCAGAGGTGCCCTCCCCTGCCCCCAGGGACACCCCCTGCCACCCTTGCCCACCCCAGGAGGACACCCAAGGATGGAGGGACCCACCCCAGGGACATTAAGGTAAGTCCAGGTAAGTTTTTTTTTGTTTTTTTTGTGTGGCATAGGGGGGCCTGATTTGTGCCCCCCTACATGCCACTATGCCCAATGACCATGCCCAGGGGACAGAAGTCCCCTGGGCATGGCCATTGGGCAAGGGGGCATGACTCCTGTCTTTGCTAAGACAGGAGTCATTTCAATGGGGGATGGGCGTCGTAAAAAAATGGCGCAAATCGGGTTGTGGCGATTTTTTTGCCTCAGCCTGACTTGCACCATTTGTGGACGCCCATACGCCATTTTCCCCCTACGCCGGCGCTGCCTGGTGTACGTCGTTTTTTTTAACGCACACCAGACAGCGCCGGCGGCTAACGTCATTGAATAAATATGGCGCCCGCATGGCGCTTCAGAATGGCGTTAGCCGGCGCTAATTTTTTTGACGCAAAACTAAGTTGGCGCAGTTTTGCGTCAAAAAGTATAAATATGGGCCTTGGTACGTATGGGCCAGAATACATTTCAGACATGTATCAGAAATGATTGGGGGACACATTAATTCTTGAAAATAACTGGTGAAAAACATGTCTTTCCTGGTACACTCACATACCATGGCTAAAACATACGTTAGAGCCACATTTGCATCATCTATTGACGTGAAGGCAGCACTAATTTACAGGCTCCAGTTGTGTTTTGTAACTCAGTGCAGCTGTTGCATCAACAAATGATGGTAATGTGTAGCAATTATTGCATAACTCAAAGTCACTGTATGTTTAACTTGCATTCCACATGTCCAAATACATTGCCTACAGCATATCAACAAATCTGCTACTGTCACTACAGATCATTTAAATGTGCACATTACTCTGAATTGTACTCACCAACAGGGCCACCAATCATAATCCCCAGGAGGTCCACCAGGTCTTGCTCCCTGGCAACAAGGTCAGCTCAGCGGTGCGTTAGTTGGTGGTCATTGTGCGGTGTGTTGTAGACGTGTTGCAGATGGTACAGGACCTTTGACCACCGGAGCCTCCTTGCCTTGGTGTGATACCACTGTATCAGCCCGCCACCTGCTTCGATCATCAATGGGAGGAAGTGGCACACCAGCCAAGTGAATCCTCCCAGCTCCTCCTCCCCCATTCTACACCTACGTGGCCTACCCAACATGACTGAAATAATAAGAAATTAAGGGGTACAGAGGATAATTAAGGGAAAGGAGGAGAGGGAAATGAAAAGTAAATAACCCTAAAACAGCCCAACTATCCCCAAACTAACACTACCCACAACAGACTCCCAACAGTACAAAGACAAAATTAGACACCAGAAATGACAAAAATACACTTACACAGGATAGCACAGACAGTTATAAAGACAATATAAAGAGCACACAGGAGACGCATTCACAATATTCACAGAGAGACAAGTCCAAACACAGCCACACAGTCAAGAAAAATCACAGATTGCAAAGTGAAAGTGCAAGTAAACCCACTGTACCAATTCTGTAAACGGGATATCCTACTACATCACTTCCTGCCTCAAATGCGGTGAATTTTTATTATGATTTGTCCAACTATTATAACGCTTACAGTCCGTGCGTCATTTTTTTTTTACGCACATGCTTAGAAATTACCCTGCATTCATATTTCCAAATATTTTTCATTGTTAACCAATTTCATGAGGTACAGTGTAAGAATTACTGCTCTGGGCCAGTGGATGTATCATGGCAGTGAGCGTCATTTTTCTACACATATGCAGCGTTTTTTGTCTTTTACTGGGTTTGGGTCATTTCTCACATTTTTATAGTACATGACAGCTGTAACTATACAGAGACAGGCTGTTTGCACCTACATTGTGCATTCCAGTGTATGGGTACATGCAGCAGATCACACTACTGGGGACCATGATCCTCCAGTTGTTGTACCAGATTTACACTCTTCACTGATGCAATAGATCCCCAACATTTTGGGATACAAATTGGTATTACCCAGTATGAGCAGGTTGTGCGTCAATAGAGGATAGCAAGGCTACACAACTTAATACAGTAACTCATTGCCTGTGTGTCAATGTGTGTGAATTGGCTATTTCAATTTTAATTGTCCCACTGTGTGAACATCACAAGACGTGTTTTCATAAATGTGCTTGTATGCATGTGTTGTCAATGTGGATAACCACCAGATGCTATTCAGTGTGGAAATGAGTAAGGAAATGTCTTTGTCATACACGTAGCAACAAATGCTGTGTGAACTTCCCAGAATTTTGGGACAAAAGCATCTCCCATGACAAACCATGCACAGGATAGATAGAGGACGGTTGATCATGGCAATGTTCCAAGACTAAGCCACCACATGTCCTGGAATGTTGGATACCACTTCCTGGTCACTTGTTTCGATACTACCCATGAGTCAGGCATTTGAAAATGCTATGTAGGTACAGTGTTTGTGACACAGAGTCCCAAAACCAATCCACAAATGTAATGTCACTCCACAGTTTGAGTCATATAAATGACCTATGTTTCTCTTGTGGCAGTGGAGGACCAGCAGAACAAGCAGCATGTGTGCACATATTTCCAGTGGTTAATTGCACAAAGGTGTCCAGTTCAAGTGTGTGGGGCCATGTGTAGCCTGTGTCATTATTGGGGTCCATGTTGTCACAGTTACGTGCAGGTCTAGTCATGAGTCTGGGGAGCCATTCCCTACATTAACAAAGTATCATTCGCAGCTGAATTGAACGAAAGCCAAAGAGGAATTAAGAACACACATGGGGATAGTCCAACTATGGCACTGCAGATGTTTTATGAGACTGACAACAGGGCAACCTTGGTGTGCTCACAAAGTTAATGGATCAGTAATTTAAAACCGGCAGGTTTACTCACAACATTTGTACACAGGGTGGCCTCTAAAATTCCCACTGCAGCCGGGAGCATCAGTGCCTCTGTGCTGATTAATCTCACAGCTATTCACCACGCAAGCCCCATCAATAGGTTGGTGCCGATGTGAATCAGTGTGTGGACCGTCAGGGTACAAACATGTTTTGACATTTCATGCACATTATCAAACGTTTGTTGTGCTGGAGGCACCATACCTAATCCATGCATACAGCCATGGTACACTGTCACTATTTGTCACTCATGCATACATGAAACCCAGACAAGGGATGGGCCGAGATTAGGCTATTTGAAGACATGTCCCACCCCATGATACGATAAGTAGACTGATTACGCTATACAGTGTATTTGAGTATTCATTGTAGACCTACCTTACACAATACCCCAGAAGGAAAGCGAGGGCATGGAAAGCAACTATGAGACAAATGTAGCCACATGGAACCTTTATGGTAACGCAAAGACAGGAACCAGTAAGGCTAACAGGGTGCAGGGTAAGTCAGGAACAAAAATGAACAAGGCAAATACACAGTGAGCAGACTGGTCAAAGCTAGAACAACACTGTGGAAAATAAAAACTGTATTTGTCCTGTGTGCTGCAACGTTACACAGTAACCCAAGGCCTATGTTACACAAGTGATTTATACGGCAATGCATAACAGGGATATACATATAATGGCAGCTTCTATGCCGTTCCAGGCAGCAGCAAAGGCAGTTCATGTTCAAATGGCAGGTCTGCATGGAAGTGCTCACAGGTGTGTGCAGCTTCAGTCTCTCACAAGTCCTGTAGGTGAGAATCAAGTTCAAAGGACCAACAGTGCCTTTCACATGGGAAGCAATGAACAGGTGATTACAGGTCCTACAGACTACCATGCAGTGCATTATCTGACCAGAAGTCCATGCAGACAGATGAAATATGACTATGGCATGCCATACTAAAGAGGGAAGCACACTGGAGTCAGAATGTGAGTCTGGGTGTGTGTAGATGAAGGATTGTCTGGGTACAAATAGTCCATTTCCAGGGAAGGGTGGGGAGAGACAGAAAACATGGCAGTGGCAGGACTTATGACCTGGGATGGCATGTGCAGGGGATGTGTTGTGAGCAATGCTAGTCATACCTGGGGCACTCGTGCTGTCCATTTGCAGCTTACATGGACTTCTTGTCACACATACTCCTTGCAAAGATAGTTGATGTCACACTTACTGCTGTCAAGGGTCTGGTCATGCATTCCTGTTACCAATGCAATAGCACATCCACTGCCTCATGTATGAGGCATTTTTTTTCCTTATGAATGATGGTGTCTTAGTTGTATGCCATATGCTGCAATGAACCATGTTGCCAACATGTATGTGTGCTACAGCTGTGGTCCTCTGATATTGCCCTTCAAATGTGAAATGGACAGGATATATGTCATTTATAGTGTGTGTGAAGTTGGGTGTACATTCATACCCATCAAATGTGATGTGGATTTTTCAGTATCCTAATCTGTATTTCTGCAATGCTCCATGAGGCTACACTCCGATTATTAATCTTAGGGATAATGTGATGCATAAATGATTACCCAGACCATGATATAGTGATTAGAACAGGTGTTTAATGACATATGGTAAGACAGTGGTGACTATAGTTAAAATAAGTTTTGGACAATGTGTTGTCTCTGACGCAATCCTGCTGCAGTGTTTGGATGGTCCCCCTCGTGTTGATGGACAGCATCCTCCTCTTCCTCCTCTTCAGCCATTCCTGGGTCTGGTTCATAGAGGGGAATGTTCTTCTTTACACAAATGTTGTGCAGGATGGCACATGTCAAAATGATCTTGCAGACCATTTCTGGTGAGTATAGGAGGCTGCCTCCGGTGATGTCGAGGCACCTGAATCTTGACTTCAGGATGCCAAAGGTCCTCTCGACTATGGTGCGTGTCCTCTGATGTGCCACATTATAGGCACGCTCTGAGGCTCTGCTTGGGTTTGCAAATGGGGTCATGATCCATGGCTGGATCCCATACCCCTGATCAGCTGAAAGAGAAAATGAGTGAGAAAATGTTGATGTTGCTTGCACCATGATTATCAATTTGCATGGCAGTTGTTCTCTTGTGTTGTCTGTGACTCATCTGTGTTTGTGTTATTGTGTGGAATCCTAGGCTTCTAGGATGTACCATCGGCATTGGGATATTTCATTATCTGAACTGGTGTTTGGCTGATTGACCGGATGTCAGCAGTATTTTTGTAGACTTGCAGTACATTGTGTACTGCCATGCATTATATCATGTGAAAGAGGTGCCCATGTGTCTTAAGTGGGGGTGACATGATACTTCCATACACAGAATCAATTCCACAGTGGTGGGAACACGGTTTCATCTATATGTCCTGGACATCCCATCCAATTTAACATATGCTATAGAATTTGTTAAACATCAGTGAGGCCCTTTGATTTGGCTAGGTGACATTGTACAACACATTTCCATAAGTTTGCAGCACTGACGTGTTGACAATCGACAATGCACAAATATCCCATGTGTGACAAGTTCTCTGCAGACCTATTTATCTCCCCTTACTGAGTTGACTCATGTTCAAAAGTGTACCTATACTACTGAACCTGGTCCAGTTCAGCTGGCTAACTTGGTTGTGAGGTTGACGGTTTGAGTGTCAGAAGGTCCGTATGCCTGTACATCTATTGTGTATATGTGTAATTGTCTCAATCCATATGTGTAGGAATGTGCACTTTCAATATTGTCACATCAATATGTGTTCTTAGCACAGTCCACTTGCTTATTGGTAGTGGGCAATGTCAGAGCAGGAGTGATGTGAGATATTGGTACAGCCTCAATGATTCCATGTCACCTTCATTAGAGTCATCATCATCATGCTATGTGTCTGATGGTGTTTGACCTGCAGCGAAACACATTACACACCCCTTACATAGTACTTATTGCTTGGAAGGGTGTGTGATTGAGTGTTATTGGTGTGATAGTGAAAGATTCATCTTCCAAGTTGTACTGCCAGTTAAGGCCATGTCATTGTCATTGTGTTGTTTTAAATTGGTCCCTTGTGTCTCTGGAGTGGCATCTGTTGTTATTTGCATCTGTCATTTGTCCATAGGTGTGTATCCAATTGGGTGAGGATATCACAAGACTAGCAGAGTCACAACCTCATAGCCATGTGTCAATGTAATGGTGTATGTGTTGTGCGTCCTACAGGGTTGCTGTGCTGTGTGTATATAACTAGGTTTCTGTACTTACCAACAATTAGGCCATTTCCATATCGTCCATCCTGGAAGTATTGATTGATGGTGCAGTGGTGGAAGATGAATGAATCATGTACATTCCCAGGATACTTTGCCACGATGTTGGTGATCAATCCCCGGTGATCGACAATGGTCTGCACATTGATGGAGAGTGTGTGCTTCCTGTTGCAGTATAGATGTTCGGTTGCAGCACGTGGCACAATGCGTACATGTGTGCAGTCAATGGCACCAAGCACGTGTGGGAAGCTGTTGATTTGGTAGAAGCCCTGTTTGGTCTACTGCTGCTTCAGCTGTGTGTTGTGGAAGCTGATGTGGCGGGGTGTGTGGGAGATGATGGCATCCAATACCTTGAGTAGGAAGGCAGAGAATGAGGGCTGTGAGATCCCGGCAACCAGGGAACCAGTGGTTTGAAACAAGCCACTTGCCAACATGTGGAGGACAGCTAGCAGCTTGGTCTCTGGTGGAATGGTGTGGGGTGTCTGCAAGCTGGGTGCCAACTGTGGCTCAATGTTGCGCAGCAGCTGCTGAATGGCTTGCCAGTTGAGTCTGTACCTCTGGATGATGTCTTGTTGTTGGAGTCCCAGAAGGGTTGTCCTGGTCCTGAATATCCTCTCCTGCCTTCTGCTTTGCCTTTGGGGTCTCTGCTGATGTTGTGGAAGCTGCTGCTGTTGGTCCTGTGCTCTGCGTCTTCGTGCATGCTGGATGAATAGCACCTCCATGTCTTCCTTTTGGAGCTCTGTTGTTGCTTCTGTGTGTTTTCCTTAAGTACTGGTGTGTTTGCCCTATTTTAATGCCTGCCCTGACCCAGGTGTTATTTTTTTACACAAATCGGGCTGTGCGTCATTTTCCGACTCCGCCTCCCGGCCGTGCGGGATTTTTGCGCGGTAACATCAATATGGCGCACGGTGTTTAAGTCATTTTTTGGACGGTAACGCCTACCTTGCATGTCATTAATGCAAGGTGGTTTCCCGCATCCAGAAAATGACGCACACTAAGGAATTTTGACATTCGCGGGATCGGGCGTCATAGTATAAATATGCTGCAAGGTTTGCACCAAATGTGCGTCAAAATTTGTGACGCACATTCGGCGCAGACAGAGTATAAATATGCCCCATAGTTTGGACATGCTGTGCCAACATTGTTTAGCACGTTCCAGTCTTTCGGCTGTGAACAAGCTTTTTTTCTTTATTCAAGAAAACATGGATTTTTCAGATTTTCTTTTAGGACCATGCCCCTAGAAATAAGTGATTTTTAACAACATGAATACATTCCTTTTATAGTGAATGTAATAAATACTCAGAAAAAGAAGCTACAGAAAGAGTTAGGCAGATGAATCAAGAAAACCTACAAACAGTTTCTCAGTTATTGATAATGGTATGCAAACCCTTTCGAAAAGGGTGTATTCATTAAACAACATAATTTCCTCAGCCTTTGATATTCTCAAACCAGACTTGGGTCAATCAGAACATGGTTAGCCTCATGTAAGAGCTGTAAGACACTTAAACGGGGCCTTACGATCCCTTACATCAGGTTATGTACCTTGGCAACCTGTGAGAGAGACAGCTATTATTGAGCTTTACAATTTACCATTGACACAGAGAACAATGGCTATAAAAGAATCCCCATATATTTTGTTGACTAACGAACAAAAGGAAGAAACACTATTTTCAGTTAGTGAACTTTCACCTGTTACATGGCTAATACAAGACATTATTCCTTTATCTATTACACCTTTTCGCTTTCATGACTGTCAGAAATCTGGGGGCATATTTATACTCCGTTTGCGCCGAATTTGCGTCGTTTTTTTCGACGCAAATTCGACGCAAAACTAACTCCATATTTATACTTTGGCGTTAGACGCGTCTAGCGCCAAAGTTCATGGAGTTAGCGTCATTTTTTTGCATGAACACCTTCCTTGCATTAATGATATGCAAGGTAGGCGTTCCCGTCTTAAAAAATGACTCCGATGCTATTGCGCCGGATTTATACTCCCGGGCAAAAATGACGCCCGGGAGTGGGCGGGTCTAAAAAACCCGCATTTGCGCCGGATTTTAGCGCCTGGGTCAGGGCAGGCGTTAAGGGACCTGTGGGCTCAGAATGAGCCCAGAGGTGCCCTCCCCTGCCCCCAGGGACACCCCCTGCCACCCTTGCCCACCCCAGGAGGACACCCAAGGCTGGAGGGACCCACCCCAGGGACATGAAGGTAAGTCCGAGTAGGTATTTTTTTTTTTTTTTTTTTTGTGGCATAGGGGGGCCTGATTTGTGCCCCCCTACATGCCACTATGCCCAATGACCATGCCCAGGGGACAGAAGTCCCCTGGGCATGGCCATTGGGCAAGGGGGCATGACTCCTGTCTTTGCTAAGACAGGAGTCATTTCAATGGGGGATGGGCGTCGTAAAAAAATGGCGCAAATCGGGTTGAGGCGATTTTTTTGCCTCAGCCTGACTTGCACCATTTGTGGACGCCCATACGCCATTTTCCCCCTACGCCGGCGCTGCCTGGTGTACGTCGTTTTTTTTTTTAACGCACACCAGACAGCGCCGGCGGCTAACGCCGGCTAACGTCATTCAATAAATACGGCGCCCACATGGTGCTTCAGAATGGCGTTAGCCGGCGCAAATTTTTTTGGCGCAAAACTGCGTTGGCGCAGTTTTGGGTCAAAAAGTATAAATATGGGCCCTGATTCTTCAGGCTGACATGAACCAATGCACAATTCACATCTACTCTATTCATGGAAACTTTTTTTTTCGTACAATGTCCCTCGATGGAATATGTAATGAATTGATTCCTGGGTTAAGTTTTGTCCTATCAATTATTCCTGTTTCATATCTCCTCATGCACTATGAGCTACTCAATAACGGTTCTTATCTAATGTTACCCAACATCAGTTGTTATGGGTTGACACCTAGCCAACGTTATGTGGTTACAGTAACTAAAACAGTACAGTATTGGTAAAGAACCTTGGCCCGTATTTATACTTTTTTTGTGACGTATTTGCGTCATTTTTTGACGCACAAACGGCGCAAACTTGCAAATTACCATTGTATTTTGTAGGTTTGCGCCGTTTTGCGTCAAAATGTGGCGCAAATGCGGCGCTAAAAAAAGTATAAATACGGGCCCTTGTATCCACCTCACCAACATGTAACTGAAACGGTCCCATGGCCTAGTATTGATGTAAAGGGTATGCGTTTTGACGCAATTAGCAAATTAATTGCTGTGTTACTACAAAAGATAGTCTCTTCGACTTCTGAGGCAGAAACTCATAACTTTCAGGCAGCCAGAACTGCTTCAGACATTCAGAGGCTGTTACAGAAGAAGTAACCAACTCACTTTTCTGATATTGTACATATGAGTTTTATTTTTTCAACAATGACTGGTATTGTGCACTCTTTTAAGAACATTGGATTTGGTCTCGAGACTGAAGTTAAAACTATTTTTAGACTGATACTACATTTTTTCACTCTCTAGTCTTTTGGAGGATTTCCTACCATTCACCTGCTCATTGGCTGTGGTATTGTCTTCTTCCTCTTGATCTGGCAAGGAAGTCAACAATATGGAGTACACATATTCAAAGGAACAGAAGTGCAGACAAACCCTGGCATGCTATCTGGGATATGCCTGACTTTTTGAAATTAGCAAAAACTGGATGCTTTTGTTTTTGCCAAATGGATGCTACGTAAGTAAAACCTGTGCTCTTCAGTATGAACTGTTCAGCTGAAATCATGTTCGATTTACATCTGGGGCAGCCCACAATGGCTTTCCGAGATGTGGAAATTCTCCTGCAAACATTGAAATCACACCAAAGACAATGCAGAGCAATGCATCTGTCCCTACCACAAAATGGTAATTATGAGGGGCTAATGTCACTAGCATCACATTTTCTCAAGATTATTGAGAAGTGTCCTGCAGCATTGCTGTCTTTTGAGCCTCCAAATGAAGTACTCTCACCATCAATGGGTGCTTTGGAATTGCAACCGCTTGTTAGTCTATCTATTCTGTGGGTTAATGACAACAAGCATGCCTTGACTGTTTTTTTCATAACCATAAGTATCCTGCATGGGAAGCGATGTCATTGAAATATCCTCCGACGAGGAATAAGAAAAATTCTTGATTCAGAAGAAAGTTTTTAATAAATTATTTTTTGTTTTTTGCTCTTTCTTTTTAAACCTTCATCATTTTTAATTTGGCATATTCAGTACTATGCCTGATCTGTTAAATCGCCAACATGCATCTCTCTTAAAACAACAAAATACTTTAATATTCTTTTATGATAATGCCTTTTATACATTTTAACATTTTGAATATTTGGTTGCTTAAAACATGTAGGCCCATATTTATGGAAGCTTAGCGTCGTCTTGGTGCTAAAGCGCTTCAAACTTTACTCCATATATATAATTTGAGGCTAGACCGTTTAGCGTCAAAATATTGGAGTTAGCGCCATTTTCAGGACGTGCAAACCCACCTTTCATCAATGAGATGCAAGGTAGGTGTTCCCGTCCTAAAAATGACGCTAGCCCCCTATTGCCATATTTAAATCCCAGCACATAAACAATGCGTAGGTGGGAGGCGGACCAAAATAATGGCGCTAAGCCCTCTTAGCGTCATTATTTAACACTGGGTCATTCGATTCATTCTTTATTAGATTATTATATATATATTTTTTTTTTTTTGTTATTGTTATTTCCTATATATTTTTTTGTATCCTTTCTGGTTTTGGTATTTGGTATTTCGTGTTTTCGCGATATTCATTTATTGGTTGGTGATTCTGTTGGTAATAATCACTGGTGGTTAGTTCAGTCTCAAGAATTTGGATCAAAATTTATCGTGTTCTATTTTTTGCTTATTAGGTTTTATGGTAATGGGAAAGAAGAGAACCCACTTAATTTGCGATATTATGCAGGAATGATGGGAAAGAAATGGCCCTGATGAAGGCGGTTCTTTGAATTTGGTGGTTACCGCCGAAACGCGCGTAGGCTTTGTTCCTACTACTGCTTGTTGTTTATATGAACTTTGAATTAATGAAGTCGAGATACAATGTTTTTTTCTTTTTCCAAGTAAGATGGAGACACAATCAGAAATTGAATAATAATATGGTACTTATGTGAATATCATTTCATTTCCAGAAAAAAGAAGTGTATATTTCCTGTTTGTATTCTATTACTTTAAAAAAAAGTTGTTTTGTATATGTTTGTGTTTTTGTTATGGTTGGATTAGTTTTATTGTCTTGTCTGATGCGTCAGTTCGTTTTTGTCCATTTATTTGTATATAGGTGTAAATATGTATAGAAATATTTTTTGTGTTTTCCCAGCTTTACTTCTATATAATTGTATATCTTCATATTGAGATGTGCTTTTGTTTGACATACATCTGTAATAAATATTTTTTGTCTTTAAATTTTGTCACAGTTTAATTGTTTTTTTCCCTATGTTGGTTAAAAGTGAACATTATTTGTAGCTCATTTGTTTTTGTTTATATTTAACACCGGGTCAGACCAGGCTTTATAGTGCAGGTCAGCCCATTTCCATGGGGAAACACCATGGATTGGGCACAAAGGTGCCCACCCCAACTCCCAGCAACACCACCACCCACACTACAGGGACATAACAGGTGGAGGGAGCCCATCCCAGGTAAGTTGCAGGTAAGTGTTTGTGTATGTGTGTGGTGTGCCATTGGGGGCCCCTTACATGGAACCCACTGGCTGTCTCTAGGTATGTAGGGCTTGCCCATGGCACACTGGTTCCCTGTGGTTGGCATTGGGCTAGGGGTGATGACTCCTGTCTGTACTTAGGGAAGAGTGATTTTTTGGCTGCTTGTGCATCAAAAAATGATGCTAGGTTGATTAGCAGAAGAAGTTTTGCTGCTAACCAACCTAATGTAATTTCTTACCCACTAGTGCCATTTCCCCTAACGCCGTCCCCCACAGGGTAGCGTATTCTTTTGTGACGCTAGCCATTCCTTAGCACCATTGTGTGTCATGTCATAAATATGGTGCACGTATGGCTTTAAGGAACGGTGTTAGCCAGTGTTAAAAACAATGATGCACAACTGCGTTAGCGCAGTTGTGCACCATTTTTCATAAATATGGGCCGTAATGCTTATGTAAAGTATTAATGTGCATCTTATTGCATTATTTCTTGCTGTTTTAGGTTATCATACTTTTATGAAGTTACATTTATGTACATTCATTTTATGCTGTAAATGTGTGTGACAGGTTTTATTAAGTTGATTTAGATATGGAGTTTTATAGCTTACTGGTTGGAGATTTCCCTGTAAATGAGATAAATCCATAGATATAACTCCACCCCTGTTACGTTGTTAATTCATTTAATGTGCAGACAATGGGTCCATGCGGGGGAAGTGTCAGCCTTGACTTCCCCTGCAAAATATACCCACACAAAAGGTGAAGCAACTACAAAATAATAATATAAAGGGTTTTTGAATTCTTCGTTAATTTACTCTGATCATTTCATAAATCCTTTCTTATTCACAAAACATACACATCAAGAACAGAATGCACGTATAGGGCCTTATTACGAGTTCGATATACGGTTTAGGCTGTACGTCGAAGTTCCGAAGGGGACGTTGCTGCCATAGTGGCTACCTCCCCGCCGGACCTATTGAGGGTTTCCTGCTAGGTCAGTTTGGAGAAACCTGAGTTGCTGCCCGCTGACCTAGCCGGAAACACTCTACAGGATTGGGGGTTTGGGAGGCCACTCGGCGGTCGGGTCGGACCGCAGCCTTCCCCCCCCCCCTTCTCCCTCCCTCCTGGCTGGAGCAGGGATGGTCCCGCGGCCGGCTTTGAAAAGCTGGCCAGAAGTTGCCGGGCTTGGCACGGAGGGCAACGTGGAAGAGCAGTACGGCGTGATTTGGCCCCGTGTCTTGGGCCCGTCTTATAGAGGTCAGTGGGGCTGCGGTGCCCTTTGGAGCACATATTGTGCGAACTGTGGGTGTGACGGAGCTGAGTGTGCGACCTGGAGGACCGGGGTCGGACAGGGCTGACTGGAAGCAGACTTGGCGTGGGGGACCTGTACACCTGGCTCCCTTTCTTGAACTTCCACGGAGGTTTGCGATATATACCTGGAGACGTTCTGCTGATTGAGTGATGGTGAAGGCAGAGCAGAGGCAAGCTAAATTCTCATTTGAGGGGGGCCGACGGAGGGGGGGGGGGCTGCTGCCCAGCTGGAGGAGTCTGCGACGGATGGGGAGTCATCGGAGGGATCAGTCAAGGTGATGTTTCTGGACTTAAAAACCAGCCTGGCTGGCATAGATGGGAAGCTAGACCACGTGACAGAGCAACTTGATCGCATCAAGACTCGGGTGGACGAACATGACTCCCGTCTTGATCAGTTGGAGGCGCATACTTCCGGGCTGGAGGACGTGCAGCGAGGAGAGAGTGAGCAGCTGCTGCGCATGGAGAGGGTGCTGGAGGTCATCCGAGCTAAAAATTAAGATTTGGAGGCCCGGTCCCGCCGGAATAAACTCAGGCTGATAGGACTTCCCGAACCCACAGACATGGGCAGAATGGAGGATTTTGTTGAGGGAATGCGGTCCAACCTCTTACCCGGTCAGTTGTCCCGCTTGCTGGTGGAGGAGAGGGCGCACAGATCGTTGGGCCCGCGGCCCCCACCTGGGACCCCCCGCACCCTATTATCATCCGACTCTTATATTATCAGGGGCGAGACACGATTCTGAGACTTGCCAGGGAGTGCTGCCCGGTGATTTATAAAAACACTGAACTGAACTTCTTCCCGGGCTACACCCCTAGCGTGCAGGCGGCACAAAGGGCGCTTTTGCCGGTAAAGCACTCTCTGACCCAAACGGCTGCTAGGTTTTCGCTCATATACCCGGCGAAGCTAAAGGTGCAACATGGCGGTCCCTCCAATTCTTTACGGACCCGAAGCAGGCGGCACGATATGCTAAGTCTCTCCCTCGGAGGTCTGAGGCGGCACCTGCGGAGGACCGTGCCGCTGAGTGGGAGTCGCTGAGTGACAATAACTGATCGACGCAGATGCCCTCTAGCTGAGAATGAGCCGCTGTATTGCTGTGAAATAATTTTATGCCGCTCGTCCTGAAGACACTCCTATTGCGTTGGGCCCCCTGCCGGCCCTCCCTGCCGTTAGTAGGCGGGTTGGGAGGTTAGCTTCTGCCCTCTGCATGAGTCCCCACTATTTACATGTTTGGGTAACTGTGGTTTCTGGGGGGAGGGATATGCATCTGACCCGTTTGGGGGGTGGGTGTGGGTGGGGGGTGGTGGGGTTCTTGGTACTGTTGAACTACGTGATTCTTTGTTTTTCTTTCTGCGTTCTGTGGATGAGGGAGTCTGGCTGGGATGGAGGAGCGATAGTATTCTGCTGTATGTCTGCTGGAGAGTGGGGATGACACCGATGAGAGCGTCTTCGATTCGTTGTTTAACATGGAAAGTGCATGGCTTGAATGACAGACGGAAGGTGCGCCTTATGACGGCCTATGTTAGGAGGCAGAATATAGACATATGCATGTTACAGGAGACACATCTGGTGGAGAATACCTTGCATTACTTAAAGGCGGGTTGGATTGGGGAGTGCCATTGCTCTGTGTACTCGCGTTATGCTAGAGGCGTAGCGATTTTGATACAAAGGGGTTACAGTGGCATTCTCATAAGGTGATTGTTGACCCAATGGGACGGTATGTACTGCTTAGCGGGGTTCTGATGGATAAGCCGTGCCACCTTGCGTCGGTGTATGGACCTAATACAGATGACCCTGAGTTCTTCAGTGAGGTCTGGCGATTGATTGAGTCTCTGGGGGAAGGAGCTGTGATATGGGGAGGAGACTTCAATGTGACCCTTGATCCTATCCTTGATAGAGAAAGTGCGGCTCGGGTGCAGCGTTCTGCTGCTGCTCGCGTCTTGTCCACAGTTATGGAGGATGTGTCGCTAGTGGATTTGTGGCGGATGCGACACCCTGCGGTCCGGGAGGGCACTTGTGTAAATTATGTGCATAATAGTTGGTTGCACCTTGATCGTTGGATAGGCTCGCGCGATGTGGCTTTATGGACCCGCTCGGTTGACCATTTGGCTCGTACACTGTCGGACCACTCCCCGGTTCGGGTGGAGCTGGAGATACCTGGGGGGCCCGCTCAGACTTATGTTTGGAGACTGCCACTAAGGGTGCTTGGAGATGAGGTGTTCCATGAGGAGCTGCGCTGTGATATCAACCTTTATTTCGAACAGAATCCGGGTTCGGTGAAATCTGCTGGCACGCTATGGGAAGCCTTTAAGGTGGTCGTGTGCGGGACAATTATTTCAAAGCAACACGGTGTGTTACGCGCATTGCGGCATGAGCTGGCTGAGTTGGAGGGCCAGATTGTGGATCTAGAGGCGCGGCTGGTGTCGGACTGGTCGGGAGTTACATTGGCGGCCTTGCGGACTGCGGTGTCGGCGTACGAGGAGGCCTCTCTGAGAGAATTACACTTCTTTGGGAAAGGGCGACAGAGCTGGGCGCACCTTGGCGAGTTTACTCCGCAGGCCATGGGCTAGCAGCTACGTGGCCGAGATGGATGATCCGAGTGGAGAACGAGTGATGGGTACGTCTGAGGTTTTGAGGGTCTTCACTGCATTTTTTCAGGATCTATATTCTGCCCCCTCTGCGATTCCCGTGGAGGTGATTCAGAGATACTTTTCGGATATTAGTCTTCTCTGGTTTGACAGGGCGCATAGGGAATATTTGGATGTCCCCTTCACTATAGAAGAGGTAAAGGCTGCAATTCAGAGCCTTCCCGGAGACAAGGCCCCTGGGTTGGATGGGTTGACACCGGCATTTTACAAAGAATTTGCTGACATCTTGGCACCCTATCTGCTTGAGATGCATGATGAGGCCCTACAGGAGGGAGTCGTCCCGGCCTCTCTGCACGAGGCGCTCGTTGTCACGATCCTTAAGCCTGGTAAGACTGCAGCTAGCTACGATTCTTATCAACCTTTATTGATGATTAATATTGATAACAAGATATTGGCTAAAATGATAGCGGCTCGGCTGCAGCCTCTTATGACGAGACTGGTGCTGCCGGATCAGTCAGGGTTCATTCCAGGGCGGTCCACCGCGCACATCCTGCGTACATTCTTTGCCATTGCTGGTTCAATTTCTGCCGATGATGTGGCTGCGGCGGTGTTTCTAGATGCTACTAAAGCATTCGACTCATTGCTGTGGCAATATCTGTTTGCGCTTCTGGAACGGGTGGGAATGAGCAGACGTTTTGTGAACTGGATACGTTTGTTATATTCGCAGCCAGTGGTCCGCATGCGGGTGAACGGATGTGTGTCGGAGCCTTTTGAGGTGGTGCGTGGAACTAGGCAGGGATTCACCCTGTCGCTATTGCTTTTTGCAATCGCAATGGAGCCTCTGGCGGCCTTTTTGAGAGAGCACCACAGTGAGAGGGGGCTGCCGTTCCGCCAGAGACTGATTCTGATTTCCATGCATGCCGATGATGTGGCACTGTATGTGCGCGACCCTGCATGCAACTTAGATGTGCTGTTAGATGAGATTGTCAGGTTTGGAGGTATTTCTGGAGTGGTGATAAATTGGACCAAGTCGGTTGTGTTACCTCTAGTGTCTGGAACGGCGGAGTGTCGATCCCGTTATCCTATTGTGTGGGCGGACGGTCCTGTAAAATACTTATGCCTTTGGCTGAGCTGTGATGTTGAGACGCTCTGGCTGGCCAATTATGGTAAAGCCATGGCTTGGCTAGAGGACAGAATCAAAGCATGGCGTTCATTACCATTATCTCTGACCGGGCGAATTGCAATGGCAAAGATGATTGTATTGCCAAAATGTTTGTATCTGTTTATTAACCTCCCACTGGTGCTCACGGCTAGTTTCATGCAGCGCCTTCGTTCTGCGTTGATTCGACTGGTATGAGCGGGGGGTCAACCTCGCATAGCCTGGAAAACACTAGTGCTGCCATTCAAGATGGGAGGACTTGCAGCCCCGGATATGGAGCTATATTATTATTGCACGCAGGCCCTGTTTGCGCACTATTGGATCAGGCCGATCCGCTATTTGCCGCATATAGCTCCTGAAAGCGACGCGGTGTGGCCTGACGGACTTGAACGAGTGATGGGCTGTCTGGACAGAGCTCGGCCTCGAGGCATAGATACTGTGGCTTCTACGGTCCGGGCCTGGTCGAACATACTGAAGCGTTCTGGAATGAATGTACCGTTTGTGCCGTCTATGCATGTGGCTGCTGCGGGGGATGAGGTGATGTTCCGAGACTCACAGCTTCGGAGTTTCCTACAGGCCTTTGATTTGACAACTTTGGATGATTGGTTTATTGAAGATAGACTGCTGTCCCTCGAGGAGGTTCTGGGCGGTAGACCTGCCACTGCGCTTTATCGCTTCTACGTTTTACGGATATGTGCCATGCTGCGCACCCGCTTCTCCGGCTCTCCTGCAGCCCCTGCACCCTGCCACGCGCTGGAGGTGCTGTGGAGTGCGCAGTCTCCTAGGAGGCTTATCACAAAGCTGTATGGCTGTGTACAGGAGCAGGGGGGGCGGGCTGTAAGCGAGGGTGAGGTGGGCGGAGGATGTAGGGGAGAACATTACAGAGGATGCCTGGAGAGCGTGTTGTGCGCATATGAAGGAACTGTCACCCAACTACAGGTTACGCCTTATACATTTTAAGTTTTTGCACCGTCTATATTACACCTCTCGAAGTCTATGTGCTATGGGGCTGTGGGCGGATGACATCTGTACGAGATGCCGGGCCCCTGCCGCTGATTTTCTGCACTTGGCGTGGGCTTGTCCGGAAGTGCATGCTTACTGGAGGATGGTTTTCTGTGCGCTCTCTGAGATGATTGGTCAGGAGATTGCTCCGTCTCCTTTGATGGCGCTGCTGGGTGAGATGAGCGGAGTGCAGACTGCGATGCGACGCCTGGCTGGCATGATGTTGCTGCTGGCTAAGCGCAGGGTGGCAATTTGTTGGGGCCGGGCTCGGTCTCCTCGGGCCTCAGATTGGCTGCGAGATGCTGCGTTCTGCCAGGAGCAATTAACGAATTACTGGAAGCTGATGCCGGCTGGCTCTAGGCCACGGGATATTTGGGCACCTCTGCGATTATACCTTGAATCTGAGTCTGTCTGAGGGTCTGCTGTGGACGGGCAACTTGAGGTGTCGAGTGCAGTCCCTGTCCCCGTTTCTATAGGCTGCAGTCAGGTGGAGCGACTGTTGAGAGAACTACCTGCTCCTCCTGGCTCTTTCTTCCTGTCCTTCTCTTTACTTTGTTGGGATTTTTGTTTCTCTCTCTCTGCCTTACATGTTTAGAGCCCGGCCCTTGGGCTTGACGGCCTGCTGAATTCTCTTGGCAGGGGACGGCTGCATACATATATTGGACACTTCTCTTGGAGCTAACTCAGCTTGAGAATTCGAGACATGAAGAATACTTGAAGGGCTGAGAATCCACTATTGTTTAACTGTTTTTGAGATACAATTGTAAGGGAAGAGGGAAGAACTTCATATTTTTGTTGTATGTTGTTTATATCAAATTATAAATAAATATAAAAAAATAAATAAAAAAAGTGTGAAAGATTATATCGTATAGGCCACTCTCATAAAGGAGGCACCCATCATGAAGAGTTTGACAGCTTTTTATGTGGCAATAGGGAAACAAATATTCATAACTGTCAGAACCACCACAGCCAAAGAGGAAAAGAAAAATGGATACCTGCTGACACGAGTCAGGCCATAACGATATGGAGAAGCACCAGTCACTTAGATTAACGCTCTCAGGTATGCCGTTTGAAATGAGGACTTTGTAAAAGACAGTATGCGACAGTATAGGGCAAAGACATTGCATTTATTTTATAAAGTAAAAGCACTCCCATTTGGAGACAGCGTACAGTTGTGCAAATAAAAGCTCTATCATTGTACAAAGGTTATGATCAGCCTGTGACCATGATAGAACTAAAGTTTACTTAAAAACATGGGACTTGTTCAATGTTGTTAACACACATAATGATGGAGGTGCATATGTCATGACCACACAAACTTGCCAAATCAAATCAAAGAAATGCTTGATAAAAGCAAAGAGATATCCTCAGTGGAGACAGCAAAGCCCAAACTGGAAGAAGGTTTGCAGAGTAATCTTGTGCTTATTTCAAATGAAGAATCAAGAAGAGAAGATTCAAGATGGCCGTCGTGAGTCCGAAAGGTTAGTTACAGTTCTAGTCTTGCAATCGGTCGGTTGCTAGGTTACGAGCTCACCAGCTGGAAGCTTCGCACTTCAACTGAGGTCTGACAGGAATCAGCTGTGTGGAGAGAGAGCGCGCTTCAGAGCAGAAACTCCTGTGAGGTAAAATTACTCTTGAAGACTATTTTACAGTGTGAGAAACTGGGGCTGATTGCAGAGGCCCCCTAACTTTTTGCCCCCATTTTCCACTTTATGCTGGTGTTTTCCTGACTCTGATGGTGCCCTGGGTACTGCTAACCAGTCCCAGGGCCTGTGCTCTGTGTAAAATGGATATGCAAATTAGGCTAATTATAATTGGCTAAGTTAACCTACCTATAAGTCCCTAGTATATGGTAGGGCATGTAGGTTTAGGGACCACAGCATAGGTGGTGCACACCTAGGTGCATTGCTGAGGTGCCCAGTGTCATTTTAAAAGCAAGCCTGCCTTGCTGGCTGCTTTTAAATTAAAGTTATATGCAAATTCGACTTTGGAATTTAAGGTACTTCCAAAGTCTTAAACTATCTTATTTTTACATATGTCACCCCTAAGGTGTGCCCTATGTGCCCCTAGGGCTGGGTGCCATGTAACTATAAGCAGGGACTTTATAAAAATAGATTTATAAGCCCTGGTGAGGTAAAAACAGCCAAATTTGTTTTTCCCTCATTGAAGTAAATGGCCTTCATAGGCTAGAATGGGCAGACTTTATTTTAAATTTTAAAGTCTCCTTAAATGTTACATACCAAGAATTTGGTATCAAATTGATTGTTATAATAAATCCCACAACTTCCAGTTGTTGGATTTAATATAACTAGTTCAGGTAAAAAGTTTAGACTTTACCTAAAAAGTTGCCAATTTCAGCTCTGCATTGTTTTTGCTGCTGTGCTCTGATTGGCCAGCCTGCAGCAGCTTCTGCCAGGCTACTTTGATGAGGTGTGAAGTGGCCTGACTTCACACAAAGGAATGTGCTTGGGGGAGAGAATCTCCCCTCAGCAGATGGTGAGGCAGGAAGGGGGAGGGCTGCCAAACTGGTCTTCAAAGGCAGAGAAGGACATTTGCAGCACCCAGCAACACCCCCACATCCTGCAACCCCAGACAGCTAGGTGCCCCCTTGATTAGATTAGGAGAGGGCAGGAGAGGGGTGTGTTTATGATTTTTAGCCACACCAGTGGGTGGGCTCAGCCAGATGTAACCTCCAAAAATCAGATTCATCCATGTTGGATTTTTGGAGACTGTTGCCTTCTGGGATGGATTTTTGCCACACTTCCCAGGAAGTGGTCATCACAGGGGGACGACCCTGTCCCTGATTGGAGAACCAGGGCCCCCCTGCTTTTCACCCAGGAGCAAGGATAAAACTGGCAGACCTGCACCCACGCCTCAGATCCCCACCAAATTTCAAGAAGAAGGAACTACAAGAAGAAGAAGGACTGCCCTGCTGGACCCCTGGCCTGCACCTGGACCCTGCACTCAGAAAGACTGCACCAGCTGCACACTTGGGCTTCACCACAAGAAGGACTTTGCCTGACTTCCACTGGTTCAAGGAGGGACTCCCTGTTTGCTACAGGTGAAAAATTGCTAACCAGAGTCCCCTGCACCAACTCCTGAAAGAAGCGACCAGCTGACCACTGCCCAGTGGCCAAAAAGGAGTTTGCGCCAGGTGCATTCTGGGAGTTGAAGTCCGCACCCCCAAGGACCATCACAGAACTTCTGGACCCTTGGGGTGAGCTGTGGACCCCAAAAGAACCTTGAAAGAACATCTGGGTGAAGCCCCAGAAGTTTGGAAAAGATTGGAGAATTTTTGAAAAAAAGCTCCATAAAGTGACCGACCCGAAGCGGAAATTCTAGCCGGCTTACCTCAACCGCGACCCGGCCTGACTTCGTGGTTCGTCCCGGTAAAGAAAAACATCCAAAAAAGAGACTAAGTCCGAACGTAAAAAGTTGACCGGGACCTTCCAGCCATCGTATCCGAGAAGGGCTCCACGGACGTCGGATCAAGATCCAGGTTTACCCCGGTCGAAGGATTTTCATCTCGAAAAAACGACTAAGTCCGAAGGTAAAAATCACCACCGAGGAAACCGACTTCGCGTATCCGGACAAGGGCTCCAGGAGGTCGGATCCAACTGGCAGGTTCGTCCCGGTGAAGAAAAACTTCAAAATAAAGACTAAGTCAGAAGGTAACTTTTTAACCGAGCCCTCCCGCGACCTGTAGCCGAGCAGGGCTCCATCGCGGTCGGCCTGAAAGTTTGACTTTGCCCCGGTCCTGGTGCAACCAGATGACCCGATTGGCGCTTTTTGTTTCTAAGCGCTAGAAAATAATAATACTTTAAAAATTCATATCTCCGGTTCCCCTGAACCGATTTTAATCGTTTTTGTGTCATTTTAAAGATAAAAATATAAACTATTTTTATAAATTGGTTTTGGATTTTTAAACTGTTTCCTGTGTTTTATTTAATTAGTGTTTTGTGATATTTGAATGCTTTACACTTTGTCTCCTAAGTTAAGCCTTGACGCTCGTTGCCAAGCTACCAAGGGTAGAGCTGGGATTAATTTACTGAGACCTAACTGTACTTTTGTGGAGGTTTGTGGCTTGTTGCTAGGTGTAGGTACCTACCTGCCCTACCAATAACCCATTTTCCAACATAATTGGAAGCAGCGACGGGATCCTGTACTTGTGTTCAATATCACGTTACAGTTTTAGATAAAACAAATTAAAAATCCTTTAAATTGTCCTAGTGCAAAAATTGTTTTTAATTTTTAATTTTAATTTTTTTTTTTTTAAATTAATTTTGATTAATTTCAATTATTGAATTTTTGTAATTTTTTCTAAATTCTTGTTTCCAATTTTTGCAAAAAGTTTTTGTTGACACAAAACTAGGGAACCATGGAGCTTGATCTGGCTAGCCTACCCACACTGACAGTAGTCCAGCTTAGGGGGTTGTGTATTGAGAGGGGGTTGCCTGCAACCCCTGATCTCAGGAAGCAAATCCTGATTAAATCCCTGACAGCATGGGCTGAGGCCCAAGAGGTAGAGACAGAGGAAGCTCCAGAGGAGGAAGAAAAAGAGGAAGATGCTAACTCTAACCACTCAGGGGAGGGAAGGCATCAGACCCCAAGTGAGGAAGAGGAGGAACGGTCCTCAGTGGATACAGTCACTAGGGGCAGACCCAAAGCTAGTGGTAGGAAGGGGGTCCTTTCAGGAGGAGAGAACCCATCCATCAGGGAAAGAGAGCTGGAAGCCCAGCTAGCCTACATAGCTTTGGAAGCAGATAAGCTTGCCCTAGAAAAGAAAAAGTGGGCAAGCAAAGAAAAAAAAGATGGAAGCAGCGAGAAAGAAACTGAGGTGTCCATGGGTGGGGGAGTTTGCCCCAGATTACCCAAGGGGGTGGTTCCTGCTTATGTAGAGGGGGATGACATAGATAAGTGGCTAGGGGCCTTTGAGAGGGCACTCCAAATGAGAAGGGTTAGGCCTCAATACTGGGGTTCCCTTTTGTGGGAGTTGGTCCCCAACTCAGGGAGGGATAGGCTTCTGACCTTAAGGGGGGAGGAGGCAGATTCATACCCTAGTATGAAGAGGTGCTTAGTCAAGAAGTTTGGTCTGACCCCAGAGCAATATAGAATGAAGTTCAGGGACACCCAGAAGGTCAGTACCCAGTCTTGGGTTGACTTTGTGGACATTTCACTAAAGGCACTAGAGGGCTGGATTATTGGCAACAAAGTAAATACTTATGAGGGGTTATACAATCTGATCATGAGAGAGCACATCTTGACCAATTGTATCCAAGAAAGGTTACGCCAGCATCTAGTGGACTCTAAGCTGACCAACCCTAGAGAGCTAGGGGAGGCAGCTGATGAGTGGTTGAGAACCAGGGTGGTTGTCAAGTCCCAGGGGGGAGACTCCAAGAAGGGGGGGACAGGTCCCCAAAAACCTAAGGAGGGAGGTGGTAAGCCTACCACAGAGACTCCCTCTGTACCCCAGAACCCTAAGAAGGAGGAGAGTAAATCCCACTCCCACTCTGACAAGCAGAGACAGGGAGACCCAGGGTTAAAAAAGCTCTTGGACAGTAGGGCTTGCTTTGACTGTCAGCAGACAGGTCACTTCAGAGGAGATGCAGCCTGTCCAAAGAAGGTGGTTAGCACTGGGCTGTCCAGTGTAGCCATAGAGGAGGATTCCTCAGATGATGAAGTCCTCCTAGCATTGTGCTGGGAGACAGGACCAGATGGTAAGCTGGTGATCCCTGAGGGTGGGAGTAGGCACTTCCACCACATTCAAGTGAATGGGATCCCTACCACTGGCCTGAGAGACACCGGTGCCAGTCACACTATAGTGAGTGACCGGTTAGTGACCCCAGACATGTATGTCCCAGGAAAGACAAAGAAAGTCAGGATAGCCACAGGGGAGGTCACCTCCAAACCTGTAGCCATAGTGCCCCTAGAAAGGGAGGGTATCCTTGACTGGATTAGGGTGGTAGTCAGTGCTGACCTTCCCCTAGATTGTATCCTGGGCAATGACCTCCCAGAGGTGAGTCTGGTCACAGATGGGGTGGTCGCCCAGGGCGCCCCCCCAACCCAAAGTCCTGGGGAGTCAGTCCCTACAGTTAGGAGACAGGGGTCCCCAAGAAAAGGAAAGAAGAAAAGGAAGGGTAGGCCACTCTTAAAGAGAGTTCCAGGGAGCCAAGGGCCTTCTGCCCCAGTAAGGGGGGAGCCCAGAGTTGGCACTGGTGAGGCCTCACCTGACCCCAAGGAAGTCCTGAGTAGTCAGGCAGCTGTCCAGATGCAAGGTGTTGCCCCTGCACTGACAGAAGGGAGAGTGGAAGGAGGGTGTCTGCCACAGGAGGTGGTAGCCCCCCACTCTAGACAGCAAGAGGGGTGCCAGGACCCCAAAGTTGCCCCTAAAGCAGCTCAGCCACCTGTCAGTGGAGAGCTTAGGGTGTGGTTCTGGGTACTGACAGCTGTCAGTAGCCTCTGCTGGGTGCTAGCCTTCCTGGCAGCACTGTACTTGGCCTGGGAGGCAGACCCCAGGGCCAATAGCAAAGTAGGCCCCCTGACCCTATTGGTCATGGTGGGGTTGCTCAAGTGTTGGGTGACCTCTTTGGGTAAGCTAGGTGTTGCCCTAGCAAAGTTTGGAGTAGGGGAGGTGGGCACCTCACTACCCAAGTTGGCAGAGAGAAAGGAGGAAGACCCCCCTAGAGGGAAGTTTCAGTTTGAGTTGGGTCCTTTTACTGTTGGGATGGCTTCACTACCCAGAGGGAGTGACCCTGACAGGAGGATATAAGGCAGAGTAGGCCCTGCAAAGGGACAGCCAGTTTTCTTCACTGTCTTCCTCGCCTAACAAGCCAGGAAGACTCTCCCAGGGTTGGGCTGAGTCTCCTGGGCGTGTGGGCTGGGGGGGGGGTTGTGTGAGAAACTGGGGCTGATTGCAGAGGCCCCCTAACTTTTTGCCCCCATTTTCCACTTTATGATGGTGTTTTCCTGACTCTGATGGTGCCCTGGGTACTGCTAACCAGTCCCAGGGCCTGTGCTCTGTGTAAAATGGATATGCAAATTAGGCTAATTATAATTGGCTAAGTTAACCTACCTATAAGTCCCTAGTATATGGTAGGGCATGTAGGTTTAGGGACCACAGCATAGGTGGTGCACACCTAGGTGCATTGCTGAGGTGCCCAGTGTCATTTTAAAAGCAAGCCTGCCTTGCTGGCTGCTTTTAAATTAAAGTTATATGTAAATTCGACTTTGGAATTTAAGGTACTTCCAAAGTCTTAAACTACCTTATTTTTACATATGTCACCCCTAAGGTGTGCCCTATGTGCCCCTAGGGCTGGGTGCCATGTAACTATAAGCAGGGACTTTATAAAAATAGATTTATAAGCCCTGGTGAGGTAAAAACAGCCAAATTCGTTTTTCCCTCATTGAAGTAAATGGCCTTCATAGGCTAGAATGGGCAGACTTTATTTTAAATTTTAAAGTCTCCTTAAATGTTACATACCAAGAATTTGGTATCAAATTGATTGTTATAATAAATCCCACAACTTCCAGTTGTTGGATTTAATATAACTAGTTCAGGTAAAAAGTTTAGACTTTACCTAAAAAGTTGCCAATTTCAGCTCTGCATTGTTTTTGCTGCTGTGCTCTGATTGGCCAGCCTGCATCAGCTTCTGCCAGGCTACTTTGATGAGGTGTGAAGTGGCCTGACTTCACACAAAGGAATGTGCTTGGGGGAGAGAATCTCCCCTCAGCAGATGGTGAGGCAGCAAGGGGGAGGGCTGCCAAACTGGTCTTCAAAGGCAGAGAAGGACATTTGCAGCACCCAGCAACACCCCCACATCCTGCAACCCCAGACAGCTAGGTGCCCCCTTGATTAGATTAGGAGAGGGCAGGAGAGGGGTGTGTTTATGATTTTTAGCCACACCAGTGGGTGGGCTCAGCCAGATGTAACCTCCAAAAATCAGATTCATCCATGTTGGATTTTTGGAGACTGTTGCCTTCTGGGATGGATTTTTGCCACACTTCCCAGGAAGTGGTCATCACAGGGGGACGACCCTGTCCCTGATTGGAGAACCAGGGCCCCCCTGCTTTTCACCCAGGAGCAAGGATAAAACTGGCAGACCTGCACCCACGCCTCAGATCCCCACCAAATTTCAAGAAGAAGGAACTACAAGAAGAAGAAGGACTGCCCTGCTGGACCCCTGGCCTGCACCTGGACCCTGCACTCAGAAAGACTGCACCAGCTGCACACTTGGGCTTCACCACAAGAAGGACTTTGCCTGACTTCCACTGGTTCACTGGTTCAAGGAGGGACTCCCTGTTTGCTACAGGTGAAAAATTGCTAACCAGAGTCCCCTGCACCAACTCCTGAAAGAAACGACCAGCTGACCACTGCCCAGTGGCCAAAAAGGAGTTTGCGCCAGGTGCATTCTGGGAGTTGAAGTCCGCACCCCCAAGGACCATCACAGAACTTCTGGACCCTTGGGGTGAGCTGTGGACCCCAAAAGAAACTTGAAAGAACATCTGGGTGAAGCCCCAGAAGTTTGGAAAAGATTGGAGAATTTTTGAAAAAAAGGTCCATAAAGTGACCGACCCGACGCGGAAATTCTAGCCGGCTTACCTCAACCGCGACCCGGCCTGACTTCGTGGTTCGTCCCGGTAAAGAAAAACATCCAAAAAAGAGACTAAGTCCGAACGTAAAAAGTTGACCGGGACCTTCCAGCCATCGTATCCGAGAAGGGCTCCACGGACGTCGGATCAAGATCCAGGTTTACCCCGGTCGAAGGATTTTCATCTCGAAAAAACGACTAAGTCCGAAGGTAAAAATCACCACTGAGGAAACCGACTTCGCGTATCCGGACAAGGGCTCCAGGAGGTCGGATCCAACTGGCAGGTTCGTCCCGGTGAAGAAAAACTTCAAAATAAAGACTAAGTCAGAAGGTAACTTTTTAACCGAGGCCTCCCGCGACCTGTAGCCGAGCAGGGCTCCATCGCGGTCGGCCTGAAAGTTTGACTTTGCCCCGGTCCTGGTGCAACCAGATGACCCGATTGGCGCTTTTTGTTTCTAAGCGCTAGAAAATAATAATACTTTAAAAATTCATATCTCCGGTTCCCCTGAACCGATTTTAATCGTTTTTGTGTCATTTTAAAGATAAAAATATAAACTATTTTTATAAATTGGTTTTGGATTTTTAAACTGTTTCCTGTGTTTTATTTAATTACTGTTTTGTGATATTTGAATGCTTTACACTTTGTCTCCTAAGTTAAGCCTTGACGCTCGTTGCCAAGCTACCAAGTAGCTGGGATTAATTTACTGAGACCTAACTGTACTTTTGTGGAGGTTTGTGGCTTGTTGCTAGGTGTAGGTACCTACCTGCCCTACCAATAACCCATTTTCCAACATACAGAAAACGTGATAAATATTGTCAAGGTTTATTCGAGGAGTTTGATAGTAGACCGTTCCAGTGGAGGTTTGGCAAGGCTACAGAGTTTAATGTATGAATAGACCTTATGTTTACAAGGTTCCTGTTTAAGATACCAAAGTCAAAAGAAAAACAAACTTTAACAAGCAAGTAATTACAAATACCAAGGTTATAAACGAAGGCTGAGTTTAACGGAGAAATGAATGTTAACAAGCAACCATTTACAAATGCAACGGTAATAAACCAAAGTAGAGTTTAAAAGAGAAACAAACTTTAATAAACAAGCATTTACAAATACAAGTTATCAACAGATGTCGAAGTAAGAAAGGAGAAACTAACTTTAATAAACAAGCATTTACAAATACAAGTTATCAACAGATGTAGAAGTGAGAAAGAAGAAGCGAACTTTAATAAACAAGCATTTACAAATACAAGTATTGACAGAAGTCAAAATAAGACAGGAGAAGCAAACTTTCACAAGCAAGAATTACCAATGCAATAAACGTAATTGAACTCTCTAATGTAAAGTAGAAACCAACTATCATCAGCTGATTTGGAGAACGCATTATCACCAACTATATATATATATATATATATATATATATATATATATATATATAGCAACATAAAACCAATCTCTAACAAAGGTTAAGAAGTTCTTCCAGAATCAGTAATAAGCATTTTTAAGAAGAGCTTATCATTCATAGAGAGAAGCAAGGCTACAGAGAACTCAGGGTGAGTGAAGAAATAATAGAATTAAAGAGAATTAAGTGTTAAGAGTAGAAAGTGTAAAACTGATGTTGTATGTCCCTAGTAATTGCGACTGTGACTCTTGCAGGTGCTGCATCCAATCTTAGACGTGAAGAGGCAGACTGAGTACTGACGTTCATCATCTCTGTGGCAGTCTCCCTACAATCCCATTCCCCTTTCCCCCTCCGGGGTACTCAGCACGAAGGATTAAAAATCATTGTGAGTAGCTCAGGACGGGACTGAGGAGTTATCTTCTGCTTCTGAGGAAATCGAATTGAAGTATCCTAACAGATTGAAGTGCCTTCACCTTAATTTTAGGGAAAAAACAGATTTCCTCCTGAGCAGAATGGCAGAAGGAATTGATATAAAAGCATTAGCCACCGTTTTGGAAGGGTTACAGAAACAATTAAATAACACCATAGAAGAAACAGTCCAAATAAAACAGCTAATAAATGAGTTAGGGAACACCGCTAAATCAAATGAATCTGTGTTTTCACAAATCCCTAGCCCTTCACAGTCTGCAGGTATATCCACTCAAGTAATTCATGGTTTTCCCCTATTATTCCTTTGGCTCAACCCGAGCGCTTTGGTGGGGATCCAAATAAGGCGCAGATTTTTCTGACCCAATGCTCATTGCATTTTTTATGTAGACCAGTCATTTTTTCCGAAGACCAGTCCAAAGTGGCATTTATATTGTCTTATCTGACAGGTGATGCGGCCGCATGGTCCATGCCAATAATTTCCAGAAATGATCCTGTTTTATATAATTTCCAAAATTTCAAGGAAGAGTTCTTAAGAATATTTGATCTGCGAAATGCAGCTCAAGCCACTGACAATGAACTATTGGAAATCAGGCAAGGTAATAAAGATCTAGTAGCCTATCTGGCTCATTTCAATAAACTCATTGTAGAGACTGCCTAGCCGGAGTCAAAAAGAGCCGCCATATTTGATCGTGGACTGAGAGATGAATTGAAAGATGCCTTAGCACAAGTTCCAAATAGACCCACCGAAGTTTTGGAGTTAATTGATCTTGCGTTACAGATTGACCACCGGTTAACCGAACGAAGAGCAGAAAAGAGAAGAGAATATCGACCATTTCCACTGAGAATTGATCATGTAAGAAATGATCATACGAGAGCCGGAGAAGGGATAACGATAGAAGAGCCAATGCAAATTGGTTCCATCCGAGGTCCTTTTTCTAAGGAAGAAAAAGAGAAAAGAAGAGTGAATCAACTATGTTTATATTGTGGTGCATCTGGGCATTTTGTTAAAAACTGTCCCAAGAAACCCAAAGCTCTTCAGTCGGGAAAAGGCCAGCTTCATCAGTAGAGGGACAACTCCTTTAGATCAACGAGTGGCAAATACCTTACAAACCGCAGCGCCACATTTGGTACAAACAGTATCAGTTAAGACCCTTCAGAAGGAAATTCAAGGGATCTCAGTTATGATAGACTCTGGAGCTACGGGCAACTTCTGTGATATCAAATATGCTCGTAAAATGGGTATTCGATTTATCAAGAAATCTACTTTGGAAGTAGTAAGAGCTGTGGATGGAACCAATCTTTCTTCAGGACACATTTCCCATGAGACCGAACCAATTCAGATGCAAGGTTTTGGTGGGCATCAGGAGCAGATAATCTTTAATTTGATAGATGCTCCACAATTTCAACTCATTTTGGGTCTGCCCTGGCTTACAGAACATAATCCACAAATTGATTGGAGCAAGAGAACGATCAAGATGAATTCTTCTTACTGCAAAGAGAATTGCTTTCATGATGGAGTGGAAGTGTCCACCAAGTCCCAAGCGGCCTGTTTATCATCACACTCTTCAATGATCTGTGCATTAAAAACAACAGAAATCCCAAAAGAAGATGAGGATTTAGTTGCCGTTTTTGATGAAAAGGAGGCTGAGAAATTGCTGCCACATCGACCCTACGACTGCAAAATTGAACTGGAGCCAGGTGCGATATTGCCATGTGGCAGAATATACGCATTGACCGAAGCAGAGAACCAACATTTAAAGGAGTATTTGGATCAATATCTTGCTAATGGTTTTATTCGTCCTTCTGAATCCCCAGTATCATCCCCACTATTTTTCATACCAAAGAAGGATGGGGGTCTTCGAACTTGCATTGATTATTGAGACCTCAATCAGGTTACCATCAAGAATCAATACTCACTGCCTTTAGTGTCAGTTTTATTAGATCAAGTAAAGAATGCTAGAATCTACACCAATTTGGACCTGCGAGGAGCATATCATTTGATACGAGTGGCTTCACGGGATGAATGGAAAACCGCTTTTCGGACTTGATACAGATTATTTGAATATCAAGTGATGCCTTATGGGTTATGCAATGCTCCCGCTGCCTTCCATCATTTCGTTAATGATATATTACGAGAATTCCTCGACCGGATTGCCGTGGTTTATCTAGATGACATTTTAATCTTTTCCGACAATCTACAGGAGCACATTTCCCATGTTCGATCCATCCTCACAAGGTTGCAAGAAAACCATCTCTATGTAAAATTGGAGAAGGGTGCATTTCATGTGGAACGAGTTGAGTTCTTAGGATTCATTTTGTCACCAGAAGGAGTTAGTATGGATTATACCAAGATAAAGACAGTGCAACATTGGCCTTCTCCTTGCAACGTCAAAGAGATCCAGAGTTTCTTGGGGTTCGCTAATTTTTATCGAAGATTCATATCCAATTTTTCGCAAACAGTTACACCCATTACTCGATTGTTGAAGAAAGGAGTGAAGTTTGAGTGGACAAAAGAAGCTGAAAATGCTTTTAATTTTTTGAAGAATTCCTTCGTCTCAGCTCCAATCTTGCTCCACCCCAATCCGGATGAGCCATATTATGTGGAGGCAGATGCTTCAGATGTTGCCATAGGAGGTATCCTTTCCCAGCGTCATAAAGATACAGGTCAGTTACATCCAGTGGCCTATTTCTCTAGAAAATGAACACCACCAGAGATAAATTATTCAATTGCGGATAAGGAGCTATTGGCAGTCAGAGAAACTTTTCGTGAGTGGAGGCATTACATTTTGGGAGCTAAGCATAAAGTGACCGTTTACACGGACCACCGAAATTTACAGTTTTTAAAATCAGCTCGAACTCTAACAGCTAGGCAACTGCGTTGGTCCCTATATTTTGCAGACTTTGATTTTGTTATCACTTTCAGACCAGGAAAAGTCAATGGGAAGGCAGATGCTCTATCTCGAATTGATACCGGTGCAGTTAAAGAGCCTCCAGAAAAATAATTGATTGTTCCACAAGAGAAGTTCATATCTGCCATATTGTATGAAGACTTAACCAAAGAAATTCAAGAAAACTTGACATTCGAAGGAAAGCTGAAGTGGTCCAAAGAAGGCCAAGGAAGAGAAATCAAAAATGGTTTGCCATACTTTAAAGGTGCACTGTATGTTCTGACTGTGGAGCTGCAAGAACAAATTCTTCAGGCTTATCATGATGATCAATTGGCTGGACACAAAGGAATTTAAAAAACTCAAAATCTGATACAACTAGAATTTTGGTGGCCAAAAATGAAAACTCAGATAAGACAATATGTGTCAACTTGTGACAAATGTCAAAGAGGGAAATCAAATAGAACAGCTTCACAAGGTCTGTTAAGACCTTTTCCCACTGCACCCCATGCCTGGCATACTGTTACTATGGATCTTATAGTGGACCTCCCTAGTAGCCAAGGTTTTAACACTATCCTAGTTTTTGTAGACAGTATCCTAGTTTTTGTCGACACTTTCACTAAAATGGCGCATTTCATTCCTTTGAAAGAAATCCCTCGAGCCCCACAGGTTGCACAGTTGTTTACACAACACATAGTACGCGCCCATGGTATCCCAAAAATTCTAGTTTCAGACAGGGGGTCCCAATTTGTTTCTCGCTTTTGGAAGGCCTTTAGTAAAAGATTAGGAATTGATTCTCGTTACTCCACCAGTTACCATCCTGAAACCGATGGGCAAACAGAGAGAGTGAATCAAGAGTTAGAACATTATTTAAGACTCAATTTATTTGATCAAGAGAAGGAATGGCCCGAGTTGATGTGGGCAGCTGAATTTGCTTACAATAATGCTGTTCATTCCACCACTGGGTTCACCCCCTTTTATCTGAACCATGGTAGACATCCTAATGTAATGTCGGGTAAAGAAGATGATTCAGTGCCTGCAGTAGAAGAGATGGTGAGGGATTTGCAGACCACGTTAGTTAGGGCTAGAAAAAACATAATTCAAGCAAAAGATTCATATAAGACTCAGGCTGATAGAAAAAGAAGAGAGAGACCCATTTATTCGAAAGGAGACAAAGTTTGGTTATCCACTCGTCATTTACATCTCAAAGGAAATCGCAAATTTCAGCCACGATTTATAGGCCCATTTAAAGTTGACAAGATGATCAATCCAGTGGCAGTTAAATTGCAGTTGCCAGCTCATCTAAAGATACATCCTGTTTTCCATGTCTTCTTGTTAAAGAACAGTCCTCCAAATTTACGTCAAAACTCCCCTCCAAGTCCTATCCAGATTAGCTCTGCAGAAGAGTATGAGGTCAATCAAATCTTGGATTCCAAAATCCGTAATGGCAAGCTTTATTATCTAATTGATTGGAAAGGTTATGGTCCAGAGGAACGATCCTGGAAGCCACACGAGTATGTACAAGCGTCAAGATTAGTGAGAAACTTTCATAGAACCTACCCAAGTAAACCTAAATTGGAGAACTGTTCCTTGAGGGGGAGTACTGTCATGACCACACAAACTTGCCAAATCAAATCAAAGAAATGCTTGAGAAAAGCAAAGAGATATCCTCAGTGGAGACAGCAAAGCCCAAACTGGAGGAAGGTTTGCAGAGTAATCTTGTGCTTATTTCAAAGGGAGAATCAAGAAGAGAAGATTCAAGATGGCTGTCGTGAGTCTTGAAGGTTAGTTACAGTTCTAGTCTAGCAATCGGTCGGTTGCTAGGTTACGAGCTCACCAGCTGGAAGCTTCGCACTTCAACTGAGGTCTGACAGGAATCAGCTGTGTGGAGAGAGAGCGCGCTTCAGAGCAGAAACTCCTGTGAGGTAAAATTACTCTTGAAGACTATTTTACAGAAAACGTGATAAATATTGTCAAGGTTTATTCAAGGAGTTTGATAGTAGACCGTTCCAGTGGAGGTTTGGCAAGGCTACAGAGTTTAATGTATGAATAGACCTTATGTTTACAAGGTTCCTGTTTAAGATACCAAAGTCAAAAGAAAAACGAACTTTAACAAGCAAGTAATTACAAATACCAAGGTTATAAACGAAGGCCGAGTTTAACAGAGGAATGAATGTTAACAAGTAAGCATTTACAAATGCAACGGTAATAAACCAAAGTAGAGTTTAAAAGAGAAACTAACTTTAATAAACAAGCATTTACAAGTACAAGTTATCGACAGATGTCGAAGTAAGAAAGGAGAAACTAACTTTAATAAACAAGCATTTACAAATACAAGTTATCAACAGATGTCGAAGTAAGAAAGAAGAAACAAATTTTAATGAACAAGCATTTACAAATACAAGTATTGACAGAAGTCAAAATAAGACAGGAGAAACAAACTTTCACAAGCAAGAATTACCAATGCAATAAACGTAATTGAACTCTCTAATGTAAAGTAGAAACAATCTAACATCAGCTGATTTGGAGAACGCGCTATCACCCACTATATATATATATATATATATATAGCAACATAATACCAATCTCTAACAAAGGTTGAGAAGTTCTTCCAGAATCAGTAATAAGCATTTTTAAGAAGCGCTTATCATTCATAGAGAGAAGCAAGGCTACAGAGAACTCAGGGTGAGTGAAGAAATAATAGAATTAAAGAGAATTAGGTGTTAAGAGTAGAAAGTGTAAAACTGATGTTGTATGTCCCTAGTAATTGCGACTGTGACTCTTGCAAGTGCTGCATCCAATTTTAGACGTGAAGAGGCAGACTGAGTACTGACGTTCATCATCTCTGTGGGAGTCTCTCTACAATCCCATTCCCCTTTCCCCCTCCGGGGTACTCAGCACGAAGGATTAAAATTAGTTGTGAGTAGCTCGGGTCGGGACTGAGGAGTTATCTTCTGCTTCTGAGGAAATCGAATTGAAGTATCCTGACAGCATAAGATGGATGTAACTATGGACTGAGTCTGTTTTCGCTAGTCACGATTTATCTTTTGGAATGGGAGTGCAGGAAAGACTATTTAAAGACTCATGTCTTTCTTATGAGCAGCATTTGATAAAGGCATGGAGGCTGAAACGCTTCATGCTGGATAGAATAAAATTGGCATTGTGAACCCGCTGAGTGCTCCGATGATACCTGTAAGGAGCTTGTTTGTGTGAAAGATTATGGGCCTCATTATGACCCTGGCGGGCGGCGGAGGCCGCCCGCCAGGATTCCGCCCTCCATTATACCGCTCCGCGGTCAGAAGACCGCGGAGGGTATTATGAGTTTTTCCCTGGGCTGGCGGGCGGTCTCCAAAAGACCGCCCGCCAGCCCAGGGAAAAACTCCCTTCCCATGAGGATGCCGGCTCGTAATCGAGCCGGCGGAGTGGGAAGGTGCGACGGGTGCTACTGCACCCGTCGCGTATTTCACTGTCTGCTACGCAGACAGTGAAATACTAGCGGGGCCCTCTTACGGGGGCCCCTGCAGTGCCCATGCCATTGGCATGGGCACTGCAGGGGCCCCCAGGGGCCCCACGACAATCCCTACCGCCATCCTGTTCCTGGAGGGCGAGCCGCCAGGAACAGGATGGCGGTAGGGATTGTCAGAATCCCCTCGGCGGCGCAGCGAGCTGCGCCGCCTTGGAGGATTCTTACGGGCAGTGGAAAACCGGCGGGAGACCGCCGGTTTTCCCGTTCTGACCGCGGCCAAAGCGCCGTGGTCAGAATGCCCAAGGGGGCACCGCCGGCCTGTCGGCGGTGCTCCCGCCCCCGTTGGCCCTGGCGGTAGAGAACCGCCAGGGTCAGAATGAGGGCCTATGTTGTGAAGGCCACTCTCACAAAGGAGGCACCCGTCATGAAGAGTTTTACAGTTTTTATGTGGCAATTGGGAAACACATATTGATATATATATATATATGTATATATATCACACCAAGGTACATATACATGAAGTTAGGTACAGAAAATATGCACATACATACCTCAGTTTGGGTGCAAATTGTACATCCTGGTTTGTGATGGGTCCTTGTACATCAGGCCCATATTTCTAAATTCTCAGATACAGAGAAGGGGACAGGAGCCTGGAATCCTGGTCCTTCTTTTCAAAAGAGAATGCCTTATTCATCTGAGCAGTTAAAAGGCACTACGGCCTCTCTGCTCATGTGCTTGTTGGGCTCTGTAGATAGGCATTGTTCCCCTAACTTGTGACACTTGTGATTTTGCTTGTAATCCCTCCAGTCCCACTTGGGATGCTACTGACTCCCCACTATTAGTTAGAAAAGGCTCTCACTTGAGCAGGGTGGCGGGGGCAGAAGCCCACAGAGCTTCATCTTATTAGCCTAAAAGGTCGGTCACTCCCTAAACATCAACATCAGTTCTTTATTCTTTTATTGGACCATAACCTTGATGCTGTGTTTCTTACTGAGACGCTGGTTTCATGAGGCATCTACTCCTGATGTCATTGCTGCTTTTCCATCTGGATATTCTATTGTTGGTAAAGACAGACAGGGCTGGAATGGAGGAGGGATTGCTATTGTCTATAAGAAGGAATATAGCTGTAAGACTGATGATATATCTGTTCCTGAAAGTGAGACTTTGACGTTCTCCTTCGCTTTCACACAAAAATATATATATTCCTGAATGTGACACTTTGGCGTTCTCCTTCGCTTTCACACAAAAATGTACTTTTACTGGGGTTTTAATTTACCGCACACCCGGCCCTCAGGCAAGATGGATTGCTTCTATCTCAGACCTTATTTTGCCCTTCATCCATAAATCTGCAAATTTTACTGTGCTCAAGAATGTCAATCTCCATCTTGAAGATGTGAACTGTAATCAGAGCACAATTCTAATTCAGGATCTGAATGTTCTTGGCCTAGGTCTGTAGAATTTCAGTTCTTCTCATTCAGCTTGCCTGCTTCTGGATCCAATGTTTTAAAATATTATGGATTTGTTTCCCAAACCCCACATCCCTCTACTTTAGACTGATCACTTTGCTGTTCCTTTTAGGGTTAGAATTGTCTTTGGGCCTCATGCTGCTAACTCTAAACCTGCTCTTGCCATTAGAAATTGGTCTAAGCTGGAAGTTTCTGCACTTAATGAAACATTAAAGAGCACCCACTCTTTGTTAAATCCTTCAAACTGGGAGAGTGTTCGTGTCTGGCTTACAAAGGCAGTCTGAGAGAAATAAGAAAACAGTGCAAGGTGCTAGAGCGATGTTGGAAAAAATATTTAGATGCGGATAAAACCACTTATAAAGCTGAGCTTAAGAAATATCATGGGCTGTACAAAGTAGCACGCTATGCATTTCATTCTAACAAAAGTTCTAATGCCCATGATTGCCCCAAATGCTTTTCAAGATGGTACAGGAGCTATACGACCCTAACAAGCTTTCTCATCCGTACGCTTTGTCTGAAGCTCAATGTGAGAAATTGGCTAGCTCTTTAGTTCCAAAAATAATAATATCTATGATCAACTGGAAAATGTTCGGGCATGTGGACCGCAGAGGCCCAATCCAGGAGTGGTGGCTGATGGTTCCAACCCTTCCCCTGGTGACAGTACTGCTATGTCCTCTTGCTCTGTTCTACCATTTCCTTTTGAAGCTTGGGCTCCATTAGATATGGACACTTTTATGTCCATTCTGAAATCCTTCAAATTAGGTTCTCAGGAAGATCCCCTACCTCCTGGTAAGTTGGGCTTACTGGAGCCCTGCTTATTAAATATTATTTTGGATACTCTTAATTCCTCCCTGCAAGAGGGATACATGCCACCAAAGTGGAAACATGCTATGATGCTTCCACTGCTAAAAAAGCCCATTTGGATCGATCCGTTTGTTCTATCTCCATATTTCCCTGCTGTCCTCTTTTCCAAAATTTTGGAAAAACATATTAATGCACAGCTTACTACCTTCATAGTAGCCCACAATGTGTTGCATGACTCTCAGTCGGGTTTGCGGACTGGCTACAGCACAGAGTCCACCCTCTTGGGAGTGACTGAAGATCTGAGACAGTGTTTGGATAATGGTGAGTCTGCTACTCTGGTGCTGCTTGATCTGTGTGCGGCGTTTGACAGCGTCTCCCATGCTATTCTGCTGGACAGATTGGCAGCTCTAGTGATTAAAAACTCTGCACTGGCATGGTTTAGCTCCTTTTTACAAGGAAGCTCATTCCAGGTTTTTTCTGCAGATGCCAAATACTACCGTCAAGCTCTAAAATCTGGTGTTCCGCAAGGTTCAATCTTAAATCCACTTTTGTTTAATCTCTATATTTGTCCTTTAGCAGAAGTAGTAGAGAGCTGTGGACTGAAGCTGTTTAGTTATGTCATTTTCTCTCTGTCGTCAACAAAGTCGCAGATCTCTGATTTTTACCTAGGACTAAGTCATAATGCCCACTGGATGAACATGAATATGCTTAAGCTTAATGTGAATAAGGTGGAGGTCGTGATACTGGGCAAGCACCATTCGTTATGGTGCCCACAACATTGGCTGACCTCATTCCGGCAGCTTTTTGTTCCTTTATCGCAAGTTAAAAATCTAGGGGACATATTTACACGAAAGTGGCACATTGCTCCCAAAGCACCACTTTACTTGTGTCACCCCTGCCCTACCTAACGATACCATGGTTGCTCCGTATTTCCAATACAGAGCACCATGGCAGTTTTTAGGACAAAAGCATCATTTTTTACGTTATTGTGGTACTTTGCTGCACTACCATTAAAAGTGTTGACGCTAGTGCAGCAATGCACAGGGAGGCCTATTAATTAAAATGGGTGTGTCATTTTAACACCTGCTCCAAGCAAGGTGGCACTAGGGGCTTGTAAATATGCCCCTAGGTTTCTTATTGGATGACACATTATCCATGTGGCCCCAAGTAGTCAACGTAACCTTCACTTGCTTTTTGGTGCTTAAATGACTCAGGATAATAAGTTGGATAGTTTCTTTTTCTGCCTTAAGAACAGTGATTTCGGCACTGGTACTGTTCCGTTTGGACTATGGTAAAGGTTTGTACCTGGGTATTAATAAGGCATCTATGCACCATTTGTAATCAGAACAGAACATGTCCGCCAGATTACTTTTTTGCTTGCCGAACTCTGCTGCTGTTTCCCCTTTCTTTCATGAGCTGACAGGCTCCAATCTCTCTCACTTTCAAACACTTATGCTACATGTTCACATCTAAAGCTGGCCTTGGCCCCCACTACATTTAAAAAACTGGTGGCTTCTTATCATCTCTCTTGGCCTCTGCAATCCTCTTCTCGATCCCTATTCAGGGTACCCAGTTTCCACTGGTCGCACATGTAAGGGTGCTCTTTCACATATCTGGGACCAAAATTATTTAATTCTCTCCCTGAGCAACTGAGAGCTTGCACTTCGCTGCTTGATTTTCATAAAGGCCTGAAGACGTGGCTTTTTAAGCTGTGATTTGCTTCTACCCCTGCTATGCCGTTGCACTGGGAAATGTTTTTGAGGTAGCTGTGTGCGATACAAATCTTTATTATTAATAATAATAATAATAATAATAAGAAGAAGAAGAAGAAGAAGAAGAAGAAGAATAGTAGTAATAATAATAATGGGCATTTGCCCTTCTGTGCTTTAGATGGTCTGCATACAGTTTCAGGATAAATGAACAAATCTTTTCCTTGTATCTGTCTGTTTTTCTTTCTCTCCTTATCTCTCCCTTTCTCATAATGAATTCAAAACATTTTATCCGTATTTTTATTAGCACATTCTGTGCCATTTTATCCTGGTTATACGTTTGATGGGAAAAACCACTGTAGTAGGCTCCACACTAAAACATTACCGCACACTTCTTGGGCACACTTCTCTACATCTCATTAGCAAGCTACAAAAGATCCAGAATCCATACTGTGTCTCAGCAAGCTTTATTCAATTGCACTTGTTGGCCACACTTTTCAACCCTGAAATGACACATCACTTTCATAGTGTTGAAGCTTTCAGTCAACGTATGCATGGAATTTTGTTGTGTGTCAGAATATGAAGGTCATACATATTGACCATGTTGGAAATGGCTCTTTCTGCAAGGTCACCCTCAAACTTTTTGCCTTCCTCCTCCTCTTTTTCTGACCTGTTTTTTTGCCTTCGGACTCTGGGCACTTTACCAGTGCTAACCAGTGCCAAAGTGCATGCACTCACTCCCCTAAAACATGGTAACATTGGTGTATCCACAATTGGCATATTTAATGTACTTGTAAGCCCTTAGTAAAGTGCACTAGAAATGCCCAGAATTTATTGTTAATAGTGGGCCTACAGCACTCACTGCGCCACCCACTTAAGTAGCCCTTTAAACATGCCTCAGGCCTACCACTGCAGAACCTGTATGTGCAGTTTCACTGCTATGTCAAATCAGCATTTAACCCCTTGCTGAGCCTTAAACTCCCCTTTTATCACACAAAAGACAATTCTAAGAAAGGCCTAGGTAGCCCATAGTGCAGGGTGCAGTGTAAGTAAAAATCAGGACATTTAAGCCCATATTTATACTCTGTTTGGCAGATTTGCGTCATTTTTTTTATGCAAATCCAGCACAAACTTAACTCCATATTTATATTTTGGTGCTAGACCCGCCTAGTGTAAAAAACGTGGAGTCATCGTCATTTTAAGGATGCGTGTAACCGCCTTGCTTCAATGAGATGCAAGGTAGGCGTTCCCGTGTAAAAAATGACTCAAACACCTTAGCGCCATATTTATCCAGCAGGGCAAAAATGACACATGGGAGGAAAGCAGACCCGAAAAATGGTGGTAAACCGGATTTCCATAAAAATGTAATACCCAGGTCAGGGCAGGAATTAAAATGAGGCAAACACACCACTACTTAGAAAACACACACAAGCAGCATCACAGCCCAACAGGACTACATGGATGTGCTACTGATGCAGCTTGCAAGACGATGTCGAGCACAGGACCAACCGCAGTAGCTGCCACCACCCCAACATGGCCCCCAAAGGCAATGCAGAAGGCAGGAGAGGGTCTTCAGGAACAGGACAACCCTCTATGGCCTCAGGGAACAGGAAATCATCTAGAGGTATAGACTGAACTGGGAAGCCAAACAGCAGCTGCTGCGCCAAATTGACCCACAAATAACAGCCAACCTGCAGACCCCACACATTATACCACCGGTGACCAAGCTGCTAGCTGTCCTGCATATGTTGGCAAGTTGCTCCTTCCAAACAACGGGTACCCTGGTCGCTGGGGTATGACAGCCCTCATTCTCTGCCTTCCTGCCCAAGGTCTTAGATGCCATAATCTCCCTCACACCCCGCCACATCAGCTTCCCCAACACCCAGCAGTAGCGGCAATAGATAAAACAGGGTTTTTTATCAAATCCGAGCATGTGCTCAGTGCAATTGACTGCACCCATGTCCGGATCATACCACCTGCAGCAACAGAGCGTCGATTCCGGAACAGAAAGCACATGCACTCCATCAATGTGCAGGCCATAGTTGACCACCAGGGTTTGTTCACCCACATCTTGGCCAAGTATCCTGGGAGTGTACATGATTCCTTCATATTCCACCACAACACGATCAATCAGCACTTCCAGGATGGACAATATGGCAATGGTCTTCTTGTCGGTAAGTCCATAAACCTAGCAATGTACACACAGCACAGCAACCCTGTAGGACACACAAAACACACACCACTACATTGACACGTGGACAGGACGACACTGAGGTGTGACACAGGTAGGTATGTTGTACACCCTGACACAATGGGATACACACCTATGGACAAATGATGGCTGCCACAAACATTAGCTGCCACTCTAGATCTACCAGAGACCTATGTCAAAGCACACAGTGACAATGAAATGGCCTGAGCTGGAAGTACCACTTGGAAGCTGAACCATTTACAATTACATAAGGCCACATAGTCATTCCAACACCCTCCCAAGCAGTATGTAGCATGGAAGGGGTGTGCAATGTATGTTGCTGCAGGTCTAACACCATGAGACACATAACATGATGATGCTGACTCACATGTAGGTGACACGGAAATACTGAGGCAGTCCCAACATCATACATCACTCCTGGGGTGCTGTTGCCAGGTAGTGGACTGTGCACTGAACACATATTGATGTGCCACTAATGCAAACTGCACACTGCTGCACACACTGAAAGAGGCAATGGTTAATCAAAATAACATATGTACAGTGTTGGAAAATGGGTTATTGGTAAGGGCAGGTAGGTACCTACACCTAGCAACAAGCCACCAACCTCCACTTAGGTACAGTTAGGTCTCAGTAAATTAATCCCAGCTCAACCCTTGGTAGCTTGGCAACGAGCGTCAAGGCTTAACTTAGGAGACAGTGTGTAAAGCATTCAAATATCACAAAACAGTAATTAAATAAAACACAGGAAACAGTTTAAAAATCCAAAACCAATTTATAAAAATAGTTTATATTTTTATCTTTAAAATGACACAAAAACGAATAAAATCGGATAACGGGAACCGGAGATATGAATTTTTAAAGAATTATTATTTTTCTAGCGCTTAGAAACAAAAAGCGCCAATCGGGTCATCTGGTTGCACCTCGACCGGGGCAAAGTCAAACTTTCAGGCCGACCGCGATGGAGCCCTGCTCGGCTACAGGTCGCGGGAGGCCTCGGTTAAAAAGTTACCTTCTGACTTAGGGGGTGATTCTAACCCTGGCGGGCGGTGATAAAGCGGCGGCCAACCCGCCAACAGGCTGGCGGTCCAAAAAATGGAATTCTGACCCTGGCGGGAACCGCCAACACAGCCCGCCACATTAACACTCCGCCCGCCGCGGCGGTACAGACAAACAGCGCGGCGGTCACCGCCAACAGGCAGGCGGCAGACAATGTACCGCCCACAGTATCATAACTCACCAATCCGCCACCTTTTCCGGGGCGGGAGCCCCGCCGATAAAAACACGGCGGAAACAGACTACGAACGGGAAAACGCTCACCTCTACGCACTCCACGAGGACGGAGGACAGCATGGAACCCGAATTAAACATACTACCTGCTCTCGTCTACCTGCTCATCTACCACGAGTACGAATGCCGGCGCAGACGACAACGGTGAGTACTGCACCTACGACACACGGGAGGGGGAAGGAGTAATGCTTACGGGCACACACATATGCGACCCCCACCCCCCCAAACTATGTACACACCAATGCAGAGCAACAAGTCACAGTGACACCACCCAAACCCCCCTGATAAATGCTAAGACATAATTAAATTGTGAATAAAAATTTATGTACATATTAGGCTCTGAAAAGTTATGCTCAACTAGCCAAAAAATCAATATCAAAATAAGTCTATATACAGTGCAATGGATAACCGAGGCAATTAGTCCTGCACATCAAAAGAAAATCGAAGTGTCCGTGGGCCAAAGTATAACAACACAAGGGCAAAGCCCACACAGGAGACCTGAGTCCTCTGGAGAGAACACTGCAGGGGCATCTGAAGAAAAAACTACAGGCACCTCAGGGGGAAGGGAAGAGGGGAGCACCACAGCCACATGAGTCCACGACGCCAGAACCACGAAGGGGCCACCATGCCTACTGTGCCATCCTGGGGAGTGCAAAGCCACAGTCTCTCAAGTCTCTACAGTAGGTGGGTTGCCCACTGTTCCATCCTGGGGAGTGCAAAGCCACAGTCTCTCAAGTCTCTACAGTAGGTGGGTTGCCCACTGTTCCATCCTGGGGAGTGCAAAGCCACAGTCTCTCAAGTCTATACAGTGGGTGGGTTGCCCACTGTGCCATCCTGGGGAGTGCAAAGCCACAGTCTCTCAAGTGGATTACAGTCTCCACTGGTCAAGGAGGAGGCATGGTGGGGACAGTGAACCGTTAACAGTGCTTGACAGGAAGGGCCCAGCGGAGCGGTGCTTGAGACGGCGGGGCCCAGCGGAGCGGTGCTTGAGACGGCGGGGCCCAGCAGAGCGGTGCTTGACAGGAAGGGCCCAGCGGAGCGGTGCTTGACAGGAAGGGCCCAGCGGAGCGGTGCTTGACAGGAAGGGCCCAGCGGAGCGGTGCTTGAGACGGCGGGGCCCAGCGGAGCGGTGCTTGACAGGAAGGGCCCAGTGGAGCGGTGCTTGAGACGGCGGGACCCAGCGGAGCGGTGCATGACAGGAAGGGCCCAGCGGAGCGGGGCTTGACAGGAAGGTCCCAGAGGAGCGGTGCTTGACAGGAAGGGCTCAGCGGAGCGGTGCTTGACAGGAAGGGCCCAGCGGAGCGGTGCTTGACAGGAAGTGCCCAGCGGAGCGGTGCTTGAGACGGCGGGGCCCAGCGGAGCGGTGCTTGACAGGAAGGGCCCAGCGGTGCGGTGCTTGACAGGAAGGGCCCAGCGGAGCGGTGCTTGACAGGAAGGGCCCAGCGGAGCGGTGCTTGACAGGAAGTTCCCAGCGGAGCGGTGCTTGACAGGAAGTGCCCAGCGGAGCGGTGCTTGAGATGGCGGGGCCCAGCGGAGCGGTGCTTGAGACGGCGGGGCCCAGCGGAGCGGTGCTTGACAGGAAGGGCCCAGCGGAGCGGTGCTTGAGACGGCGGGGCCCAGCGGAGCGGTGCTTGAGACGGCGGGGCCCAGCGGAGCGGTGCTTGACAGGAAGGGCCCAGCGGAGCGGTGCTTGAGACGGCGGGGCCCTGTTCAGCAGTGCTCTTCTGCACGGCAGGGCACTGTTCAGCGGTGCTCTTCTGCACGGAGGGGGCCCTCTTCAGCGGTGCTCTTCTGCACGGCGGGGCCCTCTTCAGCGGTGCTCTTCTACACGGCGGGGCCCTGTTCAGCAGTGCTCTTCTGCACGGCGGAGCCCTGTTCAGCGGTGCTCTTCTGCATGGCGGGGCCCTGTTCAGCGGTGCTCTTCTGCACGGCGGGGCCCTCTTCAGCGGTGCTCTTCTGCACGGCGGGGCCCTGTTCAGCGGTGCTCTTCTGCACGGCGGGGCCCTCTTCAGCGGTGCTCTTCTGCACGGCGGGGCCCTCTTCAGCGGTGCTCTTCTGCACGGCGGGGCCCTCTTCAGCGGTGCTCTTCTGCACGGCGGGGCCCTGTTCAGCGGTGCTCTTCTGCACGGCGGGGCCCTGTTCAGCGGTGCTCTTCTGCACGGCGGGGCCCTCTTCAGCGGTGCTCTTCTGCACAGCGGGGCCCTGTTCAGCGGTGCTCTTCTGCACGGCGGGGCCCTGTTCAGCGGTGCTCGTCCAGTAAGTCAAGGGAGCCAGACCTGGCCTGGACTCCCTGCTCAGTCGCCCTCCGACCGTGCTGTTGCTGGACCCTTCGGTGACGGAGTCCTGGGCCCTTTGGTGTTCTCCCTAACACCCGGGATGGGGCTTGTGGGCCCCTCCTGCTCTGCGCTCCTGCTGGCTGACTTCTCCGCCCTGCTGCCCTTTCGCTCCTTAGATGGGTCTCTCGGGCCCTTGCCTCCCCTAGCTGTTGTGACTGGTGAAGTGGGCGAACTTGGCTGCTTGGGGGCAGCCGTGTCAGTCCTCTCACGGCGGCCGTTTAGTTTCCGGGTTCTCTTGCCTGGGGGGGGGGCTGGCTGTCCCCTTGCTGCTGATTGAAGTGTCACTGCTGGCAAAGGGTGGACTCCAGAACCCATGCACCACAGTGACACTCGAAGCTGGGCTGGTGGTGGCTGAGGTGCTCTTGGGACTCTTTGCAGATGGAGGGGGTGGGTCAGTGGAGGGAAAGAGATTAGCGAGGAAAACTTTCTTAGGACCAAGGTAATAGGTAGGAGAAGTGGTGATGGGAGTGGAGGAAGAGGATGTGGTTGTAGGAGAGTCAGGTGTGCTGTCTTTGGGTGCAGGTGCTTGTGCTGGAGGCTGTCGTGAGGTGGATGGCTGTTGGGTGGGTGTCTGCCTGCGTTTGTGTGTCTTGGAAGAGGGGGTGACAGACACAGTGGGAGAGGACACAGGGGACGTGTAAATGGTAGTGGGGGTGGTGACTGCACGTGTGCGGACTGGACTGGAGGGTGTGCTGGTGATGGAAGCACTGGCTGATGGTGGTGTGCATGCAGGTGTGAGTGTAGACATCACAGGGAGGGAGGAGGGAGACGAGGAGGAGGGGGACACAGAGGTGGTAGTGACTGTTGGAATGTCTGCATCTGGGTGTTGCTTGCGTGAATGCTTGTGGGTTCTGTGGTGCTTGTGTCTGGATGAGCTGCCCTTGGGTGTTGAGGTGTGTGCAGGCTGGTCTGATGGTGTGGATGGGATAGGCTGAGGAACAGGAGACAGAGACAGGCTGGAGGCAGTCAGAAGAGGGAGTCTGGAAACAGGGACAATGGCTGCCGTCAGTACTGAGGCCAGAGCATTGAACGATCGTTGATGGGCAGCCTGACCCGAATGAATGCCCTCCAGGTAGGCATTGCTCCGATGCACCTCCCTTTCTACCCCCTGGATGGCATTCCAAAGGGTAGTCTGCCCAACAATGATGGTCCTCAGGAGGTCAATGACCTCCCCACTGAGGGCAGCAGGGGTAACAGGGGCAGGGGCTGAGGTGCCTGGGGCGAAGGAGACGCCCGCTTTCCTGGGCCAGCGGGCACGGAGCGTAGGCTGAGGGGCTGCTGGGAGGGCGGGGCTGGTGCGCTGGGTGGCGGCTGTACCTGTAGAGGCGGGGGGCCCGGATGTTGCCGCCACCGCTAGGGAGCTCCCATCCGAGGACATGTCGCTGTCGCTGGTGTCACCACCGGTCCCCGTTGTGGTGCTCCCCTCGACCCTCCGGATCACTGGTACCCTCGGTGTCTGTTCCTGGTCCCACCGGGGCCTTGTGACTTGCAGCTCCCTCGTGCTCCGATGCCAAGTCTCCTCCGCCTGATGATGCTAATGCACACATGCACAAGAAGATGAAGAAGAAGGGTGGGGGGAGAAAAACGAAGACCAGGTTGAGTGCATGCAATGTCAACACCGTGGGCGGAGAGGACAGACACAGGGGCCTCATGCACTAAGCCGCGCATTCGGGGTACACTACTCAGTACTTCTGACTAGGACAACAGGTCTAGAGACGACTAAGGCGCACATGTGTGATGCTGGACCATCGATAGCTGTACTTGTCACCCTACAGAGGTGGGGGCCGGGAGCACAGGGCCATGCCTAAAGGAGAGGACTACACTACAGAAAGAGCCCTGGCCTAATGTCACCCACAACCCTCCTCCCCCACCCAGACGCCTCCACTGCGCAGAGAGATTGCAGAATGGGCTGATACTCACCTCCTTGTGTCTGCTGTGATGTCCTCAAGCACCCATCCAAATCAGGGTAGGCCACCGCCAGGATCCGGGACATCAGAGGGGTCAGGGTACGACTGGCACCCCTCCTAGGTTGGGAGGCCATCCGCAGCAGTGACTCGGCGGTCTTCCTGGTCCCGCGGCGGATGTCCTCCCACCTCTTGCGGCAGTGGGTGCCCCGTCTGACGTGGACCCCCAGGGCCCGGACTTCCTTGGCGATGGCACGCCAAATGTCCACTTTCTGATGGGCGCTGACCTATTTGACATGTACAGGGTGGGAAGGAAAAATCATCAATTTTCTGCATGTTAGATGCGATTGGCCCCCCCTCCCCAACCTTGCCATATGGCACATGCTCTCATCTGTCGTGCGTTGCACTCCTCATTCGCCCCCCACCCCACCAACTTACATCCACCCCACTCCACACAGGCATAGCCCATTCAATGTGCACCCAGTGTACTTACCTGTTGGTCTGGAGGACCGTAGAGTAACGCATACTGGGGGAGGACCCCATCCACAAGTTTCTCCAACTCCTCAGACGTGAAGGCAGGGGCCCTTTCCCCAGTCGCAGCAGCCATTGTCACTTCCAGACCAAGGTCACAGCAGCACTTGCAGTATAGGTCCTCTCCTGTGGAAGATCAGGTCTCGAGTGATTAAGCAGATAGAAAATGGCAGTGCGTACCGCGGCGGTGCGTACCGCGACCGCCGGCGCACATCGTTATTAGCTCCTGAAACCCATAGGCTTCAATGTTAGCCAATGCGGCTTCGTATAGTGGTCTTCGACCGCCTACCGCCACGGTGTGCCACGCCAGCGCATTGACCTCACATCCCATTGTCCCACTTCACAGGTCAGGCAGCCGCCATTTCAAGGGCCCACATGGCTTAATTTGTACTGCGTCACACAGGCCTAGGCCTTGCATTGCCACACATACACGCCTTTCAATACATTGATAATCGAGTGCTATGCATTCAGTGGTGAACGTACCTGTGATTTGCTTGACTCTGTGCTCCATGTTGTCCTTCCTAGGCACCGTCCGCTGGGACTTGCGAGGAGAAGGATGAATCCTCGCGTGTACCGACCGCTGGTGGACCTGTCGACAATGGAAGAACGCCATATAATACTACGATACCGACTTGACCGAGCCACTATACATGAACTGTGTGCCCAGCTGGAGCCAGCCCTGATGTCCCCCATCCGCCAACCCACAGGAATTCCCCCTCTAGTGCAGGTTCTGTCAGTCCTCCATTTTTTGGCAAGTGGCTCATTCCAGACAACAGTGGCCATGTCATCTGGAATGTCTCAGCCTATGTTTTCAAAAATCTTGTCTAGAGTGTTGTCTGCCCTGACGAAACACATGCGGCGCTACATTGTATTCCCTGAGGAGGTTGATTTGGCCACTGTGAAGGGTGATTTTTATGCCCTTGGACATATCCCCAACATAATTGGTGCCATTGATGGGACCCATGTGGCTTTAGTACCCCCAAAAGACGATGAGCAGGTGTACAGAAACAGGAAAAGTTACCATTCTATGAACGTCCAGGTGGTCTGTTTGGCTGACCAGTACATCTCCCATGTGAATGCCAAGTTCCCTGGGTCAGTGCATGACGCGTATGTGATGCGAAATAGCAGCATCCCTTATGTGATGGAACAGCTACAGAGACACCGTGTGTGGCTAATTGGTGACTCTGGTTACCCCAACCTGCCTTGGCTATTGACCCCAGTGAGGAATCCCCGGACCAGGGCAGAGGAACGGTACAATGAGGCCCATGGGCGAACTAGGAGGATCATTGAAAGAACCTTTGGCCTCCTGAAGCCCAGGTTTAGGTGCCTGCATATGACAGGGGGATCCCTGATGTACTCACCAAAGAAGGTGTGCCAGATCATCGTGGCCTGCTGTATGCTTCACAATCTGGCATTGCGACGTCAGGTGCCTTTCCTGCAGGAGGATGGTCCAGATGGTGGTGTTGAAGCAGCTGTGGAGCCTGCGGAGAGTAAAGAGGAGGAAGACGAAGAGGACGACCCAGACAACAGGGACAGAGTTATCCAACAGTATTTTCAGTAGCACACAGGTAGGAATCACCCACGCCATTTAACATTTACTGAAAGCCCCCTGCATCTTTACTTTGTGTATTTCCCCCCAGTTCTTTGAAACTGATGTTTGATTTTCCCTTCCATTTTCAGTGCTGTATGACCCACTGCGTGACTTCTGCTTGGTTAGCCCATGGACTAATGCTTATTGACATCGGTATGTTATCATCACATAAATAACAGAACATTATTGATAAGTAATGTGTTATACATTTGTAAATAATACAGGCTGACTCCAGAATGATTTCAGTGCAATGAGTGATTTATTTTTAGTGCTAGATATTGGTACATGATATCAAAACGGTGATGGGTGATGGTGGAGTTATGTCCATGGCAGAGTCCAGTTCTCGGTCGCACAGGTGCATTGTCCATATGCCTGTGGAAGGATGGAGCAGGGGCAGTTCAAGGTTGGACAGGGTGACACTGTGGGACAGTGGAATGACATCCGGGGGGATATTAGGCTGGCGGGGGTCTTGGCATCCTACTCTGTCTTCCTTTGAGATCTCAGGTTCCTCTTGCGGGGTGGTTGTTCTTCAGCAGGAGGTGGGGTTCTGGTGGCCCGTCGTTCTGTGGGGGCCTCCTGACCACTAGCGCCGGCGGAGGTGGTAGGCTGTTCCTGGCTAGTGACAGGGGCCCTTTGTGGTGCCACATGGTCCCGCAATGTTGTTTCTATACGGTTGAGGGCCTGGACTATGGTCCCCATAGCAGTAGCGATGTTCCGGAGTTCATTGCTGAACCCCATGTACCGTTCCTCCTGCTGTGCCTGGATCTCGGTGAACCTGGCCAGTACCATCGCCATCGTCTCCTGGGAGTGATGGTATCCTCCCATGATGGTGGTGAGGGCCTCTTGGAGAGTCGGTTCCCTGGGCCTGTCCTCCCCCCTCTGTCGCACAGCAGCCCTCCCAGTTGCCCTGTTTCCCCGGGCCTCTGTCCCCTGGACGGTGTGCCCACTACCACTGCCCCCAGGTCCCTGTTGTTGTTGGGGTGTTGGGTCAGCCTGGGTGCCCTGTAGTGGCGGACACACCGCTGATTGACGCGTCCGCGAGACAGAGGCATGGGCCCGCTGGGTGGGAGCTGTGCTTGTGTTCCCAGAGGGGGTTGGGTCTGCTGTAGCCTGTGTCTGTGTGTGGGGAACCGACTGTCCAGAGGTCCCCGATGGTCCGGGCTGGTCATCAGGTTCTAGGCCGACAGAGCTGCTGTCCTCGCTTGGGGCCTGTTCTGGGGGTGGGATGGACAAATCTGGACCCTCCGTGGCGGTGTGTTGGCGTTCGGGCCCTGCAGGGGTAAAGGAGTATGGTTATTGTTTCGGTGTGTGCCATGGCATGCATTTTGAGTGCCCATGGCCCCCAGTGCTGGCATTCCCTTGTGGGAGGTGTTGTGAGGGTGGTGGGGGCGGGGTGTATGGGTATGTGCAATGGTCATGCTTTGGTGGTGGCTGTCTATGGTTTGTGTTGGCATTCAGGGGTTGGTGTTGTTTAGGGTGGGTTGTGCTGGTGAGACATTGGCAGGGAGGTTGTGTGCTGGGGGTTGAGATTGGGGGTGAGGGTGGGGGGGGGTTGGCATGCTGGTGGTTGGGGGGGGTGAAGTAGTTGAGATTCGACTTACCAGAGTCCATTCCTCCGTGTACTCCAGCGAGGCCATCAGGATGCAGGATGTTTACCACCTCTTGCTCCCATGCTGTGAATTGGGGTGGAGTGGGTGGGGGTCCGCCGCCAGTCTTCTGCACAGCGATGTTGTGTCGCGACACCATCGAGCGCACCTTCCCCCGTAGGTCGTTCCATCGCTTTCTGATATCTTCCCGATTTCTGGGATGCTGTCCCACAGCGTTGACCCTGTCTACGATCCTTTGCCATAGCTCAGCCTTCCTTGCTATAGTGGTGTGCTGCACCTGTGTGCCGAAGAGCTGGGGCTCAACCCTTATAATTTCCTCCACCATGACCCTGAGTTCTTGGTCCGAGAACCTGGGGTGTCTTTGGGGTGCCATGGTGTGGTGTGGATGAGGTGTGGGGTGGTGTTTGTGGTGATGTGCGTGGTGATATGTGGTGATGTGTGCGTAGATGTGGTGTGGGTGAAGAAGTTGGGTTCCTGTGTGTGTTGGGGTTTTCTATTGCTGTGCTCGCTCTCTCTATCTCTGTCTCTCTCGCCTTCTCTCCGATTTCCAACTAGTGGGGGTTTGTGGGTGATTTGGGTGTGTGTTTTATAGTTGATTGGATGTGTGGGAGTGTTGTTTGTATGGGTATCAGGTGTGTGTATTTCAAATTGTCCAATGTGGCTGTGTTTTGGAGCTGTGTGTGTATTTTGAGCGCGGCGGTGTGTACCGCCAATGGGATACCGCGGTTGAAAGACCGCCGCGTGGATTCGTGGGTCAGAATGGCATGGGTGTGTTTGTGTTGGCGTGACGGTGGAGGTTTGGTCATCTCCAGTTTTCCGCGGCCCGCTGATGAGGCGGACTTCCTTGGATGTCGGATTGTTGGCGGTTTCACAGTTGGTGGTCAGAATGACCGTGGCGGTTTACCGCGGCGGTAGAATGACGGACTTCTGACCGGCGGTACGGGCCTTTTACCGCCGAGGTCAGAATGACCCCCTTAGTCTTTATTTTGAAGATTTTCTTCAGCGGGACGAACCTGCCAGTCGAATCCGACCTCCTGGAGCCCTTGTCCGGATACGCGATGCTGGATTCCTCGGTGGAGATTTTTACCTTCGGACGTAGTCGTTTTTTCGAGGTGAAAATCCTTCGACCGGGGTAAACCTGGATCTTGATCAGACGTCCGTGGAGCCCTTCTCGGATACGATGGCTGGGAGGTCCCGGTCAACTTTTTACCTTCGGACTTAGGGGGTCATTCTGACCCTGGCGGTAATTACCGCCATGGCGAAGGTCGGCGGTAGCACCGCCAACAGGCTGGCGGTGCACCGCTGGGCATTCTGACCGCGGCGGTTCAGCCGCGGCCAGAAACGGAAAGTCGGCGGTGTCCCGCCGACTTTCCGCTGCCCTTGAGAATCCTCCATGGCGGCGGAGCGCGCTCCGCCGCCATGGGGATTCTGACACCCCCTACCGCCATCCAGTTCCTGGCGGTTCTCCCGCCGGGAACAGGATGGCGGTAGGGGGTGCCGCGGGGCCCCTGGGGGCCCCTGCAGTGCCCATGCCAATGGCATGGGCACTGCAGGGGCCCCCGTAAGAGGGCCCCAAAAAGAATTTCAGTGTCTGCCTAGCAGACACTGAAATTCGCGACGGGTGCAACTGCACCCGTCGCACCTTCCCACACCGCCGGCTCAATTCTGAGCCGGTGTCCTCGTGGGAAGGGTGTTTCCCGCTGGGCTGGCGGGCGGACTTTCGGCGGTCGCCCGCCAGCCCAGTGGGAAAGCCAGAATGACCGCCGCGGTCATTTGACCGCGGAGCGGTCTTTCGGCGTGAACCGCGTGGCGGGCGGCGACCGCCGTCCACCGCGGTCAGAATGACCCCCTTAGTCTCTTTTTCAGAGATTTTTCTTTACCGGGACGAACCACCAAGTCAGGCCGGGTCGCGGTTGAGGCAAGCCGGCTAGAATTTCCGCGGCGGGTCGGTCCCTCTCTGGAGCTTTTTTACAAAAATTCTCAAATCTTCTCCAAACTTCTGGGGCTTCACCCAGATGTTCTATTAAGGTTCTTTTGGGGTCCACAGCTCACCCCAAGGGTCCAGAAGTTCTGAGATGGTCCTTGGGGGGTGCAGACTTCAACTCCCAGAATGTACCTGGCGCAAACTCCTTTTTGGCCACTGGACAGTGGTCAGCTGGTCACTTTTCAGGAGTTAGTGCAGGGGGACTCTGGATAGCAATTTTTCACCTGTAGCAAACAGGGAGTCCCTCCTTGAACCAGTTGAAGCCAGGCAAAGTCCTTCTTGTGGTGAAGCCCAAGTGTGCAGCTGGTGCAGTCCTTCTGAGTGCAGGTTCCAGGTGCAGGCCAGGGGTCCAGCAGGGCAGTCCTTCTTCTCCTTTAGTTCTTTTCTTCTTGAAATCTGGCGGGGATCTGAGGTGTGGGGGCAGGTCTGCCAGTTTTATCCTTGCTCCTGGGTGAAAAGCAGGGGGGTCCTGGTTCTCCAATCAGGTACAGGGTCGTCCCCCTGTGATGACTACTTCCTGGGAAGTGTGGCAAAAATCCATCCCAAAAGGCAACATTCTCTAAAAATCCAACATGGCTGAATCTGATTTTTGGAGGTTACATCTGGCTGAGCCCACCCACTGGTGTGGCTAAAAATCATAAACACACCCCTCTCCTGCCCTCTCCTAATCTAATCAAGGGGGCACCTAGTTGTCTGGGGTTGCAGGATGTGGGGGTGTTGCTGGTTGCTCCAAATGTCCTTCTCTGCCTTTGAAGACCAGTTTGGCAGCCCTCCCCCTTCCTGCCTCACCATCTGCTGAGGGGAGATTCTCTCCCACAAGCACATTCCTTTGTGTGAAGCCAGGCCACTTCACACCTCATCAAGGCAGCTTGACTAAGCTGCTGCAGGCTGGCCAATCAGAGCACAGCAGCAAAAACAATGCAGGGCTGAAATTGGCAACTTTTTAGGTAAAGTCTAAAACTCTTTACCTGAACAAGTTATATTAAATCCAACAACTGGAAGTTGTGGGATTTATTACAACAATTAATTTGATACCAAATTCTTGGTATGCAACATTTAAGGAGACTTTAACATTTAAAATAAAGTCTCCCCATTCTAGCCTATGAAGGCCATTTACTTCAATGAGGGAAAAACGAATTTGGCTGTTTTTACCTCACCAGGGTTTATAAATCTATTTTTATAAAGTCCCTGCTTATAGTTACATGGCACCCAGCCCTAGGGGCACATAGGGCACACCTTAGGGGTGACTTATATGTAAAAATAAGGTAGTTTAAGACTTTGGAACTACTTTTAATTCCAAAGTCGAATTTGCATATAACTTTAATTTAAAAGCAGCCAGCAAGGCAGGCCTGCCTTTAAAATGACACTGGGCACCTCAGCAGTGCACCTAGGTGTGCACCACCTATGCTGTGGTCCCTAAACCTACATGCCCTACCATATACTAGGGACTTATAGGTAGGTTAACTTAGCCAATTATAATTAGCCTAATTTGCATATCCATTTTACACAGAGCACTGGCCCTGGGACTGGTAAGCAGTACCCAGGGCACAGCCAAGAGTCAGTAACCACCAGTACCTGTCCAAAAAGTGTGGGGGTGATCAGGGCAAAAAAGGAGGACTTTCCTACATACAGGGAGATGGCCCTTCCTGCACAGGTACATCCACCTCCACAAGGCAGTTAGCCAGGTTACCTGGAGTAAGTTTGGTAGTGTAGGTGTACAGTTGCACATGAGCCACTGGCAGAGGGAACAACAAAGGTTTGCCTAGAACCAAGTCACATAAGGGACAATTGTGCATTGTCAATACTGAACACCTCAGTGCTTCCAACTTATGCAGCTGTGTTGTGCATTGTCACCAAGCCAAATCAAAGGGTCTCACTGTTGCATTTCATCTGCAATGACATATGTCTAATTGGATGGGATGTCCAGGCCATGTAGTGCAACCATGTTACCACCACATTGGAATCTATTGTGTGTGTGGAAGTATCATGCCCACTCCAGTGAAAGCACACTAAAACATGTTGGACACTATACAACGTATGGTACACACATACTAATCAGCAGTTTGGAAACAAAATCATAGATCCCAGGTCAATGACCCAAACACAAGTTGTAAAGTCGAGCAACTCAATGCAGAAAAAAACCTCACAGAAGCCCAGGATCTCACAAAATACCACAAACACATATGAGTCACAGATGACACAAGATATCAACTGCCATGCTACACGACATTCCTGTTGCAAGCACTAACAAAATACTCACTCCTATTATCTTTTGCAGCGGATAAGGGTTACGTGATCTAGCCATGGATCATGACTTCATTCCCCAACCCAAGTACAGCAGCAGAGCGTGCCTATAATGAGGCACATCGGAGGACAGACACCATTGTAGAAAGGACCTTTGGCATCCTGAAGTCCAGATTCAGGTGCCTTGACATCACAGGAGGCAGCCTCCTATATGCCCCACACATTGTTTGGAAAATCATACTTACATGTTCTATTCTGTACAACATTTCTGTGAGGAGGAACATCCCTCTATATGAGCCAGAGCAAATATTGCCTGATGAGGAGGAGGAGGAAAGTGCCAGGGAAAATGAGGGGAAACAGCAAAACACAGCTGCAGGAATGCACCCCAGACAGCTAATTGCTCAAAACATTTTCAACCATTAGTCACTCTACAAACCTTGTTAGGATATGCAAATAAACACCTTACTTGATCACACAATCCTGCTCTGGTTTCTTCTTTCACCATCACATGTTCTTTAGGAATGTGAGTATTACCTCAGGGAGCATGTTACAAAGACAAATCTGACTACTTCTGATGCAACATCACATGTGATGCGTATGATTTTACAGCAAACATCACACACATTTAAAAAATACTCATCTCTTGAATTTCACATATGAAGGACACAGTCAATGGACCACAGCATATGACACACATCCAGGTTGCCAACATGGTCTACTGTGGCACATACCACACAACTATGACATCTCCAATCATAAGGTAAATAAGCGCCCCATACATGAGGCAGTGGATGTAAAATATCAATGGAACAGGAATGTATGAACAGACCCTTGACATTAGTAAGTGTGACATTTGCTATCTCTGCAAGGAGCTTGTGTGACAAGGTGGGCATCATTTCTGACAATGGATAGCATGAGTGACCCAGGTATGACAAGCAATATTCACAACACATGCCCCGCGGAGTCCATCCCTGGAAATAAGTCCTGCCACTGCCATGTGTTACGTCTCTGCCCTCCCATCTCTATGGGGCGATGTAAATGGGCTATCTGTACCCTTGGAATCATCATTAACACTCACCCGGAGTTCCTTTCTGACTCCTGTTTGCTTCTCTTTTCCATATGGCATGTTATAGAAGAAGTACATTAGTTTGCATAGACTTCCAGTCCCATAATGCACTGCCAGGTAGTCGGTAAGACCTAGAATCTTCTGTCCATTGCTTCCTATGGGAAAAGTCTGGTTGTCCCTTTATGCTGGGTTCTCTCCTCCAGGACTTGTGAGAGACTTAAGCTGTACACACCTGTGACCACTCTTGTGCAGCCCAGCCATGTGACTCTGCCCTGGCCTTGCTGCTGCCTGGAACTGCTTATAATCTGCCATTTCCTGAAGCTCCTCGTTGTGGATTGGAGTACAATTCCTTTGTGTTCCAGACCCCTTGCTGGATTGTGTTACAGTCCTGATTTAGCCTGAACCTGCTCTCTGTTTACCCAGTCTTGTTCCTGCTTGTTCCAGTCAGAGTCTGCTCCCTGTTTCTCAGCCTTGTTCATGTTTGTTTCTGCCAGAACCTGCTTTCTGTTTCCCAGACCTGTTCCAGCCTTTGCTCAACCTGAGCCTCATCCCTGTGCCTGGCTTTGCCTCCTAGTTGGTTCCCTCACTTTCTGTTTCCTCTTGGGTTATCGTGTCTGGTAAGTGTCCTATCAGTCCTCACCTGTCTAGAAGTGTTTTCCTTTGTATTTTGGCTGGCACCTGGTTTCCAGGAGGCAAATCCAGCCCCCATTCTTGTCTAGTGTTGAATGTATTCATTAGTGTCCAACAGTGACAGTGTGCTATGGCTGTATTCCAGGAATTGCCACTGTGTCTCCAGCCGGACACACAAGGGCTAGTCTTGTGTATGTAAGTACAATCCTTGTTTTTGCCCTAAGGGTCCAGACGCAGAATCACTTCTGCTTCCTACTTTCTATGGGGCATGCGTGGTGACTATCTGTAAGATTAATCGGCACAGAGGCACTGACGTTCCCTGTTGCTGTGGAAACTTCTGAGCCCTACCCTGTGTACAATCTTAGTGATAAGCCCTGCATGTTTGTCCATTACTGACCCGTTCCATATTTGTTCACACTAAGATTGCTCTGCCTTCACATTTCTGTTTTCTCTGCCTTACCATAGCTGGCCTTTCCCCTTGTATGCCTTTCGCTGCTCTTCTGCTTTGGTACACTAGTTCCTTGCGAGATAATCTGTGAACTCAAAGGGTGCCCGTAACAGACTCCTTACTAGACCCACACGAAACCATAACACCATGAAGCCCAAACCTGACACAGGGTACGCATGCCCACTCACTTGAACCGGACATTTCTGTGGAATGCACATCTGAAAATATGTGAACACATGCAGCCAGGGCAGCAGGTCCACCACAGCAATATAAGTAACATAGGTAATTCTTATGAGTCAAACTGACGTGTACCTAACATTTTATGGGTGGCATTAAGACACAGTGTCTCAAACACTGTAGTACCAAACAAGTACACATGGACGACATATGGGTATTTCACACACAAGTCACCATGAAGTCGTAACCAACAATTAATGACATATGATGGGTAACATATCCAACATAGCACTGATCAGCCATCCTCAATCATCCCTGAGTTTTGTTTGTTGTGTGAAATGTAATGTCCCCAAAGTCAAACAACTACACACATCACATGAGTCAACACATATTACAAACACATATTATGACTGTTGTAGATCGATTGCCATCAGATGTAGATACACATTTGTAACACATTCATACATGAGCATTATGTCCAATGTATTGCATGCCGTTTCTTCAGAAACACACATATTGTTGTTACAGATCATTCACACACAAAACACACAGTTGCATGCTCTACCACATGTGGCCAACCACTATACCACACACTGCAGGCCATACCATCCTATCTTCATCTTGATACAGGGTGCATGCATGTTATAAAATTGAAAATCACGCAATCACAGTTTGAGTCATAAATCTTTATGCAAATGCATCGACGAAGCAAACCATACATGGGCCCTTAGCGTTAATTCCACCTGTGCATCACACGTATGCGGATATCCATTGAAATTTAAGTCTACAGGTAATGCATGGTAGTTTGTCGCACAAGTAGGTTATGCAACGAAAGTATTCACACAAACATCATGTGCGTCAAAAAAATACACGCATGACGGAAATCGGACGCAAAGGGGACAGGAAATGATGTAATAGGAAATCCTGTTTACAGGCATGGTACAGTGGGTGTACTTTCACTTTCACTTTACAGTCTGTGCTTTTTCTTGACTGTATGGCTGTATGGCTGTATCTCGGTGTTGCTGGTGTCTGGATTGCGTTACTTTTATTTTATGGTGTCTGTCTTGTGTCTTTTGTGTATTCTGTTTGTTTATTGTACATGTGTATGTGCTTTTGTGTAGTTTAGTGTCTTTTGGATTGTATTTGTACTGTCGGTGTCTGTTTGGGGGTTAGATTAGTTGGGGTTCTTAGGTTTGGGCTGTAAGTTTCCTTTTTTTACATTTATTTTCCTTCCTTTTTACACTTTTTCTGTTTTGCTTTGTTGTGTAAGGACATGTCGGGAAGGGCAAGGCTGACCCGCATTGAGGAGGAGGAGCTTGGGGGCTCTGTGTGGCTGGTATGCCACTTTCTGCCATTGATGCTGGAGATGGGCTCTGTGGGACAAGATGCTCTACCACCTCAAAGGAGTATTCCACACGAGCAGGAATGAGCACCAGCTGAAGCATTGCTGGGCTGAACTGGTGGCCAGAGAGCAGGATCTGCTGGATGACTTGGGTGTTGTGATCGATGGCCCTGTTGGTGAGCATCACTTTGACAAATGTGTACAGTAGAATGCTCCTGAGTGACAGTAGCAGATGTCTTGACGTGCTGCATGCTATGTTTGTGGCCATGCTGAATGCAAGCAGAACAAACTGTTAGTGTCCCAGTACTGAGATGTAGTCCACATGTCTATACATGTTAACAATGGACTCCTGAGGTTTGTAGAGTCATGTACGACTATAACTTAGGGCCACATGTACCAAGCTATTTTTAATTGTCACAAACAGCCTAGCTTTCAGATTTTGTGTGTTTACGTCAAGAAAAAATGTTTATTCCAATGCACATCCCCAATTTTGCCATTCTGCAATCACATTGCTGAATCACAAAACAGGGTTTGCTAGTGGCATTTAAGATGGGGCGTTCCCTTCCTATTAGCGCGTCGCAGTTCGCTGTTTGATTTTTTGGTGACCGCGAATGCTGGCACTAAACAATTGCAGTTACCACCAGTTTCAAGTTGGTGCTAACCCATTTGCAAAAGGGGAGGGGTCTCCATGGGATCCCTTCCCCTTGTGAATGCATGCCCAAAAATTGTTTCAGAGCAGGCAGTGGTCCCATGGACCACTGGCTACTTAAAAAAAATATTAAAATGATAATACTGTTTTTTTAAATGCTTTCTGTTCACCCTCAATGAAATAAGGCTGCATTTTTAAAATAAATAGACATGGTGGTCTGGTGAGCCCAGCAGGCCAGCATCCCTCTGAGCGCTGCCATTCCCAAGGGGTTTACAAAATGAGACCTACCACATTGAAATTCATGAGGTAGGTCATTTGCTACCCCATTTGTGATTTGCAAACAGTGTCATTGACAGTGTTGTACCTCAGATCATCCTACTCGTAAATTGCGAGTTGCTAAGTCTCGCAATGTGTGACTCACAAAACCTGATCTTCGTACCCTGTGGCACTTAGTCACACATTTCAGGTGCAATGACAACACCTTTGCCCCCGCATTCTGTCAATGATGATCAGGTAAGACACTGTTAGGATACCACATTTCACTGTATCGGGACAGCAAAGTGGGCAATTCATGTTTAGCACTACATTGTCATCATTACACACACATGATCCCTGTCATAATGTTGGCAAAGGAGGCATACACGGCTTAGGGGCCAGTGCCAATGGGGCATTTGTTACCTACATACAACTATGCCACATCTGTTATGGACCACTGAATGCATGATAATTGCAGATTGAAAATTGAGCCACATGTCCATCACACAGTAACTCAGTGTCCCTTGATGCACAAGCACAATACCTGAGTCACTAGTATTGCAATGCACCAGGGAAATGACATTGAAATTGTCACCCAAATACAAATCATGACATTGAGTACCATATGAAATGGATTGGCCACAAATATGTGTAGTCAGGTTTAGCACCACATGATTGTTAGGCCTAGTCCATGTGTGCAGGTGTGTGTCTTTTGGAGTGTCAATGTCAATGTGAGTTTGCAGTGGTATGTCTGTTGGAGTGTCTACATGCAGGATCACCAGCTCACTCATATAAAATGTTACACACTGTGATATGTTGTGCACATGTTTGTACAGTGATCTAACATTGAGCATATATTTCCTTTCCATGTCTTACAGGTGGACCTGCCCCCTATACCATCGGGGAAGTGGCTTGATTTCAGGACCCAGACGTACCCAGTAAGTGTGATAATGTCTGTCCTGTGTAGTGATTGGAGCTGTTGTGTGAGTGACTCTTGAGTGTTACACTCATTGCAAGATATGATGAGCTGGCACGTGATCTGATATATTACTTGACTGGATGTTGACATAGTGTTCCGTGCAAAGGTTAGACCTTCACAGGCAGAGAGTCATATCTTGGGAGTCTTGTGCTGCGCAATAGGAAGCAGCGTGTGAACAAGGTGATTAGTAGCCACATGTAGGCCCACATGTGACTTGGAAGTGCTCCAGTGTCAGTACAGTATATTGTCACTGGGTCATACCCTTATTCTCACAAGACAGTGATGCATCAGTTTTCCACACCAAGGCCCATATTTATACTTTTTGACGCAAAACAGCGCCGGCGTAGTTTTGCGTAAAAAAAATTACCACCGGCTAACGCCATTTCGTTGCGCCGTGCGGGCGTCATATTTATACTTTGACGCACGGCGGCGCAAACAACAGGTGGGAGTCATTATTTTTTACGCACACCGCGGCGTCTAGTCGTAAAGGAAAACAACGTTAACGCGGCGGAAATGACTGTGGGTCGATTTACGACACCGCAACCCGGATATGCGCTGTTTTTTGACACAATAGCGTAAAAAAAAAACGCGAACACTGCCAGTTCACCAGAGGAGAGCCAAAATGGATCCCAGATGCCACAACAGACCCCAGGAAGATGACAGCAGACCAGGAACCAGCCAGGAGGATCCATACAAGAACCAGGACATATATAGAAAGTAAAGAAAGTGTTGCTTCAGTGCAGAGGAGCAGGAAATCCTGGTTAAAGAGGTGAGAGAACACCAGCACCAACTGTTTGTCACCTCAAAGTTGCCAATCAGTAGGAGAGAGGCTATATGGCAACAAATTGTTGACAAGATTAACAGTGTGGCAGAAGTACGCAGAACAGTCACCGAGTGCAAGAAACGCTGGCATGACTGCAAACGCAGGACCAAGGAAAAGATGGGCAGGAACAGGAAGGGAGCACTGCAGACTGGAGGGGGGAGTCCAGCACACCAGGAGGCCCTGGACCACATGGAGGAGATGGTCACAGCCGTCATCCCTGAGGAGATCGTCACAGGGATTCAAGGACAGGACAGTGCAGACTACCACGAGACAATGCACATGCAGGGTAAGTCGCATGGGGAATTATAATGCAAGAATGTCAACTGTGAGCAGGGGGGGGAAATACCTACTACACATTGCATGTAAGTCATCATATACATGGAGTGGCATGGGTAAAGGGGCACGGCAGGGGGGCATGGCCTGCACAAACATAAGCTGGGGCACACCATTACACTACACCAACAACAGTCCCATGGGGGCATGCTGTCATGCCAACGATGGAGCAAAGGGAAAGCCACGACAGGAGGGAAGGCCACTACGCCAAACTTACATCCTGGCACTCGTCAGGTAACATATCTCCTACATTAACTAGGACCCTATTAGCAATCCTCTAGCCAAACCGACAACTGCAATGTAACTGCAACAACAGTTGCCACTACCACCTCTGATCTGTGTGCAGCTCAAGTAGCCAATGGCAGTAACCTCCCCATGGAACATACATACCTAAATTAGGGGGTGAAGATGACATCTGCAACAATCTCCTGAAACAAGACAAAGGCCCCAGTACACTCAAATGTCAATGCCCATAGTTGTCACAAACATCAGCCAATGTAAACAACAATAGGAGCGACACAGCACTAAGGACACACCCATGCTGCATATGTCAGGGTCCATCCTATGCCTTGGTAACAAGGCAACATCACAAATGTCATACTGCTCAGACAACAGCATTGAGGAACACATGTAACTGGTCACTGAAATACATCTGCACAGTCAGAGGACGAAATAAGACACTGATACGACTATCAGGGCAATCCAATGTAACACACATTACCCAAAATCAGCAGGACACATCAACAATGTCAACATCCATATCACATCATAACATTGCCATGCATAGGATATGCTACATGTCAAATACATTTAAGTGGATGTGAAAGATCAGGGATTGGGGCAGGTCCTGATAGTTAAGTGTGCTGCCAGGGCCATCAGAACACCCACAGCCAGTGAAAGGTCTCACCATGAGAATGGATATACACGGAGGGTCGAGTAGGACTAAAAGGTGGCAATTCTCTATTTGGCATAAAGCAACACCTATAGGCAATGAGGCTGACAAGTCAGATAACTCAATAACATACATGTAACACACAGGTGGGCCATAGGCCTGAAACAATGCCCATCTGAAGGACTGCAGATATTAATACAAAACAATATCACAAAGCGAATTCATCAAAAGGCAGGCACGTCACGTCAAAATTGTCACAACACAGACACACTAATTGTACCCTGTTTCATTGCAGAGGAAGATGGATCTCCTGCCGATATGCCTGTCCCAGATTTCCCTGATGACATGGATGACGAGCCCATAAACATTCCCCAGGAGACCATCCAAAAGGTCCTTGAAACCCTCCAGACCCCACCTTCAGTTACAAGGAGGAGCACAGAACAAGCAGCCATCGCAGAGGATCCACCCACCACCCCAATTGTAAGACCTGCCAGCTCCAATACAGCTGAGGACTCAGACGACACTGGCACCAGCTTTGAGAGAACTGTAGTTGGAGTACAGCGGGAGCTGGCCAAGGAGGTGCGGGTGGGGATGCAAAATATGGCAGCCAGCCTTGAGGGGGTGCGCTCGTGCATGATGTCATCTGCAGATCAGGCAGCAGCAATGCAAGCCCTGACATCCATACTGCAAGGACTACAAGAAACTGTCAAGGAATTCACCACTGCAGTAAGGGAGTTGCCACAACACCTCGCACCCCAAACCTTCCACTGCATGCATGAATGCAATCATGACTCCCTCAGGGCCGACCTGGCTGCCTACCATCGTGATGTGGCTGCTATTCTCAAGAACCAGCAGGTCCTCCTTGCTGCAGTACTGCCCTTAAGACCTTCACAGGGAGCAGCCACCGGGATGCCTGACTCCACGTCTTCTAACACTGAGGTGTGTGCTGCCCCTTCACAACCAACAACAACAAGGACAAAGCAGGCAACACACACATCAGAAGAAGAAGACATGGAACAGATCACATTCACACGGAAGAGTACCCGGAAGCACTAGTTCCTGCACCATGGCCTACTTTTACCAAGGTCCTACGTTTTGTCAAATGCCAGTCTTACAACAACTCTACTCAATGACTGTTCTGCTAACCACTGTATATCTTGTCAGCATGCCCAGTTAATGTCTCTCTCCTACTAAACGGCAAATCCTGTCCCTCTGCACTGTCTGTAACATCACCCCAGCATGTCAGTAGCATTACCTACACCCCTTCTGTAGGATCACAATGTAAGATTTCACTAGAACGGACTCATCAAACATGGACAATGTACATATTGCACTACAGCACTTTTCAATAAATAGCACTTGCACAACAAATATGTCTCTGTGTAATTTGACACATCAACTGTGCAGTAGATAGCACAAATGTGCCTGTGTTCCAATCATGTAGCTTGTCAATACAACTGTCCTGACATCATGTAGTCAGATACATATCCACAGTGCCCAGGATTGCATCATAGCCTGCCCATCCTGAGGAGAATAACTGATGAAGTGAGAAACCACACACCATCATGCTGTGTTGGACAGAATAATGCTTCCTCAAGGGATATCAAAGTCAACTAATAGTGGCTGATAAATGTTGTCACCATGCAATACTAACACATAGAACTGTGCAGTCTAATCTAAGCAGACACTACAAAACACAGCATGAATCAATCTTTCTGAGTTAACATCCAAATAGGTAATCATGCCGAATATTGACACAAATGATCTATGTCAGTTATGAAGACAAGAAGACAAGAGTGTTAACAAGAACTCATCTTAGAAAGTGCCCCTGAACATTACACTGCAGTCAGACCTAAAACTGTCCCCCCAATACCAAGTCTGGAAGCACACTTTGTGACGTAGAAAACATACTCATCAACAAAAATCCTTTGTGAACCATGTCAACTCCGATTGGTGGTTCAAACAAATGGTGGATTCTTACCAAGGTAGCTCTGGGGTAGCTGCCATTTTACACCTCAGTTTGTATTTGTTTGTAGCATAGGACACAAATGTCATAGAACAACAATCATCTACACTGATGCCAAGGCCATGATCAAGTAGCAGTTAACACATAATGTAAAGGGTTATCTATATATTTATTCAAAACTAATCACACAAGAGGAAACTAAGGGAAAAGTCATACCTACCCTAATCTAACCTGACTACTCATTACCCACAACTGTCCCTAACTAACCTAAGCTAAACTTACTCATCACATATAACGAATCGTTCTAAACATCAACCCCCCAACCCCCATTATGAGACAGGACACATGGAGGACAACACATACTAACCTACACACATGCTATACTATCCTAAAAAATCATATATTTATTTGTATTTTTTTTTTACATATTGAAAAAAAATAAAAATGCATTGAAACACACAGGAACCCCAACATTGCCCACCACCCACCCACCCACACACTTAATAAGGAAAAGTAGAAAGAATCAGGATCCCCCATCCCCCTAACACTAACTAAACTAACAACCTATACTAACCTAACACTAATCCCCCAAGCCCACTAATCATGAGAACAAGGAAAGAGGAGGGAGGGGAGGGAATCATGTCCATTGCAAAATAATATTCCTAGAGGTTGGCCCTCCGGAGGGTCCGTCTGATCGATTTGACCCGCTTCTTTATGTAGCTGACATCCTGGATAAGATTGTTCACCCTCTTTAAAACTCGGTCCATCTTATGTTCCAAAGCCAGGAATGCCGCTGGGTCGACTATTGGTGCAGGTGCTGTTTGTGTCCCGGCCAAGGTGCTCTGTGGCCGTGTGGAGCCTAGCCCACTGGACTGTCCTGCAGTTGTCACACTGCTGGGGCCTGGGTGTGCTGCAGATGTAGGGACAACTGTCCCCTCTGGAGGCCCGATCTGACTGGTATGTACGGGCCATCCTTCGGAACCCCGACTGCACCTGCAGGATGTGTCTGTATCTCATGGCCCGCCTCTCAAATTCATGCTTCTGGGCGGGTGTCATGTTTGCAGCAGTGAAGACAAAGGGCAACTATTTACCATAGGAACTACATTGTGTGAAAAAGCACAAGTTGTAAATCTGACAATACATCTACTGTACTTGTAACAGCTCATATCACCATACAGATCATTGAAAGTCTCAGTGGAAGTACATGGAAAGCCTGCGTACAAAGGTCATCTCACACAAAGCACATCCAAAACCTACATGATGGGTAACAACTAACAATAACTTGTCATCAAAGTACTGACAGTTGTCAGCTAACAATCATGCTGCACATCCTTCGCCTATTGCCTGGACTACATATGTCAGTGTATGTGATGATAATCACAAACCACAAGGTCTGCTCTTTGTAATAGGATTTGCTAGTACAGTACTTATGTGCCTTACCTGAGTGTGCACACTAGGTTCAAAACAAACTTTCAAATAGTCACAAGTATGTGTAACATACTGGTTGCTTCAGTCCTAGGTACCCTATTCACAAACCCATGCCTGTGTTTGAGGGGGGGGGGAGAACAACAAACAATTCCAAACTACATGCACACCCAGGAGTGTATAGAAAGCTCTACATGTGTTTGGCTCTACACACACACCACCAGTAAGGGCTATCAACAAATCGGAGTCAGCTAAACCTTGTCCTATCCAAGGCCCACACATGTCAGAATGTACTGACCTAGGTCAACATCACATACTTCCAGTGAGGCATTATTTTCAACAGACACAGAGTAGCAAGAACACCCATAATCATGAATAGCATGCACACCTAGGCCTTTGCACTCTAGTTCCACACACTTGTAGTACAACATGTGGAAGTACATGCTCCCAGAAGGTTCAACCTACAGTGTACTCAGTACATCGGTGAATAGGGAAGCAGCAGTCTTCTGAAAAGCCATTTGCAGAAGCTATCTGGGAGAATGTGAGTCTGACATGCAGACTCAGTCTCAGACGAGTCCCAGTGCAACTCTTGTTGTAACTAGTGTATTCCACATGACTCACCCCAGTTCTCATAGCGGGCCCTACAGGAATGGCCTACAAACCCTAGATCAGACAAATGGATAAGCATTGGTCAACTCAAAATTTTCTAAGAACTGAAATCCCACTAATGGAACAAGACTAATGATTGGGCAGCGCATCACACCTTGCAATGTGTTCAACACACAGGAGTCCATCACACATCACCAGCAAACACAAAACATAACACACATGTCAACACTCACTGTAGATGTTGGGGTCCTCAAAACGAGCCACCTCTCCCACTGTGTATGGTGCAGGTCCACCTGTAACGCATGGAAGGAAGAATGTGCTCAGAATCAGTGCACTGACAAACAATTTCAATTACAAAAACAATGTGTAAGCTGACATAAGTAATGAAACCCTTTCAGACATGCTCATACTGCATGGAATATTTCACGGCCAACATTTACATAGGATGGGTGTCCTGCTACAGTTACACACACTTCTACACACATGCAGTGGCCCTGACTGTCATGTGGTGGCAAACATGCACCTCCATTAGTGAGCAGCAACAATATTGGTGTGTATTCGTCTCATCATGTGCATCCAAGAGAGACATCCAAAGGCTGGTTACTTGAGGACTGCATGCCCTGTCAAACAGCCTATGTGGTCATGACACATTTGTGACAGATAGGTACATTGTACAGAGGGGCAGGGCCTTTGGCAATACCTCATGTTGTTACAGTTTCATAAATTGATGTGTCCCAACAATGGTGATTGGCACCAAACATAGATGTTTGTACCCTAATCCATACCTTTGGACTGCCATCCCTAATCGGATTTTGGCACAAGAAACAAAAAATACCTGTCTAAGATGTTAGCTGAGGGCACCTGACTCCTTTCCAAAAATGGTTTATGTTCAGATCTGGCATGTATCAATAAAATTTGAAGGAGCACATTAATCCCTAACAGGCATAGCACTTCCGTGAACACTTTCCTTACACACTCACCAGACACACATGAGACATATGTCTGGGCCACATTGCTATCATCAATTGATGTGAAGGCAGCACACATTTTCAGCATCATGCAGGATTTCCAATGTCAGTCTAGCTATAGCGTCAACATATGTAGGTATGATATTAGAACATCCATACTTCACTGGCAATTGTGATCTGTAGAGTCATGATTGCCTCATTAATGTTTCGCTTGTCTGACACAAAGGCGGCACTAAATTACATTAAGCAACAAGCAACCTGTAAGTTTGCAGAACATGAGCTGCCTGACTGCTAGCATTTGTCATCCTTCACATAGTGCATCAATTACCCTGTATGTTTCCTCAGCATTACACACAGTCAGCAACTTATCTGGCAGATTGTGTACCAATCATCTCATGTCACTACACAGCTTTTAATTGTGCACATTTACATGATCTGTACTCACCAACAGGGCCACCAATCATGATTCCCGGGTGGTCCAGCAGATCTTACTCCCTGGAGATCAGGTCAGCCCAGCGGTGCTTCAGCTGGTGGTCATTGCATTGGCTCCCATACAGACGCACCAAGTGATGGCGCACCTTCCCCCACCGGGCTTTTCGGGCCTCAGTGTGATACCCCTGAATCACCCTACCCCCAGCCTCGAGCATCAGTGGGAGGAAATGGCACACCAGCCATATGAACCCCCCCAGTTCCTCCTCACCCATCCTGGAAAGACGTGGCCTACCCGACATTTCTGCACAGAAAAGGGGAAATTTTAGTGGGAAAAAAATAAGAAAGGCGAATATGGGGAAAGTAGGAGTAAGGAAATACAAAGTAAACTTAACAATTAGAAGAGCCCAACTATCCCCTATATAACAGTACCCACAACAGACTCCCACAGACAATAAATACAACACTGGACTGGACAAATGTAAACAACACACACTCAGACAGTATTCTACAACAATATTTAAATGACAAAACAACAAGTAAGATAGCACTCTTGTCACAAAAGCACAAAATCACAGGACAACACTCTGCACACAGCCACACAGTCTAGAATAATTACATACTGCAAACTGAAAGTGAAAGTACACCCACTGTACAGAATCTGTAAACAGGATATCCTATTACATCACATCCTGCATAACATGGCCGCCGTTTTTTTCCATTATGTGTCATATTTTCCCACATACAGCTTGTGCGTCATATTTTTTAACGCACAGGAGTTAAATTAATGCCGGCTCCAAATATTATTAATAAATGGTCAATATAATTTGGATGCGGCATAATTTTCACTTCCAGAGGTGAAAAATATGCTGCATCCAAATATTATTTACCAATTATTAATAATATTTGGATGCAGCATTATTTTCACTCCTGTGCGTCAAAAAATATGACGCACAAGCTGTATGAGTGTAAATATGACGCATAATGCCAATTATGTATTTTTTATGTCCAAATGAGTCATGCAAATTTGCTTTACCTAACGGTGCTAAATGCTAAATACTGGGCTTAGTGAAAGCAAATGTGCCTTACAAGATGTATGGAAGGTATTCACAGTGCAATAGTAATGATTGGCCAAAATGGAGATTACTCATAATTGAGCACACATGTAGATAATTGCTAATTGTGAGTCTCCAAATATGAAAGAGCTAACAGGATGTCTTTATTAGCTAATTTGTGAGCACATGTATCAAGCTTTTACAAATTGCAAAATATCCATTAAGGTAATGCAATTGACTCCCAAACAATTTTTGGTGGTAACCATGTGCTAATTACCTGTTAATTTTGCAAAAAAATGTATTACTATAGACATGTAGCGCACACATGCCCCTTAAGCATGTGTGTGCTTCATGTGTCCGTAAAAAGTGTTTAATTGGGCTGCAGCAGAGTGGGACTTAGGCCCCCAGCACCCTGGGATTTGCTGTTCCTGACTTGCGAATTAATCAACGGTTTTCCCAATTTCTGTAATGCTAAACCATTGGCAGCAGGCCCATAGATGCAAATTGAGTATGATTCTCTTTTTGCAAATCAGTAATACCATTTGCCCATTTGAAGTTTGCCCTATTACTTCTTACAAAAATCAGACATACCATTTAGCATTGATTTAATAGCAATTTCTTAAAGTTCCATATGTTATAATAGCAAATAGGTTTTTGATGCATGTGGCCCTTAATGCATTACCTGGTTTAGTGGCAAGATTCAATCTTCATGCTAGGTTAAAATTGGGACACTACTGTGATAGGCTGCTTGCAACCACTTTGGTGACTGGTGGTACAGGTACATGTTTGTGGTCCAATGTTGATCCTGTATCAACTGTTAAGGTGTATGTTGTCACTGTTACGTCCAGGTCTCATCATGAGTCAGTGGCAGCTAATCGTGTATCTAATGAGTATCCTTTGGAGATAAATGTGAGTAAAGTCATTGAGGACATGGTAACCTACACGTGGATGGTCCCACCCTGTCACTGAAGACGTGTAATGAGACTTTCAACTGGGCAACCTTGGTGTGCTGAGTGAGAGAATGTCTCAGGTGTCAGGACCTGGCATGTGTCATTGCAACATTTGTACTCAAGTTGGCCTCTGTGGATGCAAATGCATCTAGGAACATCATAGCCTCTGTGCAGAATAATATGGCTGGTATTCACCACACACGAGCCATCTCTATTATTTGGACAATGTTACTCAGCGTGTGAACAGTCAGGGTCCTAAAATATGTAGACTTTTCATGGCCATTATCTGACGTTGCTGGTTCTGCTGGAGGCCACGTACACCATCCCAGGCTATGGCCAAGGTACACTGTCACACTTTGTAGTTTAGGCATTAATGAGGCCCAGACAACGGATGGGGCATGATTTAGCTATTCAAGGGCACTGTAACAAATATGATACAAATAAAAGTCAGATGATGCAATACAATGTATTTGAGTATACATTGATGAGGCAAATGACAAATTAGCCTCTGAGGAAAGAGAGGTTTTGAACAGCAAGTGTGGTCCATATGTGGCCACCGGGAATCTTTAGGGTGACCCACGGACAGGTGCCAGTCAGGCTGACAGGATGCAGGGTCAATCAGGATCCAGCTCTTTCACAATTGACATGATCAGTGGTCTGACTAAGACTGGTTGGAGGGAGCAGTAGACAGTTGACATGTCAAACTGTGTATGTCCTGTGTTGTTTTGAAGGTGACACATGAACCCAGATGCAGTGTTACACGGCTACATTATTAGCAATGCTTAACGGTGTATTTGCCAAAATGACAACATCTATGCTGTAGGAGGCATCAGCAGGAACGGTGCATGTAAATTTGGGTGGTGTGCATGGAGGTGATCATTGGTGTGGCCCCCCTCAGTGTCTCACAAGTCCTGTCGGATGAGATTTGGTTTCAAATGGCCTACAGTACCTTTCACATGGGAAGCAATCTACAGGTGATACCAGGCCTTATAAACTCCAAACCAGTGTATTATTTGAGCTGACATCCATGCAGTCAGATAGTACTATGACAATGGTATACGATAGGAAAGGGTGTGGCACACTGGATGACTCTTGTTAGTGTGTGTGTGTAGATGAGGTAATATCAGGGTACACATATTTGTATTCCAGGGACCTCTTCAGACAGGTGGGGTGTGACCAGGCGCATGGGTGTGTCAGGATTTTAGAAAAGGGCTGACATGTAGATGGGATGTGATGTGCTGGATGCTTGTCATATGTGTGGCACTTGTGCTGTGTATGTTCTGCTTATGTGTAACTCTAGTGACAGATAGTCTTTGCAAAGATTGTATGTAGTTGGGCTTACTGCTGTCAAGGGTCTGGTCATACATTCCTGTTCCTGAAGCAAAAGCATGTCAACTGCCTGATGTAAGAGGCCTGTTTTCCCCTAGTTGAGTGATGGTGTTTTAGTTGTGTGCCATATGCTGCAATGAACCATGTTTCCAACATGTATGTGTGTAATAGGTGTGGTCCTCAGCTATTGCCCTTCAATGGTGAACTGTACAGGATGTCAGTCATTTACATTGTGTGTGTATGTGACCGTTGTATGATAGGCATCACATTTGTAGTGGGATTTTCTGTGTCCTGATTGTTATATCATCAATGCTCCATGAGGCGACACTCTTCTTCTGATAGTTAGAGCTAAAGGTGTGCAGAAATGATTAGCCAGACCATGATGTGGTGTTTCTTATCAGTGTTTATTTACAATAGTTCATTAAGTGGTGATGGTGATTATAATTAAAAGAAATTGTTCACAATGTGTTGTCACCTACGCACTCCAGCAGCCGTGTTTGGTTGTTCCCCCTCATGTTGCAGGGCAGCATCCTCCTCTTCCTCGTCTTCAGGCATGTATGGGTCTGGTTCCAGGAGGGGAATGTTCCTTCTTATGCAAATGTTGTGCAGGATGGAACATGTTAGTATGGTCTTACAGACCATCTCGGGGGAATATAGTAGGCTACCACCAGTGATGTTGAGGCAGCGGAACCTTGACTTGAGGATGCCAAAGGTCCGCTCGACAATGCTGCGTGTCCTCCTATGGGCCTCGTTGTATGCACGCTCTGCAGCTGTACTCGGGTTGCCAAATGGTGTTATAATCCATGGCTGGATGCCATACCCCTGATCACCTGCAAGAGAAAAAGAATGGGATCGTGTTGATGTAGCTGGCACTATTGAAAATACCTTTAATGGCAGTAGTTGTCTTGTGTTGTCTGTGACTCTTTTGTGTACTAATGTGACATCCTATGCTTGTAGGCTATACCATCTGCCTTGTGTTGTTTCCTTGACTGAGCAAGTGTTTGTCTGCTAACCGTTTGTCAGCAGTATGTTTTGGGATTTTCAGTACAGTGCGCCCTCCGTAGCATTGTGACTTGTGATGCAGGTGTCCGTGTGTCTTCACTGGGGGTGAGATGATAGTTCCATGCACAGTTAAAATTGTCAGTGTTGTTAACACGTTCATATCAAAGTACCCTGGACATCCCATGCCTTTAGACTTATGCAATGTATTAATGTAAAGGTCATTGGGACACTTACAATTTGCAAGGTGACATTTCGGTAACAACACTCATTAATGTCTTAACATTAGGCTGTGCAGTAATTTCCAATGTGTGACAGGTTCAATGGTGACTTAAGAAACATGGCTAGTGATGTCAGGACCTCAGTGTGTTCCTGTTGACATGTTGCTGTTGTGGTGTATGTGTTGTGTGTCCTAGAGGGTTGCTGTGCAGTGTGTATATAAGTAGGTTTTTGTACTTACCAACAAGTAGTCCATTGCCATACCGTCCATCCTGGAAGTGTTGATTGATGGTGCAGTGATGGAAGATGAATGAGTCATGTACACTCCCAGGATATTTAGCCACGATGTTGGTGAACATTCTTTGGTGATCGACAATGGCCTGCACGTTGATGGAATGTGTGTGCTTCCTGTTGCGGTAGAGGTGTTCAGTTGCTGCAGGTGGCACAAGGCGTACATGTGTTCAGTCGATTGCACCAAGGACGTGTGGGAAGCCACTGATTGCGTAGAACCCCTGTTTAGTTTCCTGCTGCTTCTGCAGTGTGTTAGGGAAGCAGATGTGGCGGGGTGTCAGTCGAATGATGGCGTCCAGCACTTTGGGCAAAAAGGCGGAGAATGATGGTTGTGATATTCCCCCAACCAGGGCACCAGTTGTTTGAAAAGAGCCACTTGCCAGCATATGAAGTACAGCAAGCAGCTTTGTTTCTGTTGGGATGGTGCGGGGTGTCACCAAAGTGGGGGCCAATTGCTGTTCAATGTTTCGCAGCACCTGCTGAATGGCCTGCCAGTTCAACCGGTACCTCTGTATGATGTTATGTTCCCTGAGGCCCTGAAGGGTTGTTCTTGGGCGGAATATTCTCTCCTGCCTTCTGCACTGCCTTTGGGGTCCCTGCTGGTGTTGTTGTAGCTGCTGTTGTTGCTGCTGGGCTCTGCGTCTGCGTGCACGCTGGATTAGAATCACCTCCATGGCTCCCTGTTGCTGCTCTGCTGTTTGTTCTGTGTGTTCTGATTAAATACAGGTGTGTTTGCCCCATTTTAACGCCTGCCCTGACCCAGGCGTAAATTTTTGACGCAAATCGGGCTGTGCGTAATTTTCGGGCTCCGCCTCCCGGCCGTGCGTCATTTTTGCCCGAAAGCATAAATACGACGCACGGCCCCTTAAGCCATTTTTTGGACGGGAACCTTGCATATCATTAACGCAAGGCAGGTTGCCGCATCCAAAAAATGACGCACACGGCGGAATTTTGTTGTCCGCGGGCTCGGGCGTCAAAGTTTAAATATGGGGCAACGTTTGCGCTGATTGTGCGTCAAAGTTTTGGGGTCCCTAGTGTAGATGAAAGTCATCTATTTCAAGCATGCATGTGTCCCAAACAACACTGATCCCTTATGATTAGCAACTGAATACCATCCTGCCAATTACATCTACAAATCACTGGTCTTGGGTGCCTTGAAGTAGACTCAGATGATAAAGATTAGTCAGCCTGGCCCATGTGAAGTAGTTGTTGCCTTTGTATTGTGACACATTGCACTACATCAATGCACAGATCACTTTATTTGGTCCAACTCTTGTTGTGCTTTGCTGTGGTGAAAAAGACATGATGGGTAGGCAGTGTTGCCATTACATTCATCAGGGACATTATATCTTCTGGACTGTGATTTGGACTGCATGTTGTAGGAGGCTGGCCTGGCTTGTAGTGGGTACCAGGGGTACTTACACCTTGGGCCAGGTCCAGTTATCCCATATTAGTGTAGAAGAGGTTTTTATAGCAGCTAAAGCTGATAGAAGGTAGCTATGGCAAAGCAGCTTAGGCTGAACTAGGAGATATGTAAAGCTCCTACTATACCACTGGTGTCATATGCACAATATCATAACAAAACACAATACACAGATATACTAAAAATAAAGGTACTTTATTTTTATGACAATATGCCAAAAGTATCTCAGTGAGTACCCTCAGTATGAGGATGAGAAATATACACAAGATATATGTACACAATACCAAAAATATGCAGTAATAGCAAAAGGGAGTAGTGTAAGCAGTGTAAAGTTACAATAGATTGCAATAGGAGCACATAGGTATGGGGCAGCACAAACCATATACTCCAAAAGTAGAATGCGAACCACGAATGGACCCCAAACCTATGTGAGCTTGTAGAGGGTCGCTGGGACTGTAAGAAAACAGTGAGGGTTAGAAAAATAGCCCACCCCAAGATCCTGTAAGGTGGGTGTAAAGTGCACCTACAACCCCCAGAAAGCACAGAAGTCGTGATAGGGGGATTCCGCAAGGAAAGCCAACACCAGCAATGCAACAACAGTGGATTTCCAGACCTGAGTACCTGTAAGACAAGGGGAACAAGTCCAAGAGTCGCGACAGTGTCGAGAGTGGGCAGGAGCCCAGGAAATGCCAGCTGAGGGTGCAAGGAAGCTGCCACCGGATGAAAGAAGCTTTGTGTTTTGCAAGAACTAAGAGGACTAGGAACTTCCCCTTGGGAGGATGGATGTCCCACATCGTGAAGAAGCTTGCAGAGGTGTTACCACGCAGAAAGACCACAAACAAGCCTTGCTAGCTGCAAGGGTTGCGGTTAGGGTTTTTGGATGCTGCTGTGGCCCAGGAGGTACCAGGATGTCGCCACTTGGATGAGGAGACAAAGGGGGTGCCCAGCAAGTCAGGGCGCCCTCACAGAAGCAGGCAGCACCCGCAGAAGTACCAGATCAGGCACTTAGAAGAGGAGTGAACCGGAGTCCACCCGAAGTCACAAAAGGGAGTCCCACGACGCCGGAGGACAACTCAGAAGGTTGTGCACTGCAGGTTAAAGTGTCGGGCCCAGGCTTGGCTGTGCATGAAGGAAATCCTGGAAGAGTGCACAGGAGCCGGAGCAGCTGCAAATCACGCGGTACCCAGCAATGCAGTCTAGCGTGGGGAGGCAAGGACTTACCTCCACCAAACTTCTGATCCTACCAAATAAGCCTGTTCTGGACCTGAGGATACTCTGCCAGGAAGAAGGTCTGCTATGCTGCTGAAAAGACTGCCACTCTGCAAGACTTTGTTGGATTCCTGCCCACCCTGGTGTCTGCTGCCCTCCTTTCCTGGGAGTGAAAAGGACTGGACCTGCATCTCTTCATCCCCAGAACCAAGTGACTCCAAGGGCTTGCTGGCTTGCCTCCTGTTCCGAAGTCCCAGGGCCATCTAAGACTTCTTCCAACTCTGCTTCAGCTGCTGGATAATGCCAACTGTGAGTCCTGTCCTGCCAAGAGGTGTCAATCCAGTCTTGGGCCTTAAAAGGGGACTATGCAGTTGTTTTTCTGCAAAAAACAGCTCATCAACAAAGTTGCACTAATCGGACACATCAACTCCAGCACCAGGGGCTCGATGCCGCACTTCAAGGAGACCAGTTCGATGACTGTGTGTCTCAACGACGACACATCCCCCGGACTGCACAGAACAGAACTGGTGCATCGAATATGCATTGCCTCCTCTAAGGGGGAGCAGCCCTCTAACCACAGTACTTTTCAGTGGGCCCTGCATGGGTTCTCTAGCTAGCCTGCCCTCCATCTTATTCAGACTGAACTTTGGATTTACCCCAGTCTAGCACAGCCACCATAACCTTTTAGTGCCATTGACTTCTAAGCACTATATTGCAATTTATTGTTTAAACATTCATATCTTGAGTTCTACGTATTGGATTTTTTTTATTTTGGTCTTATTTTACTCAGACAAATATTTTATATTTTTCTAAACTGTTGTAGAATCTTTTTGTGATGTTTTCACTGTGCTACTGTAAATTAAATGTTGCACAAATACTTTACACATTGTGTCTTAAGTTAGGCATGACTGCTCAGTGCCAAGCTACCAGAGGGTGAGTACAAGTTAATTTAGGGTGTGTATCTGACTTACCCTGACTAGAATTGTGGACCCTGCTTGGGCAGGGTGCATACCTCTGTCAACCAGAGATCCAGTTTCTAACAGACCACCAATAATATTGACTTCAGAATGTTGACTATTATATTGTCAAGTGTGTATATACTGATCCCTTAACTCTAACTCTTCTTTCCTTCATAAAATATATTTTCAGGCTTATATATTGATATTTACGTTATTCAGAAAAGCAGGTATGGAGTTAACAATAAGAAATCTAAATTTAGCTGTATTTATTTACCTTGATGATAAAATGATAGTCAATATTTGTCAGTCTGTTAAAATGGGGTCTTCGGCTGTCAGTCAGGTTAACCCCTGTCCAAGCAAGGACCCTTACTCTATTCAGGGTAAAGGAGAATCACCCTCAGTTAACCCTCGCTCACCCCCTTGGTAACTTGGCATTCTCAGGCAGGCTTATCTTCAGAAGCAATGTGTAAAGTATGTGTACCAACACACACAGTAACCCAGTGAAAACACTACAAAATGACACAACACAGGTTTAAAAAAATAGGTAATATTTTTCTAAACAAAACAACACCAAAACGACAAACATACACAAGTCAAGAAATGAATTTAAAAAAGAATAAGAGTCTTAATCCTTAGCAAACAGTGAGAATGTTGTTTTTGCACAAAAGTACCTGGGTAGCGTCAAAATAAAGCCGCCCAGGTGAGCGTGCATCGAAAAAGGCCAGCGATGCGTCGATTTTTCAGTCACAAGCAAGACCGTGCATCGTTTCCTCTCCGGTCTGGTCAGCATGCGTCATTTCTTCTCTCCCACAGGAGAGAGAAGCGTCGATCCTGGACGGGCACCTCAGGTTCAGGCAGGCTTTGCGTTGATTTTCCACACCCAGCAATGTTGCATTGAAATCCGGTCGCACGGTATCAAGAAACCGCACTGCGTGTGGACTTGCATCGTTAACAGCATCATCATTTCTCCAGCTGCGTTGTGTTGATCTCCCTACCGCGATGCAGGTGGAGTGTCGACTTTAGCCAGAAGGCTGACGGCAGGTTGCTTATCAGTCACGGGTCGGGGAGTGCATCAAAAGTTTCCGCGCAAGCTGGTCTTTGCATGGATTTCTGTCCTTCTCCAGAAGCTTCAACTTTCAAGGGCTCAGTGACAGGTTAGGGCACCACTTGGCAGGGCAGGACTCTCAGCAGAAAGTCCAGGTGTTGACAGAGAGAAGTCTTTGATGTTCCTGAGACTTCAACAACAGGCGGCAAGCTCAGTTCAAGCCCTTGGAGATTCTTCACCAGTGGGAAGTCAAACAAAAGTGAGTCTTTGTCCTCTCTGAGGCACAAGCAGCTACTGCAAAGCCCAGTCACAGGCAAAGGGGCAGTGCTCCTCCTCCAGTGCTCCAGTTCTTCTCATTCTCAGAGGTTCCTCTTGGTTCCAGGAGTAATCTGATTTTCAGGGGGGTTTGTTGCTCTTTTTATACCCCTTTCTGCCTTTAAAATAGGCCTACTTCAGAGAGAAGTCTCTGTTGTTTTCAAGATACTACCTTTCCCAGGCCAGGCCCCAGACACACCAGGGGGTTGGAGACTGCATTGTGTGAGGGCAGGCACAGCCCTTTCAGGTATAAGTGACCACTCTCCCCTCCCCTCAGCCCATTTGATTTACAGGCCCTGGATACCTCTAGTGCACTTACTAGGGACTAGTAAACTAAATATGCCAATCATGGATAAGCCAATGTACAAATATAATTTATACAGGGAACACTTACACTTCAACACTGGTCAGCAGTGGTGAAGTGTCCAGAGCAAATAAAATAACAAAAACAGAGTCCAGAACAAAGAAGCAACCTGGGACGTAGAGGCAAAAAGTTACCATGTCAATAATGCCAAGTTGAACACAGTCAATATTCTTAGAGATCAGATTCAGAAAATGTATATTCTGTTAATTCACCTGGGATTACTCTTTGGCTCCTAAGAGCAAGAAAATGAAATTAGTTGCCCAGTTTGCCAAGTTATTATGATAATTAATCAAAATCATTAAATACACAATGAGCAAAATACATCACCATAAAATCTTTAAAATCGAAAATTTGAAGACATGTCGATCGCCCCAGACAAGGCTATTAAAACTGATCTTTTTATACTTTTCGTGTTGTACTCAACCCTTAATAAAAACTTTGTAAGGTGGCAATGTAGGATAGTTACAAATGGATTGAAACAAGCAAAGACTGCTTGCCATCCTGCAGATGTGCCAGATGGATCCATCCTAGATGGATTATGCACTCCTTAAAAGCCCTGCATAAACAACAAATGCTTGTCTCACTATTCCATTTCCACAGCAGGCTGTGCATGAGCGAAGGTAGGTGTTTAAAACAAAAGTTCATAAACCTGCCTTTTAGGAATGCCAGATACCCAGACTCAATATATGGCTGTGATTTTAGGTCTTATAATTGTTTACTAGTTTTCAGTTGTGTGATCTTTCTGATAATATTGCTTTGTCGCATCTAATGAAAGATTTCCAATCTTTTTTCCTGTCCCCTGTTTTCTTGGTGAAACAATTTACTACCTGCTCAATGGACTGAGCCCTCTTCCGAGTTTTTATGATTAATCCTTCTCCTTCCTAACTAGTCCCCAGTCGTCTTGACAGAAGCATTGAGAAATCCTTACAAGAAAAATAAAAAATACATAGCAGTGGGATTAGTCTGAGCCCTGTGGGAAAAGGTATACCAAGACACTGCAAGAATACAGAGTTGTATGCCACAGGATGCTTCCTGAGAAGACCTATATTAGTAGTTATTACCTAAAAGTGAAGCATTGTGATTGGCTTTTCAAATCTCAACCTTCCATTAATGGTGTTAATAATTTAGCTGAAGCAGTTGGAAAAAATAAAAGACAGCTGGTGAGATAGAAAAAGCAAATCACATTAGCCACTGTGTCATTAGTTCCTGTTTGGCATTAGGCAAATTCAAAGCTTTTCAAAAGCCTGTAAATCACACTTTTCAATGGTCTAAAAACGTTTACCTTGTGACTGGTCAGCTGATCTTAAGATGCTGTGTAAACACTCTTCCACTATGAGAGCTATGGAAAACATTGCTTGGAGACCAGAATGTGTGCCAAATATTCTCATTTTGCCACCCGCCATATCCATTACCAATGCGCCAATGAGGTTACAAAAGCTCATTTCAGGAGCACTTAAAAAGAATCAGCAGGTATGTAGGAAATATCACACAGTAGACACGTATACAGGAAGGATAGATAGAAAGTGTAATTGGTAGCAGATTTTGTTCTCCTAGAAAGGAAAACAAATTCAGGAGAAGAACCATATCTCAAACTTTAAAGGTCCAAGGGTCTTAGACTCATTTGTTGGAGATTGGACAAATGTGCATCATAAATGTAACAGTGAATTGAATTAGATTGAGCATTCTTTTCCTGCCAAAAAGGCAAAGAATGAGCACTGGGTAACCTTCCACATGATATTACATTGTGGAATATGTCAAAGAGGTGTGTCTTAAGGAACCTGCCCACCAAGGAAGGTCGAGCAGCTTCTCAATGTGTATATAAATAGTCACTAGGTCTGTGGCTTAGTAATGAAATATATTGAAACTTAGGGGTAAAAGAGAGGAAAGAACTCTATAGAGGAATATCATAATACCCCTTCTTCTGTGACCTGCATTGAATATTTTCAAGAAATTTTCAGAAGTCTTCAAATTGGGGGCAGTCCCCTCCCCACCATGGGTGCTGAATTGATTTTAGAGGAGAACTCAAGGCATAGTGCTTGCTTATAGTGGAACAAGCAGTTAGCAGTGAGCCACTCTGTAGTGGGCCATCAGAAACATATTTGCTACTCATATTCCTGCTGGAATTACGTGTCAATAGGAATGTTTGTCAAATGATTATGAAGGTTCCCTGCCCTACCATTTCAGCTAAAGAATCACACTGTGGATACTGCTACACTTTATGAAGACCAGTATGCCCCAAGCACGCTTGCAATCATGTATTTATTTGCATTTCTAAAAGGAATAACTGAATGTAACAGCAAAGTATGAATTATTAAACACTTTTCGAACTTCCGATTTAGCGAATAATTGCGAAAAATATGTTTTCATTAAAGGGGGCCCACGTGATAAACATTTTTTTCATTACTAAGGGCAGTGTTGCATTAAAAACTTTGAATACAGCTGCTGTAGTGTCATGGATCAGAGGATGCCCAGAGGGCTGTGCTAGGAAGGGATACACACAAACGTGTGATGGAGGATGTAGAGTATTAGGGTTGTTGGTTGACTAGAGTGTGAGCCTTGGTCAAGCAACAGCCAGAATCCCTTGCAGGGTGAAGAAACAAAAAGTCACTAAATTAACCTTTGCTTAACCGTGGGTAGCTTGGCATAAAAAGGTGGTCAGGCTTAACTTCGTTCGTTCGTTCGTTACTTTATTTCGGCAAATATTGCCATAAAAGTCAAGACAGGAAATAAATACGACATACATAAATACATTATATAATAAAATATAAGATACAATACATACAGTTGGCAAGAAGTATATGGATGTCCCCATGATTAAGCAGTATCATTAGGCGTATAAAAATATAAATAACAATTTATAAAATAATTAAAAGCCAGAACTAAAAGAAAAAAAAAAAAAAAAAAAAAAAAAAATTAATTAACTTGTCGATAAAACAGTGCATCATATAACTTTGCAAGGAGGGGGATGAGCGGGCCACCTGACAAAGCGTTACAATTTGTGACCAAGTCGATTCCTGATAAGGTACACATTATATAGGAATCTGCTTGTGCCAAACACCACTAATTGTGAAGTATTGGACTGAAATATGCGCACTGCTTCTTTATAGGATCTGACCCCCACATATTTACAAACGGGTTTGATCCACCGATCCCTTGGTTTCTTGTATACTGGGCAAAAGAAGAGTAAATGAACAACGTCTTCTTTAGCCCCTAAGGTACAGAGAGTGCAGAGTTCACAACCTTTTACCCCTCCCCAATTGCATGTGTAAGCATTAATCTGTAAGACCCCGTACCTAAACTGTAAATAAAGTGTTTTTGCCAGAGGAGGGCCGACCTCATCCAAAAATTGTTCGAATTTAGGTGTATCTTTTATGTTTAAAAAATTCAAAGTCAGAGTACCAATCGATGAACTATGCAGTAGCTCTCCGTTGACATAAGACCAAAAAGTGTCCTTTACATTTTTCCTGGTACATGTTGTCATATTCTGTGGAGCTTCCCATAGGTGTGATAAACCTAATCTCTCGTACCACTTAGATACATATTTTAACCAAGGGGTATTCATATGTCCATCTATCTGAGTTAGTTCAGTCAATCCGTTCTTGTAATCACTCAACTCCGGGGTTACCCATAGCCTGACCCAATACAGCAATGGTCTTAATAATGCTTGATAGTCTGCTCTTTTAAGATTAATATCAAGGAAAACAGGGACTAGGGGGGTTCTTGTCGGTATTTTAAGTAGCCTTCGTACAAAATGGTTTTCCGTTTTTCCAAAGTTGTTATTGCAATGGAAGCCCCAGAGTTCAGCACCATAAAGGGCGGTCGATTGGGCCTTTGCTTTATATACTTCCAGTGCTGGTGAGATTGCTTTAGAGTAACTGGCTCCGTGTATTTTTAAAATAGGCATTGAGTTTTGTTTAAGGGCTAGAATGCTTTTATCCATCTGCCCTTTCCAGGACAGGTTACTATCCAGCGTCATCCCCAGATAATTGAAACTCCCTACCTGTTCCAGTTTTTGGTTATCCAAGGACAGATTATTCCTGAGGGATTTCTTGGAGTTTATTGACATATACTTTGTTTTGGTAGGATTTATTTCTAGCCCCTTCCCCACGCAATACTTCTGGAAAGAATCCACCAAATTCTGTAAACCTCTCGGAGTTTGAGAAATGAGGATGGTGTCATCGGCAAATAGTAATGCCGTAACCGGCTCGCCACCTAGCTTCGGTGAGTCATGTACACAATCCCTTAAATAGATTGGAATATCATTAACATATAGTGAGAAGAGTGTAGGAGCTAACACGCAGCCTTGGCGCACACCACGGTCTACAGGTATGGCCCTTGAGGTCTCACCTTCTTTTCCCCACCTAATTTTTGCATAGTTCCCTGTGTGAAGCTTGATAAGTTCTTTAAGTAGTTCCCCAGGGACCGCCATGTTTCTTAATGTAGACCACAACAAATTGCGAGGAACAAGGTCAAAGGCGGCCCTTAGATCCATGAATGCCACATAGAGGCTACCCTTCCTTATGGTTATATACTTCCAACAGATGCACATGAACCTAAACACCTGGTCAACCGTACTTACTTTTATTCTAAAGCCAGCCTGATATTTGGTTAATATTTTAGTCTCTTCAATCCAATCGAAAAGCCTGTTTAAAATATGTCTGGCATATATCTTTTGAAATGAGTCTATTAAACTTATTGGGCGGTAATTACTTGGATCGTAGCGATCACCTTTTTTAAAAATTGTCATAATTTCTGCCCCTTTCCAGGAATCGGGGATTGGTGTGCCTGCCACAATGGAATTACTCAAGTAATTTATGTAAGGCCCCCACACATCCACATCATATTTTAGAAGATCTCCGGGGATTTTATCAGGGCCTGGGGCTTTGCCCAATTTCACAGCTAATAAAACCTTATTAGTTTCTTCTAAACTAAAGGTTAGTGGAGCAACACTTATCTCTGAATTTGTCTCATGGTCCTCGAAGGGCAAATTCTCCTGTTTGTTAGCATAGAGCTTAGTGAAGTGGTCGCACCAAGTATTTTCATCTAGGAAAATATCCTTTGTTGATCTGCCCTGCTTATTTCCATTAGCGATTAGATTCCAGAACATACTCTGGTCCCGTAGCTTAGCTGCATTCAAGAGATCCTCCCAGAAATTTTCATCCCATGTTTTTTTAGCTTGGGCCAACGTTTTTTTGTGGGCTAGTCTATTGTTTTTTATATCCAAGCTGTTCCCGGATTTTGCTGCCTGGATTAGTCTTGATTTTGCTATACGACAGTCTTTATTATACCATGGGTTCGCTGACTCAAGATCATTCCGTTTCCTATTACCATCTTTTTTATAGATTTTGCTCAATAGTGGGGTTAATGCGTCTACCAGCTTAAGATGTATGTCAAGCACACCTTGTGTTCCCACTAATGCTGTCTGAAGGCCTCCTACCGTTTCAGTAAATACATTGTATATATTTATCAGCGTTATTTCGGTTCCCAAGATATAGGGCCATCTTAGGGCACGCCTGTTATTAGTTACCTCTAGTTCCGCGACCGTGGTATTTAATAGGGTCTCTTCTTTGGATTTAGTAATGAATGATTGAGAATCCAGCCATAGTAGGAGGGGAAAATGATCATTCTCCGTCCTATGGTCTATCTTAAAGTCGGTTATTTGGTCCCATATATTCCGGGTAGCCATTACAAAATCTATATGGGATCTGGAATTTCCCTTAAAATAGGTTGGGGCTGCTGGTCTGTCTGAACGAAGTCGACCATTACAGGCCCTTAGGTCATGCGCCACAGTCAACTGTAAAATCTGTAAGGCGGCTTTTGTGCCTTTAGCTGCACTTACAGATTTTAAGGGCAGGATGTCATTAGCAGCATCTTGATCGTCGAATAATTTTTCCAACCCCGGGATAGGCTCATATTTACAATTAAAATCTCCACCAACTAACACCTTTGCATTATCTCCTAATGAGTCTAGAACGGAGTCCAAGAGTTCTATTACCTCTGATTCCTTGTTAGAAGGGAACGGTCTGTTATATATATTTATTAGATGTATAGTTTCTTTCCCTCTTGTTTTGATTTTAAGGCCTAGTAGGTCCGGGGAGGGGATGGGTAGCGGGGTGACATCTATTTCTAGGGTCACTTTAACCCAGATGACCAGTCCCCCTGAGGCTCTCCCTCTAGTTGATGGAATAGCATGGGAACAATAGGTTTTATACCCCAGCCTATGGGGGGTTTCTACCATCCAGGTTTCTTGTAGGAGTATGATGTCGTAGTTCTCAATATAGGAACACCATACCACATCCTCAAGGTTCCTTGCTAAGCCAGCTATATTCCATGATATCAGTCTAATACTTGATTTTCCTTTTACACAGGGAGGATCTAATACTATAAGTAGGTTGTCTTTTTCTGTAACATCCTCCAGCTCAACTAAGGGGTTTGGCACTTTATCTTGGTTGTAGTTTTTACTAGTGTCTTTACTAGTGTCTTTACCCTCCATGGTCACTGAGAGGCACTTATCCGGTACACCCGAACTAGTTGTCTTACTTAAAATAGAATAAGGGGATCTAACGTTGCTTACCAATTTAACTGTCCTTGTATTTCTGGGACTCGAGGGTACTATGAGTTCCGGTTCAAGATCTTCTATACTCTGTTTTTGTTCCCACGTCTGGGTATATACTAACGTTTCTGTGATGGGATCCCCTGCTCGTGGGAGTCAATCGTTTTCGTCCAAAGTGCTCAGTACCGAAAAGCTATTTCCAGTTGGGGTATAAGAGCTAGTGTTTCTTCTAGTAGTCAAGGGTCTGTGTTTTTTAGAAGGTTCTGATGTACTGGCTAAGTGTCGATAAAAATAACCCAGAGGATGCACACCCACGTCAGATTCCTTTATATCCAAGGAGGCCGCTCTAAGAAGGACAGTCGCAACATGTTGAGGGTGCCTAAAATTAACAATTACACAGTCTCCCTTACATTTTTTCCTTGCGTTTCCGATCCATGGTATCCGCCTAGTAGACAGTATTTGATCGGATAGGTGTGGGGGGAAACCACAATTTTTGTTTAACCAGGCAACTGATTTCCGTTTGAGAGAATCATGTGATTCCTCACGGAAGTTCACTGCTGTTGGGTCTAAGGGAGGAATGTTCGAAAGGACTATGACATAGGGTTCACAATCAGGTGGGAGGTTAATAAAATTTGGTCTGTTCACAGGAGTAGTGTTCCTCACAATATTAGATGCAGCTGCTTTCATATGAGGGGTTCTATCCACCATACTTGGTGGCTCCCTAGATTCAGGTAAACGTGGCCTCTGTGCTTCAACCAATTGTTCAGGGTTGCCGGATTGGACGGATAGCTCAGACTGTTTCATAGTTTGTCCCATATACATTTTGTCTAAAAGACCACCCAACCTAGATACCTCCGTAGATAGTAATTCAATCTTTTCCATAAGAGGTTTAGTCATATGGACTAGTTTTTCCTCAAATAGCTTAGCGATGTGGCCCAAGAGAACACCATTCACATCGTCCTTGTTAATTGTAATCCCATTTTCAGCTACATTACTTCTATGACCATATTCTATCATTGGTTCTATTGTTGGTTTGAAATGAGTGTTACCCCGCTTGGATAGCATTTTTCTGCATTTTCTAACAGCTCTCTTAGGGGGAGAGTGAGACAATGCAGGCTCACTCGGGGGCTCCAATGGGACTTGATTTGGTGGCTCTAAAACGAAGGGTAAAGCGGCTGGGTTTTCCAAAGGGAGAGCTTCAATATTAAGGGGGTCCATCATAACAGAACCGCTACCATTGTTTACAGGAGAAAACATTTCTGGGGTGGACTCCTTCCCTAAGGACTTCCTTCTATCAGTGTTTATCTTGCTCACCATTTTAACCAGGTAATTATCCAGGGTGGAAATATTCTTAGCCATTCTACACCGCCCTCACGAATATGACGACCACTACTAGTTTTTGATAAATACTAGACTGTCTAGTTTTATGGCCCTGCACTACACAGAACTTTTATATCGTTTACAAAGTATAGGGCCTCTACATATATCAGCAATAACACAGAACAGCAAGTGTATAACACCCAGAAGACACAATGAATCAATTTAAATGGAGCCCAGGTATACAGCTTACTAAAACGTTATCAGATCAATAAAAACAATTACAATTAACTGCTTAGTGAACTTGCTCAACCCGACCCCTTCTGGCCCCCTAACGGCTCCCTAACGGACTCACAACGGCCTGTCCTTTGCCCGACCCCGCTCAGCCAGGGGCAGGATCAGTTTGATATCACCTTCGGGCGTGTGAGATCCGCTTGTTCTGCTTCCGTGGTGCTAGAGGACCTTGCTAAAGTAGTCCCGTCCTGGTCCGTCAACGCTCCTCCCACACAGCGGTCGCAATGTCGGGCGACGGCGGGGGGGAGACGTAGAGGTCAGCAGAGGGAACAAAAGGGACAGCACCCCCCGAGGGCCACAAGGGCACACAGGTATGCTGCACGATACAGGTGTAACTAAATTACAGCATTAATATGTCTGTGACCAGATATTAAAGAGGGGTGGCCCAGCCCAGCCTCTTACTGTCGAGGACGGGCGAAGGACGGGCCCGCCCTTGGCTGCGGGCGCGCCAAGTGAAGTTTAAAGGGCCTCCCGCCCTATCAGCAGCTGAGGCTGCTACCGCCGAGATTTAAAGGGCTCCTGCCGCCTGTGCAAGTCTGTGCGCGTCCCGCGGCTGCGGGCGCGCCAAGTGAAGTTTAAAGGGCCTCCCGCCCTATCAGCAGCTGAGGCTGCTACCGCCGAGATTTAAAGGGCTCCTGCCGCCTGTGCAAGTCTGTGCGCGTCCCGCGGCTGCGGGCGCGCCAAGTGAAGTTTAAAGGGCCTCCCGCCCTATCAGCAGCTGAGGCTGCTACCGCCGAGATCAGCAGCTGAGGCTGCTACCGCCGAGATTTAAAGGGCTCCTGCCGCCTGTGCAAGTCTGTGCGCGTCCCCAACTATTCAAGGATGAGCTTTGAATGTCCCATTTAGTGTGACAAGACCACAAAGTCTTCTCGCTGAGGATTATATGGATGTGATCCCTGGGTGTCAGATCTTTTCTGAATACACCCTAAGTAGACAGAGCACTGCAGCACATCACTGGACCCGCTGCCCGGATAGAGCCAGTAGTATCGGCCGCGGCTTCCCGTTGCTACAGAGTGTGAACTAGACCCGACAGGGAAGCCTTGTCCCTCCCTTCCTGACAGGGGGTAACCTCTGACACAAATGTACCTGCTTGCGAGTCCAGCGCTCGGTCCACTGAAGGGCTTCAGACTCTGCAATGGATGACGTCTGCCAGACACATTCGGTAAGCGATGAACTACTGCTGAAAAATCTTGAAGCCTCTTTGGACCAATCCTATACAAACGGGACCGGGTTCACAGACTTCCGCTGCTTCCGCTGCTAAGAGCCACCCGGCCTCTTCCCTCCGTCACGAGCACGTCTTCATCCAGCAAGTATGGCTGGGGCAGTCACCCAATCAGGCTTAACTTAGAGGCAATGTGTAAAGTACTTAAGCAGCATAAAAACAGTAATAAAGTGAAAACACAATACAATAAAAATCCCAAACCAATTTAAACAATGGAGTAAATTTTAATATATTATTTGACATAAAAATGACAAACATTCAATCACTAGAACCAGTTATGATTTTTTGAAGTTTGCGGTTCAAAACTGTCTAAGAGATAAAAGTGTCAACCAAAGATATCTACAATAGTCACCGTTAGCATCACAAGCAAGGGTCCAGGAGTTTATGGTGATCTCTTGTGAGCTTAGGACTCACGTAGGCTGGGTCCAGATGCAGGTTCAAGATGATGGCAGCCTGTTATGTTCATGTGGCTCTGAACAGGAGGCCAGCAAACTAGCCATTGGAGTCACTTTTGGAGGTCCTGGGTTTGGGTGAAGATGTAGGGCTCAACAGCAGGGTTGGCCTCTGAGGGTTCAAGACAGGCTCCAGGCAGCAAAGCAGTCTGGCAGCGTTCTCAGCAGGTCATAGCAGCAGGTAGCCCTCTGGCAGTCCTTCTGCAGGTCCAATAGTGAACTGAAGACTGGGCCTGAGACCCCTATTTTCATACCCTAGAACAATGCTCCTAGAAGGTGGGAGATGCTTCTAGAAAGGTTCTTTGAAGTTCTGGGAGTTTCCTGCCTCCCCTGCCCTGGCTCCATGCTGTTTGCAGTGACAATACTGGCTTGTTAGGCCTATTGTGAGGAGAAAGGGCACAGCCTATTCAGATGCAGGTGGGGCAATACTTAGCTTTGTCTCCCATCTAGCAAGTTAATGGTCCATTTAGGCTCAGCTAATCCCACTATTGTGTTGCTTTCTGGGGGGAATTCACAAAGTCCTAATTGTCAGTTACACCCAGTCATATGACCTTTGACAGACTGCAGGTACACTGGGCTACGGGCAAGAAAATGACAACTTTCTAAAAGTGGCATTTTTAAACTTGTAGTGATAAATTTGGCTTTGATATTAAAGAGAGGTTTTCAGACAAGTTCAGAGATTTCAAACATGGGATATCCACCTTCTCTCTTTTAGGAATTGCAGCTTATTAAATGTAAAAAGGAATTCCCAATGTTATCTTCTGGGAGGGGTAGGCCTCACAGTAGTGAATCACGGATTTTGAAGTTGTTGACTACTAGGACATATAAAACATATAAAACTTAAAAGTATATGTCATTCCTTTTAATTACACAGCAACCTTCCCTATGGGCTACCAAGGGCCTACCTTAGTGGTGTCTTATATGTAGTAAAAAGGGGAGTTTATGGTTTGGCAAGGGTTTTTAAATGCCAAGCCAACATGGCAGTGGGACACTGCATTCGGGCTGCAATGGCTGGCTTGGGGTATGTTTTAAGGTGCTACCTAAATGAGTAGAACAATATGTGCTGCAGGACCACTGGTGACATTTAATTTACATGCCCTTGGTATGTGATACAGTACTCTACAAGGGACTTATGAGTAAATTAAATATGCCAGTCAAGAGGAGAACTCCACTCCAAAATTATTGGAGAAACTGCCTTTAATGCATGAAAGATTTATCCACGGTCTGAAGCACCCAGCCGGGTCAGATGTCCAACAACAACAGCCTAGTTGAAGTTGGAATCCTTGCCAGTGTGCGCTCCAGCGTGAGAGTAAATTACAAACCATAACACCTATATATATGTGAGCTCATAACAATATACTTAGCATGCGCTAATACTGTTACTCACCACAGTGAACCAACGTGTAATGAAGAATTGGCAAAGTCAGTGGAATCCAGCAACAGGCATTATGAACTTAGACCACTAAGTAGCTCAAATCACAGACCAATGGATTCCTGTGAAGGTCTCATAATCTACTATGAAAGAAGTGCTATCCTCCATTGCCGACAAACAGGCCCAGGCCTTGAGTGGGTTTTTCTTTTCTTGGCTTGGCATGAAAAGAGAAAAGCGGCAAGCAGCTCATGTGATATAAAAACATTTGGTTTTGTTTTTATTAAAATTACTCACTAAAAATACAAATTTACCCTTGTTGGACTATGTGGTTAAATACAATGTCTTGGAAATTGGGTCTCTAGTTGTCAGAGGTATGCACCCTATCCAGGTAGGGACCACAATCCTAGTCAGGGCAAGTCAGTGACACAACATAAATTAGCGTGTGCTCACCCTCTAGTAGGTTGGCGCAGAGCAGGCAGGCCTAACTTAGAAGGCAATGTATAAAGTACTGGTGCAACACACATACCACAACCCCAAGAGATACACCATAAAAAGAGACTCCACACAGATGTAGAAAAATAAAGCTTGTTTATCGGGTTAATTTAAATCCAGCACAATACAGATCCAATTTGTGAATAGCAAATATTGGCTTTTACAGACTCAAAAATAAAGCAAGGTTGATGAGCAAATGCTTAGATCAAAGGGGTGGTGCTGGGGACTCATCGGCATGGGTGCGTGATGTTTTTATGGACTTTGATATTGTTCTGGTTGTGCTCGTCTTGGTGAGTGGTGCACGGCGAAGCTGGGCAAGGCTGTACAGGTTGGCTGGAAGCAGTGACCCGCAAGGTTTGGAAAAGCCACTTGGGTTGACTGCAAGTAGTGACCGACAAAAGGAAAGAAGGGCTGCTCTGGGCCATTCAAGTGTAAGCTCCAAAGTCTGGCAAAGTTGCTCGGATTGATTTAAAAGTAGCAAGCAGCCAGGAAAAACTGGACCTTTCCAGGCAGTTCACAGATGCGAGCGGAAAAGTGTGGCAAAGCCGTTCGGGCTGATTGAAAGAAGCGAGTGGCCAAGAAAAACAGGGCTGGCCTGGGCAGTTCACAGACGCGAGCAGCAACGTTTGGCAAAGCCACTCAGGTTGATGGCAAGAAGCGAGCAGCAAAAGAAAGTGAGGCCTCTCAGGGAAGTTCAGAGAGGCGAAGTTTGGCAAAGCCACTTGAGTTGATGGAGAGAAGGGAGCAGCAAAGGAAAGCAAGGCCACTCAGGGCAATTCACAGATGCGAGCGGCGAAGTTTGGCAAAGCTGTTCAGGTTGATGGTGGCTGGTGAGATTGTACACACAGGCTCACCTGTGGCAGGCCTGAGACATATTTACAGGGCTGCTTAAGTGGGTGGCACAATCAATGCTGCAGGCTTACTAGTAGCATTCAAGTTACAGGCCCAGGGAATATGGTACACCACTTTACACGTGACATACATGTAAATTATATATGCCAATTGTAGATACACCAATATTACTGTGTTTTCGAGGAGAAGCACATACACTTTAGCACTCGTAGTCAATGGTAAAGTGCTCAGAGTCCTAAGGCCAACGATTTGATGGTCAGAAAAATAGGAGGAGAAAGGCAAATAGTCTGGGGAAAGACCACCCTAAGGATGCCGGGTGTAACACTATGACAGCAGTATCTATAAAGAATAAAACATGTACTTAATAGCATCTAGCATAAGTTATGTCGACAGTCTTACTGTGCACCTATGAAAAATTTATGAACGGAAAAAACTACTATTACCTCGAATGAGCGAAGGAAAGGAAACCCTACCTGTACTATGTACATTCATATAAAAACTTACAAAATTCACATATTTATGTCTCAAAAGTATCACAGTTAAAAAAATAATCGTTCTGGCTTTCTGGAAATGAGGAGCAAAGACGCGCTTAACTCAAGGTATCACTCTTCGCCTGACGTATATACACGCCATAAAAAGTGACCCCAGCACACCCTTATGACGTATGTGAACGTCATGGGCGCGTGTCACATATACACCGGAAATGTCTTTCCACCTTAACCTGAAGCCTGGCCAGCATCAGAGAAAATATCTGCACTGGTGTGGGCTAACTTCACGGCAGCCAGGAGGTTAAAAATGAAACAGGTATTGTTTAGAAGGGCCAGAGGAGAAATGCGAGCGAAGATAGTGGTGTTCTTCCGAAGAAGTGTGTGCAAGTGGAAATAGAGGAGGAGAGAAAGAACGACTATGTAGGAAACGGGAAGCACAAGGAAAGAGAGGAGGCAGAAAACCTAGAATAGGAAAGTGCGAAAAAAGAGGGAGCAACAGGTGAATTAGAAGAAATAGAACAAGAAGAGGAGAAGGAGGAAGAAGTTGAGGGAACGAAGATAGAAATGAATGAAATTAAGAAGTTGGGTAAAGGAACGGATGAGAGGGTAAATAGTACAGGAGGAGGGAGAAGGAAGAAATAGTGATGGTTCAGACTGTGATCATGTGGAAAACGGCAGCTTTTGGGTTTATGAAAGGGTAGAGAGGTGAAGAAGGCGAAAGAGCGAAAAGATTGCGGGAAAGAAAATAATGCGAAGTAAAAGGGTGGTGAATGAAGGGTACACAATGTGTTCCTTATGTATGGGGAGAATCCCTAGTTCGAGCACGGCCTTAATGCCAACGTTTCCTGTGAGGAACCCGTTATTACGGAGACACGTTCAGCAGGAGGAAGCTGTGGAGGAGCTGTGTGGGCTCTTCACACCCTCACGTGATTTCGGCGCAAGCCTTAGTGGCAGAAAGCAGAAGTGGCACCTGCAGCTATCTGAAGGTTGCTGTATTAAGAAATTTCCCGTCCTCTAAAGCGCAGTTCGCATACCGCGGCGAGAGACGTGCCCTGCTGCACAGCCTGCTCGTGTCTGCTGCCTTTCCTCGGAGGATGGCTCTTCTGCTCCTGGCAGCGGCTCTCTCTCTGGGTAAGTGCAGTTCCGGCTGGAGCAGCAACGTGCAGACAGCGAAGGAACTTTCATAGTATACTTCCAGCCTTGCTCTAAACAAAGGCCTATTTTGAAGGGCTATCAGAACCTCCTTTTCTTTGAGTGTAACACTGGATGGGGGCTATTTGTAGTCTAACATCGAGACAGAGCAAAAGGAAGAAAACAAAGGCTCATTGTGTTATCACTTCACAAGTACTTGAGAGAAACCGTGATTTGCATGCAGATTTGTAACCTTGTTCTACTCACTATGTAAAAAATGTGCTTGCTCTCCCAAACTACAAGATTGTATGTAAGAGTAATTTTACACAACTACTTGTTTTTTATTTAATTCTTTAATAGTGCTGCTCATCCCAGTATTGGGTGTCAGAGTGCTATGGTCGCATAGAGGCACAGTAACTCATGCACGTGTAAATCAATGTTTGTAAAATGTTACATAATACAATGAGGGTTATAACATAAGTTGTGGGAATCACATGTTATTAGTACCAGTACAGATTATATGTTAAGAGTGAAAGGAAACAGTTGGGAGAAACAAAGTCAGGATGTAAAATCTAAATTAGGGATTGTGGTTGTCTGTACAAATAAGATTTTATTACTTCCCAAAAGAACCCTGAGAATAACAACAGACTGAGAAAAACAATAAGGATATAAACCCTTGATTTACAGTTTTCATGCTGCTCCTTTGTGTTGGTAAATAGAACTTTGTGCTATATTAGAAGGCTTGCAAATTATGAGCTAGTAGTAACAAAACGGTCTCAGTGCCAAAAGCAGTAACCCACTGACCTAAAAAAATATCAATGGTCTTCTTTTTCCACAGTGTGCTTTGCAGCAGGCCCATTCACCCTCTGTGCTACTTTATGAGTGACAACTGTGACTAGTCAACACACAGATCTCTCCCAGAACTGTTAACCATTTGTTATCTTACTACTATTATAATCCCCTCAAAATTGTTGAGCACACGAGCTCCACAGATGGGGTCTTTATCCTGTAAAATATTTTAAAATACTCCTCCTTTGTGAGCAATTAAAATATAGGACATATTTACTTTCCCACATGGTCTTGTCAGCAATTTCTTTGCAGCAGATTTGTTTTACATAAATATATACGTTGACCACCAGAGCCTGAGTTTCATGCTCTGACCCTCATTACTCCACTCTCTTTCCTCTGGCACACCTTCACCACCCAATTTATGGGTTCCCAAAGTAAATTCTAGCACTGAAAGTTGTAATGTAGACATAATACACTTTATACATGTCATAGGCCTTTTATTATTTGTTTTAACTCTGATTTATGTGTGTGCATTTGGTATGGTTTAAATTGGCTGATTTGTGTTATTGCTCTGTGAAATCACAACCATGAGCATAGAAAAAAATGTACTGAAATGCAGCCAAGTGTACATGCTTACAATGTAGTTATCTGTCATAGCATGCTTGATTTGTTCCATCAAACGCATTATATTTAAAATGTGAATACTGTTAAAAACACAAAATGCAGAATATTTCAGGTTCAACGTTACACATTGTGCAAAATCCTGCTGATTTCTGAGGGCTTTCTGGAGTGAGGAAAGTGATTCTTAAATTACCAGTGACATGCGGGAGAACCCTGAGTAGGGGTAGGGGGGTCAGTGAATGTGGAGGCGTGGTTCAAAGGTGTAAAAAAAAGAACAACATATTATGTTAACATTTTTGTTGGTCTTCCACTCATATAAAATAATTCACATACATTAAATGAAAAAAGAAATGCAAGGTAACCTGATCAGCAGGAAATACATTATTAAACACAGTATAAGATACACGGCCACAGCATGAGAAAAATATTTATGTTTTGGGGGAAAAAAAGTATTTTCAAAATATGCATTTTAGTTTTACGAAATCAGAGTGTACCGACTGCAAACATTTTGCTACAAGTGTCCATTAAAAACAGGCACTCTAGAACTCAGCTGGTAACAAACTTACATTATCTCTCAAAAAGAATAAATCTTTTCCCTCCTAAAGCTTCAAGCACCTCCATCAATTACTGCGAAAATTGACTTCCAGACAGCCTTTACATTTGTAAAATAAACAATTGGCCAAGGTTACATTTTTTTTCACGCAGCAGGCATTCTCTTGAAAAGGCTTGGTTCTTTTTTCCCTGTCTGCCTCTCCCTTGACTTTACAGACTTGGAGACCCCTTTCCACTTCCCGGTTGTTCATTAATAGTAAGAGAAATGTTTTTGTTAGATTAAAAAGTCATGGGCATGTTGTTCCACACAAACCTCGCCCACTTCAATGCTCTGCTCTGTGCACATCGCCAATTCTTCAGTTCAGGAAACAGAGGCATGTGACCAGGATTACACAATTTCTCTAAATTGAAGAACTGTGACATCTCCTAGGTGTCCTGGGTCGACTGCCAAATACAGCAAAACTAGATCACAACTGTTTCCCATTCTGCATATCTTTGTGTGGGGGACAGACAAAACGCAGTGAAAAAGAGGTATAGGCTTTATGATCTTGAGTGCAATGTGTTGGGATATTGTGTGTGGGTGTTGGGGTGTTGGGGTGGGGGTGATGGAAGAAATTGTGAGTGGGAGCGGGGTCAAAGGCATGGTAACAAGTTGAAAATATAATGTAATTATTTTGTTGGATTTATGCCTAAAGGCAATTTCTTTTAAAACACTTAGGGGGTCATTACAGCATTAGCGGTAAAAGCCGCTTACCGCCGTGCAGAAGACCGCCAGTACACCGCCGCGGCCGCGGAAAGCCGCCACAGCTATTATGACCCACATCTCGGAATCCGCAGAAATTCAGACACCCACGCAACTCCGCCACACCAAAGGTCAGTGATAAACTGGCGAAAAAAAAAACTCCACCGTCACGCCAACAGAAACACTCCCATGCTATTACGACCCACGAATCCACACGGTGGTCTTTCAACCGCGGTATTCCATTGGCGGTACACACCGCCACGCTCAAAATACACACACATCTCCAAAACACCGCCACATTGGACAATTCAAAATACACACACCTGATACACATACAAACACCACTCCCACACACCCAACACAATAGAAAACACACACCCACATCACCCACAAACCCCTACGACCAAAAAATAGAGACGAAGGCGACAGAGAGAGCACAGCAATAGACAACCCCACCACACAGAGGCACACAACACCATCACCCACACAACATCCACGCACAAAACACCACACACCACTACACATCACCACACTCATCACCACAGACACCACCTCACTCATCACCTACACCACCCCATGGCACGCCAAAGACACCCCAGGTTTTCGGAGGAGGAGCTCAGGGTCATGGTGGAGGAAATCGTACGGTTAGAGCCACAGCTATTTGGCTCACAGGTGCAGCACACCTCTATAGCTAGGAAGATGGAGCTATGGCGAAGAATAGTCAACAGGGTCAACGCAGTGGGACAGCACCCAAGAAATCGGGAGGACATCAGGAAGAGGTGGAACGACCTACGGGGGAAGGTGCATTCCGTGGTCTCCAGGCACAACATCGCGGTACAGCGGACTGGCGGCGGACCCCCACCTCCTCCCCCACAACTAACAACATGGGAGGAGCAAGTCTTGACCATTACGCATCCAGAGGGCCTCGGAGGAGTCGGTGGAGGAATGGACACTGGTAAGTCAAATCTAAACTATCATATCCCCCACCCTACCTGCATGCTATCACACACCCCCACCCTCACCCCCTCCCCTATCACTCAAACTCCTCACTAATGTACTAATTACACAAACCACCCATCCCAGCACCAAGCCCTGCATGCAACAACAAAGCATGGACACCCATCACTAAAGCATGCCCACTGCACATACCCATAACACCCCCTAACCATCATCACACAAGCCCACACACACGAATGCTAGCACTGGGGTACACGCTCACCCACCAATTGCACACCATGAGACACACACATGCAATAATCATGCTTTTATACCCCTGCAGGACCACTACCTAATGTCACCAGACAGGAGGGTCCAGACATATCTACCCCACCCACAGAAGAGGCCCACAGTGATGACAGCAGCTCTGGCCAACTGGATCCAGATGACCAGCCCGGACCATCGTGGGCCTCGGGACAGTCGGTTCCCCTCGCACAGGCACAGCCCAACACTGACCTTCCACCCTCTGGTAACACCAGCACAGCACCCACCCAGCGGGCCCATACCTCCGTACCCAGGACATGTCAATCAGCTGTGTGTCCACCACTACAGGGAACCCAGGAAAACCCACCACCCCACCAACAGGGACCTGGGGGCAGTTGTAGTGGGCACACGGTCCAGGGGACGGAGACACAGGAACACAGGGGAACTGGGAAGGCTGCTGTGTGACAGTGGGTGGACAGGCCTAGGGAACCCACTCTCCACGAGGCCCTCTCCTCCATCATGGGAGCATACCACCACACCCAGGAGACGATGGCGACGGTCCTGGCCAAGTTTCAGGAGACCCAGCTCATGCAGGACGAACTGTATTTGGGGTTCAGGGAGGAGCTCAGAACCATCAGCTCCGCCCTGGGCACCATCGTAGGGGTGCTGAAGGACATACAGAAGACCATGAGGGACACCGTGGCACTCCAAGGGGCCCCTGACACTAGCCTGGACGATGAACTGCCCACCACCTCCGCTGGCGCTAATGGACAGGACGCCCCGCCACAGGACCACCACACCAGCACCCCACCCCCTGCAGACAGACAACCACCCCGCAAGCAGTCCGTGAGATCCAGGAACAGGACGGAGCAAGATGGCAAGACCCCCGCCAGGAAATGAGACTACCCTGATTGTCATCCCACTGTCCCACTTTGTTACTCTGTCCAGATTGGAACTGTTCCAGCTCTACTTCCTATGCCCATATGGGCAGTGCACCTGTGAGACTAATAGACTGGACTCTGCCATGGACATTCCTCCACCATCACCATTTTGCCACCCCCTCCAATAATTAGCACTTCAATAAACACCCTTGAACCACAAAACAATCTGGAGTCAGTCTGTGATTATGAAAATGTGTATTAACTATGACTATGGCCAAATCCGTTCGAAAATGTAATGTCAACATACCTATGTCACACATCACAAGTCCATGAAGGATGCAAGCAGATGACACACGTTGGTAACCACACCTGTGAAACCGTAATGGAAATGTACCACTCAGTTAGCAAATAATGCTTCAAATTGACAGACAGGACAGAGGTAGAAGTGTGAAAGTAAATGTAATAGTCAAAAAACTGTTCTCACCTGTGTGTCACTGGAAATATTGCTGTATGAGTCCCTGTTATCAATGTCTTCTTCCTCTGCTTCCTCCTCATCACTGTCCAGAGGCTCCACAGCTGGCACAACACCGTCATCTGGACCATCCTCCTGCATAAAAGGCACCTGGCGTCGCAAAGCAAGATTCTGAAGCATAGAGCAGGCGATGATGATCTGGCACACCTTCCTTGGTGAGTAGAATAGGGAACCACCTGTCATATGGAGGCACCTGAACCTGGCCTTCAGGAGGCCGAAGGTGCGTTCGATCACCCTCCTAGTCTGCCCATGGGCCTCATTGTAGAGTTCCTCTGCCCTGGTCCTAGGATTCCTCACTGGGGTCAGTAGCCATGACAGGTTGGGGTAACCAGAGTCCCCTAATAGCCACACACGGTGCCTCTGGAGTTGACCCATCACATAAGGGATGCTGCTATTCCGCAGGATGTAGGCGTCATGCACTGAGCCAGGGAACATAGCATTTACCTGCGAGATGTACTGGTCTGCCAAACATACCATCTGTACATTCATGGAATGATAACTCTTCCAGTTCCTGTACACCTGTTCACTCCTGTGGGTGGGGGGACCAAAGCCACATGGGTCCCATCAATGGCACTTATGATGTGAGGATGTGTCCAAGGGCATAGAAGTCACCTTTCACTGTAGCCAAATCCTCCACCTGAGGGAAAACGATGTAGCTCCTCACGTGTTTCAGCAGGGCAGGCAACACTCTGGACAATACGTTAGAAAACATAGGCTGGAACATCCCTGATGCCATGGCCACTGTTGTCTGAAATGACCCACTTGCTAGGAAATGGAGCACTGACAGCACCTGCACTTGATGGGGGATACCTGTGGGATGGCAGATTGGTGACATCAGATACAGATCTGGCTCCAACTGGGTACACAGTTCCTGGATTGTGGCACGGTCAAACCTGTAGGTGATGATTAAATGTCGCTCCTCCATTGTCAACAGGTCCACCAGAGGTCGGTACACCGGAGGATTCTGCCATCTCCTCACATGTCCCAGCTGACGGTGCCTAGGAAGGACAACAGCGACCACAGAGTCAACCAATTCTAAGGTATGTACTCACAGCTACACAGAACACGACACAAAATACAAAAATCTTCCAGTATGTGTGTTCAGTCCAGGCCTAGGTATGTGTGACGCAGTTGTAAATGAAGCCATGTGGGTCCCTGAAATGGCGGATGCCTGACCTCTAAACTGGGACAATGGGATGTGAGGTAACTGCGCTGGCGTTGTACACCGTCGCGGTAGGCAGTCGAAGACCGCAGCGCAATGCTGCTTTGGTTAACATTGGACCCTATGGGTCCCAGGAGCCAATGACGAAGTGCGCCGGCGGTGATGATAAGCACCGCCACGGACGTCACCGCCGCGGACGTGACCGCCATTTTCTATCTGTTCAATCACTCGATACCTGATCTTCAACAGGAGAGGACCTACACTGCAAGTGCTGCTGTCACCTCGGTCTGGAAGAGACAATGGGAGGACATTCGCCGCTGGAGCAAGAAGACAGCGGAGGCTCAGCTGGGGATTGCCTCCCAGCGTGGGAGGGGTGCCCGTCGCACCATGACCCCCCTGATATTCCGGATCCTGGCGGTGGCCTACCCGGAGTTGGATGGGCGCATGAGGGCATCACAGCAGACACAAGGGGTTGAGTACACTCACAATTTCATGACTTTGCGTGCAGTGGAGGGGTCTGGGTGGGGGAGGGCTGTGGGTTTCCCCAGGCCAGGGCGAGTTCCGTAGGCTAGGCCCCTCCGTAATGCAGGCAATGTGCCACTCCAACCCACCTCTGTAGAGTGCCAAAAACAGGTATACATGCCCCTGTGTCATCTATGTGGGCAGATGACACTCATAGGCAAGTAGGCCATATCCCAGGAACTGCATCTGTAGAGGCCTAGAGCACGGCGTAGTGCAGGGGGCTGCTGTGTCTGTATTGTCCGCCAACGGTAGCGGTAAGCCATACACTCAACCTGTCTTTTTTCTGTTTCCCCAACCCTTTTTGTGCTCTCCCTGTTCTTTTGTGCATCAGCATCATCAGGCGGAGGTACCGGGGGACCGGAGCACGAGGGGGCTGCTTCCCACATGGCCATGGAGGGCCACACCACGGACTCCGAATACACCAGTGGGACGGAGGGCGAGGGGAGCACCACAGCAGTCAGCGGATCAGCAAACAGCTACACGGACTGGTCCTCCGATGGGAGCTCACTTGTGGTGGTGGCACCATCTGTGCCCCCCACTTCTACAGGTACAGCCGCCACCCCCCTACCAGCACCGCCCTCCCAGCAGCCCCTCAGCCTTCGCCCCGTGCCTGCTCATCCAGGAGGGTGGGCATCACCTTCGCCCCAGGCACCTCAGCCCCTGCCCCTGTCACCCCAGCTGTCCTCAGTGAGGAGGCCATTGACCTCGTCAGGTCACTCACTGTTGGGCAGTCTACCATTGTGAATGCCATCCAGGGTGTAGAAAGGGAGTTGCAACACACTAATGCATTCCTGGAAGGCATTCATTCTGGTCAGGCTGCCCATCATCGAGCCCTGCAATCTCTGGCCTCAGCACTGATGGCAGCCATTGTCCCTGTGTCTAGCCTCCCCCCTCCAACTTCCTCCACCCAGACCCAATCCCCTGTACCCCAGCCTATCCCAGGCACACCATCAGACCAGCCTGCACACACCTCACCACACAAGGGCAGCTCAGGCAAACATAAGCACCACACATCCCACAGGCACTCACACAAGCATCACCCACATACAGACACAGCAACATCCACTGCCTCCACTGTGTCCCCCTCCTCGTCATCTCCCTCCTCCCTCCCAGTCTCGTCTACACTCTCACCTGCATGCACTACCACAACAGCCACTAGGACTCGCACCAGAACACCCAGCACCACACCCCGCTGACCTGCACTCACCACCCCACTACCATTTACACGTCCCCTGTGTCCTCTCCCAGTGTGTCTGTGACGCCCCCTCCCAAAATACACAAACGCGGGCACACACACACCCAACATCCATCCACCTCACGACAGCCTCCAGAACATGCACCTGCACCCAAATCACCAAAAGTTACACCTCCTACAACCACCTCCTCTTCCTCCACTCCCAGACCCCCTCCAGCTACCTGTCCCAGCCTTGCAGACTGTCTTTAAAAAGTAAAATGTGTGCAAATTCGACTTTGGAATTAAAGGTACTTCAAAAATGATAATCTACCTAATTAGGTTGAGAATAGCAGTGCGCATGCGCTGCTTTTTACAACGTGTTGGTATCTATGTGGGGTTTTAACCATGCTCATGTCACGTCCATCATTTTCATTCGTTTGTGGGCTTGCCTTTTCAAATCTCCTTGATTTTATTTGAGAGAGGCATGCAAACGTCATGCCTTTTATGGTGTTTTGCCCTTCTCGAGAGCACCGGGCAACTACTGAAAACATACGCAGCTCCTTGTTTTCAGCATGGTTTCTGGATTACTTTTTCTTTTTATCTCGTACACAGCACGAGCGCGCTCAGCAGTATTGGAGTTATTTGCAAGCCGACCAGTTTACTTCTATTTTATTTCTGTTTTTTGTTGTTTCTGTCACAGATGAACGTAAATGCATTTGTAAAATTGTCTGGCAGCTCGAGTCTTCAAAGCAATGCACATACTTTAACCAACGCGTTTCATCTCTTATACAGTAACTTTAGCAGTGTGGTGACAAAATAAGCAGATACACACATAAAAGGTTGCTTTTAAAAATACATTCATGTGGAACGGGACATCAAACAAAGTATAATGTTATATTGTAGCAACCGTAATAAATCGCAGCTCAAAATAAGCAGTTAAACACACACAAAGGTTGTCTTTAATGTGGCAGAGCTTTCTTTGAGATTGGTTTTGAATGCACAAGAAAGCGCATAGTTACTTTTCCAGTTGGCTAGTAATTTTATGATAGTGGTATAGTATAGCATGATGTGCCATGTCATATTCTTGTGAATAGAAGCTGTTTTTTTTACACAATATAACGAAACATACATAACTTAAAAGCACCAACGCGACCTTTAAAATAAAACACAGCAGCAACAAATTGTTAACCTTTCTAGTCATTATCTAAAAGGAAAATGTTTCCATTACAATAGCTTTACACCGCAAGGTTATAGTAACGCATTCACACTTTTGGGTGCACAAAGGTGTCTGGGCTGGTGTGAAAGCTTTGAAAAGCATTCTATGTGCTTCAACAGGGATCAGAATGGTACAAGGCACCGTGGGAATTGCCCTTTGCATTTGTTTAGGGCACATCACTCAATGTGTATTGAGCATTTGGTGCTGCACCAAAAATAAGGATCTTTACTACAAGGCTCATTTTCTCTTTTTTATACCGTTCTGTTTCCTGTCAGATCACAAGGAGTACTTTTCAAACCTTTTACGCCAGCCCAGACTCCTTGGAGCACCCTTGTTTCTTTTTTTTTTTTTAAAGGGAGTGAATGCATTTCAATAAGCTTGCGGTGTAAAGCTAGTGTAAAGGCCACGTTTGTCTTTTAGGTAATTACTATCAACATTTAAAAATTTGTTCCTGCTTTCTGTTTGATTTTAAGGTTGCATTGGGGCATCTCAGTTATGCATGTTTTGTTATATTATGTAAAAAAACTGCTTCTTTTCACAAGAATATGACGTCACATCAGGCTACAACATACCACTATCACAAAATTACTCACCAACTGGAAAACTAACTATGCTGTCACAAAATGCCAGTCCCGAAACCATAAAGTGCTATGATGTCGCAGTGCTTTCTTCCGCCTACACAGGCATCTCAAAAGAAAGGACTGCTACATTGTAGCGCTTTATTATGTTTGCTACAATGTAACATTGTTTTTTGTTTGATGTTGGGGTTGCACGCAAATGTATTTTTAGAAGGAAATGTTTGGCGAGCTGAAAAGAAAGCTCAGAGGGGACAAAATAGGCAGGCAAGTACAAACAAAGGTTGCCTATAAAATTATATATGTGCGTAACTGTGACATTAAATTAAAACATTTTTTATAGTCTAGCAAAGGTAATAAAGCGCTATAGTGTAACAGCGCTTTCTTTTGATGTTGCTTTGGAACATGTACTTGTCATGCTTTGCACTCACGTTGCTGAATATAAATACTGCTTTTTTCCAGGTAGTAGCACACTTAATAAAGCGCTACATGTTATGGTTGTTTGTTTTAATCACACTATGATCGCGGCGCGCAGCAGAAGGTAGGCAGAGGTTCCCTGTGCCTCTCCCACGCTTGGCTAAAACGGCGAGATACTGTTTAATAGAATTTTAATGTTAATGTAAATTGTGAAACATTGAATCTGATGAATTGAAATTGAATCCTTATTGCACTTTGCACTTTGTACCTGAAGGAGCTAGAAGCTCGATTTTAATTTAAAGAAAACTCATTTTTAAATGTCTGCGTAGAATTCGTTGGCAAAGAGATATTTGTGAATACTGAGTATATTTTTACGGCGACCTAGGCATATAAGTAATAGGTCACGGGGAAAACCAGGAAATAGCACAGCCCACTCTCGATATAAGGCGGAAAAATCCGCCGCCATTTTGGGGGTTAGCACTCTAGCTTTTACTGCTAGAGAGCTATTTAATCACACTATGATCGCGGCGCGCAGCGGAAGGTAGGCAGAGGTTCCCTGTGCCTCTCCCACGCTTGGCTAAAACGGCGAGATACTGTTTAATTGAATTTTAATGTTAATGTAAATTGTGAAACATTGAATCTGATGAATTGAAATTGAATCCTTATTGCACTTTGCACTTTGTACCTGAAGGAGCTAGACGCTCGATTTTAATTTAAAGAAAACTCGTTTTTAAATGTCTGCGTAGAATTCGTTGGCAAAGAGATATTTGTGAATACTGAGTATATTTTTACGGCGACCTAGGCATATAAGTAATAGGTCACGGGGAAAACCAGGAAATAGCACAGCCCACTCTCGATACAAGGCGGAAAAATCCGCTGCCATTTTGGGGGTTAGCACTCTAGCTTTTACTGCTAGAGAGCTATTTAATCACACTATGATCGCGGCGCGCAGCGGAAGATAGGCAGAGGTTCCCTGTGCCTCTCCCACGCTTGGCTAAAACGGCGAGATACTGTTTAATTGAATTTTAATGTTAATGTAAATTGTGAAACATTGAATCTGATGAATTGAAATTGAATCCTTATTGCACTTTGCACTTTGTACCTGAAGGAGCTAGACGCTCGATTTTAATTTAAAGAAAACTCGTTTTTAAATGTCTGCGTAGAATTAGTTGGCAAAGAGATATTTGTGAATACTGAGTATATTTTTACGGCGACCTAGGCATATAAGTAATAGGTCACGGGGAAAACCAGGAAATAGCACAGCCCACTCTTGATACAAGGCGGAAAAATCCGCCGCCATTTTGGGGGTTAGCACTCTAGCTTTTACTGCTAGAGAGCTATTTAATCACACTATGATCGCGGCGCGCAGCGGAAGGTAGGCAGAGGTTCCCTGTGCCTCTCCCACGCTTGGCTAAAACGGCGAGATACTGTTTAATTGAATTTTAATGTTAATGTAAATTGTGAAACATTGAATCTGATGAATTGAAATTGAATCCTTATTGCACTTTGCACTTTGTACCTGAAGGAGCTAGACGCTCGATTTTAATTTAAAGAAAACTTGTTTTTAAATGTCTGCGTAGAATTCGTTGGCAAAGAGATATTTGTGAATACTGAGTATATTTTTACGGCGACCTAGGCATATAAGTAATAGGTCACGGGGAAAACCAGGAAATAGCACAGCCCACTCTCTTTTTTTTTTTTTTTTTTTTTTAAACTTTTCTTTTATTGTTAATAACACAATATGATACAGAGTCAGTGGGATCAGGGTCCCGTCAATCGGGAGTAATTACACATCAGTGATATTAGGAAACCGAAGAAGAAGAAGAAAGAAAAAGAAAACTCGTAAGGCACAAACAAGGTATCAGTCATAATATAAAAACTTGAGGTAGAGTTCACTTCCAACATATTTTAGGCTATGTGGGGGGGTTTAAAGAGGGTAAAGATATGAGGGTAAAGGGTAGGTTGTACCTGTTCAGACGAAAGGACCGGGGAGTGCCACCCTGGGAAGCGAGGGATGTTGCTGCACGGATAATGGGTGTTGCAGCTCATGTCAACTCTGTAGTCAGTATCAGTTGGGACCAGGTGACTAGCTGACGACATGGGGAAAAGAATCTACCATGGAGGTCTGTTTGGAGCGTTGCTGGAAGGCGACGTTCGGACTCTAGTGGGTGTTTTAGAAAGGGACGTGGGGATAAGGGGCGAGAGGGAGAGAGAAAGAGAATGAGAGAGGATAGAGAGTAAGAAAGAGGAAAAAGGAGAAAAGAAAAAGAAACAGTAGGAAAAGGGAGAGGGAGAAGGGGAAGAAGAGGAATGAAAAGAAAGAGTGGGAGAGGAGAAAAGGATAGAAAAGAGAGGAAGAGAAGGGGAGATAAGGAGGGGGGAGAGGGGGGAAAATACAGAGGGAGGGGGAGGTACGGGAGCGAGGGGGAGAGTGGGGAAGAGACGCATGTGGGGGAGGGGAGGGAGAGGGAAGGGAGAAGGGAAAAGTGGTGGTTCCGGGTAGGGCACTATTGCCCCCTTGTGAGGAAGGGAGCCCATACCTGTAGGAATAATTGAGCTTGGTCTTGTAAGTTATAGATGATCCGTTCATGCATAGCAGTGCGGATCATGGCTGTAATCCATTCCTCCGGGCTTGGGGGGGTTTCTGACCGCCAGTGTCTGAGTATGCAAATTTTTGCAGTAGCTAACGCTGTGTGCAACAGTCGCTTGTGTGGTCTAGGGAGGTCTGGTAGGGAGGTCGTATCTTGCAGAAGTATAAGGGCAGGAGGAAGTGGTGACGGAAGTGACATTACTTCAGCCAGAGTGGAGCTCACAGCATCCCAGAGTGGTCTTACTGTTGTACAGTTTACTAAGATATGTATCAGGTCACAGGATGTTTCTGGACATCGCCAGCATTTCGCATGCGGGAGGAGTCCGGTCCTATGCAGTTTCGCTGGGGACCAGTGCCATTCATGTAAGATTTTAAAGAGGCAGAATTTCAAGCGTGCTTCCCGGGTGCCTCTGTCTAGTGTCTCTAGGGTAGCTTCCCAATCGTCTGGGTCTAGATCCTGCTGCAGCCTGGTTTGCCACCGTAGACGTAGTTTGTCCATTAGCGGTTGGGAGTAAAGCCGTCGGATAATTAGATCATATAGACCCGACATTACTCCCTTGCATTGTCCCCATTGCTGCAGGTAAGCCACTATCGGTGAGGGAAGGGATCCCCGCTGTGGAGGTATATTCCCTTGGGAGAGACAATGCTTGAGTTGCATGTATCTCCATTCCTGGTTCGGGTGTAGGCCGAACTCCTCCCGTAGCTTGGGAAATGGTTTGAGCACGTCGTTCTCCAGAACCTGTGAGAGGGTAAGGATGCCTGCCTGTTTCCATTGCGGCCAATGGAGTACCTCGCCACCTATGCGTAGGCCACTGTTGTGCCACAGGGGCGCTTGGGCATGTATAAGGGGGTGGACCCCAAACAGTCGGTGGGCCCTTTGCCAGGATGCCCTGGTCGCCGCCAGGATAGGATTCACTGAGTTAGAGGCTGGGAGGTCTGCACGGTAGGGTCCACCGAGTCCTTCGTTCGCAGTCAGGAGTCGTTTTTCCACTGCTATCCACAAGGGGGGATCTGGTATATTCAACAGTGTATTGGATAACTGAGACATTTGGAGGGCTAAAGAATAGTGTTCCACTGATGGGAGTCCCATTCCCCCGTTTATGCGGAGGGCCAAAAGCTTGGCTGGTGATAGCCGCGGTCACATAGTGCCCCACACGAGTGATCTAATAAGTGCATCAATGCCTCTTAGTGTGGAGAGGGGCACTTGTAAGGGCTGGAGACCTAGGATATAGGTGAAACGGGGTACCGTCACCATTCTAACCGCTTGTACTCTGCCCCACATGGAAAGGCCTAACTGGGTCCATTTCGCAAAGTCCAGTTTCGTCCGCGTGATGAGAGGATCAATGTTGTCCGCAACCATGTGTGCCAGTCCGGGGTTAACGAGCACTCCTAGGTATTTAAGGCGTTTTGGCGCCCACCGGAATGGGTAGCCTAGGAGTGCCGCTTTTGTGGTTACTCGCGATAGCGGAAGTGCCTCACTTTTGTCCCAGTTAATACGGTATCCCGATAGGGCTGCGAAGTCCTCGATTACCTCTAATAGGGCCGGAATGGATCTTTCCAGGTCCGTGAGTGTTAAGAGGATATCGTCAGCATAGAGGTATATCTTGGAGGTGCCTTCGGGTAGTGGTAGGCCGGTTATGGAGGGGGAGGACCGGATGGCTGCCGCCAAGGGCTCCATCGCTAAAAGGAACAGGAGAGGTGAAAGGGGGCACCCCTGCCGTGTACCCTTTCGGATAGGGAAAGGGTCTGAGAGGAAGCCTCCGCAGTTGACTCTGGCCGCGGGTTGGTCATAGAGCAGTCGTACCATGGAGATAAATTTGTTGCCTAGGCCAAATCTCTCTAAGGCTGCAAATAGGTAGGGCCATTCTATGCGGTCGAACGCTTTTTCGGCGTCTAAGGACAGGGCCAGCGCCGACTCCGGGGAGTCTCTGGCCGCCCATAAGGTATGGCATAGGGTTCGTAGGTGGTTCCTAGACGTGCGGCCCGGTACAAACCCCACCTGTGTATAGTGTATTAAGGACGGGATTACTTTACGTAGTCTGTTTGCCAGGACGCTTGCTAGAATTTTGATGTCCCCGTTTAGTAGAGAGATGGGTCGGTAGCTGCTGCATAATAAAGGATCTCTCCCAGGCTTCGGTATGACAGCTATTGTGGCATTGTTGGATATGGCCCCTAATGTCTGTGTTTCGCAGGCTTCATTGAGGGCTTCGCATAGGATATCAATCGCCTCTGCCCCTACCCATTTGTAAAATTCTGCAGGGTATCCATCCTCTCCGGGTGATTTGTGGTACGGGAGGTCAGAGATGACTTTATCTATCTCCTGTCTGCTTATTTCCCCTTCTAATAGGCTACGGCCCTCGTTTGTTAGGGAGGGGAGGTCTAGCTTCTTTAAAAAGGTGGTAGCTTGCGCTAGGTTAGTCGTGGTTTCCGGCGTGTAAAGGTGTCTATAAAATTGGGCAAATTCGTTTGCAATGGCCTGCGGGTGGGTCAGTATGTCCCCGGAGGGAGAGTGAATGGCTGGGATGGCTAGGGCGGCAGCTCTTTGACGGAGTTGGGCTGCGAGCAGTCGTCCCGCCTTCTCACCCTGTTCATAGTGTCTCCCTTGGAGTCTCTGTAATGCGAATTCGGCCTGGGTGGTGTATAACTCATTAAGGGCCATTTGTGCTTGCTCTAAACTTCGGCGGCCTGGAAGGGAGGGGTGTGCCGTGTATTGTCTGGTTAGTCGGCGTATGTCGAGTTCCAGAGCCGCTTGTTGCTCTTTTCTGTCTTTGTTCGCTATCGCCGCATCCCGCATGAGCTGTCCCCGTATCGAGGCTTTGGCTGCAGCCCACAGAGTTCGACTCGAATCAACCGTACCAAGGTTGTCTTGGGCGAAAGTGGTCGCATGGTCCTGTAGCTGCAACTTACCTTGGGGGGATCCATATCGATGGATCGCTAATCTCCAGGGTTTTCGGCCCGGGGATACCAGGCCTAAGCGGATGGCTATAAGGACTGGGGAGTGGTCTGATAGGCCTCTCTCCAGTATATCGTCCTCCACGATGTTGGCCATAAGATTGTGGGATAGGAGAAAGTAATCGATCCGTGATTGGGTACCGTGCACCGGCGAGAGAAAGGTAAATTCTCTGTCCGTTGGGTGAGTCAGCCTCCAGTGGTCAACCAAACCGTTATCTGCGAGTATATCAGACTGGATGGCCCTGTCTGCGTTGTTACTCGTGTCTAGAGGCCCTGTCCTGTCCAATGCTGCGTCCCTTGCTAGGTTCCAGTCTCCTCCTATAACGTAACGGGGTGCCCCTATCTCGGTTAGAAGTCGATTGAGTTGGAGAAAGAAGAGGCGTTTGGGACCTGTTGGTGCATAAACTGATCCCACACACAATGTTGAGTCCCCTATTTTCAGCTTGGTAAATATGTATCGGCCCTCAGGGTCTGTCCACGATTTGACGACCGTGAAAGGGAGGGTTTTGCGTAAGAGGATCGCCACCCCGCTTTTTCTTGGGGCATTCTCTATATCGGGTGAGGGTGGAGTGCAACTAAACAAGACGGTTCCCACCCATTCACGTCGTAATCTATCAGATTCAAGACTGTCTAGGTGTGTCTCTTGCAATAAGGCAATATCTGCCTGCTTAGAATTAAGGTAGGATAGGACTTTCTTCCGTTTGATAAAGTGGGTAAGGCCGTTTACGTTCCATGATATCACCCTGAGGGGAACCACCGGTGCTCCCATCTGGTTGGGTATCCTTGTTTCCTGTGTCCCCCCCACCCGGGGGTATGAGCTCGGGGGAGTGGGGTGGACTCTGTGAACTGAAGAGGATGTCGGGGAGAGGGAAGGGGGGGAATGGTAGGTGGCGGGCGCGTTGGATACGAAGAGGAGTTGAAAAGAGAATAAAGAGAAGACAGTGGGGGGAGAAGAAATAAAATAAAAATAAAAAAATAAAAAAAGAAGGTAAAGAGGGGGAGACCGGGATACAAATCCCGAAGTGCACGAACTTTGACCGGCGGGTCTAAAACCTAGGCCGAATGAGCTTCGACGCCCGGACAGCGGGCCCCGCGCCGGGGGGGAAGGAGGGGGGGTGGCGCCCACGGGGCGCCCCAGACCTCCGCGTGGGTGCATCCAATTATGTCGGGGGGGTGTGGAATGTGTTTGTGACCAGAGGATGGGGGGAGGAGGGGAGGGCGCATGTTGGCCGCGTCCCTTTGCGGGGGGGGGGGATGGAGGAAGCGCGAGGAAAGGACAGGGGCAAGTATTGTTGTTACTAAGGTTGCTTCCCCTTGGTTATTCTGAGGGGTTGTGGCATGTATATGCTCTGGGACTTGGCATCTGTGGTCTGTTCTGCTTTGCACCAACGCCCATCATTATGTCACTATTGCGTTTGTTAGTAGATCGGGGTCTAGAGCTCAAAACCCAGTTCAGAATCATTTTGCCCCAGCCCTGCCAGGGCAAGCCAGTAGTGTGCAAGGGTATTGCGTCAGTTCCCATATTTTCCAGAGGACGTTATGGGTCCTGATTCTAGATGGGAGAAGTGATACGGGACATGGAAAGTGTTACCCGGCATGAAAGGGAGGGACGTTGAGAAACAAAAGTAAAGGTAATCGGGGGCCAACAAAAACTATCACACAATCCGAACAGTCTGAGCAGTCCGAGGCGGTTAAAGCCTTCTGGGGGGGGGGGGGGCGGTTCTCCGTGGTTCCATGTTTGAGGAGTGTACATTAAAGTAGAGTACTCATCATGTCTCTATGTCTGGGCTTTTTCCATCAAAGTTCCAATGTTTCCTGCAACGTTTCTATGGCAGTCTGTGGTTGTAGATATCGAGAGCTTGTAGGAAAACTGTGTCCATGTTGGTTTCAGGTAGTAGGCACCTAGGGTTTCAAAGGGGATCGGGACTTGTCTCTGTCTGGCAGTTGTGTGTGCATCGCCACCGCCTGTAGGACTTGGCCCCTGTCATCAAAACTTTTTGTTAACCTCTCCAGGTCTCTGCCCCTGGTTTGGGGGTCTGTGGTAGGTCTTCCGTCGGTGTCCAGAGCAATTTCCGATTGGCCCATTCCCCTGGTTTGGTTCTGTGTGTCTTGGGGGGGTTGGGTTGTTAGTTCCATGGATTGTGTCGGATCATGCAGCCCCTCTAGGAATGACTTCAAATCCTCTGGGTCATAGAAGGTTCGTGACTCTCCGTTCTTAGTTATCCACATCCTGGCTGGCTTGAAGAGGCCGAATTTAACGTCCAGATGGCGAAGGCGAGGGCGGAAGGAGAGAAAGGCTCTTCTTCGATCTGCTGTTTCTTTGGAGAAGTCTGCTGAAAGGCGGATTTCGAGGGGACCGAGCCGGAGTGGGCCTTGCCTTCGGGACATCTGTAGCAATTGACGGACCTGCCCGTGCCGGAGGAAGCAGGCTATGATTGGACGAGGACGATCTTGTCCGTTTTGTCTCTTGAGACCAAGTCTATGCGCTCTTTGAAATTCCAGAGGGGGGTCAAATGTTACGTCGGCTAGTTTGGGAAGCGTGTCTCGCAGGTAAGAGAGGATATCTGTACCCTCAATGCCTTCCGGAAATCCGAGGAAGCGGATGTTGTTTCTGCGGCTTCGGTCCTCAAGGTCGGTTAACTTGCTGCGAAGGTACAAGAGTTCCTGATCTCTGTCAGTCTGTGAGACCACTTGACTTTCCACGGCCGCAACTCGATGGTCCAGTCCGGAGATTTGTGACTGGAAGCCCGCTATTTCCAAGCGCATGGATCTCGTTTCCGCTGTTAATGCTGACATGGCAATGTCCATACCTTCCAGTTTGCGGCCTACTGCCGATATCTCCTGCAGTATACGATCCATTGATGCTCCTTGAGTATTGTCTGACATGGTGTCGTGTGAGGGGGGCGGAGAGGCTGCGGGAGCAGGATATTTCTGTTGACGCAGGGCTTCAGAGAAGAGTAGTTGGCGAGCGGGTTTACACGGTGCTTTACCCGCCGTCTTGCCTCTGGGCATTGCAGGTTTCTCCCTGCAGGTGGGGATCCAAGGGGGTGCCTGTTCGTGTCTCAATGAGGGCGATCAGCGTGGGCGGAAGAGGAGAGAGGGTGGCAGGTGGGGTTCAGAGTTCAGGGGGGTACCTCTCTAAATGGCCTCCTGGGGGGGCTGTCATTGGTGTATATGTACGAGGGGAAGGATCACGGTGTTGGCTCTATAGCGTTCAACGTCACGCAGGGCTGTTCCGTGGAGAGAGGGGTTGTTTTGGAGCCGAGCTGAGGTCCGATGTTACTCCTGACCCTCTTTGCTCTTCATGCCTCGTCAGTTCCTGTTATTATGGTATTGCTTCTTTTGTTGTTATGTTTGTGTTGATCGTTTTCCTTTCTCTTTTTTCCTTTTCTCCTCTTTTTTTTTTTTTTTTTTTTGTTTTCTTACTCTTTGCCCCCTCTTGTGCTTGCCTCTCTTTTTATTAGGTAGTTTGCTCCTTTACTCTTTGCCTTCTCCTCTTCCTTTCGTCTTCCTCCTCTCTCCGCTCGTTGTTATATTCCTCTCTCTCCCTCCCCACTCCCGGCCCCTCTCACATTTATCCACCACCCTCCTCTCCGTACGTCTCTCACCCTCTCTGACTCACCAGCTCGGCTCTCATCTCTCCAACCTCTTCGGGGCCTCTGTCATTTCTCAGGGGGTCTTCTCTGGAGCAGGTAAGGCTGGGAGGGTGGGGGCAGCCGTCCGTTGCGCTCCGCTGGTGGTGAGGCCTCTTGTCGCCGATCCCGTCACCCCCTTCAGAAAGGGGGAGGGTGGAAAGGCACTGGGAGACGCGTCGTTGTTGTTCCGGGCCCTGATGGTGGTCGGCTCCGTTCGCCCCCTTCGGCAGCTATCGATCAGGAGGGAGGGAGGGGTCAGGCGGCGTCCCGGCCTGTTGCCGGCTCCGGGAGCCGCAGTTGAGCCGCTGTCAAGGCGCGGGCAGGGACGAAGGACGCGCTCTCTCCCACTTCAGGCTTTAGCGAGGGACGCGTCTCTCCGTGTCGGGGTGATTCCACACTCGAGGCCGCGGCTCAAGGGCCTGCCGTAGGCCTCAGGCCTCCTCCCCTCGCTCCGTTCGGCGCCTCCGGGGAGGGCGCTCCCCCCACGTCATGGACGTCGGTCGTTCACTGTCTCCAACTCCTACGTCGGCCCCCGCCGCGTTCGGGGGTCCCGTGGAGCGCCCCCAGCGCCGCCGCCACCGCCGCGTGGCCCGCCGCCGTGCGGAGCTCGGCTCTCAGGCGGCCATCATGGATCGCGGCCAGACCACGCCCCAGCACAGCCCACTCTCGATACAAGGCGGAAAAATCTGCCGCCATTTTGGGGGTTAGCACTCTAGCTTTTACTGCTAGAGAGCTACTTAATCACACTATGATCGCGGCGCGCAGCGGAAGGTAGGCAGAGGTTCCCTGTGCCTCTCCCACGCTTGGCTAAAACGGCGAGATACTGTTTAATTGAATTTTAATGTTAATGTAAATTGTGAAACATTGAATCTGATGAATTGAAATTGAATCCTTATTGCACTTTGCACTTTGTTCCTGAAGGAAATAGAAGTTCGATTTTAATTTAAAGAAAACTGGTTTTTAAATGTCTGCGTAGAATTCGTTGGCAATGAGATATTTGTGAATACTGAGTATATTTTTACGGCAACCTAGGCATATAAGTAATAGGTCACGGGGAAAACCAGGAAATAGCACAGCCCACTCTCGATACAAGGCGGAAAAATCCGCCGCCATTTTGGGGGTTAGCACTCTAGCTTTTACTGCTAGAGAGCTATTTAATCACACTATGATCGCGGCGCGCAGCGGGCGCGCCGCTGGCGCGCCAAAGGCAAGCCCATCTGTGCCCGTCCGCGCCAGAACGAGCCAAGAGCCAAGAAATTATGCCAGAGTCCTAACAGAAAAGGTAGTTATCACTTACTCCAAAGATGAATTACCCCTCCTTAACAATAAATCTCATGCACTGTATAGTAAAAGCCTAGACCCACATAGGGGCAAATTTAAATGCCCCAGGTGCGCATGGTCTCTCAAAACGCACACAGATTATCTACAAGCAGAGAATTCTGATAAATTATCAATTTTCCTAGTTAATTGCCGCTCATTAGGAGCTCATATAATGGATATTCATCTTTTAATTGAACAAATTAAACCCCTGGCCTTGTTTCTAACAGAAAACTGGTTGGATGAAAGCTCTGCTCCAGATGTCGCTATGGCCCTTCCCACAGGATATAAGATCAGCAGAGTGGGCAGACCTAGTAGAGGGGGAGGCATTGCAGTCATTTTCAGAGACACGTGTAAGATCAATACCGCTTCCTCCCTAATTAAAGACTGCGAGAGTATGTCTTTCTCCATCAATGTGAACCCTCACTACACCCTTTCGGGTGTTTTGATTTACCGTCCACCTGGTCCCATGGGAGATTTCATAATGTCACTGGCAGAAAACATTTCACAACTAATATACACTAAATCAAACTTCTTAGTGCTGGAGGATTTTAATCTACATGCTGAAAATACAGATAATGCTTCCACTAAGATGCTGATAGCAGACATGAATGCATGTGACTTAAGACAACTTATTCAAGGACCTACTCATGTTAAGGGTCATACACTTGATCTGGTTTTCTCTAATGACCCAAGTATAAAATTTCTATCATCTTGTCCGCTAGCATGGTCGGATCACTTCCTTCTAGAACTGGAATTACCTTTCACTTACTACAAGATCACCCACATGGGGGCACCCCCCGCAGAAGGAAATGGCACAGATTAAAATCCACAGATTTCATCTCCGCTTTGGAGAAAAATAGACCAGGAAGTATAAATATAAATAACATAACAGATTTTTCACACTCTGTTAATAAATGGATAGAGGACAGCCTAGAGGAGACTATACCTCTCTCCTCATCCAAAAGCACCCATCGAAAGAAGTCGGCTCCATGGTACAATGCATGCCTATTAGAAAAGAAAAGAGAGTGTAGGAAGCAAGAGAGGAGATGGAGATGCACCCAAGATAAATCCATGAAAAGGGACTATAAAAATCTGATTCGAGAATATCATTTAGAAATTTAAAAAACTCAGGCGACTTATTACTCAGGAAAAATCGAAGCAGCAGCTAATTCACCCAAGGAGATCTTTAATGCCCTAAAAGATCTCATTCATCCAAGGGAGGAAGCAGAAATTAGGGACTCCCCACAACAACATGTAGAAGATCTGGCTAGTTTCTTTCTAAATAAAATTCAGAATATTTATCTAGCCTTCCCTAACCCCCCTAGTAAAGAGCAGGAGAAGATGAACCAAGAGGTCGGGGAGGTAACTCTTCTCACAAACTTTACACCTATCAGTCTGGATAGAGTTATCAACTTACTGAGCTCAACGAAATCGGGCTCCCCATTAGACCCTGCCCCCCCCTAGATCTTATCCTTGGGAATTTCAGCATTAGGACCGATAATAACGAAACTTATTAACACCTCATTAAGTGACGGCACTGTACCTGACCACTGGAAACAGGCCATTGTCAAGCCGCTCTTGAAGAAAACTAATCTAGATCCTAAGATTCTGAGCAACTATAGACCAATCTCATTACTGCCTCTAACTGCCAAACTTGCGGAGAAACACGTACACTCTCAGTTATCCACGCTTCTGGAAGAAAATAAACTTTTACACCCTACTCAGATGGGTTTTAGACCTAAACATGGCACAGAAACCGCACTGATTGCCATCACAGAAGAAGCAAGGAAGAGGATGGATAAAGGTATGGAAACCGCGATTATCCTCCTTGACCTAAGTGCGGCCTTCGATACAGTTGACCTAAAAATCCTCATAGACAGATTGCGAGGATGTGGAATTGCCGGTACCGCGTTAGACTGGATTTGCTCATTTTTATATAGGAGGTCATTTCAGGTACTTGAGAGAGAGTATATCTCTAGGAGCACCTTCAGTAGCTGTGGTGTTCCTCAGGGTTCGGCTCTATGTCCATTACTTTTCAACATCTATATGCGGCCACTAGCAGGTATAGTCGAGCCTTTCGGACTGAATCTGGTATCATATGCAGATGATACGCAACTGATAGTCTCCTTTTCCAATGCCCGCCCAGATATGGGCTCAGCACTAGGTCCTTGCATGAAAGCAGTTGCAACCTGGATGTCTGAAAGTAAATTGAAGCTTAACGATGACAAAACAGAAGTCATGTTTTTTGGAAATAAATTGCCCCCATTCAACTCCAGCCTACTGAGAGGGGTGCCTACCCTCCCACCCCCTAAATGTCTCATTAAAAGCTTAGGGGTATGGCTGGACCCTCTTCTCTCAATGGCCCAACATGCGAATAGAATAGCAGGAACTGCTTTTGCTCTGCTAAGGATCCTGAGGAAGGTTTTAACTATTTTACCATTCTCAGCCAGAAGAATGGTTGTCCAGGCACTGATAGGCTCTCGGATAGACTATGGCAATGCTTTGTTTATAGGCTCTCCGAAATATGTAATTCAAAGATTACAAAGGGTTCAAAATGCAGCGGCTCGTATGCTACTAAATATTCCTAAACAACATTCGATACGGCCAGGAATTGTCTCCCTACACTGGCTCCCGGTAGCGGAAAGGATTCAGTTCAAGACTCTGTGCCACTTTCATAGATCCATATTTGATAAGGGACCTGAAATGCTGAAAACACTGGCACAGGTTTACCTTCCAGCCAGGCCACTTAGATCCTCCTCAGCTAATCTGGCCATAATTCCAACAACGAGGAAAGCCAGATGGGGAGGAAGATCGCTAGCATACCAAGGCGCTTTGCTTTGGAATAATCTCCCTCTCAAGATGAGAGCAAACCCTCAAGAGATGTCGTTTAGGAAGGAACTGAAGACTTGGCTATTTAAAATTTAAATCTCTTGTATAAACATAAACAGTATGTCACCGCCATGGCAGTATAAGCGCTACGAGGCCGTTGGGCAGTTAGGCGCTATATAAACCATTATAACATAACATAACATAACATAAATGTATTTTAAAAACAAACTTTTGTGTGTTTATATGGTAACTAGAGCTGAGTCGTGACAAAATGAGCAGATAAACACACAAAAGGTTGCTTTTAAAAATACACATATGCGGAACGTGACATTAGACAAAATATAACGTTATGTTATAGCAACCATAATAAAGCACTATAATGTAGCAGCGCTTTCTTTTGTGATTGCCTTTGTACGCGCAAGAAAGCAGTGCTATAATATAGCGCTTTAATAACTTTATCACTTTTTCTGCAGATAGAGGAAGAAGGTAAATGGAAATGCTTTAGTTATATGCAGGGTAACTGGAATTATGTGGCAGGAAAGGACCAAAATATGACGTGGGGTTGACCGATTTATGTGGCAAAAAAAGTCCAATTAGGCATTTACAACGCCAATAGCTCTAACGCTTGCAAATGTGAGACCTATTGCCTTGCAAATGCTTTTTTGTTTTACATATGACACCCCTAAGGTCTCCCTTAGATGGCCCAGGGGTGCAGTGCCATGTTAGTATAAGCAGGGACAATATAAAATATGTTTTAGATGTCTTGGTGAGGGAAAAACTGCACCTTTAATCTTTCCTCCTTGTAAATACTTAGCTCCATAGGCTAACATGGGAATCCTTCCCATAAGCTTAATTATTGCTAGCTAGGAGCTAAATGTGCCATGAAATGACTCAAAAGATTGGTAATGACAAATCCAACAACTTGCCACTGTTGATTTTATTCATAACTTATACAGAAAATAACTTATAAGAATCTTTTCTGGAAGCCTAATTCCAACCTGCTACTGACCTCTCCTGATTGGTCAGCCTTAACAGGATTATCCAGGCTGCTTTGATGAGGCAATAAGCGGCCTGCACTGAGCAGAGGATATGTGTTAGGGGGAGGTTTGCAGCTGCCGAGGCCAGTCCACGAAGGGGCTATGTAAATCAAACTGGGCTTCAAAAGAAGCAGGGCAGAAAGGAATGCCAGCCATGCCTTCCCTCTCACAGATAGATAGCAGGCCCAGGAAAAGAATTTGCAGATGTCCAGAGGGGGAGTGTTAATGGAAATGAGCCACACCAGTAGGTTGGTTTTAATAGGTCTGGCTCCTCTGGAGCACAACGTGGACACATTACATTTTCCCCAATGAAAACTGACTTGTTTTTTGCAGAGTACCAAGCTTTGGATTTTGGCCTCTAGCTCAGCTGGCACCCAGGGAAACCTACTAATCCTATACATGTATGGAAAGTAGACTCCTAGGGGAATCCAGAATGGGGGACTTGTGGGGCTCTCACCAGGTTCTGTCACTCAGAAGCCATTGCAAACCTCAAAATATGGCTAAAAAACATGTTTGCTGCACATTTCGGCAATAGAGAAAGTTCTGGAATCTGACGGGAGTCACAAACATTTTTCCACCCAACATTCCTACAAGTCTCCTGATACAAATAGTACCTCACTTGTGTGGGTAGGCCTAGTTTGCCTGTCAGGAATCGATCACACATCGGTCAATGCTAGTTCCTACATGAGGGCAACTGTTGACCCTGGGTTGATCCATTCCTGACTCTGGCCCTAGGTACAGGCACTTAAGTGGGGTAGGGTTTTTATCAGGACAGGTGTGGAAACACTGGCAGGTAGGAATTTTGTGGATCCCAGCATATTCCTGTAGTTTGTGTGACAGAAATCCAAAAATAAATAGAGTTTTTATTCAACATTTCACCTTTGTAGGGTATTCTGGGTAAGAAAACATTGGGGGATCCACAGAAGCCACACCTCCGTGGACTCCACTGTGTGTCTAGGTTCCAGAAATTTCCGGGTTTGGTGGGTTTCCCTATATGGCCGCTGAGCCCAGGATCAAAAACGCAGGTGTCTGCCTTACAAAACCAGGTTGTTTTGTGATAGATAATTTTGATGTCTCCACAATACGATTTGGGCAGGGGAATTTGGGGCTGAACTAAATTGGGTAGCTCCCAAGAGAGGACTCTGTGCTTGTTGCTGCATGCACCTGCTCTCTGGGTTGGGCTAACCCGCTAGTGTCCCGCTGCACAGGCTGTGCTTGCGAAGGGACAGCAGCACTGTCCTCATCCCCTCCCTCAGAATCACTGGAAGAGGAGTTGTCGGATGGGACTCCTCTCCCAGAGTCTGCGCCATTGTCCTATCCCTCAGATGCTGTCTCAGTATCTGCTGTCTCAGTCTCTGATCCTACATCAGCACTGTCCTCTATAACCAGAGTTAGGGCCTGAGCAGCAGTCATCCAACGAGACGCCATCTCTGCTACTGGCTAAACTGTCGCTCTAAAACATTAGCCTATGTAGACAGTCACAAAATTGCTGGCGGGTGTGTGTGTGATGCGTGCAGCAGTAAAGGTCACCTTACCTTCGTTTCTTTCCACAATCAGCACGTTCTATCAAGACACTCAAAAAACAAAAAAGACACTATTACTTCACCTTGTCACATACCAGTTGTCGCAGTCTTTAGCGCCTCTGGCGCCCAATCCGAAAATCATTATTGGTGCTCCAACTCCCATGACCTCCTCCTTGACCTCCCTCATCACCACACAGCAAAAGTGCCCTTCTTCTGTCCATAGCCCCCTCACACATACATTTAATTTGTGTTATAGCACAGGTAATGGCTGGCTTTACTAATCCACTCAGCTATTCACATAAAATACAGATCTGATCTTTACAGTAGGCATATAAAACTTCTGCACTACTTTATGGAATCAAAACTGCCACTAGACAAAAGTCAGATCCTTTTCTAGCAGAAACATAATCACAAGAGTTAGCCTGACTTTTTTATTGCTGCCTAAAAGCCACAGTTGAAACACGTTGGTTAAAGTATGTGCATTGCTTTGAAGACTCGAGCTGCCAGACAATTGGTGGCGAATATACACACATATATATATATACACACATGTAAAGAGATCACTTTTATATGTTTGTTGTGGTTTCCCTGTGGGGCCGATCAAAGCCCCCAGGGAAACCACACACACATTGACAAAAGTGATTTCTCTCTCTCTCTCTCTATATATATATATGTATGTATATATATATATATATATATGTAGAGCCATATATATATTTTTAATTAATAGCTGTATGGTTTGCCTGGGGGATCGATTGTGGCCCCAGGGAAACTATACATCTATTTAAAAAAATTGCTCCCACAGGGGGTCAGCCATGCTCCCTGTCAGTTTCATTCAAAAAATGTTTTTATTATTATTTTTTATTATTTTTTAGACCTCCCCCCCATCGGGGTAAACTAACATATTTTTAAAAAAAATATGCTCGGGGGGACAGCCCATTGTCAGAGGAGGCCGACCCCCCTAAGTGTAATCCCTGGTGTTTAGTGGGGTTTCCTGGCCGTGGATCGCAGCGTGGCTGTGATCCACGGCCAGGAAACCATTTCACGAACGATGGGGAGCGTTTTCTCCACCGGAGCAGAAAGCACCCCTACCTGCTGCTTCCTGCTCCGGTGGGGAAAACGAAGTGTGAGGTCAGTGCGCATCCCAGCGCGCTCATGTCACAGCAAGGAGGGTAGGGGCAGGGGTACATGGAAGCTCTTCTGTGCCTCCCAAGGGGGGTTAAATAAAAAAAAATCCTCCGGTGCAATGCACTGGAGGATTTTTCAGACCCCTCCCTGGCTTTGGCAACTGGTCGTGACCCGCACCACGGAGGGTGTGCGGGCGTCGGCCAGTGCCCGACGCCCGCACCTATAGGGTTAAACAATTAATGTTCTTTCATTCACAGAGATCTCAGAAGGTATGCCTTAAACCATATCTATGTCACAAAACTTTTCCTTTTTGTGGAGTAACACATGGCTCATCTCTGTCACAGCTGTGGTTTAATGTTTATCTCATTGAATGATATCTTAAAGAGCACTTTTTGGTTCTATGACATTACACTCTGAAAATTGTCATGTGTTGCTAGTTGCTGTCCCTTGTTGTTTAGGCCAATTTTGCTTCTGCCTTCTACTGCTCATAAGGCATAGTGGTAGCTGCAACTTTTACTTCGGGAATTAACTACTGTTACAGCCTTTATACAGGTCTCCTCACTGCTAGGATTTCACATCTACATATAGCCTACATTGCCACAATCCATCTAATCTCTGGTTTTAGGAAGAAGGACCATAATGATAATTTGTAAGCCAGGAGATCAGTGAATAGTTCTCAGTAAAATTTCATGTTTGCTTTTCCTAAGTGTGATAGGCTTAAATATATCCACAATGTGTCCTTGGAATACATGTCCAACAATATTTTTCTATGCTCTATAGTGGGTAAAGCTTTCTGCTTTCTAGGACCTAATTTCTAGAACATGTTTCTTTGAGAAACTGAAACTTTTAGCACGCTCACCCCAATGTTTTCTGACTCATACTGGTGGTAACTGACCTTGACTGTGCACTGTGCTCTGCTAAACAGGCCGAGGGCCAGTTCTCTGAATAAAAGGTATACAGTAAAGAGGCACAATTACAATTGGCAGCATCAGACTCATGTAAATTCCGAATAGATAATAGGGTAAGGGAGATTCAAACTACCTATAAGTCCCTAGTATATAGTATCGTAGGGAATTTTAGAGGCCCAGTAGATTTCCTGCACTGGGATGTGCACTGGTGTGTTGCCTGCTGCCATTTTAATGTCAGCCCTGCCTTGCAGACTGTCTTTAAAAAGTAAAATGTGTGCAAATTCGACTTTGGAATTAAAGGTACTTCAAAAATGATAATCTACCTAATTAGGTTGAGAATAGCAGTGCTCATGCGCTGCTTTTTACAACGTGTTGGTATCTATGTGGGGTTTTAACCATGCTCATGTCACGTCCATCATTTTCATTCGTTTGTGGGCTTGCATTTTTAAATCTCCTTGATTTTATTTGAGAGAGGCATGCAAACGTCATGCCTTTTCCGGTGTTTTGCCCTTCTCGAGAGCACCGGGCAACTACTGAAAACATACGCAGCTCCTTGTTTTCAGCATGGTTTCTGGATTACTTTTTCTTTTTATCTCGTACACAGCACGAGCGCACTCAGCAGTATTGGAGTTATTTGCAAGCCGACCAGTTTACTTCTATTGTTTATTTCTGGTTTTTGTTGTTTCTGTCACAGATAAACGTAAATACATTTGTAAAAGCATATGATTGCTCGTGTGTCTTCGCTCGTGTTTGTTGTATTTACACTGTTTTTAGGTAGTGTTTTTTTTTTAAATTTATGTCAGGGTTGTTTGTTTATGTCGCAGTTGTGTGTAAATGTATTTTAAAAACCAACTTTTTGTGTGTTTATATATATGGTAAACGGAGCTGCGTAGTGACAAAATAAGGAGACAAACACACAAAAGGTTGCTTTTGAAAAACCATTTTTGCGGAATGTAACATCAAACAAAATTAATGTTAAATTGTAGCAACTGTAATAAAGCGATATAATGTAGTAGGGTTTTCTTTAGTAATTGCCTTTGTACACAAAAGAAAGCTCTGCTACATTATATTGCTTTATGCTCTTTTCACTTGTGCTGTCACCTGGAATAAAACCACTGTTTTTATCCAACAACATAAGTGCACACCATAGATGGGTACATGTTCCAAAGACAATCTCAAAAGAAAGCGCTGCTATATTATAGCGCTTTATTACAGTTGTAAATTATAATGTGATATATAGCAACTGTAATAAAGTGCTATAATGTAGCAGCGCTTTCTTTTGAGGATACTTTGGAACATGTACTTGTCCATATTTTGCACTCACGTTGCTGAATATTAACACTGGTTTTGTCCAGGTGGGAGCACAAGTAATAAAGCGCTATATGTCACGGTGGTGTTTAAATACATTTTAAACAACACATTTTTGTGTGTTTATACAGTAACTGGAGCTGCGTGGTGACAAAATAAGCAGATACACGCAGAAAAGGTTGCTTTTAAAAATACATTCATGTGGAACGGGACATCAAACAAAGTATAATGTTATATTGTAGCAACCGTAATAAATCGCAGCTCAAAATAAGCAGTTAAACACACACAAACGTTGTCTTTAATGTGGCAGAGCTTTATTTGAGATTTGTTTTGAATGCACAAGAAAGCGCATAGTTACTTTTCCAGTTGGCTAGTAATTTTAAGATAGTGGTATAGTATAGCATGATGTGCCATGTCATATTCTTGTGAATAGAAGCTGTTTTTTTTTTACACAATATAACAAAACATACATAACTTAAATGCACCAACGCAACCTTTAAAATAAAACACAGCAGCAACAAATTGTTAACCTTTCTAGTCATTATCTAAAAGGAAAATGTTTCCTTTACAATAGCTTTACACCGCAAGGTTACAGTAATGCATTCACACTTTTTTAAAAAAGAAACAAGGGTGCACCAAGGTGTCTGGGCTGGTGTGAAAGCTTTGAAAAGCATTCTACGTGCTTCAACAGGAAACAGAATGGTACAAGGCACCGTGGGAATTGCACTTTGCATTTGTTTAGGGCACATCACTCAATGTGTATTGAGCATTTGGTGCTGCAGCAAAAATAAGGATCTTTACTACAAGGCTCATTTTCTCTTTATTATACTGTTCTGTTTCCTGTCAGATCACAAGGAGTACTATTCAAACATTTTACGCCAGCCCAGACTCCTTGGAGCACCCTTGTTTCTTTTTTTTTTTAAAGGGAGTGAATGCATTTCAATAAGCTTGCAGTGTAAAGCTAGTGTAAAGGCCACGTTTGTCTTTTAGGTAATTACTATCAACATTTAAAACTTTGTTCCTGCTTTCTGTTTGATTTTAAGGTTGCGTTGGGGCATCTCAGTTATGCATGTTTTGTTATATTATGTAAAAAAACTGCTTCTTTTCACAAGAATATAACGTCACATCAGGCTACAACATAGCACTATTACAAAATTACTCACAACTGGAAAACTAACTATGCTGTCACAAAATGCCAGTCCAGAAACCATAAAGTGCTATGATGTCGCAGTGCTTTCTTCCGCCTACACAGGCATCTCAAAAGAAAGGACTGCTACATTATAGCGCTTTATTATGTTTGCTACAATGTAACATTGTTTTTTGTTTGATGTTGGGGTTGCACGCAAATGTATTTTTAGAAGGAAATGTTTGGCGAGCTGGAAAGAAAGCTCAGTGGGGACAAAATAAGCAGACAAGTACACTCAAAGGTTGCCTATAAAATTATATATGCGCGTAACTGTGACATTAAATTAAAACATTTTTTATAGTCTAGCAAAGGTAATAAAGTGCTATAGTATAGCAGCGCTTTCTTTTGATGTTGCTTTGGAACATGTACTTGTCATGCTTTGCACTCACGCTGCTGAATATAAATACTGCTTTTTTCCAGGTGGTAGCACACTTAATAAAGCACTACATGTTATGGTTGTTTGTAAATGTATTTTGAAAACGAACTTTTGTGTGTTTATATGGTAACTAGAGCTGAGTCGTGACAAAATGAGCAGATAAACACAAAAAAGGTTGCTTTTAAAAATACACATATGCGGAACGTGACATTAGACAAAATATAACGTTATGTTATAGCAACCATAATAAAGCACTATAATGTAGCAGCGCTTTCTTTTGTGATTGCCTTTGTACGCGCAAGAAAGCAGTGCTATAATATAGCGCTTTAATAACTTTCTCACTTTTGCTGCAGATAGAGGAAGAAGGTAAATGAAAATGCTTTAGTTATATGCAGGGTAATTGGAATTATGTGGCAGGAAAGGACCAAATCATGACGCAGGGTTGACCGATTTATGTGGCAAAAAAAGTCCAATTAGGCATTTACAACGCCAATAGCTCTAACTCTTGCAAATGTGAGACCTATTGCATTGCAAATGCTTTTTTGTTTTACATATGACACCCCTAAGATCTCCCCTAGATGGCCCAGGGGTGCAGTGCCATGTAAGTATAAACAGGGACAATATAAAATATGTTTTAGATGCTCTGGTGAGGGAAAAACTGCACCTTTAATTTTTCCTCCTTGTAAATACTTAGCTCCATAGGCTAACATGGGAATCCTTCCCATAAGCATAATTATTGCTAGCTAGGAGCTAAATGTGCCATTAAATGACTCAAAAGATTGGTCAAGATAAATCCAAAACCTTGCCACTGTTGATTTTGTTCATAGCTTATACAGAAAATAACTTATAAGACTCTTTTCTGGAAGCCAAATTCCAACCTGCTACTGACCTCTCCTAATTGGTCAGCCTGAACAGGATTATCCAGGCTGCTTTGATGAGGCAATAAGTGGCCTGCACTGAGCAGAGGATATGTGTTAGGGGGAGGTTTTCAGCTGCTGAGGACAGTCCACGAGGGGGCTATGTAAATCAAACTGGGCTTCAAAAGAAGCAGGGCAGAAAGGAATGCCAGGCATGCCTGCCCACTCACAGATAGATTAATCAAACCTAAAGGGGGAGTATCCTATAACCCTCGCCTGCTTAGGATACTAACCTAACTACACTCACAAAAATTAGCAGGAAAGGGACAAATTCAATGATTATTTCAAGAAACCAATATTGACTCTTGGTTCCGAGAGGTAAAGTTATTTACCCTTATTTATTCCATTTAATAGTAAACAGCAGCATCAGAGTCAAAGGAAAGCTCCCTGTCTATCACTCTTTGACACTCAGGCGAAAATGTATACACTTATATATACATTTACATTTATAACAAACGTGTATAACAAACAATACATAAAATATCTTAAAAATAAGAAAACATGTGCCCAACTACAACACTTTATATGCTAGTCACTATAACACATTAGACGTAGTGATCTAATAACATATGGTGGCCAAGGGTCTTGCACCCAGCTGTATAATACCTATCTATTTTTTTGGGAAGGTAATAAGTGGTGCTAAATACATTTTGTAAATCAATTCATTATTTCCCCAGACCCCTTGGTCCCATTAGAAAGATGTAGACGCATTTCGGCCTAAACACTCAAGGCCTCATCAGGACTGTCGGAGGGCACTGGCACCACTATCTGCTCACGTCACTCGTTCTTAATCGCAGCATATATATGCTAAATCGTTGTGTTTTCCTCTATTATGCCAATCCTAATATGCTCACGGTCTCCGCGTTACCGACCAAATGCGCGACGTTGCTTATACTCTTCCCCGAGGCCTTGAGTGTTTAGGCCGAAATGCGTCGACATCTTTCTAATGGGACCAAGGGGTCTGGAGAAATAATGAATTGATTTACAAAATGTATTTAGCACCAATTATTACCTTCCCAAAAAAATAGAGCTGGGTGCAAGACCCTTGGCCACCATCTGTTATTAGATCACTACGTCTAATGTGTTATAGTGACTAGCATATAAAGGGGGTCATTCTGACCCTGGCGGTCATCGACCGCCAGGGTCGACGACCACGGAAGCAGCGGCAACAGGCTGGCGGTGCTTCCTTTTGTATTACGGCCGCGGTCGCCCAGCCGGGTCCGGTGGTTTCCCGCCGGATTACCCCCGGCTGGGAGAATCCTCCATGGCGGTGCTGCTTGCAGCGCCGCCATGGGGATTCCGACCGCCTTCCCGCCAGCCTGTTTCTGGTGGTTTTCACCGCCAGAACCAGGATGGCGGGAACGGGTGTCATGGGGCCCCCTAACAGGGCCCCAGAAAGATTTTCACTGTCTGCATTGCAGACAGTGAAAATCGCGACGGGTGCAACTGCAGCCGTCGCACCCCTGCAACTCCGCCGGCTCCATTCGGAGCTGGCTTCATTGTTGCAGGGCCTTTCCCGCTGGGCCGGCGGGCGCTCCTTTGGCGGGCGCCCGCCGGCCCAGCGGGAAAGCCAGAATGGCCTCCGCGGTCTTTTGACCGCGGAGCGGCCAAGTGGTGGTTCCCGTTTGGATGGCGGCAACCGCCGCCAGCCAAAGTCAGAATGAGGGCCTAAGTGTTGTAGTCGGGCACATGTTTTCTTATTTTTAAGATATTTTATGTATTGTTTGTTATACACGTTTGTTATAAATGTAAATGTATATATAAGTATATACATTTTCGCCTAAGTGTCAAAGAGTGATAGACAGGGAGCTTTCCTTTGACTCTGATGCTGCTGTTTACTATTAAATGGAATAAATAAGGGTAAATAACTTTACCTCTCGGAACCAAGAGTCAATATTGGTTTCTTGAAATAATCATTGAATTTGTCCCTTTCCTGCTAATTTTTGTGAGTGTCACTCACAGATAGATAGCAGGCCCAGGAAAAGAATTTGCAGATGTCCCGAGGGGGATTGTTAATGGAAATGAGCCACACCAGTAGGTTGGTTTTACTAGGTCTGGCTCCTCTGGAAAAAAATTGTCCATCTTGAAATTGTAAAGTGCAGCTACACTTTGGAGGTCACTGCCATGCTTTTCATACCACTCTGCAGTTCATTGGGCAAGGGTGTCCCCCTGCTTGTCCCCCAAAATTATTGAATAAAAGTGGGTGATCTGCATTGCAACTTAGATATGCTGCCTGAAACAAAAAGAAGAAAGACTGCCCTGTCGGAAACCTGGTCTGCAACACAGAGGACTGCACACTGAAGTACTGCTCCTGTTGTACAAAGGAACAACAGCCCTACGGACTTTGCCTTGCTTCAAAAAGGACTCAGGAATGGACTTTCCGAAAGCAACAGGTTAACAGAGCTTGCCTGCACCAACTATCACAAAGTCTCCAGCCTGGAGTGCCTCCAGTGGACTTTTAAGGATTTGGCCAGGAGCATTGTAGGAATTGTGGTCCTAAACATTTAAGGACCATCTCAAAGCTTCTAGACTCTTGGATGTGTGTTTTGGACACTTTAAACCATCAAGGTGAACTTCGGGAAAATGTTCCAGAAGTTTGGAGCAACTTTTGGAAAAAGCTCCATAAGTGGACCAACTCGCTGTTGTGAGACAAGCTAAATTCAACTGTGACTTGACTGGATTTCAGGTTTGTCCCGCTGAAAGCTCCGGAACTCCAGCCTTCCAGAATTTGACCAGGGCCCAGCGGAAAAGCAGTTGGATGACGTTGCATCAAAATGGACTTGCTGAAGCGGACCACATAGCGTTGAGAGAGAAAAGGTCAAGAAAAGATTTTGATAAAACTTTGACAAGGCCTCTGTTCAGTGTATCCGAGCAGGGCTCCATCATATTTGGCCTCAAACCTTGACTTTGTCCCAGTCAAATGCAACCAGATATCCCAGATTGGCGCAATTGATTTCTAAGCACTAGAAAGCAAATGTTTTATATTTAATCTTCTAAAAATTCATAACTCCGGTTCCGTATATTGGATTCTTGTTGTTTTGGTGTCATTTTAAGGAAAACAACATTTACTATTTTTTTTTTAATTGTTGAGGGATGTTTATTGTGTGTTGTGTCTTACGTATTAACTGTATTACTGTATGCACACCATCACACATATAAGTGCCACAAACAGCATCTACAGTAACTTCAGCTATTTTAAGTCAGCTTCCCTCCTCACTTACACACACACATCCACAGGCACACATGGGCACACACACACACACACAGGGACGCAGATGGATAGTCACCATCTCACATGTCTCACAGCATCAACACTTTAAAACCAAAGGTTCTCTGTGCAGTGAAAGTAATACTACTTTGGTGAAGAAGCTCCCCCTAGGACTGGAAGATGTAATTACATTAAACTAAAGCTACCCAAGCACCCTTAGGACCAGGGGTTCAACACATCCATGTTTCACCCAGAAAACATAGGCCTCCCGGATCATAAGAGATGAAAGGGCTTCCTCGTTCTTTCTTTCTTTTTTAGCCATTTTTAAAGTCACGTACCCCTTTTAGCTTTGACAGAATTACATGTCCAGAACAGTACGGTACCAGAATTTTTATATCATGCTACCATAAAATCTTAATGAAAACATTGACAAAACATCAAGAAGGTCAGTACGTATAGGAAAGTATAGATTTACTATACTTAATTGCCCATGTTTGTACTTTGCCGATATATGCAGTGTAAAGGTACAAGATGTGGACTTAAGTAAAATAAGCCCCTACTCAACTATATATGGTTACCTTCTCAAATGTATTTGTCAATAGGTCTGCTACAATATTACTGATGCATGATCCTATAGTTATTCCGGATATCTTTTGTAAGGGTTTGTGCAAAACAAAAAAGTGTAGGAAAGTCATTTCAGGAAATTATCCCACTATGACCGCTGACTTACAAAGTGATAAAATGATAAGAGCCAAAGAAAAAATTAACCCATGAGTTGGTGCTTCCTAAATATTCCCTCAACCACCCATTCACTCATGGACTTACACAGTCATGCACTTACTCAACCAAGAAAAAGAGAAGAAAGATATAAGTAGTGAAAAATAAAGAAGGAAAATGGGAGAGTAAGCATTGACAAATTCTAAAAGGCCTGTCTTTGGCAGAGGAAAGGTGAAGTGTAAAAGCATGGAAGGTGTATAACGAAGTACACTTTATTTTGTAAGCACAACAAAAATGTAATAAGCTTTTAGAAAGCCAATCTGCTTGTCTTTTGTACAGAGCATGAACATATAAGCTGATAGGGGATGCGCACATGCAATCAATATATATGCAAACATATAGGAACTCTGACACATATTAACAAACATTAAGGCATTAATGGAAACATTAAGGCATTAATGCACACACACCTGGAGCTATACTTAAGATTGTGCAGCATGACACACAGGGCAGTTTGCATCAGTTCGATGAAAAATGGAGTGACCAACGGGCAGAAAAAGTGCAGCATGGGAGAGAGTGATGCGCACCAAGGGAGTACAAGTCTTTGGGAATAAAAGTTGCAAAAGTAATACACCTAAATGGACTATCAGTTATCGTGCCTATGCAGAGCACTGGACTATATGCACCCGGGGAACACAAGGTGAAATGCACAAAGGAAGCACTTGTGATGAACCACAGAAAAACATTAAATGATGCATCACAGCAGAGTCGGTGAAACAGAAAGAAGTTTAGCACCCTTGCTGCTGCTTGTGAATAAAAAGAGGCATCTGGGAGCCCATTTTGTGTTCACAGGTCAGTTCCCGACTGATTACATCAGAGCAGTGACTGGCCTCTCAATACAAAACATCTCAGTACCTCCCTCAACTCTCCTGAATCACTCACTGCACAGCTCAGTCATGCTGGTTGTTTGTTGTGGGGGTGTTGTTGGGAGGGATGTTTATATGTGGCAGAAGAGGAAAAGAGGGAGACAAGAGGGCAAGGAATGGGGCTGTGTCAATTTTAAAAATTGTTAAAATGTTGTTGCACTGAATCGTTGGAGGCAAGTGAGAGGGAGGCTACATTTTGCATGACCTTAATTCAGACAGCTCCATACCTCTTGTGGAAATAAGCACCCTGGGCCTGGGCCTAGCTTGCCTATGTAAACCCATCCTTTCACCTGAGAGATCTTTTGCCTAAGTTAAGAAGTGGTTGCTGTGCTTTTGGGAGCACCGGCTGATTGAGAAATGATTACTGTGATTTGGGAGGAAGTGGGTACCCTGCATCAATGTAGCAGTGGGTGAAATACAGTTCATGGGAGGGTGAAATCACAAAGTTCAACGTCAGTTTGGATTTTTTGTGAAATTCATGACTTCATGTGCTGCTTCACTAGTGCATAGTTCTCATTTCAAGAAATTTACATACAAGTGTACTATGTAATGCCCTTCCATCATATATGATTTAAAACCTACTACCACCTCCTTTGGCAAGGCTTCACTATAAACTACTAGGACTGGGTTAAAAAAATGAACTGAGAAAAAAAGGCATACATTCTTTTTTTAAAGTTCTCCTCAGGAGCAAAATCTGGATTGGATTTTGCTCCACGGGTGAATTTCAAGACAGGGGAGAGTCAGCATTAAGGGCCTCATTACAAGGCTGGGAGTCCAAGGACCACCATCCACTGCAACTGTGGCAGTTAGACAGCCACATTATGTCTCTGGCAGCCGGACCGCTAGTGGATCACCGTCCCTGCCAGTAACATGGTTTCCGACGGTCCTCCGGCAATCTGAGTAGTTTGTACTCAGCTAGGGCGGCGCTGAGTTTAGCTCAGCCTAGCGGATTACAACTCTACTTAAAATCAGCCTTTCCATGAAGGTCTGACTGCCACTGAAAGGCTGGTGGTAATCCAGTGCTGGGGGCCACCGGGGGGCCCCTGCACTGCCCTGCCCAATGGCATGGGCAGTGCAGGAGCCACCATGCCCAGCACCATTGAAATGTGCACTGTCTGCTTTGTGTCAGCCGAGTGGAAACATTGTAATAGGGCTGGTGGGGAGACCACCAGCTCTGCTGCGGTCTCCTCACCACGAGTCTGGTGGTTGGCTTGTCCAAACGCCAGACTCCTAATGAGGCCCTAAATTCTTGGATCAAGAGCGGTGATAAGAAACTCACTGGCAGACTCCCACTACAGTCTCCAGCCCCTGCTGTGACAGGTGGAGGAGGGGAGGAATCAGCAGATTTGGCATTCACTTTCTGGAAAGAAAATAATCATAATGGCTAATCCTGTGCTCCCCTGCTCCTCACAGTACTGTTTTCAGCAAGTGACGGCATTGGGACCAGAGTTTGTACCATTTGATTCCTGATAAGCTGCATTAGAAAAATCTGCCACATGGGGCTTATAAGTGGGACTTCTGTTCTATTGTTATCATTGCCTGGGTCCCTGGTGTAGGTTCCAAGAGGTCTTTAAGTGGGATAAAAAATGTGGTGGGTCCTAAAAGTGGGGGGAGAGGGTCCCTGAAAGGGGAGAGGCCTTTATAATTGAGGGTGTGGCTTAAACATGTACACTACAAATTGAGTGAAGTGCCACCATACCAACACATTTGCATAAAATCACAACTGCAATTGACACATTACCAGTGCTGTATGCACTTTGCAGAGAAGCCAAAGATTGGATCACTGCATTTTCTGTACATCTTTTGGATCCTGGCAGGCACTGAGAGAAACTTGCACTGCCTTCAGCCACAACTCAATTGTGCCCCATTATAAACACCTGGATGCCCCTCAATTCAGTTTAAGCTCCCAACAACTAAATGTAACACATCATTCCCTAAAAAGCTTACACTGGTAGGGCACACAAGATTAATTAAAGCATGTGTAATATAAGCAGAATTGGCATGAATTGCCTTAATGTTTTTACACTCATTGTTCGGAAATCAATGTTGTTTTGCATGAAAAGTTAAAGAAATGAATACAGGGCCTGAAAGGGACCTGTTTCAATGTCCGTTTTAAATTACTAGTGGATCTGAGACGCAAAGGGACTCAGCCTACTTGAAGCACTGGCTCCAAGCAATAGTAATTAGAAGATTGAGCACTGCGATCCCCCACCCTTTTCCTCTTTTTATTCAAAGATGGGAGATGGAGGCAGATGCAGAGGAATATACATATTTTACCCAGAATTTGCATTGGCCATTCTGTGTACATTGAAAAAATATATTCAGCCATCCTCACAAGTTACGCCCAGAGAGTGAAAAGTAGAACAGTCAACGGGGTATACGTACTGGATCTCTGACCCTAACAAATCAGTACACTTCTGGACCTGTGGATACTCTGCCAGAAGAAGGACTGCTTTGCTGCTGAATGACTGCTATACTACTGGACAGCTGCTCTGGAAGAACTACTTTTCTGCTGTGCTGACCTACCTGCTGTCTGCCTGTATCCTGGGTGAGAAGGACTGGACCAACACCACTTGAACCCAGACTGACTCTTAAGGGCCTGTGTGCTTGCCTCCTTTCTGCAGTCTCAGGGACATCAGAGACTTCAAACAACCCTACAAAGGCTCCTGGACTCTGCCAACTGTGAATCTAACCCTGCCAAGTGGTGCCAATCCAGTCCCGGGCCCTTGAAAGTAAGTTTTCCTGAACCAGCAAATCCATTCATTGCCGCTGTTGCGCCGATCAGAACCGACACATCTTCAACACCTTCTCATCACTGCTCAAGGACTTCACATATCCAGTAGCGTGGTTTGATGAAGCATCGCCTTCATCACAAAGGGCTCCCCAACGACACATCCCAAATTTCGCAGAGCTGACCAGATTCATCACCTGCATCCAAAGAGATGAAGAATCACCTCCTGTGCTTCTTGAATCAGGTCTTCGATGTCCTTCTTCTAAAGGTACTTTTTCAGAGGACCAAGGTTGGTCCCTGAATGTGTTTCATCTCGGTAAACCTGACTTTTCAGATTTGACCCACTCAAGGGCGACCAGATAGCTTCAGTTGGCACTTTATGCTTTTAAGAACTATGGGCCAGATGTAGCAAAGGGTTTTTCCCATTCTGTGTCAATGGGAAAATGTGTTCGTACATATGGCCCTATATTTCCAGATATTCTTCAAAAATTAATTTCCTGACTACTACTTAATTGGATTTATGTCATTTTGGTCTTGTTTTTTTCATTCAATTAAGTTCTATTTTTCTAACCTAGTGTGGATTTGTTTGTATGGTGTTTTCACAGTTTTACTGTTTTAAGTGTTGCACCAATACTTCACACCTTGCCTGCTAAGTTAAGCCAGTCTGCTCCTTGCCAAGCTACCAGACTGTGCCCACAGGTTAATTTATGGTGTGTCACTGACTTAGCCTGATTAGGATTGTGGTCCTTACCTGGACAGGGTGTATACCTCTGCCAACTAGAGACCCATTTTTTCCCAGGCAGGAAATCTTAACCATTACCAAACAAAGTGAATGTGCTCCATTACATTCTCATTTTCTTTGTGTGCGTTTTCAGTGAGCCTTTTATACCATCCCTGTGAGAGTCATTAGTATTTAGTTTTTCAGCAACAAACTCCAGCTTTGGAAGTTTGTTTAAAAAATTGAACAAAAACTGTGTTGAGTGGCCACATTACACATTTGGCAAAATCTAGTACAATTAGCTAGCGCATCCTTAATCAACATGGCATACTGTTTTTGAAATCTATGAATGAATGGTATAGCATAGGAGAGGGACCCTTAAAACAGCATGGTGCCTGGAAAATGATATCCTCTGTGTGAGGCCTTTCCACTCAAGCTTGTAAGAAGCAGATAGTGCCCCACACTGCTCCATGCTTCCTTGGGAGAGGGACACCCAATGCCCTGCTGGTTTGAGTTGCTTCTGCAAACTCTCACACAGCATAAGTGTCTCACAGCATTTAACAGGGAGGTCACCCAGCCCTCCATGGTATGGATAAACATGTTATCTGGGGAGGTAGCTTAGACCATTTGCTGTTACTTTATGTGTGGGTCCACATGGTGGGGACACCCACTGACTGGTATACTCTGATATGTATCTTTGCCCCAAGGCACCTACTTCTTAATCTATTTGCAAAAGATGAGTTCCCAGAGTATTACCAGAGTCTCCTCTGCATTATCTTCATAAATGGGACAGGTTTCACTCCACCCTGCTGGTTCTCCTCAGGCTGTTTTGGGCAAATGTCCAATACAATAAAAGGCCTGCCTAGCCTTGGCTAACTTGATGACGTCTGTGCGTGTATTTTGGTTTTTATAGACATTTGTGTTGATTTCTTGAAGTCTTTATATTTGGTATTTTTATTTGTAGTTTTAATTTGCATTTGTAGTTTGGAGGGTCACTGTAATAGAATGAGTGAGATCTTGGGTTCGATAGGTCTAAACCTAGACAGATATGTCCAGAGTGAAGGGTTTGTGACCTAATTCAAGCGTTTCCTTAAACATTTCAAGATGTACCTGCAGTCAGTAAGTGAGCACAAATAAAAGTCGCATTGCGTGAGAGGCTTCAAGTTGTGTGATGTAATGAGGTTTGATCTTATGCTACCTCATTTAGGTCTTGCTTTAATCCCAATGCCTGTCCTCTCCTAATTCATGTTAGATTAGCCCCTGCTACCACAGTTATCAGGCCAGAAAATGTTCAGGTTCCATTTGGTATTAGGATCCTTGAAATAATTCATTTTTCTCACTCAAAAAATTCAAATAGCTCAGTAAGACCTTGGCATATGGTTACTGAAGCTAAGTTGGGTGACATATCCTAGTTCAGTGACTGGTTATTCTATTACTTGGAAATATTTACCCCAGTCCAGATCAAAAAAGTTTGAAGGGCTGAACCTTTGGCCCAATGATATTCTGAATAGCTGAGATCTAATAAATTGCACTGTAAAGTTCATGAACACCAGTGGCGAAAGGTCTATAATGAAGAGGCTAAAGTGTTATTTTGGAAGGCACCCAAGAAATACCATCACAGTGTTTGATCTGCTCATGCTAACTTCTTTGAAGGCAGGCTAGAAAATGCCAAAAAAAGGTTCTGGAGAGGTTTTTATCAATGATTAAGGGCTTTCTCTCATCTGTTGCCTGCTGCAATACCATAACCTATTTGCAGAACCTGTAAAACAATCTGATGGCTCTTTTAAAGGCCAAATACTGAAAATGTGGCCCTCTCTTGCGCTTGATGACTCTATTAATACTATCGTGGATGAAGATGTAACCGACATACTCAATCCTAGTACAAGCCTTTCCAAATTAATTCTTTTGTCTATAGAAATACTTAACTTTCTTATGACTTCATCAAATCTGGTTCATTGATGGATCCCTGCCACACTAGGATGCTAGCTCTTGCCAAGGACCTAGTAGAACCAATATTGGGGGAAATCTGCAGCAAATTTCTTGCCAATGCCAAACTTCAACCTAAATGGAAGCATGCTTACATGGTGCCGCTGCCTAAAAAGCTGTCCTTAGGCACTACTATCTAGCTCCCTATGGACCTATTTCTTTGCTCCCATTCCAAGACAAGCTGATTTAACACAATGTCAATTCTCAGCTAACATGGTATTTGAAAAATCAACAGTTAGTGGATGAAGACCAGTGTCAGAATACTGTTATACTTATGTAGGGGCACTATGACCCCAGTGCTATCCTTTTGTTGATGATGTAGCTACAAAGAGTATGATGGTAGACCATGGCAAAGGGGAACGGGTTCTGATAGGGTTTCCGGGGAATAGTACCTACAAATATTGAGAATATGTTAGACCCAGGCTCTTACAGGATATACTAGTAAGCGCTGCTATGTGAAAGTTAACTTCCCTACCTTAAACCATTGAGATTTAAAGCCTACCGTACATAAGACCTGGTTCCTGAAGCAGGAATGTTGAAAAATTATGTGGTGAGAGGAAGGGACTCTGAGCTAAGAGTCTGGAAAGAAAGAACAGTATTAATGCACTCTTTACTGATCCTCCTTTACACATTAATCATTATTGCAGTGGACAATGACATTTGAAATTACCTGCAAGTTCTTTAAATTGTCAGTAAAAAGTAGTCTAGAGAAGCAAAGTCCATGTGCACTTGAAGCCTTGTGGAATGGTATGTGGCAGTTACTTTATTGGCAACTAAAATCAAACGTGCCGGAGAAAATCCTCTTTGTTGACAAAATCCCATTAGCAACACAAATTCTGGTCTGTAATTATGTCTCCCAAGGTTCCAAAACACACTCCACAAGGTAAGAATGTTGTGTCTAGTCAAAGTTCTTTGACGGCAGGCCCTTCAAAACTCTGGAAAGTGCCACCATACTTAAATTAAAAGAGAGGACTACTCGCTCTTCTTGAGCTGCAAAATTTGAAGTTAAATGTGCCGGTGTTCTGTCTTACCAGTTTCTTAAAGAAGTGAAGAGAGTGCTGAATGAGGGAACCTACTACAGGCTTGATCCTTAATAGTTGGCACATAACGGTGGGGAGGTCTACTTTTATGCATTAACCATGTCCATTCATGTCCAAGCTGCCAACCTTAAAGTTTTGCAAAGTCTCATGAAATGAGATTCCACAAGTGGAAACAATGTTTCCCTGGCAGGCAGCATGGCAAAACTTGCCTCCAGAATACAGAAATTAGAAATATCTAACTGTGCCTTTGCATCTTATTCTTTCATCAGATGACTGTAGTTTTCCCTTTGGGGACCCTCAGTGATCTCCTTTGATGTATACATGTCCCTGCTTGCAGCTCTGATTAGATCTTTTTGTTTCACCTTCATGACGTATGTGGCTGATACACAGATTTCCATTTCCATTTCTGACAATCTGGGTGACCTCCAGGTCAATTTCTCTGCTTCTATGCTAGCTATTTTTGAAGCGATAAACCACAGCTTTTTGAAGCTCAATGCAGAATAAAATGAGATACGCATATTTGGAACTAACAGACCCAAGTGGTGTTGTAAAGGGTAGCCCACACAACTTGGGTGGTCATTCCAACCTCGGCGGTAAAAGGTGCCTACCGCCGTTCAGAACACTGCCATAACACCGCCGTGGCCGCGGTAAACCGCCACTGTCATTCTGACCCACAACAGGCAAACCGCCAAAATACAGACATCCACAAAAGTCCGCCACACCAAAGGGCAGCGAGAAACTGGCGATGACCAAACCTCCACCGTCACGCCAACAGAAATACGCCCACACTATCACGACACACGAATCCACGTGGCGGTCTTTCAACCGCGGTATTCCATTGGCGGTACACACTGGCACAGTCAAAATACACACACACTTACAAAATACAACCACATTGGACAATTAAAAATACACACACCTGAGACACATACACACACCACTCCCACACACCCAATTAAATATAAAATACACACCCACATCACCCACAAACCTCCACTCCTAGAGATTCGTGAACATGCACCGAGAAAAGACATCCGAGCACCCAGACGCCCAATTCACTGTCACCCAGCAATATTTGCACACACTTCACACAACACAACAATACACATCACCACACTTAGCACCACACAATCCACCCTACACATCACCCACACCACCCCATGGCACCGCAAAGACACCCCAGGTTCTCTGATGATGAACTCAGAGTCATGGTGGAGGAAATTGTACGAGTAGAGCCACAGCTGTTCGGGGCACAGGTGCAGCACACCACCATTGCCAGGAAGATGGAGCTATGGCAAAGAATAGTGGACAGGGTCAACGCTGTGGGACAGCACCCAAGAAATCGGGACGACATCAGGAAGAGGTGGAACGACCTATGGGGAAAGGTGCATTCCATGGTATCCAGGTACAACATCGCGGTGCAGCGGACTGGCGGTGGACCCCCACCTCCTCCCCCAGAATTTACAACATGGGAGGAGCAGGTCTTGAACATCCTGCATCCTGAGGGCCTCGCTGGAGTAGGTGGAGGAATGGACTCTGGTAAGGCAAATCTTAACTACTTCTTCCCCCCACCCCACCTGCATGCCAACTCATACCCCCACCCTCACCCTCACCCCCATCACATCCTACTCCTTGCAACTGTCTCACCATCACAACCCACCCATCCCAACACCTAGCCCTGCATGCGTCCACAAAGCATGGACACCCATCACCTAAGCATGCCCACTGCACATACACATACAACCCCCCCCAAACCACCGTCACAACAGCCCCCACAAAGGAATTCCAGCACTGGGGTACACGGGCACCCACCCATTGCACGCTATGACACACACAGAAGCAATAACCATACTTTTATACCCCTGCAGGACCCGAACGCCACGTCACCGCGCAGGAGGGTCCACAAATGTCCACTCCACCCCCAGAAGAGTCCCACAGTGAGGACAGCAGCTCTGTCTCCCTGGATCTAGATGACCAGCCCGGTCCATCGGGGACCTCAGGACAGTCGGTTCCCCTCACACAGCCACAGGCCACAGTCGACCTTCCCCCCTCTGGGAACACCAGCACAGCACCCACCCAGCGGGCCCATACCTCTGTCCCCAGGACACGTCAATCAGCGGTGTGTCCACCACTACAGGGAACCCAGGATAACCCACCACCCCAACAACAACAGGGACCTGGGGGCAGTGGTAGTGGGCACACGGTCCAGGGAACAGAGGCCCAGGGAAACAGGGGAACTGGGAGGGCTGCTGTGCGACGGGGGGGGACAGGCCCAGGGAACCCACTCTCCACGAGGCCCTCTCCACCATCATGGGAGCATACCACCGCTCCCAGGAGACAATGGCGACGGTCCTGGCCAGGTTTCAGGAGATCCTGCTTCTGCAGGAGCAACAGTATATGGGGTTCAGGGAGGAACTAAGAAACATCAGTTCCGCCATGGGTACCATCGTAGTGGCCCTGAATGAGGTAGTCACGACATTGCGGGACACTGTGGCACCTCAAAGGGCCCCTGACACTAGCATGCACCAAGAACTACCTACCACCTCCGCCGGTGCTAGTGGACAGGAGGCCCCGACACAAGACCAACAGGCCACCAGAACCCCACCCCCTGCAGAAGGAGAACCACCCCGCAAGCGGGCCCTGAGATCCAGGAAGAAGACAGAGTAAGATGTCAAGACCCCCGCCAGCAAAGGATACTGCCCTGATTGTCATCCCACTGTCCCACATTGTCACCCTGTCCAACCTTAAACTGCCCCTGCTCCACTTCCCACAGCCATTTGGACAATGCACCTGTGAAACTGATAGTCTGGACTCTGCCATGGACAATCCTCCACCATCACCCCTCACCGATTTGCAACCACCCATCCAATTTAGAGCACTTGAATAAAAACACTTATTGCACAAAACAATCTGGAGTCTGGCTGTGATTTAGAACAAATGTATTAGACATGACCGTGCCAAAATGTTCATTCACATTGCGATGCTAACAAACCGCTGTCACACAGCTGTAGTCCATAGGGAAACAAAGCAGATGTCACGCAGTGGGGCCCACATCCCTGAAAATGGAAGGGAAAGTCACAACACAGTTACCATACACTGGGGGAAAAAGTCAGACAGTAGAGAGGTAGGAGTCATTAAGTAAATGTAATATGCCGGTGTCTACTCTTACCTGTGTGTCACTGAAAATACTGCTGTATTACTGTGTTCCTGTTCTCTATGTCGTCCTCTTCGGCTTCCTCCTCTTCACTCTCCACAGGCTCCACAGCTGCTACAACACCACCATCTGGACCATCCTCCTGCAGAAAAGGCACCTGGCGGCGCAAAGCCAGGTTGTGAAGCACACAGCAGGCCACAATGATCTGGCACACCTTCTTTGGTGAGTACATTAGGGATCCACCTGTCATATGGAGGCACCTGAACCTGGCCCTCAGGAGGCCGAAGGTTCGCTCGATCACCCTCATAGTCCGCCCATGGGCCTCATTGTACCGTTCCTCTGCCCTTGTCCTGGGATTCCTCACTGGGGTCAATAGCCATGACAGGTTGGGGTAACCAGAGTCCCCTAATAGCCACACCCGGTGCCTCTGGAGTTGACCCATCACATATGGGATGCTGCTATTCCGCAGGATGTAGGCGTCATGCACTGACCCAGGGAACTTGGCATTCACATGGGAGATGTACTGGTCAGCCAAACACACCATCTGTACATTCATGGAATTATAACTCTTCCAGTTCCAGTACACCTGTTCACTCCTGCTGGGGGGGACCAAAGCAACATGTGTCCCATCAATGGCACCAATGATGTTGGGAATATGTCCAAGGGCATAGAAGTCTCCTTTCACTGTAACCATATCCCCCACCTCAGGGAAAATGATGTAGCTCCTCATGTGTTTGAGCAGGGCAGACAACACTCTGGACAACACCTTGGAAAAAATAGGCTGGGACATCCCTGATGATATGGCCACTGTTGTTTGAAATGACCCACTTGCTAAGAAATGGAGTACTGACAGCACCTGCACTAGAGGGGGGATCCCTGTGGGTCGGTGGATGGGTGACATCAGGTCTGGCTCCAGCTGGGCACACAGTTCCTGTATAGTGGCTCGGTCAAGCCTGTATGTCAGTATGACATGTCGTTCCTCTATTGTCGACAGGTCCACCAGCGGTCTGTACACGGGAAGATTCCTCCATCTCCTTGCATGTCCCAGCGGACGGTGCCTATGAAGGACAACAGCGAGCACAGAGTCAAGCAACCCACAGGTATGTAACCACAGCTTGCACATAACACGATTCCCAATGCATTGAATGGCTTGTATGAGTGTTGGTGCATGGCCTAGGTATGTGTGACGCAGTTGGTAATTAGGCCATGTGGGTCCTTGAAATGGCGGCTGCCTGACCTGTGAAGTGTGACAGTGGGATGTGAGGTCAATGCGCTGGCGTGGCACACCGCGGTGGTAGGCGGTCGAAGACCGCTGTGCTAAGCCGCATTGGTTAACATTGAACCCTATGGGTATCAGGAGCCAATGACGATGTGCACCGGCGGTCGCGGTACGCACCGCCGCGGTACGCACCGCCGCGGGGGTGACCGCCATTTTCTCTCTGCTTAATCACTCGATACCTGATCTTTGACAGGAGAGGACCTACACTGCAAGTGCTGCTGTGACCTCGGTCTGGAAGAGACAATTGCTCATGCGACTGGGGAAAGGGCCCCTGCCTTCACTGCAGAGAAGTTGGAGAAACTTGTGGATGGGGTCCTCCCCCAGTATGCGCTACTCTACGGTCCTCCAGACCAACAGGTAAGTACACTGGGACCATGCTTAGTGGGCAATGCCTGGGTTGAGTGGGGTGGATGAAAGATGGTGGGGAGGGGAGTGATTGAGGCATGCATCAAACGACAGATGAGAGCATGTGCCACATGGCAAGGGTGGGGATGGGGGGCCACTCACATCGAGCATGCAGAAGGTGATGACAATTTTTCTCTCCCTGTACATGTCACATAGGTCAGCGCCCACCAGAAAGTCGCGATTTGGCGTGCCATCGCCAAGGACGTCCGGACCCTGGGGGTCCACAACAGACGGGGCACCCACTGCCGGAAGAGGTGGGAGGACATCCGACGCTGGAGCAGGAAGACGGCGGAGGCTCAACTGGGGATGGCCTCCCAACGTAGGAAGGGTGCCAGTCGTCATTTGGCCCCCCTGATGTCCTGGATCCTGGCGGTGGCCTATCCCGATTTGGATGGGCGCGTGAGGACATCACAGCAGACACAAGGGGGTGAGTACAAATACATTCTGCTGACTTTGCGCGCAGTGGAGGTGCCTGGGTGGGGGAGGAGGGCTGTGGGTATCCCTAGGCCAGGGCGATTTCTGTAGGCTAGGCCCCTCCGTAAGGCATGGCCCTGTGCCCCCGCCCCCCACCTCGGTAGGGTGCCAAGTACAGGTATCCATGGCCCTGTGTCATCTATGTGTGCAGTTGTCGTCCATAGGCTTGTAGGCCATGTCCCACGGATTGCGTAGTGGACCCCAAGTGCGCGGCGTTGTGCAGGGGGCTTCTGTGTCTGTCTTGTCCGCCAACGGTAGCGGTAATCCATGCACTCAACATGTCTTTATTTCTCCTCCCCCCCTTTTTTGTGGTCTTCCTGTTCATGTGTGCATTAGCATCATCAGGCGGAGGAGAAGTGGCATCGGAGCACGAGGGAGCTGCATCTCACATGGCCATGGCGGGCCATGCAACTGACTCGGATTTCACCAGTGAGACGGAGGGTGAGGGGAGCTCCATAGCGGGGACTCGTGCTTATGTCAGTGACAGCGACTCGTCCTCTGAAGGGAGCTCCCTTGTGGTGGCGGCAACATCCGTGCCCCCTGCAACAACAGGTACAGCCGCTACCCAGCGCACCAGCACCGCCCTCCCAGCAGCCCCTCAGCGTTTGCCCCGTGTCCTCTCACCCAGGAAGGTGGGCATCTCCTTCGCCCCAGGCACCTCAGGCCCTGCCCCTGTCACCCCTGCTGCCCTCAGTGAGGAGGTCATTGACCTCCTAAGGACCATCATTGTTGGGCAGTCTACCCTTTTGAATGCCATCCAGGGTGTACAAAGAGAGGTGCACCAGAGTAATGCATACCTGGAGGGCATTCATTCGGGTCAGGCTGCCCATCAGCGATCGTTCAACGCTCTGGCCTCAGCACTGACAGCAGCAATTGTCCCTGTCTCTAGCCTCCCCCCTCCAACTTCCTCCACCCAGACCCAATCCCCTGTACCTCTGCCTATCCCAGACATACCTACAGACCAGCCTGCACACACCTCAACACCCAAGGGAAGCTCATCCAGACATAAGCACCACACATCACACAAGCATTCACACAAGCAACATCCACATGCAGACATACCAACAGCCACTGCCTCCACTGTGTCCCCCTCCTCCTCGTCTCCCTCCTCCCTCTCTGTGACGTCTCCACTCACACTTGCATGCCCAACATCTTCAGCCACTACGTCCATCACCAGAACACCCACCAGAACACTCCGCACATGTGCAGTCACCACCCCCACTACCATTTACACGTCCCCTGTGTCCTCTCCAAGTGTGTCTGTCACCCCCTCCTCCAAACTACACAAACGCAGGCAGCCACCCACCCAACAGCCATCCACCTCACGACAGCCTCCAGCCCAAGCACCTGCACCCAAAGACACCAGACTTCACACTCCTACAACCACATCCTCTTCCTCCACTCCCATACCCACTACACCTACCCGTCCCTCTCTTTCCAAATTGCTTTTCTTTTCCAAACTTGACCTCTTTCCTACAACTCCCCCACCCCGTCCATCTCATAAGACTCCAATCAGCACCTCAGCCACCACAAAACCAGGACCTGTGAAGACTGTTGTCCATGGACTGTGGAGTCCCCCACCCTCAAGGGCATCCAGTTCAGCTAGGAGCCAAGGCACGGCCAGCCCACCACCAGAAAAGCATCTTAAGATTGCCAGTGCCCGGCGCGAGTGACCAAAGACCCCAGGGACAAAAATCCCTACGTTGGCTCTGGCAGGAAGTCAGGTGCCACCTGGCACACCGCCAAAGGTAGGAAAGGGCCACAAGCGTGCAGGGAAGGGTGGGAAGGGCAGCACGCCCGACAAGTCCGGCAGCAGGCCAGCTGCCCAGGAGGGCCCGACCAGCCCCATCCCAGGTGTGCAGGAGGACACACACAGGCCCAGTACTGCAGCCCAGGAGGGCCCCCCAAGCCACGTCCCAGGTGGGCAGGAGGACACCCACAGGCCGAGAACTGCAGCCCAGGAGGGCCCCGCAAGCCACCAGACAGATGGGCAGGAAGGCCCCGCCAGCCACATGTCAGGTGGCGAGTGACATCCATGCCTGGGCCGGATCCGCTGAACTGGGCCCTTCATCTCAAGCACCGCTCCTTTGGGCACCACCGTCTCAAGCACCGCTCCGCTGGGCACCGCCGTCTCAAGCACCGCTGAACTGGGCCCTTCATCTCAAGCACCGCTGAACAGGGCACCGCCGTCTCAAGCACCGCTGAACTGGGCCCTTCATCTCAAGCACCGCTGAACAGGGCACTGCCGTCTCAAGCACCGCTCCGCTGGGCACCGCCGTCTCAAGCACCGCTGAACTGGGCCCTTCATCTCAAGCACCGCTCCGCTGGGCACCGCCGTCTCAAGCACCGCTTAATAGGGCACCGCCGTCTCAAGCACCGCTGAACTGGGCCCTTCATCTCAAGCACCGCTGAACAGGGCACCGCCGTCTCAAGCACCGCTGAACAGGGCCCTTCATCTCAAGCACCGCTCCGCTGGGCACCGCCGTCTCAAGCACCGCTGAACTGGGCCCTTCATCTCAAGCACCGCTGAACAGGGCACCGCCGTCTCAAGCACCGCTGAACTGGGCCCTTCATCTCAAGCACCGCTGGCCCATTGGCGGAAGGGGCAGGCCCGCATCTGTGTCGGGTAGGGCTGCACGAAGCACTCTGGGCACTAGTCCCCCTCCAGAACCAGTGGAGACTGTTATCCACTTGAGAGACTGTGGCTTTGCACTCCCCAGGATGGCACAGTGGGCAAACCACCTACTGTAGAGACTTGAGAGACTGTGGCTTTGCACTCCCCAGGATGGCACAGTGGGCAAACCACCCACTGTAGAGACTTGAGAGACTGTGGCTTTGCACTCCCCAGGATGGCACAGTGGGCAAGCCACCCACTGTAGAGACTTGTGAGACTGTGGCTTTGCACTCCCCAGGATGGTACAGTGGGCAAACCACCCACTGTAGAGACATGGGGAGAGTGCCTTTGTCACGCTGTGGCTAGTAACAAAGCCTGTACTGGGTGGAGGTGCTTCTCACCTCCCCCTGCAGGCACTGTAACACCTGGCGGTGAGCCTCAAAGGCTCACCCCCTTTGTTACAGTACCCCAGGGCACTCCAGCTAGTGGAGTTGCCTGTCCCCTCCGGCCACGGCCCCACTTTTGGCGGCAAGGCCGGAGGAGATAATGAGAAAAACAAGGAGGAGTCACTGGCCAGTCAGGACAGCCCCTAAGGTGTCTTGAGCTGAGGTGACTCTGACTTTTAGAAATCCTCCATCTTGCAGATGGAGGATTCCCCCAATAGGATTATTGATGTGCACAAAGAGGGTGTAGCCACCCTCAAGGCTAATAGCCATTGACTACTAACCCCCCAGACCTAAACACACCCCTAAATCGAGTATTTAGGGGCTCCCAGAACCAAGGAAAATAGATTCCTGCAACCTAAGATGAAGAAGGACTGCTGACCTGAAAACCCTGCAGAGAAGACGGAGACACCAACTGCTTTGGCCCCAGCTCTACCGGCCTGTCTCCCCACTTCAAGAAAAACTGCAACCGCGACGCGTTCCACAGGGTCCAGCGACCTCTGAAGCCTCAGAGGACTACCCTGCATCTAAAAGGACCAAGAACTCCTGAGGACAGCAGCCCTGCTCCAAAGAAGAAACATCTTTGCAACAAAGAAGCAACTTTTAAAGACAACACGTTTCCCGCCGGAAGCGTGAGACTTTGCACTCTGCACCCAACGCCCCCGACTCGACTTGTGGAGAACCAACACTACAGGGAGGACTCCCCGGCCACTGCGAGCCCGTGAGTAGCCAGAGTTGACCCCCCTGAGACCCCACAGCGACACCTGCAGTGGGAATCCAGAGGCTCCCCCTGACCGCGACTGCCTGCTTCAAAGACCCGACGCCTGGTAAGGGCACTGCACCTGCAGCCCCCAGGACCTGAAGGATCCGACCTCCAGTGCAGGAGCGACCCCCAGGGGGCCCTCTCCCTTGCCCAGGTGGTGGCTACCCCGAGGAGCCCCCCCCCCCTTGCCTGCCTGCATCACTGAATAGACCCCTATGTCTCCCATTGGACTACATTGCAAACCCGACGCCTGTTTGCACACTGCACCCGGCTGCCCCCGTGCCGCTGAGGGTGTACTTTTTGTGCTGACTTGTGTCCCCCCCGGTGCCCTACAAAACCCCCCTGGTCTGCCCTCCGAAGACGCGGGTACTTACCTGCTGGCAGCCTGGAACCGGGGCGCCCCCTTCTCCATTGAAGCCTATGTGTTTTGGGCACCACTTTGACCTCTGCACCTGACTGGCCCTGAGCTGCTGGTGTGGTAACTTTGGGGTTGCCCTGAACCCCTAACGGTGGGCTACCTTGGACCCAACTTTGAACCCTGTAGGTGGTTTACTTACCTGCAAAACTAACAAACACTTACCTCCCCCAGGAACTGTTGAAAATTGCACGGTGTCCAGTTTTAAAATAGCTTATTGCCATTTGTGTGAAAACTGTATATGCTATTTTGCTAATTCAAAGTTTCTAAAGTTCCTAAGTGAAATACCTTTCATTTAAAGTATTGTTTGTAAATCTTGAACCTGTGGTTCTTAAAATAAACTAAGAAAATATATTTTTCTATATAAAAACCTATTGTCCTGGAATTGTCTTTGAGTGTGTGTTCCTCATTTATTGCCTGTGTGTGTACAACAAATGCTTAACACTACCCTTTGATAAGCCTACCACTCGACCACACTACCACAAAATAGAGCATTAGAATTATCTCTTTTTGCCACTATCTTACCTCTAAGGGAAACCCTTGGACTCTGTGCGTGCTATTTATTAATAGTACATACAGAGCCAATTTCCTACAGTTTCAAAAACAGGGTCTTGTGATTCTTGTTGCACACAGAAAGTTTTGGGGTAATCTGTCAAGTGGGAGCCGAGAAGTTGCATTTCCCATAGGACCTTTAGACACGTAATTACACCAAATTAGGCAGACAGATAGTTTTCCGTACTCAGATTACTTTTTTGCTATTTTGGTGTGAATCCGTCAAGTAGCTTTAGAGATATAAGAGGGAAAATAAATTTGTTGATCTAGGGCCGCAGATCTTCCCAGATGACTTCGCGAAAAATAACAAGCTCAAGCACGGAGATGCAGAGCTCTGATTGGCTGCCAGCACTTCAAACCAAATGTTGGCAGCCATCTTGGGACTCATCTTCAGCCGAGTCCCACCAAAAAGTGTACAAAAATAAAGGAAAAGGGGCCAAGGTAGGAACACCCTGACCCTTTAGCTCTGGTGCTGGAGTTCCAGAGGGACCCTGCCAGGGTAAAAAAACACTTTTGTTTAACATTTTTGCCTTGAATTTGCGGAGGTGCCGCAATTTCAGGGTAAAAATGGAAAAAAAGAACAAGTGCAGTCCCCTGCGCTTGTTTTTTTAAAGCCCCCGAGTGGGCCCGGTCCCAGGGGCATATAAAAAAATAGCGAGGAGTGCATGGGCCCGCCTCCAGGACTTATTACTGCCTGAGGGACTGCCACCTCCCCAAAGCTTTTCATTTCTAATATGCCGGAGAGCAGCATGGCCCGCGCCCCTGCAGCACCGGGGACTGGCACCTCCCTGGCCTTAAATGAAAGAGAATGCGGAGAGGCCCACCCCTGCAGCCCTGGGGACCATCACCTCCCCAGCGCTCTAGTTAAGTACAGTGGAGTGGTTGGACTAACGTATAATAATGAAAATTACTTTACGGAAAAAAACATAGAAATTCACTGAAAAAAACTAAGGTTACAGGGACGATGTTACAGTTAGGAAATAGAATTAAAAAAACATGGAAATTCACTTAAAAAAATGAAAGGTTACAGGGATGTTATAGTTAGGTTTTGAATTTACTATTACAAAACCATAGAAATTCAGCAGTTATAGTTATCTCAAGTAACTATAACTTGTGTCCTAAGGTAACTATAACTCACACCCTCACCATGCACTGCTAATTACCCCAAAAATTCCGGCACTCATGACATCTTTGATAACATCATTGATAATGGCACTGTACCATCTGGAGTAAAAGTATAGCTATACTTTACTTTAATAACTCTAAGTATAACTGGTGAATTTCTATGGTTTTGTACGAGTAAATTCAGAACCTAACTATAATGTCCTTGTATCCTTTGGTGTTTTAAATGAATAACCACACACACACAATTTATCATATTCTTTTAATGTTTATGTTGGGTTACATATGGTACATATGTTTGGGGCATGTATATAATAATTAATTATTGCTTTTACATTTTTGTCTATATAGTTAATTTAATGTATTTTAAGAGTTGTTAAATTATTGGTTTAATTTGTTTTAAATAAAATGTATGTGAGTTTATTTACATTGCATGGTAACATGATTTATTATTACTTATATTATTATTATCTATTTTAATATTTCAAATAAATGACATAATGTATATATTAACAATTCAATATACTTACCTTTTTTGGTTAGTATTCTATTCTACAATATTTTTGACACAGTATTTTGGTAGTTTACATGCAAAGCATGTCAACTCAGTATTTTTGTAGGCTAGATTTTTGCCACAATATTATTGTAAATCGATATTGTTACAATCGCGTTTTACAGGCTGCAAATTGGAAATTGTAGACAGACCTACTTTTACACCTGCAGAAATGGCAACTGTAAACCTCCTTCAATTTGTTCATTTTAGCTCCTCACAAGGTTTGAACTTCAGGGAAAATGTCCATGTTCTCAGGTTTGCTTCCCTTGTGAAGGTTTAAAAGTAACAAGAGATTTTCTCAAATTTTCAGGGGATCCTGACCGTTCTGAAAATGTTTTCATGAGTTCAACAGAACTAGTTACAATACACTGTGTTAACAGTAGACTAACAAAAATGTGTGGTAACCAATGGATGCTGGTCACACATTGATCACCTCTCTGTCATTTATCCCCCAGTGCTTATTCTGTAAAAACAATAAGTGCAGGGCCCTAACGTTTCTAAGAGTCTGACACTGGTGATGCATAATACCGGGGTTTGCCAAAAGCTTGAATTGTGGCATACCATGACCGCCTACTCCTGTTTTTACCTTTTTTCATCACCCTACACTCCCTGTCTCTTTATCCCACTTTTGCAGGTTCTTGTTCCTCTCTGCTTTCTTCCAGTTACTGTCTTCCTATCTTTCTGTCCTTCCTACTTTCTTCATTTTGCACCTTCTGACCCTGCTGTGGGTCAAAGTCTGATGATGAAAAAAGTCTGGGTCTCCAGAAATGATTATGGGTGATTACCATCTGCAACCACCAGTACACATTGAGCACTGGTAGTCCCTCTGTTCTGTACAGTGCTCAGACATTTTGTGGCTAGATTTGCACTCCATAGAGCCAATTGCATTAACATACATATGATTTCAATTTTGTAGTGTATGTTTTCCATACTCTCCTCTGGGAAGAAATAACTTATTGAAACAATCTTACCCACTGGATTGTAGCTGATACATTTCCTTTCAGGGCATCTGTCTATTGCAATGAGCTGGATTGTGTGGCAATTAACCAATCACAGGCTCCGGCACATTTGACAATACTGGATAGTACAATGCTGGCCCTCTTCCTCATACTTTGCTGTGAGGGGACCGAGTTCTTCTTTCTAGACAGAAACCATGTTTGATCTTCATCAAATTCTATAAAAATATATTTGTATGGCTCATATGCTTCCGTGGAATTACAGACTTGTGCATTACAGTGATCCAACCACCTTGCATGGTAGTCAATTCATAATGTTAACTGACGTAATGTCTTTGTTACTTAGGAGTGATCTCCATATCCATGAATCTCTCTTCGTCACTCTTAAGCCTCATTAACCCATTGAAGTGTACCAAACTCCTTCCTTGCATCCTTGCGACCTACAAACTAGATGGCCATATCTCCCCAGCTGATTGACCCCTTTCTATACTTAAGCAAGGCCCTATAATGTCTCTTTCACCCACAGTACATCCTGTGTTGTTATTGAAACTCTCAGAATAGTGGAGGCTAAAGAGGTAGACAAACCTTATGGTACTGTACTCAATGTGATGTTGCTCCGAATCTCCTTGAGGGATACTTTAATGGGAGGAAGTAGTTCAGCTTGCTGCCTTACAGTGGTCTTGAAAAGAGTGTGCTCAAGCCTCCTCCATTAGGTTCAAGGTCTTCTGGCTTCACCATGTTCAGAGCTGTCTCTGCAGCCTACAACTTGGAGCTTCTGTTGTGGTTTTCCTCAAGTCTAGTTTTTGTTCTCCAGTATAGATTCAGCCCAGGGATGTGCCCAGTAGAACCGTACTGTTGTGAAATAAGCCTGTTCTGTCTAGCTACATCCTGGTCCCACTGAGGACATCTGGCACATAACCTGTTCCTACACATCCCATTGAGTTTGCTACTACCCCTCCCGCAAGTATAGAAAGACTGGCAGGAGGACTGCAGAAATGTCTCCTTTTATGGTTGGCACAGGGGAATAGATATAATTGAGTGTTCAATTCCTGCCATTGGTGACTGGTTTGCCATAATTACTGGCCCTCTGTTGGCAATACCCTATACTATTTTGCGCTTTTAAATTAAGCTGTGTAAACTCAGCTGACAAAGACATTGGCATCCTGTTACTGCTTTGGTCAAAGCTACAACTAAATGTAAGGCGAGATGACAAAGCTTTAGCTGCTACTTACATTTGGGGAAAGAAAGCTGGACTGCCCAGAGTTGCAGAAATTCACACTAAATGAGAGATGACAGAACCAAGATCAAGATAAATGGCAAGACTTACTTGTGGAATTGGCTCAATTAGAGAGCCTTCCCCAGAACCACCAGCTTATTTGGATTTGACATGCAGAAATGAAACAACTCAGATTATTTCTGTCTTCCTTTGCCTGATTGCTACCACAATTTATATTGGTGCTGAAGAATTTAAGATTTATTCTACCATAGGAGGGCAGAAGATGCTTCTGACACCTTGAACCTCAAAAGAGTCTTAGGTATTCGGAAAACGTCTCAGAGTGCCATCCAGCTTAATGGGTCTATCACAATGAATTCAGCAGCTTGAGAACCATTTTCTATAACCTATGGTCTCTGGGCTATAGTGGTTTCAGATTTTGGTATCAGAGGTGACAAAATTGCCAGTTGCTGACCAACCTGTTAGACCTGGCATTCTTTGCATGATTTCCCCTAATTTTTTGCCTTCTGACCTCCTGCTCTGCTGACCTAGTTTCTGCTGGATTTAGGACTCTGGACACTTTACAACAGCTGACAGTGCAAAAGTGCATATGTTTGTTCCCTATAACACGATAATAGTGGCTTATCCACAATTGGCATATTTAATTTACCTATAAGTCCCTAGTAAAGTGCACTACCTGTGTCCAGGGCCTGTAAATTAAATGTGGGCTTGCAGCACTGATTGTGCCAACAACAACAGTAGCCCTTCAAACATGGCTCAGGCCTGGCAGGGCCTGTGTGTGCAGTTGTAAACTGCCATATTAACCTGGCAAGTTAACCCTCCTGCTAGCCTTTAACCGTCCTTTTTAATATATATGCCACCCCTAAGGTAGGCCAAGACAGGCCCAAGGGCAGGGTGAAGTATATTTAAAAAGTTGGACATGTAATTTTTAAGTTTTACATGTACATGTACTGGAAAGCTTACATTTTTTTCTCACTACTGCAAGGCCTATCTCTTCCATTGGTTAACATTGGGTTTGCCTTATTCCATTTTACAAGTGTAATTTCCAGTGGGGAAGAAATGGGACCCCCAAGTTTGATGTCTCTAGAATCATAATTTATAATAATCTCAGTTTATGATGAAGTCGAATTTAAAATTGGAATTCTGAAAATGACATTTTAGAAAGTTACAATTCTTACTTTAAATGATCTAGTGCCTTCTGTGGGTGACAGCTGGTCTCTTGTGCATTCCTTCCAGACAGCCACACACAAAGGGAGCCTAAGTGTGACTGAGTGGCCATCTGCATGTTGATGGGCCGTCCAGGGGCGCATGGGAGGGAGCAGCTGACACTCACATCTGAATGGGCTGTGCTCTGAGCCCACACAAAGGGCTGAATAACCCCCTGTAATGTGTTTGAAGCCAGGGTAGGAATGGGAGGGACTTCAATGGCCTCTCTTTGAAGTCTCCCCCACTTCAAAGGCACAACTGGGTATAAGTAGGGGACCTCAGACATCACCAAATCAGTATATATCTGGTCCTGAGGACATGCTGCCAGGAAGAAAGTCTGCTGTTCTGCTGAAAGGACTGTCCCTCTGCTGGATTTTGCTGGATTTCTGCTTCAAAATCCACTCATCACCATTGTTGCAACAGTTGGAACTGATGCACCCCCTTCAATGTCTCCAAATCACTGCAGCAGGAGGCATTGCATTGCTGGTTGTGTGGCTTCACCATGATGCATTACCTGCACCAAAAGAGTTTGACATCCACGCAGCTCCGATTGCACAGCTCAGAATCGACACATCACCTACACCACCAGGATTGATGACGATGCATCGTCACTGCTGCTCCTCACATCACTCCTTGTATCACTCCTCGACATTGATGCAACCAAGGTACTGATTTCAGCTGGACAAGGTTGGAACCTGTATCTGACATGTACTCCATTGCGGCTAGTCTGACTTTTCAGATTTCACCCAGTTTAAAATGACCAAATTACCTCGGTTGACACTCTATGCTTTTAGGCACTATATTTGCAGATATTATTTAAAAAATCATATCTCAACTTCTGCTTATTGGGTTTGTGTTGTTTGGGTCTTGTTTTGTTCATTAAATTAGGGTCTATTTTTCTGAACACCTGATGTGGATTATTTTTGTGTGATGCTTTTACTGTTTTACTGTTTTAGGGTTGCACAAATACTTTACACATTGCCTCCTACGTTACGTCTGTCTGCTCTATGCCAAGCTACCAGCGGGTGAGCATAGGTTAATTTACAGTGTGTACCTGGCTTACCATGACTAGGACTGTGGTTCCTACTTGGACAGGGTGCATACTTCTGCCCACCAGAAACCCAAGTTCTAACACCACTCTATTCTGTGAGTGCCCATGGCTTGCAGGTTGCCACACTATGGTGGTCATTACAACCTTGGCGGTTGGTGATAAAGCGGCGGTAAGACCGCCAACAGGCCGGCGGTAAACATTTTGCAATTACGACCGTGGCAGAAACCGCCAACATAGACAGCCACTTTAACACTCCGACCGCCATGGCGGTACAAACAAACAGCGCGGCGGTCACCGCCAACAGACAGGCGGAGGACAAAGTACCGCCCACAGTATCACAACAGGCCAATCCGCCACCTTTTCCGGGGCGGATTCACTGCGGATAAAAACACGGCGGAAACAGGATTTCGAAGGGAAAATGCTCACCTCTACACACCCCACGAGGAACTAGGACACATGGAGCCGTAAACTCCCTATTCTACCTGCGATAGTCTTCCTGCTCCTCTACCAGGCGCACGAACGCCGGCGGCGAAGACCACGGTGAGTACTACACATACGACACAGGGGAGGGGGAGAGAAAAAAAAAGGGACACACACACGCAACAAACACCCCCCCACCCCCACCCTCACCCACCACAACACACACACTAATCCATATTGTTACATCACAGTTACACCCCCAAATCCCCCCGGAAGAATGCAAAGACAAAAGGAAATGAGTATAACCATTGTAATCTATTAAAATCAAGTAGGCAAAAATATATATATACACCATTAACAAAACATACACCAAGCATAGTAGTCCAGGTAGTGCTCCAATTAAGTCCGTGGAACACTGGGCCAACAAGGTATGGGCGAGGCCCACACAAGATCCCCGACCATGACGGAGAGGACACTGCAGGGGCATCAGAGAGCAAGAAAACAGGCACCTCAGGGGGAGGGAAAGGGGGGGCACCTCAGCCGGTTGAATGCACGACGCCAAATCCACGAGGGAGTCACATGCCCACTGTTCAATCCTGGGGAGTGCAAAGCCACAGTCTCTCAAGTCTCTACAGTGGGTGGGTCGCCTACTGTTCAATCCTGGGGAGTGCAAAGCCACAGTCTCTCAAGTCTCTACAGTGGGTGGATTACCCACTGTTCAATCCTGGGGAGTGCAAAGCCACAGTCTCTCAAGTCTCTGCAGTGGGAGGGTTGCCCACTGTTCAATCCTGGGGAGTGCAAAGCCACAGTCTCTCAAGTCTTTACAGTGGGAGGGTTGCCCACTGTTCAATCCTGGGGAGTGCAAAGCCACAGTCTCTCAAGTGGATGACCGTCTCCACTGGTTCTGGAGGGGGCATGGTGCCCAGAGTGCTTCATCCTGGTAAGGACAGAGATAGTGGATATATCTCTACTGGTTCTGGAGGGGGCATGGTGCCCAGAGTGCTTCATCCTGCTAAGGACAGAGGTAGTGGATGGATCTCTCCATTGGTTTTGGAGGGGGCATGGTGCCCAGAGTGCTTCATTCTGCCAGTGACGGACTCAGTAGCGTCAGTTTCCTTGGTGCTCATGGGCCAGCATTGCTTGAGATGGCGGTGCCCTGTTCAGCGGTGCTTGAGATGGTGGTGCCCTGTTCAGCGTTGCTTGAGACGGCAGTGCCCTGTTCAGCGGTGCTTGGAGCGCGGGCTCCTTTGCAGTGACTCAGCTGCTGTGGTCCTTCATGGCCCAGCGGGGCTTGTGCTGGCGGTCCTCTCTAGCCAGGTGGGGTTTGTGCTGGTGGTCCTTCATGGCCCAGCGGGGCTTGTGCTGGCGGTCCTCTCTAGCCCAGCGAGGCTTGTGCTGGCAGTCCTTTTAGCCCAGCAGGGCTTGTGCTGGCGGTCCTCTCTAGCCCAGCGGGGCTTGTGCCTGCTGTCCTCTCTGTCCCAGCGGGGATGACGGCTGTGGCCTCCTGGGCAGCTGGGCTGGTGCTGGCGGTGGCCTCCTGGGCAGCAGGGCTTGTGCTGGAGGTCCTCTATAGCTCAGCGGAGCTTGTGCTGGTAGTCCTCTCTAGCCCAGCAGGGCTTGTGCTGGCGGTCCTCTCTGTCCCAGCGGGAATGACGGCTGTGGCCTCCTGGGCAGCTGGGCTGGTGCTGGCAGTGGCCTCCTGGGCAGCTGGCCTGGTGCTGGCAGCTGGACTGGTGCTGGCGGTGGCCTCCTGAGCAGCTGGTGCTGGTGCCGGTGGTGGCCTCCTGGGCAGCAGGGCTGGTGGCGGTGGCCTCCTGGGCAGCTGGGCTGGTGCTGGTGCTGGCGGTGGCCTCCTGGGCAGCTGGGCTGGAGCTGTCGGTGGCCTCCTGGGCAGCAGGGCTTGTGCTGGCGGTCCTCTCTAGCCCAGCGGGGCTTGTGCTGGCAGTCCTGTCTGTCCCAGCGGGGATGACGGCTGTGGCCTCCTGGGCAGCTGGGCTGGTGCTGGCCTCCTTGGCAGCTGGGCTGGTGGTGGCAGTTGCCTCCTGGGCAGCTGGGCTGGTGCTGGCGGTGGCCTCCTGGGCAGCTGGGCTGGTGCTGGCGGTGGCCTCCTGGGCAGCCGGGATGATGGCGGTCTTCTCTGCCGTGCTGCTCTTCCCAGACTTGAGTCTGAGTTTCTTGTGCCCCTTCCCCACCTTGGAAGGTGTCGCAGCTGACTCCACACTCCCACCTGTACCCCTGGGAGCAGCTTTGGTGGCTGGAGCCTTCCCCCTCTCCCGCCGGACCACTGGCAAACTTCTGATGCTTGACAGGTGGGGGAGTGTCTATGCTGTGGCTCTGTGCCACACGGGCTGCCCTGGTGGCCGGTGCACTCCAGATTCCGGTGACTACAGTCACCACTGGTCCTGGAGATGTTGTGGCTGAGGTGCTAGTTCGGGATGTAGGAGACAGACGGGGTAGGGGAGGTGTGGGAAAGAGGTCAAGGATGAATAGGAAAAGTTTCTTGGAGACACTGGGACGGGTAGCTGGAGGGGGTTTGGGAGTGGAGGAAGAAGCTGTGGTTGTAGGAGGTGTTCGTTTGCTGACTTTGGGTGAAGGTGCATGCGCTGGAAGCTGTTGTGGGGTGGATGGCTGTTGAGTGGGTGTGTGCCTGCGTTTGTGTATCTTGGGAGGGGGCGTCACAGACACACTGGGGGAGGACACAGGGGACGTGTGAATGGTAGTGGGGGTGGTGACTGCATGTGAGCTGGGTGTGGTGGTGGGTGTGCTGGTGATGGTAGTAGTGGCTGTAGAGGTAGTGCATGCAGGTGTGAGTGTAGACGAGACTGGGAGGGAGGAGGGAGACGAGGAGGAGGGGGACACAGTGGAGGCAGTGGATGTTGATGTGTCTGCATGTGTGTGATGCTTGCGTGAGTGCCTGTGGGATGTGTGGTGCTTTTGTTTGCCTGAGCTTCCCTTGTGTGTTGATGTGTGTGCATGCTGGTCTGAAGGTGTGCTTGGGATAGGCTGGGGTACAGGGGATTGGGTCTGGGTGGAGGAAGTTGGAGGGGGGAGGCTAGAGACAGGGACAATGGCTCTCATCAGTGCTGAGGCCAGAGTCTGGAAAGCTCGCTGAAGGGCCGCCTGACCAGAATGAATGCCCTCCAGGAATGCATTGGTTTGTTGCAACTGCCTTTCTACACCCTGGATGGCATTCAAAATGGTAGACTGCCCAACAGTGAGGGACCTGAGGAGGTCAATGGTCTACTCACTGAGGGCAGCAGGGGTGACTGGGGCAGGGCCTGAGGTGCCTGGGGCGAAGGTGATGCCCCCCGTCCCGGGTGAGCGGGCACGGGGCAAAGGCTGAGGGGCTGCTGGGAGGGCGATGCTGGAAGGGGGGGTGGGGGCTGTACCTGTAGATGGAGGGGGCACAGATGTTGCTGCCACCACAAGGGAGCTCCCATCAGAGGATGAGTCTGTGTCTCTGGTCTCAGCTCCTGTCCCCGCCGTGGAGCTGCCCTCGCCCTCTGTCCCACTGGTGAAGTCCGAATCCGTAGTGTGGCCCTCCATGGCCATGTGGGATGCAGCCCCCTCGTGCTCCGGTGCCACTGCTCCTCCGCCTGATGATGCTAATGCACACAAGAACAGGGAGACCACAAAAAGGGGGGGACGACAGAAGAAAGACATGTTGAGTGCATGCACTACCGCTACTGTTGGCGGACACGACAGACACACAAGCCCCATGCACTACGCTGCGCTCTTGGGCTCCTATGTTCAATTCCTGGGAAATGGCCTACTAGGGTATGGACGACATCTGCACACATTGCTGAGACAGGTGCATGACTAGGTGTAGTTGGCACTCTACAGAGGTGAGGTGGGGTGGCACATGTCCTGCCTTACGGAGGGACCTTGCCTACGGAACTCGCCCTGGCTTAGTGAAACCCACAGCCCACCTCCCCCACTCAGACCCCTCCACTGTGCGCAAAATCAGCAGAATGAGAGTGTACTCACCCCCTTGTGGCTGCTGTGATGCCCTCAAGCGCCCATCCAACTCCGGGTACGCCACCGCCAGGATCCTGAACATCAGGGGGGTCATGGTGCGACGGGCACCCCTCCCACGTTGGGAGGCCATCCCCAGCCGAGCCTCCGAGGTCTTCTTGCTCCAGCGGCGAATGTCCTCCCATCTTTTCCGGCAGTGGGTGCTCCGTCTGTGGTAGACCCCCAGGGTCCGGACTTCCTTGGCGATGGCACGCCAAATATATTTTTTCTGGTGGGCGCTGACCTACATGATTTGTACAGGGGGAAGAGAAACTTATTACCAACTGCACCGTCACAGTCATTGTCCCCCATCCCTACCCTTGGCATGTGGCACATGCACTCACCGTCGTTTCATGCACGCTGCACTCTCCCCCCTTCCTTCTTACATCCACCCCTCTCCACACAGGCATAGCCCATACAGCATGCTCCCAGTGTACTTACCTGTTTGTCTGGAGGACCGTAGAGTAGCGTGTACTGGGGGAGGACCCCATCCACGAGTTTCTCCAACTCCTCCGATGTGAAGGCAGGGGCCCTTTCCCCAGACACTCGAGCCATTATCTCTTCCAGACCGAGGTCACAGCAGCACTTGCAGTGTAGGTCCTCTCCTGTCGAAGATCAGGTATCGAATGATTGAAGTGATAGAAAACGGTGGTCACGTCCGCGGCGGTGCGTACCGTCACCGCCGGCGTACATCGTTATTGGCTCCTGGGACCCATAGGGTCCAATGTTAACTAATGCTGCATTGAGCCGCGGTCTTCGACCGCCTACCGCGATGGTGTACAACGCCAGCGCAGTTACCTCACATCCCATTGTCCCACTTTACAGGTCAGGCAGCCGCCATTTCAGGGGCCCACATGGCTTCATTTTCAACTGCGTCACACATACCTATGCCTAGACTCAACACACATACATGCCACTTTTTTAAATATAATTGGTGTTCTGTGTAAGCTGGGGGTACGTACCTCTGAGTAGTTTGACTCTGTGCTCGCTGTTGTCCTTCATAGGCACCGTCCGCTTGGACATGTGAGGAGATGGCGGCATCCTCCGGTGTACCGACCGTTGGTGGACCTGTCGACGATGGAGGAAAGACATGTGATCATCACATACAGGCTTGACTGTGCCACAATCCAGGAACTGTGTACCCAGTTGGAGCCAGACCTGATGTCAGCTATCCACCATCCCACAGGAATCCCCCCTCAAGTGCAGGTGCTGTCAGTGCTCCATTTCCTAGCAAGTGGGTCATTACAAACAACAGTGCTATAGCATCTGGGATGTCCCAGCCTATGTTTTCCAATGTGTTGTCCAGAGTGTTGTCTGCCCTGCTGAAACACATGCAGAGCTACATCGTTTTCCCTCAGGTGGAGGATTTGCCTACAGTGAAAGGTGATTTCTATGCCCTGGGACATATCCCCAACATCATAGGTGCCATTGATGGGACACATGTGGCTTTGGTCCCCCCCCACAGGAGTGAACAGGTATACAGAAACCGGAAGAGTTATCATTCGATGAATGTACAGATGGTATGTTTGGCCGACCAGTACATCTCCGATGTGAATGCCAAGTTCCCTGGCTCAGTGCATGACACCTACATCCTGCAGAACAGCAGCATCCCTTATGTGATGGGTCAACTCCAGAGGCACTGTGTGTGGCTATTAGGTGAGCACCTGGAAGCTAGTCAGTGGGAATGGTTGTCTGGGTCTGGGGATATCCCTCCAGGTTAGTGTGTGTCTAACAGTTGTCCCTCGCCATTTGCAGGTGACTCTGGTTACCCCAACCTGTCATGGCTGCTGACCCCAGTGAGAAATCCCAGGACAAGGGCAGAGGAACGCTACAGTGAGGCCCATGGGCGAACTACGAGGGTGATCGAGCGGACCTTCGGCCTCCTGAAGGCCAGGTTCCGGTGCCTCCATATGACAGGTGGATCCCTATTCTACTCACCAAAGAAGGTGTGCCAGATCATCGTGGCCTGCTGTATGCTTCACAACTTGGCTTTGCGACGACAGGGGCCTTTTCTGCAGGAGGATGGTCCATATGGCGGTGTTGTTGCAGCTGTGGAGCCTGTGGACAGTGAAGACGAGGAAGCAGAAGAAGAAGACATGGACAACAGGGACTCAGTGATCCAGCAATATTTCCAGTGAAACACAGATAAGAATACTAACCGACTTACTACATGTACTTAACCACTACTACCTCTCTACTGACTGTCGTTTCCACCCAGTGTATGGTCACTGAGTTGTCACTTTCCCTTACGATTTAACAGATGTGGGTCCCACTGTGTGACATCTGCTTTGATTCCTCATGGACTAGAGCTGTGTGACATATGTATGTTGACATTACAAATGAAAGAGCTTTTTGCCACAGTAATTGCTAACACAGTATTCCGAAATCACAGACTGACTCCAGATTGTTTTGTGCTTTAAGGGTGTTTATTTTAGTGCTCAAAATTGGAGGGGGTAGCAAAATGGTGAGGGGTGATGGCGGAGGAATGTCCATGGCAGAGTCCAATCCATTAGTCTCACAGGTGCATTGCCCAAATGGTCATTGGAAGTGGAGCTGGGGCAGTTTAAGGATGGACACGGTGACAAAGTGGGACAGTAGGATGACAATCAGGGTGGTCTCATTTCTTGGCAGGGGTCTTGGCATCGTTCTCTGTCTTTGTCCTGGATCTCAGGGACCGCTTGCGGGGTGGTTCTCCCTCTGCAGGGTGTAGGGTGCTGGTGTGGTAGTCCTGTGGCGGTGCCCCCTGTCCACTAGCGCCGGCGGATGTGGTGGGCAGTTCATCATCCAGGCTAGTGTCAGGGCCCCTTATAGTGCCACAGTGTCCCTCCTGGTGTTGAGTACTTCCTTCAGCACCCCTACGATGGTGCCCAGGGTTGAATTGATGGATCTGAGTTCCTCCCTGAAGCCCAAATACTGTTCCTCCTGCAGGCACTGGGTCTCCTGAAACTTGGCCAGTACCGTTGCCATCGTCTCCTGGGAGTGGTGGTATGCTCCCATGATGTTGGAGAGGGCCTTGTAGAGAGTGGGTTCCCTGGGCCTGTCTGCCCCCTGTCGCACAGCAGCCCTCCCAGTTCCCCTGTGTTCCTGGGCCTCCGTCCCCTGGACCGTGTGCCCACTACCACTGCCCCCAGGTCCCTGTTGTTGTTGGGGTGGTGGGTTAGCCTGGGTTCCCTGTAGTGGTGGACACACAGCTGATTGACGTGTCCTGGGGACGGAGGTATGGGCCTGCTGGGTGGGTGCTGTGCTGGTGTTTCCAGAGGGGGTGGCCTGTGACTGTGTGAGGGGGAACCGACTGTCCCGAGGTCCCCGATGGGCCGGGCTGGTCATTTAGATCCAGTTGGGCAGAGGTGCTGTCATCACTGTGGGCCTCTTCTGTTGGTGGTGTGGACATGTGTGGACCCTCCTGTCCGGTGACGTTGGGTAGGGGTCCTGCAGGGTTATAAAAGGATGTTTTAGGGGGTTGTATGGGTATGTACAGTGGGCATGCTTTAGTGATGGGTGTCCATGCTTTGTTGTTGCATGCAGGGCTTGGTGTTAGGATGTGTGGTTTGTGATATTGGGACATTTGTGAGGAGTTAGAGTGATGGGGGTGAGGGTGGGGGTATGTGCTGGCATGCAGGTAGGGTGGGGGATGTAATAGTTTAAGATTTGACTTACCAGAGTCCATTCCTCCACGTACTCCTGCGAGGCCCTCAGGATGCAGAATCGCCAAGACCTGCTCCTCCCATGTTGTTAGTTGTGGGGGAGGAGGTGGGGGTCCGCCGCCAGTCCGCTGAACCGCAGGGTGGTGTCTCGAGACCAAGGAACGCACCTTCCCCTGTAGGTCGTTCCACCTCTTCCTGATGTCCTCCTGATTTCTTGGGTGCTGTCCCACTGCGTTGACCCTGTCCACTATTCTTCGCCATAGATCCATCTTCCTTGCAATTGAGGTGTGCTGCACCTGTGATCCGAATAGCTGTGGCTCTACCTGGACGATTTCCTCCACCATGACCCTGAGCTGCTCCTCTGAGAACCTGGGGTGTCTTTGCTGTGCCATTGGGTGGTGAAGGTTATGTGTGGGGTGGTGTGTGGGGTGATAAGTGTGCTGATATGTAGTGGTGTGTAGTGTGAGGTGCGTGGAAGTTATGTGGGTGATGATGTTGTGTGCCTGTGGATGCTGGTATTGTTGATGGTGGTGTCTCTCTCTGGCCTTCATTCGTGATTTTTGGTCGTAGGGGTTTGTGGGTGATGTGGGTGTGTATTTTATATTGTATTGGGTGTGTGGGAGTGGTGTGTGTATGTGTATCAGGTGTGTGTATTTCGAATTGTCCAATGTGGCTGTGTTTTGTGTAGGTGTGTGTATTTTGAGCGCAGCGGTGTGTACCGCCAATGGAATACCACGGTTGAAAGACCGCCGCATGGATTCGTGTGTCGTGATAGTGTGGGCGTATTTCTGTTGGCGTGACGGTGGAGATTTTGTTTTCGCCAGTTTATCACTGACCTTTGGTGTGGCGGACTTGTGTGGGTGTCTAAATTTTGGCGGATTCCGTGCTGTGGGTCATAATAGCTGTGGTGGTTTTCCACGGCCGCGGCGGTGTGTTGGCGGTCTTCTGCACGGCGGTAAGCAGGTTTTACCGCCAATGTTGTAATGACCGCCTATGTTGATAATTGTGACCATAAAAGAACATTTTCAAGGTATAGGTTGCTAAATCAATTGAACATACTTCAGTACTGGAGATGTGGACCTTTCTGTTGCCTCGCACATCTTAGCAAGATAAACTGCAACCAGGATCAGATCGAGTTACCAACTGATCCCTTAATGCACAGGACACACAACATAGAAACAAACATAGAAACTTGCATAGTTGTTCCAGAGACTAATTTTTTTATTTCCTTTGTTCTGCCATTGAAAATACAGAAATCATCAGCAGCACTGAGTGGCCACTTAAAATCAGAAAGCAGCTCTTGCAGGGTGGGATGCTTTTAATTTGGGAGCCTCGTTGAGGGCCAGGAGTCCAGGACTCCACCATGTGCAATTCCCTGCATGAGAGGAGGTAGTGGAGATTGCTAGCAGTGCCAAATGGAAGATTAAGAAAAGCTGTCAGCTCCCACAATGCAAGATGCTGTTAATTTAGGAGCCTAATCGATAGCCAGGCCTCCATCATCCACAATTCCCTGCATGCCAGGAGGTGGAGGGATTGGCAGTGGTGCCGAAAAGGTGCTTAAGAGCAGCCAGCGTCTCTTGTTGCTCAATATGCTTTTACTTTGAGAGCCTCATCGAGGGCAAGGATGCTAAGATTCCATCATCCACAATTCCCTGCATGCTAGAAGGTGGGGGGATTGCCTGCCGCACCAGGCGGTAGTTTAAGAGCAGCCAGAAGCTCCCACAGTTCATGGGAGATTAATCAGGGCCCTCGGTGCTATGACTTCATCATCCAAATTCCTTGCAAGCCAGAAGGTGGGGCAAATGTCAGCAGCTCCAAATGGGAGCTTAAGAGAAGCCAGCAGCTTCCGCACTGTGCGATCCATACTGGGTAAAGAGCGAGTCTATCTGAGCCTGGAGGAGGCTGGGCTGAGACCACACCTCTTGGTCCAGGTATTGGCATACTCCTATCCAACCCCTAAAATAGGCTAAGGGAAGCTGAACACACACTCCGAAAGCGCCACAGGCATTGCCTAATTTGTAAAAAAACAGTATGTGCATGGCCCTTCTAAGAAGGTCATTGCAGGCTGCACCACCCATTGCCACCGCCAGTGGTGCCAATGACTGAACCAACACAAGTACTAACCATCGCACCTCTACAGGTGTGACAATTCAAACTATTTCAGGCCACCGAAAGCTAAAATAATGGTGTGAGTGACAGATGTACAAGTTACTTACCTTCGGTAACAAAATATCTGGTAGAGACATATTCTAGTTGCAGGTTAGAATTTCCCCCAGGCGTCAGACTGGATCTGGAGATTTTTCTTTGAGCAATAGCCTTGCGCATTGATAGGTGGTGTTGGTCGACTCCGCGCGCGTCGTTGGCATCGTTGGCGTCGTAGTTGCCGTGATGACGTTGGGAGTAGTATATAGACACTGCCTTCGCTCAGTGATGTCAGTTTCTTTTAACGACTTTCCACGCCAAAGCGCAGAGCCGCTAAGAACACTGAGATTGGTGCACCAGAGCTAAAGACCTGAAAGGGGGAATCCCTGTCCCTAGAAATCAGTTTGCAAGCATAGAGAATGGGTGGGCGGTAAGGAATCTGCAACTAGAATATGTCTCTACCAGATATTTTGTTACCGAAGGTAAGTAACTTGTACATCTGATAGAGACTTCTAGTTGCAGATTCCTTACCTTAGAATAGATACCCAAGCAATGCCATCCTCGGTGGTGGGCTGCGAACCAAGATCATACTAGGAAGTCCTGCAAGACCGAACGACCAAAGTATCCGTCCTGATGGACCTGACTGTCCAGACAGTAGGGTTTAGCAAATGTGTGCAGGGACGCCCACGTAGCTGCCTGGCAGATATCCAGGACAGGAACTCCGTGTGCTAACGTAGTGGAAGCAGCAGTTGCTCTGGTGGAATGAGCATACAAGCCCTCAGGAGGTTGCTTCTTGGCCAAAGCGTAGCACATTTTGATGCAAAGAAGCACCCATTGAGAGATGGTACGCTTTTACACCGCCTTCCCTTTTTTCGCACCCACATACCCAACGAAGAGTTGATCGTCCACCTGGAAATCTTTAGTACGATTGAGGTAGAACGCCAACGTCCAGACGGTGGAGTCCCTCCTCCTCATGGGAAGGATGTGGGGGTGTGTAGAAAGTAGGCAGAGTGATAGACTGGCCTACATAAAAAGGTGTGACCACCTTAGAAAGGAAGGACGCCTTAGTGCGCAACACTACTTTGTCAGGGTGCACAGACAATTATGGAGGTTTTGAGGAAAGGGCCTGAAGCTTACTCACCCTGCGAGCAGAGGTGATAGCAACAAGAAAGACGGTTTTGAAGGGGAGGAGCCCCGACGGACAATTATGAATTGGCTCAAAGGGAGTACACATCAAATAAGAACAAGATTGAAGTCACACTGAGGCATGATAAATAGAGTGGGAGGAAATAAATGGGTGAGTCCTTTTAGGAATCTACTCACAATAGGAGATTTAAAGAGTGAGGGCTGATCAGGTAGCCTAAGAAAGGCTGAAATGGCAGATAAGTACCCTTTAAGGGTGCCCAAAGGGGAGCCCTGCTGGGCAAAAGAAAGAATGAACAGAAGAACCTCGGATAGAGGGGCAGAAAAGGGATCAACAGATTTGTTGGTACACCATGCCGCAAATGTATTCCAACGACAGGCGTATACAGTTTTGGTGGATGGACGCCGGGCTGGCAAGATAACATCGCAGACTTTGGGTGGAAGTTTAAAAGCCATCAACTGTTGCCACTCAATCTCGAATTAAGGTGGCGGTTGGACAGGTTTGGGTGAAGAAACGTCCCGTGTTGCTGTGACAGAAGATCCACCCGAAGAGGCAGTCTGAGTGGAGGATCGATGGACACGCTCAATAGCTCTGGATGCCATACTCTCCATGCCCAGACTGGAGCCACCAAGATGACTTGGGCCCGGTCGCTCCTGATTTTCTTGAGAATTCTGGGCAGAAGAGGTATAGGCAGAAAGGCGTAAAGGAGGCCGGAGTTCCACTCGAGACGAAAAGCGTCTCCGAGAGAGTGCCACTTTGGAAACTCCAACGCGCAAAACAGCTGGCATTGAGCATTCTCTGAGGAGATGAACAGATCTAACCAAGGCTCTCCCCACTGCTGAAATAGACCTTGCACCACCTCCAGATGGAGACGCCATTCGTGATCTGCTGTGCAACAATGGCTGAGTTTGTCCGCTCTGGCGTTGAGGGAACCCGCCACAAGTTGAACCATTAGGGTAATGCCCTGATGTTCCAGCCATGTCCAGAGGCGTAGTGCCTCCTGACAAAGGGTCCAGGACCCTACTCTCCCCTGTTTGTTGCAGTACCACATGGCGGTAGTATTTTCTGTGAACACCTGCACCACTTTCCCTTTGAGAGAGGGAATGAATGCTTTCAATGCAAGCCTGATCACCCGGAGCTCCAGAAGATTAATATGGAGACCAGACTCAGCCGGTGACCAGAGCCTTCTGATCTCCGCCTTTCCCATGTGGCCGCCCCAACCCAGAAGTGATGCATCTATCACTATAGAGAGATCTGGTTGGGGAAGAGAGAGGGATCTGCCATGGATCTCCGCCTTTCCCATGTGGCCGCCCCAACCCAGAAGTGATGCATCTATCACTATAGAGAGATCTGGTTGGGGAAGAGAGAGGGATCTGCCATGGATCCAATGAGGATTCAAAAGCAACCACTGCAGGTCTTTTGCAGTCCCCTCATGATCTGGACCATGTTGAAGAGATTCCCCTGATGCTGCACCCACTGGAACTTCAGGTCCCACTGAGAGCTTGCAAATGCCATCTTGCATGTGTTACTAGCAGGATGCCGGAGGCCATAAGGCCCAGCAGCCTCAGAGTTAGTCTCACCGAAACCCAAGACAGAGGCCGAAAGATTGGAATCATAGCCTGAATGTCTTGGACTCACCTTTCAGGAGGAAAAGCCCCAAACTGCACTGTATCCAGAACAGCTCAGATGAAAGGGAGTGTCTGAGAGGGAGTCATGTGTGACTTCGGCATGTTTATAGTAAACCCCCAGCGTGTGCAGGAGGTTCGCCGTAGTCTGAAGGTGGGAGATGACTTTCTGGGGCGAGTCTGCCTTTAACAGCCAGTTGTCGAGGAGGTTTCTCACAAAAACTCAATAAAACAGTCGAAGTCGGTCAAGAAGAGACCAGGGTAGCACTTCTGCGAATCAGCGCGTTGCGTGGGAAGAAAAGAACTGATGTCACTGTGCGAAGGCAGCGTCTGTATACTACTCCCGTCTTCCTCACGGCAACTACGACGCCAACGATGCCCGCAGAGTCGACCGGCGCCACCTACCGACGCACAAAGGTATTGCTCGAAGAAAAATCTCCGGATCCAGTCTGACGCCTGGGGGAAATTCTAAGGTAAGGAATCTGAAACTAGAATTCTCTATCAGATGTTATTAATTTTTAATGTATATTGACTTATTGAACACTGTTTTTTTTATTCTCAAATTTTGACAAAAGGGGCCACCTTTTGTGGACGGTCACTACAGCTGGTAACAAAATCCATAGGTGCTATTGAAAGGGAAATTAGTAATGCTGAGGAAGGACTGGCAACTGCACAACAATCAGTGAGAGAAATGAGAGTTTTTTCCCAAAATTCTATAATTGAATCATCTGAATGAATGAAAAGGGATTCTGACAATGCCATTTTAAAGCCTTATGTGTCCCACGAAGTTATAACAATTCAAGTCCCTTCAAGACTTGCCTCTGAGACCAACCCCCCCCATGAAAAAGGAGAAGAAAAGCAATTGCTCATGATTTAAGTAAAGAGTCTGACATACACAGCGCATCAGAGCTGACAACAAGAACCCTAAAAATGCCCTAAGTAATCCAGGCACAGAAACATATAAATTAATGGATGTCATAAAGGGTGAAGGTTAAGAATGAATTGGACTCATTGATATCTAGATTATAGGTGGCTGAAACTATTGTCTCAATATGATGCATGAAGTGAACATTTTGATGGCCCATCAGGTGGACACCACCCCTATTGCTCAAAGCATGATTTAGTTGTGGCCATCCATATGAACCCTTGGAAGGGCCCAACGTTGAGGTGAGACTGTCTGCTGAAGGCAGGAGATGACCTTCAAATTGTGACAGACATGCAGTAATCACTTGGATCCTATGACCCAAGTTTGCCATCAAATTCTTCTGAGGTTAAGCAGTCTCTTATTAGCCAACAAGATAGCTTATATTTTCGACCTGAGGCCACTCCATGGGTTATTGTATTATAAAATGTTTCACCCCTAGAAAACAATCAGATGGAGCCTTGGGAGAACTGTAAGAATACATCCATTTATTGGATTGGACAGAAATTAGTTTTGACCAGAGAGCTCTTTGATGATCTCAATATGGTTTGCAGGGTAAGTTGGGTTGGCAGGAGTACAAAGAAGGACCCTGGGAACTGTATTGTCATGAAGTGTATGTTTTCTAATTTATTCAGTCTGATTTCTCACAAATTAGCAACCTTATAGTGTCCTAACACAAATATTAATTTTGTCTCACTGGGTTGTTTTTATAAGCCCATAGAATATGGAGAACAGTAGTCATGCTCTCAATGTTCCTACTGTGAATCATTTCTCTGTACTGAGGACAATGAATGATAATGATTGGCTACTGGCTCATAGTACCAATACTGGTTCTACAGCTTTAACTCCTAGGGATGAAATTAGAAGATTGCTTGTGATAAATAATCCAGAGTTTCCTAGCCCATTTGTAGACATAGTACTCAGTACTGGTTCACAATTTGCCAATTGCATGGATCTTGTTACCACTTAGTCTTGCATTATAAGGTCTTTCAACTCGAGTAACCCTGATAATACTCTTACTCAGGTTCACAGGTTAAGCCTTGTTTTTCAGAATATAGCAGGTATCAGGATCAAGATGCATGATGAAGATTAGCTATCCTTTGTCAAACAGTTTCAGGTCTCTGTCTCCATGAGACATGGATGATTGATTATCTCTATATCATGAGTTTTACCACATTCCATATTTCAGCCTCAACTTCTATGCTGGGCAGGGCTAAAGGGGAGGCTTGTTACTTATGTCCCCACTCTAATTCCAGGGGGCGTTTTCAGTAACAAGTTGGACTCTCCTTATTACCAGGTAACTGACCTTAAAATGTTGAGGAACATATGCCTCTTTATATTTAATTTTGATAATAACATCTTTACTGGGGAAAACGGATATGTGAATAAAAGCTAATAAAAAGATCTGGTGGCAATTTGGTGTTCAATAGGAGTGGCTAACCATGTGTATTGGGATGATTTCAAAATCTACCTCTGCTCATCACCAGCAAGATAAGTGGGAGGCTATGTGCATCATACTGATGAAGGCTTAATTCTTTTTGGGTGCAGTGAAAGATTAAATAATTTACTTTTTAATTATAATCTGTTTTTTGCCAATGAGGTTAGTGTACCACAACCTCCTTTCAATTATGCCTTAATGGTTAGACAGTCTAGATATTTGATTTAGATTTTTTAAGTATATCATGCTCTGTAAAGTGAACATAATTCCCAGAGCATAGTAATTATTTCCCCTGGTATTGACTCAAAGACCAGAGGAGCTGAATGTATATGTGACATTGAAGTTGTCTCTACAAACTCTATTAGTTTGAAGTGGAGCAGAGTTATTCCTGATGCTTTTCTTTCAAATCTTTTCTGCTATGCCTATACCTCAGTTAACATTTGCCTTGATAATAGTGGATATTAGGAATGCTTTCTTGGGAATTGCTAAGTGTGTCAAAGAGAGAATCACATGTACAACTCCCGGGTTCGATGGAGACATAAAGGCTGGTGTCACTCAAAGTGCACCAAAACCCTTGCACAGACCCATTAGAGTTGGTAGTGAAGTCGTGGCCTCAGACAGGCTTATAAGATTGGGTTGACACGTAGGAGGGATGAATTAAAATCCGAGGCTTGGACAGCACTAATCAATGCTAGTAGGATAGCAAGGCTTTCTGGCAGATCATTCAGAATCCTTAATTCAGAGAGTCATCTGCTACATTGATTGAGAATGCTGTATCGTCAGAAGACTCGGAGATCCATTTTTCTGAGATCTATTCATTTCAGGTCTTTGTGCCCATGGAGGGGGCAATTTTAAGTTACATGGGGTCTCCAAGAATGATCAAGAAACAGATCATTTATTTGTATCCCTGGATGAGCTAATTACTGCTTTTAATAGCAGTCATAGTGGAAAAGTCCCCAGTCCAGTGGAGGCCAGCAGTTTTAACAGGGAGGGGTGCGGGCGGGAAGCACACTCACACTTTCGCACACACACACTTTCACACACACACACGCACGCATATCCATTCACAACACTCATCAACATTCAAACATGCACGCACACACCAAACATTCATTTAAAACGATCACACACACGCACACACACACACACACACACACACACACACACACACACACACACACACACACACATTTACCTTCAGCCTCGAAGGTCCCAGGAGGGTTGGGACTGCTGCCTTCCCTCACTGGCTGACCTTAGGTCCACCAGTGAGGGAAGGCAGCAGTCTCAGCCTCGTCACAGAGTGGGATGGGGTCAGTGAGACTGTGACCTTTGCTCAGCCTGACAGACACTCTTCATGATGGGCAAAAGGTGGGGGGGCGTGGCCCCTCTGCCCTAAAGGACGGGCCGCACCTGCCCCAGTCTCTGATGGGGTTCCGGTTGACCTTTTTTAAACTAATTTGGATATTTGGCATCAACTTTCGAATGTCCTGAAAGCTGTTTATAAATTGAGACATAAACATGTTGGCCTGCCTCCTTGATTGTTCCAATTTCCAATTTACATTTTATGCCCTGCTCTGTATTTACAAGGTGGCGGTAAACCACTTTTTGTGGCTTAACACCACCTTGTAAAAATGACTCTTTCCCACGCAGGCCTTTGCGTGGAAGGTGAGTGCAATGGGTGTTGCTGTCGGCGTGCCACAGCAACACCCATTGCAAATTGATGCTGCCTCAGATTGATGAGTTTTCGTAAACCTGAGGCAGCTCCAAAATCGCAAGGCACAATGAGGAGGAATACTTTTATTCCTCCTCGTTTTTTGCTTTTTCTGTGTATGCTGGATTCTGCAGCACCGCATAGAAAGAGCAAATTACCAGCCATGATTGTTTATGTGTGGGACGGTGTCCCTTCCTGCACATAAACAATCATTTCAAAATGATGATTTGGCACTTCTGTGTGTCAAAAAGCTATCAGTTGATCTCACTTTTAGACTCACTCCTGAAGGTGGCGGAAAGATTATTACTCTTGAGATTAGAGACTTGGGCTGAGGAAAAACAAATTTTGCCAGATACTCAGTATGGATTCAGAAAGGTGGTGGAAAAAGTCAAACAATGACTCAATTTCAGTCTCCTCAATGGGAAATATACTTTAGCAAGCAAAGGTCCTGTCTATATAGCATTCATAGACTCTTCCAGTGCATTTGACTGTGTAAATCACAGTAAATCATGCAATGTGATGATTAAGATGGGCATAGAATGTCCTCATTAATTTTTTGAGAGAAATCTACTGTTGCTTACACCAGAGAAGGGTGTGGGATTCATGGGGAAATACACACAGGAGTTAAGTATTGGCCCTAGAGTAGGACAGTGCTGTGTCCTGGCGCCATTCCTTTTTACGCTGTATATCAACAATTTGAGCAGAGTCCTTGAGGAGTAAGCAATGATGTTCCTCATACTGGCCAGAGATCAACATCTGCACTTCTGTATACAGATGATGCTATGCTAATTGCGTGTACTCCTAAGGACCTGCAATATTTGATTGACCATTTTATTAAATATATGGCTTCCTTAGACTTGAGAGTGAAATGGTGAAAAACCTTCATTATGAAACGTAGACCGAAGGCAGAGAAATCTTACCAGTTTGAAGTAGGTGATACCTAGCTTGATCTGACACACACCTTTTCCTATTTGGGAATGCTGTTTGATTTTTGGGGCACTTGGGTACAGCTGGTTACAGTCAGAACAATGCAAATGAATAAATCAGTTGTTGTACTAAAAATCTTTTCAGCAAAATTGGTGAGGAAGGACCTTTAAAGGTTATATATTATATACAAGGTAAATTGTACTTCCTTGGACCAATATGGGACCAGGTGTCTGGGGGTACGTTAAATTATGAAAACTACAGTTTGCGGAAGACCCCTGCTGAAGAAAGTGTTTCTACCTATGTTTGTCATGAAGAGCTGGGATTTACTTTCCGGGAAGACCTTATTAGAAGGTATGCCCTCTTTAACTTTGACATAGAATTTGGACTCAGTCTGAGACATGTCTGAACAGATAGATTGTGAATGACTGCTTATCTGTGGATCACGCAGGTAAAGTTCCATAGCTTAAAAATGCCAGTGCTGTTTGTGGCAGTCTGGGCATGCTTGACATTTTTAAAGTCCCCACCTCCTTACATGTATTTGCAAAGGTGGAAATTAAGCACGTGAATTAATGTGTTGGAGGATGAAAGATTTTACAGGCAGTGTGGAAAGGGCCGTGTTTAAATCATCAATTGCTGTTAACTATCTGAGGGCGTAAAATTATACATGGAACATGCGCATACTCCTCAACATAGACGTGTCTTAAAATGGTTCAGCTGCAACATTATTCATTGTTTCATGTGCTTCCCTAGAGAAAATGACTTGTCTTCCCCACTTGCTAGGTGCCCGTTTGATGGTGTTAGTGAACAATACACATTGCACTTTAGATGATTTTTTGTAAATGCTATGAGGCCCCGGACAATACTCCTAAAGCCGCTACTGCAACGTTTTAAATTCAGACAATTCAGAACAGCTCTGCTTTACTACATTTGTACTCCCATGAAATCTGTTTAGCTGTGTTCAAATTTGTATCGAGGACTACATTGATGCACAAGAATTTGAGTGGGTAACACATTAAAAGGAGCTTTTATGTATGTTTATTTTTCTTTTTATAATGTTTTTTCTTAAAAGATCTGTTTATATTATCAATATTTATGTACTTTCAGTATAGGATGGATTTTTTCTTTAATGAAATGTTTCTCTTATTGCTTTTATGCGTTTTTTTATTTTATTTATTTATTTATTCGGTCTAAAATTAGACCATTAAAATGCATAAAAACGAACCATACATAAAAAATAAAAAAAATAGAACAGAGATCATAACCATCACGAAGAGGAAAAGGGAGAAGAACAAATGCAATTAATACACTCTTTGTCCAACAGAACAAATGTTAAATGATACTCCTTAATTGATGCCTCCTAGCTTATTGGATACCATTTACCAAGACAATTGTAGAGAAAACCGAATAGTATACTAAATCTTTTCTGGTAGTGCCTATAAAAACTTCAGAATGCCATGTATTTTAAACTAAACATACGTAAACAAATTTTTAAAAGAAGAAAAAAACTGTTCTAATACAAATTATGCATAAAAAGTGGTTCGTATTACTTCATAAAATACTTCATACTTGCGACGATTATAAACCAGACATTAAAAAGGGTACCATAGGATTAACCTCATTTCTTAAATAAATTATTCATGGGAGTTAAATCTTGCCATTTGCAAGGTGCTATATGCTGCGATGCTATGAATCAATTAAGTAAGAATACCCGATAAAAAACACAGACATTATAAAAGCTAATATCTTTGGAGTTAATCCATAGGTAAAACAACACAGGTAATCGTATCTGAATTCCCTAGCCATCTAAAATCCTCGTCCACTAGCTGCTAGACCTCTCTTCAGCCAGTAGACTAGGGTCTAAAATAGTCCTACTACGAATAGTCCATAGTGCTGACAAATATTTGGAGACTGAGCTTACTATCAACGTGGAAGTATCATATTTGCATAGTGTGTAGGCACTGGTTCGATCATGCAATAGCAAAACCTTGCACAGGGGGATAATCCACTTTCCTCTAGGACACTTATACAAGGGGCAGAAAAATAAAACATGCTCAGGAGTTTCCTTACATAAGTGGCAGTTTATACATTTATCAGACATGGGACTGTTGATCGACCAACGGGCCGTAAAGCTGTTAACTGCTAATGTTCCGTATCTAAGCTGAAGGAATAAGGCTCGGGCACGTGCTGGTATAGGGAGATCCAGGAAGTTTTCGGGCCGGGGTTCGTGTTTGACCAGCAGAAACTCTGCTGTCAGCCGACCTGGCCCATTTCAATGAAAAAACTCATTGTAGACTTTTCCCAATATCGCTCTTTGATCAACAATCTAGCATTAGCAGGAATCATCTCAGGATTCTCCCAATAATGGGGGAAGCCCAGCTTAACCCAACCTGATTTCATCTCCCTCAACCAACAAACTTTTTCCCATCCCTGGAAAGGTGTTATAAGGTCTTCGATTGCTGCCCTGAAGGGCTCAAGTTCTTCCGTTTTCCATAATGGAACCCAATATAGAAGTGGCCTTAAGCTTGCTGTGTCTTTAATACTATTTATACCCAGATCTAATCTTAGGGGAATCATCGGCGTGCCCTTCCCTAACCTAGATATGTGTCTGAAAAAATAGTTTTCTTTGGTTTGAAGGGTATCCAATTGTCTATAAGAACCCCAGAGTTCCGCTCCGTAGAGGGCAGCAGCACGGATTTGGACTTTATAGATTTTGGAAATAGGGATCAGAGGGGGGCTTGCTACGGCATTAGCCTTTTGTTCTAGCACTCCACCTCTTTGGCTGATAATAAGTGCCCCTTTTCTTATGACTGCATCCCAACTGCCCTTATCCGATAATCTAATGCCCAGATAATCATACTCCGTTACCCTCTCCAAAAAGACTGAATCCATCACTATGTTTGCTTTTATTTTCTTATTCGGGGTGCTATATATCATAAGTTTTGTTTTTTTGGCATTGATATCCAGCCCGTAATCTCTGCAAAATACACAAAATTGATTGACCAGATTTTGAATTTCCATAGATGTTTTAGCCAGCAGGATAGTGTCATCCGCGTAAAGCAAGCATGGCACTTTATTCCCTGCCAACTTAGGCGAGTCGTTGGTACAGTTTGCTAGGTAATTGATGCAATTGTTTATGTATAAAAGGAAAAGTGTAGGGGCTAGGACACATTATGCGGTTATGTCAGAATCCGAACAATCGAATCGAAAGTACGTATAGCGATGGTGCATTCAACCATGAATGGCCTCAAAGAATTCTAGCAGATTTCATCTGTTTATTTCAGTGTTTGGAAGTCCAGATAGCTTAAGATATTGAGATGAAAAATTGAGTTTGCTTCCAAAACTATGGCCCCTAAAGGTATTTTCAATGATGGACCAAAACAACCAAGCACTGGCAAAGCTAATAGGTCTGTTGTTGGCTGCCAGCCTTCTTGCAATTTTTGTTTTATTTTGTCATGGTTTCTGCAAATATTTATTGTAGCTTTCCTCGTTCCGATGTGATGACATGGCTGCAAAAAAGCAGGTGCCTCGCTGTGCAACATGTCAAAGTCTTAAATATTAAGCAGGTAGCAGGTTGGCAGGGCTTAGGAAGTCCCTGCTCCCTCGCTTACAACTCCCCCAAGGAATAGGGATCCACCTTTGTTCTCACTATACCAAACCCGAACAATAAGTCGACGGGCCACAGACCGCAGTTATTTAGGGGCATATTTATGAGCCCCTAGCACCACTGGAGCGTCACGATATGTCCTACTCCGTATTTACAAAGTAGCGTTAAACCACTTTTTGTGGCTTCACACCAGCTTGTAAGTACGACCCTTCCCACGCAGGCCTTTGTGTGGAAGGGGCATGCAGTGGGTGCTGCTGTCAGCAGGCCCCAGCAACACCCATTGCATATTGATGCTGCCTTAGATTTTCGAGTTTTCGTAAACCTGAGGCAGCGCCAAAATCGCTAGGCACAATGAGGAAGAATACTTTTATTCCTCCTCATTTTTTGCTTTTTCTATGTGTGCTGGATCCTACAGCACTGCATAGAAAGAGCAAAATGCCAGCCATGACTGTTTATGTATGAGAAGGTGTTCCTTCCTGCATGCACATAAACAATCATTTCAAAAAGACGATTTGGAACTTCTGTGTGTGCTACAGAATGTTTATGTGTAGGAAGGGACACCTTCTAACACATAATCAATCAAACCCCTCAAAGCAGACATCCTTGCAAGGATGCCTGTGTTGGCGGTGGCAGCTAAATTTAGCACCAGCGCAGGGGATAACACAGGGGTGCATCCTATTCAGTTAAATATGGCGCATCCCTGCATTGTGAAATGAAGGAGCACGGCACTGCCAATTTTAGCGCAACGTTGTGCCCTCTAATTTTTCTTTAAATATGGGCCTTCGTTTTTAGGAAGTAGTGTGCCTCTTTCAGAGGGTAAAGTTATACCTTAATTAGTAAGGAGGAGGACAAGAAAGGAGCTGAGGATGTAGTCTTACCACAGTTTGCCCTTACATTTTAATTTTCTTTCTTTTTAGGTGTAGCCTATGCCAAAGCCTTTTGTTTTACCACAAAAAAAAATAGTTGGCTTTCGGTCAGGTCCCTTCAGCCTGTCACAACTCCCTCTTGATCCCACTGTACAGAGGGTCTGGCACTCAGGGTTCATGTTGTATTTTCCCTGTGGCACTTCATGGCCTCCTGTGACACCAGGATAAACTCCCCTCAGGCCCCATGGTCCACTGCACTTAACCACTTCGCAGGCCCCTTTCCAGACAATTAGAACATTCTGGTACTGTTGTTCAATTAGTTTTTCTATGTGCACACTTGTGAGGAATATACATGTTTCCTGGTTATTGGTTCCAACTGCCATGACCTATTGACTTCCCTGATATTGTTATTTGATTTCACCTGCTTCTGTATATTGATTCCAACTTCCATGACCTATTGACTCCACCTGCTAATGTTAATTTATTCCACCTGAGTCTCTTTATTGGTTCAAGCTACCATGACCTATTAACTCGACCTGCTAATGCTAATTGATTGCACCTGCTTGCATAAATGGTCAAAACCTTTAGGCTGACAGGTGTTCTCTCCCATGGCCCATTGGAACCTTCCTGTCCCCTATGTGAGCCACGTGTCTTTCAGGAGTCAGCCACACCCATGAAGTATTCAAACCACACCTGAAATTCGAGTTGGTGCTTGGCCTCATTCCTGTCCCGAGCAAGCATCATCCCTGCACTCACCTCCTGAGTTGGCCGGATTCCTACAGCACTCTAGTCTTCCCTAGTCCAAGCCTCTCTGCAGCTCCTGTGATCCTGACTCCATTGACGCGTCTGTCGTCTTCGCTTCCAGTGTGGCAATTCCTCTTACTCTTCGGCTCCCTGCGCTACAGCTAGAAGGACTTCCTCTGGATTCCATTTTAAGTAGGAGGGACAAGGCTAAGTACTTGATCACAGGTTAGCACTCACTAATCCTCAGATTAACCCTAAGACTATTGATAAGACTGAGCTCAGAATAGCAACAGCTCACTTTCTGTAAATCAAACACTACCTTTGTTTCAATAGCTTTAGAGCTCTGCTCTCCTTTAGTAGGTGCTCTGGTCTTGAATTATATCAGAACTGAAATATGTTCACCTGCAGTGCTTGACAAAGTGTTGTAATAAGAACTAGAGAATAATTATTAGAGCACACTATAGATATGTATATAAGCTTGTACTGAGAACTTAATGTAAAATGATTCTTGGGAGCGCCAGAAACTCCTGTCATAAATCTTGCTTTTTGCCTGCTCTCATTTAGTGCTTGTGGTGAAACCTATAAGTGTACAATATTGTGAATAAATCATATTCTTTGTATTCTGAGAACTGTTGGTAAACTACTCTTCTTGTTATCTGCAGTGCTTTACATCCACACGAACACAAAATATCCAGGGAGTGCAGTGCTGCAACCCAGCAGAGCAGGACTGGTGCCACAAGTTTATATTTTCTTATTTTGTCCCACCACTCTACCCTTTGAGGGTAGTGTATGAATTAAGGGTTTGTTGCTTGTGGGCTGCCTTCCAGGGGGTAACAGTTCCAACATCGCCTCTGCTGTTTAAACCAGCTGAGTGAGTGACACAGCCATTGCTTTCTTTGGTTCACAACCCTTCAGCCGCAGACATGAGACATTGTCAGTCCCACCTTGGATCGGCCCACAGGAGTATTTTATTCTAACTGCTTTTCTTTTGACAGTTTGGGTGTTTCATTTCGCTGTCATTGGGATGAAGAAGGAATGTCTGGTCAATCCTAATAATTTTTCATCATATTTAATTACTTACATAACTTGTGCATTTATATTCATAAAATAAACTTTTGTTTCAGTCTCACAAATTTTCAGGTGCTTTTGTCTCTGCTCGCATGTGAACTTGACCCTACGATGGCCATGACAACTTTTCACACCAGGACTGTCTGATGACAAGGTGGCCAATATCTTGCAAGATTAGCAACATGTTCACCATGGTTTGCACAGCTGGCTGTTCCTTTTTATTTTGTGATCAGGCGTCTGATGTCTTTCAGCACCCCCAGCAGCAGGTTGAAAAGAGTGTTGTTCAGTGTGCCTGCAAATGGCCCAATCTCCAACAGGGCTGTGGATGGCTGATGGCTCCCATTCCTTCTGCTGCCAATCCGCTGCTCCTCTTCAGTTTGTCTGGTGCTATTACAAAATATATCAGCTGCTGCTGTACATCATGCCCATTGGCTCCTTCTCATTCTGCTTCTGGGCCACGGTCAGAAAGCTTTAGCATAGGTAGTAGGTGGTGCTTATAACTCAAAATGTAAGTTAGACCTATTAGTTCTGCTAATGCCTCTTTCTAGTTTCCTTTCATTATTTATAGGTAATTGATTTATTTACTTGGTTGATTGTATCACACTAAGCACATTGCAGCACTAGAGTAACAGATTAAGAGTCAATAGAAGGGTGAGATATTCTTCAGTTTCCCTCTCAGAATAGCTCTGGTCCCCAGATGCTACTATTCTGCTGCAACTTGACTGCAGCACAGCCAAGTACTTCAGCCTGCCGGAACACCAAATTGCCAAACCTCAGAGTGCAAAGCCTAGCAGTTGGTTTGGTGGCTGGCCTCAGGAGGTTTGCCAGAGTGATGTAGCATGCTGCACCCTGCACTGGCTCCTGATCAAGAGCAGAAATCAGATCAAGGCTCTCTGTATTATATATCTAGCCCTCTGCAGTATCACTCCCAGATTAATATCTTCCCGGCTTTGCCATGAAATCCCAACAACAACACTCCTGTAAGTCCCTCAGTTTTTGAAGGCCGTTCTTTCATTGTTCTGCACCACACTGGAATAACCAGGCCTTTGAACTTCGGCAAGCCTCCTCCTGCACACTGTTTAGGAAAGGTTTAACAAGCATTTACAATGCAATAGGTCTCGCATTTGCTTGAGTTAGAGCTTCTTGCCGCATAAATTTGTCAACCCTTCCTCATAATTTCATCTTTTCCTGCCATATAATTCAAGTGGCCCTGCATATAAATAAAGCACTTCCATTTACCTACTTCCTCTATCTGCAGAAAAATATGAAAATGTTGCCAGTTAGCATCCTAATTTAAATCCGCTATGCTAATTCCAATAGAATACCATTTTCACCACCCCACCATCAGAATTGCTGGCTGGCTAACACAATTCCCCAAAAAAAGACACAAGACAGCCACAGAGGAGAATTAAACTAGAAGGATCCCCTAAACATATCAAGAGAGTCCAAACAGTCATAGTGCAATAAGGATGTTATGTTGCCCTGAATTATGGTCATAACTGTAATAAAGTGAGTTTATTAAAACATATACAATTATCATATAAACCTTTATCAGAAAGAAACTTTTAGCATTCAACTGTAATGCTCAAAACATCCCCTAAAGGGCAGCATAACAAAAATATAATTTGTAAGAAACATGACCATGTAGCCATATTGTTAGCTCCCAGAGAGCATAACCCCATGAAGAAAAAAACTGGAGAAAGTAATGCTGTGTAACCATATTCTTAGCCCCTAGAGGGTGGTTCTAGAGCTAGGAGGCCTATTGCAATGATATTACAAACAAGGCCTTTAAATCAAAACTTCCCCCAGCTGTAAAACAAAAGTTTTAGCCTTCAGAAACCTTAAACAACACTGAATGGTGGGCGTGGTTATTATTTTTGGGACCCCACTAAACTAGTGTGGGGACCCAGAGATGATGCAGACAGAAAGAGTGTTTTGTAGGTGGTCCCATTGTCCAAGGACCACCACAGGCTGAGTTATGAGCAAAAGTGTTTTGTGAGAGTAATGCCCTGCAAAGCATTATGAGGCAAGATTACCGAGGGCAGTGACTATTGTAGTATCGGCTCTTCAACTGTGCCGGGAGAGACACTTTTGCTTTGAGGATTTCTTTTTTATGTAAAGCTTTTACCAATTTCAAGTGTTTTAAGGGGAGAAGCCAAAAGAAATTACTATGATTGGGTAACAGTGAACTTTTTGACCAGCCTTGCAAACCCGCAGATCAAGTTCATGCTGTTGTACCTGTTTGTGTTGTGAGCGCCATGGCTGCCATGCAGCACAAAGGGGAGGGACAAAAAAAGTAGTTCATCCACGCTGAGGTATATCGGCAACCATGCAATATTCCATGTATCCATGTTACAGGGGCAGTCTGCAAGGTGTGACAAAAATAGCCCGAAGGTGGGACAAATGTAAAGCATTTACCAATTACATCAAGTGATTTTTGAAAGGCAAGCCAACAAACGAGTGAAAGTGATGGGCGTGACATGAGCATGGTTAAAAGCCCACAATACTTACAACAGCTCAAAGTGCTTGTGACTTAGACCTAAAAAGTACCTGTTCTCATAATTCTCCATTTCTTACTTTCCTTTGCCTTGTTTCTGTATCCTCCACCAGTACTAGTGCAGAGATCCTCTTGGACATAAATTCTGCTTTCCAAATAAATCAATACATAAAAACACATTAACTTAATAAAAACATTAGCTTTATATGTGCACCAACATTTTGATAGAAGGTTAAAAGTAAAGCAGCTATAAATGTTTGCTAAATTGAAATAACATCTACTTAGGGACCAAAACTCTAAAACATGTAAACATCATTTGCACAAGACTTTTGAATATGTTTCGTCTCACTGCAGCTTTTCTTTGCCTCAACTCTAGTGCCATGCCAAAGTTTTAACGTGGACGTAAAGCATCCAACTACCTTTGAAGATTCTGCCAAAGGATTTGGACAGAACGTTGTGCAGTTCAGAACAAACAGAGACAACTTGTAAGTAACTTGATTAATATTAATGGAAATAGTTGATTAATATCAATAGAAATTATCAAAAACATCAAAATTGGTTGTTTAATAGTAGCATGACCAAAATCAATCTACATCTCTTGCTGTCAACTGCTTCAGCACCTCACATAGGGGCCTAGTCATAAATGCATTTTGGATCATGTAAAGTGGTATTCCTGTAATATTTTTTATGTACTCTTACATGCCTTTGTGAATTGGACACAAATAATAAGAAATGGGGACATTCATGGACTACTAATATATATTTAGTGCATGTAGAAAGTACTCTTGCCCTCTTTGCACTTTCACATATAGGCTGCTGGAAGTTTGGTGGCCGATTCATAAAGGCATGTAAAAGAGTACTCCTGGAGTACTACTTCTTGTACTCATAAATGCTTTTGTTAATCGGCCCCACATTCTACTCAGCTCCTGCGATGACACCCTAATTTGAATGAATGGCTGTCGATGGACTAATACTGTTCTTTTTCTCTTTTTGTTTGGTAAAAAACACTGTTTTAAAAAGAGTTAAATGTCTTAGATTTTAATAGAAAGTAATATCTGGTTTAAATTAAAACACGTCAAGTGGACTGTAGCAAAATGACAAAGTGTTAAGAAGAGGCAAAACCCCTACATCTCACACAACTCAATGCTAGCCTCCCCTTCAGTTCATTCACCAAAGCTTCATTCAAAATATTTTTGTAGACAATTCATAATTACCAAATATACTATTTTTGTTTCAAAAGTCTGTTTTTCAAATTTTACTCTACAATAAAAGTGTATAAAACATCTTCCCTCTTTGTAGTCTTTCTATGGTTGAAATAAATATTGTATTTTAGTGCAAATTTTAGTGTCGATATTTTACTGACACAAATGTTTGCAACATTTAAAAATTCACAAGGAAAAATTCGAACAGATACTTTTAAAAATAATCTTCACCCAGATGAAGAAATAATCTTCTCTAACTACAGCTACTACCAAGAGAATAATTTATTTTGTCATATGCTTGACACAATAAAGTTATACAGACTCACAACATCATTTAATGGTAATGATCACAAACTCATGGAAAGATATAAAGACTAGTCTAAATCTTTCATACAAATCAGCACTCAACTAGCTACTAAAAGCAATATGAACTTAGGCATAGTCCCAAAGAATCCACTTCACAAAGCATTTCCAAGGCCTAAGTGTATTTTATGTCTACAAGAAGCTGTTACTTTTGCACACAAAAATTGGTGATTTGCCTAGCCAGAAACGTTTACACTTTACCTGCAAGGCTATCAATTTCTTCTGTGGCAATTCAGTATATTGAAGTTCAGCATTCATAAGTGACTATTAAAGGATTAGTACATGGTGTGTGAAAGAGTGCTGGAAGGCATTGATGAAGAAAACACACCATAAATAAGGCTGAGACTCACAGACAGAGAGGGCCAATGAAGAAATTCACAAACATTAGCAATGCATTTCCCTTACTCATATACACATTTATACTTGCACTGGAATGATACAAGCGTAATTTCTGCAGAAAACGTGGGATGGCGCAACAATATGCAATACTGTAAAATAAAATGGAATGTATTGGAAGGGGAAACAAACTTTAAAAAATGCTTGCCATCGGGAAGATTTCTACAAATATGCAGACTTTGAAAAATATTGGGATTCATCCATACCAATAACATGTTGAATATTATAAAAGAAATACTTTAAGTATTAGTCATGCTGAATATGCTATGGCAACATTGATCCTTTCATAACCCTAGTATTTACTGAAACAGTGCCTAGGGCCCTTGCTCCAAATACTGGTTTCTTACATCTACTGATTAAGTCCAAACTACTTTACATCCTTTAATTTATTTAGTGGGTATCACTGACCCTGCATGGAGTTCTGACGTTTTCCTAAATGCAGAGACCTTAGACTTGTCAAATTTGATTCATATGTGATTGGTGTAGATAACTGCAGGACATTGTCAGATTGGAAACAAAAAAGAGAAAACAAGAAGTCAAGCCTTCTCCGTCCCTGGTCTCAGGGTGAAGAGCAGCTACTACATCAAATTCAGAACAGCTCATCCCAGCTACAATTCCAAAGAAAGCTGAAGACCAATTTCTTCAGAAAACACTTCATTTCCACACATAAAGTCTGTCATGCAACTGGCTGGCCTTTAAATCTGGCCATCCATGCCCATTAACAAAAAAAAAGTAATCTATTTAAGACCATGTGCATCATACAAACACCTACAACTATAACCATTACAAAACTGAACCTTGTTCTTTGACTGTAAAAACAAGAACTCCGAATGTAAGCATCTATTACCATTAACAACCATGAACCAAATCATAAAAGGATGCATAACACCATGAGGGATAGTTTGAGCTTCATGAGGTGTTAACACAATCCTCATTTTCTTGACTCTGAAGGCTCGGAAAATTGTCACTTGATGGCAAGATCAGAAGCTCATAATATATAATAAGTTTAAAGCCCTTGCACAATTTCCACTGAAATGTGTGTAAATGGCTTAAAGTGTGTAAAGGTGGATACTGTTAACTAATCGGCCATGAAAGAATGTCTTCTGAGCATCGAACATTCACATAGATAGAACAGTACCTCTGACATAATGTGCTCCAAAGTTTTAAAAATATTTATTCCCTCATAAACCAACAAACCCACCAGGAAATTGCTGTTGGTGACACTACATTGTCACTAAATTAACACTAAATTGAACACAACCAAATAAAATATCAACAATGTATCTTCTTCATGAAGTCATACATCTCTTGTCTTGACTTTATTGCAGGAGATTGGCCCTCTATGTAGCATGCAAAGCTAGGCACACTGTGCAGGAGGTCCAGGCAAACACACAGTGGTTTACAGAGGTAAAAACTAGATCACCTAATGCTATAAATTTTATGGTAGCTTGGTTCAGCAGTTACACCAATCTTGGAGAAGTGCAAACCATTTGTTGTACTCACAGTATCAATCATGCAACTCGCACATTCAAAGGAGTAACTCGAGTACAATTTATAAAAATACTTCAGATTTTAATGTAATTTTTAAGACCAAGATTATCAAAATTAGTTATCACAGGCAAACCCTTAGGGGTGGTGCATGCCAGGTGCGGCCACGCCCCCTACTCTTTGTGTGGTTTCCCGTCTTTGCTCCCGCCAAAAGTGGGGGTTTCCAAATTGGTTTACCATCTGCTGCTAGCAGCAGGCCTGGGGGTCGAGTTTCAAAGGTGGTTAGCCCTTTGAAGCTCACCTACAGGGCAGTGCACATTCCTGAGGGAGAGGGTGTTAGCTCCTGCACCAAGGAAAGCCATTGTTCTGAAACTCAGAGAGCAGTAGCTCTTACCCCAGGGGTTCAGACTTGTGTCTGGAGGTGGCAAGCTAGATGGGGCCAGTCAGCAATCATGCCAGGGTAGTTAGTTTTTGCAGGGGGCACCTCTAGGGTGACCCCTGGGTAAATTTAGTAATATATCCAATACTGGTACCAGTCTGGATTTATCATTGTGAGTTGTTTGATACCAAACAACCCAGGTTTCAGAGTGGCCATTATGTAGCTGTGAAACCCATGCTGACCAGTGTCCAGCACATGCACTTAAAATGGATGCTCTGCTCACTCACTATGTCCCAGGTTTGTCAAGGGCTCAGTGGGAGCATATTGCTCATGCAGCTGTGCCCTCACATACAGTGTAGTGCACCTTGACATAGGGCTGGAAGGCCTGCCAGACGGGTCACTTATCTATATTGTATGCAGTGAGTAGTGGACAGGGTACACAGGCAGTGTGCCATTTCGAGTTTGCATTTTAGGATTGCACCAGGACACTCAGACTGCAATGGCAGTGCTAGATGCATCCAGTTGCAGGGCCATAGAGGGTGGCACAATTAGTGCTGCTGCCCTCAGGGGCCTACCCTTAGTACCCCATACCCTGGGTACCTAAGTACCATTTACTAGAGACCTATAGTGGCAGCTAAAGGTGTTGCCAAATAACTTTGCAATTTTAGGGAAAGAACACTAGCACTGGGAGCCTGGATAACAGGATCCCAGTGCACTCCACTCCAAGTTGCATTCAGAAACCAGGCAAAAAGTGTGGCGGGGTATTGCAACAAAGTGCAATTTTCCTACATTTATATTCTTTTGCACATGTTAGCACTCACAATGTTGGGTGGTCATTGAAAATAAGATATGTAGTCACTATAGAAGACATCTGTGTTGTTTCTTTACAGATGAAAATAAACACACCTGTAGTAAACACACTAGCACTTACATCAAATGCTCCTACATCTTTGTAAGTGATGCCCTTGTAAATGATACCAAATAAACTAGCATAGTTAACTGTAAAGTAATCCTTTTAAAAGGCTAATTTCTATTCTCATATCAATCCATCACAACACTTGGACCTACATATACTTCCTCCCAAAATTATTAGTTTTGTTTTGGGGCATGTTAGAAATGGGGTTTTTGGTTGGCAGACAGGTTCCCCTCCGTCCAACCAAGGACCCTTACTCTAGTCAGGACAAAGGAGAATCACCCTCAGTTAACCCCCGCTCACCCCCTTGGTAGCTTGGCACAAGCAGGCAGGCCTAACTTCAGAAGCAATGTGTAAAGTAATTATACCAACATGCACAGTAACTCAGTGAAAATACTACAAAATGACACAACATAGGTTTAGAAAAATAAGTAATATTTATCTAAACAAAACAAGATCAAAACAACAAAAATCCAACATACACAAGTCAAGTTATGAATTTTCAAAAGAATGATTCTTAATCCTTAGAAAACACTGAGAATGCTGTTGTTACACAAAGTACCTGGTTAGCGTAAAAAATAAGCCGCACAGTAGGGTAGTAATGCGTCGATTCCTTTCTCGAAAGTGAGACCGTGCATCGTATCCTCCACCGGTCGGGTCGGCGATGCGTCGGTTTTCTCCTGCATGAGAGCAATACGTCGATATCTGGTCGGGTCAACTTTGACGCCCAGGGACGATGCGTGGAAAATCCGGTTGCACGGAATCAAGAAACCACGCTGAGTGAGGTTTGCGTTGTTATCAGCCTCTGTTAGCGGGCATTGTGCATTGTTTCTCCAGCCACGTTGTGTCACTCTTCCATCCTCGATGCAGGTGGAGCGTTGATTTCAGCCTTGAAGCTGATGGCGCATATATATCAGCTGCGACAAGGAAGGTGCGTTAAAAATTTCCCCACACAACGGTCTGTGCGTGGATTTTCCGTTCTTGTCTGCCAACTTATCTTTCAAGGGACCAAGAACTGGATAGGGTGCCACTTGGCAGGGCAGGAGTCTCAGCAGAGAGTCCAGGTGCTGGCAAGGGAAGTCTTTGATGGCCCTGAGACTTCAACAACAGAAGGCGAGCTCCCCTTTCACAGGCAGAAGCAGCAACTCCAGGATAGCCGAACAAAGCACAGTCACAGGCAGGGGCAGCACTTCTCCTCAGCTATTCAGCTGTTCTCCTTGGTAGAGGTTCCTCTTGATTCCAGAAGTGATCTAATTTGCAGGGGTTTTGGATGCTCTTCCTCTACCCCTTTCTGCCTTTGAAGTAGGCCTACTTCAAAGAGAAGTCTCTGTTGTTTTCAAGGTCCTGCCTTGGTGGTTGGAGACTGCATTGTGTAAGGGCAGGCACAGCCATTTCAGGTATAAGTGACCACTCCTCCCCTCAGGCCGAGATGGCCCATCAGGATATGCAGGCTACAACCCAGCTCCCTTTGTGTCACTGTCTAGAGGAGAGGTGCAAACAGCCCAACTGTCAAACTGACCCAGACAGGGAATCCACAAACAAGAAGAGTCACAGAATGGCTTAACCCCTTCGCTGCCAGGCCTTTTCCCCCTCAGGTGCCAGTCCTTTTTTTTGGCTAATTGGGGCAGTTTGTGCTTAGACCTTCATAACTTTTTGTCCACATTAGCTACCTATGCCAAATTCACATCCCTTTTTCCCCACAACCTAGGGATTCTAGAGGTAGCTAGAGTTTGTGGGTTTCCCTGAAGGAGACCAAAGAATTTGCCAAAATACAGCAAACATTTAATTTATTTTTTAAAAATGGGGAAAAAGGGCTACAGAAGAGGGCTTGTGGTTTTTTCCCTGAAAATAGCATCAACAAAGAGTTTGGGGTGCTAAAATTACCATCTTCCCAGATTTTGGGAACATGCAGACTTGAATCAGAAAACCACATTTTTCAACACAATTTTGGCATTTTACTGGGACATACCCCATTTTTACTATTTTTTTGCTTTTAGCTACTTCCAATCAGTGACAGAAATGGGTGTAAAACCAATGCTGGATCCCAGAGAGCTAAACATTTCTGGAAAGTAGACACAATTCTTAATTCAGCAAGGGGTAATTTGTGTAGATCCTGCAAGGGTTTCCTACAGAAAATAACAGCTGAAATAAAAAAATATTGTAATTGAGCTGAAACAAACCAGCTATTTTTCACCACGTTTACTCTGTAACTTTTTCCTGCGATGTCAGATTTTTTAAAGCAATATACTGTATGTCTGCTGGACTCTTCTGGTTGCAGATATGTATGGGGCTTGTAGGTTCATCACGAACCCCAGGTACCCAGAGCCAGTAAATGAGCTGCACCTTGCAATGGGTTTTCATTGTCTACTGGGTATACAGCAATGCATTTGGTGAAATATAAAGACTGAAAAATAGGTATCTAGGAAACCTTTGTATTGCCAAAATGGGCACAAGATAAGATGTAGAGAAGCATTGGTTATTTGCACATCTCTGAATTCCGGTGTCCCCATACTAGCATGTGAATTACAGGGCATTTCTCAAACAGACGTCTTTTTTACACACTGTCTTACATTTAGAAGGAAAAAAATTAGAAAAAGACAAGGGGCAATAACACTTGTTCTGCTATTCTGTCTTCTCCCAAGTCTCCTGATAAAATTGGTACCTCACTTGTGTGGGTAGGTCTAGTGCCCGCAACAAGAAATGTCCCAAAACACAACATGGACACATCACATTTCCCCAAAGAAAACAGAGCAGTTTTTTGTGAAGTGCCTAGCTGTGGATTTTGGCCTCTAGCTCAGCCGGCAACTAGAGAAACCTACCAGACCTGTGCATTTTTTTAAACTAGACACCTAGGGGAATACAAGATGGGGGGACTTGTGGGGCTCTCACCAGGTTGTCTGTTACCCAGAATCCTTTGCAAACCTCAAAATGTGGCCAAAAAACACTGTTTCCTCACATTTCAGTGACAGAAAGTTCTGGAATCTGAGAGGAGCCACAAATTTCCTTCCACTCAGCGTTCCCCTAAGTTTCCCGATAAAAATGGTACCTCGCTTGTGTGGATAGGCCTAGTGCCCGTCAAAGGAAATGCCGCAAAACACTATGTGGACACATTAAAATTATCAAATACAAAACTATCTGTTTTTGTGGGGGGCACCTGTGTTTTTGGTCCGTAGCACAGCAGCCATATAGGGAAACCTACCAAACCCAAACATTTCTGAAAACTAGACGCCTGAGGGAGTCCAGGGAGGAGTGACTTGCATGGCTCCCCCAGTGTTTTCTTACCCAGAAACCTCAGCAAACCTCAAATTTAGCTAAAAAAAATCAAATTTTCCCCACATTTATGTGTGGGATCACTGCACCGAGACAAGTTTCCTACCACCCAACATTCCCCTCCTTCCCCCGATAAAAATTATACTTCACTTGTGTAGGTGGGTCAAGTGCCTGTGACAGGGAAGAGCCAAAAACATGTTGAAATTGAGGGGGAAACAAAGCGGGTCCAAAAGTGCAGTTTTAAAAAAACATTCTTAGGCTGACAAATGGGGCAGAATTTTTATCGGTATAGATGCGACAGTGCTGGATGGTAGGAATTTTGTGGATTCCTGCAGATTCCGGAAGGTTCCATCACAAAAATGTGGGAAAAATGAGTGATTTCCAGCAAAGTTGGAGTTTTGCAGGGCATTGTGGGTTAGAAGATGGTGCGGGTGCATGTGAAGCACACCACACTGGACTCACCCAGATGTTTAATTTTCAGATGTGTCTAGGTCTTGTGGATTTTTCTACATGGCAGAGTCCCACAGTCTAAAAAGTGCAGCCCTCACCATTCCAATTTGGACGATTTTGAGAGTTAGACAAGCTCTCATGGCCCAAATGTAAAACCATAAACCCCAAAATAATCAAATGCCCTCTTAATTGCCGTGGGATAACATGTTTTAGTGTGCAGGGGAGAGCTGAAAGACTGATACCCCCTTCAGCTGGTTGGTAGCCATCTGACCACAATTTTCTTTAATTCCCTGGCATCTAGTAGGCTTTCTGCCCACCCGGGGAGTGGATCAGGGGTATTTGCCCCATCTGCCCACTGGGGGAAGAACAACTGTGGCCCCATTTATTTGTGGTAGGGGTGTGGCCATAACCCCACCCTTTAAAAAAAAAAAATCTTCCCTGGTCTCTGGTGGGCTTTCTGCCCCCCTTGGAGGCAGATGGGCTTTCCAAAAATAGGCCGATCTGCCCCCATATATGTCCAACAGTAATGTGCCCCCATGGGAAGTGACCCTTGCCCAAGGGGCTGCCCTCCCAAACAAAACACACACATACACACACACCAATCCCTGGTGCCTAGTGGTTTCTGCCTGGTGAAAATAGGCCGATCTGCCCCCTAGGGGGGAGATATGGCCTAAAAAGATTTTTCCCCCCAGGGGAACCACTCTTGCCTAAGAGGTTGCTCCCCTTGTGTGAAATTGACACCATAAAATAAAAATCCCTGGTGTCCAGTGATTTCTGCCCCCCTTGGGGGTAGATTGGCCAAATAAAAATGGCCTATCTGCCCCCAAGGGAGACAGAAATGGCCTAAAGACAATTTCCCCCCCCCCCCAGGGGAGCGACCCTTGCATAAACAAAAAAAATATATATCCCTAGTGTCTAGGGGTTTCTGCCCCCCCAGGGGCAGATCGGCCTAACTATAATAGGCCGATCTGCCTCAAGGGAGGGCAGGAATGGCCTTAAATGAATTTTCCTCCCTGGGAAGCGACCCTTGCCCAGGGCGCCGCTCCCAACATCGCGATCGGGCAGCAGATGTGCTGAGAGAGACATGAAAGGAGAGGAAAGGCCTTTCCTCTCCTTTCATGCCTCTCTCGCCCTCTCCACTTGATCGGAGGAGAAAGGCATTTGTATACACTGCACCCTGCCCATGGGGCTACCTAGGGCCTACTTTAGGGGTGCCTTATATGTATAAAAAGGGAAGGTTTAGGCCTGGCGAGTGGGTATACTTGCCAAGTCGAATTGGCAGTTTTAAAACTGCACACACAGACACTGCAGTGACACGTCTGAGCCATGTTTACAAGGCTACTGATGTGGTTGGCACAACCAGTGCTGCAGGACCACTAGTAGCATTTGATTTACAGGCCATGGGTACCTCTAGTGCACTGTACTAGGGACTTACTAGTAAATCAAATATGCCAACCATGGAAAGTCAATTACACATACATTTTACACAGAAAGAATATGCACTTTGGCAATGGTTAGCAGTGGTGAAGTGCCCATAGACCTAAAGCCAACAAAAACAGGTCAGACAAAATAGGAGGAAGGAGGCAAAAAGATTGTGGATGACCCTGCAAAACGGGCCAAGTCCAACAGGGCACCTTTAATCCTATAACTCCTGAATGTTTTATAAGCTAAACTGTTCTTCCCTAAGGAAACTTTATTACATAACACATAACCTGCTGCAATTGATGATGCATAACCATTATTAGCACAAAAATCGATTTCTTTTTACACAACCTTTTGAAACGTATCTACTATAGATACCTCCATTGCACCTAAACATAGTAGATGTTTCAAATGTCCCTCCCTAAACAATACCGCTTTCTTTCACCCAAACCCAATGCCTTTCTGACCAATTCAGAGCACTCTTTCAAAAATCCTCTGATCTGTCATGTTCCCCAGAAGCCACAAAAGCCATCAACTGCATTTAACATGACAGAACCACCTTGTGAATGTACTGTTCCGAGCCCTGTAATGATAATGTATAACTCATATGAAGCAAAGGAGTCTCCATAAACATCTCCAGACACAAACCATGCCTGAACCAGCCACAGATAAATAATATAAACCAAACACATATAGTTTTGTTTTGTCTCTAAATGCCCTCTCTTCGGATCAGGGCATGTGTAAGCCTACTTCATTGGCCACCCCTGAATAAAAGCATTCATTGCCTTTGCCTCTTAACCTTGGCTCCAACTGAATACTCTTGAATCTACCTGATTAACTGGGACACAAGCCTCGCCACTGGAACTTCTTAATAACGCTTTTGTTTAACTTTTATTTGCTGGCATGACTCATACAAATGGAATATCAATCCACTAATGCATTCCTTAATTGTAGCACACACTCTGCTTTTGTTGAAAGTTGATAAGTGAGAGAATAATGCCAAAATCCTTTGCTTACTTATTCAACATCCTGGATTTGGATATAAACTGCAGACTATTCTCAATAAAAATGATTTCCTTGAAACTTTCGCCAAACTGGTGTTTTAAAAGAAACTTGGCTAAAGCGCCAGACAAATGATTCACATCTTCCTTTTCTTGCTCATTCACCCCCACCCATTCTTGTCAGCTCATTGCAGTTAATTTTATTATGCGTCACCTGCAATTCTGTGCTCCATTTTTCCTTATTCATCAGTCTCATGCCTCATTTTAACACATTTATATCATTGCCAGGTCTGATTCAGATGTCTTACAAATGTTTTTGGCTTTTGCTGTGCTTGAATATTTTGAGCTAAGAATATTTTGTCCCTCTAGATATAAAGGCTGCCACGATTTTAATTTGAAATACTTTGCAACATGATCTATTGAAGACCTAGCTTTAGATCTCAGGAGGTGATTCCCTCCTCCGATGGCATACTTCCACCTTGAGGGTCCATCACTGCCTTCCCCACTGTACCAGACGTTTTTACCTCATCATTGCCCAGGCCCCATTGTGGACACAGGCACAAAGGTAAAGAAGCCTTTGGGAGTTGCGCTGACTATGCGCCACTAAAAAAGTGGCATACTGTGACTGTGCTACATGAAGACAATCCTCTGCAGGAGGTGCAAGGCATCCCATTGACCACCTAGACATCCCCCTGCTGGCAGTTGCAGTAAGTCACTGATCTCACCTGCAGGGAAATCTCTGTCCCCTTTTATAGTGCAGGCAGGTGCCGCCTGTTCAGAGAAAGACTAATGTACTTCCTGGACAGCTGAATTTTAGATGGCTTGAGGCAGCGCATTATAAGTAACAGGGCGCACTGTCCACTGAGCGGACAAATTTGAAGGAGTGCTGGGGTGCAAACAGGGACAGTGCGTCTTCTTGGTAATATGGGCATGATGTCTGCTAATGCACTCTCTCTTCCTTCTGCTTGAATAGAAAACAACTGGTGCCTGTAGAATGAGCTGTATTGTTTTGTTTGGGTACCCCTAACATTGCCTTTTTAATTATTCTCAAGACGATTTTATTTGCATACAGTAAGTTTGAGATAGCTTCGTGCTTAGCAATAATATTTTAGTCTGCAGTTGCTTTCTTCAGGAGAGGATGATAAGCATGTTTCAAAAGATACAGGGACTATGCTTGTAAAGGGAAATGTTTAAAAGATTCTTAAGTAGATTTCCACATATTTGTTACTATCAATGAATGATACAATGGTATTGCAAATCTTGATTATTTCTTTCAGTTCAGTAGTTTACACAGTGTCTAACCACAAACTTGAATGAGGTGCATTTAAATTAACCACCATTGCCCTCATAGCTACCAACATTGGGTGCATGGGTGTTCCCTGTTTGCCTGAAAGAGCTGCTGTTTGGTGTAAATCATTAAATGATCTAAGACCTATTACTGATCACAAGCGCAAATTCATACCTGAGGTGAGGACACCTATAAACAAAGGTGCATGACTTCTCTGTGTCAGTTATCTTAGGATACAAACATCTCAATGTTAATAAAAACAGAACAAAAGATATTCTTACATTTAATTAGAAATGGTACGGGCAAATATTAAAGGAGGTGTCCAGAGTAGAGAAAAGACATTCTCTTTGGCCACGCCAACATCTCTAACAATCACCATCATCAGACCTTTCCAGACCCTTGATTTCTTTGATGACGCCAGTGGCATTTTAAAATATATTGTGAGATCATTAACAGGATGGTTCTTCGTGGGTGAAGTGCAAAAGGGATAGTATAATGGAAAGGTTTCGATTGAAAGGGCATGGGAAATGTGAATTTAAGGGAAGATCACCCCTGCGTAAAATCAAGTAAATCAAACTGAAAATGATTATGCATTTATGGTAAAAGTGCAGATTTGCATCGTTTTCTACCCCCTATCCAACAGGAAACATGCCAAATATGTAAGAAACATGATCCCAGGTTAATTACAATCACATTGTGAATGATCACTCATGATTAATCTCAAAGTGATGTATTGCCCATGTGAACATGCAAGAGCCCTAATAAGAGTTTTTCCATCTTAGGCTCGGAAGATGATTTGCAATTCTTACACTTCTGTTGGGAACACCATTCTCTTCTACTTTCCTTAGTTCACGACCCATATGTCCTTTTAAAGGGAGGATCCGGGTCCCAGTGTGAAGTTAGGAATGGCCCTATCCCGGGAATTCTTGCTAACTAGACAGGGACAATAATCAGCTCACCTCAAACAGTGAAGGTGCCAGAACTTGTGACTCTCTAACAAGAACCAGGGTCAGCGTGCCTCTCGATCACTGTGCTGATTACCAAATAGAGGCTTGATAGCCAATGCTTAGTTAGTAAATTACGTGTTAATGAGTTAGAAGAATTTGGGGAGATGTTGGAGGCTTAACATATCTAGCGGCAGATATTACATTATCGATAAGGTGTTATTAGCTACTCTTCATCTATGAAGTAAGTTGTTGCATTGAAGCTTCAGCACACATAGCCTGTATGTAGGAGATAAAACCCTTCACTGTAATATATCAATGGTTGTGAAAAGTCATATTTTGCTCCTCCCACAGTTTGGACTAAGGAAATGTTTGGCCTCCCAGGTCTGAAAATCCATACAACAGACAAAGAGGGTGGCTGCACCACACCTCAGCTGACAGATAGAGGTACCTTTAATTAAAGCAGTAACTAGTGGCATACCAGATACACTTAGGGTCACAAGTTGTAACATCACTTAGCGCCTTATTATGAGCACCCTGTATTTACTGATGCGACCGGTTACTGAAGTGATCGTCTCGATGGAGAACCATAGAGCAGCACGTGTATGTGAGCGTTTCACCCAGCTACTTCGCATGCCCAAAGCAATTGAAGTGTCTCGGTGAAAAAAGGCAAAACATGCGGCAATTGTTGTGGAATACCCGGTTCCCTTACTTTAATAAGGAGTAATTACACCCCAGGAGTAAATGTTGCCGCAGTATCAGTAATTCCGGAGAGCCGTAGTATTAATTACTGTGCTGTGTACCAGTTCACTCACAATGGGCATTGTATGCCAATTTGTTTAGGAGACAAAAAGCTGCAAATTGAAACAGTCGTTTTTGTCTGAGGTACTTGTAGCTGGAATGGACACTTTTCAGTTCTTTATTTTTAGCTAATCTGTTACAAAGTTCAGTCTTTTGCCAATCCCCAATGAACAAGAATATTAATACCTTAGAAGCTGATTGGTTATTCGGCCTTTTCAGTGAAATACAACGTAAACCATATAAGGAAATACCCGTGCCACTGAGGGCAAATCCATTATATTTTTAACTCCTCTGTGTCACACAAAGAGGGCAGTCACATGCGAATCGGTCTTGGACCCATTTCAAAATCTGAAGATGATACATTGTACCACCCTGCCAAGTCACCATGACACACGTTCTCGTCATCCCCACAGATCAGCTTGTGCTTCATTTAATATCTGGTGAAGGATCATGTGAGTTGTACAAAACAGTATCGCAAAACCTTGCGCGTAAAAATCAAACTTCTCAACAGAAGGTGAGCTTCTAGCACAGTGTCGAGAAGAATCATGTTCATCCATATACTTGACCAGCAAATCGCTTATTTATTCTCATTGTTTGTAATTTATTTTAAAAGTGTTCCCGCTAATAAAAAACACTTTATGTAGCTAAGTGAAACAGATGACATCTCTTTATCAATCTCAGTTGGTCTGTTCAATGAGATTGGCGGAATTGTTAATTGCTCAGCTTTCATAAGGAGTGTTTTCCAACTTGACAGAAAAAAAAAAGATCATCTCCCACCCCGAAGCAGTTTGAGACAAGGTAATACATAAAGTTTATAGGAGTCTGCCACTGCTGCCATGGGGGAAATCTCTCTAAGGCTGCTGAATACCAAGGCTGCCTAGTCTTGATTCTCCCTCCGTCTTCATATCTTTCTCCTCTCACCCAGGGCTAGATATACTAAAGGATTTTGAGATTGCAGACTCTGCGATTTGCAAGATTGCTAAGTTTGCAACTGCTAAATTCCTTTTTATAATACACATAGGCCCTCATAACAACCCTGTTGGTTGGTGTTAAACTGGCAGTAATACCGCCAACAGGCCGGTGGTAATTACTGCCAAATTATGACGATGGAGGAAAGATCTCCGATAGACAGTCAATGTACCACACCAACCGCCAGGGTGGAAACAAAAGCCACCACGGCGTTAGCCGCCTACAGCCAGACAGAAGTCAGTGTTCCACCCACCATATTAAGACCCTGGAAACCGCCACCTTTTCCGGGGCAGTACTAACGACATCAAAAGCCTGGTGGAAACAGACCTCACAAGGGAAAGAACTCACCATTGGAGACACAGGGAACAACCACGCCGCCAGGGAGCCCGAGCTCCATGTCTTTCCCATGATCTTCTACGTGCTGCTCCACCACGAACATCAATGCCGGTGAAGACGACGTTGGTGAGTACAGCAGCCTAGCACACACAGGAGGGGGGAGGAAAAAGAGAGTGACACACACACGCACATCACCCTCCCAACACCATACACACATCAGCTGCATCACTAAAACGTTTTTAACCCGCAACTCGGATGAATAATGCAAGGACCAAAATATTTTGAAAAGGTGAATGTAATGAGAGCAACACATCAGGAAAAATAATTTAGGCAAGAGAATAGATATATACATATGTACAGAAAAAAGGGACACAGCCCAGACCACAATGTTCGTAGGCCAAATGGCCACAGGCCAAAGTCCAAGGCCACACATGACACCTACATCAACACGGAGAGAACAGTGTAGGGGCATCAGTTAGTAAATAGGCAGTCACCTCAGGGGAACGGGGGACCGAGGGCACATCAGCCGGGAGATGGAAAAAGACCACTAGTTCCTGGAGGGGGCAACATGCCCTGTGTTTGGTCCTGGGGAGTGCAAGGCCACAGTCTCTCAAGTGGGGGGCTTGCCCGCGTGCTCTGGAGGGGGCAACATGCCCTGTGCTTGGTCCTGGGGAGTGCAAGGCCACAGTCTCTTGAGTGGGTGACTTGCCCATTTGCTCTGGAGGGGGCAACATACCCTGTTCTTTGTCCTGGGGATCGCAAGGCCCCAATCTCTCCGGTGTGTGACTTACCCACTTTCTTTGGAGGGGGCAACATGCCCTGTGCTTGGTCCTGGGGAGTGCAAGGCCACAGTCTCTTGAGTAGGTGACTTGCCCACTTGCTCTGGAGGGGGCAACATGCCTATGCTTGGTCCTGGGGAGTGCAAGGCCACAGTCTCTTGAGTGGGTGACTTACCCACTTGCTCTGGAGGGGGCAACATGCCCTGTGGTTGGTCCTGGGGAGTGCAAGGCCACAGTCTCTCAGGTGGGTCACTTGCCCACGTTCTCTGGAGGGGGCAACATGCCCTGTGCTTGCTCAGTAGAGGTGGTGGTGCTGCTGGTGGGGCGAGGCACCTGCCCATCCCCTGCAGCCTCAGACAGCTGCCCACTGGAGGTGGTGGTGCTACTGGTGGGGAAGGCTTCTGCCCATCCCCTGCAGCCTCGGACGACTGCAAAACCATGGTTGGTGGTGGGGGCTGTGTCACAGTTCTTGCCCCTTGCTCTTCCTGGCTGCTGGTGCAGGCTCCTTGCTCTTCCTGGCAACTGGGGCAGGCACCTTTCCCTTCTTAGCAGCTGCCGGGGAAGGCTCCTCGCTTTTTCTGGTAGCTGGGGCAGGCTCCTTCACCTTCTTAGCAGAAGCTGGGGCAGACTTCTTGCTCTTTCTGGCAGCTGCAGCAGGCTCCTTTTGCTTTTGGCTCCCTGGTGCAGGCTCCTTCACCTTCAGGACATGTGGCATGGATCCTTTTCCACCACAAGTGGGTGTGGTGATGACTGGGCCCGTGGACTGCGTGGCTGAGGCGCTTGGCTGGGTTCTCCCCACCCTAGCCATACGTGCAGGACGGGGGGGGAGGGAAGAGGTCAAGAGTGGATAGGAAAACGTTTTTAGGGACATTGGGGCGGCAAGAGGGAGAAGGAATGGGAGTGGAGGAAGAGGGAGTGGTTGTTGGAGGTGTCTGTCTGCTGATTTTGGATGCAGGTGCATGGGCTGGATGCTCTTGTGAGGTGGATTGCTGTTGGGTGTCTGAGTGCTTGCGTTTGTGTACCTTAGGAGTGGGGGACAGACAGTGTGGGAAGGCACACAGGGGACATGTGCATGGCTTTTGTGGAGTTGTCTGCGAGTGAGGTGTGTGTTCTGCCTGGTGTGGTGATAATGCTGGTAGTGGATGATGATGTAGTGCATGAAGGCGTGAGTGTAGACGGAACTGGGAGGGAGGTGACGGAGGAGGAGGAGGGGGAGACAGTGGTAATAGTGGATGTTGGTGTGTCTGCATCTGGATGGTGTTTGTGTGAGTGCCTGTGGGATGAAGTGTGGTGCTTGTGTTTGCCTGTACCGCTCTTGTGTGTTGTCTTGTGTGCATGCTCATCTGCCTGTGTGCTTGGGATAGGTTGGGGTTGAGGAGAATGGGACTGGGAAGAGGAAGTTGGAGGGGAAGGGTAGAAACAGGGACAATGGCTGCCACCAGAGAGGAGGCCAGAGCCTGGATCGATCTCTGTTGGGCCGCCAATCCACAGTGAATGCCCTCCAGAAATGCATTAGTCTGTTTCATCTGGGCTGCCAGCCCCTGGATGGCATTCACAATGGTTGACTGCCCTATAGAGCTGTATCTCAGGAGGTCAATAGCCTCCTCACTCAGGGCAGCAGGGCTAACTGGGGCAGGGCCTGAGGTGCCTGGGGCGAAGGAGATGCCCACCCTCCTTGGTGAGCGGGCACGAGCAACTCGATGACGGGCTGCTGGGAGGGCGGTGCTGGTACGGGGGTGGCGGTTATACCTGTAGCTGGGGTGGTCACAGAGGTGTCCGCCACCACCAGGGAGCTTCCATCAGAGGAGGTATCTGTGTCTGAACTGTCCATGCCAGTCTCTGCCGTGGTGCTCCCCTCACCCTCCATCCCACTGGTGCCCTCAGCGTCGGTGGACTCTGCCTCCTGGGTCCTGTGGGATGCAGCTCCCTCCGTCGCCAGTGCCTCTGCTCCTCTGCCAGATGATGCTAATGCACATAAGGATAGGGGGACATAATAAAAACGGGGGAAGAGACAAAGGATACACTTGGTCAATGGCTGCACCAACATCACCTTTGGCGTACACAGCACCCTCCCAAACAGGGAACAGCCCTACTCAATGTGCCATAGCAGCCAGAGAAATAGTTATCAGTCAAGCCATGGTGAGGGGCACACACTGCCAAATGCAGCACACCTGGGACCCACCCAGCCCTGACCAGTAGTGGATGCCTATGAGCTAGCTAGCAAAATATTCCCTTCCGAACCCTTGTCACCAGGAGACATATTCTGCAGTGTAATGCCTGGCCTAGGGACACCCACTGACACACATCCCCCACCCAGATACCACCCAACCATGAGTAAGTTGTAATGATGGGCACTGTACTCACTTGTGGCTGGTGTGATGCCCTCAAGCGCCCATCCAGCTCAGGATAGGCCACCACCAGTATGCGGGCCATCAGGGGGGTCAGGGTTCAACGGGCACCCCTTCCTCGTTGGGAGGCCATCCCCAGCTGGGCCTCCACCATCTTCTGTTCCCAGCGTCTCAGGTCCTCCCACAGTTTCCGACAGTGGGTGCTCTGCCTGCTGTAGACCCCCAGGGTCCGCAAGTCCTTGGCGATAGCATGCCATATACCCTTCTTTTGATGGGCGCTGACCTGCAGAGAGAATACACACAGGAAAATAGAGTTAGTAAAACAGTCCTGCCTGTCACACTTATGGCCCACCAGACCCCTTCACATCACCATTTACACACACATGGCCCAGCACACAACCAATACACCACCCAGAGGACATCCACCCACCCCCCTTACACGATGCATTCACACACACCATTCCATGCATTCATGCCACATGCATCGTGCCCACAGTGTACTCACCTGTTGGTCTGGAGGCCCATACAGCAGTCCTTACTGGGGTAGGATCCCATCCACCAGTCTCTCCAACTCTGCCAAAGTGAAGGCTGGGGCCCTTCCCCAGTCACACGGGCCATGGTAGGTTCCAGACACAGGTCATAGCAGCACATGCAGTGTAGGTCCTCTCCTGTTGAAGATCAGGAAGCAAGTGAGGGATCAGATAGAAAATGGCAGTCACGTCCATGACGGTGCATACCGCCACCGCTGGCGTAGATCACCATTGGCCACTGTAACCCAAAGGGCCCAATGTTATCCAATCAGGAGTAACTCAGCAGTTCCTGACCGCCTCCTGCAACGGCACACAACGTCAGCGGAATTACCTCACTACCACCTGTCCCTCCACACAGGATAGGCGGATGCCATTTCAGGGGGGGAGGGCCTGGATATTTGCTGCGTCACTGGTGAATTAGGGCATACTGTATAAATCACACTGAACCATTACAAGTTAACAGCATGCAAAGTTCTGTTGTAGCCCCATTGTTCAGTTTGTGACCGGATCCTCACTCTTTTGCCCCATAGATTGCTACTGCTGCGGATGAATAGGAGATAGAGACCCCTGTGTACAGACCCCTGGTGGACTTGGCAACAATGGAGGACAGACACATTATCCTCACCTAGGGACTTGACAGGGGCACGATCACAGAGCTGTGTGCCCAATTGGAACCAGACCTGATATCTGCTATCCGTCACCCCACTGAGATCCCTCCTCTTGTGCAAGTTCAATCAGTGCTCCATTTCTAGCCTACTGGTTATTTCCACGTGACAGTGGGCTTGGCAGAAGGAATGTCACAGCCAATGTTCTCAATAGTGCTAACAAGAGTTTTGTCTGCCTTGATTAAACACATGTGCAGCTACATTGTATTTCCCCACGTTGAAGATTTGGCCACAGTGAAGGCCGAGTTCTATGCAATATGCCATATCCCCAAGATCATTGGGGTGATTGATGGAACACATATTGCATTTGTCCCCCCCGTCAGAAGGAACAGGTGTTCAGAAATTGGAAGACTTTCTACTCTATGAATATACAGATGGTGTGTTTGGCGGACCAGTACATCTCCCACGTCAATGCTAAGTATCCAGGGTCGGTGCACAATGCCTTTGTCCTGAGGAATAGCAGCATCCCAAAAGTGATAGCCCAAATACCGAGGCACATGGTGTGGCTAATAGGTGATCCCTGGTTCCCACCCAGTATATGTTGGTGTATGGGTATGGTGTTTGCCACCATGTAGAGGAGTGTGTGGCTAAATGTTATCCCTCTAAATTTGCAGGTGACTCTGGTTACCCCAACCTATCATGGCTGCTGACCCCTGTGAGGAATGCCAGGACAAGGGCAGAAGAATGTTATAATGAGGCTCATGGACGAACCAGAAGGATAATCAAAAAGGACCTTTGGCCTCCTGAAGGCCAGGTTCCGGTGCCTCCATCTAACAGGTGGATCCTTGGGCTACTCACCCAAGAAGGTCTGCCAGATATTAGTGGCATGCTGCATGTGCATAACCTTGCCCTGAGCCATGTGCCTTTTCTGCAGGAGGAGGAGGCTGGAGATGCCTGTGTGGCAGAAGTGGACCCTGTGGACAGTGAGGGTGAGGAGGCAGAGGACGAGGACAACAGAACATCAGTGATCAGACAATACTTCCAATGACACACAGGTAAGACAGTGTTAATTCACATTTCTATTGAATTTGTTGGAATTTCTGTGGCACTGGCATGCTGTTATTTCCCACTGCTATGCCCACTTACTGTACCCTTTGGCAATTCATTTTGCAGGTGTTGGTGCCCTGACATATGCTCCTGGTGTGATCACTGCAGCCAGCTAAAGGTCATTAATCTATGCTAATTTTCTGTACGGTTGAATTGCAATGTTTGTAGCTGTTTAAGTAAATACATACTTGAAAAGTTTGACATACTCCAAACTTCTTTTTTTTGCAAGGGGGTGTCACGTACTGCGCTGGACTTCTCACCTTTGTATTTCGGATTGGCGAATACACCAAGTCTTCTACAGGTCCTGGATACTCCCAGATAAGGGCGACCCCTTCTAGTAGCCACGGTGCCGCTTGACAGGCTACGCCAAAGCAGACCGTACCCTCCAGAAGGATTCCCAGAGGGAAAAAACCCCAACACTGGGGAAAAAACCTCTAACAGGAACTCCTGAAGGAAAACAAGAAAAAACAGGACTTGACAACAGGAAACAAAAATAGGCAATATCCAGGGTAAAAGGCAGGAAAAAAGGAACAGGCAAAAATATCCCAAGGCAAAAGCAGGAACAAAGAACAGGCAAAAATCTCCCAAGGCAAAGCAGGAAAAAAGAACAGGCAAAAATCTTCCAAGGCAAAAAGCAGGAACAAAGAACAGGAGCGAACAGCACAACCAGAAGGAAGTGTTTGCAACGCAAGGAGGAACAAGACTGACTGACTTATATACCGAGAAAAGGGAAGTGACATCACAGGAAAGGGAAGTAACACCATCTTAGATTGGGAAAAGCCCATAGACCAGTATAGGAAAAAGAAAGTAGTATAACAGAGAAACGGAGCATGCTGGGACAAAAACACGAAGAAGATAAGATGGACACAACATGGATAGAGACAGGCAAAAGGACCAACAAAAAACCCACCACCAACAACAAAAGAAGAAAAAAGGCTACAAGTAAGTGTAGCGCAACCGGGAGCAAAATATATGCTTCGCAGAAAGCATAGTCAAAAAACGCGGGGAACGACGCTCCGAATATCGGCAGCGCGTTCCACCCGCGAGGACAGAAAGAAACGCTGCGTCAGAGCACGGCGTTACAAGGGGTTTATTGAAGTGCTAAAATATTGAGCGGCAAGTGCAAGGGGATGGGGTGATGATGGAGGAAAGTCCAGGGTATTGTTACAGTCTGTTTGTAGCACAGATGCATTGTCCCTGGGGACTTAGGAAGGGGAGCAATGACAGTTCAAGGTGGACAGGGTGACTGAGTGTGACACACGGATGACAATCTGGAGAGTCTCAATTCCAGGCCGGGTCTTGGCAAGTGTCTCTGGCTTCTGTCTGGATCTCAGGGAACGTTTGCAGGGTGGTTCTCCTTCTGCAGGGGGAGGGGTGCTGGTGGCCTGTGAGTCCTGTGGCAGGGCCTCCTCTCCACTTGCAGTGGCGGAGGTGGAAGGCTGTTGAGATGTCTCACTTGTGGCAGGGGCCCGCTGTTGTGTGACTGCCTCCCTCATAATATTGGCCATGTCTGCCAGCACCCCTGCTATAGTGATCAAGGTTTTGTAGATGGCCTGCAAGTCCTCTCTGATCCCCTGGTACTGTCCCTCCTACAGCCGCCTGTTCTCCTGAACATTGTCCAGGATCTGGTCCATGGGGTCCTGGGAATGTTGATAGGCTCCCAGGATCTCTGCAAATGCCTCCTGGAGAGTCAGTTCTCTGGGCCTGTCCTCCCCCTGGTGCACAGCACTCCTCCCAGTTTTTCTGTTGGCCTTTGCCTCTGTCCCCTGAACTGTGTGCCCACTGCCACTGACCCCAGGTCCCTGGTTGGCATGGGTTTGAGGTGTGGCCTGGTGTCCATGTAGATGTGGACACACTGCTGATTGACGTGTCCTGGGGACAGAGGTATAGGTACTCTGGGTGGGTGCTGTGGTGTTCTTTCCTATTGGGGGAGGCTCTGTGGTGGTGTGTGACCGTGCCTGGATAACTGGCTGTCCAGAGGTCCCTGACGGGCCAGGTTGGTCATCCAGGTCCTGAAGACCAGAGTTGCTGTCTTCACTGTGGGCCTTTTCTGTTGGGGGACTGGACATTGCTGGCACCTCCTCTCCGCTGACATTGGCTGGGGTACCTGTGGGGATGTAAATGATGTGTTAAGGTTTCTGTGTCTGACATTTTGTGCATCCGTGACTTGCCCTCTTTGGTTGTATTTGCCCTGGCAGCTTTCACTTGTGTACATTGGTGTATGGTGGGATAGCTAATTCTCTATAGTGTGCATGCTTTAGTGATGAGTGTCCATGCAGGGCGGTGAGGGGTGTCCATGCATTGGTAGAGCATGCAGGGCATGGCATTGAGATGAGTGAGATGTGATGGTGGGGTGTGTGGATTGTGGTGGAGTGATGGGAGTGGGGGAGGGGGTATGTGATGGCATGCAGGTAGGGGGGTGATAGTAGTAGAGAGTTGACTTACCAGAGTCCAGTCCTCCTCTACTCCGGCCAGGCCCTCAGGATGCAGTATTGCCAAGACTTGCTCCTCCCATGCTGTTAGCTGTGGGGTAGGAGGTGGGGGTCCACCGCCAGTCCTCTGTATAGCGAGTTGGTGTCTTGCTGCAATGAAACGTACCTTCCCCTGTAAGTCATCCACCTCTTCCTGATGTCATCCCTGGTTCTTGGGTGCTGTCCCATGATGTTGACCCTGTCCACAATTCTCCTCCATAGCCCCATCTTCTTTGCAATGGATATTTGCTGCACCTGTGCTCCAAATAGCTGTGGCTCTACCCTGATGATTTCCTCCACCATGACCCATAGCTCCTCCTCTGTGAAGCGGGGGTGTCTTTGTGGTGCCATGGCTTTTGTGCGAGGTGTGTAGGTGAGGGTGTGGGGTAATGTGTTGGGATGTGGGATGTGGGGTGCGTGAGTTGTGTATAGGTGTGAGTAGTGTGTGGCCCTGGTTGTGTCTGTGGACTTGCTGTCTCTCTGGTGGCAATTGTTTGTAGTGGTAGAGGGTTGTGGGTAATGTGGGAGTGTGTTTTATAGTGGTGTGAGTGGGGGGGGGTGTATGGGTGTCAGGTGAGTGTTGTTTCAATTATCCAATGTGGTGTTGTTTGTTTGTGTGTGTCCATTTTGAGCGCGGCGGTATGTACTGCCAATGGTTTACCACTGTTGAGTGTTTGCCATGGTGATTCGTGGGTCGTAATTTGATGGGCATTGCTCTGTTGGCATAGCGGTGTGGGTTTTGATACCGCCAGTTTATCACTGACCTTTGGGCTGGCGGAATTGTGTATGTGGCTGAATACTGACAGACTGGTGTATGAGTGTCATAATATGGTGAACGGATATCCGCTGCGCCGGCGGTAAGTAGGATTTACCACCAATGTCATGATGAAGGCCACAATTCATTGTATGAGTCAGAAAATGAGTTTTAGGACACATACCAAATCACAATTTGGACAAGTGCAATTCCTCACAAATTGCTGTACAATATGCACTGTATAAGTGGGTTGTGACTGCAGTTCCAGTCCCAAACCACTAATCAGTTACCAAAATCTCATAGGATGTGGTAACTGCTTTGCAAAGAATTGTGGGAATTGTGTTAATCATGGTGGCAGCCTCAGGGGTGTTAGGGCAACAGCCACCTCTCCTCGATATTTTCAGACAGAAACTTATTTTTTTAAAGCAGCACTGGTTCTTTCAGGGACAGGGGCGGCTTACAAAAAGAAACATTTTGTGTGAAAATGCAACCACAGGGATGGTGGTCAGCAGTCTCTTGCATACCACTATCTCTGTATCAGTTGTCAATTGCAGGGGGTCGCAAAATGGCCGTATCTCATTAATATTTATCGCACAGGTCCCTTTGCTAACACATGTGAATAGTGATTTTGTCACCCAACCCAATAGTACAAAAGTCAGTTCATAAAATCAGATACTGGTTGCAAAAAAGTCTGCAACCAATTTTTGAAAGACAACGGTGAGTACTGCACCTACGACATAGGGGAGGGGGGAGGCAAAAGTCACAGACACACACACGCAACACCCCCACCCTCAACCCGACCCTCGCACACTACAACACACACACCAATGCATTTTCAAACATCACAGTAACAACCCCCAACCACCCGGAAGAATGCAAAGACAAAACCAATTTACTTGAACCATTGTAATGTATCCAAATACAGTAAGCTCATATATGCAGAAATATATACACATTCCAAATATATACATCACGATTAGTAGTGCAGGTATGCACAATTCAATGTCCGTGGACCACTGGGCCCACAATGCATGGGCAAGGCCCACACTAGATACCTGTCCACAAACGGAGAGAACACTGCAGGGGCATCAGATAGAAATACAACAGGCACCTCAGGGGGAAGGGAAGGGGGGGCACCTCAGCCGGATTGCAGCACCAAGCCAGATCCACAACGGGGCTCCATGCCCATTGATGTATCCTGGGGAGTGCAAAGCCACAGTCTCTCAAGTCTCTACAGTGGGTGGGTTGCCCACTGTTCCATCCTGGGGAGTGCAATGCCACAGTCTCTCAAGTCTCTACAGTGGGTGGTTTGCCCACTGTACCATCCTGGGGAGTGCAAAGCCACAGTCTCTCAAGTCTCTACAGTGGGTGGTTTGCCCACTGTACCATCCTGGGGAGTGCAAAGCCACAGTCTCTCAAGTCTCTACAGTGGGTGGTTTGCCCACTGTACCATCCTGGGGAGTGCAAAGCCACAGTCTCTCAAGTCTCTACAGTGGGTGGTTTGCCCACTGTACCATCCTGGGGAGTGCAAAGCCACAGTCTCTCAAGTGGATAACAGTCTCCACTGGTTCTGGAGGGGGACTGGTGCCCAGAGTGCTTCATCCTGTGAAGGATTCAGGTAGTGGATGCAGTTCTCCACTGGTTCTGGAGGGGGACTGATGCCCAGAGTGCTTCATGCTGTGAAGGATTCAGGTGGTGGATGCAGTTCTCCACTGGTTCTGGAGGGGGACTGGTGCCAAGAGTGCTTCATCCGGTGAAGGATTCAGGTAGTGGATGCAGTTCTCCACTGGTTCTGGAGGGGGACTGGTGCCCAGAGTGCTTCATCCTGTGAAGGATTCAGGTAGTGGATGCAGTTCTCCACTGGTTCTGGAGGGGGACTGGTGCCCAGAGTGCATCACGCTCCCTGTGACGGTCCCAGTTCTGTCACTGTCCCAGCTGCACATGGGCTAACGATGCTTGAGTTGGCGGTCTTTGCCCTGTTCAGCGGTGTTTTGCCATGGCGGTCTTTGCCCTGTTCAGCGGGGCTTGACTTTGCAGTTTCTGACCTGTTCAGCAGTGCTTTGCCATAGCAGTCTTTGCCCGGTTCAGCGGTGCTTGACTTTGCAGTTTCTGACCTGTTCAGCGGTGCTTGCCATGGCGGTCTTTGCCCTGTTCAGCGGTGCTTGACTTTGCAGTTTCTGACCTGTTCAGCGGTGTGTGGCATGACGGTCCCTCAGTGCCCAGCGGGGCTGTGGCTGCCAGGGCCCTCCAGGGCACTGACGCTGGCGGTGGTCTCCAGACCAGTGACGATAGCGCTGCCCTCCTGGGCACTGACTCTGGCGGTGGTCTCCGGACCAGTGACGATAGTGCTGCCCCCCTGGGCACTGACTCTGGCGGTGGTCTAGTGCTGCCCTCCTGGGCACTGACTCTGACGGTGGTCTCCGGACCAGTGACGATAGTGCTGCCCCCCTGGGCACTGACTCTGGCGGTGGGCTCCGGACCAGTGACGATGGGGCTGGCGGTGGCGTCCTGGCCATCGGGGAGGATGGCGGCCTTCTCCACCGTGCTGCTCTTCCCAGACTTTGGAGACTTCTTCTGCCCCTTCACCACCTTGGGAGGAGTCACAGCTGACTCGGCACTCCCCCCGGGACCCTTGTGACCGGCTTTGCCGGCAGGAGGCTTCACCCTCTCCCGTTGGGCACTGTCCAACTTCTGGTGCTTTACAGGGGGTGGACTGGCAGTGCTTTGGCTCCGTGTCACACTGGCTGCCCTGGTGCCCGGTGCACTCCACATAACTTTAACACGCACCACTCGAACCTGACTTTTTTTGGCTGAGGTGCTAGTACGGGACCTATGAATTGGGGGGGGGGTGGTGGCAAAGAGGTCAATGTTGCTCAGGAAAAGTTTCTGATGAACACTGGGACGGGTAGCTGGAGGGGGTCTGGGAGTGCCTGTGTTTGCCAGAGCCACTTTTGTGTGTTGTGGTGTGTGCATGCTGGTCTGATGGTGTGTTTGGGATAGGCTGGGGTACAGGGGATTGGGTCTGGGTGGAGGAAGTTGGAGGTGGGAGGCTAGACACAGGGATAATGGCTGCCATCAGTGCTGAGGCCAGAGATTGCACGGTTCAATGAAGAGCAGCCTGACCAGAATGAATGCCCTCCAGGAATGCATTACTGAGTTGCAACTCCCTTTCTACACCCTGGATGGCATTCACAATGGTAGACTGCCCAACAGTGAGTGACCTGAGTAGGTCGATGGCCTCCTCACTGAGGGCAGCAGGGGTGACAGGGGCAGGGGCTGAGGTGCCTGGGGCGAAGGTGATGCCCACCCTCCTGGGTGAGCGGGCACGGAGCGAAGGCTGAGGGGCTGCTGGGAGGGCGGTGCTGGTAGGGGGGGTGGCGGCTGTACCTGTAGAAGCGGGGGGCACAGATGGTGCCGCCACCACAAAGGAGCTCCCATTGGAGGACAAGTCCGTGTCGCTGTTTGCTGATCCGGTGACCGACGTGAAGCTCCCCTCGCCCTCTGTCCCACTGGTGTATTCGGAGTCCGTGGTGTGGCCCTCCATGGCCATGTGGGATGCAGCTCCCTCGTGCTCCGGTGCCACTGTACCTCCGCCTGATGATGCTGATGCACAAAAGAACAGGGAGAGCACAAAAAGGGTTGGGAAACAGAAGAAAGACGGGTTGAGTGCATGGCTTACCACTACCGTTGGCGGACAACACAGACACAGCAGCCCCCTGCACTAAGCCGTGCTCTTGGCCTCTACAGATGCAGTTCCTGGGATATGGCCTACATGGCTATGAGTGTCATCTGTCCACATAGATGACACAGGGGCATGTATACCTGTACTTGGCACTCTACAGAGGTGGGGTGGAGTGGCACATGGCCTACATTCTGGAGGGGCCTAGCCTACGGAACTCGCCCTGGCCTAGGGAAACCCACAGCCCTCCTCCCCCACCCAGACCCCTCCACTGCGCGCAAAATCATCAGAATGTGAGTGTACTCACCCCCTTGTGTCTGCTGTGATGTCCTTAAGCGCCCATCCAACTCAGGGTAGGCCACCGCCAGGATCCGGAACATCAGGGGGGTCATGGTGCGATGGGCACCACTCCCACATTGGGAGGCCATCCCCAGCTGAGCCTCCACCGTCTTCTTGCTCCTGCGGCGAATGTCCTCCCATCTTTTATGGCAGTGGGTGCTCCGTCTCTGGTGGACCCCCAGGGTCTGGACTTCCTTGGCAATGGCACGCCAAATATCCTTCTTCTGGTGGGCGCTGACCTACATGACATGTACAGGGGAAGAAGAGAAGTCATTAGCAACAGCACCGTCGAAGTGAGTGGCCCCCATCCCTGCCCTTGCCATGTGGCGCATGCATTCACACTCCTTCATGCTCGCATAACTCTGCCCCCTTCCTACTTACATCCAGCCCTCTCCACCCAAGCATAGCCCATACAACTTGCACCCTATGTACTCACCTATTGGTCTGGAGGACCGTAGAGTAGTGTGTACTGGGGGAGGACCCCGTCCACGAGCTTCTCCAACTCCTGTGCAGTGAAGGCAGGGGCCCTTTCCCCAGACGCACGTGCCATTGTCTCTTCCAGACCGAGGTCACAGCAGCACTTGCAGTGTAGGTCCTCTCCTGTCGAAGATCAGGTATCGAGTGATTGAACAGATAGAAAATGGCGTTCACGTCCGCGGCGGTGACGTCCGCGGCGGTGCGTATCATCACCGCCGGCTCACTTCGTCATTGGCTGCTGGGACCCATAGGGTCCAATGTTAACCAATGCAGCATTGCGCCGCGGTCTTCGACCGCCTACCGCGACGGTGTACAACGCCAGCGCAGTTACCTCACATCCAATTGTCCCACTTTAGAGGTCAGGCAGCCGCCATTTCAGGGGCCCACATGCCTTCATTTACAACTGCGTCACACATACCTAGGCCTGGACTCAACACACTTACAGAAAACTTTTTGGATTATGTTTCGTGTACTGTGTAGCTGTGGTTACATACCTCTGAGATGCTTGACTCTGTGGTCGCTGTTGTCCTTCCTAGGCACCGTCAGCTGGGACATGTGAGGAGATGGCGGAATCCTCCGGTGTACCGACCGCTGGTGGACCTGTTGACAATGGAGGAGCGACATTTAATCATCACCTACAGGTTTGACCGTGCCACAGTCCAGGAACTGTGTACCCAGTTGGAGCCAGATCTGATATCACCAATCCGCCATCCCACAGGAATCCCCCCTCAAGTGCAGGTGCTGTCAGTACTCCATTTCCTTGCAAGTGGGTCATTTCAAACAACAGTGGCCATGGCATCAGGGATGTCCCAGCCTATGTTTTCCAACGTGTTGTCCAGAGTGTTGTCTGCCCTGCTGAAACACGTGAGGAGCTACATCGTTTCCCCTCAGGTGGAGGATTTGGCTACAGTTAAAGGTGATTTCTATGCCCTGGGACATATCCCTAACATCATAGGTGCCATTGATGGGACCCATGTGGCTCTGGTCCCCCCCGCCACAGGAGTGAACAGGTGTACAGGAACCGGAAGAGTTATCATTCCATGAATGTACAGATGGTATGTTTGGCAGACCAGTACATCTCCCAGGTAAATGCTATGTTCCCTGGCTCAGTGCATGACGCCTACATCCTGCGGAATAGCAGCACCCCTTATGTGATGGGTCAACTCCAGAGGCTCCATGTGTGGCTATTAGGGGACTCTGGTTACCCCAACTTGTCATGGCTATTGACCCCAGTGAGGAATCCCAGGACCAGGGCAGAGGAACGCTACAATGAGGCCCATGGGCAGACTAGGAGTGTGATCGAACGCACCTTTGGCCTCCTGAAAGCCAGGTTCAGGTGCCTCCATATGACAGGTGGTTCCCTATTCTACTCACCAAAGAAGGTGTGCCAGATCATCATCGCCTGCTCTATGCTTCACAATCTAGCTTTGCGACGCCAGGTGCCTTTTCTGCAGGAGGATGGTCCAGATGACGGTGTTGTGCCAGCTGTGGAGCCTGTGGACAGTGATGAGGAGGAAGCAGAGGAAGAAGACATTGATAACAGGGACTCTGTCATACAGCAATATTTCCAGTGACACACAGATGAGAACAATTTTTTTACTATTACATTTACTTTCACACTTCTACCTCTATCCTGTCTGTCAATTTGAAGCAGTATATGCTAACTGAGTGGTAAATTTCCATTACGGTTTCACAAGTGTGGTTACCAACGTGTGTCATTTGCTTGCATCCTTCATGGACTTGTGATGTGTGACATAGGTATGTTGACATTACATTTTCGAACGGATTTTGTCATTGTCATAGATAATACACATTTTCATAATCACAGACTGACTCCAGATTGTTTTGTGGTTCAAGGGTGTTTATTGAAGTGCTAATTATTGGAGGTGGTGGCAAAATGGTGAGGGGTGATGGTGGAGGAATGTCTATGGCAGAGTCCAGTCTATTAGTCTCATAGGTGCACTGCCCATATGGGCATAGGAAGTGGAGCTGGAACAGTTCCAATCTGGATAGGGTAACAAAGTGGGACAGTGGGATGACAATCAGGGTGGTCTCATTTCCTGGCGGGGGTCTTGCCATCTTGCTCTGTCCTGTTCCTGGATCTCAGGGACCGCTTGCGGGGTGGTTCTCCGTCTACAGGGGGTGGGGTGCTGGTGTGGTGGTCCTGTGGCGGGGCGTCCTGTCCACTAGCACCGGCGGAGGTGGTGGGCAGTTCATCGTCCAGGCTAGTGTCAGGGGCCCCTTGGAGTGCCACGGTGTCCCTCATGGTCTTCTGTATGTCCTTCAGCACCCCTACGATGGTGCCCAGGGCGGAGCTGATGGTTCTGAGCTCCTCCCTGAACCCCAAATACAGTTTGTCCTGCATGCGCTGGGTCTCCTGAAACTTGGCCAGGACCGTCGCCATCGTCTCCTGGGAGTGGTGGTATGCTCCCATGAAGGAGGAGAGGGCCTCGTGGAGAGTGGGTTCCCCAGGCCTGTCCGGCCCCTGTCGCACAGCAGCCCTCCCAGTTCCCCTGTGTTCCTGTGCCTCCGTCCCCTGGATCGTGTGCCCACTGCCACTGCCCCCAGGTCCCTGTTGTTGGGGTGGTGGGTTATCCTGGGTTCCCTGTAGTGGTGGACACACAGCTGATTGACGTGTCCTGGGAACGGAGGTATGGGCCCGCTTGGTGGGAGCTGTGCTGGCGTTACCAGAGGGTGGAAGGTCAGTGTTGTGCTGTGCCTGTGCGAGGGGAACCGACTGTCCCGAGGCCCACGATGGTCCGGGCTGCTCATCTTGATCCAGTTGGCCAGAGCTGCTGTCATCACTGTGGGCCTCTTCTGGGGGTGGGGTAGAGATGTCTGGACCCTCCTGTCTGGTGACGTTAGGTATTGGTCCTGCAGGGGTATAAAAGCATGATTATTGCATCTGTGTGTGTAATGGTGTGCAATGGGTGGGTGAGCGTGTACCCCAGTGCTAGCATTCCTGTGTGGGGGCTTGTGTGATGATGGTTAGGGGGTGTTATGGGTATGTGCAGTGGGCATGCTTTAGTGATGGGTGTCCATGCTTTGTTGTGTCATGAGGGCTTGGTGTTGGGATGGGTGGTTTGTGTTATTAGTACATTAGTGAGGCGTTTGAGTGATAGGGGAGGGGGTGAGGGTGGGGGTGTGTGATAGCATGCAGGTAGGGTGGGGGATATAATAGTTAAGATTTGACTTACCAGTGTCCATTCCTCCACCGACTCCTCTGAGGCCCTCATGATGCATAATGGTCAACACCTGCTCCTCCCATGTTGTTAGTTGTGGGGGAGGAGGTGGGGGTCCGCCGCCAGTCCGCTGAATCGCGATGTTGTGCCTGGAGACCACGGAACGCACCTTCCCCTGTAGGTCGTTCTGCCTCTTCCTGATGTCCTCCCGATTTCTTGGGTGCTGTCCCACTGCGTTGACCCTGTCGACGATTCTTCGCCATAGCTCCATCTTCCTAGCTATAGAGGTGTGCTGCACCTGTGATCCAAATAGCTGTGGCTCTACCCGTACGATTTCCTCCACCATAACCCTGAGCACCTCCTCCGAAAACCTGGGGTGTCTTTGGCGTGCCATGGGGTGGTGTAGGTGATGTGTGCGGTGGTGTATGTGGTGATGAGTGTGGTGATGTGTAGTGGTGTGTGGTGCTTTGTGCGTGGATGTTGTGTGGGTGATGGTGTTGTGTGGCTCTGTGTGGTGGGGTTGTCTATTGATGTGCTCTCTCTGTCGCCTTCGTCTCTATTTTTTGGTCGTAGGGGTTTGTGGGTGATGTGGGTGTGTGTTTTATATTGTTTTGGGTGTGTGGGAGTGGTGTTTGTATGTGTATCAGGTGTGTGTATTTGGAATTGCCCAATGTGGCGGTGTTTTGGAGATGTGTGTGTATTTTGAGCACGGCGGTGTGTACCGCCAATGGAATACCGCAGTTGAAAGACCGCCGCGTGGATTCGTGGGTCGTAATAGCATGGGCTTGTTTCTGTTGGCGTGACGGTGGAGGATTTGTTTTCGCCAGTTTATCACTGACCTTTGGTGTGGCGGAGTTGTGTGGGTGTCTGAATTTCGGTGGATTCCGAGATGTGGGTCATAATAGCTGTGGCGGAATTCCGCAGCCGCGGCGGTGTATTGGCGGTCTTCAGCACGGCGGTAAGCGGCTTTTACCACTGATGTTGTAATGACCCCCCTAGTCTCAAGTACTCAAAAATGAGTGCTGATGCTAATGGCATGAAACTACTTGTACAGATATAGCACTGGTGATGCCCTGATAACTTGCAGCCATCAGTTATGTTGCAAATCTTTTAAAATGTCGAAGGCCTTTCAGCAAAGGGAGGTTACATAAAGGACTACCATGCTCTGTGTTATCTGTGAATTGTTTGTAAAAGTCTGGCAGACTTCACAGGAAGGAGAAGAAGGACAATGAAGAGTTTAACTTAGAGTAACTAAACCTTCAGAAAAGTCTCACTTTGTCCCACATGTACTCTACCATCAAGCCATAAACATATACCACAAACCTATAGTTACACTGTTACGGACTACGCATTGTATTGCTGTAAAACACCAAGACCCTGTTCACAGCCAATTCTGGTCGTAAACCAATGTTTATGGCAAAAATGGCCTAATGTATGCCAGCCAGGTACCTTGAGAAGTATACCTAGCACATATTAATATAGTTACTATTGCATAATCAAACCCCTCACCTCCCTACAATTACACAGTACTCAACCCCCTTCAAAGGTTGGGGAATGACACAGTGAAGCTTGTGAAAGCCCAGAAATTTATCAGTTTGTGGGCATGTACAGACTTTTCCCCAACCTTGACCTACCCTAGAAATAGTTCAGCAAAAGCCTGGAGTAAATCCCCTCCCAGGATAGGATGTGGAATGGAACGCCTCCAAACTCTGAGGTATTGAAGAGGCAAGGGGTTTTCCCTCTGGAGTTAAAAAAAGAAAAGAAAAAAGCAGTTACAGGGTGGGCTGCCTTTTCAAAGTCGTCATTGTTCTGTTTGATATTTCCTATTGCTGAACTAGCAATGGGAAAAATGGCGCAAGACTTTCCCAATAGTGCATATTGTAACCTGTGTCTGGTACAGTTTTTAAGGCGCACTAATGACTATGTCAGTGATGTGTTTGTAGGATTACAACTACAGCAGCATATTTACTACTTTTTTAAAGTGAATCTGCTCACACTGAATCACGGAGAGGCTACACCAAGAAAGTCGTTAGCATACTCTGCAAACACCCCACTCACCCATTGGAGTCAGCAAAGCAAAACAAATGTATTTGAGGATACCCTTGTCATTGCCCTGCACATCTGAGACTTTGACACTCCCCGTTTTCCAAAGTAATCGGACCCTCTGACTCCGGTGGAGTCCATTTCAGTTTCTCTGGGACTGGGGCTTGGCTAAACCAATACGTAAATACGTTTGCGATCTCCCAGCAGCAAAACATTGCTGTAAGTTGTGTTTTTCCCTTACAACCTGCATTGACATCTTCATCCAGTGCTCCTGGAAGGACGAAAGGGGGTTATTGCCTCTAGCTAAATGCTGACTACAGCTCCTACACCAAGGAAATGCACCCATCCCCATGAGACACAGATTGATGCAATAATTAAAAAATAGGTTAGGTACAAAAGCCAGAAAATGCCTCGTAAATAATTATTCAGGAAGAAGGCAAAGTTAAGCTTCTAAACACGAAGGAGCCCAACTGATGAGTGAAATTATAGCTACTAAAGTAGCATATTCGTCGTGAAAAAACTTCAACTGAACCTCCAAGAACATGAGGCTAAACAAAAGTGCAAAGGATCTGCATGGCTCTCCTAAGTAGCTATGAATATCCAGACGGCAGGGAATTGAATTTTCAGTGTTGAAATTAACCTTTTAAGGACAAATCACTCCGTAAAAAAGTCAAAACTTTTCACTGCTTCACAGTAAACAGAGTGCAACTTTTACTGTTCACCAGGATGAGCCCAAATCCCGAAACCTATTTTAAGATTCTAGCACCGCAAAAAGCCTAGATATTAAAGTAGCTCCCCCTTGTGGTTTGCTCAAATGAATAAAACTAGACTTGCCATTTTTTACACCAACACTGGGAGTCACAAAAGCTTGTGAAATGGGAAATGTCACAAATTTGAGGATCCACTGTGGAGTGTAATGACTCTGCTCGAGTCTAGAACCACCATGACCAACGGGCCCGCCACAAATAATTTTGTACAACAGCTGAAATAATAAAGGGTTTGAGCTAAAGATAACCAGCAGCTAATCTGTACAAGGAGAGTACTGGGAATCTATTGGTGAGATTTAACTAATCTAGATTATCGAACAGGAATTATAAATAACATCAACCTTTTGGAAGGAAATAGTCTGTCTCAAAAACATCTGCCTGTAGAATATAAAATGCTTTCAGTGATAATAGTTGACCTACCCCTCACAACCCAAACACATGAGACAGAGTCACCATCTGCTGGCATGTAGTTCATCGCTACCGTAATGTCCATCAAGACCAATACTACGTGGTTTTCCTGCTCTGGGCCAAAAGAGTCTAGAAACTCTGACCTGCTTTTGTTCCCTCCATCAAAGGACCAGGAAATCCAAATCTACTCCTTTAGAAAGGTTCTGTAACCATTTCAAGGAAACTACAGCTGAGGAGTCATGCAGGAGATGGCATTTAAAATCCTACAAGTATAGATCTATGTATTGAGTACTTATTTGGCCAGTGGCTTCAGGTGAAGTCTTGTCCCTAAGATGTTGGAGAAGCTTGTTGATATGCTGGATGACTATCTTCTTAAAGAAGATGATCAGAATGATTCTGAGCTACTGAGAATAAAGAGAAACAATGTAAAAGACATAACATTTAGGAGGATTCGTGAAAATACTTCCTGGTATTCAACACCTCCGTAAAGTTTCTCTGAATACTATATCAACTCATTTGTCTGTCATTATCTGTTGAGTAGAATGAGTGTTGGTTGACGAGTATTTCAGGTAGACTGCTTGCATGAACAAACCTCTCAAAGGGTGTCAGTCTGTCATTGCAAAATAGAGAACCTCTTATGCTGTCTCTGACCCATGTGCTTTCCTGTGCCTTACTGGTGCACAGACACTGCTGTGAAGTGTGAGGTTTGTCTGTTAGTGCTGATGGTGGGAAAGGAGGATATGAGTAGAGAGTTACAATGAGAGGAGTGAAAGAGAGAGAGGGACAAAAGCTGACAGCGACTGAGAGAAATGTTGGTTTTAGTATCAGATTTTAAGCTTCAGGACATTGCTTATGATAGTACTTGACCATATTGACTAGCTTGTCATAAGGCACTGATAAAATGAGGGAGGCCTTAATGGACACTTGTGCCTCGGCAAATGAAAGGAACCTACTTTACTGTTTTCAGTGTCTGCTTCACATTTCTCAACTTTTACACTAGTGACAAGTACGTCTTTCCCAGTTATGTACTGCAATATCTTCTCTTGCAGCTCTCCCTAGGAGCACTTGACTAGACTTGCTTTGATGCTACCATCAGTAACAGCGTTTAGTGTGTACAGTGGCTCAAGGCACTTTGCACTGACGCAAAATACTCAGGGCCATATTTATACTTTTTGACGCAAAACTGCGCTAACGCAGTTTTGCGCCCAAAAAATTTGCGCCGGCTAACGCCATTCTGAAGCACCATGCAGGCGCCGTATTTATTGAATGGCGTTAGCCGGCGTTAGCCGACCGGCGCTGCCTGGTGTGCGTGAAAAAAAACGACGTACACCAGGCAGCGCCGGCGTAGGGAAAAATGGCGTTTGGGCGTCCAAAAATGGGGCAAGTGAGGCTGAGGCAAAAAAATCGTCTTAACCCGATTTGCGCCATTTTTTTGGGGCGCCCAGACGCCATTAACATGATTCATGTCTTAGCAAAGACAGGAGTCATGCCCCCTTGCCCAATGGCCATGCCCAGGGGACTTATGTCCCCTGGGCATGGTCATTGGGCATAGTGGCATGTAGGGGGGCACAAATCAGGCCCCCCTATGCCACAATTTTTTTTTACAAAAAATACTTACCACAACTTACCTTTTCTTCCCTGGGATGGGTCCCTTCATCCTTGGGTGTCCTCCTGGGGTGGGCAAGGGTGGCAGGGGGTGTCCCTGGGGGCAGGGGAGGGCACCTCTGGGCTCATTCTGAGCCCACAGGTCCCTTAACGCCTGCCCTGACCCAGGCGTTAAAAAGAGGCGCAAATGCGGTTTTTTTTGCCCCGCCCACTCCCGGGCGTCATTTTTGCCCGGGAGTATAAATACCACGCACATGCCTGGGAGTCATTTTTTAAGACTGGAACGCCTACCTTGCATCTCATTAACGCAAGGAAGGTGTTCACGCCAAAAAATGACGCAAACTCCATGAACTTTGGCGCTAGACGCGTCTAACGCCAAAGTATAAATATGGAGTTAGTTTTGCGTCGAATTTGCGTCGAAAAAAACGACGCAAATTCGGCGCAAACGGAGTATAAATATGCCCCTCACTGTTTTACAATGTTACTGGCTCACAATGCCACGTTCTCTGTGGTACAGATTATTTATTTATGTATTTAAATAGTCTAATGTAACATGTTCTATATCCTTGCCAGAGTAGCAGAGTGCTTGATGTAAATAATCAAAGTAACAAGCAACACGTGGTACATCAGGAACAGACGCATATGGTATACCATAGAGAATTATGACAGAAAATTTGTGGAGTTTTTGACTTACCTTTAAGACCACGTAAGCCATTACGTGGAAATCATTATATCAAAATTGTACCATCTTAGTACCCTCTAATGTTATGTGGGTTCAGAGAGTATACTATTTCTGATGAATGCTCTAGTCCACATAACATGGAACATTCAAGTGTCATTTTTTTGATGTTTCAGTAGATGATTTTTTTAGACCTCCTTTGAATCCACCCAGGGAGGTTTTCTGCAGGCTTGGGGTGGGAGATCCTTAGGAACGTCCTGAAAAGAATGGCTTACGATGGATTTTATTATTGAAAATAGGAATACATAAAAGCACAGAAAAATGTTCTTAGCAATAATACTAATACTTGTTACTTATAGATTGCAAACAATCATCCCCAGAGGGATAGCATGGTGATATATTGCTGCAAGCCCTAAGACCTATGACCTTAGTCTTAATCCTGGAGGAGCCAGGTTTTTTGGTTCTTTTTAACCTAACATGTTATGAGGTTGGGCGGAGATCCATGGGCATTAGGTTCCAGTGGGCAGCTGCCAGACGGGTGAATGTGCAACTGCCCGTTCTTGCTTTTTTAATGTGCTTGGCTTTAGCCATTGCTAAATTTGATGAGCACAAGTTTTGCAGAGGTTCATAAAATTCCACCTTGGAACGTAAAATGGCAGAGTAAAAGTCATGGAGTGCCTTGTGAACATGGCTTAGAAGTTTAAATTTGGCTCTGTTATGTGTTGGCAGCCATAGAGAGTTTTTAAACAGGCCAAAGCCAAGCTGTACCTGTCTCTCTTACAAATGAGTTTCGTTCCTCTACTTTGTATCACCTGAAGTTGCGTAAAGAGAAGGTCTGCCATGCCAACATAAAGGGCATTTCTATTTCCAGTCTGCTTGTACTTTGTGCTTGGACTACAGTTCTATGCCAGTTCACAGGGATCCAGTGGAAATATTCCCATAGGACCTTATGTAAGCCAAAGCATTTGCCACATATGGTGTGGACCTGCTCCGACATGGAGAGAGAGTCATCTAGCAAGACTCCACAGTTCTTTGCCCTTTCTTGGGTTTTGGTGCGGAGCCCAGTGAAGATGGCCATGAGGAAGAGTCCCAGATAGGTGGGCACCGCCGAATAGTATGATCTTTGTTTTATAGGTGTTCGATTTTAAGCAATGTGCCATCGTCCAATTTGCTACCTATGATGGACAGCCAGTGAGATATTTCCTAGTTTGTAGAAGATATATTGCCTCCATGTATAATACATTTGTTTGGTAGGTATAGTTGTTCACTCTGTTGTTGATTCACAATGTCTCTCCCCAATGCCTGTGGCTGACAATGTACATACAATCTCTACAGTGTCTAGCTTGTCTTTATTTGGAAGCAATACACATGCTTTATGCAATAGTGTGCATACCAGTCAATTATTTGATGACTTATATCTTCTGTGAGTGTCTTCATCTGCGAGTTAGACTACATTTCCCACTGCTAATGGGTGTTCAGCTGGGAAGTGTTTGTCGTAATGAGAATAGTTTTCATATCAATGTTGAAAAAATGTTGCTTGTTGTCACCAGATAATCATTGCTTCTTTCCAGCTTTGTTTGAGATACTACAGTGTTGAGATTGTGGTGGTTAAGATGCTTGCGGCTCTACTAACGTGCACAGTGCTTGATTGCAATGACCCACTTTTTTCCTCACGCGCCCTGCCAGTGCTTGGCCAAAGTATGAAGCGATAATGACTCAGCCATATTTTATTTGCTATGTGACTGGTGGTAAAATAATGTCCACACTCTATATGTTGTGGATCACGTTTACTTGCAGTATGTTGGGTGAAGGTGCAATCCTTGTGGATTTTGCAGAAGACCCGTTTGGTAGTATTTTCCAACCATTTGTTGCTCCCTTGCATTCAGAGTCACAAAGATGGCTGATTTCTGAGAACTTCAAAACTCTACAGAGTAGATATGACACATGCACACAACCACAAACACACACACGCACACACATACACACACACACACACATTTTCAAAGCAATTGCTCAATAATACACACATGCCTGATGACATGAAGTACCTAAATTCACCACCCAAAATGGCAATTGTCCTCAGCAGCCAATGAAGCTGTGAGGGTGTGCTATTGCCAAAGTCCTATTTGGACATCACAGTAATCCTCACAGGACATGTGGGAAAGCCATTAATTTCGGGAGAGAAAGCCTCACACACTATTTGTGCCATGCTTCATCATCTGCAGGCTCTCCCCATCCTAGAAGGACCATGCCACCAGGGCGGACTCAACCTCCTGGTGGAATAAAAGGAAGGAGTTCTTAGATAAAGTTTGACTGGACAAGTGACATGATCTGGATACACCAAAAATACCTAAGGGTGCCCAGGCCTGTCGCCTTTAATATTGGGACCCCAGGGATGTCTAAAAACCTTACTGAGAAGGTAAATGAGAACAATGACCCAAACCATCTCTCTAAGCCAACATGTTTCTGCCCCTATTGTTAGCCTAACTGGTCTTGGGGATTCGTCAGGGCCACCAAGGACCCCTAATGGAAGGCTTTGACTTGTATCTCCAGGTAGGGGAGAAGCATTGGTTTTTCTTACGCTACCGTACCTTTCTTATGATACCTTACCTTTTTATATTTGTGTAAATTATAAACAGATATATTTGTTGCTAAGTACAGCACACCTCAGGTTGCACCTCCTGTGTTTTCTGCCAATGTGACCTTCTCCTTGACTACATTGCATTGTCAAAACTGTATAACACCTCACTGGACTGTAACATGTAAAATACTCACACAAAAAGGTAAGTCTTTTCACCTACACTTTGTGAAATATCCTTCAGGAGTTTAAAAATGTCTCGTCAGAGCTTGTGAAATCACGCAGCTTCCTTGTTCTTGTTATCAGGGTCATCGTTAGCGCTCCATTTCAGAAAAGAGGTGTCAATGAAACAGGTCTGCTGTACCAGTGTAATCCTTCTTTGGGGACATGCCAGCCCATCAATATCTTGCGTAAGTAAAATACAATTTTTGCTACACTTTTAGGTTGGGACGCCCAAAAAATCTGTTGCTTAGAAATATCATTTATGTGTGGCATGCCCACATAAACTGGTTTGTGCCAGTGGTGATGAACAACGTTGGTTCATATGGACAAAAGCCATAAAACATTTTTTGGGGATAAACATTGCTGTTTGGAATGATATACATTTAAGGTCATTGTATGTAATTTTGTTTCCCATGGATGTCCCGAAAATCAGGCCTTGCACTGACCGTAGTGAAGAAATGTTGATTACCCCTGCATGAACTGTTTTCCTTGATAAACATGCTTTTAAAGTCTATATGTCTGAGTGTTCCCTTTTTCTTAGAACGTGGAGTTTTGTGGTCACTAGACTTTGTATACACATTTTTCACAGTCCCTGCTTATTACTGCTTTTTCTTCAATTTAAATGGAAAAAAGCTTTCACAAAATGGATGGAAACATGATATCATCAAGAAAGCTTCCACAATGTCATTCACCTGGTTGACAGGAATCACAGCATCCACCCGAGGAGTTTAGGGATCTATGATTTCAAGCTTTATTTAGGCTTTGGACTTCTGGTTCTTTGTTTGAGTTTCTTGATGCTGTTTTCAGGCTCAGGGGAGTACAAAAGGACCTGAACCCTATTACAAATAGGGTGCACTTTGTCTGTGCCATAGCGTACCTTGAAACAGGTGCATCAGGTGCAATCAGAGAAAGGGTGCCCGATTACACTAAATGCGCTGCCCCAAGGGCAGCCACAAACTCGCCTTGCCCTGGACGCAACACATTTAAGTGAAAAATGGAGTGTCTTTAAAGCAGCCACTCTATGTTCTAATGTGCAGACTGCAACCCGCCTGCACTTTTAAGGGGGGTTTAGAGAATTTATCTAGTCGAAGGATTTTGTACTGGGAGGGTATGCTTTCAGTACAAATCCTATGCTAAACAGCATGCATATACCTCTGCATCATGGTGCAAAAGTGGTACTTGGCTCTAGAAGTTCTGTTTCTGTGACATCAAACAGGTGGTGACCAGCAGCAGGTCATCTGTGGCTCTGCGCTGTATTCTCCTCTTTGTGCTGTATTACGCTTAAAAATAATAAGTAATAAATAATTAGTGTGCATGATTGGTCTGCACAGCCTAAACCTCTCAGGCAGTTGGTGGAAATTACATTGAAAAAGAAAAGTCTGTGTCATTTCGCTCTCTATAATTCACCTCACTTCTTCAGTTGGTGGCAATTAAATTGGAAAATAATCTTTCTATGTCCTTTCTCTACATGTACTTCACTTCACATCTTTTACCATAACCCTCCTCTATGTATGAGCTCTATGTAGCTCCTTCGTCTGTATTCAATGTAGCTCTACCCAACACTTGTCTACATTACATCTCTTAATATACCCAATATATCTCACCTGACTCAGTCTTTTCCTACCTCTTTCTCTCATTACATTGCCCCTCTCTATAGCACTCTCTGTGCCAACATCTATTACTATCACTCTTGGACCCCTCTCTCTTACTCAACACTCTCTCCCTCATCCCTCTCTCTTTATCTGTACCTTATTCCTCATTTCAGACCTTCTTGTATCTCCCTTTCATCTACTTAATTTCTCACACAACCTTGTTTCCAACTTTACCTCACCTCCCTCCATGTCTAGGGTACCTTAGCTTTCTCTACCTCTCTTATCCCTTTCTTTACGTCATTTTTCCTCACCGCTTTATCTAATTTCTTGCTCTATCTCACATCTTCCTCAGTACCTCACATCCTGCTCCCCAGTCACTGTTTCCCTCATTATCTAAACTTTACATTTACCTCAAATCTTGTGTTCTGTCTCTGTTCCCTTTCATTCTCCTCTTTAAATATCTCATTTCTTTCTGGCTACCTCTATTTTTCCATCTCTACCCCTTTTCTCTATCCCCAACTCCTCGCTCTCTATGTCTCTCTCGCACACATACAAAGCTCACTCTGGGGATCTCCTTCTCCATTTCATCCTCAATTACTTCTTCTTTGTAGATCTCTCTTCCTCATCATCTCTTCCTCTCAAACCCTCTACCTCTGTATAAACGCCACCTCTTTCTCTATTACACATGATTTTTTGCTTCCTCTATTCACTATACCCATTTCTCTTTCTACCTATCTACCCTCTCTCTACCCCTCTCTTCCCCACTGTTCTCGTTACCTGACCCATTTTGCTGTACATTTCCCATTTTGCTTTCTCTCTACCTTACAGCTCTTTGTTTTCCCACCTGTCTTCCTATATACCTCTGCATCTCACTGCATTTACCTTTGTCTAATTCACCTCTTATTCTACACTACCTATCTCTTTACCTCACTTCTTAGTGTACTGTACTCCTCAGCATCTCAATACATATCCTTCTTGCTATCTCTACCTCTATCTTTACCGCACTGTAAAGCGTTAACTTTTCAGTAACGCACCTTTCCCTACCCACATCATCCTCTTTCTGTCTCTTTTTATCTTTCCTTCTGGATACCTCACTGTTTCCTATTTACTTCACTTCTCTCCCTACCACACATCTCTTTCTATATCATCTCTATCTACACCCCTTCTCCCTTTACTTCTGTCTCTAACTGTACTGTTCTCTTTATGTCTCTTCCTTCTTCTATATCTTGTCTCGTCCCACTACTCTTACTCAGCAGGGCCAGCAGTAAGTGTCTAGCCAGAGAAGTATTTGAAGAGAAGAGGAGAGCAAAGCCAGAAAAAGAGAAATTGTTTGACTTTGTTGCCGGGGGAACGGATCTCCCCTTCCAACACTTCTCCACTTCAGGCGGCCATTTAAGGACGCGCCCCCCGCGGGACGCGCTCATTGTTTGACTTTGTTGCGGGGGAACGTATCTCCCCTTCCGGCACTTCTCCACTTCAGGCGGCCATTTAAGGACGCGCCCCCCGCGGGACGCGCTCATTGTTTTACTTTGTTGCCGGGGGAACGTATCTCCCCTTCCGGCACTTCTCCACTTCAGGCGGCCATTTAAGGACGCGCCCCCCGCGGGATGCGCTCATTGTTTGTCTTTGTTGCCGGGGGAACGGATCTCCCCTTCCGGCACTTCTCCACTTCAGGCGGCCATTTAAGGACGCGCGCACCCGGGCAAAGACCGGGCCAAGACAGGCCCGTCTTTGCCCGTCATCACCCGTTTGAGGCCGGGCCGGGTCCAGTCTCTTTACAGGAGACTCGACAATCAAGTAAGATCAGTACCTTACTATATATTGTGTTGCCACCTTTCACTATCAAACCATGGGGAAAAGGAAGGCTGTTGATCTGCCAGCATCCTTGAATGACACCAAAAAACAGAAAAAGCATCCCAGGAAATCAGCCATTAAGGTCTCAGGATGTGGCCCCAAATCACTCGAGGAGATAGACCTGCTATTTGAGGAGGAGGTGGAGGCTATTCTGAACAGCGAAATGGATATTAATGGAGCTCTGCCCCCCAAGAAGGCCCTGCCTCAACCCAAAAGCATTCAAGAGTTCTTTAACAAGAAGAAGAAGGCCCAAACCACTGACTCTATTATTCAGATTGAAGAAGTAGGGAACATGCCCAATACTATTGTCACTAACTCCCCACTTAGTCAGGGGACATCTCCAGTAGAGGAAGTAGAAAGTATACCCCTTCCACTTAGCCCTGAGATAATGCTGGTTCCCAATATACCATGCAGAAATAGATTTGGGCCTTTGGCTGAGGAGGGCGATTGGACCAGGGACCATGAAAACTCTAAGGCTGAGCTGGTTATTGAGGATGTTAACTCCCCGCCAATTCCCATCCCTACTATTTTTTTCTGAGCCTCCCGCTAGTGAGGTTAATCTGTCTTCTATCCTGCAAAGAATTAATGAAGTTAGGAACCTGGTACTGCAGCTAGCCAAACTTCTGCAGGGGAAAATGGTAAATCCATTGAGCTGTAAATGCCAAATGGGAGAGGTGGCTGGAAAAGGAGGAACTTTGAAGGTCGGACCTACCCCTCCGGCCCTAACTGCACATGGGGGACCAGCCATTCATTCCCAGAGCAATGGGATATACATAAGTGATACAGAGGCCATTCAAACTTCCCTTGCGAATAACTCTACCTACAAGCGCTCAGGCATTAATATCATCCCTGTGGACGGGGCCCCCATGGTGACTTGCGCTGATAATCTCGACAGTCCCCTTGCTTCTCTGAATAGCCAGACACTTGGGAGGCGTATTACTATTGCTAACACACTAGACAAGGGTGATTGCACCTCCCTCAATGTTAGTAGGCCGTTTGTACCTCCCCCTACCTGTGACCCAGATCGCACTACTACCTTATACAGAGTCTACAATGACCCAGCCATCTCAACTAAAAGTCTAGGTTCCAAGAGTAGGAACAATACCCTCTTCCTGACTAATGTCCCGAAATTGTCGTCAGGGTCTGTGGAGAATCATGATTCCCGGATCAACAGGGTTACCCATTGGCTACGCTTCTGACAGAACTGCCTTTCGGTCATACGCTCGAACAATTTCAATTGAGTTCCTTGACAAGACCTTGGTGGACCAACTCATTGCTTTTGATGAACGAACATTTCAGCACAGGGGGCAAACAGGGGGAGGTATTTCCTTAGTGTCAGAACTAGACGATGTAAGTCTGGCCCCCGTTCATGGTCAGTTGGGTTACATCAATAGGAGGGATCCCCTGATACCAGCTGAATCTACGCAGTCCAAATCTGTATGACTATCCCCAAGACAACACTTGCCTCTCAATAATGACTTGGAACTTAGCCGGCCTTGCCAGAAAATTGGACGATATAGATTGGCTTACGTACATAAAGACCCAAGATGTGTGTCTTTTCCAAGAAACTTGGGTCAAGGATAGAACCAATATAGACGGGTTTCTTTCGTTCAATCTCCCTGCCGTGCCTTCAGAAAAAGTGACAGGTCACGCAAAAGGGGGGCTCTTAATCCTTTTAAACACAAAATTGCAATGTGACTACAAGATCCTAAAATTTGATAGTGTTGATATGATGGGCTTGCAAATTTCCTTTAAACAGAGTTTTAATGTAATTCTTATCAATGTTTATGCGCGATCCGTTCCGCGAGGATCGGAGTCTCAGACCCTAACCTTGCTCTTTGATTTTTTAGATACTTTACAAACCAAATTTTACTTAATTGTGGCTGGGGATGTAAATTGCACCTTTGAACCTTCTGCGCTGCTTAGTGGCCTAACAGTGGAGGAGGATGAATTATGGGGGATCGCACAACTGGACAGCGATCCCCCATGCCCACGTTCACGAGTGGCTGTTCAGTTGGCCTCCCTATGTCTAAAGTATGGCCTTAGGGCCTGCAACGGCCGCACACCCCCTGACATAAACCTCGCACCCACATTCAAACGAGGCACAACTACAAGTGTTATTGATTATTTCCTAGTGGATGTGCGACTATGGCCCTTGTTGAGAGACATGAGGGTGGACTTGAGATGTGAGAGTGATCATTTCCCTCTGTTACTCTCCCTCTCGGGGAATGCATTTGGTAGAACCTTGAATACACAATCTACGATGGTTCCCCTTCCCATCTTAAAGAACTGATATATGAAGGTTGGGTGGCCAAAGGTGATGTCGAACCCCTATTTGTTACGTGAGATTTACCAAACACTTATAGATACATTGGAAATCTTTGAGGATCTTGATTCTATGGATATCCCACTTCTCGGTATACATGAAACCATGACTGTTAAATTGCAAAGTATTTTTTATAAAAAGACTGGGGCGAGATCGCAAGGTGGGGTACCATCGAACAATAGATGGTTTGACGAATCATGCTCCAGGGCAAAATCTGGGCTAAAAAAAGCTATTATAAATGGGCCCTTGAGGGTAATCCAACAAGCTAGACGTACCTACAAGGAGACCACCCTACGAGCAAAGAAATCTTGGGAAGACTCCATTTGGCAGGAGTTGTTGGATGCCACGAAATCCAACAACAATTCATTGTTTTGGGAACTGTTGACTAAACGAGAGAGAGGGGGCAGACCCTACCTAAGGAATTATATCCAACCCGAACGCTGGGTGGATCATTTCTCTTGCCTTTATGACAAAATCGATACTCCTGTGGCCTCTGACACACACTCCTTGTTAGTTTTGAACTCTTCCAATCCCCCCATAGACGGGAGCCTACATAATACAGAGGGCCATATCAGTTTTTCCCTAAAAGAAACTGCTGATGCAATTCATTCCTTAAAACCTGGCAAAGCCCCAGGACCAGATAAGATCCCAGGTGACCTTTTTAGATCAGAGCCAGCCATATGGACTTGGTATATTAACCTACTTTCAAACAAAATCACTGAAGGAGGACAGATTCCTACTTCATGGAAGAGTGCTGAAATTATTCCCATCTACAAAAAGGGCAACGTGAACCTTCCATCAAACTATAGACCGATTAGTCTCATAGATAATCTGCGGAAAAAAATTGCTAAATAACTTCTAGGCAGATTATCGAGTTGGGTCTTGGAACATCAGATTCTCTCTCCCCTTCAGGCGGGGTTTCAACCTAGAATTAGTACGGTGGATCAGGTTTTCAGGCTGGCTGTGCTATACTGGAAATATGTAGTTTTGTCAAAGCAACCCTTATATGTTGTCTTCGTTGACTTGCGATCTGCTTTTGATTTGGTCCCAAGAGAGAAGCTGTTGGAAGTGTTATATAGAATAAGGACCCCAGCTAGTATAATTCAATTATTGGAACAAATGCATGCAGATACTTATGCGCAAGTGAGATGGGGCAATAAAGGCGAGTTGACTGATAAATTCCCCATAAATAGGGGCGCCCGCCAGGGATGTGTGTTAGCTCCGCTTTTGTTTTCTCTTTTTATCAATGATGTGGTACAGGTATTAATGGCATGTCAGAATGATGCTCCCTCCTTAGATGCCCAGAAAATCCCCATCCTCCTCTTTGCAGATGACTCGCTACTCATCTCAAAAACTCCCATGGGGTTACAAATCATTACCATTAGTTTAGATGGCGATCTTCTGGATTAGGTTAGTTCTATCGATTATCTGGGTGTGAGGTTCACAGACGCACTACATTGGGAAGAACAGGTTAGCAAAAGTGCTGGACTCCTGCAACACAACGCAGCACCTATACTGCGCTTTTATAGGAGCACGACGACCAAAACTGTATCTCCAGCAATTAAGATCTATGTGGCCAAGGCACAGGGAGCTGCTGTCTATGGCGCGGAGATCTAGGGCTTTTCTAACAGCAATAGGATAACGACAGGTGAGAACAACTTTGCAAGGTCTTTATGTGCGTGCCCTTCCAGCACCCCATTGATCCCATTGTTTTTAGATCTGGGATTAAAACGGATAGCTGACCTAATTATCTTAAGACCTTTGTTATATTGGCTAAGGATATGGATCGTTCCTGAATTGGTTGTATACAAGAATTCACTTCTAGAACTGCTAAAATGCCCAAATTCCACCTCTATTCCATGGGTTAAGCATGTATCTAGCTGGCTCCGTACCTTGGGCTTAGAAGATTTCTGGGAGAATCCACACAAACTCGAGAAATCCCATGTAAAAGTCTTGAAGTGTGCCTATTCGTCCTATGTACGATACAATTACATTAGCTCTAAATCACATGGCCGCTTAACCAATCTCTTCATTGACTTTAAATGGAATCCACATTTTGAGCCTTATTTAGATATAATACCTGATTTACTAGGCAAAGGATTATATGCTAGATTTCGCTTTGGAACATTGCCATTGATGACCCTGACAAGCAGATGGGGACCAAATGCCACATCTGATATTTGCCCAGTGTGTGGTAACACCCCAGAAACAGTCGAACACTTTATGTTTTTTTGCCCTGCATATTCGCACCCCAGGTTTAAACAGATCCGCAAAATCTGTCGGGAAATGAAGATAAGGAAACAAGTCTTAGCCCTGAGGCTCCTAAAAAGCCACTGCTCTAATGTTTTAATTTTCGCTGTTAGCAAATTTTTAGTGGCAGCATGGCGCATACGCAACTTTTACCTAAAAAATGATTTTTAATGGGTTTTACAGATTGGGTGATCGGAATATTATTATAGTTAGACGTTGGTTTTAGGATACTACATTATTTATTTATTTATGATGATGATATTTATTGTTGTATTGCTTTGATGGTCTATTGATCGAATAAAGCTTGTGTTGATGATGATGATGAGGGAAATTAGGAAAACATTATTTTATTTCAACCAATCGAATTATGAAGATCCTCAGAGCAGCACGTTGATTTTCACTGTTGCAACAATGATGACAGTATTGACTGGGGTATTATTTGGTATTACAGATATTCAGCAACTGGAGCTACAATTTCAAACTATATGTGCATATGTCTTATTGTAATATTACACACTAGTCCATTCAACATCTAACAAGTCATACTCAGCATGCTTTTTCCTGTTATTGAAGTAACAGACTGAACGGGAATAAGACACTTAGGCCCAGACTTAAGAGGGCCTTGCGCCATTCCAACGCAAAATGTTTGACGCTAATCCAGCAAAGTGCTGCCAAGCATAAAAAATTATGATGCTTGTACCCTGGACTACCGCCATGGTGCACTGTATTTTAAATATGGCACATACATGGTGGCATTAGGGGAGCGCTAAGGGGTGCAAGAAAAGTGGCGCTGCACTAGATGCAACACCACTTTTCATAAAGCTGCTACTCAAGTCTACATAAAATTCAACTGTTCCAAGTTTAAAAAAAATCTAGATCGAAACTCAAAAAGAAATGGTGTTATTAATGCGTGTTAAAGCTTTTTGTGGTGTTTTGTAACTTATGGACACTGAGCAACCTGAGCTTTCAGCTGTATTTGTGTGTTCCCGTTTCTGAAGGTTTCATATATAATTCAATATTGTTTGGCACTACGAGTTCTTGAAGTAGCAGAGAAAGGGTAATACATTCAAAGCTGTTCCAAAAAGGGGGCCTCAAAATATGTCTTGCCTAGGGATCAGAAATCCTCAACCCCATTATGGTTCAAGGACCATTGGCTTGAGGCTCCCAATTTGAAAGAACTCTTTACCTGATTCTTTCTCGTTTATGTTGCTTATTGCCTCTCTAGTTCAGGGCTACATAATTTGAAGTAGTTCAGACCCAAAATTTTGTGATGTTCATGAATTCAAGGAAACTGTTTCTTACATTATAAAGAGGCTAGCGATACTATTTATTTATTGCAGTGCTTTATATTGAGTGAAGCGTCAGGTCTCCAGGCAATTTTAAGACTCAAGTATGCAGTCAAGTAAAGCTGAGATCGATGTAGTGGGGATGCTACATCCTCTGGTGCATTTTGGATTAAAACAGCGATCCACAAATCATATGGGGGAATTTGTGCCTATGCCTGGATAGAAAGACATTAGTAGCCTAGTGAGGAGAATAACTTTGATAATAGGTAGATACAGCTTGTATTCATCACACTTGGGAAGAATTCAGTCATCTCATGTTACTTATTGTTTTTTAGAAAGCTTGACATAAATAGCTAAAATTTGGGCAGCATCCTACTGGTTAGGCAGTTTGTCTACTTCCTCATGCTAGGAGGAAAGTGCTGCAGAGGTTTCTGCTCTTTTACTTCATGTCTACCATTTGTTTTGGTATTTTGAATTTTGTCTTAGAAGTGGTCCATGCATTGACTGCCTTAGGGTTCCTGGTCACAACATATTGTGTTTCTACTTCTTCATGCACAATGTGCATTTTATCCTGGCTTCCATCAGGAGCCTAGGGAATGGCTGAGGTTTTATTTGGGGTGGCTATTTCCAAGTCTGCTAAATCATTTTCTATATGCTATTACTTGTCAATGTGAAGTTTGCAAAGGGCAGTATGGACCACGTTTCAGTACTCTAGACACCATTATCAATGGTACGGGAACTACAATCATTGTTCACTTTCAAATAGCTGTAAAACATTGTGGAAGAATGATATTAGGATATTGGTTACATTCATAATAGCAGTATCTAGCAAGTGAATGGTCATTTTAAAGTGAAAATTACCCCTAGTTTCCTCACATTTTTCACTGAGGTTAGGGTTGGTGCCATGGATGGGGGCCATGTAATTGGGATATTGCTGTTTTTCACACAGTGGTATTATTTCAGTTCTGCTGCCATTGCAGCATTGAAAACTACCCTTCTCTTTGACAAGTGTGGTTTGAACACTCAGTGCTGTCAATTTGATTCCTACCACGTTTTTCCAGTGGCAAATGGATCTGAGCATCTTTCAATTGCACCTGGAATTGTAGACAGTTGTGTAAAACTAGAGAGCCAGTGGACATATGGCATGAGACTTTCCTACTTATGGATTTGACTGACCCAATTCTGACTAGTGCCCTCATTACAACCCTGACGGTCGGTGATAAAGCGGCGGTAATGCCGCCAACAGGCCGGCAGTAAAAAAAATGGAATCACGACCACGGCGGAGGCCGCCAACACAGAGAGCCACTTTAACACTTCGACCGCCACGGCGGTGGAAACAAACACCACGGCGGTTACCACCAACAGACAGGCAGAAGACAATGTACTGCCCACACTATTACAAGGCACCAGTCCGCCAGCTTTTCCGGGGCGGTACCAACACCATCAAAAGCACGGCAGAAACAGTACGCAGATGGGAAACCACCCACCTCTCAACACCCAACGAGGAACCAGGATGCCAGGGAGCCCGAGTTACAGGTCCTGCCCATGTTGGTTTACCTTCTCATCTACCAGGAACATCAAAGACGGAAGCGACAACGGTGTTCACTGCACCTAGTGTACACGGAAGGGGGGAGAAAAAAGAGAGGAACACACACGCAACAACCCCACACCCCACCCACAACAACATACAAACACACACATCCAATAACATCAGAGATACACCCCGTCACCCCCTGGAGGAACGCAAGGACCAAATGAAATGAGTTTATCAAGTGTAATAATCGAACAATCAGGTAGCCCAAGATAACTTTAAATCATCAGTATGTACAAATATTTACAGCAAGTAGACAAGTCTGTGCACTGTCCCAATAAATGTCCATGGACCAGTGGTCCCAAAAAGCATGGGTGAAGCCCACACATGACACCTGCCTCAAAACGGACAGAACACTGCAGGGGCATTAGGTTAAAAAAAAACACAGGCACCTCAGGGGGAAGGGGGGGACACCTCAGTCGGATGATGGGACGACACCACTGCTCCTCGAGGGGGCTCCATACCCACTGCTTGGTCCTGGGGAATGCAAAGCCAAAGTCTCTCAAGTGGGTGGGTTGCCCACTGCTTGGTGCTGGGGAGTGCAAAGCCACAGTCTCTCAAGTGGGTGGGTTGCCCACTGCCTGGTCCTGGGGAGTGGAAAGCCACAGTCTCTCAAGTCTCACAAGTGGGTGGGTTGCCCACTGCTTGGTCCTGGGGAGTGCAAAGCCACAGTTTCTGAAGTCTCTCAAGTGGGTGGGTTGCCCACTGCTTGGTCCTGGGGAGTGCAAAGCCACAGTCTCTCTAGCAGATGCTGTTCTCCACTGGTTCTGGAGAGGGCCTGGTGCCCAGAGTGCTTCATCCTGCCAAGGACTGGGGTAGTGGATGCTGTTCCCCACTGTTTCTGGAGGGGGCCTCTTGCCAGAGTGCTTCATCCTGCCACAGACTGGGGTAGTGGATGCTGTTCTCCACTGGTTCGGGAGGGGGCCTGGTGCCCAGAGTGCTTCTTCCTGCCAAGGACTGGGGTAGTAGATGCTGTTCTCCACTGGTTCTGGAGGGGGCATGGTACCCAGTGATGCTGCACCAGCGGTGTGGCAGTTCCGATTCCCTCACATGGGTGTCTGAGCCACGAGATTTACCGGTAACAAGTAGCATGATACCCCATGGAGGCAGAGCCACACTCCTCCTTGCGACGACTAAGGCTGCAAACTGCTGGAAGTGCCAGCGCTGGTGCCTCATGTAATGTGTGCAGGGTCCAGGCCGTCTCCTGCAGCCTCGGATGCCTGCCCACTGGGGATGCTGCTGATGTCCGCTGTAGTGGCACTGGCTGGGCACGTTGCAGGGCAGGTGGCGGTGGCTATGGCGGAGATGCTGCCAGTGGTGCAGGTGTCTGCATTTGTGGAGGGAGACACCAGGCAATCTCCTGCAGCCTCAGAAGCCTGCCCACGGGGGATGATGCTGGTGACTGTAGTTGAGGCAGCTGCTGTGCAGGTGGCGGTGCAGATGGCGGTGCAGGTGGTGGTGCAGGTGGCGGTGCAGGTGGTGGTGCAGGTGGCGGTGCAGGTGGCGGTGCAGTTGGCGGTCACTGCGGTGGTGCCCACCGCAGTACAGGTTGCTGGGCTGTCTTGCGAAAGGGGTGAGACCAGTCCCTCACCTGGAGGCTCCGTGCCCTGAGCTGACTTCCCTTTGCTCTTGTGTCCCTTCCCCACCTTGGAAGTCGCTGCTGGGACCTTGGCACTGTCCTCTTTGGTTCTGGAAGAGGCCTTGCTGGGTTGGTGGTGTGGCTTTTCTCTTCTGCATGCTGACCCTTTCTCTACCTTGGCAGGTGGCGGAATAGGGTGGTCCTTGGCTTCACTAGGTGGCACACTGGCAGCCCTGATAGGTGCCCCCTTCGATGTTCCCGGACTTGCATGGACCACACTGGACAATGATTTGGTGGCTGAGGTGCTGGTCAGGGCTCTAGACAACCTGGCCCTAGGGGAAGGACGGGGGAGGGGAGGTGTAGGGAAGAGGTCAATGCTAGCCAGGAAAAGTTTCTTAGACACATTGGGACGGGAAGATGGAGGGTGTTTGGGAGTGGAGGAAGAGGTAGTGGTTGTAGGAGGTGTACGTCTGCTGAGTTTGGGTGAAGGTGCATGGGTTGGAGGCTGTTGTGAGGTGGATGGCTGTTGAGTGGGTGTGTGCCGGCGTTTGTGTACTTTGAGAGGAGGGCTCACAGACACAATGGGAGAGGACACAGGGGACGTGTGAATGGTAGTGGGGGTGGTGATCGCATGCGAGCAGTGTGTGGTGATGGGCGTGCTGGTGATGGAGGTAGTGGCTGAGGATGTAGTGCATGCAGGTGTGAGTGGAGACGAGCCTGGGAGGGAGGTGGAGGACGGGGACACAGTAGAGGTAGTGGATGTTGGTGTGTCTGCATGGGGATGGTGCTTGTGTGAGTGCCTGTGGGATGTGTGGTGCTTATGTTTGCCTGACACACTTTTGTGTGTTGATGTGTGTGCATGCTGGTCTGATGGTGTGCTTGGGATAGGCTGAGGTAGAGGGGATTGGGCCTGGGTAGTGGAGGTTGGAGGGGGGAGGCTGGACACAGGACAATGGCTGCCATCAGTGCAGAGGCCAGAGCCTGAAATGGTCTCTGTTGGGCTGCCACGCCAGAATGAATGCCCTCCAGGTATGCATTTGCTTGCTACAAATGCCTCTCTACACCCTGGATGGCATTCAGAATGGTTGACTGCCCAACAGTGAGGGATCTCAGGAGGTCAATAGCCTACTCACTGAGGGCAGCAGGGCTGACTGGGGCAGGGCCTGAGGTGCCTGGGGTGAAGGAAATGCCCACCCTCCTGGGTGAGTGGACACGGAAAACACACTGAGGGGCTGCTGGGAGGGCGGTGCTGGTAGGGGGAGTGGCGGCTGGTGAGCACAGATGTGCCCGCCACTGCAAGGGAGCTCCCATCAGAGGAGGAGTCGCTGTCGCTGGTGTCTCCTCCTGTCCCCGTCGTGGAGCTCCCCTCGCCCTCCGTCCCACTGGTGCCTTCAGAGTCCGTATATTCACCCTCCTGGGTCATGTGGGTTGCAGCTCCCTCCTGCTCTGGTGCCACTGCTCCAGCGCTAGATGATGCTATTGCACACAAGGACAGGGTGACAAAACAAAAAGGGGGGGGGAAGACAGAGGAGACACATGGTCAATGCCAGCAACACCACTACCGTTGGCGGACAGAAGACACAGGGAGCAGCCCTATGAACTAGCCCATGCACTAACAGTTCTTAGGAAAATCACCTACCCATGGGGGACTGTGCCTAACCCCATTTGCTGCACACCTGGAACCCACAGGAGCCTGACTAATTGTAGATGGCCACTACCACTATTGGGGTTGAAGTGGCACAGAGCCTGCCTAACAAGGGACCTACCCTACCACGTTTGCCCTGGCCTAGGGGATCCCACAGCCCATATTCCCCACCCAGACACCTCATAAAGCGAGCAGAGTCTGCTGAATGACACTGTACTCACCCCCTTGTGGCTGCTGTGATGCCCTCAAGCACCCATCCATCTCTGGATATGCCATCGCCATGATCCGTGACATCAGGGGGTCATGGTGCGATGGGCATCCCTTCCACGTTGGGAGGCCATCCCCAGCTGGGCCTCCGCCGTCTTCTTGCTCCAGCGGCACAGGTCCTCCCATCTCATGCGGCAGTGGGTTCTCCGCTTATGATAGACCCCCAGGGTCTGCACTTCCTTGGCAATCGCATGCCAAATACGCTTCTGGTGGGTGCTGACCTAGAGGAAAGGTAAAGTAAGAATGGAACTTACTCCCCCGTCCGGTTCTTCTTACTCATTGGCCACCAGTTCCCACCCATGCCCTGAAACACATACACTGACCATCCTCACATGCAGGCCACAGCTTCCCCCACAACATGTATCTTCCATCCAGACCACTCCATCCATTCATGTCCCATCCATCATGCTCACAGTGTACTCACCTGTTTGTCAGGAGGACCGTAGAGTAGCGTGTACTGGGGGAGGACCCCATCCACCAATTTGTCCAACTCCTCTGCGGTGAAGGCAGGGGCCCTTTTGCCCAGACACTGTAGCCATCGTCACTTCCAGACTGAGGTCACAGCAACACTTGCAGTGTAGGTCCTCTCCTGTTGAAGGTCAGGTATCAATTGAGTGAACAGATAGAAAATGGCGGTCACATCCACGGCGGTGCATAGCGTCACTGCCGGCATACATTGTCATTGGCTCCTGGAACCCATAGGCCCCAATGATAACCAATGCTGGATTGCGCGGTGGTCTTCGACCCCCTACCACGACACTGCACAACGCCAGCACAGTTACCTAATTTCCCCTTGTCCCATCTTACAGGTCAGGCTGCCGCCATTTCAGGGGGGCACATGGCAGGGCACCTAACTGCATCACAGCACATTTAGGCAGGAATACGGACAGACAGCGCCACACACCGATTAAATCACATTAGTGCAAAACACCCTTGTGCAACCTATGTGGTACATGACCCTCTGCTCACCATTCTCCTCCATAGGGCACATCCTCTGGGGCAGATGATGAGATGGCATCATCCTCCGGTGTACAGACCCCTGGTGGACCTGTCGACAATGGAAGACAAACACATCATTATCACCTACAGACTTGATCGTGCCACAATCCAAAAACTGTGTGCCCAATTGGAGCCTGACTTGATGTCAGCTATCCGGCATCCCACAGGAATCCCCCCTCTAGTACAAGTCCTGTCAGTGCTCCATTTCCTGGCCAGTGGTTCCTTTCAAACAACAGTGGCCATGGCATCAGGGATGTCACAGCCAATGTTCTCTAGCGTGTTGACCAGAGTGTTGTCTGCCCTGCTGAAACACGTGCACAGCTACATCGTATTCCCCCAGGTGGAGGATTTGCCCACAGTGAAAGGTGACTTCTATGCCCTGGGACATATCCCCAACATCATTGGTGCCACTGATGGTACACATGTGGCATTTGTCCCCACCGCAGGAATGAACAGGTGTACAGAAATTGTAAAAGCTACCATTCCATGACTGTGCAGATGGTGTGTTTGGCAGACCAGTACATCTCTCATGTGAATGCCAAGTGTCCTGGCTCTGTGCATGACGCTTACATTTTGAGGAATAGCAGCATCCCTTATGTGATGGGCCAACTCCAGAGGCACTGTGTGTGGCTAATAGGTGAGCCCAAGGTCCCCACAGAGTATGAATAGGTGTCTGGGTATGGGATAGTCCCTAAGGGTTGGTGTATGTCTAACAGATATCCCTCGACATTTGCAGGTGACTCTGGTTACCCCAACCTGTCATGGCTACTGACCCCAAGGGCAGAGGAACGCTACAATGAGGCACATGGGCGAACTAGGAGGGGTATAGAGCGGACTTTCGGCCTCCTGAAGGCCAGATTCCGGTGCATCCATTTAACAGGTGGCTCCCTATACTACTCACTGGAGAAGGTGTGCCAGATAATCGTGGCCTGCTGTATGTTGCACAACCTGGCTTTGCGACGCCATGTGCCTTTTCTGCAGGAGGATGGGCCTGATGTTGGTCTTGTGGCAGCTGTGGAGCCTGTGGACAGTGAAGAAGAGGAGGCAGAAGAAGAAGACATTGACAAATGAAACAACATCATCATGCAATACTTCCAGTGAGACACAGGTAAGAGACTGGCACTGCTCCTCTCATATCAGACTACTGTAGGACATTGTATAAGTCTGCCTTTTTACTTCTGTGTATGGACCCTGACAGTTCACTTTGGCTTTTCTTTTCACAGATCTGGGTACCACATTCTGCCTTCTGCTATGTTCACTGCTGCCCAACAACTATCATACTTTGGTATGTGCAAATGAACATTAACATTAACATTGATATTTGTCAAAGAGGTTGTAATAACACATTTGTGAAAGTACAGACTGACTCCAGATTGTTTTGTGATTCAAGGGTGTTTATTTAAATGGTAATAAGTGGAGAGGGATGTGCAGTGGGCTGGCGTGATGGTGGAGGAATATCCATTGTAGAGTCCAGTCTCTTTTTATCACAGGTGCGTTGTCCAAGGGGGCATAGGAAGTGGAGCAATGGCAGTTCAAGGTGGTCAGGGTGACATAGTGGGATAGAAGGGTGACAATCAGGAGAGTCTTAATTCCTGGCGGGGGTCTTGGCAATGTTCTCTGTCTTGTGCTTGAATTGCAGGGACCGTTTGTGGGGTGGTTCTCCTTCTGCAGGGGGTGGGGTGCTGGTGGCCTGTTGGTCCTGTAGCGGGACCTCCTGACCACTAACGCCGGCGGACGTGGAGGAGTGTTCATCATTCTGCCTGGTGTCAGTGGTTCGGGTGTATGCCACAGTCTCCCTCATGGTGTTGGTCATGTCTGCCAGCACCCCTGCTATGGTGACCAGGGTGGTGTTAATGGACTTCAAGTCCTCCCTGATCCCCAGGTACTGTTCCTTCTGCAGCTGCTGGGTCTCCTGAAACTTGGCCAGTACCGTGACCATGGTCTCCTGGGAATGGTGGTATGCTCCCATGATGTTGGAGAGTGCCTCGTGGAGAGTGTGTTCCCTGGGCCTGTCCTCCCCCTGTCTCACAGCAGTCCTCCCAGCTTCCCAGTTATCCTCTGCTTCTGTCCCCTGAACCGTGTGCCCACTGCCACTGACCCCAGGTCCCTGATCGTCCTGGGTTAGTGAGTTTGCCTGGGGTCCCTGTAGTGGTAGACACCCTGCTGATTGACGTGTCCTGGGGACAGTGGCATGGCCCCCTGGGTGTGTGCTGTGGTGGTGTTTCCTGAGGGGGGAGATTCAGTGGTGGTTTGGTACTGTGGCAGGGGAACCAAATATCCAGAGGTCCCTGATGGGCCGGGCTTGTCATCTTGATCCAGGCGTGCAGAGCTGCTGTCATCACTGTGAGTCTTTTCTGTGGTGGGACTGGATATTTCTGGCACCTCCTTTCCGGTGACGTTGGGTAGGGGTCTTGTTGGGGTGTAAATGCATAGTTATTGTATCTGTGTGTGCCATCTTGTGCAATGGGTGAGTTTCCCTCTATTCCTGTGCTTGCATTATCGCCTTGGCCCTTGTGTGAGTGGTGGTTGTGTGCCCTGGCTGAGTCTCTCTACTGGACATGCTTTGGTGATGGGTGTCCATGCAGGTCTGTGAAGGGTGTCCATGTACTGTTGTGACATGCAGGGCTTGGTATTGGAATGTGTGGGTTGTGACAGTGGGGTATCTGTGAGGTGTTGGGGTGATGGGTGTGAGGGTAGGGGTAGGTGTTTGTGATGGCATGCAGGGAGGGTGGGGGATATAGTCGTAAAGCTTTGACTTACCAGTGTCCAGTCCTCCTGCTACTCCTGCGAGGCCCTCAGGATGCATGGTCGCCAAGACTTGCTCCTCAGATGTTGTTGGTTGTGGGGGAGGAGGAGGGGGTCCACCGCCAGTCCTCTGTACTGCTACCTGGTGTCTGGATACCACGGAAAGCACCTTTCCCCGTAGGTCGTTCCACCTCTTCCTGATGTCATCCTGTGTTCTTGGGTGCTGTCCCACTGCGTTGACCCTGTCGACAAATCTCCGCCATAGCTCCATCTTCCTTGCAATGGATGTCTGCTGCACCTGTGATCCGAATAGCGGTGGCTCTACCCGAATGATTTCCTCCACCATAACCCTGAGCTCCTCCTCAGAAAACCTGGGGTGTCTTTGAGGTGCCATGATGTGGTGTGGGTGATGTGTGAGGTGATGGTTGATGTGATGTGTGGGGTGACGTGTTGGGGTGTGTTCTTTGAGGTGCGCAGATGGTGTATGAGTGATGGTGTTGTGTGCCTCTGGATGCTGGTGTTGTCTTTGCTATTCTCTCTCTCTGCTTCTTCCAAAAATGTTGTTGTAAGGAGTTGCGGGTAATGTGGGTGTGTGTTTTATAGTGGTGTGAGTGTGTGGGTGTGGTGTGTGTATGTGTGTCAGGTGTGTGCAGTTTGAAATGTCCAATGTGGCTGTGTTTTGTAAGTGTGTGTGTATTTTGAACCCAGCGGTGTGTACCGCCAATGGATTACCGCAGTTGAAAGACCGCCGCATTGATTCGTGGGTTGTGGAAGTGTGGGCATATTTTGGTTGGCGTAACGGTGTGGGTTTTGGTATCGCCAGTTTATCACTGACCTTTGGTGTGCCGGACTTGTCTGGGTGTCTGTATTGTGGCGGATTTCTAGATGTGGGTCATAATACCTGTAGTGGATTTCCGCCACAGTATATTGGCGGCCGTCAGCACGGCCGTCAGCAGCCTTTAATACCAGGGTTGTAATGAGGGCCTAGATGACTGTTGACTTGTCTTTGATTCGAGTCCACTTATTTAGTCATTTAAGTAAATGCGATGGTCTTCTCTTGTGTATTCTGTTGATCGGTCAAGGTAACTTTATGCTGCCTGATTTTCTTCATCTACTGTGATGAGGAGACCTGCTATGCTGTTGGATCATACAGCTTCCATTGTTTTTGTGTTTCTGAATCCTAGTTGGTGGTTGTTGAATAGCATGTTCTATTCTAAAAATGTCTGTACTTGTCTTATGACTTCCCTTTTAAGGATATGCTATATTTGGGGAGATTCTGAATCTGTTTGTAATCAGCTCAGTCTTCAAGGTTGGCCATTGCTTTTCCCAGAAGTGGAGTTACTACAGTTGCATTAAGCATTTCCGCACTTTCAGCTTGGTGAGATATTGATTGATGATGTGCATTATATTAGTAGTGAGTGTTTGTACAAACTCCTTGAAGCATGAACAAGGGCAGAGCTGAACTGAGGGTTTGATTTTAGTCTGCCAGGTTTGTTACCTCCTGTATTGCCAACTACTTGGAGAAGGAAAGGGAAAAGTTAATGTTAGACTTTTCATCCTTGCCGTGGTCTCCCTCAGCTTTTTGCCTCTGTTTCCCAAGTTGTTGATGTGTGCTGGACTCTGTTTCTGCTGTTTGTGTTACTCTGGGCACTTTACCACTGCTAACCAGTGCTAAAGTGCAACTGCTCCTATGCAAAATGTGTATGTAATTGGTTCATCCATGATTGGCATATTTGAATTGCTAGTAATTCCCTCGTACAGTGCACTAGAGATGCCCAGGGCTTGTAAATCAAATGCTACTAGTGGGCCTGGAGCACTAGTTGTGCCACCCACTTTAGTAGCTCTGTAAACATGGCTCAGACCTGCCACTGCAGTGTCTGTGTGTGCAGTTTTAAACTCTAAATTCGACTTGGCAAGGGTACCTACTTGCCAGGCCTAAACCTTCCCTTTTATTACATGTAAGGCACCCCTAAGGTAGGCCCTAGGTAGCCTCAGTGTATGGTTAAGGTTGGACATATAGTAATGTGTTTTATATGTTCTGACAGTGAAATACTGCAAAATTCGTTTTTCACTGTTGCAAGTCCCCTCCCTCTCAAAGGTTAACATATGGGCTACATATGGGCTACCTTTAAATATGATGAAAGTGTAGATTCTCTTTGGGAGCAGCTAGACATGTGGAGTTTGGGGTCTCTGAGCTCACAGTTTAAAAATGCATCCTTTAGTACAGTTGATTTTAAGATTGTGTGTTTGAAAATGCCACTTTTAGAAAGTGAGCATTTTCTTGCTTATACCATTTCTGTGACTCTGCCTCTTTGTGGATTCCCTGTCTGGGTCAGTTTGACAGTTGGGCTGGTTGCACCTCTCAATAGTCAGTTACACAAAGGGAGCTGGGGTGTAGTCTGCATTTCCTGATGGCCCATCTGTGCTATGAGGGAGGGGAGGAGTGGTCACTTACACCTGAAAGGGCTGTGCATGCCCTCACAAAATGCAGTCTCTAACCCACTGGTGTGTGTCTGGGGCCTGGCCTGGGCAAGGCAGGATTTCACAATCAAGAGAGAATTTCCTTTGAAGTAGGCCTACTTCAAAGGGCAAAATCGGTATAAGAAGGGCACCCAAAACCACAGGCTTTAGAACACTTCTGGAAATCAAGAGGAACCTCTGCCTGGAGAAAAGCTGAAGAGTTGAGGAAGAAGAGCTGCTCTGCCTGTGACTGTGCTTTGTGGAGCTTTCCTACAGTTGCTGCTTCTGCCTGTGCTAAAGGACAAAGACTGGACTTTGTGTGCCTTCCATCATGTGAAGAACTTTCCAAATGCTTGGTTTAGATCTTGCCTCCTGTTATTGAAGTCTCAAGGACAGCAAATACTTTTCTTTGCCAGCACCTGGAGCCTCTGCTGAGACTTCTCCTCTGCCATGTGGTGCACATCCAGTTCCTGAGGCCCTGAAAGGAGAAGCTGGCAGGACAAGAGCGAGAAATCCACGCAGCGACCACCGTGCGGGGAAAAGATCGAGGTGACTCCTATCTGCGGCTGAAGAATCGATGGGCTGCCGGCTTTGCAGCTGAAAATAGACGCTCGCCTGCAACGCGACTGGAAGATCAACCCCCGTGGCTGGAGAAACGACATGCAGCATCGCTGAAGGAGGGTGGTGAGATCGCAACCCGGTCAGTGTGGTTTTTGGATCATCGTGCGGCTGGATTTCTGGCGCAAATACCGTTGGGCGTGTAAAAACGAAGCAAGGCCTGCCCGGACCCGAGAGTGCTGACCGGATCAACACATCACTCTCCTGCGGAGTTAAGAAACGATACACGCTGACCCAACTAAAGGAGAAACGACACAAGGTCTCGCTCGTGAGTAATATTGACGCATCGCAAGCCCTTTTTGATGCACACTCACCCGTGCTGGCTTAGTTTTAGACACACCCAAGGTACATTTTCATGCTAACAGCATTAGCATTGTGTTTAAAATTACATGAAGATTTTTTTTACATTTTTATTGATAACGACTTGTGTATTGTGGATTTTTTCGTTTTGGTCTTGTTTTGTTTAGATAAATATTTTCTACTTTTATAAACCTGTGTTGTGTCATTTTGTAGTGTTTTCACTAAGTTACTTTACACCTAGCACTCTGAAGTTAAGCCTGTCTGCTCGTGCCAAGCTACCAAGGGGGTGAGCGGGGTTTAGCTGAGGGTGATTCTCTTTTACCCTGACTAGAGTGAGGGTCCTTGCATGGACAGGGGGTAACCTGACTGCCTACCAAAGACCCCATTTCCAACAGTTGAATATTAGTCTCTTGGATGAATACCATGCCTTCCTTTCCCTGTTTCTCTGTTTTTTACTGTTTAATAACCTGGCAGTAGCAACGCATCAATGATGGTAACTTTATTGTCACCAAAACATCTGTCAGTTATGTATTTGATCTGCCATATGCTCTCCCTCATTATATCACATGTATAAAGTGAATGTGTTCCTGATGGTTTGCTGTTGATCAAGTAGATTTTAATTGTTTCAGTTGTATGTGGAACTCACCTCCACCGACCACATCAGCATCCACTTTACCATCTCCAATTCCCAGCACACCACCAAACTAACCAAGCCCCTATGGACACAAGTCCTAGGCATTGCACAACCTGAGCCCCTGGTGTGGTCTTTCTATTTTATATTTTAGATATTGGGTGGGATGGCTTGTTTTATCATATGGTTACAGTTGTTAGACTTGGCATCCTTGGATTGGTCTCTCCTGTCTTTTTTGCCTCTGATTCCTATGTTTTGACTGTGTTCTGGACTTTGTTTTTGCTGGTTTTGATACGCTGAGCACTTTACCACTGCTGACCATTGATAAAGTGCAAGTGCTCCCTGTGTAAAATGTATGTGTAATCGGCTTTTCCATAATTGGCACATTTGATCTACTAGTAAGTCCCCAGAAAAGTGCACTAGATGTGCACAGTGCCTATAAGTCAGATGCTACTAGTGGGCCTGTAGCACTGATAGAAAAATAACTGAAATCCACGCACAGGAAGTGGTGCAGGGAATATTTTGACGCACCACCTGCAGTGCAGCAGTAAAAGCGACGTGTGGCCGGATTTCACATGTATCATTGCTGGGCATCAAAATCATAGTGAACCTGTGCAGATCCGAGTTGCACCGTCCGGAAATCGACGCATCGCTCTCTTGCAGAAGAGAAAAACGATGTATTGTCTACCCAACAGGAGAAGAAATGACGCATAGCCTCACTTGTGAGTAAGTAATCAACACATGGCTGACTTTTCCGATGCACACTCGCCCGTGCGGCTTTCTTTTTGATGGAAACCAGGTACTTTGTGTAACAACAACGTTTCCATTGTTTTCTATGAAGAAGACTCCTTTTACTTTAAATATTCATATCTTTATTTGTGTATTTTACAAAACTGGTGTAGTGTCCATTTTGTAGTATTTTCACTGTACTGCTGGGTGTGTTGGTACAAGTACTATACACATTGCCTTTGAGATAAGCCTGACTGCTTGTGCCAAGCTACCAAGGGGGTGAGCAGGGGTTATCTAAGTGTGTATCCCCATTGCCCTGACTAGAGTGAGGGTCCCTGCTTGGACAGAGTGCAAACTGACTGCCAACCAGAGACCCCATTTCTAACAATTGTAATATATTTATTTGTAAGAAATCTGGGTTTAGGTGGACCTCCATGGAGTTCAATAAAATAATAAAAGTAAACTTTAAACTTTAGCTTGACAACATTGTTATTGCATTGTTGTTGGGATGTGCAGTTACTGTCACTTGCTCCACCTCAACATGTGGGTGTTCATTGCCAATCAAGGGTGATTTTGTCTCACTTTGATTTTTCTTTTACAACAGTGCCGCCAGAAGCAGTAGACATCCACCTTGGCTTATCTCTTGCTGCTCAGCTCTCACCGGGCCGCTTGCTGGTGAGTTATGTTATGCTATCTCATGTCATGATATGCTTTGCTATGTTATATCATAACATTCTAACCTCCTACTGCAAATGCATGAAAGTTCATCACACTGAAAATTGAGTGACCAAATTACAAAACTGTTTTTTCATTCTTTGTGTAAAAAACTATTGGCTTTGCCAATGCCTCTTTCACCCTGTGAAAAAATGTATTTGGAACAGTACTGACAGCATGAATTGTCAAGAAGCAGTATTGAAAAATAACACATACCCCCAATCTTCTCTTAAATATAATGTTGCTAGAATGACAAAGTCCTGAAAGAACAGTTCCAGTTGTGCACAAATACTCTTTTGTGTAAAAGTAAACTGTATCTTTAAGAAGTGGCCTGAGCATAAAGTACCAGCCGGTTATGGCAGGGCAGGTGGCTCTATATGTCGAATCTAATCAGCAGCTTGGTGTCACCATCGGAAGAGTCAACTTGTGAAATTTACAAGCTGCCTTTCAGCAGATTTGCAGAGGCTGCCGGGTACGAATGCCGACATGATGACAAATAATGGGAAGGGGTGGGAATCAGTGCTTAATTTGAGCCAGTTGTTGCCACTAACAGCCACCACCACCTAATTGTAAGGTCTGTGTAGGAGGCTGGCCTGGTTTGTTGTGGGTATCTAAGTACTTACACCTTATACAGGTCCAGTTATCCCTTATTAGTGAAATGTAGACAGTGTCTAGGAGCCAGGCTCTCTAGGGGTAGTGCAGATGAGCAGCCAAGGCCTAACTAGGAGACATGCAAAGCTCATGCAATACCACTGTAGTCAAACAGTACTCACACACATGACAGAAAATACTCAGTGTTACAAAAATAAAGGTACTTTATTTTGGTGATGCAAATGCCAAAAATACCATAGAGACTATACTCCTTTAGGAGGTAAGTAATACACAAATTATATACACTAGAGTGCAGAAATAGCTGTGAAAACAGTTAGAAAGCAGTGCAAATAGTGCAAATCACAATAGTTAGAAATGAGCCTAGGGGGAACACAAACCATATACTAAGAAAGTGGAATGTGAAAGTCAGTTTCCCACCTGGGCAAGTGTAGTGTGTAGAAGGGCACTGGGAGCATTAGAAAACACCAAAGGTAAGTCATAGAACCCACCCCAGAGCCCAGGAAAGCAGTAGTAAATCACAGAAACTTTCCTAGAACACACAAGAACATGAGAAAGAAGATATTGCCCAAACCAGAAGAGACTGGAAGACACCAACGAAGGAACACCTGGACCTGAAGACCTGTGCAAGAAGCACTGAAGAGACCAGGGAGAATAGGAGCCCCTGCTAACATGGATGAAGGTGCAAAAGAAGAACCACTGGTGAAAAGCAACAGTCATTACTGCACCCAAAGGAGACAAAAGCAGGTTCCTGGTTGGTACAGAAGATGTCTCACGCTGGATGGGTGATTGCAGTGTGGTTTGTGCCACTGGATTTCGTCAACAAGCCTTGGCACACCCAACGCTCACAGTGAGCACAGAATGTCACTGCAGGGACCAGGAGAGACCTGGTGGACCCTATCCAGAAGGGGGAGTCAGAGGGGACTCTTAGCATCTCAGAGAGCCCTCAGAAGATCAGGCAGTGTGCACAGGAGTCCCACAGCATGGGGACAAAATAGGTGGAAAACAAGGCCCATGCAGCACTACAACAAAGGGTCCCACGCCGCCAGAGAAACATTGCTGGAAGCTCTGCATCACAGGAAGGAGTGCTGGGGGCCAGAGCTGCACGGTGCACGAAGAACTTTGTGGAAGGATTCCAACAAGCCTTGGCAACTGCAAAACATGCAGTGCATGGGGGTACTGTTTTGCATGGGGAAGCAAGCTCTTAACTCCACCAAAGTTGGACAGTAGGACATCAGGACCATCAGGACCATCAGGACCACTTCAGTCCTCCTCCCGTGATGCTTGATCCACGCACTTCATCAGGAGAGGGGACTGACACCTCAGGGCGTCACTGCTGAGGGGTTCCTGCTGAAGCAGGGGAGTGACTCCTTCACCCAAGGGAGATTCCTTCATTCTTCTGGTGCAGGCTGAAGACAAGCTGTCCTCGGAGGATGCACAACCTGGAAACAGTTGCAGTTGCCGACAGGACCTGAAGATACAATGTTGCAGATGTCGTCTTTGCTTCTTTATTGGAGTTTGTAGCGTTCCTGGAGGGTCCAGATGCAGTTTCTTCTGTAAGAAGTTGAAGTAAAGGAAGCAGAGGATTCCTGCTGGAGTCTTGCAATCTGAATCTGAAGAACCACCCAATAGAGAGACCCTAAATAGCCCTGAAAGGGGGATTGGTCAGCTAACCAGGTAAGCAACTATCAGGGGAGGGCTCTGACGTCACCTGCTGGCACTGGCCACTCAGATGCTCCCAGAGTGCCCTGCCAACTTGGAATCCAAGATGGCAAGACCCAGGGACCCTTTGGAGGAGCTCTGAGCACCACCTCTGGGGTGGTAATGGACAGGGGACTGGTCACTCCCCCTTCCTTTATCCAATTTCATGCCAGAGCAAGGACTGGGGGTCCCTGAATCAGTGTAGACTGGATTATGCAAGAAGGGCACCATCTGTTCCCTTCAAAGCATTTCCAGAGGCTTGGGGACACTACCCCTCCCAAGCCTGTAACACCTATTTCCTAAGGGAGAGGTGTAACACCCCTCTCCAAAAGGAAATCCTTTGTTCTGCCAGGAGGGCGGAAACCTGTCTGAGAGGTGACAGCATCTGGGGCTGCCTGTAAAACCTCAGAAGGCTGGCATGGCAATACTGGGGGTCCTCTAAAGAGCCCCAGAGTGCATGGAATCATACAACCAGTATTTGCAAAAGCATTGGGGTATGATTCCAACATGTTTGATACCAAACATGCCTATGTTCGGAGTTACCATTATGTAGCTGGACATAAATAGTGACCTATGTCCAGTACACGTGTAAAATGGCGTCCCCACACTCACAAAGTTTGGGGAAATGGTCCTGGAGATTGTGGGGGCACCTCTGCTAGTGTAGGGGTGCCCTCACACACAGGTACTCTGCACCCTGCTCTCAGGGCTGAAGGGCCTGCTATAGGGGTGACTTATAAGTGACATGGTGCAGTGTAAATGGCAGTGAAAGGGTTCATGCACCTTTTCACGCAGGCTGCAATGGCAGTCCTGCAGAAGCCTTTGCATGGGCTCCCTATGGGTTGGAAAGGAAATGCTGCAGCCTATAGGAATCACCTGTTATCCCAATGCCCTGGGTAACTCGGTACCATATACTAGGGACTTATAAGGGAGCGTGTACAAAAACAAGGTATACACAGTTCCAAAAAATTAGTGTAATCAGGGAAACCACATTGGGTCCTAATCTAAGGAAAAGAAAGGAAAAGAACAAAAAGAAAAGAGAGAAAACAACGTCCCTGGAAAATTAATTATTTTGGAACAAGAGCCCTCACTCACCAAAGGTGACATGCTTCATCCTTGGGCTCTGCTCCACGTCAGGCTGGCGCTGCAATGCCTGACGGGCCCCTCAAGGGGGGCTCTTTGCCGGAGATCTTTTGAGATATGTAGCCGGTTTAGAAAGAATAGGGTATAGGATTGGAAAAAATCTTTTTTTTAAATAACTAGAGGTTAGGCAAATTTTATTGAATAATCCAACCACTGTCATGATTAAAACCAAAGAACGGGGAGAGAGAAGAACAAGGGCTAGGCTCCCCAAAAAAATCACTTCCTTGCTCAGTTTGAGATTCGGAATTGTGCGTACAGGATCCCCTGTACGATTTATCAAAAGGTCAACATGTTTCTAGCTATTTATGTCCTATGGATCTAACGCGATTCTTCAGGACCTAAACTACCTAATCCTATATGAAAATGTAACCTATAGTAAGGAATGTTAGTGTAATGCAGGGACCTGAAATGAGAAGAATAACAAACAAAAAGAACAACATATTATTCACATGCACAATATCAATAGTCAATCAATCAAGCTTTATTTGGTCAATTAACCATCAAAGCATCACATACATTAAAGGAAAAATTTCAACTCATTTTATAATCTGTACAATAATTAAATAATTTTATAAAAAAAACACATAAATAAATACATACATGTGATATCAAAGTATTCATCTAAAATCCTGCCTGGGCACGCTTCATGGGTCCATGATTAAAATGGTGATCACGTATATGCCATGCTGCCACTAAAAACTTGCTGACTGCTAAAATTAATTAATTTGATCTATGGCTTTTTTAAAACCCTTATTGCTATACTGCAATTTTTCAGCCCCATTTCCCTACAGGTTTTTCGAATCCATTTTGACTGTGGAAAAAAATATGTTGGGCAAAAAAAACATAAAATGTTCAACTGTTTCCGGGGCACCGCCACAAGCCGGACATATATCTGAAGTAGTGATTGGCCCCCAGTTGCAAGTTAAAGACAACATTGGTAAGGACCCAAAACGGAATCTAGCACATAAACCTTTGCCCTGTAAATCTAGTATAATATCTAAATAGGATTCATACTGCGGAAACCACTTAAAATCAATAAAAAGATTAGATAATCGACCATGGGATTTACAACAAATATAATTATTCCATACATTGGACCAGTAAGCTGATTTCAAAGCAGTTTTAGGGGATTTCACTAATTTTTGGGGATTCTCCCAATAATCTCCGAACCCCAAGATACAAAACCAATTGGACACATATTTAATCCAAGGAATAATAGCTGCATTTGGTCTCTTTAGCAGGTCAAGCAATGATGCTTTGTATAAATCCAATTCAGGGTGGTCCAAATCCTTATCCAATATAATAGAGGTCATAGGGAAATTAAATCAGCTACTTGGTTTAGCCCCAAATCAAGAAACATTGGGATCAGTGGTGTACTTCGGGGGCACACTATCAAAGCCCTCGCAAAATTGTTTTCTCCCACAGTTATATTTGTACATACATAGCTTTATTGGTTACTTTCAACCCTAAAAGCAAAACAACCACCGGTAGAAAGATAAAAGATAAGTAAAAATTAAGTTAAAAAGGAAATAAGAGGAATAAAAAAAGAACATCCTTTACGGCCTTAAAAAACATAAAAACCAAACACCTAATCTCCTACTGACTGTCATTTAAATCAATCATTGGGTATTGTTCCAGTCTAGGTGTGTGGTTAAAATTTGATGACTAAAACATTTCATTGTCAGTTTTTCATGTTGTCCTTATTTGGAAGTAAGTTCCGCATCAGCAACTTTCCCCAAGTGATTAATACGTACATGCCAGGCAGCTGTAATGTACTTACTAACCGCACAGGGCAAGGGGGGGGAACTTTCCCTCATCAGAATTCTTAAGGCAACAATACAATGTCTTACCCCCATATTCCAAGTCCAGTATACAACATTCAAATGATTCTTCTGCTCCTTCCTTATACTTTCTGGATGACTCCATAGCTCACTAAGACCCAATTTGTGAAACCATTTAGAGATGTGATTAAACCAGGGAATGGTGAGTACATTAGGTCTATCCAAGATGTCTTGGATAGACTCCTTGTATGTAGATAACTCAGGGGTGGACCAAACACGGACCCAAAAAAGCAGAGGTCGTAGGGCAACTACATCTGTGATGCGTGAAAGGCCAAGGTCCCAGAACAATGGCAGCAGTGGGGTACTGCGAGGGCAGGCCAAAGTAGACCTCACGAAATTGTTTTCCCCCACTGCAAGCCTGCCAGTGTTTGAGGACCCCCAAATTTCTGCCCCATAGACCGCAGCACTTTGTGCCTTTGCTCTATAAATTTTAATAATTGGAGTAATCACTCTCTCAGAAGTAGACTTATGAAAACGAAGAATGGCTCCAGATGACTGTACCAGGCGAGCCAAACTTTTGTCAATTTGGGCCCCCCAATGCAGATTGTTGCTAATTCTCACCCCCAAGTAATCTATAGAGTTTACCAAACCTAGGGGCGTTCCATTGTAAAATATTGAATATCTCTTAGTGGGGCCACAACCCAAAGTCATGAGTTTAGTTTTGCTATGGTTAAGTTCCAGACCGTAGTCACCGCAAAACGAACTGAACTTGTCCATGAGTACCTGGAGGCCCATAGGGGTTCTGGAGATCAAGAGAGAATCATCGGCAAATAACAAAATTGGAATTTTATGGTGATTCAAAGATGGGGCATCATTTTGACAATTGGACACGACTTGCACCACCTCATTGATGAACAGTGTAAATAGCGTTGGGGCAAGAACGCAACCCTGGCGCACTCCTCTCTTGATGTCTATTTTGTCTGTGAGTTCCCCCTGATTGCCCCATCTTACTTGTGCAAATGTTTTTTCATGTAATCTTTGGATTAAATGCACTAAGTTCCCTGGGATACCAATTTTGTACAATACTTCCCACAGTTTCTCTCTTGGGACAAGATCAAATGCAGATCTTAAGTCTACGAAAGCCACATAGAGTTTTTGCTTAGATAAGGTGACATACTTCCAGAACAGTAATGACAGTCTGAAAACTTGGTCCATAGTATTAGTTTTGGGCCGAAACCCAGCCTGTAAAGGAGATAAAATTTGCTGGTCTTGGATCCAGTCAGTAAGCCTCACTAAGACTTGTTTGGCAAACGTCTTCTGAAGGATATCAATAAGGCTAATTGGTCGATAATTTACAGGCAACCCTGTATCACCCTTTTTATAGATCGGTATTATTTCAGCACCATGCCAAGACTCTGGAATAGGGCTGCCAGCTGCTATGGCATTAGACAACAAATTAATATACCATGCCCATATCTTAGGTTCTGATTTGAACAAATCCCCTGGAATCTTATCCGGGCCAGGAGCTTTTGCTGGCCTCAGAGAATCAATAGCAGCTGTGGTTTCAGCTAAGGTAAAAACAATTCTCTCAGTTGAGATCTTATTAGCAGCCCAACACTCGACATGTGCAGGGTCCTCCAGAGCTTGCTGTACAGGCAAAGCATAGATTTCAGAAAAGTAGGACACCCATCTTTCGGGCTGTATATGCAACCCAATATCGTCCTTACCCCTTTTCGAACTGGAGGTGAACAACCGCCAAAAAGAGCTATCATCTTTACTTTGGACTGCTGCAAGCAGTTTCTGCCATGTCTCATTCTCCCAGTCTCTTTTGGCTCGCTTCAGGGCATTAGCATACCTACAACAAGCCTCTTTAATAGCCGCATGCGTAGAATTTTTAACAGCCTCTTTTAAGGTGGATCTTGCTTGCGCACAATCCTGATTATACCAGTCCCTGCGAAGGGTGTCAGCGGGTCTCAATTTAAAGGAAGTTTCCTTATAGAAGATACCCTGAAGGGAATCGACCATCTTAGTGTGGATTGCCATAATAGGAATATCCGAGGATTCTTGATCTTCATAATCTACAAAGAGTTTTAAAAAAGATGAATAAATTTCCCCAATTAAGTACGGGTTACATTCAACCTTTGGCCAGCAGACCCTAGAGCGTCTATGGTTCAAATGAGGGAATGGAACATTAGTAATCCTTAAGTGCTGGACTCTTAAAAATGCCTGATTGGTCAATACAAGACACAAAGGATTATGATCACTATCCAAGCGAGGTAAAATTTCCATATCAAGTGAACTTGACCATAGCCTAATGTCCAAAAGAATGTAATCAATAGTACTAAAGGAAAGCCCTCGCTTGAAAGTAATGGCTCGCTCTGAGTCAGATTTAGTGCGGCCATTGCATTCTCTCAGGCCATAGTTCAGGCAAAGGGAAGACATCTGGAATGCAACACAGGAAACAGGCGAAAGTACCATTTCTTTAGATTGGGGAATACCCCAATGTTCGTCCTCCTCAGTAGTTAGATTGCTAATGGAGTTGTCCAACACAAAAGAACAATTAAAATCACCTGCTATAATCAGAAAAACTGAAGGGTCCAAAACGTCTATGTAGTCCGTCAACTGGGAAAGAACAATTGAATCAGACCCACGGGGAACAGATCTAGCATAAATATTCAGAACTATAATTTTAAAGCCAGGACGGAATGTAAGTTGCACACCCAGCAGATCAAAGGAGTTAAACTTTATCACAGAGTGATCACATTCTAACTTATTGTTCAGTAAAATCATTAAACCTCCTATCTGTCTTCCAAATCCACCAGAGGCAGGTTGGGCAGCAGAGAAATAGGTTGTAAAGCCTTGTAAGGATAACTGTTCTTTAGTCCATGTCTCCTGGAAGAGACAGATATCTTGTTTGTTTACAAGGCTTACCCATTCCGGGTCATCCAGCTTTTGCTTGATTCCAGCTACATTCCAGGACATGATGTTAATTTTAGGAGGTGGAGATATTGACTTTGTTCTCATAAGTAGGGCAGGAGTCGAAATCCCTATAAATTGACACACATCATTTACTGTTTTTGGAAGCACTGTACAGGGGGCAGACAGTCAGTCCAATTCAGAGAGTGAGGGGGAAGGGTTCTCATATTTAGAAGTAACAGAATTAACTGGGGAGGGAATAGCCCCAGCTGCTATAGTTCCGGATTTACAACATTCTCTGGATAGCGGGGCCCCAGGCGGCTGACTGCTAAGTCTAAGATTCGATACCCTACCAATACATAGTGTGCGTGTCCGTGCATCAAAGGCCAGGAGATCTTTAGCTAGACTATAATCATTGAAGAGAATCGAGATGTAATCAAATTCTGACCCTAACTGGTTATGTCTGTGGGCCTCACATATATCAGTCCGGATAACAGAGCGGCAATTCCTCTGTGAACGAATCCAGTGAATCACTTTGTTAATTAGTGAATCACTCGACTCTCTGTTACCCTGAGGTAGCTTTGGTACCCTAGTTAAATAGATAGTCGCGACTTCCCTCCTCCTTCTGGACCTTTGATTAGGGACGTGCGTCTGCAATAATGTCATATGATCAGGATTAGTGGCTGGACGGGGACTAACACAGCAGCTTACTACCGAGGATGTTCCTCCTGGATTTAACTGAGAAGTTTTTGGACGTGAAATATCTATATCTCCCCGTCCAAAAATTAATCCACCCTTATTAACACCTGATTGAGACTTTCGCTCAAATGCGGAAGACATGGATTGAGAAACAAACCTACCATTCCTGCCACATGTTGGGGAATTATCATTAATACACCTAGCGGTGTTATGTGTAGAGGAAGATGTCATTTTGTCACCTATACTGAGGGGACTGGGTTTTGTGGAATCCATCAGAAGATCAGACGAGGGGACAGACTGATAGGGCACACTACAGTTACAACCAGACTTTTGACCCTGAAGTCCAGCAATTTTGTTCATCAAAGTTACCAATAGACTTTTAACATCATCTAATTTCAGAGAAATAATATCCAACTGGGAAACTTCATTGTTGCCCATCTTTGCATCCAGAGAGTTTTTAACAGAACCTTCTTCGCATAAGGTCTGTAAGTAACCAGGACTTACAGGATTTGAAGCCAAAACCGAGAACCTATTTGAACAAGGAATGGTAATAGGGGGAGGGGACGCGCACCTCACATGGGGTGCATCTTCTTTGGCTAGATGACCATTTATTCCCACCAAGGGTGATGAGGTTTCCGTAGGTAAAGGGGTTACACCCTGGGATTGAGGAAAAGGGTGTAAATCAGCTTTAACCTCTATTCTAAGTGACTGGGTTTTTTTCTTGAAGAGATCTGGGATCTTTTTGGAAAGAGTGGTATCTGGTCTAGAAGGACCAACAATGGAAGGACTCCTCAATATAGCCTCAACCTCTTCAAACAGTGAATCAATTGCTTTGAATTGCTGTAGTTTAGTGGTTGAAGATCCCTCCGTTTTCCCGGCAGAACGTTTCTTGGGTTTTTTAACCCTAGATTGGGATACTGCTACCTCATCAATATCAATAATAATGTGCTCTGTGCGAATCCACACATAGGTGAAATATGCCCTCTGTGGATCAAACTGTAAATAAATGTGGAAATATTGATGAAAAATGCTTACCCTCCTCATACTAGTGGATGGGCCGCATCAGGTAAAGCACCAAGTAACGGAGGTCCTACTAAACTGAATGCGTGGGTTCAATATCAGATTGTATTCAGGAAAAAAGACAAAAACAGTGATAACGGGAAATAGAAGGATACAGCATTTGCCAAATATTCAAGTATCCCATAATCAAATGTAACGAGACGCTACATATGTTGAGATTGCCCAGGTGTTACGAATTCACTTAGCAGAGGATATGCCAATTATACGTAAAATACGTGGTGGGCTGATCGTAATAGCAAATGTTGAAAACATTCGTAAGGAGTGTCATAGACATATATATACATAAATATACTCCGAACTACAGCTTACTAGCAACAGTGTTCAGTACCCTTAAATCTAGAGCTCAAGATTAAGGATTAGCGCGCACATGCCACCCACTGAATTAAAGACTGTAGACACCCATATCGGACTTCAAAAGAGTCCTAATTATTCTGATGTTATCAAAAACGCCGTAACCAAGTCCGAAGCGGCGGTATCTAGACAAGGGGGTTCGCAGTGTGAAAACGCGTGTACACAACAAAGAGCCAAATCGGAGGATATAAAAACTGTTCTTAACCAAAGTAGCGTGCAGGGATCCTAAGGATACCCATCAAATCGCCCAACAATATTTAAACCCACTTACTTGGGACCTGTCCGTAGTTTGCGGCATCACCTGCCCTGTCTCAGTGCTCCTGGAATAGCAGAAGGCACCCGGTGGGTTGGGCTATGTATCCTCGAGCCTCAGCATAGAAAGAGGACAGAAATGGCGGCCATCTTGTACTAGGTCTAACCATGGAATGGAAATTGAAGAGGGACTCCTTCATGTATGCCCCAAAAAAGTCGGCCATCTTAGTATTATAGAAGCCCAATTCAAAAGACCCAAAAATGGAGCTAAGATACACGTGTTGAAAAAAGAGTGGGATTAAAAGGCAAAATGCTCAAACTCAAATTAGCATATAAATCCCTAGAGAGAGGTGGAACAACCACAACAGGTAATGTGTGTATCTACACCTGGTCAAGAGGTTCCTTAATCATGATCGATGCAGAAAGTCTGTCCATGGTATGTCATCGTTAAGTCCTATAATATGTGTCAACAGTAATAGGTTCGTAGTATGTATCATCACTTAAGAGTCTCAGACATTCTTGTCTATAGCACCTCCTTTATCCGCCGGTTTTATGGTAATGCCTCCGTCTACTTCTATTCCCATAGAAGTTCTAACCTTTGAGAAGGCGGTACGGCATGAATTACAGCATCTTTTACCTACTCGCCCCTTCCAGAATATGTCTAGATTAGAAAGAACAGCTATCAGTTCTTTATCTTCGAATCCTCGAATCCTGACATTACCATAAAACCGGCGGATAAAGGAGGTGCTATTGTGATACTTGATACCACTTTCTATAGACAAGAATGTCTGAGACTCTTAAGTGATGATACATACTAAGAACCTATTACTGTTGATCCTACAGCCCGTCTTCAACGCATCATTCGTGGAATGATAAGCGAAGCAGAATTAGCATGATGGATCACACAACAAGAAGCTAGATTCCTCGACACCAAAGAACCTAGGGTGCCATATTTCTACTGTCTCCCCAAAATTCATAAGGGCACCCCCCCTCCAGGACATCCGATTGTGTCAGGGATAGGATCCCTGTTGGAACCTCTCTCTAAGTTTTGCGATTTTTTCTTTAAACCTATTGTTCAACAAACATCCACCTTTTTGAAAGATACTAAGGATACTCTTGTCCTCTTAGATCACATCAACACTACAGGCTTGACGGACATGTTAATTTGTCTTGACGTGGAAGCCCTTTATACTAACATACCCCAGGAGGCTACACTTACAGCAGTACAAGACATATTGATGTCCACTCCCTGGACTCACAACACCCCCATCAGTTTTATAATGCAATGCGCGAGCCTGGCCCTTAAAGAAAATTTCTTCCAATTTGAAGATAACTTATATTACAAGGCACATCTATGGGCAGCACTTTTGCACCGAGTTTGGCTTGTCTGTATATGTACACTTTCGAACTGAGCAATATACTGGTTCCAACTCAACCCTTCTTTTCCAACATCAGACTGTGGCGTCGCTATATTGACGACATATTAGTGGTTTGGAAAGGGGATGTGGATCAAGTAAAAGCCTTCATTCAATGGATTAATACTCTTGATGTGCATCTTCGCTTTAGTGCTGAGTATTCTGACAAAGAAGTTTCTTTCTTAGATCTACGGATCATACTCACAGATGGAGTACTACACTCGTCCATCTTTCACAAACCCACTGACAGGAACAGTCTCTTGCTCTACGACAGTCACCCTCCTAAATCTTTAAGGAATAATCTTCCATTCGGCCAATTCTTAAGGACAAGACGTAATTGCTCTGATTTGGCTGATTTTCACACACAGGCAGATATTTTGAGTCAAAAACTTAAAGAGCGGAACTATCCCAATTCTGTTATAAAACAGGCTAAGAAGAGAACTAAGAATATCCCGAGGGACACATTCTTAGCCACCAATGTACGAGAACCACAAACCAGACTGACATGTGTTACTACCTTCACTCCTCTGAGTAACCGTGTCAAGAAGGTCATTTTGAGACATTGGAATATCCTGAATAGTTCGGGAGAATCCCTAGAACGTCCTCTTTTTGCTTTCAGGAGAACTCAAAACATCAAAGATTTACTAGTCCACACTAGACCTAGTGTGCCAAAATCTAGAGAATTGATAAGAACACGATGGCTGGGGGTCAGAGGACATCATCCTTGTGGGGGGTGTAATGTTTGTTCACTTACCACTACCACCCAGGAATTAGATTTAGGAGAACCCCATACTTGGCAGTTAAGGATACATACCAATTGCCGTACCAAGAATTGTATCTACATGATCACTTGCCCTTGTAATCTACGATACATAGGTATGACCACTAGGATGATTAAGATTCGGATAAATGAACATCGCAGCACTATTAGATGTCAGAGGTCCTCCACTAAATTGACGAAACATTACATTGATCTACATCACACCCCTAACGATCTTAGGTGGGTCATACTTGAGACCATCAGAGACCAGAGAGAATCCACAAACCGGCTTTTTGAAAAAGAGCAACGTTGGGTCTATCGACTTAAGACACATATTATAGGACTTAACGATGACATACCAGGGACAGACTTTGTGCATTGATCATGATTAAGGAACCTCTTGACCAGGTGTAGATACACACATTACCTGTTGTGGTTGTTCCACCTCTCTCTAGGGATTTATATGCTTATTTGAGTTTGAGCATTTTGCCTTTTAATCCCACTCTTTTTTCAACACGTTTATTTTAGCTCCATTTTTGGGTCTTTTGAACTGGGCTTCTATAATACTAAGATGGCCGACTTTTTTGGGACATACATGAAGGAGTCCCTCTTCAATTTCCATTCCACAGTTAGACCTAGTACAAGATGGCCGCCATTTCTGTCCTCTTTCTATGCTGAGGCTCGAAGACACATAGCCCAACCCACCGGGTGCCTTCTCCTATTCCAGGAGCACCGAGACGGGGCAGGTGATGCCGCAAACCACGGACAGGTCCCAAGTAAGTGGGTTTAAATATTGTTGGGCGATTTGATGGGTATCCTTAGGATCCCTGCACGCTACTTTGGTTAAGAACAGTTTTTATATCCTCTGATTTGGCTCTTTGTTGTGTACACGCGTTTTCACACTGCGAACCCCGTTGTCTAGATACCGCCTCTTCGGACTTGGTTACGGCGTTTTTTATAACATCAGAATAATTAGGACTCTTTTGAAGTCCGATATGGGTGTCTACAGTCTTTAATTCAGTGGGTGGCATGTGCGCGCTAATCCTTAATCTTGAGCTCTAGACTTAAGGGTACTGAACACTGTTGCTAGTAAGATGTAGTTCGGAGTATATTTATGTATATATATGTCTATGACACTCCTTACGAATGTTTTCAACATTTGCTATTACGATCAGCACACCACGTATTTTACGTATAGTTGGCATATCCTCTGCTAAGTGAATTCGTAACACCTGGGAAATCTCAACATATGTAGCGTCTCGTTACATTTGATTATGGGATACTTGAATATTTGGCAAATGCTGTATCCTTCTATTTCCCGGTATCACTGTTTTTGACTTTTTTCCTGAATACAATCTGATATTGAACCCACGCATTCAGTTTAGTAGGACCTCCGTTACTTGGTGCTTTACCTGATGCGGCCCATCCACTAGTATGAGGAGGGTAAGCATTTTTCATCAATATTTCCACATTTATTTACAGTTTGATCCACAGAGGGCATATTTCACCTATGTGTGGATTCGCACAGAGCAACTTATTATTGATATTGTGCATGTGAATAATGTGTTGTTCTTTTTGTTTGTTATTCTTCTCATTTCAGGTCCCTGCATTACACTAACATTCCTTACTATAGGTTACATTTTCATATAGGATTAGGTAGTTTAGGTCCTGAAGAATCGCGTTAGATCCATAGGACATAAATAGCGAGAAACATGTTGACCTTTTGATAAATCGTACAGGGGATCCTGTACGCACAATTCCGAATCTCAAACTGAGCAAGGAAGTGATTTTTTTGGGGAGCCTAGACCTTGTTCTTCTCTCTCCCCGTTCTTTGGTTTTAATCATGACAGTGGTTGGATTATTCAATAAAATTTGCCTAACCTCTAGTTATTTAAAAAAAAGATTTTTTCCAATCCTATACCCTATTCTTTCTAAACCGGCTACATATCTCAAAAGATCTCCGGCAAAGAGCGCCCCTTGACGGGCCCGTCAGGCATTGCAGCGCCAGCCTGACGTGGAGCAGAGCCCAAGGATGAAGCATGTCACCTTTGGTGAGTGAGGGCTCTTGTTCCAAAATAATTAATTTTCCAGGGACGTTGTTTTCTCTCTTTTCTTTTTGTTCTTTTCCTTTCTTTTTTCCTTAGATTAGGACCCAATGTGGTTTCCCTGATTACACTCATTTTTTGGAACTGTGTATACCTTGTTTTTGTACATGTATTGGGAGCTCTATACACAGGACCAGGATTTTATTTATCCAAATCTCCCTTTTTCCAAACCCCTCTTTTAGTTGGTTTTTGATGACTTATAAGGGAGCACCAGTATGCTAATTGTGGGTGAAATACTGGATTACTAGTATCCTACAACCATACCAACCATAATTTAAGGGAGAGAGCATAAGTACTGGGGTCCTGATTAGCAGGATCCCAGTAGACACAGTCAAACACACTGACAAACAGGCCAAAAGTGTAGGTAACAATCCTTGAAAGAGGCCACTTTCCTACAGTCTGGCACTTATTTGTTCTTTTGCAATATTTCCTGAGAGCAAAAAAAGGAAGCACACAAAGGGGAAAGTTGGAGGAAGAAAAAGATGGAAAACATCTCAATAGGAGAAAGCAGGTACCTGTACGAGTGAGATAAAAGGGGAGGAGGTTTCTGGTAATGGATGAAAGAGACCTCAGGTAGATTCAAGAAGATGCAGCCTTGGTGTTTGTTTTGCTGACATTCAATTTTCCATTTGGGGCTTCTGAGCAGAGCTATGGGTACTGGCATTCACTCTATTACAAATTAAGTACTGTGGGAACTGAATAGGACAATGGCACCTGTGAGGGGTTAGCTGGAGGCTCTTCATCTTAAATGTGTGCTCTAAGTAAAGAAAAACATTTTCTCCAATCACTAATGCCATAATTTATTTATTTGCAGTTTTATAAAGCACAAACTAGACCTCAAAGAATGACAGAGCTCTTTACAAGAGAAGCACATTTACAGAAGGGTAGCATTTTATAGATAGATTTCAGAGAGATTCCTTTGCATGTTTCAGTAAGCTGCAGTTTGCCATGAGGATAAGTTACAGCTGGGCGTTAAAATGGATCATTAAGGTTGGTCACTTAATATAAACTCAATGGCAAAATGTATAGTGAAATGCAGTGGGCTTGACTGACCACCTACTCAAAGATTGCCTGACACTGGAAAAGGGGAATGACCCAAACCACACTCTCTATGCTTGCTTTGTGCAGTTACGTGTGGCATTAGCCAAGACCTTTTGCTTTTACTAAAATTCAATGTATACCTCACTTACTCAAAGGAGCTTACAGCCATCTCTCTTCATCCATAAGTGCCTAATTTAGAGTTTGGTGGATGGGTACTATATCCTGTCTACAGGCTCCATAGGATATAATAGAAGTGTTACATTTGTGATGGAGTATCCCCATCCGCCAATCTCTAAATCGGGCACTTAGTCTGTTGTTGTGTCATTCACATTTTGCTCCCGCCCACCACAGCATACAGTATGGGGCAATGGGTCTGCCTGCTTTAGCAACTGATTACTTTCACTTTCAGCGACTCCTTTTGCTCTTCCACAATGAGCACGTCGGCACACAAAGTAGTTTTCTTAACTGCTAGTGTTTATGTTTTTTAACTCTCATCAACAGCAGCTCATGCCCTGTATGTGCTTTTACTTGTGAGATATACTGAATACAAGAGTCTTGCATCCCGCCCTATGCTTAACATTTGTTATCTTCATTGTCACTCTTATTGTCTGAGGTGATAGCATTGTGATTTCCTCTAAATGACAGCCTAGGCCACATTCCAGCTTTATCAGTATATGCCTCCTTCCAATGCTATTGTAAATTTATTTTGCAGTGGTCTATTATGCAGCATAACAGATTGCATTCATTTGAAACTGTTTTGTATTTAGTAATTGTCTTTTTACTGTGCATACAATACACAGCTTCAACATTATACATGTGGATTCATAAGTGGGCATGGGTTCGGAACACATTTATTCTAGACTCAATTTCACTGTTGGTTCTTTAGTAAATTTTGCTCAGTAAGAAAATCAGACCTTATCATGTTTAATTTGTAGCACTTGTAACATTTTCTTATTTATTTCCTTCTTCCTTCTTTCTTTGCTTCATTCTTTCCCTCATCTTTTGTTCTTTCTTTCTTTGCCTCGTTCCTATTTTCTGTCTCTCTTTCTTTCAGGCCTTATTTCCTTTTCATTGTCTTTCTTTCTTGCTGTGTTCCTGCTTTCTCCCCTTCTTGTTTTCTTTCCTTCTTTGTTTGTTTGTTTCTTTCTTTCTGTTGTTCTTTCCTTCCGTATTTCTATCCATTCTTTCATTTTTACTTGCTTTCCATTTTTTGTCCTTTCCTGCTTTCCTTTTTTCTTTCTCTCTGTCCTTTTTCCTTACCTTCTCTCACTTTCCTTTCTTTCTTTTTTCTTTCTTTCTTCCTTTCTTTCTTTCTTTCTTTCTGTCTTTCTTTCTTTCTTTCTTTCTTTCTTTCTTTCTTTCTTTCTTTCTTTCTTTCTTTCCTCCCTTCATTTCTTCCTGCCTTCCTTTCTTTTCTTCCTTCTTTCTTCCTTTGCTTCTATCTACCTTGCTTTCTTTCCTTCTTGCCTTCTTGCATTCTTGTTTTTTCTGTCCTTCTTTGTTTCCTTCATTCTTTCTTGCTTTCTTTTTGCTCTCTTACCTTTTCTCTCAAAGGCAAGAGGCTGACTGCCAATTGCAGAATTATTGGCCTTTTTAGGCCTGTGTTAGCCAAGACTTTTTGATTTAACTAACATTATGACATTGGGGTTTTTGTCCACTTTTTCTCCATTCGGTGATTCACATTTTTCTCCAACCCAGTCAAGCATGTATCTAGGGACAATGCGTTAGCCCACGCTAGCAACTGGCTGACTTCACTATGAGTTACTGCATGATTCCCTTTCATAATGGCCACATCCATACACAAAGTAGTTCCTTTCAGTGCCAGGGAGTACTATGGTAATGTGTATTTATTTAGACCAAAACACATTTTTGCCTTTAGTCAACATGTATGTTTCAGACTGACAAACACCCAACAGCTTCCTGAACAAAAAGGTTTTGTAAAAATCATGGCAAAACAAGAATTGACATAAGGCTGGTGGGCATTGCCAGACATACTGACTTTGCCAATTTTATTTTTAGATGATGCCATGAGCTCAGAAAACAGTTGAAGCTGTTTGTATCCTAGACCTAATAATAAAAAGTGGCCATGTGAGGCGTGACAGCACAGAAGTAGGTACCTCCCTAATGTATAAAACGATACTTCTACATTTAGCTTTCCATCACTTCCCTTCCTCGATGCCAGTTTGGTCCCGGTCCACAACTAAAATATGAGAAGCTGTAATGAAAATGAAAGTAGCGAAGCAATAGGTCCCCTGTTATCCTGGGTGATATCCATACTCTCATTAAATTCATGAATTCTAGAGGATGGCCATTGCCATACAGTAGAGGAAACCTACAGTAATTCTTCTAAACAGTGTACAACTGCAGAAGAACATGCATTCATTAAAAAGTTGATAGAATTGAGCCCTTTCATATTTCCATTAAAGTTAACAATAAAGAAATATCCGTAAACAAGGATAAAGGATTATTTGACAAATGTATACATTTACTTGTTCATGGAAAACAATACTATGGACAACTAAATGAAGAATTATTTAACACATAAATATTGCAATATTCCATTAGCTAAGTAATACTCCTGAAGTAGCAAACAGACTTTTAAATCATCTTCCAGTCCTACAAATTCAGCATGTGCTTGTTCTGTTTTTAAGTGAATAGTTGCATAAAGGATTGCTCCCTGTGATCTCGCAATGCAGGCATATACTATTAGATGGGTGTCTTCTGCTGATACAAAACTTGAACAATGATGACGCTCCATATTCTTACCATCGCTCATACACCAACACTACAAGCTTTGGTGCTCAGATAGTTAAGGCTTGTTCATTGAAATGTTACCATTTAGCCGTGTGGGTGGAGACCTGCTGATGTCATGAGGTTCCTGTCCTTAACCCAAGTGGATCATTAAAGCCAATGTATATTAAAGCAGGAGACATGTGCCTGTTAAAAAACAAGTGATACTGTAATAGCACTGGTCCTATTTGCTCAACCCTCCCCTTACATGAAGCTTCTATTTGGGAATTAGGAACTATGGTGGTCATTACAACCCTGGCGGATGGTGTTAAAGGTTCAGTAATACCGCAAACAGGCCGGCGGACAAAAAAAGGGAATTATGACCGTGGCGGAAACCGCCAACAAAGACAGCCACTTTAACACTCCGACCGCCACGGCGGTACAGACAAGCAGAGCGGCGGTCACCGCCAGCAGACAGGCGGAAGACAATGTACCGCCCACAGTATCACAACCCGCCAATCCGCCACCTTTTCAGGGGCGGATTCACAGTGGATAAAAACACAGCGGAAACAGCTTTTGCATTGGGAAAACGCTCACCTTAACACATCCCACGAGGAAGGAGGACACCATGGAGCCGGAATTACAAATCCTACCTGCCCTTGTCTTCCTACTCATCTACGAAGACCAGCGCCGGCGGCGGCGAAGACAACGGTGAGTACTGCACCTACGACATAGGGGAGGGGGGAGGCAAAAGTCAGGGGGACACACATGCAACACCCCCACCCCCACCCTCGCCCATTACAACACACACACCAATGCATTTCCAAACATCACAGTAACAACCCACAACCCCCCCGGAAGAATGCAAAGACAAAACGAAATCAGTTCAAACATTGTAATGTATCAAAATACATGTTTCAAATATATACAGATATATATAAACTCATTCAAAAGTATATACATTACGAGAAGTAGTGCAGATATGCACATCACAAACGGAGAGAACACTGCCGGGGCATCAGAGAGAAATACAACAGGCACCTCAGGGGGAAGGGAAGGGGGGCACCTCAGCCAGATTACAGCACCACGCCACATCCATGACGGGGCTCCATGCCCATTGATGTATCCTGGGGAGTGCAAAGCCACAGTCTCTCAAGTCTCTACAGTGGGTGGGTTGCCCACTGTACCATCCTGGGGAGTGCAAAGCCACAGTCTCTCAAGTCTCTACAGTGGGTGGGTTGCCCACTGCCATATCCTGGGGAGTGCAAAGCCACAGTCTCACAAGTCTCTACAGTGGGTGGGTTGCCCACTGCCATATCCTGGGGAGTGCAAAGCCACAGTCTCACAAGTCTCTACAGTGGGTGGGTTGCCCACTGCCATATCCTGGGGAGTGCAAAGCCACAGTCTCACAAGTCTCTACAGTGGGTGGGTTGCCCACTGCCATATCCTGGGGAGTGCAAAGCCACAGTCTCACAAGTCTCTACAGTGGGTGGGTTGACCACTGCCATATCCTGGGGAGTCAAAGCCACAGTCTCTCAAGTGGATAACAGCCTCCACTGGTTCTGGAGGGGGACTGGTGCCCAGAGTGCTTCATCCTGTGAAGGACAGAGGTAGTGGATGGATCTCTTCACTGGTTCTGGAGGGGGAATGGTGCCTAGACTGGATTAGGATCCCCGTGACAGTTCCTGTCCCGTCACTGTCCCAGCTGCACATGGGATAACGATGCTAGATGTGGCGGTCTTTTCGTTCTGCAGCAGTGCTTGCCCTGTTCAGCGGTGCTTTGCCATGGCGGTCTCTGGCCTGTTCAGCGGTGCTTGCCATGTTCAGAGGTGCTTTGCCATGGTGGTCTCTGGCCTGTTCAGCAGTGCTTGCCCTGTTCAGCAGTGCTTTGGCATGGCGGTCTCTGGCCTGTTCAGCGGTGCTTGCCATGTTCAGCGGTGCTTTGCCATGGCGGTCTCTGGCCTGTTCAGCGGTGCTTGCCCTGTTCAGTGGTGCTTTGCCATGGTGCTCTCTGACCTGTGCAGTGGTGTGTGGCATGACGGTCCCTCATTGCCCAGCGGGGCTGTGGCAGCCGGGGCCCGGTGGTCTCCTGACCAGTGACGATACTTGTGCCCTCCTGGGCACTGACTCCGGCGGTGGTCTCCTGACCAGTGACGATACTTGTGCCCTCCTGGGCAATGACTCCGGCGGTGGCGTGGTCTCCTGACCAGTAATGATACTTGTGCCCTCCTGGGCAATGACTCCGGCGGTGGTCTCCTGACCAGTGACGATACTTGTGCCCTCCTGGGCAATGACTACGGCGGTGGCGGTGGTCTCCTGACCAGTGACGATACTTGTGCCCTCCTGGGCAATGACTCCGGCGGTGGTCCCTGACCAGTGACGATACTTGGGCCCTCCTGGGTAATGACTTCGGCGGTGGCGGTGGTCTCCTGACCAGTGAGGACGGTGCTGGCGGTGGCGTCCCTGCCGCCAGGAAGGATGCCGCCCTTCTCCGCCGTGCTGCTCCCACCAGGCTGTGCAGACTTCTTCTGGCCCTTCCCCACCTTTGGAGGAGTCACAGCTGACACTCAATCCCCCTGGGACCCCTGTGAGTAGTTTTGCCTCCAGGAGTCTTCACCCGGTCCCGTCGGCCACTTTCCAACTTCAGATGCTTTACAGGGGGTGGACTGGCAGTGCCTTGGCTCCGTGTCACACTGCCTGCCCTGGTGGCCGGTGCACTCCACACACCTGTAACACGCACCACTGGTAATGGAGTCTTTTTGGCTGAGGCGCTACGACGGGACTGATGAATTGGAGGGGTGGGGGTGGGGGCAAAGAGGTCAACGGTGCAGAGGGACAGTTTCTGACGAACACTGGGATGGGTAGCTGGAGGGGGTCTGGGAGTGGAGGAAGAGGAGGTGGTTGTAGGAGGTGTCACTTTAGGTGTTTTGGGTGCAGGTGCAGGTACTGGAGGCTGTCGTGAGGTGGATGGATGTTGGGTGTGTGGGTGCCCGCGTTTGTGTACTTTGGGAGGGGGCGTCACAGACACACTGGGAGAGGACACAGGGGACGTGTAAATGGGAGTGGGATGGTGAGTGCAGGTGAGCGGGGTGTGGTGCTGGGTGTTCTGGTGCGAGTCCTAGTGCCTGTAGATGTAGTGCATGCAGGTGAGAGTGTAGACGATACTGGGAGGGAGGAGGGAGACGACGAGGAGGGGGACACAGTGGAGGCAGTGGATGTTGCTGTGTCTGCATGTGGGTGATGCTTCTGTGAGTGCCTGTGGGTTGTGTGGTGCCTATGTTTGGCAGAGCTACTTTTGGGTGTTGAGGTGTATGCATGCTTGTCTGATGGTGTGCTTGGGACAGGCTGGGGTACAGGGGATTGGGTCTGGGTGGAAGAAGTTGGAAGGGGGAGGCTAGAGACAGGGACAATGGCGGCCATCAGTGCTGAGGCCAGAGATTGCAGGGTTTGATGATGGGCAGCCTGACCAGAATGAATGCCCTCCAGGAATGCATTAGTGTGTTGCAACTCCCTTTCTACACCCTGGATGGCATTCACAATGGTAGACTGCCCAACAATGAGTGACCTGAGGAGGTCAATGGCCTCCTCACTGAGGGCAGCAGGGGTGACTGGGCCAGGGCCTGAGGTGCCTGGGGCAAAGGTGATGCCCACCCTCCTGGGTGAGCGGGCACGGGGCGAACGTTGAGGGGCTGCTGGGAGGGCGGTGCTGGTAGGGGAGGTGGCGGCTGTACCTGTAGAAGTGGGGGCCCAGATGGTGCCGCCACCACAAGGGAGCTCCCATCGGCGGACGAGTCTGTGTCGCTGGTTGGTGATCCGGTGACTGACGTGTAGCTCCCCTCGCCCTCCGTCCCACTGGTGCATTCTGAGTCTGTGGTGTGGCCCTCCATGGCCATGTGGGATGCAGCTCCCTCAGGCCCCGGTGCCACTGTACCTCCGCCTGATGATGCTGATGCACAAAAGAACAGGGAGAGCAGAAAAAGGGGGAAGGGACGACAGAAGAAAGACAGGTTGAGTGCATGGCTTACCGCTACCGTTGGCGGACAATACAGACACAGCAGCCCTCTGCACTACGCCGTGCTCTTGGCCTCTACAGATGCAATTGCTGGTATCTGGCCTACATGCCAGTGGTGGACATCTGCACACATGGATGCCACAGGGGCATCTATACCTGTACTTGGCCCACTACCGAGGTGGGGTGGAGTGCCACATGCTCTGCATTACGGAGGGGCCTAGCCTACGTATTTCTGCCTGGCCTAGGTACACCCACAGCCCTCCTCCCCCACCCAGACCCCTCAACTGCGCGCCAAGTCCCCAGAATGAGAGTGTACTCACCCCCTTGTGTCTGCTGTGATGCCCTCAAGCGCCCATCCAACTCCGGGTAGGCCACCGCCAGGATCTGGAACATCAGTGGGGTCATGGTGCAACGGACACCCCTCCCACGTTGGGAGGCCATCCCCAGCTGAGCCGCCGCCGTCTTCTTGCTCCAGCGGCGAATGTCCTCCCATCTTTTCCGGCAGTGGGTGCCCCATCTCTGGTGGACCCCCAGGGTCCGGACTTCCTTGGCGATGGCACGCCAAATGTCCTTCTTCTGGTGGGCGCTGACCTACATGACATGCACAAGGGAAGAAGAGAAGTCATTACCAACTGCACCGTCGATGTGAGTGGCCCCCATCCCTACCCTTGCCATGTGGCACATGCATTCACATGCATTCATGTTCCCTGAACTCTGCCCCCTTCCGTCTTACAACCAGCCCTCTCCACCCAGGCATAGCCCATATAAAGGGGCATATTTATACTCTGTTTGCGCCGGAATTGCGTCGTTTTTTTGGCGCAATTCCGACGCAAAACTAACTCCATATTTATACTTTGGCGTTAGACGCGTCTAGCGCCAAAGTCCATGGAGTTTGCGTCATTTTTTTGCGTGGACACCTACTTTGCGTTAATGATATGCAAGGTAGGCGTTCCCGTCTAAAAAAATGACTCCGAGGCATGTGCGCCGTATTTACACTCCCGGGCAAAATTCAAGCCCGGGAGTGGGCGGGTCCAAAAAAATGACGTACGGCCGCTTTTGCGCCGTTTTTTAGCGCCTGGTCAGGGCAGGCGTTAAGGGACCTGTGGGCTCGGAAGGAGACCAGAGGTGCCCTCCCAAGCCCCCAGGGACACCCCCTGCCACCCTTGCCCACCCCAGGAGGACACCCAAGGCTGGAGGGACCCATCCCAGGGACATTAAGGTAAGTTCAGGTAAGTTTTTTTTAAATATTTTTTTGTGGCATAGGGGGGCCTGATTTGTGCCCCCCTACATGCCACTATGCCCAATGACCATGCCCAGGGGACAGAAGTCCCCTGGGCATGGCCATTGGGCAAGGGGGCATGAAGACAGGAGTCATTTCAATGGGGGTTGGGAGTCGAAAAAAATGGCGCAAATCGGGTTGAGGCGAAAAATTTGCCTCAGCCTGACTTGCCCCATTTTTTGGCACCCAAGCTCCATATCCCCCTACGCCGGCGCTGCCTGGTGTACGTCGTTTTTTTTCACGCACACCAGGCAGCGCCGGCGGCTAACGCCGGCTAACGTCATTGAATAAATACGGCGCCCGCATGGCGCTTCAGAATGGCGTTAGCCGGCGCTAATTTTTTTGACGCAAAACTGCGTTAGCGCAGTTTTGCGTCAAAAAGTATAAATATGGCCCAAAGTGTTTCCCTGTGTACTTACCTGTTGGTCTGGAGGACCGTAGAGTAGCGTGTACTGAGGGAGGACCCCGTCTACTAGCTTCTCCAACTCCTGAGCAGTGAAGGCAGGGGCCCTTTCCCCAGACGCAACAGCCATTGTCTCGTCCAGACCGAGGTCACAGCAGCACTTGCAGTGTAGGTCCTCTCCTGTCGAAGATCAGGTATCGAGTGATTGAACAGGTAGAAAATGGCGGTGACGTCTGCGGCGGTGACGTCTGCGGCGGTGACATCCGCGGCGGTGCGTATCATCACCGCCGGCGCACTTCATCATTGGCTCCTGGGACCCACAGGGTCCAATGTTAACCAATGCAGCATTGCGCCACAGTCTACGACCGCCTACCGCGGCGGGGTACAACGCCAGCGCAGTGACCTCACATTCCCATTGTCCCAGTTTAGAGGTCAGGCAGCCGCCATTTCAGGGGCCCACATGGCTTCATTTACTACTGCGTCACACATAGCTAGGCCTACACTCAACACACATACAGGAAGGGGTTTGTGTTTGGTGTCGCGTTCTGTGTATCTGTGGGTACATACCTGGAAATTTGTTAACTCTGTGGTCGCTGTTGTCCTTCCTATGCACTGTCAGCTGGGACAATTGAGAAAATGGCGGAATCCTCCGGTGTACCGACCGCTGGTGGACCTGTTGACAATGGAGGAGCGACATTTAATCGCCACCTACAGGTTTGACCGTGCCACTATCCAGGAACTATGTCCCCAGTTGGAGCCAGACCTGATGTCACCAATCCGCCATCCCACTGGAATCCCCCCTGACGTGCAGGTGCTGTCAGTGCTCCATTTACTTGCTAGTGGGTCTTTTCAGACAACAGTGGCCATGGCATCAGGGATGTCCCAGCCTATATTTTCCAACGTGTTGTCCAGAGTGTTGGCTGCCCTGCTGAAACACCTAAGGAGATACATCGTTTTCCCTGAGGTGGAGAATTTGCCTACAGTTAAAGGTGACTTCTATGCCCTTGGACATATCCCCAACATCATAGGTGCTATTGATGGGACCCATGTAGCTCTGGTCCCCCCCCACAGGAGTGAACAGGTGTACAGGAACCGGAAGAGTTATCATTCGATGAATGTACAGATGGTATGTATAGGAGGCTGGACTGGCTTGTAGTGAGTACCAAGGGGTACTTACACCTTGCACCAGGCCCAGTTATCCCTTATTAGTGTATAGGGTGTCTAGCAGCATAGGCTGATAGATAATGGTAGCTTAGCACAGCAGCTTAGGCTGAACTAGGAGACGAGTGAAGCTCATACAGTACCACTAGTGTCATATGCACAATATCATAAGAAAACACAATACACAGATATACTAAAAATAAAGGTACTTTATTTTTATGACAATATGCCAAAAGTATCTCAGTGAGTACCCTCAGTATAAGGATAGCAAATATACACAAGATATATGTACACAATACCAAAAATATGCAGTATAGTATTAGAAAACAGTGCAAACAATGTATAGTTACAATAGGATGCAATGGGGACACATAGGGATAGGGGCAACACAAACCATATACTCCAAAAGTGGAATGCGAACCACGAATGGACCCCAAACCTATGTGACCTTGTAGAGGGTCGCTGGGACTGTAAGAAAACAGTGAGGGTTAGAAAAATAGCCCACCCCAAGACCCTGAAAAGTGAGTGCAAAGTGCACTAAAGTTCCCCAAAGGACATAGAAGTCGTGATAGGGGAATTCTGCAGGAAAGACACAAACCAGCAATGCAACAACGATGGATTTCCAGTCGAGGGTACCTGTGGAACAAGGGGACCAAGTCCAAAAGTCACAAGCAAGTCGGAGATTGGCAGACGCCCAGGAAATGCCAGCGGTGGGTGCAAAGAAGCTGCTACTGGACAGTAGAAGCTGAGGATTCTGCAGGAACGACAAGGGCTAGGAACTTCTCCTTTGGAGGATGGATTTCTCACGCCATGTAGAGTTGTGCAGAAGTGTTTTCTTGAAGAAAGACCGCAAACAAGCCTTGCTATCTGCAAGTCAAGCAGTTAGGGTTTTTGGATGCTGCTGTGGCCCAGGAGGGACCAGGATGTCGCCAATTGCATCTGGGGACAGAGGGGGCGTCGAGCAAGACAAGGAGCCCTCTCAAAAGCAGGCAGCACCCTCAGAAGTGCCAGAACAGGCACTACGAAGAGGAGTGAAACGGTGCTCACCCGAAGTTGCACAAAGGAGTCCCACGCCGCCGGAGGACAACTTAGAAAGTCGTGCAATGCAGGTTAGAGTGCCGTGGACCCAGGCTTGGCTGTGCACAAAGGATTTCCGCCGGAAGTGCACAGAGGCCGGAGTAGCTGCAAAAGTCACGGTTCCCAGCAATGCAGTCTGGCGTGGGGAGGCAAGGACTGACCTCCACCAAACTTGGACTGAAGAGTCACTGGACTGTGGGAGCCACTTGGACAGAGTTGCTGGATTCAAGGGACCTCGCTCGTCGTGCTGAGAGGAGACCCAGGGTACCGGTGATGCAATTCTTTGGTGCCTGCGGTAGCAGGGGGACGATTCCGTCGACCCACGGGAGGTTTCTTCAGAGCTTCTAGTGCAGAGAGGAGGCAGACTACCCCCACAGCATGCACCACCAGGAAAGCAGTCGAGAAGGCGGCAGGATCAGCGTTACAGAGTTGCAGTAGTCGTCTTCGCTACTTTGTTGCAGTTTTGCAGGCTTCCAGCGCGGTCAGCAGTCGATTCCTTGGCAGAAGTTGAAGAGAGAGATGCAGTGGAACTCGGATGAGCTCTTGCATTCGTTATCTAAGGAAATCCCCAAAGCAGAGACCCTAAATAGCCAGAAAAGAGGGTTTGGCTACTTAGGAGAGAAGATAGGCTAGCAACACCTGAAGGAGCCTATCAGAAGGAGTCTCTGACGTCACCTGCTGGCCCTGGCCACTCAGAGCAGTCCAGTGTGCCAGCAGCACCTCTGTTTCCAAGATGGCAGAGGTCTAGAGCACACTGGAGGAGCTCTGGGCACCTCCCAGGGGAGGTGCAGGTCGGGGGAGTGGTCACTCCCCTTCCCTTTGTCCAGTTTCGCGCCAGAGCAGGGCTGAGGGGTCCCTGAACCAGTGTAGACTGGCTTATGCAGAAATGGGCAGCATGTGTGCCCATGAAAGCATTTCCAGAGGCTGGGGGAGGCTACTCCTCCCCTGACTTCACACCATTTTCCAAAGGGAGAGGGTGTAACACCCTCTCTCAGAGGAAGTCCTTTGTTCTGCCATCCTGGGCCAAGCCTGGCTGGACCCCAGGAGGGCAGAAACCTGTCTGAGGGGTTGGCAGCAGCAGCAGCTGCAGTGAAACCCCGGGAAAAGGCAGTTTGGCAGTACCAGGGTCTGTGCTAGAGACTCGTGGGATCATGGGATTATGCCAACTATGGCAGGATGGCATAGAGGGGGCAATTCCATGATCATAGACATGTTACATGGCCATATTCGGAGTTACCATTGTGAAGCTACAATATATGTAGTGCACGCGTGTAATGGTGTCCCCGCACTCACAAAGTCCGGGGAATTGGCCCTGAACAATGTGGGGGCACCTTGGCTAGTGCCAGGGTGCCCACACACTAAGTAACTTAGCACCCAACCTTTACCAGGTAAAGGTTAGACATATAGGTGACTTATAAATTACTTAAGTGCAGTGTAAAATGGCTGTGAAATAACGTGGACGTTATTTCACTCAGGCTGCAGTGGCAGACCTGTGTAAGAATTGTCAGAGCTCCATATGGGTGGCAAAAGAAGTGCTGCAGCCCATAGGGATCTCCTGGAACCCCAATACCCTGGGTACCTCAGTACTATATACTAGGGAATTATAAGGGTGTTCCAGTATGCCAATGTAAATTGGTAAAATTGGTCACTAGCCTGTTAGTGACAATTTGAAAGAAATGAGAGAGCATAACCACTGAGGTTCTGGATAGCAGAGCCTCAGTGAGACAGTTAGTCATAACACAGGTAACACATTCAGGCACACTTATGAGCACTGGGGCCCTGGCTGGCAGGGTCCCAGTGACACATACAATTAAAACAACATATACAGTGAAAAATGGGGGTAACATGCCAGGCAAGATGGTACTTTCCTACACAACCCCCCCCCCCCAAACGAAGGACAATAAGACTAGCCATGACCTGATGAGTCTTCATTGTCTAAGTGGAAATATCTGGAGAGTCCATCTGCATTGGAGTGGGTACTCCCAGGTCTATGTTCCACTGTATAGTCCATTCCCTGTAGGGATATAGACCACCTCAACAATTTAGGATTTTCACCTTTCATTTGTTTTAGCCAAAGTAGAGGTTTGTGGTCTGTCTGAACAATGAAGTGAGTGCCAAAAAGGTATGGCCTCAACTTCTTCAGTGCCCAGACCACAGCAAAGGCCTCCCTCTCTATGGCAGACCAACGCTTTTCTCTAGGGGTCAACCTCCCACTAATAAAAGCAACAGGTTGATCCTGGCCCTCAGAATTAAGTTGTGAAAGGAATGCCCCTACGCCTAATTCAGATGCATCAGTTTGGACAATGAATTTCTTGGAGTAACAGGGGCTTTTCAGGACAGGTGCAGAGCACATGGCCTGCTTCAGCTCCTCAAAAGCTTTCTGACAGCTAGCTGTCTCCAAAATACCTTTTTAGGCATTTTCTTTGAAGTGAGGTCATTAAGAGGGGCTGCAATGGAGCCATAGTTCTTAATGAACCTCCTGTAATACCCAGTGAGGCCTAAAAAGGCTCTCACCTGAGTCTGAGTAGTAGGGGGAACCCAATCTATAATAGTTTGGATTTTCCCCTGAAGTGGTGCAATCTGTTCCCCACCAACCAGGTGTCCCAGATAAACCACCTTCCCCTGCCCTATCTGGCACTTTGAAGCCTTGATAGTGAGGCCTGCCTTTTGCAGGGCCTCCAAAACTTTCCATAGGTGGACCAGGTGATCATCCCAACTGGAGCTAAAGACAGCTATATCGTCCAAATATGCTGCACTAAAAGCCTCCAGCCCTTGCAGGACTGTATTCACCAACCTCTGAAAAGTGGCAGGTGCATTTTTCAATCTAAAAGGCATTACTGTGAATTGGTAATGGCCTCCAATGGTTGAAAATGCAGTTTTTGCTTTTGCATCTTCTGATAATTTGATCTGCCAATACCCTGCAGTCAAGTCAAAAGTGCTTAGATACTTGGCAGATGCCAGTGTACCTATGAGCTCATCTGCCCTGGGTATAGGGTGAGCATCAGTTTTGGTTACCTGGTTGAGACCTCTGTAGTCTACACAAAACCGCATTTCCTTCTTTCCATCCTTGGAATGAGGTTTTGGTACAAGTACCACAGGAGAAGCCCATGGACTTTCAGAGTGCTCAACCACTCCCAGTTCTAACATTTTCTGCACCTCTTGCTTTATGCAGTCTCTGGCATGGTCAGGCTGCCTATAGATCTTACTTTTGACAGGCAAGCTGTCTCCAGTATCTATAGTGTGCTCACACCAAGAAGTGGTACCTGGCACAGTAGAGAAGAGTTCAGAAAACTGACCCAGGAGATTTATGCAATGGTCTTTCTGCTCAGCAGTAAGACAATCAGCCAAAACTACCCCTTCCACTAGAGCATCTTGTTCTGTGGAAGAGAAGAGATCAGGGAGAGGGTCACTCTCTTCTTCCTGTCCCTCATCAGTTGCCATGAGCAGGGTGAGATCAGCCCTGTCATAGTAGGGTTTCAGGCGGTTGACATGGAGCACCCTAAGGGGACTCCTGGCAGTGCCTAAGTCAACTAAGTAGGTGACTTCACCCTTCTTTTCAACAATTATGTGGGGTCCACTCCATTTATCTTGGAGTGCTCTTGGGGCCACAGGCTCCAAGACCCACACTTTCTGCCCTGGTTGGTACTGAACCAAAACAGCCTTCTGGTCATGCCATTGCTTCTGGAGCTCTTGGCTGGCCTGAAGGTTTTTACTGGCCTTTTTCATGTACTCAGCCATCCTTGATCTGAGGCCAAGTACATCGTCCACTATGTCTTGCTTTGGAGCTTTTAAAGGTTGTTCCCAACCCTCCTTAACAAGTGTTAGAGGACCTCTTACAGGGTGTCCAAAGAGGAGTTCAAAGGGGCTGAAGCCCACTCCTTTCTGGGGTACCTCCCTGTAAGCAAAAAAGAGGCATGGTAAAAGGATATCCCATCTCCTGCGGAGTTTTTCAGGGAGTCCCATAATCATGCCTTTGAGAGTTTTATTAAATCTCTCCACCAGTCCATTTGTTTGTGGATGATAGGGTGTAGTGAACTTGTATGTCACACCACACTCCTTCCACATGGCCTTTAAGTAAGCAGACATGAAATTGCTTCCCCTGTCTGATACCACCTCTTTTGGGAAGCCCACCATGGAAAATATTCCCAGGAGGGCCTTTGCCACTGCAGGTGCTGTAGTGGTCCTTAGAGGAATTGCTTCAGGATATCTGGTGGCATGGTCCACTACCACCAAGATAAACCTATTGCCTGAAGCAGTAGGAGGGTCAAGGGGGCCAACTATGTCAACCCCTACCCTTTCAAAGGGAACCCCAACCACAGGCAGTGGAATAAGGGTTGCCTTTGGGGTGCCACCTGTCTTGCCACTGGCTTGACAGGTTTCACAGGACTTACAAAATTCCTTTGTGTCCTCTGACATTCTAGGCCAATGAAACAAGGGAACAAGCCTGTCCCAAGTTTTCATTTGCCCCAAATGTCCTGCTAAGGGAATGTCGTGGGCTAGAGTTAGGAGGAGCTTTCTGTACTCCTGAGGAATCACTAACCTCCTGGCAGTTCCAGGTTTAGGATCCCTTGCTTCAGTGTACAAGAGGTTGTCCTCCCAGTAAACTCTGTGTGAGTCACTGACATCCCCATTTGCTTGTTTGACAGCTTGCTGTCTTAGACCCTCTAGTGTGGGACAGGTATGCTGTGCCACACTCAGTTCCTCCCTGGCAGGCCCCCCTTCACCCAAAAGCTCAGCAGTGTCTGCTTCCAGCTCCTCTGGTGTAGGTTCTGCACAGGGTGGAAATTCTTCTTCCTCAGAAGTAGAATCCACTGTAGAGGGAGGGATAGTAGGTAGTGCTTTACTTCTACTAGCCCTAGCTTTAGGGAGCACTTGGTCCATTGTTCCAGGATCCAAGTCACCCTGTCCTTTTTGCTTTTTGGCCTGAGCCCTTGTCAAAGCAAAAATATGCCCTGGAATGCCCAGCATAGCTGCATGGGCCTCCAACTCCACATCTGACCAAGCTGATGTCTCTAAATCATTTCCAAGTAGACAGTCTACAGGTAAATCTGAGGCAACCACAACTTTCTTTGGACCAGTAACCCTCCCCCCAGTTGAGATTTACAACAGCCATGGGGTGGCTAAGTGTGTTGTTGTGAGCATCGGTTACTTGGTACTGGTGACCAAGTAGGTGTTGTTCAGGGTGGACCAGTTTCTCTATTACCATTGTAACACTGGCACCTGTGTCCCTGTAGGCCTGAACCTCAACACCATTTATTAAGGGTAGTTGCTTGTACTTATCCATGTTAAGGGGACAAGCAACTAAGGTGGCTAAATCAATAGCCCCCTCAGAGACTAACACAGCCTCTGTGGTCTCCCTAACAAGACCAACCCCAACTAAGTTACCAAAAGTGAGCCCAGCTACTCCCTTGGATTGGCTATTAGTATGTTTGCTCCCACCACCACTGCTATTACTAGGGACACTAGGTGTAGCAGCAGGGGTTGTAGTGGTAGGAGGCTTGGTGCTTTTCTTTGGACAACTGGGATCTGTTGTCCAATGGCCTTTTATTTTACATAAATAGCACCATGGTTTCTTTTCTTTGTTTTGATTAGAAGAGGATTTGGGCCCACCACCCCCACCAGAGTGTTTTTGTGGGCCTGATGAAGACTCATTTTTAGATTTGTACCCACCCTTGTCAGAAGACTTACCATCCTTCTTCTTATTGCCATCTTTGTCACCCCCTGTATGAACTTTTCTGTTCACCCTTGTTCTGACCCATTTGTCTGCCTTCTTTCCCAATTCTTGGGGAGAGGTCAGATCAGAGTCCACCAAGTACTGGTGCAACAAATCAGACACACAATTATTAAGAATATGCTCTCTCAGGATCAAGTTATACAGGCTTTCATAATCAGTAACTTTACTGCCATGTAACCACCCCTCCAAGGCCTTCACTGAATGGTCAACAAAATCAACCCAGTCTTGTGAAGACTCCTTTTTGGTCTCTCTGAACTTCATCCTGTACTGTTCAGTGGTTAAGCCATAACCATCCAGGAGTGCATTCTTAAGAACTGTAAAATTATTGGCATCACTTTCTTTCACAGTAAGGAGCCTATCCCTACCCTTTCCACTAAATGATAGCCATAGGATAGCAGCCTACTGCCTTTGAGGGACATCCTGTACAACACAGGCCCTCTCAAGTGCAGCAAACCACTTGTTAATGTCATCTCCCTCCTTATAAGGGGGAACTATCTTGTGCAGATTCCTAGAATCATGCTCTTTTGCAGGATGACTATGGGGAATACTGCTGCTGCCACCATGGGTTTCTAAACCCAATTTCTGTCTTTCCCTTTCCACTTCTAAGGACTGTCTATCCAAATCCAGCTGTTGCTTCTTGAGCTTCAGTCTGGTTTGTTCCACTCTCAATCTATTGAGCTCCCTTTCTAACACTCTGTCATCAGGGTGGGTGGGTTGGACATTCCTTGAAACAGAAGTATGGTGAGAATGTACAGAAGGAGACCCATCCCTTACAGAAGGCATCCTAACAGCTTGGTTAACAGAAACATCACTTCTACTATGGTGAGAAGGAATAATCTTGCTATGATGTGAGACAACGCTATCAGTATGGTGTGACTCTACATCAGTACCAACTATGCTAGGCTGTTTGGTAATGGGCAGGCTAGGAAGTTTCTTTCCTGAATCTTTTTCTAGGGGAGTCCCTGGATCAGATTGGGAACCATTAGCTACTTTTTCAACAGAAGGGGCACCTCTGGCCTTATCCTGTTCTATAAACATGTTAACCAACAGTTCTCTGGGGGGATTCTTCCCTACACTTATACCTCTTTCTATGCAGAGACTCCTTGCTCCTTTCCAGCTAAGGTGATCATAAGCAAGTTTGGACAGATCAACAGTTTGGCCTGTGCCAGACATTTTAGAAAGTGTTTAAGTGATAGAAAATGGAACAAAAAGTTTTTCAGAACTTTTAGAAAGACAGAAAAAAAAACGTTTAAAACTTTTAAAGAACTTTTTGAAAGTTTAGAAGTACTTTTCAGCACTTTAGAAAAGAAGTGAGAAAAGAAATGCAAAACTTTTTGGTTAGGTGTACATACACTGAACTTGTTTTGTATATTTTTCTCTTATGAAAAGTACAATGACAAAAGTGGTAAGTAGTTACAAAGCACTTATCCCACCGCTGCACAACCAATGTAGGAGGCTGGACTGGCTTGTAGTGAGTACCAAGGGGTACTTACACCTTGCACCAGGCCCAGTTATCCCTTATTAGTGTATAGGGTGTGAAGCAGCATAGGCTGATAGATAATGGTAGCTTAGCAGAGCAGCTTAGGCTGAACTAGGAGACGAGTGCCATATGCACAATATCATAAGAAAACACAATACACAGATATACTAAAAATAAAGGTACTTTATTTTTATGACAATATGCCAAAAGTATCTCAGTGAGTACCCTCAGTATGAGGATAGCAAATATACACAAGATATATGTACACAATACCAAAAATATGCAGTATAGTATTAGAAAACAGTGCAAACAATGTATAGTTACAATAGGATGCAATGGGGACACATAGGGATAGGGGCAACACAAACCATATACTCCAAAAGTGGAATGCGAACCACGAATGGACCCCAAACCTATGTGACCTTGTAGAGGGTCGCTGGGACTGTAAGAAAACAGTGAGGGTTAGAAAAATAGCCCACCCCAAGACCCTGAAAAGTGAGTGCAAAGTGCACTAAAGTTCCCCAAAGGACATAGAAGTCGTGATAGGGGAATTCTGCAGGAAAGACACAAACCAGCAATGCAACAACGATGGATTTCCAGTCGAGGGTACCTGTGGAACAAGGGGACCAAGTCCAAAAGTCACAAGCAAGTCGGAGATGGGCAGACGCCCAGGAAATGCCAGCTGTGGGTGCAAAGAAGCTGCTACTGGACAGTAGAAGCTGAGGATTCTGCAGGAACGACAAGGGCTAGGAACTTCTCCTTTGGAGGACGGATCCCACACGCCGTGGAGAGTCGTGCAGAAGTGTTTTCCTGTAGAAAGATTGCAAACAAGCCTTGCTAGCTGCAAGTCGTGTGGTTAGGGTTTTTGGATGCTGCTGTGGCCCAGGAAGGACCAGGATGTCGCCAATTGCGTCTGGGGACAGAGGAGGCGTCGTGCAAGACAAGGAGCCCTCTCAAAAGCAGGCAGCACCCGCAGAAGTGCCAGAACAGGCACTACAAAGAAGAGTGAAACGGTGCTCACCCGAAGTTGCACAAAGGAGTCCCACGCTGCCGGAGGACAACTTAGAAAGTCGTGCAATGCAGGTTAGAGTGCTGTGGACCCAGGCTTGGCTGTGCATAAAGGATTTCCGCCGGAAGTGCACAGAGGCCGGAGTAGCTGCAAAAGTCGCGGTTCCCAGCAATGCAGTCTGGCGTGGGGAGGCAAGGACTTACCTCCACCAAACTTGGACTGAAGAGTCACTGGACTGTGGGAGTCACTTGGACAGAGTTGCTGGATTCAAGGGACCTCGCTCGCTGTGCTGAGAGGAGACCCAGGGTACCGGTGATGCAGTTCTTTGGTGCCTGCGGTAGCAGGGGGACGATTCCGTCGACCCACGGGAGATTTCTTCAGAGCTTCTAGTGCAGAGAGGAGGCAGACTACCCCCACAGCATGCACCACCAGGAAAGCAGTCGAGAAGGCGGCAGGATCAGCGTTACAGAGTTGCAGTAGTCGTCTTCGCTACTTTGTTGCAGTTTTGCAGGCTTCCAGCGCGGTCAGAAGTCGATTCCTTGGCAGAAGGTGAAGAGAGAGATGCAGAGGAACTCGGATGAGCTCTTGCATTCGTTATCTAAGGAAATCCCCAAAGCAGAGACCCTAAATAGCCAGAAAAGAGGGTTTGGCTACTTAGGAGAGAAGATAGGCTAGCAACACCTGAAGGAGCCTATCAGGAGTCTCTGACGTCACCTGCTGGCCCTGGCCACTCAGAGCAGTCCTTTGTGCCAGCAGCACCTCTGTTTCCAAGATGGCAGAGGTCTGGAGCACACTGGAGGAGCTCTGGGCACCTCCCAGGGGAGGTGCAGGTCATGGGAGTGGTCACTCCCCTTCCCTTTGTCCAGTTTCGCGCCAGAGCAGGGCTGAGGGGTCCCTGAACCGGTGTAGACTGGCTTATGCATAAATGGGCACCATGTGTGCCCATGAAAGCATTTCCAGAGGCTGGGGGAGGCTACTCCTCCCCTGCCTTCACACCATTTTCCAAAGGGAGAGGGTGTAACACCCTCTCTCAGAGGAAGTCCTTTGTTCTGCCATCCTGGGCCAAGCCTGGCTGGACCCCAGGAGGGCAGAAACCTGTCTGAGGGGTTGGCAGCAGCAGCTTCAGTGAAACCCCGGAAAAGGCAGTTTGGCAGTACCAGGGTCTGTGCTAGAGACCCGTGGGATCATGGGATTGTGCCAACTATGCCAGGATGGCATAGAGGGGTCAATTCCATGATCATAGACATGTTACATGGCCATATTCGGAGTTACCATTGTGAAGCTACACATAGGTAGTGACCTATATGTAGTGCACACGTGTAATGGTGTCTCCGCACTCACAAAGTCCGGGGAATTGGCCCTGAACAATGTGGGGGCACCTTGGCTAGTGCCAGGGTGCCCACACACTAAGTAACGTAGCACCCAACCTTTACCAGGTAAAGGTTAGACATATAGGTGACTTATAAGTTACTTAAGTGCAGTGTAAAATGGCTGTGAAATAACGTGGACGTTATTTCACTCAGGCTGCAGTGGCAGGCCTGTGTAAGAATTGTCAGAGCTCCATATGGGTGGAAAAAGAAATGCTGCAGCCCATAGGGATCTCCTGGAACCCCAATACCCTGGGTACCTCAGTACCATATACTAGGGAATTATAAGGGTGTTCCAGTATGCCAATGTAAATTGGTAAAATTGGTCACTAGCCTGTTAGTGACAATTTGAAAGAAATGAGAGAGCATAACCACTGAGGTTCTGGATAGCAGAGCCTCAGTGAGACAGTTAGTCATAACACAGGTAACACATTCAGGCAAATGGGGGTAACATGCCAGGCAAGATGATACTTTCCTACAGTATGTTTGGCAGACCAGCACATCTCGCAGGTAAATGCTATGTTCCCTGGCTCAGTGCATGACGCCTACATCCTGCGGAATAGCAGCATCCCTTATATGATGTGTCAACTCCAGAGGCACCGTGTGTGGCTATTAGGGGACTCTGGTTACCCCAACCTGTCCTGGCTATTGACCCCAGTGAGGAATCCCAGGACCAGGGCAGAGGAACGCTACAATGAGGCCCATGGGCGGACTAGGAGGGTGATCGAACGCACCTTCAGCCTCGCGAAGGCCAGGTTCAGGTGCCTCCATATGACAGGTGGTTCCCTATTCTTCTCACCCAAGAAGGTGTGCCACATCATCATCTTTGCTTTGCGACGCCAGGTGCCTTTTCTGCAGGAGGATGGTCCAGATTACGGTGTTGTGGCAGCTGTGGAGCCTGTGGACAGTGATGAGGAGGAAGCTGAGGCAGAAGACATAGACAACAGGGAGTCAGTCATACAGCAATATTTCAGTGACACACAGGTGAGAACATTTTCATTTTTACCATTACATTCACTTTCACACGTCTTCCTCTATCCTGTCTTTCATTTCATACCAGTATTTGGTCACTGAGTTGTACCTTTCCATTACGTTTTCACAGGTGTGGTTACCAACGTGTGTCATCTGCTTGCATCCTTCAAGGACTTGTGATGTGTGACATAGGTATGTTGGCTTTACAATTGGAAACGCATTAATTATGACACTGTCATTGATAATACATATTTACAGAATCACAGACTGACTCCAGATTGTTTTGTGGTTCAAGGCTGTTTATTGAAGTGCTCAAAAATGGAGGGGGGTTGTAATATGGTGATGGGGACGGTGGAGGAATGTCCATGGCAGAGTCCAGTCCATTGGTCGCACAGGTGCACTGCCCATATGGGCATAGGAAGTGGAGCTGGGGCAGTTTAAGTATGGACAGGGTAACAAACTGGGACAGTGGGAGGACAATCAGGGTGGTCTCAATTCCTGGTGGGGGTCTTGCCATCTTGCTCTGTCCTGTTCCTGGATCTCAGGGACCGCTTGCGTGGTGGTTGTCCGTCTGCAGGGGGTGGGGTGCTGGTGTGGTGGTCCTGTGGCGGGGCGTCCTGTCCAGTAGCGCCGGCGGAGGTGGTGGACAGTTCATCGTCCAGGCTAGTGTCAGGGGCCCCTTGGAGTGCCACGGTGTCCCTCATGGTCTGCTGTATGTCCTTCAGCACCCCTACGATGGTGCCCATGGCGGAGCTGATGGTCCTGAGCTCCTCCCTGAACCCCAAATACTGCTCCTCCTGCAGGTGCTGGGTCTCCTGAAACTTATCCAGGACCGTCGCCATCGTCTCCTGGGAGTGGTGGTATGCTCCCATGATGGAGGAGAGGGCCTCGTGGAGAGTGGGTTCCCTTTGCCTGTCCGCCCCCTGTCGCACAGCAGCCCTCCCAGTTCCCCTGTGTTCCTGGGCCTCCGTCCCCTGGACCGTGTGCCCACTACCACTGCCCCCAGGTCCCTGACTTTCTTGGGATGGTGGGTTCTCCTGGGTTCCCTGTAGTGGTGGACACACCGCTGATTGACGTGTCCTGGGGACGGAGGTATGGGCCCGCTGGGTGGGTGCTGTGCTGGTGTTACCAGAGGGTGGAAGGTCAGTGTTGAGCTGTGCCTGTGCAAGGGTAACGGACTGTCCCGAGGCCCACGATGGTCCGGGCTGGTCATTAGGATCCACTAGGGCAGAGCTGCTATCGTCACTGTGGGCCTCTTCTGTGGGTGGAGTGGAGTTGTCTGGACCCTCTGGTGTGGTGACGTTCCTTCCTGGTCCTGCAGGGACATAAGAGCATGATTATTACATCTGTGTGTGTAATGGTGTGCAATGGGTGGGTGTGCGTGTACCCCAGTGCAAGCATTCCTGTGTGTGGGTTGGTTTGATGATGGTTGGGGGGTGTTCTGGGTATGTGCAGTGAGCTTGCTTTAGTGAGGGGTGATCATGCTTGGTTGTGTCATGCAGGGCTTGGTGTAGGGATGGGTGGTTTGTGTTATTAGTACATTAGTGAGGAGTTTGAGTGATAGGGGAGGAGGTGAGGGCGGGGGTGTGTGATAGCATGCAGGTAGGGTGGGGGATATGATAGTGTAGATTTGACTTACCAGTGTCCATTCCTCCACCGACTCCTCCAAGGCCCTCTGGATGCATGATGGTCAAGACTTGCTCCTCCCATGTTGTTAGTTGTGGGGGAGGAGGTGGGGGTCCACCGCCAGTCTGCTGAACCGCAATGTTGTGCCTGGAGACCACTGAACGCACCTTCCCCCGTAGGTCGTTCCACCTCTTCCTGATGTCCTCCCGATTTCTTGGATGCTGTCCCACTGCGTTGACCCTGTCCACTATTCTGCACCATAGCTCCATCTTCCTGGCTATGGATGTGTGCTGCACCTGCGAGCCAAATAGCTGTGGCTCTACCCGTAGGATTTCCTCCACCATGACCCTGAGCTCCTTCTCAGAAAACCGGGGGTGTCTTTTGCGTGACATGGGGTGGTGTGGGTTATGTGTGGTGTGGTGTCAGTGTTGATGTGTGTGGTGATGTGTAGTGGTGTGTGGTGTATTGTGTGTGTAATGTTGTATGGGTGATGGTGTTGTGTGCCTGTGTGTGGTGGGGTCTCAGTTGCTGTGCTCTCTGTCTCTGTGGCCTTCGTTCGTGACTTGTGATCGTAGGGGTTTGTGGGTGATGTGGGTGTGTGTTTTATATTGTGTTGGGTGTGTGGGAGTGGTGTGTGTATGTGTATCAGGTGCATGTATTTTGAATTGTCCAATGTGGCGGTGTTTTGGAGATGTGTGTGTATTTTGAGCGCGGCGGTGTATACTGCCAATGGAATACCGCATTTGAAAGACCGCCGCGTGGATTCGTGGGTCGTAATAGCATGGGCGTGTTTCTGTTGGCGTGGAGGTGGAGGTTTTGTTTTCGCCAGTTTTATACTGACCTTTGGTGTTGCGGAGTTGTGTGGGTGTCTGTATTCCGGCGGATTCCGAGATGTGGGTCATAATAGCTGTGGCGGAATTCCGCGGCCGCGGCAGTGTATTGGCAGTCTTCTGCACGGCAGTAAGCGGCTTTTACCGCCAATGTTGTAATGACCCCCTATGTCTTCAGAATCTCCACAGATATGTAATTGTAGTTATGTTCCTCTGACACTATGTCCCTCATTAAAACTTTGGTGTATGGAAAGGGCCTTTTGCCAAAGTTCTGTGGTTGGGTTACCGCAAAATCCGGTCTCTTTCCCGCGGCCCCTTTTAAAAGTTTCCCAATGGGTCAGTGGGCAGAAACAGAGTTTCCGTCTGATGGCCCAGTGGGAAACAGCCCACAACATTGACGATAGCTCATAAATGAGCCGGCGGCAATGTTGGGTGCGTAGGGTGCACCAGTACCCACTGCGCTAATCACTGTCTGCAGAGCAGACAGTGAAAAGCGCAATGGGGCTGGCTATGGGGGCCATTGCACTGCTCGTGCCAAGTGCATGGGCAGTGCAGGGGCCCACATGGGGCCTCCTGACCCCCGTCTCCGCCAGCCTTTACATGTCGGTGCTACTGTCATGTGAAAGCTGGCAGAGAGGGGACTTGTAATCCCCAGGGCAGTGCTGCCTGCAGCGCTGCCCTGGTGGATTAGGACCAAGAGCACCTCCAGCCCCTCCAGTGGAGAAGAAGTAGCGGTGCTGGCCTTCCGACCATAGTGCAACCGCCACGGTCGTAATGTGGCTGACGGACCGCCACATTGGCAGCGGTCTGACCGCCACTGCAGCCGTGCCGGTCTTAAGACTGCCAGGGTCGTAATGAGGGGCTATGTGTTATCTCAGAAAATATGCTCACATACCTTTGGAGGTATAACCTAATAGTTTTATTTCAACAAAATGAATGTGTTCTGATAAATTATAGCTAATTTGGCTGGATAATCTACTATATCAATGTGATGAAAACTGCATTAGAATATGGGGACTGTTTCCTCTCTAATCTGTATACCCGGTGTTTTGTCAATTCAAAGAATTGAAAGAAAGTAGCTAGCAAAGGAGCCCATAGAGCAATGTTCTTTATGAGAAGACTACAGGGCCAGCGGCCTTTGAGGATTTACAGTGTTTATATTTCACTTACCAGACAGTGTTAAGCTATTTGCAGGTGAAAGCCTATTGTGGACCACAACAGAACTTTCAGTGGACTTAGAGCCAACACATTTCTTACTATTGGTTGGTTTTAGTTTCTCTCTTGTTTGCATGCTTCTCATTCTATGGCTTGCCTTACTGTTCTTGTGTTTGTCTCTTCTCTGAAGCATAAACTGTTATCATCCATTTGATTGGCTGACTTGTATCCTTCCACTGCTCATAATTAAGGAACTACATTTTTTCTTTTTCACTAAGCACTCCATGTGAGCATATGTGTTTTGTTGTTCTCTCCCATGTATCTACTCCCTTTCATATACCTGCCTCCACCCCTTCGCTTCCCCTTATCGGGTCTGTCTGTTGCTCCCTCTCACTTATGGTACATAGAATGTTTTTAATTTCATTTTTCTGGTGGTCCGGACAGCTGACATTTGCTGCTGGAGTACTTGACTTTACAAAAAATGCTTTCTCTCTAAATAAATGTTTTTGTATACCAATGCAAGTGTCTTCTGCCATCTTGGATAGGTACATTAAACATACAACAAAACGGTGCCTCTATCATTCTGATAGTGCACGTTTGCATGATAACACAGCCATGTGCATATGCCATCTTGCATGCACATGCCACTGATGGTCTAGCCATTACGCTTTTTGTTTTTACTTTGCGAATTTTGCAGAGCATTCACTGAAAGCATTAGCATAGCCAATAGGTCAATACAGAGAGACCTAATCACTTTTGGCCATACTTGTGTTATAATTAGCAATCTTTGCAGCGACAGCGGTGTAACGATCCTGTATGTATGATCAATCTACAAAGACTTCCAGGCTACATATGCATTCCATTCTTTGCCTTTAATTGGTGTAAAGACCAAGTGTCACCTTCTATGTTCATTTTTTTGCCAACATGATACCAAAGATGATGATATATGATTTGATGATATTCAGCATTACCTAATTCTCTGTAACAAGCAGCCATAGCTTGAGGACTATAGCATTCTTGACAGTGGTGCTACTAGCACTAATTCCTTATATTTATTATTAATTTGAAAAAAAATCATAAAGATCTAATCCGACTATGCAACCCACTAGCAAAAAATACTGCTTACTTATTTTAAATTTATATTCAGACTTTAAAACTTGCCTCGTTCTGATAGCGTCCTTTTAAGGTGTAGTTAAAACATATGAGGCGACCAATCCATTGTGGACATATATTCTTAAACAAACTGTAGCGGACCTATTCAAAGTTTTAGCCCTTCTTAAAATGAAAAATTACCTCAAATCTAATTAACTATGATTGTTCAAATCAGCGCTAATACCCTGTACATGTGGTAATGTTTCATGAAGCCTATTACAAGGACAATGTACATTAGTGTTGTTAATTTCCATTTCCCCTTCTGGGATGAATTCAAGAATTTCAAGTTAAAGAATCTTTAGTTTAAGAAATTTGAGAGAAAGCAATCTTGTGCTTGTAAATCCAAAATCATTCTGAGTGCCATTATCTGAATATAATGGGGAAACAATCAACAAATTCAGATTTAATAAAGTCAGATCAATCTTGTGAATGAGAGAGTTGTGTCTTAGTACAATTCCTAAAATAAGTATAAGGAAATTGTGAGTCCCAAAATTAACCCAAATCCAGATTGGACATTGATGAATGCTTACATTTTTCCCATTTGAACCTGTTGACAGTTAACATAAAACTAAACTATGTGTTGGGAGAAGAATGTCCCCTGTCTGTTGTGTTCCCTGCCCTGAGTTGCCTACTGCATGTGAAAGTAGAATCCTGACCTTTTTGATTGTTCCTTGCATCACCCTAGTCTACCTTGTGTGCAGAGGCTTAGAACCTTCCATGGCAATGCAAGGTCCAGAACATTTTCTATGACCTGAAAGTGTAGGACTCCTGCCCATACCTTGAGTGAATCACATAAAGCATACCTCGTTTTAGTAAGTCATTAGTTTGACCAGCCTTTTACTCTGTGTCAAAGGGAGTGTGATTCACTGTCTCTGCCCTCATGTAACTTTCTATTGTTATGTGAAACCCAGATCCTTGCACTGACATTCCATGTGCGTGAGGAGTGCATCTGCATGCAGTGAGTGTGTGACACTGGTGGTAGTTGGGCTCAGTGGTGTCTGAGTACAATATTAGTGGGATCTATTTTGAATGCCCCTGGTTTAGCATGACATAATAAAGAGAGTGGATAGATCTTCCTCAGACTCTTGAAGTGTACTGACATATCATGTGCTTAGATGATGGAGTGCCAGACACTCAAGTGAAGGAGAATGGAAACATAGCTCTCGCTCTCTTCAGAAACTAAATTAGGAGCTCTTTAGCCAAGTACTGCTGAGTAGCTCTCATGAATACTGCCATTTTAGTGGATGTTAGTGGTTAGAAGTGAGACTGTAGTTTCTCTTGTTGAAGGCAAGGACATTTCTAAGCAGGGCCTGTCATTTTTTCTGTCCCTGATTACTGCTTCTGAAATTCTGATGACAATAAGATCACTACAAATCTTATTGTTACCTTGTTTTGCTTACTCCTGCTTGGAACCAGCATCAATACTACCTGCTGTGAGAGTCATCACCTTGCACATAGATAGGACTGAGAGGCACAAAAGCTAATTTTAAAGAGAGCCAATCCAAAGAGGTTCCAAAACCTTAGACTGTGGATTCTCATTCTTTGTCTGGAAAACAAAAGTGGGATCCAAACCAACCCACTTTGTTCCAGTTACACATTCTTCATGACCAAGTAAGGGAGTGTTACACAGAATACTTGTTTGACTGCTCTGTGATAAGGGCTGGAATCTACTTGACAGTCAGTCTCCTGGAGGTGAGGGGACATTATTGGATGTCTTCACATTCTGCCAGAGGATCTGGGAGTATGTCTGGAGCCTAGGAGCCTTTCCGCCTGCTGATAGAGGGAAGGAGTGTGCGTGCCCCTGCTGTGGGAAAGATTGTCCAGACGAAGAACCCCAGCATGTTCCCAGTGAGGGGAAAGCCAGAGAGTGACCAGTTTGTGAAAGGGGTTCTCAATCTCCTTAAACGGTTGTGACTGGGAAGAGCACCAAGCCATCTATAAAGCCCAACTATCAGGAGTGAACAACAGTCCGCTGAGAGACTGTTTCTGCACTGCTGACAGTGGAGTCTGAGTGCTCCATTAATGCTGTGGTAAGTACACTGATTAAAAATCACTACATCTCATTATGAGAAGCTCTCTAATTAGAGGATGAGATATTAGGGCCAGAAATTTTGGAATGTGGCATAACATGCTGGACCTGGGTTTATAGTGTCCATCACTGCATTTGATTCTCGATTGCAGGACCAGTTCCACACAATTTTCCTCTTGCTTTAAGCAGGAGGAGAATTTGTGTGGAAATTGAGTTTATTTTTTTTGTTTGCATTTCTGCACCTGGTAAAACTTGTAACTATGCCTTGCAGTAGGAGCCAGTGGATACTGCTCTACCCTGTGGCCTAACAAAGGACCCCGCAGCCCCAGCGGTGGGTTGGGCTTGGACTTCATTGCCCTCCCGCCCCAGCACATACCCTTGTCTGAGAACCCTTAAGTGAATCTGGAGGGGGGAGGGTTCCATATACAGTACTTTGCAGAGGTCCACTTCAAGTTTTGCTACGCCACTGGCTCTATTTCATTCATAGTGGGCCTCACTGAAACCGCACAGAGGTGCATTGAATACAACAAAAGTAAGTGCATTGAATACAACAAAACTCTAGGTAAGGCTGATACAGAAATCTTTTTCAACAAAAGGAAGAACAACAGTGTTCTCTTTTCAAAATATCTTCCGCCATGCCCGCTCTTGATGTGTTGTACAATCCCCAAAATTCATAGTCTTAGATCCGGTGTCACGCATAATGGCCTGGAACACTTCCTTTGGACAGAAGTGTCAATGTGGCCCAAATCTAGTCATCTTTTCATGAGCACCTACAGGTCTGGCTATTTCCCACCTCTGTCAGTCTGTAATCGTTTTGCTGTTATTTTTTCCTCATCTCAGTACGCTCCAAGGTCACTCTTCGCACAATAGAAACCATCTTTCATCTAGTCATTCACACCAGACAGTGATAACACCACCATAGCATGACCTAACACAGAATACAATAACATCAATCAAAAAGTTGTACCCCACAAATATAGTGATCATTAGGGGCATATTTATAATTTTTGGTGCAAAACTGCACTAACACTGTTTTGCATCAAAACGTTTTACACCTGCTTGCACCATTCCGGAGTTCCAGCCGGGCACCATATTTATGGAATGGTGCAAGCCAGCACAAAGGGTGGGCTGACGTGAAAAAAAAAATCCATTCGCAGGGTGGGGATGGAAGTATGGGAGAAGGGGATTTTGCACCAAACAATGACGTTAGGCAGGTTAGAGTGAAAAAAAATAGACTCTAACCAGCCTAGTGTAATTTTCTGACTCAAAACCATCCATACCACATGACTCCTGTCTTAGAAAGGACAGGAGTCACGCCCACCACCCCAATGGCCAGCACAGGGGACCAGTGTCCCCTGGGCATGGCCATTGCACCTAGTGCCATGTAGGGGGGCCCATTTCAGGGCCCGCAATGGCACTTTAGAAATAAAATAAAATACTTACCTATACTTACTTGGGATGGGGTTCCCCATCCTCCACTGTCCCTTTGGTGTGGGTGGGCGTGTCCCTGGGGCCTGGGAGGGCACATGTGGGCTTATTCCATGGTGTTCCACCACATGGAAATAGGCCCACAGGTCCCCTAACGCCTGCCCTGACCTAGGCGTTAAATAATGGTGCAAAGCAAGCTTTGCACCATTATTTGACCCCTCTTTCCCCTCTGCGTGATTTTAGCACAGGGGGATAAATATGGTGCTAAGGCCATAGAGTCATTTTTTGCATGGGAAAGCCCACTATGCATCTCATTGATGCAAGGTGGGTTTCCACGTCCAAAAAATTACTTTAACTCCATAACATTGGCCCTAGGCGGGTCTAGCGCCAAAGTATAAATATGGAGTTAGATTTGCACCGAATTTGCGTAAAAAAAGAACAAATTCGCCGCAAAACAAATGTAAATATGCCCCTAAGTCTGCCCAGTACGGGCCCCCTGCTAGTGGTTCTTGACCTTTTCAAGTTGTTAAAAACAGAACATGTTCAGTTCTTTGCTATATTTAGCAGCTGAAGCAGCTAATACAGTCACACTGGGGTTTTTATTCTTGAACGCACCCATCAACACCACCCTCCGATCACTTTGATTCGATTTAAATTGAACAGTGCCAGTGCCATTAACTTGAACATACTCAGTCATCTGATTGAAATGCTATGGTGGTATTAACTGGTAAGCAGGCATGGCCTGTTCACTTCATTGTTATGGCTGTTAGTTAGCTGTAATCACAAGATACCACTTCTCTGTGAACAGTGCACTTTATAAAACATTTATATAGTACAAAACAGGAATCCTTATTTGCGATTTCTAAAGCACATGTAACAAGTAATTCCTTAATGCGAATTGGGCATTAAGGAATCGCTATTTACCACCAAGTATGTGAAAATTTTAAAAATGCATTTAAAATGCATTTTTAAAATTTACATGTAAAGCACACATGCCCTTTTGATATATGTGCACCTTACATGTTGTAAAAAAATATTTTGGGGTGCAGCTGAAGGGGAGTAAGGCCCCCAGCACCCTGGACTTTGCATTTCCAAAAATTGTGAATTCCAGTTAGGAATTCGCAATTTTGGAAATGCAAAAAATTCGCAAATATGGGCCTACATGCCCATAAATGCGGATGGGGGCCGGTATCGCAATTTGCGATTCGGTAATAGCATTTGCGATTTTTAAGAAATCGCTATTACCGAATCGCAAATGTGATACATTGCATTTTGCGAATCAGAAATAGCGATTTCTTAAAAATCGCTATTTCCGATTCGCAAAAAGCCTTTTTCATACATCTGGCCCTTTGTTCCTCTAATGCAGTTTCCTCTTTATAAAATGCATTTAATTTTACTGCTTTGATTCCATCATGGTGTCATTCAGGTTTGCCACACTTGTTAAATAAATACAGAATGTTAGAGTTTTAGTTGCTCTTTAAAAAACTCTGTTGTGGAATTGAAGAACACTGAGGAATCATCAGACAGGCTGCTGCTGGTGTTGGATGTACATTGTTGACTCAGAGTACAAGTTATTTTTTCTGACATTGATTAGGAGGTTATTCTAGCATTTATAGAAAATATGGTGTAATTTTTTATTTCTAGAGCACTAACCATAATTTCTATTATACAATGAAACCCCTCAGTGCGGTCATTTATCAAGAAATGCTTTCAGTTTTACAACTTTGATTCCATTAAGATGGCATTGAGGTGTGACACACTACTGTGATTAACAAGAAATGTTAGTGCTCTAGTTGTTCATTGGGACACTGTGGTGAAGCTACAGTAGAAAACTGGGAAATCAACTGATAGGCTGCTGCTTTTGCTGCAAGTACATATTTTACTCACAATATCAGACTTTATTCTCACATGGCTGACGAAGACAGTGTGGCCCTACACTAAATATGCTGTCATTTTAGCTTCTGGAGCATATTCTATAACGTCTAAGAGAAATCATGACAGAATTTTTTTTTCTCCCAAACGAATAAGTTATTTACCTTCGGTAACGCTTTTCCTGGTGGATACAGTAACTACCTGTGGATTCCTCACCTAAAGAATTCTCCCCTCGCGCCAGCCTCGATGGAAATTTCTTCTAGCTCTGCACGTCGACGATGACGTCACAATCGCCCGACTCCATGCGACGCCGTATGACGCCATCTAGGCAATAAGAAGCCCTCGTCGACGTGCAGGCGTCAGTTATCACCATTTTTTATGTGCCAAAGAGGCGAACAGGTGAACATTGACCTTAAAGATAACATAATCACAACAAATGGAATGAAATCACAACATTTATTACAATAAAAATAAAGATAAAGCCAGGTAACAGCAATCATTGCTCTATATGAAAGGAAAATATGTCAGACAAGACCAAACATGTGTTCCTTGATCTAAATTGGTGAATGAAATGTATATATACATGCTTCAACCATATACAAAATTCAGGTATATACAAATATACAAAACAAAGGATGCTCACCCATGGATTTCATGGTATGACTAGTCAGGCAACGGGGAGGCGGGTGGGACCGTGAGGAATCCACAGGTAGTTACTGTATCCACCAGAAAAAGCATTACCGAAGGTAAGTAACTTATTCTTCTGATGGATACACCTACCTGTGGATTCCTCACCTAAAGAATAGAGTCCCAAAGCAGTACTACCTCCGGAGGTGGGTGCCCGAATGGTCAAACCAAGAAATCCTGCAGCACTGAGCGAGCAAAATGGCCATCCCTCCTAACCTCAGAATCCAAACAGTAATGTTTAACAAAAGTATGGAGGGACGCCCAAGTCGCCGCCCTGCAGATGTCAGCCACAGGAACACTCCTAGCCAAAGCCGAAGAAGCAGCCTTAGCTCTGGTGGAATGGGCACGAAGCCCCACAGGTGGTTCTTTCTTCGCCAAAGAATAAAAAAAATTAATACATAGAATGACCCACCTGGGTAGCGTTCTCTTGTGGACAGCTCTACCTTTCCTCTTCCCCACGTATCCAACGAAGAGCTGATCATCTTGTCTGAACTCCCTCGTCCTGTTGACATAGAAGCTCAGCGCTCTTCGTGGATCCAGCCGGTGGAGCCTCTCTTCCTCCTTGGATGGATGAGGTGGAGGGTAAAAGGAAGAGAGAGTAATAGACTGCCCCAAGTGAAAGGGTGTAACAACCTTCGGGAGGAAAGCCGCCTTGGTCCTAAACACCACTTTGTCTCTATAGAAAGAAAGGTATGGGGGCTCTACACTAAGAGCCTGAAGCTCACTGACCCTTCTGGCCGACTTTATGGCCACCAGGAAATACAGTCTTGAGAACTAGCAACCGCAAAGAGCAAGAATGCATCGGCTCAAAAGGGGACCCCATTAAAAATGTAAACACCAAATTAAGGTCCCACTGAGGCATAACAAATGGTGATGGTGGAAATTTGTTAGTAAGCCCCTTAACAAACCTTAAAACAATAGGAGACTTAAATAAGGAAGGCTGATCAGGAAGGCACAGAAAAGCCGACAGTGCAGATAAATAACCCTTGACTGTGGCAACCACACAACCTTTCTGCACCAGGAAAAGAGCAAATGACAATATGTCAGACAAACAAGCCTTTAAGGGATCAATTCTGTTCTCTCCACACCAGCATACAAATTTAGCCCAATGACTTGCATAGATCGATTTGGTGGAGTGTCGCCTGGCCGATAAAATAACATCCACCACTTCTGGTGGGAGAGAAAAAGCACTCAGATTGCCCTGTTCAATCTCCAGCCATGAAGGTGCAGGCTCTGGAGGTGGGGGTTTAGAATCTGCCCCTGCAACTGTGAAAGGAGGTCCACCCTGTAAGGGAGACAGAGCGGAGGGCACTGAGAGAGTTGGAGAAGGTCTGAATACCACACCCTTCTTGGCCAATCCGGAGCTATTAAGATGACCTGGGCTCGGTCTTGGCGGATCTTCCTCAGTACTTGAGGAATCAAGGGTATGGGAGGAAACGTGTAACGCAACTGACCCTTCCAGGACATCTGAAACGAGTCCCCCAAAGCTTCTTGCACTGGATACTGGAGGCTGCAAATTAGCAGGCCTTGCGCATTCTCCTGAGTTGCAAACAGATCTATCTGTGGATATCCTCACATCTGGAAGATGTACAGAACCAGATCTGGATGAAGACGCCACTCGTGGTCGACCGAGTTGCGTCGACTGAGAACGTCCGCACGCACGTTCAGAGCCCCGGCCAAATGATGTGCTACCAAGCAGATCTTGTGATCCTGAAGCCAGGACCAGAGTTGAAGAGCTTCTCTGCAGAGAAGATACAATCCCACTCCTCCCTGCTTGTTTATATACCACATAGCAGTAGTATTGTCCGTTAGGATCTGGACTGACTGACCGCGAATGGAAGGGAGGAAGGCCTTGAGAGCCAGACGTACTGCCCGCAATTCCAACAGATTGATGTGAAATCTCTGTTCCACTGGAGACCAAAGGCCTTTGACCTCCAGGTCCCCCAGATGAGCTCCCCACCCTATAGTGGAAGCATCCGTTACCACTGTGGCCACTGGTGGCGGTAGCGAGAACGGCCTTCCTTGTGACAGGTTTTCGACCGCTGCCCACCACTAAAGATCCACTGCAGTATTTCTGGAGATCCTTATCGATTCCTCTAGATCTCCTTTGTGCTGAAACCACTGCCTGCGGACGCACCACTGAAGAGCCCTCATGTGCCAGCGTGCATGAGTGACCAGCAGTATGCAAGAAGCAAACAGACCGAGCAGACGAAGGACCTTGAGGACTGGAACTACCGCTCCATTTCAAAACATTGGAATCAATACCTGGATGTCCTAAACCCGCTGGGGCGAAGGAAAGGCCCGATTCAATGTCATGTCCAATACTGCCCCTATGAACAGGAGGCGTTGAGAGGGCTCCAGGTGAGATTTGGACACATTGATTGAAAAACCCAGGTCGCACAACAATTGAGTTGTCGACTGGAGATGACGCCGCACAAGCTCCGGAGTCTTGGCTTTGATCAACCAATCGTCCAGATAGGGAAACACCGCTATCTCCCTTCTTCTGAGCTCTGCCGCTACCACCGCCATCACCTTTGTGAAGACTCGAGGTGCCGAAGTAAGACCAAAAGGGAGGACCGCAAACTGATAATGCTGCGATCCCACCACAAACCGGAGATACTTCCTGTGCGATTTGAGGTTCGGAATATGGAAATATGCGTCCTGCAAATCGACAGACACCATCCAATCTCCTTCGTTCAACGCCAAAAGAACCTGTGAAAGGGTCAGCATTTTGAAATTTTCCTGCCTGAGGAACCAATTCAAAATCCTCAAGTCCAGAATTGGTCTTAACCGAACATCCTTTTTGGGGATCAGGAAGTACCTTGAATAACAGCCCTGACCCCTCTCCTGCTCGGGAACCAACTCCACTGCGCCTTTTGCCAATAGGGATAACACCTCGTGTTGTAGTAACAGAAGATGGTCTTCCGAACAGAAGGATGGGCAGGTAGGGAAGGGAGGAGGGAACTCCCGAAAGGGAAGAGCATACCCCCTCTTCACAATGTCGATGACCCAAGAGTCTGTTATTATAAACTCCCACATTGGAAGAAAATGGGCAAGTCTCCCCCCTACTGGAGACAAGTGGACAGGGAGTGGTGGAGGACTAAGGTTGCTTTCCCTGCTGCACCCCTCCCGAGGAAGAGGAAGAGGCAGAGTGCTGCTGGGTGGCTCCTCTTGTACTGACTCTGCCCTTGCCCCTGAAGGATCTGTATGGCAGGGAGCTTGCAGTTTGTTGTGGTCCTTGAAATCTGCCACAAAAGGAGGAGCCACGTCCAAAACCCGTAAACCTCCTATAAGATCTAAAGGAGGAGGAGGCAGCTGACTGAAGTCCTAGCGACCTCGCTGTGACTCTGCTCTCTTTAAATCGTTCAAGAGCAGAATCTGCCTTCGTTCCAAAGAGTTTTTCGCCATCAAAGGGCAGATCCAGGAGAGTCGCCTGCACATCCGTTGAAAAGCCAGACGAACTTAGCCAAGATTGTCGTCTGGAAACTATGGACATGCCCATAGCTCTTGCCACTGAGTCCGAAGTGTCCAACCCGGACTGGATCACCTGGGTCGCCACCGCCTGAGCATCCATCAGCAATTGTAACACTTCCTGTGACAGGTTCGGATGGCCTTTTGCTTCCTCCATAAGGGCATGAATATAACGACCCAATATGCAGGTTGCGTTGGTTGACTTTAAGGCCATACTACAAGAAGAAAAGGCCTTTTTGGCAGAATGGTCCATTTTCTTTGATACCCTATCCGCAGGGGTTCCGGGAAACGAGCCAGGAGAGGACCTGGAAGAACAGGAGGCCTGAACTACCAAGCTCTCCGGTGTCGGATGCTTGGAGAGGAAGACAGGGTCACCTGGTGCCGTCCGATAGCGTTGTGCTACCGCCCTGTTGACAGCTGCAGAAGACACAGTGTTCTTCCAAATGTCTATGATAGGATCTAGAAGAGCGTCATTATTAAAAGGCAAGAGGGGCTCAACCGTCACAGAAGTTGGATGTAACACCTCTGTCAAAAGGTTCCTCTTCACCTCCGCAGCCGGAAGAGGAAGATCTAAGAAGTCTGCAGCCTTCCGTATTACTGCATGAAAAGATGCAGCTTCCTCAGTATACTCCCCTGGGGAAGCAAGATCCCACTCAGGGGATGTATCGATGCCACTTGCAGTACCCAGTCCCTGAAAGTCACCGGAAGGCCCCAAGATCTCACCCTCTTCCAGGTGTTGTCTGCTGTATTCTTCCTCCTCCAAAAGGCGCAAATCCAGACGTCTGGATCGAAGCCTAGATTCGAGACCTGGCGTCGATAAGGCATCGTTGCCGACGCCGAAGATCTGCGTCGGCGCCGAACCTCGGATCCATCAGACGCCGGACCCTCCGGCTCCACAGGAACCTTGACTGTGGATTGGATCCGAGGCGAATCCATCGGCGCCGTAGCAGGTGTAGCAGGTCTCCTAGGTGACATCAAGGGCATCGGCGCCGCTTCAGCTGCAGCAGACAAAAATGGCGTGAAAGGTGTCGGCTTATAAGATGCCGGAACACCCAAATTAAAGGCCAAAGGGCCAGACGGACCTCCTTGTCCTCCACCCGGCGCCATGGTGGAAAGAATTTTGAACATGGCATTCAAAAAAGCAGCAGGATCCGTACCCGGTGCCGGGAAAGCCGGGTATTGCTGTTGCACCGGTGCCGGCATAGATGCCGAAGATGGGCCAGACAACTCCTGGCTAGGAGAACCCTCTGGCCTCTGAAGAGGCTCTACCTCGAAAGCCGACCCAGGTGAAGTCGGAGTCGTAGGAGGTGGAGGGGTCACGGTCGGGCTAATCTCCCACGTCGGGCGGCGCCAAGCTGACGGAGATGCCGATCTGGACCTGGACCGTCCCTTACTCGATCGGCGCAAGGAGTCATGATGGCGCCGAGAGTCACCATGGCGATGATGAGCCCTCGAGGATCTTGAAGAGGACTCTCTCCGATGACGTCTCTCCTTCTTTTTCTTGGAACGAGCCAAGAACAATTTTGCCTCTCTTTCTTTGAGTGCCTTAGGGTTCATGTGCTGGCAGGAGCCGCATGATTCGACCTCATGGTCGGAGCTAAGGCACCATTCGACCCCCGCACTGGTTACAAGGCTTAAAACCGGATTTCCTTGGTTGCGACATTGTAACCATCGATACGCAACTGTAGCTCCCTGTGAGCATCGAAGAAAAACTGTTACTCGGAGGCACGGAAAAAAGGGAACTGACGTCTGCACGTCGACAAGGGCTTCTTATTGCCTAGATGATGTCATACAGTGTTGCGTGGAGTCGGGCGATTGTGACATCATCGTCGACGTGCAGAGCTAGAAGAAATTTCCGTAGAGGCTGGCGTGAGGGGAGAATTCTTTAGGTGAGGAATCCACAGGTAGGTGTATCCATCAGAAATGGTTCATCAAGTCTCAGCAGAAGTTCATCATTTTCACATGGTAAAATCACCTGAGAAATCATAAAAATAAATTCCTAAAAAGTGTATAACTCTATCAACAAATGATTTACATTGTCACTAAAATATATTATCATCCTTTATATGTGCTCCTTTTAGTGACTCTCAAAACCTTGCTTCACTACAATGCACTCTAACAAGAACCATGTCCCCAAGCCCTATAATTGCTGTCGCAGCCTGTTGTCCATGTTCTGGCCTATAATCAAGGGAAAAGGGGGCCCCTTATGGATCTCCCCACATGTGCCCGTGGTCAGGGTGTGTCATCTTGCTCTTTTATGTTTTTTTATTCATTTTCAGGATACACGGATAATGTCCCTGAGTCCTGTAATGGCTGCCCCACCATATTGTTCATTATGTGGCCAGCAACTCTAAAATGGCTAGTCCCCATTTAAATTGGACAGTCAGAGCATGTCTGTACACCAAGGATCTGGGCATAGCTAACTTTGTAACCCCTTCATACTCAACCTGAGCCCCACTTTAAATGCAAATTTCAAGAAAATGGTAAAATGCAATTACATAGATCACAAAAACACGCTTTCTGAGTACATCTCTTACTTTTTGGCAATTTGGTGTAATTCTGTTTTGCCATTTTGCTCTGTATCGAGGATCAGAGATCAGAGTTTTTGATGGGAATTAACATGGACAATCACACTGTTGCCTCACCCCTCCCCCACTGTTTTTCATGCCCCCAGTAGGTCATGGCTCTCTTTAGGGAAAAATCCTAAATATTATTGCTTTTTCCTCCTAGCCTATGCTGTCTTCCATGCCAGACTTTAAGACTCTGGACACTTCTCCACTGTCTAGCAGCAGGGAAGTGAGCACCCTGTCCTACCGAAGTTAGGGTGGGGAGGAGAACGTGGCTGGAGCACCACCTCCCTTGGCTGGCCCATACTAGATACCTGGGGGGGTGGCCCTGGTTGCCAAGGAGAAAGAATTCTGGTGCATGTGCTGCCCCCTTTGGCAACCCTGTTGGCCAGGTCCAAGGCCTGATTGATTTGGCCTGCGGGGCCTGCGTCCAGTATTGGGATCCCATAAAATGGACTAGATCTGAGTGGTTTGTACACTGTCCCCGGAGGGCCTCAATAGAGGGATCGATAGCCAGCACGGAGCCGATTGGATGTTCCCAGGTAGGGGTGGGCCCACCAGGGCGGGAACTCTACCGAAAGGGAGCCAGCCAGATCCCAAGGTGGAGATGCAACTGCAGGTGCTCCCTGAGTGGGGAAACCGCACTGGCCACTGTGTGTGGGACCTGCCATGGTTGGACGCGGAATGTACCTCAGGCATGGCGGGCTGGGTAAAGTAGACCCCCTGTGGGTCACTGGTGCAGTATCCCAGAAGATGCCGATCCACAGCTGGGCATCATATGATTCTGCCAATGCAGAGTGATAGTGCCCATGCCATCCATACAAGTTAGAAACTGGCACCTACACCTGTGTGTGGGTTTGAGTACCTAGGACCAACCGGGTATCCATGTCTACATCCGGGTCGGTGGTTCCTATGTGAATGCACACATGGGCAAAGTGACCACAGCACACATATATACACATGAGTATTCATGATAGGAATGGAGCCTGAGGGCGTAGGCCGACCGAGGTGCACGAGCACCATGATGGTGGCTGTAGCAAAAGTGTCAACTGCCTGGGCAAGTTGGTGCATGCGTGAGGGCATAAATGCCCAGGAACTGCCAAACACCCATGTGTGTTTGCACTGCCCATGACAGCTGCTCTACCCATACAGTGATATAGGACCCTGAGGCTTATTAAGTCCAGTTGCAATAAGGTACTGCAGGGGAGCAGTGTCACACTGTTTGGCATCGTTTGCCTCAGGATGTCAAATCTGAGCTGTTGGTAATGGTAGCTTTGTAATCCCTGGTCAGTAAGTGCCACTTCTAGTAAGTGGGAATTTCTAGGTGCTGGGACTGGTTCTGCTGCCCCGTAAATTAGGCTCTATTCCATAAGTCCCGAGGAAGCTCTCATCTGCACTTTCCCCAGATTACCGCTATAAAACTCTACCATCCAGAATGTCAGATCACTGCCATTTGGGGCCTGGTGAGATAGGTGGGGGGAGAGATTGTAACACTTGGCCTTCTGGAGCTTGAGCCTGGCATCCATAAAGATAAAGATCTGAATTCTAGGATGTTAAACCTGACAGCCTTAGGGTGGTCACCCCTAACTTTTTGCCTGCCTCCCTCCACTTTTCGGATACTGTTTTTGCTGGTTTTAGGACTGACAACCAGTGCTAAAGTGCATATTGTCTCTCACTTAAAACATGACATTGGATCATACCCAATTGAATTATTTAATTTACTTATAAGTCCCTAGTAAAGTGCACTATACATGCCCAGGGCCTGTAGATTAAATGTTACTAGTGGGCCTGCAGCACTGATTGTGCCACCCACTTAAGTAGCCCGTTAACCATGTCTCAGGCCTGCCATTGCAAGGCCTGGGTGTGCAGTTCCATTGCCAATTTGACTTGGCATTTAAAAGTACTTGCCAAGCCTACAAATTCCCTATTTCTACATATAAGTCACCCCTACGGGTAGCCCTAGGTAACCCATAGGACAGGATGCTGTGTAGACAAAATGAAGGACATGTACTTGTGTAGTTTACATGTCCTGGTAGTGTAAAACTCCTAAATTCATTTTTGCACTGATGTGAGGCCTGCTCTTTTCATAGGCAAACATTAGGGCTACCTTCATATACTGTTCTGAAAGGAGTGGGAAGGTCATATTTAGTATGGCCAGAATGGTAATACAAAATCCTGCTGACTGGTGAAGTTGGATTTAATATTACTATTTTAGAAATGCCAATTTTAGAAAGTGAACATTTCTTTGCACTTAAATCCTTCTGTGCCTTACAATCCACTTCTGGCTAGGTTCAGTCGACAGCTCCCTTGTGCAATCACTCAGACAAACCCCAAACACAGGATGCTCAGCCTCACTTGCATACATCTGCATTTTGAATTGGTCTTTCTGGGCTGGGAGGGTGGAGGGCCTGACACTTACATGTCAAAGGACAGTAGCCAGCCCTCACACAAAGGACTGACACACCCCCTACTGGGACTCTGGCAGACAGGATCGAACTGAAAGGGGACCTTGTGCACTTCTAAGCCACTCTTTGAAGTCTCCCCCACTTCAAAGGCACATTTGGGTATTTAAACAGGGCCTCTGTCTCTACCATTTAAGACACTTCCTGGAGAAAAGAACCTGAACCAGAACCTGCAACCTGCCAAGAAGAACTGCCTGGCTGCCCAAAGGACTCACCTGACTTCTTTCTGTGAAGGACTGCTGCCTTGCTGCTCTCTGGATGTGCTGAGAAGTGCTCTCCAAGGGCTTGGATAGAGCTTGCCTCCTGTTCCCTGAAGTCTCAGGACCAAAAAGACCATCTCTGCAAGAAGAACTCCTTGTGCAGCAAAAATCGCCGCACACACTGCCAGAAACGACGCACAGCCTGCAAAGTGGTGAAAAGTTCACCGCACGCCAAACCGGAACGATATAGCCAGACTTCACAACAAGAAGATCAATGCAGCGCCAGCATAGCAACCAGAAATTTGTCGCACGGCTCACTGGATCAAAGCACAGCCGAGCCAGAATGACGCAGCCCGACTTCCTGAAATTAATCGATGCAGCCCCTGCCGTGTGGTAGAAATTTCCACGCGACGCCTACCGGATCGACGCAGACCCCTTAACTTCGTCCTGTTAGTGCTGGATTTCAACGCATCGTCCCCGGGGCATCCGAAAACTCCACAACCCGAAGAGGATCCAATTCTGAGCACCCGAAATTGATGCAAAGCCGTCCCTGCGTGAAAAATAAATGACACATTGCTGTGTGCGGTCCGAGAAATCGATGCACACATCCCTGTTTTCCACTCATCTCCTCCTCTGCGGTTCTTTGCGGAGATTTTGAACGCAAACCAAGTACTATGTGCTTGCAAGAGACATTGATTGCTTTGAAGAGACTAAGGACACTTTACATAATTTTTTACAGTGATATCTCAACATACACTTATTGCATCTTAATCGTTTTGACCTGCATTTTACCAGATAAATATTATATATTTTTCTAAACACTGTGTGGTGTATTTTTGTGGTGTTGTACTATGTTATTTCATGATTAATTGCACATATACTTTACACATTGCCTTCTAAGTTAAACCTGACTGCTCAGTATCAAGCTACCAGAGGGTGGGCACAGGATAATTTGGATTGTGTGTGACTTATTCTGACTAGAGTGAGGGTCCTTGCTTGGACAGGGGGTAACCTGACTGCCAACCAAAGACCCCATTTCTAACACAGGACCCCATGGCAGACATGGAGGAAATTTAGAGAAGACATCTGTGGTGCAAAGGAATACCCTTCGAACCACCCCACCCCTTCAAATTTTGTACTTAGTATAAGTAGGTGTACTCAAAGTCTGCAACTTAGAGTACCACTGACGGATAAGTGGGAGCAGTGCAGCTGGACTCGTTCGGTGCACTATCGGAGGAATCCTGGGTGCCCAGGAGGATAACTCCCCAAGGAAGGGGAACCTCACACCCTTCCAGATTAGAGACTGGCCTGAGGCTGATTTCCTGCTGCTGTGTGACATCCTGATGTGGCTCTACAAGTGCAGGGTGGCTGCCCCCTGTTCTCTGCAGAGGTCTTGGAGATATCAAAGACCTCCTGAGAGGGACCTACTTCGTGATCGGTAATATCTGGAGAGTGGTACCCTCTGTTTCCTTGTACACCATGCCAGACTCCACCTGGCAAGAGCAGTGTGTGTGTGTGGACCATGAACTAAGTCTCGAGACCAGTCGCACCAGGCACGGGGTAGCAATGTGCTGCTTGTGCTTCTGGCGTGTGGCCCTTCATCGTGGGGACCACTGAACCCCTAGACAGCTTGTGCAGTGAACTGATTACTGTTGCAGGACCCAGCTGGGGGGCTTGTTGAGATTGAGTGGGAAGCATTTCTCTTGTGTGACTCTCGGGGGCATGCTCATTGTATTCTGTGCACATTCAAAGGTTGGGACGTGCAGAGGTGTAGGTACAACCTGAGGTGTGCTTTACATGGCCTTGGATTGCATGACGGAACTTGCATCTAGTGTGTTTGTCTGGAGAGTCCAGTACTGCTAAGGTCATAGCATACTGGGCAGAGACCCTCAACCCAGAGGGATATGGAAACCAAGTCCCTAGTGGAACCATAAAGTCTGGTGCGGTTCAAGTCACTCACCAGACTAGTGCCTCCTGTCAAGGGGGATACAATGCTAGGAGTTGGTTGAAAAAACCTGCTCCATCTTGGAATCTCCAGTCATTGGGGGTACGGCACTGAGCACTTTCTAAGTGGGATTGAACCTGTCTGGGACCAAAAGAAGTTCACAGGCACCAGACAGGGTGTCTTCAATCCGGAGAAACAGACCTGGCAACTTGTTGTATGCAGTCTGAAGTGGTGAGGGTGGGTCAAGTCAACAAGCCCCTCTATTCTGGAGGTGCTGAATTTGGTTACTATTTATTAACACTGGGTTGTCTGGCAGGGCTGAGTGCCTCCGAGTCTAATGGTTGGCCCCGTTGACCATCCCCTGTTTTTTGTAAACCTCTGAGTGAACCTTCTATTGGGAACCTGAATGTCTCCTCCTTAATTGTTTACTAGCTCTAGTCTTTCTGGTCCCCCACCTTGAACCCTACACCTGGGGAGTTGTGACTTAGCTGTGAATGGCTGGGTGCCCAGGAGAAAGTTTCTATAACCTTTGGGATTGCAGTGGGGCGAGGTTAACTGGAGACTCATTAGCAAGTGGAGGGCAGTTGGGACCCAGAGGGTGTGCAAGCGTATGGGCATCAACTTACCAGTTATCAGGGAAGTGCACTAAGGTGCCGGAAGCAAGTACATACAATACTATGGGGGTTATTCCAACTTTGGAGGAGGTGGTAATCCGTCCCAAATGTGACGGATTTACCACCAGCCGTATTACGAGTTCCATAGGATATAATGGACTCGTAATACGGCTGATGGTATATCCGTCACTTTACCGTCACTTTTGGGACGGATTACCACTTCCTCCAAAGTTGGAATAACCCCCTATGTGTGTGCACAGAAGCAACAACTGATGCCCAGGCCCTGTGCCTAGGCACAGGGTTGATGTGAGGGAGTGATTCTGGTGAGAGCGAGTGAGTGCTAAGTAGCACTGTGGTGTTGCTCGGTACTCAGGCTCAGCCAGGTAGTTCATAAGGTTAACTGAGGCCGTGGGTCTATGGGGGAGTGTGCCTCTACCATCATACACATTGGGGGTTATTCTAACTTTGGAGGAGTGTTAATCCGTCCCAAAAGTGACGGTAAAGTGACGGATATACCACCAGCCGTATTACGAGTTCCATAGGATATAATGGACTCGTAATACGGCTGGTGGTAAATCCGTCACTTTTCCGTCACTTTTGGGACAGATTAACACCTCCTCCAAAGTTAGAATAACCCCCATTGTGCTTCTACTGTCAGCCCTGAGGTGCACCCTGGAGAGCACATTTTACAATAATCGTGGGTAAAGTGAGGGTAGGCAAAGTGCTGACAGCAGCTAGGCACCTAATGGGGTGCGGGCGGGAATGAATTGTTTCCTCAAATGTATATACGATGATTAATGATTAATGTTTAATGCGATTCGGCCTGTTATCATGTGTTGCTTTGCTCACTGAGATTCACGCCACAACGTACCTTGTATATTGTGATGTGTTGTGTGCTCATTGACATTTACGCTGAGATCACATTGTAATCACACTGCGTTAATCGTGTGTGTGTGTGGAATACAAATTTTCTATACATACAACCCTTGTGAAGTCTCTTTTTGGGGTCGGTCAGCCGGGGTGTTGTGGGAACCTGCTGTGCTGTTGCTTTTAACATTGCCTCTGAGATAAGCCTGACTGCTCCATGCAAGCTACCCAAGAGTGAGCGCAGGTTATGTAGCAGGTGTACCTGACCACCCCAGAAAGGAGTGGCACATTCCACCTGGCTGAGCATACGCTTTAGCCAACGGGGCCGAGCCACCTCCAACACCCCCCACATGAGTGACCAGCATGAAACTTTCCTTGAAGGTGATGATGTTAATGAACATTTAGGGCCAGATGTAGGAAGGCATTAGCGCCTCGCAAACGGTGAAAAATGCCGTTTGCAAGGCGTTAATGCCCTCACGCGATGCAGAAACACATATTGCGAGTCGGTGTGTTTCAGACTCGCAAATAGGAAGGGGTGTTCCCTTCCTATTTGCGAGTCGCACCGCGATGTAGAGTTGATTTGTGACCGCGAAAGCGGTCGCAAATCCACTCGCAGTAACCATCCACTTGAAGTGGATGGTAACTCATTCGCAAACGGGAAGGGGTCCCTATGGGAACCCTTCCCCTTTGTGAATGCTCACAATAATATTTTTGCAGAGCAGGCAGTGGTCCAGTGGTCCTATGGACCACTGCCTACTCTGAAAAAAAAAAAAAACTAAAAGGTTTAGGTATTTTTTCTATTTGCTGCTCGTTTTCCTTTAAGGAAAACGGGCTGCAAAGAGAAAAAAAAAAACTGCTTTATTGAAAAGCAGTCACGGACATGGTGGTCTGCTGTCTCCAGCAGGCCACCATCCCCGTGAGTGCCTAGACTCGCTATGGGGGCGCAAACTGCGACCCACCTCATAAATATTTATGAGGTGGGTCTTTGCGACCCCATAGCGAGTCGCAGAAGGTGTCTGAGACACCTTTCTGCATTTCCTTTTGCGAGGTGCAAATTGCGAGTCGCTGGGACTCGCAATTTGCTCCTCGCAAAAGGAAACCTACCTAAACCTACCTGCGTCTGGCCCTTAGTTCTTGAAAATAATAAGCCTGTAATAGAGGATCACAGAGGAAATATATTTGTGGTGGTCTAAAGTCTGCTGGCCAGACACTAGCCCTTAAAAGTTTTTTGGCTTCACCACTCTGCAGCCCCTTTTAACATGGTGCAGTTTGAACATCATTTGTTATCTCTGGCCTGATGGAGGCTTTTGGAATGAACTCTGAGGGGTTTATGGTTAATAGAATGAAACTAACACATCTTATACAAGTTGTAATATGTATCAATATGATCAAAAGTTATGATTGCCATATTTTCATGATTTTAGAGATTCTAAAGTGATTAATACATTATTGCACACTTGGGGATCATATTCCATTAAATAATGCAGATGAGCATTTCTGGAACGGTCTGCCATACTCAGCTTCAAAGGACCCTCACATAGTGGCAGAATCAGAGTAAGGAGGTGTTGAGACTTTCCCCAAGCTTGTCTTGCGGGCATGAACTGATTAATGCTACTTTTTGTCCACTGGAGATTATCTGGAAGCTGTGACTCCATGAACCAAAAGAAGAACTCCTGTCTTTTAACTAATACACATGTTTTCTTTTAGGACTTTCTTTTTTGGGCAAGGGGTAAATTTACAGTGCAGGGACTTTACATTTAAGGAAGTCATTGGCCACCTGGAGTTGGTCGAAATATGACCTGGGTGACTTACACAACCATATGGCACATCTCATGGGAACTGGATTACATCATCTCCCTATGAAATGGGGAGTGATGCCCTTGGCGACAGCTAAAGGGTTTGTTCAGGGGTACCTTTCAATGTATTACTACACTGTCCTCTTTAAAACCCCATACTTAGACACATTGATCATAATTTTAGGACTAAGATAAAAGGAAGCTAGACAAATATCTGCTTAACTATCTGAAGCTAATTCTGATAGATCAGGAACTTGTTCTATGACGACTAAAGAAAATGTCCTTATCTGACTCTCTGGCACAGTAGAGTCCTTTTTTCCTGCCATAGCAGCCTGTAATTATATTGTGTGCCTGCTTTATAAAACTGCATATTCCTAGAAACTGAAATGTTTGTAAGCAGAAGAAGTGTGCTCTCCATTGGAAGGAAATCTAGCTAACTTGGGAAATGCTAATATTACTATGGGACAAGATGTATTCCTTGCAAGGCTCACATATGTGTGGCCTAGACTTGTTGGAATCAGTCCTTAAGATCTAAAAGCAATATTTTTTTATGATTGTTTTAACTCCCTTCATTTTTCTGCATAGATGAACTACATTGTCTAGATTTGAGTTTTTTTAAACTTATCTGTTCAACGTGAGTTTTAGGAACTACAGTCTTACCTCATGGAGTCTGAATCAGATATAGTTCACTGATAGTGCAAGTTGGACCTTCAAAAGCTTTAAAATCCTCATAAAGGTGCAATCATCTTAAGGAAGGCTTCACCTGCATCCAATGACCTTGCTTCATACTTTGGCCACAGAAAGGTCAATCAACATTTCACCACATGTAATAAGGGTATGGAATTTATTATTGCCAGAAATCCTTGTCAAAGTTCCTATTCATCTCAATTTAATTATGACATATTTTTTACAGAGCTTGGTGTGGGCTATTACGTCCTTTATTTTAATATGTGGTACAGATCTGCTTTACTTCACATGTCTTACAAAGATCTTCCTGCTCAGATTCAGCTAATAAAGGTGAGCCAAGCTACAAAGGGAAACAGGGTTACCTTTGTAGCTTCTTCGGGTCCAGGGTGTGAGGCACCTTAGTCAAAGCTCAAATCAAGAATATGACCTCTCTGTCCCCGGTCTGTCAATTGGATTCAACAAATTGTGTAAAGATGAAGAGACACTCATAACTTTCAAAGTTGGTGATTGTACCCACATCTGACACATTCTAGAGTTAGTTTGGAGCAGATGAATGTTTTTAGGCCAGAGAGAATGTAATATTGGGAGTTCAACCTGTCACATGTGAGATACATTAAGAAGCCAGTTATATAGTTTGTTGTAAAAAATCTCAGCTCTTTTATATAATGCTGGAAGTAACTTGTACTTAACACCATAAACTTTGGAAGATAAAGGACCTAAGTGCCATAGACGTAAGGTGAATTGCCCAGGATCACAAAATGTAGCAAAATGTAACAGTGAAAACTGAAAAGTAAAGCAGTTTGGCATTTGACACCATCATTTCCTTGAGTCTACTTGGTAAAGGGACCGTGACCACCTGTTTGGAACTAAGCATTGTCTTAATTGCCTCATATATATCTTCTGTTCTGTTGGTTTTAGGCTTGTGGTCCAACGCTGAAAAGAGAATGTGGAAAGAATACATACATTAATGGCTTATGTTTCCTGCTTGACCAGAACTTACAGACGTTGAAACAACTTCCAGAGACACTGACAGGTAACATAGAAAGAAGATGTTGGAGATAGATAAAAAGATAGATAGATAGATAGATAGATAGATAGATAGATAGATAGATAGATAGATAGATAGACAGGTAGATAGATAGATAGATAGATAGATAGATAGATAGATAGATAGATAGATAGATAGATAGATAGATAGATAGATAGATAGATAGATAGATAGATAGATAGATAGATAGAAGATAGATAGATAGATAGATGGATAGATAGAGATAGATAGATAGATCATTATATAACCTTCCAGAGCTCTGTTGTGGTCTAAAGATTTCCCCAACTGAGCTAAATAAAGTCCAGTTTATTTCCTGTTTTGAGGCTCCAATATCTGTCATGTAATGTCATTGTTATATATTCAAATAAATTACTCATTCCAAGTATGCTCTACATTAAGGGACAGATTTAGTAAACTTTCATGCAGTGCAGCAAGACACCTTGTTGTGCTACGCTTCGTGAAAGGGAAGGGGGAAGAATGCACTGTATTTAACATTATACAGTACATTCCTGACTTTTTCTTGCACTGGCGCACCTTGGGAGTAGTAGTATGATGCATTCACAGGTCTACAAGTATTGGTAAATCTGTGAATGCACCAAAATCCATAGGTGGATGCATGGGAACTCCCATACTCCATCCAGGGAATGCCTTCCTAGGGCAGGGTAATGCAATGCAGCAATTTGCACTGTGTTTCGTTACTATAGATTTATCAAGCCATGCAGGGCCACACAAGGTGGCCTTACGTGGCTTGATAAATTTGACTTAGTAGTTGTGTTGTCAATGATAAATACACTCCTACATTTAATCAGTGGGTCCTGAATTTTCAATTTGTGCCATTAGCAGACACTAGGGGGAAGATTTATCAATCTTCAAGAATCACAATGCAGCAAGCCACATTCCTATTCTGCGTGAAAGGATAAGAGCAGGAATGTGCTGTAGTTACCATTATACATTGCATTCCTGTCATTTTCTAGCGCTGGCACACTTTTAAAGGCCAAGCACCAATGCAGACATTCTATTGTCATGTTGATGAGCTGCCTATGTTGTAGACAGGATTGTTTTTGTGCTGGAAGGGACACCTTCTTGCACAAAAACAATCAATTTTCTATGTGTGCTGCATTAAACAAAACAAGGAAAAATAAAGCTATTTCTCCTCATAATGCTTCACTTGGTGGGGTGTATCATTTTGAAGCATTCCCAGGTCACCACTAATGGTATGTCTGGGGATGTGCCAAAATCCATTAGTGGATTCTTGAGAACAACCATGCTCCACACAGGGAATGCCTCCTTGCCTCAAAGTAAGCAAAGGCACCAATTTGTGCTGCCTTGCTTTGCTCTAGGTTTATAGAGTCATGCAGGGCCAGGCAAGGTGGCCTTTCGTGGCTTGATAAATCTCACTTAGACTTTGCATCACCCTTGCACCCAATTGAGTGATACAAAGGTGACACAAAATCTTGATAAATATGGGGATAAATGTCTATTCTGCAAGCCATTATTTCATGTATATGATTTTTGAGTGCCTACATGGGTACATAATACAGAGCAACATGTGTCTACTTTATATGATTAGCAACAGCCATAAAAATTACCTAAAATGATCACTAGGCATGATCCAATTGAAATACATAAAAAGGGACTCTAGAAAGGCAGACATAGTGCCACTGGAAAGTGTGCCTAGACCTGTGGTCTATGAAAATGATACTCCAGTCTATGAAGTTCAAATTCATACTGTCTTTGAGGCTGATCTCGAAGTCAAGCCAACTTTCCTCAAAACACATCAAATCACAGTTTAGTATAACATGTGCAGGTGGTTTGATAAGATAGAGGCTAACTATGAGATTGGCAGATGGTTTGTTCAGTCACAATGTGACCGATATCCCATCCACCGTATTACACGAGTCATGGGATATAATATGCTTGTCACAATATGATGAAGTAACCCTACCACCAAACATATAATCAGGCCCTCAGTAATGGAGGACAAGATCCCTCCCTGCACATTCTGACTAAACAATATAGTTAGTTCCTGTTAGAAATGCACCTACCTTGAAGATCGTGAGCTGCGAGAAGCTGTATACATCATAAAAACTTGTGCCGTAGGATGGACAAGGCACTGTCGCTAGAGCACAGCTGCTATTGTACTGAGAAATTAGACTTCAGTACATCATATTCTTGTATTGGTGTTTATAGGGAATAATGACCATTGCCTTTGCTATTCTAACATTTACCAGTTAGTTAATGTTACTAACATTATTACGTTTATTGACATTATTAAGTTCAGCAGGCAATGTTTTCAGTTCCACAATGTTTGTTAGGTTAGAGTTAGGATTGTAAATTGTGACCTTCCAATGTAGGTAGTTCCTCAATTCATGAGAATTGTAGTCAGAATAATTTGAGTTTTTTTTTAGCAGTTTTGGATTGGCTTTAAGTTACTAAATATAACTTTATCCTGGCATTTGGAACATACTTTGTGTGTAATAAAATGAAAATAATATAATTTTTAAATAGTTCATTTTTAAAATTAATTTTATATTGTTTGCTTATTTAAATACTTGCTATAATGTTATGTTATAGTATTTTAAAAATATTCATTTTTGTTATGGAAGTATACATATTATTCATAATGCTTGAGTATATTTAAGATATGTTTTAATCTTAACCTAATTATGTTTCTTGATTACAAATCGTATATTTGTATATGTGTGCATGGTGTTTTATTCTTTAATATAAACTGCAATTGTTAAATGATTTCTCAAGCTGCTCTCCACCTAAACCTGGGAACTACCCAGATTTCTCTGCTTCTTTTTTGCATAGTTTTTGTGGCACTCTAAACCTGAAAGTATTGTTTTGACTCTACCTCTCTACACAGCTATAATGCCTGCAAAGTATGTCAAGATTTGCTTTAGTTTATTCCAGGTTAGCATGGATTGCAATTTACGAATCCAAATGTGTAATATTGTATTTGGAGTGGCAAAGGCTTTTGTCAATTTACATCTGGACATACCTGGCACTAGCTAATCCAATGCTTAAAAACTTTTCTTTAGGAATGGCAAAATAGTTTGGGCCTTATTACGAATTTGGTGGAGGGGATTACTCCATCTCAAACGTGATGGATATCCCATCCGCTGTATTACAAGTTCCATAGGATATAATGGAACTTGTAATATGACAGGCTGGATATCTGTCATGTTTGTAACTGAGTAATCCCCTCCGCCAAACTCGTAAGGAGGCCCTTTGCCCCTTTCTAACTGGGTGCTGATGACACTGTGCTAATCCTATACCTAAAAACTTTGCTAGAAAAATAGACATTTGAGGTGGGCAGATTCAGAGTGTCGCTGGTGTGTAAGGGAGCTCTAGGTAGGAGCTGCCTTCCCCCTTAATGGGGAACTACCTGAGTTCTCTGCCACCTTCCTTGTATTATTTTCATGGCTTTCTAAACCAGAAAATGTATTGTTTTGACTTATACTGCATGCTCCTGTGTGCCTGGACAAAGCTAAATCTCCTTAAGAAGATGTAATGACATGGAACACATGTCATTGGTTGCTTTTATTCATTTGAGGTTAGTTTTGATGGTATTTCAACAATCCAAAGCTGCAATACTGTGCCTGAAGTGGTAAAAATAGTTTCTCATTTTACAGCTCAGCTTAGATGGCACTAGGTAATCCTATGCCTAAAAAACTTTGCTGTAGAAATGGCAAAAGGCTTTGGGCCAGATTTTGATTTTGTCAGAGGAGTTCCTCCGTCACAGCAGTGACAGATCTCACGTCTGCCAAAATGTAAATCCCATTGTTTCCTATGGAATTTAGATTTCAGCCAAAGGGTTTTCCATCACTGTTGTGATGGAGTAACTCCTCAGATGAAATCTAAATCAGGCCCTTTGTCTCTTTCTAGCTCAGCATGGATGACACTGTGCTGTTCCTATGCTTAAAAACTGTGCTGGAAAAACAGACGTTTGCGGTGAGCAGTTTTATATATATATATCTCCATACATGCAGCTCCTCACGACCCCTTCTTGTCCATGATACGGTGGCACACTGTGAGCGCCTTACAAGAATTCAATACAGGCAGCAGTTAGGGACACAACAATTTTATTCCTCTCATGGTGCAGCAACACTAAAACAGATACACAGCTGAAGCGTTTCGTCAATATGCCTTCAACTGGGCCTCAGAAACATCGGTGACAGACTACTCTTTATTCCTTAGTCCCTCATTGATTTTCAATGTATCAGCCACTAGACTGCTACATACAAAATGGTCCCTTAGCTCAAAAATGGCCCACCTCAGCCATCATTTTCCTCTCCAAGACATTACAAGAAAAGAGAATGATCCCTTACACAAACTAAGATATAATATTAACAATAATAACAAACTTGCTGTACATTCATTAGGTAACAGGATAATGAATCAACATTTTTTTTACATAGACACTTAAAATGTTTTAAATAATATAACAATTATTACATTTTATGCAAGATCCTGCTAGGATATGAATAAATAGGAATGATATCAAGATACAAATCAAACAGTAAGATCTCAAAATACATATCAATTCAAATAAATATCATTAGTGTGCAAAGGGACGTACATTGAGCTACCAGCAATAGGAACATTATAAAACATGCAAGAATGTTAACGTGTAAGATGCACAAACTAAACGCTAAAGTGCAATTGAAAAACGATATAACTAGGTGCAAGTCAATTCAAGTAAACATCCTAAGTGTGCAAAAGGCATGCAGTGAACTAGCGGCAATAAAGTTAGTGCTGAACATGCAAGATGTTAAAACACAAAACACATAGGAGTGTTAAAGTGCAAATCGTCAGATTCATAATAGTTGGAAATTAATGAATCCATCCACAGGGAAGACGGTGGAAGAACCAGTACGGGATCACCAGTGTACAATCAAGAGTATGTCAACTGTTAAAATAAGCAATACGAAACATGCAAAGATTTTTAAGTATAAATTACATATAGGTCTATCAACTTGAGCAAAAATGCACATGAATGTGCAATTGAGAGAACATCAAAACAGTGAAAACAGTACAAAACAAATTCCCTTAAAAAACAAAGGTTACAGGGACGTTATATTTAGGCTCACCTTTTAAATTAAATTAAAAAATGAAAAAAACAAGTGTGGGCTCCCAGGCTTGCTTTAACTGCAGCCCACAAGTGGGCCAGGCCCTATGGGCATTTATATTTTGAATGTGGGGTGCAATCCAGTCCCCCTGCAGCCCTATGGACCACTGCCTCCCCTGGTTTCTAATCAAAACTAAAAACAGTAGGCTGCCCAGCCCCCCACATCTCTGGTGACTACCTCCTCCTCAGGACACACATCTTATTTTAATGTGGGGGGGAGGGAGTTGCCCTCCTCGGCCCCTGAAGCCTCCACCTTCCACGGCCAATTTTGAAAAAGTTTCGGACCATTGCAGCCTCAGGATCCAGCACTCCCGGGGCTAAATGTCCAGGGCAGATAGCTCCCATAAAGTGAAAGCAAACAAAGTCCGCAGTCCGCATTCTGCAAGAAAGAGCTGTTAAACAGCTCTAACTTGCAGAAAGCAGAGTTTTCATTTGTCTTCCCTGCATGAACAATGCTTGTAGAAGCAATGCCGGCTCTCACAGGATGTGGGAAGCTGGCTAGGACAGCAGGGGCCTCGAGTCTCCCCTGGGTTCCTGTCACTATCTCTCTCTTCCATCCCAGTATGGAAAAGAGAGAGAGAAAGAAAGAGAGTCATTACAGTGTAATATGTGAGGTCATAAGCAGTGCATTTCTAGAGGGCAAGGTATAGCTAGCTCAGGTAACTATAACTGCTGTATTTCTACGATTTTGTACAAGTAAATTCAGAATGTAACTATAACATCCATGTAACCTTTGTTTTTTTCAGTTAATTTCTAAGGTTTTTTTTATTCAATTTCCTAACTATTACATCCCTGCAACCTTTTTTTTTTCACTGAATATATATTATTTATTCTTTCTATACAAATCCAACTTAAACTATACAAACATTAGACATTCAAAAGTTTTACTTACATTTATAGTTATCACCAGTTATAACTTGCGTTTATAATTTAAGCACCAAATCCAATTTACCATAAGTCACACACCTCTGTAAAGTCTTGACACCTCATTTGTTTCACGCAATGTGTTTGAAATCATAGGGGGTCATTACAAACCTGGAGGACGGTGTTAAAGGTGCGGTAATACCGCAAACAGGCCGGCGGACAAAAAAAGGGAATTATGACCCTGGCAGAAACCGCCAACAAAGACAGCCACTTTAACACACCGCCCGCCACGGCGTTACAGACAAGCAGCGCGGCGGTCACCGCCAACAGACAGGCGGAGGACAATGTACTGCCCATAGTATCAGAACCCGCCAATCCGCCACCTTTTCCGGGGTGGATTCTCCGTGGATAAAAACACAGCGGAAACAGTTACTGCAATGGGAAAACGCTTACCTGAACATATCCCAGTAGGAAGGAGGACACGATGGAGCCGGAACTCAAAATCCTACTGACCCTTGCATTCCTACTCATCTACGAAGACCAACGCCTGCGTCGGCGACAACAACGGTGAGTACTGCACCTATGACATAGGGGAGGGGGGAGGCAAAAGTTAGGGACACACACACGCAACACCCCCACCCCCACCCTCGCATATTACAACACACACACCAATGCATTCACAAACATCACAGTAACAACCCACAACCCCCCCCGGAAGAATGCAAAGACAAAACGAAATCAGTCCAAACATTGTAATGTCTCAATATACATGTCTCAAAAATATACAGATATATTAGAAAAACATACAAAAGTATACACATTCCGAGAAGTAGTTCAGATATGCACATAGAAATGTCCGTGCACCACTAGTCCAAAAATGCATGGGCGAAGCCCACAATAGATACCTCTCCACACACGGAGAGAACACTGCCGGGGCATCAGATCGAAATACTACAGGCACCTCAGGGGGAAGGGAAGGGGGGACACCTCAGCCAGAGGAGTGCAAAGCCAGATCCACAACGGGGCTCCATGCCCATTGATGTATCCTGGGGAGTGCAAAGCCACAGTCTCTCAAGTCTCTACAGTGGGTGGGTTGCCCACTGTACCATCCTGGGGAGTGCAAAGCCACAGTCTCTCAAGTCTCTACAGTTGGTGGCTTGCCCACTGTTCAATCCTGGGGAGTGCAAAGCCACAGTCTCTCAAGTCTCTACAGTGGGTGGCTTGCCCACTGTTCAATCCTGGGGAGTGCAAAGCCACAGTCTCTCAAGTCTCTACAGTGGGTGGCTTGCCCACTGTTCAATCCTGGGGAGTGCAAAGCCACAGTCTCTCAAGTCTCTACAGTGGGTGGCTTGCCCACTGTTCAATACTGGGGAGTGCAAAGGCACAGTCTCTCAAGTCTCTACAGTGGGTGGCTTGCCCACTGTTCAATCCTAGGGAGTGCAAAGCCACACTTTCTCAAGTCTCTACAGTGGGTGGCTTGCCCACTATTCCATCCTGGGGAGTGCAAAGCCACAGTCTCTCAAGTCTCCATAGTGGGTGGCTTGCCCACTATTCCATCCTGGGGAGTGCAAAGCCATAGTCTCTCAAGTCTCTATAGTGGGTGGCTTGCCCACTATTCCATCCTGGGGAGTGCAAAGCCACAGTTTCCAAAGTAGATAACAGCCTCCACTGGTTCTGGAGGGGGACTGGTGGCCAGACTGGATTAGTCTCCCTGTGGAAGTTCCTGTACCGTCACTGTCCCACCTGCACATGGGATAACGATGCTTGATGTGGCAGCCTTTTCATTCTTTCCCGGTGCATGCCCTGTTCAGCGGTGCTTTGCCATGGCGGTTCTGGACTGTTCAGCGGTGCTTTGCCATGGCGGTCTCAGGACTGTTCAGCGGTGCTTTGCCATGGCGCTTCTGGACTGTTCAGCGGTGCTTTGCCATGGCGGTCTTTAGACTGTTCAGCGGTGCTTTGCCATGGCGGTCTCAGGACTGTTCAGCGGTGCTTTGCCATGGCGGTCTTTGGACTGTTCAGCTGTGTTTTGCCATGGCGGTCTTTGGACTGTTCAGCGGTGCTTTGCCATGGCGGTCTCAGGACTGTTCAGCGGTGCTTTGCCATGGCGCTTCTGGACTGTTCAGCGGTGCTTTGCCATGGCGGTCTCTGGACTGTTCAGCGGTGCTTTGCCATGGCGGTGTCTGGACTGGGCATTGGTGTGTGGTATGACGTTCTCTGGACTGGGCATTGGTGTGTGGCATGACGTTCTCTGGACTGGGCATTGGTGTGTGGCATGACGTTCTCTGGATTGGGCATTGGTGTGTGGCATGACGTTCCCTCATTGCCCAGCGGGGCTGTGGAAGCCGGGGCACTCCTGGGCACTGACTCCGGCGGTGGCGGTGGTCTCCTGACCAGTGATGATACTTGGGCCCTCCTGGGCACTGACTCCGGCGGTGGTCTCCTGACCAGTGACGATACTTGGGCCCTCCTGGGCACTGACTCCGGCGGTGGCGGTGGTCTCCTGACCAGTGACAATACTTGTGCCCTCCTGGGCAATGACTCCGGCGATGGCGGTGGTCTCCTGACCAGTGACGATACTTGGGCCCTCCTGGGCACTGACTCCGGCGGTGGTCTCCTGACCAGTGACGATACTTGGGCCCTCATGGGCACTGACTCCGGCGGTGGTCTCCTGATCAGTGACGATACTTGGGCCCTCCTGGGCACTGACTCCGGATACTTGGGCCCTCCTGGGCACGGACTCCGGCGGTGGTCTCCTGACCAGTGACGACGGTGATGGCGGTGGCGTCCCGACCGCCGGGAAGGATGCCGCCCTTCTCCGCCGTGCTGCTCACACTAGGCTGTGCAGACTTCCTCTGGCCCTTCCCCACCTTTGGAGGAGTCACAGCTGACTCTGCAATCCCCCTGGAACCCCTGTGAGTTGTTTTGCCTCCACGGGTCTTCACAGGGTCCCGTCGGCCACTTTCCAATTTCAGAGCTTTTACAGGGGGTGGGCTGCCAGTGCCTTGGGTCCGGGTCACACTGCCTGCCCTGGTGGCCGGTGCACTCCACACACCTTGACCAGGCACCACTGGTATTGGAGGCTTTTTGGCTGAGGCGCTACGACGGGACTGATGAATTGGAGGGGGGGGCAAAAAGGTCAACTTTACACAGGGACAGTTTCTGACGAACACTGGGGTGGGTAGTTGGAGGGGGTCTGGGAGTGGAGGAAGAGGAGGTGGTTGTAGGAGGTGTCACTTTAGGTATTTTGGGTGCAGGTGCAGGTACTGGAGGCTGTTGTGAGGTGGATGGATGTTGGGTGTGTGGGTGCCCGCGTTTGTGTACTTTGGGAGGGGGCGTCACAGACACACTGGGAGAGGACACAGGGGATGTGTAAATGGGAGTGGAGGTGGTGAGTGCAGGTGAGCGGGGTGTGGTGCTGGGTGTACTGCTGTGAGTCCTAGTGCCTGTAGATGTAGTGCATGCAGGTGAGAGTGTAGACGACACTGGGAGGGAGGAGGGAGACGACGAGGAGGGGGACACAGTGGAGGCAGTGGATGTTGCAGTGTCTGCACGTGGGTGATGCTTGCGTGTGTGCCTGTGGGTTGTGTGGTGCCTATGTTTGCCTGAGCTACTTTTGTGTGTTGAGGTGTGTGCATGCTGGTCTGTAGGTGTGCTTGGGATAGGCTGGGGTACAGGGGATTGGGTCTGGGTGGAGGAGGTTGGAGGGGGGAGGCTAGACACAGGGACAATGGCTGCCATCAGTGCTGAGGCCAGAGATTGCAGGGTTTGCTGAAGGACAGCCTGACCAGAATGAATGCCCTCCAGGAATGCATTACCGTGTTGCAACTCCCTTTCTACACCCTGGATGGCATTCACAATGGTAGACTGCCCAACAGTGAGTGACCTGAGGAGGTCAATGTCCTCCTCACTGAGGGCAGCAGGGGTGACTGAGGCAGGGCCTGAGGTGCCTGGGGCGAAGGTGATGCCCACCCTCCTGGGTGAGCAGGCATGGAGCGAACGCTGAGGGGCTGCCGGGAGGGCGGTGCTGGTAGGGGAGGTGGCGGCTGTACCTGTAGAAGTGGGGCGCACAGATGGTGCCGCCACCACAAGGGAGCTCCCATCGGCGGACGAGTCCGTGTCACTGGTTGGTGATCCGGTGGCCGACGTGAAGCTCCCCTCGCCCTCCGTCCCACTGGTGCATTCTGAGTCCGTGGTGTGGCCCTCCATGGCCATGTGGGATGCAGCTCCCTCGTGCTCCGGTGCCACTGTACCTCTGCCTGATGATGCTGATGAACAAAAGAACAGGGAGAGCACAAAAAGGGGGGGGGGGAGAGACAGAAGAAAGACAGGTTGAGTGCATGGCATACCGCGACCGTTGGCAGACAATACAGACACAGCAGCCCCCTGCACTACGCTGTGCTCCTGGCCTCTACAGATGCAATTCCTGGGATCTGGCCTACATGGCTATGGTGGACATCTGCACACATGGATGCCACAGGGGCATCTATACCTGTACTTGGCACTCTCCTGCGGTGGGGTAGGGTGCCACATGGCCTGCATTATGGAGGGGCCTAGTCTACCTATTTCTGCCTGGCCTAGGTACACCCACAGGCCTCCTCCCCCACCCAGACCCCTCCACTGCACGCAAAGTCCGCAGAATGAAGTTGTACTCACCCCCTTGTGTCTGCTGTGATGCCCTCAAGCGGCCATCCAACTCAGGGTAGGCCACCGCCAGGATCCTGAACATCATGGGGGTCATGGGCGACGGGCACCCCTCCCACATTGGGAGGCCATCCCCATCTGAGCCTCCGCCATCTTCTTGCTCCAGCAGCAAATGTCCTCCCATCGTTTACGGCAGTGGGTGCCCCGTCTCTGGTGGACCCCCAGGGTCCAGACGTCCTTGGCGATGGCACGCCAAATGTCCTTCTTCTGGTGGGCGCTGACCAACATGACATGCACAAGGGAAGAAGAGAAGTCATTAACAACCGCACCGTCAATGTGCGTGGCCCCCCTCCCTACCCTAGCCATGTGGCACATTCATTTACATACATTAATGTTCCCTGAACTATGCCCCCTTCCCTCTTCCAACCAGCCCTCTCCACCCAGGCCTAGCCCATACAACGTGCTCCCTGTGTACTAACCTGTTGGTCTGGAGGACCGTAGAGTAGCGTGTACTGGGGGAGGACCCCGTCTACTAGTTTATCCAACTCCTGAGCAGTGAAGGCAGGGGCCCTTTCCCCAGACGCAGCAGCCATCGTCGCTTCCAGACCGAGGTCACAGCAGCACTTGCAGTGTAGGTCCTCTCCTGTCGAAGATCAGGTATCTAGTGATTGAACAGATAGAAAATGGCGGTGACGTCCATGGCGGTGCGTATCATCACTGCCGGCGCACTTCCTCATTGGCTCCTGAGACCCATAGGGTCCAATGTTAACCAATGCAGCATTGCGCCGCGGTCTACGACCGCCCACCGCGACGGTGTGCAACGCCAATGCAGTTACCCCACAATCCCATTGTCCCAGTTTAGAGGTCAGGCAGCCGCCATTTCAGGGGCCCACATGGCTCCATTTACTTCTGCGTCACACATAGCTAGGCCTACACTCAACACACATACAGGAAGGGTTTTGTGTTTGGTGTTGTGTTCTGTGTAATTGTGGGTACATACCTGGAAAATAGTTGACTTGACCCTTGCTGTTGTCCTTCCTAGGCGCCGTCAGCTGGGACATTTGAAAAGATGGCGGATTCCTCCAGGGTACCGACCGCTGGTGGACCTGTTGACAATGGAAGAGCGACATTTAATCGTCACCTACAGGTTTGACCGTGCCACAATCCAGGAACTATGTACCCAGTTGGAGCCAGACCTAATGTCACCAATCCGCCATCCCACTGGAATCCCCCCTGACGTGCAGGTGCTGTTAGTGCTCCATTTCCTTGCTAGTGGGTCTTTTCAGACAACAGTGGCCATGGCATCAGGGATGTCCCAGCCTATGTTTTCCAACGTGCTGTCCAGAGTGTTGTCTGCCCTGCTGAAACACGTAAGGAGATACATCATTTTCCCTGAGGTTGAAGATTTGGCTACAGTGAAAGGTGACTTCTATGCCCTTGGACATATCCACAATGTCATAGGTGCTATTGATGGGACCCATGTAGCTCTGGTCCCCCCCCAGAGGAGTGAACAGGTGTACAGGAACCGTAAGAGTTATCATTCCATGAATATACAGATGGTCTGTTTGGCAGACCAGTACATCTCGCAGGTAAATGGTATGTTCCCTGGCTCAGTGCATGACGCCTACATCCTGCGGAATAGCAGCATCCCTGATATGATGGGTCAACTCCAGAGGCACTGTGTGTGGCTATTAGGGGACTCTGGTTACCCCAACCTGTCCTGGCTATTGACCCCAGTGAGGAATCCCAGGACCAGGGCAGAGGAACGCTACAATGAGGCCCATGGGCGGACTAGGAGGGTGATCGAACGCACCTTCGGCCTCCTGAAGGCCAGGTTCAGGTGCCTCCATATGACAGGTGGTTCCCTATTCTACTCACCGAAGAAGGTGTGCCAGATCATCATCGCCTGCTCGATGCTTCACAATCTTGCTTTGCGACGCCAGGTGCCTTTTCTGCAGGAGGATGGTCCAGATGACGGTGTTGTGGCAGCTGTGGAGCCTGTGGACAGTGATGAGGAGGAAGCTGAGGAAGAAGACTACGACAACAGGGAGTCAGTCATACAGCAATATTTCCAGTGACACACAGGTGAGAACATTTTCATTTTTAACATTACATTCACTGTCACACGTCTTACTCTATCCTGTGTGTAATTTACTGGGATTATTTGGTAACTGAGTTGTTCCTTTCCATTACGGTTTCACAGGTGTGGTTACCAACGTGTGTCATCTGCATGCATCCTTCAAGGACTTGTGATGTGTGGCATTGGTATGTTGCCTTAACAACTAAAAAATCATTTTGACACTGTCATTGATAATACATTTTACAAAATCATAGACTGACTCCAGAATGTTTTGTGGTTCAAGGGTTTTTATTTAAGTGCTCAAAAATGGAGGGGGTAGTTAAATGGTGATGGGTGATGGTGGAGGAATGTCCATGGCAGAGTCCAGTCTATTAGTCTCACAGGTGCACTGCCCATATGGGCATAGGAAGTGGAGCTGGGGCAGTTCAAGTATGGACAGGGTAACAAAGTGGGACGGTGGGGGGACAATCAGGGTGGTCTCATTTCCTGGCAGGGGTCTTGCCATCTTGCTCTGTCCTGTTCCTGGATCTCAGGGACCGCTTGCGTGGTGGTTGTCCGTCTGCAGGGGGTGGGATGCTGGTGTGGTGGCCCTGTGGCAGGGTGTCCTGTCCACTAGCGCCGGCGGAGGTGGTGGGCAGTTCATCGTCCATGCTAGTGTCAGGGGCCCCTTGGAGTGCCACGGTGTCCCTCAAGGTCTGCTGTATGTCCTTCAGCACCCCTACGATGGTTCCCAAGGCGGAGCTGATGGTCCTGAGCTCCTCCCTGAACCCCAAATACTGTTCCTCCTGCAGGCGCTGGGTCTCCTGAAACTTGACCAGGACCGTCGCCATCGTCTCCTGGGAGTGGTGGTATGCTCCCATGATGGAGGATAGGGCCTCGTGGAGAGTGGGTCCCCTTGGCCTGTCCTCCCCCTGTCGGACAGCAGCCCTCCCAGTTCCCCTGTGTTCCTGTGTCTCCGTCCCCTGGGCCGTGTGCCCACTACCACTGCCCCCAGGTCCCTGTTGTTGTTGGGGTGGTGGGTTATCCTGGGTTCCCTGTAGTGGTGGACACACAGCTGATTGACCTGTCCTGGGTACAGAGGTTTGGGCCCGCTGGGTGGGTGCTGTGCTGGTGTTACCAGAGGGTGAAAGGTCAGTGTTGGGCTGTGCCTGTGCAAGGGGAACCGACTGTCCCGAGGCCCACGATGGTCCGGGCTGGTCATCAGGCTCCACTAGGGCAGAGCTGCTATCGTCACGGTGGGCCTCTTCTGTGGTTGGAGTGGAGATGTCTGGACCCTCCGGTGTGGTGACGGTCCTTCATGATCCTGCAGGGGCATAAGAGCATGATTATTGCATGTGTGTGTGTCATGGTGTGCAATGGGTGGGTGTTTGTGTACCCCCGTGCTAGCATTCCTGTACGGGGGTTTATGTGAAGATGGTCAGGGGGTTGTTCTGGGTATGTGCAGTGAGCATGCTTTGGTGAGTGGTGACCATGCTTAGTTGTGTCATGCAGGGCTTGGTGTTGGGATGTGTGGTTTGTGTTATTAGTACATTAGTGAGGAGTTTGAGTGATGGGTGAGGGGGTGAGGGTGGGGGTGTGTGATAGCATGCAGGTAGGGTGGGGGATATGATAGTTAAGATTTGACTTACCAGTGTCCATTCCTCCACCGACTCCTCCAAGGCCCTATGGATGCATGATGGTCAAGACTTGCTCCTCCCATGTTGTTAGTTGTGGGGGAGGAGGTGGGGGTCCGCCGCCAGTCCGCTGTACCGCAATGTTGTGCCTGGAGACCGCTGAACGCACCTTCCCCCGTAGGTCGTTCCACCTCTTCCTGATGTCCTCCCTATTTCTTGGGTGTTGTCCCACTGCGTTGACCCTGTCGACTATTCTGCGCCATAGCTCCATCTTCCTGGCTATGGATGTGTGCTGCACCTGTGAGCCAAATAGCTGTGGCTCTACCCGTACGATTTCCTCCACCATGACCCTGAGCTCCTCTTCTGAAAAGCGGGGGTGTCTTTGGCGTGCCATGGGGTGGTGTGTGTGATGTGTGAGGTGGTGTATGTGGTGATGAGTGTAGTGATTTGTAGTGTTGTGTGGTGTTTTGTGCATGGATGTTGTGTGGGTGATGGTGTTGTGTGCCTCTGTGTGGTGGGATTGTCTAATCAGTGCTGTCTCTCTGGCCTTCTTTCAGAATTTTTTGTCGTAGGGGTTTGTGGGTGATGTGGGTGTGTGTTTTATATTGTGTTGGGTGTGTGGGAGTGGTGTTTTTATGTGTATCAGGTGTGTGTATTTTGAATTGTCCAATGTGGCAGTGTTTTGGAGATGTGTGTGTATTTTGAGCGCGGCGGTGTGTACCGCCAATGGAATACCGCGGTTGAAAGACCGCCGCGTGGATTTGTGGGTCGTAATAGCATGGGCATGTTTTCTGTTGGCGTGGAGGTGGAGGTTTTGTTTTAGCCATTTTAACACTGACCTTTGGTGTGGCGGACTTGTGTGGGTGACTGAATTTCGGCAGATTCCGAAATGTGGGTCATAATAGCTGTGGCAGAATTCCGCAGGCGTGGTGGTGTATTGGTGGTCTTCTGCACGGCGGTAAGCGGCTTTTACCGCCAATGTTGTAATGACCCCCATAGTCTTAAACTTCCTTTGATTGAGTGTTGTTAAGTGCAGCATTGTATAGTATAGTCAAGGGCAGTGTTGTGCAGTCCAGTGTCATAGAGTCTAGTGTTGTAGAGTGGAATAAATTGGAGAGGAGTAGAATAGTGTGGTGTTGCTGATAATTGAAGAAATGAGTGGAATAGCTTGTTGTACTCTACAATTGACTGTTGTATAGTGGAGTCTTGTTGACTGCAGTGTCACAGAGGGAGTGGAGTGTTGTTGAGTATAATGACATACAGTACCATACAATGATAAAGAGAGTTGTACAATTTAGCGGCATAAAGTGGGAGTACAGCATATTAAAGTATAGAACAATTCAGTGTGGTGGAGTGGAGTGTCATACAGTAGAGTGACAGAGAGTATCATACAGTGTAGTGTAGTATACTAGAGTGTCATAGAGCGGTGAGTCTTACAGGGGACAGTGATACTTTGTCCTACAGTGCAGGAGAGTGTTGTAGGATGGAGTGCCATTTCATATAGTGGAGTAGTGTGTCGGATAGAGGAGTGGAGTGAACTGTGCTAGAGTGTCATACAGTGTAGCACAGTGGTGAAAGGGGGATGGGAATAACGTGAAGTAAAGTGAAACATAGTGACAAGGAGTGTATTTGAGTCTTTTAGAGTGGATTTGCATGTGTTTCAGTAGGATGTGGTACAGTGGACCGTTATAGAGTGGAGAGTCAAACTGTGGTGTAGTGAGGGCTAAAGTATTGTACAGTGGAGTGAAGTGTAGTGGATTTCAGTATAGTCACATGGAATATAGTATAGTAAACTGTAATACAGTGGTTTGTTATGTTGTAGAGCAGAGTGGTGTGCAGTGGAGTAGAGTGGCCTTGCGTTTCATGCACTGTAATAAAGTGTGATAGAATGGACTGCTGTGTGGTATAGTGGAGTGGCATATTGTATAGTGGTGGAAAGTTTTCTACAGTAGAACACAGTCAAGTGGACTAGAGTGGAGCAGAGTGTTATATAATTCAATGGCATACAGTACAGTGTTGTAGAGTGTGGTAGTTTAGTAGTATAGAGTGTTGTAGAGTCTAGCGGCATGAAGTTGAGCAGAGTGGAGTGGTGCAGAGTTGAGTAGTGGAGTTCATTGGAGTAGGGTGGTATAGAGTACAGTGGAGTAATGTACGGTGGAGTAATGTAGAGGTAGCTTTGTGTCTTACAGAGAAGTAGTGTAGGAAAGTCCTTTTTTTTGCCTGATCACCCCCACTCTTTCTGGATAGGTACTGGTGGTTACTGACTCTTGGCTGTGCCCTGGGTACTGCTTACCAGTCCCAGGGCCAGTGCTCTGTGTAAAATGGATATGCAAATTAGGCTAATTATAATTGGCTAAGTTAACCTACCTATAAGTCCCTAGTATATGGTAGGGCATGTAGGTTTAGGGACCACAGCATAGGTGGTGCACACCTAGGTGCATTGCTGAGGTGCCCAGTGTCATTTTAAAAGCAAGCCTGCCTTGCTGGCTGCTTTTAAATTAAAGTTATATGCAAATTCGACTTTGGAATGTATTTAGTTCCACCTGGAGGGACCACCTGGTCCACCTGAAGGAAGTGCTTCAGGCCCTGCTTCAAGCAGGCCTGACTATCAAGGCAAGCAAGTGCCAGATAGGGCAAAGTTCTGTTGTGTACCTGGGCCACCTTGTTGGTGGAGGCCATGTACAACCTCTCCAGCCCAAGATCCAGACTATCCTGGATTGGGAGGCTCCAAAAACCCAGACTCAGGTCAGGGCCTTTCTTGGCCTGACTGGGTATTACAGGAGGTTTGTTCAGAATTTTGGGACCATAGTGGCCCCTCTGACTGAGCTTACCTCCAAGAAACAACCCAAGAAGGTCATTTGGACCCCAGAGTGTCAGAAAGCTTTTGACACCCTAAAACAGGCTATGTGTTCAGCACCAGTGTTACTGGCCCCTGACTATAGCAAGGAGTTTGTAGTGCAAACAGATGCTTCAGAGAAAGGGATTGGGGCAGTGTTAGCACAAGTTAATGAAGAGGGCCATGATCACCCAGTTGCCTTCATCAGCAGGCGACTACTCCCCAGAGAGAAAAAATGGAGTGCCATTGAGAGGGAGGCCTTTGCTGTGGTTTGGTCCCTGAAGAAGTTGAGGCCTTACTTGTTTGGCACTCACTTCCGTGTACAAACTGACCACAGACCTCTCAGATGGTTGATGCAGATGAGGGGGGAGAACCCAAAACTGTTAAGGTGGTCCCTTTTCCCTCCAGGGGATGGACTTCACAGTGGAGCACAGACCTGGGACTGCTCATGCCAATGCAGATGGCCTTTCCAGGTTTTTCCACTTAGCTGATGAGGACTACCAGGGTGTAGGTTAGTACCCATCACCTTTCATCTGGGGGGGGGCAGTGTAGGAAAGTCCTTTTTTTTGCCTGATCACCCCCACTCTTTCTGGATAGGTACTGGTGGTTACTGACTCTTGGCTGTGCCCTGGGTACTGCTTACCAGTCCCAGGGCCAGTGCTCTGTGTAAAATGGATATGCAAATTAGGCTAATTATAATTGGCTAAGTTAACCTACCTATAAGTCCCTAGTATATGGTAGGGCATGTAGGTTTAGGGACCACAGCATAGGTGGTGCACACCTAGGTGCATTGCTGAGGTGCCCAGTGTCATTTTAAAAGCAAGCCTGCCTTGCTGGCTGCTTTTAAATTAAAGTTATATGCAAATTCGACTTTGGAATTAAAGGTACTTCCAAAGTCTTAAACTACCTTATTTTTACATATAAGTCACCCCTAAGGTGTGCCCTATGTGCCCCTAGGGCTGGGTGCCATGTAACTATAAGCAGGGACTTTATAAAAATAGATTTATAAGCCCTGGTGAGGTAAAAACAGCCAAATTTGTTTTTCCCTCATTGAAGTAAATGGCCTTCATAGGCTAGAATGGGCAGACTTTATTTTAAATTTTAAAGTCTCCTTAAATGTTACATACCAAGAATTTGGTATCAAATTGATTGTTGTAATAAATCCCACAACTTCCAGTTGTTGGATTTAATATAACTTGTCCAAGTAAAAAGTTTAGACTTTACCTAAAAAGTTGCCAATTTCAGCTCTGCATTGTTTTTGCTGCTGTGCTCTGATTGGCCAGCCTGCAGCAGCTTCTGCCAGGCTACTTTAATGAGGTGTGAAGTGGCCTGGCTTCACACAAAGGAATGTGCTTGGGGGAGAGAATCTCCCCTCAGCAGATGGTGAGGCAGGAAGGGGGAGGGCTGCCAAACTGGTCTTCAAAGGCAGAGAAGGACATCTGGAGCACCCAGCAAAACCCCCACATCCTGCAACCCCAGACAGCTAGGTGCCCCCTTGATTAGATTAGGAGAGGGCAGGAGAGGGGTGTGTTTATGATTTTTTAGCCACACCAGTGGGTGGGCTCAGCCAGATCTCTCCTCCAAAAATCAGATTCATCCATTTTGGATTTTTAGAGACTGTTGCCTTCTGGGATGGATTTTTGCCACACTTCCCAGGAAGTGGTTATCACAGGGGGACGACCCTGTCCCTGATTGGAGAACCAGGGCCCCCTGCTTTTCACCCAGGAGCAAGGATAAAACTGGCAGACCTGCACCCACGCCTCAGATCCCGACCAAATTTCAAAAGAAGAAACTACAAGGAGAAGAAGGACTGCCCTGCTGGACCCCTGGCCTGCACCTGGACCCTGCACTCAGAAAGACTGCACCAGCTGCACACTTGGGCTTCACCACAAGAAGGACTTTGCCTGGCTTCAACTGGTTCAAGGAGGGACTCCCTGTTTGCTACAGGTGAAAAATTGCTATCCAGAGTCCCCTGCACCAACTCCTGAAAAAGTGACCAGCTGACCACTGTCCAGTGGCCAAAAAGGAGTTTGCGCCAGGTGCATTCTGGGAGTTGAAGTCCGCACTTCCCAAGGACCATCACAGAACTTCTGGACCCTTGGGGTGAGCTGTGGACCCCAAAAGAACCTTAAAAGAACATCTGGGTGAAGCCCCAGAAGTTTGGAAAAGATTGGAGAATTTTTGAAAAAAAGCTCCATAAAGTGACCGACCCGACGCGGAAATTCTAGCCGGCTTGCCTCAACCGCGACCCGGCCTGACTTCGTGGTTCGTCCCGGTAAAGAAAAACATCCAAAAAAGAGACTAAGTCCGAACGTAAAAAGTTGACCGGGACCTCCCAGCCATCGTATCCGAGAAGGGCTCCATGGACGTCGGATCAAGATCCAGGTTTACCCCGGTCGAAGGATTTTCATCTCGAAAAAACGACTAAGTCCGAAGGTAAAAATCACCACCGAGGAAACCGACTTTGCGTATCCGGACAAGGGCTCCAGGAGGTCGGATTCAACTGGCAGGTTCGTCCCGGGGAAGAAAAACATCAAAAAAGAGACTAAGTCAGAAGGTAACTTTTTAACCGAGGCCTCCCGCGACTTGTAGCCGAGCAGGGCTCCATCGCGGTCGGCCTGAAAGTTTGACTTTGCCCCGGTCCTGGTGCAACCAGATGACCCGATTGGCGCTTTTTGTTTCTAAGCGCTAGAAAATAATAATACTTTAAAAATTCATATCTCCGGTTCCCCTGAACCGATTTTAATCGTTTTTGTGTCATTTTAAAGATAAAAATATAAGCTATTTTTATAAATTGGTTTTGGATTTTTAAACTGTTTCCTGTGTTTTATTTAATTACTGTTTTGTGATATTTGAATGCTTTACACTTTGTCTCCTAAGTTAAGCCTTGACGCTCGATGCCAAGCTACCAAGGGTTGAGCTGGGATTAATTTACTGAGACCTAACTGTACCTATGTGGAGGTTAGTGGCTTGTTGCTGGGTGTAGGTACCTACCTGCCCTACCAATAACCCATTTTCCAACATAATTGGAAGCAGCGACGGGATCCTGTACTTGTGTTCAATATCACGTTACAGTTTTAGGTAAAAACAAATTAAAAATCCTTTAAATTGTCCTAGTGCAAAAATTGTTTTTAATTTTTAATTTGGATTAATTTGAATTATTGAATTTTTGTAATTTTTCTAAATTCTTGTTTCCAATTTTTGCAAAAAGTTTTTGTTGACACAAAACTAGGGAACCATGGAGCTTGATCTGGCTAGCCTACCCACACTGACAGTAGTCCAGCTTAGGGGGTTGTGTATTGAGAGAGGGTTGCCTGCAACCACTGATCTCAGGAAGCAAATCCTGATTAAATCCCTGACAGCATGGGCTGAGGCCCAAGAGGTAGAGACAGAGGAAGCTCCAGAGGAGGAAGAAAAAGGGGAAGATGCTAACTCTAACCACTCAGGGGAGGGAAGGCATCCGAGCCTAAGTGAGGAAGAGGAGGAACGGTCCTCAGTGGATACAGTCACTAGGGCCAGACCCAAAGCTAGTGGTAGGAAGGGGGTCCTTTCAGGAGGAGAGAACCCATCCATCAGGGAAAGAGAGCTGGAAGCCCAGCTAGCCTACATAGCTTTAGAAGCAGATAAGCTTGCCCTAGAAAAGAAAAAGTGGGCAAGCAAAGAAAAAAAAGATGGAGGCAGCGAGAAAGAAACTGAGGTGTCCCTGGGTGGGGGTTTTGCCCCCAGATTACCCAAAGGGGTGGTTCCTGCTTATGTAGAGGGGGATGACATAGATAAGTGGCTGGGGGCCTTTGAGAGGGCCCTCCAGATGAGGAAAGTCAAGCCTCAGTACTGGGGTTCACTCCTTTGGGAGTTAGTTCCCAACTCTGGGAGGGATAGGCTCCTAACCATGAGTGGGGAGGATGCAGACTCATACCCCAGTATGAAGAGTTGCTTGACTAAAAAGTTTGGTCTAACCCCAGAGCAGTATAGGCTTAAGTTTAGGGACACCCAAAAGACAAGCACCCAGTCCTGGGTGGACTTTATGGACATTTCAGTAAAAGCACTGGAGGTCTGGATACAGGGCAACAGGGTAAGTACCTTTGAGGGGCTGTACAATTTGATTATGAGGGAGCACCTTCTAACTAATTGTGTCCAAGAGAGGCTCCGCCAGTATCTAGTAGACTCTAGGTTGACCAACCCCAGAGAGCTAGGGGAGGCAGCAGATGACTGGTTAAGAACTAGGGTTAACCAGAAACCCCCAGGGGGTGATCAGAAAAAGGGAGGACATGGTTCTTCTCAGGGGAAGAACCAAGGGAAAGATGACAAAAAACCCAAAGAGTCCTCACAAGAGTCCCCAAAAACTTCTCAGGGAGGGGGAGCCCCGAGCCAATTCACTTTTAAAGGGAAAGGGTATCAGGGAAAGAATTATGATCCTGCTAAAGCAGGAAAGTTTCAGGAGCTTGCTAAGGCCGGCAAGTGTTTTGACTGTCATCAGCCAGGACATAAAAGAGGAGATGTTATCTGCTCCAAGAAGCCCCCCACTGGTGGGCAATCCCAGGGGATTGCTAGTGTAGGGTTGGGGGTGGAAGTTGGCCCAGGGGTGGAATCAGGGTACACTGAGGTCACCTTAGTATCCGTGGGTGGGGTGGACATTGCAACTATGGCCACCTTACCTCCCATCATGGAGAGGTATAGGCAGAGGCCTAAAGTCAATGGGACTGAAGTGGAAGCTCTGAGAGATACAGGAGCCAGTGTGACAATGGTCGCAGAAAAGCTGGTTTCTCCAGAGCAGGTCTTACCTGGTGTCTTCCACCAGGTGACTTATGCAGATACCAGAACCAAACTCCATCCCATGGCTATGGTGAGTCTGGAATGGGGAGGTGTGACTGGCCCTAAAAAAGTAGCTGTAGCTCCTGCCCTCCCAGTAGAGTGTCTACTGGGGAATGATCTTGAAGCATCTGAGTGGTCAGAAGTGGAAAGAAGGGTCCATGCACAGATGCTGGACCTCCCTGAATGGGTGTGTGCTGTGACCAGGTCACAGGCGGCACAACAGGGGAATGCTGGACACTTGGACCCTGGAACAATGGGCCAAGCCTCCAAGAAAAAGAGAAAAGGCACTGGGTCTGGCTTGCCAGCCCCAACAAGTACAGAGGGTCAGGAAGAATCCAACCCTGAGGGGGAGGATCTGAACTCTGAGGGAGGGACACCTTCCCTGCAAACTCTGCCTGACTTGGCAGAACTGCAAGGGGCAGGTGGGCCCACCAGAGAAGATTTGTGCCACGGACAAAGAGAGTGTCCCACTCTTGAGGGCCTGAGGCAGACTGCTGCCAGGCAAGAACAAGGGGATACCAGTGGTACCCACAAGGTTTACTGGGAGGATGGAGTTCTCTACACTGAGGCAAGGGCCCTTAAAGAAGGGGCTACTAGGAGAGTAGTGGTCCCCCAAAAGTATAGAGAATTCCTCCTTACCTTAAGCCATGATATCCCCTTAGCTGGTCATTTGGGACAGACCAAGACCTGGAGCAGGCTGGTCAACCATTTTTATTGGCCCGAAATGTCAGAAAAAGTCAGGGAGTTTTGCAGCTCCTGTGTCACCTGTCAAGCCAGTGGCAAGACAGGGGGCAAGCCAAAGGCTCCCTTGATTCCACTGCCAGTGGTTGGGACTCCCTTTGAGAGGGTGGGGATTGACATTGTTGGTCCCCTAGACCCACCAACTGCTTCAGGTAACAGGTACATTGTGGTGGTAGTGGACCATGCCACCAGGTACCCTGAGGCAATACCCCTCCGGACAGTCACTGCTCCCACAGTGGCTAGGGCCCTACTTGGTGTGTTCACCAGAGTGGGATTCCCAAAGGAGGTGGTCTCAGATAGGGGCACAAACTTTATGTCAGCCTATCTGAAAGCCATGTGGGAGGAGTGTGGTGTTACTTATAAGTTCAGCACACCCTACCATCCACAGACCAATGGTCTGGTGGAAAGATTCAATAAGACCCTGAAGGGCATGATCATGGGTTTGTCTGACAAACTCAGGAGGAGATGGGATGTCCTCCTCCCATGCCTGCTGTTTGCCTACAGGGAGGTGCCACAGAAGGGGGTTGGATTCAGCCCCTTTGAGTTACTGTTTGGGCACCCTGTAAGAGGCCCATTGTGCTTGGTGAGAGAGTCTTGGGAAAAGCCTCTCAAGGAATCCAAGGAGAATGTGCTGGATTATGTACTAGGCCTGCGGTCTCGCATGGCTGAGTATATGAAGAAGGCAAGCAGAAACCTGGAGGCCAGTCAGGAGCTCATGAAGCTCTGGCATGATCAAAAGGCTACCATGCCTGAGTATCACCCAGGACAGCTGGTGTGGGTTTTGGAGACCATGGCTCCTAGGGCACTACAGGCCAAATGGACTGGGCCCTATCCAATCCTAGAGAAAAAAGGTGAGGTCACCTACTTGGTGGACCTTGGCACCCCCAGGAATCCTCACAGGATCCTACATGTAAACAGGATGAAACCCCACCAGGACAGGGCAGACATGACCATGCTGATGGTCACTGATGAAGGGAAGGAGGAGGAGGGTGAACCTCTGCCAGACCTCCTGTCCTCAAAGGAAAAAGATGGGTCAGTGGAGGGAGTGGTACTCTCTCCCAAATTGACAGATCAGCAACAATAAGACTGTAAGCAAGTCTTGGGACAGTTTGCTAGTCTGTTCTCCCTGACCCCTGGACTCACCAATTGGTGTGTCCATGATGTTGACACTGGTGACAGCTTGCCTGTCAAGAACAAGCTGTACAGGCTGTCTGACCAGGTCAAGGCCAACATCAAAGCTGAAGTGGCTAAGATGTTGGACCTGAAGGTAATTGAGCCCTCTGATAGTCCTTGGTCCAGTCCAGTGGTACTGGTGCCCAAAGCTAATCCCCAAGGTGGGAAGAAAGAATTAAGATTCTGTGTGGACTACAGAGGTCTAAATGCAGTCACTAGGACTGATGCCCACCCCATACCTAGAGCTGATGAGCTCATTGACAGGTTGGGGGCTGCCAAATTCCTGAGCACATTTGATCTGACCTCAGGATATTGGCAGATTTCCTTAAGTCCAAGAGCTAAGGAGAGGTCAGCATTTTCCACACCAGAGGGCCACTTTCAGTTCAAGGTGATGCCCTTCGGGATGAAAAATGCTCCTGCCACCTTCCAACGGTTGGTGAATAGAGTCCTATCTGGGTTGGAATCTTTTAGTGCAGCTTATCTAGATGATATAGCTGTATTTAGTTCCACCTGGAGGGACCACCTGGTCCACCTGAAGGAAGTGCTTCAGGCCCTGCTTCAAGCAGGCCTGACTATCAAGGCAAGCAAGTGCCAGATAGGGCAAAGTTCTGTTGTGTACCTGGGCCACCTTGTTGGTGGAGGCCATGTACAACCTCTCCAGCCCAAGATCCAGACTATCCTGGATTGGGAGGCTCCAAAAACCCAGACTCAGGTCAGGGCCTTTCTTGGCCTGACTGGGTATTACAGGAGGTTTGTTCAGAATTTTGGGACCATAGTGGCCCCTCTGACTGAGCTTACCTCCAAGAAACAACCCAAGAAGGTCATTTGGACCCCAGAGTGTCAGAAAGCTTTTGACACCCTAAAACAGGCTATGTGTTCAGCACCAGTGTTACTGGCCCCTGACTATAGCAAGGAGTTTGTAGTGCAAACAGATGCTTCAGAGAAAGGGATTGGGGCAGTGTTAGCACAAGTTAATGAAGAGGGCCATGATCACCCAGTTGCCTTCATCAGCAGGCGACTACTCCCCAGAGAGAAAAAATGGAGTGCCATTGAGAGGGAGGCCTTTGCTGTAGTTTGGTCCCTGAAGAAGTTGAGGCCTTACTTGTTTGGCACTCACTTCCGTGTACAAACTGACCACAGACCTCTCAGATGGTTGATGCAGATGAGGGGGGAGAACCCAAAACTGTTAAGGTGGTCCATTTCCCTCCAGGGGATGGACTTCACAGTGGAGCACAGACCTGGGACTGCTCATGCCAATGCAGATGGCCTTTCCAGGTTTTTCCACTTAGCTGATGAGGACTACCAGGGTGTAGGTTAGTACCCATCACCTTTCATCTGGGGGGGGGGCAGTGTAGGAAAGTCCTTTTTTTTGCCTGATCACCCCCACTCTTTCTGGATAGGTACTGGTGGTTACTGACTCTTGGCTGTGCCCTGGGTACTGCTTACCAGTCCCAGGGCCAGTGCTCTGTGTAAAATGGATATGCAAATTAGGCTAATTATAATTGGCTAAGTTAACCTACCTATAAGTCCCTAGTATATGGTAGGGCATGTAGGTTTAGGGACCACAGCATAGGTGGTGCACACCTAGGTGCATTGCTGAGGTGCCCAGTGTCATTTTAAAAGCAAGCCTGCCTTGCTGGCTGCTTTTAAATTAAAGTTATATGCAAATTCAACTTTGGACTTAAAGGTACTTCCAAAGTCTTAAACTACCTTATTTTTACATATAAGTCACCCCTAAGGTGTGCCCTATGTGCCCCTAGGGCTGGGTGCCATGTAACTATAAGCAGGGACTTTATAAAAATAGATTTATAAGCCCTGGTGAGGTAAAAACAGCCAAATTCGTTTTTCCCTCATTGAAGTAAATGGCCTTCATAGGCTAGAATGGGCAGACTTTATTTTAAATTTTAAAGTCTCCTTAAATGTTACATACCAAGAATTTGGTATCAAATTGATTGTTGTAATAAATCCCACAACTTCCAGTTGTTGGATTTAATATAACTTGTCCAGGTAAAAAGTTTAGACTTTACCTAAAAAGTTGCCAATTTCAGCTCTGCATTGTTTTTGCTGCTGTGCTCTGATTGGCCAGCCTGCAGCAGCTTCTGCCAGGCTACTTTAATGAGGTGTGAAGTGGCCTGGCTTCACACAAAGGAATGTGCTTGGGGGAGAGAATCTCCCCTCAGCAGATGGTGAGGCAGGAAGGGGGAGGGCTGCCAAACTGGTCTTCAAAGGCAGAGAAGGACATCTGGAGCACCCAGCAACACCCCCACATCCTGCAACCCCAGACAGCTATGTGCCCCCTTGATTAGAATAGGAGAGGGCAGGAGAGGGGTGTGTTTATGATTTTTTAGCCACACCAGTGGGTGGGCTCAGCCAGATCTCTCCTCCAAAAATCAGATTCATCCATTTTGGATTTTTAGAGACTGTTGCCTTCTGGGATGGATTTTTGCCACACTTCCCAGGAAGTGGTCATCACAGGGGGACGACCCTGTCCCTGATTGGAGAACCAGGGCCCCCCTGCTTTTCACCCAGGAGCAAGGATAAAACTGGCAGACCTGCACCCACGCCTCAGATCCCCACCAAATTTCAAGAAGAAGGAACTACAAGGAGAAGAAGGACTGCCCTGCTGGACCCCTGGCCTGCACCTGGACCCTGCACTCAGAAAGACTGCACCAGCTGCACACTTGGACTTCACCACAAGAAGGACTTTGCCTGGCTTCAACTGGTTCAAGGAGGTGAAAAATTGCTATCCAGAGTCCCCTGCACCAACTCCTGAAAAAGTGACCAGCTGACCACTGTCCAGTGGCCAAAAAGGAGTTTGCGCCAGGTGCATTATGGGAGTTGAAGTCCGCACTTCCCAAGGACCATCACAGAACTTCTGGACCCTTGGGGTGAGCTGTGGACCCCAAAATAACCTTAAAAGAACATCTGGGTGAAGCCCCAGAAGTTTGGAAAAGATTGGAGAATTTTTGAAAAAAAGCTCCATAAAGTGACCGACCCGACGCGGAAATTCTAGCCGGCTTGCCTCAACCGCGACCCGGCCTGACTTCGTGGTTCGTCCCGGTAAAGAAAAACATCCAAAAAAGAGACTAAGTCCGAACGTAAAAAGTTGACCGGGACCTCCCAGCCATCGTATCCGAGAAGGGCTCCATGGACGTCGGATCAAGATCCAGGTTTACCCCAGTCGAAGGATTTTCATCTCGAAAAAACGACTAAGTCCGAAGGTAAAAATCACCACCGAGGAAACCGACTTCGCGTATCCGGACAAGGGCTACAGGAGGTCGGATTCAACTGGCAGGTTCGTCCCGGGGAAGAAAAACATCAAAAAAGAGACTAAGTCAGAAGGTAACTTTTTAACCGAGGCCTCCCGCGACTTGTAGCCGAGCAGGGCTCCATCGCGGTCGGCCTGAAAGTTTGACTTTGCCCCGGTCCTGGTGCAACCAGATGACCCGATTGGCGCTTTTTGTTTCTAAGCGCTAGAAAATAATAATACTTTAAAAATTCATATCTCCGGTTCCCCTGAACCGATTTTAATCGTTTTTGTGTAATTTTAAAGATAAAAATATAAGCTATTTTTATAAATTGGTTTTGGATTTTTAAACTGTTTCCTGTGTTTTATTTAATTACTGTTTTGTGATATTTGAATGCTTTACACTTTGTCTCCTAAGTTAAGCCTTGACGCTCGATGCCAAGCTACCAAGGGTTGAGCTGGGATTAATTTACTGAGACCTAACTGTACCTATGTGGAGGTTAGTGGCTTGTTGCTGGGTGTAGGTACCTATCTGCCCTACCAATAACCCATTTTCCAACAAGTAGTATGAAATACAGTGGCACAGAGTGCAGTAGAGTGCCGTACATTGGAAGGTTGGACACATGTAGAATGAGGTAAACTGTTGTAAAGTGGAGTTAAGTGGAGTGGCAGAGCATAGAGTGGACTAAAGTGCCAGATAGTGGAGTGACATCTTGTTTAGTGCAGTCCATGTAGTGAAATTACATAGAGTGGAGTAAAGTGGTATAGATTTGAGTGGTGTGTCATATAATGGAGTAGAGTGCTGTAGAGTGGAATGAGGTAGAGTAGAGTGTGGTACAATGGAGTGGCATAGAATGTTGTAGAGTGCAATGGAATACAGTGCCATTAAGTGGAGTAGTAGAGTAGAGTTGAGTAGTGGTATAGAGTAGAGTGGAGTAAATTCTGGTGGAGTGGTGTAGAAGTAACTGCCTAGACTGTTTTAGAATGGAGTATAGTCTGGTGCAATGGGATACAGCGAGGTACAATATTATTTAGTGACATAGACTTAAGTACAATGTTGTACGGGCAATAGTATAGTGTGGGCTAGAATTTTGTAGGTTAGGGGTTCTAATAGTGTCATGCAGTGGAGTGGAGCAGAGTAGACTTAAGTGCCATAGATTGGACTGGTGTAGAGTGCAGTGTCATACAGTGCTATGTTGTAGAGTTTCTTATTGTAGAGTATTACAGCATACAGTGTCATGGCATAGAGTATTGTGACGTAGAGTGTCACGGCATAGAGTGGAGTGGTGTGGAGTGATGTGGCACAGAGTGGAACGGCATATACTTGAATAGCATATAGTGGAGCGGTGTATAGTTGAGTGATGTACAGTAGGGTGGTATTCAGTGGAGTGGCATCCAGCGGAGTGGCATATAGTGGAATAATGTTGAGTAGAATGGCGTACAGTGGAGTAGCGTAGAATGGAATAGCATAGAGTGGAGTAAAGTACAGTGGAGTGGGATATAGTGGAGTATACAGTCGAGTGGGGTAAAATGGAATGTCTTGCAGTAGAGTGGGGTACAGTGGACAAGCGTACAGTGGAGTGCCATAGAGTGGAATGGTTTACAATGGAGTGGTGTAGAGTCGAGTGGCATACAGTAGAATAGCATAAATTAGAGTGGGGCACTGTGCAGTGGTGTAAAGTGGAATAGTGGAGGGTGGAGGAGCATACAATGGAGTGGCATACAGTATAGTGCTGTTGACTGGAGTGGCATAGAGTGGAGTGGCATAGAGAGCGGCCTAGAGTGGAGTGTATTACAGTGCTGTGGCATAGAGTGGAGTGGCCTATAGTGGAATAGAGTATAGTAGAGTGGCATATAGTGGAGTGTCTCAGAGTGGAATGAAATAGAGTGGAATAACATAGAGTGAAGTGCTGTACTGTGGAGTTGCGCACAATAGAACTGTGTAGACTCGACTGGCATACAGTGTAGTGTCAGACAATGGAGAGGTGTAGCCTGGAATGCTGTACAGTGGACCTGCATACAGTGCAATATCATACAGTGGAGTTACTCAGTGCAGTGGCGTAGAGTGGACTTGCATATGGTGTAATAGAGTAGAATGGAGTGTCATAGAGTGGAGTGACATATAGTGGAGTGGCATAGAGTGAAGTGGAGTAGAGTTTCCTGGGACAGAATGGAGTGAGGTACAGTATAGTGGCATACTGTGAAATAGCATAGAGTGGAGTGATGTAGAGTTGAGTGGCGTGCAGTAGTGTGGCATACAGTAGAATTGCGAACACTGGAGTGGGGTAGAGTGGAGTCCGGTACAATGAAGTAGTATACAGTGGAGTGGCTTAGAGTGGAGTGAGGTACAGTGTAGTAGCATATTGTGCACTAACATAGACTGGATTAGCATAGTGTAGGGTGGTGTATAGTGGGGTGGTGTACAGACGAGTGTTATAGAGTGGAGTACTGTAGGATGGAGTGCTGTAGAGTGTAGTAGGATAGACTGTAGTGGTGTACAGTGTAATAACATACTGTGGACTGGCATAGTGACTTACAGTGGAATAGTGTAGCGTGTACTGGCGTAGAGTGGAGTGGCATGGAGTGGAGTGGTCTACAGTGGAGTAGCGTACAGTGGAATGGAATAACCTTAAGTGTACTGGCGTACAGTGTAGTGACTTAGAATGGAGTGGCATATTGTAGAATAGTGTAGAGTAGAATGGTGTAGAGTGGCGTGTCATACAGTGGAATAGCATAGAGTGCAGTTGTATAGAGTGAAGTGGCGTAAAGCAGAGTGTCATAGAGGGAGCGGCATAGAACGGATTTGTGTACAGTGTGATAGAGAACAGTGGATTGTCATACAGTGGAGTGGCCTATTGTGGAGTGGCATACATTGAAGCGCTTTAGACTGAAGTGGCGTACGGTGGAATAGCGTATTGCGCAGTGGTGCACACTGAAGTGGCATACAATGGAATAGCATTGAGTGTAGTGTCGTAGGTTGGAGTTGCATACAGTGGAATAGCATTCAGTTGAGTAGCATAAAGAAGAGGAACTTAATATGGAGTGACATAGACTGGAATGTCATAGAATGGAGCGACATACAGTGTAATAACACAGTGGAGAGGTGGAGAGTGCATTGGGGTAGAGTACAGTAGGGTAGAGTACTGTGGCACACAGTAGATTAGCGCAGAGTGGAGTGGCATATAGTGGAGTTAGATAGAGTGGAGTGAAGTAGATTGTAAAAGCATACAGTAGAGTGGCATAGAGTGGAGCGTGGTAATTGAAACCGATGTAGCATGAAATTGTGTGTGCAGTTTTGTGGACATAATATACCTTATATGTAAATAGTACATTTTGGTAGTATATGTGAATAGTGTAGGTAGTGTTAAAGTTATGAGTTTTAAAATATTTACTTATATATTGTGCCATGGTATACCACAGTAGGTTTGCTGTAGACTGCAGTACATGCGAATGAGAAGTCAGTATGTGATTGGCACATGAATGTGTTTACCAAACATAAAAGGCAGGCATGGCATTTTCAGCACAGTTAAAACTGGATTTCAAAGTCCTCTGCTGCCTTGGAGAATACGTTTGTTCTATTTCCCTGCCCACCCTGATTTGGGCAGGGAACCAGAACACATATTGCTCCCTTCCACAGGGAGAACCATAAATAGCTGCTCCTTCCAGATGGCAGCAATGCAGGCTCCCGCACCATGCGGAAACCCGGCTGGGGCTGATGGGCCCGTAGGTTTATCCCCACTGTCCCCAGCGTGTGGTTGGTGTGTGCCCTGTGTGGGCACCTGCATATGTGTAATGCAGGCCCTTAGTGATGGGGTCCCAGGACCAAAATAGTCTCACTGAGGGGAGCTGTGCGTTTAAAAGATGTCCGGCCCTGGGGGATGGAGTACCTGGGGCCTGAAAATGCTTGGGCAGATGGCTGTTTGGCCCCACTCCACTTGTAAGAAACAGATGTCCCTGAGGAAGGAGTCCCTGGGGTTTAATAAGGATCATGGATGGGGGTCACATGAACCCCTCCTCATTTTAATTGTATTTGGCCCCCTCCCTTAGTATTTGGTCTCAGTTGATGGGTTTCCCATGGTCTGTAAAGGCTTGGGGGCCTGCATGGTCACCTCTCCTTAATATAGATGTTTTGGCCACGAACAATGGGTCCCTGGGCCTCGAAGGCCAACGCTATGCTGTACAGGCCAAAGGCTATGGGTGGCGTTGGGTTGGCAGCCTGCTGGGGCTTTGGCCACAGGGCCTGGCAGCAGGCCAAGCCCTGTGGCCGACCACCCGGTGAGCACAGCATATGATTGTCTACCTGTGGAGAGTTGAAGACAGGGCCTGGCTAACCCCACTCTGTGCATGACCGAAGGCAGTGCACGGTGGCTTTACATATTGTCATAAAATATTACTTTATGTTAAGAAAAACATAGATGATGCCTGGTTTGGCCAGGATGTGTAGGCCCACCTCCTCCTCCAAAATGGCTATAAAATGTTTATGGGTATGGCTAACAAAACGCTATCAATGGGAACACAGGTCACCAAACTCTGGGCATGTTGCCGCCTCCCGCAAGCCAATAGTCCAGGCATTGATCCTCTCCCCTGGACTCCAGAAACACCCTTTATTTGGGAGTGCTCAAAACAGTCATCAGCAAATACAAGTCATGCAGAATGCAGCAGCTGCACATACTTTGCTAAAGATACCAAGACATACTTCAGTTTGAAAAGGTCTGATTGACCTTCATTGGCTACCAGTTGCCCAGAGAATCAAATTCAAGACTTTGTGCTTTGCACACAGAGCTCTCAGAGGGCATCTCTCATCAGCTCATTGCCCCCTATACCCTGAAGAGAGCCCTTCGATCGTCCAATGCACTTAGGGCTTTGGTCCCCTCCATTAGAAAAGCTAGAAGTAGTGTGCGGTCTTTCAGCTTCAATGCCCCTAATCTCTGGAACTCCCTCCACCTGACCCTGTAGTTAGACAATGAACTCTCCTTCCAAAAATAACTCAAAACTTGGTTATTTGACAATTATCCCACAATAGAGCTTTTTCCTTAGGCAGTATTGTCTCATCCAGTCTTGGTATGCCTACAGATCGCCATGCCCTTTATAAATCCACATAGTATATTAGTATAGTATGTCATAGAACATGTTGTGAATGATACAATATTTGAGATCATAAGCAGTGCATGGTGGGGATGCAAGTTAACTGTACTTACTATAACTGCTGAATTTCTGTGTTTTTATTTTAGTTCAAAATGTTAATGTTGTCACTGAGCTCCAAAGATAGCATCACTTTACCTTTGATTTTTTCAGTGAATTTCCAAGGACTTGTAAAAACTAAAACAGATGTTTTTATCAAAGCTAACTATAATGTTATGTTAATCTTTGTCTTCTTCTGTGAATAAATGTTTATAAACAATTGCAATACATATTATAATTTAACATACTTAAAATGAACACAAATTATGCAAAAATGGAAGCAGATAACCCTGCTTTGAAACACCTTACAACAATACCAACACTCCAAATCTGCTCACATCAAACATATTTCTAGTGTTTTAACTATAAGAGTGTCTACATGCCAAGTTAGAAAAGTGACAAGGCCTTTTGCCATTATTGTAGCAAAGTCTTTAAGGATAGCGTTAGCAATTGCCAACCATGCAGAGCTGAAAAGTGATGAAAACCTGTTACCATTAAAAATGCCTTTTACCATTCCATTTGGATTGGTACAATACCATTCAAGTCAACCTGGAATAAATAAAAGCAACCTGTAATACGTTTCATTCTTTTTAGAGCTTGTCAGAAAGACATATATTTGTCCAGACACAAAAAAACACCAAGTATAAGTCAACATAATGTCCTTTCAAGCTTGGACTGCAGCATTCATTATTCAAAAATGGAAGAAAATAATTCTGGGTAGTTCTTCGATTTTAGGTGGAAAACAGTTTCCTTTTTATGGAACACACCACAACACCACCAACACTCCAAATGTGATCACTTCAAATGTCTGTTTTTGTAGCAGAGTGGCATACATACTAAGGTAGAAAATTGGCAGTATTTCAGTGTGAGAGCAATTATTCCCTATTCCAGGATGTTTAACTCATAATAAGCAGAATCCCATGCAGCTATAATAAATGATAATAATAATTTAGTCCATTAAGAATCTGCATAGACTTCCACCTATCTTATAATCAGAGCTACGGAGTTCTTCCAATGTAAGGCAAAAATGTATTCAGTAGATTGAGAGACATATCATTCTGAAACTTACCTATACTAAAAAGCCATCCGCTTCCATTGCAGGACACTTGAGTGCTGGATTTAAAAAAATCAACATGAAGTTATTGTGAATGCCAAATATTGAGCCCAGAGGGCTGTGCATCTAGAGCAATGTGTGTGGTGCTTGATGTGGTTTCACAAGGTCTCATGGTTTAGTTTTCCACATTCCTGATATTCAACAATCGGGAATCTAATAAAGCTGTAAAAATTACCACTTAGATGGGCCCTATTTCCTACACTATAGAGGTCAATGGAGATATTGGAAAAATTAAGGGCTGTGTAAAAAATTTATTTTTGTGAAAATCTGCAAAAAATACACAAAATTATGTAACATTTCACAAACTTTACTTAACAGCATCTCGTGAAATTGAACATTAGTGCATACCTCTTGTTCAAGAGTCAAATGAGATACCAGCAAGGATACCAGCTAGAGGAGAAAATGTCTGCACTAAGACATTTTATTTAAAACAGTGTCCCATGGGGTATTTTCTACTCAATCATTCACCCGCAGAAAGAAAGTGCAGAATGCAGCACACATAAAAGGAGTAAAAAACAGGGAGAAATAACAATATTTCTCCTTGTTACGCCTCTCCTGGGGAGGCGTATCCTTTTGGCACATTCCCAGGTTTAACAGGTTTAGGTAACACCCACACAGTGCCCATGGAACCTCTCACTGGTGCAGAGTAATGGAAAATGCTGCGTTGCATTAATCTAGATTTTTGAAGCCATTGAAAGCCACACAAAGTGGCTTAGTGTGGCTTCAAATATCTAACTTAAGGTTTGTGGTGCAAGAGCGATGCAAACCGGGTCATAAATATGGCCCTAAGTCTTTAACAAGCAAAAAAAATATCAGACTGTGCCAAAACATAAAGCATAATGTCAGGTAACAGACCCAGCAGAAAACAATAAAAAACATCAGGGTCCCTCAACAAGGAGCATATGGCGGCAACTCAATCTAAAAAAAGATTAGGAAGTCTGGCTTGCAAGCAGACTGTCTCCAGGCTCTCCATGGTGCAGGATTTCCATGGTGCAGACGCACCTCATGAAGTAGGGACTGTGGCAAAAAGTTGAATGAAGCGGATATGAACATTTACTCATTCCTGTCAATAATTCTTTCTAGCCCCTGGCTAAATTACGTATACTTGCTGCTCTACCTTACCTTGGTTTCTGTCCACACTGTCTGCTCCAGAAATGAATTATAGAGGTCAAAAACACATTTAGTTCCATTAGAATATCAAATCTGGCTTGTAGTCACTGTATTAAATGCCTATTTTCCAGCTTGTTATGTTTTAATTTTCCTATTTTCATTCCCAGAATGCTTAAATGGTATTGACATTGTGTTTCTCATTGATGGCTCCGGTAGTATTAAAACAAATGACTTCCCTCTGATGTTGAACTTTGTGAAACAAGTGATGGTCACATTTCAGGATACAGATGCTGCGGTAAGGAACACACCAAACATTTTTGGGGTTTTGAAGAACTTGTGAGGGTATATTGTCTTGATGGGATTGTGTACCCTGTATAAACAACCAATGTTGCATGGTAAGTAAAACGAGTAATGGCAAACGGCTTTTGGAAAGCAGGCAGGGCAATACAGGCTCTGATAATCTTCACTAGAGATGGTCTTGTTTTGAGCACTATCCATTTTCCTTTCAAAATGTAACTGAAGCTAGCATAGTACCTTCAGTCGGCCAGTGTTTGTGATGTATGGTGTTAACACTTCTTAGGTTATGCTGATGCAGCTGTTGAATATAAAAGGCGCATGCTATGCCTTGAATGGTTTGATGTTGCATGTACTCCTCCTTGGAAAGTTGACCTCTATCTACACTTCTGCGTAAACTGGATGTACAAAGTTCCTTCATCTTGCAGTGGGCTTGGAGAAATCAGCAGAGATCCACAATGCGAAATAAATGCTCCCAAAATGGTATTCACATGCATCAAATCATTATCAAACAAATAGCCCCTCGCAATACACTTGTGAGGACAGCAAGCTACAATCCTTAACTCCCTGCTCAAACTTAGGGAGCTAGGCAAATGCCTGGCCTCTCATCTCTGTTCTTTGGAAGGGGACTGCATAACTGTGCTGGTTTGGATTACTGTGGAAAGAGGCCAACCTCACCACCATCTGAAAAGGTTACAAAAGTAATGATTTCCTACTCCAAACGTAGGTGAAGCGAGGAACATTTATTACAATGGCATACAACAGATCTGATAGCCAAAGGCAATATTTCAGACAACGTTGCACTCATGGGGATCTGCGCTCCCTGAAAACTCTTCTCTTTTCTTTCCTGTTTTCATCATATCTCTTTCCCTGATCCAATCCCTGTAACTCAACTGACAGCCCTCAGACAACTCTTTGTTCTGTTTACCTACCTCTTAGCACTGTCCCTGGATTTGGGGGAATTCTTGTAATTTTGAATTATGTGTTTTCTCATCAATAACAGATAGAAGGGGGTTCATAAAGCAGTAATTATATTTTCACTGTGACCCTTCCTGCCGCACCATTAGGTCTGCTGCAGCTGCTTAAGTGGTTGGATAACCCATGCCTCTGCCAGTGCTCCTGGGCTCTATATCATCCATTGCTGCCCATTTGGAGCTCCTTTCCCCCATACAGTACTGCCTCATATTCTGCCTATCTGTAACTCTTTTAACCCCTTAAGCTCTTTTTCATCCTCTGATGCCAATTTAGTCTTTTCCCCCTGCAAGACACTAAAACCCCCAGGCGCTGTGTGAAGCTACTCCAATGGCTGCCTCTGCACAGCACCACCATTGCAATCCACATGCTGAACTAGCACACCGCCTTGTCTGAGATCTTCATGGGTTGCCTCCCTGACCACTCTACGGATGCCTTTCTCAGAAAGGCAAAATGTTTGAGGTCTTTAGTGAAATTGAGGAGGCTGTAGTCCCTACCAATTTTTGGGCAAATGTCATATGGCTATGTAAGAATTGGACCCCTACATAGCACTCTGCACCCTAGATTAGACAAGATACACATACAATGCTGTTTTCAAGAAAGATTTCGTAGGACTTCTGCTGTTCAAGTATAGGGCCCAAAGCAACTCTATTTATGGCTTGTGGTCATACGTATTGGACATTGGTATGGCCAAACAGTGATACACCGTCACTTCAAGGCAGATCATATGACAAAAAAGCAACCACCAAAATATTGTGTCAAAACATTGATCAGCAAAAAATCTACATTATATACATAATTTAAAATCATTTATTCTGGTAAGTTTATGGGTTTACTTATAATTATTATAATTTAAAATAAAAGATACATATTTTCAAGGCTTACTATATTTAAAATAAATATAACAGAAATCACATATAAAAAATCATGTAAATGGCTGTACTGTTGAAAAAATGTCCTATGAATAAAAATGCATTTTAAAAATAAATTACAGATAAATTTATTTTATAAATGTAAGCAATTATCAAATAAAGATATCATTAGTTATGTGTACAAATGAATACAGCATAGCATAAACATGTATAACTACAACTCATATTTCTAAAATATAAACACAAAAATATATTCAACCATTATAAATAACATTTTAAAAAGTGACAGAAATTAATATTTTATAAATTCTAAAAACAAAAGAAATAATATGTCATTAAAATATAAAAGGAAAATAATCAAAAACAAATAAAATAATGTAACAGATATACTTTTAAGTTACATAAGCTCAAGCTATCTTAAATTTCTAGAATAATGTTACATGTAGTACCCTAACTCCAAAATCAAAATAAACAAATATACCATCTAAAAATGTCAACCTACAGTACTACAAACATGGGGGAAATGCATACATTGTGGAGGAAAGGAAGGGGTTGAATTTACTAATTTATCTCCAGTCTAAAAACACAATGGTGAACATGCATGCATTGTGGGAGTGACATTTTCTATTTTAACTCCAATCTGACAAACATTGGGGAAAATGCATATATCAGGTAGGGTCACATTTACTACTCTCACTACAATCAAACAGATATTAGGCAATATGCATGTATTAGAGAGTGAGGGAGGATCTGTTTACTATAGTACCTCCAGTCCAACAAGTATTGGTGTAAATGTTTATTTGGAAGAGGTAAGTCAAATGTACTGCTCTTAACTCTAGTCCAAATGCATTGGGTAAAGTGCACACATGGGACAGCGGGGGGGCTTGGATGTAGTCTTCTTACTCCAGTCTTGCAAACACTGTGGAAAATTCATACTTTAGGGGTTGCAGTTTTTTTATCCTAATCTCATTGAAACAAACACTGGGCAAAATACATACACATGGGTTATGGAGGGGTCAGATTTAATATTTTATCCTCAGTCTAAAAAACATTGGGGAAAGAGCATACATCATTACGGTCAAATTTACTACTCCAAAAACAGTCAAATAATCTTTGAAGAAATTACATACATTATACAGGCCCACATTTACTATTCTAACTCCAGTCTAAAAAATATTGAGGAAAATGCATATAGTTGGGTGTAGGTTATATTTGCTATTCTATCTCCATTAATAGTGATTAGGATATTAGGATAAATATATATTTGTATTATGCCTGGACAAAATTTTGATTATGCCAGAGTAATTGGAGTAATTTTGGTAACTGCATGTTACTCTCAGGGTGGAATTACAGATAATTATACCTTTACTTCTGTTTACTTAATTAAGTGAAATTTGGGGCGGGCGGGAATCCTACAACAAGAGCACACTTAGTGAGCAGAAGCTATTTGTGCTGTGCTGCATTTAACACTGTTTCTTAGTGGAAAATGCACCCTCTTGTCCATTTTGGATGCAAGGGGGCATTTGTGTGCTAAGAAAGGGTGCTAAAAGCAGAATTACTCTTCTTGCATAATTCAAGTGTAATTGCTGAATTTTTAGGCAATGATGCATGATTATGATACACAGAATTAGATCAGTTATGCCCAATCTGTGTGTGTTTGTGGGTGGGGTTTATTCATCTAACTCCAGGTTTAAAAAATCATTGGGAAAAATGCTTAGGCAGGAGGGAGGAGGGTAAAATGTACTGTAATTTCACTCTAACACAAACTAGATAGAGGTAGGTACACTGGTGAGCCACGAGGCACATTTACTATCTAACTTCAGTGTAAAAAAACATTGGGGAAAATGCTTACATTGGGATGGTGTCAAATTCACTACTCACAATTAATATGAATAATACTATTTAAAAAAATATGTCATGCAACATGCAACAGCCTCTGCCAACCATTAGGGACTGCTGTGCACTTACTGCTGGGGGGAGAATTTAAGCAAACACTAGCTAGTCAGCGAGCAAACTTCTTGACACCTGTTGCTAGCTGGAGCAGTGCTGCTTTGAAACACAGATACTGTACTCTGCTAAAAATAATGATTATCACTTGTCACACTGCTACTGATTATCCTGCAGGACCCCCCCAGATACACAGCTCTATTTATTGCCTCCCAAAAAAATTATCTAGACAAAGGTTACAGGATTCTTCGAAACAACAAAGGCTAACACTGGAGTGAACACCTTAGCAATAATGCAGGAAGAACCCACAGATGAAACCACTGACATGGCATTGAGGTAAGCAGAAATTTTCTCAAGCCTCCAAACCTTTAAATCCAAGCTCCTTCAGGAACTTAAAGCCGACATATCCAAAAAACTATACACCCTTAAATCTGATCTTGGAGAAAAGACTGTAGTGCTCTGGATAGACATGGGCTCATTAGCATTCAGAGTTGTTGAAGTAGTATGCCAGGGAAATCAAAAGGCCAATCTAGATTCCCTGAATCAGAAAAATGTGATCCTAATGGACAAATGCATCATCCACTATGCTCAAAATAATGGTGTCTCAAGAAAGTTTGAGGACCATGAAAACCACTCCTGTAGAGATAACATGCATATATGCTGCCTTAGAGAAGGAGCAGAGTGCACAGACCTTGTAGTCTTCCTTCCAACCCTTTTTGCCACACCCTCTCGAGACAAATAACAGGGTCCATCAGATGTGCCCACACAGAAGAAATTGCAAAGTGGCCATAAGATATATTGTCTAAGTTTCATAGCTACTATTGTGTGGAAAAAATCTTGAAAGCAGCATGAGCGGCAGGCCATGTCCTACAATACAGCTGTACATGCTCTCTTTTCCAAGACATTGCTCCGGCGACTCTCCTTAGGAGGCAACAGTTTTGGTCAGTTAGGAAAAATAAAATTCACTACTTCTGGCTGTACCCCTTATGAGTCACCTTTGACCAGAAAAACAAAACAAGAAAATGCTCCAGGTCTCAGACCTGTCAACAACAGCCTGTATCCTGGGAATCCCACGCAGACTGGTGACCTTGCAATTGTGGCTCCCTCTCAGAGCACATTAACTTCAAGGAAAAAAGATGCAGAACCTTGATGAAATCCAGTGTCCAGGGAATTGATAGCAAAATGTAATGATCCTGGGTGACATGATCCAGGGCGCTTTCATTGCAAATAAAACACCATGCCCTCTACACCCCAATGCTACAGTAGGGTGAAATATCAGCCCCCCAATTCTGTGGGTATTCCGGAAGTGGCAAACTGTTTTGTTCCACTCAACAATATTGGTGCACATATAAAACCCTTAGGTGAGGGGAGTGGAACCTCTCTGACACACAAGGAACCTCTTCATGCCGGAGAGGACTTTATTTTGTTGTTTATGTTTAATGTGTATTGTGTTTCAACAATAGGGCTTTCTGGGAGAGAATGGAAGAGCATTAGAGGACTTCACAGAAGCTAACCAATCCATATGCACTCACCACTACCTGCTTACCTCATTCAAGCACCTGCACGCCTGTCATAGAATGAGATGGCAGGCCTATTGTAAATAACATACACCCTACCCATCTACCATGGTAAAGATTTAATCCTTTAATGTTAAGGGCTCAATGCTCCTAATAAGGAAACTGCAATTTGGCAATTTATGAAGCAGGTAGGGCACAACATAACCACATTAGAAGACACACATCTAAAATGCACTGGTGACATAAAATTCAAGAACAAACTATCTGCTTGCCTTCTACTCCTCAGGAAAGAGCAAATACATTTGAGTAATCCTCTATTTTTCTCAATCCCATTGTAGAATATGTAAGGAAGGTCATTATCTCTTTCTGAGGGAAACCTCAAATGGAACTTTGTTTGCTATTGCTGTAGTTTATGCTCAGAATGACTATCTACATGCAACATTGGATAGCTCAGCAGATTTCACCCAGGTTGATATTTTTCTCCTGAGTAATTTCAACTCATTTGTATGCAACTCTACCCTTTAGATAGAGCAGACTCAGGCAATTCATACACAGGTGGTTCTCAACAAAATTTAAAGGTAATTTCAAGACCTAGGATTACACAATGTCTGGAAAAAGCAGCACCAAATGAAGGGAGACTACATGTTGTTCTCAAACATCCATACAACATATTCAAGAATCTACTGTGTGCTTCTGAACTACCCAGTCCTTTTCTGGACCTTACAGTTGACTATAGGTGCTGTAAATGTTTCAGATTATGCCCCAATTAGTGTGGCGATAGAACGGAGGGGTCTCTCTAAGCAAAGGCTTTGATGGGCATTTCACACTTCCTTGATGAGGGACTCAATCCTTAGGGAAGAACTTAAAATAGACATTAAGTAATACTTTTAAAACAATGACACTCAACAGGCGTCTGAGGCATAAGTTTGGTGATGCATTCAAAGTGGTCCTCAAAGAAGTTTGCATTACAAAAGTTACTCACCTTAACAAAACTCTGGTGCCAACACAGGAACAAGTTGGAATCTGATTTAAAACTTTGAGAAATCACCCACACACCACAAGTTCAGAATACTTACTTCAATGAGAGGACAACTAAGAGCAATAGACACTAACTAAGCGGAACTCACGCTCCTGAGGTTGTAGCAAATCCACTGTGCTCAATAAAATAAGTTTGGCCCTCACTTGGTTTGGCTACTTTGTGCAAAACAAGAGAGGCAGTATGTCAATGAGATTATTCTAGATGATGGTACAAAGCTCACTAGAGAGGATGATAAATGTTAGGCTTTCTACTCCTAATACTTGAGGTTATGCTTCAGATAACTCACTGACACCCTGCAGAATCAATACTTAAATACACGTTGGCTCCCTAGACTCAGCCTAGAGCAGTATGCTATTTTAGAAGCACCCATACTAAAGAATGAGGTTAAATTATACATTACATTTTTACAAGCCAACAGGGCATCAGACCTGATTGTACTATCCCCTTCTTGTTTGGGAACACTCTTGAATGGACCAGTCCACATACTGCGATCCACAAGCAAGGAAAGGACCCAGGGAGATTCACATCATACTAGCCAAATTGCACTTTTGAATAAAGACAAAATGACCTTTACAAACGTTTTAGTGACAATATCTTAGCAGGGCTTATACACCCTGATTAGTCAGGCTTGATTAAAAACTAAAGAACACATGAAAACCTCAGAACAGTAGCCCACCTACTGGAAAAAGCCAAGAAAAAATCCACACCAGTCTGGTTACATTGGATGACGAAGAGTACTTTGACTGACTGGACTAGAGGTACTTTGTCATAACTTTAGGAAGGACTGGATTCAGCTGCAACTTTTTGGCTTTTTGCCCTTGCAGGTTATAAATCGCCCTTTTTGAATATCCTACTGAATGGTGTGGTCTCCCAGCAACTCAGACTCAGACAGGGGAGTAGACAGAGGTTCCCTTTTACCCCTCTTAATTATGTTGAGTATTGAATTATTTTCAGCCCACTTCACAATACTATTATCTCCTTGTCAGAAGGACAAGAAGGTATCAGAGTTGTTGTTTGGGAGATCAACATTTTACTAACAATGACAAAGACTGTGGTGGCCCTCCTCAACCTACAGCTACACATAGATGGTTTCAACAGGCATCAGGGTTTACAAACCTGAAATTCTAAACCTGATTCTCCCATTAGAGGAGGTGTATACCCTTCAGCAAAAAGCGTCTATCAGATGGATGATGAAACACATTACATACTTGGGGGTCTAAATTTCAGGGCAAGTACCCTATCTCTCTATAAAATTAACTTCAATTACTATCTGATATTCAACAAGACCTTCACAAATGGGAAGACCTTTAAGTGTTCCGGATAGGATGAATTCACGCCCTTAAAATGAATATCTTGCACAGACTCTTTTGCATGTTCCAGGCCTTTCTCATAATAATAATGAACACCCTCTCTCACACACTTACAAGTGTGTTTCTGAAATATATTTTGGAGGGGGGCATGAACTGCCAACAAGCTAAGGCGCAGACCAAGAGAGAAAGCGGGCCAGGCTCTCTCAGACACCTAAGCTTAATGTGTAGCCTCCCAGCTATGTGTTCTAGCAGGCTGGAACTCACTAGATTCCAAAAAAGATTTATATATTGGAGAGAGAAGGTAAGTCTGTCAGGGTTTCCTGGTGGTGAGAGACAGCGAAAACAGACATGTATGTCTGCCCATCTAAATTAGGTGGGTTTAGATAGAGGTCAACTTCCGATGGCCCTTCCTCTCACAGGCAGGAGTAGTCTCCACCCTCTTTATACTAAAGTTCCACCTGAGTATAAATCAGGAGGGAGGATCGATTATGTTGGTGGTGATGATACCTTAACCTTACTGCCAACACATAAATCAGCCCCTTAGTGTGGGAATCTAAGGATGCTAGACTCCCAGTTTATACTTGAACCATTTGATAAATACACTTGACAGAGATGGGCAATGTTAATAGGAAGACGAACATCACATATTCCTCTCTTTACAAACCCATCTACTTCAATCCCTGATTTACACCTGCACTTAATATGGAGCCCTTTGATGCAAGGTGAAGGGGAGATTATCTGATGGTATGCAACATGTACACAGGAGCACTGTCAAAACCTTCAATAACTGCGAGATTCAAATCCACTTAGATGAGAATGAGCAATCAAATTATGTGCAACTGTGCCATTGTGTCCCACACCCACAGGTTAAAGATACAGCTACATGAGACCTAAAAACTGTTTAATTGACATCAGGCACGCAATGGGTTATCTCTAAACTGTACCACACTGGAACTTGACCCAGTGCGCACCCATGCACCCTCAAATGCAGGTCCCTCACAGAACAGACCTCATCAGAGTGACAATGGTCATGCATATGGAGGGATCCAAACAGATGCTTTTGCAGTGTCCTGGGGAAGGAGGCCCACTGTAAACAAGTGTAATTCTGGTACTTGCATCCTTCTAACTGCTATCATACAACTATCCCTGTCTGCTGGAGAGACTGAGTGGTGGAGGCCTACCACATATTCAATGGTACTGCCCTATGAAACAATCTCACTAGAAGGAGATGCTGACAGAAATATTGTGCGTTTGGCGTGAGTACCCATGATTTTAAATTTCAATCCAACAGTGAAAAAGTAATTGTCTGGAACTGACTAGGAAATGTTAAAACAAGACTCACAGCTTCTGGGAAGAAGCAACCCCCCTGGGTATTACCCAATAGCATTCCCGATTGTGGCATCTTGTAGTGATGGAAAAATTGACCTGAACTGTGACAAATACTACTACAAAGTTTGTGACGGTTTAGGAACCTTTGATGAACTATCCTCTAGAGACGCCACCTATGTGAACTTATCCACCATGATTGAAGGCCCTTTACCTTTTTTTAATCTATATTTTGTTTGCAGAAACGTTGATAATGAACCAATCAACTAATCAACCAACTACAGGGATTGTGGCCTACCCACTACACAGGATTGTACATGGATGGTTTATCCATCACAAGATGGAATGATATTGTTGGAACTCTGTTCCTTTCTATTTATATTAATGTTCTTCCACTGGGAGGCATGGCAGGGTATTGGGAATGTTTCCCATGTCATTCAAGTAATCTACTTTAATGGAGCAATATACATTGTAGTCAGTTATACTCAATTGTATCTGTATCACAACTGGCAATTGCAATTTAATAAAAATTGTATACTACAAAAATAAATATTTAATACTTTTAAATATACATATTTAAAATGATTTTTTAATTAAAATATATTTTTTAATTCCCTAAATAAATACATTTTAAAGTAAAGAGTATCCCTCAAACCACCTTGAAGCAGGCACAAATGAATGACAAATAATAACAACTGTTATACAAACTACATTATTGTCATTAGTACTGATTATTGAAGTGAAGTATTTTAAAATAAAACTACTCATTCATTCCTTAAGTATGCTTCACATCTTAAAAGGTAAACTAAATAAAACAATTATAAAACAATAAAACATGTAAACTAATTGTCAAAGATAACAAAAGTAAAATATTAAACAAGGATCAACAACTAACTTACACTATCAAAATAACAATTGCCCAACCCCAATATACCCCAAATTTCATAGCAAAATAAAGTAATTGTTTTAAAAAATGTAGAAAAAGGTTTTTCATTAAAATTAATTGAACACATATAGGGGGTCATTCCGACCCTGGCGGTCCAAGACCGCCAGGGCCGGGGACCACGGAAGCACCGCCAACAGGCTGGCGGTGCTTCCCAGCCCATTCTGACCGCGGCGGTAAAGCCGCGGTCAGAAAAGGGAATCCGGCGGTTTCCTGCCGGATTTCCCCTGCATGGGCTGAATCTCCATGGCGGCGCTGCAAGCAGCGCCGCCATGGAGATTCCGACCCCCTTCCCGCCATCCTGTGTCTGGCAGTTTTTACTGCCAGGAACAGGATGGCGGGATTGGGTGTCGTGGGGCTCCTGGGGACCCCTGCACTGCCCATGCCAGTGGCATGGGCAGTGCATGGGCCCCCTAACAGGGCCCCACATTGGATTTTCACTGTCTGCTTAGCAACTGCACCCGTCGCACCCCTGCAACTCCGCCGGCTCCATTCGGAGCCGGCTTCATTGTGGCAGGGTCTTTCCCGCTGGGCCGGCGGGCGCTCTTTTGGCGGTCGCCCGCCGGCCCAGCGGGAAAGCCAGAATGGCCTCCGCGGTCTTCTGACCCTCATAAACTTAATTTCCAAAAAACAATTTGCATAATGAATACTTTAATAAGTTATTATAAATACATATATATTTGTTTTAAATATTACCCACCAAGGCCCCTAATAAAGCCAACAATATGAAATAAAAATGCATAAAATAATCACAAAAATAACTAAACACAATTTGCATACCAGATGTGTGATATATGGAAAAAATATGAGTTATGGCTTCATTGCATGCTATACGGCTTCCTAAAAGGCCTTGGATATGTTCCAGATTGCTCTTTCAGGATCGTAAGAGTATACAAGGAGTTCTTAGATAATGAGTGCTCTGCCCGGGTACTCTCCCAGAGCAGTGCTTAATATGGGATGCAGCAGTTTGGACATTTGTTGGCACAGAGAGAAGAAATATTTAAAATCACTGTATTTCGTCCTCTTCCATTTTGATGTGGTGCATTGAAAGATTCACTTCCCCTTCTCAAGCAATGAGGTTATTATTGTAACCACTGGGCTCCTGATTCTGATTTTCTCAGGCATGTGCCCTCGTCCTTGACTCATTCGTATGTTTTTCAGCTGCTTTGTACTACACTATAACTGTCATGTTGATATGGAAATTGACCAGGGTTAAATACATATTTACAAAGTGCCCAGGTACATGTATGTCCAAATCTTGCTTGTGGCATTGATTCACTTTTTTGTATCAGTTATGCTCGCTCATCCTCCATCTGCCTTTCATTTGATTTACTTTTTTGTCCTCCAGAACAAGATAAACTACACACAAAGATATATTATATGTGCAGATATGAAGAGTGTAATCAACTAGTATTCACCTTTGCTGAGTGTTAGGAGGGGCCTTTACCACTGTTGAGTGTGGGGAGGGGCCATGGCATTACTCACCAATGAAAAAGCCTTGAGTGGGTCATAACACCACCACCTCCCCTCAATAGCGGTGCTGAATAACATATTACACCCTCTGAATGTGCATCTGCATATTGAGTATTTGGCACAACGTTTTTTCATAAATATTTATATATATTACCAATTGGCAGTCGCCAGTATCTAGTTATAGTTAGGACCTAGTTTCCATAGAAAAAGCATTTTTTGACTTGCCTATATCTTTGGCACAGTTTGATGAATCTTCACAAAGTTTTTCAAAAAAGTGCCCTAGTGATTCTTGTTGCTAGCGAAAAGGTTGGGGATGATCCATCAAGCTGGGGCCAAGAAAAGGGTGGGGGGTCAAAAAAGTTGCGTTTCCCATGTTAATTTTGATAGAACCTTTAGACAAGAACTCTAGCTTTCGGTACGCAGATTACACGTTTATGTATTAGGTGTAAACCCATTCACTGTTTTTGAGATATTAAAGGAAACCCGAATTTGTATATCTGGGCTCGCGAATAATTCGCAAATATGTATTTTCCCAACTGAAAGTGGCATAAGGGGTCAGAGTGTACTCCAGGTTTGTTATATAAGTGTGTATTAGGGGCAAATTATGGATTTAAAATAATTGTGCATCACCATGGTTGATATTCATGAAAATTCACAACTTTTCACAAATTATTCATGAATGTGGAAAATTTTTTAAGAGAAACCACAGACTCATTCATACACTAATTCATTCACTTATATGTGCACTCAAGAGACACATGCACCTACTCACACACCAACTCAGACATTTATGCGCCCACTCAGACCATCATGTACACACTCACAGACCCACTAAGACACTGATGCACACACAAACAGACCCACTGAGTTACTCATACACCACTAATAGACCATTCAGAACCTCATGCACCCTCTCACAGACCCACTCAGTTGCTGATGCACATACTCTCTGACCCACTCAGACCCTTACATACCCACTCACCGACCCACTCTGAACTTCAAACAGCTAATCACAGGTCCACTCAGACACGCAGGCTCCCACTCACAGTCCCACTCAGATACTGATGCACCTACTCACTGACCCACTCAGACAGCGACACATCCACTCACAGACCCACACAGACACTGACACAACCACTCACAGACCCACTCAGCCACTGATACACCCACTCACACACCCACTCGGACACTGACACACCCACTCACAAATCTGGTCAGACTGTCATGCACCTAGTCACTGACCCACATAGACACTGACACATCCACTCTTAGACCCACTCAGACCCTCATGCACCCACTCACAGACCCATTCAGACCCTCACTCATCCACTTACAAATCCACTTAGACCCTCATGCACCCACTTACAGACCCACTCAGTCACAACTACTCACAGACCCACTCAAACCCTCACACATCCATTCACAGGCCCACACAGCAACTGACACATCCTCTCACAGAATTTCTTTGACACTGATGCACCCACTCAAAGACCCATTAAGGCCGTCACGCACCCACTCACAAATACACTCAGACCCTCATGTACTCCCTGAGGAGCCCATTGAGACCCTCATGCACCCACTCACAGACCCATTCAGGCACTGATGCATCCGCTCACAGACCCAGTGAGACACTGATGCACACACACACAGCCCTACTGAGACACTCATACACTCACTCACAGACCACTCAGAGCCTAAGGAACCCACTCACAGACCCACTCTGACTCTCACACACCCAGTCACAGACTCACTCAGACACTCTCACTTACAGACCCACTCAGATACTGATGCACCTACTCACTGACCATCTCAGTGATGCATCCACTCACAGACCCTTTCAGACACTGACGCACCTACTCACTGACCCACTCAAACCCTCATGCACCCAATCACAAACCCACACAGACACTGACACAACCACTCACAGATCCACTCAGTCACTGATGCATCTACTCACAGACCCAATCAGACACTGATGCACCCACTTACAGACCAAGTGAGACACTGATGCACCCACACAAAGGCCTACTAAGACACTCATACACTTATTCACAGACCACTCAGAGCCTCATGCACCCACTCACAGACCCACTCAGACACCGACACTCCCACTAAGATATTGATTTCTCACAGCCAGACAGAGACTCTCACTGCCACTCTCATTCCAGATGCACCCTCTTACACCTATTCTCAAACCCAGATTGATAGGCTGTGGCTAAGTCCCATTGGCCATGCGCCGGCCTTAGTTAGATTAACATATAGGAATGAAAATTACTGTACGTTAAAAAAAAAAAACATTGAAATTCACTGAAAAAAGGTTACAGGAAGATTACAGTTAGAATTTAAAACAAACATAGTAATTCACTGAAAAAAACAAATTTTACAGGGATCTTATAGTTAAGAAATAGAATTTAAAAAACTTAGATATTCACTGAACAAATTCAAAGGTTACAGGAACATTATAGTTAGGTCATAAATTTACTTGCACTAAACCAGAGATACTCAGCAGTTATAGTTACCTGAGCTACCAATAACTTGCCCCCTGGAATACACTGCTTATGACATCACATCGTTCATGACATAGTCAGTGACATCACTGATGACATCTCAGATGACATAACTGATGACATCACTTATGGCGTGTTCCACAGAACCATTCACACACTCAATCATAGTCTCACACAAACTCACATATATCACCATTCATACACATACTAAAACACTCATTGATACAGCAATAAAACTACTGCCACACACCTACTTACTCACTCAACACAAACATACCCACTCACTCATGTATACATAACTATGCTATTACCACACTCATGCAACCATTCACACACCCACTCACAGCCCAATACACACTGATACACCCACTCACTCTTCCATACATGATACAAATCTAATATAAAATACATATAACCAAAGACACATCCACTCATTCACACATACAACAAAAAACACAACCATGAACTCAACCATACAGACAGTTACACAACCACGTACCCACCGATACAAATACTTACACACTCAATCACCAATACAACAACTCCCACTCCCAGTCACCAATGCATACATGCACTCACTCCCCCACATACTCACCCATAAAGCCACTCATACTCCCAGTTTTTTATGAATACTTTGCTCATACATCCACTCACTCTTACAATGACTCACTGATACAGCACTCACATATGGGAACAGCAACTCAAAGATAAAATCAGCCACTGATATACTCACTAAGTCTCCCACTAACTGACGAATAAAGACGCTATGACAGCTACTCAGTCCCTAATTAAACCTCTCACACACATGCATAATTACTCATACTTCTACTAACAGATCCTTTTTCTTATGCATATGCGGTCTCACACATACACTTACTGTACCATACAAGAAGTAATAGAACCACTTACGTGCAGATACAACCACTTATGAAGGCATTCACTCATCCATGTTCTCAATAACAGAGAGTTACACACTAACAAAGGTGATGAAACATACAGGCAGTACTCTAAACAAACACTCACACATCCATTCTCTCAGCTATACAGTTACTCAGACACCCACTCACTGTACCAATACAGACTATAACACAGCCACTTCCTCATATGTACACCTAGTAACACATCCACTTACGGTTTCACACAGAAATTAACTCAATAACTAACTCACCAATACAAGCACTCACACCTTCAATCATACATACATATAACCAGTTACAGATACTGGAAGATGTTATCACTGATGCCATTTGAGATGTCATCAGTGATGTCATCAGTAATGTCACTGACTATGGCCCTCATTATGAGTTTGGCAGTCCTACGGCAAGACCGCCATGGGGGGCGACCACCAAAAGACCGCCAGTGTGGGTGGTATCCCGCCCACCGAATTAAGAGTCCACAAAGTATACTGCCGAAAAACAGCCACAAATCCGACACCGCCAGGACAAAGGAGGGCAGGAAAGAGGCAGTTGCACACCAGCACTGCCACACTGACAACTCTCAACCCACCAGATTACGACCCACAAATCAGCACAGCAGTCTTTCCATGGCAGAAAACCATTGGCGGTCTGAACCGCCACGGCCAGAATTCACTCCTGTCATAACACACCACCACATTGGACAGATCGAATTCCCCACACCTTACACACATGCACACACCAGACATACCTACTCACTACACCATATAACCCCCCAAACACACAGACACACAATCCTTTGCAACCAGAAAAACACACACTGACAACCGAGAAGCACACAAACGGAGGACAAAGCAATGTTATATTATAGCCATTATCACACATTCCACACATCACACACATCACACACCACACAATTGGAGCAGCAACACAATACACACATTGCCACTGCACACAAACACCACATACAACCAGCGGACACAATACCATCCTCACCCCACCAACCACCTCTGCACTCTTGCACACAACACACACCACCACCCACAACACAACCACAATGGCACGTCAAAAGCACCCACGCTTCATAGACGATAAGCTGATGAAATCCTTAGGGTAGAGCCACAAGACTTTGGTGCACAGGTCCAGCAAACGTCGATTGCCAAAAAAATTGAGTTATGGTAGAGAATTGTCGATTGGGTCAACTCAGTGGGCAACCATCCACGCACAAGGGGGGACATCAGGAAAAGGTGGAACGACCTGTGGGGGAAGGTACGTTCCATGGCATTACAACACCAGATAGCTGTTTACAAGACTGGTGCACCCCCTCCCCTGAGTTCGCATTGTGGGAGGAGAAGGTGTTGGCAATACTGCATCCTGAGGTTCTGACCGGAATATCGGAAGTACTGGAGTCTGGTAAGAAACCACCATTCCCCTGGCACTAGGTACACCTGTCCAGCATACCCCTCACCACCCTATCACTCCCCAAGTCACCACATCTACCACTCCACCTCACACCCAATCACCTAATACCCCTCATCTGCAGGCCACATCATCACCCTGCCACAATGCCCACACAGTCCCACCCAAGTGCATGTATAGCACTGCCAAGAACAATCACTACAACTCCCACAAAGCACCTGTTCTTCCACATCTCCTCATCTTCCAGAAATGGGATTTGATGTCTGACGGCCAGTTTGTGGAGCATACATCAGGTAACAATGATCTGGCAAACCTTTTGGGGACTGTCGAAGAGGGCACCTCCCGAGACATGGAGACACTGGAACCTTACCTTGAGTAGGCTAAAGTCCTTTCAATTACACGTCTAGTCCTGCTGTGGGCCTCATTGTAATTTGTCTTGCCATCCGTGGTACGGTACCTCACTGGTATCAACAGCCAGGAAAGGTTAGGATATCCTGAGTCTCCTGTATGAATAAAGGCAGGACCAGATGGAAATCAAAGACAGGCACAGGGAAGGTAGTATTGACAGAGGAAACAACAGACACATATCCACAGATACCTATCAATGAGCCAAGCCCTCTCTCTTTGTAGACATGCCATTATGTGTGGGACATTGCTGTTCCTCAACATATAGGCGTCATGGACAGATCCCGTAAACTTGCCATTAGCGTGGGAGATGTACTGGTCTGCCAAACACACCACCTGCATGTTAATGGAGTGAACGTTTTTCAGGTTATGATAGACCTGTTCGCTGACCCCTGGAGGAACCAAAGCAATATGAGCGCCATCAATTACATCAATCATGTGAAGGATGTTTCCCAGCTCATAGAAGTCAGCCTTCACAGTGGGCAAATCCACAGGTTGGGGGGAACCTGATGTAACTGTCCAGGTGTTTTATGAAAGCTGATAGTACATCCCACAACACAATGCTGAACATGGGCTATGACATTCCTGCTGCCAAGCCCACTGTGACCTGAAAGGAGCCTGTGGCAAGGAAGTGCAGCACCAACAATACTAGGATGATGGGAGGGATGGCATAGGGATTGCGGGTGGCAGGCAGTAGATCAGGTTCTAACTGAGTACAGAGCTCCATGATGGTGACACGATTCAGAAGATAGGTCTGCACAATGTGTCTCTCTTTCAAGGTGGCAAGGCCGACTAACGGATGGTACACAGGTTCATTTCTCCTTATCCCCATTACATGGTATCATGTAATGAGCACTCCCAACAGGTAAATTAGCAGGTCAATTTCATGTGCCACACACTGAACACTGCAGAAATGCCTGAAAGGGTGACAGTTAATTCATTGTGCATGCAGGAGTGCCATTAATGCCATGCCTGCAGGCCATTGATGGCCCTGTACATTGTTTGTGCCACCCAATACATGTGTTATGTTCCATGTTGTGTGCACATGTGTGAATATGCATGTAGATATGACAATGATCTTGAGTGCCCATGGAGCAGCATGTAGAGGCAAATGCTTTTCAGGTGACATCCATGTTGAATGTCACATTTATGTGCCCATACATAATGTAAATACATGGGCCTGTGCAGAAATATGGACATTTCACTATTATGACACCCTTACATTTTATGGAAAATCCCATTGCCTGTAAGTGAAATGGCCACCTGTCCTGCAGCACAGGATATTTGGAAGTGATGCAAGTCCGCTGGAATATGCCGTCATGGTGGTAGGTGGTCACGACTACTGTGCAACTTCTCACTGGTTAACATTGCTGGCTATGGGGGATTGGAGCCAATGAGGATCACCGCTGGCGGTGACGGTGCTGTACGCAGCCGCTGTGACCGCTGTTTCTGCCGCCTAGCTCACTTGACTCCTAACACTCCTGCAAGCAACACCTCCACTACATGAACTGCTGTGTACTGTCTCTGGGAGCCATTATGCCACATCCTGCAGGTGATATGGCCCTAGCCTTCACCCAAGAAGAACTGGAGAAACAGGTGGAAGGAGTCCTACCTCTGTATGGACAGCTGTATGGGGTTCCAAAGGAGCAGGTGAGTGCAATGTCATTGTAGTGTGTGTTAGGTGTGTGTGTTGTAGTGAGTGGCATAGGCATAACTGCCATGGAGTGCATGCATGCTGGGGGCATGGATATGTGGAGTGTGACCCGTTTGTATGGATGTGTATGGCAATGTGGTGTGCCTGGTGTTTGTAGTCCTCTGCTGTAGATGTTGTGCCACTCCTAATTATGTTATCCTCCTGTCTGTGTCACCCATCCAGGTCAGCGCCCATCAGAAGAAGGGGATATGGCATGCCAGTGTCAAGCAAGTGCCGACCCTGAGGGTCCATAGCTAGTGGAGCACCCATTGCAGAAAGCGGTGGAAGGACCTGAGACGCTTGGGCCCGGAAGATCGCCGAGGCCCAGCTGGGGATGTCCTCCCAATGATGTAGTGGTTCCTGTCAGACCCTGACTCCCCTTAATGGCCCGCATTTTGGCAGTGGCCTGCCCTGACGTGGATGGGAGCTTGAGGGCAGCACAGCAGCCATAAGGGGGTGACCATTGACTCTTATCTTGCAGTTGACAGGGCTTTTGTGGGATTTGGTGGCTTGATTCTGCCATACTGTGAATGTGGACAATGTTAGACACATAACTATGATGGGTATCAGTGACCCTTGTACCCATGTTTTTGTGTGACACAACAATGCAGTCAGCGGAGTGCACACCCAAACTTACCCTGTTTGGGGCTGTTTTGACTACCTATGCATTGTGTCAGAGCAGCTCCAACCATCGCCATCAGTGTATCAGAGCTGTAAATGCAAATCCATCTGTGTTGGTCTCCTACTGGAACAGTGTATACATTGGTTTAGTATAGTTGCAACCATTGACTGTAAGTGGGTCTACCTCTACATTGCCAACAGAAGAAGGGCCTCAATGGGACAGGAGTATTGGCCTGATAGCTGACTATGAAATCATATGTCACCTTCAGTGTTTAGGGACGTGTAGAGGTACTGCTAAATGAACTGACATGAGGGCAGATGGTACAGCAAGTGCAGCTCTAGTAGATATCAGTGTGTGGACTTGGCCTTACAACAATGGGATGTTACTAGATGTGGTAAGTGCCTAGGGAGGTCAGTGAAGTGTCCACTCTGTAAATCCATATGAAATTACAAAGCCCCCTGCCAAACGCCTGGTGTGATGCAGTGTCACTGACTCTTCATGTCCATATTTCTACTTGTGTGCACATCTGATGTGTCAAGTCCATTACAGCTTTGCAGAATGATATAGGTATTGGAAGTCTTGGAGTGCAATTGCAATGGCCTGCCCTGGCATGTGATGTAATGAGTGATATGTGCATGTACATATGTGTTTATGCGAGTTCGGTTTTGACCTTTTCCCTACCTATCTTTATCTCTCTCCTCCCTGTCTATCTCTCCCTTTGTGTGCATCAGCATCATCTGGTGTTGGGGAAGGGGCATTGGCGAGTGGGGAAGCGGCAGCCCACGGGACCCATGAGGCTGAATCCTGCGAGGCTGAGAGTCACGGATGGGAGTTAAGAGGGGAGTGCCACGAGGGATAGCGGATCATCAACATCATCCTCAGAATCCTCCTCCAATGGACACCCTTGGCCAGGCGGACCCATCTTGGACCACCCCAGCACCATCTTTGTCCACCTCCCCCTTACTAACACCTCCCTCCCTGTAGCTCCATATCCAGTTGCTCATTCCTACTCACACAAGAGGGTGGGGGTCTCTTTTGCCACAGATATCTCTGCCCCTGCTCCAGTCAGCTCTGCTGTCCTCAGTGAGGATGCTATTTACCTCCTGAGGTCCATCTCTGTGGGTCAGACCACCATCACCATTGTGAATGCCATCAGAGGACTGGCAGCTCAAGTGCAACAGAGCAATGTGTTCCTGAAAGCCATTCACGGTGCCCTGTCTGGCCTGCAGAGATCTTTTCAGGCTCTGGCTTCCTCCCTGATGGAAGCCAGTGTCTCTTTGTCTACCACCCCACCTCCACCTACCTCTTCCCAATCCCAATCCCAATGCCCTCTTCCCAAGTCCATCCAGAGCACCCTTTAACAAACGTAGGCATCCACTCCAGCAGACATGGTAGCACATAACAAACACAAGCACGGCAAGACCCACCACCGGCATGCACACACCTGCAGATTCAAAAACATCCACTCCCTGCATGGACTCCCCCACCATCCCCTCCATCACAGCCACTATACCACTCACACCTGCTGGCACTACATCAACCTGATAGAGCCACTACTCCCATCATACCTACAGTAACCGCAATAGCTGACCCACAGACATCCACCTCGTCACCAAATCCGTTCAAACCACAACCACCAACACCACCACGTGCAGCACATCAACCACACCCGCAGCCACCACCCCAACACACAGTCACTCATAAAAGCCATTCTCAGCACTTCCTCCCTCCCTCCTCCCAAGACACCTAAATGCCGGCACTCACCCACCCAACAGACACCCAGCAAACAAATGCATACCATTCACACACCTGCACCCAAGACACACACAAGGACGCATGTGACAACCATTCCCACTTCCTCCACTCCCAAATGCTTTTCCCATGACCACCCTTGTGTACCTAAAAAATATTTCCTTTTTGAGTTTACCCAGTCCCCTGCCCCTAACGCACCCGTGAGTCCCGAAGCACCATGTGTCCCTTCCAAAGTCCTGCCCTTCCACCTCTGCCTCCTCCCATGCCCCTCCTGGTGTATCCTAAGCTCCTCTTCCTGCAAAGAAATTTACCCCACCCAAATCCAGAGTGCCCCCTCCCTAGGCCAAAGCTAAAGATCCCCCTCCACCACCACATCCTCACCCCTGAGGTGCCTGCCTACCACCTTGTTGACCCTACCATGTGGAGGTATATTTTGCAGTCAGGAGTCAAATTGGGGCAGAAGTATGCAGCCATATGTGCCATGTGCACTAACGAACATGGACTGGCCACTGGCTTTTTACTTGTATAAAGTTGTTATTTTTATTTATATTCATGATTAATAGATTATGCACAACATACTGTTGGTGTCGATCATGACATGCTTGTCCTGCCTTTCTTTCTACATGTCTGTTTGCTGTTTGTGGACTTTGGTTTGTGTGTGTGAATTGTGTGTATTGGTTGTGTATTGGTTGTGCTAGCTGTGTTGCCTGGTGTGCATGTGTGTGTGTGTGGCCCTGCCATTGGTTCGGATGTTAGTGATGGGTTTTTTGTGAGTGTTATGATTGTGTGGTCCCGTTCATGCGTGTTGCTTAATTGTGCACTCTGTGTGGTGTGATATGTTGTGCTGGTGTTGTTTGCCATTGTCTGGTTGTTGTGTGTGCATCCGTGTATGTAGGTATGGGTTTGTGTGCTGTGTGGGCGTGACATGTTATTTTTTATGTTGACTGGTTGTGAGTTGTCTGAGTGTTGTTGTGGGTATGTATTGTCATGTGTAAGTGTGCAGTACTATGTAGTGACAACGTGTTTGTGTAGCTGCGGTTGTTGTGTAGATGTGTGCTGGTGTGTGGCGGTGATGTGTATTGTGCTTGATGTGTGTATGGCACATGTGCATGTGTGTTTTGCATATGTGTGCATATGTTGGTATGGGTATGTGTTTGCATGTGTGTGTCGGTCCCTATCCATCCTGGCTGTGTGTGCGAGGTGTGTGTACTTACGGTTGTCCTCTACGTCATCGCCATTGCTGGTTCTGGAGACGCAGTGCAAGCAGGAGCATTTGGCTTCGAGTTCTGGTTCCATGGCAGATCAGGACATATCTGTGTTCCTGAATGTGAGTGTCTCCTTTTATGTGGTTTGTTTCCGCCAGGGTATTAGTGGCAGTGCGACAGCGGCGGAAACCCTGGTGGTGTGTTACCTTGAAATACCCTCAGCAGAAACATGGTACCTGCCGGGCTGCAGAAGCCTACCGCCATCCAAGGTGGTCCATCCGCACTGGTGGTACTGGTGGGTAATTGGGTGTATTCGGTTCAGAGGACCGCCATGGTCACAATATGGCGGTCTTCTCAGCCAGGCCGACGGCAGTGCAACCGCCACCTCCACCATGATGGTCTTCAGACTGCCAAACTCGTAATGAGGGCCAATGTCATGAGTGATGTAATATGTGACGTCATAAGCAGTGCATTACAGGGGCACAAGTTATAGTTAGCTCAGGTAACTATAACCATTGAATTTCTCTGGTTTTGTGGAAGTAAATTCAGGCCCTAAATACAGTTCTAAGGTTTTTTTTTAATTCTATTTCCTAATTATAAAGTCCCTGTAACCTTTTTTTTCCAGTGAATTTGTGTATTTTTTAAATTTTTATTTCCTAACTATAACGTCCCTGAAACCTTTGTTTTTTTCAGTGAATATTTATATATATATATATATATATACATATATATATATATATATATATATATTTACAAAAAAACTGAATGCAAGTGGTAAAATCAAATTGAAGAGGCCTAATGACTATCAAAATTCTAGAAGCTTTTTTCCTGTGTAAAAGAAAAACGTTTTCAAATGCATTCTGTGAGCCAATTATTAGTGGTTTTGCTGTAGTGTGTGAATACATAAATGTTCACAATGTGTTACTATCATGAAAAGATTAAATTCCATATTTCCACAGGAAAGTGAAACTGTCATGAGAAAACCACTGCTGACTGGCTCAGAAATTGCTTACTACTAAGAGTCAAACACCTCTTTACAACATGCGCATATTTAACTTTTTGCATTGTGGCTTTGATTATTGTTTAAATGCATTAGACATGAAAAACTGCAATGTGTGCATATGTTCAGGGTATAATATGCTATTTATCACCACTGATGAGGTAGCGGAGGGGCATCGTGACCAAAAGTGACCCTTCCGTATAGGCTGTGGGGCCACACCCCCTTACCTTTTTCCTGACTTAAAGAGTGTCTGACGGGCTGAACAAAAGTCAGTCTGGCATACACTGTTTTGGTTCAGATCAGGCAGCCAGGAGCTGGTCATGCGCTAAATGTGCAGACACCTGGCTCCCCAAGCTGAACTTTCCTGGGATGAAGTAGTCACAGCTACTGCGGGTGTGAACTCTTCAGCCTGGCAAAGGTGCCTCAAGGTCCTCTCCCTCATGACGAGGGGGAGCATCACTGATTGCTTCTGACCTGGGCACAGGTTTTAAGTCCTGATGTGCCCAGGTCTGTGTCAATCAGTAAAACCTTGTAACAAATTGGGGTGAAGTCAGCAGTCTCACTGACCTCATCCACTTTCTAACGAGATTGGGACTGTTGCCTTCCCTCAGTGGCTGAGCTTAGGTGGGCCACCTAAGCTCCTTAGTGCCAACCCTCCTGGGACTTCAAAGGCTTGGGACTGCTGCCTTCCTTCACTGAATGAGTGAAGGCAGCAATCCCAACCCTCCTGGGACCTCTTCCCTGTCAGAGCTGCTACTCTTGAGGTGAGTTTTAATTTTTTTATGTTTGGTGTGTGTGTGCGTGAGTGCATGTATGAATGTATGTGTATTTGTTAGTGAGTGTTTTTAATGGGTGTGGAAGTGCGTGTGTTAATGAATTTGTGTGGGTGAGGTGGATGTGTAACCCTCCCTCGTAAAATTACTGGCCTCCACTGATCATGACCCACTCAAGGCTGCAACTCGTCTAAGTCCTGGCCCTCACCCCACTCTTCAATGGTAACTAATAGCATATTACATTCTGCAAATTTACATACATACTACATCCATATTATATGCATGTTCACTAAAGGTTGAAAGGGAGTTACCATTCACTAGTAGGTTTGCAGTGGCTTTGCCATAAATGCTAAAAATGATCCAGGGCTCTTGACCACTAGGTCCACATGAACAATTGAAGGATAACATTGCAGCAGATGCTTCATGGGTGAGTCTAGACTTTGACTTAGTAGAGACTTTCGTCCCTTAGCTGTCTTCCATAAAACAGAGACTTTGGGCCTGATTTATGTTTTGGTTGGTGACCCACTCTCTGCCAGGGCAACAGAATAAATTAATCATTTACCCTGACAGAGTTGCTGCTGGGCAAATTTAAAAATGACTACTTGGCCAGCAGACATTTCTAGCATTGTCAGGAACCGCCATCACATTGGTTCATGTCAGTGCATTGTTTATTTTTATTTGACAAGTGCCATTGTCAGTGATGGGAGATGATGATGTGACGTCATCGATGCCAGGCACGTCTGTGAGGTAACAAACATTAGTGGACATAATTCTGAAACTCAAATAGCGATGCACCATCGAAACAAATTAAGAATCAACTAAGAATGTCTAACAGTGAACTTCATCCTTCTATTTATATCCAATTCTTTGCATGATATGTGACCTGTGAGTCTTATTTTCAAAAAGTGCAGCATTAAAACAGCCATAATTCTGATAATGAGATAGTGATTTGTTATTTCATTGTTGTAGGTAAAAGAACGCTGAGGGAAAGGCATAATATAGAGAAACTGCATGTGTTGTAATCACAGATGTCGGAAATGTGGAACGTGGTGAAGCTGGGTATGCGTAATAGGATATTGATTTAATGTATCAAGCATGTGGACTGCAGGGCAGCAATTCAAACTGGAGACTTGATTGGAAGATCTGCAGAAAACATCGAGCTTAGGTCCTCTGCTTTATAAGCAAGGGTTGCAGGTAGAACCAGGTTTAGACTGGGACATAAAATAGACTTGGGCACCAAAATAAAAGTTGCCCTCATTAGTTAATTAGATAGCTAAAAATGTGGACCATCTTTACAAATTGGAGTAGCTTTTACCACATAAAGACACTCTGTATAAGTGTTATGCAGACTATGGAAGAGTGCATGGTTTTGAGCTTCTTACAGACAATATTTTAGGATCAATGACATAAAGAGTAAAAAACCGCCAAGCAGACCATAAAACAGGCCCACAAACAGCCAAAAATTAGCACACGCTGATATTTTAGACCAGCCCTCCGCATACTACCTGATTTCCCTATAGGCCTGTCCCACTGTGAGTAGGGCAGATAAATGAATTTGGGTATGGTTTAATGCTTTTACAAAACGTAAACAGTGAGTGACTCATCAGAGGGGTGCCTGCAACTTTGCAGCCAGTTGACACTGGCATTGAATGTTGTATAAAAATGGGTACTCTTTGTGATTATACTTGTGTTTAGGGGGATACGTAGAAAACTCTTACCTCTGGCAATCTTGTAAAAAACAGCAGCAGTGCTCAAACAGTATGGAGTCTAGAGCTGAGGCTGGAATCCCTCACCCATAATAAACACTCAGGGTCATATTTAAGAGCCCCTAGCGCCACTGGAACGTCACTTTTAGTGAAGCTTTTGTGGTGCTATGCACTGCACAATGTTTACAAACTGGTGTTAATCCACTTTTCGTGGCTTAACGCGACCTTGTAAATATGGTCCCTTCCCATGCAGGACTTTGCGTGGAATGGGCATGCAATGGGTGTTGCTGTGGGCATGCCACAGCAACACCCATTGCATTTTGATGCAGCCCCAAATTTACGAGTTTTTGAATACCTGAGGCAGCTCCAAAATCTAACACTACCCCAGGGGTGGTGTTAGCATGGCACAATAAGCTAATTTTTGCTCTTTCACACATAGAACAAGCAAATTGCCATTTCAGATTGTTTTTGTGCAGGAAAGTGTTCCTTCCTGCACAAAAACAATCTCCACCTCAACGCAGCCATCCTTAAACAATGGTGCCAGGGCTGCTGTGTTGGCACATGGGAGCAAATTCACCGCCAGCACAGGGGGCAACACAGGGAGGTGCTGTATTCTATTTAATACAGCGCGCCCCTGCATTGTGAAAATGACGGTACATGACGCTGCAAATTTGACGACACACACTGTCATTTTCCCTTAAATCTGGCCCACAGAATGCACTACACTATGACAACTGCTGGATTACTCATCATTATCAGTGCTTCCATTCCCTTTCCAACTGCAGCTCTTTTCTACCATCCTTTTTCAGAGAGGTGTTTTTTCTGCATTCTTCCTGCCTTTTGCTTCATATATGAAGGCTTGGTGTGCACAGGTACCCTTTATGGTCCTAGGTCACGTGTGCCGTAGTGGGAGCAAATAAAAGAAAGGCCCGAGTGACAGATGAGAGAGGCTGAAGCACCCTGCAGAGTAAGGAATTTAACAAGGAAGAAGATGAAGAGGTAGTGATGTTTTCATGGAGTAAGACATCCCTCAAAATGATAAGCTGTTTAAGGAGAGAAAGGACAAAGCAAAAAACCATGGAAATATGCAATACTGACGTGTAATGCTAAGGGAAATATGCCATGGTACGTTAGGACTGCCATCACATTAATAATATTTTTCAGTAACTAAGAGAACGAGTAAATAGTAATAACTAACTTTCATTCTGAAGCTAATATCGCTCTACCTTGTGATACCCACTGCCAGTGCTTAGTGTGTTCCAGCAGAGGCCATTGACACTCACTTTTAGGGACCTCTAGAATTTTTTTTCTCATCAGACTTCTATGGATAGCAAGGGGGGGAAACACAAACTGGAAAGAAGGAAGAAGAGAAAAGTGGAAAAACCATCACCAAGGGAGAAAGCAGGATCCTGTAAGAGTGAGATAAAAAGGCAAGTGTGTCTGGCAGTGAATAGAGGAGGCCTGCAATGGATTCCGTTCTACAAAGCCTTGGTATTGGGCATGCAACACTTAACAGCATTAGTCGTGGGCTTATGGGCAGCGCTTTAGGCACCGGCCAGAGGCGTATCTTCATGATCGGTGTGTGGGATGTGACCCCCCCCCCAATAAATGTATTTTGTGATAAATAGTTGGGAACAGGAGCTTTCAGTGGGTATGGTGAAGTCTCTGACAGATTTCACCTGGGATTTTTTACACACAGACAAAAACACACACACACACTCTCCCTATCTTTGTTTGGAAAGAATCTAAAAATGTTGGCTATTTCACAAAATAATGTGCGTTCTCTCACTTACTACACCTACCAATGTGCATTCCTCTCCCTTTTCACTGCTTCTTAAACCCCTCTGGTGCGCCTTGCTTGTGGTATAAATGTATTTTAACACCATGTGCGAGCATAATTGTCAGGAAATCTCAAGCTCACCCCCCCCCCCAATCATAATAACCAGGCTACGCACCTGGCACGGGTGCCCATTATATTACAAACTGAGCGCTGCTCACTGCTACTAATATAAATAAATGAGGTTTTATATCTAGTTGCCATTAAGATGCAACAGAGGAGTGCTTCCTACAGAGTCAGTCCTTAATTTGTAAAATAGTAAGTGGAGGGGGACCCATATTTTTCTTAGGAGCCCGTCGAAGGTTTGGGATTGCAAAACGCCAAGACTGCCTAATCTTGTTTCCAACTCACACCTCTTTCTTATTTGTATGTCAGAACATTTTAGCAAACATGTTGTGTGACTGAATTGTATGATTTAAGTATTGTTTACCAAAATATCTTTTCATTAGGAATATCATTTCTATTATTAACTTAAATGGGAAAGAAATTCCATGAGAAATATTTTGCACAAGATATTTATGCTGCAAATATTTTGATTACGGTATTCTACTACCATACCCTCTTTATACCACCACTTTATTTTCCAGTAGAATCATCTGACTCTTGCAGGTTCTTTTTCAGCTCTTTTCCACTCTTGTCTGCCTTTTTATGTTGAGCATAGCAGCGAGCAAGCACTGCTTTTCTGATGTGTTGATATGTATCTGGGCTTTAAACCAGTGCTTAATTTGTGCTTGTTGTTTCCGGTGCTGAGCACCAGCACTTATTTGAGGGCCGGGGCTCATTCTTCTGCCTCAAGCATTTGCTGCAAGCAAAGGACACATATGGGAAAGACGGAGGAAGGGCAAACGAAAAAGCATCACAAAGGGAGGAAGGAGAAAGCTGCAAGAGTGAGCTGGAGAGGCAGGGAGTGGCTGCAATGGATTAAAGAGGCCCGAGATGACTTTAGGATTACACTACCTCAGTATTCCGTGCTCGCACATTTAATTGCCCCAGCTGCATGTTTCAGAGGAGAGGTTTGGGCACCAGCACCTTTTTATTTACAAATTAAGCACTGCTTTAAACCCCGCCTGCCTGATGCCCATCACTATCACTTGTCCTTTGGCTTGCCCATCAAAATCCTTTATTTTTGTTGGTAAATGCTTTACATTTGTCCCTCCTTGGGGAGGTTTAGTTACCGCCTTGGACATCACCCCTGTTACATGGCTAATTGCACTTTTGCCAACATGCGAGCAAACTTCTTTTTCCTTTTGTGTGCTGCTTCACTCTGATGCCATGGTGCTTTGACTCGGCTCACTTATGTAAAACTGTATTGCTTTTAATTTTTAATTTATATGGCAAGAAAAGTCTTGTTCTGAGTTTACAACGCTAATAACTCTAACAAATGCGAGACCTATTACATTACAAATGCTTGTTCTTTATTGTTCCGAGTCAAAACCTGATGATAACAAATAGGTTACTGGCCCCATAAATGAATGCCGGGCCCAATCGCCTGGAACTAGTCGTACAGATTAAGCACTGTAGTATATCGTGGGTATATGTTACATTTAGGTGCATGAAGTTCAGCTAAAAGATACGAAAGAAATACATGCTAAGTAAGCTTTTGGAAGGAGTGGTATCTCGTGAGTTAGGGAGGATCACAAAAACATTCATGGAAAGAAAGTTATTTAAAACACCTTTATGCACGCACATACTTATGCAATCTGGTAAAATGTTATATTTATTCAACTTCTGTTGGTTTGCTCGTTTTTTGGTAGTAAACCACAGTGCACAACTGCTTTGCGAATATAATGACATACTGCTCTATTGTGTCTTTTCTATTTTCTTCCAGTTTGCGTTAATGCAGTACTCTGATCAGTTCGAGGTGCACTTTGATTTCAACAGGTTCAGGAGCATCAGGAATCCGGATAGACTTTTAAGTGGCATACGTCATCAACGCGGAAATACACACACACCAACAGCTATAATTAGAGTCATGCAAGTATTTTCTAATAATTCATTTTGGCTGTAATAAAAAAGATGTACTACTGATAATTAAACACAAAAGGAAAGTGATTGACGAAGAAAGGCATGTTCAAAAAAGACGATAGAGGGATGGAGATTGAGAATGAATAAATGCAGAATAAACGCAGAATGGATATTTGTTTAAGGGAAAACAGCTGAAGACATAGCTGAAATGAGAGCGGACAAAACCAGTGTGCCGGGAAATGTTGACAATGCAGAATAAAATAATCATTTTTGGGCTGTGAAAGCTGCCTGTTGCTTTTTTTAGTTTTAGCTTTTAGATACAGACATCCGTAACACAATATGGCGATCTTTTAACAACATTTAGGACACACTTTATGTCAGACAATAATCTGACCAGGCGTAGAGGAAATGTTAATTGCTCTGCGGTAATGAGAGTAATTGCGGAAATTTCGCTTAACTTTTGGAATGCCAATTTTCCGAATGTAACGCAATCAAAGCTGTGTAATGTACAGTAATTTAAGGTGAAAATGCCTCTTACAAGAGCACAGGAAGAAAATGCGAGTAGCTGGCTGCTGCTAGTGTTCTGTTTCATTTAGCGCTATTTTCTTGGCACAAAATGCATCCTCAGGTCCATTTTGAAAGCTTATGCCCTTTGCGTAATTCTACGTAATCTGGTGTCATTTTTCTGTAATTTCACATAATTACAGTATACTTACTTATGCAAGTTATGCCCACCTAATTCTGTTTTGGAATTTCTCGTAACATGCCCTTTTACCTTTGTGAAAGAAAGGCCAGGGGAGGCTCCTCCGCTAAAACGGAGGAGCGTTGCCCTGCTGGATTCCCCAAAAAGGAAAAAATAAAATTATAATACGGTATTATCATTTATTTTTCCTTGTAGTGTGGGGAGGTGAGGGGCTGGGCTGGAGGGAGGAGGCTGGGGGAGGGCTATGTGCACACAAAGTATGCATGTCCGTTTGACTGGCCGTGTTGGTACGGCCAAAAAGACATGCGCACCTTGCATGTTCTCTACCCGGCTGTATAACACAGACGGGTAGAGAACATGCCCAGGCTCCCATTCCCAGTCTGATCAGTGAAGCAGGCCGCTCAAACAGCAGTGTCGTGCTTGGCTGGGAGCCTGTGCAGCCGGGAAGAGGATGGAGAGTAGGCAAACGTGTCTTTCCTCTAGGGTAAGTGTTTTTTTTTTATTTATTTTTTTTAAATGCCCCCATCCCTTTTTCGCCCTATTCTGCCCTGCCACCCCTGTTCTTTAGCAGCCACAACTGAGAAAACCGTGAGATGGCAAAGGTTAACATATGGGTTAACTCCTCTGAGATTCTGAGTTTTGTCTTAAAATTTCAATTGTGAAAGCAGAAGTAGAGAGAGGTTTGAAGGGGGTTGAGCACAAGTATTTTGGAGGGATGGTGTGCTCTATTGAAAACACAGTTTAAAATGAATTATGAATCTCAAAAGTTCTAAATAATTTATAAAAAAAGGTGTTCTCTCCTACTCAAGAAAGCAAATCAATGATACAGAATTCACAGTATGCTTCCCTAACTGACCATAATTGTATTTTTTTTTAAACCTCTACCATAACATTTTAAATTGTCATTAATTAAGTCGTTCTTATCTTGAATAACATAGCTTTTTTCTTCCAGGAATGAATTGTTTGCAGAAAGAAGTGGTGCTAGGAAAAGTGCCAGCAAACTCCTCATCGTGATTACAGATGGGGAGACATTCGGAGACAGCACCCCTCTCCCTCCCGTGATCCAGGAGGCAGAGCGCCGAGGCATCATACGTTACGCTATTGGGGTAACAAAATCATTGCCATCTGACTGCTTTGTGAAGGATGTGAACTGAGTGTGAGCGCCAGTTTTGCAGTCGGGGCATATACAAGTGCAGATGAGACAGGTCGTAAGGATTTATAAAAGTGCTATTTCATTTGGAGCATCATGTGGAAAGGACATGTAAAATGACTACCCCAAACAAGTGCAGTAATGGCACACCCACAGCCAGCAATACTGCATGGTGTACTAATTTGCAGGGATGATAGCCGGCCAAACTGACATGCGCACTTAGGGGCTGACTTAAGAGCTCTTATTGTCACCCAAACAACACATTAGCGTAATTTTTTTAATGCTAATGCGGCGTTAGATGGCCTAAAATGTTGCACTATATTTACTTTGTTAGAGGGGGGCGAAAAAATGGTACAAGGAAATATAAGAAATTTCCTTGCACCGTTTTTCTCGGCACTTATAAGACCTGCCCAGAGCAGGCGTTAAAATGGGGCATGCCATTGAATACAGTGGGCCCGTATGTACTCTGCAGGAGTAGTGCCAAAATGTTGGCGATACTCCTGCAGAGTACATTAATAGCATAAAAAAATTATGGTATTGCCCCCTACCCTGCGCCATGGTGCGTTGTATGTTAAATATGGTGGGAGTAGGGGGCGTTAAGGGGCACAAGGAAAGTGGGGCTGCACTAAGTGCAGCGCTACGTTTCTTAAATGAGTGCACTGACTCCACTCTGCCTCTTCCCCTCTCCATAGACCAGCCCCGCCCCTCCCTGCACCTGCCAGATGAGTCAGCAACTGAAAAATAAAACAATAGTATAATATTGTTTTAATTTTCAGCTACTTGCTCGTTGCTAGGTGGGGTGACACTCCTTGGTCATTGCAAAGGACCTGCCGCTGGTAAAATAACCTCCTTGAGTGGTCGGCCTACCTACCAGCGGTGCTGCTGGGGCATAAGAGACAGCTGACCTTGTCAAATGGTAAGCGCCCACCCAACACCTAAGTGACACATGCAAAAGTCTGGTTTATGGGCCAGAGTGAGTTTCATTCCCATTAGGTGGAGTAGCAATGCTCCTTCCCTTCTTGGGTCTTTGAGTTCCTGTAGCTCTGCCAGGTTGAGCCCCACCAACCACTGGGATAGCCATTGCAGCTGGGCTGCAAGGTAATATACTTAGTAATCCGGGACCCCCAGGCCTCTGGTTGAGGGCCTCTGCAAGGTATGCAGTGACATCTGGGTGCGTCACTCATCCTGTACCAGTTCCCTGATCAGGGCTTTGAGGGATCAGAAGCTTGTGGTACCCAGTTTGGAAGAATTACAAAGTAGTACATGACTCTGGGGAGGGCCACCATCTTAGCCAATGCCACGCAGGCATTGATAGAAAGCTGCAAGGACCGCCAAATGATCACGCTTCTTCTCAGACAACACATCCCACTCCTGAAGTTGCCCTCCAGTAAATCCACATCAGTATCCTATATCTTAATTCCTAAATATTCAAAAACTGTGAGTTTCCAATGGATCCCAGAATCTGTCACTGATACCAGTGGCCTCCCCAGCTCTGCCGATTCAGGGAATGCGCACAACTTTTGCCATTTCACTCATAGCCCTGATACCTCTGCCAGAAATGTCATCTACATACAGTAATACCGCATGCTCCCTGTTGTGGAGTAGAATGCCCCTGTCCCAACCCTCCTGATACAGCACACAGGTAAATTACTTGATGGCAAGCACAAATAACTCACAATAGCGCCCACAAAAGTGGCTGGAGGCAATTGGCCAGGACCTTAATGAGTATTTTATAGCCTAAATGTAACATAAACAAGGGCCGGTATTAATATGTGTCTCTGGCATCACCTGAATTCTTAGGAATGGACACTGTCAGGGCTTCCCTGGTTACGGAAAGACTAATGCACTTCTGGGTTCTAGCGTACATTGCCGCCAGCCTCCGTACCAGTTGAGAGGCAAATGTATCTGACCAGGAGGCCACCCATTCCGGGTGTCTTGCATTAGGCCATACCTTTAAAGGCTTCTCTAATTTCCTCTTCAGTTATTAGGGCACCAGGTACTTATCAGTCCCCCTCAGGAAATCGCCGCAGGGTTGCTCTGCTCAGGACTAGGTCTAAGCCATCCCTCAGTAAAGGAGCACCAGGCTTGTCTAGGGTTCTAGTAGTAAGCTGTAAAAATGCCATGTGTTTCCTTTTGAGTGTAAAGTATGTCTTCCACAGGCCCGCTATCTGTGTGATAGGGGTTAGTCCCTTTATCCTCAGTCTAAGTCAGCCATGCAAGCAGCCAGCCCACGCATCCATCCTCAGTGTACACTGTGATAAGATAGTCCTGTCTGACCATGGATTAGAGCTTTTCTAGTACCTCTAAGTGCTTCCTTCATCCTTCATGTCTGGGCATCCCCAGACCTCATTCTCTGGATGTCTTATATTGTCCTCTAGAGTGGACAACTCTGTGTGGAGAAAGCGGTCAACCCCCACTTACTAGCTAAGGCAGTATCACCTAGAGGCTGCCTTAATGGTGTCCCACTCCATGTTACTTTGAGATGAAGTGTATGTGTTCATGTTGAAATATTCAATTATCTTGTCACTAAGAAGTCCCCAAAGGTAGGCTCATAAATGTGGCTGGGTGATAGACTCCAGGTGGGGAAGGGTGCAATCACCCTCCCCAGTGGAGCATCACCTGCACTGGGTTATTGTCGGAAAATGTGGGCCCTAATTATTCAGTCCTGGCCACCCGGCTGCCACACCTGCAACCTCAGTATCCTATCCAGGGTTGGCCCCTCTGCTATGGTTGAGGAGTGTCGCCCCACTGACGAAAAGCAGAAAAATAAAGTGATAATAAAAGTATTTTATTATTCCTTTATTTTTCTGCCTTCGTAGGGCGGGGCATAGCCAGCCTCCTCCACGTCAAGTGAAAGGAGGAGTTGTATGTGCGCTTCTAAGTGCGCATGTGAGTTTGGCCAGCCCCACTCTCCCCCTGAGTGGCATTTCTGCCCACTCAGGCCAATCATGGCACTTCTTTCATGCTGTGTAACAGCATGAAAGAAACGTTGTAATTGGTCAGGGAGAGAAGACGAGGAGGATGGAGCAGAGCTGCGCATCATGGAGGGGCAGGTACATTGTTTTTTCATTTACCTGCCCCCCCACCCAACCTCCACACCCCTCCCTGACCCCTCCCTGGTAGCAGCTGCAACTGATCTTATCATTCTGAACATGCAAGTCATGCTCTGGAGAGTGGAATAAAAATTTGGCCCTTCCTGAGTTTGACTTGCGTCATATGTCCCTGAGTGACCTGTTGTCCATCCAGTCTCAGAAGCCCCACGCCGCATTCACCCCAGCCAAATTGCCCTAGGGAGGAACAGATCTATCCAGGGAAACATCCACCACACAGTTTTAATCACCCCCTAAAGGCAAAGGAAGGTGAGGGTCATGCGTGAGGATTTGGAATAGGGTAGCCAGGAGTGTCAGTTGGCCAATGTTGGGAGCATAAACCCTCTCTTAAGGGTGCCTCAGCTCACCTAAATTCTTCATGCTTCTGTAATAAAAACTCTTAAGTAGAAGTAAAATAAAATCACTAATGTGAAATAATTTTTTCATAGCCTGCCCTTCTAAACAGACGTTTTCTATAGAGTGTTTCAACTCCATGTCAGAGCTGACACAAATACATGAGCTAAATATAAACTAAATAAATATCACTACAATTTATTTACTCATTCTCTTCCCCAGTTCTCAACACACATTTTAGTTGGCTGAGAAACCCTTTCCATCCTCCACAATCATTAGGCATGCTGGCTCCCACAGTGCCACCTGGAGCATTGAAACTTCTGAATTCCTAAGGTTACACTGACAAAAAAATCTATATTATATTTAAAACACAGAGGCTCAGATTAGGTGCAATCTCCTTTAATTCATTTTCCTTTACTATCATAGCAACAGTACTTTCCAAACAATACCATTGTGTTGCACCTGGAATCCAGTTACTTTAATGCCGACTTAAAAAAACAATATCTCTCAGTTTAACATAGATTAAGTGAAACTTCTCCTTCTTCTTTTGGTGTCTAACATTCCTCACACTTCTTTCTCATCTCTCATCCATAAAATGCTTAAAAGCAAAGTCTCTTCTCTTGAACATTTGTTTTTTTTGATCCAAGAGATTCAACTTTAAAATCCAACTTTAAATTACAACTATCACAAGATATCATTATATGTTCCAAGACATATGATACCTAGAGATTTTGGAATTTAGTAAATAATCTTTATCCAATAAAGAGTGGAGTATTAATAATTCAATACATGTTAATGCCTGAACCATGATTATAGCAGTATAGTGATGCTTGTGTGAGCAACTCAGAAATTCCCACATATAATAGCCCAGGCTTCCAGTTAACAGGAAAGACTGTAATTGGCAATCTTAAATTAGCTTGTGCATCAGCCACACCTGGACCTAATGGGATACTAGTCAATGTCTTCAAATCAGATCCAGACTTTTTGTCTTTTTCTCTTACTTCATTGTTTGTGCCAGGTCATCAATTAGTAACTGGATCAGATTCCTAGTGAGCTTCTGTTCTTCATCCAATCCAATAACCTACTAGATACAGAGTCAAACAACTCTACAGAATTGTGCTAGAGAATATAGAATAATGGGTGCTTCAAGATAATTTTCTTTTCATACGTCAAGCAGACTTTAGAAAATGTTGTGAGACACTCGATAACATCCTCATCTTACATCATCCTAAATATGCTTGCTCAGAAATTTGTAGACATAGGGATGTCAATCTACACCTGCTTTTTAGACTATAGTGTTGCATTTGACAGAGTCAAAAGTGGTCTTTTATGGGCTGTTTCTTCCAAGTGGGGTATCCCATACATTTGACTAAAGACCATAAGCAAATTAATTGTGGTAGATGGGTAAAGTATAAACTACGAGCTAGAACCAGGATTTACAAAAAAAAAATGAAGAAATCATGGACCTTAGCAAGGGTGCTCTTTTGTGCTTTACTTCTACTTACTCCATGCATCACAGATAAATCAAACCACCTAAGTGCTCCTAGAAACTTTCCCCTGAAATTGGCTAACCTGCATATTCAAGAATTCATACTGCTCAGTTATTTTAAGCACTATCCCGATAGGTGTTCAGGGCTCACTTGACACTTTATGAGTCTGTTTCACAAAGAGCCTCCTGAGCAGGGCAAGTCTCTGCAATGAGAAACTGCAGTTCAGAGATTTCACCATGAGTGCACAGCGTCTGCCATGACTGTGGACTCTCTTTATGAATCGGGCCCTACATCTATACAGTTGAAGCAATAATTTGGAGGTGAAAATAAATAAAACACAAAATCTAATTTATTTAAAAAATAGCACTAAGTATATCTGCTGGATGAGTGACAGCAGAATTAATCAGTCTTCTATCTGTAATCGTATGTATGGCAACATTGCAAAGCTAAACCTAATTATCATCCAGTGTTCAAACACAAAGCATCATACTTACAAACATGAACTTAAATGGCTAATACCACAAATTGCATAGTCCCACATTAAATTCGGTATTAACTGTCTTTGTTGGTTGAATTTATTCCTGTGTTAAATTTCGAAGCAATTTCTTTTGGACTCAAGATGTATGCCAGAATGGAAAAACTAAAGAGCAATAACATTTTTGGTATCTTCCAACTCAATTCCTGTTCCTCAATTGAGAGTAGATTGGGTATGGGTTACACATTGAACATGCAATTTTTAAATTACTGTTATCGCAGCTGTAGGAAATTGGGTTACTGGTAGAGGAGGGTGAAACCCTACTCACGCAAAAACCACAATTCCTGTAAGGGTGAAACACAAGCAAGCTCCAAATTAACCTGTGCTCAACCCTCTTGTAGCTTGTCACAAAAGCAGTCTGTGTAAAGTAGTATTCAGTACTTCAAACAATAATAAATTACTTCAAACAATAATAAAATTAAATATAGCACAAGAAAAATCCCACACCAATTTAGAAAACAATAGTAATATTTCATAAATTATTTGAGACCAAAATGACAAAAATTCAATTTGTAGAACCAGAGATAAGAGATTTTAAAGATTTAAGTGAAATCAGTGCTTAAAAGCACAGGGGCAACTGTGGTTGTCTGTTTGTACTGGACCGGTGCAAACTGACAAGCTGGGGCTGACCACGATGGAGTTTGGGCCGGCTACAGGGACTAAGTTAGGCGCACTGAACAAAGTACCTTAAATCACAATGTGTGGACTGTGCGGTGTTGCTTTGCGAGGCTTCTTGTTGTCCAGCGTCAGTTCTGAGGAGCTGCAAGGTCCAAGATGCAAGGTCCTGCATCGGGTTGCGTCATGCAGCAAAGGTTGTGATGAAGCTGGATGGCAAGATCCATATTGATTCCGATGAGGCTGACAGATAGGCAGTGAGGCTTGGTGAGGCTTGGCGAGGCTTTGCATCACTTGGTGTCGATTCTGTTGAGGCTGGTAGCTGTATGGCAAGGCTCTGCATGACTCAGCATCATCGGGCATCTGTTCAGATGAAGTTTGTAGCTGTGCGGTGACACGTTGTGTGCCTTCGCACTGCTTCATGCTGGATTAGGTATAGACCACAGCTAGCCTGGCAAGGCACCTCTATCCCCACTTCCAAAGGTCAAATACTGGAGGGGTACCACTTGTGGGATTAGGGTTCACAACAAGCAGAGTCCAGATGCAGTTTTAAAGCAAGTTGGAGTCTTTTCTGTCTTTCACAGCTCCACACAGGTCCAGATATGTATTGAAGAGTTGAGTCTGAGGGTCCAATATTTATACTTGGTGCCAGCTTTAAAGTAGGAGAATCATCTAGAGCTTTCCGCGCCTCGGGGGTTCTTGGAATTTCCTGCCTCCCTGCCCTGGCTCCAGCTTGTCTGGGGGCACAATAGACTTGAGTGGCATCCTTTTGCTGAGGCAGAATCTTTGTGAAGCGTGGTAGATGATAGCTCCACCCCTTTAAGTCAGAGCTGGCCCATCCTGCTAACACCGATCCCCCCTTTGTCTCACTGTCTGGTAGTAATACACAAAGACCAACTGCCATCTACACCTAGTTATGTGCCTCAGAATACAGCCTGCAGGTACCAAATGGTTAGGACAAGACTGGCAAATTTTTAAAAGAGGCATTTTTAGAATTGTGACTTAAAATCCAACTTTATCACTAAAAAGTGATTTAGATAATAATTGGTGAGACACCAAACTCACAATCCTACTTGCTCCCAATAGAAAGTTATCCCTTATTAAATGTAAAAAGGTTACACAATTTTATCCTTTGGGAGAGGTAAGCCTTGCGTTAGTGAACAATTAATTTCAGAATTGTTCACTTCTAGGACTTGTAAAAGTGAAATGTGCATGCCCAACTTATTAATTTCACTTTACCCAACCTTATGGGCTGTTTAGGACCTACTTTAGGGGTGACATATATGTTTTACAAAGGAAGGCTTAGGTCTTACAAAGGGTTTATTTTGCCAGGTTGAAATGGCAGTTTTAAACTAGACAGGCTGCAATGCAGGCCGAAGACATGTTTAAAAGGGCTACTTAAGTGGGTAGGACAATCAGTGTTTCAGGACCACTAGTAGCATTTAAGTTACAGGACCTGGGTACATGTACTATCATTTTACTAGGTACCTGCAAGTAAATTAAATGAGCCAATTGGGTATAAGCCAATTCTACCATGTTACGGGAGAGAGCAGAAGTGCTTTATCTCTGGATAACAGTGGTAAAGAGTGCAGACATAAAAGACAACAAAAATGAGTTCAGGAAAAAAGGAGAGTTAAGGCAAAATGCTTAGGGATGACCCAGCAGAGATGGCCCAGTACAACAGCTGTGTGCTTCTAAAGAAAGATCCTTTAGGTCGGTGATCTGGGCAAAAATGAACAAACAGCATCTTTCACAGTTGTCAGATTGACTCACTAATTTTATGAGAATTTTATTCAAACTGGAAATGCCTTATGTGTGGAATAATTCCCTATGATACAAAACATTTAGACTATGGGCAAGAGAAAAGTTTAAGCTCTTATGTCTCAAACATAATATAGATGATTTTGAAGCTGAAAAGAGACCAAGTTCTGCTTGACTTCCTTACAAATCATACTCTTATGCCCTCCAAAACTCAGATCCAACATTCAATCAAAACTTTATGAGGTTCAGTTTTTGTAGTCTTTCTATAGCTGAGATTAGGGGTTGATGGAACAAGGATAAGATGTATTCTTTAGTAAAGTTGTGGACTATGAGGAGGAAAGTTGAAAGGTATGGGTTATTTAAGAAGCAACCTAAAAGTGTTGTAACACCTGTGTTTTAACCATATGGGAATCATAACAATTGATCAGGTTTTGAAGTGGAAGGGGTCCTGCAATGGGCCTGCCATTTGATGAGATTTCTTGACTCAGCACTTTAAAAGTTGTAAAGGAAAGCTCCGGTGGTGCATAATGAGGAATGAGACTCTGCTAAGGGAACAATTGAAAAACTTATTAAGACCAACAGCAGACTAAAATGTTAATGTAATATTGTACATTATATAATTAAATATTTAGATGTTTTTATTGTTCAAAAAATAGAGCAGTTTTTATCTGTCTACATCAATTTATTTATTGAGCAGGTTTTAATAAACTTCCATAAAATTGATTGGCCTGCCGTAAAGAAGGCTTTCGGTGCCATAGCACCTTTAGATCAATGCACTCCAAAATCTTCACCATTCACCACAGCATCCTTCATCACATAACTGTCCCATTTTGTTATAGTTGTGCTGCTACTGGTTTCAATGGTTTCAAATACAAAACCAAAACCCTATCTCTTGTTCATGATTCATACTCCTCAATCCAGCACATCACACATAAACCTAGATATTCCCTATACGTGGAATGGGCCACCACCTTAGAATAAGTCTGTGTTCTCCCACTTACATTAAGCACTGCTATTTCAGGAGCATTCAATCTGTTTGTTAAATCCAAGGTGCTGACATCAGAAATCCTCCAGAAGGAGACTAAGCACAACAACATCACCAGTTTCCCAGACAATTAATTTCTTCAAAGGTAAATTATCATTATCTGGCCAACTCTTTAGTAACCATAAACCTACACTGTATTCCACAAAGCAGAATAGCTAGGTTCCAGAAGTCTGTTACGACCAACACTTTCCGTTAGTTTACAAACCAAATCATTGAAACTTCATCTACCAAACAATGACATGCTGCAACTGCTGGCCTATATGCATTCACAGTTTGTTAACCTAAACCCTTACAATATATCTGTGTCATAAAATTAACTGCGTGAACTACAAGAGCTCCCACAGGATCCAAGCACCTTTCAATATATTAGTTGTTTCTTGATTTCCAAGCATCTCAGTATTATGTCATAATTGGTGAACTCAACATCTCTTTGGCCAACTCTAAAGCTTCTGTAGAAATGCATTTGACTCCCCAGGGACCTCTGAAACAATCCACATCACCCGTTGTAACTTACCTGCCATAATAATGTGCAGAAATGCTCCCTGTGAATTCTTCAGTAAGGACAGAAATATCAGAAGCACTAACGCTACATCTGCACTCATTGCCATTAGTCTTGAGAACGAAGCCTGTGCTGGTCACGTAGTAGTAATAAATCTCTGAGGGCCTCATTTACAAGGTCCTAGCAGCACACTGCACCACCGGAGCATCATTTTTTTTTAATGCTCCTGTGGCACAGCGTGCAGATCCATATATTCATGGCCATGCAATGCAACCCTGCATGGCTTTTCATTGCCTTGTAAATATGGCCCCCTGTGTTGCATAACTCTGCATGAAAGGGTGGTTCCAAGGATGTTTCTGTGGATGTTCCCTCTTAACACCCATAGAACCTGAGGGATTCTAATGCATTCCCAGATGTACGAGGCTCGGAATGCATCAGATTCCTACACCAGCTTATGGGTGGCATTAAAGTGGCGCAATGGGTAGAAATAACATTTCTCCCCATTTTTTGCTCCTTCTATGTGTGCTGCATTCTGCAGCACACCCAGAAATTGGAAAATACATTAATGATTGTTTATGTGCAGTAAGAGGTACTATTACACCATGGAGCAAGGGTGTCTGCTTTGGGGCTAGGCAGCAGTTTGTACAAAAGCACTGAGGAAAGTACAGGGATGCATCGTATTTTTGTAAATACAATGCATCCCTGCACTTTCAAAATGACGCAGCGTGGCACAGCAAGCTGGCTTGCAGCACCACACCGCCATTTCTTCATAAATGAGGGCCTGAGAATCATAGAGAATGAGGGCAAGGCATACACTCCCCTGACCAGCCACTCTTGCAAAAAAGCATTGCTTCCAATTCTGGGCCAGTCTCTAACTGAAAAATCTCTGATGCTGCCTTGTTACTCTTAAGGCCCTCTCTTGGCCTTCAGTTCCAGAAGCACTACTCTGTTGACCATCTACTAGCTCTAATTGACTAGGCAATTTGAATTCTAATTGACCACTACATTCATTTTCTCTGGTGACTGCTCTCCCTCACTGATATCTGATGATCCTAACAATAGTGTCAAAAGTCTTTGCTAGCTTTAACAGTTTCCTTGATCCCATACCTCTCTAGATTCACACAAAAAACACTGAAACACTGTTCATTCTCAAAAGACATGATAGGCCTACTACCTTCCAAACTCTTCACCACAAAGGACTCTGCCAAGAGCTCAAAGCAGTTGATGTGTCTTGTCCGCCCTGTCTTTGGTCCACTTCTCATCTGTCAAAAAAAACACTCCTGGCACCCCAACCTATCCAACTTGCATCTGATTGTTCGTTATATCTACTTTGTCTCCCAATATTGCATTGCCCTTCCAGATTCCTTACACACCAAAAATCTCCTTTGTTGTCTTTAAGTTTAATCTCACATGATAATCATACCACCAGCCTTTTCAATGGTAATCTCATTTCAATCTTTGAAGCAAGTGATAATGTAAAGGTGTCCGAAAAATAGCCTGGATTTTCAAGGGTAGCTGCCATTTGACCCTGGCTAAATCCTTCAAAGGGGAAGTCTCTTTACTCTGTAATTTCCTTACATCCTTCCTTATACAATGTATTATCTAGCCAGTGGAACTCAAGATGGAGCACCCTGAATCCACCACAAAACCAAAGAACTCCACTTTCCTTACTGGGTCCAACATTGACTTCTCTATGTCCACGATTGTCTTGAACACTGTGACAATACCTGGTTGTCCCTCTTCAATTTTTATCAAGTGCTTGCTTGCTGTTTCTTTTATCTCTTGCTTTTAGAAACTGTGAAGTTTTAGACACATGCATAAGTGTTAGCATCATGTAATGGGGGCTGACGTATTTTTGTGGTATATATTAAGCTTACTGCCATAATATTATGGATGCTTACAGTGAAAGCTGACATGTTTCTATTGTTTTAGTTATAGGGACAAATTATCTATATGTAAATCAAGACGCCACATTTAGTGCCAACCATGTTTTGTCTTGTTGGGACTTTAGTGTTGCCAAACCTAAGAACATAAGTTATAATTTGTGATCAGATACCATAAAAATCGAGGTATCTGACCATAATTTGGAGGAGTTTTGTGACAGAATTATGGAGCCAAAGGTTATGCTGGGTTGCAGCAAACACCAGCCTTGTTCAGGGTCTGCTCTGGGAGGATGCAGAAAAGTGGCACCCATCCCGGCACTGCTTATCATTCTCAGACAAGGGCGGTGATAAAGAATAGCTGAATAGCTATTTTTTACAGAGAGAGAGTATGTTATGCCATCCATCTTAAAAAACACAATTTATAGGCTTTCTATTTTCTGCTAACTTTTTGCATAGGGGATAAAAGTAGTGATAGGTTCTTAGTGACCATGTTAAGAATGTTAACACTGTTTTTGCTGCATTCGTTATCTCATCTTGTATGATTACCATTTATATTCTATGCAGCAGACTTGGATTTTAGAAACAAACATTGAAAGGTTTATCCCCCGATGCCCAGTGCTATTTGAGTGGGTTTGAAATTCCAGCTGCCGCTGTGGCTGGGGGGTGGGGCAAATCATGACAATATATAATACAAATACTCCAAAATATACTGTTATACGTTGCTTCGAAAGCATCTGATCTTGATCCATTAACAAGATAGTGTTCAAGTAAAAAATTCATCTGACTCCCCTCTACCTCAAATAACTGCTAGCAGGCCTCTAAAAGTTTGAAAAATACCACAGTGCAGATGAAACACCAACTGATCAACAAGTGAGTGCCTATCTGTCCTCCCATCTAAAGGCTAGGCACATGTGATACCCGCTGTGCATTGGAATCTTAAAGTAGGCATATTTGAATTCTAATCTTATCATCCAGTCTTGAGCTCAGAGGATATTTCTAAAGAGATGCATCCCTGACATTTTAAGGTGTTGAGACATCACCCTCTGATTGAAATCTTGCAAGTTTATTCTACTCTTATCCCTGAATCTAACATTATGGTCCTAATTACGACCTTGGCGGAGAGGATTACTCCGTCCCAAAAGTGACAGATATCCTGTTTGCCATTTTACAAGTTCCATAGGATATAATGGAACTTTTAATACGGCGGGCAGGATATTCGGCACAAATGTGACGGAGTAATTACCACCGCCAAGATCGTAATGAGGCCCTATATCTTTTTCTCCCTCATTAGGAATGAGTTGCTCACAAACACACCTCTGCAAAAAAAAAAAAACCTCCTCTGTTATTACTAATTTTCTTAACATTTCCTGGATCTACTTCCCTTCCAAAACTGTTCCTTCGTATGAAAAACATATATCTGTTGCGAAGGCTGTTCATGAATTGGTTTCTTCGGATATTCCACTTTGTAATCTTTCCCTGGCTCTAGTACCCAGGGATCCACCCATTTATATGATGCCTGTCACCCACCTTTGGAAGAGTGTAACTTGAACAGGAAGTTACACTTACCTGAAGTGCTGCCTGGGTTTTGAACCCTGGTGCATGTGTGCTTTTCCCTGCAACCTCTCCGATTGTTGAGGGTAGAAATCAGTGGCAACTTGAAAACTCCTTTACATTTCTCTTCCTCTGTTGAACTACTGTTGTTCCCGATAGATGTACTGAGGTACGCATTGGCCACGACTGGAAAAGCTGCCTTACCTTCTCCTAGTCCTGCCAAATCAACCCCCTGAAAAATACTTTCTTCTGTGCACCATGGCCGTTTTCCAAACTACTTAAAATTGTAACATATTCCTTATCAGAATTTAATTCAGCAGCAATAGCAGAATCAGCAATCCATATTGAGCACACAGTTTGCTTTATCCATCCTCATCAGAAATCAATAATGATGGCCCTAAAGTTTAATTTCTCTGGCCTATGGCTCCCCACATATAAAAAAAAGAAACAAAAAACATTATCCCTGGTGTCTATGGCCTAAAAATATTTTGCCCCCCCCCGGGGAGTGGCCCTTGCCTAGGAGATCGCTCCCCACATATAAAAAAAAAAGAAACAAAATAAAATATCCCTGGTGTCTAGGGGTTTTCTGCCCCCCCCCCCGGGGGCAGATCGGCCTAATTATATGAGGCCGATCTGCTCCCAGTGGGGGCAGAAATGGCCTAAAAATATTTTACCCCCGGGGAGCAGCCCTTTCCCAAGGGGCCGCTCCCCTTATGCGTAAGTATAAAAAAAAAATCCCCGGTGTCTAGTGGGCATTTCTGCTGCCCGATCGTATCGGTTACGTTCCTTGGCGCCTCAGCGCCACAGCCAAGGACGTAACCGTTACATCCTTGGCTGCCAAAGGGTTAATTGGGCATTAAATGTTCCAAAGAAAAACAAATTATAGATTGCAGCTGCCATTTTGTATCGATCTAACTGACTAGTTGTTGTGTTTCACCTATTCCGTCAGTTCATGACAAGGGCAGGCAGATGTGAGATAGAGGAGACGGAGGACGACAAGACAGGTCACGTTCCCAGGACCAAAAATGCAGTTGCCCCTCCCCCCCCCCAAAAAGGTAGTTTTGTATTTGATAATTTTGATGTCTCCAGATAGTGTTTTGAGGCATTTCCTTTCACAGGCACTAGGCCTACCCTCACAAGTGAGCTACCATTTTTATCAGGAGACTTGGGGGAACGCTGGGTGGAAGGAAATTTGTGGCTCCTCTCAGATTCCAGAACTTTCTGTCACCAAAATGTGAGGAAAAAGTGGGTTTTTTGGTCAACTTTTAAGGTTTGCAATGGATTTTGGGTAACAGAACCTGGTGAGAGCCCTATAAGTAACCCCATTTTGGATTTCCCTAGGTGTCTAGTTTTCAAAAAGGCACAGGTTTGGTAGGTTTCCCTAGGTGCCGGCTGAGCTAGAGGCCAAAATCCACAGCTAGGCACTTTGCAAAAAACAGCTCTGTTTTCTTTGGGAAAATGTGATGTGTCCACGTTGTATTTTGGGGCATTTCCTGTCGCGGACGCTAGGCCTACCCACACAAGTGAGGTACCATTTTTATCGGGAGACTTGGGGGAATGCTGGGTGGAACAAAATTTGTGGCTAGTCTCAGATTCCAGAACTTTCTGTCACCGAAATGTGAGGAAAAAGTGTTTTTGGGCCAAATTGGGAGGTTTGCAAAGGATTCTGGGTAACAGAACCTGGTGAGAGCCCCACAAATCACCCTATCTTGGATTTCCCTACATGTCTAGTTTTACAAAATGCACAGGTTTGGTAGGTTTCCCTAGGTGCCGGCTGAGCTAGAGGCCAAAATCTACAGCTAGGCACTTTCCAAAAAACACGTCAGATTATAATGTGAAAATGTGATGTGTCCATGTTGTGTTTCCTGTCGCGAGCATTAGGCCTACCCACTCAAGTGAGGTACCATTTTCATTGGGAGACTTGGGCGAACACAGAATAACAAAACAAGTGTTATTGCCCCATGGCTTTCTCTACATTTTCTCCTTCCAAATGTGAGACAGTGTGTAAAAAAGACGTCTATTTGAGAAATGCCCTGTAATTTACATGCAAGTATGGGCACCCCGGAATTCAGAGATGTGCAAATAACCACTGCCTCTCAACACCTTATCTTGTGCCCATTTTGGAAATACAAAGTTTTTCTTGATACCTATTTTTCATTCTTTATATTTCAGCAAATGAATTGCTGTATACCCGGTATAGAATGAAAACCCATTGAAAGCTGCAGCTCATTTATTGGCTCTGGGTACCTAGGGTTCTTGATGAACCTACAAGCCCTATATATCCCCACAACCAGAAGAGTCCAGCAGATGTAACAGTATATTGCTTTAAAAAATCTGACATCGCAGGAAAATGTTACAGAGTAAAACGTGAAGAAAAATTGCAGTTTTTTACCTCAATTTCAATATTATTTTATTTCAACTGTTATTTTCTGTAGGAAACCCTTGTAGGTTCTACACAAATTGCTGAATTCAGAATTTTGTCAACTTTTCAGAAATGTTTAGCTGTCTGGGATCCAGCATTGGTTTCACACCCATTTCTGTCACTAACTGGAAGGAGGCTGAAAGCACAAAAAATAGTACAAAATGGGGAATGTCCCAGTAAAATGCCAAAATTGCACTGAAAATGGGGTTATCTGATTTAAGTCTGCCTGCTCCTGAAAGCTGGGAAGATGGTGATTTAGCACCGCAACCCCTTTGTTGATGCCATTTTCAGGGGGGAAAAACCACAAGCCTTCTTCTGCAGCCCTTTTGTCCCATTTTTAAAAACAATAAAACATTTTCACTGTATTTTGGCTAATTTCTTGGTCTCCTTCTAGGTAACTCTCAAAGTCTGGGTACCTCTAGACTCCCTGGGATGGTGGAAAAAAGGCCGCAAATTTGGCGTGGGTATCTTATGTAGACAAAAAGTTATGAGGGCCTAAGTGCGAATTGCCCCAAACAACCCAAAAAAGGCTTGGCACCTGAGGGGGAAAAGGCCTGGCAGCAAAGGGGTTAAGCACGACAAAGAAGTCCCTAGTGGTAGCCTGTCCTCACTTTTTACTGAAATTTAGTTGGCTTTCCAGATCAGCTTACTCTTTCCATGATTTGCACGAGCCGAGCTTGCGCACTCTCAGGGGAAAACAAAAATGTCTCACACTGACAGAAATTCCAAAGCAGCACAAAATCAACTGTCTTTGTGCTCCCAACCGCCAATTCATCTGATATAAACCACCTCTGGTGGAACAAATCAGTTAACACCTGGAACAACAAAGCATTCGGGCCTCGCAGCAAGCATTATCACACAGTCCTTCCCAACCCATCAGCACGTCACTCATACCTCTTTTCACCCTCGACATCAATGCAGGCGCCCCACAACAATGAAAGGTTTTCTCAACAGTCTGCAATCAATACTGAAAAATCTATAAGCTTACTCTTTACAAATGAAACAAATATCTGACATGCATATGTAATCCATAGTAATAGAATCGTGTGGGAAAGCAACTTACCTCTCTACGAAGTAGCCTTACAACAGGCTGCATTCCAGGGTAAAAAGAGTGTGACTGTTAAGAAAGTTCTTTTGCTATGTGTGGTAAATTGAGTTGTTGGTTGAGTAGGGTGTCATTAGCCCTCTAGTATCGTGGCTCAAAAGCAGTCAGGCTTAACTTAGATGCAAGGTGTAAAGTTTTTATGCTGCACTCCAACACTAATAATGTGAAAACACAACACAAGAGTCTCTCACCAATTTAGGAAAATCTAGTAAATTCTAATAGATTATCTAAAAACAAAACATCACAAATGCAATTAGAAGAACTGGAGACATTGAATTTTAAAGATTTAGGTAAAAATAGTGCCTGAAAGCACAAAGCACTAACTATGGTTATCTAGTCATGTCGGACTGGACAAAGTCATACGTTCAGGCCAACTGCAATGGAGCTCAAGCCTAATAAAAGGACCAAGCTAGTCCAGATGAGAAATGTACCTTAAATCCTGGTTACGGAGCTTTACGCTGTGTAGCGACTGTCCTGGAAAGTGATGTAAGGTCTGTGTTGAAAATGTATTGCACAGCAGTGGTTCTGAGGAGCTGCGAGGGCTGCGATGCAGGCTTGCGTTGGGACTGCATTGCATTGTATTGCTTCTGATGAGACACTGTGAATAGCTGCATCCAGGTTGCATTGGGCAGTGTCATTTCTGATGGGACCACAGCTGGGCTGGCAGAGCACCTTTAGCAAGGTGGAGTCAAGGTGCAGGTTTCAAGATTGTTGGAACCCTTTCTTTCCCAGAGGCCCTGATCAGGAGGCTAACCATCTAGCCCTCTCAGTCACTCTTGTGGTCCCGGGCACAAGATGCATGCCCATTCCTTCTCACTCAGGCAGCAGGGAAGTCCTTCTTGCAGCAGAGCATCACAACAGTCCTTCTTCTGAGTCTTTCATAAGTCATGAGGGCCCTATTTTAATACCTGATGCTGTCTTTGAAGTAGAAGTTTCTAGAGATTCTCTTTGAAGTGTTTGGAATTTCCTGCCTCCCTGTCCAGGATTCAGCCTGGATAAAGGCACAAAGAGCTAGCATGAAGTTACATGTGTAAAGGTGTGAGCACAAGCTGTTGACTCGTAATAGGATTGGGGCCAGTCCCCCCCTTCATCCTGTCAGTAATGGACCATCCTGGCACACCTAATTCCAACTTCTACCAACACTCTGTCATATGACCCAGCAGGCTTTTGAGATCAAACAGTTAGGGCAGGAAAATGCCAATTTTCCAAAGCTTCTCAGATACCAAACATGAATGTTCTTTCTGTTCCCAATCAAATGTAAACACATATTAAATATAATAAACAAATCCAATGCTATCCTATGGGAGCAGTAGGCCTCACAGTAGTGAAAAACAAATTTGTCACTGCAAGGACATGTAAAACTTAAAAATACATTTCCAAACATCTAATTACAAAGCACTCTGCTCTATGGGCTCTTTAGAGCCTATCTAATGGATGATATATGTATTAAAAGGTGGATTTAAGGCTTGGAAATGGAGTTGTTTTACCAAGTCAAATTGACAGTTTAAAGATGCCAGCAAAACTTCAATAGCAGACATATTTTAAGGGGCTACTTAAGTGGGTGGCACAATCTGTGCTGCAGGCCCACTGGTAGCATTTAATTTGCCAGCCCTGGGTATATGGCATACCATTTTACTAGGGACCAATTAGTAAATTAAATATGCTTATTAGGTGTAATCAGCACCGGCTGCCATTAAACAGGGTGGTGGGGCTGGGGGATAAAAAAAAAGAAATAAAAAAAGAACACTTTTCTGCTCTATCGGGAGACGGGTTCGTCTCTCCTCCAACCTCGTCCTGAGCAGCCTCGTCCTCTTCCAGGCTGCACACAAGCTCTCACACTCCCCTAAGCCAATAACGATGCTGTTGTCGCTAGTATGACAGCAGCATCGTGACTAGTGTGAGTGGCCTGATTCGGCACTCAGTGAGGGAGTAGGGCCCTGTGCACTTTCTCCTCCCGGCTGTGTAATACAGCTGGGAGGAGAAATGCTAAGTGCGTTTGCCTGTTTGGCCAGCCTAAAACGGCCCGCCAAACAGACATGCACACATATGGTGTACATACCACTCCTCTTAAAGCCCTCCTCCAGCCCAGCCCCTCCCTAGCCTGGTTCCAGATGAACAATGAAATGATAATAACATTGTGCCTTAGCAGAGGAACCGCCGCTGGGTGTAAGCCATTTTACCATGTTTTACAAAGTGGGCAAAGCACTTTAGCACTGGTTAGCAGTAGTAATGTGTACAGAGTCCTAAGACCAGCAAAAAAACGATTTCTGGAAAATAGAAGGGTGAAGCCAAAAGTTTGGGGGAAAACCACCCTAAGCATGAATGGTCTAATACTATGGTATTGTACTTCTTGAAGAGAACTGCATTGAAGCAGGCAACACATATTCAGAGCCTTTGGTCTTGATATGAAATCTAATATAATGAATCAATGAAACTTCCTCTGTTTTGTATGCGAGCTATTCAAACTACTTTAACCCTCATTACATATTCACGGCAAAATTCCAAAACCCCTCTGCAAACTAGAGTTTACACATGGATCTTATCAGAATTAGAGGTTATGTGAAAATTATTAGACCCTTGCAGTTTTCCACTCAAACATTCCAGCAGGTCAAACCTGCTGAAATAAATTGTGAGAAAAAAGGCAGAAAAACCCAAAACATTCAAAAGTCAGTTGATAAATTCAATTCTGCATGTTAGGCCTCATTTCCAAGCTGAAAACCTGTAGTAAGAGTCGTTTATCATTACTGGGTGAAAACCTCCTTAAGGCATAATGGTATTTACTGGTTTTGTAATTACCTCACTCTGCCCCTCACTACCTGGAATTATAGTCTTTTGTATTTCCAGAATGCAGAAAAGGTTATGCTCAAAGTTAGAAAAAGACCTTGATTACAAGTTAGACGGAAAAGGTGAGGTATGTACTACATGTAGTAAATACAAATATCCTGGAGTGAGGTATTAACCATGTGTGGTAAATACCGCTTATTCTGACTTTTTCACTTACAAATGAGGCATGCCATGCTGAATTGGTAGATAACACACCATATTTTGTGTATTTTTCCTTTTTTATAAGCCTTTCTCCCTGTAAAATCATGGCAGTTTTGACCGCCGGAATTTGTCAAGTCAAAACTGCGAGGGTGTGATAATTATCACACAACTTGCCATCTGTGTATAGCATATGTTTGCACAGAAATCAGAATTGAGCCTTGCATGTTAGGGTTAGTGTGTTTTTATACTTGCCTAACGCTCCGAGCTTAGGGGCATATTTATACTCTGTTTGCGCCGGATTTGCGTCGTTTTTTTTTTTACGCAAAGCTAACTCCATATTTATACTTTGGCGTTAGTCCGGTCTAGCGCCAAAGATCTTGGAGTTTGCGTCATTTGTTAGCGTGGACACCTACCTTGCGTTAATGATATGCAAGGTAGGCGTTCCCTTCTAAAAAATGACTCCAAGGCATGTGCGCCTTATTTAAACTCCCGTGCAAAAATGACGCACGGGAGTGGGCGGGCCTTAAAAAATGACGTCCAGCCGCTTTTGCGTCATTTTTTAACGCCTGGTCAGGGCAGGCGTTAAGGGACCTGTGGGCTCGGAAGGAGCCCAGAGGTGCCCTCCCATGCCCCCAGGGACACCCCCTGCCACCCTTGCCCACCCCAGGAGGACGGCCAAGGATGGAGGGACCCATCCCAGGGAACTTAAGGTAAGTTCAGGTAAGTATTTTTTTATTTTTTATTTTTGTGGCATAGGGGGGCCTGATTTGTGCCCCCCTACATGCCACTATGCCCAATGACCATGCCCAGGGGACATAAGTCCCCTGGGCATGGCCATTGGGCAAGGGGGCATGACTCCTGTCTGTGCTAAGACAGGAGTCATTTCAATGGGGGTTGGGAGTCAAAAAAAATGGCGCAAATCGGGTTGAGGCCAATATTTTGCTTCAGACCTGACTTGCCCCATTTTTTGACGCCCAAGCTCCATTTTCCCCTACGCCGGCGCTGCCTGGTGTGGGTCATTTGTTTTGACGCACACCAGTCCGCAGCGCCGGCTAACGTCATTCAATAAATAAGGCGCCCCGCATGGCGCTTTGGAATGTCGTTAGCCGGCGTTAAATTTTTTGACGCACAACTGCGTTGGCGCAGTTGTGCGTCAAAAAGTATAAATATGGCCCTTAGTGTTGATTCTTTACGGTACGCTATACAAAATCCCTGTGAAGTAGATACCCAAAAATAGGTGTTCACGATACAGCAGTAAGATCTGATGGTCTGGTACATTCTGCTAGCCAAAGGAATGTCATTCTAAAATGTTTTTTTTCTCATAGCTCGTTGTATACAGAGAGAGTGTCAAAATGTATGATATACCGCGTATGAAAATACCACATAGTTGCAGCTGAGGTGTAGATAATTAAGTATGTTCGCGCCAAGGCCGTGCTTTACTGGTTTTATTTTTTTTCCGACTCAAAGGTGGGATCCGCATTTTCAAAACCTAAAGCCCTGGAGGAGCTACGAACCATTGCACCACAAAGTAATGTCTTCCAAGTCGGCAGCTTCCAAGCGCTCAACAGCATTCAGAGGGAACTACAGGACAAAATCTTTGCAATTGAAGGTAAGGTTCTAGCTACACAGACCAAACCTATTTCTACAGTTGTGGAGATGGAAGACTTATTTTTTTAACTCAATGACCATACCAAGGGCTTCATTCACAAAGGTAAACTTACAGTTTTGTGCAAGTTTACGATTGTTCGCTATTCACAGGTGTATTTTAGGAGTAGTATCTTTATGCGATCGGAGTCTCGGCACATAAACAGACATTTCTTTTCATGAGCTGATACTTTGCAGTCCTAAAGATACTACTTATAAAATTCCTTTGTGAATAGTAAATAAATCATAACTTTCAAAAAAGTTTACGTTTTCCTTTGTGAATAAGGACCAAAGACTATCTTTATGTTCTTCATCTAAATTATTTTGCGTCAGGTTTGCATCACTTTTGTTGCATAGCCCTGACACAAAATCATTTTTGTCATTTACTAAGTCACACGAAGCCATTTTGAGTGGCTTTTTGTGACTTAGTAAAATACAAAGTAGCACAATGCAACACTTCTGGGACCGCACCTATACAGAAGGAATGAGTGCCAAACTCCATTGCAAGGAGACCTGCCGTGCATTTTCTCCAGACTCCCAAAACATCCTGCACTTACCTATGGTCTGCCCCCTCAGCTCCAGGAACCCTTGCAGTTGAACCCAGAGATATAACTGCACATCTCCAGAATACCTCAAGTGCACCACAGCCTCTCTCCCCTTCTGGTCTGTCTTTGACATCCCAAGAGAAACTTCCATAATCTCTAATCCTCACTGAATGTATACCATTGCATTTCCCCCAACACACCATCCCCAAACCAGTTCCACAACCCAAAAGCCAAGAAAAACATCAACACAAACACTACTCTCAATAATTGTGCCTCCCAGGTGGATGCACAGGCAACTCTACCCTACCACATCAATGCCCTGAGGACTCCAATAGAGATCTGCCTCCTGAGCAGGGGCATCCTGCCATACACCCTTGACCAGCCACCCAGCAGCCTCCTGCCCAGCTCATCTCCACATGGAACATAACATTTCTCATCTCAAAATAGAAGGCAGTTCCCTCACATTTCCCTCCAACTGTCACAGCCAATGAACCACTCTTTACCTGAACCAGCAAAAACTCCACCATGTCTTCCGCCCCCTGTCATTCCGTCATCGCCAGAACACCAAGAACTCTTTCCAACCCTGCTGGTACATCCTTCTCGTATAATCTGCTACAGAATATTCCACTAATAAATATGCCTTTGCAGGTCAAAGTCCCACAACTTCTCTGGTACACAGAGGCCCATCTTTGCTACTTCCAAGGCCAACAGACTAGACAGCAACACCCACAACAGCAAGGAACTATTTGGCATCGTCAAAGAGCTCTCCAACCCGACGCCGAAAACAACTCCATCCCTCCCTCACAGGACCTCTGCGACTCCCTCGCAGCCTTCTTCCACCACAAGTTCACCGACATCTACAACAGCTTCACCACAACCAACTCGAACCCCCCACCGGAACCCGCCACCGACAACACCACCATCCACACCTGGAACCCAACCTCCACTGAGGAAACCACCCGCGTCATGAACTCCATCCACTCAGGATCACCATCCGACCCCTGTCCGCACCACATCTTCAACAAAGCCGACAACATCATCGCACCCCACCTCCGAGACGTCATCAACACTTCTTTTTCCACCGCCACCTTCCCGGAGAACTGGAAGCACGCTGAACTGAACGCCCTCCTAAAGAAACCAACAGCAGACCCCACCGAACTCAAAAACTTCCGGCCCATCTCGCTCCTACCGTTCCCCGCCAAAGTGATCGAGAAAATCGTCAACGCTCAACTCACCACCGCCCTAGAAACCAACGACTCACTCGACCCCTCACAGTTCGGCTTCAGAGCTAACCACAGCACCGAGACCGCCCTCATCGCAGCCACGGACGACATCAGATCCCTGACCGACAAAGGAGAAACCGTGGCCCTCATACTCCTGGACCTCTCTGCAGCATTCGACACGGTCTGCCACCGCACCCTGATACGTCGCCTAAGCAACGCCGGCATCAGAGGCAAGGCCCTGGAATGGATCACCTCCTTCCTCTCCGGAAGAACTCAGAGAGTCCGCCTCCCCCCCCTTCAGATCCACGGCTACGGAGATCATCTGCGGCGTCCCCCAGGGATCCTCCCTCAGCCCCACCCTCTTCAACATCTACATGACCCCCCTGGCGAACATCGCACGCAAACACGGACTCAACCTCATATCCTACGCAGACGACACCCAGCTCATCCTATCCCTCACCAACGACCCCACCTCAGCAAGAACCAGACTACACGAAGGCATGAAGGAAGTAGCGAACTGGATGACAGACAGCCGGCTTAAACTGAATACAGAGAAAACGGAGGTCCTCATCCCTACACCTACCGCCTGGGACGACTCCTGGTGGCCTCCCGCCCTAGGCAGCACTCCCCAACCCACCGACCACGCACGCAACCTCGGTTTCATCCTGGACTCTTCCCTCTCCATGACCAGACAGGTCAACTCGGTGACCTCAGCATGCTTCAACACCCTACGCATGCTCAGCAAGATCTTCCGCTGGATCCCCACCGACACCAGGAAGACCGTCACCCACGCCCTCGTCACCAGCCGCTTGGACTATGTGAACGCTCTGAACGCCGGCATCACCATCAAGCTGCAGAGGAAACTTCAACGAATCCAGAACGCCGCTGCACGACTTATCCTGAACATACCCCGCCACAACCACATCTCCGGACACCTGAGGAAACTCCACTGGCTCCCAGTCAACAAGAGGATAACCTTCAGACTCCTCACCCACGCACACAAAGCCCTGGACAACCGCGGACCAGAACTCATCAACCACCGCATCTCCTTCTACACTCCTCCTCGCACCCTACGCTCGACCGGATAAGCCCTGGCAGCCGTACCACGCATTCGCAAAGCCACCGCCGGAGGCAGGTCCTTCTCTTACCTAGCAGCGAAGACCTGGAACTCCCTTCCCAGCCACCTTCGCGCCATACAAGACCACCTTCACTTCAGAAGGCAGCTCAAGACCTGGCTCTTAGAGCATTGACCCCCCCCCACAGCGCCTTGAGACCCTTACGGGTGAGTAGCGCGCTTTATAAATGCGACTGATTGAATCCATGGTACCTCACCCACTTTAAACAAGAGAGTGCGTCAGCTACCCAGTCATCCATATGCCAATGTGCCTTGCCTGAAATAGAACATTCCTTTCCAAACAGAAACAACTTTCAGTACCTTTAAGACCCACTCATATGATGCAGTAATCCCATTCACCACTTGCACTATCGCAGAGTTGTCCGGCACAAATTTCACTTGCACGTAACACAGCTAACCTTCACACAGTCTCACCTCAAACAGCAATGTAAACAACTCCAGGTATGCAATGCTGTGGCCCTTGTCTTTCCATGCCAGAGTCCAGCTCTCAGCACACCACCGCCTGTTCCAATATATTCCAAAACGCAGCCACACCAGCAACACAGAGTGTTTTTCCACCTTCCATGTTAACAGGTCATTGTGCCCTCAGATGACCACCATATTATACACAGCCAAGAAGTGCTTTCATCCTCATGTCCTCCTTCACCGTCTGGGTCACCTGAATACTGTGATGATGTTTTATGACCCCATATTACAAATATACTGCTCCTGCAAAACACCCACTTTGGTCCAACCACTCAGCATGTAAAATGTAAGTGCACCAGCCCTTTCTGCACCAATCACACCTCGCACTTCTCCCTCTGCAATACCTCATCTAGTAAACTGTTCACTTCTGCCAATTTTTCACCTGGGAGCCTGGACACCATTGTCACTGAGTCAAACACAATGGGCAAAAATTTCAACCAGGTCAATAGAACCTCTGTCTTTTCCACTTCCAAATGAATCCCACGTCTCTCAGCCCTCACCTCCAGAGTTTTCATCAGCTGTGCACATTCCTCCATGGCCACTATCCTGTCACTGTGAAAAGAAATAATCTATGTAATGCAATACCTGCTCTGAGGCTGCTAATTACCTTACCACCCATTCCAAGAAAACACTGAATGCTGCACTGGTACAAAACACCCCATGGCATCCCCTTGTCCACAAAATACTGTACCTCAAACAAGGAAAAATCTGCTGGATGCACCAGCAAAAGGCAAAAAGCTGATTTAGTATCTCAGCTCCCACACCACAATTCCACACCAGCCTATACAACACCATAATTCCACCTGATCGATCAGTTCATCCACAGAGGCCCCTTCCGGCCAATACAAGTGGTGTATCTGCCTGTACTTCCCCACTGTCTTCTTTTGCATCACCCCCAAGAAGGATACCTCCAGGTCATCGCTAGTGGGGTAGAGAAAGGTCTCACCATCCTGCCCTGGAACACCCCCTTCAACAATTTCTCCCATACCAGGTCTTCCATTTCCATACAGGCCTGTAAAATATCCACCCACCAGCTCACTCATATAGGCTATTTGGAAACCAAAATAAAAACTGGCCCATAGGAAAATTGCTGCCGCCCCAGAGTACACTTTCAACCAAAGCATCATAGCTTCCGATTTAAGCAGAGTATCTGTCCTCTGCTGCCACTCCCTTTCTATCCCCCTGCCCCTTCCTGTCAGAGTGTGATTACCGCAGGTGTGCACTGCAACAAGACGTTCCAGCCGCCCACTTGGGACAACTATGGGAAAACTTGAGGGGCATTCCTTTGATAAAGTTCCAGCATGTCCTTTTGGGAACTTGCCTGCTTGCACCTCCCGGGTGAGGCATTTCGGAATGGACTGGTAGGGGATAGGCAGACAGCTTGCTGTATGCATAAACTGCACCTGCCTACTAAGCATCATGTACTGCAGCCGGAACTCCTGGTCAATATCCCCCCACATCTCACGGATTGGCCGTGAACAAGGTGTAATGCTGAAACGCGTTGGAGTTGTTTTGTTTTGCTGTTAAATAAATTAGTGATCTTTTGTACGGAGGCGTCCTGGTTCTCTTGAAATTCAGAGAGCGTGTTTTTTATAATATATTTATATATACACATGATATTCCGGTATCACTATGTGTTTGTAGATGGTATTTCCTCATACAAGTGCTGGAGGGAGGAAAAAGGAGGCAGAGGAAACCCTCTACGCTATTTAGTTCTTTTCCAGATCCTGCTTTGTGTCATATGCATCAAAGGACGGGCCAAGAAAGGGCCCATCTGCGCCAGTTCACATCCAAACGAGGCCTGGTTGGGCCCCGTCTCTTCATCTTAATTTAAAATAGGTAAAAGGAAAGCAGCTACAGTATACAGCTGACTTCTGACTTCTGCAGTGGGTTTCCTAAACAAAGAAATGACTTCACTTGAATGGGATCATTAAGTAATGCTTCTGAAGTAATTCACAGGTTGTATCCAAGCAATTGCCATTGTTAATACTGATATTCAATGCACACAAAAGTGGCTAGGGAAGGCAACACACATAGGTAGCACCTCGTGATGCACCCTTTGACAAAAGTGTGACTACAGGGGGCAGTGCCCTTTTCCCAGACATGAAGCCCAAGACCCATTAACTCTGGGTTTTTAAGACTGATACAACCTTAGGTAGCCCTGATTGGATTCTGTGTTTCTATTCACAGACTTTGACTATCCTATTAGTTTCACACTTTCCAGTTTTGATCTAGATAGGGATCCTCAGCCCTGATGAATGCCCTAGACCTGTTGAGGTTTGAAAAAGATTTAGAAACATGTTGGCTTATTTACAGATGAGTTGACCCATTATACTCAATCCCATCATTTCTACTTCATTTTTAACTATATTACTAGACACCATAATAAAGGTGAATTACAGATAGTCCACTAGGTATTTTTAGGTATCTGGATCACAGTATTGTCCAGTGAGCTTTATATAAGAAACTTGCTCTACGAGGTCCGAACCAGATGGTTCAGTCCGCCCTGGCGACATTGTTCTATTAGGGTGGGTAGAGGTGGTCTATGATGAAGCAGGACAATATTAAGTGTGTAAAACCACCTCTTCCATAAAGGAAACTTTTCTCCTACTCTTACTCACAGAGTGATACTTGGGGAACCATGGGTATATCCCAAGTAGGGTTTACCTTGGATTAAGTCATCCTTGTCTATTAGAAGGAAGGGTTTGGATTATTTTGGGTCTGTCTCATATAGAGACACCCAGCCGAGCCTAGTTCCCCCTCCACAGCTTTTGTGTGCATAGATTTACCTCAGGAACAAGTGTGGTGGGGTATGTTCCTCTCACCTCTCTCTTTGTGATAGGCAGTATTAATACTCGACTAGCTAAGGGAACAATGAACCTATATATTTCTATACGTTACACTGCTGAAGCCAAAATACATAGCTATGCTTCCTTAGACTCAAAGGTCTTGTTAGCTCCAGACAAGAAAAATAAAAATTATTCTGTTAGTAGTTTGCCATCTGGTTCCAAAAAACATGCCCAGCTTGTGGTATATAGATACATTCTTTAGTGCTGAAGCCCTCGCAGGAAATTTAAGTGTCCAAGAGTCCATCAAATACACTCAATACTCTAATTGTTAACTTAACAAACAGCTTTCAGCAATTGAAATTAATGTTTCTCTATTTTTTTCAAGTTTACATTCTTCTGGTATTATAGGCCACACCAGGAATTTCAAATGGCATTTCCCATTCTTTGCAGGCTGCTACATTGCCACAATCACATACCTTCAAACCTCCTATACCTACTCCTTTATCTATCTCCCACCTCATTTGCTACTTGTAACTCATCTTGCTCTTGAAGCTACCCCTTATATTTTGGCCTTAACCAGTTCTCTCCATTGAATTATTTTGAAAATGTTCCTCAGTTTAAAAATCAAAGCTGTCCAATGTCTTGATCATCAGATAGGTGGTGGAGGTTCTAAGGAAATGAGAATAGTCAGACACATGGCATCGGTTAGTTCTGGAGACAAAACATTTCCTGGGGACTGCACTGCTGTTAATTTCAAACAAGAGTAGCCTGTTGGGAATATTGTCTGTAAATTAACTCACACCCACTCTTGTTCAGTACAATTAGGGCTTTTTCATTGGGTTTCTTTATCTTGTCCACAATGTACAGACAGGTTAAGCTGTGCCTGTGATTCAGCCTCCAACCTTCCACTCATAGTCAATGTGGTATCCTTACTTTAAATAGGCTTGAGCTTCTGGCAGATTCTATGAACCCACCTATCCAGAATTACTTGGGCATCCCTACCTCAAACAGTTTTGAAACCTTGACAGAGTTGAAGATAAATTATTGTCATTACTTGACCATTCTCACAATGGCAAGCACTGGAAGGTCTGATGTTGTTTTTCCCCCTTTATATCTGGTGGTTTAAATGAGGGTAATCTGGAGATGCTCTCATGAAATATCACCATTATTCAAAGAAAGAAAGATAACAATAACTGAACATCTATTATTAAGCATTACAGTATTGTCTGCCTGCAAAAACATGGTTCTAAATGATTATTGTTAGATGGTTATTCCTCCTGTTTCATTCCAACAACTTCTTCTCATGCAGAAAGAGCTAAAGGGGGACTTTTGACCGTGATTGAACTCTCTCTTAACTCTAAAGTAACTCCTGTGAAGGCCTTTCCTTCCAATTTTCAAGCTCTGCTGCTACAGTTCAGAAGTTACATATGTTACTTTATAAGTTTTTACAGTGCTAACTTCAATCAATATAATTCAAGTATTATCAATACTCTGGATACATTCTTGACAAATTGCAGGAATTGTATGAACTTTCATTTGTCTATTTTTTAATGCAGAGTTTTAATTTTCTTACTGTACAATCAGTAGGTTTTGACCTTCATTTTAGTAGAATCTCTCATGAACTGTGGGGCCATGATGACAAACATATATTCCCATGTGATAGAATCAAACGCCTTAGCAGCATCTGATAACACGTCTGCTGCCTGTAGAGAAGGATCTAACTGATGAAGCAATGCAAATATTGTACGCAGGTCATATGCAATGTAAGGGATGGAATGAAACTGAATTGATGCCGTATGACCAGAAAAGTGATCATTTTTGCATTTATATTTATAAAAGATAGTGGTCTATAGGACTCACAAACCTCAGGAGATCTATCTGGTTTCAGTAGTGTCACTATTAAGGCTTCACGAACAGAGGGGGGCACTGTCTGTTTTTGATACGCTTCCTCATACTTGCAGTGTAGGTGTGGAACTAGAAGTTCTGTATGTCTTTTTTTAAATTCTCCAGTCATTCTGTCCATCCCAGGGGGCCTTGCTGTTTGGGAGGGATCGTATTGTCTCCCTAATATGCTCCACTGTGAAAGGCTGCAGAAAATATTCACACTGTTCCCGAGACAGCCACACCACAATATCATTAAGTTACTCCTCTATATCAACCTGTGCAGCTGTATCCCAAGTTTTTTATAATTCAGCATAGAACCTCTGAAACGCTGTGAGGATGGAAGGCTGTGCACCTGAATCTTTTATCTTTACTATGTGTTCCTGTCCCTTGTGTCCTAAGTTTAGCAGTCAGGCTGTGCCCAGGCTGATCCTCCTCACCATACGCTCATGCCATAAGTTATTTTGAGAGGAACTGTGATTTCTGCTCTGCTAAGTCATGAAATTCTGTGAGATGCTCGGGGATTTTGACAAGTGCTGTCTGCTTTGACCGGAGTTCATATTTGCGCTCTAGGGATTGCAGCTTTGCTTCTGTGTTTTGGATTTGCTTACAAATTGCCTTTAGCACTCTGGCATGTATTCTTACACAGACCACCTGAATCCTGACCTTGAAGGCCTCCCACAGAGTGTCCATTCCAGTCACTGACCCCTCATTTGTGGTAAAATAGTTGATAATTGCCCATAGCACCACCTCCATGAACACTGCAGCAAGGAGCGACGGTGCATGGGTCTTCACGTAAAAGGAGTAGGGGCCACACTTGGTAGCGTGATGTGCAGCAGCACAGGGAGTGATCCAACAAAGTTTTAGACATGTGTTTGACCGCCGTTACCCATAGGAAGGTCTCCTTTGATATCAACCTGTAATCTAATTGAGACCATGTTCGTGCACTGAAGATACAAATGTGCCCTCTTTTAAAAATGGATGTCGGAGGGACCAAGCATCTACTTGCACATACTCCTCCAGACCCTCTCGGAAGACAGTGGCAGTTTTTTTGCTGAGCCAGTCAGTAAGGGTGGAACTATCCACCATGGCATCCAAATAGGTATTCATATTCCCTCCCCACAATATTATAGCCACTGTCAAAGTGTGTAATTGCATCCACACCGATGTGAAGAAGTCAGGTTCATCTACATTGGGGGTGTAAGTATTGATGAGAGTGAAGGGGGTGCAATACAAAAAGCCCTGCACAATTGTCAGATGGCCCTGATCATCTATCACTGACTGTGGAACTTTGAAGGGGACCCTGTGCTTAATTAGTATTAAGACGTCTTGGGCATATGAGAAATAAGACAATGGCAATCTGTACACTGCCCAGCGAGTACCCACTATTTTGTTTGTGTTCGGTGTTAAGTGAGAGTCCTGGAGGAATGTGATATATATGTCATGCCTGTTCAAGTAATTAAGAACCAGCCTTGTTTTACTGGGGTTATTAAGCTAAGATAAAAGGTTTACCTGACCCTCTCTTCTGGCCATCTCAGTGTCATTTGCACGCTGGATTCAGTGTGTGATATCCTGTGAGTTGCATTATGTAGGTAACTGACAATATTATGGGTGACATTTAGGTAGTGCAGTAAAAAACTGAACATAACCCCTCCCACCCACACTGCTAAAGACATTCCTCCTTAGAACAGGCAACAATGGACATAACATCATATAGCAGACAGTCTGAATTAAGAAAGTTCTGTTTAATAAAACCATTTGGGGAGCACTCTCTCCGGGGGTTGTCTAGCTCACAGTGCGTCCAGGTAACAATAGATGGCGGTGAAGGTTCAGAGACTAACCAACCTAGGCCTCATTTGTATGATGAAGGAGGGCATTCCAGCACCCAGCAGAGGTTCACACTGCCATCGTCCCTCCGTGTAGCTCCGTACAGCCTCCAGCAGGCAACTGAGGAAGCCATGCTTACATAATGGTTTACATTTCCTCCTCCTCAAGTGGTTCATCCATGGGCCGATCATGTTTGCGTGGAGTTAAATTCCGTAGGAAGTCCTTCACTGCTTCTGGTGTGTTGAAGATGCTCTGCTTCCCCTCGTAATCCACACAGTTGGGTACAGCATGGCGTAGTGTATTTCAGACTTTTGAAGTTGCTCATGATGGACTGTCGGGGCACCATTGTAAAATCTGGGTAAAATGCTATCTGGTTCCTCTGCTAGCTGATGTTTTGCTTTTCATGCACCAACTGAAGTACTGTGTCTCTGTCTTGATAATTTAACTGCTTCCCTATGATCGACACCGTATCGCACCCTGGGGAGGCCACGACATGAGGGAATCTTCCTGCACCCCTTCACCTCAGGCTGCAATGCCACCAGGCCTCAGCTTGTTTCATTTTACTCTATTAGTATTGGGAGGGGGACCTACCGCTGCTGTATAGTCCCAGGCCGTCTTATATGACAGCTACCAGCAAGGGGGGACTCAGGGGCATATTTATACTCTGTTTGCGGCGGATTTGCATCGTTTTTTTTTACGCAAATCCGACGCAAAACTAACTCCATATTTATACTTTGGCGTTAGACCCGTCTAGCGCCAAAGATCTTGGAGTTTGCGTAATTTTTTAGCGTGGACACCTTCCTTGCGTTAATGATATGCAAGGTAGGCGTTCCCTTCTAAAAAATGACTCCGAGGCATGTGCGCCGTATTTACACTCCCGGGCAAAAATGACGCCCGGGAGTGGGCGGGTCAAAAAAAATGACGTCCAGCCGCTTTTGCGTCATTTTTTAACGCCTGGTCAGGGCAGGCGTTAAGGGACCTGTGGGCTCGGAAGGAGCCCAGAGGTGCCCTCCCATGCCCCCAGGGACACCCCCTGCCACCCTTGCCCACCCCAGGAGGACACCCAAGGATGGAGGGACGCATCCCAGGGAACTTAAGGTAAGTTCAGGTAAGTATTTTTTTTATTTTTTTAGGGTGGCATAGGGGGGCCTGATGCCACTATGCCCAATGACCATGCCCAGGGGACATAAGTCCCCTGGGCATGGCCATTGGGCAAGGGGGCATGACTCCTGTCTTTGCTAAGACAGGAGTCATTTCAATGGGGGTTGGGAGTCAAAAAAAATGGCGCTAATCGGGTTGAGGCGAAAATTTTGCCTCAGCCTGACTTGCCCCATTTTTGGACGCCCAAGCTCCATTTTTTCCCTACGCCGGCGCTGCCTGGTGTAAGTCATTTTTTTTTACGCACACCAGGCAGCTCCGCCGGCTAACGTCATTCCATAAATAAGGCGCCCGCATGGCGCTTTGGAATGGCGTTAGCCGGCGTTACATTTTTTGACGCACAACTGCGTTGGCGCAGTTGTGCGCCAAAAAGTATAAATACGGCCCTCAGTGTTTCTGCAACCCAGTCATGTTCTCAAAGGACCCACACTTCTCAATTGGTGCTGCCCTTTTACCAGATGAGACTTCAGTAAATAGCAAGATCCCCTCTCTCAGTGAACAGTAATTCTCTGTCCCTCAATGTATGTGTTCAGGCTCATGTCTGGATCTCAATGTTTCGAAAAATGTATGCTTCTAATTTGGTAACCTCCCCTTCTGATCGTTCTTCTGAGTTATTTGTCACCTCTTACATTTCTTTTACCAGTGAGGAGGTGACTGAAAATAGACCCAAGCAGAAGGCATTAGGTCTTGATGGATTATTAAATCTTAATGACTTTCAACCTCATTACATCCTTTGGTTGTCCTGTTTTTTTTAAACTGCAATGAGCATGATCCGTGAAAGCTAATTCGTTGCTCGACTCAGTTGTTAAGATTGCTTGGCATGTGCTTGCAATGTAGGCTACCACTAATAATATAATTTCCGATCTTCTAACCAGGAGCAGAAGCATGAAAACTGCCCCAAGACACAACTAACTCAGGCAAAAGCTACACTTGATCTTAGGCAAAAGGCATGCGCTGCTTCAGACCTGGGTTATCTACAGCAGTGGCATGACGACACTTGAGGCCCCTACCCAGTTAGGAGCCTTCAGGCTTTTATTAAGCCACTTGCGCTGGGGGTGCAGTGTCATCAGAAGAACTTTGGCAGTGTTCTGTGACACTGTACTCTGAGTGCTTTTGGCTACAAAGGGACAACTAGCCATGACAAGTGGTACTGCAACTTCTGATGTCGACTCTACAGGGACATCTAGCCACAACCTGTGGTACTGCACCTTCTGCTGTTGATTTAACATGGACTTCTAGCCAGAACCAGTGGTACTGCACCCTCTGCTGTTGTATCTACAGGGGCATCTAGTAATGACATGCAGCACTGCACCCTTGTGCCACTGACTCCACAGTTAAATGTTATCTAACAGGACTGAAAATGTGTAATATCCTATGCCATCTAGGGGCTGAATATACAATGACACTACAATCTTCTTTGTCATTCTTTTTTCATGTGGTTATGTCCTCTAGGGGCTGACTGATCATGTTTCTTCCAGATGCTATTTTTAATGTGGTGCTCTAAAGGGGCTGTTCGGACCATTACTGTCTAATGCCAAGTATATGTAGGAATTGCCAAATACAATTTATTTCTGATAAAGGTTTAATATGCTGAATGGCTAAATATTTCAGTCATTTCACTGAGGACCTGGTACTTCTCCAGCCGTTTCTGGGTTTGGGGAACATTCTGATCTTCTGACCTCAGAAGAACTTCTGGCGGTGTTCTGTGACACTGTACTCTGAGTGCTTTTGGCTCAACAGAGACATATAGCTACATCTAGTCGTACTGCACCTTCTGCTGTTGACTCTACAGGGACATAGAGCCACGACCACTGTTACGGCACCTTCTGCTGCTTACTCTACGGGGTCATTTAGCCACGACCAGTGGTACTGCACCTTCTACTTTTGACTGTACAGGGACATCTAGCCATGACCAGTGATACTGCACTTTCTGCTGTTGACTCTACAGGGACATCCAGCCACGACCAGTGGTACTGCACCTTCTGCTATTGACTGTACAGTGACATCTAGTAACGACCTGCGGCACTGCACCCTTGTGCCACTGACTCCACAGTTGAATGTTCTCTAAAAGGTCTGCTAGGCCTGAAAATGTGTTATGCAATATGCCCTCATGGGGCTGATTAAATTGTTCCACTGCAATGTTATATGTCATTTTTCTTTTCATTTGATTATGCCCTCTAGAGGCTGACTATCAGGTTATATGACCATCATATTTCTTCCAGATGCTTTTTTTTCTCTGGTGCACTATAGAGGATGTTCTGACCATTACAGTCTAATGCCAAGTGTATGAAGGAATGCACAAACACAGTTTATTGAGGATAAAGGCTTAGGGGCAGATTTAAGAAAAGTGGCACTGCACCCAGTTCAGCCACTTTTCTTGCGCCCCTTAGCGCCCCCCTCCCGCCACCATGTGTGCCCCATATTCAAAATACAGTGCACCATGGTGCAGGGTAGGGGGCAATACCGTCAACATTGTGGATGCTATTGGTGTACTGTTCAGGGTTAGCGCCAAAATTGTGGCTCTAATCCTGAACAGTACATAGGTGCCAATTATAAATAATGGTGTGCCCCCTTTTAACACCTGCTAGGAACAGTTGTTAATAATGCCACAAAAATGGCACAAAGAAATCTTTTAGATATGTTTGTGCCATTTTGTCAGCCTCCCTAAAGGGGGAAAGCCCCCCTTGCAAATATTATGCCTTGCACAGGCATAATGTGGATCAAGAGGTTACAAAGTGGCACAATGCATGCATTGGGCCACTTTGTAAATCTGGCGCATCGATTTTGGCCTTGTTGGGCCACATTAGCATTAAAAAAATGATGCTAATGTGGCTCAAGGAGGTGCTAGGCCTTCTTAAATCTCTTCCTTAATGTGCTGCATGGCTAATTATTTATAAGGTCCCCAAGGTGAGATTGTCAGTATCATTTACAACACCAGCAGCCCTAACTCTCTCTAATGCGAGACCTATTGCATTGCAAATGCTTGTTGACTTTGCTTCACAGTTTGGCTAAAAACAGATTGCCGCAATGTTAAGAATATATTGGGCTAGATGTGACTCTATTTCCACATACAGTGTGGGAATTTGGGGTTAAACTAATGCGAATCTACAGATCGATCAAATAGGTTCCTTGAGTGGCTCTTTGCCCTACACCCAAGCAGTTATTCATACCGGGACTTTGAATTGCTGGCGCAGGGAGTCATTTGGGACTCTATTAAATTGTGGCCCCTGTTATGACTTTCCAACTGGATAAAACCAGAGAATAAGCTTAACTGCTCTATTATTAAAGACTAATCCTGGATAAGGCCATGAAAATCTCTCGACTGAATAATATTAAGAAAGCTCTTGTGTATCTTCAAAAATCGGGCATGTTTTTAAAACATTACTTCAGTATCTCCAATTATCCACTTTCATATCACCTAGCACATCGTGGAATGGGTGCCCAGTTTTAGTGACCCTGGTGATCCAGTACCAGGCGGCAGGTTTAATGAAGCAGCAAATTATCCAACCACAGCCATTATTTGGCACCATCAGGTTTATTAACGCCATCAAGATTGACCTAAGGCACATATTGGCTTCAGTGCTTAATTTGTGCTTGTTGTTTCTGGTGCTGAGCTCCGGCACCTATTTTTGAGGGCCGGGGCTTATTCTTCTGCCTCAAGCATTTACTGCGAGCAAAAGACACATATGTGAAAGACAGAGGAATGGAAAAACAAAAAAGCATCACAAAGGAGAAAAGCAGAAAGCTGCAAGAGTGAGCTGACGTGGCAGGGAGTGGCTTTATATGGATTGAAGAGGCCCGAGATGGCTTCAGGACTACGCCTCCCCAGTATTCTGTGTTCCCACTTTTAATTGCAGAAGCCGCGTGTTTAAGAGGGGGGCTTTGGGAACCTGCACATTTTTACTTACAAATTAAGCACTAATTGGCTTCCATACCCCAGGTTACTGTTTGTCCATCAGACCCATGTATGTGTGAAAAGGTCGAAATGCCGTTGACTTTTCAAGAACAGACCTCTGCATTGTCAATTCCACACAGGAAACTAACCGTGTGTTTCGATTCAGATGTAAAAAAAAAAAGTGGATGTCTAGAAAGTTGTGAGCCAATATAACAATTATCTCTTGAAAGGGCTAACCAGTTTACTTTAGTTTTGCTTTTTCTCACTTGGGGTGCACTGCTCACTATCTCATATTGTCAATCACTTGTTTTAAAAAAAAAACTATGGGCCATATTTATACTTTTAGACGCAAAACTGCGCTAACGCAGTTTTGCGTCAAAAAAATTAGCGCCGGCTAACGCCATTCTGAAGCACCATGCGGGCGCCGTATTTAATCAATGACGTTAGCCGGCGGCGCTGCCTGGTGTGCGTGGAAAAAAACAACGTACACCAGGCAGCGCCGGCGTAGGGGGATATGGAGCTTGGGCGCCAAAAAATGGGGCAAGTCAGGCTGAGGCAAATTTTTCGCCTCAACCCGATTTGCGCCATTTTTTTCGACTCCCAACCCCCATAGAAATGACTCCTGTCTTAGCAAAGACAGGAGTCATGCCCCCTTGCCCAATGGCCATGCCCAGGGGACTTCTGTCCCCTGGGCATGGTCATTGGGCATAGTGGCATGTAGGGGGGCACAAATCAGGCCCCCCTTTGCCACAAAAAAAAAAAAAAAAAAAAACCTACCTGAACTAACCTTAATGTCCCTGGGATGGGTCCCTCCAGCCTTGGGTGTCCTCCTGGGGTGGGCAAGGGTTACAGGGGGGGGCCCTGGGGGCATGGGAGGGCACCTCTGGGCTCCTTCAGAGCCCACAGGTCCCTTAACGCCTGCCTTTTCCAGGCGCTAAAAAACGGCGCAAAAGCGGCCGTACGTCATTTTTTTTGACCCGCCCACTCCCGGGCGTGAATTTTGCCCGGGAGTGTAAATACGGCGCACATGCCTCGGAGTCAATTTTTTAGACGGGAACGCCTACCTTGCATCTCATTAACGCAAAGTAGGTGTCCACGCTAAAAAATGACGCAAACTCCATGGACTTTGGCGCTAGACGCGTCTAACGCCAAAGTATAAATATGGAGTTAGTTTTGCGTCGGAATTGCGTAAAAAAAAAACAACGCAATTCCGGCGCAAACAGAGTATAAATATGCCCCTATATTTCTTCTTGTATTTATTTTTTGCTTTATTCTTATGAATTAAAGAGAATTGACTTATGTTGACTGAAAATATTTAGAGATTGCTTTTGTATTTCTTCATGGATTGATGCCTGACAGATTGCTGCTGTTTATATAAAAAATATTTTTAATGATTTATTTGATGCAGAACTTTCTGCTTAATGCATATATATGATAAATGAGTTCCATGCGAACAGGTGGTTTGTTCTGCTGATTTAGAGTGTGACGGGCGGGTTACTCCATCACAAACGTGACAGATATCCTATCCACCATATTACAATGCCCATAGGATATAATGGCATCATAATATTGCGGGCAGGATATCCGTCACATTTGTGACACAGTAATCCCATCCCAAAACTATAAACCACGCACTTACTGGGTGGGCTGTGCTGCTGCCTCTGACCTCAGTGCTTATACTGAGCACAATAGCTTCCTGAAGGGCAAGTGTGTGGTTGTGGTATGCCATGCTGGTGACTGAAAGCAAACTCCCACTGAAACTGCCCACAGTAGTAGTGCCTGAAGGGGTCTGACCCACAGGCCAGGCTATATAGGTTACCCTGTGTGTTTAATTAAAATGGACTGATAGATCCAACAAACACTAGCTGAACAGGTATGACTCAAAACTCAGCTGGAAGTCTATTGTTTTTTTTCTTCCTCACATGAGTTTTGGCAGAGACCATAGATGTCTCTATGCCATTCCAAAAATAGGTGCAAGACTCAGTAGGCCCGATTCACTAAGGTAAACTTAAACTAAAATTCTAAGTTTACACCAAAGTCTAAGTTTAGACTTAGGAGGTCATTATGAATTTGGCTGTCTTCAGGCCGCCACACTCGCAGTGGCTGTCAGGCCCGTCGGGGATGTGTCGGTCTGACCGCCATATTAAAACCCTTGCGGTCAGACCACCAGGGAGCTGCCAGCTCTGCTACGATCATGGTTCCCGGCGGCCGGGCAGTGGCAGAGATCATAATCTGCCAGGGCAGTGCTGCAAGCAGCGCTGCCCTGAATATTACGACCTTGTACTCCGCCATCCTTTTCACGGCGGTAACACTGCCATGAAAAGGCTGGTGGAGAACAAGTGCTGGGGTCCCTGCACTGCCCATGCACTTGGCATGGTTAGTGCAGGGTCCTCTCTGCCGAGCACCATCGCAAAGTTCATTGTCTGCTCTGCAGACAGTGAACTTTGCAAGGGCGCTGGTGCACCCTGCTGGCTACAGCATTGCAGCTGGCTCAATTACGAGCTGGTGACAGTGCTGTATACTGTTTCCGCCCAACGACCTAGCGGGAAACTCATAATGACTCCAGCAGGTAGGTTGACGCATAGGCCGCGGCCACCCTGGAGGGAGTTTGGCAGACGGGCTGTCCCATGAGCAAAACCTGAAATTATCCCCTTAAAGTCTAACTTTACTCATAGTAAAGATAGACTTTTGGGCTAAGTTTAGATTTTTGGTCTGAACTTAGACCAAAAGTCTAACTTTACTATGAGTAAAGTTAGACTTTTGGTCCAAGTTTAGACTTTTGGTATACACGTAGACCAAAAGTCTAAACTTAGACCGAAAGAATAACTTTACTAGGAGTAACGTTAGTCTTTAGATGTAAACTTAGAATTTTGGTATAAGTTTACCTTTGTGAATCGGGCCCTGTGATTCTATTTTATTGCTATGGCATTTTCATGAACATTAGTCATCAGAGTACAGCCAACTGACATAAAGCTTTGAAAAACAAAAAAGGGTAGGTCTTCATTGTAGGAAAGTACCATCTTGCCTGGCATGTTACCCCCATTTTTCACTGTATATATGTTGTTTTAGTTGTATGTGTCACTGGGACCCTGGTAACCCAGGGCCCCAGTGCTCATAAGTGTGCCTGAATGTGTTACCTGTGTAGTGACTAACTGTCTCACTGAGGCTCTGCTAATCAGAACCTCAGTGGTTATGCTCTCTCATTTCTTTCCAAATTGTCACTGACAGGCTAGTGACCATTTTTACCAATTTACATTGGCTTACTGGAACACCCTTATAATTCCCTAGTATATGGTACTGAGGTACCCAGGGTATTGGGGTTCCAGGAGATCCCTATGGGCTGCAGCATTTCTTTTGCCACCCATAGGGAGCTCTAACAATTCTTACACAGGCCTGCCACTGCAGCCTGAGTGAAATAACGTCCACGTTATTTCACAGCCATTTTACACTGCACTTAAGTAACTTATAAGTCACCTATATGTCTAACCTTTACCTGGTAAAGGTTAGGTGCAAAGTTACTTAGTGTGAGGGCACCCTGGCACTAGCCAAGGTGCCCCCACATTGTTCAGAGCCAATTCACTGAACTTTGTGAGTGCGGGGACACCATTACACGCGTGCACTACATATAGGTCACTACCTATATGTAGCTTCACCATGGTAACTCCGAATATGGCCATGTAACATGTCTATGATCATGGAATTGCCCCCTCTATGCCATCCTGGCATTGTTGGTACAATTCCATGATCCCAGTGGTCTGTAGCACAGACCCTGGTACTGCCAGACTGCCCTTCCTGGGGTTTCTCTGCAGCTGCTGCTGCCAACCCCTCAGACAGGCAGCTGCCCTCCTGGGGTCCAGCCAGGCCTGGCCCAGGATGGCAGAACAAAGAACTTCCTCTGAGAGAGGGTGTGACACCCTCTCCCTTTGGAAAATGGTGTGAAGGCAGGGGAGGAGTAGCCTCCCCCAGCCTCTGGAAATGCTTTGTTGGGCACAGATGTGCCCAATTCTGCATAAGCCAGTCTACACCGGTTCAGGGACCCCTTAGCCCCTGCTCTGGCGCGAAACTGGACAAAGGAAAGGGGAGTGACCACTCCCCTGACCTGCACCTCCCCTGGGAGGTGCCCAGAGCTCCTCCAGTGTGCTCCAGACCTCTGCCATCTTGGAAACAGAGGTGCTGCTGGCACACTGGACTGCTCTGAGTGGCCAGTGCCACCAGGTGACGTCAGAGACTCCTTGTGATAGGCTCCTTCAGGTGTTAGTAGCCTTTCCTCTCTCCTAGGTAGCCAAACCCTCTTTTCTGGCTATTTAGGGTCTCTGTCTCTGGGGAAACTTTAGATAACGAATGCATGAGCTCAGCCGAGTTCCTCTGCATCTCCCTCTTCACCTTCTGATAAGGAATCGACCGCTGACCGCGCTGGAAGCCTGCAACCCTGCAACATAGTAGCAAAGACGACTACTGCAACTCTGTAACGCTGATCCTGCCGCCTTCTCGACTATTTTCCTGCTTGTGCATGCTGTGGGGGTAGTCTGCCTCCTCTCTGCACCAGAAGCTCCGAAGAAATCTCCCGTGGGTCGACGGAATCTTCCCCCTGCAACCGCAGGCACCAAAAAGCTGCATCTCCGGTCCCTTGGGTCTCCTCTCAGCACGACGAGCGAGGTCCCTCGAATCCAGCGACACCGTCCAAGTGACTCCCACAGTCCAGTGACTCTTCAGCCCAAGTTTGGTGGAGGTAAGTCCTTGCCTCACCTCGCTGGGCTGCATTGCTGGGAACCGCGACTTTGCAAGCTTCTCCGGCCCCTGTGCACTTCCGGCGGAAATCCTGTGTGCACAGCCAAGCCTGGGTCCACGGCACTCTAACCTGCATTGCACGACTTTCTAAGTTGGTCTCCGGCGACGTGGGACTCCTTTGTGCAACTTCGGCGAGCACCGTTTCACGCATCCTCGTAGTGCCTGTTTCTGGCACTTCTCCGGGTGCTACCTGCTTCAGTGAGGGCTCTTTGTCTTGCTCGACGTCCCCTCTCTCTGCAGGTCCAATTTGCGACCTTCTGGTCCCTCCTGGGCCCCAGCAGCGTCCAAAAACGCCAAACGCACGATTTGCGTGTAGCAAGGCTTGTTGGCGTCCATCCGGCGGGAAAACACTTCTGCACGACTCTCCAAGGCGTGGGGGATCCATCCTCCAAAGGGGAAGTCTCTAGCCCTTGTCGTTCCTGCAGCATTCACAGCTCTTCAGCCTAGTAAGAGCTTCTTTGCACCAACCGCTGGCATTTCTTGGGCATCTGCCCAGCTACGAGCTGCTTGTGACTTTTGGACTTGGTCCCCTTGTTCCACAGGTACCCTCCGACAGGAATCCATCGTTGTTGCATTGCTGATTTGTGTTTTCCTTGCATTCTCCCTCTAACACGACTATTTTGTCCTTAGGGGAACTTTAGTGCACTTTGCACTCACTTTTCAGGGTCTTGGGGAGGGTTATTTTTCTAACTCTCACTATTTTCTAATAGTCCCAGCGACCCTCTACAAGGTCACATAGGTTTGGGGTCCATTCGTGGTTCGCATTCCACTTCTGGAGTATATGGTTTGTGTTGCCCCTATCCCTATGCTTCCCCATTGCATCCTATTGTAACTATACATTGTTTGCACTGTTTTCTAAGACTATACTGCATATTTTTGCTATTGTGTATATATATCTTGTGTATATTTCCTATCCTCTCACTGAGGGTACACTCTAAGATACTTTGGCATATTGTCATAAAAATAAAGTACCTTTATTTTTAGTATAACTGTGTATTGTGTTTTCTTATGATATTGTGCATATGACACTAAGTGGTACTGTAGTAGCTTCACACGTCTCCTAGTTCAGCCTGAGCTGCTTTGCTAAGCTACCATTATCTATCAGCCTAAGCTGCTAGACACCCTATACACTAATAAGGGATAACTGGGCCTGGTGCAAGGTGCAAGTACCCCTTGGTACTCACTACAAGCCAGTCCAGCCTCCTACATTCATAATCTTGAAAATAGCCATACTGAAATATTTGTAACTTTTAAAAACATCTCCCTTGTTTTTTTCTAGAAGGTTTCATTTTTTTTAAATACTTGTTTGACCAGCAAATGCATCTTTAAAATAAATTAAGTGGTTTAGGTATGTTAGAAATTGTTATTGTTCTCAAGTCATTACATGTAAAAACGTTTATTTAAAAAGCTAATTTAAGAAAACATTGTTATATTTCGTTCAGATTTCTTTTTTTTTAAATTGTATACTTTGATGAAGAGTTGTAATATTTTTACTTTGGTATATTTTTTCAAAAAGTTTAAAAAGTAAATTATGGTATTTTAATAAACAAACCCAACTGCTAAGACAAAGCTGTTTTAAAATTCTGGGTTGTAGATTTTCTGAACCTTTCCCGTGGTGAAACTTCGTTTTCACATGAAAATTTGAATGAAATTGAAGTTTTGAGTTCTCTAGTAGATCTTTGTATTACTTGTTTTGGCCTAGTCACTGAAAACATCCACAGTAACAACAGTAACAAGAAAGCAGGTGTCTATAGCCTCTGAGTTTCAGAACTATTGTCCACTTTCCTTTGGGAGGAGTGATTTCTGCTAAAGTAATGTCAATCTCTACTTTAGATTTTACCTCACACATGGGTGTATGCAAAGTACACTGTAGTTGATGTCACTAATCGTAACTTGCTTTTTCTGTCGTACCTGCATAGGCACCCAGTCTCAGAGCGGCAGTTCCTTCCATCTCGAGATGTCCCAGGATGGATTTAGTGCACTGATAACACCAGTAAGTTCTGTTACAATTTTTGATAATTTACAAAAGCAGTAACTACACTGAATCCAGGTAATATGTTACTGATTAAATGTATGTAGGCTGAACAAGTATTTTGGAATCCAGTACAATATTTTATGACCCACTAATGTGCTAATTGCTCAGTTTCTAACATTTCGATTTGAGTGGGTCATCATCTTACCTTATGAATAGTATTGAGGTAGGTTGCAAATTGCCACTCACTCTTATCAGAGCCAGTCACATAGATGGTGGCCTCCTGGGGTTAGCAGATCATCATGTCTGTGATGAATGTAGAATAGTTTGTGTTGGCAGTGGTTCAGTGGACCACTGCCTACTCCCCAACAAACCCTTTTTGACATTCACAAAGAGTAAGGGGTCCAAAAAGCAACCTGGTCCCTTTTGCAAGTAACTTACAACCTCAACTCATGAGTCATTATTTGTCAATGTTTTGCCACTGGATTTTTGGTTGCAAATCATTGATATATTGCATGCCAGTTTTGTAAATGGGACGTCTACACCACATCCTTTCCAAATACTGAATCTGTATGGTGTTTCAATCCCATTTTAGGAGTTGGTAAAAGTTAACTGATTCCTAAAATGGCATTAGTACATTTAAACAAGCATCGGGGAAGCAAGAGGTCTCACTTATGTGAGAACTGTAAGGCTTTGACAATGTCTTTTAACCATGTTGTTCAGCTGCATGGCTGAAATTCAGCATGGCTAACAGTTAGTGGCACAGCATAGAGTAGGGTGGCATAGAGGAGAGTGGCATAGAGGAAATTAGAATAAAGTGGCATAGAAAAGATAGGTGTGGAGAGGAGTGGTGTAGAATAACGTTGAGTGCAGTGGGATTGATTGAGTGGTGTAGAGTGGTGTACAGTAGAGTGCTGTACAGTAGAGTGGCATGGAGTGGCATACAGTAGAGCGGTGTAGAGTACAGTGGAGTGGTGTACTATCCCGAGTGTCATAGGATAGAGTGGTGTCGAGTAGAGTAACACACAATAGAGTGGCATTAAGTAAAGTTGCATAGACTAGGGTGGTGAAGAGTGGACTAATGTAGAGGGGAGTTGCCTAGAATAAAGGAGCATAGAGTGGAATGGAGTCTAGTTGAATGGCATAGAGTGGATTGGCATAGAGTAGAGTGGTGTAGAGTGGCATAGAGTGACAGTGGAATGGAGTGCCGTGGAGCAAAGTGACATTGAGTGGAGTGGCCCCAGATTGGCGTTGCATAAAGTGGTGTAGAGTGGAGTGACATAGAGTAGAGTGACATAGAGTAGAGTGGTGTATAGTGGAGTGGTGTAGAATGGAATGGAGTGGCAGTGTGTGGAGTGGACTGGAGTGGTGTAAAGAAAAGAGTGGCATAGGGTGGGGGAGTATAGTGGTAGAGAACTGGGGTGTACAGTTGTGTAGAGTGGTGTAGAGTAGAGTGGCATAAAATGGAGTGGTGTAGTGTTGGGTTGTATATAGTGAAGTGGCGTAAAGTAGGAAAGAGCGGCACAGAGGGTAGCTGAGAAGAGTGGAGTAGAGTGGCAAACAGTGAAGTAGAGTAACATGACATGGAGTAGAGTGTCATGGAATGAAGACAAGTGGCATGGAGTGGCGTAGAGTGGAGTAGTGTAGAGTAGAGTGGTATAGAGTGGCATAGAATAAGGTGGCATACAGTAGGGTGGAGTGGAGTAGAGTGGTGTGGAGTTGAGTGGGATAGTGTGTAGCAGCATAGAGTGGTGTGGAGTGCCACAGAACAGAGTGACATGATAAAGAGTGGTGTGGCATAGAGTAAAGTGCTATAGAGTGGCATTTTGTGACTGAGAGGGGCATTGAGTACCGTAGAGTGGAGTGACACAGAGCAGAGTGATGTAGAAGGTAGTGGCAAAGAGTAGAATGGTGTAGAGTAGCATAGAGTAGACTTACATAGTGTACATTAGCATAAAGTGAAGTGGTATGGAGTAGAATGGCATATAGTGGGGTAAAGTAGAGTGTCATAGAGTGGGGTGGAGTGGCATAGAGTGGTGTGGAGTGGAGTGGCATAGAGTCGCTCAGAGTGGAGTGGCATAGACTGGAGTGGTGGAGAGTGGAGTGGTGTAGAATGGAAAGGAGTGACACTTAGGCGGTCATTCCGACCCTGGCGGTCATGGACCTCCAGGGCCGGGGACCGCGGGAGCACCGCCAACAGGCTGGCGGTGCTCCCAAGGGCATTCTGACCGCCGCGGTCAGAAACGGAAAACCGGCGGTGTACCGCCGGTTTTCCGCTGCCCTGGGGAATCCTCCATGGCGGCGCAGCTTGCTGCGCCGCCATGGGGATTCCGACCCCCATACCGCCATCCTGTTCCTGGCAGCTTTGGCCGCCAGGAACAGGATGGCGGTATGGGGTGTCGTGGGGCCCCTGGGGGCCCCTGCAGTGCCCATGCCAATGGCATGGGCACTGCAGGGGCCCCCATAACAGGGCCCCACTGAGAATTTCAGTGTCTGCATAGCAGACACTGAAATTCGCGACGGGTGCAACTGCACCCGTCGCACCCTTTCCACTCCGCCGGCTCCATTCGGAGCCGGCATCATCGTGGAAAGGGGTTTCCCGCTGGGCGGGCAGGCGGCCTTCTGGCGGTCGCCCGCCAGCCCAGCTGGAAACACAGAATAACCGCGGCGGTCTTCTGACCGCGCAGCGGTATTCTGGCGGCTCCCGCCGGCACCGCGGTTACCGCGGCCGGCGGGAGTCAGAATGACCCCCTTAGTGTAGTAGACTGGAGTGGTGTACAGTAGAGAAGAATGGCATAGGGTGGAGTGGAGTGGAGTTGGGTGGTGTGGAGTGTAGTTATGTAGAGTGGTGTAGAATAGAGTGGCATAAAGTTGAGTGGTGTAGAATGGGGTTGTATAGAGTGGAGTGGAGTGGCATTGTGTTGAGTACAGTGGCATGCAACAGAGAAGATTGGCATAGAATAAAGTGGTGTAGAGTGGAGTAGAAGGGTACACTGAAGTAGAGTATTGTGGCATGGAGTAGGTGGCATAGAGTGAAGTGGTGTAGCATGGAGTGGGTAGAGTGGAGTGGTGTAGAATAGAATAGTGTAGAGTGGCATGGTGAGCTGGCATACAGTGTGGTGGAGTGGAGTAGAGTGGAACGAAATAAAGTGACATGAAGTAGAGTGGGATAATTGTGAGTGGTGCGGAGTGCCATAGAACAGAGTGACATGGTAAAGAGTGGTGATGCATTAAGTAAAGTGCCGTAGACTGGCATATTGTAGCATAGAGTGGCATAGAGTACTGTAGAGTGAAATAGCATAGAGTGGATTGATGTAGAGGGTAGTGTCAAAGAGTAGAGTGGTGTACAGTAGCATCGAGTAGAGTTATGTAGAGTAGAGTGGTGTAGAGTGGAGTGGTGTAGAGTGCTGAAGAGTTACATATAGAGTGGAAAACATTTTTTGCAGTTGCAGACTCCAAAATACAGTGTTTGCATCTTTAAAACTGTTTTGCCCCTTAATTCTGTGATCATAGTGGACATTGAAATGAACCCAAGCCAAATTAGTTCACGTTCTATTCGAGCTAGATGTGCAAGGGACATTCATGTACAGCGATGGCAGCAAAGTTTATAAACTGCCTGTCAATGTTCCAGTATCAAGTATAAACACCACTGTCCAAGTGCACTACAGTTTTGGGAAACAGCTTCTTGTGGAACTCTTGCATTGTGAGTAGGATATGGCAAAAGAAGAATGTTTTGTCCCATACCATTTATAATTAATATGGTGTATGTTTTACATAGAAAGTCTTCGGTTAACAAAAAACCCACAATGGCAATCAATACCCTGTTTTGCCTGTGCATGGTTGTCCCATAGAAGAATTGATTCACCTCAATTGGTCATGCGACTGTGCAAAATCATACATCTTCTCTTCATAGATCTATGCACTGCCCTAAGTTTGCTGCCATGAATAAACATGGCAAGTTTACTGCTACATCTATAAATTATTTTTGTAGCCCAAGCGTGTGGCCTGGAAAAACATGGGATTAGGGGAATAAAATGTCTCCCTCTTAACTAACTTTCTGAATCCTCTGTTTGTACTTTGGAGGATGCCTTTGTTGCAAATTGTTTTAACTTCTGCTAAAAGCACTTAAAAATCAATGCTCCTATATTGTCAAATGCTTATCAACTACATAATCATGGAATTCTGCCTCTATTTTCAGACGTGCATTCATCATCATCATCAAAATGTATTCGGCTCCATTGATATAGATCATAGAAGCGCATAAAATACATAATACATTTGTTTAAAAACACCATAAAAGGCATTCAATTAAAACAGCAAAGTTAAAACATACATCTCTAGCCCCGCACAACTAATACAGACTTCTATAAAAGACACTACTTTTTCCTAATTAAGATGAGGCAACCTTAAAACAACTGGCTGGGGTTTCCATAGCGATCAAAATGTGCATAGCAGCTTTGTGATCCCTAACCTTATGTGCAATTAGTGAAGGTTTTAAAAATTGCTTCTTTAAAGTAACATGAAACTGGCAAAAAGCATAAAATGTATAGGGCTTTGCTTTGCTATTCCATCGCACGGGCACATGATAGATGTTAAGTTCCACTGGTTAATTTTAGGAAAGGAAACAAAGATGATGCACTAATACCAGCTGTAACCTAATCAGGGCATAGAGTTGTTGAGAATTAGATACCCAGGTTAAATAAGGTAGAAAGCCTGATGATAAAGAATGAGACTTGCATTTTGATACTGTTTGTTTCCCCCTATCCGTGGAATCTCTTTTGCTCGCCCTAACATTTGACAGGGCAGGCTTCAATATTTGATTTTCTAATGTAGCAATTCTGGTTGGTTCTTCCAAAATAGAGAAATCAAAAACCGTCTTAAGAGTAGTATTAATTAAGGAAAGCCATGGAATAATAAAAACATAACCCAGAGCTAGACTGTATAATCACCCTTGTAAATTCAATTTCTAGTTTGACCATAGTAAGCATCATAAGGATATTGGTTTAGATGATAAAATATCTTCCACATTGATTAGATCTACTTCATTATGCATTATGGTGGATGATGTTGATGGAGAAGTGCTCAACAAGTGCCTAAGGAAATTGTTTTACTCCATCTGAATAGACTAACTGGTCACATAGGCTCACACACCTCCACCGTAAGTTGCAGTAGATAAGGCCTTAGAATTATAGATGGTAATCTTCTCTTTGATGGGCAGACTCTCCAAATTTCTAGAAAATATGAATACCACCTCACAGATTCTTTTAATCTTGAGTCTCTTTTTGTTAATATGTTCGACCCAAATACCACTCACCAAAACATCATGCCCAAATAGCAAGAAGACTTGACCCTTGTTATTTGAGCACCTTCTAAATATAATTATTTTATAGTCTTTGGCACTTTCCCACAAGTCATTATATACCTCTTTGCCTTATTAATTTTTAATCTCTTGGAGTCCATAAAAGCTGCAAATGAATCCTTTAATCTCTGCAGGCCGACCATGGTTCTTGATATAAAAACCGCATTGTCGGCATTGAGGAGGACAGGTAATGGGTGACCAGCAACCATTGGCGTGTCAGCTTGTAAGGCCCGCAGCATTTCATCAACCCTACTTATAAATAAGGAAAGTAAAAATAGTGCCAAAGTGCATCCCTGGCAAACTCCCCACCTAATTCTCAAGAAAAGTGATAGTTCTACATTAGTACCAAACCTTACTTTAGTGGAAAGATTTCTATATAGTTGGGCAAGAAGGCTAACCATCTCCAATGGAGGCCCGTGAGAGATCATAGAATGTTATAGTATCTCATGATCAACAAGATCAAATGCTCTAATAGTATCTGCGGAACACATATTGAGCATTCCTGCCTTGGCCCTGCTTTATTACCCAATCAGGAATTCTAGATTAAGGCATTGCTTCTCAGTCCCTCATCCCTTTCTAAATCCATACTGAGCCGTAGACAAAATATGGTTTTCCAATGCCCAGTCTTCCAGCCTCTTCAGAACAAACTTTCCCAGAAGTTTAACAGAGGAATCCAAAAAAGAAATGGGTCAATAACATTTTGGATCTTTTTTGTCACCTTTCTTATAGATAGGGACTTTAACAAACTTGTCCATAGAAGAAGGGACACTACCACGCATTACTGCATTACAAACACGGGTAAGTATCAGTGCTCATAGCTCCCCCACTTCTAAAAATGCATCAATATGGACCCCATTGGGCCCAGCAGCATTTGCCTTTGCACATTTCCACAGAACATCAACTGTTTCGTCTATCCTAAATATCAAATGTGGAGTATTAGCTGGACCATAATTCTCAGATAATGTGTTGGAAACTGCTACCATAGGCCTCAACTCATTAATCACTGCTGAGTCAAAAATCGTCTTGAACTGCTCAACCCAGGCTTGTTGAGGTATCAAAGCCATAAGCACTGGGCTTAGATCTCCCTTTAGGAAAAGTGTTTTTTACAGTGGCTGAAAATAGTTGCTTTAGCTTGGGCAGGTTGAGACGATATTTTATGTTTCCCCATTTCAACTTAAATTAGGAGACCACCTATTCAAAGCACCAAGTTTCCATGCTAAGGCCCTATTAATTGACCAGCCACATCCACTCATCGTTTCCTGGTTAGTAAACCCAAGTACTGGCAATGTACTGGACTGTTTTCAATGAATTCCCACTATGTAGGTATACTGAAAGGGCACAGTACCTGGTGGAACTGGTTCAAAGGAGCTCCTAAAAATAGGGATCCAAATCTACCAAAGCCCGTAATAGAGGAAGCCAGGGTAAAGAGCCAAGGGTGATGACCCTGCCCTTCCTCTTCCTGGGTCTGACGAGTGCAGGATGGGCCCGCACTTGGCCCTCGCACATCCCATGCAGTGCGGTAAACATCAGAGCTTTAAAGCGCAGTCGTGGGGGCAGCCCCACTTCCTTTCTCTGCAGGCATCAATGAGGCTTGTGGGACACAAAGGGCCGTATTTATACTTTTTGGCGCACAACTGCGCCAACGCAGTTGTGCGTCAAAAAATTTAACACCGGCTAACGCCATTCCAAAGCGCCATGCGGGCGCCTTATTTATGGAATGAGGTTAGCCGGCGGAGCTGCCTGGTGTGCGTCAAAAAAAATGACTTACACCAGGCAGCGCCGGCGTAGGGGAAAATGGAACTTGGGCGCCAAAAAATGGGGCAAGACAGGCTGAGGCAAAATTTTCGCCTCAACCCGATTAGCGCCATTTCTTTTGACTCCCAACCCACATTTAAATGACTCCTGTCTTAACAAAGACAGGAGTCATGCCCCCTTGCCCAATGGCCATGCCCAGGGGACTTATGTCCCCTGGGCATGGTCATTGGGCATAGTGGCATGTAGGGGGGCACAAATCAGGCCCCCCTATCCCACCCAAAAAAAAAAAAAATACTTACCTGAACTTACCTTAAGTTCCCTGGGATGGGTCCCTCCATCCTTGGGCGTCCTCCTGGGGTGGGCAAGGGTGGCAGGGGGTGTCCCTGGGGGCATGGGAGGGCACCTCTGGGCTCCTTCCAAGCCCACAGGTCCCTTAACGCTTGCCCTGACCAGGCGTTAAAAAATGACGCTAAAGCGGCTGGACGTCATTTTTTTTGACCCGCCCACTCCCGGGCGTCATTTTTGCCCGGGAGTGTAAATACGGCGCACATGCCTCAGAGTCATTTTTTAGATGGGAATGCCTACCTCGCATATCATTAACGCAAGGAAGGTGTCCACGCTAAAAAATGACGCAAACTCCTAGATCTTTGGCGCTAGACGGGTCTAACGCCAAAGTATAAATATGGAGTTAGTTTTGCGTCAGATTTGCGTTAAAAAAAACGACGCAAATCCGGCGCAAACAGAGTATAAATATGCCCCAAAGTCCCTATGCAGCGAGTGTCCGAATGTGCGTCCCGCGCAGTGGGGGTAAACAGGCACTTTATAGCGCGGTCGTGTGGGCAGCCCAGCCCCCTTGCTCTTCAGACCTCAATGAGGCTTGTGGGGCACAAAGTCGCTGTGCAGCAACTGTCCGGTTGCGCGTCCTTAGTTTTTCGATCGACTATAGCATAGTCTGCAAACAACAATAAAATAATTGCTGCAGATAAACGCAGAGCAATCTTGGTACCAGTCTTTAATGTAGGGAAAGATTAGTTCATAAAGATAAATGTAAAACAGATTATTTGGACATCGATCAATTATCGAAGGTTTCTTTCAAAGTGTATGATAAGGTATAATCTGTTTACTGGTCACAAATACACCTTATTAGATTTTAATTTGAAGAAAACCTATGGCGAGAGATGCAGATCTTTCCCAAGTGAATACATTGACAAGACCCTTACAAGGACACTGATTAAGAGAAACAAAGTCCCTCTTTTGCTCATCAAAATTAAAGAGCACATTTCTAGCAGGTGAAACCCTGTGGCAGTCATATGAAACTGTTCCAAGGGTTCTATACTTCATCCTGATCCTTCAATATAATGATGATGAGCCATTTAAAAGCTGGTTTTAAATTGAGAAGTGGTGCTAACTGACAGGCTACTAGATTACAAACAAGAAAATAATAACATTTTAGCTGTTGCAAAAATTAAGTTAATTTTACATTACACGCAATGGAAGAGGAAAGAAAATCAAGAGAATGGGGTTCAGTGTACTAACAGGGTAACAATAGCAGGAATATCAGACGAAGTAGACACAAATAACTGTATTAGGTCTATACAAGGACCGATTTGTTTGGTCACTATGTGCAACTGGCCCAATTGTAGGATTAGGTGAGAAATACAGGAGCGAGGTCAGTTGTGTCTGCTCAGCTCCCTGGCTATCTGTAATCTCCATGGGAAAATCTTCCAGCAAGGTGCCTGACCAAAATCTGTGCAAGTGAAGATGGCTAAACATGTATTATGAATGATGCATTAGAAATGCACCATGCTGACTAAACTGCAATAAAAAAAAAATTATGGCCTCATTTGACCAAAGGTTTGCAGGAGGGTCATAAAGTGCACGCTTGTCTACAAGAAATTGTCAAATCCATCCATAGATCTATCAGTGTACCACAAAGAGAACTCAGAAACACAGCCTGAAGGCACCTAATGTTGCTGTTTGAGCAATGGAGAAGCAGGTGCCAATTGTACAATTGTGTAAAGTTGACATGTAGCCTATTTCATACAGAGGACTCAGAAAGGGCTTTGCAGGGAGGGAGTATATTATGAGGAGTCTTCATTTGCAGGGAGCATTGCCCCACTGGCAGAGCCAGCAGCTGAAAAATAAAGTGAAATTTGTGCATGTTAGTTTAGCCATCTGTCTTAGGCTGGCCAAACTGACATGCACAATTAGGTTTCTCCAACCCGACTGTGCAACACATCTGGGTTGGAAAAACACACAGACCCCAGTGCACTGTGTGAGCGGCAGACCAACCACTCAGACTAATCCTGATGCTGCTCTCATCCTAGCTATAGCATGAAAGCAGCACCAGGATTGTGTGGGGAACCTGTGCTGTGTTCCAGGGATTGCTGGGACACAAACACCATCAAGGGAAGAGAATCGAGGGGCCTGGTGGCGGCAGCGGCAGCAGTATTAGAAACAGGTAGGTTTCTTTTTTTAGATAATTATTTTAATTCCCCCATACCTCCTATCCCCTTTAGATTTGCGACAGCCGCTGTTCATTTATTACATTGTCTGTATTTTTTGCTTGTATGCAGTGTCACTTTCTTTTGTATTCTGGGACAGCATTTGTTTGAGGCTTGGATTTTTGCATGCATGTAATATACGGAGCTTCAGCCAAGTAGGTGAAGTTACCCTGCCAGAGATGTCCTGCAATGTCACTATAAAAATTTCACTGATAACTCTTAGTTATTGCTAAGGCCTTGATTATGACCTTGGCGGATCGGATACTCTATCACAAATGTGACAGATATCCCGTCTGCCGTATTACAAGTTCCAGTGTACCCTACGGAACTTGTAAAATGGTGGGCGGGATATCGGTCACATTTGTGATGTGGTATCCTATCCACCAAGGTTGTAATCAGGCCCCTAGTTTCAATAGAAATGTTTTTTGTTTTGCTAATAACTTCAGCGGAGTTTGATGAATCTTCACAAAAATGTCCAAAATACAACATTTGTCACCTAAGCTGCTGTATCAAAAGTTTTGGGTGATCCGCCAAGCGGGGACAGAGAAAAGGGGTGGTGTCAAAATGTGTTTTCCCCAACAGCAATAAGGCCGAAACCACTGGACGGAATTACACTAAATGTGGCAGACAAGTAGCTCCTGGTCCAGAAAGAGGACTTTTTGTTATCTGGTGAAAATCTGTTGAGTACTTTCATAGTTATTAAAGAAAACCAAATTTGTATATATAGGGACACGGATCCTTCTCGGATCGTTCTCATATCCTCTGCGGATTTGAAAGAAAAGCAAGGCCCTGATTAGCTGGCCGCAACCTGACAGAAACGTTGTGGTCATCAGTTTGTGTCACATTGCCTGGGGTGGGAAAAAATGGTGTAAAAACATATAAGTGGTCAGGACACTGGTATCCTGATCCCATAGGACACATGAAGAGGTCCCTTATGGGCAAAAAATTGCCCTTTTTATTTTTGGCCAATCTGCTGACTCAATGCTCCTCCACAGATCCTCCTAAGATCCTCCACGATCCTGGGGAAAAGCAAGGCCCTGATTGCCTTGCTGCAACCTGAGACAAATATTAACATGTGCGTTAGAATAAATATATAGAAATTCCCTGAAAAAAAACAAAGGTTACAGGGATATTATAGTTAGGTTGACATTTTACACATACAAAACCATAGAAATTCAGCAGGTATAGTATACTTATACTTATATGAAGAAACTATAACTTGTGCCGGAGAGTAACTTTGGGCAACAAGTTATAGGGGGTCATTCCGACCCTGGCGGTCATGGACTGCCAGGGCCGGGGACGGAGGAAGCACCGCCAACAGGCTGGCGGTGCTTCTGGGGCAATTCTGACCGCGGTGGTAAAGCCGCGGTCAGAAAAGGGGAACCAGCGGTTTCCCCTGCCCCAGGGAATCCTCCACGGTGGCGCTGCAAGCAGCGCCGCCATGGGGATTCCGACCCCCTTCCCGCCAGCCTAAACTGCCAGGAAGAGGCTGGTGGGAAGGGGTGTTGTGGGGCCCCTGGGGGCCCCTGCAGTGCCCATGCACTGCAGGGGCCCCCTAACAGGGCCCCATTCAGATTTTCAGTGTCTGCATTCGGAGCCGGCTTCATCGTTGCTTGGGCTTTCCCGCTGGGTGGGCGGGCAGCCTTTTGGCGGTCGCCCGCCCAGCGGGAAAGTCAGAATGACCGCCGCGGTCATTTGACCGCAGTGCGGTCTTCTGGCGGTCTCCGCCCGGCGTCGGAATGACCCCCATAGTTTCTTAGCATAAGTATAACTATAAGTCTAACTATAACTGCTGAATTTCTATGGTTTTGTATGGGTAAAACGTTAACCTAACTATAACGTCTCTCTAACCTTTGTTTTTTTCAGAGAAAATATATATATATATATATATATATGTGTATATATATATATATATATATATATATATATATATATATATATATACACCAAAAAGAGTTGTCCTGAATGAAAGCACACTCACAACAGGTCATTATGAAATGTAGCAAAGTCAGCAACTTACAGAGAATTCTTTGACATTTTCATTATTTCAGGCCTTATGTTTTCAAGCATCTCTGAACACGTGTTTATGGGTTCATCCCTTCATCTGTAGAGAACAAATATTTCCTTCCTTTTTCAATAGCCAGCTGCCTGGCTGCTTAGCAGATTTAGTTGCAGGAACCTAACATCAGTTGAATACCAGTTCTGTCCCAGTGGACCTCAAGTGAGCTGCAAAGTGCATCCTGGTAAGGGTAGTCCTGCACATTTTAAAATTTACAGAAACATGTGTCCAGAGATGTTTGAAAATATGAGGCCAGAAATAATGAAAATGGCAAAGAATTCCTTTTAAGTTGCTGACTTTGTTACATTCCGGTATGACCTGTGCGCTTTCATCTGAGGACAACTCTTTTTTGTACATATAAATATATATCTATCTATATATATATATATATCTATATGTATATATATATATATACACACACACATATATATATATCTATATATATATATATATATATAGATATATATATATAAAATAAAATAAATCAATGTCCATATATGTGGAGCACGGTAATGAAAATTTTGAGAAACATGCCTTTCAATTTTTGTCCTTTGAAATTGTTTGAAATTGTTTTAACGGTAATGAACATTTTCAGAAACTTGCCTTTCAATATTTTGTTCTTTGAAATTCTTTGAAATAGTTTTAACAAATTTCTGTCCCATCGATATTTAGGACTTCATATTCAGGGGCCTAGCTTCAGTGGGATGTTTGGGGTGCTACACCCACCTTAAAAATGTATTATATAGTAAATAGTTGGGAATAGGTGCTTTCAGTTGGGGATAGGGAACTCTCTGTTGGATTTCACCTCGAATATTTACATGCCCACATTGGAAAAAACATGCACACACACACGCACACACATACACTATCTCGTCTGTTTTGAAGGACTTAAAAATGATTAGTTTGAAAATATTGTGATTTAAGTACCTCTAGCAATGCCCATTCTTCACTTTCTTTCACTTCACGTTAAGCCCCCCTCATGTCTTGCTTCTCCTATAATGTATTTTAATAAGATACCCCAGTGTGATTGTTTGGAAATCTGAAGCTCACACTCCCCCAGGCTTACTGACCAAGCTACTTCCATGTTGATATTCCCAGTTTATGCTCTTTTTTGCTCCCTAGGTCTATCCCAGTTGTGGCTAATTATTCTTCAGTTAATGCTGTAATGCATCCTGGAACATTACGTGACCCTAGCTGTATTATCAGTGTTAAGTAGTAGAAAGAAAAATATCAGCAGCTCATGAACTATGTCATGCATTGTCATGCATCCATTTATTGGATCACTAACACTTTCATTCAAACACTTGTTGACCCTAGTCTTATATTTCACAAAACCCTTTTTTCATTTAGGATGCCAACCTATTAGGAGCTGTTGGAGCGTTTGACTGGTCTGGAGGGATTTTCAAGTACACTGATGGTCAGCAGAGCACGTTCATTAACTCATCATCTACGTCTAGAGACATGCAGGACTCATATCTTGGTAAGAATCTATGTTCTTCAGATGTAAGAAGAGGCCTTTTTCATCTTTAACAGGTGACATTTTGCCATCTGGTGAACTGAGCTGCTGGGAACAATGCTGCTGCACCTTTCCCACTAGGCTGGTGGGCAGGAACCTTCCCAGTGGGAAAGTTGTAACCTCAACAGCAGTTTCCGTACCACAGGTCTGGCGGTCGGGTTTTCCGACTGCAAAACTCGTAATTGGGCCCTGAGTTTGTATTGTGAGCACTGTCCAGTTGGCAGTGAGTAAAATTAACCCCAGCTAATGGAAAGTGGAAAGGTTCAGTGGGTTCTCTCTTAGAAAAAAATGAGCTTGGGCATTCAGCTTGCTCTTTTTGGGCATGATAAATGAAGACTCATGTGCAGAACATGATGTGCAGTTGGTACACTGACTAGTTTGTGAATGAGTATTGAGATGAAATATTTGCACCAATAGGTCACGTAGCAAATTGTACAATCTCAGGGGGTCACAAATCAGTATGTCTAGTAAATATTAGATAGTAAGACCGCAATTTGCGACCCCCAATGAACACTGCAAATGCTGAGGCTTCAGACCACCATCTTTTCTTCTGGTCTCCCAAAATATTTTGCTAAACAAATACACAGCCTGGACAAATTAAATGGACAGTTGCTCCCTTGAAAAAAATCTTTGCAATTTAGGAACATATCAGGTGAGCACACAGTGCTTGTTTACCAAAAAGGAAGCCACCTGTTTGTGACCGTGGTTGCAAGACATTGATAAATTCCATTAGGACTCCCAAATAAGAGGGTGATGTCCCTTTCATGTCCCCTTCTGTTTGTGATTCCTATTGGGTCATACATCATCTTTCACAAGCATGAAAAAACGTTTCTGAGAGTAGTCCCCAGGACTTCAATCACTATTTAATAAAGATGTTAATAGCCAGTGTTATCACAAATTTAGTAAATTCAGGTGATGTTGCCATGGAGTTAGAAATGAAGAGCATACCCATGAATTTTCTTCCATGGATGATGGAAGTGACATACCAAATTGTGTGGTAAGACACTTGACACTGCAGTGACTTGGAAAAGGGGTAGATATTCTCAAGTGAAACATCGAGGCTCAGGAACAAGGGAAGGGAAGAATTTCTTTTTCAATTATAGACTTGAGGGAGGTGCAGTGTGAACATTAGCCATTGTAGAATATAGGGGCTTGATGTATCATTATATTGGTTGCAAAATCTGGTCGCAATTTGTACCTAGTACTTTTGCGACCAGTATGGAATTTTGCAAACCTAAGGACTAATAGGCCAGTTTGTAAAATTCTGAATGGGAGTATATCACAATTCAACCTATCTATTTAATATTTATTAGGTAGGGGACACATTATGACTAAGTTCAACTGGAAACAATCTCAGGGATGGTATCCTGTAAAAGTCCACAAATCACCAGGCCTGGGATTGCTTTTAATTTTCTTTAAAGCAACCCATTTTCTTAAAGAACTTTTAAAGTTCTTCTTTTTTTAAAGTTTCTGTGACAGTTGGCAGTAGCATACTGGACTAAAGCCTACACTGCCAAAAACGTTTTCCATAATTTACAAAGTGCAAGGGGTTCAAAGAGGACCCATCCCATTGCAAACCATTGAAATAAATGTTACAGAATCACAAATTGAAAGGGATGTCACCACATGGCACTTACAAATTGCATTTCTTCAGCCATTCAGAATCCCATTTAAGGAGGTAGTAAGAGTTTGCTGACTCCTAATGTGGGATTCACATAAAAGAAAACATATTTTGTGGTTGCAAGCACTTTGATTTTAAGAATCAGGATGTTTGAGACTGCAAAATAGGTTGGGTCATCTGGCCTTAGCTTGGTGGGAAGCATTATTTATTAAAAGTATTGGGAAAAGAGAAAAGTGAAATATTCATAGAACAATTGCATCAGTAAGTCTATTTTTGCTATAGCATACATACTGGAGACTGACAATTCCTCATTTATGTCACTATAGTGAGATTGATTCCTTTTTGGCAAGAATTTTGGGGTAGTAGCAAAGTAGATTGATCTTCCGGAAAGGAGGCTCTCTCTAGAATTAATAGACTGCCACAGTGTGCATACCTCTGAGATCTCCTCTAACAATTATGTTGGAGGGACTTTAGTTAGGGACTCTTCTGTTAACCCGGCTTTGGGAGTCTGTGATGGAGGCCCCCTCTCAAGCGAAAGATAATGCACAGCCAAGTGTAATGATTGAGCCCAGCTAGGGTCCCAACGTCAACCAGCATAGTGTTCCACCCAATATAGACAGCCCACCGCTAAAGAGGAAGAGAGCACTGAAAAGAACCGGGAATACACAGATTATGCCCGTGGACCTCCCTGAGATAAATAGTTTGTTTGGGGGTACTTCTGCAGGTGTGCCTGGGCCACCCTCAGTGTGAGTGGGTTTCTGTGCCATGCATGGTCATTCATTTAAATCAATTTAAAGCTTTGGTGGAAACAGCTCTGGCCCCCATGAAGGAGTAACTTCATGGTGCTTTAGAGACATCTATCACTTTGCTTTCAGCTAATTAGGGCAATCACCATGGTTGTGGTACGATTCCCATACCTCTAGGGGTTAGTTGTTCATCTGTTACTCAGACAGTTGTGGGAGCACCAAGGTCTTTTGAGTGAGACAATAGGGTGGGCTTGATTTGTCAGTCAGATCATACCAAGTCTGTTAGACCTACTACTACTAACTTACTTCAATCTATGGCTGACCTTTTGTCAGCTGAGCATGTCAGTAACAGTGATCTTGGAGGAACTCTACAAGGGGGAGGCCCAAAATTGTGCCTGTAATTGACATCACAAAACCATCACAAAACAATGAATGCACAGTTCCACAGTAAAGATGGTAGATCGAATCCCAATCTGGGAAAGATCAGAAGGTGCCTGTAGGTATCCTAAATCAGGAAAAGAGCCCTCACTGACAGTTTGGTGACATACTTCATCATCAGGCTTTGCTCCTCGTCAGGCCAGCGCTGCAATGTCTGACGGGCCCCTCGAAGGGGCTCTATACCGGGGATCCTTTATTAGAGATGTTTGCCAGTAGGTGAGTGCAGTTATGTGGGATTGGTGAATAATGCTGTTAAAATTGACTAGAGGGGACAATAACAATAGAAAAATGTAGTAAGAAAATGTGCCTCTGTCAAGATTAAAAACAATGGGTAAGGGGAAAATCAGAATAATGTCTATTTTACCCTGTTTAAATATGTTTTCTGGTAACCTCAAACCGTATAATCTAGGGATTTGATAGCGGCAGGATCAGAAGTCCCTATACTGCCAAAATGAAAAAGGTCAACATGTTTCTATCTCAAATAGTCAACAAAGATTAGAGGGCGATCCATCAGGACCTAAAAAGATATACCTAATCCTCACTTTTGTAGTAAACTAAATTAAATATACGTGGCAGGAACCCTCCTCGTATTAAAGGATGGGCCCCATAGGGTTAGCGCTGGGGCTTAAGTGGTCCAGTCAATATGAACATTTTTCAAGAGTACGACCGGTCCATCACACCTACCCCAGCTCCGCACTCCCTGGAATGAGACAAGCCTGAGCCATATTCAACTCTTAACCTTCCACCAGATTGTGTTTCATATGTGGCAGTCCTCATTAACGTACCCTCGCTATCACCTGGCATTTGGGAGTCCACATTCCATCCAAAAAAACAAGGTCGGATATTGGCTGAGGAAAAACTGTTTTCCATCTCAACAAACTTGTGGAGATTTTATTTGTAAGATGAGTGGGTTGGTTGCGTCTGGCGGCAAACACCATAAAAGTAGACTGTATTGTGTTTTATTTCTGTTTCCCTGAGCTAGTCCATCACTTGATTATTTCTTATGTACCACGTATTACTGCAAATTATAGTATTACATTGGTTCTTTTGGGTTTCTTTTGTACACCACTGGGTACGCGACCAGTTTCACTCTTGTGGGGGGTGATCAGACCACATAGCACCCGTCTTTTCTTCCACTAGCGAACAGATATGCAGCTCTTTCTACCATAGATGATAATGACTGCCTTTCAAGTGCTACTAATCTTCCCGCCCATGCTGAGTTTTTTCCGGCTTCAAAAATTGTAGTCAAGCTTATTACCCCCTCCATTTAGGTTCTAATGACAGGAGCAAAAGGTGTTCAGCGCTCTATTTCATCTGATGGAATGTTGCAGGGTAAGACTCAAAGCTACAGGATGATCAGTGGGTGGGGTTTATCTCCTCTTTTGATTTGCTTTTTTTACATGACTCTTGGTCGTATGGGGAGGCTGAGTGGGACAGGTTCCAAAGATCCACAGTCCCCACTATCTATGTGCCCAGTCAAAGACCCAAGGGGTGGTTTGGTGACACTTGTCTTTATTTCCAACCATCACAGTATTTTGATTGTCTGGGTAATTTTCTCTAGTAAACTCAGTATTCTGGTTGTCAATTTTTATAATGCAGTGTGGGAGATTTGGTTTCTAAATGCATGAACTGTTTTCAGCCCTGCAAACTCTCAAAGCTAGATTGGAGTAGGGGTGGGTGGCGAGGTCCGCTCCGCTGGTGGAGCCAACAGAGATTTTTGGAGCGTGGAGTTCACCCAAAAACTCCTCTAGCTCAGCTGGCGGAGCTGAGCTCTCCACGTGTGCACTGCAGCCCAGTTATGGGCTGCACAGCGCAAGCGGAGACTATCTGCACTTGCGCTGTGCAGCCCATAATTGGGCTGCAGTGCGCACTCGTGGCCAGACATTGGTGCTGCAGCATGGAACTGCTGCCGACATCAGCTCTGGACTGGATCCTCCAGACCTCCCTCTGCCATGGCCAAGCCCGGGGCAGAGGGCAGAGGGAGGCAGAGCTCCAGGCCGCCGGAATGAGGACCCAGGTGAGTCCTTGTTTTTTTAAATTTTTTGTGTGTGCACTGTGCGAACTTGTGCACAGGAGGCCTGAAACGGCCCTGGCCAGAATTCAGGCCAGGGGCCTAGGCACCAAAAGCTTGTGCACCATTCTGCCAAGGCCTCTTGTGTACCGGCCTGCCCCGTGTGCAGTGCACAAGTGACAGGTTGTTGCATAAGTGGCTTGAAACAGCAGCTTTCACTGCCTACGGCCCTCTCCTGAATGCACCCGATCTCAGAAGCACTAAACAGGGTCGGGCCTGGCTAACCATGCCAGACTCTGCTTTTCGCTTCCAAGATCAGGCACATTCAGAAGAGGGGTCCACTCCGCTGCACAGAGAACTTTGCCTCCACGGAATTCCACAGAGTTTTTATTAACTCTATGGAATCCCGCAGAGTGGAACTCTGTCAACTCCACCCAGGCTTAGATTGAAGTCTATCCCTTGTGAGTTCTGTGTCCTCATTGGAGGAAATTGTAATGCAAAGCTTGACCTTCAATCGACCCTTTCCAACCCTTTTGAGAGGAAGGACTGCCTTTTAACCAGGGACAGCCGTGGGACCGGAGAGGTGTGACCTTATTTAATGCTTTTCTCAATATGAGTTTGATAATACTGCTGAGCTGGACTTTCGACTCCCAGGCCCCTACTGTTATGGGGAGGGGTGCTAATACCATTATTGATTATGATTTTGTGTCAGCAGACTCGAGTCAGGGCAGGGTTTTGTTGGGTCAAAAAATGTAGCAATCACAACCCTCTCCTGTTGTCTCTTGACTTGCCTACCGCCAGTTCTTTATGCACAGCTACAGGACTTAGGGGTTTGGAATTGAAGGATCAGGGTATAAGGGTGCATTGGCACCAGGCCAATATTCCTCGAGTTTGTCAGCTACTGGTGAAAGCAAACCTGGATTTGTTTTTAGAGATCTTTTCGATGGAGCATCCGTCCCATGCGGAGGTTATAGGTGCCATGACCAAATTAATTGATTCTATAAAATCCATTATCAATGATGTAGATGGACCTTCTGATACTTGTCAGAGGGATTGGTTTAATAAGTCATGTAAGATCGCAAGAAAAAGGTAGCGCAGCGAACTTGCTTTGGTTCCTAGAGATAGAGGCCGAGTTATTGATGGTAGAGCACAGTATAAGCTGATTTTAAAAACTAGGAAGAGGGGTATACAGGATAAGATGTGGGAAGACTTGGTTCTAGTTTGCTGCACAAATACTTTTGGGGCTGTTTTGGAGCATTGTAATAGGACTAGCCCCAACAAAGGTACATCTGATAGTTTTGGGACCAATATCCCTCTGGAAAGTTGGGTAAATAATTTTTGTACTATTTATTCATTTGATGCCTCCATGATTGTTGGTGAGGTCTTGGGTGAACCTGGTGCAAGATTAGACATTAGGGCGGTCATTCTGACCCTGGCGGTCAAAGACCGCCAGGGCGGAGGACCGCGGGAGCACCGCCGACAGGCCGGCAGTGCTCCAATGGGGATTCCGACCGCGGCGGTAAAGCCGCGGTCGGACCGGCAACACTGGCGGGCTCCCGCCAGTGTACCGCCGCCCCATTGAAACCTCCAAGGCGGCGCAGCTTGCTGCGCCGCCGAGGGGATTCCGACCCCCCCTACTGCCATCCAGATCCCGGCGGTCCGACCGCCGGGATCCGGATGGCGGTAGGAGGGGTCGCGGGGCCCCTGGGGGCCCCTGCAGTGCCCATGCCACTGGCATGGGCATTGCAGGGGCCCCCGTAAGAGGGCCCCTAAATGTATTTCACTGTCTGCTGCGCAGACAGTGAAATACGCGACGGGTGCAACTGCACCCGTCGCACAGCTTCCACTCCGCCGGCTCGATTCCGAGCCGGCTTCATCGTGGAAGCCTCTTTCCCGCTGGGCTGGCGGGCGGCCTGAAGGCGACCGCCCGCCAGCCCTGCGGGAAAGTCAGAATTACCGCCGCGGTCTTTCGACCGCGGAACGGTAACCTGACGGCGGGACTTTGGCGGGCGGCCTCCGCCGCCCGCCAAGGTCAGAATGAGGGCCTAGGTCTGACCTGGACTAAGTGATCGCTGTGGTGCAAGAGAGCTCCTGGACCAGATTGTATTCCAATGGATGTTTTTAAAGAGAATGGGGGTTATTACAACTTTGGAGGAGGTGTTAATCTGTCCCAAAAGTGACGGTAAAGTGACGGATATACCACCAGCTGTATTACGAGTTCCATAGGATATAATGGACTCGTAATACGGCTGGTGGTATATCCGTCACTTTACCGTCACTTTTGGGATGGATTAACACCTCCTCCAAAGTTGTAATAACCCCCAATGTCTCTATTGGGGCACTATTGTTGTTAACATCTTAAATGCTGGCATGATCCATGGGATCCCAGCCTCTTGGAAGTCTGCATGCATAGTGCCCATGTTTAAAAAACAAAACCGTAGTGATTCCAAATGTTATGGCCTGATCTCCTTGTTAGATTCCTTGGTGGAGATCCTGGGCTGTATTGTGCTGCAGTGGAATGAGGAGTGGGTAGTCCAGTGGGGGGTTGTGGACACAGGAGCAATGTTTAAATCTGTTGCTCATTATTAATAAATACACAATTGCTAAGACGGGTCCCCTTTTTTTGGCCTTTATGGACCTCAGTAGTGCTTTTGACAGAGCAAATCGAGAAAAGCTATAGGGTTCATTATACAAGTTGTAAATGCCAACTCAAATTATGAATTTCTTGTGCATGCTCCATGATGGTATTAAAGCATCCATTAGGTTTGAGCTGAATGGTGAATGCACTGATTTCTTTTACCTTCACAGAGGGGTGCATCAGGGATGCAACCTTGTCCCAATGTTTTTTTCTTTTACATATTATTGGTTTGAATGCCTTTTAATGGAAAGGTGCAAATATGTTCCAGTTGTCAATGGAAAAAGGGTACCAACTTTTATTAAATGCAGAAGAAGCTATTTTACTGGCACCTACTATTAATGGTTTGCATGGGGCTGTTCAAGCTTTTGTGGATTTGATGACCTATTTAGCTTTAGCAGAAAATATATCAAAGACACACTATACGGTGTGTGGAAATCCCCAGAGTAAGTTGATCCCTGTGATTATTAATGGCCACATTATTAGCCACATCCATGACTTTCCTTATTTGGGTGTTACTTTCAACAAAAAAAGAAATTTGTATCCCTGTATTTCCAAGCACTGTTTGAGCTTTAATGCTGCAGTTGGTGCAACCTTTGAATTTTCTTCAAGGGAGGGGCGTAAACCGTTTATCCCTCTACTAGAAGTGTATAGGCTCAAATGTTTGCCCATTCTGACGTATGGGGCGGCAGTATGGGGCCATCAGAATTGCACCTCTCCTCAAATAGAAGATAGATTCTGTAGAAGGTTGTTGTGTGTGGGTTCAAATAGTCCGTGGTTTTGGCAACATGAGGAACTGGATTTAAGTTATGCAGAGGATAGTATTGAAGTAGCCCCTCCGCTCCTCTGGATTTCTGTTTGGTCTAATGAGCATGCTATTTTTAATAAGGAAGTTATTGTTGATTGTCTGTCTTGTGATAAGGGTGGGGATATTCCTTTGCTAAATTATATAAAGGACATTGCTTTTCTGCTGTGTCACCCTTACATGTTTTATTTACCACACCTTTTAAGGAGACCTCTAATACGCTTTGGGCAAAGTTGGAGTTAATAAACGTAAGCTGAGAAAGAGGGTGGATAAGGAATTTCTAAAACCCTCTGTTCTGGATTTTTCGCTGATTGAGGTTACTTCTGGGATTGAGGCCTATCTGACACTAGTTAACAACGTGAGGGAAAGGTCACATATTACTAGATTTCGCCTTGGGTCCATTAGATCCAATCTGTGTTTTCCTTTAGGCCAGTTTGATGCAAAATTTATTTTTACTTGCCCATGTGATGGTGTCTCTTTATAGACACTTCTGCACTTTACTTTAAAAAAAAAAGTTTTATGCTCCTTTTGGGCATAGATTTTGTACCTGATGAAAAGTGTGCTGCGGGGTTGGTGTGCTTTGCATTGGCTTAATCCGGTGAGTATTTAAATTGTTAATTTTCATCATGATCCTTGTTTTATGCGTTAGACATATATTATATTTTATTGCATTTTATTGTGTATGATAGCTATTTTGGAATAACCGAATAAACTTAAAATTGAACTTGATGTCAATACTATTGACCTCCGATAGTATCATATCCACAATTCTGACATGCAGCTGCAATGCAAGATAAGTATATATTTACTAATGTTAATTTCCCAATAGATATTTTGAAAGGTAAGTAGGTGGAGCTCATAACAGTAATTATGTATATTACCCATTCACTGTCAAACTGCTAATGTGTTCAGTGGTGAATTGTCAACAGAGGTGCTTAGGTGGTGCCCAGCCCCCTTTGAGCCATCATGTAATGCCCTGAACCCTTGCGCTACTATTTATTTACTTTAGCAGTATGAATGAAAACTCTACTCTTGTGTTTTCATAAACACTGCCAGCACACAGTCCAACCCTCTCGGCCACTAGTATGAATGAAAACTTTCTCAGCCTTTCCAGGCTCCTGATGACAGGAGGAGGAAGGAGCTAAAGCACAATCCACATATGGAGTGTTGTTTAAAACATGGCACCCCTAAGGTGGATGTCTGGATTGTGCTTGTTTGGGGGTGCAGTTCAACTGCTGTCCTCTCACAGACACAATCCATTTTATTTATCTTATGTACTGAATTTGCGGCAGGTAGCACAATATATCTATATTCAAATGTGGCTGTTATAACCCTCATCGTTGCATCCCTATGTCAATGGGAGGCCACAAAGAGCATTAGGGGTGGAACCTCAATGCCTGTCCCAGCTTTCAACCCTATTAGAAGCTGGTAGAGTATCCGAGTTGGGTCTACCTCTCATTAATCGGAGCCCTGCTGCTCAATCTGACTCTTCGTTACCAGTTCAGGGAACATGCCTTGCTGGCTCTGATGTCCACACTGGAATCCTGACCTTTAGCTGCCAGGAATGTGTCACCAGCAGAGAAAGCAAGGTAAGTACAGAAAATTAAGTGCTGCTGCTCTGTTTATGTGCGAAAGAGAATGTGAGTGAGTGAGATTGAGTGTTAATCAGTGATGGTTTGAATGAGTGAGTGTGAATGTGACTGTGGGTGTGAGTATTCATGTGCAGGTATGACTTAATGTCAATCAGGTATAGTGCCTGTGAAAGAGTGAGTGAGGTCGCATGAATGAGAGGTGTCAGTGAGGGAAAGAGGAATGGGTGAAAGTCAGTGACTCTGAAGCAGTGAATGTATATGTGTGTGAAGCAGCCATTAGAATGCGGTCATAACCACACATGACCGTAACCACAAAGCCATTTTACACGCCTATTCATTTAACACGCATGCCTTTACCACGCATGCCTTTACCATGAGTATGCCTTTACCGCGCATGCCTTTACAACAAGTTTCATTCTAAAGGCATGAATATTAAAGGCATATGTATGGTAAAGGTTTTAAAGGTATTTTTTATTTTAATGTTGTAAAGGCAAGAATGGTAAAGGGTTTGCGGCATATGAGTAGTAAAGGTTTCACAAGTAAGCACAAGTAGGTATTAAGGTCCTGATTATGAGTTTGGTGGATGGGATGACCTGTCTGCTGAACTTCCAATGGGGAGGTTGCCACCTTACTGTTACCTCCCCGCTGGGCCCATTATGACTTTCCCGCTGAGCTGACTGGGGTAATCCAAGGTTTCCGCCCATCAGCCCAGCGGAAAAGTGGCAGCAGCATTGTTGCTGGCTTGTAATCAATTCAGTGACAGTACTACCGCCTGCAGGGGGCACCAGCACCCTCACAATGCTCAGAACGAGGTTGTAATCAGCAGGGCAGAACTGCTTGCAGCGCCACCCTGGATGATTGTGACCTGCACCCATCGTCAACCCTTCAGGATCACCAATCCTGGTGGAGGCGGCGGTATGACTGCCGGGATCATAATGTGGTGGTCGGACCACCACAGCAGATGCCGTCCTGACAGCCACCGCAAGTCTGCAGGCCTAGTGATCACCATACTCGTAATCAGGCCCTCAGTGTTTATATATATATATATTTATATATATATATATATATGTTTTTAGGGGTTAGGGTAGGTATAACGGTATGGGCATTTTTAGGCTTTAGGGTGCAAATGGTTTTTTGCATGGTAAGGGCATTTTTAGGTTTTAGGGTGGGTATGCGTTTTTGGGTGGTAAGGGCATTTTAGGTTTTATGGTTGGTATGGGTTTTTGGGTGGTAAAGGCATTTTTAGGGTCATTATGGGTTTTTAGTGTTGTGGGGTTTCTAGGGTTTAGGGTAGGTACAGGTTTTTGGGTGCCAAAGGCATTTTTAGGGGTTAGGGTGGGCATGGGATTTTGGGGGAGTAAGGGGTGTTTTTAGGGATTTAAGATGGGTATGGGCTTTAAGGTAACTAAAACTCGCGCCCCCGCTATGCAAAGCTTTTTCGTCAAAATTTTTACTGCAATTATTACAATTATATTATCAATAATGTTATCAAAGATGTCATGAGTGCCGTAATTTGTGGGGTAATCAGCAGTACATGGCGAGGGTGCAAGTTATAGTTACCCTCTTGGGAGCCAGCATTGCTGTCACAGCAAAAGTCTGTAAGAACAAGTTTCCTCTGTTTCCCTACCTGCATATCTGTACTCCGGGAGAGAGCAGTAGCTGGCTCAGGGCTTTGGGGGTCCCGAGGGCCACCATTGGCTCCTCAAGGGGGGGACTGCATGGCCCCCATCCAAATTATACAGCTCCGGGAAAGTGGTGGCCCCCCAGGGCCGGGGGTCGTGATAGACCCCCTATCTTAAATAAATTTAGCCATGGTTGGAAAAGGCATATGCGATGAAAAAAGCTTTGTTGTAAGTGCATGCATGGTAAGGAGGAGTGAGAGGGGGAATGTGAGTGAAGAGCATTTGTTTGAATGTCTGCTAGGCTTGTGAGTCTGCCACAGGCCATGCTAAATTTAAGGTTATTCTCTACATATTGGGGCACCCATGGCAACATTGTGGTACTGGCTTATTGGAGATAATTGATGGCAAAAGGGACTGCACCTATGGAAAAATGCAGGACCCACAATACTGGAGGGAATTATTGGCATATGGGGGCGCACTTAGCAAAATGTTGGCCCTAGCTTACTTGATCCAGTTCTCGGTATGTGGGGCACTTAACTTATACCAAAACGCTTGCGCAATGGCAAAATTCTGGTAGTGGCATATTATGCATAATTCCTGACATAAAGGGGCAACCATGGCATGTTTATGGTGACCATGACAAAATGGTGACAATTGAACACACAAGGTAATTCTTAACATATGAGGGAGGGAGACCCATGGAAAATGTTGCTTTTTAACATGTTTATGTGAACATTGGGGTTAAATGTGCTATTGGACCCCCTTTTGTTAAGAAATGTCTCAGGGGAGAACCACCCCAAACCTCCTATAAGCACAAGGCCCACTTTTCTCATTCACTTGAATTTGTGGCAAGTATTATGCCCCACCCCTTTCCCAGATCTCTACTGGGTGTGTTTTCTAGGGCATTATTCAGTTTAATAAAGCAGTAGGACTATAATGTATTTACTTGGGTCAAGGAGAAAGTTACCACTCATGCAATGATTTTTGATATTTAACATGTTTGATTAATTGGCTTTCTGGAGATTTGGAAAACATTCTGGTCATTTTTTGCCTTAGGATACTCCGTTCAGCTGGTAAAGCAGGTTGGCACCAACCGCTACGTTATTGGAGCTCCCAGGTATAACCACCTAGGAAAAGTACTGGTGTTCAGTCCTAGTTCCATTGGGGGACAGTGGCAACAGACTGCGGATATTGAAGGCGAGCAGGTAATTACTCAGTCAAAATTCTTTTTCAGATACATGAAAGATCTGTTGACTCTCAAAAACTAGAGATGGACTTGAGTGCAGTGAGCAATATGAGGAAACACCCATCTTCAGCACATCAATTACATATGTCTAAACCACCCATTGGCTGCATGTAGATATTTATTTTCAGGCATCCAGGCATAAAGGCATTGAGGCATAAATCTACACTTTCCTCAGAAGTGCAATGAAAGACTCTTAGAAAGTAATGTCAGGCTAGAGCACCAAAGTCTGTCTTGTATCACAGTTTCACATGTATTCGAGCAGAGGTAACAAACACTCATTTGGGTTCCATAAGAACATCACTTTTCAGTATAGCTTCCAGGTGAAATGTTAAGCACAAATAAATAGGAACTAGACTTTGCTAACTTTTTTAATGCTTTGTGTATTTATTTGCATTTGGGGTTCACCAGCCCTTTCCTGGTGGAAAAGATGCACAGTCATTCTGTGGTCAAATGCTGTGTTACACCAACTCTGTAGAGCTACGCTAATGATGGAAATGTGTAGAATTACATGTATTGCCAATGTATGTCAAGTATTGTAAGGAAAGGAATCTTTTGTATGTTTCCCTTGTCCATGTTTTTGGACTGATGCTGCTGATTCTCAGACTCTGAAGTGCACTGATCCCTCCTGACCAGGCCCCAGGGCATGTGCTCTGACCTGACCCCTCAAAATGTATGTGCATTAGCTAATACACTAGTGGACTGCAACAGTGATTGTGTCAAGACTGTTGTGACAAAGTGAAAACATGGCTGCAGGTTTGCCATTTCACCTTAGTCAGGCAGCTTCTAAACTGCCAGCTCCTCATGGTAAAATAAACCCTTCTGCCTGGTCCAAACCTGCCCTTTTTAATATTTTAAGTCACCCTTGGAGAAGGCCTTAGAAGCCATAAGGCAGGCTGACAGATATTAAATAGACAAACATGTTTATTTTATGTTTTACATGCCCCAACAGTGAAAACTGGTAATTGTCGTTTTCACTGTAGCCAGGCTAGTACTCCTATTGGGGTTACACTAGCCCAACTGTGAAGTGTTAACTTCTATTTGAGATCACTAAATATAGGGCCAGATTCACAATAAACTTGCACAGTACTGTGCTATGCCAAAATTAGCAGTGCCGCGCCAGTTTGGAACCACATGGATGCACCATATTTGTGCCCTATTTAAAATAAAACGCCATACCCGTGTGTTTTCCCCTGTGCTGGCACTAAAGTTGCTGCCAACGCAACCACCCTTGCGCCATAGTACAAGGATGGCTGCATTTAGGGGGAAATTGTTTTTTGGGGGGGAGGGACACCTTCCTTGCCAAAAACAATCTTCTTTGGCGATGTTCTCTTTCTATGTGTGCAGCAGAATGCAGCACACATAGCAAGAGCTAAAAACGTGGAAAAAATAAAGCATTTTTCATCATTGTGCCGTTTTGTGGCACTGCCTCAGATTTACCAATTCTTGTAAATCTGGAGCAGCATCGAAATGCAATGGGTGTTGCTGTGGAATGCCCACAGCAACACCCATTGCACGCCCCTTCCACGCACAGTGTTGCATGTGAACAGGTCGTATTTACAAGGTGGCAGAAATCCACAAAAAGTGGTTTAACGCCACCTGGTAAATATGGCGCACTGCCACAGTGCCACCAAAGCGTCACAAAAAGTAACGCTTAGGTGGTGCCAGGGCCTTGTAAATCTGGCCCATAGTGCTTCAAGGTATCAAATTATTTGTTACATTATACTTATTGCTGAAACTGTATTTAAAGTAACTGTCATTGCACAGGTCACTTCAGAAAGTTTTGAAGTTCTAGTATCCATTTCTGATTAACTACAGCAGTTGTCACCTGAGAGAGTTTGCTGCCCTCCTGCCAAGAGGTGTGATACGCTCTCAGGGTTGGGGACAAAAGGACTTTTGGTAACAAGAGCTGTAGTCACAGATGGCTCAACTTCAAAAGGGCTTCCTCTTCTGACAGACAAACGCTAGTCTTGCAGCAGCCTGCCCTTCCCATTGTGAAGGTAGATAGGTTGGTATCACTTCCAAATGGAGAAACCCATACCAGAAATGACTTTCCAAGAGGGAGTGCTCATTATACTGGACACCCCTGAGGGGTGTGCCCATGGCTCTGACCCAGGGAAGAAGGGTTCCAACAGGGAGAAGCACTTTGGGATAGTTTAGTGCAACTGGACAGGAAATGCTGCAAGAATGGGTAGAGATGCCCCATGGGGTAGTAAACCCATTGGTCAGGGAGTCCTCTCTGTAATGTTGCAATAAGAGCAGCAACATGAGAGCACTAGGACCTCGAGGGACAACAAGGCGTCCAGTGAAGGCCACAGGCAGGAAATTGTCTGGACCTGTGAGCACTTCCACATCCTCATATACGGGAAACACTTCATGCTCATTACTGACCATCAGGCATTAATAACCATATACGGAAATCCTCGAGCAAAGATGCCTGCCAGGATCGAGGGATGGGAAACAGAATATTTGTACACCATCATTCACAAAAAAGAAAAGCAACAAATCCCGCAGACTACATGTCAGGGCTCCCTAGAATATCCTCTACAATGAAACCACCACTTGCACATTCGCATTGTCATTGCTCAAGCAAGTCCACCTGTGGACCACCTTGAAGCCATCATTAAGACCTCAGCAGAGGACCAACATTGAAAGACGTAATGCGTTGCATCCGACGAACTGGTGGAGCCACGTAGAAGAACCCAAAAGCAAACAACTCACTGACATCAGAGAACTAACTTCCTTCGACATGTAAAAGATGAACTGTCCATTGCAAAGGATGGCCTACTGTTGAGAGAAAAAAGAATTGTCATTCCGAAAAATCTACATCAAGGGGTGGTCAACATATTCCATGACGGACACCGGTGCATAGTAACCACCAAAAGAGCCCTACATGATCATGTCTGGTTCCCCTGCCTGGAAGTGATGGTCGAAGCCGTGCTAAAGGACTATCCTCAATGCCAACTTTTCAGCCGAGAAGAGCATCTGTCACCATTGCAAGTGTCCAAACTACTGGAAGGAGTCTGGCAATAAGTGTCAGTAGATTTCCCTTGCCCTTTGCAGTCCAACAAATACATCCTCGTCATAATGGATGAATATTCTCGATTCCCAATTGCACAACAAGTATCATACACCGGGCAGCCACTACCATACCTGTGCTGCATGAAGTCTTTGCAGCATGGGGAATCCATAAAGTAGTCAAAACAGACAACAGCCCTACATTTAACAGTCAAGAGTTTGCAGAGTTTGGCAGTCAGCTCAACTTCAGACATCGAAAGAACACTCCCTTTTGGACTCAGGCCAATGGGATGATGGAGAGGTTCATGGCCACTTTGAAGAAAACCATACAACAAGCCAAACCGGCCAGGTGGGATGTCCAGGCAGTGCTGAATGAAGTGCTGAGGGCCTACAGAACCACACACCACAGCGCCACAAACAAATGCTCAGCCACCCTGATGCTAGGCTGCACCATGCACACAAGAATACCCACTTGGGGGAAAGCAGCCCCAAGTGTCCTGCAAGCCACTGATTATGATGAGCTGGCAGAGCTGGACAGAACCAAGAAAGACAAAATGAAGGAATATGTGGACAGGCGTCAGAGGGCCCAGCCATCGATAGTCCATGAAGGAGACTGGGTATTCGTCTGGCAAGGGCAAAAGAGAGAATCCGACAGTCGGTACTATAAACACCCACTGCAGGTAAAAAATCAAAAAGGCACCATGGTCGCGGCTGCTTCAGATGATAAAAGGATAACTCGGAACATCACCCACTTCAGGAAGTGTAGCCCACCGCCCAAAAAGGCAATGTCAGGAGTGGACTGTGATGTCACTCAAGATACTCCCACACCAATGACGAAATCAAGTCCACAACTCTCCTTGGCAGAGGGGGAACCTACTCCTACAACTTCAGCAAATCGACCACAGACTGCTCGCCGAAAGCCTGCACATCTCATAGAAGAATTATAATGGACTCCTTCCTGAACTAAGATCATCTGTGCAAGGGGGGAGGATGTAATGTTGCACTAAGAGCAGCGACATAAGGGCACTAGGACCTCGAGGGACAGTGAGGTGTTCAGCAAGGGCCGAGGGCAGCAACCAGAAAGGGAGGGAGCAGCAACAGAAGAAAACATATGAGGTTGGGACGGACGGGGCTACATGTATACCACATAAAGAAGTGTACAAATACTTACTCCATGCAGCACCTCATTTCCAGTTGTCCCGATACTACACTTTCCACCCACAAACTCAAATTTGGCATAAAAGTAGCATTACTGGCTCCCAGCCTCAGAACACTGCTGTTCTCAGAAGGGACAAAAGACTGAATGCACCTACTGAATCTGTGGACCTCAGAAAGAAAGGATGCACCTGCTGAACCAAAAGAGGAATAAAGCTAAAGAGACCTGCACTTGCAAAGTGCCCAGCTGATCAGTCCAAGGGACTTGCCCTGGACTCCCCTGGTGAAATCATGAGATAAAATCCTAGCCCCCAAGAGGTGCCTCCCAGGTCCTGGACCATTTGCTAGTGCTAGACTGTATACCCTTTATCCCCACAGAAGTGCAGCTTGCAAGCCAACGTGCGAGGCTTATAGACTCCTGTGACTCCCTGGTTTGTGGGTAACCTCAAACACCATTAAGAACCAAAACCTTTCATTGGACCACTGGTCATCGCCTGTCTATCGACGTTAAGCCCAGTGCCAGCCTCAAGATGCAGAGGACCCCACCAACCTCACTGTCAATGAGAAAAAGAGCCAATAACATTTCTAAGTGCAAAGGTATAATCTTAACCAAGACCTACTGGAACCCGTACCCAACCCTGACCTCCATCACGGTTGGACTGAAACTTTGTCATAGACACTTGCGTTCAAGGCTCATTGACTATTGCTAAGAATGAAAAGCAGTGAGTTACCACCAACATTTTAAATTTTTTCAAAACTTTTTAAAGTGAAAAGCAGTGATTTATGAAAACCTTCCCTCCTGTTCCCCATTAACGTAAATTCACCAAAATGCCAGGGGTAGAGACATTGCACACCCATCATGTGTCCTTTGTCTTGAAATTTCACTCTCACACACCTGCCTGCACACACACACACATTCTCACATAAACACACATCCACCTACAAGTAAGCACACAACATATATTTAAAAGCATTTCTTTAAATATGAACTACCACTGTGCTCCTGGCACTGTCTTTGCCTCCTCTGAGGCCAGGGATCGCAAAGGCAGTTTTAGGGGTCACAAGGGTCAAGCCAGGGGTCTGAGCTATGGCCCCTGCCGACCCCTAAATAACATGTATGCTATTTCCTTTATCAAATCAAATCAAATCATTAACATTTATAGAGCGCGCTACTCACCCGTGCGGGTCTCAAGGCGCTTTATCTGATTTTTGTTGCTTTGGATTCTATTTAGAGGTGTAAATATATACTATTTTTGTAAATTAGTGTCAGATTTGTATTGTGTCTCTTACTTATTAACTGTTATGATACTGGTAAACGCTTTGCACTTGTTTTCCTTTGAGCAAGTCTGACTGCTGGATGCCACTGTTACTCCGGGCTGACATGCGGTTTGATTTAAAGAAATCTAATTGGACCTGATATGGATGGTCGTATGACGGAACCACGAGTGCAATTACCACAATTGCCTTTACAACGCAACCATCATTACAACGAATGCACTTAACATGAACGTTTTTTACCGCGATAATGCCTTTACTACGCATACCTTTACCTCAAACATTTCATGGTTAAGGCATGGTTGGTGAAGACACTATTGTGGTAGAAAATAAAATGGTAAGTATAACCCATATACATATATATATTTATGTATACACACACACACACGTTGCCACCCTAAACCATACCCACTTTAAGCCCTAATAATTCCCTTCCCATCCTAAATCCGTTACCAACCTAAAACCTAAACCTAAAAATGCCCTCACTACCTCAAAACCCATACCCACCCTAAACCTAAAAAATAAAATTTCAACGTCAAAGCCCATACCCATGCTAAAACCTGAAAAATGCCCTTTCCACCCCAAAACCCATACCCATCCCAAAATCCTAAAAAAATGTCCTTACCACCGCAAAACCCATACCCACCATAAAGCCTAAAAGTGCCCTTACCACCCCAAAACCCATACCCATCCTAAAACCTAAAAGTGCCCTTACCACCCCATAACCCATACCCATCCTCAAAACCTAAAAATGCCCTTACTACCCCAAAACCCATATCCAACCTAATCTCTAAAAATACCCTATTACCCAAAATCTAATACCTACCCTAAAACCATAAATTTCCTTACTACTCTAAAACCCATACCCACCTTAAAACCTCAAAATACCCTTACCACCCTAAATCCCATACTCACCCTAAAAACTAAAAAGGACCTTACAACCCAAAACTCATACCCACCCTAAAACCTAAAAATGCCCTTACCACCCCAAAACTCAGACCCCCCCTGAAACGTAAAAATGCCCTTACCATCCTAAAACCCATATCCAATCTAAAAACCCTACATATATATGTATAAACACTTAAACCACGTAACAGTTACCTGTACTTACCTGCAAACCTTTTACCACATATACAGCTTTACCATTCATGCCTTTACAAAATAAAAACAATAATATTTACCTTTAAAACCTTTACCACGCATATACATTTTCAATTCATGCCCAAAAATGACTGTAAAAGCATGTGTGGAAAAGGTATATTCGTAGTAAAGGCATGTGTGGTAAAGGCATGCGTGGTAAAGGCATATTCATGGTAATGGCATTATTACAAATGCAATTAGTGGTAAATGCATCATTGTAAATGATGTTTCCCGATATGGATTAGTGACATTATTGCTTAACAAGGTCTATCAACCATCTCAACTATTAATCCAGTTTTCTCACTCATTTGTGCCATTGCTGCACATATCTAAATAACAAAGGCTATGGTCTTATTTTTGTAGCTCAAGGTATTACCATCTGTATGCTAGTGTACTGAGATATATATTTGGAGGGTCACTGCAAAAAGACTGCAAAGCAGCATGTTTTTAATGACACTTCCCAAATAAAGACAAGACATGAACCTTAAAATGTGATAAAAGGTACATTATTCAGCACTATTGTTTAGCGATTATGACATTTTAGCACATATAGGTACCGATACAATGTATCTGGGTTTTTTTAACAAAGAGAAATATATACGTCTAGCATATAATGTATATTAGAAGTTTTTGATTCTGTCTTGCGTGTAGCTTCAGAAACATATTTTGTAAGTATTGTCCCGCACAGCCCCCAGAGAAACATAGCTTGTTTAGAAACATGTACAATGTTTAACAAAGATGTTCATACAAATATAGATGGCACACTTCTCATTCGGCACATCCCAAGTGTCATCACAAAATATTTTCACATTAAGCTTTTATATTTTCTTATAAAAAGGTATACAAGTGTTTGGTCTATGTACCTTTCACCACTGTATTATGAAAGTAGATGTGTGTGCTAATGTGTGGCAGGAGCATTTGTGCATATTTGTTGTGCTGCATTTTGGAGTGATGAAGATATTTTGCCTTTTTATTCTGTTGTGATTTTGTGATGCATTATTGCATTTTGTTGTTGACGTCTTATGTTGTTATGTTTCTACTGTTTTGTTGTGATGTGACCTGTTATGTTGTTAGTTTGCTTCACATTATCTAATGATGCTGTGTTCTGTTGTGCTCTGTTAATTACTTTAGACATGTCAAGGAAAGTGAAAAGCAGCAAATGCCTGTCAGATTTCAGTGCCAAGCAACCATTTACCACTGCTTAAGGTGTTCAAATACTTCTGGGCTGTTTCAGTTCCTTCACTAATTAAGCTATCAGTCAGCCCAAAACTTTAGCAGAGCCCATAGACTGTATTATATAAATTGATACTGCATGTCCTAATTTAAGATGAGGGCTCTGCCACAGTTTTACCTGGAGAAGCCAAACACAACACAATAACAAACAAACAGTAACATAACAAAAAAGTTAAAACATACAAGGGTACAAGACAGCAAAGCAGTATAGAACACAACACACCAACAGCTGTACAACACAATATCACATTGTAGTTCAGGACCATTAAAACACAACAGCATAAGAACACCAGAAATCATCACCATCGCTGTGAGGAATGTGGTTTAACATACAGAGTGGTTGTGAGATCTCGCAGTGTAATAAAAACACAATTCTGTATCAGGCCCAGTCAGGTTTGTTTGTAAAACCATAGGTCAGTCCTGGGTAGTTAGGGCTCTGAGCAGTCGGGATTTCTCAAAGGAAAACGTTTAAAACATTAAGAAGTACCAAAACAGTTGAATACGAAGAAAATGCAACACAAGAAAAATCTAACACCAATTCATAAAGATAGACTGTATTTTTATCTTTACAAAGACTCCTCACTGATGAAATTCCACTAGAGAGTTCTGGAGTTATGAATTTTCAAACATACAATAAACCACACTTTTTCATTAAATGCAATAAATCGTTGTAACCTACAGTGACTCGTGGTTTTGGGTTTGCAACGGCAAGGGGCTTGAAAACAGCTATGCGAGCACTCTTGTTGGCACTAATAGAGCGAGTCAGTCACATAGACCAGTCAGGTCCAGTTGAACATTTACCTTGTGGTTTAAAAAGTATCCAGTCCATTTCTAGGTCCAATGGATTGCCTGCCATAGAAGTTGGTGGAGTGGTCCTTATGCAAGGAGTACATGATCCTGAAGATGCTTAAGGATGCTCAGAATGTTGAGCTAGTATTATGGGTCTTCCAGTGGCCACCTCTTAGTCTACAAGCTCAGGGGTCTCAGGGGATATGGTCCCATGGAGTCTGGATGAACATCAGCACAAATCTGTTACCACTGTTCTACAGGTCTCCAGTTATAGCAAAAAAACAGAGGTTTCCCTGAAATTGCAGCACTCTCCATGCTAAGAAACCAAACTGCACTCTGATGACCCTCATGGGTTCAACAGACTGGGTTACAACTTTTGAGGGCCAGGACAAAGTCGCCAAGGATGCACCTCTGTGTCCAGCAGCAGTCAGGCTTCTAGGTACTGGGCTGTCAAGGGTGCAGGCATATCAGGCATATCAGCATTTTGGGCCCTGTAGCTGAAAAAGGGAGTAAGCCAACTGACTCTTGAAGTCACCTTCCCTATCTGGGTTTTGGAGATGACTTTTCCATGAGTGTAACCTCACAGGCATAATCCTTTATTTGCTAGTCCAAAATTCAGCAGGTGAGCCAGGGAAGATCAGGGCAGCCCTTCTTCAGTCTTCTCTCCAGTACAGTCAGATCTGACATCTGGGTGCCAAGGGTGCTACGTTTATGCCCATTACTAGCTTTGGAGGTTGTGGCCACTGAATAGCCAATGAGCTACCGGTTCCCCTCCCCCTGATGAGGGCTTCCTGTGAAGTGTGGCTTCTAGCTAGCCCAGAATGCACTATTCTGTCCACTCCCAAAATGGCAGAACCCTTTTCTTGGTCTGTGGTACAGAGGTGTGGCTACCTGGGGCTATATACCCTCTTAAATATAGTCTGACAACATATTTTCCCTCTCTACCCAAGATACCAGCCTGTCTGCTAAAACACAAGTGCAGCCACCTCCATTGCGTACCAGGATTTGCCCTTCAAAGTCGGCTTCCCCTTTGAAGTCCACCTTTTGGGCTTACACATCTCTCTGGCAATCCTGCAAGGAGAAGGTCATGCCTCTTGCCTTGGAACGTCCTTTGTTCCTCATCCCGAGAGTCATTCTCACCTCTCCACAGGAGGGCATAAGGCTGTCTCGAGGACAGCAGCTTGTGTGCAACCATTATCAGCTTACTGGGGACATTGAGAAAGAAAGTGACAAAGTTGCCATTTGTAAAGAAGTTACATAAAATTTGACTTGAGCAACCATTCAGGCTTAACATAAGGATTCATTTGATACCTGAAAGTGCCATGCTTAATAGCGGCTGAGTTGTCAGTGTGTAACACCATACTTGCCAAAGCGGCTACTGATCTTTCCTCATTGAGAACAACAATGCTGGCTTTTTACTATAAAAACATGTGAAGTTAATAAACCACATGTCCATATTTTTAATATAGTGCACCCTGCCATTAGGGTTCAGTAGGCCTGTTTTAAGGGTGACTTATAAATATTAAAAAGGGGGGTCTTGGCTTTGCCATTGGATTAAATTGCAAAGAGTTAGCAGTTAGAAAACTGTTCTGCCTTCAATAAAATTTGTTATTAAAAAAAGAAAACTGCTCCAACAGTCGGCAATGGCAGGCTGGGAGTCATGCTTTGCTTTGTCACACTTGTGGTGGCATAATAAGTGTGGCAGTCCATGAGAGATAGTTAACTTAGGCCCTGGGTAATCCTGGTACATATACTAGGAATTTATAAATAAGCTAACTTATGCAAGTTGTACCTATACCTTTTTAAAGGTCAGAGCACTGGCCCTGAGGTCCGTTTGGCATGACGCAGTGCACTCAGAGTTTTAAACTACTAGCACCAGTCAAAAAACTTGGGGGTAATCATGCAAGAAGATGTATTTCTTTACAATTAAACCAAAGTGCCACACAACATATATGCAGAAACATTCTTGTCACACTACCACCTCTAAACAACTGTTTTAGTTAAGCTATGGTAAAAGTGTTTGCACTAAGGATTGTTTTCAGTTACGACCAAGGACATGAAATTGAACCAGCCAAAAGAAGTTTTATGAAGAGACCCAAAGTCTCAAATTAGCAGTGCTCACTTTATGTGATGTGCCAGCCCCTCTCATCCCCCCCTCCCACTACTACTTTTCAAAAACAGTATCCTAGAACTCATTGCAGGTTTTTTCTGTATTCAGATTAAGGAGCTTTTGGAAGGAGTAGTTTCAATGCCTAGTAAAATAATCAAGGGCCTCATTTACAAAGAGTACATTGGTTAAAAGCAATTTAAATTTGAGCACCTACTTTTACCGAATGCAATCTTATTTTGCAAACTGACCTATATAGTAATAGGCTGTTTCATAAACCACAGAATCACAGTGCAATACTGCTCTTGTTGTAATGCTTGTTATTTGCATTGTTTTTGTCAGTGGGTCTTAATACCGACCTGCATCATAAATGTTAATGACCACTGTTAGACTTGGCATCCTTGATGTGGTCTCCCCTAACTTTTTGCCTCTGTTTCCCAGGTTGTTGATGTGTGCTGGACTCTGTGTTTTCTGTTTTTGATACTCTGGGCACTTTACCACTACTATCCAGTGCTAAAGTGCAAGTGCTCCTATGTAAAAATGTATGTGTAATTGGCTTTCCATGATTGGCATATTTGATTTACTAGCAAGTCTCTAGTACAGTGCACTAGAGGTGCCCAGGGTCTGTAAATCAAATGCTACTACTGGGCCTGCAGCACTGGTTGTGCCACCCACCTTAGTAGCCCTGTAAACATGTCTCAGACCTGCCACTACAGTGTCTGTGTGTGCAGTTTTTAAACTGCCAATTTGACTTGACATGTGTACCCATTTGCCAGGACTAACCATTCCCTTTTCTCACATGTAAAGCACCCCTAAGGTAGGCCCTAGGTAGCCCCATAGGCAGGGTGCAGTATATGTTTAAGGTAGGACATGTACTAATCTATTGTATATGTCCTGACAGTGAAATACTACCAAATTCAGTTTTCATTGTGTAAGGCCTATCTCTCTCATAGGTTAACATGGGTGCTGACTTTAAATATTATTAAAGTACAGATTCATTTTGGGACCAGATAGAAATATGGAGTTTAGAGTCTCTGAACTCACAATTTAAAAATACATCTTTTAGTAAAGTTTGTTTTTAGATTGTGTGTTTGAAAATGTCACTTTTACAAAGTAGCCATTTTCTCGCTTAAACCATTCTGTGACTCTGCCTGTTTGTGGATTCCTTATCTGGGACAGTTTGATTGTTGGGCTGTTTGAACCTCTCATCTAGACAGTGACACAAAGGGAGCTGAGGTGTAGCCTGCATATCCTGATGAGCCATCTCTGCTGGGAGGGAGGGGGGAGTGGTCACTCACACCTGGAAGGGCTGTGCCTGCCCTCACACAATGTAGTCTCCAACCCCCTGGTGTGTGCCTGGGGCCTGGCCTGGACAAGGCAGGATCTTACAAACAAGAGATACTTTCCTTTGAAGTTTACCTACTTCAAAGGCAGTAAGGGGTATAAGTAGTGGACCCAAAACCCCTGAAATTTAGATCACTTATGGAATCAAGAGGAACCTCTGCCAAGGAGAAGAGCTGAAGAGCTACGGAGAAGTTCTGCCCCTGCCTGTGAGTGTGCTTTGTTGGGCTATCCTGTGGTTGATGCTTCTGCCTGTGAAAGGGGACAAAGATTGGACTTTGTTGTGCATTCCTGCTTGAGAAGAATCTTCAAGGGCTTGAACTGAGCTAACCTCCTGTTATTGAAGTCTCAGGGCCAACAATGACTTCCCCTGCCAGCACCTGGACTCTCTGCTGAGACTCATGCCCTGCCAAGTGGTGCCCTATCCAGTCCCTGGGCCCTTGAAAGGTGAAGTTGGCAGACAAGAACTGAAAATCCACGCACAGACTGCTGTACGGGGACATTTTTGTCACACCTTCCACAACTTGCTTGGTAAATGACGTGCCGCCGGCTTTGCGGCTGAAATTGACTCTCCACATGCATCGCGGCTGGAGAAATGACACGCAACACCCACTCATGGAGGCTGATAATAACGCAAACCCCAGGTAGCGTGGTTCTCTGATACTGTGAGACCGGATTCTCCATACATCGTTCCTGGGAGTCCAAGTCAACCCAACTCTGTGCGGATCCGAGGTACCCTGTCCGGAAATGGATGCATCGCTCTCTTGCGAGGGAGAAAAAAAACACATTGCTGACCCAACCGGAGAAGAAAACAATTCACGACTTCACTTGCAAGTAAGGAATCGATGCATTGCTACCCTTTTCTGGTGCACGCTCGCCCTTGCAGCTTTATTTTTGACGTTAACCAGGTACTTTGTGTAACAATAGCATTCTCACTGTTTTCTAAGGATTAAGGGCCTCATTCTGACTTTGGCGGGCGGCCCGCCGTCAGAATACCGCTGCGCGGTCAAAAGACCGCCGCGATAATTCTGAGTTTCCCGCTGGGCTGGCGGGCGACCGCCAGAAGGCCGCCCGCCAGCCCAGCGGGGAACCCCCTTCCATGAGGATGCCGGCTCCGAATGGAGCTGGCGGAGTGGAAAGGGTGCGACGGGTGCAGTTGCACCCGTCGCGATTTTCAGTGTCTGCTATGCAGACACTGAAAATCTTGGTGGGGCCCTGTTAGGGGGCCACTGCAGTGCCCATGCCATTGGCATGGGCACTGCAGGGGCCCCCAGGGGCCCCACGACACCCGTTACCGCCAACCAGGTTCTGGCAGTCAAAACCGCCAGAACCAGGCTGGCGGTAAGGGGGTCGGAATCCCCATGGCGGCGCTGCCTGCAGCGCCGCCATGGAGGATTCCTCAGGCCAGGGGAAAACCGGCGGGAAACCGCTGGTTTCCCTTTTCTGACCGCGGCTTTACCGCCGCGGTCAGAATTGGCCTGGATGCACCGCCAGCCTGTTGGCGGTGCATCCGCGGTACCCGGCCCTGGCGGTCCATGACCGCCAGGGTCGTAATGACCCCCTAAGACTCTTATTCTTTTGAAAATTCATATCTAGACTTGTGTATGTTGGATTTTCGTTTTGGTCTTGTTTTGTTTAGATAAATCTTATAAATTTTTCTAAACCTGTGTTGTGTCATTTTGTAGTGCTTCACTGTATTACTGTGTGTGTTGGTACAAATACTTTACACATTGCTTCTGAAGTTAAGTTTGCCTGTTTGTGCCAAGCTACCAAGGGGGTGAGCGGGCGGTTAACTGAGGGTGATTCTCCTTTATCCTGACTAGAGTGAGGGTCCTTACTTGGGCAGGGGGCAACCTGACTGCCAACCAAGGACCCCATTTCTAGCAACCACCATGTCTATGATTGCTTTTAATGAAAGCTATTTTTTTAAATGCTCCCCAGGGTGCACTAAAAGAAAATTAAAACATTTACAAACTTTTTTTAAGATTAGACATTGATCCATGGGACCACTGCCTACTTCAAAAATTTATTTTTCCATCATTCACAAAGGAAAAGGGTTCCATTCGGTTTGAGTTGATAGTACAATGTTAATGCTTTGTGATCAGATTTCAGTCCTTAAGAAATCAATATTTAGAAGGAACACCTTTAAAGCACCTCTTCCAAATGCTAATTTCCTAATGTTTCCTAAACCAATTTAATGATTCAGAAACCGTTTCTTAATTGCTAGGTGGGCTTAGTACATTTCAACAAGTGCTGCTAGGACTGATGCTTTGAGGAACCCATTAATGACAAGTCAGACCCTATATGGGAGCTTTGTGTCATGATTCCAGGCGTTGTTGCAATTAAGGAAACATGCTTGCAAAAGAAGGCGTCTGGAGGGATCCTTCCTTATACATTGCACAGTCCACTTCTCTCCTCAGGAACACAGGTGCCCTTTGTCCACAGAAGAGCTGGTGCTTGCCAACAACATATGAAATCCTGCACGAAATGGGAAAACTGACATAGCATGAATGGTACCTACAAGCCTGACACAGCCCATGATTAATGAAAGATCAGTCACTGATATACAACAGGAAATGCTATGCAAAATATACCTTACTGCATCAGAACTGGTCATGCCCACTATTCATGCCCAATAGCAGAGGATTTGAGGCATATTATAAGAATACATGAGTGAACTGAGTCACTCTTTTCCTGAACTTTCTGCATTTTGGGTGTATATATTTAAGAATCTGTTTTTTCTGTAACGCAGGCCCGGTCAACAAATAGAGCTAGGCACTTGCTAGACTTATTCCCCATGTCCATTCCCTAGACGTGAGAGTGCACACTGGTCCTATTCTCTAACTTTTGTGGCGGGGAGTGAGTTGGGCATATGTTAAGTGACAGTAGCACTGTATCTACTCTTTCTATGCTTAAACCATAATGCTTCCTGGAGAAGGAACAAAAAAATGGAATGGATAACTCAACGTCTCCCACTAAGCAACTTATTTAGAAAAGAGTGATGGGTGAAAATAATCTTATCTAAAACACATTGTAGGTGTTCTCATTGCAATTGCACCAAAGTGGTGGTGAAACTCGTCTTGTGTCAACGGTTTCAATTTCCCTCATTGTACAGCACAGTCGTTTGCATCAAGGTGAGTAGGACGGAGCCCCAGAGTAGAGAAACTCTGCTGCTAGACACTGGGAATGAGGTACACTTTTAGACACGCTAATGAAGAGACAACTGTCTACCTCCTGCAAAGAGCCACAGAACCAATGACCCTACACAAGCATGGTACCCTACAGTAGCCGCATAAAAAAATATTTCTACAATGTTGTAAGTATCACAAGGGGGTGCACTTTGAAGATAGATATGGGAATAGTGCGATTTAGTGCTTTAACGTTTCAACCAAGAAAGGCAGATGTCAGTCTGGAGGGATTCTGTTGTTCGATTTTCAGTTGAAACTTAAAAGTAGACACCCTACTGAAGCATATTGATGCCATGCACACTGGAACCCTTGTGGTTTTGGGCAGACTCTGAGTAGGAACAACATGATAAGTGGGGAGGTGTCAGGGTGTGGTTGTGGGAAGTATGAAGTAAATTGTAGTTTGTGAATGGATTTTGGAAAATAAAGATATGTTCAACTGTAGCTGTGGTGTGTGGTGTAATCCATTTGCATGCTCCCAGGCTGGGGAAGACACTATAACTGGTGATGAGTAGGGGGTTACATGCCTGTGCAGTGTGAAGCAGTTTGTGACGGGCACGCATGGAGTCAGCCCTGCTTCAGCCCATACACAGCTGCAGAAGCAATGGAAGGTCCTGCAGAGGAGCGCATTTAAAATGCCTGCCAATACCGCCAGTGAGATTGTTGGCAGAGATGTCACACTGTGTCCCGAACACAGAACAACTTTCAGACGAAGGAAGAAAACAATTATAATGGCAACAAGACACGAGAAATGGAGAGCATACTCACGTTCAGTAGCAATTGAACCCTACCGAAACACCAGCCTCTGCACTCCACGCTGCTTGCAGAAGAGTCTGAGCTGCCCTACAGAGCAAAATCAGTTGAACGACAAGTGCTCATGCAATGGCAGAAATGGGAGCTCAAACTATAATGCAGCCAATTTCTTGAAGCCACCGCTGCCCTGTGACTACATCCGGAAAACAGATTATTGGTGTCAGATGGTCTGCATCAACTGAAACATTCAATGACTTCATAGATGCACTTGAAAACAATGGTAAGAAAATCACCAAATATCTGCAAAACCCTGCAGGTGATGGAGTAAAAGAGGTGCCAAAGAAAGTTTCAAAGACAGATGCATCATCATACTGAAAAGTGAAAGAAGCGCTGGAATCCAAGTTCAATCTAATGCTGAAAGTTGATTACGAAAGGTACATCTTCAACAAAGCATGACAACAGACTGGCAAAAAAATGGATAAGTTTGTTGAAAGGCTTGATGCACTTATCAAGAGTTGCAAATTCTGTGACTCTACTGGTGAAGGAGTCATGTGCCTCAGAATCATTGATGGCTGCCTTTCAGATTACTTTAGAAGGCGAATGTTGAGAGAGATGCTCAGTCTATAGAAAATGCTGATGACTGCAAGAGCAGAAGAAGGAGCACAACAACAAGCTCCTGACATGGAAGCAGGGACAATGTACTATGAATCAGCACTGACCATGAAAAGCAAGCACACATGCAAATCATATTGCGAAAACAGATGCATGTTAGTTGAAGTTGTTGAATGAAACACTGATGTCAGTTTTCGTTTCCCATGAAAAGGCAACGTCCAGCCCGAGGCCAAATCAGTAAGTATTGTGGGAGAGAGAACCATTTCATAACTGTGTGTTGGGCTAAAGAAAAGTCAAGTATTTCCCCACAGAAACAAAATACAGACAAGAGAAGGTAGCAGAAGCACCCTAGCCATGCCCACACAAACAAAAAGCAACACCAACTATGACAAGTGGAGACCAGACAAAATCAATTATCATCAAGCTCATCGAACAAAGGTTCTTCAAGATTGCTATTGAGCAAAAACGATGTAGATGGGTGCATGCTGATGATGTCCACCAGAAGACGGCGTACCACTGTGGGGTAAGGTGTATGTGAAGAAGACCACAGTTAAAAAGTAACTCAGTAAGCAAAGCACCAAACTTTTTTTGCACTCTGTCCCAGAATTATCTTAAAATTTAACGGTCACCCCATATCGTTCATCATCAAAAGTGGGGCATCAAATAATATAATTCCAGTGGACAAATGCAACGCTCTCTCACCTGTGCCATGCCTTACTCCATCAGACATGAAGGTATACATCTGGGCAGCTTCTCAACGACTGCAAAGCCAAAGGTTGTGGCAGTGCAACACAAAACAATGTCAAAACGTGCCATCTGTCATGTTCTACAAGGGAACTTGTCTAGTGCATGTTTTCTCAGTTTTGCCACAGTGGCTGAATGGGGCTAATATCTCTCAACTACAAACCTCCATGCTCAGCCTGAGGTTGAGAGCCAGCCAGTTCCTCTTGTTTCATGGTTTAGGAAAACATTAACATAATCAATGACGTTTGTTCGTCCAGTTGCCCATCTGCACCGTAGAGTTGCATTTCATCTGCAAGAAGCTGTAGAAAAAGAGTTGGCAACAGTTTTGAAACATGACATCGTTTAACGTTACACTGGCCCCAGGCCATGGGTTTTGCCCATAGCAGTGGTACCAAAAAAGGACAGCACCAGAGCACTTCATAATTGTGATGATATACATAAGCCAGTCAGAGCCATTGAGACGGAGTGACACCCTGGTATAGCGGCCATGATCATGCAACTGAACAGAGATAATGTCTTTTCACATCTTGAACTAAACAAAAGATACCACCAACTTGAGTTAGAAGAGAACTGCATATTTATTGCCACTTTCTCCACTTATGCTGATTTGTTCGGATACAAGACTGCGTTTTGGAGTATCTTCGATGGCTGAGATATTTTAGGATGTTATCCACTGAACAATCCAATCTGTTACACATGCTTTCAATTACAGTGATGACATACTTGTCTTTGGGTGAACCGAGAAAGAGCAGGACAAATCCCTCACACAAGTGTGCCAGTTACTTGCTGAAGCAGGTCTCATTTTGAATGCAGCAAAATGTGAATTTCATAAAACCAAACTTATGTTTTTTTGGAAACATTGTTTGATGGGTGAATAACTCCAGATCCAGACAAAGTGCAAGCACTGTTATCCACTTGCCCACCTCTCCAAAACGTTACCCTGCTGCGATCCTTTCTAGGCATGACCAGTTACTGCTCAAGCTACATTCACAATTTTTCCACGGTCAGTACCCCATTGATAGACTTGGCATAGCAAATTTTTCCTTTTCAGTGGTCTCCTGAATGTGATGAGACTTTGAAAGAAATAAAACATGCTATTGAGAATGCAACTAAAATGGCCTACATTGACCCCAAACTGCTCAAGTCAAGGTTGATGTGAGCCTGGTGGGGCTGGGGGAAATCCTAGCTCAACACAACGGCCATCAGAATTCTCAGAGACACATTGTGGCCTATGCCAGTAGGAGTCTGTCTGATACAGAATGTACCTACTCTCAGCCAGAGAAGGAGAGTCTGGCTGTGGTGTGGGCCTATAAAAATGTTCATGTCTTCCTCTATGGGAAACAATTCACTATCACTATGGACCCCCAGGCAATGCTCACTATTTTTGGAAACCCGAAGGCTAAGATTCCCTCTTTTGAGCGAAAGGTAGGGGTTGAGGCTGCAAGAGTATAACTATGAAATTGTACACAAACTAGGGAAGGATCAGAACCCAGCAGATTACTTTTCACAAGCGCTGTTATGTCGTCCAAGTTCAGAATCCAGGATGTCCAAAGAATATCTCAATTTCATTGTGGGGTCTAGCACACCAGCGGCTCTGTCTGTGAATCAAATCATTGCTAATACCAATACTGACTATGACATGACTATTGTCAAGGAACTCATTAAGACACAATCATAGAGACGATGTGCATGGCCTTTGGCTGATGATACTGAATTCCAAATGTTGAAAAATGTACAGGATGAATTAGCTGTCACACAAGATGGCATAATACTGAGAGGCTAAAGGGTCGTCATATCTAAAAGCCTAAGACAAACGGTCATTGAGTTGGCCTGTGAAGGACATTGTCGCATTGTGGCCAACAAAGGAACATTGTGAGACAGAGTGTGGTTCCCTCAACTAGATAAGTGAGTAGAAAAAGATTTGAAGACATGCCACATCTGCAGTTGCCTGTCCCCCAAGGTGACCAAGCACCCAGTGAAAATTTCTGACCTTCTTGCATATGCCTGAGAGAGAGTCACAGTTGACTTCTTCTGACCATTAGGAGATGAACCGCACCTCATGGCGCTCATAGATGAATAGTTCCGCATTCCTTTGGTGGAAACACTGTCCTCAATAACTCAGAAGACTTGATGACATCTTTGCAACTTGTGGTATTCCTGAGATGGTCAAATCCGATAATGGCCCACAATTCAACAGCAAACATAGGAAAAGTTTCCTGCACGACTCAACATCAAACACCAAAAGAGTACTCCCCTTTGGCTAGAAGCCAATGGTGTAGCCAAAAGATTCATGGGCACCCAAAGAGGGTAATTCAATGAGCATCCATGGAAGAAATTGATTTGAACCAAGCTCTGTGCCAAGCTCTCCGGGCCTATTGAACAACTCCTCACTCAACAAAGGGTGAAAGCCCAGCTACTTTGTTGTTTGGAAAAGCCATCAGAACAACACTACCTCAATGGATATCAGATCGCCCAATAAATGCTGACAAATTTTGTGACACTGATGCTACTCCTAAGAGCAAAATGAGTATGATGATGAGCGCTGCAACGCTCAGGAAACAGTCTTTGACAAAGATGACTGGGTACTGAAAAGGTAGAGACAGAAACTAAAGATGGACACCCTTTTCACCACTGGCCCTCTAAAGGTAGTGATGTGCAAGGGACACATGGTGGCAGCACGTCGTCCAGAGAAGTCCATCACTTGGGACACATCACACTTTAAACACTTACCTCGACACTTGCCAGCTCCAGCAACTATGTTGGAGGCGACCACACACTCAGGTCTGGCAAGTGTGACTTCCCCGCAGACTGATTGCCATTTTAAATTATACCGGCCACCTTTTTATTTAGCAAAAGGGGAGGTGTAGCATGTTGATGCATACACAATAGGACCTTTGTGGTTCTGGGTGGATTCTGAATTAGACTCACATGAAATGCTGGGAGGTGTCATGGGGTGGTTCTGGGAAATATGACGTAAAGTGTAGTGTGTGAATGGATGCTGGGGAATAAAGATATGTTCAACTGCAACTGCAGCTCCTGTGTGTGGTGTAATACATTTGCTTGCTCCAGGGCTATAGAAGAAACTACATCTATAAATGTCTGTTTTTGCAAATGTTTTATATGAACGAGAAAGGGATGGTCAGGAAAAGATGGGGGAGTGTGGCAAGACAACTGGTATTTTTTTTATATTTGTGGATAGGAAGGAATAATTTAGTGAGGGCGAAGAGTATGGGGCTGATAGGAAGTGGTGATGAAGAGCATTTTTAGGTCTTGCCTAAGACAGCACATGCGCTGTTGCAGCAATATCTATGGTTCCTTAAAAAAAATCTAAAAAGGGTTTAGAAGCCAATGATTATTTACCAGTGCTTGCTGCAGCCAAAATTGTACAAGTAAGTGAGAAATATCAGTGATGCAGCAAAGTGTCATCTGCAGTGGACTATAGTTCATGCAATTCAGGCTACTAAGCCATGCTCTGATATCGCAGTTACTGGAACGTGTGATAAGCCAGTACTCATGGCTTGGGAATGTCATTTCAATAATGATCTGGGACAGAAGCAGAGCAAGAGTAGCAGTGAAACAAGGAGGTGCTGATGACCCTGGAGAAGGTAGGTGCAGGGAAATTGGCTGAATGGTCACATCTTCCAGGTCCTCACACCATTAAAATATACATTCAATTTTGATCCCCATAGGGGAGAACATTTTCTGAGTGTCACGCAATACAGGACAGGAACCAAAGTTGCTGGGCTGTTTTGTGTGAAAGCGAGAGAGAGCAGAAATGCTCCATATTTACAAAGATATGGAGCATTTCCGCTCTCTCCCCGAGCTGCCACAATCCGTGAAGCCTAGCACCATTGCAGCCACCCTTGCAGGTTAATTCAAGGATGACTCCATTACGGGCAGAATTATTTTTGGCCAGGAAAGGACACCTTCCAGGACAAAAAAATTCTTTCGAGGTATTTCCCTCTTTCTGTGTGTGCTGCAGCACATGTGAAAAAAGGAAATAACAATGAAAAATATATTTCCCCTTGTTACGCCTCACCTGGGAAGGTGTAGCATTTCAAAGTATTCCTAGCTTTACAAGTCCCTGGAAATGTGCCAGAATCCATGGGTGGATGCATTTTTTCTTTCAACCATCTTTCAGACTGGTCCAAAACCCAGAAGCCCAGTTTCAACGACATGCTGGCTTTCACACTACAGCCTTTTTTGGGTGAAATCTGCAGATTATGTAGCAGCTAATTGATCACATGGCAAATGTGACAAAACTACAATTATATGGAAAACATCACAGCTGCACAATCACATAATCGGAGTGGCCTTGACCCTACCATACATTACTTGAAAAAACGGACTCCTCGCTCCCTACAAAGCTCATCTGTCAACTCTGCCAACATAGTAGTTGTTATGGGGTTCCCTAACAACATCAAGCGTAAATGCATATCCCTCAACGATGGGGAGTTTTTCACTTTGGCATTTCGAATGACATCCTAGGCATCCATGTTATTGACAGCTAGTCAGCTATAAGTGCATCTTTGTTATGGTGCAAAACAGATTGTGTTTGCTTTAGAAGGGAAATTGTGTAAATGGACTACTTCAGCTACAAATGGACCAATATAAAATGGAGATCATTTTACTCGTATTCACATTCATTTTTCATTGCATTCTTTGTGTCCCTGTCCCAGGTGTCTGTTCATTATAAAGGATTGAGACTCCTGTGAAGCTACTGCACTTTATCAATCCGTGTACTGAACTTTCTTAAAACCTCTACATTTCAGAGTGGATCATACTTTGGAGCAGAGCTGTGCACTGTGGATCTTGACCAGGATACCAACACAGATTTGGTTCTTATTGGTGCTCCAATGTACCACCGACCGACGACTGGGGGCCTTGTGTATGTCTGCACCATATCAGCAGCGGTATGTCACTGGCATCAAAGTATATAGGTTAAATGTTCCCCTAAATATTCAGTAGCAAAACATTCCTGATTTTGATAACACTGCCTCATCCAGTCAATAAAGGGTCATTGATGGGAGGTACATTGATTGGCAGTTAACAAAAAGACGCTTTGAAAAAGCTAATAGTTCTTGATTTAATGTGCTACCCAGTTGTCCTAGTTGAGTCTTGTTAGTGCGTTGGACTGAAATAAGTAAACTTACAAGGGGATGCCTATAGGTCGATGAACCTTTTGACTTATTCAGGATGTTCTTACCATAGCTCCAGAACAAAAACAATAATCAATACACAATAATCCATGATCATTAGTCAAATCAATAATCAATGGAGTCACTAATCGTCATGCACCATGAACTTCCAGCCATAAATTACCACACCTTTAGTAAAGGTTTAGTGAGTTTATTTCCCTTATACAATGCTAAAGTCATTTAGACTAATCTCCAAATCAAATCAAGTGCAATTAATAATATTGATTAACTGAAAAGACACGAGAAACATGATCTAATCAAAGTTTGAATCACAATACATTCTGAAGCATCAGTACAAATCATTAGTAAAGTCAGATTCAATAGGACTACATAATCCATAGAGTTCAGCAAAATAATTTGTCAACCATTGTCTCTGAAAATTTGTCAGTCGTCATGTAGATAACCTCAACTAAACCCAGATTAGCATCAGCATGTGGGGCTTCATGCAAAAACAATTTAGAACACAAATTTGGAAAACATCTAGCTAAGAAAAACTATTAAGCAGCGCAGTTGGTACCTAGAAAGGAAAGGCATAAAAATGCAATTCAGTCACATTGTCATATCTACCTATCCGCAGTATGGATCAGCAAGCAGAATCAGTCTTCGTCCTCAGGTCATCAGTCGATCAGCAAAGCATCAGGCTCTCAGTCAGAGAGTATGAGCCCAATGACAGAATCTCAAATCTCTTCTTCTCTCCAGAGTCACTCTAGATCTCTGGTCTCGTAATCTGCATAAATCTAATCTGAGTCTGGTCTCCTCTGTCACGTTGCTATATCAAAGTCTCCCAAACTATCCCCTAATTCCCAATTGGTCAATTAATCATACGTTATTACTCCGACCAGTGAAAACTCTTTACCAAATCTATGAATTCTAATATTTCACACTTCACAGGACGTTGATTGGTCTGTTTTACGATGTTCCCATCATCCGGCTCGTCAGGTATCGAATTTGTTGCATTGTCTTCACCAGTCAGTGTCTTCATTGTTCGCGTCCTGGGAAGGAACCTCTTGCATATATTACACATAGCTCCATACATTTTAAGAACACTGTCTCCTGTTAGTTGGTTCTCATGGAATGCTTCTGCTAAGCATTTTAACAAGACAATAAGCATTTCACAGTTAGTTCACTCTGTCAGCATTTTTATTAAACGCTAAGAAATATGGCTTCTGCATGAGGCCTGGCAAAACTAGGCCAAGACACTCGCTAAGTTAAGGCCTACAATTAATAAACTAAAACATAATTCATAACCCTTAATATGACATACTATTACATTAATCTAATACAGTTTCAACATTCCATAGGTATTAATCATTATTTAGTACATTTTGTGAACACTGGTGGACATTCCTTGAGGTCACAACTTCGAACGTGCACATTATTTTCCTCTACGTTATTCATTTTTTACATAAGTCATTATTCAAAATATGTAAACAATCATTAATAAATTCTAATTAAGACATCTGCTTCAGCAGTCTGCAGCACACGGGTTTAGTATAAAAAACACAGGCTTCTAATAAGGCTCTCATTCTGAACATGGCGGTCTGGGCCGCCATGCCGGCGGTAGCGGTAATTACCGCCACCAGCATGGCGGCCCAGACCGCCATATAATATACTTGGCAGAACCGCCACTGGAGTATCTCCGCCACCACCAAGCTTCCGCCACCAGGCAGCCTGGTGATGGCAAAGTTACATATCCGACATGACAGCTCTGCAAGCAGCGCTGCCCACTGAATAATGTACCTGATTCCACCAGCCTTTCCCTGGCGGTTTAACCCGCCAGGGAAAAGCTGGTGGAATGGGTGCCTTGGGGTCCCCCAGTGGGCCCCTGCACTGCCCATGCACTTGGCATGGGCAGTGCAGGGGCCTCCATGCACAGTCCCGTCATGCATGTCACTGCACGATATACGGGCAGTGATATGCGCAACATGTGCTCCTGCACCTGCCGCACTACACATTGCCGCCGGCCCCATGTGGAGTAGGTGTCAATGTACAGGCCCTGCATTCAGCTGGGCCGGCTGGCAGAAACACTGTTTTTGCCCGTCGGCCCAGCTGAATGATCATAATGTGGCCGACGGGGTCTTCTATGCACTGGCGGTCTTTTGTTGACCTCCAGCGCCGAACTCAGCAGGGCCTAAATGTGCTGCTGTCTTTAGACCTCTTTTAGTAAACAGCATAACTTCGAAATGTAATATATCATTTAATATTTTATTTGGGGTTCATAAAATCCTAATAAATAATAAATATTTGTAAACAAACAACATTAATAATACTATGTGCCATATTTATACTTTTTGACGCAAAACTGCGCTATCGCAGTTTTGCGTCAAAAAAATTAGCGCCGGCTAACGCCATTCTGAAGCACCTTAATCAATGACGTTAGCCGACGTTAGCCGCCGGCGCTGCCTGGTGTGCGTGGAAAAAAACAACGTACACCAGGCAGCGCCAGCGTAGGGGGATATGGGGCTTGGGCGTCAAGAAATGGGGCAAGTCAGGTTGAGGCAATTTTTTCACCTCAACCCGATTTGCGCCATTTTTTTCGACTCCCAACCCCCATAGAAATGACTCCTGTCTTAGCAAAGACAGGAGTCATGCCCCCTGCCCAATGGCCATGCCCAGGGGACTTATGTCCCCTGGGCATGGTCATTGGGCATAGTGGCATGTAGGGGGGCACAAATCAGGCCCCCCTATGCCACAAAGAAAAATGAAAAAAAACACTTACCTGAACTTACCTTAATGTCCCTGGGATGGGTCCCTCCAGCCTTGGGTGTCCTCCTGGGGTGGGCAAGGGTGACAGGGGGTGTCCCTGGGGGCATGGGAGGGCACCTCTGGGCTCCTTCAGAGCCCACAGGTCCCTTAACGCTGCCTTTTGCAGGCGCTAAAAAACGGCGCAAAAGCGGCCGTATGTCATTTTTTTTGACCCGCCCACTCCCGGGCGTGAATTTTGCCCGGGAGTATAAATCCGACGCACATGCCTCGGAGTCGATTTTTTAGACGTGAACGCCTACCTTGCATCTCATTAACGCAAAGTAGGTGTCCACGCTAAAAAATGACGCAAACTCCATGGACTTTGGCGCTAGACGCGTCTAACGCCAAAGTATAAATATGGAGTTAGTTTGCGCCGAAATTGCGTCAAAAAAAACGACGCAATTCCAGCGCAAACGGAGTATAAATATGCCCCCATGTTTTAGGAAAGACAGTGCAGGCAAGCCCTTGCCAAAACATCTTCAAATCCACAATCCTCTATGCAATAGCTGCATATGCAAAATGCTTCTCACAGACTCAAACACTTTATCATTCTCACCTGGTCCATCGGGAGATAGGTTTGCCTCCTCCATCCCTGTCCTCTTCCGGAAAGTACACAGTCTCCCAGACTTCCCTCAGCTAATCATGACTTTGCTGTCACCAGCATGACAGGTGCCGGTGGGGGGGCACAAGAAAAGTGGCACATCATCTGTGATGCGCCACTTTTTCTTAAATATGGGTCCATGTTTGTCACTTGAGCGATGTAAGAGGAATTTTTCTAAGCGGACGAGGGCTCTGGTGGCTCACTGTTTAATTCTAGGACTGAGCAACCAGTGACGCAGTTGCTTGCAGCGAAAGCGCTCCGATTCAAGCACATATCCATCATTCGATTGTTCAGAGGTCTTAGTGGTATGTTCAAACATATCTATGTTGTTCTGCACCTGCCCTATAGCTATTTTTTAAAGGGAGCTCAGGTGAGCCCATGGAAGAAGTCTTGATCATCCCAGTGTGGGGTAAAGACACAGAAAAAAAGTCTAGGGGAAAAGTCTCAAAAGAGTGAAATTTATGGTAACGGTGTTGTAAAACATCAATAGAGCATATTAGGCCTCATTCACACCTGCTGAACTCTGACCAGGTGATAGTTAAAGCAACCAGTAAATACTACACCCCAGGGTATTGGTATTTGCCGGGTATCTGATTTATTCTGCAATTCACAATAAAGTCAACAGCATTATGATATTCTGCTTTATCACATAGTTCCCAGTGGTACAATTGCACAACATACATGGCACAGATTAGTTCATCATATTCCTTAATGACCTAAGGATCTATGAATATGTGGATTGAGTGAATGAATGGATGAGATGATTTATAAAGAGCAAACAACTGTTTATAACAGTGTGATCCAGTGTTATAAGACTGAGGGAAACCAGCAGCTAGGGCTGGCACAGGCATCAGAGAACAGTGAATAGCCAGGTTTTCAACATCTTACGAAAGCATACCCCTAAAGGCAGCAGGCGTACATAATGTGAAAGTTTGTTCCAGAGTTTCCCAGAGAGGAAGGTAAAAACATGGCAACCTTTTGTGGGCAGAGGCAGTCAAGGGGTTTTGGATGAGGTTGGCAAAAGAATATCTTGTATAAAGGCTGGACTGAATATAGGTATGCCCTTTCTTGTAGAATGATCTCTGGGGAATTAGACAGTGGTGGCTGGCTTTTATTTACAGTGGGCGGGAGGGGGATAAATTAATATATATATTTTTTTAAAAGGCACTTACCTGACGGCGTCTTCTTCTTCTCATTACGTCTTCCTCTACTCTGGTCGTGCTCCTGGAAGCTCCAATGTGGGACCACTAGACAGCACTAACAAACCTTGATGCTGCTTTCATGCTGGCAACCCCCATGAAAGCAGCATCAGGATTGGTGGGAGCAGCCTTTCTCTGCGCTTACAAGAGCAATGGAGGCTTGTGCTGTCACTAACCCAGCTGTTTTAAGACAGCTAGGTTAGAGAAGTTTAAAGTGTGCATGTCAGGTTGGCCATCGCAAGACGGCCATCCAAAGGGACGTGCACTTTAAACTAAAGTGCACAGCTCCCTGCTGCTGTCACTCAGGAGCAATTGCCCTGCCCCACCCTGACACTCTATTCAGGACGAGGTGCCAAAAAATAAAATGGTTGTAAATAAACGTTATTACAATTTTTCAGTTCTGGGGGCATTTTTTAAGGTTATTTTTAATGGGGCGATGTTCCTCCGCTCTCGTGGAGGGTCCATCCCTGTAATTTGAAAGGTTTTAAATTGAATTTGTTTCTGAACGTAAAGCCAATAAAAGTCCCCTTAAGTGCTTGGAGATTGACTGGTGACAAAGAATGTAGAGAATGAATCTGGCTGCGGCGTTTAGCACTAACCAAAGGCAGAGGGAGAGGTATGTGGGAAGTCCTAAGTGAAGGGAATTGGTGGAATCTTGCGGCGCTGTAATGAGCACATGAACAACAGTATTGAAAGTATCAAAAGGGAGATAACATTTCCTAGGAAATGCAAAAGCATGAAGCAACAGGCAATGAAAACTGAGATTTGGAGTTAAAACTACTATCTGTATCAAATTTGACCCCGAGGATCCTGACAACAAAGCCTGGGCCTGGATACAAACCTAATCTATATAGGCCATAATAATGAGACCAAAAAGAGTTCGGAGCCTACAATAAGGATCTAATTTTTCAGAATTAATTATATGATAGCTGTCTTTCATACATAGAGGTGATTACAGAAGAAAGGCATGTGTTGACATTCTTATCTAGTGAGGAGTTCTCTGCAATGGACAGAATTAGTTATGAGTCATCTGCCTAGGAAATAATCTTCTGATCTAAAGGCTGAACCAAGCCTGCTAGAGGGGTCATATACACATTACATAGGGTGAGGGTCAATGATAAGCCTTGTGGAACAAGGCTAACGCAATTTTGCGGCAAAAGGTTTAGCGCAGGCTTGCATCATTTAACAATACCAGCCAGGTGCTGTATTTATTGAATAGTGCAAGCTGGCATTAAACGTGGGCTAGCGGCTTCAAGCAAGATGCTAGCCGGGTGAGAGTGGTGGTAGGGAAGGAGGCAGTTGCCAGACAATCTCCATTTCCTTGCTCACAAACACAAAAACATGACTCATGTCTTAGGAAAGACAGAAGTCATGGCCACCACCCCAATGGGCAGCACAGGGGACAGTGTCCCCTGGGAATGGTCATTGCACCATGTGCCATGCAGGAGGCCCAAAGTTAGGCCCCCCGATGGCACTTAAAAAAAAAATACTTACCAATAGGTACCCTACTTAGCTGGGATTGGGTCCCCCATCCTCTAGTGTTCCTCTGGTGTGGGTGGGAGTGTTCCTGGGGCTTTGGGAGGGCACCTGTGGACCCATCCCATGGTGTTTAACCATGGAAATGTCACAACAGGTCCCCTAATGCCTAGCCTGACCAAGGCGTTAAGTAATGGTGCAAGCTGTGCACCATTATTTAGCCCCTCCTTCCACCTATTTGTCATTTTAGCACAGGGGGTAAATATGGGGCTATGGGATAACACCATTTTTTAGATGGGAACGCCTACCTTGCATCTCATTGACTCAAGGTATGTTCACGCATCCAAGAAATGGTGCTAACTCCAATATTTTGACGCTAAACGTGTCTAGTGTTAAAATAAATATATGGAGTCAAATTTGCGTTAAAAATATTATGTAAATTCAGGGCAAAAAGAGTATACCTATGCCCCTAAATGACTGAGAATTATTTGAGTGAAAAAAGTACAGTCATCTACCAGGCCATAGAAACCTGACTCAACAAGACTTTGCAGCAATGTATTGTGAGACACCGTATTGAATGCTTCTGACTGATTAAGTAGCACTAAGGCAGCCTTGATCAAATATAGTTTTGGAGTGCTCTGATAGATCCTGAAGGGTTGTTTCTATACTATGTTGTAGTTTAAAACCTGATTGAGAAACTTGGAGAAAAGAATCGAATTTCAAGTAGTTGGATTGCTGTAAGCTAACCATTTTTTCAATATTGTAGATGCAACATGAAGAAAGGGCCTGAAATTGACTAGGACAGCTGAGTCCACAGAAGCTTTTTAAACAAGGGGAGGACCTGTCCTATTTCCAAATCTGTGAAGAAGTGGCAGCTGAAAGAGAAGTGTTTTAGTTTCATTAAGAAAATGATTAATGATTCAATATTTTAGATGCAACAGGAAGTAAGGGCCTGAAATTGGCTAAGACAGCTGAGTCCACAGAAGGTTTCTTAAACAAGGGGAGGACCTGTCCTGTTTCCAAATCTGTGAAGAAGTGGCAGCTGAAAGAGAGGTGTTTTAGTTTCATTGAGAAAATGATTAATCAAATTGATAGCCAAAGTCAAAATATCGTGGGGATAAAGGTCCATAGGAGATCCAGCTTTCCATGCTAGCTGAAAATTTGGAAGTGAGGACCCAGTGAATGAGAGAGAGCGGGAAGTGATGCAAGGTGGTTTAATACCTTTGCAACAGGAGCAGAATGTTACCTCCCTACGTTAAAAATTCTGACTTTTGGAGGCAGTGTTTTCTCCTCAATGTAACTCATATTGGCATGCTGGGAGCTGCGTCTGGGGGAAAGCAGTCTCAGAAATTGCAACATGCCTAGGCAGCATTGTGCTATTGATATGAAAATGTGGGCCCTGGAAAGGTACCTTGAAAGTGGGTGGCATTTCCGGTATCCATAGTAGAACTATCTTTGAAATGCATTATTATTTGCCCAAATTATTGAGGGCATTAGCATGGAGGTGAAGACAATGAAGACAATTAATATAGTTGCATGACTATTCAGAAATAAGGCAGTTGATCACACAACTTTCTGCAGAATCACAAAAATCTAATGATGACCCAGTTGACATTTCTGGAGTGGCTCCATAATCTCAAATACTACATTACCACCCCCTCCCCAAAGCTAAAGGAGGTGAGAGACTGTTGATGTGAGCAGATGATACTTATGTAATTTTTAGGTCCCACCTAAAGACAGCTTTTAACCAATACCAGTATTGAAAATGGGCTTTGGGTAGCCCATTGTATCTCATTTGCTTACTTCTTATACAATGGATTTCCTTCTGATACTTGTGTTTTCTCACCCCTGGCGCAGAACTTCTTTACTATCCTTTTGATTGGATAACTTCCACTGTTAATATTCAGGGAATTACATTTTTCTTTTTACTTTGAGTGCTTCATGGGAGTGCATGTGTTTTCTTGCATACTCTTAAATGTACAGCAGGATTGTCTGTTGCCAGGTTTGACTAATGAACATGCTTTATTGCAATGGTTTTCTTTCATATCCTACCTTCTATTTGTTGTATGAAAGCCTTGGTCTTGGGATGCAGAGACAACATTTGTGGGAGGGCTGGCTGCTGTATTCACTTAGTTTACATTTTAGGCAAAATAGTAACTGCAAGATGTCTCTTCTCCTGGAGGCCCATAAACTTGCTTCTCTGGTTGTTGCAAACCACTGAATAGCTTGTGAGCGTGTTCCAGTTCTTAGTCAAAGTAAATGGCAAGTGCCGCCCTGCCACTTCCTCAGACAGTTGTTATGTTCTTTTAAATACCTGAAACTAGTCCTCTGTGGTATTTTAAAGTGTATCACTTGCAACCAACTTCCTAATTTCTGAGATTCAGAGATTCCTGCATGAAATTTGAAAAATATACCATCTGGTATATAAAGTTTGATTGAAATTCTTGAATTCAATTTTCAATTTCAAAGTATCGCAGATATGTTTTTGCTTTTTTTCCAGTATTTAGAAATGTATTTTCTTATACTTTTTAAAGTGCTTTACAAAAAATCATTGGCAAAGTCATTAATACTTGATTATAAATGTGAGATCTCCTGAATTTGCCAGTGTTGTTTGACTGAAGTCAATTGCAGCCCATATATAATGAGGGACTTGAATTCATTTTGATAACCTTATGATTAAGTAAAAAGTCAATTGCATACATAGTTATGTTTTTTGTCATACTTGGCAATTTTGTTCTACAAATATTTTGAAAATATGCTAGGTTCATTTTAGTGTTTTTCAGTATTCAATAAAATGTGATATGACCAATTCTACAACTTTTTGAACACTCAAACAGTGGAGCTGCATATAGCAGTGGTTGGCTACTGAATGCTGATATGCTATGTACAGCCTCGGAGAAACATTTGAGCAGGGGTGGCATCACAAAGGCCTCACTGCCACAGGATCAAAAATGCAAGTTAGAAACCAGTAGGGAAAGTGCTACAAAGCAGCTGAGAAAACCTGACTGCCTTGTCCTAGTATGGTGGGACACCCGTTACAGCATGGAGGCAAGGCCAGCTCACTATTTTGAGAGATTAGTTGAAATGTAGCTCACACACAGAGAACCAACTATGCCACCATTATCTTGAGACACATGCTCTGGTAATCAGCTATCTTTGGAGGATGAATTGCAATGAGTACAGACATTTTTTCCAATAGTAGGACTCAAAATTACAAAGTCAAATCAGGGAGCTTAGTAGTGTTACACTTGGGCGTATGGGGCACTTATCAATTCTAGTTCTGGGAAATTGATCTAGTGTCTGTGCTGCTGATCCATACTGCTGTGGGTGCAATACAAGGTAGTTTTTGGGAGGACAATGAAGAGACAGTGGAGGATGACAGAAATGTACTTCTTTTCCTTTCCTCTGCACCTCTGCAGTCAAGAAGATTTGTTTTAGATAAGCTCCATTCCAAGACACCCACATTTTAAAATGTGACTTTGGTTTGCTGAGCACAAAAGAAAAACCATCAGTAGCCAGATCTATTGACCCAGAGCTGGATGGACGTTATAAACTCGTAGATCTTTTCATATCCAATAATCTTTCTTCTCAGCAGATTGTCAGTTATCACATTAGTTCTATCTGAAATGGTGTCTCAGAGAATGTTTCATACTTCATACACTGACTTTAAAACTAGAGAATTAATCCTTTACATTTTAGAAGATAAACTCACACGCTTTACAAATTCGAAACTAATATCCTGTATTTGCACATCAGTCCACAAAAGGAACCTACATAGTTTTGAGATTCTTGAAGGATTAAACATTACACCATTTGATTATCTGTTGGAACATGTAATGCACAATCATTTGAAATGTATCCAGCACAACACTATTGTTAGAAATGGGGTCTTTGGTTGATAGTCAGGTCACCCCCTGTCCAAGCAAGGACCCTCACTCTAGTCATGGTAAAGGAGAATCACCCTCAGCTAACCCCCGATCACCTCCTTGGTAACTTGGCATGAGCAGGCAGGCTTAACTTCAGAGTGCTAGGTATAAATTATTTGTACCAACACACAGAGTAACCTAACGAAAACAGAACAAAATAACACAATACATGATTAGAAAAATAGAAAATATTTATCTAAACAAAACAAGACCAAAATGTCAAAAATCCAACATACACAAGTCAAGTTATTAATTAAAAAGCAAAAAGAGTCTTAAATCCTTGAGAAAACAGGTAAAACACTGTTAGCGTTGAAAAGTAGCTGGGTAGCATCAAAATAACACACATGGGCGAGTGCGTTGAAAAAGGTAAGCAGTGCATCGATTTCTCACCTGCAAGCGCGACTGTGTGTCGTTTCTCCTTCTCTGGTCGGGTTGGCGTGCGTTGTTTTTCCTCCCCGCAGGGGAGCGATGTGTCGATCCAGGCAGCACTTGGGTCCGGGCAGGCGTTGCGTTGTTTTTCCTCACCCAGCAAGGTTTGTGTCGAAAATCCTGCTGCATAGTATCAACAAAACCTCGCAGTGTGGGCTGTGATGTTAACAGCCTCCATCAGCGGGTGTTGTGCGTTCTTCTTTCAGCTACGTGCAGTGATTTTCCTGTCCGATTCTGGTGGAGCGTCGATTTCTGCCACGAAGCCGATGGTGCGTCGTTTTTCACCCGCTTCATCGGAAAGTGCGCCGATATTTTCCCCACACGGCGATCTGTGCATGGATTTTCAATCCTGGTCTGCAAGCTTCACCTTCCAAGGACCCAGGAACTGGATAGGGCACCCTTTGGCAGGGCAGGAGTCTCAGCAGAGAGTCCAGGTGCTGGCAGGGGAAGTCTTTGATGGCCCTGAGACTTCAGTTATAGGAGGTAAGCTCAGGACAAGCCCTTGGAGCTTTCTTCACAAGCAGGAAGGCACACAAAGTCCAGTCTTTGTCCTCTTGAATAGGCAGAAGCAGCAGCTGAAGGATAGCTCCACAAAGCACAGTCTCAGGCAGGGCAGCCCTTCTCCTCAGCTCTTCAGCTCTTCTCCAGGCAGAGGTTCCTCTAGATGTCCAGAAGTGATTTAAAGTCGGTGTTTTTGGGTGCTCTTATTATACACATTTCGGCCTTTGAAGTAGGCTTACTTCAAAGGAAAATCTCTCTTGTTTGTGAAACCCTGCCTTTCCCAGGCCAGGCCCCAGACGCACACCAGGGGGTTGGAGACTCCATTGTGTGAGGGCAGGCAAAGCCCTTTCTGGTGTAAGTGACCACTCCTCCCCTCCCTCCTATCGCAGATGGCTAATTAGGATATGCAGGCTACACCCCAGCTCCATTTGTGTCACTGTCTAGAGAGAGGTGCAAACAACCCAACTGGCAAACTGACCCAGACAGGGAATCCACAAACAGGCAGAGTGGTTTAAGCAAGCTCAGAGACCCAAACTCCACATGTCTATCTGCTCCCAAAGGGAATCTACCCTTTAATCATTTTTAAAGGTAACCTCCAGGTTAGCCTATGACAGAGATGGGCCTTGCAACAGTGAAACTGAAGTTGGTAGTATTTCACTGTCAGGACATATAAAACACATTAGTATATGTCCTACCTTAAACATACACTGCACCCTGCCCATGGGGCTACCTAGGGCCTGCCGTAGGGGTGTCTTACATGTAAGAAAAGGGAAGGTTTGGCCTGGCAAGTGGGTACACTTGCCAAGTCGAATTGGCAGTTTAAAACTGCAGACACTGCAGTGGCAGGTCTGAGCCATGTTTAGAGAGCTACTAATGTGGGTGGCACAACCAGTGCCGCAAGCCCACTAGTAGCATTTGATTTACAGGGACTGGGCACCTCTAGTGAACTGTACTAGGGACTCACCAGTAAATCAAATATGCCAATCATGGAAAGCCAATTACATACACATTTTATATAGGAGCGCTTGCACTTTAACACTGGATAGCAGTGGTAAAGTGCCCAGAGTAACAAAAACAGCAAAAAAAGAGTCCAGCATACATCAACAACCTGGGAAACAGTGGCAAAAAGTTAGGGGAGACCACAACAAGGATGAAAAGTCAAACAACTATTTTTTGTGACTCAAAAATATAATGTACTTAAGGAAACCTATTTTGTCAAATCTTTGTTCACAAATCTGTTGCCTCTAATTTTCTTACGTGAATGCTTTTCCAGTACAATAAATCAATCATGGTGAATAGTCTTCATATTGAAAAACTCCTTGATGTCCCTGTTCCAGGGTCACAAAGATTTTTCATTAATGAGAGAGCCTACTGCATCCTCATGTCCCCCTGTCTGACTACCTTCTCTGTTTCTGTTCTGATTAAGAGCAACCATCTTCTTTTTTTCCTTTATTCTGTTGTCTACTTCTGCTCCTTCCCATAAACTAAGTCCTCTAGCCCATAATATGCTAGTATCTCGAGAAACCAGGTGTTCTGTTACCACCCAATTCTTAACCAGGTCCTAAATGCTTAAGATCCTCTTTATTAGCCTTATCTGAAACTCCAGTCTGTGTCAATGTTATATCCTTTACAGGATGTTCCTAAACTTTCTGCATTGGGAGGGGGCTTAATCTATTTTTTATGGATTAGGGATGTGGGTATCCCTTTCTCTTATTCTAGCCCATTCCTAGCTCTCTCCATAAAATCTCTCAAATTCATGATTGAGCCAGCCCTACATAAACAAAGTGGCTAAATCAACAAACGTCCACCTCAGACGTCCCAGAAAAAAAATCACCACCTTATTTCCCATAGTCTCCTGGAAACACTATCCATGCCTTGGTAATATCTTGATTATACTTTGAAAATGCCTCCCTGGAGGGAGCCCATCAAACAATTATTGTAACACTAAAAGTTGAACTGCATTCAGCGACCAGGATTATTATCACAGCTGGCAAATTCGACTACATTACTCCAATACTGCAGGAACTCCTTTGGCTCTTCATCATGGCAATACTCCAATTCAAACCCTGTTGCATGTAAGGCTATACACTAGAACAAACTTCCACACCTGGTAAATGTGCTTTCTATATATGATGGTTTCAAACAATTCTAAGCCAGAAAGCTTTACTCCTACCAATTCCTAAATTTAGAGCAAGGTGCAAATTAAAAAACACACCTCTATCAACAGTTCCTAAATTCACTTACAGTAGGTTATAACTCTTTCCAGGAGATGACTTTTCATGTTGTTATGTTATGCATGTATGATTTGTATGCTGCTCTAATCTCCCTAAAGGGTAGCCAGGTGCTTGGGTAAGGTGTGTAGGTGTGTGTTCCCAAGGTGCTTGGGTGCTTATATGAACAACAAGGTCTTCAGCTTCTTGTGGAACTCAAGAAATAGGATGAGGCTCGGATGTGTTGAGGGAGGTCGTTCCATGTCTTGGGTGCATTGTAGGAGAATGAATTACCTCTAGTTTTTCTTTAGCGCATGTGAGAACTGTGTGAGAGTGAGGCAGAGCTTAGGTGTCTGGTGAGTTGGTGAAAGTGTCCTGCATTGTGTAGGGCTTAGTATGTGTGTGTGTGTGAGAAATTTGAATTGGCTGCACTTGTGAATGAGGATCCTGTGAAGCTTCCTGAGGTCTATTGGGATGTGGGTGTGATGTGGGAGGGTGAGTATGAGTCTTGCAGCCGCGTTCTGGGTAGTCTGGAGTCTGTGCAGGAGTCGCCTGGAGATTCCGGCAAAGAGTGTTGCCATAGTCCAGCCTGCTGATGATAAGTGCTTAAGTTACGCTTCATCTGGTGTTCTGAGACAACCATTTGAAGATCTTTTGCAGCATGCATAGGATGTGGAAGCAGGAAATGCACACTGCGTTGACTTGAGCTCTCATTTTGAGCTTGTTATTTAGTATCCCTAGATTTTTTAACAGGGCTGTGGTCCTAGCTCTGACGGCCACCGACTTAGCTTCCAACACATTTGTATCTATTTTTTGCTGGTCATTGTTTTAGTTTACTGAAACACATTAGCTCATATTTACAAAAATTCTGATTTGCGATTCCTAAATATCAAATCATAAGAAATTGCTATTTGGGAATCGCAAATCAGTATGTACAAAAATTGCGATATCTTAATGACCATTCCTATGGAGTTGCAATTACTATAAGCAAATTGAAATTTAGGAAATCGCTAAATTGTGATTTCCTAATAAGAAAATTGTGGAATGTACTCTTTTGTCCCTTCCCGGGTCCCTGCACACTTGAACGGAAGAATAGCCGCCTTTCCACTGCCGCTTTAGAAACAAGAAGTGCCAATTGAATGTCTGACTCATTCCTGACTGGGCTCTTGTCATAGTTTACTGAATGTTTTCCTCCTTTTTCGAATTTTTACTGTGGTCTTCAAATACATTGCTGGCTGCTCAGAGGCCCAGATATGTTAGTCAGCTTGTGGCATGAAGCGCAATGTAATACCCTGCCCAGTGTTACAGACATCATAGGGTCTGGGGTGTTGAACAACTGGTGCATAGATGAATAAAGCTAAAGGGCTATCTAGAAACTCATGCACAATTTACGATGCAGTGTATGTGCTAATATAATATGCTGCAAGAATTGTATGTCTTTGCTCTTCATACTGCGTGCCAGCAAAAGAATGGCAGAAGACTTGCATTTCTTTAAGAAACCAAGGGCCACGTGTACCAACCATTGGTTTTGAGATTCAAAATTTGCGAGACGCAAAACCTTATGTTGTATAGTGTCAATGACACTATTAGCAATTCGCAAAGGGTTTGCAAATGCCCACCTCATAATTATTCATGAGGCAGGTCTCAATTTGCCACCCCTTTGGGAATGGCGGCCCTCACAGGGATGGTGGCCTGCTGGAGATAGCAGACCACCATGTCTATGACTGCTTTTAAATAAAGCACTTTTTTTTTTTAAATGCAGCTCGTTTTCCTTAAAGGAAAACGAGATGCATTTCAAAAACAAAAAATGAAACATTTTAGAGCAGGCAGTGGTCCATAGGACCACTACCTGCTCTGAAAAAATGTGTTTTCTGACATTCACAAAGGGGAAGGGGTCCCATGGGGACCCCTTCCCATTTGCGAATGGGTTAGCACCAGTGTGACACTGGTGCTAACTGTGATTGTTTTGCGACCGCATTCAGGGTCACAAAACAATCATAATTGGGACTGCCAGTCGCAATCCCTTTTTGCGATTTGGTAAATAGTTTACTGAATCACAAAATTGGGTCTGAACATGGCAAAATGCATTTTGTACGTCACAAACGGCCCGATTCGCTGTTTGCGACATGCAAAAGGCTACGTATAAGTGGCCCCTAATCACCAATTGTTTGCTAAAATCACATTTTTTGTGAATTGCAAGTAGCTGCTTGTGTAAAATATTTAATCGGACACACTTTGGGAAAATGAGACTGGGGCGCTGGCATGTTAGTCATATGCTGGTTGTTCTATTGTTGCTTTGCAGCCCTTAGACTGCCTCGGAATTCTCCATTGAGCAGAATATGACAGGACTGGGGGGAGAGTTAGACAGCATTTTATACTTTGTGGGGTGCAAACCTCGTCCCTGGAAGGCATTTACACTGTACTATGAACAAGGATACTCTCAGGGGTCCAGCTTCCCAGCATCAGCCTCATGCTCTGCTAGGGAACCACTGGATTAGAGACCACAACTCCCCCTACATCGTTGAAGTGACAGGGCCTTTTCTCACAATGTGTGCCTATATAGCAGCAGTTTGTGTTGTCTTCACACCAGAGTCCTTTTATAAGATTGCACCTGGTTACCATCAGATCGGATTTGATGGTAGAAGCATTTCCTAAATACTCATGTCGCAATTAGGAAATGCGCAATTAGTGAATACTATGTAGATGTGGTTGAGAAATCGCAAATAGGAAATCCCTATTTGTGATTTCCTATTTCACGATTTCCAAAATGCGATTTCTACTTGGCAGAAAGTGCATTTTGCAACTGCGTAACTGCCTTTTGTACATATCAAAAGGCTATTTTCCATTTCTTAACGGCCTGTAATAGCGATTCTGTCTGTTAAAAAATGCAAATTTGTTTCGTACATATGGGCCAATGATCCTATTGTTTACTGTTTTTCCCTGAAGGGCCTATGTGCAGTATAACAGAATATTTCATAAATAAAAATAAACATGCGCTTGATTTGCACTTCTTTTCAAGGTCTGCCAGAACAGAACGCCTATGTCTTCGATTTGTGCCATTAGTTTCTTTTTGTTGGTTGCCAGCTTCAGTTCAGTCATTGGCAGCTGTCCTTCCTGAGAAATCAGTTCACATTGTAGGTTTAATGACTCAGAGTCTGTCATTCATTGCTTTTACTGGGTTTTCGTTTTCTCTACTTTTTGAGTGCACACTCTTTATTGAAGAATTTCGCTAATGCAGCATATTCTCTGTATTTGTTACAAATTGCCATAGACTATGCTGAAAATGATGCAACTGTATTGTTGGCCATGAAATAAGGGCTTTAATGGTACCCGTTCTAGTTTAGCAGAGAAAACACCTCCCCACATTGATCTGAGAAGGGTATATTTACATGGAAAATTAGCAGCACTGGGGTATGTCAGTTCTGAAATGAAGGATTGTGCTGTATTTACAAATATATGGTGTTTCCCCTAGCCCTGGTGCTAAATTTAGCTGCCAGTGCCAACACAGGCATCCTTCACCATAGCGCAAGGGTGTCTGCATTGAAGGGAATAATTGTTTATGTGCACATAGACAACCTGCAATGGTGACATGGCACTTCTATGTGTGCAGCAGAATGCAGCACACATAGAAGTAGCAAATCGTCATTATTGAATGATCGTTTATGCACCTTCCTGCACATAAAAAATCATTCATGGCATTTTGCTCTTTCAATGTGTGTTGCATACTGCAGCACACACAGGAAAAACAAAAATGAGGAGAAATAAAAGTATTTCTCTGCATTGCGCAATGGTGTGGTGTTCGTTTTTCGTGTGGCCTCAAATTTATGATTCCTTGTTAATCTCGGGCAGCGTCAAGAGCAGTGGATCTTGTGGTGGAATGCCCACATCAACATTCATTGCACGCCGCTTGCTGCGTCGGAGGGGCCTGTATTCACAAGGTGGCATTAAGCCACAAAAATCTTAGTGCCGCCTTATAAATATGAAGCAGTGCACAGCACCACCTGAGCATCACAAAATTGGCTCTAGTGTCTTGTAAATATGCCCTTTAGAATTTGCCATTATGTCAGCTGGTCTTGTTCGGTGAAGTATATCACAGCCTGAATACTGGAAGTTCATTGGGGAGAAGAGCTCTGTGCAAGATTACTCACAAAAGTCCAGCTTGCTTGTGTCCGACCCATGGATTATTCTCTCTAATTCAACCCACTTGCCACAATATCTTCTTGTGACTCTGTCCCATTGCTACAGTCCTCCTCTTCCTGAAAGCAGGTACTGGGAAATGACACACAACACAAAGAATACACAGTTCCACTCAGGGATAGAATGATAAATCCCAAAACAGAGCAAAAAAGGATGCATCCCCGTGAGTCTGATCAGGCCGGAACAAGAACCCTCACTCACCAAGTGGTGACATGCTTCATCATTGGGATTTGCTCCTCGTCAGACCGGCGCTGCAATGCCTGACGGGCCCCTCATACAGGCTCTTTGCCGGAGCTCTTTTAATATAGATAGTTACCGGTTGGTGAATGCTGAAATGTGGGATTGGTACAAAAAAGGTGCCGTTAAAAATGACTAGAGGAAGAATGGAAAAAGTTTTTTATTGGAAGTTAAACCTCTGCCATGATTAAAAATAATAGTGTAGGGGAAGAAATTAGATTGATGTCTAATCTACCCTAATCAAATGAAATGTCTAATAAATACAGTCCCTATAGTCTGGGAATGTGTTAAGTGCAAGTACCGGAATCCCTATACTGCCTCAAAGAAAGGTCAACATGTTTCTTGCTTCTATAGTCAACAAGGATCTAATGCGATTCCTCAGGACCAATAAACCTACCTAATCCTCATTCTTCATAAAACCTACAGTAGGTTATCTCACAGGAACCCTCCTCATATTAAAGGATGGGCCCCATCGCGATAGCAACAAGCTTCAGTGGTCCAAACTGGTCTAGATATTTTCTTTCCCAGCCACTCAGTCTGTAAACACCTACCCCAGCTTCAAGCTCCCTGTTCACTGGGAAATGACACCCATAGCAAGGGTATAATTTCAGCATCCTCATTAAAATGTCCCTGGTGTGGTGGCAGTTTTCTCCCTGCACTTCAAGGACATTTTCAGAACTTTTCCATGATTGTCGAACATGATGGACTACAACAGCTTCCAATCATGGTGCTGGGCAGTCTACCCTAAAAGGGATGCTCATTCCAATACAAATTCTAGGCATGGGACATCCAGCAGGTTAGTATTCCTGGTGGAGGATCCAGTAGCATCTCCACAAATGGGAAAATTGCCTTTGACTGCCCCCTAAATGAAAGTGGTAAGACGCAACATCTACATTTTTTGTGATATATGCCCTTTTACAGCCATCATCTATCTGTTATATTTCCCTGTATGCACCTTTACAATGAGTCCTTGCCCAACTTTATCCTGTTCTTATGGCTGGTCCTCCTATTTGTATGTCCTGGATTTGAATCTGGCTAGACCACACACACAAAGGACCTGGTTAGAAGTTTGGTTGTTTATAGTGCACAAACATTGGAGAGTGGTATCTTTGATTTAAGCTGGTATTGGAGGGCGTTTGAGTAAGAGCTGGGCTTCTACTTGGATAGAACGTTCTGTGCTCCCCTCTGTTGTGCTTTGAGAAGGGGAGGGAAGTTGCATTCAGCCATGTTGCCAGTTTCCTGGGCTGTCCTTCCTTGGGGGAGGGAGTAGGGTTACATTTAGCCCCCGGCTAACCCAGTGCCTGAGGGTGTACTCCAGGAGGAGGTGGCATGTCCAGAAAATGGATTCTCAATGCAGGTTGGATCGGGTGTGGGGGGAGGGGTCCTCTGTCTCCTGTGCCCTATGCCACAGCCTTTGGACCAGAGGTCAGCATGTGACCAGAGTGCATTCATACGCAATCTTGCTACTTGGTTATGCCAGAAGGGAGTGTTGGTTTGGGGGATGACTATGTGAGCATTGTATGCATCCCCAATGTGCTATAGGGGTTGTGGAAGGGTCAGGCTGAGCTCTTGCCCACCAGCGCCGCACATGCAACAATTAGACGGGGTGCTCATCCACACATGGTGAAACCAGGCCTAATGTCTTTGAGCCTGGGAGTCCTGGGTCTGGAGTATGTGGATCTGGGACTTTTGGATCCAGAATTTACTGATCTGGTCATTCCAGATCCAGTGGCGTTAGGTTCCTCATAATATTGAGCAGTTTGAACTATTCATAATATGCCATACATAATCAGGGCCAAAGGCAGAAAGGTGAGTGCAGTATTATTATAGCACAAAGAAGCTGATTCAAATGAAATGTCCACCATGAGGTGATAACGGTAGGAAAGCGGAGTGACTCATTCTAAGTTGCAGAAACACCTCATTAAGTCAGGACATTGCCAAGCAAGAGTAAAAATTGACTTGCTGGATAATACCATTAGGTAATTCTGGACTTCCTGGAAAAAAATTCTGAAATTGATGCATCTTCAAAAAATTCTGGCTATCTCTTTTTCCCAAGAGAGCTTCTTAATTTTTGCATCATATGCAAAGCGTTGTATTACCGACCTTCCAGCACTAAAACCAAGTGCAGCTTTGATCAACGGTAATTTGTTCATTTGGAAGAATCAGAAAACCTAATCACATTAATTCAAACTCTGTGTCTCTCCCACCAAGGCACTGTATTTTGGAATTTCTTAAACCTTGGTCTCTCCCAAATATCAGACCACAAGCAATTCAGGAAAATTCTAATGCACTCCTATTCACCTTTCACATGTAACACAAAAATCATAATTTCAGCTTGGAGATTATAGGCCTGAATTAGAGTTTGACAGATGGAATACTTCATAACAACGTTAGGGACATCCCATCTACCTTATTAGAAGTTTGATTAGCTACAATGCACTTGTAATACAGCGGGAGGGATGTCAGCCACATCTGAGATGGAGTATTCAGTCCACCAAATTCTAAATAAGGGCCTGTATTATATTATTTCTCTCTTTTTCAAGACGGCCATCACCTTTCCCTTCTTGCTTCTTCTTAGTGATTGCTCAATTCCTCCTTTTTTTAAATCACACCTTAATGAAAGGTGTTGTAACATATTTAGAACATTGGAATGTTAGGCTCGGGGCTTCTAATGGCCGGTAAAGGCCCGGAACTCCAACATTCCAATGTTTTTGTTCACAGCTGTTGATGAGAACAAATGCCTCATGGAACCTAAGGGGATTTCAATCTCCTCTCTATCCCCACAGCCACAGTGAAGCCTTTGTTTTAATTATTAGAATCCTCTAGTCGCAGAATTTTCTAATCGCCTTATAGCTCTCCATAGATGGGCTACACTGCCATAAAGTCCTGCTTCTTTTGTTAACCTTCAGCTCAGATGGTTAACGCTGAATGAGGCCTTTAATGGCCGTTATAGCTTGCTCAGTGGCCTATAAGGCTATAATAATGTAAAGTTGTGTGGAATGGCACAATATGGCATCTGTTTAAAGCAAGGTAAATACAAATCTGAGCACTAAGGGCCTGATTACAACTTCAGCGGAGGGGATTACTCCGTCCCAAATGTGACGGATATCCCGCCCTTATTACGTGTTCCATAGGATATAATGTACTCGTAATTCAGCGGGCGGGATATCTGTCATATTTGAGACAGAGTAATCCCCTTCGCCGACAGTGTGACACTGGTGGTAACTGCGAATTGCCTTGCGACCGCATTCGCGGTCACAATGCAATTTAGCATAGCGATGCGAGTCGCATATAGGAAGGGGACAGCCCTTCCTATTTGCGAGTCGCATTCACAATTTGCGAGTCGGTACCGACTCGCAAATTGTGAATGAGCATCACATTCGGCATTTTGCATGGCCCAAACTGCGATTTTCGCAGTTTGCACCATGCAAAATGCTTGCTACATCTGGCCCATCGTCTCTATGTCAGTGGTTCAAGTCAAATGCATTTCACCATTTAATTCCATTTTTCTATAGTAAGTTTGGTATCCTGTGGGTAATGTGATGAAGGCCTCAAGCCAATTTCCAGTGGGTAGAAGCCCACTTGGCATAAAAGTCATTATTTCACGTTGTTTCTATTCAAGCTATAATCTGTAGAGAGGCCAAAGTTTGAATGGAAGTGGAGCCTGGGCGTCCCACTTATCTTTTTGAATATTGATGCACACTTGTTGATGAAATGAAAATGTTCTCTTTCCAATTAAACAAATCGAATTCTAATTTTCCTATAGTTTCTCTTCAAGACCAGAGACTTTTCATTCTAACGTCACTCAGTCTTATAGACACTGGCTAAATGGCATGGTAAATATTTATGCATGGCCTGAGACAAAGATATCATGCAGGCCCCAAACATTAGAAGAACATGTTTTTAAATTTAAAAAAAATGTCTCAAGGAAAGAGACAAAAGGCATCTCCAGTCCTGGCTCCGTTTACTGTTTTTTAGGTGTGTTAGTTGCCTTGAATAAACAAGGGCAGGAATCCTGACAACAGCCAATTATCTGACCACCAATAAACGATTTATCAATCTCTTTTTCTCCAGGGTCTGATGAGTTGCCGGCAGACACTCATGGGTGAGACAGGTCAATTATTCAGCCAGTTTGGTGCATCCATCGCTGGTATTACCGACATCAATGGAGATAGAATCACAGACATTGCCATTGGGGCCCCAACAGAGAACAACAACCAAGGATCTGTGTACATATTCCACGGAATGCGGAACAGCATCAGGCAAGCCTACAGTCAGGTGAGAACTTCTCCCATATAGTAAACTGTAATGTTTTATAGGAGGAATCCCTAATCCAGGTGGAGGCAGGGGTCTCCTGGCGGTTCGACCTCCAGAATCATAATCTGTCGGTCGGACCGCCAGGAGTGCGGCAGTCCAACCACCACTGCAAGTTTCGTAGTCTCAAGACAGCCATACTCATAATAAGGCCCTAAGTTTTTTCTTGAAAAACAACAAATCAGTGGCCCAGATGCACAGAGAGTTTGATCCCAGTGTCCTGCGTTCAACTTGCCTGGAATTTGTAAATATCATTTACACAAATATTTTTCAATTTCAGTTAATTTTGAGGTCACAATATTAAGTCAGAAAATATTATTGTTACTGATATTCTCATAAAACACCATGTTAAGTTGTTCTCTGAAAATGCATGCTTGTCTGTAATGTAAATAGAAACAAGAAACTTGTCGGCTTTCAATATAATTCCTGCAAATGCACAGGATGAATAGAGTGATTGAAAAACACTGATGTACCAACCTCCCCCTTGATGTGTGGGTCATCTTGACTCTATTCTCTATAACCAGGTTGGTCCCAGCACAGGTTGCCATTGTCCAGACATATGGGACCCTGAACCACCCTTTAAGAAGACTGAGATGTTGCAGTCAGAATATGCTGTTCCCCATCACATCCCCGGACCCATCCACCTAATGCGAGGGAGTGTCTTGGGCCATATCCTTAGGCCAAACACAAACAGTGCACAGTCATACTGTGTCTGCTGAGAACAAGAACGTTTTAGTAAAGTCTTTATTTTTGTTTCGGTTTATGAAGTATTTTAACTTGTGGCTGTTTGTTCCAAAGTGTTGTTTTGAAAACTGGTAGATAGGCACATTTCAATGCTGCCTTTAAAAATTCTGATGTCTGAGACATGCATGCTGGGTTGGGATGGTGCAAGGCAGAGAACCTGTAAATCTATCTGGATGATCACTGTTGGAAGGACAGGGCAAAAGCATTTACTGTTTGAGTGAGTTTTTATGTGACTGCACCAGCCCCAATGTTAGAGAAGCCTGTCCCCATAATGGGGACTTCACATTATATAATGTTCCAGGGGACAAAGCATTAGATACCATCAATGTACTTGTCTCAAATGGCATGGAATGACACGGAAGAAATGCCCTTATTGCAGGAAGAAGAAGGGATTTAACACAGTCGCCTATCACAGAACTTTACTATAAAGAGGCGATAATCTTGTAGCCTCGCCTGCAGATACCATAACTTCTGGCCTCTCAACCTCATAGCTCAAATGTGTACACAGTCCTCATCATGTTAATGGAGAAACACAAAATTATACTTATACAACAAAGACATAAAAAAGAAACAATTGAAGCATTATTGCAGTTGTAGTAACTGTAAGCCTTTTCGAAGAATGTATGTCACAATCTCTTGATTGAAATTTCAACCCGAAAAAATTTCGACTTCACAATATGCGTAAGTACATTTTGGGCACTCTAAATACGATTCTTAACTTCACATGTACTTATCTTGATGATGTTTAGTGTAGTCACTATTATGGAGTTAATATTTTTCCAGGTCAAATTTTTCCCCCCGCCTTTTGACACTAGACTTCCAGTTAGCATTAAATATTGCTACGCTGGGATATTACCCAACTGTGGGGCGCGAGTGAGACCTCTGCCGTTAAGATATGGACGATGGGTACTAGTCTCTGTGCCCTGATGGAGAGATAGGTGTACAGTGCCAGAGGATACCCCCAAAATATCAGAAGATATGGATCCCTTGACTGGCTTATAACCAGGATGTACACATGTGACTCATTCGGGAACGATCTGGGAAAGGGGGGGATCTCTTATGTACAGTTGCAAAGTGTGTAAGCCTGGGCTGAGGCCCACTTGCCATGTTGCCTGACACAATTGACACTATCCTTTCCCCCCACCTTTGCATGTCATATAGATGTGATGTACTGTGTTAGCACAAGAGAATTGTATTCTTTATTTACAAATTATATTCTTTATTTATGACTTGATATGTTTTGTAAAATTAAAAGAAACGTATATAAAAATATTGCTATGCAATCACATCCCTCAATTCAGGTTTTTTAAATATTGTTATTACTATTTCACTTAAAATGCTTTTTGTTCTACCAAGTCATATTCTTAGAGATAAAGATTATTTTTGAGATTCTTAAGGGGCTATTCTATTCATGAGTCCAGAACGTCTTCGAGTATCTTAAAAATAGGTGTCTTTGCTGTTCTCTTGTGACAATCACTCCTGTTTTGACTCCACCAGAGAATTGATGGGTCAAGTGTTTCTCCAGGACTGAAGTTCTTTGGTCAGTCAATAAGTGGAATGATGGACCTTACAAGAGACGGACTTGTCGATATTGCTGTGGGCTCCACAGGGAAAGTGTACTTGCTGAGGTAAGATTACCCTCTCCCACTTATGTCTTTATCTTTCCTCCAAGCACATTTCTACAGATAAATCCAAAAATCTGACCAATCTGAAGAACCTACAAAGTAGATATTTGGTTTGAAAGTTTTGTTAAGAGACTGAAAAAAATGCTTCAGGGTGCTTGATTTGGAGGCCTCAAGATGGAACCTCTGGAAGATTACATATGCTTGCTACATGGCTTTTCATTGCATGGAATTACACATATAGGGCCAGAATTCCACTTTTTGTGGCTTAACGCCACCTTGTAAATGTGGGCCTTTTGACAAAGTTTTCTGCATCAGAGGGGTGTGCAGTGGGTGTTGCTGTGGACGTTCCACCACAACACCCATTGCTTTTGATGCTGTCCCTCTAATGCCACCACAGGGGCTGTGTTAGCTTGGCTCAACGAGGAGGAATACTTTTAATCCTTCACGTTTTTTCCTTTTTCCATGTGTGCTGCATTCTTCAGCACACATAGAAAGACCAAAAGGCCATTAATGATTGTTTATGTGCAGGAAGGCTTCCCTTCCTGCACATTAACAATCATTCAATAATTATGATTTGCTACTTCTATGTGTGCTGCATTCTGCATGCTCGCATAGAAGTTCTAAATCGTCATTGTATATTATTTATGTGAAGGAAGGGACACCTTCCTGCACATAAACAATCTATGCCCTCAATGCACACACCCATGCATTACGGTTAAGGATACCTGCGTTGGCACTGGCATCTAAATTTAGCACGGGTGCAGAGGGAAACACAGGGGTGCGCAGTATTTTTGTAATTACAGCACATCCCTGCGTTTCTAAAGTGAAGTAGCGCGGTGCTACATATTTTGATGCAGCACCGCACTGAGGCACTTTTTGTAAATTTGGCCCCTAGTCTTTCTTTGTCCCAGAAACATGCATTGTAGTCACACCTAAAGTTAATTGTTTTACCTAGAAGTGCCACTACAGAAGCAAATCAGTCTTGATGACAAAGGGGTGTTACTGTTTTTCCTGACCCATATAACACTAAATCATCTATTGAGTCACTGTGGCTCATTCAAATCAATTCTAGTGGTATTATTTGCTCTATAGAGTGTTTTCACCCGAAGTCCAAAAATGTGTCAGTCTAAAGAGATATCATTGTATGTCCAGTTATGCTAAAATTACAGCCAGCAGCACATAGCTGTTTAACTCTTTGGGGTACAAAAAGATACAGATAAACAGGTGCAACCAAATTTAAACCATCTTCGTAATTGAATAGCAACTCATATCTGCCATTGCAATCACGAAAATGGAACCAACATTGAGTAGACAAACCAAACATACTTCCTGTTGTTACTTCCCACTAGCAGTGTTCTCTCCAGAAAGAGGTCGAAAATTGACCAGACAAATTAAAATAATGTGACTTCAGAACAAAAATAATGTAAAAGAGTGAGAGGAAAATGTAAAAATAGTTCCACTTAGCAAGATTTATGCTACTTGCAATAGTTGCAGTAACTTCGAAAGCAGTCAGTACACAAACTGCAAATGTATATTTTAAAAACTGAAGCACAGCTACTTTTTTCAGCAAGTGACTATTCTAAAGGTGGATAAGGTGTAAACAGAGTTATGTGGCGTTACTATACAATCATGCAGCAAATAGCCTTATCACAGGGTTAAGGCTGTATAGCGTTATATTTATTAATTGTAGTGCTATATGTCGAGTAACCAATGATCTTTCCTATTGTGCACAAATAAACTTTCTACAGTGTTTTGGCAAATTATGATTATTCATTGCTTGCCTTTTTCATTCCAATAAATGAAAACATGCAAATCAAAGGAGCTCCATGAAGAGCAGAATTGCTACTCTCTTGGTCTGCGGTACGCTCAAGTGAAAAATGGTTACTTTACAGTGGTGGTTTCCAACGTTTTGACTTCTGTGGACCCCTACTTTATCATTACTGGAACCCAGGGACCTCCACTGAATCATTATTGAATTCCAAGGACCCCCACTGAGTCATTATTGGAAGTCAGGGACCCCCAGTCTAAACATTATTGATTACACTAAAAATGCAAAAAACAAGCATTCATCAAACACATACACAAATGATAACACATTTTATTTATTTGCAAACAAATATACATTTAAAAAAAAAGAAATTAATAGGAAGGTTGGAGTTTTTCTAAAGTCAGTTGAAGTCACACAATGTTCATAATACATTCTGTTTGATGCACCTGCACTGCTTCCAATGTGAGGATACTAATTTCATATCTAGCCTCCAATTTCAAATTCCTTTACAGTTAAATATTTTCAAATGCACATTTATCCACTTTTTGAATATCCACTGTTTTAATCTGTAATATTATTTAATTTTCTAAGCAGTCGCAGACCTCCTGAGGAGGCTTCGTGGACCACCAGGGTCCCCGGACCACAGGTTGGGAACCACTGCTCTACAGCGTCAAACAGAACAGAGGTCACATGGGTGTAAATATAAATGGCAGCAATTTCTTTAAAAATGTGGCAGTGCAGAGCCACAAATGATATGCCCTTTAAGGTATTAAAATGTACACAGTTTAAGTGCAAGAATACCTCAAATATTTAAGAGATGTTGGATTTCCATCAGTTTCAAATGTATATCATTGAATACACAATATTAACAACTTATGTTAAATCAGACTGATAATGCTACTTTCAAAAGTGGTATGCAAATGTTACTTCTACCGTGGGCATCATGTAGGTGTTACATTTGAGAGGAAGAGTGGTAGGGAGCTAAGTTTAAAACTGAAAAATGGTATGTAATCAGCCATGATACAAGTGAATAAAAGGTGAAGTTCTCGCCACACATAGAAAGACAAGAAATCATTAATCTCCGATAGGAGTAGTTACTTTACTGACTATAAGTAGAAATAGAAATCCAGCCCCCTGTGACAACTACTCCCCCAAGCAGTCATCATGCATTAAAGCGGGGCTGGCAATGAGCTTCGCCTCAGGTCACTGCAATTGCTGTAGATGAAAGGCATATGTAAAACCGCCTTGAAGACTCGATACTCCTCCACCCATAAACAGAGTATATTCACTCTGAATGACAGCATCCCAGAGAATTGTTGGCTCATATAGATCATTATTAAAGAGAAGAGAGGGGGATGGATGGGTAAGGATTCTGACACAGCTAGTTCATAAGGATTTATTATCTATTCTGATGGAGATAAACAAGAACATTGGTTCCTGAACTAACATATTAAAAAAAAAAATCATATTCTAATGCTGAATGCTGTAACAATATAAAGAGATATTTTATAACAGGATACTGTGAGGCAATACATATGGATATTAATGTATGCAAGATAACATCATACCAAAGAAGGAATCAGATGTGTGTGGCAACAAAGAGTTTATATGTGTGTGGTATTTTCACACAACAAACTGCAAATGTGACAAGTGTAAATAATTATAGTAATTGTGTAGGACCTGGCCTTTTTTTGCAGGGTCATGCCCAAACTTTTTGCCTCCTTCCTTCTATTTTTTCTGACCAGTTTTCATTGACTTTAGGACTCTGGGCACTTTCCCACTGCTAACCAGTGCTAAAGTGCATATGCTCTCTGTGTAAATTGTACTCGTGATTGGTTTATCCATGATTGGCTTATTTGATTTACAAGTAAATTCCTAGTAAAGTGCACTAGAGATGCTCAAGTACTACTAGTGGGCCTGTAGCACTGGTTGTGCCACCCACAGGAGTAGCCCTGTAAACATGGCTCAGTCTTAAACTACCAATTTGACCTGCCAAGTGTACTCAATTGCCATGCCCAAACCTTGCCTTTTTGTATATGTACGGTACCCCTACAGTAGGCCCTAGGTAACCCCATGAGCAGGGTGTATTGTATGTTAAAGCTAGGACATGTACTAATGTTTTTTACATATCCTAACAGTGAAATATTGCCATATTCGGTTTTCACTGTTGCAAGGCCTATCCCTCTCATTGGTTAAGATGGAGGCTGCCTTAAAATATCCCTGAAGTTCAGTTTCACTTTGGGAGCAGGTGGAGATTAGGAGTTTGGGGTCTCTGAACTCACTATTTAATTTTTTTTTTTTGTAAAGTTGGTTTTAAATTGTCAGTTTGAAATGCCATTTTTAGAAAGTGGGCATTTTCTTTCTTAAACCATTCTTAAACCATTCTGTGACTCTGCTTGCTTGTGTATTCCCTTTCTGGGTCAGACTGACAGTTGGGCTGTTTGGGAATCTCCACTAGACAGTGACACAAAGGGAGCTGGAGTGTAGCCTGAATATCCTGATGGTACATCTGTGCTAGAGTGGAAGGAGGAGTGGTCAGTTACACCTGAAAGGGCTGTGCATGCCCTCACACAATGCAGTCTCCAACTCCCTGGTGTGAGTTTGGAGCCAGGCCTGGGCAAGGCAAGGCAGGATCTTGTGAACAAAAGAGACTTTCCTTTGATGTTTGCCTACTTCAAAGTCAGATAGGGGTATAAGTAGTGACCCAAAAGCAAAGATTTTCAGATTACTTCTGGAACCAAGAGGAACCTTTACCAAGTAAAAGAGCTGAAGAGCTGGAGGAGGAGTACTGCCCCTTTGCCTGTGACAATGCTTTGGTGGGTTGGCCTGCAGTTGCTGATTCTGCCTGGAAGATAACAAAGACTAGACTTTGTGGTATATCCCTGCTTGTAAAATGCTTCCAAGGGCTTGGACTCAGCTTGCCTTCTGTTTTGAAGTCTCAGGGCCATCAAAGGCTTCCTCTGCCAGCATCTGGACTCTCTGCTCTCTGCTGAGACTCCTGCCCTATCCAGTCTCCGGGCCCTTGGAAGGTGAAGCTGGTAGAATAAGGACTGAAATCAATGCACAGGAAGCCGTGCGGGGAAAATGTTCATGCACCTCCTGCAATGCAGGTGTAAAAATGGCACACTACCCACTTCACAGCTGAAATCGACACACCATCTGCATCGCGGCTGGGAAATCGATGCATCTCTGGCATTGCAGCTGGAGAAACGATGCAACACCCGCTTGCGGCTGCTGGAAACGATGCAAACCCTATGCAGCGCGGTTTTCCATCACTGTGAGGCCAGATTTCAGATGCATCATCGCTGGGCGTCTAAATCATTTTGAACCTGCATGGATCCAAGGTGCCCCGTCCAGAAATTGACGTATCGCTCTCTCTCGCGGGAGAGAAAAACAATGCATTGCCTACCCGACTGGAGAAGAAATGATGCATGGCCTCATTTGCGAGTAAGGAATCGATGCATCACTGACTTTTCAATGCCTGGTCACCTGTGCGCTTTATTTTTTATGCCACACCAATGTTTCCATTGTTTTCTATGGAGTAAGACTCCTTTTATTTTTAAAATTGTTATCTTGACTAGTGTATGTTGGATTTTTGTCATGCTGGTCTTGTTTGATTTAGATAAATATTGCCTATTTTTCTAAACTGGTGTGGTCCATTTTGTATTTTTTTCACTGTACTACTGTGTGTGTTGGTACAAATACTTTACACATTGCCATTGAGATAAGCCTGACTGCTTGTGCCTAGATTGTGAGCAGGGGTTGTCTTAGGAGTGTAACTCCCTTACCCTGACTAGAGTGAGGGTCCCTGCTTGGACAGAATGCAAACTGACTGCCATCCAGAGACTCCTTTTCTAACAAACCATATGGCCAAAATACCTAAGTGCCTTATTTAGAGTTTGGAGGATAGGATTCTCTGTTAAAATGTGCCCCTGAGGTGGCATGGGAATCTGACTTATTCTCAGACTTGTAAACCTGGGAATGCGTCTGATTCCTTCGGGTTTCATGGATGTTGTGTGGGGACCACGGACATCAATTCACCAAAATGCCATGGGTAGCCAAGGTGACATCATGCTCCCTTTGACCTCCACTTTCACTCACACACACATACTTACACATACATATAAATTCACACTTGAACACACACTCTCTCATGTGAACACACTCTCAGCTGTAAGCACACACACACCATATATTTACATTTTTACTTACCTCAGCTGCCATGGAAGGGCATATTCCAGCTAAATGTACCCCATTTTTATCACACTAATAGTGAATAATATTTTATAATATTTTATTGTTCACTTTTAGTATAATAAAAATTGACAGAAATCAAAGAGAGTGGAGTACCAACTGGCTCAACGAACAAACGATCTGCCACTGTGTTCCTGGCACTGAATTTGCCGCCTCTGAAACCAGGAGTCAGGGGTCACAAGGGGGAAGTTTGGGGTCGCAACTGCAGCCCCTGCAAACCTTTAAATTACATCCATGGTGGGAACACCCCAAGCAACACCAATGGAACACCCCTTTCACACAGTGTTATGCATGAAAGGTGTCCATATTTACAAGACCATGAAAAGCCATGCAAGGTGGCTTTTCATGGCCTTGTAAATATGGTCTGGCACGCTGCACCACTGGAGCATCAAAATAAATGATGCTCCAGTTCCCTTGTAAATGAGGCCCAAATGCTTAGGCTTGTAGTCAAAGAAAATAAACAGTTACAGCAGAAATAGGATAACGTTTCAAGCCAGGAAGTTTGTTGGGTCATCATGAGGATTAAGATTTCTAAAGGTAGGAGAAGGGAGCTAAAGAGAAGAGAACGAAGAGGAGAAAGCCAGGGCATATACAGAATCACAGAATCATTAGGCAGTCGACTCAGAGGGGTAAGAATTAACTTACCAGATAGGAAAGCCACTGTTCGGTGGTGCTACAATAAAATGGGAGAAAACAAGAAGACCATCAATTAAGATAGGAAAAAGAGGAAATGTATACATGTGTTGAGAGTAAGACACACTACAGAGAGGGACAACCACTCTATAATGTAAGATTCCATGAATGAATATCACATGTATTGCCTCAGTATCCTGGTATAAATTATCTACTTGAAGTTGTTAATAGTTACTACATTCAATACTGATGTATGATTTTTCAAAAGTTATCTTGGCTCAGGAACTATTGCTCTATCTTATATATTTTCCTTGGGTTCGTTGGTAATTTATTTGGGTGATCCGTTCTATCATATACAGCCTTTTGCTTAATCGTTATTTACAATGTTTCATTATACATCATTGTACGAAAGCTCCTGTGCTAGACTGTCATTAATTTCATTACATTTTCTAGACGGATACAATTACTGAAAATTATACACTTACATATTCAGAAGATTAGATTTTTTTAAATCCTTAGTGATATCTCTCTCATTAACGCCCCACCACTGTCCAATACCAATGCTAATTTTTCCCTCGAAGAAAATTTTTAAAAACGTTTTGTAAGAAATATGTTCACATTCATTTGCACACTAAATTAATAACAGTGTGTCTAAAAGCTGACATTATCCCATAAGGCTTTCAAATGTGTAACACCATGGTACAATGACGAATGCTTCAGACATGTCTTTAGCTACATAGCTTCAACTGGATGGTGTTGAGCATAGACACAGTCCTAAAGTATTGTAAAACTGAAGACAGGAACAGTGATTTATTATTTTGGTCGTATAGTTGCGATAATTGTTCACACATTTTTTGGGAGTTTGTTGTGTGAATCATGCTAGCGACAAACACATACCATCACTTGTATTCTTCATCAGCGCACAAATCTCTGAATTCTTCTTCTCTCTAATATAATCTTGCATAAATCAATAACAATATGTATCGCCTTATAGTATTCTAGTATGAAATATCTCTCAGAATTGTTATGACATTCAATGGTGCTGTATGATTTTTCAAAAATATCTTGGTTCAAGAACCATTGTTCTGTCTTAGGTATCTAGCATACGTTCCCGGAAATGAATTAAAGAACTCCCTTGCATCATATAAGTACTCAGATAGAGACCTATACAAATTTTCAGCGTGACTTGGATCCAATGGAACCTAAATGTTCATCCTTATTAGCAAGGGCCGGCATATTCTACTTGTTATTCTTATTCTCCAGATCACAACCAGTTTTGGATGTAGCTGTGTCCATCGTGTTCCAGCCTAAGGAAATCCCGTTGGCTGTATTTGACTGCTCAGGACAAGAGATCAAAGACCGAAAAGCTAGTACAGCCATGGTGTGCTTCACAGTGTCCAAACTCACTACCGACACTCTAGGTAAGAATACTTAGTAGTCTCAAAGGCAGGGAATGTTAGTCGCGAAACTCTGGTCAGAATATTTTGGAGTGGGCCTTACTCTCTGTGGAGTGTTTTTATGTAATGGAGCTGAAGGGAAGTCATTTTGGATTACTTAATTGAGATATATACATGTTGACTACCTGAGGATCCTTGAAATATATCAATGTTGAAGAATTAAAATGGAAACTCTTTCCTTCAAGAGCCTTGTCTTACAGCAAACGCCACCAACTTTTGTAGAGATACTCTATACAAATAGCCTCTGAGTCAATCAATGCTTGGAAATATGTGCATGGGTGTTTACACTCTATATGAGAAGTACTGTTGTTTTTATGTGAAATTGTCAACTATATAAATATTTACATGCATGTATATTGACTCTCAAATATCAACTACCATTATGTCATCAAGGTCTGCATCTGAGGAAAAGAATACCTTTACTATAGTAATACCAAACCTACTTCTCTTCTCAGGAAAGAAAGTAAAAACATTAAGACAGTCTTTTTATGCTTGTAAAGAGAGCATTGTAAAGGCCGTTTCCCAATGCTGTCACTTAGGGGCAGATTTATGAAAAGTGGTGCTGCACTTAGTGCAGCACCACTTTTATTGTGCCTCTTAGTGACCCCCTAACGCCAAAATTTGTGCGCCATATTAAAAATACGGCACACCAAGGCAGCAGTTAGGGAACTAGCATCGTAATTTTTTAAGCTAGTTCAGCGCTTTGCAGGACTAACATAAAAAACGTTGAAGCTAATCCTGCAAAGCACCCAGAGGCCCATTGAAATCAAACCAACAGGAGCCTCCTTTTAACGCCTGCTCTGAGCAGGCATTACAAATCCAAGAAAAAATGATGCAAAGAACTCTTTTAGATTTCTCTGCACCATTTTTCGCCCCCTCCCCAGCGCTGGATCGACCCCCTTGCATACATTATGCCTGGCGCAGGCATAATGTAGCGCAAGGGGTTACAAAGTGGCGCAATGCATGCATCATTCCACTTTGTAAATATGGTGCATCGTTTTTCGCCTTCCAATGGCACATTAGCATAAAAAATTACACTAACGTGGCATTGGAATGGCTCTAGACCCTCTTAAAGCTGGGCCTAAGACTGAAGTTAGCCAGTGGATAAATTAGGGCAACTCACTGCCCCTTGCTAGATGCAGTAGTGGGAGGAAGCAAAATGTGAATGACACAACAACAGACCATTGGATGAAGAGATATGGCTGAAAGCACTATATTTAAGTATATTATGTGTAGTAAAATCAAAAGGTCTTGGCTAACGCCAGACCTAAAAATGGGTCCAACAAACAGCCTTCGATCAGTTAATCCATGATAGGAACCTTAGACGACATTGCCCTTCTGCTTTGAAACTGAAAGCAGTTCCATGTGTCAAAGTGCAGCTAAGGTATACCCAGCAGATTAACTTATAACTCCACTGTTGTTTTGTCAATTTTCTGGTTTTGATAGGGTTTTTGTTCTACTGTTGCAACCAGCAAAGGCAATCACAGAAGGTTCTATGGTGAGTTTAGGTCTCAGAGAGAGGCAGTATTTACCAACTAGTTTGGATCTGTAAATATGGAAAAAGGCTCATATCCAGCTGAATGACAAGATCCTTGGTAATGATGTCAGAAAAAGGAAGGGAGGTTTTGACACAGAGCAAGAAAGAAAAAGAGAGAAAAGGGGAAAAGAATAAATAAGGGAAGTGTAAGAATGTGTGTGAAAAAAGAGAAAGCAGAGATGAAATGGAAACTGCAAAATTAGGAGAAAGAGAAAGGATATGTTGGGTGCTAGCAAAAGAGGCATTAGGTAGAATGACAACTAGACAGAGTTGGTATTTGTCAACTCCAGTATATAGTAGCTCTAACAGTGGGATACCATAAGAAGAACAAAGGCCCGGCACTATTTTTACACATTAAGCACCAGCTCCTTGCCTTAAGTGCACCCACTAAGTGTACCTTAGTAATTGTAGTCTCCAAACTCAAAAATGGGGATACCAAAATCTATGCATCCGCGAGCCAAACAGAAGAGAATGATTGGTGCTGGGTGCAAGCTGTTCAGAAAGTTGCAGCTGCCATTTTATCACCGGCAACGATCCTGGGGGATGGATTTTCTTTGAGAAATGGGTAGAAGGGGTCAGGGTAGAGGTACTCTGACTCCATGGGGATAATGGATGGGTTTGTGAGGGATGAATTATGAGTTTAAAAAGGTTAAAACCTCCATTTTTATTTACGATTGTGGATCCGCATGGTGCTCAGCATGTACCCAATGTAATAGGGCAACGGGGTCGCAAGTACCCAATCACAGACCCACTCAGACACTAATTTACCCATATACAGACCCACTCAGACCTTCAGGGACCCACTCAGAGACCCACTTAGACCCTTACACACCCACTCACAGACCCACTGAGACACTGACACACTCACTCACAGAACCACTGGGACGAGGACGTACCCACTCACAGACCCACTCAGACTCTCACACACCCACTGACACCCCTTATGCACCCATTCACAGACCGACGCATATACTGGCGCACCCACTAAAACACTGATGTACGCCCTCTTACATCCAGACAGACTGTTTCACAGCCACTCTCACTCCCAGATACACTCTCTCACATCTATTCTCACACACAGAGATGCCACTCCTGCTGCGCATGTCCAAAGGGCCGGGCGCAGCGGTGTTGGGTGGTTAGTGGGGTTGGCCACAGGGTCTGGCTGTAGGCCAAGTGTTTCAGGCAACCTCTGCTGTGCATGGGCGAAGGCCGTGCACGGTGCAAGTTTGGGTGCTTCTAGGAGCTTGGCATGCGGCCAGACCCTGTGCACAAACGCCGCCACGCACAGCCTTTGGTGGGGGTGTGAATTATAGTAACCTTAGGGCACTCATTTATAGCACTGGGGGCCAAAGGCAAGGAGTGTTTAATGAAGGTATGCCCAATCAATACAATCAAACACTTTGTCAGAATCTAAAGATAATATGGCCACCAGTTCTTGTGTGTGATTCACTACATCTAACCAGTTCTGTCTCCATGGGTTCTGTCAAGTTGCCCTCTGTGGCATGAAGCCTGTTTTATCGTCATGTACCAAGGTGATGATACCTTCAAAAGGCGGTTCGTCAACATTTTGGCCAATAGTTGCACCATTATATTAGGAAGACAAATAGGTCTCCGATGTAGTGTTTTTGAACAATTTGCGTCTTCAAATTTTTCCTATATTGGACTAGAGTTGCGTTGATGTTGATGGAAATGCAGATTTCATTTCAGGCCCTGGGTGCATGGATTGGTATGGCCTGCTGCCTTGTATTGTCTTTTTCACATTCCTTTGCAGTCAGAAGGTGTCCTAGAGGTGGGTATGCCAAGAACCACCAGAGATGGGTGTGCCAGTCATGATGGCTTTGTAAATGATGAAGCTGGGTTTTAATATGGTGTAGGCTGACAATGGAGCCAATGGAGCTGCTTCAGGAAGTGGTGACATGAGTTTATTTATTCAGGCCCTGGATGTGACAGGTTGTGGCAATTAGGATGCCCCTAAGGGAAGAGTGAGTTAGCAGCATTTCAATGCAAAAGTGCGAAGGTCTGAACAGCAGTTCTGAAGTAATTTATTAAACAAATCGTTTCATTTTCTTCAGAGGAGTGAGATGGTACCAGACAATGTGTTCCTTGATGGTGAGGCGGGTGTCCAGGGTGAATCCAAGTGACTTGGCATTTCCTGAAAGTGGGGAGCCAAAAAAACTATCAATTTTCATGCCATTGAGCCAGGTTTGAATTGTTTCAGGCTTGTTATTCTTGGTAATTAATAGGGAATTCAGTCTTGGTTAAGTTGGGCTAAAGTTAGGTGTATGACATCCAGGTTTGGATGACATGCATGCAGAGTTTGAGTCTTAGATGTCTGAAGCAGAAGAGGCTTTCAAGTATTATTGTGTGCCATCCGTGTATTGGTGAATCTTAATGCTAATATCTGTAAGTAGAGCACAAAGGAGCTCCACGTAACAGTTGAAGAAGAAAAGGGACAGTATTTCAACCTTGTAAACTGCTCAGATGATAGATTTCTTTTGGGACCTGCAGGTGCCCATGGGAACAGACTGGTGGCAGTTGCAACAGTAGGAGGAGAATGAATGAAGTATGCTGTTAGTGAATCCCATTTCAGACTCTATAGTCCATATGAGGGTGGAATTGTTAACTGTGTCAAATGTAGTTGAGAGATCCAGTAATATCAGAAGGCAGTAGGTCTCTTTATCTGTGGTCAGAAGAGCATCACCTACCCTATGTAAGGTAGCAGTCTCTATGGTGCAGTGCAGTCTGAAGCCAGACTGGTAGCCATGCAGGCAATGATTAACATTAGTTAGATTTTTGACTGCTTTTTCAATGATTTTGCCAATGAATGGTAGGTGAGCTATGGGCTATCACTCAGCAAGGTCATCAGGGTCTACTGTAGTTTTCTTTTGGATTGGAAAGTTATGACCTGCCTTGGGAGCTCCTAGCAAAATTCTTTCAGTAAGGAAGGCATTAACAATGGTGAGTAGAAGCAAGTGGCCCCAGAGAGAGCTTTTGTGAAGGATGAAGATAAGACATCATCTTTATAAAAAGTGGCTTTGATGGAGTTGAGTATCTCTGCAGGATTTGTGAGAGATACAGCTTTGAAGGATGACCATTGTGGGATTCTACAGGAAAGTGTTGGCAAAAGAGATGAAGCAGGCTTGTTGCTGTTCATCTGCTGGTGACTCATGTATTTTTCACTGAAGACTATGCTGATGGCATTGCATTTTTTGGTGTAGTAAGGGATAGGTTGGTCTAGCAGGAGATTGATGCAGTGCTTGACTGTCTTCAAATGTCTTCTGGTTAAGTTGTCGGCTTCATTGATGGTGTTGGTAAAGTTGTTTGTTTTGGCTGATGTGATGCACTGTTTGCGTGTTTTAAGGAGGGATTTCAGTACTATGAGGTCCTCAGAAATTCTGTTTTTCTTCCATTTCCTTTCATGTCTGCAGATAGATTGTTTATTGTTAGCAAGGTCTTTAGAGTCCAAAGGTGCTGAGAACTTTGGCTTGCTCTTGCATGTTTAAATTGATCCATGGATGTGCACATAGTTTTCTAAAAACAAGTGTTGAAGTTGTTTAGAAGGTTGTTGACATCTGACGTGGAGTTGAAAGGTTGTGAGATGAGTTGAAGCATTAGGATGTGTATGTAGAAGTCTTTTAAGAATCTGAAGGACTGTTTTTCTTTTTTAGGTTGACCTCAGCTTCTTTGTAGGACACTAAGGGGCAGATTTAAGAAAAGTGGTGCTGCCCCCAGTGCAGCGTCACTTTCCTTGTGGCCCTTTGCACTCCCCTACCACCATCATGTGTTCACCGTATTTAAAATACGACACAAGGTGGCACAGGGTAAAGAGCAATAGTGTTAGATTTTTATACGCTATTTTGGTGATAATCCTGAACAGTACATAGAGGCCCATTGTAACCAATGGTGTGCCCCCTTTTGACGCCTGCTTTGATCAGCCGCTAAAAATGTAAAAAAGAAATGATGCAAAGAAATCTTTTAGATTTCTTTGTGCCATTTTTTTAGACACCCCTAACGGGGACCGACCCCTTGCATACATTATGCTGGTGCAAGCATAATGTGGTGCAAGGGATTACAAAATGGCGTAATGCATGCATTGTGCCACTTTGTAAATCTAACGTTGTGTTTTTTGCCATAATATCGCCACATTGATATAAACAAATGATGCTAATGTGGCAACATTATGGTGCAAGGGGCTTTTAAATCTGCCCCTAAGTAGGGAAATAGGGATGGTAAAATGTTCTGTCCAGTCCAGGAGTATGGGTAACTTGCATTGGATTGTTGGTGGGATTGAGAAGACAAGGTCTAGGATGTAGCCTGTGGAGTGTGTTAGTTGTATGACATGCTGTACCATGTGAAGTGTGTGGATGAGATTGAGGATGGTGTTGTCTGTTTTTTCTTTGAGTTTTGCTGTCTGTGAGGTTGAATTCACTAAAGTGGGTGGTATGAGCATGTTGGATGGATGAGGTGGTGAGGAGAACTAAGAATTCATCCATGAAGTCCTTGTTCTGCTTGGATAACAGCGCTCCTCCCTCCAGATCACACTTACATTTGCATGCATGTGATTCTGTTGGCCCGTTTGCTGATGCCTAGTCTCCACCAATCTTCCATTGTTTGCCAACTGTCAATGACTACAGATTACTGCTGTTTCCTACCACCTATCACTGTCCTCAACTAGCCCCAGTTATCCATGTCTCGAGCTCTGAGCATTAGCGCTTTGACCTCTTTGCAGCTGTTATTACTAGAGCATGAGCACTATAGTGGCAGTTCTTAAGGAAGTCTGGTATTTGAAGCGATTTCTGAATCTTTGACTGGCAACATATTTTTAAAAAAATGGATTATTCAAAAGTATTTGTTTTGCCTGTCCCTGCAGAGAATCTTATTTTTCTTTTGGATTAGTAATGTTTTGTGTTAGCTCTCTGTTGGTCCCTGCACTACCCTCACAGGCCCAGGCCCCTCTGCTCTTTGCCACTGAGTTTATCCTTTACCCAGGAGCTGTAATGGGGGGGTCAGATATGCTGCAGGGTGAACAGGGCTATTTGATGGGAAAGTACCAAGGGTGCAGGAGACAGAAATGAGGGTATTGATTACGTTTACAACAGTATGGAGTCACAAGTCTGGAGGAGAGTTGTAGCAACTTGTGGAAGTGTGCAGGGCAGTAGGGTGGTGTGGCAGCTCCTTTGAAGCTCAGAGAGAGGAGGTAAGCTGCTTCTTGGCATAATTGTCCTATTGGGTGAGGTTTGGAAGATTTTAGCAAACAGCAGGATGCCGTTCTGTGATGGAAGATGCCGTAGGGTCACTAAAAGTGGCATATTGATAGTGGATCGCAGGAACAAGGGCAAGGGGGAAGGAAATAGGGCACAAGGAGGAGAAATCCAAAACTAAAAGACGGTTTCAGGCTTGTGCTAAACATCCAAAGTATATTACAACTAAGAAATACATTTCCAGAACCAAGGAAGTACCTAAAAAGTACAATACATGCCCTGAAAGACAAATCTATATACATGTTAGAAAACAGGGAAACCAACTGCAAGAATATGTTGATTCTATAGATAAACATTCAGCTGAGAGGGAGGGGTACCCAAATAAAGTATTATCTATTGAAGGGTGGAAGGGATGGCTGGGCCCTCAAATATAACTGAGAGAATACTGCTCTCTTTTGTATTTTGATGGTATAATAAAAGTGAAAAAAAACTTAAAATGGTCCCAGTAAATAGATTGCACCTCCATGAAGCATTTAAAATTGTAAATTCCAAAGTGTAATTGCTTCAAAAGATCTAAAGCAGGTAGGCTTTATCAACAATAAACTGGGAAAGGGGATGCAGAAAGCAATGTTTTACTCAAGGATGTTGAAAAGTCTAATACTGGATTCAGAGGTGGTATAAAACAGCCAAGGCCTGAGGACAGTACAGCAGAAGGAAATAGAGATGAGTGTGGAAAAATCATTCCTTAAAAAACGTGCAGGTTTGAGTGAAATCCAAATAAATCTATCACTGACTGATAGTATCTGGGAGGTGCAAAATATGCAGGAGGAATTTTCCCAAAGAAATATAAAGGTTACTGTTCTCCAAGGAGAAAAGAGCTGGGTAGGTTATGATTTAAGAAAAGGACAACGATTTGCCTGCTTAACCAATTTTCAGGAAGAAGGTGGTTCACCGTTAAGGGGAATTGAGTAGGCAAATTGTCTGCTAGATAAACTTGGGGTTTCTTATGGGCTGTGCATGGAATAAGGTGATTTTTAGGTACAGATTTCATAAACAAAGTGCTGACTTAAAGTGAAGTAATCTGTTTCCAGGAGACATGCTTATGTGGTGTGACACTCGTATTTGACAGTTTTGTGCAAAGTTCCTCTGATGGCCAACATAAAAGTGCTGGTTGACAAACTGGTGGCTTACTAATATTAGTTTCAACTAAAATTGCAAAAGGCTTAACACAATTAAAAACAAAATGTGAATGTGTCCAGGCATGTTATATCAACCTGTATTTAAATGGCGAACAATTTTAAATGTTAATTGTGATCAAGGTATACATTAATGTGGATACAAAAATTCATGAAGAAGAAAGTATCATAGCTGAAATAGGATATAGGTAACCCATGTGTGCTTTAAGAAAATCACCAGTTTAAATCATGGGAAGCTTTAATATGTGTTTACATCTGGCTCAGACTGATAGTTCTCAGGCTGTTGTGCTAGTGGCATATAACATGCTTTTGGCTATTATCCCATATGTATTTCACAGGGAATTGCTCACAAGATGCATCTGTACCTTGCTGTTGGTGGTCTGATGGTCTGTCTAAATAGGCGTCCTGAAGGAGATGTCTCAGCCAGATAATCTTTCCCCCAAAAACTCAGAAAAGGTTAATGGATTATATTTAAATACAGTGATGGTCTTATGAATATGTTAACATTTCCAGCTATGACAGATAACACATAGTGACCATTGTTCTATAGTTATAAATCTAAAGATGAGAATAAGGGCCTAGATCAACTGCTTCTCTTGAAAATGAAATTCCCTAAGTGTTTGAGAGCAGGTATAAATGAAAAGTAACTCTGTCTACTTTCTCAGATGCACCTCTCGGAGGTTCCAGGTTGTTGGGGAACTGACCAAATGGAGACATAATAATAAATAAAACACTTGATTGTCTGGTCCCTTAATAGAAATATCAAACTTTCATCAAACACGAACCCAAACCATAGCAAGTTCCTACACATCGATAAATGGAAATTGAGAAAGTTAAGACAAAGTAAGGATTTGGTGACCAGTACCAATTAGCATGAGGAGTTTAGACAGACAAAAAATATTCTGCTTTAGTAAGGACTATAAAGCAAAACTAGGATAAATTAATAGTGGTACTAGCTACAAAGGATAGGAAACTGGTCCAGAAAGGGATCAATAAGTATACTAGTGCACCGAGCTCCAAGATCCCCGAAGATGTATGGGTTAGACATGTATCAGCTATGTATGCAACCAGAAACATGTCCCTCCATTGGGATAGCTTGGACCTGTGAAGGATGTGCTACCCTATCTGGCAGAATCTGTGATAAAAAGGCCATAGCCTCCCTTACTCTTTTAAGGGCAGTAGGTCCTGACAACCTTCTAGCGATAACTGAACAAACAAATATTGACTGGGGGATCAGTTTTTTCCATGTGACATTCAGGCCCTCATTACAACCCTGGCGGTCACTGTTAAAGTGGCGGTAACACCGCCAACAGGCTGGTGGTGAAAAAAAGGAGATCAGGACCACAGCGGAAACTGCCAACATAGACAGCCACTTTAACACTCTGACCGCTACGGCGGTAGCAACAAACACCGCGGTGGTCACCGCCAACAGACAGGCGGAAGGCAATGTACCGCCCACCGCATTACAAGGCACCAATCCGCCAACTTTTCCGGGGTGGTGCCAACGCCATCAAAAGCATGGCGGAAACAGAACACAGAAGGGAAACCACTCACCTCTCGACATTCCACGAAGAACCAGGACACCATGGAGCCCGAATTGCAGATCCTCCCCTTGTTGGTGTATCTACTAATACACCACGAAGTAGAAAGTAGGCAGCGGCGGCGACAACGGTGAGTACTGCACCTAGCACACAGGGGAGGGGAGAAGGGCAAAGAGAGTGGCACACACAGGCGACACGCAACACCCCCACCACCCACCCTCACCCACAACAACATATACACAAACATATCCAAAAACAATACAGATACACCCCGTGTCCCTTGGAAGAATGCAAGGACAAAAGGAAATGAGTCTAACCAGTGTTATATTGGAAAATTCAGATATATCAAGAGAAAAGCAAATAATCAGAATATACAAATATTTACATTATGTACACAAGGCATTACACTGTCCCTTGTAAATGTCCGTGGACCAGTGGTCCCAAAAACCATGGGCAAAGCCCACACATGACACTTGCCTCAAAACGGAGAGAACACTGCAGGGGTATCAGGTCGAAAAAAACAGGCACCTCAGGGGGAAGGGGAGGGGGGCACCTCAGCCTGAAGATGATACGACGCCACTGCTCCTTGAGGGGGCTCAATGCCCACTGCTTGGTCCTGGGGAGTGCAAAGCCGTAGTCTCTCAAGTCTCTCAAGTGGGTGGTTTGCCCACTGCTTGGTCCTGGGGAGTTCAAAGCCACAGTCTCTCAAGTGGGTGGTTTGCCGACTGCCTGGTCCTGGGGAGTGCAAAGCCACAGTCTCTCAAGTCTCTCAAGTGGGTGGTTTGCCCACTGCTTTGTCCTGGGGAGTTCAAAGACACAGTCTCTCAAGTGGGTGGTTTGCCCAATGCATGGTCCTGGGGAGTGCAAAGCCACAGTCTCTCAAGTCTCTCATGTGGGTGGGTTGTGCACTGCTCGCTCCTGGGGAGTGCAAAGCCACAGTCTCTCAAGTGGGTGACATGTTCCACTGGTTCTGGAGGGGGCTTTGTGCCGAGAGTGCTTCATCCTGCCAAGGATTGGGTGAGTGAATGTATCTCTCCACTGGTTCTGGAGGGGACTTTGTGCCCATTGTGCTTCATCCTGCCAAGGATTGGGTGAGTGGGTGTATCTCTCCACTGGTTCTGGAGGGGGCTTTGTGCCCAGTGATGCTGCACCTGGGGTGTGTCAGTTAACATCCTCTCACCTGAGTGTCTGAGCCACGTGATGTACCTGGAACAGTTAGCATGATACTCCATGGAGGCAGAGCCACACTCCATCCTGCGGCGACTTGGGCTGCCAACTGCTGGTAGTGCCAGTGCTGGATGTGGTGCGTCCAGGGTCCAGATCTTTGCCTGCAGCCTCGGAGCCTGCCCACTGGTGATGCTGCTGACATCCGACTGAGTGGTACTGGCTGGGCACGAGGCGGCACAGATGGTGGTGCAGATGGTGGTGGCTGCGGCGGAGATGCTGCCGGTGCTGGCCGTGGTGCAAGTGTCTGTTGTGGTGAAGGAAGACACCATACCATCTCTGGCAGCCTTGGATGGTTGATCCTTGGGGAGGATGCTGCAGACTGACGTTGTGGCAGCGATGGTGCAGGTGGTGGTGCAGGTGGCGGTCGTTGCAGCAGTGGTTACTGTGGAACAGGTCGCTGGCATCTCTGATGAAACGGTGGTCACCAGTCCCTCACTAGGAGGCATCGTGCTCTGAGGTGACTTGCCCTTTGCCTTGTGGCCCTTCCCCACCTTGGGAGTCGCTGCTGGGACCTTGGCACTGTCCTTTCTGTGTTTGGGCGAGGCCTTGCTGGGTGGTTGGTCCGACTTTTCCCTGCTGGAAGCCGGCCCCTTTTTTACCTTTGCAGGTGGCGGAATAGGGTGGTCCTTCCCATCTGTAGGTGGCACACTGGCAGCTCTGACGGGTGCCCCCTTTTAACCACCCCGACTTGCACGGATCACAGCAGACGCAGATGTGGTGGCTGAGGTGCTGGGCTGGGATCTAGACATCTTGGCCCTAGGGGAAAGATGGGAGGGGGTGTAGGGAAGAGGTTCAAGTTAGCTAGGAAAAGTATTTTAGACACACTGGGACGGGAAGATGGAGGGGGTGTGGGAGTGGAGGAAGAGGTAGTGGTTGTAGGAGGTGTACGTCTGCTGAGTTTAGGTGAAGGGGCATGGGCTGGAGGCTGTTGTGAGGTAGATGGCTGTTGAGTGGGTGTGTGCCTGCGTTTGTGTACTTTGGGATGAGGGCTCACAGACACACTGTGAGAGGACATAGGGGATGTGTGAATGGTAGTGGGGGTAGTGATTGCACGTGAGCGGTGTGTGGTGATGGGCATGCTGGTAATGGAGGCAGTGGCTGATGATGTAGTGCATGAATGTGTGAGTGGAGACGAGACTGGGAGGGAGGTGGAGGACGTGGAGGAGGGGGACACAGTGGAGGCAGTGGATGTTGGTATGTGTGCATGGGTATGGTGCCTGTGTAAGTGCCTGTGGGATGTGTGGTGCTTATTTTTTCCTGAGCCACTTTTGTCTGTTGATGTATGTGCATGCTGGTCTGATGGTGTGCTTGGAATAGGCTGAGACAGAGGGGATTGGGTCTGGTTAGTGGAAGTTGGAGGGGGGAGGCTGGACACAGGGATAATGGCTGCTATCAGTGCTGAGGCCAGAGCCTGAAACACTCTCTGTTGGGCCGCCACACCAGAATGAATGCCCTCCAGGCATGCATTTGTTTACTGCGAATGCCTCTCGACACCCTGGATGGCATTCAGAATGGATGACTGCCCAACAGTAAGGGATCTCAGGAGGTCAATAGCCTCCTCACTGAGGGCAGCAGGGCTGACTGGGGTAGGGCCTGAGGTGCCTGGGGCGAAGGAGATGCCCACCCCTCCTGTGTAGCTGGGCACGGGAAGCACGCTGAGGGGCTGATGGGAGGGCGGTGCTGGTAGGGGGGTGGCTGCTGTACCTGTTATTGGGGTGGGCACAGAGGTATCTGCCACCGCCAGGGATCTTCCATCGGAGGAGGAATCGCTGTCACTGGTATCCCCTCCTGTCCCCAAAGTGGAGCTCCCCTCGCCCTCCGCCCCACTGGTGCCTTCACCCTCAGTGGAATCGCCCTCATGGGCCATGTGGGATGCAGCTCCCTCCGTCGCTGGTGCCTCTGCTCCTCCGCCAGATGATGCTAATGCACACAAGGACAGGGTGACAAAACAAGAAGGGGGGAAGAGACGGAGGACACACATGGTCAATGCCAGCAACACCACTACTGTTTGCAGATACAACACACACAGAGCTGCCCTGTGCACTAGGCCTTGGCCAACCATTCACTATGGTAGTCACCACCCCATGGGGTACAATGCCTAACGACAAAATGTGCACACATTACACCCACAGGACCCTGCACACTAGTAGCTGTCCAATTGTACCATTGGGATAGGGGTGCTTCCGAGCCTGTAAACAAGGGACCTAACCAGGCATGACCGACCTGGCCTAGGGGCACCCACACCCCCCACCCAGATCCCTCCTAAACCGCACAGAGTCAGCTTTATGATACTGTACTCACCCCCTTGTGGCTGCTGTGATGCCTTCAAGCACCCATCCAACTCCTGATAGGCCACTGCCAGGATGCAGAACATCAGGGAGGTCATGGTGCGACGGGTACCCCTTCCACGTTGGGAGGCCATCCCCAGCTGGGCCTCCACCGTCTTCTTGCTCCAACGGCGCAGGTCCTCCCGTCACTTGCAGCAGTGGGTGCTCCGTCTGTGATAGACCCCCAGGGCCGCACTTCCTTGGCAATGGCACACGCTGACCTAGAGAAAAGGTACAGGAGGAAAGGAAATTACTCACCTGTCCGGACCGTCATACTCATTGCCCACCAGTTCCCACCCATGACCTGATGCACATACACTGACCATCCTCACATGCAGCCCTTAGCCCCCCCATGTGGCTTACATCCACACCACTCCAACCGGGCATTGCCCATGCATCATGCTCACAGTGTACTCACCTGTTTGTCTGGAGGACCGTAGAGTAGCGTGTGCTGGGGGAGGACCCCATCCACCAGTTTGTCCAACTCCTCCGCAGTGAAGGCAGTGGCCCTTTCCCCAGACACATGAGCCATTGTCACTTCCAGACACAGGTCACAGCAGCACTTGGGGTGTAGGTCCTCTTCTGTAGATGGTCAGGTATCAAGTGAGTGAACAGATAGAAAATGGTGGACACGTCCGCGGCGAACCACCGGCGTACATGGCCATTGGCTCCTGAAACCCATAGGACCCAATGATAACCAATGCTGAGTTGCATGGCGGTCTTCAATCACCTACTTCAATGCTGCACAATTCCAGTGCAGTTACACCATTTCCCCATTTCCCCTTGTCCCTCCTCACAAGTCAGGCAGCCGCCATTTCAGGGGTGCACATGGCATGGCACCTAACTGCGTCACAGCACATATTGGCACATATACGGACTAACTATTTCACACATGTATATACTAACATTACTGCAGACACAGTTGTGCTACCTATGTGGTAAATGACCCTCTGCTCATCGTTCTCCTCCATAGGTTACAGCCGCTGCGGCAGATGATGAGATGGCGCATCCTCCGGTTTACGGACCCCTGGTGGACCTGTCGACAATGGAAGACAGACACATCATAATCACCCACAGACTTGATCGTCCCACAATCCAAAAACTATGTGCCCAATTGGAGCCAGACCTGATGTCATCTATCCGCCAGCCCACAGGTATCCCCCTCTAGTGCAGGTCCTATCAGTACTCCATTTCCTGGCAAGTAGCTCCTTTCAAACTACAGTGGCCATGTCATCTGGGATGTCTCAGCCAATGTTTTCGAACATGTTGACCAGTGTTTTTCTCTCCCCTGCTGAAACACATGTGCAGCTACATCGTGTTCCCCCAGGTGGATGATTTGCCTACATTGAAAGCTGACTTCTATGCCCTGGGACATATCCCCAACATAATTGGTGCCATTAATGGTGCACATGTGGCATTGGTCCCCCCCACAGAAATGAACAAGTGTACAGAAATAGAAAAAGCTACCATTCGAGGAATGTGGAAATGGTGTGTTTGGCAGACCAGTACATCTCTCATGTGAATGCCAAGTATCCTGGCTCTGTGCATGACGTCTATATCTTACGAAATAGCAGTATCTCTTATGTGATGGGCCAACTCCAGAGGCACCTGGTGTGGCTAATAGGTGAGCCCAAGGTCCCCACACAGTATGAGTAGGTGTCAGGGTATGGAGTAGTCCCTAAGGGTTAGTGTGTGTCTAACAGATATTCCTCAGAATTTTCAGGTGACTCTGGTTACCCCAACCTCTCATGGCTTCTGACCCCAGTGAGGAATGCCAGGACAAGGGCAGAGGAATGCTACAATGAGGCACATGGCTGAAGTAGGCATATTATTGAGAGGATGTTCGGCCTCCTGAAGGCCAGATTCCGGTGCCTCCATCTACCAGGTGGCTCCCTATACTACTCACCGAAGAAGGTGTGCCAGATAATCGTGGCATGCTGCATGTTGTACAACCTGGCTTTGAGACGCCAGGTGCCTTTCCTGCAGGAGGATGAGCCTGGTGATGGTCTTGTGGCAGCGGTGGAGCCTGTAGACAGTGAGGAAGAGGAGGCAGAGGAAGAAGATATTGACAACAGAACGAACATCATCATGCAGTAATTCCAGTGACACACAGTTAAGAGACTAATACTCATCCTCACATTTCAGAATACTGTAGGACATTGTACATGTCAGCCTCTTCACCTCTGTCTATGGACACTGACTGTTCCCTTTGGATTTACTTTTTCAGATCTGGGTTCCACATTCTGCCTTCTGCTATATGTACTGCTGGACAACAACTGTCATACATTGGTATGAGTAAATGAACATTTACATTGCTATTTGTTGCTAATGTTGTAATAATACATTTGTGAAATTTCAGACTGACTCCGGATTTGTTTGTGATTACAGGGTGTTTATTTAGGGGCTAATGAGTATAGGGGTATGTGCAAGGTGCTGGGGTGATGGTGGAGGAACGTCCATAGTAGAGTCCAGTCTATTGGTATCACAGATGCATTGTCCAATGGGGAATAGGAAGGGAAGTAATGGCAGTTCAAGGTGGACAGGGTGACATAGTGGGACAGAAGGATGACAATCAGGAGAGTCTTATTTCCTGGTGGGAGTCTTGGCAATGTTCTCTGTCTTCTGCCTGGATCGCAGGGAGCATTGGCTGGGTGGTTCTCCTTCTGCAGGGGGTGGGGTCCTGGTGACCTGTTGTTCCTGTGGAGGTGCCTCCTGTCCACTAGCGCTGGCAGAGGTGGAAGGCTGTTCCTCGGTTTGGCTAGTGTCAGGGGCCCTTTGTTGTGCCACTGCCTCCCTCATGGCCTTGCCTATGTCAGCCAGCACCCCTGCTATGGTGACCAGGATGGTGTAGATTTTGGTGAGGTCCTCCCTGATCCCCATGTAGTGTCCCTCCTACAGCCACTGGGTCTCCTGAAACTTGGCCAGTACCGTGCCCATGGTCTCCTGGGAATGGTAGTATGCTCCCATGGTGGTGGAGAGTGCCTCGTGGAGAGTCGGTTCCCTTGGCCTGTCCTCCCCCTGTCACACACCAGTCCTCCCAGCTTCCCTGTTGTCCTGTGCCTCTGTCCCCTGAACCGTGTGCCCACTGCCACTGACCCCAGGTCCCTGATCGTCCTGGTTTAGTGGGTTTGCCTGGGGTCCCTGTAGTGGTGGACACACTGCTGATTGACGTGTCCTGGGGAGAGTGGCATGTGCCCGCTGGGTGGGTGCTGTGCTGGTGTTTCCTGAGGGGGGAGGTTCTGTGGTGGTTTGGGACTGTGGCAGAGTAACCGACTGTCCAGAGGTCCCAGATGGGCCAGGCTAGTCATCATGATCCAGGCGTGCAGAGCTTGTGTCATCACTGTGGGCCTCTTCTGTGGGGGGACTGGATATGGCTGTCACCTCCTGTCCGGTGACATTAGGTAGGGGTCCTGTTGGGATGTAAGTACATTGTTATTGTATCTGTGTGTGCTATCGTGTGCAATGGGTGTGTTTCCCTGTATTAATGTGCTTTCCCTGTCGCCTTGGCATTGTGTGATTGGTGATTATGTGGGTTTGGTGAGTCTCTCTACTTGGCATGCTGTGGTGATGGGTGTCCATGCAGGTCTGTGATGGATGTCCATGCATTGTTGTAGCATGCAGGGCTTGTTACTGGGATGGGTGGGTTGTGATAGTGGGGTATATGTGAGGTGCTGGACTGATGGGTGTGAGGGTAGTGGTAGGAGTTTGTGATGGCATGCAAGTAGGGTGGGGGATAAAGTAGTAAAGCTTTGACTTACCAGAGTCCAGTCCTCCTGCTACTCCTGCGAGGCCCTCAGGATGCATTATTGCCAACACTTGCTCCTCCCATGTTGTTAGTTGTGGGGGAGGAGGTGGGGGTCCGCCGCCAGTCTTCTGTACTGCTATATGGTGTCTTGAAACCACAGAACGCACCTTCCCCCGTAGGTCGTTGCACCTCTTCCTGATGTCATCTCTGGGTCTGGGATGCTGTCCCACGGCGTTGACACTTTTGACGATTCTCCGCCATAGCTCCATTTTCCTTGCAATGGAGGTCTGCTGCACCTGTGATCCAAATAGCTGTGGCTCTACCCAGATGATTTCCTCCACCATAACCCTGAGCTCCTTCTCAGAAAACCTGGGGTGTCTTTGAGGTGCCATGATGTGGTGTGAGTGATATGTGAGGTGATGTATGGGGTGATGTGTTGGGGTGTCTGCTGTGAGGTGCGTGGATGGTGTATGTGTGATGGTGTTCTGTGCCTCTGGATGATGGTGTGGTCTTTGCTTTTCTCTCTCACCTGCTTGTTCAGATTTTTTCACTGTAAGGGGTTGTGAGTAATGTGGGTGTGTGTTTTATAGTGGTGTGAGTGTGTGGGTGTGGTGTGTGTATGTGTGTCGTGTGTGTAGTTTGAATTGCCCAATGTGGTGTAGTTTTGTAAGTGTGTGTATTTTGAGCGCAACGGTGTGTACCGCCAATGGTTTACCGCGGGTGGAAGTCCGCTGCGTTGATTCCTGGGTTGTGTTACTGTGGGCGTATTCCTGTTGGCGTAACGGTGTGGGTTTTGCTATCTCCAGTTTATCACTGACCTTTGGTCTGGCGGACTTGTGTGGGTGTCTGTATAGTGGCGGTTTTCTCAGTGTGGGTCATAATACCCATAGCGGAATACCACCGCGGTCACAGCATGTTGGCGGCCGTCAGCACGCGGTCAGCAGGATTTTCCACCAGGGTTGTAATGAGGGCCTCAATGTCTTCACAAGCTCAAGCCAGTTTCCTGTAAGCTGGACGGGAGCTGGTAATGAAAACTGTTTTAAAGAAAAATTATCCACATACTCCAAACAGATTCCTGCATTATCACCAAATTAACCTAATAGACTTGGAGGCTTAAATATTTGCTAAGCTAATCTGGCGGTATTTGAAGGATTGTTTTCCTACAAGTGATTTATTCCCAGTTGAGCACAACTGTTTTTAGTGGAGCACTCAACTATCAATCACTGTATTTATGGCCAGAGTTAAGTCTTGGCGAAGGGAATACGTTGTCACAAACATGACGGATATCCTGTTCACCTTGTTACAATCTCCATAGGATATAATGGGATTGTAAAAAGGTGGACAGGAGATCTGTCACATTTGTGATGGAGTATTCCCCTCCTTAGTCTTTGGGAAATGGGAGTAAAGGCAATGGAAAAATAAAGGAGCCTATATTGCTGTTTGTAGATTTTTAATCAGCTTTTGATTTATTATGATGATGATGATTATTATTATTATTGTTTTTATTACTATTATTATTATTCATATATCTATAGAGCAAGTAGCTACTTAGATCGGGCTTCCTGATGCTATCAGAACTGGAGAAGAGACCAGAAGATTCAATAAATCAATCAAACATTTATAATGTGCAGCAAATCACCTGATCATTCAAGCATCCAGGTCTTTAGTTCTCTTCTGAATCACTGGAGTGACGGTGCAGTCATGAAGTGAAGGGGAAGATTGTTCCAGGCCTTGGTTGCCAGGTACGAGAAGGGGCTTCCTCCACTGTTGGCTCAACAGATATACGGGGTGTCTGTGAAGGAAAGGGAAGCTGATCATAGGTGTCTGGTCGGTTGGTTCAAGGTCAGGCATTTGTTGATATATGCTGGTCCTTCATTATGCAGGGCTTTATAGATGTGGGTCAGTATCTTGAACTGACATCTCTTCTGAATTGGGAGCCAGTGTAGTTTTTTGAGATGGGGTGTGATCTGGATCCTTCTGTGGAGGTCGAGTATGAGTCTTGTAGCTCAGTATTGTGTTTGTCTGGAGTCTCTTTAGGAAGTGTGCTGTGATTCCTACATGGAGCGTGTTTTCATAGTCCAGTCTTCTGGTGATGAGGGCCTGCATGACGGTCCTTCTAGTATCTACTGGGAGCCACCTGAAGATCTTGCAGAGCATGTGAAGGGTGTGGAAGCAGGAGAATGAGACTGCATCATCTTGTTTCTTCACGGAGAGCTTGCTATCCAGGATGATGCCGAGGTCTGTTGCGTGTTCTACTCGGGGTGCCCAGGGCCACAATGTGTCAGTCCATGGTGAGGTGGTGTTTCCAAAGTTGAAGACTTCCATTCTTTTGGTGTTGAGTTTGATAAAGTTATCCTTCATCCAATCCGGTGCGTTCATCATGCATCAGTGGAAGTTAGTTTTTGTGGTGGAGGGATCTTCGGACTATTCATTAAAGAGATAAGTCTTAAGTTGTTTCCTAAAATGCAGGAGATTTCCATTATTACTAACATGAATGAGGTGTGAATTCCAAAGGCTGGGAACCAGAAAAGCAAATGAGCGGCTACCTCTTCTTTCTTTATTAAGTCTGAGGGTAACTAGCAGGGAGAGGTCATTTGATCTCAGAGCTCTGGGATCCCTATTAGAAGCAACAGGATGTCAAAGGATGTGAGGGCCAGAAGTGTATTTAACATTGTGGACAATGCACAGGACTTCAAAGTTGATCCTTTTCTCTATCTGTAACAAGTGCAGCTTGATAAGGGCCGGGCAAGCAGATTGAGGCTTAGGGAGGCGCAGTATTGTCTGTGCTGCTGCATTCCGAAAAACCTGAAGCTTTTTGATAACAAAAGAAGGACTACCTGAATAGAGAGAGTTGCCATAATCAAGGCAAGAGAGTACAAAACCTTAAACTACTATCCTTCTGGATTCCAAAGGGAGCCACTTAAGTCTCTTTCCAAGGACCGTGAGAAGGCAAAAGCATGTTCCTGCTAATCTCCTTGCCGGAGAGGCCATTGACAGATCTTTCTCAAATACAATCCCCAAGATCTTTACCTCAGGCTTAGCGAGGGGCCATTCTCCTAGATACATCGGCCAACTAAGTTAGTTCCATAATGCGGGGTTATTTCCTATCACCATGACCTCTGTTTTTTCCACATTCAACTCAAGGCAACTTGTCATTCAACTGGTCACCTGTTGCAGACAGGAGGTGAAGCTTTCCAATGTTAATTTGATTTGATCAATAGGGGGATATTGTGGGGAAAATGAAGTGTTATGCATATTCCCAGAAGCTTATTAGCTAAAAGAACTACATCAAAAGAACTGGCCCAAGGTAGCACTAGATCTAAACAGAGCTCTAGCATGGAAAATCTCAATTGAGAACAGTTTACGGAATTAATGTGTACTTGCCCCTACTATGTTTGCACTTTTTTTTGTTTGCTTTGCCCAGCACTTTACAGAACACACATTCCTTTTCACCTAGGATAGAGGGTGAGGGGGACATATAACCTGGCTATTATACATTGATGATCTTGTCAACTTGGATGTGAAGCAAGTAGGGCATGTGGGGTGATGGGGACATGTGACCTGCCTATTATAGATTGATGATCTCATCCACTTTGATATGACGCAAGTAGGGCTTTAATGAAAAGTACAAGTATTTAATAGTTAATGTAAAGTAAATGAATTAACAATAAATATAGAGTTAGATATCTGAGCTGTCGCAAGACAATAGGATAATTGCATGGTAGAGGGCTGAGTTATAGTTAATAAGTACTGTGGCTAGCGAGTTCACAAAACTCTGTACGGAGGTGCGCTACTTAGGGCTTTTCGGCTTTGGCACAAATTATAACTGTAAGTTTTAAATACAACTTTTGAATTTCTAAGTTGGTGTTGTACAGAAATAATAATTAGGTTTTCCTAACTATGATGAAGCTTTAAACTTTTTCTCACTGAATTTGTATTTTTTTTAAAGTCCTTTTTAACTATACAATGTTCTTAATCATGGTATTTATTTATTTCTTTAGTACCACTGTACTGTACTGTAAATTTCTAAAATGTTTATACACCAAATAATTATGTTTTATTTAAATTATGAATGTAGGATTTTGTTCCTCCTAGTTATGTATTTTAATGATATATGTGTTAACTTTGAAACTCTAGCCATGCCGTGATTGGCTGGCCGCAATGTGTGAGGAAAGTTGCAGCTGCCATTTTGTTCATCAGCATTCAGTTCTCAGCAGGGAAAATAAAGATAAAAAGTTATAGAAGGGGTCAGGGTAGAGGTACCCTGACCCCATGGAACTAATAGAGGGGCCTGTGAGGGGTCCATCTTGGACAAGACATTGTACAAAAAACATTTTTGTTTTTTCCATGAGAGGAGCTGTAGATTCTTCCTGGAATTTCACAGATTTGGGTGTATTCCATGAAGATTCTGGGATCCAGAACCCAATTAAAAAATATATATATATACTCACTCACAGACCCACACACCTAATTACATACCCACACAACCACTCACACACCCACTCACACACCCAAACACCCACTCACACACCCACTCACAGACCCTCAAAACCACTCACACTCTCACACAGTTACTCACACACCCACACAACCACTCAAACACCCACTCATACACACCCATATAGCCGCTCACACACCCACTCACAGACCCTCAAAATCATTCACTCAACCACTCACAGAGCCACATAGTTTTCAAACATCCACTTACATACCTACACAACCACTCACATAGCCACTCACACACTCATACAACCACTTACCGACCCTCTCACAGACCCACAATACCACTCCCACACAGCCACCCACACACCTGCACACACCCACACAGCCACACCCACTCACAGATTCACAGAGCCAGTCACAAGTGCACTCACACGCACTCACTTACAAGCCTAGTTACACATGGCCACACCCAGTCACACGCCCACTCACACACCCTCTCAAACACTGAGGTTGCAGGAACATTATGGTTACGAAATAGCATTAAAAAACATAGAAATTCACTGAAAAAAACAAAGGTTACGGAGACGTTATATTTATGAAATAAAATTAAAAGAACATTATAAATTTACCGGAAAAACAAAGGTTACAGGGCTGTCAACACTTCCTTGTTGGAGTGTTGGCAGTCAATCAAATCTCAGCGCGAGATAGGGACAGTTCGTGGAGCCTTTGCGTCCCTATCATTTCAAATTCGTTTTTTCTTTAATTTCTCAAAAACTACTGAACTGATTTACATCTAATAACAAAAAGAGCGTTTTGTGGACCAAGAGCTACCTTTTTGGCAAATTTGGTGTAATTCCTTCTAGTGGTTTGGGCACTATTCTTGTTCAAAATCCCTATGGCAAAATGCATGGGGGGAAAGCATTTTGCCCCCCCCCCCCTTTTTCTTGGCCCTGTTTGACAGATCATCCCAAAACGTTCCAGACAGACGCTGAAGAGAGCATCATATTTTCTTGGAAATATGTTGTGAAGATTCATCAAATGGCCCCAAAGTTATTAGCAAAGCAAAACATGTTTTTTTCTATTGAAAGTAGGTCCTAACTATAACTTCCTAGTAGCAACGCCAATAGGTAATATATATATGGTTTGGTGTAAATCTTGTCAGTAGTTTTTTAAGAAATTAAGGTTAAAAAATGTATGTATTTCTAGCGATGTAATACCTTTATGGTACTTCTGAGAAGTACTGAGGTAACACAAGCTCAAAACACTTTATCTAATTGGCTGGCATGGCACTTTTTGCGAGGTCCAAACATGCAATATGATTGGCTGGCTGCAACATGAAAGTTTTGGCCACATTTTAATGACTCTGAGACTTGGTCCACATATGGTAAAGAACAAATAAATATAAAGAATAAGGGCACTGGGCATGGGTCCCTTGGTCCCCTGACCCTTGTGCGGGATTCCAGGGGGACCCCCGGGGTCAAATTAAAAACAAAGGCCATGTGCGGAAGGGTTGGGAGCTCACAGGTCAAGCCAGCCAAAAGCCAGAGTTAACCGCCTATGGATGGTTAGGTGCAGCAGTTGGCAATCAAGCCAGGGCTTGAAGCCAACCCCTCGCTGCACATGACCAAAGTCTGTGCGGGGGTAGGACTAATTAGGGTTGGTAATGAAGTAATATTTTATGTTAAAAAAACGTAGAAATCGACTGAAAAAACTGATGGTTAAAGTGATGTTATAGTTAGGTATTTTTATAATGTCTCGCTTTACATTAAAGACTCCTAGAAGTTCACTGAAGAAACTAAAGGTTAAAGTGACATTATAGTTAGGTGGAAATGTCAGTTAATACATAACATTTTAAATACCAAACGATTCTGAAGTTCACGAGTTATATTTAACTGAAGTAACTATAGCTCTCCACCTCCCTATTCACTGTTTATGATCACATTTATTGCATCACTCATGACATTTTCTATGACGTAATTGATAACATCAATGTGATTCCTGAAATCATATCATTGATAACAACACTGTGCATTTCTGATGGATACAACTACCTGTGGATTCCTCACTCATTGAATTTTCCCCATGAGCCAGCATCCAACGGAAATTTTCTCCTAGCTTCTGCACATCGACGAGGATGTCACAATTGCCCGGCTCCGACGCGACGTCGTCTGACGTCATACAGGCAATAAGAGGTCCTCGTCGGTGTGCTGACGTCAGTTCCCTTTTTTCCGTGCCTTCGAGCGACGGTTATTCTTCGAGGGAGCAACTGTTACTGCTGCATAGTTTCAGTTACTGTTTCTATTAAGAGGTCACAGTGAAAGTCGGGCTTTAAGCCTTGTAGAGAGTGCGGAGGCAAGATGTCGGTGACAGACCCACATGTGGATTGCTTGTGGTGTCTGAGCTCCGACCATGAAGTGGAGAAATGTGAATCCTGTCAACGTATGAATCCTAAGGCGTTGAAGGAAAGGGAGGCTAAGCTGTTTTTGGCAAAGTCCAAAAAGAAGGAAAAGCAGCACCGGCGCAGATCGTCATCACCGAAATCTCATCGACGTCACCGTGACTCCCGGCGCCGTCATGATTCTCGATGCCGTTCGAGTAGAGATCGTTCACGCTCGAGGTTGCCTTCGGTTCGGCGTCGTAAGACATGGGAGGTTAGTCCCACCATCACTCCTCAGCCGCAGACGTCTCCCGCTTCTCCGACTTCTCCGCCGTCTCCGCCGTCTCCGCCGTCTGTCTTCGAGGTCGTACCTCAACAGGATACTGAGTTTTCACCTGCATCAGAGATGCCTGGGCCGGCGCCGTTATCACCTCGGGCGCAGGCTCCGTAATATCCATTATTCCCGGCACCAGGTGCTAATAGTTCTGCATTTCTTAATGCGATGTTTGCCATTTTTCAACAGATGGCTCCGGGTGGTGGTCCGGCTGGTCCTTCGGGGCCATTGTCTTTAATATGGGTGCTCCGGCTCCCATACGACCGGCACCTTTCATGCCCTTCCTTCCAATGGGAGGTGCTGGCTCGGCGCCGGTTCCTTTGGCGTCGCCTACAAGACCTGCGACTCTGATTAGGACTGCTGTCCCGGCGCCGAAGAGTTCTTCACCTTCTCATCCTCTGCCTCGGTCGGCGCCGAAAAAGCCCACGGCGCTGATGGATCCGGCGTCGGATGGATCAGAGGATCGGCGTCATGCGAGGTCATCGATGTCAAGGATCGAGGCCAGGCTTCATTCTAGGAGGCTAGCTCTTCGCCTCCTTGAGGAACAGGAGTATAACAGGCAGGCCTTGGAAGAGGGTGAGATTGAGGAGCCTCTGACAGATCTTCATGGTTTGGACACTGCTAGTGGCTTGGACACTTCCCCGGAGTGGGACTTGACATCTCCTGGGGAATATACAGAGGAAGCTGCTTCTTTCCAATCTGTTTTAAGGAAAGCAGCTGACTTTTTAGACCTTCCCCTCCCAGTGGAGAAGTGTGGCTCAATGGTTAGAGCAGCCAGACCCTGAAGCAGAGATCTGGCTCAAGACCAGAGTTCAAGTCCTGCTTCGGCAGGTCTTGGGCTCAATTCCCCTTGACCAGATAATTCTCGCCTCGGTGCCTAATCTAATTCATGGGTCCCACTCTGCAACTCTGGGCAATAGCTTACTTAATCTCCACAACGGCCCCAACAGCGCTTGGATGCCTGGCTTCACCCTGGGGGTGCTCAGGAGTGGGCGCCTCACAGGGAAAAGCCAGGAGGGGTTCCATAGCGGTATGAGTACAGCGCCTTGAGACCCTAACGGGTGAGTAGTGCGCTATACAAGTGCTAATTTACATTTTTAATTTACATTTACAGTGGCTGAGGCAAAACCCAACATTTTAACGGAAGTACTACATCCGGCCTCGGCTGTTGCAGAACCCCTTTTGCCTTTTAATGAGGCTCTCCTTGATCCAATTATGGAGATTTGGAAGAAGCCAGTCACATCTACGGCTGTTAACAGGACAGTGGCGCGCAGATATCGTGTGGCTCCTGCGGATCCAGGCTTTTTGTCGAGGCACCCGACTCCAGAAAGCTTGGTTGTGCATGCTTCATGTTCATCACATACTGCTCCAGGTTCCTTTCCAGGTGTGCCTTCGGACACAGACTCTAAAATGATGGACCAGTCTTCAAAAAAGACATTCTCTTCCTGTAGTTTGGCCCTTAAGTCCACGAATGCCACATGTATCTTGGGCAGATACATCTACGCCCTTATGGAGGAGGTTAAGTCATCTCATTCTGGATTATCTCAGGAGGTGTTGGGCCTTGTGTCGGATGCTCAGGCTACGGCGACCCAAGTAATCCAGTCAGGGCTGGACATAACTGATTCTGTGGCCAGGGCTATGGGCACCACTGTCGCTACAAGAAGACAGGCCTGGCTTAGTTCTTCAGGTTTTTCACCGGATGTTCAATCGCCCCTGCTTGATCTACCCTTTGATGGGGATAAACTTTTTGGGTCAAAGGCGGACTCTGCCCTTGAAAGGTTTAAAGAAAGTAGAGCCACAGCAAAATCTTTGGGCTTGCAGGCCTCCTCCTCTGTTTCTTCACGATCGTTCAGAAGATTTAGGGGGTTTGGTCGTGGCTCCTCCTTTCGGGGCAGGTTTCAACAGCAAGCCACCACTGCCCTCCCCTATAGATCGTACAGGGGGAGGGGTAGGGTTCGAACCAGAGGGGCCACCCAGCAGCACTCTGCCTCTTCCTCTTCCTCTGGAGGGGTGCAGCATGGAAAGCAGCCTTATTCATCCACCAATTCCTTTGCATGCTACTCCTGTAGGGTGGAGGTTAATGTACTTTCTCCACATGTGAGAGGCAATAACATCGGACTCCTGGGTCACCAGTATTGTGGGGAAAGGCTATGCCCTTCCCTTTCGTGAGTTTCCACCCCCCATTCCACCCCGTCCATCCTTCTGTTCGGAAGAACATCTCCTGTTGCTAGAACAGGAGGTTCTAGTCCTCCTTTCAAAGGGTGCAGTGGAGTTGGTTCCAGAGCAGGAGAGTGGTCAGGGTTTTTATTCAAGATCTTTACTGATCCCCAAGAAGGATGGTCGGTTGAGACCAATCCTGGACCTGAGGATTTTGAATTGGTTCCTCAAAAAGGAAAAGTTCAAGATGCTGACCCTAGCACAGGTGCTTTTGGCGTCGAACGAAGGAGATTGGATGGTGTCTGTCGACTTGCAGGATGCTTACTTTCATATCCCGATACTCAAGTCGCACAGGAAGTATCTCCGTTTTGTGGTGGGATCGCAACACTATCAGTTTGCGGTCCTTCCGTTTGGTCTTACTTCAGCACCTCGAGTCTTCACAAAGGTGATGGCGGTGGTTGCAACAGAGCTCAGAAGGAAGGGGATAGCGGTATTTCCTTACCTAGACGATTGGTTGATCAAGGCCAAGTCTCCGGAGCTCGTGCTGCGTCACCTGCAGTCGACAACCCAGTTGTTGTTCGATCTGGGCTTTTCAGTGAATGTGGCCAAATCTCACCTGGAGCCCTCTCAACGTCTCCTGTTCATAGGGGCGGTACTGGACACAACATTGAATCGTGCCTTTCCTCTGCCCCAGCGGATTCAGGACATTCAGGCGTTGGTTCCAATGTTTCAAAGTGGATCGGTCATTCCAGTCCTCAAGGTCCTTCGTCTGCTCGGTCTGTTTGTTTCTTGCATTCTGTTGGTCACTCATGCATGCTGGCACATGAGGGCTCTTCAGTGGTTCCTCCGAAAGCAGTGGTCTCAACACAAAGGGGATCTCGAGGGATCAGTAAAGATTTCCAGAGACGCTGCAGCGGATCTTCGATGGTGGGCTGCTGACGGCAACCTTTCCCAAGGAAGGCCGTTCTCGCTTCCTCCTTCAGTGGCCACAGTGATAATGGATGCTTCCACTCTAGGGTGGGGAGCTCATCAGGGGGACTTGGAGGTCAAAGGTCATTGGTCTCCAGTGGAACAGATATTTCACATAAATCTGTTGGAATTGCGGGCGATACGTCTGGCTCTCAAGGCCTTCCTCCCTTCCCTTCACGGTCAGTCAGTCCAGGTCCTGACAGACAACACTACTGCGATGTGGTACATCAACAAGCAGGGAGGAGTAGGGTCATACCTTCTCTGCAGAGAAGCTCTTCAGCTATGGTCCTGGGCAAGGTACCATCGGATTTGCTTAGTAGCAAACCATCTGGCCAGAGTCTTGAACGTGCGTGCGGACAGTCTCAGTCGGCACACCTCGACCGATCACGAGTGGCGTCTTCATCCAGATCTAACCCTGTGCATCTTCAAGATCTTTTTGCCACTCAGGAGAACGCGCACTGCCCGTTGTTCTGCAGCCTCCAGTATCCGGTGCAAGGAACGTTGGGGGACGCGTTTCAGATGTCCTGGTACGGCCAGTTGCTTTATGCGTTTCCCCCCATACCCTTGATTCCTCGGGTTCTGAGGAAAATTCACCAAGACTGTGCCCAAGTCATCTTAATAGCTCCGGATTGGTCAAGAAGGGTGTGGTATTCAGATCTTCTCCAACTCTCACTGTGCCCCCCGCTCCGTCTCCCTCACAGGGCAGACCTCCTCTCACAATCGCAGGGGCAGGTTTTACACCCCCACCTCCACAGCCTGCACCTTCATGCTGGAGATTGAACGGGGCAACCTGAGTTCCTTTTCTCTCCCACCCGAGGTGGTGGATGTTATTTTATCGGCCAGGCGACACTCCACTAAATCTATCTATGCTAGCAGGTGGGCTAAATTTGTGAATTGGTGTGGAGAGAAGCAAATTGATCCTTTATGCGCCCACTTATCAGACATTTTGGGGGTTATTCTAACTTTGGAGGAGGTGTTAATCCATCCCAAAAGTGACGGAAAAGTGACGGATTTACCACCAGCCGTATTACGAGTCCATTATATCCTATGGAACTCGTAATACGGCTGGTGGTATATCCGTCACTTTACCGTCACTTTTGGGACGGATTAACACTCCTCCAAAGTTAGAATAACCCCCTTTGTCTTTTGCGTTATCCTTGGCACAGAGGGGTTGTGCCGTTGCGACAGTTAAGGACTACTTGTCAGCTCTGTCAGCCTTTCTGTGTCTGCCTGACCAACCATCTTTATTTCAATCTCCATTGGTTTTGAGGTTCATATAGGGCCTGACTAATAGATATCCTCCCACTCCTTTCATTATGCCTCAGTGGGATTTGAACCTAGTTTTAACATTTCTTATGGGCTCACCTTTTGAGCTGATGCATTCTTGCCCCTTACGACTGTTGGTTTTAAAAACTGTTTTCCTTGTTGCCATTACTTCGGTTAGAAGAGTGAGTGAGCTACAGGCTCTTTCTGTTAAGCCCCCATCCTTTTATGGGGATAAGGTGGTGTTGAGGACCAAGGCTGCTTTCTTGCCGAAGGTTGTTTCACCCTTCCATATGGGTCAGTCTATTACACTCTCCTCTTTTTATCCTCCACCTCATCCTTCGAAAGAGGAAGAAAGACTGCATCGTCTGAACCCGAGAAGAGCACTGAGCTTCTACGTTGACAGAACGAAGGAGTTCAGATTGGAAGATCAGCTCTTCATCAGGTAAGTGGGAAAGGGGAGAGGAAAGACAGTCCACAAGAGAACACTCTCCAGGTGGGTCATTCTTTGCATTAAGCTGTGTTACTCTCTGGCAAAGAACGAACCCCCTGATGGAATAAGAGTTCATTCCACCAGAGCTAAGTCGGCCTCTTCGGCCCTAGCTAGAGGTGTTCCTGTGGTTGACATCTGCAAGGCCGCAACTTGGTCATCCCTCCACACTTTTGCAAAGCATTATTGCTTGGATTCGGAGGTGAGGAGGGATGGCCATTTTGCACGGTCGGTGCTGCAGGATTTCTTGGTCTGACCATTCAGGCACCTTCCACCGAGTGCCGTACTGCTTTGGGACTCTATTCAATGAGTGAGGAATCCACAGGTAGTTGTATCCATCAGAAGAACAAGTTACTTACCTTCGGTAACGCCTTTTCTGGTGGATACACTAGCTACCTGTGGATTCCTCACGGTCCCACCCGCCTCCCCATTGCCTGTCTGGTCTTACCAAGATTTCCTTGGGTGAGCACCTGTAAGTCATTGATTTATTTATACTGATGCAGATGGTATACATGCTTGTGTTTATTTATATATATATATATATATATATATATATATATATATATATATATGTCTATATATGTATATATATACATTTATTATTGTATATTTGTATATTATTTTATATGTATATATTTTTGTATATATGCATATTTATACGATTGTTTTTTCTATTTAATTTAATTAAATATTATGGTATAAGATTTTATTTGATGGGTTCGTATCAGATATGTTTTGTTGATATTTACCTGATCGCCTCAAAGGCACGTAAAAATGTTGACAACTGACGTCAGCACGCCGGCGAGGACCTCTTATTGCCTGTATGACGTCAGTCGACGTCGCGTGGGAGCCGGGCAATTGTGATGTCCTCGTCGACGTGCAGAAGCTAGGAGAAAATTTCCGTCGGATGCTGGCGCATGGGGAAAATTCAATGAGTGAGGAATCCACAGGTACCTAGTGTATCCACCAGAAAAGGCGTTACCGAAGGTAAGTAACTTGTTCGTCTGGGGTACCTTGAGTCCTGTATGGATGACCGCAACATTTCTCTTCATGTTGTTACCAGCCAGAGTGTGAGCTCTCATGGTATTCATAGGAGCGAGTCAGCAAAGGGGAAAAAATGCCCCCCCCCCAAAATTCAGATCACTCTATTAAAAGTTGCATGCTCTCAGGACTCTTGCAAGAGTCTTGCATACTCAACCATCCAGATAGGCATACATCTTGAACCCTAATTACTTAAGAACGTCTGAACAGACTAATGCCAAATCACAAAAAGGACACTTTCAATATAGGTACATTTTAATGATTAATATGTGTTAGAAATTTGGTTTTTGGTTGGCAGTCTGGTTACCCCCGTCCAAGCAAGGACCCTCACTCTAGTCAGGGTAAGTCACACACAATCCAAATTATCCTGTGCCCACCCTCTGGTAGCTTGGCACTGAGCAGTCAGGCTTAACTTAGAAGGCAATGTGTAAAGTATTTGTGCAGTAAACCATACAATACCACAATATAACACCACAAAAATACACCACACAGTGTTTAGAAAAATATATAATATTTATCTGGATAAATGCAGGTCAAAACGATTCCTGTAGGCGATGCATGGAATTTTCTTCCGCACGGCAGGTGCTGCGTCAATTCCTCTCAGGAAGTCGGTAGGCGTCGTTCTGAGTCGGCTTGCGTTGATCCAGTAGGGCCGTGCGTTGAAGTTCTGGTTGCGTCACTGGCACTGCGTTGATCTTCTGTTGTGAAGTCAGACTACGTTGTTCCGGAGTCAGCGTGCAGTGAATTGTTCACCGCGAGCAGGCTGTGCGTCATTCTTGGCAGGCGGTGCATCTAATTTTCGCTGCAGTGGGATTTCAGCTGCAGGAGAGAAGTCTTTTTGGTCCTGAGACTTCAGGGAACAGGAGGCAAGGTCTATCCAAGCCCTTGGGGAGCAGTTCTCCAGCAAAGCAAGAGAGCAGCAAGGCATCAGGGCAACAGCAAGGCAGCGGTCCTCTATAAGAAAGCCCTCAGGTGAGTCCTTTAGGCTGCCAGGCAGTTCTTCTTGTCAGGGTGCAGGTTCTGGTTCAGGTTTCTTCTCCAGGAAGTGTCTGAGGTGGTAGGGCAGAGGCCCTGTTTTTATACCCAAATGTGCCTTTGAAGTGAGGGAGACTTCAAAGAATGGCTTAGAATTGCAACAAGTCCCCTTTCAGTTCAATCCTGTCTGCCAGGGTCCCAGTAGGGGGTGTGGCAGTCTTTTGTGTGAGAACCTACCTTCCACCCTCCCAGCCCAGGAAGACCCATTCAAAATACAGATGTATCTTGTGTTTGGGGTGTGTGTGAGTGAATGCACAAGGAGCTGTCAACTAAACCCAGCCAGACGTGGATTGTAAGGCACAAAACGATTTAAGTGCAGAGAAATGTTCACTTTCTCAAAGTGGCATTTCCATAATAGTAATATTAAATCCACCTTCACCAGTCAGCAGGATTTTGTATTACCATTCTGGCCATACTAAATATGACCTTCTTACTCCTTTCAGATCAGCAGCTACCACTCAAACAATGTATAAGGGCAGCCCCAATGTTCGCCTATGAAGGAAGCAGGCCTCACAGTAGTGTAAAAACGAATTTAGGAGTTTTACACTACCAGGACATGTAAACTACACAAGTACATGTCCTTCCTTTCACCTTCACAGCACCCTGCCATAGAGGTCACCTAGGGCACACCACAGGGGTGACTTACATGTAGAAAAAGGGGAGTTTTAGGCTTGGCAAATACTTTAAAAATGCCAAGCCGAATTAACAGTGAAACTGCACACACAGGCCTTGCAGGTTAAGGGGCTACTTAAGTGGGTGGCACAATCAGTGCTGCAGGCCCACTAGTAGCTATTAATCTACAGGACCTTGACACATATAGTGCACTCTACTAGGGACTTATAAGTAAATTAAATAGCCCAATTGGGCATGATTGAATGTCACCATGTTTTAAGGAGAAAGCATATGCACTTTAGCACTGGTTAGCAGTGGTAAAGTGCGCAGAGTCCCAAAGCCAGCAAAAATTAGGTCAGAAAAAGAGGAGGAGGAAGACAAAAAGCCTGGGATGACCCTGCAGAAAGGCCATTTCCAACAATATGTATCTATGAAGTTGTTGTGAAGTTAAGAAAAGAAAATGTACGCATTACGAGGTGTAATCACTATGATTTATACCCAAAGTCTTTAATCTGCACTTAATGTTAGTGCCTGCCAATAATTAGTCACTCCTTGTTGTGACATACAATTTTGTCCTTCGACTCATCCAGCTCCAATGCTATTCTGACAGTGCAAACACAGGGCAACATCTACAAGGTTTTGGCGCAGGGCAGCGCTGCAAGGATTCTTGCTGCACTGCCTAGCATCAAAAGAAAAGGGCAAGAGTGGACTGTATCCATAACATTCAGAGCATTCCTGTCCTTTCCCCCTGTGCTGGGGCACAATTAGCTGCAATGAACTAATGCAGTAACCCTTGCACCATGGTGCAAGGGTGTCAGCGTTGTAGGAATGATTGTTTTTGTGCAGGAAGGGACACCTTTCTGCACAAAAACAATCACTGGAGGCAATTTCCTCTTACTTTGTGTACTGCAGAATACAACACACATAGAAAGTGGAAAAAACAAGAAGAAATAAGGATATTTCTCCTTGTTGCGCCTCACTCACTCCTCCCCTGAAGAGGCGTAGGCTTTTGATGCATTCCAAGATTTACAAAATCTTGTAAATCTGAGAATGCGTCAAAATCAATGGGTGTTGTATGGGAACACCCACTGCAACACCCATGGAATGCCTCTTTGATACAAAGTAAGGCAACAAAGGAACTTGCGCTTCATTCCCTTACTCCATGTCTACAAGGCCATTAAAAGCCACGCAGAGTGTCTTGTTTGGTCTAGTAGATGTGGACCTGCAGCGTGTGCCACCGTTTCATCACAAAGAGCGATGCACCAGAGGCGCAGGCCATTTTTTAAAAAGCCCCCTAGTCTCTAAATGAGGACCAACCTGCATATTGTGGGCATTCTGTAGAGGGTGTAAAATGTATTGGGAATCTCAACAGATGTAGAAATAAACACATTTTTCCTATACCAGCAGAACATATATTTTTTCGTGTAAAAGGAGACTATGATGTGTGAATCTGTTCTCTCACCTAGGTTACAATGATGCTATTGTTAGGATTTGCGGGATCTTAAGTGAAAGTTCAAACTGTATGTTGGTAATAAATTTCCACTCTTGTGGGAGCACCTTAGATGTAATTCCTAAAGTACATAAAATAGAATATATATAGAATAAGAATTTGATGGGGTCATTGCTTCTAGTATCATCACTTCTGTTATTTAGGATAGTGGTCCTGTGATTTTATTGGGAAAGACAAGGACATACAGTCTCTGGCAGTAAATGATCTTTGCTGTTATGCCTTTTGGGAACCAAACTTGGCATAACTGATTTTTCATTTGATCTAAAATACAGAAAAAGGCTTGTACATAGAGCACCCAGGTACTAGTGGATTAGCACTAATTATTGCTGATTATAGTTTATCAGTTACTGTCAATAAAGTGGCAAATGTCTGATGCGGCAAAGGTGGATCCCTTTCTCTTTGACTGTCATTCAAGGGCCCGACCTTCATACTGAAAAGGCTGTTTCACAGAAATGTCCATGGAAATGAATTACCATGACCTTGATCTAGCTCTCGTGCCCCAAATGCGAAAGCTGGAGGTCGAATGCTAAGTCCACTCATTGGAAGTCATGGCAGTTAGTAGGTAGTGGTCACGTTAGTATTGAGGTCTATTACTGTAATCTGTGTTGATGTGGAAATGAGTATTTAAGGGCATGGCTCGTTTACCAAAAAGTGCTGCTGTCCTTACCCTTAAGTGCACCATTTTCTGGAAAAACTGTTAGGGTAGGATGTGCATGAGAGTAAAATAAATCTCTGCAAGAAACCTTTGCTTGCTCCTAGTCTTTGAATGACAATGCTTTAAAGGGAGCATCTATTTGGGTGTCTATATTTCCTTACTCATTTCGATAGTTTGAATACAGTAAGGAAAAAGATGGTCACTGTTCACTGTACGCAAAATGCAGATTCCCCATCGTCAAACATGGTCAAATAAATTGCACGTAATCTGACCTCGCCTCACTGCACAGCATTTTCTCCTATCATTTTAGGAAGTTTCTCTTCCACCATCGACTACCGCCTGCATCTGGACTCGGTGCGTTTAAACAGTCGAGCTGTGTTTAACACCAAGAATCAACTCCTAAACAAGACCATGAGGATTGGCATTGAAAGGCGCTGTGAAGAGCACGACGTGTACTTGCCTGTGAGTGAGGAGTTTATTTTCCTAATTTTTCTTGTTTAAGTTTGAGGTTTTTATGTGGAGAAGTGAGCAAGATGTACAGTAGAATGTATTAGAGATTTCAAACCTTGCAATATTCAGTTTAGCATTCATCCAAGTCAATTAAGGTAACTTTATGTGGAGAATCTTAACTACAGCAGAACTGATCATGAGAGAGGTGGCCTGTAGAGTTCAAGTTCATTATGGTCAGCATAGGAGAAGCCACGAGGTTTTTACTAACCTCAAGGCGGAACAACTATGCAAATATAATATTCAAAATAGGGAAGAACTAGCTTTATTTGGCGCTCAAGATGAAACAATTTATTTCTGTGATTCACATACAATCAATTGTTTAGCCTATCTAGGATCAATGCATTTAATGCAGCATTGTCTTTCCCTCAAAAAATACACTTGTGTCTTGGAAGGTGTAGATCCAGGCTACTGCAAGAAACATATTGGGTGAGGGGAAACTACTGCATATTACAACTGCGTTTGAAAAGTGCACTAGCTTTTAACAGTAACATACCAGACCTGCATGACTGTTTGTCAGGCATGTAAGAATGCAGAGTTTCAGGAACTCTGGTATCTGGACCAATAATTTATAACATTGATTATGCCAAACAATTAGAGGATTACCTCACATTTGTGACTCAATCCTCTTTCACGCACCTCTCTTCCTTTTCTTATACAATTATATATTATATATATTAGGAATAAGAAGAAAAAGAATGCCACTGCAATAAAAAAAGCAATATGCTATTATGATTACTACTACAATTATTAATAGGACGAACTAAACAATGGAATAAGCTTTTGTAATTCTAAAATGTCGTCTTCTTCATGTTTATTCTCATTTAGGCTGCGAACGAGTTTTTGGTTTCAGGAATCAATAAAAAGAATGGATGACTTTGTTAGTCCGTTTGTTATAATCAATAAAATTAAATAGCATCTGTGGCTGCAATTGGGGACTGCAAGTCCCAGGACTCAGCGGGGCTAAGAAGGGGGCCCATCTCATCACTCTCACCTGCTCCTGGCGCTATAAAGTGCGATTAAACAACCAACTATGCGGGACGCATCTGTGGCTGCATTTGGGCACTGTGAGCCCTAGGATGCATCGGGGCTAAGAAGAATGCCTTTCTCATCACTCACCTGCTTCAGTCACTTTGGAGCGTGAATAAACAACCCACTGCGTGGTGGGCCCGTCCTGCGCCCCCTCAGCACCAGGAAGAGCCAGGGCAGAGCCACCCACCTTGGCTCTATAATTGTGCTTTAACTGCCATTCCTGGTAAGATTACTCTTGATAGAAAGGAATGAATCCCTCACTTCTGTTGCTGTTTTTTCAACCACTCGTTGGGTTGAGACTTTGTTCTCTTAGGGCCAGATGTAGTAAGCCTTTTGCGCCTCGCAAACGGCGAAAAACGCTGTTTGCGAGGCGCAAAAGGCCTTACGCGATGCAGAATCACATTTTGCGAGTCGGTACCGACTCGCAAAATGTGATTCCGACTCGCAAATAGGAAGGGGTGTTCCCTTTCTATTTGCGACCGCATCGCGATGTAGAGTTGCTTTCGCGGTCGCAAACCAACTCGCAGTTACCATCCACTTGAAGTGGATGGTAACTCATTCGCAAAAGGGAAGGGGTCCCCATGTCAATGCAATAAAAAAAAAAAAATCTGAGCAGGCAGTGGTCCTTTGGACCACTGCCTACTCTGAAAAAAACGAAACTAAATGGTTTCAGTATTTTTTCTTTTGCAGCTCGTTTTCCTTTAGGGAAAACGGGCTGCAAAAAGAAAAAAAAAACTTCTCTATTAAGAAAGCAGTCACGGACATGGTGGTCTGCTGTCTCCAGCAGGCCACCATCCCTGTGAGTGCCTAGACTCGCATTGCGAGTCGCAGAAGGTGTCTGAGACACCTTTCTGCATTTCATATTGCGAGTTGCAATTTGCGAGTCGCTGTGACTCGCAAATTGCAAGTCGCAATATGAAACCTACCTATATCTGGCCCTTAGTGTGCCCGAACTCAGAGGAGGAGATGCTGAGCGTGTCTGTGAGACACCGTACCCTTGCTTTTGTTTGTACTTCATCTTCAAGCCCCCTGCCTAGTGTTTAGGATGAACCTGAGCTGTGCGAATGCGCTTTCTCTCTACATGTTGTAATCTAATTCTGTGTGCTTTCACCACACACATCACATGCTCATCACTTTCATTTGTTTTTTGGCCTGCTGATACTTGTTAGAAGAAAGATGTGGTTTGTTCATGACAGAAATGTATCTACACTAGGTAGATGTTTTGTGTGGTACGTTAAACCTGATTAGAAACTAAAGAAACAAATTAAAGAAACCAGTGAGTTTGTCTATGTGTGTTCCTTTTATATATAGGGGTCCCTCGGTTGTTCTTTTGAGACATTACATATTATAAAGAAGGAAAAGCATCCACTGTATGAAAAAAATACATGTTCACTCTATGCTGAACCATTCCGACAGTTGCAAATGCTGCTGCCCTTTTTTTTAATTACTTTGGTATATAAGGTTCTATAGATAGAAACAGCTTCCTTAATGTCCATGATGCTTGTAGTGGTGATTATAAAAACATTCTTTGTCACACATCGCACGCGAATCCCTCCACAATACACCTTCTTTTTCCAGTTTTTCCTTCTCTGGGCACTTTTCAATTTAAGCCACAATATCCACGTTCTCTTCTATCTGTGTTCTTTCTTCTCCATCTTACAAGGCTGTCCATTTATCCATTTCTTAATTCCATACAGGTGTGCTACATGTTCCCTCTTTTGTCCCCTCTGTTCTGAAGAAGTTGTGCCCCTCTCTGTTCCTCTACTCATTCTATTTCCCACTCTCTCTGCTGTTTTTGTCTTTGCTCCTTCTCCTCTTCCATGTTCTCCCTGCTCATTTTTACTTTCTCTGTAATTTTGTTTCGGGAAATTGCCCTTGTTGCAGTTACCACCCCTACTTTGTGCCTGATATTGATGCTGACTTAACTGAGAGTGTGCTAGGACCCTGCTAACCAGGCCCCAGCACCAGTGTTCTTTCACTAAAAATGTACCATTGTTTCCACAATTGGCAGACCCCTGGCACAAGGATAAGTCCCTTGTAAAAGGTACCAGTGTTACCAAGGTCCCTGTGGCCAGGGATGGTCCCTAAGGGCTGCAGCATGTGTTGTGCCACCCTAAGGCACCCCTCACCTAACCTATGCACACTGCCATTGCAGATTGCGTGTGTTGGTGGGGAGAAAAAAGTAAAGTCGACATGGCATTCCCCTCAGGGTGCCATGCACACGAAACACTGCCTGTGGCATAGGTAAGTCACCCCTCTAGCAGGCCTTGAAGCCCTAAGGGAGGGTGCACTATACCACAGGTGAGGGCATAGCAATATGCCCCTACAGTGTCTAAGTCCGTTCTTAGACATTGTACGTACAGTGTGGCCATATTAAGTATATGGTCTGGGAGTTTGACAAAACAAACTCCACAGTTCCATAATGGCTACACTGAATACTGGGATTGTTTGGTATCAAACTTCTCATAATAATAAACCCACACTGATGCCAGTGTCGGATTTATTAAACAATACACACAGAGGGCGTTTTAGTGATGCCCCCTGTATTTTACTTAATCCTTCAGTGCATGACTGACTGGTCTGTGTGAGCCTGCCACTGAGGGATGGGGTTCTGACCCCATGGGTGAGAGTCTTTGTGCTCTCTGGGGCCAGAAAGAAAGCCTGCACTATGTGGAGGTGCTCCAAACCTCCCCGCTGCAGGGAGTGAGTGCAAGGAGGGCTGCCCTCTAACCCTAAAAACGTCCCTAAATCTTATATTTAAGGACTCCCTGAACCAAGCTAGTCAGATTCCTGATGACCTCACAAGAAGAAGGACTGATTAGCTGACACCCCAGCAGAGAAGGAATGGAGACAACAAATGACTTGGCCCCAGCCCTACTAGCCTGTCTCCTGCTTCAAAGAACCTGCAGAAGAAAAGCGACACGTCCTGCAGGTTCAGCAACTTCTAAAAAACCTCCAGAGGACTGCGTGCATCACAGAGGATCATGTACTCCTATGGACAGCGGCCCTGTCCAAAGAAAAACAGAAAAAGAAACCTCTTCTGAAGGACTCCCATCTCACTCCAGACTCGTGAGTCCTAACTACTCTGCACCCGACGCCAACTGCCCGAGTCGAGGTGGCCCAACTGTCCAGAGAGGACCCCCAGGTGATGGCGACCAAGTGCCCACCCTGGGTTGACCTCTCCACCCCTCCACAACAATGACTGCAGAGGGAATCCCAAGGACCCCCCTGACCGCGACTGCCCTGGATGAAGATAACCAACGCCAAAGAACCCCTCTGCACCGCAGCCCCGAGGCCTTGGAGAAATCGACACCCGGTGCATCGACGATCAAGAGGCGACCCTCTCCCCTGTCCGGCCAGTGGTGTGCCCGAGACACCCCACAGGACCCCCGGGGTCCTCTCATAGAGTTTCATTGGAAACCCACCGCCCTGTTTGCACCCTGCACCCGGCCGCCCCAGGGCCGCTGAGGGTGTGGGATTCGTGCCTACTTGGGATCCCTCCAGTGCTCCTCTAATGCCCCCTGGTCTGTCCTCCGAGCCACGGGTACTTACCTGCTGGCAGACCGAATTCCAAGTACCCCCTGTCTGCATAGGAGCCCACATTAAAATTGCTCAACTTTGACCTCTGCACCCGGCCTGCCCTGTGTTGGTGGTGGTGGGTGTTTGGGGTTGCCCTAAACTCCCAACAGTAGACTACCTATAACCCAGAGACTGAAACTGTATGCTGTGTACTTACCTCTAAAACTGTACTTTATTTTCTTTCCCCAGGAACTGTTCTGAGAATGCAGTGTCCACTTTTAAAATAGATATTCTGTTTTCTTAAAAACTGTTTACTTGCCCACATTGAAACAAAGTTACTTTGATGTCTATGCTAAGTACTTACTTGCACCCGTATTTACTTCTGTACTGAGTCTTGTGGTTCTAGTAATAAAGTAACAAAAATATATTTTACTATTTAAAATCCTATTGGTCTGGAGTCAAGTCATTGAGTGTGTTTCTTCTATTGCTTGTGTGTGTACAACAATGCTTTACACTACCCTCCGATAAGCCTAACTGTTCGACCACACTACCATAAATAGAGCAATAGTATTATCTATTATTGCTTCTGTCAAACCTCTTGGGGAATCCCTGGACTCTGTGCACACTAAGGCCCATGTTTATACTTTTTTAGCGTCACATTTGCGCCACTTTTTCACGCAAAAACAGCGCAAACTTACAAAATACAATTGTATTTTGCAAGTTTGCGCCGCTTTTGCATAAAAAAAATGATGCAAATGTGGCGCTAAAAAAGTATAAATATGGGCCTAAATCTCATTTTGATATAGTATATACAGAGCCAGCTTCCTACATTTCTCATTTACCATCTTCCTTACCCTGCTGTCTTCGGTTTTCTCAATTCTTGCTATCCTTCTCACCTTGTCTCATCTTCTATGTTCACTCACCTTTACCCAGCTAACTTCCTTCGTTATTTCACCATACTACTGTAATTTTCTATTTTTCTACATCCTACACATTCTATCTTACCACCACTCCTCCTCACTTCTACCCCTTTTCTCACCAACCTTTCCTTTACAATGCACCCATTCACATCTACCGGTGTTTCTTGTCTCCATGCAGTCTCTTGTTTCTATTACCTTCTCTACTCGTTCTCTCTGAACTATTCTCTTTTGTTCACAGTGCATCTCAGTGAATTCTCTCCTCACCTTGTTTCTCTTCTTTGCCCTTACACTTTTCTTACTTATACCTATTTCTTCACTTTCAGTCTCTTCCCACTTTCATCTTTCAACCTTTGCCTATAACTTGCTTCTCGCACACTTTTATTTTCTTTGAACTTCTCATATGGCATAACAATGTTGTTTTAGTCAGTGTTACAGCACTGCATAAAGGATGAAGGGAAGCTTGGCTGCGAGTAGCCTTTTTAACACTTTTTTCACTTGCCTACCTTTTTTATTTTAACATTTTAACATGCTGCACAGCACCTACGTTGCTCTGCAACATAGCTTAAAGATATTGGGAAAGCCAATAGTTCTGGCTAAGCACTTACAAGGTCCCAAAGGTGAGACCTATTGGCTATGCCAATGCTTGTTTTACTTGGCTGCAAGGAGGAGGGGCTCCAACATACACCTAGGGAGGCTGGCTTCCCATTGCTGAGATTCATTCCTGTGGGGACTTTAGCCAAAGCCCTAGGGGGAACCCCTCCCCTGACTTGTGGCACAGGTGGTCTGTAATGTGATTAAACTGCCAGCAGGGGTGGGACTTGGTAGCCCAGCTTTTTTAGGTGCATGAGGCGGGACAGTCAATGCCTTTAGGCAGACATACAGGTTCTGCAGTGCGGAGGGTTGACGTGAGGACTTTTGCTGCAGCCTTAGGAGGGTCTTCTTTGTAGTCTAAACATAAAGACCTCATAGGTTAACAATCAAGATTGCCAGAATTATTTTAAAACATTTTTTCATTGCTATCTGTTGCTGCTAAACGAGGGTATATTAAGGATAAACCCATAATGCTGTTCACTGGTCAAAGACTGACTAGACTGACAAGATTGCCTAGGTCTGCAAGTTTGCCATGCATTGCTATTGCCCTCACACTGTTATACTATTGTTATATTGTGTCACTGTGTTACACAAAGTAGACATCTCAAGGGCCTTTTTAAGTTTCTGTTTAGTACTATTAATATTTTATTGCAATAAGGTACTGTTTCTAATCTTATTTTTAGAAAGGGTTTTAATTAAAGTCAGAAGCATCAATGGGGAAAAGGAGGTGTAGTGGAAAACTGTTAGGAGAGCCAATTAGTAAGAAAACCCCGGCATCAGTGCCAAAAGCTGTACCTTGCGAGACATTGATGATCTCGTTGAGGAAGTTTAACAATTCCTGTGCCCTGATGTTTCCAATTTACTAAGTGCAAAACCAAATAAAACTTGAGTAGCCCCACTATTTAACAAGAAGGGAACTAAAAATACATCTTCAAGTTCTAATGAACCACTTGCTATTCACACACAGACATTTAACATTGATGGCAAAGCTGCATGAGCTTCCTGAATTAATACTCATGCTGAATGCCACATACCCTTGGAACCCACAATACTTTGCTCAAATCGCTTTTTGCCTCTGGCATTGAGCGAAGACCCCAAAATGGAGTCCAATTTGAGATCTGTTAGTAATGAGCTGCCTGAAGGGACAGATGAGTCTAGGGAACAAGTAAGATCTATAGTAAATTATTAATAATGTGAGAGATTAAATTATTGGTTTAAAATGTAAGGTAGGCATCCTGATGGATCCGTAATCAGGGACTATGCAGGCAGGCTGCATGGCAGACCGAGACTACTTGTATCGTAATGGGAGGGGCATTTTCCAATCTGACCATTTATTAGATATGTTGCCCTTTGGCAACCAAAAAGAAGAAACGGCCTGTCCCCTACACCATGCTTAAGTAGTTCCTGTGAGCCTCCACGCCCTTCTACACTGATCGGCAGCTAAAACCATTATCATCTATTGCAGTTTTCTTCATAGCTACTCTGTACCTTATCCAAGAGAGAAGGGCATGAGCCATAAAATTACCACATTGTTTGAAATCCTCTTGCCTAAGACCCTTTGCAGTTAATAACAACAATTATAATACTATTGGACCTAATCTCTCTGCATCTATTTTGCAGCACCTTTTGTACACTTCTGCATCACCAACCTACTTCCAAGGCCATCTAGGGTATGCTCCATATATTGAAGGCTCCCCTTTATACCAGGACCATCTACTTGACAGGTGTCCTTAAATTTCAGCCACATGGCAGAGACAATAAGGCTTCTCTAATCAACAAACTCATCAATTGGATTTTAGATCTCTGGAAGTGTTGCAGTGTAGTCCACTCAGACATCCTTGGGGCTACATAACTATTTTTTGAAGGTGATAACTTAGATTCCATCAAGTTCTCATTCAATCATCCCTTTATTGTAAGTGGATTCCTATAGTTTGAGGCTTGAACCCTTCCACCGCCTAATTCCAAGATACAATGTAAAGCCCATTGATCTGTCCAACAAAGGGTTGATCATGTCAGAGTTCCTTCCTGTAATTTCCTTCTTGACTGACTGGAGCCTTTCAGGAATCCCGCTTCCAATAGCCTTGCAAGGTCCAAAGTAACATATAGGCAGGTGACCCCTTTAGATCCTGCTATCATTACTACAAGCCAGCTATTGGCTCTTCTTACACAGGCCAAAATAAATTGTCTCACTTTAGGAAAACCACCCTCAAACACCTTGCCATGTATAACCCATTGGGTGATTATGACATCTTAGCAGGAAACTCAAACCATGGTCATGTCTGAAGATAAGACCTTGATAATAGTGTCTTGAAACATTACAGGACTAAAAAGCAAAATGCCACAAGAAGGCTGTAGGAAAGGGGGTCTGTGGTTGACAGTCAGGTTACCCCCTCTCCAAGCAAGGACCATCATTCTAGTCAGGGTAAAGGAGAATCACCCTTAGTTAACCCCCGCTCACCCCCTTGGTAGCTTGGCACAAGCAGGCAGACTTAACTTCAGAGTCTAGGTGTAAAGTATTTGTACCAACACACAGAGTAATTCAGTGAAGACACTACAAAATGACACAACACAGGTTTAGAAAAAATAGAAAATATTTATCTAAACAAAACAAGACCAAAGCGACAAAAATCCAACGTACACAAGTCAAGTTATTAATTTTAAAAGGAAAAAGAGTCTTAAATCCTTTTGTAAACAGTAAAACCATTGTTAGCGTTGAAAAGTACCTGGGTAGCGTCAAAATAACACGCACATGTGAGTGTGCGTCGTAAAAAGCTAGCAAAGTGTTGATTTCTCACCCGCAAGTGAGACGTGCGTCATTTCTCCTTATCCGGTCGGGTCAGCATGCATCGTTTTTCCGCTCCGAAGGAGAGTGATGCATCGATCCGGGCAAGCACTCAGGTCCTGGCAGGCTTTGCATCGTTTTTCCACTGCCAGCAAGATTTATGTCAAAAATTCTGCCACACGGTATCAGAAAAACTGCGCTGTGTGGGTTGTGACATTAACAGCCTCCGTCAGCGGGTGTTGTGAGTCATTTCTCCAGGTGCGTGTGTTGATCTTCCAGCCCGAATGCTAGTGGAGCGGCGATTTCTGCCGCGAAGCCGGCGGCACGTCATTTTTCAGCTGCGTCTCGGAAGGTGCGTCAATATTTTTCCCGCACAGCAGTCTGTGCTGGGATTTTCAGTCGTGGTCTGCCAGCTTCACCTTCCAAGGCCCCAGGAACTGGATAGGGCACCACTTGGCAGGGCAGGAGTCTCAGCAGAGAGTCCAGGTGCTGGCAGGAGAAGTCTTTGATGGCCCTGAGACTTCAACAACGGAGGAAATTCAGGACAAGCCTTGGAGATTTCTTCACAAGCAGGAATGCACAACAAAGTCCAGTCTTTGTCCCTTTGTACAGGCAGAAGCAGCAACTGCAGGATAGCTCTACAAATCACAGTCACAGGCAGGGCACCACTTCTCCTCAGCTCTTCACTCTTCTCCAGGCAGAGTTCCCTCTTGATGTCCAGAAGTGATCTAAAGTCTGTAGTTTTGGGTGCCCTTCTTCTACCCATTTTGGCCTTTGAAGTACACTTACTTCAAAGTAAAGTCTCTATTGTTTGTGAAATTCTGCCTTGCTCAGGCCAGGCCCCAGACACACACCAGGGGGTTGGAGACTGCATTGTGTGAGGGCAGGCACAGCCCTTTCATGTGTAAGTGACCACTCCTCCCCTCCCTCCTAGCACAGATGGCTCAACAGGATATGCAGGCTACACCCCAGCTCCCTTTGTGTCACTGTCTAGAGAGTGGTACAAACAGCTCAGCTGTCAAACTGACCCAGAGAGGGAATCCACAAACAGACAGAGTCACATAATGGTTTAAGCAAGAAAATGTCCACTTTCCAAAAGTGGCATTTTCAAACAAACAATCTCAAAACCAACTTTTAAATTGTGAGTTCAGAGACCCCAAACTCCACATGTCTATCTGCTCCCAAAGGGAATCTACGCTTTAATCATTTTTGGAAGGCAGTCCCCATGTTAACCTATGAAAGAGATAGGCCTTGCAACAGTGAAAACCTACTAATGTGGGTGGCACAACCAGTGCTGCAGGCCCACTAGTAGCATTTGATTTACAGGCCCTGGGCACCTCTAGTGCACAGTACTAAGGACTCACCAGTAAATCAAATATGCCAATCATGGAAAGCAAATTACACAGACAATTTACATAGGAGCACTTGCACTTTAGTACTGGATAGCATTGGTAAAGTGCCCAGAGCAACAAAAACAGTTAAAGCAGAGTCCAGCACACATCAGCAACCAGGGAAACAGAGGCAAACAGCTGGGGGAGACCACGCCAAGGATGACAAGTCTAACATGTGCCCCCCAGCTGAAAGTGGTGAGCAACTACCCAACCTCATGGGAGTTCTCATCCCTGAAGTGGTGGAGCAGAGCCACATGTAAGCAGCACCAGATATTAACTGAAGTTAAGAGGGGATCAGGAGCATTTTTGGTTTGCTGCACTCCTTTTCTGACCCACCAGTACTCTTTGGTTGTCCACAAAAGTGATGCTGGTGGTCCCTGCCCACCTTGGCAGGTTGAGGATGGCAGCCTTCTCCTTCCTCAGTGACTGGCTGTTGAAGAGAGGCTCACCACAGCCAGTAATTGACAACCTCCAGGCAACAGTAAACCTCTGACATTGTTGGTGTTCATTAACAAGTGGAAGTCACACCTTGCTCCTTCTATTCATTGGAACTGTCTTGGACACCATGCAGTTCCTGGCTTTCCCTCCACCACAGTGATTCTAGGATCTTCGGGTTGTGATCCCAATGTTTCAGCCTTGATCCTGGTTCTAGTAGCTGTAAAGGTCTTTGCTTCTTAGACACTTGCATTGTACTTGTTAGCTATGCCAGGTGGCAGTTGTGGGCTCTGCAATGTAATCTGAGGTTCCAGAGGGCCCAGTATTAAGGAAAGCTGATAGATGTCATCCACATCTTGCAGAAGACACTCATGATCTGCAGTGGTGGCAGTTTGACCAGAATTGGCCCTGCGGCACACCCTTTTCCCTTTCTCATGCAGAACTGATGGTAGTGATGGATGTGTTCCTGATGGGTGAGGGAGGCCATCTGGAGGAGATAGAGGTCAGCGAACTCCGGTTTCCATTGGAAGCCTGGCTCCATATCATTCTTGCCTTCCTGTCATAAATTAAGAGGAGGTTGGTACAGGTTCTTACAAACCACACTATTACCATGTAGTATTCTAGTACGCAGGACGGAATGAGGTCCAGGCCCCTTTGCCAGGAGGCTTATTGCCTCTGTGGCTGGTTGGAGTGCCAAGAGATTTCCCTAATTGAGAACCACTTTGGCAAAGGCACTAAATGCCAGAGTGGACAAGCTGAGCAGGTTGCATCTTGCAGATCACAAATGGTGTCTACATCCTGCAGTGAAGGAGAACATCTTTCAACAGGAGAACCTTGGCTAGATCTTTCTGCCACCATCCCTAATGTGAAATGTCAAAAGTTTTGCATGTTGGAGTTTCCATACGAATGCTCTTTAGGTGATGCGCTCTGGCTGCAGCGACTCCCATATGCTTCTCATCCATGCCTCTCCACCCTGAGTTCTGAAAAAGATCAAGAATGAAGAGATCATAGTGTATCAGGATTTGACCAACAGAGTGTTTTACCTGGAATTTCTAGGCATGAGCACCTGTCCTCCAATCATTGTATACCTTTATGAGGACCTTCTGGCACAGCAACATTGCCGGGACGTCCACCAGGATCTGCCAACCAACAATTACATGTGTGGAGATTGAGTAGAGGCAGCTGACTGCATTTGATCTGTCGTCTGAAGTGGTGGATGTCACACTTGAAGTCAGGTGCCTTCCACAAAATGCACTTATGCCAGGTGCTGTGAAACATATGTGGCCCATATGTGGTGCTTGTAAGACCGATTCTTTACAAACAAAGCTGTAAGATGTATTTTTGTTTGTTTCATCTTTGGCCCAGCAAGGACTTGTGGTGGACACCATGAAGGTTTATTTTAAGCTTTGTTTTAACCGTTCTACCTTTACCTACCAACCAACCTGGTTTAAATCACCTGTTCCAATCAGATTTATTAAATGTTTGACACACATATTTCCTTCCAAATTGTTTGTGATGACAAAGTAGGACCTTTACTTGGTCTTGTAATTTTGCCGGTGTATGTCCTTTGAACTAATGCATAGCTGCTTGCTCTGTCTCCTTACCTTGAAGACTGAGGCCTTCATTATGAGGCTGGCGTTCTTAAGACCACCAGTCTCGCGATGGCAGACGGACAGCTGCAGCCTGGGCGGTCTGACTGACCCATTATGACCCTGGCTGATCTGCCACAGTCATACCGCTGACACTGTCAGGCTGCAGCCAGCCTGCAGTCTGGCAATCCCGGCAGTTGTAATCCTCCAGGGCAGCGCTGCAAGCAGCACTGCCCTGAGGATTATGAGTCCCCATCCGCCAGCCTTTCCATGGCGATAAACTCTGCCATGGAAAGGCTGGTGGAATGGGGTGTCTGGCAGCCCTTGGGGGCCTCTGCAATGCCCATGCACTTGGCATGGGCAGTGCAGAGGACCCCATGCACAGCCCCATCGCGCATTTCACTGCCCGAATTAAGGGCAGTGAAATGCGCAACAGGTGCTGCTGCACCCGACGCACCTCAACATTGCCGCTGGCTCGATTATGAGCCGGCTTCAATGTTGTGGTGAGTTTTCCACTGGGCCAGCGGGCGGAAATGCTGTTTTCGTCTGCTGGCCCAGCGTAAAACTCCTAATAGGGTGGCAATCATACCGCCAGCACTGGCGGTATGATGGCGCCTGCGGCTTCAGAGGTCTTTGAAAAAGACCACCACAGTCGTAGTGAGGGCCTGACTTTCTCATTATGATCAGCTTGTCAACTGAGTGAACTCCAGGTGCTCTCAGTGCAACCAATATACACCACCTTTTTTACAGACAATTTTGTGCTGAGATCTCAGGCCACATTCTTGCCAAAAGTCATGATTCCCTTCCGTGCTGTACAGCGCGTCACTCTATTTGTGTTCTTTGCTCCTGCTCACAACTCAAAGGAGGAAGAGATGCTCCATCAGCTGGAAAAGGGTTTTGAGCATTTATAATGATTGCACAAAGGAACACTTTAAGCAATCACCTTTTTGTGGGTTTATCCAGAAGGAGGAATGAGAAGGCTCTGCAAAAGAGAACCCTATTGAGGTGGATAGTCCTCTGCTTCAAAACCTGCCACATAGTAGCCCAGAAGCAGCCCTCAGAACGTCTCAAAGTCCATTTTGCCATGGCTGAGGATGCTACTATTGTGTTGGCTTGTGGAGAGTATGTCCTTGACATCTGCTGAGACGCTGGTGTCATTGCATTCAAGATTCACTAATGCCTTGACAGCCAGGTCGATGTGAGGGGCACTTTTCCTGCTGAACTTTGTGCTTTGAGTCTATTCCACAGACTGTCCACTTGCAGAGTTACTCTTTTTTTATGCATTCTATTATAAGGAATCTGTGTTTATAAGCTTCCATCAGGATAACAAGTTACTTACCTTTAGTACTGCTCATCTTGATGTATACTCTATGTTGTTGAATGTGAATTTACCTTGAAAAAACAAAAGACAAGAGGCGTTTAACAAAACAGGAACAGTTGGCTTAATTAAACACTACAGCCGGGAGAACAGTTACAGAAACGGGGTCTGAGGACTGTCTCAAAGTATACTCAATCTGAGCTGTGTTTTATACATTTTCTCTGGACATCATAAAATAATTACAGCATTCCTTTTTAGGTAAAGAATGTGGGCCGTTTTCTTTGAGTCTTAAAAAGGTCCCTGATAATAATTTCAGATGGGCCTCGACCTTGCGTGGACACAATGAGTGCCAGTGGTGTAATGTGTCCAGATGTCCAGCATGAGGGGGTGTGATCGCTGCATGTTACTGTGTGTGTTGTGTTCTGATTGGCTGTGTGTTCCTAACTTCATGTGGCATCTGACTGATGGTATTTTGGGAACTTGTGCACCCCTCTGGCCATGAGTGTTTTCTTGGGGACAATGTCCTGGGACCATTGTGGTGTTGCTGTGCCTATCCATGAGGTTGATCTGAGTTTCCTTTTCTCACGTTTGTCTGCCGGCTACATGCCACCCCACCTGTGACCTGTCAATTAGTAACCTCAGGCCTAGGTCTCAGAGCCTGTCTGACCATGTATTCTAAGTCAGGGTTGATGGGGAGTTAATGATCGGTAAATTTGATAATTGTGATGCGATTTCGTTTTTATACATTAAAGAATCATTGTGCACATTGACATCGACTTTTCAATATTAACATTTATCTCAATGCTTTCCACCTCCCCATTCTGTGAAGAAAGGGGGGTAGCCTCTTTTTAGTCTCTACAAAGGTCCCATATTAGTGTTCAGTTGAGAAGTCTGCCGTTAGATAGAGTATCCACCAGAAAGATCCTTACCAAAGGCTCTTTCTTCAGATGTACTAATACCATGTTAGGAGAAGAAAAAGTTTTTTCTGACCCCTAAAATGAAATTATAACTAGATACCAATTCTTCATCTTGAAGGGTTGCATTGTAGGTGTACGGTCTATACTGGATCCATTTACTGTGTATCTATATTTTGCTACTAAAATCTGGTTGCAAAATATTGAAAAATTACAGAGAACTTAAAGGAGGTGGCTACCCATTTGAACCTTTGCCACTTTGTGAGTTATCAAACATTTTGGGGAATAGGCACTGCTCCAGGAGACCAGGCCAACTCTCAACAAAACGAAAAATAATAAAAAAAATTTAAGCTGACCTGTTCGCTTTAAAAAATAATAATGTTTTATTAAAAAAATATCAAACATGGTGATGTGCTCACCCCCATAGTCCATCAACTCTATCGTGGCCTCTAATCATAGTGAGTCTCGACATACCTTATTAATAGAGGTTTACTGCCACCCAATACAATTTGGATTTTTATGAACTAACCCATGAGGCGGTTGTTTCCTAATATATCTTGCTCTTGAGTTAAAAAATAAATACAGGGGTTGAATACCTAAAGATAGACAAAGAACCCACATTATTCAAAGCAGAAAATAGGCGAACAGCAAATATACACAGCATTTTATGCAACACAAGAATAAAAAGGATTGTGTGACAAAGCAATGTTAGTTCCCCACTTACACAAGAAAACAAAAAAACACTACGAATTACCTTTGTTTATACAGGCTCACTTCAGTCAAGTTTATTGAATGGAAAATGGAAAATTTAACTATGCTTTCCTGGTTTTCTTTTTTACTATTATGGATGGAAAATATAGTTTATGGTATTTACACAAATGTATAATAGCTCAGGAGATTGATTTTCAAAGTAGAACCTTGGTAGGTGCTAAATAAAGAAGAAAAAAAATTTCATTAATAACCCTACACTCCTGTAATGAAACAGTAAAAGAAGTAATATTTTTGTTAAGCACAAATTACCTGCAAAAAAGAGACAAAAATCCCTTTTTTATGAGAACGAGGGGACTCGGTGGTTGTTACAGAAATCTGTTTCTGTCACAATGCACTACAGAATGCTTTAACGGTTCTAGAACCCCGTTTCTGGAAGCAAAATCATGACTTGGAATCAGTGGGGCTGTAATGATTTAGGACGAGACTGTTTGGTGTTGGTATGCTGTCAAAAGGTTGTAAAAGAATGTTCATGTTGTGGCTTTTGGGAGTCATTACGGGAGGACGCGTGCAGGATGAAAGGGAGAGTAAATGCTACATGTTCAAATGAGGAGAGAATGTCATTGGTTTATGAGATGGAGACCATGAGCATGTGTTGTAGCAGGAAGGTGGGTCGTGCGACTTGGATGACAAGGGCGTAGTTAACGACGAGGGGCATAGGTGTTTGAGTTCCTATTATAAGGAGGTTTTCCAATGTAGCTCAGAGGAGTCAATGATTGTTGGTGTAGGTAGACTTCTTGCACATAAACCTATCATTACAGAGGCTGAATGAGATGTTCAGTAGGAAGGAATGTCATGAATTATGATGACGGTATGATTAAAGATCAGGGAGTATGGGACAAGTGCAAAAGTGTAACTAGAGATGTTAATTAGTGCTTTCATATATTATACAAGTTCCAGATTGTCTGACAGGTCTATAACATTTTACTCTGTTTTTTTCTGTTTTCCTCTAGGTGTGCGTGGAAGACTCTTTTTTACCGATAACACTAGCTTTAAACTTTTCTTTTAATGGCGATCCAATCCCAGCTGCTAACAACATCAATGGCATTCTCAACGAGGGTTCCCCAAGGAGGGTAGCACAACAGGTACGCCATTTTGTCTTCGGGGTGGCCAGCAGCGAGCAATGCTGAATCTGCATATACCTCTGGGCATTGACAGAACATGGGCCCGATTCATGCACACTGGTAAAAAGTCAATTTTGTGAGTGAATAAATGAACATAACAGAATGCTTCAAATGCAACCTGTGTGTGTGTGTGTGTGTGTGTGTGCGCGCGCGCAAGTGCGCAATTTAATTTGCATACATTGTTCTTGCCCCCTCACCCAGTTTAAGATTACTGTATCTCATGTGCAACATTGGAGGCAATAAATAGCAAAGCAGAGCCTGCAGTTCAGTGTACAGCATGAAGATCTTTGAACTGAGGACGTAAAATGATGTAAATAGGCATCTACGGGGTGGGCGGGGGAGGGAGGGGGGGTGTGAAAGTGTGAAGAATTGAAACCGACTAAAATGTAAAAGCCCACCACCTTGTCCAGTTTATCAGCAAGCATGCTTTTGGAAGTCAATCTATCAATCATGTATACTCGGATTTCTCGGAAAAATATTTAATTATACAGACATAACATGCTTGTCGGAAGTCCCCAGTGTGAAGGGAGGATATTGGTTGGAGGAGGAAACAGATCGGATGTACAGATGCCTGCAGGTGGAAGGAAGACATGTTGAGTCTAGAACTCATCTGACATAAAAAAAAAATCCACGCTAAACCGTCTTTTAAGGTTGAGCCTCTCTCGACATGTAGTAATCTACTCTGTGGCCTTTAACCACAACCATTTTGCACCCATCACTTTCATTCGTTCCTGGGCCTGTCTTTCGAAATTCACTTATTTCTTAGGTAAATGCTTTACGTTTGTCGCGCTTAGAGGCTGTTTTGTTACACCGTGCAGACTAACCCTGTTACATGGATTATTGCCCGATTGGCCATATACTTTAGTGTGGGTGCACCACTTTTTTCTTTTGTCTCTCCACTTCGTGCTCCATGGTGTAACACTCTGAGGTCCCGGATTTTTGTGATGTGTGCACTGATGTGTTGTTTTAATCCCCCCGCCTTCATTCTTGCTTCCCCGCCACTGCTCTAATGTTCATTTTAAATAACTTTTACCACTGGGAGGCCTTAGGATTTTTAGTGACACCTTGTTTCTTTTGTCTCTCCCCTTTGCGCTCCATGAAGTTACACCCTGATCACCAGGTTGTATTGAAGGTGCATGCACTGATGCCTTGTTTGAACCCCCCACCTTCATTCTTGCCCCCTCCTCTGCCCCCGACCGCTCTAAAATTTGTTTGAAATAGCTTTTTTATGGCGGGAGGCCTTAAGCTGTTTACTGACACCTTGCAGTCAGCCTGTGCCACTTCCTATGTTTTTTCTAATGCATAGCCCATTAAGATATCCCCACTTTTAGCTGCTAGGTTAACTCAGTAGCTTAAATGGGAGCCCTTTGGCGTTCAAATCCTCCTCTCGTCATACTAATTTTCATTTCCTTTTTTAATTCTACTCTTCTCACAATAATAGAGCAATGTTTTCCAATCCCTTTTTGATTTATTGGTTCTTACAGCCTGACTTGATTTTATCACTGGGATGCCTGTATTCCAATAAGAGCATGTGTGAAGACAGCCTACTCTTCTCCCAGCTGCCACCACGATTAATGTGTTTTCCACTCCCGGAGTAAACAAATGTGCACGTGCAGTGTGCTCTATTTATATTGGGAAGAAGAGCAGCAAGGGTACTTTTCTTCCATCCTTACCTTGATTTGGAGGACATGCTGATCGAGGTTCCATTATCAATCTCCATCGGAGGGATTGTATTCCCAGTTTTTCTCACGGACGGCTCCTTTGCTAAGGCGAAGGAGCATTGTTCCCCTGGATCTCCCCCTGGATGAGCTAGCAGCAGAAAAATAAAACAGTAGTTTACTATTGTTTTATTTTTTTGCTGCTGGCTCAGCCAGCAGTGTAGGGAGGGGTGGGGCTGGGCTATGGGAGGGGAGAGGAGGAGACAGTATGCACCTAAGTGCATGTTTGTTTGGCCGGCCATCTGAGGCTGGCCAAACACACATGCACACTTAGGTTTCTCAAGCCCCGCTGTGTTTAACAGCCAGGCCGGAGGAATTGCACAGACCCCAGAGCTGTGTTTGAGTGGCTGGCCAAGTCGCTCAGACCAATACTGGCGCTGCTTTCATGTGAGGCATAGCATGAAAGTAGCATCAGAATTGCTGGGGAGCCTGTGCTAGTGTACCAGTGAATGCTGGGACACCACTTCCAGGCAAGAGGAGCGCAAGGCGGCAGAAGATGGGTGCATTGTGGCCGAGGTAAGTTTATTTATTTTTTATTATTTTCACCCCCCTACTCCCTCTCTGTCCCCCCGCCACTCCCTTTGAGATTTGTGGCGGTCAGCATTGATTTTTCTGCTTCCAATTATTTCAGAGCTGCCCCTCACCATATTACGTTTTGTAATTCCAATACAATGGACTTCAACATTTAAGGCATATTGAGTGAAACAACGTTTTCAAGAAATAAAGGAACAATTGATTAATGTGCTACAAATGTGTGCTTTGCAGCAGATCTGTGTCTACTACACTTGTATGTGTATTCCAAGATGGACGCCCTATTCGCTAGTCCGGCACCAGTAGGCGGAACTGCTGAGATTAGCCCTGCTTTATTATCAATAGTGCCACAAGCTCTCCTCCTGTTGGCGTTTTTATGCCAGGCAACAAACATTTCCTTGTGCTTAAACACATATAAAGGACAAGACTTCTTTCTGTCCTTTACCGAACACCGAGTACAGACAACAACAATGATACAAAGAGGAGTTCCTTCCAGTCATGGAACAGAGAGAGTAAATGGAAGTGATTTAGTTATATACATGGCTACTGGTATTAGGTGACAGACAGGACCAAATTGTGTGGCAGGATTGACCAATTTATGTGGCAGTGAAAGTCCAGTTATGCATTTGCAATGCCAATAGCTCTAAATCTGGCAAACACAAGACCTATGGCATTACAAATGCTTATTTAATGTTTGTTTCTTTGCTAATCTAACAATGGAGGCAGACCCTTTGATTGTGTAGTTCCATTCCCTTCCTTGTTGACATGCCACCGGAACACACAAACACATGCTCATAAGTGAAATGTACAGAGGAAGCAGCAGTCACCCACCCACATCCTCTCTATTCATGGGTAGCAGTACAAATGTAAAGCAATACTTGTGTGTTGGTTTGGCCCTTACCTTTATGTTAGACTTTTCATCCTTGGCGTGGTCTCCCTTAACTTTTTGCCTCTGTTCCTCAGGTTGTTGATGTGTGCTGGACTCTGATTTTGCTGTTTTAGTTACTCTGGGCACTTTACCACTGCTAACCAGTGCTACGGTGCAAGTGCTCCTTTACAAAATGTGTATGTGATTGGTTTATCCATTTCTGATGGATACAACTACCTGTGGATTCCTCACTCATTGAATTTTCCCCCATTCGCCAGCATCCGACTGAAATTTTCTCCTAGCTTCTGCCCGTCGACGTGGACGTCATAATTGCCCGGGTCCCATGCGACGCCGTCTGACGTCATACGGGCAATAAGAGGTCCTCGCCGGCGTGCTGACGTCAGTTCCCTTTTTTCCGTGCCTTCAAGCGACGGTTATTCTTCAAGGCAGCAACTGTTTCTGCTCTGCGTAGTTACAGTTTCTATTTCTTTCAAGATGTCACAGCGAAAGTCGGGCTTTAAGCCTTGTAGAGAGTGCGGAGGCATGATGTCGGTGACAGACCCACATGTCGATTGCTTGTGGTTTCTGAGCTCCAACCATGGAGTGGAGAAATGTGAATCCTGTCAACGCATGAATCCTAAGGCGTTGAAGGAACGGGAGGCTAAGCTGTTTTTGGCGAAGAACGAGAAGCGGCATCGGCGCAGATCGTCATCGCCTAAATCTAATCGGCGCCACCGTGACTCCCGGCGATGTCGTGAATCTCGGCGCTGGTCGAGTAGAGAGCGTTCACGCTCAAGGTCGCCTTCGGTTTGGGGCCGTAAGACATGGGAGGTTAGTCCCACCATCACTCCTCAGCCGCAGTCGCCTCACACTTCCCCGACTTCTCTGACGACTCCGCCATCTGTCTTCGAGGTCGTACCTCAACAGGAACCAGAGTTTTCACTTGCTTCAGAGATACCGGGGCCGGCGCTGTTATCACCTTGAGCACAGGCTCCGCAGTATCCATCATTCCAGGCGCCAGGTGCTGATAGTTCCACATTTCTAAATGTGATGTTTGCCATTTTTCAATAGATGGCTCCAGGTGGTGGTCAGGCTGGTCCTTCGGGGCCATTGGCCTTTAATATGGGTGCTCCGGCTCCTTTATGACCGGCACCTTTCATGCCCTTCCTTCCAATGGGGGGTGCTGGCTCGGCGCTGGTTCCTTTGGCGTCGCCTACACGACCTGCGACTCCGATGAGGACTGCTGTCCCGGCGCCAGAGAGTTCTTCGCCTTCTCATCCTCTGCCTGCGCCGATGGATCCGGCGTCGGATGGATCAGAGGATCGGCGTCAGGCGAGGTCATTGACGTCGGCGGACACCTTGTCGACACCAAGGATCGAGGCCAGGCTTCATTCTAGGAGGCTAGCTCTTTGCCTCCTTGAAGAACAGGAATATAGAAAGCAGGCCTTCGAGGAGGGTGAGATTGAAGAGCCTCTTGTAGATCTTCACGGTTTGGACACTGCAAGTGGCTTAGACACTTCTCCAGAGTTAGATTTAACATCTCCTGGGGAATATACAGAGGAAGCTGCTTCTTTCCACTCTGTTTTAAGGAAAGCAGCGGACTTTTTGGACATTCCCCTCCCAGTGGCTGAGGCAAAACCCAACATACTGACAGAAGTGCGACATCCGGCTTCAGCAGTTGCAGAGCCACTTTTGCCTTTTAATGAGGCTCTCCTAGATCCAATTCTGTAGATTTGGAAAAAGCCAGTTACATCTACGGCTGTTAATAGGACTGTGACGCGCAGATATCGTGTGGCTCCTGCGGATCCAAGCTTTTTGTTGAGGCACCCGACTCCAGAAAGCTTGGTTGTACAAGCTTCATGCTCATCACGCACTGCTCCAGTTTCTTTTCCGGGGGTGCCTTCGGACAGAGACTCTAAAAAGATGGACCAGCCTTCAAAAAAGACATTTTCATCTTGTAGTATGGCCCTGAAGTCCACGAATGCCACATGTATCTTGGGCAGATACATCTACGCCCTTGTGGGGGAGATCAAATAATTTCATTCTGAATTGCCTCAGGAGGTGCTGGGCCTTGTCTCCGATTCTCAGGCTGCGGCGACCAAAGTAATCCAGTCAGGGCTGGACACGACTGATTCTGTGGCCAGGGCTATGGGCACCACTGTTGCTACGAGGAGACAGGCCTTGCTTCGTTCTTCAGGGTTTTCATCGGATGTTCAATCAGCCCTGCTGGATCTACCCTTTGATGGGGATAAACTTTTTGGGTCGAAGGCGGACTCTGCCCTTGAAAGATTTAAAGAGAGTAGAGCCACACCAAAATCATTAGGCTTGCAGGCCTCCTCTTCTATTTCTTCTCGATTGTTCAGAAGATTTAGGGGGTTTTGTCGTGGCTCCTCCTTTCGGGGCAGGTTTCAGCAGCAAGCCGCCACTGCCCTCCCCTATAGATCAAACAGGGGGAGGGGTAGGGTTCGAACCAGAGGGGCCACCCAGCAGCACTCTGCCTCTTCGTCTTCTTCTTCAGGGGTGCAGCATGGGAAGCAGCCTTAGTCATCCACCAATTCCTTTGCATACCACTCCTGTAGGGGGGAGGTTAATGAACTTTCTCCACATGTGGGAGGCAATAACATCGGACTCCTGGGTCACCAGTATTGTGGGGAAAGGCTATGCCCTTCCCTTTCGGGAGTTTACACCCCCCATCCCGCCCTGTCCATCGTTCTGTTCAGAAGAACATCTCCTGTTACTAGAACAGGAGGTTCTGGTCCTCTTTTCAAAGGGTGCAGTGGAGTTGGTTCCAGAGCAGGAGAAGGGTCAGGGTTGTTATTCAAGATATTTCCTGATCCCCAAGAAGGATGGTCGGTTGAGACCAATCCTGGACCTGAGGATTTTGAATTGGTTCCTCAAACAGGAAAAGTTCAAGATGCTGACCCTAGCTCAGGTGCTTTTGGCGTTCAACGAAGGAGATTGGATGGTGTCTGTCGACTTGCAGGATGCTTACTTTCATATCCCGATACTCAAGTCACACAGGAAGTATCTCCGGTTTGTGGTGGGATCGCAGCACTATCAGTTTGCGGTCCTTCCGTTTGGTCTTACTTCAGCACCTCGAGTCTTCACGAAGGTGATGGCGGTGGTTGCAGCAGAGCTCAGAAGGAAGGGGATAGCGGTATTTCCTTACCTAGACGATTGGTTGAGTAAAGCCAATTCACCGGAGCTCGTGTTGCGTAACCTGCAGTCGACAACCCAGTTGTTGTTCGATCTGGGCTTTTCGGTGAACGTGCCCAAATCTCACCTGGGGCCCTCTCAGCGCCTCCTGTTCATAGGGGCAGTACTGGACACAACATTGAATCGTGCCTTTCCTCCGCCTCAGCGGATTCAGGACATTCAGGCGTTGGTTCCAATGTTTCAAAGTGGAGCGGTCATTCCAGTCCTCAAGGTCCTTTGTCTGCTCGGGCTGTTCGCTTCTTGCATTCTGTTGGTCACTCATGCTCGCTGGCACATGAGGGCTCTTCAGTGGTGCCTCCAAAAGCAGTAGTCTCAGTACAAAGGGGATCTCGAGGGATCGGTAAAGATTTCCAGAGACACTGCAGTGGATCTTCGATGGTGGGCTGCGGACAGCAACCTTTCAAAAAGGAAGGCCGTTCTCGTTTCCTCCTCCAGTGGCCACAGTGATAACGGATGCTTCCACTTTAGGGTGGGGAGCTCATGTGGGGGACCTGGAGGTCAAAGGTCATTGGTCTCCAGTCGAACAGATGTTTCACATAAATCTGTTGGAATTGCGGGCGATACGTCTGGCTCTCAAGGCCTTCCTCCCTTCCCTTCGCGGTCAGTCAGTTCAGGTCCTGACGGACAACACTACCGCAATGTGGTACATCAACAAGCAGGGAGGAGTAGGGTCGTACCTTCTCTGCAGAGAATCTCTGTGGCTATGGTCCTGGGCAAGGGACCATCGGATTTGCTTGGTAGCAAACCATCTGTCCGGAGTCTTGAACGTGCGTGCGGACAGTCTCAGTCGGCACTTCTCGACCGATCGCGAGTGGTGTCTTCATCCAGATCTAGCCCTGCATATCTTCCAGATGTGGGGATTCCATCGGGTAGATCTTTTTGCCACTCAGGAGAACACTCACTGCCTGTTGTTCTGCAGCCTCCAGTATCCGGTGCAAGGAACGTTGGGGGACGCGTTTCAGATGTCCTGGTGCGACCAGTTGCTTTACGCGTTTCCCCCCATACCTTTGATTCCTCGGGTTCTGAGAAAAATTCACCAAGACCGGGCCCAAGTCATCTTAATAGCTCAGGATTGGCCAAGGAGGGTATGGTATTCGGATCTTCTTCAACTCTCTCTGTGCCCCCTGCTCCGTCTCCCTCACAGGGCAGACCTCCTCTCGCAATCGCAGGGGCAGGTTTTACACCCCCACCTCCAGAGCCTGCACCTTCATGCCTGGAGATTGAACGGGTCAACCTGAGTTCCTTTTCTCTCCCACCTGAGGTAGTGGATGTTATTTTATCAGCCAGGCGACACTCCACTAAATCTATCTACGCTAGCAGGTGGGCTAAATTTGTGAATTGGTGTGGAGAGAAGCAAATTGATCCCTTATGTGCCCACTTAGCGGATATCTTGTCTTTGGCGATGCCCCTGGCACAGAGGGGTTGTGCAGTTGCGACAGTTAAGGGCTACTTGTCAGCTCTGTCAGCCTTTCTGTGTCTGCCTGACCAACCTTCTTTATTTAAATCTCCTTTAGTGTTGAGGTTTTTAAAGGGCCTGACTAATAGATATCATCCCACTCCTTTCATTATGCCTCAGTGGGATTTGAACCTAGTTTTAATGTTTCTTATGGGCTCACCGTTTGAGCCGATGCGTTCTTGCCCCTTGAGACTATTGGTTCTAAAGATTGTTTTCCTTGTTGCTATTACTTCAGCTAGAAGGGTGAGTGAGCTACAGGCTCTTTCTGTTAAGCCCCCATACACATCCTTCTATGGGGATAAGGTGGTGTTGAGGACTAAGGGCGCTTTCTTGCCAAAGGTTGTTTCACCCTTCCATATGGGTCAGTCTATTTCACTCTCCTCTTTTTATCCTCCACCTCATCCTTTGAAAGAGGAAGAAAGACTGCATCGTTTAGACCCAAGAAGAGCACTGAGTTTCTTCGTCGACAGAACGAAGAAGTTCAGATTGGAAGATCAACTCTTCATCGGGTACGTGGGAAAGAGGAGGGGAAGGGCAGTCCACAAGAGAACACTCTCCAGGTGGGTCATTCTTTGCATTAAGCTGTGTTACTCTCTGGCAAAGAAGGAACCCCCTGATGGAATAAGAGCTCATTCCACCAGAGCTAAGTCGGCCTCTTCGGCCTTGGCTAGGGGTGTTCCTGTGATTGACATCTGCAAGGCCGCAACTTGGTCATCCCTCCACACTTTTGCAAAGCATTATTGCTTGGATTCGGAGGTGAGGAGGGATGGCCATTTTGCACGGTCGGTGCTGTAGGATTTCTTGGTTTGACCATTCAGGCACCCTCCACCGAGTGCGGTACTGCTTTGGGACTCTATTCAATGAGTGAGGAATCCACAGGTAGTTGTATCCATCAGAAGAACGAGTTACTTACCTTCGGTAATGCCTTTTCTGGTGGATACACTAGCTACCTGTGGATTCCTCACGGTCCCACCCGCCTCCCCGTTGCCTGTCTGGTCTTACAAAGATTTCCTTGGGTGAGCTCCTGTTGGTAATTGATTTATTTATTCTGATGCAGATGTTATGCATGCTTGCGTTATTTTTATTTATATATATATATATATATGTATATATATATATAAATATAATTCTATATATGTATATATTTTTTATGATTTAATTATATATAATTTATATGTATATATTTTTGCATATATGTATATTTATACGAATGTTTTCTCTATTTGATTTAATTAAATTTCATGATTTAAGATTTTATTTGATGTATTTGTTTCAAATGTATATATTTTGTTAGTATTTGCCTGTTCGCCTCAAAGGCACATAAAAAATGTTGGTACTGACGTCAGCATGACGGCGAGGACCTCTTATTGCCCGTATGACGTCAGACGGCGTCGCGTGGGAGCCGGGCAATTATGATGTCCTCGTTGACATGCAGAAGCTAGGAGAAAATTTCCGTCGGATGCTGGCGCATGGGGGAAAATTCAAAGAGTGAGGAATCCACAGGTAGCTAGTGTATCCACCAGAAAAGGCGTTACTGAAGGTAAGTAACTTGTTCGATTGGCATATTTGATTTACTAGTAAGTCCCTAGTGAAGTGCACTAGAGGTGCCAGGGCCTGTAAATCAAATGCTACTAGTGGGCCTGCAGCACTGGTTGTGCCACCCACATAAGTAGCTCTGTAATCATGACTCAGACATGCCATTGCAGTGTCTGTGTGTGCAGTTTTACCTGTAAATTCGACTTGGCAAGTGTACCCACTTGCCAGGCCTAAGCCTTCCCTTTTCTTACGTGTCAGACACCCCTAAGGTAGGCCCTAGGTAGCCCCAAGGGCAGGGTGCAGTGTATAGTTAAGGTAGGACATATAGTAATGTGTTTTATATGTCCTGAAAGTGAAATATTGCTAAATTCGTTTTTCACTGTTGCAAGGCCTGTCCCTCTCATAGGTTAACATGGGGGCTACCTTTAAATCTGATTAAAGTGTAGATTCCCTTTGGGAGCGGATGGACATGTGGAGTTTGGAGTCTATGAGCTCACAATTTAAAAATAAATCTTTTAGTAAAATTGATTTTAAGATTGTGCGCTTGAAAATGCCACTTTTAGAAAGTGAGCATTTTCTTGCTTATACCATTTCTGTGTCTCTGCCTGTTTGTGGATTCCCTGTCTGGGTCAGTTTGACAGTTGGGCTGGTTGCACCTCACACTAGACAGTGACACAAAGGGAGCTGGGGTGTAGCCTGCATATCCTGATGAGCCATCTGTGCTAGGAGGGAGGGGAGGAGTGGTCACTCGCACCTGAAAGGGATGTGCCTGCCCTCACACCATGCAGTCTCCAACCCCCTGGTGAGGGTCTGGGGCCTGGCCTGGGCAAGGCAGGATTTCACATTCCAAGCGACTTTACTTTGAAGTAGGCCCACTTCAAAGGAGAAACTGGGTATAAGAAGGGCACCCAAAACCACAGACTTTAGAACACTTCTGGAAACAAGAGGAACCTCTGCCTGGAGAAGAGCTGAAGAGCTGAGGAGAAGTGCTGCACTGCCTGTGACTGTGCTTTGTGGAGCTATCCTGCAGTTGCTGCTCTTGCCAGCGTAAGAGGGCAAAGACTGGACTTTGTGTGCCTTTCATCTTGTGAAGACATCTCCTAGGGCTTGATTTAGAGCTTGCCTCCTGTTGTTTGAAGTCTCAGGGACAGCAAAGACTTCTCTCTGCCAGCACCTGGAGTTTCTGCAGAGACTCCTGCTTTGACAAGTGGTGCCCTATCCAGTCCCTGGGCCCTTGAAAGGAAAGCTGGTGGAAATCCAAGGAAATCGACTTCGGACGACTTTGGACCGACGCCGTTGCTGAATCCGGTGACGCCGCCTGCACCCGAACCTGTGACCTTTGCTGGAACGCGACGGTCTTCCCAGGCCTGACGCCACTGCAGCCCCGCTGAAGTCCGTGACTCCGTGGAAGTCGCCGCACCACGTCGTGACCGACGCCGCTCGAAGTGCGCGGATTCAACGTTTCGCACTGAGGCCACGATCCCCAACTTCGCGCATCGACTTGTATTCACTCTTCACCAAAGGTACTGTACTTGGGGGTCTATGCGACTCCGTGTCCGGCACCGCTGGTGTCGACTTATTGGGAACGACTCCTCCACGACACCGTGGTAACACCTCATCGAAGCATTTTGTGTTTCTAAGCGCTAGTTTTGAGTTTAATCTTTAAAAATTCATAACTTGACTTGTGTATGTTGGATTTTTGTCGTTTTGGTCTTGTTTTGTTTAGATAAATATTTCCTATTGTTCTAAACCTGTGCTGTGTCATTTTGTAGTGTTTTCATAAAGTTACTATATGTGTTGGTACAAATACTTTACACCTAGTACTCTGAAGTTAAGCCTACTGCTCTGCCAAGCTATCAAGGAGGTAAGCAGGGGTTAGCTGAAGGTGATTCTCCTTTACCCTGACTAGAGTGAGGGTCCTTGCTTGAACAGGGGGTAACCTGACTGTCAACCAAAGACCCCATTTCTAACACTTTAGATACAGGATTCTTTATGAATCGGACCTTCATGCAGAGTAAATGCTCTGTAGCTGCATGCTTGTGAATTGATATCAGGTGTAGGTGCGGTCATGCTCAGCTACAACTTAGCCGTTGAGTATGTGGTCCCTCATTTTACTTATAATCATTTAATACTTTCCAACAGTTACATATATAGTCTTTGGGTTTTAGTTTTGTGTCCCTTAATTAAAGCAAGTAAAATAGTGGAAGCAAAACCTTTTTCAATGGCAGATTAGGAGAGTATTACTGCAATTGTTCAATAGTTAAAACCATTCCAAACAGGGTAAACGATTTGGCTATGATAATAACGTGGACAAAATATCATCCAAAAATATCAAAGCCTAGCCAGAATATAGACTACATAAATAAGGTCAAGGTAAGCACCCTGCATTTATGTGTCTTGTCTATATATATTTTATCAAGATATGTGCATTTGTAGTTAAGAATAGTAAATCTATACTTACCTATATATAGTTAGCTTGTCGGTATTTAGGTTTTCGATGATTAAGACATTATATTTTTGTAGGGAGATAGTTTTGTCCTTGATACTCTGACATAGAGCCAGTTTTGGGCTAGCAAATTGGTAAAGAAAAAACTAATGACTCCCTAAAATAGTTTGAGGGGCAAAGTCATAAAAAATGTTTTTTTCCCCACTGTGTGGAAAATATCTCGAAAAACTGAACGGATTCGCAGTTAATCACAGACAAAGCACAATGACCTCTGTTTAAATGGACAGTTTTAAGACGCTATCCATTGTAGAGAGGAAAAAAACAACTCTCTTTCACCAGTCCGGTATTCCTGACAATTATGTGTAAGAGGCATTACAGAATGTTTCTTTGTTTAATGTCTGCTTCCACTTTGAGGCCTTTCCTGGCCTCATTCAGATATTGGAGGAATGGCCCATGTAATGCTTTTCTCAGCAGGGCTTTCAGCGCCCTTGGTTAAAACTGCCCTGCATAAATGGAAAAGTTATAGTTGGGTACTCGATATATGTTTTCTCCATTAACAAAAATTCACCATTCTTTATGGGATTGGCCAAAACGGATAATGCTTACTTCAGGACAGCTTCGTGCAGACACGTCAAACAAAATCGACAGAAATATTTAATACTATAGAGGAACTCTTTCTTTTCTATAATCTGTGAGTAATCTTTAGTTAATATGAAAGTTTATTAAAAAAACAAAAAAAACTCAAATTCATCAGTTAAGAGTGCCACGCCTGTGATGTTATCAATGATGTCATAATGTCATTTTGATACTGTCTGTAATGTTATTCAAGGTGTTGAGCAGTTGGGTGTGTTATGTTTGAATGGCTAAACAATACAATTGTTTTGTGTTTTTGATTAATAACTTCAACTCAGCTGAAGTTTTTCAGTGAATTGTAAAAATTGTCAGCCTCATTTAAAGTTTGATGGGGCCCTAAAATCATCCAGTTTCAAGAGGGAACTTTAAACATTGAGTAGAATCGACCAGCTGAATTTGCTTCACAAATTATACTTGTTGTGGAAAAAATTCGCAGGTAGCTTCCACACCATTTTTAAAGTTTACTCCAGAAACTGGAGGACTTGCAATTCTATCTAAACTCTAAATAAGGCACTTTGCTTATAACGCAGTCTTTTTCTGACTTTAACTTAATCCTAGGTAATTTTTTGTGAGTACATTTGATTTTTAATAATATTTAAGGCATCTTTGTTTACACGTATATGGTCAAGGAGACTCCTGCCTTCGGCTGTTGGTTGTTTTTAATTAAAGTTTAGTGAGCGTAGTGCACTGTGCTGAACGTGCCCTTCCACTGCGTGTAGCCATGTTTGCTTCATCTGAATGGAAAGCACAGTGACATGTTCTAGCCAACACACGCCCCGGATCTCCTAGCTTGCTCCTAGGTACTGTCGTTTTTTGCTGAGGCGTATTATATGCCTGCGCTATACGGCCGTTTTATGCTTAGGTGTTACCATTTTAGCATGCTATTCCTACATACCTAATGAAATGGCATGATACATCCAATATGCCTTCACAAACATAGCTATTACCAGCATATGGCCAGGTTCTGTCATGATAGGCCCAGCTAACACCATCACTTCTACCTCGACACTAATAAACTGGTCTCTCTATTTGTGCAGCTTTTATTTGAAAAGAATTGTGGCAGTGATGGAGTCTGTCAAGATTACTTGAAGATCGCTTTTAATTTCTCCGGGTAAGGCAGTCACATCTATATATGTAAGTTACAAAAATTTAATTTAAGACCTTGCTTGACCTCAATATCCACTGTCAACATCACAATCAGAATGCGTTAATACAGAGAAAAGATATGCTTGCAGCATGCTTGAGGATAAAGGAAATTAAATATTATTTTTGTCATTCTAACTGTACAATAGCCTTGATTTGATAAACAGGCAGAGTGAAGTTGTTGTGAGGGTTAAGAATGTTAGATACATATGTAGTGGGAGTAGGCAGTTTAAATCTGATGTGCTTGTTGGCCATATAACATGAATGACCTTCAGATTCTAGCAGTGGTGCCCGGTAATTCAAGCAGGGAGTAGAGGGCAGGCCAACCATGCATGCAAGCACACATGCTGACTCACACCCATGTATTCACATACACAAACACACACACATCCATTCTCCCTTCTTTTTAGTAGGCCGCTAGTTTGTGACCTAGGGATGTGGAAGGGAGGTGTCTGTGATTTCAGGATGATTAGGACTGTCAATTCCTCTCGGTAGCTGACCTTGTTATGGGTCAGTCAATGAGAGGAAGCAGCAGTCCCTTATTCGTCAGAGTGTGATAGGGTCAGTGAGACTGCTGACCCAATTTCACTCTGTGACAAGCAGTACTGATGGATGCTCGTCCCTGGGCACTTCAGCGCTTAGAACTGAAGTGCTCAGGCCTGAGGCTATCGGATTCCTATTGTCATGAGGTGAGGACAACCATTGACTTTCCTGGGCTGAGAAGGTCACACCCACAGGGCTGTGACATCTTCAGCCCAGCAAAGGTCAGCTCAGGCAATCAGGCGCCTGCACATTTAACCACACGAACAGCACCTGGCTGCCTGAAGATGAAGAATATCTGTCAGACTGACCTTTGCTCAAAATGGTGGGATCCCCTCCCCCCAACCTGAAAGATAGGCAACCTCTGGAACATAGTCTCTGATTCAAAACAGATAGAATAAATATTTTACGGAATTAACTGATGTATGTTCACAATAAGATATATTCCTTTTATTCATACTACCTGTGCAATGCTGACATTACATTTCTGCCTATAGAAGTATTCACAGGAGAGTGTGCTATGAGTGTCTACAGTATATTGTTTGCAGCATATGTTTGTACTCCATGCAGGGAAATGTAATGAATTACTGTCCACATTAGACAGTACAGTGTAGTAGATTCATTGTCCTAAGATTCAGCGCAGAGTTGCGGGCAAGTGCTAATTGAATACAGTACATTCTATTGATCAGGGCAAATGAGATACTTAGCTGAAGATTAGTAATAGTTCATAGGATGCACTGCGTGTTAAGGTAGGGTCTACATGATGAAATGCTGTGTAGTGGATAAGTGGCACTTCAATGTCGTTATGTTGCAGTTCAGTGTGTGGGATACTACTCCCAGTAAATAGTAGGCCTGGGCAGAACTTGCAGAGTTTTACTCCATGGAATTCAGCAGATTTACAAAAAACTCCATGAGATTCCGCAGAATTCTGTGAATGGGAGGAAATAGGTACATCGTGCTGCTCATATTGTGAATTAGCACTGGGCACGCCTTCCACACTGAAAAATCAGTGCAAATGGCACAATAGAAGTGTCAGAGGGTGTGGACTTTTCGAGATGATTTTGCTGCCACTCGAGTAGATTTTCTACTTGAGTAGCAGCTTTCTGACTGTGAACGGTCATGACTGCCCACTTTAGAGAAATCTCATTGGGTGCCCTCCTAGCGACCGAAAATCACACTAGCTGATGTCAAATCTCAAGCACCTACTTACTGTTTTCAAGCTGCACATGAGAAAAACCTCTGTTGGGTGGAGGTTGGCTGAATTCAACCCTAACTCCAAATTACAAGCATAATGCGGAGTGGCCCACCCCTCATAAATAGTTCTGTGAGTTATTTTATTAGATTGAAGAGCAATGTGTTGTTTTGATTCCTATCTAAAGCAGTGTAGTGTTCTGGGGTATTATTCCTATGATGCATTACAGTGGAGAATTCCTGTAGAATGCAGAATTATGTCATATGTTAGTACTCCTAGAAGGCAGAGCATTGTGGTAGTGTAACAGATCAGTGTCATAGGCCCTCATTACGAGGGCCTGCCATTCTATTCCTGCCTTCAGATCGCCTGTGCGGCCTGAACCCCGCCGGGCCCTATTAGGAATTCACCGTAGGGCCGGTGGGTGGAAATAGTGTTTCCCGCCGCCGGCCCTGTAGTGAACAGGGCCTTAACATTGACGCCGGCTCCTAATGGACCCGGCGCCAATGTGGCGGTGCAGCAGCGCATTCTACTGCCCGTAAGTCAGGCAGTGGAATGCACGAAGGGGCTGTGCATGGGGGCCCCTGCACTGCCCATGCCAAGTGCATGGGCACTGTAGGGGACCTCCGGGCCCCCCAACACCCCTATTCCACCAGCCTTTCCATGGCAGTGTAAACCATGGCAGTGTAAAGGCTGGTGGTATGGGGACTCGTAATCCCCAGGGCGGTGCTGCAAGTAGCGCTGCCCTGAAGGATGAAAATTACTGGGACTGCCAGGCTGCCGGCTTGCTGTAGCCTGGTTGTGTTGGTGGTGCGACTTTGGCGGCACTGCCACGGTCATAATGTGGTGGTCCCACCACCAGCCTGTTGGCGGTTGGACCGCCACTGTGAGTCTGGCGGTCATACGACTGGCAGACTCATGATGAGGGCCATAGTGTGTAGAAAGCAGTTTACTATATGGTGTTGTCGTGCAAGTTCACCATATAATAAAGGCACCATTCCTTATCAGATCCAGTCAGATTTGTTTGTAGAACCTTAGTTCAGTCCTGGGTAGCTGTGGCACAGAGCAGTAAGGCTTTATCAGAGGAGCAAGTGTCAATCAAGTACCAAAATAGTTCAATAAGAAAACAGAATACAAGAAAAGTCTGACACCAAGTTATAAAACCAGATTGTATTTTTTACTTTAAATACACACCTAAATGACTAATATCCACCAGAAGGTTCCAGAGATATGATTTTTTAAAGAAACAATCAATCACAGACTTCCACTTAGCACAATAAATCATTGTAATTGACCGTGACTTATGGTTTAGGGTTAGCCACGACAAATAACTTGAAAACAGCTATTAAGAAAATCTTTGGGTGGCAAACCTCAGCAGGGAGCCAGTCAGAGGGACCTGTATGGTCCAGTTGATCAGTTACTTTGCAGTTAAAGAAGTCTTCAGTCCAGTTTCTGCGTCTACGGGTGAGCCTACATAGGAGTCAATGGAGTAGTCTCGAAGCAAAGAATGCAGGATGCTCAAGGATTCTGATCTGGTGTTGTGGGTCTTCCTGTGGCTACCTGAGACCACAAATGTACTTGTGTGGATTTTGCCCCAGGGGTTGATGCCCCTAAAAATCTAGGTGAAATTCAGACAAAAAATTGTTTTCTACTGGAATATTAGTTTCTGGTTACAGTGAAACAGCAGTTCCCTTTAACTGGCAGTAACTTCCTTGCTAGGCTACCATACTGCACTACAATGACTCTCCTGGGTTCATCAGGTTCAGCATTCTGGAATGCAATTTTTGAGGGTTGTGACACACAGGCTGAACTTTGCGGGTCAGTGGCAATCAGGCATTCTTGGCTACCAACTCACCAAGGCAGGCGTTTTCAGCTTTTCTTGCCCTATGGCTGTAATAGGGAGTCAATCAACTGACTTTTTGAGTGACCTCCTCTGTTTAGGGTTCAGAGGCAATTTTTCTTTGAGGGAGCCAACACAGGCTTTGCCCTTTCTTTGCTAGCCCAAGTTGCAGCAGGTGCAGTCCAGTCTTTGGTGCAGCCTCCATTTGTAGGGTTCAGGGAACAGCAGGAGGGTCCTTCTTTGGTTCTCTCTTCACTACAGATATGATCTGAGGTCTGAGTGGTAGGGGTTCCACTTTCATGCCTATTTCTTGCTCTCAAGGGCCATTGTAACTGTTATCCGGTGGACTACTAGGTGCCCTCCCATCTGAAAATAGCTTCCTTCATAGTGTTTAATCTAACTAGCCCAGAATGTACTGTTCTGACAACTCCCAAATGCAGAACCGTTCTCTTGGTGTGTGGAGCTTTCTACCCCAACCCAGAGGTGTGGCTATCTGGGGGCTACATCCCATCTGTAAAACTGGTTTGACAATGGCTTTGCCCTCTTTGCCTGGGATGCCAGCCTGTCTGTAAAACAGACTCCTTTTATGTATTATCATCATGTGTCCTTCAAAGGTGGCTTTCCTTTTTGAGCTCACTGAGGAAACTGGCCATCTTACCAGAAGGAGGTCACACCGCTACTATCTGCAGATCCTTTCCTCCTCTTCCTAAGTCTCTCACGGCTCTCTCCAGGAGGGCAGAAGGCTGCCTTGAGGACAGCAGCTATGAGTAAACCCACCACAACCTATGGTCCGGCTTAGTCTGCTTCTCTTTTTGTCTTGGGTTGGCTTCACTATGATTATCAGCCCAGTAAAATCGCACCATTTATGTAACCATCCCGACTTTCTTAGTTTCCCTCCCTCTCCAGCATCTACTGGTGTTCTCTTTGAGGGTGCAACATGCAATTGCCATTTCCTGCATGATTGATGTACTGATCAGGGACATCCTAGAGCAAGAAACGATGAATGGGAAGATGGAGCAAACTAGTACTCTTTTCCTGCTGTAGGATATACCTTCTTAGTAGGTTAAGCAAAATCACACAGGCTGCCCCTTTCCTCAGAATAGTGGAAGGGACAACAGTATTTGCTATAAACTTCATCCAAACGATTGGGTCTCTTCTAAATACATAGAATGTAAAGGCCACTTTTACATGATAAAGATAATGGAGGCTTTATGCCAGATCAAATCATGTGTCATGTGTTGGCACAACTTGTGAATTTATATCACCTAAGTCAAGTAATTCTGCTGTAAATAAAATAAAAAGTAACTACTGCAAAATATTGAAATGTGTGCTGTCAGCCTTCATTACATCTTTACTTTAGACAATTAACTCCAGTCAATATACTATGGAATTTGAATTGTTTTCCATTTGCTGGAGATCGTTTCAGGAGTGCCATAACTTGAGTAAGTGCCCACTCCTTTTATTCTCTCTTTCAGATTGAGCTCTGTGGTTGTGGGTCTCTCCCTCGAGCTCAACATTGCAGTCTCCATTCGGAATGACCTGGAGGATTCCTACAACACTCTTGTACAACTCTTCTACCCCGCAGGCCTGTCATACCGCAAAGTCACACTTTTGGAGGTAATAACACATTGTTGCTGTTTGTCTATGCTTTCTGTGAGGTTCCTGTTTTATACTTAGATTTGCAAGGGCTCAAGGAATAATGAATCTGCATGGGACACCTTAACTAACCCTACTTTCACAGAAATCTCGACGTGTAAAACTGGAAAGCATGCTCTGTATATTTGTGTTAGGACTAACAAGGAAATATGACTGATTGGTGATCTGTCTGCTGAGGTGTTCTCTGTTTCTATAGTTTTGATTTTAGCACAATTTGTGAATGAATGGTGGCAATCTTTTCCTGTTTTGCACTGCAGTTCAGAATAAAATCTAAATATTTAATTGAGAGGACAGTTGCATATCACTGGGTTTGAGGCCGGCCAGAGAGGCCGCTTTACCATCTGACAGATGTGACATAGTGGGACGGATTAGATTAGTGTGCATTTATGGCACACATATCAAACCACCAAGGTTTCACAACCACAGAAGGGGTCACTCCTGATGCTTTGTAGGTGCTGGCCCCCTGAAAAGTTTCACTGATGCCCAGTATAATTATGGCACCATTTATTTTTTACTAATTATTTTACACAAATACCCATAATTATGCTGCTTGCCTGTCCTTGAGATTTTTGGTTTGCTACTGAGGTGTTGGTAGATCTCCACAGCCACACCACAAGACGGGGGGGAAATGAGTGAATATGCAGGATCCAGGCAGCACATCTTCCTCTTGTATTTTAAATACAATGCTGCTCACCAACTGGTGTTTATCATGTGTCTTCTTAGCAAAATGAGGACACCCTGTTTGGCAACACATAGGGGCATATTTATCATTGCATTTTCCTTGTGCTAAACAAAAAGGCTGTAAGGAGGAAACACCTACTTAGTCAGATTTACCCAGCCACTCAAAGACACTTTGCATGACTCTGCATGGCTTGATAAATCAAGAGTAATGCAACACAGGGAGAATCTCTGCAATGCGTTGCTCTGCCCCAGGGAGGTGTTCCATGGTTGGAGCATGGGTGTTTTCACACATCCACCCATGGATTTAGGCATATTCACAGATTTACCAACACTGGTAAACCTGGGAATGTGCCAAAATGCTACACCTTCCCAGTAGAGGTGCTTTTTAGAGAGAGAAAAACGCCCCTCAGGATTGTTTTTGAGCAGGAAGGTGCCCCATTCTACACAAAAACAATCCTGCCTACAATGTAGGCACCCTGGCACTAGGCAGCCAAAAGGCCGTCTGTCCAAGGAAAGGACGGAAATGTTCTGTATAGTATAATGTTAAATACAACATAATCCTGTCCTTTCCCTTTAATGCAGCACAGCGTAGCAGGGTGGCTTACTGTTCAAATGTTTGTTAAATCTTGTCCCTACATGTGCTCTTCAGCCCATTGCTTCTGAGATCTGCTTGTAATGGTAGAATGATAGTCAACTTGAAAAGGACATTTTCAAATATTAAAAATAGAATAACTGTAGATGAAAATATAGGTGATTAAGTAAATTATTAGCTGGCAGCATTTGTCTGCACATTTCCATGTCATAGTTCTGAAATTTTTAGGGACAGGAAAACCGATGAATGAAGAGAGGAGATGTGGCCTAATGTCAAGAACTGCCAACTTTGGAACGGGGGTAAACAGATTAAAGGCCTTTCATTGGCCCAACATCATGTGATTCTGAGAAAACCACTTAGTGGTGGATTAATATATTCGCAAAATGAGTGATTTCCATTACCATAATGCAGTACAATATTTCTGCCATGGTAAGTATACTCTGCTGTATTTAGAGATGTCCGCTGCCCCTGCAGACATCTCTTGCATTTTCAGAAACCAGAATAGTGGTTCCTGAAAACGAGTTGTAATTTTGATGGATGGCTCCTTCAACATTTTTTTATTTAAAAAAAGAAAATCTGTAATTGGGATTTTTGTTTTTTTGAAAAAAAAAACAATGATTCCTTTGCCTTGAGAGCATTTTCTCATGCATTGGGGGGCATTTAAAAGCTTTCACTGCCCTTGCCGTAACGTTTTTCATGCTGGTGACAGGCAGTGGAAACAGGCCATGTGTCCACTCTCTAATAGGGTGGGCAGAAACATGCCCAAACCTCCCACGGTCCCTACTCTATTTGGGTGTGTGTATGTAGTGTAGATGGAGTAGTCTTTGCAATAGAGTACTCTTTCCGCCAACATATAAAATTACCTCTTAATCTCCTGTGTCTCAAAAATCTTTTGTAATGTAATCTGACCTCAGTTAAAGCACTGCAATGCCCATCGGCAGGGTTTGAGCTATATATAAGACTACAATAAAAAAAATAACTGCAATATTAAATGAAAAGCAAGATTAGCATAGCTATAAAACCAAGAATATTAAATTGGTATTTCCATTATTGCTTGTTGTTATTAATTGGGCTCTCAGGGTATGTGGCCTGTCCCAGGACGGACCACAATCCTAATCAGGGTAGGTCAGGGTAAGTCAGATACACTCCTTAAATTAACCTGTGCTCACCTCCTGGTACCTTGGCACAGAGCAGGCAGGCTTAACTTAGAAGGCGATGTGTAAAGTACATGGGTAGCACTCACTCACAGCAACCCAGTGAAAGACACCACAAAAAGACTCAACACTGGCTTTAGTAAAATAAGTTATTTGCTTAAAGTAAATTAAGATCAGAATGACAGAAATCAAGTGTGAAAATGATTTAAATTAGACCACCCAAGAGTTGAAGTATATGTCCATTAAGTAAGTGTGAACTTTCCTTGCAAGGTCAGGGAGAGTGGGAGATCCTTGTAGTGCTAAAGATATTACTACGGACACAGTAATACTTTCCCCTCCAGCCAGGCAAATACACTTGTTTGGTGGCAGGTCTTTTGATGAATTGCGAGGGAGTTTAATAATGCTTGTGTGGCCGCGTTCCCTCAGGTAATTGCCAGCGTTGTTATGGCTGGAGGGTTGTTTTGTTAGGGCTGCCCTGGCCCGTAAGAGTGAATGTGGAGCAAAGACACAGTTGCTTCTATTAGTGAAATGCGATGCAGATGTGAGGGAGCTCCCTGCTCTCGTTTCCCTAGGTGTCCGTCAGGTAGGGGGCGGTGCCTTGCCTCCACGGCTGGTGTTTTCGCTGTTGCTTTTCCAGGTAGACTGGGAGCTTCTATCCAGCTGTTGAATCCATCAGTCAGGAGATCTCCGTGAGATGGTTGCTGTCCTGCGGCCCGGCAACTCCAATCCGGTGAGTCTTGTGGCTTCCCATGGGGAGCCCACAAGCAGGTGTGGAAAAGCTTGGTGAAGGCAGCTGTCGCTGTGTGCTGCAGAGGTCACCTTGGCTTGCGCCACAGCGCTATGGTGGTTTGGGCATCTCGACACTCAGCAGCCTGAGGTAGCAGTCGCTAAGTGCTGCAGAGGTCTTTTTGATTTGTCCTGATGTGCTTCGTTGGGGTGAATCTCAGGCAGCCCTGTGGAGAATAGTGGTGGCAACGGGTGGAGGATTGATCCTCCTTGGTCCCTGAGCCTACAGGTAGCAGGCCAACACTGGGCCCAAGAAAAAGGGGCAGTCCCTCCTGTTACATGGACAGGGTGCAGCCGGCTAACACAGCAAAGCAGAGGGTTAGTGGCAGTCCCTTCTGGCAGCACCAACGCAGCAGGTCAACACAAAAGAGCAGAAGCTAAGTGGCAGTCCCTCCTTTCAGCAGTGTAGACAGTGTGTAGCAGGCCAGTTCAGCAAGTGGTCCAGTGGCAGTCCCTCCTAGCAGCACAGCTCAGCTCCTGATAGATAACAACTCTCCCCAGGACCCTGAAGTGGCCCAACTTGGGGTTTGTGGTCCAGCATTTATACCTTGATGTCCAAGTTCTGGAAAGTTAGGGAAACTTCATGACCTTCCTGTGAAGTCCCCAGGGACCCTTCCTTACCCTCCCCAGCTCCAGACACTATGCAGGGGGTATGAAGTCCTTTATTTAAGAAGCGGCACAGTACTGTTTAATGGGCAGTGGCACCTCCTCCCTCCTACCATGCCCAGGAAGATCCATCACCTGGTGTTGGGCCATCAAAATGCTAAAGCCACACCCATGCTCCTTTTGTGGGTACCTGTCTAGTGGGAATGCACAGAACCCAGATGTCATCTACCATAGATATGTATTCAGGGACAGGGGAAAGCACAGGATGGTTGAAGTAAGACAATGTAAACTTCCTAAAAGTGGCATTTTCAGCCTTACAACTTAAAATCCGACTTCACCATACGTTTTGATTTTAAATTGAGAGTCCAGGGACACCAAACTCCCTATTTCTATCTTGTTCCCTTTGAAATGTATATTTACAAGTTGTTTTAAATCAGCCCCATTGCTAGGCCTTGCAATAGTGAAAAATGGTTTTAGCAGACTTTCACTATCTGGGCATGTGAAACTTTTTTTTGTACTTTATTTATAATTTTGTCAAGAAAAGGAAAAACAAAAGTATGCACAGGCTGTTTCCAGTACTTTGAGGATGAGGTACATCACATTAAAACGAGCGTTACATAATCAATAGTAGTTACAGGCATTACAACGTTCAGGCCATTCTGAAATAGAGTGGGTGTCGGTGTCATGGGTGTTACACTTGGAGTTGGACACAGCGTGTGCCCTAGTGCTATCTACTTACCTGAGCATGTGAAACTTAAAACGTATGTGCCCAACCTTTTATGTACACCGCACCCTCCCCTTGTGGTCAACTAGCACCCACTTTAGGGGTGACTTACATGCAATTAAAACAAAGATGTGGGCATGGCAAGTGGGTGCACTTACCAGGTTGAAACTGCAGCTTAAAACTGCACACACAGGTTCTGCAGTGGCAGGACTAATACATGTTTGAAAGGCTGCTGTAGTAGGTGGCATAATCAGTGATGCAGGCCCACTAATAGCATTTAACTTACAGGCCCGGGGCACATATAACTCACTTTACTAGGGTCTTACAAGTAGACTAAATATGCCAGTTGTGGAGAACCCAATGTTATCATACTTTAGAGGACAAAGCAACTGCATTTTAGCACTGGTCAGAAGTGGTAAAGTGCACATATCCCTAAAGGCAAACCAAAATAGTCCAAAAACACAGGAGGTCAGAGGGCAAAAAGTTAGGGGAGACAATGCCAATGATGTCCTGTCTAACACTTGTATGCTTAGAGATAAAACAGATTTGGGATTCACATGAGAAGCCAAGGCTGTAAAGCTAATATGCACTTAATAAAACGCACATACACCTAACATGCCCTCATCCAAAAAGTGTAAATAAAATCTTAAATGCACTTTGGTAACCGATGAGTATCTTGAATTATGTATAGTTGAGGAAGTTTCTGCTAGCATATCGGTAAGATACACACAAACCTCTACCTCATATACATCCACACAAAATGGCATTGCCAATTCCTCTGCAAAAGCGTGAAAGGCACACTTATTCATAAATAAATGCATGCAAGAGATGTGTGTTTATCCTTGTATGAATGTCATACCTTCTCAGTACCCTTTTTTCGCCCCCTATAATTTGGTTATTCTGTTTCTTACTTTACATTTTTATTTTTCTCTTCTATTTTATGTTTGCTGTTTTCATCCTGGTTGCTTCATTAACTTTTATTCGGATTGTTCCTACTATTTTATTGATGTCTCATACTTTCCGTGTTCTCTTTCAGCAACTGTCATATAAAGCACCACTCCTTCCTATTATAGAATGGGATCAGGTACAGAGCGGAGGTGGTTCTTGATAACAGATGCTTCACCTCCTAACTGACTGCCAGTCTCAGATAAGCATTGAGGTAGTGTCATATCCAAATAGCCCAGTGCTATAGAGACTACCACTGGGATTTTACTTGTGCCCACTGCTTTTAAACACTGTAGTGTAGACACTCCACAGTATGCTCTGTGAGTCCATGGTTTCCTCCCACAACGTCATCAACATTATACAGGATTTTCCCTTTGCTTAGGAAATGGGATGCAAATCTTGAGTTGGTCCTGAGAGTCAGCATTGTCGGATCTCTCCAGTTCACCCACATTTTTAATTGATATGTAGACTCAGAAAACTACAGCTCATAGTAATAAACAATGGCTAAGATTAATTCAGACATTGCCCTCACTACTTTTTAGGTTGAGCATAAGCATTCAACATGGTGTATACTGAAGTATACTTATACTGTGGTAGGAAGCTATTTTATTTGTTGGTTGCAGTGTCCCTTGCTCGCTAGTGGTCAGTTCTGTCTTTTTCTCCCTCCTTTTTATTGTTTCAGAGCAGTGACCAACTACTGTATTGTTCCACTTTGGTTTCTTTATCTATTGCTGTGACAGACTATTTTTTTTACATTTCTTTGGTTGTCTTCTTTCTCTGTGCATGTGTGCATGTTTTAGGCTGGTAGCTGCCTGCGTTTTATTGCAGCATTCGGTTCCTCCCACCTTCTCCCATGTTGCTGACATTTGTTTTGGCTTTATTCCAGTGCTATCCTCATACCCAGCTCCTAAAATAAGCTTATTTTACTATACAAATACCATATGCCCTCGTATCGCGATGCTGAGAGTCTTTCTCTTCAGGGCCCCTCCCTGCCAGCACTCATGACATTGAACACAGGGCTTTGTTTATCTCGCTTATTGAGGCCATAAATATTCTCAGGCTGCTCTGCTAACTTCATTAGAGCATTGTGGAAATGTGAGGCAAAAATGCTTGTTGTAAGCTTGTCTCTCCAAAATGGCACCAGCGAGCAGCCAAGACTGACTGCAGGAGGTGGCAAAAAAGATCGGAGCTCAAAAACCACATCAATAGCAATCCCCCTCAAATCCGATCAAGTTCTGTTTTTAATATGGCTTAATTTAGGGTATGGGATTATGGAATGAAACTGCAAAACTGTGCCCAGCGACTCCTAGTTCACTTGCTCCCCAGTAAGCATGTTTTGAGGCCTCCTGGGCACAGTCCCCTGCAGAGTGATATTGGAAAGTTGGCGGCCCTAGTTCCGTGTCATGTGTCAGCACCTAGTTCACTTCCAGTGTTGTGTTACTATTTTATTCTAACCCTTATAGTTTTGATTTTCCTCATTCTAAATACAGGGCTGCAAGCCACAGAATTCACAGAATAAATTAAGACTGGATGAGACACTCCAATGGTGCAAAGTGACATCTATGGGCAACGCTGTGTGCTCGAAATTACCCAAAGGGAGACAAGCAGAACCATTTAAAAATTCAAATAAATTAATACATGCTAAAGCTGTGTGCTCTGTGTGAAAGATTACTGCAGTGGCCTTAGCTCCAATGACCTCATTCAAAGGAAAAGCAATGTGTGGCACCTTTCTTATCAAATGAAAAACTTCAGAGTAGTTGTTAGAGAAACACACAATCAATTTTAATATAGGTTTAAATTGTCCAAACTAAACCAAATATCAATTAAAGTTTTACAGCACTTAGAAATCCATCCGTAGTAATAAAATTGTGGTCTGATGATACAATTTCAGCCCGTAGTAATACAATTGTGGTCTGATGATGCAATTTCAGCCAACACGTGTTTCGTCATGGGAAATTTCCTTTTTTAACATTCCCGAACAACTTCTTCAGGGCTACAGATTATAAACAAATAACAAAAATTAGGATCCAAAATGCTCCAAGTTATATAAAAATATACGTAACAAAGGAACCCAATTTAAACCAAAGTGAAGGTCTCATGAAGGAGACCAACGTGATGATTCCTTTAGTATTGGTGCAAACACAACATGCGAAATCCAGATAAAGTTCTACCAAAGTGCTCCTCACACAAAATACCAAGCTAATCTCATGCTAACTTTCATCCAACTAATCAAACCAGTGACATCATGCATCTGAAATTTAAATGCCCTAACACCCTAGTGTCAACTCTTTTCTTTAGAACCTCTAAAAAGTCACCTTAAATACCTTATTATTTAAACACATTGGATCAAAAGGCATAAGCGTATTCTCATTATATGGTGAATTAACTCGATCTAATGTGTAAACACAAAAAAAAAAAAAAAGGCCAAAAAGCCTGATGTAATTAAATTATTTCCAATAAACCATACAATCTATGACCACTTCTTCCCAACTATAAATCACACCGAGCCCCCATGTAAGGTACCTGACGTCCAGCAGTCAAATGGTAATGCGTATTCGTCTTCTATATTAGACTGTCAAAGAATTGAACAAGTTCTCTGAGTAACAAATACAAAAACCATCAGAGCTCCAAATCAAGCTCCTAAACGTACACAATCTTTTTAAAGAAATCGAATCGAACCTTCCATGCTCACCTCATATTGGTAGAATCACTGAATACCGGCGTTGCTTGAGAATGGAAACGCCACGGCGCGAGTACGCGTCTCGTGTGTAATCAACGATCCGACCCGGAAGTTAATATACTTGCGGGGCAGCCGTCCCAACGTTACCATACAAGATAGAAAGAGGACTGGCCTCTATGAGGATACGCACCTCAAATTCGTTATGTAACTAAACGGAAGTAGAGTGCATAACCAGGGCAACCACACAAAGCTCCCCTGTAAAAAAGAAAGGAAAGAAAGACTAATCTCCATAACTACTAGATCGTGCTACCTTAAAATTAAATATGGATTTAAATTGAGGGAACAAACCTTAAGGGCTTGGGTGTTTCCCCTTTGCAGGCACCTTTCATTTCTTATTCTAATTTGCTCGATATAGGACCCTGAGCGCCCATCCAACCCTAACAATACACCCCAAATATTTAGACCTCATTCATAGTGCCACAGTTAATCGGGGCGAAAACACCAGGGTAATAACACTGGTGCATAGCATTGGGTCGACACTTGATTTGTAGTTCTGCCACTTACAAGGGGGATAAAGTGCAGAAACATTATTGAGATTGGTTAACATGATCTCACCGGTGCCCGGGCAATTCTCTTTATGCTGAACTCAGGTGCACATTGTGAGCGCACAAACCCAGACTGGGTGCGGGTTTCTTCATACTGAGACTGTAAAACCAAATGCAGACCCTCAATCCTGTTTTCAAATCTCCTCTGAGTTCACAGCAGTGATGGCGCAAAGCACTTTGTCGCCCTTGCATCCATACATACCAACGTTTTAGAAGAGGAAAGTGGGAGACTTTAACCCCTTCGCTGCCAGGCCTTTTTCCCCTCCTGTGCAGGCCTTTTTTTGCCTATTTGGAACAGTTCTTGCTTAGGCCCTCATAACTTTTTGTCCACATAAGCTACCCAAGCCACATTTGCGTCCTTTTTGTCCAGAATCCTAGGGATTCTAGAGGTACCCAGACTTTGTGGGTTCCCCTGAAGGAGGCCAAGAAATTAGCCAAAATAGAGCGAAAAAGTCATTTTTTTTAAAACAATGGGAAAAAGGGGCTGCAGAAGAAGGCTTGTGGTTTTTTCCCTGAAAATGGCATCAACAAAGGGTTTGCGGTGCTAAAATCACCAGCTTCCCAGCTTTCAGGAACAGGCAGACTTGAATCAGAAAACCCAATTTTTCAACACAATTTTGCCATTTTACTGTGACAAACCCCATTTTTATGATTTTTTGTGCTTTCAGCCTCCTTCCAGTCAGTGACAGAAATGGGCATGAAACCAATGCTGGATCCCAGAAACCTAAACATTTCTAAAACGTAGACAAAATTCTGAATTCAGCAAGAGGTAATTTGTGTAGATCCTACAAGGGTTTCCTAAAGAAAATAACAACTGAAATAACAAAAAATTGAGTTGAAAAAAACAGCAATTTTTCTCTACGTTTTACTCTGTAACTTTTTCCTGCAATGTCAGATTTTTTAAAGCAATATACCGTTACGTCTGCTGGACTCTTCTGGTTGCGTGGATATATAGGGCTTGTAGGTTCATCAAGAACCCTTGGTACCCAGAGCCAATAAATGAGCTGCACCCTGCAGTGGGTTTTCAATATATACCGGGTATACAGCAATTCATTTGCTGAAATATAAAGAGTGAAAAATAGCTATCAAGAAAACCTTTGTATTTCTAAAATGGGTACAAGATAAGGTGTTGAGGAGCAATGGTTATTTGCACATCTCTGAATTCCGCTGTGCGCATACTAGCATGTGCATTACAGGGCATTTCTCAAATAGACGTCTTTTTTACACACTCTCTTATATTTGGAAAGAAAAAATGTACAGAAAGACAAGGGGCAATAACACTTGTTTTGCTATTCCATGTTCCCCGAAGTCTCCTGATAAAAATGGCACCTCACTTGTGTGGGTAGGCCCCGCGCCTGTGACAGGAAATGCCTCAAAACACAACGTGGACACATCACATTTTTCTACAGAAAACAGAGGTGTTTTTTGCAAAGTGCCTACCTGTAGCTTTTGGCCTTTAGCTCAGCTGGTACCTAGGGAAACCTACGAAACCTGTGCATTTTTTAAAACTAGAGACCTAGGGGAATCCAATATGGGGTGACTTGTGGGGCTCTCACCTGGTTCTGTTACCCAGGATCCTTTGCAAACCTCAAAATTTAGCTAAAAAAACAAATTTTCCTCACATTTCGGTGACAGAAAGTTCTGGAATCTGAGAGGAGCCACAAATCTCTTTCCACCCAGCGCTCCCCCCAAGCCTCCCTATATAAATGATACCGCCCTTGTGTGGGTAGGCCTAGCGCCCACAACAGGAAATGCCCCAAAACACAACGTGGACACATCACATTTTTCCACAGAAAACAGAGGTGTTTTTTAGAAACTGCCTACCTGTGGATTTTGGCCTCTAGCTCAGCCAGTATCTCGGGAAATCTACCAAACCTGTGCATTTCTGAAATCTAGAGACCTAGGGGAATCCAGGATGGGGTGACTTGTGGGGCTCTCACCAGGTTCTGTTACCCAGAATCCTTTGCAAACCTCAAAATTTGGCACAAAAAAAACGTTTTCCTCACATTTCAGTGACAGAAAGTTCTGGAATCTGACAGCACCCACAAATTTCCTTTCACCCAGCGTTCCACCAATTCTCCCTTTAAAAATGATACCTTACTTGTGTGGGTAGGCCTAGTGCCGGCGACAGGAAATGCCCCAAAACACAACATGGACACATCACATTTTTCTACAGAAAACAGAGGTGTTTTTTGAAAGTGCCTACCTGTAGATTTTGGCCTCTAGCTCAGCCGCCACCTAGGGAAACGTACCAAACCTGTGCATTTTTTAAAACTAGAGACCTAGGGAAATCAAAGACGGGGTGACTTGTGGGGCTCTCACCAGGTTCTGTTACCCAGAATCCTTTGTAAACCTCAAAATGTGGCTAAAAAACACTTTTTCCTCACATTTCGGTGACAGAAAGTTCTGGAATCTGAGAGGAGCCACAAATTTCCTTCCACCCAGCGTTCCCCCATGTCTCCTGATAAAAATGATACCTCACTTGTGTGGGTGGGCCAGGTGCCTGCAACAGAAAAAGGCCACAAACTTGTAGAGATTATGGGGATAGCAAAGCGAGTTGATAAGCACATATTCTTCTTTTATACATCTTTAGGCTGACTCTGCTTTGGGGACCCACACAAGTGAGGGGTCATTTTACTTGGGAGACTGAGGAGAATGCTGGGGAGTTGGTATTTTTGTGCTAGAGCGGTGATCGTACAAAGAAAAGTCTGGAAAATATGCTTTTTTAAGCAAATTTTGAGGTTTGCAGAAGAGTCTGGGTAAGAAAATGTTGGGGGATCCATGCAAGCCTCACCTCCCTGGACTCCTTGGGGTGTCTAGATTAAAAAAATGTCTGGGTTTGGTAGGTTTCCCTAGATGAAGGCCGCACCCAGGACCAAAAAGATAGGTGCCCCCTCCCCCCCCAAACACAGGTAGTTTTGTAATATATCATTTTGATGTGTCCACATACGTCTGTGATGTGCCAAACACTAAAATTGTGAAAAGAAACGCACTTAGGTTATGTGAAAAAGACCCCTCACCCACCAACCAAGTTGGTAGCATGCTTCATCATCGGGGTCCCACCTGAGACACCTAGCGTGTCACAAGTGTGCTGCGACGCCTGATTACCACCACTTCTACTTTAGGAACTCTTGCCTGTTCCACCACAATAAGGCTCTTTATCACTGACTCCTGAAATTTAACAAATGTCATCCTTGACTCAGGTGAATTATCCTTGAACATAATAAAAGCATTAAAAGTTGCCAAATGAAATAAATGTGGGGCCAACTTTTTATACCACACGTAAGACTTACGAAGAGCAGTGTAAGGTTCCAACCTCTGATCTACTCTATCAACACCACCCATGTTCCTATTGTAGTCCAAAATGCACGCAGGTTTGTGCACTTCCGCAACCTGACTCCAAACAGTCACAGGGGAATTACTCTCATCATGGATGGTAGATAGCATGTACACATCCCTCCTGTCTGAAAATTTCAGAGCTAGCAGCTCATTATTCCGCAAGGCACTGCACTGTCCTCTCTCAAGTTTTTTACAGACAAGCTCCCTTGGATAGCCTTTCCGGTTAGAACAGATTGTGCCACAAGCAACAGTGTCCACTCTAAGCAACTCCTTGATCAACTATACTCTAGTGTAGAAATTATCTATGTACAATTGGTGACCTTTGTTAAACAGTCATCTACCAAGTTCCCACACAATTTTTTCGCTAACTCCAAATGTGGCCGGACAACCAGGAGGGTCAATACTGGAATCCCTACCAGTGTAGACCCGGAAATTATACACATATCCTGTACTGCTTTCTGACAGCATAGACAATTTAATCCCATAATGTGCCCTCTTACTAGGAATGTACTGCTTAAAAACTAAGGGGCATATTTATACTCCGTTTGCGCCGAACTTGCGTCGTTTTTTTCGACGCAAATTCGACGCAAAACTAACTCCATATTTATACTTTGGCGTTAGACGCGTCTAGCGCCAAAGTTCATGGAGTTAGCGTCATTTTTTTGCGTGAACACCTTCCTTGCGTTAATGATATGCAAGGTAGGCGTTCCCGTCTTAAAAAATGACTGCGATACATATGCGTCGTATTTATACTCCCGGGCAAAAATGACGCCCGGGAGTGGGCGGGACTAAAAAACCCGCATTTGCACCGGATTTTAGCACCTGGGTCAGGGCAGGCGTTAAGGGACCTGTGGGCTCAGAATGAGCCCAGAGGTGCCCTCCCAAGCCCCCAGGGACACCCCCTGCCACCCTTGCCCACCCCAGGAGGACACCCAAGGATGGAGGGACCCACCCCAGGGACATTAAGGTAAGTCCAGGTAAGTATTTTTTATTTTTATTTTGTGGCATAGGGGGGCCTGATTTGTGCCCCTCTACATGCCACTATGCCCAATGACCATGCCCAGGGGACAGAAGTCCCCTGGGCATGGCCATTGGGCAAGGGGGCATGACTCCTGTCTTTGCTAAGATAGGAGTCATTTCAATGGGGGATGGGCGTCGTAAAAAAATGGCGCAAATCGGGTTGTGGCGAATTTTTTGCCTCAGCCTGACTTGCACCATTTCTGGACGCCCATACGCCATTTTCCCCCTACGCCGGCGCTGCCTGGTGTACGTCGTTTTTTTTAACGCACACCAGACAGCGCCGGCGGCTAACGCCGGCTAACGTCATTCAATAAATACGGCGCCCGCATGGCGCTTCAGAATGGCGTTAGCCGGCGCTAATTTTTTTGACGCAAAACTGCGTTGGCGCAGTTTTGCGTCAAAAAGTATAAATATGGGCCTAAATGCCCCTTGAAAAGGACCAAAGACTCATCCACACTTATCTCTTTGCCTGGAACATAGACCTCTGAAAAACGATCTACAAAATGATCAAGGACAGGCCTAATCTTGAAAAGACGGTCATAATCAGGGTGATCTCGTGGCAAGGCTAAAGCATTGTCTACAAAATGCAGCATACGAAGAAGAAGCAAATAGCGATTACGTGTCATAGTTGCAGGAAATGTAGCCATTGCCATCAAGGGACTAGTAGACCAATAAGAAGACAGTGACGGCTTCCTGATCAACCCCATCAAAAAAGTCAAACCTAAAGACATTTTCATCTCTTCCAGATATGTGGGAACCCTCTGAGTAGCTCTAGACTGAGGCCTAAGTCTGGCAGCGATATCCCTCAAATATTGCGCTGCATACAAATTAGTCTGCTCCACAATCTCTTCCAAAAATACATCGTCCATAAACAAGTGAAAGAAATAGACAGGCAAAAAAGTTTTCCATATAGACTCTACACCGTGGGAGACCAGTAAATGATGGTAAGTGTGGCTGCTCCATGTTTGGGGCAATCCAGGTGTCAGGTCTTCTAATGGGAAACCCTTGAGCCCCAGGCTGCTGCACTCTTGGCACATCAATGTCCTCCTCTAAAACAGGCCCTTCATCTGCACTGAGAGTAGCTTCCTCATCAGAAGAATACTCTCGGGCAGAAAACTCACTGCCAGAATCTCTCACTTCCTCCTCTGCCTCAGATGCAGAGTCAGTCTCGTAATCATGGTCTGAAGGCGACTCAAAGAGCATGCCAACAACCTGCTGAGAGGTCACCCTGCGGGTAGCCATGATCCTCACTAACAACAAATGGATTGCCAACAACAACTAGCACTAAAATAAGTAATAAACAAAGTGTAGCTTTATCACAAAGAGTTATGTACTAAAAAACTATACCACTCACTTGCCTGAAAAGCAACTACTCTGCACAGACACAGCAATCACCAATGATATCCCACTAAAAAGAAAAAAAAAGAAAGCAAATTAGACATACGACAACACAAATATCATTGTGCTCAAATCTAAGGACAATTTCACATACAATACTGCATTTAGTACACCACCTACAAACATGTCATTCATGCATGTCAACAATGCTCCTTTGGAGTAAATTGCTTTCACTTACCTAAAACATGCAACCATGCAAACCGCAGGACAACTACTGCCAAAACCGCAAGGATCCACAGCAAAGGAAGCAAAAGCTTTGAACTAGAACAAAAAGAAGAAATAAACTGTTATAATCACAAATACAAATACTTCGCCAGTTGAAAAACACCCCGCCCCCAAGAACTTAGAAATTGTCCCTGGTGCCTAAGTGGCTTCTGCCCCACTAGGAGGCATATGGGCCTTAAAAAAAATAGGCTGATCTGCTCCCAAGTGGGGCAGAAATGGCCAACAGCTCTGTACCCTGTTTGAGGGGGCGGCCCTTGCCAAAGGGGGCAAATGGGGGTGCCCCCAGCACAAAAAAAACAAAGGGAACAATCTTGGGGGCAGATGGGTCTAGAAAAAATAGGCTGATCTGCCTCCAAGGTGGGCAGAAATGGCCATCACTAATGTGCCCCCTTTGGGGGGTCGACCCTTGCCAAAGGTGCCCCCCCCAACAAAACACACACACACACACAGGATCCCTGGTGCCTAAGTGGATTCTGCCCCCCTTAGGGGCAGATGGGTGTAAAAAAAATTGCCTGATCTTCCCCCAAGGGGGCAGATATGGCCAACAGCACTGTGCCCCCTTTTGGGGGCGACCCTTGCCAAAGGGGGCAAAAGGGGGCACCCCCAGCACTAAACAAAAAAGTTGGCAAAAAAAAAAATCCCTGCCGTATTGGTGGTTTCTGCCCTCCTTGGGGGCAGATGAGCCTACAAAACTAGGCCCCAAGGGGCAGAGATGGCCAATATGAAATTTCCCTCCTTTCGGGGGCCGACCCTTGCCCAAGGGGTGCTCCCAAACACACAAAACACACCACACAATCCCCTGCGCCTAGTGGGTTTCAACCCCCCCGGAGGCCAGATCGGCCAAAAACATGGCCGATCTAGCCCCAGGGGGGGCCGAAACATATAAAAAATTATTGCCCCCAGGGCAGCGACCCTTGCCTAAGGGGTCACTTCCCAAAAACAAAGAAAATAAATTCCCTGGTGCCTAGTGGTTTTCAGACCCCCCAATGAGGGCAGATCGGCCGAAAAATCAGCCGGTCTGCCCCCAGGGGGGCCGAAAGAGGGGAAAAAAATAGCCCCCAATGGGAGCGACCCTTGCCCAAGGGGTCGCTCCCAAAAAACATGACCAAAATAAATTCCCTGGTGTCTAGTTGTTTTCAGACCCCCCACTGAGGGCAGATCGGCCGAAAACCGTCCGGTCTGCCCCCGGGGGGGGGGGGGGGGGGGAGGGGGGGGCGAAATAGGAAAAAAAAAGCCCCCAATGGGTCGCTCCCCTAAATCCTATTATAAAGAATCCCTGGTGCCTAGTGGGGATTCCTGCTCCACGATCGCGGGCCCCGCAGGAATCCACTGAAAACAGGCACAAGGGGAAAGGAAAAACCCTTTTCTTTCGCCCGTGTCTGTTTTCCCCCCCAAACCCCCAAAAAGGGAAGGACTCACCTCTTTGGAGTCCTCTTCCCTCAACGCGCTGGAAGGAAATGTCTTCCAGCGCATCCTCGGCAATACTTGATGACGGGTTGGTGCGCTGTGAGCGCGCTGACGTCATCAGATTGCCGAGGGGAGGGGCGGGGTAGAAGGGGAAGGGGAAGTGATTCCCCTTCCATCTACGACCGGGGTGTGTGGGTGGGGGGCCCACAGGGGGAGCGCGAGCGCTCCCCCACTGGGTCGGGTGCAGGACAAGGTGATCTCGACCTCGGCATACAAGAAGTTAAAAACACTAATCGGAAGAATGTATTTCACACATTGACTTCTATTTGAGCTGGAGGCATTTTCAGGTGGAAAACAGCCAAAATGTATTCATTTTTGTCCCAAAAATCAGGAGTCCCCCATAAGAGTCAGATCTATAGGCATGTGTGCCTGCGCTATAAAACCCCTTAGCACAGACACAGAGGTCACACTTGCACAAATAAACATGCTGGAAAAACAATAAGAGATTTCCACTGTAAACAGTCACCCTCTGCAAGGACTTCACACAGCGGCAGTGGCCTCATCTCAGAGCTGTTTGTCCCCTCCTGATGCAGCAAGAGTTAGAAGGGTGTCTGCCACCTCTGCACCGTCAGCTGTGCATTAGTGCCACCTCCCATCATACTCTGGCGCTGCCTCCATTATACCGTGGTGCTGCTTCCCATCACAACCTGGTGCCGCCTCACACCTCTCTCTGGTGCTTCCTCCCATCACACTGTGGCACCCACACTGGTGCTGCCTCCCATCACACACTGACCCTGGTACCAACACTGGTGCTGCCTCCGATCACACCCTGGCGCTGGTACCCACACCGTGCTGCCTCCCATCACACCCTAGTGCTGCTTCCCATCACACCCTGGCGCTGGTACCCACACAGGCACTGCTGCCCATCACATGCTGGTGCTTGTAACCACAAAGGCGCTGCCTCCCATCACAGGCTGACGCTGGTACCCACCCTGGTGCTACCTCCCATCTCACTCTGGCACTAGTACCCACACTTGTGCTGCTTCCCATCACACTGGCACTGCCTCCCATAGCACCCTGGCACTGCCTCCCATCACACCCTGGCTCTGGTACCCACTCTGGTGCTGCCTCCAATCACACACTGGTGCTGCCTCCCATCACACCCTGGTGCTGCCTCCCATCACACACTGGCGCTGCCTCCCATCACATGCTGGCACTGGTATCACACAGGGCCTGGCGCTCGTACCCACACAGACACTGCCTCCCATCACACGCTGGTGCTCGTACCCACACTGGGGCTGCCTCTCATCACGCCCTGGCACTTCCTCCCATCATATCCTGGCACTAACACCCATACTGGCGCTGCTTCCCATCAGACACTGGCTCCCCCTCCCATCACACCCTGGCTCCGCCTCCCATCACACACTGGGGCTGCCTCCCATCACACACTGACACTGGTACTAACATAGGAGCTGCCGCCCATCACACGCTGGTGCTGATACCCACACAGGCACTGCCTCCCAACACACGCTGATGCAGCCTACAATCACACACTGGCGCTGCCTCCTGCATCCCATCACACACTAGCGCCCATACCCACACTGGCGATGCTTCCCATCACATGCTGGTGCTGCCTCCCACACTGGCACAGTGGTTCTGCCTTCCGCATCAGGGGTGTACCTTGGTCAGTGAGATGGAGGGGTAGGGGTGGGAGGTTCATGTTTTCAACAATCAGACTGGCATTTAATGATAAATACATCATACAATAAGGAGGGCACATGAGGGGGGCTTAGGGTGTAGTGGGAAGGGAGTGGAATGCAGACTGTCAGGGTTACTAAATTAGAGAAAACAGAAGATTTTGTTAAAAAAAAGTAAGCATGTATCTAAAAATCCCTGGGGAAATCCGATGGACACCTTAGCATACCTGATTGAAAGCACCTATACCCAACTATTTATAAAAAAATACAGTTATTAGACAGGGGTATGACACCCCAAACACCTCCCCCTGTCCCAGCTACATCCTGGTCCTTCACGCACCGGCGCTGTTATCATCCAAGCTAGGGCACTGCCTCCCTCACTGCCACACAGGCACTATCTCCCATCACACACTGGTGTTGCCTCCCATTACTGCAGCACAGCTGTAAAATTCTGTGAGGCAGCCATCTCTCCCTCCACATGACCCTCTCAGGAATGCAGCCTTAGGAACACTGCGCATCACTAACCTAATCTGCAGGGCACGCTATTGAACTCAGCGGGCACTGGAAATACAACTTTACCATTCAAATATCAATGTTCTCCCAGATACATATTGGGAAAAAATTTCACTACAATAAATGCCATTCCTCTTTCCAATCATGGTCCAAAACGCGTGGATAAGCGTGATATCCGTCCACTCCAAGCGCTATAGCGCCTTGTGAGGGGCATGAAGCACAATATGCAGCTGTGAAAAAGTGCAAATCAAATGCATACAACAGGCTTGTAGTGATCAGGAAGGGGTCAATAGGGGGCAAGTCATTGCACACCATCTGGTGTATATAACTCACACGTGCTAATCACCACTGACTGATACTGCACAAATTGTAAGATGACCAGGCATCCTGGATTTGCCGTGACAGTCCCTGTTTTTCACCAGCTGTCTCAGCAGATTTTGGGAAATTTAGCTGATGTCCGGTTTTTAGAGAGGGGCGCCTGAAAACTGTGGGAGCTGATTTTTTTGTGTTCCAAAGATGAGATAGTTAGCAGGTGTTATCAGAAAGAAATTTAATTAGAAGGCATTATACTGGCAACAAAAATTTAATTTTATTTATGTTCTTAGTGCCTGTTCTGTAATTCTGTGCTGATGAGCGCTGTCATTCTATACACTCGATTGAAGTAAAATGGTAGTCCTTCTCCTATTTTTTGTGAAATGTCCTGGTTTTGGGGCCATAAAATTCAGGTCAGCCTAACAGATTAAACATTTTTTTTTTGTTTTGCCTGCTTCATCACTAGCGTTGATGGTACCGATGTGATCGACCTTGGATGGTCAAACAGAGAGATGGCTCTGCCCTGCCAGGATTTGAATGCGTGGCAGATCGCAGGATGTGTGCAAACCATTTCGTTATCTTCCTGGATTTTTTGTCAGTGTGACTGGTTGGATCCTCCTTGCACCTCATAACAGCCCCTCTGAGTGCACAACTGAGGATTTTTCCCAGGTAGGTCAGCTGCACTGGCTCCCAGCCTGATCGGGTCTGGGACAACTTACCAGCAACTCTAAGAGTTAGGTGACCAAGAGTCCCAGATCGGGGCAAGCTCTTTCCTTATGTGTTGGTGGTATCTATGTGGGCTTTTAACCACTTCCACTGCACACCCATCACGATCACTCGTTCATGGGCTTGCCTTTCAAAACTCCTTTATCATTGGTAAATGCTTTACGTTTGTCCCTCCTTGGGTCAGTTTTGTTAATGCCTTGGCCATCGATCCTGTTACATGGCTAATTGCACTTTTGCTGATACGTTTGACTGAGCAAACTTTTTTTTCCTTTGGTGTGAATCCTACTCGCTCATGCTCCTGGCGGCCGTGGCGCTTTGAATAGACTCGCTTATGTCAGCTGTTTAACTTTTCATTTTCAATTTATGTGGCAAGCAAAGTCCAGTTAGGAATTTACAACGCTACCTCTAACTCGAGCAAACGCAAGACCCATTACATTGCAAATGCTTGTTTTTGTTTTGTTTTTCTCAGTGGGATGCCGTAAGTGCATTAGTTGTATCCAGACCTAGTTCCCATGCTCGCTGTGCTATAAGACCAACATTGCACCTCACTGAAGAGACCCAAAAATGCTGAAAGCAGCCTAAGGCTGATTTTATTCTCATCTAGAGGGAACCTCGCCTAGTAGTTCGATCTACACTGTTCTTTTATGAGCTGGGGCAAAGCTGACTTGCACATGGCTGCCCCGTGGCAGTAGTGGCACACGGAGCAAAAGCAAATATATTTGAATATTGCACGTTAATTACCTGTGGCTGAGATTAATTCATGCATTCCACCTGTCATTTTTTATAAACGTGAAAGTCGGGGATAGAAAAGCGCCGGTTTGTTCTGAGTTTGAAACCCCTGATCGAGAACATGTTTCTAAATTACAAGTCATTTTTTTCTATCTTACGGAAACTAATGGTGAAGATCGACTTGATTTGACCCTAAATGATGTTTGTTTTGTTTGTTAATGTTTGTTAAGGTGATGTGTAAATTCAGAGGGAAATCAAGAGTTTACAATTTTGTGGAAACCTGTCTGCTAATGTCACATAAACAACGTCTTTTGGGTGCGCCTTCAGTGGGTTCCAATTAACTTTACTTAGAAGATATTTATCTAGCTTTTTTTGTTCACGAATGTAATCTTTGCGCTCTAACTTGCATCTTCATGGAATTTCATTGGTCTAGTCAAACAGGCGGATAATGTCCATCAATTGCAATACAGATGTGGGCCCAGAGGGAGCTGCTGTGAGGAAAAGCACCTGCAACATTAACCATCCCATCTTTAGGACGAGCTCCAGGGTAAGTTCTACTTGAACAAATCAGAGCTTAAAAAGCAAAGATGACAAGTGCATTATGTTCATGTGATGCAAAAGCACTGCAGTGATGGTTAGAATTCCTTGAATCAGTTCAAAACCATGATTATTATCCTGGCCGTTTTCCATCGTTTTTAGCTCGTTTTCCCCATCACAGATGTATGGTGTATACATGAAGAACACTATCCATTCCAAATGTAACATTAATTTTTGTGTTGAAAAAAAAGTCATCAGTTATAGAGCCCATTCTTGTTATCTCAGTTTTACTACATAGTAAGGATACTAACAGCCACAAAGTGTACATGGGTGTAGTGGTGCAAAGGAGGATGATGGCAGATCAAAGATCCCTACGTGAAAGCTGACATATTTGTGTACGATTGATTGTGATGACGAACTGCAGATTATGCAAAGAATGGTACTTCTGATTCTGCATTTTACTAGCGGTATACTACGCTGGTGGCAGTTGCAAGGATAACCTGGCAATAGCAAATGTGAGTTTGCCAGTGTTCTCTGTTAAACTGGGCACTTATTACTTGATCTCCGACAAAACGTTGTCTTCAATGCTCTGACTCTCTTGGTAGGTTAGGTTGGCTAAGCAAGGCTGGACTGGGGAAACAAGCCCACTCCCAGGAAAGGTACTCAGAGCATCTCCACTTCCTTCCTCCCTTCGCTCTGTCTCTCTATTCCCCTTCATCCATGCTTTCTCTCTCTCATTCTCTCCCCTCTTTTCTCTCAGCATCCCTTCCCCCCGTCCCTCTTCTTCTCTCTCTTGAAGCACCCTTGTGCATGCTGCAATTCATTTCGGGGAGCTGGGAGAGTGACTTAGGCACCACCAGCGGACCTTTGCTTTCAAATCCAGACTCCAGTGGTTTCAGCCTAAAAGGCAAATTCACGCTGGAATAAAAAAGCTGTTGGGACCTGGGCTTAGCAGCCAAGGACTAGCTCAACGGTAGTGGTTTTAAGGCTGAGTCACAGTACAGTACAGAACATTCATCACAGTTGCAAACAACTGTGAAAGAAAGCCAGAGGAGTTTTTCTATATAGAAGATCAGCACTTTACAAGTATCTCAAAATATGTGACAACTGGAAAATAAAAAATACGTTCCAAACCATGAAATCACACGTGGACAAAAAAGCATTAACACCATGAATGTATTGACAACAATGAGCACCCAATTTCCACACGATATGTAATGTTCATGATTGATGATTCATGGAAATATTGTGCTGTTTGTAAAACAAAGTGAACACATGGAGGATCACAACTCTCTCGTCAAAATGCATTACTTCTTTAAACACTGTTTGCTGGCACTACCCAATAGCGACTCCAAACAAACAACGAACTCATAAAGTATACAATGGTTGATTTTGATTTCACATAGCCTACGTTGTATTCCGCTCAGTCACAAATACTGCATACAGCTTGTACGAATCACCAATTATCGTATCAGACTTCTTGAATGCAGGGAATTACATTCATGTTGTCTATCCTTTACAGCAGACTTCCTCATAATGAACTATATTTAAACAAGAATAGCCAACAAATGGATTACCAATTAAGGCAGGAGAAAACAAGCTGTAAAAACACAAACTAATCTTTGTTATTTACTTTTACCTTTATGAAAAAATAAAATGATATATATATATATATATAAATATATATATTTATATATATAAATATATATTTATATATATACATACCAAAAGTGCTAGTTTATTTGACATTAATTTAATAACCTTTCTAACTTTAAAATGAAATATACCTTACCATTTTTACCATTCAAATAAGTGTAAATTAATTCTGTACATAACTCTAAATAATTTTTATTACATAATAAATGCATACAAACATTTTAATTTAAATTATTTAAAAAAAATCATAGAGAAAATAATTGTAATTGTATTTCTTATATTAAAACTATTCAAATTTTTCATTGGTTGCATACATATATACATATATATATATATGTAAAATGTGCAACAAATTAAAAAATGTGATTTAAACTCACCAAAACAAAGTGGATATCAGGCCCAGGGTTCTGGAAATGTATACAATGCACACCATGTTTAATTGCAGTCAGTACACAAGAATTCACTGCAGCAAGTGAACAAAAATGGAATATATATATATATATAAATATATATATATATATATATATATATATATATATATATATACATATATATATTCTCTAACTATCTAATACATTTGTATTAGGTAGGGAATAAGAATAAAACAAGAATAATACCTACTACTTACCTACACACAAGGATCTAATCTAGAATTGCAGTGAAACACAGAATGCAGCCAAATTGTGCTGAAAAATGATATGGTTGCCTTTTATGTTTGGTAAACTCAGTCAATACCCAATCACGTACTGCATTCTCATAGGTATGCTCGCTGTAATCCACAAACTTATCGACTTATTGTGGTATACCGCAGCACAATATATAACTAAGCATTTTAAATCTTATAACTTTAAAACTACTTACACTAATTACACATACTACCAAAAATGTACATTTGCACCTCATAATGTATATTCCTGACACTTTACATCTACATCATTTCACCCACTATCACCCTATGTCTGTTTCATTTCCCACACTGCACTCTACCCTGCTTCATGCTGTGCCACTCAACTCTACGCCACTCCACTCTATGCTATTACACTCTACACCACTCCACTCTGTTACTCCACCATATGTCACACCAATCTATGCTCATCCACTGTACGTCACCCCACTCAACCCCATTCCACTGTACACCACTCCACTGTATGCTATTGAACTGTACGCCACTCCATTCTACAAAACTCCATCCTCCATCACTCAACTGTATGCCCCTCCACTCTATGCTATTCCACTGTACGTTATTCCACTTAATGCAACTCCACTCTACAACACCTCACTTTACGCTATTCCACCCTAATACACTCCACTGTATGCAACTTCAGTGTATTCCAGTGTACTGTACACTATTTCAATGTACACCACTTCACTTTGTGCCATTCCACTGTACACCTCTTCACTCTATGCACCTCCACCCTACAACAATCCACTCTGCATGATTACATTGTACACCACTCCATTCTACACTATACCACTGTATACCACTGTATGCCACCTCATTCTATGCTGCCACACTCTATGCTGTTCCACTGTAGGACACTTCACTGTATGCTATTTAACTATATGACACTCCACTCTACATTACCACACTCAACCATATTACACTCTACAACACTCCACTATATGGTACTCCACAGTCTGCCAATCCACGGTATACCACTCCTCTCTATGCCACTCCACTCTATGCCATTCCACTCTAAGCCACACCACTCTAAAATACTCCAATCTACCCCACTTAACAGTATGCTACTGCACTATACACCACTACGGTCTGCCTGACTACACTCTACCCTGTGGCACTCTATTTTATGGTATTCCACTCTACTGTATAACACTCCACTTTATGCCAATCTACTATACCCACTTCACTTCATGCCAGTCTATGCTATTCCACTGTACACCACTACACTGTATCTCACTTAATTCTGTGCTACTACACTGTACCTCACTCCACTCTTCACCACTCCACTGTACCTTACTCCAGTGTATGCTACTTCACTCTATGCTGTTCGACTGTACCCCACTACACTCCACACCACTTTACACCACTCCACTCTGTGCTGTTCCACTGCGTTGCACTACACTGTAACTCACAACACTCTGTGCTAATCCACTGTAAACTTCTCCACTCAGTGGAGTGGAATTGTAGAGAGTGGAGTGGCACAGTGTGTTACTGCACTGTACACCTGTCCGCTCTAGCGCACTCCACTCTACACCACTGTGCTGTACAGCACTCCACTGTATGGTATTCCACTGTATGCCGCTACACTGTATGCCACTCCAGGTCTGTGTCACTACACTGTACGCCAATCCATTGTGCACTATTCCACTGTATACTACTCCACTGTATACCTTTTTACTATGTGCTATTCCAGTGTGCGCAGTTCCACTCTATGGCACTCCACTCTATGCCACTACACTCTATGTCACTCCACTCTATGCCAGTCCACTGTACACTGCTTCAGTCTAGTCTATGCTACTCCTCTCTGTTATTTAATAGTACACAAACTCACTCTCCCCACTCAACACTACACTAGTCCACTCTACGACCCCTCCACTCTAAGCCATCCCACCGTTTTCCACTCTACTATATGCTATTCTACTCTATGCCACTCCACTGTATGCTGTTCCACTCTGCCACTGCACTCTACATCACTCTACTCTACACTACTCTACTGTATGCCACTTCACTTTGCACTGCTTCACTTTACACTATTCTACTGTATGTCACTACATTGTACCTCATGTCACTATACCCTAGTCAACTCTATGCTACTCCAACTATGCTATTACACTCTGCCACACTGCACTTTACACCGCTCCATTCTTCACCACTCCACTGTACGTTATTATACTGTACATCACCCCACATCATTCCACTCAACAACACTCCAGTGTATGCTATTCTACCCTACACTACTCCAGTCTGTGCCAATTCACTGTACACCTCTCCACTATACACTTTCCAATGCATGGCACTACACTCTATACCACTAAACCCTATGCTTTTCAACTCTATACCACTGCACTCTAGCCTACTCCACTCTATGCTGTTCCACTGAACACTACTCAGTGTACTGTACTCATCCCACTCCACTGTATGCCACTCAACTCTAGACTACTATACTGTACGCTACTCCACTCTATGCCACTCCAATATATACCATTCCACTGTAAATATTACACTTTACACAACCTGAATGTATGCTATTTCAGTTCACACTACTCTACTGTTTGCTATTCCACTGAATCCCATTGCACTCTACACCACTCCCTTGTACTGCACTCCACTCTACCCCATTCCACTCTACATCATTTCGCTGTAAACTGTTCCACTGTACGCCAGGGCACTCAAACCTACAACAATCTATTCTACATTATTCCATTGTACGTATCTCCAATGTACCGCACACCACTCTATGCTACTCCACTCTATGCCAGTTCACTGTATGCCGCTTTACTGTACACCACTTCACTGTGTACTATTGCACTGTATGCTGTTCCTCTCTGCCACTCCACTGTACACTACCCCATTCTACACCGCTCCACCCAACTCCACTCCACACCAATCCACTGTGCTACACTCAATAATATTATACTTCACTCAAGAACAGTCTACGCCCATCCCTCCATTGTACCACACTATACTCCCCTGTATAGCGGTACACTGCACAACAATGTACTCCAGTCAATTCCAGTATATAGCACTCTACTTTACTCTATAGCACTTTACAACTCTCTACTCCAATCTACAGGCCTCTATAAAACTCCCACTATGCTGCTACACCCCATTTAATATAGGGTACTCTGAGACACTACTCCACTCTACTGTACAACAGTATATCCCACTCCACCTTACCACATTGTACTACACTTTACTCTATTCCACGCCACTCCACCGTACAGCACTTTCGTCCACTCTGTGTCACTCTGCTCTACTCCACTCTGACAGTTTTTAACACTTTTCATTACACCAATCCCCTTCACTCTACCACACACCACTCCACAACACTTTACTCCACTGTATACTACGGCCACTCCACTATACTCCACTCCATGCCACTGTACTCTAGAACACTCCACTGGACTCCACTGCACTCTACTCCACTGCACAACACTTTACCCCACTCTATGGGAATGTGCAACACTTTGCTCTACACATTCTACCACACTCTACTCTATGGAACTCTACCGTACAAGACTCTACTGCACTCTGTGCGACTATACAACATTGAACTCCACTCTATGGCACTAAACTACACTGTGTAATCCTCTACTCAACTTTATGCCCCAACACTCCAGTGTATAACATTCTAATCCATTGTATGACACTTCACAACACTTTATTACACACAACTCCACTGTACTGTACAAGATGCCACTTCAATATATAATACTTTACTCAACTGAACATTACTTCTCTCCACTCTAGAGCACTCCTTGCCACTGTACTATACAACGTGGCACTGCATGAAATAATAATTTACTCCACTCTATGCTACACCACTCTACTCTGCTATACAACACTCCATTCCACTCTACTGTATACACTACATTAAACTCCACTCCACTGCACCCCACTCCGATCTCAGCACTTCATTCTACTCCACTCCACTATATACCACTCCACTGTATGCTATTCCACTGTACCTCACTCCAGTGTACCACAGTCAACTCTTCTTCACTCCACCCTACTCCACTCTATGACACTATACACTGTATGACACTCTCCTCCACTCTTCTGTACCACACTCAACCTAATAACACTCCACTCAATGACACTAAATTGTATGATTGTAAATATATTTTTATTAAAGTTAAAACAAAAGCCATTGAAATTCAATCACAAAAACAAAGGGTAAACCATTGTTAGAGTTAGAGAAACAATACTTATTCCTTCTATATAAACCAAAACTAAAATTCACAAATATTACAAATTATAAAATTATAGTTTTACCTTAAATTTAAAACCCATGCACAGCCTTTAAACTAATATAACTTTATTTATTCTTTATCTAAAAAACAAACTTAAACTACATAAGAATGTTAAATTCTATCCTTATACATTTAAATGTATAATTTATGCAACACCTTAGAATTATTAAAGCTCATTGTAGGAAAGTACCATCTTGCCTGGCATGTTACCCCCATATTTCACTGTATATATGTTGTTTTAGTTGTATGTGTCACTAGGACCCTGCCAGCCAGGGCCCCAGTGCTCATAAGTGTGCCCTGTATGTGTTACCTGTGTTATGACTAACTGTCACACTGAGGCTCTGCTATCCAGAACCTCAGTGGTTATGCTCTCTCATTTCTTTCCAAATTGTCACTAACAGGCTAGTGACCAATTTCACCAATTTACATTGGCATACTGGAACACCCTTATAATTCCCTAGTATATGGTACTGAGGTACCCAGGGTATTGGGGTTCCAGGAGATCCCTATGGGCTGCAGCATTTCTTTTGCCACCCATAGGGAGCTCTGACAATTCTTACACAGGCCTGCCACTGCAGCCTGAGTGAAATAACGTCCACGCTATTTCACAGCCATTTACCACTGCACTTAAGTAACTTATAAGTCACCTATATGTCTAACCTTTACCTGGTAAAGGTTGGGTGCTAAGTTACTTAGTGTGTGGGCACCCTGGCACTAGCCAAGGTGCCCCCACATTGTTCAGGGCAAATTCCCCAGACTTTGTGAGTGCGGGGACACCATTACACACGTGCACTACACATAGGTCACTACCTATGTGTAGCTTCACAATGGTAACTCTGAATATGGCCATGTAACATGTCTATGATAATGGAATTGCCCCCTCTATGCCATCCTGGCATAGTTGGCACAATCCCATGATCCCACGGGTCTCTAGCACAGACCCGGGTACTGCCAAACTGCCTTTTCAGGGGTTTCACTGCAGCTGCTGCTGCTGCCAACCCCTCAGACAGGTTTTTGCCCTCCTGGGGTCCAGCCAGGCTTGGCCCAGGAAGGCAGAACAAAGGACTTCCTCAGAGAGAGGGTGTCACACCCTCTCCCTTTGGAAAAAGGTGTTAAGGCAGGGGAGGAGTAGCCTCCCCTAGCCTCTGGAAATGCTTTCATGGGCACAGATGGTGCCCATTTCTGCATAAGCCAGTCTACACCGGTTCAGGGACCCCTCAGCCCTGCTCTGGCGCGAAACTGGACAAAGGAAAGGGGGGTGACCACTCCCCTGACCAGCACCTCCCCTGGGAGGTGCCCAGAGCTCCTCCAGTGTGCTCCAGACCTCTGCCATCTTGGAAACAGAGGTGCTGCTGGCACACTGGACTGCTCTGAGTGGCCAGGGCCAGCAGGTGACGTCAGAGACTCCTTCTGATAGGCTCCTTTAGGTGTTGCTAGCCTATCCTCACTCCTAAGTAGCCAAACCCTCTTTTCTGGCTATTTAGGGTCTCTGCTTTGGGGAATTCCTTAGATAACGAATGCAAGAGCTCATCAGAGTTCCTCTGCATCTCTCTCTTCACCTTCTGCCAAGGAATCGACTGCTGATCGCGCTGGAAGCCTGCAAAACTGCAACAAAGTAGCAAAGACGACTACTGCGACATTGTAACGCTGATCCTGCCACCTTCTCGACTGTTTTCCTGGTGGTGCATGCTGTGGGGGTCATGCTGTCACTACCTATGTGTAGCTTCACAATGGTAACTCCGAATATGGCCATGTAACATGTCTATGATCATGGAATTGCCCCCTCTATGCCATCCTGGCATTGTTGGCACAATCCCATAATCCCACGGGTCTCTAGTACAGACCCGGGTACTGCCAAACTGCCTTTTCAGGGGTTTCACTGCAGCTGCTGCCAACCCCTCAGACAGGTTTCTGCCCTCCTGGGGTCCAGCCAGGCTTGGCCCAGGAAGGCAGAACAAAGGACTTCCTCAGAGAAAGGGTGTCACACCCTCTCCCTTTGGAAAAAGGTGTTAAGGCAGGAGAGGAGTAGCCTCCACCAGCCTCTGGAAATGCTTTCATGGGCACAGATGGTGCCCATTTCTGCATAAGCCAGTCTACACCGGTTCAGGGACCCCTCAGCCCTGCTCTGGCTCGAAACTGGACAAAGGAAAGGGGAGTGACCACTCCCCTGACCTGCACCTCTCCTGGGAGGTGCCCAGAGCTCCTCCAGTGTGCTCCAGACCTCTGCCATCTTGGAAACAGAGGTGCTGCTGGCACACTGGACTGCTCTGAGTGGCCAGGGCCAGCAGGTGACATCAGAGACTCCTTCTGATAGGCTCCTTCAGGTGTTGCTAGCCTATCCTCTCTCCTAAGTAGCCAAACCCTCTTTTCTGGCTATTTAGGGTCTCTGCTTTGGGGAATTCCTTAGATAACGAATGCAAGAGCTCATCAGAGTTCCTCTGCATCTCTCTCTTCACCTTCTGCCAAGGAATCAACTGCTGACCGCGCTGGAAGCCTGCAAAACTGCAACAAAGTAGCAAAGACGACTACTGCAACATTGTAACGCTGATCCTGCTGCCTTCTCGACTGTTTTCCTGGTGGTGCATGCTGTGGGGGTAGTCTGCCTCCTCTCTGCACTAGAAGCTCTGAAGAAATCTCCTGTGGGTCGACGGAATCGTCCCCCTGCTACCGCAGGCACCAAAGAACTGCATCACCGGTACTCTGGGTCTCCTCTCAGCACGACGAGCGAGGTCCCTTGAACTCAGCAACTCTGTCCAAGTGACTCCCGCAGTCCAGTGACTCTTCAGTCCAAGATTGGTGGAGGTAAGTCCTTGCCTCCCCACGCTAGACTGCATTGCTGGGAACCGCGTGTTTTGCAGCTACTCCGGCTCCTGTGCACTTTTCCAGGATTTCCTTAGTGCACAGCCAAGCCTGGGTCCACGGCACTCTAACCTGCATTGCACGACCTCCTGAGTTGTCCTCCAGCGGCGTATGACTCTCTTGTGCAACTTTGGGTGAGCACTGTTTCACTCCAATTTGTAGTGCCTGTTTTGGCACTTCTGCGGGTGGTGCCTGCTTCTGAGAGGGCTCTTTGTCTTGCTGGACGCCTCTTCTGTCCCCTCACGCAATTGGCGACATCCTGGTCCCTCCTGGGCCACAGCAGTACCCAAAAACCCTAACCTCGAGCTTTGCAGCTAGCAAGGCTTATTTGTGGTCTTTCTGCAGGAAAATACTTCTGCACGACTCTTCTCAATGTGGGCCATCCATCCTCCAAAGGGGAAGTTTCTAGCCCTTGTCGTTCTTGCAGAATCCTCAGCTTCTACTGTCCAGTGGCAGCTTCTTTGCACCCACAGCTGGCATTTCCTGGGCATCTGCCCACTCTCGACTTGATCGTGACTTTTGGACTTGGTCCCCTTGTTCCACAGGTACTCTCGTCTGGAAATCCATCATTGTTGCATTGCTGGTTTTGGTCTTTCCTGCAGAATTCCCCTATCACATCTTCTGTGCTCTTTGGGGAACTTTAGTGCACTTTGCACTCACTTTTCAGGGTCTTGGGGTGGGCTATTTTTCTAACCCTCACTGTTTTCTTACAGTCCCAGCGACCCTCTACAAGGTCACATAAGTTTGGGGTCCATTCGTGGTTCGCATTCCACTTTTGGAGTATATGGTTTGTGTTGCCCCTATCTCTATGTGCTCCCATTGCATCCTATTGTAACTATACATTGTTTGCACTGTTTTCTATTGCTATACTGCATATTTTTGGTATTGTGTACATATATCTTGTGTATATTTGCTATCCTCATACTGAGGGTACTCACTGAGATACTTTGGCATATTGTCATACAAAAAAAGTACCTTTATTTTTAATATATCTGTGTATTGTGTTTTCTTATGATATTGTGCAAGTGACACTAGTGGTACTGTAGGAGCTTCACTCGTCTCCTAGATCAGCCTAAGCTGCTCTGCTAAGCTACCATTTTCTATCAGCCTAAGCTGCTAGACACCCCTATACACTAATAAGGGATACCTGGGCCTGGTGCAAGGTGTAAGTACCCCTTGGTACTCACTACAAGCCAGTCCAGCCTCCTACACTCATGCACCTCCATATGCAGTGCATTCATCTCAGTAGCCACACTACAATGAGTATAACTTGTGCCTTCCCCATGCACTGCTTACACCCTTTTATATTGCATCACTTATACCATTGAAAATGATAGTATTTACAACAACATTTATAACATCATAAATTACATCTTTTGTAAGAAAAACAGTACATGGTAGAGTGGTGAGTTAAAGGTAATATAGCCAAAGCTGTATAAATAGCAAATCAGTCCATCTTTTATCTTCAATAAGGAAAGTATCTTTACTTTTCTAAATAGTTCATTGATTTCCAGAATATCTCCATAATATTCTCTTCACATAACTGGTCCCAACAGCAATGAAACAGATAATTGACTATTAGAATAACAGCAAAAACACATTTTGTGAAACAAATGCTTCTTCAGGGCTGTTAAACAATAACAATAATATAATAAGTCATAATGCGTAACAGGTAATCCATACGTTTATATTACATATTAACCATAATAACTAATAACAACACAACAATTTAAATGTACCAAACAATACACTGGGCAAATATTCCCCAAACTTCTACAGAAATGTCTTGACTAGTTGTTTCAACATTAATTGCTTAACATGTACTGTTAATGGAGTGTACAATAATAACAGCAGTGGTCATATAAATATATTTGGTTCAAGATTCAATATTCTTACTTTTATAAAGCAGACCATTTCAGCTTACATAATGAAAAAGCATATAATGCATAAACAATTTGCATATCAAAGAAAACCTTTTTGATAATTATATGTGTCATGTCGATTAAATCAGATTTGTTTTAAAGTATTCCATTACATCAATATATTCTCATGTATTAGAATTTATGTTAAAATTATTTCTTTGGGTTTCATTCCTTTGATTCATAAGACAAGCATTGATTTAAGAACTACATTAGTGTTGGTCAAAACGTCCCATAATCCACAAAGATATACAGAAACTGTAACACACATTAACTCATCTACGAACCTGTAATACTGGTGCACTCTTCACAGATTTCCTCCTTCTTTCTTAACATTTGTTCTCTAAATAAAAAGAGAACAACTGGTATTATACAACCCAATTAGTCTTTACTACTATCTAAATTGTAAGTGAACATTTTCATTACTGGTGGCATAGTAATGACCTTAGTTTACACTAGGGGACACCATTTAGTTATGAAGTATTTTCTAAGCCCCCACAAAGCTGTATTATCTTGCCACTTTCCTTACAAAACCATTTATATATATATATATATTTATATACAATTTGAATCTATTTGATACACCCCAAGCATGATCATCTTTCTTAAATACTCCAGCTACCCATAGTTCTATCAATTTTACTTCAAAAAGTTGCCCCAATTATCTTCCCACTCCTCATAGGTTTACTCATGATAAACAAAAAGCAGTCCACTCTCCTTGTGTTGTCACTCACAGAATAATTTTTTCTAAATAAATATCAGTAATGAATAGATCATAGAAATACTAAAAGAAGATTATATGAAAAAACATCTTTAATATGTTTTAATTGTACAGCAGATTCATCCTTCACCTCTTTGTAAGATTGTAAAATATGAGAGATAAGAAAAGGGTCCTGATATGAACGAGATTTATGATCATGAATCCACCATATTGGCCAGCTGATTATATAGTAATCAAGAAGCCCACCAAGTTACCAACATGAGTCAGAATTCTGAAGTCAAAAGTTCACTTTTGGGTTAATCCACACGTATCATATGAAATACCCTGTTCACACTCTAACCTTAATAAATATAGAGGACTTACTGTATATATGTTGGATAATGTCAACATTAAAATCTAAGTAGATTAAAAATCAGTCTACAAATAAACATTTTTTTTCTCAGAACATTACTTGCAAGCAAAAATAAGTAAATGAAAAATAAAATCATATAATATTAATGGGTCCCTACACAAGGATCAAACCACCATCTATCAGACTACAAGTCTCCACTTAACAAATGTGCTATGTGATAATGAAGTGACCAGTCATTATCTTAATATACCTCAAAACCCAACATCAAATGGCAATCATCCTTCCAAAACCGATTTTAACATTAATATATATCATATATTATCAGCAAGCAATCCATTAAATAAATAAATAAAAAAAAAGTCATCCTTACGTTAATTAAGTCCTGACATATCGTGAGCATCAATCTTAATTGAGCTTGGAACCTTTTCCTAATAACCTCAGACTTATTCCATCATTGTGATGTTACATTCCACTCCTTACTTAAGACAAAACATGTCATCCTGTTTAATCTGATAAAAGAAAGATATCAGTCCTAGGCAATCAATAACAGTTGTGTACAACTTTCAGGATCAATTATCCCCCATCCATTGTTACTGTAATTGGCTACATCACAACTGAACTGGGATCAGGATCAAACTATGAATCTCTTAATAAAGATATGACCATTAATCTGCTAGTATACTTTAATGACTAGTATTGCTCTCAACTGAATCATATACCGCTGAATCTACCAAACCAATCTCAAACACATTAGAGATGTAACACCGCAAACCTTCCCATCTATATGATACTTTATTTGCCAATTTATATTCAATCAGATATATTACAAATACATACTTGTACATTAACATAAAGTTAAACCACACTTATATAATAGTGCTCCACCTAAACTGTCATCTTTGATAAATGCCAATGTTTTTCAATCAGAAGTCTTAAATATTACAGTAAGGTGTGCAATTCCTCATCTGAATTAAAATCTTGTTCAACAGTTCTCATTCTATTTTTATCGATAATTTTCACTGGCTCTAAATAGAAATTCTATATCCCTCCATCTACTAGGTTTGATATGTTCAAATCTAATGTTGCCCATCTCATCAATATAATATTCTTGTTTAAAATTAATTGCCATTGGATACTACGAGTCAAAAATGTTAAAAGTCCTAATATGTTCATTCCACATTTCTTTTAATTGTTTAGTTGTGTCGCCAATATATTATTGTTTACAAACAATCATATGAATGTGGTTTGTACTGCTATAATTCTTAAAGGTTAGAATTGTAAACTTCAATCTTTCTTTGAAATCTATGAAAATGTTTGTGTTATCCATAACATATTTACAACAAACACATTTACCACATTTATAACAGTCTTTCATTGATTTTGGTAACTATGTAACACCTCTAAAGGAAATTAAATCAGCCTTCTTATAATTCACAATATCACTCGGACTTAGGTGGTTTTAGGTTGTGTGCTCTTTTGTACATAATTAAAAGTTTGTAGGAAGAATTTTACAGAAGTCTGAATCAAGAGAGAGAGCCTCTAAATGTTTCTTGAGGCTAGTATAAATAACCTCATTCCCATTGCTATATGTTGTTATAAATCTTATCTCTTCTTCCTATCAGAGTTTCGCTGAGTAAATCTTTAATTAATATCACAAACTTTATTTTCATATTCACTATAAACACTGAAATTTCTTTTGGCTTGCATAAATTCCCCAAATAGTTATTGTTCAGTGCATTTTCAGTCAAATCTAATTTCATCAAGGAATTTTGTAGCCTTTTTCACCAAAAAGGGGCCCTGCAATGGGTTTCTTGTTTACTCCCTATAATGTGAACCTGTTTAAGGGACTGTATGGGAGGGAGCATGCCTGGACCGATCGGTGGAATAACAATAATAAAATAGTGTATTGTGGGCAGCATATAGATGCTATTCTTTTAATTTGGAAACTGAGCTATATATGAACTTGAAGCCTATCATATTTATTTGAATAACAATGAATATAATGTGACCTTGAGTGCTGCCTTGCATTACTGTGCATCAGGTAGACATAACATGGGTGAGACATAGATGCTTGTATGCATCCACCCATGTATTTTCTATGAAAACTCAGATTTATAAAGACTTGTATAGCTAGGTTTGCACCAGAATGGTGCGCCCTTCTGATAGAGGCATAACTAGGAGAAATATTCTTATTTCATCTCAATATTTTCTCTATTTATGTGCGCTGCATTGTGCAATGGGGGCATAGCAGATGCAGGCAAGATGGAGGACGCGTCCTAAAGATGCTTTTGAGACATCCTCGACAATCTAGTACAGTGGTTCCCAACCTGTGGTATGGGGACCCCTGGGAGTCCACGAAGCTTCCTTATGGGGTCCGCAACTGCTATGAAGTCAGTAATATTAACAGATTAGCTCCCCAGCTTTCAGAAATGGCTCATTTGGGTGCCCAGATTCCAATAATGATTAAGTGGGGTCCCCAGGTTCCAGTATTAATAAATCGGTGTCCACAGAAGTCAAAAGGTTCCGGTCAATGAGTATTAAGAACTGCCAAATGCTATCTGAATGCGCCCTTTGATTATTTTGGGAGGCTGCGGATTGACTGGCGCTCACCCATCTACCATGTGAACTGCTGTATCCACTCTAGATGGTGCCACTTCCCCACCACTCGTAATGGCCACTTCCAATGAACCAGGATGCTAGTGTTACACCATCATCACTGTAGTGACCTGTGAGTGTCTGGGGCCACGACATAGACTGCTGGCAGTGGGCCTTGGGGATCGACAAACTCTGCCAAAAGCCACCGGCACTCCATTGTGGCCCTGTATTACTTTAGTCCCAGGATTGAGCCAGATGGCACGGGGATCAACCTGCTTCCGCGCACTGGACCTCCCCCACACTGCCCACCTGAGAGTTTATGTGACCCTGAGAGCAGTCTGGAGTTGTTTCTGTCTGGATGGCCTCTGACGCACTGGGCCACATATCTTCAGAAGTGGCCCTGCATTGTTTTGACTATGTAGCTGTAATCAGGCAGCACTGGAGTGCCACAGAGTGCAGTAATCATCAGCAAAATTGATGAGACTGTCTTATCCACTATAACCTCAAGTTGCACACCAAGACAGAAGTTTGGGACACCACCTTCCAAGTAATACTGAATTGCCTGCTTCCATTTTCACATTGTTGGCCTGCACAACTCCTGCTGCATGCCTTTACCCTCCATTTAGCCGGTTAAAGGAGTGACCTCCTCACACTTGGATCCCTCTGACTTTATTCTCAATAATTAGTCTGCACTAACTTTGTGATATTCAACATAAATAAATGTTGCCCTCTGGCCAGAGTATCTTCTACCCACTTCTTGCTCCCCCCCACTATCTGTCTCTGTGTAGACTGCTGCTCTATGCAAACCCATACAGCGACATTGGCACCCTTCTTGTGATGCACATAAGTTTGTAAAGCTCTCACTGAATTGACAGCTGACCTCAGCCCTCCTGAAGCCCACTACACTGTCCAAAACTAATCATTAGGATGGCCAAGGAACGTTGGGCTTGCTCATCTTTCTTCAATTTGTGCCCTTGCATATCACTACCTGTCTGCTCACGCATTCCCTGGCTGTGGGCAGGCAGGTTGAGGGGAAGACATCTGTCCGACCTAATCCGAGTTGGAGTTGTTTTTGAATTGACTCGTAATAAAGCAGAGGGCCTCTATATCTTTTTTCCTCACCTTATTGTTGGTATATCCCAATGTGTTGCAGTGGCTCACGGGAAGACCAACCATGGTCATCTCCCTGTAATGAGAATATATGGAAAGATAAACCCCTGATGTTGGGGTCTCAATCAAAGAAAGATAGATATGCTACAAGTGCTTCTGACTCTACCAAGACACTCACAGGTGGGATCCCCCCTCCGAGATCCTCTGCACCCCTAGATTTGCATCACATCCTCCTGGCCATACATGCATCCCAAAAAGCCCTGGAATCTAAAATTGGTTAAGTTGGTGTTGACATGGCCCTGCTGTGATGAGATCTCAACAGTGTGGCAGGGCTGGGGATGGAGGTGGAGGGTCGTGTTTCCACCCTCAACAACAAATCCTCTGACCTCATAACCAAAGTAAATACACCAACGGCGACTGCTCAAACTCTAAAAACCAGAGGCGAGGATGCTGAAAACTGCTACCAGAGGAGCAATATCTGGGGCTTCCCCAAAGGGGCTGAGGCCCCCCGCTCCACAACCTTTGTGGAGACCTGCTTTCATTCTTGGATGCCAAAAGGATCCTTGTTGCTGTGGTTCATGGTGAAGTGGGTGTATTGGTCATTGATGCAATGACCTCCTCCTAGGGCCCCTCATCAACCAAAAATTAGCAAAATCCTGAACTTTTGGGACCGAAACACTATTCTACATGAGGTGCACATCCACGGTAAGCTCCTTCACCAATTATCTCATGTTATGGTCTTCCCCAACCACACTAGAACAATGCAATTTCAATGTAAAATCCTCTGATGCAGTAAAACAGAAGCATAGAGCGATGTTGATTCCTTATATGTTGCTATTCTCCACAAGACTATTGGTTGTTCACGACTCATGCTCCCAGTTCTTCAACACTCCAAAGGCTGCCTGAGAGTGGACCACTGAGCAGAGATCTCTCCAGAGATCTGATTCTCCAAGACTATCCAACACTCGAGTCCAGGCCAGTCAACGCACTAAATCCAAAGACAGGAGTTGGGGGTGTGAATAATCCCCAGGGTCCCAGATGGCCAACCTGTTAGCACCCCCGCAAGAGACTGATGGCTCCGGTGGGCCCTGGCTGTACCAAGCCCTGCTGGAGACTGAGGGTGACACTGCCTCCTTTGACATAGACTCACTGTTGAGATCGCAATTTCAGTTTGCCTGCAGACCACCAAATACTTAACCTTGACCCAGGGTGCCTAACATTGCACGTAGCCTTTCTCCTTGATCCATGTGTAGGAAAAAGTCCTCTTTGAAAACCCTGTAATGATTTTTGTTGTTGTGTATGGGTATTAGTGGGTAAAAGATGCATCCAGCATAGAAGTGTGGGGTGGAGGGAAGAAGGGGAATATTGTTGTGGGTATTAATTTTGTTCTTTTTTATTCTTGCCTTGTTTGTCTTTGGGCTGCCCAGGTTTCTCCTGCCATTTTCTTCCTGACACTTCAAACCAATTCCAGTATGGAGTTCAGCCCACCATAGTTCTTAAGTCTCTCCACTGTCACCAGTCTGGAGTAGCTTTACTGCAGGAGACCCACCTCTTGGGCACTTGATGCCCCTTTCTCTGCAGATTTGTCTACAACCAAGTTTTTCATTCAGGCTTCTCTAGTGGTACTAGGGGTACAGCAATCCTCTTACACAAGGCCTTTCCCTTGGTGGTTGCCCAGGTTCTACATGACCTGCTGGGTAGATATGTGGGAGTGATTGGTAACCTTACTACTACTCAGCATCTATATCCCACTGCAAAAATAGGCTCTCCATGACTTGATCCAGCTAGTTACCGATCTGCCCCATGGCGCGCAGATCCTTTGGGGAGACATTGACGCTGTAGCTGATCCAGTTCTAGATGTTTCTGGCCCTGTCATTCAAGACCATCAAGCCCACTCTTAATCCTCAACCTTTGGATGTACTCCCTTGTGCTCTGCGATGTCTAGAGGGCCTGGAACCCACGAGACAAAGCACTTGCCCATACTGCGGCTTCTACTCACACAATGTCCCGTATTGACTATGTCTTTCTCCCAGAAATTGACATCTCCATCATGACTGGAGCTTCCATGCTCACCCGGGGTATATCAGTTCACTTCTTTGACTGATATCCCCGGCACCCCATAAACATCCGATGTTGCACGTGGTTCCTAGTGGATGACGGACTGGTTGAATACTTGTCTGAAGAGTTAAACTCTTCCTTCGAGACCAACTTTGGGACAGTTCATAACGTTTGTCCTCTTTGGGAAGCTGGTAAGCTAACCATTCAGGGAATGGTGAAGCATACCTTAGACATAAGGAAAGAGATCGACAATGCAACCTTGTAGACCTCGAGACCCGTATACTTAATAATGAAACTGCAGACGCTTTCAATGCCACTGAGGCACTGACTCGACAGCTCGTGATACATAGAGCCGTTCTAAGTCAGGTAGTCTCTCACAAAGCCTTCCGGTGTGGGTGCATGACCACTCAGTGCATATACGAACATGGTGATAAGAGCAGTGTGCTTCTCTATTGGCTGGTGACCAGAAATATTGGTTCATGGTTTATCCCCACCATAAATAATGCATTAGGATCCTTAGTTAACACAGCCAACAAGATTGCAGCAGTATTTGCTACTTACTATGAGCAACTCTGTTTTTTCTGACGGTGTCCTTCCGTTGAATGCACTCAGCCAAGAGGTGGACTTGCAGACATACCCCTTCCCCATATGCCACAAGTCCAGCAAAGAACCATAGAGGAACCTTTTACTGTAGATGAGATCCAATCGACCATCTATGATTTGAAATCCAGGAAGACTCCAGGGCTGTACAGATTTCCCCTCGGATATTACTCCAAACTCTGTGATATAGTAGCCCCTCACTTACTCTGGCTGTATTCAGATGTCATTCAAAAAGGATCCTTTCCCCAAGAGTTGGATCTTGCGACTATCATCGTCATCCCCAAGACTGACCAGCTGCTGATGGATTGTGGGTCCTACATTCAATTTCCTTGAATAATGTTGATATCAAAATCTGTGCCAAAATCCTGACCACTAGATTCCAGACAGTCATCAGCTCCCTGGTGCACCCAAATCAATGTGGCTTTTTGCCAGGCCACAGCACCAGACAGTGGATTTGACATTTACATGTTGCCATCGCTCTTGCCGGGACATCAAAGAGGATGAGATCTTACTACTAGTCGATTTTTTATAAAACATTTGACAAAGTAGACTGGGTTATCTTGGAGTAGTGCTGTGCCAAATGGGATTCGGGGCCCATTTTTGGGAGTTAATATCTCTCCTATACCCCCATCTTACAGCCCAAGTTATGATTAACATGGTATCATCCTGTATGTTTTTGATCGAGCGTGTCCCTCAACAGAACTGTCCTCTATCCCCACTCCTCTTTGCTATAGACATGTTTGATCTGGTGTGGCACGCGGATGAGGGGGTGGCAGTGGGTTGGAGCTTCTGAGGATAGACTCACATATTATGAGTGCAATGTACTTCTGTATCTTGCAGATCCAGCAGTTCAGGCCCTACGTGTCCTTCAGCTTATCCCTCTCTTTGAAGAGGCATTGGTCTTCACCTAAACAAAGAGAAATCTCTTCTTATTCCACTGAGAGGGGACGGTGTGTTGGATAGCTAGTATATGGGTATCCCCATACACCTCCTCAGCTTTGAATCACAACTCTTCCCGACCTCACTCATGCTCTTAACCTGTCACCCTTCTTGAATAGGACTAGGACCAGCCTGACGGCCTGGCAAAATCTCCCTCTTAATCTATTGGGTAGGGTTGCACTTATAAAAATGATGATGCTGCCCGATTGCTGTACATCTTATAAAACTTCCCACTCCACATTCCCAGTGTTTGGCTCAATGAAGTGTAAGCGATGTTCTGATCCTTTATTTGGCATGGCTGTCCCCCTCACATTGCCCAAAATAAATGTCGCTGTTCAGTTTACGATGGAGGAGTCAGAGTAGTGGACATTTGCTTCTACTACTGGGCATGCCATGTGCTGGTTATAAATGACTGGCTGAGGGGTAGCTGGGTTGACCCAGTGTTCCAGCTAGAACTCAGCAACCTAGGCCTCAATGGGTAATGCACTATCTAAGTAACTCACACCTCCCCCCTACTCCGCCAGAGGTGACTAGAGTGCCATGTTTGATTTGGAGTTGGGCACAGCGCTTCACGGGTTGGGATGGGTGCCTGACCAGGCTGACCACCCCCCCCTTTTTGGGATGTCACTGGTTGGGACAACTGGCAAGTCTAGAGGGTTTTTATTGCTTATTGTTACGACCCGACAGGGATCAGTAAATTTGTTCCTGTGTGACACGGATCCACCATGTAGCCCAGTTCTCTCTCTCTCATAGCCCTAGGCTGTTACAGTGAACACCTACAAAATTTCCTGAAATTCAGTCCCCTGGACGCTAGATTGATGATGGGAAAACTGGGACTTGGGGGTACTTTACAGTGCTCTTATAGGCAATGTTCTGGAGACACTGGAGTCATACCGATAGAAACTGGAGGGATGGGTTGAGGAAATGGAGGTGGTTGAGTGGCAGGAAACATGTATGGCTCCTAGAGAGCTAGCAAGTTCAGCCCGCCTAATCCAGTTGCATTAATTACACCTAATCTACAAGACTCCCTAGTGACTGGGTTACTCTGGTATCCTTTACGACCCCACATATGCTCGCTGTTGGTCCGCAACAACAGGTTTTTTCCACATGGTTTGGCAATACCCACAGATTATTATCTATTGGTCCCAGATTGGTGCAACCCCCCATCAACCATCCTCTATACCCCAATCCAGCTGACCCCTAAGGTGGCACTTTTGGGTATAATGGACGACTTTGGGTAATTCCAGGGCCATATGAATCAGGTGGGATTGGTGGCCCTTGTTGCCAAAAGGGGCATAGCGCAGTCTTGGAAACAACAAACCCGCCAAAATGGAAGCAATGGTGTGCTAAGCAGGAAGGACCGATCTATAATGCCTGGGAATTTCCAAAGAAATTCTCAAACATTTTGTGAAAATGGTGTGAGTACTATGGGTTGTCCTCAAAATTGAATTCTTTGCATCTTTATTGTGGTTTGATTTGTGTGGGGGGGCAGTGGGAGGGATGGGACTGAGACTAAACATGAAGAGCTTGATATCTGTTGCAGATGCCTTACGTTATTTGCATTGTGCAGGAAGGTGTCATTTCCCAGAGCAGATTCTAGGATTTGTGGGGCCCTGGGGAGGATATGAGCATGTGAGGCCCCTCTAATTTGCATAAGATGTAATATCACAGGAAGTGACATCATAGGCAATGTCAATTGACCATTAATTTTCTTGCACTGTTGAAACAGCTTTGCAAGAAGCTACTTATCTAGTGTAGCTATCAATGAGATGGCTACAAATCATAACCGTAATAAAATAAGTACAAACATTAAACTCCATTCTGTGGAAATACACTGCATCAAACTGGGTTGAAAAGCTAGGGCTAGGTCTCTTTAAAACTGATATTTTTACTGTGATGTATCAAGATTAGTGCATGATTAAAATTTCAAGACAGATTATCCTAGAGCTATTGAGTGGGTCTTCTGGTGACTTTCCCCATCCTCCTGTTGCACCAGTGAAGTTCAAGGTTAAGGCATTTGCTTTTCAACAGATGTGGAGCATCAACTCAAAGGGATACATGCTAGCTCAGATGAGTGATCTGCAAGACCTCTAGCAAACAAAAGACAGCACCCATTGCAGAAGATAGCAGGATGAGATGACACAGATGACATGCAGGTGGGGTGGCTAATATATTGGTAGGCAGGAGCACCAAAGGCCGGACCACACCCACAAATTAAACATCTAATCACAGCAATAACTATCAAACCCTATTTTAAGAGATGCAAAGAGCTAGCTTAAAGCTGTAAAGTTGAAATGTCCAAAAAGGGACAACAATTTATATCCAGGGCAAAATCTACCAAAAGGTATACTGGAACCTAGTCACTAAACAGATAAGTAGTAAATTAAAGCAACAAAGCAAGAGGTATTTAATATGGCAGACTCAGTGTAGTTTTCCCCTACACGAAAGTTAAATCTAGCAATGTGGAATATGTGGGGGGAGGTGGTGTTTGACTTTCAAACTAAAGCTGCCATAATCCCTGAGATTTCAGTTTTAAAGATTTTGGGGCATATTTATACTCTGTTTGCGCCGAATGCGCGTCAAACATTTTGACGCACATTTGGCGCAAACCTTGCCACATATTTAAACTCTGACCCCCGACCCCGCGGATGTCAAAATTCCACTGTGTGCTTCATTTTTTGGAGGCGGGAAACTGCCTTGCATTAATGATTTGCAAGATAGGCATTCCCATCCAAAAAATGACTTTAAGGCCAGTGCGCCTTATTTACAACCCAGCGTCGTTTTGACGCACAGAAGTGGGTGGGCGTTAAAAAAACGGCACACAGCTTGATGTGCGCCGTTTTTTAACGCCTGGGTCAGGGCAGGCGTTAAGGGACCTGTGAGCTCGGAAGGAGTCTAGAGGTGCCCTCCCCTTCTCCCAGGGACTCCCCCTGACACCCCCACCCACCCCTGGAGGACACCCATAGATGGGGGGCAACCCATCCCAGGTAAGTGCAGGTAAGTTAAGGTAAGTATATTTTTCTTTTAGTGACATAGGGGGGCCTAATTTGGGCCCCCCTACATGCCACTGTGCCCAATGTCGATGCCCAGGGGACAGAAGTCCCCTGGGCATGGCCATTGGGCAAGGGGCACGACTCCTGTCTTTGTCAAGACAGGAGTCATTTCAACAGGGGTTGTGCGTCAAAAAATGGCGCAAGTCCGGTTTGAGGCATGGTTTTTGCCTCAGACCTGACTTGCACCATTTTTTGATGCACAACCCCCATTTTCCCCTACACCTGCGCTGCCTGGTGTGAGTCATTTTTTTTTACTCAGACCAGTCCGCAGCGCCGTCTAACGTCATTCCTTAAATAAGGTGCCCGCATGGCGCGTTGGAATGGCGTTAGCCAGCGGTAAAGGTTTTGACACACAACTGCGTTGCCACAGTTGTACGGCAAAAAGTATAAATATGGCCCTTTAAGACACATGGCCCTAACATGTGAGAAGACACTCCCCAATTGTGAAGGGTACAGACCCATGTTGCTGGACTCATATTTAGTCTAAGGAGTAATAACCAAATTGTACCTTCCCCTATGCGAATCCACTGGATCTTAGTTAAAGAGATAATTGAATGCAAGACCCATAAACAATCATTTTCATCATACACAAGCTATTTAAGTCATGCCCCAGGCTATCTAATCAAACACTTCAGGTCCTTTCAATTGACAGTACAAGATTTGCCTCCCTGAAACTACTGGCCACCTACTCGCATATTCTTGATGATTGATTTCTCCATGTGGATTGATGTACCCCCTCACTTCTCAGTCAGCTTCTCTCTGCAGCCCCTTTCTCCTGTACACTCCACCTTTCCTCAATTACCAAGCAAGACCAATTCTAGTTGTGCTGTTGAAAAACAGCAATTTCCCCAGTTCTCTCCAGCACTCCATGAGGTTTGGGATAATTTGTGTGGTAAAAGGCGCACATCCTGTGCTTGCCCAGGCCTGCCTATTGTGATACTGCACTTGTCAGTGATCCAGGTGTCTTTGTTTTAACGGCCGGGCAGACCATATGCAGCAGCCTGATAAATGTTGTATTTTAATACACTTTGGGACAGTATAACTAGTGTCTTGCAGATATGTCTCTTGTTTATTGAACAGTTAGGGGCATATTTATACTCTGTTTGCGCCAAATGTGCATCAAAAGTTTTGACGCACATTCGGCGCAAACCCTGCCCCATATTTATACTTTGACGTCCGAAGCAGCGGGCGTCAAAGATCCACCATGTGCACCATTTTTTGGAAGGGGGAACCAGCCTTGCGTTAATTATATGCAAGGTAGGCGTTCCCTTCCAAAAAATGACTTTAAGGCCTGTGCCCCATATTTATGCTGTGACGTCATTTTGACGCACAGGAGGGGGCAGGCCTTAAAAAACGGAGCCCAGCCTGATGGGCGCCGTTTTTTAACGCCTGGGTCAGGGCAGGCGTTAAGGGACCTGTGGGCTCAGAAGGAGCCCAGAGGTGCCCTCCCATGCCCCCAGGGACACCCCCTGCCACCCTTGCCCACCCCAGGAGGACACCCAAGGATGGAGGGACCCATCCCAGGGAAGGAAAGGTAAGTTCAGGTGAGTATTTTTTTTCGTTTTTTTTTGTGCCATAGGGGGGCCTGATTTGGGCCCCCCTACATGCCACTATGCCCAATGACCATGCCCAGGGGACATAAGTCCCCTGGGCATGGCCATTGGGCAAGGGGGCATGACTCCTGTCTTTGCTAAGACAGGAGTCATTTCAATGGGGGTTGGGCGTAAAAAAAAATGGCGCAAATCGGGTTGAGGCCTGAATTTTGCCTCAGACCTGACTTGCCCCATTTTTTGACGCCCAACCTCCATTTTCCACTACGCCGGCGCTGCCTGGTGTGAGTCATTTTTTTTTACGCACACCAGTCCGCAGCGCCGGCTAACGTCATTCCATAAATAAGGTGCCCGCATGGCGCTTTGGAATGGCGTTAACCGGCGGTAACATTCTTGATGCACAACTGCGTTGGCGCAGTTGTGCGTCAAAAAGTATAAATATGGGCCTTAGTGACACATGATGCACGGTGAAACATGAGGGGGCAGATACCTAATAGGCATTCAAACTACTTTTACAAGATATTTGGAATTCTTCCCTTTCCCCTTTCCTCGGGTGTCTTGTTAAACTACACCAAAAGGTGCAGTTTAAGCACATTTCTGTAGTTATTGTTATATTGAAAAGGGTGAATGAAAATACCACACCAAGAGGGTATCCTGGTGCTAAGAGATTTCCAAAGGAAAGATCCGGATGGTACTAATGTAGAGAAAGGCCAGTTTTCCTTTTTTTTCCAGAAGATGTAAGAAACACCATAGCTCAAGAGATAGATATTTGCAGTTCAGTGCAGCTAAAAAGGAGAAGGATCTACTGCTAATATTTTCCCTTCTAATTTTAGGGTGGCATAGGAGCATGGCTGTCACAGAGTGAAGAATTCTGGAATGAATGTAATAAATTATATGTTGCTGAAGAAAGAGAGGGCATTTTTATACACTGCAGAATGGCAAATGGATAGATTGTTTGGTAACGGGAAAAAACAGAATGCAGAAAGGTGAACAGAAATGATACAGCATATGAGGCAGCCTCAGATGAGAATCCAGTCCTACCACTGTTTTTAATATCTGAAGTGTACTAAATGCAAAAGGTGGGAAGTCAAAGACAGAGAACATTGGTGTAATCTGGTTGTGAGAAGATAATTAGCTGTACAACAGCCTTGCAGTAGTGGTAGGGGTGGAAATGCATGATTTTGTGTTGCCTATTGATGTAGTAAAAGTAATTAGATGATGCACTGTTCAGACAAGGAGAGAAGATGTTGGAAAATGAATGCAAGATTGGTTTGCTCATTCAACCAAGGTGGTTGATTGGCCTAGCTCCACAGGCCACCAAAGAGTACTCTATATGGTACCAGCTTCCCTTAATGATGAGGACTCCTGATGTTTCGCTATAAGATTTAAATGAATGGGCCGTTATCCAGAAAACAACTGATTGTGTGCAAGTCCAAAAATCTTTCCTTGGGTAGAGACCAGACTATCATTGAATGAAATGATTATTTGGGAATCAAAATATATAGAACATCATCAAGAAACCAAAGGATTGTATGAATAACTGGTAAAGATAAAGAGCAAACAGCTGACGCCCAAGAAATTCCACAAGTCACAGGTTTAGAACATCACCAAAATTGTACGGGAGGGGATGGTTTGCTTGAGTCCTCTCAGATAGGTTAGAGGTAAGCCAAGGGAAAACCCTTAAATTCCAGGTTGCGCTAGTCCGATTTTGCCCCTATTATATCCACCTCTAACCGTCTCTTGTTAGTTCTTCCTCTCCAAAATCTACCTCTCCCCTTTCTCTTTCCGCCAGCCTCTTACCTCCTCTTGGTTGGCCTGCCCTTTTGTATCCACATCTCACAATTCCCCCTTCATGCCACTTAATTTCTCCTGATGGTTCTGCCTTTCTTACATCTACTCTCCTATCAAAACACTTCCTTTCACCTTTCATCTTTCTCTCCATTTTCAACTTTGATCATTGGTTTTGCCCCCTTTATGTCCAACTCTCCATTTTCCTCAGCCTCTTGTCTCTGGTTCTCCCCCAAACACAACTTCACTTCTCCTCCATCTTCTACTCTTCATGTTTCATCTATCTCTCACCTCTGCCCTTCTTTTACTGGTCCTTCCCCTCTAGCTTCCGCCTATCCCTTTCATTTGCTGCTGTTGACCACTCTTATCCCCCAGCCTCTTAACTTGCTTCACCTCTTGGGCCAGAACACAGTACAGGCCCCTACAGCACGGATGGACTCAACACTTCAGTTGGGCCCCAGCCCATCAGGGTGCTCTCATTCAGCCCTAGGCCAATGAATATCTGTGAGATATGGGAGACTCAGGGGCCCATCATCATATTCTGCAGAAGGAGGTCCATCATTTTGCACTGCACCATGTCTCTTTTGTTACTTTACTTTTATCTCTCCCCTTCCACCCCCATTCACCCCAAGCCTCTTACATTCTGGTGTGGATTTTGCCCTTTGCATTCCTCTGTTTTGCATGCTATTTGTTTTAACTCACCAAGACTCTTCCCTTCTCTCCCCAGTGCTGTCCTTACTCAGATTAAAAGCAAAGGAGGACACCAGGCCTCCGTAGGTGCCTTTGAGAACATAGGAAGTAGGGATATCAGATGTGAGCATGCATGATGCTGCAGAATAGTGCCGTCCTTTCAGATGTGTGAAACAAGGAATGATGTATGGCTTCACAGATTACATGAGTTGAGTGTAACCTGGAGGGGTTCATTGTGCTCCCCTTGGGGTGGTAATAATTGATGTGGGGTCACCCCTCCTTCCCTTTTCCTCCAACTCAATTTTATCATCTTTACTTGCTTTGTTACAGACCCAGTTGTTCATAATTCCTTCACTTCCAGTAAATAACATGAAAAGTAAAAGGCACTGCATGCTTATACTCAGCTATTGTAACTCTGTTACATTCACATGCTGGTTTAAAGAAAAACAATAAAAGAACATTTTTTTTTTAAATCACCTCTCTCTGTTTTCTGCTCTCTCCTTTTCTCCTCATTAGAAGTGAGCAGCATCTATTGTAATGCAAGGCCATTCCTCTTTTTTAGGAGCCCTGCAGGATGCCCTTGTTTTCATTCATGCAGGGGCAGAGTTCACTACACACCTAAGGCCACTTTAAGCATCTGTCTAATCGCTGTTATCATGCAGATATAGCAGTTAGGCAGAGAGAGAGAGATAGACACAGACAGAGGTGTCAGCAGAGTCTGTCTTTAGAAGGGCAATTTAAATACATGCAACAGAACTGGAATGTCTTCCAGAAACCCAGCCCATAGCAGCTGACACGGATGAGGGGGTCATTTTGCCTTGTAGGCTCTTAGCTTAAGAGCCCAGGAGAGGGAGGCCACGTACTTCGGCCTGGCAAACTGTACCATGGCTGCAAGGCCCAAGGGAGGGGGCTGCCCACCTGGAACTCCTACAACTGGTGCCTTTAAAAGGTGATGAACTTGTGGGGAGGGCCTGTTGCAGTGAGAAGGTGTGGGGCCCTAGGCAGCTGCCCACACTGCCCATGCCTAGAGCTGGCCCTGTCCTTTCCTGTATAAAAACAATCCTGCCATAACTTCAGGCACCCTTGTACTATGGTGCTAGGCAACACACAGTGCGCCAGCACAATCAGAGAGCAGAAATTCCCTATATCTTTGTAAATATGGAGCATTTCTCTTCTCTTCCTTTCACATGAAGTAGTTCCCTTGCTGCATACCATAAAATATTTGTAAATGTGCCCACCCAGTATGCATAAACCTGTTTTATATAGAGAAGCCTGGGAATGGATTACATATTGTCTAAGAACATACATTCCTGTATTATGGTCAGCATAAAACTGTCCTCTGGTTTACCCATAATGAAATTCACATTATTAGCGGATGTAAATCCTCCCTATAGGGCAACCCCAGCTCAGTGTGGCAGACATGGGTGGGACAATGTGAGACACCAATAAGAGCCTTTGCAGAAAGTGACTCTCAGCTTTCTGTAGTGTCCAGTATCTGAGTGGCTCCACAGACTGGCTCCAAATAGAACCACAGATATGCGTTTCCTCCTATAAAATGTTGGCTTTTCTTTGATTGGTTTTCAACCCAGCTTTGCCTCAAACCTATGTATGGCTGCAGTAGATCTAGAAAATTGCTGTTGGCTTACACTATGTACATGCCACCCAGCAAGACGTGAATCAAATGGGATCCCCAAATAAATAAAAGTCTTGTCTTCTTTCTCTCTACTAATGTATCACTATTGAAGTGCGGTCATTTTTTCAGTTTTTGGGACCACATATCATGGTGAAGGACTTAAATACATTGGTGTTCAAATCTAGGTCCCTACATCTAAAGTCAACAGGTAATCCTTGAACCCCCTCCGCAGTCCTGGCCAGCAAGACTTCATCTTGCCCAGACAAACTTTGGCCCAGATTTATGTGGGCCTAGTGCCATTCCAGCGCCACATTAGCGTCATTTTATGCCTTTGGAAGGCTAAAAACGCAGCACCATATTTACAAAGTGGCGTAATGCTTGCACTGCACCATTTTGTAACCCCTTGCACCACATTGTGCCTGAGACAGGTGTTCTGGCGCAGGCGTTCCGGCTCTAGTGGGGCCACAAAAATTGTGTAAATAAATCTATGAGATTTATTTGCATCATTTGCATCTGCATTTGTTAACACCTGCTAAGAGCAGGCATTAATAAGAAGATCCCATTGTGTTCAATGGGCTTTTGGGTGCTTTGCAGGATTTGCATTATTATTTTTTCAAAAATTATGACGCTAGTCCCCCTGACTACCTACATGGTGCGCCGTATTTTAAATACAGCACACGCATGGTGGCGTTAGGGTGGCGCTAAGGGGTTCAAGAAAAGTTTTTTTCATAAATTTGCCCCAATTTGTTTAATTAAAGTCAACATGAGTGCTTTTTAGCTAGTACTTTTTTGCCTGTCAGGCTAGAAACGCAGCAGCAGAACCCCCAAATTTGGAACGACGGTGAGTAGATATTAGTAAAATATGCACATCTTGGTGAAGAAAGTAACATTAGAAATAGGATATGGTAAAATTACTTCACAAGCCAGCTACAGTACATTAAATGACCTCTAAGGAAGAGGCGTCACCAAACACCCCATTAACCTTTTGCTAGAGACAATCAAAAGAACATAAAAATTAGCAGGTGCATGAACTGGTACCTGTTATACATGTGATGTTTTTTTTCTCTCAATTCTGATTCGTATGATATCAAAACATATCTTTTCTAAAGTTTGATATTTTGTGTGGCTCTCCATTTCTGTTACTGATTTTCGCCTACATTTCACCTTGACGGATATTAATGAACTACGCTTTGTACTCAACCTTAATTATGTGTTTAAAATGGCTAACTGGTAATTTCATCCCTCTCAGGCTGTCTTTGTAGCAACGTTTGATGTTTCTTCCAAAGCCACACTGGGAGATAAACTTTTGGTTACAGCTAATATTACCAGGTATGCAAACACTCATTGATATATTGCATTTTTATAGGTTTCATATTAAATTTCTGTATGCAACAAATGTCTGCAAGCTACTGGAGAAAGTGGGTTACATGCAGATTCTTCAGGCTCAGCAGGTGATGAAAATCAAATTACTCTCAGGATCTCAATATATTTCGCTTACACCACCTCCCAATCTTTTCCCCACTCCTCCAGAGGGCCTTGATCGTCCCCTCATCACTCCTCCAACAGCCTTGTGGCCTTTTTAATCATCCCTTCTTCTTCTTCAATTCTGTTCATACGTTCTTCTGCTTACTCTTCCTCCGTTCTTCTCTGTTTTTCCTTCCATCTCTTTCTTTCCTTTTGCGCAAAAACTGTCTCTCTTTTCTTTCCCTCTGCTCTTCTCCTCTGCTTCTTACCCCTCTGGTCCTCCCTTTTCATTTTATTCCTTCAGGTTTTCTCTCCCTTTTTTCCCCGATGTTTCCAAAGGCTGTGCCTGGGGGTGCAAGAGGAGTGCCAGGGGTGGCAACTGCTATCTCTAGCGACCCTAAATTACATCCATGATTGTATGAGAAGTTATCTTAAACTGGCCAAACCCTGGACATCCGTTCACCAAAACGTGACATCTCATGCCCTTTTACATGGTGGCATTACAGGAAATTACTTCAGGTTACTTTGTACCTCATGAAATCACAGGAAGAGACATTGTTCAGTGTTTTGAGTCAATGTTATTACAAGAAGTTATGTCTGTGACCTTTGGTTAGTTGGCAAATCTCTAGCAGATACTCCATGACGAACTCTATAAACATTTTTTAATTCAAATCCCATTGAAATGTTTCCACATACATCATTGGCATCAGACAATATCTTCAGACACAGGGTTGAGGTAATGCAGCATCTTTTAAGAACCTTTAAATATTTTATGGAAAATATGCTGTTGATGTAATCAAATATCAAATAAGTGTTCTTTAATGGAAGGCCAATGGACATACAATAATTGACACGCTAAGAGTGCCATGTAATGAAAGCTAGTGGTGAAACATTAGTCCCCACACCCCTGCAGTGCGGGGAAGCGAGCCCCAAGTTCTAGGGTGCCCCTTCAGCACAGTACCCTGATGATCTGGCCCATGGCCTGAAAGCTCCTGATTGGATCAGGGAGGGTGTGACGCCTTATACTTTGCCAGGGGCACCATCTAGTTTAGTTATGCCAGTTATGGAAAGTAGGTCACACAGTGCTGTTCAATAGAGGACATGTTCCCTCAGCAACCTTCCTTTCTACAAGGTAGTATACATCTTTGCAGGTGACTAGCTGTTGCACCTTGCCAGTTTACTATAATTAGGTCTGGGCAGATTTCCACTATGCGGAACTCTGCAAAGTGACCGAAAGCTCCACTGCAAGCGGTGATCTGCATTAGGTCACACCATTCATGCTGACTTTTACTGCCAGGTAAAAGAGAGCTACTTCTTTTCTGTCACTCGAGTAGATTTCCTACTCAAGTGGCACCTTCCTCAACTTGCACGGAAGATTTCACAATGTGAGCGGTAATGACCATCTGCAACCGCCAGCATTGAAAAATCTTGCTGGGAGGAGGTCTGAGTGAGATTTTTCTCGCTGGAAAACTTAACGTTCGCAAGCATGAATGAAGAAAAAAACTCCGCTCTGCTACGTGGAGTTTTTTGGAACTCCGTGCTCTAAGCAGAGCGCGGAGTGGGGAAAAACTCCATGAACAGAGCGGAGTTCACCCCCCACCCCTAACTATAGTTCGTTTTTTCTAGAGGTGAAAGTGCACTTCGCCAGTAGAGCACTGTGTCAATCAATAGTGCGCTTGTTCCCCATGTAGAGTACTGACACTATTTTAGAGTCTTAACATAAGGTAGGCCTAGATTAGTTGTGGAGGTGTTGACTTCAGAGTCAGGAATTGTGCAGGCGGTAGAAAGGCAGATGTTAATTGCATGGAAAAACAAATTGACTGTTACACTGATGCTGCATGACAAAAGAGAAGAAACTAATGGGCAGAAAGTTGTGCTTTGCTTGTTGGAAATCAAGAGTGAGGCATGAGAGAGCTAAGGAGATGTGAGGCAAGCGTGAGGGTGGAGCCAGTATACAGAGCAGATGCACAGAGCAGGTGCGGTGCGAGTACCGTTTAGAACCGCTGCTTGGGACACTGTTTTGGGACTTTTGGACCACAGCTTTCTTCATGGACTGCAGCTCTTTCTGCCCAGGTGGTCTGGCGCTGACCTGCCTGGGGGCCCGGTTCTTGATTGTGTGCTCCGTGTTCCTGCCATGCACTACAGCCACCATAGCTGTGACCGCCCTATCCTAAGGAGTTGGAGGAGGACCGGGCGGATGTAAGAGGGAGAGAGCAGGAGAGAGTATTCAGCAGCGTGGGAGAGAGTCCTGCACCCGGTCCTCCTTCTTTGCTTATCGGTGAGTTGAGATGGACAGACATCACTGAAGCGGCCCAGTTCAGGACTGGGTGTGGCTTGTGGCCTGCGTAGCCCCCTTTTTGTGGATTATTCAAATACTTTTGCCATACCACTATCGCCCTCACCGCCTCTCACTGCTGCATTTATGACTGCTGTACATCAAATGCTGGTTATTGATTACTGATTTCTGAATATCGCCATCAATAGATTGCACATGATATTACGCACTATGGACCTCATTACAACCTTGGCGGTCTTCTCAGAAGACCGATGAGGCAGTGGGCGCCAGAATACCACTGGTGCTGGCGGAATTTCTGGCTCCCTATTTCGACTTTTCCACTGGGCCAGCGGATGGCAACAGTGTTACCATCCACTGGCCCAGCGTAAAAGTCACATCAGCATTGCTGCCGGCTCGTAATAGAGCCGGCGGCAATGCTGATGTGCAGCGGGTACAGTAGAATCCATCACACATTTCACTGCCTGAAATTCGGGCAGTGAAATGCGGGATGGGGCAATGCCTGGGGGCCCCTGCACTGCCCATGCTTAGTGCATGGGCAGTACAGGTGCCCCCAGGGGCATCCCAAGTCCCCCTTACCACCAGCCTTTCCATGGCAGTGTTTACCGCCGTGGCCAGGCTTTCGGTCCGGGACTAATAATCCCCAGGGCAGCGGTGCTTGACCGCGGTATAGTGGTGGGGCCGACGGTATGGCCGTGGCTATTGCGCCACGGTTATAAAAGCTGGCGGAAAACCGCCAGCCTGTTTGCGGTGTTACCACCAGCTTACCGCCGGCCGCCAGGGTGGAAATGAGGCCCTATGTTTTAAAAAAAGCTTCTTAAAGCACCTTAAAGCTCCTTAAAGCACTATTAAAAAAGTAATCTGAAATGTAGATTGTAACTCATTGAAATACTCTGTAAGGCACAAGTGTGTGGTACCACAACAAGGATACAAGGGGTGAGTGTAAGGAGGGTGAGGCGGTCCCACCGGCGTGCTCATGCCCCCTGTCATTAAGCCATACCATATTAAACCACACTACATACCACAAGGACTAGATCGTAAATAGAATGAGGGGTGACTACAAAAGGGTGAGGCAGCCCTGCTGGCAGGCTCATGCTACCTGACCCCCCAGACCCTGGGCAAGGTGTAAGGTGCAGTACAAACTGATGCAGTACAAGAGAATAACTAGAAGTGATCCTAGCATATGGTGGTGCTGCCCCCCCCACCCGGGCAGCCAGCTTTTGCCAGCTTTGCCATCCAGGATATATGCACCATATTCGTCATCCCGGAGCACGGACTGGCCAGAATCCTCCACTACACCCACCACCCATAGCAACATAACAGCATAAAGAGGGTGAGGCGGCACCCTGAGCGTGCTCATGCCCCCGTCTTTATTAGCACCCTAAAACCTCCCACCAGCAGCTGAGAATGAGATCGGGCAGAAAAAGAGGCAAGTCCATAGACTCTAATAAGAGGAAAAGGGATCCAACCTCAAGTGAAGCAGTATTGAAAAGAAGGGCAAACAGAGCAACCAGGGCAGCCAGGAGAACTAGAACAAACAGTATATATACCAGTTGTTCATCTGCAGATTATTGCAACTCGGATATGGAAAATGCAAGAGGAGTAGCACAAGAAGTAGTTCAAGAAGTAGTAGATAAGCCTCAGAGTGGCCTCCAGAATGTGAAAGGGAACAGGGGTCCACCCCAACAATCTGATCTCCACAAGATAACAATTGTTTTTGGCTCCCCTAAGTAAAGGGAGCAAGGAGAATATAGGAGATCTTCCACCTCAAATCTACCCAATAATTATGATTACGAAAAACAGCACCCATATAGCGGGCCTCCCGCATCTGCTCCCTGCGAGTTAGATCAAGAGGCCGCAGCTCTAAGGGCTCTGATTTGCTCATGCCCCCCATCTTTATTAGCACCCTAAAACCTCCCACCAGCAGCTGAGAATGAGATCGGGCAGAAAAAGAGGCAAGTCCATAGCCTCTAATAAGAGGAAAAGGGATCCAACCTCAAGTGAAGCAGTATCGAAAAGAAGGGCAAACAGAGCAACCAGGGCAGCCAGGATAACTAGAACAAACAGTATATATACCAGTTGTTCATCTGCAGATTATTGCAACTCGGATATGGAAAATGCAAGAGGAGTAGCACAAGAAGTAGTAGATAAGCCTCAGAGTGGCCTCCAGAATGTGAAAGGGAACAGGGGTCCACCCCAACAATCTGATCTCCACAAGATAACAACAATTTATGGCTCCCCTAAGTAAAGGGAGCAAGGAGAATATAGGAGATCTTCCACCTCAAATCTCCCCAATAATTATGATTACCAAAAACAGCACCCATATGGCGGACCTCCCGCATCTGCTCCCTGCGAGTTAGATCAAGAGGCCGCAGCTCTAAGGGCTCTGATTTGCTTTCACTTATCTTATGAGCGAGCTGACAAAACTTCTATGGAATGCACTTCTTAGTTTAAAGAAGACATTTATTATTATTACTTCACCATGAGGTTCCTGAGAGACGAGATTAGTAGGTTGGAAGCACACGTTTAAAAGAAGCCACAGCAATGAAAGGAAAATATATCAAAGTACTTCTCAATTGCAATGTACACAGCAAATACATGTGATTATATTATAGCATAACTTCAAAGCAAAGAATAAAAGTCAAAATTCATCACCATAGGGCCTATCACTGCTCGTGATCTTTCTCATGCCTGCAAGTTGACGATTCCTGTTCAACTGCTAGAAAGAGATTTTCCACCCAAACAGGAGGTCAGGCAGCTGACTTCTGCTCCTGACTGAAGTCTTGGAAAATTCCACCTTGCTGCTGCCCAGGGACACCCCTTATAATGAAAAAGCCTGCTAACAGGCCTTTTCCTCTAATAGTCAAAACATGCTGGCTACTGAATCGCAGTGGGAAAAGAACAAGCGTTGAAGAGTGGCCAAGTCTCCAAGCTCGCTCCTTTCCAAGGCTGGGTAGAGTGGAAAACACAAAATATAAGCTCTCTTATCACGCTAAGGTTCGGTGTGAACACAATATGAAAAAGACAGCTTGGTCTACCATGTGGGAAAACACAGCTCATCTGCAATGTCTCAACTGCAATGTCGAACTCCACGATAAAGCCAATAGGCCGCTAAACTGAATACAGAATGTAATGTCTAATGCCACGTTAAAGCCAATAGGCAGCTAACCTAAATACCAAATGTAATGTCTAATGCCACCTTAAAGCCAATATGCAGCTAAACTGAATACAGAATGTAATGTTTAATGCCATGTTAAAGCCAATAGGCAGCTAAACTGAATACAGCATGTAATGTGCTACTGGTGAACATTGAACAACTAATATGCGCAGTGGTGAAACACAAAGTCAGTGGTCGAACACAATTAATGGCATAGCATATCCACCCTATGACCAATGACTTTCATTTACATTTCTCTTATTTCAAACAAAAACAAAAAAACAAAAACATTATAAGCAAATCAGATTTGAATGATAAAAACAATCACTGTAAAGCAATGGAAGTGGATTAACATATTGATCTCATAACCTTTCAAATCAGACACACCTACAATGAAAAGACTGAAACTTATATACTCTGATTGGGATAATAACTGATTGAATAGTGTCTTTAAAATAGCAAGTTGATGTAGCATGAGTTCTACTCATGTAAAGGTACATGGCCCACCTTAAAGGTTTGCTGGAATGTAAGTGAAAGTCGGGGTTCCACACGAAAAAAACAGACAGTTAACTGGAAATGTTGCTTAGTTCCAGTGGAAGAATGTAATCAAACAAGTTGCAATGGTACTCTATTGATCCCATGTAGAACCTGAACTGAAGGCGCCAGTTGCACAAAATGGATCCATGGGGTTTGTACTTTAATCAATCAGGTTCAGGTTGGGGGTGCGGCCCCTCCCCCGACACCACACGCAAACACCCGAAGGGAGACCACACAGCACACTCATGGTCAGTGGCGAGTCGTAGTAGGATCTGCAAAAGAAAAAAGTATGACTTTTCTTGCAAATAACATTTGTCATCTGGAATATGTTCCCATTTTTCCTGTCCTGGTTCCATGATCAACAGAACATTGTTGGGACCCTTTGCTATAATTTCTGCAGGTTCTGGAGGGTCACCTGGGGATTCAACCCACACCTTAGAACTGAGGTTTTTATCTGCTGCACCACAGCTTCCCTTTCCTTGCACTGTCAGAAGGAATGTATGAATAAATCAGATTCTCTTCTAGTTATCAGAATAACTTTGATTTCGACTTGGTAATCTGCAGCAATCACTTCCCCAAAAACCTGATCAATTTGCCATATCTGTCCTGGTAACTTTCCTCTCCCCAACTGATCTTTGACTCTTTGTGGGACAGATCTCTGTTGTGTGTGCTGACAAATAGGACATTGCAAAATCACAGTTTTTATCAAATCTAAGGGAATGTGCACCTCTCTAATCTCTGCCCACCTGTAGGTGGCTTTTTCTCCCAGATGTCCACATTTCTGGTGCACCCACTTAGCCATCCCCACCAAGTCAGAATTCTGAGTTGATACTTCTGCCTTTGAACTTTTCTCTTTAACATCTGCAAGGGAATTGAACCAGTGTTCTAATGAGTCAATGGGACAATTAGTATCTATGGCTATGCTCTATTTTAACATCCACAACTCTTTGCTCCTCACCTCCTTTGAATAAAAGAACCAGTTATGTACAAGCCATGTGGAAAACCAAACGGCCAATCCATTGGCAGTGAACCAAGAATCAGTGTAAAAATGACATGTCTCAAGCTGCTCTTGCTTTAAAGTCTGACACACATTGTACAACTCTGCATATTGGTTACTTTTTCCTTCTCCTGTGGTAGACAACAACTTTTCAGTAACTGGATTATATAACACTGCTTTCCATTGTCTTTTAGTACTCATGCATTTCAATGAATCATTAGTCAAACAAACACGCTTTCTATCCTCAGGGGACAAGAATTCAAATGGTGCACTCAGTTTCACTAGTGACTCTTTTGCTTGTGGTACCCACTAGTGACTCTTTTGCTTGTGGTACCTTCTGCACTCTCTCCTCATACTGTAAAGGGACTTGTGACACATGTTCATGTAGGGCTGTAGTGCCTGTAGGTCCTACTTGAGCCCTGTTTTGTATGTTCCAGATCCAAAGTATGATACTAGTCTCTTGTGCCTGTCCTAAACTGTGAGATTTAGGTGAACTCATCACCCACTGCATGATTGATAGTTCAAGTTTCAGAATTACGTTATCATTTAATGTCCTTTGCTCAGTATTCACTAGAGCCCAATAACAAGTCAAAAGCTGTTTTTCAAAAGGAGTACAGTGCTCCACAAAGTCAGATAGTTTTCTAATCCAAAGCTCCAGGGCCACCCTTGTCCAGCCCTGTTCCTGACCCATACTCAAGGTGGCATCAGTGTTTCCCTCTTGCACTGCGCACAAATCTAAAGTCTGTTGAATTATTTCATTTGCCAAATCAAAAGCACGCAGCTGCTTCTCACTCCCTTCAAACTCATGTTTTTTTCTAGTTACTTTGTACCAAAGTGTTAAGATTTTACTCAGATGAGGGCTATACTGTTTCCAAAAATCAAACAAGCTTGTGAAACTCGGTGTCTCTTGCATAGTGCAAATAGTAAGAAACTCTAAAATCTTTTATTTTACCTGTGACAACATCTGTTTATTTTCTGGATTTCACTGAATTCCCAGAAACTGCACATTTTGCGACAGTACCTCTGCCTTGTCTGAATTAATCTTACACATCGTACTTTGCAAAAGCTGTCTGAATATAACATTCTCAACTTCGTGCTCAGTGTAATCTTTTAAGGAATGCACTTCAACTCCTGCCAAAAACTGTGGGCTGCTCTGTGCATGGAGATCTCCGCTCTGCTCAAGAGACTCACACTGGCCCCCATCTTTTTTAACCTCCTCATTACTGGAATGGGAAAAGCCAGATTCTCCTGCAACAGCTTTAGAAATTTCAGTTTTATCTTGCAACAATTTGTCCTGGCTAATTTGCTCACGTACATTCTTATTTTCATGTTCTAACTGCTTACATCTCTCATGCATTTTTCTGTAAGCAGACAAAAGTATTCAAACCCTTCTATCAACAACAAAAGGAACATAATTTCTTTCAAAAAGCACATTTTCTAAGTATGAAAACACTTTTGCTTTATCCAAGCACTTATCCCAAGACTCAGAAAGTCCTGATAAACAAGAAAACATGTTTCTCACAGCACCATAAGGCAGTTTAACTTCACATGCATTTTCAAACATGGTCTGCTGTGCTTCTTTAATTCTCTAAACAACAAAAACAATTACACTTTTAAATCGTGCACCTCCAATCTCCAATTCGACTCCCAGACTGACGACTCACGCCAAAATGTTTTGCTTTCACTTATCTTATGACCGAGCTGACAAAACTTCTCTGGAATGCACTTCTTAGTTTAAAGAAGACATTTATTATTATTACTTCACCAGGAGGTTTCTGAGAGATGAGATTAGTAGGTTGGAAGCACACGTTTAAAAGTAGTCACAGCAATGAAAGGAAAATATATCAAAGTACTTCTCAATTGCAATGTACACAGCAAATACATGTGATTATATTATAGCATAACTTCAAAGCAAAAAATAAAAGTCAAAATTCATCACCGTAGGGCCTATCACTGCTCGTCATCTTTCTCATGCCTGCAAGTTGATGACTCCTGTTCAACTGCGAGAAAGAGATTTTCCACCCAAACGGAAGGTCAGGCAGCTGACGTCCTCTCCTGACTGAAGTCATAGAAAAGTTCCCCTTGCTGCTGCCAATTGACACCCCTTATAATGGAAAAGCCTGTTAACAGTCCCTTTCCTCTAATAGTAAAAACATGCTGGCTACTGTATCACCGTGGGAAAAGAACAAGCATTGGAGAGTGGCCAAGTCTCCAAGCTCGCTCCTTCCCAAGGCAGGGTAGAGAGGAAAACACAAAATATACGCTCTCTTATCACACTAGGGTTGGGTGTGAACACAATACGAAAAACACAGCTTGGTCTACCATGTGGAAAAACACAGCTCATCTGAAATGTCTCTACTGCAATGTCGAACTCCACAATAAAGCCAATAGGCAGCTAAACTGAATACAGAATGTAATGTCTAATGCCACGTTAAAGCCAATAGGCTGCTAACCTAAATACCAAATGTAATGTCTAATGCCACGTTAAAGCCGAATAGGCAGCTAAACTGAATACAGAATGTAATGTCTAATGCCATGTTAAAGCCAATAGGCAGCTAAACTGAATACAACATGTAATGTGCTACTGGTGAGCATTGAACAACTAATATGCGCAGTGGTGAAACACAAAGTCAGTGGTCAAACACAATTAATGGCATAACAGGCTCCAGGGGCATTAGTATTGGTATCGGCATCAGGTGAACAGGAACCTATAAAGTCATGAATGCTGTCACAGAGAATCTTGCTTGGCAGCATACGTTGTATAAGTTAGGTGCTGACACGAACACTGATATTGACAACTACTATTTGTTAAAGACCTCCAACACTTAAGTTTCATCCCTCCCCTGTTTTCAAAGCAAGTAATAATTTGTCGGAGTTGGGTTCTCCCAGTTTGCCCAATAAAAGCAGGGGGTCAGGTGCAGGGGACTTGTCGCAGACAGAAAAAGGCAACTGCATTACTCCCGCTGGAGATCAAATAGCTCAACCCAATCAAATGGGGAATGTAGATTACCCCCACAAAGATTACAAAGAATCTGACCAACATATAAGTAGCAATTTTTTATTCAAATCAAGCGACAGTAATGACCCTCAGGCACCACTCATATAAAATAGATATCCATGTGGATCTGTTAAACACCTGGGCTGTCTTTTTCTCTGGAATAGATAGTAAACTTGAAAACTTAAATGCCTTAATTAAGAGAACCCAAATTAATCAGCTCAATGACTTTACCATCTGTTCATGTAAAGAGGTAGTCGACAGACTAGTTTAAATGCGACTATTATGGAAGGAATTCTAGGGGGAATTCTACCGAGCTCCGCAATGGGGACGCCAGGCCAAGTGGTTATTAGCGACCCCATCAAAGGGACTGCTGGAGAACAGTCATCTAATGGAGCAACTGGACCAGGTTTGAAGAGTAGATCCTTGAGAGGAAACCGGCATAAGACCTGGTTTAAGAGAAAAGCAAAGAAGTGCCTCTGGCATACAGGAGTCTCTGGCCTATTTACAGAGTTCAATTCAAAGAAGTGGCATACTTTCTAGAGTGCAGGCTCATTTGTGCTCTGCCCCAATAGCACAAATGATCAATTAAAAAATAACTAGTGAGTCGTCACTCACCAATCCAAGCTGCACAGCCTTACACACAATAGTCAACCAGTTATCATCCGTAACTCAAAGTAATCCAAGTTTATTTCAGTATTGTTTAATTCTCACAGAGACCACGTGATTCCACACTTCTAAACAGTGAAGAAGTGCCCATCCAGGCCTTTATCTCTTGCTGTCGGAATTCACATTTACCGAGTTCAACAGAAGCAGAAATAGACCTGCAACCCTCTCATGACCAAGAGGGAGCAGAAGCATTCAAGAAAGGGTAGGAAGAAAGCCCTCCTCAGATATGCAAGTGAAGCAAAAGTATCCGCAACTGTAACACAGGAAGGTAAGGAGCCAAAGACAGAGCTTAAGCCAGGAGCAAGTCCTAAGCCAATTGATCTGTTGCCGGCACTCAACATGCTGGAGCTGGAATCTGCATCGATACCAAGACTCCAAGTACCCGACATAGAGTATAGGTCCACGTATCTCAATATGCCTTAAGGAAATCTGGCTCAGAGTAAAGTGGGAACTTGGCCAGGTGGTATCAGTCAGCTGATAGGTTGCCAGATAGGAATCCTCAAGAAAGAAGAAGACCAACCTAGCTCCGTGATAGAGCAGGTTCCTCAAGCAACAAGGTCACTTTCAGTAAATGTGCCCTCAGAGACAAGTAGAGATTCTATCAGTGGGAAAATGGTTTAAATCATGTGGTTTCAGACGACATCCTGTTTGTAAAGTTTTTACCAGCTAGCGGGTGACAGCATTCAGATCCAACTTTAGTCACATTTGTGGCTTCAAATCTCCCCACCTTGGTCCTAGAACTTTAAAAGCTCCTGAAGACATGGGGTATTGAGGTTACAGCCTACCAAGGAGATAGATACCCCTGCCTGCTATTAGAGGTGCACAGTCCTGACAAGAAGGCAGTCTTACCTTGGTCTGTCTTGAGAGGGGCAAATGGAAGATACAAATCCGGGGGAGCCCCTAAAGAAGCCATAGGACAGACCCCTGTAACAGTCCAAATTTTGAGAGAAGAGGAGTGAGGGAAAGTTATAACAAAGTGTGCCACTCAAGACAACTGGAGATAGCTGCCCACTGCGTTCTCACAGGGAAAGTCTTATAAGAGTTGAACATCAACACAGCTGACCCCCTCCCCAAGGGGAGTTCAATATTTGTTCTTGGAACATAGGAGGCCCACAGGCAAAAATTGAAGACCCAGCTATTAATCACTTTTGAGACACATTTGATATAATAATTATTCAAGAGAACTGGATGCAAGCCAGTACTCCTCTTATTGGTATTGCAGTGGAGGACAAACTCGCTGCACACCTGCTTCATTTAAAAAAATTGAAGCTGCCCATCATAATCACAGGAGATTTTACTCTTAACTTATTCCATCTTCCAAACGAGGAGCATGCAGAAATAGCTGGGTTTGTTTAAACTGAAAGCATGTCACATTGCATCGGGAAAGACAAGATTGGAGAGAAGCTAATAAAGGCGTGTGAGTTGATTGGTCTGTTTGCCCTGAATGGTCGAAAGCCAGCAGACATCTACCCACCATGAACAAGGGCCTCGGGTGAATCAGTCTCGTACTTAGACTACACGCTGGTGAACTTCCCATTGTTTAAGCAAGTAAGTGACTTCAGAGAGTTACACCGCGAGGAGAGTGACCACCATCCACAGGTAATCATGGTACAGACAACGGTGTGCAAGCAGCAAGCCATGGTATCCCTCCAGGGAGAGATTGACACCGAAAACTGTGCCTGAAGTGGAGCTCATGTACAGTCAAGGCTCAAGCAGAGGAGACAATGGCCAGTTTGGGATGCATGGCCGCTGAAAATGCACATCTGTATTGGAAGTTTTTGCTAAGAAACTAACAAATACATTTACTGCTAAGAGAATGACCAAGGGAGCCCACCTCAGGTACATATCTACGCCACGATCGGTGCACCTGAGCAAATCTACTGTAGGCAGGCTGCTGAGGCAATTGTGTAAATCTCCCTAGGATGAAATGCTGCTAAGAAACCCCTGGGACAAGAGGAAAGTATTAAAAAGGGAGATATGGTGGCATAAAAAATCCAAATAGAAAGTGCTGTGGGCCAAACCGCTACATGCATCTACCTCAGCTGACTCAAAACGCTTTTGGAAACTCATCCATAATATTGAAAAAGGTCCAAAAGTAGCCCATTATGCAAATATGTAAGAATGCCTGGGTCAGTCATTTGAAATATCACTTTAAGGAAAGCGCTCAGGATGAGAACATGCTAGTGCATTGGGAGAGTGGCAACCAGCCTACAGAGGTGCAGCTCCCTTTGCATTCACTCCCACAGAAATAACTAAGACTGATTGTGCCCCCAGCCCCAATGGGCTTCCACAAGCGCTGTGATAACACTCAAAACATCAAGATAGGCAACCTTTTTTGCAGCAATGTTTAATTATGTTTTGGCAACAGGGGTTATCCCGGCCAGTTGGAAGGGTTCAATAATCCATCCGATTTATAAGGGGGATATCACCTCCTCACCAAACAATTATTGCCTAATTGCTTTGATGGATGTTGATCTTAAATATTTCTCAATGCGCCTTCTTCAAGATCTGAAGACATGGGCTGTAGACAACATCAGATTATCCTTTGATCAACACGGCTTCTCTGGGAACTGAGGCACACTAACAAACCTGGCATTGGGGCTGACGAGCAATAGAGCCAAGGCCACCAGGACTCCAACTTACAGGTGTTCGTGGATTTTAAGGCAGCTTTTGACTGTGTCCCACATGGTAGACTCTGGGGAAAACTGCAGCAATGGAGGTTACCGTCAAATATTTTGCGTGCTATTACACTATTACATTCTGACACTTGGGTTCAGATCAAGCTCGGGAAGGGTACCCATCTGTCAAAAGAAGTCAAAACATCAGTCAGCCTAAAACAAGGCTGTGTTTTAGTACCACTTCTCTTTAATTTATACATTGCAGACTTCTCAAATCTGGACGGTCAGTCAGTGCATGCACCCAGCCTTGGTGGTCAGGAATATTCCAACATGCTGTATGCAGATGAACTGTTGTTGCTCAGTAGTACAAGAATAGGCCTACAAAGACTGCTGAACTGTTTAGGGACGTATGCAAAGAATAATGAGCTGGAAATAAACCACAATAAGATGAAAGTGACTGCTTTTAATCGCTGAATTTCCAACCAGTGCAAATGGTACCCAAATGAGACGACAATTGATGAACCCTCAAAGTATATGTATCTGGGGGTCAAGATAGATACAAGAGGCACGTATGCCGAAGGAAAAAACTCAGGCCCTTAATCATGCCTTTATACCATTAGCAAGAACTATTTGGGGGCATATTCTTAAGCTGCTGGCATCACTTATGAAGATAAGCTTCTACCCACACTCTTGTATGGCTCAGAAATAATGATTGGTGCTGGATAACCCAGTTGGGCAAGCTAATTATAAGAGCATAAAAGCAATCTTTTCGGGTACCTAGATCAGCACCACCTGCTCAAGTCAGGCTGGCATTTTCACTATTAAGGCAGTCGCTTGCTAGGCCTGTGGTACTCATAAACTGCTGCCACAAACTGCAGCAAGCCGCCAAAGGAACGCTGGTAAATCTAGTGTGGTCAGAAATTGATCTTGAAAGGGGTAATGCTGATTATAAGAAACATCTCAAGAAAAGCATAGAGCTGCTTGAACTGGGCAATTTGTGGGATCTTAACATGTCTAGGCGAGCTTTTAGGGAAGCAGTAAACAAATCCCTCAAACTGCAAAGTTGGACAGAAGACAAGGAGGAAGTATCTAAGCGGTTGCAGGAGTGGCTGGTCTTAAAGTCTTATAAAACTCATAAAGAATCATCTATCCTGGATGCCCCCTACTCCCTGAAGATAAAATAGAGGTAGATTTCTAGCACTAAGATTTGGTGATATTCCAAAGTGAGATCTTCAGCAAAAATGGAAGTAAGGCATCCAAAGAGGAAATCAGAAATGCAGCCTTTGCGGCCAGGTCGAGGAAACATTGCTGCATGTTATTTGTATATGCCCAGTCCTAGCCCACAACAAAGAAGTATGTTGAAAAAAAGGACTCAACACATTGGGCATCATATCCTGTAGACCAGCTCTTCTTGAGTCACTTGACCCAAAGAATGTTATGTTGAACATCATGCAGGTACAGTTTCTGGAAATCTTTAAATCACTCACCATGCATTACAGATGAATAATTAAGAAGGCCCTGGATAAAACTATTAGTGTTAGTTTGCACACAACAATTTAGCCAGCGGTCAGCTTGGTCCACTGTCAAATTTACAAAACTAAGATTGATGTCTTGCTGTAAGGCTTAAAAGTCAATGCTCCAGCTTTTTTTCAGAATTTGTATGAGCCCCTGTATCCTAAACTTGCCTGGTCAACATTATGACTCTCAGATAGAGGTTTTATGTAAAGGTCTATAAGACTATACACTGGCTCTTTTGCGCAATCTGTATGAGCCCGAGCATTGCATGAAGAGTGGTTTATTTGTACCCCTTTGCGTAACTTTGCACATTGTATTTGTCGGTGACCCTTCTAATATTGACAATCTATACCAAATTGTACACAAACTGTGGCTGACTTCGTGGGAGGTAGATCTTTTGGCATGTCATTTGCACTCCTTGTGTATGTTTGCACATTGCCTTGGAACACTTTAATATTGATGACCAGGCTGATCTGCACATGATCCAGGGTAGATTGTGTGGGACCTGGGCTGCATGTCATCCATCATGTGACTCTTTTAATGTCATCAAACTGTGCTGATTAGTCCGGCTATTTTACATTTACATTGCATGATTGGTCTGTTTGCACATTTTTAGAATCCTTGCCCATTGTTTCTTTTTGGTGACAGTATGAATGTTGACACTTTGGCCCATATTTATACTTTTTAGCGTAATCCTGCGCTAACGCAGTTCTGCGTCAAAAAGTATAGCGCCGGCTAGCACCATTCCGAGATGCCTGCCGGGCCCAATATTTATGGAATGGTGCTAGCCGTCACTAAGGCCCTGTTAGTGTCCTTGTGAAGGATCCTAGCAGGGCCGGGGAGGCGTAGGCGGAACCGGGGCTTGTGTGGCAAATTATTGCGCTACTCTGTTTAGAGGCAGAAATATTGCCTCTAAACAGTGTAGCGCCAATTTCTAGCGCACAAGCCTCATGGACATGGCTCCTGTCTTATTAAAGACAGGAGCCATGCCCACCACCCCAATGGCCATGTACAGGGGACAAATGTCCCCTGGGCATGGCCATTGGGGCCAGCGCTGTGTAGGGGGCCCCAAGTCAGGGCCTGAGCGTTGTTGGGGCAAAAAAAAACATACTCACCCGGACTTACCTTGGAAAGGTCCCCCTTCTGTAGGTGACCTCCTGGTGTGGGTAGGGGTGTCCCTGGGGACAGGAAAGGGCACCTGTGGGCAATTTCCATGGTCTCTGACCATGGAATTCTGCCTACAGGTCCCCTTAGGCCTGCCCAGACCAAGGTGTTAAATAATAGTGCTGAGAAAGCTTAGCGCCATTATTTAAGGCCCCCATCCCCCTGTGCTAGATTTTATCACGGGATAAGTATGGCGCAAAGGCCATATTGTCCTTTTCTGGATGGGAACGGCTACCTTGCATCTCATTGACGCATGGTCGATTTTCTCCTCCAGAAAACGACGTAAATTCCATAACTTTGGCGCTAGACGTGTCTAGCACCAAAGTATAAATATGGAGTTAAGTTTGCGCTGAATTAGCGCAAAAAAAATACGCAAATTAAGTGAAAACCAAGTATAAATATGGGCCTTTGTATTATACTGTGTTCAGTTAGATTGTCTTTTCTTCTGCCTTTTGGCGTTTATGGTTTTTATTAATAAATGTTATCATCATCATCAAGAGTGTGACAGACATAGCTGCTGCTTGGCTTCCTTTAAAAAGAGAAGGAGTGATTGGGTAGTAAAAGGTTGCTTGAATAATGGTTAACAAAGATGGTAAGAGTTCACATGCAGCCAGATAGAATACTTTCTGCTGCCATGAGTAGCTGTGGCCCTCCTGCTGTGAAATGAATGACCCGAGGGTAAGTGGATGCTGACCAGGATGAAATCAAGGAGGTAGCTGACAGTGCAGCATGTATGGTTTACATATATCTAAATAGGATACAGACGGTACAAGGAATAATTGTTGTACTCATGCTTAACAGTCTTGAAGAGAAAAAACACTTGATGGAAAACAAGTTATCCTTGTTTGTCAGGAAATCAAGAGGAGCCCTTTAGTGCTTGGCAGCATGGTAGGTGCTGCCTTCACATCGCTGCATAGTGTACTGACTTCTGCAGTCACTGGCTGATGGGGTCATTCAGCATACGCTTCAAGGTGAGAAGAGACTGACTGTAGAGCATTCACTGACAGGCACTGTGATGATCTTGAATGGCATTCAGCCCACTTCATAACTTTTGCCCAGGCAAATGGAGATGAATCAGTTCAAAGTATGCACTTTATAGAAGACATATATTGCATGAACTAAAAATATTGAAACCCGATAGCTGGAAAAAACAACTACTTTTAGGGAATGCAGGTGAACTAATGTGAGAAATGTGAAAAGGGAATGCACCTCTTCCATTAATTACCTTAAAAGTTGTTATAGTCAATTTGGGGAATGAATCTGTGATTTTGCCGTAAAGTGGAAATATGGCCTGATAGGGAACATGTGCCCTATTTCAAAGTTACCTCACTTAGGGCCATATGTACGAACACGTTTTCCCATAGACACAAAATGGGCAAAACTGCTTGCTACATGTGGCCCTTAAAGCTCTGCTAGCAAGAACCACAGAGTGAAATAAAGGAACGTTATGCAGTGCAATAAGTTCTTTACATTCACACCTAGGCCTCTTGCACTGTGTGCAGCATGATCTCAGTTTCTGGACAGAGGCAGGCATGTTTCTAAGCAAATGGGGTGGCTTTTAGTATACATGCTTAAATACTGCTTTTGAAAGCAGCATGATAACATGCTCTCAAAAATAAAGTGATTGTGGATTTCAACACTAATTAAATCATTAAATATTTTAATTTCTAAAACGCATGTCTTGCTCTCAGACTGCGGAGATGGCCTGAGCATCATTGTCCTGCCGTCACTGTGTGCTGCTCCTTATTTGGTCCAAATTAATGCTCTACACCACTTTACTCATGTACAATTCTGTAAATTTCATAATTCCTCAAACTCAAAACAATAGGGAATTGCCCATCCCACACCTGTGACTGTTAATCCAGTCCATATAAATAGGTTTCATAAAATACATAAATCAGATTTTCTAAAATGAACATTTATATAGCCCTCTCAAAAAATCTAATTACAAAAACTGATAAAAAGGAAGGTATGTTAAACAGGTATCACCCAAACCCCCATTATGCACATTAACCTTAAACATAAACTTAAAAGAAAACATATCTAGCCTAAAATACTTACACTACAACTCTTACAAAATATATATTTTCTAAAAATATATAATTTATTTTTTTTTTATTTTAAAAACTGTATAATAATTATTTGTAAAAAATAATTTTGGAAAAAAGCACTTCCCAAAGAAGTAAACATCCTCAAATATTTACCCGATTTTCTAAATATACAATAAGTAATACTATTAGTACATTTTAACCCCTCAAAGAAATTCTTATGAGTAACATTACATTAAAGCTGTACACACCCTTGCTCCTAAAACCCCCACTATCCTTAATATATTTGTTTCTGTTTACACACCCAGAAATAAACTTCAAACCATTTTGGAGTTTATTTAGTTAAAGTTTATTTCATACATGTTTGAAATGAATGGTAAATAATCAAACATGTAATTATTGTAACTTTTATTAATAACAAAACTTTTATATAAAATAATTATTCCCACAGTAAACCCCCCAAAAAACGATAACTTGAAAAAATACAACATCAGAACAAAAAGATACCAATAAATTAATGATAACAAAATAATTACTTATATCCAAATGTATTTTACTAATCAAAATTACAGTATTACAACAAACTAAATTAAATCCCATGCTAATATTGTAAGCAATATTCAATCAATGTTATAAAAAAAAAAATCTATTTACTTTCATAAACACGACCCATTATAGTCAGACGATTTTTGGCTGGAATCATAGCTACTTGACATTCACCTTCTGGGGTGGAAACAGAGTGAGATCTAAAGAGTCCCCGAAGATGAAAGGGAGCAATGTGATTTGCGTATGGTACCAGAATATCGTGTAACAAAAATACTCTGTCCTAAAACACATTCACAAATTGTACTACTCTATTAATTTAATAATAGTTTAATAATAGAAAATCTACACCCACTGGATTGATACTTTTCTAAGCAATATTAGGACAAAATAGGTAAGTTAGAAGATATTTGTAAATGTACACAGTTTGACACTCACATGAGGAGGTTGATTAGTAGAGTAGTTCAAGCTAGTGAAAACGGTTTCTAATCTACAATGAGTCACAGCTGATTTTACTGATTTGTAAGTAAATGTCCTGATTTGCCCAAAACATATAAAATTGAAAATGGTTAATTACCAGTTTAAATTTCAAAGTTAGTTTTAGGTTCTTTATTGCACATTTATATCTTACCAAATTGTTACTGTACTATATTATTACGAGGCTAATAAGGGACTAAAATCATAGGTAGGGTGAGTAAACAGATGACGATGCTGTAATTATGCAGACAACTCTCTCTTTAACTAGTTTTAGCTCCTTAAAAAATATATTATGCCACAAATTACTAATAATACGTACTGCCCCTCTCATTTTTAAAACATTGGTTTCAAACCTGCAATGACAACTCAATGTTCATTTACTTCAGCCTGCTCCTTAAGAAACGCTGAGTGAAACACTGAAAGAAACAGAGCCTACAATTATGTTAAAATTAGGTTAGGTGTCAAAAACTGGAATTAATTGAGAAAGCATGATTACAATGACATAGGTGGTCATTATGAACTTGGCGGTGTGGCTACACCGCCACATAATGAACACTATGAGGGCCGCCATGGGCGGCCCTCACTCACCGCCTGGCTGCCTCCGTCAGGCAGCCTGGCGGCAGTCAGAATCATTATCCGATAGGGCAGCGGTTTCCCCGCCAGGGAAAGGCTGGCAGAAGGGGTGCACTGGGGAACCCCTGGGGGCCCCTGCACTGCCAATGCACTTGGCATGGGCAGTGCAGGGGCCCCTGTGCAGTGCCCCATTGCGTAGGTCACGCCCGATTTTCGGGCAGTGATCTGCGCGACGGGTGCAGCTGCACCCGCCGCATAGAGGCATTGACTGTGGCTCTATGTGGAGCCGCCGTCAATGTCCCGGGCAGGCATTCCTGTAGGCCGGCGGGTGGAAACAATGTTTCTGCCCGCCAGCCCACAAGAATGTTCTTAATATGGACGGCGGGAATCCGGGGACACTGGCGGTTAGTAGTTTGACCGCCAGCATGATCATGGCGGTTTCGACCACTGTGTTCAAAATGAGGGCCATAGTTTTGGAATAAGACATGAGTTAACATTAAAAAAAAAAAATTACTCAAATATGGCAGTTATAGTTTAGTTAACTAACTAATGTGCGTCTCTCTAATGAACTTACATATTACATCACTCATGACATGTTAAATAACATTGATGACATCATGCCTCAGGCCAGACCCTGCATCTAATCTGCATCAGGAATTGTTCTTAGCGTGTAGGCTCTTACAAGACCCTTCACCCAACTCTCCCCAAGCAAGAAAACTTGACTGCATTCAGCCATACCTAGGAGATGTTTGAGACAAGGCTTAGCCTGTGGTCAGAGTCTGCACCCAGCCCTCCACAAGTGGCCAACCCTTACCCTGCACAAACCTACATAGTGGAGGTTGTCTGCAAGACCTGGTGTTACACCGGACCCTGCATCTATCTTACACTGAGGGTTGTATGATGAGCTTGCCCTATGTCCAGACCCTGCGCCCAACTATCTGCATGTGGACAACTCTGCTATATATGGCCATGATCATGAACAGCGGGGGTTGGGAGCAGGGCATCACATGTGGCCAGCCCTAAATCCACCCCCCCAGGGCCATATAACACCCTACTTGCTCACTTCGGCCCTCCACAGCCAGGGGTCACCAAAGGGCTTATTGTTCTTATATTCAGCAGCCATCTCTGCAAGTGACCTACGCATACTGCAGACATCCTTGATGTAAATATGAGTACAAAGGTGATGACATCCATCAAAAGTGCTTTACTTAGAACTATCTAGTTTCTTTTGCATCTTTTGAAAGCTTGCACATAAGCTTGCAAGAGTCCAATCATTGATTTAGGTTTGTGTACTCCTCGTTCTCAAAGCCAAGAGCCCTCTCTCAGAATCATTGGTTGATCACAATAGTGAATTCAACAATGTTATTTATAGCCAGTGAGGTCATTAATGATGTCATTTAGCAAGGCATGAGTGAATACTTTATTGCTGCTAATATAAATATTCACTTCAGATATGGATGTAAATGATCTTGGAAGGCTCTCACATTTTTTAGATAACCTGGTAATAGGTATTTACTGCAATCAGTCACATGCAACACAGCCAATTCATGTTATTTACAAAGTTTTTCCCCAAAAGTTAAACTAAACAGAAGTGTTGTTGTTCTCCTCTTACTTTTATTGCCAATTCCCACTGAACAGAGAGACCAATCTTCGGAGGAGATGGAAACATTTAATCACACTGTTTTTCTCCACAGTGATAATGGAGGCACAATCGCCAATGAATCCTCATTCCAGGCTGCGCTGCCGGTGCGCTATGCAGTGTATGTGATTGCAAGCAGGTAAGTTTGGGTGTGTGGGACAGTTGTTCTAAAAGTAAAGAGTATACAATTATTATAGACGTCTCGGCAATGAGCTCAGCATCATGGCGGAGAGGTATTGTAAGTCACTCCAACATGAAGGAATTGTGCTCATACCTGACCAACCGTTCTCTTACATTGTATCAAGAAAGCTATAGCAACCAGTTATTCTTCACATGCATTGGCCCTTTTATTTATTGAGTCCCATGATTGGATTAGCTGTTTGGCATAGTTGCTATTGTTGTTTACATCTATGTATTTGTTTATTTAATAATGTGCTTATTCATTTACTAATCATGAGGGGGTAGGGTGACTCAGACAGATTTTATTAGATTAACACCTGCTACTTTAGGCAACTCAGCATTGAATTACACCACAGGACTAAGGCCCAGATGTAGGAACCTGTTTGCATTTCGCAAACTGCGAAAAACGCAGTTTGCGACATGCAAAACGGCCATCGCGATGCTGATTCACATTTTGCGAGTCGGGACCGACTCGCAAAATGTGATTCTGACTCGTAAATAGGAAGGGGTGTTCCCTTCCTATTTGCGACTCGCACCGCGATGCAGAATTGCTTTGTGACCGCGAAAGCGGTCGCAAAGCAATTTGCAGTTAACACCCACTTGAAGTGGGTGGTAACTCATTCGCAAATGGGAAGGGGTCCCCATGGGACCCCTTCCTCTTTGTGAATGTCGCTGAAAATATGTTTTCAGAGCAGGCAGTGGTCCAATGGACCACTGCCTACTCTGAAAAAATGAAACCAAATGGTTCCATTATTTTTTTGAATTGCAACTCGTTTTCCTTTAAGGAAAACGGGCTGCAATAAAAAAAAAAAACTGCTTTATTAAAAAAGCAGTCACAGACATGGAGGTCTGCTGTCTTCAGCAGGCCACCATCCCTGTGAATGCATGGACTCACTACGGGGTCGCAAAATGCGACCCACCTTTAACATTCATGAGGTGGGTCTTTGCGACCCCATAGCGAGTCGCAGAAGGTGTCTGAGACACCTTTCTGCATACAATTTTGCGAGTTGCAAATTGTGGGTCGGTCTGACTCGCAATTTGCAACTCGCAAAATTTTCTGTTGCTACATCTGGCCCTAAGTCACATACTCGTAGAAAATACTTTGCAGTTTTGGTTCATTATTTGTAATTGGAGCACTTAGAACTGGGTGCTTTTCCACAAAAGATGAGTAATATTTAGTGGTTAAACAAGCTTATATTTGGGTGGATGAGCGCAGTCTTTAATTCATACACTGAAGCCAAGCTTTATCAAAGTTTCATGCAACACAGTCTAGCAAGGGAACCTGCTTCCTACATGCAACAGAAAGAGCAGAAAGGCACTACTTCTACTAATATATGACGTACTTCTGCTCCCTCCTTGCTCTGATGCACTGTATACTGACTAATGCCAATGGATGTACCTCATGCAAAAAAAACTATCTACCGGGGCACTTTCCTCTTTCTGTGTGTGGCTTCTGCGGCACTCTTGGGAAAAGGTTGGAGGGAAAGCATTGTTCATTGTACGAAAGAGGAATGCTATTTTTTCTCCCTTTCGTACTGTTGCTTAGAGCCGCCATTTTGGAGTTAGCACTCTTGAGGCTTAGCTTGTTAGTCTCTTGCTCTTCCATATAAGGGAGACTATGGTATAGACGTGCAGTGAACTGTAAGGCTGCAGGTCCATACCTTTTTATTTCCTTTATAACATTCAATACTGCATCTTTTAATCATCAACTTGCTAGAAAATCACTGATCAATCCTTTTCATCCAGCACATCCAACGCTAGTCAGTTAATCCAGTATAAAGAATGGACAATGTAATTTCACCACAGATACGTAAATTCCAGCCGGGCTTAAATCAGTCATAAAGCTCAAGCCTGTGGCAGACATAAAGGACTAAGCAGTGCTTTCCTAGCAAGTTGATGTTCAAAGCAACAATTATTGTGATTTCATCCACTTTGACACATTGTCCTGAGGATAGTCTCATGGATGGTTTGAGCCTTGGAAGACCAGAACATCGACTTTATACTCTCAATGATGCAATGCATTGCATGAGCTGCTGGAGTCCATTAGGTGCGATTTCTGATTGTTTATAAGACTGCATATAGGACTCAAATCTGGTTGAAGAGTCAATAGAGTTGGTGCTCTCCTTCTGTCTCTTGGCTGTATAGGGATTGGGGACTAGAGAGATCACCAATGTGTTTGTATAAAAACACTAAAAATTATATTTGTTGCTTTGCTATATTGATGAAAATATTATTAGTGAATATATAAAAAGTCTTCATTTTTTCAGGAACGAATTACACGCTATTTGAAGATGTATTCTTTTATGGAATTTGATTTATGGTTAATTACAACATTAATAGTATTTAATATGCTGAAATGTTTGTATGAAAATGATTCCTCCATGAACATTGTGGGCTTTATAGATTAGATTACCCAGTTCTGTGGGGAATATTGGGTTATCCTGATTATTTGTAACAGATATTCCAGAGAGTCACTCCTGGCCTTGTAAACCAATGCTTGCTGACCCCAGCAGAATTTTTCCCTCTCTGGAATGGGTAAGAATGTCTACTCCTGCGTGGTGTGTGGCCTAGCTCTAACTAATAATGCTATTTTTGAATGAGGACAGTCTTTTAACACCTCTGAAAACAGGGATCACCTCTGTCCAAACTACTGTAGATTATAAGGCCTGCCTTATCAACTGCAGGTGCCTACCCAACTATTCATACAAAATCTTCTTCCGTCTGGCTGACAGTTCCTGGGATTTCATTTTCCTTTTGGAAGCATGGTTTGAAGACAGCTCTAACCCCGACCTCTACTTTCAGTGCCGCCAGTATATTGCCCTTTGGCAGAAAACAGTGGTAAAGTAGGGCAGGTGGTGGGACTGGCTATTATCTTCAAAGACTCTTTTGAAGCATTCACTACTCCACTAATCCAATGCGGAAACACTGAATGTTTTGTCTTTAGTTTTAAATTCATCTCCTCTTTTTCTTTTTCTGGCATGCTGTTGTACACACCTCCAAACTGCAGTAGCAGTTGTCTTTCTGCTCTGTTTGACAATATTGTACAACATTTCCTCCTATACACCAATTTGTTTTGGGTGAATTTATTGTCCATGCTGATGACTCTACTTCCACTTTGGCCACCCAGTTCGTTCAAACTTTGCCTGCTTTTCATCCAGTCCAACAGGCACAGTCTCCTACTTATCAGGTGGGTCACACACCTGACCTGATCTTTACTCATTTCTCTAGCATGCAGGTCAATGATCTGGAACAGGTGACTTGGTCTGATCATTTCTGCATTTCTTTTGCCTAGGAGTTCAGAAGGAAGTGGCAGAATCTGCCAGAGGACTCTCTGGCTCAGTCCCTCAGCTCCGCTCCTCTGACTTTACAAGAAGCAGTAGACTCTGACATCTTGCTGTTTTACAGTTGTATTTCTAACTCGTTAGATCAGCTTGCTCCCTTACAAAACTATGTAGCAAAAACATTGAGGTAATCCGCACTCTGGTTTTCCCCACTCCTAAGAACGGAGAAAGCCTGTGCAATTTTTTTTAGCACAATTGGAGGAAATCGTATGAGTCCATTGCTAAGACTCTCTATGAAAAGGTGCTTGTGAGCTTCTGCAAAAAAACATATGTTGCAATGAAAGAATTTGTTTTACTCTACATCAAGGCAGTGGTTAATTTGCCTAAGGAAGCGTTTGAAATAGTGAATACCTTTGTGCCCCAGAAGGGAAAAATCTGCCATCACTCCCTCGGCCACACTCTGCGAAAAGCTGTCATTCTGTTTTTGATGAGAAGATTCAAAACTTACACACTTTTTTTTCTAAGTCCCCATTAGAGGTTTTAGTCATTAATTCAGTTGATGTAGAGAAGTGGGAAACAATTCCTTGTGCTTCTTCTTGTCACAAGTCTCCTTCTATGAATTGCCCCGATCTTAGAAGAATGCACCTTGAACGAGTTATTAAAATTTAAGCACAGCTCTCCGGATGATGTCTGTCCTCTGTAAATTTTCAGCAAGGGTGTAGCTTCAGTGGTGTGTTTGGGGTGTTACATACCCCTATAAAAATGTATTATATAGTAGTAACTAGTTGGGAACAAGTGCTTTCAGTCGGGTATAGTGAGGTGTCTGTTAGATTTCACATGGGATTTTTGCATGCCACCACTGACAAAAACATTAACACACACATACTCTCTTGTCTGTTTTGAAGGATTTAAAAATGATTAGTTTGAAAAATATTGGCCCATATTTAAGAGCTGGCACATCAGCTATGACATGCTACTTTTCTTGTCGTTAGCACAATAGCGTCAACATGTTTGACGTTATTGTGGCGCTTTGCTACTCTAGTGTCAAAAGTGTTGACACTAGTGCAGCAAAGTGTAAGGAGGCCTACTATGGGAGTGTCATTTTAGCACCTGCCCTGAGCAGGCATTAAAAATGGTTCCAAAAAGGGTGCAGTGAAATCTTTTAAATTTCACTTCACCATTTTTGCGGGCCTCCTAGTGCCGGAGCACCCTCCTTGCATACATTATGCATGTATTGTGCCACTTTATAAATATGGCGCAGCCGAAAAGCCACTTTAGCGCTGCCTCACTGTAAAAACAATGACGCAATGGCGGCGCTAAGGTGGCGCTACGGGCTCTCAAATATGCTGCATTGTGTTTTAAGTGACGTTTTTTTCCCCTTTATGTTAAACCCTTCTCATGTCTTCTTATATAATGTATTTTATTAAGATACCCCAGTGTGATTGTTGGGAAATCTGAAGCTCACAACCCCCCAGGCCTACTGACCAAGCTACTCCTCTGATTTTCAGACTTATGGCTCAGCCCTTTAACCACCTGCTCAATAAAATATTGAATGTCTTGCTAATGTATGGAATTTTTCCCTCATTATGGAAATGTACATTTCTTCTGGCATTGCTAAAAAATCCTAAGGCTGGCACAAGTGTGTTGAGCAATTGCAGGTCCATATCGCTCCTCCTAGCTTCTGCAAAAGTCTGGAGAATTGGACTATCAACAACTGTCCACTTTTGTGATGGCCAATTACATTCTCCATGATTCACAGTCGGGCTTTTGGGCAGGATTTCGCATAGAGACAGCTCTTCTAGAGGTGGCAGAGTTTGCCAGAGAGAATCTGGACAAGGACACACAAGGTGTTGCTCCTTGAGTTGTCTGTATCACATTCTATTTTGGTGAATAGATTTAGCAAACTTGGCATTCAAGGCACGACTCTTTTATGGCTCAAATCCTTCCTGGAGGGTAGATCCCAATAGCTGTATTTACACCCACATTTTTCATCTTCTAAACCATTGGTCTGTGGTGTCCCCCAGGGTTCTGCTCTGTGCCTGCTCTTGTTTAACCTTTACCTTTTCCCCTTGGCAAATCTTATTGAATCTTGGGGTGTCATGATAGTGTCTACACCGATGACACCCAATTCCTTTTTTCTTTCCGAGATAACTTGGAGGCAGCTTTTGATCATTTTAAAGAGCATCTTCGAGGAGTCGTGGCTTGGATGGAAGCTAATTGCTTGACATTGCGGGGCATATTTATACTCCGTTTGCGCCGAATTAGCGTCGTTTTTTTCGACGCAAATTCGGCGCAAAACTAACGCCATATTTATACTTTGGCGTTAGACGCGTCTAGCGCCAAAGTATGAGGAATGAGCGTCATTTTTTTGCGTGAACGCCTTCCTTGCGTTAATGAGATGCAAGGTAGGCGTTCCCGTCTAAAAAAATGACTGCGACGCAAATGCGTCGTATTTATACTCCCGGGCAAAAATCACGCCCGGGAGTGGGCGGGGCAAAAAACCCCGCATTTGCGCCTCTTTTTAACGCCTGGGTCAGGGCAGGCGTTAAGGGACCTGTGTATGAGCCCACAGCTGCCCTCCCATGCCCCCAGGGACCCCCCCTGCCACCCTTGCCCACCCCAGGAGGACACCCAAGGATGGAGGGACCCATCCCAGGGACATTCAGGTAAGTTCAGGTAAGTATAATTTTTTTTTTTTTTTATATTTTTTTGGGGCATAGGGGGGCCTGATTTGTGCCCCCCTACATGTCACAATGCCCAATGACCATGCCCAGGGGACATAAGTCCCCTGGGCATGGCCATTGGGCAAGGGGGCATGACTCCTGTCTTTACTAAGACAGGAGTCATGTAAATGGCGTCTGGGCGTCGTTAAAAATGGCGCAAATCGGGTGGAGTCGATTTTTTTGCCTCAACCTGACTTGCCACATTTTAAGACGCCCTAACGCCATTTTTCCCAACGCCGGCGCTGCCTGGTGTACGTGTTTGTTTTCCACGCACACCAGGCAGCGCCGGTCTGCTAGCGCCGGCTAACGCCATTCAATAAATACGGCGCCCGCATGGCGCTTCAGAATGGCGTTAGCCGGCGCTAAACTTTTTGACGCTAAACTGCGTTAGCGCAGTTTAGCGTCAAAAAGTATAAATACGGGCCTAAATTCCGATAAAACTGAAGTTTTGGTTTTTAAGCAAAATGGTTCCCCACCACCCTCCCTCAGGTGGCCTGCTGAACTCAATGCTTTTTCCAATCCAACCTCTTCATTTAGAAATTTGGGCATCACTTTTTGTTTCCACTCTCTCCTCTGCTGAGTAAATTAAACCAATCTCATCTGTCTGCTTTATGTATATGAAAATCATAAAGAAGTTATTTTATCTGATTCCTATAGAGACAAGGAAGACAGTAGTTTATTTCTTAATCGCCACTTGCCTGGACTACTATAATAGTCTTTACCTTCGTCTCTCTGCTTATCTGATATGCAGCCTTCAGTTCTTCCAGAATGCTGCTGCAAGACTAATCAGGAGAGTCCCATGGGGCCATTATATCTCTCCACATCTGAGACACCTGCACTGGCTCCCAGTGGAACAGCATATTAAATTCAAAGCTCTGATACTGGCTTTCAAAGTCTTTCAAGGTGAGGCCTCTGTTGAACAGACTGTCCCCATACACTTAAGTGAGGATACTCAGATTTAATAATAGCTGCCCCCTTTGAATACCAAGGGCCAGATTTAAGAAAAGTGTCACTGTACCCAGTGGAGCACCACTTTTCTTACGGCCCCCTACACCACCATGTTAAGATATGATGCACCATGGCGGTAAATAGGGAACTAGGATCAAAATATTTGATGCTAGTTTGGAGCTTTGCAGGATTTGCGTCCAAAATCTTGATGCTAATCCTTCAAAACCCATTGAGGCTCATTGTAAACAATGGCGTGCCTCCTTTCAACGCCTGCTCTGAGCAGGTATTAAAAGTGCCTAAAAAAATGACGTGAAAAAATCTCATAGATTTCTTTGTGCCATTTTTTAGCCCACCCTAATGGGGGAACGCCCCCATTGCATACGCTATTCTGGCACAGGCATAATGTAACACAAAGGGTTACAAAGTGGTGCAATGCATTGTAATATTGCAAATTGGGTGCACAACTTTGGCCTTGTTGTGCCACATTAGCATAAAACAAATGAGGCTAATGTTGCATAAGGAGGTGCCAGGGGCTCTTAAATCTGCCCCCAAAATTCTTGCCATAGAGGCTGCACTTTTACTGATCTCATGTGATAATTATGGAACAGTCGCCCACCTAGTTTGCATCGGGTTGAATCTTTGACAACCTTCAATAGGCAACTTAAAACCCGGCTAATTGACACAGTTTAGCCTCTCTGTCCCTCCAGCTTGCCTTACTATGTCTGCTTCAGTGCCAGGACACTTCTTTTGAAGCAGATGTGTGCTTTAACAAGTGACATTTGATTGATTGATTGATTAATTGATTGATGCAGAATGCATCACCCATAGAAAGAGGAAGTGATGGGGAGAAATAAAAATACTTCTCATTATGCCCTTCCTCTGGAGGCACACCGTTTTTGCATAATCTCACTGATGTTACTAAATCTGCTATTGCATCACATTCCATGGGTGGATGCTAAATCCATGAAATATGTACCACTACAATATGTAATATAGCGTGAGTCGTTGCATTGTGTTACATTTCTTTACACAGTCACTCAAGGCAGCACACATTACCCTTTGTGTGGCTTAGTAAATATCACTTAAGGACTTGCATTGCCTTGCTTGAACTTGCATGACCCAAGGACAAAATAAGTCCTAAGTAAATCTGGGCCTGAGTATTTTGAAAATCAGAACTGGTTAGAATTTGCACCTGGATAAAAAATTATATCCCTGCTCTTCTCTGCTTGATATGATTCGGGCATTTTGTTGTATTTTTCAGCATTGATGAATCCACAAAATACATAAATTTCTCAGAAAGTGACCAAGAGATGAGGAAGAGTGTGCAGCACATGTTCCAGGTGAGGACAATTCTGACTACTTGTTCCTTCTACAGGTACTGGGGGAGCTCACCCAGTAGAGACTGAAAGGTCGATGAGAGTTAAATATGGGACTCTTGTAGAGTGAATAAACTCACTAGCATAGGCTACCCCATTTGTGCTAAGCATCTGTGACAAATATGCAGAATGTTTGATTGCACTAATGTCTGTCCAAAGCCTTCGTTTGGGTTTGGACCACAAAACTCATACTGGCTTCTCTCTATGCATTTCTAATACCATGAACACCTTGTTCAAAATTAAAATAATGTCTTAGGGCACATTTTTAGGTAGCTTCAGGATATGGCTTGAAGCAGTGGCATCCGATTTTGACTGCCTTATTATAAATATACAACAAAGGCTGGAAAAGCCGACTTTTGTGAGATCTAAATATGTAATAATAATGTATTGAACAATTAACACGTAAAACCAGCAGATTTAAGAGATTGTTTTTTAAAAGAGGGAGCAAGAGCCCTGACTCGAGTGAGGTCTTGGGCAAAAATACCCCAGCTGCTCCCCACTTGTGATGACCTTGATTGCACCATTGTAGCTTTTACATATTACCATCTACATTTCTTATCAGTAATCTCCAAATTTACTGGTTGCTGGACAGTAATATTGGAGCTTTAAGAGCTAGACCCATGAGTGCTTCTGTACATTATCAGCTGTGGTCTATTAAGTTAAATGAAGGAAACCTTTATGATTTCATCATATGAGGTTCTAGATAATATAACATGTAAGCAATTCTCTGGCTGGCTTGTTTTATTAGGTCTCGCTTGGTCAGCGCATGCAAGCCGTCTCTGCTAGACATGCTGTAATCTACATATGTGCTTCAAGTTCTGCCTATCTTTTTCATTGAGCTTTTCTTGTCATTCGTAAATGCCTGCCATTCTTTGGTCAATATGGTTAGTGGTCCCTCCTTTTCTACTTTTGTAACCTCCCATGAGGATTGTCCTTATTACATGTGCTTTTATTCTTCATGTTATTTATAATATTTTGATTGTACTATAGTTTTCTTTGGGTCTCTGTTCGAGCCACAACAACGCACTTCCTGGAGTACAATTGTCTTTTCATGATTTGGGCCTCTAAGCTGTTTGTTTTCGTCTCCTGTGAAGAACGTGATTAGACACTTCCTGAGCACAACAAAAAACTGCACTTTCCCGAGCACAATTGACTTTTCATGATTTGCTGAAGAACGTGATTATGCTTTTCCTGTGTTTCTTAAATGGCACTGCCGCCTCTGCAGTGCAGCCTCCACACATTGATTTATCTCCCCTTCCTCTTTACAATAAAGTTGTATGTGCTTCCGTTTACTTTGAAAGCATACAGTCAAATTTGCATGTGTGTGCCTGTAAACGCGAGAGAGAGCTACAAACAAGGGTTAGTTCAGTTCTTGCTACACCTGTGATACTGCATTCAACAGAGAGGAGTGAACAAAAACATCATTTAGTTTGGTCAGCAAAAGGGGAGCTAATAAGGGATCCTAAAGAAATAATGGGGGAAATGGCAGCCCAAATGGAGGATTTTTATGAATCCCATATAACTATTCCAGAGGCAGAAATAGATAGCTTTATAACTGATTGCCCCATGACATGTCTATCCCCACAGCAAACTGCGGATCTTGAAGAGGAGATCACTGAGGAAGCAATGTTGGCAGCACTAGGACAACTACAGAAAGGGAAATCGACCTCTGTTTTCCTTCAAAAATTTGGCTGTGTCCACGTTGCGCTTTGGGGCATTTCCTGTCACAGGCGCTAGGCCTACCCACACAAGTGAGGTATAATTTTTATCGGGAGACGTGGGGGAACGCTGGGTGGAAGGAAATTCGTGGCTCCTCTCAGATTCCAGAACTTTCTGCCACAGAAATGCGAGGAACATGTGTTTTTTTAGCCAAATTTTGAGGTTTGCAAAGGATTCTGGGTAACAGGACCTGGTCCGAGCCACACAAGTCACCCCATCTTGGATTCCCCTAGGTCTCTAGTTTTCAGAAATGCACAGGTTTGGTAGGTTTCCCTAGGTGGCGGCTGAGCTACAGGCCAAAATCTACAGGTAGGCACTTTGCAAAAAACACCTCTGTTTTCCTTCAAAAATTTGGCTGTGTCCACGTTGCGCTTTGGGGCGTTTCCTGTCGCGGGCGCTAGGCCTACCCACACAAGTGAGGTACCATTTTTATCGGGAGACGTGAGGGAACGCTGAGTGGAAGGAAATTTGTGGCTCCTCTCAGATTCCAGAACTTTCTGCCACAGAAATGTGAGGAACATGTGTTTTTTTAGCCAAATTGTGAGGTTTGTAAAGGATTCTGGGTAACAGAACCTGGTCCGAGCCACACAAGTCACCCCACCTTGGATTCCCCTAGGTCTCTAGTTTTCAGAAAGGCACAGGTTTGGTAGGTTTCCCTAGGTGGCGTCTGAGCTACAGGCCAAAATCTACAGGTAGGCACTTTGCAAAAAACACCTCTGTTTTCCTTCAAAAATTTGGCTGTGTCCACGTTGCGCTTTGGGGCATTTCCTGTCACGGGCGCTAGGCCTACGCACACAAGTGAGGTATCATTTTTATCGGGAGATGTGGGGCAACGCTGGGTGGAAGGAAATTCGTGGCTCCTCTCAGATTCCAGAACTTTCTGCCACAGAAATGTGAGGAACATGTGTTTTTTTAGCCAAATTTTGAGGTTTGCAAAGGATTCTGGGTAACAGAACCTGGTCCGAGCCACACAAGTCACCCCATCTTGGATTCCCCTAGGTCTCTAGTTTTCAGAAATGCACAGGTTTGGTAGGTTTCCCTAGGTGGCGGGTGAGCTACAAGCCAAAATCTACAGGTAGGCACTTTGCAAAAAAAACCTCTGTTTTCCGTCACAAATTTGGATGTGTCCACGTTGCGCTTTGGGGCGTTTCCTGTCGCGGGCGCTAGGCCTACCCACACAAGTGAGGTATAATTTTTATCGGGAGACGTGGGGGAACGCTGGGTGGAAGGAAATTTGTGGCTCCTCTCAGATTCCAGAACTTTCTGCCACAGATATGTTAGGAACATGTGTTTTTTTAGCCAAATTTTGAGGTTTGCAAAGGATTCTGGGTAACAGAACCTGGTCCGAGCCACACAAGTCACCCCATCGTGGATTCCCCTAGGTCTCTAGTTTTCAGAAATGCACAGGTTTGGTAGGTTTCCTTAGGTGGCGGCTGAGCTACAGGCCAAAATCTACAGGTAGGCACTTTGCAAAAAACACCTCTGTTTTCCTTCAAAAATTTGGCTGTGTCCACGTTGCGCTTTGGGGCATTTCCTGTCACAGGCGCTAGGCCTACCCACACAAGTGAGGTATCATTTTTATCGGGAGACGTGGGGGAACGCTGGGTGGAAGGAAATTCGTGGCTCCTCTCAGATTCCAGAACTTTCTGCCACAGAAATGCGAGGAACATGTGTTTTTTTAGCCAAATTTTGAGGTTTGCAAAGGATTCTGGGTAACAGGACCTGGTCCGAGCCACACAAGTCACCCCATCTTGGATTCCCCTAGGTCTCTAGTTTTCAGAAATGCACAGGTTTGGTAGGTTTCCCTAGGTGGCGGCTGAGCTACAGGCCAAAATCTACAGGTAGGCACTTTGCAAAAAACACCTCTGTTTTCCTTCAAAAATTTGGCTGTGTCCACGTTGCGCTTTGGGGCGTTTCCTGTCGCGGGCGCTAGGCCTACCCACACAAGTGAGGTATCATTTTTATCGGGAGACGTGGGGGAACGCTGAGTGGAAGGAAATTTGTGGCTCCTCTCAGATTCCAGAACTTTCTGCCACAGAAATGTGAGGAACATGTGTTTTTTTAGCCAAATTTTGAGGTTTGTAAAGGATTCTGGGTAACAGAACCTGGTCCGAGCCACACAAGTCACCCCACCTTGGATTCCCCTAGGTCTCTAGTTTTCAGAAATGCATAGGTTTGGTAGGTTTCCCTAGGTGGCGTCTGAGCTACAGGCCAAAATCTACAGGTAGGCACTTTGCAAAAAACACCTCTGTTTTCCTTCAAAAATTTGGCTGTGTCCACGTTGCGCTTTGGGGCATTTCCTGTCACGGGCGCTAGGCCTACGCACACAAGTGAGGTATCATTTTTATCGGGAGATGTGGGGCAACGCTGGGTGGAAGGAAATTCGTGGCTCCTCTCAGATTCCAGAACTTTCTGCCACAGAAATGTGAGGAACATGTGTTTTTTAAGCCAAATTTTGAGGTTTGCAAAGGATTCTGGGTAACAGAACCTGGTCCGAGCCACACAAGTCACCCCATCTTGGATTCCCCTAGGTCTCTAGTTTTCAGAAATGCACAGGTTTGGTAGGTTTCCCTAGGTGGCGGGTGAGCTACAAGCCAAAATCTACAGGTAGGCACTTTGCAAAAAACACCTCTGTTTTCCGTCACAAATTTGGATGTGTCCACGTTGCGCTTTGGGGCGTTTCCTGTCGCGGGCGCTAGGCCTACCCACACAAGTGAGGTATAATTTTTATCGGGAGACGTGGGGGAACGCTGGGTGGAAGGAAATTTGTGGCTCCTCTCAGATTCCAGAACTTTCTGCCACAGATATGTTAGGAACATGTGTTTTTTTAGCCAAATTTTGAGGTTTGCAAAGGATTCTGGGTAACAGAACCTGGTCCGAGCCACACAAGTCACCCCATCGTGGATTCCCCTAGGTCTCTAGTTTTCAGAAATGCACAGGTTTGGTAGGTTTCCTTAGGTGGCGGCTGAGCTACAGGCCAAAATCTACAGGTAGGCACTTTGCAAAAAACACCTCTGTTTTCCTTCAAAAATTTGGCTGTGTCTACGTTGCGCTTTGGGGCATTTCCTGTCACGGGCGCTAGGCCTACCCACACAAGTGAGGTATCATTTTTATCGGGAGACGTGGGGGAACGCTGGGTGGAAGGAAATTCGTGGCTCCTCTCAGATTCCAGAACTTTCTGCCACAGAAATGTGAGGAACATGTGTTTTTTTAGCCAAGTTTTGAGGTTTGCAAAGGATTCTGGGTAACAGAACCTGGTCCGAGCCACACAAGTCACCCCATCGTGGATTCCCCTAGGTCTCTAGTTTTCAGAAATGCACAGGTTTGGTAGGTTTCCCTAGGTGGCGACTGAGCTACAAGCCAAAATCTACAGGTAGGCACTTTGCAAAAAACACCTCTGTTTTCCTTCACAAATTTGGATGTGTCCACGTTGCGCTTTGGGGCGTTTCCTGTCGCGGGCGCTAGGCCTACCCACACAAGTGAGGTATCATTTTTATCGGGAGATGTGGGGGAACGCTGGGTGGAAGGAAATTTGTGGCTCCTCTCAGATTCCAGAACTTTCTGCCACAGAAATGTGAGGAACATGTGTTTTTTTAGCCACATTTTGAGGTTTGCAAAGGATTCTGGGTAACAGAACCTGGTCCGAGCCACACAAGTCACCCCATCTTGGATTCCCCTAGGTCTCTAGTTTTCAGAAATGCACAGGTTTGGTAGGTTTCCCTAGGTGGCGGCTGAGCTAGAGGCCAAAATCTACAGGTAGTCAGTTTGCTAAAAACAGCTCTGTTTTCTGTGATGTGTCCACGTTGTGTTTTGGGGCATATCCTGTCGCGGGCGCTAGGCCTACCCACACAAGTGAGGTATCATTTTTATCGGGAGACTTGGGGGAACATAGAATCGCAAAACAAGTGTTATTGCCCCTTGTCTTTCTCTACATTTTTCCCTTCCAAATGTAAGACAGTGTGTAAAAAAGACATCTATTTGAGAAATGCCCTGTAATTCACATGCTAGTATGGGCACCCCGGAATTCAGAGATGTGCAAATAACCACTGCTTCTCAACACCTTATCTTGTGCCCATTTTGGAAATACAAAGGTTTTCTTGATAGCTATTTTTTACTCTTTATATTTCAGCAAATGAATTGCTGTATACCCGGCATAGAATGAAAACCCACTGCAGGGTGCAGGTCATTTATTGGCTCTGGGTACCTAGAGTTCTTGATGAACCTACAAGCCCTATATATCCCCGCAACCAGAAGAGTCCAGCAGACGTAACAGTATATTGCTTTCAAAAATCTGACATTGCAGGTAAAAGTTACAGAGTAAAACGTAGAGAAAAAGTGATGTTTTTTTCACCTCAATTTCAATTTTTTTCTTTTTCAGTTGTTATTTTCTGTAGGAAACCCTTGTAGGATCTACACAAATTACCCCTTGCTGAATTCAGAATTTTGTCTACTTTTCAGAAATGTTGCGGTTTCTGGGATCCAGTGTTGGTTTCATGCCCATTTCTGTCACTGACTGGAAGGAGGCTGAAAGCACAAAAAATCGTACAAATGGGGTATGTCCCAGTAAAATGCCAAAATTGTGTTGAAAAATTGGGTTTTCTGATTCAAGTCTGCCTGTTCCTGAAAGCTGGGAAGCTGGTGATTTTAGCACCGCAAACCCTTTGTTGATGCCCTTTTCGGGGGAAATAGCACAAGCCTTCTTCTGCAGCCCATTTTTCCCATTTTTTTGAAAAAAACGAAATTTTCACTGTTTTTTGGCTAATTTCTTGGCCTCCGTCTGGGGAACCCACAAAGTCTGGGTACCTCTAGAATCCCTACGATGTTGGGAAAAAAGGACGCAAATTTGGCGTGGCTAGCTTATGTGAACAAAAAGTTATGAGGGCCTAAGCGCGAACTGCTCCAAATAGCCAAAAAAAGGCTCGGCACAGGAAGGGGAAAAGGCCTGGCAGCGAAGGGGTTAAAGAGGATTTTAAATTGCAATTATTTAGGCTCCATAGTTGAGGTTTCTTCCTGCTCCCAATTGAATGTTATCACTTATTAAATGTAATGAGGTAGCCCAGTGTCATCCTACGGGAGACGCAGGCCTTGTAGTAGAGAAAAACAAATGTGATAGTTTTTAACTACCAGCACAAGTAAAACTTAAAAGTACACATCCTACTTTTGGAATACACTGCACCCTGCCATCTGGGAGGCGTAGGCCCTACCCTAGGGGTCACTTATATGTATTACGATGTAAGGTTTAGGACTGGCAAAATGTTTATTTTGCCAGGTCAAAAAGGCAGTTTAAAACTGCACAAACAGGCTGCAATGGCAGGCTTGAGTGGGTGGTACAATCAGTTCTGTAGATCCACTGGTAGCATTTAATGTACAGGCCCTGGTACCACTAGTACCACTTTACTAGGGACTTACATATAAATTAAATGTGCCAATTGTGTGACAGTTAATATTGCTATGTTTTAGAGAGAGAGCACAATCATTGGTTAGAAGTGGTAAAGGGTGCAGAGTGCTAAGACCAGCAAAATCAGAGGGCCTGAATTAGATCCTGGCAGAGGGGAATACTCTGTCACAAATGTGACAGATATTTAGTCCTCCGTATTACGATCCCATTATATCCTATGGGGATTGTAAAATGGAAGATGGGATATCCTTCACGTTTGTAACCAAGTATTCCATCTGCTGAGATCTAAATCAGGCCCAAAGTCAGCAAAAACAGGAGGATTCAAGGCAAAATGTCAGGGAAAGCCACACCACGATTGTCAGGTCCAACAGACACTCAACACCTCTATGAATCTGAGTGCACTGCGGGGATCAGTACACATAACTATTTTTTGTGTTTAAGTACTTTATATAGAGTGTGTTTCGCATGTGTTAATACATTTACTTTGGTACTCTTCACTGTCAACATTTCAGTCTCCAAGTGGACATCTAGTTATGTCTGGGCCTGATTTAAGGATTGGCAGGTGATGCGCCATCTGTCTTGATTACATAGAATGTTACATCTACCACCCTGTCATCTTACTTCCTGCCATATCTAGCGATCACTGCCGGCTCAGAATTGATCCCTGAGTGCCTTCAGAGGACCCTCCCACTTTCAGGTGGCTACACAAATACCCATGGGGTAGGGTCAGTCTTCTTCCTTGTCTGTTTAAGACCACCTGGTTTTTCCTGGTGGTGACGAATAGAAAAAAAACAAAAATCTTTTAACTTTAAATAGGGCAGATGGTCTCATGCCCTAACTTCAATTCCCCTTCTTTGTCAGGCCATTAGATTACGTTTTTGACAGCTGAGCTGGGGGAGGAGGCACTGCTGTCTGAAAGATGTTGGTCTTCCCAACTCACAGTAGAATGGGTGGGACCGACTGAGGGTAAGATGGACAGGATACTTCACCACATCTGTGGCAGAGTACCAAGTCTGCCAAACTCTAAATTAGGGCATTAAGGAGTTCAAGGACCAAACCCATTTGAGGGAAATTGTGTTCTATAATTATCCACCAATCAGCATGAAGAAACACAGTGAAGGCAAAGAGGATAATATTAGCTTGTCTTCGAATGAAAGTCAATAGAAGCAACCTTTAGTTTGAGATTCTATGGAACGTGAATGAAGTCAGTCAGCAAAATGATTAAGAATGAAAAAGAAGACTTTGGGGGTCATTACGACCCCTGCGGTTGATGGAGAAGTAGCAGTTTTACTGCCAAAGGCTGGCGGTATAAAATTTGGAATTATGACCATGGCGGTTACCGCCATGGTCATCCGCCACTTCTCCGATCAGACCGCCATGGCGGAGACGACCGCTGGGCTGGAGACTTGGGTCTCCATCCCGGAGGCCGTCACAAAAACGCCGGTGGTATCATGACCCGGCTCACCGCCATGGATTTGATGGAGTTTGGAACCGCCATGAAATCCATGGCGGTAAGCACTATCGTGCCAGGGAATTCCTTCCCTGGCACTGATAGGGGTCTCCCGTACCCCCACCCACACCCCGAGTCCGTCCCGACACCCCCCACCCCCCTGTAACCTCCCAAAGGTGGCAGGACCTCCCTCCCCACCCCTACCCCCAACATCACAACACAGACACACACCCGACACGCATGCAGACACCACCAACACACATTCCCGCACACACACGAACAAACATGCCAACAGACACACACACAGTCATACACGCACACCCACATTCAGACATACACGCACACATCCACACAGACATCCATACAGACAGATACGCACACATTTCCATTCACACTACACCCCCTGCATGCATACACGCACTCACACACCCCCTCTACATACACACACGCACACACCCATGCATGCACACATCACACAATACCCCCCTCCCCTAACTGACAATCAACTTACCTTGTCCGTTGATCTTCCGGGAGGGGACGGGATCCATGGGGGCTGCTCCGCCGCCAGCACCCTGTCAGCAGAACACCGCCACACCGAATCACGTAAGGTGATTCGGTGGGCGGTGTTCTGTTGATGGGGTGGTGGAGGTGGGGCAACCTCCACATCCCCGCCGCCCGCCAGTATGGCTGCTGGCGGCTCCCTGTCCGGAAAAGGACGGAGGGCTGCCAGCAGTCATAATACGCCGAGCAGAAAACCGCCACCACTGGCGGTCTTCAGCACGGCGGTCCCTCTGCGGTCTTGTGAAAAGACTGCTGAGGTCGAAATGACCCCCTTTGTGTCCTAGTGGGACTATTTAGTGGCACCTGGTCCAAAAGTGATTCAACTTGTGAGGGCTTGTACATTAATTGTTTTGGTGGTGTAAGCTGCTTAACAAATTAACTTTTACCTATAGTGTCTGTTCGGTTCTTAGCCAGTGCCATGTATCTTGAGGTTTTCTGTGGTGATGTTTCACATGGTTGGACCTGGTGATTGGGACTTTCTAGTGAAATTGAAGAACAAAGCGAAACATTTTCTAGCCAGGGAAAACTACCCCTTGTGATCTAATTACAATTGATGCGAAACAATATCCACAGATAGAATAACACTGTGCCTAGTCACTGAGCACAGCTGACCTGGTGTTCTCAAATACTGGTCAGCAAAATCCTCCCACACTCCACCCAGAGTTTTTTCCTAAAGGAAGAGCAGAGCATTAAATTTTCCCCTCTGCTAGAACTAAGCTTCCTTTTCCTCCACTACTCTTCCCATCTCCTCTTTCCACCCCTATCCCTCATAGAAGCCCTGGGTTCCATTTACCACTGGCTTCAACCAAAGTGGTAAAAGGGAGATTTAAACCGCATGGAATTGGGAATTTCATTCAGTTTAATGCCAGGTTAACCTGGCTCCAATAGGTTTAACTCATAACAAGACTAAGGTGGTCATTACAAACCTGGCGGATGGTGTTACAGCGGCGGTAAGACCGCCAACAGGCCGACGGTAAAAGAATTGGAATTATGACCATGGCGGAAACCGCCAACAAAGACAGCCACTTTAACAGTCAGACCGCCACGGCGGTACAGACAAACAGTGCGGCGGTCACTGCCAACAGACAGGCAGAGGACAATATACCGCCCACAGTATCACAACCTACCAATCCGCCACCTTTTCCGGGGCAGATTCACCGCGGATAAAAACACGGCGGAAACAGTCATTTCAAAGGGAAAACGCTCACCTCTACACACTCCACGAGGAAGGAGGGCACCATGCAGCCGGAACTCCATATTCTGCCAGCGCTAGTCTTCCTGCTCCTATATGAGGATCATCAACGCCTGCAGCGAAGACCACGGTGAGTACTGCACCTCCGTCATAGGGGAGGGGGGGGGCAAAAACACAGGGACACACACAACCAACATCCCAACCCCCACCCCGACCCTCACCCACTACAACACACACCAATGCATATCTATACATTACAGTAACACCCCCAGCCCCCTCGGAAGAATGCAAAGACAAAAGGAAATGAGTTGATCCATTGTATTATATCAAAATACAGTAAGCAAATATATACATATATATATATATACACAATAAACAAAATATACACCACGATTAGTAGTGCAGCTATTGCACCATTCATAGTCCGTGGACCACTGGGCCCAAAATGCATGGGTGAGGCCCACACAAGATTCCCGATCAAAACGGAGAGAACACTGCAGGGGCATCAGATCGAAATACAACAGCCACCTCAGGGGGAAGGGAAGGGGGGCACCTCAGCCGGATGAGTGCACCACGCCAGATCCACGAGGGGGCTCCATGCCCATTGATGTATCCTGGGGAGTGCAAAGCCACAGTCTCTCAAGTTTCTACAGTGGGTAGGTTGCCCACTGCCATATCCTGGGGAGTGCAAAGCCACAGTCTCACGTTTCTACAGTGGGTGGGTTGCCCACTGCCCTATCCTGGGGAGTGCAAAGCCACAGTCTCCTAAGTCTCTACAGTGGGTGGCTTGCCCACTGCCATATCCTGGGGAGTGCAAAGCCACAGTCTCTCAAGTGGATGCTGTTCTCCACTGGTTCTGGAGGGGGACAGGTGCCCAGAGTGCTTCACCCTGCCAAGGACAGACGGAGTGGATGCTGTTCTCCACTGGTTCTGGAGGGGGACTGGTGCCCAGAGTGCTTCATCCTGCCAAGGACAGACGGAGTGGATGCTGTTCTCCACTGGTTCTGGAGGGGGACTGGTGCCCAGAGTGCTTCATCCTGCCAAGGACAGACGGAGTGGATGCTGTTCTCCACTGGTTCTGGAGGGGGGCTGCTGCCCAGAGTGCAGCACACACCCGTGACGATCCCAGTTGCATCACTGCCCCTGCTGCAAATGGGCTAGCGGTGCATACCATGGTGGTCTTTGCCCTGTTCAGCCTTCCTTGGCCTGTTCAGCGGTGCTTGAGTTGTCAGTGTCAGACCTGTTCAGCTGTGCATTCCATGGCGGTCTTTGCCCTGTTCAGTGGTCCTTGGCCTGTTCAGCGGTGCTTGAGTTGCCAGTGTCAGACCTGTTCAGCGGTGCATTCCATGGCGGTCTTTGCCCTGTTCAGCGGTCCTTGGCCTCTTCAGCGGTGCTTGAGTTGCCAGTGTCAGACCTGTTCAGTGGTGCATTCCATGGCGGTCTTTGCCCTGTTCAATGGTCCTTGGCCTGTTCAGCGGTCCTTGCCAAGGCGGTCCTTCATTGCCCAGCAGGGCTGTGGCTGGCGGTCCTTCATGGGTCAGCTGGGCTGTGGCATGCAGGGCCCTCCTGGCCAGCTGGGCTGTGGCTGGCCGTGGCCTCCTGGGCAGTGATGATGGGGCTGGCGGGGGACTCCTGGGCAGTGACTCTGGCGGTGGCCTCCTGGCCAGTGACGAGGGGGCTGGCCTCCTGGGCAGTGACTCTGGCGGTGGCCTCCTGGCCAGTGACGATGGGGCTGGTGGTGGCCTCCTGGCCAGTGACGATGGGGCTGGCGGTGGCCTCCTGGCCAGTGACAATGGGGCTGGCGGGGGCCTCCTGGGCAGTGACTCTGGCGGTGGCCTCCTGGGCAGTGACTCTGGCGGTGGCCTCCTGGCCAGTGACAATGGGGCTGGCCTCCTGGGCAGTGACTCTGGCGGTGGCCTCCTGGCCAGTGACTCTGGGGCTGGTGGTGGCCTCCTGGGCAGCGGGGATGATGGCGGTCTTCTCCGCCGTGCTGCTCCTCCCAGACTTTGGCGATTTCTTCTGGACCTTCCCCACCTTGGGAGGAGTCACAGCTGAGTCAACACGCCCCCGGGACCCTTGTGTGCGGCTTTAGTGGCTGGAGTCTTCCCCCTCTCCCGCTGGGCACTGTCCAACTTCTGGTGCTTCACAGGGGGGGGGACTGGCTGTGCCTGGTGGCCGGTGCACTCCACATACCTGTAACAACAGGCACCACTGGTCCCGGAGATTTGTTGGCTGAGGTGCTAGTATGGTGGGGGGGTGGTGGGAAATAGGTTAAGGGTGGACAGGAAAAGTTTTTGGGAGACATTGGGACAGGTAGCTGGAGGGGGTTTGGGAGTGGAGGAAGAGGTAGTGGTTGTAGGAGGTGTAACTTTTGTGGACTTGGGTGCAGGTGCATGGGCTGGAGGCTGTCGTGAGGTGGATGGCTGTTGGGTGGGTGTGTGCCTGAGTTTGTGTATCTTCGAAGGGGGCGTCACAGACACACTGGGAGAGGACACAGGGGACGTGGAAATGGTAGTGGGGGTGGTGAATGCACGTGAGCGGGATGTGGTGGTGGGAGTGCTGGTGCGGGAAGTAGTGGCTGTAGTGGTAGTGCATGCAGGTGTGAGTGTAGACGAGACTGGGAGGGAGGAGGGAGACGAGGAGGAGGGGGACACAGTGGAGGCAGTGTATGTTGGTGTGTCTGTATGTGTGTGATGCTTGTGTGAGTGCCTGTGGGATGTGTGGTGCTTATGTTTGCCTGAGCTTCCCTTGTGTGGTGAGGTGTGTGCAGGCTGGTCTGATGGTGTGCTTGGGATAGGCTGCGGTACAGGGGATTGGGTCTGGGTGGAGGAAGTTGGAGGGGGGAGGCTAGACACAGGGACAATGTCTGCCATCAGTGCTGAGGCCAGAGTTTGCAGGGTTCGATAAAGGGCAGCCTGACCAGAAAGAATGCCCTCCAGGAATGCATTTGTGTGTTGCAATTCCCTTTCTACACCCTGGATGGCATTCAAAATGGTAGACTGCCCAACAGTGAGGGACCTGAGGAGGTCAATGGCCTCCTCACTGAGGGCAGCAGAGGTGACAGGGGCTGAGGTGCCTGGGGCGAAGGTGATGCCCACCTTCCGGGTGAGCGGCCACGGGGCGAAGGCTGAGGGGCTGCTGGGAGGGCGGTGCTGGTGGGGGGGTGGCGGCTGTACCTGTAGAAGTGGGAGGCACAGATTTTGCTGCCACCACAAGGGAGCTCCCATCGGAGGATGAGTCCGTGTCGCTGGTTGCAGATCCTGTGACCGTGGTGGTGCTCCCCTCGCCCTTCGTCCCACTGGTGTATTCTCAGTCCATGGTGTGGCCCTCCATGGCCATGTGGGATGCAGCTCCCTCGTGCTCCGGTGCCACTGTACCTCCACCTGATGATGCTAATGCACACAAGAACAGGGAGACCACAAAAAGGGGGGGGACGACAGAAGAAAGACAGGTTGAGTGCATGGCTTACCGCTACCTTTGGCGGACAATACAGACACAGCAGCCACCTGCACTACGTCGCGCTGTTGGGCTCTACAGATGCAATTCCTGGGATATGCCTACATGGCTATGGACGACATCTGCACACATAGATGACACAGGGGCATGAATACCTGTACTTGGCACTCTACAGAGGTGGGGTGGGGTGCTACATGGCCTGCATTACGGAGGGGCCTAGCCTACGGAACTCGCCCTGGCCTAGGGAAACCCACAGCCCTTCTCCCCCACCCAGACTCCTTCAATGTGCGCAAATTCCGCTAAATGATGTTGTACTCACCCCCTTGTGTCTGCTGTGATGCACTCAAGTGCCCATCCAACTCAGGGTAGGCCACCGCCAGGATCTGGAACATCAGGGGGGTCATGGTTCGACGGGCACCCCTCCCACGTTGGGAGGCCATCCCCAGCTGAGCCTCCGCCGTCTTCTTGCTCCAGCGGCGAATGTCCTCCCATCTTTTCTGGCAGTGGGTGCTCCGTTTGTGGTGGATCCCCAGGGTCCAGACGTCCTTGGCGATGGCACACCAAATATCCTTCTTCTGGTGGGCGCTGACCTACATGACATGTACAGGGGAAGTAGAGAAGTCATTAACAACTGCACCGTCTAAGTGAGTGGCCCACATCCCTACCCTTGCAGTGTGGCACATGCATTCACAGTCCTTCATGCACGCAGAACTGTGCCCCCTTCATTCTTACAACCAGCCCTCTCCACACAGGCATAGCCCATACAACGTGCTCCCTGTGTACTTACCTGTTGGTCTGGAGGACCATAGAGTAGCGTGTACTGGGGAGGACCCCGTCCACGAGCTTCTCCAACTCCTCTGCAGTGAAGGCAGGGGCCCTTTCCCCAGACGCAAGAGCCATTGTCTCTTCCAGACCGAGGTCACAGCAGCACTTGCAGTGTAGGTCCTCTCCTGTTGAACAGCTAGAAAATGGCGGTCACAACCGCGGCGGTCACGTCCGCGGCGGTGAGTACCATCACTGGCTCCTGGGACCCATAGGGTCCAATGTTAACCAATGCAGCATTGCGCAGCAGTCTTCGACCACCTACCGCGACGGTGTACAACGCCAGCGCAGTTACCTCACATCCCATTGTCCCAGTTTAGAGGTCAGGCAGCCGCCATTTCAGGGGCCCACATGGCCTAATTACCAACTGCGTCACACATACCTAGGCCTTGTCTCACAACACAAATACAGGCCACATTTTGTGTATGAATGGTGTTCTGTGTAGACTGTGGGTACATACCTCCGAGTTGTTTGACTCTGTAGTCGCTGTTGTCCTTCCTAGGCACCGTCCACTGGGACATGTGAGGAGATGGCGGAATCCTCCGGTGTTCCAACCGCTGGTGGACCTGTCGACAATGGAGGAAAGAAGTTTGATCATCACCTACAGGTTTGACCGTGCCACAATCCAGGAACTGTGTGCCCAGTTGGAGCCTGACCTGATGTCAGCAATCCGCCATCCCACAGGAATCCCCCTCAAGTGCAGGTGCTATCAGTGCTACATTTCCTGGCAAGTGGGTCATTTCAAACAACAGTGGCCATGGCATCAGGGATGTCCCAGCCTATGTTTTCCAACGTGTTGTCCAGAGTGTTGTCTGCCCTTCTGAAACACATGCGGAGCTACATCGTTTTCCCTCAGGTGGAGGACTTGCCTACAGTGAAAGGTGACTTCTGTGCCCTTGGACATATCCCCAATATCATAGGTGCCATTGATGGGACCCATGTAGCTCTGGTCCCCCCCCCACAGGAGTTAACAGGTGTACAGGAACCGGAAGAGTTATCATTCCATGAATGTACAGATGCTATGTTTGGCAGACCAGTACATCTCCCAGGTAAATGCTATGTTCCCTGGCTCTGTGCATGACGCCTACATCCTGCGGAATAGCAGCATCCCTTATGTGATGGGTCAACTCCAGAGGCACCGGGTGTGACTATTAGGGGACTCTGGTTGTCCCAACCAGTCATGGCTACTGACCCCAGTGAGGAATCCCAGGACCAGGTCAGAGGAACGCTACAATGAGGCCCATGGGCGGACTAGGAGGGTGATCGAACGCACCATCGGCCTCCTGAAGGCCAGGTTCAGGTGCCTCCATATGACAGGTGGTTCCCTATTCTACTCACCAAAGAAGGTGTACCAGATCATCGTGGCCTGCTGTATGCTTCACAACTTGGCTTTGCGATGTCAGGTGCCTTTTCTGCAGGAGGATGGTCCAGATGGCGGTGTTGTGGCAGCTGTGGAGCCTGTGGACAGTGATGAGGAGGAAGCAGAGGAAGAAGACATTGACAACAGGGACTCAGTTATCCAGCAATATTTCCAGTGACACACAGGTGAGAAAACATTCCTGCCTACTACAAGTACTTTAACACTTCTACCTCTATCTTGTCTGTCGATTTCAACCAGTATATGGTCACTGAGTTGTACATTTCCCTTACGGTTTCACAGGTGTGGTTTCCAACGTGTGTCATCTGCTTAGATTCCTCATGGACTTGAGATGTGTGACATAGGTATGTTGACATTACATTTGAAAAAGCATTTTGTCACTGTCATTGCTAATACACATTTTCGAAATCACAGACTGACTCCAGATTGTTTTGTGCTTCAAGGGTGTTTATTGAAGTGCTCAATATTGGAGGGGGGTTGTAAAATGGTGAGGGGTGATGGTGGAGGAATGTCCATGGCAGAGTCCAGTCTATTAGTCACACATATGCATTGCCCATATGGGCATAGGAAGTGGAGCTGGGGCAGTTCCAATATGGACGGGGTTACAAAGTGGGACAGTGGTTTGACAATCAGGGTGGTCTCATTTCTTGGCGTGGGTCTTGGCATCGTGCTCTGTCTTGTTCCTGGATCTCAGGGACCGCTTGCGGGGTGGTTCTCCGTCTGCAGGGGGTGGGGTGCTGGTGTGGTGGTCCTGTGGTGGTGCCTTCTGTCCACTAGCGCCGGCGGAGGTGGTGGGCAGTTCATCGTCCATGCTAGTGTCAGGGGCCCCTTGGAGTGCCACAGTGTCCCTCCTGGTGTTAAGTATTTCCTTCAGCACCCCTACGATGGTGCCCAGGGTTGGAGCTGATGGTTCTGAGTTCCTCCTTCAACCCCAAATACTGTTCCTCCTGCATGCGCTGGGTCTCCTGAAACTTGGCCAGGACCGTTGCCATCGTCTCCTGGGAGTGATGGTATTCTCCCATGATGGAGGAGAGGGCCTTGTGGAGAGTTTGTTCCCTTGGCCTGTCCGCCCCCTGTCGCGCGGCAGCCCTCCCACTTCCCCCGTGTTCCTGTGCCTCCGTCCCCTTAACCGTGTGCCCACTGCCACTGCCCCCAGGTCCCTGTTTTTTTGGGGTGGTGGGTTATCCTGGGTTCCCTGTAGTTGTGGACACACAGCTGATTGACGTGTCCTGGGGACGGAGGTATGGGCCCGCTGGGTGGGTGCTGTGCTGGTGTTACCAGAGGGTGGAAGGTCTGTGGTGGGCTGTGCCTGTGTGAGGGGAACCGACTGTCCCGAGGCCCACGATGGTCCGGGCTGGTCATCTGGATCCAGTTGTACAGAGCTGCTGTCATCACAGTGGGCCTCTTCTGTGGGTGGGGTGGAGATGTCTGGACCCTCCTGTCTGGTGACGTTGGGTAGTGGTCCTGCAGGGGTGTAAAAGCATGATTATTGCATCTGTGTGTGTCATGGTGTGCAATGGGTGGGTGACCGTGTACCCCAGTGCTAGCATTCCTGTGTGTGGGCTTGTGTGATGATCGTTGAGGGAGGTGTTATGGGTATGTGCAGTGGGCATGCTTTAGTGATGGGTGTCCATGTTTTGTTGTGTGATGCAGGGCTTGGTGTTGGGATGTGTGGTTTGTGTTATTAGTAAATTTGTGAGGAGTTGGAGTGATAGGGGCGGGGGCGAGGGTGGGGGTCTGTGATAGCATGCAGGTAGGGTGGGGGATATGATAGTTAAAGGTTTGACTTACCAGAGTCCATTCCTCCACCGACTCCTGCGAGGCCTTCCGGATGCAGAATCGCCAAGTCCTGCTCCTCCCATGTTGTTAGTTGTGTGGGAGGAGGTTGGGGTCCGCCACTAGTCCGCTGTATCGCCAGGTGGTGTCTTGAGAATACGGAACGAACCTTCCCCCGTAGGTCGTTCCACCTCTTCCTGATGTCGTCCCTATTTCTTGGGTGCTGTCCCACTGCGTTGACCCTGTTGAATATTCTTCGCCATAGCTCCAAATAGGTGTGGCTTTACCCAGACGATTTCCTCCACCATGACCCTGAACTCCTCCGAGGAGAACCTGGGGTGTCTTTGCTGTGCCATGGGGTGGTGTAGGTGATGTGTGGGGTGGGGTGTGTGGTGATAAGTGTGGTGATATGTAGTGGTGTGTGGTGTTTTGTGTGTGGAAGTTGTGTGGGTGATGGTGTTGAGTGCCTGTGGCTGCTAGTTTGTGGATGGTGGTGTCTCTCTGGCCTTCTTTTGGAATTATTTTGGTAGTAGGGGTTTGTGGGTGATGTGGGTGTGTGTTTTATATTGTATTGGGTGTGTGGATGTGGTGTGTGGATGTGAATCAGGTGTGTGTATTTCGAATTGTCCAATGTGGCGGTGTTTTGTATGTGTGTGTGTATTTTGAGCACGGCAGTGTGTACCGCCAATGGAATACCACGGTTGAAAGACCGCCGCGTGTATTCCTGGGTCGTGATAGCATGGGCGTATTTCTGTTGGCGTGACGGTGGAGGTTTTGTTTTCGTCAGTTTATCACTGACCTTTGGTGTAGCGGACTTGTGTGAGTGTCTGGATTTTGTCGGATTTCGAGATGTGGGTCGTAATAGCTGTGGCGGATTTCCGCTGCCGCAGCGGTGTGTTAGCGGTCTTCTGCACGGCGGTAAGCGGATTTTACCGCCAATGTTGTAATGACCCCTTAAGTGTGCAGATGTTACGCTGCAGGTCGGTAATCCACCCGCAGCCCCCCATTCTCATCCCGCAGGCCGCTTTTTGTTGCGTCTGGCCTGCCGTGGGACGTTTGTTCACCCACAGTGTCCAACTTTTGTGCGGTGGCACATTCGGACGGCCCGGGGTCAGATCGCAGATCTTGCCACAGTCTCAGCATGCTCTGCCTTCGCATCAAGGGGACCCTTGCATCGCATATATAATACTTATCTATTTTCTTGGCTTTCATCTGTCTGCCCTTTTGATCATGGGGGCAAAGCTTTATTGGTCCCAGAATGCTTGTCTATTCCAGCATGCACTGCTCTTTCCTTTTCCTAGTACCTTTCCAAGATTGTGTTTCTCCTATTTTGCCCTATGATAATTTCCAAACTCAATATGGAGTTTTTCCATTTCCTGTTTGTTCATTTCCTGTTTTACTGGCATATAAGGGGCTTGAGTTCCTTTCGTCTTTGTGTTGCAACACTCTGGTTTGGTGGTCCTCACTCCTGTTTGTTCCTGCTGTGGATTGCTTTCTGCTTGGTTTTCCTTTCAATTTCCTGATGTTCCAGTTCTTGGAGTCCTGAGTTCTACTGTGTCTTTTCTGATTTTCTGGAGCTTCTTTCTGGAGGTTTTTTCCCCAGTGGTTTTTCCTCTGGAGCTCCTTCTAGAGGGCACGGACTGCTTGGGTTTTCATCTTGCCAGCAGCACCGTGGCTACCAGAAGGAGTCGCCCTTGTCTTGGCCAGACCAGAACGTACAAGATCTGAAGCCATACTCCACCTACATCCAACAGAGGCGGTAAGGGAAGTCGAATCATGACAGCAAGACACTTGTCAGAAACAGTAGTTGCAGCCATATTTACTCCTACCTCATAATAGGGGACTAAATGGGTAAATCTCCATATAGAGACTTCTGATAAGTTGAATGGTTTCTCACAGTTACTGCTTGTTTCAGGAAAGTTTCAGCCCTTTGCTTCCTCTCTGATGAGCTAGGGGAGGAGCTCAGACCATAAGAATCCCACAGCATTTAGTATGGCTTGAAGCTACCTGTGGTGGAGAAGTTTACAGAAGTGCTGAGGCGTTCGCTGGGGGAAGGTGGTGGAGCGGGCCAGGTTGTTGTGTTCTTGCCACATCAGTGGAAATACTTTATCCCACCCTTCTGATATGTCAAAAAAAAAATTGTACTCTTTACTTTGAAATTGGTGTACTGTTAACAACCTTTGATTTCCACAAATCATGCAGGGAAATTCAAGTTAATATGTCAGATCATAAGGGGTCTTGACATATTGCATGATTACAATGAAAGAAATGCTTTAAAAGCAAATGCAGAAAAAACTAAAGTCCTGGTCTTCAGTCGTCAATCAAAACATTTGCATAGAAGATGGAAACTTGGACCTCTAAGCATATAGCTGCAAGATAAATATCACTACTTGGGGGTCTGGCTATCAAATACGAGGAGAACAACACACCAGGCAACGGCCTTGACTTCCAAAGCAGTGAAAATCTCCCATGCATTAGAAAAACTCCATCAACTGCTTAAAGCACCCTTATTTGAGCCTCTAGGGAGGGTGATAAGAGCAAAATTGCTACCCACAATTACCTACGGCCATTTGGCATTTCCGGGCAAATTGCCAGCCACTCTAGAGAATGCCCAGATGAGAACTTACAAAAGGATTCTCAAGATCCCCAGACCAACAAGGCATGCAGGGATACGTTTAGAATTAGTTATTAAAAGTATGGATTTAATGTGCAAATGGATATGATAAAGCTTTACCAAAATGTCAGCAGGGGAGAGGCATATAGCCTGAGGGGGACCTTGAAAGTAGTTTTCAAAAATAAAACAAGTAGTTGGGCCATCTATATGAGGCCCCTTCCTATTCTTCAGACCCTGCCATCACGAAAATGGTATTGAAGAAAAAGCTGAAAGAGCTTGGTGTGCAAGCTTCTAGAGCCAAAGATACTTTAATAGTCAGGGATATCTGTGGAGCTGATGGCTTGTATGAATCGCATGCAACCACCAAAGGCCAGCCCTATGTAAAAGCACCTTTAGAAGAGCGAGTGTTCCAGAAAATTCTGCAGATGCGCCTTTTTAACTTTACCAGCCTGGGAATATCGATGGAAGTGGAAAATTACACAATGGCACGTGCACGAATGCACGTTGTGCACGCTGTGTAAATACCATATTGAATCGATAAAACATCTTGTATGCTGTAGTCCATGCTTGGCGTCTGAACGGCACCTGCTGTTAAAACCTCTGTTCTTGAAAGATGGGGTGAGAACATGTAACAAAGCTTTAAGTCTTATTTTCACTGCAGTGGTCCCCATGGAACTAGCCAGTTTTGGAAAATTCTTTTATAAGCTATGTTTAGCCTCACGCCAGGCAAGAAGCCAAACTAGCATGTGTATTTGGGGAGGGAGGGGGGCCCTTAAAAAAACGGCTCTGACAAGATGGCTCCTGCCACCCAAGCTATCCCTCTCTGTCACTCAATGGCCCTGGATGATGAGCTGAGAGAGGTACTTTATGCACAGCAGCTCCCTGGCTAGTGTATATCTTGTTGCGCTGGCCCCGGGGAATGTCGAATATGGCTCTGGGACAACAGGCGAACAATTAGTTGGTGCCCACAGAAGGTGGCATTACAGGTACTCACTTATGTAACAGCTTGTGTCTAACAGTTGGGAAACCCAGGGTGGGGCGATCTTCTCGGTTTTATAGTATTTTACTGCATTTAGTTAGAAGGTGCTATGATCAGGCATCAGCTTTGGCATCTAAAGGGTATTTCGTGCCTTTTACTTTTATTTTCTTCTCTTTTATTATTTTAATATGTTGTAACGATTTTAATTAATCATGCAATAAAGATTCATTCATTGATTCATTCATTCATATGTCAGTTTATCTATACAAACAGGGCACACAGGATTTAGGTTTACTGGTGCTTCTAATTGCCTTTTTCATTCTCACTTGTCTTCCTGGGTATTTGGTTATGAAGGGATCCATGCCCTAGTGACTCTACACCAGAAAAGCTTAAATAGTAAGACAGAGTGCAGATCTCACAGGTACCATGAAGATCAAGCTTCTCGAAACCCGAAATTCCATCATTGTCCATGGGCACTAGCACAAGGGAGAATATCACTCCTTTGTTCTTGATTGGGAATTGGGAAATATTTCAGTATCCAGTGGTATCCCATTGGTATTGTAAAGTGAGAAATAGTATGTCTACAATTTCAAAGTGTGCACGCATCACTGGTACCGTGTGCCTACTCTAATCTACATCTACATTTATCAACAGGTTTTGTCACCAAAATTTGTACTTCTTCACTGCAGCCTTTAGTATCTCACAAGTGACGTAATCTGAATTACAAGATGGCAGAAGTCTCCTTAGTAAAAAGAGCTTTGTTGATGTTTCTTCTTCCTTTGCATGTTTTTGAAAACTAACCTATCTTGTGAGACAGATAGTAGGGTCCAAATTCTAGGCTTGAAGCCATCTTACCTGTCCTGTGTTCAGTAACTACTAAGGATGGCACCTGGAAACCACTTGGATAGTGAGTCATTCCCCTTTACTTCTGACTCACGAACTGTAACTTGGATGAGCAGCCAAAACTTGCTCCAGGAGGTGTAATGTGTCTCATAAAAGTGCAACATTATACAACCAATACTTGAACAGAGCTATTCATTTTAAAAGACGGAAAGGTAGAGAAGGTGGGGCATTGTGAATGTGAAAAATAGACACAATACTGAGAAACTGAGTGGCATATTTATACTTTGTTTGCACCGAATTACCATCATTTTTTCACTCTAATTCGGTGCAAGAGTATCTCCATATTTATACTTTGGTGCTAGACCCGTCTAGCGCCAAATTGATGGAGTTAAAGTCATTTTTTGGAAGTGGAAACCTACCTTGCCTTAATGAGATGCGAGGTAGGCGTTCCCGTGCAAAAAATGACTCTATGGCCTTAACACCATATTTATACTCCTGTGCACAAATGGTGCACGGGAGGGAGGAGGGGTCAAAAAATGGGGCAAAGCTTGGGTCAGGGGAAGCGTTAGGGGACCTGTGGCTCTATTTCCATAATGGAACACCATGGAATAAGCCCACCATGGAATAAGCCCACAGGTGCCCTCCCCAGGCTACAGGGACACCCCTACCCACACCAGAGGGACAGTGGAGGATGGGGGACCCCACCCCAGGTAAGTACAGGTGAGAACAGGTAAGTATTTTATTTGATTCTTTAAAGTGTCATTGGGGGCCCTGATGTGGCCCCCCTTCATGGCACTGGTTGCATTGGCCATACACAGGGGACCCTGGTCCCCTGTGCTTGCCATTGGGGTGGTGGGCATGACTCCTGTCTTTTCTAAGACAGGAGTCATGTGGTATGGATGGTTTTGCGCCAGAAAATGACCCTAAGCAGGTTAGAGTCATTTTTTTACTCTAACCTGCCTAACACCATTTTTTGATGCAAACACCCCTTCTTCCATACCCAACCAAAGCCATTTTTTTTGCCACTAGCATACACTTTGCACCGGCTTGTACCATTCGATAAATATGGTGCCCGGCTGGTGCACAGAAATGGTGCTAGCCGGTGCTAAACTTTTTGGTGCAAAACTGAGTTGGTGCAGTTTTGCACCAAAAATGATAAATCAGGGCCTCAAATTCTAGGGAACTTGGTGGTGATATAACACAAAACATTATTTGAGCACTTGGCAAACATGGGTGAGGGATCAGATCTCTTGTGAAAAGGTTACCTTAAATGCATTGACCAAAATCAGAGACATTTACTAATTCACTGTGTTCCTGGCTAACCCAAGGTACTACAGTCAAATCTAGTAGGCTTCCAGGGTTTTCTAGGTCCTATGATATGCCTGCCAGTTTTCCTAGTTTTTGGTGCTACTCTGAATTCCAGAGAGCTAGCTATGTGACCTAATAGTCCTGACCCATTAAAAGGGACAACAGGAAAAAAACAGAGGGTTGCATTTAGAGCCTGGCGGGTAGCACATCTTCTAGAGTGACACCCCATGAGAGCCACACAACTGTGAATTAATTCTGGAATGGGGATTAACTGCAGACCCAGTTTTACTGGGTGCCATTCTTCACGGTTTTCAATCCTCTGGTAAATTAACACTAACATTTACCTCTGCTCTGAGCAGGTAGTAAATGTGAGCTGGGCAGCAGGTACTGGAAGGAAGTTGAGGGAGGTTGAGAGATGGGGATAAAGGTGCCCTGGCATGGGGGAGAATTACATGCTTCCATCAAGCCAAAATATAGTGCTTGGGCAAGGACAGGAAAAGAGGTGTGATTGCTATTACAGGTAAAGCCTTATGAGATTTTCAACTCCAATGTTCCCATGCACAAGAAAAAACTGAGTGCGGGTACACTAGCCTAATTGTGTGTCCATTGTATGGAGTGAAGCTTGATACTTAAACTAAATTGATCATAAGAGTCCTTAACAAAATTTTTTGTCTTTCAGGTAAACAATTTAGGGCAGCGAGATCTCCCTGTCGTAGTCACTTTGCAGTTCCCAGTGGAACTTGGCACTGCCCAGGTCTGGAACACAGAGGATGTTCTCATACAGAAGGTATTGATGTGTACTAAAGAGGGAGAGAGGAATTCTGTCAGATCTAGACTATTATCTGCATTCAATGAACATACTATCACTGTGTAAAAGGAAAATATTACAGCATATTGATGAAAACAGATTTAAAATAGTTAAAAGGAGTTAGGAAAGATGTTTATGGGCACATATTACATCTTTTGAAAAGGCAAGAGAAATGTTAGGTAACATTCAACTAACAGTCTCATACATTATGTCTAAAGCTATTCTGTATACTAAAGGCTAGTTGCTAAGATTGGTCACTTTTTTCATTTGCTATTTTCAAAGAAGGACAGTGCCATTCTATATTTACATATGCTTTGAACTTCACAAGCCACAGATTTTTGCTATAATCTGTTATAATAATAACCATTGCTGTTGGTTTGCATATGAAATTGTTGGTATTGACATGACCGCAATCAGTACTGAACATCAGGCACCAGAATAGGCCTTCTGTCTTTTGTGTTTGAGTGATGAAAACAACTTTCCCTTACATCAGCAACTACTGGTGAACCCTCCAAAACAATCTCAAAGCAAAACAAACTGATCATGGGTGTTGATTCATCAAACTGCCAAGGGATTGATTGCTTGCGTCATTTTACAACGCCAGCCGGGCACTGTTTTTATAGAATGACACAAGCTGGCGCTAAGCTTGGGCTAATATCTAAACAAAAAGATGCTAGCCGGGGGGAGTGGCGGTAGGGGTGAAGGGACTTTTGCATCTAGAAATGACGCCAGGCTGGGTGGAGGCAAAAAATTTGCCGCTAACTAGCCTTGTGTCATTTTCAGATGCACAAACATCCAAAAACATGACTCCTGTCTTAGCAAAGACGAGTCATGCCCCACCACCCCAATGGCCAACTCAGAGGACCAGTGTCCCCTGGGCATGGCCATTGTCCCCAGTGCCTCATGTCAGGGCCTCGAATGGCACTTAGAATTTCTTTTAAATAAAACCAACCTATACTTACCTTACTTACATGAGATGGAGTTCCCCATCCTGTCATGCCCCTCTGATGTGGGTGGGGGTGTTCCTGGGGCTTGGGGTGGGCACCTGTGGACCCATTCCATGGTGTTTGAACATGTAAATGGGTCCTCAGGTCCCCTAATGCCCAGGTGTTAAATAATGGTGCTAGACAAGCTTAGCGCCGTTATATGGGTCCGCCTCCCACCCGTACGTCAGCATGGGGGGATAAATATGGCGCTATGGGGATAGTGTCATTTTTGGGATGGAAACCCCTACCTTGTATCTCATTTAAGCAAGGTAGGTTGATGCATCCAAGAAATGGTGCAAACTCTAATATTTTGACTCTAGACAGGTCTAGTGTCCAAATATAAATATGGAGTTAGTTTCCGCTGCATTTGTGAAAAGAAAATGATGCAAATGCGGAGAAAACATTGTATAAATATGCACCCTGGGGGCACATTTATGAGTCCCTAGCGCCACCTCGCACCACATTTGTGGTGTTTATTTTGACGCAAATGTGGTGTTAATGTGGCAATTCCCATGGACCATGGCGCAGATTTATGGAAAGTGGCACTGCACCGAGTGCAGTGCCACTTTCCCTGCGTCCTGTAGTGCCCCCTACCATCACCATATGTGTGCTGTATTTAAAATACGGCACACCATGACGCAGGATAGGGGGCAATAGCGTCATTCAATGTGATTGATGTACTCTGCAGGAGTAACGCTAAAATGTTGGAGCTACTCCTGCAAAGTACATAGATGCCCATTCTAAATAATGGAAGCCCCTTTTAACGCCTGCTCTGGCTTGGGGAGTGGATCGGGGGTAATTATCCAATATGCCCACTGGTGGCCAAAACAACTTTGTCCCCATTTATTTGGGGTAGGGCTATGGCCATACCCCCACCCTCTTTCCTGGTCTCTGGTGAGTGCCTTACAAAAATAGGCTGATCTGCCCCCAAGGGGGCAGAAATTTTCCAACAGTAATGTGCCCCAATGGGGAGTGACCCTTTCCGAGGGGGCTGCTCCCCCCAGACAAAACACACACATACCAATCCCTGGTGCCTAAATGGGTTTTGCCCCCCTTGGGGTGGATCGACCTAATAGAAATCAAGGTGGGCAGAAATGGCCGATAATAAAATTTTCCCCCAGGGGAGCGACCTTTGCCTAAGGTGTCACTCCCCCTCTGTAAAACATTTTTTTTTAATCCCTGTTGCCTACTGTTTTCTCAGAAATGGCCTAAAAGAAATTTGCCCCCAAGGGGAGCAACCCTTGCCTAAGGGTTCGCTCCCCTTGCATGAAACTGACAAAAAAAAAAATCGCTGGTGTCTAGATTGGCCTAAAAAGATAGGCCGATCTGCCCTCAAGGGGGGCAGAAATGGCCTAAAAATAATTTGCCCACAGCGGAGTGACCCTTGCCTAAGGGGTCACTCCCCTCCTGTGAAAAAATAAAAAAGTAAACAATCCCTGGTTATCAATGGTTTCAGCTCCCCCGCCCCCCCCCCAGTTTGCCCTATCCATTGGGCCAAACGGTCTATGAGGGTATTGGGTACCAGAATGAAATCGCCACCCAACCTTATGTCCTTATCAGGAGACGCCATCACACGTCCCATAACATCCATGTGGAATGCTTCCTGGTGGTCATTAGGGGCGTCGGTCGTAGCTATCATGAATGTATAGTTGTGAAGAACAGGGCGAAGCAACAGCATCCTACCATGAATTTCTTCCTGTTTGAAGTATGCATCTCGGGAAGTGCATGACCAAGAACAGGGCCACCCCAGCTAGCTTCTGCAGACCTGAAGAGAAAATCTGGCGGTCAAACTAGCAGGAACACAGGCAGGGCCAGTCCTTCCTGAGTAGATGAGTCTCTTGAAGGAGACATATATCACATTTGGATTCTTTGAGCATGGAGAGCAATGCCAGGTGCTTCACAGGGGAGTTTAAGTCTCGAACATTTAGGCTAAGTATTTTAATAATTTAACCAGCCTGTCAGTAGAGCATGGCCTGTCAAGGAGGATGGTCCATATCTGATACTGAAGGAACAGTATGTCACTCATCAACTTTGCAAAGCTGCCTTCAGCACAATGGATGTGGGTGGAGGGGTAACAACAAACCAGAAGGGTGAGAAAAAACAAAAACAACAATAAACTAGCAAGGTTTCTTTCTCTGGACCCAACATTGCCACATGGTCATGGTCCATTGCCTCGGTGACAAGTCAGTTCAATATCCTGGTGTCTGAGGGAGGGGATCTCCGCCACTCCAGGCACAAGTAGCAATGCCAGTGCAACAGTACCCCCGAGCCAAAATCAATGAAGAAGTAGAATGGTGAAACCATTTTAGACAGTGGTATCGTCATTATTTAGCTGCAACATTGAGGTCAATCATCCTCAGTTTCTAAGGGACTGCCATGCTGTTGGAACTGTTGCAGTAATGCTGTCTGCTCCTTTAAGCTGGTCTGAAGGTATTGTCAGAGTTTTTTTCACTGCTCGCTTCTGCCGCCGGGACCTCCAACAGCCTTTGTGGAAAAGTGTAGCTTATGCAGGTCTGTGTCATCTTCTGTGAGAATGTCGAAGCCCAAGGTAGAGTGTGTCTATGCTAGGGTGCCATGTATTCCAGACAAATATAAGCTGAAAGGGATGGTCCCATTTATAGCAAATCTCCTGGTCACGGGGAAAGGTGGTAGCATGCCGTAGTGCACAGCACTGCTGGAGGGTGATTGCAGAGAGGTCCTAGAAGATACTCAGTTTTTCTCCCTTGAAGGTGATGGTGGATTTGTCTCTTACAGCTGCCATAATGAGTTATTTTTATTTATACGAATTGAGGCAGGGGTCCTAGCTAGCCTGCCCACTTTGTGAGTGTGGTCTAATGTTATGATTTTGTCTTCAACTCTGATGCTATCTGTTGGAAGAGTCTCATTGCTTATTCCTCCAGTTTTCCTACATCCACCTGGGGTGTAGCACCTTTAATACATACATTGGAGTAGTGCCAGCGGTTTTCAAGGTCTTCCAGGCAGTATAGCAGGTCCTCATTCTTGTCCCGTAACTCCAGCAGCTTGCAGAGGTAATTATTGAGCTCCTCCTCTCTTTGATCTCCTCATCTCTCAAGTGAGTCCATCTGCTGCCCCATGTCGTCCAATTCTTTCTTGGTTTCTTTGACTTCTGACACCAGCTCTTGCTTAAGGGCTGCAATGTCTTCTCTCAGCATCCCAATGAGAGTCTCCAGGAATGTACGGGCCACCAGTTCCTCAGCCAGCAGATTTTCAGAGAGAGATGTAGACGCCATGAGGGATGTGGGTGTCAGAGAATCAGAGCGTTGTTTGCCTTTTTTTGCATGGGGTTTTCACAGCAACTCTTTTAATGAGGCATCTTTCTTTAAACTGTGCATTGTGCTGCACACTCCAAACCTTCACCATCCTCAGGTGGAGGATGAAGGTTCTCTCTCTGTACTTGGTTAGGGCATGTTGTGTGGCAGGTCGAGGAGACCTGCTTGCTGAGAGTTTCTCATCACCGCTCATGTCTGAAAACGAGGCATCAGGGTAATTAAATGGCACTTGCTATGTCCACTGGCATAAGCGCATGGTGTGACCAGGAATCCCCTTATATAGGCCGGACAGTTGGGCAACTCGTGCCTTGTGGGGATTCAAATCTCTGCCACAGGCCTCTCCCCCATCCGAGCAGAAGGTGTACCAGCCTTAGTGGGCAGATTGAACAAAGGCCAGTGAATTATGTTCCCATGCTCACCTTTTGAGACTGATAAGATCCGTGCCGCCTGGTAGAATTGTGCAGACCCCCACGGCAGTTACTTGGCACAGCACTGTTCTGGCTCCTCAGGCGGCACCGTGCTGCTTTACTTTTAGCTCCTCAATGTCTGAAGTCAGGCAGTGAGCCAGCTATATTCAGGGTCCCCGTGGGGCTACAGCAAGCCAGTGAAAGCTGCATGAAGCCTCACGTTCCCCTGGAGGTCAGGCACTGTCTCTCACCAGGTGGCTGTCATTTTGGTTTGGCGGCAGCCGTCTCCTTGTGACTATGGCCACCGCCCTCTGCTGCTTCTCACATTCTGGAGCCATTCACTCTGCTCAGCTGTATCCTCCTGATGTTCCAAGGAGGCCTGGCTATCAATAGGGGCCTGGCAGCACCTCCAGTGCTTTTTCTCTACTGTGGCGCAGCAGATCTCCAGGAGTTTGCTACTGCACGGGCGCCATATTGGCCCCCTTGTGTGCAATTTTAAAGGCAGCCTTGCTTGAATTTTGGCTTGGTATATAAATGATAATATAAGTAGACTACTAGACCTTTGTGTTTTGTAATATTTTATTGAGATGTTATGATCAGGAGTCATAGCATAAATTGTTTGAAGTAATATGCATGTAGAAGTTTTACCTTCCACTAAAACAACAAGGCCTTTGCCACAGCAAATTAGAAACGAAGGGGCAGATTTATGGAAAGTGGCGCTGCACCAAGGGCAGCGCCACTTTCCCTGCGTTCCTTATCACCCCCCTACCTCCACCATGTCTGTGCCATATTTAAAATATGGCACACCATGGCGCAGGGTAGGGGGCTATAGCATCATTTCTCTTGATGCTATTGAGGTACTCTGCAGGAGTAGCGCCAAAATATTTGCGATACTCCTGCAGAATACATAGGGCCTCATTTTAAAGAATGGAAGCCCCCTTTTAACACCTCCTCTTGAGCAGGCATTGAAAGTGCTGTAAAAAATGGCGCAGGAAAATCTCATAAATTTCCTTTTGCCATTTTTCAGGCTCTCCTAACGGGGGAATACCCACTTCACATACGTTATGCCTGGAGCAGGTATAATGTAGTGCAAAGGATTACAGAGTGGCACAATGCATGCATTGTGCCACTCTGTAAATGCGGTGGGGGGATTTCGGCTTTGTTGGGCCACATTAATGTCAATAATAATGATGTTAATGTGGTGCAGGGTGGTGCTAGGGCATTATTAATATGCCCCTAAAATATGAAAGACCATCCTCTTCCATGAAATCTCAGTTAACTTCGCACAATATGTTGAAAAAAGATAATATAGAGATGCTTAAACTAGAGGTGTTAAGAATCACATATTGTTTTAGCAAATCTTTTTGAAATATTCTGTAAATTATGCAAAATTACACAAGTCACAAGAATTATGAATTGCCAGTATCTCTTAGAATATGTGCAAATAAAAAGGCACAATGTTACACAAGATACCAGCAGGAGACTGGTTCAAGCAGAAGATTCCTGTTGCACTTTTTTGCACAGGCTTAATTCACATTTCCACCATGGTCAAAAATGTCAAATCAGCCAAAGATACCAGCGTACAATTCCAACAAGAAATCCAGAATTCGTTGTTTGAAAATGTAACACCCCTTGCTACATAGGACTCAAATGTGTGAACGCCTACTGTTTCCAGATTCCAGTTTTTACCTATCAGAAGCATGTGAATTATTAATCATCACCATCAAAGCTGTTCATTTTAGATGCAACAGTCCATAAACACACATTCATCAAAATATGAACGTTTAAAAATACTATTTACAGCAATGATTAAAAATAAAGTGTCATCAATCAGATACAAAGTGCTGGTGCTGGCGCTCTAAAAAATAGAGCCTTAGATACTTTGGTATAAACATCTCTACAGAATAGGACTATCTATAAATGCATTGAACACACTGATAACTAACACTAAGTAAAACTCATAAAGTCTTAGCTACAATAAAAGACATGAATGTAAAAAAAGCAGTAATCAATAAAATTCAACCTAAAGTGCTGGTGCAAAAAGATTGTTGATAAAGAGACCATAGAAAATAACAGCTTCTATCATAAATATGTCAAGCATTCAGCTTCGGATAAATATGGTTACGAATAAGCCAAGCCGCATGCAAGAATGTTTACATCGCAGTAAGATCACTTCTCTTATGTCTGAGCGTTATATATGTAGAGTAAGCGCATAATGCCAGAAACCCAAGACATACCTCATAGAACGTAGATTTAATATATGCCACCCACGTGTTTTATTCACAGCCAGGGGACTTTAATGGTGCCATTATCGATACTCTAAAGGATTCCAGCTTCTTTGTGATCCAGAGCCTTTGCCAATATATAATGGGTCAGAGCATAGCACTAAGGTTGTTTGGATAGATATCGATATCCATAAATCGAGAAAGATGGGGAGCACATTGCAGGAGTTTGAGAGGGCTCCTAACAAACCTATTTTCTACTGTGCAGAGATCATCTGCCCTCACATAGCCCCATAGCTCTGTGCCATACATGACTGACCATTTAACTATTAAGTTGTATATCTCCTCTGCTGGAGCAAGAACACATGCCTGGGCTTTTTTGAGCATTTTAATCACGGCACCCAATTCTCTCTTGAGTTTCAAGGCGCTCTTGCCAATAAGCTTAGACCAACTCATCTTTTGCAATAGGCAGACCAGCAGATAAACAAACTTCTGAACTTGTTCTAGAGGCACACCCTGCACCGGGATATTCTCCCTACTTGATCTATAGGGATTAAGGGCCATACATACAAACACTTTTTTCCATAGACACAGAATGGGTAAAATCCTTTGCTACATCTGGCCCTAAATGCCATAAATTTAGTTTTATTAATGTTAAGCTCAAGTCCCTTGGCATTACAGAAACTTCAGAAGCGATCTACTATTGCCTGCACACCGCATTGGGTTTTAGAAATTAAAAGTGTGTCGTCTGCAAAAAGATGCTCAAGATTTTATGTAGACCCAGTTTAGGTGCATCATTACTGGGAAAGTCAGGCTTTTACTAATTCACTGATGTAAAGCGAGAACAGTGTCCATGCCAACAGGCAGCCCTGAAGGACACCAGTTGCAATCTTATAAGAGTCTGTGAGCTCGCCTTTGTTTCCATATCTGAAGCAAGCTGTATTACAAGCATGACGTCTAATTAAAACAGACAAGACTTTGGCAGAGACACTGCCAACTGCTTCAACACTTCCCGCAGCTTCTCTCTGGGGATAGAATGAAACGCTGATCTCAAATCAACAAAAACCATATAAGGGGCCTTTGTCAAGCGTTACTGTTTACCAATAAAGGCAGCAGAAACAAAGGATTTGATCCACTGCACTGGTCCTAGTTCTAAATCCCGCCTGCATGTCTGAAAGGATAGCGTGATCCCTGGCTCAGTCCAACAGCTTCCCTAAAATAAAACGAGAAAACTTTTTCTGAGAAGTGTCAATAAGGTTAATAGAACCACAAAAAGTGAGGTAGGAAATTTAAGCACTCCCCACACTCTCCTAAGGTAGTACTTGCATTACACAAGCAGGTAGACCGAGCATCTGATTCACACCCTTGAGTTTCAATAAGAGTGCCCTCCTATTTCCCAAGTCACTATTCTTCCCCCTAGGTGAACATATGTAGTTTATATACGGAAAGGCCTCACCCACATAGTTGTGGCATGCTTCACCCTTGGCCAGTCTGTCCCATCGAGTTAAGATGATACTAACCCAAATGTCTGAACCTTAAACCAAGGCTTTATATTGGGAAAGGGAGATCAGAATAAGATATGTCCTGGTTAGGGGAGGGAATCAGTTCTCAACAGAATAAAACTTCCTCTGGGCATCGCCTAGATATCTCCTTAATTTGTTGGAGTGCACAGGGTAGGATTAAACATAATTTTTTAGGATTTCTCCAACCCCTGTTTTTCAAAAGTTAACTCAAATGTGAAGACTGTCCCACCTATATTATATGTCAAACCGGCCATTACTTATTCTCTCATAATATCCAGTGAGTAGTTTCTAAAGGAAGGTACTGTCTCCTTTACAGCTGTCTTAGTCTTTAAAATGTTTTTTCAGGGCTGGACTGGGGAACCAAAGCAGTCCTGCCAAAAATGATCACACTAGACCCATTGTAGCCATCTCCTGCAATCGCTCTCTTTCCATCCATCCATTCTCTCATTCTCTCTCCCTCTCTGCCTTTTCCCTCACTGATCACTTAATCTTTACCTTACCCCACCTTCCCTTTCTGTCCCTCTCACTTGAAGCCTCCACTGTCTGCTACATTAAACCTCAGAGAGCTGGAGAAAGAGATAGAGGCACCATGAGCAACCGTCTGCCCTAAGAACGACCCTTCAGGACTCCAGCCCTCTAGGAAAAAGTCTGGTGAAATAAAAAGCCTATCTTGCCCTGAATTTGTGGCTCCTTTTAACTAGCTTTGCTTCTTGGCTATGCCTAGCGTATTTTAGCACACATAAAGACCTTCCATCCTTTTATATTTAAGCCCACTTATACCCCAGATACAGGATGGGACAGCCTACCAAGATGAAAACTGCTCAGCTACCCATGAGGAACTTGTTTTTGGTCAACAAACCAACCACAACCCTAGAAAAGATAATTAGTGTACAGTTACAGCACACTGAATATTTTTCAGGTTGGTCTAGCCTTGATCATGCATTTTACTTCTTGATCACTGGCAATATATGTGTTGCACTGGTAAAGAATCTTTCTTCTGTGATCATTTTCCGCAGAATGAGTCAGTTATATGTAAAGCTGTCAGAGAAACTCCGGGCGCTCCAGATTTTGCAGAGAAGATGAAGACTCGTCCTATCGTGGTAAGTATAATTGTCCTCATACACTTAGTGGCTTTGAAGTGTCATATGCAGGCAGAATTTCAAAGGGAGGAACAGAAGATGTGGCCCTTTTTCTGTTTTTTTCATAAAATTCTCACATCCAAACCATTGTGGCATTACTTACCTTAGCAATTTTTTGAATGACTAATTGATTACAATTTTTATAATCACTAGGTGCCCCTCTGATACCATGCCATTACAGAAAAAACATATCTTGTACATAAGGTTTTTTTTTAGGATTTTTGTATAAGAATGCCTTAAAATGGTGTCTTTCCTGCCCTGTGAGATTTGTGGTTTTCATGCCCTATTTTGTGTCAGGAAAACCACTAGGTTCCACTCATGGAGCCTCTGTAGACTCTGCCGGCGGTAATCCTTGTCCTAGAAATCAGCTCACCACATGACAGCTTGGTCACAACGTTGATTGTCCCTGACAGAGGCTAGTGTGACTGTAACCGAGTTTCCTATCCCATGTCAGCCCATAGGATGGAACCATGGAGTTAAATGGTAACAGCTCCCACAGCAAAATAACTCCTTGCACATTGGGATGTTATTACTTTTTGTTCAGAAAAAACAAACTCCTGCTTTGGGAGTTTGTTTTATCTGAACAAAATAAGTCACAAGGCTGGTGTTTTAAACATGGAACCTACTCGTCAAATTTCACCCCTGTGGATAGAGCCCCTGTGACGGTATGTCCCTTCATATCAGAGAGATATGTAAGCAGGGATTCCTAAATACAGAGTCCAGATCTCTGCCCGAGTGGATGGTCAACCCCCTGGCAGGAGAGTGAGTTGCCTGGCAAGGCATAAATAAGGCTGCAAGTCTTCTAGGAAATATGGATTGGAAAATCTCATCACCAAGCAATACACTAAAAGATTTCAAACCACCCAAAACTCAGCAGCTAGACTCAACATCCAACACAGAACTCTCACATAACACTTCACCTCAGGGGCTTCCCAATACACAAACATACTCATTTCAAACACCCCCCATACACATTCAAGGCAACACACACTCCAGGTCCCACCTACCTGAACAGTTGAATCTCCTTCCATCAACCATCCAGACACCTCTGGTCTGCAGGACTCCTACTCGCACACATGCCACACACACAAAACCAGATCAGAGGGACAGCCGTTCTCTTACATCACTCCTAAAGCCTTCCACTCCACTAGAGAGCCTCCTCCTCTCTTCTTGAATTCCATAAGAAGTTTAGGAACTGGTATTTTAATCAACCAACTTACCAAAATGCAGGGCTAGGCACATGCACCTGCCCAGGCCCTGGATATCCCAGCAGGTGATAGTGTACTTTACAAATACACGTAAAATAAATATCATATAATATAAATCAGGACTTTTACTGATGTCATCCATTTAAAAGGTGTGCTTGTATTGGCTTGACTTTAACCTTCAAGTCTTTCAGAAGAATGATACTTTATGTTAAAAAAGTGCCTCGAAATTCACAAAAGAAACAAAGGTTAAAGTAACGTTTTGGCCAGCTGAGATAAAAAGGTGTGTTTTTGTTATTTAGAAAAAACCTTAGAAATTCACTGAAAAAAACAAAACAAAAACGAACAAAGATTAATGTAACGTTATATATAGATGATTATATCTGTGACAACATTAACGCTTAGAACTAAAAAAACACAGAAATTCACCAGTTATAGTTAGCACAGCTAACTAAAACTATAACCCCTGCCATGCCCTGCTTATGACCTTCCATATGACATGTTCTATGACATCATTTGTAACATCACTGGTGACATAAAAAAATTACATCATCTACTACTGTAACTTTGTTTTGATGAATTTCTAAGATTTTGTTTTTTAAATCAGATCTTGTTATGACACCTAACTATGGGGGTCATTCCGACCCCGGCGGTCAAGGACCGCCGGGGCCGGGGATGCGGGAGCACCGCCAACAGGCTGGCGGTGCCCCGCTGGGCATTCTGACCGCGGCGGTTTGGCCGCGGTCAGACAAGGAAAACCGGCGGTCTCCCGCCGGTTTTCCGCTGCCCTTGGAATCCCCCATGGCGGCGCAGCTTGCTGCGCCGCCATGGGGGATTCTGACACCCCCTACCGCCATCCTGTTCCTGGTGGTTCGCCCGCCAGGAACAGGATGGCGGTAGGGGGTGCCGCGGGGCCCCTGGGGGCCCCTGCAGTGCCCATGCCAATGGCATGGGCACTGCAGGGGCCCCAGTAAGAGGGCCCCACTGTGTATTTCAGTGTCTGCAATGCAGACACTGAAATACGCGACGGGTGCAAACTGCACCCGTCGCACATACCCACTCCGCCGGCTCCATTCGGAGCCGGCTTCCTCGTGGGGTGGGGTTTCCCGCTGGGCTGGCGGGCGGCCTCCTGGCGGTCGCCCGCCAGCCCAGCGGGAAAGCCTGAATGGCCTCCGCGGTCTTTCGACCGCGGAGCGGCCATATGGCGGTTCCCGCGAGGCGGGCGGCGGTACCCCCTATGTCATTACTTTAACACCTTTGTTTTTTCAAGGAATGTCTAGTTTTTTTTAACATAAAGTGATATTTTATTACCCTATGTAAAGCCAATGCTCGACCTTTGACCCTGTGCGCTGCATGTTCAGTTGCACAGTATGAACTGCTGTCAGATCCAGAGACCAACCTTCGCATTCAAGCAACCCCTCACCACACAGGGCCTTCGTACCCAGCATGGGGCTATCCACAGGACTTGGCCTGTAGCCAGGCCCAGCGTTTATACCCCTCGCAAGCACCTAAACCATCACTAGAGGAAGGGTTCAAGTAGCCCCCTCCCCAAGCCGGTACTGACCCTGGGGCCCTTTGTTTATAAAAAGGGGAGAAGGTGTGTACAACCCCCTTCCCAGTCCACTATTGGCCCAGGGGACCCAATCCCTTGGATTAAAAAAATATATTATCGGGGAGGGACACACATGGTTTCCCTCCACAAGCCTTTAGAGGCCCAAGGAAACTATCCCCGTGGCCAAATACATTAACATTAAAGGAGGGGGCCGTTACCCCCAGCCTTAATAATTAATAATAATGATTAATAGAAATACCTTACTATTTGGAGAGGTGGGCATGTGACTCTCTTCCCAAGCCCAAATGGGCCTCAGGGATCCCATCTCCTGGGGCCATGTTTTTAATAAAGGGGACAGTGGTGTGTGATTCCCCTCCCTGAGCCTTAATAGGCCCCATAGACCGAATGCCCTGGGGCCAAAATTGCTAATTAAGTGGGGTGGCTACTTGAGCCCCAGGGACTCCATTCCCCAGGTTACATTTCTAAGGAGAGGGAGCTCGCACCTCCCTGAGACTTACTGGGCCTCAGAGATTGCATCCCCGCAGCAAAATGCAATAAAAAATGGTGAGAGGTGCCGCGCAGCCACCATCCCTGAGCTTTTTTAGACCCTGGGGGGCCCCATTCCCCAGGGATAAAAGCAAATAAAGGGAAGGGGTACTATGTGGTCTGTCTCACCAAGTCCCCAATCCCACAGGGCTGAACTGCGTAATTAAAGGAATTTCTTGAGCCCTAGGGACCTAATTTACAGGGCTGATCTTTGAAAGGAGCCGGGTATGCAGCGCCCCTCCTCAGGCCTTTTAGGCCCCGGGATCCCAATACCCAGAGCCAAATACCTTAAGAAAGAAACGGGGGCTGCGGAGCCCCATCCCCGTGGCTTATTAGGCCTCAGGGACTCAATCTCCTTGTATCCAACTGCTTAATTAAAAGAAGGGGCATGTGACTCCCGAGCCTTCTGGAGCCCCTAGGGCCCTATCCACTGGAGTCACAGGTGGGTGCCCCACGTTGGAGACAGTGGGGAGTCCCAGAGCCCTTACAGTCCCAGTGAATTTCCTACATGGTGCCGAAGCCAGCATTGCCCCCGCACAGAGGGAACAGCTAGCTACGGTAGCTCCCTCTGGGTGAGAGCAATATCTGTTTTGTTTCCTTGCCTGCAGGAGTGCATGCAGGGAAAGAGAACATAAAACTGCTCCAGCTGGTAGGAGCATGTTTAAATGTTCCGCCAGCTTGGATCAGACTTGTCTTTCCTGCCCTACACTCCTACAGGCAAGGAAGGCATGTTTGTCACCGTCTGGTGCGAGATTTCAAAATGCTCTAGTTAGGCAGGAGCAAATACATGTTTCCCTGCCCCCATCACTGCAGGCAGGGAAACTGCTCTTTCCGAGGGTGGGTTTTCTGGGACAGAATACATGACCAGCCTCAGGTAATGGGGACCTCAGAGCCGTTAGAATTTTGAGGAATGGCCTGTGTAGCCCCCTCCCTTCAAAGTTAATTTTGACTCTGGGGTTGGTTTTCCAGGGGCGTGCAAAGGCTAGAGGGGGGGGCTGTGTGGCACCTCCACATTTTATTGACATCAATTAGCCCTGGGGAATGTGGTCTTTGGGGCGTTTCAAGGTTGAGGTGAGGGGGACCACACAGCTCCCTCCCCTTTTTGACACCAATTGCCCCCCTGGCATGGGGCCCCGGAGGCCTACAAAGGCTCAGGAATGATGGCTGTATGACCCCTCCCCTTTTTTTAAAACTTGGCCCTGGGAGATGGGGTCACTGTGGCCAAAATCAGCTCAGGGAGGGGAGGGGGGTGATCTCATGCTTCTTCCCCAAAATAGTTTTAAAAAAATGGCAGGCAGCAATTTTCTTTTTTTTTCTTTTTTTTGCCATGATATTGCAGAAGTGGCACAGTATTTGCGCAAAAATTGCCAATATATCTTTTTTTTTATTTTTGGGCCCCAAGTTGTGTCTCTCTGGGTCCCCTTCAACAGGGTCCACGAGGGCAGGGTCTCCCTACCCTGCCCCATTTTGTTATTATTTTTTTTAAACTCCAGGACAGGGAACTAAGTCCCCAAGTCCTATAAGGCTTTTAGCAACATTTTTCTCATGTTGTGGGCAGCCAATCAGAGCACTCCTCCGTGGGAATCTGACTCTCACAGGAGCGAGTTGGCCAAAAGAGAAAAATAAATACTCCCTGCTCCTACGTAGAAAGATTTATCTTTGAATTGGTGCTCCTGCAAGACTCTTGTGGGAGTCCCTTGGACCCAACCATACAGATAAACAAATATTTTGGAATCTTTATTTCTCAAAAACTATTGAACAGATGAACACTAAATCACACAAAATACAGTCTGCAGACCAAGATCTAGCTTTGACCAAATTTGGAGTAATTCCATTCAGCAGGTTTTGCGGTAGCATTGTCTAAAGAAGTTTATGGAAAATGCATAGGGAAATTTGCTTTTAAACCACTCCTTTTTGTCAGCGCCTACATTGCAGTTCACCCTGAAACATGTTTTGATAGTTCATCAAAGATTCTTGGAACAGCCAAAGTCATTAGGAAACCAAAAGATGCCTCTTTATGGAAAAGCTGACCTAACTAGACTTACCCAGTGGGACCCTCACAGGTTATTGATATATACACACTAACACACACACATACACACCCATCTATAGTTCACACTCCATCTATAGTTCACATCTATAGTTTTCACCTTGTCTATAAACATAACCTAATTAATTCTCAATGTATTTTTTCTGCTTCCTCCCACCATGCAGGATTGCAGTGTTGCCCGCTGTAAACATGTCCAGTGTAATGTCACATTACTAAGGGTAGACCAGAAATTGGATTTTGTCATAAAAGGAGACGTGCTTTCCAGTTGGATCTCTCAGGTATTACCATTCCTTTTTGTTTTATTCTTTCTGTTTCATCTCACACACATCTAAGCAATGGAGACTCCACCTCATGCAGAGTATCACATTTGGAAAGTTGAAGCAGCTTAAGAGATCAGAGACTTGTTACGAAATAAGACAAACCTGAAGTTGATGCTTGACCTGGCCAAATGATTTCAAATGTATGTGGGAGCTGAGTTAACTGTTTAAAAAAGGTGATCATAGTGCAGGAGTGTGCATGGAAGCTGCAGGTGGTCTCCATCTGATGGATCTTGTAGTAGACTGGGAGGCAAAGGAGTTAGCAATAATGCTTACAGTTTTAAATTTGTGAAGCCGATTTGGCCAAACAATGAGGACCAGGAATCGATATGGAGAATATAGTAGGTTTATTACCAATTAGTAGTCTCTCCAATGTACGTGCAGATCAAAATCAAATTGTTAAAGGTACAGAATCAAAATCGGCAAGCTGAAACACCAGAATAAATTAAATCTCAAAAACACAAGGCATTCAGAAATTACAATCACAACAATACAGATACTAAGGAACAGAAATTGTCATTTCTTAAAGGAATTGGATTGCTCCTTCTAAACATGAATGGATTTAAGATCATTAACTCAGGTTCTAACTCAAATTTGAAAGTTCAGACTGAAGGGTCTCAAGAGGTTTGGGAATGAAGCAAGGTAGGTGTCAGCTTCATAAAGACTCCAGTAGAAGTCTTAAAAAGAAATGAATCAGTGTTAGCATGTAGCTATGCACTATAAGGGTAAAAATAGAGTGTGAAAAAGTCTGCACCTCTCAAAGTTCAAAATAATCTGCTATAACTCTAACAGTGTGAACACTAACCTGAAGTTGAAAGTTCTAGGAGCATCCATATCTGTAAACACGCCACCAGAAACCCAATTATTTCTCTTTCTCACAGCACACAGTTGCAACATTGGATACATCTCCCAACCCACAGAGCTCCAATGAGGAGGTTAACCTTGAATATCTTTGTTCCAGATGTGCAATAAAGAGGAGGCTTGTACTAGGGACTTATAAGTAAATTAAATAGTCCAATGGGGTATGATCCAATGTTACCATATTTAAAGGGAGAGAGCATATGCACTTTTGCACTGGTTAGCAGTGGTACAATGTGCAGAGTCTGAAAACCAGCAAAAACAGTATCTAAAAAGTGGAGGGAGGCAGGCAAAAAGTTAGGGGTAACCACCCTAAGTCGTTTTTGAGACTTCAATTTACATTTATGATGTTAAGACACACAGAATATGTCAGTCACATTTTTGTACTACTTCTGTGACAGTGTGCAGCCACAACTGTGCTGCTCCAATTGAAGTAATTTACCTTTCCCCCATTTAAATAACTGGCTGCCTTCTAAAACCACCTACAAACACCATAGTCATTATCTTTCGGACCCTTGTCAAGGTTTTGGTCACACTCAGTTGATCCCTCCAGACTCCCTGGGCCAACAGTTGTGTTGTACGTTACAGGCTATAGCCTCCCCCTCTGACAATCCTAAATATTACTCAGTAACAAAAGGAAAAATTGTGGAAAGATTTAAAATTAGACCTGCCAGAGACACCAACAGTAATTTTAGTTAGATGTCCATTAATCACTACCCTTATCACACACACTCAGTATGTAGTATACCTATAGAACACTATCCTCCTACACAACATATGTGGCAAAATGATAGCAGCAATAATTAGTACATTAGGGTCACAAATATATGAATAGAATATCGAGCGACATAATTGCTAAAGGTACAATTGTGTAGATTTTTTATGCCTAACTCCACAGATACACCTCTTCAAAGTGCGTAGATAGGGAGTTAAGAATAGTAAATCCATACCTCACCCGTTGCACTTACCTATTCAATATTGTGTCCCTCAATATTATGACCACAATATTGTTACCCTTCAATATTTTGGCTTTTTCGATCCCTTCTACAGTTGTACATTGGCAAAAACTAATTCTAAAAGGAGACCTGAATTTAAAACCCAAACATATTGTAGCAGGGATATATATAATAGGTCATGGGTTACAGCTAAAGGGCACATGATCCTCCAGTTCCATGGCCTTGTTGATCCCACACCTACAACCACCAAACCTTCTAATACATTGACACATATAGATGAGGCATCACCAGCAAAACTGTCCAATACGGATTAGTGGTGTAACACAAAATGATAGGCTTCCCTGTGAATGTGAAGAGAGGCCCCTTAGTCTCCCATATCTCATATATATTAATTGGTCCTGGGATGGTTGTGACGCCCCTCTAGGGCTGGAGGTCCTCTGAAGGCTTGATCCCCCATGCTGCAGGGGCTGCAAGGGCCTGCATTACACCCCTGACATTGATGTATGTGTGTATATGCATTTCTAGAGCATCAACCTAGCTGAGAGCAACTGAAGCCTTCTCTGCCTTTGGTCGCGGTAGGGTGGCTGGTTTCTCCCATGCACTGATGCCACCATGAGTGTTCTTCTTATTCAGTAGTTCTGCAGAAAGTTACATCTTTATAGGGAATAACCATAAAAATAAAATACTCCCCACTTTGTATATTTTCTCAAATGGCAAGTGGTGCAAGCAAGCCTTGGGAAACCCCCTCCATCCATGTTTCCTTTGTTCTCTTTAATAGTTCATACTTCCTTCGTTGATTGCTACTTCTCTACTTTTGCTGAGTTCCAGCACAGATATGTCACACCACATCAGATTTAAGGAACACAATCAGACAGTGTGAGCTAGCATTCACTGAAAGACTGTGGACTACAGCCTCCACAGTCTGTATCATTTCATAGTGCTCCAGCTATAGGCCCTGTTTCTAAAATCGGGGATCTGATTAATTTTTCTTCTCTGTTCCAAAGAGTGAGGAGACCCAGAGTGTAACTTGATAGTCACACATTCAATTTCAAAGACCAACGTACAGTTTAAAGGGCTTTATTTTAGACTCAATGTCAAACGTACATCTATGAGTCTCAAAATCATAATATAAATAGATAGAATAACCAAAGGTGAATTAAAGAATCGTACAATATGAAATTTAACTAACATGTAAATGACCACTAATTCAATAGCAATAATGCAGAAAATAAGGAAAAACAATTGAAGCATAGATTTTTAATCCAACTTTTCCTGCCTAACCATTTAATCAAAATTTCCAACAATGCTAATATTCTATAGGTTCAGGAACGTGGTAAGCAACTTCTGGATGAAGTTTCCATCAAGTGAGGTGTGGTGGCATAAAACCACATAGATGAGAGGTGTCTAAATAAGGTCCACACTCAGATAAGGGCAGAATGAATCTGAATCCTACCCCTAACTAGACCTCACTCAAATCTTGTTTCTCCCAAGGATGATCTAATAAGCAAATACCTTTCCCAGCTCAAAAACAGAATCACAAATTATAACTTGTTAATTGACACTTCGGCCTTCTGGGTTCTCGGTGGTCAACCCTGGTACACTCTTGTGCTCTAGAATTTCATAAGATTTACAGCTGCCAGACCAGGATACTCCTCACATCCTCTAAAAGCACTCCACCAGGCCTTTCTTATGAGTTCAAACAATGAGCCCCCTAATAACTCGGTCTTGGATTCTGCCACCTGCAGGTTGAGAAAAACCTTCAAAAAGCAGACTGCACATTGGAGATAAAACACAGAAAATATTGGCCTTCACTCTGGCAAACTAATTAAACATGAATACGTTTTCAGGTTAAATAAACTCCATGTCAAATATATAATGATTACGAAGAATAATATTTCTAAGATACTGTAACAATCATTCTTTAAAATGATGATAAAATATGGCATACATGAAACAGTGCATTTATCTGTGCACTTTGCTTGTATATTTTACTGTGCACCATGTTAAAGAAACATTTATTTTTGTTTAGTAGAAAACCAACCACCCTTTCCTTTCATGTTTAGGAGGTGTAATGGCACAGCCAGATAACGCTCTCTCAATATCACTGACTACTGTCCCACACCTTTCTACCAATCCCTTTTCTTTCCCGAGTGCTGAAGTTCAACCATACAGCCTGGTGGCACCTCATGGCACCTCATGACTAGAGCATTACCATTACAAATTGTGTTCTAGCACCACAATCCCTTAGGCACAGGTTTGTGCTAAATAAATAAATAAACAGCACAACATGACACTTCTTCAGGAGTTGAATTGGAAGATCTCAACCACTTGCTACAGTGGGGCTTTCGAACTGAAAAAACATAGCTATTATGATTTACCCAAGTTATACAGCTGTGCGCAATTATATCAAACAAAAAAGGGATAGTCTAGCTGTGCCATGTATTTCACTTGTAATTTTATGTTGGTGACAACACCTTGACTTCTTAGGGGTTTCTCACGTACTGATGTCAACCTAGGACATACCATCTTCTTCGACCCTCTCCCTATTCTAATGCTATTCTTTAATACTATTACTTTTGATTGTTCTCCTGTAGACTAACCAGCAGAAGGTGACCCTGGTCAGTTCTGCAGAGATCAAGTATGATGAGAACAAGTATGCTCACCTGATCGACCTTAAAGACACTTTTGTGACGAGTCAGGTATGGTACATTATCCTCTTCGTTTTATTGTGTTTTCGTTTTGTGATTGACAAGGTAGCTTGAGAATCACTAAAAGAGCACAGATGACTAAAGAGGATGGTAAATTAGAGCTCAATAGATATTGGTCAAAGTGGAGAAAAGGGAATTTCTGGGTTTGGGAAGACATTGGGACAGGGGTAGGGAGAATTAATGTAAAAGGGCGATTGATGAGGTTAACTGAAAGACAAGACGTACTGAAAAAAAGCTTTGGGCATCATTTTCGCTACATGAGCAATATCTCCCGTAAATCACTTTTGTGTTTCTTGAATTTCATGCCGTCTTTTTATTGTCTACGAGTTGTGCTTTTTAAATAAATGTTGTTGAAAGGGACAGAACAGAAAGTATTGTACAAGAACAGTGAAATCTTGCGTGCCATTGCAGAGAAATATTTTCTTCGCCAACCAGTCCACTGCACTTTGTATGACTTTTGTATGTTTCCAGATTTACAAAGACTAGTAAACCTGGGAATGCATCAAAATGCTAATCCTATCTAGGTAAGGCGTAACAAGGACACATTTGTTTAATTCTTCTTGTTGTTTCCTCTTTCTACATGGGCTGCAAAGCCCCAGAGGATTGTTTTTTGTGCAGGATGGTGTCCCTTCCTGCACAAAACAATCCTGACTGTAGTTCAGGCACCCTTGCACAATGGTGCAAGGGTGCCTTCATTGGTCCTGGGCAGCTCCCAGTGCTCCAGGGCAGGTCGAGAGGAGGAATGCACCATGCTGTAGTAAACATGGCACATTTCTGCTCTCTCCCTGTCATGCAGCACAGAAAGTTGCCTTGCTCCATTGTTTTGCACGAATGTTTGTAATTCAGCTGCTATGAACTGAACATACCGTAGCTATAAAGAGAGTGGGGAAAGAACATTGTGTTGGAAACAGAAATTGGCTAATGTAAAATGTCGTAGGCAAACGGGAAAAATAATATTGGTTTGAATCAACTCTACAGTCTACGGAAATGCAGGAGGTACAAGATACTTAGGCAATGAATCACCTGATGGGAAGATAGAATAGAGGACAGAAGGATTTTTGGCACGCCATAGAAAGACAGTGCTTTCTTCATCATCATCATATACTTTATTCGACCATAGGTCATAAAAGTTACACATTAAATCGTACAAAAAGAGTGCGTTTGTTCCATTATACTTTCCCACTGGCTTAAAATAAATTTTAGAATAAAAATAGCTACTCTAAAACCTTCAAAATCCGACCCAAGATTTAAAAATTTAAAGTGCTAGGTTGATGTTACATAGTGATACAGTTCCTTGATAGTTTAGATAGCATACTTTGACATGAAGAGCCTGCTCCAGGCACAATCATCATATAGGCAAATTTAGGCACTGCCAAGTCATTAGAGACACCAGCACAGTGAAATAAAAAGCTTATATAATAACTTAAAATGGATATCGGATTCATGTTAAGATGGCACGAATACCAGACAGGTGCATAAAAAAACTCTTTGCGGCTAGCACTAGTGAAAATAATTGCAGAAACACAGGATGATTACCCACATATTTGTCTGAGAAAGATCTATTCCAAGCCCTGTCCAAACCACATGGTCAATAATTTATCATCATCATCAGCTTTGTTCGATCAATGACCATAAAACACATATGACAAGATAATAAAAAATTCTTAAGCAAATAAATAAATACACATCTATAAATTGGTGTAAAAACATTGGAACAATAACTTAAATTGCACATATGACTCTAAAACTTATCTATAGAAGAGATGAGACCTTAGATTACTTTTTGGAGATGGCATCGTATGCGCCAAGCTGTTGCTAAATACTTGCTTACTGAAAGAATTACGTCGGCTGAATTGTGGCTTTTTAGAACCCGTAGAGCCAAAGAGCAGTTCTTGAATCCCATGTCCCTGCAAATATTGCGAATCCATTTTAGTCGCGGAATCGCATAGGCTGGGCAAAAGAACATGAAATGCTCGATGGTTTCGAAAGTACTGCCACAGGCAGGGCATATATCGGGAAGATTAATCGACCCCCACCTATGAATCAATGACATCAGGGGCAGAGAGCCAAAACGAAACCTTGCATATAAGCTCTTGCCCTGCAAATCCGGTATAACATCCAAATAGGGTTCAAACATTGGGGACCATTTAATATCAATGAAGGAATTAGTTAAGCGGCCGTGGGATTTGTGGGTTATGTAGTTGTCCTTAACATAAGACCAATAGGTTAACTTTAAAACGTTTTTATGCCGTCTCTCTAATTTATGGGGATTTTCCCAATAATCACCCAGACCCAATAGCCAGAGCCAATGGGCCACGCGGCGAATCCAGGGTAGAGTATTAGCGCTCTGGCATTTCAATAGATCGAGTAATGCGGTTTTATATATATCTAGTTCGGGGGTTATCCATAACCTGATCCAATAAAGGAGGGGTCTTAGAGTAGCTAGATCTGCTACTCGGCTTAACCCCAGATCTAGAAATAATGGAAGCAAGGGTGTAGTGCGTGGACATGCAGTTAAGGCCCTTGCAAAGTTGTTTTCCCCCACACTGATCTTGTTACAGTTAGCGCAACCCCATACCTCCGCTCCGTACAGGGCTGCACTTTGAGCCTTAGCTGTATACATTTTTATTGCTGGGGAAACAACTTTGGTAGAGGTGCTTTGATAGAAACGCAATATAGATGAGGCTCTGTGTTGTAGGAGCCCTGCACTTTTTATAATCTGCTCTTCCCATAATAGTTTGCTGGTTAGCCTAACTCCCAGGTAATCTATAGAGCTTACTTCCTTCAACGGTACTCCCTCAATATGAATGGAACATTTTTTCCTAGGTCCCTTGGATAACACCATCAGTTTGGTTTTGTTAATATTAACCTCCAACCCATGATCGCTACAAAATTGGTTAAACCGGTTAACAAGGGTTTGCAACCCCATTGGTGTTTTAGAAATGAGGAGTGAATCATCGGCAAAGAGCAGGATGGGGATTTTTTGTGTATTCAGGGAAGGGGCATCATTCTGGCCTATGGACACAGCCTTTACTACTTCGTTGATAAATATGGTAAACAGTAGGGGGGCTAGCACACAACCTTGGCGAACTCCCCTTCTGATTGGGATCCGCTCTGTCAGTTCGCCTTGTTCACCCCACCTCACTTGGGCATAAGTGTTCTCATGTAGTCGTTTTAACAGGAGTAATAGATCCTCTGGGACTCCCAATCTGCCCAGCACTTCCCACAGTTTGTCTCTCGGGACCAGATCAAAAGCCGATCGCAGGTCTATAAATACCACATACAGGCATTGCTTGGCCACAAGAACATATTTCCAATGCAATATGGCCAATCGGGAGACCTGGTCTATCGTGCTAGTTCAGTGCTTTCTTATAAATGAGAGAGTCATGATGTTGTGTTTGTGAACCATTGCTTCTCTGAAACTGATCACTTACTGGAAAGCTTTCTGGGCTGCTCACGTTTAGGAGGTTATGAGGCCGAGCAGTGAAGGCCTTCTTGTAAATTGTTTTCAATTAATGTAATATGCAGTTTGGCTACATTGAATATATGCAGGGGAGAAGGTGTTCACTAGCAACACGAGAAGGGGAAATATCTAGCAATGAATTGAGGGTTTTAAGCTAATTTAAAGCAAGTTCTCAAAGCAAAGGTGGAATCGATCACTTTTGCCTTTAGATCAAAGCACTCTGACCTTCAAGTCTGATGCTGACTCCGCAGAAGGGTAGCATGGCAACCTGTCCTGACTCAAACCTTCCTTTAGCTGGTTTGCACAGCTTCCACTTGAAGTTAAATGTGAACATGAATACCATAGTAGTTGGGATCAACCTAATCTGCCACTCAGAACTAGGGCAACACATGAAATGTTGTGGGGTTCTAAGAGGGGTAAAATACAACCTTCTCAGGGTACAATTATGTTTCTATGTAAATGAGCATCCCTTAATGTTCTTAGTGTATCTGATTCTATTGTGAAGACAAACATTTCATAATGCACCATGGAATTTTTCTCTGACTTTTCTTCAGCTAGCAAGGAACTGTCGATGGACTTCAAGTCTCTCCTGCCAAAGCTGACCGCAGTTGCTGGGGATAGGCAGTCAAATGCAAAAAGAACAAGTGATGGACGGAATGCTGAACAATGTCACAGTTGCTGGGGATTGGCAGGCAGCACATCACTAATGTTTATGTACTACCAGTACCCATGCCATAGGCCACATTCTTTGTTAAGGTGTTGCTGCTTTGCAGGCCATTGGCTGACAAAATCAAACTGGTCTTATTAAGTGATGTGTCATGTTAGAAATTGGGTTAGCGGTTGAGGGGTGTGAAACTCTACTCAAGGAGCAACCACAATCCCTGTCAGGGTGAAACACAATCAGACCCCAAGTTAAGCTAAGCTTAACTCTGTGGTAGCCTGGTAAATGGAACCCATGCTTAACTTACAGGAAATGCTGTAACATATTTATGCAGCACTTCAAACTGTTGTGAAGTGAAAACACAACACAAGAAAAAAAATCTACACCAATTTAGAAAAGTAGAGTGATGTTAATAACATATTTAGGACCAAATCAACAACATTCCAATCAGTAGAACTAGAGATATGCAGTTTTAAAGATTTAAGTGGAAATAGTGCCTAAAAGCACAAAGATCGAGATGTTGTTATCTGGTTGCGCCAGACTGTGACAAAGTCACAAGTTCAGGCCAACCGTGATGGAGCTTGGGCAGGAAACAGGGACCCATTTATGCCCGTTGAACAAGAGTACCTTAAATCCTGGTTGCAGAGTGTTGCATTATCACATTGAGGAAGCGTCGCGCAGGAGCAGTTCCATGGAGCTGCGAGGCTGTAATGTGAGGTCCAAAATTATCATTGAGGATGCCTATGATAAGGGGCTTGCAATGCAAATTCAAGCGTCAAAGAGGCGTTATGCACTGGCTGGTTCAAAGAAGTTCTGGATCCTGCAATGTGGCATCCTGAGTTATCATCGAGGATGTGTTTGACAAGGGGCTTGCAATGCAAAAGCCTGTGTCGAGGATTTGCAACTCAGCAGTGGTTCTGAGGAGACTGCAGTCCCTGATGCTAAGTCCTATGCCGGGGTTACATTGCACAGTGGCAGTTCCAAAGCGGAGCCTAAAGGAGATGTATTGCACTGTGTTAGTTCTGCCCATTGGACCCCAGCGAGGCTGGCAGGGCACCTTCAGGTACACTTCCAGGTGTCTAGGACTTGGGGAACAAGAATCCCAGCAGACTGAGTCAAGATGCCTGGTCAAGATGGTTGAAGCCTGTTCTCTCCCTGAAGCTTCTGATCAGGAGGCCAGACAAATGACCCTTGGAGACACTCTGGTGGTCCTAGGTTCAAGAAGCAGGTTCCGTCCTCCATTCAGGAAGCAGGGCAGCAGGGCAACAGTGTAGCAGTCCTTCTGGTAAAACAGCACAGCAGTCTATCTGAGTCTTCCTCAGGTCCAGAGGTGTACTGAAGATTTGGATTTGAGATTCCAATATTTACACCTGGTGCCAGCTTTGAAGTAGACAAAGGTTCTGGAGGTCTCCACCCCTAGAGGTGTTGGAATTTCCAGCCCCCGTGCCCTGACCCAGCTTGTCTGGGGTCATAAAAGACCACTGTCAAACTCCTTTGTAAGAGTGCTCAGGCAGAGCCTTTGCGATGTGCAAGTGTGCTTGTTGACGGCCCCTTCCCTACAGCAAGTCAGAAATGGACTATGCTGCTATCTCCTATTCCCCTTTGTTTTGCTATATGGGAGCAATACACAAAGGCCAACTGTCAACCACACCTAGTCATGTGATCCACGATATGGGCTACAGACACCAAATGGTTGGGAGAGGAAAATGGCAACTTTCTAAAAATGGCTTTCTCAGAATTCCGACTTAAAATCCGATTTTATTATTAAAGAGAGCTTTAAAGTACAATCATTTAGCCATCAAATTCGACATTTCTACCTGTTCATATTATCACTTAATAAATGTAATAAATTAACCCAATGTTATCCTATGGTGGAGGGAGGCTTCGCAGTAGTAAAAGAATTCAGGGGTTTTTCACTACCAAGGCATGTAAAACTTAAAAGTACATGTCCATCTTTTTAGATCCATGGCACCCAGACCTCTGGGCTGTACAGGATCTACCCTGGGGGTGACCAATCTGTATTAAAAAGGAAGGTTTGGGCCTGGCAAGAGGTTTACCTTGCCAGGTCAAAATGGCAGTTTAAAATTGCACACACAGGCTGAGATGGCAGGCCTGAGACTCCTTTAAAGGGCTACTTAGGTGGGTGGCACAAGAACTGTTGCAGGCCGACTAGTAGCATTTAGGGGCATACTTATAAGCCCCTAGCCCCACCTTGAGCCACATTAAAGTCTTGTTTACGCTAATGTGGCCCAACAAGGCCAAAATCCTAGTGCCATATTTACACAGTGGTGCAATGCATGCATTGCGCCACTTTGTAACCCTTTGCGCTACATTATGCCTACGCTAGGCATAATGTATGCAAAGGAGGCATTCCCCCATTAGGGAGGCCGGACAAATGACACAAGGAAATCTAAGAGATTTCCTTGTGTCATTTTGTACAGCACTTTTAACGCTTGCTCAGAGCATGCGTTAAAAGGGGACTTCCATTACTTATAATGGCCCTCTATGTACTCTACAGGAGTAGCGCCAATATTGTGGCACTACTCCTGCAGAGTACATCAATAGCATCATGAAAAATGATGCTATTGCCCCCTACCCTGCGACATTGTGCGCTGCATTTTAAATACTGCACACACATGGTAGTGGTAGGGGGGAGTGGTAAAAGGCACAGGGAAAGTGGCACTGCACTCAGTGCAGCGCCACTTTCCATAAATCTGCCCCTTAATTTTCAGGCATGAGTACAAGGAGTACCACATTACGAGGTACTTACAAGCAAATTAAATGTGCCAATTGGGTGTAAGCTAAAGTAACCACGTTTGAAGGAGAGAGCACAAGCACCTTAGCACTGGTTAGCAATAGTAGAGTTTGCAGAGTCCAGTAATGGGTCCAGAAGAAATGAAGGAGTTAGGCAAAAGGTTTTGGGGAAGACCACCCTAAGACTGATGGGTCTAACATTTTGCATTCAATGAGATGAGCACAAAACTCCTTCCCTGTTCCATTAAAATATCTATTGATCGAAGCCAAATGCACACCAACCTGGCAACAATGGCCTGGGCGTTAAGGACTGAAAAGGGTGATTTTGACAGGTCACATTTGCAGGCCTACAGTCATGTTTTTTCTGCTGCTGTTGTGGATGCACAATGGGTGCTGCAGTCTACTACTGACATTTATCTTACAGGACCTGGGTACACTTGTACCATATACTAGGGACATAAAGCTGGGTAAAATAAATTTGCCAATCAGGAGTGTAACCAGTTTCAGCATGTTTTAAGGGTCAGAGCACACACACTAGGGCCTGCTAAGCAGAGTCTCAGTACACACAGCCAAAACACCAGCAGCATTGGTTCACATAAAATTGGGGTGATCATGCAAAACCGTAATTTTCCTACACATTAGCATCTTGAACTACCAAGCTGAAGGGTATGGGAGGAACTGGTTGAGAACATAGTTATCTTAGATGGGTGAGAACCCTCCATATTTTCCTATTTCTTCACAATTTAGTGCTGCAAGTTATAATCCAGTGTCGTTGCTGTGTATCAAACTAGCACCATTGTTTTCAAAAGGGGGAGACGTATTCTACTGTAGAAGTTCCCAGGAAGTGGCTGAGGGAGAGTTTGCCTGAATATCTGTAGTGGATAGCTTTTTCACGCCACAGAGCCATGTATGGCCCAATAGTTATAGTGAAATAATTTATTTTCAACACTGGAGTATATTGGTCGAGCTGAGATCAAATTTAATGGACGACAGAGCCCTGTGCAATTCACTGGGGCTTCGTAGCCGTGGTTAAACCTAGGGGGCTTGTTTTTTCCTGTGAAGTGCCTGCACTTACGCTGGGAGGCTGAGCAAAGAAGAAGAGGCAGCTTGGAGGGCCATGGAGTGAAAACAGTCCAGAATGATTGAAAAGAGAACTTTTTATGCTGTGGTAATTTCTTGCCAGTACTGCTTGGAAGGTGCACAGTCTTTTATCGGTGATGGGGATAGCTTGCTAGTTGTGGGGAATCTTGTTGCTCCAGTGGGTGAAAAAACATCTTTCCAATTACTTTCTCATAACCCTCAGTCTCCAATAATTCACCTGTATCTGCCTGTGCAGAGCAACAAATACATCCATGATCATGGGTTTCCTAGGCATCGTCTAGGATTGAGAAGGTAAAATAACGAATCTATGCCACAGGGGAAGCCTGTAGCTTGCAATGATCGTGTTGGTGTTAGCTTTCCTAGTTGAGAGACCTGTGGACTGAGTCGATTTCTGGCTGTAGGTTGCAAACCTGTTTCCTTCTTGTCCATGAGGAAGGACTCCTTCATAACCTTCTGGGAAGCAGAGATCACCACCGCAGATTGAGCTGGGATTACTAGAAACAGAGATAAGACTCTTTTGGGTGCCTGGTATTTGTTGCCCAGAGACTTTCAGAATACTGGCTTAAAGAATGTGATCCTCCATACCACATAAGCTTACTTGACAACTTTGATCACAATATATTTCAGGGAATAATTTGAGTCTGCTAATGGTATGTACGTTCATTAATTCTATGGTGGGATACAAGTGTCTAATTATGTTAAAAAAAATTGTTTTATGCGATCTTACAGAGAGCAACTTTGACTGTCAAAGCAGTCTCTTAACTCCACCTCTACTTACTTTTAGGATATACATATCCAGTGGCGGCCGGTAATTTTAGGAGGGAGTGGGGCGGGCGGGAAGCACACTAACACTCATTCACTCACACACGCACTCACATCCATTCACAACACTCATCAGCATTCAAACATAAACGCATGCACCAAACATTCATTTAAAAAATACACACACAACACACATACACTTACCTTCAGCTCGGAGGTCCCAGGAGGGTTGGGACTGCTGCCTTTCCTTAGTGACTGACCTTAGGTCAGCCAATGAGGGAAGGCAGCAGTCCCAAATCTGTCGCAGTGTGGGATGGGGTCAGTGAGACTTCTGACCCCACCCCACTCTGTGACGAAGTGTCACTGATTGACACTCACCCTGGGCGCTTCAGGGCTTAAACAAAGTCAATTGGTGACGCTTTCCCTCATCTCCGAGGGGGAGGCCCTCGAGGGACCTTTGTTGAGCCCAGGAGGTCACGCCCATAGGAGCTGTGACATCTTCAGCCCAGCAAAGTTCAGCTCAGGTAGCCCTGAGTCTGCGCAAATCACGTTTGTCTAGCTCCTGGCTGCCTGAGCTGAACAAAGGGTGTCTGTCAGGCTGACCTTTGCTCAGCCTGAGAGGCACTCTTCATGAGGGGCAAAAGGTGGGTGGGGTGTGGCCCCTCCACCCTAAAGGACAGGCCGTGGTTGTACATATCATCATGTTAAAAGAATATGCAAATTTTTTAGATAAATAGATGTGGAGTTAAAATTGTAAAAATACATTTACCTCTATATTCTTATCTTTACAGTATATAATAGTGGATATTCTGCAGTCAATATAGTTGCAGATCGATCATGTTGCCTTAATATATGGCCCAAAATACCCCTCTGTTGTACATTTTAAGAATACACCAAGTCACAAAGGAGTTCTGTAACCACCTTTACAAGCTTACAGATCTCACAAGTGACTTACAACGGCCTCATAATGTACAGCAAGGGGTTCGTATTTCTTTTTAATACATCGTCACAGTATAACCCTTCCCACAAACTACTTGCATACTTGAAGTGTTGCTCTTTCATTCCAAAGAGATATGATGTCTGTAAACAAGAAGAATGCAAATAGAAACCCTTGTGCAAAATTAAATACAACAAAAAAGATATTTGTTTCAAAAAGATATAAAGATCAATTTAGGATAAATCAGATTTTTTTTTTAAATGCTCTATGGCAAAACGAATAGAAATAATCAGAGCGTCTATCTTTCCTATTATTACTTAAAGCTTGGAAAAAATCAACATTTTGCCATACATTGTTCCTTTCTGCTTATCACTGTTGTTCCAGAAAAACAACAGAAGAATGAAAAGCTTTTTTTTTTTAACTGCAACTTTAATAATGTTCTGTGACCTTTCTTTTCCCTTGGTTACTGGCTCTGACATTGTGGCGTCATAACTCAACTGTTCCTTAGGACCTCTTGTGCATGGCTCAGTGTTAACCTTGGTGTTGTCATTAAAGCATTTAAAAATATGTCAACAACCTTCATTAAGACAAGTAATGCTTGGATTCAGCATGCCAATAAAACCTTTCTTGACCATGATTAAACCATATATCATTTCAATATCATTATTATCATTGTCAATAAAGCAATGCAATTTCAATATAATACGTGCAATAATCTTTCATCTGGCTTTAAAATCCTGCCACTGCAACTTTAAGAACCATCAACAGGTGTCCTAAAACTTTAGTGCCCTTGTATAAATTCTAAAAGTGCTTGAAAGGATTGAAAACTACTGCTGGAGTCCTTAGTGTAATCCCTTGCGAGAGTTAGAGCGACATTTTGGGGAGCACTCCTGGGGGTCTGCAGTACCTCTGACAGGCCAAAGAATACACTTGTTGATGGTGCCTCTGCCCTTTCTGCGCCACCCCAGAAGCCTATTAGCAATCTTTTGTAGTGCCCCCGAGGATTCAGGGTTTCTCCTTTTCCTGTAGCAGTGAATATTTAATTAGTGACTTTATTGCTTTGAAAAAAGCTTTGTACTGAAAGTGTCCTTGCTAGATTTGTTCTTTTCCCAGCTATGTCCTCTGCCTCTGCTTAAAGGCAACCATTGAATGCTTGCATATGCGGAAAGTTTATTTCTGTGCTGCACAGCCAGCTCCCTTCCCAGCTGACACACTCAGACACAGCCACAGGGAGCAGGGGAGGCACACTGCATTGGTAGTGCTGATGGGATGCTCCTCTTCTGTCCCAGGGGTATGGGTTCCTCTGGAGCAATGTTCACGTGTGTCAAGCCTCATCAGATGGGGTCCTTGGGGCCATGGATGATCATGGTGAGGAGGCCCCACACCTGGCCTGTGCCCACACATGCTTATGTTTGGCCTCCAGATATTATTTTTCTTCCTGGAGCTGGGTTTAACTGCTCCTCATGATGCTAGACCTCTTTGCTATCTGGGTGTCTGGCACCTGCCTTTACCTTGGGCCCTTCAACAGTCCCTCTGCAGTCGGTCACAAAATACCTTCTCTGCCACGTGTCTCATGGCTTCGGCTATTGCACAGAGCAACTGCCTGTCAGCAGAGGAGTCGGTGACCCCTCCTTTTGGATGTCACTTATCTGCAGGGCAAGATCACGGTCGATCCAGACAAACTCTCAATGCCACTGCCCACAAGCAGGTCCATCCCTTTCCTGACCCTCAAAGTGCCTTAGGGGGCCAACACCACTGGCACTGGAGAAACACTACCAGTCTATTGGTTCCAGTTGGTGCCAAAGTCCTTAAGTCAACCTTTTCATTGTGGGTTGGATGGCTTCTTCTTCCTGCTAGGTATTCTTTTGCCTTTGTCACTCCCAGGTCCAGTGCGATTTCAACAGCCTGTCCATTTTGCATGGTTTTTACATGGGGGTGGAATGTTCTAGAAGCTAGGTATCTCTGACTAATCCTAACGTATCACAATGTCACTCAACCCCTTCCCCAACCATCCCGAAAAGCTTCTGGTCCATTTCAATGTGCCAGCTTGAAGCGGTCTACGGAAAGAGCATACCTGAGAGCCTCACCCCCATCCCCAACCGACTTAGCTGACTTATTCCTTCTCAATAAAGCTTTAAAGGGGAAAAACCCTTTGTGTTTGATTCTGGAGGTCTGTCTGTCCTCCTCTGTTTCTGTTGGCTTGGACTTGCCCAGTCCAGGTGAGTTGTGAAGAGCTAATTAGGGTATGCAAATTTCCTCACCACCACTTCATTTCCCAGGAACAGGGACACGCACTGGCAAATAGCCCTATTGTGTGGCAAGGCCTTTGATCCTCCTGCTGGCCAGCAGAATAATTAACTTGGCCCAGTATGGGAAAAAGGCCTGGAATATAAGGGCTACCAGTAACACAAAAGTGACTTTGAAATGCACTCACACTACATTTATACCCTAGGAATGATGCATGACCTGTATCTCTAGGTTTGTGCAGAGTGAGACTATAGTGGTTTAGGTTTCAGCCATAAAACTCAGTAAAGATTATAGGGTCTGATTTAGAAGTTGGCAGAGGGGAATACTCTGTCACAAACATTACAAACAGGACACAGACCTATCCTTCGTATTACAATCCCATTCTATCTTATAGGGAGCGTAATACGGTGGACAGGATATCCATCACGTTTGTGGTGGAGTTTTCCCTACACCAACATCTAAATCAAGCCCATAGACTTTTTTAGTTATCATTACAGATGTCCACTATGAATTCCCACTCGCATTATAATGCCCACATCAGGACCGCACCAATCCCTGAGGGGCTCCTTCTTCAACATGCTACCTCTACACACGTACCTGGATAAACAAGACGATTGCCTCAAACACTTAGTGCACACATGTGTGCGCTACATGCTCATGTGTTTATGAGTAAACAGCCCAGAGTCTTATATCCCATCTGTGCAACAGCAGACCTTATCTTAAAAGTGGACACTGGGAGTTAGCATTCTCAATTATTTTTGCAAAAACCCAAAAAATCCAGGAGTCAACTTAAATCACGGACTTCAAAGAGAAGTTTAGAAGTGGGTTTAATATGACACACTACTTAAACAAGAGGTTATTTGAGTTTACTCCCTTGGACTTTTTATGTACTGCTTTGGGAGTGTGATTGGTTGGTCAATGTATGTCAGGGGTTTAATAGGACAACTCTTCTGTACTGGAATTGTGCCTTACATATAAATATCATCCCATTTCTGTCCTGCTTGCTGTACAGGGGCACTGTAAGGGGTCACAGTTTCACCTCCACAAAGTGACGCTAGGTAGAAACATGGAGCCTCAGCTTACCACCACTCAAGAAGCAAGAACTTCCACATAAGAATAATCGCTCAGCCAGCCAAACATAAAAACTGTAATGCTTTTGAGTTAAAACAAAAAATTGTGACTGAGTGCAAAATACAATGTGCTACTTCCAAGTATGTTTAGGTATGCGTGGCATTGAGAAAGGGGACTCCGTGTCCCAGGGCAAAGCTGCAAGGAGGAGGGGCGGAGCCTAACCCCTGGCGAGCGCTTAATAGCGCTGAACATTGTACCGCCGCACTGGATGCGTGGCATTGAGAAGGGGGACTCTGTGTCCCAGGTGAAAGCTGTAAGGAGGAGGGGCAGAGCCTAACTCTCGGCAAGCGCTTAATAGTGCTGAACATTGTATCGATGCGCGGGCCACACCCGGACCAAGGGTGGGCCTCTCCTTCGCCCATCACCGACCGGAAGAGGCTGGGGTGGGCCAACCCTCTTAGTTCCAGCACGGCGGGTGAGCGTTCGACTCAACTGACTATTGTATAATCTACTGCTGATTTTGACCTCCACCCACTCTTTCATTATTTTTAAAATTGGTTGTGGCTGACCTCCTGTTCCCTAGGGAGGCCCTCCCTGGCATATTGTGAGGATGGGTAGGAGAAGGGCCCTGCAAATTGGGGACCAGTGTGGAGGAGGGAAGGGAAGGGAAGTTCAAATACAACGCTGCGCTCCTTTCTTGCCAGAGAAGGGGGGGTAGTTACCAAGGAGTTTGACTTGAGGGAGAGGAGACTTTCACTGGAGATGGGTGATTGGCAGCAAGTCTCCTTAGACATTGAGGCTCTAGGATCATCGGAAGATGAGGATGGGCCCCTACAGAGAGAGCAGGGAGGTTTGCTTGAAGCCCAACTGCCAGCACAAATAAGGTCAAATGGTAAGACTGGCACAATAAGGATGAGTAAGAGGCTTCTGATGGTTTCTCCCCCGGACAGCGGTAGCCTCCCTTTGATAAAGATAAAGGCATTGAAGAAAGCTGAGAAAAAATTAAAACTGCCTCTGTCTGTAAATTTGAATCCTACGGGTGTATTGGAAGGCACTGGCCTCAATCAGTCCCCAGGTCTCGCTGTTTAAAATATACTGAGGAAGTTCAGGGAGATGATTGAGGCTAGTTTGGCCCCAGTTTTGGAGAAATTGCAGGTGCTTGAAAATGCAGTTTCCCTGTTGTGTGGGCAGGAGAGGTCTAGCCCAGTTACAGCTGAGGGTGACCACTTGGATTTCAGTAGTCAAGGATTACCATCCAAGGGGATGATCCTATGTGAGGGACACCCTAGGGCCCTGGATAGAGACATGCGGCAATCCAAAAGTCTTTCAAATTTGGGGGCTCTTGGAAATTGTGTGGAGGGTCCCTAGGCTACCCAAGTTGACTCATCAGCAGATGTAAGGGGAAATAACAGGCTGAGAGTTGGAAGGCCAACTGGTAGTAGGCATATGGAGAATGGAAGGGAGTCTCAACAAAGTTGTAAAATTCTAGATCCGCACTTGAAACAAAGTTCTCTTCTTGTCTGTTTGGAGCTCCCTCCAGCCTGCGCTCCCTATGTGATGGTACTTACAGATGTTCCTTCTCTAGCACCAGGTATTAGTGAAACCACTGACCAACTAAAAAAAAATACTTGTCACTGGCTGAGTAAAAACTCTGAGCGATATTCTGTTTGTCAGATGAATTTATTGGATTGCTCCTCGAGAAAAAGTGGGGAATGGGAATTGTATTATTGTAAATTGTAGACATCCAGGTCTGGCCCAGCGGCTCCTTTTGACACACAGTTTGGCTTCCCAGAGGAAGGAAAGGATTGGTATGGTCCCCTTGGACTTCTTTTATAATCATGTTAAGCAGACTGTCGATTTTCCAAACAGGAATCCTAAGAATCCCAATCTAATGCAGGGTGTTTTACATCCAACTAGTATGGGGAATGACCCCATTTTTATTTCTGATCTGGAGGGGGTGGATTGACGCTATGTATGGAGATCTCAAGTGGGCACAGTAGAACCCCCTAAAGCTATTACGAACATGGAAGATCAGGGTGGAAAGACTACAAAGTGCTGTCATATTTCATGGAATGTAGCAGGGTTTGACACTAAGCTATTAGATCGTGAATGGATAAGGTTTCTGGTTCAGTATGATTTAATTCTACTTCAAGAAACCTGGTCGGATGGGCTGGCAGCCTGGGATGGATATCAAAAGTTTGCAGTCCCGGCCCCTCTGCCTTAAGGAGGGCATCCTAAAGGGGGACTAGTTACTCTAATCCAATTCTCTAAAATAGGGAAAGCGTATCAAAATACCTGCAACCATCAGGGTAAATTGATTGTATGGGTAGTCTTTCCAAATCAATTTAATGTCCTGCTGGCAAATTTTTACAATGCTGTCCGGGACTCTGGATGTCATTGGAGGGGTTCGGTTTGGAGTTCTGTGCTGTTGTGTCAGGGGATTTCAATGCCAAGATAGGGCAGCATAGTACAGTGGTGAATCCTTTTGAGTTGGATCACGAGGTAGATATAGCTGAGGGATTAAAGGATCCAAGGGGCAGGGATTTAATCAACGGCCTACAGAGCTTGGGTGTTCTGAATACTTGCAACATGGAAGTTGTGGGTTCACATCAGGCCCCAACCTTTGTAGGCAGAGGGGCCGGAACAACAATCGATTATATTTTTGTGTCCCCATCTTTAAAAAACTTGGTCATGCATGTTGAGGTGGTAGAGAAGCACTTTAGTGACCTTAAGCCCCTCACAATTTTTTTTAATTCTCCTGAGATTTTACGCAAATCAGGGTGGGCAGGGCCAGCTTTGGTGAGGACTAAAGATTAGGGTATGAGACATAGATGGAGACAGATAAATATCCAGCAAGTAGTAGAGAGGGTGGTGGGTGAAAATCTAAATTTGATTACAGGCATACTTCTGGCAGAATCACCCAGGTCAGGGGAAGTCATGGATGCTATGTTTAGAGTAGATGTAGTTTTCAAAGATTGTTTGATTGTAGCTGCTCAGTTCTCCGGTAAATGTAAGGGTGGATGGTTTAGCGAGCCCTGCTATGAGGCAAAGAAATCCCTGACGGAGGCTTTAAATGAACATCTAAGCGATAAGGCCCACTTAAGAGATGTGAGGGCTCAGTACAAAATTATTGTAAGTGCAAGAAAGCTAAAGCTCCAGGAGCAAGCCTGGGAGAAATTGGAACGTACAGCAGACCATAAGAACCTAGGCCTGTTTTGGATGGTTGTAAATAGGGGTTCAATTGAGACAGAAACATCTGAGGGTCTGGGCTGCAATATTGCCTCTGAGGTTTGGGTGTGTCATTTTCTGTAGAATTTTCATGGAAGCCCCCTATAAGAGAAAATGGGTAAACTATATGATGAGCCCCCCAACTTAGCTATTAAGTTCACACTCTTAGAGATAGGGGAGGCGCTACATGGCAGCGCTAGTAATAAAGCCCTGGATACTATCCTAATGGATCTCTACAAATATTGTCCTCAGCTGTGGGTGCCTATCCTGCTCAATGTCTTCAATGCAGCAGTTAGCGTGGGAATCCCTGCCACCTAGAGATCGGCATGTATTATTCCTGTGTATAAAAAGGGTGATCAAAATGATTCCAAGTCATATCGCCCAATTTCACTCCTTGATTCTTTAGCTAAAAATTTGGGTCAGATTATTTTAAGGTGCATTGAGGATTGGATGGCTGAAAATGCAATTGTGAGCAGGCTGCAATACGGTTTTAGGGAAGGACTTTGTACCCAGGAACAAAATCTGCTTATGCTGATTGGTAAATACATGCAAGCCAAGAAGGGATATTTGTATCTTGCGTTCATGGATCTCAGTTGTGCCTTTGATAAGGTTAATCGGAGTAAGCTGTGGGAGAGGCCAACCCGGTTGGGTATGGATTCCCAAATTGTGGAGCTGCTTCGTTATCTCCACTTAAGAACTAACACTAATGTGAGGGTTGGGCCAAAGGGGGAATGCTCTGATTTGTTTGAGCTTAACAGGGGTGTACGCCAGGGGTGTGTCCTGGCTCCTACCAATTTCCTTCTGTATATAAATGGGCTGTATGACTTTCTAGTTGAACGCTGTAAGGATGCTCCTAAAATCAATGGTAAGAGTGTCTCGGTATTGATCTATGCTGATGATGCAGTGCTCATGGCCCGCACCATGAATGGTCTTCGTGAGGCGGTCAAAGCCTATGAAGTTTTAATGTCAGCTTTAGACCTAGTGATAAACTGTAGTAAATCACATTTTATGGTGTATGGTAAACCATTGAGTAGGGTGGGAGGGCTGAAAATAAATGAGGAAGTAATTAGTAAGGTGCAGGAATTTCCTATTTATGGGTTAATTTCGATGATAAGGGCACCTGGAAATCTTGTATCTCAAGGAGAGGGGTGCTCTTTAATGCCACAGTTGGTGCCTCGTTTGAGTTTGCTGCAAGGGTGGGTAATAAACCTATTAAGCCCTTGTCTGAAGTTTATAGGCACAAATGTCTCCCAGTCCTGTTGTATGGGACTCCACTTTGGGGCTTCACGGAAAATAGGGCCCTTGCCATAGAGGCAAATTATTTCTGCAGAAGGTTGTTAAGAGTTGGTCAAAATACCTCTGGCTTCTGTTTGCATGCAGAATTGGATTTAGATTTCATAGAAGATACCATCAAGATTGCTCCTTTTATGTTGTGGATCTCTTTTTGGACTAATGAGTTTGCCTCTTTTAACAGAGAAATCCTGCGAGACTGCATGTTGTGCGACCATGCGAAAGATATTCCCTGGTTGATGTCTATAAGAAAAGTAGCCATTGTACTTGGGCGGCTAGATATGTTTAAGGCCTCAGAGGGTTTAACCAGCTCTGATAAGCATTGGGCAACGGAGAATTTCCTAAACATTTTAGGGGCTAAGAGGGAGGAGGAGGAATTAAGAAGAAAATCAGTAAGGGGTTATATAATGCTAAAGATGGGGATGGGTCCAGAGGCATATCTCCTGGAGATTAGACATGTTAGTGAAAGGACTCTCATTTCGCGATTTCGTTTGGGGATATCAGAAGTAATTTGTGTTTTCTGTTAGGCCAATTTGATAAAAAATCTATAAAACTGTGCCCCTGCGATGGAGTGTCTCTGCAGACTCTTATTATTGAGGTCCAGGGGTTTTGTGCAATATCATCCAGCTTTTTTGTGATTGTGTATGGCTTCTGATGCGCTGGTGTGGCTATAAATTGGCGGAACAATTTAAAATATTTTTGAGTGTTTTTATAATTTTGTTTTATTCTTATTGAAATACCATCCGGGGAATGACATTTTTTTAATGTAACTTTTATATCTGCTAACTATTATTAGGTTATGGGGTAATAAATTATGCGATTTAATGAAATTCGTTTTAAATCTTCTTTAAAACTATTTATTGGGCAGGATAGTTGCTCGATTGCAATTTTGGAAGTGATTTTTATTATTTTCTCTTGAATAATGATTGTCCGTGTTATGTGATGAGTTGCTTATTTATTTTTATTGTTGATAATTTTCAAACTAAATAAAATGTTTTGATTGATTTAGGTAAAATAAGACTTATAAAATAAAAATAAACAGACTTAAAACTGTCAGTGTGTAAGCGGATGGACAAAGCATTGGCACACACATTCTCTACCTAAAGCCCCTGTTAAATCATATGAAGCCCACCAGGCTACTCACAAACAGATTCAATTTAACAGCGATTAGGCATATCTGTCAATGATCTGAACGTTTAAACAGGTTGCACAGCTTTTGCATTCATGAAGTGATGCTGTGAAATGAGAAAATTACGGTTTTATTGAAGGGAGGCCAGGCAATTGCAATGCCTTGGTTTTGAGAAAAAGCCTCAAGGGTCTTTCCTAACACCACATAGTAATACTTAGTTTGATGAAAATTCTCATGCACACTGGTACCAGCATTAGGGTTGGTATCTGAATTGGTGCTCATCAAACGTTTTTGCCTTCTGCAGACAACCATTGCGGCCAACAGTGGTAAGAGCACCGTGGGAAGCTGAGGAGTCCTGGGCCCCCTCTACATGGCTTCCACTCAATAATGGTGGCAGAATGCTTCTTACTGGGCTTATCTTAACTCTACCAGAGCCAGTGGAATGAGTAATTGTTTTCACTTTTTCCACCTGGCCACTCAGTAAATGATAGAAGGCTGTGGAGAAACTCAGCGACCCTACAATGAGTTGCTTATCAGCAAATTGGAGATTATTGATGGGTGACAGAAGGAAGGAAAAGAAATAGAAATGAAGCATGACAGATGTAGGTAGGTGGCAAATTGCGAGTTGCAATTTGCGAGTCCGAGTGACTCGCAAATTGCAACTCGCAATTTGCTATGCAGAAAGGTGACTCAGACACCTTCTGCGACTCGCAATGGGGTCGCAAAGACCCACCTCATTAATATTAATGAGGTGGGTCGCAGTGTGCGACCCCATTGCGAGTCTGGGCACTCACGGGGATGGTGGCCTGCTAGAGACAGCAGACCACCATGTCCGTGACTGCTTTTAAATAAAGCAGTTTTTTTTTTACATCTGCAGCCCGTTTTCCTTAAAGGAAAACGAGCTGCACTTGGAAAAGAATACCGAAACCTTTTGTTTCGGTTTTTTCAGAGCAGGCAGTGGTCCATAGGACCACTACCTGCTCTGAAAAAATATTTTGTGATCATTCACAAAGGGGAAGGGGTCCCATGGGGACCCCTTCCTGTTTGCGAATGAGTTACCATCCACTTCAAGTGGATGGTAACTGCGAGTTGATTTGCGACCGTTTTCGCGGTCGCAAATCAACTTACATCGTGTTGCGAGTCGCAAATAGGAAGGGAACACCCCTTCCTATTTGCGAGTCAGAAACGCATTTTGCGAGTCGGTTCCGACTCGCAAAATGCGTTTCTGCATAGCGTGGGGGCTTTTGCACCTCGCAAACAGCGTTTTTCGCCGTTTGCGAGGCACAAAAGCCTTGCTACATCAGGCCCTAAGATAGCCCTTCATGTTTTGTTCCCTCGTACTTTCAGTGTGATCCAGAACTTCCAAAGGCTGTAAGGTCAATGCTAAGAAAAGCAGGGGGGTCCTGAGGTCCACGCTGGAAACTCTGGTGAACTTTAAATGAAAGCTTTAAAATATTGAATTGACCTGAAAAAGGCCATTCTATTCATAGTTAGGGTCATTCTAGCCATATTAAAGTTTTTTGAATGTGAAATGATTGTTGTTTCATCTTAGGGCTAGTGTTTCCCACAATGCTTTGCATTCACCGAAAATGAGTGCCTTTCACGTAGATGTACATTGTGGGTTCAGCAGAACAGAGAAGTCTCATTTCTTCAGTGCAGATTGAGATTTACTTTTTATGAGAGTAAATCAACTGCAGTCTACTAGTGAGGAAGGTATAGTACTTTGGCATTTACGGCTGTGATTGTGAATTAATGATAGTCTGAGCCAAAGACCTTACAGATTCACAATGGAATTTCAAGAATGTCCGGTATTCTTCAAATTTGTTCCTCCTCAGTTAACCAATAATGTTTGTAAGATTTCTTCCATCAGTAGTGTGCAGCTCCTGTGGTACCTGCATTGAGCAGGAGACCCCATTTCAGCCTGCATTGTATAAATGTCCCATTACTCATTTTAGTAGAGACTCAAAGCCACTGGGGTATGAAAGTCCCATTAGCCAGTATCATGCAGTGTGTTTCGATGCTGTTTATAATCCCTCCAAACTTCTTCATCCAGGACCTGCAGTACTGTCCAAAGACTAACAATTCACCTAGGGTCATTGGTCATACCTTTCCCACAAGTCCTTGGTATTATGTATGACTTTCCCTCTCCCTCCTTAGCCTGACATTTCCAATTGGGCTTCCAGATTCACCTTGGTCAAATCTTGCTATAGTCATTGACAACATCATATCTTGTGATCCTATCAGAAGTGTTTATAAGTTGTAGGTGAAGCCTCCTTCCTTCTGATGTTTCAGGAGTTGCACTGTGTTTCAGAAGAACCAGTGATAGAAAGTAAAGTTTGTTCTGCATCTGTTATAATTACTTGCACTTCAAAATCTGAGGTCCATATATCTGGGAGACAAGCATTTGTAGTTTGGTTTATTAGATGCTTATACATCCAGTACCATTGCATGCCCCTTTTTCAATCTCACCTCCAAATCTTCTTTTGCTGTTTAGGTGTCAACAAGAATCGAGGTGTACAAGGAATATAATTACTTACCCATAATCATTGGGAGCAGTGTGGGTGGTTTGGTATTGCTGGCTCTCATCTCTGCTGGACTTTATAAGGTGAGTGAAGTTCTATAACCTTTATTGATTCTGCACTTACTGTGCTTGTTTGCTTTGTGTCAATTGAAGGACCAATAAGAGGGTAAAATGGATGGCTCAGTTAGGTTACAAAAAAGTGCAGAAAGATAAATATTTAGAAGTCAGTGTGATAGCTATCATTTGGGGCCAGATGAAAAGGGAGGGCATTTGTGAGTTTTAGGACAGCCACAATGAAGTTTCCTCCTCCAAATTAGGACCATAGAGTTGCAGGATCACACATTCCTTCCTGTCAGTTCTCTGGCGATTATCAACATATCTAGAATTGTTATCCTAGATCACTATGTGTATGGTCACACATTTACTGAAGACATAATTTTGCTTGAATAGCTGCCAGTGAAGGGAATGGAGTCTGCCAATCAGGCAAGTAATGTTAGTAGTCAGTCAGTCATACTAACTTTATTCGGATGCACATGGTATCCATAAAAGTAAGGACATTACAAACACATTAAAAACATATAGAAAAATACATAATGTGGCACCTGGCCCTTTTTGCAGGGCCGACCCCAGTCTTTTTGCCTCCTTCCTCCTAATTTTTCTGACCAGTTTTTGTTGGCTTTTGGACTCTGGGCACTTTACCACTGCTAAAACAGTGCTAAAGTGCATATGATCTCTGTGTAAATTGTATTGTTGATTGGTTTATCCATGATTGGTATATTTGATTTACTAGTGAGTCCCTGGTAAAGTGCACTAGAGGTGCATAGGGCCTTTAAATCAATTGCTACTAGTGGGCCTGCAGCACTGCTTGTTCCACCCACATGAGTAGCCGTGTAAACATGTGTCAGACCTGCCACTGCAGTGTCTGTGTGTGCAGGTTTAAACTGCCAATTCAACCTGGCAAGTGTAATATGTAAGGCACCCCTAAGGTAGGCCCTAGGTAGCCGTATGGGCAGGGTGCAGTGTATGTTAAAGGTGGGACATGTACTGATGTGTTTTACATGTCCTAACAGTGAAATACTGCCAAATTCGGTTTTCACTGCTGCAAGGCCTATGTCTCTCATAGGTTAGCATGGAGGCTGTCTTTAAATAATGTTTAAGTACAGTTTCCGTTTGAGAGCAGATAGAGGTATGGAGTTTGGGGTCTCTGAACTCACAATTTAAAAATACAACTTTTGACAAAGTTGGTTTTAGATTGTCAGTTTCAAAATGACATTTTTAGAAAGTTGGTATTTTCTTGCTTAATCCATTCTGTGACTCTGCCTGCTTGTGTATTTCCTGTCTGGGTCAGACTGACAGTTGGGCTGTTTATAAATTCCCTCTACACAGTAACCCAGAGGGAGCTGGGATGTAGCCTGCACATCCTGATGAGCCATCTGTGCTAGGGTGGAGGGAGGAGTGGTCACTTACGCCTAACTGGGATGTGCTTGCTCTCACACAATGCAGCCTCCATCCCCATGGTGTATGTCTGGGGCCAGACCTGGGCAAGGCAGGATCCTGTGAACAACAGAGACTTTTCTTTGAAGTTTGCCTACCTCAAAGGCAGAAACGACTCAAAACCCCAGATTTTTAGATTTACTTCTGGAACCATGAGGAATTTCTGCCAAGAAGAAGAGCTGAAGAGCTTAGGAGAAGTGCTGCCGCCGCCTGTGACTATGCTTTGTTGGGCTATCCTACAGTTGCTGCTGCTGTCTGTAAAAGGGGACAAAGACTGGACTTTGTGGTATATTCCTGATTGTGAAGAATCTCAAAGGATGTGGACTGAGCCTGCCTCCTGTTTTGAAGTCTCAGGGCCATCAAGGACTTCCTTTGCCAGTACCTGGACTCTCTGCTGAGACTCCTGCCCTGTCAAGTGGTGCCCTATCCAGTACATGGCCCTGGAAAGGTGAAGCTGGTAGAACAAGGACTGAAATCCATGCACAGGGAGATGTGTGTGGAAAAGTATGCAGCACAACCTGCAATGCTGCTGTAAAAACGATGCGCCACCCGCCTCATGGCTGATTTCAACGCATCACCTGCATTGCAGCTAGAAAAACGATGCAACACCCACTTGTGGCTGCAGTAAACAAGGCAAACCCCACGCAGCCTTGTATCCCATCACTGTGCAGACAGATTTCCCACGCATTGTCGCTGGGCATCAAACTCATTGTGAACCTGCGCGGATCTTAGGTGCCCTGTCTGGAAATTGATGTGTCGCTCTCTTGCGAGAGAGAAAAAACGATGCATTGCCTATCCGGCCGGAGAAGAGACAGCATACAACCTCACTAACCAGTAAGGAATCGACGCATCGCTGACTTTTCCAATGCACGCTCACCCATGCTGCTTTATTTTAGACGCAAACCAGGTACTTTGTATAACAACAACGTTTCCATTATTTTCTATAGAGGAAGACTCTTTTTATTTCAAAAATTCAAATCTTGACTTGTGTATGTTGGATTTTTGTGGTTTTGGTCTTGTTTGATTTAGACAAATATTGCTGATTTTTCTACACTGGTATGGTGTACATTTTGTAGTGTTTGCACTGTAATGTGTGTGTTAGTACAAATACTTTACACATTGCCTTTGAGTTAAGCCTGACTGCATGAGCCAAGCTACGAAGGGGAAGAGCAAAGGTTATTTAAGTGTGTATCTCCATTGCCCTGACTAGAGTGAGGGTCCCTGCTTGCTAACAAGTATATAGTCATACCTGTCCTCCAATTAGATCAATCACCTGTGAAGCATAAAACAAGAAGTCACAGCACCTGTGAGCAACTCATCACTAACAAAGTTAGTTAGTTAGTGGAGGGTACCTGGAGGAATTTAGGATGGCACATGGTAGGCTCTTCATTTGCATGTACTTTTTCTGGTATATCACAAAGTAATGTCTTGACACCGTGCTGAAACTGCACATTTTGAAAGAGGACTTTGGCATGCTATAGTGGCAGTTTAAACTTAAAACTTTAGAGTCGTATGTGAATTGCAGTAAGGAGACCATGAGATCAGAGCATATAAAAACTTTCAATTCATTTATAAATATTTTGGCCCATATTTATATAAAGTTTGCACCACCTTAGTGTCATTTTTTTACGTTAAAGCAGCACTAACTTAACTCTGTATTTATATTTTGACGCTAGACCAGTCTAGCGTCAAAATATCTGAGTTAGCGTCATTTTTTGGAAGCGCCAACCCACCTTGCGTTGTATTGTGACAGTGATATGCAAGGTAGACATTCCCTTCCAAAAAATGACACTAGCCCTACAGTGCCACATTTACCTCCTGGCGCTAAAAGGACGCACACTAAGAAGGCAGATCCAAAAATGCTAAGGCCGATTAGTGTCAAAATTTAACGCCGGGTCAGACCAGGCATTAAAGTGATGTTAGGCACATTTCTATGGGAAACACCATGGAATCCAACATAGTGTCACTAATTTGGGCACATAGAGGCACACCCCAACCCCCAGCATCACCACCACCCACTCCACAGTGACACTACAAGAGGAGAGAGCCCATCCCGCGTATTTGTGCTTAACTGTTGTGCATCACTGGGGGCCACTTACATGAGGCCCCATGGCTGACACTGGTCCTGTTTGGGTTGTCCTGGGGACACTGGTCCCCTGTGGTGGACACTGTGGTTGTGACAATGTCTCCTGTCTATTTTCAGACAGCTGTCATTTTTTGCCTGCTTGTGTGACCAAAAAATGACACTAGGCTGTCTAGCAGCAGATTTTTTGCCGCTAATCAGTCCAGCGTAATTTTTAGCCCACCCGCGTCATTTTTTCTAAGGCCTTCCATCACCATCTAGCGTCATTTTCTATGATGATAACCATTCCTTAGCGCCATTGTGCATAATTTTTCAAATATGGCGCTAGGGAATGACGGTAGCTCGCCTTACATTTTTTGACACACAACCGCTAGCAGAGATGTGTGTCATTTTCCATAAATATGGGCCTTTGTTTTTTTATATTTGAATGTCTGCACAAAATGTTTCAAGGTGCTGTGTTCCAAACTTCCTATCCCATCGACATAAGGCAGAGTTAAGTCTTCTTACATTTAAAAGATTGGATAAAATATGCCTATTTTGTGTGGATATTTACCATGACTGTCCCTGTCCAAGTAGCTGAATAGAATAGAATTTGTAATAAAACAATATTACAATGATGCTGATGGTGTTAAGAGTTCATAACCCAAGTGTTGCCTATGAATGTTATGTATTTGAGTATTAGACAGTTTTGTGTGGACATTAACAAGAAACATCTTACACTACGGCAGATCACACAATGCATGTGCTGGAAAATGGAGGCAGATTACGGAATCCTTTTTAAGGTTTGAATCACAGGGGCTCGTGGAAGCATGGGAATTCTTGAGCACTATTCAATGTCCCACACTCAGATCTTCAGCACTAACACTGTGAGGGAGGAGTAATGCTCGATTGAGAATGTAGACCAGTCATTATACAATGTGAGATTGTGTTAGCCTATGATGAGAATTTGGAAGTGCATGATGTAGGAGGCTGGACTGGCTTGTAGTGGGTACCAAGGGGAACTTACACCTTGCACCAGGCCCAGGTATCCCTTATTAGTGTAGAGGGGTGTCTAGCAGCTTAGGCTGATAGAAAAGGTAGCTCAGCAGAGCAGCTTAGGCTGAACTAGAAGCTCCTACAGTACCACTAGTGTCATATGCACAATATCATAAGAAAACACAATACACAGATATACTAAAAATAAAGGTACTTTATTTTTATAACAATATGCCAAAAGTATCTCAGTGAGTACCCGCTGTATGAGGTTAGCAAATATACACAAGATATATGTACACAATACCAAAATATGCAGTGATAGCAATAGAAAACAGTGCAAACATGTATAGTCACAATAGAATGCAATGGGGGCACGTAGGGATAGGGGCAACACAAACCATATACTCTAGAAGTGGAATGCGAACCACGAATGGACCCCAAACCTATGTGACTTTGTAGAGGGTCGCTGGGACTGTAAGAAAACAGTGAGGGTTAGAAAAATAGCCCACCCCAAGACCCTGAAAAGTGGGTGCAAAGTGCACCTAAGTACCCCAAAGAGCACAGAAGTCGTGATAGGGGAATTCTGCAAGGAAGACCAACACCAGTAACGCAACAACAATGGATTTCCTGACGAGAGTATCTGTGGAACAAGGGGACCAAGTCCAAGAGTCACGATCAAGTCGGGAGTGGGCAGATGCCCAGGAAATGTCAGCTGTGGGTGCAAAGAAGCTGCCACCAGATGGTAGAAGCTGTGGATTCTGCAAGAACGACAAGGGCTAGAAACTTCCCCTTTGGAGGATGGATGTCCCACGTCGTGAAGAGTCGTGCAGAGGTGTTTCCGTGCAGAAAGACCGCAAACAAGCCTTGCTAGCTGCAAGGGTCGTGGTTAAGGTTTTCGGATGCTGCTGTGGCCCAGGAGGGACCAGGATGTCACCAATTGCGTGAGGGGACAGAGGGGGCGTCCAGCAAGAAAAAAAGCCCCCTCAGAAGCAAGCAGCACCCGCAGAAGTGCCGGAACAGGCACTACAAAGTGGAGTGAACCGGAGCTCACCTGAAGTCACAAAGGAGGGCCCCACGACGCCGAAGGACAACTCAGGAGGTCGTGCACTGCAGGTTAGAGTGCCGGGGACCCAGGCTTGGCTGTGCACAAAGGAAATCCTGGAAGAGTGCACAGGAGCCGGAGCACCTGCAAAACATGCGGTTCCCAGCAATGCAGTCTAGCGTGGGGAGGCAAGGACTTAACTCCACCAAACTTGGACTGAAGAGTCACTGGACTGTGGGAGTCACTTGGACAGAGTTGCTGAGTTCAAGGGACCTCGCTCGTTGTGCTGAGAGGAGACCCAGAGGACCAGTGATGCAGTTCTTTGGTGCCTGCGGTTGCAGGGGGAAGATTCCGTCGACCCACAGGAGATTTCTTCGGAGCTTCTAGTGCAGAGAGGAGGCAGACTACCCCCACAGCATGCACCACCAGGAAAACAGTCGAGAAGGCGGCCGGATCAGCGTTACAAGGTCGCAGTAGTCGTCTTTGCTACTTTGTTGCAGTTTTGCAGGCTTCCAGAGCAGTCAGCGGTCGATTCCTTGGCAGAAGGTGAAGAGAGAGATGCAGAGGAACTCTGATGAGCTCTTGCATTCGTTATCTAAAGAATTCCCCAAAGCAGAGACCCTAAATAGCCAGAAAAGGAGGTTTGGCTACCTAGGAGAGAGGATAGGCTAGCAACACCTGAAGGAGCCTATCAGAAGGAGTCTCTGACGTCACCTGCTGGCACTGGCCACTCAGAGCAGTCCAGTGTGCCAGCAGCACCTCTGTTTCCAAGATGGCAGAGGTCTGGAGCACACTAGAGGAGCTCTGGGCACCTCCCAGGGGAGGTGCAGGTCAGGGGAGTGGTCACTCCCTTTTCCTTTGTCCAGTTTCGCGCCAGAGCAGGGCTGGGGGATCCCTGAACCGGTGTAGACTGGCTTATGCAGAAATGGGCACCATCTGTGCCCATCAAAGCATTTCCAGAGGCTGGGGGAGGCTACTCCTCCCCAGCCCTAACACCTTATTCCAAAGGGAGAGGGTGTAACACCCTCTCTCTGAGGAAGTCCTTTGTTCTGCCTTCCTGGGCCAAGCCTGGCTGGACCCCAGGAGGGCAGAAACCTGTCTGAGGGGTTGTCAGCAGCTGCAGTGGAACCCCGGGAAAGGTAGCTTGGCAGTACCCGGGTCTGAGCTAGAGACTCTGGGGATCATGGAATTGTCTCCCCAATGCCAGAATGGCATTGGGGAGACAATTCCATGATCTTAGGCATGTTACATGGCCATGTTCGGAGTTACCATTGTGACGCTATATATATGTTGTGACATATGTATAGTGCACGCGTGTAATGGTGTCCCCGCACTCACAAAGTCCGGGGAATTTGCCCTGAACAATGTGGGAGCACCTTGGCTAGTGCTAGGGTGCCCACACACTAAGTAACTTAGCACCCAACCTTTACCAGGTAAAGGTTAGACATATAGGTGACTTATAAGTTACTTAAGTGCAGTGGTAAATGGCTGTGAAATAACGTGGATTTTATTTCACTCAGGCTGCAAGGGCAGGCCTGTGTAAGAATTGTCAGAGCTCCCTATGGGTGGCAAAAGAAATGCTGCAGCCCATAGGGATCTCCTGGAACCCCAATACCCTGGGTACCTCAGTACCATATACTAGGGAATTATAAGGGTGTTCCAGTATGCCAATGTAAATTGGTGAAATTGGTCACTAGCCTGTTAGTGACAATTTGGAAAGAAATGAGAGAGCATAACTACTGAGGTTCTAGATAGCAGAGCCTCAGTGAGACAGTTAGTCATAACACAGGTAACACATACAGGGCACACTTATGAGCACTGGGGCCCTGGCTGGCAGGGTCCTAGTGACACATACAACTAAAACAACATATATACAGTGAAATATGGGGGTAACATGCCAGGCAGGATGGTACTTTCCTACACATGAGGCTATTTTGTCATTCCTCACATGAATAATATGTGTAAAAGGTGAGCGTCTGCAAACATGTATGAATCAGTAAAGACAGATTCTGAAATTTGTGAAGTTCCCAACTTCTGAAGAAGATTTGTTCAGTGAAAGCCTGGGAATGGGATACACCATGTTGAGGAAGCATGTACTAAAGCCAGCGATAGTGGCCTAATTAAGACTAAAGTACTCCAACTGTGTCCTGTTCTTGATTTTGTATACTTAGGGAGGAAACACTTACGAACATTCTAATAGAAGTGGTGATACATGGTCGAAGTCAGATAATATTCAATTATATACTTGAGAGAAGATATCAAGACTGCAGACCATTGAGGGGGTATTCATATGAATTTAGTTTATGATCAAATGGAAATAAAAAAATACTCAATGATGTCTCATTTGACTAACATCACAAACACAAAACATGGTGCCATTTCGGAAAGCTATTTTTCGGGCCATAAGCGTACATTTACAGTTGACATGTAATCATGTCATAAACTTAAAGAAGGATTTGGTTGAGGCATAAATGGATTTATTTCTGTACAATTCTCCACAGCAGGTGCACAGTAACAAACCCCTCACTGGGTGTGGGCACAGCAAGGTGCTCTTTGCCGTCACATTTGGTAAACACCCACAAACTATTGGTTCAACCCATTTGCACCCTTGGCGTGGTTAGAGCTTCACACTGGTAAGGGGCTGGTGTAACCCCCTTTCCATTGTGGCAAGGGAATAGATCACTCCAGATGTGCTGGGGGGTGTGGAGGAAGGAGTTTCACCATGGGGAAAAACGTGTTACTCTGTGTAGAATTGTATACCTAGGGCCTTATGAATGTTGTGGAATTGGATGGGATAATTATTGCATCCAAATAAATTCTATGAAAATGTGTCCACAGTCTGGCAGGTGCAATAATTATCGCCAATCCAGTTTTTTGCCCTGAAAAGGTAGCGCAACATGGGGATCATAGTGCTTACCGCACTATTTTCAGGGTCTTTGTCACTTTAAATTCTACCAGGTTTGATACACTGAAATGTAATGGTATTTACTGGTGCAATAAACATTGCCCCACTTTTAATTGCGATCGATGTTTGCCCAGGGATTGCCCTTTTCTGAGCCTCCTATACTTTCTTACTCAGCATATGAGAGCACAGGGAAATTGTTAGGTGACACATTCAGTACACCGGAAAACAAGTGCCGGGCGCAGCTTTCCAGGAATACTACTCCTAATGTTTGTGGATTCCAAAAAGTTGTAAATCTGTACCCTGAGCAATTCAAAGACTTTTAAAGGCGTCTTCCATGCAATGCAGTGCAGCAGGGGAACTTGCTGCACTTCTTTCTGTGAAGGGAAGATTACATAAATGCTTAATATTTACAAAGACATTGAGCATTTCTTCTCTTTCCTTGCGCTGACACACTGGGCGCTGCCTAGTGCCAACTCAGGTACCTTTGCACTATAATTCAAGAGTACCTATGTTACAGGCAGGATTGTTTCTGTGTGGAAGGTGGTACCTTCCTGCACAAACACAATCCTTAGGGGTGCATTCCTCTTTCCATATGTCTTGCAGAATGCAGCATGCATAGAAAGAGGAAATTATGAGGAGAAATGCACATATTTCTCCTCAGTATGCCTCTGGCCGGTAGGCATACCATTTTGGCACAAACCCAGGTTTAAAAGTCTTTGTAAATCTGGGTTTGTGTAAAAATACATGCTTGGGTGCATGGAAAGGCCATCCTGTGATCACCCATGTAATGCCTATTCAATGCGAAGTAACACAAGGCAGCGCCGTGCATTGCATTGCTTTACTTTGTGTAACTAGACCACGTAAAGCCACACAAAATGGCATTGCATGCCTTAGTACATTCCTAAAATCATTTAAAAAAATCTTAGTAAATCTGCCCCATAGTGTAATGCACACTATGAAATTAACTGCCTATAGAAACCGTGCATCAGCAAGAAAAGCTTTGTTTCGCTTTCCCAAAGTGCAAAGGACTATCCATTTACCTTGTTTCTTTAGTCAGACTCACTATATTCTTCCTTGATTCCTTCTTTTATTATAACTACTTTGCTTTCATTTCCAGGCGGGGTTCTTTAAACGGCAATACAAGGAGATGCTCCAACAAACCGATGACTCTACTGCTGCTACTGCTGATGACCTATCTGCACCAGCGACTGAAGTACCGACATAAGCAAGATTCTAATGGAAGCCCCTGGGAGCTTGACCTAATAGACCAGCCTCATTCTTAACCTGTTCAAGGGGATCTATACCTGCTGGTCAGGGTTCAGACGGAAACCCACTACTGCCAAAATGAAAGAAAAAATAAAACCCTGCTATGTTCTTAGAAGACAGTTCTGTGAAGAGTCTCGCCGCATGTCACACGGAAGAGGCCATCTACCCCAGGCGTGACTGGAAGACTGTCAACGACGGCTCCCAGTGAAAGCCTGAGCCAGACCCTGCAGAAACCCCAGCAGCCCTAGATCACATTGAACAATTTAACCCATCCGTGCTTCACACTGGCAGGCAAGCATAGACTGGGCCCTCTAAGGGCACTGGCCTCCAGTCTAAGACCAGCTTGACCTACAGCCCCTTAAGAGAATGATGGAACCTAGAACCGATTGGACAGCCAGATGTCCACCTAACTGGGAGCCTGCCAGTATCCCATTGTCAATAAGTATAATCATTTGTTCTTTCACATGATCTTCATATACCACTTTTGTTTCTCAATGCTGTACATGACAGTTTTTACTATCACCCATTTAAATGGTACGAAATGTATCCACCTCACCAGGATGGAAGACGAGTTGGCCATGTCAGGATTCAATCTCCTGACCTGCATTTTACTGTGTGTTTCTGTGGTGAGCGTTTGACTTACTTAACCATCCTGCCTGCTTTGCCATAATCTTCTTCCTTGGACAAATTGCTCAACAAACCTAATAGAAACATGACCTTGCTCAATAAACCTAATGGAATCATGACCTGAACTAGACTATCACTTCTTCCTACTTAAACTTCTCGTCTGCTTTTGCAAAAATCTAAGAAAATCTGATTACAAGAGTCAGATTATTTAATCAAGGATTAGTTACTGTACGTGGACATGCACAAAATAATGTTAGGGTGAAATTAGCAATTTAACATTTGACACCCATTTACTTTTCCTATATCCAATTATGCAACATTCAGTAAACCTCCTGCAATATAGGTGGTCCTCTACTAGTCCCGAGTTTTCTGTTAGCAACACTCACAGGCTCATTTAGAACCTGATGGGCGTCCTGTTGACTTGTTAGGTCGGCAGAGACATGGCCTCTAATCCTCTTGGGGTACACCACCCGCCACATTTAGGGATTCCCATCAGGCAGGCATCTCTGTGCCTTCAATGGAGCCACTACTGCAGGTGTTCCACTAAATGCACTGAAAAATATGTTTTTCTATCCGCTCGGGAGAGTTTTTCGGTTTGCAAAGCAGGAGTTTCTGTATTTGAAATACAATAACTATGACTCTGACAGGTAGGACATTTCTCTCTGCGGGTGGGGCCGTTGTGTGTTTTCACTTCATGGGAACCGGAGGCCTTGCAAGGCGGTCCAGGGTAGCTAATTTAGTGACTCCAGTGTGACATTTAGATTTACTTTTTCCATTATATTTATATCAATCTACACTTCCTAGCATGTTTAGGAACAACAGCAGTGGTTTAACTTTATTCCCATGACAAGGAAACAGTTGACACCAATGAAAAAAATTCCCTTGGAGTGATAGCTAGTCATGGGGAGGCATTCCACAGCATTCACTAAATTTTTCATTTTTCTCGCAGGTGACAATGTTAACTGTTAATCCACTGACGTGTCATGTAATGCATATTCCGATACTTGTCTCCCTTTTGTGATTTAAATAATATTATTGACTTTCTGTAAAATAGGAGGACGTGTAACAAATCAAAAAGCAGTTAAGGAGCACTAGCGTCTTGCATTGATCAGTATGCAAATTATAGAGTAATTAAGAATACTTTCTTATCTTTAGACAGATTAGCAGCAGTTAAGAGGGAAAAGATAAATGGGACTCAGATGTGTAGTGAAGGTAGAGAGCCTCGTGGTGCACACAGTGAGAAGCTGAAATAGAGCCAGTACAGCCTGCTGAGACACCAGAACCCAGGCAAGAGGCCATCACCTTCCTTAATGATGGGATTGGAGACATGGCACAGATTCAGTATTATTTATCTGGATGAAAAGTGGATGTCTCCATTGGTGGGAACTATAGAAATAATGGTCCTAAGCTTTTTTTAGATTTTAAAAACACTTTTTTATAGGTTTTGTTTCAAGAAAACACAATTTCTGAAAGATAAGGAGAAAACAGCACTTCTGGATAGAGTGCATGCAGGTTACCTGCTTCCTGTATGAAATGTAAATATGTGCAATAGTTTAATCAGCATGGTAAAGACAACTTGGGAGCCAGTATGTGACATAATTGATGGAGTTAGTTGAAGCTTCATGGTTCCTAGTAGGGGTTTGGAAAGAGGGATGGTGCTCTGTCTGGCTTCCCGGTGCACCCCCATGCCTACAGCACATGCTCCTGCAAGGGTGCTTTCCACTTGTGAATTATGAATGTATGTTGGAACAACGCATGCCTGAACAACGAGGTCGGAACAATGACCGCGTTGTTACCACTAATGCCTTTACCACGAATGACTTAACAACGATTTTACGTTGTAAAGGCATTCCTGGTAAAGGCATTAGTGATAGGCATGCATGGCCCCCACCCCTAAAAATTACCGCGACCACCCTGCCCCTCCCCTAAAACCACACCAACCCCCCACCCTGGCCCCTAAAACTACCCCAACCGCCACCTCGTCCCTAAAATTACCGCAACCCCCACCCTACCCCCAAAACCTAAAACAACCCCAATGCACACCCACCCCTGAAACCTAAAGTACCCCAACCCCCACCACTAAAACATAAAACCACCCGCCCTAAAACTACCCTGAGCCCCCCACCCTGCCCCTAAAACCTAAACCCCCCTAACATCTCTACCCCACCCCTAAAATTGCCCGACCCCCAACCCACCCCTAAACCCACCCCACCCCTAAAACACCCCCAACCCCCAGCCCATCCCTAAACCTAAACTACCCCAACCCCCACCCCTAAAGCCTAAAACCACCCCAACACCCCCCCATAAAATTACCTGAGCCCCTACCCCACCCCTAAAACCTAAAACCCCCCACCCCGCCCCTAAAATTACCCGACCCCCAACCCACCCACCCCTAAAATTACCGCAACCCCTCACCCCGCCCCTAAAACCTAAAACCACCCCAACACCCACCCCTAAAACCTAAACCACCCCAATCCCCAACCCCATCTCTAAAAACCTAAACCACCCCGACCCCCCACCCCCAAATACTAAAAATACCCGACCCCCCACCCTGCCCCTAAAACTAAAAATACCCCTCCCCAAACCTAAACCGCCCAACCCTAAAAATAAAAACACCCGACCCCCCACCCTCGCCCCTAAAACTAAAAATACTCCTCACCTCCCTCCCCCACCCTAAACCTAAACCGCCCCAACGCCCCTCCCCTAAAGCTAAAACCCCAACCCCCACCCCGGCCCCTAAAACAAAAAATACCCCTATCCCCCACCCCCACCCCGCCCCTAAAACTAAAACCCAACACCCGCCTCAAAAACTAAAAATACCCGAGCCCCCGCCCCTAAAATTAAAACCCCAACCCCCCTCCCCACCCCTAAACCGCCCTGACGCCTCATCCTCTAAAACTAAAACCCCAACCCGCCACTCCTGACTCTAAAACTGAAAATACCTGGACCCCCACCCCTAAAACTAAAAATACCCCAACCCGCCCCTAAAACTAAAACCCCAAACCCCCACCCCATCCCCTCCCCTCCCCTAAAATGAAAAATACCCTGACCCCCCCACCCCTAAAACTAAAACCCCCACCCCACTTACCTGACACGTCGCGTCGTCCTCCTCAACCAACTTCCTTGTTTTGTGCCTTAACCATTCATGTGCGTTGTTCAGCACATGCGTAGGTAAGGCACAAAACAACAAAGTCGTGGTTAACGAAAGCGTTGTTTTGCTTTCGTTGCCCACAACTTCGTTGTTCCGGAGTCGGCATTCAGGGCGTTTCCCGTGAATGATGTTTATTTTTTCTTTAAATTTGTTCCAAAAAGACACCATCTGGTTCAACCCACACTTACAGGACTGTTGTGACTGGCATTGAGCCATATCTTATTCAGTAAAGGTTGTGGGGCATGGCTCTCAAATGTACCCCCTAACAAAACGGTGGGAAGTAGGGAGAAGGGGTGAGATGAAAAGGGGTACTGCACCCTTGAAAGATCAGAAACCTGTGGGTGAAATATGTTTGGGTACATTATGCTGTCAAATCAGTTGTTAAATTCTAACACTTTTACACTAGGCAGTGCAATACGTGTGGCAGGGGGAGACGTCTAAGGGAGTTTCATGTGGGTGGGCCTTAGAAGAGACTGGCACCAGATGGAGGCTAAGGATATTGTTTGTGGGCCATCTAGGCATAAGAGACATACATCAACACACCATACGTGAGACGTATTGGCCCAGAACCCTGCTGTAATATTAATTCATGGCAGTAGTGAGAGTACTTAGGGATTACATCGAATGTGCTCTGGATTAAATACATAAAAATGTATGCACATTTCTTCTTTAATGTTTAATTTCTCCTGGTGTTTTAGTTAATTTATTATAGAGAGTTTTGTTGTGTCATGAATGGGATGATAACGTGTCGTTGCTCTGCCACCGTTAACATAATTTCACTGTGTGATCTTACAGAGAAGGGGCTGTGGCCTTGGCAAGGGTGGTGACACGGTGAGTGGGGCTGTGGACACCCTGCTCTGCCTAAACAGCCCACACCTACCACCCCACCTCGTCCCCCGTACAGAAAGAATTATCTAGAGCCACTTCCCAAGTTCTCTGAAGTTTTAAATTGAGCCCCGCTGTGCAAAGCACCTCCACCTGAGCTGGAAACCTGTTCTACGAGAGGGTTTCCATTCCCCCACCTCATCCATTTGGTAGTTGGTGTGAGGCTGTAGCTAATGCGAGCTCTTCCCTGACTACATATTTTATCTACCCAACAGATTTCTTTTAAATATCATAGTGCTTCTGATTTTATTCTTTTTCAGTTTAATGGTTTTATTTTGTCTTAAAACATACAAAAGAGCAGTTGCAATTTTATATCCGAAACAGTAACAGTATAACACATACGCTAACCTTGTATTTGACAAATATGTTAAAAATATGAAATCTTTGCTGACTGTATTATCTAAATGCCTGAATAGCATTCTGGTGGGCTCTGTGGTGTGAAGATGTCGATGAATCCATCTTTTCCACTGCACAAAACAGTGACTATTTTCTCCCATAGTTTCTATTTACCGAACTCTGAAGTTTGTTTTCCACAATTGCAGAGAAACTGAAGTGCATGGAAAGGAGGCTCTTTTGATCCACCTGGTACAAACCTGCTGTAATATTACTAGACAATGTCATGTCATTAGGGACACAATTTTCCATCCCGCTTCTCTCTTCTGCAAAACATTGCAACCTAGAATGCCACTATGATGATTTAATTGAGGTGAATCAAGACTACAGCTCTCAGAACTGAAGCATGGCGTTCCCTGTACTATGGGGAAAAGTGATGGGTTGAATCATTTAATGTAATTACAAGCACTAATGATCACTCAGGCCGCATTCTAGTTCATTTTGTTGGCCTTAGTACCCAATGTATTCAAATATCTCCCATATATAAATGAACCTTGATCTTGCTCCAGTAGGAATATCCCAAAATGCCATGCCATGTTCTCACTTTCTTTTTTTAAACTTGTATTCATTGAATTTGCAAATTTAGCAGCTGCACATATCATATACCTATTAATGTATCCATTGCTCTATTAAAGTTAGAATTATTCAAGCCACAGTGTCATAAACATCTCAGGAGATTTAACTCTCTACAGATGTCAGTGCCTCTCAGCCCCTGTTAAATAGTGACAGTATGGTTGTAATGAGAACAGAAGCAACAAAATGAACATAACTACATAATCTGGTTAATGCATATAAACAAGACAATTTTAGTCAGCCAGTATCCACTATTGGGAACAGAAATAAGGGGGAGATGGGAAGGGGGGGCCCTCGCTCCATGTGTGATGCATACTGCACTTGCCCTTTGGGGTTATGATGTCATGTCCCCTCATGATGGGAACGCAAGCAACCCCGGCCGAGTGTCATCCTATTAGGGCAGAGGTCTTCAAACTGTGGGGCAGGGCGCCTTAAGGGTGCTGAAATTGATTTCAGCTGAACTACCATTCTCCAACATGTGGAGCATATTATAGTCCTGGGGAACAGAGACAAACACCATGCTGTAAATAGTTCTGTGTTTGAAAGTGTTTGGTGTCGTCAGTGACCCTTTTTTCAGGTCTGACTTGATGGTGCATGTGTTGCCACAACTTGGGCCAAAGTTGTGTGCTTCCACTGAAAAGAGTGCTTGTATTTAAATTGTTGGAATATGGCAAGTCTTATACTCAGCAGGACTGGATTACTTAATGGTGACAAGCCAGTGATCAGGACTACAGACCAGATATTTTTTATGAAGTTCTACAATAAAGGCATTAGGCCTGACATAGTATTTGTGGACTCCATTTATTGGTGGATTGTTATTACTCTTTATGAAAGCCTGCATATATGGAATGTCACAGATGACTGTGGTAGAAAAGGGTTTTGGTGTTGGCTACCCCCTGTGTGCAAACCATAGATGTAGAAGATTTTGTCAGTGAGAATCCTTTCAAGACCCTTTTAGGAGAAACAGTATTTGGCTTAGCCAACAGTAATTTTGTATACCTATGTAATTTTATGACTGTATGCCTTGTGGGAAAGCTTATGTTCAAAACAATATGTCTAAATTTATTATGGTGACAAACCATAGGCTTGATTGTTGCACTACATATAGTTAGGTTTGATGCTACACGTCTGATCTGCTTATTATGAAAAGTTATGACAACAACAGTATTCTTACCTTGTGAGCACATTGTGCTACGGTTTATAGACAGACATTTAGGGCCTGATTTAGAACTTGATGGATGGAATACTCCGTCACAAATGTGGCAGATAGCCTGCCTGCCATATTACGATCCCCATAGGACATAATGGGATCATAATACAGTGGACAGGAATCCGACACATTTGTGAAAGGTATTCCTCTTCGCCAAGTTCAGGATCAAGAACGTAGTTACATGTAATTTCACAGATTATTACAGTAGACAAGGTTTTTAGAGTTGGTAACCCGCTTTGACAAATATTCGGATTTTAACTGTGATTATTCCCATGTTGTTTTAAAAATTGCATTTTTCTGCTTACTTTTAATTTGATAGCTGTTTGAATGATGGTTGCAAGCTTGTGAGCTCTAGAACAGGCCTGTGTTGGTTATGGTGCCAAGCCAATGGCAGAGTCTATAGGCCTTATTTCTACACTTGGAAACGTACACCAGGTTCCATAGGTTTTATATGTTTATTATGAAGCCAGTATGTGTGATTTACATATTGAACATAGCATGTGTAAAAGGTAATAGGCTGTTAAAAATGGATTATTACACTGTGCTAAATTGTGTAGGCAGGTAATTTATGACATTAAACCTCATAGATTACATTAGTAAGCAAGGGTTTTGGTACTTCTGACTACCACAGCAGTTCATCGGGATAGAAGATATGCAGTGCTCTGATCCTTATTTTGTTCGCTTAGAAAAGATTTTACAATGTGTAATTTGGTTTGTATTAGTACAGGTTAATAAGATTATTACTATATACCTGGTGGTGGCCTTGTCGGAAAGCTTACGCCCAACACAGTAAGTCTGAGTTAGTTATGGTGACAAGTCAGTGATAAAAGTTATAGACCTGATTGCAATGAAAAGTTATGATAAAGGCAGCATATATTTATTGTGAAAAGCATTTGTTAAAATCAACGGGCATTAAAGGGTGGATTGCTATTACTTTTGTGTCTACATATAGGTATTCTGACAGGCTTAGCTCTCTGCCAGCAATTTGTAAATAAAAAATCATTAAATAATACCTACCTCTATAAATAAATATTTGTACCTATAGATACATAGAGGGTCTTTAGGTCAGTCCTCTTCTGCCATTAGTCTGGCTCAGTGTTGTTTAGCCCCTGTTTCAGTCCATACCAGCATACTGCATGGTGTTATGGTTCAGTCTACATCAGTCATTTGCTATCTTGACAGATATTAGCTGTGCATGACAGCAGTTTCTGATTGGTGTTGTCATATTTGCCTGTCCTCTAGTTTTTAAATGTTTCCTGTTATGGTTCCCCTTTCAATTCCTTGTTTCTCCTCTTTTGATTTTAATTTTTCTTAAGAGCTTTTTACAGCTCCCCAGGCACTGCTAACAGGCCACTTTCCTGCCGCTCAATTCCTCTGCGATGCATTGCATTAAAAACAGTATGCAAACATTATACAAGTATGCACAATGAAAACACTTGCATACCTTTAATTTAGAATTAAAAATAAAAATAAAACAAATGTATTTACCCGGGCTTCGTTGTTCTCTGTGTCCTTAGAAATCTCCGACCAGCCCACGGGAAGAGGAAACTTCCCTAAGCAATCCTGGTGCTGCTCTCATGCTGGTAACCAGCATGACAGCAGTGCCAGAATAGGATTGATCTGGCTGGCTAGACACATTTTCAGGCCTTTTTGGCCTGTGCTTGGTCTCCACCCAGGTGTCCAAGGCAGCCGGGTAGAGACCTTCAAAGTGCACATGTTAGGAAACGTTCCTAACAATGGAACCTAAATAACGCAGACGTTTCCCACGCAAGCGGAACAACGCTTGCCTAAACAATGATTGCCTTTTTCTGTGCCTTAACCATGCATGTGCCTTAACCCTGAATGCATGATTAAGGCAGAGAAAAGGCAGAGAACAGGAGAGGACACACTGAGGTAAGTAGGGCTGGGGCAGGGTTTGGGGGTAGTTTTTAGGGATGGGTGGATTTAGGGCTTATGGTGTGGTCGGGGTAGTTTATTTCTAGGGGTGGGATGGGGATTAGAGAAGCTTATTTTTTAGGGCTTAGGGTGAGTTGGGAAGTTGGGGTAGTTTATTTTTTAGGGGCAGGGGTGGGGTAGTAATTTTTTTAGGGGCTGGGATGGGGCAGGGTAGTTTATGTTTTAGGTGCGAGGAAGGTTTAAGGAAGAGGAGGAGAAGAGAGGAGAGGAGGAAGGATCTTGAGAGGACAGAGTGAGGTATGTGGGGCTGCGGCATGGTTTGGGGGGTTTGTTTTTAGCAGTGTGGGGATTTAGGGCTTAGGGTGGGTGGGGGGGTTGGGGTAGTTTATTTGTTAGGACTTAGGGTGAAAGGGGTTTCAGGGCAGTTTACTTATTGGGGTGGTGGAAGGGTTTGGGGCTCAGGGTGGGTGGGGGGATCAGGATAGTTTAGTTATTAGGGATGGGGGAAGGTTTTAGAGCTCAGGGCAGGATTAGGGGTGTCGGGGTAGTTTAGTTTTTAGGGGTGGGGGGCGTTTAGGGCTCTTTAGGGCTAGTTTTGTAATGTAAACCAGAGCCAGGGTTTATTGGGTGGAGGTTTTTAGGGATAGGGGTAGTTTTTGCCTCAGGGTGTGTGGGGGGATAGGGTAGTTGTTAGACCTGACAGCCTTAAGGTGGTCCCCCCTAACTTTTTGCCTGCCTCCCTCCACTTTTTGGACACTGTTTTTGCTGGCTTTTAGACTCTGCGCACTTTATCACTGCTAACCAGTGCTAAAGTGCATATGCTCTCTCCCTTTAAACATGGTAACCTTGGATCATACCTGATTGGACTATTTAATCTACTTATAAGTCCCTAGTAATGTGCACTATATGTGCCTAGGGCCTGTAGATTAAATGCTACTAGTGGGCCTGCAGCACTGGTTGTGCCACATGTCCTGGTAGTGTAAAACTCCTAAATTCATTTTTGCACTACTGTGAGGCCTGCTCCCTTCATAGGCTAACATTGGGGCTGCCCTCATGCAGTACTGAAGTGGTAGCTGCTGATCTGAAAGGAGTAGGAAGGTCATATTTAGTATGGCCAGAATGGTAATACCAAATCCTGCTGACTGGTGAAGATGGATTTAATATTACTATTCTAGAAATGCCACTTTTAAAAAGTGAGCATTTCTTTGCACTTAAATCTTTCTGTGCCTTACAATCCACGTCTGGCTGGGCTTGGTTGACAGCTCCTTGTGCATTCACTCAGACACACCCCAAACAGAGGGTACTCAGCCTCACTTGCATACATCCGCATTTTGAATGGGTCTTCCTGGGCTGGGAGGAGGAAGGGCCTGCTCTCACACAAAGGACTGCCACACCCTCTACTGGGACCCTGGCAGACAGGATTGAACTGAAAGGGGACCTGGTGCACTTCTTAGCCACTCTTTGAAGTCTCCCCCACTTCAAAGGCACATTTGGGTATAAAACAGGGCCTCTGCCCTACCTCATCAGACACTTGCTGGAGAAGAAACCTGAACCAGAACCTGCATCCTGCTAGGAAGAACTGCCTGGCTGCCTAAAGGACTCACCTGACTGCTTTCTACAAAGGACTGCTGCCTTGCTGTTGCCCTGCTGCCTTGCTGAACTCTTGCCTTGCTGCTGAAGTGCTCTCCAAGGGCTTGGATAGAGCTTGCCTCCTGTTCCCTGAAGTCTCAGGACCAAAAAGACTTCTCTTTTTCATTTGGACGCCTTGTGCGCAGAAAAATTCGACGCACAGCTTGCTCCGTGGTGGAAAATTCTCCGCACGCCAATCCGGAAAGATGCCGCTTGACGCGACGCCTGCGGTGCGACCGGAACTTCGATGCACAGCCTCGCCTGGACAAACGCCGCCGACTCCCGAAAGGAAATCGACGCGACGCCTGCTGTGAGGGAGAAGATTCCACTCACAACCCATCGGAACGACGCGCATCTGGAAAACAAGCCTAGGATTCCACGCACAGACCCCGGAACATCTGGTAATCCAACGAACCACAGAAAGAGACTGTCCGCGCGCCGGAAAATGACGCCCGACTTCCCTGCGTGAAAAATAACGACGCAAGGCCGTGTGTGCTGGGGAGAAATCGACGCACACAACATTTTTCAACGTATCTCTTCTTCTGTGGCCCTTTGTGGAGATTTTCCACTTTAAACCAGGTACTTTGTGTTTGAAAGAGACTTTGTTTGCTTTTTAGAGACTTAAGACACTTTATGTCACTTTTCAGTGATATCTCTACAATTTCATATTGCATCTTTAATCGTTTTGACCTGCAATTATCCAGATAAATATTATATATTTTTCTAAGCACTGTGTGGTGTATTTTTGTGGTGCTATATTGTTTTATTGTATGATTTATTGCACAAATACTTTACACATTGCCTGACTGCTCGTGCCAAGCTACCAGAGGATGGGCACAGGATAATTTCGGATTGTGTGTGACTTACCCTGACTAGAGTGAGGGTTCTTGCTTGGACAGAGGGTAACCTGACTGCCAACCAAAAACACAATTTCTAACAGTAGTTTTTTGGGTTAAGAGGGGGGTTGTATGACACAATCATGCATACCGTTTCCACATATGACTTTACCAACCATGCCTTTACAACGACATTTGTTGTAAAGGCATGCATGGAAAAGACGCGATCATGGTTGTGTCATATTTCTCATATTTCTCCTGACTCTGGGGTGGCTGACGTCTGCGGTGCACCTTGTGAAAAGTAAAATGGCAATGAAATCATTTCTTTGCCATTTTATTGTTCACGTTTAACGCGGCTTGCAGCTGGCAGGGGGATGATATCCCCCTGCCCTCAAGGGTAAACCACCCCTATGTGGATACTGTTACACTTTGACTTGTATTTGATTCCTGTTTTAAAAGGGCTAACTGAACGTAACCGCAATTTTTTACTTTTTAAATATGCTTAACAGGATAATTGTGACAAAATGTTTCATCATTCTGGGGGGCCCAGATGATTTTTTCCACACAAGGAGAGGGTGGGGTGGCAATAACAATCTGTGACGTGTAACTTGAGCCTAAAGAAAAGTGAGCACTGGCCCCAAGTCTGGGCATACCTGTCGAACACAATACACAAGCAAATATCAGTGACTAAAATGAATTGAAGCATTGCACAATCGGCTTTTTGTGTAACCCTAATGATATGGCGATCTACTGGGAACCGTACACTGAAGGATGTGCAATGCACAAATGATATTTTCAGGGAGAGGGCAAGAGCAGGAATAGGGTCCGATCAGAGAATGGTGGAAAAACAATTCCCTGGTAGAGGAATTACCGCCACTCCGCAGTCCACCAGTAGGCTGGTTTGGTCATAACATGGCCGGTTACCAGATGAGAAATGCAACTCCAGGACCTGCACCTGCATTTCCATTTGCTTCATTTGTCAAACTTCTAGCTTCAATTAAATTTGATTGAAAATTCTGCTTCCACCATGAATGAAAATAATGTGCTAAAAGATCACGTTTGCAGGATTAAAAAACAATTGTAAAACTGTATTCGCAGTTTTATATCACTTTGTGTAGATTTATAGATTGTAAAGGTTTGCAAATGTTTGTAGAAGAAATGCCTTCACTGCAGTGTGGTGTTCTGAGGACATGGAATCACCTGGTGGAATTAAGCCTCACGTGACATTTTGCACTGGCTCTGTCAGAGTTTTTTATTAAAGTTCTGTCGACCACTGTTCTACTATGCAGACTCTCATATTTACCAGAAATACCAAAAAGCTAATCGATGCCTTCAAGCGAGGTTTGAGCTAAGTATGAGGAATTGATTTGCAGGGTCAGTAAAAACAGTAGCTTGTTTTAAACTGGTCAGTCGACATTCTGAATTCCCCAGATGTCGCAGATCGGCCCTGCTGCACCGGACAGGTGCACATTAGCTCACTTTACACATATTAACTAAGGTGTGAAAACTCGGACCCTTCTTGAAGACAGCAGCTGCAAACAGACGACGGTGAGGGCCGTTAGAGCGTGAACGGATACCGGGGCGGAAGAGCCCGAATATATGTCCAAAATGTTCTGTGCCAGTCTACGTATGGCCCTACTGTTCCTCACACTAGGTAAGAAGTCTAGTCATAAACGGGCATGGATCTGTATTAAATCGTGTTATGGTACGACAGGTGCTGAAACCTTTACAAGTTAGCATGTTAGGCCATTTGTGTGGAATTTTATATCACGTCATGCACGTTTGTAAGTCACCACGTCCGTTTTGGTCAGCCAAGTGTTGTATGCCTGTGGGGGTCCAAAAGGACAGAAGAATGATGGTGTGTATGTTGGGGAAGGGGGAGCGGATGTGCTTAAGGGGTTAATTCGAATTACCACTGCCTGGGATGTTGCCTGATTCACCATGCTGGAATGTTGTGCCAGGATGTGCAATCATGAGATTTCATGTGAAAGATTGTGGACGAAACATGCTGAAGGCTCGTGGAAGCTCCCAATAAATTCACACGTAGAACCTATTTTGCACAAATAAAATACATATAAAAACACTTTAAAATATGTTCTTAATCTGCTATAATGAGCTTTGACTGTTAGTTAAAATAAGCAAAGTCTGCATAAACAACGTGCTTTTTGCGGCATTTTGCCAGGGTAGGTACCGTTATGTCATACATGTTCCAGAAAGAGATAATTACCACAAATAGTACACTTACCAGAGTGGTCCTCCATTAATCTCTCTCCCTCATACAACTTTTATAGTCCCCATTTCCCTCTACTTTTCTCGATATCGCCTTTTTAAAAAAAAAAAAAAAAAAAAAAAATGTACTATCTCTTTGTATTTGCCCTCCTCTGTTGCTTGGATTGTTTCCTCACTTCTCTTCTGTCCTTGCTTTTTTTGCTCTTTATTCCGTATACCTAATTGTCTTCTTTCTCTCATCATTCTCCCACTTCCCTGATATTCTTTCCCTTTTTCTTCTCTTTTCTGTTTCAGTGCCATAAGCTTCTCCCCCTCTCTCTGCTTCTTTTTACCAAGATCGAGCTTGTGTCTCTATTCCACGTTTGTCGCATAAAAATGTCTTGTGTGCTTCCGCCTGTCACTGAACCCTCATGTCTCTCTCCTCCTCCTATACTCCAACTGAATCTCCAGTTGGTAACTTTTTCCCCTTTCCTTAATTCTCTTCCCTTGACATCATCATCTGGCCCCTTTTTTCCATTCCCTTTCCTCACCTCTAGCTCGCTATCTCTAGTTCTTATTTCTCTTCCTTCTGTTTTTTTCTTCCCATCATCCACGCACCCTTGCTCCAATTCACATGACTTTCTGATATCCCTAACTTCTCTGTTTAACCTTTTTCATTCACTGTCTTCCTCCTCTCTTCCTCCCTCTTTATTTCACAGCATTTTCTCTCTTTTGTCCATGCTTCTTTTTCACCGCTACTGTATCTCTTTTCTGAGTATTACAATTTTTTATCTTTACTTTTATTTTTATAATTCCCTCTCTCTCCCCTTGTTCTCTCAGATTTACTATCCACTCTACCCACACTTTCTCACCTTAAATACTACCTACCAATTCTTCCTTGTTCCTCACTTTCCTCCCTCTTTCTCAACGTGCTCATGTCTTTTATTTCAACATCACTTCCCACTTGCATTCTTTCTCCCATCTTCCCTTTCTTCTATCTTTGTTCTGCTTTTGTCTCACAATTCTTATGACTGCTCTTCTCTCACCCATCCTTATCCACCCTATTCACTCTACTCTCGCCTCAGTATTCTATTTCAATGCATTTGTGGGTCTCTGGCACTGTATTTGAGTGAGGTTGTCAAGTTTCCTTACTGCGCCCCTCAATATAAATGACAGCGCAGAGGCAACACATTTGCGGCATTGCATTTGGGTGTAACAATGCCAAATGCAATAGTGTCTCTTACAATATTGAAGGCCTTCCTTCGTCAGCAACCAATACTGTCTTGCATTGATTGTTGGTGCCATAAAGAAGTGGTGGTGTTAGAAATGGGGTCTTTGGTTGGCAGTCAGGTTACCCCCTGTCCAAGCAAGGACCCTCACTCTATTCCGGGTAAAAGAGAATCACCCTCAGCTAACCCCTGCTTACCCCCTTGGTAGCTTGGCATGAGGAGTAGGCTTAACTTCAGAGTGCTAGGTGTAAAGTATTTGTACCAACACACACAGTAACTCAATGAAAACACTACAAAATGACACAACACAGGTTTAGAAGAATAGAGAATATTTATCTAAACAAAACAATACCAAAACGACAAAAATCTACAATACACAAGTCGAGTTATCAATTAAAAAGCAAAAAGAGTCTTCATGTAGTTTTAAACACACACTAACACTGTTAGCGTGAAAATGTACCTCAAGTGCATCAAAAATAACCCCGCACTGGCGAGTGTGCGTCAAAAAGGGCTTGCGATGCATTGATTTCATTCACTCACAAGACCATGCATCGTTTCTCCTTTCGTCAGGTCGGGGCCCATTGTTTCTTCTCTCCGCAGGAGAACAATGCGTCGATCTGGTCAGCACTCTTGGGTCCGGGCAGGCCTTGAGTTGTTTTTACACGCCCAGTGGAGTTTGCATCGGAAATCCAGCCACACGATGATCCGAAAACCACGCAGCGTGGTTTGCGATCTTACCACCCTCCTTTAGCGATGCTGTACATCGTTTCTCCAGCCCTGGGCGTAGATCTTTGGGTCACGTTGCAGGGGAGCGACGATTTTCAGCCGCAAAGCCGGTAGCGCGTTGATTATTCAGCCGCAGATCGGAGTTTCGTCAATCTTTTCCCCGCACAGCGTTCTTTGTGTGGATTTCTTCCTCTTAGGCTGCCAGCTTCTCCTTCCAGGAACTGGATGGGCACCACTTGGCAGAGTAGGAGTCTCTCAAGAGACTCCAGGTGCTGGCAGAGAGAAGTCTGTGCTGGCCTTGAGACTTCAAACAACAGGAGGCAAGCTCTAGATCAAGCTCTTGGAGATCTTCACAAGATGGAAGGTACACAAAGTCCAGTCTTTGCCCTCTTACTCTGGCAGAAGCAGCAACTGCAGGATAGCTCCACAAAGCACAGTCACAGGCAGGACAGCTCTTCCTCCTCAGCTCTTCAGCTCTTCTGCAGGAAGAGGTCCCTCTTGGTTTCTAGAAGTGTTCTAAAATCTGTGGTTTTGCGTGCCCTTCTTATACCCATTTTCTCCTTTGAAGTAGGCCTATTTCAAAGTGAAGTCTCTCTTGATTGTGAAATCCTGCCTTGCCCAGGCCAGGCCCTAGGCACTCACCAGGGGGTTGGAGACTGCATTGTGTGAGGGCTGGCACAGCCCTTACAGGTGTGAGTGACCACTCCTCCCCTCCCTCCTAGCACAGATGGCTCATCAGGAAATGCTGACTACACCCCAGCTCCCTTTGTGTCACTGACTAGTGTGAGGTGCAACCAGCCCAACTGTCAAACTGACCCAGACAGGGAATCCACAAACAGGCAGAGTCACAGAAATGGTTTAAGCAAGAAAATGCTCACTCTCTAAAAGTGGCATTTTCAAACACACAATCTCAAAATAAACTTTACTAAAATATGTATTTTAAAATTGTGAGCTCAGAGACCCCAAACTCCACATGTCTATCCGCTCCCAAAGGGAATCTACACTTTAATCCTATTTAAAGGTATCCCCGACATTAACCTATGAGAGGGACAGGCCTTTCAACAGTGAAAAACAAATTTAGCAATATTTCACTGTTAGGACCTACAAAACACATTACTATGGCGGTCATTCTGACCGCGGCGGGCAGCGGTCGCCGCCCGCCATGCGGTTACCGCCGAATAACAGCCCCGCGGTCAAAAGACCGCGGCGGCCATTCCAACTTTCCCGCTGGGCCGGCGGGCGACCGCCAAAAGGCCGCCCGCCAGCCCAGCGGGAAAGCCCCTGCAATGAGGAAGCCGGCTCCGAATGGAGCCGGCGGAGTTGCAGGGGTGCGACGGGTGCAGTGGCACCCGTCGCGATTTTCACTGTCTGCAAAGCAGACAGTGAAAATCTGTATGGGGCCCTGTTAGGGGGCCCCATGACACCCGTTCCCGCCATCCTGGTTCTGGCGGTGAAAACCGCCAGAAACAGGCTGGCGGGAAGGGGGTCGGAATCCCCATGGTGTCGCTGGGAAACCGCCGGTTCCCCTTTTCTGACTGCGGCTTTACCGCCGCGGTCAGAATAGCCCAGGAAGCACCGCCAGCCTGTTGGCGGTGCTTCCGCTGCCCTCCGCCCTGGCGGTCTTGGACCGCCAGGGTCGGAATGACCCCCTATATGTCCTACCTTAACCATACACTGCACCCTGCCCTTGGGGCTACCTAGCGTCTACCTTAGGGGTGTCTTTCATGTAAGAAAAGGGAAGGTTTAGGTCGAATTTACAGTTTAAAACTGCACACACAGACACTGCAGTGGCAGGTCTGAGCCATGTTTACAGAGCTACTAATGTGGGTGGCACAACCAGTGCTGCAGGCCCACTAGTAGCATTTGATTCACAGGCCCTGGGCACCTCTAGTGAACTGTACTAGGGACTTACTAGTAAAACAAATAAGCCAATCATAGATGAACCAATTACATACAATTTATACAGAGAGCATATGCACTTTAGCACTGATTAGCAGTGGTAAAGTGCTCAGAGTTCAAAAGCCAACAGCAACAGGTCTGAAAAAATAGGAGGCAACATATTTGGGATGACGTGGGGTTTCCAGGTTCCCAAATACATATCCCTTGAATGACAGCTAACTTGAATCTTATGCAAAATTTGAAACTGTGTTGACCACAGGTCCTTCAAACTGCATCACTGCATATCTGAAGCAACACCTTCTTCCAGTGGTTCACCTCATGCCCACTGCTAATTGTAGTTCATTAGGGAGCTATATAACATACCTCTAAAATGTGTGACTTCTTCTTTATTCAATATATTTACCAGAATGTTTCAAGTCTCTCTCTGCATTGTTTATCAGTACAGGATTTTCATTCAGCTTGAATTATAGTCAGGCCCATCCACTAATTGTATTTAGTCTACTTTTGCAATTTAGGCTAGATACATCAATGTTTCACTTAATGGTGGTTTTTCTTCCTTCACATTTATGTGCCCTCCTGATTCCTTAGCGAAGTCAAATTCAATACAATGGGATAAAACAAACATGTTTTGCCATGGTTTAGGTGTCTAGAGTGCTCACACAATTGCAGATGTTACTAAAACTTTACATAAAGGTGCATATGCTTATGTCACTGTTCAATTTTGTCTTTTCATCCCAGCCCTGTAATTTTCTCCTGAAGAATGTTGATCAGGTGTTTTCAAGCATTGTGAATGTGGAGATTCTGGTAGCAAATTCTTCATAATATACACTATAGGCCAGAATCATTAAGGTTTTGTGTTGTCCCTGTGCCATACAACAGGATGGGAGGGTGACACAAGACCTAAGTGAGATTTATCAAACCATGACCCTATGGGGGTTATTACAACTTTGGAGGAGGTGTTAATCCGTCCCAAAAGTGACGGTAAAGTGAAGGATATACCACCAGCCGTATTACGAGTTCCAAAGGATATAATGGTCTCGTAATACGGCTGGTGGTATATCCGTCACTTTACTGTCACTTTTGGGACGGATTAACACCTCCTCCAAAGTTGTAATAACCCCCATGTGTCTTGATAAATCTGGAGTAACATAAGGCAGCGCAAATCCCTGTTTTACTTAACTCTGCCTCAGAGACTGATCATGGGTATTCCCATGCCTCCACCCAAATATTTTGAGTTGTTGCCAGATTTATCATTAGTGGTAGACTTGGGAATGAGTTAAAATCCTATGCCTCACCAGAGGAGGCATAACAACAAGAAATATGTTTATTTCTCCTCGTTTTTCCCTCTTCCTACTTGTGCTGCATTCTGCAGCATACATAAAAAGCAAAAAAGTGTCCCTTCCTGCACAAAAACAATTCTGCCCTCAACACAGGGACCCTTGCACCATAGTGCAATGGTGCGTGTGTTCGTGTTAGGCTGCTAATTGAACACCAGTGCATGCAAAGGACAGAAATGCACCATATCTTGTTATCTATGGCACATTCCTGCCATCCGTCTTTCACGCAGCACAGCTCAGCAAGATGTCTTGCTGCGTTGCATTGCATGAACATTTGATAAATTTGGTCCCATGTTCTTTGGCATACATGGGGTAGTGTATGAAGACATGGGTCCTGTTTTCCTCAATATGCAAGTCATACTGTTGACAAACCCAGTCCGAATTTGCTATCCAAGTGTATTTGTGCAGCAGACTTTTAATCTCTGCACCTTCTGCTTGCCATCAGTTAAATGTATTTGAGGGTATTTACTATGATAAGATATTCATCAACACTTCATTGCCTATCTAGAATTACGTGACATTTTATTTTTCTTTGTGCATGTTATTTGTTTTTTCATTTGGCTGTTCAGCTTCTTTTTTTAGCCATTTCAGGGTATGCATTTCTGGTTTTAGGGCTTAATTATGAGATTGACAGCCTCACAGTGGAAGTCAGACCACCGCAATCCTGGCAGTCTGACCTCCAGATTACGATCCTGGCAGTTGGAATGCCATGAGACTGCCACCTTTGCTGGGATCATGGATCCCGACAGGTTGGCGGCAGTCAAAGTTGTGGTCAGCCACGGTAGGATTACGACTTTGCTTTCCACCAGCCATGAAAGACTGGCAGAAAGCCAGTGATGGTGGCCACCAGTGGGCCCCTGCACTGCCCAAAACCATGTTGTGGGCTGTGCAGGGGCCCCCCTGCTACACCCTCTTAATACGCACTGTCTGCTGTTGCAGACAGTGTGCATACCGAGGGTGCTCTGTGCGAAGGGAACAAGGCCAGTGTTGCTGCACTGTTTCCACCGGGCTGAATGGCGGAAAGGTCGTAATATGACGTTTCTGCCAGTCAGCCATGTGGAAACACGTAATACAACCTGGATGAGGCCACCGACTTGATTGCTGCCTCACCCCCGTCGTATTGGAGTTATGGTGGTTCAACTGCTGAACTCGTAATGAGGCCCTTAGTCTCTTGTTTGAGACAGATGTGTGTTTCTCAGTCTCTGAAGTTTGGTGCTCTTCTATAGCTACTATACTGATTACTGCTTCATTTTTTGTGTTTATTGGGCTTTGTGGATCCCATTGCGGCAGAGGCAAGAGCTGTAATGGTACCAGCCATTGCCACTCTTCCCATTCCCCACCTCTTGGGGGCTCATTAACCCTACCGAATATGATGACTAAATTTCTCGGTGTGAAGGTGGGATTGGGTAGTGAGTTTCCCCTCCCAGAGCCAGTTCACAATGATGCCAGTTCATCAGATGGGTGATCCAAGGAAGAATGTTCACTTTTAGGAGGGATAAAAAAGGGCCAGACTGGGTCTAATCTGTTGTGTTGGAGGAATGTAGATCATGGACCCCCAAAGGTTACACCTCTACCCTATTCTTGCCCTAATCCTAAGGGTAGACATTTTTCATCTTATTTTGTTATTTGACAGTGAGTCTCTTTTGGTGAATAGAAGTTTTATCCTTAATTCTTTTTCTGAGTTTGATGCCTTAAAGTTGGTAAAAAGTAGTGATATAACCAATGTTACCATTTATTCGACTGGCCCTTCCCTGTTTTTCAGAGTCGCCTTTTGCTCCCTGGCTATTGCACATTTGGTAGTTCAGAATTATAAGTAGTTTCTAAAATGAAAGATTGACGTTGTCTTAGTTACTGAGTGCTGGGAATTCCAGCTCCAACATTCGAATGGTCAAATGGTGTCTAGGTCATTGGTGATCGATTCCCAAAGATATAATCAGTTCCCTAGAGCAAGGGGGTTGAGTAATCAATGTGGTGGTAGGCCCTGAATGTCATTTGTGGATTCCTGCTTTAAAGAATGACCCCTCTCACTGCAGCTGAGTGGCTGGTGTTCTGAATAACTCCTGATCTTCAACTAAGATCAATGAGTCCTTGAGGTAGCGCAGGTGGGCTCCTTTTGCCCTGGGATTCGGCCGGGCTGGGGCAAGTCGAGGTAAAATTGAATTTCCTTAAATCGTTTAATCTGCTTAATCCCCTGATATTGTGTCTACAAGAAACCTGGTTATGTGCAGAGTTTTATTGCAGTGGCCATTTTGTATTTGTAATTTCCTGTATGGCAAGGTGTTCTGAAAGGGGGCCATGCCCGTGGGAGGAGGTGCAGGTTTGGGGTGGCTATCTTACTCAATGACATGATCAACTGGAAGCATGTAGTTTACATTCGCCCTTTGGATCTGTGTATATGTTTGAAGTTGGGTTTTCTGGGCGATGATGGTGGAGCTTCTTTCTTTCTATTAGTGAACATGTACATTCAAACTGGGAAATTGTTTGATTCCCTGGTGAGCTCACTTTTCCCCTTTGTAAATGATATTTCCGTAATGGAAGATAGCCCCTCGATAATTAACATGGGAGATCTACGCTCTAAGGTGTCTAATTCTGCCATTGCAACCTTTGCCAATGCTGAAAAAGAGGATATTTGGTCAATCCCAGAGATTTTGTTATCTAACAAAATCAGATCTGATAAGCATGGCTTTCTTTTACTTGAGGCTCTTTGCAAATTTTATTTGGTCATATTAAATGAGAAATCTCCTGTTAGTGAAGTAGTTTAATTTATCTTTCATTCTTCTCTGTTCAGAGCCTATTAGACTACGTGGTAGTCTCCTTTTAAATGTTTGTGGTTTGTGAGAAACTAGCTATTTTTCCTTCTGAAATGAGTGATCATTGTATAGCTGGTACTTCTGTGATCTTTAATTTAGAGGAGATGGACCGTGGAAACCCCCGTTTAGGTACGATTGGTTTTAACAAGTCAAAAGTTGCTCCTTTTGGACAAAAACTACAGTTGCAGCTAGTGTTACGATCAAAGGTGTTTGTGAGGATCTGAAGGGATATGTCTGTGGTGACCCATTTTACGTTTAAAATCCCATCTGGAAGAGTTCCATAAATTAAATTCCAATCCCGATGGTGTTTGGGAGATGAGAAAATGTAAAACCCCACTAAGGGAGTTAAATTGGGAAATAAATGTATTAATATGGAAACAGCATTTGCTGTTCTCCTTTGGCCAACAGCATGAAATCAACTGATTAAAACGGTTATGAACCCAACGTAAATGTCTAGAAAATAGAAGGGTCCATGATAAAAAAATGGATTAATCTAAGAGAGGCGGCTAGGGCTAATGATTCCCAGAAGTCTTGGCTTTTGACTGCAGAATTCTGTGATTTGAGGGTGAAGGGACAGGTAATTTCAGTTCCTGAAATTACCTTGATAGATTATATCTCCGAGTTGTATGTGATTATTACTGAGTTAGACTTCCCTTGGAATATTCAGTTGGATGAGGACTCACTTACAGTGTGCAGTGCCCCTTAAGAGGTTGAGAGAGCAGGGTTTATGAAGAATTCCAGATTTTCAATCACTTTAGGGCCCAACGAGGTCCCCCTTTGTGGTTTTCACATGGGAGGCTGTTGCTTGGGGATAATGTCTTCTCCTGTTACCTAAATTTTGTTACCGCTCAGGGAAAATTCCCTCACCATGGAAGGTCAGTGTTGTTGTCCTGCTGTATAAGAAGAGCCCCAAAACCTACCCAGCCAGCTTTAGACAGATAGCTCTCTTAGATGCCTCTGGCAAATTATTTGCCAAGAGTGTACTTTGCCATCTACAACAGTGGGCCGATGATCAGAATATCATACCCCAAGAACAGGCTGGTTTCAGGAGGATTCATAGTACTCTGGGTAATATTGCAGTTCTCCAAATGGTAGTGGAAAAAATGCTTTATCCTGGGGTATGTCAGTTTATACGGCATTCATTGATTTCTCCACTGCATTTGTTAGAGTTGATTATCAAATGCTGTGGAGGAAGCTTTTCTTGTTGGGTGCCCAGCATCACCTTTTGGGTCTTATAATGGAGTTCCACACGGAAACTTGGTGTCAAATATTGATGGGAGGGATGCAGATTCATCCTGTAAGTTTAAAATGCACAATGTTCTTAAGCAAGGCTGTGTGTTGGCCCCCCTTTTGTTTTCTTTATACATGTTAGATCTTCCAAGCATCCTTAATCAATTAAGGGATGACCCTCCTAAAATTGGTGAAATGCTGATGATGTAGTCTTTATGGCTCTTACTCCTATTGGTTTGCAACGTCATCTTGCCAGATTGTCATGCTGATGCCCATTTTCTGAAGACCCATATATTTCTAAAAGCAAACGTTTTATCTTTAGAAAGAAGGGTTTTAGATTAAAAAGGAATCTCAATTAACACCTGCATCCCGTCAAATTAGAAATAGTGGACTTGTATCTCTATCTTGGGAAGGCTTTCTCCAAGAACGGGTAGGATCAGGATCATACGAAGGTTTGTATGAACAGAGCAATCTTACAGGCTATTGCCTTGCTCAGATTTTATAAAACATCTGTGAGCCACCACTTTGGACATGTCCTGTCAGTGTATATGGCTAAACCTATCCCTCCATGTGTTATGCATGTGAAGTGGTTGATCTGAGGTATTGGCATTCCTTTGAGGGGACTGAGGATTGAATTTTGTGTCAGCTGTGTAATTTGAATACTCCTGCAGCCTCTCACAGGTTGCCCTTGGAATTTGGCTTACTATCCTCCTTTGCCTTGTCTCCGGCAGCTGTCTTGAGGTGGTGTAATTCCCTTCTGTGTGACAAGGAGGGAACTCTACAGGCAGCCATCAGGGTTAAAATCTTTTTACACTTGAACAAGTGCAGTGAGTTTTATAGGTCCTTTGGGAAGGCTAGTAACATTTTCAAGAGTAATTTGAAAATAGATTCTTACATGTACAAGGGTGCTCTGAAGACCTTATTAAAAGGGCTCCTTGCACAAAATAAGTTTGGCAGGAGATACTGCTTTAAGCAAGGCAGATGACTGTAATCAGGTGGTGTTTGAGAGTACCTTGTGGAACAAACCCCAGTCTTATTTAACATGGAATATGCCCCATGGGATCCAGAGGACGATCCTTCTGCTGAGATTGGATCTTATCCGCTTAAGGATTGTTACTGGCATTTGGGATATCATTTCTAAAAAGGATAGAAAATGTGAGCTCTGCCAGTCTTATATCCAAGACCTTAACCATGTATGATTTGTGTGTCCTGGGTTGTTGGATACTTATCCTCAATTATTAATGTACATTCTGCTTAGTAGGCTTGCAAATTTGTATTATAGCCTCCAAACAAATCAGATGTAATAATCTTTTTTGGCTGTGTGACGAACTAAAGTTTATTTGCATTTGTAATAAGCTTTATCTAATTTTTAGATCCATTTTGAATATTTTTGAGGGCCCATGTTTTGAAGATTGTTTTTTTGGGCTTTGGTGTAGTAGAAGTAGTGCTCATTGCTTATGAAATGTCTTCCTGGAATAATCTAATTTGGGGATGAATTTGTGAATAATTATACAGTTATTGGTATTTTAACTTTGGCTAAACATGCTGCTACGTTAAGATTGTCCACTGAGGTTGCTCATATAAGTGTGTATCAGGTACTATTTGCACTTTACATATTGCACTATGCATGTTGCACTTTATAGAGGCTTGTAAAAAAAGGTTACTGTTTAGCCTCTTAGCAAAATATTGCTTCTTCCATTCCTTTGTGTGGTTGGGAATAGGAGTATACATATAACTTTTAGTGTTGTGTGATTTGTGATTTTTATTTTTTATTGTGTTCCTTTATGATATATTCTGGTGATTGCATATACAAAGCTGCAGTCATCAATTGTATTCTTCTGTTGTGTCTTTTATGTTGTTATTTTACAGGGTTATTGTTGCTTGTTGGATTTTAATATGTAGTGCGTATTTTGCCTATTATTGTATTATGTTATGTGGACCTTCGTAGGAGTTATGTGTCATAATAAAATCTTCTTGACTTGAGGATATGTATGACATTTTGTCAGAGGAAGTGTTTGGTAATTTGTAGACAGCTTGGTACCTGTTGGTCGAGTTACTTGAATAAAAACCCTACTGTGAAGAAACATCTTGGACTACAAGAAGATGGAAGCTGGTAAAAGGCCCCTTGCTGAGCAGATTGCAAGAGCAGATTGAAGCTGTGCTTTCAAAATATTGGGATAAGGTGTCAGAAGATGTTTGCGATTTAAGTACAGGATTTAAAAGTCATACACAGCAACATATTGCAGTGTAGATACTTTTGACAAAGAGACAATTTTTATTACATTTTTAAGTACGTTTATGTGAATAAAAGTATGTGCTTTGATAACAAAAAAAGTTGTGAATTCAACAAAATGTAAACATAACAGAAAAGTAAAACAAATAAACACTAAAGGACAATTGGTAAATAGCACCACACCTTTTTAAATCAAAATCCATAAAAAACTAATGAAATGTTATTGTGTCAGCAAAGTAAATACACCAATGAGTACACACAGGCTTTCAATCACACGTCATGTCACATCTGGAATCTTCTAAAAGGACTACTTCATGCCCCATCACCAAACCCTAATCAGAACACACATGTGACATTGCAACCTTCCACCAAAAGCCACAAATGTGTTGGCTAGACCATCCAATAAACTACAAATCACAAAAAAATACAGAAAGCTAATTTCTGAAGCCCACTCCCCCTCCTAACTCTCCTCACTTTATATTTGTGTGTTTGTGAAGAATAGATCACATGAGGTCTTCCAAACAGATAAGGCAGCCTGTAGTTAGACAGAAAATAGTGAGTTTATAAATAAATGAACATATGATTTTGGTACCATTCAAAATTATTTAACTCTGTATGAAATATCTGTTGTTGATTTATCATAAACAGAACTAAACAGAGCAAGGATCAAAAGAGATAAAACATATTTCTCAACGAAAGACACAGAGGTCCTAATTATAACATTGACGGTAAGTGCCGCCTACCACCGCAGCGACAGCCGACAAAAGACCATCGCCGCGGCTAACATCCGTCAGCCAAAATATGAGCACAGCCGGATTTCCGCCACAAGAAGAGAGGAAATCTGGGTGTGGCTATACTGGCGGACGGCGTTAAGGTGGTGCTGCGACCACCAGCAGCGCCACAGCAGTAGACCGCCGCCAGCCATATTTTGAGAAATAATACGGCCTGGCAGTGTTCTGCTGGCGGGCGCTCCTGGTGGTAGCCGCGCCCTGTCCCTTCCCCTGCCGGAAGACCCCCTCAATGCAGGTAAGTCGGGTTTCCAACAGGGGAGGGGTGTTGTGTGTGTGGGGGTGAGTGCAGGAATTTGTGAGTGTGTGCTTGAATGAAAATGTGTATGTAGTGTTGTTTGCGTGTCTGTGTGCATGTCTGAGAATGCGTGTATGAATGGAAATATGAATGCATGTCTGCGTGTCAGTATGAATGTGTGTACAGATGCGTGGATGAATGAATGGATGCATGCATGTATGAATGTGTGGATGCCTGTGTCAGTGATTGTGTGAATGCGTGGTGTGTGCCTGCGAGTGTGCTTGTATGGGGGGAATTGGAAATGGGGAGCGTGGATGAAAGGGGGGCCATCTGGGGAGTGTGTATCCTCCTACCAGTGACAGGGAAGGTATTCCCTGTCACTGGTAGGGCCTACGGGCATGGTTTTTGTGGCGTTACGAACACCACGAAAACCATGTCGGTAGGCAGGGTTAAAATGCTACCGGCGGTACAGTAGCAGCCAGCGGGTTGGAGATTGTTATCTCCAGCCCAGCGGCTGCTACTCCCATGGCGGTCAGTGTGGTATACTGCCAATATCATAATGGGGCAGTATATACTGCCACCCTGTTGGCGGTACTAACGCCACATTTACACCGACCACCGGGGTCATAATGACCCCCATAATTATATGAATTAGCTAGCTAAAAGTTATTACAAAAGAATTCATTTTACAGTGCAATGGCTGTTGTTTGTTCAGCTTTAAAATTAAATTAGATGTGCAGTTCAGGATATAATGAGAGATTAAACAAAACTCCCTGGAGGAGAATCATAAACAATGCTCAGGTCATTATTCCCATAGGTTCAAGGAGTAACAGATTCTGGTTGTGTATTCCATCTGTACGGTGGTAAATGTTCAGACAGTTGTGGAAGTGGCCCCTTATACCGAACATGACCATGAGGACTCGAATAACTTGTACTGGCTCGCTCAGCAATCTGCTGTAGCCTTGTCTCAAGGCTCAAGAAGGAAATAACTGGTAGAGAAGATGAGCAGGGTTCTAAAAGTCAAGGTTACTTTCCAGAGTTCTCCCTCCTACATTCCGCCAAACCCTCAATAGTAAAGCAGGGGCTAAAGTATGAGCAGGATTCAACTCTATAAAGGTGTGGGGGTACCAAATGGTGCATGATGTCACTACTGTTACCCCTGACATTTTAGGCAATTGTTGTCTGTACAAAACAACTTTTATAACTTTTAGAGAAACACACTAAATTTGTTTGGAACTTCAACAAAAGTCTATAGCTTGCTTTTTAAGACAGACTCATATTTTTTAAAGTATTGATGTATTGGAGCCGTTCATGAACGCTGAGATTTGATCTAAATAGCTGTTAAACATATGCATAGCTATTCAAAGAACATTTCCGAGGAAATGCCAGAATATCCAAATAAAAGATGGCCAAAATCTAAAAGTTATTTATGTTATCTAAAAATGTTCTAATTGCTAATGAACAAGCTTAATGGATGCTTAGATTTAATTTCCACTTTCTGGTGAAAAAACATATTCTTCACCTGGCAGTAAATAGTTTTCAGGGAAAAAAGATGCTAAATACTGAGGGCTATATTTAAATGCCGTATTCCTTTAAGATTTGCACATTCCTGCCCTTTCCCTGTCACGCGGTACAGTGCAGCAAGGTGGTTTGCTGCGCTGCACTGCGTGCCAAATTCATAAATATATCTCTGTTTCCAAAGTTTAGCGAGTGGATGTTTGACAAAAAAGATTCTTCTATCATTTGAGAAGTCAGGAGATCCTAAAATTCATAATCAGCACATTTCTATTTTTAGTGATTCTTGGTATTACACTGACAGAGCTTGTCATTGAAATATCATAATTTTCTCTACTTTAATAAAACCCACGAGCACCCAAGAGATACTGCCTTGATATGTATGCATTAAGCCCACTTTATTATAATGTACCTAAGTAATTCTTTACATATTTGATACTGGGTCAGGGACAATCCCTGGTGCCCACTTCAGCCATTAGGACAATCTAAACCAGAATTTAAATTTTTGTTGCCTCTACACAAGACCATTATGATGTTATGTAGCATTTGGAGAGCTGTACCGCATTTCACCAAAGCAGCACAAGGATGTACATCCCTCCATATCAAGGACCTCAGCTTTCCTGAAGGAGATCTCTTGCCTTCAAAGGAGCCACCTCCATGGCAGATCCACTGAGGAGACTCACGCTTTGCTGTCTGGGCACTATGGGGGTCATTCCGACCCTGGCGGTCATGGACCGCCAGGGCCGGGGACCGTGGATGCACCGCCAACAGGCTGGTGGTGCATCCTTGGGCATTATGACCGCGGCGGTACAGCCGCGGTCAGAAACGGGAAACCGGCGGTGTCCCGCCGGTTTCCCGCTGCCCTGAGGAATCCTCCATGGCGGCGCTGCAGGCAGCGCCGCCATGGGGATTCCGACCCCCTTACCGCCAGCCTGGTCCTGGCGGTTTTGACCGCTAGAACCTGGCTGGCGGTAACAGGTGTTGTGGGGCCCCTGGTGGCCCCTGCAGTGCCCATGCCAATGGCATGGGCACTGCAGGGGCCCCCTAACAGGGCCCCACCAAGATTTTCAGTGTCTGCCAAGCAGACACTGAAAATCGCGACGGGTGCAACTGCACCCGTCGCACCCCTTCCACTCCGCCGGCTCCATTCGGAGCCGGCATCCTCATGGAAGGGGGTTTCCCGCTAAGCTGGCGGGCGGCCTTCTGGCGGTCGCCCGCCAGCCCAGCGGGAAACTCAGAATTACTGCGGCGGTCTTTTGGCCGCTCAGCGGTATTCTGACGGCGGGACTTTGGCGGGCGGCCTCCGCCGCCCGTCAAAGTCAGAATGACCCCCTATGTTCAGTGCACCTTCAAAACAAGTTTGTTTGTTATTCAAAAATAAATTTCCAAAGTGGGAGTTTATTCTTAAAAAACTAAAATAAATGTCCCAGAGTTTTCTCCTAGCATATGGGAGTCATGGAGTTATTTTGCTGTGGAAACTGCCATTGTTTCCCTCTTGGCTAAAAAACGAATAACACATTAGAATGTCTGCCTCAAATAAGGCAGGAGGAATGAGATATTTGGACCCACATTGAGCCGCTTGTCTACTGGTGGGGCAGGTAGAGGTCTGCCTGCAGAAGCATGACAGTTCCCCAGAATATAAATAGAGGAGTCAATTTGTAAGTTTGGTGAGCTTATGGTGAAGAACCTTGTCTGTCAAACTCTAAATAAGCCCCTACATTACCCACAGGCCTTTCTTAATTAGCCATATTGAGCTGCAGTGATAATAAGGACAAAGCGGTGTGGCTTAAGGCCAGTTCCAAGTAGATTTCAGCACCTCAGACTGGTGATGTATCTTAAGCTCAGTTTGCTTAAAAGCTTTTGATGAGAAATTATATGAGTTACTTTTATGAAGTACAAGTGGGCTAAAGCCCACCCTTTTGTGTGATTTTATTCCTTAGCTACTGCCAAAAAATGAATAATTTACATTTGACTTGAGCTACCCTTGTTGAAGAGGGATTTAGGATGATCCGATAATCCACCTATTTCATACAATTTTATCTACATATGTATATATGTATAAATGTCTCTATGTAAGGATGTATGTTTGTGTTGATTTTGTGTTGATAGATACACAATGCAAATCTAGCTGTTAAGATCTAGCTATCAACAAATGTGTAATTCATTGTAGAATGAGAGGTAATTTTTGTGTTCATGCTGAACAGGAAATAAGGTATTTTCTAGTTGGATCCGGGGGGAATATTCAGGTTCTTATCACTAGTAGATATGCTGCTTGAAGACATGATCAGGGCCAGTGTGGGACAGTATAGGACAACTGGGCGGCTTGCAGAAGCCCCCTAACGTTTTGCCCCATTTTTCGTTTATGGTGGTGTTTTCCTGACTCTGATGGTGCCCTGGGCACTGCTAACCAGTTCCAGGGCCTGTGCTCTGATTAAAATGATTATGTAAATTAGGTTAATTATAATTGGCTGTGTCAACCTACCTGTAAGTCCCTTGTATATTGTAGGGCATTTAGGTTTAGAGACCTGAGGTACACTGCTGTGGTGCCCAGGGTAATTTTAAAGGCAGGCCTGCCTTGCTGGCTGCTTTAAGGTTAAAGTTAATCCCGAATTCACCTCTGGAATTAAAATTACTTCTAAAGTCCTAAACTACCTTATTTTTATACATAAGGCACCTGTAAGGTGTGAGCTAGGTGCCCCAAGAGTTGGTTGCAGTGTAAATATAAGCAAGGACCTTATAAAAGATGTTTTAATAGCCCTCATAAGAGAAAAATAGCCAACATTGTTTTCCCTCATTGTAGTGAATGGGCTCCGTAGGTTAACACAGGAAGACTTTGGCAGTCATTACAACCCTGGCGGTTGGTTTTAAAGTGGTGGTAATACCGCCAACAGGCCGGCGGTAAAATATTTGCAATTACTACCATGGCGGAAACCGCAAACAAAGACAGCCACTTTAACACTCCGACCGCCACGGTGGTACAAACAAACAGCTTGGCGGTCACCGCCAATAGACAGGCGGGAGACAATGTACCGCCCACACTATTATGACAGGCCAATCCGCCACCTTTTCCGAGGAGGATTCACCGTGGATAAAAACACAGCGGAAACAGGAATCCCGAAGGAAAAACGCTCACCTCTACACACCCCACGAGGACGCCATGGATCTGGAACTCCAAATTCTACCTGCAATAGTCTTCCTGCTCCTCTACCAGGAGCACGAACGCCGGCGGCGAAGACCACAGTGAGTACTGCACCTACGACACAGGGGAGGGGGGAGGGAAAAAACGAGGACACACACACGCAACACCCCCACCCCCACCCTCACCCACTACAACACACACACTAATGCATATCAATACATCACAGTTACATCCCCCAAACCCCCGGAAGAATGCAAAGACAATAGAAAATTAGTGTAACCATTGTAATATATTAAAAGCAAGTAGGCAGAAATATATATATACACCATGTACATAATATATACCAAGCATAGTAGTCCGGGTAGTGCACTAAGAAAGTCCGTGGATCACTGGGACCACACGGTATGGGCAAGGCCCACACAGGATCCCCAACCATGACGGAGAGAACACTGCAGGGGCATCAGAGAGCAACTAAACAGGCACCTCAGGGGGAGGGAAAGTGGGGGCACCTCAGCCGCTTGAGTGCACGACGCCAAATCCACGAGGGGGCCACATGCCCACCGTTCCATCCTGGGGAGTGCAAAGCCACAGTCTCTCAAGTCTCTACAGTGGGTGGGTTGCCCACTGTTCAATCCTGGGGAGTGCAAAGCCACAGTCTCTCAAGTCTCTACAGTGGGTGGGTTGCCCATTGTTCAATCCTGGGGAGTGCAAAGCCACAGTCTCTCAAGTCTCTACAGTGGGTGGGTTGCCCACTGTTCAATCCTGGGGAGTGCAAAGCCACAGTCTCACAAGTGGATGACAGTCTCCACTGGTTCTGGAAGGGGCATGGTGCCCAGAGTGCTTCATCCTGCTAAGGACAGAGGTAGTGGATGACAGTCTCCACTGGTTCTGGAGGGGGCATGGTGCCCAGAGTGCATCATTGACCCCGTGACGGACTCAGTTGCGTCAGTGCCCCTGGCACTGATGGGCTAGCGGTGCTTGAGAAGGCGGTGCCCTGTTCAGCGGTGCTTGAGACGGCAGTGCCCTGTTCAGCAGTGCTGGTGACGGCTGTGCCCTGTTCAGCGATGCTTGAGACGGCGGTGCCCTGTTCAGCGGTGCTTGAGATGGTGGTCTACATTGCAGGGTCTCAGCTGCTGCGGTCCTTCATGGCCCAGCGGGGCTTTTGCTGGAGGTCCTTCATGGCCCAGCGGGGCTTTTGCTGGCGGTCCTTCATGGCCCAGCGGGGCTTTTGCTGGCGGTCCTTCATGGCCCAGTGGGGCTTATGCTGGCGGTCCTTCATGGCCCAGTGGGGCTGGTCCTGGAAGTGGCCTCCTGGCCAGGTGGGCTGGTGCTGGCAGAGGCCTCCTGGGCAGCTGGGCTGGTGCTGGTGGTGGCCTCCTGGGTAGCTGGGCTGGTGCTGGTGGTGGCCTCCTGGGCAGCGGAGATGATGGCGGTCTTCTCCGCCGTGCTGCTCTTCCCAGACTTCCCGGGTTTCTTGTGGCCCTTCCCCACCTAGGAAGATGTCACAGCTGACTCCACACTCCCACCTATACCCCTGGGAGCAGCTTTGGTGGCTGGAGTCTTCCCCCTCTCCCGCCGGGCACTGGCCAACTTCTGATGCTTCACAGGTGGGGGACTGTCTGTGCTGTGGCTCTGTGCCACACTGGCTGCCCTGGTGGCCGGTGCACTCCAGATTCCAGTGACCATAGGCACCACTGGTCCCAGAGATGTTGTGGCTGAGGTGCTAGTTTGGGACCTAGGAGACAGACGGGGTTGGGGAAGTGTGGGAAAGAGGTCAAGGTTGGACAGGAAAAGTTTTTTGGACACACTGGGACGGTTAGCTGGAGGGGGTTTTGGAGTGGAGGAAGAGGTGGTGGTTGTAGGAGGTGTACGTTTGGTGACTTTGGGTGAAGGTGCATGTGCTGGTGGCTGTCGTGAGGTGGATGACTGTTGGGTGGGTGTGTGCCTGCATTTGTGTATCTTGGGAGGGGGCGTCACAGACACACTGGGAGAGGACACAGGGGACATGTGAATGGTAGTGGGGATGGTGACTGCACATGAGCGGGGTGTGGTGGTGGGTGTGCTGGAGAGGGACGTAGCGGCTGTAGAGGTAGTGCATGCAGGTGTGAGTGTAGACAAGACTGGGAGGGAGGAGGGAGACGAGGAGGAGGGGGACACAGTGGAGGCAGTGGATGTTGGTGTGTCTGCCTGTGTGTGATGCTTGCGTGAGTGCCTGTGGGATGTGTTGTGCTTATGTTTGCCTGAGCTTCCCTTGGGTGTTGAGGTGTGTACATGTTGGTCTGTAGGTGTGCTTGGGATAGGCTGAGGTACAGGGGATTGGGTCGGGTGGAGAAAGTTGGATGGGGGAGGCTAGAGATGGGGACAATGGCTGCCATCAGTGCTGAGGCCAGAGTCTGAAAAGCTCGCTGAATGGCCGCCTGACCAGAATGAATTCCCTCCAGGAACGCATTGGTTTGTTGCAACTGCCTCTCTACACCCTGGATGACATTCAAAATGGTAGACTGCCCAACAGTGAGGGACCTGAGGAGGTCAATGGCCTCCTCACTGAGGGCAGCAGTGGTGACTGGGGCAGGGCCTGAGGTGCCTGGGGCGATGGTGATGCCCACCCTCCTGGGTGAGCGGGCACAGGGCAAAGGCTGACGGGCTGCTGGGAGGGCGGTGCTGGTAGGGGGGGTGGCGGCTGTACCTGTAGATGCGGGGGCACAGATGTCGCCGCCACCACAAGGGAGCTCCCATCAGAGGACGAGTCTGTGTTGCTGGTGTCAGCTCCTGTCCCCGCAGTGGAGCTCCACTCGCCCTCCGTCCCACTGGTGAATTCAGACTCCGTAGTGTCGCCCTCCAGGGCCATGTGGGATGGAGCTCCCTCGTGCTCCGGTGCCACTGCTCATCCACCTGATTATGCTAATGCACACAAGAACAGGGAGACCACAAAAAGGGGGGGAGACAGAAGAAAGACATGTTGAGTGCATGCATTACCGCTACCGTTGGCGGACGCGACAGACACAGAAGCCCCCTGCACTACGCCGCGCTCTTGGGCTCCACTGTTCAATTCCTGGGAAATGGCCTACAAGGCTATGGATGACATCTGCACACATAGATGACACAGGGGCATGACTAGGTGTACTTGGCACTCTACAGAGGTTGGCTGGGGTGCCACATGGCCTGACTTACGGAGGGGCCTCGCCCACGGAACTCGCCCTGGCCTAGGGAAACCCACAGCCCACCTCCCCCACCCAGACCCCTCCACTGCACGCAAATTCAGCAGAATGAGAGTGTACTCACCCCCTTCTGGCTGCTGTGATGCCCTCAAATGCCCATCCAACTCCGGGTAGGCCACCGCCAGGATCCTGAACATCAGGGAGGTCATGGTGAGACGGGCACCCCTCCCATGTTGGGAGGCCATCCCCAGCTGAGCCTCCGCCGTCTTCTTGCTCCAGCGGCGAATGTCCTCCCATCTTTTCCAGCAGTGGGTGCTTCGTCTGTGGTAGACCCCCAGGGTCCGGACGTCCTTGGCGATGAAACGCCAAATATCTTTTTTCTGGTGGGCGCTGACCTACATGAAATATACAGGGGAAAAAGAGAAGTTATTACCAACTGCACCGTCAAAGTGATTGGCCCCCATACCTACCCTTGCCATGTGGCACATGCATTCACCGTCTTTCATGCATGCAGCTCTCTCCTCCCTTCCGTCTTACATCCAGCCCTCTCCACACAGGCATAGCCCATACAACATGCTCCCTGTGTACTTACCTGTTTGTCTGGAGGACCGTAGAGTAGCGTGTACTGGGGGAGGACGCCATCCACGAGCTTCTCCAACTCCTCTGATGTGAAGGCAGGGGCCCTTTCCCCAGACACTCGAGCCATTGTCTCTTCCAGACCGAGGTCACAGCAGCACTTGCAGTGTAGGTCCTCTCCTGTCGAAGATCAGGTATCGAGTGATTGAACAGATAGAAAATGGCGGTCACGTCCGCGGCGGTGCGTACCGTCACCGCTGGCCTACATCCTCATTGGCTCCTGGGACCCATAGGGTCCAATGCTAACCAACGCAGCATTGCGCTGCGGTCTTCGACCGCCTACCGCAACGGTGTACAACGGCAGCGCAGTTACCTCACATCCCATTGTCCCACTTTAGAGGTCAGGCAGCTGCTATTTCAGGGCCCCACATGGCTTAATTTCCAACTGCATCACACATACCTAGGCCTAGACTCAACACACATACAGGCCACATTTTGTGTATGAATGGTGTTCTGGGTAAACTGTGGGTACGTACCTCTGAGTTGTTTGACTCTGTGCTCGCTGTTGTCCTTCATAGGCACCTTCCTCTGGGACATGTGAGGAGATGGCGGCATCCTCCAGTGTACCGACCGTTGGTGGACCTGACGACAATGGAGGAGCGACATTTGATTATCACATACAGGCGTGACCGTGCCACAATGCAGGAACTGTGTACCCAGTTGGAGCCAGACCTGATGTCAGCAATCCGCCATCCCACAGGAATCCCCCCTCAAATGCAGGTGCTGTCAGTGCTTTATTTCCTTGCAAGTGGGTCTTTTCAAACAACAGTGGCCATAGCATCAGGGATGTCCCAGCCTATGTTTTCCAACGTATTGTCCAGAGTGTTGTATGCCCTTCTGAAACACATGCAGAGCTACATTGTTTTCCCTCAGGTGGAGGATTTGCCTACAGTGAAAGGTGATTTCTATGCCCTGGGACACATCCCCAACATCATAGGTGCCATTGATGGGACCCATGTGGCTTTGGTCCCCCCCCACAGGGGTGAAGAGGTGTACAGAAACCGGAAGAGTTATCATTCTATGAATGTACAGATGGTATGTTTGGCAGACCAGTACATCTCCCATGTGAATGCCAAGTTCCCTGGCTCAGTGCATGACGCCTACATCTTGTGGATTAGTAGCATCCCTTATGTGATGGATCAACTCCAGAGGCACCGTGTGTGGCTATTAGGTGAGCACCTGGAGGCAAGTCCGTGGGAATGGTTGTCTGGGTCTTGAGATATCCCTCCAGGTTAGTGCGTATCTAACAGTTGTCCCTCACCATTTGCAGGTGACTCTGGTTACCCCAACCTGTCATTTCTACTGAGAAATCCCAGGACAAGGGCAGATGAACGCTACAATGAGGCCCTTGGGCGAACTAGGAGGGTGATCGAGCGGACCTTCTGCCTTCTGAAGGTTCAGGTGCCTCCATATGACAGCTGGATCCCTATTCTACTCACCAAAGAAGGTGTGCCAGATCATCGTGGCCTGCTGTATGCTTCCTAACTTGGCTTTGCGACAACAGGTGCCGTTTCTGCAGTAGGATGGTCCAGATGGCGGTGTTGTTGCAGCTGTGGAGCCTGTGGACAATGAATACGAGGATCAGAGGAAGAAGACATGAACAACAGGGACTCAGTGATCCAGCAATATTTCCAGTGACACAGGTAAGAATACAGACCTGCCTACTACATGTACTTTGACACTACTACCTCTCTACTGTGTGTCGTTTTCACCCAGTGTATGGTCACTGAGTTGTCACTTTCCCTTACGATTTCACAGATGTGGGTCCCACTGTGTGACATCTGCTGAGATTCCTCATGGACTAGAGCTGTGTGACATAGGTATGTTGACATTACAATTGAAAGAGCATTTTGTCACTGTAATTGCTAATACACTATTTCGAAATCACAGACAGACTCAAGATTGTTTTGTGCTTTAAGTGTGTTTATTTAAGTGCTCAATATTGGAGGGGGGAGTGAAATGGTGAGGGGTGATGGCGGAGGAATGTCCATGGCGGAGTCCAGTCTATAAGTCTCACAGGTGCATTGCCCAAATGGGCATAGGAAGTGGAGCTGGGGCAGTTACAGTATGGACAGGGTGACAATGTGGGACAGTAGGATGACAATCAGGGTGGTCTCATTTCTTGGCGGGGGTCTTGGCATCGTGCTCTGTCTTTGTCCTGGATCTCAGGGACCGTTTGCGGGGTGGTTCTTCCTCTGCAGGGGGTGGGGTGCTGGTGTGGTGGTCCTGTGGCAAGGCGTCCTGTCCACTAGCGCCGGCGGAGGTGGTGGGCAGTTCATCATCCAAGCTAGTGTCAGGGGCCCCTTGTAGTGCCACAGTGTCCCTCCTGGTGTTGAGTACTTCCTTTAGCACCCCTCCGTTGGTGCCCAGGGTGGAGCTGACGGTTCTGAGTTCCTCCCTGAAACCCATATACTGTTCCTCCTGCAGACGCTGGGTCTCCTGAAACTTGGCCAGTACCGTTGCCATCGTCTCCTGGAAGTGGTGGTATGCTCCCATGATGGAGGAGAGGGCCTCATTGAGAGTGGGTTCCCTTGGCCTGTCCGCCCCCTGTCGCACAGCAGCCCTCCCAGTTCCCCTGTGTTCCTGGGCCTCCGTCCCCTGGACCGTGTGCCCACTACTACTGCCCTCAGGTCCCTGTTGTTGTTGGGGTGGTGGGTTATCCTGGGTTCCCTGTAGTGGTAGACACACTGCTGATTGACGTGTCCTGGGGACGGAGGTATGGGCCCACTGGGTGGGTGCTGTGCTGGTGTTTCCAGAGGGGGGAATGCCTGTGGTGGCCTGTAACTGAGTGAGGGGAACCGACTGTCCCGAGGACCCCGATGAGCCGGGCTGGTCATCTTGATCCAGTTGGACAGAGCTGCTGTCATCACTGTGGGCCTCTTCTGTTGGTGGTGTGGACATGTGTGGACCCTCCTGTCCGGTGACGTTGGGTAAGGGTCCTGCAGGGGTATAAAAGGATGGTTATTACATCTGTGTGTGTCATGGTGGGCAATGGGTCGGTGACCGTGTACCCCAGTGCTTGCATTCCTGTGTAGGACCTTGTGTGAGGGTGGTTTAGGGGGTTGTATGGGTATGTGCAGTGGGCATGCTTTAGTGATGGGTGTCCATGCTTTGTTGTTTCATGCAGGGCTTGGTGTCTGGATGGGTGGTTTGTGATGTTGGGACATATGTGACGAGTTGGGGTGCTGGGGGTGAGGGTGAGGGTGGGGGTATGTGATGGCATGCAGGTAAGGTGGGGGATGTAATAATTAAGATTTGTCTTACCAGAGTCCATTCCTCCACCTACTCCTGCGAGGCCTTCAGGTTGCAGTATCGCCAAGACCTGCTCCTCCCATGTTGTTAGTTGTTGGTGAGGAGGTGGGGCTCCGCCGCCAGTCCGCTGAACCGCCTGGTGGTGTCTTGAGACCACGGAACGCACCTTCCCCTCGTAGGTCCTTCTACCTCTTCCTGATGTCCTCCCGATTTCTTGGGTGCTGTCCCACTGCGTTGACCCTGTCCACTATTCTTCGCCATAGCTCCATCTTCCTTGCTATTGAGGTGTGCTGCACCTGTGCTCCGAATAGCTGTGGCTCTACCCGGACGATTTGCCCCACCATGACCCTGAGCTCCTCCTCCGAGAACCTGGGGTGTCTTTGCCATGCCTTTGGTGGTGTAGGTGATGTGTGGGGTGGAGTGTGTGGTGTTAAGTGTGATGATATGTAGTGGTGTGTTGTGTGAGGTGCGTGGAAGTTCTGTTGGTGATGGTGTTGTGTGCCTGTGGATGCTGTTGTTCTTGCTGGTGCTATCTCTCTCTGGCCTTCTTTCAGAATTTTTGGATTTGGGGGTTTGTGGGTGATGTGGGTGGGTGTTTTATATTGTAATGGGTGCGTGGGAGTGGTGTGTGTATGTGTATCAGGTGTGTGTATTGGGAATTGTCCAATGTGGCTGTGTGTTTTGTAAGAGTGTGTGTATTTTGAGCGCGGCAGTGTGTACCACCAATGGAATACCGCGGTTGAAAGACCGCCGCGTGGATTTGTGTGTTGTGATAGTGTTGGCGTATTTCTGTTGGCGTGACGGTGGAGGTTTTGTTTTCGCCAGTTTATCACTGACCTTTGGTGTGGCGGACTTGTGTGGGTGTCTGAATTTCGGTGGATTCCGAAATGTGGGTCATAATAGCTGTGGCGGAATTCAACGGGCGCGGCGGTGTGTTGGCGGTCTTCTGCATGGCAGTAAGCGGCTTTTACCGCCAATGTTGTAATGACCGACTTTATTTTTAATAAAAAAAATCTCAGAAGGAGCTAAATATTTCAAGGTTTGAATCAAACTTATTGTTATAATAAATCCAACAACTTGCTATTGTTGAATGCACCTAGAAAGAGTTTTAGAACTCTTTCTAAAAGTTACCCGTTGCCTTGAGGTGTGAAGTGGCCTAGGTTGAACACAAAGGAAGTGACTGGGGAAGGAGAACTACCTTATCAGATGGTGAAACAGGATGGGGAGAGCAGCCAAATTGGACTTCAAAGGAGGCAAGGACATTTGGGCCTGCAAGTGGACCTCCCCCACGTCCTGCAAAACCAGACAACCAGGTTCCTCCCTGATTAGATTAGGAGAGGGCTGGAAAGGGATGTGTTAAGTGAACTTAGACATACCAGTGGTTGGGCTCAGCCAGACCTAACCTTTGAGATTGAATTCCTGTCATATTGGATTTCTGAAGAGAGTTGCTCTCTGGGATTGATTTTTGCCATACTTCCCAGGCAGGACACTGCACTCTGAAGGACTTCACAAGCTGCACACTTGGGCTTCCCCATTAAAAGGACTTTGCCTGTCTTCAACTGCTTCAAGAAGGGACTCTTGCTATAGGTAGAAAATGGCTGACCAGACTTTCCTGTATCAAGCCCTGAAGAAACTGACCAGCTGACCAGTGGTCATTTTTGGATTTGAGCAAAGTGCATTATGGTAGCTGGCATCCTAACCCACAAGGAGCAACTAAGAGATTATGGAACCTTGAGGTGGACTCCTAAAGGACCTTCGAAGACCATCTGGAATAAGTTCCAGAAGTCTGGAGAAGTTTGGTGCAACTTTGTAAAAAGCTTCATAAGTGGAAGAGTTGCATTGTGGGAGTTGTACCTCTGGCTGGTTCTGTGGGCCACTTTCCTGAATCAAAAAACAGTTCTAAATGTAAGTGTAACAGAGTTACCTTATGGGTGGCCTGAATTCTGGACTTTGTCCCTGTCCAGTGCGATTTCTTTTTAACCTTTTGAGCCCTATTTGCTTTTAAGCGCTAGATTTACTTTCAATCTTTAAAAATTCATATGGGAGACTTCATGCATGCATGGCCAGTCTGTTTCTTTGATCTATTGAAGAATAATAAAGAGAATTGTTTTGAGACTTTGAGAATTGCTTTGAGACTTCATGCCTCGATTCCAATTAATTGGAGTAGAATGCATTGATATTGGATCATTGAACTACGTGTACTTCGTGAAGGAGGATAGAAGAAACAACGAAACCAAACTCTATAATACAATTGTTGGACTCTTGAGGCACTCCCTTTGTGTGTTTTTTTCTGTTTAAATGCACTTATGGTTGTAGAGTAGTTTGACCATTGAAGGGTGGGTGCTGACCTCTATTACCTTGAAAAACTAGCATTTGGGCAGCTGTCTAGTCGGAACTACTCTTGCTTTTGGATTATATGGAAACTACATGAATTTGTGTTTACTGTGGGCAATGTCTGTAGTAATATTATTGAAATCAACAGTACAAACTGGCCCAACAGACCACACAATAGGCCCACAAACATCCAAAAACCAGCCCACACACTGGCCTCTTACAGTGGCCTTTTACAACATCCCTTGTGTCACTTTCTGATTGTCTCATAGGCCAGTCTGACCCTGCATGTGTTTTTTCTCATTTCTAAAACTGAGAAGTGATGGAATAAAACTGATTTGGAATGCATTGTTGTTTCTCTGCCTGTAGATTTAGTAGACCTGCATCCTAGCAGTTCCTTTTTTGCACTCATTTATTTCCAGTCTGGCAAGGTCATTGTTGTGCTTTATGTTGGCTTCCTGAGAGTGTGAGTTGTTTAGTCAGGTTGGATACAAAAACTTAAAGATTTCTCATCAAATCTCTCCCCACTGAATGTTGAGATTTTATAAAAAATGTAGTGGCAGTGTGAATACTAATGAAAATAGAGTAGAAGGACAAAGTGCAAAAGTGCACTTACAGAGGGGAGCCTGGTCAGTGTTTGCCTGTGCAGACAAATTTATTTATCACCTGTCCAACCTTAATTGAGGGTCCGGTATTTTTACCCATTTTTGCATTTAGTCTAAAATGTTAGGGAGAGAAACTGTGGTTATTTAGCTCACTTTCCATTTCATACTGCTGCAAAAAATAACATAGTACTTGTAAAATCAAAAGCAATGATCCAGGAACAAGCAACAGTCACCACTTGTCTTAACAATTCTAAGTTAATAGTGATGCAGCATTTTTTCGATTTTGCACAAAAATTAAATACGTAAAAATAATTTACATGAATATTACTGTAGACTATTTACTGTTTTTAGTAAAATACATTTTTTTACTCTTCTTTATACTTTACCATAAGCAGACTCTACTCTCAGGGTGAAGATCTCCTTAAGATAAAATATAGGGGGTCATTACAACCCTGGCGGTACAAGACCGCCAGGGCTGTTATGACGGAAGCACCGCCAACAGGCTGGCGGTGCTTCGCAGGTCATTACGACCGCGGCGGAAGCGCCGCGGTCGCACCGCCGCAGCGGTAGTAATCTGACAGGGCAGCGCTGCTAGCAGCGCTGCCCAGGGGATTACGAGTCCCCCTACCGCTAGCCTCAAACCACCAGGAAAAGCCTGTCGGTACGGGGAGTCGCGGGGCTCCCGGGGGCCCCTGCACTGCCCAAGCCAGTGGCATGGGTAGTGCAGGGGCCCCCTTACAGGGCCCCGTGCAGCTTTTCACTGTCTGCTATGCAGACAGTGAAAAGTGCGACAGGTGCAACTGCACCCGTCGCACGGCCGAAACACCACCAGCTCCATTTGGAGCCGGCTCCTGTGTTGCGGCCGAGATCTCCGCTGGCCTGGCAAGCGGAAACTAAGTTTCCGCCCGCCGGCCCAGCGGCGATCTCCAAATGGCCACGGCGGGGGTGCGGCCGCATTGGCGGGCGCCCGGCGGTCCGATCTTGGCGGGCGGCTTATATATTCAAAACATTTGTTAAGTTTAACAATAAAATATTAAAGATATTTGTTCAGTCTAAATAATGTAATATGTTTATTTTAAATGTAAAACAGACTAAAAAATGCTACAGCACACTAGTATCTTAATTTTAATTAAATCTTTAGGTAATTAAATATATACAATTGAATAAACATTATTTTTCTGAAGTTTAAATTAAAAAAAATCCCACTTAATGTAAAATCAATCTTTTTTTAAATGCCTTAACACATATTAAAAGTGATGTATAGCATTATTTAAAAGTCATCAAATTACATTATAATACAAATGTTACAAACATTTATAAATTCAAAATATGCTGTTCAAAAATGTTATAATTAAATCATACATTTATATTTACATTGTTTTAAATATTAAATAGTATTTAATTATAGTTTACCTATTTAAAATTATTTAATTTAATCCAACATTAGTTCCAATGGGTTCATCATCACCATCAAAATGGGGTTTATGCAATTCTTGTAATAAATAGTAAGAAATTATATATTTAGAAATAGAGCAGAAATAAATATATAAAACTACAGCAAAACCTCAAGGCAAAAATGCAATATAATTATCTAATACAATCTGAGTGGTCCATAGTAAGAATAGTGCAATAAATGAAAACAGTCAGCAAAGCTTAGTAGGACAGAATATAATTATGCAGAGTTTAATTTGTACAATGCACATACTAATAGGTCTCTTGCTCATGTGTTTTCATCGTCATCATATAAACAGATACTGCCATATGAAAATACAGTAGCTGGATAAAATATCAAAGCCGCCCTATTTCCTCACTGCACTAAGGTGAACCACGGCAGAAATATACTTTTAAACCATCAAGTTCTGTTTGTAAGAGCTGCAGATAAAAAAAATGGCTGGTCTACATTGTCTGATATTTAAATACTTTAGCAAAGGCAATAAAAAAATGTTTCCTCTTCATGACGTAAAGTTGACAGAAAAACATAAAATGTGGCAAGAACTGAGCAGACATCGAATCACATGGCTAAGGGTCTAAACTGAAATCAGGAAGGGCATGGCTAGGATAAGCTACCAGGAAATGCACAATTCTAAATCTGAACCTGATAAAAAAAAATGCTGGGCACAGAATAACCTAAACAAAAGATAAGGCTCCATAGTATGTGTAGTGACCAAGGGTAGATAGCTCGCCACTCCCTGTTTCCCTATTTCAATTATGCACCTGGACCTTTCTCTCAGAGGGAAAAAGCCATCTCTGAGTTGTTTTTTTTAGATGTTGCTCAGTATCAGAGGATTATGATAACAATCCTCTCTCCCTAAAAGGGAAAGCTTTAAAACTAGAGGCCATGATAGAAGAAATGGCATAATTAATCATAGATTGGTTGAGCTGAGTTTCCTCCTTGACCCAGGTTGCTCTCCATAGCAGCAGAGGCACTAATTTAACATTACACCCAGTGGTCTTCCGCCCAATCTGTGAGCAAACCTAAAAAGGGCTTACCCAGCTTTAAGCCTTCTACACCTGATCAGATGGGACCAAGAATTATTGCAATCAAATAGGATTCCCAAATATGTGAAGGTACTTACATTTGATCATTTTTCCACATCCTAAAAACGATATTTAGGCATTTTAGATTAGGACCCAATAACAATCACATGCAATTTGGAAATAGTTGTTTTTAAACCCAAACCATTCATAAAAAGAAAGAACTTGTATAGTTTTTTAGGCCCACACCTGTTCTGGAAATGATTACACAATCACCCGCATACAGCAAAGCAGGAAATTTCACAAGACCACCTTTTGGTGGATCTGCCTCCACTGCAAGAAGATGCTTTTCTAAGTAATTTACATAAAGACAGAAAAAGAACGGGGCAAGAACTCAGTCTTGCCTAACACCACGTTTGATATCAAACATATCAGTAAGCTCATTGTTTTTCCTGTACCTTATCCTCGCCGTTACCCCATCGTGCAGCTGAGCTAAAAAAAAAAAAACAGTGCTGGATCAAAACCCAGGTTGAGCATGATGGACCATAGCTTCCCTCTAGCCACCCAACCAAAAACTGCTGAAAGATCCATAAAGCTTGGGAGGCTGCTCCCTCTGTTACCCGCAGTGTACTTTGAAATCAAAATGTGAAGATTGAGGCATTGTTCTGCCGTACCCAGCTCTTGTCCGAACCCATATTGGACATGTGAGAAACATCTCTTGTCTGCCACCCACGTCTCTAGTCTCTCCTAAACAATTCTGCCCATTGGTTTGAGTGTGGATTTGATCAATGAAATTGGGGGGTAGCAGCGGAGATCTGATCTATTACCCTTTTTAAAGATGGGTATTATATTTGCACTACGCCACATTTTAGAGGGGCCAGCTTTAGCCAAAGATCTCAAAACATTTACTATTAATGGGGCCCACAATTCTTGATTACCTAAAAAGATATCTTCAGGGACCTCGTCTGGACCAGGGGTCTTATTTCTCCCATACTGGCTCAGGGCAGAAATCACGTCTCCGTAAGTTGGCAGATCTAAAGACAGTTTTTTATGGTTAAATGAAAGATATCCCTAGAAAAGGGACTTCCCACTTCCTTACTACTGGAATAGCTGGTTGAAAAATGCTGAACCCAATCTCGAGGAAGGATGTTAACATCCATAGGGGAATTTGTGCATTGTTTAAAAACAGATCATATATTGTATTACAGAACAACAGGGCATCTCTGCTCGAACTTGCTCTATTTAGACTGTCCCAGGCATCTCTTACAATAACCTTTTTCCTCTGAGTTATGGCCTGTTTGTATTTGCATTGAAGACGCACCGTAATCCCTGTGTCCCGTGGGACCTGTTTTAATTCACCCACCAGATTTCTTTGTGCCCTTGAGGAGCTGGTATCAAACCACTGCTGGTCTTTGGGTTCGGCTGCTTTCTCCTTTAAGGTCAAGAGTCCAGTAAGTGATTTACAGACAATGGGCCTGATAACAACCTTGGTAGATGGGATACTCCATCACAAATGTGACGGATATCCCGCCCACCATCTTACAAGTTAGGATATAATGGAACTTTTAATATGGCACATGGAGTATCCGCCAAGGTCGTAATCAGGCCCTTAATGAAAAACACTTAAATCTTCACTTGGGAGAGAGCATCATTGAAACAATCTAAGAATTGGTCCCCTGCCTCCTTCAAAAATGCCCTGTGGACAAGAGAAGAGTCAACTGTTTCCCATTTACGGGTAATAACCTTGTTTTAGGGTATCATCCCAAAGCAATATCCATAGTAAGTAGTGGTGCCTCAACCTTGCCGGTGTCAATCTGCAGAAACAGTGGGTAATGATCACACAGCCATTGGGCAAGATTCCAAACCTCATTTCCCATGACTCATAAGACTGAGAGACAGCAATAAAATCTATCAGCCTCCCTTTCCCTCTCCCCAAGAAAGATATATTATCTTCCATAGGATGTTCTTGCAAATCCATTATGAAAGAGAGGGACAGCTTGCACAACATTCAATTAAAAACATCACCTCGGGGAGAATGTTCAAGATGGGTGAGATCTTCAACATCCCTATCATGGATACCACAAACATTTGAATCTCTGAATCGTGGGACGTGAGTTTGTCTAAAACAGAGCTCAAAGTACTATCAAGTGAAATAGCAATGTCCACATTTGTCTGAAGGAAGTGATTGTGATAAAAATTATCTATGACAATAACCAGCTTGTCACCAAATGAGCTGGATAGAATTTGAAAATTGGGGTTCTCTAAATAGGTCTTAAAAACCCTCCTTGTTGATGTAGTAGATAACAAAGTGAGGATGCCATCCTTGTTGTAATCCCCTCTTGATATTGCAGCCAGGGTATGAACAGAGTGAAGCCCGTCAATGTAAACCCCCTTTCTAGACCAGGTCTCTTGCAAACACAAGGTGTCATACCCTAAAACTAGGTTGAGCCAATCCTGATTTTTGACCTTGCTTGCAACACCAGCCCCATTCCAAAAGAGACATTTGAAATCATAATGTTCCAGGGTGGCTGTCTGTCGAGAAGTCCTACTAGGTAATAGTAGCTTTGCAGTAGCTGAAACCCTATTGGTATTCATACTAAATGCATTATTACAATGTGGGAGTGACAGAGTAAAGGGACGGGGCATTTGAACATTCCCAATAGGCACAGTAAAAAAAACCAGACCAACTACAGAAAGAGGCACCTGATTAATGGATGTCAGCCAGTCAACCTGTTCCAATATAGAGAAACAATTAGATGTAAGAACATTTTACACATTTCAACCATGCACGATTCTATGTGGAGAGCCTGAGGCTTGAGCAGCAAAAGATTTATAAAAATACCACAGGGGAACCGCCTTTAGGTTTTCTGTAGGAAAATTGACCCAAGCTAATTGTTTCAAAAGTGCACGTTTGATTGACCTCCAGGAAAAATTTACAACAATACAGTCCCTCCCTCCCTTTTTGGCTGAAGGTCATCCCTTTGCAACTGCTCCATATTTAAAATAGCATTTGAGTCGCACTCATGAGTACACAAATCAGAATTCCTAGCAAACTCATGAATAATTGTGTTCTTTAATTGATTATAGGCCTCTTCCTGGCCTTGTGCAAGAGCGGGAACATTTTTCAAGACTACAACGAACGGGGTAGCCTCAGGGGGAGATGTAGTACTCCAGCCCTGTTCGAACACTTCCTACTAAATGTCAGGGTTATTGTACTAGAGCTTATTTCCCCATTTGCTACAGTGACAGGTGAAGTAAAAATAGGTGTAATAGATGGACTTAGATCCTTAGCTGGTTGAGGAGCTGTCCGGGCAGACAAAATTGTTCCAGACATCAAAGTAATCGCAGCAGTTTCTGAGGAAGAACATGGGGGTACCATAGTAGCAGCTTCCTGCTGAGTTTTGACAAAAGGCAAGAATTTTCCCCACTTCAGTTTCCAGCTTGTCTAGCATATCCAAAATTGGCATAAGAAGCTAATTCAAGGAAGCTGTCAGATCTTTCAGGACAGAGGTCCATGGTGAATCGTAGATTAAGGGTCCCTGCATTAACCAATCCCAGGCTAGATGAAACTTTGGCCACCATTCTGATCTTCCACTTGCACTTAGCAGCAGTTTTGTGAACCATAATGGAGGGAGCTGAAGGTAATATAACTTTGCTCAGCTGAGGAGAAGCACCCCCAGAGGACTGTACATCTGAAGAGTTAGTAGTCTCCGCACCATCTGGACTCACAGCCTGACTTACTATCACATTCACAGCCATAGTTTTGCCAGTCCCAGAAAGCACACCTGGCCCAGCCAGACCCAGGGGCAAGTGCATTTCAGCCAGGTCAATTTCTTTGGAGATAACTCCAACCACCATAGCGAGAAAATAATCTACTTTGATGTGTCTAGTGTTTGTCACTAATGTGGTACTTGCAGCCTTTTTTTGCCCCTCTGGTCTTTATTTTGCCCATTTTACCTAAGATCGCTTTGCTGCTTACTAAGGAGAAGAAATAATATCATTAAAAACCCCAGAACAAACACTGAGTCCAAGAGAGCAAGCCCAGCCCAGCCTTGATCGGTCACAGACGGGTGCAGCCGGGTCCGCTGTTGGCCCGCTCATGGCCCAGTCTTCACCCAGGCACGTGCTCGGGCACGTGCCTTTTGTGTCTTGCACTGCTGGAGTTGATCACGCTAATAAACACCAGCAGGGTGGGCAGACAATGCAGGGAGCGCCTCCAAGTGCAAGTGCAAGAAATGCTGGGAGGTGTCATTCAGGCTCCCTGGTCCCGCTCTCTCCAAAAGTGCATCCGGCTCTGCAGGAATAGATTGTGCTAATAAGCGCCAGCATGGCAGGCAGACAATGCAGGAAACTCCTCATGGAGCAAGGAATGCTGGGAGGTGTAGTCCAGGCTCCCCCAGTTCCACTCTCTTCAAAAGTGCATTCCGAAGGGTCATATTTTAATTTTCTACATCCTTTCTTATCTGTTAGTGAGTTGCAGTACCAGTAGTTGGCCATGTTTGGTGCAGGACCTAAACTGTTTCATTTTGACAGTATTAACTTGCTCTCACAAATTTGTCTTCACCCCTGTTTCAGGCAGTGGAGCCGGGGTAAGTTTTTACACTTTGTTTTGTGAATAGTCCAAAGTAGTAAAATGACTCAAAAGTGTTGAAGTAGACTTACACATGTACGTTGCTCACAAGTGTAAGTTACACTTGTGAATAATCCAGATTGTTTTTTTAATGGAAAACAGTGGTCCATAATTCTGAAGGAGTTTTAATTTTCCTTGTTAGTATCTATTGCAAATTGCTTCTGACCCATGAAATGCTCACTTTTCAAAAGGCTCACATTCAAAGGCAGGCATAAGTGCATACACTTAAAAGACTGTTAACATTGCGAATTTAAGTGAAAATGGCTTCTGTATTACAATGGTGCTTTCATTTCTGTCAATAGAAACCCCCATTCTACGATGACAGCCTTTTAATCTCATAACACAGAACTCACATGGAAAACATATATATGATTAGAGTACTATAGGCAAACATACATCCAGTGTCATTGAAGAACAAATACAGCAGCACAATGACAAAAACAGAAGGACCAAAATGGCACACACAAGAGGCTAGAAAACAAAAGAAGACCAAATTATTAAAACAGCCAATCCAAACTCGGGAATGAAGTGAGAGCAATAGTAGAGTATGTACACTGCTCATCAAGAAATGTATGCAAATGCTAGGTATTATTTACCAGGTGTAATTTTTAAAGAAAATATGTATTGAATTTTTTTATGAAGCAACATTTTCAGACTTTATTTGGAAGTAGCACATGAAACATAACATAGAACACTTCCATAATAATTTTATACGTTATCCTTCTAATATGAATTTGCCCCTTATGCAGAATGTTTTGCTTTCAAATGTGAAAACTTCTTTCCACAATGGCTTTTTTGTCCACCTAAAAAAACATCCAGCAGATGACATGGTGATATTCCAACATACAGCAGATAAGATGGTGGCATTTCAATGTTGATGTGTACAACATTATTTGCAATGAATAAGAACATTAAACCTGCACCATGGTAAACTAACTGAAACTCATATATTGTAATGGAAACAATTCATAAAAAGCCCAGTGGTACACCAAACAGCCAGCAGCATGAGGTGAGACAGGTATACTGCTCTGGTTTGACCCAAAATGCTTTGAACAAAGACTCAGGGCCGTATTTATAGGCCCCTAGCGCCTCAGGAGCATCACTTTTTGTGAGGCTCCTGTGGTGCTAAGTATAGTGCCATATTTACAAGCCACTTTTTGTGGCCTAACGCCACCTTGTAAATATGTCCCCTTCTCACGCAGCACTGTGCATGGAAGAGACGTGCAATGCGTGTTGCTGTGGGCGTGCCACAGCAACACCCATTGCATTTTGACGCTGCCTCAGATTTATGACATTTCGTAAACCTGAGGCAGTGCCAAAATCTAACGCCACCCCCAGAGGTGACGTTAGTAGGGTGCAACGAGGAGGAATACTTGCTTTTTGCTTTTTCCATGCGTGCTGCATTCTGCCACATGCATAGAAAAAGCAAAATGCCAGAAATGATTGTTTATGTGCGGGAAGGTATCCCTTCCTGCACATAAACAATCATTTGAAATGACACTTTGGCACTTCTGTTTGTGCTGCATTGTGCAGCACACACAGAAGTGCTAAAGCGCCATTACTGATTGTTTTTGTGCACAAAGGGCCACCTTCCCGCACATAAACAGACATCCTTGCATGATGGTGCAAGGATGCCTGCGTTGGCGCTGGCAGCTAAACTTAGCACCAGCGCAGGGGGAAACGCAGGGGTGCACCGTATTTTCTTAAATACGGTGCATCCCTGCATTTCTAAAGTGACGCAGCGGGCGCTGGCAATTTTGGTGCAGCACCACTCTGCATTACTTTTCTTTAAATCTGGCCCTGAGTGCGGTGGCTATCGGGGGCTAACCCAATCAAGGCAATGCCTGACGAATCGGACCCAAGTCTTAGGACCTGATTACTCGGACTGCTGTGGATGTGGCTGTCCAACCACCACATTACGAGGTTGGTGGCCAATCCCACCAATTTACCACCGTCTTTGCCAGGATCGGAGATCCTGACGGGCTGGCAGCAGTGCAGGTTGCAATCAGCCTAGTGACTGCAACCTGTGCAGGTTTCACCGCCATGAAAAGGCTGGCGGCGAACAGGTGCAGGGGGCCAAGGGGGGCCCAGTCCCCTCATAATGGGTACTGTCTGTTGTGCAGACAGTGAGCATTGCGAAGATGCAGGTGCCCCCTGCGGGTGACAACATTGCAGCTATCTAGATTGCCACTTTCCCGCTGTGCTGACCGGCAGATAATGAGATGCTGTTGGACCTGACCCTTTATGTAGGGTCATCCCCAAACTGTTTGCCTCCTTCCTCCTATTTTTTCTGACCATTTTTTTTTGGCTTTAGGACTATGGCCACTTTACCACTGCTAACCAGTGTTAACGTGCATATATTCTCAGTATAAATTGTATTGGTGATTGGTTAATCCATGATTGGAATATTTGATTTACTAGTAAGCCACTAGTAAAGTGCACTAGAGGTGTCTAGGGCCTGTAAATCAAATGCTACTATTGGGCCTACAGCACTGGTTGTGCCACCCACATGAGTAGCCCTGTAAACATGGCTCAGACCTGCCACTGCACAGTCTGTGTGTACAGTTTTAACCTGCCAGTTCGACCTGGCAAGTTTACCCACTTGCCAGGCCCAAATCTTCCCTTTTTATACATGTAGGGTACCCCTAAGGTAGGTTTTAGGTAGCCCCATGGGCAGGGTGCAGTGTATGTTAAAGGTGGGACATGCGTTGATGTGTTTTACATGTCCTAACAGTGAAATACTGCCAAATTCATTTTTCACCATTGCAAGGCCTATCTCATAGGTTAACATGGGGTCTGCCTTTAAATGTCATTAAAGTGCACATTCCCTTTGAGAGCATATAGAAAAAAGGAGATTTGGGTCTCTGAACTCACAATTTAAAAATACATCTTTTAGTGAAATTAGTTTTCAGATTGTTAGTTTGAAAATGTCACTTTTAGAAAGTGGGAATTTTCTTGCTTAAACCATTCTGTGACTCTGCCTGCTTGTGTATTCCATGCCTGTGTCAGACTGACAGTTGGGCTGTTTGTGATGTTCCACTAAACAGTGACACAAAGGGAGCTGGGGTGTAGCCTGCATATCCTGATGGGCCGCCTGGGCTAGAGTGGAGGGAGGAGTAGTCACTGAAGAGCTGAAGAGAAGTGCTGCCTCTGCCTGTGACTGTGCTTTGCTGGGCTTTCCTGCAGTTGTGCTTCTGCCTGTGAAATGGGACAAAGACTGGACTTTGTTGTGCATTCCTGCTTGAGCGGTATCTGCAAGTGCATTGCTGTGCCTCCAGTGGCTCCACCCTGTAAGTAGAGCCCTTTCCCTGGCTCCTCTGAACTCCTGACCCCTGTCAGGAGTTCAAGGCCCTCCTCCACCCGCAGGCTTCTGCCTGCGACTCATCCCTGGTGTCAAGTGGGGGAGCTCTGCTTTCCTACTAGGCTCCCTTGTTCTGCTCTCCTCCTTTTGTTTTGCTTCTCTCTCTGCTCTGCTTCAATACTGTCCCTAGTGCTCCTTTTCCTAATTTCTCTCTCACTCCGCTCTCTCTCTCTCTCTCTCTCTCACTTACGCTCTTCCCCTCTCTCTCTTCCTCGCCTCTGCTGCACCACCCCCTTTATTGGCTCCGCACCATTTTGCGCACCATTTTTCATCCCCCTCCCGCCTCCCAGCTGTCCTCTCCTCCCACCCACCTCCCTACTTTATGGCAGCTGCGCTCAGAGGGCGTGCCATAGTGTCAACATCAGGATAGTGCGCGCTCTACGGGTGACAAAAATGCAAAAACCCACCCTTTATGCAAGAGCATAATTCAGGCATTGTGTTTATATGCAGTATGTTAACCTTTTACATTGCAGACTTTAACCTTGTAAAACACTATTAATGATGTGTGCAATAACTGTTCATTTGCACGATATTGCTGCAGGCCTACTGAGTGTGTTAGGGTGTGGTCCCTTTCTAGGACCTTCTAGAAGCTTTCGCTGCAGCATGACTGGGTGTGGTCATGGGCTAGGCCAGACTCTATATAAGGAAGCCAGCCCAGCTCCACGTGCTCACTATTCAGAGGTCCCGGTGCAGAGCAGCAGCAACTTCCTGAGCTCCTGTTCCGGAGGCCTACCTTGATGTTCCAGGCCTGCCCCACATTATATTGGTGATCCTTGAGCAGGGCGGTAAGGCGGAGGTCGGGCTGGGCCCCCGACCCCGTTCTCAAAGACTCTTAAGTTTTGGGCCTACTTATGAAACTTTCAGAGTGTGCGATTCATTGCTCTCATGTAAACCTTGTCATTCAGATCGGCAAGAGCTTGCGCGATCATTTCATGGCATTTGCATATTCTTGTTCGAATCGGCAGTGTGCGTGATTCCTTTCTTGCATGTAAAACTTGATGTTCAGATCGGCAAAAGCTTGTGCGATCATTTCATTGCATTTGCATATTCTTGTTTGAATCAGCAGTGTGCGTGATTCATTTCCCGCATGTAAAACTTGATGTTCAGATCGGCAACAGCGTGCGCGATCATTTCATGGCATTTGCATATTCTTGTTCGAATCGGCAGTGTGCGCGATTCATTTCCCACATGTAAAACTTGATGTTCAGATCGGCAACAGCTTGCATGATCATTTCATGACATTTGCATATTCTTGTTCGAATCGGCAGTGTGCGCAATTCATTTCCCGCATGTAAAACTTGATGTTCAGATCGGCAACAGCTTGCACGATCATTTCATGGCATTTGCATATTCTTGTCCGAATCGGCAGTGTGCCCGATTCATTTCCCGCATGTAAAACTTGGTGTTCAGATTGGCAACAGCTTGCGCGAACATTTCATGACATTTGCATATTCTTGTTGCAATCGGCAATGTGTGCGATTCATTTCCCGCATGTAAAACTTGGTGTTCAGATTGGCAACAGCTTGCGCGAACATTTCATGACATTTGCATATTCTTGTTGCAATCGGCAATGTGTGCGATTCATTTCCTGCATGTAAAACTTGATGTTCAGATTGGCAACAGTGTGCGTGATTATTCATGGCATTTGAATATACTTGTTAGAATCGTCAGTGTGCGCGATTCATTTCCCACATGTAAAACTTGATGTTCAGATCGGCAACAGCTTGCGCGATCATTTCATGCTATTTGCATATTCTTCTTAGAATTGGCAGTGTGTGCGATTCATTTCCCGCATGCAAAACTTGATGTTCAGATCGGCAACAGCTTGCGCGATCATTTCTTGGCATTTGCATATTCTTGTTTGAATCGGCAGTGTGCGTGATTCATTTCCCGCATGCAAAACTTGATGTTCAGATCGGCAACAGCTTGCGTGATCATTTCATGGCATTTGCATATTCTTGTTCGAATCGGCAGTGTGCACGATTCATTTCCTGCATGCAAAACTTCGCGATCATTTCAAGCCATTTGCATATTCTTGTTCGAATCAGCAGTGTGTGTGATTCATTTCCCGCATGTAAAACTTGATGTTCAGATCAGCAACAGCTTGCGTGATCATTTCATGGCATTCACAATTCATTTCCCGCATGTAAAACTTGATGTTCAGATCGGCAACAGCTTGCACAATCATTTCATGGCATTTGCATATTCTTGTTGGAATCAGCAGTGTGCGCGATTCATTTCCCGCATGCAAAACTTGGTGTTCAGATCAGCAACAGTGTGCGCGATCATTTCAAGGCAATTAAAACTTTGGTGTGTAGTTTTTGTTGCAGTGCACACATTTATCCCGAGCTTTAGGATTTTCTGTGTAGATGCTAAATTCAAAATGTGATATTCTTTGTGCATATTAAGTCCCTAGTACAATTCCTGTTGTTTTTCCAGGGAATGTTTCAGAATGCCTTTTGTCCTCATGTAAAGATGCAATGTTTGTTTTGAAACATTATTCTAGAAGGTTCTTGTATTTCTAGACAGTATGTGATATTTCATGAAAAGCTCATATGAAAAATTGTATTAACCATTCTTGATTTTTTTCCAGGTACCTAGATTTCTTGAGATCTAGTTAAAGTCACTTCTCAGGTTATCCATGGTTACAGTATGAGAACTCCTAGAACCATAGTCTATTGAAAGTCAATGTGATTTTATCTTGATAATGTGTTGCTTAACCTTTTGCTTCCTACGGGTCTCCTTTCCAGCTGTTCCTTTCTTAATCCCCTTTTCCACCACTTGAACTCTCTCAAGCTCTGTGATATTTCTATCAGAGCTTTGGAGTTGTCTGGTGATGGACATGTTGGGAACGTGCGCAGGCCCTAGAATCTGGTCTCCCTAACACATAGGCAAGCCCGTCTGTGCCCGTCCACACCTGGACCGTACCCAGCGCCAGAACCCCTGGCTCCCGTCCCCCCACTGCCACCACGCACATCTTCACTATTACGCTACCACCCTCCTTGCCCTCAACACCGGCCACTCTCCCGCCTGCCTTCAAGCCTCCCCGCAGACCACCCGCAGACCCTTCCTCTGCTAGAACTGCACCTTCACTAGCCTCCATGCCAACGAACCACCCACCAAGGCAGGACAGATGTATCCTCCTCAACACGCGATCCGTCCACAAGCATGCAGTAGAGCTATGGAATCTACTCGACTCAGCCGCCCCAGACGTCGCCTTCCTGACCGAGACCAGGATGAACCCCTCCTCAGCACCTGACATCGCCATAGCCATCCCGGACAGCTACAAGATCACCCGCAGGGACCGCTCCAGCACACGAGGAGGAGGCATCACCATCATCCACAAGAACACCCTTAGGATCACGACCAACACCAAAGACACCCTCAGCACCACCGAACACCTGCACTTCCAAATCCATACTGACCCAAACACCACCCTCCGAGGGACCCTCATCTACAGGCCCCCAGCCCACGACAGCAGTTCAGCGACTCCATTACTGACATCATCAGCATGCACGCTCTCGCATCCACCCACTACATACTCCTCGGAGACTTAAACTTCCACCTTGAGAACACCAACAATAACAACAACAACACCGCCACCCTGCTCAACAACCTCTCCAACCTCTGCCTCCAACATCTCGTCACGACACCAAACCACTCCACAGGACACACACTCAACACTATTTTCTCTGCCAGCAATCACTTCTCTTTGAGCCACACCACCGAACTCCACTAGACAGACCACCACTGCATCCACTTCTACTTCAAGAAACCCACAACTCACTACCACCCACAACGGATCCCCCACCACAGTTGGTACAAGGTCACCGAAGACCAACTTATCACAACCCTCTCCCAGAACCCACCCATCGACACCACCGGCACCTACGCAGCTGCCCGCAACTTCAGGCAATGGGTCAACACCTGTGCCAATACTCTCACCCTAATCAAGAATCCTTCCAACAGACGCACCGACAGAAAGGCCTGCTGGTTTACAGCCGACCTCCACGAATCTAAGCAAAGCTGCAGAAGACTCGAAAGAAAGTGGCGCCAAGATCAGAATCTGGACAACCTCACAGCCTTCAAAAACGCCATCCGCAGACGCCACCAACTCATCCGAGCCGCCAAGAGAACCGCCTTTAAAGACCGACCCAACAACAACGCACAAAGCCACAAGGAGCTCTTCAACGTCGTGCAGGAACTCTCCAACCCCAGCTCCAACGACAACCCACCATCCCAAGACCTCTGCGACTCCCTAGCCTCCTACTTCCACCACAAGATTACGGACATCCATGACAGCTTCAGCATCCAGACCCCCCCGGCAACCACCAACACCACAGATTTACCTTCAACCAACCTCCTGCTCTCCTCGACCCCCGTCAATGACAACGACACCATCGAAATCAAGAACACCATCCACTCCGGCTCTCCATCTGACCCCTGCCCTCACCACATCCTCAACAAAGCAAACTCCGTCATCGCACCCCAACTCGGGAAGATCATCAACAGCTCCTTTGACTCCGCCACCTTCCCGGAGAGCTGGAAACACGCTGAGATCAACGCCCTCCTCAAAAAACCCAAGGCTATCCCAAAGGACCTCAAGAACTTCCGGCCTATCTCCCTGCTACCCTTCCCGGCAAAAGTCATTAAAAAGACTGTCAACAGACAACTTACCCGCTTCCTCGAGGAGAACCGCACCCTGGACCCTTCCCAATCCGGATTACATAGCAACCACAGCACCAAAACCACCCTCATCGCCGCCACTGATGACATTGGAACCATACTGGACAGCAGCAAAACCACGGCCCTCATCCTCCTGGACCTCTCCGCCGCCTTGGACACCGTCTGCCACTGCATCCTAAGCTCATGCCTCAGCAATGCTGGAATCCGCAACAGAGCCCTGGACTGGGTCACCTCCTTTCTCACTAGCAGAACTCAGAGAGTCCGTCTCCCCCCATTTCTCTTGGAGGCCACCAAAATCATCTGCGGCGTACCCCAGGGTTCGTCCCTCAGCCCGACCCTCTTCAACGTCTCCATGGCCCTGCTCGCTAACATCACCCGATCCCACAACCTCAACATCATCTCATACGCCGACGACACCCAGCTGATCCTCTCCCTCACCAAGGACTATGCCAAGACCTACCTCCAAGAAGGAATGAAGGCCATCGCCAAATGGATGAAGAGCAGCTTCCTCAAACTCAATTCCTACAAGACGGAAGTCCTCATCTTCAGCTCCACCCTCTCTGCATGAGATGACTTCTGGCGGCCTGCCACTCTCTGAAATACTCCGACTCCCACCGACCACACATGCAACATAGGATTCATCTTGGACCCCTCACTATCCATGACCCAGCAAGTCAACGCCATCTCCTCCTGCTTCAACACCCTTCGCATGCTCCGAAAGATCTACAAATGGATACCCACTGAAACCCAAAGAACAGTCACCCAAGCTCTGGTAAGCAGCAATCTGGACTACAGCAATGCACTCTATGCAGGAATCATGGGCAAACTCCAGAAGAGGCAGCAATGCATCCAGAACACCTCTGCATGCCTCATCCTGGACATCTCCCATCACTGCCACATCACAGACCACCTGAAAAACCTACACTGGCTCCCAGTCAATAAGAGAATCACCTTCAAACTCCTCACCTACGCTCACAAAGCACTGCACAACACCGGACCAGAATACCTCAACAGACGTCTCTCCTTCTACACCCTGACCCGGCATCTCTGCTCTGCCGAACTCGCCTTCGCAACCGTCCTACGCGTCTTCAGAACTACAACCGGCAGTAGATTATTAACGCACCTTGCAGCCAAAACGTGGAACACTCTTTCCACCCACCTGCACCAGACCAAAGACCTCCTTACCTTCAGGAAACTTCTCTAGACCTGGCTGTTCCAGCAGTAGCAGCACCTCCCCCTCCCTTCTCCCCCCCCTCCCCTACTCAGCGCCTTGAGACCCTCACTTGTGAGTAGTGCACTCTACAAATTCCTGATTGATTGATTGATTGATTAGCCTGAGCTTGCCTCCTGTTTTTGAGGCCTCAGGGACAGCAGAGACTTCACCTTCACATCTCTAAGTCTGCATACTGTGGACTCTAGCTTGTCAGAGGGTGCCATTCCAATTCCTGGGCCGCTGACAGTGAATTTCTAATGAAATCCTGTAAAACGACTCCAGACAATGCCGTGCAACTTCGTAACGGTGACGCTGAACAGAACCCATGACGCTGCCTGCACCTGAAGCTGTGGACCTCACAAAAGAACTGTTTTTGTGTTTAATTGCTAAAATCATATTTTTAACTGTGTTTTGTGGATTTTTATCATACGTGGTCTTGTTTACTTAGATAAATATTTACTATTTTTCTAAACCTGTGTAGTGTCCATTTTGTAGTGTTTCACTGCATTACTGTGTCTGTTGGTACAAATACTTTACACATTGCTGTTGGGTTAAGCCTTTCTGTTCGTGCCAAGCTACCACTACCAAAGGGGTGAGTGGGCGTTAACAAGGTGTGCTTCTCCTTTGTCCTGACTAGAGTGAGGGTTCTTGCTTGGACAGGGGGCAACCTGATTGCCATCCAAAGACCCCGTTTCTAACAGATACTACAGTACAATCAAGTAATTCTGAACAACCTATGGTTAGATTCCAACTCCCTGTGACCTACATCACACTACCCCATCTGCTAATCATCTTTACACATTGAAAGGTATTCACAAGTATGTCAGGTGTAGTGAAAGCAATATCACACAATTCTTGATCTCTGATACCGACACAGGGCTTAGTACTTGTCCCATAACTAAAACCCTCAGCAGTCTCATATTGTTGCTGATAGATAACAATTCATAACATGAAAGACAGAGCATGTCCGTTTTTTAAAGGTTTTCCAGTGGGGTCCAAATTTTTTTTTTTTCACATACCAATAGTCTTTTTCTACATTTCATACACTAATATGTTTTAGAACATCATTGAGGATAGCGTAGCACATTGACAATAAACAATCACTCTCACAATAAAGCCTAAAGTACCGCATTTAACAAAGGAAAAAAATAAGACAAACGGACTAAAGAATAATCCACATATAAATTACAATGGAACATCAAATACATTTCATGACATTTGTCAAGACAGCCTGAATTAGTCAGTTTTTCGGTCTCCAAGACAGTTCAACACAAGACCATCGTCAGGACAGGTATGCTTCCTTGGTACATGTATGCCTATTTGCAATGGTGAGATAATCAGCCTGCCATGCATAGTACCAGTCCCCATTCAACATAGCCTCGATCCATGCATGCTCAATAAATTCCATTCATCCTAATAAACATTCATTATATTCTAGTGAACTATATGATCATGAATTAGGGATATACGAATTAACACAAGGAACAATCTGCTTCCAGCTGGTGCAGAAGTGTCCATTTAAAATACCTTCATGTCAAAACTGACACCCCATCTTTATCTACCCTCCAGATCAAAGGAGATCTCAATTCCAGCTATTAACAACACTTTCATCCGCCACCAAATGCCACTGAAAAATAAACCATCAAACCTGATCAAAATCTGATTGAATATTTTAATCTCTCAATATGCATTCATAATTAACACATTAAATCAGATGCAATATATCATATATAATAACTTACACTAAAAATACAAATTTAGACTTAAACGAAGTATTTTTCAACGTGAAATCAAAACAAATGCAACAAACCGGGACAATATTTCAAGAGTTGATATTGTGACAATTAAATGCCAGGTGAATTGTGCACAAACAACCAAGTATAGATTTGAATGTGAAAGTGACATGATTTGGAATCAGATGCAGATTCGGGGGATTTTTTGTTCCAAACAACTGGGATAAAATAGAAAAGGCTTTACCACATCTTCACTGTCTTCAAGCGCATAATATTGATAACACTACCTGGTCTGAAAAGTGAGAGAAACCTGGAGAAGAGATCAGGATTTGTTTGGCAATAGTTTGGAGATTTGGTTGTACATTCTCTAGAAAAAATACATACATTTTAAAATGAAACTCAGACCAACATAGAGAGATAGAGAATAGTGCTTAAGTTGTGCTGGTGTTTGCTGGTGGGCACTTATTCCTGGGATCCAGGACACTTACTGTATCGCCACTTTCCTTGCACCCATTGGCGCCCCCCCACAGCCACCATGTGTGCATCATACCTAAGATATGGCGCACCATGGCGCAGGATAGGGGGCAATGACATGATTTTTATTGACGCAATTGATGTACTCTGCAGGAGTAGCGCCAAAATATTGGTGCTACTCCTACAGAGTAGATAGGGGCCCATTCTAAAGAATGGAAGCCCCTTTTTAATGCCTGTTCTGAGCAGGTGTTAAAAGTGCCGTAAAAGATGATGCAAGGAAATTTCCTAGATTTCCTTGCACCATTCCCCCCCCCCCAACGGGGTAATGCCCCCTTTGCATACATTATGCCTGGCGCAGGCATAGTGTAGCGCAAAGGGTTACAAAGTGGTGCAATGCATGCATTGCGCCACTTTGTAAATATGGCGTGAGGATTTTGGCCTCGTTGGGCCACATTATGCTGTAAATGTGGCGCGAGGTGGTGCTAGGGGCTTATAAATATGCCCCTTAATATCATGAAATTAACTATGCTGGGCTGTGTGTCTTAGTTTTAAAAAATGATCTTGGTTCATGGTAAAAGTGCAAGTGCCTGGTGAACAGCAGGGAATTTCCCAGTGCACGTAAGTCTCTGCAGGGTGTTTCAGAAGTTTTAAGTTTCAAGAGAGCTTCAAATACCAGAGTCATGCACGATTGTAGCCATCCCACACCCTCAATGATGGAGTAGCTCATGCTCAGTCATGTCCGTTCAGCACATGATACTCTGGGGTCTAAATACAAGCCTCTTGCACCACCTTAGCGCCACCATAGTGTCATTTTTGTTTATGCTAAGGCGGCGCTAGGGTCGCTTTTCTGCTGCGCCATATTTACAAAGTGGTGCAAAGCTTGCATTGCGCCACTTTGCAACTTCTTGTGCCACATTATGCCTGCATCAGGCATAATCAATGCAAGGGGGGCATTCCTGTGCCTGGAGGCCTGAAAAAATGGTGCAGTATAATTTACAAGATTTCACTGCGTCATTTTTTATGCTACTATAACACACACATTATATTCAATGGGCCTCCCTGTGGTTTGCTGCACTAGTGTCAATTGTTTTTACGCTAGTGTAGCAAATCACCACAATAGCGTCAAAAATGTTGATGCTATTGCACTAACGACCACTATGGGGCACCGTATCATAAATACAGTGCAACCATGATGTTGGTAGGTGCCGGTAGGGGGGCACAAGAAAAGTGGTGCATCATAGCTGATGCGCCTCTTTCTTGCAAATATGCCCTCTGTGTATATGAGCGAGATCACAGGAAATACTATTTGGCTATTTCAGTCTGCAATTTTATGACAGCACTAGGCAAACATAGATAGGCATGGATAACATATTTTCCACAAAAAAGCACCAGAAGCAATCAGATGTCTACTTTTCTGTATATATTAATATTCAGATTAGCCTGCATCAGGTGCGTCATGGCCTCATGCCCGTGGTGTCTGAGATCCAACACTTAAAAAGACAGGGCAGTGCAAACCTCCAGTCTAAAAAAGAAACAAACCTATTGAAAAGCGTTCAGGCCCTGGGTCAGATGGAGTGCTGGTGAGTGAGAAGAAACTACTGTTTAAGTGCCACAATAGGGATCAGGTAAGAAAGAGCAATGAAACTTGCTTTTGGACATAGAGTGCTCTTGTGTGAGGCAAGTTTAGAGTGTTGGCCACATGCTACTTATTTCTTGCGGAAGTGTGAGTAAATTTATTGGCTTAGTAATGCAGTGTACATTTGCCTGAGTGGATACTCAAACAAAACCATGCTTTGAAAAGACAATTCAGATGCAACAGCTTTTTAGCACATTTTCGCAAAGAGCTCGCAACAGTCACATAAGCTGGAGGAAAATATATTGGTTATCCCCCTTCGATATTAAGGCCCATATTTATGACATATGGCACACAATTGCGCTGATACAATTGTGCCTCATTTCTTTTTAACGCCAGCTAACGCCATTCCTTAAAGCCATCCTTGTGCCATATTTATGAAATTACGCACAATGGCACTAAGGAATGGCTCTGCACCAGGAGTTAAATATGGCGCTGGGGGGCTAGCATAATTTGTAGGACGGGAATGCCTACCTTGCATCTCATTGACACGAGGTGGGTTAGTGCATCCTACAAATAGCACTTTAACTCCAATATTTTGACACTAGACGGGGCTAAAGTCAAAATATAAATATGGAGTAATGTTTGCGCTGCTTGAGCACTAAAATAAATGGTGCTAAGGCGACACTTAGGTTCCATAAATATGGGCCTAAATGTTACACTATTGTCTCTCATGATTGCCTAAAATCCACTCAGCTTGCAGTCTGCATTGCTGCCTAATTCACATTTTCCTGGGATACAAGTGAATGTTTAAAGATCAGCAAGGAATTGTGCATAAAAAAAAACAATTTTGCACAAGAAAGAACATCCTTTTAGCTAGGCAAGTGTGGCCCTGTTGCATTGTGTGACTAAGATAATTGTTTTTACAGAGTTTGGAAAGAAACATGTCCTTCCTTGCAGCCCATGTGCAGTACTTCTTTTCATAAATAGATGACTTTCCTAACTACTGGTCCAATCAATAATGCACTCTTCTCGAGCAGGGTCATTGAAAAAGCAGTTTACACTAAACTTCAAGCTCACATAAACACCAACCACTTCCTGCATAGTCACCAATCTACCTTTAGATCACACTGCAGTATGGAGATAGCTATCTTATATACAGTATTCAACACTTTCCTGACTACAGATGAAGATAAGCCCTATTTCCTGATATTGCTCGATCCTTTACTTTCCTCGGATACTGTTGCCCATCATCTGCATCCTGAACTCTCAGATGTTATTCCTTAGCAATGTCCTTCAGTGGTTCCAATCAAAACCAATTTGTTCACATGGGCACCCCCAGGTCCCAGAAAATCACTAACTCCTGTGAAGTGCCCCATATTTTCATAATGTCCCTGTTCCTCCTCAACCTCTATATGCAGGTGTAGGGGTCTACTCACTGACAACAGTATCAAAGTTTACAAGTATGCTGAGGATGGGATACAGGGTTTTACTTGAAAGTTTCCTCAGCTCCAGACAACTAACACCTCAAACACTGACAGCAACTCATCCAGACCTGGATGTTCGGAACCTATCTGAGGCTCAGCCACATAAAGAAAGAAATCAAGTTATTTGCCAAGACCAACAAGTATGAAATAGTAGAAATTTGGCTTAACAATATAAACCTTGAAGGCTTCCTACCCCAATTTTCACTCCATGCCGAATTACTTGGATTCACCATGGACACTAACCTACATTTAAAGGAACATGCCGCCATAAAAACAAATGCAGCCTGGTACCAGATGTCGCTACTGAAGAAAGTAAAACCATTCCTCACAGAAAGCAAATTCAGATCTGCTGATCAAGCCCTTATGGACTTGCATATATATGGAAATGATGTCCTACTCCATGGCTTTCTAGACTCCACATTTACCACCCTTAGGGAAACATTACAAGCAACAAAACATCTCATGCAAGTTCTGAAGAAGTAGGACCAGATCACTCCCATCCTGATAGACCTGCACTGGCTCTCCTTCCTGAACTTCAGCATCTTCAAAACTAGCTGCATCATTTGCAAAACCAGCACAGCCAGCACCCAACCAACGTGGCTTTTTTGGTCACCCTCAGCATACCTGCAGTTAGGGCCACATCAGACTGGACACAAAGAAGTATAGAAAAACAGGAAGGCAAGGAAACAGGTCTTTTCTGGCCATGTTCTTTGGATCTGAAGCAATATCCCAGTATACATAGGCCCCACGCCAAACATTGCTCCAATTAAGGAACACATGTAAGAGACACTTCTTTATAAAACACTATATCAGGATGCAGTGAGAGTCCAAAAATTAACTACTCTTCAATCACTTGTTAACTATTTCTTGCATTTGATCCTGTACAGCACTCTACTGCTGCTTGGCTAGGATTTTACAATAACACATACATGCATAATACAGACATGACCCAATGGAATTTGTTATGCTAGAGCAGCCTTCAGTGAAGAACTGTGAGCCTGACTATAGCAGTTATAGCTTATACCTGATCCTGTGTGTTTTTTAGGTAAAAACAGTGACGTAAGGAACCCTCAACTCTAGCAGCTTAAGTTGGGGCTGCCAATGGGCACTCGTAGACATTAATTAGTTGTCTGTGGGCCTATTCGGGCTGTAGGTCTTTAGATAAACTGCTCGTAAATAAAACTGTTAGGGAATACCATGACAAAGGATTTGGTACCTGGCATGTACCATGAAAGATACGGAGAAGGAGACAAACAGAAACAATGAAAACAGGAGAATAGCAGAGAGAAAGGGATAAATAAAAAAGCGAGCATGAGAGAGAAAGAAAGGTGAGAAAGCTAAAGTAAAAATAAGAATAAGAGAAAAATGATGCGTCGATAGAAAGGGAAAGAAGCACACGGGTAGGAAGCAAGACTGACAGGAAGGAAAGAAACAAGAAAGGAGTGAAAGAAATCTAAAAATCTCGAAATTTTTTAATGATGGTTGGCGCTGCGTGTTGTGTGCTCGATGTGATCAATGATATGTTTCAGCTTATGGTATTTTAAGTTTCTGGCTATTCTCTCGGGTAGGACCCTGTTTTATGTAATACTCAAAAGTGGGAACAACTAGAAGATGTATAGCAGTAATTTGCACCTCTAAAGGTCACAGGCACTCTCCTTTAAACACTAGAAATTTGGTATTGTGAATTTACTCAACATATGAATTAAACACAATTGCGCTAATAGTCTTTCATTCATGCCAACAATTCCACACGCTACAGATTGTGTTTTGGCATTTGGCTGGCTTGAGTGTTTAACTCGAAAACTAGAAAAACCGAAGAAATAGTACATGTTCTCAGATAGTCCTAATGATGCTTAAATATGAAAATAAAGTCAACCTAATGTCCCCAGGCTACACAAAGCTGAGGAGTGCCAATGTGTGTGCATTGAACAACACCCCTGCAGCGACTGCTGTACTATTTAAACATTTCCAAAGGTGAATTACCGTTGGGGCCCCGATTGTTGAAACGAAACAATTGCAAAAGCTTGGCGAGCTTTATCAGCACTTTGCACCAGTTCAATGTCATCAAAAGTGATGCAATAACTTGCAAAGTGTTGATTTGGGAATTACTTTTTAGCATCAGTGGTGTTGGAAAAATGTTCAGAGTGAGGCTGATGGCTTTTGGCAACACCGGATGAATATTGAAGGAATTTGAAATGCCTTTGTTACTAAGCAAGGGGCACAGGTACTAAGCATTTCTAAGGTCCTGATTACCCGTTTATGCATGAGTCAGAATTACGAGTTGGTGGGTATTTAATGCATCCGATAACATGGCAGACAACCGCATGATTAGAGGACTATAGGAAAACATACAGTCAGTGACACTGAAGAAGGAACACAACAGCACAATGACAAAAACAGGAGAACCAAAATGGCACACACAACAGGCTAGAAAACAAAAGAAGACCAAATTAATAAAACAGCCAATCCAAACTCGGGAATGAAGTGAAAGCATGAGTAGAGTAAGTACACTGCTGCAATGTAATTATTTACTGGATCTCCCTGAGTCCTTCCTAGCCCTACTCCATCATCTCCTACATGAAACCCTTATGTCTGCTACTTCGGGCATGAGAAATCTTCTTAATTCTTTTTAAACAACATCCTTTTACTATCTATAAGTCAAAGTTCAGTTCAGATGAGTATGCCAATAGTATTTCAAATCAGTTTGATTTGTTCAGTGGGAGTGTAAGTTTAACCCCTTCGCTGCCAGGGCTTTTCCCCTCCTGTGCCGAGCCTTTTTTTGGCTATTTGGGGCAGTTCGCTCTTAGGCCCCCATAACTTTTTCTCCACATAAGCTACACATGCCAAATTTGTGTCCTTTTTTTCCAACATCCTAGGGATTCTAGAGGTACCCAGACTTTGTGGGTTCCCCTGAAGGAGACCAAGAAATTAGCCAAAAAAACAGAAAAAAATATGTTTAAAAAAAAAAAATGGGAAAAAAGGGCTGCAGAAGAATGCTTGTGTTTTTTTCCCTGAAAATGGCATCAACAAAGGGTTTGCGGTGGTAAAATCACCATCTTCCCAGCTTTCAGGAACAGGCATACTTGAATTAGAAAACCCAATTTTTCAACACAATTTTGGCATTTTACTGGGACATACCCCATTTTTACTATTTTTTGTGCTTTTAGCCTCCTTCCAGTTAGTGACATAAATGGGTGAGAAACCAATGCTGGATCCCAGACATATAAACATTTCTGAGAAGTAGACAACATTCTGAGTTCATCAAGGGGTCATTTGTGTAGATCCTACAAGTGTTACAGGAAATAACATCTGAAATAAAAGAATATTGAAATTGAGGTGACAAAAACAGCCATTTTTCTCCACTTTCTACTCTGTAACTTTTTCCTGGGATGTCAGATTGTTTAAAGCAATATACCGTTACGTCAGCTGGACTCTTCTGGTTTCGGGGATATATAGGGCTAGTAGGTTCATCAAGAACCCTAGGTACCCAGAACCAATAAATGAGCTGCACCTTGCAATGGGTTTTAATCTATACAGTACAATTCATTTGCTGAAATATAAAAAGTGAAAAATAGGTGTCAAGAAAACCTTTGTATTTCCCAAATGGCCACAAGATAAGGTGTTGAGAAGCTGTGGTTAATTGCACATCTCTGAATTCCGGGGTGCCCATACTAGCATGTGAATTACAGGGCATTTCTCAAATAGACGTCTTTTTTACACTCTGTCATACATTTGGAAGGAAGAAATGCAGAGAAAGACAAGGTGCAATAACACTTGTTTTGCTACTCTGTGTTCCCCCAAATCTCCGGATAAAAATGGTACCTCACTTGCATGGGTAGGCCTAGCACCCGCAACAGGAAATGCCCCAAAACACAACATGGACACATCACATTTTCACAAAGAAAACAGCTGTTTTTTGCAAAGTGCCTAGCTGTGGATTTTGGCCTCTAGCTCAGCCGGCACCTGGGGAAACCTAGCAAACCTGTGCAGTTTTGAAAACTAGACACTTAGGGAAATCCAAGATGGGGTGACTTGTGGGGCTCTGACCAGGTTCTGTTACCCAGAATCCTTTGCAAACCTCAAAATTTGGCCAAAAAAACACTTTTTCCTCTCATTTGGGTGACAGAAAGTTCTGGAATGAGAGAGGAGCCACAAATTTCCTTCCACCTAGGGTTCCCCCAAGTCTCCCAATAAAAATGGTATCTCACTTTTGTGGGTAGGCCTACCTCCCGCGAAAGGAAATGCCCCAAAACACTATCTGGACACATCAAAATTATCAAATACAAAACTACCTGTTTTTGCAAGGGGGGGCACCTGCGTTTTTGGCCGCAGCCATCTAGGGAAACCTACAAAACCCAGACATTTCTGAAAACTAGACACCCGAGGGAGTCCCACATTTCTGTGTGGGATCACTGCACTGGGACAAATTTCATACCACCCAACGTTCCCCGCAGTCTCCTGGTAAAAACGATACCTCATTTGTGTAGGTGAGCCAAGTGCTTGTGACAGGGAAGAGACAAAAACATGTCGAAATTGAGGGGAACCAAAGCGGGTCCAAAGGGGCAGTTTGAAAAAAAAACATTTTTAGGCTGACAAGTGCAGCAGAATTTTTATCGGTATAAATGAGACAATGCTGGCTGATAGGAATTTTGTGGATTCCTGCAGATTCCGGATGGCTCCATCACAAAAACATGGGAAAAATGTGTGATTTCCAGCAAAGTTGGAGGTTTGCAGGGCATTGTGGGTACAAAAATGGTGCGGGGTGCATGTGAAACACACCACCATAGAATCACCCAGATGTTTAGTTTTCTGATCTGTGTAAGTCTTGTGGATTTTTCTACATGGCAGCTTCTCAAAGTCCATAAAGTGCAGCCCTCACCATTCCAAGTGGGACGATTTTGAGAGTTAGCCAAGCTTTCATGGCCCAAATGTAAAACTAAAACTAAAACTGAAAATAATTAAATGTCTTCTTGCCTGCTGTGGGATAGGATGTTTTAGAGAGCAGGGGAGAGCTGAAAGACTCTTACCCCCTTCAGTTGGGGTGGGGGCATAACCAGGCCCATACTGGTTGGTAGCCACCACCCTACTAATTTTAGTTTTTTTTTAATTCCCTGGCATCTAGTAGACTTTCTTCCTCTAGGGATGTGGGTCAAGGGTAATTGCAGATCGGCCTAATAAAAATATGCAGATCTGCCCCCAAGAGGAGCAGAAATGGCCACAAATAAATTTGCCCCCCAGGGGAGCAACCCTTGCCTAAGGGGTCCCTCCCCACCTCTAAAAAAAAAAAAAAAAAAAAAAAAAAAAATGATACCTGGCGCCTAGAGGTTTCTGCCCCCCCGGGGGCAGATGGGCCTAATAACAATAGGTCGATCTGCCCCCAGGGGGGCAGAAATGGCTTAAAATATATTCCCCCCCCGGGGAGCAACCCTTGCCTAAGGGGTCGCTCCCCTTGCATGAAATTGCCGCAAAAAAAAAAATCCCCAGTGCCTAGTGGTTTCTGCCCCCCTGGGGGACAGATTCGGCTAACAAAAATTGGCCGATCTGCCCCCAAGGGGGGCAGAAATGGTCTAAATACAATTTGCCCCTCAGGGGAGCGACCCTTGCCTAACGGGTCACTCCCCACCTCTAAAAAACAACAAAAATAAAGTTATCCCTGGCGCCTAGAGGTTCCTGCCCCCGGGGGCAGATGGGCCTAATAACAATAGGCTGATCTGCCCCCGGGGGGCAGAAATGGCCTAAAATAAATTTGCCCCCCCTGGGGAACGACCCTTGCCTAAGGGGTCGCTCCCCTTCCGTGAATTCGCCCAGAAAAAAAAAAACTCCCTGGTGTCTAGTGGTTTCTGCCCCCCTTAGGGGCAGACTGGCCTCATAAAAAAAAAATAAAAAAAAAAATGATCCCTGGTGCCTAGTGGTTTCTGCCCCCCTCCCCCCGGGGGCAGATCGGCCTAATAACAATAGGCCGAAAAGTCCTTGAAAAAAATTGCCCCCCTGGGGAGCAACCCTTGCCCAAGGGGTCGCTCCTGGTGACGCGGAAATAAAGGTTTTACATTTATTAGCGCATAAACGTAGTACTGCAATAATCAAGTATGACTTTAACCGAACTAATGAAGATTGTATGGGGACAAAATGTGCCCTCAGAGTAGTTTGCCATCATTTATAAGCGTGCTTTATATAACGTGATGTATTAGAAATGTACTAATCCGACATAATCGTAAACGTGTGCCATGATTTGTTCGTTTAAAATGTATTAGCTTAGCCTAAATTTAGTAGAGGCTTCGGCCTGGTTGCTTTGTCTCACGGTTTCGATGCTCGTATTTTTCCACTGTGCTAATAAACGTGTATTCTTGCTTGAAGCTATACTTTTCCAGTGGGCTCGGTTCACATGCTTATCTTAAGGTTTCATGCCATCAAGGCATCTTCTTCTTCGCTCCAAGGTCAATCTGCAGGTGCGGACAATGGAAGCTCTGAGAGTGAGTTAATTGGTATAAAATGTTGCAACCTACGTACCCGACTCCAAGGATAATGTATGCTTAAGTAAAAGCTTGTAAACTGTTGTTTTTGATTGGTCAATTTGAAGCTAACCTATGAACCCTCCAATGGAAGACCCTACTGGATTTGAACTGTTGTCTATAAAATCAGGTGCACGAGGAGAAAATTGCCATTGCAGCTATTATAGCGCTATTGATGCCACTGATGCCATTGATGCCATTATCGCCATCGACGCCATTTTGACTGAGACCCTGATGCTTTCTCTAATCGAGAGAAAGAGATTCTTGCCCTAGAGACTTTAACTTTGATTCGTCCCTTGCATGAAGTAGTTTGTCCTTAGTCTTGCCGCCGTGAGGCAATTGCCCCGTCCACCCTACCCTTTGCCCCGTCCCAATGCCGATCGAACCTGGTACCTGCGAGACGAAGACTTCCTTGAATGCTGATTGAATTTGGTAAATATGAAAAGATGTAAATGTACAATTGCATTGTGTTTCCTTTTTAGGTAACCAACTGCTGATTTTGATTAGTGCCCTAGTTAGAAGTTTTCCAAATTAATGTTGCCAAATTGTTTTGCATGAAGTCCCACATGCTGATGCTAATTTGAGGTTAGGTGAGGATTCATTGTCGCACGATGCAATTTGAGACCTTGTTATGCTGATCAATGTATGCAATTAGCTCATTACAGATTATTGTTTTAGTAGTTTGCGTTGCCATTATAGAAGGCATTATTATTCAAATGCTACATAGGTTGCATCTTTTCCGTAGATATGGACAGCTATTAATGTTCATTTACATTTATCATTTGGTGTTGAGACATATTTACATTGTGCTAGCTTTGTTAATATAGGGAAATAAATTGACTAACTTTGCATAAAATTGGTGTGGTTATTCGCGGCCGAAAGGTCACGGTTTCGCCGAAATGATGTCTGGATTAATTGTGAAGTGTTATGTTGTCCGTGGTACTGCTTATGTTCGTTATTGATTATCGATTATTGATTATTGATTTGATAGGTTGGTTTTCTCTCGGGTAAGGAGAGCCCCACTTGGTCAAAAGATTCATCGACCCAAGAGCGTCCAAAACACAGGTAAATTGTTAATACGGAACGCTCTATCAGTAGATGGTAGCAGAGGACGGTTTACGCCCTTTGGGACCCCTACTCGAGGAGTACATGGTGTTAGGTTAGCGGTTACGCCTTTTGGGACCCGCTCGAGAGATTGAATTAGATTTTCTTGGGTAAAACAGATTGAGAGAATGATGATGGGCTAAGTCCCCCGCGACTTTCCCGGGATCTCGGAGCTTGCGAATGGAAAGAATGGAGGTGTGAAATCAGCGTTGGCGGTACTAGTGATGGTATGAATGAAGTTAGGGTTTTGCGCTTGCACAGCTTATTGCCGCAGATTGTGTGAGAAGGTTGCGAGGATTTTCTTTTTCTAGAGAATAGCGGAGGTGCGACTCCGAGTGTAGAAGTAGGGAAGTCGTCGAACTTCATAGAAAATAGCGGAGGTGCGACTCCGAGTGTGAGAGTACGGAAGTCGTCGAACTTCATGTGCGTGTGGCGCTTTGTGCAGGAAAAAGGTCCACGTGGTTGTTGTTGTTGAGACGGGCCCTGCGAGGTGAAGAGACTCCGGAGCATGTTGAAAAGTGTATGAGACACTTGTTATATGTTGTGGTCTGGTCGGTTTAATAGGTTGATCGGGCGTGGTCAACGAGTCGGTATGCGTGGTAAGGGAGTGAAAGAAACTTCGACTTCGAGCTTTGACAAAATTCTAAGTGCACTAGAATAGATCATTGACAAGTTGAGAGTAGGTCTGCGGGTCAGATTTGCTTGCGAAAGTGGGGACCGAGAAAGATGGAATAACTGCCGAGGCTAGCGAAAAATCCCTAAGGTCCTGAAGCGATTGTGTTACCCTCCCTGTAGTAAACCGACAGATCTGTTTTATTATTATTTGGTTGCTCACGATACATGCCAAGTTGTTACGAGAGGAGGTGAGTGAAGGAGGACAAGCCGCGAGGCTTTGTCAGCCGCAGTGTGTGTGAGTGTGACGTCACTAGGAGCCGCGCTGGGATAGGTTGGTTGTAGAGACGGGTCGCGCACGGATTGGACGCAGTCTGTGGGACTCGATTGGAAGGGGAAAGGCAAGTGAAGAGTATTCCGGGAATAAAGTCACCCATTGATTACAAATTTTGTGAAATAAAGACGAGAAAATGAAGTTTTTAAAAGCATTCAAGAGTGCGATGAAGGGAGAGTCTTACATTAAAGCGAGCGTAGGAGAAGAGACGCCGCCCGAAGGTACACCAGCTTACATTGTAATGGAGGAAAGGGGGGTAGCTCCGTGCCTTTGGCTAAAGCAGTGGCATAAGCTGACAGAGAAACATGGGAGCGTAGCGTTCCCGATCCATGGGACATTCAATATAAGGATTCTAGAGAATTTGAGATTCGCGATGTACGACATGAAGGTACCTCCAAGGCCAGCACAGTTTGAGGCTCTAGCCATTTGGGAACTAATGGCTAGACAGCAACAGCAAAAGAAGTTCGAGACCAGGATAAGAAAGGTAGAAAAGACACTAGCGGACGCTAGGTGGGACAATGCACAGAAGGTGTGGAGGTCAGATGTATTGCAGGGGATAAAATTGTTTCCCGCAATTGCTAAGGAGGAAGAGGCGACAGGCAAGAAAGCTACCTGTAAGACCGACAAAAGGTGTTCCAAAGATAGAGAAGACGAGTCAGAGGATGAGGAGTTCATCACGCAGTTGCTGAACGATCGTCCACCACCTTATGCTGAGAGTGAACAAGGTCCAAGTACCAGTTCTGCCCCTTCGGCACCGGTACAGAGAAGTGAAACCCCGAATTCGGAAACGACATCGGGATCCAAGGACCCGAGTCTACTGTTCACCCCGCAGATACCACAGGTTAGGAGAATATACCCAGATGTGCCTGTGTTGAAACCAGCAGAAAGTTATCGGCCGCAGGTCCCAAGGTACTACAGCAGTGATCCCGGTGCGGGAATGGTTCTAGACCCCACCGTAATGGGAGTACAGAATGGTCACAACCCGACGCTGGCACAAGCTGAATCAACCCAGCTTTTGATGCCCCAAAAGCAGATGCATGGGGGAATTGCACATGCTCATATGACGGGGAGTCAAATGGGCATGCCGGCAATGATGACCCATGGTGTGGGAATGAACATGCCTCAGAGCATGGGGAATGGACAGAACCCAGATGCGATATCACTACCCATTACTGTAGGTCCACCGGTACCTTTGTACGTTCAGCCTGCTAACTCAGGTATGAGCGGTCAGGGATCAGTGATGCAGAGTGGGATCGAAAGGAGGTGCATAGAAAACACTCCGGGGATAACTCCGATATCGGCTCAGCCAACTGGACACGGATCCTCGATGGAGTTTAGCCCCATATGCGCTCAATCAACAGTGGTGAGATCGAGTCCACCGTTGGTGATACCGCTATCATCACAAACTGAGAAGTTGCCGCAACTGTCAATGGCGGTCGATGTAAATGCTACACTGATGGGGTTGAATGCGCAACAGCTGACGCAGTGGTTCAACAGCCTGAACTCCACACAAAGCCCAGCCAGTGGAAAGGGAGAAGACTATCTGAATAGGGTCAGGTTGAATATGGAAGCAGGAGAATTGGTGGAAGGGACTATGGGTGTGAATAGGTTAGAGTCCTACACAGAAGAAGAGCTAAGGTACCTGTGTCCCAGGATTACAAGAGAAGTGAACAAGATACATAGAAGGTTGCAAGAAATAGCTGACAAAAATGGGGTTGAGATAGACAAAACAAAACACTTGAGCAGGAGCTATAGATTAGATTTTGGGACCACAGATTTTGAACACATGAGGTCAGCAGGCATGAAAACGCACCTTAGAGAGTTGCTGCAGAGTGCGCAAGTGTGGAGGTGTCTAGACAAATGGGAGAGCAGATGGGTAAAGAGAAAGGAAAAGAAGAAAGACAGTGTCCCAGAGAACCATGAGAAAAGACCACAGAGCAGTGATGCAGTAACTATGTTACCAATGAGAGAGACAGCAGGGGGAAAGTTAATACACGTACCATGGCACAGAAGTGACATCCAGTCCTTTACAGATGATTTTCCCAAGCTGAGAGAGAAACCGATTGAATGGTATCAGCAGACTGATAGGTTTGTGAAGCTTGCAAAATGTCTTTGGGAAGACCTGAACACCCTCTTTGAGATTGTGGTTCCGGCAGATTTGTGGGAAGACTGCAAAAGAGCTGTAGGTTGGCCGACAAGTGAACCAGAGAGAGACAGGGATACAGGTGCACCATCACCTATGGTAATGAGTTTATACTATAAGGTGATTGAGCACTTGAAGACGAAGGTTCCCGCGAAGAATGTGGATTGGCAGAAGATTGATCGGACTGCCCAAGAGGCTAAAGAGTCGATTCACAGTTACTATGAGAGGTTGTTGAAGGCGTTCAAGAACTACAGTGGTACAGAATCAATAGAGGCGAAGGACATGCTTCATTTTGTGTTCAGATTTGTGGAAGGGCTGAGACCAGAGATAAGTCAGATGATAAAGTCGCATTTGATTTGTTGGCAGTCGAAACCGATTGATGAAGTGTTGACGTGTGCGAAATACTGTAGCGACGAAATTGAAGTGAAGCAGAAAAGGTTGAAGGAGAAAGTGATGGTGATGCAACTTAAGGCAGCTCAGACAGGTTTGCAAGGGTTGCAAGGGTTCTCACAGCAGATACCGCAGCCGCAGCTGCAGGGAAACATGGTGTTTCAGCCACAGGCGAGAGGCCGAGGCAGAGGAGGTTTTGGGAGTACTGGTCCAGATTTGAGCACTGTTGTGACTCCGAATGGTGTACAGGCATTGAAAAAGGTCATGCCGTGTCACGTGTGCGGAATTGTCGGACATTGGAAACGCGAGTGCCCAATGTTGGTGCAGGAAGGTGCAGGTGTTGGTCAGCAAAACAATGATGTCAATGCATTACAGACAATGAGAGGACCGAAAATGAGAGGTCCGAACCCAAATTTTCAGACCGTAAATCAGCTGCAAGGATTACAGCCCATGCAGCCGCAGCAGATGCAGATGCCCCGCATGCAGATGCCGCAGATGCAGACAATGCAACAGCAGTTTCCCATGGTACCTAATCAGCCAATGCAAATACCCTTAGCACCAATGAATCAGCAGCAAGGGATGGTTCCTCCACAGGTCTCAGGTCATGTGATGAGTACAAATGACACAGTGCAACAGTTCCCATTACACAGTGAGAATGGAATAAACGATGCATGGGAGAGTGAAAGTTCAGATGAGGAAGGAAATTGTGTGCTTGCAGCATCTTTGGAAGTTGATCAGAAGGGTCCGTATGTGGAGGGAAGAGTAATGGGTCATCGTGTTTCATTCTTGGTTGACACAGGAGCCACACGTTCCACTGTTAGGAGCATTGAAGTGCCAAATTTGCCCCTCTCGGGGAGAACGGTTCAGGTAGTGGGAGTAGCAAACAGACACCTGACGAACCCAATCACAGATCCAGTGCCAGTCAGCATTGGTAATTATCAAGGGTCACACAATTTTGTGGTCTGTGACTCAAGCCCAGTAGCACTGTTAGGAAGAGACCTATTGTGCAGATTGGGATGTTCGATCACGTGTTCGAACAATGGAATTAAAATTGAGACGAACAGTGATGGGGAAGAGGAGGACAGTGAAGAAGGGGACGGGATAGAGACTGTTGATGAAGCATATCCATTGATTAACCTTTTCCCGATGATAACTGAAGAGGATATTCCAGCTGAGTTAAGGGAAACAGTGGGAAAAGAAGTGTGGGATATGACAGGAAAGGAGGTGGGATTGGTGAAAGGAGTGGAACCAGTGAAAGTGACCGTAAAACCTAATGCAATATTTCCCCAGACCCCACAATACCACATGGCACAAGACACCCTCATGAAAGTGGCCCAACTAATTGACGAGTTTGTGAAACAGGGAGTACTGAAAGAAGTGTTGAGCAGTCCATGTAATTCACCAATCATGGGACTGATAAAGCCGAGTGGAAAAGTCCGACTTGTGCAGGATTTGAGAAAAATAAACGACATCGTGGTTAAATGCTGCCCTGTAGTACCGAATCCAGCTGTGATAATGTTTCAAATTCCTTGCGATGCTGAGTGGTTCTCAGTCATCGACCTGTCACAAGCATTCTTTTCAGTGCCTCTTCACGAGGACAGCCAATTTCTCTTCTGTTTCAAATTCCTAGACAGGGTTTACAGTTGGTGTCGAATTCCCCAAGGGTTTTCTGAGTCACCATCGATTTTCAATCAGATCCTGAAGAAAGACTTGGAAGCATTGAAATTGCCATTCGAGTCAACTCTCGTGCAGTACATTGATGACTTACTGGTCGCATCTAAGACAGAAAGTGACTGCACAGCCGACACCATTGCCCTACTGAACCATTTGGGAGGGAATGGGCACAAGGTGTCTCCTTCGAAATTGCAATTCTGTCAGAAGAAAGTGAAATACCTAGGTCATCAGATAGAGAAAGGGTCATGGAGAATAATGAAGGAAAGAATAACAAGTGTACTTCAAATGAGTCCACCAAAGACGAGAAGGGAGGTGAGGAAGTTTTTGGGGATGGTGAGCTACTGTCGTCAGTGGATTCCCAACTTCTCGGCTCTAGCAAAGCCTTTACTGAAACTGACCCAGAAGTATGCATTGGATGCAATTGAGCTGAAAGGAGATGAGATGGATGCTTTTATTGAGTTGAAGGAATGCATGTGTAGGGCTCCAGCTTTAGGTATGCCTGACTACACAAAGCCTTTCACATTGTTTTGTCATGAACGTGATGCATGTTCTTTGTCTGTCTTGACACAAGCCCATGGTGGCATAAACAGACCAGTAGCATATTTTTCAGCTACTTTGGATCCGGTCGCAGCAGCACTGCCAGGGTGCTTGCGTGCCGTAGCAGCAGTTGGTATCAGCCTCACTCAGAGTGAAGGAATAGTGATGGGACATCCAGTAACAGTCATGGTCCCTCACTCAGTTGAGATTCTTTTGACCCGCTCCCGAACGCAGCACATGACTGGAGCAAGGCTTACCAGATATGAGACAATAATTCTGGGCTCACCGAATGTGCAGCTGAAAAGGTGCACTACGTTGAATCCAGCAACCTTGCTTCCCGGTGAAAATGCCGAAATTGAGAACGCTGAAGATGTCGAGCACGACTGTCTTCAGGTGACTGAATTTTGCACAAAACCACGACCTGACATCAAAGATACTAAGCTTGATGAAAATGATCAAATTGTTTTTGTTGATGGGTCATGTTACGAGATGCAATGGGGGTATTAAAAGCAGGATATGCTGTATGTACTGTAGCAGGTGTCCTGGAAGCGTCCTGGCTTCAAGGAGTCTATTCTGCTCAAGTAGCAGAGCTTGTAGCCCTTACAAGGGCATGCCAATTGTCTACATTGACAAAAGTTACCATTTACACTGATAGTCAGTATGGGTTTGGGATTGTGCACGACTTTGGACAACTGTGGTCACAGAGAGGTTTCCTGACTTCTTCAGGGTCCCCAGTGAAAAACGGGGAGAGAATAAGGGAATTGCTAAATGCTATTCAAATGCCAGCCGAAATTGCAGTGGTAAAGTGTAGTGCGCATACAAAAGGACAGGACTATGTTTCCCTGGGAAACGCGTATGCGGATCAAGTCGCAAGATTTTGTGCCTTGAACTGTATATTGCTCAAGGATGAATGGAACTCGATCACTGAGCCAGAGCTTGAACCAGCCGAAGCATTTGCTTTGAAGGTCGTAGATACAATGGATGAGCTAAAAGCATTGCAGAATAGCGTCAGGGAGGATGAAAAAGTTTCCTGGATTAAATCACAGTGTGTACAGAGACCAGATGAGCTATGGGTTTCAAATGAGGGAAAATTTGTCTTACCAAGTAGTCTCTTATCGCAGCTAGCGCGGTTCTATCATGGGCAAGCTCACCTAGGGAGAGATGCCATGATAAGATTGTTCAAAACTGATTGGTTTAACCCCAGATTTCGACAAGTTGCAGAAGCAGTCTGCCACCGATGTGTCACTTGTCAGCAGATGAACCCAGGAAAGGGAACAGTCGTGAACATGGGACACATTGGCAGAGCAGCAGGCCCGTTCAGTCGAATGCAAATGGACTTCATTGAGATGCCTGTGCATGGTGGTCTGAAGTATGTGTTGGTGATTGTGTGAATTTTTAGTCACTGGATTGAAGCATACCCCACACGTAGAAATGACAGCCTCACAGTTGCTAAACTATTGTTGAGGGAGTTGATACCACGTTTCGGATTCCCGATCTCTTTAGAATCAGATAGGGGAAGTCACTTCAATAACGAGGTAATAAAGTTACTTTGCGCAGCGCTGAACATTGAGCAGAAACTGCATTGCAGCTATCGTCCCGAAGCATCAGGACTGGTGGAACAAATGAATGGTACTCTGAAATCAAGAATGGCGAAAATATGTGCATCGCCAAATTTGAAATGGCCTGACGCATTGCCTTTGGTGTTAATGTCAATGAGAAAGACCCCTGACAGGAAGAGCGGACTGTCCCCGCACGAAATTCTCATGGGCAGGGCTATGAGACTTCCTGCAGTTCCCGCAAATGCGCTTTTGAATATTACAGATGATATGGTGTTAGACTACTGCAAAGGTCTAGCTGACGTGGTTCGCTCTTTCTCTCACCAGGTGGAAGCGACCACCTTGCCACCGATCCAAGGTCTAGGACACACACTGAAAGCAGGTGACTGGGTCGTGATAAAGAAGCACGTCAGGAAGTCGTGTCTGGAACCCCGTTGGAAAGGCCCTTTCCAAGTGATCCTGACAACAACTACTGCTGTAAAGTGTGCGGGAGTTCCCAACTGGATTCACGCCAGTCACACGAAGAAAGTGTTGTGTCCCACAGAAGAGGAAGTTGAAGCGCTGAAACTGCCAATACCTGATAAAGTGCCGAGCGCTGTGGCAGAGCAAACCAGAACTAACAGCGAACAGGCAGTAACAGAGGAGGGAAAAATATTATCTGAGGACGAAGCAACCAGCTCACTTGGAGAAGATCAAGGAGAAACCTCAGACAGCGACCAAGAAGCTGAAGGTAGCAAAGAGCCTGAAGCAGCCGAAAGTAACAGGGAGCCTGAAGCAGCTGAAAGTGACAAAGAGCCTGACGAGAGTAGCGGTGGCAACAGGCTCGAAAGAAGTGAGGAAGCAGGAGAGCCTGATCAGAGGAGGGCTTTCCCAGAAGCAGACGGTACAGAGAAAGAAAAGGAGAACGTGACTGATTCCCCAGAAGAAGGGGACAAGGAAAGGCAGAACGAAAGTGTTCAGTCTTCTTCAGAAGAAAGCGCAGGTCCATCAAATGGTCACAGTGCAAGGAAAAGACCGAGCATCTCGCCAGCAAAACTGAGAACTAGAGAAAGGTCGAATGACAGTGAAGGGCCAAAAGTGAAAGAGAAAAGAAAGGAAGTGTCTGTCGTGGTACCAGTATCAAGTGAAGAGAAAGACTTGACCAAAGAGGAAAGTACCAGCGAGGCAGAATCAAAGAGAGAGGCAAAATTGAAAAGGAAAAGAATACCAAACAGGAGGTATTCCGGTCCAGAATGGGCATATGCAGTCAAAGACGATTGGGCTGACGAATTTGTATCTCTTAGCCTCGAGAACGAAGAAGAAGAGATACCAATAGAAAAGAAAAGTTTTCTCGACGCTGTTGATTGAAAAGCTGATAAATGACATCGCTTGCTATAATCTAACGTGAAACAACCAGCTGAGACATTGCTGAGACATTGCTAAATCGGATGAGACATTGTTAAAACCGGATGAGACATTGATAACCTGATTGACTCTTTAACCCGAATTGAGACCTTGCTGCTGACCGATAAGTGACTGGCCTCTTGAAGAGAACTGTGTGAACATTGCGCTCGTTCAGCTTTGTAACAAATTGCTACCTCGTTTTCTTTTATAAGTGTTTTCAGCTCTCTGATTCTATACAGATCATGTCTAAGTACGCTACAGAGAATGGTAGAATGAAATATTGTAAATATGTGTGTATAGGCTTGGTAGTTGCATGTGTAATAATAATAATGGCAATAGTGCTTGGAATGCGTGGAAAGGGTGAAAATGAGAAAATTGATGCTTCTACTCTTGCTCCTGTTCCGTTCACTGAACTATCTGCATTGAAAAGACTAGAATTAGATGAGAGACACTTGCATGAGAAAAAGGAACTTTCATATAACGTTTTCTATCGCTTGCTAACAGAGTATGTGGAGACTATGGATGCGAAAGATTGTTACGTGTGTACACAGATACCGACATCAGTAACGGAAGGGGTGACTTATCATCACATGCCTCTTACGTATGGGATTACATGTAGTATAGTAACCTCTAGATTTTACGGTCAGACTAACATACAGTATTTTTATTCAAATTATGATGTCACTTTTGCGTATGTACCTATAATAACACAGCTAAGCCAGACTGCTAAAGATTGGGATGCTAAAATAATGAGGGAATTTTTCGAGCCGATGCTACCTTTTGAAACGGCTCACGCTCATAGGAAAAACCTTACCTGCTCGCTCACTGCAGTAGAAATAAGCTTCTTAGATCGCACAGATGATAGAAGAGCACAAATGAATGCAAAATTAGAAAAGGAGTTACACGAAAGGACCTCAGTAGATAATTATGCTTTTGCTGCAATAAAAACACAAGGGAAAATAGCTTTAGATGCTTGGCATGTAGGGAAATTTTGTATATATCGTGGTGAGTCTTATTATGATAATATTTTTGTGGGTGCGAGTGAATGTAAACACACGTTTATCTTTAAGGCCAAATGGACATTCATGCTGAACGGACTTGACCCTGTCATACCGGGTGTATATTACATTTGTGGGCATAATGCCTATTATCGTCTTCCAAAGGGATGGTGGGGGAGATGTTATTTGGGTATAGTGTTCCCAAAGGTTTATCAACTGGATGACCTATCGGTGATTCCAAAGACATCTGGATCCCATCGTATCCAGAAAAGAGAGACCGCAGCTGCTGTGGTAGGAGATATATTTGGAGCCATGATTCCTTCATTGGGAGTTGTGCTGAATTCCATCAAAATACGAAAGTTGTCTACTATAGTGGATAACATGTTGACAAAGTTTTCAGGTGCTATAATCCTGATGGATGCTGAACTTGCAGCGGAAAGAGCTATGACTCTTCAAAACCGGCTTGCCTTAGACATTCTTTTAGCAAAGGATGGCGGCGTTTGCAAAATGCTTGGTGCACGACACTGTTGCACTTATATACCTGACAATAGTGTAAAGATTAAAACAATGCTTGCTAATCTAACAAAAGAAAGTGCAGACTTGAAGGAACTGAAAGAACCAGGAATTTGGGAGAAAGTTGGAAAAGGAATTGCGTCAGTGGGACATTGGTTAGGTGGGATTTGGAATGGAATTTTGCTGAAAATAATACAGGGAATACTAATAGTACTAATTTGCATCTTTGGAATTTGGGGAATAAAAAGGGGAATCATAATGATAATGGAAAGAATAAGGAGAAGGAAAGAAGAGAAAATGATGAAAAGAATGGCAGAAGAATACAAAGCAAGAACAAGGGGAACAAAAAGGCAAAGAGAACTGACAGAATTTTAATGGAATAAAATTTGTGGGAATGTTTTGTGTGATGACAAATAGTCATCAGAGGAGGGATTGGTGACGCGGAAATGAAGGTTTTACATTTATTAGCGCATAAACGTAGTACTGCAATAATCAAGTATGACTTTAACCGAACTAATGAAGATTGTACGGGGACAAAATGTGCCCTCAGAGTAGTTTGCCATCATTTATAAGCGTGCTTTATATAACGTGATGTATTAGAAATGTACTAATCCGACATAATCGTAAACGTGTGCCATGATTTGTTCGTTTAAAATGTATTAGCTTAGCCTAACTTTAGTAGAGGCTTCGGCCTGGTTGCTTTGTCTCACGGTTTCGATGCTCGTATTTTTCCACTGTGCTAATAAACGTGTATTCTTGCTTGAAGCTGTACTTTTCCAGTGGGCTCGGTTCACATGCTTATCTTAAGGTTTCATGCCAGCAAGGCATCTTCTTCTTCGCTCCAAGGTCAATCTGCAGGTGCGGACAATGGAAGCTCTGAGAGTGAGTTAATTGGTATAAAATGTTGCAACCTACGTACCCGACTCCAAGGATAATGTATGCTTAAGTAAAAGCTTGTAAACTGTTGTTTTTGATTGGTCAATTTGAAGCTAACCTATGAACCCTCCAATGGAAGACCCTACTGGATTTGAACTGTTGTCTATAAAATCAGGTGCACGAGGAGAAAATTGCCATTGCAGCTATTATAGCGCTATTGATGCCACTGATGCCATTGATGCCATTATCGCCATCGACGCCATTTTGACTGAGACCCTGATGCTTTCTCTAATCGAGAGAAAGAGATTCTTGCCCTAGAGACTTTAACTTTGATTCGTCCCTTGCATGAAGTAGTTTTTCCTTAGTCTTGCCGCCGTGAGGCAATTGCCCCGTCCACCCTACCCTTTGCCCCGTCCCAATGCCGATCGAACCTGGTACCTGCGAGACGAAGACTTCCTTGAATGCTGATTGAATTTGGTAAATATGAAAAGATGTAAATGTACAATTGCATTGTGTTTCCTTTTTAGGTAACCAACTGCTGATTTTGATTAGTGCCCTAGTTAGAAGTTTTCCAAATTAATGTTGCCAAATTGTTTTGCATGAAGTCTCACATGCTGATGCTAATTTGAGGTTAGGTGAGGATTCATTGTCGCACGATGCAATTTGAGACCTTGTTATACTGATCAATGTATGCAATTAGCTCATTACAGATTATTGTTTTAGTAGTTTGCGTTGCCATTATAGAAGGCATTATTATTCAAATGCTACATAGGTTGCATCTTTTCCGTAGATATGGACAGCTATTAATGTTCATTTACATTTATCATTTGGTGTTGAGACATATTTACATTGTGCTAGCTTTGTTAATATAGGGAAATAAATTGACTAACTTTGCATAAAATTGGTGTGGTTATTCGCGGCCGAAAGGTCACGGTTTCGCCGAAATGATGTCTGGATTAATTGTGAAGTGTTATGTTGTCTGTGGTACTGCTTATGTTCGTTATTGATTATCGATTATTGATTATTGATTTGATAGGTTGGTTTTCTCTCGGGTAAGGAGAGCCCCACTTGGTCAAAAGATTCATCGACCCAAGAGCGTCCAAAACACAGGTAAATTGTTAATACGGAACGCTCTATCACTCCCCTTATGCCAATTTCACTTGAAAAAATAATCCCTGGTGTCTAGTGGGCATTTCAGAAGCCAGATCGTACTGAAATGATCTGAGAGACTTCAAAGGGAAGGAATTTCCTTTCCTTCCCTTTGAAGCCTCTCAGGCCCACATTACATGATCGGAAGAGAAATGCTGAGCATTTCTCTTCCGATCGTGCTGGATGCTGAGCTTCCAGCACAATGGGGAAGTGGCCTCTGATGAGGTCTGACGTCTTCAGACGTCACTGGGGGGTAAGCAGTGGAAGGGAAAGGGCTTCCTCTTACATCCCTGCCTTGGGGGTGGGAGTGAAGCCCACAGAGGGAGCACTAGCGCTCCCTCTGAGCTCCATGCCGAGGAAGTAATGGTTACGTCCCCAGCACAGAAGGGGTTAAGATCAGTTCAGGTTGCAGTTCAAGTTCATGGATGCTTAACCGGGATTTCACTCTTCTTCCCCAAATCACAGGTTTACCCTTCACAATTGTTATCAGCAAAGTATGTCCATTAATGGGATGAGTATCTCCAGCATGGGACTCTAAGGCCCATACTTATACTTTTTTAGCGCCGCATTTGCGTCATTTTTTTATGCAAAAGCAGCGCAAACTTACAAAATACAATTGTATTTTGTAAGTTTGCGCTGCTTTTGCAGTTTTAACTTCTCTTTTTCTTGCCTCTGTGGCCAACATTCTTCAGTTTCTACTCAGCATGATACAGCATTATGCCCTTCATCGCGGTCTGAGTCTGGCAGCGGTTCAGACCAGGACTCTTCTACTTTCAGTTCAATATGACCCCCTCAGGCTGAGGGTATGCTGTCGCTGTCTCTTGCCAAGTCTGAGTACACTGTGCAACCTCGTCTTGCTGTCTCCCATGTGTAGGTTGTACTTCAGAGAGAGATACTGTCACATCATCAAGAGGACACTCACTCTATGAGTCTGGGCTGCATGAATCCAGTTGGGAAGACACCCTACACTGAATAGCAGTGTCAAACCTGCAGAAATGTAATGGGGGAAAGCATATGTTATTTACTGTATCATGCAGATTTTAGTGTGTTGAACACCAAAGGTTGCATGTTATTCCCCACCAACTCATAATAGGTGATATTTATTGCACCTGATAAATAACATACCCTGTGGTATCGTTATTTATCAGGTGAAATAAGCAACACATAAGCTCATAATCAGAGCCTGTATGACTTAAATGGATTGTTACTGAGAAGTGTTTGAAAAATACATCATTTAGAATTTTGTAAGGTTATAAAGATTAATATGCAGGATATGTGAGGCAATTCATGGGACAACTGGCAGTCAAGGAATACAGGACCCTAATGTGAGTTGAGAAAACGTTCAGCACTGCTGTCCTTGGGCCATAATAGAATTACACCTCAATTGAATGAACAAGTCCACCCATTTAGCACTTTAGTAGAACACCAGAATGTTGAGAGCCTGCTCCTTTGAACATTTCATTGTACTAAAACACAACTTTTGCCTTTCTCTTTCCCTTGCCTCTGCAAAATATATGGAGTGGGCAGGGGTGAAAGGAGAGGCTTGTTCTGCGAGGCACACCAGAGCCTTCCTCCTCCCTCCTCCCGTAGTTCACAGACTCACTAGAGCATCGGAAGGAGGGAGGGGGAATGCTGCTCAGCTCCTGGTTCTCCCTGGTTCAGCTGAATGAAAAAAACATTTTAGCCAAGCCCAGGGAAAACCAGGGGCTGACCTCAGCCCCCCCCCCCCTCAAAGAGCTGTGACCCTGCGTGTGGCTGTAAGGTGTTGAAAATCACTGTCACAGGTGTGAATTTAAGGCTTTCGAGCCTCGGGTATTTCAACCCCCCTTGAGCCAAGCACAGAGTTTTGATAATTAGGAAATTCTGCCCTCAATGGGCGCAATGTAGCAAAAGCATTACAGCCCTCCGTAGAGGGCTATGTTGGCCATTAAAGGCCCTCTCCCTTGTTAAAGGCATGAGCCGAATGGTCGGTATATCCCACTACTGCATGCTATAACGCTATATTCTCTCAAGGTAGCCAGGTAAAGAAGCTAGTGCTTACTTTAGGTCGTGGAGGGATTTAAAGATTCACAACACAGAATGATACACTAAATAACAGTTAATAAACTGAATGTTCATTCAGTGCTTCTCTTTTAAAAGGAAAAGAACTTTAGTAGCAGGAAATTAAATAAGGTACTTTTAAAGGGATAATCTACAACTAAAACTAGAGGTCCTAGCATCCTAAGAGCCCAATTGGCTACATCAACATTGTTTAAAGATCCCTCATGCTAGGTGCTGGATTTCCAGTAAACATTGACTCTTATGGTCATTGTTAAATAAAGGGAGATGCTTCTAAAATCCTGGGGAGGATGTGATTAATCCCTCCACATAAAGGCTGCTCACCATAATTAATTCTGATTTCAAAGTACTCTGTAAGCTCTTAGTAACCCAGTTACAGGTCGTTATTCAGGAATTTTTGCATGAGGACCGGTGCAGTTTCTTTATGGGTTGCAGCACCGCCCATAACATATGTAGGCTGACACAAGCGTTGCACACATTTTCCAAAGAGGACCAGGAAGTGACTGTAGCTGTTTGCTGGACAAAAGGATTTGATACAATTGATTGGTCATATTTGCTGGTGGTGTTAGATGCTATTGGGGTCGGGCCATGTTCTGCCATTGGGTGTGGATACTGCATACAGCTCCAGTCGCCCGGGTTCCGGTGAGCAGTACATTATCTGACACGTGAGCTGCAGATAGTGGCACTAGACAGGCCTGCTCCCTTTTACCCTGTCTCTGGACCCCCTGACTAATATGTTGCAGCAGGAAATTAACATTTGGGCCATAACAGTAGGGGTCATGGTTTATATAATTTCCCTATATGTGGATGACTCTCTGATGTACTTCCGCTCCCCTAGGGAGGCAGCTCCAAAGTTGATGAAGTGTCTGACAGCTTTTGGAGTAGTCTCTTGTCTGTGGGTTAATTACAACAAGACCCCTTTATTTCCAATCGGGGGATTGGTGAATGTGCCACAAGAACATCTACAAGAGCTGGGCTTTAGATGGGAAATGGACCATTTTCGCTATTTGGGTATCCAAGTGACTCACACTGAGAGGCAGATCTGTCATAACATTGGAAGGGTGCTGCAGGGGCTTCGGAGATCTGTGCAGTTTGGGGACATGCTCCTTCTGGGTAGGGTGGTCATTGCTCCCCTGATGTATGTATGCAGTGCAGAATGCCATGGGGGTCATTACAACCCTGGCGGTCCAAGACCGCCAGGGCTGTTTTGACGGAAGCACCGCCAACAGGCTGGCGGTGCTTCCAAGGTCATTATGCCGCGGTCGCACCGCCAGGGCCGGCGGTTTCCCGCCACATTTGCCCCGGCAGTGATAATCCACCAGGGCAGCACTGCTAGCAGTGCTGGCCAGGGGATTACGAGTCCCCCTACCGCAAGGCTGGTGGTACGGAGAGTCGCGGGGCCCCCTGACAGGGTCCCGTGCAGACAGTGAAAAGCGCGATGGGTGCAACTGCACCCGTCGCACAGCCGCAACACCGCCGGCTCCATTTGGAGCCGGCTCCTGTGTTGCGGCTGAGATCCCCGCTGGGCCGGCGGGGATCTAAAAAATACTGCAGCGGGAGTGCGGCTGCATTGGCGTCCGCCCGTCGGTCAGATCTTGGCGGGCGGCCCATGTGTCTTAAAATGCCGAGTATATTTTGAAAGGTAGATATCTTGCTGACCTCCCTGGTGTGGGTGGGTTTTCTCAGTCGAGTGGCCTTGGTGGTCCTCAAGAGAAATATGAATGCAGCGCATCTGCACAGTCGAATAGCTTGCAGACTCAGACAATTGGAAGAAGAGACTGATACAGGGTACCACTGATGATGTGCTTCTGGCACACCTGCTTATGAGCGGGAGCCGGGCCACATCACCATTCCCATATCTGATGGAGCAGATGGCGGCCATATGAGAAAGAGTGGCCACTAGGGTGCTCTGACAGGTGTCCTTTGACAGAGAGTTGGGTTATGGGATCTCCTTTCATTCTACACCATTGACGACGATATGTCCATGGACCAGTGGAGAGAGGGAGGTTGCCTGCTGGCGGGAAATCTCTAAGCTGGAGTAACTTTTATCTCCTTTTGGGAGGCTAGGGACATGTTTCAATTGGGAGCTGGGCAGTTCTTGCACCGCGTGAAACTGGAAAACACAGCTCGGAGGTGTGGTGCGTGTTACCGGCGGCTCCTGCATGTTTGAGGATGTAGGGCAGGCTCCTTAGTTGGGGAGACGGAAAACTCTTAATAGCACATTTGTACAGGGCCATTAAGGGTGATGTTGCTCCACCCCAGCTGAGGGCTCTGCAAAAGTGGGAGGGAGAGTTAGCTGAACCTTTTACTGATGCTGATTGGAACGAGGCCTGTGCACTGGTTTGCAGGATGTTATGCCATAACCAATTCAAGCAAATACATTTTAATTACTTTCATCACACATACATCACCCCATACACCCTCAGTAAGATCGACCCACAAAGAATATTCAGGTTTCTTAGGTATGGGAAAGGAAGGGCTACATTTTTAAATTCAACTTGAGAGTGTTGGAAGGTGAGCGATTTTTGGGCTGAGGTCTTTCCCCGGATTTAGGGGACCTCAGGACTGCAGATCCCACTTACACCACAGGTCTGTTTGTTGGGTATAGCGCCTCCACCCAAGGGCAGGAAAGTGTCCAACACGTTTATGCAACCTACCTTGCTATTGGCAAAAAGACAGGTAGTGATTGGCTAGTTAGGCATGCAGGTTTCACAGAGTGTAAAAGTTGTTCTGGAAAGGAAAGTAGCAGAACAATACCATATCAGGATGTCAAGACATAAGGTCAGGGCTCAGGTCGATACTGCAGCTCGGGCCTTTGTATATGAGCAGTTTCTGACCTATTCTAATGCTTCAGAAAGCTCAGTAGTGTAAATCAGCACAGAGGACAAGTTATGAAACTACCTCACCTGGCATGATGGGATAGTCATTGAATTATATTCACAATGTACTAACAGTATGGATTCAGGTCTTTCCTGATTCACTATGTAATTATGAGCCATCTAGACCCCTTCTCATCTGTAGTTATGAATATGTCATGCTAGCATTGAAACAGTGGACTTTGTATGTACCTGCGTGAGTTTAAAAGCATTCGGATTTTGAGGCACAGTCAATGGAGCAGAGGTGCAACACAAGATACAGAGTAACCACTATTATGATGATATGTCTAGATGTCTGAAGCAATGACAGTGATTTGAGGATGTGCAATCTCCTCAGGATTGTACATAGTAAATATCCCAAGTCTAAACTCCTTAATACCATTGCTTTAACCAAGGATAACTCTTTAAGTGTGACAGCTAAAAACTGAAGAGACAATTTCAATGGCTGTGGAATCAATAAAACCTCCTCCAGTCAAATGGACAGAATACCAAATAAGTGGCTGAACAGCATTTGTCTCTGGGTCCCACAAGACATCAAAGGAGGTAGGTACAGACATCTGACAGGTTTGGTGTGGTTAGGGGTTGGAATAGGGCAGGTTTATCCTTCTTGCAGCTAAAAGCAGAACCCTTGGACTATTTCCATGGATTGGGTATGCTTTCCTCCTTTCACAGGTAAAACAGAAAAGCAACTTTAAACACTTTCCAAGACTTAGGCCTAATCCATATGGAGAATAATTGTAACCGAGAAAGGGTTATAATACATGTTTCTGTATTCCTACTTTGCATTGGACCACAAAACTCCTTGGTCTAGAGTCAACAGTTGTAAACCCAGTATTGGCTAAGGGAATAGTACTTGTCCTACTTTGATGTTCATGCCTTGTCAGTGAGAGAAGTTGCAATGTTCAAATGCCCAAAGGCTCCACCAATCCTTAGAGGGCATTTTTGAACTTTTGTGGATCAAACTCACAGACCTCCTGCCCTGCTGGCCACACTGTTACCAACTACGTCTGACTCAGATTGAGATCTGCATCAACACTGTCTGCTTGATAATTGCCATGTTAGATGACCTCAACACAGGAAGTGAGAGGAGAGGTGTGGTTCATCTTAGTAGGTAAATCTAGGCTACAACAGAGGATAACAGAGCATAACTGTTTTCTAGGCTGAATCAAGCGATGCATGCATGAAGGCTGATATCACTAAAAGAACAATGAAAGCCCTATATAATGGAGACCACCATCTTGTGCAGCACCCACATGTTGAATCTAGTACACTCCACCACTCCCCAGTTAATTCACTAGACAGGCACAAGCATGCCCACAACATACATCATTTATGCCAATCTCAGACATGATGACAGCTGATTGTTTAACAGCTATATGCAGTCAGTCATTGGAGACAGCTAGTGTCCCCCAGGGAATTGGACCACAGGTGCCCTCCCCAAGCCCCAGTAACACCCCCACCCACACCAGAGTGACACTGGAGGATGGGGGACCCCATCCTAGGTAAGTAGGGTAAGTATAGGTAAGTATGTTTTTTTTTAAATTAAAGTGCCATCGGGGGCCCAACCTGGGGCCTCCTGTACGGCACAGGGTGCAATGGCCATGCCCAAGGGACACTGGCCCCCTGTGCTGGCTATTGGTGTGGTGGGCATGACTCCTGTCTTTTCAAAGACAGGAGTCATGTGGTATGGATGGTTTTGTGTCAGAAAATGACGCTAGGCTGGTTAGAGGCATTTTTTTTGCCTCTAACCAGCCTACCGTCATTTTTGGTGCCAAACCTCTTCGTCCATACCACCACTCCCCCCTTCTTACATCAATTTTTTTTTACGCTAGCCCACCCTTTGCACCAGCTTGCACCATTTCATAAATATTCCGCCCGGCTGGCGCTCAGGAATGGCACAAGCCGGTGCGAAACGTTTTGATGCAAAACTGCGTTAGTGCAGTTTTGCGTCAACAAGTATAAATATGCCCCTTGCTCTTATGTCAACTTCACGCTATATATTTGATTTATTATCATAACAGCTTGTTGTTCAGTGGCTGGATTGTATTTCCTGATTTGCTTTAAAAAAAAATGAGGGCCCATATTTATACTTTTTGACGCAAATCAGCGCTTGGGCAGATTTGCGTCAAAAAGTTTACCGCCGGCTAACGCCATTCCAACGCACCAGCCAGGCGCCTTATTTATGGAACGACATTAGCCGGCGCTGCGGCCTGGTTAGCGTCAAAATAAATTAATCTAACCGGGCAGCGGAGGCGTAGGGAAGAATGGGGGTTGTGCGTCAAAGAATGGTGCAAGTCAGGTTAGAGTCAAAAATATTGACTCAAACCTGACTAGCGTCATTTTATGATGCACAACCCCCATGGAAATGACTTCTGTCTTAGCAAAGACAGGAGTCATGCCCCCCTGCCCTATGGCCATGCCCAGGGGCCTTATTTATGGAATGACGTTAGCCGGCGCTGCGGCATGGTTAGCGTCAAAATAAATGTCTATAACCGGGCAGCGGAGGCGTAGGGAAGAATGGGGGTTGTGCGTCAAAGAATGGTGCAAGTCAGGTTAGAGTCAAAAATATTGACTCAATCCTGACAAGCGTCATTTTTTGATGCACAACCCCCATGGAAATGACTTCTGTCTTAGCAAAGACAGGAGTCATGCCCCCCTGCCCTATGGCCATGCCCAGGGGACTTCTGTCCCTTGGGCATGATCATTGGGCACAGTGGCATGTAGGGGGGCCCAAGTTAGGCTTCCCTATGCCACTTCAAAAATAAATAAAATACTTACCTCTACTTAATTCTACTTACCGTAGATGGGTCTCCCATCCATGGGTGACCTCCAGGGGTGGGCGAGGGTGGGAGGGGGTGTCCCTGGGGGCAGTGAAGGGCACCTGTGGGCTGCTTCCATGGTCAGATACCATGGAAATGAGCCTACAGGTCCCTTAACGTCTGCCCTGACTCAGGCGTTAAAAAATGACTCTAAACTGGTTTAGAGTCATTTTGTAAGTCCCTCCCGTGCACCATTTTTCCATGGGAGTATAAGTAAGGAGCAAAGGCCTTAGAGTAATTTTTTGCCCAGGAACACCTACCTTGCATCTTATTAACGCAAGGTAGGTTTCCACAGTAAAAAAATGACTCAAACTCCATAAATTTGGCGCTAGGTGGGTCTAGCGCCAAAGTATAAATATGGAGTTAAGTTTGCACCGGATTTGCGTAAAAAAAATAACGCAAATCAGACGCAGAGAATAACTAGGCCCCTAAATATTTTGCATCATGTTGTGTTCAGTCAGGGCAACTACCTCTAATATATATTTTACTTAGAGGATGAAGGAATTCGTATGTCAACAGCAGTAAAGAAATAAGAAAAATTATCACACACCAGTATTTCTTTGAAATAAATCAATAAACCCTCCAAAAAAGGACTCACCTCAACAACTTTTCCTAAATTATTTTTAAAGCAAGTACATGCAGAATTACAGTTAAAAAAATAATACTAGGGCCCATATTTATACTTTTTGACGCTAAACTGCGCTAACGCAGTTTAGCGTCAAAAAATTTAGCGCCGTCTAACGCCATTCCGAAGCGCCATGCGGGCGCCGTATTTATGGAATGGCGTTAGCCGGCGCAAGCAGACCGGCGCTGCCTGGTGTGCGTGGAAAAAAACCACGTAGACCAGGCAGCGCCGGCGTAGGGGGAAAATGGCGCTAGGGCGTCTTAAAATGGCGCAAGTCGGGTTGACGCAAAAAAATCGTCTTAACCCGATTTGCGCCATTTTTTCGACGCCCAGACGCCATTTAAATGACTCCTGTCTTAGTAAAGACAGGAGTCATGCCCCCTTGCCCAATGGCCATGCCCAGGGGACTTATGTCCCCTGGGCATGGTCATTGGGCATAGTGGCATGTAGGGGGGCACAAATAAGGCCCCCCTATGCCACCCAAAAAAAATTGAAAAATATAAAAAATTATACTTACGTGAACTTACCTGAATGTCCCTGGGGTGGGTCCCTCCATCCTTGGGTGTCCTCCTGGGGTGGGCAGGGGTGGCAGGGGGGGTCCCTGGGGGCAGGGGAGGGCACCTGTGGGCTCATTTTGAGCCCACAGGCCCCTTAACGCCTACCCTGACCCAGGCGTTAAAAAGTGGCGCAAATGCAGGGTTTTTTGACCCGCCACCTCCCGGGCGTGATTTTTGCCCGGGAGTATAAATACGACGCATTTGCGTCGCCGTCATTTTTTTAGACGGGAACGCCTTCCTTGCATCTCATTAATGCAAGGAAGGCGTTCACGCTAAAAAATGACGCTCTTTGCCCATACTTTGGCGCTAGACGCGTCTAACGCCAAAGTATAAATATGGCGTTAGTTTTGCGCCGAATTTGCGTCGAAAAAAACGACGCTAATTCGGCACAAACGGAGTATAAATACGGGCCTAGATATTTGTAAAGGCGCTTATTCAATTCTCAAAATATAAGTAACTGCCCGGTATATTTTCAAGGACAGGTGTCGACTCTGCCTCTGCTGTATTTCCATACATGTGCCAGTCCTATGAGTTATAATATAAATTAAGATCAGCAAAAGGAATGGGCGGTTTCCTTTTTTTAGGAATAATGCATTTGATGTACTATTTCAATGAAAGACGTGCATTATGAAGAAGAACTGGTTAACAATCAAATTGAAAATATATTCCTAAAACCTCTTTTTATTTCTACATGTGCCATGTGTTCTTTAATTGTACACATAATTATTGTAAGCAATGAATTCAGATGATGTTAATTTTCCGTGTGTGTCCTCGCTTACTCAGGCCCATATTTATACTTTTTGACGCAAAACTGCGCTAACACAGTTTTGTGTCAAAAAAATTAGCACTGGCTAACGCCATTCTGAAGCGCCATGCGGGCGCCGTATTTATTGAATGACGTTAGCCGGCGTTAGCCGCCGGCGCCGTCTGGTGTGCGTTAAAAAAAACGACGTACACCAGGCAGCGCCAGAGTAGGGGGAAAATGGAGTATGGGCGTCCAAAAATGGTGCAAGTCAGGCTGAGGCAAAAAAATCGCCTCAACCCGATTTGCGCCATTTTTTTTTCACTCCCAACCCCCATTGAAATGACTCCTGTCTTAGCAAAGACAGGAGTCATGCCCCCTTGCCCAATGGCCATGCCCAGGGGACTTCTGTCCCTCCTGGGGTGGGCAAGGGTGGCAGGGGGGGTCCCTGGGGGCAGGGGAGGGCACCTCTGGGCTCATTCTGAGCCCACAGGTCCCTTAACGCCTGCCCTGACCCAGGCGTTAAAATCCGGCGCTAATGCGGGTTTTTTAGACCCGCCCACTCCCGGGCGTCATTTTTGCCCGGGAGTATAAATACGACGCATATGCATCGGAGTCATTTTTTAAGACGGGAACGCCTACCTTGCATATCATTAACGCAAGGAAGGTGTTCACGCAAAAAAATGACGCTAACTCCATAAACTTTGGCACTAGACGCGTCTAACGCCAAAGTATAGATATGGAGTTAGTTTTGCGTCGGATTTTCGTCGAAAAAAGCGACGCAAATTCGGCGCAAACGGAGTATAAATATGCCCCTCAGTTTCTCAGCGTGTGTTTATCGGCGCTCTCCGCACTTCTGGACTACGCTGCAAGGTCCTTTCACTGTGAGCGGCACTTTCGATCCCATGACTTCTTTATGGTATAATGTTTGGGAGATTGGTAATGTAGCCTTACCAGTGCCAGTTAATTATTGAGGTTATTAATTAAACTAGAGGTCACTAGGTCACTGATAGGGTCCATATTAATGACCCCCTTTTTCTTTTTTATCCCATGTGTAAACCCGACGGTATGTAAGGTGGCTGTCATTGCTCTTGGTGTAGTGTTGAAGAGAGCTAAGGCTCAAGCTTTCGGAACCTGTAGGTAAAACACAGAAAATTCGCAAGCGATATTTGCATTATAAGCACTCCCATTGTCTACAGGGAGCTTGAGTTAATGACCACAGAATATCGACATGATATGAGTTAATTTACCTGTTTTTTGTAACATACTTTATTAGTTTTACACAGTTAACTGCACAAAGTCGTGCTAGATGGTAGGACTATTTCAAAGATTTCACACACAGTGTTAAGCATAATAAGTGAGTGAACTTGTTCTCCCACTGGAACCTACACATCCCTCCCTTCCTCGGCCGTGCACCCATGTTACATAGCACATTTAGGCCCAGATTTAGGAAAAGTGGCACTTCATGAAATGAAGCGCAACGTTTCTTTTGGCACATTGTGTCCCCCTAACTCCACCAAGGGTGCACCTTACTTAACATATGTGGCACCATGGCGGAGGTTAGGGGCAACAGCGTAATCATTTTCGATGTTATTGTTGTACTTTGCAGGATTAGTGCTTAAAACGATGGCGCTAATCCTTCAAAGTACATGGAGGCCCATTATAAATAATGTTGTGCCTCTTTTTAACACCTCCTCTGTACAGGCGTTGAAAATTGCTGCAAAAAATGGTGCAGTGGAATCTCATGGATACAACTGCACCATTTATGCGGTCCCCTTGCATACATTATGCTTGCCGCAGGCATCATATGGTGCAAGGGTATACAAAGTGGCGCAATGCAAGCATGGCTGTGGCAGAGGCTCTTGGTGCTTCACACTATGTGTCAGCACCTCCCAAGCTCTGGCCAAGACAAGTGAACCATGACACTGCTGTGCCTCTCAAAGCAGTACTGCCCCCTCATAGCCTGCCCACTGTGCCAATTCTCTGTGCCAGATCGCTATTCTGGGGGCTCCCTGGGATTTCCAGTTCTGTGTAGTTTTGCATTTTGCTAATATGAAAGCTAGGTCCTGAAATCAACTTGTGGCTTTAGTTTAAACAGTGTTAGGAAAACAAAATAATAAACAACATCTCAGGGTGCAGGGATCCTCCCTCCTCACCACCTCCGAAAACGTGCTGTTAACCTCCTCCCAGTATTTGACTAACATCAGGCAAGACCAGGACATGTATACAAATTCAGCAACTCCCCTCCACACATTGGGCATTTTGTGGTGGTTATATGAAAGTGTCTACTCAAGAGTCCTGAGGTGAGATATGCCCTATGCAGTATATAAAAATGTATCAATTTAAAGCAGGCATTCCTTGAAATTCTAGGAATCCCTCATAAGACAGTCTTCCAGTCCTCCTCTGGAATTAGGTTCCCTAGGTCTTCCTCCCAACAAGTTTGATGCATGGTGCGAGTGCACTGTGACCTTACTTAATGCCCAATTTAGACAAGTGACCACCTTAAAAGCTCCTGATGACGTTAGGATATAGTGACAGCTACTATGTTTCACAGGCTTAGATAGGCCTGCTCTCCAATGCTTATGCACTGCTGCTGTGTCAGCCCATTGTGGTAGATAGTGTTCGGTCAAATTCCGATCAAACAGGTCTCCTATCTTAATTGCTCCTGCTTCCCTCCACTCCACTAATCCTTGCCGTTCCCTGCCATAAGGGAAGGCCTCTACTGAGGGCATGGGAAAATCAGGTGTATATGGTACATTCATGTGTCTTTTGAAAAAAGTAAGCCCAGCAGTGGCGCAGCACTTTAAATTCCACAGTATCATTCTCAATGGGGCACCTAAGCTGTATAAGGGCTTTCAGTAACTGCTGTACTTGGGAACAAAAAGGCCCACAGCTTTCCCGGGTGTTGGCCTGCTCACTACCTATTGGGTCAGCCACTGAAGCTTCGTTGCTAGATAATAGGTTTCAAAGGCAGGGGCTGCAAGGCCCCCACCTTCCATTTGAGGCTGCAGTGCAGCTAAGGCCACTCGTCATCGGCCTGCACCTCAAATAAATGCAATAATGAGGGAATTGAGTTCTGTAAATACTGCTCGGTATCCAGACTGGCAACATGGTGAAGAAATATAAAAGTCGGGGATTGCAACCATTTTCAGTAGCTCCATTCAGCCTGCTACTGAAAGGCAGACAGTGGACCAAAGTTCCATGGTTGTCTCAAGGGTACGGATTGCCTTGACCACATTAGTTGCAAGCAGGTCTTGTGGATTATGGAATATCCCACTCCCAATTATTGTAAGCACTAGAGCTCCCAATGAAATAGAAACAGATCATGGGGGGTTGGGAGATGGGCGTGTCTCGGTGTACTTGTGTATGAAACAACCTCAACTTCTGCCAGTTTACTCGCAGCCCTGATACCTTTCAAAACCTCTCCAAGAATCCACCGGCCCTCTCAAGTTCCGTGGGCATATTCCTCAAAATGATCAGTAGATTGCCCACGTATAATGCCATCTAATGGCAGACTGACCTCTCCCCAAAGTTCTTCTGTCTCTGCAGAAGTTAAAGTTCGAAGAGTTAGCAGCATCAGAAAGGCATACGATACATCGAGGGGCCCACGGGCATTCCTTCTATATAATACCGATTAGTAGTCAAAAAACTTGTGGGTAGTATCTGCTTGCCAGTAAATCCTAGGACCTTCGTCCATTTCAAGTTCCACCACCACTATTGAGCCCCTTTAGCGTGGTTCGTAAGCTAAGCCTATACGGATCCTGTAGTTCTCGCTTCGCATTCACCCTGGTCATGTAGCCGTTATAGTCGAAGCATTGCAGCTTTTCTACCTGTACAGCCACTGCTTTCTTGGCCTCAGCAGGTCCAGTTGAACCTCCAGGTTGCCTGGCCAGCGTATTTCAACTTTTCTTAGGATAGTTTCAGCTGACAGTACCTCTGCCAACAGCGTGCGATGTATCAACATGGACAAAATATTGTTAGATGCCCTCTCTGACCGCGTTCTGAAAAGTCTGGCCCTCCAGGGACTCTGGACTTAGTTTCCACATCGGCATAGTGGACAAAGTCCTCCTACACCCCAGATTGAGTAAATCCGGGTTATGGTCCGACATGGTTCTAGAAAGATACTCTGCACTACATACCATGATGTGGACATCTGGGATGCAGAGGAACACATCAAGTTACACATGCAAGTCATGCAAAGAGGAGAAAAAAGAATAGTCCCATTCATAATGAACATTTGAGCTTCACTAATTGTGGGGGCGTCTTTCAATGGGGGGGTGAAACAATCCTTTAGTGGGTCCACCACACAGCTGTAGTCCCCTCCCATTAGCAGTGATCCTGTGAAAAAGGGGGTAGGTGCTCTGAAGAGGGCTGCGAAAAATACCTCTTTGTCTATATATGGTGCGTATATACTGACTAGTGTAATATCCGTTCCTTCCAGTCAGTCCGTCACCACCACAAATGTACCTGAGGGATCAATGAGCATTACTGTGCACTAGAAGGTAGCCCCTGGTGCGATCCACCCTACTGTTCCCCTAGAGTATGCTGAATATGTTGTGTAGTCTACCTGGCCCCTCCACCTAAGTCGTAGGGCCACTCCCTTTTTGGCTACCAGATGTGTTTATTGGAGGAGGATATCTGGACCACCTGTCTTTTAAGGTAGGAGAATACTTTGTATCCTTTAGCCATGGTGGGAATACCCTTGTAAATTCTAGGATAATGCCCTATATGTCTGGGGGTAGCCATCTGGTGCAGTAAAAACTGAAGGAATGGCTTCAGGCATTGCCCTCATCACCAAAAAATGTGATCTGCAATCTTCCAGTTTGTATCAGGGGCGCGTTGTGACTTATTTCCTGTAACAATCAAACAACTAATAACTGCCCTCCCATTCCCCATTACAAGCAGATAAACTCCTCCCATCCAAACTCACGACTAGTCTATCAAACCTTGCTTGTGTACTGCAAAAACACTCCCAACCAGGTGACAAAAAAAGGAAGGTGGTAGTTCCCTAGAGCCCCCTACCTAAACAACCCCTCACTCATCAGGCAAGTATTAAATCGTGTAAAAGGTCACTTCCAGGAGGATTGTGCAATGCCTCAGTAGTTGACACATCGCTCTTCACTGTTACATTCAGCTCGCCCATCAAATAAAGAGCCTCCAGTCTTGCATCTCAGTGATTGAGTCAGATCAGTTTGTCTGCAGTGCCCGCCATCACCACTGGCATGTCACCATCGGAAGCATCCTAGGAGCTAGAATCCTGTTTCGGTTGAGAATTTCAGAGCTCATCACAGTCCATATATGTAGGGGGCTTGCACCCCCACCACTCAGTGCCGCCACCACCTCCAAATCCCTTTGTTGTTCTCTTTGTATCTCTTCCCCTGATGGGGATAGTATCCGGGTGCCTCACTCCGTGCACCTCTCTCTGTCTCCTGGGTAAATGCTTCATGGGTCTCCTGGTTGGGCCCCGCAGTCGGGTGATGATCAACCCATTGCCATACTTCCTGCAGGGAACGGAAGAATTGCACTCCCTCAGGTGTCACCAAAAATAACCTAGCAGGAAATAACATAGCATATACATTGCCCATCTGACAGAGTCTCCTCTTTGTGTCAAGGAATGACGAGAATTGCTTCTGCACCTCCTCTGTGAAGTCAGGAAAAACACAGGACTTTACTATTTTCCATCTTAATGTCGCCCATTTTCCTGGCTTGCTCCACTATATAGTCCCTATCTTTATAATAGAGAAGTCAGGCCACTATTGTTCTTGGAGGTGGTACCATCATTTGGGGCAGCACCGGCACTCTAGTACATAAAAGGGTGGTAGTTCTTCAGGGGCTACTTCCTCAATCAGCCATCTCTCCAAATATTCCAGCATGTTGCTTCCCTGTGCATTTTCCAAGAGACCTCTTATGCTGATATTGTTTCTCCTTGATTGACTTTGGAGTCCTCCTCCCGCTGTTCCAGAGTGTGAACCTTTCCTTCTATAAGGGTAAGGTGTTGGAGTGTCATCAGATCCAGGGAGATCTCCCCTAGTGTTCTATCTGTCATGGTGACTCTTTTTGCCAGCCAACGTGATCATCTTTGAGAATACCCAAATCCGGTCCAAGTGTGTCTATTTTCTCCTGTAGGCTTTCTCTAGGAGCAGTGATTTCTTGTAAGATATCTTGCAGGTTGGGGTTTCAAGGTGGCTCTTCCATCTCAGGCTTCAGGTCATTGTCCTGTATCTGGGTAGCTAGGCCTCTTGTTACAGGTCCTCCTGTAGCTAGATCTTTCTTCCTAGTTGCCTTATCCATGGTGGCCATTGGGTAGAGGAGAGAAAGTGCTGCCAGACAGTTGTGGATGTACTGTAAAATGGAGACAGTTCAAAGATGGCTCAGTCTAGAGCAAATCAGGGGCACAGAGCAGACCGCGCTTGGACTGCAGCATCTCACCCTCTAGTGCAGAGCCTTTGGGGTAGCTGACCCCTCTAGAACAATCCCACCCCCAAGATTTAGGTGGATCAATCCGTAACAGCCACTTTCTGCAGCACGGGCCTGCAACACTCACAACCTATGAGCAGTAGTTGGGTGAGCAGTATTGTGGTCATGGTATGAAACAGTGCAATACAAGGGGTGCTAAGCTTCACCTACACTCACCATACAGGGTTGAGTCACAATCCGGGATAAATATCTAAGGTCAAGGGTGGCCCGAGCCCCATAGGGAGAGCGTAGTGACCAATCTGTTCTGGGGGACAATAGCCGCTTCCCTATATGGGGTAGCTGACATTTGCAATTCTGGTAGGGTGCACTCCAATCAAGGTTCAATCCAGCTAGTTCCACAGTTGCACTCACATCAGGAACCACAGAAGTCTCCCCCAGGGCCACCCTGCTTGAGCTGTCCACAGGACTCCAGTCAATATTAGGAAGAGTGTCAGTGATGTGGCCAAGAGGAGTGTGGCAGCGCTGGGGTCCCACCTGGCATCCCCCTGACACCGCAGCCCCAGGAAGGGTGGTCACTAGGATATAATGCAGTGTTCCCAAATGTCGTGTAGGCTCCCATTATTCTAATGAGACTACTGAATTTTGAGCGGAAGAATCACCCGCGGTGTGGGAGACTGAGTTCAACCCACTGCGGGTGACACCTGTCGCTCCAATCCGGGTTTTGCTCCGGCTAACTAGCAGTGCCTCATCTCTACCAAAGGATAGTGTTGATTGGGCAGCCTACACATGACATACTAGGCTTCTCAGGGATGTCGTGGTCACTCAGGTTGCATCCGGTTCTCTCATTTACAATTTAGTCTCATATATAAATGACAAACAGAAGCAGTATATGTTTCAATAATGAGTTTAACAAAACAACTGCATCTTAGACAGCAAAGCGTGAGCTGCAATAACCAGGACGACACAACATGACAGTATTAAAATTGTGACGAGAAAAGTGAAGCATAAAAACAATGCTATCATATTGTCACTATGATCAATGGACTATTTCCTATCTAGGTTGTAATTTGAGCACAGCATGTTAAGCTCTAATTCTGCCTTTCATGTTCCCCTGGGAAGACATCAACTCCCATACCTGCGCAAAGGCCTGTGGTCTGCGTTAGCATCTGTAGCGAAGCATTCAGCAATCAGCAAACAGTTGTGGTTCCCTGGCTTGAATCTCCCTCTAACTTGTAAAGGACATGGAAGTGTTTATATAATAACACAGCTGATGTTCAGAGAAAATGTCTCTATTTAAGGATGTGTATGTTCTATGAATGTCAGAGACTAAACTTCTACCATGTTCACCGGCAATGTACTGAGCTGCAGCCTTGAATGAAACACAGAGTGATCAAGAATGTCTTGTTTGAGAACAGAGTGCTGGCTTAGGCAAAAGCAGTTAGATAGATGAAAATAAAACAAGACCGTAAAAATGATTATTGTAATAATAATAAAGCACAGCTGAATAAAATATATGTAGGTTAAAGTGCACAGAGGCCTAGTGTGTTAAAACAACTTGCATGGAGCTATAACTAAAATGGCTACACAACACAATATATACCTGTTTACAGAGTTAGTTCAATAGAAGTTCTAGACCTGGGGGCCCCTCTGTACTCTCAGCGATCCACTGGCACTAGCTCTCGCACAATTTGGGGGCCACATCAATGTGCGCTTCATAGCATAGAAAGGTCCCAGTGAAAAGTTGCGCAGCAGGACTTACGCACCTCCCTCACAGTCATCAAGCAGCACATAGAGATCAGTGGCGGCGCAGAATCGGCATCCACTGCCCCCTAGGTACCTCAGAAGCCACAGGATGCTAGTGGATGGGGCGTTTCGAGCAGGAGCTCTGGGGCAATACAGCTCACTCCGTTGCCACTTGGCCACACCCCTAAGAGTTAAATTTCCTGTTAAAATAGTCTTGGTTGGAAATCAAAAAGTGTCCTGATTGTAGTGTAAATTTATCTAAAGTTCCATTGAGCTGTTATTGCCAGTGCCTGAAGTATGGAAATGCAGTGTGTACACATGAAAGGAAAAAAGAATGATATTTCAATATCAGAAATGAAAACATAAATATCTATTGCATTAATAGATGAACTGAAAAGTTAACTAACATTGAGGACTGTTAAGTACTTAAGGAGTGGACTTAGTAAAGATTGTAATTAAAATCATTGTGGATAAACACTTGAACATGACTGCCAGCATAAATCATGGCACTCTCCAGGTGTATAACATTTAAGGCAAGTTTACTGCAAAGGCCATCTGTTCATTGGGCATATTAGAATGAAAACTTTGGGTACTTCCTGAGCTGCAACCAAAGCATATATGAAGGCTTGCACCATGGTTGTTGTTTAGATTTGGTGCAGGAAATGGGTGTTCTTAGAATTTAGAGGGCACCTGGATCTGAACATACGGATAAAGGACCTGATTTAGAATGCAGCAGACTGGTTAGTCTGTCACAACGATGACGGATATTCTGTACGTCAAAATATAAATCCCTTAGGAAATAATGGAATTTATAGTTCAGTGGACGGGATATTCGTCACCGTTGTGATGAAATAATCCATTCTCCAAAATCTAAATCAGGACAAAAGTCTTTCCTGTGAAGGTATGGAATTTCACAACGTTTTTTTCACTGGAAAATTCCAGCATATGTTACTACAGGCAAAGGTTTTATGCTGTTGGCTGTCTTTACCATGGATGAGTTAAAATGGATCCAAGATTGTTAGTAAAAGTTCAAGAAGGTGTAGGAGAGGTATCGGGTGTGGCATAACAATATACCATTTGTGGAGGAACAGAAGTTCATGAGGGATGAACGTGTGAATGTGAAGCAAGCAAATAAATCAAAGATGGAAGCTGAGCCATAAAGGATTCTGAGGATTCTTCCCATTGGTGTGATAATGGGAGGAGTATTATGTAGAAGTTGTTCAAGTGTATTATGAGTGGTTAGTCATCTAGAGAAAAAGAGGAGATAAATTAGAAACGTGGCAGGATAGAATTTCCATCTCTTTAGAAAAGTGATTGTATAGAAGTTAAGAATTGTGATGATTGTATATGTTGCATGCACAGTTCCAAAGCAGGACATGTTTTGATTTTCCTTAACTGATTCTTTTGGTATGGCTCCTACCAATTAATTTATGCTTACTTTATTTTTGTTGCAATTGTGAGAATGGGAGATGTGTTGCATGTTATGCCTTGAATTAGTAGGGCAGTCTTGTACAATTGTCCATTTATATTTTGGTTGTGTGGACAAAATACGTATGGCTCACCTGTAGTTGGATATATCTTTGGTTTAATCAACAAATGGCACACTGCGGTATTTTAACTTATTAGCTCAGACTTCATTGTTTAGCTACAATATTTTCACAGAGGTTTCAAATGTACTGTCAATAAATTTTAACATATTCTTCAAATATGTCCTCTGTGCTTTTTAGGATATTATTATGTCTTAATTATTTGGAAAACTTTCAACATGCATTAAAAAATAAATAAAACAAAGTGCATTTGTAAAAGAACAATTCAACCTTTTTCTCTATCATATTCTAATAAAAAACAAAAGATAATGCAAACCTGCTTGGGAAAGCACAAGTAATTCCAAAACCAGTTGGCAAATGTCCTTATCTCATAGAAAGTGGAATTCCCCAAACCTTTGGCAATATCCAAACAAATGTAAAGCTCACCGCTTGTCTATTTTGAAAGCTATTGCAGCTTTTTCTTCAGTTATGTAAATACATTATATGTTTGAAAATACCAAAAATCTTTCTTCTGCTTCTTTGATGTATTAAAGTGGTCATCAAAACAGAAGAACACTGTATCTTCCAGCTTTTACCCTTCCTTCTTTTTCCATCATCTTAACTGTGTGTATAGTCCATTTACTCAAAAAACATCAAAATGTATTTAATTTACTCCTCATACTAATAAAATGTAAATGATCTTTCTTGTCAAAATAAATAGTATAATAACAAATACGATGTAGAATTGGAAGACCCAAAATTATCTTACAAGGAAGATGTTCCAAATCAAATGAAATTGTAGATAACACAGAATAGGGATTTATATAATGTTCCCATTTTATGACATTGTTTCAAAAAACGTTTGTCACAAAAAAATCAAAATTAATTGTTGTTCATTCATAACACTATTTAAAGTAACATATGTTTCATATCTTGACCCCTTTGTCACCCTTTAAATGTCAGCACAGAACTGTACCCACAATTGTCTCACTAAATTTCAAGGCTCCATGAAATGTTTTGCTACTCTAAACCGTATGTCTTCATAATGAAAGTTAAGTTTATTTTCTTTGATTTTGATTTTCAACATATATGATATTTGTTCAACATAGCCTTTACCATATTGTAGGGTGAACGGAATTTTAAAGCCCAAAACTGGGACATTTCACAAGTTTAGAAGAAGGACTACAACTTTGCTTAAACCGAACGCACAGAATGACAGCACTCATCAGCAACAAATTACACAAGAGGAACTGAGAACATAAATAAAATGCAATTTTTAAATCTAGTGTAATGCCTGCTAATAAATTGGTTTTTGATAACTGATATATTACATTTTTTGTTAGCATTGTTTTGATGTTGTGGATCTATTTAGTAGATTAAGTGCTGATAGAAATTGACCTTGCAGCTGAGTTTTTATTGTAGTTTCTGTATTGTTATTTTGTTAGCTTGTACGAATAAGTTCTATAGCTCCAGCTTCTTTATGTACACCTCAAAATAATTATTTTTCCTAATTTCCCCTAGTATGAAATTCTCCTTTATCAAATTCCAGTGCTTAAGAACTACATAGGTAACCTTTTCACATTATCAACTATGGGGAAGAATATATTTTCTTTTGTGGAATGAGATTTTTGTGATTTTCTCAAGGATTCTGCGTGACAAATTCTTTGAATTTTGATATATGCTTCTGATAACCTGTCCTCTAGATATATACTTTCTCAATAATTGTTCATCATTTTTTTAAATATTTCTTTTTTGGCATTTATCAATCTCAGTGACATGACACCAGCGTGTAAGGCTGCTGGAGTGGTGTTAGTGGGCATGGGCAGGCCATGTCCCCCCTCCGCAAACAAAAGTGTTTGCCAGACAGCGGAAGCGGGGGGGAATGACAGGCCAGGGCTGCCTGCCCCTGTGACAACAACCAGTGGGGAACTTTAATCACACAAACTTTTGACAGTGTATTGACCTGGTGCCTCAAAAACAAACTAAACATGAATCGAACTACCCGGGACATCAAGGAGAGTCAAGTAGTGATTTAATGTCACAATGGTACAATTGGTCAGTCTACGTGTGTATGGAGGGGAGTGGGGGTGAGGTCCACCAGTGGGGGGAGGTAGATGGGCAGGTTGCCAGCTGTGCAGCTCTGTTCCTGTTCCGGGGTAGCAAGTTATCACCCTCAGTGCTCCTGTGAGGGGTAGATATACGTAGAGGCATCACAATTGTCCTGCAGTCTGAACACATAGGTGTCCCACAATGGGGCAGTGTTGCCAACCCCTCTTGCCCTGCAATCCCATGCTGTGGAATAGGACTCAGCAGTCGCCCAACGGAGCACGACCATGAGCCAGCATTAAATCGCCAGTAGCTTCCAGGTCATGACTATCAGGAGCTTGAAAAGGACCATGCCCAAATGAGAACATTTTAGTGAGAACTTCAAGTGCTTAGTGATCCTGCGCAAACAGAACAGAGGGTCTGGCGGAACAGGCATTTCTTGTATCTCCTATATGTGCTCCATGACCTGCACACACCTCCATGCCAATGGGGGCACTTCCACACTATATGAAGGAAGGTTGCATTCTGGTGGCCACATCGAGGGCATGTTGCGGCCACTCTTGGGAACATCTTGTGTAATCGGTGAGATGTAAGGTACGTGCAATGTAAATATATGAATTGGGTAAATTTCAGTCTACCTGTTCAGTCTACCTATTTTACCTGTTTGAGCACCATCTCCCATTGTTTCTCAGATAGGATTGTGCCTAGGCACTCCTCCCACCTGGGTTTACCCAACAATGAGAAAGTAGCATCCACAGCTTGTAACGCCGTGTAGAGGACCATGACTGATCCATGGCCAAATCCATTGCACACATTGCAGCCCCTGATGCAGGGTCTGTTCTTCCTGGCCTGTTCTCCATATACATCTGAGTTCCAGCACTAGGGTTTTATACATCAAGAACTGGCAAGCATGTAGGCCATTGATGTCTTGCAAGTCCTGGAGGGAGCAGAGGGGGACATCATGATATCGGTCCCCTAGGGTCAACAATTCTGTTTGTCACCATGGTCAAGGATCATGGGTCCCCAGCAGAGTCCTCAGTCTCGCCATACACCAAATCAGGAGTTGTGGGGTACATGGCAACGTCTCACACCGAACCGGAATGTATCTGTTCCAACAAATCTTGGTGACCTGGACCAGTCAGCACAGACCTCGGGGCTGCCCACCAGGGTACACCAACCAATCAACTCGTCACTCACTGCAGTACCCTCTCCCATTGCATCACCCGTCAGCCAGCGCATTGGCCATTGCAGCGGTGCTCCTGCAAAATAAGACTTTATATCAGGCACATCCCCCCCGGCCGCCCCTCACCAATGACCACTGCAATGTATAGATAGATACCAGATTGCGTGCCCCCCCATGTGAGGTCTGAAATCAAGCTCTCCAGGTCTCTGAAATAAGCCCTTGTGGGGACCACATGCACTGCTGCAAAGAAATAGAGGAACTGCCGGAGTACCAACATCTTCGTTATGAATGCAAGACCGATGGGCGGTAGGGACAGGTGCACCCAGAATCCCAAGGACTGCCTCACGATGCAGGGGCCCTGCCATGGTTACCATTTAGGAGGTCTCAGTCTGTGTGACAAATATGTACCCCAAGGTAACAAACGTGTAAAGCTGCAAAGGCAGACGGTCAGTCGCGATTCACTCCGCATCCGCACAATCCAGCTTCCGCAGAAGTTAAATGCAAGACTTTCCCCAGTTCACCCGCAGGCCCGCCATGTCACCAAACTTGTCCAACATGGCAAAAAGAACCAGAAGCTTCCTTTCCAGACTCCACATATACACCAGGAGGTAATCTGCGTAGAACAAGACCATTTTCCACCCGGGGCCCATTGCTATACCCCACCCTGGTCACTTCACCCGCAGCAGAGGTGCCAACTGCTCCATAGCCACTGCAAAGATTTCTGGGTAGAGGGAGCAGCCCCGCTGAGTGCCCCTGCCTATGTGGAATTGACAGGAAATCTGGCGTCTCATCTGCACCCTGGCCAGGGTGCCGTATATAACAGTCAAACCCAACCCATTAACCCTGGACCCATCCCAAAGGCCTCTAGGACAGATATCAGATATGGCTATCCCAGGTTGTTGGCAGCGTTTTCAAAGTCCAGGGATACAGCTACTCAGAGCCCCTCAGTCCCCTTGACCACTCCCATGATCTGGCAGAGCCTGCATATATTAGAGAAAGTGGATCTGTTGGGGACAAACCCACATTGGTCAGGGTGCACCATAGTCGGGAACAGTGGTAGTAACCTGTTCACGAGGGCCTTGCTCAAGATTTAATAGTCATTATTAAGCATTGACAATGGACGGTTAGAACTCATGTCCAGCGGATCACAACTAGATTAGGGCAGCACCACCATCAGGGCCTCCCGCCAGAAGTCAGGCAGCTCACCTCAAGGTGTGCTTCCAAGTAAACTGCTAGCAACTCGGGTGCAAGGGTCGTCTGGTATGCCATATAATATTTGATCGGGAACCCATAAGTTCCCAGAACCTTATTCCTAGCCATGTGGCTGATGGCACTGTGGATTTCCACCAACTGCAGGGACTGCTCAAGGTCCTGAAATTGTAAAGGCTCAAGCGAGGAAGGGCAGCCCTTGATATATGAGTCTGGAGGTGGTTAGGGGCAAGATCGTCCGGAGAAAATACAACTGTTCACAGTACTGAGCAAAAGCCTCACAGAAATTGGCCTGGGAGTTCACCACCACTCAATCTGGGGCATGAATCACACCGATAATGGTCTGGGGCACTTGAGAGCATGAGGGCCATGCCAGAGTGCGGGCTGACATGTCCCCGTCTGCGTGTTGCTTGTTAAGGGATGCCTTATAGTCGATATTTTGGAGCCGGTGTGTTTCATCCCTAAGCTGCTCCCTAAGGCCTCTTAACCAAGCGTGGGCCTCAACCACAGTCACCACCTCCCGCTCAAGGACATGCACTTGAGTTTCCATTGCTAGTACTCTGCAATGGAGGGCCTCACACTCCCCCATGAAGCTTTTAATCAATGACCCCTCATAACTACCTTCATGGAATCCCACTTCACTCCCCTAGTGTAGGTCAAACCATCGTTCTCCTCAAAGTAGCAATGTAAGTGGGTCCCAATAGTGTTTGCATTTACCGAATCTAGAAGAGCCTCAATCCATTGTTACCAGGTCGGGATCAGGGCCCAGTCTTCCCCCACCGGGAATTTCACTTTCTAATGGACTATGATCTGAGGCTGTTTTGAGCTATGCACCTGGAGCCAAAAATCAGCATTGCAGAAGAAGTAATCAAGCCTAGTGTGCATCTGATGACCAGGAGATTAATAGGAGGATTCTGCCTCTCCTGTGTGCCCTAGACCCCAGATGTCTTGGAGATGTGTTTTGGATGTCTGCTGAAAGTATTTGGTCTCCTGTAGTCCCTGTGTACCAGGCAATGGGGGTACTGATCTGTCCACAAAGGTATAATAAGCACAATTGAAGCCCCCTCCCCAAATGTTGGGAGCCAGGCAATCATTGAGCAAAGCCAAGACAGCACACGCAAGAACTCACCTGAGTGTGTTAGGTGCATACACTGAACAATTGAGAGCGGGTGTCCGTCTAGCATCCTTTCTAGCAGGACAAACTGGAACTCCGGATCCAACACTGTTCTGCGCTGGACAAATGGAACACCTGGGGCAATCCAAATCAAGTCCACCCTAGCAAATGCGGAGTACCCTGTCCCAAAGAATTGCCTACTTCAGTGCCTTGTTACCTTCACCAACTAAGGGGCAGTGAAATGCGTATCCTGAAGGCAAGCTATATGTATCTGCTGATGCCTGAGATAGGCGTAAATCCTATGTTGGCGCACAGGGGTTGCCATTACCCTGATGTTCCATGTCAGCGCATTGTATGTGACCACCATGATAAACCTTTGGTGCTCCTTTCATGTGGTCTGTAGATAAATGCACATTCCTTGGTAGAACCAAAGCCCCTCCCCATTCCCCTCCTACTCAGTCCAATCTCGGTATTACACAAAAATCAGAACTAAACAATAACCATGAAACCCAATCCCTTGGCTTGAATGCCAATGGGCATCATGCACAAACGTCCCAAACAGCACATAAGGTGGCCTAGGGCACCACTGTTGAGGTGAATCAGTCCTTTCAGAAGTCTTTGGGGGTCAGGTCAAATGATGATGAAGATTAAGTTTGCAACAGGCCAAAGCAATCAAGGCCCATCTAGGGAGCACCTCAAGCCACACACCAAGCATATATCTGAGCATGTGCATCACACTCCCATGTGTCATTCCTCAACACAAAGTCCTCCCCTCTCCTGTGTCCCCCCACCTGTATCACTCACCAACCCAAGGCATAACCACAGGTCTGGCAACTCCTTTCGGGCAACTTCACCAATATAATTGTGGAGTCCCCATCCATGGACCCCAGTCTGGGTGCCCCCAAGACTGAGTCCTGGTCAGTGTTTGGCACCAGCACCTGAAATTGATTGGCACTGTGCAAGAGACTTCTGCCACCACCTCCGCCCTCTCCAAGGCCACCTGCTCAGCAGAGGGGCGTGAATGAGATCTCTGCAATTTGTGACATCATTTAGGGCACCCATCTGACCAACTGCATAGGTCTCTGACCACTTTATTGTCCTGTTCTTGGACATCCTTGGTTTGCAGACAGGTCCAGGCCTCTTCCGGGAAGTCGAAAAAATGTGTTGTGTCCGAGTCAATCACCTGGAGCCGTACCAGAAAGTGCAGGGGGTATTTCAATCCTAAGGATTTAAGTTGCATCTTCACCACTCCAAAGGTGCTGCACCGTCTCTGGAATTCTGCAGTGAAATCAGGATAAGCTGTGATGGAGCTACTATTGTACAACTAGGGGCCCTTTGTGCAAAACAATTGTTGGATCCGATCACTGTAGTTGAGCAATCATGCAATCACAGGGCATGGCAGGGCCCCTGGGGAAGGTGGACATATGGTGTGCATGTTCTACAGAAAAGAATTTCGGAGTTCGGTTAAGCAGCACTGTCTGTAGCAACCAATCCTCAAGTAAGCATCCCATTTTGGGGCCCACTACTCTCTCACAGAAGCTCAGAAAGTGGACATTATCACATCTCAAGCATCTCTCAGCATCTTCTGCCCTGGCCTTGAGCTCCTGCACCTCTGCCTGTACCACCTTCAGTTGCTCCTGGACAGCTACCAAAAAGGACCGCAATGACATCAGAGAGGATTCTGCTTTATCTACTCTCTCCACTAATTTAGAGCGGTCTGTCCACAGGAGTCCGTTTCCATCTGAATGGCCCCAAGCTGGGTCTCCATAGCAGTCTTTGCGTCTTAGATTGCCTGCAGTACCTTATACCGGTATAAAGCTCAAGTGAGCTTTCCAGCTGCCTGATTGAGTCCACCACTGCATTGGAAGCCACCAACATAGACATGATAGATTTCTGGCGGGAGGTGGGAGCTTTGCAGTCTTTGGCCTGACCCTCATCGCTCAGTCACTGCTTCACAACCACCAAGATGGAGATCATATCATCCCAAAACTTATCAATGCAGGCATGCTGAAAGTAGGCCTGGGGAAACAGCAGCGGAGGACCTGCCAATCTAACCTCACCTCTAATGTCTCACAGAGCTCGAGTACTACTAGGACCCATCTGCCACATCGCTGATAGAACGTTTCATAGTGTGATCCAAACTCAGTGACTTTAGAAGTACTCAGGTCGGAGGAAGTCGAGCCAGGCCCCCCCAGGGAGCAACACTCTGGGGTATGCGCCAGATCCCAGGTAGTCCCTCTCTCTCCCTGCAAACACACATCAAATAACAGTCATGAGCGCTCACCTCCCCACTCCTCAGGGACTCACCTCACAAGAACAGTGCTCAACAGGAGCGGAGGGGTGTTCAATGTCTCACTAAGCAGGTCCCCGGGCCATGAGTCTCCAGTGCTCCATCTTTCTCAGAAGGCCTCCGTTTCCGAAGGGGCAGTGTGTGCTCACCTGCAGGCTAGAGTTGGGAGATGGGAGGATGAAGCACATCTGAACTCTGCAAAAAGTCTCCATAAGCCAGGTGGGGGCAAGGCACCCCGGGCCCCCTTTATTTCTTGGGATCAGGTGGGCTACTCCTCTTCACCCCAGATCGCCGCATGTGTGCTGGAGCCTCCACGGCACTCTACCAAGTCTTTGTCTGCTGGTCCTACGTGCATTGCGTCCATGGTCCTATCCTCCTCTCTCCTTAATTTTCTGCCGATTCTGTTTCCCAGCATGGCTGCAGGCTCTGGCGGTGGTCAGGAGGAGCAGCTTCAGCCCCCAACACCAGCTTTGCACGGTCCTCGTGGGCTCACCACTCAGGCTGCAACAGCAGGGAGCACTATGCAAGGGTTCACTCTAGGTCCCCAATCACTGGCAGGAGACAAACTCAGGCACCGCCCATCATGCAGGGAAGTGCACAGGGTGCTTCCCTGTCTCTCAGCGGAGTCAGTGCAGCAGTTTCATGCAGGATAATGCTACGATCAGCCTGGATTGTGACAGAGCTCTGTTTTAAAGCAGCTGCTCACTTTGCCATCTTGGACATGTCCCCTCCTGAAATCTTCTGCATCTCATTACATCTTTCATTAAGCCAATAAGCGCTGCAGGTCCACCAGTAGCATTTAATTTACAGGTCTTACTTACTCGTGGTACCACTTTAGTAGGGACTTACAAGGATATTAAGGCCCTCATTTCAACTTTGGCGGTAACTGCCGCCTACCGCCACGGTGACGGCCGCCAACATACTGTCGCCGTGGCTACCAGCCACCCACCCGCATTGTGACCGTTGACGGACTGCTGTAAGGTGGTGCTGCTGTCAGTAGCAGCGCCACGCCAGCAAAACACCGCCTACCGTATCATGAGCAATGTTACGGCCTTGCGGTGTTTGGCTGGTGGACGCTGCTGCTGACAGCAGTGCTGCGTCCCGTCTCCAGCCGGAGGACCCCCTGCAAGCAGGTAAGTCGGGTTCTCTGACAGGAGAGGGGGGTGGCGGGTGTTGTGTGTGTGTGGGGGGGTGTGTGTGTCTGTTTTGGTATATGTGCATGTGGGTGTGAGTCGCGTTGAATGAGTGGCATGAATGACTGAATGTGAGTGTATGTAGTGTGTTGTGAATGCATGTGTGCGACAAAGTATGTTGGTGTGTGTTGCGGTGTGTGGGTACGGATGTGTGCATGCGTGGGTGGATGTTGGTATGCGTGTGTGTATGTGTGTATATGTGTGCGCGTGTGGGTGTGTAAATGTGCGGGGCAGGAGAGGGAGGGAGAGAGTGGGAGAGGACTCTGGGGAAGGGGAGGGGCGGGAGAGACGGAATTCCCTGGCACTGATAGTACCTACCGCCATGGCTTTCGCGGTGGTACACTTGCCACGAAAACCATGGCGGTAGGCAGGGTCATAATCCCAAGGGTGGGATTGTGACGGCAGCCTGGTTGGAGACCGAAGTCTCCAGCCCTGCAGCCATTACCACCCTGGTGGTCGGAGTGGTACATTGGCAGTTTGGCTTGAGCCAAACTGCCAATGTCATAATTTGGGAAAAGGTACCTCCAGCCTCTTGGCAGTACCTTTCCCCAAATTACCGCAGACTGCCAGGGTCGTAATGAGGGCCTAAGTGTGCCAATTGAATGTGGGCCAATATTACTATGTTTAAAGGAGGGTGCACACAAACTTTGTCACTAATCAGCCGTGATAAAGTGCACAAAGTCCTAAAAGCCAATTAAATGGATTCTGAAAATAGGAGGTTGAAGGCAAAACGTTTGGGCATGGCTCTGCAGAGAGGACTAGGTCCAACACGCGGCTATCTCTCTACACCTATTCAGTATAAAATATTAGATTTTTGGTTGAAACTGTAATTATATATTTTGTGGTATTTCCAGCTACACACCACTCTGATGAAAGCATATGCAAATATCTTGGAATTTGTGGAAAACATGTGGAAATAGGTTTGGTAATACTGTTTCATTATGTTTCAACCCATGATGTAGTATCACAACATCATAGTCAAAACACTGTTAGAATAAATTGTATGCTCTAAACATGGTATGCAAAAATATTGCCAGAGTTAATAACAGAAAATCTACACACAATGGGAAAGTATCTTTCTAAACGTTATTTAGGGGACATATTTCTATATGTATTTCTCACTCCGATATTATGACATACAAATCTCCTCCTTCCATTGTATCAACCTGATAATACACAGCCATGGTATTATCGGTAACCCAGATGTTGGTATTCTTCGGTTTGGTATTACCACCTAGAAAGGCATACAGGGAGGTGGGTCATTGACAAAGCTGCTGATATGCACTTTAGTCTGGAATTTCTCAAAGTTGAGAAGAATTGAAAAAAAACATGATATGGTCAGTGTTGCAATTCCTTGACACACTACCAAAGAATGATTAAATTTTCTGTCCGCCAGATGGCATGAAATGTTAGGTAAAACACACACGTTGGGGAAAATGTGAGAGCCCCTAGCACCTTCTTACACCACATTAATGTAATTTTTTGTGATGCTAATGCGGCTCAACAAGGCCAAAATCGCTGCGTAAAATTTACAAAGTGGTGCAGCACATGCATTGCCCCACTTTGTAACCCTTTGCGCTACATTATGCCTGAGCCAGGCGTAACGTATGCAAAGGGGGTGTTCCCCTGTTGGGGGAGGGGCGAACAAATGGTGCAAAGGATAATTTTTTTCAGCAGTTTTAACCCCTGCTCAGAGCAGGTGTTAAAAAAGGAATACCATTATTTAAAATGGGCCTCAATGGGATTTTTACAGGATTAGAGTAAACAATGTTGACGCTAGTTCACTAACTACCACCATGGTGCTCTGTCTCTTAGATATGGCATACACATGGTGGCATTAGGGGAGTGTTAAGGGGCGCAAGAAAATTGGCGCTGCACTGTGTGCAGTGTCACATTTCTTAAATCTGGCCCGTAGTGTCTCACACAAAATGTCCTCAGTTATTGGAGATATTTTTCATACTAAAAAATGTTTGCATCCATTTTGACATTAACGTGTGCTAATGCAATTATCCGTAAATTGACCATAGCCGATGTAGGTGGCTTGTCATCATGATTAACACCTGGTTGGTATCTTTCCTTCCTAACATGTCTTTTTATTTATGGAGAAGTCGATTCCATGTATAATATCAATGTGTTTGTGGTCCCTGGTTCATGGGGAAATATTCCTCATATATAATCCTTGTAGAATGTGTTAATGAGCTGTTGTGGAGCACCTGCAAAGCGCAGCCCTGGATAAATGTAAAAGTCCAGAAGACATTTAAATTGTTTTTTTGTGTTGTAGCTGGAGAAAAAGAATGAAGTTACCTTATCTACTTGTGCCTTAACCTGCTTGGCTCTCTGTCTAGGAACCATGTATAGGTGTAATAAATGTTAGAACAATGTGATTTAAACTAATGCAAGGTATGTGCACATTCAGAAACTTCTCCCCTAGACTTTAGAGCAGTTGCCTTTTACACTTTCTCACAGATCTTTTTTGCCTGACCCTTAGGCAAATTCCCCTTTTCCTTACTTAGCAGCAAATTCCTGTAGGGCAGAGGTCATTTCACTCGCCTTTATGGCAGAATACTTTTTTCTTGACTTCTTAGCATAATTTCCCCTGACTTAGCAGAGTAAGGTGCTTTCGATATTAGAAAATTGATTTTACTTAACTTTTGTTTGGAGACAGACAACATTATAACAGTTTATCTTGGCTTTTAAGACTTTGAATTACATTGAACTATACATTGACAATTGCATGCATGTACTGATTCTTGATTACAACTAGTCCTGATGTTTTGAGTTTTTGACTTTTATAAACCTTTAATAAACCTTTGTGGTTTGAATTTAGCCACTTTCTTATTCCTTGCAGAGCCAAATGTTCTTCGTGTTCTTGAAATGTAGTGAAATTTGATGTCAACTTCTGTCGGAACTAAAGATTCATCAGACAATGCTTTCTGAATTAGAGTTTGCCCCAAAATGTGCATTCTGCAAAATGCTTCATCAGGGGCAACAAGTGGGTCATTGTTCAAATGCCATAAAAGTGAATACACTTCTGAACACCAGGGTGCCATTTTGGAAGCACACGCCAAGGGGTTGACTTTGTAAGCAAATGTGAGACAGTGGGCTGTTGCTGCCCTGGTTACATAGCTGACACTCACAAAGGGGAGATAGTCAGGTTAGTTTAGCTCTCAAGATGTGGGAAAGAGTGATCATTGGCTGTAACAAGCTGCAGTCCTAATATTCAACGTTTTACAGGATCCAGCTTACCCAAGCAGAGAGATTCGAAGCAGACATTACACTACGCCAATATGTACAATTCCCTTAACTTGGTGTATCAGTTAAAAGCTCGAATGTGTCAAATTCGTTCTCTCCAGTACGTGCAAGGATTGCTTCAATTACAAAGCGCTTCACGTGTGTATCCAGTGAAAGCTTCTGCTGTCTGCCAGCCTCATTCTTTCTGACAAAAATGCATAATGGTACAAATTAAAAATGGGCTTTGTCCCAGCCTTTTTTTTCCGTTGGATAGTATGACTGTCAATGAAAATGTCACTCAAACCATCAGTACTATATATGTAACGGGTCAGAGCTCATTAGCAATTCTCCGTGTTGGGATTATTGCCTTAACATCTGTTTTGATTCACAGAAAGCCTGTAGGTAATTTCCTCGTCAGTTAAGCTGACTGATGGCATTTTGACTCTGGTCACAAGAGAAGTGTTTCATTGATGGCGAAGATTCGTGTTTTCTCTCATAGACCCTTCATTTTTGTCATGTTAACCTTCTGTTTTTAACTACTGATCAAATGTTTTGGCATAACAATTTTTAATTTGTGTTTCTGCATAATAATTTAGGCTGTTTCTTTGCTAACAATTTGCTCTGTACATTTTTAGGAACATTGTTAACGGTATGCCTGGCCTCGGTTCTCCTACTTAACTGGTGGATGTTTTAATTTCTCTATGTAGCTGTACCTATCTATATCTATTAGTCTCTTTCTATCTTGCCCTCCCTGTCGCTTTCACTATACATACATCTGTCTCTCCTCATCTATCCGTATCTGTTTCTTTCTATCTGCACTCTGTATCTGTCAACATCTCTAGCCATCTGTCTCTGTCACTGTTTCTGTGTTTATCTCTATGTATGTGTGTCCATCTATATCACTTTCTGTCTTCGCTATCTGTCTCTTCCTATTTGTCTATATCTCTATGTCTGTCTTTGTTTCTGTCTTGAAACATCAGTCTCTATCTTTATATCTCTGTTTCTATCATTATCTGGCTATAAATCTGTCTATCAATCTCTGTCTCTCTATTTTTTTCTTTCTCCATTTGCTTCTGTCTGCCCAGTCCATCTCTCTAAGCCTCTGTCTGTCTTTTTATCTATATGTATCTGTCTCTATATATCTGTCTCTATCTCCAGCTATTTTTCTCTGACGTCTCTGACTATAGCTATCTGTTGCTATGTGCTACTCTTGGTATCTTTATATCGTCTTTTGTCTCTGTCCATCAGTTACTAGTACGCTGTCTTCATTTCTATCACTATTTCTCGCTATCTTTAGCTCCATCTACCTCCATCTAGCTATATGCATCTCTCTGCTTCTATCCATGTCTATCTCTAATTGTCGCTATCTCTGTCTGTTTTTTCACTATCACTATCGCTGCCTGTTGCTATTTGTTTTCATATTTTTATTTTTATATCTGTTTCTATCGATGTGTCCGTCTGTCTCTGTCTGCCTCTCCCTGTCTGCTTCCATCTATCTTCCTCTCTATATTTCTTTTTTTATATTTGCCTCTTGCTATCAGTTTTTTTCACTGTTTCTATACCTATCTGTTGCTTTTTATCTGCCACTTTTTGTCTATCTTTATATGCCTGCGTTTGTTTTTCTCTATCTCTGTCTGTCTCTAACTTCACCCGTTTCAGTCTCTTTATTTGTCTCTATCTCTGTCTCTGTCTACCTATCTTTATGTATCTGTCTATTACTGTCTGTTTATAGCTGTCTATATCGGTATATGTCTCTGTCAGCGTCTGCCACTATTCATATCTGGTAGTCTTTCTTTTTACCTATCTCTCTCTATCTATATGTCTAAATCTATATGTCACCGTTTATCTATCTAGATAGTTAATGTGCTTCTTGTACAATTTACATGTTGAAAATTGACTTTTTTCACATTCGTGTTTTATTGGATATTAGCAACCCATTTGAAAAAATAATTTGCACTTTCAAACTATAAAGACAACTGTTAAAAAAAGAACCTCCGAATGCTTCCTTTGCCATTTTAACGATTCCACAATCCAAATTCTGCGCATGCGAACTTTGAAAACTCTATTGCAACAACCAAGATTATTTTTTTGTTCTTTACTGCATGCTTCAAAAATACACCAAAACATGCTAAGCACATCCTCAAAAATAGAGCCAAAGCATGATTTCTCTAGTGAGGTCGGACCACGCTGTGTTTGTTTGAAAATAATGTTGTGCGCCGTTATACTTTTCCAAAACATTTCTAATTGTTACAAGTGTTACAGGCCGTGATGCGCGTTAACATAGTCATGGTTTGTGCACTGAGACGATTTGTAGTGTGTGTGTGAGTACATTTCTAGTACATTCTAACAGGGTTTGTTTGAGATACATCGCCACATTTGTTCTGCTGCTCAGGTTTGTTATACCAGCCACAAGGATAATTGTATTTTGTGCAGCACATTGGGTAGAAATCTGCTGCAAAATCAGAGACATACAATGCATACCTCCTAGTAAAGCAATGGAAGCAATGTCTTCTGCCAAGTGTAACAAATGAAGACCCAAGTAAAAAAGACACTGAACTTCCTCTATAGACCTTATGGAAGATTGAAGAGTTGCTGAGGAGAGATGCTTATAATTTGTGCTAAAATGTGAGGCCCACTAGCAAAGAAGTATGTGTGTGGAGGGGCTTCACATGGCTCAGCAAATATTACACAAGTTAGTACATCAAGCTGTAAGCTAGATAAAATAATATAGTGGGAGAACCAGTCTAATAGGTTAGAGATGTGTGAAGAACAACATTTGGTGTGAATTTAGCATCACCCCTTATTTCATTTTTGGTTGCTGAAATGTTTATTATTATGATGATAATTATTTTCCACTCTATTCTTATGAGAACAGTCGATTGCAAATTCGAATACTTTACAGAATGTCATTATTTGTCTCTGTACTAACTCATATGTTATAAGGGGTTCTGAAATATCACTTGCAGACATAAGAGATTCGCTGATCAATTTGTCTAACCCTTAACACCCTCACTATATATACGCTCAGTGCATTAGGAGGAATGAGAGATACCTACCTACCTGTTTGCCTTTCCTTCAAAAAGGTCATACTTTCCTCTGGTGGTTCAGGAAATCTACCAGCTGTCACCTCAGAAATCTTGGGGTACCTGACTTCTATTTAGGGTTGTTCTTATAACGAAGTTATTTTTAGAGCTTAAATAACAAGTACAGCAATATGTCTCAATGCTGGCAGAAAACAAGATTTTCTAGTTTCCAGTTTTTGAAACTAAAATTGCAGTACACCATGAAAATGTATGCTGTTCCGCTGGTACTTCTACATGTTTTTTCCCTGCTTCTGGGTGTGCCCTTAATTCTCTGGTATGCTGAGTCGCAGAAGCACAACAATGAACTTGGCTAAACAGAATTAGCCGTGGGGGAAGAGTAACTAACTACATGTTGCAGATTTCACAAATGTCAGTTCAATCCATTACCAAATTCCGTCACCCCTAGGCAAGGCAGAAGCATTCATCTCATAATCTCATACTCTACACACTTTTCAATTTCAATGAGTCTCCAGTGCTGAAAGAAATGTATATTTGGACGATTTTCACAACCACTGACACAAATGCAACCCCATAGGCATATCTTTTTTCCCAATCACCTGTAACATACTGACCTTTTCTAAACTGTGCAATTGTTTAACGCACCAAAGGGGCAACCTAACTAAAAACTGTCAACAGTAAAATGTCACTGGTCTTATCACTAGGATAGACTCTTTCTCAATACTTGGCTGAACGCGTCTCAAAATAAATAAATGTCTATTTTTAGACAAGAGAATCAAAATCCCATAGTAAACCCTGATGAACTTGCCTAGACACAGTGCTGAGTCTGAGAACACGTATGCAGCGGCAGTCCACTGACCCTCTGCAGATAACATGACCAACTTATTCATAACTGAAACTAAGATGATAGACACCCTTGCAGAGCTAAAGCAAAGAGCAGAAAACCCTCCACCATTGGGACCCTGATGCTCACAGCATTAAAATAAGAGCACATGAATACTTAGGAATCTCTGTGAAACAATGGTAATACTCAAGGGACTTAAAGGCCTAGTGAACAGGCCTGAGAGTGTGAAACACATTTTGCTATATACCAGAGCCTATTTATGAATCCGTAACGTCTTTGCGATTCACAACAACGCTTTTGCTACCCTCCTGAAATGGTGAAGAGGAGCAACATAAAACAGAAGTCTCACTGATCTTTATCATAATGTCATGTCTCAATCCACATGCAAAACATGCATTCAGCCATCACCAGAGAGCTAAAACAAAGCTTGAGACGCTTTTGTTCTTTCCAAATCACTACCTACTTGTGTAGCCCACTTTGGTTTCTTCTGAGGTGTTTAGCAATTTTAGAAAAAAGTTATCAGCCCTCTACAAACCTTGTTCGATTCATTCTCTTTTAAGTTCCTTGTTTGCTCACTGCTTGCGATTCCCCACTCATCAAACCATCCTGACTACGTGTCCATACTTTCCATGCAACTATTGATAAAAGTCCCAATGTCATGCACTGCCAGGACTGCTGTGCACCCCGCCATGTTCAGGCTGCTCTTATGCTGCGACATATGGTAATTAAGACTCTATACATTGGCCTCGGGCTCAGATCCCCCCCTACACCTCCTCTGCATGGGAGAAAGAGCCCACCTTTGTTCTCTGTGGCGACTCACTCATAAATCCTCGAGACACACTTGTTATGGCAACAGACCTGGTAAGCATGTCCCTGCACACCTCTGTTGATCTGTACTCTGCTTCAGGTTCCACAGATCTCATTTTCAGGTCCCACAAGAGATCAATAGAAATAACAGTGCTGTACAATCTGCGTCAAGCTGTTACCAATGGCTTGACTTTTTTGTCCTAATGAAAAGAAACTCCACTGTGGCTTCTGCCAAAGATTGGGAGTTCTTACCTGTTTCAGGTTCCCGTCTCTTCTCCTGCTCTTGTGACAAGTTCACAACAATGTCTCCTTGCTCCAGACGAAGAGAAAAGAGAGAGCAGACTAGATAAAATTAAGTGCACAACATTTACATTGTGCTTATGATACAGGTACAGATATACTTAGAACAGAGGGACATGCGAATGTAGTCAGTGTGTAGTAAATGGGTTATTGGATTAGGTTAATATCTGTTTGTTCTGTCATCATTCTAGTGCTCATTTTGATTGTTTATCTGCTGGTCTCTTTATTACGAGGTCCATAAAACACTACCTCCTATAGGTCAGACCATCTAGCCCATGCAGCTTCATCCTCTCCCATACCTACATCTTCCCACCTCGCCATCTGTGCTTGTGATCCAATTGTCTTTTTTTCCAGCACTAGTGATGGAGATGGGTATCAGACTAACCCATGTCACCTCTGGTGCAGCACATCTTATCACATCCTTATAATCCTCATTGTCATTTAAAGTTAGTTGTGGCACCTACAATCTTGGTTTTACTATGTATCTTTAAACACAGGTTTGCTGGCAATTCCACATTGTGTTGTCAGCAGACAGTGGGGCACCATGCCTGCTGTTTTTCATACCCATACACTCATGCTGAGAAAGCACCTGATGTAACCCTGGCATTGCTGTCTCTGGCAATGTCCTCCGAGGCTGCAGTGAGGCGCTGTTGTGTGCGTCCATTGCAGAGCAGGAGGTGTGATATGTTCACAGGTACACAGAGTCCACTCTTAGTCATACTGGACAGACGTGTGGATATCTTTTTCACAGGGTTTTCATTTGGCTCAAATCACAGAACCAGAACCCAAACAAATGTAGGTTGGAGCGCTGATCTTCGTGGAGATACAACCACCACATGAAGTGGTGATTGATTTCTTTTAATGTCAAGCTGTCACAACCACTTCATTTCCCCCTGACTATAGCTGGACAACATTTAGCTCCTCCTGCAAATCTCTTTCATGGAGGGATACCCCAATACTCCATTCTATCAGTGAGGAGGGGGTCTATCCCTGGAAGTGTTTCAAGGTAGCTTCTCCCAGCAATTTGCAGATTATCCAGGTCCCTGTTTCCAAATCTCACACATGTGAGTTGGCAGTCAGTGAACCCAGCCTCGAAACCCAGGTCTTTCTTGGTCTCCTCTGATGTGGGACCAGTCTCACAGGTCAAGAAGAAATCTTGGTACACTGTCTTGGGGTCTGAGCCCCATAAATATTCCCAGTTTGCAGGCTTAGGCTTATATTTCACAGTCAAGTTTTTGGAACGGTTCTAGGTGGTTCCTGACTTTTGGGTATTACTCTCAAATGGTCTGTGCCACGATCTCTGTCCTCTAATACCAGCAGGGAAGTAGGTGGGGATAGAAGTTCTGGTGATACGAAGAAGAAACCTCCAGGAAAGCACTTTATTTACCTGCATCTCTGTTGGGAGGGAGTCCACCTGCAATTGACAACCAGACTTCCACTCCATTAGCGAATGGAATCCCCCAACACGCCTCATACTAAAAATACAACACTTGTACCTCCCCCATTAACACTACAATAACAAAAGGTAGAACATTCATGATGGTTAAATTATTGAACTGCATAAACAAATACAAAATATAATGCATACACAGTACAGACTGAAATCATCATAGATAAAGCACAAAAAATGCACAAATCATTACATAATGAAGTCATCACATCTCTTTGAACAATTTAGTTTCTTGCAATCCTGAAGAACTTTCATACCTTCCAAATCATTCAACTTCTCATCATCCTTTTCACCTAAACTCATTTGCTTCTCACTTCCTTGCACCATCCCAAGTGGGACCTACATCATCTTTTTCCAATTCCACACATTACTGTCACTGACTCCAAGAGTAAATTTGCTTACTCACCTGACCTAAAGAAAAGAAGAAAACTTGGACTCTCCTTTATTCACTCTACACCCTCTCAAAACACAAACCCAATCACCAACCTCATAATCCCCAACTCCACCTTTATTTTTCGCAACATCTCCATTTTCCCAATCCCCTTTGGCTACAATGCACACGATTCAGGTCCTCTCATCAATTCAAAGGGAGACTTTCTGGTGACAGAGTGAGGTGTGGTGCAGTACGCCCAGATCAACTTGCTCACAGCCTTCGTTCATTTACTTCCACTGCCCAATGCCAATTGCCAGCCTTCCTTAACTGCTCTGTTCCATCTCCAAACCAAACCATTACTTTGAGGCTAACAAACAGATGACCACACATGCTCCACCCCACACTTCCTCACTGCTTTGTCAGATACAATACTTCAGGCACTCCCTTCTCTTTCAAATAACTTGCTCAGAAAATGAATCACAACAATAGTGTTGACCCATCCAGTAAACTTGGCTTCAGGCCACCATGAAAAATAGTCAGCAACAACCAAATCATACTTAGGAGTTTTACCCAAAATTTTCAATTGACCAGTTACATCTATAGTGAATTTCCTCCACTGTCCTTCAGACGTATTGGACGCTATCAGTGGGTACCTGACCGTCCTTTGTGGCTTATCAATCTATGCACATGGTGCACATACCCATATAATGCATTCCACCTGAGGGCCCATTCCAGGCCACCAATACTCCATTCTAATGTGTCTCTTTGTGGCACTCATCCCAAAGTGCCCCTCATGAGCACGCGCAACATTCTGCTTCCTCAGCTCAGATGGCAGCACCAACCACTCCCCTCTTAACAACATACCACCGACAAGATATAACACCTCTCTCACTTCGTGGAACAACACTGCAACATCAGAAGCTCTCTCTTTTGCATGCCACCCATCAGTCATTTGGCCCATCACTTCCTGCACAGCTTCACCATTTCTCACAGTACCTTCCTCATGCAAGATTCTCCCCCCAGTATTCACACTCACCTGAGATACCGCAAATTCATTCTGATTTTCTTCTACATGCACTTCCTCATTGAACAGTAATCTGGACAAACAATCAGCCAAAGTGTTTTTCCACGCACGTATATACTCCATTCTGAAATCATCCTCATTACCCTACACGTATCTTGGCAGATGTTCTGGCCGTCCACCTGCTGGGAAAAATCCATGAAAGATTGATGGTCTGTGCGGACTAGCAACTCAGTCCCCACATGTGCTTCTGGAAATACACTCCACCAACAGGTCAAAATCTCTTTATTATTGATAGAACATTTTTTCCGTAACCCTCAAGGGTCTAGATTTATAAGAGATGGCCATCTCCCTCCCGTCATGAACATGCAATAACACTGCCCCCAAACACACACAACTTGTGTTGGTATGGATGATTGTAGCATCTTTTTGTCAAACGGCTTAAGCGCTGGAGCAGATGCTAACTTTCATTTAAGTTCACAGAGCTTCCTTCCACAATATCAGACCACACTAATGTCTCATTTTTTAACTTAAGTTTTCTCATATGCTTTGTTTTATCAGAAAGCATAAGAATCACCCATAAGTTATATTCACTAGACCCAAAAATGATCTCAGCTGATCCGAATTTGCAGGTGAAGGGGCATTCTCTATTGCAGTGATCAGCTTCATCTTAGGAGCGGCTCCTTTGTCATCAATCTATGCCCCAAATTCTCCACACCATCCACTCGTATCTCACACTTCTCTTTCTTGATCTTCACCCCATTCTTTTGAAAAATGTTCAATACTTTCCTTAACAAGTGATCATCTTCCTCCTTGTCCTTCTCAAACATAAGAATGTCATCCTGGAAATAGGTAACATGAGAAATTCCCTTAAACAGATGATGCATTACACGCTGAAACATAGCAGATGCAAAAGCTAATCCAAATAACATCTGCTTGACTCTATAAGTACGTTCCAGCATGACAAACAAAGTCAAAGATCTAGAATCAGGGTGTAGTACTATTTGATACTAGTACGCCAAGGACAAATCCAAAGTAGAAAATAACTTAACCCGCCTAATGAAGCTCAGCATTTCACTTATGTTGGGCAAAGAGATGCCTGTCAACCAAGCATTTAAGTCACACAAATCTACACACAAGCACAACTTCCCATTACCTTTCTTTGCTAGTACCACTGGGGTCAGCCACCCCAATGCTTCTCTTTACTCAATGATCATCTCATCACAACCTCTGTAGCTCTTATCGTAATTGCTCTCACACGAAAAGTGGTATGGCCCAGAGCTTCTGCGCTTTGGCCATTACCCCCTCCTTCAAGATAATTTTGGGCATGAAACCCTTCAGCATGCCTAACTTGTTGACAGACACTGAAGGAAATTCTTCTTCAGGGGGCAGAGATGCCTCTTCTACCCTATTTATCTCTGTGTGTGGACCTAAAGCATGATCCGGATAACTAAGGTCCAACTACATCACTAAATCTCTCTGTTGGGGCCATGCTAGAAGACAAAATAAACCTTAGAAGGTGCTGCCACTTCTTGAAATTTCAAGTTGGCTTCTATGAACCCAATCAGATCTATGGGGTTATTGTTGTATGCTTCTAATCTGACATCTAGTGATTTGAGAGTGTGATTGGGACATATGCTTATGTATTCTTTAGAAATAAGAGTGTATCTAGTACCAGAGTCAGCCATGACATGTATTTCTTGGCCATCTATCTTGATCAGGTGAAATTAATTATTTTTTCCAATGCTTCCTACATGTTGTATCTGAAAAATCACATCATTATTTCCCTCTAGCTCAATACTACTCTCCACTATATTGATCTGATCTTTGGTCTTTCTGAAACCCCCCAACTTCTCACGGCATGCCCTTACAAAATGCCCATTGAGTCTGCACTTCCTGTACAATTGGTCAGCCGCAGACTATTTTTCATCTGTCACCAACTATCCCATCAGACCCCTTTTGCAACAAGTCTTATCTCTTAATGTAAACAGTGCAGATTGTCCTTCATTGCTGGCTTCCGGTTGTTTTTGAACAGCAACCACTTTTTTCCTTGGTGCCAACTCTTTCAGCCCTTTGTCCATGAGTTCAGCTCTTTCCATAATCTCAACAACTGTTTGTAATGTCAAACCCTTCACTTTCAACAACCCCTCTTGTATTATTTTATTATTCTATATCAATACTAATTAGTCTCTCAACATTTCATCAGGATATCCCAGTAGTTGTGTGTGGCCTTCAATTACCTCAATCTTGCTGCATAACCTTCCACTAGTTCACTGGGCATTTGACTTCTTTTGAGAAAGTTGAACTCTTCCACCACTTCATTTTACTTCTTTCCAAAATTCAAGGTTAACCTCATCAATGACAATGCATAGCTGTTTCCTTCTCCATCTTTCTCCTCCTCTTCATCCACAAGGGGTGGAATATATTTCAAACTGCTCCTCCCTTTAGCCCTGAAACAGCATTTTAGATGGGCAACTGTCTGGAGCCTGTGAAAATGTCCCCATTAATAGCCTTTATACCAGTCTCAAAGGCAACTTTTCATTCTTTCATGTGTACAGTAGGTTCCCCCAGCATCTGCTGAAAAAGTCTTGGAGCTAAAAACCCTTCCATTGATGCTCACTCTTTTTTTAATTACATTGTCAAGACTTCCAGTTGATAGAAGAAAATCACCAATGCTACTGAAACCCTTCAGCAACCTTGTCACAATTACTTTGGCTCTCTAGTATATTTATTGTTGTTTCAGCACTGTGAGTTCAGACGCAGCAGCAGGCTGGCTGAAGTTGCTTGGCAACAAATAGTTTTACTCTTGTAGCAACATGTTGTAATTTCAGCATTGTGTGTTCAAATGCCCTGGCCACCCTGCATTGGTAAACAACAAATGAGACCATCATTGAAGTCGATGTCAGCATGCTACAAATGCCTTGGGTTGCGCTGAGGAGGAAGCGCATGCTCGACTCTGCAGTACACCATTTATAGCTGGGGTCAGGCTGCTCAGGAAGCACATGTTCCACCTGCCATGTCATTCCACAAAACAGGCAAATATGTAGACAAATACTTGCTAATTTTGTGTACCACTGAATGTGAAGTATTGGTTCCCTGTAAGCAAGCCTCAATTTCAATCTCTGTTGATGATCCCGCAGTGGGGACACAATACCAGCCCTCTTTGTGGCTCTTCTCCAGGTGATTGTGAGTGCACAAGATACTCATTCACTTACATCTCTACCAGGAGGGAGTCCACCTGCAACTGCCAACCAGACTTCCACTCCTTATAGAATGGAATCCCCCAACATTACACATACTAAGAATACGGCATCTGTGTCAGAAAGTTCAAAGGGGGGATAGGGTGTTTTAATCAGCTACCTCTCAAGCTTCTGGGGGTAACACCTCTGGGGAATAGTAGAGGATGGAGGGTGGCCCCTGGTATCCTGTCTTCTCATACCCTAGAGTTTGGTTTACCACAAAGGCCTGTGGAATGCTCAGGAACAGCATTACAATGCACATTGCCATCTAGTGGCTGATCACCAGCCATCACCTGGTATTGTATCAACATACAGGAGATCCAATTTAGATTCTAGTATGTCAACTGTCAGTAACAGAACATACTATTCATGTGTGTCTGATTCCATACATATAATGTATGCATATGTGCCACATACATGAACACATGGTTGGAGGGCAAGGACCTGGATCCAGGGGCTCTTCTCAATCACTTTAAACAAGTAGGAATCTCTCTCCAGAAGCACAGGGAAAAAAGCAGGTCCCATTATTACAGTTTGTTGCTGACACCATGTCAGTCCTCCACAGCGCAGTGAGCTGACAATAATAATACTAAGAATAGAAAGGGTCCTCATGGGATGCCCTGGAAATTCATTTTCTTTACAGTTTCTCAGCATACCCACACTACTGCCATGTGTGTGCTGAAGCCTAATAAAATCAAAAACATTCAAACACTTCAGGGGAAATGTGGTGTGGTATTGCATGCTCTCCTACGCTATGGAGGCACATTTCTGGTCTAACACCATCTGAGAAAATGGCAGTTTTTAAACGTGTTCTACAGAATTTGCTTTTGTTCATGGAGACTATCTCATCTTTAATAATTTTGACATTCTTGTTTTACTCTAGATTAAAGGAGTCTCCATATCAATCCAATGTTTTATTAACACATTGGGGAAATATCTTTTCCCCTATGACCCTCACTTTGGGTTTTTTGGTACTCAAATGCTCAGTCTATGCATTTTTCACTAGATGATCAGTGAAAGCTCTGTTCTGTTTTACTGCACATTAAACTGGAAAGTTCAGTACTTTCTCTTGTGCTTATGTGAAAGCAAAATCTGCTTCAAGAGCTATGAAAGTGAAACATTTTGGGAGCATCAAATTTTTTCTAAATAGCACTTTCACTAACTCCTGCTATGGAAGGTCTAGCAATGGTGTTTCCATGCCAAATGCCAAACTGTTGCTGTATTTTGCTTGCTAACAGAACATTATCAACTTTTGGCAAAATAGTCCTGGCATGCTTCCCTGACAACCTAACTACCACATTTCTTGCTGCTTCTACTTTCAGCTCTACTACTTTGATATGTGGCTTCTAGCACAGGGTTTAACCCCTTCTGTGCTGAGGACGTAATGGTTACGTCCTGCGGCACAGTGCTGCTGTGCCCAGGATGTAACCATTACGTCCTGGCACCCAGCCCAGAGGGAGCGCTAGGAGGTTTCCCCCCACCCCCCCAAGTCAGTGATGGAAGGGAAAGCCCTTCCCCTTCCACCCCCGACCCCCCTACCCCCCGTGACGTCAGCGCACGAGCGAGCGCTGATTGTCACAGAGCCTCCTCCCATTGCGCTGGAAGCTCAGCTTCCAGCGCGATGATCGAGAGAAATGCTTTGCATTTCTCTTCCGATCACGGGGAGGAGGCAGAGAGGCTTCAAAGGGAAGGAACTGTATTTCCTTCCCTTTGAAGTCTCTCTCTGCATTTTGGCAGCCGGATTGTAAAGCAATCCTGCTGTCAAAACGCCCACTAGACACCAGGGATGTCTTTTACAAAATGAAACTGACATAAAGGGAGCGACCCCTTGGGCAAGGGTCGCTCCCAGGGGGGGCATTTTTTTTAAGGCCTTTTCTGCCCCCCTGGGGGCAGATCGGCCTAACATTAGGCCGATCTGCCCACGGGGGGGGGGGGCAGAAACCTCTAGGCACCAGGGATAAAAAAAATATTTTGATTTTTAGTTTTTTTTTTTGAGGTGGGGAGCGACCCCTTAGGCAAGGGTCACTCCCCTAGGGGGCAAATTATATTAAGGCCATTTTTATGAGGCCAATCTGCTCCCAAGGGGGTCAGAAACCACTAGACGCCAGGGCAAATTGTTTTTTGTGTTTTTTTTTTGTTTGTTTGTTTTTTTAGAGATGGGAAGCGACCCATTAGGCAAGGGTTGCTCCCCTGGGGGGGCAAATTGTATTTAGACCATTTCTGTCCCCCTTGGGGGCTGATTGGCCGATTTTAGGTCGATCTGACCCAAAGGGGCAGAAACCACTAGGCACCGGGGATTTTTTTTTGGTGCCAATGTCACGCAGGGTGAGCGACCCCATAAGCAAGGGTCGCTGCCGGGGGGGGGGCAGGGGGGGTCTTTGGGGAAAAAAAATATTTTAGGCCATTTCTGCCCCCCCTGGGGCTGGCTGAGCTAGAGGCCAAAATCCACAGGTAGGCACTGTTTTCTATGAAAAAATTTGATGTGTCCACGTTGTGTTTTGGGCCATTTCCTGTCGCGGGCGCTAGGCCTACCCACACAAGTGAGGTATCATTTTTATCGGGAGACTAGGGGCAACGCTGGGTGGAAGGAAATTTGTGGCTCCTCTCAGATTCCAGAACTTTCTGTCACCGAAATGTGAGGAAAATGTTTTTTTAGCCAAATTTTGAGGTTTGCAAAGGATTCTGGGTAACAGAACCTGGTCAGAGCCCCACAAGTCACCCCATCTTGGATTCCCCTAGGTCTCTAGTTTTCAAAAATGCACAGGTTTGGTAGGTTTCCCTAGGTGCCGGCTGAGCTAGAGGCCAAAATCTACAGGTAGGCACTTTGCAAAAAACACCTCTGTTTTCTTTAAAAAAATGTGACGAGTCCACGTTGTGTTTTGGGGCGTTTCCTGTCAGGGGCGCTAGGCCTAGCCACACAAGTGAGGTATCATTTTTATCGGGAGATTAGGGGGAACGCTAGGTGGAAGGAAATTTGTGGCTCCTCTCAGATTCCAGAACTTTCTGTCACCGAAATGTGAGGAAAATGTGTTTTTTTAGCCAAATTTTGAGGTTTGCAAAGGATTCTGGGTAACAGAACCTGGTCAGAGCCCCACAAGTCACCCCATCTTGGATTCCCCTAGGTCTCTAGTTTTCAAAAATGCACAGGTTTGGTAGGTTTCCCTAGGTGCCGGCTGAGCTAGAGGCCAAAATCTACAGGTAGGCACTTTGCAAAAAACACCTCTGTTTTCTTTAAAAAAATGTGACGTGTCCACGTTGTGTTTTGGGGCGTTTCCTGTCACGGGCGCTAGGCCTAGCCACACAAGTGAGGTATCATTTTTATCGGGAGATTAGGGGGAACGCTAGGTGGAAGGAAATTTGTGGCTCCTCTCAGATTCCAGAACTTTCTGTCTCCGAAATGTGAGGAAAATTTGTTTTTTTAGCCAAATTTTGAGGTTTGCAAAGGATTCTGGGTAACAGAACCTGGTCAGAGCCCCACAAGTCACCCCATCTTGGATTCCCCTAGGTCTCTAGTTTTTAAAAATGCACAGGTTTGGTAAGTTTCCCTAGGTGCCGGCTGCGCTAGAGGCCAAAATCTACAGGTAGGCACTTTGCAAAAAACACCTCTGTTTTCTTTCAAAAAATGTGATGTGTCCACGTTGCGTTTTGGGGCATTTCCTGTCGCGGGCGCTAGGCCTACCCACACAAGTGAGGTATCATTTTTATCGGGAGACTTAGGGGAACGCTAGGTGGAAGGGAATTTGTGGCTCCTCTCTGATTCCAGAACTATCTGTCACCAAAATGTGAGGAAAACGTGTTTTTTTAGCCAAATTTTGAGGTTTGCAAAGGATTCTGGGTAACAGAACCTGGTCAGAGCCCCACAAGTCACCCCATCTTGAATTCCCCTAGGTCTCTAGTTTTAAAAAATGCACAGGTTTGGTAGGTTTCCCTAGGTGCCAGCTCAGCTAGAGGGCAAAATCTACAGGTAGGCACTTTGCAAAAAACACCTCTGTTTTCTTTCAAAAAATGTGATGTGTCCACGTTGTGTTTTGGGGCATTTCCTGTCGCGGGCGCTAGGCCTACCCACACAAGTGAGGTATCATTTTTATCGGGAGACTTGGGGGAATGCTGGGTGGAAGGAAATTTGTGGCTCCTCTTTGATTCCAGAACTTTCTGTCACCAAAATTTGAGGAAAATTTGTTTTTTTAGCCATATTTTGAGGTTTGCAAAGGATTCTGGGTAACAGAACCTGGTCAGAGCCCCACAAGTCACCCCATCTGGGATTCCCCTAGGTCTCTAGTTTTCAAAAATGCACAGGTTTGGTAAGTTTCCCTAGGTGCCGGCTGAGCTGGAGGCCAAAATCTACAGGTAGGCACTTTGCAAAAAACACCTCTGTTTTCTTTCAAAAAATGTGATGTGTCCACATTGCGTTTTGGGGTGCTTACTGTCGCGGGCGCTCGGCCTACCCACACAAGTGAGGTGTCATTTTTATCGGGAGACTTAGGGGAACATAGATTAGCAAAACAAGTGTTATTACCCCTTGTCTTTCTCTACATTTGTTCCTTCCAAATATAAGAGAGTGTGTAAAAAAGACATCTATTTGAGAAATGCCCTGTAATTCACATGCTAGTATGGTCACCTCGGAATTCAGAGATGTGCAAATAACCACTGTTCCTCAACACCTTATCTTGTGCCCTTTTTGGAAATACAAAGGTTTTCTTGATAGCTATTTTTCACTCTTTATATTTCAGCAAATGAATTGCTGTATACCCGGTATACAATGAAAACGCACTGCAGGGTGCAGCTCATTTATTGGCTCTGGGTACCTAGGGTTCTTGATGAACCTACAAGCCCTATATATCCCCACAACCAGAGGAGTCCAGCAGACGTAACAGTATATTGCTTTTGAAAATCTGACATTGCAGGAAAAAGTTACAGAGTAAAACGTAGAGAAAAATTGATGTTTTTTTCACCTCAATTTCAATATCTTTCTTTTTCAGTTGTTATTTTCTGTAGGAAACCCTTGTAGGATCTACACAAATTACCCCTTGCTGAATTCAGAATTTTGTCTACTTTCCAGAAATGTTTCTGGGATCCAGCATTGGTTTCATGCCCATTTCTGTCACTGACTGGAAGGAGGCTGAAAGCACAAAAAATCGTAAAACTGGGGTATGTCCCAGTAAAATGCCAAAATTGGGTTGAAAAATTGGGTTTTCTGATTCAAGTCTGCCTGTTCCTGAAAGCTGGGAAGCTGGTGATTTTAGCACAGCAAACCCTTTGTTGATGCCATTTTCAGGGAAAAAACCACAAGCCTTCTTCTGCAGCCCCTTTTCCCCATTTTTTTGAAAAAAACATAATTTTCACTGTATTTTGGCTAAATTTCTTGGCCTCCTTCTGGGGAACCCACAAAGTCTGGGTACCTCTAGAATCCCTAGGATGTTGGAAAAAAAGGCGCAAATTTGGCGTGGGTAGCTTATGTGAACAAAAAGTTATGAGGGCCTAAGCACGAACTGCACCAAATAGCCAAAAAAAGGCTTGGCACAGGAGGGGGAAAAGGCCTGGCAGCTAAGGGGTTAACCAATATGCACACTTAATAAGAATACGCTTTTACTTCCTCCAGGCAATAATTCACCAGTTTATGGGTGTCTGTCATTAACACAGTCAAAAAGCATGGTTTTTGAGTATGAAATGTTTATGTTAAGATCATATGTTTAGCAGTAGGTCTCATCACCGTCAGCTGGTTTGCATTGCTTTCGGAAAGCGGTGTGGGCACAGGGGGCCATATTTATACTTTTTGACGCAAAACTGCGCTAACCCAGTTTTGCGCCAAAAAAATTAGCGCCGGCTAACGCCATTCTGAAGCGCCATGCGGGCGCCGTATTTATTGAATGGCGTTAGCCGGCGTTAGCCGACCGGCGCTGCCAGGTGTGCGTGAAAAAAAACGACGTACACCAGGCAGCGCCGGCGTAGGGAAAAATGGCGTTTGGGCGTCCCAAAATGGGGCAAGTCAGGCTAAGGCAAAAAAATCGCCTTAACCTGATTTGCGCCATTTTTTTTGGGCGCCCAGACGCCATTAACATGACTCCTGTCTTAGCAAAGACAGGAGTCATGCCCCCTTGCCCAATGGCCATGCCCAGGTGACTTATGTCCCCTGGGCATGGTCATTGGGCATAGTGGCATGTAGGGGGGCACAAATCAGGCCCCCCTATGCCACAAAAAAATTAAAAAAAAATACTTACCACAACTTACCTTTTCTTCCCTGGGATGGGTCCCTCCATCCTTGGGTGTCCTCCTGGGGTGGGCAAGGGTGGCAGGGGGTGTCCCTGGGGGCAGGGGAGGGCACCTCTGGGCTCATTCTGAGCCCACAGGTCCCTTAACGCCTGCCCTGACCCAGGCGTTAAAAAGAGGCGCAAATGCGGGGTTTTTTGCCCCGCCCACTCCCGGGCGTCATTTTTGCCCGGGAGTATAAATACCACGCACATGCCTCGGAGTCATTTTTTAAGACGGGAATGCCTACCTTGCATCTCATTAACGCAAGGAAGGTGTTCACGCCAAAAAATGACGCTAACTCCATGAACTTTGGCGCTAGACGCGTCTAACGCCAAAGTATAAATATGGAGTTAGTTTTGCGTCGAATTTGCGTCAAAAAAACGACGCAAATTCGGCGCAAACGGAGTATAAATATGCCCCAGGGTGTCATGTCTTGGGAACAGTGATACAGGCAGCCATTAACTCATTTTGAAGATAATTTACATGTATGCACAAGAGGGTAAGAGCAGAAGACATGCTCGTTTGACCCCCTTTGTTGTCTGGAATTTTGTTGACCTTCCTCCCTTGTAGGCCGCAGATTTGATTAGAAGTCTCCAAGCAGAAGGCTTCAATGACATAAAGTAGATTATCTTTAATATGCTGCTCCTTGGGTTTTTGCCACAACTTTTTGATTTTAACTAGGTTGGACAATTATGAAAAGTCAAGATAACATGCAGAGAGTTTAATCTATAGCATATTTGATGTTTTAAGGCAAATATTGGCAAATTTATTTTGGATATCCCTTCTCAAAATTATCCTGAATTGCACAAGCATGGAAAATTTCCTTCACAACTAAAACAGCTCACAACTTCTCCTACCCAATCCAAGAAACCTGATGTAAACCTCCAATATCTTAGACTGTCACTTCTGAGAAGAATGATCACACTGGTGGTCAGCATGGAACATGATGCCGAATATAGCCAGCTCTGCAATGCCCAATCAGAATTCTAGCCTAAAATTTGTACAAAGACAGACATTTTGCAAGTTCTGAATGATGCACTGCATATTCTCAAAGAAGGCAATGCCTGCTTTTTTAGTCTTTTAGACCTTCCAGTGACATTTGATGCTGTTGACCATGAGAATCATCTTGATACATACATAAATATATATATATATATATATATATATATATATATATATATATATATATATATATATATATATATATGTATTCTCTTTATTAGGTATGGAAAGTATCAACCATACAAACAAAATACATGACAAAGTGCAATACACACAAAAATCATTATCAAAAATAAACATTCCTACACCTACCCCACCTATAAAATACTTAAGACAAGATAGTAAGAACAATTCATAAAACCAATTTCAAAATCCCATTAGCCATTTTACACATATAAAAATTGCATTTCAAAATTCGCTAAAAATTCTAAAATACTACAATAAAATTACAAATTAAGACTCATTTGAAAAGGCCATTATATTACTCGGCCAAGTTATAGCTCCCTTAAGAAAAGACCCCACCACGCCAATGCATCTGAGGCCATACGGAACCACAGGAAGGCTGGGCGGTATTGCACGAAACCCCTATCCTTCAGTATGGGAAGTAAATACAGACGCCTAAAGAGGGCATAAAAACCACAGAACAGAGTAAAATGAACTGAAGTCTGTAAAGATACTCCATCGCAGGGGCATGGTTTTATAGCTTTTTCATCTAACTGACCTAGCGGGAAACACAAATTGCTTCTAATGACCTCAAAGCGGAATCGCAAGATGAGAGTCCTTTCCCTCACATTTCTTAACTCCAAGAGATAAGCCTCAGGACCCACCCCCATCTTTAGAATTGTAAAATCCCTTACTGATATGTTCCTTAGTTCCTCCGCCTCCCTCTAGGCCCCCAAAATTTTGGAGAAATTCTCCTTAACCCAGCGTTTATCAGATTTGGTGAGAATCTCTGGAGCCTCATGCATAGCCGGCCACCCAAATATGGAAGATAGTTTTCTGATATACATTAGACAGGGAATATCCTTCACACACCACTAGCTATACAATCCCGCAAAATCTCTCTATTAAGAGGCAAACTCATTTGTCCAGATAGTGATCCATAACATAAGGGGAGCAATCTTAATGGTATCTTCTATAAAGTTCAAGGTCAATTCGGCATGCAAGCAGTAGCTGGAAACGTTTTGACCCACTCCTAGCAACCTCCTACAGAAACGGTTTTCCTCTATTGCAGGGGTCCTGTTTTCTGTGTGCCCCCATAGTGACGCCCCAAACAGCAAAACTGGGAGACCCTTTCGCCTATATATTTCAAGCAGGGCCTTAACAAGTTTATTACCCACCCTAGAAGCAAACTCAAAAGTGGCACCTACTGTTGCATTAAAGAGTGCCCGTCTCCTGGCTATACAGGGTTTCCAGGAACCCTTGTCATCAAAATTATTCCCTAAAAAGGGGAATTCCTGAACCTTACGGATCGCTTGCTCATTGATCCTCAGCCCCCCACCCTACAAAGTGGTTTCCCATACACCATGAAATGTGATTTATTGCAATTTATCTCTAAATCCAGGGCCGTCATAAAAATGTCATAAGCTCTAACCGCTTCTCGAAGGCCATTAATAGTGCGAGCCATAAGTACTGAGTCATCCACACAAATCAAAACTGGGACGCTCTTAGCATTAATTTTAGGGGCATCCTTACAACGTTCCACCAAAAAGTCGAACAACCCATTTGTGTACAAAAGAAAAGGAGTAGGAGCCAGGACACATCCCTGGCGCACCCCCCTGCCAAGCTCAAAAGCATCCAAACATTCCCCATTTGCCCCAACCCTCACATTTGCATGTGTACCTAAATGGAGGTACCAAAGCAACTCCACAATTGAGTCCAATCCCAGCCGGGTAAGCTTCTCCCACAGCTTAGACTGATTGATCTTGTCAAAGGCACAACTAAGATCCAGAAAAGCTAGATATAAAGTGCTTTTCCTAGCTTGAGTATATTTCCCAATCATCATCAGCAAATTAAGTCACTGTTCCTGGGTACCCAGCCCTTCCCTGAAACCATATTGTACCCAGCTCAGAATTGCATTTTCGACCATCCAGGCCTCAATACGCCTCAAAATAATCCGGCCCAAACTTTTGGCTGAAGAATCAAGAAGAGAAATTGGACCATACGACTTAGGGTCGTTCCGATTCCCCTTTTTATAGACAGGAATAATACATTCCGACCTCCAAGTATCCGGAATACCCACACTCACTGCGGCATTTAGGACATTTAACAAGATTGGCATCCATAGCTGAGGGCAAGGTGCATAAAGATCCATTGGGATAGAGTCTGGTCCAGGAGCTTTATTACTAGCACTCTCATGCAGCACCTCCTTAACCTCCTCGAGTGTGAACCTAATAGCTAAATTTGGATAACCTACATATTTTCATTCCCCATTCACTCCTAGCGAACTCCCCTGGAAAATGGGACAAAAATGGCTACCCCAAGCTTCGGGGGCAATATTACAGTCCAGGCGCTCAGATGTTTCTGTGTCACTGGTCCCCTATTAACAACCTTCCAAAACAATCCAGGGTTTTTACACTCTACTGCACATTCCAATCTCTCCCAGGCTAGCTGCTTAAGCTTCAGCTTCTTTGCCCTCAGAACAGATTTGTACTGAGCCCTAGCTACTCTAACATGGGCCTTATCTCATAAGAAGGCTTACTAAACCAACCACTCTTGTAATAACTAGAAGACTGAGCGGCTACAGTTAGACAATCTTTTAAAGATTTGTTCACCTTAAGCATAGCGTCCATTACTTCCACTGGGCAGGGGGTTTCTGCCAAAAGGGCACCCATGAACAGATTTAATTTTTCACCCATCACCCTTTCTACTACTTGTTGAATATTTATCTGCCTCCACCCAACTCTCCTACCCTGATCCTTTCTCTTTACCGAAACTAGCCCTCGCCTTCCTGATTTACATTAAATCTTTGGAAAGCTAAAATGGACCGTGAGGGGGTTATGATCACTAAAATACTTCTCACCCACCTACCCTTGTTTAACCAAGTTCTTTAAAGATGGAGAAAACAAAACTATAATCAATTGTTGTACCTATCCCACTACCTACAAACGTTGAAACCTGATAAATACCCACAGCTTCAATATAGCAGAAGTTCATAAGGCCCAAACTACGTAGGCTCTTAATCAAACTTCTGCCCCTGGTATCCTGCGATCCATCGGCTATATATACCTCCTGATCTACCTCAAAAGGATTCACCACTGTACTATACCGCCCTATCTTTGCATTAAAATCTCCTGCCACAACAGTACAAAATTACACGCCAACCTCCTCCATTTTGCTCCTCAGTGTCTGGAGAGCTGAAAAGAGGACACTAATTTGACACCCAGAGTCCCAAACAGCGTTATAAAAATTTACCAGTAAAACATTGAATTTATTTGGAAAGACCACCCACACAATCAGTATACCATGGTGATTACAATTGATTTGAAATGCTTTCGCTATTTTAGAAAACGTATCAGAGTGACTAAACCCCCTTTCGGGACACCCACTAGGGGCCGAATAGCCGGGACTGCAAACCTATGATAGCCATCCCAGGCAGCTTGCCCATCTGACCAGGTTTCTTGCAACAGAATGAACCCAGCACCTAGTCCATTCATGGTCTAAGTGGTTGTCTACCTAAATGATAGCCTCAAAAGGGAAGCAGAAAATGAGTTGGAATTAAAACCATAGTGTCAGAAATGGGGTTGGGTAACTGGGCCGTGAGCCCTTGTCAAGCAACAGCAACACACCTTTGCAGGATGAACCACTATCAACTACTAAAGTAACATTAAAGTAACCTGTGCTTAACCTTGGGTAGCTTGCACCAAAAGCTGTGAGGTCTAACTTAGAGGAAATAAGTACAGTATTTATGCAGCACACAAACAGTAATAAAGTAAAAACACAACACAAGAAAAATGCCAAACCAATTTAGAAAACTAGAGCACATTTAAATAAATTATTTGACACCAAATACATTACTAAATTTGAAGGTTCAGAATAGCACCTAAAAGATAAAAGTTGCACAAGACCGGGTCAAAGTCCAAAATTAAGGCAGACCACTATAAAGTACAGTTCAGATACAAGAAGTGGAATGGGTCAAGCAAGCGCTTATCTTTGGACTTAGAAACATTTTCTGAGAGAATTGTCTTAGGATGTAGAAGTTCAGCCGAACAAGTCTGCAGTAATGTCAGAGGAGGTAGCATCATCACTGGATTCACGATTCCACAAGGTCAGATACTCCTTTGGTGAAGGACCTTTGAAACAGATTTGCTGCTGCAGGGAAGAACATAGCTGAAGAAGCAGAAAAGTCACCTCTAGCAGTAACACAAGCAGGTTGGTTCTTGTCTCCTGCAGGTTGTTAGAGTACTTTTTGGCCAAAAGATTTCTTCCACATGTCCAATAGTGAACTGAAGAATGGGCCAGAATGTCCTATTTGTATACCCTGGTGCTGTTCTCTTGGAAGGTGGGAGAAGTTTCTGGAAAGGTTCTTTGAAGTGCATGACTCTCCATGTCTCTCCTGCCCTGACTCCAAGCTGGCTGCAATGACAATACAGGATTCTTAAGCCTTTGGTGGAGAGACAGGAAACAACCTGTACAGGTGCAAGTGGGGCTGTGCTCAAGCTATGCCCCCCATCCTGCCAAATGATGGCCCATTGAGGCACACCTAACCCCAATGTTGTGTGACTGCCTGTCAGGGTTCACAAAGTCTGTCAGCTACACCTAGTCATGTAACCCAAGACAGAGTGCAGACAAAAAGGGCTAAGCACAGGAAAATGCCAACTTTCTAAGAGGGGTACTTTCAAAATTGTAATGAAAAATCCGACTTTACCATTAAAGGGGGTTTAGCATAACAATTACATTGGTACCAAACATGAACTATTTACTTCCTCTCAATTAGAAAGTACAGCTTCTTAAGTGTAATACAATTCCCCAGTGTCATCCTATAGAAGGGGTAGGCCTCACAGCAGTGAAAAACGAATTTGGGAGTTTTTCACTACTATCATATGTAAAACTTAAAAGTATATGTCCATCCTTTTAAATACACAGCACCCCGCCCTGTGGGCTACCTAGGGCCTACCTTGGGAATTACTTATAAATAATAAAAGAGGAGTTTAAGGCTTGGCAAGGGGGTTTAAATGTCAGGTCGACATGGCAGTGTGACACTGCATTCAGGCTGCAAGGGCAGGCCTGGGACATATTTTAGAATACTACTTAGGTTGATGGCACAATAATTGCTGCAGGTCCACAGGCAGCATTTAATTTACAAGCCCTGGGTATATGATATAGCACTCTGCAAGGGATTACAAGTAAATTAAATTTGCCAATTAGGAATATGCCAATTAGGAATATGCCAATCAAACCATGTTAAGGGAGTGAGCACAAGCACTTTACCACTGATTAGTCGTGGTAAAGTGCACAGAGTCCTAAGGCCAACAGAAACATAAACAAGAAAAATGGGACTCAAGTAGTCAAAAAAGTTTGGAGGCAGACCACCCTAAGGCTAACAGGTCTAACACATAGGAATGTTTTGAGGAAAAGCAAACAAGTCCTTTCGTAACCTTTTTATCTGTAAAACTATTTGTTAAGCCTGTTACAATAAGGTGATGCACATTATACACATGAACATCTTCAGTATATTCTGAAGTGTTGTTAGTAGCTTGTGAGCCTTTATGAACAAATAATGGGTTGCCATTGCACAGTCCCATCTCAGGGCTGGTGTTACTCTGCTCAGAAATAACCACTTATACACTTGGTCATGTATATGTGAGGACACATAGGGCCTGTGGCTCATCCACTCTATGTCTTCATTTTGGAATTTAGGCCCTTCTGGAATCCAGAGACAGTGGTGCACAATTATAGCCAAAGCATGCAAAATATTATTTTACTGATTTCTTGAGGTTCCCCCTCTCCCTTCTCCCCTCTTCCCATGTGTTACTCTGCAGAATCTTATTATCAGTGATAGCTGCCACCAAATTACTAAGGTCAGTGGTATCAGTATTATCAGGGGAAACTTTTCAGTGACCTTCCTTTAGGTCAACAGGTATGTCAAGACTTGGTGCTTGTGCTTCTGAATTAAAGATCTAATCAGAACACACACACATATTCCACTAAATTCACAGTATGTTCTGTTAGTTATACCCACTGAAATTGGGCCCCCAAGAGCAAAGGTCCTATTCTGTAATTTGGACCCCATAATAGCCAAACAAGATGTGTCCAGATACTGGGGTGTGCTGGAGGCTCCATGCTTTGAGGGAGGAAGGATCAAATTGACATGTAGCTGGAGGCAAGGAAAATACCTTGTAGGAGTGGAGGCTGTCCTCAGAAGTTCAAAAAAGTATGGGCCCCTGGATGCACTATTATATTTTGGCAGATGAAAACAATGAATTTGTTGGCCAGAGATGAGGTGATGATTAAATTGGATCAAGAGGGCCTGGTTGGGGAGGGCCCTCGAGCTGAGAGACATGTGGTGAGCTGTTTGTCCTGATACCATGGATATCCTGTGCCCAAATCTAGAATGTGACTCTGGATTTCTAAGAGATCCACCTCCCTCTATTTCCCCTCTCCCTCTCTCTTTGCCTTCTCATAACTTCTCAAATGTGCCTATTTATGCCCTGCTATGTCCATGATATGCTGATAGGACTGGACATGCAGACTCATATTTAACAATGCATATTGTAATAGAACTAGTTGACTTGCTCCATGTAGTTTTCTTTTTGGTTTTATATTACCCATGGCTAATTTGCAGTACCCTTCCTTCCAACCACAACTTTAACTATCCCCTGATAGACCTACATGCACATACACACACACAGACACACACACACATCTACACACACACACACCAACAAATACACACTCACTTGACAATGCCCTGAGAGGCCTATGCACAAACATGCATCTTACCCCTGGCTACCCTACTGTACCTAGTAACCTACCCCAAATTTAAATATTCCACAATAGCTCTTTACTACACCCATCCCATCCATCCTCAAATAACCTACATCTGCCACACACCCCTTATGTCTTATTCAAAATCATTAGAGAATACATAAAAGTCAGGAAGAGCAACATTTCTACAATCAGACTTCTCTGCTAAATCTTCCCTGCCACCTATCTTTACACCTAAAGCAACACACACGGGAATCATTCCAGAAGCTCAGTACCAAATCCTTATTCAAAATAATCAACAAAATGTGGCCTGTCCCATAATTAAAGACTTGAATCCAGCCAGGACAATGAAAGAGACCTTTAATATATTCTCACAATTTTGCCTTACTCTAATCAAGGCACCACTGTCCCAGGGTCTGTTCCCCAACTATCTAAAGATAGATCAGCTCTCACCCATACTCAAGAAACCTAGGGCCAGATTTAAGAAACGTGGCGCTACATTACTTGTAGAGACACTTTTCTTGTGGCCCTTTGCACCCCCCACCGCCACCATGTGTGCGCTGTATTTAATATACAGAGCACCATGGCTTGGGGTAGGGACAACATTTGTTACGCTATTTATGTGCTCCTCAGGATTAGCGCCAAAATGTTGACGCTAATCCTGCAGAATATATAGGGACCCATTACAAAAAATGGTATGCCCCCTTTTAACACCTGCTCTGTGCAGGCATAAAAAATGCCAAACAAATGGTGCAGAGAAATCTTTTAGGTTTCTTTGCACCATTTTTTGGCCCCTCTAGTGGCAGAATGCCCCCCTTCCATACATTATGTCTGGCCTCGTTGGGCCACATTAGTGTAAAATAAAATTATGCTAACGTGGTGCAAGGAGGCGCTAGGCCATCTTAAATCTGGAACCTAGTGCAACTCAAAATCCTAGAAAAATTCTGATCTTTCAGCCACCGTCTTTGATTAGAAAAAACATTGAAAATGATTTACTTTCTAACATCCAGTCAGGCTCCATGGATGGCTACAGCACTGAAATAGCAAACCTGAAGATCCTATACAAAATGTACCACATCCTCAATGAAGATGAAGTTTACCTACCTGTCCTTTTAGATAAGTCAGCAGCAGTTGAAATATTGGACCACAATCTTCTCTTCCATATTCTAGAACTTAGGGGCAGATTTAAGAGCCCCTAGTGCCTCCATGAGCCACATTAGCATCATTTCTTTTACACTAATGTGGCCCAGTGAGACCAAAATCGCAGCAAAAAATTTACAAAGTGGAGCAATGCATGCATTGTACCACTTTGTAACCCTTTGTGCTAGATTTTTGCCTGCACTGTGCATAATATATGCAAAGGGGACATTCCCCTTAAGAGATTTTTTGCGTCATTTATTTCCGGCACTTTTAACGCCTACTCAAAGCAGGTGTTAAAAGGAAGCTCACCATTGTTTTCAATGGGTCTCAATGGGCTCTGCAGCATTAGTGTCAAAAAATGTTACGCTAATCTTGCTAAGCTCCTAACTAGCGTAAAAAATTCTAATAATAGTTCCCTAACCTCCACCATTGTGCACCATATCTTAGATACCTGTTCTGGTGAGCACTATCTAAAAGGTTCCCCTAAATAAGTAAGTATAATGCATTGAACTTCTAACCTGTCTGTATGCAACCTCGCACACGCCTGGGCATAACCTTCCCACTTAGGGAGACAAAAGCAAAAAGAACAGATGATGGACTGAATGCTGAACAATGCAAACATTCACCCCCAGTTACAAAGATCTGGGTTTAATCCATCATTTTTTGCCCACCACGCCACCCCAGTTTGGACCCAGCCATATGCAAACCAGTCTTGATCTTGTTTCCCATGGGAACAATCCAGCCCGAACTGCCAAGCCTGTTCCTCTCGGAACCGGAAACAAGCATCCTAGGGCCAGTTTCGGGGTATCACTCCTCATCAGACAGGTTAGCATGAATCCCGTGAGCACGGGACCAACGTATGGGCTTACCCTTCTCACTTAGGGCAACAAAGCAAAAAGAACAGATGATAGACGGAATGCTGAACAATGCAAACATTCAACCTAATCATAAACATCTGGTTTATCCATTGTTTTTCTGTCCACCACCCACCCTAGTTTTGACCCAGCCACTTACAAACCAACCTTGACCCTGTTTCCAATTGAAACAGTCCAGCTTGAAGTGCCAAGTCAGGATGGAAGCAAGCATTCTAGGACCGGTTTCAGGGTATCACCCCTCATCAGCCAGGGTAGCTTGAATCCAGTGCTGCAGTGAGCACGGGACACAAGTCTGGGCATACCCTTCCCATTTAGGGCGACAAAAGCAAAAAGAACAGTTGACAGACAGAATGCTGAACAATACAACATTCACCCTAGTCACAAAGATCTGTGTCTAATCCACTGTTTTCTTGCCCACCATGCCACCCCAGTGTGGACCTAGCCATATGTAAATCAGTCTTTACCCTGTTTCCTATGGGAACAGTCCAGTCTGAACTGCAAAGCCATGTCCTCCGTTGACCGGAAACAAGCATCATACAACTGGTTTTGGGGTATCATCCCTCCTCAGTCAGGGTAGCTTAAATCCAGTAGTGCAGTGAGCACAGGACCCATAAATGGGCATACCATTCCCACTTAGGGCAACAAAATCAAGATGAAGAGATGGTGGATGGAATGCTGAACAATGCAAACATTCACTCCAAGTCACAAAGATCTGGGTTCAATCCATCATTTTTTTGACCAACACTCCACCCCAGTTTGGACCCAGCCATATGCAAACCAGTCTTGGCCTTCCTTCCCATTGGAACAGTCCAGCCTGAACTGCCAAGCCAGGTCCTCCCTGGACTGGAAACAAGCATCCTAGGACCGATTTTGGGGTATCACCCCTCATCAACCAGGGTAGCTTGATCCATCAGGGAAATGAGCAGCACACACTGGCCTCCATGGAAGCCTCACAAGGAATATAAAAATATTTTAGGCCATTTCTGCCCCCCCTGGGGCTGGCTGAGCTAGAGGCCAAAATCCACAGGTAGGCACTGTTTTCTATGAAAAAATTTGATGTGTCCACGTTGTGTTTTGGGCCATTTCCTGTCGCGGGCGCTAGGCCTACCCACACAAGTGAGGTATCATTTTTATCGGGAGACTAGGGGCAACGCTGGGTGGAAGGAAATTTGTGGCTCCTCTCAGATTCCAGAACTTTCTGTCACCGAAATGTGAGGAAAATGTTTTTTTAGCCAAATTTTGAGGTTTGCAAAGGATTCTGGGTAACAGAACCTGGTCAGAGCCCCACAAGTCACCCCATCTTGGATTCCCCTAGGTCTCTAGTTTTCAAAAATGCACAGGTTTGGTAGGTTTCCCTAGGTGCCGGCTGAGCTAGAGGCCAAAATCTACAGGTAGGCACTTTGCAAAAAACACCTCTGTTTTCTTTAAAAAAATGTGACGAGTCCACGTTGTGTTTTGGGGCGTTTCCTGTCAGGGGCGCTAGGCCTAGCCACACAAGTGAGGTATCATTTTTATCGGGAGATTAGGGGGAACGCTAGGTGGAAGGAAATTTGTGGCTCCTCTCAGATTCCAGAACTTTCTGTCACCGAAATGTGAGGAAAATGTGTTTTTTTAGCCAAATTTTGAGGTTTGCAAAGGATTCTGGGTAACAGAACCTGGTCAGAGCCCCACAAGTCACCCCATCTTGGATTCCCCTAGGTCTCTAGTTTTCAAAAATGCACAGGTTTGGTAGGTTTCCCTAGGTGCCGGCTGAGCTAGAGGCCAAAATCTACAGGTAGGCACTTTGCAAAAAACACCTCTGTTTTCTTTAAAAAAATGTGACGTGTCCACGTTGTGTTTTGGGGCGTTTCCTGTCACGGGCGCTAGGCCTAGCCACACAAGTGAGGTATCATTTTTATCGGGAGATTAGGGGGAACGCTAGGTGGAAGGAAATTTGTGGCTCCTCTCAGATTCCAGAACTTTCTGTCTCCGAAATGTGAGGAAAATTTGTTTTTTTAGCCAAATTTTGAGGTTTGCAAAGGATTCTGGGTAACAGAACCTGGTCAGAGCCCCACAAGTCACCCCATCTTGGATTCCCCTAGGTCTCTAGTTTTTAAAAATGCACAGGTTTGGTAAGTTTCCCTAGGTGCCGGCTGCGCTAGAGGCCAAAATCTACAGGTAGGCACTTTGCAAAAAACACCTCTGTTTTCTTTCAAAAAATGTGATGTGTCCACGTTGCGTTTTGGGGCATTTCCTGTCGCGGGCGCTAGGCCTACCCACACAAGTGAGGTATCATTTTTATCGGGAGACTTAGGGGAACGCTAGGTGGAAGGGAATTTGTGGCTCCTCTCTGATTCCAGAACTATCTGTCACCAAAATGTGAGGAAAACGTGTTTTTTTAGCCAAATTTTGAGGTTTGCAAAGGATTCTGGGTAACAGAACCTGGTCAGAGCCCCACAAGTCACCCCATCTTGAATTCCCCTAGGTCTCTAGTTTTAAAAAATGCACAGGTTTGGTAGGTTTCCCTAGGTGCCAGCTCAGCTAGAGGGCAAAATCTACAGGTAGGCACTTTGCAAAAAACACCTCTGTTTTCTTTCAAAAAATGTGATGTGTCCACGTTGTGTTTTGGGGCATTTCCTGTCGCGGGCGCTAGGCCTACCCACACAAGTGAGGTATCATTTTTATCGGGAGACTTGGGGGAATGCTGGGTGGAAGGAAATTTGTGGCTCCTCTTTGATTCCAGAACTTTCTGTCACCAAAATTTGAGGAAAATTTGTTTTTTTAGCCATATTTTGAGGTTTGCAAAGGATTCTGGGTAACAGAACCTGGTCAGAGCCCCACAAGTCACCCCATCTGGGATTCCCCTAGGTCTCTAGTTTTCAAAAATGCACAGGTTTGGTAAGTTTCCCTAGGTGCCGGCTGAGCTGGAGGCCAAAATCTACAGGTAGGCACTTTGCAAAAAACACCTCTGTTTTCTTTCAAAAAATGTGATGTGTCCACATTGCGTTTTGGGGTGCTTACTGTCGCGGGCGCTCGGCCTACCCACACAAGTGAGGTGTCATTTTTATCGGGAGACTTAGGGGAACATAGATTAGCAAAACAAGTGTTATTACCCCTTGTCTTTCTCTACATTTGTTCCTTCCAAATATAAGAGAGTGTGTAAAAAAGACATCTATTTGAGAAATGCCCTGTAATTCACATGCTAGTATGGTCACCTCGGAATTCAGAGATGTGCAAATAACCACTGTTCCTCAACACCTTATCTTGTGCCCTTTTTGGAAATACAAAGGTTTTCTTGATAGCTATTTTTCACTCTTTATATTTCAGCAAATGAATTGCTGTATACCCGGTATACAATGAAAACGCACTGCAGGGTGCAGCTCATTTATTGGCTCTGGGTACCTAGGGTTCTTGATGAACCTACAAGCCCTATATATCCCCACAACCAGAGGAGTCCAGCAGACGTAACAGTATATTGCTTTTGAAAATCTGACATTGCAGGAAAAAGTTACAGAGTAAAACGTAGAGAAAAATTGATGTTTTTTTCACCTCAATTTCAATATCTTTCTTTTTCAGTTGTTATTTTCTGTAGGAAACCCTTGTAGGATCTACACAAATTACCCCTTGCTGAATTCAGAATTTTGTCTACTTTCCAGAAATGTTTCTGGGATCCAGCATTGGTTTCATGCCCATTTCTGTCACTGACTGGAAGGAGGCTGAAAGCACAAAAAATCGTAAAACTGGGGTATGTCCCAGTAAAATGCCAAAATTGGGTTGAAAAATTGGGTTTTCTGATTCAAGTCTGCCTGTTCCTGAAAGCTGGGAAGCTGGTGATTTTAGCACAGCAAACCCTTTGTTGATGCCATTTTCAGGGAAAAAACCACAAGCCTTCTTCTGCAGCCCCTTTTCCCCATTTTTTTGAAAAAAACATAATTTTCACTGTATTTTGGCTAAATTTCTTGGCCTCCTTCTGGGGAACCCACAAAGTCTGGGTACCTCTAGAATCCCTAGGATGTTGGAAAAAAAGGCGCAAATTTGGCGTGGGTAGCTTATGTGAACAAAAAGTTATGAGGGCCTAAGCACGAACTGCACCAAATAGCCAAAAAAAGGCTTGGCACAGGAGGGGGAAAAGGCCTGGCAGCTAAGGGGTTAACCAATATGCACACTTAATAAGAATACGCTTTTACTTCCTCCAGGCAATAATTCACCAGTTTATGGGTGTCTGTCATTAACACAGTCAAAAAGCATGGTTTTTGAGTATGAAATGTTTATGTTAAGATCATATGTTTAGCAGTAGGTCTCATCACCGTCAGCTGGTTTGCATTGCTTTCGGAAAGCGGTGTGGGCACAGGGGGCCATATTTATACTTTTTGACGCAAAACTGCGCTAACCCAGTTTTGCGCCAAAAAAATTAGCGCCGGCTAACGCCATTCTGAAGCGCCATGCGGGCGCCGTATTTATTGAATGGCGTTAGCCGGCGTTAGCCGACCGGCGCTGCCAGGTGTGCGTGAAAAAAAACGACGTACACCAGGCAGCGCCGGCGTAGGGAAAAATGGCGTTTGGGCGTCCCAAAATGGGGCAAGTCAGGCTAAGGCAAAAAAATCGCCTTAACCTGATTTGCGCCATTTTTTTTGGGCGCCCAGACGCCATTAACATGACTCCTGTCTTAGCAAAGACAGGAGTCATGCCCCCTTGCCCAATGGCCATGCCCAGGTGACTTATGTCCCCTGGGCATGGTCATTGGGCATAGTGGCATGTAGGGGGGCACAAATCAGGCCCCCCTATGCCACAAAAAAATTAAAAAAAAATACTTACCACAACTTACCTTTTCTTCCCTGGGATGGGTCCCTCCATCCTTGGGTGTCCTCCTGGGGTGGGCAAGGGTGGCAGGGGGTGTCCCTGGGGGCAGGGGAGGGCACCTCTGGGCTCATTCTGAGCCCACAGGTCCCTTAACGCCTGCCCTGACCCAGGCGTTAAAAAGAGGCGCAAATGCGGGGTTTTTTGCCCCGCCCACTCCCGGGCGTCATTTTTGCCCGGGAGTATAAATACCACGCACATGCCTCGGAGTCATTTTTTAAGACGGGAATGCCTACCTTGCATCTCATTAACGCAAGGAAGGTGTTCACGCCAAAAAATGACGCTAACTCCATGAACTTTGGCGCTAGACGCGTCTAACGCCAAAGTATAAATATGGAGTTAGTTTTGCGTCGAATTTGCGTCAAAAAAACGACGCAAATTCGGCGCAAACGGAGTATAAATATGCCCCAGGGTGTCATGTCTTGGGAACAGTGATACAGGCAGCCATTAACTCATTTTGAAGATAATTTACATGTATGCACAAGAGGGTAAGAGCAGAAGACATGCTCGTTTGACCCCCTTTGTTGTCTGGAATTTTGTTGACCTTCCTCCCTTGTAGGCCGCAGATTTGATTAGAAGTCTCCAAGCAGAAGGCTTCAATGACATAAAGTAGATTATCTTTAATATGCTGCTCCTTGGGTTTTTGCCACAACTTTTTGATTTTAACTAGGTTGGACAATTATGAAAAGTCAAGATAACATGCAGAGAGTTTAATCTATAGCATATTTGATGTTTTAAGGCAAATATTGGCAAATTTATTTTGGATATCCCTTCTCAAAATTATCCTGAATTGCACAAGCATGGAAAATTTCCTTCACAACTAAAACAGCTCACAACTTCTCCTACCCAATCCAAGAAACCTGATGTAAACCTCCAATATCTTAGACTGTCACTTCTGAGAAGAATGATCACACTGGTGGTCAGCATGGAACATGATGCCGAATATAGCCAGCTCTGCAATGCCCAATCAGAATTCTAGCCTAAAATTTGTACAAAGACAGACATTTTGCAAGTTCTGAATGATGCACTGCATATTCTCAAAGAAGGCAATGCCTGCTTTTTTAGTCTTTTAGACCTTCCAGTGACATTTGATGCTGTTGACCATGAGAATCATCTTGATACATACATAAATATATATATATATATATATATATATATATATATATATATATATATATATATATATATATATATATGTATTCTCTTTATTAGGTATGGAAAGTATCAACCATACAAACAAAATACATGACAAAGTGCAATACACACAAAAATCATTATCAAAAATAAACATTCCTACACCTACCCCACCTATAAAATACTTAAGACAAGATAGTAAGAACAATTCATAAAACCAATTTCAAAATCCCATTAGCCATTTTACACATATAAAAATTGCATTTCAAAATTCGCTAAAAATTCTAAAATACTACAATAAAATTACAAATTAAGACTCATTTGAAAAGGCCATTATATTACTCGGCCAAGTTATAGCTCCCTTAAGAAAAGACCCCACCACGCCAATGCATCTGAGGCCATACGGAACCACAGGAAGGCTGGGCGGTATTGCACGAAACCCCTATCCTTCAGTATGGGAAGTAAATACAGACGCCTAAAGAGGGCATAAAAACCACAGAACAGAGTAAAATGAACTGAAGTCTGTAAAGATACTCCATCGCAGGGGCATGGTTTTATAGCTTTTTCATCTAACTGACCTAGCGGGAAACACAAATTGCTTCTAATGACCTCAAAGCGGAATCGCAAGATGAGAGTCCTTTCCCTCACATTTCTTAACTCCAAGAGATAAGCCTCAGGACCCACCCCCATCTTTAGAATTGTAAAATCCCTTACTGATATGTTCCTTAGTTCCTCCGCCTCCCTCTAGGCCCCCAAAATTTTGGAGAAATTCTCCTTAACCCAGCGTTTATCAGATTTGGTGAGAATCTCTGGAGCCTCATGCATAGCCGGCCACCCAAATATGGAAGATAGTTTTCTGATATACATTAGACAGGGAATATCCTTCACACACCACTAGCTATACAATCCCGCAAAATCTCTCTATTAAGAGGCAAACTCATTTGTCCAGATAGTGATCCATAACATAAGGGGAGCAATCTTAATGGTATCTTCTATAAAGTTCAAGGTCAATTCGGCATGCAAGCAGTAGCTGGAAACGTTTTGACCCACTCCTAGCAACCTCCTACAGAAACGGTTTTCCTCTATTGCAGGGGTCCTGTTTTCTGTGTGCCCCCATAGTGACGCCCCAAACAGCAAAACTGGGAGACCCTTTCGCCTATATATTTCAAGCAGGGCCTTAACAAGTTTATTACCCACCCTAGAAGCAAACTCAAAAGTGGCACCTACTGTTGCATTAAAGAGTGCCCGTCTCCTGGCTATACAGGGTTTCCAGGAACCCTTGTCATCAAAATTATTCCCTAAAAAGGGGAATTCCTGAACCTTACGGATCGCTTGCTCATTGATCCTCAGCCCCCCACCCTACAAAGTGGTTTCCCATACACCATGAAATGTGATTTATTGCAATTTATCTCTAAATCCAGGGCCGTCATAAAAATGTCATAAGCTCTAACCGCTTCTCGAAGGCCATTAATAGTGCGAGCCATAAGTACTGAGTCATCCACACAAATCAAAACTGGGACGCTCTTAGCATTAATTTTAGGGGCATCCTTACAACGTTCCACCAAAAAGTCGAACAACCCATTTGTGTACAAAAGAAAAGGAGTAGGAGCCAGGACACATCCCTGGCGCACCCCCCTGCCAAGCTCAAAAGCATCCAAACATTCCCCATTTGCCCCAACCCTCACATTTGCATGTGTACCTAAATGGAGGTACCAAAGCAACTCCACAATTGAGTCCAATCCCAGCCGGGTAAGCTTCTCCCACAGCTTAGACTGATTGATCTTGTCAAAGGCACAACTAAGATCCAGAAAAGCTAGATATAAAGTGCTTTTCCTAGCTTGAGTATATTTCCCAATCATCATCAGCAAATTAAGTCACTGTTCCTGGGTACCCAGCCCTTCCCTGAAACCATATTGTACCCAGCTCAGAATTGCATTTTCGACCATCCAGGCCTCAATACGCCTCAAAATAATCCGGCCCAAACTTTTGGCTGAAGAATCAAGAAGAGAAATTGGACCATACGACTTAGGGTCGTTCCGATTCCCCTTTTTATAGACAGGAATAATACATTCCGACCTCCAAGTATCCGGAATACCCACACTCACTGCGGCATTTAGGACATTTAACAAGATTGGCATCCATAGCTGAGGGCAAGGTGCATAAAGATCCATTGGGATAGAGTCTGGTCCAGGAGCTTTATTACTAGCACTCTCATGCAGCACCTCCTTAACCTCCTCGAGTGTGAACCTAATAGCTAAATTTGGATAACCTACATATTTTCATTCCCCATTCACTCCTAGCGAACTCCCCTGGAAAATGGGACAAAAATGGCTACCCCAAGCTTCGGGGGCAATATTACAGTCCAGGCGCTCAGATGTTTCTGTGTCACTGGTCCCCTATTAACAACCTTCCAAAACAATCCAGGGTTTTTACACTCTACTGCACATTCCAATCTCTCCCAGGCTAGCTGCTTAAGCTTCAGCTTCTTTGCCCTCAGAACAGATTTGTACTGAGCCCTAGCTACTCTAACATGGGCCTTATCTCATAAGAAGGCTTACTAAACCAACCACTCTTGTAATAACTAGAAGACTGAGCGGCTACAGTTAGACAATCTTTTAAAGATTTGTTCACCTTAAGCATAGCGTCCATTACTTCCACTGGGCAGGGGGTTTCTGCCAAAAGGGCACCCATGAACAGATTTAATTTTTCACCCATCACCCTTTCTACTACTTGTTGAATATTTATCTGCCTCCACCCAACTCTCCTACCCTGATCCTTTCTCTTTACCGAAACTAGCCCTCGCCTTCCTGATTTACATTAAATCTTTGGAAAGCTAAAATGGACCGTGAGGGGGTTATGATCACTAAAATACTTCTCACCCACCTACCCTTGTTTAACCAAGTTCTTTAAAGATGGAGAAAACAAAACTATAATCAATTGTTGTACCTATCCCACTACCTACAAACGTTGAAACCTGATAAATACCCACAGCTTCAATATAGCAGAAGTTCATAAGGCCCAAACTACGTAGGCTCTTAATCAAACTTCTGCCCCTGGTATCCTGCGATCCATCGGCTATATATACCTCCTGATCTACCTCAAAAGGATTCACCACTGTACTATACCGCCCTATCTTTGCATTAAAATCTCCTGCCACAACAGTACAAAATTACACGCCAACCTCCTCCATTTTGCTCCTCAGTGTCTGGAGAGCTGAAAAGAGGACACTAATTTGACACCCAGAGTCCCAAACAGCGTTATAAAAATTTACCAGTAAAACATTGAATTTATTTGGAAAGACCACCCACACAATCAGTATACCATGGTGATTACAATTGATTTGAAATGCTTTCGCTATTTTAGAAAACGTATCAGAGTGACTAAACCCCCTTTCGGGACACCCACTAGGGGCCGAATAGCCGGGACTGCAAACCTATGATAGCCATCCCAGGCAGCTTGCCCATCTGACCAGGTTTCTTGCAACAGAATGAACCCAGCACCTAGTCCATTCATGGTCTAAGTGGTTGTCTACCTAAATGATAGCCTCAAAAGGGAAGCAGAAAATGAGTTGGAATTAAAACCATAGTGTCAGAAATGGGGTTGGGTAACTGGGCCGTGAGCCCTTGTCAAGCAACAGCAACACACCTTTGCAGGATGAACCACTATCAACTACTAAAGTAACATTAAAGTAACCTGTGCTTAACCTTGGGTAGCTTGCACCAAAAGCTGTGAGGTCTAACTTAGAGGAAATAAGTACAGTATTTATGCAGCACACAAACAGTAATAAAGTAAAAACACAACACAAGAAAAATGCCAAACCAATTTAGAAAACTAGAGCACATTTAAATAAATTATTTGACACCAAATACATTACTAAATTTGAAGGTTCAGAATAGCACCTAAAAGATAAAAGTTGCACAAGACCGGGTCAAAGTCCAAAATTAAGGCAGACCACTATAAAGTACAGTTCAGATACAAGAAGTGGAATGGGTCAAGCAAGCGCTTATCTTTGGACTTAGAAACATTTTCTGAGAGAATTGTCTTAGGATGTAGAAGTTCAGCCGAACAAGTCTGCAGTAATGTCAGAGGAGGTAGCATCATCACTGGATTCACGATTCCACAAGGTCAGATACTCCTTTGGTGAAGGACCTTTGAAACAGATTTGCTGCTGCAGGGAAGAACATAGCTGAAGAAGCAGAAAAGTCACCTCTAGCAGTAACACAAGCAGGTTGGTTCTTGTCTCCTGCAGGTTGTTAGAGTACTTTTTGGCCAAAAGATTTCTTCCACATGTCCAATAGTGAACTGAAGAATGGGCCAGAATGTCCTATTTGTATACCCTGGTGCTGTTCTCTTGGAAGGTGGGAGAAGTTTCTGGAAAGGTTCTTTGAAGTGCATGACTCTCCATGTCTCTCCTGCCCTGACTCCAAGCTGGCTGCAATGACAATACAGGATTCTTAAGCCTTTGGTGGAGAGACAGGAAACAACCTGTACAGGTGCAAGTGGGGCTGTGCTCAAGCTATGCCCCCCATCCTGCCAAATGATGGCCCATTGAGGCACACCTAACCCCAATGTTGTGTGACTGCCTGTCAGGGTTCACAAAGTCTGTCAGCTACACCTAGTCATGTAACCCAAGACAGAGTGCAGACAAAAAGGGCTAAGCACAGGAAAATGCCAACTTTCTAAGAGGGGTACTTTCAAAATTGTAATGAAAAATCCGACTTTACCATTAAAGGGGGTTTAGCATAACAATTACATTGGTACCAAACATGAACTATTTACTTCCTCTCAATTAGAAAGTACAGCTTCTTAAGTGTAATACAATTCCCCAGTGTCATCCTATAGAAGGGGTAGGCCTCACAGCAGTGAAAAACGAATTTGGGAGTTTTTCACTACTATCATATGTAAAACTTAAAAGTATATGTCCATCCTTTTAAATACACAGCACCCCGCCCTGTGGGCTACCTAGGGCCTACCTTGGGAATTACTTATAAATAATAAAAGAGGAGTTTAAGGCTTGGCAAGGGGGTTTAAATGTCAGGTCGACATGGCAGTGTGACACTGCATTCAGGCTGCAAGGGCAGGCCTGGGACATATTTTAGAATACTACTTAGGTTGATGGCACAATAATTGCTGCAGGTCCACAGGCAGCATTTAATTTACAAGCCCTGGGTATATGATATAGCACTCTGCAAGGGATTACAAGTAAATTAAATTTGCCAATTAGGAATATGCCAATTAGGAATATGCCAATCAAACCATGTTAAGGGAGTGAGCACAAGCACTTTACCACTGATTAGTCGTGGTAAAGTGCACAGAGTCCTAAGGCCAACAGAAACATAAACAAGAAAAATGGGACTCAAGTAGTCAAAAAAGTTTGGAGGCAGACCACCCTAAGGCTAACAGGTCTAACACATAGGAATGTTTTGAGGAAAAGCAAACAAGTCCTTTCGTAACCTTTTTATCTGTAAAACTATTTGTTAAGCCTGTTACAATAAGGTGATGCACATTATACACATGAACATCTTCAGTATATTCTGAAGTGTTGTTAGTAGCTTGTGAGCCTTTATGAACAAATAATGGGTTGCCATTGCACAGTCCCATCTCAGGGCTGGTGTTACTCTGCTCAGAAATAACCACTTATACACTTGGTCATGTATATGTGAGGACACATAGGGCCTGTGGCTCATCCACTCTATGTCTTCATTTTGGAATTTAGGCCCTTCTGGAATCCAGAGACAGTGGTGCACAATTATAGCCAAAGCATGCAAAATATTATTTTACTGATTTCTTGAGGTTCCCCCTCTCCCTTCTCCCCTCTTCCCATGTGTTACTCTGCAGAATCTTATTATCAGTGATAGCTGCCACCAAATTACTAAGGTCAGTGGTATCAGTATTATCAGGGGAAACTTTTCAGTGACCTTCCTTTAGGTCAACAGGTATGTCAAGACTTGGTGCTTGTGCTTCTGAATTAAAGATCTAATCAGAACACACACACATATTCCACTAAATTCACAGTATGTTCTGTTAGTTATACCCACTGAAATTGGGCCCCCAAGAGCAAAGGTCCTATTCTGTAATTTGGACCCCATAATAGCCAAACAAGATGTGTCCAGATACTGGGGTGTGCTGGAGGCTCCATGCTTTGAGGGAGGAAGGATCAAATTGACATGTAGCTGGAGGCAAGGAAAATACCTTGTAGGAGTGGAGGCTGTCCTCAGAAGTTCAAAAAAGTATGGGCCCCTGGATGCACTATTATATTTTGGCAGATGAAAACAATGAATTTGTTGGCCAGAGATGAGGTGATGATTAAATTGGATCAAGAGGGCCTGGTTGGGGAGGGCCCTCGAGCTGAGAGACATGTGGTGAGCTGTTTGTCCTGATACCATGGATATCCTGTGCCCAAATCTAGAATGTGACTCTGGATTTCTAAGAGATCCACCTCCCTCTATTTCCCCTCTCCCTCTCTCTTTGCCTTCTCATAACTTCTCAAATGTGCCTATTTATGCCCTGCTATGTCCATGATATGCTGATAGGACTGGACATGCAGACTCATATTTAACAATGCATATTGTAATAGAACTAGTTGACTTGCTCCATGTAGTTTTCTTTTTGGTTTTATATTACCCATGGCTAATTTGCAGTACCCTTCCTTCCAACCACAACTTTAACTATCCCCTGATAGACCTACATGCACATACACACACACAGACACACACACACATCTACACACACACACACCAACAAATACACACTCACTTGACAATGCCCTGAGAGGCCTATGCACAAACATGCATCTTACCCCTGGCTACCCTACTGTACCTAGTAACCTACCCCAAATTTAAATATTCCACAATAGCTCTTTACTACACCCATCCCATCCATCCTCAAATAACCTACATCTGCCACACACCCCTTATGTCTTATTCAAAATCATTAGAGAATACATAAAAGTCAGGAAGAGCAACATTTCTACAATCAGACTTCTCTGCTAAATCTTCCCTGCCACCTATCTTTACACCTAAAGCAACACACACGGGAATCATTCCAGAAGCTCAGTACCAAATCCTTATTCAAAATAATCAACAAAATGTGGCCTGTCCCATAATTAAAGACTTGAATCCAGCCAGGACAATGAAAGAGACCTTTAATATATTCTCACAATTTTGCCTTACTCTAATCAAGGCACCACTGTCCCAGGGTCTGTTCCCCAACTATCTAAAGATAGATCAGCTCTCACCCATACTCAAGAAACCTAGGGCCAGATTTAAGAAACGTGGCGCTACATTACTTGTAGAGACACTTTTCTTGTGGCCCTTTGCACCCCCCACCGCCACCATGTGTGCGCTGTATTTAATATACAGAGCACCATGGCTTGGGGTAGGGACAACATTTGTTACGCTATTTATGTGCTCCTCAGGATTAGCGCCAAAATGTTGACGCTAATCCTGCAGAATATATAGGGACCCATTACAAAAAATGGTATGCCCCCTTTTAACACCTGCTCTGTGCAGGCATAAAAAATGCCAAACAAATGGTGCAGAGAAATCTTTTAGGTTTCTTTGCACCATTTTTTGGCCCCTCTAGTGGCAGAATGCCCCCCTTCCATACATTATGTCTGGCCTCGTTGGGCCACATTAGTGTAAAATAAAATTATGCTAACGTGGTGCAAGGAGGCGCTAGGCCATCTTAAATCTGGAACCTAGTGCAACTCAAAATCCTAGAAAAATTCTGATCTTTCAGCCACCGTCTTTGATTAGAAAAAACATTGAAAATGATTTACTTTCTAACATCCAGTCAGGCTCCATGGATGGCTACAGCACTGAAATAGCAAACCTGAAGATCCTATACAAAATGTACCACATCCTCAATGAAGATGAAGTTTACCTACCTGTCCTTTTAGATAAGTCAGCAGCAGTTGAAATATTGGACCACAATCTTCTCTTCCATATTCTAGAACTTAGGGGCAGATTTAAGAGCCCCTAGTGCCTCCATGAGCCACATTAGCATCATTTCTTTTACACTAATGTGGCCCAGTGAGACCAAAATCGCAGCAAAAAATTTACAAAGTGGAGCAATGCATGCATTGTACCACTTTGTAACCCTTTGTGCTAGATTTTTGCCCGCACTGTGCATAATATATGCAAAGGGGACATTCCCCTTAAGAGATTTTTTGCGTCATTTATTTCCGGCACTTTTAACGCCTACTCAAAGCAGGTGTTAAAAGGAAGCTCACCATTGTTTTCAATGGGTCTCAATGGGCTCTGCAGCATTAGTGTCAAAAAATGTTACGCTAATCTTGCTAAGCTCCTAACTAGCGTAAAAAATTCTAATAATAGTTCCCTAACCTCCACCATTGTGCACCATATCTTAGATACCTGTTCTGGTGAGCACTATCTAAAAGGTTCCCCTAAATAAGTAAGTATAATGCATTGAACTTCTAACCTGTCTGTATGCAACCTCGCACACGCCTGGGCATAACCTTCCCACTTAGGGAGACAAAAGCAAAAAGAACAGATGATGGACTGAATGCTGAACAATGCAAACATTCACCCCCAGTTACAAAGATCTGGGTTTAATCCATCATTTTTTGCCCACCACGCCACCCCAGTTTGGACCCAGCCATATGCAAACCAGTCTTGATCTTGTTTCCCATGGGAACAATCCAGCCCGAACTGCCAAGCCTGTTCCTCTCGGAACCGGAAACAAGCATCCTAGGGCCAGTTTCGGGGTATCACTCCTCATCAGACAGGTTAGCATGAATCCCGTGAGCACGGGACCAACGTATGGGCTTACCCTTCTCACTTAGGGCAACAAAGCAAAAAGAACAGATGATAGACGGAATGCTGAACAATGCAAACATACAACCTAATCATAAACATCTGGTTTATCCATTGTTTTTCTGTCCACCACCCACCCTAGTTTTGACCCAGCCACTTACAAACCAACCTTGACCCTGTTTCCAATTGAAACAGTCCAGCTTGAAGTGCCAAGTCAGGATGGAAGCAAGCATTCTAGGACCGGTTTCAGGGTATCACCCCTCATCAGCCAGGGTAGCTTGAATCCAGTGCTGCAGTGAGCACGGGACACAAGTCTGGGCATACCCTTCCCATTTAGGGCGACAAAAGCAAAAAGAACAGTTGACAGACAGAATGCTGAACAATACAACATTCACCCTAGTCACAAAGATCTGTGTCTAATCCACTGTTTTCTTGCCCACCATGCCACCCCAGTGTGGACCTAGCCATATGTAAATCAGTCTTTACCCTGTTTCCTATGGGAACAGTCCAGTCTGAACTGCAAAGCCATGTCCTCCGTTGACCGGAAACAAGCATCATACAACTGGTTTTGGGGTATCATCCCTCCTCAGTCAGGGTAGCTTAAATCCAGTAGTGCAGTGAGCACAGGACCCATAAATGGGCATACCATTCCCACTTAGGGCAACAAAATCAAGATGAAGAGATGGTGGATGGAATGCTGAACAATGCAAACATTCACTCCAAGTCACAAAGATCTGGGTTCAATCCATCATTTTTTTGACCAACACTCCACCCCAGTTTGGACCCAGCCATATGCAAACCAGTCTTGGCCTTCCTTCCCATTGGAACAGTCCAGCCTGAACTGCCAAGCCAGGTCCTCCCTGGACTGGAAACAAGCATCCTAGGACCGATTTTGGGGTATCACCCCTCATCAACCAGGGTAGCTTGATCCATCAGGGAAATGAGCAGCACACACTGGCCTCCATGGAAGCCTCACAAGGAACACACGCTGGGAGGCCTGAAAAGAGGGGTAGTGGTGAGTATGGTGAATGAGTGCTGTAAGTACTGCCCCTTGAGCTGGCATGGGGTGGTGAGCATGCATACTTTACCATTCCGGATTTCAGAGAATTTAATTGATGTGCCAGAGTAGCACAACTAGCCCCCCTGCCTGCAGTTCTCCAAACATTTACATGGTGATAGCAATCCCTCTCAATACTCATCAGTTTCTTTTTTTGGATTCAATGGCCATGACTCTGGCACACTGCATGTCAATCCTGACATTGGTGTATGTAATGGAGCTTCTCTGAACATGCTGCATAATGCTACAGTAACACTGGGTTCCTCAGTAAGTTCTGTATTTCAGTGAGGGTGGAGTAGATTGCACCACTTTGTCACAGGACTGATGCATCTGATGCCATCATGTCATCCAGTGTTTCAGCCATCTTTGCCAGAAGAGGGCTGATGTTAGTGAACTGTTCTCTAGGTGTGTTGGCCTCCACACTGGCTGTGGTCTAGGAGGGGCTGTTGGTCTTTCATGTATGCCCACTCCTCACCTTCTGTGCCCATACCTCTTGCTCTAAGGAGCCTGCTTAAAAAGTGGCTCCTGGTACACCTCAGATTGCATCTGTCTTGTATCCACTTGTCAATAGTTGTGGTGGTAGTAGTAATAGTGGTGGTAGAGGTAGTTGAGGCAGTTGTTCCCAATGCAGTGGAAGTGGTGAAAACATGCTCTTTGACAATGCATCGGAGGTGGTTGTTTTTTTAAATGCAGATGATTGTGTTACTGCAGTAGTGATTGAGACTCCTTTTGTCTTCCCCTCTCATGCACCTTAAATTTTAATTTGATAATCATTAAGATGTCTATTGGATTTTTATGGCACCAACACAAGGTGGATGCAGATATTTCAACAAACAAGGGTTAACCTATGGGGCAGAATCTGTGAGGGAGCAGAGGATCCAAGGGCACAAATATCTAAAGCCCCTTCAACAGAATATAAGAAACACCGGACAGAGTCTGAAGTATGCAGAGTGCCATTCACACCATCACACATCTCACATCTCATCCAGAATCCAGATGTTATTATCACATACTGTGTGGTATATAGTTTAATGACTCATCCACCTGCACCCACAGTAATGTGACTGATGGCAGGGCTGCGTGCACTCATAGGTATAATCATCTGAATTATGTGTACACAAGTCCATAGAATGCTGAGCCGTGTGACATTACAGACAATGTCATTTTAGTATTACATTTCATTTCGATGGCAAGTTCCTGTTATAAGATAATGCAGGTTGCAAAGGTCGACAGGTTTGCCACATCGGTTGTATATTACATTCAGCTAAATACTTATGAAGAACAAAGTTCACTCACCTTCTTCTTTCATTCCACCTGTCTGTGGCTGTGTGCCTCATAAGATGCCCCTGTACTTCATATATTTGTAATGTCGCCTATTATCTCATTCATTTTCTCTAGTTTCAGCACCAGTTGTTCTCACCCTCCTGGTGCAAGCCTTTCTTTGCAATGTTTGGCAAACTGGCCTAAAAGTCTGCTTTTATCATCATTGAATCTTTTCTTACTGTAGAGGTTATTTACCCAGCCAGAGGGTAATTATTAATTTGCTGTTGCTATTTACAAGGCTGCTGGGTAAATAGCAGAGATTATGCTGTATTTTATCTTCATCCATGTAAATAGGTAGCAAATTTACTTATTTACTCTGCAACCGACTAAATAGCAAAGATTGTGTACTAATTGGCCAGCAACCATCCAAATAGCAAATATGCTTCAGTAGTTAACCGGACACTGACAAGATAGCAGAGAATAAGTACCCTTTGGTGAAGAAACCTTACAATGTATGCTGTTGAAGATCAACTAACAGACTCTCTGAACTTGTCAGACTGTTGTCAGATAATGACTGACGTTTCACTGTAGATTAGGTACAATTGGTGACTACAGTAGCAATAAGTGGGGAGAGGAAGGATGTTGTGGAATTTACACAGGGTTGGTACTTGACATGCTGGGGCAGGATGCACATAACTGGCAATCTTGGACTCTTCATTACTGTTTGAGTCTCAGCTCTTCCTCTGCAAGACCTTATCTGCCTCTGCTCTCACCAGCTTCTGGCCATCCCTGTACATTTATGTGATGTCTCCATCTCACTATGACAGTCTTTTGTTTATGTTCCTCGTTCACTCCTATACAGACTGTGTCATATGATTTCTTCACTGTTTGTTCACTGTAATACTTAAATAGTTTTAGATTTATTCTGGCTCCTTAACATCCTAGACTTTCCCTGGCAGTCTCTGCTTATGATGTATGTTTTTTTCACAAGGACAGGCTACCTCTAGTCGCCTTCAGTTTTGTGACTGTTCCACAATGTACCCGGTTCCCTTCCTCATACTCGAAATTCCAATCTTTGTTTTGAGGATGTGTGGCTCACGTAGGTTACAACTATCACAGCAGGTCAATTCATGGCCAAAAAAGCTACTTCAGCCTTTCATTCTACCCAAATTGTTCAACTGAATTTGGTAGTAACACTACTTATGTAAAACATACTGTAGCAGCTTGTAGCCATCCACCTGGTAAATTACCCAGCTGCTGGATAAATAGAAGAGATTCTGCACTGTTTAGCCAGCAGCCCATGCAAATAACAAAGAAACATTATTATTTACTTGGCCATTGGCTAATTAGCAGACATTATGCTCTAGTCAGCCAGCAGTCACTCATTACCCAGCTGCTGGCAAAAAGTCAGACAATATTTGAAATTTGGTCAGCAACAATGCAAATTAAAAATGTATTTGATTTTTTTTGTAGCTACTGTTAAATAGCAGATAGTATATACTATTTCACCTGTTGTCTGGAAAATATCAAAACATTTAAATATTTGCCATTCTGCTGGCTAAAAAGCAGAAACGATATACTGTTTGGTCAGTGATCTTGCAAATAAAAAAGAATCGGAATTATTCACTTAGTGGCTTGCTAAATAGCAGACAATCTCCACATCTATGCCTGTAGTCGTGCAGATAGTCCTCCTTATTCAGTCCTCTGAGCTGGGGCTGTTCATTTTGCTCCTAGGGTCCTACTGTGGTCACATAGGTCCTTCTGGCCCAAGTTGTCCTGGGCCCCCTGATCCTCCTTAGCCTGGGTGTGATACTCCAGCTCCTGGTCCTTCTGTTCCACTTGGTGCTTTAGGTCCTGGTCTCCTTGGTATGACCCCTCTGGTCCTACTAGCCCTGTTCCTGGTCTTGCATATCCTTATCCTTCTTGTCCATCTAGTCATCTGGTCCCAGCTCTTTAGGTCCCTAGTCCACCTGCTCCTACCCTGAATAGTTCTACTGGTCCTCCTACAATGTGGCATGATACTCTTGGCACTGGTCCTCTTTCTTCTTGTCATCCTGCTTCTGCACTGACTTTTCCACTTAGCCTTGATCTTCCTTATACAGGTCATTCTGTTCTTAAGTCACCCGTCATGGTTATCCTGGCTCCTATCATCCTGGGTTCCTTGTTCTGGTTCTTCTAGTCCTGACACTCCTGGGACTCTGTGATTTGCTATTCTTTTTCCTCTTGGTTGTGGTTAAACTGGCCCTCCTTGTCCTAGTCCTGTTAGCTCTTGTCCTGATGACTCTGTTTGCCTGGCTACCTCCTTCTAATTTTCCAGGTATTGTTCTCGTAGACTCTCTGTCTGGTGTCCCTAGCAATGGTCTTCCCATTGCTGGTCCTCACAGTATGTATTCTGTTCCTGGTTTGGGGTACACTAGACTTGATTATTTTGTTTCTTGTCCTCCTTGTTTGGTTTGTTGTATGCCTAACCCTCTTGGGTCTCATCCTCCTGGGCTATTCTGGTGCTTCCAGGCTCCCTTCTCCTAGCTCTTCCTTCCTGAGCCTCTTGGCCTCATCATTTTGATCCTTCTGACCTTGTTCATTTGATTCCTAGTATATCAGTTTCTGGTCCTGCTGGTCCATTCAACCCAACTGGCTTCCTGTGCCCTGATCCCTTTAGGGCCTTGTCTTCTTACCCTTGTCTTGGTTTTGATTCATCCTCTTGACTCTGTGCCTTTTCCTCATTTCCCATCTGGCACTGCACCCAATTATCTGGGCCTTCTTGGTTCTCAATGTCTCGGTCCTTATGAGCCTCATCACTTTGGTCCTGGTCCTCCTGGACATCCAGGTCAACTTCCTTTAATATTCTTAGCTCTGGCTGTTCTGGTCTTACTGATCTTTCACCAGGTCCTTATCTTTCTGCTCCTCGTGATACTCTGGGTTCTGGTCCTAGAGTCATGATCCACCTAGCACTCCTAGGACTGTTCCGGTTTCTCTTAGTGCTGATCCTTCTATTCTTCCTTGCTATGGTCCTTGTCCTCCTGGCTCTGCTCTGACTGATATCCTTGGTACTGGCCCCTCATCTTCCTTGCTTATTTTAGCCCCCTGGTTCACTTAGTCACAATCCTCATGTTCCTAATCTTTTTAGTCTTCCAGCATCTAGCCCTGATCCTTGTGATCTATTTTCCTCATGTTCTACATCAACTGACCATGATCCTCCTTGCTCTTGTTGTCTTGGTGCTGGCCATCCTGTTCCTCATCTTCCTGACCATCTAGTTCCTAGCCCTGACCTCCGGACCATCAGGCTGAAGTCATGCTGGTCCTGATCCTCATTTCCCATCCAGTCCTGGGACTCAGGGTCCTGATCTTCTTTGCCTTGATTCATACCTGGTAATTCTGAGCAAGCGCTACCCAGCAAAAAACAGATGAAAGCATATTCAGGACGTGCATTTAGGATACACAATTGTTACTACTAGGTTCTGATTTAATATAGTGGTAATATTTCACCTTCTAATGAGGGCCACAGAGTATAATTAACTTCTTAATGAGAAAGGCAAGATGTTGCACTTTATCTAGATAAATGGTAGATATGATAGTGAAGCCACCACAGCACCCTTCTTGCCACTAAGGTGTTCTGCAGTAGCCCGAGAGGGAGAATTAGACAACAGTGAGGATAAAGAGCAATTGCTCTGGAACGATATTGGAAACCATCTTCCATTTGCAGATCTTTTTAGCATGGGACTTGAGAAACCTGATTGGAACTCTTGTGTTTGGTTCATAAATCATACTGTTGCAATTGCTGGGCTTTGCTATGGTAAAGAGAAGTCAGGATTGGTTAGATGAGCGGGTTCAAATTCACAACAAGTAAGAACCATTTCCATTTTGACCTTACTTCAATCACTAAGATCATAAAAGTACACAATAAAAAACACAAATAACACCTTTGTTAGAACTGCTGCAATCATCTGTATAAAAGTACAGAGTAAAAACCCAGTAATATAATACCACAAGTATAAAAACGCGATGAACCAAACATCCGGCAAATCAAAGCAGCCATACACAAGAAGGTAAATTTCTTGTTGAGTTACTTGTACATTGCCTGATGTAGAGGAAACAGCTAAACTCAGTTCATTCAGATAAAGTTGCCAGTGCAATATCAATTTACTAGCATTGTGAAACATCTACACATTGGGATGATCCACTTAACCCAGAGTTTGAGGTAATAAGAGCAGACCATGATCCATGCCCCATGGCAAGCTGGGCACTTATCATCAACTACCCTTTTTCGTGTCATTTAGAACAAAACACCCTCCTCGGTAGGGTACCATATCTAAACTGGAGGTATAACTTGTTTCTATTGGTGGGGTGATTTCATCAAAAGTTACCTCATAGCGTGCACTGAGTTTTGCATCAATGAATTCTAATTTCAGCCCCCACAAACTCCCAGTAATGACTTTTAGCCCTAGTTCTTGGGAGCAAGCTCATCACCTCTGGGGAGGACCAATAATTGTCTAATCCTAGTTTCTGCAATAGTGCCCTTATAGTTCGAAGCCAGAGGATCTTCTTTACATAATGTGAAACCATGAGTTCGCTTGTGCCTGTTCAGTATGCTTCAATGGAAGGAGGGGCCCACACCTGGTGCAAGGTGGTAAGAATCCTACATTCAATTTTTATGTGAGATCTTTCTTTGTGCTAAGCCTAAATATAGTCGCACAAGGGAAGGTACTTTGGGGAAGACATAATATAGATCTGAAGAAATAATTTTCCACAATTTCTAAGCTGTTAGCGTTTGAGCTGCCCCACATTTCAGCAATGTACAATAGGGACCCCATTGCCTTTTCATTCTTGATTTCATTAGCTGGAGCAATCCTTCTAGATGAGGTCCTATGGACGATCCTAGCTATCTTTGCAGTATGCTGAACTAGGGACATGTGGACCTTCTCTAGTTGGGGAGCCCAACTGAGGTTGGGTGTAAGTCTGAAACTTAATTAGTCAAAAAGCAGCTACCCCCTCTAAGAAGGAGTTACCCACCAATGTGCGTCTGATGCATCAGCTCACCTTGTGGGTGGAGAAAAACATGCATTTAGTCTTAGCGCTATTAATCTCTAAGCCTTGCTCATCACAAACGGAATTAAAAAGATCAACCAATAACTTGAGTCCCTGAGGTGACTTAGAAAGCAGCAGGGTGTTATATGTGAAGATGTGGGCCAGGATCCTCCTCCCTTCAAGTTTTGGGGCATCACAACCATCCCTGTTTAGTTACTCAATCCTCCCATTTATCTACTTTAAAGGGTTTAGTCACCGGCCCGTCATCCCTCAAATCTCACACGAGCCATGTTTTCAGCATGCAGTCTTATTAAAATGTTTAGTAAAGGAGTAGGGATACTGATTTTCTGCAGCACCTTCCACAGTTTCCCTCTTAGTACCAGGTCAAAAGTCATGCGTAGATCCACAAAGGTGACACAAAGTGTGCCCTTGTTGATTAACACCTCTCTCCAGAATACACAAGAAAACCTGAGACCCTGATTCAGGGTGCTAACATTAGCTCTAAAGCCTGCCTAAAATCAGACAGGATACCCTTTTCTGATATGCAGTCTTGCAGATGTGTCGACACTTTGTTACAGAAGAGTTTTTGGATGGAATCAATCAGGCTAATAGGTCTATAACTCCCTGGGATTACCTGGTCCCCCTTCTTGTAAATGTAAACAATCTCTGCTAGTGACCTTGATTTGGGAATATCGAGACCAGCTAGATTGGCATTGGCTAGAATATTTATGTGCAGGCCCCACGCATTTTCAGGGCGTTGCCTTAATCAATCAGGTGCCAGAGCAGAGGCAGGGATGCCACAATCAATTGCAGCCAAAGTCTCATTTAATGAGAGCATAAGGTAGCTTGGATCTTCTTCACTAGCCCCATCTGGGGACACATTATCAATTCCCTTAGCAGTGTTCCCATTTGTGTGCAGCTTACTAAAATGGGCTACCCACTCAAATGATTGTACACAGAAATCTAGATCGATTCTGGGGTAATTAAGGCAAACTGCTCAAGGCCTCCAGAATGTTTTATTTTTTATAGTTATGGCTTCATGTAGTGAAGATCACAAAGGGTTCTCCCCCTCCTTTTTAGCTAAAGCCAGGACATGCCTATACTTTGCCCTTCACCTCAATATATGTGAGCGGGCATTAGCCTTTATTGCAGTTAAGACCTCACTTTTCACTAATTTGTACTCCTGATTGTACCAGGAAGTGGACTTTAGCCCCTTCTCTCCCCCCTCCAGTAACTGTGCCTAGGGAATCTGTGACCTTAAAGAACAGTGAATCATGACTTGAACTCATCATTACCTTTCTGTATTGCACTGAAAGTTGGAATAAATGATCCACCTCTTCTGTCAGTATGGCAATGGCTGCCTCTAGTATAGGAGAGTTTAACAACCCAGTTCCACCTAATGGTCTTTCTACTATTGGTTGGCAAAATGTCACCAAGGTCCGACTTGCCCTAAAATATTGTTTTTGGCCATATTGTTCAAGAGTGTCAAAGGTAATGCATGATGGTCGCTGTCAGGTCTTTCCACCACTTACATATTTAGAACCTCTGGCCAGAGCTTCACATAAACCAAAAAATAATCAATTCTGATGTGATAGCCTGTCCTATTAAATGACATTTTTCCTGGTAGTCTAAGGGAGTCCTGCCATTTGTTGCTCTTAAATCAAAATTTGTTATTAAGGCTAATGGCGGTGGTACTTTCGGAGTCCATCTCACATGTGTCAAATCTAATTGCGGGATGTGCCACTGTTTGTCACAGTCCTCTGTTAGGTCAGAAGGAGTGCCTGTAAAGGGTTCAAAAGTAGTGTTAAAATCTCCATCCACAAGCAGAGGGCCCTGCCCCGGGAGTTCAGATGGAATGTGCTTTATTATATTTAGAACACTAGTCTTTGCAGTGCTTTTTCCAACTGTATTATAAATGTTAAAGATCTTTAAGGACAACCCTCAAGAAAGTTGAAGCCCAACAGCCATAACATCAGGGCAATTTAAGGGAATTTCCCTGATCTTGCACTGTAATGCAGCTTTTAACCAGATCTTAAACCCCCCTGAGGGTTTATCCCCTTTGACCTGAACTGCATTAACACAATAGGATGTGAATCCACTCATATGGAAGGGGGCCAGGCACCATGTCTCCTGAAAGAGACAAATGTAATGGAAATCTACAAATCTTGCACAATTGATCTCAGTGAGCAATTTAGAGACACCTTCTACATTCCACAACAGTATTTTAAGCAATGGCTGTTGGGACAAGATTCCAATAAAGAGATCACCAGCCATCACTTCACAGACAGGATAATTATTTGCAAACACATCCTGACCTCCACTCACTGGGGGATGCCCAGAAGACCTTCGAGAGTTAATGGCAATCAAATTTAAAGGTTCCTCTCACCTTCAGAATAGAGTTTAGATAGCACCGGGTGGTCAGAGACATGGATAGACCTACCAACATCAGGTGTTCTAGCTACCCTTTTCCACCGTTCCTCATGAGAGAGCCCCTGGAGTCCAGCTAATGGTCTCCCCTGCTACTTGCACAGTACGACCTATGACCAAACCTTCATCAGCTGCTGGGATGCAATATTTAATTAAAATGCAGATATTAGTTTGGGGAATAGTGTGAGAATCAATGGACACAAGGCCATCAACTATGTTCCTATTAAAAAAACAAACCTTCACCTTGTTGTATTGTTCCTCAGGTCTAGGAAGCCTTTCTACACCCACAATGTCACTTCTGATATTAGAATAGCAATGGCGAACATCACAAAACCAGTGTGCAACTCTTTTGATAAGTGATTCACTGCCTTTCTTAGCTCCCACTGTCAACTTTGGGATCTGAGTAAGATAAATTAAAGCTTGATGGCTCCCTACCTGCCTAGGGATATAAAACTAATTTCACACTGTTGCTCTAGGTTGGATCCTAAGACAGCTCTCCAAGGGGCTCCACACAACCCAATACCACCTTAATCCTTCTCTCAGCTCCCTATGTAGGGGTCCAGATCTCAGGGAGGCAGACTGGTTTCCCATATTCCTGGAAATTATGATTTGGGGAAGGGGAAATAGAGCCGGACAGAGGGGCTTGGGTGATAATTCCCATAGGGGGCTGTTGGGTGTTAGCAATATGTTGCGAAATGTGGGAGTCCCTATTACTGCTACATGTATGACTACCCACACATTCATCACCCTCCCACATGGTATTTTTAGCCAGATTAACAGCTTGGGATTTCTCTATGGCACCTGTCTCAGAGGGCTCAATGGTCTCCTCACCCGCCAGCAATCCAGCACACACTTGGGGTTTCCTAAACATTTGGGGTATATGCTTTGTGGGAGCCACGGTGGTAGATTTGGTAACATTGCTGCTAGCAGGAGGTTTTGAGTTTATGATATCCTCACATTCAGTAGTAGATAATCAAGTCTATCCAATACATAGTTACCAAGCTTCTTTTTTAGCATTTGAGGACACTGGGGCCCCTTCTGTCACCTTCCTTTTGCCAATGCTTGGGTTCTTGGAGAATACAGATCCAAATACAGAGACAATTATACCAAAGTATGCAAACAGTGATTACCACAACCTTGGTTGCCTCCAGCTAAAATTAATTTCATAGATCGGAACAAAGGGCCAAAACATATACTCCACAGTGACTGGGCATCCCTCAATTCCCAAACTATGGCAAATCCAGACAGAAAATCGACAAACCAAAGGGCTGCTCCACCCACCATCTCTATTTCCGGGTATGGGCAATGTACAAAATATGAAAAGAGGGCTGTAAGCCAATAGAAATTTCCCACCGGTGGAATGTAGAGTCCACTCCAAAAACAAGGACAGGGTGATTAATGGTCCAGTGTACAGCCTCCAGGGCATAATCTTCACAAAAACAAGATACACTATTCTAAAGAGAAAAAGAGAGAGAGAAAGATGACACAGGGTAACCCTTCTGTTAGAAGCAAAAGCCATCACACATCCAATTGGATGCCATGCTTTATCATCGGGCATGCTCCTCATCAGAACGGCGCTGCAGTGTCTGACAGGCTCCCCATAAAGGGAGCTCTTTGCCGGAGATCTTTTCCCAATGTCTCTGTGCCGTTATGAGAGGTATAACGGACAATGCTGACCTACAGGCACAATAAGGATAGGAGAGCAAAGAAAGAGTACAATTGGCTCAAAACCTAGCATAAATTTATTTGATCAACAAAGGGTTTTGGCCAAGGTTAAAAAACAAAAGGAGAGTGAAAGTAGAGATAATGCCCATTCACTCTCTCAATCGGGGCAAAGAGAGGGGAAGGACACTACCTTACACCCTCTTTCGATGGGTCAACATGTTTCGCGTTTTAAGGGTCCATAAGGACCCTTATCCGGATTTCTCTGACCATTTCTTACAACCATTAGTGAGGGAATCCATCACTGATTTAAAAGAAACAAAGGATGTTTTGAATTTGATTGAATCAATCAATTCTACTGTGGAAGTTGATGCACTCATAGCACTTGATGTAGAAGTCCTATATACCAACATACCCCAGGAGGCTACACTGCAAGTAGTTGAGAATGCCCTCCTCGAGGAGACCTGGAGCTCCTCCACTCCGGTTCATTTTATCATGCAGTGTGCTACGTTAGCCATGACTGAAAACTTTTTTCAATTCGAGGATCTATTTTTCCATCAGATCAGGGGTACTTTGATGCGGAGTACCTTCGCACCAAGTCTGGCCTTTCTGTATATGTATGATTTTGAAAAATGGCACATACTTCCCACTTCTAACCCTTTTCAAGATAATATCAAATTATGGCAATGCTACATTGATAATATTTTGATTGTATGGCAAGGATCATTAAGAGATGTCAATCCCTTTATTTCATGGATTAACACCCTCAATCCTTTTCGGAAATTTACTTCTTCTTATTCCTCAAGTCACATCCCTTTTTTGGATCTGATGATCAGTACTGACAAAGGCAAATTGAAAACTTCCACTTATCATAAGAACACAGACCGTAACAGTTTGTTACTCTTTGAGAGTCAGCACCCAAAATCTTTGCTTGACAACTTACCCTATGGCCAATTCTTGCGGTTACGTCATAATTGTAGCACTGCTCAGTTGTTTGAGACCCAAGGAAGTGACTTTAAAACTAAACTATATGAGCTGGTCTACCCACCCCACGTTGTGAATACTGCCCACAAAAGGGAGAGGAACAACAATAGAGACGCATTATTGATGACTAATGTGAAGGAACCTGACACCTGTTTGACCTGTGTGTCTACATACACTCCGTTATCTAATACCATTAAGAAATTGATCAACAAGAGATGGCCTATTCTAGTGAGTGGAGGTGAACGTATTCCAAAACATTTGTTTGCGTTTAAGAGGACAACCAATATCAAAGATATGGTGGTCCATACTCGTCCACCAGTAGACTGTGGGACCTCTAAACAAACAACACTTTGGAATCTCCCCCCTGTTTCAGGTCACTATCCATGTGGTATGTGTAACGTCTGTCCTCTTACTAGATACCTGGATATACTTGACCTGAAACCAATAGGTATTTGGCATCTTGTCAAACACACTAATTGTAACACACGTAATTGTATTTATATGATTACTTGCACTTGTGGCCTACCTTACATTGGAATGACTTCCAGACCAGTCAAAGTAAGGATTAATGAGCACCGGAGTAATATCACGTGTGGCTGTGACACCACGAAACTGAGTCTACATTTTTTAGAATCGCGCCATTGTCCTGATGATTTGTGGTGGGTAGTTTTGGATTCTCCTAGATTTATAAGTGATTCGAGGTCCCTTTTTGAGACAGAACAGCGTTGGGTGTTCAAATTAGGGACACATACCCATGGGTTAAATGATGAAATCCCATGGTCACATCTTGCTCATTAATTTTCACTGGGCGTTTTCTTGGCAAAGATGTGATTGGTTTCCCTTAGTTGTCACATTCATTGCCTTTTTTCCATATATCTTCCTCACTTTCTATTTCCCTGCTGACATGACTGGTTTAAATGTGTGCTTTTAATAATTTAGCATATTTCACCATGAGTACAGACTGTATGCATTATTATATATATATTTTTAGGAATTTCCCTATGGCTATAATGGCTATTATTTGGTTTTCACACGATAATAGATAGTTTTCTTGTATTTTCATAGCCGGCTGCGCCTAGTCCTATCTCTATTTTTATGGCTCTTTGAAGGAGAGATCGTTTCCTTTGTGTCCCTTTGTTAATTTCTGCAACTCCTCACTGCGTGACCAGAGGGAGCCTATCAGTGCACACTGAGCTGATTTGATTTCTGAGTCCCATCAGCTTTTGTCGTTGCCGTTCGCGTTCTGTGCATATTTGCAGGAACACTGCCCCGGGGTAGGTCCCATGTGGAGGACTGGCTGCATGACAGTGAGTACTTCGTCGTGTGAGCGACTCTCTTTCACCTCTTCGACTGCACTTCCCAGCAGTTTAAGCATGTGCCTAATATTCAGTGGACTGGTTGTACTGCGACAATTAGTAACCTTGTTAGGCACATAAGGGAACACCCTCTCTTTGATGCCTTGTCCCCCGTTTAAACTCCCCCCAAATGTGGTGATTAGCCGCCTCAGTTCATACGATTTTCTTGACAATATGTGACCCAGTTGGTGGTCTGTTGGTGTATTATTTTACATCTGGGTGTTCGTGTTTGACTGTTTACCTGTGATTGGTTTGGCAGGATCGTGATTTAGCTTATTTTTGATACCACTTTTTACAACCAAGGGAACTTGAGGTTCCTCTAAGCACAGTGCCCTGATGACAATTTTCTATATCTTCATAGCAATTGCACCTGTCTCCTGGCATGTGTATTCGTAGGGAGGCATTTTCATATTTTGGGATGGTAAACCAATATACTGATACTTTCCACACTACCACTGAGCACATTATCACTTTTTATTCACTGAGTGCCACCTTGTATCTGTGTGTGCATGGAATTACGTGACTTACATTGCATTTGAGATGTTCGTCATTGTTTATTATTTCTCCACAGGACGACCTTTTTTACTTGACTAGCCTGATGGGTAGTCTGTTTAAGTAAGTGACCGGAGCCTAGTAGACTGACAATTCAAGAAGCATTGAGGTCTGTGTGTTTATAAAAGGAGACGTTTTTGATTGTTTTGGTCCTGATGAAGAGTCGTTGGATCCTAATGGACCCTTAAGACGTGAAACATGTTGACCCATCGCAAGAGGGTGTAAGGTAGTTTCCTTCCCCTCTTTTTACCCCGACTGAGAGAGTGAATAAGCATTATCTCTACTTTCACTCTCCTTTTGTTTTTTAACCTTGGCCAAAACCCTTTGTTGATCAAATTAAATTATGATGAAGTGCTAGGTTTTGAGCTAATTTTACTCTTTCCTTGCTCTCCTATCCTTATTGTGCCTGTAGGTCGGCATTGTTCATTATACCTCTCATCACGGCACAGAGACATTGGGAAATGATCTCTGCCAAATAGCTCCCTTTATGGGGAGCCGGTCAGACATTGTAGCGCCGGACTGACAAGAAGCATACCCGATGATGAAGCATGACCTCCAATTGGATGTATGAGGGTTTTTCCTTCTAACAGAAGGGTTACCCTGCAATCTTTCTCTTTACCTCTTTGGAACAGTGTATCTTGTTTCTGTGAGGAACGTAGAATGCTTCAGCCTATCTCCTCTGCTTACAAAAAATGTACAAATGTCTGGAAAACAACAGGGAATGTGTAGTAATTAGAGTACCTTTGGCTGGAAGTAGGAAGTGACCTCCATGCAGACAGAAAGATGGATACAACTCAAAAACTGGAGTCACAAAGAATAAAAAGAAAAAGCCAAGTGGGGGGGCTGTCCTGTCTCTTCCTGGTGCTAATGGGCCCATCCTTGGCCTGGGCTTTGCCCGGGCACAGACTGCACTTGTCCCGCACTGTGGGGAATGGTGCAGCACTATATGCGCTTGGGGTATGGTCTCCTCCCCCTCTAGGTGCAGGTGATTGCAGGTGGTCCCTCCTGGCACAAGGAACACTGGAACAGGTAATCCCTCCTAGGCTACTGGTGGAGTCTCTCCCCAAGTAAGAACCAAGATTTCCAAATAAAATGGTAAGCAGTATTAGAAAATGTAAAACCTCCTTAAAGATGCACTGTTCTTCTATCCCCAGTCTCTGCTGAACTTATGCCTGCTCCTAAGACTCATCTACCACCCTTGTGACTCTTTTTGGTGCTGTTATGCCAGGTCTTCCAGCCACTATGGAACCAAACAAGATATTAGCACAGACCTACAGATCTCTTGGGGAGACTTTCAGAATAGCTCAAGGAATCCTCAATACATTACCTTGTAACGATTTAACTTTGACAGAACTTCGCAAAAAGCTGATATCAAGTTGCTCGGCACTTAATAGTTAATGTGCTGTCCTAAAAATTTAAAAATATATAAAACAACTGTGAATGTTATTGTGATGCTAAGCTATTGAGCTAAGTCATGAACAGAATAGCTTTATTGCATAACTCAGTCTGTCTCACAGAACTTACAAATAATCATGAGATTGACCACAACATTGCTCAGAGGACTTGTCTTCCTGTTTTGAATTCTGGGAGTACCAGCCCACACAAGGGATTATTTCCTTTATCTTCAAATCACTCCACTGTGTCGATCTTAAGTTGCTGAATCTCTTTCCAACATACCCAAGACTTGCTTCCTCTAGTCAGTCATCCGTCAATAAATTTAATTTATGGGAACCAATTTTGCTGAGCAAGGCTCAGGTATGTTGCTTTGGCATCTGAGTGTGCCTTTTCATAGTTTCAGTCCTACTCATGAGGGATTTTAAATCCACTTCGGAGATTGTCTGAGCACTTAGAAATCTTCCAACCCTTACAAAACAGTTTCTACGAGGTCAGACATTCTATCACCGGGATTCTGGTGGTTCGGTGGACTTATTCATTCATTCAAGGAATTTATGTTTGACACAGTGTACTTGTTCCAATGTTGGTATAATGAGCACCATTAATTTGGATGGCAATTAAAGTCTGTTATTGAGCACCAAGATGCTCCAAGGGATGAATCTGTGGCATTGTTGTAGGCTACCTTCCATGAGGCAATCAGATTCACTGGTGACCCCACTGACCCATTGATGTCTCTCTCATTAAAAGGACAAATGAAGACACTTGAAAGTCTTTATTAATATTTGATATTCTCCAGTAGGCTTTAATGCTCTACCACGGATAACACTTTTAAGAAAGAGCCCAAAGACCAATATTATCAGAGTCAAATCTTCATTTGTAGCCTGAGTAGCACCCGGAAACTCAACAATGATGTCTGACTTGACAGTGCAGCTGTATACAAACCAATTGTTAGAGATTCTTTAGAATGTACACAAACTAGGCATTGTCTCCACCTAGAGGAATAATGTTCTCTCAACCTATTATATTGCCTGTGTATTTTCTCTGTTTATTGTATTATTTTGCAAGGGGCACCTTCCTGCACAAACACAATCCATGGATGTTTTTTCCTCTTTCTGTGTGTGGTGCAGAATGTAGCACACATAGAAAGAGGAAAAAATTAGGAAAAATAAATATATTTCTCATTGCTATGCCTCCCCAGGAGAGGAGTACAGGTTTGACACGTTTCCAGGTTTACATGTTCTTGTATATCTGGGAATGCATCAAAAACTAAGTGTGCTGCATGGTGAAAATTACCTCAATGCCCATGGAATGCAACCCTTATGCAGTGTAAGGCAATGCAGTGACTTACGCTGTGTTGTCTTACACCATGTCTATGAGTAAAGTGGCCTTGCATGGCATAGGTAGGAGTCTCCACTCTGCTCTGCCGGAATGTAAAAAACAAAGACTCACCAGTGATGCAAAGGGCTTGTAAATATTTCCCTTAATCCTTTAACTCATGTGTGCATTCTATGCAGAATTGAATCTTTTTTGCTACTTTTGTTCATGGGATTGGCAAAGCCAACAGGTTTGGCTTTAATGTGTTAAACAGCATTTGTACACACCAGTGTTTACATTTGTCAGCACATTAATACCAGACCCGTTGGCTTTTCCAATTCTTGTGCTATAAGACTCTGTCTGTGCCTAACATGATTCATGTCATAACTTTATTGAATTGTGATGGTTGCTGATTTCATCCCTAAGCACCCCTGGTAGAGCTGAGGCACAAATTCGTCCACCACTTGTGCCCCTCCTTAAGTGAGCAAGCATCTTCTTTGCTCATTGGCAGGTTTAATTGCACATACTTTCTTCAGGACACCAACCCCCCATTATTTTTGTTCCCCAGGCAATTCTAATATTGTCATCATTAGTTGGCTTAAACAAAGCTTACTTTTATTCATAAATATTGTGACTTTTCATCAAGGCAAATGTCTCCAGCCCTTTACTAACTTCCCTGTTTGGAATGCTTAAAAGATGGCTGTCGATACATAATAAAATATTCGGTAAGGGCATCAAGTGTATACCAAACAAGCATTGACATAGCCAATAGGTCTCCCCTTTGGGACCTTATAAGTATTAAGCCATGTAGCACATTAAACCATTATCAGAAATAAAATGTGTTAGTGAATTCCTTCATGCACTTGGCATTAGACTGTAATGGTCAGAACTTCCCATTGAGGACACCACATTAAGAAAAGCATTTGGAAAAAAAATGTCCTGTAACCATATAGACAGGCCATAGAGGGCATAACCACATAGAAAGAGAAGAGCAGAGAGCATTGCAATAAAAAATGCATTTGTAAGAAACATTGTCATGTAACCATATTGTCAGTCACTAGAGGACATAATCACATGAAAAAAAGTAGAGAATATTGCAGTGTAACCATGTAGTCAGACCCTAGAGGGCATAGTGCATTACACACTTTCAGGCCTATTAAAATACATTACAAACAAGGCCTTCAGAACACAAACTACTCCCAGCTGTAAATCAAAAGCTCTAGCTATGCGAGAGCTTAAAAGACATTGAGTGATGGGAGAGGTTATGATTTTAGGGTCCTCCCCCACCCTAGTGTCTGGCCCCAAAAGATGAGCTGGACAGAAAGCGCATGTTGCGCTGAACATTTTGGTGGTGGTCCCATTGTCCTAGCACCACCATACGGTTATGGGTAAAATTGTGTCCTAAAAGGAATGCCTTGCAAAGCATTATGGGGTGAGTTTCCCAAGTGCAGTGAATATTGAAGCATTGGCTCTCCCGCTGTGCCGGGGAGAGCCATTGAGGATTTCCCCTGTGTTTTTTCTATTTTAAAGACACCAGTCTGTATATTTTTCAACTCCTAAATTTGGTAAGAATTTAGAAATGGGACTGCAAATTTAACCAGTGCTCATGTAAAGTGCTTCAATGTTCTGCTCCAGTTTGGGCTATATAAATAAATAAAAAAGAATCCCTCTCCACCTTGCAGCCTTTTTCGGGTGCAGACACGCAAAGAAACATCAAGATGCCAGAGGAAGAAACAACATACCGTAATGAGGGCAAAGCAAAGAGGCAAAAGAAAAAAGTAGTGCAGTGACACTAAGGTATATGGCCAATCCATGTAACAGAGTGAGTCTCCAAAGCGGTAACAAAACAGCTTCAAGGCGGGACACACCTAAAGAATTTATCTAACAAACCAAAGAAATATCAAAAGGCAGGCCAAGGAATAAATAAAAAAGGGATAGACGTGTGATGAGTGTGCTGAAAGCCCACAGAAGTAGATTACAGCATGTTGAGAAACAGTACATGCATGCTGCCTAGGCTCAACCTAAAAAAGGACTTACACTTTTTTTTAAATTGGCAGTGGTTTCAGTTGACTTGATTTTCAAGCCAATCCAGTTCCACAGCTTGAATCCAAAAACTCTAAGGGTTTTTCCACTATTTTTTCCTTGTATTTTCACATGACCAGTCTTGATTACAACTACGTCTTAAATAAGTTATTTATTCAGATAATCTAGACATAAAACAAAGTTATAACTGACAAACATAAATGGATTAACCACGGTGTGCCTATGCAATTGCACTTAGAGCAAAATTAGACTGATCTAAATGTTTTTGTGATGTAGTAATGAAAAAACTGTGGTACATCTCTTCCTGATCTGGTAGGGCAATCTGACACTGCCAAAAGGGCTGGTCTAACAGGTCAATATGTGGGCCGTTTTTGGCTGTTCATGGACCTGTTTTATGGTGAAGAGGGCCTGGGTTTATTGTTGATTTCTCTGATATTAAAACAAACATTGCTTGCATAAATGCGTACACTCTACCTTGTAAAACACGCATAAAATGGGTATTTGTAAGTTCGAAACTGCCCCTGTTTGCAAAAAGGAGGTGGCTTTATAAACTATCCAATTAACTATGAGGGGCAACTTTTAGTTTGGTGCCCGGGCCCCACTCTGACCCTGAGAACCTCAATTATCTGCCACAGGCCAACATCACCCACATCATTCGAGTCACATTATTTACACATTTGTTAATGCATATGTTCAGATGAGCATTACAAAAAGCTTTTAAGAGATGTAATTTTTTCTTACTCTAAAATTTATATTCTTGTGTTTATCCCCCTTATATTGTCATCCATATTCCACATAATTTCTGCTTTTCTATCGTTATTGCATAATTTTACCTCGCAGGGGTTTGGTTGAAAATTAAAATGTCTTGAGGGAATTGAAAAAAGACATGAGCTCCATGCCTACATTGTGTGCAGCAGTGATGTTCACTTAATGACTGTATCACTATATGGAGCATACAATGAGCCTCCACTTGGCTTTTATGCAAAGTAGGGGTGGGTGAAAAATTCCGCTGTATTGGTGGAGTTTGTGCAGTTTTGCCCACTCCGCCTTTTGCTGGGAGAGTGGAGTACTGGCAAAGCTCTGCCAACTGGCACATGGTGGACTTTTTTCTTCTATATACTTACCAGGGTTAAGTTGGAGAGCGAGAGCAAGAATTTGTGCCCCCTAGCATGATTTTTGGGCACTGAAAAGCCTCCTAAGGAGATTCCTCAACACGGGTGGTCGCTGCAGGTCACAACCGTTCACGTTGAAAAAGCTGCTGCTCTAGTAGAAAATCTACTTGAGTGGCAGAAAGACGCAGCACCCTCTGGTGCACCTCTTTCGGCCGTGTGTGCTGATTTTACAGCGCCAAACAAGCTCCCAGTGCTAAGAATTAGCGCGAACAGCATGAGGTGCCCAAATTGTACCCTCAGAACTACCTGGAATTTCACAACGCTTTTATGTAACTCTGCAGAATTCCGCAGCATGAAACTCCACAAGTTCTACCCACTTTTAATGCAAAGCACTATCTCAACTACAATTTTCATATTGACAATTGCCTAAGCACTCTACACATACAATGATTTTCACAAGACTTTAAAGTATTACAGAAAAATTGCAGTTTGGAACACCCTAAGACTATTGTTAGTGTACAATCTGCAAGCTGAAGCAAATAAGAATTTTGTGTATGTAAGCCAAACCTTTTACGAATTCGCCCCACCGACTGAAATTCCACATTTTAACTTCCAAAGTAAATCATGAAGATAAAATAGCAGTTCTTCCTGGCTGGTCTTTGTTGCAGTGACTTTGTTGCTGTTGGCATTTTCTCCAAATTGTGAAACCCAATTTCCCCTATTGCTTTCAGTTAAAGAGCACTTTTATAAACGTGATGTGGTACATTCTCTTAGTTAACACATAATACTTACATGTTTCCAATTTAAGAATTACTTTTCGCTTGCTTTTTAGGAAATGTAGCCGGTCAGACCTCTTCACCGCTTAAAGGTATGAAATGTGTATTTCTATGTATTCTATATTGTGTAATAAATGAAATTGAATGTGTATGTGTATAACCTTTTTTGGAATGTATGTTTATCCAGGGTGTATTTACAACAGATAGCATAAATTAATTACTAATAATTTAAATCTGAATCATTTTCTAATAGTCCAACTTTAGATTCGTAATTTATCTCAGAGCAATGTATTTGCATTTGTGTGCCTGGAGGACACACCATGCACCCATGGGCGTCTTGGCACAAGGAAAGCTATAGATTATCTACATTACTGAACATGTCGGTAGTTAGTACGAGTAAAAACACATTTTATCAGTCAGCTTGAATTTCAGAAAATTAGTTTCTAGGCAGATTACAGGTGGAAGAGTATCACAGTGCCTACCTGTTGCACGAGAAATGATCGCCACCAACTAGCTGACTTTTAGGCATGGCTTTAGCCAACACCTTTTCTGTTTACAAAATATATATATATAATGTAGTTTATACGCAGTTTCAGCCGCCTCTCTTCATCCACTGGTCTGTGTGTCAATCTTATTTTTCTTCTACCTACTACAGCATACAGCATGGGCAAATGTTTAAATCCACTTCAGCTGTTGGATAACTTCACTGACACACAAATTAGATCAATCAGTTCCAGGAACTACTTTAGAAATGTATGTTTTATGAGACCAAACATATCATGGCCTTGAACAGTGGCTCTTTTGTGATCGAGGTGGGCCTCAATCAGCTTCCCCAGCAGTAAGGTTCTACAAAAACAATGACAAAGTAAAATAAGCATTGCTAACGCCAAAGACCTGTCACTCAACAGGATACCGACTGGCTCTGCCAATGTTCGTTATGCAGTGGTACAGAAAAGTAGCCCTCCACGATTGAACATGGTATTCACGCAGGGTGATAAAATATAATGCCTAATCATTTATTAGCCCTCAACTGAAATTTAACATGCGTCATTCATTCTAGTGACACATTTTTCTACTTCTCAGACCTCCATTAAATATAAGATTTGTTTCACTTGTCTATTTAAGAGGTAGTCCTTATTTTCGTTGCTGTGCTATCATCGCCCACATGTTTAGGAAGATGTGAGTACTGTGAATATATGTGGAGATTTCAATTGGACTTGTACACTAGATATATCAGTTTTCCGCATGCCTTTTGCAGTACAAATTGTCTAGATTCAGAGAGCATATTTGATGCAAGCTTGGTGCAAGTGCCACAGAAACAAAGGACCTAATTTGGGGTTTGATGGAACTGGAGGAACTCTATAAAGCATCAGTCCTCCGGTCCACTCAGTCATGAGGTGACTTAACCACAGCATTACCATCTTGGAGACTCAACTGGCTAATCTGACTGCCGCAAAGCTACCCGGTCACAGTGACAGACACCCGTCCTATGGCGGGTGGAGCGACTGTCACAGATTTTCCCTGCCCATGTCAATCATGCAAGGCATGCGGTACACCAGCAGGGAAAATGGAGGACAACATAGAGACACACGGAGAAAACTGTACACATCTTGGGATCTTTGGTTTGTTGATTGTTCTCTAGAACGTGATGAGGAAGTCAAAACAAATCTAAAAGCTAACCTGATAACATGTTGTAAGAGGATATGCAATTAATTTCTTCGAACCTTGTATCTTTGATTTTGGAAGCTACGAGTAATTCTGATCATGCACATTCGATACAATTCCCATTTCCCCTTACAGAGAGCATGAGATTCATAGGTGATTGGATTTAAGCAATCAACACACCAGTTCAGAAGGTGTGGTGACTGAGGTGTCATCCCCTTCCCCAAAATTTGTTCTTTGGAGTATGCAGACGTTTCTGCCACATACTCCTGTTTTTACTTCTTGAAAGCACTCATATCAAGCATAATTACATCAAGCTTCCAAATTCTTGATATATCTGTCAAGGGCGACATGTAAGAGTACAAATGCCAATATTAGTGTTGCATCTATTGTATTAGTGGCATGCCTGAGCCTTTATTCAGTTTAATCGGCTGGAGGGTACATTTTTGCAAGCGAAGCAAACAGTATTGTCACTTTATTCGCTGGTCAATATTTTCACCGCAATAATGTGGTACAACACAATTAAATCTCTGTTGTAAGGAAATCATTTTCTCTAAACCTGGTCCACGAAAACAGAAACGGACTTTAATAAAAAGGGATGGACTTTGTTAGCGCATCTGACCTTAATAAGTAAACTTACAAGGGGACGCTAATAGGTCGATGAACCTTTTGACTCGCAATTAAGATGTTCTTACCATAGCTTCAGTAAATAATCAATAATCAATACACAATAGTCAATACTTATTAGTAATCAATAACATCAAGAATCAATGGAGTCAGGAGGTATCACGCACCATGACCTTTCAGTCATGAATAACCACACCTTTTAGTAAAAGTTTGAATATTTATTTCCCAAAATTAACAATTCTAAGGTCATGTAGATTAATCTCAAAATCAGATGAAACACATATAGGAACAATACTGGCTGTCCAAAGTGGCGGAAGAAACGTAATCTTATCAAAGCCTGAGCTACAACACATTCAGCTTGAACTACAACACATTCTAAAGGTATGGTGCATCAAGCATTAATCCCTATTAACATGATTTAATTAGTGAGGATCCTTTACTAACATCAGATCAGCATCAACATGTTGGGCTTCATGCAAAACAACTTAGTAACACATATTTGGAAAAACATCTAACTATGGCTCTATCAAAACAATACAGTTGGAAACTAGAAAGAAAAAGCAAATATGCATGATAATCACAGTTTATGTTATAATACCTAGCCTCCGTATGGATCAGCAAAGCATAATCAGTCTTTGTCGTCAGGGTATCAGTCGATCAGCAAAGCATCAGGATTCAGCATCAAAGTTCAGAAAATGCAAAGTCTTTAAGTACTCAAAAGAATAGAGGTAAATCCTCTAGAAGAATAGAGAAAATGGCCTGTCTTCCCCCTGTGCAGTGTTGTTAAGTCAAAGTTACCTAAACTAACTCCCAAATCCCTATTGGTCAGTTAATCGTATGTTTATACTTTGTTTATTAAAACTAAAATCCCAAATCTATGAATTCTAATATTACTCCGTTCACATGTCGTTGATTGGTTTGTCTTGCAATGTCCCCATCATCTGGTTTGTCAGGTAACAGTATTGTTGCAGCTTCCACTCTAGTCAGTATCTTCATTCTTCTTGTCCTAGGAATGTCAGCCTCACACACATAAAACATTACATTAATAGGAACATCATCTTCTAGCAGTTGATTATCATGAGAAACAAGCCTCAGCTACGAGCACATAATGTAAAGTGGAAAATCACAATGTAACTCTCTAGGACAGCCATTTTATTAAACGTTAAGAAATACTGCTTTGACATGAGGCCTGGCAAGTAGGCCAAGACACTCGCTAAGTTAAGGCCTACAATTAATAAAGCTAAAGCTTACTGCATAACCCTTAATATGATGCACTACTACATTAATCTAACAGACACTCAATATTTCATATTATTAAATCATTGATTAGTGCATTTGGTTAACATTGGTGGGCATTCTTCGTAATCACATTTTCAAATGCGTACATTATTTTTGTACGTTATTTTATTTTCTACACAAACTTATTATTCAGAATACATAGACAGTCATTAATAATTTTTATTAAAACACCTTCGCTAGCAATCCCTCCTTTGATGACTAAATGTCTCAACACACTAACTACCACCCACAACGTTTTGCCCCAGCTACAATTCTGTCAATTCAATCCCTTCATACTTTTGTCTACCCTTTTATTTTCCCCTAGACAATGTTTCCCTTTTCTTTTCTTCCCTCCCCCTATTATTCTTTGACCTTTTCAATTTAATTATTTTGCATAATTTACTTATTCCCCATGTTCCCAATAGACAAATCACAACAATTAATATTCCTTGTAAAACTTTCAATAGTATCCCATTCCAAATGTTGCTGAGCCAATTTCCCATGAAGCAAAACCTTTGCCAATCTTCTCCCAAACACCTGTTTCTTTTAACTCTTTCAAATCAGTACTTTCATTAGTCAGATTAGTAAGTAAGAACCACATGTATCAAGCGTTTTTGCATTCACAAACGGTGCGAATGGGCGCTTGCGAATGCAAAAATGCCTTTCATTACATTTGCTATGCAATTTAAAGGAATCACTAAAATAGCGATTCCTTAAAATTGCTAGCCCGTTTAGAGAATCGCAAATTGCAATTCTCTAAATAAGAAATCGTAAAGAAGGAATTCTTATTTGCAATTTCTTAAGCACATCTATCAAGCTTTTCCTTAATGCGAATTGGGCATTAAGGAATCACAATTACCACCAAGTAAAACTTGGTGGTAACCATGTGCAAATTTTAAAAATACATCAAAAATGCATTTATAAAATTGACATGCAATGCACACATGCCCCTCTGGCATGTGTGCACCTTGCATGTCCTGAAATATTTTTTGGGGTGCAGCAGAAGGGGGCCTTCGGCCCCCAGCACCCTGAGGTTTTGCATTTCCTAAATTGTAAATTCCAGTTAGGAATTCGCAATTTGGGCAGTGCAAAAAATTCCAAATATGGGCCTACAGGCCCATAGGTGCGAATGGGTTCAGAATAGCTATTTGCAATTCGGTAATAGCATTTGCGACTTTTAAGAAATCGCTATTACCGAATCGCAAATATGATACATACCATTTTGCGAATCAGAAATAGCGATTTCTTAGAAATCGCTATTAGAGAATTGCAAAGTGGTTTCTTCATACATCTGACCCCAAGTCTCTTATCTCTCTACTATGATCAGGAATATACGAACAACAATACCTAGAGTTAATCGTTCTACAGACTTCACCACCCTTAGCTAAAAGAATGTGTAAAGCAAGATGATTTTGAAGAGTCATAGCTCTATGAGCAGCTAACTCAGTGTCTATCAGGAGTATGGCACCTGAAGAAATTACAATAGTAGACAACTTTCAAATCTTTGTCGAATTCAGAATGACTCCCACTGAAGGAATCACTGCTCCAAATATATCTCCCACTATACCAGAAGAAGACTCCCTCCTCTGTCTCTTATGATGTAATTCAGTCACTTTCGGAAACTTCTTTGAATCCTCCATTTGATAAATCTTTGGGAAAACTATCCCCAAATAATATGTTCCATACCATCCTCTTGGAAGATGGTAATAAGCATTAAGACCACAGATATAATAAATCCCTGGAATTGCAGGGTCCTGTCCATTCAACATAAACGTCCACTTACTCTGAAACAGAAACACATGCCTACATTCATTTGTTCCCACAAATAAAGTGTCAGTACACAGTTTAGGCCTTCATATAAAAAGTTTCCATATGTGTTGTGCATCTAAAGCTAATTTCCCTTGTGTTTTAATTACACTATAAGCATAATCATTCTTGTAAGTCCTTTTCTCAAAGCATTTTTCAAATTTCTTCTTTAACGCCTTTCTCCTGTCATCTGTGTGATCTAAGAAGCTTTTCACTAAAGGTGTAAGCAAGCATGTCAGCTTATTTCTATGCACATAAGCTGTCAAATGTCAAAGTAGGTTCAAAGAAACCTCTAACTATTAATATGTCATTATCCTTAGCTACTCTACTCCAAAACCTAATTATTATAGGAACAAACGAAAACACAGCATCATAATTCATAATTTGAATAGAAATACTGAATGTACTCCTTGTTATAAAATCTCGTTAGTAACAGACTACAACTTATTCCATAAGTTAGTGGCAGACTATGATAGGTGACTCCTTCCTCGACTTATGAAGGAATCTGCTTACACACACATAACAATCCTTCGCATCCATTGTCTCAACATACTCAACAAGCGATAGAAAACATTAGAAGAAAGTTCTGCTTGCACATTAGTTTCCCTATGCAAATATTTCTCATCTAACCTAAGCTTCTCAATTGCCATTAGTGTAGTAGTCGTCTCAAAAGCAGAAGTATGGTTGGCTTTACTCTTAATAAGAACAGACATACCCACAATCAACGCCACAAACAATATCCCACACATAATTGCCAAACCAATGTTCATAGATATACAGCGTCTAGCATTCCTACCCTGTTCACTATTGTTACTCATGATCTGTAAAGAGTCAGAAAGCAGAAGAAAATTTAGAAAAACTTGCAGCAAAAAATCTAAAATAGGCAACTCTTCTTTAGCAGTTATTTACAGCTCTCAGTCTCTTTTCAGGGATCCCTTGTCAAAATCAGTTAGCAGCGGGGGCGTGGCCGGGCCACGAAACAAGATGGCCGCTTAGAGCGAGAGCTCCGCGCCGAGGCGGTCCCGGAGGGGCGACGGGGGCGAGAAGGCAGCCGGACAACACACCGGGTATGGTGCCCCTCCACCCCTACAACAGCGGCGACACAGAACCATGTCCGGGGGCCCCGTAGGAGCGGGACGCAAGGCAGGAAACTCGCGATTCGCCCCAGGCCGATAAGGCCTGGAGAAAGGGGGCGGAGTCGCGTCTTCGGAAGACCGCGGACGGCGTGCCCGTAGCAGCAAGGAGCAAGCTGAACAGGCCGCAGGGACTGCAGGAGTCGTGACGACCCGCATCCATCTCCCTACAACGCCAACAAACACCCGTGGACCTTCCCCCCCCCCCCACAGGGAGACGGGAAGACACAGCAAAGGGGTGCGGCTCCTTCGACAGCCGGGAGAGAAACCCAAAGAGAGGTAGGATCGAATCTCTTCAAAATAAGAACAGCATCGCCGGAGGCAGAGGCACGACTTCTCCCCTCTTTTCCATCACAGAGGGACAACAAAAACCCTCCCGCTGAGATAATAACCTTTCTCCCTCCCCCTCCAGACAACTAATACTGAGGAGGGCGGAGGGGCACGACGGGAGGCACGTGGAGGCGAGGGGACGAGAGGGGTGAGCGACTGGGGGGGCACCGGGGACGAGGAGAGCCAGAGGGAGCCAAGAGAACAGAGATACAGGAGAAGGGAGTGGACTGACACCAGTGTAAGCCACCGAACATCTATATTTTTATCGGAATCTACGGAGGGAATCTCGGGCCCCACGTGGTCAGACTCTGTAGACAATTGAGGCGATGCCCGGCAACAAACCGAACCATAAACCTGTCAGCAAGCCTGCACGACAACTATTATTCTCAGAAGCGCTACAACACAAACGCCTAACCCCCACGAAGATAAACCCTCAAACATCGCCACCTTTAAACGAATTCACCACGATGCCTGATAAAGATCAATCCACGACTATGGACAGGATACTACAAGAGATCACCACCGTCAGCCGCCGCATAGAGGGGATGGACGCCTCTATAACTTCATTGACACTAGAAACCAAATCCATGCGATCTGACATTGCCGGCTTCCAATCTAGAGTGACAGGGCTAGAACAACGCATGGGATCACTAGAGACGCAGATCAACACGTCTCAGGTGCGAGAACAAGACTTCATCTACCTCAGGAGCAAACTAACGGACATGGAGGACAGGAGCCGGAGAGACAATATCCGCATACTTGGGATCCCGGAAAACGAAGAAGGCTCGGATATGCAGACTTTTCTGACCTCCACTCTTCCAAAAATGATTTCATTGGACTTTGACCCGCCGCTAGAATTCCAACGGGCACACAGGATAGGCCCAAAACGTTCTGACAACTCCTCAAGGCCCCGCCCAATCATCGCATGCTTGCTGCGGCATAATCAAACCCGACAAATACTCCAAGTAGCACGCAACCACGGCCCTTTCCGAATAGACCAGCACGAGATCCGAATAACCGCCGATTACTCCAAGGAAACCAATGAACGTAGAAAGGCTTTCCTAGCCCTACGACCCCGGCTTCGCAAACTAGAGATGAAATACGGTCTCTTTGACCCTGCAAGAATGTGGGTTACAAAAAATGGAGTATCCAAGGACTTTTATAACCCCGACGAATTGAGACTCTTCCTTGACTCTTTCCAATCCCAGCCTATGGACTCGTACAACACAGACAGTGAGCATGACATTGTAGGAGGCAGTGATAAGGCCGAAACCCCCCACTCGGGAATAGAAAAGGTGAAGACGGCTCCACACGACACCGGAGCCAGTCATAGAGGTAGAGACATGGAGAGACTAACTAGATCATATGATGACAGGGGTCAGATTTTACACGCAGTAGTAACCCACACCCAATTATCGGAAAGAGACAAATCCCGCTCCCCTTTAAAGCCTACAACTGGGTCTTCTTGAGAAGGTAACGCGACAAGACGACTTATGGGACTATCGTCAGAGAGTCGAAAATAACAACTATAGACTCCGCGGAAGGATGAGTACCTTTCCAGATCATATGTGTATTACTATTGTAATTGTCTAAGACTGCTAGTATCAATGTTAAAACCAGACACATGAAAAAATATATGCTCTTTATGACTAGAGCCGAGGCCCTATAATGGAAACTACCAGTAAATCGTTATTTGCCCTCAGTATACAACAGATGATGATTACTAGAACAGGGATCAGACCCCACCAACTCACTGTAGGTTTAATAAGGGCCCGGTCCCGACCCTATAACCCTATAACAAGGTAACAAGGTAACAGGGGCATTAAACAGATAACAAAAATAAACACTAATTAACTATCATGGAACTTACCTTACATTCCACACACTACAAAGTATCTCATGGTAGTAAACAACAAAGTATGTGAAACTTTCCTAATACACACCACACTCGACCAGCGCCGACATTAGAACCGTTTAGCCCCCATTATCACCCCAAGGGATGGGACTAGACAACGTAAAGATAAATTAATCCCAATTCAGGGACACACAATACGATATAACCTGAAACATATCAAAGCTCCCACTACTTGACTTTACCTTATTCTACAATAGGAAACTGGGAAAAAAAAAAAAAAAAAAAAATAGAACACGAGGACATAATACAACATAATACCGCATAACAAAGCGAAATATTATGACATTCTATACTGCCACTCCACACCACATTATAACATCACAATGTAAATTATAAACTATTAGCTATTCTTTTCCCCAGATGTTCGTAGCTACCCCCATCCTAATCATTATTACTATCTTAAACTATCACCAACAACAGAACGACTATGATGGTGGCACATACCAAGTAAGACCTTAGTAGGTCAGTATTATGATGTAATAATACACGGCAAGGAGTTAGTAATAGGATGAGATACGCACTATCCTCGCGTAACCCGGGGCTCAGCTACACTCATTACCTATCCTACGATTAATAGAGAGACGTTTGGCATAATGGCTCCTAACATGATAATGTGATAAGATGCCAGGATATGTTATGTTGATCAACCTAATATGTCATTGAACAGTTGTAAGGCGAGATGAGACGAGGCAGTGTTATAGTTGAAAAGAAATGCTCAGGAAGTATTATATTATATTGTATATTGGTATCTTTATGTACCCATGCATACGCGAGAACTATAATACTCTGTTTGAGCTCTCTCCCCCCCCTCCTCTGCCCTGCCCCCCCCCCCCTCCCCTCGCCAGCCGGTCTCGGTCTTTCTGTCTGCCCAGTCCCTACTTTAATTTACGACCCTATCTTATGAACTCTTAAACACCCTACGATACCATACAACATCAAATACTAGGCACAACATCCTAAACACCATACCCCATCAACACCCGGCACCCCCTCCCTCCTCTCCAGCGCCGCTCAGGTACTATAGTTATTAACCGATCATTACTTCTGCCAATATACACTTTAGTTATATAACTAATACACTAGCCACTAACCACCGATGAACAGACCCACTTCCCGATACATAAACATAAGCACTGCTGTGTGCCCCCCCCTGACCCCTCCTTATCACCGACATATCGATAACTGGCTGTCTGCTGTTTCCCTCCTTCGCCCCCCCCCCGATCGAGACCGCCCGACGGCACGAGAGCTCCGAGAGAAATCGGTCCCGCCGTTTACAGACCTAACGAACGAAGGAGGTTGGACTCCTAACCTCCCTCATCCCTACCCTTCTCCACTTCTTCCCCCAAATTGCACGCTCTCTTGCTATACTCTCAATCTCAACTTCAGCACACGCATCCATCCCTTCCCCCCCTTCTCCCTCTTTTCTTCTCCCTCTCATTTCTCCTTGCCTTCTTTTTCCCTCATATTTCCCCTCCATCTGGCTCTCGTCCTACTTATATTACCTCTCTTCCTTCACCCTCTCCTCTCTCTTCTCTTTCTTCTCCAGAGGATTCCCTTGGCCTCCACCAGCTACTAACCCCCGTATAATATAAAATAAAATAAAATAAAACACCGTATCATATCGAAACACAACTCCCACTCTAACTACTAAGTCAATATCTCCCACAGGGTGCTTACCTACTCACAATTATCCAATATGTCGAAGCCCCACCCTCAAGCGACGCGACCATTACGCATACTCTCTTGGAATGTACACAGCATGACAAGCTATGTTAAGCGGAAAAAGATACTGTCCTATTTTCAATCCAAAAAAACAGATATAGCTCTGATTCAAGAGACACACCTTGACACTCTGGAATCCAGTAAACTTAAACGGGATTGGGTAGGGAGGGTTGCCTTCAGCTGCCGTCCAACGAGTCAGGAATCTGGAAGTAACGGACCCCGCAAATGTGGAGTGGCGATACTAGTGCGTAAATCCCTCCCGGTCACTATCATTAAAACCTGGAATGATACGGAAGGAAGGTATATATTTGCTAAATTAAAACTAGGGGACACTGTTTTATGCGTGGGATCCGTTTACGCACCAACCGGCCCAAAACGCCTATTCCTTCTACAGCTAAATCGCCTCCTGACAGAAATCGGAACTACTCGATACATAATCGGGGGAGATTGGAATCTCGTCCAAGACGCCATAATGGATAGGACAGGCCCTGTCGATGTATGTAACAATCACGACAGAGCGCTTCTGACAGACCTGACCACTGACGTCGGTCTGGTGGACTGCTGGAGAATACAACACCCGAAAGATAAGGAATATACTTTCTTATCCACCGTCCATGGCACCCAATCGCGTCTGGATTATTTCTTAGTATCACACACTGTAATCCCTCATATACAAGACACCTGTATCCTAGACAGTGGGCTCTCAGATCACTCCCCAATACTAATCCGGATCCAGGTGGGACTCTCCTTCTCTGGTCGTAAACCATGGCGATTGGCTGTACACAGATATCGCTCTCCACAAGGGAAGGAACAATTAAAAGCTCATGTAACCACATACATGGCCGAGAATTCAGGCACTGTATCCTCAAAAAGGATCCTATGGGCGGCAGCAAAAGCAACCCTAAGAGGGAATATGATGCGAGATGCAGCACTGGCCAACAAAGACAGAATAGCCCGCCAAACCACCTTAGAGACCACGATACGGGACCTCACTAAACAATATACCGCCCAACCATCCCCTAGGCTGCGACACGCCTTAGAACAGGCCCGCATGGCACACAATGAACTCTATACATCTCAGGCGGAATACGCACTGCAAAAATTGCGAGGCCGCCATTACGAACAAGGGGAAAAAGCAGGTCGCCTCCTAGCGGCGCAGCTCCGACAAAGAGAGGCAGCCTCTGCCATTGCGGCCATAACATCTTCTTCAGGAGCAGTGCTAACTCGCCCACAAGAAATTGTAAACGAGTTTGCCAAGTACTACCGACATTTGTACACTCCTGAAACAACGACAGATCAAACACAAATGGAGACATTCCTTGCCGCGGCCAATCTGCCCCGTCTGTCTGAGGCAGGCAGGGCCCTCTTGGACGGTAACATAAGCAAAGAAGAGATAACCCAAGTTATAACAAGCCTCCCCTACCATAAATCACCAGGAGAGGACGGATTCCCTGTGGAATTCTATAAATGGGCTGGGGAGGAGGCAATAACCGCAGTACATGAAGCACTGACGGAAGCATGTCAAGAAGGCTCCCTGGGCGCTCTATCCAATAAAGCCACGATTGTCATCTTGCCTAAGCCAGGGAGAGACCCCCTTCTTTGCGGCAGTTACCGTCCTATCTCCCTTTTGAATGGGGATGTCAAACTCCTAGCCAGTGTTCTAGCAGCGCGGCTCCGCAAGGTGATACCATCGTTGATTCACAATACCCAAGTAGGATTTGTACCAGGCCGTACCTCCAGAAATCATATGCGAACTCTTTGCCATACACTGTTAGAATCCATACAATTACCTGACGAAGCCCTAGCCCTATCCCTAGACGCGGAGAAAGCATTCGACCGAATTGAGTGGCCCTACCTATTCACAACCATGAAGCATTTTGGCCTGGGGGAACAATTTATCTCTAAAGTACGTTTATTATATGACCACCCCACAGCACAGGTTAACTGTGGGGGCATCATGTCAGACCCATTCCCTATCGGAAGGGGCACACGCCAGGGATGCCCCTTGTCGCCACTTCTATTTTTATTGGCCATGGAACCCCTAGCTGCCACTATACGAAATTCTCACCAAATAAAAGGGATCCATATCACCGGGGGCATATCCTAAATATATCTCTACGCAGACGACATTCTGTTAACAATGTCCGATCTAGAAACCTCGCTCCCAGCACTACTTTCCACTATAGAAGACTTTGCATCCCTATCCGGATATCGGGTAAACTGGGATAAAAGTGAGGCACTACCATTATCCCGCATAACGACGAGGGCAACGATACATGGCCTTCAATTCAAATGGACCCCGACCCGCCTTAAATATTTAGGAACGTTTATTTACAGAGGTCTAGAACATATGGTCAGGGACAACATAGACCCCCTTATATTTAAAATGAAACAAGACTTTGCCAAATGGTCCCTACTAGGCCTGTCCATGTGGGGCAGGACACAGGCGGTCAGAATGGTCACCTTACCACGCTTCATATACGTGTTAGGCATGCTTCCCCTACAGATACCTCTTTCCTCACTCCGATTAATAGACGCATCCATAAGGGCCTTCGTCTGGGGCTCCTCACGCCCAAGACTGAAACCTGCAATAATACTGGCACGACGGCTCTACGGAGGATTAGGACTACCCTCGGTAGAACAATACTCTCTGGCCCTACAACTCTCACAGCTAATATATACGCTTCCGGATACAGCCGATCCACCGCAATGGGTGATTACAGAGAAACTCCTATATGGACAGTATACGGAGATGGGAGGAACATACGCCGACCACGTTCCCTTAACTAACCCCATCCTCAAGGCTACAAACACAGCGTGGTGCAGAGCCCATCGACTACTAGGAGTACACCCCTCCCTGCATACTCAGGCTCCCATAGCAGGGAATAAAAGCATTAAAATAGGAGGGACTATTCTCAGATGGCCCCAATGGTCCGACGCAGGTATCCACAATATATCTCACATAATAGATGGAGATAGCTTCCGCACATTCGCCTCCCTCCAGGAAGAATTCGGTATCCAAAGTAACCAGGAGTGGCGATATCTACAGCTCAAACACTGTATGCGGAGAACATTAGGAACCCCCCCGTGGCTCCTCAAAACCTCACCCATCGTCACCTATCTTCAGAAATGGGGCCGACAAAAAGGCGTCTTGGCTGGCCTCTATGCCGAATTAACTAACCACCTTTACTCTCAGCCTTTACTTGAACGACTACGCTTAAAGTGGCAGGACATACTAGAGATAACCTACACGGACGAAGAATGGCCAGACATACTAGAAGCCCTCGACAGGGGCGTACGTGAAGCACGCCTGAAATTTTGCCTATTTAAAATCCTTCAGGGATGGTACTGGACCCCTGTTAAACTCTTCAGGGCAGGGTTGTTACCTCACGCGAACTGTTGGAGATGCACAGAGCCATATTGCGACCAACTTCATATTTTATGCCACTGCCCCACGGTACAGTCACTATGGGACGCGGTACGCCTCGCCTTATCGGACTTCATACAGATACCAAAACCGACTCCACCAGCATTTATCATTCTACATGACATTCGCCCGTATCCCTCCCTATCGCGGGCACATAAACGATTAATCCACACGGCGCTAGCCACGGCCAAAATATGCATACTCCGGCACTGGAGATCTAGCATTGCCCCCACACCCATGGAATGGATGACGGCCATGTATCAAACGGCTACCCATGAACGAGTGATTTATAACCTACAGGACCAAGCAGAACAGTTTGAGGAGGTCTGGCGCCCATTCTTGAAGAGACCATGAAGCGGCTGGTGGATGACCAACGGATGATCAATGTTCAATGATCATTGATTAGGGAATATTAATTACCAATCACCCTCTGAGAATCCTAGACTCCGGAAACACATTTAATCTCCTATTGCCCCCTCTCTCTCTCCCTATCTACGCTATCCTCTCTTCTCTCTCTCTCTTTTTTCTCTCTCTATCAATCCACAGGCCTCTAATTTTGTCACATGCCCGAGACCCTGAACTACCCAACATAGTAATACAAGTCGCTTCCCAACACAAACAAGGACTGAGAAATCAACTCATATAAGACGTAGACACTCTCTAACCGACCTTACCATACCTATCATACATATTATCTACTCCTTGCTACAGACGGAGAAGTACAGAACGATCTACTCTTAGGCCTGAACAAGCTAGTCTTAGGATACAAAGACCCCCTGCCTACCTCGAGTCTCTTCATTCTACATTCCCCCGCGATTACCCTTCCTCTTTCTCCCTCTTTCTTTCCCTTCTCTCCCCCTCCCCATTTCATATGACTATTTTGTTTCTCCCCTATATCAAGACCAACCCCTCCTACACAACCCTATCCTCGCTCCCCCTCCCCCTACCACCCCCCCCCCACCTGTTTTCCACTCTTCTTCAAAATAAGGGTACACAACTCAACTATGCAACTGGGAATTTTTACTTACCTGACAGTACATGTATATATGCCTACAATGGAAATAATTGTGGTAAACGAACAAAAATAATGTTTTTAAAGCTAAACAGTTTGTTTATATGCTGTATGTACCGCCTTATATATTCTTAATAAAACTTTTGAAACTTTAAAAAAAAAAAAAAAAAAAAAAAATCAGTTAGCAGCTTTGTCAAAATCAGGTTTCAAAAAGTCAAATCAGGTTATCAATGTCTCTTACAGTTACTTTCAACAGTCGCTTTCTCAAAAAAACATTTCTCAGATTGTTTCAACAGTTCAGTTCATCTGCTTGTTTAAGGTACCAAACTACTGACCTGGAATCTCTATCAAAACAAAAGACAAAAAATCTAGCTGCCATTCATTCGTAGTTGCATACGCCCATTCAGGACCTGCGAATCTTCAACTTAATATTCTCTTTCTTTTCAATTTTCGATCACAATTCAGTTCTCCTTCACTTAGATCTTCTCTTTTTGTTGTATCTACTTCTTCCTCGATTGTCGGTTCAACAACCACTTCTTTCTCTTTTTCTACTTGTGACTCCAGCCACTTATCTCTTTTTAATGGACCTTTTTGTCAGTGTTCTCTTCAGAGTCGAACTTGAACCTTCTCCTTGTTCTGCGGTGTTTTCTCTTGGCAGACCTGCAATTGGTTCAGGAGGAGGCAGATCACAGTGACTATGATCCACCTCAACTCCTTCCCCCTATGGGTCTGGCAATTGCTCTGTTTGTCTCTCAAGATCATCTTCTTCTGGGAAAGCCCTCTTTTGACAAGGCTCTCCTGCTGCCTTAATTGAGATAGGCTCTCCGTCACCCTCCTGGAGGTCTTCTCCTTTGTCTCTCACAGAACTGACTGAACCGTCTTCAACGGGCTCAGATCCGGTCTCAGTTCCCCTTTGTTCTCTTTAGGGCCCTGAGACTTGTCTTGCTGTTGTTGGTACTTTCAACAACTCTTCTTCCTCATGATCCAGTGGGCATGTCACTTTTTTGTGTGACTTACATGAATCCAGAAATGAATTCCAGCATACATCACAGCTGTGGTAGTTGTTAGAACCATCTGATAAGGTCCCTGTAGGAAGTTGGCTCTGTATGCACTATTTCAAAGTAAGGAATAGCATGCACAGAGTCCAAGGGTTCCCCTTAGAGGTAAGATAGTGGCAAAAAGAGATAATACTAATGCTCTATTTTGTGGTAGTGTGGTCGAGCAGTAGGCTTATCAAAGGAGTAGTGTTAAGCATTTGTTGTACATACACACAGGCAATAAATGAGAAAACACACACTCAGAGACAATTCCAGCCAATAGGTTTTTGTATAGAAAAATATATTTTCTTAGTTTATTTTAAGAACCACAGGTTCAAATTCTACATGTAATATCTCATTTGAAAGGTATTGCAGGTAAGTACTTTAGGAACTTTGAATAATTACAGTAGCATATATACTTTTTAAAAAAAACACAAATAGCTGTTTTAAAAGTGGACACAGTGCAATTTATACAGTTCCTGGGGGAGGTAAAGTATTGTTAGCTTTCACAGGTAAGTAAGTCACTTACAGGTTTCAGTTTTGGGTCCAAGGTAGCCCACCGTTGGGGGTTCAGAGCAACCCCAAAGTTACCACACCAGCAGCTCAGGGCCGGTCAGGTGCAGAGGTCAAAGAGGTGCCCAAAACACATAGGCTTCAATGGAGAGAAGGGGGTGCCCCGGTTCCAGTCTGCCAGCAGGTAAGTACCCGCGTCTTCGGAGGGCAGACCAGGGGGGTTTTGTAGGGCACCGGGGGGGACACAAGTCCACACAGAAAGTACACCCTCAGCAGCGCGGGGGCGGCCGGGTGCAGTGTGCAAACAAGCGTCGGGTTCTCTGCTGATTTCAATGGGAGACCAAGGGGTCTCTTCAGCGGTGCAGGCAGGCAATGGGGGGGGCTCCTCGGGGTAGCCACCACCTGGGCAAGGGAGAGGGCCTCCTGGGGGTCACGCCCGCACAGGAGTTCCGTTCCTTCAGGTGCTGGGGGCTGCGGGTACAGGGTCTTTTCCAGCCGTTGGGAAATAGAGTTCAGGCAGTCGCGGTCAGGGGGAGCCTCGGGATTCCCTCTGCAGGCGTCGCTGTGAGGGCTCAGGGGGGACAACTTTGGTTACTCACAGTCTTGGAGTCGCCGGAGGGTCCTCCCTGAGGTGTTGGTTCTCCACCAGTCGAGTCGGGGTCGCCGGGTGCAGTGTTGCAAGTCTCACGCTTCTTGCGGGGATTTGCAGGGGTCTTTAAATCTGCTCCTCTGTAACAAAGTTGCAGTTCTTTTGGAGCAGTGCCGCTGTCCTCTGGAGTTTCTTGTCTTTCTTGAAGCAGGGCAGTCCTCAGAGGATTCAGAGGTCGCTGGTCCCTTGGAAAGGGTCGCTGGAGCAGGTTTCTTTGGAAGGCAGGAGACAGGCCGGTAAGTCTGGGGCCAAAGCAGTTGGTGTCTTCTGTTCTTCCTCTGCAGGGGTTTTTCAGCTCAGCAGTCCTCTTCTTCTTGTAGTTTCAGGAATCTAAATTCTTAGGTTCAGGGAAGCCCTTAAATACTAAATTTAAGGGCGTGTTTAGGTCTGGGGGGTTAGTAGCCAATGGCTACTAGCCCTGAGGGTGAGTACACCCTCTTTGTGCCTCCTCCCAAGGGGAGGGGGTCACATCCCTAATCCTATTGGGGGAATCCTCCATCTGCAAGATGGAGGATTTCTAAAAGTTAGAGTCACTTCAGCTCAGGACACCTTAGGGGCTGTCCTGACTGGTCAGTGACTCCTCCTTGTTTTTCTCATTATTTTCTCCGGCCATGCCGCCAAAAGTGGGGGCCGTGGCCGGAGGGGGCGGACAACTCCACTAGCTTGAGTGTCCTGCGGTGCTGGCACAAAGGGGTGAGCCTTTGAGGCTCACCGCCAGGTGTTACAGCTCCTGCCTGGGGGAGGTGTTAGCATCTCCACCCAGTGCAGGCTTTGTTACTAGCCTCAGAGTGACAAAGGCACTCTCCCCATGGGGCCAGCAACATGTCTCGGTTGTGGCAGGCTGCTGGAACCAGTCAGCCTACACAGATAGTCGGTTAAGGTTTCAGAGGGCACCTCTAAGGTGCCCTCTGGGGTGTATTTTACAATAAAATGTACACTGGCATCAGTGTGCATTTATTGTGCTGAGAAGTTTGATACCAAACTTCTCAGTTTTCAGTGTAGCCATTATGGTGCTGTGGAGTTCGTGTAAAACAGACTCCCAGACCATATACTCTTATGGCTACCCTGCACTTACAATGTCTAAGGTTTGGCTTAGACACTGTAGGGGCACAGTGCTCATGCACTGGTGCCCTCACCTATGGTATAGTGCACCCTGCCTTAGGGCTGTAAGGCCTGCTAGAGGGGTGACTTATCTATACTTGCATAGGCAGTGAGAGGCTAGCATGGCACCCTGAGGGGAGTGCCATGTCGACTTACTCATTTTGTTCTCACCAGCACACACAAGCTGGCAAGCAGTGTGTCTGTGCTGAGTGACGGGTCTCCAGGGTGGCATAAGACATGCTGCAGCCCTTAGAGACCTTCCTTGGCATCAGGGCCCTTGGTACCAGGGGTACCATTTACAAGGGACTTATCTGGATGCCAGGGTGTGCCAATTGTGGATACAAAAGTACAGGTTAGGGAAATAACACTGGTGCTGGGGCCTGGTTAGCAGGCCTCAGCACACTTTCAATTCAAAACATAGCATCAGCAAAGGCAAAAAGTCAGGTGGTAACCATGCCAAGGAGGCATTTCCTTACAGTCCCTTCCAACAAGTCTCCAAACACGTTTTTCTCACGAGTTTCCGGACCACAACCCCATCTCCAGCTCTCAGATTGTGCCCTGGGTCATGGATCAGTGGCAGTGTGGTGTCTTCCACCTGCTGAGAAAAAGAGCAAACTACATCAGCAAGACCTTTGCAGTAATCCAACACCATATCATCTGTAATGTTGAAAAGTGCATTTCCAGGCAATGCTGGCAACCTCATTGCTCTGCCCATGAGGATCTCATGTGTCGACAATCCTGTCTTCCTGTCAGGTGTGTTTCTCATTGACATCAACACTAAAGTCAATGTGCCAGGCCATTTCAATTTCGTGGATGCACACATCTTTGCAACTCTTGACTTCAAGGTACCATTCATCTGTTCCACTAGTCCTGATGCTTCAAGGCGGTAACTACAATGCAACTTTTGCTCAATGTTCAATGCTGCACACAGTAATTTAATTACTTAATTCTTAAAGTAACTTCCCTTATCTGATTCTAAAGGATTGGAAATCCGAAACGGTAACAGTTCCCTCAGCAGTAGTTTCGCTACTGTGAAACTATCATTTCTTCGTGTAGGGTAAGCTTCAATCCAGTGACTAAAGATGCAGACAATCACCAACACATATCTCAAACCTCCACACACAGGCTTCTCAATAAAATCAATCTGCATACTGCTAAATGGACCTCCCGCTCTTCCAATGTGGCTCATATATAACCACTGTCCCTTTTTCTGCGTTTAGCTGCTGGCAAATGGCCCATCGATGTCAAACTGCTTCAGCAACTCGTCTTAACTTTGGGTTGAACCAATCATGTTTGAACAACCGAATCATTGTATAACTCCCAATATGTGCTTGACCATGATAGTACCTCACCATGTGAGACAACAGACTATTTGGCAAAACCAATTGGCCCTCTTCTGAAACCCACAATTCATTTTGTCTTTGCACCCATTTTAATTTGCTCCATGAACTTTTTTCCTCTCTGTCAACATTATTCTGCAACACTTTCAATTCTTCAAAAGTGTCAATTATTTTTAATGCATAGCTTTGACAAGTTTAATTTTCTTCAGGTAACAGTTCCCACTTGTCCTTGAATTATATACAGTTCAATGCACAAAATCTTGTGACTTGATCCGCATATCCACTTCCCAATGAAACAAAGTCTTGTGTCTTCAGATGTGCACTACATTTCGCCATGGCAATCTTTTCTGGCATTTGAATAGCATGTAACAATTCTTTAATTCTCTCACCATTTCTCACTGGTGAACCAAAAGAAGTCAGGAAACCTCTCTGTGACCACAACTGGCCAAAATCATGGCTTATTCCCAATCCATACTGGCTATCCGTATAGATTGTAACTTTCAACTGAGCCGAAACATGGCACGCTTTAGTAAGGACTACCAGTTCTGCTACTTGGGCAGAATACACTCCTCGAAGCCAAGAAGCTTCCAAGGTACCCGTAATTATGAACACATCACATCCTGCTCGCAGTGTCCCTGTATTGTCTCTCAGACAAGACCCATCAACAAATATAATTTGGTCATTTTCTTCCAATCGGGTGTCTCTAATGTCAGGTCTCGGTTTTGTGCACAAGTCAGTTACTTCAAGACAATCATGCTCAATATCTTTCATCTTTTCAATTTCGACATTTTCACTTGGAAGTAAGGTAGCCGGGTTCCGCAATGTACATCTTTTCAATGATACATTTGGGGACCCTAGAATACTCTTTTCAAATCTGATCAACCTCGCGCCAGTCAAATATTGGGTTTTTATCGTTGTAAGTAGAATCTCATTAAAATGAGGGACCATTAAAGCCAGGGGATGTCTCATCACAATGCCTTCACACTGTGTAAGGCTCTGACCAACTGCTGCAACTGCGCGCAAACAACCTGGTAAGGCTGCTGCGACTGGGTCCAAAGTAGCTGAAAATAAGCTACTAGGCGGTTTACACCTCCATGGACCTGTTTCAAAACAGAAAAAGAACATGCATCACGCTCATGACAAAACAATGTGCAAGATTTGTGTAATCAGGCATACCCAATGCTGGAGCCTTGCACAGACTCTCCCTCAATTCAGTGAACTCTTTCATTTCAACCTAGTCTAACACTATTGAATCAGTGACTTCTTTATGAGTCAGTTTCTGCAATTGTCTCGAAATGACTGAAAATTGGGAATCAATTGGTGACAATAACCTACCATCCCTAAAAACATCCTGACATCTCTCTGTGTGGTCCTGGGGTTTATCTGCAATACGGTTGTAATCCTTTCTCTGGATATCTTTCTTGAACCCTTCTCAATCTGGTGACCCAAATATTTCAATACTTTCTGACAGTAATGCAATTTAAGCGGAGACTCTTTGTGACCGTTCTTTCCCAAATGGTTCAACAGGGCAATCGTTTCATACTTGCACTCATCCCTTGTTTTGGACGCAGTCAGCAAATCATCAATGTACTGCACCAAGGTCAACTGGAAAGGCAGATCCAATGATTCCAAATTCTTTTTCAAGATCTGATTGAATATGGAAGGTGACTCTGAAAACCCTTGAGGAAGTCTGCACCAGAAATAAACTTGATCCAGGAATTTGAAACAAAAGAGAAATTGGCTATCCTCATGCAGAAGCACAGAAAAGAAAGCTTGTGACTAATCGATGACAGTGAACCATTCGGCATCACGTGGAATCTGAAACATTATCACAGTGGGATTTGGCACCATGGGACAACATTTGACCACAATCTCATTTATTTTTCTCAAATCCTGAACAATTCGAACCTTCACACAGGGCTTTTTCAAACCCATTATCGGCAAGTTACATGGACTGCTCAATACTTCTTTCCGAACCCTTTGCTTTACAAAGTCTGCAATTATTTAGGCGACCTTCATAAGTACATCTTGCGGCATGTGGTACTGTGGAAGTTGAGAGAAAACTGCATTTGGCTTCACAGTAACTTTAACTGGCTCAACTCCCTTTATCAAACCTACTTCTTTTCCTGTCAAATCCCACACTTTCTCCTTAACCATTGCCTGCAAATCAGGATAAAGCTCTTTCACTGTGAACATCGGGAAAAATTAAATCACTGGGTATTCCTCATTTGTAGTTTCACCTTCTATCTCTGGGGCGTGGTCATCTTCATCATCACTATTTGTCTGGATCTCAATCCCCTCATTTGAACATGTTATCGAGCACTTTGTTTTGCACAGCAAGTCTCTTCCCAGAAGTGAAACCAGACTTGAATCGAAGACTACAAATTTGTGCAATCCCTGAAAGTTGCCAATCTGAACTTGAATCCGTAATCGGGTTTGTCAAATACTGGTTTGCACCCCCCACTACCTGGAATGTTCTACCTGAAAGGGGCAAGTTTGGAACTTCTGCATCCCTCACTGTAGAGCGTGTAGCTCCCATGTCAATCACAAATGAAACGTTGTGACCCTCTTTGATCTACTTCTAAGGAAGTTGCAACCACACATGGCTCTTCACCTGAACTGTCACTCGTACACTCATCATTTAATGCATTTTTACTATGTAATGTGAATTGGTGGACTTTGTTACTACTTTGGATATGCCTCTGACCTGTGACCTGTTGAGAAAGCATCATCTGTTGCTATTCCATCGGGGCTTGAGGTATTTGAATTTGCTGTCTAGGTTCCATGGGAACCTGCTGTTGCATCGGCTGCAACTGTGACATCTGTGCACGTGGCATTTGAACCTGCTGCATGGGCTGAAAAATTTCCACTTGATTCACATTATTCTGAACATTTGGATTGGGACCTCTCACACTCAGTCCTTTCACATTCTGAAATGAAGTGGTGTCATTACTGGGCCGAACAACACCTTTCTGCACCATCATTAGACTCTCCCGTTTCCAATGTCCAACAGCTCCACAAATGTGACATGGCAATAACTTCTTCATTCCCTGCACATCATTCTGAACCACTACAGTATTTAAGTGTGGACCACGATTCATATTTCCTCCATAACCTCTATCTCTGATCTTTTGCTGAAACATCATGGTTCACTGCTGCTGCTGCGGCAACTGCTGTGGAAAATTCCCTTTCGCTCCTGTTTGAGCTGCTTTAATCTGCATCACCACCACCTTTTCTTTCAACTTGTTCTGCTTCAAAACAATCTCATCACTACAGTATTTCACACACTGCAACACCTCATCAATCGGCTTTGCTTGCCAACAAATCAAATGACTCTTAATCATCAGGCTAATTTCAGGTCTCAATCCTTCCACAAATCTGAACACAGAATAAAGCATATCTTTCGCCTCAATTGACTCTGTACCAGTGTAATGCTTGCATGCTTGCAACAGTGTCTAATAATACACATGTATCGACTCCTTTGCTTCCTGAGCTGTCCTGTCAATCCTCTGTCAATCAATATTCTTGGGTGAAATTCTTGCATTTAAAAACTCAATCACCTTATAGTAATATTTCATTACCTCAGGAAACGGTGCACCTGTATTCTTGTCTCTCTCCGGTTCATTTGTTGGACAATCTAAACTCCTCTTACACTCGATCCACATATCAGATGGAACTACTATCTCTAATAATGTTGTCAAGTCTTCCCACAGACACTTTGCAAGTTTCACGAACCTGTCTGTCTGCTGATACCACTCTACTAGCTTTTCTCTCAATTTTGGATAGTCATTTGTAAATGACAGAATGTCACTTCTGCTCCACAGGACATGAACAAAATTTCCCCCTGGAATCTTTCTCATTGGTAAAAGTTTCACTGGATCTTTATCCTGCGGCACATTTGCAGTCAGCTCCAAAGAATCTCTTTTTCTCCTGTCTCTTTTCTTTACATATCTGCCTTCCCATTTGTCTAATGCTCCCTAGGGCTGTGCACTTTGAAGCAATTCCTTAAGGTGTGTCTTCATTCTGGCAGATCTCATGTGTTCAAAATCTTTAGCCTCAAAATCTAATCTGTAACTCCTTTTCAAGTGCTTCGTTTTCTCTATTTCTATGCTGTACTTCTCTGCCAAGTCTGCTAGTTTCTGATGTACATTGCTCACCTCTCTCGTAATCTTCGGGCACAAATATCTCAACTTTGCCTCTGTGTAGGATTCTAACCTGTTCACCCCCATAGTTCCCTCAATGAATTCACCTGCTTCCATGCTTAGTCTAGTATAATTCAAATACTCCTCTCCCTTAGGAGCACTCTGTGGGGTATTCAGCTTGTCTAAACATTCAGTAAACTGCTGAGCTGTCAAACCTTGTAACAAAATGTTACTTGGTTGGACCAGTGGCACCTGCTGTGCAACTACATTGAGGGTCTGCGGTGTCAATAATTTCAAACTCTGACTAACGTTTGGCCCTGTTATAGTGTTTGGAAGTGTTACAAATGGACTAAGGTCTAACAATGACCTTGATCCGTCAAAAGTCTGTCCCACAGGAGAGACTACTTGAACATTTTCATTATGTCTTCCCGTAATTATATTCTGGGACATTGACGCTGATCACCTACAGTCGTTTTTTTCTGTGCAAATAAGGGTACAACTCGACCAACAGTAATAGGTAGCGATATAGCATCTGGAGCTGTTCTGGCACTTACACTCTGTGGGAGAGTAACTCCCATATTTTGATTCATCATGGAAGTCATATCTGACTGTGTCCCTGTTACTGGAGTAAATCTTGGCATTAACTGCGGTCATCTTTTTGACCTTTTTTTGTTATTCTGAATCAAATCAGGAAGTGACTTTTTAATCCCAAGATTCCTTTCCCCGACGTTCTCAACCAATTGCCTCTCCGTTTGTGACACTTCTCACTAACCGACCTATTCCAGCGCAGCTCCAATGACGTCACACTCACACCTACTGCGGCTTTCAAAGTCTGTGGCTTGTCCTCCCAAACTCTGATTTGCACAAACTAATGCAAAAATTGTGAGCACTAATCAAAAATCAAAAAAACTAAAACAAATCTGCTGGTTTACTACAGGAAAGGTAACACAATCGCTTTAGAAACCTTACGGATTTTTCACTGACTGCTCTTCCCACACTTATAGCTACTCCCTGATTTACAAGTAAAATTTGAACCACAAATTTTACTCTCAACTGATCAATGGGTCTGTTCTGGTGCACATAGGACTTGCCAAATCTCTGTCGAAATTTTTTCTTTCACTCACTTTACTCACACTCTGACTTGTTGACCATGCCGGATCAACCTACTGAACCAGCCAGATTCCAACATAAAACCAAGTGTCTCATACACCTTTCAATATACTCTGGAGGACCCAAGCAGGGTCCATACATCAACAACCATGTGGACAATTTTTCAGCACCAAGAGCCACACACATATGAACTTCGACAACTTCCCTACTCTCACACTGCGGAGTATGCACACTCCTTCTACAACTTCATTTGGAGTACGCAAACTACTAAGAACCCTCACAGACCTCACAATTCAGCAGCGATTTGCATAAGCTGTGCAAGTACAACCTACTTCATTCACACTGTCACTATTATGCTGAGAACATCCTCAAACAACCATTAGCATGATCCAGGATTTTGGGAAAGTCATTTCTGGACTTAAAGAAAATGTTCCCCTATCATGATAAAAATAAATCCAAATCTCAATAATAATGAACTCTCGAAGGAGCAACTCATCAAGCTACTACCATCTCTGGACACACCGGTTAGGAAGAAACGTAATCTAGTTTGAACTACAACACATTCTAAAGTTATGGTGCAAATCAATAACAAAGTCAACTGCATCAATCTGATTATATACATGAAGTTTAGCAGAGAAATTCATCAAGCATTAATCCCTATTAACATGATTTCATTAGTGAGGATCCTTAGCTAACATCAGATCAGCATGTTTGGCTTCATGCAAAACAATTTAGTAACACATATTTGGAAAAACATCTAACTATGGCGCTATTAAAACAATGCAATTGGTACCTAGAAAGAAAAAGCAAATATGCATGACAATCACAGTTTAGGTTTGTAGTGCTTTCCTCTTATCTAGTTTCTAAGCACTAACATAACACAACAGAAATGCACTTCTGAGGTCAAAGAAGACTTTTATTGTTGTTAATTCTTCCCCAACCACAATATTTTATGTATGACGAATTAGTAGCTTTCAAGTCCGCGTTAATCAAACAAAATATATCAGTTTGCAATATACACAGCAGGTTATATTTATAAGATATTGAATGCAAAGCAAAACAAATACTTCACCGTGTGGGAATTATTTACAGCTTCATCTTTCTAAGGTCTGCAAGCTGATGACCCCTGTCAGCCGCGAGAAAGAGAGATTCATCTACCCACACAGGATTGCTGGCAGCCTGCGCCAAGCTCCAGCACGAGGTCCGGCAGATTCGAATCTGACCCTCTGCAGCCTGTTACATTCGTTACAAAGGTGTGCCCCCTCCTCTCAGACCTGGGAAACTGAGCAAGCCTTTTGGAGACTGGCCAGGTCTCCAAGACTACTCCTGTTCCCAAGCTCAAGCGAAGAAAAAACAACACCCATGTACTCTCTCTTATCATGTCTAGTCTACTGTGAGAAAAAACATCTTGGTTCTCTGGTGCAAAAACACAGCTTGGAAAAATACAGCTTGGATTCTCAACTGCAATGTCTAACTCCACGTTAAAGGCAATGGGCAGCTAACCTAAATATCAAATGCAATGTCTAGTGTCATGTCAAAGCCCATAGGCAGCTGAGCTGAATACAAAATGCAATGTATAATATCATGTCAAAGCCAATAGGCAGCTGAGCTGAATATAAAATGCAATGTATAATACCATGTCAAAGCCAATAGGTAGCGGAGCTGAATACAAAATGTAATATATGGTATCATGTCAAAGCCAATAGGCAGCGGAGCTGAATACAAAATGTAATATATGATATCATGTCAAAGCCAATAGGCAGAATATCTAATAGCATGTCAAAGTCAATAGGCAGCTAAACTGAATACATCATGTCAAAGCCAATAGGAATGCAATGTCAAAGCCAATAGGCGGCTAGACTGGATACAGCATGTCAAAGCCAATAGGCAGAATACAGACTAATGCAATGTCAAAGCCCATAGGCGGCTAAACTGAATACAGAAAGTAATGGCTAATGCCATGTCAAAGCCAATAGGCAGAATACAGAATGTAATGACTAATGCAATGTCAAAGCCCATAGGCGGCTAAACTGAACAAAACATACCATGTGCTACTGGTGAACATTGAGCAACTAATATGCGCAGTGGTGAAACACAAAGTCATTGGTCAAAACAAACTTTATCAAATGGCAGTACATTCCGCCCTTTGACCAATGAATTTTTGTTTCACATATCTCTTGTTTCAAACAAACACAAAAAAAAAAACATCAGCACAAAAAACAAAACATTATCAGCAAGTCAGATTTGAATGTCCAAAGCAATCCCTGTAAAGCAATAGAAGTGAATTAACACATTGATTTCATAACCTTTCACATCAGATACATCTACATAGAAAAGACTGGGCAATATTTTTTTTCTCTGAATGAGTCTCTAATTCAACAGTGTTAGCAATTTGATGTGGCATGAGTTCTGCTCATGTAAAGGTGCACGGTCCACCTGAAAGGTTTGCTGGAAGATAAGCAAAAGTCAGAGTTCCATACGAGAGGGGAAAAAAAAAAAACACAGCTTAGTTCCGGTGGAAGAATGCAATCAAACAAGTTGAACTTGAACTGAAGGCGCAGTTTGCGCAAAATGGATCCATGGTGCTGGCACTTTACTCAGCCAGGTTCAGGTTGGGGGTTCGGTCCCTTCCCCGACCCCACACGCACACACTGGAAGGGGGACCACACAGCACACTCAGGGACAGTGGCGAAACGTGGTAGGATCTGCAAAAGAAACAAGTATGACTTTTCTTGCAAATAACATTTTTCATTTAAACTGCACCCTTCCTCTTTCTTTTCCTGTTTTATAATCAGCAGGACGTTTTTGAGGCCCTTTGTTATATTTTCTGCAGGGTCTGGAGGATCACTTAGGGCTTCAGCCCACACATCAGCACTGAGGTTTTTATCTGCTGCGCCACAGCTTCCCTTTTCTTGCACTGTCAGAAGGGCTGGGGCAGACTCATTCTTTAACAAACCTCCATTCACTGCACTTTTGCCAATTTGGGCCATTCTGTCTCCAATTTGTATGAATGAATCAGATTCTTTTCTAGGTATCAGCATAATGTCGATTTTTCCTTGGTAATTTGCAACAATCACTTTCCCTAAAACCTGATCAATTTGCCATTTCTGTTCTGGTAACTTTCCTCTCCCCAACTGCTCTGTGACTGCTTGCATGACAGATTGCTTTTGTGCGTGCTGCACAGTTTTTATCAAATCTACGGGAATGTGCATCTCTCTCATCTCTGCCCACCTGTAAGTGGCTTTTTCTCTCAGCTGTTCACATTTCTGGGGCACCCACTTAGCCATCCCCACTAAGGCAGAATTCTGGGTGTATACTTCTCTCTCTGAATTTTTCTCATTAACATCTGCAATGTAATTGAACCAGTTAGGTGCTAAAACATTAGCAATGAACCAAATATCAGCATAAAAATGACACATCTCATGTAGCTCTTGCTTTAAAATCTGACACACATTATACAACGCTGTTCCTTCTCCTGTGCCAGAAAACAACATTTCAGTCAATGAATCATTAGTAAAACAAACATGCTTTTTATCTTCAGTGGACACGAATTCAAACGGTGCACACAATTTCATTGGTAACTCTTTTATCTGTGGTACTCTAGCCCTGTCTTGCAAGTACCAGATCCATTGTATGATTCTAGCTAGGGGCACTATTTTCTTTCCTTGTTCTTGAGTTACATGTACATAAGTATTTCCTTCTTGCACTGCGCAGAAACCTAAAGTCTGCATTATTTCATTTGCTAAATCACAAGCGCGCAACTGCATATTATTTTTCACAGTGACCATATACAAAAGTGTTAGGATTTCTCTCAAATGAGGGCTATTCTTTTTCCAAAAATCAAACAAGCTAATGCAACTCGGTGTCTCTTTCCCTAAAATCTTTCGTTTTACTTGGGCATTTTGCAACGGTAACTCGTAAATCACATTCTGGTCTCTCTCGTCCCTGTTATCAGTTAAGGAATGCATTTTGTCTGCCAAAAACCCTGGCTCACACGAAAACTCAGTGCAGCTCGGAGCTGTCTTAACCCCCTCATTACTGGAATGGGACAAGAAAGATTCTTCAAAAACAGCCCTTTTATAACTTTCAGTCGGGCTAATTTGCTCACGTAAATTCCTATTTTCATGTTCCAACTGCCTACATTTCTCCTGCATTTCTCTGTAAGCAGATAAAGGTATCCAGACCTTTCTGTCATCATTACTTCCAAAACACACGTTTTCTACACATGCATTTTCTTCTGTAATTCCCCAAACAGAAAACAATTCACAGTTTTTCTTAGCACCATCAGGCAGTTTAACAACACATGACATGGTCTGCCGTGCTACTGTGATTCTCCAAACAACAAACAATTCACAGTTTTCCGTAGCACCATCAGGCAGTTTAACAACACATGACATGGTCTGCCGTGCTACTGTGATTCTCCAAACAACAAAAAACAATTTCTGTAACTCTCCAAACAACAAAAAAACAATTACACTTTTAAAGTGTGCACTTAGAAATCTACTAACTCGTCAAACCCCTTCTTAATCACCTCTTAATGACCGACCCCACGACTCCAGGTACCAATTGTAGTGCTTTCCTCTTATCTAGTTTCTAAGCACTAACATAACACAACAGAAATGCACTTCTGAGGTCAAAGAAGACTTTTATTGTTGTTAATTCTTCCCCAACCACAATATTTTATGTATGACGAATTAGTAGCTTTCAAGTCCGCGTTAATCAAACAAAATATATCAGTTTGCAATATACACAGCAGGTTATATTTATAAGATATTGAATGCAAAGCAAAACAAATACTTCACCGTGTGGGAATTATTTACAGCTTCATCTTTCTAAGGTCTGCAAGCTGATGACCCCTGTCAGCCGCGAGAAAGAGAGATTCATCTACCCACACGGGATTGCTGGCAGCCTGCGCCAAGCTCCAGCACGAGGTCCGGCAGATTCGAATCTGACCCTCTGCAGCCTGTTACATTCGTTACAAAGGTGTGCCCCCTCCTCTCAGACCTGGGAAACTGAGCAAGCCTTTTGGAGACTGGCCAGGTCTCCAAGACTACTCCTGTTCCCAAGCTCAAGCGAAGAAAAAACAACACCCATGTACTCTCTCTTATCATGTCTAGTCTACTGTGAGAAAAAACATCTTGGTTCTCTGGTGCAAAAACACAGCTTGGAAAAATACAGCTTGGATTCTCAACTGCAATGTCTAACTCCACGTTAAAGGCAATGGGCAGCTAACCTAAATATCAAATGCAATGTCTAGTGTCATGTCAAAGCCCATAGGCAGCTGAGCTGAATACAAAATGCAATGTATAATATCATGTCAAAGCCAATAGGCAGCTGAGCTGAATATAAAATGCAATGTATAATACCATGTCAAAGCCAATAGGTAGCGGAGCTGAATACAAAAGGTAATATATGGTATCATGTCAAAGCCAATAGGCAGCGGAGCTGAATACAAAATGTAATATATGATATCATGTCAAAGCCAATAGGCAGAATATCTAATAGCATGTCAAAGTCAATAGGCAGCTAAACTGAATACATCATGTCAAAGCCAATAGGAATGCAAGGTCAAAGCCAATAGGCGGCTAGACTGGATACAGCATGTCAAAGCCAATAGGCAGAATACAGACTAATGCAATGTCAAAGCCCATAGGCGGCTAAACTGAATACAGAAAGTAATGGCTAATGCCATGTCAAAGCCAATAGGCAGAATACAGAATGTAATGACTAATGCAATGTCAAAGCCCATAGGCGGCTAAACTGAACAAAACATACCATGTGCTACTGGTGAACATTGAGCAACTAATATGCGCAGTGGTGAAACACAAAGTCATTGGTCAAAACAAACTTTATCAAATGGCAGTACAAGGTTATAATACCTATCCGCAGTATGGATCAGCAAAGCAGAATCATTTTTCATTGTCAGGACATCAGCAAAGCATCAGGATTCAGCATCAAAGTTCAGAAAATGCAAAGTTTTTAAGTACTCAAAAGAATAAAGGTAAACCCTCTGGAAGAATAGAGAAAATGGCTTGTCTTCCCCCTGTGCAGTTTTGTTAAGTCTAAGTTACCTAAACTACCTCCCAATTCCCTATTGGTCAGTTAATTGTATGTTCACACTTTGTCCAATAAAAATAAATCCCAAATCTATGAATTCTAATATTACTCCGTTCACATGTCGTTGATTAGTTTGGCTTGCAATGTCCTCATCACCTGGTTTGTCAGGTAACAATATTGTCGCATCTTCCACTCTAGTCAGTATCTTCACTGTTCTTGTCCTGGGAAAGTCAGTCTCACACACATTACACATAAAACATTACATTAATAGGAACATCATCTTCTAGCAGTCGGTTCTCACGAGAAACAAACCTCAGCTACGAGCACATAATGTAAAATAGAAAATCACAGTTTAACTCTCTAGGACAGCCATTTAATTATACGTTAAGAAATACAGCTTTGACATGAGACCTAACAAGTAGGCCAAGACACTCACTAAGTTAAGGCCTACAATTAATAAAGCTAAAGCTTACTGCATAACCCTTAATATGATGCACTACCACATTAATCTAACAGACGCTCAATATTTCATCATAATTAATCATTGATTAGTACATTTCATTAACATTGGTGGCCATTCTTCGTAATCACATTTTCAAATGCGTGCATCATTTTTCTACGTTATTTTATTTTCGACACAAATTTATTATTCAGAATACATAAACACTCATTAATAATTTTTATTAAAACACCTGCACTAGCAACTTTCACAGTGAAGTTTAAACGGGAAGAAATATTGTGTAAAATACTGTTGACTGGGTTCCCTTCCCCATAATTTTTCTGCTTACTTTCAGCATATAAATTATAGTAGTTTAAATGCTTTTTACTTATGTAATGCTATTTGTTCATACTGTTGTTTCTGTCAGGTACGAGATATTATCTTATGATTTACGATTGTGGTGTACTCTACGTTAATGCAAGTTTTTCAATACATAATTAAAAGATAATCCTCTTCATATTTTAGCATGTCTTCCATCAAGGTATATGATCCATGATGGTTTTTCAATTTTGTTGAAATTATTCAAGTGTTACAGGTTCATCTAAACTGACAAAGAAACTTGAAAAACTCAATTAAATATCTGACATCACTGCTCTATGAACTGTGTAGCTAAGTAATGTATGGAGTTAGAAGGATTTTTCGAGAGTCGTAATGAATGCGGTGTACATACTTAACAATGAAAGAAGAGGCCGGATATTTGTCCTCAGTTGAGGAGGTATCATGAATAAGATACAGCAGCCAGAGACACGTCCCCACATCATTCCCTAGCGATTAAGAATAGTAGAGGTGCTCCAGAGTGGAGAACAATTAAGATTTGGTGGTTGTGTAGAGAGGGAGACAGGATGGTACAGATGTGGACAAATAGGTGGAAAGCCCGGGGTACACAAATATAATTGAAAGTCAAGGGCAGTGTCACCTTATGGCGTCTCAGCTTGTGTAATCATTTGTAGGTGACTATACATAGATGTCTTCATGATGTGTCATCTCTGAAGCACAGAAGATCCTCTAATTGGAAACATGAAGGTGATGCATGGCGGACAGGACAGTAGAGTGTGAATGCCAGATGGGTCAAAGAGTATCTAGGGGCAACAGTAGTCACATACAATTCCTATGAGGACGTGGAGTAATACGGGGTCACAGGGCGTGTGTTTTTTGGTGTACCCATTTCATGACGTGGATTTGAGACCTTTGTGCAGAGTCCTAAGGGAAGCACAAAGGCTTATATACAAGAGGTACTGGGAAGTGTTAGTATCTCTTTTCAGTAGTTGTAGAGTCTAGGAAGGGGCTTCAAATATAGTTAAATACTTCAGTCAGTGGCATTGTAGATAGATGTTCACAGCTAGTGATGTGGAAACTTTCTATCAACCACTCTTCCAGATTCGAGGCAGCTAATCATTTCCAGTGCTGCAGTTTGCAAATATTAGTCCAAACCAGAGATGTTGTAAACTGAAAACACTTCTGGTTGGATAGACCCACAATGTCCTTCATAACATACAACATGTAGAGATGGGCTGATGGGTGCTTGTGGCGACATTTGATCGCAGATCTATCCAGCTCCTTTCTATGTTAGAGCATCACTGCAAAGCATGCAATAGGCAACAACCTGATCACATATACTTCCAGCAGTCAGAGTGTTGGAGAAGATTTGCTCTATATAGTGTGTGAGCAGCCTGCTACCAATTATGTAAAATATTAACTAAAAGGAATTTGAGTCACTCCAAACAAACCTATCATTGTCCTGGTATAAGATCACCCCGCCCCAGACTTATTAAGGGCTTATGTTGCCCTTGCATCAGGCATGGTGATGCAAGAGCGACGCAAGCCCTTGAGTGAGAATTTCTAAGCCACTCAGGGACACATTGCATGGCTCTTTGAGACACTGTAAATTTAACAGAAGACAGTGCAAGTCGCTGGCATACATTACTCTGATCTGGTTAGGCGTCCCATGGGTGGAAGGAGGGTGTTCCCATGCATCCACACATGGTTTTTGGTTCAGGTCCATATTTACTAACAATATAGAACCTAGGAGTATGTCCAAATGCTATGCCTTCCCATGGATGGTATGACAAGGTGAGCTATGTTTATTTTGTTCTCTTTTTTATTTCTTTCTACAGGTGCTGCTTTCTGCAGCACACAGAAAGAGGAAATGCCTCAGATTATTTTTTTGTGCAGGAAGGTTTATTTCCTACACAAAAACAATCCTGGCTGCAATGCAGGCACCCTCACACCGTGATGCAAGGTGCCTGCATTTGTGTTAGAGAGACACTAGAACGCCAGTGCAAAAAGAAAGCAGGAATGTTCCATATCTTAGTAGATGTAACACATTCTTACCCTCTTCATTTGACGCAGTGCAGCAGGTTTTCTTGCTGTGTTGTGCTGCATCAAATGTGAACTCCATTACTTACATCTAGAAGGGAAACACTACCTCTAGAGCTGCAGATTTGCGTGAAGAGAGTTGAGGGAGCACATAACGGTACATAGGACCATTGTCAAGTACATTGAACTATTGTCTGCTGTCCCAGTGGGAGCAGTTAGGCAGGGTCACAAGAAGGGTAAATGTCATTCGGGTGGCCTTTTCCACTGTGACACACTGGGAATCACTGCAAAACCAAAATATCAATGTACATATGGGATAAATATATCTAATTTGTGTCTCAGTTAAAATATCAATTAATCACTGATCAAAATTTCTTTCTTTCATCCTTATTATTTATTCATGTTTGTCTTGCATTGTCTCGCTTTACTATATCAAACTAATCTTTTAATCGCATATATATATATATATATATATACATACATATATATATATATATATATATATATATATACACAAAGCCCCTACACATACACACAATTATAAAAATATTGTTACTTAATGCATGATATTAAATGTACATCCAGTGGTACTCAAAGTTTTTTAAAGAGTCTTTCGAATTAACAGCTTCCAACACATTTTTAAAAAACTAGGCTGCTAAAGCCCTTATCAGGCCAGCAGTCTTCCAAATGAGGTAGTGATGATCAATACCGCGCTGTCTAAATTCTTGTTTCTGATGATTGTTTGACGTATAATCCCATTATCATCTTTTCATAATTCCAAAATTCAAAACACTCCTCACACAAATATTCAACGTGTTTTGGCCTTACAATAGCGGAAGCAATACCTATATATACAATTTAGGAATGTTACTCTTTCGTTCTGTTTCACATTATATCACAGTTATTACCACCAGGGGGATTATGAACCCTATTCACCATTCTATCTAATCCACACATTATCTTTGTTCCCATCATTTGTTCATACTCACAATGCCCTAAAACTTACTTCATTCTTTCAAAACCAATGTATTGGTGTTAATTTTTATTTTTAATTATATTAACTCAAATATTAAATGCATGCATTGCACTTAAATTCAACTAGAAGCACACCATATGTGTGACATCACAACACCCTAGATATCTTCTGTGTGTTCCATGCTCTGAAACGTATTAGTACGTGCACATAGTTTTGGCTGACCTTCATCCTTATTTCAGGATTTTTTGTTCTTATTAGTGATACCTCACTCTGCTGGAGGACTTTAGGCTCGCACCAATACCTTGGCTATTTTACTAGAAACATCATTGCAATTGTTAAACTTGCAAAAGTCAAAACTTATAAAAAATATTTTCTGTCTCTTCGAGGCATGCTGGTTTTGTTAACTTATATTATTTACTCCAGCCTTCCATATAGCGGAACCACTAGCCCTCCGTGTCTGGTGCAACTCGCATTTCTTCTTTATTCGACTAGCAAAAGTTGCCCGTGTTGTTCTCAGGCTTATGCATCTTCTGATGTTAACACACTACGTACCGACCAGAGGATTTTACTCCTCTCCGCATCGGCCCTTCGTCTAGCAAATACTATGGTGGCCATATTGTCATGTCAAATGGATTATACTGTAACGCTGGTATCTCCTTTACTATTTTCTTGTTTATTCAGTTTGCCATCACACTTATAGAACTATATGAGATTTTTGTTATCACATATTGATTAGACATCTCTCCATTACTGCTCAATTTAACAATGTTTATTATTTATTCGCCTTCTATACAGTCGGGGTTGTGATGTAACTGCCATAAAGAGAACCTGATTTTTAATTCAACCTACCCAATAACTAACATTGCTCATGTTGTTTTCGGTCTAATACATCAACTTCTATTTGCAAGTTATGTCACATGCGTAATATGATAAACATGTTATTGATGTTTGTAACATAACCTTCAACTGACGGAATTGTCACAGATATTTTCTTGAATTTCTAATTAGGGCCCACATTTCATTAAGATCATTTACACCTTGCCTAGCTGTCACATATTTTTCAATAAATCTTGCCTCCATCTTAGCTAAAATAGATGAAATCTTGTTACCTGTCTGCTTTAAGTCTGCCATGTATTATATTGACCACCATATATCCCCATCCTTGTGGTTTTTTTAATGTAGTGTTCTACCAGTGGTGCACCTTGTACTCCACATCTGATCCTTGACATATGTTGTAAGATGCGCACTTTTACTGGTTGTATAGTCTGTCCTATATATAACAATGCACACGGACATTTGATACAATAGATAACATTTCTTGTGTTGCAATTTGAAAATCTAACCTGTTGAAGTATTCTTCAATTTATTTAAATATTGTTGGTGTTCTCTCTATATCTACCTGCCGTACAGTTAGTACATTTATAATGTCCTATCAAGCGGGGCAACTTTAACATGTCCCTAGGATATTACCTTCTCTTTTCCGTAACGGGAAACACTGCATGGACCAGTGAATCATGTAAATTACGACCTCTTTTAAAAGAGAAAAGGGGTTTCTGTATTCCTACTGGTGCTACTATTTTCCAATTTTTTTCAATAATTGACTTAATCTTGTTAGCTTTGGGATTATACGTCAACACACAAGTCAATGGAACCTCCTTTTTTCTTTCTCTAGGTGTCAATAAATACTCTTGTGGAGTGTACCAATGTCTTTTACACGCACCTTTGACTAGCTTCTTCGGATATCCTCAGTCTACCAATCTGGAGGTCAAATTCTCAGCATTTTTAAAATAATCTTCCTTATAGGTAAAGTTTCTGCACATACGCAGAAACTGACCATATGGTAAATTCTCCTGTTAATTACGTGGATGTTTACTAGAAAAATGTAGTAAAGTATTCCTATCTGTGGGTTTCTGATATAAATTGACTGCAATCTGACCTTCTTTCAACTCTATCCACAGGTCTCAAAAATTAATACGTTTTTGGGTCTGCAGTCATTGTAAATTTTAAATCAGGGGTTCGATGTTTAATCCATTCCTGTAAGGCTGAAAGTGACTCCACATCGCCTTCCATATCATGAAGATGTCATCGATGTACCTCAACCATCATTTCACTTGTTTATGAAAAAGATTATTTCTATCAAAGATCCATTTTCTTTCAAAATATTCCATTACTAAATTAGCAATTTCCTGGACGAAGCTACACCCCATAACTACTTGTTTAATTTGTAGATACATATCTTTCCCAAAGATACAAAAATTGTTCTTAAGACATAGATTGGCAAGGGTCATTAGTAACACAAGCTTTATTCAGTCATAAACCATTAAAGCAAAAAAAAAATATTATAATTACATGTACAAATAAAATGTAGTAAAAAAAAGATAAATAGATAACAGTCAAAGAGAAGCATCATCCATTATTCACACTAAAACAGGTACAATCTCTCAATACTTATCCCAAGACATACAGGATTATGAATTACAATAAATTTAAAAAATGAGTCCGTATCTGCCATGCAGCCACAAGGAACTTGCTAACTGCATGGATTAAAATGACAGAAGTATTACTCTTTAAAATCCTAAGGGCAGTAGCAATTTGCCTAATAGCCAGCATCTGACAAACGGGCGTATCCACTTACGTCGAGGGAGGACATACGCTGTGCAGAGGAACATAAAGTGTTCAACTGATTCCAAGGCAGTATTACAGCACGGACATAAGCTTTATACCAACGGTGACCTCCAACTACCAGTAAAAGACAACAACTGTAAACACCCATAACGGAAGCGAACATACAAACTCTTCGCCAGGGTATCGGGATAAGATCTAAAAAAGGCTCAAACTCAGGATACCATTTAAAATCAAGGAAAGCATTAGTCAATCGACCATAAGATGAGCCAAGGAGGCAGTTGTTCCTAACATGGGACCAGTATGTTCTTTTCAAAGGCAACATGTGGACCTCCTCTAAATTCTGTGGGTTTTCCCAATAGTTCCTAAATCCCAAGGTGTGGAACCAATTAGAAACATGCCTAAACCATGGAATAGAAGTCACATTAGATCCTTTTAAAAGGTCAAGAAGGGAGTCCCTATAAACAGTAAGCTGGGGAGTCGTCCAAATTCTTACCCAAAAAAGTAGCAGTTTTAGGGCAATGAGATCAGAGATACGGTTAAAGTCAAGATCCCAAAAAATGGTAATCAAAGGGGTGCTACTTGGGCATGCAAGTAGTGCTCTAGCAAAATGATTCTCATCCACCAGTAATTTCCAAGTTTTACAGGAGCCCCACATCTCAGCACCATAAGTAGCAGCATTTTGTGCTTTGGCTAAATAGATCTTTATAGCCGGAGAAACAGCTTTTGTGGCTATACTCTTAGAAAAGCGCAAAATGGCCCCAGATCTGTGTCGAAGAAGGTACACACTCTTGTTGATCTGTTCTTCCCAAAGCAATTTGTCAGAGATCCTCACACCCAGATAGTCTATTGAACTTACTTCCCCCAAAGAGGCCCCTGCTAGTGTGATAGTGCATCTCCTGGCTGATCGTGGACTAAACACCATCAATTTAGTTTTACTGGCGTTTAATTCAAGACTGTGATCAGTACAGAAGGTAATAAACTTGTCCACAAAGATCTGAAGACCCATTGGGGTCTTGGAGATAAGAAGATAGTCATCCGCCAAGAGCAATATAAGAATCTTTTGCTCATTTAATGAAGGTGCATCGTTTTGACAATGAGACACCACTTGTATCACCTCATTTATATATGAAGTAAATAAGGTTAGTGCCAACACACACCCCTGGATGACCCCCCATTGGATAGGAATGTGGTCTGTCAATTCACCCTGATTCCCCCATCTCACCTGGGCATAGGTGCCCTAATGTAACCGTTGTAGAAGATGGATTATTTGTAGAGCATCCCATAATTTCCCTCTAGGGACCATATCAAATGCAGACCGAAGGTCCATGAAGGCAACATACAGTTTTTGTTTGGCAAGCGTTACATATTTCCAATATAAAAGTGCCAATCTAAAAACCTGATCCATAGTACTGGTTTTGGGGGGAAAACCTGCCTGGAGTGAAGACATCTCATAATGGGTGTCAGCCCAATCTAAAAGTCTTGCCAGAAGTTGTTTGGCAACATTTTTTTTAAAGATTATCAATAAGACTAATAGGTCTATAATTGCCAGGAAAGCACACCACTCCCTTTTTATAGATAGGAACTATTTCAGCCCCTTTCCAGATACTAGGTATCGGACCCCCTGCAGCTATAGCATTACACATCATATTTATATAGCTGGACCAGATCACTGGTTCTGACTTGTATAGGTCCCTTAGTATCTTGTCTGGGCTTTGGAGGGTTTCAGAGAATGAATTGCAGCCAATGTTTCCTCCAAGATGAAAACAATATAATCATCATGTTTACAAACATCCATGCCCGAATTAACAGATGGTAAACTCACTGCAGCTGGCTGTTGAAAGTCATGATTACAAAAGGAAGAATTACAGGGCATAGCGTAAAGATAAGAGAAATGGTCAACCCAGCTCTTAGGCTGGATATGGGGAGATATTATATTCTTCCCCTCTCTGTGTCTACCAGACAGTACTTCCCAAAAATACCTATTGTTGTTAAGTTTGGCAGCATCCAACAGGTTAAGTCATCCTGGCTTTTCTTCGCCTGTGCTATAACTTTATAGTAGGCTAGTCTGGCAGTTCTAGTCGCCCCCTGGGAGCGGGACACAATGGCTAATAGATGTTTAGCCTTCAAACAGTCCTTAGTAAACCACTCTCTATTTTTAGGTACATGATCAGATTGCTTAGTAGGACTTGCGTAACATTATCTCATGCATGGTAAGAATTGGAATATTAGCAACGTCATATCCCTCGTAATCCGCCATGACACCAATGAACAAATTGTAAATCTCCCTAATCATATATGGATTAGACAGCACTTTTGGCCAACTGACACAAGTATGTCTATTATTCAGTTGTGGTTCAGGGACAACAGTATAATGGGTATGCAAGGACCTCCTAAATTCAGCACTGCGTAAAGTTAGAAGCAAGGGGTTGTGGTCGCTATCATGATGAAATTCCACCTTCATGTCCTCCAACATCGGCCATAACCTAACATCCAATAGAAAGTAGCCAATGACACTGGATGATTTACCTAGTTTAAAGGTGGGTGCAATGTTTGGGTCAGAAGACGTTCGGCCATTACAGGCCCTGAGACCACACATAAGACATAAAGATATTACCTGTAGGGCAACATGGGAGCAGCTACATGATTGCTCAATAGCCAGATGAAGGATACCCCATTGCTCATCCTCTTCAGCTACTAAATCGTTACATAAATAAAAGGGTTCAAAGGTGCAGTTCATGTCCCCTGCAACCACTACCTTTGTGTCAGGGGAGAGGGTATCTAAATATTCAGATAGCTAGATTAAAGTCTGAGACTCCTGTCCCAGTGACACCGACCTTGCATAAGTATTGATTATGATAATCTTGGGGCCTCCGTTAAATACGAGCTGCACACCTTGTAAATCCAGGAAATCAATGTTTAATAACAAGTGATTGCACTGTAATCTCTTGTTGAGCAGTATCACTAGACCTCCCTTGGCACAGCCAATGTTCCCTTCCACAGGTAGTGCCATCACCTGACATGTTAAAAACCCATCCAGAGAGACAGGGTCCATGGCCCAAGTCTCCTGGAATAAACATATGTCCTGCTTGTTTAAATAATTGACCCATTCAGGATCCAACAGTTTCCTATCCTGCACAGCCAAGTTCCAAGACATGATGAGAAGTTCAGCTCTAATTTCTACATGAACAAGCCCAGAGGATTGGGCTTCCCCATTATCAATAGACTTAGTGGACCACCCTGGCCCACCCACCGAACCCCAAGAAAAAATTAATAAATTGGAGTCAAGGCACTGGGCTACCCCATAGCCAACAGGCTTATTAAATACCCCCAACCTGCCACTCAGGGTAGGAATTATTAAGTAAGAATCATTGGATAGTCAATCAACAACTGATAATGAATGCAAGTTGTCAATGTCAAAGCACACTTGTGGCTAATGTCAGCCATCCCGCCAAAACAATTAGGGAGAGGTGGAGAGGATTTAAGTCTGATACCACTCCCATTGGGCTTCCCGAAGATAGCAAGTATGCAGTTCAAAGTCAATAAGATTATTCATCCACAGTCTGTCTACAAAACAAATAGAAATAAAATCAAAATTGGATCCGGGCAGGGAATGTCGATCCACATCCACAATATCTGTGCGAATAACAGAGAGGCACTTCTGCTGGACTCTCAACCAGTATATAACCTTATTTAACAAGGAGTCATGGGTTTCCACAACCCCTGGGGGCAGTTTAGGAACTTCAACCATAAACAGTGTACCTCATTTGTTCCAAGGGCCTGAGCCTGCCTCTTGGGTGTGGACCATCTCTTTTCGACCTGATGTGGGACATCATCAGGTGACTCAGTATGACAGTTTGGTCAGAAGGCTTCTCCACTCGGCACCTGGGAGCCAATCACTATGGTCAGCAGATATAGTTTTACCAGATCTCTTAGGCCTGGTACAAGCCTGATCTTCAGTACCAATCACTCACTTGTGCTTGGTGGCCTCAGAGGGGGCCTGTGGACCTTTTAGTGTGGTTAACAAATTGAGTGGAGAAAGAAATAGGGCCAGGCTGTAAATATTGATTATCTACTTGAGGCCTAGACTCAGATGCAGCCAAAATGATGGGTGTGTCCCTCATAACAGAGCAGGGCACATCCAATTTTGGTCGAGAACAACTACAACCACATAACAGGCCAGGATCCCTCATCAATTGGTTCATCAGTGACAGCACCAGATTCTTTACTTCATCTAGCTTACGATGAACAGAGACCAAGTCAAGGCTGTCATGCAGCCTCAATGGTTTATCCAAACCTTGGGGTGAGTCAATATCGTCTCCAGCAGGCATGCATGTCCCAGAGCGTTTGTGTATAGTACTGTTACAAGATCCTTCGGCGTTCTCCAATGGCCCATACTGATTTGAGCATGAAATCATAGGCATTACCAAAACCTCAGGGCTCAAGTGGGGGAGAGGGGCCTCATCCTTAACGGGAGGGCCATCTGGGGTACTCAATACTGTGTCCAACCCACTGTCAAACACTCAAGGTCATTCCAACCCTAACATTTCAACATTAATTTTTGATTCGGTCTCCTTTGATGGATTAGGCTGCCGTTGTTTTTTCTTAAGTATATCTGGTATTTTTATAACAGGGGATCCTGTTGTGAGGACAGTGAGTTTGAATTGTCTCTTAAGATGGCCTCCACTTCTTCTATTAAAATATCTATGTCTTCCAAGGAGTGACTTCCTTGGTTAGGAATAAGACTCATTTTACTTTTTGGTCATTTCCTGGATTTCTTTAAACCACTGGCCTGAGGGAGAGCATCCACAGCCTTTCGTTTCCCCATGTCTAGATAGCAAGTTAATAAATAGCAGGATAAATAGCAGAATGTGTAGATAAATGGATTAAACCTTAAGAGTTTTGACTTACTTCCTTGTATGATAGTGACGCCCAGCTCAGCCTCTATCGGGCGATGAAAGGCAAAGATGGGCCCGTCTTGGCCCGGTCCTCGTCCGGTCACAACCCGGGCGCATCACGCGCTGCGGGAATTGGATGGCGCTTAAGAGCGCTGGTGATTCGCAGGGGTGCCTGGGGGACGTAGTCCCACTCCAGGTCCAAGGCAGGGCCCCAAGACAAAGTCCTCTCTTGTGCGTCCCGCACTGCAGGAATCGGATGGCGCTTAAGAGCGCTGGTGATTTGTAGGGTCATTATAAATCCTGTTGGTACCCTATGTGGTAAATCTCTATTTACCAAACATAGCCTCATTACTTCTAAAGCTTCATCATGTGGAATATTTGTGTACAGATTTGCGTAGAGATTTACAACATAGGGTACCAACAGGATTTATAATGACCCTTGCCAATCTATGTCTTAAGAGCAATTTTTTTATGTTTGGGAAAGGTATGTATATACAAATTAAAGGAGTAGCTATGGGTTGTAGCTATGCCCCAGAAATCCCTAATTTAGTAATGGACTGTTTTGAAAGAAAGTGGATCTTTGACAGAAAAAATCCTTTTGATAATCAATTTAAACGATGGTTGAGGTACATTGATGACATCTTCATGATATGGGAAGGCGATGTGGAGTCACTTTCAGCCTTTCAGGTATCAATTAACCATCGAACCCCTGATTTAAAATTTACGATGATTGCATACCTAAAATGTATTAATTTTTTTGGCCTGTGGATAGAGTTGAAAGAGGGTCAGATTTATATCAGAAACCCACAGATAGGAATACTTTATGACATTTTTCTAGTAACCATCCATGTAATTTAAGGGAGAATTTACCATACAGTCAGTTACTGCGTATACGCAGAAACTGTACAGTTGGACCTGACAGCCTTAGGGTAGTCACCCCTAACTTTTTGCCTGCCTCCCTCCACTTTTTGGACACTGTTTTTGCTGGTTTAGAGACTCTGCACACTTTACCCCTGCTAACCAGGGCTAAAGTGCATATGCTCTCTCCCCTAAAACATGGTAACCTGGAATCACACCTGATTGGACTATTAAATTACTTATAAGTCCCTAGTAAGGTGCACTTTATGTGCATAGGGCTGGTAAATTAAATGCTACTAGTGGGCCAGCAGCACTGGTTGTGCCACCCACTTAAGTAGCCCCTTTTCCTTGTCTCAGGCCTGCCATTGCAAGGCCTGTGTGTGCAGTTTCACTGCCACATCGACTTGGCATTTAAAAGTTCTTGCCAAGCCTAGAACTCCCCTTTTTCTACATATAAGTCACCCTTAATGTGTGCCCTAGGTAACCCCTAAGGCAGGGTGCTGTGTAGGTAAAAGGCAGGACATGTACCTGTGTAGTTATATGTCCTGGTAGTGTAAAACTCCTAAATTCGTTTTCACACTACTGTGAGGCCTGCTCCCTTCATAGGCTAACATTGGGGCTGCCCTCATACACTGTTGAAGTGGCAGCTGCTGATCTGAAAGGAGCAGGAAGGTCATATTTAGTATGGCCAGAATGGTAATACAAAATCCTACTGACTGGTGAAGTCGGATTTAATATTACTATTCTAGAAATGCCACTTTTAGAAAGTGAGCATTTCTTTGCACTTAAATCCTTCTGTGCCTTACAATCCACGTCTGGCTGGGCTTGGTTGACAGCCCCTTGTGCATTCACTCAGACACACCCCAAACACAGGGTACTCAGCCTCACTTGCATACATCTGCATTTTGAATGGGTCTTCCTGGGCTGGGAGGGTGGAGGGCCTGCCCTCACACAAAGGACTGCCACACCCCCTACTGGGACCCTGGCAGACAGGATTGAACTGAAAGGGGACCTGGTGCACTTCTTAGCCACTCTTGGAAGTCTCCCCCACTTCAAAGGCACATTTGGGTATAAAACAGGGCCTCTGCCCTATCTCATCAGACACTTGCTGGAGAAGAAACCTGAACCAGAAACTACATCCTGCCAAGAAGAACTGCCTGGCTGCTCAAAGGACTCACCTGTCTGCTTTCTACAAAGGACTGCTGCCTTGCTGTTGCCCTGCTGCCTTGCTGAACTCTTGTCTGGCTGTGAAAGTGCTCTCCAAGGACTTGGATAGAGCTTGCCTCCTGTTCCTTGAAGTCTCAGGACCAAAAAGACTTCTCTCTTTTACTTGGACGCTCCGTGCGCCGAAAATTTCGACGCACAGCTTGTTTCGCGGCGAGAAAAACGCTGCACTCCGACGCTGATCGACGCGACGCTCTTGGGACGATCGAAGATCCGACGCACGGCCTCGCAAGGACAACGCCGCCCGACCTCTAGAGGAGAAATCGACGCAACGCCTGCCGTGAGATCATAATTTCAACGCGCAGCCCCGCAGATCGAAGTCTAGAGGAGAAATCGACGCGACGCCTGCCGTGAGATCGTAATTCCGACGCACAGCCCCGCAGACCGACGCACAGCCGGAGAACAAGCAGGAAAATCCACGCACAGACCCGGGACATCTGGTAATCCCCTCGATCCACAGAAAGAGACTGTCCGCGCGCTGGAAAACGACGCCCGACTTCCCCGCGTGGAAAATAACGACGCAAGTCCATGTGTGCTGGGGAGAAATCGACGCACACACCCTTTTTCCACGCACCTCTTCTTATGTGGCCCTCTGAGGAGATTTTTCCACTCCCAACCAGGTACTTGTGCTTGAAAGAGACTTTGTTTATATTCTAAAGACTTAAGACACTTTATATCACTTTTCCGTGATATTTCTACAATTTTCCATTGCAACTTTATTCTTTTTGACCTACAATTATCCTGATAAATATTATATATATTTTTCTAAACACTGTGTGGTGTATTTTTGTGGTGCTATATGATGGTATTGTATGATTTATTGCACAAATACTTTACACATTGCCTTCTAAGTTAAGCCTGACTGCTCGTGCCAAGCTACCAGAGGGTGGGCACAGGATAATCTTGGATTGTGTGTGACTTACCCTGACTAGAGTGAGGGCTTTTGCTTGGACAGGGGGTAACCTGACTGCCAACCAAAAACCCCATTTCTAACATGTACCAATAAAGAAGATTATTTTTAAAATGCTGAGAATTTGACCTCCAGATTGGTAGACAGAGGATATCTGAAGAAGCTAGTCAAAAGTGCGTGTAAAAGAGCTTGGTACACTCCGAGAGAGTATTTATTGACACCTAGAGAAAGAAAAAAGGGGACTCTGTTGACTTGTGTGTTGACTTATGATCCCAAAGCTAACAAGATTAAGTCAATTATTGAAAGAAAATTGGAAAATAGTAGCACCACTAGGAATACAGAAACCCCGTTTCTATTTTAAAAGAGGTCGTAATTTACGTGATTCACTGGTCCATGCAGTGTTTCCCGTTACGGAAAAGAGAAGAAAGGATCTTAGGGACATGTTAGATTTACGCCCCTTGATAGGACATTATAAATGTAATAACTGTACGGCATGTAGATATACAGATAACACCAAAAATATTGAAATAAATGGAAGAATACATCAACAGGATAGAATTTCAAATGGCAAAACAAGAAATATTATCTATTCTATCAAATGTCTGTTTGAATTATTATTATATATAGAACAGACTATACAACCATTAAAAGCACGCATCCTACAACAAATGTCAAGGATCAGATGTGGGGTACAAGGTGCACCACTGGTAGAACACTACATAAAAAAAAACACAAAGATGAGGATATATGGTGGTCAATATTATTCATGGCAGAGTTAAAGCAGACAGGTAACACAATTTCATCTATTTTAGCTAAGATGGAGTCAAGATTTATTGAAAAATATGGCACAGCTAGACAAGGTCTAAATGATCTTAATGAAATGTGGGCCCTAATTAGAAAACATCTGTGACAATTTGTAAGCTGAAGGTTATATTACAGACAGCAAATACATGTTCATCATATTACGCATGTGACATAACATGCAAATAGAAGTTGATGTATTAGCCCGAGAACAACATGGGGAGTGTTGGTTATTGGGTAGGTTGAATAAAAAATTAGGTACTCTGATTGGCAGTTACATTACTACCCTGACTGTATAGAAGGTGAATAAATAATAAACAATGTTAAATTGAGCAGTAATGGAGAGATGTCTAATCATCATGTGATAAAACATCTTATATAGTTCTATAAATGTGATGGCAAACTGAATAAACAAGAAAAAGTAAAGGAGATAACAGCGTTACGGTATAATCCATTTGACAAGACAATATGGGCGCCATAGTATATGCTAGAAGAAGGGCCGATGCAGAGAGGAGTTAGATCCTCCGGTCGGCACCTGGTGTATTGACATCAGAAGATGAATAAGCACGAGAACAACACTGGCAACTTTCGCTAGTCAAATGAAGAAAAAATGTGAGTTTCACCAGACACGGAGGGCTAGCGGTTCCGCTATATGGAAGGCTGGAGTAAATAATGTAAGTTAACCAAACCAGCATGCCTCGAAGAGAGAGAAAAGATTTTGACTTTTGCAAGTTGAACAATACAATGCTGTTTCTAGTGAAAAGAGTCAATGGAATAACAAACAAAGTATTGGTGTGAGCATAAAGTCCTCCAGCAGAGAGAGGTCTCACTAATAAGAACAGAAAATCCTGAAATAAGGATAAAAGTTAGCCAAAGCTATGTGCACATACTAATAAGTTACAGAGCATGGAACACAGAGAAGATATCTAGGGTGTTGTGATGTCACATATATGGTGTGCTTCTAGTTCAACTTAAGTGCAATGCATGTATTTAATATTTGAGTTAATATAATAAAAAATAAAAATTAACACTACTACATTGGTTTTGGAAGATTGAAGTAAGCTTTATAGGCATTGTGAGTATAGACAAACAATGGGAACGTAGATAATTTGTGGATTAGATAGAATGGTGAACAGGGTTCATAATGCCTCTGGTGGTAATATCTGTGATATAATGTGAAACAGAACGAAAGAGTGTCATACTTAAATTGTATATATAGGTATGGCTTCCAATGTCGTGAGGAGGCCAGAAGCTGTAAGGCCAAAATGTGTTGACTATTTCTGTGAGGAGTGTTTTGAATTGTGGAATTATAAAACGATGATAATGGGATTATACCTCAAACAATCAACAGAAACAAGAACTTAGACAGTTCTGTATTGATCAACACTACCTCATTTGGAAGACTGCTGGCTCATTTAGAGCTTTAGCAGCCTATTTTTTCTAAATTGTGTTGGAAGCTGTTAATTCAAAAGAGTCTTTAAAAAACTGTGAGTACCACTGGCTGTACATATATATATATATATAAATATGTGATTAAAAGATTAGTTTGGTATAGTAAAGCAAGGCAAAGAGAGACAAACATGAATAAATAATAAGGATGAAAGAAAGAAATGTTGTTCAGTGATTAATTCATATTTTCGTTGAGACACAAAGTAGAAACATGTATCCCCTGTGTACATTGATATTTTGATTTTGCAGGGTTGTCCAGGTGCAGTGGGGTTATTTGAGCTCCCCTAGTTGGTACACACTGGAAATCACAGCATGTGTGTTTCGGTTTGCAAAACCAGTTTTGCATTGTAATACATATTTGTACACTGATAATAACCATTTTGTGTAATAGCAGCAATCACAACTATTTTAGTAATTTATTTTTTTGGTAAAAACGTTTGATTGGTGTTTATGCCTGTGAGTTACCAGCAACACCTTAACTTACAATTAAATGGCAAGTATCATTAACAAACTACCCTTTCTGTAACTCCCCACTCCATGTAGTACACTGAGGAAATGGTCAATACTGTGGTGGCTGATAATATTTGAAAGTGGTGGGTCATAAAAGCTGGGTATGACTTTTATGTTACGAGTTAAGCTAGGCGAGCAAGTTGGATGGACAAACATGTGATTCAGGTGGTGTTCCAACCCCTGACAAAAATTGGAAAAAAGATTGCCAAATGGTGCATTTTAAAGCAAATTTTAATAAAGAATTTAGTGAAAAAGTAAGACGGTTTATAACCAATTGCCAACATGTAGTACAAAAATTCACAAAAACTTACTCATGTCTGACTGCAATAATATGCTCAACAGTACTACAGGGTGCAAACTTTACAGTGCAGAAACTTCAGACCTTTCAAAGTGTATGCTTGCCTAGTGTCTTGCACTGCATGCAGCATCGACTTTGGAAGAAAATACTTTAACCAGGCTTGGCGAAGCACGAACATCTACTGGCTGCAATCAGTCATATAGTAATATGTGCAGATAGGGCTTTAAATGGGATGAAAAACAGGAGAGTCTCTAAAAGGGGCATGGCTTAAACATGTATACCTAGTGCCAGATTTGCTAAGCTTTTGCACCAGGTCTGCATGACATCTGTGGCACAAACCTGATGCAAAATCATGTTATGGATTTACTAAGCCACGTAAAGCCACTTTGCATGGTTTAGTCTTGTTCAGTGAATACAAACAATGCAATGTAGCACATTGCACTTGCTTGTGTTACTTTGCGTCAAGTAGATGTTGGAGTTGGTTGATGGAGCATGGGCATTCCCAAGCATCCATCTACTGATGAATCTTTTATATTTACAAGGACTTGTAAATGTGGATTTGCGCCAAAATGGTCCGCCTACCAAACAGTGCCATAACAAGGAGAAATATCCAAATGTCTCCCTATTATTTCCTCTTCTTAAGCATGCTCCTTTCTGAAGCACACATAAAAAGAGAAATATGCCCGTAAGGATTGTTTCTGTGCAGGAAGATGTGGTTTCCTGTACAAACATAATCCTGCTGGTAATGCAGGCACCGTTGCAGCACACAGTGTGCCAGCTCAGGAAGATCGCAGAAATGTTCCAAATCTTTGTAAATATGGAGCATTTCTATTCTCTCCCTTTCATACAGCACAGTAAAGCAAGTTCCCTTACTGCTTTGCGTTTCATGAAAGAATAGTAACCTTCTGGTACTATGGTTTTTCTCTGAGCTTTCTGAATTGCATCTAGATATACAACATAACTGACATACACCTATAACTCACCAGGACTATTGGCTTGTTTCCCTTCTAAAATGGTGACACTGTGAATTAAATATTATTGAGAACTGTGGAAGGAGTATTGGACTTCACCCATGTGAATTTTATTTTTTACATGTATGCCCTTTTTCTCTTCACATCTCATCCGTCTGCATATCTTAAACCTCATCTATTTCCTCTTCAGAACTTTCTTTTCATTCTTTTTCGAATGTACTTCCTCAAATCTCCTTCACTTCACCTCCCCAATCATACATTGTAGTCACTCACATAGAAGCACTCTATTTTCTATTACTTTTGCCTTGTAAGTATTTTGACAACTGTGTAACCCCTTCCAAAACATTTACACAGAATTTTAATTGCAACTGGAATATGTGACCATTGGTCTGTATGCTCTGCGGAGTGGCCAACCTACTGACAGACACTAAGAATAACTCGTAGTGCATTCAGCCCCTGTGCCAGAGCTTTCAATCACAGCATCTTATAAACAACTGGGCAGCACAGTTTAAAGTATGCACAATACAACAGTAATAAGATCCACAAAGCAAATACAGAAACACAACATGAAGGAAGTAGTTAGCACTCTTAGGGAATGCAAGATTAAGTAACTCACGTGAAATAGAAACAGCAATTAAATTGAAGACCTGCATTACATTAACCTTTTCAACAGTCATTATTGGGTAATCTATCAGTAATTTTGGCATTAATGTTAACACTATGAATAAGGGCATGATGGGGACCCATTTCTTTGTTTGTTTTAATGCCATATGAGAGAGCCAGAGCCCAGAGTGGGGATAAAACATTCTAGAACTATTACTTTGTTCAATCTTAATAAATTGGACTTAATGAGCACCAAGTATGCATACCGTAGTCTAGGCATGCTTATGCATAGCGTTTATTGGTGTCTGAAAATGTTCAGGTATTCCACAAATCATGAGCATATTTCTCTCTTTCTGATTGATTCCCTCTAAACCTGATTCCCTCTAAAGCTGAGGATGTTCGGATCAACTTTGCAAGAGATTTTTCTCCCTGGGGAAGTTGATCAAATACAGCAGTTCTACTTCTAAATGGACCAGTGACCTACAGCACAGCCTGGGATGCCACAGTGGGGGGCAAGTCAGCATGACCACAGGCTCAGAACAATATACCTAATACAAATTTAGCACTTATTTTTACCATTACTGATGAAAAGGAGCGGAATCTCACTTATCACACTTACATCCAATCCTACGTTGTGACGAATGGGAAAAGGTGGGATCTATGCCTGTGAATGACATCTGGCCTCATGTGAAGATGTAGCCTGCAATGGCAAAACCATGAGGCCAGCAGTGTCACTGGCCTGAAGTGATTTTTAACGAAGACTCCCATGGCACTGAGGGGTTTTAGAAAGGTAAGCCGTATGTGGTCCATCACATTGCAGAAAGTTGCCTTCCTGCCTGGCTTCCAGCTCCGTGTAATGACCGAGGTATGGCAGGCATCCTGAGACAGGCAGCCCTGACTTAAATACCCTGATTTATTTAGAGATAAGATATGAGATCGTATAGCTAAATAAATCAATGTATTTAATATTTTTTGAAAAATAAATATAGACATTCCAGAGGGGTGCAGCCCCAGAGCCCTAAAGCAGGAACCCCCCAGGTTCAATATGAGACATCCCAATAATTTTCGAGGTGGTCACTTTTTCCCATTTGCATTTATATTATACAGTGACAGTTGGGTTCCCCAGTGGCCCTTAGATAAATTTTCAGTTTGTCTTCTCCTCAAACAATTGCAATGTTCTGAGGAATTTGGGGCAAAACACTTATAATCTACTCGCTTAAAAAAGTCCCGCAGTGGACCCCATGTTTTCATAAATTTCTTGCAGTGCCTGTCAGATTCTGTGGTAAGATCTCCATGGCCATCAATGGTCTAAGCTTATAGAGCCATTGTGCAATCTCCAGTGTCTCTCTAGATTCCCAGAGGAGGGCTATTACCTCTTTTAGTACACAGCATTTGCAATGTCATTGAGCTCGTAGCTCAGATCATTCCTTCCAATTGATGATTAATGTCTCATTTCCAGAGATCTAAAACTGTGTTTTTACTGTGGTAAGAAAGTGCACTTCCCACAAGCTTGTTCTGTTAAGCCCAAAAGGGTGGACAAGGTACTAGAACTAACCAAATCCAAAACAGGAAACTAGATAACCTGGAGGCTTCAGAGACTAGCATTCTGGATAAGACAAGTATGTCAGTCTCCAAGACCCTCGCTCAAACCAGTCCAGGCCAGAGGTTTCAACACTTTTATGTTCAGGAAAGACGAGATTGGGACAACAATAATATAGTCTCTTGACATTGTTTTGGACAATTTCTTGGAAGAGCATGGAATAACTTTATGTCCCAAGGAACTCCCTAAATTAGTGAGAATTATTGATTACAGTGAACTGTTGCCCAGCCCAATTAAGCACACTAGTGTGGAGTTAGTGCTGACCATACAAAGCAGTCATGGGGAACAATTTAAGCTCGACCTCATCATAGTACCTCAGTTCCAGGCCATTTTAGGAATTACCTGGCTTCAGACACACAAACCCAGCATAGACTGGACTAAGTGTCAATTAACCTCACAGTTCGGAGTATTGCATGGAACACTGTTGGAAAACCTTCAGTCCTAGCACGAAAAGTGATAGCATGTGCGATTAAAAAGGATCAGGAGTTTGCCCAAAAAGTCCTCCACTTTTTAGGGAATTCAAAGATGTAGCTGATAAAGGGAAGGCTACTTCCCTTCCACATTATTGGCCATATGACTGCTGGATAGACTTCCTGGGGCACCAATTCTGTGTAATGGAAAATATGCCCACCCTGATCCCCAGCTTTATCTCCTTTGTTATTCATCCGAAAAAGGAGGAAACTCAGGGTGTGTAAAGATTACAAGGCCCTAAATTGGATTACAATGAAGATCCGTTACCCCTTACTCTTTTGGGTCAGGTAATAACTACAAGGACCTTCACTAAACTTGATCTGTGGTAGGGGGGCTTACCATCTGGTGCTAGTCTGGGAAGGTCACCAGTGGAAGATGGCATTTCACGCAAAATCTGATCTTTATGGCTAACTCCTCATGCCTTTGGTGATGTACACACCCTGGAGCCTTCTAGTATTTTATTAATTATGTACTGTGAGAGGTTTTGGATTCTTGTGCTGTTTACATTGATGATATTCTACTCAAGTCTAATCCCCTCACTGAACATGTTCAACATGCCCAAAAGGTACTCCAGAAATGTGCAAAAATCTGCTTTTCACCAAGCTGGAAAAATGTCTCTTTCACATGCAAGAGGTAATTTCTTGGGTACATTTGGCTCCCGCTGGAATCAAAATGGATCCCTAAAAGGTCACAACTAGTGTGCAGCAGAAGACTTTTTTAGGATTTGCCAACTTTTACCAGAGATCTACAGATCATGTCTCTATGTCAGTGTGTCTCATCATTAAGCTACAGCCGAAAGGAGCTACATTTCACTGGGGGCAAGATACAGAGCAATTTTTTCACAGCTAAAAGAATACTTTTTTCAAGCCCCTATGTGGTGACACCCAGACCCAACACAACCATAGATAGTAATAGCTGCTGCCTCTCAAGTAGCAGTAGGTGGGATACTTTCACATAGATATGGCAGGACCATCACATACAGTGGCTTATTTTAGCACAAACTAAGCCCAGCAGAAGTGAACTATTCAGTGGGAGACCATCAATTATTAGCAATTGAAAAGGCCTTTGAGGAATTGAGGTATTATATTTAAGGCAGTTTACACAACATCACCATACTCACAGATCACAGAAATCTGAAATTCCTGAAGTCAGATAGGGCTCTGACAACCCATCAATTGCACTGATAACAATTTTTTTGTGAGTATGATTTTGTGATTCTATTTCAGCCTGGTCGGCAACATGGGAAGGCAGACACCCTCTCGCACTATGACCATAATGTTACTGAGAACACTTGTGAAACCATGTAGATCATTCCATCAGATCACTTTCTTGGGGACTTATGTCTAGTCATGACTTTATGACTCAAGTGATACAGTACCAGGGAAATAGTGAAGTCAAACAGATAGCTGAAGCACACCAAGGCCAGACGTTGCAGGGTCTAATCTATGTCAATGAAACATTATTTTTACCCAATACACATCTTGAAACACAGGCTCTGAATTGGTGTCACTCTAATATTATGGCAGAGAATACGAGGGAAAAGTAAACCCTAGAACTCATTCGACTACATTTTTGGTGGCCATCGTTTCCATGGACACAAAGAACTTCGTACAGAACTGTGCCATTTGTGCTCCGAGCAGGAACTCCAATCAGATGCCCAAAGGGTATTTAATGCCTTTACTCACAACACCAAATCCATAGCATACCATTTCCTTAAAATTTGTAATAAGTCTGCCAAGAACATTAACTGGATGCACCAATGTGTTAGTAACAGTGGACCATTTGACCAAAATGGTCCATTTCACTCCCAACAGGGAGCTTCCCTTTACATTTCTTCATGCAGTGGATAGGTTGCATGGACTTCCTTCAGTTTCATGTCTCCGACCACAGGTCACAATTTATTACAAAGTTCCGGGAAGCTCTTTGTGAATTTTGGAAACAGATGCCCTTTTGTCCCCTAGTCACCATACCCAAATAGATGGACAGAAGAAAAGGATAAACCAGTGTGTGGAGCAGTATTTACAGTGCCACTTGTTGCAAGCTGACCAACATTGTGCTGATTATTTGTGGACGGACAAATTTGCCTGCAATAACTCTGTTAATGTGTCTATGGAATACTTTATTGCAAATTCGGCTACCACCCAAGAATGTTAAGAATCAACCCAAAACGAATGTCCTCTTCACCAGCAGTGTGTGACTTCACCGACCAAAGGTCAAAAATCCACAAAAGAGCACAAGAGAATGTAAAGTCTGCAAAGCTTCAATACAGAGCACAAGCCAACAAACATTGGGAGACAAGTCCTGATTTTCACAAAAAGCAAGCAGTATGATTGTCCACAAAAATGTCTGCTTGAGAGGGCCAAAGAAGTTTCAGCCTTAATTTATTGGACCACTCAAAATAACCAAGTAGATGAATGAGGTAGCCATGAAACTAGAACTGCCCAGAACTTTACCAATACACCCTGTGTCCCATGTAATATTACTGAATCCAGTTTTGACAGAAATGGGCTTCTCACCCAAGCTTTTACCTCTGCTGCTAAACAATAATCCAGACTATGAAGTAAATGCAATAATAGACTGTGAGAGGGTGCACAATAAACTATATTATCTGATAGAATGGAGAGGGTTTGGCCCAGAGGTTTGAGCATGGGAATCAGCAGGTTGCATTCACGCACCCCAACTGCTGAGGCTCTCCCATCACAAAAACCAAACAGAACCAAAATGAGGAAGCTTAGGAGGGATGTTCTGTCAGGCCTTCTTAACACATGTATGCTCAAAGAATGTGGGGACTAGCTTCACCAATGTTCAAGTGATGAAGAAGGAATTTGGGCCCAAAATTAGGGGCAGAAATGAAGCACAACCTAGTCAAGTAATAACAGTCATAGTGGGCCTCATACATACTTAAATAGAAAGTTTCCTCTAATCCCTTTCTAAAACCTCACCTGAATTCCAAAAGAACAAAATCTAGAAGATTTTAAAATTTTAGAGATTAATGGCCTTATTGTGTGTGGCTTACTATCTGAGCCACGCTGATGCTGCTCTTAGCCACTAGTCGCCCTAAGACTCACCAGGAAAAGAACATCATAGGCTCAGCCCTTGCTCCAATATAGTAAAAAAAAGAGCAAGAGACACAGTGAAGACTAAGCATAAGGTTGGTAAAGCGCTGGCATATCTATGTGCTAAAACTCTCTGACAACCCATGACAAACATTATCTATGAACTTAGCTGGAATTCTCGCTCCAAATGTGCCCTCATAGACTTTGCAATTCAAAGGATACTTGTTGCAATAGAATCGGAGAGAACTGCTTGGCAAACATTTGCACTACAATGTTTCATTTGTATATTTGATTCTTACAAAAGAAAAAATACAAATTGTTGCATATTATTTGTTTGTTCATGCTAAATTTATGTTAATTGGAATCTATTTGATGTTACTTGGAATATGTTACTTGAAATCCTGATTTAAGTTATTTGGAGAATCCTTGCCAAAGTTGGTACTGGACAATTAACCACCTTCAAAAGACACATATTTGCGAGGGTACAGTTTGCAGAAGGTGTTCAATGAATAGAACAACAAGAAATATGGTATGCTGGTGAACCAGTTTCATAATTTCTTCCTTTGAGTGAAAATGTAAAGATTTTTGGGGAAGAGTAGTAACATCCACTTTTTGGCCTTAAATGTGTGATTTCCCAAATTCCTCGCTTGTGGAACCTAACAAGTATAACATGTGGCAAAGTCAGAATACACAGGTACATGAACATTTTGGAGGGAAGGTGGGAGGATAGGGTTAGAGAATTTGCACTTATATTGTGATTGTTCATGTTCAATGCATAGACACACCAGAGAGACCATGCTGTCTAAGCCTTCTGATGAGCAGATTCCTTCAGAGGAGATCAGTGCCAGATACAAAAGCAGCTGGAGGAGCTGTCTGTTCCTCTCTCATTCCATTTCCCCTATTCGGTTTGGTCCTCCTCAGAACACATATTTTCAGGAGGATCATCCCTGTGGGAACACCCAGGGTAGTGCTTGACAACTGTGTTCTATTCCTTTCACCAGCACTCCTCTATATTGAGCGGCTGTCCTCTTTCCATCCTGCCTCTGATCTTTAAATGAAACTGGATTACCCAAGCCCCAACGTAACTTCAGTAAAAGGCATCTCGGTGACCATCGAATGATGATGATTTGTAGCCCCCTGGATTTTGAAAGTTAAATTCATTATGACTTGCTTTTCTCCTACTACTAACTAATTACAGGGCCTCAGATGCTCTGATCATCCACTCAACCATCCACGGACTGGTCTACAGTTTGTGGGTTAGTCTGTTGTCTAGCTTCTTAAATTATGTTTTCCTTTTGCTTTGGTCTTTAGTTCTCCTACTGGTTTCAAGCCATCCCTGTTGCCTTTGGCCTCTGAGCGTTTATTTGAGTCATCTGATTCATCTTTCAAATGCTGCATCACTTTCCCTTCTCCCTCAGCGATGACAGTTGGTTCCTTCTCCTGGCAGTGAAATTGCAAGTTAAATGGGTGCAGCAATCAATGGTGATTTTTTAAGTGCCAGTTCTTGCATCACATGATGATCTGGCATCTGAATTAGAACACTGTTGCTGACAGGGCATGATACAGGTTTATTTAGCTGTCTTTGTAGTGGAGCAGTGACTGCTGGTGTGTTTCCTTAAGGAGTCCTTCCTTGATGTAGTGATCACTCATTTTAACCGCTATGTCTCTGAGTTCTGCATTCTGTCCTCTAATGGCAGAACATTCAAATAGCCTTATGGCCCTCCATAAGCTGGGCTCTTAGGTACCTATCAGCATGAAGCCCCACTTCCTTGAAGACCCTGCCCTCTTCACACACTGTGATTTATTTATAGTTGGTGGGTCTGAGGACAGGTGCCAGTTTATATGAGCTTTGTGGGATTCTGCAAGTATGCAAGCTGCAAAAGAAATAATGTGTACAATATTTTCTTTTTCCTCTAGTTTGTGGACAGCAACCCTTAATGAACAGAATTATCGGTGGGCAGGATGCCCAGCCTGGACAATGGCCCTGGCAGGTCAGCATAGAGCGAAATGGAGTGCACATTTGTGGAGGCTCTCTGATAAGCAGTCAGTGGGTGGTGTCTGCAGCTCAGTGCATCCAAAAGTAAGTAGAACATTTTACAGTGCAAAATATTTGAAAATATCAGTTGGATTTCTCAATTCAACAGAAAGATAAAAGGGACAGGATGATCGGGATAGCCAAATCCTTTCTATATTTCTCTGCCTGTAGTGCACTGAGGAATGAGTGGATGAATTCATATTTGTATTGTGTAGTTACTTAAAACGTTTGCAAAGGCTCAAGATATGTGCAAAAATACAAGAAGTAACACCATTACAAGAACTCGGGATGTAGGCAGAATAAAAGAAATGACCTCAGCACATACATAGAACAACACAAAGCATTGCATCCGGATGATAATGATGCATTGGCAAAAGCATAAAATTGCAAGACTGTCAATTAAAACCATACCATTATAATGTAGTCCAAGTAATTAAGAGGCAGGTACTGACACAATCATGTTGATGGGGGCATACATTAAAGTGCAGTTCTGAAGTACAAGAGTCCCCTAGGCTAAAATGCAGTTGCAGGCTCAAAATGACAAGAGCATCAGATAAAACCCAATGAAATTGGTTTAAGAATAATGATGAAAACAAAACTCAATATGCTAAAAATGCAGTCAAGTAAATTAAGAAGCGAGTATCATAGTGGTCATGTGACGGAACAATGCCCTGAAGTGCAGAGTGTAGAACAAAGAGACCCCCATGCTGAAATTCATTGGCCGATGCTACAGTATTTAGAATCATACAAGCACCTGCAAAGTTCAGTACTGGGATCAACAACCTGCTGACAGAAGCCCCATCTAACTATATACTTTCATTCTACATACGGTCAACAGCAGTGAGGCATTAAAAACTGACATGCATGGGAAAGCATACAACTATTAAGTGACTTTAATCTGGCTTTGTGGGGTCATAGAGGCTCCGACCAGCCATGAGCATAAATTTACTGATCTGGGCCAGGTCTTTTACAGTCACTGCTGAGGTAATAAGTGTCATGGCCTCGTTACAAGTTCTTAATTCCATTTTGTAAAGAAACAGGTCTAAGATAAATCCTTCTCTAAGTAAGCAATGCAGGGCAGCAACATATCACTTGAATACAAGTTTCTGGAGAGGTAGCACATAGACAACAGTTTTTGATAGCCTTAGGAATATTTTTCCAATGTGCCCTATATTTATTCATGGGCATAGCTAATAGCTGTGTCATTAGTATATTCCTAAAAGTTTGTCTCCCCAAGGAAGCTTTAAAATATGGTTGTAGGTGGATGTCTTCATATGATTGGACTAAGCCCTCTGACCCATGGCTACATTTGATTTTTCTGATATCCTGTTTTCTTTGTAATCGTTTGTCCTGTGCTTTGAGCCTCCTCTTTAGAGCTTCTGGAATCAAAAGGCTGTTTTCTGTAGCCTTGAGACTCACATTCAGTGTGGCTACAGCCACAACTAAGTATTGTGACCAATTGGATTTTTTTATCTTGAAAGATGGTACAAAGGGCAGCTCTCAGTAAATCCAGAGTAGCCATAGATACCCGATGGTAATACCTGATTATGGGCCTCATTATGACCCTTAGGGCCGGCGGTAAACTGGCGGTAACACCGCCAACAGGCTGGCGGTGTTCCACCAGCTATTATGACCATGGCGCAATAGCCACGGTCATACCGCCGGCCCCTCCACTATACCACCAGGCTTCTGCAAGCACCGCTGCCCTGGGGATTATGAGTCCCCATCCGCCAGCCTGTCTGCGGCGGTAGACACCACCATGGAAATGCTGGTGGTAAGGGGGACTTGGGGTGCCCCTCGGGGCCCCTGCACTGCCCATGCACCTGGCATGGGCAGTGCAGGTGCAGCCCCATCACGCATTTTGGGCAGTCAAATGCACGACGGGTGCTACTGCACCCGCTGCACATCAGCATTGCCGCCGGCTCTATTACAAGCCTGCTGCAATGTTGATGTGACTTTTCCGCTGGGCCAGTGGACGGTAACACTGTTACCATCCGCTGGCCCAGTGGAAAAGTCCAAATAGGGAGCCAGATATACCGCCAGCACTGTCAATGGCGGTATACTGGCGCCCGCAGCTTCGGCGGTCTTTGGCCAAGACCACCAAAGTTGTAATTAGAGCCAATATCTTTTTTACAAAAGATGTCCATGTTGTACAGTCGAAATTCTAGGTGAATCAAAGTGTTCCTTGTCCCTTTGTGGATGCCAAAAATCGTTCTATATGCCAATGTGTAGCAATGTTCCAGAGTCTTGATGCCATAGGTAATAGTAGGTACAATCTTAACACGTATCATTCTTAAAATACCCTCTGCCGACGGGCTCTGGAAGCAATGGTGTAGCTCACATAATGCATAAGCTTTCTATGTGGCTTTTCCTGTTTGTGCTTCTGCATGCCTGATGGGCTTTCCTGAGTCCGGCAACCAGACCCACGAGGTAATTATATTTGCCAATCATGCTTAACCTGAGAGGGCCCAGTTGGCATTCTAGTTGTCTTGTCTGGCATCTTTGCCCAAACACCAAAACGTTTGATTTTTTAGCGTTTGCCTGTAAGGCATTCTCCATTTTATATTCATGAAGTATCCCCAGCACTCTTGTTAAGCCAACTATGCTGTGATCCAGCAGTACTAGATCACAGAGTGGATCGCATTATAGGAAGGATGTGATGCAATAATTTGGGTGAAAATGTTCAGCCCTTCAACAGCGCAGCACCCAGGTCTGGTGTATAAAGGTGAAAAAGAGTTGGAGCAATGACACAACCCTGCTTGAGCCCCTTATTGGTGTGTATTTCTGCAGTGGCGTGGCTAATTGTGATCTTAATGCACACCCATGTATCCGTATACAAAGCTATGATTATTGCCATTAGTTGCTTTGGAATGCCACTCTTGGCAAGTTTAGCCCAAAGAATATTCCAATCAAAAGCAGAAATATAATTAATGAAATAGGCTTAGCACAGGGCATGCTGGCTTCAACTGCCTTTTTCCCCAAATAAGAGAGGGCAATCACATTGTTGATGGTTGATGAATTTGGCCTAAATCCAGGCTTATAATACATTATGATATTACTTTCATTAATCCATGCCTCAAGTTCATGCAAAAGCACCTTCGCATACGCCTTTCCAGCGACGTCGAGCGGGGCAATTAATCTGTAGTTCTCGGGCTGGTACAAGGGCCCTTTTTATGAATAGGAAACAAAATGGAGCCTTTCCAAGAGTCTGGAATAGTTGATAACTATGCATGTGTGGTGCCCAAATGGCTCAGTCATCGTTGAAAATGCTCCCTGGTAGACCATTAGGACCCAGTGCCCCATCTGCGCTAATGCTCTTAATTATATTTGATATCTTTTTTCAGTGGTACATATTGGATTCCCTTCCAGGTCATCCAAAACTTCAGTGAGGAAGCACTTTGTGGCTGTATTCTGTATCAAAGTATCAAAGTATAAGGTTGTTACATGAGCGCACCACCCACCTGCTGAAACTACATTGTCCTTAACAAATGATTTCCTTGACAAGTTATTAATGCAATTCCAGAATTCCCTTGACTCACTTGGTGCTAGCCTGGAATGTATATTTAACCATTAATTCTCTATTTGCTTTTGTTTCAGCTGCCAAACCAATTTCTTATGTGCTTTCCTAGCACTTTTAAATGTTTCTTCCGCATAACGGTTCTTCCAAGTTCTATAGTGAGCCACAGCAAGGTGCTAATTTTGTTGGCTCTCCCGGAAGTCTTTTTGTTTTTTGTTTGGGATACTGGTTACCCCCATTCTTTGATGAAAACTTCCTATGCTCATTTATGGATAAGGCCTCATATAACGCTGTAATTATTGTTTGTTTCTGTGGCATTGTGGTGTTGAGTACTAAAGTTGTAAAAGAAGCTAAGGCTTTCCAGGATGAATACCTGTTCTTTGTAGGGTGAGCTCCGCTCCACTGGTGGAGTTAACACAGTTTTTTGGGTACTCCACACTCCACTTGGAAAGTGCAGTGTGGCCAAAAACTCTGCTAGCCCAGCAGTGGAGAGGAGCTCACCTTTCGCACACTGCAGCCCAGTTATGGGCCAAACAGCGCATGTGCAGATAGTCTGTGCTTGCGCTCAGAGGCACATAACTGGGCTGTAGTGCACGGGTGGTAGGGCAGACGGCACTTCACCACACGCTGAACTCTGTGGAATTCCAGAGAGTTGTTACTCAACTCCACAGAATTCTACAGAGTAGAACTCTGCGCACTAATTCTTTGCCACTTTACCTCATTTGATCCATCTAGTAATTGGGCATACATTGCATGAAAGTGACTGTTCAAACGTTTTTTCCTTTGTGTGTGTTGTTACACTTGCATGCAACACTATAGATAGTGTGTAATGGTCACTTTCTGATCTCTGCTTTGTTTGAAGTGCACCGAAGCTGTTCTCCAATTCCTGCTTAAGAATATATAGTCTAAGATTGAAATATTTTGGAAAGTTTGAACTTGTGTGCCATCAAGATTTGCTGAGCTTAGGCTAAACTTGTAAAAGTAAGCCACTAACATATTGTGAGGGAAACCCCTATTCTGTTGAAGTGAAAGGCCTAAATCATGTGTGTTGAAGTCCCCCACAATGATACACTTGAAGGCAGGATATTCATACAAAACAGGTTTCATTATTATTTCTTTAACCTTTAAGGTTGGATTGCCCTCTCGGGGGTTAATGTACAGGTTTAATTCTATAATGGAAGTTGGAATGCTGTTTATTACCAGCATCATCAAATTGCCAAAGGGGAGACTAAGTACCATTATTTCCACTTGTATGTTCAATTTTACATAGATGGCAAGGCAACCCATAGGCCTCCCAAAATGATTTTCCTTACAGGATGGTATATAGATGGCATAAAACCCTTGAATAGCAGTAGGCGCCATCAGCTATGTTTCTTTGGAAAAAAGGATATCCCCTGTTTGCAAACAGTCTGCAGTGTTTATGTTGGATGCTATAGAATGAAGGCCTGCCACATTCCAGCTTATCACCTTAATTGTGCCTCTGTATGAAACCTTATTTCCCTCCTTGCAACTTGGTGTAAGGTTACCCCTTGGCTGTGAGCACTGTCGGGACCAATGACCAATCAGCATGATTTGTGCTTTTCCTAGTTATGTGACGTGCTAAGTCTCTTGAAGGTTGATTATCTTGAGTGTCATGTATCATTTGGATTATGATAATGTTTCTCAATTCAAGGGTTTTACTTGCTTTTTCATCTCTGAATGCTATAGGCAACCTTATCCTTTGTCGATGCTTTAAAGTTATTGCAACTATTCTGAAGATTTATCTGACCGATCTGTTGCCTGTCTGCCAGGATATGCGGGTACTTTTCCTGGGTCAACATGCTCACATTAATTCCCCATTCCAGTAATTTCCCAGCTTCATCTATGATTTTTATGGTGTCTTTGGAATGGGACCATTCCGTTAAGGCTGAATCATTATAGTTACTTAACATACGGTTCTTAAACTGCACAGATAGCTGGAGCACTGTTGTAAGGTGCTTAAGTGATGCAATGTTGTTCAAGAGATAAAGAATATTGGACCAATTTAATATATCACAAGACCCTCATGTCCCGTGGTGTGGGGTAAAGATCAGGACAGTATTTAATGGTGTCGGCAGTTGTGCCAAATTATCTATATGGATATTTGTTTTGGGGAGTGACTGGCCACCTTCATTTTAAATTCCTGCACTTTGGTCCTTGCCGACTCTCACCTTTGTACATTGTATGTCAAAAGTTTACTGACCATGCACCCCCTCGGTGCAATTTTGCTCCACTGTCTCCTCTGTTATAGCAGTACCTAGAGTCTGATGAAGTCCAGCATGCTTAACTGGTAATTTATGCCTGACATTTAGTTTGTGCTTGTATATGGTTTCACAGGGCTTGAAACTTGATTGTGATTCAGACCTATTGCCATAAGGGTCCACCACCTAAACATGGGTTCGCTTTGGAGAGTGCAAGGCCTTATGCTGCTAGGGCAGGACTTCAGAGTCCATTTTCAGTTGCATACCTGATTTTTTTATTAGCTTTATCAATTGATTTATGAGCAACGGTCTTCAGGTTAAAAATGGGGTCATTCGGTGGGACCTCTTTGGTGGTAGCCATGCTATTCACCTGATCATTGATACATTCAACTGCAGTGCCGCATGCTTCCTGGGTGGGTGGGTGGTATGAGATGTATTGGGGGAGGGCAACTCAATCTTCTGCTATTTTTCATAACCTTTCTTCATTTTTTTCTCTTCACGGTGCAAGAGTGAGCCATTGCCCCTCCTGCTTTCAGAGTTTACCCCACCAGCCTGATTGCCTTGTTGTGGGCCATTGTAAGTTTTCTCAAGTTAATCTACATGCTCTTTCTGCTGACCTTCATGGTTGCCAACCTTGGACGGTGCTCATTATCCTCTGGGCCTGCTGCCCTGTTAGATTGAACCCTCTCTGAAGCTCTGCTGTCTGTAATATCTTTGCCCATATGGCCTAAGTTCACTGGGCCCTCCTGCAGAGTTTGAGTGGTATATTTGTTGCTGTTTGGGGCATCCAAATGCGCAGCCTTGCAAAGATTTAATAATGACGACAGAAGCTCTACTAATGTAGTAATTTTGTCAATAATGGCACTATTTGTTGTATGATCGTTGTATTTTTTGGTGAGCCAATAATGGACCTTCATGCTCAAACTGTCATCTTCTTGTCCAACAGCAAGCTGTTCTGCGTCAGCATATGTATTAGCTCCACCTGAACTTCTAACTTGTGAAACTGCCACAAAATTGCCTTCACCACCGCCAGTAAGGAAGAGTTAATGGTGGTAATAATGTGATCAGCAGTGGCATCACCAAGTGCTTTAGAATGGAGGGATTTATCATTTATCAATTTAGAGCCTTGGTCCACCTGATGTTCCACATCTATGCCTATTTCCTGTTCCCGAGGGTTGTCTATTGGATCAATCAGTGTGCATTGTGTCTTGTAGAGGCAACCCAACTCCCCTTTTGTTCTTCTCCAATTGTTGAATGGAGTCGAGCACATTGGATTATTCCACTCCTGTGCGTGGTCCTGCTTTTATTGATGTACTATTACCTCTGTTTCAAGTGTATGTCCTAATTCCGATGGAGCAGGCCTCAGCTCTACTAAATTTGAGGGGTGGACAAAGCCCTGGTTTCTGCTCTTGGCATTCAAAGTCATTGAATTTGGGTTGAGGCTTGATTTGCACTACTATGCGTAATTGCTGAATTTGCTTTTAGAATGTATCCCTCCCTCTTCCAGTGTTGGGGAAATCTCAAGGATTTCAGGCTCCTCAGCCTGCACATTTTTGTTCTATAAATTCATCACTGGCTTTGCCAACTCCAGCATCTCAGGGATTACAGACTCCTCTAAGCTGGTGCTCCTGAGGATGCTAGCTTCTTGGGGTGCTATCACCTCCGCCTCACGTGGTGGACCTATCCCGGTTATTTAGCCAGCCTCCAACTTTCTTCAAAGTACTTGTGTAGAGAGTTTTTTACGATCTGATTGTCTTCTGCATCTGCAGTGGATGTTGTGGCCTTTAGAAGCTCCTTTCCGTTGTCCTTGCCCAACCCACATTTTGCATAGGACCAAGTTCCTTATGCTGCCTCTCATCACCCAACCCTGCCCCTAGGCCAATGCCAATGTTACAGTTCTTCCTCGCCTTAGGTTTCACCATTTTATTTGAAGTCGGTATGCACACTCTATCAGATGCTTGCAGTTGCTGAAATGACTTTTGGGCTCTGAATGTTCTCTGAGTTGTTTGGACAGGAGGACAAAAAGAACAGGGGGCTCTGAGCAGGGCACAACAGCCTATCCCTAAGCCTCACCCAGTCCTAGATGGGCGGTTTCCACAGGAAGGTTGCACACTCTGCAGAGGGCAACTACACCCCCCATGCTCATGAAATCCTTCCCCTTACAGTGCTTGAAGGCTTAAACAATGCTTAAAAGACAGACAAGCAACAGACAAGCTAGGAGGGCAAACATGCAGATGCGCAGCCAGGTGGCGCGGAGTACATAGACTGGTTTGATGGTGTAGGCGAGTAGGAAAGGTGAAACAAGTATCCAGCGGGCATGACAAATGAGCCCAACGTTGACAAAGGCAGATGAACCCAATGCACAAACAGTACAAATGCTCAACGCTCACCTACATGCACCTGCACTCGTCTCATGTTCCCTGAGGTTGATATAAGGGTTGTATTAGTTGTTATAATGGAGGAAATGAGATCTCTTGGCGTCTCTTGATATGGCGTGGCATACCCGACGTGCCTAACCTGAACTCACCCCCACACGGGCCTGCTCCAGATTTCTGCCATCCAGTTGCTCCTGACTCAGTGGTGGACACTCAGCAAACGAGCTCAGCACACAACAGGTGAAAATGCTCAGCAAGCTCAGCAGGTCCGGCGCTCGGCTGAGCCATGCTTTGGACCACACCTAGTCTCAGCCTACCCTTTGCGGGGGTTACTCCCGCCACTCTCCTGCTGCCTGTCTCTCCTGTCTCAGTAGCTGGTATGGGTGCTGTGAGCACTCAGTGGGATGAACACCTCAGCAGCTCTGCGACCTCTGTGGCCTTGTGCTCTGCAGACTCCGTGTCCTGCAGCGTTCCTGATGGCACAACATCACCCGTCAGCATTTCAGCAGTGCTATGAGGAGTTCCTGAAGGATTTAGGTCTGAAAGTCAATTGGGAACCACCATATGTGGACTCATAAATATTTTAAGACCAAGTGTGTCAGAGAAGCCTAAGTGGTATTGAAGAAAGATTTGAACAGCTTCTTGCTCTTTTACTTACAGAGGTCATCAAAAAGGTTAAACATTAGAAGATCCCAGGAGCATTAGTTTCCTGCATATATTTTATCAAACATATGTGTAATGGATGGTTTCAGAAAAGGACATTCTGCACAACCTTCCTGAGAGATGCTATTTGGTTGTACTGAACAACTGTTGAAGAATCCACAGTTTTGTTTTTTGTTTTTTCCATTGTACATATCAGCACTATTATCAATCAATAGCCTACATACATCTGCTGAAATAAAGACCGAAAATATCTTCTGAGCCTGTGGGAATGTGGCAGTGTGTTCCAGAAGCCCAGACATGCAGTGGCGTATTTGTCATTAAATCATGCAGCGCACCAAGTCACATTTCTGTGCTGCGCTGCGTGATCGGGAAATGCCAAGAATGTGCTGTACTTAACATTGGACGGCACATTCCTGGGTTTTCCCAGCCCTGGTGCACAATGTGCTGCCTAATGCGAACGCAGGCACCCTTGGACTAAGGTGCAAGGGTGACTGTGTTGTAAGCGTGATTGTTTTTGTGCAGAAATGGACACCTTCCTGCATAGAAAAAAATCCCCCAGGCATATTCCTCTCTCTGTGTGCTGCAGAATGCAGTACATATAGAAAGAGGAAGTAATGAGGATAAATAAAGATATTTCTCCATGTTATGCCTCACCTAAGGTGGTATGGGTTTTTGATACAATCCCAGGTCTCACAGTAATGGTTAATCTGTAAATGCATCAAAATCAATGGGTGGATGTGGGGGAACACCCACGTTCTACCCGTGGAATTCCTTCCCAGGGTACGGTAGCGCAATGCAACGATTTGCCAGGAGTTGCGTTAGTCTAGATTTATCAAGCCAGGCAAGCCCACACAAGGTGGCCTTCCCTAGCTTGATAAAATGACGTAGGAGTTGTATCGCTTTTGCACCAAGAGCCACAACTCTGATAAATATGGTCCCAGTTTATACTGCAATTTATGATCACCTGTGTGAAAAAAATCTGCACAATCTGCACTCACTCCAATCTCAAAAGTCTGGAAACACTTATTAGCAAAAAGGAAAAGCAATAGTCTGACGACAGAGCTAAAGCTGTTACAAAGGCCACACATCTTAATAATAATAATAATAATAATAATAATAATTATAATAATAATGAAGAATAACAACAACAAAACAACAACAATAAGAACAAATCATTCATAATAATAATAATAATAATAATAATAATAATAATAATAATAATAATAATAATAATAATAATAATAATAATAATATTGTTTGTGTAAAATTGTTTTGCAATTGTAAAAAAATTGATCAACATTTCATTTTCTTTGTTTCCCTGTTGTGTTTGGGTTCTGTCTATGTCAGAGTCACTCTATTGTTTGAGTTTTGCTCAAGGGCCTGCGTGTTGGTTTATAAGTACTGATATTTTTTTTTGCTTTTTGCTAGGCCAGTTGTCATCTCTAAATATCGGGTGCATCTTGGGGCATTTCAGCTTTCTCTTCCGGGCTCCAGTGACATTTACAGCAATGTGAAGGATATAATAGTCAATTCTAACTACACATATTCAACTGGTTCCTTGGGTGATATTTCACTCCTGCAGCTGCAGAGCCCGGTCATCTTCACTGATTACATCCTCCCAATATGCCTTCCTGCCTCCTCAGTTCAAATCGCCTCAGGGAAGATGTGTTGGGTGACCGGCTGGGGCGAAATACAAGTAGGAGGTAAGCAGTATTTACTATGTCATATAAATGTGATGGGTTGAGCTCTGACTGCACGAACCTGCTACTCAATCACAATGTGTGTGCCCAAAGGGCTGTGAATCTTACTTTAGTGTTCTGCCACAGTCCTTTTGTTCTGCGTATTTCTTTTGAAGTTCTTTCCTGTGGACTCTTGCAAGAAATCCTACATCTTACTGTAGAGTTCCACCTGGACTCTACCATACTTTGGCCCATATTTAAAGGAAAATGACGGAGTACAAAATGTCCCACAAAATTGGCAGCGCTGTGCTCTGTCATTTTCACAACACAGGTATGTTGCATATTTAATTGAAGATGGTGCACCCCCGTTTTGTCCCCTGTGCTGGCGCTAAATTGAGCTGCCTAGCGCCAACTCAGGCATCCTTGCACCATCGTGCAAGGAGCAAACATCCTTGCACCTTCGTGCAAGGATGCCTGCGTTGAGGGGTTTGATTGTTTATGTGTGGGAATGTGTCCCTTCCTGCACATAAACAATTATTTCAAAAAGACACAGCACTTCTATGTGTGCTGCAGCACACACAGAAATGTCAAAGCGTCATTTTGAAATTACTGTTTATGTGCAGGAAGGGACACATTCCTGCACATAAACAATCATGTCTGACATTTTGCTCTTTCTATGCCTGCTGCAGAATGCAGCACACATAGAAAAAGCAAAAAAAAACGAGGAGGAATAAAAGTATTCCTCCTCGTTGCACCTTGCTAACGCCACTGCTGGGCTGGCTTTAGATTTTGGCAGTGCCTCCGGTTCACGAAAACCCAAACATCTGCGGCAGCATCAAAATGCAATGGGTGTTGCTGTGGCACGCCCACAGCAACACCCTTTGCATGCCCCTTCCATACAAAGGGCTATGTGTGAAAGGGATGTATTTAAAAGGTAGAGTTAAACCACAAAAAGTGGCTTAACGCCAGCTTGTGAATACGGCGCAGGCATTGCGCCAACGGAGCATCACGAAAAGTGATGCTCCCGTGGCGCTAGGGGCTCATAAATATGCTCTGTTGTACCTTATACATAACCTAAGGACTGGGTGTGGCCCAATGTATAAATAAATTAAATGCTGAATGGTCGCTTGTGGTCAGTCTGCAATACCCAGTAAGCTGTGTCTGCATATCTTGTTTGCTGTACTGTGTGACATACCTGCAGCGGCCTGACTTAAGGCGCATCGCCACCCTACACCTAGGTCACTAAAAGGCAGGAATATGGTGGTCTGCAGAAATTGTAATACACTCTCAGAGAGCAGCAAGCCATCCTGAGATGTTAAGTGAGTAGACATAAACAGTGGACATGTGTCTTTCAGCAGCATTTCACCGTTTTTCATCAGTATTCGTATTTAGCAAGATTTATTATGTGTCACACAAATGGCTAATTGAAAGGATTTCTATATTAGCCAACATGATCACAACCTGTTATTGATAGAAACTTTATTCAGTCGTTAACATTTATTATCTCCAAAGTCATCACTGTATCTTTTACTGGGGGAAGAGTCTATCTTGTTTTAATCGATCCAGGATGAAACTAGTCAAATGCAGATATGTTCTTCCTATCCAAACTGATGAAAGAAATCATCACCCTCCAAAATTTAAAGCCATCTACAGTCACATAAGCAACTTGGGGACATGCCTTGGAGCTATTTAACTGGGTATGGCATGGAAACCGCTTTCGTAAATAACTAGGAGCAATTGTTTGGCAATCCTATTGCATGACAAGCAAGAGCAGTCAAATAGGTCTGTAGGAACCTGGATCACTAAATTTCGAGGATAATTAGTAGGACCTTAGTTTAGAAGTAGTAAGTTTTTTAGCAGTATAAATCTCTGCATACCTCAAACCTCACTTTAATAAAATATTTAAGTTGTGAAAATCGCTGCTTGCAGCACATGCTATAACTGAAGCCAGACTTTGTGGTACCTTGATCCAACAACTTAATGTAGAACCTAATGTACAGTATTATTTTACACAGTAATTAATATTGGCTGTAAAGAAAAAGGGTGTGCTTTGTCCAAGTTGACAAGAAACCATAAAGAAGCTTTACTCTTGTCAAGAACAGTCATTCCCAAAATCAATACCAAGCACAATACTAAACACACTATCGCCAAACCAATACTTATGTATTTACAGTACCTATTCTTCCAACCCTGCTGGCTAAGGTTATTCGTGATCTGCAAAGAAAAAATTTAGTAACTATAGAGCAAAAATCAAAAACGAAATCTTCAATCTTCTTTCAGCAATTATTTACAGCTTTCAGTCTCTCTTCCATGATTCTTTGTCAAAATCTGTAAGATTGTCAAAAATCGGTTTAGCAGCTTGTCAAATCAGGTTTTCTTGTCAAATCAGGTTTTCCAGTTACTTTCAACAGTTTCTTTTCTTCTTTGTACTTTTATCAGCTTATAGTTTCAACAGTTCAGTTCATTGATTTCCTTCAAGTGCCAAAATATTGACCTGGAATGTCTCCATCAAAACAAAAAGACAAAAATTATCTTTGCCATTTACTTGTTGTTGCACATGCCCATTCAGGACCAGCGTAGCTTCGACTTGCTCTTCTCTTTCTTTTCAACTTTCGATTTCCATTCAATTCTCCTTCACTCAGGTCTTCTCTTCTTGTCGTATCTACTTCCTCCTCAATTGTAGTCACACCAATTGCTTCCTTTCTCTGTGCTTGTGACTCTGGCCACTTATCTCATTCAGTGGACCCTTTGCCAATCCTCTTTCAGTGTTGAACTTGGGACTTCTTCTTGCTCTGCAGGAGTTTCTCTTGATGGACCTATGACTGGTTCAGGAGGAGTCAGACTACATTGGCTTTGATCCGCCTCAACTCCTTCCCCCTCTGGGTCTGGCGTTTGTTCTGTTGGTCTCTCTAATTTTCTACTTTTGGGAAAGCCCTCCTCTGACTAGAATCTCCTGCTGCCTCAATTGAGATTGGCTCACTCCCACTCTCCTGGAGGTCTTCTCCTTCATCTCACAGGAGTGGCTGAACCATTCTCAATTTGCTCAGATCCGGTCTCAATTCCTTTTGCTTTCTCGCTCTGAGGTTGGTCTGGTCATTTTTGGTACTCTCAACAACTCCTCTTCATTGCCCGGAGGACATGGCACTTTTCTCATAAGGCTTGCGTGGATCATTTTTGGAAATCCAGCGCACTTCACAGCTGTGGTAGTGATCAGAACTACCTGGAAAGGGCCTTTCCACCGAGGCTCCAAACATGTCTTCCTCACGTGTTTTTGGATTACAACCCAGTCACCAGCTCTCAGGTTGTGTCCTTGTTCTTGAAGCAGTTGCAGTGTGGTGGCTTCCACCTGATGAGAGAAAGAGTGAACCACATCAGCCAGACCTTTGCAGTAGTCCAACACCATATCATCTGTTATATTCACAAGAGCATTTGCAGGAACCGCTGGCAACCTCATTGCTTTGCCCATGAGGATCTCATGAGGTGACAATCCTGTCTTCCTGTTGGGTGTGTTTCTTATTGTCATCAGAACTAACAGTAGTGCGTCAGGCCATTTCAGATTCGTGGACGCACACATTTTCACCATTCTTGATTTCAAGGTACCATTCATCTGTTCCACAAGTCCTGATTCTTCAAGGTGGTAACTACAATGCAACTTCTGCTCAATCTTTAAGGCTGCATACTGTAACTAATTTACTTCATTGATGAAGTGACTTCCTCTATCTGATTCTTAAGAGATCGGAAACCCAAAACGTTGTATCAGTTCCCTAAACAGTAGTTTAGCTACTGTGAGGCTGTCATTTCTTCATGTAGGATAAGCTTCAATCCAGTGACTAAAGATGTAGACAATGACCAACACATATCTCAGACCTTTACACACAGGCATCTCAATAAAATTAATTTGCATTCTGCTGAATAGACCTCCTGCTCTTCCAATGTGGCTCAAATTGACTACTTCAGCAACCTGTCTAAATATTGCATTGAACCAATTTTGTTTGAACAGTCGAAACATGGCATCCCTCCCAACATGGGCTTGACCATGATAATATCTAGCCATCTGAGTCAACAAACTGTTCAGTAAAACCAATTGACCCTCTTCTGAAACCCACAATTCATCCTGTTGCTGTACACATTTCATTTTGCCCCATGACTGTTTTTCCTCCCTGTCAACATTATTTTGCAATGTTCTCAGTTCTTCCAATGTATCTATTACATGTAATGCATAACTTGGACATGTCTCATCTTCTTCAGGTAACAATTCCAACTTATCCTTGAACGATGTACAGATCAATGCGCAAAACCTTGCAACTTGATCCGCATATCCATTTCCCATTGACAAGATCTTGTGATTTCAAATGTGCACTGCATTTCACCACGGAAATCTTTTTTGGCATTTGAATAGCTTGCAACAATTCTTGAATTCTCTCACCATTTCTTACTGGTGAACCAGAAGAGGTCATGGGAACCTCTGTGACCACAACTGGCCAAAGTCACAGACTATTCCAAATCCATAATGACTGTCCGTATAGATGGTAACTTTAAGCTGAGCTAAAACATGGCACGCTCTAGTAAGGCCTAACAGTTCCGCTACCTGTGCAGAATATATTCCTCGAAGCCAGGATACTTCAAGTATACCTGAATTTGTGCTCGTGCATATCCTGCTCTCAGTATTCCCAAATTGTCCCTTAAACAGGAACCATCAACAAAGATAATTTGGTCATTTTCTTCCAATCGGGTGTCTCGGATATCAGGTCTCGGTGTTGTGCACAGATCAGTTACTTCAAGACAATCATGCTCAATGTCTTCCAATTTTTCAATTTCAACATTTTCATTTGGGAGTAAGGTTGCCGGGTTAAGCACTGTACATCTTTTCAATGACACATTAGGTGACCCTATGATGCTCGTCTCAAAGTGAGTCAATCTGGCACCTGTCAAGTATCGCGTTTTGGTCCTTGTGAGTAAAACTTCAATGAAGTGAGGGACCATAATACTCCGGGTATGTCCCATCACAATGCCTTCACACTGTGTAAGGCTCTGTCCAACCGCTGCGACTGAACGCAAACAGCCCGGTAAAGCTGCTGCAAGTGAGTCCAAAGTAGCTAAAAAATATGCTACTGGGCAGTTTACATCTCCATGGACAAGAGTCAAGACAGACAAAGAACATGCATCACGCTTATGACAAAACAAAGTGAAGGGCTTAGTGTAGTCAGGCATTCCTAAAGCCAGAGCTTTGCAGAAACTCTCTCTCAATTCAGAAAATACTTTCCTATAAGCCTGGTCTAACACTAGGAGATCAGTGACTTCTTTGTCAGTCAGCTTCTGCAATGGCTTAAATAATGACCGAAAAGTTGGGAATCCATTGGCGTCAGTAGCCTACCATCCCTAAAAACTTCCTGACATCTCTCTGTGTGGCTGGGGGATTCATCTGCAATTTGGCTGTGACCCTTTCTCTGGATATTTTCCTTATTCCCCTCTCAATTTGGTGGCCCAAATACTTCCCTTTTTTCTGACAGTATTGTAATTTAAGTGGAGATACTTTATGACCATTCTTTCCCAAACTGTTCAGTAAGGCAATCGTGTCATACTTGCAATCTTCTTTTGTTTTAGATGCAATCAACAAATCATCAATGTACTTGACCAATGTCGATTGGAAAGGCATTTACAATGGCTCCAGGTTCTTTTTCAAGATCTGGTTGAATATGGAAGGTGATTCCGAAAACCCTTGAGGAATTCTACAGCAATAGTAACAGTAAAATTAAAACAAAAGAGAATTGGCTATCCTCGTGAAGAGACAAAGAAAAAAAGGCTTGTGTCAAGCTTATGATGGTGAACACATGGAACATGAAACAAAATCACAGCTGGATTTGGTACTATGGGACAACATTTGATCACAATGTCATTTACTTTTCTCAAATCCTGAATGATTCAAACTTTCACACAGGGCTTTTTCAATCCCATTATCGTTGAATTACATGGACTGCTCAACACTTTTTTCAAGACCCCTTGGTTTACATATTCTGCAATTATGGGAGCAACCTTCTTAATGATGTCCTATGGCATGTGGTACTGGAGAATCTGGGGAAGTAGTGCATTCGGCTCTACCGGAACTTTAACTGTCTCAACTCCCTTTATTAGGCCAATGTCTTCCCCTGTCAAAACTCACACTCTCTCTTTAACTGTTCCTTGCAAGACAGGAGGAAGATCTTTTACTGTAAACACTGGAAAGAAATGAATCAGGGGGTATTCCTCATTTATTATTTCACACTCTATCTCTGGAACTGGGTCATCTTTATTACCACTGTTCGTCTGTATCTCGATTCCATCCTTTCAGCAAGTAATCGAGCATCTTGTTTTACACAGCAAGTCTATTTCCTATTGGGATACTGTACTTGAGTCACAGACTACAAATGTATGTAATCCCGTAAAGTTGATAATTTTAACCTGAACTGGTTCTGTGATTAAATCAGTCAAATACTGATACGCTACTCCTACAATCTGGACTGTCTTTCCTGAAAGTGATAGGTTTGGAACCAGTGCAGTTCTCACTGTACAGCGTGTAGCTCCTGTATCAACTAAGAAGGGAACTTTATGACCCATTACTTTTCCCTTCACATATGGACCTTTCTGATCTACCTCCAAGGAAGCTGCAAGCACACATTCCTCTTCATCCGAAGTCTCGCTCACCCAATCATTGTTTAATCCATTCTCACTGTGTAACGGGAATTGGTGTACTGTGTTATCACTCTGGTTAGACCTCTGACCTGTTGAGGAAGCATCGCCTGCTGCTGTTCCATTGGGGCTTAAGGTATTTGGCTTGCTGTCTAGGTACCATTTGAACCTGCTGTTGCATTGGCTGTGACAGTGCCATTTGCACACGTGACATTTGCACCTATGGCATGGGTTGAAAATTTTGCAAGTGATCCACATTGTTTTGGAAATTTGGATTATGACCTCTCATTCTCAGTCCCTCATATTTTGGAACAAATTGATGTCACTTGTTTGCTGAACAACACCTTCCTGTAACATCATTGGACATTCCTATTTCCAATGTCCGACCGCTCCACGAGCGTGACAAGGCAACAATCTCTTCATTCTCTGCACATCATTCTGAACCACTACAGTACTCAAATCGGGACTACGGTTTCCATTTCCAATTCCTCCGTGACCTTTACCTCTCATCTGATTTTTAAATACCACATTTCCCTGCTATTGCTGCTGTTGTGTAAAATGTCCCTGCATCCCTGTTTGTGCCGCTCTAATCTGCATCACCATCGCCTTTTCTTTCAACTTTCTCTGCTTCAGCTCAATCATGTCACTACAATACCTCATCAATCGGTTTGCTTGCCAGCAAATCAAATTACTTTTAATCATCTGGCTAATTTCAGGTCTCAATCCTTCCACAAATCTAAACACAAAATGAATCATGTCTTTCAGTTTCTGTACCAATGTAAAGCTTAAATGTCTGAAACAATCTCTCATAATACGCATGTATTTATTCTTTCAGTTCCTGGGCTGTCCTGTCTATTCTCTGCCAGTCAATGTTTTTAGGTGAAATTCTCATTTTCAAAAATTCAATCATTTTGTACTAGTATTTCATTACCTCATGAGATGGTGCACCTGTAACCGGATCTCTCTCTGGTTCTCTTGTCAGCCAATCTATACTACTTTTGCACTTCATAAATAAATTAGCTGTAACTACTATCTCTAATAGAGTGGACAAAGTCCTCCCACAGGTATTTTGCAAGTTTCACAAACCTGTTTCTCTGCTGGTACTATTCTACTGGTTTCTCTCTCATAATCATTTGTAAAGGATAGAATGTCACTTCTACTCCAAGGGACATGAACAAAATTCCCTCCCAGAATCTCTCTCATTGGTAACATTTTCACTGGATCCTTATCTTTTGCATTTGCAGTAAGATCCGCAGAATCCCATTTTCTTTTATCTCTCGTCTTTCCCCATCTGCCTTCCCACTTATCTAATGCTCCTCATGTCTTTACACTTTGAAGTTACTCTCTAAGATGTGCTTTCATTCCTGCAGATCTCGTGTGTTCAAAATATTTGAGTCAAAATCTAGCCTGTAACTCTTCTTCAAATGTTCTGTCTTCTCTATTTCTATGCCGTATTTCCCTGCCAAGTCTGCCAGCTTTTGATGCACATTGCTCACTTCCCTCTTAATTTTCAAACACAAGTATCTCAGTTCTGCTTCGGTGTAAGATTCAAGTCTATTCATATCCATAGTTCCTTCAATGAGCATTCCTGCTTCCATTTCCAGTCCAGTATAGTTCAAGTTCCCTTCTCCCCAAGGGGCACTCTGCAGGGTATTCTGCTTGTCTAACCATTCAGTCAATTGTTGAGCAGTCAAACCTTGCAGCAAAATGTTGTTGGGCTGAGTATTAGGCAATGGCTGCACAACTAGATTTGGAGACTGCGGTGTCAGTAATTTCAGCTGTGACTGACATTTGACCCTGTTACAGTGTCCAGAGGAATTCTGAATGGACTAAGGTCTAGCAATGATCTTGTTCCGTCAATGGATGCATCAGGGTAAATTGTCAGGACATTTGGCTGTGGCATCTGATTTTTTGCAACCGGTGTAGTAGGCAGGTTAAGACTACTCTGCATTGGGCTCTGTGTCATGCTGGGAAAAATCTGTACTGGACTTGTCGTTACATTAAACAGTGTCAGTGCTGGAGGGTTTACACTAGTGTTTGGACTGCTCTCTTGTGCTGCATATGGTGGGGTATGATTTCTCAACAACTGTAAAATAAACTCATCATCATCTGACTCTTCATCAAGTGTGAAAGGTCTCCTTGACTCCTTTGATCTCTGCTCCCTACTCTCAGAAGGGCTTCTGTCTGTCTTTCTGATAGCTTTCCTTCCTTCTCTTTTGCTGTCCTGCACAATTGCAGGAAACAATTTAATCCCCTGCAAAGTCTCAATTTTCCAAAATTTCTGATCACTGTCCCATCAAGCCTCCGCTAGTGTCTTTTCTGCCTTTCTCATCCTCCTCTCAAACCTCTGTTGCTGTTGATGTCTAGCTACTAATTCCCTGATTGCTAATGCCTCGAACCCTGCTGGTCACAGAGGAGGTTTCAAGCCATACAGCACCCTCTTCAGATTCTCTAAGCTCCTCAAATTAAATGTTCCTCGGGCAGGAAACGCTAAACTCCCATCTTCTCTGTCACTTGGCACCATTGTTTCAGCTAACGATATGGTGCAGCACCCTTTTCTTTGATTACAATGTAAGCTGGTGTACGGATCTCCAATATTCATTGTAATGTACATATATCCTCTTAAAGTACTCTTTAAAGATTTGAAATGTTTTATTTTTGCTACCTTTATGTTGTTCTAAATCAAATCAGGAAGTGACTTTGATCCCAGAATCCTCTTTAACAACCTTCTCAACCAATTGCGCTTCGAGGTTGTCTGACGATCCATGCGCAACCCTTCTCACTGACCAATCTATCCCAGCGCAGCTCCAATGATGTCACACTCACAAGTACTGCAGCTGACAAAACCTTACGGATTTTTCACTGACGGCAGCTACTCCTTCTTTCTCAGTTTCCCTGATTTGCAAGCAAAATTTGTTCCGCAAATTTCACTCTGAACTAGTCAGTGGGTCTGTCCTGGTGCACATAGGACTCACCAGATCTCAGCTGAAAAATTATTTCTCTCACTTTGACTCACACTCTGACTTTTCGACCTTGCCCGATCAACCTATTAAACCAGACAAATTACAACAAAAAACAGGTGTCTCATACACTTTTAAATATACTCCAGAGTCTTAGACCACGCAGGGTCTGTATTCCAGCAACCACATGGACAATTTTTTAGCAGAAAGTGCCACACCTGTGTAATGTTCGACGACTTTGTCACTCTCACACTTCGCACACTTCGCACACTTCGCACACTACTTTTTCAACTTAATTTGGAGTACACAAACTCCCTAAACCCTCACAAACCCCACAATTCACTTGTAATTTGCATAAGCTGTGCAAGCGCAAACCCTAATTCATTCATACTGTCACTAGAATGCTGGGAACACCCTCAAACAATCATTGGCAAGCTCCAAGGTTCTGCGAAAGTCATTCTAGGTACTTAGGGGTACATTTGCTCTCCAGTATCGTATCATCGAATCTGAAAAATTCAAACTTTTGCCAGTTTCTCTCACCAAATCTGTGAATTGCTTTATTCTTTGTATTAGACTAACCCTTATCCCACTACCATCTCGGGAAAAACCTGCTATTTCTCACTACTGTCTCTGGGGCCAAATACTCTTCTACCTATCACTGAGCTTTATGATGGGCCCTTAAAGAGACAAACCATGTACCAGACCTTTATAATGGACTCTTAAGGAGACTAATAACCATCCTCTGCTACCATCTCTGTTAGTGCGTCAGACCTTATTTGGTTAATTGGCACTAATTTATAAGAGGACCCGTTTGTAGGTTTGCAGGTCGATTAATCTTTTGACTTCGCTTAGAGTAGTTCCCACCAGAAGACTCAGTATTAATACAAATCAATAGCAATAACAATCAATAGCATTGACAATCATAAGAGTCAGTAATTTCCACACACCAGGACCTTTTGGCCATGAATAACCACGCCTTTATGTAAAAGTTAGGATGTTTCTTTCCCCACATTAACAATGCTAATATCATGTAACTTAGTCTCAAAATCAAATGGTAAGCATATAGAAACAATACTGGCTGTCCAAATTGCCTAAAGAATCACATTTTAATCAAAGCTTGGACCACTACACATTCTAAGGTTACAGTACAAATCAATAGCAAGAATAACTGTGCAAACGAAATGGCATACATTTAGATTCAGCAAAGAAAAAAACATCAACTTTTATAACATGTAGCGAGCATCATCAGTTAGTACCCTAACTTTCAGATTAGAACAGCATGTTTGGACTGCATGCAAAACAATTTAGTCAACACAAATTTGGAAAACATCTAACTATGGCTCTATCAAAATTAGCAGTTGGTACCTGGGGACAGAAGCAAGTAGACAATCAGTAACATCGCCCTATACCTTGCCTCAGTATGGTTCATCAAGCTGTGACAGTCTTTGTCAATTTGAGATCATTTCGGTCAGCAAGACATTGGAATTCAGCATTAAAGTTCAAAAAATGTCGCAAGAATAGACATACAGAAGGTTGCCTTTAGACAACAAAGTTAAGGAAAGTTAAGCGTGTCTCCTCTCGGGACGGTCAAGTAAATAATGGTGCATCTCATCTTGGTGCAGTCTGGTTAAGTTAGATTTCCTAAAACTACTTCCCACGTTGTTATTGGTCAGAGAATCGTACGTTTACGTTTAGTCCAATGAAAGTAGAACCCTAAATCTAAGAATTTACTAGTACACAGTTCACATGTCGATGATTGGCTCCTCTTTTCCTGTTCCCATCTTTGGGTTCGTCAGGTAACACATTTTGTATCAGCTCATAATCCAGTCAGTGCATCCATTGGCTTCTCCTGAGAAGGTCGACTTTACACAGACTAAGGCCCTCATTATGACATTGGCGGTAAATCCCACTTATCGCCATGCTGACTGCCGTCCAACATACCGCTGCTACAGCGGATTACCGCTACCCATATTATGACCCACACATAGCATTCCATCAGTATACAGCCACACACACAAGTCCGAAAGCCCAAAGGTCAGTGATAAAATTGCGGTACCAAAACTCACACCGTTAGGCCAACAGAACTAAGCCCACAGCATTATGACCCACAAATCACAGCGGCGGACATTCAATGGCAGTAAACCATTGGCGCTACAGATCACCATGCTTAAAATGCACACAACCTAACAAAACAACACCAAATTGGACATTTCAAACTACACACACCACACCCACACACCACTATAAAATACACACACACATTACCCACAACCCTTTACCATTAAAAACAAGTGCGACTAGAGGGATAGAAAAACCAGAGACACACACCACCATCCCCTATACACCATCCACACACCTTACATCACACACCCCAACACAGCACCCCACACACCCTCACCCACACCACCCACAATACAACCATAGCACCACAACAACACCCCAGGTTCTCTGAGGAGGAGCTAAGGGTCATGGTGGAGAAAATCATCCGGGTAGAGCCACAGCTATTCAGATCACAGGTGCAGCTCACGTCCATTGCTAGGAAGATGGAGCTATGGCCGCAAATCGTGGACAGGGTCAACGCCGTGGGACAGCACCCCTGAACAAGGGATGACATCAGGAAGAGGTTGAACAACCTATGGTGGAAGGTGCGTTCCACAGCAGCAAGACACCAACTAGCTGTACAGAAGACTGGCGGTGGACCCCCAATCCTTCCCCACAACTAACAACATGGGAAGAGCAAGTTTAGGCAATCATGCATCCTGAGGGTCTGGCAGGAGTAGGAGGAGGACTGGACTTTGGTAAGTCAAATTTCTCTTACTATTACCCCCCCACCTGCATGCCTTCACTAATCCCCCACCCTTACCCTCACTCCCATCACTCCACCACCTCACACACACCCCACCATCACAACCCACCCCTCCCAATACCAAGCCCTGCATGTAACACCAATGCACAGACCCTCATCACAGTCCTGCATGTACACCCATCACTAAAGCATGTACATTAGCAAGAATCACCTATCTCACAAAATCACTACTCACACAAGGCAAAGGTGCCAGGGCAATACCAACCATACAGGGCAACACACCCATGCACAAGATGACACACACAGAAACAATAACACTGCATTTACATCCCCACAGTTCCCCCACCCTACGTCACCGGAGAGGAGGTGCCACCAACTTCCAGTCCACCCCCAGAAGAGGCCCACAGTGATGACAGCAGCTCTGGACGCCTGGATCTGGATAACCAACCTGGCCCATCAGGGATCTCTGGACAGTTGGTAACCCAGGCACAGTCCCATACCACCACAGAGCCTTCCCCCCTCAGGAAACACCTCTACTGTACCCACCAAGCGGGTCCATACCTCTGTACTCAGGACACGTCAATCATCAGTGTGTCCTCCACAACAGGGACCCCAGACCACCCTACAAACACAGGACGATCAGGGACCTGGGGTCAGTGGCAGTTGGCACACAGTTCAGGGGTCAGAGGCACAGGAGACCAGGGAAGCTGGGAGGAATGCTGTGCGACAGGGGGAGGTGAGGCCCAGGGAACCGACTCTCCAGGAGGCACTCACCAACATCCTGGGAGCATACCACCATTCCCAGGAGACGATGGGCCAGATACTGGACAAGTTGCAGGAGACCCAGCGGCTGCAGGAGGGGCAGTAACTGGGGATCAGGGAGGACTTGAAGAACATTAACACCACCCTGGTCACCATTGCAGGGGTGCTGGCAGACATGGCCAACACCATCAGGGAGGCAGTGGCACACCACCAGGTCCCTGACACTAGCCAAAATGATGAGCAGCCTTCCACCTCTGCTGCTGCTAGTGGACAGAAGGCCCAGCCACAGGAACAACAGGCCACCAGCACCCCACCCACTGCAGAAGGATAACCACCCCGCAAACAGTCCCTGCGACCCAGGCAGAAGCCAGAGAAAATTGCCACGACCCCTGCCAGGAAATAAGACTCTCCTGAATGTCACCCTTGAGTCCCACTCTGTCACCCTGTCCACCTTGAACTGCCATTGCTCCCCTTCCTATGCTCCCTTGGACAATGCACCTGTGAGAAAAATAGACTGGGCTCTATCCTGGACTTTCCTCCATCATCACCCCAGCCCATTGCACATCCCCCTCTAATCAGGAGCACTTAAATAAACACCATTTGAATAAATGTAAGTGTGGAGTCTGTCAAATCATTTAACCATGTTTTCGTTTAACAAGCCTTAAACACTGCAATATAACTGTACAGCATTGTATACATAGGAATGACCTGTAGTTGGCTGCAGTCAACACACCAGGAGCGATAGTGGGGCACAAATATCTGAAAATAGAGATGCCACAGGGTACAGTAAGCAGCCATAGAGGTTGGAAAATCAGCCTGCCAGTGACAATGTCAAATACAAAACTGTCAATGTAAAGTGTAATTACAGTGTTTTGCCTGTGTGTCATTGAAAGTACTGTTTTATAATAGCACTTCTTTTGTCCTCATCCTCATCCTCTGCCTCCTCATCTTCACTGTCCACAGGGTCCACTACTGCCACACGCCCATCTCCAGCCTCATCCTCATGCAGAAAGGCACCTAGTGACGTAAGGCAAGGTTATGCAACATACAACATGCCACAATGATCTGGCACACCTTCTTTGGAGAGTAGTACAGGGATCTACCTGTTAGATGGAGGCAACAAAATCTGGCCTTCAGGAGGCCGAATGTCCTTTCTATTATTCTTCGTGTTCGCCCATGTGCCTCATTGTAACGTTCCTCTGCCCTTGTCCTGGGATTCCTCACAGGGGTCAGTAGCCATGTGCGGTTGGGGTAACCAGAGTCACCTGCAAATATCGAGGGGACAACTGTTAGACACACACTAACCCTTAGGGCCCACACCATACCCATACACCAACAACCCCTGGGTGGGAGCCAGAGCTCACCTATTAGCCACACCCAGTGCCTCTGGAGTTCAGCCATCACATATGGGATGCTGCTATTCCTCAGGATAAAGACATCATGCACAGACCCAGGATACTTTGCATTGTCATGGGAGATGTACTGGTCCGCCAGGCACACTATCTGCACATTCATGGAGTGAAATCTCTTTTGATTTCTGAACACCTGTTCATTTCTCTGGGGGTGGACAAATGCAATATGTATACCATCAATCGCCCCAATAATGTTGGGGATATGTCCCATAGCATAAAAATCAGCTTTCACTGTGGCCAAATCCCCCACTGGGGGAAAATGATGTAGCTGTGCATGTATTTAATCAGGGCAGGCAATACTCCGGTCAGCACTATTGAGAACATTGGCTGAGACATTCCTGCTGCCAAGCCCACTGTCACTTGGAAAGTGACACTTGCCGGGAAATGGACTTGCACAAGAGGGGGGGTCCTGGTGGGCTGATGGATAGTAGATATCAGGTCAGGTTCCAATTGGGCACACAGATCTGTGATTGTGGTCCTGTCCAGTCTATAGGTGAGGATATTGTGCCTGTCCTCCATTGTTTCCAGGTCCACCAGGGGCCTGTACATGGAGGGATGTCTCCATCTCCTATTGATCCGCAGCGGTTGCAATCTAGGGGGCAAATGGTGAGTAGCAGGTCAGTATTCCATATTTCCAAACACTACACTGCATTGCATGTTGTGACTGTAACACAATATTGTTGTATAGGCCCAAATGGTGCCTATGTGTACTGTGATGCAGTTAGGTTCCATGGCCTGCCCCCCCCCCCCGAAATGGCGTCCGCCTGTCCTGTATGGAGGGACAGGTGGTAATGAGGTAATTCCGCTGCGGTTGTGCGCAGTTGTGGGAGGTGGTCGAAAACCGTCGTGCAACTCCTCATTGGATCCCATTGGGCCCTATGAGTTACAGTGGCCAAGGGTGATGTACGCTGGCGGTGACGGTACGCACCGCCGTGGACGCGACCAGCATTTTCTATCTGTTCACCCACTTGCTACCTGACCTTCAACAGGAGAGGACCTACACTGCACGTGCTGCTGTGACCTGTGTCTGGAACCGAACATGGCTCCTGTCAGTGGGGAAAGGGCCCCTGCCTTCACCTCTGCGGAGTTGGAGAGACTGGTGGATGGGATACTACCCCAGTACTGAATGCTGTATGGGCCTCCAGACCAACAGGTGAGTACACTGTGAGCACGATGCATGGGGCATGAATGCATAGAGTGCTGTGTGTGAAGTCCTCGTATAGGAGGTGTTAGAAATTGGGTTTTTGGTTGGCAGTCAGGTTGCCCTCTGTCCAAGCAAGAACCCTCACTCTAGTCAGGGTAAGTCACACACAATCCAAAATCAGCCTGTGCCCACCCTCTGGTAGCTTGGCACGAGCAGTCAGGCTTAACTTAGAAGGCAATGTGTAAAGCATTTGTGCAATAAATCATACAACACCATAATATAACACCACAAAAATAAACCACACAGTGTTTAGAAAAATATATAATATTTATCTGGGTATTTGCAGGTCAAAACGATCAAAGTTGCAATATGAATTTGTAAAGATATCACTGAAAAGTGATATAAAGTGTCTCAAGTCTTTAAAAAGCAAACAAAGTCTCTTTCAAGCACAAAGTACCTGGTTTCTGGTGGCCACAGGAGAAGAGATACGTGGAAAAATGGTGTGTGCGTCGATTTCTCCCCAGCACACACGGACTTGCGTCGTTATTTTTCACGCGGGGAAGTCGTGCGTCGTTTTCCGGCCCGCGGACAGTCTCTTTCTGTGGATCGCGGGGATTACCAGATGTCCCGGGTCTGTGCGTGGATTTTCCTGCTTGTTTTCCGGCTGCGCGTCATTCTGCAGGGCTGCGCGTCGAAGTTTCGATCTCCCGGCAGGCGTCGCGTCGATTTCTCTTATGGAAGTCGGGCGCCGTTGTCCTTGCGAGGCCGTGCGTCGAAGTTCCGGTCGTCCTGAGGACGTCGCGCCTATCAGCTTTGGTGTGTGGCGTTTTTCTCGCCGCGGAACAAGCTGTGCGTCGAAAATGTTGGCGCACGGAGCGTCCAAGTGAAAAAGAGAAGTCTTTTTGGTCCTGAGACTTCAGGGAACAGGAGGTAAGCTCTATCCAAGCCCTTGGAGAGCCCTTTCACAGCCAGACAAGACTTCAGCAAGGCAGCAGGCCAACAGCAAGGCAGCAGTCCTTTGTAGAAAGCAGACAGGTGAGTCCTTTGAGCAGCCAGACGGTTCTTCTTGGCAGGATGTAGTTTCTGGTTTAGGTTTCTTCTCCAGCAAGTGTTTGAGGAGGTAGGGCAGACGCCCTGTTTTATACTAAGTTGTGCCTTTGAAGTGGGGATGACTTCAAAGAGTGTCTAAGAAATGCACCAAACCCCCTTTCAGTTCAATCCTGTCTGCCAGAGTCCCAGTAGGGGGTGTGGCAGTCCTTTGTGTGAGGGCAGGCCCTCCACCCTCCCAGCCCAGGAAGACCCATTCAAAATGCAGATGTATGCAAGTGAGGCTGAGTACCCTGTGTTTGGGGTGTGTCTGAGTGAATGCACAAGGAGCTGTCAACTAAACCCAGCCAGACGTGGATTGAAGGGCACAACAAGATTTAAGTGCAAAGCAATGCTCACTTTCTAAAAGTGGCATTTCTAGAATAGTAATATTAAATCCGACTTCACCAGTCAGCAGGACTTTATATTACCATTCTGGCCATACTAAGTATGACCTTCCTACTCCTTTCAGATCAGCAGCTGCCACTTCAACAGTGTATGAGGGCAGCCCCAATGTTAGCCTATGAAGGGAGCAGGCCTCACAGTAGTGTAAAAACGAATTTAGGAGTTTTACACTACCAGAACATATAACTACACAGGTACATGTCCTGCCTTTTACCCACACAGCACCCTGCTCTAGGGGTTACCTAGGGCACACATTAGGGGTGACTTATATGTAGAAAAAGGGGAGTTCTAGGCTTGGCAAGTACTTTTGAATGCCAAGTCGAAGTGGCAGTGAAACTGCACACACAGGCTTTGCAATGGCAAGCCTGAGACAAGGTTAAGGGGCTACTGAAAGAGCAGGTCTCACAGTAGTGAAAAACTCCCCTTTTTCTACATACAAGTCACCCCTATGGTATGCCCTAGGTAACCCGTAAGGCAGGGTGCTATGTAGGTAAAAGGCAGGACATGTACCTGTGTAGTTTATATGTCCTGGTAGTGTAAACCTTCTACATTTGTTTTTCACTACTGTGAGACCTGCTCTTTCAAAGGCATCACTGGGGCTACTCTCATATACTGTTTGAGTGGTAGATTCTGATCTGAAAGGAGTAACCAGGTCATATTTAGTATGGCCAGAATGGTGATACAAAATCCTGCTGATTGGTGAAGTTGGATTTAATATTACTATTTAAGAAATGGCACTTTTAGAAAGCGAGCATTTTTCTGCACTTGACCCCTTCTGTGCCTTACAATCCACATCTGGCTGGGTTTAGCTGACAGCTCCCTTGTGCATTCACTCAGACACACCCCAAACACAGGATACACATCCTCACTTGCATATACCTGCATTTTGAATGGGTCTTCCTGGGCTGGGAGGGTGGAGGGCCTGACATTTGCATGTCAAAGGACAGTAGCCTGCCCTCACACAAAGGACTGCCACACCCCCTACTGGAACACTGGCAGACAGGATTGAACTGAAGTCTCCCCCACTTCAAAGGCACATTTGGGTATTTAAACAGGGCCTCTGCCTCTACTAACTCAGACCCTTCTGAGGTAGACACTCTACCTGACAAGACACTTCCTGGAGAAGAGAACCTAAACCAGAACCTGCATCCTGCCAAGAAGAACTGCCTGGCTGCCCAAAGGACTCAGCTGAATGCTTTCTTGCTGTTGCCCAGGTGTCTTGCTGCTCTCTGGCTATGGTGTGCTCGCCAAGGGCTTGGATAGAGCTTGCCTCCTGTTCCCTGAAGTCTCAGGACCAAAAAGACTTCATCTCTTCAAGAAGGACTCCTTGTGCCATAAATATCGATGTACAACCTGCCAGAAACGACGCACAGCCTGCACCGCAGTGAAAAAATCACAGCACCCTGAACCGGAACGACGCAGCCTGACTTTGCAACGAGAAGATCGATGTAGCACCAACGTAGTGACCGGAAATTCGATGCACGGGCCACTGGATCGACGCACAGCCAAGCTGGAACTGCGCAGCCCGACTTCCAGGGAGGAATCGATGCAGCACCTGCCATGTGGTAGAAATTTCCACGCAACACCCACCGGATCAACGCAGCCCACGTGTCCTGTCAGCGCCGGAAACACACGCATCATCCCTGGGGTGTCTGAAAACCCTGCAACCGGAAATCGACACACAGTGGTACCTGCGTGAAAACTAAATGACGCATTGCCGTGTGTGGCCCGAGAAATCAACGCACACCTCCTTGTTTTCTATGCATCTGCGGTTCTTTGCGGAGATTTTGAACGCGAACCAGGTACTTTGTAATTGAAAGAGACATTTATTGCTTTTAAAAGACTAAATACACTTTAAGTTACTTTTACAGTGATATCTCAACATATGCTTATTGCATTTTAATCGTTTTGAACTGCATCTTATCAGATAAATATTCAATATTTTTCTAAATACTGTGTGGTGTATTTTTGTGGTGCTATACTGTGTTATTGGATGATTTATTTCACAAATACTTTACACATTGCCTTCTAAATTAAGCCTGACTGCTCAGTGTCAAGCTACCAGAGGGTGGGCACAGGATAATTTGGATTGTGAGTGACTCACCCTGACTAGGGTGAGGGTCCTTGCTTGGAGAGGGGGTAGCCTGACTGCCAACCAAAGACCCCATTTCTAACAATGGATATCAGCTGTTTGTCTCAGGTATGTTTAAATTAAACCAGATTAGAGGCATTAAGAGCTATAGAATGGCTGCTCTTACTGTTGTAAAACAAATTCTGCAGTATGTAACATATAGTGCCGGCTGGTAGAATTTGAAAGTGGTGGGGTGCCTCTTGTTTCCTTTTAACATGTAGAAGCATTTTACTTTAGTACATCCGTTTATATCACTATATTGAGAGACATTTAATAACAGTTTTAATGAATACCTTTCAATATAATTAGATAAACTGATGTGCTAAAGTGAAACGCTTCCACATGTTAAAAGCATGTAGGAGAGCACTTATAACTATGTCAGTTCTGAATGTGAATGAAACCTTATGCTGTCATGAATACATTTACTTTTTCAAGGGGAAAATAAAGTTCCACTTACAGCATCTCAGGAATTTCAAAGAACATTTAAATTGTGCAATGGTGAAAGGAGGCCTCGGCCAGGCTGCCATGCTCAGAATAACCCCAGACCACCTGGTAGCTGTAGAGAATTGGGACTGAGGGGTGCGGAGATTTGTTCACGCTGTACTAGCAGCTGTAATAAATCCTAATTTCACATTGGTCAGCAACATGAGTATAAGGAGCAGCTTCTCTTCAACACACATGCATGCGTTCTTTCTTCTTTTAGAGGGCCAGTCATGCGCTCTCGGCTGGAGAGAGCTCCAAGACTCCTCCCCAGCACAACTCATCAGCACCTCCCACTCCTACATTGAGATTGTAGGCCAGTCCTTCCCCCAGCCATTTACTTGCATGGTGCTCTGCTTGTGACATCACTGTACCAGCTGGGCTTCGAGGGTGGGCTAACCCTTACCCAGCATATGTGCAATAGTATCCTCTTCATTTTGCCTAATTTCTCCTAAAAAAACAAGGCAGCCTTGACTGGTGAACTGCAAACACTCTGCAGTCCTTAGTGTTAAGCTGCTTGGTGTGCTCCCCCTTTTACCTCCTCAATGAATGACAGTGCAGTGCCTCAAATGCTCTTTAACACCAGCCTCCCACTGTAACATATGCTTAGATTACAATGGTGAAAGTATTGCGCAAAGGCTTTCTCCATCTGAGGGTGATCCCCGCCTTCGCCCATCAATTACCATGTTGACGTGGCTCAGGGGTAGAAAAGCATCATCATCATTGACACTAGGCAGTATCCTTCCTATATATTTAATGAGTGGAAGCCTTCCGGATCGTTCCATATAAAGATCTTGCCAACATGAATACAGTCACTCAATGTTGGTCGGGGTAAGGGTTAAAACACTTGGGAGCATCTTCTAAAGCTTCTCTATAAAATAGCTTTTGCTGCAGTTTGAGGCGCCAGCTAATACACACAAGAATGGGTGCTGCAGCCTGGTGCCCATAGCCAGAACTAGGATTTTAGGCATCTCAATAGCCATAGGGCAGGGTTTTGTATTTGTCAGTCAGGACCCTTTTATCCAATGCAAAGTGCAAGGTTTGACGCAAAGGAGCAGTTGTAATTTCCCCCCATTTTTTGGACCGGACGATGCCGGACTGATGGACCATAATAGTTTTTTTCATTTTGGCACTCACACTGTGTGGAATATTCATTTACCAGATGTTATAGACAGTCAAAATTGATTTTGATAGGATTTTTAACATTTAAGTCGATACCTCTGACTTCCATGCAGACAACATTTTTAGATGAGTGAAACACATATGTTTTCGGACCGGAAGAGATATATTCTTCTATGTGTTCATTAGGATCTAGCTCACTGCCCAAATTGCCCAAATAATCCCTGCCCTGAGGATCTTCATCCCTGGATTTGCTCACAAAAATAAACAAGTCTGTATTGTTATACAGAAATCTGTCTTCAAGCGTATCCAGGATGTCGTAAAGCTCCAAGTGAGCCTGCCCTGTTGTGAAACATGCTACAAAGACGTTTGTATTGCTACAAGTTGTTGGATCTCTTCTGTGTACTTCCAGCACAAAGATGTGATTTAATCATCAATAAACTTGCAGATGGACACCTCATAATATGAGCCGAAAATATATTTATACAATTCATGGGAAACTGTGATGATTGTGGTATTTGACAAGTTTGCTTGCTGGGCAAATGTTCCCCTTTGCGAATTGAGGCAGAATTTAGCTAACTGCCATCTGGCAGGGATGACTTCAATGTGTTCCGGACTCATTTGTATACCCTTGTGAGTGTAGTAATTATCAGTACAATTTTTGCTTTGTGACCTTGTTAATACACCATTTTGGAAAGCCAGATACCTCTTGCTTATCTCTGAGAAATTAGTTAATTTACTCAGGAAAGAGCTTGAGTTAAGTCTGTTTAAAGTGCCATATTTAGTGTATTTTTCCAAGTCTGTAAAGTTTCTTCAGGGCAGCTTGTACCTCAGTGCTACACCAGGTACCCACCAGGTACCTGTGATTGCCCTTTCTTCATCAGAGTGTTTGCACACGCTAGCCTGTTTAGTTTCTGGACATGTTAGACACAGGGGAAACATACGTTTACCCTCAGCTCTGTCTGGCAGAACAGGGAAATAAAGCCTCCTTAGACTTGCCATTTAATTAACCCAAAGTACTGGTAAATGTCCTTAAAATCTCTATATAAGATGTGTGGATGCCCTAGGAAGTACAGCTGCATCCTGTTAATGCACAGATACAGGTTGGTAAAATCATAGTAATGGATTTTCTCGCCCATGCACTTGTACAGCTGTATTGCATTAGTATGCCCCCAAATACGTTGCAGCGAGGTTCAAGAGGATCTGGTAACTTCCTGCTCTTAATAAAGGAGCTCAGTTCTGCGTCTGATTTAGACATATCTAGCCACTCAGGCTCCCAAAGGGGTTTCAGAACAAATCTGCTGTTCTCAAAATATAGTTCCTTTAATAGTGAATGCCTATGCAGGTGCTCAAATGGGTACTCAACAGGGAGTTAAAGTCATGGAGATCGCAGCATATTGCAGACAACCATGATAAACACAGCCACTGTATACAGAGGATGTTGGCATGACGTTAATTAAAGCATAACGGTCTAGGTGTTACAGCCCACGTGGTTTTCACTGCCTTGCTAAGCATGTTGCAGAAACATGTTTTCATTTTCAGAGACATACATGAGCCACTGAATAGATAGTGTAGAATAATGCTTTTGTTTACCGTTATAGAGGTCTGGGGGAACCAGCACTATGTTTGCAGGATGTAAAAACATGTGCTTGTAGTCAGCCATGCACATGGAAGCAAGCATCACATTGCAAAGGGGCAATACACTCAATGTATTTCGTCATCTTTGGGGTGTCGGGCTCAAAAGCTTTTCTTGCAATATTGTATATACAACCGCATTTCGGAAGGGATTGCACGCTTTTCTCAAGATGAATACATCTTCCTGACAATAAGCTGTTAACTCAACTTGAAAGTTAAAAGTCTTTCCACTGTTTTCATGAAACCATGAAAAAACAATTGTTCCCGTCAGGCGTCATATACTTTACGGTGTAGCTGTGAGGTAGAGGCATGGATCCCACTTCATTTTGATTTGGGAAATAACCTTTAGACCCTGGAAAGCCAAAGGCTTTTAGCAACATACTCAGTTTCAGTGGCAGAAAATTCAGCATGTCTATGAATCTGATATGTTACCGAACCGATGTGTGCAGCATCAGTTTGGAACCCTATATGATTAGATTTATAGGATCCTTTTTGCGAATCATATTTTGTGAAATGAAGGGTGAGACATAGGCTTTAGAGGTATGATCCATCAGCAAATACCCCTTGAATTTTGTTTACATGAAAGTACTAACTAAATTGTTCACATATGAAGGCCCTGCATACTCCCAGGCATTATCTAAAGTTAGATGCTGGGCGAATCTGTAGTTGGACTCATGTACAACATTTTTCTGTGTACATTTCACATCAAACTAAATATAGTTTTCTATTTTGTTCTTGGGGTGACCTTTAGTCATGTAACGTATGTGGTATTTTCCCAGAGGGGGGAGTGCTCCTTACAATGGGGGCATTTCATACTGTTGCAATCATGGTCAACTGTGATATATTGGTTGCATCCCAAGCAGTCAGCTTTGGGAGTGCACCAAACCACACCAGCTCCTGCCATTTGTCAGTGTATAAACAGACAGTTTTGTGAGCAACATAATAGATTACAGTGACAACATCTCACTGTTGCTCCCTGGTCTGAGATGCCTCTGTCCTCTGCCACATTTTACAATGCTATGTACACTAATGAGCAGACATCATGCTTTAGATGTGGTCGTGGAATGCACACACATAGTTATGGCCTAAAAACCCTTCAGATCCCATAATTTAAAATGTAAACAATTGCTTCTGACTGGCTCTCCGGACTCAAAATACTTACAAGAGCCACTGTGGTACAGAACATTTACAGTCATGTTAAAGTAATTTTCAGACAGACCCAATTCGACATAACCAACCAGTATATCAGGTGGTATTTCAAGATCAGCGTGGGCTTACCCCACTCTAGACAGTATGAAGGCATTGGCTGTGGTGCAGTCCATGAGTAGCCCAGTGATGCTCACCACCCGATAAGTGCTGGTCTCGCAATGGTTAAAGGTAAGTAACTATCCCTGAACTGCCAAGCCAAGTTGGACTGCTCCCATGGGGAGCAGGGTCAAATCTGATTTGCATATGGCTAGGTCCAAACTGGGGTGACTAGGTGGGTGAAAAACAATGGATTAAACCTAGATCTTTGTGACTGGTGATGACTGTTTGCAATGTTCAGCATTCCTTCCATTATCTGTCCTTTTTGCTTTTGTTAAACATCACAGCATACAAAACAATATGAGGATTCCACAACATATTCAATTACCCTTGTTTAACATCACAGCATACAATACAATATCAGGATTCCACAACATATTCAATTGGCCTTATTTAACATCAGAGCATACAAATCAATATCAGGAAAACACAACTAATTCAGTTTGCCTTGTTTAACATAAATGATCAACCCTTGATAGTAGTGGCATCAGCCACAGCCCCCACCCCCTCCCAATTCATGCACAAACCCATTAGCAGCTTGATGTCTGCAGCTTGCTTGAACCTCATTAACAGCCAAGTCCCTTTGTTCAAAACTGAGGCCTTTCAAGACCGCACAGCCTTTAGAAACACAGTTTGCACTGTGTTTATCTGTTTGAAAGCTGCACAAACTAAATCTCCTTTTCAGCATGTTTAGATCACACCAGTGCATTATTGCAGGTGTTTAAAAACAAAATGATCTTTAACAGAAGGCCTTGTAACATGTAAATAGTTGTACAATAATAGGTAGTGTAGATTAAACACAGGCGGGACGTCTCGTGCATCACTTTTAGATACAGCCTGCTTACACACGCACCCACACTCTCACACATACACACACACACACGCACACACACCTACACACACCCACACATGCACACACACACACGCTGTCTCAATATCACATGTTCTATTTTAATAAAAGAATGATTCACCCTTAAATTAAATGGCTGTTTATTCAAATGAAAACAGTGTTTCTTTACTCACAGCATTTTCATTTGTTCGTTATACAAGAATCTTAGAACCCTGTATTTAAGCATCAACATCTCATAGACACATACAGATTAATTTCATTCTTTGAGAATAACACATGAATAAAGCATTTTATCACACATAAATTTAAAAATAAAGAAAAAATAATCAACCGGCTTCAATGTTTACTCATAATACATACAAGCATAACAATACATATTCAGCCTGTTTTTGTAAACACCTTTAAAAAAACGGTACATCAGAAATTTAGGGTCTAATTATGAGTCTGGGGGCCAGAACACCCGACCACCAGACTTCCGGTGAGGAAACTGCCACAGTGCTGGCAGTCTCCCCACCAGACCCATTTTGAGTGTTCCACCTAGCTAACTGGCAGAAACCAAGCTTTACGCTGGCCTGTCCAGTGGAAACGTACAGCGGCACTGGCCTTGGCTCCCCGTAGATCTGCGTCCAATGCCATCACACAGGATGGCTGTCCAGCACCCTTTGAATTTACACTGTCTGCAGAGCAGACAGTGCACATTACAACTGTGCTCGGCAGGGGCGGGGGGATGCACTGCCTTTCTGCCAGCAGTTTCATGGCAGTCTGACCACCATGGAGAGGCTGGGAGTAAGAGGGGTTGTAATCAGCCAGGCAGAGCTGACTGGTTACAATCCCGCCTGCCATCACCCCATTGGAATCTTGGATCCTGGTTGGGACAGCAGTCTGTTGACGGGTCTGCCCGTCAACCTTGTAATGTGGAGGTCAGACAGCTACTGCCGCTGTGGTCCGACTGCCACCGAGAGTCTGTCGGTCTAGTGATCGCCAGACTCGTAATCAGGCCCTTAGGCCCATATTTATACTTTTTTTAGCGCTGCATTTGCACTGCTTTTTTACGCAAAAACGGTGCAAACTTACAAAATACAATTGTATTTTGCAAGCTTGCGCCGTTTTTGTGTAAAAAAATGATGCAAATGCGGCGCTAAAAAAGTATAAATATGGGGCTTAATGTTTTATTGTTTGGAAGGCTGAAGTACTGCTGGCTTATAGATAAATAAGGATTCTACAACACATTGATTTTATATTGTTCAACATAAATTTCATACATTAGCTGGCTGGCCCCAACAGCCCCTGACATAGTCAAACTTTGCTCCCCCTGGCTATTTTCTCCCCTCACTTAAGAAGCATCCTTATACCTCACTGAGCCTACTAACTCAGCTTTTTGTTAACACAGTGTGATTCTCTGGAGCTGTCAGACCTTATTCTTTAAAACTGAGCTTTGCAAAGCTGTTGTGTAGAAACCAGCATTTCAAAATATTAAGTAGTGTTATACATATGCAATTTACAGGCATCCAAAAACAATATTCCAGGGACATTTCACTAATCACATTTTGTGCATTGTTCCCTGTCATCTAAACCAGGTCTAAAACACACCAAAACTTGTAGCCACAAACTAATCTATAAACAGAAGTCCTAGTAACATCTAAATAGTCAGACAATGATAAAAACCAATCTTGTAGAGCCAGCTTGGCCAAACGCCCTTGAATCAGTTTAAAACAAACAAAACCCCAAGCTTAGGATACATTTACCACTGCATCACAATACTCAACTCATTGTTATAAATGCAGTAAACTCACATCAAAAAGCTGTTTATTCTACAATTTGTCATGATCATCCGATAGCAACTTTTTTTCTCTTCCTTTCAGCCACATAAAAATGTAAAACAAATACATATTTTTAAGATTAAATCATGAATATAACAGACATGTATATTCAACTTAACAGATTCAGGGGTCAACTAGACTTTCAAACAAGCAGTTTTGCTTAACACAAAAACTGTTCAGCCTACTACAGCTGATCTTTGAACGTCATAAAATTAGAAGATATAGATGTTTCTTATCTCCAGAAATGGTGATTGAGTGTCTGCTTCTCGAGGCCTTTCAAGGTCTGATTAGCTGTGATGGCCAAGTCCAGACTTTGCCATCATGCCAGGGGGAGTCCATGGGTCAGTTTTCTCTAAACATGTGTGTATAGACTGGAGACTTCCATTGGGGAGAGTTCCCTCAGCTGGAAGTATGGGACCCTTCCTCCTAATTTATGCTCACTTTTTCAATAAAGGAGGGATTTATTTAACACAAAACTGGTTAATTATTCACATTTTTTCAATAGAAGGTGTGATGTCTGTCTGTTTTCCAACAATAGGTTTAATAATGTAGTTTAATTCATGCTGCTTTTTTTTAATAATGGGGGCTCCAATACACTGAAACTTGTCTGCATAGGTGATGAGGCCCTGTGGGCTTCAGAGAGATGGGGTAGAGCTGAGTTCAGAGCCTCCCGGCTCATCTTATAAAGCAGTGCAGAGCGTGCCGGCAGGCTCAGACAGTTTTTTTTCTCCCTCTCTCTCTGTCTCCCTCTCTCTCTTTTTCGCTCTCTCTCGCCCACTTTCTCTTTCTCCCTCTCTCTCTGACTCTCTATCTCTACCTCTCCTTCTCGCTCTCTTTCTCTCTTGCTCTCTCTCTCTCTCTCTCTCTCTCTCTCTGCCTCTCTCTCCCTTTCTCTGTTTTGTCTCTGCCTCTCTCTCTTTTTCTCTCCCTCTCCCTGTGTCTCTCTGCCTCTCTGCCTCGGTCTCTCTCTACCTCTCAGCCCAAAGAAGCTGAGGCACTCAAATGTGCATATACACAAGTATCAAGCATCAGTTTGTTCCTGCCTGAAAAAAAACTCACCCACCAAGACCCTGTATAACAACAAGATGTGCTGAGGGCAGAACATGCCTGGGCTTATTGCACCCTTGCTCAGGAGGGTTGTAATGAAGACCACTGAGGTGTACCCTGTAAGGATCCTGATAGTGCTGCAGTATTCTATGTTGCTTCAGGCCTCCATGGAACTGTTCTGTCTATGGGTGCCTACACCAATATTATGCACCATTTGCTCATATATGGCTGCTGTAAAACCACATAAGATGTACTTCCATGATGCTGTACATTGCAAGAGTTGTTTGCCAGCCTGTGGTTGCCACACCATCCCTTGGGCCAAGTGACCAGTCAGCTGAATAAGATGATGTCACAACCAGGGTCACTTGCTCTTCTGGGTCAGCATTCACGTGTGACATCACCAACATCACTGATCAGTCACCTGAGTGAGGGGATGTCACACCTCAGCAGCCATGTGTCTGGATACCTGACTAAGGAGAAGTCACACCCCACAAGACCACACCACAGGCCATATGACTAAGGGGATGTCACACCCCATGTGTCCACACCACAGGTAACATGACCCACATAGTCATGTGACCCGGATGTGACATCACATCCAGGGCAGGCCCCTAAAGGCCAGGAGCTCCCGGCTAGGGAAGTGATATCACTTCTGGAGGAGGATAGCTATCACTTTTAGCTTGATGAATGGTACTACTTTATTCTACTCCCATACATACCTTGACGATATATGCATCTTTGTGCTTTGTAAATGTGGACTCAGGCATTAATCTGTGCTTGATAAATATAATTTTGGTCACAATATTTTGGCAAACGGCATTCTGGCTATAAATATTTTTATAGCATGACATTTTATATTTAAATCTCTGACATGCAAAAGGTCTACAACTACATGGTTGTGAGGTGACCCCAAAAAGTGTTCACTGAATTTCCTTTGGAAAAACAAAGAAGAAAAAAGTGGGAAAAAGCTGCTTTCATTAAAGGAAGTCTCATCATTTCTTGTGTACTTCAACAGAAAGTGGTAGAAATATGCCAGTGAAGGATAGACTAATTAGATAAAAAATCACTGTTGCTTTTTAAACATTAGACATTTGACATGAAGCGCTGCATGGAGTGCCACAAGAAAGTTTGCCACTATACTCTAACTGTTGCAGCCTCAAGTATTGGCAAAGTCAATGGGGACCCTGTTCACAAATGCCACAGATGTTGATTGCTGAGCCACACAACCCATGCCCATTAGTAGCCTGACTTCTGCCAGCATAATTGTCTATCATGTTAGCAGACTGATAGGCCCCATAAAACTTACTACTAGATATACGTAAAGATGACTCAGAAATTAGGAAAATCTTTTAAAAATTTTGTGTTGCAAAGAGAAAACTAAGGAGGCGCACAGGGAGGGTAACACATTCCACAGCCACATAGACAAAAGTATAAGTAAGGCCACAGGAGGGCCAATTCACTTCACCGTAAAACAATGGAGACTCGGAAAATCACCACAATGACAAAAGGAAATAAGAAAAATAAAAGGTTAATTACATAGCAACTTATACATAGCTAGGGCACCAAAAACAATATATCCGTCCAAGAGGGCCAATACAGAAAATTATTTAAACACATAAAATCAGATAAGGCAGTAACTGGAAATATATGCTATATATTGTGAATTGCAAGAAAGAAAAAAAAAACAGGCAGCTTGGCAAAGGAACAGACAAAAAGCATCACTTACAACAGCACATGATGATACTCCAACACACACGTAACATAACGTAAATGCTGCAGAAAATAAAATGAACAAATGAAATTACAGACATTTAGACCAATCAAAGGGTGAGAGGAGGGCTTACCAATAGCTCTTCAAATGTCCAACCACTTATACAGAGGCATAAGAGATCATCTTAGGCATTTTAGGCTCACATTTGGAATTTTGAACTCTGTTCAGGCACCTAGATAACACATGGGATTGTAACTGCATCAAAGTAGCATGCAAAATCATCTGCGTCTCTTGCATGTTGCATAATTTCTCCTTCTAACAGAGAATAAACATAGGCCAACACCCTGCACCAAGGCTCAGTCTAGCTATCTGTTCTGGTCCAGTGCTCTGCAGTTGAGATCTGCTTGTACAGAGCCAGCTTGTGGTCTCTTATTTCATCTTAGCCACATGCCAGGTTGGTTAGAGTATTAGCGAGGAACATGCATAAGGACTTGTTGGTGACGGTGTGCTATACCATGCATACAGCAGTCCTTACCAAACAATTTCTGCTCTACTTCCGAACATGCCTTGCCAAACCTTAAGTTTTCAGCCTAATACCTCAGCCTAGGACCCCTCCCTATCCTATTAGTAGACCAGTCATTGTACCTTTCTGTCCTGCCTACTTAGTGGACCACTTTCCCAGACACTCAGAACCTCTGTCTCTTCCCTTCAGTACTGCTGTGTTCCCCAGAATAATCCTTCCCCTTGTACTGCACCATGGGTGATTGGTTGCACAAAGCAGGGACTTAAACATCTTCAAAATTTCCAACTGCACATGTCCACATTAAAGCACCCCCAGCCCCCACCATAGGGCATTCCAAAACAGTGCTGCACTGGGTGGGGTACCCAAGAAAAGACAAATAAAGAAGTGCCAACCCACTTGTCATGTGTCCCGCAGGTGTCACCTGCTGCAATCTTCAATCCTGATAGCAATTTTTAAACCCAGAGAAAATATGCCACTTCTCATATTGCAACATCCATGCTTTGAACTCTTGCTATGTGCTTTGAGAATCATATACATTTGTCTAAAATGTATGCACTGTTTTAAATGTTGTTTGCAGTAGAAACTTGTATCTATTAAAACATCTGACATTCAATATTGTATCACAAGTTGTACCAGTGATATTTAAGCTAAGTGCAGCTCCTCCTTGGACCACTCCTCGGCCCTTACTTTTTTCTCTAAGCAACAATTTGAACATATCTACAGACTCGCCTTTCCATGTCTTTTTTGTGTTCAATATTAAATGATTTAGTAATACTCATGTACACCCATCTTTTCTCTTTCATTTCTTTTTATCTTTTTCTAGCACTCTTTCTGTCCATTCACCCATTCTCTGCATCTTCATGTTTATGTGTGACTTCTCCTAGTTCTCCCTTACTCCACAGACTGACCCTGTACACTCTTTTGATGGTGCATACTCAAATATTCCACCTTTCTCAGGCACAGTCCCCACACTGTTGACTATCGCATCACCAACTCTCTTCCTGTTCGAAAAAGTCCCTCTCCCACAATGCAACACTTTGACTGCATTCCTGCCCCTTTTTACATAGACATCTCCCATGCCCTCCACTAACCTTTCCTACCTTGCTGAAGATGAGCCATTCTTTCTGTTAATAGGCCTGCTCTCCTCTGCACCATTGTATTCACCTCTCCTTATTCTGCTCTTCCAGCCCTCTGCATGTTCTAGCTTTTTTTCTGCCTCTAAAAAACATCAACATTTTCCCTCCTATTTCCATGCTGCCACGCATGGTTGCCCTCAAGGTCCCCATTGTTCATTATCCCTTTCAGCAGTCCTAACCCATGATTGTCCTTAAACCCACATCCTGCTCTCCTCTTACACTTCTCCTTTTCAACTTCACCATTACTCATATCAAAATCATCCCCCTCTTTCGAACAAATCACCATCCTGTCATTTCCACCTCCTTCTCCCAGAGCACTTGTGTCCAGCCTTTGCCCATTATCCACATTCCATCACACTGTTAGCGCGTCAGACCTTAATAAGTAAACTTACAAGGGAGACACAAATAGGTTGTTGAACCTTTTGACTCACTTTGAGGTTTTCCCACCATATATCCTGTACATGCTGATCAATAATCAATAACAATCAACAACATTAGTAATCAATAAGAGTCAGTAATTGTCACACACCATGACCTTGGAGTCATGAATAACCACACCTTTATATGAAAGTTAGAATGTGTATTTCCCTATGTTAACAATGCTAAGGTCACTTAGGTTAATTTCAAAATCAATTAACAAACATACAGAAACAACACTGGCTGTCCAAAGCTGTGAAAGAACCACAATCTAATCAAAGCTTGAGCTACTACACATTCTACAATTACAGTGCAAATTAGTAACAAGAATAACTGCGCAAACGAAATTACATGCATTTAGATTCGCAAAGAAAAGACATCAGCTGTTATTACGTGAAACAAACTTCATCAGTGAGAACCCTAACAAACATCAGATTAGAATAGCATGTTTGGGATTCATGCAAAACAATTTAGTCAACACAAATTTGGGAGACATCTAACTATGGCTCTATCAAAATAGCAGTTGGTACCTAGAAACAAAAGAAAATAGACGTAGCAAACAACATTAGTGATACTCAATATACCTATACTCACCTTGGATCAGCAAGCTATGACAGTCTTTGTCATTAGGACATCAGTCTGGTCAGCAAGGCATCAGGATTCATCATCAAAGTTCAGAAAAGGCAGAGTCGTTTAAGCAATAAAGTTAAGCACGTCTCTTCTCAAGTCAGTCAAGAAAATTATGGCAGTCTTAACAACAAGATAGGAAATGGGCAAATGGCCTGTCTTCTCTCCGTGCAGTCTGGCTTAGTTAGATTTCCTAAAACTACTTCCCACATCCTAATTGGTTCAAGAATCGCATGTTCACACTTTGTCCAATAAAACTAAAACTCCAAATCTACACTTCAACTAGTACATGATTCATATGTCGATGATTCCCTCCTTTCATCCCGTTCTCATCATCCGGCTCGTCAGGTAACAATATTGTTGCAGCTTATACCCCAGTCAGAGTCTCCATTGTCCTCTCCTGGGAAAGTCAGTCTTACAATCATTACATTAACAATGTTGCATTAGCAAGTACATCATCTCCTAGCAAGCAGTTCGCATGAGAAAGATTTTTAACTACAAGCACTTGGACAGTACAGTGGAAAATCACAATTTAATTCTTTAGACAGCCATTTTATTAAATGTCTTAGAAATGCAGATTGACATGAGGCCATACAACTAGGTGAAGACCTCCGCTAAGTTAAGGCCTACAATTAATAAAGCTAATACATAATGCATAACCCTTAATATGACATATTACTACATTAATCAAACATAAGCTCAACATTTAGTATTAATAAGCCATTAATAGGTACACTTCATGAACGTTGGTGGCCACACATGTGGGCCTACCTTCAAATGTGTGCATTATTTTTCTGTAGGTTATTATATTTTCTACGCAAATTCAACACTCAGAATACTTGAATATTCATTAATAATTTCAGTTCAAACTCAGTGTTAACAACACCAATCCGCTTCAATCCTTGGTGTCTATGTTTGATGGGCCATCAAGGAGCCTTGCTCATTTTAATGTACTACGCAGGTTCTCTCAAGCCTGCTGAAATACTCCTCAGGACGATACGCACCCGCTCCTGACTTCCAATCACCTTTCTGCCATGCCGGTGAAGAAAATCCAAAAATCTATGAGCCCCATGGGTTGGTCAAGACTCTCTTGATTCCAAATTAAAACTTTATGTCATCACTCTCATTCTAGAACCACCTGTCCTCCCCAAGGTCCCCTGCTCCATCTCCCAGTCATACCCTCTACCTTTTTCAACCACACCAATTCCTTCCTCACATGGCCATAATCAACTCCTCTGTGCACGTCCTCTACTAATACTGCCCAATTATTACCCCTACCTCTCTTCCTCCTTCCTTTCCTCCTAGGTCTGTCCATGTTTACCATGCTCCCATAATCCCCCAGCTCTAAAGTAATGCTAGACCTAACGTCTTCCACTGCCCAACTTTCCCTAAGAATCATTATCATGCTATCTCTAGGTGCTGAGTGCCCAGTGATTCTCTGCAATACTACCGGTTAGCCAAATAGCAGCAGCACCCGCTGCCATGACTCTTCCCAGCTCCTGCAATACTCTGTCCTGGGTCCCCTTTACCCTTTCTTCTCCGGCCCTACGATTCACTGCAGCACTTCTGCTGCTTCTACAGCTGATTAGAAGTGCTGCCATTTACAGAATTTTCCAGGCTGTGTCTTGCATGCTGCCCCTTGACCTTGCTTCTCCTTTCCTTTAGTCATTGTGGACTCAGTGGCACCTACCCTGATGGGCTCACTCCTAACTCCAAGGGAGCTGACTGATACCACTTTCATTCCTTCTGCACACTTACAACAGAGGTATGAACTTCTGGCCTTCCTCTTACACCCTGCCAACTCCCTTAACCCGAATAGTCGCCTCCAGATGAACTGCTGAACCTCATGTGCAGGATGCAAGAACAAGCTTAAATTGACTTTGCCAGACCAATAGCAACATTACTAAATGGACCTCCATAGCCTGCAACCATCTCTCCACAACGACTCCTGCCAGTAACCACTTATTACCACCCACTCAATAACCTCCCACAACTTTTTCAAGGCTTGCTTCACTAGATCACTAACAACTGCAATGCCTCTTGTCTTTACCTGACTAATGCACCACATGCATCATAATAGACTAATTACGTGATATTTCTCCAACTTAACTCGCCTATCGTCTTACTCCAGCCTACCTCACCACCTAAACCATTTTACAGCCAATTGGGTGCACAGGGAAAGACAAGAAAGCATAAGCCCTTTCCTAGACACAAAACCTTAATTTGTGGCTAGTCAGTCACCTACCCTCTGGATCACAGAATAGCTAGGCCCTTTGTCTGTCCATTCCACCCACCATAAAAAGTAATGGGAAGAATGGGCAAGCCCAAATGTTTTTTTGGCTATTTAGATTGTAAATGTCTGTACAGAGTGGCCACTGAACTTAAGAAAAAGTGTATGTAAGAGGGGTGGGAGGTTGAATGTGGTGATATGTTATCATGCAGAAAAATCTTGCACCTTGCCCTGTGAACATCGTGTTATCTCTGTTCTTATCCTATCCATCTTTCTGCAAACGTTGAAGATCTGGCCTTTTAATAAAACAGAAGCAGTGATAAAGTGACATAGCCAAGTGATGTATCTCACTTACTCATTCACTTCCTTTCTCTGTTAATGAACAATACAAATACTATTTTTTTCTCTCACACAACTATGAAAAACTGTACTTCAATGAACTGTGATTTTCAAGTAAACGTGTAAAGAGAATGACAAAACGTTGCCATACTCAAGGTTGCAATATAAAGTCTGCACAGAGAATGATGTAGTAAGAATGTAAACTCTTTTACATGTTTTATCTATGTTCTTTATTTAGTGGATCTTCCAGACCCCAAGACACTTCAGGGGGTGCAAGTCCCCATTATTGATCAGTCGGTCTGCAGCGTCCTGTACTTGGTTGGAGCAAACAGACGCTTACTAAATGACATGCTGTGTTCAGGGTATCTTGAAGGTGGAAAGGATTCCTGCACAGTAAGTGTTGCAAAACAGTTCTTTAAACATCATTACAACTGCCATTGATTGAAGGAGTGTGAGGGAAGCAAGGCCTCTAGTCCACAGTTGTCGGATGCTGATATTTTGAACAAGAGCAGACTAACGCCAGCTCCCAATTCTTCGCCCCACTCATGCACACTGGTCCCGGTTTCTTAATATGGCCAGAATCAACACGAACTGGGGGAAACGGGAATGGGCTAGAGAAGAGATTGCACTTCGTCTTCTGTTAAGTTTTGTTACACATGGTTCAATCTCTGTTTAGTTGGCTTCTATTCTTGTCGTCAATTTTCCGTTTGCTCACCTTTGTTTTTCGTCTTTGTAAGGTAAACTCTTTTGGCTCATGCAACTAGATACATATATACATCATCATTGTCCTAAATACCTTATTTGGTTCAAAGGAATCCAAAAAAGGTAGCATCATGATAAAAACCAATACATACAGTCAATCATTAAAAAAAATAAAAAATGAAAACAGAAAATACATGCATGGAAAGAGAAATAATGTGTCAGCAACGTCAATAGTTGTTTCGGATTCGAAAAGAACTCAACATAAAATGCCAGATCACTAGATGTAATTCCTGGGCCCAAAACAACTGGGTGGAGGCACTTCCTCCTCGGCCCTGCATACACAGAGCAGAATAAAAGAAAGTGCTTTGTGCTTTGAGGAGTAAAGACATCCCCGGAAGGTAGTATTCAAAACCATGTGCCCTGGGTCAGAAATGCTACCAGAAAGTGAAAAGTCTTTAAACGAAACATTGTTAATGACAATGTATGGTGCTCACAAGAAATGATTGGGAGCTACAGGACAGGATCTGTCGGAATCTTCTGCGGCTCTACAACCACCCCTCAGTCCCCACACTTCGCACGCATGACATGGGCATGCTGAAAGGATAACTCTCTTGTACATTACAACACCCAAGGTGATGTTGATGCAGATATGCTAATTAGAAATTATTAATAAATGCTTATATGTTATGATTTACAAAAGTTCATAGAGGAATTAATCGTAGAGAAAAATGAATGTGCATGTTTTGAAAATGTGCCCACAGGGTATGTCAGCCACTTATACGAACTTGTACAAAAAGAACTAAAAAATGTGTGAAATAATGAAAATGTATAAGAATCATGTAGTAATTTGTCATATTAAGATGTATAATCTATGTTTTGCATTAATTTGTAGAATTAACTTAGCCAAAGTTGTGGCCTAGTTTTTCCAGGCCTCATACAGAAGCTGAATTTCTAGCGTGCTACAGAGAAGCTGGTGCATTGAACTGACCGTGAACTGTGTACTGTTAAATAAAATCTGTTAGTTAGAATTTTCTGCAATGTACAAATGAACAAGAGATGAGGGACTAGGAAATGTAACAAGTTTGATGTAAGACAGACTCGATGTACTTTGCCAGGACTCGAACAATAGAAGCACTGACTGGAGAAGAAGATGCTACATTTTCGATACCTGATGAGCCGGATGATGAGGGCATCGTACAGCGAACCAATCAACAATTGGGGATGGAGAAATATTAGAACTCATAAATTTGTAAAATTAATATTATAAGTTAGAGTCATATCTGCTGATTGACTGACCAATTAGGAATTATGGGGATAGACTGAAAAATTATAATAAAAAGTCATGACAAGGGGCAAAAACTTCAGATGCGAGATGCAGGAGATGCGAGGGGAGAATTTATGATGCCAAGAGATTCGATTCGAGATTCTGTCATTGGGCTCATGCTCTTGAGAGCCTGATGCATTGCTGATATATTGATGACCTGCAGACGAAGACTGACTTTGTTGCTGATCAATTCTGTGGATAGGTAGCTATGACAATGTGACTCATTAACCTTTGTGCCTTTTCTTCTAGGTACCAACTGAGCTGTTTTTTTTATAGTTTATCTTCTAGCTAGATGTTTTCTAAGTTCATGTTTTCTAAATTGTTTTCGCATGAAGTCCCAACATGCTGATGCTAATCTGGGTTAGGTAGGATTCTTGGGTGACTTTGACGGGGACAAGTGATTGATGAGCTGATTGCTGAACTTTGCTAATAATGTCAATATATTCATCTTTGCTGGCTTATGCTGAAGCATTAGAGCACATGTTTTCTCAATTTCTGATTAGATTGTGTTATTGGTGGTTGCTAATAAACTAAATCTGAGCTGATTGAATAAAGTTTGAGTTAACCTTATGCACTAGAATTGTAACTAATAGGGAAATAAAAATTGTTGAACGTATATTGAGTTGTGGTTATTCATGAAATGTCAATATAATTGTTTAATAGGTAATGATTCTCTTAGAGGTTATTAAAGAATTATATTGAATATTGATAACATTGGTCACTACATGGCTAGGATACTCCATGTGATCCAAAAGGTTCATCGGCCTATACGCGTCCCCTTGTAAGTTTACTTAATAAGGACTAGGCGCGCTAGCAGTTTTTGGTAGCAGATTGACGGTTGGTTTCTTTGGAGAACTAGTTATGTGGTGACTGATGGTTATGGTGGTGGTTTAAGTTAGGATTAGTTGTTCATTTTTTTATGAGGTTTGAATTTTGTTTTTCTGAAATGGCAACTGTAGCAAAGATGATGTCCCCTTAGGCCCAGAAATGACTTTCCCAGATCCTGGATCCTGCTAGTAAAGATGGGTGTGTTCTCAGCGTCTTTGTGATAGTGTGAAAGTGGTAGGTCGCTCTTGCAAAGGCTTATGCAAATCGGCAGTGAATTGTGATGTATGTGAAGAAAAGTAGGGAGTTGTGTACTACATTTGAGGTTTAGTAGGAGTATGCGTACTCCGCAGTATGAGAGTAGGGAAGTTGTCGAACTTCATATGTGTGTGGCACTTTGTGCTAAAAAATTGTCCACGTGGTTGTTGGTGATGTACGGACCCTGCGTGGTCTAAGACTCCGGAGTATATTGACAAGTGTAGGAGACACTTGGTTATATGTTGTAATCTGTCTGGTTTAGTCGGTTGATCGGGCATGGTCAACAAGTTGGTGTGTGAGTTAAGTGAGTAAGATACATTTTCGACTGAGATTTGGTGAGTCCTATGTGCACCAGGACAGACCCATTGAGCAGTTGAGAGTGAAATTTGCGGGTCGAATTTTGCTTGCGAATGTGGGAGACTGAGAAAGAGGAATAGCTACATGAGTGAAAGGGCCATTCGTGAAAATCCGTAAGGTCTCTGAAGCGATTATGTACCTCCCCTGTAGTAAATCAGCAGGTTTGTTTTGGTTATTGGTTTTTGGTTACTGCTTGCAATATTTTGCATTAGTTCTGTGTGAGTTGAAGATTAGGAGGACAATCCGCAAGACTTTGTCAGCCGCTGTGTGTGAGCGTGATGTCAGAGTGAGCCGCGCTGGGATAGGTTGGTTAGTGAGAAGAGTCGTGAGCGGATTGGCAGCCATCCGTAAGATACAATTGGTTGAGTAAGCGGTGAAAGGAATCTTGGGAGTAAAAGTCATTTCCTTATTGAATCAAATACATAAAAGATAGCAAGATGAAGTTTTTTAAAGCTTTCAGAAGTGCCATGAAGGGTTATTCTTACATTAGGGTGTCAATTGGGGATCCGACCCCACCGGAAAATTCTCCGGCATTTATTGTAATGGAGGAGCGAGGTGTCGGGCCATGTCTTTGGTTAAAGCAGTGGTGCAAATTGACAGAGAAACAGGGAGCTTTGGTGTTTCCAGAGCATGGAACGTTTAATTTGAGAATTTTGGATCAGTTGCGAATGACATTATATGAGATGAAGACACTTCCGAGACCAGCACAGTTTGACGCTTTAGTGGTTTGGGAACTCGTAGCAATACAGCAGCAAGAGATGAAGTTCCAGAGGAGAGTAAGGAAGGTAAAGAAGTCCTTGGGAGAAGCAAGGTGGGATTGGGAACAGAAGAAGTGAAGAATGACAACGTTACAGAGTGTTAGGCTGTTTCCTGCTATTGCAGAGGAAGAGGAGTCAGACGCAAAAGAGGATGATGACAAGAGTGATAAGGGTGCAAGAGATAAGAAGAAGAAAAAGACTTATGTAGGGGAAGAAGATTCAGATGTTGAGGATCTTAATACACAGATATTGAGGGATCGATCTCCTCCATATGCAGCGCATGATGGGATCCAAGCACTAGTTCTGTTCCCACTGCTCCAGCACAAGTGACGGGAACAGTGGGACCAGTGCAGACAGATAATGGACAGATACAAGGGGTAGTGCAGAGTACTCCTAATGCAGTGACTACTTTGTTGGTCCAAGCGCAAATGCATCCACCATTGATACAGAGAATTTATCCAGATGTTTCAGTTCTTGAGACAACTTCGAACTTAGTGGTGCCATCAGAGCAAGGGGTTCTGAGGCCAATGCTAGTACAGACTGAGCTGACTCAAATGTTGTTGCCTCAGGGACAGACACATGGTTTGCCGAAGTTCACACCAATGACAGGGACACAGTCAGATGTGACACCAGTGATGAATCAGAACATGGGAGTAATCCTTCCACAAAATGCAAGTGTCAGAGCAGCCCCGATGCAATATTGCTACCAATTACTGTTGGTCCAGGGGGAAACATTGTTTCGCGCAGAAGAAATCGAATGCAGGAGAACAGGATAAATTGTCACAGAGCCTCGTGAGGAGGGGAATGACTGATGATGTGCAGGTGATCTCGTCTATGGGTCAGACCTTTGTTGGATCTAGACCGTTAATGGATCTTAGTCCACTTGTGCTTCCAGATGTGGTAAATGGCCCGAGTGAAAGTCAGAGCTTCAAGCTTTTGACACTGCAGACTCCAGGTGCAGTGGTACAACAGGTGGCAATGCTGAATGTCAGTAATATCTCATTACAGGGATTGACAGCACAGCAATGGAATGAGTGGTTGGATGGTTTGGAATACTCCTCAAAACACTACCAAGGGTAAAGAGCAGATAAACAATGTAAGGCTGGCTACTGAAATAACCGAGCTAGTTGAAGGGACAATGGGAGTAAATAGGTTAGAATCCTATACAGTCAAAGAGCTGAGGTACTTGTGTCTGAGGATTACGAGAGAAGTGGGCATGATACACCAGAAACTGGCAGCCTTGGTAGATAAGCATGACATAGGAATTGAGAAAACAAAGCATTTGAAACAAAGCTACAGGTTAGACTTTGAGGCAAAGGATTTTAAGCATATGAGGACAGCAGGAATGAAGGCGCACCTTAAAGAACTATTGCAGAGTGCTCAGATTTGTGGAGCATTAGAAAAGTGGGAAGGAAGATGGGTAAAGAAGAAGGATAAACGGAAACAAGATTCACAAGAAGGGTCTGAAGGTGCTCAGAAAGAAAAGGATCCAGTAAAAATTTTACTGATGAAGGAAATTCCAGGAGGGCAGTTTGTTCATGTTCCATGGCACAGGAGTGATATTCTGTCATTCACAAATGATTATCCGAAACTGAGAGAGAAACCAGTTGAGTGGTACCGTCTGACAGAGAGATTTGTGAAGCTTTCTAAATGTCTGTGGGAAGAATAGAATACCTTGTTAGAAATAGTGGTTCCAGCGGATTTGTGGGTTGAATGTAAGTGAGCAGTGCACCATCACCTGAAGTGATGAAACATTACTATAAGGTGATTGAGTTCCTGAAGATGAGAATCTCTCCTAAAAATATTGACTGGCAGTGGATTGTTAGGACAGTGCAGGAGGCGAAAGAGTCAATACTTACCTATTATGAGAGATTGTTGAAAGCGTTCAAGGAGTACAGTTGTAAAGAAGCAATTGAACTGAAAGACATGTTTCACTGTGTGTTCAGGTTTGTCGAAGGATTGAGACCAGAAATAGGGCAGATGAATAAAAGTCATTTGATTTTCTGGCAAGCAAAGCCGATTGATGAGGTATTGCAGTATGATAAATACTGTGGTGATAAGATTGAGTTGAAGCAGAAAAAGCTCCAGAAGAAGGCAATGGTGATGTAAATCGAGGAAGCTCAGACGGGAGTGCAGGGAGTGTAACAGATACCACAGCAGCAGGGAACTGTCATGTTCCAACCCCAGATGAGAGGTAGGGGGCATGGAGTCAATATGAATCGTGGTCCGAGTTTGAGTACTGTACTGGTTCAGAATGATGTGCAAGGGATGAAAAAGATGTTACCATGTCATCTGTGCGGAAACGTGGGACACTGGAAGCGGAGTGTCCATTGATGGTGCAGGATGGTGTTGTTCAGAAAGGTGATGATGTCAATACATTTCAAACTGTGAAAGTCCCTAGAATGAGAGGACTAAATCCGAATGTGCAGAACCAAGTGCAGAATTTTCAACCCATGCAGCAGGTGCAAATGTTGCGTGCTCAAGTGACACAGTTGCAACCACTGCAGCAGCAGGTTCCTATGGTACCTAGACAGCAAAGGCAGATACCTCAAGCCCTGATGGAACAGCAACAGATAATGCTTACTCCGCAGGTCACAGGTCAGAGACAAGACAGAAGTAATGACAATGCACCTATTTCCATTACATAGTGAGAATGAAAGAAATGATGAATGGATGAGTATTAGTTCAAATGAAGAGCCATGTATGCTTGCAGTGTCCTTAGAGGTAGATCAGAGAGGACCTTTTGTAAAGGGAAAGGCGATGGGTCATAGAGTTTCATTTTTAGTGGACACAGGAGCTACACACTCTACAGTGAGAAGAGCAGAAGTTCTGAACTTACCCCTTTCAGGCAGGACAGTTCCGGTTGTGCGAGTAGCAAACAGACAGTTGACAAATCCTATCACAGATCCAGTACAGATTGAGATTGGCAACTTCCAGAGACTGCATACGTTTGTAGTCTGTGAGTCAAGTCCAGTATCTTTATTGGGAAGAGATTTGTTGTGCAAGGCCAGATGTTCAATTAGTTGTTCGACTGCAGGAATAGAGGTTCAGACAAATAGAGATGATGAGGAAGAACAGGCACCTGAAACTGAGACTAAATGAAGAGTACCCATTGATTGAGTTTTTCCTCATGTTTACTGTGAAAGAATTACATGCAGACTTGTGGGGAACAGTACAGGAACATGTGTGGGACCTGACAGGTAAAGAAGTGGGCTTAATCAATTGAGTGGAACTGACTAAGATCACTTTAAAGCCAAATGTAGTGTTTTGGCAGCTTTCACAGTATACCATAGCACAGGACGTTCTGATGAAAGTGGCGCAGGTAATTGGAGATTTTCTGAAACAAGGGGTTTTGAAAGTGTTGAGCAGTCCATGTAATTCACTGATAATGGGCTTGAAGAAACAGTGTGGGAAAGTACGCATTGTGCAGGACATGTGAAAAGTGAACGACATGGTGGTCAAGTGTTGTCCTGTAGTGCCGAACCCAGCAGTGTTACTGTTTCAGATTCCTTGTGCTGCTGAATGGTTCACAGTGGTTGATTTGTCACAAGCTTTCTTTTCTGTGCCTCTTCATGAGGATAGTCAGTTTCCTTTTAGTTTCAAATTCCTAGACAGAGTCTACGGCTGGTGCAGGCTTCCACAAGGGTATACAGAGTCACCGTCTCGGTTCAATCAGATCTTGAAAAAGAATCTGGAGTCATTGGAACTACCGTACCAATTGACTCTAGTGCAGTACATTGATGATTTGCTAATTGCGACCTGACAAGGGACGAGTGTAAGTATGACTCGATTGCCCTGCTGAATCATTTGGGAAAATTTGGACATAATGGGCCTGATTACGACTTTGGCAGAGGGGTTTACTCCGTCCCAAATGTGACGGATATCCCGCCCGCTGTATTACGAGTTCCATAGGAAATAATGGACTCATAATTCTGCGGGTGGGATATCTGTCCCATTTGAGACAGAGTAATACCCTCCGCCGAAGTCATGATCAGGCCCAAAGTGTCACCTTTGAAATTGCAGTACTGTCAGAAGTCAGTGAAATACTTACTTGGGACACCAGATTGAGAAGGGGTCAAGGAGAATCTCCAGAGAGAGGATTACAATGATACTGCAGAGAAGTCCTCCAACTTCACAGAGAGATGTCAGAATGTTTCTGGAAATGGTAGGTTATTGTCCACAGTGGGTTCCAAATTTTGCTGAGATTGCGATGAGGATCAGATGAAAGAGTTCACTGAGTTGAGAGAGAGTTTGTGCAGAGCTCCAGCGTTGGGAATGCCTGACTACACAAAGCCATTCACATTGTTTTGTCATGAACGTGATGCTTGTTCTTTATCTGTTTTGACACAGGTCCATGGAGGTGCTTATCGCCCAGTAGCCTATTTTTCAGCTACCTTGGACCCAGTCACAGCAGCTTTACCAGGCTGTTTGTGTGTGGTTGCCGCAGTTGGTCAAAGCCTTTCACAATGTGAGGGAGTAGTGATGGAATACCCTTTGACGGTAATGGTTCCTCATTCTGTTGAGATTTTACTGACAAGGACGAAAACACACTATTTGACTGGTGCAAGATAGAAAAGGAATGAGACGAGCATACTAGGTGCTCCAAATGTAACATTGAAAAGATGTACAGTGTTGAATCCGGCAACATTACTTCCAAGTGATACTGTTGAAATTGAAAAGGAGGAAGACATCGAGCATGATTGTCTTGAGGTAACTGAACTTTGTACAAAACCAAGGCCTGATATCAGAGATAAGAAAATGATTGTATTGTCTTTGTTGATGGCTCATGCCTCAGAGATGGTACAGGGACCAGCAGATATGCTGTATGCACAATCACAGGTACATTAGAAGCTTCCTGGCCTTGAGGTGTACATTCTGCACAAGTAGCAGAATTAGTGGCTCTTACTAGAGCATGCCATGTTTCTGCGAGACTGAGAGTCACAATCTAAACTAACAGCCAATATGGATTTGGAATTGTTCATGATTTTGGTCAATTGTGGTCGCAAAGAGGTTTCCTGACCTCTACTGGTACACCAGTAAGAAATGGCAACAAAATAAAGGAGTTGTTGTATGTGATACAGTTACCTAAAGAAATTGCTGTGGTAAAATGCAGTGCACATCAAAAAGCACAGGATTACATCGCACTGGGAAATGGATATGCAGATCAAGTCACAAGGTTTTGCGCATTGAACAGTATATCGTTCAAAGACAAGTGGGAACTGATGTCAGAAGAAGACGGTACATGTACAAATTTTGCATTAAAAATGATCGATACTTTGGAAGAGTTGAAAACATTGCAAAGTAATGTTGACAAGGAAGAGAAACATCTGTGGGCTAAATTAAACTGTGTTCAATGACCTGATGAAATGTGGGGTTCTGAGGAGGGTCATATGGTCCTGCCAAATAGTTTATTGTCCCAAATGGCCAGATACTACTGTGGACAGGCACATATTGGGAGGGATGCCATGGTTAGATTGGTCAAAATTGAATGGTTTAACCCTAAGTTCAGGCAGGCAGCAGAGGCAGTATGTCATTGCTGTATAATTTATCAGCAACTAAATGTGGGAAAGGGGACAGTGGTGAATTTGAGCCACATTGGAAGAGCAGGAGGTCCATTCAGCAGAATGCAATTGGATTTCATTGAGATGCGTGCATGTGGAGGTTTGAAATATGTGTTGGTGATTGTGTGCGTTTTTGGTCACTGGATTGAAGCATACCCTACAAGAAGAAATGACAGTCTCACAGTAGCAAAGTTGTTACTTAGGGAGTTGATATCACGTTTAGGGTTTCCGATCTCTTTAGAATCAGATAGGGGAACTCACTTCAATAACGAGGTGATTAAACTCCTATGTGCAGCACTAAACATCGAGCAAAAGTTGCGTTGTAGTTACCGCCCTGAAGCATCAGGACTGGTGGAACAGATGAATGGTACCTTGAAATCAAGAATTTCAAAGATGTGTGCAGCTACTAATCTGGAATGGCCAGATGTATTGCCTTTGGTGTTGATGTCGATGAGAAACACACCTGACAGGAAGACAGGACTGTCACCCCATGAGATCCTCATGGGCAGAACAATGAGGTTACCAGCAGTTCCAGCCAAAGAACTTGTAAATATTACAGATGATATGGTGTTGGACTACTGCAAGGGTCTGGATGATGTAGTTCACTCTTTCTCTCAGCAGGTGTAGGCCACCACCCTGCCACCCATCCACGGTCCAGGGCAAAACCTGAGAGCCAGTGACTGGGTCGTTGTCAGAAAACATGTTGGCAAGACCTGTTTGGAACTGTGTTGGAGGAGTCCTTATCAGGTGGTGTTAACAACTACGACAGCTGTGAAGTGTGCAGGACTTCCAAACTGGATACACGCAAGCCATACAAAGAGAGTGGTATGTCCACCAGATCATGAAGAAGCGTTGTTGAAAGCACCAACAGCAGTAAAACAGGTAGTCGCACCTGAGCCAGAAAAGGAGCCAATAGAGCCTGAGGTTGAACCAGAGCTCGTGGAAGATGGTTCTATTACCCCTGTAGGAGAAGAAGATGAAGAATTACAGGAGGGTGCGTTAGAACCAATCTCGACGGATACAGCAGGACAGCCTAGCTCAGCAGAGGTTCTCCCAGAAGCAGATGGTGCTGAAAAGCAGACAGAGCAAGCGCCAGACCAAGAGGGTGAAAGAGTTGAGACGGACCAAAGTCAAAGTGATCCGACTCCTCCTGAGCCCGTTGTAGGTCCTTCAACAGAAAACACCATAGAGAAAGAGAAGGAGAAGAGTTCAATCCTGAGAAGAATATTAACAGAACGAACAAGAAAATTTGATAATTGGCCTGAATCACAGATAGGGAAGAAAAAGGAACTGGTCATAAATAAAACAATAGAGGAAGAAGTGGATACTTCAAGAAAAGAATTGAGTGAAGGAGAATGAAGTGATGATTGAAGGTTGAAAAGAAAGAGAATAGCAAGTCGACGTTACACAGGTCTTGAATGGGAGTATGCAACTACCAGTAAATGGCAACACAAGTTTATGTCTTTTTGTTTTGATAGAGAAGTTCAGAGTCAGTACTTTGAAGTAACCTGAAGGTGATCAAGGAAGCTGAATTGTTGAGCTAATCTGAAAAAAATCCAAAAAGAGACTGTTGAAAATAAACTGGAAGAGACATTAAAACCTGAATGACATAAAACCGGATGTGACAAGCTGCTAATCAATTTTGGCAACGGATAAGGGTTCCTGGATGTGAAACTGAACTTATTTTTACTGCATTTTATATAAGAGTTACTTCTGCTTTCCGATTCTTCACAGGTTATGGCTGAGCTAAATAATCAAGATAGGTTTGCTAGGCGCTGTAGATACATGAGTGTTGGATTGGCAGTTATGTGTGGAACCTTGTTTATAAAAATAATTGTGGGAATGTCTGTTAATGATATGAAAAGACCTACTTTCACTTCTGCTTCTGAAACTACTACACTAACAGCTTTAGAGAGGTTTAAGCTAGATGAGAAATATCTGCATGATTATACTGATGCACAAGGAGAGCTTTCTTCTAATATTTTCTTTCGCTTGTTGAGTGAGTATGTTGAGACAATGGATGCGAGGAATTGTCTTGTGTGTACGCAAATTCCTTCGTCAATAGAAGAAGGGGTTACGTACCATAGTCTTCCGCTAACATATGGGATAAGCTGTAGCTTGCTACTAACAAGATTCTATAAACAAGACTATATGCAGTATTTTTTTTCCAACTATCACATGGTGTTTTCGTTTGTTCCTATTATTAGATATCTGAGTAGAGCAGCTAAAGAGCATGATATAATATTAGTTAGAGGATTCTTTGAGCCAACACTAACATTTGGGACCTCATATGCGCATCGTAATAACCTACATGCTTGCTTACACCTTTAGAAAAGAGCTTCATAGGGCATTCTAAAGATAGGAGAAAAGTATTAAAAGAGAAATTAGAAAAAGGTTTAGAGAAAAGGACTTATAAAATAATCATGCTTACACTGCAATTAAAATGCAAGGGAAATTATCATTAGATGCATTGCATGTAGGGAACCTATGTCTATATAGGCCAAAATCACGGGATTACATTTTATTTGTGGGAACGAGTGAATGTAGGCATGTGTTTTTCTTTCAGAGTAAGTGGATATTTATGCTGAATGGTCAGGACCCTGCTATTCCTGGGATCTATAATATTTGTTGCATAATGCTTATTACCATCTTCCAAGAGGATGGTATGGGACATGATATTTGGGGATAGTTTTCCCTAAAATTTACCAGATAGATCACTTAAAGAAGTTTCCGAAATTAACTGAATTACATCATAAGCAACAGAGGAGGGAAACCTCTTCTGCAATTGTGGGAGATATCTTTGGTGCAGTGGTTCCTTCAGTGGGAGTCATTCTGAATTCGATCAAGATACGAAAGTTGTCTACTATTGTGGATAACATGCTGACGAATTTTACTGGGGCAATACTCCTAATAGATACTGAATTAACCATGGATAGAGCTATAATGCTTCAAAATAGGCTTGCTTTAGACATTCTTTTAGCAAAAGACGGCTTAGTCTGTAAGATGATTAATGCCAGGCATTGCTGCTCATTCATTCCAGATAATGATAGGGAGATAAGAGACTTGCTCACTAATCTGACTAGCACAAGTAAGGATTTGAAAGAATTGAAAGAACCAGGTGTTTGGGAAAAGGTTGGAAAGGGATTTGCTTCAGTGCGAAATTGGCTTAGTCAAATTTGGAATGGGGTAGTATTAAAAATCATACAAGGAATATTAATTGTGTTTGCTTGCATATTAGGATTATGGGATTTATGTAAATTATGTCAAAAGATAAAATTGAAATGATCTAAAAATAATCAGAGGAGGGAAGAACAAAACAGGGAAAGAATTTATAGGGAAGATTTGAGAAGGAGACAAAATACAGCTGAAACTGAATTGTGAAGTGATGGGGAATGAAAGGTGTGATGACATATTTAGTCATCATCATCAAAATACTTTATTCGATTGTTTATCACAATCATAAAAGCACATAAATATACCAAACAACGTCAGTCAACTTCCACTTAATATGAATAAATAAAACTTCTAAAAGTTAACACAGTGTCATAATATTTACGACAAAAGTCTAAAATCAATGACATGGTAAAAGACCCTGATAACAGTAAGAGAGATAAAAACAGAATTTTAGGAGATAAAAGTTACTGACATTACTAAAATCATTTATACATCGGAAACCTCCTAAATTTACACTAAAAGTATGATCGGGAGTTCATAACTGCACACAGGTCAACTGCTAGGGCATTGCAAATTTGAACTGATGGAAGAGTCCGCAGATAGAGAAAAGCACAGAGGCACCGTGTAAATTGAAAGGATTTTAAAAGTGGTATAACAAACACTTTCCTTGAATCAGAATATAATGCGCAAAATGAAACAGTATGCATTGTACTTTGATCTGATTTAAAATCACAGTGGCATTTTCCCAGCACTGGGCTTCAATCATTAGTAAAGGGAAAGCTGATAAGTCAATGAAATGTCTCTAGTCTTAAGCGTGTGAGGACGTACTGATGCCTTGGGTTCAGAACGTACTTTAAATATGGTTCCATACCGTCTGATTGCTGAAGCAAAAGATTCCTCATCACACTTGATTTTCTTGATTCTATTGCCCACCTTCGGTTCGCCAGATGGGAGAAACACATTTTTTTTCAAATCTTTCCTAGAAAATCTTTCAATTTTTTCTGCTGTATGATAAAACTCTGGATATCCCAAGGCGATAAAGAAGTTCTTTACATAGTCCAGCCAGGAGATTTTCAACCAATAGTTTAGGCTTGCCGATTCAGATGTCCATACTTTGTACCAGAGTAAAATTGGTTGAATATTTAATAAGTCTAAAATGTATGTTACCCCGAGTTCTGAATGACACACCATGGTTGAGGTAGATTTTGGAACACTTAGAATACATTTTAAAAAATCACTATCTACTAACTGCAGGACATTGCATTTCCTATGTCCCCATAGGCCTGCCCCATACGTTGCAACAGAGACGCATTTGGCATTATAAATTATCAGCATATCTTTAGGCGTGGCCCTGCCAACTTTTTTGGAGAAGTTTTTTACAGCTATAATGGTTTTCGTAAAAAGTAATTTCCTGGAATTGATAGCTTGCGACCAAGTGCCTTTGTTGTCAAACATAATTTCTAAGTATGAGAAAGTTTCTGTATCATCTAATTTAGCGCCATTTAATGAAATATAAGATTTTTTTGCGGATTTTATGCCACAGGTCATCGTATAGGTTTTCGAGTAGTTGATTTTGAGGCCTGGATCTTCCATATAGTTACCAAAAATTGCCAATAATCGCTGCAAAGCTAATGGGGTACATGCCATGAGAACAGCGTCATCAGCGTACATTAGTGCCTGAATCTGTCAGGAGCCAAGTTCTACATTCTGTGGACAAGACAGCCTCTTGTTCGTTGATGTAGAGAGAAAACAAAGGAGGTGCAAGAACACAGCCTTGACGTACCCCCCCGATTTACAGAGAAGGAGGGAGTACACTCCCCATGGAACCCGAAACATACCCTAGCTGTTGCTCCGGAATATAGGGCCAGATGTATGAAAACTGGGGTCTGCGAATCGCAAAATGCGATTATTAAGAAATCGCTATTTCCGAGTCACTATTGGCCATGTAACAAAATTGCAAATCGGAATTAGCGATTTCTTAAAAATCGCTATTTGTGGTTTGCAAGGCCCATATACCGAATCGCAATTTGCATTCTCGCAATTTGCGATTTATTTGCGATTCGGTAAAAAAACGCAAAATGCGAGAAAGTTCGAGAATGCACACCTGGAGGAGCCTGATGACTCACCAGCAGGAAATGAGTCATCCCAGGCTGTTTCAGGTGCCACACCCAAACCAGCATCCTGAGTGAGAGCAGCCCAGCCACATAAAGCAGCACTGTGAAGGAGCAGCATCACCTGAGCCAGAATGGAGCCCCAAGGTGCATCACAGGAGAAGCAGGAGAGGAAGCGCAAACTCAAGTTCAGTGAACAGGAGCTGGAGGTACTGGCAGAAGAGGTTGTGAGGAGCCATGACCTCCTGTTTGTTAAATCATCCCTCCAGGTCCCTGAGAGTGAAAAAAGTAGGCTATGGCTTGAGATCCAGGGTAAAATCTGCGCCATTGGAGTGGCACAGCGCTCCATTGAGGAGATTAAGAAATGTTGGTACAACCTGCGGTCCCGGGCAAAGGAGAGGGTGGCAAGGAGACTTGCAGAGGCGAGGGGCACAGGTGGCGGACCACCAACCGAACCACCTGCCACACCACTGGAGGACCTGGTGGAATCAACACTCTTTCCGGAAGCAGTGACAGGGGTCACAGATATTGACACCTCCGCTCAACCGAGTACCAGCCAAGGTAAGTGCAATGTTGTTGTGTGAACCCAATATGTGCATGCATAAACGCCCCTTAGGATTTAGCATGTAATGTGAAGTAGTGTGTGAAGTAGTCCATTCCACATCTTAGAAGCTGCACAACAATGCATTATGGGAGTTGCGGTCCACAAACTAGTACAGACAGTAGCATGACAATGTAAGGAAGCATAGTGACGCCCAGGGTAACACAACACACACTACATCAAGTAGAGCAGTACCTGTACCTTTATTGCCATTTTTGGACAGAGAATGTAACATACAGAACTGACATGCTGCATATTGTTGTTGCAGTTGGGCCTGGTCCAGCAGCCACTCAAATTCCTTGTGTAGGGGAGACGGACACCCAACAGCCCTCTGACACCAACACCAGCGGGTCCCTCAACATCTCCACTGTGCGCCGCAGGCCCAGGCCACTGCCACAGCCAGACCTCAGTGGTGACTCGGATGTGCAGCAGGAGGGGCCAAGCACACCATCTGCACCAGATAGGTGCAGCCAGATACCGGAGGACAGGGGTCATGCAGCACAATGCAGAAGTGCCACAGTGTCCCAGCAGCAACCGCATGAGGCAATTGAGGGTCCATCCTTGTTCGGGGAACTTGAGGCTGCTATGTTGCAGCAACAGCGCCTTCAAAACAAGAGAATATTGAGTTTGGACCGGAACCTGAGAGTCCACAATAGACATATGATGGGCCTGCATCAGCGAATTGACTCCCTGAACAGCAACATCACCCAGCTGCGTGAGGGACAGGTGCAGGCCTCTCAGGGCACTAGGGAGCTTACCAGTGCAGTGCGTGACCTGTGTGAGGAGCTGCACCACGAAAGGGTGAGCCGACGCAAACATGAGCACTGCTTCAGGACAATGTTTGCAAACTACTGCAGGTCCTCAAACAGGATGGCAAACTCCACAGCACTCATCGCCCGTTGCGCTGTGGCGGCCCAATTGGAGGCTGCACACACCAGCAGGGATGTGGTCCAGGGCCTTGTACACATCACTAATGTGATTGAACTAGTCATGGGACAGAGATCTGTTACTCCCAGTGAGGTAGCCTTGGGGGACACTGAAGACAGTTCGATCCTTAGTAGTGTGGCAGTACCTGCATCAGACACCAGACGGCGCAGTGCCAGGCGCAGCACTGCCACTGAGGGTGACATTCAGGGTGTCAGTGAGTCAACTGGGCATCCCAGTGGTGTGCGTGGGAGGAGGAAGTGACTCTTGCCGCAGTGACACTGGTGTTCCCACTATGATGTAATAGTGTGGGACTCAGTACTTTTGTTATTTTTAGTATTTGAATTCACCTGTTTACTTCAATTTTCACCATTCCTTACCTGACGTAAGGTAATAAATGTCTATCACTACAGGTACAGTTGTCAGTGGAGTTTTGTCATTCATACTCACGTCTGAAATGGTTGTGTGTGATGTCAGCACGCCTTTGCCTTCCCTCTGCTGTACTGGTCCTGTCTGCTGGCTGTAGAGGTGGTATGGGATCGTCATCCTCATCTGACTCAGTGTCACTGATTTCTATAGGTATGCCCCTGGTTGTAGCTATATTGTGCAAGATTGCACAAGTACCCACTATTCTGCATGTGGTTTCTGGACTGTACTGTAGTGCCCCTCCACTCTTGTGGAGGCAACGGAAGCGACTCTTCAGGAGGCCAAATGTGCGCTCCACCACGTTGCGGGTTGCCCTGTGCGCTGATTTGTATCTCCGTTCTGCTGGTGTTGTGGGATTGAGGTAGGGCGTCATCATGTAGGTGCGCACTGCGTAGGCACTGTCTCCTGGAAGGGACAGAAGGTGTGATGAGTACCTCAGCCATCTGACATGGGTTTGTTATCTATGCGCCAGTGTAAAGAGTGACATTACCTAGTAGATATCCTTCACCAAACTCCTCAGCTAGCAGTCTTGTGTGAATCCCGCTGTGACGAAAGATGTATGAACCATTAGGTCCCTAAGAAATGTTCCTTATCAATGTTTCCCCACTTGATACTCAAGCCCTTACTTCTATTAAATCCTATCTCAGGGTGCCAAGCCCCACCAACAAGGGTCTTATTGAAGCCCAGCTTTAAATCTAATATAAGGGGGTAATGGTAATTTATACACATTGGTATTACACTAAAATATCCCATAAACGGGGACAGATCTTTTGAAAATACAATGAAATTAATCACAGAACTCGACCCTCCACCAAAATACTTTGGAATCACTCTAGCATCTGAATTAGCGAATATTGAAGAGTTAGCAACTATAACATATATTACTACTTACTCTAATGTCTAGTACACTATACACTTATTTGCATATTTTCCATAGAAACCACTATAGAGCTTAAAGACACAGAAAACAATAGAAATGTGAAACAGGAATTCAAAAATAACTCTTAACTAGCTCATTACGTTTGCAGTCTATTGATTACTTTTTACACTGTCCCAGAAGAGCCCAAAGCAAAATACTCGAGATGTCGCAAGGAGAGGGGTTTGCACAAGAAGTCTGAGTAAAAAGAGCTTACCTTACATCAATGAGAGAAGGAAGGCAGCCTAGAGATTGGATACACAAAGCGAAACAATGTCCCTGGCTACTTCACAAAAAAAAAAAACAGAAAGTGTTGGGGGTTAAATGAGAATCGACTGCCCAAAGAAATAAGTAACAACCATCAAAGTCAGCTGGTAACCTTTTAAAGTGATTGGGTGTAATCCTTGACTCAAATTCCAAAGAGCTTTTTCTTGAAGGGTTCTCTCATACTTTCTTGCACTAGGTTTACTGTCTCACTCTGACTCACTCAGTCTCACTTGGTCTTCCTAATTCACATAGTCTCACCCGTTCTTCTCTGGCCCACCTTGTCTCACTCAGTCCCACTCCTTCTCACTCATTCTAAATTACTCAGTCTTTTTGTGACTCAGACTCAGTATCACACACAGTAACACTCAGTTATACTCACTGTTATTCTCCCTCACTTGCTCACATTCATTCTTACACATACTGGTCCTTAATATCACTCATTCTCACTCATTCTGATGCATTCCTTCAATGACTCTCTCTCACTTCAACTCACACGCAAAGTGACACAGACATGCTCGTAGTGCTGGAATGGTGCAGGCACCTTCACGCGCCTGTGTCAGGACTCAAACGATGTCATTAGCTGCCTCTGTTCGTTGCTTGACCTGAAGCAGGTTTGCATTTTAGTTTTATTATATCAAGATTGAATAATTATTCACCCTCATGCAATAAAAATGGACCACAAAACAAGGAGGATGTAGTGAAGCTGTGGAGCCCATAAAGGAGGGCTGCCACTGGTCCAGGAACACCTACATAGCAAACCACTCAACCCACTCAATCATTCACCCTTTCACTTATCCACTCCCCTTTCATCCATCTATCCATTCATCCAACCAATCATCCATCCATCCTTTCGCTCATCCATCTACTCTTTCGCTCCTTCAATCCATCCTTTCACTCCATCCTTTCATCCATTATCTTCTCTTTGGCTCCTTCATCTTTCCACCCTTTCACTTAGCCATCAATCCTTACACCCATCCATCACCCTTCATCTCGTCCATACAGCCATCCATACATCCCTCCATTTACCCTTTCAGCCAGCCATCCATCCTTTCACTTACATATCCATCTATCCATTGATTCATCCATCAATTCACCCTTTGACTCATCCATCCATCCATTTCCCCTCCCTTCCACTCATCCATTCATTATTTTACTTATTCATCTTTACATACATCCTTTCACTCATCAATCCTTTCACTCATCCATCCATACTTTAATTCATCCATCCATACATACTTTCACTCATCCATCCATCCATCCACTCATCCATTCATTTACCCTTCCATCTATCCTTTATCCAGACATCCATCTACCCTACCTTTCATTCATCCATCCACCCATTGTTTCAATCTTCCATCTTTATATACATCCTTTCATTCATCTGTCCATTCTTTCACCCCATCCATTTATCCTTCCACTCATCCATCCATCCATCCATCAGCCCATCCTTTCACTCATCCTACAGTCTGACCATCCTTTCACCCATCATGCCATCATGCATCAACCCATTCTTTCACTCATCCATCAATGCTTCTATCCATTTCCATTTCATCCATCCATCCACTCATCCTTCCTTTCACTAACTCTCCCAAGTTAATTATTATCCTTTTTCTGTCAGCTGCAGACAGAAGAGGCCAATCAAGAACTCCACCCCACTTTAGGTGCTAAAGCAGGGGGGGTGAGGTTGCCCTTGATGCAGGAAGAAGCTTAACATCACACTTACCTATTAGTCGACTACTGTAACTGTTGCCTGCAGCTGGTTCCTTCCTTCTATTGGGCCTCTATGGTCCAGTTAAAGAGCAATCTGTTGTGCTCAGCTCTAAAATCTTCATTTCAAAGTGATACCAAATGCAGTACTTAACCCGTGTTGCTGCAAGGAAAGAAGCCCCCTCAACCCTCCTGTACCCTCTCCCTCTGTGATGACCAACACATTGTTGCCACCCACTCCCTCCTTGCCTCATTGGCCTGCCCTTCTCCCAGCCATTGAAGTGGATGGAGTTTTGTAACTCGTTGTAGGGCCACTGTTTATGCGCCACAAAAGCAACTGGATTACATGCTTTCTAATTCAGCATTGCATCTCCTGTGATGTCACTGCTGGAGCTTGTGCCTGCAGGTCGAGGAAAACCACACCAGTAGAACATCTGCAACATTCACTAGAGTTCACCCAAAAGATTCAGCATACTGTCTCAGAGCAGTGATTTGTTTTCAGCTGCTCTATGTTGCTCCCGTGTCCACACAAAGGCACCCCCATTTCACTGATGAGGAGTTGCGGGTCATGGTGGAGGAAATAGTCAGGGTAGAAGCACAGCTGTTGGAGTACAGGTACAGCAAATCTCCATTGCAAGGAAGATGGAGCTATGGTGGAGAATCGTGGACAGGGTGAATGCAAATGGACAGCATCCAAGAACAAGAGACGGCATCAGGAAGAGGTGGAACGACCTATGGGGTAAGGTAAGTTCCATGGCGGCAAGGCACCAGAGGACTGACGGGGGATCCTCACCTCCTCCCCCACAGCTGACAGTATGGGAGGAGAACGTCTTGGCAATACTGCATCCTCCCCAGTGGGCATGTTCCCCACTTCAGGGACTCACTGGAGTTGCCGGAGGACTGGGCACTGGTGAGTCAATATTTACTACCTGTCACCCCCATACCTACATGCCATATCACCCCCTCACCCTGACTCCCATCACTCTACTCCATCCCACACAATGTACCTACACATTTGACTAACCCCAATGTCAAGAACTACATGCCATACCAATGCATGTACAGCCCTCCCAGCTCTGCATGTACACCCACCACCAAAGCATGCACAGCATGTAGAACTAATAATCCCACAATACATCACCATATACAAAAAAATGTGGCAGGGCAACAGCAACAAAATAGGGGAAACTAGGGATATAGACTATGTCCCAGACATGAAGCATAATACGTCACTTACATCCCCACAGGAGCCCAAGCCAATCTCAGCGGTGGGTAGGTGCCATGACTATCCAGTCCCTCAACAGAAGATGCCCCCATTGATGACAGTAACTCTGGACTTCTGGATCTGGAGGAACTACCTGGCCCATCAGGGACCACTGGTCTGCCGGCCACTCCAGCCCACTCCCAGTCCACCACAGAGCCTCCCCCCTCAGTATCCAACACCATAGCACCCACCCAACGTCCCCACACCTTTGTCCCCAAGACACGTCAATCAGCAGTGTGCCCACCTGCACATGGACGCTAGCCTACATCTCCCAGCCTAGGCAGTCAGGGTCCTGGGGTCAGTGTCAGTGGACACACCATTCAGGGGACAGAGGCACAGGGGGCAGGGACACTCGGAGGACAGCTGGGTGCCAGGGGGAGGGCAGGCTCATGGAACCGACTGTCCAGGAGGCACTCACTAATGTCCTGGGGGCTTACCAACAATCCCAGGACAAGGTGGGCCAGATTCTTAACATCATCCAGGAGAACCAGCGGCTGCAGGAGGTACACCATCAGGAGATCAGGAAAGATTTGCAGGCCCTTAACACCACCATGGTCTCCATAGCAAGGTTGCTGGCTGGTATGGACAACATCATGAGGGAATATACAGCACTTCAGCGGGCCGTTCCAGCTAGCCAGTCAACTGAACAACCCACCACATCTGCTGCAGCTAGTGGACAGGAGGCCCTGCCACAGGACCTGCAGGCCACCAGTGCCCCTCCCCCTGCAGAAGATTAAGCACCCTGCAAACATTCCCTGCGATCCAGACATATGCCAGAGACAGTTGCCAAGACCAAGACCACCGCTAGGAAATGAGCACCTCCTGACTGTCCCCCTTGTGTTCCACTGTGTCACCTTGTCCACTTTGAACTACCATTGCTCCCCTTCGTATGGTCCTTTGGACACTGGACCTGTGCTACAAAAAGACTGGACCAATACCCTGGACTTACCTCTAACATCACTCCATTCCATTGCACTATTCCTTCTTAATATTTCACTACAATAAACACCCTTGAACACAACGTGAGTGGTAGTGCTTTATGTGATGAAAATGTGCAATTATGTTACCAGTTACATCTTTTGCAAATGACCTGAACTTTGTGATAGCATACAAATAATGACCTGTAGCTGTCTGTAGTCATCACATCAGAACAGTTGTAATAACACCAACATCTGCAAAATGATAAGGCATAGGTGACAGTCAGTTTAGATGCAAGGGAAGTGACTATCATCCTGCTACAGGCACACTGAAAACATAATTAATTAGAGGAATGGTCAGTTCCACTGTCTTATCTGTGTGTCATTGGAACTACTTCTGTATTACTGATGTTCTGTTGTCCACATATTCATCCTCTGCCTCCTCATCCTCACTGCCCTCAGTGTCCACCGCTGCCACAGGGGAATTTCCAATCTTTTCTTCCTGCAGATAAGGCACATGTAGTCTGAGGGCCAGGTTGTGCAACATGCAGCATACTACAACTTTCTGGCAGACCTTCTCAGGGGAGTAGCACAGGGATCCACCTGTCAGATGGAGGCATCTGTACCTGGCCTTCTGGAGGCTGAAGGCTTGTTTTATTATTCACCTGGTTCGCTCATGTGCATCATTATTCCGATGTTCAGCCCCTGTCCTGGCACTCATCACAGGGGTCAGGAGCCACAGAAGGTTTGGGTAGCAAGAGTCACCTGCAAGAATTGAGGGACAAACATTAGCCTCACATAATGGAATGGGAGATGACTCCTGAAGGCGTACACTGATATATATTGGGTGGGGTCTCAGGATCACCTATTAGCCACACCCTGTGCCTCTGTAGATTTGCTATCACATTTGGGATGCTGCTATTCCTCAGGAGGAAGGCGCCATGCACCAACCCAGGATACTTGGCAGTGACATGGGAGATGTACTGGTCTGCCAGGCACACCATTTGCACATTGAGTGAGTGAAAACTCTTCCAATTCCTGAACACATGTTCATTGTGCCGAGGGGGGGACAAAGGCAATATGTGTTCCATCAATCACCCCAATAATATTAGGAATATGTCCCATTGCATAGAATCCAGCCTTCACAGTGGCCAAATCTTCCACTTGTGGGAAAGCTATATAGCTGCACATGTGTTTGAGCAAGGCAGACAAAACCCTTGCCAGCACTTTTGAAAACATCAGCTGTGACATTCCTGCTGCCAAGCCCACTGACACTTGGAAAGAACCAGTTGCCAGGAAATGGAGCACTGATTGAACTTGCACAAGATGGGCTGACGGACAGCTGATATCAGATCAGGCTCCAATTGAGTACACAGCTCTGTGACTGTGGCCCTGTCCAGTCTATAGGTGAGTGTTGTGTGCCTGTCCTCCAGTGTAGCCAAGTCCACAAGAGGTCTGTACACGGGTCTTGTCTCCTCCTCCTATTCCTCCGCAGTGGTAGGTATCTAAGGGACACATAAGTGAGAAGGGTGTCACAAACTGAACAATGGAACCACCAACTCAGTGTAACTGAGCATGTATGTAATCGGACAATGTGAATGGCAATGTGTATACAATTTACAGCAATGACGCAGTCATTGTTGTCCACCACCATAAAATGGCAACCGTTTGTCCTTTAAGTATGGACAGGTGAAAGTGATGTAACTCCGCCGGTGTCGGGGATCATGGCTGAAGGCGGTCTTGCACCACTGTGCTATTCCTCATTGTCTAAAATGGGGCTCTATGAGGTACAGTGTCCAATGGGGATCACCGGCGGTGGTGACGGTGTACACCGTTGTAGACGTGACTGCCATTTTCTGTCTATACCCTCACTTGATTTCTGACTTTCCACAGGACAACACCTATACTGTGTGTGCTGCTGTGACCTGTGTTTGGATCCTGCCATGGCCTGTGTGACAGGGGAAAGGGCCCCTGCCTTCACTTCAGAGGAGTTAGGGAGCCTGGTGGATGCGGTCCGACCACTGTATGGACAGCTGTATGGGCCTCCAGACTAACAGGTGAGTACACCATGGAGACGATGCATGCAACAAGGTTGCATGGAGATGTGTGTGCTGGCAGTGTTTCATTTGAGTGGGAGTATGTCTGGTGGTAGTGTACATGCAGGGCTCCGAGTGATGTGTGTGCCAATGGAGATAGAAATTGTATTTGTGGGCCATATGTGTGACAGGCTGGATTGTATGGTTAACGGTGTCCTCCTGTCTGTATTACCTCTGCAGGTCAGCGCCCATCAGAAGAAGGGATTGTGGTGTGCCATCGCCAAGGAAGTGCAGACCCTGGGGGTCTATAGCAGGCAGAGCACCCACTGCAGGAAAAGGTGGGAGGACCTGAGAAGCTAGTCCCTGAAGACCGTGGAGGTCCAACTGTGGATGGTCTCCCAACGAGGGCGGGGTGCCAGTCAGAACCTAACCTGACCCCCCTGATGGCCCACATACTGGCGGTGGCCTACCCAGAGCTGGATGGGCACTTGAGGGCACCACAGCAGCCACAAGGGAGTGAGTACAGTGAGCGTGATAACCATTTTTTTTTGGCTGGCATGGGATCCTGGTGGTGGGTTTCAGTTAGTGGGTGCCCCTTAATGCCAGCTCAGACATTGCTGCGTAGTCCAGCTCAAGGTAAATGGGTGTATTTCAACATGTCAGACAGGTTTAGTGGGTCCCAGGAGGAGTGCAGTTGGCGGTGGTTGGCTCTTACCTTGCTGTGGTACCTAGCTAATGGAATTCCACTGCGATGCATAATGCTCAATCCTGATCCCTGTGTTTGATGGTAATGTGTATGCCATCTGTGGTGTTGGTGCTGCAATTGACCCAGTGCTCCCTTTCTCTCTACCCCCCAATTTTCTTCTGCCATCCTGTTCATGTGTGCATTAGCATTATCTGGAGGAGGAGCAGGGGCACTCACTGGCGACTGAGGGAGCTGCATCATACAGGACCAAGGAGACAGAGTCCACCAACGCCGAGGGGACCAGTGGACAGAGGGTGAGGGGAGCACCATGGCAGAGACAGGAGATAACAACACTGGCTCTGATTCCTCATCTGATGGGAGCTCCCTGGTGGTGGTGGACACCTCTGGAACCACCCCAGCTACAGGTACAGCCGCCAACCCCCATACCAGCACTGTCTCCACAGTAGCCCCCCACCGAGTTGCCCGTCCCCGCTCACCCAGGAGGGTGGGCATCTCCTTCTCCCCAGGCACCTCAGGCACTGCCCCAGTGAACCCTGCTACCCTCAGTGAGGAGATTATTGACCACCTGAGATCCATCTCTGTAGGGCTGTAAACCACAGTGAATGCCATCCAGGGGCTGGCATCCCAGATGGAGCAATGCTTCTGGGATGCCTCCTACCTGGAGGGCATCCACGGTGGGTCGACGGCCCTACAGAGATTGTTTCAGGCTCTGGCCTCCTCTCTGCTGACAGCCAGTGTACCTGGTCCTACCGTCCCCCCTCCAACTACCACTTCCCAGTCCCAGTCTCCTCAACCCCAACACATCCCATGCACACATACAGACAAGCAGGCACACAAAACATCACACAAGAGTAGCACAGTCAAACACAGGCAGCACACTACAGGCCACAAACACTTACACAAACAACAGACAATTGCACACACAACAACACCCACTGTCTCCATTGTCTCCCCTTCCTCCTCCTCCTCCTCCCTCACAGTCACATCCACACTCACACCTGCATGTACTGCATCAACAGCCATTACCACCATCACCACATCAAGCAGTACACATACCTCACTTGCAGACACCTCCACAGTATCCATCCACTCGTCCCCTTTGTCCTCTCCCAGCCTGTCTGCCCTTCTCCTAAGAGTCACAAACACACGCACTCAGACTCCCAACAGCTATCCACCTCACACACGCACATTGTCCATACACCTTTACCCAAGTCCAGCAGACGTACACCTTCAACAACCACTCCATCAACCTCCACTCCTATCCCTCCTCCCACATCCCACTCCAACATCCCTAAGAAGCTCTTCCTTGCACATCTTGATCTCTTCCCTCCTCCACCCCTGTCCTGCCCGTAAGAGCAGGTTCCCGATGACCCAGCACAGCACCTCAGCCAAACAGTCTGCCAGTGCTCCCATCAAATCATCAGCTGCTGGCACAAAGGGGCCCCAGAGTGTGATGGCTGCCACTCCTACTGTGTGCACACCTCCTCCTCAGAAAGGGAGTACTAGGGTGGTGAAAACCAAGGGACAGCAGATGGGGGCAGTGGAGGCACCTCCAAGTTCTGGAGGCAAGGACACAAGTGACATTTCAAAAGCCAAGGGGACCCGTCACAAGCCCCTGTCCACCTCCAAAGATTGCCAAGGATCCCACTCCACCACCAAAGAAAGGAAAGGTTCCCACTCCACCAACAAAGAAAGGGAAGGTTCCCACTCCACCACCAAAGAAAGGGGAGGTTCACACTCCACCACCAAAGAAAGGGAAGGTTCCCACTACACCACCAAAGAAAGGCAAGAGGCCCCCTCCACCAGCAGAGGACAAGGAGCCCTCACATCCTGCAGAGGCACAGCAGCCCTCACCTCCAGGAGAGGCACAGAAGCCCTCACCTCCAGCAGAGGCACAGCAGCCCTCACCTCTAGCAGAGGACATGTAGGCCACCCTCCAGGGACTTTTGAGCAAGGAGCTCCCTCCAGAACCAGTGGACATGTGCCCCACTTCAGAGACTGTGGCTTTACACTCCCCACCAGAGAGAATTGGGCACGAAGCCCCCTCCAGAAAACCAGTGGGCATGTTCCCCACTTCAGAGACTGTGGCCTTACACTCCCCATCAGAGACAGTTGGGCAAGGTGCCTCCTCCAGAATCAGTGGGCATGTTCCCCACTTAAGAGACTGTGACCTTACATTTCCCATCAGAGACAGCTGGGCAAGGAGCCCCCTCCAGAACCAGTGGGCATGTTCCCCACTTCAGAGACTGTGGCCTTGGACTCCCCACCAGAGACAATTTGGCAAGGAGCCCCCTCTAGAACCAGTGGGCATGTTCCCCACTTCAGATACTGTGGCCTTACACTCCCCACCAGAGACAATTGGGCAAGGAGCCCCCTCCAGAACCAGTGAGCATGTTCCCCTCTTAAGAGACTGTGACCTTACACTCCCCATCAAAGACAGTTGGGCAAGGAGCCCCCTCCAGAACCAGTGGGCATGTTCCCCACATCAGAGACTGTTGCCTTGGACTCCCCACCTGAGACAATTGGGCAAGGAGCCCCCTCCAGAACCAGTGGGCATGTTCCCCACTTCAGATACTGTGGCTTTACACTCCCCACCAGAGACAATTGGGCAAGGAGCCCCCTCAAGAACCAGTAGGAATGTTCCCTACTTCAGAGTATGTGGCCTTACACTCCCCATCTGAGACAATTGGGCAGGGAGCCCCATCCAGAACCAGTGGTCATGTTCCCCACTTCAGAGACTGTGGCCTTACACTCCACATCAGAGACAATTGGGCAAGGAGCCCCCTCCAGAACCAGTGGGCATGTTCCCCACTTCAGAGACTGTGGCCTTACACTCCCCACAAGAGACAATTGGGCAAGGGCCCCCCTCCAGAGCCAGTGGGCATGTCCCCACTTCGGAGACTGTGGCCTTTCACTCCCCATCAGAGACAACTGGGCAAGGAGCTACCTCCAGAACCAGTGGGCATGTTTCCCACTTCAGAGACTGTGGCCTTACACTCCCCACCAGAGACAATTGGGCAAGGAGCCATCCCCAGAACCAGTGGGAATGTTCCCCACTTCAGCTGAGGTAAACCCCCCACCCGCCACTCTTCCTCCTGAGGTGCCTGCCCATTTCCAACATGATGCCCCTGCACTGTAGATTCCAGATTGTGTCAGGAGTCAAGTTGGGCCTTGGACTATACCCTGTGGCCATGTGGCACTTTTGTACTTTGGAGTGGCCATTGGCCCATTCTGGACATTGACGCCTGCATTTGCTTTCGAGTAGACAATATGGTAGCTGTTGGCATCAAATTACAGTGTTCGTTAATTCTCATTGTGATCCTTGTTTTAATTTAACGTGGGTCCAGTGACATTCGTTTTACTCTGCAGCTGGTTCTGTTGTGAATGGTGTGTTATGCGTGTGTGTGTGTCACTCTCTGTTTCAGCCCTCCCTCCCTTGTGTGCTAGGTGGCTGTACTCACCGTCATCGGCGGCATTGGTGTTCCAGGATGGCTATGGCGTAGAAAAGCATCCGGAAGACTTGAAGTTGGCGGTGGTAGCCTCTGTGTCCCTGAAAGTGAGTCTTTCATCTTCTGTGCAGTGTTTCCGCCAGACTTTTGATGGTGTTGGTACCGCCCCTGAAATCCTGGCAGTTTGCTATGTCATAATATGGTGGAAGGTACCTTGGCTTCCACCTGGAGGTTGATGGCTACCGCCATGGTCAGTGGTGTTAACGCCCTGGCAGTGGATTTGGCGGTATTTACCGCAGCCTGTTGGCGGTATATCCACCACTTTAACACTCACCACCAATGTCATAATGACCACCTACATCTTTCTGGATGTGCAAGTTGTAATATTCAAGGCACTGAGGGAACTACTGGTGTGGGGGCACTAAGATGTTGCCCTGCAGCAGATGTGGAAGGTTCTAATTGAGGTAAGTGAACCAACCACCCTATTACATTACTAACAATAATGACTTAAACACATTCTTCCTAATGGGATGCTATCACACCTAATCTGAGATTAGGTTTTTGTTACCTAACTACTTCTCTTTGGATTCTTTCTAGGCCTTACCATGGAGATTTTAGGCTATATCCTTCTGCCATTCTACTTGAGTGCAAAGAAAATAAAGGCACTTCAGTCTCTCAGATGCCAATGTTTTTCACAGGATCAGATAGATGCTAGCTCCAGTGCTTCCCTCACTCCTGCTAACTGCTCCCAGTTTCTTAATGTGGACCAAATCAACAAGAACTGATGGAGGCAGGGGTAAGAGAAGATACTGCTCTTGGGCTTCTGTTGAGAGTTCTCACATTTTCACCTTTATTCTTTTATTTCATTTTTAAGAGAAACCCTTTTGTCACATGCAAATATGTAAACATATTACTACTCACTCTAATATATAAAACGTATAACACTATACAATTATTTACATAGTAGCGAAAGACTTAGTAACTTAAACATGTGCCTTGAGATATCAGTCTCTCTTTTGTTGTTCAAATAAATATATCATCAGATCTATTATCCTGTTTGTTGGACCTTACAGCATTAGGGTGGTCATCCCCCAACTTGTTGCCTGCCTCCCTCCATTTTTCTGACCCTGTTTTTGCTGGTTTCAGGACTCTGCACACTTTACCACTGCTGACCAGTGTTTAAGTGCATATGCACTTCTCCCTAAACATGGAAACATTGGTTCATACCCAATTGGCATATTTAATTTACTTGTAAGTCCCTAGTAAACGTGCACTAGATATGCCCAGGGCCTGTAAATTAAATACTACTAGCTGGCCTACAGCGCTGGTTGTGCCAACCACATAATTAGCCCCTTAACCAGGTCTCAGGCCTGCACTGCAAGGCCTGTGAGTGCAGTTTCACTGCCACTTCGACTTGGCATTTCAAACTACTTGCCAAGCATTAAACCCCCCTTTTTCTGCATACATGTCACCCCTAAGGTAGGCCATCGGTAATCCATAGGGCAGGGAGCTATGTAAATTAAAGGCAGGACAGGTACATATGTGTTTTACATTTCCTGGTAGTGGAAAACTTCCAACTTTGTTTTCCACTGTTGTGAGGCCTGCTCCTCTCATATGCCAGCATTAGAACTGCCCTTATACTTTTAAGTGGTAGATTCTGATCTGAAAGGAGTAGTGCTGTCATGTTTAGTATGGCCAGAATGGTAATAGAAAAACCTACTTTCTGGTGAAGTTGGATTTATTATTACTATTTTAGTAATACCACTTCGAGAAAGTGGGCTTTTCTTTACACTTACTGCCATCTGTGCCTTACAGCCTGTCTCCAATCTACGTCTGGGCTGTGCTGGTTGACAGCTCCCCTTGTGCATTCCACCCAGACATCCATAGACACAGGACACTCAGTCACATCTGCATTTATCTGCTTACTGATGGGTCTCTATGTGCATGAATGATGGAGGGGCTCTCGCTTACATTTCAAAGGCCAGTGGCCTGTCCTCCCATAAAGGACTGATAACACCCCACAGGGATCCTGGCAGACAAGACTGGGCTGAAAGGGGAACCTGCACACTTCAAAACCCCTCTTTGACATTTCTCCCACTTCAAAGGCACTTTTGGGTATATATGCTGGGTCTCTGACCCCACCAATTAAGACGTTTCTGGATCTATACCTGGACTCTGCCAGCTGGACTGCCTGGCTGCCCAAACAACTGTTTCGCTGAGAAGGACTGCTGCCCTGCTTGTTGCCCTGCTGCCTGATGGCCTCTGACTCTGCCTTCCCAACAAGTGCTCCCCAAGGGCTTGGATTGAGCTTGCCTCCTGTTCTGAAGTCTCATGGCCACAAAGACTTCACTCCAGAGATGAAAATCCCTGTGGGTCGGAAAATCATTGCAACTTCTGCAGAAATCAATGCAGCGCCTGCCTCTCAGTGGAAAAATCACTGCATTGCCTACCCGATTGACGCAGCACCTGCTCCTTCTACCAGTGCATCAAGGATTTTAAACGCATCATACCTGGGCATCAAAATATTCCTGCTTTGCAGTGAGGAGCCAAGGCTGCACTCCTGGAAATCAACCCATCACCTTGCAGCTTGGAAAAGAAACAACACATCATCTGTGCCACGCTGGAAAATCTGATGCAGCGCCTTATTTTTCAATGTAAGTCCTCCTCTGTGGCCCCTGTGCGTCATTATTTTTTGCGCATCCCATGTACCGGGTGTTACAAGGCTATAACCACTGAATCTTAAAGATTGAAACTCAATTAAACCTCTAAAAAGTGATATCTTGACTTATGCATATCGGATATTTGTCATTTTGATCATAATTTATTCAGATAAATATTATCTATTTTTCTAAACTGGTATAGAGTACTTTTTGTGGTGTTTTCATTGTGTTACTGTATGAGTTATTGCACAAATACTTTAAACATTGTCTTCTAAGTTAAACCTGCCTGCTCTGTGCCAAGCTACCTGAGGGTGAGCACAGGATAATTTGGGTTAGGTTGTGACTCACCCTAACTAGGATTGTGGTCCCTACTTAGACAAGGGTGTATAATAGAGTCCCGATGTCTAACAATGTGTTTAAAGTGTGAGTGCTATGTTTCAATATAGTAGCAGCTATACTGAGACACATCACTCCCATGACATATGTGTGTTGTGGTGCTTTGCAACAGTCTAACCTTTTTATGGTCACTTCACTCCAGAGTGATTTCTTAATTTGCTTCTGCTTGTTAACATACAATGTTAGACTGTTCTCTGTTTTGAGAATTTGGGGCCAGGTGTAGCAAAGGTTTAACGACTCGCAAATGGCGAAAAACGCAGTTTGCGAGTCGCTAAAGCCACTTTGCTATGTTGAAATGCATTTTGCGAGTCGGAACCGACTCGCAAAATGCATTTCCGAGTCGCGAATAGGAAGGGGTGTTCCCTTCCTATTTGCGAGTCGCAATGCGATGTAATTCCATTTGCGACCGTGAATGCAGTCGCAAATGGACTCGCAGTTACCATCTACTTGAAGTGGATGGTAACCCAGTCGCAAACGGGAAGGGGTCCCCATGGGACCCCTTCCCCTTTGTGTCTGGCATAAAAAATAATTTTTCAGAGCAGGCAGTGGTCCAATGGACCACAACCTGCCCTGGAAAATACCGAAACGAAAGGTTTTGGTTTATTTTTCAAAGTGCAGCTCGTTTTCTTTTAAGGAAAACGGGTTGCACTTTGAAAAAAATAAAACTGCTTTATTTAAAACCAGTCACGGACATGGAGGTCTGCTGACTACAACAGGCCTCCATCCCGGTGAGTGCCCTGAATCGCTATGGGGTCGCAAATTGCGAACCACCTCATTAATATTAATGAGGTGGGTCTTTGCGACCCTATAGCGACTCGCAGACGGTGTCTGAGACACCGTTCTGCATAGCAAATTGCAAACTGCAATTTGCGAGTCGGAAGGACTCGCAAATTGCAACTCGAAATTTGCCTTCTTGCTACATCTGGCACTAAGGGCCTGATTACGATTCCGGCGGGCGGCGGAGGCCGCCCGCCAGAATTCCGCCCTCCATAATACCGCTCCGCGGTCAGAAGACCGCGGAGGGTATTATGAGTTTTTCCCTGGACTGGCGGGCGGTCTCCAAAAGACCGCCCGCCAGCCCAGGGAAAAACTCCCTTCCCACGAGGATGCCGGCTCGTAATAGAGCCGGCGGAGTGGGAAGGTGCGACGGGTGCTGTTGCACCCGTCGCGTATTTCACTGTCTGCAAGGCAGACAGTGAAATACATTTTGGGGCCCTCTTACGGGGGCCCCTGCAGTGCCCATGCCTTTGGCATGGGCACTGCAGGGGCCCCCAGGGGCCCCGCGACTCCCCCTCCCGCCATCCGGTTCCCGGCGGGAGAACCGCCAGGAACTGGATGGCGGGAGGGGGAGTCGGAATCCCCAAGCCGGCGCAGCAAGCTGCGCCGGCTTGGTGGATTCCTTGGGGGCAGCGGGAAACCGGCGGGAGACCGCCAGTTTCCCTTCTCTGACCGCGGCTAAGCCGCCGCGGTCAGAATGCCCCGCGGGGCACCGCCGGCCTGTCGGCGGTGCCACCGCGTCTCGCGGCCCTGGCGGAAGTAATCCGCCAGGGTCGTAATGACCACCTAAGTGTAGTAGTTGATTGCAGTAAATTGTTCTGTTTGCATTTATGGTTGAGTTTAGTGGAATTTACAAAGGAGTGACCTGACTGCTGAGACTGCTCTAGGGTAAAGAAAAAATGTACTTGTGGTTTGTTACCAAGTGGTGTATCTGCTAACACCACTGTAGCAATCTATGTTGTAGTTATTTGTATAAATGTCAGATTTTCAGTAAAACAGCCTTCCATGTTCACAAATGGTGTTACTTTGGTTTCAATTCAATATCCTACATATTTATAGTTTTTATTTTAGTGTTTAGGGTTTATTGCAGTTGTTCAGAAAACACAGAACTATCTCCTAAGACATATCTCTTATGAGATCAGTGTAGTAGTTGTTTAGTCATCTGGTTTAAGAAATGTAAATTGTACATTATTAAATATAGTGAAGTTTACATTGGTGGAAGATGTCATCAATTATGTAATTTGTGATGTCATTTGAGATGTTATCAGTGATGGCATTGACCATGCCATGAGTAGGGTAACATGTGAGGTCATAAGCAGTGCATGGCAGGGGCATAAGTTATGATTAGCGGTGGTAAATATAACTGCTAAAGTTCTGTGGTTTTGTGTGGGTAAACATCAACCTAGCTCTACCATCCCTATAACCTTGGCTTTTTTCAGTGAACTTCAAAGGTTTTTTTTAGTTATATTGTTTACTATAATGTCCCTATAATGTAGGTCTGACACACAGATTCTTGGGTACATTTCACTTCTGTTTTGTGGGGGGAGGGGGCACAGATAAGGGCCTGTTCTGCTAGAAAGAATGGGTTGAAATTGAGTGACCGTAAATCCAGGTGCAATATCAAAGACTGGAAAATGCTTTGATGATTCCAGGTGGAACTGACCCACCCACCTCATATCCCACCCACCCAGAGCAGGGAGCCTAGGCAGCTGTAGGCCTGACTTCTGCTCTCCACCCAGAACAGACCCCATGTAGTGGGACCACCAGCGACGGACCCAGTGGTCATAGAGCACCCAGGTCAGCCGTGTATGAACAGAACATGCCGCTTGTGCATAGAGCACTTGGAAAAGACATACAGGGGACATCCCTTTGAACCCTTGTGTGTACAGCTAATCCCTTGTGTGTAGGAAGACTCTCTTTAGGTGAGGCCCGTGTGCAGGGACCATCTGCCTAGGTGGGACCTCATGTGCCATAAGCATCTGTCCAGGTGAGGCCTCATATGCTGGAAGCATCTGTCTTGGTGAGACCTGGTGTGCCAGGGGCATCTGTCTACATTTGTCTGTGTGTGCAAGGGGTATCTGTCTAGGTGAAGCTTTGTGTGTAGTTCAGGTGAGACTTCTTGTGGAGGAAGAAAGCCAGAGGTCGGGCCTTTGCATATTAAACATTTGCCTGACCTTTTCTCATGGCTGTGCATTGTCCTGGATCCAACTAATGTCCAGTTTGAGCACAGAAGACCCGTCATCGACTATTGGGGATAGTATGGAGGTTACCACTGATGAGCTCGAAATAAAAGGGCACCTCTTTTAATGAAGCAGGTGTATTTATGAATGGGGAAAAGGAACAGAATTCAAAACTCAGGCCCTCATTACATCCCTGGTGGTCGGTGTTCGAGCGGCAGTAATACCACCAACAGGCCTGCGGTAAAAAAAATGGGATCACGACCCGGAAACAGCCAACACAGACAACCACTTTAACACTCTGACCGTCACAGTGGTAACAACAAACACTGCGACGGTAACCGCCAACAGACAGGCTGAAGATAATGTACCGCTCACCACATCACAACCTGCCTATCCAGCAGCTTTTCCGGGGCCGAACCAACGCCATCAAAAGAAAGGCGGAAACAGGACTTGGAAGGGAAACCACTCACCGCTCTACACAAACGAAGAACCAGGACGCCATGGAGCCCTAGCTGCAGGTCCTGCCCATACTGGTGCACCTCCTCATCTACCAGGAATACAAAAGGCAGCGGCAACGACCACAGTGAATACTGCACCTAGCTCACAGGGGAGGCGGGAGGAAAAAGGGAGTGACACACACACACGCAACATGCAACACCCCTAACTCACCCACAGCACCATACACACAAACACATGCATCAACATTACATTTAAACCCTGTACCCCCTGGAAGAACGCAAGGATAAAAGGAATAGAGTTAAATCTGTGATATTTTACAAATAGGCAGATATACGTAATAAATAGAAAAACACTATTTAGAAAAATATACCATATGTACATAAGGCGGTACAGTGTCCATTCAAAATGTCTGTGGGCCACTGGGTCAAAATCATGGGCCAAGCCCACACTTGACTCCTGCCTCAATACGGAGAGAACACTGCAGAGGCATCAGGTCAAAAACACACAGGCACCTCAGGGGAATGAGGTAAGGGGGCAACTCAGCAGGAAGATGGAATAACGCTACTGCTCCTCGAGGGGGCTCCATGCCCACTGCTTGGTCCTGGGGAGTCCAAACCACAGTCTCTCAAGTCTCTCAAGTGGATGGGTTACCCACTACTTGCTCCTGGGGAGTGCAAAGCAACAGTCTCACAAGTCTCTCAAGTGGGTGGTTTGCCCACTGCTTGGTCCTGGGGAGTGCAAAGCCACAGTCTCTCTAGTGGGTGCCTTTCTCCACTGGTTCTGGAGGAGGCTTTGTGCCCAGTGTGCTTCATCCTGGCAAGGATTGGGTGAGTGGATGTATATCTCCACTGGTTCTGGAGGGTTCTGTGCCCAGTGTGCTTCGTCATGCCAAGGATTGGGTGAGTGGATGCATATCTCCACTGGTTCTGTGGGGGGCCCTGTGCCCAGTGGTGCAACACATGGGGTGTGGCAGTTCACAGTGCCTCACCTGGGTGTCTGAGGCACATGATTTGCAGGGACCAGGTTGCATGATAGTCCATGGAGGCAGGGCTAGACTCCATCTGGCGGCGGCTAAGGCTGCAAACTGGTGGTGGTGCCGGCGCTGGTGGGGGTGCTATCAGTGGTGGTGGGAGGCTCAAGCCCTTCTCCTGCAGCCTCGGACAGCTGCCCAATGGGGCTGCTGCTGCTGGTAGTGGTGCTACTGTCAGTGGTGCAGGTGGCGGTGCTGGCCGTCGTGCAGGTGCTGGTGCTGCCAGTGGTGGGTGGAGGCTCCAGCCCTTATCCTGCAGCCTCAGACTGCTGACCACTGGGGCTGCTGATGCTGACAGTAGTGGTGCTTGCGGCGATGCAGGTGGCAGTGCCGGTGGCAGTGCTGGCGGCAGTGCTAGCGGCGGGGCAGCTGGTGGTGCTGGCTGTGGTGAAGGTGATGGTGGTTGTGCTGGTAGCCACCAGGCCGTCACCTGCAGCCTCCGACAGCTGAAGTGCCTTGCCTAGTGTTTTATGCCCCTTCCTCACCTTGGCAGATGGTGGTGTCACCTTAGGTCTGGCAGCTGGAGTCTTTGAGGTGGCTTTGCTGGGTGGTTGGTGCTCCATCCCCTTGCTGCATGCTGTCCCCCTCTTCACCTTGGCAGGCAGCAGAATGGTTTTGTCCTTGACAGGTGTTGGTGGCACACTGGCTGGGCTGACGGGTGCCCCCTTTGAGCCTCTGTTAGCTGCAGGAACCACAGCGGACGTCGACTTGGTGGCTGAGGTGCTGGGCTGGGTTCTGGACACGCTGGCCCGAGGGGAAGGACAGGGGGGTAGAGAAGAGGTCAATGTTTGCCAGGAAAAGCTTCTTAGAGACACTGGGGTGGGAAGAGGGAGAGGGTTTGGGAGTGGAGGAAGAGGGAGTGGTTGTAGGAGGTGTCTGTCTGCTGTGTTTAGGTGCAGGTGCATGGGCTGGATGCTGTTGTGAGGTGGATGGCTGTTGGGTGTGTGGGTGCTTGCTTTTGTGTACTTTGGGAGAAGGGGTCACAGACACACTGGGAGAGGACACAGGGGACATGTGCATGGATGTGGGGGTGGTGACTGCCAGTGATGGGCGTCCTGGTGATGGAGGTAGTGGATGAGGATGTTGTGCATGCAGGTGTGAGTGGAGACGCTACTGGGAGGGAGGTGGATAACAAGGAGGAGGGGGACACAGTGGAGGCAGTGGATGTTGGTGTGTCTGCATGGGGATGGTGCTTGTGTGATTGCCTGTGAGATGAAGTGTGGTACTTGTGTTTGCCTGAGCCACTTTTGTGTGTTGGTTTGGGTGAATGCTGGTCTGAAGGTGTGCTTGGGATACGCTGGGTTTGAGGGGATTGGGACTTGGTAGAGGAAGTTGGACGGGGAGGCTAGAGACAGGGACAAGGACTGCGATCAGGGAGGAGGCCCGAGCCTGTAATGCACTCTTTTGGGCCGCCACTCCAGAGTGAATGCCCTCCAGGTATGCATTTGTTTGTTGCAAATGCCTCTCGACACCCTGGATGGCATTCAGAATGGTTGACTGCTCAACAGTGAGGTATCTCAGGAGGTCAATAGCCTCCTCACTGAGGGCCGCAGGGCTGACTGGGGCAGGGCCTGAGGCGCCTGGGGCGAAGGAGATGCCCACCATCCTGGGTGAGCGGGCACGGGAACATGCTCAGGGGCTTGCGGGAGGGCAGTGCTAGTAGGGGGGTGGCAGCTGTACCTGTTGTTGGGGTGGGCACAGAGGTGTCCGCCACCACCAGGGAGCATCCTTTGGAGAAGGAGTCACTGTCTGTGGTGTCCCCTCCTGTCCCCGTCATGGTGCTCTCCTTGCCCTCCATCCTACTGGTCCCCTCACCGTTGCTGGATTCGGCCTCCAGGCACATGTGGGATGCAGCTTCCTCCATTGCCGGTGCCTCTGCTCTTCTGTCAGATGATGCTAATGCACACAAGGACAGGATGACAAAACAAAAAGGGGGGCAGAAACAGAGGATACACTTGATCAATGTCAGCAACACCACCACCGTTGGCGTACACAACACACAGGGAGCAGCCCCATACACTAGGCCATGCACTACCAGTTACTAAGATAGTCACCAACCCATGGGGTACAACTCATATCGCCATCAGTTGCACACCTGAAACCCACAGGACCCTGCCCAGTAGTAGATGCCAACTAACACCATTGGGGTAAGAGTGCTTCAGAGCCTGCCCAAAAAGGCACCTACCTTGCCATTTTCACCCTGGCCTGGGGGCACCCACAGCCCACATCCCCACCCAGGTGACCCCAAAGTCAGGATTCAGAATCTGTACTCACCCCCTTGTAGCTGTTGTGATGCCTTCAAGCGCCCATCGAACTCTGGATAGGCCACCGCCAGGATGCAGAACATCAGGGGGGTCATGGTGCAATGGGCACCCCTTCCTCGTTGGGAGGCCAGCCCCAGCTGGGCCTCCACCGTCTTCTTTGCCCAGCAGCACAGGTCCTCCCACCGTTTGCGGCAGTGGGTGCTCTGCCTGTCAAAGACCTCCAGGGTCCGCACCTCCTTGGCAATGGTACGCCAAATACCCTTTTTCTGGTGGGCGATGACCTGCATGGAAAATACAGCAGAAAAGGGAATTAGTCAACCGTCCGGACCATCACACTCATGGCCCACCAGATCCCTCCCATCCCCTGACGCACATACATTGACCACCATACATGCAGCACTCTGGCCAGGACGCCTCTGCCCCCTATACATGTCTCTTACACACACAGCAATCCATACATTCATGGCCCACACATGATGCTCACAGTGTACTCACCTCTTTGTCTGGAGGACCGTAGAGTAACGTGTACTGGGGTAGGATCCCATCCACCAGTTTCTCCAACTCCTCCGCAGTGTAGGCAGAGGACCTTTCCCCAGACACATGAGCCATTGTCGCTTCCAGACACAGGGCACAGCAGCACTTGCAGTGTAGGTCCTCTCCTGTTGAAGGTCAGGTAGCAAGTGAGTGAACAGATAAGAAATCGTGGTCATGTCTGCGGCGGTGCGTACCGTCACCGCCGGCATACATCGCCATTGGCTCCTGGGACCCATAGGGCCCAATGATAACCAATGCGAAGTTGCACGGCGGTCTTCGACTGCCTATCGCAACAGTGTACAACACCAGAAGAATTACCTCATTTCCACTTGTCCCTCCTCACAGGTCAGGCAGCTGACATTTCAGGGGGGCACAAGGCATGGCACCTAACTGCGTCTCAGCAGACATTGGCACAGCAACTGATTTTCGGATTCACATACTGTTTCTGTAAAGGAAAAAATGCATCATTAGTGCAATATGTGTGAATATGACCCTCTGATCACTGTTTTCTTCCATAGGCTTCAACCACAGAGGCTGAATATGAGATGGAGACATCCTCCGGTGTACAGAACCCTGGTGAACCTTGCGACAATGGAGGGCAGACACATTATCATAATATGCAGACTTGATCGGGCCACAATCCAAGAACTGTGCGCCCAATTGGAGCCAGACCTGATGTCAGCTATCCGCCAGCCAACAGGTATCCCCTCTCTAGTGCAGGTCCTGTCATTGCTCCATTTCCTGGCAAGTGGTTCCTTCCAAACTACAGTGGTCATAGCATTAGGGATGTCTCAGCCAATGTTCTCCAACGTGTTGACAAGAGTGTTGTCAGCCCTGCTGAAACACATGCGCAGCTACATCGTATTCCCCCAGGTAGAGGATTTGGCCACAGTGAAAGCTGACTTTTATGCCGTGGGACATATCCCCAACATCATTGGTGCCATTGATGGCACACTTGTGGCATTCACGCCCCCCCCCCCCCCGGAGAAATGAACACATTTTCAGGAATAGAAAAAGCTATCACTCTATGAATGTGCAGATGCTGTGTTTGGCAGACTAGTATATCTCCCATGTGAATGCCAAGTATCCTGGCTCTGTGCATGATCCCTTTATCTTGAGACGATTCCCATATGTGATGGGCCAACTCCAGAGGCACCAGGAGTGGCTAATAGGTGAGCCCAAGGTCCCCACCAAGTATAATTAGGTGTCTGGGTATTGGGTTGTCCCTAAGGGTTAGTGTGTGTCTAACAGTTGTCTCTCGATATTTGCAGGTGACTCTGGTTACCCCAACCTCTCATGGCTACTGACCCCAGTGAGGAATGCCAGGACAAGGGCAAAGGAATGTTACAATGAGGGACATGGGCGAACAAGGCAAATAATTGAAAGAACCTTCAGCCTCCTGAAGGACAGGTTCAGGTGCCTCCATCTGACTGGTGGGTCCCTGTACTACTCACCCCAGAAGGTGTGCCAGATCATTTTGGCATGTTGCATGTTGCACAACCTGACCTTGAGATGTCAGGTGCCTTTTCTGCAGGGGGATGAGCCTGGAGATGGTCTTGTGGCAGCGGTGGAGCCTGTGGACAGTGAGGAAGAGGAGGCAGAGGAAGAAGATGTGGACAACAGAAGAAATATAATACAGCAGTTCTTCCAGTGACACACAGGTAATACACTTTAACTTCACTTTACTTTTCATTTTTCTGTTGGACATTGTACATGGCAGCCTGATTTCCCTATGTCTATGGCTACTTACTGTACCCTTTGGCATCTCTATTTTCAGATCTCTGTGGCCCACTCTGACTCCTGGAGTGTTTACGGCTGCCCACTGAAGGTCATTCCAATGAAACTTTAAATGTACATATGACTTTCTATGCTTTGATAATGTTGTACTAATACATATTTGAATCATTTGACAGACTCCAGATTTGTATTTGTTCCAAGGGTGTTTAATTAAGTGCTCATAAGTAGAGGGGGATGTGCAATGGACTGGGGTGATGGTGGATGAAAGTCCAGGGTAGAGTCCAGTCTCTTGGTATCACAGGTGCATTGTCCAAGGGGGCATGGGAAGTGGAGTAATGGTAGTTCAATGTGGACAGGGTGACAGACTGGGACAGAAGGGTGACAATCAGGAGAGTCTTATTTCCTGACGGGGGTCTTGGCAATGTTCTCTGGCTTCTGCCTGGATTGCAGGGACCGTTTGCGGGGTGGTTCTCCTTCTGCAGGGGGTAGGGTGCTGGTGACCTATTGTTCCAGTGGCAGGGCCTCCTGTCCACTAGCGCCGGTGGAGATGGAGGGCTGTTCTTCGGTGTGGTTAGTGTCAGGGGCCCGTTGTTGTGCCACTGCCTTCCTCATGGTGTTGGCCATGTCACTCAGCACCCCTGCAATGGTGACCAGGATGGTGTAGATGTTTTTGAGGTCTTCCCTGATCCCCAGGTACTGTCCCTCCTGCAGCCGCTGGGTCTCCTGCAACTTGGCCAGTATCTGGCACATGGTCTCCTGGGAATGGTGGTATGCTCCCAGAATGTTTGTGAGTGCCTCCTGGAGAGTGAGTTCCCTGGGCCTGTCCTCCCTCTGTCGCACAGCAGTGCTCCCAGCTTCCATGTTGTCCTGTTCCTCTGTCCCCTGAACCGTGTGCCCACTGCCACTGACCCTAGGTCCCTGATCATCCTGGGTTTGTGGGGTTGCCTGGGGTCCCTGTAGTGGTGGACACACTGCTGATTGACATGTCCTAAGAACCGTGGCATTAGCCCGCTGGGTGAGTGCTGTGCTGGTGTTTCCTGAGGGGGGGAGGCTCTGTGGTGGTATGGGACTGTGGCAGGGTAACCGACTGTCCGGAGGTCCCTGATGGGCCAGGTTGGTCATCCTGATCCAGGCGTGCAGAGCTGCTGTCATCACTGTGGGCCTCTTCTGGGGGTGGCTGGATGTTTCTGGCAATTCCTCTCTGGTTACGTTGAGGAGAGGTCCTGTGGAGATGCAAATGCAGTGTTATTTTTTCTGCATGTGCCATCTTGTACATGGATATGTTCCCCACTATGGTTGTTATTCCCAAGGCAGCTTTGGCTTCTGTGAGTTGTGCTTGGTTTGGCTAAGTGATTGTCACTAGTGTGGATGCTGTGGTGATGGGTGTCCATACAGGTCTGTGATGGGTGTCCATGCATTGGTGTTGCATGCAGGGCTTGGTATTGGGATGGGTGGGTTGTGATAGTGGGGTATATGTGAGGTGGTAGAGTGATGGGGGTGAGGGTAGGGGTTGTTGTTTGTGATGATGTGAGGTAGGGTGGGGGATATAGTAATAAAGATTTGACTTACCAGAGTCCAGGCCTCCTGCTACTCCTGTGAGGCCCTAAGGATGCATGATCGCCAAGACTTGCTCCTCCCATGTTGTTAGTTGTGGGGGAGGAGGTGGGGGTCCACCGCCAGTCCTCTGTACTGCTATCTGGTGTCTTGCAACCACGGAATGCACCTTCCCCCGTAGGTCGTTCCACCTCTTCCTGATGTCATCACTTTTTCTGCGGGACTGTCCCACGGCGTTGACCCTGTCCACGATTCTCCGCCATAGCTCCATCTTCCTAACAATGGATATCTGCTGCACCTGTGATCCGAATAGCTGTGGCTCTACCAGGATGATTTGCTCCACCATGACCCTTAGCTACTCCTCTGAAAACCTTGGGTGTCTTTGGGGTGCCATGGATGTGGTGTGAGTGATATGTGTGTGGGGGTGTGGGGTGCTGTGTAGGGGTGTGTGGTGTGAGGTGCATGGATGGTATATGGGTGATGGTGTTTTGTGGCTCTGATTGAGTGGGTGCTCCTGGCTTCTCTCTCTCTCACTTGCCAAAATGTTTGGGTCGTAAAGGGTTGTGGGTATTGTGGGTGTGTGTTTTATAGTGTTGTGGGTGTGGTGTGTGTATGTGTGTCAAGTGTGTGTAGTTTGAATTGTCCAATGTGGTGGACTTTTGTAAGGGTGTGTGTATTTTGAGCGCGCCGGTGTGTACCGCCAATGGTTTACCGTGTTTGAAAGACCGCTAGGGTGATTCATGGGTCCTGATACTGTGGGCGTATTCCTGTTGGCGTAACAGTGTGGGTTTTGGTACCGCCAGTTTTTCACTGACCTTACGTCTGGCGGACTTGTGTGGGTGTCTGCATAGTGGCGGATTTCTCAGTGTGGGTCATAATACCCGTAGCGGAATACCGCTGTGGTCACGGTATGTTGGCGGCCATCAGCACGGCAGCAGGCGGCATTTACCGCCAGGGTTGTAATGAGGGCGTTAGTGACAAATACACAATGAACACACATTTTCATGGCATTAAGAACTTATCTTGCCCCCACGATTGTATTTATCTATTAAGTTTTTCAGTGAGACTTTGCCTGGATTACTTTTAATCTTGCCAAAACGTTGCTGTGAATAAGTAGCCTCTTTCTAGCCTTGTTACCCCCACTTTTGGCCTGTTTGTGAGTATATGTCAGGGTGTTTTCAGTGTCTCACTGGGATCCTGCTAGCCAGGGCACAGTGCTCATAGTGAAAACCCTATGTTGTCAGTATGTTTGTTGTGTGTCACTGGGACCCTGCTAGCCAGGACCCCAGTGCTCATAAGTTTGTGGCCTATATGTATGTGTTCGAGGCCTATATGTATGTGTTCCCTATGTGATGCCTAACTGTCACACTGAGGCTCTGCTAACCAGAACCTCAGTGGTTATGCTCTCTCCGCTTTCCAAATTTGTCACTAACAGGCTAGTGACTAAATTTACCAATTCACATTGGCATACTGGTACACCCATATAATTCCCTAGTATATGGTACTGAGGTACCCAGGGTATTGGTGTTCCAGGAGATCCCTATGGGCTGCAGCATTTCTTTTGCCACCCATAGGGAGCTCTGACAATTCTTACACAGGCCTGCCAGTGCAGCCTGAGTGAAATAACGTCCACGTTATTTCACAGCCATTTACCACTGCACTTAAGTAACTTATAAGTCACCTATATGTCTAACCTTCACCTAGTGAAGGTTGGGTGCAAAGTTACTTAGTGTGTGGGCACTCTGGCACTAGCCAAGGTGCCCCCACATCGTTCAGGGCAAATTCCCTAGACTTTGTGAGTGCGGAGACACCACTACACGTGTGCACTGTACATAGGTCACTACCTATGTACAGCGTCATAATGGTAACTCTGAACATGGCCATGTAACATTTCTAAGATCATGGAATTGTCACCCCAATGCCATTCTGGCACTGGAGGAACAATTCCATGATCCCCCGGGTCTCTAGCACAGAACCCGGGTACTGCCAAACTGCCTTTCCGGGGTCTCCACTGCAGCTGCTGCCAACCCCTCAGACAGGTTTCAGCCCTCCTGGGGTCCAGGCAGCCCTGTCCCAGGAAGGCAGAACAAAGGACTTCCTCTGAGAGAGGGTGTAACACCCTCTCCCTTTGGAAATAGGTGTGAAGGCTGGGGAGGAGTAGCCTCCCGCCAGCCTCTGGAAATGCTTTTATGGGCACAGATGGTGCCCATCACTGCATAAGCCAGTCAACACCGGTTCAGGGATCCCCCAGCCCTGCTCTGGCGCAAAACTGGACAAAGGAAAGGGGAGTGACCACTCCACTGAGCTGCTCCACCCAGGGGAGGTGCCCAGAGCTCCTCCAGTGTGTCCCAGACTTCTGCCATCTTGGAAACAGTGTCCAGTGCCAGCAAGTGACGTCAGAGGCTCCTTCTGATAGGCTATTACCTTTCTTGGTAGCCAATCCTCGTTCCTAAGTAGCCAAACCTCCTTTTCTGGCTATTTAGGGTCTCTGCTTTGGGGATCTCACCAGATAACAAATGCAATAGCTCACCAGAGTTCCTCTGCATCTCCCTCCTCACCTACTGACAAAGGATGACCGCTGACTGCTCAGGACGCCTGCAAAACCACAACAACGTAGCAAGATGACTTCTAGCAACCTTGTATTGCTTCATCCTGCCGGCTTTCTCGACTGTTTCCAGGTGGTGCATGCTCTGGGGGTAGCCTGCCTCCTTTCTGCATCAGGAGCTCTGAAGAAATCTCCCGCGGGTCAACGGAATCTTCCCCCTGCAACTGCAGGCATCAAAAGACTGCATCACTGGTCCTCTGGGTCCCCCCTCAGCACGACGAGTGTGGTCCCTGGAACTCAGCAACTCTGTCCAAGTGACTCCCACAGTCCAGTGACTCTTCAGTCCAAGTTTGGTGGAGGTAAGTCCTTGCCCCCCCACGCTAGACTGCATTGCTGTGTACCGTGTGATTTGCAGCTGCTCCGGCTCCTGTGCACTCTTCCAGGATTTCCTTCATGCACAGCCAAGCCTGGGTCCCCGACACTCTAACCCGCAGTGCACAACCTTCTGAGTTGTCCTCCGGCGTCGTGGGACTCCCTTTTGTGACTTTGGGTGGACTCCAGTTCACTTTTCTTCTAAGTCCCTGTTCAGGTACTTCTGCAGGTGCTGCCTGCTTCTGTTAGGGCTTCCTGACTTGCTGGGCGCCCCCTCTGTCTTCTCATCGAAGTGGCGACATCCTGGTCCCTCCTGGGCCACAGCAGCATCCAAAATCCCTAACCGTGACTCTTGCAGCTAGCAAGGCTTGTTTGCGGTCTTTCTGTGTGAAAACACCTCTGCAAGCTTCTTCACGATGTGGGACATCCATACTCCAAAGGGGAAGTTCCTAGTCCTCTTCGTTCTTGCAGAACACTAAGCTACTTCCAACAGGTGGCAGCTTCCTTGCACCCTCAGCTGGCATTTCCTGGGCTCCTGCCCACTCTCGTCACTGTTGCGACTCTTGGACTTGGTCCCCTTGTCATACAGGTAATCAGGCCCGGAAATCCACTGTTGTTGCATTGCTGGTGTTTGTTCTTCCTGCAGAATCCCCCTATCACGACTTCTGTGCTCTCTGGGGGTAGTAGGTGCACTTTACACCTACCTTTCAGGGTCTTGGGTTGGGCTATTTTTCTAACCCTCACTGTTTTCTTACGGTCCCAGCGACCCTCTACAAGCTCACATAGGTTTGGGGTCCATTTGTGGTTCGCATTCCACTTTTGGAGTATATGGTTTGTGCTGCCCCTATACCTATGTGCTCCTATTGCAATCTACTGTAACTTTACATTGCTTGCATTACTTCCTTTTGCTATTACTTGCATAAGTTTGGTTTGTGTACATATATCTTGTGTATATTTCTCATCCTCATACTGAGGTTACTCACTGAGATACTTTTGGCATATTGTCATAAAAATAAAGTACCTTTAATTTTAGTAGATCTGTGTATTGTGTTTTCTTATGATATTGTGCATATGACACCAGTGGTATAGTAGGAGCTTTACATGTCTCCTAGTTCAGCCTAAGCTGCTTTGCCATAACTACCTTCTATCAGCCTAAGCTGCTAGAAAAACCTCTTCTACACTAAAAAGGGATAACTGGACCTGGCACAAGGTGTAAGTACCTTTGGTACCCACTACAAGCCAGGCCAGCCTCCTACAGTTGCCCACAGTTTTGTGACAAATATAACATGCACAATTACCTTAACTTCTGTTCTGCGACAGCCCCTCACTTGAATTCCAGGTGTTTCTATGGGAAGATGACAATTTCCCAAACCCGGTGAGGACCGCGATGAAGAGTACATTGCCCTCTTACAAGTCCTGAAGGGGATGGGGGCTGTGGGAAGAGATAAAGAGATAAAGATAAAGGCCCGTATTTATACTCCGTTTGCGCCAAATTAGCGTCGTTTTTTTCGACGCAAATTCGGCGCAAAACTAACGCCATATTTATACTTTGGCGTTAGACGCGTCTAGCGCCAAAGTATGAAGAAAGAGCGTCATTTTTTTGCGTGAACGCCTTCCTTGCATTAATGAGATGCAAGGAAGGCGTTCCCGTCTAAAAAAATGACGGCGACGCAAATGCGTCGTATTTATACTCCCGGGCAAAAATCACGCCCGGGAGGTGGCGGGTCAAAAAAACCCGCATTTGCGCCTGAATTTAACGCCTGGGTCAGGGTAGGCGTTAAGGGACCTGTGGGCTCAGAATGAGCCCACAGGTGCCCTCCCCTGCCCCCAGGGACCCCCCCTGCCACCCCTGCCCACCCCAGGAGGACACCCAAGGATGGAGGGACCCATCCCAGTGAAGTACAGGTAAGTTCAGGTAAGTATAATTATTATTATTATTATTTTTTTTTTGTGGCATAGGGGGGCCTTATTTGTGCCCCCCTACATGCCACTATGCCCAATGACCATGCCCAGGGGACACAAGTCCCCTGGGCATGGCCATTGGGCAAGGGGGCATGACTCCTGTCTTTACTAAGACAGGAGTCATGAAATGGCGTCTGGGCGTCGAAAAAATGGCGCAAATCGGGTTAAGACGATTTTTTAGCGTCAACCTGACTTGCGTTTTAAGACGCCCTAACGTCATTTTTTCCCAACGCCGGAGCTGCCTGGTCTACGTGGTTTTTTTCCACGCACACCAGGCAGCGCCGGTCTGATTGCGCCGTCTAACGCCATTCCATAAATACGGCGCCCGCATGGCGCTTCAGAATGGCGTTAGACGGCGCAAAATTTTTTGACGGTAAACTGCGTTAGCGCAGTTTAGCGTCAAAAAGTATAAATATGGGCCAAAGTACCAGCTTCTGCTTCATGGACTGCATAATCAGACTGCTGGACCATAGATTGCGTGTGGTGCTGGGTGTCAGAACTTCTGATTTCTCAAAATACTGGGTTCTTGGTTTTTAGGATACTGGTCTGCAAAAGAATGACTTCTGCATTGAACCTGCATAAACTATTGTGGAATTATACTTGCATAATGTCAGTTATTGTTGACACATTGTGCATACATTTTTTTATAAGGCTGAACAAATCTCTTTCTCTTTTGCAATACTTTCAGAGTCTCTGAAGAAATGCCCAAACTCAAAAACAATCTACTTGACTAAATGGTTTCTTTGTGTTGTGGTGTAATCTCTTGCCAATAATAGTTTTGATAAACATGCTCTATTAACAATCTACTAATTTTCAGGGGAGAGCTTGTTACAGGAAATACATCTTTCCTTAATGTCTGTTTAGCGGTATCTTGAATTCCCCGCCAAATGACAAATCACACTAGTTCTTATTGTCAATAATCATTTAAAAGACATAGCTCTGTTTTGTTTCATTTAAGCTATTAATCTTTCTTTACCTTGAAATTAAGTTACTTGCTAGAAACTTTCAGAAGAACCCAAAGTGAGTTTATTCACATTTCAGGAAAAGGAACTTGACTTGACTGGAACCAGGTGAGCAGAGCAATAGGTACAAAGCCAACAAGGCCTCAGATTCACAAGCATCTGTAAATAATCAAATGTGCACATGTGCCTTTTGGCAGTTGATTGCTTGTTCAGGAAATGAGCAATTATTCTCCTGATTGTGGCACATGTTCAATACAGATCACGTTGTGAACAGCACATGTTTTGGCAGTTACAGTTGGAGCTGGTGGAAAGGCAGTTGGGTGCTTGCTAAGGAAATTAAAAATGTTTCCTCCTGATTGTGGCACATGTTCAATACTGATCACATTGTGAAGAGCACATGTTTTGGCAGTCACAGCTGGCACAAGCTTAGCATGTGGGATACAGTGTGTATAATCAACAAGCAATGGTTATAATAAATGAGACATTTAACAAGCATTGTTTTTTGCAAACTTAGGCCCATATTTATACTTTTTTAGTGACGCATTTGCATCATTTTGTGATACAAAAGCGGCTCAAACTTGCAAAATACAATTGTATTTTATGAGTTTGCACCATTTTTGCGTCAGAAAGCGGCGCAAATGTGGTGCTAAAAAAGTATAAATATGTGCCTTAATATTCAAGGATGTAATGAATATACCCAAATAAGTCTGAATGTTGCAAGCAACAGCATCTTACTGTAAGCAAGCTCTTAGGTTTACTAGTGTACCCAAGACATCTCAAGAAGTGAGATAGTCCCTTCCCAGCCTCTCCTGCTTCCTCCACTCCAGTTGTCCCCAGTTGTTCTCTCCTTTTTAGGGCTGATATGTGCAACACTCTTGGGGAACCCCGTGAATGGCAGATCTCACCAGGGAGACATATAAAGCCATGCCCCTCCAGGTGGTCTGCATCTGGGGGTCACATACAAATAACTCACCCCAGACACTCTGCTATTTCTTTGATGGACATTGCAAAGAGAGGTCACCCCAGCAGATAATCATTGAAACTTTAAGGGGAGGTCATGGGACCTGCTCTAAGGTAAGATGGTCCTTGCAGGTGACACCAAGGAAGGCTTTAGACCAGTGCCCATGAGCTCAGGTAGTAGCTTAAATATTCACACAATGTGCCAGGGGTGTCTTTGGGTTTGAAACGTGAGGGTGCAGCATGATAGTAGAGTGGTTTAGTACAGGTGCTGTGAGTGCAGCACCTTGGTGCAGGGACTGTGGGTGCAGAGTTGTAATGGAGGGGCTGTGTCTTGGCACAGAGGCAGTGGGTGAATTTATAGCAAATGAGGGAGGTACTGTTCCTGTTAAAGAAAATAGAACAAGGCAGAGGACAAGACAGGGACAGGGAACCCTAAAAGTTATTTCTTGGTACCCACAAACATCCCTAAGGGTTGTCATGCTTCATCATAAGGCATGCTCCTCAGGGGACAGGTGATGCAATGTCCTACGGGCCCCACAAGGAGTCACTTTTTTATTTTATGCTGTATGATGAGCAGTAAAAGTGTGAGGGTATCCTAGGTGTGTGGGGTGGAGTGATAGTGTATGTACAAATGAGAAAAGATAAAATTGTCTAGGAGATGCCAAATAGGTCCTTTAATGTCCCCAAGGAGGTGGGAGTCTCCAGGGCATTACGTGTGGGCCCCCTATACTGTTAAGTTTTTTTTCCAAATGTGGCCCCAGGGAGGTGGTGATCCATGGAGCCTGGGGATATCTGTGCACTGCCCTGTGTATTTTTGCCTTGTGGTCCTGGGAAGGTAGTGATCCCCAGGGAAGGGTGGGTATGCAAGCCCCCCAGGTATAATTGACAAAAAGCCCTGAGAGGTGGTACTTCCCAGGACATAAAAATACATGCCCATGGAGCAGGGCCACATGCACCCCCTCTTCTTCAGTTTAATAATGTTGGAATGCCCACGGGCCTGTCCCACCTGGGGGCTTAATTCAAAACAAGTGCCGGAGACCGGGCTTCTTTTTTTTCTTTTCAATGAATTCGTGAATAACACAAATTTGCTACAAAAACATAAAGAAATGTGCTTTTTTGCCCTGCCGGGGTCCCTGCTGGGGTCCCTCTGGAACCCCATGACCAAGGCTTTAGGGTCAGGGTATTCCTACCCTGCACTCCTTTCAGTTTTTTCACTGAAGCAGAGTCCCAAGATGGCAGCCAACACTCCGTGAATTCGTGAATAACACAAATTTGCTACAAAAACATAAAGAAATGTGCTTTTTTGCCCTGCCAGGGTCCCTGCTGGGGTCCCTCTGGACCCAGGACCAAGGCTTCAGGGTCAGGGTATTCCTACCCTGCACTCCTTTCAGTTTTTTCACTGAAGCAGAGTCCCAAGATGGCAGCCAACACTCCCTGATTGAAGTGTTGGCAGCCACTCAGAGTTCTGCATTTCCCTGCAAGTGCTTATTATCCTTTTCAGAGTTGTTGTAGAGAAACCACAGTCCTAGATATACACATTTGGAGCTCCTTAAATTACTCAACTACTTAGTGGATTTACACTAAAAAACTAAAAGCACAATCTGTGGAACAGAATCTACCTTTCTGCCAAATTTAGTGTAATTCCGTCCAGCTGTTTGGGCTGTAGTTGTGTTCAAAACTCCTATGGGAATTAACATAGGAAACCCCCCCTTTTTCTTGGCCCCCGCTTGACGGTTTACCCATAAGCTTTCCACGAATTACAGGCACACTTTTCTGGAAAAGTTTGTGATGTTTGGTCAAACAGCAGTAAAAATAAGGACAAGTCAAAATATTCTTTTCATATGGAAACATGGTCCTAACTATAACTACCTACTAATGGCAACCTATTTACACACAGACTGGGTTACTGTAATGCTTAGCTTCCTGGTAAATGACATGCACTCTGGTCCAATGTACCCACAAAACACCTCGTTATTATATTTACATGGCAACAGCAACTGGTAAAACACCCAATGTGTTTCGCCGCAGGTAGCGTCTTGGTCACGGGTGAAATCAATATGGACACCTACAGTTTTTAAAGAAAATACAAAGTGTCAGTAACATTGACGGACAACACTATCTCCACACATAGGATTGAACTGCAATGGACATTTTGTAACAGCAAAAGTCCTGCATTTTCCCCTAAATTGTAATCTGATAGAATTTTAAAGGTACATCATACTGGTTACATATCGTGTCAGTAGTATTGCAAAAAGTAAAAATGATAATATCAGTGAGAATATCCAATCCACAGATGTAATGTAGACATTCTGGCTGCCCTCAAAATATATTTTCTTCATTCAAAAAAATATATATACAGGTACACAAGGCTATCAAATAAATTACAAATGACCTGAAACAAAAGAGATTTAAAAAAAAAATAGGCAGTCATGTCAAGCATCACAGTTCCATCCAATTCACTCAAGTTAGGATAGAACTGTGGCGGACACCTTAGAATGTCAAGTTCACCTCATTTTCATTTATTCATTTTTTCATCTGGCATACATTGTTATCCAAACTTAATATTTTCTAAACATAATCACAGTAATAACGAAAATACAAAATCCTTGAAGCAATCATGTTGAAGACCGAATTTTCCTCTAATCCCAATAGAACCGGAGTCAGAAATTCTAAATCTAAACTGCTAAATAATTATACACATATATAAGGTGTAATCAATTACCATACCATACTGTAGTGGTGACACTTACTATTATACAATAAAGGGGATTAAAACAAAGACCACACATGCATTTATCCTGAGAACCAAATTCACACACTCATGTGGGAGACACAAAAGGAGCCAAATATCATGATAAGTGCCACCCAATCCATAACCGAAGTATAAAATAAAAGAAAAAGAAGAAAACGCAATGAATCACAACTTAAAAAAATACTACTTACTTTAGATATAAATCAAGCCGAGGAAGAAGTACAGAAGGAGAGGAACAGATGAAAAAATACAAAATATTTTATTCTCACAACTACTGAAAATTAAATATTAAAATCCAAGATCAAATAGGCACAGTGATTCTCTCAGTACATAGTACACCAGCAGCCTAAATGCACAGATAATTCTTCATTGATGTTTAGTTCATTAGGGACCTGAGTGTTAAGGCCAAATATATACTAGAATTCCAGTCACATCAGTGCTTTCACCCTGTCACTATCTCTTTTATTTCTTGGTATCTTATCTATGACAAAAAAACTAATTCCAGAGGCATCACTTTCTTGGGGGGTGGGCACCCGAAGACATAGCAGGAGCTAAACCTCAGGGTGGCCGTCCCCGGGGCCATCAGTGGCTCCACGAAGGGGGCCACACAGCTTCCTTCCAATGTGGAAATAGCCCTGGGAGGCGGTGGTCTCCAGAGCCTGGGGATCCAAAATGACCCCCTTTAAAAAAATGTACCCCTTGCCCCAGCACCGTATTACTTAAATAACCCAGGTAGGTGGTGGCCCCAGGGCCTGGCGGGGGGGCATCAACCTACTTCCTTTGTTGAAGGGTTTATAGCCAATCAGAACTGTGCATTTCCCTGCACAAGCTCATCTTTTTTCACAAAGTCTTTCGTGATCACAGATATACAAATTTGGATTTCCATTAATTTCTCAAAAACTACTGAACGGATTTACACCAAATAACCAAAAGCGTAATCTGCGTTTCACAAGCTAACATTCTGCCAAATTTGGTGTAATTCCGTCCAGTGGTTTGAGCTGTAGTCATGTCCAAAGGTCATATGGGAATTAACATGGGAAACATAACTTTTGTGCCCTCTCCTTTTTCCTGGCTCCTTCTTGAGGGATCACCTCAAAACTTTCAGTGCGCAACCAGAATCACTGGCACACTTTTTTGGAAACGTTTGTGAATATTCGTGAAATGCTGGCAAAGGTATAGGCAAGTCAAAAAATGATTTTTCTATGGAAGCAGGGTCCTAACTATAACTGCCTAGTGGCGACTGCCACTAGGTAATATATGTATGTATATTATAGTTATAGTTACCTTAGGGCACAATTTATAGTTACGTGAGATAGCTTTAACTATAACAAGTGATCAAAATGAGAGCCTTAGTATAACATATATATGTCTGTATGTGTATATATATATATATATATATATATATAGACTCACACACGCCTAGTTGCCACAGGGACATTATAGTTAAGCTCATATTTCACACGTACAAAACCATCAAAATTCAGCAGTGATAGTTACCTGAGTTAACTATAACTTGTGCCCCCGAATATAATGTCACTGTAATCTTTGATTTTTTCAGTGGATCTAAATTTTACAGGAGCCTTATAGCTAGGTTCTGAATTTACTTGCCGAAAACCAGAGAAATTCAGCAGTTATAGTTACAATTGTTTCAAGTAACTATAACTCACGACCTAAGGTAACTATCACTCGGGCCCCTGCCATGTACAGTTTTTTCTTCAATAATTTGACTTCTAACGCTTCATTGATATTTTGTATTGACAATATAAAAGTTCCCATGAATGCTGTAATATCTGGGGTAATTAGCAGTCCATGGCGATGCTGCGGGTTACAGTTACCATAGGCCGCAAGTGGTTAATCCAACCACTGACCCACACGGCCTTTCACCGTGCATGGTGGGGGTTGGCCAGAGGTCCTGGCCTCAGTCCAGTACCTGACGCCAACCCCCCTAACCACCCAACCCCATGCTGCGTATGGCATTTGGGTGTGTTGCAATGGGAGTTGGCCACAGCGCCTGTCTCTCTGGGTGTGTGAATAGGTGTGAGAGGGTGTCTCTGGGTGCCTGGGTGTGGGTGTGAGAGGTTCTATGTGGGTGTGAGAGTGGATGTGAGAGAGAGAACTTTCTACTGGTGATTTAGTGAGTGCTATCTCATTTGGTGAAGGGCCAGTGTGGGGAGGTGGGCCTGTGCAGCCCGCTCCCTGGGCCTATCTCGGGTCTTTATTAAAATGAAGGTGGAAGGGCCATGCAGCCACCCTTCCGTGGCGGATTTTGGCAGTGGGGACACCATCCAAAGGGGCCCAGACCTAACATATTTTGTTTGGGGTGGAGAGGGGCCATGCGGCCTCCCTCCTGGGCCAATTTTGACTTCAGAGAGCCTATACCCGGTGCCTGGCCATCTGTCCTGGGTGCACCTAGTGTGCTGAAGTACTGTAGGGGGAACCTGAAGGCCCCTGTAGTCCCTGCTGGCTTACCGCCACCTGCGGGAGCTGGCATTGCTCTCACAGAGAGGGAGCTGCTAAAGATGCCTCTCTGTGAGAGCAATACTTTCCCTCTGTTTCCATGCCTGCATCTCTGCAGGGAGGGAAACAAAGGAAACCTCCATGCACAGCAGGTGAGAGCTGTTTGACAGCTCTCACTGACTGGAACCAAAGTGTTTGCTCTGACTTGGCGGGAGCTGTCAAAGCTTCTGCCAAGTCAGAGCAAATAGCTTTGTCCTGGGGGTGGGCACCCTGGGACATAGCAGGAGCCAATCCAAGGGAATGGCAGTCCCAAGGGCCATTATTAGCTCCTCAAGGGGGGCTGGGTGGCCCCCCTCCAATATTACAATATGTCCCGTGGAGGTGGTGGTCCTCTCAGGTCTGCGACAGTCTCCCTATCTTCTTTAAATTCTGTCCATGGGAGGTGGTGGTCCCTGGGACTGCAGGGAGGACCAAGTGGCCCCCTTAATTTCGATTAATAGCCCCAAGGAGGTGGCAGTCCCCAGGGCTGCAGAGGGGGGCGCACGCCCCCTGCATACAATTGAAAGTTAGCTCTGAGGTTGTAGTGGTCCCCGGGGATCTAGGGGGTGGTGCATGCCCCGTGCATATTTTTGAAAGTTGGCCCTAAGGAGGTGGCATTCCCTCGGGTTGCAGCAGGGCCACGTGGCCCCCACACATGAAATTGAATGTTTTCCCCAGGAAGGTGGTGGCTCCAGGGCTGTGGCAGGGATGCGCGTTCCCTGCATTTAATGTAACAAAAAGCCCCAGGGAGGTGGCGGTCCATGGGGCATCTGTAAGCCCCAGGAGGGGGCCCCGTGATCCCCTGTCCTTTATTTTAACAAGCCCCCTGGATCTGGCCCACCAGGGTGCTTCATTAAAACAAGCACTTTAAAAACAAAATGTTGCTGCAGATTCATGACCCCATCACGAATATGCAGCAATTATTTTTTTTAAATTGCCTTTTCACTATATGGGGGTCCCTCTGGGACCCTAGCCTGAGAGCTAAGGGGTCAGGGTGTCCCTACCCTTGCCCCTTTTCTTTTTTTTAACCTTTTTTTCTGGGAATTGTCTGAAGCCGAGTCCCATAATGGCTGCCAACACTTCCTTGTTGAAGTGTTTGCAGTCAATCGGATCTCAGCATGAGATTGGGTGGGTTCAGAGAGCTGTTGCATCCCTATGTATACAAATTTAAATTTTCTTTAATATTTAAAAAATACTGTACGAATCTACACCAAAGAACAAAAAATACACTTGCTGGACCAAGAACTATCTTTCTGCAAATGTGGTGTAATTCCTTCTAATGGTTTGGGAGCTATTCCTGTTCAAAATCCCTATGGGAGGTAACATGGAGAAAATATGTTTTGGGACCCCCCTTTCATCAGGCATCCACTTCATGGATCACCCTGAAACTTTCCAGACAGCAGCTGACATGAGTGTCATATCTTTGTTATAAATTTTGTGAAGATTTGTCAACTGGCGCAAAAGATATAGGCAAGTAAAAAAATGGGTTTTCTATAAATATATATATATATCAATATTCACTTAAAAAAAAAGGTTACAGGGATGTTATTGTGAGGCTCACATTTGAAACATACAAAACCATAGAAATTCACCAGTTACAGTTAGAGTTACCTCAAGCAACTATCACTTGTGCCTTAAGGTAACTATAGCTCGTGCCCCTGCCATGCACAGTTTTTTCGGCAAACATGTTACTGCAAATATTACATTCATTTTATCAATTATTAAAGATAAAAAAATATCAAAGATGTCATGAGTGTCATAATTTGGGGGGTAAATAGCAGTGCATGTTGACGTAGCGAGTTATAGTTACCTTAGGGCACGAGTTATAGTTACTTGAGGTAACCCTAACTATAACTGGTGAATTTCTATGGTTTTGTATGTTGAAAATGTCAGCCCCTGTAAGCTTTGGTTTTTCAACTGAATTTTGATTTTTTTTAAATTCAGTTTCCTAACTATAAAGTCCCTGTAACCTTTGTTATTTCAGTGAATTTCTATGTTTTTTTTAACATATGGTAATTTTCATTACTATACGTTAATCCTTCAACTGCCGCACATCTGCTTTGGCTGTGCGCGGTGGCGGCTGGCAACAGGCCAACTCCCTAAAGGCACCCAGCCTTGCACCATGCACAGCCTTCGCCTGTGAGGGCTGGCCTGCAGCCTGTCTCTGCAGCCACCCTCTCTAACCACCCAACCCATTGCTGTGCACAGACCAAGGGCTGTGCACTGCAGAAGTAGCTGAGGCCTCTCTGGGTGTCAGAATAGGTGTGAGAGGGTTATATGATGGTGAGACAGTTTTTCTGGGTATGAGAGTGCATACATCAGTGTTTTAATGGGTGTGTCATTGTGAGCACGGGTCTGTGAGTGGGTGCATGAAAGTGACAGTGGGTCTGTGAGTGAGTGTGTGAGTGTCTGAGTGGGTCAGTGAGTGGGAGCCTAACTGGCTAAGTGGGACTGTGAGTCATTGTGTGAAGGTCTGACTGGGGCTGTGAGTGGGTGTACAAGGGTCTCAGTGGGTCTGTGAGTTGGTGCGTGTGTGTCTGAGTGGGTTATTTGAGTGGGTGTGAGAGAGATAGAAAGGTTTTTAGGCCTTTATATAATATATGATATACTTGAGTGAGATATTTCTGGACAAATTAAAAAGGAAAATGTATTTGTCATTTAAAAAGAGTAGAATAACCTTTCAGTATGATCCGTAAACATTTGTAACAAAAGAAAGGAGGGAAACGAGTCCAGCTGGGCTCGAACACTCAGGGTGAAGGTCTGTGACCATCACACTGAGCTATTCATTTTTTTGTTGATTTTTTTAGCCCTTTATGGGCCAATTGGGATCGCGGAGGAACCCTGAAGGGTCACCCATGGTCCCTCCATATTTTTTATATATTTTATCTTGTGCCCTTAAGGGCTATCTGAGACCCCAGGGGAAGCCTCAAGGCCTCCCTAGTGATGCCATTGCTTTAGCAACCAATGAGCTGCTTTAAGTAAATGGGCACTCCCAGGACATAGCAGGAGCCGGCCCTGGGGGGTGGTGGTCCCCAGAGCCATCAGTGGCCCCCCTTCAACAATCATAATCCCGGCTAGGTGGTGATCCCCGGGGCTAAAGGAAGTCAAAAACGGATTCCCTTTCTTTTTTATTATAGCCCAGGGGAGGTAGTGAAAACTAAAAAATTGCCTTAAATATCAGCCTCCATGGCTTCTGGGAATAAAGATTATAAGGGGAGGAATTACAGGGCAGTGCATAAAGATTAGAAAAATGATCAACCCAACTCTCAGGTTGGATATGAGTACAAATTATGTTCTTACCCTCTCTATCTCTATCAGACAGAAATTTCCCAAAAAACATGTTGTCAATGTGTCTGGCAGCATCCAACAGACTCTACCCATTTAACTTATCCTGGCTTTTCTTTGCCTGTGCTATATAGTAGGCCAGTCTGGCTGTTCTGATCGCCCCCTGAGAACGGGACACAATGGCTAGCTTTAGTGCAAGTTTAGCCTTCGAGCAATCCCTGTTAAACCACTCCCTTTTTTTAATGGTTGATCAAATTCCTTAGTGGGTATTTTCTTGTAAAAAATATTCTGTAACTTGTGTGTCATTGTCTCATGAATATTAAGTAAGAATTGGAATATTGGCAACCTCATGTCCCTCATAATCGGCCATAGCATCAATAAACAATTTGTAGATCTCCCTAATCATATATGGGTTGGACCAACTTACATGAGTATGACTGTTATCCAAGTATGGCTCCAACACAACAGTGTGATGAGTATGTAAGAACCTCCTAAAGTCAACACTATGTAAAGTAAGGAGCAGGGAGTTATGGCCACTGTCATGGCGAAAATCCACCGTCATATCCTCCAACATTTGCCATAACCTGACATCCAATAAAAAGTCATCAATAACACTGGACGACTGGCCTTGTTTGAAGGTGGGGGCAATGTTTGAATCAGAGTGCGTTCGACCATTACAGGCCCTAAGACCGTACTTAAGGCACAGTGATGTCAACTGTAGGGCAAAACAGGAGCAGTTGTAGGATTGCTCATTCGCCAAACGAGGAATACCCTATTGTTCGTCCTCTTCGACTGTTAGGTCATTTCTTAAATAAGAGGGTTCAAATGTGCAATTCATATCCCCTACAATCACTACCTTGGTGTTGGGAGACGGTATCTAAATATTCAGACAACTGAATCAAGGTCTGAGACTCCAGTCCTCGCGGCACTGACCTTGCATAAGTATTAATTATAATAACCTTGAAACCTCTATTAAATTCAAGCTGCGCACCTAGTAAATCCGGGTAATCAATTTTGAATACAAGATGGTTGCACTGCAACCTCCTGTTAAGCAATATCAATAAACCTCCCTTGGCGCGACCAGTATTTCCACCTGCCGGTAGGGCCATCATCTGATATGATAAAAACCCATCCAGGAAGACAGTGTCCACAGCCCAAGTCTCCTGGAATAAGCATATATCCTGCTTGTTTATGTAATTAAACCATTCAGGGTCCAGCAGTTTCCTGCCCAGCTCAGCCAAATTCCAAGACATAATAAAAAGTTCAGCACTAGTTCCCAAGTCAGTGGGCCCAGAGCACTGGGCTTCAACAGACTCGTTGAACACCCCAAGCCTACCCACCAAACCCCAAATAGAAATTGTTAGGTTGGAGTCAGGGCACTGGGCTGCCCCATAATCAACAGACTTGTTAGACACCCCAAGCCTACCCACCAAACCCCAAGTAGAAATTGTCAGGTTGGAGTCAGTGGATAGTCAATCAATATCTGATGGTAAATGCGAATTGTTTCCAGCCAAGGCCAAAGCACACTTATGGCTAGTGTCAGCCTTCCCACCAATTGGATCTCTGCAATTTGTGGGCAAACTAGCAGAGAGAGGAGAGGATTTGAGTCTAATACCAGCCCCACTAGACTTTTTAAGATAGCAAGTGCGCAATTCAAAATCAATAAGATTATCCATTAACAACCTGTCCACAAAACGAATGGAAATAAAATCAAATTTAGTGCCAGACTGACAATGTCTACCCACCTCCAAAATATCTGCTTGAATAACAGAGAGGCAGTAACGCTGGACTCTCAACCAATAAATAACCTTGTTTAGCATGAAATCCTTAGTTTCCACAGACCCCGGAGGCAACTTGGGTACTTCAACCATAAACAAGGTACCTCCTTGGTTCCCAGGGACTCGGGCCTGTTTCTTGGGTGCTAAGCATCTCGTTCCTACCTGATGTGGGGCATCATCAGGAGGCTTGGTATGATAAGTTGGTGAGATGACTGCTCCACTCAGCACCTGGGAACCAACCACCCCCCCAGGATACTCAATATAATCTGCAAATTTAATTTTACCAGATCTATAAGGCCCTGTAGAATTCCAACCCTTGGTACCGGTCGCGCACATGCGTCTAGTGGCCTCAAGGGGGGCCTGTGATCCTTCAATAAGGAAAACAGGTAAAGTGGAAAGGGAAATGGAACCAGGCTGTGAATACTTGAGGCCTGGGTTCAGATAGAGCTGGAACAGTGGGTAACCCCCACATGACAGGGTAGGGCACATCCAAACTTGGTCAAGGACGCCTACAGCCACACAACAACCCAGGTTCCCTTGTCAATTGGTTAATCAATGTCAACACCAGATTCTTCACTTCGTCTAACTTGAGGTGAACAAAGGCCAAATCAAGGTTACCGTGCAGCATCGGCGATCTATCCATACCCGGTGGTGAATTGATCGCATCTTCAACATCTGTGCATGTCCCAGTGTGTGCATGTGTGACAATGTTGCAGGGTCCTTCTTCCTTCCCCAGAGGTCCATACCGGTTAAAACACTGGATATTTAACGTCACCGAAACCTCAGGTCTCAGGGGAGGACAGGGAGCCTCATCCCCCACAGGAAGGCCACCTGTAGTGTACAGTACAGCATCCAACCCACTGCACTGCACTGGAGGAAGTTTCGACCTTGGAGCTTGAAGGATCATCTTTGATTCAGTCTCCCTAGGTGGATTAGGCTGCAGTTGCTTTTTCTTAAATATATCTGGGATTTTTATAACAGGGGGATCCAGTTTTAAAGGTGGTAAGTTCAAATTATTCCTTAAAATGGCTTCTGCTTCTTCAATTAAGATATCTATCTCTTCTAGGGAGTGGCTTCCTTGGTTAGATATAAGGCTCATTTTATTTTTAGACCATTTCCTTGATTTGTTTGAGCCACTAATATGAGCAGCCTTCTGTTTCCCCATCTCTAGATGAAAAAATAGTAAACAACAGAGGGTGTGTAAAAACGGGTAAGTCAAGCTTTAAGCAAATCTTAAAGTTATAAGCTTACTACTCTAGAAGATAGTAACGCCCAGCCCAGCCTCTGTCAGATGATGACGGGCGAAGACGGGCCCGTCTTGGCCCAGGGTTTGCCCGGGTGCATGCCCAGGCGCGTCACGCGCACGTCCCACGCTGAGGGGGCCCACGAGCACTTAAAAGTGCGAGATGGCAGAAAGAGAGCCTGGAAGATGTGGTCCCACCCCAGGTTCAAGGCCCTAAGTCGTGTGTCCTCCAGGCTCGTCCCATGCTGCGGGGGGCCTACGAGCGCTTAAAAGCGTGAGATGGCAGCAAGGGAGCCTGAGTGACATGGTCCCACCCCAGGTTCAAGGCCCCAAGTCGTGTGTCTTCCAAGCGCGTCCCGTGATGCGGGGGCCTACGATCGCTTAAAAGCACGAGATGGCAGCAAGGGTGTTTGGGGGACGTGGTCCCACCCCAGGTTCAAGGCCCCAAGTCGTGGGTCCTCCAAGCACGTCCCACGCTGCAGGGGTCTACGAGCACTTAAAAGCGCAAGATGCCAGCAAGGGAGACTGGGGGATGTGGTCCCACCCCAGGTTCAAGGCCCCAAGTCATGTGTCCTACAAGCGCTTCCCCCCCACAACATATTTCTAGGAGTCTACTATAGCCAGTTTTGAAATATTTGGTCACTTTGCCATTACTTAGAATTTGCGATTTAGTATGGCTATTAGCCTGAATTTTTCACTTTGACTCTTGCTTAGATATATGTAATGGCCTACGTTATATACTAAATGATGTGAGTGGGTCCTAATTGAATAATCATTAGCTCCTAATGTGTCAATTCTCCCATCTAGGAATGCATTTTTCAATCATGACCTCTTACATTTTTTAGGAAAGTCTGCACATTGTAAAGGTGATCATTAGTTGTGAACAATTGGGTCATATTTCTTTGTACAAACTAAAATGTGACCTTGAGAATTAATCAAATTGGGTGATACAAAAATTTCAGCATGACTGAGTAAATTTAGGGAAGTTAGAATGGAATGCACTATTTTGATTGTTTATTTTGGTGTATGTTCATGATTGAACATTTTGTTTTCAAAGCACACTCTTTTCTCTATGTCTATGGTGGCTGTAGTCCTTGAAATATGACGAAATGTAACTACATGTCACGTGATCAAGAATGAAGATCGGTCAAAACATGTTGCGTTTTCCTAATTTCTGCCAGTAATCTGAGGAACTGATCTCACTAGTGTGGCTTGTTTCCTGTTCACAGTAAAGCGCTGACTGGAGTGGAGAGATAAAGATGGTAGTGATGCCACAGAGCAAGCCCCAGTCCATAATCTGGGCACCTCACCATCTCGTTGTTTGGAAAAAAAGTATATATTTAAATTATATTTAGGAAAACTTTATTCATTCTTTCTACACTAGCCCAAATTGAACTATACAGATATTAAATATCTAAAGGTATATTTACAATGTCATTTTATAGAGTGGAATAGCACAGACTGGAGTAGCAGAGACTGGAGTTGTGTACAGTGGAATAGCGTAGAGTTATGGTGAATAGAATGGAGCATTGAAAGTGGACTGGCTAAAGTGGAGTGGTGTACAGTGAATTGACATACAGTAAAATAGTATTGAGTGGAATGGTGTAGAGTGAGGTGGCATATAGTGGAGTGCCATTGAGTGGGTTAGACTCAAGTGAAGTGGCACATAGTGGTATCGCATAGAGTGTGGTGGTTTACAGTGGACTTACATACAATGGTATAGCATAGAGTAGATTGGTGTAGAGTGGAGTAGCGTACAGTGTAGTGGGTCAGAGTGGAGTGGTGGTCAGTTAAATGGCTTACAGTGGAATGGCATAGAGTGGGGTGGTGCAGAGTGGAGTGGCATAAAGTTGAGTGGCATAGAGTGGAGTAACATACAATAGAGTGGCCTAGTGGAGTGCCAACAGTCAAATACAGTAGAATGGAGTGTTGTACAGTGGAGTATTGCAGAGTGGAAAAGCACGGAGTGGAGTAATGCATAGTGGAGTAACCTATAGTGGAGTGCCATATAGTGGAGTGCCCTATGCTGGGGTGGGTTAGAGTGTAATGATGTAGAGTCTAATAGCATACAGTGAAGTGTCATAGAGTGCAGTTCCATACAGTGGAAAAGTATAATTTGGAGTGGCATACGGTGGAGTGGCATATAGTGAAGTGGCATACAGTGGAGTGGGGACTAGTGGAATAACATACAGTGCAGTGTTGCAGAGTGTAGTAGTGTACAGTGGAGTGGCATACTTTAGAATAGTATAGAGTGGAGTGATGTAGAGGTGACTAGCATACAGTGGAACAGTGTGGAGTGGCAGATAGTGGAATTGCAATGAGTGGAATATTGATGAGTGGAGTAGTCTACAGTGGAGTGGCATACAATGGCATGGTATACAGTGGAATGGGATAGAGTGGACAGGCATAGAGTGGAGTAGCACACAGTGGAATAGTGTAGAGTGGAGTGATATAAAGTGAAGTGGTGTATAGTGGAGGGGTATAGAATGGAATAGCGACCAGTGGAGCGGTGTAGAATGGAGTGGTAGGCATTGAAGTGGGGTAGAGTGGAATATCATACAGTGGAGTGCCATAGAGTTAAGTTTTATACACTGGAATAGCATAGAATGGAGTGAGTAGACTACACTCCAGTGTATGGAACTCTACACTGTATGAGACTGTCCACCACTCTACTGGATGGCTCTCCACAACACTAAACTGTACAACACTACTCCACTGTACTCCACTCTATGGCACTACATTGTGCAACATTCTTTTCCACTCTAGCCTACTGTAGAACAATCTATTTGATGACACTCTAGGTGTTGACACTCCACTCCATGACACTGCAGATGACGACACTCCACTGTACTGCAATCTACTGTATGACAATCTACTGTACTTTACAACATGCCATTCCAATGAACAACATCCAACTCTACTCTGTTACACTCCAATTCAGTATCACACACCTTGCCATTCAACTGATTACCACTTTACTCCACTATATGCTTCACCACACCACTCTACTCCACTCATCTATTCCACTCTAAAAAACTAGACTTATGACACTAGACTGTTAACGCTGTCCTCCAAAATACTCTATGACACTCCCCTTAACAACACTCAACTGAATGACTCTTGACACTAGGATGTGAAACCCATCTTTATTTAACCAAAACACCAAAGTATAAATATGGAGTTAGTTTTGCACCGAATTAGAGTAAAAAAAAATGACGCTAATTCAGTGCAGAGTATAAATATTCCCCTTAGCGTCAAAAAATGACGCTAATCTGGTTAGAGTCATTTATTTTGACTCTAACCTGCCTAAGGTCATTTCTTTGACACTAACCTACCCTTAGCCCTGGCTTGCACCATTCCAAAAATATGGTACCCAGCTGGTGCTAAAAAATGGTGCAAGCCAGTGCAAAACGTTTTGGTGCAAAACTGCATTAGTGCAGTTTTGCACCAAAAAGGATAAATAAGGCCCTACATTTATAATTCATGCACAACATTAAATTTAGTCCAGCTCACCTACCTCATACACAGTCTTGTCACCTCACTTGCCACACTACATTTACTATAACTGGCAGATCTCTGATACAGGAAGAGGGCAGGGAAACAAGAGAGTATATGTAGAACCACAACTATACCATTTCTATGTACAGCATTTTGAGAAATGTAAGTTGATGTCACAGTGCCATAAATGTGTGAGCTCAGTTATAATCATGCTATTTAATATGCAGAAGCTTGCATTAATATACTGATGGTAGTGATGTTTTGGAAAATGTAACTGCCATTAAAGATATATTTTTTAAACATACTGAAACCTTAGGCCCTGGAGTTATGCTCAAATCCTGTCTCCACTCCTACTGGGGGCATATGCAATCCCATCCTACTTCTACAGTGGGAGTATTCCATAGGCAAAGAGAACTACATCATTTACCTTGTGAATATATAATTCTGCAGCACCTGTGCCAATGGCCTTTGGCAAGGCATGAATCATCAGCTGTAAATATATACATCAGACTGCCAGTTCACACGTGGTGGAGCGTAGCTTTCATAATCAAAATTAACATGAACTGCTTGCAAAATAATGTACAATGAAGCTGCATAGAAAACACATTAATATGTTTCTAATGTACGCATTTGAAATGTGCCCACGGGGAGTGGCCACCAATGTAAACGATGACTAACGAAATTGATTAATAATGGATTGTTAATGTACTAATGTATGATTCTGTGAAGCATTTAAGAATTATAGGTTAAGGTTTTGCTGAATAAATCATTAGGCCTTAGTTAGCAAGAGTCTGGGCCTAGCTGCCTGGTCTCATATTAAATGTGTTTTCTAACGTGCAATGTGCTGTCTTCCTGAAGGACATAAAGCTGTACTTTTCCAGAAGCTAGAAATGTGTGTAACCATAGTAAATTCTTTCTCATGAGACCCGACTTGCTCAAGGAGACATTCTTGTTTAATGCAACAGTGTAATTCGCGACAGGTACAAGGTCGCCTGAGCTGGTAAAGACAATGGAGCTACTGACTGGAGTTGTGCGTGTAACTTTTTCTACCTGCCATCTCACCCGATGAAGACGTAAATCACAGGAGCCAATGAACTGTATGATAACTGTCTTAGGTGAAAATTCGAGTAAGGTGACCACACAACCATTGGATAGAGACAGTGTTGCACCAACTACCGACAAATGGGAAATTAGAGGTTTGTCTGGCAAATTCAATTTAACGTCGCATTACAAGGAGACATCAGCCATTAGAGGGACACCCCTGCTGTTGCTCTGGAATTCCATCTTTGCCTTTGCTACTTTGATTCTTCAAACCATCCTCACCTTGTCTTGCCCAATATCTATTTCTTCTCCTCCTTAAGAGGGAAGAACTTTCTGCCCCGTTAGCTGAGACTTTGCTGTTCTATCCTGGCTGATGGTGGATCGACTACTATCCTGAGGACAAAGACTGACCCTGTATGCTGACCCATCACTGAGGGTAACTATATGATTATGAAATTGTAATTGTCTGCTTTCCTTTCCTTTCTAGGTACCAACTGCTTTTGACAGAGACCATAATCAGAGTTTTCAAAATTTGTGTTACTAAATTGTTTTGCATGAAGCCCAACATGCTGATGCTAGTTCAAGGTTAGGCAAGGAGTTCACTAATATTGGGTGCAACAGACAAAATGACTGAATCTTTGCTATGTTGAATAAGATGCGCTAATGATACTTTGCTAAATAGATACATGTTGACGCCGTGTTTTGTTCTAATGTTTATAATCTTCGCTTTGCTTAAATCTTATTCGAGTTGCCACATTATAACATTGTTGATGTGTTTTCTGGTGTTGCGACTAATAAACTTGCTAGAAGAGTGTAACCAATAGGGAATAAATATCATAAATTTTACTAAATTTGTGTGGCTATTCATGGCTGAGAGGTTGCTTTGCGTTAAAAATTCATATTGAAGTGATTAACTAATCTGATTGATTTATTACTTTGAATATTGATGAGATATCGATTTATTGATTGAAATGCTGAGTAGTTATCTCGTCTTAAGGTGTCTCCAATCAGGGTCAAAAGATTCATTGGCCTAGAACGAGTACCAGACTAAGTAAATTACCTAGGGCGGGACGCGTTAACATACGCTATTACTGTGCAGCACATGATTTCAATGCTAATCACATAGATAGCTAACCAGTGAAAAGCCACTTTACAACAGTGAGCTGGAAACCATTGTTCATAGATTTCCGCTTTATGTGTGAGCCCTCTGGAAACGCTGATTCCATAGGGTTTTAAATCTTCCCAGGACATAGGAGGGCCATTAGGAAATCAAACTCCCTAAAATCTGAAATTATGACCCTAGATATTTTAGATCGTTATAGGAGGTTTGTTGTGACATCTTAGAAATTGTGAGTGTCCAAAGACCGGCTCCTGTCTGTGGCTCCGCCCTGTCCCCATTGTTACTAGCCAATTACAATGCAATCAAATTGTGAAATTTAGGCTGGCAGACGTGGTACAAGCATTAACCAGGTGTTCCAGATTCCTGGCAACATGTTCAAATGGGAAAAAGTACTTTTTTGCCTCATCATATGTAAAGCAGAATTTTTTTATGGGAATTCTGATATGTCTTGGTTTGCATTCTTTAAAAATAAAATAAATTGAAATGGTAATATTGATCTCTTTTGTTTCAGAGAGACACTGGTGGTCCTTTAGTATGCCAAGTTGCCGGAAGCTGGCTTCTAGCTGGGATTGTGAGCTGGGGAGAAAACTGTGCTCTGCCCAGATACCCAGGCGTCTACACCCGCTTGTCTTACTACGCAGACTGGATAGCACAATATGTACAAGACATTGGATTTACACAGTTAGCCGTGTTGCAAGTAGTAAACACTAATCCAGTCTCCACTGCATCCAATACTACTGTCTCAAAAGGAACATCTGATGCAACGACTACAACAGTGATTTCTCCTGCTGCTACTATTACTACAGAGAAGAGCACTAGCACGACACACCAAAAACGAGGTTATCTTTCTCCCAGTACTAATTTTATCTTAATATTATTTATTTTTTATAGATTAACAAACTGTTCAATGAACAAACTGGTTTAGTGTAACATTTTGAAACATTCTTTATGATTTTTTTTTAGTTTGATCTTCGTATGTTTTCTACTTTACCTTCAAAATACCACTAACAGTCTGTCTTGTAGGCTTTCTGGTAAGAAAAATATCACAGATTTTCTCTGGCATTGGTTATCTGTGCCTATACTGTGCTTGCCTTTTTTAGGTCTTGGCTTTACCTACCTGATACCAAAAGACCTACTGTGTGAAATACTTAAAGTGACATTTGGTCGGCCCATGAATTATCAGTGGTTGTCTTTATTTTCAATCTCATTTTGTATTCCATGGCATTTTTCCTCTTCTTGTGTTTGTCCATCCCCTGGAGTACAGGCTGTTTACCATGCTTATGTTTGGATGACTTGAGTTCCTTCACAACTTAAATTCATGAAATTATTTTTTCTTTGGCTTTTAGAATTCAATGGGAATGCATGTGTGTCTTCCTCACTACTCCTCAGATCTATAGTCTGCAACACTCTTCACATCCCAAACCCCATGATCTATGTGTTGGTCCCTCACTCTCAAGCTCTGTTCCTTCTACCACCTCTTCCCATATTGCTTGGCTTTTATTATAACACCCAAGTCTGTTACTCCCCAGCCCTTTCATTGTTCACCAATGCCACCTGTAGGAAATCTTTACTTGCCCCATTTCTCCTTTGCTTCCCCCTTCCCAGTCTTTTTTTTCAAATGTATTGTTGATGCTCCGGGAGGGAATACCAACTGTAACTTCCTCCTAGACCACTCCTTTCTGTAAATGTCCCAGTGTGCATGTTTATGCAAAGTAGCCTCCAGGAACTTCAGGCAGGGAAAAAGTACATTTCTAAAAGTTTGGTTACCTTAATATTGATTAAAAACCCACCTTCATTGTTAAATTGGATTTTTACTATTAAACTAGTTGTTTATTTTTCTAGCCACTGCCAATCCTAGATACATAATTAGGCTTTTAATCTGTACCCTGGTCTTCTACATAGGCCAGCTAGGTCTGCCACAGTGAAAAAAAGCTTTTGGGAGCTAGTAACTGAAAGGATAGGTTAACATTAAATGTGTCCTAATTTTCAATACCATATACCCTGCATGGTAGGCTACAAGGCCTGCATAGGGGACTGATAAATACTAAAAAGGGAGGGTTAGAGCTGTCCACATTATCTATTTTCACAGGTCAAATTTCAGATATTAAATTGCTACAGTCAATCTACATTGATAGGTCTGAAGCGATGTTTGTACTGCCATTGCAACGGATGGCACAATAGGTGCTGCATTCCACTAGAGTCATTTAACTTCCAGGCCCTTGGTATATGTGTTATCATTTACTAGGGGCTTATAAGTCAAGTTATATATACCAAATAGAAATATGCCAATTCAACCATATTTAAAAGGAGGGCACCAACACTTTACCATTAGTTAGTAGGATTGAAGTGTTAAGAGTTGTAAAGCTGGCAAAAATACAGAGTTCAGCAAATGGCAAAAACAGGACGACCAACCAGAAAAGGTGAATTTCCTACACCCTTCCTCTTTCTTCATCACTCTGCAGAGTTATTTCAAGTATGGTGGATGAAGCATGTGATACAGCATAATTTTCTATTCTTTAGGGGTCTAGTGTAATCATCAAATACATTGCTTCACTGGTAGTATGGAATGTTGGTTATTTGCTGAATGTGTATTCCTGGAGCTAACATCAGTGCATCAATTTCAAATTACAGTGAAACCTATTTGACTTCACGAGAGGATGGTTTCCAAATCATTAAGGTTCATTAGCAAATTGGTCAAAATTACAGACGGCTTTATTCATTTAGTAAATTAATTTCTTAGGTAAACATAAAATTCAGTATTGTTAATTGTAGGAAATTAGGTTACTGGGTGAGAGGGATAAACCCTACTCAAGCAGCAACCACAATTTCTGTCAGGGTGAAGTCACAAATAGTGTTTTGTGCAGAAGCCGTTCAGATGACCTGTGGGCAGATGTGAGGTCCTATGCTGGGGATGCGTCAGCAGCACTGGATCCGATGGAGCTATTGATGAGTCTTGCAATGCAAGGTCCTGTGTCGTTATTAAGGGTGTCTTTAAAGGAGGCTTGCAGTGTGAATTCCAATGTATGTGTTGCATATTAGACGTTCCGATGAACCGTAGGCTGTGATGCGATGTCCTGCATCAGTGATGTATGGTGCAGTGGCACATCTTATGCAGAGCTGCAAGGAGATTCATCGTGCTGCATCAGTTCTGCCCAAGAGACAACATCCGGCTGGCAGAGAACTTCAGGCTCACTTCCAAGTGTCCAAGACAAAAGTGGCACCACTTGGGGGCAACACTCACAACAGTCAGAGTCCAGGTGCTGGGTTCAATGTGGATGGGGCCTTTTATGCACCTGAGGCTCTGATCAGGAGGCCAGCCAACTAGCTCTTGGAGTAACTCTGGTGGTTTTCGGTTCAAGATGCAGATCCAGTCCTTTTCACTAAGGCAACTGGGCAGTGAAGGAGGAGAGTAGCAGGGCAGCAAAGTAGCAGCTTTCTTGCAGCAGAGCAGCACAGCTGTACTGAGTCTTCCACAGGTCAAGAGGTGTACGGAAGAGTTGGGTCTGAGGGTCCACTAGTTATCATTAATGCTAGCTTTGAAGTAGGAACAGTTTCAAGAGGTTTCAGCCCCCAAAGATGTCTGGAATTTCCTACCCCTGTGCCCTGGCCTCAGCTTGTCTGGGGGCACAAAAAAACAGTACAAAACTATTTGTGAGTGTGCTGAGGTAGAGGCAGAGGCTTTGTAATGTGCAAGTGTGGCAGGTAACAGCTCTGACCCCCATCAAGTCAGAGATGGCCCATCTTGCCAACACCTATTCCTTCTCACTATCAGGGACCAATTTGCAAAGACCAACTGCCAGCTACACCTAGTCATGTGAACCAGAATATAGGCTGCAGACACCAAGATATTGGGACAAAAAAAATGCCAACATTCTAAAAGTTGAATTTTTTTAATTTGTGACTTAAAATCCGACTTTGCCATTAAAGATTAAAGATGGTTTAAAATTACAATTATTTATACACCAAACTCAAAATTCCTACATATTCCCAATTGAAAGTTATCACTTATTAAATTTAATAAGGTAACCCAATGTTATCCTGTGGGATAGGCAGGCTTTGCAGTAATGAAAAATGAATTTGAGTTTTTCACTGCCAGGACAGGTAAAACTTAAAAGTACATCCACATCTTTTTAAATACCGGTGTTCTGCTCTATGGCATGTTTAGAGCCTAACCTAGAGGTGGCATATATATATTAAATAGGAAGGACAAGGCCTAGCAAAAGGCTAATTTCGACAGGTCGAAATTACGGTTTAAAACTGCACACACAGGCTGCAATGACAGATCTGACACACGTTTAAAAGGCTGCTGAAGTGGGTGGTACATTAAATGCTGCATAATTTATAGTCCCGTGTAGTACCATTTTACAAGGGACTTACAAGTAAATTAAAGGACTAAATTTGGGCAAAGTTGGCTTTACCATGTTTAAGGGAGTGAGCACAGACACTTTAGCACAGATGAGCAGTGGCACACGGTCCTAGGACCAACAAAAATGAGCTCAGAAAAATGGAGGAGTGAGGGAAAACATTTTGGGGAAGACCACCTTATGGTCCACAGGTCTAACAATAATCAATCCACCAATATATATCAAATAGATGACAATGCAAATCATATAAGGTACACAATGCAGAAAAGATGAAGTATTGGTTCCATGAAGGAACTTCCCCAAATTAAATATACCTTTTGATAATGACAAAAGGACATGTGTGCTCAAAAGTCTGACTCAAAAACTAAAAATATAGGATCTCAAGTATCAGACCCTTGGCAAAGTCAGGAAAGGATCTCCTGTACTATTTTAAGAAAAACAGTTAAAAATACATTGTACTCTCTCCTCAATGACTTGCTGCTGGCAGCGCCAAGCTTGAAACAAGCAGGTTGCGCCATTCTCCTTGGAGCAGGTAAACTCTCCTTGTTCCCACCAACGAACAAAGTTGCACACAGCTGCATGGCCTTAAATGTGTCAGCGGTCCAGACTTTATAGTACAGGAGGATCATTCTCATCCCACACATGGTGTCAATTACAATTACATTGCTCCTGTAGCAAGAAAAAAACATGAAAGCTCATATTGAAATCAACCTGATGTTTAACAAGGAAAAGGCTTGGAGCAACTGAGGCTTACTCACAATTAGGCCAATATTAAGAATACACATTTGTTTATAATGAATATACTATAGCCTTAGAACCCGCCGTAGCGGGCTCTACCGGCTATTAAAGGCCCGCTCCCCGCGTTAAATTGGCTCGGGCATTTAACAAGGGAGAGGGACTTTAATAGCCGGTAGAGCCCGCTACGGCGGGTTCTACGGTTATTAGAACATTCTGCCACACAGGGCAGAATGTTCTATTAAAAAAATAAAAATTCACGCAGCCCGAGGGGATTAAAATCCCCTCCGGCTCCGTGAGGCTTTGTTCACAGCTTTTGCTGTGAACAAAGCGAACATTGGAATGTTGGCGCTGCGGGCTTTTACCGGCCAGTAAAAGCCCTCAGCACTCCATTGTTTTCAATGGAGCCCCCAGCATTCCAATGTTCTAATATAGGTTAGTGATTATACTGTGAATATGTAAAGTGTGGCTTCTTTTTGTGTATGTAGCTACACATAAACAAAAGGATTAACATGTGTTTAGTGAAGATTATAAGGCATTAAGGGACAGATTGACTAAAATGTGGCGCAGCGCAGTGCTGCGACAAAATTGCCAGCACTGCGTTACTTTAGAAAAGTATTTATTAGAATAAGGCGCAGCCCTGCATTTCCCCCTGGGCTGGTGCTAAATTTACCTGTCAGCGCCAATGCATTGAGAGATTTGATTGTTTATGTACAGGAAGGTATCCCTTACTGCACATAAGCAAACACTAATGTCGATTTGGCACTTCTATGGGTGCTGTAGAATGCAGCACACACAGAAGTGCCAAAGTGTCATTTTGAAAGATTGTTTATGTGCAGGAAGGGACACCTTTCTGCACCTAAATAATAATTTCTATCATTTTTCTCTTTCAATGTGTGCTTCAGAATGCAGCACACATAGAAAAAGCAAAAAACAGAAAGGAAAAAAAGTATTCCTCCTTGTTGTACCTTGCTAACACCACCTCTGGGGTGCTGTTAAAATTTGGAGCTGCCTCAGGTTTATGAAAATACATAAATCTGGGGTAGCATCAAAATGCAATGGGTGTTGCTGTGGCACACATACAACAGCACCCATTGCGCGTCTATTCCACGTGATGTGCAAAGTGGGTAGGGGCCATATTTACAAGGTGGAGTTAAGCCACAAAAAGTGGCTTAACGCCACCTTGTAAATAAGGTGCAGGGCATAGCGCCACCGGAGCGTCACATAAAATGATGCTCCAGTGGCACTAGGGACTCATAAATATGCCCCTAAATGTCTCACTACACTAGATGTCTGCCAGAAATTAACATTTAATCACCCCCTTTGTCTCCTTGGCTGCTCAGCACGTACGCTGGCTCTGGTCTCTTATTTTACTAATTAATATTGTGACATGTAGGACCCATCAGCCTTAGGGTGATCATTCCCCAAACATTTTGCCTTCACCCTCCTATTTTTCATAATATGTTTTTGCCATCATTAGGACTCTGTGCGCCTTATCACTGCTAACCAGTGCCAAAGTGCTTGTGATCAACGGAGCATATACCTTTACCACAAATGCCTTAACAAAGAATTTCGTTGCAAAGGTTTGAATGGTAAAGGTGTATGTGCGGTAAAGGTTTTAAAGGTAAGTACTGGTAAGTTTTAAGAGGTTTTAGTGTATATATATATATATATATATATATATATATATATATATATATATACACACACACACAATTATATGTATGTATTTTCATATATATATATATATATATATATATATATATATATATATATATATATATAGGTTTTGGAGGGATTAGGGTAGGTAATGGTTTTTCGGTGGGAAAGGCATTTTCAGGTTTTAGGGTGGGTATGGGTTTTGGGTGGTAAGGTTATTTTTAGGTTTTAGGGTGGATATGGGTTTTGGGGTGGTAAGGGTGTTTTTCAGGTTTTAGGGTGGGTATGGGTTTTGGGGTGGTAAGGGCTTTTTTAGGTTTTAGGGTGGGTATGGGTTTTGGGTGATAAGAGCATTTTTAGGTTTTAAGGTGGGTATGGTTTTCGGGGGTGGTAAGGGCATTTTTAGGTTTTAGGGTGGGTTGGGTTTTTAGGTGGTAAGGAGTGTTTAGAGTTAAGGGTGGGTATGTGTTTTGGGGTGGTAAGGGCATTTTTAGGCTTTAGGGTAGGTATGTGTTTTTGGATAATAATGGTGTTTTTAGGTTTTAGAGTAGGTATGGGTTTTTGGGTAGTAATGACATTTTAGGGGTTAATGGTGGGTACGTGATTTGGAGTGGCAAGGGGTGTTTAGGTTTTAGGGTAGGTATGGGTTTTAAGGAGATAAGGGTATTTTTAAGTTCTAGGGTGAGTATGGGTTTTAGGGTGGTGAAGGCATTTTTAGGTTTTAGGGTGAGTATAGGATTTAGGGTGGTAAGGGTAGTTTTAAGTTTTAGTGTCAGTATGGGTTTTGGGGTGGTAAGAGAATGTTTAGGTTTTATGGTGGGCATTGGTTTTGTGGTGATAAGGGCATTTGTAGGTGTTAGGGTGGGTATGGGTCTTTTGGTGGTAAGTGCATTTTTCGGTTTTAGGGTGGGTATGAGTTTGTGGGTGGTAAGGGGTGTTTAGATTTAAGGGTAGTATGAGCTTTATGGTGGTAAGGGCATTTTTAGGATTTTGGGTGGGTATGATACTTGGGGTGGTAAGGAGTGATTACGGTGGGTATGGATTTTTGGGTGGTAAGAGTATTTTTAGGTTTTAGCGTGAGTATTGGTTTTGAGATGGTAAGGGCATTTTTAGGTTTTATGGTGGGTGTGGGATTTGGGGTGGTAAGGGTATTTTTTAGAATTCATGGTGGGTATTGGTTTTGATGTGGTATGGGTATTTTTAGGTTTTAAGTGCTTATGGGATTTAGGATGGTAAGGGTATTTTTAGGTTTTAGGGTGGGTATGGGTTTTGGAGTGGTTGGGGCAGGTTTATGTTTTAGGGTGGGTATGGCTTTTTGGGTGGTAAGACATTTTCGGGTTAAGGATGGAAATAGCTTTTGAGGTAGTAATGGCATTTTTAAGTTTTAGGGTTGGTATGGGTTTTGGGGTGGTGAGGGGTATTAGGGTGAGTATGGGTGTCTAGGTGGTAAGGTCACTTTTAGGTTTTATGGTGGGTGTGTTTTTGGGTGGTAAAAGGTGTTTAGATTTAAGGGTGGGTATGAATTTAAGGGTGGTAAGGGCACTTTTAGGGTTTATGGTGGGTATGGAACTTGGGGTGGTAAGGTGTGATTAGGGTAGGTTTGGGTTTTGGAGTGGTAAGAGTAGTTTAGGTTTTAGGGTGCTTATGGTTTTTGAGATGGTAAGGACATTTTTAGCTTTTAGGGTCGGTATGGGATTTGGGTGGTAAGGGTATTTTTAGGTTTCAGGGTGGGTATGGGTTTTGGGGTGGTAAGGGCATTTTTTAGGTTTTATGGTGGGAATGGGCTTTGAGGTGGTAGGGGTATTTTTAGGTTTTAGGGTGCGTATGGGTGTTTGGGTGGTAAGGACATTTTTGGGGCTTAGGATGGGTATGGGTTTTAGGGTAATAAGGGCTTTTTAAGGTTTTAGGGTGGGTATGGGTTTTGGGTGATAAGGGGTGTTTAGGGTGGGTTTGGGGTTTTGGGTGGTAAGGGAATTCTTGGGGTTTAGGGTGGCAGGGGTTTTTGGGTGAAAAGGTGTGTAAATGTGTATATATATATATATATATATATATATCCAAAGTGTCGGTCCTGGAACAACGATGTGCCTAACTGCCGGTGCTGCGTTAGGGTAAAGGACCAAACCCTAAATATAACACAAGGAGAAGAAAACGCTGCACTCCCGGAGATTGCAATCAACTGCACATTTATTCCTCTTAATGCTGGTTGAGGCTATATCTGGCACCACGACGCGTTTCGACATCCGTCTTCTTCCTGGTGGTTTCTGCCATCTTAATAGACGAGCAGGATGCTGGTATTTATAGTTCCCATATAACTTTCAGCTGTGAGCCAAATGGAGAGGCTTCTCCTTCGCCGCACGTTCATTTCACTGCTAATTGAAAACGTATGTGAAATCCAAAGTTTCAAAAATCAGCAGATTAGCTACATGCTCAAAATGTCACGTTTTTGAAAATATGCCATCCTCGGATCCAAAGTTAGACAATGTGCTGATTTATAGAGCATGTGGTAATACAACACATTCCTGAATGAAATCACAGTTCTATGCCGATGTTAGTAACTCCCAGATAACTTTCAGCTGCAAGCCAAAGGAAGCAGTGCTCCTTCACTGCATGTTCATGTTTACTGCTGAATGAAAACGTGTGAAATACTGGATTATAAATATACGGGTTGACTTCATGCTCAAAGTGTCACGTTCTTAAAAAATATTACATCCTCGGATTCAAAAAAACAATATACTGATTTGTCGAGCATATGATGTTTAAGCGCATTCCTGCATGAATTCACAGTTCTTCTAAATGGAAATGCCGAACGTGCATCTCAAATCCCCGTGTGTAAACACAATCTCCATGTTCCCAGTTAAAATGAGATCTAAAAATTATCTTGTGCTCACCGTGCCTCGTAAAGTAAACAAACTGTAGAAAGAGCAAAGTCTCCGGGCCCCGAGAATCAGGGCCACATCAGCAAAATAGGTAATGTTTTAAGTGAAGAGAGCACTAGGCGCTTTGGAAGTCCGACTCCTTTGTCATAAAATCTTCCAGTGTGTGTACATAGGCAAGAGATACGTATCTCCTTGCTATCTTCAGAATCAAAACCATATGCCGGGCACCATCGTTGTATTTAAACAAATCCAAATATATATATAGTTACACATATAGGTTACACTTAAATGTTTACTTTTTACCACAAATATGCCTTTACCAACCATGCCTTTAAAATGAAATTTTCATGGTAAAGGCATGCGCGTTAAAGGCATATGCGTGATAAAAAAATTGTGGTTTTGATTATGTGTTGTAATGATGCATGCATTTTACTTACAACTTTGTAATGCATGTGTGGTAAGTGCATGCATTGTTCCGTCTTTCAACCCTCCCTAAAATGTGGTAAAATTAGCCTACATTCGACTGGCATATTCAATGTACTTATAGTGCATAGCAATATTGTGGGTTAATTTTCAGCACCTTACTTGGGCACATTTATTTTAGCTTAGGCCTGTGGCCTTTGCCCTTTTACCCAGGTATTTCAATTATTCGTTTTATTCCATTTTAGCATGCCCTGCTTCTAGCTGGATGTTTTATTTTCTAATCAACTGCTTTTCTGCAAAAGCATTGTTCTTAGTTTCTTTCCACAACATTTCACCCTCTGCTGAAGGCTGCACATAATAGTTTATCTAGTATTGTCACCACGAAAGCACGGAGCGAGCCTCGCCACCAAGACACATTATCACTCACACCTGTCCTCAGAACATAACACGTTTTATTGTAAAAACATCACACATGCCAAAGGAGGTTACAGAGGCCATTCTAGCCAGAGCAGCCACTCTGTGCTGCATGTCACTTTGCAGCTTTGGTGATCCAGGCCTGGTTTCTATAGCCAACTGAGGAGACAGCCAGCAGACCCATGTGCTCAGGTATGGGGCGTGGACCCTTTACATGGTCTAGTATGGGCAGAAAGGAGTATCACTGCTGTGCTCTCACGTAGATGCTAGGGGTGTAGGTATGAATTCTTAGACAAATGTTTATTCCAGGATGTTGGGATTGTTGATCTGTTTTTCACTAATGGTCACAATTCTGAGATATGTTTCATCTTCCTATTAATCGCAGCTCATGTCTTTAATCATAGAAGGCAGTCTTTTCAACTAATGCCTTCAAAACTGTCTATTAGAAATGGGGTCTCTATTCGACAGTGGCTTGCACCCTGTCAAAGTAGGGACCCTCACTCTAGTCAAGGTAAGAGAGTCACACAGCTACGATAAACCCTGCTCTCCCCTTTGGTAGCCTGGCACAAGCAGTCAGGCTCATCTCAGAGATAAGACAGTAACACAGTGAAAACACTACCACAGTACTCCAGACCAATTTAGAAAAATAGCCAATATTTAGCTGAGTAAAACAAGAACAAATGTCAAAAATCTAATTTGCACAATTAAAGATACACATTTTCAAAATTAAATCTTAGCATGGCACTTAGAAACACAATAGCTCAAACTGCAGCCATCATGGCATCTTGACTGAGTAATTCCCTTTAGTCCAATGCCACTCGTGAGGTAGTGATGGCCGGCCCCAGAGTCATATGGACCCCGGGTATTGTACCTTGGAAAATGATGAAGAAACAAAGACGTTGCACAGAGTCGGGAGGTGACGCTTCACTTGAGCCGGTGCAGTGTTGGTTCCTTACTGCTAGGCACAGAAGGTGAGGCATCCGTTCCCTATGGTTGCGGGGGGGGGGTGATGCGGTGTTGGTTGTGAGGCGCTGGTTCATTACGATCCGGTAGGGTAGATAAATCCAGCCGGTCAAGATGCGAGGCTTCGACTCTGCGGTGTCACAATCACACCATAAGCCACAGGTGCTGTGGCAGAGTCGAATGTCACAGACATTGGTGGAATGGCACTCAGTGTTCACCCTGTGGCTGGACATTGGAGTGCTGTGGCAGCGTCTGGCCTGCGGTGTTGGTCGCAGCCATTACACTCAGTGGTGACCACAGCTCTGGTACAGGCAGCAGCATGGAGTCAGAGAGCCGCATTGGTTCTGAAGTTGTTCTGGAGTAAATGTGCTTAGTATCTTCTTGGTTGCACCAGAGCTCACTTACAAGGACCCAGGAACTAGATTTGGCAATCCTTGGCAAGTCATGACTCTCAGCAAAAGAGCCTAGGACTGGCAGATTAAGTTTTTGATGTCCCTGAGACTTCCTAACAGGAGACAAGCTCAGTTCAAGCCCTTGGAGAACATTGGAAACTAGGATGTAGAAAGAAATGTCCAGTCTTTGTACTTCAAGAAGCAGTATAGCATCCAGCTCTTCTTCCTGGCAGACTGTCCTCAGGACATAAGTTTTCTAACTATGTAGTGTCATAGGGCCAGTACTTATGCCCATTTCTGTCTTTGAAGTAGGCAAGTTTCAAAGAGAAGTTTTTTAGTTCACAAAACCCTGCTTTCTTGCCTTGGCCCAGACACACGCCAGGGATTTTGAGACTGCTTTCTGGACACATGTGGAACATCCCTAGTAAAAATAAATGTCTTGTCACATTGGCCCCCATTGCAAGTGTGCAGGATGAAGGTATGTACAGCATCCTATAAAATACCATGACCTCAGTTTGTATCGCACAAAACTTAGTAATTTTTTTTTTTCTTTTCTTGGGGTTTTCCCCAGATGAATGTAAGGGAAACATAGGGGCAGATTTACAAGCCCCTGGCACTTCCTTGTGCACACTAGTGTTACTTTTTTATGCTATTGTGGAGAAATGAGGCAATTGTAGCCACACCAGATTTACAAAGTGGCGCAATTCATGCATTGTGCCTCTTCCTCCCCTTCCTTGCACCACATTATGCCTGCATCAGGCATAATATATGCAAGGGAGGCATTCTGGCACTAGGAGGCCCGCAAAAATGGTGAATTGAAATCTACAAGGTTTCATTGTGCCATTTTTTGTGTCATTTTTAATGCCTGATCAAATCAGGCGTTAAAATGATAGACACCTATGGGTCTCCCCACACTTTGCTGCACTAGAGTCAAAATGTTTGACGCTAGTGTAGCAAAGCACCACAGTAGCTTCAAAAGGTTTTAAGCTATTGCCCAAACGACAACCATGGTGTTGTTAGGTGGGGCAGGGGTGACGCAAGGAAATGGGCACATCTGCGCCGATGTACCAGTCTCTTGTAAGTCCGCCCCATAGTGAGTGTATGGAGCTGGGTTCTGGTTGCAGTATCATCCCCACACACTTTCTGCCTGTTTTCAGATGCAACTTCAACTGAAGTGAACTGGGTTCCTGCTAACCAGGTCCCCAGTGCCAGTGTCCCTTCCCTAAAACAAGACACCTGTTCACTTGATTCCCAAGTGACCAGGCCCTTCAGCCCCCTGTAAGTCCCTCGTAAATGGTACCCCTGGGACTTAGGGCATGAGTACTAAAGAGGGGCCCTCAGAGCTGCAACAAAACTTGTGCCACTCTCAGAGACCCAGCACCAACCTTATGCAGACTGCCCTTGCAGGCTGTGTGATAATGTGCTCTGAAAATTTAAAACACGACATTGCATACACTTGTGTGCCGTATCCAATAAAACACTGCTTGTAATATCTGTAAGTCACCCCTACAGCAGGCCTTCAGCCCTAAGACAGGGTGCATTATATTACAAGTGAGGGCATATATTCATGAGCAAATATGCCCCTACTATGTCTTTTGTCAGTTCTTAGACATAGTAAGTGTACAGGGAAGCTATTTTAAATACACGTGCTGGACACTGGTCACTACTAGGTCCCCAGCTACCTGATAGCTTCTCTGAAACTAGGGACATTTGTTATCAAACATCTCATATTAATAAACCCTCACTGATTCCGGGGATGGATTTATTAATACATGCTCCTGGAGGGCACATTAGAGGTGCCCCCTGAAAAGCCTACCAACTGCTGGTGAGCTCACTGACTGGCTCTGGCCAGTCTGCCACCAACTAATGAGAATATGACCTCCTAGGGGGAGAACCTATGCTCTAGAGAGGTAAGAAACAAAAGCCTTTTCGGGCTGGGTGTTACGCAACCCAACCCATAGGATGACATGCATTCCAAGGCAGGAGCTTCAAAGAAGCTCACCGCCTTTGGTATGCAGACCTGGCCTTCCTCAGAGGAAGATGCCAATGCCCCTGCCCCAGGACCCCTCTGGCACCTGGACAGGTGGGAATATGAGTTATGAAGGAGACGCAACACACTTCCTGATGGTGAACACCCCTAGGGTGGTCAGCCTGAAGTGGACACAACTTAGGAACTTCTGGCATCTTACATGTGGTAGAAGTTAGGGACTCTGGACAGGGTGATGCACACTCCCCACAGGAAGTGGTCATCTCGGGAGTGTAGTGACCCCAAGGGTACTGAGCCCGTTGGCTACTACCCCTCTCTCTCCTTAATGCCACCTAAATTGAGTATTTAGGGGTCTCCATGATACCAGATCCTCAGATATTAGCTGGACGCAAAAGGAAAAGAGGATGAAAAGCCTGCTGAACCCAAGAACCGAGGAGCTCAACTGACGTGGCACCAACCTTGTCGGCCTGCTGCTGCACCGGACCCTTGAGGAGCAACTGACCTTTCCTGCCACTGCAGCTGTCAAGAATCTTGGAGAGCTGACATTGCTCCACAAATCACGAAGAAGAACCCCTTGAAGTGGGGGAGCTGTTTTCCTGCATCCACAGGCACCCAAGTAAGAAATGGGACTGCCAAAAAACAACGCCGGACATCACCAGTGACCCGAGCCGCCTAATCCATGTTGAAGTAGGCCATTTGTGTCAGGCTGGTCCTCAGGCCCTCCAGAAGAGAAGTCCACCCTGTGCTCACCAACTGTGGACTTCACAATTGCACCTGCAGACTGTTTCTGCAGACCCCCTTGCAACTGCGAGTGACCAGGAGGCAAAGCCTGATGCCCTAGGACACCTCTGCACTCATCCGTCTCACACCCAGAAGGGGAGAACCAAGGGTGTCCCCACATCTCCTCACTTCGTGAGCCCTGAGTCCTCTTCTTGGCTTGGTCAGGCTGGAACCCCAGTCCATGTCTGTAGAGTGTTTCTGCACCCCCCACACAACTGTGAGGAACTCCAGTGCTGGAACTAATGGCAGAAGACACTCCTGCATCTGTGCACTACAAGCTGATGAGGAGTGGACTGGCAGTGTTCCTACGTGCTTGAGGACCCTCAAGGGTTGAGCCCCCCTGTAAGTTCCCCTGGACTGTCTTTCCACAGTCCATCCCTGCGGCTACTTTGTAACCTGACCAATCCTCTGTGACTTGGGACACCTGATGCTGTTACCCAAATCTGCACCTGGATGCAAGAGAGCTCCCCGAGGTGACTTGTTGGTGTGGCCTTCGACCTTGCACCAAAACCCCCTTAAGTTCCAGAGATTGGTCCCTTAAGTCATTATACTGTACTGGAATTGCTGTCTTTTTGTATCTTCCAGAGGATTGCATTATGGTTTCCTGAAAAATGCAGTGTCTATTTTTGAAAACGATAAAAATGCATAACTCGAAAAGTAGTCATCTGATCCCAATGATTTTGGTATCTAAATGTATATAAAAGCATGTCTTATTTTTAGAAATTAGTGTTGGATTTCTTTATTGAGTGTGTTTCTCACTTACTGCATGAGTGTGTTTTACATGCTTAGCACTACACTCTTATATGCCTAACTGATTGACCACACTACCCAAAAAAGAACATTTGCTATGTCATCTGTGCCTCTGTGATACCTCTGGGGATTGCTTGGCCTCATTGCACAGAGTACCTGATTTTGGTCCACTGTATAAAGAGCCAGCTTCCTATAGTGAGATTTTGATAACAATCGTATAGCTTGGAATTCTGACCCTGGGATGATCAGAAAACACGTTTGGCTAGCGATATTTCATTTCAGTCAGGGGTGTTCATGGTGCACACACCTTTTATCGCCTAATACTGGCTTCTGGAGGTCCTAATATATGACTAAAATAATTTTACTTGTATTTTGTGTTGCATTTTGATGTGTTAGTGAAGTCTTGTGTTTTGTGCTTTTGGGTTTTTGGCAGCAGTATTGCGATCTGTAGTGTGGTTGCTGTCATGTTCTTATTGACTTTTTTGTGTCGTGGTTTATTATGTTTTATTTGTGTAAGTGTGCTGCTTTGTACTACACTGTTGTGTAATGTTTTGTTGTTTACAATTGCTACTACATACCCAGCAAAAAGCCCCACATTATATTGAGGTTTCTATGACAGACAAACTATTGTCTATGGTGATACAGTAGTGCAGCATTAACCCTTCATCTATTGAAGATAGCAGTCAGTCACAATCTGGGGGAAGGACTGTGTCATACATTTACTTTCATTTCTCACTTTATGGACACAACTCCATCATGTTCTCAAAAACGATTTGTGTCTGAGGCTCGCAGGAGAAACTTTAAAGCACCACCGCATATGGACACATTCAGGTCTACGATTGTCACTGCTAGACATGTGAAAAGCTTTTATGGGGCAGAGCTTTCGTGGAACTTCACTGATGCAAGATTCATCTCAAAATTAAGAAGACAACTAGTCTGGGGGAAGATAAAACATAGAAATCGGTGCCATCTGCTGGTGTTGCACATTAGCTACGTCAAGAAGAATCAGTTTAAGTTCCATTTTATTGTTTCATTGAACATGGCTGTTCTCCCCTTGCGATGTCCCTTGGCCCACCACATAGATGAAACAGGCCTGATCGAGGCCTTGCCTAACAAAAAGGACCACTACTCCAGATAGCAGTAAGATGCACACAAATCGTACCAACATGTTGAAGACAGCAAGTGGGCCAGCTCGAGCTAGTTCCCTTAGGTGGAAGCATCATCTTCCTACCTTTTCCCTCCTGACTCCAGTCTAGAAGCTCTCTTCCCTCTTCGCCACCTCGTTCTGCTCTCCAAAACTGCACTGGACTCCAGAAAAACACGTAGAACCATGTGCAAGTATTTTACACTTGTATCGACATAAACAAAATCACCTTTCTCCAGCTGAGGAAAAGCATTGACAGTACCAAGACTAAGAGCTACATTTACAAGGCCCGTGGTGCAGGGCTGTGTAGCAAGTTCTTTGCCGCACAGCCCTGCGTCACTGGTAGAGGGAAGAAATATGTTGTATCTAGAAGATACAGCGCATTTCTGTCCTCCCTGGGCTCTGGCACACAAATTGCTGCCATGCGCCAACGCAGGCACCCTTACACCATGGCACAAGGGTGCCTGCCCTTCAGCGATGATTGTTTTTGTACAGGAAGGGACACCTTCATGTAGAAAAACAATAAATGGAGACAATTGCAGCACACATAGAAAGAGGAGAAAATGGGGAAAAATAAACATTTTTCTCCCCGTTGCGTCAGTCTTACACCACCCCTAAGGTAGCGTAAGCTCTTGATGAATTCCCAGGTTTATGAAACCTTGTAAATCTGTGAATACGTCGAAATCCATGGCTGTTGCATGGAAACACCAACCCATTGAAATTTCTCTCTGACGCAAAGTAAGGCAGCGCAGCAACTTGCGCTTTGTTGCCTTGCTCCATTTCTACAAGGCTACATATAACCATGCAAAGTGGCTTTGCGTGGCCATGTACATATGAGTGTGCAGTCTGCACCGCCGGTGAGTCACAAAAACTGACGCACAGGCGACGCAGGCTGTTTGTAAATATGGTTTCAAGAGCTATTGCAACAGGAATTGTCCAGACCTGAGCACAAGAGCCAGCAGATATATAGAACTAATGATAAATACCTTCAGAGAAGCGGCCAAATAATATGTAAAAATACATTTCCCATTGACTCACTCAAAATCCATACGTGACAGCAAGACAGATATGTAAAGACTGCTACCAACAAACCTAAAATAACTAACAAAAATGTATAGTTCTGCACCCTGAATACTGAAAAAGCAGCAAAATGATTGAATGATGTTAACTGGATGAAAGTTGAGAAGCATGGTTGGGTATACAATGTTTAGAAATAAAACAATACGTGAATTTGTTTGTCACATAGATTCAACAAATACATCGTTTACATGTGCCAAAAATGTTCAAAACAATAAACTCGGCCATGGTGGATTGTGGAATGAACTTGAAAATAATGTATGGAAGATAGTTTACAGGTGGCATTAACACACAACGTATGTTTCACTAAAAACAAAAAAAACTAAGAAATTTTAGCTAGCGTGTGCCTGAATAAACATGTTACTTATGCAGTAGGTGGGATGTATGCATTGATACTGTGACTGGTATAAGGCCTGTAAATGTGGATGGCTTAGTCCTCAAGGAGGTAGGTGACTAGACCCAATTCTAAAGGTGCACAGAACTGAAATAAAAACAAATAAGCTCATTAATAAAAGAGGAGGTGAAGAGAATGTTTTTGAATGATGAGATGTCCAAAGCGGTTTATCATGGCACAATGAGGTCTGTGCTCAGATTCTCAGAGCCGTATTTATAGGCCCCTAGCACTGCAGGAGCGTCACTTTTAGTGACACTCCTGTGGCGCTAAGCACAGCGCCGTAATTACAAGGTGGCGAAAGGCCACTTTTTGTGGCTTAACGCCACCTTGTAAATACAGCCCCATCCAACGCAGCACTGTGTGTGTAAGGGGCGTGCAATGGGTGTTATTGTGGGCGTGCCACAGCAACACCCATTGCATTTTGACACTGACCCAGATTTATGAAATTTCGTAAACCTGAGGAGGTGCCAAAGTCTAACACGACCACCTGGGTGGCGTTAGCAGGGCGCACCGAGAAGGAATACTTTTATTCCTCCTTGTTTTTTGCTTTTTCTATGCGGGCTGCATTCTGGTGCACCCATAGAAAACGCAAAATGCCGGAAATGATTATTTATGTGTGGGAGGGTGTCAATTCCTGCACATAAACAATCATTTGAAAATGACGCTTTGACACTTCTGTGTGTGCTGCATTGTGCAGTACACACACAAGTGCCAAAGCAACATTAGTGATTGTTTCTGTGCAGGAAGGGACACCTTCCCGCACATAAACAATCACACCCCTCAACAGAGGCATCCTCGCACGATGGTGCAAGGATGCCTGCGTTGGCAATTGCAGCTAAATTTGGTGCCAGCGCAGGGGGAAATGCAGGGGTGCACTGTATTCCCTTAAATACAGCGCATCCCTGCATTTCTAAAGTGAGGCAGCGCAGTGCTGCCAATTTTGGCACAGCACCGTGCTGCGCCACTTTTCTTTAAAGCTGGCCCTTAATGTCTTGTTAATTCACTTGAGGTACTACTCTATCAACGTCATCAGTACTGGGGCACTTGGCGTTGAGCATGTTTGGATAATAAAGAGCATACAACACAATTTTTATTTAAGGGCAATTAATGTCCAAAGCAAATTCATATCTAGTAAATATTGTGGCAACTGCTTGAAAATGTCAATTACGAACACAGTAGTGGACTCTTGCTGTATTTCTCTTAGTCGCTTCAAAGATACAGTGATGGTGTGCTGCCATCTTTATGTCCGACTTTTTTTTGCAAGCACATCCAAAAGAATGACTGTGAATTGTTAACCGCGCAGCACGTAATGAAAACGATGATTTAGTTGCAGGAAAGGATTTCAAGATCATTAGGTTCTAATTCTAGTTTACCCATTAGTATCAATTTTCTGATTGTTTGAAGGTCGGTTAACCTCTATTACGCTCGACCTAGGTACTTTACTTACACAGGGACTCGTTTTAGGCCAATTAATCTTTTGACTCTGATTGGAGGCACCTTAAGATGAGATCTCTATTCTGCATTGCAATCAATGAATCAATAGCCCCATCAAGGTTCACAATAACGATCAATCAAATCAATTAATAAGGATTGAAACACACCATGACACTCCAGCCATGAATAACCATACAATTATAGTAAGAATTTTTATATTTATTCCCTATTGGTTACACTCTACTAGTAGGTTTATTAGTCCCAATACCAGAAAACACAACAACAATGTCACAATGTGGCAACTTGAATAAGACTTCATCAAAGCAAAGATCATGAACATTAGAACAAAGCACAACGTCAACATGAATCAACTTTAGCAGAGTATCATTAGCGCATTTATTCAACAAAGCAAAGATTCAGTCATTTGTCTATTTGCATTTGTTTTAGTAAACTCCTTAACTATCCTCTAATTAGCATCAGCATGTTGGGCTTCATGCAAAACAATTTAGTAACACAAATTTAGAAAACATCTAACTATGGCCTCTATCAAAAGAGCAGTTGGTTCCTAGAAAGGAAAGGCAAACAGACAATTACAATTTCATTATCATATAGTTACCCTCCGTAACAGGTCAGCATACAGGGTCAGTCTTCGTCCTCAGGACAGCAGTCGATTCGCCAGCAGCCGGGATAGAACAGCAAAGTCTCAGCAAACAGGGCAAAAGTTCATCCCTCATAAGGAGGAGAGGTAAACATGGGGCAAGGCAAGAGTGAGGATGGTTTAAAGTATCAGAACAGCAAAGACTAAACCAGAATATCAGAGCAACACTAAGAGTGTCACTCTAATGCCTCAGTAAAGGCGCATAATGACTAGGTAATGGCTGAGTAAGAATGGCAGGATAAAAGGCACGCAATGGCTGATTTCTCCTTTTGACACGTCGTTAAATTTAATTTGCAAGTCTCTAATTTCCGTTGGTCAATATTTGGTGCACCACTATCTCTGTCCAATGATCCGTTGATCATCTTACTAGAATTTTCACCTAAGGCAGTTCTCATGCAGCTTATTGGTTCCTGTGATTTACATCTTCATCGGGTAAAATGGCAGGTAAGAAAAGTTACACGCGTTGCTCCAGTCAGTAGTTCCATTGTTTTTACCAGTTCAGGCGACCTTGTACCTGTTGCGAATTACACTTTTGCACTCGGCAAGAATGTCTCCTTGAGCAAGTCGGGTCTCATGAGAAATAATTTACTACGGCTATACACACATCTCTAGCTTAGGGAAAAGTACAGTTTTATTTCCTTCAGGAAGACAGCACATTGCACCTTAGAAAAACACATTTAATATGAGACCAGGCAGCTAGGCCCAGACCTTTGCTAACTAAGGCCTAGTGATTATTTTAGCAGAACCCTTAACATATAACTCTTAATGCTAAAACAGAATCATACATTAGTATATTAATAATCCAGTATTAACCAATTTCATTAATCATCGTATATATTGGTGGCCACTCCCTGTGGACACATTTCAAACGCATAGGTTAATATTAGTCTGTCACGTTTTCTATGCAGCTTAATTACACAATATTTTGCAAGCAGTTCATGTTAATTTTGATTACAAAAGCTACACTCCAACACCAGCATGACAATGATTTGAACACACAGAATTTTTTAAATAAAGATTCAGCAACCAAGGCGTTAGAGTGGTAAACTTCACAATTCTGAGAAGTTGGTCAACTTTGCAAATCTTTGCCTGTGGGAACAAATTCTTGTAAACTATTCTACTGAAAAATTCTTACCATGAAAATCGACTCACTATAATTGGGTAACTGTGGTGTTGTTTTCGACCAAAACCCACTTCTGTAGCTGTTTTTTTTTAAGCGATTTGTATAGCTACATTTTTCATACCCCCGTGGAAAAGAAGAATAACACTCCGTCATGTTAGAAGAACCCGCAGTTTATTCAGACGCTTGACATAACCTCAGAGCCACAGCTTCTGCCATAACAGTGATGACTCTTCAACTGTCATAGACAACGGAATGTGCTAACAAACAGGGAAGGAAGGGGTATGAGGAATGGAAGGAACCATGGAATAATAACAGGCTACTTTCATGTCCTATATCACTTTAAGAAACCTCATACAAATGTTTGAGAAGATGAATACTGACACACACTTAGATAGATAGATAGATAGATAGATAGATAGATAGATAGATAGATAGATAGATAGATAGATAGATAGATAGATAGATAGATAGATAGATGGATAGATAGATATGTAGATAGATTTACAACACTTCTCCATCCTGTAGATTATTTTTAATGGAAGATGCAATCTTTGTGCCAAGCAGGTACATTGTGTTTGCTGGTACTTGAAGTACGACTCAGAGTGACAGCAATAAGATGCTGAGGGATTTTTGGGGCTGAATATTTCGTCCCTGACTGAGCTGTTACAAATGACAGAGCTGCTGCAATTGGATACTCTAGCCATATTCCATACCCTTCCATCTTTCAATGTACGACATTTTTGTTTACTTCAGTTATTCCCAAAGGATTTGAGAATTTGCTGTCACCTTGTCTGTGGGAATCAGGGACCTTGACTACTACCCAATCTGCCACCTTCCAGTTTCCACTTTTGACATTATGTTTGCTATCACATCCTTCTTTATAGTCTTCCTGATGACTTTTGACCCGCTCACTCACATTGTCTTGGTGCACCCACCTTGGTCCAAGCCCACCCAACCAATTTGGGAACAACTTAGTACCCAGAAGTCTGCTTTTGATCATTAGGAATGGCAATATTCCAGTGATAGAGTTGGGAGTGGTGTGATATGACCACAACAATCTTTCAACAGCTATTTCAACAGGTAGACCAGAAACTTGTGCTGATTGGATGCACTCTTTTATCATGCGATATACTCTTTCTACAAACCCATTTGCTCTGGAACAGTATAGAGTAGTTTGGAGGTATAGGATGGGCATATTCTTTAAAAATGATTTCATTTTCTCAGAGGTGAACTGAACTTCTTCATCAGTTATGATAGCACTGGGTACACTTTTCATCATGAATGTGTCTCCAAGAAAGTTTATTAAGTCTTGTGTCGGAATGCAATTCACTGCTTTAACCACTATCCAATGAAAATGATAATCTACCAACACAGTAATGAATTTACCTGTCCCGATGGATACATTAAGATGACATATAATATCTAATCCTAGTTTATTCCATGGCTTGGATGGGACACTCACTGGGAATAGTGGGGTTCTTCTTGTACTTTTACTTTTATCGCTCATGGAACAGGTTACACACTCCTTGACCTTGGACTCCACCATGTTTTACATCCTTCGGTGTCAAGATGGGGCCACTCACCTGAAAAGCAGGATGTCTGCAGGGGCGATGGTATGCCCCCGACCTCCTGGAACACCTCTCGGCACTTCCTGGTGGACACAGAAACCCTGGCAGATGTCCCAAAAGGAAAGGGGGAGTAGAAGAGAAAGAGACAAAACACTGCCACGTCTTGACGGTCCAGACAGGCACCCTGTATCTTCGGAGGGGCAGGTCATTGTTGATGGAGTGATGGTAGAGTTAGTGCACTGAATCTCTCTTTCTGATACGGGCACGAGAGCGGTAGAAGAACACCAGGATGCTCCAGCACTTTTCTTGGAGAATAATAACTGTTGGCACAATTACTAACACTGCATTACCAAAAAACCAAACTGAGTACCCTAACAATAAGTACTGCAACACTAGGGCTGGCTTCATAGAGATTCACTGTTGCACACTACAATTAGAACTGTGGCTGCTCTTATCGTGCATAAGAAAGACAAACAAGGGCATTAATTAAATCACATATAACTTTTCTGCATGCATATGGTTAAACTAAAAGGAACAAAAACAATCCAAGAAATACAAATGTCCACTCTGGGTTCAAACAGTTAGGGTGGCACAGTTTAGTTTGGTTTCACTCTATGTGTGAAAAACCCTTCAAAAAGCAAATTCCTCAAACCTGAAACACAGGCAAGAATGACACAATTTAAATCCAAGAGTTAGGCTATTAGAGAAATAAAAGTCATGTAAATGTTCTTTTAAAATTGCATTGCCACTTTTTTGTAGTACTTGAGCTCAAGCAGATTTCCTGAAGCACATTTAGGCAAGTAACTACAATAATAATGTAGAATGTTCAGAAATGGATTTGTCTCTTCAAGATAAGCACTCTGCCAAAATACGAGGTCTGAAATACACCAGCTGTTCTAGGAAAGCGATGCGCTCAAAGAACAAACTCCCTGGAGAATACTAGTCACTTAGCTTCAGTCTTTTCTGGTGTGCTGGAGGAATGCCTGGTGACAGCTGGTACAGGAATAAAGAAAAGAATTGCCTCAAAAGTCCTGAATATGAGGATGACAGCAGGGGCTGAACTGCCAAGTCAGATGCTGAGATCAGGAAGCAAAACAAAGCCAAGCAGGGAGGCATGCTTCACTCTGCTATTTATAGCCAATCAGGAAAGCAGTTGAGATGAGTCACCACACCCAATTAGAAGCACATGTCAACACCTGCTCACATTAGCAAACAAGCATTGGTAAAACAAGCATTGATAAAACCAATTGTGTAAGACAGCACATTATGTTTACTTAGAAACATGAAGATTTAACCAAGAACAGAGATATGATTTAACCCTATTCCCTGGGGATGCTGACAGATAACGCAGGAGGCACCTTGGGGATTCCTGACATTGGGAATCAATACGTGTACCTAACCATGGATTTAGTAATATTATACCCTAGGTGGCCTTCGTGGGCTAATTCCACTATTCTCTCCCAAAAGTCTTTATCTCTTTTCATTTACATGCCATTATGTATGCACATGTCATGTCTAACGTCCCAATAACTACAGACATCATCTTGTAATCCACTAGGTTTTGGTGAGCTATCTTGTCTTTTACTTCATTGAGGGTTGCATCTTCCCCTTAACTTTCCAACCACTCCTGTGTTGTAAGGCCTGGGAGAGTAATTGCACAGTGAGATTGTCTATCTTAAAGACTTCTTCCTCATCTTCCCCTTGCCAAGGTAATCGGAAAAGGCAATCTGCAACAATATTTTTGTTACCTTGGACAAATTCATCTATGAAGTTATACCCCTTCAGACCCATGATCGACTTGGCTATACGAGGAGTGGATCATTCTCTACCTTTGATCTTGAAGACATACATTAGAGATTTATGATCTGTTCTCAATGTAAAATGTAATCCCCACAAAACAAAATTGAAATGGGACATGGCCCAATAGCAGGCCAGGGCTTCTCTTTCTATGGTGGAATAGTTGACATCTGCGCTTTACAATGTCCTTGATGCAAAAGCCACAATTCTCTCCTTGCAATCTACAATCTGCGCTAAGGAAGCTCAAACTCCCTTCTCTCCGGCATCTGTGGTTAAGATGGTTTTGTATTTGGGGTCAAAATGTCCTAGAAAGAGTGCCTCTATAATAGCATGTTTAATTAGTTCAAACGATTTTTACATGCATCATCCCATTCAAAATGAATACCTTTCTTCAATATATTCCTCATGGGTGCAGTGCACTCGTCAAAAGTATTCACAAACTTCACCATATACTCCACTAGGCCAGGAAAGGATTTTAATTCTTTGTTTCTTGTAGGTGGAGGTGCCTCTCTAACTGCTACAACAAGATCCAGCTTAGGTTTTACCCCTTCCTTGGAAATGTCGTGTCCTAGGTAACTGACTGATTCTACACAAAATTGGCATTTTTCAAGCTTGAGAGTTAAGCTAGCATCTTTAAGGGGAGTGGGGACTCTCTTCAATGTAGAGTTATGTTTTTTAACTGACTTACCATCATTACATTTTTTCAACCAAATTACCATATATTAGGATATCATCTAGAAAATAGAGTACATCTTTTATCTCTTTTAAATTTTGATACATTACTCTTTGGAATACGGCAGCCGCAGACGTAGACCAAAGGGAATTCTGAGGAAGCTGAAGGCACTGAAAGGGATAATGAATGAGATCAGAGACTTGGAATCTGGGCATAACTCAATTTTATGATAGGGAGAAACCTATAAGACTAAGATAGCCTGGATCTATGTTCATGCTAATCATTTTGTTAATACTTAGTAAGAGATATCTGTTATCCATAAATATTATTGCTTAAATCCCTCAAATATACACATAAATGTAGACCACTTCCTCCAGAATTTTGGGTAACTAAAATTGTGGCAAGCCAGAGTGAAATTTCAATGAGTTCATGGACCCTTGTTTTATTAATTTAGCCAATTATTCTTTCAAAGGTTGACTCAATGGGGAATGAGTCTTCTTTTGGGTACAACAGATATTCCATTGTCCTTTCACCTAATTTTATGCTTTCTTTAAACAACCTAATTTATTGGTGAACACTTCTGGAAATGCTTCTCAAATCTTAACATTACCACACAATTGATTTATTGCTATAACTGGTTCTTTGTTGTTAGGATTTAGTTTTATGCCTAATTTTCTTTGATGGTTCGAACCCAGCATGCTTGACCCTTTTTCAGCAATTTAAATCTTTCCCTGGGTAGTATAATCTTTGAATGAGATGCACATGTTCTACATTCCTAATAAAGGTATGAGATCTTGATTATACCCTCCTGCTTTCATATCTGTACATTGAAGAGTATAGCCTTTTCATTTAAAAAATCTCTTGGAATATTTTTCAACCGATAAAAGTATAGGGTGAGCAAGAATCGAGCTATACCATTACTTTCACCCCATCTAGCAAAAACTCACATGTGGAATAATCATTTCTGGTTTCTGATTCTTTGGTCTTGACTTGGAAAACAAATTTGTTTGCACTGTCTACAGTCTCTTCTACAACATGTCCCTCTTTGTTTTCAATTTCACTATTTCTGCATGTGTGAGAGTAGTGACCTCTTTTATTACTCTTTCTACAGGTACATAAATGTGCTGGACTATGAGGACTGTTTGCTTAATGATATAATAACCACACTGATAACATTTGTTACTCTCTTTTTCTTCACCACTGTCAAAATTTATTTTGAATTGTGCAACATGGCTTTTCTTGGTATTATTAACTTCTTTGTTTAAATATTTGCTGTTAGATTGACTTTTCACAACATGATTTTTTTCTGGTATATTACTCTGTTTCATTTCTTTTATACACTCCAATGTGTGCTATATACTTTCAGCCATGTCAATGGCACCCCACAAACCCAGATTGTGTGCTAGTAATGTATCCTGCACCCGGAGATTATTGGTGTATGTCACCAGATGGTCCCTAATGAGAGATTCACATAAAGGGCTGAATATGCATAAACTGGCCATATCTCACAAACAAGCTATATAGTGAGAGGCCTTTTCATCTTTACTGTGAATCCTGCAAAAGAATGCATGTATTTCAAGTAATATCCTTACCTTTTTCACAAAATGTTCTTCCAACTTATGAAATGTCATCATGTATAAATCTTACTGGCCTTCATTTTCCTCTCTTTCCAGTGCAGGTGTTACAAGGTTTTCGTACATACTCCTTCCAAGAGATTTCCAAATTATGTAACAAAATATGCTGTTTTCCTAATTAGGAAAACCGTTCCCCGCCCAATTGCAATTAGACAAGATTGAAATCATTTTTCCCACTCCTTCCAAGATAAGAAAGGTTCTCATACTTTGTTGAGGATGTAGGTGGCTGTGTCATACTTGTGTGGTAAATCCCCAGTAATCCTGTCAGTGAGGTATTAATAGATTCAATGTACACCTTGTTGCAATAAGGGATATAACTGCACTTATGCTAGAGTAAATAACATTATAAGAAGAGCAAAACATGTTAACTTGAATTAGTACTATCATTCATAATTACACCAATTGTCTCCTAGACAGGCTAAATACTCCTTTTGAATTATCACAGTGTTCCTATTGAAAACTCCTCTTGAGACAGTAATCCCACCTATAGGATAGACTTGGCACTGAGGAACACAGTAGGTCCAACCCAGGGCATCCCTGTCTCGAGAAGGCTTCGGAAGAGGAAAGGAAACCCCGCCCAGGCTCTAAAGGTGCGGTGTATGGCACATGGCAGGGGAGCACTGTATCTAAGCAGAGTCAACACCAAAGCAGAGGTGCTGATTGATGCTGGCAGCCAGGAAACAGCGCATGTCTTCATAATTGTTACACAAGATAGCACATTGCAGCGCCTCTCAAGCACAAACTGCTCAAGTTTGGTGGTAGTGTGACAGTGTGATTGATGTAAGTCACACCACAAAAGCAAGCTGACCAGGATTATGAGGAAGTCTGAATGATGCACTGTGCAGCTGTGGACCTGCAACCAGAGGCTTGGGAATGGGGCTGAATGTGGCACTGCAATACCTCACCTCAAACTGTATGAGCTCAATGTCTGCTGCAGCTCCCCTGCTATCACGATGGTCCTCGCTTGTCTGACGTGCTATACATCTTCAAATTTGTCCTCAGAGGCTTATGAGTAGGAGACAAACATGGCAAAGGAACACCTTACCTCAGACTCAAACCTTACTGTCTCGATGGCTTCCCCCAGCTTTGCTGCCTTCACTACAGAGCTCGCTTGTCACCCAATCATCAGCAATGTGAAGGACTGTGGAAGTGCGTATGGCAGCTTCTTTTCTCCCTAGGTTCCAGTTACTTCACCACAGTGAAGTGACGGATTGGGAGATGGAATATGGCTGATTCTATAGACGTAGTGCTCTCAGTTACACCTCATCTGCTTCAAGCATGCTCTCCGTTGCACCGCACATCTCACAAGAGCACAATCAGGAGCATTTGGCAAGTAAGTCACTCATAGACTGCAACCTTGCCTCGCAGACAAAAGTCCACTGGTGGACTGTGATGCCTGCTGTGGCTCATCAATAAACACAGGGGTGAGGTTGTATAACTGTTCCCTGCACAGCTATTTCTCATATCCCATCCTCGCTGCCAGTTTGGAAAAGGAGAATAATACTCCACCATGGTAGAAAAATCTGTATTTTATTCAGACACTTGACACAACCTCAGAGCCACAGCTTCTGTCAGAACATTGATGACAGTTCAACTATCATAGACAGTGGAATGTGCTAACAAACAGGCAAGGAGGTGTAAGGAAAGGAAGGACCCATGGGATAATAAAAGGGTACCTTCATATTCCATATTAATGTAAGAAGCCTTCTACAAATATTTGAAATATATACTGATATATAGTAATTAATAAGGCATATTTAGAACCCCCTCCTTACCAGCAGGCTCATTTGTGTACTGAAATTGCCATTTGCCACCACTGGCAATTACTCAAAGTTGAGTATGGCGTACTTACACATTTTTTTTTCATGGGAAGCTTTATAATCTATATAGTTGACTAATCAGCTAAGGAAGTCTCTTTCTCCTGTGCGTGGATGAGGAGATTCTTTTTGTTAGGTAAATCTTTAACTGATCAGCCATTTTGTGAAGACAAATCTCTGTCTATTGCTTAAGTACATTCAAAATATGTTAATCTTTCTTTCTCTCCAAAGGGTGCGGGAAGCCTGTGAGTAGAACTCATCCAGATAACGGTCAAGAGGTCCAAACCGGCGAGTGGCCCTGGCAGGTCAGCATCCTGGCAAATGGCATCCATGTATGCGGAGGGACCCTAATCTCTGAGAAATGGGTGGTTTCCGCAGCCCAGTGTTTCCTATAGTAAGTCTGAAGATTTATCTTTTTAATGGTGCAAATTATGAATTTTTTTCTGGTTTTAGTTACTCTTTTATGAGTAGAGTGTATATTTAACACCTGCGGCACATTTTCAGGCAAAGTAGCCTTCAGGTATTCTGGCTTTTAGGTGATATTTGTCACTAAGCTTAGGACCTACTTTTATCACATCTAGGTTTAGCGTTTACCTTCCTCTCAATATCTTTGCTCAGCATATACATGCATTATTCTTGCAGTTTTTTTTATTTCAAGACTGCAATAAGGTGCAGATTAAAATAAGAAAGATTTAAGGCACCCACAACTTTGGAAAACAATTGATGGTAGTTAGTCAGACTTCTTTGGGCATATTTACAAGCCCCTTGTGCCTCCTTGAGCCACACTAACGTCCTTTTTTTTAATGCTAATGTGATACTAAGGAAGCCATTTCCCCACTCTATATTTACAATGTGGCGCAATGCATGCATTTCACCACGTTGTAACTCCTTATGCTACAGTATGCCATCTCCAGGCACATAGTATGCAAGGGGGTGTTTCCCATGCAGGGAGTCCTGTAAAAATGGCACAGTGAAATTTACAAGCTTTCACTGTGCCATTTTAGCTTCATTTTTAATGCCTGCCCCAGCCATGCATTAAAGTGACGCTGCTATTGTTTTCAATGGGCCTCCCTAGACTTTGCAGTATTAGAGCCATAATTGTTGGTACCAATCCTGCAAAGCTCCTTAATTGGTGCTATTTTCCTAACATGACCATGGTGCATCATATTGTAAATGTGACTGATGTGCCACTTTCTTGTAAATATGCCCCCTTGTCTTTAAGAGAAGCTTTCAGTTGTTTACAAAAATGGAGCAAGTCTTATTCATCTTGGAAGTGTTAGAGCATAGAGGTCCAGAGGGATGCACCCTGGATCCAGGGTCACCTTTCTCAGAAGAAAGTTGTAATAGAACATGTAATAACATCCTAATTTGGGGATTGGAGAGGCCGCTTTAGAATTTAAGAAATCAGGACGAGTAAGTATTTGAGGTTATCCTGTTCAGACCGTTCTGGACCAGTATACGTTCTTTAACCTAGCATCCCTCCTCAGGTCCCCGTGATGGCTTCAAATGGCCGGTTTTAGGCAGGCGCAGTTGCAGGAACAACAAGCATCAAAAAAGATGCAAGTGCAGCTGGTCCCCAATAAGCAGAACTCTAGGGACATGGTTAACAGTGAAAGGCTGGCCTCCTAAGCTTTTGTGATGCCGGATGGCTGTAGCGCTCAAGGCACCAGATTCAAGCTAGCCTGGCTGAATAGGGATGATAACTCAAAACTGGTCCCATAATGCTTGTTTCTGGTCCAGGGAGGACCTGGCCTGGCAGTTCACTTGGGACTGTTCACAGAGGGGACAGGGTCAAGACTAATTTGCATATGGCTGGGTCCAAACTGGAATGGCATGGTGAGCAAAAAAAGATGGATTAAGGTGAATGTTTGATTTGGTCTACGTTCTGTCCATCAATTGTTCTTTTTGCAATTGTCGCCCCAGTTGGGAAGGGTATGCCCAGACTTGGGCCCCGTGCTCACTATGCCACCAGATTCAAGCTAGCCTGGCTGAAGAGGGGTGATAACCCGAAACCGGTCCCAGGATTCTTGTTTCTGGTCCAGGGAGGGCCTGGCCTGGAAGTTTGGGCTGGACTGTTCCCAGAGGGAACAGGATCAAGACTGATTTGCGTATGGCTGGCTCCAAACTGGAATGGCATGGTGAACAAAAAAACTGATGGATTAAACCCAGATCTGTGACTGGGGGTGAATGTTTGATTTGGTCTACATTCCGTCCATCAATTGTTCTTTTTGCAATGCTCCAAGTGCGACAAGTTTATTTTGTTGGTGCACCCCCCCATGACCTCCTTCTTCATAAATTCCCTCAACGCCACCATCCACTAGTGCCCCTCTCTCAGATACATATGAAATTTTAGCACTGGTTGGGGGTTGGGTTTACTCAGAAGAATGTATTTCTACCCAAATGAAACCTTTTCAGCAACATTAGGCATAGATAATGAAAGACTGGGATAAACATAATGTCCTAACCTATACTGAGCAGTTTTCATGCAGCTCTTTAAAGACAGTACACATGTCACTGTGCTATGTTGAATTATAACTTATGAACTGTAAGCAACAAATGGATCTCTGTGGCAAACGCAGTAATCCAATGAGCTACCCAAATACATTCAGTTCTGTGATCTGTAGAGCACATGTTCTTCCTCTGCTACATTAGGAGGAGTCAAACTGCCACTAGAAAAAATTCCATCTCTCTCCAGCAGGAGCATCAATCACCAGTGTCATATATTTACATTTTAATTGTTGCCTGACATATTCTGAATGCACAGGAAGCTATGCAGCAGGTGCTTATAAACCCATACCCTACTTCTAAATACAGTGCCCTTCAAAGTCAGCGCCAGGTCGCTTGCACCGCCCTAAAGCTGCCCATGTCTGTGACTCCTAGAAGACGTGGGGGGGTAATCAAGGCCTAACTTTGTATGGAGTAAGGTGTGGTAGCAGTAAAAAAACAGACGTTCAAAAAGGAAGTGCAGTGAATAAAAATCTAATAAAAATATGGAAGCTACAAAATGTTTTTCAAAAAACATTGTGCACAGGTTAAGAAAAACAGAAAAGGTCATAATACTAAACGGAATACATCACATTTTAGGATAGAAATGTAGAAGAGGACAGGAGGGACTTCAAGGAACAACGGGGTGTTGGGTTAAAAGAGAAGTCAGTAGACAGCAACACAGTGTGTGCAGCGCCTTTAAAAAATCAAAAGAGGTAAAAAGACTGAAAAATTAGAAAGAAGTGAAGGAGAAACCTATATTAGAAATATGGGTCGAGATGAGAGAACAGAAGGGTGGAGTAGGGGCTCTAGGTTAAGGACTATTAAAAAAAATAAGCCACGTTAGGCAGCGGAAGCGTAGCAGCATAAAAGGGGAAAGGGAAAGACAGAAGCTTACAATGGTTATTAAACTGCCCCCATACCCATGAATAGAGTACTTATAATTAAAAACGGCTACGAGAGACAAAGGAGGAACTAGATTCGTTTAATATTTTACAGAATCATTTGATCACTGCCAATAAAAACAATGTTTTTTTAAATTTACAATTGTACAATAGGTCACGGGATAGCGCTAGGAAGCATCATAGCAGAGGTGATTTACGATGAAGCCTTAATATAGAGACACCCCTGCCACATCCAGGGAAGCAGCCTCTTCTTTAAAATATAAATAATTCTAGAACTCCACTGAATAAAAGGTTGAGAAAGAAACCGAGAACAAAATATAGAGAAAGCGTACACATACTAAAGGAAGATTCCACACATATCCTTCTTAATAGAACCAACAAATAAATTGTTACAACACGAGGAGGATCACCTCAAAGAAGCAAATCATACTTTAACCGAGAGCAAAAAACAAACTTGAGAACTTTTCACATAATGAGCAGAAGTCTTAATTTGTAGATATGAGGGCAGATGTATCAAACTTTCATGCTGCACAGTACAAGTCACCTTGTTGCTCTTGCTGTATAAGAGGGCAGGAATGTGCAGTATTTAACTTTATACAGTGCATCCCTGTCCTTTCTTTGTGATAGCGCCCTTTCGGCTGCCTAGCACCCATGCAGGCACCCTTCCGTGTTGCAGGCAGGATTGTTTATTTGCAGGAATGGATACTCTCTTGCTCAAAAACTATCCTCACAGGCATTTTTCTCTTTCTATTTGTGCTGCAGAATGCATCATACAAAAAAAACAGGAAAAAACAAGGAGAAACAAAGAGATTTCTCCTTGTCACGCCTCACCTGTGGAGGCGTAGCATTTTGACGTAATTCCAGGCCTACTAGTAATGGTAAATCTGGGAATGCACCAAAATCCAGGGGTGGATGTGTAGGAACACCCACACTCCACCCAAGAACGTCTCCATGGAGTAAAGTATAGTAATGCAGTGATTTCTGCTGTGTTGGGTTTCTCTAGGTTTATCAACTTTTGCGAGGCGAGGCACTGCTAGTTAGCTGGAGCAAAACCCGGATTTAGAGCGACAGGTGTCACCCACAGTGGGTCAGACTCAGTCTCCCACACCGTGGATGATCTTGCTGCTCAAAATCCAGTAGTCTCATTAGAATAATGAGAGCCTACGCGACATGGTGCCGCCAACATTTGGTCAGGCTTTAATTTTCGGGTCCTCCGGAGTATCCCAGTATCATTATATATAATGACACCTCAATGCCGTATGCGGAGACGTCCGTAGTACTGAGGATTTCCACCACAGCTGTGTAGATAATCCTACTACAACTGGTGGTTGTTCAAGCTTGAACTTTAAAAGGAAACCCCATTTTGGTGTGCCTTCCCTGAACTAATAGTGTTACTATCATGGCGAATCCCCAACATGTACAAATAGCTGTTAACATGAGACAACCTCTTACAGCACACTTACTAGCAAATGGCCTAACGGCACAGGGAGGGCCAGTCACATTTGTGGTGGAATCCCATGCAGCTTATAGAACAGAACTTTTTTACTCTTGGGTCACCTTTCCAGCAGTTGATGGGAACACTAATACATTTCATCAATAGACACCTGCAAACGTGCCTGGACAATACAGAGCGTACGCATATATGGAGATACCTCTATCTTATCAAGAACCTAATAATTGGCTTGATGGCGCCCTACCACATACAATATTACTAGTAAGGTTAGGTGCACTAAGCAATGACGGTCCTACCTGACCTTTATTGGTCACCTATACACCTCATCCTGCGGTTGGAATTTTAGCAGTAGCTAAGGTTCGTCGCTTATACATTGAATTAACAGCAATATATAGACGATTAGTACAATTCGTGATGCAAACATTAAATACAAACCCAGCACGTGCTGCTCCAGCACATCCACATGCAGTAATGCCAGGTATAAATTCTGCGACTGTACATTCGATTATGGGTAGAGTACCCGCCAAACAAGAGGAAACTCCGTTTTGGTTAGCACAGAAAATTAATACGCTGGAGGCAGTAATTCCCCATACAGGACCTCAGGATAAACCTAGAATATTAGCGATGTGCTTGCCTTTTGGGATGGTCCCTACAGTAGAAAACTGTAATGCCTGGGGTACGGTATTTGCCGCACTCTACACAACCGCACACAGTACACCGACACTTGCCAATTTACCGGAAGTGCTGAAACAAATTCAAGATGAATATGGGCCTGCCCCGGCCCTAGATCTGGGGATGCAATTGATGGGCAATTTTGCCACTGTTGGAAAATGGGTTATTGGTAGGGCAGGTAGGTACCTACACCTAGCAACAAGCCACAAACCTCCACAAAAGTACAGTTAGGTCTCAGTAAATTAATCCCAGCTCTACCCTTGGTAGCTTGGCATCGAGCGTCAAGGCTTAACTTAGGAGACAAAGTGTAAAGCATTCAAATATCACACAACAGTAATTAAATAAAACACAGGAAACAGTTTAAAAATCCAAAGCCAATTTATAAAAATAGCTTATATTTTTATCTTTAAAATGACACAAAAACGATTAAAATCGGTTCAGGGGAACCGGAGATATGAATTTTTAAATTATTATTATTTTCTAGCGCATAGAAACAAAAAGCGCCAATCGGGTCATCTGGTTGCACCAGGACCGGGACAAAGTCAAACTTTCAGGCCGACCGCGATGGAGCCCTGCTCGGATACAGGTCGCGGGAAGCCTCGGTTAAAAAGTTACCTTCTGACTTAGTCTTTATTTTGAAGTTTTTCTTCACCGGGACGAACCTGCCAGTTGGATCCGACCTCCTGGAGCCCTTGTCCGGATACGCGAAGTCGGTTTCCTCGGTGGTGATTTCTACCTTCGGACTTAGTCGTTTTTTCGAGATGAAAATCCTTCGACCGGGGTAAGCCTGGATCTTGATCCGACGTCCGTGGAGCCCTTCTCGGATACGATGGCTGGAAGGTCCCGGTCAACTTTTTACGTTCGGACTTAGTCTTTTTTTCGGATGTTTTTCTTGACCGGGACGAACCACGAAGTCAGGCCGGGTCGCGGTTGAGGCAAGCCGGCTAGAATTTCCGCGTCGAGTCGGTCACTTTATGGAGCTTTTTTCTAAAATTTCTCCAATCTTTTCCAAACTTCTGGGGCTTCACCCAGATGTTCTTTTAAGGTTCTTTTGGGGTCCACAGCTCACCCCAAGGGTCCAGAAGTTCTGTGATGGTCCTTGGGAAGTGCGGACTTCAACTCCCAGAGTGCACCTGGCGCAAACTCCTTTTTGGCCACTGGACAGTGGTCAGCTGGTCACTTTTTCAGGAGTTGGTGCAGGGGACTCTGGTTAGCAATTTTTCACCTGTAGCAAACAGGGAGTCCCTCCTTGAACCAGTGGAAGCCAGGCAAAGTCCTTCTTGTGGTGAAGCCCAAGTGTGCAGCTGGTGCAGTCTTTCTGAGTGCAGGGTCCAGGTGCAGGCCAGGGGTCCAGCAGGGCAGTCCTTCTTCTCCTTGTAGTTCCTTCTTCTTGAAATTTGGTGGGGATCTGAGGCGTGGGTGCAGGTCTGCCAGTTTTATCCTTGCTCCTGGGTGAAAAGCAGGGGGGCCCTGGTCCTCCAATCAGGGACAGGGTCGTCCCCCTGTGATGACCACTTCCTGGGAAGTGTGGCAAAAATCCATCCCAGAAGGCAACAGTCTCTAAAAATCCAAAATGGATGAATCTGATTTTTAGAGGAGAGATCTGGCTGAGCCCACCCACTGGTGTGGCTAAAAATCATAAACACACCCCTCTCCTGCCCTCTCCTAATCTAATCAAGGGGGCACCTAGCTGTCTGGGGTTGCAGGATGTGGGGGTGTTGCTGGGTGCTCCAGATGTCCTTCTCTGCCTTTGAAGACCAGTTTGGCAGCCCTCCCCCTTCCTGCTTCCCCATCTGCTGAGGGGAGATTCTCTCCCCCAAGCACATTCCTTTGTGTAAAGCCAGGCCACTTCACACCTCATTAAAGTGGCCTGGCAGAAGCTGCTGCAGGCTGGCCAATCAGAGCACAGCAGCAAAAACAATGCAGAGCTGAAATTGGCAACTTTTTAGGTAAAGTCTAAACTTTTTACCTGCACTAGTTATATTAAATCCAACAACTGGAAGTTGTGGGATTTATTATAACAATCAATTTGATACCAAATTCTTGGTATGTAACATTTAAGGAGACTTTAAAATTTAAAATAAAGTCTGCCCATTCTAGCCTATGAAGGCCATTTACTTCAATGAGGGAAAAACAAATTTGGCTGTTTTTACCTCACCAGGGCTTATAAATCTATTTTTATAAAGTCCCTGCTTATAGTTACATGGCACCCAGTCCTAGGGGCACATAGGGCACACCTTAGGGGTGACCTATATGTAAAAATAAGGTAGTTTAAGACTTTGGAAGTACCTTTAATTCCAAAGTCGAATTTGCATATAACTTTAATTTAAAAGCAGCCAGCAAGGCAGGCTTGCTTTTAAAATGACACTGGGCACCTCAGCAATGCACTTAGGTGTGCACCACCTATGCTGTGGTCCCTAAACCTACATGCCCTACCATATACTAGGGACTTATAGGTAGGTTAACTTAGCCAATTATAATTAGCCTAATTTGCATATCCATTTTACACAGAGCACAGGCCCTGGGACTGGTTAGCAGTACCCAGGGCACCATCAGAGTCAGGAAAACACCAGCATAAAGTGGAAAATGGGGGCAAAAAGTTAGGGGGCCTCTGCAATCAGCCCCAGTTTCTCACAGCCACAGTGTCCTCAATCATATTAAGTAACCTTAAAGGGAAAGCAGTCGCACTTTCAGTGCGCATTCGGCTTCATGACGTTCCGCAACAAGATTAAGAACGAGAGCTGCCTAAAATAATAGCAGAGACCTATTTAAGTATCGGTCGAGATAGCCTAGGGGCAGACCACAAAAACTTAAATTTTGGAGTAAATGAAATACAAATAACCCCAAACAAAAACCTGAGGGTAATAAACGCTGGGATAAAAAGCAACAAACGCCTAAAAAAGAACTGCACTAATGAGCAACATAGTGCGTAAAAAATACAAAACAACACTAGACATTTCCAATGGGTTTTTCTGTCAGAATATAGCACCTGAAAGCAGAGACTTAACAAGCTTTAGTGTACTAGGCTCTCAGAAAAATTCTGTTGTTTACCTCAGGGGTATAAGAACAGCCCAGGACTGTTCGCGGCTCGTGTCACTGCCATTTTACACAAGATCTACCCTGAAACATTGTCCTATGTAGATGATATATATCTCACAGAGGATTAACTGCGACAACTGCTACAACATTTGAGACGGGTAGCCCGCATTGTTGTAGGACTTGCCGAATTTGGCTACAAATGTAATTAAAAAAAACAAAAATAGCCTTCCTCAGCGTACTGTTTCTAGGACATGAGCTGTCAAGTAAAGGGAAGAATTTTCGCAATTCTTAGAAAAGTGCGCAGTTATAACCACTGAATACGATTAAAAAAAAACAATCATTGAGTTTCTTAAATTTTGGCAGAACCTACATTCCAGATTATGCTACGCGCATAAAACCTTTATATGACCTAATACGTCCTGATTTTTCAAGTAAATTCTGGACAACTGAACATACACAAATTCTTAGAGAATTGCAGACTGACATGCTTGCAGCACAACATTTACACACAAGGGACAACAAAACACATTTGGTCATCAGGGTAATAGCTGGGGCCATCGGTTTCACCATTTCTGACATTTAATGAAGGTGAGACAGTCCCGATGTTATACAAATCACATTTGTATTCAGCAGCTGAACAACGCTTTGCTCCCACAGAAAAAATTCTCACTGCTGTACAGATGGCTGTCATTAAAGAAAGACCTCTTGCCCAAGGCAAACTCATTGTTGTTGTTTCTCCAATCCCAGCCCTAGAGGCTGTTACAAAAGCTAGGGTTCCGAACACAAAAGCACTACATCCACGTTGGATACAATGGGCTACGTCTTTGACAGCCACTGATGTAGACTATATTTTCGACGCAAAGTTACAAGCTCAGGAATTCCTACAATATGAAGTAGAATACCCAATTCCAGCAACTACCTTGCCTATTGATCAGTATCATAGAGTCATGTACACCGATGGCTCTGAACAACCTGCAATTGGAAATAAACATAAATATTCTGCTGTTTGCACAGTCGTAAGTGGCTATGTGGAAGGGGATAAATGTTTTCCCCCACATACCTTTACACAGACCCTAGGGGATTGTACAGCGCAGTTGGCTGAGCTAAAAGCTCTGCTGATGGCACTGGAACACATGGATCCGGCACAGCCTACGCTGATTGTTTGTGATTCACATTACTGTCTCCAGTGCTTTAATGAATACCTGCATTATTGGCGCCGAGTTCCAAACCAGACGCAGACATTTGGGCTGCCGTGAAAGCTACGGCTGATGGTACGCCCCATCCTAAAGGATTTCCTAACAAATATAATTATCCTATGGGAAGTATGCTCAATGCTGAAGTTAAGATACCAGGCGTAGGCGTAGGCGTACGAGACATCCCTAACAAGGATGTAAGACCACAATTGATTAAAGCAGCGCATGACGGGGTAGCATCTACACATGCTGGTATGGCAGCTACAATTTCAATCTTACAGGCCCGTTATTGGTGGCCAGGTCTCTATAAAGAAACTAAGCAGTATGTTCCTTGTTGTGACATCTGTCAACAAATCAAAGTTTCTACTGCCAAGCGCCTGCCGCAGACACCTCTTAATTTCAAACAAACTATTACAGTGTGTGTACTTGAACCACTGCAGTCCCTTAACACCTGATAGTGCATACAAATATATACTAGTCACTGTTGATTCATGCTCCAGATTTGTATGGGTATGGCCACAACGCTTGGCTGACGCTCGGACTGTTATGAAAGATTTGCGAGTCTTTATTGGTACATATGCAGTTGCGGCCTTCCATTTGGGCCAGGGCCCTACTTTTGCCTCAAGGGCATTCAGGGATACCATGGCTTCGTTTGGGGTCCAACTCCAGTACTCGTCTCCATTTCATCCCGAGGGAAATAGTGTTGTGAAGTCATTAAACCGTGATTTAAAGCAATCCTTAACAGCCAGAGTCTTAGGTACGGGTTGTAGTTGGCTTAATCACCTGTATGGAGTCCAGAGAGCACTAAATAACCTACCTACAAGGTCCCTGGGGGGGTCATACTTCATATGAGTGCATGTTCAGAACTCGAATGTATGTTCCGGATCTTGATTGTCCTGGTGTGGAGGCAGCAGAAACACCTTTTGACATAAATGAACGGGTCACTGTCTTACAGGCATTGCAACAGTTCTGTGATGATACTTCTTCCAAAAGTGCTGCCTCCACAGGAATTAAGGATGTGCCAGTAACATCTACCAGCTGGATTCCCAGAGTTGGGGATCTTACACGTGAAAAAGTTGCAGTGAAAAAGAAATTTGGCCCTTCTTATCTAGCACCAGTCCCTGTACTAGGGATACAGGGTACCAGAACTGTTATTCTACCACTGTTGGCAGGTGCCAAAGAATTTTTTTGTCTCTATTGACAATGTCAAATTACACCATGTGGCCGATCCTGCACAGCCGACCAAGAGGAACATCCAGTAGTTCCCGAATCCCTCTCACTACTGGCAAAGAAGTTCCACTACAAGTTGTTTATACCAACACCGATACCTCTCGGAGCTTGGGGAGGGTGGAAGATGATCTTGCATTAGTTCCACTAACGTCAACTAACTTAGAAACATTCGACCAAGTCAATTCGACTACAAGCCAAACGGATGGTGCTATCTATAGTGTGCCACCACAGGAAACACCAACTCCACCACTGACAACGGCTACAGCATTTGCACGAACTGCCTCTGGTTATTTTGCCGACTTTAACGATGATTTCTCAGACTCATTAGCCTCTTCGACAGCTGATTTGTCAAGTACACTTGCTTAAAGAAGCGTATTTCATTTTTCCATGGAACTATATTTGGCTTTTTCTGACTGTACTAGCCTTTCTACTTTGGATTGGTTTTGTTATTACATTTTTCTTATTAATACATGGTCATTTTCTTCCTGAAAGATCAACAGTTGAACAGGTGGAGGAGGTTTTAAATCCATATTTTTCGTCACACAAAGTCCGAAGAGATTTATCCTTGGTGAACATTTCCGCAGTGCCAATTCCTAATGGGATTGTTTGGGACAAAGTAATGCTTGATATTTATGGTCCCACTGAAATTATTCAAATACCGTATGTGTTCAAACTATCAATGAATGATATAGTGAAACCAGGCATTGTATCTGATGATTGAGATGTGAAAACAGTTGATTCTATGATGACAGAATTGCAATATTATACTGTCTTTGAAAACAAAGATGTTTACCAATTCAAAGAAAATTATGGTGATATGTTTTGCTATAATTATTATGGGCACCACTTCAAACATAGAGTGAGCAGTCCCAAAATGGTACTTAATTACACGCAATGGGAACATTGTCCAACTCCACCGCAAGGGAGTTCTAAAACATATTCTGAAAAGTTTGCATATTTTTCTGGGCACAACCAAAAGAATGCTGAGTCACATTACTTTAAGGTACCACCTTCTAAGGATATACACATGTTATTGACTAAAACTAAATGTATATACTCGGGATCATATGTTTCCTGGCTATCGATAGAAGGCTATGAATATTGGTCCAAATCAATTGATCTGAAAATTGCCTGGGGAACAAAAAATTGGCAAATTAAGGGAAAAGAAACATTGTTTAGAGCATGTCTTATTCCTATTCAAATGATCTTCTTAAATGAAACAGTGCAACAAATGAGTTGTTTAGGCTTAGCAACAATCAGGGAATTAAACATGCCCAGTATACCTGCCCCTGCAAAATTTTACAAATGGCAAAAATATACGAATGCAACTAAAGATGAGCTCGATGAGTGGGTCCAGAATGGTACGTTTAATTTAATGCTTCACTGACACGTCCAGGAGAGTAGTTATTGTGGTCAAGAGATACCAACGGGTGTCATCAATGTTTTATTAACTCCTCGGGGGTTTTAGGACGAGTAGGCTAGACCCTCACCATATATCTCCAGAACATGCAGATATCATTACAACATATAGTGTAGGAAAATTATGCCAACAGTGGCTAAAGTCATCCTCACTGAACGCGGTTAAAGAACACCTCAATCTCCTGTCTAACTCCACTGACTTACAAGATTTCTTGTCAGGCCCCAGAACACCACGTAGGAAGCATTCCTTATATGCAGTATACAATGAGATATGGAAACTTTCCCAACAAGATGCTGCCACCCGGTTAAGACAAATAGATCAGGAAAATCTAAAAAGGGCATTAGCTGTTGTGGATAATGGGATTACTATCTTGTCCGACCGGATGTATACAATTAACAACATTGTCTCTTCTGCTATAGACATTATACAATCTGATATGTCTTCTTTAAACCATGGACAGAGTCAGATCAGGTCCATTACGCAGTTGGGCTGGACGCTTCAAACATTGAAGGCGGGTTGCGTTCCATGGCAGCACGTCAGTGCAAGGGAGACATTTTCTTCTTTTAATCTAACGCGACAACAACAACTAATGGCTAAGAAAGAAGTGACTTATGTCATGCTTAACAATGAGAAATTAGAAAAGTTGCCTTTTACCGTGGCCGAAATACCATCGGCAGAGTAGTTAATACACAGGGCTACTAATCTGCCTCTTTCAACACTACAATTCACCTCCTGTTTGAAACACATTCCGGTATGCAGATATGAAAAGCTGGGAGATAGTTACATCCATGAGCTGTGGGAGCTTCCCTTCTCGTACAAATGCTTCAATATGGCTTGTTATCTTAAGGGAGTTCCAGTCCCCTTGATTAGACCTACATTCCAGGTGCTTTCAAACGGCAGCTACGTCCTTCTCAACAGTGAAGACTGCTGTGGCATGCGAGCTGGAATAGTTTACGTTGTTTCGATTTCTAAGGTCGTTACATGCTGCGGGAACATACTGTTTACCCCCACTTTTAAGGAGGTAGCTGATATCTGACCTTACATTGCTACTTCAAGCGTGCATTTTGACAAGTTAAGTAGACTCAAGGCTTTATTGTTTCAAAAGCATGTGGCCCTTACATCTGGACGCTCGACCTATGTACTTCAAGTGGCAAGGTCATCAGCAGAAATACAGTCCCTGTTAAATACGAACTTTCCGAGCCACTTTGGTGAACTCTTAGGATGAATATTTAATGCATCCAGCACGACTGGAATAGCAAATATTTTCAAACCTGTTGGTTCTGGTTTTGTTCACACATTTTCCTCCATATTCGGTTTGATACCTTCAGCTAGCTACTCATTTCTCTGTAGTATTTTTGGGGGCTTTCCGATAACTTTGGCTTTATTAGCTGGCATCCTGCTGTTGCTGTTGTTTATGTGCAATGGCTGTCCCGCCGCAACGAGGCCAAATGACGGCGCTCCCATTAGCACAGCTGTGTCGTGAATGTATGATGCAACATTTTGGAGCAACCCTCCTGGAGCATTTGTCATTCAGACCGGCTTTGTATTGTGTGCAGCCCGTGTTCCGGTGCCTCTGGTGCTCTTTCGAACATGCACTGGAAGTTTGTCTTTCACAGCAGCGCCCCCCGGCAATAGATGCTGATCTGTTGATGTTCTCGCTGAGGTTTCATTACCAGACATGCGCACTGAAGCTGCGTTTGCTAATTATGAGTTACCCTTCCTGGAGGAAGCTGCCACCAACTCATCAATGGGCACTCCACGGGATGCCTCTTTGGTTGACACTGGGGCTATGGAACACACTTGCTCCTCAATCATTTTTGGCGTGGACTTTCCGGTTCTGTCACCTGCCAAAGTGGAAGATCTCCTACTTTCCATGACTCGTACTTAATTTGGAACTTTTCTAAATTGACAATATAATTGAATTCGGTTATAAGCCACATGCTCATGTTTTAAATTGCCAAGTAGTGTGCTTGTGTGTCCTTTTAATTTGTCAAAATTGACCAGGGTTTTATATATATCTTAGGTTGAGACATTGTTAGTTTTGGCTTAAACCACTTGCAACCGACAAGGGGAGGGTGTTGTGTAGCCATTTATGTTATAGCTCCATACACTTTAGTTTAATACACTAGGCCGCTGTGCACTTCGATCTAGATGTATTTTATTTGGCTTTGCATTGTTATTTTTACAATAACCAGTTTTATGGTCTTGATTTAATTTCTTCTATCTAACTTTTTTGCTTAGCCCAGCACTGTGTTCTCAAACAAGACATTCTTGATCACTTTGTGCTTCAGCCAAGGCTACAGTTTGGTACATTGCTGGTGAAAGTGGTAGAAGTTTAGTCTCCAACATTTGTAGAAAATACTCATCCTTACGTAGGGACATTTTCTTAGAACATTAGCTGTGTTATTATAAAAACACTTCCTAGTCCCATTACACGTCAAGAGGGAGATTCCAGCCAGGGAACCACAACTGTATGCTGATTGCTGAATGCTTCGCTGCAGATGCTAATGCAGACTACAGGCCTTTGCTCAGGTATGAGGGTCGATGTCCTCCCGGGCGAACCTGAAAGGCAGGATTAGAGCTTAAAATGCTGTGCTCAAATTATGATTCAGATAGAAAATAGTCCATTGATTCTAGTGGTGATATGATAGCGTTATTCTTATGCTTCACTCTCATCATCACCATTTTAATATTGTCATGTTGTGCTCTTCTGGTTGTTGCAGCTCACGCTTTGCTATCTAAAATGCAGTTGTTTTATTAAACCAGTCTTTAAAACATATACTGCTTTCATTGTCATTTATATATAAGACCGAATTGTGAATGAGAGAACCAGATGTGACCTGAGTGACCACAACTTCCCTAAGAAATATGATGTAATGCGCTCGGCTGCCCAATCATCTCTACCTTTTGGGAGAGGCGAGGCACTGCTAGTTAGCTGGAGTAAAACCCGGATTTAGAGCGACAGGTGTCACCCACAGTGGGTCAGACTCAGTCTCCCACACAATGGACGGTCTTGCTGCTCAAAATCCAGTAGTCTCATTAGAATAATGAGAGCCCATGCAACGCTATCTTCTATAGAAATCTTTATTCACCAGTCAAGGAACCCACAATATCCATTGTCCCTTCTAACCATGGCCTATCAAGGAGCTTAAGCAGTGCATTCCTGGCTTCTAAGACCTTATCACTGACACAACACAGAAAGCATTCATTTACTACTCTTTCAATTTGAAAATCCATTCCTGGCTACCAGAAATCCATCCTCAACTTTCCTGTGGTTTTACAAATTCCATAATGCCTGTCATGTACTAGATCAATTAATCTTTTCTATATCCCCACCAGAAGGAGCAACGTTGTGCCTCTGAAGAAACAACATTAATTTTCTGTTAGTTCTCCCCTCACCATCCAAAATGGTCTCAACTCCTCCCAGCCATCACTTACATAATCCTACCCTTAATTTATCATGGGTTTTATTTTTGACAAAATCTCATCTCTCTCCAATTTTCCTTTCCACTTCTCCTTTGATATTACACCCTCAATCTCAACACAAACAGTCTCCAAAGCCCAACCTTTATCCTCTGGCTTACTTTCAATTCCATGTACTGGATCACCTTCTTCTACCAATCTGGTTAGATAAACGTTTTCTTTGTTCCATACCCCAGGGATGTATTTTACCTCAAATATAAGTTCCTGTGAACCCTAGATGATTGCCTCCAAACCCTCTTCATGAATATTTCTCTCATTGGTTTGAAGTCAGTATGTACGTTGAATTGTGTGCCCTACAGAAAACTGCTGAGATTTGTTCAAGACCCAGTGAACAACCAATGTCTTCTTCTCTATAGCTGAGTAATTGTTTTCAGACTAATGAACACCTCTACATGTGAAGGCTGTGGTCACTCTTGACTCCCATGTAACTCATTCGGAGGCGCTGCCCTGTGCTAGATGGAAAGGGCAGAAATGCACTTTATACATATGATACCGTGCATTTCTGTCCTTTTACCCTGAGCTGGTGCACAAATTACTGCCTGCTCTTACACAGGCACCCTTGCACCATGAAGTAAGGGGTCTGCATTATCATCAGGACTGTTTTTGTGTGGGAAGGGATACCTTCCTGTCCAAAAGCAATCCAGGGAGGCATTTTCCTTTCTATTTGTGCTGTAGAATGTTAATTGCCACAGAATAGTTTTTTCAACACAGTTTCATTGAGATGCATCAATACAACCTATGGAAGAGTCATAAAGTTGTTAATGTTTCTATTCCAAACAAGATGAACTTTTGCAGTTCCTATTAGCATTTTCCACAGTTGCCACACAGTGGAACTTTAAACGTAAAAGTCGAGAAGACATATTAACTATTCCTTTTTTGTTTGAGGCTATTCTTTTTCTATGGCTGACAAAAGGGATCATGAGTGGGTTGGAATCGGATCAGAGAAGCCGTGACTATTCAATTTCTCATACATATCAACATTTTACATGGGAGATTTAAAAAAATAATCATGACACTGTTTGTCTTCCATTGATTTCTATTGACATCTTAATACGATCTATTTTAAGGAATGGGACCTGCAATACCTTTTGGGTAGGATCTGTCTTTTCAGTAATGATTATATTTTCAGTTTAGAGTTGGCCTTGCTGGGGGGATTTCAGGTTAAATTCACTGGTTTCAGTAATCATGCACTCATATGCTGCAGTTTGAAAGGAGGTAGGAGTGAAGAAGCCCTGAACTAAGGTAGGGCACTGCCCTATATTGGGTAGGAAAAATGAATTTACAGGTAAGTGGGCTAAGGTGGATAAGGTCTTCTTTATGCCCTTCCTACTAAATGACAAACAACATGCTTTCTCCCTATGTCTTGACATGGAAGCAGGTCCCAGTGTGATTAAGGACGTCTTTAGGGACATTACAGATTCAATTAGTATTACACTTAAAAGAGTGACCTCACTCAATGAACTCGCACACTAGGGGATGGTTTAGCTCGGCATATTACAAAGCCCTTGCTAAACTTCACACTGCTTTACGAGCTGAGCCGAGGGAGAGAGACCTGATGAAGAAGGCCAAGGCTGATTACCAGAAAGCAAGGGAGAGCGAATTAGGGAAATTAGGGACAAAGCATGAGAAGTTCTCACGGTGGCGCATCAAACCAAGGATAGTGCCATCTTTTAGAGGGTTCTGAATTCCTCCTACTTTAAAGAAGGGTCTGACTACTCTACGGAGGTGTTTGTGCAAGAGTCACAATGGATTGAACACTTCTCTGATATATATTCATGCAAGCAGGGGGCTGCAAAAAGTTGAGTGGTTACAATCAACCCAGGTGTGCCAACACCTCTAGTGTTTGAACTTGAGGAGGTAATGATGAAACTCAGCTGGAGCTGCAGAGGGAAGGCCCGGGTGGGGTCCTGGTTGACCTTTATCTAAACTGTCAGGATTTGTGTGGCCCAAAACTAACTAATATTTCAAATGTGTTTTCAAAGCTCGGCCCACTCCCCTCATGGAAAGAGTCTGTTAATGATTCCATTTATAAAAAGGGAGATAGGACCCTCCCAATGAATTGCAGGCCCATATCTCTTCTGGACTGTGCAGCCAAAATAATGGGATAATCTTGCCCCAAAGGTTAGAGGAGTTGGCAAATACCATAAACATACTTGTAGACACACAATATTTGTTCAAGATGGGAATGAGTACACTAGATCAGAGACTGAATCTGAGTTTGGTTGTATCTAAATACGCTGTCGCTAGAAAAGGTACTCTGTTAATGGCTCTCATGGACTCATCTGCAGTTTTTGACTGTGTCATACACTCTAAGCTTTGGCCACTTATGTCTGGGATGGGTATAGATGAAGATATCATTACTTTTAATAGGCATCTCTATTCGGAGGTGAAAGCATCAGTCCGCTGTGATAGGGACGGGGAGTGTATGGACCCATTTGAAATTAGCCGAGGTGTGAGGCAAGGCTGTGTCCTTGCCCCTTTCCTTTTCTCACTTCTCACTAATTAAATAGAGGTAGTTTTTACTTTTAGGCCAAGTGACAATGCTTATGTGGGTACTCGTCCTTTCCCGATCCTACTCTACGCAGACGTCGCTGTTTTAGTTACAAGGACTGGTCGAGCACTACAACAACAAAAAAACATATGGGGAAATCTCTGACTTTGAGAGATGCTGCCAATTGTAGTAAAATGACAGTATGTAGATAAAAGCAGTTATTCCCTCAGGAAGGGATCCAAATGCATTTGTCAATGGTTAAGAATCATCAGCACTGCTTTGTTCCCACCAGATTGCATTTTAACTACATTCCATTAATGGTGGTCGACCCAGCGAAGTGTAACTCCTTTTTGGAACTTGCCTTCTGCTCTTGTGATAGTAATTCCACCCAGTCAATCTTGCACATCATGTTCTTATGAACTTTTACATAACAACTAATAAAAAGCTACCTCTCCCACTTCTCAAACAACTCAACTTTCGTCAGTGTAAACCTGTGCTGTTATTCCTCCAACCATTACAGTCTCTCTTGGTGAGCTACTTAGTGAAGAATTTTATCTAGCAAGTATTGAAAATTAGAAAGGAGTCTGTCTAACTGTTAAGTTGGTGCTTTGATCTGTCAGCTTGATTTAGTTACTGGAAGCTGTAAATGATAATCTTCAATGTTAAAGATTGCCAATGGTGATAACAAATCAGCAATAGTCATTGAGTTTTCAGAATCAGTCTTTGCTTTACCATCTTGAGTGGAAGACCAATGAAATGCAGGCCTGAAGTGAAAAGAGCCTCTGGTAAGGGACTTCCCAGGCAATCACCATGTGTCCTGTGTTAGACATTTCTTGAAAAGGTTCAGCATTGTAAGGAGCATCAGACTTTCTTTTCCATAACTGTGGAGTGATCACCAAATCTCCTTTTTAAAATGAGAGATCTTCCTCATGTCTTCTGTCTGCATACATTTTCATTTTCTGTTTTTGAACTAAGTCCCCTCGTATGAATCAGGTGTTCATTACTATATCTTTCTGTGGTCCATTGGGGTATCTTGGTTGCCATTGCCCTCCCAATCATCAAAGCTGGAAGTCTTTCACGTGCGGTCCAGTGGGGTGTCTAAACATGTGCTTGTAGAGTTGAGTTCAGTGTTATTTTTAGACTGAGCTTCTCAAGAGTTGCACACTGCACAGCTTTGTTTAGGGTACTCATAAACCACTAAACATGTCCATTGGCCTATGGCCATAACAGTCTGATCTTTTGATGTTTATGTTTAGATGCTCAAGAAATTCTTTAAATTCTTTGCTGTTGAAACGTGGACCATTGTCAGACTTCACAATGGCTGGCAAGCCCCACCTTGTAAAGATACCATACATTTTGTTAATTACTCACTTATGTGTCACGGATGAGAGATCTTAAACCAAAGGAAAACAAGAATATTCATCTACGATCACCATTAAATGATGACCATTGTTCATGGGGACCATAGAAATCAGTGATGATTCTCTCCCAAGCATGTTTAGTGAGTTCTGACATGTTCAGAGTATGTTGAGTAACTTTAGTTGACAGGGAATTGCATATGTGACAGGCTTTGATTTCCTTTTCAACTCTTTCATCTAGGTATAGAAATCAAACTTGGTCTCGGAGAGCTCTATAGCAACAATACCACAATGTCCTTCGTGAGCTACTTCTATCACCTTTTGTCGTAGATTCTCCAGAGCAAGGCTCCTTGAACCTCTGTAGCAATGGCAAGTTTGATGCTGTTGAAACTCTTTTCACATTCTCTTCCCCATGTAAAAGAAAAAAAAAATATTTGTTAACTCTTGCAATGGAGCACTGGCAGTGGCAAAGTCCTTTATGTATTGTGAGCAGCAGTTGGCTGTTTGAAATGGGGTTTCTGGTTGGTTAGAGTATGCACTTCAGCCAGACAGAAACCACCACTATAGTCTGGGCAAGTCAGTTATACACCAAAGATAACCCGTGCTCACCCCTGGTAGCTTGGCACAGAGCAGTCATGCTTATCCCCAGAGGTCATGTGTAAAGCATTAGTGCTACAGCCTCACACCAGTGACACATGATAATACACCATAAAGGAGACGCCACACATGATTACACAAAAAATAAACTGTATTGCACATGAAGCTTAGACCAAAAAGAACCCGACATAACTCAGTAGTACTCTTCTAAGCAAGCAGGTGTGAGATCATCATCATCATGAATGTAGCATAACGAGAAACATTTCCATATTGTACATGCCATCAGCTTACATCGCCGAAGAAATATCACTGTATATAAACCATCGATTACAATACCCTAAGACATAAACATTGTAAGTCCCACAATAATCATTGTAAGCCCCACATTATCACTAGGACAATAAATGTTACCCTGGGTAATGCGATAGCCACTCGTGACATATGTAGAGCAGGAAAATGCAGCAGTGGACGGAGAAGGCACACCAATCCATCAATATCGTTTACAATAGCCCAAGTAGGAGGATCACCCTGAACCCTGCAAGTCTGCAATTTTCCTTTCAGAAACAGCGCCAGCCTGGACCCAGCACACTTGCGCTCCTATCAGGGTCATTACGGAACTCAGATGGGCGGTCACAGCGTAGGTCACAGTGGTGCGCCACAATTTTATTATGGAGTGACCCCTGGTTCCAGGTAAGGACATGCCACCAGGGGGACTCGAGCATATTGCTCATGCCACTGCAAGTTCCCGTTCACAGAGATGGGCTGTCCGTGAATGGACAGCACAGCTCCTGACCTCTGGTGGCTGGCTCAAGACTCCAGCCTCAGTCTCCCACTGGAGGAAAACAGAGCACTACTTTGGCCCTCTTCAGCCACTGACAGCCTCTCAAGGCTCAATTCGAACTCCTCGGGCCGTGGCAGTGAGCAACCTCCCAGGCAAATGGGGCACAGCCCCACTCCACAAGTCTGCAGCAGGAGTGAGTGCCTACTTGTGCCCCAGAGACTTTAGATGGTGCGATTGCCAGCAAGGGACGCTGCCGACAACCACCATCATATTCCTCCTTCTTCCCAATCCCTCCACACGGGAAGCAGGACGGCATGCTCAATATGGACTTCCTCATCAAGAAAACACCGCTTCCAGACACAGTGGGGGTACGCACCCTGCCGGCTCTCCTGAGGCGAGGCAGGGAGCACTTAACATGCGTGGGGACAGGGCCAAAGCACAATGAGAATATCCCATGAACCACTGATCCTGCAGTAATACAGTATGAATAGCTCACCACTACTTGATAGTTACAGATGGTGTCATGGAGCAGGAAAGCAACACTCTCCCTGTGCTGGGCTCCTGGAGAGGCATTCAAAGCGGGGCAGGCAGGCCAGCACACAACATGAGGTTCAACTGGTGGTTCCTCCTAGCAGCCCCACAGAACCTGGGAAGTCCAGAGTCAGGAAATAGGCTGGCAACAGGGCAACACACAGAAAAGCAATCCAGATGAGTCCTTTGGGCCACCCAACAGATACCAGGCAACAGGGCAACAAGAGAAAAGCAGCACTGCCAGAGAATCGAAAAAAGAAAATTAACACTCCAGCGGCCCAAGTCTCTCATAAATATGCTCTAGAGAGTGATATCACTGTTAATCTTTTGCATCAAGTTAATTTGGGTCAGTCCCATTGTAGGTACACTAGAGTGTCTGTACCGCCGCACCCCCTCCAGCGCTCTTTACTGTGCTCTGGGCTCCATTTCTGCATTCTGGCAGATGTTCAATGTCAATATGAAACAATCTTATCCGCTGGTTTAATGCACAATATATTGTATGCTGTGTGAAGTGTTAGATAGAAGATATCCTTCCATTCCTTGTGTGTTTGGGGTTTCCCTGGCTGGCACTTTTGGGCTGGAGAAGGGGCTGCCCTAGGACAGGATAGTTCTGAAATCAAGCAGTTGATTGATCTCTTAATAAAAGTGATTTCTCAAATGTTGTCAGGTGGGCATGCACGTGTGGCTTGGGAAAGGGATGTAGCACCCAGTGTCGATCTTGCAGGTATTGCATGTGGTCTGTCTCCCTTAGTTTAAATTATTGTTTCAGCTAATCAAAAGGGAGGGTACAATCAGCGTTGAAGAAGTCGCCAATCCATTTGTACTCTGCGGTTTGCCATCTCATGAAACGATTCTCCCTGAGGAATGGGAAGAAATCTGGGTTAATAAAGAGAAGAGTTATTGGTGAAATTTTGTGTTGTTAGCCCATTCCCCACAGCCACTTTGTCCCATACTTCCAATGTGGCTCAAGTGATGGGTGAGGATTCCAGCCGCCATACCATCCTCTAAAAGGGTAGACGTGTTATTTTCCATATTTGAGTGCTCGCTATGGCCTGGTCCATGAAGCACAGTGCTTTTCTGATTCAGGTCACCCCCATTCCACTATCAGAGCCACTAGCCTGATAGTACTGTATCATGATGGGCCCACCAGTCCTTCTGACATAGGTTTATAGCTACGGAGGTGCACCATTCTGGGTTATTCCCAGTCCCACACAAACTTATTGATTCAATTTGCATGGTTATCAGTGAATTTCTCAGAGATGTTATGGGTAAGGCTTAGAAAGTGTATAAACCTTTGGGTAAAGCAGTTAATTTAATAGAGCCAATTTTCCCTATCCATGAAAGGTGAAGATGTTACCATGTCAATATTTCCATTTTCATTTGTCTAATTGGCCGGTTATAATTATTCTCAGTTGTTTCGGTTGCCGTGGGAGTAACCTATGAGGGAGGCTGTGGACCAAGTGATTGCATGTTGAGCATTCAGCTGGTCTTGGTGTGTAAGTGAGAGTCATTGTTTTGGATTTGGAGAGGTTGACCTTAAACCCAACGGCATCCCCAAAATAGTGCAGTTCTTGTATTAAAGATGAGAGTGAAGCCACAGGTTTTGCCACGGGAACTATCACATGCGTAAATGCTTAAGGTGTGGTGCCGATCACCCCTTTTCTATAACATGTAGTATGCATTTGGCATTGCCCCCACAAGTCTTGTTGGGGATAAAACCAGCCTGGTCAGGGTTAGTAATGCAAGGTATTTAAGGGATGAGTCTGGCTGGAGGAACACCTAGCGTATAATTTCATGCCTATGTTAATTAGTGAAACTGAACTGTATGAGCTACAGAGATGTGTGTTTTCCTGGTTTAGGCAGAACTGTGATGGATGCTTTGGTAATGGAGTGGTAAGTGTCCTGCTGTCAGTGAAGGAGTTGAAAAGCCTATTTAGTATAGTGGCCAGAGTGTGCAGAAAGTCTTATAAAATAATGATGTGAATACGTCTGGTGTGGAGGATTTAAGAGGTTTTAAGCACAATATAGCATAGATCACATCAGTTAGTTCAATACGTTTCTCTAGTGCCTGTTCTTATGTTAGCATGAGTTTTGTTACCTGTGCCCCCCTAGATCTGCCAGGGAGTCACCAGATTCTTGGGTAGAGTATAATTGTGTGTAAAACCTCCTAAAGGTATTCGCTATCTGATCATCCCCAGTGATTTCAGCACCATTCTGTCGGCTAGCTACAGCACGGACTCTCTCAACATTTATTTTAGTGCATGGACGGTGCACTAGCACTTGCCCACTTCTAATGACCCAGGCAAAGCTTATGATTCAAGCGTAGGATAGCATAATCTGCTCTGTCTGGATTCAGGGGGTGATTCTAACTTCGGCGGGCGGCGGAGGCCGCCCGCCGAAGTTCCCCCACCAAAATACCGCTCCGCCGTCGAAAGACCACTGAGGGTATTTTGGGATTTGCCCTGGGCTGGCGGGCGGCCGCCAAAAGGCCGCCCGCCAGCCCAGGGGAAATCAGCCTTCCCACGAGGACGCCGGCTCAGAATTGAGCCGGCGTAGTGGGAAGGTGCGACGGGTGCAGTGGCACCCGTCGCGTAAATACTTTGTGGGGCCCTCTTACGGGGGCCCCTGCAGTGCCCATGCCATTGGCATGGGCACTGCAGGGGCCCTCAGGGGCCCGCGGCACCCCCTACCGCCATCCTGTTCCTGGCGGCAGTCCCGCCAGGAACAGGATGGCGGTAGGGGGTGTCAGAATCCCCATGGCGGCGGAGCGCGCTCCGCCGCCATGGAGGATTCTGCAGGGCAGCGGGAAACCGGCTGGAGACCGCCGGTTTCCCGAATCTGACCGCGGCCGAACCGCCGCGGTCAGAATGCCCTGCGGGGCACCGCCGGTCTGTCGGCGGTGCTCCCGCCGACCCTGGCCCCTGCGAATGACCCCCTCAGTCTCTTAAGTTGTGATCTTACCTTGTCCTCTTAGGCTCTCCTAATTCTGCGGTCTCTTGCCCATATGTGTATAGTTCCAATTTCTTGACTATACCCTCTAATAGTGTCTATTTGTCCTGTCATATTCGGTTTTCATTTACAGGTATAGCAACCAACTCCCCCTAATCACGGTTTATAAAGCCTCCCACAAGGCAACTGTCTTCACCTCCCCAGAGTCGTTCTGTATTTAGTCCACTGGGGCTTTAGTGAATGCCTTAACATGGGTGGGGTGCTGAATGATTTTGACAAGCAGCCACCAAAATCCTGTGGTCACTCTCTTCCTACCCACTCTAGGTCTCAGAGATATTAAGGTGTGATTGGACAACACCATGGGGGTCAATACTCATGCTATGGACTAGTGAACAGAATGATGGTGTGCCTAAAAAGCAATCTATGCATGTGTACATTTTATGAGCCACATAGTAAAATGTATCCTACCTCTGGTCGGGAATGTGTGCCTCTGGAAGTCCAATCTGGGCCATTTTGTACCTTCCTGGAGAGAGCCCCTATCCGGCCATTGTCAATAACCCAATCTATTCATTTAGTTATTCAAATCTAAGTTGAAATCACCACCCACCAAACTGGTAGCATCCAGAGTCAGAGGGACACCATATAGGGTGTCAAGAAGGAAACTTTCCTTGGTGCTCGTTGGGGATGTAGACAGGAGACGCAGTATGCCAGTAGATGCAGTATGCCAGTAGGGGCCCTCTCTGCTCTGCAGTTTTGCCAGTTACCTCCCCCTGGAACTTCCAGGACATAAGTATTGTTACTCTTTCCCATTTTGCAGGTCCCACTGACTGATATTAGTGGGAGAAGTAATGGGATTTCATTCTTTGCATATCTTTCACTAGGAGATGTGTTTCTTATAGTGGACATAAGTCCCCCTTGGCTGTTCAAGCATGGACAGGACCGACAACTTTTTTGTATGATGATTTAAGCCTCAAACACTGAGGCGGAATACTTTAACTTCAATGGTGGTGGAAGGCAGATCACTGCAAATCCCCCACTGCTGAGTGTCAGCTCGTGGGGGGAAACGTGTCAGCTATATCAGGTGAAGTTGCCATTCTCAGTGGCCATGTTGGTGAAATGATAGGCCAAGAAAGTGGGTTTAAAACAACAGTACATATTATTATTATAACAAAACAACAATAAAACATCCTTCAACAAGTCCAAAAAACTTTAGAAGTAGGCTGGATGTGTCCCATGGGCTATGCCCATCCTGAAGGATTGTGGTATTTCCCCGCATATTGGTGTGTCAATCATTCACTTCTTCACCCCCAAATGGGCTTACTTGGTCTATGAATGCAGCCCTGTCTTCCTTTTGTGCTGCCTCTCTCAGATGTTCAGTGGCTTCCTCAGTCAATTGCCACTCTCTTCTACCACCTTATCCAGGAATGCTTTCCTGTGCGATTGTGCCGGGGCCTGGCAGTGATTTCTACAATTTTGTTTGCACCCTTTGTCATTGGTATTTGTGGCCCAGCTCAGCTGCTCCAGCAGCTGCTCCAGGCCCTGGATCTGTGTTGGGGAGGTCTAGGACCCGGCATACACCGAATAGTGCCTTAATCCAATGCAACTGTCCTTCCCATGGGAATGATATGGAGAACATGTGACTCCAGCTGCAGAAGACCCCCCCTTGCTCCAAAAGAAGTCAATAATGGGATGAAAATCCTGTCATCACTGGATGGCCATTAGAGAGAGATTTTGGAACAGAGCTATCCTGTGTCCTCAAAACTGAGGTGGTTGCATGTCTCTAGCTTTTTTAAGGATCTCCTCTTTCATCTGAAAGTCATCAACACAAGCCAAGAAGTCTGTCACCCTGGTATTATTTCCTCCTCGGTGGCCCACCCTTTGAGCCTTTGGTGCCCATCAGCACCCCATGAATCCTGATACTGTTATGGTGAGAGAAATTTTCCAGGTCCTCTGTGTGCACCTGGAGTTCAGCCTGTTGTTCTTATAGGTGCAGTACCTTCTGTTGGAGGTGTTCAAGCTCATCTCACTGTCACAATATCCTCCAGGGTCAATACTCTTTACCCCAAGGTACTCAAGCCTTGTCTCACTTTTCTTTGTTCTGACAAGGGGTCACGCTTCACCATTTAGAGAACTGTTCTCAAGGGTCCCCCAGGGTCGATACTCTGTCCCCCAGCATACTCAAGTCTTGTCTCCCTTTTCTTTGTTCCGATGAGAGGTTACACTTCACCGTCTGAAGGTCTGCTCTCAAGGAGTCAAAAAAGGATTCCATGAATGCCCTTGTAAGCAGTGCCTGCCCTTACTCTGGTCTTCATGGAGTGGTCCACTTTGCAACAGGGCACATTCCTTCACTGATGCACTAGTTGCTCTTGTCAGCATACCTGTGACACTTTGGCATTTCTTACCCTTTTTGTAGGCCATACTATGAGGCTGAGGCCAATGATATCAGTGCCCCAGGCCCTTGTATTGATCACTTTAGGTGGTTCAGCGCTGTGGTGTGCAATCTGCTATGGAGGTGTGGTATGAGGGCTCTCTCAAGATCTTCAGTGGCAGCTGGATGTTACTGTTGTTGGGAAGACAAGTGCTGTTTGCACCGGAAGGTGATTGGGACGTGTTAAAAATTGGATCTCTACTTGTCAAAGGTATGCACACTATCCAAGTAGGGACCACAATCCTAGTCAGGGTTAGTCAGTTACGCACCATAAATTGACCTGTGCTCACCATCTGGTAGCTTGGCACAGAGCAGGCAGGCTTAACTTAAGAGACAATGTGTAAAGTATTTGTGAAACATTTGAAACACCACACAAAAATAATCCATACCAGGTTAGAAAACTAGAGCTTAATTTAATAAACACAACAAGACAAAACAACAAAAATCCATTAAGTAGATGTCAAGATATGAATTTATAAAGAATATCTGAATATATAGTGCTTAGAAGGTTAATGTATCAACCAGCGCTATCTGATCATGCTACACCAACTCAGATCTGAAAAGTCATGTCAATCGCAATGAGGTGAGGATCTGATACAGTGACCAACATTGTCCTGCTGCAAAACTACTTTGTGGATAGAGGATGCACCGACGTCATAGACCTGATACAAGGAGCAGAAGAGGTGATGCACAGGCAATGTGTCTGTTCCGATCTGTGCAGTCAGGGATGCGTCGACAAACCCTTGGCAATGGAGGTGATACGCCATAGTTGAGCAGTGTAGCCAGCAATGTGAAGGCGATGTGTCCGTGTAGAGGGCAATGCCTTGATTAGGAACATTGCTGCTGAGACTACAATATCCTTGTCCACTGCAGCGATGTGTCGGAGTTGAGGAGAGATTGCTGCAGTGACAGAGATGCATGGGGTTTCGTAGAAACAGCGGCAGAACCCACGTGGCAAGGCAGAACTCACGGTTGTCAGAGTCCAAAGGCTGCAGCTGGGGTGAGTAAAGTCTCTGATGTCCCTGAGAGTTTAGAGGAATAGGCACGCGAGTAAGTCCTTGGAATCACTTTGGTTCTGGGGATGTAGAGATGCAGATCTATTCCTTCTCACTCAGGAAAGGAGGGCAGCAGGGCATGCACAGCAGGGATGATGTCCCTCAAAGTTCAGAAGAGTCCAGTAGAGTTTCAGTCAATTCAGTAGCACATCAGTCCTTCTTTCTGGCAGAAAGTCCTCAGGTGCAGAAGTGTACTGATTTGGTGGGGTCAGAAGTCCAATTCGTATACCCACTGGTGACTCTGAAGTGGGGGAGAATTCAAGGAGAGGCCTTTGAAGTACATAAAGTGCCTGCCCTTACTGCCCTGCCTCCAGACACACTACAGGGGATATTGCAGCACTTTGTGAGGGTTCAGGACACAACCTATTCAGGTGTAAATGTCAGCTCCTGCCACCCATTATGCCCAGGATGAACCATAAACATACAGACAGCCACTCAGTCACACCTAAACTCTCTTTGGGTATGGCTGTCTGGAAGGAATGTACAAAAGCCAGCTGTCACCAACATAGATGTGTATTCTGAAATAGACCGAAAGCACTAAATGATGTAAAGTTTGAAAATTCCAACTTTCTAAAAGTAGCATTTTAAGAATTACAAATTAAAGTCCAAATTCACCATAAGTTGTGATTTTATAAATTGTGGTCTCAGAGACACTAAACATGGTGGTCCGATGTTTCTGCAGTTAGAAATTACACAAATAAAATGTAATAAGGCCTTTCAGTAGTGCAAATTGAAGAGTTTTTTTCACTACTTGGACATGTAAAAATTAGAAGTACATGTTTAACTTTTTTAAATATAGTGCACCCTGCCCTTGGGGCTGTGCAGGGCCTACCCTTGGGGTGACTTATATGTACTAAAAAGAAAGGTTTAGGCCTAACTTGAGGGTTAACATGCCAGGTCGTCATTGCGGTACAAAAACTTCACGCACAGGCCCTGCAATGACAGGCCTGAGCCATGTTTGAAGGGCTCTTGCAGGGGTTGGTACAATCAGTGCTGCAAGCCCATTATTAGCATTTAATTTACAGGCCCTGGGCATAGGTAGGGCCCTTCACTAAGGATTTTATAAATAAATATACCAATTGTGCATAAGCCAATCTTATTGTGTTTTCGGGAAAGATCACATGCACTTTAGCACTAGTCAGCAGTAGTAAAGTGCCCAGAGACCTAAAGCCAACAAAAAAAAATTCAGCAAAAAGTGGAGGGAGAAGGCAAAAAGTCTGGGGGTTACCCTGCAGAAAGGGCCTGGTCCAACAGGATGCATGCGGTCCTTCCCTCAGAGAAATTCACACTCTCCATGTGAGGCACAGGGTTATTTCCGCACATGATTTGGCTCCAGTGAGAGTCTCCTCATCTACTTGGAACCTTTTTATTTTTCCATGTCCTGTTCAATTATGTTCCTCAAGCTTTGTGAACGGGAAGGGCATCATGGCCCATGCTCAATGGAGTAATCGGGTGACTGATTGCCCACTAGTTGCACTTTTCTTTCTCATGGCTGGTGCCTTTGTGCCTTCCCTTGTCTCCTCTCACGGTGTTTTAGTGCAGCTTGGGTCCCAATCTTGTGTGGCGGCCACAAGAACGGGTCTGACTCTTTTACATTGACTTTATGCACACCGTGGGGGTCAGAACCTGGCTCCCAGCCAGTCGGGCTGCCTGCGACTGCAAAAAAGCATTTTGGTATGTATGAATTCCAATTTGCGATTCGGTAACTTGTTACTGAATCATAAATTGGAATTACAACTTCAAACAGATTCCGTATTAGGAAGGGGCGTGTCAAGGCCTTCCCTTCCAAATACCGAATCGCAGCAGTATGCAGAAATGTTTTGTGACCGAAATGCGGTTGCAAAACATTTGTAATTTAACACCCACTTCAAGTAGGTGGTAACCCATTCACAAACAGGAAGGGGTCTCCTTCCCCTTTGTGAATGCAAGCCATGGACCACTGCCCACTCTTGAAAAATGAAAAGTAAACTTTTAATTTTTCTGTTTTTAAACACATCCCGTTTTCCTTCAAGAAAAAAGGGCTGCATTAAAAAAAAAAAAAAAATGCTTTATTTAAAAGTAATCACAGACATGATGGTCTGCTGAGTCCAGCAGGCCATTATCCCTGTGATTTTAGCGTTTCCTAATGGGTTTCAAAGGTAGGTCAATTTCGTGAGCCAATGTGAATCATTAAATGAAACTCCTGGAGTTTCATACATTCAGAGAGTGATGACCCAATTGCAATTCGCAGAAAATTGCAAATAGGTAATCGCCATTCAGAAAAATTATACATCTGGCCCTGGGTTATTAAATACACTGACCAATGAGTTATCAGTAATTTAAAAACATCTAGAACTTAACATAGCTATGAATGACCTAATATATTAATACTTTAATTAACATAACAATGTATTAAAAATAAGAAACATTAATTTATATTTTTTATAATTTCCCATCCCTCAAAAACCTAACAACTGGCTAGTAAATAAAAAAATATGAATTCAATTTAATAAACATATTAATTACTTATTAATATTTACAAACGATATTTAAAGAAAATGATAAAAACAACACTTATTATCTAGCTATACATTTGTATAATACATACAAATATCATATGTTAAATAACATACTGTATACTAAATTATTTAAAAAACATTATTATATACCTTAAAAAACATGTTCTCCCATTTTATATTCTGCCCCATGATTTATCTGAATTGACAAAATTTTTGGCACAATATCCTCCTATCACACAATTGTTTTCAACATATCCAGGTAATTCACCAGTAGTGTAAAGTAGATGGCAATCCTCCCACTATAAATGATAAAATGTGCACTAAGCTATTGTTCACAAAAGTATTCTTACCAAAAAATGAAAATAAGACTAAGCAAAGTAAACATAGTGGCAAACGATAATGAAACATAATTGCAAACAACAGGACAGTATCTCAGAATTTGGAAAAGTGAGTAAATATAGCTAGGATAGTGAATCTATCTAGGGTTCAGGTAGGGTTGAGTTCTTAACATTTAAGGTATCTCACAACTTGGTCCCTAGAGAATGTTTGATTGTTGATAAAGGGGGCATACCATGTTCTGGCCCACAACAATGGCTGCAAGCCCAAAAGCATATTCAACTTCCTCTACACCACATGCATTTGTCTCAGACCAGCTAGGTGACAATGCAAATGAATACTGAACCACTGTCAAAGCAGCAGGGTCACAGGCAGATGGAAAATAGAAAAAGTGGTCCAGAAATAGCGTGTGCTTTTTCTGCGTGTATATTGCATGTGCAATAGTTTGGGTGGGGAAGCTGTCCTCTAGCTCCTGCTGTAGGGTAGAATGGGCTTTAACACACTGTGATTGTGTTTCTAGACTGCTTCAGCTATTTGGGATCCACCCAGGCAAGGTCAGCAGCACCAACTGGATAGGCCCGCACAGCTACAGAGGGGGACAAATGTAGGTTTGTTCCTAACCTTAATGACCAGAATATCATTCATGAAACATTTATTGTACACACACTTTGTGATGATCCCATCAATATTGCAAACTGAATGTATCATTTTAAACACAGAAAAACAAGCATTAAGTGGGGGCTAGTAGGCAGAGCCATGTGGTGAAGCTATTGATCTCAAATCTTTTTAATGGTGTCACAAGCCAGATCCTGTGCAGATGGAATAAAGAGTAGACTTCCTTCCTGGAAATTTAGGACTGGGGGACCGATGGTAGGTTCCACCATGTCAGGGCACACCAAAGTGTGTACCTGAGGAGCAGCAATTTGCAATGTGGGGTGTTTCCTCTGGATGAGGGGGCCCACAAAAGCAAAAATAAGAGGCTTTTACAGGCACAAAGTAAATAAGGCAAGGGTTGACCAGTTGCACACTGCTTCAGAACTTTCATTCTTACAATTTGTTTCACAAAATCATGGTATCAGGAGTTAGAAATCAGTCTTGCGGCTGAATTTTAATGATTTTGAAGTTTCATCTTTTTAAGTATTTTACAGTCTTCCAAGTTGTCAATGCATTAGTTCTCTTTTGAGATAAGCAGAGCTGATTAACATATCCGACATTTGAGTTGAATTAGAGGTGTATAATCTGATATTACACAAGTACGGAGGGGTAGGTGCTCTCCATGTCAATGGAGACTTCTGCCCCAGGATGACGGTCCAAGTTTCTGTTGTGCCCAGGTTATTTGCCCGTCATATATTGAGCAGCAACTCACCTGTAGGGTGGTTGGCTCCTGATGGCTTGCATGGCTGCCCTAACCGCATCAGAATCTAGAAGTTGGTGGCAAGAACAATGGACTTGGATGGAAAAAGCAGCTGGTTCCATAAAGGGTGGATTCTCTAGTTTTCATTGCTCCCACCAGCCGCGAACCATTAAAGTAATGCTCTCGGTGGATTCCTAGCACACTACTATGCCACAGGAACATACTTGGAGCAGCTTAACCTTTGGGACTCTTCAAGTTGATGATAAAGTCTAGACTGTGGAACCTGACGGCTACGGCCATTTGATTTATTCCTTGAAGTATGGCAAAAGCTGAGCCTAAGCAGTAGTAGTGGCAGTTCCATGATGATTAACATTCTTACCTAGCGAAGGGGCAGACTATCTACTTGAGTCACAAAAGCAATTTACAATTTTGAGTATGATTACTAATTTCGTATGTTCAAAAGTTGAAGGGCAAGTTACCCTTAAAAAAAACTATAGGAAGTCTAGCAACACACGTGGCCATTATTGGCTGTGTGATACACTGACATCGAATATAATGAAGATAGGGACAATAAATAAAATCATGTAGGAAATAAGTTTACTATAATGTTACCAAAACACATAGCACATTTGTATTATTTAAATTTTAAATTTTAACAACTATTTTTTAAGTTAACATTAATATTTTCAAATATAATAAATTATGTATAATTAATTTTAAACATCACTTTTTATAACAATAGTTATTAAAGGGTATTAAATGTTTTATGTGGAATTTACTACTTAATTTACACATCTGAAAAATAATTTTAATTTAATTTTATAAATTCAAATGAATTAAGGAATGAATTAAAAAAAAAAAGGTGATAGTGCTGCAGGCAGCTGTGGGACCACCTGGTGACTTGACAAACTCAGACCCACAACCATCCTGGCAGCCGAGGCAAACAAACTTGTTATAGTAATTGACAATCAACGCACCATGACCCGGTCAAGGGAAGGCTACCCCTTTCTCCTTCTTCCACACACTTAAGATGCTCAAGAAGATTGTCAACTGGCTCTCAACCAATACAAGCAGAAAATTCACCTAAGTTCTCTTCACCAGCAAGCTTGCCTAAAAGACTCCAGACTACACAAATCTCTGCTGCCAGGTTCACCCTCTATTTCCCATCCCCTGCTCACATCGCTCATCACCTCAAAAAGCTCCATTGGCTCCCAGTTAAAAAATGAGTATGTTTGAACTCTTCACATACACATTACAAAGCATTGCACAACACTGGGCAGGCATACCTCAACAACAGCATAAACTTCCACAAATCTGCCAAGGCACCTCAGCTGAGGCAGACTGCTACTTACCCTACACCCACCCTGCATATACAGAAGCAGGGGTCACGTCTTTTCCTTACTCACTCCTAAAAGTGGGAACAATGTGCCCCTGCACATCCTAGCCACCTTCTCAGTTGTTATGTTCCGCAAGAAATTGAAGGCCTGACTTTTTAACTAGCCTTCTCCTGGCTCGGCCAATGTAGCTCCTGCTTCCACGATACACTCTTGGGTGAGTTGTGAGCTATTCAAACATACTTAATAATAACTTTTTATATTAATATTTAGCATAAATATATTTGAATCATTTTTGAGTTAAATCAGCTTTTGAATTTTCCCTCAACTGTAGTAGAGGGAGTCTCCGCAGACAGGGTGAATAAAACCGTATGTTACAGTGTAAGGAAAAATAGAAAAAGTTGATTTAACTTGAAAAAATAGGATTTTTTTAATGTCATATATTAATGTAAATGAATTGTATATATTTATTTTAAATGTAGAACAAGAGAAAAAATGGTCTGCCACTATTGCTTTCATTTTGAATTAGTTAATTACTTAATATACGTTGAATTTAATTAAAACTATTTTCTGATGTTAAAATTACATAATATATTTCCATGAATAAAATGTTTTTAATATGATTGTATAACTAAAAAAGGTGATGTGCACAATTAATTACAAGTAACTTAATTATATTTTTTAATTGGCTACATTCATTTCCATATTCACACATGGTTGTTAAAATATTTTAAAATCAATAAATTCTATTAGAAGGTGGTGCAATACCAGTAGTTGGCAATTAGTTGAACTGGACTTACTGCTACTCTGGGAGATGGCTCCATCCCCATTTTCAGAGGGTGGAGACATGTAAGTTACACTTTTTGACTAACTTTGTATTTTGTATATAGCCAAAAGAGGTAAGCATACTCAAAAGTACAAATTACTCAAAAGTGTAAGTTACCTTTGTGAACCACCCCCTAGATATCTGGGCATCCTACAGTTTTATTGTTTTTATTTACCCCAAGACATTATGGTCCTTTTGCCTGGTATGTCACAATAGAAGGGACAACATAGAAACATATACACAACTTATTTGTAAAGTGTATCCTATGGAGACATCACTATTTGTGCACAAACTAACCATTCTGGGAGTTTTGACTATTTCTTGATGGATTTTAACTGGGAGCTTCTTGTTAAGAGTGAACATTTTAGTGCATGGATGAAAATAGATCTAAGAGCAGTCTGTCCCTGCCTGGCAAACATGGGTGATCAGTGATATATATGCATGTATATGTTGTGCTGTATTGGGTCAGTCATGGCGCGTTAGGGTTTTCAGTGTTCACCTTCCCCGAGACATAGACTATTGAAACAACAGTGTCTATGGAAATCAGGCAGTTTAGGAAATGTGGGTCAGGTTTAACAAGGTTTTGTGAAGCCCTTGCACAATGCAAGGGGGCACAATGGCAACGTAAAACCTAAATGAGATTTATCAAGCCATGCATGTCCCTATGTGGCTTGATAAATTTAGAGTAATGCAAGGTGGAACAAATCACTTCCTTTTATTGCTCTGCAGCAGGGAGGTGTCCCATTGTTAGAATGTGGGTGTTTCCATGTATCCATAGATTTTGACACATTCCAAGAAATACCAACACTGTTAGACCTAGGAATGCATCAGAATTGTACACCCCCAACCAGCGATACAAGAAGGAAAAATATCTAGATTTTTTGTTGTTTCCTCTTTCTAAGTGTGTTGCAGTCTCCAGCACACATAGAAAATGCCTCTTAGGATTGTATTTGTCCAGGAATGTGATGCAAGGGTGCCTACGCTGGTGCTAGGGAGCTGAAGGTGCACCGGTGCTAGGAAATTACAGGAATGAGCCTGTTTGACCTGGTGTAGTTTCCTTATATTTTTTTGTAATTCTGACCCCCTGTTTTTGAATCCTGTTCTATGATTAATTTTTTCTGGTTTTGATACTCTGGGCACTTTACCACTGCTAACCAGTACTAAAGTGCTATCTGTCTAAAAGATATTGGTTGATGTTTGTCCATGGTTGGCACATTTGATTCACTGATATGTCCCTAGTAAAGTGTACTATGGGTGCCCAGAGCCTGTAGATCAAATGCCACTAGTGGCTCTGCAGCACTGATTGTGCTACTCACATGGGTAGCCCTGTAAACATGTCTCAAACCTGCCACTGCAGTGTCTATGTGTGCAGTTTTGCACTGTCAGTTCGACCCGGTAAGTGTTCCCACTTGCCAGGCCCAAACCTTCCCTTTTACTACATGTAAGTCACCCCTAAGGTAGGCCAAACACAGCCCCATGGGCAGGGTATTTAAAAAGATGGGATATGTACTGTTGTGTGTTACATGTCCTGATAGCGAAATAGTGGCAAGTTTGGTTTTCACTATTGCAAGGCCTATCTCTCTCATAGGTTAACATGGGGATTGCCTTGAGCAGATAGAGATATGGAGTTTGGGGTCTCTGAACTCACAATTCAAAAAGACATCTTTTGGTGAAGTTGGATTTTAAATTGTCTGCTTGAAAATGCTACTTTTAGAAAAGTGGGCATTTTCTTGCCTAACCATTCTGTGCCTCGGCCTGGTTGCTGAATACACATCTGGGTCAGACTGACAGTTGGGATGTTTGTGAATTCCCTCTAGACAGTGACACAAAGGGAGCTGAGGTGTGCCCTGCATATCCTGAGGAGTCTTCCCGAACTGGAGTGGAAGGGAGAAGCTGACACCTGCACTTAAAAGGGATGTGCCTGCCCTCACAGAATACAGTCTCCAACTCCCTAGTATGTTTGGGGAAGGACAAGCAAGAGGCAGGGTATTGTGCACTACAAAGATTTCTTTTGAAGTTTTTTTTACTTCAAAGGCAGAAATTAGTATAAGTAGCGGACCCAAAACCGCAGACTTTTACATTACTTCTGGATCAAGAGGAACTTCTGCCAAGGAGAAGAGCTTGATGCTTGAGGAGGGCCTGTCACTCTGCCTGTTGCTTTCTGTGCTGGCCTGTTGCTGCTGCTTCTGCCTGAACAGAGAAAGGATTGGACATTGCTTTCTGAAAATCTGCTTGTGAAGTTTCTCCAACACCTTGGACTGAGTTTGCCCCCTGTTCTGAAATCTCAGGGACATCAAAGACTTCATCTGTCAGTGCCTGGGCTCTACTGCTGAGAGATCTGATTTGCTAAGTGGTGCCAAATCCAGTCCCTGGGCCCTTAGAATTGGAAGCTGGTAACCTGAAAGGGAAAATCCACGCACTGCTGTGTGCGCATCAGAAACATCGACGCAATGCCTCTCCTGAGGCTGAAATTTGGATGCAGCATTTGCCTCACAGCTGGAGAATCGACCCAGCACCTGTTCTCAATGCAGACCCTTTGCACAGTGAGTCCGAAGTTTCCACGCATCAACCATGTAAGTTAAAATCTTCAACATCACAGCATAGACTTGAGGCTGCTTTTCCAGAAATTGACGCATCCCTTCCGTGTGTGTCAAGAATTGACGCATTGCTTACCTGGTGTAGAAAGAATCGAAGCATTGCTTACTTTTCCAACACACGCTTGCCTGTGCGGCTTTAGTTTTCACACATACCAAGTACTTCGTGTTAAAACAATTCATCCTTTAATTTCCATGGATTAAGACTCTTTTCACTTTAAAAAAATATATATTTGCTTGTGCAAGTTAAATTGTTGTAATTTTGTTTGCTTTAGATAAATACAGGCTATTTTTCTAACCTGAGTCATTTTGTGGTGTTTTCCCTGTGTTACTGTGTGTGTTTGTACAAATACTTTACACATTGCCTCTGAGATAAGCCTGACTGAGTGTGCCAAGTTATCAAGGGGGTGAGCAGATGTTACCTGAGCTGCGTATCTCTCTTACCCTGACTAGAGTGAGGGTCCCTACTTGGACAGGGTGTAAACTAACTGCCAACTAGAGACTCCATTTCTAACAGCAGCCTATATTGTTCAAAACTGAGCATTCCTGCCCTTTCTCACAGCAGAGAGCAGCAATGTGGCTTGCTGCGCTGCGTGAAAGATTGTTAAATATGCCCCGTATTTATTTTGAGAATTTTGGGCCTGACATACAGAATACTGATTTCCTAATTGTGATTGTCTTTGAACCACAATTCGGAAATAGGTATTGCTAATGTATGAAATCCGTTTGAGTTTTATTAACTATTCCTAGTGGGTCGCAAATAGACCTACCTCATACATATTCATGAGATAGGTAGCAATTTGCAACCCATTAGGAATTAGGCTCAGTAGACCACCATGCCTATGATTACTTTTAAATAAAGTAATTGTTTTTGTTTTTATGTGCCACCCGTTCTCCATAAAGGAAAAAGGATGTGTTCAAAAAGAAAAAAATGAAATTTTAAAGTCTCACAGGCCACTGTCTGCTCTTAGAAAATATTATTTACAATCTCAAAGGGGAAGGGGTTACCTTTGGCGAAGGAGTTACCACCAGTTTGATCAGAAAATAAAATGATGGATGAAATGTTGAAACTTTTCAAACACTCACAAATCTGGGTTTAATCCATCATTACTTGTTCACTGTGTCACCCCAATTTGGACCCAGCAATATGCAAATTAGTCCTGACCCTGCTCCCAATGGGAACACTTCAGCCCGAACTGCCAAGCTAGGTCCTCCCTGGACTGGGAACAAGTATCACCCCTCATCAGACAGGCTAGCTTGAATCCTGTGGTGCAGAGAGCAAGGGACCCATGTCTGGGCATACCCTAGCCACTTAGGGTGTACAAAGTAACATCACAAAATGAAATGGTAGGCAGTGTTGAAGCTCTTCAAATACTCACCCCAGTCACAGATCTGGGTTTAATCCATCCTTATTTCAAAACTGGTGGTAAAGTATTACTGTTTGCTGACCAGAATTCGGTGGTAAGACATTAAAACGTACCATATCTATTCTGTATTTGGAAGGGACACCCTAAATACGCCCCTTCCAAATACAGAATTGCCAAAGCAAAATGTGATTCTGTAACAAGTTACCAAATCAAATTTAGGGGCATATTTATACTCCGTTTGCGCCGAATTTGCATCGTTTTTTTCGACGCAAATTCGGCGCAAAACTAACGCCATATTTATACTTTGGCGTTAGACGCGTCTAGCGCCAAAGTATGAGGAATGAGCGTCATTTTTTTGCGTGAACGCCTTCCTTGCGTTAATGAGATGCAAGGTAGGCGTTCCCGTCTAAAAAAATGACTGCGACGCAAATGCGTCGTATTTATACTCCTGGGCAAAAATCACACCCGGGAGTGGGCGGGGCAAAAAAACCCGCATTTGCGCCTCTTTTTAACGCCTGGGTCAGGGCAGGCGTTAACGGACCTATTGGCTCAAAATGAGCCCACAGCTGCCCTCCCATGCCCCCAGGCACCCCCCCTGCCACCCTTGCCCACCCCAGGAGGACACCCAAGGATGGAGGGACCCATCCCAGGGACATTCAGGTAAGTTCAGGTAAGTATACATTTTTGTTTTTTTTATATTTTTTTTTGGCATAGGGGGGCCTGATTTGTGCCCCCCTACATGCCTCAATGCCCAATGACCATGCCCAGGGGACATAAGTCCCCTGGGCATGGCCATTGGGCAAGGGGGCATGACTCCTGTCTTTACTAAGACAGGAGTCATGTAAATGGCGTCTGGGCGTCATTAAAAATGGCGCAAATTGGGTGGAGGCGATTTTTTAGCGTCAACCTGACTTGCACCATTTTTAAGACGCCCTAACGCCATTTTCCCCAACGCCTGCGCTGCCTGGTGTACGTGTTTTTTTTCCACGCACACCAGGCAGCGCCGGTCTGCTAGCGCCGGCTAACGCCATTCAATAAATACGGCGCCCGCATGGTGCTTCAGAATGGCGTTAGCCGGCGCTAAAATTTTTGACGCTAAACTGCGTTAGCGCAGTTTAGCGTCAAAAAGTATAAATACGGGCCTTAGATTTTTGTACATTAGAAAAAGCTTTTTTCTGGTCACAAACATGCCAATGGGAAAAATGCTTTGTACATCCGGCACATAGGCCCTCATTACGACCCTGGCGGTCGGTGATAAAGTAGCGGTAATACCGCCGACAGGCTGGCAGTAACTACCACCAAATTATGACCATGGCAGAAAGATCTCCGAAATACAGCCAATGTACCACACCGACCGGGAGAAACAACAGGCACCACGGCAGTAGCCGCCTACAGCTAGGCGAAAGTCAATGTTCCACCCACCATATTAAGACACTGCAAACCGCCACCTTTTCTGGGGTGGTACTAACAACATCAAAAGCCTGGTGGAAACTGAGCTCAGAAGTGAAAGGACTCACCTTTGGAGACACAGGGAAGAACCAAACCACCATGGAGCCCGAACTGCATGTCTTTCCGATGATATTCTATGTTTTGCTCTACCACGAACACCAACGCCGGCGAAGACGACAACGGTGAGTGCAGCCGCCTAGCACACAAGCGAGGGGGGAGGAAAACGACAGAGACACACACACGCACCACACACAACCGACATACACAACCCATAAACACAACCATATGCACAAGAAAAACAACGTATCCCTGTAAATTGGCGGAATAATGCAAGGACAAAACTATTTTACCAAAGTGTGTGTAATAAGAACAACACAGTAGAAATAATAAGTTAGGCAATATAACAGATATATACAAATTTACAGCAAAAGGGATGCAGCCCAGTCCTCAATTTGCGTGGGCCACATGGCCACAGTCCAAAGTCCAAGGCCCCACTTGTCACCTGCTTCAACACGGAGAGAACACTGCAGGAGCATCAGCTGGTAAATAGGCAGGCACCGCAGGGGGGTGGGGGCACCTCAGTCGGGAGATGAAACAAGACCACTGGTTCTGGAGGGGGCAACATGCCCTGTACTTGGTCCTGGGGAGTGCAAGGCCACAGTCTCTGGAGTGGGTGTCTTGCCCACTGGTTCTGGAGGGGACAACATGCCCTGTGCTTGGTCCTGGGGAGTGATGGGCCACAGTCTCTGGAGTGGGTGTCTCGCCCACTGGTTCTGGAGGGGGCAACATGCCCTGTGCTTGGTCCTGGGGAGTGCAAGGCCACAGTCTATGGAGTGGGTGCCTTGCCCACTGGTTCTGGAAGGGGCAACTTGCCCTGTGCTTTTTTCCTGGAGAGTGATGGGCCACAGTCTCTGCAGTGGGTGTCTTGCCCACTGGTTCTGGTGGGGTCAGGCTGCACTGCAGCCCATGGAGGCAGGATTACTTAACATCTGTCGGCAGTGACAGCTGCACAGTGGTGGTGCTGCTGGTGGGGGGAGGCTCCTACACATCCCCTTAACCTTCGGATGGATGCACAGTAGTGGTGCTGCTGGTGGGGGAGGCTCCTGCACATCCCTGCACCCTCAAATGGCTGCACAGGGGTGGTGCTGCTGGTGGGGGGAGGCTCCTGCACATCCCCTGCACCCTCAGACAGATGCACAGCCATTGTTGATGGTGAAGGCTCTGTCACAGCTGCTGGTCCAGGCTCCTTGCCCTTCCTACCTGCTGGTGTAGGCTTCTTACCCTTCCTGGCTGCTGGTGCAGGCTCCTTGGCCTTTCGGGTAGCAGGGACAGGCTCCTTGGCCTTTCAGGTGGCAGGTGCAGGCTCCTTGCCCTTCTTGGCTGCTGGGGCAGGCTCCTTCTCCTTTAAGCTGACTGGTGCAGACTCCTTCCCCTTCAGTACATGTGGCCTGGATCCCTTTCCACCATAAGTAGGTGTGGTTAGGAATGGGCCCGTGGACTGTGTGGCTGAGGTGCTTGGCTGGGGTTGTGATTCCCTGGCAATATGTGCAGGACGGGGGAGGGGGATGGGGTAGGGAACCGGTTAGTGGTGAATAGGAAAAGCTTTTTAGGGCTTTTAGGGACATTGGGGTGGGAAGAGGGAGAAGGAATGGGAGTGGAGGATGAGGGAGTGGTTGTTGGAGGTGTCTGTTTGCTGTATTTGTGTGCAGGTGAATGGGCTGTATGCTGTTGTGAGGTGGATGGCTGTTGGGTGTCTGAGTGCCTGTGTTTGTGTACTTTAGGAAGAGGGACAGACACAGTGGGAAAGGACACAGGGAACATGTGTATGGATGTTGTGGAGGTGTCTGGCAGTGAGGTGTATGTTCTGCTTGGTGTGGTGATGATGCTGGTAGTGGATGATGATGTAGTGCACGCAGGTGTGAGTGTGGATGTGGCTGGGAGGGAGGTGGGGGAGATGTAGAAAATAGTGGATGTTGTTGTGTTTGCAATTGGATGGTCTTTGTGTGAGTGCCTGTGGGATGAAGTGTGGTGCTTGTATTTGCCTGTGACACTCTTGGTTATTGTCTTGTGTGCATGCTCCTCTGTATGTGTGCCTGGGATAGGCTGGGGTTGAGGGGAATGGGACTGGGCAGTGGAAGTTGGAGGGGACAGGGTAGAAACAGGGACAATGGCTGCCATGAGAGAGGAAGCCAGAGCCTGAATCGTTCTCTGTTGGGCCGCCAATCCAGTGTGAATGCCCTCCAGGAATGCATTAGATTGTTGCATCTGGGCTACCAGCTCCTGGATGGCATTCACAATGGTTCTTTGCCCTAAAGAGATGGATCTCAGGAGGTCAATAGCCTCCTCACTCAGGACAGCAGGGCTAACTGGGGCAGGCCTGAGGTTCCTGGGGCGAAGGAGATACCCACCCTCTTGGGTGAGCAGGCATGGGCAACTTGATGAGGGGCTACTGGGAGGGTGGTACTGGTACGGGGGTGGGGGCTGTACCTGTAGCTGGGGTGGTCACAGAAGTGTTCACTACCACCAAGGAGCTTCCATCGGAGGAGGTATCTGTGTCTGAATTGTCCCCTCCAGTCTCAGCCATGGTGCTCCCCTCGCCCTCCGTTCTACTGGTGCCCTCACCGTCGGTGGAGTCCACCTCCTGAGTCCTGTAGGATGCAGCTCCCTCCGTCGCCGGTGCCTCTGCTCCTCCGCCAGATGATGCTAATGCACATAATGACGGGATGACAAAACAAGAAAGGGGGGATGAGACAAAGGATACACTGGGCAATGGCTGCACCAACACCACCGTTGGCGTACACATCACCCTCACACACAGGGAATAGGCCTATGCACTATGCCTTGCACTACCAATGATTTTGCTAGCCACCAAGGCATGGGGAGGGGCACAAAACACCAAATGCAGCACACCTGGGACCCATGCAGACCTGACCAGTAGTGGATGCCTACGAGCTATGTAGCAGGATTATCCCTTCAGAACCCTAGCCACCAAGGGACCTAAGCTGCAATGTCAGGCCTGGCCTAAGGGCACCCACTAGCACACAGCCACCACCCGGATACCACCTCTCCAGCCGTTTCCTTCAAAAATGGCCAGTGTACTCACCCCCTTGTGGCTGCTGTGATTCCCTCAAGTGCCCATCCAGCTCCGGAGAGGCCACCGCCAATATGCAGGCCATCAGGGGGGGTTTGACGGGCACCCCTTCCTCATTGGGAAGCCATCCCCAGCTGAGCCTCAACTATCTTCCGTGCCCAGCGTCTCAGGTCCTCCCACCGTTTGCGACAGTAGGTGCTCCGCCTGCCATTGACCCCCAGGATCCGCACCTCCTTGGTAATGGCACGCCATATAGCCTTCTTTTGATGGGTGCTGACCTGCAAAGGCAATACACACAGGAAAATGCCATTAGACAAACAGTTCTGCCTGTTATATGGCCCACCATACCCAGTCTCATCACCAATTCCGCACACATGGCCCAGCACACAACCTGTAAGCCGCCGAGTGGACATCCACCCCCCCCCTTACACAAGGCCTTCACACACACAACTCCATGCATTCATGCCACATGCATCGGCCTACAGTGTACGCACCTGTTTGTCTGGAGGCCCATTTAGCAGTCCATACTGGGGTAGGACCACATCCACCAGTGTCTCCAACTCTTCTGAAGTGAAGGCTGGGGCCCTTTCCCCAGTCACACGGGCCATGGTAGGTTTCAGACACAGGTCACAGCAGCACATGCAGTGTAGGTCGTCTCCTATGAAAGGTCAGGTAGCAAGTGAGGAATATGATAAAAAATGGCGGTCACGTCAGTGGCAGTGCATACCGTCACCGCTGGAGTAGATCACCATTGGCCACTGTACCCCATAGGGCCCAATGTTAACCAATGAGGAGCTGCACAGTGGTTTCCGATCGCCTCCCGCAATGGAATTACCTCACTTCCACCTGTCCCTCCACACAGGACAGGTAGGCGCCATTTCAGGGGGGCAGGCCCTGAAATAATGCTGCATCACAAGAGAAATTAGCACATACTAGACAAATAACACTGACCCATTACATGTTTACTGGATGCAAACTACTGTTGTAGCTCCATGTTCAGTTTGTGACTGGCTCCTCACTGGTCCCTTAGATTTCTACCGCTGCGGATGAATAGGAGATGGAGACATACACCCGTGTACAGACCCCTGGTGGACTTGGCAACACTGGAGGACAGGCACATTATCCTTACCCATAGGCCTGACAGGGCCACAATCACAGAGCTGTGTGCCCAGTTGGAACCTGACCTGATATCTGCTATCTGTCACCCCACTGGGATCCCCACTCTTGTGCTATCTTACCCCATTTCCTGGCAACTGGTTCTTTCCAAGTGACAGTGGGCTTGGCAGCAGGAAAGTGACAGCCAATGTTCTCAAACTTAATGACAAGAGTTTTGTCTGCCCTGATAAAACACATGTGCAGCTACATTGCATTTCCCCAGGCTGAGTATTTGGCCACCTTGAAGACCGAGTTTTAAGCAATGGGTCATATCACCAACATAATTGGGGCAATTGATGGTACACATATTGCACCCGCCCCCCCGGCAGAATTAGCAGGTGTTCAGGAATCGTAAGAGTTTCCACTCCATGAATGTTCCGATGGTGTGCTTGGCGGACCATTACATCTCCCACGTCAATGCTAAGTATCTTGGCTCGGTGAATGACACCTTTGTCCTGAGGAATAGCAGCATCCCGAATGTGAGGGGCCAACTACAGTGGCACAGGGTGTGGCTAATAGGTGATCCCTGGTTCCCACTCAGTATATGGTGGTGTATGGGTATGGTGTGGGGCATATAGGATAGTGTGTGGCTAAATGTTGTCCCTAAATATTTGCAGGTGACTCTGTTTACCCAAACCTATCATGGCTGCTGACCCCTTTGAGGAATGCCAGGACAAGGACAGAAGAATGTTATACTGAGTCACGTGGGTGAACAAGAAGGATTATTGAGAGAGCCTTTGGCCTCTGGAAAGGCCAGGATCCGGTGGCTCCATCCAACAGCTGGATCCCTGTGCTACTCACCAAAGAAGTCTGCCAGATAGTGGTGACATGCTGCATGTTGCATAACCTGGCCCTCAGACACCATGTCCCGTTCCTCCAGGAGGAGGAGGCTGGAGATGCCCGTGTGGCAGCAGTAAACCCTGTGGACAGTGAGGATGAGGAGGCAGAGGATGAGGACAACAGAACATATGTGATCGGATAATACTTCCAGTGACACACAGGCAGGACAGAATTACTTTACATTTCAACGACTTTGGTTGTAATTTGTCTTGCAATAGCATGCTGATATTTTCCACTTTTATGCTCACTTACTATTCCCTCTGGCAATTCATTTTGCAGATATTTGTGATTTGATAAATACTCCTGGTGTGATCATTATAGCCAGCTACAGGTCATTAGTCAATGCTCATTTTCTCTACAATTGATTTGAAATGTATGTACCTGTATCAATGAATACATATTTGATATACATGACATATTCCAAACTGATTTTTATTAAAGGGTGTTTATTGAAGAGCAAATATATCGATGAGCAAGTGCAGTGGGAAGGGGTGATGATGGAGGAACATCCAGGGTATTGTTCCAGTCTGTTTGTAGCACAGGTGCATTGTCCAAGGGGACATAGGAACAGGAGCTCCGGGTATTGTTTATGGCCTGCAAGTCCTCCCTGATCCCTGGTTACTGTCCCTCTTGCAGCCACCTGTTCTCCTGCACATTATCCAGGATCTGGCCCTTCGTGTCCTGGGTATGTTGATAGGCTCCCAGGATCTTGGCGAGCGCCTCCAGGAGAGTTGGTTCCCTGGGCCTGTCCTCTCCCTGGCACACAGCAGTCCTCCCAGTGCCCCTGGTGGCCTGTGCCTCTGTCCCCTGAACCGTGTGCCCACTGCCATTGACCCCAGGTCCCTGATTGTCTTGAGGATGAGGTGTGCCCTGGGGTCCCTGTAGAGGTGGACACACAGCTGATTGACGTGTCCTGGGGACAGAGGTATTGGTACGCCGGGTGGGTGCTGTGGTGGTGTTTCCTGATGGGGGAGGCTCTGTGGTGGTGTGTGACTGGGCCTGGGTAACCGGCTGTCCAGTGGTCCCTGATGGGCCAGGTAGGTCATCCAGATCCTAAAGACCAGAGCTGCTGTCATCACTGTGGGCCTCTTCTGTTGGGTTACTGGATAGTGCTGGCACCTCCTCTCCGCTGACATTGGCTGGGGTACATGTGGGGATGTAAATGATGTGTTATGGTTTGTGTGTCTGACATATTGTACATCCGTGGCTTCCCCGCTATGGTTGGATTTGCCCTGCCATCATTCACATGTGTCTGTTATAGTATGGTGGGATAGTTAATTCTCTATGGTGTGCATGCTTCAGTGATGAGTGCACATGCAGGGCTGTGAGGGGTGTCCATGCATTGATACAGCATGCAGGGCTCGGCATTGGGAGGAGTAGGTTGTGATGGTGGGGTGTGTGAGATGTAGTGGAGTGATGGGGTGAGGGTATGTGATGGCATGCAGGTGGGGGGGTGATAGTAGTTGAGAGTTGACTTACAAGAGTCCAGTCCTCCTCCGACTTCGGCCAGGCCCTCTAGATGCAGTATTGCCAAAACTTGCTCCTCCCATGCTGTGAGTTGTGGGGAAGGAGGTGGGGGTCCAACACCAGTCCTCTGGATAGTGAGCTGGTGTCTTGCTGCTATGGAACGTACCTTCCCCCATAGGTCGTTCCACCTCCTCCTGATGTCATCCCTAGTTCTTGGGTGCTGTCCCACGGCGTTGACCCTGTCCACGATTCTCCGCCATAGCTCCATATTCCTAGCTATAGATACCTGCTGCACCTGTGCTCTGTGCTCCAAATAGCTGTGGCTGTACCCTGACAATTTCCTCCACCATGACCCTTAACTCCTCCTCTGTGAAACGGGGGTGTCTTTGTGGTACCATGGGTGTTGTGTGAGGTTTGTTGGTGAGGGTTTGTTGGGTAATGTGTTGGGGTGTGTTATGTGGAGTGCGTGAGTGGTGTATAGGTGTGAATAGTGTGTGGCTCTAGTTGTATTAATGGTCTTGGTGTCTCTCTGCTGCCAATGGTTTGTAATCATAGAGGGTTGTGAGTAATGTGGGTGTGTGTTTTATAGTTGTGTGGATGTGCGGGTGTGGTGAGTGAATGGGTGTCAGGTGTGTTTTGTTTGAATTGTCCAATGTAGTATTGTTTTGTATGTGGGTGTCAATTGTCAGCGCAGTGGTATGTATCGCCAATGGTTTACCGCCATTGAATGTCCGCCGTGGTGATTTGTGGGCCATATTGTGGTGGGCGTTGTTCTGTTGGTGTAATGGTGTGGGTTTTGATGCAGCCACTTTTTCACTGACCTTTCATCGGGCGGATTTGTGTATGTGGCTGAATTCTGACAGATTTGTGTGTGTGTGTCATAATATGCTGAACGGATATCTGCTGCGGCGGCGGTAAGTTGGCAGCCGTCAGCGTGGCGGTAAGTGGGATTTACCGCCAATGTCATAAAGAAGGCCATGGTATTCTGCCAGGATTCGTGACTTTAAATAGTTCCATTGCAAAATGGAAATTACTCATGGGCACCCCACAAGGAACTCTCCCATTTTCAAAACTGCTTTTCCCATTCTGGCCTGGCTGTAGTTAGCCGTCAAGTACTTTATCTGTACATCAACATTAATTCATTAATTGTTTCTGATAAAAGTATATCCATCTGCTCCTCGTCTTGTTCTGTAGCATTTACTTCATACCCCTATATGGGGTGCCAAAGAGTTTTTTCAGACAGGTAGCACACTACACTATGTGGGGGTGCGTGGTTGGCAGCGTGTTCCATTGTCGTGGTCCTATGTAGGAAGTCTTTTGGTGTTGTGCATGAGTGAACAGAGAGGTGCTGTTATCCTGTCCTGTGCCTCAGCTCCTTGTATAATGATGTAGGACGATGTGAGGGACAGACACATCAAATATAATTGTAATTAGCTTGCAGTGATATTTTTTCTGCTGGTCCTGTGGTGTGTATTATATTTTCTATTATGTTAGTAGCAGGAGAAAGAGACAAGGATCTACCTGCATGGTGTGCATTATATGCGGGCCAATGGGGGCGAGAGGCGGGGAACTAAAAGATATAGGCAGCTACACAACACCAACAGAGTGGAAGGGGCAGTGAGGTGCTGTGTGTATGCACACGAGAAAAAGGAGGGATTAATCAGAGAATTACCATTAAGACACAGGGTAACATGCTCAATCCACATTATCTGTCTAATCAGTAAAGGTCTTCCAAAGGTGTTAAAATCGAAGCTGATTACGTGATCAGCAGCCATGCTCCTTTTTAGAGGCATGGAAACTGTCTATTGCTGTACAAATACAACCCAGGAAAGAGCAAAGAACTAGAAGAGTAAATATGGTTACCAGCTTGAGCGCATTTTGGAGGCTAAAATACATTTACCAAATTATTAATATTACCCAGTACAGATTAAAACTTTAACCTTACTAAACATAAACAACTATTACAATATATAAATGAACACTTCAGGACTTTAACTATACAATTTATACAGACTATACAGCCAGTACAATGTAAATATATATAATTTAACTTGATGATAAATTAGTCACCCCTGCCTAAGGAAAGACATTCACTTTGGTGAACTGATCCACCTCCATTCTTTTGGATGGGCATACATAAAGGGGTTTAAAAGAAGAACATTTGAGTACTTTGACTTCATTTCTTTTTCACAGGCAGTGGATGCACATGAGATTCATGTTTAAGTGGTTCTCCTTGCAATTCTCTCATTACATCTCTGATAGGCTTACTCAGGCTGTAATTCCGCACTGGGAGTTACCATACAGGGAGCATGTGTAAGTAATCATGGCATGCTAAATTATGGTATCTTCATTAGGATTAACCAGACACATACAAGTTACTACAGCAATGTCGATGAGTTATTCTCCATTTCATGCTGGTTGCCTCCTGGATAGTTTCATTGCATTTATCAGCTGAAATTTTCAGCAAAGAGTGAGGAGGAATTGGAGCTCCTTGTGACTGATGCTGCTGGTGCTAGTCTGATATCCCACTAACAAGAGCACTTGTGTGTGAACTCTGCATAGCGGTCCCCATCAACACTCGGGAAATCAAAGTTAAAATGCTTGAGTGAGATGCTATCCCTCTGCCGCTCTACTCCCCCTCCTTCATATCAGCGTCACTCTCCCCTCCACCCCACTTCCCTTTTTATTCTCTTACATGTTGCACACAACATCCAAATTGCTTGACAGCAAGGAAGGCTATGTCCATTTTTCCTGACACTGACCCTGACACTAAATATTTCACAATTTCCTCCAAAACAGTAGTGCTTGAGATTGCCAGAGGATGAGCTGAACTATTTAAAATTGAGGAAAAATACCTTCACTTCTGATATCATAGTTCTATTGAGTCTTCTAGGCCTCACATCCCAATGTGGCTTTGCATCAATTGACTGGCATCCTCAGTTTATTTCAGCACCCTAGCTGACTGTATTTATTAATACCCTCCTGTTCCTAGGAGCGCTCTACTTTAATCACCATAATCACCTTCTTTCATCCTTCCAATCACTTCCAGTAGCACCTAGTGCCATTTTACACTCTCTTGCCTTATCACAAAAAATTAGCTTAATTTCTGTAGAGATAGCCATACTATTTGTAGGAGGTTGGCCTGGTTTGTAGTGGGTACCTATGGTACTTACACCTAATTCCAGGTCCAGTTATCCCTTATTAGTAAAATGTAGGCAGTGTCTAGAACCCAGGCTCTATAGAGGAAGCTGTAGCTGAGCAGCCAAGGCTTTTCTAGGAGGCATGCAATACCACTGTAGCCTCACAGTTCTCTCACACGAAAGAAAATACTCAACGTTACAAACATAAAGGTACTTTATTTTGGTGACACAACTACCAAAAATACCATAGAGACTATATTCCTTTAGGAGGTAAGTAATACACAAATTATATACACTAGCTTGCAGAAATAGGCATAACACAGTTAGAAAACAGTGCAAAAATTAGAGTTAGAATTAGTGAAAAGCACAATAGTTAGAAATTGGCCTAGGGGGAACTCAAACCATATGCTAAGAAAGTGGAATGAGAATGTTGGTTTCCCACCTAGACAAGCGTAGTGTGTAGAGGGGACCTGGGAGTACTAGAAAACACCAAAGGCAAATACCAGAACCCACCCCAGTGCCCAGGAAAGAAGGAGTAAAACACAGTAACTTTCACAGAACACACACAGTCACGAGAAAGAAGATTATGCAAGAACCAGAAGAGACTGCAAGACACTAACAGTGGACTCCTGGACCTGAAGACCTGTGGAAGAAGGGGACCAATTCCAAGAAGCACAGAAGAATCCAGGGAGAACAGGAGCCCCTGCTAACCCGTATGAAGGTGCAAAAGAAGAACCACTGGTGAAGAAGAACAGTCAGTATTGCACCCAAGAAGATGGATTTGGGTTCCTAGTTGGTGCAGGTGATGTCCCACTCCGGATGGAGGATTGCAGTCTGGTTTGCATCACTGGAGCCCACCAACAAGCCTTGGCACATGCAAAGCTCGCGGTTAGTGGAAAATGGCGCTGTCTGGGACCAGGAAGGACCAGGTGGATTCTACCCAGGAGGAAGAGTCGATGGGGGACTTCCATGCCTGAGTTGCCCATTTAAATTGTATAATAAATTGACTTATATGGGGCTTTCTAGTCAGACCGTTTGAAAATGTTACCATCTGAATAACAAAAGCAACAGACCTTGTCTTTTTTACAAAAATATCACATTTGCCATTATTGGTTTTGGACATTGCTGGCAGACTGCACAGAACATTTGTTTTCAGGGATAAACTGGTAATTCTTCCACTTCAATATTTAATTCAGGCTTCTGTTAAAAACAGATTATAGATGGAAAGAGTTGGCATACTTTAGGTTTCAACTTAAAAAGTAATTCTGAAACAGGGAAGGTATTTATAAGTGATAAAAGGTTTGTAAGATGAAGTGCCCAAACAGTCAAACTTAAATATTCAAATAGGATATCAATTATTCAATTGCTATAGAAGAGCAAAAAATGGAATTACAATGAAGTCATAGATTTTGATTTAAGTATAACTAAATTAGGGAAACACAACATTATCGCCATTTTTTTAATGCTAATTTGGCCCAATGAGGCCAAATTCGCCACACCAAAATTACTAAGTGGCGCAATGCATGCATTGCACCACTATGTAACCCACTGCACTACATTATGCCTGTGCCAGGCATAATGTATGCATAGGGAGCGTTCCCCTGTTAGGGGGCCAAAATAAATCTAAGAGATTTCTTTGTGCCATTTTTTTCAGTACTTTTGACACCTGATCAGAGGAAGTGTTAAAGGGGCACACCATTATTTACAGTGGCCTCAATTGGGCTTTGAGGACTAGTGTCCAAATTGTTTAGGCTAATCCTGCGAACTAGCACAAAAAAGTGTGATGCTAGTTCCCTAACTACAGCCATGGTGTGTTGTATTTTAGATACAATGCGCACATGGTGACGTTAGGACGGTGCAAAGGGGTAGAATTTTCTTCAATCTGGCCCAGAGTTTTCTTTGATGAGTTGTCCAATCAGCTTAAAAAGCTCAGATTTTTCATTTAATTCCAATTACATGATTTTCAAATTGAAGTTATTCAATAAAAATGATTTTCACTTGCTAAATGCTTCAGACCCACTTTCACGAAACCACTGATGGGTGTGTCAGCTCCAGTTAAAATAACTGGTATTTTGAGACCAGCAGCCTTTATTGTGAAGCAGACAAAGTGGTACATCTTACAGACTAACTAAACAGCAGCAAGACAGATAAGCATTCATGCCTAAACCTGTTACACACTTCCTCCTTTCCTGATCATGAGGCATTCGATGTGTGCTGTATGCAACACCAGGAGCTGTGTGACAGAAAGTGGCCCTGGGTGCAACGGGCATGTGCACCCATTTTGTGCACCCTGTACCACTTTACCATTCCAGAATAGGCTGCAGACACTTGTGCGGCCCTTCCGTAATACTGATAGTTCTAGTGCTCATGTAGCGCCAGTGCTGTTTCCAGAGGACATTTCCTCATTTGCATGGGTGCATGGCCCAATGCAAATGTGGGGATCACTTTGACTCTCGGCCTATTACAGATTACAGATGTAGGCACAGAGGCAAACATACCCTTAGGAGGCACACTGAACATGCACCACAAAAAGTTGGCACAATGCCAGTTCACCCCTAATGTCAACCTTCTGGAGGAACAAAAGGCGTTACAATGGACCCTCCAGACAACCCCTTGCAGGAGGGTGCAGTCATTTTGCAAGGGGATCTCTAATCTCTCTTGAATGTGCAGGCAAGCCGCTGCCTGTACTGTGATACACGGAGCTGCTTTGAAGCAGCCAGCTTGTATTTCACTTGAATGCATGCCCTCCAGGCAGCACAAGTTTGTGTATTCACTGAAAATGGTGCACTCTCCCTGTTAGCTCCCCGTGCTCCTATTTTAAGTTTCACAGTGGCACAAATAGGGAAACCTCACACTTGACGTAATATGGGCCCAGTTGTTTAAGTGCAACTTTATATTTAAATACAATAAGCTCTGGTCTAACCCCTGCTCCCTCAATTTGCACCAAAGAGGAAGTGATCTATCTGAACAAACTCTACAAAGCAGCCATATACAGCACCTTCTGCTCACCCTAGAGACCTCCTTCAGTAACTGTTCAGAATGATAAATTAATTATCTGCAGAAAACCATCGGTATGCTGATAAATCCTCAAGGTTACCCTTTTTAAAGATGATTTCCTGTTGTCCAGATAACTGCAAAGCAGTCGATGTGACTAACCCAGAACTGCCGATATAGACATCATTTAGCGGTTGCAGATGCGACCCTTGTTTTGCCCCTTGTGACCCATGTCACTGCCCTTACAACCCCTGGCCTCAGAGGTGGCAAAATCATTGGCAGGAAAACAAGGGCAGCTTGTCCCTATGGAAATCAGTTGAGGCTCCGTATTTCTTGTTTTCACTCAGCTTTCTTTTATTATACTGCTAGTAACATATATTATTCACTATTAATGTAATACAAAAATGGTGTATAATGAGCTGGAATATGACCCTAACTGGCAGCTGAGGTAAGCAAAATTGGTTTTAGATGTATGTTGTGCACGTGGATGCAGGTGAAAGTGTTTTTATGTGAGAGAAAAGGTGTGAATGTGTGTATGCGTAAGCATATGTGTGAGTGAAAGTAAAGGTTAAATGACCTTTGATGTCACTTCCACTACTCTTTACATTTTAGTGAACTGACTTCCATGGCTGCTGAATTTGGAACTGGATGACCAGGTTTTTACCTCTGTGCCTAAAAAAATGAATGTGTTGTTCTGGGGAAACATTCTTTTCTCCACAGAATGAACAGCAACCTCCCTTTACAAAGCAGTCTCTACCGCAACTGCAATGTTGCCATACAGTCCAAAATCCAGTGTCCCCCAGTCGCAGTCATGGTAGAGCCTGTGTTGTATAGGCATGCGGAGTAAATGCATGCAGGGTTCCATCATACAACAGTTGTTGTGTAATAGAATTGGTGCTCATGTAAAAGTACTCCAATGGGGTTGAGTCTGCGCTCTATAAAACTGACAAAAAAACATATCTTCTTTGCTGTTCAAAAAATAGCTCATGCTTCAAAAGTTAAAAGATACATATTTCATAGAGATGCATGGATGTTTAAGGGAATAGTTGATACCCTTGTGATTGTACAGTACTAGCCACCTTATAATGAGAATGTCTCATTGTATTTCAGCATCAGCCTATCCACCATAACCGTTGTCCTCGGAACAAATGAGCTTTACTACTGGAGTCCCTCACCTGATACTTCCAGGGTTTCGAGGATCATCACCAATCCAAAGTACTCAGGGGGAGACGCATCAATGGGAGACATCTCACTGTTGGAGCTTCAAACACCAATGACCTACACAGATACCATTCTTCCTATATGCCTGCCTGGTGCTGTCAAGTTTCTAACTGGAATGAATTGCTGGGTCACCGGATGGGGAAACCTCCAAATTTCGTGTAAGATATCATTATAGAATGGCAGAGATGAACATACTTTCTAATGTTTGAAATGGCAACACATAGATCATTGCAATGTAACTTTTTCTCAGCCACTAGTCATCTTAACCTAACAATAATTTGTTAATTTATCTTACTTTTATAAACTTCTCCAAAAGAGTAAGTGTGCTGATTCCTATGGTGATTCAAATAAATGAAGAAATTAGGGGCCATATTTATCATTGTTTCATGCAACACAATACGGCAAGACACCTTGCAGTGCTGACCTGCATGAAAAGGAGAGAACAGGAATGCACCATATCTATCAAGATATGGTGCATTCCTGCTCTCTGCCAGCGCTGGTGTATAGACTGCTGGGTCAGCACAGGCACATTTGGGTTATGGTGCAAGGGTGCCTCTATTACAGGCAGGCTTGTTTTCCTCCATGAAGGGGCACCTTTCTGCACAAAAACAAAGGGCCAGATGTACTTCTGTTTTTAGCTGTCACAAACGGAGATTCACCCCATTTGTGACTGCTAAAATGGTAACTGGCATGTACAAACCCTATTGTGCTAGTCTGTAACTTATTACTGGCTCAAAAAATAGGATTTGCAAGTCGCTATTAGGAAGGGGTGTGCCAAGGGCATACCTTCCTAATAGCGAGCCACAGGTGGATGTACAATTGTTTTGCGACTGAAATGCAGTTGTAAAACAATCACAGTTTACTGCCTACTTCAAGTAGGAGGTAAGCCAGTCACAAACAGAAAGGGGTCCCTAAGTGACCCCTTCCCCTTCGTGACTGGTAGCAAAAATGTTTTTCAAGAGGAGGCAGTGGTTCAACGGACCACTGCCTACTCTTAAACATGAAACTGAAATGTTTCAGTTTTCTTTTTGAAACACAACCCTTTTTCCTTTAAGGATAACAGGTTGCATTTCAAAAAGAAAATGGATTTATTTAAAAAGCAGTCAGACATGGTGGTCTGCTTACTGCAGCAGGCCATCATCCCTGAGAGCGCTGGCCATTCACAAAGGGTTGCAAATTGCGACTTGCCTCATGAATATTAATGAGGCAGGACCCTGCCAGCCCTTATGTGATATGCAAATAGTGTCTCAGACACTGTTGTACATCAGAGATTGCCACTGGCAATTTGCAAAACGCTCAGATTCGCACATTGTGAGCCGCAATCTCTGACGGACATACATCCGGCCCCTAATCCTCTAACACTTTTTCTTCTTTCTATGTGTGCCTCAGAATTCAGCACATGTAGAAAGAGATAAAAACAAGGAGAAATAAACATATTTCTCATTACGTCTCCTCTGGGAAGGTGTAGCATTCTAACTCAACACTAGGTCTACCAATATTGGTAAATGTGGGAATGCTTCATAATCCATGTGTGAATGTGTGGGAACACCCATGCTCTGCCATGAGTGGTAGACCTGGAAATGCATCAAATTGCTACACCATCCCAGGGGAGGCATAACGAGGAGAAATATCTTTATATCTTCATAGGATTGTTTTTGTGCAGGCAGTTGTCCCTTTCAGCACAAAAACAATCCTGTCTATAATGCAGGCACCGTTGCACCATGGTGCAAGTGTGCCTGTATTGGCTGTAGGAAGCCAAATGTGCGCAAGCACAGGCAACAAGCAGGAATGCACCATATCTTCATAGATATGATGCATTCCTGTCTTCTCTCTCTCACGCAGCTCAGTGCAGGAAGGTGCCTTGTTGTGTTGCGTTGCATGAACAAATAATAAATATGGCCCTGAGTGCCTTATTTACAAGTGGCTTGCGCAACTGGTGCATCATTTTTTACACCCCAACAGCGCAGAGTACAGGCTCATATCTTCAAGCCTCCTAAAAGCCACTTTGCATGGCTTTTTATGGCCTTGTAGATGTGGAGTAAGGCAATGCAGTGCATTTGCTGTGTTGTCTTTTTCTGCATCAAACAGGCATTCCATGGGTATTGTAGTATGTGTTTTCTTGCCACGCTATGGATTTTGATGCATTCACAGATTTACAAGGATTTGTAGACCTGGGAATGTATCAAAAGCCCATGCCTCTCCAAGGGAGGCTCAACAAGGAGAAATATCTTTATTTCTCCTTGTTTTTACCTTTTTCTATGTGTGGTGCATTTTGCAGTACATATAGAAAGAGTAAAACACCTCTCATGATTGCTTTTGTACAGGAGATTGTCCCTTGCTGCAAAAAAACAATCATTCTTCACAACCCAGGCACCCTTGCATCATGATACCAGGGTGTCTGCATTGGCGCACAACAGCCCATTGTGCGCCAGTGCAGGGGAGAAGGACAGGAATGTACCCTATCCTGCACATACAGTGTGTTCCTTACCCTTTTTTGGATGCAGGGCTGTACAGCAAGAAGGCTTGTGGTTCTGTTCTGCATCAAAAGATTGTAAACATGCCCTCTGGAGTTTAAGCCAAGGGGTATCCAGAAGTACTCAGAATTACACGGGAATTGGTAAAAGCCCAAAGGCAGGAGTGGAACTCAGCTCTGCAGATGTCAGGTAGGCAACGTAGCCCTTTGACCACATCTGCTATTGACCCATACTGTTATTAATATTCAGTTGATGTGGAATCTCTATCATGCTGAATACATAGCATATTGAATACCTACACAAAACCTCATCACAGGAAGGGAACAGCATGCAATAACATTGCTTCTTGGTGGATCTGAAAGTGACACATGATGTATTGAGAACATCCTCATAGTCTTGAACAATGTAATTGATCACCTTCTCCTGGTAACTGGCGAGAAATATAATGCAAGTGAAGAAAGTTATGAAAGGCAGGGTTCACTGTGTTTTTTAATAATGCAAGATGTGTAATCATGTGTTTATGAATTATCTGTTGCCTGTTTCCCAAACTATTATTTATGTTCTAAATGTCATTGTCAATACGGTGATTTTGGGGATTTGGGGTGACTTTTATCGTAGTTTTTTAAAACAATTTGCATGTGAGTTTCAAAGTATGAGGTAAAAGAGCTCTGTGTTTTATGAATGGTTTCATATATATACGGTCTTTTCATCAACAGTGCCTTCGACATATCAGCAGACTCTTCAGGAATTTGAGTTGCCCCTGATAGATGCCCACAACTGCGATGCCATATACCACACGCTCATACCTGTTGGAAGAAATGTCACCATTATTCCAAACACCGCCATGTGCACTGGACCTAAAAGAGGAGCCACTAACTCATGTCCGGTAAGTTTCTGTCATAAACAGTGCTTAGTTTGAGCGGGTGATTGTAGGTGGGGGCTTTCAGCCCTCATTTAGTGGACCAGCACTTATTTTTCCTCATTAAAGATTTCCTGAGTGCAAGAGAGGGAAAACACACAAATGAAAAGGGAGGGAAAAATCGTCAATGAGGGAGAAAGCTGGTACCTGCAGGAGTGAGAGAAAGAGGCAGAGTATCTGTCATTGTCTTAAAGAGGCCCAAGGATGATTCATGACTATAACCTTTGTATTCTGCTCACTGACATTTAATAACAACAGCAACAGCCTTCTGAGTAGCGCTTTGGGCACTGGTTAGGGATAGTAGGTAGGTTTCACTATAAGGTATGCATGTTAAGGTTAGGTGTGGTTGGTGGGGTTGTATGATGGAACTACGCATGCGGCAACCACACATGCCTGAACAACGATTTTTCGTTGTAAAGGCATGCCTAGTAAAGGCATGTGTGGAAATAGCATGTGTTGTTGTCGTATGCCACCGCCACACCGTAAAAGCAGAAGTACCCTGACTCCCACCCTTAAAAACAACCCCAATACCCCCCACCCACCCTGAGCTCTAAAACTGACCCCACCCCCCAAAAAAAAACGACCCAACCCCTGAAAACAAAATTACCCCGACCTCCCCACCCCACACCTAAACACTCGAGCCCACGACTGCCCTGAATAAAAAATCATCCCGCACCTAAAAACCCACTCCCCACCTGCCCTAAATACAAAATTACCCCAACCCTCCACCCCTAGAAACCCTCCTGCCCTAAATACAAAATTACCCAGACCCCCTGTCTCCCACCCCTAATAGCCCACATCCCACCTGCCCTAACTACAAAATTACCCCTGCCCCTCAAACCCCTACCCCGACCCACCCTAAATACTAAATTACCCCTCCCGCACCCCTAAAATCCCACCAGCCACCTGCCCTAAAAACATAATTACCCCAACCCCCAAATACAGAATTACCCTGATCCCCCACCATGCCCCAAAAAACCCGGCCCCCCCACCTGCCCTAAATATAAAATTAGGCTGACCTCCGCCCCTAAAAACCAGAACCCCCAGACCTCCTAAATACAAAATTACCCCGACCCACACCCACCACCCCGCCCCTAAAAACAAAATAACCCCAACCCCCCACCCCACCCTGAAAACCACAGTACCGCCCCCCACCCCGCCCCTAAAAAAAAAATTACCTAACTACCCCAACACCTTCACTCGCCACTCCCACCCCTAAAAACTACCACCAACCCTGCCCCACTTACCTGACAGCATCCTCTCCTGATGGATCTTCCTTTTTCTCTGCCTTAGCCATGCATGTGCATTGTTCCGCACATGCATGGTTAAGGCAGATAAAAAGGTCTGCGTTGTTCAGGCAAGCGTCATTCTACTTGCATGAACAACGCAGGCTTGGTTCTGGATGCGTTGTTCTGGATCTTTCCCAGTTAGTGGTGGTATGTGATTTAATAGAAAATCAATTCTTTGCAATATCATTACTGAGAAACTATTTCCCCTAAACTGTGTAATTGAAATTTTGACAATGAATGACATCTATCTTGTCATAGAATGTCTTTTTTTCTGAAACTGCCTTTTGATGCTTATTTTTCACGATAGAAATGCAAAGGTTTCATGTCATTCTTACATAAACATTTTTGTCTGAGGTTTTGTTATTGCTTTACTTTATGAGACTGCATTTCAGATTTATATCTTTGATGTTATCGAACAAATGCTTTGAATGCTTTTTATTCCCTGATCTGTGCGTACTCCTAAAACACCATCTATTCCTGACCCCCTCACAATCATTAAACACCATCTATCCCTGACCCCTCAAACCCCTCAGAATTCCTCTCTGCACCCCTAAAACAACATCCATCTGTGACCCCCTCCCAATCTTTAAACACCCTCCATCCCTTCCCCCTAAAAAACCCTCACTACGCCTACACTCTGCTCATTCATGACCCCTAAGCTCCACCCATCCTTAGACCCTAAAAACCCATCACTACACCTAAACAGCACTCATCACTAACCCCTAAGTTCCACGCATACCTCTTTCTACCTCCTAACTCCACCCCTTGCTGAACCTTAAAACCCCTAATTACTCTTACACCCCACCAGTTATTGAACCCTACATACCATTTTCCATGCTTCAACTCCACCCATCCCTGAACCCATAAAACCCCTCACCACACTTAAACTCCAACCATTCGTGATCCCTTCAAACCCCTTTCTACATCTAAATGCCACCCATTCCTAACCCTCAAATCCTCTCACCGCCGTAAACTCCACCCATTCCTGAACCCTTAAAACCTGTCACTATCTCTGAACTCTGCCTATCAATGCACCTTAAAAACCTTCACCAGCCCTAAACTCTGCCCATCTGTGAACACTAAAAAAACCCTCAACACCCCTACACTTCACTATCCTTCAAACCGAAAGACCCTTCACCACCCCTAAACTCCTTTCATTCTTTATCCATAAAAATCTTTGCTACCCATAAACTCCATCCATTCCTCACCACCCATAAACTTTGTACATTCCTGATCCCTAAAAAACCCTCAGCACCCCTAAACTCCTACTATCCCTGAACCCTAGAAAGCCCTTTATACACCTAAATTTCACCCAACACTAATCTCTAAAAACACCTCATCACCCCAAAATGTCACTGTTAGACCTGACAGCCTTAGGGTGGTCACCCCTAACTTTTTGCCTGCCTCCCTCCACGTTTTGGACACTGTTTTTGCTGGTTTTTAGACTCTGCACACTTTACCACTGCTAGCCAGTACTAAAGTGCATATGCTCTCTCCCCTTAAACATGGTAACATTGGATCATACCCAATTGGACTATTTAATTACTTATAAGTCCCTAGTAATGTGCACTGTATGTACCCAGGGCCTGTAGATTAAATGCTGCTAGTGGGCCTGCAGCACTGGTTGTGCCACCCACTTAAGTAGCCCCTTAACCTGGTCTCAGGCCTGCCATTGCAAGGCCTGTGTGTGCAGTTTTACTGCCACTTCGACTTGGCATTTAAAAGTACTTGCCAAGCCTAAACCTCGCCTTTACCTACCTATAAGTAACCCTTAAGGTGTGCCCTGGGTAACCCCTAGAGCAGGGGGAGGTGTGGTAAAAAGCAGGACATGTACCAGTGTAGTTTACATGTCCTGGTAGTGTGAGACTCCTATATTCGTTGTTACACTACTGTGAGGCCTGCTCCTGTCATAGGCTAACATTGGGGCTGCCCTCATACATTATTGAAGTGGTAGCTGCTTATCTGAAAAGAGTAGGAAGGTCATATTTAGTATGGCCAGAATGGTAATACAAAATCCTGCTGACTGGTGAAGTTGGATTTAATATTACTATTGTAGAAATGCCACTTTTAGAAAGTGAGCATTTCTCTGCACTTAAATCTTTCTTTGCCTTACAATCCACGTCTGGCTGGGTTTAGTTGACTGCTCCTTGTGCATTCACTCAGACACACCATAAACACAGGGTACTCAGCCTCACTTGCATACATCTGCATTTTGAATGGGTCTTCCTGTGCTGGGAGGGTAGAGGGCCTGCTCTCGCACAAAGGACTGCCACACCACCTACTGGGACCCTGACAGACAGGATTGAACTGAAAGGGGACCTGGTGCACTTCTAAGCCACTCTTTGAAGTCTCCCCCACTTCAAAGGCACATTTGGGTATAAAACAGGGCCTCTGCCCTACCACCTCAGACACTTCCTGGAGAAGAAACTTGTAACCTGAACCTGCATCCTGCCAAGAAGAAATGCCTGGCTGCCCAAAGGACTCACCTGACTGCTTTCTCTGAAGGACTGCTGCCTTGCTGTTGCCCTGCTGCCTTACTGTCCCCTAGCTGTGGTGAAGAAGTGCTCTCCAAGGGCTTGGATAGAGCTTGCCTCCTGTTCCCTGAAGTCTCAGGACCAAAAAGACTTCTCTCTTGCAACTGGACTCCTTGTGCGTTGAAAATTAGACGCACAGCTTGCTCCGCGGTGAAAAATTCACTGCATCCCGACCCGGGACACCGCCGATCGACTTCGCAAGGAAAAGATCGACGCGGCGCCTGTGGTGTGACCAGAACTTCGATGCACGGGCCACCAGATCGACGCACAGCCGACATGAGATGACGACGCCCGACTCCCAGAGGGGAAATCGACGCAGCGCCTGCCGTGACAGAGAAATTCCCCCACATCGCCCACCGGAACGACGCATAGCTTGCCAACAAGCCCAGGATTCCACACACAGACCCCGGGGCATCTGAAAACCCGGCAACCCAAAGAGGAGGCCCGCCCGCACACTGGAAATCAATGCAACGTCTTCCCCGCGTGAAAAATAATGATGCAAGTCTGTGTGCGAAGAGGCGAAACCGACGCACACACCATTTTCTACACATCTCCTCCTCTGCGGCCCTTTGCGGAGATTTTTCACTCAAACCAGGTACTTTGTGCTTGAAAGGGACTTTGTTTGCTTTTAAAAGACTTAAGACACTTTATATAATTTTTCAGTGATATCTTTACATTTTCTTATTGCATCTTTGATCGTTTTTTGACCTGCAAATATCCAGATAAATATCCTATATTTTTCTAAAGACTGTGTTGTATTTTTGTGGTGCTATCTGGTGTTATTGTATGATTTATTGCACAAATACTTTACATATTGCCTTCTAAGTTAAGCCTGACTGCTCAGTGCCAAGCTACCAGAGGGTGAGCACAGGATAATTTTGGGTTGTGTGTGATGTACCCTGACTAGAGTGTGGGTCCTTGCTTGTACAGAGGGTAACCTGACTGCCAACCAAAGACCCCATTTCTAACAGTCACCCATCCCTGAACCAAACAAAATCCTCTCTAGCTCTTGACCCCACCCAGGTTTAATGTAATTTTAGGTTTTACTTAAAATTATCTTTCCTTTAAAATGTGTCCTTTCATTTTCAGTGTGTTTATTTCCTTACAATTGTCTTTCCTTAAAACTGGTTTCTCAGTTTTTGTTTTTCCATTAATTGGCATACATCAATAATTGCTAGGTATGGCAGGTTGGTATGGTAAGTTAAATATGATAGGGTAGGCATGGGTGGTAGGTTAAGTATGATAGGGTAGATGCTGTAGATAGGTTTAGAAGGTAAGGTAGGTTAGTTATTGATAAAGGTGGTTAGGTTTTCTAGGTATGGTAGATAGCTTTGGTTTGTATGGTACAAAGGTATCATGGTAGCTTAGGTATGGTAGGTAGGCATGCCAGTTTGGTACAGTAGGTTAGGTATGGGTGGTAGGTTAGGTATAATAGGTAAGGCATTGTAGGTATGTTAATTTTGGTAGCTAAAATATAGTAGGAATGATAGGCAGGTATAGTAGGTCTGGTATACAGAGATGATGGTAGTTGTGATAGGTATGGATATGGTAGGTAAATGGTTATAGTAAGTAAATATAGGTCATAGATTTGATGTTCATGATTTGTCTGGTATGTTCAATCTCGTATGGTAGGCAGGTTAGGAATGATAGGTAGGCATTGAGTGCATTGACCGCATTGTAGGTGAGTTAATTCAATCCAAGTATGGTAGGGGAAGTGTAGTAGTAATGCATGCAAGCATGACAGATAAGTTAAGTTCATTATGGTATGTTAGGAATTGTAGGACCCATTTATGTATGCTAATTAAAATATTTACCCTAATAAAGCATTTTCTCAAGTTCTTGTTTACAAATCATAGCATTGTTAATAAGAAGCACAAATATGAACTGTAATACTTTTGACTAAGGAACAGTATTTTTGTTGCATCTTTAAGAAAGCTTATGTGTACACCCTCTTTATTTTGGGATTTTAAAAAAAAACAGTCAATATAACAAACATGATATCATGTTAGTAAAGTAAAACAAATGAAGGAAGAAAACATTAAGGAAGGATACTGGTGTGTGACATAGATGCTGGCGATGTGAACTGACGCTGTGCTCTGCTGCTGAAGATGAAGAAGCTTCACGTCCTCCACATCCCTTGTTTGACCGAGTGTCTTAGGTAATGGGGCTCTGGCCGTTGTCCCCTAGTCTGGGCCCAAGCTAAAGGTTTTCAGACCATCTCTCCTCTACCTCACCATTGTGCAAGTTTGTGGACAGCCTGCTCCCTCTGTTTTCCCCATGCAGTAATTGGGGAATGGCGGTGCTATGAGGTAATACAGCCCAGGTGGTAGATGCTTATAAGCCAAAGGAGCCAAGGGGGCGAGGGAAGGCTCAACCTGGAGTGGTTGTGGATTTGAAAGCTCAGAAGGGGCTGTAAAAAGAAAGTACAGGTGAGCAAAGGTAGGGTAAGGGGCTACAATCTCTGGTGGCAGTGGTGGAGTAGGAAGCTTTAGGCTGCAGGTAGCTCGAGCTGCACAAAGGTCGCCCGGCATTAAGCGGGTGCAGCTTGTTCAGGCGAGGCTGCTGTGCTCAGCCCACCAGTCTCCTTTTGCCCTGTGCCCCAGTGCCCCCTGTGCCTTTTCAATTTGTGCTATTTAAAATTCTAAATTTCTCTCCCCTGTTTTTCCTCCTAATTGCAACACTGCAGACTGCGCAGACCTGACCAGTCTAATTTTATAAAGAAAATTAGTGGCAGGTGAGCTTGCACTACAAACTACCACAAGCTACACCAGTAGCCACATTAACAGCTTACAATCTAGCGTGCTCGTGCCCCATCACCCCTCTGGGGGTTGTGGTGGCGCTAGCAGCCTCATGGAGTCCCAAGGAGTCTTAAGGGGTTCTAACCTCACGAGAATATCAAGCTGATCAAGCTGTACCACAGTGCTTTAATGAGGATCCTAACAGGAATCAATTAATAAGGCTATAAAAGGGTGGCAAGACATTAAGGAGGTCATTACAACATTGGCGGTAAAAGCCGCTTACCGCCGTGCAGAAGACCGCCAACACACCGCCGCGGCTGCGGAATTTCGCCACAGCTATTATGACCCACATCTTGGAACCCGCCAAAATTCAGACACCCACACAAGTCTGACACAACAAAAAGTCAGTGATAAGCTGGCGAAAACAAAACCTCCACGGTCACGCCAACAGAAATACACCCACACTATCACGACACACGAATCCACGCGGCGGTCTTTCAACCACGGTATTCCATTGGCGGTACACACCGCCGCGCTCAAAATACACACACTCTTACAAAACACAGCCACATTGGACAATTCAAAATGCACACACCTGATACATTTACACACACCACTCCCATACACCCAATACAATATAAAACACACACCCACATCACCCACAAACCCCTACGACAAAAATTGAGAACGAAGCACAGAGAGAGACACCACCAGCAAGTACAACAGCATCCACAGGCACATAACACCATCAACCACACAACTTCCACGCACCTCACACAACACACCACTAATTATCAGCACACTTATCACCACACACACCACCCCACACATCACCTACACCACCCCATGGCACGGCAAAGACAGCCCAGGGTCTCGGAGGAGGAGCTCAGGGTCATGGTGGAGGAAATCGTCCGGGTCGAGCCACAGCTATTTGGAGCACAGGTGCAGCACACCTCAATTGCAAGGAAGATGGAGCTATGGTGAAGAATAGTGGACAGGGTCAACGCAGTGGGACAACACCCAAGAAATCGGGAGGACATCAGGAAAAGGTGGAACGACCTACGGGGGAAGGTGCGTTCCATGGTCTCAAGACACCACCTGGCGGTTCAACGGACTGGCGGCGGACCCCACCTCCTCACCCACAACTAACAACATGGGAGGAGCAGGTCTTGGCAATTCTGCATCCTGAGGGCCTCGCAGGAGTAGGTGGAGGAATGGACTCTGGTAAGTCAAATCTTAACTATTAAATCCCCCACCCTACCTGCATGCTATCACATAACCCCACCCTCGCCACCACCCCATCACTCCAACTCCTCACAAATGTACCAATATCACAAACCACACATCCCAACACCAAGCCCTGCATGCAACAACAAAGCATGGACACCCATCACCAAAGCATGCACACTGCACATAGCCATACACCCCCCTAAACCATCATCACACAAGCTCCCACACAGGAATGCCAGCACTGGGGTACACAGTCACCCACCCATTGCACACCATGCCACACACAGATGCAATATTCATGCCTTTCCACCCCTGCAGAACCCCTACCCAACATCACCAGACAGGAGGGTCCAGACATGTCCACTCCACCCACAGAAGAGGTCCACAGTGATGACAGCACCTCTGTCCAACTGGATCTAGATGACCAGCCCGGACCATCGGGGGCCTCGGGACAGTCGGTTCCCCTCACACAGGCACAGGCCACCACAGACCTTACCCCCTCTGGAAACACCAGCACAGCACCCACCCAGCGTGCCCATACCTCCGTCCCCAGGGCACGTCAATCAGCTGTGTGTCCACCACTACAGGGAACCCAGGATAACCCACCACCCCAACAACAACAGGGACCTGGGGGCAGTGGCAGTGGACACACGGTCCAGGGGATGGAGGCCCAGGAACACAGGGGAACTGGGAGGGCTGCCGTGCTAAAGGGGGCGGACAGGCCAAGGGACCCCACTCTCCACAAGGCCCTCTCCTCCATCATGGGAGCATACCACCACTCCCAGGAGACGATGGCAACTGTACTGGCCAAGTTTCAGGAGACCCAGCACATGCAGGAGGAACAGTATATGGGCTTCAGGGAGGAACTCAGAACCATCAGCTCCACCCTGGGCACCATCGTAGGGGTGCTGAAGGAACTACTTAACACCAGGAGGGATACTGTGGCACTCCAAGAGGCCCCTGACACTAGCATGGACGATGAACTGCCCACCACCTCCGCCGGTGCTAGTGGACAGGATGCCCCGCCACAGGACCACCACACCAGCACCCCACCCCCTGCAGAGGGAGAACCACCCCGCAAACGGTCCCTGAGATCCAGGAACAAGACAGAGCACGATGCCAAGACCCCCACCAAGAAATGAGACCACCCTGATTGTCATCCCACTGTCCTACTTTGTCACCCTGTCCATAATTAAACTGCCCCAGCTCCACTTCCTATGCCCATATGGGCAATGCACCTGTGAGACTAATAGAATGGACTCTGCCATGGACACTCCTCCACCATCACCCCTCACCATTTAACTTCCCCTTCCAATATTTTGCAGTTAAATAAACACACCTAAAGGGGGGGCGTGGCTTGGCCACCGGGCAAGATGGCCGTCACCCTGTGAGGCTCTGCCGGGGCCTGGCACTTTATCCGCTTAAATCCATCCTAATCGGGGCGGAAATGGAGCGGACTCCTGGCGCTTCCCCCCGGGAGGCTGGCCGGCGATGTTTGGGCCGGGTCTGACTGCTGCCCGGGTCCGGGAGGCGGGGGAGCGTCGAGAGGCCTAGCGCCGGCTGCTCTCCGCGTGCGCTGGCTCCTGAGGTGTGCGCGGGGTGAGCGAAGGCGGCGACCGCTTCCCCTGATTGAGAGGCGCGGGGACAGGGGAGCAGAGGACTCGGGGGAAGCCTGACCGGTGGTCGATTCGGGCCGCGGCTCCCCCGCCCCCCCCCCCCCTTCTCCTCTTTATTACTCCGGTGATTGGCTCTGGGTGCGTGTTGCGGCCTGCCTCGGACCTCGCGGGCCGCTCCCGCCCATTGGAGGGGGTCTCCCTCGGGGGCCCCCGGATTCCGGAAACACGGCGGAAGGGCGCGGGGCCCGGATGGAAGACGGCGCATACCGAGCGCTGGCGGAGTGCACCGGGACTGAATAAGGAGCGTGCCTGAATCTGGGCCTGCTTGGGAACCTGCTTGGTGAACTTGGACACTGCCCTCGGCTGCCTGTATAAATTTCTCAGACGTCCTGCGGATCACACATGGAATCCTGCACAGAACTGGGAGCGTGAGCCAGGTAGGGGGCGAACTGAGGGTGGGGCGGGGGTCTGGGGCCCTGGCTCGTACGGCTCTTTGACCCCGGTACCCTATGGACTCGGGAGGCCTGAACGCCCCGGACTAGCAGCTTGGTGGCTGGTTAGCCCCCTCCTCCCCCCGCCCTCCTGAGCTGAGTCGTGCCCCCTGAAACTGGTGCAGCGAATCTGGGGCCACGCATGGAGATGTAGGGCTATGAGAGAAGCGGAGGCTGCTGGGCGTACCGGGGGCCACCTGACAGCTTAGTGGAGTAAGTGAGACAGTCGATGAGTTGTTTCTTCCGGCGTTGGAGACTCGTTGTCCTGGGCGAGTGCATTCGGACTACTCCAGTCGCACCATATGGTAATACTGCAAGATGGGAAAGGCAGATAAGCGACAGGCTAAACTCTCCTTCTCCGGAGGAGAAAAACGGGGCGCCACCTCCGAGCCCCGGCTCGGAGATGCAGACACTGAGGAGGGATCTCCCGAGATGTCCGTGAAAGCCATGTTCATGGAACTCAAGACCAGTTTGGCCGGAATAGACGCTAAGCTGGATCATGTAACGGAGCGGCTTGACCGCATTAGAGCCCGAGTGGACGACCATTATGCTAGATTTGAAACTCTAGAGACTCGCACATCTGATATAGAGGACGCTCGCAGTGGCGATAGAGAACAGATAGCGCAGATGGAACGCCTTCTGGAGGTGATACGAAACAAGAATGAGGACCTGGAAGCTCGGTCCCGACGCAACAATATCCGTATCGTGGGGCTGCCGGAGACAACAGATATGAGTCGCATGGAAGACTTTGTCGAGAACATGCTACAAGAGCTGTTTCCTGGAGAGTTATCTCGGCTGCTGGTGATTGAGAGGGCACACCGATCCTTGGGCCCTCGGCCTCCGCCGGGCACTCCTCCGTGCCCAATTATTGCACGGCTATTAAATTACAGGGACCGAGATACCGTGCTCCGGCTGGCTAGGGAGAAAAGCCCCCTAACATTTAAGAACTCCGAAATTAACTTTTTCCCTGATTACACCCCAGGCGTACAGGCACAGAGACGGGCTTTTCTGCCGATCAAGCGCATGCTCAGTCAGGCTGGAATAGGATTTGCTCTGTTATATCCGGCTAAATTGAGAGTGAGACATGAGGGCAAAGTGCTATACTTCACGGATACAAAGCAGGCGAATAAGTTTGTTAAAAGATTGCCTAAACAGCGGGGGGCGGGGCTGCGGGTGGGGTGAACCCAGAAAACGCCTCACTTAGCGACAATGATTAAGTGTTAGACCTGTGACCTCGCTGCCACCAGAGCTGTGGAGAAATATGGGTCCGCTACATGATCTGCCCCTGTTATATAGTTGTGGGGTGTCCGTGCCCCCTCTCTCCCATACCCTTTTTAGGGTGGAGAGCTGATCGGCGGGCCTATGCCCCCACGGATGAGTCCGGTTCTTTCATGTTACATACCCTTAGTTTGGGCTTTAGGGATGGTTGGGCGGGATACTACTAGGGTCCGATTGGGGGGCCTGGGTGGGAGGGGGGAGGTGAGGGCAAACTGGGAAACGTTTTTGGTTCTTTTTATGTTTGGTTTTTGGCAGGTGGAGGGCTGTGTTCATATGCTGGGCTGCGTGGCTGGGGGTCTGGATGGGGGATGATGCTTCTACTACTGTGAGATGCTTGACATGGAATGTGCGGGGACTTAATGACAACCGAAAAATCCGGCTGGTGATGGCTTATGTTAAACGACATGGCATTGATATTTGTATGCTTCAGGAAACGCATCTGATGGCGTCGTCGGTCAGCAGACTGAGGGCTGGCTGGGTTGGTGAGTCTCATCACTCGGCATACTCTAGCTATGCTCGGGGGGTTGCAATCATTATTCGTAAGGGGCTGCAGTGGCGCACGCGAGAGATCATTATCGACCCCAACGGAAGATATGTAATGCTGAGCGGAATGCTGCTGGACAGGGCTTGCCGGCTAGTGGCAGTGTATGGGCCAAATGTGGATGACTCGGAATTCTTTCTGGAGGTATGGCGCCAGGCAGAGTCGCTGGGAGCCGGGGCTGTGATTTGGGGCGGCAATTTTAATGTTGTGCTGGATGCTTGGCTGGACCGTGAGAGTGTGGCCAGGATGCAACACGTTTCTGCAGCAAGGGCTCTGACAGCATAAATGGATAGTGGCACGCTGGTAGATTTATGGAGGCGGAGACACGCGGGTGTGCGGGAAGGCACTTGTCTGAATCACTTTCATAGCAGTTGGTCCCGCATTGACCAATGGTTGGGCACTAAAGATGTAGAGGTCTGGACTAGAGCAATTAATCATCTCCCTCGCACGCTGTCAGACCACTCACCGGTACTATTAGATCTGGCGTTGCCTAGTGAGTTAAATCCAATGGTAATGTGGCGGTTGCCCAGTGGTGCCCTCCGGGACGACACCTTCCGAGTGGAGATACGAGAGGCCACTCGGCTATTTTTTGAGGAGAACCGAGGGTCGGTGGACTCCCCGGGCACGGTATGGGAAGCATTTAAAGTGGTGATCCGCGGGGAGTGCCTAGCAAAACAGCATGGGATAGTGAAGGCATTAATACGAGAGATGGCTGATATTGAAAGGAGGCTTGAGGTCCTGGAGCGGAGACTTGAGGCCACATGGTCAAACGAGGTACTTGCGGAAATTAGACAAGAGGTGTCACTGTATGAGGAGGCCTCTCTTAGAGAGGTTTGCTTCCTCGGGAGACATTTGCGGGCTCGTAGATAGGGAGAGGGGGAGAGGGCTGGGAGGACACTCGCTGGGTTGCTGCGCAGCCCCTGGGCCAGCAATTATGTCACTGAAGTGTTAGACACCGAGGGTGTCAGGGTGACTGGCACTGGAGGCGTGTTGCAGGAATTCACCAAGTATATGCGCCTCCGGAGGGACTCAGGGAGGCAGATATGAAGGAGTATTTTGAGAGCATTGCGTTAGTGTGGTTTGAAGAGGCACACAGGATGTATCTGGATGTGCCGTTCACGGTAGAGGAGGTGATGGCGGCGGTCCAAAGCTTACCCGGGGATAAGTCTCCTGGCACTGATGGTTTGACGCCTGCCTTTTATAAGGAATTCGGGGACATCCTAGCTCCCTATCTGCTGGAGGTGTATGAAGAGTCCCTAGCGGTGGGCTCCCTCCCTACCTCCCTCCGGGAGGCCTTAATAATAACCATCCTGAAGCCTGGTAAAGACCCGACGCGTTGTGATTCGTACCGTCCTCTCTCCATGATAAACATAGACAATAAGATTCTTGCAAAAATGATAGCGACTCGACTACAGCCACTACTTTCTAGAATGGTGCTCCCAGATCAATCGGGCTTTGTTCCCGGGAGATCCACGAGCCACAACCTACGCACCTTCTTTGCAGTGCTGGGATCACTAGAGACAGACGACGACGTGGCCACTGTGTTTCTCGATGCGGCTAAGGCCTTTGATTCTCTGGCCTGGGAATATATGTTTGCACTTCTGAATCGAGTGTGCCTTAGCGCGCGATTTGTAAATTGGATCAGGCTGCTGTATACTCTGCCTACTGCCAGGCTTCGTCTTAATGGGGGTATATCAGCCCCATTCCTGGTCTCACGGGGTACTCGACAGGGCTGCCCGCTGTCTCCGCTTCTTTTTGCGGCTGCTATGGAGCCACTAGCGGCGGGACTGCATCAGAGATATAGCAATAGTGGCCTACAGTTCCGGCAACGCCCTGTCCTGATATCCTTATATGCGGATGATATAGCGCTATATGTGCGCAATCCCAGGCAAAATCTGGATATCTTACTAGATGAAATTGTTCGCTTTGGGAACTTCTCTGGGGTCACCATTAACTGGTCGAAATCAATGATTCTGCCACTAACCCCCGGGGTGAGGAGATTTGACTCGCGATACCCTCTGATCTGGGCGGACGGGCCAGTGCGCTACTTGGGTATACACCTACACTGCGACGTGGAGACGCTCCGACTTGCTAACTATGAAACAGCGATGACATGGCTGGAGGGCAAGGTGGAGACCTGGATGGCCCTTCCTCTTTCGCTGACCGGCCGCATCGCCATCACTAAGATGGTGGTACTCCCTAAATTTCTGTATTTATTCATAAATCTTCCCCTGCCACTCAATAAAGCTTATTTTCGGCACCTGAGATCTGCGCTCGTGCGGCTGGCCTGGGCGGGACGACAGCCCCGTATTGCGTGGGAAAAACTGACGCTGCTGTTCGATCGCGGCAGACTGGCAGCTCCGGACCTGGAGTTATATTACCACAGTGCCCAAGCACATTTTGCGTACTTCTGGCTAAATCCGCCCCGATATATGCCACATCTTGCACCGGAGAGTGACTCTGTCTGGCCTGACGGCTTGGTATGTTTGCTTGGGGGGCGGGCTCTTCCCCGCCCCAGAGGCATAGAAACGGCCTCCTGCACTGCGGGAGCATGGAAGACGTTGATGTGGCGGGCTGGGGTGCTGGCTCCTTTTGCGTCATCACTACCTGTTATGGCGGTGGCTGACGGCCAGATGTTCTGTGATGGAGGTGTGCGCGGGTTTCTGCGAGATGCTGATTTACAGACGCTGGGAGACTGGGTAGTGGATGGCCGGCTGTTGGGTGTCCCTGACGCACTCTTGAACTGTGACGATTCCCCGTTGCGGCGCTTTTATGCACTCCGCGTTCGCTCCTTGCTGCGGGATCGGTTCTTCGCAGGGACGGCCGCTCCCCCCGAGTTCCGGGCCTTGGAGGCACTTTGCAGTGCGAAATCCCCCTCCAAGCTAATAACCAAGCTGTATAATGCTGCGCAGGAGCAGAGTGGCGGCTTGGTGATGCCCGCCCGGGCTGCATGGGAGAGAGACTTGGGGGAGCCTATCCCGGATGGGATGTGGCGCAGCTGTTGTGCTCATATGAGAACATTGTCCCCGAACTATAGACTGCGCTTGCTGCACTTCAAGTTTCTACACCGAATATATTACACACCCAGGAAGTTACACTCCATGGGATTGGTGGCAGATCCCCGCTGCGTCCGCTGCAGTGCCCCGGATGCAGGCTTTTTCCACCTGGCATGGGAGTGTGAGGAAGTATATAAGTACTTAGAGGAGGTGCGACGAGCGATTGCTGATATGATGAGAGAAGAGATACCCCTCTCCCCTAAGGTAGCGCTGCTGGGATGTATGGACGAAATGCAGAGCCCGCATAGACGCTTAGTGGGGCTGCTTATGCTTCTGGCCAAGAGGAGAGTAGCGATGTGCTGGGGTAGGGGGAGAGCACCGCGTAGATCGGACTGGTTACGAGATGCGGCTTTCTGCCATGACCAACTGTTAGTATTCTGGGAACTCGTGCCAGAGAGATCACGTCCCAAAGATATTTGGAGCCCTCTAGAAGAATACTTGGCTATGCAGACTGTGAGTGTTGTGTGATTGATGTCCCCCCACTAAGCGTTTCTGCCTCTCCCCCCCCCGGAACATGCGAGTTATTTTGATGGGTGATAGTCCTGCGTGACGTGGTTGTGCCCTCCGCCTGCCTACTACTAGAGGTTATCGCAATTGTTACCTGGTTGCAGTTCTCCCTACATGGCGGTGGCTGATTAATACCATTGAGTGGCTATGTTGTTCTCCTTGCATGGTGCGACGGAGTGCTGTATCTCTCCTGATATGGTGGACCCTCTTTTCATCATGATTCCCTTTTCTGGAACGGGTCCCGGGTTACTGGCGGGTGGCGAGAGATGCTGGTAGAGGCACACCTGAGAATAAGACACCATGATAGTCAAATGATGTGTAATGACTCTTAATATACCTATCCATTCGTCTGGAGTTCTGCTGCATTAATGTATGTTTTTCCCTCTTTTTTTTGGTTTGTATTCAATTGAAAAAAACAATAAATAAATAATAAAAAAAAAAAATAAACACACCTAAAGCACAAAATGATCAGGAATCTGTCTGTGATTTCGAAATAGCGTATTTGCAATTACAGTGACCAAATGTTCTTGAAATAGTAATGTCAACATACCTATGTCATACAGCTCTAGTCCATGAGGAATCTAAGCAGATGACACACGTTGGGACCCACATCTGTGAAACCGTAGGGAAAGTGACAACTCAGTGACCATACACTGGGTGAAAACGACAGACAGTAGAGAGGTAGTAGTGTAAAAGTACATGTAGTAGGCAGGAATGTATTCCCACCTGTGTTTCATTGGAAATATTGCTGGATCACTGAGTCCCTGTTCTGCATGTCTTCTTCCTCTGCTTCATCCTCATCACTGTCCACAGGCTCCACAGCTGCCACAACACCACCATCTGGACCATCCTCCTGCAGAAAAGGCACCTGTCGTCGCAAAGCCAAGTTGTGAAGCATACAGCAGGCCACGATGATCTGGCACACCTTCTTTGGTGAGTAGAATAGGGATCCACCTGTCATGTGGAGGCACCTGAACCTGGCCTTCAGGAGGCCGAAGGTCCGCTCGATCACCCTCCTAGTTCACCCATGGGCCTCATTGTAGCGTTCCTCTGCCCTGGTCCTGGGATTCCTCACTGGGGTCAGTAGCCAGGACAGGTTGGGGTACCCAGAGTCACCTGCAAATGGCGAGGGACAACTGTTAGACACACACTAACCTGTAGGGATGACCCCAGACAACCATTCCCACTGTCTTGCTTCCAGGGGCTCACCTAATAGCCACACACAGTGCCTCTGGAGTTGACCCATCACATAAGGGATGCTGCTATTCCGCAGGATGTAGGCGTCATGCACTGAGCCAGGGAACTTGGCATTCACATGGGAGATGTACTGGTCGAGCAAACATACCATCTGTACATTCATGAAATGATAACTCTTCCAGTTCCTGTACACCTGTTCACTCCTGTGTGGGGGGGACCAATGCCACATGGGTCCCATCAATGGCACCTATGATGCTGGGGATATGTCCAAGGGCATAGAAGTCACCTTTAACTGTAGGCATATCCTCCACCTGAGGGAAAACTATGTAGCTCCTCACGTGTTTCAGCAGGGCAGACAACACTCTGGACAACACGTTGGAAAACATAGGCTGGGACATCCCTGATGCCATGGCCACAGTTGTTTGAAATGACCCACTTGCAAGGAAATGGAGCACTGATAGCACCTGCACTTGAGGGGGGATTCATGTGGGATGGCGGGTTGCTGACATCAGGTCTGGCTCCAACTGGGTACACAGTTCCTGGATTGTGGCACGGTCAAACCTGTAGGTGATTATCAAATGTCTTTCCTCCATTGTCGACAGGTCCACCAGCGGTCGGTACACTGGAGGATGCCGCCATCTCCTCACATTTCCCAGCGGACAGTGCCTATGAAGGACAACAGTGACCACAGAGTCAAACAACTCAGAGGTACGTACCCACAGTTTACACAGAACACCAATCATACACAAAAGGTGGCCTGTATGTGTGTTGAGACTAGGCCTAGGTATCTGTGACGCAGTTGGAAATTAGGCCATGTGGGCCCCTGAAATGGCGGCTGCCTGACTGCTAAAGTGGGACAATGGGATGTGAGGTAACTGCGCTGGCGTTGTACACTGTCGCGGTAGGCGGTCGGAGACCGCGGCGCAATGCTGCATTGGTTAACGTGGGACCCTATGGGTCCCAGGAGCCAATGACGATGTAAGCCGGCGGTGATGGTACGCACCGCCGCGGACGTGACTGCCGCAGACGTGACCGCCATTTTCTATCTGTTGAATCACTCGATACCTTGTCTTCAACAGGAGAGGACCTACACTGCAAGTGCTGCTGTGACCTCAGTCTGGAAGAGACAAAGGCTTGTGCGTCTGGGGAAAGGGCCCCTGCCTTCACATCGGAGGAGTTGGAGAAGCTCGTTGATGGTGTCCTCCCCCAGTACACGCTACTCTACGGTCCTCCAGACAAATAGGTAAGTACACAGGGAGCATGTTGTATGGGCTATGCCTGTGTGGAGAGGGCTGGATGTAAGAAGGAAGGGGGCAGAGTTCTGCATGCATGAAAGACGGTGGGTGCATGTGCCACATGGCAAGGGCAGGGATGGGGGCCACTCACTTTGATGGTGCAGTTGGTAATGACTTCTCTTCTTCCCCTGTACTTTTCATGGAGGTCAGCGCACACCAGAAGAAAGATATTTTGCGTGCCACCGTCAAGGACGTCCGGACCCTTGGGGTCTACCACAGACGGAGCACCCACTGCCGGAAAAGATGGGAGGACATTCGCCGCTGGAGCAAGAAGACGGCGGAGGCTCAGCTGGGGATGGCCACCCAACGTGGGAGGGGTCCCCGTCGAACCCTGACCCCCCTGATGTTCAGTATCCTGGCGGTGGCCTACCCAGAGTTGGATGGGCGCTTGAGGGCATCACAGCAGACACAAGGGGGTGAGTACACTCTCATTCAGCTGACTTTGCGCGCAGTGGAGTTTTCTGGGTGGGGGAGGAGGGCTGTGGGTTTCCCTAGGCCAGGGTGAGTTCCGTAGGCTAGGCCCCTCCGTAAGGCATGGCCTTGTGGCCCCCCCACCCCACCTCTGTAGAGTGCCAAGTACAGCTATTCATGCCCCTATATCATCTATGTGTGGAGATGTCGTCCATAGTCTTGTAGGCCATTTCCCAGGAATTACACTGTAGAGCCCAAGAGCATGGCGTAGTGCAGGGGGCTTCTGTGTCTGTCTTGTCCGCCAATGGTAGCGGTAATCCATGCACTCAACATGTCTTTATTCTGTTCCTCCCCCCCCCTTTTTGTGGTCTCCCTGTTCTTGTGTGCATTAGCATCAACAGGCAGAGGAGCAGTGGCACCGGAGCACGAGGGAGCTGCATCCCACATGGCCATGGAGGGCCACACTATGGACTCTGAATTCACCAGTGGGACGGACGGCAAGGGGAGCTCCACGGCGGGCACAGGAGCTGAGACCAGCGACACGGACTCGTCCTCTGATGGGAGCTCCTTTGCGGTGGCGGCAACATCTGTGCTCTCCGCATCTACAGGTACAGCTGCCACCCCCCCCTACCAGCACCGCCCTCCCAGCAGCCCCTCAGCCTTTTCCCCGTGCCCGCTCACCCAGGAGGGTGGGCATCACCTTCACCCCAGGCACCTCAGGCCCTGCCCCAGTCACCCCTGCTGCCCTCAGTGAGGAGGCCATTGACCTCCTCAGGTCACTCACTGTTGGGCAGTCTACCATTTTGAATGCCATCCAGGGTGTAGAAAGGCAGTTGCAACAAACTAATGCATTCCTGGAGGGCATTCATTCTGGTCGGGCTGCCCTTCACCGAGCCTTTCAAACTGTGGCCTCAGCACTGATGGCAGCCATTATCCCTGTGTCTAGTCTCCCCCCTCCAACTTCCTCCACCCAGACCCAATCCCCTGTACCTCTGCCTATCCCAAGCACACCATCAGACCAGCCTGCACACACCTCACCACACAAGGGAAGCTGAGGCAAACATAAGCGCCACACATCCCACAGGCACTCACAAAAGCATCAGACACATGCAGACACACCAATATCCACTGCCTCCACTGTGTCCCCCTCGTCGTCGTCTCCCTCCTCCCTCCCAGTCTCGTCTACACACACACCTGCATGCACTACAGCTACTACTTCCCTCACCAGCACACCCACCAGCACACCCCTACTCACATGCAGTCACCACCCCCACTACCATTCACACGTCCCCTGTGTCCTCTCCCAGTGTGTCTGTGACGCCCCTCCCAAGATACACAAACGCAGGCACACACCCACCCAACAGCCATCCACCTCACAACAGCCTCAAGCGCATGCACCTGCACCCAAAGTAACCAAACGTGCACCTCCTACTACCACCACCTCTTCCTCCACTCCCAAACCCCCTCCAGCTACCCGTCCCAGTGTGTCACAAAAACTTTTCCTGTCCAGCCTTGACCTTTTTCCCACACCTCCCCCACCCCGCCCATCTCATAAGCCCGAACTAGCACCTCAGCCACAACATCTCGGGGACCAGTGGTGCCTGTAGTCACAGGTATGTGGAGTGCACCGGCCACCAGGACAGCCAGTGTGGCACGGAGCCACAACACAGCCAGTCCCCCCCGTGAAGCATCAGAAGTTGGCCAGTGCCCAGCGGGAGAGGGGGAAGGCTCCAGCCACTAAAGCTGCTCCCAGGGGTCCCGGTGGGAGTGTGGACTCAGCTGTGACACCTCCCAAGGTGGGGAAGGGCCACAAGAAACCCGGCAAGTCTGGGAAGAGCAGCACGGCGGAGAAGACCGCCATCATCCCCGCTGCCCAGGAGGCCACCGTCAGCCCCAGCCCAGCTGCCCAGGAGGCCACCGCCAGCCCCAGCCCAGCTGCCCAGGAGGCCACTGCCAGCCCCAACCCAGCTGCCCAGGAGGGCCCCACCAGCCCAAGCCCAGCTGCCCAGGAGGCTACCGCCAGCCCCATCCCAGCTGCCCAGGAGGGCCCTGCCAGCCCCAGCCCAGCTGCCCAGGAGGCCACCACCAGCCCCATCCCAGCTTCCCAGGAGGGCCCCGCCAGCCCCATCCCACCTGCCCAGGAGGGCACCGCCAGCACAAGCCCCGCTGGGCCATGAAGGACCGCCAGCACAAGCCCAGCTGGGCCATGAAGGACCGCCAGCACAAGCCCCGCTGGGCCATGAAGGACCACCAGCACAAGCCCCGCTGGGCCATGAAGGACCGCCAACTCAAGCCCCGCTGGGACATGAAGGACCGCCAACTCAAGCACCGCTGAACAGGGCACCGCCAAATCAAGCACCGCTGAACAGAGCACCGCCAAATCAAGCACCGCTGAACAGGGCACCGCCAACTCAAGCACCGCTGAACAGGTCACTGCCAAATCAAGCACCGCTGAACAGGGCACCGCCAACTCAAGCACCGCTAACCCATGAGCGGCAGGGGCACTGACGCAACTGGGACCGTCACAGGGTGAGTGATGCACTCTGGGCACCAGTCCCCCTCCAGAACCAGTGGAGACATCCATCCACTACCTCTGTCCTTCACAGGATGAAGCACTCTGGGCAGCAGTCCCCCTCCAGAACCAGTGGAGACTGTTATCAACTTGAGAGACTGTGGCTTTGCATTCCCCAGGATTGAACAGTGGGCAAACCACCCACTGGAGAGACTTGAGAGACTGTGGCTTTGCACTCCCCAGGATTGAACAGTGGGCATTGAGCCCCCTCATGGATCTGGCGTCGTGCACTCATCCGGCTGAGGTGCCCCCCTTCCCTTCCCCCTGAGATGCCTGTTGTATTTCTATCTGATGCCCCTGCAGTGTTCTCTCTGTTTTGATCTGGTATCGAGTGTGGGCCTCGCCCATGCATTTTGGGCCCAGTGGTCCACGGACTATAAATGGTGCAATACCTGGACTTGTATTATTGGTGTATATATTTGTTTATAGTGTATATATATTTTATAGTACTGTATTTTAATAGATTACAATGGTTACAATCATTTCCTTTGGTCTTTGCATTCTTCCGGTGGGTTTGGGGGTGTAACTATAATATATAGATATGTATTAGTGTGTGTGTTGTAGTGGGTGAGGGTGGGGGTGGGGTTGGGGTGTTGCGTGTGTGTGTGTCTGGATTTTGCCTCCCCCTCTCCTGTGTCGTAGGTGCAGTACTCACCGCCGGCGTTTGTGCTCCTGGTACAGGAGCAGGAAGACTATTGCAAGTAGAATTTGGAGTTCCAGGTCCATGGTGTCCTCGTTCCTCATGGAGTGTGTAGAGGTGAGCGTTTTCCCTTCGAAATTCCTGTTTCCGCCGTGTTTTTATCCACGGTGAATCCGCCCCGGAAAAGGTGGCGGATTGGGCTATCATAATAGTGTGGGCGGTACATTGTCTTCCACCTGTCTGTTGGCGGTGACCGCCGCGCTGTTTGTTTGTACCTCCGTGGCGGCCGGAATGTTAAAGTGGCTGTCTTTGTTGGCGGTTTCTGCCGCAGTCGTAATTGCAAATGTTTTACCGCCGGCCTGTTGGCGGTCTTACCGCCGCTTTAACACCGTCCGCAAGGGTTGTAATGAGGGCCTAAGAGCTGCAGGGGAGCAAACAAAAGTTATATTAAAGTGAGACACAGCTAAACCAGGTTTGCAGATACAGTGGATAGGTGGATAAGGAGATTTTGGAGATCATTGCTAGCTCCGCCACCAATCTCCCTCTTCCTCAGTCGGAAATGAGATCAGGGAAAACCAGGTCTTGTGTGCAAGTGGCACAGACGAAAAGGAAGAGGGAAACCATAGCCCTCAAGGCGCTGAGTGCAATAAGTACTAAGTGAAAGATGATAGTTAAACCCACCAGAGAGGACAGTGTTTTATCTGCACCCCTAGAGCTACCAGAGGCAAATGTGGATGTTCTATGGGGGTCCCTAGACAGCAGAGAGATAGGAACAACTTGGATGAAGCCCCCCAAGGGTTCAAAGCCCTCAAACATCGCTGACTATTTCTGGCTGTTGGATGATGAGGGAAAACTGGGTTTTGCTGCCTCTGCCGGAATTGCCAATGACACATATCCTAGTCTGGAGCCCAACCAGGAGCAGCTGGAGTAGGAAGAAAAGCTCACAGAAAAGGTCACAGGCAGAGGACATCAGCTATTGCTACAACTGTTACCTTTACAGCAACCTCCAACAAGGCTGTGGCTCCCCTTGTCTCCAGTGGTCACTGTGTTTAACCAGCAAAATTCTATGCTGCTAATTTTGAGATCTGAGTTGTCTTCAATTGTAGTAATGTCCAAAATTGATGATTAACAGATGATGTAATACATGGTTATTCTAATTTTAACTCAATGTATAATTCATTCACAGCATACCTAGACACTCATGAATATGCTACCACTCTAGACCAACAAACGGCAAATGCTATAGGTCTGTTTGGAAATCAACCCAAATCATCAAAGTCTATTGGAGGCTTGTCTATCTCAGGGGGAGGAGCACCCCAATTGAGTTCACCCAAAAGTAGTAGGTCCAAGAGCGGAGGACCTAAATGTAGCAAAAGATCCTAATAAGGCCCCTACTGGGCTCTGGAGCACTGTACTAAATACCATGCAAGCCACAGTGGAGGCACTAAATTATCATGCCAATAAGATGGACATCCAAGTTGATTTGCTTAACAAGTTAGCCATCTTTGTGTCAGGCACTGATGGAAAACTGGAAAATCTAGTAAACAGGGTCGAAGGCAGTGTTGATAATAACTTCACAGTGTGCTCATTTAAAGAGATGATCGATAACTTGGTGCAATTACCCGCAATTTATCCGCAATTTAGAGGACATGGTCAGGGAGTTAAGGACTGTGATACATGAACCCAACTCTGACCAGGAGCAGTCAATAAGGGCAGGAACTAGGGGCCAGATGTAGCAAACTTTTGCGAGTCGCAAATGGCCCGAATCGCAATTTGCGACTCTGCAAAATAGGAAACGGGATGAAAAAATCCAATTTCCGACTCGCAAAATGCGACGCGAGCCATTACCGACTCACAAAAATAGCGACCCCATTTTGCAACCCGCAAATAGGAAGTCACAATTTGCGAGTCTCAAACCATATGCAATAGCCACGCGCAAATTGCGACTAGTCGCAAAAAGCCCATTTTGCACTTCCAATTTACCACTAAGTCAGAGCAGGTGGTAACCAGAACCAAAGTATAAAAGGAGACCCCGAAGGCACCTGGGTTACTCAAGATGGCGGAGATATATGTGATAGCAAGGAGGAGGAGAGCCCACGCCGCAGAGCAGAGGAGGAGGAGGAGCCAGAGTCAGGAGAAGATATACAGAACCAGGCAGACACTTTTCCAACAAACTGAGGAGGAGATATATGATAAATACAGACTTAGTAGTGCAGCAATACTAGATTTAATAGATCTACTCAATCCGCAGCTTCAACGCCAGACTGTGCGCGGCTGCGCCATCCCCACACATGTGCAAGTGCTATGCTCACTGCACCTCTTGGCCTCGGGTAGCTATCAGGGGGTCATTGCCGTGGCAGGTGGGGTGTCCCAAAGTGCACTCTCACAGTTCTTCAGAGCATTCCTAGATGCCATACTAACACACATGTCCAGATACATATACCTACCCAGGAATGAGGCAGAAATCAACAGCACCGAGTTGGAATTCTACAGGATTGCCAACTTCCCCCATGTCATAGGGTGTGTAGACGGGACACATATACAAATATGCCCTCCTGCAAATCTGGAACATCTGTTCCACAACCGGAAGTGTACCCACTCACTGAACATTCAGGTGGTATGTGACGCCCATTATGTTATTACTGACATGGTTGCCAAATTTCCAGGGAGCACACATGACTCCTACATTTTCAGGCACAGTGGGATACACCAACGCCTAGAACGTGGGGAGTTTGGAGAGGGATACCTCCTAGGTATAGCTGAATACACCTTGCAGACATACACACAGGTCAATGTGGAACCCATCAATGCCCAGCTAACATTGTACATTTTGTGCCAAACAGGTGACAGTGCATATGCACTACGACCATGGATACTTACCCCGTACTTAACACCCAGCAATGAGACAGAGAGGTGATACAACAGTGCACATTGGAGGACCCGAAATATCATAGAGAGGACCTTTGGACTGCTGAAGGCAAGATTCAGATGCCTCCCCAGAAGTGGAGGTGCCCTCCAGCATACCCCAATAACAGCTTTCAAGATCGTTGGCGCATGCGCTATACTGCACAACATTGCCACCAGACGTGGGCTACCTCTCACCCCAGAAGACCCAGATTCGGAGGATGACGAGCAAGAGCTACCACATCGCCATCATGGGGATAGAAGCATTGCAAATCAAGGCAGACAGAGACGGGACCACATTGCAAACCAATACTTTGGAAGGTACGTGCTGTCACCACACTCACTAATGTCACACACAAAGAGTCCAGGTGTGAAGTGGAACAAACAAGGAATTTAATAATGTGCACCCAAATAACTATTTACATAAACTACAGTTCAGGGGCTGTAAAAGTCCACCTGGCATGAGGACACATTAACCTCATGTGCCTCTACTCCAGGACAGTGGGGAGCTCACACTCTACGTCGGGCTCGCCTAGGATGGCAGGTTCCTCTTGTTTCAGCAGTGCCCTGCCTTGCGCTACCACTGCGCAACACCCTGGTGTCACTGGCTGAGACACTGCTAACGGTGGAGCCCTCCTCGCTGTCCTGCGGCGTGTCTGCCGCGCCCCTAACCACCTGTCGTGCCTCCATTAGATCAACTGCGTGGCTGAGACGTCCCAGCCCACGAGCCACATCAATGGCAAAGTGGCCCATGTCCACCTGGAGGCTGACAGTGCGCCGTGACAGGCCAGTGGTGTTCACAGCCAGCCTGACGATGGAGGCAGACATGCGGTCCAGCCGGTGTATGAGCTGCCTGTCACGGCGCCTTGCACCCTCTCTCTCAGTGATGAGTTCTGACACCAGTTGTCTCATTGAGAGTGCAAGGTTGCCAACATGGGTATTTAGCTGTTGCAGCTCCCTGTGTATCAGTTGCAGCCCTGTGTTCTGGTTCTGTTCCATGCGCCGCATGGCCCCTGATATGTTCCTTATCTCCTGTGTCTGCAGGCGCTGACCACGAAGGAGTGCAGCCTCGGCGGCCGACATGGAGGCGTCCCCTGACTCAGCCTGCGGCACTGGAGGGATATTTAGACGTCGCCTGCGACGCAGTGGAGGCTCCGTGTCCTGTACACTGGCACTGTGGCTGGGACCGGGTGCTGGCTCACTCACCAGTATGGTCACTGGTGCATCAGGAGGGGACTGTGTTTGGGTGGTGCAGGTCCCTGTGGTGGCTGATCCTGAGTCCTGTGCAGGCTGGTGGCTGACCTGTGGCCCCTGGATGCTGTGGCTGGAGGTGGTGTCATGTGGGAGACCTGCGGGATGTGGGAACACACTGTCAGTATCTACCATCTGTTATCTACTTCCTAATAAACCGTTGCCTATCAACTGCCTACTTGACTACATTGCCCATAATGCACCATGCAGGTGGTTGCTACTCTGAAATGGAGCTATTTTGGTTGTGCATGCTGCTGTGTACAAGGTGGGTGGGGGTATGGCAGATATGGGTGTAAATGCATGTCTCATGGTACTCACCGGTTGATGGTCCTGGGTCTGATGTGTCCAGCTCTCCCATCCCGGACACTGCCTCTGGCTCCAAGGTCTCCTCCACTCTTTCCTCCAGGGGTGTGGGTGGTGGTATAGTGGATGGTCCCCCTCCAGTGCCCCTCATCTCCCGGAGCCGCTCTGCCACCCTCTCCTTGGTCCGGGAGCGCAGGTCATACCACTGTTTCTTCAATTCTTCTCCATTGGAGGCCCTAACTTGGGGCTCCCTGTATGGCACAGGGTGCAATGGCCATGCACAGGGGACACAGGTCCTCTGTGCTGGCCATTTGGGTGACGGGCATGACTTCTGTCTTTCATAAGACAGGAGTCATGCTTTAGGTGGTGTGGTCCAGGAAATGGCGTTACTCTTGTTAGAGGCATTTATTTTGCCTCTAACCTGGCAAGGGACATTTTCTGACGCAAAACCCCCTTCTTCCCTACCACCACCCCTACTCGGCTAGCGCCTTTCTTGAAGACGCTAGCCCAAGTTTATCATCAGCTTGCGCCATTCAATAAATAAGTCACCTGGCTGGCGTTAAATGACGCAAGCCAGGTGCTAAACTTTTTGCTACAAAACTGCGTTACTGTAAAAGCTGTAGTGAGGGTAATAAAGTCAAAACTTATCCCCACTTTATACTATGGAGGGGAGATAATATTAGGGAAGCTAGAGTCACAAACATATAAATGAGTGATTATATGTCAATGCTGCATTAGCCAACTAAAAGAATGTCAGTCCAACAATAGCAGGCTCGCTTTTACAGATTTGGGAGGTGACTTTAGAGAGGAGCGCCTTCCGTAACTCTTAAATTAAAAGAGGATTCATGTTTATACCCTATTAATTATTGTTGGCGTGCAGCAGATTTGCCTTACAGCTCTGGTGAAGTCGATGGGGTGTCCCCTGGACGAAACACGTGTTAGCTGTGGGGTTTGATTTTTAACAAGAAGTATCAAGACTATGGGGGTTATTCTAACTTTGGAGGAGTGTTAATCCGTCCCAAAAGTGACGGTAAAGTGACGGATATACCACCAGCCGTATTACGAGTTCCATAGGATATAATGGACTCGTAATACGGCTGGTGGTAAATCCGTCACTTTTCCGTCACTTTTGGGACGGATTAACACCTCCTCCAAAGTTAGAATAACCCCCTATGACTCATGGCTGTGTCGCAGAGTAACTGAAAGGATTGCGTTTGGACACTATTATTAAAGTTCAAGAATTTTTGGAACTGCATTGGAGACTGCCTCGCTTTTTTAGTTATTTTGTTCATATTCAACACCATTCTAAGGACACATAGGTGGTCATTACAATCCGGGCGGTCGGTGTTAAAGCGGCAGTAAAACCGCCAACAGCCTGGCGGTAAAAAAAAAGGAATTATGACCGCAGCAGAAACCGCCAACATAGACAGCCACTTTAACACTCCGACCGCCACAGCGGTACAAACAAACACCGCGGCGGTAACCACCAACAGACAGGCGGGAGACAAGGTTCCACCCACTGTATTACAACAGTCCAATCCACCACCTTTTCCGGGGCGGATTCACCGTGAACAAGAACACGGCGGAAACGGGGCTTGGAAGGGAAAACGCTCACCTCTACACACCCCACGAGGAACCTGGACGCCATGGAACCCGAGCTACAGATACTGCCAACCTTTGTCTTCCTGCTCCTCTACCAGGAACATCAAAGATGGCGGAGAAGACCACAGTGAGTACTTCCCCTATGACACAGGGGATGGGGGAGGGAAAAAAGAGTGACACACACACGCAACAGGCAACACTCCCAACCCCACACACTACAACACACACACAAGTACATGTGGACACATTACATTTACAACCCCCAAACCCTCTGGAAGAATACAAGGACAAAAGGAAATGAGTTGAACGTTTGTAATCTATTGAAATACAGTAATCAAAAATATATATACACACTATAAACAAATATATACACCAAGAATACAAGTCCAAGGTATTGCACCATTAAAGTCTATGGACCACTGGGCCCAAAATGCATTGGCGAGGCCCACACTTAATACCCGATCAAAATGGAGAGAACACTGCTGGGGCATCAGATAGAAATACAACAGGCACCTCAGGTGGAAGGGAAGGGGCGCACCTCAGCCGGATGAGTGCACAACGCCAGATCCACGAGGGGGCTTCATGCCCACTGCTGTATCCTGGGGAGTTCAAAGCCACAGTCTCACAAGTCTTTACAGTGGGTGGGTTGCCCACTTCTTTATCCTGGGGAGTGCAAATCCACAGTCTCACAAGTCTTTACAGTGGGTGGTTTGCCCACTGCTTTATCATGGGGAGTGCAAAGCCACAGTCTCACAAGTCTTTTCAGTGGGTGGTTTGCCCACTGCTTTATCCTGGGGAGTGCAAAGCCACAGTCTCACAAGTCTTTACAGTGGGTGGTTAGCCCACGGCTGTATCCTGGGGAGTGCAAAGCCACAGTCTCACAAGTCTCTCAAGTGGGTGGTTTGCCCACTGCTTTATCCTGGGGAGTGCAAAGCCACAGTCTCACAAGTGGATAACAGTCTCCACTGGTTCTGGAGGGGGCTTTGGGACCAGAGTGCTTCATCCTGCCAAGGACTGAGGTAGTGGATGCCTTTCTCCACTGGTTCTGGAGTGGGCTTGGTGGCCAGAGTGCTTCATCCTGCCAAGGACTGAGGTACTGGATACCTTTCTCCACTGGTCCTGGAGGGAGCTTTGTGCCCAGAGTTCTTCATCCTGCTCGTGGCGGCCTCAGTAGCGTCAGGGCTTTTTGTGCTCATTGGCCTGCGGTGCTTGTGGCGGCGGTGTCCTTGGCAGCAGTGCTTGTGGCAGCGGTGTCCTGTTCAGCGGTGCTGGTGGCGGTCTTGTCCTGTTCAGCGGTGCTTGTGGCGGCAGTGTCCTTGGCAGCGGTGCTTGTGGCGGTAGTGTCCTTGGCAGCGGTGCTTGTGGCGGTGGTGTCCTTGGCAGAGGTGCTTGTGGCAGTGGTGTCCTGTTCAGTGGTGCTGGTGGCGGTCTTGTCCGCTGTGCATGTTTTCAGCAACTTGCCTGTTTTTCTGTACCCCTTCCCCACCTTGGATGGTGGCGCAGCTGTCTTCACACTCCCAACTCTACTCCTGGGAGAGGTTTTGGTGGTAGATATCTTGCCTCTCTCCCGTCGGGCAGTGGCCAACTTTTTGTGCTTTTGAGGTGGGGGACTGTCCGTGGCCTGGCTCCTTGGCACACTGGCTGCCCTGCTGCTTGGTGCACTCCAGAAGCCGGTTACTACTGGCACCACTGTTCCGGCAGACGTTGTGGCTGAGGTGCTGGGTTGGGACCTGGAAAGGCGGGCCTTAGGTAGGGGACTGAAGGGGTGGGGGAGGTGAGGGGAAGAGGTCAAGGTTGGACAGGAAACGTTTTTGGGACAGACTGGGACGGGTAGATGGAGGGTGTTTGGGAGTGGAGGAAGAGGTAGTGGTTGTAGGAGGCGTACATTTGCTGACTTTGGGTGTAGGTACATGGGCTGGAGGCTGTCGTGAGGTGGATGGCTGTTGGGTGGGTGTGTAGCTGCGATTGTGTACCTTGGGAGGTGGACTCACAGACACACTGGGACAGGACACAGGGGATGCGTGAATGGTAGTGGGGGTGGTGAGTGCAAGTGAGCGGGGTGTGGTGGTGGGTGTGCTGGTGATGGAGGTAGTGGCTGAAGATGTAGTGCATGCAGGTGTGAGTGGAGACGAGCCTGGGAGGGAGGAGGGAGACAAGGAGTAGGGGGACACAGTGGAGGAAGTAAATGTTGGTATGTCTTCATGGGTATGAGGCTTGCGTGAGTGCCTGTGGGATGTGTGGTGCTTATGTTTGCCTGAGCTTCCCTTGTGTGTAAAGGTGTGTGCATGCTGGTCTGATGGTGTGCTTGGGATAGGCTGAGGTACAGGGGATTGGTTCTGGGTGGAGGAAGTTGGAGGGGGGAGGCTGGACACAGGGACAATGGATGCCATCAGTGCTGAGGCCAGAGTCTGAAAAGCTCGCTGTTGGGCTGCCTGACCTGAATGAATGCCCTCCAGGTATGCATTTGTCTGTTGCAACTGCCTCTCTACATCCTGGATGGCAATCAAAATGGTAGACTGCCTAACAGAACAGTGAGGGACCTGAGGAGGTCAATGGCCTCCTTACTGAGGGCAGAAGGGCTGGCAGGGGCTGAGGTGCCTGGGGCGAAGGAGATGGCCACCCTCCTAGGTGAGCGGGCACGGGACACACGCTGAGGGGCTGCTGGGAGGGTCGTGCTGGTATGGGGGGTGGTGGCTGTACCTTTAGATGCGGGGGGCACAGAGGGGCCCAACACCACAAGGGAGCTCCCATCAGAGGAGTCCGTGTTGCAGGTTTCAGCTCCTGTCCCCGCGGTGGAGCTCCCCTCGCCCTCAGTCCCACTGGTGGCTTCTGACTCTGTTGTTTCGCCCTCCAGGGCCATGTGGGATGTAGCTCCCTCGTGCTCCGGTGCCAATGCTCCTCCGCCTGATGATGCTAATGCACACAAGAACAGGGAGACCACAAAAAGAGGGGGACGACAGAAGAAAGACATGTTGAGTGCATGCAATACCGCTACAGTTGGCGGACACTACAGACACAGAAGCTGCCTGCACTACGCCGTGCACTTAGAGTTCCCTAATTAATCACAGGGACATGGGGTACAAGGCCTATGCCCGATTGCTGCACACATGGCAGTCACAGGAGCCACATGGCCTGCCTTTAGAGGGGACCTTGCCTACCAAAATCGCCCTGGCCTAGGGAAACCCACAAAACACCTCCCCACCCAGACACCTACAATGCGTGCTGAATCAGCAGAATGAGAGTGTACTCACCACCTTGTGGATGATGTGATGCCCTCAAGTGCCCATCCAGCTCCGGATACGCCACCGCTAGGATCCGGAACATCAGGGGGGTCATGGTGCGACGGGCACCCCTCCCACATTGGGAGGCCATCCCCAGCTGGGCCTCCTCCATCTTCTTGCTCCAGTGGCGAATGTCCTCCCATCTTTTCCAGCATCGGGCGCTCCGTCTGTGGTGGACCCCCAGGGTCTGGACTTCCTTGGCGATGGCACGCCAAATATCCTTCTTCTGGTGGGCGCTGACCTACACGAATATTACAGGGGAAAAGGAGAAGATATAACTGTCCTCACCGTCACAGTCATTGGCACGCATCCCTACCCTTGCCAAGACGCACATGCACTCACCGTTGTTTCATGCATGCCTCATCCCTCTTCCCTATCTTTCATCCACACCACTCCACACAGGCATTGCCCATTTGGCATGCTCACAGTGTGCTTACCTGTTTGTCTGGAGGACCGTAGAGTAGCGTGTACTGGAGGTGGACCCCATCCACTAGTTTCTCCAACTCCTCCGTGCTGAAGGCAGGGGCCCTTTCCCCAGACACATGAGCCATTGTATCTTCCAGACTTGCAGTGTAGGTCCTCTCCTGTCGAAGGTCAGGTATCAAGTGAGTGAACAGACAGAAAATGGCAGTCACGTCCACGGCGGTGCGTACCGTCACCGCCGGCGTACATCGTCTTTGGCTCCTGGGACCCATGGGGTCCAATGCTAACCAATGCAGGATTGCGCCGGGGTCTTCAACCGCCTACCGCGACGGTGTACAACACAGTTACCTCATATCCCCTTGTCCCACCTTACAGGTCAGGCAGCCGCCATCTCAGGGGGCCACATGGCATTACTTTTGACTGCATCACACATATCTAGGCCTTGCATAAACACCAATACAGGCATCTATCGATTAAAAACAAATATGGAATTAAGTTGTGTTTATGTACCTCAGTGTTTGTTGACTCTTTGCTCGCTGTTCTCCTCCATAGAGCACGTCCCCTGGGGCAGGTGAGGAGATGGCGGCATCCTTCGGTGTACAGATCGCTGGTGGACCTGTCGACAATGGAGGAGCGACATGTAATTGTCACATACAGACTTGATCGTACCACAATCCTAGAACTGTGTGCCCAGTTGGAGCCAGACCTGATGTCAGCTATCCGCCATCCCACAGGAATCCCCCCTCTAGTGCAGGTCCTGTCAGTACTCCATTTCCTGGCAAGTGGGTCTTTTCAAACAACAGTGGCCATTGCATCAGGGATGTCCCAGCCTATGTTCTCAAACGTGTTGTCCAGAGTGTTGTCTGCCCCACTTAAACACATGTGCAGCTACATCGTGTTCCCTCAGGTGGAGGATTTGCCTACAGTGAAAGGTGACTTCTATGCCCTGGGACATATCCCCAACATCATAGGTGCCATTGATGGGACACATGTGGTCTTGGTCCCCCTACGGAGGAGTGAACAGGTGTACAGAAACCGGAAGAGTTACCATTCGATGAATGCGCAGATGGTGTGTTTGGCCGACCAGTTCATCTCCCATGTGAATGCCAAGTTTCCCGGCCCAGTGCATGACGCTTACATTCTGAGGAATAGCAGCATCCTTTATGTGATGGGGCAACTCCAGAGGCACGGTGTTTGGCTATTAGGTGAGGACATGGACCCGATACAGTGTGACTTGGTGTCTGGGTCTGGGGATGACCGTAAGAGTTAGTGTGTATCTAACAGTTGTCCCTTGACATTTGCAGGTGACTCTGGTTACCTCAACCTGTCATGGCTACTGACCCCAGTGAGGAATCCCAGGACAAGGGCAGAGGAACGCTACAATGAGGCACATGGGCGAACTAGGAGGATTATAGAAAGGACTTTCGGCCTCCTGAAGGCCAGGTTCAGGTGCCTCCATCTGACAGGTGGTTCCCTATTCTACTCACCAAAGAAGGTGTGCCAGATCATCGTGGCCTGCTGTATGCTTCACAACTTGGCTTTGCGACGACAGGTGCCTTTACTGCAGGAGGATGGTCCCGATGGAGGTGTTATGGCAGCTGTGGAGCCTGTGGACAGTGAAGATGAGGAAGCAGAAGAGGAGGACATAGACAACAGGAACACAGTGATTACTCAATACTTCCAGTGAGAGACAGGTAAGAAGACAACACTGCCTGCTACATCTGATATAATTCTTCTACCTCATCTGTCTGTCACTTTCATCCAGTGTATGGACCCCGATTTGTCACTTTCCCTTTCAATTTCACAGATGTGGGTCCCACTGTGTGACATCTGCTTTGTTTCCACATGGACTAGAGCTGTGTGACATAGGTATGTTGACAATACATTGGATATAGCATTTTTCCACAGTAATTGCAAATACACATTTTCTAAAGCACAGACTGACTCCAGATTGTTTTGTGATTTAAGTTTTTTTTTTTAAGTGCTCAATAGTGTAGGGGGTTTGTAAATTGTCAGGGGTGATGCTGGAGGATTGTCCATGGCAGAGTCCAGTCTATTAGTCTCACAGGTGCATTGTCCAAAGGGGCATAGGAAGTGGAGCTGGGGCAGTTTAAGGCTGGACAGGGTGACAAAGTGGGACAGAAGGATGACAATCAGGGTGGTCTCATTTCTTGGTGGGGGTCTTGGCATTGTTCTCCATCTTTGTCCTGGACCTCAGGGACCGCTTGTGGGGTGGTTCTCCATCTGCAGGGGGTGGGGTGCTGGTGTCGTGGTCCTGTGGCGGTGCCCCCTGTCCACTAGCGCCGGCGGAGGTGGTGGGCAGTTCATCGTCCAGGCTAGTGTCAGGGGCCCCTTCTTGTGCCACAGTGTCCCTCCTGGTGTTCACGAGTTCCTTCAGCACCCCTACAAGGGTGCCTAGGGTGGTATTGATGGATTTGAGTTCCTCCCTGAACCCCAAATACTGTTCCTCCTGCAGCCGCTGGGTCTCCTGAAACTTGGCCAGTACCGTTGCCATTGTCTCCTGGGAATGGTGGTAGGCTCCCATGATGTTGGAGAGGGCCTCGTAGAGAGTGGGTTCCCCGGGCCTGTCCTCCCCCTGTCGCAGAGCAGCCCTCCCAGTTCCCCTGTGTTCCTGGGCCTCTGTCCCCTGAACTGTGTGCCCACTACCACTGCCCCCAGGTCCCTGGTGTTGTTGGAGTGGGGGGTTAGCCTGAGTTCCCTGTAGTGGTGGACACACTGCTGCTTGACGTGTCCTGGGGACAGAGGTATGGGACCGCTGGGTGGGTGCTGTGCTGGTGTTTCCAGAGGGGTGAGGCTCTGTAGTGGCCTGTGACTGTGTGAGGGGAACTGACTGTCCCAAGTTCCCAGATGGGCCGGGCTGGTCATCTAGATCCAGTTGGACAGAGCTACTGTCATCACTGTGGGCCTCTTCTGTGGGTGTAGTGGACATGTCTGTACCCTCCTGTCCGGTGACGTTGGGTAGGGGTCCTGCAGGGGTGTAAAGGCATGATTATTGCATCTGTATGTGCCATGGTGTGCAATGGGTGGGTGACCCTTTACCCCAGTGCTTGCATTCATGTGTGGGACCTTGTGTGATAATGGTTTAGGGGTGTGTGTGGGTATGTGCAGTGGCCATGCATTGGTGATGGGTGTCCATGCTTTGTTGTTGCATGCAGGGCTTGGGTTTGGGATGTGTGGTTTGTGATAGTGGGACATTTGTGAGGAGTTGGAGTGATGGGGGTGAGGGTGAGGGTGGAGGCATGTGATAGCATGCAGGTAGGGTGGGGGATGAAGTAGTTAAGATTTGACTTACCAGAATCCATTCCTCCAGCTACTCCTGCGAGGCCCTCAGGATGCAGTATAGCCAAGACCTTCTCCTCCCATGTTGTTAGTTCTGGGGGAGGAGGTGGGGGTCCACCGCCAGTCCTCTGAAATGCAATCTGGTGTCTAGAGACCACGGAACTCACCTTCCCCCGTAGGTCGTTCCACCTCTTCCTGATGTCATCCCGTGTTCTTGGGTGCTGTCCCACTGCGTTGACGCTGTCCACGATTCTGCGCCATAGCTCCATCTTCCTAGCTATGGTGGTGTGCTGCACCTGTGATCCGAATAGCTGTGGCTCTACCCGGATGATTTCCTCCACCATGACCCTGAGCTCCTCCTCAGAGAACCTGGGGTGTCTTTGCGGTGCCATGGGGTGGTGTGGGTGATGTGTGGGGTGGGGTGTGTTGTGATGTGTGGGGTGATATTTAGGGGTGTGTTGTGTGAGGTGCGTGGATGCTGTGTGAGTGATGGTGTTGAGTGCCTGTGGATGCTAGTGTTGTTTCTGGTGGTGTCTCTCTCTCGCCTTCAGTCGCAATTGTGGTCGTAGGGGTTTGTGGGTGATGTGGGTGTGTGTTTTATATTGTATTGAGTGTGTGGGAGTGGTGTGTGTATGTGTATCAGGTGTGTGTATTTCGATTTGTCCAATGTGGATGTGTTTTGTAAGAGTGTGTGTATTTTGAGCGCGGCAGTGTGTACTGCCAATGGAATACCGCGGTTGAAAGACCGCTGCGTGGATTAGTGGGTCGTGATAGTGTGGGCGTATTCCTGTAGGCGTGACGGTGTCAGTTTTGTTATCACCAGTTTATCACTGACCTTTGGTGTGGCGGACTTGTGTGGGTGTCTAGATTTTGGCGTATTCCGAGCTGTGGGTCATAATAGTTGTGGCAGAATTCCGCTGCTGCAGAAGTGTGTTGGTGTTCTTCTGCACGGCGGTAAGCGGCATTTACCGCCAATTTTGTAACGACCCCATAGTATGGTGCTCTTTTTCAAAGGACAATTGTAGTGACTCTAGCAGATTCGAATTTCTGTAGTCATTGGTATATATGTGTTTACTTTATGAGTGCCTCTTATCTGTTTATCAAAGAATAGTCCTTTGGTCTAAAGAAGCGTACCGAGCCTGGCAGAACATAAGAGCATATATCCATTGTTTGAAGTTTGTATTTACTGCGTCACAGGATTACCTCATGGCCTGTGTTTGACAGCTGTAGTCAGGAAAGATCATGATTCAGCTGAAATCAAAACAGATATGGTCCACTGTTCATTCATGCATCAGGATTGCATCCCCTGAGAAGTTGAGGATTCCATCTATAATTGGAGTGGAGGAACCCCAGGGCTAGGTCTCAGCATGTGGATCAGGTGAGACAGGTTCACCAGTAACATAGTACCTCCCAGCCACTGTTTAATGATCCATTCTTGCCACATGCCCTTTTCTCTGTCTGGTAAGACCATAAAGTGCACTTTATTGCATCAAGTGTGGCCTTCCACATCCCCCACCTGATCTTCAATGGTTTTGGATGTCGTCAGTAGGTAATCTACGGATGCCTAAAGAATTTTGATTGTATCCTTGAGATTTGAGTGTTGGCCTCAGGAGCTCTATTGATCATGCTATGAAGGTCTTTATGTATCAGTGACACATTCATTCCTACCTCCCCAGTCATCTCCATGAGCGTCTGAGAACCTTACATAACTTGGACAATAGTTTAGCTGAAGGAATGTGGTTGGAAGCCACCCTTAGCTGGTGCTGAGGCATTCACAGAAGATCCACAACCCCAGGAGATTTTTGCAACGTTCGTTGGAAAGTGGACTATTGCTAAGGGCAGGAAAGTACCTACACTTAGCAACAGGCCACTAACCCCCACTAGGTTTAGTTAGGCCTCAATAAATTAACCCCAGCTCAACACTTGGTAGCTTGGCAATGAGCGACAAGGCTTAATTTAGGAGACAAAGGCCCTCATTCCAACCCTGGCAGTCACTGATAAAGTGGCTGAAATACCACCAACAGGCTGGCGGTAACTACCGGAAAATTTTGACCATGGTGTAAAAATCACCGACTGCCAGGGCAGAAACAACAGCCACCACGGCGGTAGCCGTCTACAGCAAGGCGGAAGTCAATGTTACGCCCACCATATTAAGACACTGCAAACCGCCACCTTTTCTGGGGCAGAAACAAAGACATCAAAAGCCTATCAGAAACTGAGGTCAGAAGGGAAAGGACTCGCCATTGGAGACACAGGGATGAACCACGCCGCCATGGAACCAGAACTGCATGTTTTTACGATGATATTCTATGTCCACCACGAAGACGACCATGGTGAGTACAGCCGCCTAGCACACAAGAGGGGGAGGAAAAAGACAGTGACACACACATGCACAACATACACCCCCCCCCCACACACACACACCATACACACAACCAAAAACTATTTTACCCTGTCACTTGGCTGAATAATGCAAGGACAAAACAATTTCGCCAATGTGTATGTAATGAGATCAACACAGTAGGAAAAATAAGTTAGGCAAGATAGTAGATATATACATATTTACAGAAAAAGATACACAGCGTAGTCCTCAATTCGCATGGGCCAAATGGCCATAGGCCAAAGTCCAAGGCCACACATGTCACCTGCTTCAACACAGAGAGAACGCTGCAGGGGCATCAGTTGGTAAATAGGCAGGCACCTCAGGGGGACAGGGAGGCACCTCAGCCAGGAGATGTAACAAGACCACTAGTTCTGGAGGGTGCAACATGCCCTGTGCTTGGTCCTGGGGAGTGATGGGCCACTGTCTCTCATGTGGGTGTCCTACCCACTGGTTCTGGATGGGGCAACATGCCCTGTGCATGATCCTGGGGAATGTTGGGCCACAGTCTCTCATGTGGGTTTCTTACCCACTGGTTCTGGAGTGGACAAGCTGCACAGCAGCCCATGGAAGCAGGATTACATACCATCCGCCGGCAGTGACGGCTGCACAGTGGTGGTGCTGCTGGTGGGGGGAAGGCTCCTGCCCATCCTCTGCAACCTCGGACAGCTGCACAGTGGTGGTGCTGCTGGTAAGGGGAGGGAGGCTCCTGCCCATCCCTCAAGCTCAGACACCTGCACAACCATGGTTGGTGGTGGGGGCTCCGTCACAGTTCCTGGTCCAGGCCCCTTGCTCTTCCTGCCTGCTGGAGCAGGCTCCTTGCTCTTCCTGCCTGCTGGTGCAGGCTCCTTGGCCTTTCGAGTGGCAGGTGCAAGCTCCTTACTCTTCCTGCATGCTGGGGCAGGCTCCTTGGCCTTTCGGGTGGCAGATGCAGGCTCCTTTCCCTTCTTGCCTGCTTGGGCAGTCTCCTTCCCCTTTAGGCTGGCTGGTTCAGGCGTCTTCCCCTTCAGGACATGTGGCCTGGATCCCTTTCCACCTCGAGTGGGTGCAGTGAGGACTGCGCCCGTGGATTGTGTGGCTGAGGTGCTTGGCTGGGTTCTCTCTACCCTGCGAATACGTGCAGGTCAGGGGTGTGATAGGGAAGAGGTCAATGGTGGATATGAACGGTTTTTTAGGGACATTGGGTGCGGAAGAGGGAGAAGGAATGGGAGTGGAGGATGAGGGAGTGGTTGTTGGAGGTGTCTGCTGCTTTTGGGTGCAGGTACATGGGCTTTATGCTGTTGTGAGGTGGATGGCTGTTGGGTGTGTGAGTGCTTGTGTTTGTGTATTTTAGGAGGGGGGGACAGACACAGTGGGAGAGGACACGGGGACATGTGCATGGCTGTTGTGGAGGTGTCTGCCAGTGAGGTGTGTGTTCTGCTTGGTGTGGTGATGCTGGTAGTGGATGATGATGTAGTGCATGCAGGTGTGAGTGCGGATGTAACTGGGTGGGAGGTGAAGGAGGAGGAGGAGGGGAATACAATGGAAATAGTGGATGTTGTTGTGTCTGCAACTGGATGGTGTTTGTGTGAGTGCCTGTGGGGTGCGAAGTGTGGTGTTTGTGTTTGCCTGTGACACTTTTGGGTATTGTCTTGTGTGCATGCTTGTCTGTATGTGTGCTTGGGATAGTTTGGGGTTGAGGGGAATGGGACTGGGCAGTGGAAGTTGAAGGGGGGACGGTAGAAACAGGGACAATGGCTGCCATCAGAGAGGAGGCCAGAGCCTGAATCGATCTCTATTGGGCTGCCAATCCAGTGTGAATGCCCTCCAGGAATGCATTAGATTGTTGCATCTGGGCTTCCATTCCCTGGATGGCATTCACAATGGTTGACTGCCCTACAGAGATGGATCTCAGGAGGTCAATAGCCTCCTCATTTAGGGCAGCAGGGCAGCAGGGCTCATCTCGCTGAGGGGTTGCTGGGAGGGCAGTGCTGGTACGGGGGTGGCGGCTATATCTGTAGCTGGGGTGATCACAGAAGTGTCTGCCACCACTAGGGAGCTTCCATTGGAGGAGGTATCTGTATCTGAACTGTCCTCTCCAGTCTCCGCCATGGTGCTCCCCTCACCCTCTGTCCCACTAGTGCTCTCACCGTCAGCAGACTCTGCCGCCTGGGTCCTGTGGGATGCAGCTCCCTCCATCGCCGGTGCCTCTGCTCCTCCGCCAGATGATGCTAATGCACATACGGACAGGATGACAAAACAAGAATGAGGGGGAAAGAGTCAAAGGATACACTGGGTCAATGGCTGCACCAACACCACCGTTAGTGTACACAGCACCCTCACACACAGGGAACAGCCCTACTCAATATGCATTGCACTACCAGAGAAATAGTTAGTCGCCAAGGCATGGGAGGGGCACACACCGCCAAATGCTGCACACCTGGGACCCACGCAGCCCTGACCAATAGTGGATGCCTACGAGGTAGGTATCAAGATTTTCCCTTCTGAACCCTAGCCACCAGGGGACCCATGCTGCAATGTTAGGCCTGGCCTAGGGGCATCCACTGACACAAATCCCCCACCCGGACACCACCCTACCATGTGTAAGTTGTAATGATGGGCACTGTACTCATTTCTTTGTGGCTGCGGTGATGCCCTCAAGAGCCCATCCAGCTCAGGATGGGCCACTGCTAGTATGCGGGCCATCAGGGGAGGTCAGTGTTCGACGGGCACACCTTCCTCGTTGGGAGGCCATCCCCAGCTGGGCCTCCGCTGTCTTCCATGCCCAGTGTCTCAGGCCCTCCTACTGTTTGCGACAGTGGGTGCTCTGCCTGCCGTAGACCCCCGGGGTCCTCACCTCCTTGGCAATGGCACACCATATACCCTTCTTTTGATGGGTGCTGACCCGCAGAGGCAATAGACACAGGAAAATAGATTCAGCCAAACAGTGCTGCCTGTTACACAAATGGCCCACCATACCCTTTTCCATCACCTTTTACACACACATGGCCCAGCACACAAGCTGTATGCTGCCCAGAGGACATCCACCCACCCCCCTTACACAAGGTCTTCACACACACCACTCCATGAATTCATGCCACATGCATCGTGCTCACAGTGTACTCACCTGATGGTCTGGAGGCCCATACAGCAGTCTGTACTGGGGTAGGACCCCATTCAACAGTCTCTCCAACTCCTCCGAAGTGAAGGCTGGGGCCCTTTCCCCAGTCACACGGGCCATGGTAGGTACCAGACACAGGTCACAGCAGCACATGTAGTGTAGGTCCTCTCCTGTGGAAGGTCATGTAGCAAGTGAGAAATATGATGGTCATGTCTGCGGCTGTGCGTACTGTCACCGCCGCCGTAGATCACCATTGACCACTGTACCCCATAGGGCCCAATGTTAACCAATGAGAAGTTGCACAGCTGTTGCCGACCGCCTCCCGCAACCGCGCATAACGTCAGCGGAATTACCTCACTTCCACTGGTCCCTCCACACAGGACAGGTGGATGCCATTTCAGGGTGGGGGGGCAGCCCCTGGGATAATGCTGCATCACAGGAGATATTAGCACATACTGGACAAATCACAATGACCCATTACATGTTTACAGGATGCAAAGTTCTGTTGTAGCTCCATTGTTCAGTTTGTGACCGGATCCTCACTCTTGTGTCGCTTAGATTGCTACCGCTGCGGATGAATAGGAGATGGAGACCTACCCCTGTCTACAGACCACTGGTGGACTTGGCAACACTGGAGTACAGGCACATTATTCTCACCTATAGACTTGACAGGGCCACAATCACAGAGCTGTGTGCCCAATTGGAGCCTGACCTGATATCTGCTGTCTGTCACCCCACTGGGATCCTCCCTCTTGTGCAAGTGCTATCTGTACTCCATTTCCTTGCAACTGGTTCTTTCCAAGTGACAGTGGGCTTGGCAACAGGAATGTCACAGCCGATGCTCTCAATAATGCTGACAAGAGTGTTGTCTACCCTGATAAAACACATGTGCAGCTACATTGTCTTCCCCCAGGTTGAAGATTTGGCCACAGTGAAGGCTGAATTTTAGGCAATGGGACATATCCCCAACATAATTGGGGAGATTGGTGGAACACAGATTGCATTCCCCCCCCCCCCACCAGAATGAACAGGTGTTCATGAATCGTGAGAGTTTCCACTCTATGAATGTTCAGATGGTGTGCCTTGCGGACCACTACATCTCCCACGTCAATCCTAAGTATCCTGGGTCAGAGCATGATACCTTTGTCCTGAGGAATAGCAGCATCCCAACTACAAAGGCCCAGGGTGTGGCTAATAGGTGAGCCCTGGTTCCCACCCAGTATAAGTTGGTGTATGGGTATGGTGTGGGCCATATGGGATAGTGTATAGCTAAATGTTGTCTGTCAATATTTGCAGGTGACTCTGGTTACCCCAACCTATCATGGCTGCTGACCCCTGTGAGGAATGCCAGGACAAGGGCAGAAGAATGTTATAATGAGGCACATGGGCGAACCAGAAGGATAATTGAAAGTACCTTTGGCCTCCTGAAGGCCAGGTCCTTGTGGCTCCATCTAACAGGTGGATCCTTGTGCTACTCACCAAAGAAGGTCTGCTAGATGATGGTGGCATGCTCCATGTTGTAAAACCTGGCCCTCAGACGCCATGTCCCATTCCTGCAGGAGGAGGAGGCTGGAGATGCCCGTGTGGCAGCAGAAGGCCCTGCGGACAGTGAGGATGAGGAGGCAGAGGATGAGGACAACAGAAAATATGTGATCCGACAATATTTCCAATGACACACAGGTAGGACAGTGTTACTTCACATTTCAGTGACATTTGTTTGAATTTGTGTGGCAATGGCATGCTGACATTTCCCACTTCTATGCCCCGTTACTGTTCCCTCTGGCAATTCATTTTGCAGATGTGGTCACTACAGCCAGCAACAGGTCATTAATCTATGCTCATTCTCTGTACAGTTGATTTGCAATGCTTGTACCTGTGTCAATGAATACATATTTGATATACATGACATACTCCAAAATAGTTTTTTTTTTCAAAGGGTGTTTATTGAAGTGGTAAAATGTGGAAGGGCAAGTGCAATGCGATGGGGTGATGATGGAGGAAAGTCTGGGGTATTGTTCCAGTCTGTTTGTAGCTCAGGTGCATTGTCCATGGGGACATAGGAAGGGGAGCAATGGCAGTTCAAGGTGGAGAGGGTGACAGTCAGGAGAGTCTAATTTCCTGGTAGGGGTCTTGGCAAGTGTATCTGGCTTCTGTCTGGATCGCAGGGAATGTTTGCGGGTTGTTCACCTTCTGTAGTGGGAGGGTTGCTGGTGGCCTGTGAGTCCTGTAGTGGGGCCTCCTGCCCACTAGCGGAAGTGGAAGGCTGTTCAGATGTCCGGTTAATGGCAGAGACTGCCGCCCTCATAATGTTGGCCATGTCTGCCAGCACCCCTGCAATGGGGATCAGGGTGTTGTTGATGGCCTGCAAGTCCTCCTTGATCCCCTGGTACTGACCCTCCTGCAGCTACATGTTCTCCTGCACATTGTCCAGGATCTGGCCCATCTTGTCCTGGGAATGTTGATAAGCTCCCAGGAGGACCTCTGTGAGTGCCTCCTGGAGAGTCAGTTCCCTGGGCCTGTCCTCCCCTGGCGCTCAGCTGTCCTCCCAGTTTCCCTGCTGGCCTGTGCCTCTGTCCCCTGAACCGTGTGCCCACTGCCACTGACCCCAGGTCCCTGATTGTCTTGTGTGTGAAATGTGGCCTGGGGTCCCTGTAGAGGTGGACACACTGCTTATTGACGTGTCCTGGGGACAGATGTATGGGTATGCTGGGTGGGTGCTGCGGTGGTGTTTCCTGATGGGGGAGGCTCTGTGGTGGTGTATGACTGGGCCTGTGTAACTGGCTGTCCAATGGTCCCTGATGGGCCAGGTAGGTCATCCAGATCCTGAAGACCAGAGTTGCTGTCATCACTGTGGGCCTCTTCAGTTGGGAGACTGGATATTGCTGGCACCTCCTCTCTGCTGATGTTGGCTGGGGTACCTGTGGGGATGTAAATGATGTGTTATGGTTTCTGTGTCGGACATATTGTGTATCTGTGGCTTGCCTCCTGTGGTTAGATTTGCCATGGCAGCTTTCACTTGTGTATGTTTGTGTATGGTTGGATAGTTAATTCTCTATACTGTGCATGCTTTAGTGATGAGTCCCTATGCAGGGCTGTGAGTGGTGTCCATGCATTGGTACAGCATGCAGGGCTTGGCATTGGGATGAGTGAGATGTGATGGTGGGGTGTGTGGGAAGTGGTGGAGTGATGGGAGTGAGGGTGGGGGTATGTGATAGCATGCAGGTAGGGGGATAGTAGTAGCAGAGAGTTGACTTACCAAAGTCCAGTCCTCCTCCTACTCCGACCAGGCCCTCAGGATGCAGTATTGCCAAGACTTGCTCCTTCCATGCTGTGAGTTGTAGGGGAGGAGATGGGTGTACACTGCCAGTCATCTAGATAGCGAGCTGGTGCCTTGCTGCTATGGAACGTACCTTCCCCTGTAGGTCATTCCACCTCTTCCTGATGTCATCCCTAGTTCTTGGGTGCTGTCCCATGGTGTTGACCCTGTCCATTATTCTCTGCCATAGCTACATCTTCCTAGCTATAGATGTCCGCTGTACCTGTGCTCCAAATAGCTGTGGCTCAACCCTGATAATTTCATCCACCATGACACTTAGCTCCTCCTCTGTGAAATGGGGCTATCTTTGTGGTGCCATGGGTGTTGTGTGAGGTGTGTTGATGAGGGTGTGTTTGGTAATGTGTTGGGGTGTGTGATGTGGAGTGCCTGAGTGGTGTATAGGTGTGAATAGTGTGTGGCTCTAGTTGTGTCAGTGGTATTGATGTCTCTCTGCTGGCAATGGTTTGTAATGGTAAAGGGTTGTGGGTACTGTGGGTGTGTGTTTTATAGTGGTGTGGGTGTGGTGTGTGTATGAGTGTCAGGTGTGTGTTGTTTGAATTGTACAATGTGGTGTTGTTTTGTTTGTGGGTGTCCATTGTGAGCGCGGCGGTATGTATCGCCAATGGTCTACCGACGTTGAATGTCCGTCGTGGTGATTTGTTGGTCATAATGTGGTGGGCGTTGTTCTGTTGGCGTAACGGTGTGGGTTTTGATTCCGCCAGTTGATCACTGACCTTTGGTGTGGCGGAATTGTGTATGTTGCTGAATACTGACGGATTAGTGTGTGTGTGTCATAATATGGCGAACGAATATCCGCGGCGGCAGCAGTAAGTTGGCGGCCATCAGCGTGGCGGGAAGTGGGATTTACGCCAATGTCATAATGAGGGCCAAAGTGTGTAAAGCATTCAAGTATCACAAAACAGTAGTTAAATAAAACACAGGAAACAGTTTAAAAATCCAAAACCAATTTATCATACTAGGAAATATTTTTATCTTTAATTTGACACCACAACAAATAAATTTGTATAAGGGGGACCAGAGATATGAATTTTTAAAGAATTAGTGTTTTTTTAGCGCATCGAAACAAGTAGCGCCAATCTGGTCATATGGTCGCACCTCGACCGGGGAAAAGTGAAAGTTTGAGGCTGACCGTGATGAAGTCCTGCTAGGCTACGGCAAGTGGGAGGCCTCGGTCAAAAGTTTAGCTCCCTAGAGCCCTTCCCTGAATACAAATCGCATTTCTACTTCCGGACTTATACGATTTTTCAAGGTGAAAATCCTTTGTCTGGGAAAAACCTGAATCTTGATCTGACGTCCCTGTAGCCCTCTTCGGATACACTGCGTGGGAGGTCCCGCTCCGTGAGTTGAAACTGCAAGTCAGGCCGGATCGCAGTTGAGGCAAGCCGGCTAGACTCACATCAGCAGGTCAGTCCTTCTATGGAGGTTTTTCCAAAAAGTTCATCAATCTTCTCCAAACTTCTGGATCTTCTTCCAGAAGGTCTTTTAAGGTTCTTTAGGGGTCTACAGCTCACCCCAAGGTTTCAGAAGCTCTAAGTTGCTCCTTGAGGGTGTGAACTCCAACTCCCAGAATGCACCTGGCTCAAACTCCAAAATGGCCACTGGATAGTGGTCGGCTGGTCAGTTTCTTCAGGAGTTGATGCAGAGGACTCTGGTTAGCTATTTTACACCTGTAGCAAACAGGGAGTCCCTCCTTGAACCAGTTGATGCCAGGCAAAGTCCTTCTTGTGGTGAAGCCCAGAGTGCAGCTGGGGCAGTTCAGAGAGCAGTGTCCAGGTGCAGGTCAGGGATCCTGCAGGGCATTCCTTCTTCTTCTGATGTTCTTCCTTGTAGGGATCTGAGGTGTGGGTGCAGCTCTGCCTTATTTATCCTTGTTCCTGGGTAAAAAACAGGGGGTCCGGTGTATCCAATCAGAGGCAGGCTCCTTCCCCCTGTGATGACCACTTCCTGAGAAGTGTAGCAAAAATCCATCCTAGTAAGTAACATTCCTCAAAAATCTAACATGGCTGAAAGTGATTTTTGGAGGTTAGATCTGGCTGTTCCCACCCACTGGTGTTGCTAAAAATCCTAAACGCACCTCTCTCCTGCCCTCTCCTAATCTAATCAAGAGGGCATCTAATTGTCTGGGGTTGCAGGATGTGAGGGAGGTGCTGGGTTGCTCCAATAGTCCTTCCCTGCCTTAAAGACCAGTTTGACAGCCCCCTCCCTTCCTGCTTCCCGATCTGCTGAGGCAGATCTCCTCCTCCAGGCATATCCTATTTGTTCAGCCCAGGCCACTACACACCTCATCAAGGCAGCCTGGCGAGGCTGCCAGAGGCTGGCCAATCAGAGAAGGGCACTACAGAGCTGAAGTTAGCAAATTTCAGGTAGAGTTTTAAAACTCTTTACCTGAACTAGTTATATTAAATCCAACAATTGCAAGTTGTGGGATTTCTTATAACAATTAATTTGATGCCAAACTCAAGGTATCTGACACTTAAGGGGACTTTATTAGTTAAATAAAGTCTCCCCATTTTAGCCTATGGAGACCATTTACTACAGGGAGGGCAAAACAAATTTGGCTGTTTTACCTCACAAGGGCATATAAAACAATTTCTATAAGGTCTCTGCTGCTTATAGTTACATGGCACCCAACCCTAGGGGCACATCGGACACACCTTATGGGTGACATATGTAAAAATAAGGTAGTTTAAGACTTTGGAAGTACTTTTAATTCCAAAGTTGAATTTACATATAACTTTAGTTTAAAAGCAGCCAGCAAGGCAGGACTGCCTTTAAAATGACATTCGACACCTCAGCAGTGCACCTATGGGTGCACTACCTATGCTGGGGTCCCTAAACCTACATGCCCTCCATATAATAAGGACTTATAGGTAGGTTGATACTGCTAGTTTTATTTAGCCTAATTTGCATATCCACTTTACACAGAGCACTTGCCCTGCGACTGGTAAGAAGCACCGAGGGCACAGCGAAGAGTCAGTAACCACCAGTATCTGTCCAAAAAGTTTGGGGGTGATCAGAGCGAAAATAAGGATTTTCCTACAATGTTGAACAGCTTACTCTTCTGGGGAATTTGGAGCAGGGTCTCATTTTGCAGAAAATAGTTTATCAAGAGCACCAATTCTGATGCTCTACGCCTGCCCGAACAGGACAGGACCCAAGTCTCCAGCATTTGGCGCATCTCTGAGTCAGTGGCAGGCCAAAGATGGTCCTCCATCCACCAATCCTCTGAGGAGATATCTATGCCAAAGTCTGCCATTGTTCTGAAGCAGATATCTTCCCAAATGGACAATACATAAGAGGGCTTAGAACATAGCACTTGCCCTAACTACGTCTAAAATCATCTATGGAGAGAATACCCATTGCTACAAATGGTATAGAGAATTCATGCTCACTTGATGCAGAGAATTGGGATCTGTAGGCATTTTTTGTTATGGCTGTTTCATTCCCCTTCTATCCTCATGTAGAATACTTTATTTCCAGTATATACCATCATGGCAATGACCTGTGAGCTAAATAGAACAGTTATAGGTGCAGAAAACATTCTTTGATGGAATCCAGAAGAGGATATATGGGTACATATGTTCTGAGAACGTCAACAATTAGAAGAAAATCGGATGGAGGTTTTTAGGTCAAATATGTATTACTTCAAGATATTACATTTCTGCGGATCATGGGTTGTAATGAGCGGTAAATTCGCAAACACCTAGTCAACTGATAGAGATGTGGAACTATCTATTTTTATGAGTTCTTTAGTTGCTAAGTCTGTTTTAATAAACACTAGAAAAGGGAGCATGTGCACTATAAATTAATATACTTTACGTATACAGAATGTTACAACTTTGGAAGAAAATTGTTATTTAATAAATGGCCTTGTGCAGTGTTGAAGAATTCGTGTAGCTTTTGAACAAGCTACAAAGATCTTTAACACAGACAAAATTACTAAAAATGTAAATATTTTATTCCAGAGAAAGATAAAATTGGAATACCAAATTGTCACATGTAATATATGGTAAAAGATGGGTGAAGTTAAACACTCTGAGACCCATTTATAAAGCCTTTTATGGCAATACATGTACACTTGTAATGTATTCAGAAAGGAATTTATTGCAGTTATAAATGGTTTTGTATCTGCATTAACGCACAACGCAACTACATATAAATATGCAGTACGAAACCCCACACAAGAGGTAGGGGATGGGCACATTAAGGTGCAGTTTGCCTTAGAGTTTGTGATTGTCTATCAATTTGAGCGTTTATTGGCATTTAGAAAAGCCTCTTTGACCCATAGCAGAACATTTACACTATTTAAAGAGCTGGGAGTGTTAACGAACTTTGTAGTAGTGCGGGGGAGGGGTTTCTTCACAGGAAATAATGGTTTTCTCGTGGAGGAAAAAACACAAAAGAATAAACTATGAATTTGGAAAGCAGCTGCCTTTTCTCCGTGCATATTTATACTGTGCAAATCATTTTTTTTTTAAAGCAAGTGTCATATTAAATTTCCAGTAGTTCATCAGGAAGGCTAGGACTGATGCTGCTTTTCAGACATACTAGTGGATTTGTCTGTGAATTGTCAAATGTCGTACATTAACAGACAAGCGTAATAATAGGTGTGTGTCAGTAAATGTATTTAGGGGCAGATTTAAGTGGCACTGCACCCAGTGCAGCGCCATTTTCCTTGCACCCCTTAGCGCCCCACTACCACCCTCATGTCTGCTCCATATTGAAAATACTGCGCACCATGGAGCAAGGTAGGAGGCAATAAGGTCAAACTTTTTTACGCTATTGATGTACCATTCAAGGTTAGCGCCAACACTGTGGTGCTACCCCTGTACAGTAAGCAGGGGCCCATTATATATAATGGCATGTCCCCTTTTAACGGCTGCTCTGAATAGGTGTTTAAAATGCCGAAACAATTATGCAAAGAAATCTTTTGGATTTCTTTGCACCATTCTTTTCAGCCTCCCTAACGGAGGAATGCCCCTCTTGCATACATTATGCCTGGCGCAGGCATTTTGTGGCACAAGGGGCTCGAGAGTGGCGCAATGCATGCATTGTGGCACTTTGTAAATCTGGTGCAGAGACTTTGACCTCGTTGGGCCACCTTAGCATCAAAAAAATGACGGTAATGTGCAAGGAGGCGCTAGGGGCTCTTAAATATGCCCCTTACTTTTTTCATGAGTCAGGTCCAGTGTATCTTAGTATAAACATAACAATTGAAAAAATGCATTACATTAGAGTATATATTTACTGCATGTTACTTAAATGTCCTTTGATAGTGCAAAAAAACATTTTTTGCAATGTTCTTCGCCTATCTGATGGGAAATGTACAGTATCTGCCTGTGTTATATTTTGGGCATGTCAACTGACAGGTTTGTCTTGTTCTTCTAGGGAGACGCTGGGGGTCCTCTGGTGTGCCAGTTTGAAAACACATGGGTGCTGGCTGGAATTGCGAGTTTTAGCTCTGGATGTGTGCACCCTAAGCGCCCTGCCATATACACCCTGGTCTCAGCTTACACCGAGTGGATAGTGCAAAACGTTCCAGATGCTCTAACAAATGTTGTGGATGTACAAGTGCCCTCAATCATATTTATTGAACCTACGTTCCCCGCAGGCTCTGGAAATTCCTTGACCTCTTCCATGGTTGTCCTCCTGAATATAGGATTGATTTTGGTTGTTCAGTCTTAGCACTGTCCAGTCACAGTCTATTGAACCAAATTTAATTTCTCTCCTTTCTAAACCGGGGTATGCATGTAGGAGGGAGGAGCAGAATTCTTAATAATAATTTTCTGTATTAGCCTAAAGACATATGCTTCTGTATGTAAAGCATCTTGATCGTGGTTTCATTAACCCAAACTTGTCTAACACAGTAAGAAAGGTCAAATCCTTGGTGGACATCTCACCTGTGACAAACAAATGCAAACTTTTAGAAGACATTTTTTTCTATAATGATTACTTTTGTGTCCTGTAGGTACGGTTGACAACATTTTAGCGACACCACTAGTAATATACGATCCAATCTCGGTGTCATTAACAAATGTCCTGTATTCTATTTTTTTGATCCATTAGGCTTGTCATCTCTGTGATCCCTTAGCAGGCATTGCCTGTCTACAGTGCCATACAGGGCATTAGATTTCACATAAGCATTTTAAACATTGCAGTTAAGTTCTGCTACTGTTTTAAAAATGCAATCAAATACATAATACCAAGCGTACTATTGCGGTCAGGGAGGCCTTACTAATGTGTAAAAGTATCCACTGTGTAATTATCAGAAGTGTGGGTGTGGGGGTTTCACAGAGTATTTGGAGCCCCTTCCATTTTGACACATACTCCCAGCTTGGATATAAATGACAAAATATGTTAGTGATGATCCATTACAGAGCGTTTTACTGCTGCTCATTTTTTCCAGCTTAAAACAAAGCCCTGTTATTAACATACTGTTTCTTTTGGCCAGAGCCTGGCCCCCACCAATGGGATCACTTGAGGCCCCCATAGGGGAGCCTGCGCCCAGTTTGAAGACCCCTGGTTTAGTATTGGCATCCACTAATACTATCCCCGGCAGGTAAGTGTTTACTTCTGGTTCACTTCCACTTTTTCATTGGGAAAAACAGTCTTGAGGGGGTAAGACTTCAGATCAGCCAGTCTGGCGTCAGACAGAATAAGTCCATGGCAATGGGAATTTGGCAGCTCATGTTTGCTGTAGTGGCAGAGATTCCTGTTCAGTGAGGTAAAAGCCGGAATCTGTGCCCGTTTTTATTGCATACGGAGTGAAATAGGGGTTGGCAAAAACACAGTTGCTTTAGAAGCACTGTAAGGGCCAACTGTGTATTTACCTTAATGCCAACCTTAGGGTAAATACATGCCTTGATCCTAGCGGCCCAATTTAAAGCAACTTTCTTAGTAGGGAAGTACCTGCCTACGGAGCCATCCTGAAAGATTGACACCATTCGCAAATCGTTTTGCTGGGAAAGTTGCTTTGAAAAGAAATGCCCAGGAACGTTGCCAGAAAAATTAACGTAATGTAATTTCCAATAAGATAATTTCATTTTCTACCCCTTGATGTTCTGGGCAGCAAAAAAACATATTCATTCCTTCTCTGTTAAATGGACAATTTATTATAGTTTTTCGAGGAGTTTCATATGTATTTCATACCCTCTTTCAATCCAAGACATGCAATTGTGGAAACAGCAGAATTTTTCAAGTTTCCCATACACTTGCCACATACTGAAAAATTGGAATTTCGCCTGCCCTTACCTGTTCTATGAAAAAGTAGCTAGGGAGGTGTGCTCGCTGTTTCATACTTGGAAGACTGTGCGCTGTTAATCTGTTAATGTTACCACAGACACTGCCAGAGAAGACAGATACACCCCAGTCTTCATTGGAGCCTGTCATCTACAAACCCAGATGCATAGATGACAAGTGACAGTGAGAGCTGTTAATCAAATAATTAACGTGAAAGGGCAACAAGTCTCCCATCAGAAACCCAGTACCTGAAAAGCTGCCAGAGGATGAGATGAAAGATACATTGAGCTTGAGAAATGCTCATGCAATATGAGTGAGAACTCGTTTCTTCCCTTAAAAACATATGTATAGTAATGGCGCAGATTGTCCATCTATGCTCGTTCTTACAGCACATATAGCCCTTTTGATAGGTGAAGCCTGGATGCTCTAGCTAATGCTACAGTTTCCCAGGTCCATGCTTGTTGAGATCATCCAATCCATGTTTTTTCTTCGAATTCCGAGACTTGTAGTTCTGGTTTTATAGGAGATGCTGAAACCTAAAGGTCAGTGTGCACTCCAACTGCACGTGAAATATGTCTCGTACCCACTTAAAAGTTGTGAATTGGGACAGATGAAAATGGAAGGTATTTTTTTAATGGGACAACCCTGCTTGTAGGTTTATTTGAATTAATGGAGCTCCAATAAATATTTCACACTAAACATTATCGCAGATGTAGTCAATCCACCATCAGTGAATCAACTAGCTGCAGAGCCATTGCTGAGGAGGTTAACACCACTTTTCTACAACACAACAGCAGTAAATCGTCTGCTGGACTTCTACCTATGACATATCTTCTGAATCTACATGAAGAGTTAACATCACTACACACTTTAAATAATGTCTAAGGCGATTCCCAGGTCTTTGAAGAAGGGAAATCGGATAAATCATGTTTCTTTTGTCCTGTTTCTCCGATAATTATTATTTACCTATAGTTCTGCCAATAATGATCGATTTCAGCCATGTACCAGACAGCGTGCCGCGATTTGCAAAAAATGTGAGAGTTTTGCTCTTATACCTCTTATAAATAAAATTAGATGCACTTTTGCTGCAATAAATGCAAGCAATAACTCATGAAACTGACTGCTGTTTTTCTTTATTTAAATCAATGTGCCTCATCTTTAACAACCGTTGCGCCGGATTCACAAACTTTGGGCTAGATTTACAAGGCCACCAGCGCATCCCTTTTTGCGACGCTGTGGTGGCGCTAACCACTGCTCCATATTTAGAAGGAGATGTAATGACACTTTTTGTGGCTTTACACCTCCTTGGAAATATGGGCCCGTCCGACACAGTTTTCTTTGTCAGAGGGGCATGCAATTGGTGTTGCAGTGGGCATTCCATCGCAATACCTATTGCTTTTGATGCTGCCCCATATTTACCAGAAATCGTAAATCTGTGGCAGTGCCAAAAACAAACGCCACCCCAGGGGTGGCGCTAACATGACAAAAACAAAGAGGAATGCTTGTATTCCTCCTCGTTTTTTGTTTTTTCTATATGTGCTGAATTTTGCAAACCCATTCACTTTTGTAGAATATATGGCAGAGTTTATCTCAGCTGAAAAGCTGCATTAATCGAATGGAAAATGAAAATAAAAATAAGCAAAATATTCATTGTGTTCAGTTTTTGTGGGAAGAATTTCATTTCCCTGACTATTCAAGGCTAGAAATACGTTTGAAAGTCTTTTTTGTTAAAATAAGTATTGGATACATATACAAATTGGACTACAATTATTTTTAAAATCACAATTTTACTAAGAGGATAGATGGATGATCTAAAAATATTGGTTTGTTACTGCAATTCTGCTCTCAAAAGAAAAGGTTGGAATAATGGACCATTGCTCACCTGAGAAAGATAAGTGAAAGTGGGGGTTGATAGAGGCGAGGCCTCCACAGCTTTAGCAGCCACGCTTTCAGGACAGGCCCATGCGTAATAAGCTCCTCCAGTCCATTTGTGAAGTGTGGGAATAGTAGTACTGATTTAGTTGAATAAACAAGGCTACTAGTCCCAGAATTCAAAGAAAAAACCTGGAATGAAGCAGTTGGTCACGCCTGGACATGGAACACTTAAGGCAGGGCAGTTGAAAGCTGGTCTGCCAAATGTTCACATATGGCCCTCAAACGTTTAAATACACAGAAACCCATTAAAATGCATTAACTCACATTTCAGTACTTTTTCTCATAATTCATGATCATCAGATGTTTCTTTGGCAGAAAGATAACAGTTCTAAATAAGCGCAGGGTAAAGTCTGTTCGTTTGTGTGGTCTTGTGCAGATGAGTAAATGTATGTCAGCCGGGAACGAGCAATAGAGATTGGCTCTGCTAGAGTATGTTGTAATTTTATTGTTGTGGCAGATGCAAGTTGTGTGATTTGCATCTAGGAAGGAATATCCAGGCAGGAGCAATTGGTATCTAGAAGGACTCCAACCAGTCTGAAACTGTTGTGGACCCACGCCTGGTGGGGTTTAGTCACATAGCACTGGAGTGGGTACCGTCTCTGATTGGAAATGGGGTGATGAGGCCACATTTGTGAATTGCTGGGTCCCAGCAGACAGCAGCAGGAAAGTACAGAAAGTGTCCACAGTCCACAAACACTACACCAGAGAAAACAAAGGCGGCACATGGTCGAGGGAGGGGAGGCACCTTAAACAACCTGCTGATAGGTTATGGTTCTCTCTGTTGATTCCTGAGGTCATATCCTCAGCGCAATCCCTTTTACACAAGAGGGAGTTCTGCGGATGCAAGTAAAACAGGAGAAAGAGTAAGAGAAACAATCTGTCCTTTGGTGTAGTGTGTATTTTTCGGGGCAAATATGCATAACATAACATGACATAACATAATGTAACATACCACAACACTATAAAAGGAAGGTGGTGACAAATTTGTAGAAGAAAGTTGACAAGCACACCTTTACCCTCTTCCTACAAAAGGGAAACCCACTGCAAGGGTTTGACAAAGAATTTCCATCACATGTGAAAGTGGTTTCTCTAATGGCAGATTTGAAGTCACAGGGCACAATAGTATTGGAAGAAGCATCAGAATCAGTCCTATTGGACAGTAAAGAAAGCATATTCACCCTATAATTTCACAGTTCTTACGTGGGCCAGATTACATTGTTACCCAGTAGTCAAACATCTGCTGTATCATTGGGATCCCAAAGCACTGCAGTATATAGTCAGTATACTGATTGGTGCAGAGATGACACAGGCTTTGCAGTGGTAGTTATGCCAGGAGAACTTAGACAAGGGATTAGATTTGGAACCTCTCCCCTCGACGATCCTGACTACGGATGTAGGCAGAATTGGAATGGGCAATTCTGGAGAGCCACTCAGTCCAGCGAGTTTGCTCTTTAACTGAGAAAGGGTTTGACTTCAAATGGAGGGAATTTAAAGCAGTCCATTTGGTGCTGTGACATTTATTCCTGTCACTGAAAAGTCACAATGTTCAGCTCAAGACAGACAACAGAGTGTCATGGCATAACTCAATCATCAAGGGAGCTCAAAAGCTGAGTCCTTCTGCCTCTGGTGCAGTTTTGTTCTTGGGCTGAGTCCAGTCCCTTCTTTCTGCACCCAGTTTATTTACTGGGCGGGGAGGGAGAGTGATCAGCAGAATACCTGAGCAGGTTCTTCACCTCGTCGTGAAGTTGGCACTTTCTCAGAATACATTTCAACAAACAGTCCAGAAGTTTGTGTTACTAGAGGTGGACTCATTTTCAAACAAGTGGTTTTGCATAAGAGAACACTAGAGAGTAGATACACTGTGTTTCCTTTGACACAAGACACTCTTATGCATCTTTTCTTCTATTCTCCTACTATTGAATGCCCCAAGGAAGGTACAGGAGGACAAAGCAGAGATTCATCTGGTGGTACCATGCTGAAATCAGTGCCACGATATTCTTTCCACCTTCAGTTTGCTGTGAAGGCTCCTTGGATGATTCCAGCATGGTCGTACCCACTCAATGACAGCCGCATTACACCGGCCTTGTTGGCCTGTTTCCAACTAGGTGTATGGCACTTGAAAGAGCAAGCCTAACAAGTCTGGGTTGTTCCATCAAGATATATTAGCTTACCCAACAGTCTAGCCATCCATAATTGTGGAAGACCGATTCTAGACAATTGTGGCATTTCAAAAAGTGGTGTTGAGATAAAGGTTTAGATCCTGTTTCTAGTGACCCAACTTTGCCGTTAGAGTTTCTGAAAGATGGGCTCCTAATAGAATTTACAATCTCCACCTTAAGAGCCCAAGGTTGTTATAATGTTTTATTTAAGGGTCTGCAATTCATTTTCTGATTTCTCCATGGGAGTTACCATTGGTGCTTCAGGCATTGTAAAATGCTCCACTTGAGCCACTGGACATTCTGAACTTGAGTTTCATGTGCTGTAAAGCTTTGCTTTTAGTGCCCATCGCCTTGGAGAGGAGGACTGGGGAACTGGGAACCCTGTTAAGGTCAGAGCCATTTTTGAAACTCTTTCCTGATGAGGTGGCCCTGAGACCTAGTCCTAGTTTTGTTCTGAAGGTACCCTTGGTGTTTAGTGTTGGTAAAAACTTTGGTTGTAAGGAAAAGCAGATTCACATTTGGTAAGGACTGCGTCTACCAAGACCTGAACTTGGAGTAATGACAATTACTGGTAAGTATCTGGGTAATTTAAATTTTTTCCTTTGTGCTTGTACCCAGTGCTCTGCTTAAGAAAAAAGGTGAACATAATCTCTGTCCATAAGGGCCAGTTTTTATCCAAAAGCTGCAAAGACACTTAGCTATTGTGTTGCACTTGAAACGTTTGAAGGTGCCAATGAAATTCAACTGTGTTCTTTCAAATCACTGTTGAATCAAAGCATCCCATAAGAGTTACAGTGTGTAAGAATCCCTGGTGATGGAACACTTCCCATATTGCAAGCAGGTGCTATGAATCTACTTAGCAGATCAGTGACATCAGAGTATGTATAGATTTTCTATACCTAACTACACATAATTGTACCTTGGTGATACACATTTTCAATTGTCAATATATGTAGCTATGGAGTTAAGAATATTAAATCTATACTTCTCCACATACACTTATATTTCAATATATTGTTCCTTGAGATTTTGGCTACAATATTAATAAATCATAATATTCCTATACTTGATATTCCAGACTATAACCTTTTTTTCTCGTGACTGCAAGTAATCAGTTTGAAGGCCTCTTTTTGTCCCCTATTGATTCTTGCAGCACAGGCTGACTTTCAAAATCTTCCTCAAACCAGTGGGATGAAGAGTATCTACTTTATTAGAGCATTTATTGATTCAATTCAAATAAGACATATAAAACCTAAGCATTATAAGGTACAGGGAATGGGGAAACATTAGCAGCAGAAGGACTTGCAAGAATAGAAGGGTTTCAGTCACAAGAAAGGTTGGCAACTGTCTTCTATGACAACCAATGTTTTTGAGACTATCTACAGAAACGGGGTTCACAAGGTAATGGTGCCCAACCTCACAGGTACTTAGGATCTGCTCATTGCTTCACTTGAAGGGACTGGGAAATTCCAGTCAAAAAGACCACACAGATATTTCCACGAAGGGGGAGTGAACATGCTAAAAATGTTGTTCTTTTGAGGCCCTATTTTGTAAATTAGACTCCTAGTTTTCTTGGAGGAGGGTCATATTCTTGAACCAGGATACCTCTTGAGGTCATTGTGTGCATTACAAATGTTGTTCTTTCACTACACTTGACTTGCTAAAAAAGGTCTGAATCATAACTTCTGTGGGCTATCACCAACCACTTTACGTATCATGGATGATGGTGGTCACCTCTGTTCAAAACAAAGTTTACTTGGAATGGAGCCTCCATTGACCATAGGTGCTAGCACTTCGATGGGGAGCAAGAAAATAAATCACTATGGTTCATCTCTCGGGGTAAGGCATGGGTCCCCTAAGAAAACAAAGAGAAATTATTAAATATGGAACAGCATGGAACAGAGTTACTATGCCAAGAATGTTTGACTGTACAGCTCAAGTGATAGGTACTGAGCTTAAAATACCATGCTATATAATTTTTCCAAGTGAAAAAACACTTGGGGCTTGTTTTATTAATAGTATCCCCATTATCTTTAACACATATTTTGCCTGAACTGGAGAGGCTGAGTCCTTAATTGAGGTCAAGTTGGACTGATGCAATCATTGCGGGGGAAAAAGTGGGCCTTAACTTAATAGGTATAGCACCTGAATATTAACTCCGAACATTGTTTGACCATAATATCGAGATCAAAATATCTGGAGTGCCAAAACACGGAGATTTCAAATATCCATAGTGAGTATGTTACTTGTAATCTGTATGAAAATAGTAATGCGTTAAATATTGCCTATTTGAATACTGTTGTATTTAATAATCATTCTAATCTGTTTTAAATTGTGTTTATTTGTGTTATAAATTAATATGGAAGTATGTGTTATGTTATTGTTTTTACATATTAGATTGAGAAATTATATTTGGAAATGCAATTCTTTTACTTTTTATTATTTTCTCTATATCCTGTTTCCTTAATTTACACATTTACGTAATTGTTTATGGGGTGTGGGGAATATTGGGGTATTGTCTAGCTAGTGTTCTATGTAATAAATATGATAATTTATTATTTAGTTTTTAGCAGTATTGTTAGTATATCACTGCTTTAGATTTATGAGAATCATTTAAATATAAATGATGAGACTTGGAGTTCAATATTTTAATTTTTTTAATCTAAATTTCTGAATTGATGGAGGGAATTTGAGTGTACATTTCATTATTAGAAAGATTAGTGAGTATAAATACTGTGTGGTTTTAGTGATATTTTTAATTTTAACAAATATACAGTTATCATATTAGCACACATGCATGTATGTATTAACAGCATTTAAAAACATAATTACTTTGCTTCACAATTAGTACATTTATATTTGGTCATATTTTATTTTAGTTGCTTAGTCAAAACGTTTAAACAATGCACTTGTGCCCTACTAATAGGAAGTAAAAACTAAAAAACAAAATTGTTAGAAATGCTCTTTTAAATCTGTGTCTTTATTTAATGTAAGCATTGTTTGAATAATTTATTTTCCAATTATATGTACTTTGAAGTTCTGTCTCTCCAAGATATATGCAGCTTTCCTAGTAAATCTAGAGTTACAATGGGAAATCTGTACCCCTCCAAATATATGAACTTTCTCCAAGGTTCGTAAGACTGGAGTTAGAATAGTAATTCAGCCCCCACCGCTAAATGTATTCTCTTTTCCCACTGGAATTGGGACTGGAGGTAAAATTGTATATTTACAAAGCTCACACCCTCAAGAAATATATATGCACTATGTCTAGTTATGGTGTGATTGTAGTTAGAATTAATAATCTGGACAGCTCTCTCATATTGTAGGTGGACATAATTTGCGTAATTTGTTGTAGTGCAATTACACAAAATGACAGCAAAATGATGCTAGATTGGAAGGAATTACATGAGGAGTGTAACCCATCATTTAACGAAATGTTCTTGGCATAAAATGCACACTTGCATCCAAAATGGACCTGAGGATAGTTTTGCTCTAGGAAAATGGGACTAAATGCAACAGAACACAAATAGGAACAGCCAGCAATCGCTCATTAAGTTTGTTGTTTCAGTGCTCCTGTGTTAGGATTTTTGTGCCATATTACTAATAGTTGTGCAAACAGGTGTAGTTGTGTAATTTGTGTTGATTTTGCCTCAAAAGAGTACATTGGAATTACTAAAATTACTATGATTTCTCCATCTTCACTAAATTTTGACCTAGACCACTTTCCCTATGTTCAGAGATTTGGAAATAGCATGGTAATTCCACCGCCAAATATAGTCACTCTACTCATTGTAAGTAGCACTGGGAACTAGAATAGTAGATCTAAGACCCCCCAATTTCATGTACTTCCCCAATGGTAGTTCTACTGGTCTTAGAAATATAGTTTTGTCCCTCCACCCTTCAAGTTTATACACTTTATCCAGTTTTAGTATCAATGAATACATAATACTAAATATGCTAGATCCTTCAATATTATGCACTTTAACTAATGTTAATGACACTGAAGTTAGTAAAGTAAATCTGTTACCGAAATATGATTTCCCCAGTATTAGTGGGATTAGAGTTAGAATATTAAGTGCCTGATTACGAGTTTGCCCGTTGGCTTTGCAGACCACCAGACCAGTGGTAAGAAGACCGTTGTTAAGGTGGCAATCTCCCCACCAGCCATATTACAACTTTCCCACTGGTCTGATGGGTGGGTCATCAGCCCAGTGGGAAAGGTGTGACAGCTTTGTGCTGACTCATAAAAGAACTGGCGGCAGTTCTGTCACACACAAGGGGCACCAACACCTTCGAAATGTGCACTGTCTGCATGGGCAGTGCATGGGCCATCTGTTGCCCCCTGCCCTTGTTCTCTGCAAGCCCTTTCATGGCGGTGAATCCGTCATGAAAAGGCTGGCAGAGAACAAGGTTGTAGACAGCAGGGCGGCACTGACTTCAGCGCCGCCCTGGCTGATTACAACTTGCAGAGCTGTCATTCAATCGAAGATCCTGGTGGAGATTGAGGTAATTTGGTGGGTCTGTCCGTCGACATCGTAATGTGACAGTCGGACCGCCTCAACCCGGCAATCCGACCACCACCACAAGCCTGACGGTCTGTTGACTGCCAGACTCATTATAAGGCCCTAAATCTGCTCCCATCATAGCTATATGCACTTTCCCCCAATATTATTCGTACTGAAGTTAGAATAGTAATTCTGCCCCCCAACCTTTTCTGAATGTTAGTAGGGCTGTAGTTAGAATAGTAAATCGGGCTCCCCCATTAACAGCTATGTGCACTTTCCTCAATGTTTCGGCAATGGCAATGGAAGATGGAATACTAAATCAGAGCCCCGTCTGTGTATATACACTTACCCCATTGTGTATAGGACTTGAGTTTGAACAAATTTGAAACCCCACCACTCCAAATATATGTATACCTTCCCCAATGTTCGAATGCTAGTGGGACAATAATTGGAATTGCATCTGACCTCTCACTCCTCTCCTCACAATTATATGCACTTTCTGCAATACTACTTGTACTGGCATTAGGCGATTTCATTACAAGACCAGAGGTTATCATCATGCATGAATCCCTTTTAATGATACTCCATGCAGCACTTACATCATAAAACCTTAGCATTCCAGAATTAGAACCTTCCTCCATACATAAATAGTCCTCTCATGGAATCGTCTTCCTCTTTTAAATGTGAAACCTTGTTCCTTTCTTTTTCTGCTAGCACAAAACCCCATCCTGTACAGCACCTCCTTCCATAAATGTGTACTCATCCTGCGTCAACTGTATTATTATTGTTGTTAAATATTCTCTCAAAATATAAAATAACCAAAGTTATACTTACATTTCTTCTCTTTTTTTGACAATTCATATATTTACATGTTAATTCCTAAAAAAACAGAGGGCCTGATAATGAGTTTGGCGGTCGGACTGCCAGACCACCATGTTAGTGGTCCCAAAGAGACTGCTGCTCCTATTATGATTCATACAGGTAGGACCGCCGTCTGCCAAGCAAAAAAAAGGAAGACCGCCAGCGGCACATCAGCTTGGATCTAGGTGGTCTGACCCCCAGTGCCATCAGCACCACAGCCAACCACCAAGCCTATTACAAATACACAATCACCATGACAGTCTCCTCGCGGCAGTGAGCCAAGGGCGGTCGACTACCGCCGTCCGTGTCCAGCAAAGTAACAGACAAGTACACATTGGAGCATTGCAAAAACAGCACAGCTGACACACATTGGCCCAGTAGACACACCTTCAAAGGACACTATAAAACACACCCCTCCATAGACCACAATCCTTTGCATTTCCATTCACCCCCTTTAATTTTCAGTCATATTAAGGCGTAAAACCCCACGATTTACAGAGGATAAGTTGAGAGTCATGGTGGATGAAACTATTAGAGTAGAGTCACAATTGTTTGGAGTCCAGGTCCAGCACACTCCTCTCAGTAGGAAATGGAAATGTGGGACAGGATAGTCAATAGAGTGAATGCTTTCGGCATCAACCTGCACACAAAGGACGACATTAAACAAAAGTGGAAGGATTTTAGGGTAAGGTTCATTCCCTGGTCTCCAGGCATCAGCTGGAGGCCAAGAAGACTGGCAGGGGTCCGCCCAGTACCCCATTAAAAGTATTTTCCTGGGAAGAGAAGGTGTTGGCCATCCTGAATCCTGAGAGCTTGACAGTACTACCTGGGGGAGTGGTAAGTAACAACACAAACACTGTCAAAAAAATGCAATCCCATGCATGCTCACAGCTTCGTTTTTGCCACTATCTTATTCATGTACCTCACCAACATTCAATCTCAGAGTATCTGAGATTTAACACTGTCAATGTGCAAAACTGGATCCAACATCACAGCTACCAATGCCCATCACATGCCATATGTCCAAATGGTGGCTGTATATCTCACAGTACCAAAAACATAATCCAGAATTCATGGTATGCCCCAAAATGTAATTTTATGCTGAAACCTAAATGCAGCCTGCATACAGATATGTAATACTAACCATTTGTCAAGTGTTGGGGAGTAGAGAGAGTGGCCTGACTGCAACTCCAAGGAGGCCCTGTTTCAGTAAATCCAAACACCAACCCAGTTTTCATTTGTCCAAATACCCCTGTGTCTGAACTCTCAATTGAAGTGTGCTCACCTGGGAGGATGCAATTTGTATAGTATGTGTAGTAGAAGGAGTGATCTGACTGCAACTCCCAGGAGACCCTGTTTCAGTAACTCCAAACACCATCCTAGTGTTCACTTTTCTGAATACCCCTGTTGGTGGACTCTCAATTAAAGTGTACTCATCTGGGGGGGATACCATTTGTATAGTGTGTGTAGTAGATGGAGTGATTAGACTGCAACTCCCAGGAGGCACTGTTTCAATAACTCCAAAACACCGGAGCAGTGTTCACTTGTCCAAATACCCTTGTTTGCTAACTCTCAATTCAAATTTACTCACCTGGTAGCAACAAAGATACAGATCATGCTCAACTCAGTGATGTGTCTGTCCACCTTGCTTCATCTTGACTTGCTAACCCAAGATGAAACTATTGAAGACAGGAATGACACCTTACTCAGTGTGACAAGGTTCGTTTGATTGATTCTCAGTAGCAGTACCTTCAAGAGGTCCACCTTCCGGCAGCTCCGACTCTGATTTATAAATATATATACAGAGTACCAGAATGGACAGACAAGGGGAAAGTAATTTAGGGAGGGGGATGCTTTTATAGCCTCGGAGATGGCCATGGAAGCAACTATGGAAACTGAGAAAGGACACTATTACTGCAAAGTTAAAAATAACTTGGTAAATGCAACTGATTGCTGTGGTCGAACTGGAAAAGGACATAATTATTATTGTAGTGGTCAAGAGTTTATAAACATGATTATGTTAAAATGAGCAGCAATACAGTCAACATTCATTATTATCATTTTGTAATGTATATTCCCATTGGTGTACGCTAGAATCAAATCATGGTTGTTAGATCATTTACAGTCTAAGTGGAAGATTTGTGACAGTCCTCCCATTTAAAATAGTTATATCTTGTTTTAACACGGGGCATTAGGATGAAGTGCATGACATTTTTCCACCTTAAGAGGCATGAATAGCATCACTAGGCTCCCAGGAATCTTCCTCTGGTCCATAGCCTTTCCATGAAATTAGATACCATAATTTGCCTTGTTTTTGCTTGCTGTCTTTGATACGTTGAACTTCATATTCCAATTGATTGTCAATCATGATTGGGGAAGGTTGTGGGTGGACCTTGCCCTTTGCTGGTTTTAAAAGGGAAGTTTTTAATTTTATATGTTTCATGGACAACCACACTTTGGGGGTCATTCTGACCCTGGCGGTAAAAGGCAGTTACCGCCGGTCAGAAGACCGCCATAACACCGCCGCGGCCGCAGTAAACCACCAGGGTCATTCTGACCCACAACTGCCAAACCGCCAAAAACCCGACCTCCACTGACGGCCGCCACATCAGCGGTCAGCGATAAACTGGAGATGACCAAACCTCCACCGTCACACCAACAGAAATACGCCCATGCCATTCCGACCCACGAATCCACGCGGCGGTCTTTCAACCGCGGTATCCCATTGGCGGTACAGACCGCTGCACTAAAAATACACACACATCTACAAAACACTGCCACATTGGACAATTACAAATACACACACCTGATACACATACAAACACCACTCCCACACAATCAATACGATATAAAACACACACCCACATCACCCACAAACCCCCACAAATCGAAATTCAGAGACAAGGCGCAATACACAGAGAGAGAGCACAGGGAACGCAAACCACAACACACACAGGAACCCAACATCATCCCCCACACTACAGCTACGCACAAAACACCACACACCACCACACTCATCACCACAAACACCACCCCACACCTCATCCACACCACCCCATGGCACCCCAAAGACACCCCAGGTTCTCGGACCATGAACTCAGGGTCATGGTGGAGGAAATAATTAGGGTAGAGCCCCAGCTCTTCGGCACACAGGTGCAGCACACCACAATAGCCAGGAAGGCGGAGCTATGGCAAAGGATCGTCGACAGGGTCAACGCTGTGTGACAGCATCCCAGAATCGGGAAGACATCCGAAAGCGCTGGAACGACCTACGGGGGAAAGTGCGGACGATGGTGTCAAGACACAACATCGCTGTGCAGAAGACTGGCGGCGGACCCCCACCCACTCCACCCGAATTCACAGCATGGGAGCAAGAGGTCTTGAACATCCTGCATCCTGAGGGCCTCGCTGGAGTAGGCGGAGGAATGGACTCTGGTAAGTCTAATCTCAACTACTTCATCCCCCCCAACCACCAGCATGCCAACCCACACCCCCACCCTCACCCCCAACCCCCCAGCACATATCCTCCCTGCTAATGTCTCACCAGCACAACCCACCCAAACCAACACCAACCCCTGAATGCCAACATAAACCATGGACACCCATCACCTAAGCATGACCACTGCACATACCCATCCCCCCCCCAAACCACCCTCACAACTCCTCCCACAAGGGAATGCCAGCACTGGGGGACAAGGGCACCCACAAATCGCACGCCATGGCACACACAGAAGCAATAACCATACTCTTTTACCCCTGCAGGGCCCGAACGCCAACACACCGGCCAGGAGGGTCCAGAAATGTCCATCCCACCCCCAGAACAGGCCCCCAGTGATGACAGCAGCTCTGTCGACCTAGAACCTGATGACCAGCCCGGACCATCGGGGACCTCTAGACAGTCGGTTCCCCTCAGGCAGCCACAGGCCACAGCAGACCTACCCCCCTCTGGAAACCCCAGCACAGCACCCACCCAGCGGGCCCATGCCTCTGTCTCCAGGACAGGTCAAGCAGCGGTGTGTCTACCACTACAGGGCACCCAGGGCAACCCACCACCCCAACAACAACAGGGACCTGGGGGCAGTGGTAGTGGGCACACCGTCCAGGGGACAGAGGCCCAGGAACAAAGGGGAACTGGGAGGGCTGCTGTGCGACAGAGGGAGGACAGGCCTAGGGAACCCACTGTCCAAGAGGCCCTCACCACCATCATGGGAGCGTACCACCACTCCCAAGGGACGATGGCGACGGTCCTGGCCAGGTTCCAGGAGATCCAGGCCATGCAGGAGGACCAGTACATGGGATTCTGGGAAGAACTGCGCAGCATCAGTTCCGCAATGGGTACAATCGTGGTGGCACTCAACCAGATTGTCACCACATTGCGGGACCATGTGGCCCCCCAAAGGGCCCCTGCCACTAGCATGGAGGAAGAACAGCCCACCACCTCCGCCGGCGCTAGTGGTCAGGAGGCCCCGACACAACATCAACGGGCCACCCGGACCCCACCCCCTGCAGAACAAGAACCACCCCACAAGAAAGGCCTGAGATCTAGGAAGAAGACAGAGTAGGATGTCAAGACCCTTGCCATGCACGGATCCCCCCGGATGTCATCCCACTGTCCCACTTGTTCACCCTGTCCAACCTTGAACTGCCCCTGCTCCACCTTCCACAGGCATATGGACAATGCACCTGTGCGAACGAGAGTCTGGACTCTGCCATGGACATGCCTCCACCATCACCCTTTTTGAACTATACACCAATTTTTGCACTTCAATAAACACAATTATTGCACAAAAACCATCTGGAGTCTGCTATTTATTTTTTTAAACCAAATGTATTCGATATAACCAACCAAAAATGTCCAATTACATTGTGATGACAACATACCAGTGTCACACAGCGGTAGTCCATGGGGAAATAAACCAGAGGGCACTCCGTGGGGACCAGATCACTGAAATAGGAAGGCAAATTCACAACTAAGTTACCATACATTGGGGTGAAAGGTCAGACAGTAGAGAGCCAGTACTGTTAGAGATATAATAAAATGCAGGAGTAGATTCTTACCTGTGTGTTACTGGAAATACTGCAGTATCACTCTGTCCCTGTTGTCTGTGTCGTCCTCTTCGTCTTCCTCCTCTTCACTCTCCGCAGGCTCCACAGCGGCCACAACACCACCATCTGGACCATTCTCCTGCAGGAAAGGCACCTGGCGTCGCAACGCCAAGTTGTGAAGCATGCAGCAGGCCACGATGATATGACACACCTTCTTTGGTGAGTACATTAGGGATCCACCTGTCATATGCAGGCACCTAAACCTGGCCTTCAGGAGGCCGAAGGTCCGCTCGATCACCCTCCTAGTACGCCCATGGACCTCATTGTACCGTTCCTCTGCCCTTGTCCTGGGATTCCTCACTGGGGTCAATAGCCAAGGCAGGTTGGTGTAACCAGAGTCACCAATTAGCCACACACGCTGTCTCTGTAGCTGTTCCATCACATAAGGGATGCTGCTATTTCGCATGACGTACGCGTCATGCACTGACCCTGGGAACTTGGCATTTAAATGGGAGATGTACTGTTCAGCCAAACAGACCACCTGGACATTCATCGAATGATAACTTTTTCGGTTCCTGTACACCTGTTCATTGTCTTTTGGGGGGACCAAAGCCACATGGGTACCATCAATGGCACCAATGATATTGGGAATGTGTCCAAGGGCATAGAAATCACCCTTCACTATAGGCAAGTCACCCACCTCAGGGAAAATGATGTAGCTCCGCATGTATTTCATCAGGGCAGACAACACTCTGGACAATACCCTTGAAAACATAGGCTGAGACATCCCAGATGAAATGGCCACTGTAGTTTGAAATGATCCACTAGCCAAAAAATGGAGTACTGACAGCACCTGCACTAGAGGCGGAATCCCTGTGGGTTGGCGGATGGGTGACATCAGGTCTGGCTCCAGCTGGGCACACAGTTCCTGTATAGTGGCACTTTTGAGTCTGTAGGTGAGTATGACATGTCGTTCTTCCATTGTCGACAGGTCCACCAGCGGTCTGTACACGGGAACATTCCTCCGTCTCCTCGCAAGTCCCAGCGGACGGTGCCTAGGAAGGACAACATGGAGCACAGAGTCAATCAACCCACAGGTAAGTTCCCACAGCCTGCACAGTACACAAATCTCTCTGGATTGAATGGCTTGTATGAGTGTCGATGCAAGGCCTAGCCATGTGTGACGCAGTAGGAACTAAGCCATGTGGGCCCTTGAAATGGCGGCTGCCTGACCTGTGAAGTGTGACAATGTGAAGTGAGGTCATTGCGCTGGCGTGGCACACCGTGGCGGTAGGCGGTCGAAGACCGCGGCGCAAAGCAGCATTGGTTAACATTGAACCCTATGGGTTTCAGGAGCCAATGACGATGTGCGCCGGCGGTCGCGGTACGCACCGCCGCGGTACGCACCACTGCGGGCGTGACCGCTGCGGGCGTGACCGCCATTTTCTCTCTGCTTAATCACACGAGACCTGAGCATCCACAGGAGAGGACCTATAATGCAAGTGCTGCTGTGACCTCGGTCTGGAAGTGACAATGGCTGCTGCGACTGGGGAAAGGGCCCCCGCCTTCAGTTCCGAAGAGTTGGAGAAGCTCGTGGACGGGGTCCTCCCCCAGTATGCGCTACTCTACGGTCCTCCAGACCAACAGGTGAGTACACGGGGGCCAATGCATAGTGGGCAATGCCTGTGATGAGTGGGGTGGATGTACGATGGAGGGGAGGGGAGCGAATTACGAATGCATGGCACGACAGATGAGAGCATGTGCCACATGGCAAATTTGGGGAGGGGGGGCCACTCACATCGAGCATGCAGAAAAGTGATGATGTTTCTTTTCCTCCCTGTACATGTCACATAGGTCAGCGCCCATCAGAAGATCGATATTTGGCGTGCCATCGCCAAGGACGTCCGGGCCCTGGGGGTCCACAACAGACGGGGCACCCACTGCCGCAAGAGGTGGGAGGACATCCGCCGCAGGAGCAGGAAGACCGCCGAGGCTCTGCTGGGGATGGCCTCCCAACCTAGGAGGGGTGCCAGTCGTACCTTGACCCCCCTGATGTCCCGGATCCTGGCGGTGGCCTACCCCGATTTAGATGGGCGCTTGAGGACATCACAGCAGACACAAGAGGGTGAGTACCAGCACATTCAGCTATATTTGCGCGCAGTGGAGGTGCCTGGGTGGGGGAGGAGGGGTGTGGGTATCCCTAGGCCAGGGCGATTTCTGTAGGCTAGGCACCTCCGTGAGGTATGGTCCTGTGCCCCCGCCCCCCACCTCTGTAGGGTGCCTAGTAACGCTATTCATGAACCTGTGTATTCTGTGTGGGCAGTTGTCGCCCATAGGTTTGTAGGGCATGTCCCAGTGAATGAGTAGTGTACCCCAAGTGCGCAGCGTAGTGCAGGGGGCTTCTGTGTCTGTCCTCTCCGCCAGCGGTGTCCCCAATGCATGCACTCAACTTGTCTTTATTTCTCCACCCCCCCCATTTTCTTAGTTTTTCTGTGAATGTGTGCATTAGCATCATCAGGCGGAGGAGAAGTGGCATTGGCGCAAGAGGGAGCTGCATCTCACATGGCCCCGGAGGGCCATGCAACGGACTCCGACATGACCAGTGAGACGGAGGGGGGCTCTACCACGGGGACCCGTGCAGACGTCAGTGACACCGACACGTCCTTGGATGGGAGCTCCCTTGCGGTGGCGGCAACATCCGTGCCCACCGATACTACAGGTACAGCTGCCACCAAGCGCACCAGCTCCGCCCTCCCAGCAGCCCCACGGCCTTCGGCCCGTGCCCGCACGGCCAGGAAGGTGGCCATCTCCTTCGCCCCAGGCACCTCAGGCCCTGCCCCAGTCACCCCTGCTGCCCTCAGTGAGGAGGTCATTGACCTCCTGAGGACCATCATTGTTGGGCAGTCTACCCTTTTGAATGCCATCCAGGGTGTGGAGAGGGAGGTGCATCAAAGCAATGCATACCTGGAGGGCCTTCATTCGGGTCAGGCTGCCCAGCAGCGATCGTTCAACGCTCTGGCCTCAGCACTGACGGCAGCGATTGTCCCTGTCTCCAGCCTCCCTCTTCTAACTCCCTCCACCCAGTCCCACTCCCCTGTTCCTCTGCCTATCCCATCCACACCTACAGACCAGCCTGCACACACCTCAACACCCAAGGGAAGCTCATCCAGACATAAGCACCACAGAACACACAAGCATTCACCCAAGCAACATACAGATGCAGACATGCCAACAGCCACTACCTCCTCTGTGTCCCCCACCTCCTCGTCTCCCTCCTCCCTCGCTGTGACGTCTACACTCACACCTGCATGCACACCACCATCAGCCAGTACACCCATCACCAGCACACCCTCCAGACCAGTCCGCACACGTGCAGTCACCACTCCCACTGCCATGTACACGTCCCCTGTGTCCTCTCCCAGTGTGTCTGTCACCCCCGCTTCCAAACCACACAAACGCAGGAAGGCACCCAACCAACAGCCATCCACCTCACGACAGCCTCCAGCCCAAGCACCTGCACCCAAAGACACCAGACTTGACTCTCCTACAACCACATCCTCTTCCTCCACTCCCATACCCACTCCAGCTACCCTTCCCATTGCTCCTAAAAAACTATTCCTCTCTAAAGTGAACCTCTTTTCCTCACCTGACCCACCCCCTCCATCTCGTAAGAGTTCCAAAAACACCTCAGCCACCACCAGCCCAGCAACTCCCAAGAACGTCGTGCCTGGTTTTTGGGCAGGGACATCGGCCAGCAGAAAAGGCACAGCCAGCCCCCCCCCCGGGAAGAGGAGCAAAAAACTGAAGGGCAGGCGCGACAGGCCTGATACGCCTGCCCCCAAGAAGGGTAGCCTTGCACCGTCACCTGCCACATCGGGTAAGGGAGCCAAGGGCCACGGAGAGTCTGCCAAGGAGGGCAAGGGCAGCAAAGCGCAAAAGGCAGGGAGCAGCCGACCTGGCCATGAGGGCCCCACCAGCCCCATTCCGGGGGTATCGGAGGAGACCCAGGGACCCAGGACTCCATCACAGGAGGGCCCCGCAACGGAAAGGTCCGATGCTGACTGAGCGGGAAGTATTGGCCAGGTGTGGTTCACTCGAAACACAAGACAGGCACCGCTGACCAGGGGCCGCTGTGAGAAGCACCGCTGAACAGGGCCCTGCCGTGAGGAGCACCACTGAACAGGGCCCCGCCGTGAGGAGCACCGCTGACCAGGGGCCGCTGTGAGAAGCACCGCTGAACAGGGCCCCGCCGTGAGGAGCACCGCTGAACAGGGGCCGCTGTGAGAAGCACCGCTGAACAGGGCCCCGCCGTGAGGAGCACCGCTGAACAGGGCCCCGCCGTGAGGAGCACCGCTGAACAGGGGCCGCTGTGAGAAGCACTGCTGAACAGGGCCCTGCCGTGAGGAGCACCGCTGAACAGGGCCCCTCCTGTCAAGCACCGCTCCGCTGGGCCCTCCTGTCAAGCACCGCTCCGTTGGGCCCTCATCTCAAGCACCGCTCCACTGGGCCCTCCTGTCAAGCACCGCTCCGCTGGGCCCTCATCTCAAGCACCGCTCCGCTGGGCCCTCCTGTCAAGCACCGCTCCGCTGGGCCCTCATCTCAAGCACCGCTCCGCTGGGCCCTCATCTCAAGCACCACTCCGCTGGGCCCTCCTGTCAAGCACCGCTGGCCCATTGGCAGGCCCGGATCAGTGTTGGGCAGGGCTTCACGAGGCACTCTGCCCACCATGCCTCCTCCATGACCAGTGGACTCTGTAATCCACCTGATGGACTGTGGCTTTGCACCCCCCAGGATGGCACAGTGGGCATGGAGGCCCTTCGTGGATCTGGCGTCGTGGACTCATGTGGCTGAGGTGCCCCCCCTTCCCTTCCCCCTGAGATGCCTGTATTTTATTTTTGTGATGCCCCAGCAGTGTTCTCTCCAATGGACTCGATCTCGTGTGTGGGCTTTGCCCATGTGTTGCTGCACATTGGCCCACGGACATTTGAACTTTGCAATACTGTGCCGGACTTTTGCTACTTGTATATATACAGTTCTAGATGTGTAATAATTCTTTATATTGCTATAATATAGTTCTATTTTTACAATCATTGCCTTTTGTCTTTGCATTTTTGTTTTGGGGTTTTGGGGGTGTAACTCTGACTTTTTAATCTGCATTGGTGTGTAGGTATTTCGGTGGGGGTGAGGGTGGGGGTGGGTGTGTGGCGTATGTGTGTGCCCGTAACCTTTCCTCCTCCCCCCTCCCCTGTGTCGTAGGTGCAGTACTCACTGTTGTCGTCTGCGGCGACGTTCGTGATCCTGGAAAAAGAGCAGGAAGGCAATGGCTGGGAGGATGTGGAGTTCCGGTTCCATGCTGTCCTGATTCCGCGTGGAGTGTGTCGAGGTGAGCGTTTTCCATTTGAAATGTCTGTTTCCGCCGTGTTTTTATCGGCGGGGCTCCCGCCCCGGAAAAGGTGGCGGATTGGTGAGTCGTGATAGGGTGGGCGGTACATTGTCTGCCGTCTGGCTGTTGGCGGTGACCGCCGCGCTTTTTGTTTGTGCCGCCGTGGCGGTCGGAGTGTTAAAGCGGCGGCCCGTGTTGGCGGTTCCCGCCAGGGTCAGAATTCAATTTTTTTGACCGCCAGCCTGTTGGCGGGTTGGCTGCCGCTTTAACACTGACCGCCAGGGTCGGAATGACCCCCTTTGTCTGCTGGTTGATAATTGGGCCCTAGTTGTCTCTTTTTGTCTGTGAACTTTTTGTACGCTGTCTTAGCCTTTAGTATGTTTTTTCTCAATTGCCGTACTAAACTATTCATCTGTTGTAGTTTCTCTTTTAGGTGTGGAATTTGATCTTTTCTTTTTGGTGTTAATAATGGTATAAATAGTGGATGTCATTCATAACTGGCATAGAATGGTGACATATTAATTGATGCATGATGTAAATTGTTGTAAGCGAATTCAGCTTCACATAAAAGATCTACCCATAAACCTTAGGTAATGGAAAGGTAACATTGTAGATACTGTTTCAATGCCTGGGTTACCTGCTCAGTCTGACTCTCTGTTTCCGGATGGAAACTAGTGCAAAGGTTATTTTTAATATGCAAGGAATCACACCATGCTCTCCATAATCTTGTCATGAATTGGGAACCCCCATCAGATGTAATGGTTCAAGGTAGACCATGTAATCCCACTATGTTTTGGAATAGTAGAGTCACCAATGTTGCTGTGGTAGGGATTTCTTTACATGCTATGAAATTAGCCATTTAGGATAGACGGTGTATTATTACAAGGATGGTGTTATTCCCTTGATCCTTTGGCAAATCAGTGACCAAATCCATGAAAATGTCTTCCCAAAGATGTGTTGGTGTGGGCAATGGGTTTAAAAGATCTTTCTTTTTTGAATGATCCAACTTAGCTTGCACACATATTTCACAATCTCATATATATATATATATATATATATATATATATATATACATATATATATATATATATATATATATATATATCAAACCAAAACCCTTTCAGGGATAGAGCGACGCATAAATTATGCAAAAAACAAAGGAGAACTCTGGGAAGTTCCCAATTTTAGGTGGAGAGCTGCTCTAGTAAGGAGCACCCTGCAACACCAGCGACACTCTAGATTTGCTCACCTCAAATGTCTGCTTATCTAGCAAAGTCTTTAAGCATACGATTAGCACAGTGCTATCCTCGCCGAGCTAGATAGTGACAAAGTCTTTTGCCATTTGTACAGCAAAATCTTTAAGCATAGGATTGACATAGTGTCATCCTTGCCGAGCTGTAAAATGACAAAAGCCATTTACCACTCCAGGCACAGTATTACAGCTTTGGACTGGTCAAATACCATCCAAGCCAACCTGGAATGAGTAAAGCAACCCCTGACACGTGTTTCATTCTCATTAGAGCTCTTCAGAGGAGTATAGCTTTGTCCAGACACAAGGGAGCACCCAGTATAAGTCAAACCAAAACCCTTTCAGGGATAGAGCGACGCATAAATTATGCAAAAAACAAAGGAGAACTCTGGGAAGTTCCCAATTTTAGGTGGAGAGCTGCTCTAGTAAGGAGCACCCTGCAACACCAGCGACACTCTAGATTTGCTCACCTCAAATGTCTGCTTATCTAGCAAAGTCTTTAAGCATAGGATTAGCACAGTGCTATCCTCGCCGAGCTAGATAGTGACAAAGTCTTTTGCCATTTGTACAGCAAAATCTTTAAGCATAGGATTGACATAGTGTCATCCTTGCCGAGCTGTAAAATGACAAAAGCCATTTACCACTCCAGGCACAGTATTACAGCTTTGGACTGGTCAAATACCATCCAAGCCAACCTGGAATGAGTAAAGCAACCCCTGACACGTGTTTGAGGTGAGCAAATCTAGAGTGTCGCTGGTGTTGCAGGGTGCTCCTTACTAGAGCAGCTCTCTACCTAAAATTGGGAACTTCCCAGAGTTCTCCTTTGTTTTTTGCATATATATATATATATATATATATATATATATATATATTTATATATATAAAGCTACATCCTTTTTCCAACTAGGCCAGCAGAAATTTATTTTTACAAGTTCCAAGGTTTTCGTCTTTTCAGGGTGGCCCGCCATTGGGTGGTTATGATACCACTTAAACACTATAATCGTTAGGTCGGAACATATAATAGGTTTCCTTGAAAAGTAAGTTCGGCTAACATGGAACGTTTAACATCTCTTCATTTACAAGCTATGATCTTTCGTAAGGGCATGTTTTTCCTGATTTTATGTAGGAATATATCAGATATCGTGGCTCCAATAATCTGTTCTTTGGAAATCATTAGTGGTGGTATCATCTGCTCTTTGCCTTTCATTAGTTCTTCATATCTTGATAAAGAGTCACCTTTGTTATTTTCACAACCATGTTGAAAAGTTATTACGAAGTAAATTCAGCAAAGAAGAGAGTCCATCTCAGTTGTCTGGGTGTCAGTGCTTGGGCACATTGCAAAAATGGTAAGTTACAGTGTTCGGTATACACCATGATGGGAAATTTCACCCCAATAAGTAATGGTGCCACTCTTTGAATGCAAGACGAATAGCTAACAAATCCTTTTCAGCCACCGTATAGTGTTGTTCAACAGGTAAGAATTGTTTTGATAAGTAAGCCACTGGATGTAAGAGGCCAGTTTGGGATCTTTCTGAGATCATGTGACTCCTATGGCTGTGTCAAAGGCATCTGCCTCTACTATTAAGGGTTGAGTAACATCAGGATGTCTAAGAACTGGAGCGGTGATGAACGATTTCTTCAATTCTAAGTAGGCAGAATTGGTTTCTTGTGTCCAGGTGAATTTAATCCCTTTTTTTAGTAGTTGTGCTAAAGGGGTTGTTTTGGTTGAGAAATGGCTGATAAAACGTAGGTAAAAATTTGCAAACCCTAAAAATCCTTGAATGTCTTTCATTGACCTTGATTCAGGCCAATCAATAATAGCTTGCACTTTCCGCTCAGCCATTAATATTCCTTGAGGGGAAATTATAAAGCCGTGGAATTCCACTTGGGCTACATTAAATTCACATTATGTCAGTTTACAAAAAAGCCCATGTTTCCGTAGTGTAGCTAAAATGTTTTTCACATGTTCGTAATGTTGTTTCTCTGAATTTGAAAAAATCTGTATATCGTCAATATAAACGATAACAAAACAATCTAGATACTCCTAGTTTACAAGGAATTGAAATGCCGCTGGAACATTACATAAGCCAAATGGCATCACACAGTATTCAAACATACCATACCGAGTTCGAAACACCATCTTCCACTCGTCTCCAGCTCTAGCAGGAACCAAGTGATAAGCACATCTTAGAGTTAATTTTGGTGTATTTAGTAGCTTTTCTCACCTGGTCCACAAGAACGGGAATCAGTGGCAATGGATATCTGTTTTTTATTGTAATGGCGTTCAAGGCTCTATAACCAATACATACATGCAACTCTCCATTTACTTTTGGTACAAAGAAGAGCGCTGATGCTGCTGGAGATTTAGAGGGTCGTATGAAACAATTTTTCAAATATTTGTCTAAGTACTCAATAACTGTTCATTCTCTTGTTCCGTTAGTGCATAAATACGGCTGCAGGGTATTTTTGCACCAGGAATCAAATCTATTTTGCAATCATATGTGCGATGAGGGGGTAAGGTTTCAGCACTATTTTCACTGAACACATCTTTGAAGGCTTCATAAATCACTGGTAATTCAACCTCTTGTTCTGCTGCCGTGGATAAATAATGATTTTTAGCAATCATCTCAGAGGGACGTTGTAATGTGCAGGAGGTGCTTGTACTAGATGAGAGACACTCTTGTTTACACCACTGTGAATCAAAAACAATGGTCCTTTCAGTCCAATTAATATTGGAATTGCATTATGTTAACCAGGACATACCCAGGATAACCCCCGAACTGTGGGGCATCAATTAAATCAAAGGAGATTGTCTCAATATGAATGATTCCTTGAGAGTGGTATTCCATGTTTATGTCTACTGTAGACTGAGTAATTAGACCAGAAGTAAGTAATGTCCCATCAACAGCTCGCATCATCTCAGGTTTTTCTTTAGCCCTTGTGGGGATCTTTAATTTGATGCAAAAATTGGAATCAATAGTTTCCTATGGCTCCTGAATATATCATAACTACTATCATCCTCTCCAATAGCTCTGGTAAGTTAAAGTGCGTGTTAAGGATCAAATGCGGTATGGATACTTGTAATGTGTTAGCAACAGATTGATCAGGAGTTGTTATAGTTATACTTGAGGAAGTCTCCTGTCTATTCCTCAAGGCAATTAGTTTCCCTGTTTCTTTGTCTCTTCGTTAGAGAGAGAGATCCGTTGGGGCATGTTGGGCATTCCCTAACAAAATGTTCTTTCTTACCACAATATAGACACAATCCATTTTTACAACGAGATTCCTTCTCATCCTGAGTGAGTGGTTTTCGTATGCCACCAGTTTCCATGGGTTCCCTAAGGTCAGAGGCATTATTGGTAGTTTTTTCTTTCGGTCGTACATAGGATCGATACTCTGGTTTACATTCGTCTCCTTTTCAATCGGCTAAACGATCATCTAACCTTACAGACCATGCTATGAGGTCTTCACACCTTCTAGGTTGAGGTTCAATAGGTGCTAGGAGATCTTTTATTTCGTCTTTCAAATCTTGGTAATATAGGGTCACCTGTTTATCTTCCGGCCAATTTGTCTCAGCGACCAAGCGATTGAATTGGATTAGGTAATGTATCAAAACTTTGTTTCCTTGTCTAAGTTCCAAAAGTCATTGGTCTGCAGAACCAATAATAGTTATGCGATCAAATACTCTTTCAAATTCAACTTTGAATCTACCCTAATTAAGAGTGAAGGATCATCAGAATTTACAAGGGGAACTGCCCACATTGAGGTGTCTCCACTGAGATACGAGATGAGAAATGCTACTCTAGATTATGCGTCTGGAAAAGTGGGTCTCACCATAAAATGTAATTGTACTTGAGTTAGGAATGTTTGGAACTTGGCTGGATCACCATGGGGGGAACCACAACTAATACAGTAGAGTTTGGTTAGTTCTTCCAGATATGTTAGGAGTGGGCGGCGTAGCATTTAGTTATGATTGAAGAAGAGTTATTTTGGTAGCTAATGCTGCAGTTTCTTGCCTGGCTGCCATTAATTCTCTTTGCATATTTCTAAGCATTTTACACAAATCATCTAATGTAGACATCTTGGTGGCACAGCTCGGGAGAACCCCAATTTGTGGTCGGGCTAATCTGTCAAGGTTCGTTTGATTGGTTCTCAACAGCAGTACCCTCAAGAGGCCCACCTTCTTGCAGCTCGGACTCTGATTTATAAATATATATACAGAGTATCAGAATGGCCTGATGGGGGGAAAGAAATTTAGGGAGGGTACTCTGGGCAGGAGACCTGAAAGCAGAGTAGAATAATTAGAATCTTCTCCCTTCTCTCACAGTAATTATAATATCAAGATCCAAAAATATAGTCACCATTACCTGTGAAAGATGTGAACTTCTTCTGTCTTAGGGATGATTAGTAGAAAATTTTTATAGGTCTTGAAAACTCTTAATATTTCTTGGTGCATCTCACTATTGTGTTATCTTCACACAATCTTTTCAATAAGACGGTTCTTAATCCTTTTTGCTTTGAATTCTTCGTTGAACACTCTTAAACTATTATCAATCTATTCAAGTTTCATTCACGTCTTTAGGATTATTTCTCATTTACAGTTCACTATCAGTTTCATTATTGCTTTACGCGAACATCACGAAAATCAGGGCAACCATTGGAACATAAATATCGTTAATAACAACATTGTTTCAGTTTTTTAATATTTGACAAACGTTTATTGGGCAACTCACCCTGCCATCGAAACTCCAAAGCCAAATCTAAAGGGCGTGGTCTAGTTGCGGGATTGCCATCCTTTCAATTTAAATAACTGTCTATCTTCTTACCTTAGGGAGACTGCAATCATTTGGGGAATTTTGCTTCACACACGCGATGACCCACTGTCTCGCTGGGGACCAGGAATGAAGCGTGTTACCTAGGGAACAAGCAAGACGAGAGACAGCACCAGTCCTCCATCTCTACTGAGAATAATCTGCACATGTGAGAGGGGCGGAGCTGCTTTGATAGACTTGGAGATGGCCGTGGAAGCACCTATGGAAACTGAGAATGGACATGAATATTACTGCAGAGTTTTAAAAAACTTGGCAAATACAACCGGTTGCTGTAGTCGAACTGGAAAAGGACATGATTATTATTGTAATCATCAAGAGTTTATAAACATAATTATGTAAAATGAGCTTGTAATACAGTCAACATTCATTATTATCAATTTGTAACGTATAATCCCATTGGTGTACGCTAGAATCAAATCATGGTTGTTAGTTCATTTACAGTCTATGTGGAATAATCGTGGCACAGTGTGTACAACAAGTATTCCTAAGGCCTCAAGATGAATCACCAGGTTGGCATGGCAGGAGATACATCAACACAGTCCTGTGTACATGATGACTCCAGTCACACATACAACAAAGTCCTGGGTTTACCTGCATCCCACTCAATTAGGCCTCCAAATGGTCAAAGGCACATGTTGCCTCTCCACTGTTTTGGCTGAACTGATGATAAGATGTCATTTTCAGGCAATCTTCCAAAGAGTAACTGATCTGCACATCTCATCAACTACTTGAGTTTAATCGGTTTGGCATACTTCACACGTAATGTCAAATCACCCAATACCATGGTTACTTGGCTCAGTTGGATTACCTATAACTTAACTTTGTCCCAAGTGTCTGCTTACTGCAACTCAAAACCTTTGGAGGTAGATGTCACAATTCAACCAGTAACAATGTAAATTTTTTATCAACAGGAGGATCTACCACTAGGCATATGGAGGCCACAGAACAGACTACCACTACCCCCCTGGACAAAGCCCTCAGTGATGACAACACTCCTGGACTTGTGGGCGTGCAGGATGGTTCTGGCCCATCTGGGCAACCTGGTCAGATGGCAATAGTGAGTCTCACTGTATCCACAACATTATATCCTAGCCCTGTTTCTTCTATATCACAGTAAACCATTCACCCCCAACCTGTGTACATAGCAAAGTTTCCAACATCTTGTATAGCCAGTCCTGAATCATGAGCTGAAGCGCAACACTTCAAAAACTAAGGTTCCATGACCCAGCTGGAGAGGGCACCCTGTGGCAAGGGCACAGGCCTGTGGGGATAGAGTGTGTGGGATAGATGCTGTGGGATAGCGGGGTGAGGCCTTTATGGCTGCTCTCCACCAGGACACCATCAGCAGTTGTCTTAGTGGACTATCAAGAGTCCTGAGATGTGACGGGCCATGGATTGACTGAACCATGTGAAATCAAGCAGCGACAGAAGGACATGAAAAGGGACATGCGTGAACAGATGGAGGCCCATATTTCCTATGTGGCCTCCGTAACAGGGGTGTTGAGTGACATACACACAACTCTGAGTAGAACTTTTCAAAACCAATCTTCCCCTTCCTTTGGCTCATCAACAGCAGGCCAATTGACATTGGCGCCATCCACAGGAAGGGAGGCCCTGTCAGAGGAACAACCAGCCACAGACACCCCTGCCTCTATAACAGATGGTTCCCCCACAAGCAGGGATATCCAGCAAAGAATCCAATGGTGCAGATGGCAAGACACCCACCACTGCCCGCATTAACCGTCTTCCTTAAGGTCTTCCTCTGTGTGTTACACATTCACTCTGTGGACTGATGCTGAGCCACCTTCCATTTCCAATGTAAGACGTACTCTAGACTTTTGGACTTCCAATGGTATGGCATCTGTACCAATGATTTCATTCACCATGACTGACCCCGTCATATTTCTTTTTTTTTGTTGATTCATGTCAGGTATGTAGTTCTGTCAGCTGTAGCTTCACAAAAAAATCACCCATCACTGATTCTTTCTCTGCTGATTTTGATTTCATATTTAGCCATGTAGTTATGTCAGACCATGTGAACCATATGATGTTGATCCAAGGTACTTGTTCAAGATGGGATATGTTGTATGTATACAGTTTCCAGCTCGGGATTACAACTATCCCACACATACACATATATACAAGTGTCTGGTCAAACTAAAATTTGAATTTCAGTGTTCAGCATGGAAGCTATCAATATGCCTGAACTATTGGAAATCATAAATGATTGACTCATACTGAGTAAATGAACATATTTCAGACCTCCAGACCACGGAAGGAAGGGATTTGCCAGACATTGTCCTGTAGAATAGGCAAACATTGAAGTGGTTGATGTCACTAGCTTGAGCCTTCTCACATACCATACCAAAGTAATCCAACATCACATAATCCAAGATTCAGACAGATGGCAGTACAACAGTTCCTGATCACAGGGTCATTATAGTCCAATGTTTATGCACCTGGTGGTATGACACAAACATATGTCAGTGTTTTGGCACAGGCACTGTGGCCTACAATGATGAAACACATCTACAGCTATATACAGGTCAGACAAAAAGAGTGTTTAGCCAATGTGAATGGAAACTGACTTGGTCGTGACCTAGGACTTTATATTTAATGAGCACATGATGACACACATGATGCATTAGGCCCACCACAGGACACAAAACAATCCAATCGTCACTGCTGAACTTCCATTCAAACACCGTGCAATCTGACAGGCTCACACGCATATGTGACATCAACTGGGGTACAGTGCTATTCCACAATTTAAAGGAATCATGGGCTGATTCTGGAAAACGGGTACATACGTTTGAGAAGTAGAGATCTGCCAAACGGACAAAGTGCACATTGATGGAATTGAAGTTTTTTTCTGTTACAATAGACTTGCTCAGTGGCCTGCGGTGGCATAAAGCCAACATATGTGCCATCAATGGCCCCCCACCACATGTGGGATATAGGCAAACCCATAGAAATTAGCCTTCATATTGGCTAAATCCTCACATTGGGATAACCTGATATAGCTGTCAATGTGTTTCAACATTGCTGAGAGGAGATCTCTCAATCCCAGACTGAACATAGGTTGGGAGATACTACCAGATAGGGCCACTGTATATTGGAAGGACCCTGTGGCTAGGAAGTGCAATACTGACATGACTTGAACAATGGGTGGTATGCAGTATGGATTACTGTTAGCTGGCATCAGATCTGGCTTCAGCATAAATCCATTATTCTTTGCCTATTCAAATGGTAGAACTAAATGACATGACATTCCTCAATGGTCTGAAGGTCTGCTATTGGCCAGTAGACAGGTAGTTTGCTCATCCTCCCTATCCCAGGGTACCTATGTGTGAAAATACATGATTTGGAACATTAGTCACTGTGTCCACAGCAACATACATGATGCATGCCAACAACATCATTTGATAAAACATTTCTGACTAGAAATACGTTACAACTAATACATATCATAGCTGGCAATTGCACAAGGGTCAAATGTGAACCCATTGGGTGTGAACATGTGTCCACAACATGGATTTGGGCAATACTCAACTACCTTTTGCTCAATTGCCCCTTGAAATGTACAAGTACTTCCCAACCACCAAAAATACTGTCAGAGGTGGTGGACAATGCACTGCTGTCATATGCCATCTTTGCCCTGCAACACACTATGCTGGGGGTTGTGCAGCCTACACAACTAGAAGATTGTGGGTGCTTATGAGGATCCTAAACAAATATTGTTGTTGTGACACATTTAACAGGGACTTATACAGTATTTCAAACCACCAAAATGGTGGATGCCTGACCTACTGCACTGGACATCAGGACCTACCTGCATCTTCTGGCAGAAGTCGTCCGTGCTGTGGGCGCTACCAACTGTGGCCGACACAGCCATAGGCTATTGTTGTTGCGTGTGGTGGCCGCAGCCCAGTGGCTGTGTTGATCTGCAGTCATGACTGCATACGTTGCGTGCATGGTCGCTGCATTGTGCAAAATCAGTCACTTGAATCCTGACACTGCTGCCAGCAACACCTCCACCACTTCATCTGATGTGTGCCACCTCTGGGAGCAATCATGCTATGTCAGAGGATCTGGAGAGGCTTGTGACCGAGGCCCTTCCCCTGCATGGTCAGCTTTATGGCTCATCAGAGGAGCAGGTAAGTAAATCATAGGCACAATTTACTCTGCTCAGCACCATCCTTTCCATCCTCACAGGGTACAATATGCCCCTGTGTGATAGTTAGAATGCGTGTGTGCTGGTTGTTGCAGTTTGTGTGGCATCAATGGAATGTACATGGTGAAGGTTTTGGAGAGCAGTACAGTATGTTGTGTTCATTCCCATTGTAATGTGTGATGTATTTTGAGGCCCTAGATCCTTCTTTTGTTGGATGCACATAACTAGGCAAGGAGACTTTACTGCCATACAATTTCTTTGTTTATGATGACTGTAAATGTTAGACAACATGTATATGCAGGACAGCATGAGCTGTGTATGCATCTTATCTGTGTCATTTGAGTATCTTGTAAGCAATGTATATTGTGCTACAGATCTCTCACTCCACATCTGGCCTTGCCAAACTGTTGTCTGGAAGGCATATCATGACTCACTGTGCCCTTCGAGTTGCCAAACAAGCCACATTGCTCATGGCCACATGATATACTGTCATGCATGGAGTGATGGAAATGTGAATGTCATGTAGGTTTTATATGCTCAGCCTGCAGAGACCAGAGCATGTCAAATGTATCTTCCAGTATGGGAAATCGTCCAGGCTGTGGGAGAGTCACTGTGGCTATGCAACTGTAGCACTGCACCCACTCCCTGTAGACTTGCATATCCTGTCATGTGGCCAATATGAGGCTCTAGTACCAAAACTTGCCCTGAATTCCTTAGTCCATTGACTACAATAGGAATGTCACTGAGGTAAATCCCAGAACTAGCCCATTTGTGCATTTTGCATCATTGTCAGATCATGACAGGTCCCTTACTCCCATAGCTCTGTTGTCACCTTCACATGAGTCACATTCGTCCTGTACAGGCGTATTGCACAAACGACAAACCCACAGTGCAGACATGTGACTTAGTCACTTGGTTTTATAGCAGAAAATATACAAAACATACCTTTGTATGTCATCTCTGTAGGTTAGAAACATATGTTCAAAGGTATGTTATGTGGTACAAGTGCATACCACAGAAACCCACCCTGAAGTGGCATGAATCTGCATTTAATAGGATAGGCCACATGTCCACAAATAGGGATGATACTTTCTGTACCCACCATGTCAGCCCTTTTGTTGTCACTCATGTGTAAGGGTAAAGTCTGTACTGTGGTAGGTTCCTGTGGAGACTGTATGCATTGAGTCAATGTTGCAGATTGTAAATGTGTTTGTCCAGTCAGGCCTACTGAGTTTACCCTTCTGAAGTCACATTGGTGTGTAATGTTTCATTGAGGCCCACATCCCAGTACATGTTGCTGGAGCATGGGCTACCTGATGTCAGTAGGCTTGCTTAGGCATTGTAGGTCATGAGCAAGGTAGTAAGTTATTCTGCAGATGACTCCAAAAGTGTGTAGTCATGTCCGTGTACTTATTTGCATGTATGCTTTACACTTGTGGTGTATTGACAAATTGTTCATTTTGTGCTTGGTGTTTCCGATGTGTGTTACACAACCATTTGGGCGAAAGCTTGTGTTTGTAATCATATGATTTGTCACTTGCATCTACACAGGTCAATTCCCATCAGAAGAAGGAGATTTGGAAAGCCATTGCCCGGAAGGTGTGGACCCTAGGGGTACATAGCCTGCAGAGCACTCACTGTCAGAAGAGGTAGGAGGACCTGAGATGCTGGGCCCAGATGATTGCGGAGGTCCAGCTAGGGCTGTCCTCACAATATGGACTGGGTGCATGTTGGAGCATGACCCCTCCTAATGGCCTGCATTCTAGCACTAGCGTACCTGGAACTTGATGGCCGTTTGTCAGAGTCACCAGATCCTCGGGGTCTGCGCACGTTCCCAACACGTCCATCACTGAACAGCTCCAAGACTCTGATAGATAAATCAGAGAGACTAAGAGAGTTCAAGAGTGGAAGAGGGGATTAGGAAGGGAACAGCTAGGAAGGAGACCTGTAGTAAGAAAAAGGTTAAAACACACAATATGAAAATTACATCTCATGAAATCAATACTAGACTGTGACTCTAAGCCTAGTCATTCTGAAAACATGAACAACCTAAGAATTAGGCTTAAAATTACTACGTTTCAAGATGGCCGGATACCTGTAAAGGAATCAAGTTGGATTAAATGAAACTTTCAAATTCAAGTACTTTCCTTTACATGAGAATCAGGAAAACATTCTGAAAAAGTTCTAAACCAGTCATATGAATCCTTTTTTTGAGAATGCATACTAGGACCATGCAATATTGCATCTAGAAACTCTGGTCTTCTGTCTTCTCTTGAAATGTTTCAAAACGAATTGCGCACATTGCAGATTTTCATATATATAGTAAACACCATAAAAGGATTGTGCACAATGAATAACACAATATGGATTCTGGAAATAAATCACACAACTTGTCAACTCAAATATTACCTAATAAATGTCTTAGAATAAATGGCATACAATGAACAACATGAATTAAGCTCGAAGAGAGAATCGCGCATCTTGCCGATTCGAGTGCCACCATGTAAAATGTCAAGAAATGGTACCACGCAATGAATATCAAGGTTAAAACACCATTAAACGAATTGCGCGTCTTGCCGATTCATAAGCCACGATGTAAATGCCAAGAAATAACAGCACGCAATGAATAATAAGATTAAAGCACCATGAAACGAATCGCGCGTCTTTTGCCGATTCTTAAGCCACCATGTAAATGTCAAGAAATGGTAGCGCTCAATGAATAACAAAGTCAAATCATCATGAAACGAATCGCGCATCTTGCCGATTTGCAAGCCACCATACAAATGTCAAGAAATTGTAGCGCGCAATGAATAACAAGATTAAATCAGCATGAAACGAATCGCGCGTCTTGCTGATTCGTAAGCCACCCTGTAAATGTCAAGAAATGGTAGCGCGCACAGTAATCTGTTAATCATTAAAGAATTAGGCCAAGAATATGAAAGTTCTCGATAACGGCGTCGGGAGGTCAGCCCAACCACTGTCTTTCCGCCTAGAACAAGGATCACCAATGAAGGGCAGAGGCCTGGAAGATCAAATAGGCCACCAGGACATGAGCTCAGGAAGTAGCTGCTGCTCTGCACCGGGACCTCTGAATAGTGAGCACTTGGAGCTGGGCTGGCTCCCTTTTATAGAGTCTCGGCCCAGCCCACAACCACACCCAGGCAGGCTGCAGGGAAAATCTCTGGAAGGCCCTGGAAAGGGACCACACCCTAACACACTCTGAAAACCTGCAGCAATACATTGCAAATGAACAGTATTTGTAAACACGTTATAAATAAGTTTTCAGGATTAAACTTTGCAATGCAAAAGGTTAAACAACAACATATCAGCACAATGCATGAATTACGTTGTTTTGAGAGTGCTGGGTTTTTGCATTCTAGTCGCCAATAGAGCGTTCACTGCCCTGGTGTTGACAGTGTTTGAGGGGAGCACGTTAGCCACAAAGGGTGAGTAGAGGGCATATTTGTGCCTGGCTCATAGCCAAGTTGATGAGTTCGGTTCTGATATCTCCCCTTGATGATTGGGGATGGGCCATGTGTGATACACAAGATGAGTAACTGTTTGTGTAGGTATGGAATTTGGGTTGTACTGATGTGCCTTGCCTGTTAGCCTAGGGACCAAGGAAACACCCAAGTACACTGCACATAAATATTGCTCTCCAGGGACAACACATGGCTGTGTACATTGATCAATCAAGTAATGTTTGTTGTTGTAGTGGGTCTAAATTCTCTGCAACAGACCACTACTCCTCAGTGTTACAGCCCAAAGAAAAAGAAGTGATGAATCAACCTCCTCAGCCATGTGTCTGGTCAAGTGAATAAATTGGGATCTGCCCTCCTAGAGGCCATTTTTCTTCAGTATGTGACGAGTGATAGAGCCTTCCTACTGTATGTCATTTGAAGATGGCCATCATACAGGTGACAGAGCATACATGGTTCTTTTTGTGAGCTACAGATCAATACTTTTCCTTGGTAAGTGGGGAATGTCCATTGACATGATTTATGTACCATCAGTGTTGCCAGCATTCATTGTGCCTACATGTTAACATGTGTCCCTTTCTCTTTTGACAAAATGTATACAATGATGTTTCATGCATGGTCTACCTGTGTTCATTAGATAATTTCTGTATTCCCTCACATACAAATGCAGCCTTGCATTACAAGTCAAACGAAAGATTAAGCTCTTAACCAAGGCATGCGCTTCTTGGTTGCAAACCTTTTAGATACCTGCTTAGGCTGGTCCTGTAGCAGATGCAAAAGTGGGATAGCTTGGCCTATCGTATTGTCCTCCTTGCTAACTTCCTGTGTGAAAATCTCAAAAGGGAGTAGCATCTGTGTCAGGCATTTGACTAGGTTCCATTTGTTTGCATCCATTGTCATAGCTTTCCTTCCTCTTTGAATGACAAAGTAATTGATCTGTCTGTACTGGTCAAACAAATGTTGTAACATGTAAGAGCTCGACTTCCACTGTGTTGGCACCTTCTGTATAGGGCTTTAACTGGTACTCTATTAGCACGCTGAATAATCTGCACCTGCTTCCAAGCTTTAAAAGAATGGCTGAAATTAGTGCAGATTCTTTTGTAGGTGGTCAGTAAGCTGCAGCCTATGTAGTATTTTGTTTCTAAAACCTTGCACAACCAAATTGATGCAGTGCACCAAACATAGGACTCTGAAATAGTCACCATCTGCCATGGCCTTCCCTATGTTATTGCCATTGTCCATGGCAACAAATCCAGTTTTGAGACCTCTGGGTTGCAGCTATTCAGACACCTTGTGATTAAATTTGACCAAGATGTTTGCAGCTGTATGCGATTTCTGAAATTCGAACATGGCTACTGTTGCATGCCGTTGAACGTTCTTAAAACTTTTTTCAGGGCCAAGACCATTAGATAGCATTTGCTTTACCCCAGCAAATGAGATCCAGCATGCAACTGTGCACATGCAATCAGTCGCCTGACAACTGGTCCACATCTTTGTCGGAAGGTGGATAGTGTGAACAACACTTTACTGTAAAACTTGTCCAACCAGTTGAAGCACATTGTGATGCAAGACTGGAACAGCAACTCTGGCAAAATAGATCTAACATGAAACCTTCCATTTCGTGAACGGGCTAACACAAATTCTAAGAATCCCACTCCTTCCACAAAAGAGAAAAGGAGGATGTCTAGTGTTAACATTTTTTTCATCTTCCAGTTGTACAAATGTGCTGTTGGAGGGTTGCCATCGTGGGGCTCCTCCTGTCTGAATATGCTCATAATAGTAGCCTAGATTTTCTTATTTTCTGAGGCCACTGACGTGGGTGACATTCAAGGAGTCGGTGGCGGTAGACCAATGTGCTTTGTGTGCAGTCACTGTATGCTGTAGTGTCTTTATCTAACTCTGAGTCTTTTGTGCCTTTGTCAGGTCTCTGATGCAGGTGATTCTAGTGCACTGCTGGGGACAGGGCTGTTTTGTGTGAGGATGTCACCCTCTTCTAACTCATCATCACCTCCCACCTTGATTGGGTTTGTAGCGGATGTTTGTTGTCTCTCCTTACCTCCACCACCATGACCATGTTCAGCAATTTTTTTAAGGTGCTCCTCCCACCAGATTGTGTGACATTTTTTTCATATGAGTTGTTTGGCCTTAAGTACCAAAATGTGAGGCAGGCTTACCTCACTGAACACTTGTGTGGCAAATGGAGCATATTGCAATGTTATTGTCCTTTTTGCTAAGTGCAAAAAAGTTCCAAATTAGGGAGAAGTACTTTCTTAGTGGGCCACTGTCACTTCCTGCTAATACACTGGTAGTAGGTGGGTGTGTCATTGATTTCCTCTCTGCAGTGCATACTTCTATTTAGGTAGGGGTTGCTTCAGGTCTCAGCTGGTGCTTTACAAATATGGGAGCATTTGGTGCAACCTGTGCCACATCCCTCAGAGCAGGTTGAATAGTAATGTAGGACTCTTCTGTGCCAGCTTCCAAAATGGCTCATCATCCCCATCCATAATTCTAAGGCTTTCAGAAACTTTTCTTTTCCCTTGCCTCTCCTGGCATCACCTGAACTCTTCTGGGTCCCTATCATCATCATGAGAAGTGGTTCTTGGAGAAGATGGTACAGTAGTACCCTTCCTTTTCCTTGCTGGAGACCTGGGAGCCAATGATTCTAAAAGAGGTGATTCTAGCTCTACCTCTTTTCTGCTCCATCTTCAGGAGGATCCACTGTTGCTAGGGCGGCTGGTCTTCACTTTCCTCTGTTTTCTGAAATTATTGGGTACTACTTTTCAAAAGGAACAAATATAATTCAATGTCACTGCTCTTTGGTATCACCATGATTGCAGTGGCTGCCTCACTGACAGACATGGTCTTAAGCTTAGGGTGGGGTGGTGCTGTTGATGAGGGAGTGCTGCTCACAGGTTCTTCCCTGGAGGCTGGTGTGGGAAGCACATGTCTCCCAAAAAAGGTTGTAATCAGCACGTACTGGTGGAAAGTTGCTTCTATTCACTCACCACTTTCTTGGGACCAACCTTCCTTGAGGCCATCTTAAAGCTCAAGTTGGCTGTGCCACTAAGCTGCACAAGCAAAACAGATTGGTGGACAGAAGTCACTATACAGCCCTTCTATTTGTCAGTATTGTGGGTGATGTATTTTCTTCTCTTCTGCACCTAAAAGAAACCAAATAAGAACAACATGTAGTTAGTGAAACGTGGCATTGTTGCAGGTTGAAATAGTACAGAGAAAGGCAGTCTTAGTGAGATTGGGTACTTCAGTAATAAATACAAATTCATTCAAAAATTACAAAGTCAAACCACACCACCATGCCATAAAATGTAATTTCAATTCAGAAAACAAAACATACAGATACAGCTCTCTACTTTATGTCCACCTATTCTAAAGAAGTCGCCTGTGTAGTCAGAGAAGTGCATGGGTAAATTGACTAAGCCTTAAAAGAACCTATGGCAGGCAAGGTGGTCCAGGGAGAAATGGAATAATCATCAAATAAATGAATGATGCTGATGTGTCTGCAGTGCACTGCAGCAGGGTGTCCAGGAGGAAATGGAATTATACCTAAAAAACTGAATGCTGTAGCGTGGCTGTGCGCCTATGGTAGATGGATGCTGGATCGAAGCAAAATGAAAAAAAAAATGAATGCATACATTTTTACAATAAAAAAATAAGGATTATTTTTTAAATTACATTAAAAAAATACAAAATTATAATAAAAATTAAAATTACAAATTAAAATAAAAAACAATAATTGCTGATGTTTCTATGGGAGTATGAGAAGAAAGAAACCTATTGTAAGGGAAAGAAGTCCACATGTTCAAACAACAACATTGAGCAAAGAGGCATGGGGAACAAAGTACACATAAAAGCCAATGGCAAAGGTACACTGGCTGGATCCACAAAATTGCCGTCATCCACATGGTTAAACAATAGCAACGGGCAAGGAGGCATGGGGAACAAAGAACACTTGTAAGCCTATGACATAGGCACACTGGCTATATTAACAAAATGGCTGCTAGTCACATAGTCAAACAACAACAGCGAGCAAGGAGACATGGGGAACGCAGAACAAATGCAAGCCTATGGCAAAGGCACACTGGATGAATGTACAAAATTGCCGCTATTTACATGGTCAAACAACAACAGCGAGCAAGGAGGCATGGGGAACAAAGAACACATGCAAGCTTATGGCAAAGGCACACTTGCTGAATGCACAAAATTGCCTCTAGCCACATGGTCAAACAACAGCAGCAAGCAAGGAGGCATGGGGAGCAAAGAGCACATGAAAGCCTAAGGCAAAGGCACAAAGGCTAGATGTACAAAACTGACAAACGCCACATGGTCAAAAAACAACAGTGAGCAAGGAGGCATGGGGAACAAAGAACAAATGCAAGTCTATGGCAAAATCACGCTGGCTGTATGTACAAAATGTCCACCAGCCACATGGTCAAACAACAACAGCAAGCAAGGAGGCATGGGCAACAAAGAACACATGAAAACCTGTGGCAAAGGCACACTGGCTGGATGCACAAAATGGCCGCCGCCACATGGTCAAACAACAACAGCGAAAACAAAGAACACATGCAAGCCTATGGCAAAGGCGCACTGTCTGGATGCACAAAGTTGCTGCCACCCACATGGTCAAACAACAACAGTGAGCAAGGAGGCATGGGGAACAAAGAAAACATGCATGCCCATAGCAAAGGTACACTGGATGCACAAAATAGCTGCTAGCCACATGATCAAATAACAACAGCAAGCAAGAAGGCATGGGGAACAATGAACATTTGCAAGCCTATGGCAAAGGCACACTATCTGGATGCACAATATGGCCACCAGCTACGTGGTCAAACAACAACTGTGAGGAAGGTAGTAAGAGGAACCAACAACACACGCAAGCCTATGACAAAGGCACACCTTCAGGATACACAAATCTGGTAATATTGGATGTGGAATTTCAAAACGTTGTTTTATGTGGCATTTTCAAGATCCACAGATGGATCTGCAGATCTGACTGATACTTAAACTACATAGGATTAAAAACATAAAAGTTTATCTCTATGTCAAATGGGTTTACTCTGAAAAGACTGTTTGTGCTTATGGTGCGTGGTTGAAAACTACATATGAAGCAGACTGCAGTCTTTAAAGTTCTGCAGGAACACTCTGTTGCCTTTCTCTATCATGTGAACCCCATCATTTCTATTTGTGTATCATATAGTAAACTGTAAATTATTGTGTTATATGCACCCCATGTTATGGTCTCTGAGGAATGCAGAAACAGTTTTATTAACATGTTTCCTGGATACGTCTATTTGTGGACAGAATTAATTTGACCACTTCCACGTCTGCTTTTGGCAAATGTTAATAAAAACAAATGCAGTGTGTGGGAAAAGTGCCATTAATTTTCCAAAGGTATCCGTCATTAGAATTTCCAATCCCACCCCAGTAGCTGTGCCCAGGTCATTGCCAGCACAGTGCATAATCATAAGGTCTGGATGTTGGCAATTCTTGATGATTTCAACCAAAGTCAGCAATTGGTGCCCTTTTAACTCTCTCTGGCCAACCAAGGTAATGACCACATTAGATAAACCTGGGTTCCGGTCAATGTCACCCTTTCCATCACTCTCTCTGGCCCAAACCACAAAGTTTTGAACCGCAATGAGCTTTCTGGAGGTAAGCTGGAGTACCACAATGGGCAAGGATGCATTGAATGAGGCAGCTTTCAAATGAAATGCAGTTGAAATGGAGGCTACTAGTTACGCTTTGAAAGAACACATTTGATTGGTTGTTCTAAATATGTTGATGCATAAAGCTAGGTAGTGATTTTGTAAAAAAAGTGAGTGAATAGAAGATGGATTGGGTTTTGAGAAATTAGAAAAAGTATTGGTGACTGGGATACGTTAATTATTTGAAATATTCAACCACACCTGCAACATCTGCTTTAGAAATAAGCAGGGTGCTCTCAGAAACTGTTATGAACTTGTGATCTACTGATGCCGAAAAATGTTTCAGACAACGTTACCATGGTAGCATAGCTACAGGAGCATGGGGGGAAAGATATAAAAAACAATGGACTGTGAGTTTATCTTCACACTTCTAGTGGGTGAAATGATTATGAAGTATTATTTGAAATCAATACATATATATTTTTAATAAAAAAGGTGAATATACAGGCTTGTTTGAGAATAGATAACAAAAAATAATTTTGTACTGCCTTGTGGCCCCACAGGTCAACTGCAAAGAGTGCCGCGGTGGATCCACAGATCCAGCCAAAACCTCTTATCAATTTGGGCTATGTTTTGAGGGGTGTTGGAAAGAGTTAACTATAGCAGCCAGTGAGAAGAGGTATAACATGAGTTAAATATGTAAGGGACATTGTGATTGGTTTTCTGATTGAGTAACCTTGAAAGGAAAGTTGAACATTTTGGCAATAATGGTTGCCTTGTATGTAGTGGCATACCATTCTTCTGCTTTTTTTTTGCACATTTTCAGTGAGAAGACATTCTAACTGATACTGAGGTAAACATATAGACCAACAAACACATTTAACAAGTATGTGTACTAAAATGTACTTTAATTTATAATGTGTAAGTAAAGGCATGAGTGTATCTATGGTGAATGACAGTAAGTAGCACGTTCATAAAAAGTAAAAATGAACATAAATAGATGGTAGTTGATAAAAAAAGAAAAATTTGAATAATCACGAAAGAAATAATTAAGGGCTAAACTTGGAATTATAAAACCTGCTTCACATGCCTTAAGCTGTTCTTTTACTATACAAAACTCACCCCTCAGCTAGGTTTCAGCGAGGCCACAGAGTAGATAGCTTTGTAATTAAAAGATGAAACATCCTTCTGAGTTTCAGTGATTTAGATGTGCACTTGCAGACTTAAATGCCTAGTTATATATGCAATTTTCCACCCATACTGCAACTCATGTACTTATTTACAAAAACATAACACCACTCACACACTCAGTCAGGCACTGGAAGATGCACTAATACATTTATGTACACATCCAGACACTGTGGGCATAGTTACAAAAAACTGGCACATCAGTGCTGATGCACCAGATTTCTTACATCACCCCTGCCCCACCTTACCTTTAAAATACAGTGCAGCATGGTGCACGTTAGGCCAATTGCGTCAACATTTTTTATGCTACTGTGGCACTTTGCTGCACTAACATCAAAAATGTTGATGCTAGTGCAGCAAAGTGCAAGGAGGCCCATTGATTAAAATGGGTGCATCACTTTAATGCCTGCCTTGAGCAGGCATTAAAAATGATGCCAAAAATGGAGTAGTGAAATCTTGTAGATTTCACTGCGCCATTTTTGCTGACCTCCTAACGCCCAAACACCCACTTTGCATACATTATGCCTGATGCACGCATAATATAGCATAAGGGGTCACAAAGTGGTGCAATGCATGCATTGCCCCACTTTGTAAATAAGGTATGGCAATATTTGCCTTGTTGAGCCTGATTAGCAGAAAAAAAAGGACACTATTGTGGCACAAGGAGGTGCTAGGGCCTTGTAAATTTGGTCCCAAGAATTTATGCAGTAGCGTCACTGCCTCTTGGAGACTAATACAGTCACTCCAATATGTAGGGAATTAGTCAGACAACCAAGTTGCCCATTTAGAGAAGTACTCCTTTCAACATGGCTTTGGCATACTACTGCAGAGCCTGAGTGTGCAGTTTTACTGCCAACTCGACTTAATGTTCAAATGTCCTGTTCCAAGTGTTAAACTCACCTTTTAGTACACAAAACCTACCATTCAGCTAGGCTGCAGGTAGTCCATTAAGCAGGGTGCTTTGTAATTAAAAGCTGAAACACGTGCTGATAAGTTTCATTGACTTAGATCTACATTTGCAGAGCCCTATGCACAGTCATATATGCAGTCTGCCACCCATTCTGCAAGTCATGCAGCTATTAACAAAAGGATAGACTCACTCACACACCCAGACATATACTGAGTCACCTATACATTCATGCACACACCCAGACAGCAGGAACGTATACACGAGTATCAAAGACAGTTGGATACTGATACAGTAACTTTAATATGTAGTGAAGCTCTCATACAACCTAATAAACCAGCCAGAGAGGTGGACCTTTAAACATGGCACAGTCCTACTGAGTGTGTAGTTTTACTGTCAGCTTGACTTAGCATTATAAAACTTGCTTGGCAAGCCTTAAACTGTAATTTTACTACACAAAACTCACCCTTCAGCTATCTTGTAGCTAGGCCATAGAGAAGGGTGCTTTGCGGTTAAAAGATGAAAATGTTCTTCTGAGTTTCACAGACTTAGAGATGGAGTTGCAGAATGATATGCCTAGTTATATATGCAATAACCCACCTGTACGGCACCTCACATACCTATTTTGAAAACCATAGAACCACTCCTACACCCAGTTAGACACCGAAAGAACCACTTACACATTCAAGTAGACATCCAGACAGGAGGTATATATGCTGCAGTATCAGACCTAATTGGCAACTGACACAGTCACTCCAATATGTAGTGAAATACTCTCATAACCTAGTCACTCATTCAGACAAGTAGTCCTTTAAACATGGTTCAGGCCTTCTTCTGGTGAACCTGAGTGTACAGTTTTACAGTGAGCTCAATTTGGGATTAGAAAACCTGCTTGACAAGCTTAGACTCTCTTTTTACTACAGAAAACGCACCCCTTGAGTAGGCTGTAGGTATGTCCTAGAGAAGGGCACTTTGTGATTAAAAGGTTTTAGGACAGGGCAGGGTAGGTTTTAGGGTTTAGGGTGGGGTAGGTTTTAGGACTGGGAAGGGTAGCTTTCAAGATTTAGGGAGCGGGTGGGGAGTCGGGGTAGATTTTAGGATGGGGTGTGGTAGGTTTTAGGACAGGGAAGTGTAGCTTTTAGGGTTTAGGGAGGGGTAGTTTTTAGGACTGCCCAGGGTAGGTTTTAGGGTTTATATTGGGGGTGGAGGATTGGGTAGTTTTTAGGACAAGGTAGGTTTTAGGGTTTAGAGTAGGGGTCGGGTAGTTTTTAGGACAGGGCAGGGTAGGTTTTAGGACAAGGAAGGGTAGCTGTTAGGGTTTAGGGGTGGGGCAAGGGATCAGGGTAGTTTTTGGGATGTGGTGGGATTGGTTTTACGATTATGACAGGGGGTCAGTAGTTTTTAGGACAGGGTAGGTTTTAGGGCTTAGAGCGGGGTGGGGTAGTTTTTAGGACAGGGTGAGGAGGTTTTTAGTACAGGGTAGATTTTAGGGTTTGGAGCGAGCGGTCGGGATAGTTTTTAGGACAAGGTTGTGTAGTTGTTAGGACAGGGAAGGTTTTAGGGTTTAAGGTCGGGTTGGCGTAGTTTTTAGGACAGGCTAGGGTAGTTTTTAGGACAGGGTAGGTTTCAGGGTTTCCTGCGGGGTTGGGTAGTTTTTAGGACAGTCTGGGGTAGTTTTTAGGAGAGGGTAGGTCTTAGGGTTTAAAATGGAGGGTGGAGGTGGGGTAGTTTTTAGGACAAGGCAGGGTAGGATTTAGGGTGGGGAAGTTGGGTAGTTTTTAGGAGAGTGTGGGGTAATTTGTAGGGCAGTGTAGGTTTTAAGGTTTGGGGTGGGGGTAACTTTTAGAACAGAGGCAGGTAGGTTTTAGGATGTAGGGGGGACCAGAGATTGGGGTTGTTTTTAAAACAGGGTGAGTTACTTTTTAGGACAGGGAAGGGTTTAGGATGGGGCAGAGGGGCAGGGTAGCTTTTAGGGCAGGGCGAGGTAGGTTTTAGGACAGGGTATGATGGCTTTTAGGGTTTAGGGTGGGTGTAGGGGTGGAGGGATGGGGTAGTTGTTAGGACAGGGTAGGGTAGTTTTTGGGACAGTGAAGGTTTTAGGGTTTATGGTGGGGCAGGGGTCAGGGTAGGTTTTAGGACAGGGTGGGGTAGTTTTTAGGATGGGGTAGGTTTTAGGGTTTAGGACAGAGATGAGGGGATGTGGGGTTTGTATCACACAACCATGCATGACGTTACCACATATACCTTTACTAAGCATGGTTTTAAACAAAATTCATTGTAAAGGCATGCATTGTAAAGTCATTGTAAAAGCTTACCTGGTTTAGACGCAGTTGTGGCTCTGACCGCTTTGTTAAGCCATGTGTGGTTCTGCAATGCGTGGTTCTGTCATACAACCACTCAAACATCTAGGCAAGTACTGACACAATCTAGTCACCCATCCAGAGAAGTAGTACTTTAAACATGGCACAGGCTTACTACTGCACAGCATGAGAGTGCAGTTGTTGCTGTCTACTCAACATGACATTCGAAAACCTGCCTGACAAGTCTGAAATTCTCCTTTTAGTACAGATAACTCATACATAACATAGGCAATAGAGCAGGGTCCATTTTGATTAAAAGGTGAAACGTCATTCTGAAATTCATTGACTTAGATGTGCACTTGCAGTCACATATGCCCAGGTACATAATCAATCTCCCACTAATACTACAACTCACATACCTATCAAAAGTATAGAGTCACTCCTACACAACTGTTATGTACCCGACAATTCCAGAACTAGTTACACAGTTACGTACCATGTACTCCTCAACACAGTCAGCCAGTGATTCTTATATTGACACTTACATACACATTTAGAGACTCATAAAGTTACTAAAAGAGCCAGGCAATTACCAGTATACTTACCTCTGGTGGCACACCGAGAGGGGGAGGGATACATTCACCAAGATATATATGGAAGTAGTGAAACAAGCTAGTCACCCATGCAGACAAGTAGTCTTTTAAACACGGCATGGGCCTACTACTCCAGAGCTTTTGTGTGCAGCTTTACTGCCAGCTTGACTTGGAATTTGAAAGCCCTTTGCCAAACTTTAAGCTCTCCTTTTACTACAGATAACCCACCCTTCAGCTAGGATGTAGGTAGGCCATAATGCAGAGTGCTTTGTGGTTAAAAAGTAACATGTGTGCTTTTGAATTTCACAGAATTACAAGTGCACTTGCAGACCTCTATGCCCAGTTATACATGCAGTATCATACACATACTGACAGATCCAGCTACACACTCATGCATACACTCAAATACCCAAACACAGATCCATGCATAAACTATAACAGCCAGGCACACACTGCTGCTTATATTGACAGACCCAGATATACATTGATGCATACAGTAAGACATTGAGGTACACACTGATGTCTACACTGACACACCCAAGCAAGGACTGATGCATACCTCAGTGGTGCATACACTAACACTCCTACATATATATCCATCCATATACTGACATACCCAGGTACATACTTATATATGCACTGATATACTCAGGTATACACTAATAAATACACGGATAAACCTAGACATACACTAGTACACACAGGTAGACACTGATGTATACACTTACACACCCAGGCACACATTGATGCAGATAATGATATATTGAAGCACACATTGATGCCCAAACTGACATACTCATGCAGAGTATTACACACACTGACACCCAGACACAGACTAATGCATACATTGACATACATAGACACATACTCATGCAAGCACTAACACATCGAGGCAGACATCTGCTAGTGAGAAAGAGAGGAGCATAATGTGTCCTATGTATGCAGTAACTACTATACACATTCATAGATGTGTACTGAGATATTTCTTCAACCATTTAGACACTAAACTGACCACTTATGAAGTTAGTTACTCATTGCATCTAATTGTACTAAAACTCTGTAGAGGTGAATGTATTATTTATTTGTTTTCCAGATATCTACTTTCATTACAAAAAAGACTGACAATGCCTAATAAAACTCCAGGAAGAAATAAACAGAAACCACTACATGGTTAAAAGGGACAGTAAAAGGGGGCCTAGCGCGAGCTCCAACAGAGCCCACTAACATGCTGACTTAATTCTTCTAATAAACCCCCATCCATCCCCTAAGTATATGCTGCTGAGGCACAGGATGTCCCCCGAGTAGTAGTGACGTGCCCGGGGCAACGCAGGCAATCCTTTGAGGATTGATGGAGGATAGACCATCCCCAGTGGTACGCCAACAAGATGACAGTGATGGGAGATGCAGAGAATGCCTGATTGCCTGATGGGGGCTTGATTTGAGTAACACCTGGCGCAGTCGGAGGAGAATGTTTGGACCTTTGCCCGGTGGCAGCCCCCACGCACCCACTGCGTGTGGTGAGGTGCTGACTGTGGGCCTTTGTGGAGAGGAGACAGCTGGCATGCAGGGGGCGCTGCTAAGAAAGGCTTGCAGTTCCAGACCTCTTGAATCAGGACCAACCAGATTCTGCCAGTGAAGCCCGACCACAGAGTACAGACTGACCTGGGCCCCGCAGAACCAGTGGAGACCGCATCGCCATCCGTGCAACGGGCAGTGTTGATGCATGGAACCCGGTGACCTGTAAGGTGAGGAAGCCGTGGGGACTCAGAGATGGGAAAGCGCATTGCTCTGCATTAGACATAGGATAGGCGCCCCTCATCGACCATAAGACAAGGTGGGTACCAGCACCTCAACTAAGGAGAAGCTCCCAGCAGTAGGCCCAATGATGCAGATAATAGAATCTGTACGCATTACAACATTTGAGCCCTAATTTGAGACATCATCCCTGCTCCCCCACAGACACAGTGTGACTCCATGTGCCTACCAGACACAGGACACAGGACACAGTTATCTCGTCTTGTGGACTTCCCTCAGCAATAGTGCGGGGGACTGCGTCCTGGGTCTGATGCTGCACTGGGCCTAACTGAATGGCATGTTTGGACTCTTTACCATAGAGAGGTGGTGAAAGCAGTTCCCAAGGGCCCACACTTCTCGAGGTTACATGAGGAAAGGATATTATTATACATACGGACCACTCCCTCCAGGTCATTCTGCTTCATTGGTGGGGGGCCCGTCCCTACCTTCTCCAAGGAGGACACTGCCATAACACAAAGACCCAAATTCCCCATAGCAGGGGAAAATCAACAAGTACAATAAGACACTAGAGACTCAGATTTCAAATGTGATGACCACGCAGGTAGCTGACAATGTGGCCCTATTGACCTCTGTCCAGCAAACTGGGATACCTCTGGAAACAAAGGTGGGTGAGGTGGCTGTAGAGCTTTCCCAATTGCAGCAAGACCTGTGCAAAGTCTCTGCCAGAGTGACTGCAGTTGAGAAGAGAATTTTAGTGGTTGAAGATGTGACCCATGCACACAGAGTAGACTTAACATTGTTAAAGACCTTCTAAATTTTTTTAAACCTGGCTCCGGTCCTCCCTCCCATCACCCAAACTTTTTACATGTTTTGTGATAGAAAGGGCACATAGAGCATTGATGCCAAAGCTGCTGGTTGGTGCCCCCCCAAGTGCCCTCATAGCGCACTTCCTGAGCTACTATGAAAGAGATGTAATTCTTCGAGAAGCGCAGCAATGGGGAAAACTCATTTTTGACTCCTCCCCGATATTGATTTTCTCTGACTATTCCAGAAAAGTGCAAAAACAATGCTACTTCTTTGATGAGGTGAAAGTTAAACTCCATGTGGTGAACCTCCGCTACATGCTCTGATTTCCTGCAAAATTAAAAGTTAAACTCCATGATAAAGCACACTTTTTTGAGATTCCTGAGGAAGCATGAAGATGGGTTGAGGAGCACCCCCCTCCTCTTATGGAATGGACCCACCACAGATACCTTGCAGGAGCAGGACAAGAGGGTGACCAATTAAAAAATGGAGACCCCTAAACGCATGAAAGAAAAGCAATCCAGAAGTGCTCGAGATAGGTCCCGCTGCATGAGTTTCACAAGACGTACACTAGTCGACCCTAATCGGACTCAGAATATGAAAGAAGGAAAGAGACGACCTCTCATCCTCCCCAGAGAGACAAGAGTCGCAAGCAGAGATAATGGAGACAGATCGTGAGGACGGGACCCCTGCTCCAGGGGATCAACCGGCTGAACAAATGGATAACTGCAACATACAGAGCAGCAAAGGAATGGATGGGGATACTGCACATTGTCCCAACAAGAACTCAGACCCTGCCTTTTCTTCATCCATAGGTCAACTAGATGGCTCTGGGTATGGACGGCCTGGAGAAAAGCTGCCTACCCCCCCAATACTTCCCTCACTTATTTCTCTTATCTATCTTTTTTCTCCTTCTCTTCTTTGTCGTTTCCCCCTTCCTTTCCCTTTTCTTCCATTTCCCTCCGCACTCCTTCCTCTCCCCAGTTACACTACCCATCTCCTCTACTTTTGTTTGTTTCTTTCCTTCTAGTTTTCCTTTTCCTCCTTGTCTGCCTATGGACAGCTGGTGTGAATGTGGAGTGGTGGTTGTATATAGCAAGGGCCAGCAATTCCCTCCACTTCCCCCCACCTGTTGGTGCCCCACAGCAGGGTGATAGACTGCACAGGCATTTCAGGAACTAGATCTCAGTTTGAAGGGTTGATCGTTAGTGAGTGAACCTCCCGTGCTGAAGTTAGCCACAGACCCTCAGGTCTGATCCAGAGACACAATGGCTATAGAATACGTGGCCACATATACAAATAGGAAGAGGGGGTGGGGATGGGGGCAGGGTTTGGGGTTGTTTTATTTGGTCTTGTTTGATTATGACTTGTTCACCTGTAGCTACACCACAGCAAGATGTAGTGTCAAATGATTGATTCCCCTACACGGTCTAAAATATTGAAACATTAGGGTATCAATGACACGACTTGACTCCAATGAAGAAACACACGCTGTACTTACGTGGAATGTAAACAGACTGGGACAAAAAGTGAAGAGAGGGCTAGTGGCAGCTTACCTACATCACCAGAAACCAGACGTTGTCCTCTTGCAGGAAACATACCTCCAAAGCACTCATTCTCATTTTCTCACAGGGATTAACATCTGGGGCGAGGGAGGTGGTGATCCTTGCTGAGAAGACACCTCCCTTTCAAGTCCACAAGAGGTGGACAGATCCCAGTACGACATATGTAACAGTGCAGGGTATGTGGGGCAAGGAAGAAGAACTATCATTAGTGTTTATGCCCCCGCCATCTACAGCAACGCGCACTGCAAGCACTGACTGACATCCTTCTAGAAACTAAATTCTCTTGACACATAATCGGAGGGGACTTCAATTATATCATGTTGCACATGTTAGATAGATCAAGTTTAATACCCTCAACAACCTCTACCAAAAGTATACCAATTAACCATTACACAGAGACATTAGACCTGACTGATCTATGGTGAAGACTTCCCCCAAGAAGACGGGTTAACTCCTATTACTCTGGGGTTCATCAAGTGTTTTCCAGGGTGGACTATGTATTCAGTATAGAAGGAGCAGTGCAGGTGGTACAAAGCACAGAATATGTGGCACACGGTCTATCAGCCAACTCTCCACTCACAGTCATGACAGGACGGTGCCATCGAGACAGGGACACTGGCTGGCACTCAAATGATTGGGAATTATGAGATAAGAAGATCCTAACTGAAATTGGTGCTAACACCAAACTTTATTTCCTTGAAAATAAAGACACAGAGGACTCAGCGGTAACGCTGTGGTGGCAGTGATTCGTGGTAGGACACAGGACGTTATAGCCCATAAAAGAAAGAAAGACGGTGAAGTAATCCGGGACATTGAGGATAGGTTGACACATGTGGAAGCAAGGCACTCAACCTCACCTTCCCCTCTCGGTCCTTAAACAGACAAGGTCCATGAGAACAGAATATAAGGACCAGGCTACTAGGGAGGTGAGAACCCAACAATTGTCAGTGCAACATCATCTGTACAACACAGGCGTCAAGGCAGGGAAGTTGGTGGCATGGCTGACTGAGAATTAGAGGCACGTGGGTAACTCAGATGGAGGGGGCCACACCAAATAGAATGGTATTTGAAAAATATTCCCCTACTGTTCTCCCTATACCTGACAGCGAAGCCCTAGATGAAGAGCTAGCCCTTGCGGAAGTCAAAACAGCAATGGTAATGACTCCGGGCCCTAACGGCCTCCCTGCAGAATTCTTTAAGAAACAGATTGACCTATTGGCCCCTCATCTACATAAACTGTTTGAAGCAGTATTAAAGGAAGGGATCCTGACCGTTTGCCTATGCAGGGCCATACTAGTGGTCATCAATAAGTGAGGGAAACCACCAACAGCATGTAGCTCGTATCACCCCATTTCCCTGCAGAATGTTGAAACCACGGTCCTCGCCACAATACTTACCACCGGACTTTTGAAAGTTGTTTCCTCTCTCATCCGCCAGGGCCAATCAGGATTTATGCGAAAGTGCTCAACCAGGGGCAACCTCTGACGACTCCATAACTGGATGAACATGGTAGAGTACCGCTCAGAATCCCACATCTTTGTCTCATTAGATGCCAAAAAGGCCTTTGATGTAGTAGACTGGCCGCTTATGATGGCAGTCCTTTGACAACTGGGTTTCGGTAACAGATTCCTTGCATTGATGGCACTATTGTATAAGGAACCTTGGGGCATATTTATAATGCCCTAGCTCCAATTTGGGCCACAGTAACGTCTTTAATTTTTACCTTAATGTGGCCCAAAGAGGCCGAATGTCCATGCCTCTTTTACAGGGTGGCGCAATGCATGCATTGCACTACTTTGTAACTCTTTGCGCTACATTATGCCTGCGCCAGGCATAATGTATGCAAAGGGGGTGTTCCCCCATTAGGGATGCCTGAAAAATGGTGTAAGGAAAGCTATGAGATTTCCTTGCACCATTGTTTATAGCACTTTTAGCACCTGCTCATCAGCAGGCGTTAAAAGGGGCTTCCATTCTTTAGAATGGGGCCCTATGTACTCTGCAGTAGTAGTGCCAATATTTTGTCACTACTCCTGCAGAATACATTAATAGCGCCATGAAAATTTATGCTATTGCCCCCTATCCTGCGCCATGGTGCACTGTATTTTAAATATGGCGCACACATGGTGGCGCTAGGTGGGTGCAAAGGGGCCGAGGGGATGTTGCCCTGCACTCAATGCAGCGCCACTTTCCACAAATGTGCCCCCTTGTGCAGCAGTGCGGGTCAATGGGGTGATGTCAGTTGACTTCCGTTCTCAACGAGGCAAGAGAACGGGGTGTCCATTATCACCCGTTCTTACTCTGGGACCCTTAGCCTGTCACATCCGTGATGACTCTTTTAAACATGGATTCCAAGACTTTGCCCTGACGGCAGAGAAAGCATCACCAAATGCGAATGATATACTTTTTTATAAGACACGTCCACATGTTTCGCTCCCAGCTATGATCTAAGCCTTTGAAGTTTATGGCCAACAATCTGGCTATACTATCAACTGGAATAAATCAATCATTTACTGTAATGCCCAGTTGGAGAGTGGGCTGTCCCTGGTGGAAGACCTCGTCAACTGTCTGATGGTAACCTGTGAGAATGCAAATATTTAGGCATCTATGTGACGTGCGATGTGGAAAGTAGTATTCACCATAATGTTGGCAAAATACCTTTCAGATTTCCAGGTGGACGCTGAGTGCTGGAAGTTGCTCCCTCTTACAATTATGGGTAGAGTTGCCATGTTTAAAATGGTCACCCTCCCAAAGGTCCTATACGCCCTTCAGAATTGCTAATAGAGACTGCCAAATAACCTTTTCCTGAAAATAGATTGAGAATTACAGCAGCTACTCTGGCAAAACAGACACCCACAAATAAGCTTACAGACGCTACAAATAAACTACTATGATGGTGGGATTGTGCTCCCTGACTTGAGGGCATACTACTGGACATCTTATCTACAGGTAGTAAATGAGTGGAGGTATGTAGCTGGGACACATCCAACCTAAGGGAATTCAAGGGTAGGAGATCTACTGTTCTGAAGGGGTTCTGCCACCATTCCCTGGCCTACAGGGGGAATAGCATCTCCATGATATGCAGAGCTTCCAATATCTCCTACTCCAACATCTGTGGAGGGTGGAGGTAATACCGCCTGACATACCAGAGCACTCACCCTTGTAGGGAAAATTACTGATGGGGGAAATACCGGCAAAGGTGGTCTCAACTATATATAGAACACTTAACAATAACATGCCTGACTTCCTCTTCCACAGGTCCACCTGGGAGGCAACAGTGGGCGGGCTGTAAGGTGTAGACTGGGAGTCAGCTCTTATGTTTCCCAAAGAGGTGGCAATTAAGTCCTGTCTATACCTCATTCCATTCAAAATACTACCTCACATTTCTTATGACAGAGTCCGACTTCACGCAATGGGGCGGGCGGGCACTCGCCTCTGAATGCTTGAGATATGGGGATGGTAGATGTGACTATTTCCACACACTTTGGTCCTGTCTGGAACTACGCCCCTATTAGAGACTCCTGCTGACTGAACTGGGGAGTAGAGTTGATGCTGTTTTACAAGAAGACTCCAGGTACGTTCTGCTAGGAGTCCCCAGAGACATAGATCTCCCCGCAGATTACTTATACTGTCTAAATTAGCCCTGCAAAAAGAGACATTGCAAGACATTTGGGGGCTCCAGAGACCCAGACCCTGACAAAATGGAAAAGAGGAATGGACATGTACATGGCAGCAGAAAAGACAGTGTACAAGAGTAGGGGCTGCCCACACAAATTTCACTTGATATGGAACCCCTGGATTACATACTATGACCTTGCAGCTTGATTGTATGCTACCTCCAATGATCCCACTTGGCACTGACCTTGTATGTCTGGCACCGCAACAGAGATGTACTTCGTTTTATCAGACCTACCCTGATGATACTGAGGCCTATGGGGTTCCTGATGTAGCATTTACAGTCCCATCGTTTATGGGATATTGCTATGAAAGTATGACACTGATACCTTGTTTTGTATTGTCTAAAAAAACAATAAAAATATATTTTTTTAAACTGACAGTAAAAAGGAAGAAAAGGGTGGAAAATGTACAGAGAAAGAAAACACTCACTGATAAGACTACTAAGGATTTTTTTTTTTAATATGTAGTAAAATGCAAAATGAGGGAAATATATCAATTAAAAAGGGAACTTTGAAATGTACAGACAAACAAGAAGAAGCCCATGGTGTTAAAAGTATAACATCTAATAACAAAACAGAGACTTTGACTTGGAGAGAGAAACAGTTTAAGGAGTTACTTGCAAACATGCTTTTAAACAGAATAATTCAAAATTTGATGAAGAAGATGAAGAAGTAAAAGAGAAGTGCTGTACTAAAGCGAAAACAACAAACTGAGAGTATAGTTGAGAGAGCATTTGCAGTGAAAAAATGTTTTATCTAAATATTGAAAATAATGAAGACACTAGACAAAACAGTATAGTGCATGAGGAAAAGAACATTAAAAAAGGCCTATTAACTAAAGTATGTTTTGTAAAATTTTAAAGGTGAATGAATGCACCCATCTAGTACAGAACCGTTTTTTTAATGAAGAGAACTACTTACAAGAGCACACATTAGTGCATGCAGTTGACACAGCTGGTCATTGGTATGAAGTAAAAGACAGTACTCCCATAGGAAAAGAAGAGATAGTTCCTAGGAATGTAGAATACCTGATTGCTGAAGAGGATCAAGGAAGGCGTAGACAGTGTAGCATTATTTGCACTATCCGTCAGGATTCAAGTGATAAATTGAGAACTTTTCTAAGAGAATTTTTATGCAGAAGTCTAAAACAGAAAATTATAATGCTGCAAGGATTGGATCCATGCAAAGTCATGAAATACACTAACCTACAAGGGTATTCACTGGTATGAATTTCAAAGAAAGTGTGTAAAAGCATGTTTTCCATCATTTTAGAATGTTAGCTGTTTATCAGTCAAAAATGCCAAATTTAGTTAAGCAACTTTACTATGTAAAAACTGCAGCTTTAGGTTTAGGAAAGCTCTCTTTAATGGTACTGTGGCAGAGAAGGTTTATGAAGATTTTCATTATTGTTTTTTTGGACCTGAAGAAGAGTTTAGAAAAAATGAAGATGTAATGACTGCAGGTGTGGAGCAACAGGGCAAAGGGATTAGTAGTAACAAGTTTGCACACGAGATAGCCAAGTTCAACACACTATCTTCAGAGAAACCAGAGTGTGCTTGTATTTGTTGCCCCACCCGCACTATAAAAGCCAAACTCATAAAGTAATTGTATTTTCAAAAACTGAGGAACAAAACAGTGGCAGAAATGTGATGTGCATCTATTTATTGAAGAAAACTTTGATTTAGCCACAAAGCAAACAATATGTAAGTACTGCTATGATAAATTAGAGGACAATAAAATGCCAGCCAGAACAATATATTATAACAGATTAGAATTGGTATTGAATCCAGAAATTCAACAATCAAATGTTAACGAATCAATTCCCATTCTGAATATACATCCTTTTTTAGCAATAGTTCGAATGGAACCGAAGACAGGGAAACTACTACAAACAGTGCTACAGAAAGGACTTAAAGAAAGAGTTGTCTGCTTACCTCTAGATATTAAATAAAATGTTGAGACTGTGGGTATTGAGAGAGATACTGATGAACCACTCACCATTCTAGTAAATGGTGTGCCCACCAAAAATAAAAAGATTGGCAAGGGTTAGTGGATGTAAGTAAAGTGAAAAAAGCCATATTATACTCGAAAGAAAATAATGTTTTTTGCAAAAATGTTGATATTATTGGAGATGTAAGTTGTATCGATGATGAAGCAGTAAAATCAGTTGGGCAAATAGAAAAAGAAGATAAACAGAAGTCATAAGAAATACATGAGCACTATGTTATCCATCCACTTCATGCCAAAGAGGCTATTGGCAATCCCATTGATCTGTTTCAAATGAAACAAGCTAAAGAAGCTCCAATGAGTGTATGGGAAAAGGTTTAGAGTCTCACAGTTTTCCACAGCTATTTCCCACTGGAGTACGAGGCCAATATGATGACCGGCCTGCACAAACACCAGCCGCTGAGTACAGGTCAACAAGACTATATTCAGAGGACCATATTTTTTGCCAGTGTATTTCCTATATATTCCATCAACTATTTGAGAGTGATTTTTCCGTACAGCCGTATGCTGTGAACCGCATTATAAAGGCAGCGGTTAATCCATAAAATCTCTCTGCAAGGGAGTTTGTTTTCAAAATACAAGATAAAGACGACTGCCTGCAATACAACTTAATTATGTTGATGGCATGTCAACATGGGACCAACAAATATTGGTATTGTCATCATGGAGAACTTAAATGTTTACACCTACTTAGTTTGTCACACTTAGTTGCGCAGAGTAGGCATGGGAAAATGTACCTGAGTTTATAAGAGAATCAAAGTATACAGTTAAGGATATTAATTTGAAGACAGCAAGAAGACTTTGCTCTTTGGATCCTGCTAATATGTGTAGGTAATTTAATCACAGGTTTCAGGTGATGCTGGGTTTCATATGCAGTATGAGAAGCCCTCCTCTTGGTGAAGTTACAGATTTCTTTTAGCGTAACGAGTACCAGGCAAGAGATGCTCCTCATATACACATCCGCTTATGGATAAAGGATGCACTGAAATTTGTAACTCACAGTGATGATTCTGTACTGTCTTTTATAGAACAGGATGTTGCATACATCATTCCAAAAGACAGTGATGACAATGGTCTATGGCACCAAGACCCATATTTATGGATTTTGCAGCAAAACTGTGCTAATGCAGTTTTGTGTCAAAATCCAGAGTGCCTGCTAGCGCCAGCCTGGCGCCATATTTATGGAATGGCGCTCAGTGGAGTGAAGGACAGGCTAGTATTTAAAGAAAAGACGCTAGCCGGGGGGATGACAGGAGGGGAAAAGGCGCTTGTAGGGCAGAAATGATGCTAGGCTGGTTAGCGGCAATAAATATGCTGCTAACCAAACTAGCATCATTTTCTGATGCTCTACCACCCAAACATGACTCCTGTCTTAGTAAAGACAAGAGTCATGCCCACCAACCCAATGGCCAGCCCAGGGGCCAGTATCCCCTGGGCAAGGCCATATTACCCAGTGCCAGGCAGGGGGCCCAATGTAAGGGGCCCCCAATGACACAGTAAAAAAAAAAAAATGAAATTACCTTAACCTACCCAGAATGGGGTCCCCCATCCTATGGCATCCTTCTGGTGTGGGTAGGTATGTTCCTAGGGCTTGAGGTGGGCATCTGTGGGCCCATTCCAGGGTGTTTAGCCATGGAAATGGGTCCACAGATTCCCTCATGCCTTGTCTGACCCAGGTGTTAAATAATGGCCATTATTTTGGTCCGCCTACTCCATGCTCGTCGTTTTTGCATCAAAGTATAAATAAGGCGGTAGGGGATTAGCGTGATATTGTGGAAGGGAATGCCTACCTAACATCTAATTAGCGCAAGGCAGTTTTCCGCATCCACAGTATGACGCTAACCCCTATATTTTGATGTGATATAAAAATATGAATATGAAGTTAAGTTTTCCCTGTTTTAGCATCAAAATAAATGACGCTAAAATGGCACAAACCAAGTATAAATATGCCCCCAAGTTCTATGTATCCAAACATATAGATGTGGCAAGTATTATCGCTGAAGATACAGATGCAAAGGAAAATGTTATACAAGGTGTCGTTTTGGATTTTCAAGACCTATCATTTCCAAAAGAAGAGTGAACAACTTTTTATCAGCAGTCAGGCATACACCGACACGAAAATATTCAAAAAGTACATATAGTTTTAGAAGAGTAGAGGTCTCCAAGTATATTAATTATTATAACCCTGTCATTGTGAATTTATGGAATGCAAATATGGACATACACTTTGTTGCAGACAACTCCATTGTTGCGGCTCGCTATGTGACTTCGTACATTACAAAATCAGAGAAGACAGAGAAGACAGGGTGTGAAGGAAATGTGGGAGGAGATTTCTGAAGAAAAATCTCTAACAAAAAGCTTCACTTTGAAATTGCTTTCACAAAGGGAGATAAATTCTTATGAGTGTAGTGACAGATTGGGTTTGGCTAGCTTGTACTTGAAGTCTAGGGGACTTGCCAAAACACGAAACAGAGTCTCAAACTCTTTCCCAGAAATTCAGTACCCAGCAGAGTTCGAACCAGACAGTACTGATACAGTAATAACAAATAGATTAGATACTTACTATCCAAGAAAAGGTTCACACCCATAAAACATTAAAACATGTGTCTTTATGATATTCTGCAACATTGTAGGTACAGAAATAATGTGACAGAAAATGAAGACAAGGGGATATATGTGGTACTTGGTTGCCATGGTTGTTTGGTTCAACATGCAAAAGGTAGTTTAAAAAATCACTGAAAATTTAGGGGCTTATTTACAAGCCCCTTCGATCGCTGTAGCATCATTGTTTTTGATGGTGGGGTAGTGCAGGCAGTCACCTACACTGCGCCACATTTACAAACTGGTGCAATGGGACTATTGCACCAGTTTGTAAAGCCCTGTGCCACATTATACATGAACTAGGTATAAAGTATGCAGGGTGGGCGTTTCGACATTAAAAGCCATGCAGAACCGATGCAGTAAAATTTACTACATTTAACTCTGTCTTTCTCTAACTTCACTGTATCAAACTTTTAACGCCTGCTCGGTGTAGGAGTTAAACTGACACATGACTTTTTAACATGGGAACCTTCTACGCACTGCTGGAGTAGCGTCATTTTTTTTATACTAGTCCAGCACTGCAACAGTTTAGCGCCATAGATGTGTCAGAATTATTTATGCATCTGTGGAGCCAATGAGTGCTGTATCATAAATACTGCACTATCTTGGCGTTGTGAAGGGCTCCAAGGCCAGCACAAGAAAACTAGTTCTTGGAAATGAGGCCCTTAGTTGTCAAACTCCTGAGAAGAGTTTTTCTACTTAGCACTTCTGCAACTGTTCAAGCCTTGGCGGTCTGAAACTGAATTACTTGGCCAATATGACTGCTATGAAGATTCTTTCAATGCTGCGAAAGACAGCATTCACAGCTTAGACTTTCCCAATTACCTGAAAATGTTAAATGATGAGATTAAACAGGAAGAAGCAATTGCTACTGAGATAGCACAGGATAGTTCACAAAGCAGCCAAACTTCTAGATCACAAAGTCAAGATCATCTTGGATAGCCAATTATTAAAAATGAAACGAGACTGCTAACACACCTACAGTCATAAATGAGGTGGAGACTTCAATGCAACAAACAAGAGAAGAAAATGTTGATTTGGAACACTGAATGATGAGCAGAAAGAAATATAGATGGAAGTGAAAGAAAAAATAAAGCATGGGTTCCTCCATGAAAACAATGTAAATGTTCAACGTTTAAGCCAATTCTATTGTATGTCAGTGGACAAGCTGGCACTGGGAACTTCTTTTTTATGGAAGTTCTCATCACCTACCTACAGAGGACTTAACAGCACCTACTGGAATAACTGCACACAACATCAAAGGAATTACCTTGCATGACTACTTATGCTGCCCATAGAATAAGATGATAAGCTGGAGTACCAAAAGTTATCTGGTGAATTTGTTCAAAACTTCTAGAGTTTTAAAGACATTGAAACTTTTAATCACTGAGGAGGTGAGCATGGCCTCAAACTTAATGCTTGCCTTTGTCCACTTAAGAATGCAACAGATACTGAAGACAGAATATGAGTTAAGTTTTTTGAGGAAATCATCCGATTGTTTTTGTTAATGTATTACTACTTGCCCATGTAAAAGGGCAGCCTGTATTCTAGACACTTGTACATAAGGAAACTCAAAATTCTTGAGGAAGTATTGCAAATGTAAACATTTGGTAAAATTTCCAATACAAAGGACTATAGAATATGAAAATATTATGGAGGATTTTGAAGTAGGAGTTCTTTCCAAAAAAGGAAAAAGTTGCTTGGAAATGTGACTTATAAAGAACATATTTCCTACAAAACATTCTGCGGCACAGCTAATATATAACTTCATTCAGCAAGAAGAATCCATTGTGTGTCTAATGCTTACTCTTCAGGAATGTTCCTCTTTCAATGAACAATTAATTCAGCTGGGAAAAGAACAAATATTGGATCGGACATCAACTGATAAAATAGAACACCAGGGAGTGACAGTACTGTTGACTGAAAAACTATAATGAAAATTGGAGACGTCTCTTTTCCAAGACTACAGAATTAAAAAAACTTTTACATGTTTGTCAAAACCTGTAGGGTAATTTTGCAACATAATTTAAATGTTAAGGAAGAGTTAATTATTGGTGCTATGGGTAAAATAATTGATTTCATTTTCTTTCCGAATCGGAATGAGGTTGAATTCCTAGCACTTAAATGCAATCGGGTTGAAGGCAAAAAAACAGACAGCAATGTCTGTTGCACGTTTTTTGCTTGTAAAAGGCTTGTATGTTCGGAGGAAGCAGTTTGCAGTGTCTCTAGCATAAGCTGCAACAATCCATAAATCTTAAGGTTTAAGTGTAGCTGCAGAATTCATTAACATTGGTAATACCGTATTCAAATAAGATATGTCATATGTAGCATTAACACAGGTTAGATCTTTTCCAGTTTGTATCTGACAGAGTTTGATGAAACTAAAGTAAATTCTGATTCAAGATGTGTGAAAGAGTATAACCGTTTGAGAACGGTGCTCTTGATTTAGGACAGTATCTGGTTTATAAAAAGCCTAGAATCTTCACAAAATAAAAGGTTTCAGAGGATTATAGAGACATTACTGAGAAAAAGTGCTAGAAATAGAAGAAAGAAGTCTTGGAGAAAAAAAATACTAAAAATACTGGTGAAATTGCTGGTTACCAGTTCTCAAACCCATCTGGAGTCAACTGCTATGCCAGTGTTGTTCTCAATAAACTATTCTCTTAACCTCCTCTGGTTCATGGAATTGAACAGAAAAAAAATAAAAGACTGTGCTCTGAACTCTTTAGCTTGTTAGAACACTGATAGAACAAAAACATATTCTGCATTTTGTATTAGAGGTCTTGAAAATCTGTGCACTGGATCTGTACACCGAGAGTGCATCTCCGTGAGTGTAGAACACTTAAGAAGATGCACAAGAGTTCTTGACAGCTGTACTTGGTATTTTAGATGAAGAGATGGTACCAATTTACAACCTAGTTGGACTTAGTTACTTATTGCAGCATGACTGTGAAAATTGTTCTTTTTTAACAAAAACAAAAATCGATTCAGAAAGATTTATCTACTTAACTATACCACACTGTAGAACTGCCAGTTTTTGACAAATTGTCATCTTTGACTATAAGAAGAGCTGGCAAATATATAATCCTAAAGCTACAGTGATGCACAGCGGATGGAACTTTATTGGAAACACAAATTGCAAATTTTAAACCTGGGCAAATTCTGGTAAAACATATAGCTGTATAGCTATTATTTTCCATGAAGGACAAAGGGATATATTTGCCACAAAAGTGATGCAAATCATTGCAAAATCTTTTTTTACCTCTTTACTTTCAAGCGCAAAACACGTTTTGTGCTTGAAAGTACTCTAAAAGTAACACAAAGCACTGCAGCATACTGATTAGTGTTGCTTAGCACCAAAGGTAGTTCCATGGTGTTCCCATGCAACTACCCATGTTTTGTGACACTAAACCATATCTACTAACATAAGTAGACAGGGTTTAGTGCCAAAAAATAACGTCGCTGAAAAGCAGGCATTAAATAGAGAAATGTTTTTATTTCTCCTTTCTTTTCCGACTTTGCCTGCATGTTGCACTGTGAAGCACACATAAAATGGAGGAAAAGATTTAAAGTGTGTCTATGCATAGTAATTTGTACTTGAAGGTTACCCTTCTAGCACAAAACCTATGGTAGACTCATACACCCCCCCAAGCACTATGGTGCCAAGATGTGTGTGTGGTGCTCGGTAGATAAAATCAGCACCAGCGCTAAGGAGAGGGGGGAGTGAGACATATTTCTGTAAATAAGGCACTTTCCTACTCTCTCCTTTTCCTTTAAAACATCACAGCATTGCTCACTGCTTCATTGAGCTGCATGACTATTAAGTACATCTGGGCCAAAGTACCGAATCTGGACACTACACTATCCACTTCAAAAATACAACTGGATGGACAAAGTGTAATGACAGCATTAATAAATGAAAGCAGAGAATATCCTATAAACTACAAAATTCCTAAATCCTCTTTCGTGAACCAAAATTATAAAGAGTATTACAGCTGAAAAATGTAATAATACACTTCTGGAGGTTTAATGCAGTATGTTAAGACATCATATGGCCTACCAAGGGTGATGCCTACATAAAGGATTCCGAATACTGATATGCACTTACTCCTGGAACAAAACAGCATAGATACCACTAAATTGGAAATAGAGACAACCAAGTAAAAATGTGAAAAAACAACTATTTAAAAGAGAAATAAATACTAGTAAATATATAAAAGTTAAACATATGTTTGGATATTGAGCTTGTTTTCAAAAAGTTAAACTAGATAGACAGAAAATCATAAAAAGAGCATCACAATCAAGCAGCTATTTCAATTACAGCTGCACATTTATAAAAATAATTAGAACACTAAGATACTTCACTCCTTGTTAATAGATGACCAGATTCTGCAACATTATGTAGCCTACCAAGGGTCTATATAAGGCTTTTATATATAGTGCTATCCTTCATAAATGCTAATTGTACTATAATGTTCTTAATATAAAAATATGTATTTTAAGCAAATATGTATTACATAACTTAATAGGTGTAGTGAAAACAGTTAGGCATTTATTTGTAGTGAGTGCAATGCATAGTAATGTTAATTTAAAATAACATACTATGCACTTATGTTTTTTTTCATACAGTCTATATGATTGTTTTTTCCCTACTGTTCAGTTATTAGTCTCTACACAACACGTTATTTATGGTGTAAAAGTATGGAAGGTGAGAACATTGAAAAAGGTAAAATAAAGTGCTTAAATTATGTTTATAATTTGTTTAGAAAGATACATATTTGTTGTGTTTTATTGTTAACAATATATTTTTAATTACAGATTGTGAAACTTTAATGAGCCAATTTATAATATGAAACTTATATTTATTTTCCCCTTCTTTTTACACAGATTAACTGACTCACTTATTGCAGTGATATAGGTAACAAATTACATGTTTCTCCTTTCATAGACTATCCATAAATATACTCAACCAATTATAGGTAATTGAAGTGATATATTAATATATACTGATTAAATCACTGATACAAACCCACCCAGGGACACACTAATGCATAAACTGACATACCCAGGCATATACTAATGTAGACTCTGAGACACCCATGCACACACTCATGCATACACTCAGACACCCAAACATAGACTGAAAGATGTACTGACACACCCAGGCATATAGCAATGCAGATGCTGACGCACCCAGTAAAATGATAATGCATCCAATCATACACTCAGGCACACACTGATACATACACTGGCACACCCAGGCACACACTAATGTATGCACCAAAACATCCAGGCACACCCTGATACATACACTGACACAACCAGGGACAGAATGAAACATACACTAACATACCCAGGCATTCAGGAATGCATACACTAACACACCTAGGCAGAGACTAATGCACCCACCAACATACCAAGCTATACACTGATACATTCATTCACACACCCAGGCATACACTTATGCATGCATTAATAAACACATGCTCTTCTCTCCTGATGCTATACTGAAGTGCTCCCATACTTCACTCTATTTTTTTGGAGGGGATGTTACCTTTTGTTCTTCCGTGGTGGAACCAGTTGACATTTATTACGTCTGTCTCTAGAGAGCTCAAACCACAAATAATTACTTTAGGGTGTGGCTACAACTGTAAAAGGGTGGAGTTCAAATGCAGCCAATGAAATGAAATGGTTTGGTTGAGACATTGGGCGGAACTGTGGTTCCTGTACTTGGATCTGCAGGTTCACATCAAATACAGTAGTATGGAGAAAAACAAATATAGCATACATCATATATAAGTACCAATAGTAGTACACTAGTAGCACTACAACTAGTGTTCGTAATATGTGAATAATGTATTTGTTTAGAAATAAGGCAAAGTGGCAGATCCAGAACCACAGATACATGCAATCACATGAATGGAACTAAAACCATCTATGGTTACGGAACCATGCAGAATCTATCTGTGGATCCAAAAAAATTAAAAAGAAAAAAAGAATACAAAGTATATTGATACATTATATATATTGATACATTTATGTTAGCAATCATATCTTATTTTTTTAATAACCACATAGTTTCTTCTATGTTTTTTAGTTTTTCGTCATTTTTACTTCTTTCTCCTTACTCTTTTCACCCATTTTATTAGTACTTTTAGATTACTTTTCTCTCATCTTGATTGCTTTCATCTTGGTGTTTGTCTTCTGTTTACTGCATCTCCTTGCTTTTCCCTCCTTTTCACTGTTTCCCATTTTTTCAGGGGCTTCTCATTGGTTAGCCCTAGGTTTCACTACTTTCTCATTCCTTCATGACACGTTTTATAAGTACCTCCTCATTTTTTTCCCCTGTTAGCATGGTATGTGAACAATGCGGGGGCTGGTTGCAGGGTCTGGCCATAGGTCACGGCCTGTCTCCAACCCCCTGCGGTTTTTAAAAAAAACAGAAATTCACTGAAAAAAACAAAGAATGCAGGGAAGTTATAGTTAGGAAATATAATTTTAAAAAACCTTAGAAATTCACTGAAAAAAACAAGGGTTACAGGAACGTTATAGTTAGGAACTGAATTTACTCGGACAAAACCATAGAAATTGAGCAGGTATAGTTACCACACCTATCTATATCTTAGGCCCCCGCAATGCACAACTTATGACCTCACATATTACATCACTCACGGCATGTTCAGTGATCTTCCCGATCTTGATAGTCTCCATGTTCTTCCTAGCAACTTGGCAGAATTGAAGACTCATGAATGTATACGTCCACTGTTCACAACTTTCTGCACATAAAATAGCACCATTTTATTCTTATAATGGTCTCTATGATAAAGACTCACATTGTCAGGTACCACACATCTTTGTCCTATGCAAGGTTGATGTTCCCACATTAATCTTGTTTTATCCATGTGTTTTTCATTGATTTTTCAACAAAGGAGTGAAACAATCATTGCAAGAAATAAATATCTACTATTGTATTCAGACGTCTAATAAGCAATCTCTTTTTGTTTGCCATGAATATATTGCTACTTTTGTAGTTTGGTACATGTAATGAATGTGCTATATTTGGTTTCTTTATATTTTTTTAATGTTGGATGCGTTTTCCTTACAGTTGAAACTCTTATGTCCTGCATACATTGAGTTGATGTGATTTCCTTGCATTATTTTTGAGGACCAAGTGGTGCGTGAATTACTACCTGGCTAAGCTGGAGTAGATTTGAGCCCGTTTGAGTGATAATAGCAGTGGAGTAGAAGTGGATGTAACTTTTGTATGTGTTTTGTAGGTTATTTTGTATATGCATTGCCCTCCAGGTTATTTTGCACACAATCGCATCTCAATTTGGATTGGGCCGTATGGATATCAGCCTTAACCCTGAACCATTAGGAAAGGGCCAGCCTGAACTACCAGTGAGGTCCCCATGAACCAGAGCACATGCAGCCTTAAACTGATATGGCCCTTATTGGGGCTCATCAGTTGGGCATAGCTTGGTTCAAGTGGCGCAATGTGCACAGGATCCGCCTCTAGTCATACCTGTACCACTTATGGCATCACATTGAAGTATACAAAAAGTGATGGATAAAATGTTTTAATTAATCTCAGCCACTGGTAACTACCCGGGGTACATCCCAGTCCACCATTATTTTACACATCAAGCCATCTCAGTTTGGACCCAGCTATATGCAAATTAGTTTTGACCCTGCTCAGATAGGAGCAGCCAAGCCTGAAATGCCAGACCAGTTCCTTCCTGAACTGTAACAGAAGACCCGGTTTTACCCTTATTAGGTAATCACTACGTTATAGCTTGGTTCCAGTGGTGCAGTTTGCATTGGACTCACACCTGGGCATACCTGTCGCACTTAGGCCCATATTTATACTTTTTTAGCGCTGCATTTGCGCCGCTTTTTAACGCAAATCGGCGCAAACTTACAAAATACAATTGTATTTTGTAAGTTTGCACCACTTTCGCGTAAAAAAATTATGCAAATGTGGCTCTAAATAAATAAATAAATATAAGCCTTAGGGCGTCACACAGTATATAAAAAAGTAATGGACACAATAGTTGAATTAATCTCCATCTCTGGTAATTGTATACATTGAGCATTAGAACGACTAATTTAAGGCTTTGTTGTGGACTAACTGGTGTCAGATAGTTGAAGAATAAGAGCAATGGTATGTTTAAATGAATGTGCTCCTTTTGGCTGGAAGTGTAGCATCATTAAATTACATTTCTAAAGTAATTGTCAAGTACAGTATAACAGAACACAATAATAAAAACAAAGTAAAATAAAATGTTTGTGGTGCCGTTCCCTTCCCAGGCGCAGGACACACAGGGAAATATTTCCTCTGCTCCAGGGAACTATTGGTCATTTCACTCCCTTCAGAGAAGAGACAAATGGAGAGGTTTCTCTCACTCTTCTCGATGATATGTTAGCCTCATTTTAATCTAGAATGTTATGAGTCAAACAACCCTGAGAGATGCTCTTATCTGCAGGAGTGATACGCATAAGCGTGGACCTCACCTAGCTCTCCGAAAGAAAAAGACATAGTAGATAATAGTTCCAATAATGGGTTATTTATTTTGTACAAACAGCAAGGTCAGAAGCAATACCATACAATATGATAAAGGTTACAAAAATCCAAAGCATTTCCTATCACGCATTTCTACTATCTGCAATATAATTGCTCTAACTACCTACCACCTACTCTAAACTATAATCAGCCTCATTGTACTGGCTAAAAGATTACTATTTCCCTTCACTACCGTATGCCAGATTATTGATTATACCCTCAGACCTCTCGAAAGTTCCCAGGTCTGCAGTTAAATATCGGTTCTCAGGCATTCTCCCAAGTAACCAGTCTTTGTGTCTATCCCTCCCAAATATGTAGGTATATTTATACCTTTCATTGGGAGTTGCTGCACAATTTCTTGAATCTGCACTACTGTGTTACAGACCTATCCGAAAGGGAATTGTATCAGGCCGAATGACCTTGTAATCTTGCTCACTGCATGTAGCACTCCGAGCACCAGAATGGACGTTCCCTCTATGTTTAATTTATTTTATTTTTGTTAGAGCAACTAATGTCAATCTGCTTGTTAAATAGTATGGCAATCTTGCATGCTCTCTAAGATATGATCACCACTCAAAGTAATATTCTTGATTGCCCTAAGGCCCAGATTTCAGTGGGCCTTGTGCAGTTCAAATGCCACATTATTGTCATTTGTTTACGCTAATGTGGCGTTAGAAGGCCAAAAACACAGCGCCATATTCACAAAGTGGTGCAATGCATGTATTGCGCCACTTGGTAACCCTTTACGCCACATTATGCCTGTGCCATTCATAATGTATGCAAAGGGGGCATTCCCCTGTTAGGGAGGCCAAAAAAAAGGTGCAAGGAAATCTAAGAGATTTCCTTGCGCCAATATTTTCGGAACTTTTAACGTCTGCTCAGAGCAAGCATTCATAGGAGGCTTCCATTGGTTTCAGTGGGCCTCTCTGTGCTTTGCAGGATTTCTGACGCTAACCCTGCAAAACTCTGGACTGCTGTAAAAATTAGTACCTCTGACTACCATTATGTGCACCATATTTTAAATACGGTGCACACACTGTGGAGTTAGGGGGGTGTTAACAGGCGTAAGAAAAGTGGCGCTGCATTAGGTACAGTGCCACTTTTCATAAATCTGCCCCTAAGTCTTTTAGTCTGAAGAGTTTGACCCAGATTTAAGAGTGCCTTGCACCATTCTAACACCACATTAGTGTACTTTTTTTGCCCCTAAAATGGCGTGAGAAGACCAAAAACACCACAGCATATTTACAAAGTGGCACAATGCATAAATTGCGCCACTTTGTAACCCTTTGTGTCACATTATGACTGGCACAGGCATAATGTATGCAAAGGGGGCATTCTCCCGTTATTTTTGGCACTTTTAATTACTACCCAGAGCAGGCGTTAAAAGTGCATTGGTTTCAAGGGGCCTCTGGGTGCTTCCAGGATTAGCATCAAAGTTTTGTGCTAATAATGCAAAGCGCCAGACTAGCGTAAAGAATTATGATGCTAGTAACCCTGACTACTTCCATGGGATGCTGTATTTTAAATATAGTGCACACATGGTGGCATTAGGGGGGAGCTAAGGGTTGCAAGAAACGTGGCGCTGCACTAGGTGCAGCACCACTTTTCATAAATCTACCACTTAGTGTGCTTATGTACAACTAAGACTGATTTAAATATAACATGCAAATGTCATCAGAAATCAAAAATCCCATCAGCAAAGCTCTGTCATATATGCCAACACAACAAAATTATATTAGGATACAATCCAAAAAAACAATGCAAACAACATTGAATTCTATGAGGGAGGCGATTCGCCTTCAGAACAAGCACCCCTTCATAACTGTTTTGAGAACATTACAAATCACTCTCGGGCTTAGCTCTTCAGTGTGGTTGAGTGTAAGGTATTCTTTGATGGGTTCCATTGTTTCATGAAGGACAAGTGGGTCCTTCAACCAAGAGTTGCAGGTGTGAGATGATGTAATCCTTGCTGGCTGCTATGTCTTTGCTGCATGGTTTAGGATGGTGCCATTTGTGTGCTACTGCCATCCAGGTTTGTCTAGGAGGTTGGTGTTTAATGGAGTTGGGGGTCACATTATGGGGGTTATTATAACTTTGGAGGAGGTGTTAATCTGTCCCAAATGTGACGGATATACCTCCAGCCGTATTACGAGTTACATAGGATATAATGGACTTGTAATACGACTGGTGGTATATCCGTCACTTTACCGTCACTTTTGGGATGGATTAACATCTCCTCCAAAGTTGTAATAACCCCCTGTATCTTCTGATGTAAGTAAGCCCACCAGAATGTGAGCCTCCTTGAGTGAGGCTAAGGTTTGTGGTTTGCCCTCTCACTGGAAGAGTAGGGTGCCTCCACCTGTGTTTGAACTGATTGACTTGAAGGTCCACGTTTGTTCAGAGTTAGAGGGAGAAGACCTTGATACAATTTTAAAGTGGCCCCATTGAAGGAGATCTGGCCAACTTTACGGGCACCAGACATAGAAGCCTCCTTTTTATCATAGAATTGAGCCTTCATGGCTGGACCTGTAAGAGTGCCCTTAGGGAAGTGACTGTGTATGTTTTGATCAATTTGATGAGCAGTGATTATGAATTATCTACGATGGCTTAAAAAAGGCCTTGCACATATTTGTGGAGGTCCATCACTGACATTTCATGCAGAAATCCTCAGACCCATATATTATTCTGGTGGTACCTGTTCTTGGGGCCCATACATTTTTCTTGCTTGAGAATTTGCTGTTCTTCAAGGACAAACAGCTGCTGTTGGAGGTGGTCACAGTTGGCTTTCAGTCTGTGGAGGACTTTCACTAGCCAGGACCAGCTGCCACCCTAAACACAAAGAGCAACAGAGTTTAACCCCCCCTTCCCACTGGCTTCTGAAATATGATCTTAAGCCTTCAAGTTCGTAATGGGGGCAGCCTAGAATTTGGTGATGTTGCCAATATCTTACTAGCTATGTGGGTGGCTTTTACGGGGTCTGGCCACCTGGAGCAGTTCAAGGATGAGGGTATCAGCAACCTTGTGCCACAGGGGGCGTCATGTGGACACCTTGTGATATCTTGGAGTCCCAATGCTCCTACTGGAACTGACTTTCTGTCCCTTTATTTCTTAGTGCTTTAAAGGGGCTGGTTTACTAATGGTTTACAAGGCTGATGTTTTGTACCCATCCCAGAGTGGCCTGAGTTAGGAGGGGCTGCAAGGAAAGAGGGGGCTGTTATGTGCCTTGTTGAATGGGCACATCCCACCCTTGGCAACCTAGATGCTCCACAGTGATGAAGCTTGATAGGTGATAACTTCAGTTTTCAGGGGCAGGGGGCCCTCTGCCTCACTTTGGTTCCAGGTGTCTCCAGCCTCTCACTGTGGTGTGGTGGGGCTGGGCTCCCACCTAGGTTTCAACGAGATGCCAGTGAGAGTTAAGGTGGCCATAGGTCAGGGCTTACTATGCAGCATCTGCTATGTTGATGCTTCCTAGTGCACCCCTCTAGATCACATCTGCCCCCAGCACTACCTTCACTGCTTGTGGGGTCATTTGTAGCCCCAGAGTTTCAGGGCCACCCAACCCCAAAAGTCTGTGAATCACCAGTGCATGAAGGACAAAAATATGTTAAGATGGTCTTAAGCTAGGTGTTGCTTTACAGGCGTCACCATTTTGCTGAGACTTGGGATGCTTGGCCTAGCTGCACCAAGTCTCCTGCCTTTCAGATCTGGGGAGGGATCTACCTCTTCATGCCCCCTGTGTGATCCCAAGGGTCAGGCAATCATGACTGTAGACAAACCCTTCATCCCACTGACGTAAGAAAGGGTGTTTTTCAGGTCCTGGGATGGGAGCCCACGATTCAGACGTCTGCCATATGTGGTTCTTGGCTACAACTCCCCCCTTACACCCTATTTTAAAGATCAAAATGTGTAATAGATGATAATTTAACACACTCTTGGATTTTAACAGGTGCTGAAATTATCATATGAACCACCAGATCAAGGATACAATGCACTGCACTCAGAGTAGATCATGCTACTTCTTATATTACTTCCTCTTAATGTTTTGTACCCTCCACTTCACCCACTGTCAGCACATGAGGTTGCCTGTTACTGTGCATGCATACTTATAGTGAAGTCATCAGAGTTTACTGTTCTTTATTCATTGCTTTACACTCACACTCATTGGTCTTCATACATTCACAATACATACATACATTTCTTGCTCATTCTTTCCTCATCATGGTCAATGCCTTTGAGTTGAGTTCACTTTCACAAGACTGGAACTCCATGACCCTTGCTTCTAAAAGATTCAAAACCCTTCCAAGTGGGCCAACTCTGTATTTAGAGCAAACAGTAAAGGGAGGGCCCACCTTCAATTCTGTCTATTTTTGACTCACAGCATGTAAAGTAGTACTCCTGTAGTACTCTTTACATGCACTTATATGATGTTGGCAACAGATAAGAAGATGTCTACAATGGGTATGTTCGGTGAATATTCATATTCAATTAGTACAAATACTAAGGGTTGTGCCTTCTTTCCACTTTTACAAACATAGGGGGTCATTACAACATTGGCGGTAAAAGCCGCTTACCGCTGTGCAGAAGACTGTCAATACACTGCCGCAGCTGTGGAATTCCGCCACAGCTATTATGACCCTCATCTCGGAATCCGCCGAAATTCAGACACCCAAACAAGTCCGCCACACCAAAGGTCAGTGATAAACTAGCGAAAACAAATCCTCCACCGTCACGCCAACAGAAACACGCCCATGCTATTATGGCCCACTCCTCCTCCCCCACAACTAACAACATGGGAGGAGCAGGTCTTGACCATTATGCATCCTGGGGGCCTCGGAGGAATCGGTGGAGGAATGGACACTGATAAGTCAAATCTTAACTATCAGATCCCCCACCCTACCTGCATGCTATCACACACCCCCACCCTCACCCCCTCCCCTATCACTCAAACTCCTCACTAATGTACTAATAACACAAACTACCCATTCCAACAACAAGCCCTGCATGACACAACAAAGCATGGACACCCATCACTAAAGCATGCCCACTGCACATACCCATAACACCCCCTAACCATCATCACACAAGCCCCCACACAGGAATGCTAGCACTCGGGTACACGCTCACCCACCCATTGCACACCATGACACACACACATGCAATAATCATGCTTTTATACCCCTGCAGGACCACTACCTAACGTCACCAGACAGGAGGGTCCAGACATCTCTACCCCACCCACAGAAGAGGCCCACAGTGATGACAGCAGCTCTGGCCAACTGGATCCAGATGACCAGTCGGTTCCCCTCGCACAGGCACAGCCCAACACTGACCTTCCACCCTCTGGTAACACCAGCACAGCACCCACCCAGCGGGCCCATACCTCCGTACCCAGGACACGTCAATCAGCTGTGTGTCCACCACTACAGGGAACCCAGGATAACCCACCGCCCCAACAACAACAGGGACCTGGGGGCAGTGGTAGTGGGCACACGGTCCAGGGGACGGACGGGAACTGGGAGGGCTGGTGTGGGACAGGGGGCGGACAGGCCTAGGGAACCTACTCTCCACGAGGCCCTCTCCTCCATCATGGGAGCATACCACCACTCCCAGGAGACGATGGCGACGGTCCTGGCCAAGTTTCAGGAGACCCAGCGAATGCAGGACGAACAGTATTTGGGGTTCAGGGAGGAGCTCAGAACCATCAGCTCCGCCCTGGGCACCATCGTAGGGGTGCTGAAGGACATACAGAAGACCATGAGGGACACTGTGGCACTCCAAGGGGCTCCTGACACTAGCCTGGACGATGAACTGCCCACCACCTCCGCCGGCGCTAGTGGACAGGACGCCCCGCCACAGGACCACCACACCAGCACCCCGCCCCTTGCAGACGGAGAACCACCCCACAAGCAGTCCCTGAGATCCAGGAGCAGGACAGAGCAAGATGGCAAGACCCCTGCCAGGAAATGAGACCACCCTGATTGTCATCCCACTGTCCCACTTTGTTACCCTGTCCACATTGGAACTGTCCCAGCTCCACTTCCTATGCCCATATGGGCAGTGCACCTGTGAGACAAATAGACTGGACTCTGCCATGGACATTCCTCAACCATCACCCATCACCATTTTGCCACCTCCTCCAATAATTAGCACTTCAATAAACACCCTTGACCCACAAAACAATCTGGAGTCAGTCTGTGATTTTGAAAATGTGTATTATCTATGACAATGACAATGACAAAATCAGTTTGAAAATGTAATGTCAAGATACCTATGTCACACATCACAAGCCCATGAAGGATGCAAGCAGATGACACACGTTGGTAACCACACCTGTGAAACCGTAATGGAAATGTACCACTCAGTTAGCTAATACTGCTTCAAATTGACAGACAGGATAGAGGTAGATATGTGAAAGTAAATGTAATAGTAAAAAAAAATTCTCACCTGTGTGTCACTGGAAATATTGCTGTATGACAGAGTCCCTGTCATCAATGTCTTCTTCCTCTGCTTCCTCCTCATCACTGTCCACAGGCTCCACAGCTGGCACAACACCGTCATCTGGACCATCCTCCTGCAGAAAAGGCACCTGGCGTCGCAAAGCAAGATTGTGAAGCATAGAGCAGGCTATGATGATCTGGCACACATTCCTTGGTGAGTAGAATAGGGAACCACCTGTCATATGGAGCCACCTGAACTTGGCCTTCAGGAGGCCGAATGTGCATTCGATCACCCTCACAGTCCGCCCATGGGCCTCATTGTAGCGTTCCTCTGCCGTTGTCCTGGGATTCCTCACTGGGGTCAATAGCCATGACAGGTTGGGGTAACCAGAGTCCCCTAATAGCCACACCCGGTGCCTCTTTAGTTGACCCATCACATAAGGGATGCTGCTATTCCGCAGGATGTAGGCGTCATGTACTGAGCCAGGGAACATAGCATTTACCTGCGAGATGTACTGGTTTGCCAAACATACCATCTGTACATCCATGGAATGATAACTCTTCCGGTTCCTGTACACCTGTTCACTCCTGTGGGGGGGGACCAAAGCCACATGGGTCCCATCAATGGCACCTATGATGTTAGGGATATGTCCCAGGGCATAGAAGTCAACTTTAACTGTAGCCAAATCCTCCACCTGAGGGAAAACGATGTAGCTCCTCACGTGTTTCAGCAGGGCAGACAACACTCTGAACAACACGTTGGAAAACATAGGCTGGGACATCCCTGATGCCATGGCCACTGTTGTTTGAAATGACCCACTTGCTTGGAAATGGAGTACTGACAGCACCTGCACTTGAGGGGGGATTCCTGTGGGATGGCAGATTGGTGATATCAGATCTGGCTCCAACTGGGTACACAGTTCCTGGATTGTGGCACGGTCAAACCTGTAGGTGATGATTAAATGTCGCTCCTCCATTGTCAACAGGTCCACCAGCGGTTGGTACACCGGAGGATTCCACCATCTCCTCACTTGTCCCAGTTGACAGTACCTAGGAAGGACAACAGCGACCACAGAGTCAAGCAACTCAGAGGTATGTACCCACAGCTACACAGAACACGGAACATAATCCAAAAAGTTGTCTGTAAGTGTGTTGGGTCCAGGCCTAGGTATGTGTGACGCAGTTGAAGCCATGTAGGCCCCTGAAATGGCAGCTGCCTGACCTCTAAAGTGGGACAATGGTATGTGAGGTAACTGCGCTGGCGTTGTACACCGTCGCGGTTGGCGGTCGAAGACCGCGGCGCAATGCTGCATTGGTTAACATTGGACCCTATGGGTCCCAGGAGCCAATGACGAAGTGCGCCGGCGGTGATGATACGCACCGCTGCGGACGTGACCGCTGCGGACGTGACCGCCATTTTCTATCTGTTCAATCACTCGATACCTGATCTTCGACAGGAGAGGACCTACAATGCAAGTGCTGCTGTGACCTCGATCTGGAAGAGACAATGGCACGTGCGTCTGGGGAAAGGGCCCCTGCCTTCACTGCACAGGAGTTGGAGAAGTTCGTGGACGGGGTCCTCCCTCAGTACACGCTACGCTACGGTCCTCCAGACCAACAGGTGAGTACATAGGGTGCAAGTTGTATGGGCTATGCCTGGGTGGAGAGGGCTGGATGTAAGAAGGAAGGGGGCAGAGTTCTGCGAGCATGAAGGAGTGTGAATGCATGCGCCATATGGCAAGGGCAGGGATGTGGGCCACTCACTACGACGGTGCAGTTGGTAATGACTTCTCTTCTTCCTCTGTACATGTCATGTAGGTCAGCGCCCACCAGAAGAAGGATATTTGGCGTGCCATCGCCAAGGACATCCGGACCCTGGGGGTCCACCAGAGACGGAGCACCCACTGCCGTAAAAGATGGGAGGACATTCGCCGCTGGAGCAAGAAGGCGGCGGAGGACCAGCTGGGGATGGCCTCCCAGCGTGGGAGGGGTGCCCGTCGCACCATGACCCCCCTGATGTTCCGGATTCTGGCGGTGGCCTACCCTGAGTTGGATGGGCGCATGAGGGCATCACAGCAGACACAAGGGGGTGAGTACACTCACATTCTCATGACTTTGCGTGCAGTGGAGGGGTCTGGGTGGGGGAGGAGGGCTGTGGGTTTCCCTAGGCCAGGGCGAGTTCCGTAGGCTAGGCCCCTCTGTAATGCAGGCCATGTGCCTCTCCACCCCACCTCTGTAGAGCACCAAGTACAGGTATACATGCCCCTGTGTCATCTATGTGGGCAGATGACACTCATAGCCATGTAGGCCATATCCCAGGAACTGCATCTGTAGAGGCCAATAGCACGGCGTAGTGCAGGTGGCTGCTGTGTCTGTATTGTCCGCCAACGGTTGCGGTAAGCCATGCACTCAACCTGTCTTTCTTCTGTTTCCCCACCCCTTTTTATGCTCTCCCTGTTCTTTTGTGCATCAGCATCATCAGGCGGAGGTACAGGGGCACCGGAGCACGAGGGAGCTGCGTCCCACATGGCCATGGAGGGCCACAGCACGGACTCGGAATACACCAGTGGGAAGGAGGGCGAGGGGAGCTTCACAGCGGTCAGCGGATCAGCAACCAGCGACACAGACTCGTCCTCCGATGGGAGCTCCCTTGTGGTGGCGGCACCATCTGTGCCCCCCACTTCTACGGGTACAGCCGCCACCCCCCCCTACCAGCACCGCCCTCCCAGCAGCCCCTCAGCCTTCGCCCCGTGACTGCTCATCCAGGAGGGTGGGCATCACCTTCGCCCCAGGCACCTCAGCCCCTGCCCCTGTCACCCCTGCTGCCCTCAGTGAGGAGGCCATTGACCTCCTCAGGTCACTCACTGTTGGGCAGTCTACCATTGTGAATGCCATCCAGGGTGTAGAGAGGGAGTTGCAACACACTAATGCATTCCTGGAGGGCATTCATTCTGGTCAGGCTGCCCATCATCGAACCCTGCAATCTCTGGCCTCAGCACTGATGGCAGCCATTGTCCCTGTGTCTAGCCTCCCCCCTCCAACTTCCTCCACCCAGGCCCAATCCCCTGTACCTTTGCCTATCCCAAGCACACCATCAGATCAGCCTGCCTACACACGTCAACACACAAGGGCAGCTCAGGCAAACATAGGCACAACCACATCCCACAGGCACTCACACAAGCATTACCCACATACAGACACGGCAACATCCCCTGCCTCCACTGTGTCCCCCTCCTCGTCGTCTCCGTCCTCCCTCCCAGTGTCGTCTACACTCTCACCTGCACTCACCACCCCCACTACCATATACTGTGTCTTCTCCCAGTGTGTCTGTGACGCCCCCTCCCAAAGTACACAAACGCGGGCACACACACACCCAACATCCATCCACCTCACGACAGCCTCCAGAACATGCACCTGCACCCAAAGCATCAAAAGTTACATCTCCTACAACCACCTCCTCTTCCTCCACTCCCAGACCCCCTCCAGCTACCCATCCCAGTGTTCGTCAGAAACGTTTCCTGAGCAACCTTGACCTCTGTCCCATCACCCCCCCTCCAATTCATAGGTCTCGTAGTAGCACCTCAGCCAAAAAGATTCCGGTACCAGTGGTGCCTGTTAGAGGTATGTGGAGTGCACCGGGCACCAGGGAAGCCAGTGTGACACGGAGCCAAAGCACTGCCAGTCCCCCCCCCTGTGAAGCACCAGAAGTTGGACAGTGGCCGACGGGAGAGGGGGAAGACACCTGCTGGCAAAGCCGCCCACAAGGGTCCCGGGGGGAGTGTCGAGTCAGCTGTGACTCCTCCCAAGGTGGTGAAGGGTCAGAAGAAGTCTCCAAAGTATGGGAAGAGCAGCACAGCGGAGAAGGCTGCCATCCTCCCCGATGCCCAAGACGCCACCGCCAGCCCCATTGTCACTGGTCAGGAGACCACCGCCGGAGTCTGTGCCCAGGAGGGCAGCACAATCGTCACTGGTCAGGAGACCATTGCCGGAGTCAGTGCCCAGGAGGGCAGCACAATCATCACTGGTCCGCAGACCACCGCCAGAGTCAGTGCCAAGGAGGGCAGCACAATCGTCACTGGTCAGGAGACCACTGCCAGAGTCAGTGGCCAGGAGGGCCCCGGCAGCCACAGCCCCGCTGGGCAATGAGGGACTGCCATGGCACACACCGCTGAACAGTGCAAGCACCGCTGAACAGGGCAAAGACCGCTGAAGAGGGCAAAGACCGCCATGGAAAGCACTGCTGAACAGGGCAAGCACTGCTGAACAGGGCAAAGACCGCCATGGAAAGCACCGCTGAACAGGGCAAGCACCGCTGAACAGAGCATAGACCGCCATGGACAGCACCGCTGAACAGGGCAAGCACCGCTGAACAGGGCAAAGACCGCTGAACAGGGTAAAGACTGCCATGGAAAGCACCGCTGAACAGGGCAAGCACCGCTGAACAGGGCAAAGACCGCTGAACAGGGCAAAGACCGCCATGGAAAGCACCGCTGAACAGGGCAAGCACTGCTGAACAGGGCATAGACTGCCATGGACAGCACCGCTGAACAGGGCAAGCACTGCCAACTCAAGCATCGTTTGCCCATGAGCGGGCTGGGCAGTGACAGAACTGGGACCGTCACGGGGAGCGTGATGCACTCTGGGCACCAGTCCCCCTCCAGAACCAGTGGAGACTGTTATCCACTTGAGAGACTGTTGCTTTGCAGTCCCCAGGATGGTACAGTGGGCAAACCACCCACTGAAAAGACTTGAGAGACTGTGGCTTTGCACTCCCCAGGATGGTACAGTGGGCAAACCACCCACTGCAAAGACTTGTGAGACTGTGGATTTGCACTCCCCAGGATGGTACAGTGGGCAAACCACCCACTCCAAAGACTTGTGAGACTGTGGCTTTGCACTCCCCGGATGGTACAGTGGGCAAACCACCCACTGCAAAGACTTGTGAGACTGTGGCTTTGCACTCCCCAGGATGGTACAGTGGGCAAACCACCCACTGAAAAGACTTGTGAGACTGTGGCTTTGCACTCCCCAGGATGGTACAGTGGGCAAACCACCCACTGCAAAGACTTGTGAGACTGTGGCTTTGCACTCCCCAGGATGGTACAGTGGGCCAACCACCCACTGCAAAGACTTGTGAGACTGTGGCTTTGCACTCCCCAGGATACATCAATGGGCATGGAGCCCCGTCGTGGATCTGGCGTGGTGCTGTCATCCAGCTGAGGTGCCCCTTTTCCTTTCCCCCTGAGAATTGTTGTATTTCTATCTGATGCCCCTGCACTGTTCTCTCCGTTTCAGGACAGGTATCGTGTGTGGGCCTCGCCCATGCATTTTGGGCCCAGTGGTCCACGGATATTGAAATGTGCATACCTGCACTACTAATTGTGATGTATATATTTGGAATGTGTATATATTTATGTATATATGAGCTTACTGTATTTTAATACATTACAATGGCTGTACTCATTTAGTTGGGGGGGGTTGGGGGTTGTTACTGTGATGTTTGGAAATGCATTATTGTGTGTGTTGTAGTGGGTGAGGGTCGGGTTGGTGGTGGGGGTGTTGTGTGTGTGTGTCCCTGACTTTTGCCTCCCCTCTCCCCTATGTCGTAGGTGCAGTACTCACCGTTGTCTTCGGCGGCGCCGTTGATGATGTTCGTAGAGGAGCAGGAAGACAAGAGCAGGGAGTATTTGGAGTTCCGGCTCCATGGTGCCCTCCTTCCTCGTGGAGTGTGTTAAGGTGAGCCTTTTACCATTGCAAAAGCTGTCTCCGCTGTGTTTTTATCCACGGTGTATCCGCCCCGGAAAAGCTGGCGGATTGGCCTGTTGTAATACTGTGGGCGCTACTTTGTCTTCCGCCTGTCTGTTGGTGGTGACCGCCGCTCTGCTTGTCTGTACTGCCGTGGAGGTCGGAGTGTTAAAGTGGCTGTCTATGTAGGCGGTTTCCACAACGGTCATAATTCCTTTTTTATCCGCCGGCCTGTTTGCGGTATTACCGCCGCTTTAACACCGTCTGCCAGGGTTGTAATGACCCCCATAATGTTGGTCTTTTCTAGGCCAATTCACAATGTCATGCAAGAGGATTTAAAAGAGTATTACTGCAGAACTACTTTTCTTACCCATTAAGGCTTTTGCGAATTAGCCCATCTGTGAAGAAATAATGGTATGAAGGAGTCAGGATTCTATCATGTGTTGTATTCCAATAGAATCTACTCTAAATAATATGAGAAACAGTGTTGCATAAATAAACTATCAAATTTAACTGGTGTTAGAAATGGGGTCTCTATCTGGCAATGGTTTGCGCCCAAGTAGGGACCCTCACTGTAGTCAGGGAGATACCCAGCTCAGATAACCCATGCTCACCCCCTCAGTAGCTTGGCATGAGTAGTCAGGCTTATCTCAGAAGCAATGTGTAAAGCATTTGCACATAACACACAGTAATACAGTGAAAACACTACAAAAGAACACCACACCAGTTTTAGAAAAATAGCCAAAATGTATCTAGGTAAAACAAGATCAAAGGGAGAAAAATCCAACATACAATTATAAAGAAATGAATTTCACAAGAATTAACTTAAAAATACAGTTCCTTGAAGTCAGGAGCTCAGTCTGGGGCAATCACAATGACGTAAACAACAAATCCAACACTTGAGGCTGGCTGCGGTGTCGCGGGCTAAATATGATGTTGGGAAGAGGCGCAAACAGTACTTTGGAAATGTTGGGCGTTGTGAGCCTCGCAATGAGATCTGGAGTGCGTCATTGCTGGCGATGCAGGCACCAGTTCCAGAGGTCTGTGCAGGGGTTGTCGGGCCCTTGGAGTCACACACGTTGCAGATCAAACTCCGGGCTGATGACGATGTCAGGAGCGTTGGCGTTGATGGCATCAGGGCTGGGGTGCAAAGCTGGGTGGTGCAATGTGCAGTGCCCAAAGGTCATGGTACAGTCAGCGGCTCGTGAAAGCATCCAGTGCTGTCGGGGAGACCAGGGCTGTCGTGTGAAGTGCTGCAGTGTGATGTGTGGTGTTTCCAATTCACGGTGCAGGCATCGGCGGCATTGTTGCTGAAGTGCTGTTGTCAGCAGGCCCAAGGCGGTGGTGCGGGCGGTGTCCACGGTTTATGATGCTGGAGTCAATGGCTCTGGTGTCAGTGGACCGGGACTGCAGTGTGGGATGGGACGGTGCAGTGTGTACCTCAAGAATGATGTTGTCAGGCCATGGTGCAGGTAGCAGCACCGGTGTCAGTGTGGAGCGTTGTCATCAGTGATACCAAGACTGCGGTGTGAGCAAGGCAATGTGGAGTGAGGCCCATGGGTCATGGTTCAAGCAGCTGCTCAGTGACGGCGTCAGGTGGCGCCATCGTTGAGACCAGGGTTTCTGTGCGAAGCGGGCACTGCTCTGTGCGGCGTCGTCAGGTCACGGTGTAGCCAGTTGTATCGTTGACGCTGTTGTGGTGGTTCTTCTTTGCAGCACAAAATACGCAGTTCCCAGTGCTGTAGGCAGATGAACCTGAAGTCTTCATATCCCTGAGACTTCCAAAAGGAGGCAAGCTCTAATTCAAATCCTTGGAGGAATTTCTCATGCAGTATACCCAGCAAAGTCCAGTAGTTGTCCTCTTTAAGGCAGAATCAGCAACTGCAGGCCAAACCAGCAAAGTACACACAGCAAAGGGGCAGTACTCCTCGTCCAGCTCTTCAGCCCTTCTCCTTGACAGAGGTTCCTCTTGATCCAGAAGTGTTCTAGAAGTCTGGGGTTTTTGGTCCACTATTTATACCAGTTCTGGCCTTTGAAGTAGGCAAACTTCAAAGGAAGGTCTCTGTTGTTCACAAGATCCTGCCTTGCCCAAGCCTGGCCCCAGTCACACTCCAGGGATGCTGAGTCTGCATTGTGTGAGGACATGAACAGCCCTTTTAGCTGCATGTGTCAACTCCTCCCTACGCACTGTAGCCCAGGAGACTCATTAGGGTATGTAGGCTTCACCCCAGCTCCCTTTGTGTCACTGTCTAGAGGGAACTCACAAACAGCCCAACTATCAGACTGATCCAGATGCGGAAACCACAGGCAGGCAGCGACACAGAATGGTTAAGCATGAAAATGCCCACTTTCTAAAAGTGCCATTTTCAAACAGACAATCTAAAAACCAACTCTACCAAAAGATGATTTTTTACATTGAGAGTTCAGAGACGCCATTCTCTATCTGCTGCCAATGGGAACCTGCACTTACAAGATAGGCAGTCCCCATGTTAAACTATGAGGGGGATAGGCCTTATAATAGTGAAAAATAAATTTGGCAGTATTTCGCTATCAGGACATGTAAAACACACTAGTACACGTCCTACCTTTTAAATTCACTGCACCCTGCCCATGGGCTACCTAGGGCCTACCCTAGGGGGGCCTTACATGTAGTAAAAGGTAAGATTTGGCCTGGCAAGTGATTACACTTACCAGGTTGAACTGGCAGTGCTAGACTGCACACACAGACACAGCAGTGGCAAGTCTGAAACATGTTTACACGGCTACTCATGCAGGTGGCACAATCAGTGCTGCAGGCCCACTAGTAGCATTTGATTTACAGGCCGTGGGCACACATAGTGCACTTTACTAGGGACTTATTAGTAAATCACATTTGTCAATCATGGATAAACCAATCACTAATACAATTTACAAAGGAAACATTTGCACTTTAGCACTGATCAGCAGTGGGAAAGTGCGCAGAGACAATAAGCCAGCAAAAACAGACTCCAGCATACCATAAAAACAGAAGGTCAGAAGTAAAAAAGAGTTGATAAATACACCAAAAGATGCCAGGTCTAACAACTGGTTGTATGTATTCTGTTTTACATATCACGCAGCATTTATGTTGATTTAAATTAGGGGTGTGACAAGTTTTTCTCTTGTGAAATGCCTGTAATTCTCACAGTTTGAATTGTTTTCTGGATTAATTAGATTCTCAGTTATTGTTTAACAAATACATATCAACTAGTGTTTCGTTGTAAGAGTTTTACTGCAATATTGGTCACATTGTTTTGGGAGAGTAGGGGAAGGATTTCTCTATGTCTTCGTTGTCAATGTCTTCAATACCTTCGATGTTTTCATTATCTTCACTATCTTCATCAATGTCCTCTTGATCAGGGTTGAAGAATGATGATGAGAAGATTGTGAGATTCAGGTAGGACATAAAGGCAAATTTATTCAGAATACTGAGATGACAACCATATAGGAGTATCTGAGTTTCAACATAGACCTGATTCACAGAGATGAAAACTTAGCATCAGTCCAGCCATGTTTTGTCATTTTGCACTGGGAGCCAACATCTAAGTTCATAGTGAATGCAGAGTTCGGCCACTTTTCTATGAGTGTGGTTCTATGATGCCCCATTTCAAGGATCAATATCTGGTTAAAAAAAAGGGGAAAGTGTATGCCTTGACTTCCACAGTAAAACTAATTTCTCAAACAAAGGAACCACATTTATTCAATCCGGTTTCCTTAAATTAATTCATATTTTATTTCTTTACAAAATCATCTACTATAATCTTTTGCTTCAATCACAAATTTCTTATGGTTTTTGATAAGTACTAGGTGCTCCTAAAAATAAAAACACAATGAAAGTTAATATTGTGATGCATAAAAGTGCCAATGTTATATACAATATATACAGAAATGTGGTTAAAAATAGAACGTGAGCTTCCAAAAGGCTCCTTCAATCCAGGAGTCCTGAAGTCACTGAGTTATTTAACATCAATCCACAATCAATTTTTTGTTGACATTTCGACCCTTTATACAGCTATAAATCAAAAGCGGGTCATCATCAGGACTGGAAATCTCTCTATTTTGGTAGCACCTAGAAACAAATAATATTTCTTTTATAATTTTTTGAGAACTTTTTCTCTAAAGAAACTTCATATTTAAGAAACATTTTCTTATATATTTGTTTATAGTAGAATATCACTCACCTATCAATTCAGATTTGTCTAATTTATTTCTTACATTTATTCCTTGATAGTGATTGCCAAAATTATTGATAGTCCTCCTAATAAGAAAATAAATAGGTTTTATGAATATTTTATTCCTTAATTTTATCAAGCTAACTATGCTGCAATATTCATCAGCAATAGTAGTGATTGAATAATATTGTTGAAAATTATTCTGTGTTTAAAGTTACTTACAGCGGTCAGTGACATCAATCACAATGCCTTACAAGTGCAATCTTGTTACAGAAGAAGCACCATATCTTTAGAGTATCCAGCATGTGTTAGAAACTCCCCGTCATCTCAGCACTCTGTTTATTTTAATTTGTAGCAACAGTAGTGACAGACCCTGAAAGAACACATAGGGTGAGGATCGTATAATCTATTCTTAAAAAATACATAGTCAACGAATCGTAGCAGCTTATTCTAAATTTACTTCTTAAATTCTCTTCTCTGCACCGGAAGACACCAAAGTGCAACCTTCCGTGTGCGGCCTCACCGGCCATTTAAATAGAAAGTGGCTTTTGTCATTTTACAGCTCGGCGAAGATGACACTGTGTCAATCCTATGCTTAAAGATTTTGCTGTACAAATGGCAAAAGACTATGGCCCTCATTCTGACCTTGGCGGGCGGCGGAGGCCGCCCGCCAAAGTCCCGCCGTCAGGTTACCGTTCCGCGGTCGAAAGACCGCGGCGGTAATTCTGACTTTCCCGCTGGGCTGGCGGGCGGTCGCCTTCAGACCGCCAGCCAGCCCAGCGGGAAAGAGGCTTCCACGATGAAGCCGGCTCGGAATCGAGCCGGCGGAGTGGAAGCTGTGCGACGGGTGCAGTTGCACCCGTCGCGTATTTCACTGTCTGCGCAGCAGACAGTGAAATACATGTAGGGGCCCTCTTACGGGGGCCCCTGCAATGCCCATGCCAGTGGCATGGGCACTGCAGGGGCCCCCAGGGGCCCCGCGACCCCCCCTACCGCCATCCGGATCTCGGCGGTCCGACCGCCGGGATCTGGATGGCGGTAGGGGGGGTCGGAATCCCCGCGGCGGTGCAGCAAGCTGCGCCGCCGCGGAGGATTCAATGGGGCCGCGGTACACTGGCGGGACCCCGCCAGTGGTGCCGGTCCGACCGCGTCTTTACCGCCGCGGTCGGAATCCCCATTGGAGCACCGCCGGCCTGTCGGCGGTGCTCCCGCGGTCCTCCGCCCTGGCGGTCAAAGACCGCCAGGGTCAGAATGACCACCTATGTCACTATCGAGCTTGGCGTGGATAACACTGTTCTCATCTTATGATTAAAAACTATGCTAGATAAGCAGACATTTGAGGTGAGCAAATCTAGATTGTTGCTGGTGTTGCAGTGTGCTTCTTACTAGAGCTGCTCTCCACCTAAATGTGGGAACTTCCCAGAGTTCTCCTTTGTTTTTTGCATATATATATAACCCAATCTAAAAATCTAAAACTATGTAAAACAGTAAAAGGGAGGGGAAGGAACTGGGAGGTTGTACAACACAATAAGTTTATTTCCTGGTTTTCCCCATTTTCTTCTTGATGTATCGCAACATCCTCCGGTTCTCAGCACTTTCCTTCTCCAATTTTTTAATTCTGGCTAAAATCTTGGCCATGTCCTGTCTCAAGTCTTGTTCAAACTGGCTAGCAACCACTGCAGCAGGTTGCTGAACTGGTGCCTGGGTCGTAATTGGTGCAGCTGAAGTGGAGGGCCTTGGTCCGGCTGTGGCGACCTTACTCCTGAAGCTATAGCTTCAATGTCCTTGTGTGGCTGCTGTGGAAGTCCACCATTGGCAAACACACGCCATTCCCCAGATGCCTTCTTACTGTGGAACTTCCTTCCCATTCGTGGTATCCTGTTTCAACCTCCATTATGTGCCGGTAGCGTTAAGCCCTCTTGTGGAACTCACGCCTCTGGTCTTGTGTCATATTGGCAGCTGAAATATGAGAAGGAAGCATCAGTATCAGCATAGGTGGAGGTTATCAAGACATATTATGTACACTGCAACTGCAGATTACACATACAGTCCACCACACATTCCTCAACATTGACTTACTCCTCATCTATGACTATTTCCTACCAGCCATCAACACTATCATGTATATGTCACTGGGATGACGGCAATCCATTGTGAACCAACAGGGCCCAGAGCTGATTGCACGAAATTGTCCATGATCAACATTTGTGTCATCAAACTTGTGAGGATCAAGTGCCCTAACAAATCTGGATTTCCTGTGTCCCTATACATAAGAGGGGTTGTGCATGCAATCCATCACCTCAACACCCCTGGTGAAATCCAAGGCGTGCCCAGTCATCATAGATGCAAGGTTGGGGCCATATGATAGTGAGTCTGGTAACTTCCCACTGTCTATTCTATGGTTTGGTATACCATCATTCATGTCTCCTGGTGTAAGACCTGGCTTGAGCAAACGTTACAAGGAGGCATGCCATTGCCCATGATGTGCCCACATGTACAACTGATGCAATGTTCCCAGAAAGTTTGGCCAAAGCCTGAGCTACACTTCAAAGTTGTAAACACATTACGGAACTGAAGCTCCCTACCCTATGCTACGTTGTGCTACATGTGTTAAACAACACACACATGGTGGCTGTATGGGTGCCCTTAGGCCCACAGCGAGTTTGGCACTGTACTGGGTGCTGAAATAGTATTCTAATATATTGCACATCATTTGCACATGCATGTCAGACATCATCAAAGGACCAGGTGCGCACACAGCATTACTCCATATGTATATGTGATGAGACCTTCATCACTCACAAATATCATGGTGGCAGGACCATGTTGTGAAAACTGCTGAGATCTGGTGAGAGAAGAATCATAGACTTTTCCCACAACCATCCGGAGCTGAGTTGCCTACTAATTGTGTACACTACTGCCTGTTGTACAGCACAATGTGGGCCTCTGGCAAAACCACAGCCTCATTATATCTGAAAGGTACTAAGGCACCTGTGGTGCATGTGTCTCCTACATGAGCTCCCAGAGACCTCTGCAGATATGACCCACATCTGTGCTGTGTTGTCAGTAAGTCCAAGCTATGTGTGGCCCACAGTTCTGACACTAGTGCTGTGACACAGTGTTTGTCAACAGGCATGCTATGTACATAGACAGCTGCCCTGAGCCCTATCATGGTAGACATCAATGAATAAGTGGCCAGCAATTACAATTCCTATTACACACAATCCTGTGCCAGCACACGTTGCCCCTTGAGCTACAAGCAAGCCATTCTCATTGTGCAACATTCCAACAGACATGATGTCAATATCCATTCTCCCATGATAACATATCATAGGTCTGGCAAAACCATATTTCATAGCATTCCACACTTCAGACACTTCAGACTGACTAACAGAAAACCCTGGATTAGCACACATGATGCACAAGATGACAGTTACTGGCTGCCTCGGGGTCTTCAAATCAGGCCACCTCACCTACAGTGTAGGGCGGAGGTCCACCTGCAAGACATTAATGGAAAACATTGCTTAGTGTAATTTGTACATGTCAGTTAATGGACAACATTGTTCACTGTCAACTTGTTAGGCTGAGTGAGCAAGTCATCCTAGTGGTAGATCAGAGCGACAGACAAACATCTATGATCAGTCAATCACACATAGTCTCAGATAATGTAGACGCATGCACCTACAAACCATCACTTTCCCTGACACTCCTGTGGTGCTTCTCACTGCACCATTTATATATGGCATTGTCATGCAGGTGTCTGTTAGCTCTACACCTCCATGACCAAATGGGACTGTTTGACACTGTATACTGCATCTGAGGGGCATGCGATGGTTGTTGCAATGGCTGTCCCATTGTAGCACCCATAGCATTTGAGCCTGCCGAAGTTGTTGTAAACATCTACCTCATTGTCACTGCAAACTGACAAACTACTGCACAGGGGCTGTGGGGGTATTCCAAAGTGTTGAGCAATGCTGTTATATATCCTTGTGTGAAGTAAGTAATATGTGTGTGCCATCACAAGGCACACACGTGATCAATAATGCTATCGGAGTTTACTCATGTAAAAATAGTTGTACCTACCTGCACATTGACTGAGTGAAATCATGGATGTATTGCCAGTAGTGCGTGGCCAGCCATTGTTGGCATGGTGTACCATTATTTGTTCCGGGAGTGATAAGAACATGGGCATAGACATGTGCCTCAACACAGACACACTTGCTCTGTGGTGCAAGGATGCATTTGTTGGTACAGGTTACTGAGTAATGTGCCAGTGATGAAGCAGATGTGTGAGGTGTGTGAGGCAATAGACATAGTATAGGGTGTATGTGATACACTATGGACAGGAAGAGGGAAGTGCTAGTAGTCTGGACCCAATGCATGGTCAAGCTCCCTTACATGGCCTTGGCCAATGACACAAAGGGGCCAATAGAACAACAGTGGTGCAGCACCAATTGCATCAATTCAGTCCTTGTGGCTCTCAGTCCACCCCTTCCCCCGCCATGTTTGCGCCTAATGAGAATTAAGGCACAGCATGATGCAGGTAGGGTCCAACTGCAACTATTTATTTGTAAGTGAATGAGGTACTCAGCAGGAGTTGCAACAGATCATCACCACTTCTGCTGAGTACATGGGGGCCCATCACAAACATTTATATGGCCCCATATCACATCTGCTCTCAGCAGCCATTCAGAGTGCATGAAAAATGGGATTTAGGTGTTTCTCATTTTTCCCAGTGGTTTACACATTTGCCTCCCAAACAGGTTTTGGGACCCCCTTCCATACATGATGCGTGGCGCAGGCCTCATTTGGTGCTGCTCAATACCGAGTTGCCCTTTGCATGCATCAAAACGCTTTTCAATAGTTGTGCAGGGAAAACGGTACATCTGCTCTGCATCGGCTTTATTATTGTATATTTGAATTGCAGGCTTAAGGTGGCGCTGGGGCTCTTCATACAGGTAGCATATGACATGTCCAGATCCATAACCATTAAATGCAGCACTCAACCGTATCTGCAACTGTCATGCACATGCAAAAAATGGACTTTGTATGGAAATGGGAGACTGTTCAACTGCTCCACCAATCTCTATGCCCAGATGATCCAGAAGATCTTGCTCCCTTGTAATGAGGTCTGCCCAGCAGTGCTTACATTGGTGGTCGTTCCTTCCTGTTCCAAAGACTCGTGTTAGGTGGTGGAGCACCTTGCCCCACTGCAGCCTTCTTACCTCTGTGGGGTAGCCTAGAATGACACGGCTACCCACTTCCAGCATCATAGGGAGGTAGTTCTGAACCAGCCATATAAAAACCCCCAGCTCATTGGCTGACATCCTCTCCATGCTCCCTTTCCCAGACATGCTGGACTGCAAATGCAGTTCCCCCCAAAAAAATGAAATTCAAAACAACTAACCCAACTACCCCAACAACTATGACAAACACCCCACAATACAGAGACAGAAACAGTACACTTACAATACAAAAGACAGGTTTAAAGACAAATAAAAGACAACACCTACAGGGCACAGCACAATAAACACTCAAAACCCTCCAAACACTCCAAAACTCATCCAGCACCAGCTCCATACACCCTCTCACGGTCACAGACAATAAGATTGTGAAGTGAAGGTGAACTCACTGTATCATGTATGCAGGCAGGATGTCCTGTTTCATCACTTCCTGGCTCTGTGCATCACATTTCCAGTCATGCGTCGGTTTTTTAACGCATGGTGGTCATGTGTCGATTTTTCCCCAATTTGTGTGAAATTGCCTGTGGACATGTGATAGATGTTCAGGGGCTAGGTGTCTTTTAGCTTAGGGGAATTGTATGGAACATGCGTATGCATGAAAAAGTTAGACGCATGATGGTCATGCGTCGATTTTTCACCATGGTGCGTTATAAGGTATGTGAACGTGTGATTGCCGCTCAGGGCCCAGGCCTCATTTTACTTATGTTGCAGTGTGGATTTTTGCATTTGCGTCATTTTTTAAGAGACATGACGGAACTGCGTAGATTTTTGCATTGTAGGCCTTGATTGCTCCCTGATTCACTTACCATGTCACATGTGCTGTGCTACAATGTTGTAAATGTGGTATGGCTACATGTGCGGAACTATCCAGTAATGCCATAACTGTGACATTAGTATATTGAATCCATAGGTTTGTGTATGAGTCTGTTGCATGCAATTACTTATTCCTTGTACATATGCACATGTGCAGCTACACTGTGTCCACATACATGTTGGCACATGTGTATTATGTGTGTACATATGTGTTTGAATACTAATTTGTGGGTGGACTGTATTGTTATGTCTGAGATACAAATGTACACATACTTGCAACACAATATATATGATGGCCTATGTCCAACACATGGTAAGGCATGTGTTAACAATGACAAATTATACTCAGAGTATGCAGTGGACTACGAGTGCATTGACATCACGTCACTCCATGCAATTTGCATGTGAATGTGGGTCCCCTCTGCCATGTGTTGTTGGACTTTACTTCATGGTGCGCTGCTACACGTGTGGCATTTGGTTCCCCATGCATCTTGGTTGCAGGAGATGTTATGTACACATACACATGTGTTAGTGAGTGTTGGTATATGCTGTGTGTGTGTAAAGACATGTGTGGTGTCATTTCTGTAACATATGACTCACAGTGGTGTGTTCATGGGATGTGAAACCTCACATTACTATCTTCCTGCATGCGTACATGTGCCACGCATGTTTCCGTATGTGGGAACACATGTGAAGGTCATTTCTTTCAGTCACTGATCTTGTGATTCCTATGCCCCTACTTTTGTGCTAGGTTGCCTTTTGTTTAGAATCCACAGACAGTAGCATGCCTGAGCCTTTATAGTGGTACATGTGTGCTGAGATATGTGTGCATGCCTCCAATTATGCCCTCACATTTGTTGGCATCATGTTTGTTATGACTGTCACATACAATGGCATACCACAGTGTAGCAGTGTTGCAGTATGGCATAGATGCCAGCCTACAACTGTAGTTTGTATGGCAACATAAACCCATTGTTGAATGTGAAGGGGCAAATCAATGGGGCTCCAGTTTACTCAGTCCCCTGTGTACATGCATCAGGCCCCTGACATTGTCATACATTAATGTAGCCACAGCAGTGGTGTGTGGGTTTATTGAGTGGGCACCTAGCCTCTTCATGATTGCTGCTCAGCAGAACTATACACTCTCCCCAGCAGAGAGACACACGCACAGTCGAGATCATACAGACCAGGATATCACATTTTCCTTTGCAGTACTTTATGTCAGCCTTCCCCTCTCATGTACAGTGCTCTGGGTGCTTGCACATGTAGGACATGTCTCATAATTTGATGTCCTTAGTTGTTTCCATTGGCAGCTTGTTCAGGGGTTTTGGGAATGTGCTAGGGTACAGATGGTATTTTCTGTCACTGCCTTTTGCCATGGTGGCATGTGATGGGCAAATACCAGGGAATGCTAGGGGCCAACATGAGTGATTTATTTACTGACCTGGCTACCCTCTCTGTACATATGTCAAATGTTGACATGTAGACATTGATTTGCTGTAAAGTCAGTATTGGTCTATGTGTGTACCTTCTCCATGTCTTCCTGCATGATTGGAAAGGTATGTATTGCCTCCAACATTGCTACCATTCCTTAGGCTGCTTGCACTTTGTACACATCTTCTACAGCAACATTGTCTGATCATACATGGACAGGGCGCAATATGTGACTTATATAGTTTGCAGATGTACACATCTCCTACTGCTGGCTACTTGATAGTTACCATTCCATTGACAGTATTTGCGAGATATTATGAGTGCCACGCACATATGACATTACACCTGCCACTGCACTTGTTCTGCTATGTGAGTGACAATGAGTGGTGTGTATTGCTATGTGCTGTGTGATATTGTTATACAGAGCATACTAGGTAAACCTTCTGACACATGTCAAGCACTGTTGATACTGGCAAATCCATCGTTACCTTGTCGCGCCGCACCACGCGGCGCGAGCCGAGCGTTCGGCACAAGCCGCGCGTTCGGCTCGGGCCGCGCTTCGCGTCTTTAAGACGCGGCGCGCCCCGAGCCTTTCCTGCACCCTACGAGGCCCCAGGGCTTACTTGGGGCCTCGCGCTGCTCTCTCCCTCCGTCTTGTTGGGGTCTCCTGACCCCTCTTACCTGTTTGGGCTCCTTTTCTTCTTTTTCTGTCTTCTTCCTTTTTTGGGTCTGTTTCTTACTCTGTCCTTTATGTCTTTTCCCCTTCCCAGGTTACCCTTGTCTTCCCAGCATTCCTCCTTCCCTATTCGCTATGGTTTCTGCTCCAGTCTATTCTATCTACTTTTCCCTATCCAAGATGGTGTCCTTTTTCTTCCTGTGGGTCACTTCCTGTTTTATGGTATTTAAGGGTGGTGTTTTCTTTTCCTCTTTGCGCTGCAACACTCTCTGTTTCAGTTAGTGTCCTCGCTCCTGATTTCCTAGCCTTTGGCTCTGGATTTCGCCATTTCTGTGTTATTACGTCAGTTCCTTTGATTCCTGTTCCTCTGTTCTTGTTCCAGGAATCCTCTGCGAATCTTCTTGGAGGTTTTTTCCTCTTCTTCTGAAGGGGTTTTTTCCCTCTGGCGCTACTTTCTCACAGTCACGGTCTGTCCTTGGCGTTTCCTTTGCCTACAGCACCGTGGCTACCAGAAAGAGTCGCCCCTTTTTGGGCCAAAGTCGAACTCTCAAGATCCACGCCTCAAGATCTGCAAACTCCAGGCGCAAGCAGCACGTGAGTCGTGACAGATTGCAGCGCCAAACCATCCCGACGTCTTCTAACACCATGGAAGACACTGTGGTAGCTGCTGCGGATCCGGATCAAGCTCTGCTAACTACAATTCAGCAACAAGCTCAAGAATTACAGCAACTACGCAGTGAGAATGCTGCGCTGCGACAGGCTTTGGCTTTCCGCAGTGGTGATGTCCCGACGCTCTCCGCCTCTACCCATCGTTTTTCGGGTGAACCAACCAAGCTGCGTGAGTTCCTTGATTCCTTAACAGTGTACTTCGCCTTCCGACCCACCCAATTCTCCCATGACAGAACAAAGGTGGGTTATCTCATCAGTGCCTTATCTGGTCCTGCCTTGGCCTGGGCAACCCCGATGGTATCATCTAACGATCCGGTATTGTCGGATTATTCCGCCTTTGTGAACCGCTTCAAGCTGATGTTTAGTCGTCCGGGATTGGAGGCTTCAGCGGAAGAGGCCTTATGCGATATTCATCAAGGTTCACAAGATGTCCTTCAATACATTACACGCTTTCGTCAACTAGCGGCAGAGACCACCTGGGTGGAACGTACTTTGGTGACTTTGTTTCGTAGAGGACTCAAAGAAGAAATCAAAGACGAACTAGTACATTCCACCAGAGTGGAAGATCTTCGTGGCCTGATGGATCAAGCCCTCTCCATCGAGTATCGCCTTCAGGAAAGGAGAGCAGAGAAGAGAAAGAGCAGAGGGTCTTTTCAACCAAGCACCTCACAAGTTTTTCCGCATCGTTCTGAGGAACCTCGCCCTCCTGTCAGAGACACCGAAGGAGAACCCATGCAGGTGGATACAACTCGAGGCCCTCTCTCCGCTAGCGAACGAGAAGATAGACGAAAGAAGGGTTTGTGTTTATACTGCGGTTCTGCCGGCCACATACTGCGTACCTGTCCAGTACGTCCATCAAGGCCATCGGGAAACGCCGCTTCCCGTCCTCTGTAAGAAGGGAGGGGACGGGATTAGCAGCTATACCTTCCATCAGTTCTTTCAATGACAATACCACATCCTTGTTCATTTTACCAGTAATGTTACAATTACCTGATGGCTGTCAAAAGGAGACTATGGCACTACTAGATTGTGGAGCTAGTGGTATTTATATGGATAAGAAGTGGGCCACCACTCAACAAGTTCCTAAACAACCTAAGGAGATTCCAGAACAAGTACACACGGTGGATGGATCTTTGATATCATCGGGTCCAGTAGATACAACTACCCTGATGCTGAATCTACAGATCAGTAACCATCAAGAACACATCTCCTTTGATCTTATAACTTCCCCCAACCATACCATCATTCTTGGAATCCCGTGGTTCATCAGACATAATCCATATGTGAACTGGGCTACCCGGACGGTTTCCTTGTCTTCACAGTTCTGTCACGAGCACTGTTTTGCTTCAGACAAGTATTGGTCGCCTAAGAGATCAATAATCACGGAGGGTACTACCGGTTCGACCATAAATACAGTCCAAGGAGTTCCTGAACACTATTTGGATTTTCAAGATGTCTTCCAAAAACCTTCCAAACCTGTGTTACCTCCACATCGAGATTACGATTGTGCTATTCCCTTGGAACCTGGCACTATCGTTCCTTTTGGCAGGATGTATTCCCTCACGGAAACTGAAAAGGAAGTACTAAAGGAGTATTTGGATGAAAATATTCAAAGTGGTCTTATTGTTCCATCGTCTTCTCCGGCCGGGGCTCCTCTCTTTTTCGTACCCAAGAAGACAAAGGATCTTCGCCCTTGCCTGGATTTTCGAGGCCTGAATAAAATAACTATTAAAGATCGTTATCCTTTGCCTCTCATAAGGGACATTTTAGAGGCAGTCAGAGGGGCCCAACGGTTTACCAAACTAGATCTACGGGGAGCCTATCACCTCTTACGCATTAAAGAAGGAGATGAGTGGAAAACGGCCTTTAGGACTCCATTTGGTCACTTTGAATACAGGGTAATGCCTTTCGGTCTTACTAATGCCCCGGCAATCTTTCAGAGATTTATGGACTCAGTATTCTCGGATCTCCTGAATCAGACAATTGTAATCTACCTCGATGATATTCTTATTTATTCCAGAAATCCCGAACTCCATTCTTCCCATGTAAAACAAGTCCTTCAACGACTCCGGGCACATCAACTATTTTGCAAACCCGAAAAGTGTGAGTTTAACAAGACGGAAGTCAAATATCTAGGATATCATTTAAGTACCACCGGAGTAGCTATGGATCAAGAAAAGGTACAAGCTATCCTAGATTGGCCTTCTCCATCTTCTATTAAAGAAACACAATGCTTTCTAGGATTGGCGAACTTCTATCGACAATTCATCGCAGACTTTGCAAAACAAACTAGCCATATAACTCACACTTTAAAGAAGGAAAATCTTATTAAAGGGTTTGTCTGGACTAAAGCTGCTGAAACAGCCTTTCAGGATTTAAAGAAGGCATTTACACAAGCTCCCACCTTAAGACATCCAGATACCAACAAACGATTTATTGTCGTCACCGATGCTTCTGAAAAAGCCATTGGTGCCGTCCTACTCCAACAACAAGAGGATGATGGTCTTGAACATCCTGTTTTCTATTTGTCTCATATACTCTCTATTGCAGAACAACATTACTCAGTATTGGAAAGAGAATTGTTGGCTCTGAAAACAGCTTGTATTGAATGGAGGCAGTTTCTGATGGGTTCCAAGGAACCTTTTGAAGTGAGAACAGACCATCGAAACTTACAATGTTTACGAAATTTCGTATGCCAAAATAGTCGTCAAGCTCGTTGGGCCTTCTTCTTCAGCCAGTATGATTTCTACATTACATATATTCCTGGCTCCCAAAACATTCTGGCTGATGCTCTGTCGCGTCGTTATCCAGATTGTACTCCTGTCCCAGCTCAACCCCTACTGGAACCTAGTAAGATCATTGGGGTAGCTCAGTCTTTTCTGGAGGAGGTACAACTGGAATACCCCAATCTATCTGATGATGAAATAGAGAACTTAAGGCCTCTTTTACATAAGAGACAAGGATACTATTATTACCACGATCTGTTATTCATCCCTACTAACAGAGTGAGAGAAAAGGCATTACAAATGTGTCATGATTCACCGGTTGCTGGTCATAGAGGCATCAAGGCCACACAAGAACTGTTATCACGATTTTTCTGGTGGCCTACTTGGAAGCAGGATATTGAAATATACGTTCAGGCTTGTCCCACATGCGCTCAAGTCAAGATTCCCCGAACCAGACCTACAGGATTACTCCAGCCCTTGCCGGTTCCGCCAACTCCATGGCACACCATCTCTACTGATTTCATGTGTTCGTTACCACTCTCAGCAGGAAACCGGGTAATCATGGTCACTGTGGACTCCTTTACTAAGATGGCTCACTTCACTGCCTTGAAAAAGCTACCTACATCCCAAGAATTAAGCCAGATATTCATCGAACATATCTTCCGTCTTCATGGACTTCCTCATACTCTTATATCTGATAGAGGACCTCAGTACATTTCCCGGTTTTGGAGGTATTTTTGTAAGACACTAAACATCGATAGAGCTCTGTCATCGGGCTTCCATCCTCAGACCAATGGACAGACCGAGCGTCTGAACCAAGGCTTAGAACAATACCTTCGTTGTTTTTGCAACTCAACTCAAAGCAACTGGAACACTTATCTCCCTATTGCTGAGTTCTCTTACAATAACTCAGTCCATAGTGCCTCCAAGACCACTCCTTTTTTCTGTTCTTATGGTTTTCATCCTACCTCTTTTCCTACTTCTTCTCTGTCTCCCACTCCCTTGCCCGCTATTACTCATTTTTCCAAACGTCTTCTACAAATCCATAGACTGATTCGTTCTAATCTCTTACACACCAAGAGATATATGAAGAAAGTAGCAGACAAGAAACGTATGGCCACTCCGGACTACCATCCACAGGATAAAGTTTGGCTTTCTTCTAAATTCTTACCCTCACGTCTTTCTCAGAACAAATTCACACCTCGCTATTACGGGCCTTTCCGTATTCTCCAGTTGCTTAATCCTGTCACTGTCCGTCTTCACTTGCCTCACACGTGGAAGATTCATCCAGTCTTCCATGTCTCCCAACTCAAACCTTATGTACCAGATCCGTATTCTCGTCAGTTTTCCTGTCCTCCTCCTGTCTTAGTGGATGATGTTCCTGAATATGAGGTTCAGGAGATTTGTGACTCTCGTCTTTTTCACACCCGTCTGCAGTATCTGATTCATTGGAAGGGTTATCCTCTCAGTGAATGTTCTTGGGAAGATGCATCTTCTGTTCATGCTCCTCTTCTGACTCAGCGCTTTCACCGTTTATTTCCCTTCAAACCAGGGCCTTCGGGAGGGGGACCTACTGTCGCGCCGCACCGCGCGGCGCGAGCCGAGCGTTCGGCACAAGCCGCGCGTTCGGCTCGGGCCGCGCTTCGCGTCTTTAAGACGCGGCGCGCCCCGAGCCTTTCCTGCACCCTACGAGGCCCCAGGGCTTACTTGGGGCCTCGCGCTGCTCTCTCCCTCCGTCTTGTTGGGGTCTCCTGACCCCTCTTACCTGTTTGGGCTCCTTTTCTTCTTTTTCTGTCTTCTTCCTTTTTTGGGTCTGTTTCTTACTCTGTCCTTTATGTCTTTTCCCCTTCCCAGGTTACCCTTGTCTTCCCAGCATTCCTCCTTCCCTATTCTCTATAGTTTCTGCTCCAGTCTATTCTATCTACTTTTCCCTATCCAAGATGGTGTCCTTTTTCTTCCTGTGGGTCACTTCCTGTTTTATGGTATTTAAGGGTGGTGTTTTCTTTTCCTCTTTGCGCTACAACACTCTCTGTTTCAGTTAGTGTCCTCGCTCCTGATTTCCTAGCCTTTGGCTCTGGATTTCGCCATTTCTGTGTTATTACGTCAGTTCCTTTGATTCCTGTTCCTCTGTTCTTGTTCCAGGAATCCTCTGCGAATCTTCTTGGAGGTTTTTTCCTCTTCTTCTGAAGGGGTTTTTTCCCTCTGGCGCTACTTTCTCACAGTCACGGTCTGTCCTTGGCGTTTCCTTTGCCTACAGCACCGTGGCTACCAGAAAGAGTCGCCCCTTTTTGGGCCAAAGTCGAACTCTCAAGATCCACGCCTCAAGATCTGCAAACTCCAGGCGCAAGCAGCACGTGAGTCGTGACATACCTAGGACATACTCTGTACATCAGTCTTCACATGTTTATCATAATTTGCTTTAGGCATGTGTCAAGACAGCAGATTTGTGTGACAAGTGTGCAGCTCATGTACATAGGGAGTGTAACACACTCTGCCAACATTCCACCCAGACTCATATTTGGTAGTTCATTGTTCCATAAAATTTTTAGATCCTGACAATGGGTCATGTGTTTGGTTAGTGATTCTGCACCCATAGCTGCTTAATTTGTCTGGCAGTCCATTGTGTGCCATATGTGAGGTAGAGTCCACCATGTGTCAGGGTTGTGCCCAATGACAGTGCCAGGACATAATCCCATGGATACACTGTGCAGGGTCAGCATCTGACATTGGTTATAATCCCCGGACAATTACTGAAGGTCGATGGTTACCTATGATTTCCCACCCATGTCACACATGTATCACGCAGGCAAAGCAGCAATCACCCTGAGTTGTGACAGTGTTTAGCTCCAACATTACTTAAAATCCATTTGTTGACAGCCCCTACTTTATGTGTGCCCCCTTGCATACATCATGGTGTTGTTGTGGTGAATGGGCTAGGAATTAGCACCTTCAAAACTTGACAGGACAATATGTAGTGGTGCATGGATCTAGGCCTTCAGGAGTCTCATGCCCGTGAACTGCGTGTCACTGATATCTGAAATGGAGGTAGTAAACTCTCTTACATCACAAACGATGTTGCTACCATACTTGTAACCTTTGTGTTACTTCTCTGCTCCCTGAGGTTTGAGTCACATTCCAATGGTAGAGGAGATTGAGTAGACAATGGAGAATCAGAAGCAAAGTATTTTATTTGTGCTATTTACACTGTGATGTTGGCAGTCCAGTGACTACGTATAGAGGTTCTCTAAAATGTGGAGAATCCTGCGAACTCCTGCAGCAGTGTTCTGTTGTTCCCCCTCCAAATTATCTGCTCCATCATTATCCTCCTCCTCATTGGGGACATCAACCTGATCATCCCAGGGGACATTTGTTCTGACACAGATGTTGTCGAGGGTTGCACATGCCAGTGTGATTTTGCATACGAGTGGTGGAGCATACATGAGGCTTCCTCCTGTCAGGGCAAGGTACTTGAACCTTGAGTTTAGGAGCCCAAATGTCCTCTCCACCACATTCCGTGTTCTTTTGTGACCTTCATTGTAGTCCCGCTCTTCCACCGTTGTGGGATTGGCAAATGGAGTCATAACCCATGGCTGTATGGCATACCCTTGATCCGCTGCAAAGGAGAGAGATGTATTGGTAAAGCTTGATAGTGGTTTGGAACATACCATGGCAGTTGTTAGTTTTAGTGGTGACTCAGACTTGCGTGTGGTACAGTGTATGTTCCTGTTCTTGTGAAATGATGTCATTGGACTGTGTTGATGAACATGACAATCTTGGGTAGTGGCTCAAGTACCTGGGAATTTTTGTAATGATCCCCAAATTATTCTTATAATTTAGATAAATGTGTTATTTAGTCCATATTTGAAGCAGTGGTATATTTTTAGATGGAACCTACCACCATCTTTCTCCACAATGGTGTCAGATGTTGATACACCATAGTTGCTTTACAATGCCAGACTGTGCTCTAAATGTTACCATGTGGCACTACGCATGCAGTGCAACACTTTGTGACGGCCATCAAGTGTATGAGAGCATTTATCACACATTAGTAGGATGATGTAAAGTGTTGTAGTAGTATCTCCTAGCTTCCAATACATGATTTCTCACAGACACTTTCTAAACATGCACAGTGCAGACTTTGGGAGGGGGTACAGCTATTTTTTTACATGGGTCCATTAGTACAGTGCATGTAAGGTCAGGTATGTCCTCTATACTTCTACAGAGTCCTACTATGGCATCCATGATTGTTACAGGTTTTTTTCACAAACTCTGCACTATAGTGGACCGTTTCTGGTATACAGTCAGACATGGTGATGTGATAGGGGCCAGTAGGGGCACATTTAAGGTGGCACTGGAGCAGGTGCTTCCCCAATTCTCATGATTCTGCCCCATGGTTCTTAATGGCAGGTAATTTTGTATTCATATGTGTGAGACACAATGCAGCAGACAAGTGTATGTGCACACTACAGGTTTGCAAGGTATGTGTAGATGATATGTAGTTGGTTGTGGCACCACTTGGGTGTCATTTGATTTAAGTTCTGCCAGAGGTTTGCACATCATGATGTACGTGGGACTGTGCCTATGGCTAACTTTCTTAAAATGGCAATGGCCTATGCCATTGGCATGTCTGGGCCATTCTTTGTTTGCTGTAATGTGTTTGTGATCTGTATTTAGTTGTCAACCTGTGGAAACTTGCAGTGGTTTGTGAGCAGCTTCTGTATGCAAAGGGGATTTGGCTCCACCTGTCGACACATAGTGTGCCAGTCAGGGTGTGGCTGTGTTATGTACATGTGGGTGTATGTGTTTGTGAAGTGCAATGAATGCGGTGTGGTGTGCCATGTTGCATATGTGTTGTTGCCTGTACATCTATGCACCCCTGCCCGTGTGTATTTAGTGTGGTGTTTGTCTTGTTTGTCCTAGATGGTTGGCGTGTTGTGTGTGTTATGACTGGTATGGTGGCTTACCTATGAGTAGACATTGCCATATTGGCCAACCTGGAACCACTCATTCGAGGGTGACATTGATTGTGACTGCATCCAACTTGGGCTCTATAGTACTCTGGAGGTCCTTTATGGCAGCCATGATTTTGCACAGTAGTGGGTCGTTTGGAGAAAGGCTCTCCAGTTTCTTTGCACCAGCAGCATCTTCTTCTGCAGCAGTGCCACGAGTCACCATGGCAATGTGTGTTAACCTACTGCTGGGGGGGTGGTGCCCTCCAGCACCACTTGGACCCCACTTAATCCCCACTTGTCAATGGGCGGTAGGATCAGCTCCGTTGGCCTTCTGGCGGCCCTCTCAATGTCGGCAGAGATTAGTGGTGCCTGTTGATGCATTATGTCCAAGACTTTCCCCCAGAGCCACCATGATAAGTGCAGAGTTCACTCAATGGGTGCTCCCCACCAGCATAGACCATCACATCAGGCCCAGGATGATTGTCGCCACATGGTAAGCCGCAGTTGCTTTAATGTGTCCCCGACAGGGCATCATCCTCCGTGATGCAGTTGTCCTTGCCCGGTCTTGCTCCACACCCCACCTCACTTACTTTTCATGTCAGCTATAAGGCATGGGGGAAAGAAACAAGCGTAGCCTCTTCTATTTAGGCACTGAGGGTCCAGAGGGGTCCCTCACAGAGGCAAGTACTTACCATCTGTTTCACACTGACCCCCTCCAAGTCTGTTGGTGGGCCTATGTGGGTCACTTCACTTCTAGGCACCTAACTGGATCGGTCTATTATCCGGTCCTGGGCAATCACCATGCTGGTATCAGAAAGCGACCTCGCTATGGTTCACTGTGTGGCATCTTGGAGGCCCATTTGCCAGTCATGCACAAGTCCACCCACACCTTTCCTTATTTGGTGTAATGTGGCTTGCGGTGGAAAGGGAGAGATGGACACCAAGGAGGGTGGCCAGGGGTCCCACAGGCTCATCACAGGGCTTTTGTGGTGCCATCTGCCATCTTTGTTAGCCCATTGCTACCCATGCACCACACTGCAAACAGGCTTGTTGGGGCCCCAGAAATTGCCAATAACTCCTCTGGCAGTTTGGCTAGGGCCACTGGATCCATTGTGGTCACCAGATGGCTCGGTACAGGCAGATTATAGGTCGGATGTAATGAATTGCTCATTTGGTTATCATGGAGCTGCCTCAGTGTGCGCCCAGCTTGGTTAGTGTAAAGCCACACCCCCCACCTGGTGATTTCTTAAGCAGAGTCCAGGGAATCTTCTTTGGTGCTGCCATCTTCTTCAATTTATCCATATGGATCTAGTAAAAAAAAAGGCAGTAGAAGAAGAAATGAAAGTGGTGCTAGCTCTTCTTTTTTTAACCTTTATATTTATGGAATATTATAAAAAACATTCAAGGCTTCCGTAGTCAAGTAGGAAGCTTCACTGTGATCGAACCAAGAAGTGAACCATAGCCTCAATATAAACTTGCGAGTCCTCTTCATGTACAGGAGAGGGTGTTTTATCTCATCTAATACATGGTCACATCCTCACTTTCCTGAAAACCACTTAAATCCTTGGTGCATCGTTCTTTCTTATGAAAGAGAGAGTATGTTTGCAAATATAAGAATGAAAATAGAATCTCTAGTGAAAAATAAACACATCACAAAAGTTGTTAGATTTTTTATTACAAAAAGATGTTAAAATCAGTTTAATACTAGTAAGTGTTTAAAAGAACACAGCAGTAACTTGGAATATGTAGAAACATGCAGAAGGATTATAACTTTTCAATGATTAATTGAGGAATGCAAAATATAAACGTTACCATAAATATATCCTTTCTGCTTGCCACTGTGAGCTAGGAAACTAGAGCAGAAAAAAAGAAAAGCAACATTTTGTTTTTGTTTAAACAGTCACTTTAAATGCGCTCAGGATAGAAGACCTGCCCTTCCCCTTCCTTGACAGCAGGCATTGTGACATCAGAACTCAACTGTAATACACATCACAAGTCACTGGTTATACAAGGAATAAAGTAATCCCTACCATATATCAGAAGGATTTGCAAGTCAAAAAGGAGATCCATAACCATACAGAAAAAAAAGGCTACGTTCCTTTATAAGGTTACGGGACTCTGAGGTGACTTGCAATATCCTTATCTTGTATGCCAGGGGTACTTTATCCCATATAATGCTTAGTCACATCATCACCTTTCCCACAAGCCACTTAAAACCTTGATGAGTAGTTCTTTCATATAGTAAAGAGAGAGCATGTTTGCAAACCTGAAGCATAATAATAGGACCTCTAGTGCAACATTAAACACATCAAAAACCTGATGGATATTTGTTGCATAGAGATATTTCAAACAGTTCCATACAAGTCAGTTTTGTCAGTGCCTCAGTAGTTTCGAAACCAATGAAGAATTATTCTAACTTTTCTATAATTATCTAAGGACTGCTCTAATAAACATTTTCTTTCTGCTTGCCACTGTAAGCTAGGAAAATACAGCTGAAGAAAGAAAAGCAGTGTTTCATTTTTGTTACTTTAAACAACTGTTCCGTGACCTGATCTTGCGCTCAGTAATTCACCTCGGGTGGGGGCTCTGGCAGCAGGTATTGTGACATCAGATCTTGACTGTAATAACTTATAACAGTTGATTTCTGGCATCTTTAGTTATAATAGATGACTGGGTGTGCCACAAGCCACTGATTATAAATAATCTCATTTATTATAAGAGCATAGTAACATATTCAGTAAACTGCCCCTTAATGTGTAACTTGAAACTACATAAGAGTGCAAGTCCCCTGAGATAGCGCTCTTGCTTTCTCAGTCCAGTGGGTGCTGCAGCTGTTGCTACCTGGTCCCTTGTGGCAGCTGCTTAATCACCTCTCCTGCCATGCTCTGCCACAGCCTCCAATTGCTCACTTGATGTATTGTTTGACACAAGTTTTATTTTCTATGATGTAACAATGGTTAACTCCCCAACCCATCAAGTGACTGCACCCTCTTATTGTCCCACGTTTGACTGGTGCAGTCCTTCTATACAGTCCATGTGTGGTATGCCTCCCTCTCCATAGTTTCACTATATCTCATGTGGTTTTTCCCCTGCAGCAATTTCAGTCTAAATGTTGCAGGAGCGACCCTGTGTCGAATCCTCACACCTCTGTCTGTCTAATGTCAATGAGAATCATTATTAGCAAATCTAGCAGCCAGCTGTCATGTATTGTCTTCTATCATACAAAGGAGTTTAAGTGAGAGGGTACCCTTAATTCTCCTCATAGTGGCTCTTCTGTCTTAGTTTCTCTGATTTTCTGCAGCCCTCCTCAGTTGCTCAAAGCAGTACTGATATATCACCAAGCTCCTGGTACAGTCAGCATTGAAGTCTCCCAAGACATCTTTCCGACTAGCTCGCATGTATGTTTACCCCCTGTCTCTTATATAAGTTTACCTTAATGTGAAGGTTCCCCAGGGGCCAAACTGCCACCCCCAATCTAAAGCCTAAAGAACTCTCACAAGCATCTCTTGTCTCTTTGTCTTGAGCCTGCACCAAGGTTCTCTACAAGTCTATTCCTCTACCTCAGTTGTGCAGAGAATTGGTGTAAATGCCTTGTCTTTATTTCAACCTCAGATATCACTGTGCCTGCCTGCTCCACTCCTGGGTCTTCGGTCAGGTCTGTGGAGATGCCTTTAGCTTACTTAATTGTGCACTACAAAGGTGGGAAAGTGGAAATGATGTCACATCTTCTATCTTGTTCTGAGTCTTTCAACCTCATCTAGCATTTGGCGGAGCGTGAGTCCTGCCAATCTCACTGCTCACTGACCTTATTTAAAGGCAGGTGAAGAGTATTGTTTACAGTGCTGGAGCCTTAACTGGCTTTCTAAATGGAAAGCCTTGGTATGGTTTACCCATGGTCACTGTGCCACTTTGTCATGCTAATAATCAATGGGCCTTGTTTAGGGCAGTCGATTGTCATTAGTATTTCCTGCCCAGGAAATATGGTGGTCCCAGGCAATGAAAATCATCAGTAGCACCCACAGGCAGGAAGAAAACTCTCTGTGCATCATAGACATTCATTCTTTTTCAAGAGAAAATCCTGTGTTGGTAGTCTAGTCTTGAAAAACAAAAAGGTTTGCTCACTGGGCTCAACAAACATGGTGCTTTTTCATCAATATTTTCATCCTTTAGTACAACTGCCAGTGCAATGGTTGCTCTTAAGGATTAGCGATTCTTATCAGGCAGGTAATCAGTTGCCTTGAAAGCTCTGATTTAAAGTTCTATATTGTTATTGAAGAGTTACTGTTCATATCTAAGTGCTTTCCACCAAAGAGGAGTTTGTAGTCGTTAGAAATTGCGTTGTTGGTTGACTTGGGTGTGAGGCCTGGTCAAGCAGCAACCACAATCCTAGTCATGGTAAGGCGTAAGCAAATCCTAAATTAACCTGTACTCAACCGTCTGATAGCTTGGGACAGAACATTCAGGTTTGTCTTATAGGCAATGTATAAAGAAGCTGCCGAACACAAACAGTAAAACAGTGAGAACACCATACAAAAGGATCCCACACCAGGTTAGCAATATAGAGCAACATTTAATAAATAAAGCAAGATCAAAATTACAAAAATCCAACCAGTACAACCAGAGTTATGAATGTTTAAAGAATAAACTGTAGAATAGCACATAAAAGTTGAAAGTATCAATCGTGGCTATCTGCTCACACTGGACAGGGTCAACATCAACAATTTAGGCAAACCACGATGGAGCGTGAGCCGGATACCGTCCCAGATTTGTCTTGCTGTGAATTTACCTTCTCCAGATATGTTAACCAGAGAGTACTTCAAGATCCAGGAGGAAGGTCCTGGAACACCAGGTGACTACCAACAAACGTGTAGACCCAGGCTATACCTTAGGCTCGCTAAACAGGAAACCATTCTCCCACTAGATCAGGTGATCACCAGAGGCGTTGCCAGTTCACTGGGCATTGGCCTGCTGCCATAGGCCCACAAAAGTAGGAAATTCATTCTGCTCCTTACAGAACTCCTCCCTGGTGTGACCCTCTTTCTGTTTCCCGTTGGCCAGCTCAGGTAGGTTTCCCAGGGGACAACATCCTCTTCTGTAGGACCCAGGGCATCCCCAGAACCTAGAGGGGGGGGGGGTGTGTTACCCCAGTCAGCCTCCTCCCAGACCTTGGTAGTTTCAGGAGTAGGTATTCCTCGTCCCCTGCCTTTCTTCTTTTTGGCAGGTGACTGGGCCATTCTTCTAGGCTCCAGGTTCTCCTCACTAACCTATTGGGCTGCCATGAACCTTGTGGTAAGACACACCCACTCAGACAACCCTGTCATCTCCAAGTGGGACATAAGCCCCACCTCCTTCCAGATGGTATGCTGTAGATGATTGTCATATTAAGGTATACATTGGAATGTTGCCTGAGTGATTGCCAATGACTGAGATTAATTCAAGCATTCCATCCATCACCTTATTGCTTTTGCATTTGATGTCCTAAGAGTGACGGGTATGCCCAGATGTGGGTCCTATGCTCACGTTGCCACTGCAATCAAGCTATATCTGGCTGAAGAACCCAAAATAAGGGTGAACATAGTCCTAGGTTGCTTAAATTCCAAGTCAGGTAGGACCTGGGATGGCACTTAGGGCTGGACTGTTCCCATTGGCATAGGGTCAAGATGGATTTGCATAACGCAGGTTCAAACTAAGGTGGCATTGTGGATGAAGAATTATAGATTGAGATGCGTCCCGAATGATTGCCAGTGGCTGATATTAATTCAAGCATTCTATCCATCAACTTGTTGTTGCAGTTGATGCCCTAAGAATGACAGGTATGTCCAGACATGGGTCCTGTGCTTGCTCTGCCACTGGAATAAAGCTAAACCTAGCTGAAGAGCCAATAATAAGGGCAAAACTTGTCTTAGGTTGTTTGTATTCTGGTTCAGGAAGGCCCTGGCTTGGCACTTTGGACTGGACTATTCCCATTGGAGCAGGGTCAGGATGGATTTACATATGGCTGGGTCCAAACTGAAATGACATGGTGGGCAAAATACGATGGATTGGGGTGCAGCTCTGAGCGATTGCCGGTAGCTGAGATTATTTCAAGTATTCCATCCATCACCTTGATGTTGTTGCAGTAGATGATAAAAGTGCGAAAGTGGGTCCCCGTGCTCACTGTGCCACTTGAATCAAGCTGTCAGGGTGAAACTGGTACTAAGTTGCTTGTATTCTGCCCTGGCTTGGCATTTTGGGCTGGACTGTTCTGATTGGAGCAGCGTCAAGACTGATTTGCATTTGGCTGCTCAAAAACTGAGGTGGCATGGTGGTTAAAAAATGAAGTATTGGAATGTGGCCTGAGCGATTACCAGTGGCATCAAGCATTCCATCCAACTTGATGTTGTTACAGTTGATGCCTTATGCCGAGCATGCCCAGACTTGGGTCCAGTGCTCACTGTGCAACTGAAATTAAGCCATACCTGGCTGAAGAGCCCATAAAAAGGGCAAAACTGGTCCTAGGTTGTTCACATTCGGTTCAAGGAGGTCCTGGCTCTGCAGTTTGGGCTGGGCTGTTCCCATCTGAGCAGGGTCAAGACTCAGTTGCATCTCGCTGGGTCCAAACGGAGGGGGCACAGTGGGCGAAAAACATGGGATTGAGATGCAGCCCTAGTGCTAATGGTTAGGATGAATTCAAGTATTCCATCCATCACCTTGTTGTTGCAGTTGAAGCCCTAGATCTTTGTCAAACAGACAAACGGCAGGCATGAATGGACTCACCCCTACCCTCAAGGAACCAGAGACCCTCCCCACTCAAAGGGAATCGGATCAACTGGTCAGTGACGCTCATGGTTGTCAGCTGCAACAAGTTGGTGGAATGCATTAAGGACTACTTGCTGTGAGGTCACCAGATGACATCTAATGGCAGCCATGCTGGCTCCAGTGTCTCTTAGAATCTCCACCCTCTGCCCATTGATGGTGACCCATTGCCTTTATTTCCTAGTGTTACTAGTCATGTGAGTTATTTGCACCATCTATCCATCAACCAGGGATACTAGGTTAGCCTTTATCCTTTCCCCTCCAGTAACTGGGACAATCTTCTGTGCAAGTGCTATACTAGCCAACCCAGTGACATCCCATTGGTGGGGGGCTATGCCCACTTGTGACACTTGATACCCCCCTTGAAGTGCCCTTCCCATTGGCACTCATAGCACATGGAGGGTGCCTTTCCTGAAGACGTATGGTCAGGGACCAGTCCTTCGTCTTCTCAAATGAGGGATGGGATTCCTGACCTGTGGAACTAGTTTTGGGTCCTTTGAGAACTCAGTTCTTACATTTGTCTCTTCCCTTTTCATCTGATGCCCACTCTTGTTGTGATCCCCCCAGATACCTTCTTATGGACCCTGGTGCTGAGCCAGTGGTATGCCTCCTTAGGAAGCTCCCTGGATTCAGTGAGTTGACTATCAGTCAGGTGTTGGAGCAGCTCTGGAAAACAATTACTAAACATGTGCTCTCTTGCAAACTGATAATACAGCCCTTTGTAATCATTCACTTCATAGCCCTTCACCCAACCATCCAGTGGCTTGCAAAAGGAATCTACTAAATCCAACCAAAACTGCTGGGGCAGCTTCTGGCTGTCCCTGAACGTCTGCCTGTACTTCTCATGGGTAAGGTCATATTTCCTGGCAAGGGCTTTCTTCATGGGGGAATACCTCAACTTGTTCACTTTCTCGAGGATCAGTAGGATGTCCCTTCATTCGCTAGGTATATGCCTCCTCAATCTTTCTCAGGGATCTTGAGCATCAATGAGGCTATTGCATAAGCCTCAAACCACCTGTCAATATAATCCTTCAAAATAAAGTCAGACATAAGACCCTTAGGAATATGAATCCTCCTGTCTCCTGAGGACACTGCAGGTTTGCTGCCACCATCACTGTTGGACTCTGCCTGTCTGGCTTCGATGTCTAGCTCCTGCAGGCTCCTCTCACAAGTCAAATGTTCCAAAGTAATTCTGTCCTCCATGGCTAATTTTCTCTCCTCCATGGCCAGTTCCCTTTCTTTCAATTTCAGCTAGGCCATCTGTAGTTTAAACTCTCTCCCCTCGCTCCTTTTCCCCAGCTCCTCTGTGAACAAGTGGTGAGGGCACACTACTCCCTGCATGGGAAGGAATCTACATTTCTGGGAGTAAGCCATCCCCTTCCTCAGCAGACTGCATTTCAAGAACTTCCTACAAGTTCTGCTCTGATCCCTCCACATCATCCTCCTCCTCCTGGTCATCTGTTGTAAATGGCAACTGGTAGGCCTCCACCCAAGCCCCCAAGGCCTCATGGAGCACCACCTTCTTGGTGCTCTGTTAAGCAGGCAGCACCCTCCGCCTGGTAAAACTCTGTGAGCTCAGCCAGAGTGTAGCTCTCCAGGTTGACAATCTCAAACTCTATCTTTAAAGGTGAGGTCACCGACATGATCATTCAGGCAGAGTAGGAATGCATTTAAAACAAAAAGGCCAATCAGGCAGAACTTAAAACTCAAACTGGCCTTAGATATGGGATGATAGTGTACATCAAATCACTAAATGGCACTGCACAAACACAAGTCCTATCCTTACCGCTGATCGCCAATGTTATAAATTGGGTTATTGGTTGACTGGGGTGTAAACACTGGTCAAGTAGCAACCATAATCCTAGTTGCGATTAGGCATAAGTACACCCCAAATTAACCTGTGCTCAATCTCCTGGAAGCTTGGCACAGAGCAATCAGGCTTAACTTAGAGGCAATGTGTAAAGTATTTGCGCAACACTTCAAACAGTACACCAGTGAAATCACCACAGAAACAGATCCCTGGTTAGAGATAAGAGCAAAATTTAATAAATAAAACTTGGCCAAAACAACAAAAATCCAATCAGTGGAACCGGAATATGATATTTTAATAGAATGAACTGTAAAATAATGCACAAAAACAGAAGGAGCAAACTGCAGCTATCTGGTCGTGCTGGACCGGGCCAAAATCTGAAGTTCAATATGTCCACGATGGAGCGGGTCAAATAGAGCCCCAGATTAGTCCATGGTGATATGGTCAAGTGGACAATTGATACGTTCCTTTTCAAATGGGTCTGTTCATTCCATTCTGTATTTCTTAACATTTTAGAACTCATGAAATTATTCGTAAGGCGCTTGACTCCATTCCATAAGACGCTTCAGCTTATTACACTGAGGTTACTTCAGCAATAAATTGTATTGAGTTTTTATGCACTTGCTCACACATATAGGGACATGTGGTGATATACTTTCATTTTGTCACTAATAGGACATTGCTTTGATCTGATTTTGTGTCAGCTGGTCCTAGCAGCATTGGCTTAGCAGTGGATGTATATTCACCATCTTTTATAATTTGCAACAGGATGAGCATCATTAAACCTCCAAATATGACCATGGATTATGAATATGTACCTTGTTAGCCTGTGATTTTTTTACCTTAACTGATTTCTATGCATTTTGCGTCTGAGAACGTATGAGAGTTGGCAGCACTTTTGGGTGTTTTAACTAGCACACAAGGGTGAGCACATTGCATTGTGCAATAAGGCTTGCGCTGCAGCATGTTTTTCAAGGAATGAAATCCCCAACACATAGATTTTCCTTTAGTTTTTGAACTCACAAGGGTCTACTATGCTGAGTACATTCACAATGGGACCTGTTCTTACCATCTTTAATAGTTTACCTGTAGTTGGAAGATGCTAATCATTACAGCATAACAATGTTACTACAGTTTTTAAATGTGACTAATGTTCATCCTTCGCTTCCTGTGTTGTGTTTCCTATGTTCTGTTTTTTTATTACCCTGAAGATGGGAAATTGGGGTCCCAAAATGCATAGAACTTTTTTCAATTTCTGAAGTTAATGGAACTCAAGAACTTTGTGTATCTACTTCCTTGTTTGTATATAGTAGCACATTGTGCATAACGCCAATATGTTTTGTTTGCCCACATGTCAAAATTTTTATGTTTTCATGCAAGGATTGTGTGACAAATAAATTAATTTAAGTTGATTAATGAATAAATTGTGTGAATTTGCACTATTGGCAGTGCACACTGGTTCCGATCCACTTGGGAGGTTCAGCTTTTGGTTAAGCAAGAAAATGGCAACTTTCTAAAAGAAGCTTTTTCAGAACTGCAATTTAAAATCCGACTTTACCATTAGCAGGGCCACTGGAATCATGTGACTGTGTGAAAATTTTTGCATAGTTATTGGCCTGCCATATTTGACGCCTAATACATCATCTGTTGCATAACCGGCAGATTTTATCAAAATAATTGTTTCTAGCTCAAATGGCTCAAAAGTTACTAAAACAACAATGACACATGTTGCTACACAATAAAATGTGCTTTGCAAACTAGACTTGTCACTTTTCTGTTGCTTATTGCTATGTTTGGCTTTTAAACTGGTAATAATAAGGTGCAACAAATGCTCATACAGTGTTAGCAAGTTAAAAAAATGATGAAATAATGAAGTAATTCTATTACAAAATGAGCCACATTACGCCGCATAATTTGCCTTTACTTGCTGCATAATCTATTCAGCCCTGTCACATAATTTGGCCCTCTGCTGCCACATAATTCCAGTGGCCCTGACCATAAGTTAGGGTTTTAAATTATGATTCAAGAGACACCAAACATGAATTGAAAATCTCTTCCCATTTGTAGATGGAAGAAAATGTAATAAGTAATGCCAATGTTATCCTATGGGAGAGATAGGAATTGCAGTAGTGAAAAATAAATTTTAGAGTTTTTCACTACCAGGCTGTACAAACATTTTAACTATATTGAACCCTTCCCTCTGGGCTATCCAGGGCCTACCCTATGGGTAACGCTTATGTATTAAAAAGGAAGGGTTGGGCCTGGCAAAAGGTTTATTTTGACAGGTCGAAATGGCATTTAAACTGTGCACACACACTCTGAAATGGCAGGCCTCAGACATGTTTAAAGTGCTACTTAAGTGGGTGGCACAACAAGTGCTGTAGGCCCAGTAGTAGCATTTAATTGACAAGCCCTGAGCACATGCAATGGCACTTTACTAGGGACTTACAAGTAAATAGATATGCAAATGGGTATAAGACAATATTACCATGTGTTAGGGAAAGAGCACACACAAATTAGCACTGGTTAGCGGTGGTAAAGTCGTCCTCTGTCTAGACTGCATTCTTATTTGGCTTATGTGTTCCAGGAGTGTTCTGAACCAGTATAGGTCTTATGGTGGTTAATCAACAAATAATTTTGTAAAAACAAAGGCATTGGTAGTGTGGCTTAATTCTACACCAAATTAGCAAAGGTGAGGATCTTCGTTATACAACCTTTTCTAACAATGTATAATATTACAAAACGACAAACTTCCACTGAATATTTAAATCAACCAGTTCACCATCAATAAACATAGGTAAGTAAGCCAGCCCTAATTTGAGTTTCATTTAAAAGATCCATTAAATTCTAAGATCATGCTTAAATGTGCCCAAAACCATGAAGTCTTGATTAGCTTGAGATAAGTATTGCTAGGTAGAGCACAGCAGAGTATTGATATCTCATTTGTAGACTCTCTCTCCTTGTTGCACCTCACTTAATTGATCTGAGCATCTGTGTTGATTTTACTTGCACGGTGCAATGCATTTTCCACCTTTGGAGACATTAATGCTTCTGTCCAGTCCTTTTAATTTGTCCTAAATGTTGCTTCTTCTCAGAAATCAACTGATTATTTGAGGAACTGGGTGGATCATGTGGCCAGGTGGTGATAGCTGCTATGGCATTTCTAGTTCCAGTGTTCCATTTGCACATACTTTATTCCAATTGTTTGAACATTGAAAGGCAAGTGCTTTAGGCTGGCCTTTTGTTTCCCACTGTTTCTTCTTTGCAATGAATGCATGACTCATTGTAACAGATTCTACCGAGGAAAACAACAACAACAATTTTTCTCTGCAAACAAATATACCATCAATGTCAAAATATTTGCAGTTTTCTTCTTAGTAAAGGGTCTAGCTACTATCATTAGGTAGTATACAAAATCCAATATTACTTTATACACTTCAGAGCTATTGAGATGTTCAGTTTTACACAGTTCAAGTTGATAATGACAATGTGCAGTAAAATCACTGACAGAATATACAAACAAAAATAGTGAGTGGACAGAATATTGTGTCAAAAATATCGAGCACCAAGAAGGTAAGTGCAATAGGTAAGTATAGCTTTACTATTCTTAACTCTACATCTACATACCTTAAAGATATATATATATATATATGTATATATAAGTGTGCAAGTAAAAACTATGAATGTTGTAAATCTCTCAAGTAGAGTGCTGTCGGCTGTAGAAGAGGACCTCTTGTCTCTTAGCCTGTCATTCTGCCCAACTGGCTGCTTTAATTATACTCAAACTAGGATTGACACATTTAAATTCATTAGAAAATTTAAATTAAAAAAGTGGTATCATACTAAGGTTAAAAGCGATGTGAGGCTAGATGTGAAGGACAATGGGAAAAGTGTGAGTAATTTATGTATTTCTGATATTGATCTGCTACATACAGCAACCGACCTATGTGAGGGGGTGGTTGCCCATGAGGATCCCATCTTAAATTTGATGGGATCAGGCATTGCCCTTGATAATACCTGCCCGAGCAATTTTAAGCCGAAATCCACCTTTTTACCTGCCATTCATTGTGAAGCACTTGATGTTTTAGAACGAACAATGACTAAACAATTGAAGAAATTGAGGTATGGTGCAATGAATGTAAAGAAGAGTAACTTATCAGGTGAACAGTGGCAAGCTCTCCGGGAATTGAAGGAAGATCATGCTATTGTCATTAGACAATCTGACAAGGGGGTCAATGTAGTTATTCAAGATACCATTAAATATGTGGCAGAGGGAATGAGACAGCTCAGTGACACTCAGTGCTATGAAGAAGTAAGTGGGGAGATGTTAAATTAATGAATGAAATATACTATGCCATGCTTATTGATTGGAGAGATCAAGGAATGATAGAATGGGATGAATTCCTGTTTCTTAAGTGCGATCATACAAACATTCCAATACTCTATCTCCTCCCCAAGATTCACAAGGAGTTAGTCAATCCACCAGGGAGACCTATAGTTTCGGCTATGGAGTCTCTCTTGGAGAATACATCAAAATATATTGATTATTTTTTACGCCCTTTTGTGGAGTCAATACCCTCGTATGTGAGGGATACTACACACTTCCTAAAGATCATTGATGACATCCACTGGGAAGATGATTTCCTATTGTTAACATTGGATGTGACCAGCCTCTATACCAGCATAGATCATGTCTTGGGGGTGAGAGCTATTAGACACTTTCTTCGAGCTAGGTCATTGTCTTTCTTTTTCCATTCAGAGATGTTGTGCACTATGATAGAATTCTGTCTTAAAAACAACCTGTTTATTTTTGACAACCATCTGTACAAGCAGTTACAAGGGACAGCTATGGGCACCTGTTTTGCCCCCAGCTATGCTAATTTGTTTATGGGCTGGTGGGAGGAGCAGGTGTCAGAAGAACTAACCCAATTTGAGTCTAATGTGGTCTTATGGTGTCGTTTTATTGATGATATCTTTGTAATTTGGAGAGGTGATGAGGAAGCAGCTATACAATTTGTGCGGGATTTGAACATTAATGAATACAATCTGAGATTTACTGAGCATCTGGACCCGAGGTGTATTGAATTCCTTGATGTAGAAATCGCTGTGAGAGACAATAAACTGGTATCCAAATTGTATAGGAAAGCAACAGCTGGTAATAACCTGCTATGTGCTCATAGTGCCCATCCGGGGACTCTGATACGCACCATTCCGTTTGGGGAGTTACTGAGAGCTCGGAGAAACTGTAGTGAGACAGCTGATTTTCAACAGGAATGTGAAGTCATGTGTGAGAGGTTTAGGAATAGAGGATATGGGGCTAAGGTTATTGACCAAGCCAGACGGAAAGTTGAATCTTTGAATAGAGCTGATGTCCTGTATGGGGCTAAAAGGGGTCGTGAAAAGGAGAATGACTCCATCAGATTTATTACAACCTACAATAATCAGTCATATAAAATACGCACTATTTTAAGTAAGAGTTGGCATATTTTACAGACTGACCCTCTTCTGACAAATTGGATCGAAGATAATCCTCAAATAACTTTTAGGAGGAGTAGATCGCTCAAGGATAATTTATGTCGTAATGACGTGACATTGGGAGGTCGCCCACAGAACACCAAAGTGGATGGTTTTGTTTGCTGTATGAAATGCAAAGCTTGTAAGACTAGCAATAGCTGCAAGACATTGACTGTTCCAGGAAGATCAGACACTTTTGTAATTAGGGGAAGTTACAATTGCAATACATATTATTGTGTGTATTGTCTGATATGCCCGTGCAATAAGTTGTATGTGGGCAGTACAATTCACAATGCGAAACAGAGAGTTCTGGAGCATAGACGAGCTATTAAAAACTATGATAAGAATTATCCAGTAGCTAGGCATTTCTATAACCAACACTTTGGCAATGAGAATCTGCTAAAGTTTGTAGTTATTGACCAAGTAAAGATCAGCAAAAGGGGTGGAGAACGAGAGAAGCTGCTGCGCATTTTAGAGTCTAGATATATAATAGACTTTGAGACACTGGAACCTATCGGGCTGAATTCAAGTGAAGAGTTGAGTATCCATCTAGGGTAGATATTTTGTATATATTCTTTAACATGAGGTGAAGGGGCAAGGCGGCCCTTTTTTTAGAATAACACTTTGAGTGATGGTGACATATATGAGAAAATTATTTTTTGTAAAAAACTTTTTTTTGGTAAAATTGGTTTAAGTGATTATTTATTGGGTTTTTTATTAATTACCACAGTAGAAGAATGTATACCTTTAATTATGTGGGTTGAAAAGGTCCAATACATGAGTTAGATCTGCTGTATAACATCTAGAGCAGCAAGATATTTTCTAAGGAAATCCTTTTGGAAGTATATATGCCCATTTGGGTGGTATGAGACTCAATGTTAATAATTCCAACATGGGTTCAAATATTCAATACATTCTAAATATTGAAGGTTTATAAGAAATACAGTGTTATCCTAATTTATGTATGCCCACTTGGGCGTTATAGGATCTAATGGTAGCAATTCCAATTTGGGTACTGATAGCTAATATATTTATAATATTTGAGACTATTTAAGGTTTATAAGAAATATATGGAAATTTAAAAATTTTAAATTTAAAATTTTGAAAATATTTATATTTTGTATACCTCAATGTTGGATTAACCAATTTTATAATATTGTATTTCTCTTTCAATTAGATTTTATGTGTTGGGTAATGACACCATGATGAATTGTACGATAGAATGTGAATTGATATTAGAACAAACTGGATTAACTTTGTGTAAGAATGGGGTACAAACTACTGTGCAAATTAGCTCTTTTGGACACTCTAAGATGGCCGCTGCGCTAAGTGTTTTATGGTTGTTGTATTTAAGAATTGTCTGTCATTTATGTTTGTGATTAATTTGTTTTTTTAAGGTGAGCACTTTAGCAGAAATCTATCCATGAGTAAGGCGGTTGCCGAAACGCGTTGGATGTCTATGCTGGAATAAATGAATTCAAGAAATATTTTCATTTTGGAGGTGTCCTGGTTCTCCTGATATTTTAAGGGAGTGTTGGAGGATATATATATATATATATATATATATATATATATATATATATATATATTATTTCTTCAACAGATGGACTGTTAGTCATCTGACGGCTGCACCGATCCCATCACGTATCTCCCAAATCTCGAAATCAATTAAATCCAGAACGCTCGTATTTAGTTCATGAGTTTATTTTCTTTTCTTGTGCAGGTAATCCAGAGTCCCAAGTAAGAATGTCTGTCAACGCGTTTCGGCAAAACGCCTTCTACTGGACAGTTTGGCTACTCAGCCAACGTCAATTTCATACAACTTTTTAGTCCTTCATTTGTTTCCATAACACTATAGTGTACTAAAAAAGCGGCGGCCATCTTGAAGTATGTAATAATAATTATTTAAATACAACACTTAATCAAAGGATAAACCTACATTAATACCAACTATCACAGATAAGATCAGAATTAAAATTAAAGAGTCCTAAGTAATAATTATTAAATGATAAATATAATAGGCAGAGAGACAATAGCTTCCAATAATACATAATGTTTGATCATATAAGAACAATACTTAAATAACAGGAAAAATGCCCGTATAAATATAAACGAAGGAACTATAATATCATATTTTTCAATTTTTAAATATTTACATTCTCATTCGTTATATGTATAAATAGTTATTAATACATAATTCATATCCTGTATTAAAATTATGTTTGATAGTAACTATGAGTATATTGTGATGCTATAGTGTACATCTAATGCCTATATAATCATCTGATTCCTCACTGTCCTTATCTGTATAATAGGTGATTCCATAGACACTCATGTGAATAGGTTGTATTAAAAACGAAGGCCTTAGCAAAAAGTGCAAAGTGCTGAAAATTTAAACTAATAATAAGTGCAAAAGAGCATGTAAAGTGCATTAAAGTGTTGCAAAAACTCCAATTGAAGCAACTAGTTCTATTAATCTCTTGGTCCATATTATAATCTATATATATTTCTATATCTCTATGGATGATATTTAATATTCTACATTCGCTAAGTTACAGGGAAATGAAATCAAACAGCCATCATCAATGGCACAGAGCAGATCGATATACGAACTTATTCCATCTAAATTTCATCAGACTGTAGTATGAACTCAAAATAAGGAAAGTTAATCAGTTATATCCACTTTACAAATTCCATCATGGCATGTTCATCTAAGTTAGTTATGATCTTCTCATCCATCTTCACCCAATGTAAGTAACATACTGCTAAAATAGCACTACTGTTTTTAAAGTTAGAAAACATAGGGAGTCTCTTTTTAAGGTATAACTAAAAGCAATAAGCGAAGTATTCTCATCTAAGATGAACGTGGAGCTCAGCATCAAGATTGTGCCCGAATGGGGACTCAGAGCCCAATAGTAAAATCATCTTGGATTCCATTTGTCTGAGCTCAAGCGTTCTATTGCCGCCTCTGGGATTGTTTTTAATATGTTTGATACCATAAAAAGCTAAAGTATCACATTCTCCTTTGTGTACTTCCCAAAAATGTTTGGCCAGAGGATAGGTTTTATCTTGATTTTTTATGGCTCTAAAGTGTTGTAGGAACCTAACTTTTAACTTATGAATGGTACTTCCAATATATTTTTTATGGCATCCACATTCAATGACATAAATCACAAATTCAGTGTCACATGTGATCCGATCTTTGATCTCACAGTGACGGCCATCAAAAGTTTGGTATTTATGTGTATTTTGAGCATACTTACAGGCCTTACAATGGCCACATTTCCAAAATCCCAAACTTTTTTGGCTCAACCAAGAAGTATTAGTTTTTACTGAAAAATAGCTTCTGGTTAGATAGTCTCCCAAAGAACGTGCTTTACGAAATGTTATGGACGGATGGGTCTCTATATGATCATTAATGATGGGATCGTTCTGTAAAACATGCCAATTTTTTTGGAGTATAGTTCTTAGTGAATCATGTTGTTGATTATACTGCAGGAATATTCTAGGTGCTGAATGTTGGAAATCATTGCTGGTCTCACTGTGTTATTAAAAAGTAACTCTTCTCTGCTTTTATTCCGTACTCTGTGTAATGCATCATTTAAGATTTTTGGAGGATAACCTCTACTTAAAAACCTGTCCACCATTGCCTTAGATTCCAAATCATATTGGTTCTCATCAGAACATATTCTGCGAGCCCGCAGTAGCTGGCTATATGGTATGCTCCATTTAAGTGCATGAGGATGCCCACTATTAGCATGTAATATAGAATTACAGGCCGTGGGCTTTCGATATATAGATGTCTTTAGATGATTGTTTTCTATTTTTAGTTGGACATCCAAAAATGAGATAGTATCTCTACTATAGATAGCATCTAGATAAATGTTAAATTGATTGTTATTCAAAACATTTATGTATTCCAACAACAGTTGTTCTGTGCCATCCCAGATAATAAACAAATCATCGATATATCGCACCCACAGTATCACTCTATCCATATAGATGTTATTACTTTCTGACCATGCCACCTCCTTCTCCCACCAGCCCATGTATAGATTGGCATAGGTGGGAGCAAAGGATGCCCCCATAGCTGTCCCTTGTTTTTGTAAAAAACTTTCATTATCAAAGAGGAACAGATTATGTGTCAGGCAAAATTGTAGCATTGATAAGAGCATATTAGTATGCTCCAAAAATTCAATGGATCGTGTTTGTAAGAAGTACCTACAGGCCTGTAATCCATATTGATGTTTAATGGATGTATATAGTGATGCTACATCCATGGTGACCAATAAGTAGTCTTTATGCCATGGGATGTCATGTATCTTGGCCAGAAAATCATTGGTGTCACGTAGATATGAAGATAGTTCTGTGACAAAGGTGCATAGAAACAGGTCCAGATATCGTGAAGTGTTCTCAAGTAATGATTGATTCATACTAACTATTGGTCTGCCTGGAGGATGGGTTTTGTTCTTATGAATTTTAGGTAGGAAGTAAATACATGGGATTTTAGGGTTGTCAGTTTTCAAATACATAAACTCATCATAATCCATCAATTGCTTTGTATACCATTCATTTAACATATCATGATATGTCCCTTGATATTGGGATAAGGGGCTGATCTTCAATTTCTCATAATGCTCTCTGTTCATCAATTGCCGATGTGCTTCCTTAGTGTAATCAATTGTATCCATGACAACAATGTTGCCACCCTTGTCTGAGGGCTTAATGATGATAGAAGAATTAGACCTCAGTGTGTTTAGATCCTGCCAATCTTGTTGCGTAAAGTTAGGTCTCATCTTTCTCGATGTCTTAAAAGAGCTCTTATTACGAAATTTGTCAATGTCGTTGATCATTAGCTCATGAAATATATCTATCAAATTGCCACTAGGTAGTGAGGGATTAAATCTACTCGACAGTTTTAGATTGCTTTTATTGTAAAGGTTAGTTGTAAATCCCATCTGATTAAGCATATCAGTGCTCTTGTTTGTATCATCATGTATAGAACATCTAGCTACATCGCTGTCATGATCCAGCTCATTGATAGCTATCAATTCTGAGCTATCAGCAATGTTAAATCCCGAGAGTCCAGCCCTCTGGTTGACGTTGTCTGTCATTCGGTTTATATCTTTATTTGAAAAACGCTTGATGAGACGTAGTTTACGAACAAATTTGTACAGTTCAATACGGGTGTTAACATAATCCCATTGTATATTAGGGCAAAAGCTTAATCCTAAATCAAATATACAAAGCTGATTGTCTGTCAAGGTACTATGGGAAATATTCACCACTGTACTCAAGTCATTCAATTTATTAGTTGATCCGGGATTAGGTTCTAATTTGATGGTTGGTTGCTTCTTCTTCTTGCCCCTCCTCGTCTTCCGCTTCCTCGGCCACGCCTGCGATTTTGCCCAGGAGGTGGCGTGATCATTTGCATAAGGCGCATTTCCCCCTGAAAATCCTGCTTGTTGCGCGGTATCTCGTCAGCAGAGGACTCTATTTCTGAACTGTCATCTGCAGATATCTGTTGTGCAGCACAATCAGCCCCACTCTTGGACATATCTTTGGTTCTTGCAATGTCATATTTTCGAGCAAATGTGTAGATTCTTCCATGCTCGTAATCCATCTTATCTCTGTTGAATTTATGTGCTTTACGTGATTTAATTTCCTCTTCCTTGTATTTAATCCGTTCTTCCATTTTTGTTAACTGATTAGAAATTTCTTGTTGGTTAGACATCTTTTCTAATTCTTTTGTAAGTTGTTCAATTTTAATAATTTGTTCCTCCATGCGTCTCTTGGCTTGAGTGATTAAGGTTCTCATAAGTTTGGTTGAGCAGTCTGCTGTTTGCATTCTCCATTCCTCCAATAGATCAGAGTCCATGTCTCCTAAGGTGGGTAAGATTAAAATACGTAGACCTCTAGGTACTCTACCACTTTCAATGTATTTAGTTAATGAGGTCATTTCCCACCATTTTTTAAGTTCAGAAATACGTGCTTTTTCTAGTTGCTGTATAATATTGGAGGTAGTTTGTATCTGAACCCCCATGGGTCCACTGCTGGTTTTCGAGTTGTCAAACAGCTCGGCTGCTGCTTGTTCCCACATTTTTCTCCGTTCAGCCATTTCACATAAGGTTTGACACTATCTCGTAGCTTGTTTCAAATGTCAGATATGTAACTCTTAACAAAGAGGGCAGAGAATAAGAATAACAGGTTATGGACCAAAATTCTATAAATCGGGACTCTGTGTAAATATAAACCTATTCACAGCTAAATACCGTGTAGCTTGTGGATTATTTCAGATTCTGAATATATATATATCACTATGGTACATACATGTAGAGTTATATAAAGTAAAACATTGGTTACCTATAGAAACATACCTTCACAATATTTTTGCTCTCAATATTCTTGACACAATATTTTGTCAACACAATACTTTTTCTCTTATATTTTGTCAAAACACCTGTGCAGTTTCATAGTCACAACCTAAGTACTAAACATTCCTCACTCACTAGAAAACAAACAGGTGCACACGAACAGTTGTTAGCATTTTATTTAACTTTTGTAGCTACCTTTGTTTTTGAAGTTAAATATTCCCGCGAGTTTCTCTCTGGCCTCCAAAATATTATGAACACTTTGGGGGCAAATATACAAAAGAGGAGACCCGCACTTGAGGACAAAATAGCAAAAATTTCAACAGCAACTAGATACTTTCCCTTTGTGCTCAGATATGCAGGAATAAATGTTAGCCAGACACTGACAAACACAAGCATGCTGAAAGTGATGAACTTAGTCTCGTTGAAGCTGTCAGGTAAGTTCCTGGCTAGGAAGGAAACAATGAAGCTCACGTTGGCCAAAAGTCCCATAAAGGCCAACATGCTGTAGAACCAGATGATGGAGCCCTCATTGCATCCAAGTACTATCTCTTTCATGGCAGGGCCTGTACTGTGTTCTGGGAACGAAGGGGATATTGCCAGCCAAGCAATCCCAATGGTCACTTGAATTGAAGTGCAGGTCAGAACCAGGTTGTAGGCTACCTTTGGACCTAAGAACTTCTTGAGATTGCTGTTGGGCTTTGTGGCTCTGAAGATAATGACAACTGTAATAGTTTTAGCAAGCACACATGAAACACACAGGGAGAAGATGACTCCAAAGATGATCTGTCTCAACATACAGGTAACTTCCATTGGCCGGCCAATGAAATTTAAGGCACAAAGAAAACAAAGCATAAGAGATACAAGCAGAAGGTAACTGATGCCACGATTGTTAGCTTTCACCACTGGAGTGTCCCGGTACCAAAAGAAAACCCCAAAGACACAGGAAGCATTTAGGAAGAAGAAAATAGACATTAAAACTAGGATTAATCCCAGAGGCTCCTCAAAGGACAGAAAGTCAATAGATTTTGCTATACATTTGTCTCTTAAGTCACTGGACCAGTGATCATCAGGGCACTTCATGCAGTCTGTAGAATCTAATAAGACAAAGAAACATTGAAACCTTAGATCTGTGATAGATAAAAAAATGAAAGACAGAACTGCATTATATATATATCACAATGACAGGCAAAAAGAAATAAAGAAATTCATGGGTTCAGAAAGCAGACTTTCTGTTATTGGCATAACGTGTGCTGTTCTATGTTGTGTAATCAAGTAGAATTACCTAAAAAATCTGCAAGATTACCAAGAATTACATGAGAACAGTAATTCTGCAATTAGAGCTATTTGTAGTGCAAAAATGCCCCTCACATACAAAATGGACGTAAGGATGTATTTAAACTTAACAAAAAGCACTAAATGCAGCAGAACATGAATAGGGAGCTCAAACTTGCTAAATCTGCTCTTGAGGTAGGATTTTCCTCCATCTTATATCTGGCATTGATTACTGTTTTCTTTCTTTCGTGCACCAGATGCAAGGATGCATTTTGCACTGAGAAAAAGCACTAAATGCAGCAGAAAAAGAATAACGAGTATGAATGACAGCTTGCACTCGCTATATGTTCTCTCACTGCAGGATTTTTCCCCTAAATGTACCCGTAATTACACAAGCAAGAGTAATCATGCTATTATCCTTAGTTCTGTCTCAAAGAGTAAAGCAGAATTACCAAATTTACTCTATTTACTCCAGTGTAATTGAAATTTGGCACAGGCCTAATTTCAATATGTGTTTTATCAGCATATTCACAGGCCCCAAACCTTAATACTGAGCATGACTATTATGATCCCAACTAGGATTTTGCATCAATGGACAACCAAATTATGCAGCAAGTTTATCAAAATAATGCAGCAATATTATGTAGCACATTCTCTGGTAGCATTATTTTTATCCACTTCAGCAAGAAGCAAATTTTGGGAATGCTGCAGATTATGTGGTATCCAGAAAGAATCCACAAACAGACAAGAAAAAGAACATAACACAATGGTATATCTCTCAACGCTTTGGTTCAATGAAAATCTCAGCTAAAATACACAAAAACTAAAATCACTTAAAGAAGTAGTGCTGCTAAGCCTGATTCAATCCTGATTTCTACCCAGTCTCTCTCTTTGGGAATTCTCGCCATAGCCTCCTTCTAAGTGCAAGACCTAAAGAGCCCAGAACATGACCGAATCAGGGCAATAACTCTAATTTGCCAGGAGTGATGAAAAACTAGGATAAAGGATGAATGAGTTAGACAACAGGCGCTCGCCCAAAACTCTGCCCTCATGAAGTGAAAGCTGTAGGAGGCTGAACTGGCTCGTAGTGTGTACCAAGGGGTACTTACACCTTGCACCAGGCCCAGTTATCCCTTATTAGTGTATAGGGTGTCTAGCAGCTTAGGCTGATAGATAATGGTAGCTTAGCAGAGCAGCTTAGGCTGAACTAGGAGACGAGTGAAGCTCCTACAGTACCACAAGTGTCATATGCACAATATCATAAGAAAACACAATACACAGATATACTAAAAATAAAGGTACTTTATTTTTATGACAATATGCCAAAAGTATCTCAGTGAGTACCCTCAGTATGAGGATAGCAAATATACACAAGATATATGTACACAATACCAAAATATGCAGTAATAGTATTAGAAAACAGTGCAAACAATGTATAGTTACAATAGGATGCAATGGGGACACATAGGGATAGGGGCAACACAAACCATATACCCCAAAAGTGGAATGCGAACCACGAATGGACCCCAAACCTATGTGACCTTGTAGAGGGTCGCTGGGACTGTAAGAAAACAGTTAGGGTTAGAAAAATAGCCCACCCCAAGACCCTGAAAAGTAAGTGCAAAGTGCACTAAAGTTCCCCAAAGGACATAGAAGTCGTGATAGGGGAATTCTGCAGGAAAGACACAAACCAGCAATGCAACAATGATGGATTTCCAGTTGAGGGTACCTGTAGAACAAGGGGACCAAGTCCAAAAGTCACAAGCAAGTCGGAGATGGGCAGATGCCCAGGAAATGCCAGCTCTGGGTGCAAAGAAGCTGCTACTGGACAGTATAAGCTGAGGTTTCTGCAGGAACGACAAGGGCTAGAGACTTCCCCTTTGGAGGATGGATCCCCCACGCAGTGGAGAGTCGTGCAGAAGTGTTTTCCTGAAGAAAGACTGCCAACAAGCCTTGCTAGCTGCAAGTCATGCGGTTAGCGTTTTTGGATGCTGCTGTGGCCCAGGAGGGACCAGGATGTCGCCAATTGCGTCTGGGGACAGAGGGGGCATCGAGAAAGACAAGGAGCCCTCTCAGAAGCAGGCAGCACCCGCAGAAGTGCTGGAACAAGCACTACAAAGAGGAGTGAAACAGTGCTCTCCCGAAGTCGCACAAAGGAGTCCCACGTCGCCGGAGGACAACTTAGAAAGTCGTGCAATGCAGGTTAAAGTGCCGTGGACCCAGGCTTGGCTGTGCACAAAGAATTTCCGCCGGAAGTGCACAGAGGCCGGAGTAGCTGGTTCCCAGCAATGCAGTCTGGCATGGGGAGGCAAGGACTTACCTCCACCAAACCTGGACTGAAGAGTCACTGGACTGTGGGAGTCACTTGGACAGAGTTGCTGGATTCAAGGGACCTCGCTCATCGTGCTGAGAGGAGACCCAGGGTACCGGTGATGCAGTTCTTTGGTGCCTGCGGTAGCAGGGGGAAGATTCCGTCGACCCACGGGAGATTTCTTCTGAGCTTCTAGTGCAGAGAGGAGGCAGACTACCCCCACAGCATGCACCACCAGGAAAACAGTCGAGAAGGCGGCAGGATCAGCGTTACAGAGTTGCAGTAGTCATCTTCGCTACTTTGTTGCAGTTTTGCAGGCTTCCAGCGCGGTCAGCAGTCGATTCCTTGGCAGAAGGTGAAGAGAGAGATGCAGAGGAACTCTGATGAGCTCTTGCATTCGTTATCTAAGGAAATCCCCAAAGCAGAGACCCTAAATAGCCAGAAAAGAGGGTTTGGCTACTTAGGAGAGAAGATAGGCTAGCAACACCTGAAGGAGCCTATCAGAAGGAGTCTCTGATGTCACCTGCTGGCCCTGGCCACTCAGAGCAGTCCAGTGTGCCAGCAGCACCTCTGTTTACAAGATGGCAGAGGTCTGGAGCACACTGGAGGAGCTCTGGACACCTCCCAGGGGAGGTGCAGGTCAGGGGAGTGGTCACTCCCCTTTCCTTTGTCCAGTTTCGCGCCAGAGCAGGGCTAAGGGGTCCCTGAACCGGTGTAGACTGGCTTAGGCAGAAATGGGCACCATCTGTGCCCATGAAAGCATTTCCAGAGGCTGGGGGCGGCTACTCCTCCCCTGCCTTCACACCATTTTCCAAAGGGAGAGGGTGTAACACCCTCTCTCTGAGGAAGTCCTTTGTTCTGCCATCCTGGGCCAAGCCTGGCTGGACCCCAGAAGGGCAGAAACCTGTCTGAGGGGTTGGCAGCAGCAGCAGCTGCAGTGAAACCCCGGGAAAGGCAGTTTGGCAGTACCAGGGTCTGAACTACAGGCCCGTGGGATCATGGGATTGTGCCAACTATGCCAGGATGGCATAGAGGGGGCAATTCCATGATCATATACATGTTACATGGCCATATTCGGAGTTACCATTGTGAAGCTACACATAGGTATTGAACTATGTGTAGTGCACGCGTGTAATGGTGTCCCCGCACTCACAAAGTCCGGGGAATTTGCCCTGAACAATGTGGGGGCACCTTGGCTAGTGCCAGGGTGCCCACACGCTAAGTAACTTTGCACCTAACCTTTACCAGGTAAAGGTTAGACATATAGGTGACTTATAAGTTACTTAAGTGCAGTGGTAAATGGCTGTGAAATAACATGGACGTTATTTCACTCAGGCTGCAGTGGCAGGCCTGTGTAAGAATTGTCAGAGCTCCCTATGGGTGGCAAAAGAAATGCTGCAGCCCATAGGGATCTCCTGGAACCCCAATACCCTGGGTACCTTAGTATCATATACTTGGGAATTATAAGGGTGTTCCAGTATGCCAATGTAAATTGGTAAAATTGGTCACTAGCCTGTTAGTGACAATTTGAAAGAAATGAGAGAGCATAACCACTGAGGTTCTGGATAGCAGAGCCTCAGTGAGACAGTTAGTCATAACACAGGTAACACATTCAGGGCACACTTATGAGCACTGGGGCCCTGGCTGGCAGGGTCCCAGTGACACATACAACTAAAACAACATATATACAGTGAAAAATGGGGGTAACATGCCAGGCAAGATGGTACTTTCCTACACAACCCCCCCCCCAAACGAAGGACAATAAGACTAGTCATTCCCGGATGGGTCTTCATTGTCTAAGTGGAAATATCTGGAGAGTCCATCTGCATTGGAGTGGCTACTCCCAGGTCTATGTTCCACTGTATAGTCCATTCCCTGTAGGGATATGGACCACCTCAACAATTTAGGATTTTCACCTTTCATTTGTTTTAGCCAAAGTAGAGGTTTGTGGTCTGTCTGAACAATGAAGTGAGTGCCAAACAGGTATGGCCTCAACTTCTTCAGTGCCCAGACCACAGCAAAGGCCTCCCTCTCTATGGCAGACCAACACTTTTCTCTAGGGGTCAACCTCCTACTAATAAAAGCAACAGGTTGATCCTGGCCCTCAGAATTAAGTTGTGATAGGACTGCCCCTACTCCTAATTCAGATGCATCAGTTTGGACATAGAATTTTTTAGAGTAACAAGGGCTTTTCAGGACAGGTGCAGAGCACATGGCCTGCTTCAGCTCCTCAAAAGCTTTCTGACAGTTTGCTGTCCATAATACCTTTTTAGGCATTTTCTTGGATGTGAGGTCATTAAGAGGGGCTGCAATGGAGCCATAGTTCTTAATGAACCTCCTGTAATACCCAGTGAGGCCTAGGAAGGCTCTCACCTGAGTCTGAGTAGTAGGGGGAACCCAATCTATAATAGTTTGGATTTTCCTCTGAAGTGGTGCAATCTGTTCCCCACCAACAAGGTGTCCCAGATAAACCACCTTTCCCTGCCCTATCTGGCACTTTGAAGCCTTGATAGTGAGGCCTGCCTTTTGCAGGGCCTCTAAAACTTTCCATAGGTGGACCAGGTGATCATCCCAGCTGGAGCTAAAGACAGCTATATCGTCCAAATATGCTGCACTAAAAGCTTCCAGCCCTTGCAGGACTGTGTTCACCAACCTCTGAAAAGTGGCAGGTGCATTTTTCAATCCAAAAGGCATTACTGTGAATTGGTAATGGCCTCCAATGGTTGAAAATGCAGTTTTTGCTTTTGCATCTTCTGATAATTTGATCTGCCGATACCCTGCAGTCAAGTCAAAAGTGCTTAGATACTTGGCAGATGCCAGTGTATCTACTGTATGAGCTCATCTGCCCTGGGTATAGGGTGAGCATCAGTTTTGGTTACCTGGTTGAGACCTCTGTAGTCTACACAAAACCGCATTTCCTTCTTTCCATCCTTGGAATGAGGTTTTGGTACAAGTACCACAGGAGAAGCCCATGGACTTTCAGAGTGCTCAACCACTCCCAGTTCTAACATTTTCTGCACCTCTTGCTTTATGCAGTCTCTGACATGGTCAGGCTGCCTATAGATTTTACTTTTGACAGGCAAGCTGTCTCCAGTATCTATAGTGTGCTCACACCAAGAAGTGGTACCTGGCACAGTAGAGAAGAGTTCAGAAAACTGACCCAGGAGATTTATGCAGTGGTCTTTCTGCTCAGCAGTAAGACAATGTGCCAAAACTACACCTTCCACCAGAGCATCTTGTTCTGTGGAAGAGAAGAGATCAGGGAGAGGGTCACTCTCTTCTTCCTGTCCCTCATCAGTTGCCATGAGCAGGGTGAGATCAGCCCTGTCATAGTAGGGTTTTAGGCGATTGACATGGAGCACCCTAAGGGGACTCCTGGCAGTGCCTAAGTCAACTAAGTAGGTGACTTCACCCTTTTTCTCAACAATTGTGTGGAGTCCACTCCATTTATCTTGGAGTGCTCTTGGGGCCACAGGCTCCAAGACCCACACTTTCTGCCCTGGTTGGTACTGAACCAAAACAGCCTTCTGGTCATGCCATTGCTTTTGGAGCTCTTGGCTGGCCTGAAGGTTTTTACTGGCCTTTTTCATGTACTCAGCCATCCTTGATCTGAGGCCAAGTACATAGTCCACTATGTCTTGCTTTGGAGCTTTTAAAGGTTGTTCCCAACCCTCCTTAACAAGTGTTAGGGGACCTCTCACAGGGTGTCCAAAAAGAAGTTCAAAGGGGCTGAAGCCCACTCCTTTCTGGGGAACCTCCCTGTAAGCAAAAAGGAGGCATGGTAAAAGGATATCCCATCTCCTGCGGAGTTTTTCAGGGAGTCCCATAATCATGCCTTTGAGAGTTTTGTTAAATCTCTCCACCAGTCCATTTGTTTGTGGATGATAGGGTGTAGTGAACTTGTATGTCACACCACACTCTTTCCACATGGCCTTTAAGTAAGCAGGCATGAAATTGCTTCCCCTGTTTGATACCACCTCTTTTGGGAAGCCCACCCTGGAAAATATTCCCAGGAGGGCCTTTGCCACTGCAGGTGCTGTAGTGGTCCTTAGAGAAATTGCTTCAGGATATCTGGTGGCATGGTCCACTACCACCAAGATAAACCTATTGCCTGAAGCAGTAGGAGGGTCAAGGGGGCCAACTATGTCAACCCCTACCCTTTCAAAGGGAACCCCAACCACAGGCAGTGGAATAAGGGGTGCCTTTGGGGTGCCACCTGTCTTGCCACTGGCTTGACAGGTTTCACAGGACTTACAAAATTCTTTTGTGTCCTCAGACATTCTAGGCCAATGAAACAGGGGAACAAGCCTGTCCCAAGTTTTCATTTGCCCCAAATGTCCAGCTAAGGGAATGTCGTGAGCAAGAGTTAGGAGGAACTTTCTGTACTCCTGAGGAATCACCAATCTCCTGGCAGCTCCAGGTTTTGGATCCCTTGCTTCAGTGTACAAGAGGTTGTCCTCCCAATAAACTCTGTGAGAGTCACTGACATCCCCATTTGCTTGTTTGACAGCTTGCTGTCTTAGACCCTCTAGTGTGGGACAGGACTGCTGTGCCACACTCAGCTCCTCTCTGGCAGGCCCCCCTTCACCCAAAAGCTCAGCAGTGTCTGCTTCCAGCTCCTCTGGTGTAGGTTCTGCACAGGGTGGAAATTCTTCTTCCTCAGAAGTAGAATCCACTGTAGAGGGAGAGATAGTAGGTAGTGCTTTACTTCTACTAGTCCTAGCTTTAGGGAGCACTTGGTCCATTGTTCCAGGATCCAAGTCACCCTGTCCTTTTTGCTTTTTGGCCTGAGCCCTTGTCAAAGCAAAAATATGCCCTGGAATGCCCAGCATTGCTGTATGAGCCTCCAACTCCACTTCTGCCCAAGCTGATGTCTCTAAATCATTCCCTAATAGACAGTCTACAGGTAAATCTGAGGCAAGTCAAACTTTCTTTGGGCCAGTAACCCCCCCCCCAGTTGAGATTCACAACAGCCATGGGGTGGCTAAGGGTGTTGTTATGAGCATCGGTTACTTGGTACTGGTGACCAAGTAGGTGTTGTTCAGGGTGGACCAGTTTCTCTATTACCATTGTAACACTGGCACCAGTGTCCCTGTAGGCCTGAACCTCAACACCATTTATTAGGGGTAGTTGCTTGTACTTATCCATGTTAAGGGGACAAGAAACTAAGGTGGCTAAATCAATAGCCCCCTCAGAGACTAACACAGCCTCTGTGGTCTCCCTAATCAGACCAACCCCAACTAAGTTACCAAAAGTGAGCCCAGCTACTCCGTTAGATTGGCTATTAGTAGGTTTGCTCCCACCACCACTGCTATTAGTAGGGACACTAGGTGTAGCAGTAGGTGTTGTAGTGGTAGGAGCCTTGGTGCTTTTCTTTGGACAACTGGGATCTGTTGTCCAATGGCCTTTTATTTTACATAAATAGCACCATGGTTTATTTTCTTTGTTTTGATTTGAAGAGGATTTGGACCCACAACCCCCACCAGAGTGTTTTTGTGGGCCTGATGAAGACTCATTTTTAGATTTGTCCCCACCCTTGTCAGAAGACTTACCATCCTTCTTCTTATTGCCATCTTTGTCACCCCCTGTATGAACTTTTCTGTTCACCCTTGTTCTGACCCATTTGTCTGCCTTCTTTCCCAATTCTTGGGGAGAGGTCAGATCAGAGTCCACCAAGTACTGGTGCAACAAATCAGACACACAATTATTAAGAATATGCTCTCTCAGGATCAAGTTATACAGGCTTTCATAATCAGTAACTTTACTGCCATGTAACCACCCCTCCAAGGCCTTCACTGAATGGTCAATGAAATCAACCCAGTCTTGTGAAGACTCCTTTTTGGTCTCTCTGAACTTCATCCTGTACTGTTCAGTGGTTAAGCCATAACCATCCAGGAGTGCATTCTTAAGAATTTTGAAATCATTGGCTTCACTTTCTTTTACAGTAAGGAGCCTATCCCTACATTTTCCACTAAATGATAGCCATAGGATAGCAGCCCACTGCCTTTGAGGGACATCCTGTACAACACAGGCCCTCTCAAGTGCAGCAAACCACTTGTTAATGTCATCCCCCTCCTTATAAGGGGGAACTATCTTGTGCAGATTCCTAGAATCATGCTCTTTTGCAGGATGACTATTGGGAATACTGCTGCTGCCACCATGGGTTTCTAACCCCAATTTCTGTCTCTCCTTCTCTACTTCTAAGGACTGTCTATCCAAATCCAGCTGTTGCTTCTTGAGCTTCAGTCTGGTTTGTTCCACTCTCAATCTATTGAGCTCCCTTTCTAATAATCTGTCATCAGGGTGGGTGGGTGGGACATTCTTTGAAACAGACGCATGGTGAGAATGGACAGAAGGAGACCCATCCCTTACTGAAGGCATCCTAACAGCTTGGTTAACAGAAATATAACTTCTACTGTGGTGAGAATGACTACTCTTGCTATGATGTGAGACAACACTATCAGTCTGGTGTGATTCTATATCAGTACCAACTATGCTAGGCTGTCTAGTAATAGGCAGGCTAGGAAGTTTCTTTCCTGACTCTTTTTCTAGGGGAGTCCCTGGATCAGATTGTGAACCATTAGCTACTTTTTCAACAGATGGGGCACCCTTGGCCTTATCTTGTTCTATAAGCATGTTAACCAATAGTTCTCTGGAGGGATTCTTCCCTACACATAAACCTCTTTCTATGCAGAGACTCCTTGCTCCTTTCCAGCTAAGGTGATCATAAGCAATTTTGGACAGATCAACAGTTTGGCCTGTACCAGAGATTTTTAGAAAGTGTTTAAGTGACAGAAAAAGTGAGAAAAAGTTTTTTAGAACTTTTTGAGAGGACAGAAAAAAACTTTTTAAACTTTTAAGAACTTTTTCGAAAGTTTAGAGGTACTTTTCAGCACTTAGAAAAGAGTGAAAAGAGGAAATGCAAAACTTTTTGGTTAGGTGTACATACACTGAACTTGTTTTGTATATTTTTCTCTTATGAAAAGTACAATGACAGAAGTGGTAAGTAGTTGCAAAGGACTTATCCCACCGCTGCACAACCAATGTAGGAGGCTGGACTGGCTCGTAGTGTGTACCAAGGGGTACTTATACCTTGCACCAGGCCCAGTTATCCCTTATTAGTGTATAGGGTGTCTAGCAGCTTAGGCTGATAGATAATGGTAGCTTAGCAGAGCAGCTTAGGCTGAACTAGGAGACGAGTGAAGCTCCTACAGTACCACAAGTGTCATATGCACAATATCATAAGAAAACACAATACACAGATATACTAAAAATAAAGGTACTTTATTTTTATGACAATATGCCAAAAGTATCTCAGTGAGTACCCTCAGTATGAGGATAGCAAATATACACAAGATATATGTACACAATACCAAAATATGCAGTAATAGTATTAGAAAACAGTGCAAACAATGTATAGTTACTATAGGATGCAATGGGGACACATAGGGATAGGGGCAACACAAACCATATACTCCAAAAGTGGAATGCGAACCACGAATGGACCCCAAACCAATGTGACCTTGTAGAGGGTCGCTGGGACTGTAAGAAAACAGTTAGGGTTAGAAAAATAGCCCACCCCAAGACCCTGAAAAGTGAGTGCAAAGTGCACTAAAGTTCCCCAAAGGACATAGAAGTCGTGATAGGGGAATTCTGCAGGAAAGACACAAACCAGCAATGCAATAACGATGGATTTCCAGTCGAGGGTACCTGTGGAATAAGGGGACCAAGTCCAAAAGTCACAAGCAAGTCGGAGATGGGCAGATGCCCAGGAAATGCCAGCTGTGGGTGCAAAGAAGCTGCTACTGGACAGTAGAAGCTGAGGTTTCTGCAGGAACGACAAGGGGTAGAGACTTCTCCTTTGGAGGATGGATCCCCCACGCTGTGGAAAGTTGTGCAGAAGTGTTTTCCTGAAGAAAGACTGCCAACAAGCCTTGCTAGCTGCAAGTCATGCGGTTAGTGTTTTTGGATGCTGCTGTGGCTCAGGAGGGACCAGGATGTCGCCAATTGCGTCTGGGGACAGAGGGGTCGTCAAGCAAGACAAGGAGCCCTCTCAGAAGCAGGCAGCACCCGCAGAAGTGCCAGAACAGGTACTACATAGAGGAGTGAAACTGTGCTCTCACGAAGTCGCACAAAGGAGTCCCATGTCGCCGGAGGACAACTTAGAAAGTCGTACAATGCAGGTTAGAGTGCCGTGGACCCAGGCTTGGCTGTGCACAAAGAATTTCCACCAGAAGTGCACAGAGGCCGGAGTAGCTGCAAAAGTCGCGGTTCCCAGCAATGCAGTCTGGCTTGGGGAGGCAAGGACTTACCTCCACCAAACTTGGACTGAAGAGTCACTGGACTGTGGGAGTCACTTGGAGAGAGTTGCTGGATTCAAAGGACCTCGCTCGTCGTGCTGAGAAGAGACCCAGGGTACCGGTGATGCAGTTCTTTGGTGCCTGCGGTAGCAGGGGGAAGATTCCATCGACCCACAGGAGATTTCTTCGGAGCTTCTAGTGCAGAGAGGAGGCAGACTACCCCCACAGCATGCACCACCAGGAAAACAGTTGAGAAGGCGGCAGGATCAGCGTTACAGAGTTGCAGTAGTCATCTTCGCTACTTTGTTGCAGTTTTGCAGGCTTCCAGCGTGGTCAGCAGTCGATTCCTTGGCAGAAGGTGAAGAGAGAGATGCAGAGGAACTCTGATGAGCTCTTGCATTCGTTATCTAAGGAAATCCCCAAAGCAGAGACCCTAAATAGCCAGAAAAGAGGGTTTGGCTACTTAGGAGAGAAGATAGGCTAGCAACACCTGAAGGAGCCTATCAGAAAGAGTCTCTGATGTCACCTGCTGGCCCCGGCCACTCAGAGCAGTCCAGTGTGCCAGCAGCACCTCTGTTTCCAAGATGGCAGAGGTCTGGAGCACACTGGAGGAGCTCTGGGCACCTCCCCTGGGGAGGTGCAGGTCAGGGGAGTGGTCACTCCCCTTTCCTTTGTCCAGTTTCGCGCCAGAGCAGGGCTAAGGGGTCCCTGAACCGGTGTAGACTGGCTTATGCAGAAATGGGCACCATCTGTGACCATGAAAGCATTTCCAGAGGCTGGGGGCGGCTACTCCCCCCCTGCCTTCACACCATTTTCCAAAGGGAGAGGGTGTAACACCCTCTCTCTGAGGAAGTCCTTTGTTCTGCCATCCTGGGCCAAGCCTGGCTGGACCCCAGGAGGGCAGAAACCTGTCTGAGGGGTTGGCAGCAGCAGCAGCTGCAGTGAAACCCCGGGAAAGGCAGTTTGGCAGTACCAGGGTCTGAGCTACAGACCCGTGGGATCATGGGATTGTGCCAACTATGCCAGGATGGCATAGAGGGGGCAATTCCATGATCATAGACATGTTACATGGCCATATTCGGAGTTACCATTGTGAAGCTACACATAGGTAGTGACCTCTGTGTAGTGCGCGCGTGTAATGGTGTCCCCGCACTCACAAAGTCCGGGGAATTTGCCCTGAACAATGTGGGGGCACCTTGGCTAGTGCCAGGGTGCCCACACTCTAAGTAACTTTGCACCTAACCTTTACCAGGTAAAGGTTAGACATATAGGTGACTTATAAGTTACTTAAGTGCAGTGGTAAATGGCTGTGAAATAACGTGGACGTTATTTCACTCAGACTGCAGTGGCAGGCCTGTGTAAGAATTGTCAGAGCTCCCTATGGGTGGCAAAAGAAATGCTGCAGCCCATAGGGATCTCCTGGAACCCCAATACCCTGGGTACCTTAGTACCATATACTAGGGAATTATAAGGGTGTTCCAGTATGCCAATTTAAATTGGTAAAATTGGTCACTAGCCTGTTAGTGACAATTTGAAAGAAATGAGAGAGCATAACCACTGAGGTTCTGGATAGCAGAGCCTCAGTGAGACAGTTAGTCATAACACAGGTAACACATTCAGGGCACACTTATGAGCACTGGGGCCCTGGCTGGTAGGGTCCCAGTGACACATACAACTAAAACAACATATATACAGTGAAAAATGGGGGTAACATGCCAGGCAAGATGGTACTTTCCTTCAAAAGCTTGTTGGAAAAGTTCAGCAATAAAGACCAATTCTAGAAGGGACGGAACTTGGAGCCTTATTATAAGTCCAATGGTCTCAAGACTGCCAGACTCGTGGTGGCGGTCGGACTGCCGCGGCTGTACAGCAGTCATGACAACTTCTATAATGTCCTTATAACTATACATAAAACATTGGCAGTAAACTTTTTGAAGAAAAAGCTGTGCTTGGCGAGGGTGCGAGTTAGAGTTACCTTGGGGTGTCAGTTATAGTTGCTTGAAAGAAATCCAACTATATCTTCTGAATTTCTATGGTTTTTTTATGAGTAAATTTAGAACCTAACTATAACGTCTGTTAGAAATTGGGTCTCTAGTTGACAGAGGTATGCACCCTGTCCAAGTAGGGGCCACAGTCCTAATCAGGGTAAGTCACAACACAACCCAAATTATCCTCTGCTCACCCTCTGGTAGCTTGGCACAGAGCAGGCAGGCTTAAGTAGAAGGCAATTTGTAAAGTATCTGTACAATAACTCATACAGTAACATAATGAAAACACCACAAACGACAGGGTTAGAAACATAGATAATAATTATCTGAATAAAATAAGCTCAAAACGACAAAAATCGAATATGCACAAGTTGAGATATCACCTTTTAAAAACTTAAAAGAGTCTTGCTCCTCAAGAGTCAGTGGCTGTATCTTTGTAAAACACAGTACCTGAGATGCGTCAAAAATAACAACGCACAGGGGCCGCATAGAAGGAGATGCATTGAAAAATAAGGCACTGCATCAGATCTTCTGGAGCAGCACAGACGATGCATTGTTTCTTTCCATGCAGCAAGGTGATGCTTCGAGTGCAGCCTTGGTTCCTCAATATGATGTGGGGATAGTTTGACACCCGGGGATGATGCGTTCAAAATCCTTGACATGCTGGTAGGAAGGAGCAGGCACTGCATCGATCCGATAGGAGATGCAATAAACTTTCAGCTGTGAGACAGGTGCTGAGTCGATTTCCAGTTGCGAGTTTACCGCTGCGTTGTTCCGGTTGGTGGTATGGCGATTTTCTAGCCTCAATGCAGGTGGTGCATTTATTTCTGTTGAGGATTTCCTGAAGGGGTGAAGTCTTTGTTGGCCCCGAATTCAGAAACAGGAGGCACACTTAATCCAAGCCCTTGGAGAGGACTTTAGCAGGAAGGCAGAGTCCTTCCAGCAGATTCAGGAGCACCAGGCAGTAGGGAAACAAGCAGAAAAGCAGTCCTTCAGCAAAGCAGTCCAGATGAGTCCTTTGGGCAGCCAGGCAGTCTCTCTGACATAGTCCAGGAGTAGGTTCAGAAGTGTCTCATTTAGTGGAGTCAGAGACCCAGTTTACATATCAAAAAATGCCTTTGAAGTGGGGGAACCTCAAAGAGTGGTTTTGAAGTGCACAAGTTCCTCTTTCAGCCCAGTCTGCCAGGATCCCTGTGGGAAATTGTCAGTCCTTGGTGTGAGAGCAGGCCACTGACCTTTGAAGAGAGAGCATCTCAACCCTTCCTGCCCAGGGAGACCCATTCAGTATGCATACAAATGCAGATGTGACTAATTGCCCTGATTTATGGTTGTCTGGGTGGAATACCCAAAGGAAGCTGTCAACCAGCACAGACCTGGGTGGATTAGAGACAGGCATGTAAGGCACTCATGGCATTAAGTGCAGAGAAATGCCCACTTTCTAAAAGTGACATTTCTAAAATAGTAAATCCAACTTCACCAATAAGCAAGATTTTCTATTACCATTCTGGCAATACTAAACATGACAGGGCTACTCATTCCAGATAAGAATCTACCACTTAAATGTATATTAAGGCAGTTCTAATGCTAGTCTATGAGAGGAGTAGGCATCACAATAGTCATCACAATAGTGAAAAATGAATTGGTAAGTTTTTCACTACCAGGACATGTAAAACACATAAGTACATTTCCTACCTTTTCCTTACATAGCACCCTGGCCTATGGGTCACCTAGGGCCTACCTTAGGGGTGACTTATATGTAGTAAAAGGGGAGTTTAAGGCTCAGAAAGTAGTTATAAATACCAAGTCGAAGTGGAAGTGAAACTGCACACAGAGGCCTTGCAATGGCAGGCCTGAGACATGGTTAAGGAGCTACTTATATGGGTGGCACAATCAGTGCTGCAGGCCCACTAATAGCATTTAACTTACAGGCCCTGGGCACAGATAGGGCACTTCACTAGAGACTTACAGGTATATATATGAATACAAAAAACAAACATGTATGTTTTGTGTTTAATGTGTTTATTTTATATAAGTATATTGGTATAGATAGCATTAAATATTAGTGGAATATATTTAATTTACTTATAGTAAATTTATATATGAAAATACTTAACATATAATTCTTTAACACTACTATAAACTCCTTATCAAAATGTAGATATTTTCCCTGTTTTTGTTCAATACTAGTGTCAATTATATTAGTTTCTGATATTTTTTAACTTACTATTCTAAGTATAGGAGCACAATATTGTTGTAAATGGTATTTTCCACAAAATTTTAGGAATTTGGCCAGTCATGTCAAACTCTGACACCACTTCATGAACGTCCATCTTATTTTATGCCACATCTGACTATCATTCACTGCCTGTTCTTGATTTGGTAAATTGGAGTCCAGTCCTCAGGGTAATAAGCAACAGTGCTTTACTAAGTGCACAAAGCAAAGAAAGAAAAGTAATTAATTCATAGAAAAATCATTATTTGAGAAATTGTTTTGTTGGCTGAGTGAGGTAAACCCTGATCAGGCAACAGGCACAATCCGTGCCAGGGTTCTCCCCCCTAAAGTCACAAAATTAACCTGTGCTTAGCCCTCGGGTGACTTGGAACAAAAACAGTTGGGCTTCACTTAGTAGCAATGTCTAAAGTGTTTCTGCAGCACACAAACAGTAACAAAGTGAAAATACAACTAAAGAAAATGCCTACACCAATTTAGAAAAATAGAGAAAAAGTTAATAAATTACCTGACATCAAAACAAAAAATCATCACCAGAAGAACTGGGTTTTGGGCTTTACAGGTTTAACTTGAAAGCTATCACCTAAAGGATCAAAGCGCTATCCATAGTCATCTAGTCATGTGAGACCGGGTCAAAGTAAAAAGATACAGCCACATGACTTATAAATGCTCATGAAGGCCTGAGGATTAAAAATGTTAGATTCTACTCCTAGTATAGACATGACACAATCAAATTGGCTCCACATGTCAAAGTGTAGGTGCTATTGGGGTAGGGGCTGCAGGAGAGTAAAGGGTTCAACAAGGTCACTTGTGTTTGCAAAATGATTCCAGTTAAAACATCTTCATGTGACATATGTATGTATAATTTAATGGCTTGCTGCTATTCGCGTGGTCCCAAATGCACCTTGGTTATTTGCAAAGAGCCCTGCAAACCATCCTTTTCGTTTAGATCTCTGCAAATGCATCACTTCCCTGATTAGGTCACTGGGCTGAGGTACTTCAGGAATACCAGGATTATATCTTTGTTCAATGTTTTCCTCATTACTGACAACGTGCCTTTTTAGCCTCCCTGAAAAAGCTCATTCTGGCTTGTTGGTGTGTGTCGTAGATGGGCTAGAAGTGAAGGTCAGGGAGGTGACAGTAAGAGAGATCATGAAACCTAATTTAAGGGAAAACCATACCAGACAGACAGAGGCCCATATTTATACTTTTGACGCAAACCAGTGCTGGCGTCAAAAATGGTACCGCCGGCTAACGCCATTTTTACGCGCCATGCGGGCACCATATTTAAGGATTGACGTTGCCGGTGCTGCGGGCTCGCCAGAGTAAAAAAAAATGACTCAAACCAGGCAGTGCCGGCGTAGGGGAATTGCGGGTTGTGCGTCAAAAAATGGTGGAAGTCAGATTTGAGTAAAAAATCATGGCTCAAACCGGACTTGCGCCATTTTTTGGTGCACAACCCCCATTGAAATGACTCCTGTCTTAGCAAAGACAGGAGTCTTGCCCCCTTGCCAAATGGCCCAATGGCCATGCCCAGGGGACAGAAGTCCCCTGGGCATGGCCATTGGGCAAAGTGGCATGTTGGGGGGCCCAAATGAGGACCCCCATGCCACTTTAAAAATAAAAATAATAATACATACCTGAACTTACCTGTACTTACCTGGGATGTGTCCCCCCATCCATGGGTGTGCGAGGGTGGCAGGAGTTGTCCCTGGTGGTAAGGAAGGGCACCTCTGGACTGCTTCCATGGTCAGAGATCATGGAAGTGAGCCCACAGGTACCTTAACGCCTGCCCTCACCCAGGTGTTAAAAAACGGCGCGCATCAGGCTGGGCACCGTTTTTTAAGGCCCACCTCCTCCTGTGCGTCAAAATGACGCAGGAGTATAAATAAGGAGCACAGGCCTCTAAGTCATTTTTTGGGCGGGAACGCCTACCTTGCATGTCATTAACGCAAGGCGATTTACCGCATCCAAAAAGTTACGCACACGGAGGAATTTTGACGTCCGCGGGGTCGGGGGTCCAAGTATAAAAATTGGGCAAGGTTTGCGCTGAATGTGCGTCCAAATTTTGGACGCACATTCGGCGCAAACAGAGTATAAATATGCCCCAGAGAGTGTGAAAGGAAACGGGGCTAGGACATGGAAAGAAACGAATTGCAATAAACACAGGAAAGTGAAACGAAAAAGAGGGATGGACACAATGGGGGATTAGGAAAAAATCTGAAATGAGGGAAAAAGCAATAAGAAGAGGAAGGAGGAGAAGTAAACTAATAGATTTAGAGCTACCTGAAAAGTAACAAGAGAAAGGAAATAATTTGTCTTTTCTATAATAAAAAGTTTTACAGAGCTTCAGTAACAGACAACACAGTACGTGTACAAGGACACTGTCATTGCTAAAATTTCTAAAACACACACAAACTCCAAAGTACTGTATTATTAACTTCACCCTGAACTTTGGATTGTAGGCCAGATACAAATGTAAACCCATCGTAGTGTGATAATAGTCATTGTTAAATGTTGTGATGGATGTAGGCACATGCTTTGAAATTCCTTCAGTAATGATTTTTTCAATCAAAGGCCCACATTTAAGAAAAGTGGTGCTGCATACAATGCAGCACCACTTTTCTTGCGCCCCTTAGCACTCCCCTACAGATACTATGTGTGTGCCGTATTTAACATACTGTGCACCACGGTGCAGGGTAGGTGCAATAGCGTCAAAGGTTTTGACGCTATTGATATACTGTGTGGGATTAGTGACAACATTTTGGGGTTAATCCTGCAGAGTTAATAGGGGTGTAAGGAAATGCATCCTTGGCATGGTTACCCCCTGACTTTTTGCCTTTGCTGATGCTATGTTTTGATTTGAAAGTGTGCTGAGGCCTGCTGACCAGGCCCCAGCACCAGTGTTCTTTCCCTAACCTGTACTTTTGTTTTACACAATTGGCACACCCTGGCATCCAGGTAAGTCCCTTGTAACTGGTACCCCTGGTACCAAGGGCCCTGATGCCAGGGAAGGTCTCTAAGGGCTGCAGCATATCTTATGCCACCCTGGGGACCCCTCACTCAGCACAGACACACTGCTTGCCAGCTTGTGTGTGCTGGTGAGGACAAAACGAGTAAGTCGACATGGCACTCCCCTCAGGGTGCCATGCCAACCTCACACTGCCTATGCAGTATAGATAAGTCACCCCTCTAGCAGGCCTTACAGCCCTAAGGCAGGGTGCACTATACCATAGGTGAGGGCACCAGTGCATGAGCACTGTGCCCCTACAGTGTCTAAGCAAAACCTTAGACATTGTAAGTGCAGGGTAGCCATAAGAGTATATGGTCTGGGAGTCTGTCAAACACGAACTCCACAGCACCATAATGGCTACACTGAAAACTGGGAAGTTTGGTATCAAACTTCTCAGCACAATAAATGCACACTGATGCCAGTGTACATTTTATTGTGAAATACACCCCAGAGGGCACCTTAGAGGTGCCCCCTGAAACCTTAACCAACTACCCGTGTAGGCTGACTGGTTTTAGCAGCCTGCCACACTCAAGACATGTTGCTGGCCCCATGGGGAGAGTGCCTTTGTTACTCTGAGGCCAGTAACAAAGCCTGCACTGGGTGGAGATGCTATCACCTCCCCCAGGCAGGAGCTGTAACACCTGGCGGTGAGCCTCAAAGGCTCACCCCCTTTGTTCCAGCACCACAGGGCACTCCAGCTAGTGGAGTTGCCCGCCCCCTCCGTTCACGGCCCCACTTTTGGCGGCAAGGCCGGAGGAAATAATGAGAATAACAAGGAGGAGTCACTGGCCAGTCAGGACAGCCCCTAAGGTGTCCTGAGCTGAAGTGACTCTAACTTTTAGAAATCCTCCATCTTGCAGATGGAGGATTCCCCAATAGGGATAGGAATGTGACCCCCTCCCCTTGGGAGGAGGCACAAAGAGGGTGTACCCACCCTCAGGGCTAGTAGCCATTGGCTACTAACCCCCCAGACCTAAACACGCCCTTAAATTTAGTATTTAAGGGCTTCCCTGAACCTAAGAATTTAGATTTCCTGCAACTTACAGAAGAAGAGGACTGCTGAGCTGAAAGACCCCTGCAGAAGAAGAAAGAAGACACCAACTGCTTTGGCCCCAGTCCTACCGGCCTGTCTCCTGCCTTCAGAAGAAAAACTGCTCCAGCGACGCTTTCCCCAGGACCAGCGACCTCTGAATCCTCAGAGGACTGCCCTGCTTCCAAGAGACCAAGAAACTCCCGAGAACAGCGACTCTGTTCAACAAAGACTGCAACTTTGTATCCAGAGGAGCAGATTTAAAGACCCCTGCAATCCCCGCAAGAAGCGTGAGACTTGCAACACTGCACCCGGCGACCCCGACTCGACTGGTGGAGAACCAACACCTCAGGGAGGACCCTCCGGCGACTCCGAGACCGTGAGTAACCAAAGGTGTCCCCCCTGAGCCCCCACAGCGACGCCTGCAGAGGGAATCCCGAGGCTCCCCCTGACCGCGACTGCCTGACTCTGAAATCCCGACGCCTGGAAAAGACCCTGCACCCGCAGCCCCAAGGACCTGAAGGATCGGAACTCCAGTGCAGGAGTGACCCCCAGGAGGCCCTCTCCCTTGCCCAGGTGGTGGCTACCCCGAGGAGCCCCCCCCCTTGCCTGACTGCACCGCTGAAGAGACCCCTTGGTCTCCCATTGACTCCCATTGGAAACCCGACGCTTGTTTGCACACTGCACCCGGCCGCCCTCGCGCTGCTGAGGGTGTACTTTTTGTGTGGACTTGTGTCCCCCCGTGCCCTACAAAACCCCCCTGGTCTGCCCTCCGAAGACGTGGGTACTTACCTGCTGGCAGACCGGAACCGGGGCACCCCCTTCTCTCCATTGAAGCCTATGCGTTTTGGGCACCACTTTGAACTCTGCACCTGACCGGCCCTGAGCTGCTGGTGTGGTGATTTTGGGGTTGCTCTGAACCCCCAACGGTGGGCTACCTTGGACCCCAATCTGAACCCCGTAGGTGGTTTACTTACCTGCAAAACCTAACATTACTTTACCTCCCCCAGGAACTGTGAAAATTGCACTGTGTCCACTTTTAAAACAGCTAAATGTGTTTTATGTAAAAAGTATATATGCTATTGTAATTATTCAAAGTTCCTAAAGTACTTACCTGCAATACCTTTCAAATGAGATATTACATGTAGAATTTGAACCTGTGGTTCTTAAAATAAACTAAGAAAAGATATTTTTCTATAACAAAAACCTATTGGCCTGGAATTGTTTCTGAGTGTGGGTTCCTCATTTATTGCCTGTGTGTATGTACAACAAATGCTTAACACTACTCCTTTGATAAGCCTACTGCTCGACCACACTACCACAAAATAGAGCATTAGTATTATCTCTTTTTGCCACTATCTTACCTCTAAGGGCAACCCTTGGACTCTGTGCATACTATTCCTTACTTTGAAATAGTGCATACAGAGCCAACTTCCTACAAGGGGCCTATTGAAAACAATGGTATACCCCCTTTTAACGCCTGCCCTTTGCAGAAATAGCCACATAAAATGGTGCAGTGAAATCTCTTAGATTTCATTGTGTCATTTTTTAGGTCCCCCTAATGGGGGAACGCCTCCCTTGCATACATTATGCCTGGTGCAGGCATAATGTGGTGCAAGGGGCTACAATGTGGGGCAATGCATGCATTGTGCCACTTTGTAAATATGGTATGGCAAATTTGGCCCAGTTTGGCCACATTAGCATCATAAATAATTATGCTAATGTGGCACAAGGAGGCACTGGGCCTTCTTAAATCTGGGCCAAAATGTTTTGGCTTTGGCCCTCTATGCAGGGTCACCCCCAAACTGTTTTTCTTCACCCCTCTTATTTTTGCTGAATTTACTTTTGTTGGCCTTAGGATTCTGTGCACTTTACCTCTTCCAACCAGTGCTAACATGCTTTTGCTCACTCCCTAACACATGTTAACATCTATTTAATTTATTTACATGTCCCTAGTAAATTGGTATACCAGGTAAAACATATACCCAAGGGCCTGCAAATTAAATGCTTCTGGTTTGCCTGCTGCGCTTTTTGTGCCACTTATTGTGCCACCCACTTAAGTAGCCCTTTAAAATGTCCCAGGTCTCCCTGAATGCAGTTTTAAATACCATTTCGACTTGGCAAAAAAAAAAAACTGTCAAGCCTTTAACTCTCCTTTTATGACATATAAGTCAACCCTATGTTAGGCCCTAAGTAGCACAAAGGGCAGGTTGCACCGTAATTAGAGGTTTGGACACGCACTCTTATGTTTTACATGTCCTAGTTGTAAAAACGTGTTAATTCATTTTCACTTCTGTGAGGCCTACCTCTCCCATAGGATAAAACTGGGTTGCCTTATTATGTTTAATATGTGCTAACATTTGATTGGGAATAGGTAAACATGTCACCCTCTTTAATGGTAATTTGGATTTTTAGAGATAAATTTGTAAGTATTTGGTGCCTGCAGCCTGACTAAGTGTACTAGAGAGTTGGACTTTGTTTATTCCTCCCAGACAACAAAGTTGATTAGGTGTTCCTTGATGGGCCATCACTAGCCAGATGGGGAGCAGAGCTGGGTCCAACCCAACTAGCAAATCAATAGACCTGCTTTCATACAAATTACTTGTCACCCATGCATTGTTAATGCAGCCAGTTTAGAACCAGGACAGGAGACACAGGAAACCTCAAGTGCTTCAAAGGGAATTCTCTGGGAACTTCTACTTCAAAGAAGGTTCCAGGAATAAAAATGGGGTCCCCAGACCACTCTTCAGTTCACTTTCTGGACCTGGAGAAGGACTCTCAGACAACTGCCTGCTATTGTGGCCTGCTGTGTACTTCAGAAGACAGCTTGCTGCACCTGGAAGGACTGTTGTGCTGCCTGGAGCTTGCCTTGAACCATAAGAGGAGCTGCTTGGACTCTGTCCCACTGCTTTAACACAGGACTACCATAGTGACTCAAGGAGCTAGTTTGCTAGCCTCCTGATCAGTAGCTCAGGGACAGATAAGGCTCTGAATCTACTGAACCCTTACCTGGACTCAGCCTAAGTAAGGTCCAACCCTACAAGCGGGTCGTCCTCAGCACAGGTCCATTGTAAGTGTTTCTAAATGTGCCCAGGTAGCCGAAATCCAAAATGTGGGATATAAACATTGTTTGACTAAAAACTGCTCTGAGAACCAAGAGGAAACCACAAGCTTTTCCATTTTAAATTCTTACATCTGGCCTACACCACCCCTAGGGACCTGGTGTGAATTTACCCCACACCCTCGTCCCGTGCCCTAAATGCCATGTCATGGATGCTGATTTTGCTCACCATGCATCGGTCACTACTGGGCCAAAGTATTCTCTCTACTCTCTGATATGATATGAGTTTGGATTGTGCCTGCCTTGCTATTGGCTCTTCCGGGGTATGATCATGACCTCCCCAAAGGCATCCGCAGGTCTACTGCCATTGTGCTCTTGCTCGCAAAATATGCTCTGGCACTTCACTGGGGCATCGGTACATGCCCTGTGGACACTGCTTTGATGAAACACATGATTAATATTGTGATAAGATTATCGATTATTATGCACAATTGCACCCCCAAGCATCCAGACCCAAATATATACAGCAGCCATTACAAGATTACCTAAATATCATGGAGGCAGATGACACGGAAAGAATTTGATTCCGAAAACAATGGGACATTAGATCCTAAATGGATTGCTAATGCAGCTGCTGCTGCCCACCTGGACTCTTACACTGTTGTGCTATGTTCGAGACTTTAAATGTTCGCTATTCGGACAGAAAGTTCATGTGTAAAAAGAAAAGATCTTCGACTTTGTAGCCATGGGTATTTTGTTGTTTCTATTTGTCGCAGTATAATGTTGATGAATGAAAACGAATTAACAAAGTTTTTAAAACAATCGGCTTATACCCAATTAGCATATTTAATGTACTTGCAAGTACGAGTGATATACCATATATACCCAGGGCCTGTAAATCAAATGCTACCAGTGGGCCACCCATTTAAGAAACACCTTAAAACATGTTCCAAGTCAGCAGCCTGAATGCAGTTTTAGACTGCCATGTCAACCTGGCCCTAAACTCCCCTTGCCAAGCCCTAAACTGCACTTTTAGTATGTATAAGTCACCCCTAAGGTAGGCCCTAGATAGCCCATAGGGCAGGTTGCTGTATATTTAAAAAGTTGTGCACGTACTTTTGAGTTTTTCATATCCTGGCAGTGAAAACCCCCCAAATTAATTTTTCACTACTCTGAGGACTTCCCCTCCAAGGAAATAGCTTTGGAGATTCCGTATTGCATTCTATAAGCTGTAATTGGAGTACTGTGCCCTCACACAAACAACCTATCACTTCTACATTGTTACTGCAGCTAGCTTGGAGCCAGGGCATGGGAGTCAGGGAATTCCACGTACTTCAAAGCCACAATCCAGAAGGAGGCAACCAGAGTGTAAGAAGGGGACCTCAGATACCAACTTGTTACACTTCTAGACCTATGGATACTCTGATACAGAGAAGGACTGCAGTGCTGCTGAAATTAATGTTACACTGATCTGTTGCAGCTTTGCTGAATTGCTGCCTTTCTGTCCTGCTGCCTTATTGCCTAGGGAAAAAGGACTGGACTTGCAACCTAATACCACTAGAGTGACCCCAAAGTCCTAGTTTTTTGGCCTCCTGATCTGAACCTCTGGGACACAGAAGCCTTCCTTCCTCTTGGAACCAGCCCTGAGACCTGCCTGAGTGAGTCCGAACCCTGCAAGTGATGCTCCACCATTCCTGGACCCTTGAAAGTGGTGCTGAAGGTGACCAGATAGCCAAAATCCAAAAGCAGGGACTTCAATCATTTCTGGCCAACAACTCCTCTGAGAACCAGGAGTAGACCGAGACCAACCTGCTCGCCTATCTTCCCGAAGTGCATCGCTAGTCAGATAGACTTTAGGGCTTGTCTTGTTATGTTCTTCTCCACAGCAGCAAATCCATTGCAGCAGTACGTTGCAAAAGGGCTATTTGTCCTCGTGGAGCTGTATTCAACTACAGCCCTCTGTCTCATCCCACTGGAGATGTAAATATAACTCATGCCCTGAGGTAACTATAACTTGCGCCTCCGCAATGCTCAGTTTTCTCCTTGATAATTTTACTGCAAATGTTACATTGAGATTATCAATGATGTTTTCAAAGATGTCATATGTGATGTAATATGTGGAGTAATTAGCAGTGCATGGCGAGGGTGCGAGTTATAGTTACCTAAGGGCATGCGTTATAGTTACTTGAGCTTACTATAACTATGACTGCTGAATTTCTATGGTTTTGTGAGAGTAAACTATAACATCCCTATAACATTCCTGTAACCTTTGGTTATTTAAGTGATTCCCTATGTTTTTTTATTCTATTTCCTAACTATAAAATATCTCTAACCCTTGTTTTTTTCAATGAATTTGTAAGGTTTTTTAAAAGTTAAATAATTTCAAATGTTAATTGTAGGAGGCTGACCTGGATTTTAGAGGGTACCTATTGTACTTACACCTTATACCAGGTCCAGTTATCCCTTACTAGTGAGTATCTAGGAGACATACAAAGCTCATGCAATATCACTGTAGTCACACAGTACTCACACACACAAAAAAATAAATACTCAGTGTTACAAAAATAAAGGTACTTTGTTTTGGTGACACAATTACCTAAAATACTATAGAGACTATACTCCCTTAGGAGGTAAGTAATACACAAATTATATACACTAGCTTGCAAAAATAGGCATAAAACAGTTAGAAAACAGTGCAATTAGTGAAAATCACAATAGTTAGAAATGGGCCTAGGGGGAGCACAAACCACATACTAAAAAAGTGGAACAGAAAGTCGGTCTCCCACCTTGGCAAGTGTGGTGTGTATAGGGGAGCTGTGAGTACTAGGAACACCCAAAGGTAATTACTAGAACCCACCCCAGTGACCAGGAAAGTAGGAGTAAAACACAGTAACTGTCCCACAACTCACAGAAATGAAAAGAAAGACTATGCAAGAACCAGAAGAGACTGCACGACACTAACAGTGGATTCCTGGACCTGAGGACCCGAGGACCTGTGGAAGAAGGGGACCAAGTCTAAGATGCAAAGAAGAGTCCAGGGAGAACAGGAGCACCTGCTAACCCGGATGAAGGTGCAAAAGAACCACTGGTGAGGAAGAACAGTCAGTACTGCACCGAAGAAGGAGTCGGGTTCCTGGGTGGTGCAAGTGATGTCCCACGCTGGATGGAGTATTGTAGTCTGGTATGCATCGCTGGAGCCCGTCAACAAGCATTGGCACACAAAAGGTCACTGTTAGTGGAAAATAGCACTTTCCGGGACCAGGTGGACTCTACCCAGGAGGGAGATTCGAAGGGGGTTCTCCGCACCTCAAGAGCCCACAGAAGACCAGGCAGCACACACAGAAGTCCCACATCACAGAGACAAGTAAGGTGCGAAAGGGGGCCCACGGAGCACTGTGACAAAGCCTCCCATGGTGCTGGAGAACCACTCAGAAAGCTGTGCATCACAGGATAGAGTGCTGGGGGCCAGAGCTACAAGATGCATGAAGAACTTTGTGGAAGGATGCCAACAAGCCTTGGAAGCTGCAAAACACAAACAGTGCACGGGGTACTGTCTTGCGTGGGGAGGCAAGCTCTTACCTCCATCAAAGTTGGACAGCTGGACGTGAGGACTTTCGGGACCACTTCAGTCCACCACCCTTGATGCAGGACCCAAGCAGCTCAGCAGGAGTAGGGATCCACACAGCCGGTGGTCATTGCAGTTGGTGCCTGCAGAAGCAGGGGAGTGACTCCTTAACCCCAAGGGAGATTCCTTTTGTTCTTCTGGTGCAGGTTGAAGACAGGCTGTCCTCAGAGGATGCACAACTGAGAAACAGTTGCAGTTGCTGACAGGAGCTGAAGATACAATGTTGCAGAGGGCATCTTGCTCTGGAGGAGCTCTGAGCACCACCCCTGGGGTGGTGATGGACAGGGGAGTGGTCACTCCCCTTCTCTTTGTCCAGTTTCGCACCAGAGCAGGGACTGTGGGTCCCTGAACCTGTGTAGACTGGTTTATGCAAGAAGGGCACCAAATGTGCCCTTCAAAGAATTTTCAGTGGCTTGGGGAGGCTACCTCTCCCAAGCCTGTAACACTTATTTCCAAAGGGAGAGGGTGTAACATCCCTCTCCCAAAGGAAATCCTTTGTTCTGCCATCCTGGGCTTGAGCTTTTCCAGCAACAGGAGGGCAGAAACCTGTCTGTGAGGTGGCAGCAGATGGGCTGCCTGGAAAACATCAGAAGGCTGTAATGGCAGTTCTAGGAGCCCCCGCAGTACATGGGATCATACAACCAATGCTTGCAAAAGCATTGGGATATGATTCTTACATGTCTGATACCAAACATGCCTATGTTCGCAGTTACCAATATGTAGCTGGACATAGGTCGTGACTTATGTCCAGTACACGCATAAAATATTGTCCCCGCACTCACGAAATCTGGGAAAATGGTCCTGGACGCCGTGGGAGCACCTCTGCTTCTGCAGGGGTGCTCTCACACACAGATACTTTGCACCCTGCTCTCAGGGCTGGAGGGCATGCTATAGGGGTGACTTATAAGTTACCTGGTGCAGTGCATATGGCAGTTCAAGGGTGCTTGCACCTTTTCACACAGGCTGCAATGGCATTCCTGCAGAAGCCGTTGTATGGGCTCCCTATGGGTGTCAAAATATATGCTGCAGCCCATAGGGATACCTTGGAACCCAGATGCCCTGGGTATCTAGGTACCATATACCTGTGACTTATAAGGGGGCACCAGTATGCAAATTGTGAGTGAAATAGTGTGTTAACAGTAACCAACAACCAATGTTAAGGGAGAGAGCATAACTACTGGGGTCCTGGTTAGCAGGATCCCAGTAGTCAAACATACTGACAAACAGGCCAAAAGTGGGGGTAACAAAGCTAAAAAGAGGATATTTCCTACAATAATCCAACCTCCGATCCATACAGCCTTTGGCCATGCCAAGCAGGGGTCTGCTGCAGGTCCTGGCCTGCGGCCAGGCCCTGAATTCAACACTCTATAACAACCCAACACGTGCCATGCACAGCCTTTGGCCGTGTGTAGCAGGGATTGTAAACAGGGCCTGGCCTATAGTCAACCTCCTATAAACACCCAACCCACGCCACGCACAGCCTTTGCCAGTGCGCAGCAGGGATTGTCCAAAGGACCTGGCCTGAGGTCAAACCCTGGAGCCTACCACCTATACCCACCCAACCCCACACCACTGATGAAGTGCTTCTTTGTTTGGTAGAGATGTGATCATATTCCAATTCATCAAGAACTCATCTCCAAAGTCTGCAGGAAAAGTGCTTGTGGGGCCCTTTTAATAAGCTCTTCATCCTCCTGGGAAAATAGCAAATGATGTTGCATACCACTAATGTATAATAGGCGGGCCGAATAGACAGGCTCCTAGGCCATTTTACATATTTTTAAAAGGGATAACACTGTCTCTGGTCTGAGCAGCAGGTGACAAAAGAGAACCCACTGGTCGCAGTCACTACCTAGGATATTGCGCTCGAAAAGAGCAAGGATGCAAACACCTCCATCAAGGATTACAAATTACTTTTCAAGGTGGAAATGCAGAGAAAAAAACACTTGCTTCACCTAGGCCATGTGCAAGAAGTTAGGATGTTTAGTACTCTACAGAAGTGAAGCTTCAACTTGGGCACCTGCTTTGTTTATATCTGTAAGTGCTTGAGGCTTAACTCCTCTGAAATTAGATGTGTGACAGAAAGAATCCTGCCCTGCAGATTTATCAAAGAAGAGGGCATTGTTTTTTTTTTACATGTCAGGGACCGCTGGGGGAGCCTAAAGGTCCCTACCATCCCAGCCGGCTCCCTGCCTCCTGCGGCAGCCGGCACTGCTCCCACATGCAGGGAGCTGCTGGAAATGCAGTTCCCACCATGCAGGAGCAATACTTTCATCTGTTTTCATGCCCACATGTCTGTGGGCAGGAAAACAGATGAAAACTCTGCTTCCAGCAAGCGGGAGCATTTGGCAGCTCCGCCTGCTGGAAGCAGACTTTTTGCTTTTGCTTGTCAGAACTGTTGCAGCTCCCACTAAGCAAAAACAAACAACAATGTCCCAAGGGTGGGTACCTCGGAAGATAGCAGGAGCCGGCCCTGGACGGGGCGGTCCCCAGGGCCATTAATGGCTCCAGGAGGGGGCTACATGGCCCCACTCCTTTCCTTTGCACAGGCCACCTCCAGGGAGGTGGTGGTCCCTGGGACTGTATATAGCCCGGGAGTGGGGACACGTTTTCCCTTCCTATTTTCAAATTAGTAATTGGACCCGAGGAGGTGGTGATCCCCGGGACTGGGGGTTTCCACAGACCCCTTCCTTAATGAGAATTTTAGCCCCATGGAGGTGGGGGTCCCTAAGGCTTCTGAAAGCCCCAGGAGGGGGTCAGTGCGCTCCCTCCTTTTTTGTAAAAAGATTCAGGGAGGAGGTGGTTACCGGGTCACGGGAGGGTTAAGAGCACCCCTCAAATACATACTTTTTTAATGCACCTCTAGCAGGGTGGAGGTCCCCTGGGCTTAACAAAGCCCTTGAAGGGGGGTTCCTGTGTACCCCCCTCCACTTTTTTATAAAATAAGCATGCCCCGTGACCAGGCCCACCCAAGGATTGCATTAAAAGCAAACACTGGAGCCCACACTTTTTTTTCATTTACTGTGACATTTTCAGAGATCTGTGAATTTCAACGTAGTTTTTTTTTTAAAAAGCATTTTTCCTGGGAAGGTGCCAAGGGGCCCCCATGATCAAAGTTAGTGGCAAGACCATGCAGGGCAGGAGGGATGGGTCTTGTGCATGAACTCTGAAAACAGAGGGTAGGGAGGAAGTGGATGAGGCAGCAAGCTAACTGTTCAGGGCAGGCGGGAAGGGCAGCAACAGATCATAACAATGGCCATCGTACAAAAAGGTCCAGTCCAAAATAACTTCCATAGGGAGACAAAAAGGATTTTTGTATGAAAAACCCTCACCCACCAGGTTTACCCCTTGGTGAAATGCTTCATCATTGTGTTTCCCTCCCGTTTTGCTAAAGAACGAGGCGTGCTGCGACCAACGGAATACGTGGGAGCACTGTTTGTTACAACAATGTGAATGCTAAAAGGGATAGGAGTGGTGGGGTCCTGGTGATTTAAAAATACCACCCTCTGGATGGTATCACTAATTTAATACGCCTCACAGGGGTGGTATGATTAAAAAGGGATGTTGGGAAGTTGGGTATACTATGTACCTTGCCTCCTAAATGGTCTACATGTTTCGGAGTCTACCCCAGACTCCTCATCACGACCAAGGTGAACTCCCTAATGCCACTCATTGTGCACCTACCACTAATGAAAGCACTATGACTACAAGCTCTGTGGTATGGTTAATATACAACTAAATTAAATTAAATAATACCCATAAGTATCGTTGTTCTGCTGGGCAAACTTGTGGAAGAAAGGAAGAAAAAAAGAGAGTAAAGGTAGCTAAATGCATCTCTCGGTGTGGTGCTATTTCCACCATCACACTTGCTTAAGGGCATTTACACACCACATAGAAAAACAAATACAAGACATACTACATATAAGAAAAACAGCAACACACAAAAACACATGAGGCACGTCTAATAAAACATACGTGTTGCATGTGTGACCTACTTTTAGTGTCTACGCTAATCACCTCTTAGATCCTCTGGGAGGGGGGTGTGCTTGTAGTCACACACTGAAAAAAAATATGTATGCGGCAAAGTCAGACTCACTGAGCGCATTGCCACCACTGCAGGTGGTCAGAGGCATTGTGCACCCTTACTTCATCAAAGCGACACTCCTGCTTGCTGCCTAATTCTCACCTCACCGGAGCCCGAAAGACAACAGGATCCCAGTTGGGATCCGGTATATATGAGAGAAAGCTGCTCATGCGTCCCAACTTGTGGGCACATCTAGCAGTCTAGCACTAGAACAATGACCTCCCAAAATGGTGGTCATCTGTGTCCACACGGAGGGCTGCGAGGGTCCCAAGTTATGGGTGTCCCTCGAAGTGCCTGAAAAAGGTTTTTTATTATTTAACACAGGAAATACTCAAGAAAGGGGGTGTTGGGGGAGGTTAAAGGGAGGGGGTGGATGGGGGTTTTAGAAAAGAAGGGGGGAGAGGGAAGAAAAAGGGGGAAAGAAAGGTAACCAATAGGTCACCAAATTCATTAAAAAAAGGAGAAGTAGAATAAATCTAGCTACCATGTGTCAGGGCAAAAGAAAGGAAAACAATTGTTGACGCCAAATGGTGACAAACAACTTAAAGGGATATATGTGAAGTTTATTAGTATATCATTGCTGACCTGCTGGATGTTTTGATGTCTTGCTCATGAAAGGGAAACAATCATTAGAGTGGCATTAGCTGTCCCCAGGGGATGTTTTCAGTCAGACCATATTGATGGGTGCATAATTTAAAAACCCAAAGTTGTTCCCTTTCGAGTAGGAAGGATTCAGTCCTAGTCACCCTGTGATGCTCAAGGGTGACCCATTGGTAATAGTCTACTGTGTGTGCGCTATTGATGTAGTGAGAGGACTTTTTTGTGGTGGCGCGGCCACAACTTAAATTAAAACGATGTTCACCAATGCAAATTTTTGATTTGCGGGTAGTCATTCCTATGTAATGTAGATTGCATGGCCATGTGATCATATAGACTACTCCTTGGGTATTGCACTTGGTGAATCCCTTGATTTCGTATGTGGTATTGTCATTGAAAATAACCCTCTTGGTTGTATTTGTCAAATGGCACACACTACAATTGCCACATGATTAGTGTCCTGTGGGTGGTGGTAGGAGGTTGGTAGTATCCAACCCTTTCCTGGGTGGGCGTGACCAGGTATGTACTAGTATGTCCTTGATACTTTTGCCATACCAATGGGAAAATATAGGTTTTGAAAGATCCAAAAGCCTACTATTCAAAATGGGCCAATGCTTGTTGATAATCTTGTTCACCAGATTGGAGGCTACATTGTATGTTATAATACAGATGGATCCTCTTTGTCTTTCTGGGGAGGGGTGTCCAAAAGAGCCTCCCTATTGTTATTGCGTGCTCGTTTCATAGCACGATTGATGATTCTGGGAGAGTATTTCCTAGCCTCCAATTTCAGTGCAAGGTTCTGAGCTTGCTGTTTGTAGTCGGATACCTTAGAACAATTTCTCCTAAGCCTGAGGAACTGGCCAAAGGGAAGATTTTCTCTCAAATGCGAGGGTGTGCACTGTCGAAAAGTAGCAAACAGTTCTTTTGCTGTCGGTTTCTCATGAGTGGTAATTTTAAGGGTGCCATTAGTTGCAATGATGTTAAGATCAAGAAAACCTAGTTGTTCCTTACTCTTCATTAAAGTGAATTTTAGGAACTGATCTTGCACATTGAGCCGTACCAAAAAAGGGGCCACCTGTGTTTTCTCCCCTTTCCAGATGACCAGAATATCATCAATGTATCTCTTTCATGGTGAAATGTTTTCTCTATATGGATTGGTGGTTTTCAGAATTATTTCCTTCTCTAGATGGTGAACGAAGAGAACTGTTGCAGCTCCCACTAAGCAAACCCAAACAACAATGTCCCAAGGGTGGATACCTCAGAAGATAGCAGGAGCCGGCCCTGGAGGGGGTGGTCCCCAGAGCCATCAATGGCTCCAGGGTGGGAGCTACATGGCCCTACTCCTTTCTTTTGCAAGGGCCACCTTCAAGGAGATGGTGGTCCCTGGGGCTGTATATGGCCCAGAAGTGGGGACCCGTTCCCTCTTCCTATTTTCAAATTTTTAATTGGACCCGAGGCGGTGGTGATCCCCAGGTCTGGGGGTTCACACAGACCCCTTCCTTAATGATAATTTTAGCCCCATGGAAGTGGGAGTCCCTAAGGCTTCTGAAAGCCCCAGGAGGGGGTCAGTGCACTCCCTCCTTTTTTCAGGGAGGTGGAGGTTACCGTGTCCTGGGAGGGGTCAGAGCAGCCCTCCTATATATTTTTTTACTGCAGCTCTAGAGAGGTTGTGGTCCTCTGGTCTTAACAAAGGTCCCTGTGTACCCCCCTACATGTTTTTATAAAATAGTTATGCCCCCGTGACCAGGCCCACCTAGGGATTGCATTAAAAACAAATGCGGGAGCACACACCTTTTTTTTTTTATTTACAGTGACATTTTCAGAGATCTGTGAATTTCGATGTAAATTTATTTTTTTTAAACATTTTGTCCTGGCAAGATGCCAAGGGGACCCCAGGATCAAGGTTATTGGCAGGACCATGCAGGGCAGGAGGAACAGGTCTCATGCACGAACTCTGACAACAGAGTGTAGGGAGGAGGTGGATGGGACAGCATGCTAACTGTTCAGGGTAGACGGGAAGGGCAGCAGCAAACCATAACAATGGCCACACAGGGCTGTAATGAGGGAGGGGAGCAGGGGCATGTCCTTGGACAATCAATGGCAAGTAGGAGGGGAGGCAGGAGCAGCAAGCTTGGGTGAGCGCATTACAATGCCAGACCAGGCCCTGCGTCCAACCCCTCCCTTCCATGCATTGCAAAAGGATCCTTAATATTAACAATCCCTAGAAATTCACTGAAAAAACAAAGGTTCCAGGGATGTTATAGTTAGGAAATAGAATTGAAAAAAACGTAGACATTCACTGAAAAGCCATTGGTTACATAGACGTAATAGTTTGGTTAGATTTTAAAAGCACAAAACCGTAGAAATTCAGCTGTTAGAGTTATTCAAATATCTATAACTTGTGTCCAAAGGTAACTATAAGTTGTGCGCTCTCCATGCACTGCTAATAACCACAGTTATTACATCACTCATGACATCTTCTTTGACATCACTGATAATATCACTGTAATATCTGCAGTAATATTATTGATGAGAAAACTGTGAATGGCGAGAGTGCAAGTTATTGTCACCTTAGGGCACAACACGTATGTATATATTATATATGTGTGTGTGTGTGTGTGTATATATTAATCTTCTGAGTCCAGAAGACTCTCTTCTGTGACAACATGAACAACCTCATTTTGTTCCTTTCTAAATCAAATGTTTTAAGATTTAATAGTTGTATTTAATCAAGATGGCTTCAGGTGTGCCACACATTTGTCATAATTAAGACTGTTAGCACCTTAGTTGTTCTTTACAACACTCTGGGAGGCTGCAGCAGAACACTATGAAATCAAGTGAAAGGCTGCTCCTGTTGGAAGTACATATTTTGCTGAAAATGTCCCAACATTCCTCTGCTAACAACAGATTGTCTATGAAGACTATTGCAGCCTGTTACACAGAGACTGCTTATAAGTCTGTGGGACAAATATTGTAACAAATAGAATTTAAAAACTCAGTGATAGTACAGCACCTCAACTGTGTATTTAGATATTAGACCCAACTCTACAAAAAAAGGGTTGGTGGACTTATAGGGAATCAGCTAACGTAGATATCTTTGACTCACACCTGCATATAGCCTAATAGAAATGTATAGATTTTTTGCATTCTTACATTTTACACATGTAGAACTGTTATTTATCCTGCAAACCCAAAGGAATTATTATGAATTTACATTGGTTTAAACTTTAGACACTGTCAGTATAGAAATCACAGTCTGCTTTGTGCCCTCGCTAACCTCCCCATAAGAAGGCTACTATTGTAAGACTAGGATTGGTTAACATTACTAAGTGTTTGACCGACTCTATCTCACGCAGTGTCACAAAGGCATATTACAATTGACCCTGGGACAGGAGAGTCAAGCAACCCTAGATTTCAAGCCTCCTACACACACTAGCCCAGGCCTAATCTGTGAAACCCCAAAGAAATTAACTTAACTCTGAATCAATCTTTCTCATCTTTTTTATATGAAGGAAACAGATCAAGACCCTAAATTTGATCACTAGTGTTAACAATCATAGTGAAAGTTGACATTGTGAAGATGAATAAAGGGCAAATATTGAAGATTTGACAATTACATTTGCTTCAACTATTATTGTATGAAACATGTATATTATTTGTTTTCAGGGAAAAGCAGCAAGATGTTAGACATTTTCCTCAATTACATTGGCTGCTCTTCTTGAGGAAAGCAGATCACAAGCCTTCAGTGGGAACAGCACTACTGCAAGTGAGGGTGATCAACAAGACCAACCTGGCCCCTCATGTTTGTGTTATCAGCATCTCATGCTTATCCCTCTCTCTCTCAGAACATAAGATCTACTGTATTCATCAGAGTCCTTCCCCCATTAGTTACTTCATTGCCCCCATAATCCCCCTGTGGTCTCACACTCCCATCAACTGTGGCCACCCTTGTCCTGTCATCTCTGACAACCCACCCATAACATATGCTCTGCAATCAAATCACTCTAAACCGTTTGCCATTCACTCAAGGCTACAGGGGGAATCAGAATGGGTTGGGGCAGGACCTGCTGTAAATAGAGAAGCTCAGGGTGCTGTCAACAAAGTTTACACTATGAGTATAGGCCTGATGACATGGCAGGAGGATCAGCTAGACAAGATTATTGAAGTTCTAAAGTCCTAGAACAATCTAATGAGGTCCCAGAATGATATACAGAGGGCAGCCCAAATTGATCTCCTTATGTGTCCACACTTTACATTCTAAGGGGGTGCAGGATGGCTTTAGAACATTGTCTGCAGCAGTGTCTTATTTAGCTGCCACTTTCTGTGATCAAGCACAATCTGCTGCTAGCTCGGACCCTGAAACAGTGGCTGTTCACCTGACAAGGTTGAGGACAGTATCCAGAAACCTATCCTCAAGAGATGTAAAATGGGATGTCCTAATGCGAGCATTTTTAAATCATTGTTCAACATACTCAAGTTAACTTTTTCCCAGAAATTTGTAAAATTTAGATTATATTTTTCATTATAAAATAATATAATAATTAATAAGAATACCGTGTGTAATGGCCTTCTTCTCATAAAATGGATTAAATGTGAGCTTGATGTATTATGAAAACATGAATACATCTTTTAATTTTTTACACAGTTGCCAATAATTTAGTAAACACAAATATTACACATTTCATCACAACATAAACATTTAATTGCTGTCCCCTTAGTAAGTAAAAGAAGACCCATTGGTGGTAATTTTGACATTGGTGGTAAAAACCGCCTACTGCTGCGGTGAAGGCAGCCAAAATAACCCCCACCGTGCCAACCATCTGTTCGCCATATTATGAGCACTGCTGGACTTTTGCCGGCAGTGTTCATGGTGGCGGACGGTGGTAAGGTGGCACTGCTACCACCAGCACCTCCACGCCAGTAGAATGCCGTCAGCCATGTTATGACAAGTATTACAGCCTGCCGGTGTTCTGCTGGCGAGGCACTGCTAGCTGTAGCAGTGCCCCTTCCCGTTCCCTGCCAGAAGACCTCCTCGCTCAAGGTAAGTTGGGCTTCCAACAGATAAGGGTGGTGGGAGGGTGGGGGGTGTTGTGTTTGTGTGTCTGCTTGTGTGCATTAATGTGTGAGTGAGTGTGTTGTGTTGTTTGCATGGTTTTATGCGTGTGAGTGAATGCGTGTAAGAATGTTAAAGTGAGTGCGTGTCTGCATGTCAGTGTTATTGTGTGGAAGAATGTGTGTGAGCATGTCTGGAAGTATGTGTGTATGAATGCGTGTATGACAGTGTGAGTGATTGGGTGTATGCGTGGTGTGTGTCTGCTGGTCTGTGCATGTATGGAGGAGTGTGTGTGATGATCGGAGGGGGTGGGTGTGTGTGTTTGGATCGGGGTGGGGGATGTATTTGAATGTCAGGGGATGGGGCAGTGTGTGTATGGTGTGGGGGGCTATAGATGGAGGGGGTAGGGGGTGTCAGGTGTGGGTTGGGGTGGGGGAGCCGCCTCTCGGTGACAGGGAAGGAATTCCTAACGCCATGAAAACCATAGTGGTAGGCAGGCTCATAATGCCCCTGGCGGTACTGTGCTGGCCGCCGGGCTAGAGAATTATGTCTCCGTCCCGGGGCCTAATACTGCCATGGCATTATGAGTGGAGAAGTGGTGGGTTGGCTGCAGCCAACCCGCCATTCTCATAGTGCAGCGGTATGTACCTCCAGCCTGCTGGCGGAACTAGTGCCACATTAACACTCATCACTGGGGTCATAATAACCACCATAGTGTTTTGTAGGTTGAATTTTAATATAAAATCAATCAAGGGAGATGGACACATTCACAATTGGTACAAACATATTTACACACAAACCAAGCAGAGAAGACACAACTTTAGAAAACACAGACTTATAATAAAAAAGGGTTTAAAAAAAAGTTATATGAGGTATAATAACGAGTATCATATGACTTTTACAATGTAATGTATCTAGCGACTCCACTTATTGTGAGATATAAAGTCTGCTTACATTTTGCTAACAACTGATCCTCTAAATACATTAGCAACACAAATGATAGTCTTCTGCCGCACATTGCACTTATCTCGTGTTTTATAAAAACTTTACACTCAGATGCAGTGAAAAGCAACAACACATTTCAACGGATTTGATTCAGTTGCAACATCAAATGAGAGTTCTAGACTTTCCCGCACACAAACAACATGTATCAGATACCTTGTTGAAATTCACGTACACTGGCATCACTGCATGATTGAGAGGGAGTGTCCCACTGTTTTTTAGCAGAAACATTCCAGTAATGTTAATGCAACTTGCACTACAGAGCTCTGTATAACCATGGTCTGTACAACATGACAAAGTATTCTACTATGACATGTTATTACCGCAGGAGACAATAAGATGACACAACCAAGTAAAGATTAAGTAGAAATATTAATACATTTGTGAATAACATTATATAGACAGCTAAACATCATCACATGAAAGACACAGATTTAGAGTTTGGTGCGTGTGTTACTCTGTCACAAATGTAACAGATTACCATTCTACCTTATTACAAGTGCATTATAACATAATGCACTTGTAATTAGGTAGGTGGAATATAAATTATGTTTGTGGATGAGGAGAGTGTCCATCAAACTTGAAATAATACCCTAAATCTCTTATAGCATGCACATTATGTAAAATGTCAGTAATGTACACATTTTATAAACATACACACTTTTAATATAATGAAAAGTAAATAAACTTGAGATGTAACCAGGGGAAGATCTAAAAGAAGATTTGTCCATAGGGAATATGTGTGAATTACATTTTTGCAACAGTCAATTGCCAGGCAAAGATGTTTTCAGTGATTTCACACCTGAGGTCAGTGCCTTTATCCTCATCAATGTCAACTTGCTGATGCGCAGTACCAACATAATCAATAGGCTTCCACTGGCAATCATCATTAGGAATGTATGGAATGTTTCTCTGCAGGGTAACGTAGTGAAGTATACTAAATAACAGAACCATCTTGTAGACCTTTCCTGGACAACAGAGGATGACCCCTCAGTCTTGTCCATGCCTGCTCTACAGGATCCCTCATTCACATACGAGCCTCAATGAAGCTGACTTTCCCTGGTATCGTTGGGTTTCTCAAGAGTGTTCATAGTCACATATGATTTGCCTAAGCTGAGACATAAATTCACAAAGGCGAAGTAAGTGAAATTATGTGTGAAAGGGAACAACGTTCCACACAAAAGTTGATATCTGCATAGTCTTTAATACTTACCAACAACAGCCCCTTACTTGGTGGAAGGTCTACATCTGTTGTGGTACACAGATGTTGTGTAGCACTAGTGAGTCATGAGTGGAAACTGGACACACGCTTGTGATGTAGAGATCTGCTGTGATAACAACTTGCACGTTGGTTAACTGGAAATGCTTACTATTTTAGTACACTTGCTCCCGGTCATGACGTGACACCAGTGCAATGTAATTTCCATCACTGGCACCAACCACATGTGCTACACCTTTTAAGCTATAGAATTTGGCTTCATATTGTTCAGCTTAGCATTATCTGTAGGAAACGTATGTAGTCATCTGTGGGTCTGCCTGACTGGGGACAGCTAAAAAAGGTGGTTGTGACAATCCATTGGAGCTGCTAACTATGTACTTCAAGGAACCAGAAACCCAGAAATGTCACACACCATAATTTTTACAAGAGGCAGAGTGGCAATCTGAATTATGATATCAAAAAGTTGAGATTGTAATCGCTGTGCTAAAGTCTCAGTACTGGTAAGGTTCATCCTATACTGCTTTATGATGTGCATTTTTTGTAAGGTTTGGATTTTTGGATAGAGTTTGTTCACATGTTCATTACTTTGTTTGTACATAGTACACAAATTAAAAAAATTGACACTTTGAAATACAAATACATATATACAATTGAAACAATTTTATTTATTTCGATTTTAGTTGGTTTTATCATTTGATTTTTTTTTAAAACATGTACTCTATATAATAACATTTGTGAAAACTCAGCCAAAAGAAAAAAACATATTTTTTACAAATGTTTGACTTTACAAAATACGCACTTTTAAGTATAAAAATATATGCAACATTTTTCGATGGTCACAACACTTTTTTTAATTTAGTTTTTCATTATTTTCTATTATTTCTGCACAAAAAAACATCAAAGTTGACATGGATTACAAGGCAGATAGTGTATGTCTATTGTTTGTAATGTGGACATTTGAGTTGTTATTGATGGAAGCAATGTCATGGATATTTACACTAGTAACACAGAATCGGTGCAGCATATTGTCAAGCCTATGTTGCAATGTTGCATTTTAACAGTAGACCAAACAGGATGGATGCCTGTTTAGTAAATTCAGTCTCTTCACAACTTTTCTTTCTTCAGTGGGCCTGCACTGGTTATTGGTGGAATCCATAGCTTACTGTCTAAGATTCAGTTGATGGAAATTCTGTCAAGATGACCTGCAAGTTATTCAAGGTCATTAGGTTACTGGCATCCAATATATCAACTGGCTATTCCCAAAAGTAAATTATCCTTGTGAATAATGTAGACATGTAATTTGCTCTTTACTCTTTTGAGTAACTTTACTACTTGTAGCTTTTCACTAAATCTGAGTTACTATTGCCAATTAAGAAACAGTGGAAAGTCTAGCACCACACGTGGCCACTACTGGTACTGCAGCAGCCTCCCATGGAAGATAATGGAGGTAGGGGTTTAAAATAAAACTCCAAATTAAATAATGCAAAATTAAATTAAAATAGTTAAAATATAAATAAATAGAATTTACTGTTAAAAAACCTACAAATATTTTTTTTGCCAATATGTTTGGGTTTATAAACTATTTAACACTGCTTTTATTAAAATACTTGAATGGAAAGTTACTCTTTATTAATTCTATTCATCACTTGTAATAATTAATAATACATAATATTTTCACTTTAGGTAAACATTTATTTTTTAATTTAAACTTCAGAAAAATATTTTTATTGAACTTACTATACTAAAAAAATAAACATTTAATTCAAAAATTAAGTTAATACTGCTCTACCATTTTTTTTATTTTGTTCTATATTAAATATATACAATTATTTTACATTAATATTTACAATAATTTGTGATGAAGTTTAATAATCCCTATATTTACATAGTGAGATCACCATCTCAAAAGCATAGTCTCCTCATGGTAAAACAAATGGAAAAGTAAAAAAGCTTATTTAACTTGAAAAAATGATAACAAAATGTTTATGCTAGATATTAATGCAAATTACTTTCATATTTGTTTTTAAATGTAGAACAATATAAATCTTGTTTTAGGTACTGTTTTGTTTGTAGTAACTTTTAAAAGTACATATTGTTAACAACAATGTAATTACTATTGTGGGTGGGGCATGTTCCCTCTAAACCACTCCCTAATACTCCCTAAACTCATTTTACTACGTCCTAAACTCCTCCCATTTAGTAGTATGTATGCTCCTTTTTCCAGTCACTCCCTAGGTGCTTCCCACATTTACTACTAAGTAGTACATTTAAATGGGTAAGGATACCTCCACAGAAAGATAGAAGAGGTAGATATTTGAGATTTAAACTAGAAGGTTTGTGAATAGCATTATGTGAACAGTGTTATTGCAATACTACTACATGTACTACAAAATGCACTTTGTGAATAGCCCCTAAGTATTGAAGACCTCCTCAAATGTTATTGCTAAGTTTCATCTTCTGGTATCCACCATGGCTGAAAGAGAAGGTGCCAGGGCCCAACATCACTGCTGATGAGTTACCTATCCTTACGAAGGGGCCCCTGGCCAAGTAAAGCCATGTATATGGGCCACCAGAGAATCAGGTGAGCTGAATAGATGAGTGTATATTTAGTTAGTTATTAAGAATAACTTGAATGACACTCACCCTAATGCATTAAAAGTCACATCGACAATAAGAAAAATTGTACATAATACTATGATGTAGGAATTTGTGATTTACACACAAGCTATTTCTAAATCTAATTTTTACTGTACCTTATCTGTCTAAAAGTTTAGCTTGATATCTATATTTAACATATTTTTACACCCACGATATGGATAAAAGTGCTTGGGGTATATATATATATATATATATGTGTAAATATATATATGTGTGTGTGTGTGTGTGGGTGGGTGTGTGGGTGTGTGTGTGTGGTTTCACAAGTTAGGCTTGGGCTAGTGTTTTTCGGAGGCTTGAATGAAATCTAGAGCACTTTAGCTCTCCTGTCCCAGGGTCAGATGTACTATGCCTTTGGGACACTGCATGAAATGGAGTCTGTCAAGCACCTGTATGTTTACTATTAGTAATGTTAACCAGTCATAGTATTACAATTGTAGCCTTCTTATGGCGGGGGTGGCGAGGGCACACAACATGCTATGATTTCCATATTGATGGTATAGTCAGAGTAAAACAAGGTAGATTCACAATGTTTCCTTTGGGTTTGTAGGACAACTAACTGTGCCACACGTGTAATGTGTAAAATGCAAAACATCTATGCTTTTCTGTTAGGCAACATGCAGGTGTGATTCAAAGAATCTAAGTTAGCTGATTCCTTATAAGTGTACCAACCCACTTTTGTAGAGTTGGGTCTAGCTAGCACAGTTGTGCATAATTTTTCATAGATATGGGCCTATGTACTTTGCACCCACTCACACAGTCAGGCAGGCAGTCGCACATCCAGTTGCACTCCTACAAAAGCACCTATGTAACCACTAGTCATATATATATATAGTTAGTGACCCACCTAGTCACATACCCATGACACCATTCACACACCCATTTACTCACCTATACATCCACATACATAGTCATTCACACACTGTGCAGGCACTGTCACACCCACTCACATACCTATACAGGTATTCATGGACCCAGTGCTCAGTCAGTTACACATGTACTTACTGGCACTACACCTAGTTATACACCCTGTCACCCACCTGTACAGCTACTCACAAACCTATTTTCAAAAGCATAGAGCTACACATACACCCAGTCAGACAACAACAGAGGCATTTACACATCCACTCACACACAGCACTTATGTATCCACCACTAACAGAGCCACTTGCACACACAGTTACACACCCAAACACACACTAACAAGTTACCAATCCATACAGCCATCTATATACCTATTTAGACACCCATCATGTCACTAACACACCAAATAACACACACAAAGCGAGTTACACATCCAGTGACACACCTATAGAGGCACTAATATATTCACTCAAATATCCATTCAACCACTTACACACCTAGTCAGCCACCCGCACAACCACTCATATGCCCATTCCTACACCCATTTGAGACACTGACACAGCCTCTAACACAATGACATAACCACTTATGTAGCTACTCACTTGCTTATAGTATGTGATGTAATAGTACGTAATGTAAAGATAAATGTGTTCTATATTTGCTTTTCAGATATTTACTTGAGGAATGGCGATGGATCAGTGAGGTGAAATTTTTTAGGAATTATGCTTGTTGACAGCATCCATAAACTGGCCAACAGAAGCCATTTTTAGAGCAAGTGGCATATGGTATTTTCTGCAGTGTGTGACCATATCTTCATGTTTTGATGAAACAATGGGGATGGTAACCATCTAGCCAACAAGTAAGGGTCCCATTGATGGTCCAGATAACGATAAAGATGCAACACCTTCCCTCTCCCTTACCATGTTGTGATAGGTACTTTTATGTATGGTTTTAAAGTGTTTCCAAATAGAGGATGTGCAAGGTGAGTATTTCTTCACCATACCTCTTAACAGTGTTTTGCTGCATATATTGCATTGGACAAATTTTAGGAAGAACTTTCTTTTTTCCTGCAGGGATCGAGAAATATTTTCAAACACAGGAGGAATTCAATGGAAGTGGTAAGTCTTCTTCTTCTTTGTCCTGCTCTTCCCCTTCTCTTGTACCTTCAACAGAAGACATCTCAACTTTGAAACTCTCTTCTTTTAAAGGAAAGCCACAAAAATGATGGAGCTGTGTTTTGAGTTTGTTCCCATAGAGAAGTGAAACCTAAAGAACAGATTTAGGGTATGGTTTGCAGTGTGAATGGGTGGAAACTAAGAGCCCGATTTAGATCTTGGCGGTAATGGTCCTGCTATTGGTTTTCCATCTGAAAACCTGTGCACCATCATGACGGTCCGTCTGCTCTATTTAGATGTTAGCTGGACCATAGGCCAGAGACCGTTGATGGACCACCATCACTGCCAAGATTCTCCAACCACGTCAACAGAGCCATAGGCAAAAACAGCTGGCGGCAGGACTCCAACCCCTTTTACTGCTGAGTCAATCATGATGTGCATTCCCACTGACACAACTGTGGAGGCTAAACCTCCACACCTGAGTTGGCAGGTTGGGAGGGATAAAAGTACGAAACTCATCTTTTTTCCACTTTTTCTATTTGCTGCCAACATGAATCCAATAGTACAAGTCCTGCCAATGCTGCTGCTCCTGGACCAAGACTGAAATCAACCCCGTCGCTGGAACAGAAGTAAGCCACTGAATTAACTGTCATCCTCGGAGTTGTCTCAGTACAGTAGCACTGGACTCTAGCATGTTTAAAGAAAGTTTGCAACCAACAGTACAATGATGTGTAAAGCATATGTCTGTGAAGTTGTACTTAAAAAAATGATGATGAACACACCCGGAGATATTAGAAGCACCAACCAATCCGGTACTAACTGCCTTTGTTGTAATGGACACCTATACCAAGTGTCACAACAATCCCAAATAGAAATGTCTCCATAGAGGTGTGTGTAGTAATGTCCCCTAAACTACCATATAATATTCATAAACAGTATACACAATGGCAATTCCTCATATACATGTACTGTAGCAATTACACTACAAAGTGCTACAACGGGGTGTATACAGAATGTACAACCAATCTTACCTCTAAACTGCAAACATGTCAGAGATCTATATAGGTCACATGTCCCCTTGGTGTGTGCAATTTAGGAGAAACAGTAGATGTAATTTAACCCTAAAGTGTCAGGCTCCCTGTGTAATGTATATGTAATGTCAAAATAAACACACATGCATTCTTCAGTCACAATAACACCACCCCACTGTGAGAAAACTGGGCTGGTTGCAGAGGCCCCCTAACTCTTTGCCTCCATTTTTCACTTTTTTGCTGGTGTTTTCCTGACTCTGATGGTGCCCTGGGTACTGCTAACCAGTCCCAGGGCTTGTGCTCTGTGTAAAATGAGTTGGGAAATTAGGCTTATTTAATTGGCTTTGTCAGCCTAAATATAAATCCCTAGTATGTGGTAGGGCATGTAGGTTTAGGGACCACAGCATAGGTGGTGTCCCATAGGTGCAATTCAGAGGTGCCCAGTGTCATTTTAAAGGAAGGCCTGCCTTGTTGGTTGCTTTTAAACTAAAGTTATATGCAAATTCAACTTCGGAATTTAAAGTACTTCCAAAGTCTTGAACAACCTTATTTTTACATATGCCACTCCTAAGGTGTGCCCTAAGTGCCCCTAGGGCTGGGTGCTATCTAACTATAAGCAGAGATCTTATAAAAATGTTTTATAAATCTTGGTGAGGAAAAATAGCCAAATTTGTTTTTCCCTCATTGTAGTGAATAGGCTCCATAGGCTAAAATGGGGAGACTTTATTTTAAATAATAAAGTCTCCAAAGGAGCTAGATATGTCATGTCAAGTTTGGTCTCAAACTGATTGTCATAATAAATGCAACAACATGCCATTGTTGAATTTAATAGAACTAGCTAAGGGAAAGAGTTTTAGATATCTACCTGAAAGTTGCCAACTTCAGCTCTGTAGTGCACTTCTCTGATTGGCCAGCCTCTGGCAGCCTGGCCAGGCTGCCTTGATGAGGTGTGAAGTGGCCTGGCTGAATACAAAGAATGTGCCTGAGGGCAGAGATCTGCCTCAGCAGATGGGGAAAACAGGATGGGGTAGAGCAATCAAACTGGTCTTCAAAGGAGGAAGGGACATTTGGAGCAGCTCAGGACCTCCCCCATTTCCTGCAGACCCAGACAACCAGGTGCTCCCTTGATTAGATTAGGAAAGAAAGGGCAGGGAAGGGGTGTTTTAGGGATTTTTAGCCACACCAGGGGGTGGACTCAGCCAGACCTAACCTGCAAAATTCAGTTTCAGCCATTTTGGATGTTTAAAGAATGCTGCTCCCTGGGATTGATTTTTGCCACATTTCCCAGGAAGTGGTCATACAAGAGGGTAGTGGCCTGCCTGTGATTGGACAGTTTCTCCCTCCTGCTTTTCACCCCAGGAGTAAGGATAAATTTTGCAGAGCTGCACCACACCTCAGATTCCTACAAGGAACAACGACAGAAGAACAAACACTGCTAGCTGGACCTCTGACCTGCACATTGTGCTCTGAAGGACTGCACCAGCTGCACACTTGAACTTCACCACCAAAAGGACTTTGCCTGGCTTCAACTGGTTCAGGAGGGACTACCTGCTTGCTAAAGGTGTATATTAGCTAACCAGAGTTCCCTGCATGAAATCCTGAGGACCAGACCAGCTGACCACTGTCCAGTGGTCATTTTAGAGTTTGATATAGGTGCATTCTGGGAATTGAAATCCTAACCCTCAAGGAGTAACTCTGAGCTTCTGGAACCTTGGGGTGAGCTGTGGACTCATTCAAAGACCTTCTGGAAGAAGATCCCGAAGTTTGGAAAAGATTGGAGAATTTTTGGTAAAAAGATCCATGAAGGGACCGACCCACTGTGGTGTCAAGCTGGCTTATCTCAACTGTGACCCAGCCTGACTTGCAAGTCTGTCCCGCTAAAAACCCCCAGACTCTCAGGTTTTCACCGGGCCCTTCTGCAAAGGTGACCCAACGACCTTGCATCAAAATTGGCTTGCTAGGGAGGGTCGACCCACATCGGAAGGAAAAAGCTCCAAAAATGTGACAAAGTCTGATGTGAAAAGTTGATGGAACTTACTGCATAGCGTAACCAAAGAGGGCTCCAAGGACGTCTGATCAAGATTCGGCCCGGATCATTTCCATCCTAAAAAATCGATTAAGTCCGAAGGTAGAATTCCATACTAAGCCCTCCTGCAACCCTATCTGAAGATGGCTCCAGGTAGGTCAGAATGGATTGGTGACTTCCTCCCGCTGAAGGAAATCTTCAAGAAAAAGAATAAGTACAAAGGGACATTTTTGACTGAGGACTCCGGCTTGCTCTAGCCGAGTAGGGCTCCATCGTGGTCAGCCTTAAACTTTGACTTTGCTCCAGTCGAGGTGCAACCAGATATCCAGAGTGGCGCTTTTACAATCTATGCGCTAAAAAACACTACTTCTTTAAAAATTCATATCTCTGGTTCCCCTTATCCGATTTAATAAGTTTTGGTGTCAACTTAAAGATAAAAATATTTCCTATTTTATAACTTGGTTTTGGATTTTGAAACTGTTTTCTGTGCTTTATTTCATTACTGTTTTGTGATACTTGAATGCTTTACACATTTTGTCTCCTACGTTAAGCCTTGTTGCTCATTGCCAAGCTACCAAAGGTTGTGCTGGGTTAATTTATTGAGACCTAACTGGACCTAGTGGGGGTAAGTGGCCTATTGCTAAGTGTAGGTACATATCTGCCCTTACCAATAATCCACTTGCCAACATTTTTGGTGCACAGTGGTGGGAACCAATACTTGTGTTTAATATCACATTATAGTTCTAAGTGAAATAAGTTACAAATTCCCTAAATTGACCAAGAGCAAAAGTATTTTTGATTTTTCAAATTCGGACAAATTTTTTTTAATGGCTTAATTTTTCATTTTTCTAAATTGTTATGATCAATTAGTGCCAACGTTTTTTTTCAGTGGCACAGAACTTAGGGGAGACCATGGAGCTTGATCTGGCTAGCCTACCCACACTCACTGCACCTGAGCTTAGGATGTTGTGCAGAAAGAGGGGATTGCCTGCTGATAACAACCTTAGAAAGTCTGTGATGATCAAGTCCCTTGAAGCCTGGGTAGCACAGTTGGAGGCAGAGAAAGCTTCAAAGGTAGGAAGAGAGGGGGAAGATGTCCTCTCCATCCTCCAGGAGGAGGAGGAGTATGATTGCCAAATTGTGATTTCAGCAGCTAGGGCCCCATTCAGAACTAGTGGGAGGGGAGGGTCTGTGGCATCAGACCAAGAAGAAGCAGAACTAGAACTCAGGGAGAGGGAACTTGAGGCACAGGTAGCCCTCATAGCTTTGAAGGCAGAGAAGTTCACCCTAGATAAGAAGAAATGGGCAAATATTGAACAAAGAGATGGTGACATGGACAGAGAAGTGGAAGTGTCCATGGGTGGGGGGTTCTGCCCCAGGCTACCGAAGTCGGTTGTTCCTGCTTATGTAGAGTGGGATGACATAGGCAAATGATTGGAGGTCTTTGAAAGGGCTCTCCAGATGAGAAGGGTTAAACCCCATTATTGGGGTTCAATATATTGGGATCTGGTCCCAATATCTGGGAGGGATAGAGTCCTGATCCTATGGGGAGAGGAAGCAGATTCCTATCCTGGTATTAAGAGGTGTTTAACCCAGAACTTTGGTCTAACCCCAGAGCAGTACAGAATGAAGTTCAGGGACACCCAGAAGGTCAAAACCCAGTCTTGGGATGACTTTGTAGACACCTCACCTAAGGCACAGGAGGGATGGTTACAAGGTAACAAAGTATAGAATTATGAGGGGTTATAAAATTTGGTCATGAGGGAGAACATCTTGACCAATTGTATCCAAGAGAGGTTACGCCAGCATTTAGCTGACTTTAAGATGACCATCCGCAGAGAGCTGGTGAAGGCAGATGATGAGCGGTTAAGAACCACAGTGGTTGTCAAGTCCCAGGCGGGAGACCCCAAGAAAGAGGGGTCAGGTCCCCAAAAATCTAAGGAGGGAGGTTGTAAGCCCACCACAGAGACTTCCTCTGGACCCCAGAACCCTAAGAAGGAGGGGAGTAAATCCCACTCTGACCGGCAGAAACAGGGAGACCCAGGGTAAAGAAGCTCTTGGACAATAAGGCCTGTCTTCACTGGCAGCACACAGGTCACTTCAGAGGAGATGCAGCCTGTCCAAAGAAGGTGGTTGGTACTGGACTATCCAGTGTAGCCATACAGGAGGACTCCTCACATGATGAGATCCTCATAGCATTGGGCTGGGAAACAGGACCAGATGGTAAACTGGTGAACCCTGAGGGTGGGCGTAGGCACTTTCACCCCATTCAGGTAAATGGGATCCTTACCACTGGCCTGAGAGATACCTGTGCCAGTCACACTATAGTTAGTGACAGGTTGGTGACCCAGATATGTATGTCCCAGGGAGACAAGGAGAGTCTGAATAGCCACAGGTGAGGTCACCACCAAACCTGCAGCCATAGTGCCCCTAGAGAGGGAAGGTATCCTTGACTGGTATAAGGTGGTGGTCAGTGCTGACCTCCCCTTAGATTGTATCTTGGGCAATGAGCGCTCCAGGGATGTCGGACCAAAATTCAGCCTGAGCCCAGACGAAGCCCAAAGGTAGAATTCTTCACCAAGGTCTCCTGTGACGCGTATCTGAAGACGGCTCGAGGGAGTTCAGAATAGATTGGTAACTTTGTCCCACTGAAGAAAATCTTCAAGAAAAAGGTTAAGTCGAAATGTAAACTTTGACCAAGGCCTCCCATTTGCTATAGCTGAGCAGGTCTTCATCGCACACATCGACGTGCGACCATATATCCCAAGTGGAGTTTTAGTTTCTATGTGCCGAAAAATCTAAATTCTTTAAAAATTCATATCTCTGGTTCCGCTTTTCTGATTTTATTAGTTTTGGATGTCAAATTAAAGACAAACGTATTTCCTATTTTCATAAATTGGTATGGGATTTTTAAGCTGTTTCCTGTGTTTTATTTTATTACTGTTCTGTGATACTTGAATGCTTTCTACACTTTGGCCCTCATTATGACCCTGGCAGTCCAATGACCGCCAGGATCATGGTGGAAATCAGGCTGCCGCCAATGCGGCAGTCTGACCTCCACATCACGACCGTGGCAGTAGCACTGCAGTCGGACCGCCAGCACAGCCATATTATGATTGAACGTCGGTCTGGACGAGCTGAAGGTCCTAATCCGCCAGGGCAGTGCTGCCCTGGGGATTACGACTCCCTTCTCCACCAGCGGTTTCATGGCAGTAGCACCGCTATGAAATAGCTGACGTAGATGGGGATTTTCAGACATGTGAACATTGCAACGGGTGCTCCTGCACCCTACGCACTACTGCATTACCGCCACATCAGTTATGAGCTGGAGACCATGCTGTAGGCCATTTCCCACTAGGCCAGTGGGCGAAAACTCTGTTTCCGGCTGCTGACCCAGTGGAAAACTTGTAATAAGCCTAGTGAAGGCTACTGCACTGGCGGTAACCTACCCATCAGGACTTCGGTAGACAGGCTTTTCCATCCGCCGCAGTCATAATAAGGCCCTTTGGCCCTCATTACAACATTGGCGGTAAAAGCCGATTACCGCCCTGCAGAAGACTGCCAACACACCGCCGCGGAATTCCGTCACAGCTATTATGACCCACATCTCGGAATCTGACAACCCACACAAGTCCGCCACACCAAAGGTCAGGGATAAACTGTCGAAAACAAATCCTCCACCGCCACGGCAACAGAAATATGCCCACACTATCACGACACACGAATCTACGCGCCGGTCTTTCAACCGCGGTATTCCATTGGCTGTACACATCGCCGCGGTAAAAATACACACACACTTACAAAACACAGCCACATTGGACAATTCGAAATACACACACCTGAGACACATACACACACAATTTCCACACACCCAATACAATATAAAACACACACCCACATCACCCACAAACCCCTACGATCACTATTACAGAGAGAAGGCCAGAGAGAGACATCACCATCCACAAACTAGCATCCACAGGCACACAACACCATCACCCACACAACTTCCACTCACAAAACACCACACACCACTACATATTACCACACTTATCACCACACACACCACCCCACACATCACCTACACCACCCCATGGCACGGCAAAGACACCCCAGGTTCTCGGAGGAGGAGCTCAGGGTCATGGTGGAGGAAATCGTCCGTGTAGAGCCACAGCTATTTGGAGCACAGGTGCAGCACACCTCAATTGCAAGGAAGATGGAGCTATGGCGACGAATAGTCGACAGGGTCAACGCAGTGTGACAACACCCAAGAAATCGGGAGGACATCAGGAAGAGGTGGAACGACTTACGGGGGAAGGTGCATTCCGTGGTCTCAAGACACCACCAGGTGGTTCAGCGGACTGGCGGCGGACCCCCACCTCCTCACCCACAACTAACAACATGGGAGGATCAGGTCTTGGCGATTCTGCTTTCCTGAGGGCCTCGCAGGAGTCGGTGGAGGAATGGACTCTGGTAAGTCAAACCTTTAACTACCATATCCCCCACCCTACCTGCATGCTATCAAATACCCCCACCCCTATCACTCCAACTCCTCACAAATGTACCAATATCACAAACCACCCATCCCAACACCAAGCCCTGCATGCAACACCAACGCATGGACACCCATCACTAAAGCATGCCCACTGCACATACCCATACACCCCCCTAAACCATCATCACACAAGCCCCCACACAGGAATGCCAGCACTGGGGTACACGCTCACCCACCCATTGCACACCATGGCACACACAGATGCAATAATCATGCCTTTCCACCCCTGAAGGACCACTACCCAACGTCACCAGACAGGAGGGTCCAGACATCTCCACTCCACCCACAGAAGAGGCCCACAGGGATGACAGCACCTCTGTCCACCTGGATCTAGATGACCAGCCCGGACCATCGTGGGCCTCGGGACAGTCGGTTCCCTTCACACAGGCACAGGCAACCACAGACCTCCCCCCCTCTGGAAACACCAGCACAGCACCCACCCAGCGGGCCCATACCTCCATCCCCAGGACACGTCAATCAGCTGTGTGTCCACCGCTACAGGGAACCCAGGATAACCCACCACCCCAACAACAACAGGGACCTGGGGGCAGTGGCAGTGGGCACACGGTCCAGGGCACGGAGGCCCAGGAACACAGGGGAACTTGAAGGGCTGCTGTGCGACAAGGGGCGGACAGGCCAAGGGAACCCACTCTCCACAAGGACCTCTCCTCCATCATGGGACCACCACTCCCAGAAGATGATAGCAACAGTACTGGCCAAGTTTCAGGAGACCCAGCGCATGCAGGAGGAACAGTATTTGGGGTTCAGGGAGGAACTCAGAACCATCAGCTCCGCCCTGGGCACCATCGTAGGGGTGCTGAAGGAAGTAGTGAACACCAGGAGGGACACTGTGACACTCCAAGGAGCCCCTGACACTAGCATGGATGATGAACTGCCCACCACCTCCGCCGGCGCTAGTGGACAGGACGCCCCGCCACAGGACCACAACACCAGCACCCCACCCCTGCAGAGGGAGAACCACTCCACAAACGGTCCCTGAGATCCAGGAACAAGACAGAGCACGATGCCAAGACCCCGCCAAGAAATGAGACCACCCTGATTGCCATCCCACTGTCCCACTTTGTCACCCTGTCCATATTGAAACTGCCCCAGCTCCACTTCCTATGCCCATATGGGCAATGCACCTGTGAGACTAATAGACTGGACTCTGCCATGGACATTCCTCCACCATCACCCCTCACCATTTAACTTCCCCCTCCAATATTTTGTAGTTAAATAAACACACTTAAAGCACCAAAAGATCAGGAGTCTGTCTGTGATTTCGAAATAGTGTATTTGCAATTACAGTGACAAAATGTTCAGTAAATGGTAATGTCAACATACCTATGTCACACAGCTCTAGTCCCTGAGGAATCTAAGCAGATGACACACGTTGGGACCCACACCTGTGAAACCGTAAGGGAAAGTGACAACTCAGTGACCATACACTGGGTGAAATCGACAGACAGGAGAGAGGTAGAAGTGTAAAAGTACATGTAGTAGGCAGGAATGTATTCTCGCCTGTGTTTCACTGGAAATATTGCTGGATGACTGAGTCCCTGTTCTGCATGTCTTCTTCCTCTGCTTCCTCCTCATCACTGTCCGCAGGCTCCACAGCTGCCACAGAACCTCCATCTGGACCATCCTCCTACAGAAAAGGCACCTGTCATCGCAAAGCCAAGTTATGAAGCATACAGCAGGCCACGATGATCTGGCACACCTTCTTTGGTGAGTAGAATAGGGATCCACCTGTCATATGGAGGCACCTGAACCTGGCCTTCAGGAGGCCGAAGGTCCGCTCAATCACCCTCCTAGTTCGCCCATGGGCATCATTGTAGCATTCCTCTGCCCTTGTCCTGGGATTCCTCACCGGGGTCAGTAGCCATGACAGGTGGGGGTAACCAGAGTCACCTAATAGCCACACACAGTGCCTCTGGAGTTGACCCATCACATAAGGGATGCTGCTATTCTGCAGGATGCAGGCGTCATGCACTGAGCCAGGGAACATGGCATTTACATGGAAGATGTACTGGTCTGCCAAACATACCATCTGTACATTCATTGAATGATAACTCTTCCGGTTCCTGTACACCTGTTCACTCCTGTGGGGGTGGACCAAAGCCACATGGGTCCCATCAATGGCACCTATGATGTTGGGGATATGTCCAAGGGCATAGATGTCACCTTTCACTGTAGGAAAATCCTCCACCTGAGAGAAAACGATGTAGCTGCGCATGTGTTTCAGCAGGACAGACAACACTCTGGACAATACGTTTGAAAACATAGGCTGGGACATTCCTGATGCCATGGCCACAGTTGTTTGAAAAGACCCACAAGCAAGGAAATGGAGCACTGACAGCACCTGCACTTGAGGGGGGATTTCTGTGGGATGGCGGATTGCTGACATTAGGTCAGGCTCCAACTGTGTACACAGTTCCTGGATTGTGGCACGGTCAAACCTGTAGGTGATTATCAAATTTCTTTCCTCCATTGTCGACAGGTCCACCAGCGGTCGGTACACCGGAGGATTCCGCCGTCTCCTCACATGTCCCAGCGGACGTTGCCTATAAAGGACAACAGCGAGCACAGAGTCAAACAACTCAGAGGTATGTACCCACAGTTTACACAGAACACCATTCAATCACAAAATGTGGCATGTATGAGTGTTGAGAGTAGGCCTACGTATGTGTGACGCAGTTGGTAATTAGGCCATGTGGGCCCCTGAAATGGCGGCTGTCTGACCTCTAAACTGGGACAATGGGATGTGAGGTAACTGCGCTGGCGTTGCACACCGTCGCGGTAGGCGGTCGAAGACCGTGGCGCAATGCTGCATTGGTTAACATTGGACCCTATAGGTCCCAGGAGCCAATGACGATGTACGCCGGCGGTGATGGTACGCACCGCCGCGGACGTGACCGCCATTTTCTATCTGTTGAATCACTCGATACCTGATCTTCGACAGGAGAGGACCTATACTGCAAGTGCTGCTGTGACCTCGGTCTGGAAGAGACAATGGCTCGTGCATCTGGGGAAAGGGCCCCTGCCTTCACATCGCAGGAGTTGGAGAAGCTCGTCGACGGCGTCCTCCCCAGTACACGCTACTCCACGGTCCTCCAGACAAACAGGTAAGTACACAGGGAGCATGTTGCATGGGCTATGATTGTGTGGAGAGGGCTGGTTGTAAGAAGGAAGGGGGCAGAGTTCTGAGTGAATGAAAGACGGTGGGTGCATGTGCCACATGGCAAGGGTAGGGATGGGGGCCACTCACTTTGATGGCGCAGTTGGTAATGACTTCTCTTCTTCCCCTGTACATTTCATGTAGGTCAGCGCCCACCAGAAGAAGGATATTTGGCGTGCCATCGCCAAGGACGTCCGGACCCTGGGGGTCCACCACAGACGGAGCACCCACTGCCGGAAAAGATGGAAGGACATTCGCCGCTGGAGCAAGAAGACGGCTGAGGTTCAGCTGGGGATGGCCTCCCAACGTGGGAGGGGTGCACGTCGAACCATGACCCCCCTGATGTTCCGGATCCTGGCGGTGGCCTACCCGGAGTTGGATGGGCGCTTGAGGGCATCACAGCAGACACACGGGGTGAGTACACTCTCATTCAGCTGGCTTTGTGTGCAGTGGAGGGGTCTGGGTGGGGGAGGAAGGCTGTGGGTTTCCCTAGGCCAGGGCGAGTTCCGTAGGCTAGGCCCCTTCGTAAGGCATGGCCCTGTGGCCCCCCACCCCACCTCTGTAGAGTGCCAACTACAGCTATTCATGCACCTGTGTCATCTATGTGTGCATATGTCATCCATAGCCTTGTAGGCCATTTCCCAGGAATTGCACAGTAGAGCCCCACAGCGCGACGTATTGCAGGGTGCTTCTGTGTCTGTCTGGTCCGCCAACGGTAGCGCTAAGCCATGCACTCAACATGTCTTTCTTCTGTTCCCCCCCCCCCTTTTTTGCGGTCTCCCGGTTCTTGTGTGCATTAGCATCATCAGGCGGATGAGCAGTGGCACCGGAGCACGAGGGAGCTGTATCCCACATGGCCATGGAGGGCCACACTACGGACTCTGAATACACCAGTGGGACGGAGGGCGAGGGGAGCACCACGGCGGTGACAGGAGCTGAAACCAGCGACACAGACTCATCCTCTGATGAAAGCTCCCTTGTGGTGGCGCCAACATCTGTGCCCCCCACTTCTACAGGTACAGCCGCTAACCCCTTACCAGCACCGCCCTCCCAGCAGCCCCTCAGCCTTCTCCCCATGCCCGCTCACCCAGGAGGGTGGGCATCATCTTTGCCCCAGGCACCTTAGCCCCTGCCCATGTCACCTCTGCTGCCCTCAGTGAGGAGGCCATTGACCTCCTCAGGTCCCTCACTGTTGGGCAGTCCACCATTTTCAATGCCATCCAGGGTGTAGAAAGGGAGTTACAACAAACCAATGCATTCCTGGAGGGCATTCATTCTAGTCAGGCTGCCCTTCACCGAACCTTTCAAACTCTGACCTCAGCACTGATAAGCACCACATATCCCACAGGCACTCACGCAAGCATCACACACATACAGACACAGCAACATCCACTGCCTCCACTGTGTCCCCATCCTCCTCGTCTCCCTCCCAGTCTCGTCTACACTCACACCTGCATTCACTACCTCTACAGCCACTACGTCCCGCACCAGCACACCCACCAGCACACCCCGCTCACGTGCAGTCACCACCCCCACTACCATTCACACGTCCCCTCTGTCCTCTCCCAGTGTGTCTGTGACGCCCCCTCCGAAGATACACAAACGCAGGCATACACCCACCCAACATACATCCACCTCACAACAGCCTCCAGCGCATGCACCTGCACCCAAACCCACAAAACTTACACCTCCTACAACCACCACCTCTTCCTCCACTCCCAAACCCCCTCCAGCTACCCGCCCCAGTGTCTCCAAACAACTTTTCCTGTCCACCCTTAACCTATTTCCCACCACCCCGTCTAACTCATAGGTCCCGAAGTAGCACCTCAGCCACAAAATCTCCGGGACCAGTGGTGCCTGTTGTCACAGCTATGTGGAGTGCACCGGCCACCAGGACAGCCAGTGTGGCACGTAGCCACAGCACAGCCAGTCCCCCCGTGAAGCACCAGAAGTTGGCCAGTGCCCGGCGGGAGAGGGGGAAGACTCCAGCCACCCAAGCCGCACCCAGGGGTCCCGGAGGGAGTGTGGACTCAGCTGTGACTCCTCCCAAGGTGGGGAAGGGCCAGAAGAAACCCGGCAAGCCTGGGAGGAGCAGCACGGCGGAGAAGACCACCATCATCCCCGCTGGCCAGGAGGGCCCCGCCAAGCAAGGACCGCCAAGTCAAGCACCGCTGAAGAGGGCAAGCAACGCTGAACAGGGCAAGGACCGCCAAGTCAAGCACCGCTGAACAGGGCAAGGACCGCCAAGTCAAGCACCGCTGAACAGGGCAAGCATTGCTGAACAAGGCAAGGACCGCTAAGTCAAGCACCGCTGAACAGGGCAAGGACCGACAACTCAAGCACCGCTGAACAGGGCAAGAACGCCAAGTCATGCACCGCTGAAAAGGGCAAGGACCGCCAAGTCAAGCACCGCTGAACAGGGCAAGCACCGCTGAACAGGGCAAGGACTGCCAAGTCAAGCACCGTTGAACAGGGCAAGCACCGCTGAACAGGGCAAGGACCGCTAAGTCAAGCACCGCTGAACAGGGCAAGGACCGCCAAGTCAAGCACCGCTGAACAGGGCAAGGACCGCCAAGTCAAGTACCGCTGAAGAGGGCAAGCACCGCTGAACAGGGCAAGGACCGCCAAGTCAAGCACCGCTGAACAGGGCAAGGACCGCCAAGTCAAGCACCGCTGAACAGGGCAAGCATTGCTGAACAAGGCAAGGACCGCCAAGTCAAGCAACGCTGAACAGGGCAAGGACCGACAACTCAAGCACCGCTGAACAGGGCAAGGACGCCAAGTCATGCACCGCTGAAAAGGGCAAGGACCGCCAAGTCAAGCACCGCTGAACAGGGCAAGCACCGCTGAACAGGGCAAGGACTGCCAAGTCAAGCACCGTTGAACAGGGCAAGCACCGCTGAACAGGGCAAGGACCGCTAAGTCAAGCACCGCTGAACAGGGCAAGGACCGCCAAGTCAAGCACCGCTGAACAGGGCAAGCACCGCTGAACAGGGCAAGGACCGCCAAGTCAAGCACCGCTGAACAGGGCAAGCACCGCTGAACAGGGCAAGCACTGCCTACTCAAGCACCGCTAGCCCATGAGCGGCAGGGGGACTGACGCAACAGGGACCGCCACGGGGTGAGTGATGCACTCTGGGCACCAGTCCCCCTCCAGAACCAGTGGAGTATCACATCCGCTACCTCTGTCCTTGGCAGGATGAAGCACTCTGGGCACAAAGCCCCCTCCAGAACCAGTGGAGTATCACATCCACTACCTCTGTCCTTGGCAGGATGAAGCACTCTGGGCACAAAGCCCCCTCCAGAACCAGTGGAGACTGTTATCCACTTTAGAGACTGTGGCTTTGCACTCCCCAGAATTGAACAGTGGGCAAACCACCCATTGGAGAGACTTGAGAGACTGTGGCTTTGCACTCCCCAGGATATGGCAGTGGGCAACCCACCCGCTGTAGAGACTTGAGAGACTGTGGCTTTCCACTCCCCAGGATATGGCAGCGGGCAACCCACCCGCTGGAGACACTTGAGAGACTGTGGCTTTGCACTCCCCAGGATATGGCAGTGGGCAACCCACCCGCTGTAGAAACATAAGACACTGTGGCTTTGTACTCCCCAGGATATGGCAGTGGGCAACCCACCCGCTGTAGAGACTTGAGAAACTGCGGCTTTGCACTCCCCAAGATATGGCAGTGGGCAACCCACCCACTGTATAGACTTGAGAGACTGTGGCTTTGCACTCCCCAGGATATGGCAGTGGGCAACCCACCCACCGTAGAGACTTGAGAGACTGTGGCTTTGCACTCCCCAGGATATGGCAGTGGGCAACCCACCCACTGTAGAGACTTGAGAGACTGTGGCTTTGCACTCCCCAGGATTAAACAGTGGGCAACCCACCCACTGAAGAGACATTGAGAGACTATGGCTTTGCACTCCCCAGGATTGAACAGTGGGCAAACCACCCACTGAAGAGACATTGAGAGACTGTGGCTTTGCACTCCCCAGGATATGGCAGTGGGCAACCCACCCACTGTAGAGACTTGAGAGACTGTGGCTTTGCACTCCCCAGGATTTGGCAGTGGGCAACACACCCACTGTAGAGACTTGAGAGACTGTGGCTTTGCACTCTCCAGGATATGGCAGTGGGCAACCCACCCACTGTAGAGACTTGAGAGACTGTGGCTTTGCACTCCCCAGGATATGGCAGTGGGCAAACCACCCATTGTAGAGACTTGAGAGACTGTGGCTTTGCACTCCCCAGGATTGAACAGTGGGCAAACCACCCACTGGAGAGACATTGAGAGACTGTGGCTTTGCACTCCCCAGGATTGAACAGTGGGCAAACCACCCACTGGAGAGACTTGAGAGACTGTGGCTTTGCACTCCCCAGCATATGGCAGTGGGCAACCCACCCACTGTAGAGACGTGAGAGACTGTGGCTTTTCACTCCCAGGATATGGCGTGGGCAACCCACCCACTGTAGAGACTTGAGAGACTGTGGCTTTGCACTCCCCGGGATATGGCAGTGGGCAAACCACCCACTGTAGAGACTTGAGAGACTGTGGCTTTGCACTCCCCATGATTGAAGAGTGGGCAAACCACCCACTGGAGAGACATTGAGAGGCTGTGGCTTTGCACTCCCCAGGATACATCAATGGGCATGGAGCCCCCTCGTGGATCTGGCATTGTGCACTCATCCGGCTGCGGTGCCCCCCTTCCCTTCCCCCTGAGGTGCCTGTTGTATTTCTATCTGATGCCCCTGCAGTGTTCTCTCTGTTTTGATCTGGTATGGTGTGTGGGCCTCTTCCATGCATTTTGGGCCCAGTGGTCCACGGACTATGAATGGTGCAATACCTGGACTACTAATCTTGGTTTATATTTTGTTAATAGTGTATATATGTATATATTTGCTTACTGAATTTTGATATATTACAATGGTTACACTCATTTCCTTTTATCTTTGCATTCTTCCGGGGGGCTTGGGGGGTGTAACTGTAATGTTTAGTTATGCATTGGTGTGTGTGTTGTAGTGGGTGGTGGTAGAGATGTTGCGTGTGTGTGTCCCTGTTTTTTGCCTCCCCCCTCCCCTGTGTCGTAGGTGCAGTACTCACTGTGGTCTTCGCCGCCGGCGGTGGTGCTCCTGGTACAGGAGCAGGAAGACTATCGCAGGAAGAATATGGTGTTCCGGTTCCATGGTGTCCTCCTTCCTCGTGGAATGTGTAGAGGTGAGCGTTTTTCCTTCGAAATTCCTGTTTCCGCTGTGTTTTTATCCGCGGTTGATCCACTCCGGAAAAGGTGGCGGATTGGCCTGTCATATTAGTGTGGGCGGTACATTGTCCTCCGCCTGTCTGTTGGCGGTGACCGCCGCGCTGTTTGTTTGTACCGCCGTGGCGGTCAGAGTGTTAAAGTGGCTGTCTTTGTTGGCGGTTTCCGCCACGGTCGTAATTCCTAAATGTTTACCGCCGGCCTGTTGGCGGTCTTACTGCCGCTTTAACACCGTCCGCCAGGGTTGTAATGACCCCCTTTGTCTCCTAAGTTAAGCCTTGGCCTTGTTGCTCATTGCCAAGCTACCAATGGATGAGCTGGGGTTAATTTATTGAGCCCTAACTGTACCTAATGTAGGTTAGTGGCCTATTGCTAAGTGTAGTTACTTACCTGCCCTTACCAATAATCCACTTTCCAACACACACATCACTTAGGTTTAAGTGTCCAGTATTAATGTGTGCATTTTAAAGAAAAAGGATTTGGGATGGGGAAGTGATAGGAGATGGGACATGAGTTTGGGGTGGTTGGGAGGCTGCAGTCACCAAGGAGGCTAGACCCTTGAATGACCACTTTAGACCAGACAGGGCACCATGAATCCCATCCAGGCAAGCTAGCATGTGGGTATTCTGATCAGCAAGCCCCTGGATGGCATTTAAACGTGTGGTCTGACCTACAGAAACATATCTCAAAAGATCAACAGCCTCCTGATTGGGCATAGCCTGGGAGACCAGGGCAGGTGGGGGAGGTGCCTGCAGCAAAGGTGATGCCACCCCTTTTAGGGGAGTGGTTATGGCCAAATGAGGTGCGAGCAAGAAGGAGGGTGGAGAATGGAACGTGGGTGGTGGGCAATGATGCACATGCAGTAGTCGCACTAAGGTCTGCCACCACAAGGGACTGGTCATATGTGGAGGCCTCTGAAAAAGATGAGTCACTAGTGGCCTCCGCGCCAGTTCCCTCACCTTCCGTGGCACTAGGTTCCTCATGTCAGTGGTGTCTGCACTGGGACCACAGTTTCCAGCTTCTTCCCAGCCAACATGGTTGCTGTCACCTTCACCTTGCATAGATGATGCCGTAAAGAAGATACAATAGTTTGAGGATGTCTGGGTAAATATATTTTAACATGAACTTTGCTCACAAACCATTTGCCAAATCTACCTATTAAACTAGATTCAAGGTACTCAGACCTGGCTTCCTAATCATCAGTACCTCATGCCTGTAGGGAAGACATCCATAAACCATTTGCTCACAGTCTAAAAATTCCCATTCTAGCTCCCATACCATGTATACCTTTTGTCTCTTATTCACTCTTATTTCTCTGCATGACAAATGGATGTGACAGCATTAGTAAATACATAGGCTTAGATACTTTCCTAAACCACTGCAGTGCAGAGCAAAAACTTTTTAACATATCCAGAAGATATTGATTCATCAGGATGGGATACTCCAACATTTCTGTGCTGGAAGCTTTCAACTGCAATTGTCATTTCAAGTATCACTTTCCTCACCATCATGGCTTTTCCATCTGGACATAACTAAGGACACTTACATGTCTTTTGGGGTAAGTATAACTGTCACCAATGCGTACACACTCCTGTCCATTTCAATCAATTTCCTCTGGCATGAAAAGTCATGTTGGTTAACGCAGCCTGGCTCACATGCACATTTGGGAAGGGCTGAGGCTTCATGACAATTTGCTACTGGCTCCATAAAATGACCTGATTTTTACTATTGAAACATATTTCAGATAAGGAATGATGTCATTGTACACATTTCCAGTCCTTTTGGTGCAGATGCTCATGATCATATTTTCATTGTATCAACTTATCAATTGTAAGTCTGAAACTGCACTGTATCAAAATCCTAATATGCCATTTCACCAGCAATAGGGCCTACATTGCCTACTCACATCTGTGATGGAGCATCACACTTGACCGAATCCTCAATTGAGGCATGCTTGGTACAAATGTCTCTCATAACATGGACAACATGCAGGTACCCATTGTTTCATATGTGAGTGTTTGACAATGTTCAGCATTCCGTCCATCATTTGTTGTTTTTGCTTTGTCGCCCTAAGTGGGAAGGGTATGCCCAGACGTGGGTCCCGTGCTTCCCATGCCACTGGATTCAAGCTAGCCTGGCTGATGAGGGGTGAAACCCCGAATCCGGTCCCAGGATGCTTGTTTCCGGTCCAGTGAGGACCTGGCTTGGCAGTTCGGTCTGGACTGTTCCCATGAGGAACAGGGTCAAGACTGATTTGCATATGGCTGAGTCCAAACTGGGGTGGCATGGTGAGCAAAAGAACGATGGATTAAACCCAGATCTATGACTGGGGGTGAGTGTTTGACAATGTTCAGCATTCCGTCCATCACTTGTTGTTTTTGCTTTGTCGCCCTAAGTGGGAAGGGTATGCCCAGACGTGGGTCCCGTGCTTCCCATGCCACTGGATTCAAGCTCGCCTGGCTGATGAGGGGTGAAACCCCGAAACCGGTCCCAGGATGCTTGTTTCCGGTCCAGTGAGGACCTGGCTTGGCAGTTCGGTCTGGACTGTTCCCATGAGGAACAGGGTCAAGACTGATTTGCATATGGCTGGGTCCAAAGTGGGGTGGCATGGTGAGCAAAAGAACGATGGATTAAACCCAGATCTATGACTGGGGGTGAGTGTTTGACAATGTTCAGCATTCCGTCCATCACTTGTTGTTTTTGCTTTGTCGCCCTAAGTGGGAAGGGTATGCCCAGACGTGGGTCCCGTGCTTCCCATGCCACTGGATTCAAGCTAGCCTGGCTGATGAGGGGTGAAACCCCGAAACCGGTCCCAGGATGCTTGGCTTGGCAGTTCGGTCTGGACTGTTCCCATGAGGAACAGGGTCAAGACTGATTTGCATATGGCTGGGTCCAAACTGGGGTGGCATGGTGAGCAAAAGAACGATGGATTAAACCCAGATCTATGACTGGGGGTGAGTGTTTGACAATGTTCAGCATTCCGTCCATCACTTGTTGTTTTTGCTTTGTCACCCTAAGTGGGAAGGGTATGCCCAGACGTGGGTCCCGTGCTTCCCATGCCACTGGATTCAAGCTAGCCTGGCTGATGAGGGGTGAAACCCCGAAACCGGTCCCAGGATGCTTGTTTCCGGTCCAGTGAGGACCTGGCTTGGCAGTTCGGTCTGGACTGTTCCCATGAGGAACAGGGTCAAGACTGATTTGCATATGGCTGGGTCCAAACTGGGGTGGCATGGTGAGCAAAAGAACGATGGATTAAACCCAGATCTATGACTGGGGGTGAGTGTTTGACAATGTTCAGCATTCCGTCCATCACTTGTTGTTTTTGCTTTGTCGCCCTAAGTGGGAAGGGTATGCCCAGACGTGGGTCCCGTGCTTCCCATGCCACTGGATTCAAGCTAGCCTGGCTGATGAGGGGTGAAACCCCGAAACCGGTCCCAGGATGCTTGTTTCCGGTCCAGTGAGAACCTGGCTTGGCAGTTCGGTCTGGACTGTTCCCAGTGGCATGGTGAGCAAAAGAACGATGGATTAAACCCAGATCTATGACTGGGGGTGAGTGTTTGACAATGTTCAGCATTCCGTCCATCACTTGTTGTTTTTGCTTTGTCGCCCTAAGTGGGAAGGGTATGCCCAGACGTGGGTCCCGTGCTTCCCATGCCACTGGATTCAAGCTAGCCTGGCTGATGAGGGGTGAAACCCCGAAACCGGTCCCAGGATGCTTGTTTCCGGTCCAGTGAGGACCTGGCTTGGCAGTTCGGTCTGGACTGTTCCCATGAGGAACAGGGTCAAGACTGATTTGCATATGGCTGGGTCCAAACTGGGGTGGCATGGTGAGCAAAAGAACAATGGATTAAACCCAGATCTATGACTGGGGGTGAGTGTTTGACAATGTTCAGCATTCCGTCCATCACTTGTTGTTTTTACCCATTGTTTCATATGCTGCCATGTGTCTGCTCCTAACAGTATGTGGGTTGAGATGAGGAATCTAGTGAAAAACTTAAGCACAGAAACGCATTCTAAACACAGCATCAGAGACCATCTGAAAAACGTAAACCCATATTTATACTTTTTGACGCAAAACTGCACAAATGCAGTTTTGCATGAAAAAGTATAGCTCCGGCTTGTGTCATTATGGAAACCCTCCAGGCAGTGCAAAGGGTGGGCTAACATCTGGGAAATTGACACTAGCCGGGTGGGGGTGGCGGTATGGGGGAAGAAGGATTGCACCAAAAAAAAATGACACTAGGCTGGTTAGAGGCAAAATAAATACCTATAACCACCCTAGCATCTATTCCTGACACAAAACCATCCATACCACATGACTCCTGTGTTATAAAAGACAGGATTCATGCCCACCACCCCAGTGGCCAGCAGAGGGGACAAAGGCCCTCTGGGCAAGGCCATTGCACCCAGTGCCATGTAGCGGGCCCATTTCAGGGCCTTCAATGGCACTTTACATTTTTTTCAAAATACTTACATCTACATACCTATAGTTACCTGGGATGGGGTCCCCCATCCTCTGGTGTCCCTCTGGTGGGGGTGTTCCTGGGGCTTGGAGTGGGCACCTGTGGCTCTATCCAAGGTGTCTGACCATGGAAATGGGTCCACAGGTCCCTTAAAGCCTACCCTGACTCAGGTGTTAAATAATGGCACTAGGCAGTCTTAGCGTCATATTTTAGGGCCACATCCACCTGTGCACCATTTTTGCATGGGAGGGTAAATGAGGAGCTTTGGGCTTTGAGTCATTTTTTGGATGAGCACACCTACCTTGCATCTCAATGACTCAAGGTGGTTTCACGCATCCAAAAAATGACTTTAACTCCAATACGGGTCTAGCATTAAAAAATAAATATGGAGTTAAGTTTGCACTGAATTAGCGTACAAACAAGTACGCTAATTCAGCACAAACAAAGTATAAATATGGGCCTTACACCTCGGAAATACTGGATTGGATGTGTGTCAACTGTAATGTTGACGCCAAATAACATTACTGTAAATTAAAAAGGTTAAACAGCAAGATTAGCAACATACAATAACTCACCCCCTTGATGCTGCTGTTGGGCCCTCAAATGCCCATCAAGCACCGCAAGGATGTGGGCCATTAGGAAGGTCAGGCTGCAGTGCATGCGCTTCCCTCATTGGGAGGTCTGGTCGAACTGGACTTTCCCTGACTTCCTGGTCCAGCGTCGGAGGTTCTCCTACCTGTTCCTGCAATACAGGCTGCACTGCTTAAAGACCCTCGGGGTCCGCACTTTATTTGAGGTGGCCTTCCACAAATCACGCTTCTGATGAGCATTGAGCTGTATGGATGAGAACAAGTGACAACAAAAGAGGATTTGTGTGCATTTGGCTGTCTGTGGTGCAGTCACAGAATTTAGTTGCAGCTCTCACAAGCATTTCCAGAATAGACAGTATGGGTTACCTACAAAATTTCAAAGTTCCTAAGTAACACTAATTTGCAGTTATCTGTGGAGTAGCCTCAACATTTTGTTTTCCTCACGATACAATACAGGACACAAACAGCATCTAAACTAGGGACACAGACCTTGTCATGTAGTGAGACCTACTCCAGGTTAGTCCAACTCATTGTGAGCTACTAAAATCTAAACAACCCATACATTATTTGCACATAACTACATGCACAGCTGTATTTTCTTCATGGCTAGCCTTCTAAGAGTCAGATACTATGGCTTGCACCACTTACAGTGAGTAAGGGCAGCATGGGATGGCTGCCATGTGTCAGTGAGAGCGTGGTTTTGGGGGATGTATGAACAAGTGTGTGTAGTAATGGGACATACTTTTATGGTATTATTTAGGATGACAGCACAGGAAATACCTTTCCCCAAATGTGGCACCATGACATGTTCTAAACAAAAAGATACTCCAGTTCTCAAATATGGCCTGAATATTCACTTGACAGAACAGCATCAAACAACTCCATAACTTTGAAGATTTTACTTGGGATTTAGATTCCTACTGTTTCACCCTGGGCTGTATGGTTCCATGTATACTAGTGGTACAGTGTCTACTAGCCACTGGAAGTAAGGGGACTGCATTTTGCCTCATTAAACCTGGAATTGTGATCAACCTGCACCGAAAACTCAGCTAATTCTTACAGGAGAATTTTCACATCAATGCACAGACATTTCTAACATCCTCAAACAACAACCTGTACCCAGTTAAATCATTCGGTTCACTACCCTCTAATCAAAACACTTAGGTCATGAACAAAAAAGGGACCAAATAACCTGCAGACAAAGAGGGAACAAGTTATTGCGGCAAACATTCCCCACTCAAACATATTCCTGTTCCTCCGGGGTCCCATACAGCTGGCCGTACAGGGAGAGGACATACCTGATGAGAATCTCCAGCTCCTCAGGGGAGGATGCTGGGGCCACGTCTCTTTCTTTGCCTGGCATTCTGGCAAACAGAGGTCGGTAACAGCAGCAAAAAATTAAGAGATCCAATTGGCTGTAGTGTTAGGAGGCAAGTGAGCTTTTTTTCAATACGCCACATACAAGTACACGGCAGATGCAATCCGTGATGGAGACGGACACAGCCACTCGTTTTCATGCATAGCTGTCTCTCACATTGGCCTATGGCAGGGTCCGTTGTGGACTGTTACACCTAGCGCACTGTTAACTTACGCCGACGGCGACTGGGTAGCCTATGGCAAGGTCAGGCAGCCACCATTTTAGGATGTGAAGTTGTATATTTTTCAATTGGAGGCTACTAACTATACAGATTTCAGATACGAACAACACTGTTTTTGACAAGATACTGTACATTAAAAAGTGAACTGTGACTGTGTTTGTCATCGATAGTGCAGGGGCGAAAGTAATACCTCCGTTGATGGTATTTTGAAAAATAAAAATGTAATTATGTACACGGAATATATTTTAAATGTATTATTAGCACATAATAAAAAAAGACATGGAAAAAAGTGATTTTTGAAGTAGAAAATAATTTGAGAACATTGTATGTACATATGTGACTCAATGAGATTCCTAATGTTACCAAGGCATAAGATATTTGTTGATTATCAACGTACGGTGTGACCATTTAAGCTCATATTTTCTTTTCCATACATGCAGACATTTGAACACAGGCATAAATAGGAGACTGCAGCCTCTGGTCTTCACGTCATTTCCAGACCTAGCCACCATGGAGGAATGGGACATTATCAGGAACTTCAGGTTGAATAGGTTGAATAGACAAACTATCCTGGATTGTGTCAACTGCTGGATCCTGATCTCCTGCCCCTCATTATGAATACAACAGCAAAAACAACAATAGAGAAACTCATGCCAATACTTTATTTTGTGGCCACTGGCTCTTTTCAATATACCGTGGTAGTATCTGGAGGCATGCTCCCAACCGACTTTCAGTGGTGTGCTACAAGAAGCCCTTTCTTCAAGGCTGAGACACATCAACAGCTACATCCAGTTCCCATGACAGCAGGATTTGGCCACACTAAAGGGAGCATTTTATGCTTTGGGTGGTCTACTACATGTGGGTGGAGCAATAGATGGCATGCATATTACCTTGGTGCCAACACATGCAAGTGAACAGATCTACCCAATCAGAAGAACTTAAATTCCTTTAATGTGCAATTGACTGCTTACTGGATTTATACATCTCAAGAGTGTGTGCCTGCTTTCCTTGGTCAACACATGATTCCTTTGTATTACGGAACAGCACCATAACCCTGCAAATGTCACAACTTGAACCTGAGAGGGCCTGGATTGTTCGTAAGTACAATACGACGTAAGGATCATTTGTTTGTATCCTAGATTAGGAAGGTGCAATGGCTTGATATGATACTAATCTATTGATATATTGCTTCCATGTAGGAGACTCAGCTTATCCTAACAGATCTTGGCTGTTAGCACTGCTGGGGAATCCAACAATGTCAGGGGAAGTTCACTTCAATGAGGCCCATGGAAGAACATGGAGGCCTGTGGAGGAGGGTTTTGGGCTCCTCAAGGCCCAAAACCCAGGTTTAGGTGCCTGGACAAGACTGGTAGAGCCTTCCTCTACTCACCCGATAACCCAAATCATGGTTCCCTTCTGCATGTTGCACAACAATGCCCGGCGACGGAACATCCAATCATTGCAGAGGATGGAGACAGGGTGAGGGTGTTGAAATGCCCAATGAAGATGACAGTGGTGAAGAAGAAGGACTTGACCTATGTCAAGATGTAATTGACCACTTCTTCACCTGAGTGGATGTGTACCTTTACATATTGTAATCTTTAATGTCAGATAAACTTGTGACATAGTGAATACATCAGTCTGTAATGGTAATTTGGTAGGAATGGTCAGTTCAGGAAAGTCCAAGGCAAAGATGTTTGTGGCTCAGAGCTTCCCTACATTGACTACTGTGGTCATTGACATATGTTACCTTTACTTGTGCTAAATATATGTGTACTCCCAACTTATCATTTGAGTCAAATTGCATATGTGAAATCATTAATTTTCCCATTTATTCTGTTACAGTGCCCTTTACCATGTCATCTTCATCTGGACATTTCTAAGTTTCGACATTTACATTGCGATGTTGTTTTTGGAAAGTAAAAAGTGAACATGTGTTAATCCTGGGACAGATACCCACCTGGGATGGCCAGATCTTGTACAGAAAGAACCTGCACTGTGTTTAGATGGACATTCTTCAGATTGTATCAGACCAGTTTTCTGTGATATGTTGCCATCAAGGTGTTATGTGCTACTCAACTTGTTCAAACCACATGTGTATGTCAAGCCATAGCATACTGCTCTTTCTTCACATCAGCTAAGTCTTCAATTCGTGTTGAGGGTAGGTAGCTGTTGATGTGTCTCCTCATAGCTGATATAACTTTTTTAGCACACCACTGAATGGTGGTTGTGACATTGCACCATATACTCCCACAGTGCCCTGTAATGGTCATGTAGCCTCACATTGTATTACTGCCATGATGTATACTATTGGTGTTATTGATGTTTGATTCCTATTGTGAGGGTATGATGGCTGGCTGCAACTGAGGTCATGCATCAATTATAGTTTGCCTATTTAACTTGATCCCATGTGATATTGCCTTTCTTCCATGGTATCAAGGTCGTGGAGTGTCCACCTCTAAATGGCACAGACTATTGGGGTTATGCATGATATGTGAAACTAAGCTCTGATTTAATCTAATATGTGTTACCTACATATGTATGACACCAACACATTGGGATTTTGATTTGTTTTCGTTGAATGAAATGGGTAACACATTCCCTCTTTGTCATATCTAATTTTGCTTTGCAACTAATTGTTCAATAGATTTGACTAAATCATGGTAGAAAACAGGCAAGAACAATGAAATGCCACAATAAATAAAACAATAGTCTTGTAGTTTGCTTCCTTATCGTTTATTTACACAGCACAAAGGAACTGAAAAGAGTTTCATACAGTAAAACAATGTTCGAAAAAGCCTATCATGTTGAATGAAAATATAGTATTAGAGGCAAAAAAGTTTGGAGTCCAAATGTACAAAATGCAATTGTCCTCACAAAAGGTAAATGTGTCTCAGAAATAGTCCACAGAGTGAATGCTAGAAACACACTAGAGGAAATTAGGATCTATGCCTCTTGGTGGTTGTGGAGGTCTTGCCATCCTTTCCTGGTGTTCTGGATGACCATCCCCTCCAGGGAGGAGGGAGGGCACAGTTGCAGGAACTGGGGTGGGAGGAGCAGGCTCCTCATGTGGCAGGGCGTCCTGGTTTGTGGCTGACAGTGGTTTACTTGGTTCAGATGTATAAGGGACAGATGGTATGGAAAAAGCCCTGCACACGTGGTAATAAATATAAAAAAGCACCCCAGTGAGGGAGCTCCTGTTCTCATTATGGTATGAATTTCCAACAGGAGCTCCCTCTGTACCTCCTTGATCTCCCAAACCTCAGTTACAACTTGGCCCATAATGTCTTTGGTCTTTTAACTTTTTTGTATTTTTATCCTTCTTATCATGTTGGGTGGGGTGTAATTGAATGGCACTGGGTATATTATGATGGATGTCGGACATTATAGATGAATTTAATAGAGGAGGGAAGCCAGTTAGATATATGAGAGAGAATATATTGATGGAGGATATGAGGAGTACTGGGGTGAACACATATATACATCCAAGAAATGTAATACCTCCCTGAATAATTGTTTAAGAGTTTATGGGATGCGTATCTATTAAATTTTTGCATATATGGACTGTACACATTTACATGTCTTTGATCTGGACAATTGACCAGTAGGGAGTGAGAATATATATTAAGATCTACATAGTAGGTATAATCGTTAATGATCCCAATGTCGTTTGTCCAGTATTTTTATTGATGTATGAATTAAGAATTGTGAATTGAAGTTGATTGAATTACGTATTTTTATATTTCTATGTTTGAAATTATTTTTGCAAATTAAAAATGTTTTTGCAGATGAATGATATGAACGAACAGGGTGGAGCAAGATCCAGAGCCCCACTATTCCTAGCTAAATTTATGATAGAGTGGCAGTCATCGCTGAGTAGTTATAGGTAGGACCTAGTTTCTATAGAAAAAGTTGTTTATTGCTAAACTACATCTTTGGCATCGCTTGACGAATCTTCACAAAATATTCCCCAAAAATTTGACAGTCACATGATCCGTCAAGCAGGGTTGAGATAAAGGGGGGTGAAATGTATGTGTTTTCAATGTTATTTCTCATAGGAGAAATTGAACAGCGATAGTGCAAAAAACACTGGACGGAATTACACAAAATTTGGCAGAAAAGTATCTCTTGGTCCAGAAAGAGCCCTTTTTTGTTATTTGGTGTAAATCCATTCAGTAGTTTTTGAGAAATGTAAGGAAACCCCAATTTGTATATCTGGGGACGTGAAGGATTCGCGACCCCACCCAATGTCGTGCTGAGATCTGATTGGCTGCCAACACTTCAACAAGGAAGAGTTGGCAGCCATCTTGGCTGAAGCCAAGTCCCAGAAAAAAAGAATGAAAAATTCAAAAGGGGTCTGGGTATGAACACCCGGCCCCTCTTAACTCTGTTCCCAAAGGGACTCCCCATCGTTAAAACGCCCTTCTAAAACATTTTACTGCAAATTTGCAATGGGTTTGTGAATCAGTGGTAAAAAAAAAAAAAAAAAAAATAAGAAACAAGCCTGGTCTCTAGTGCTCATTTTTCAATAAAAAGGCTTTTAAATATATGGGAAGGGCCCGAAGGCATCTCCCACAGCCCCGGGAACCACCACCTCCCAGGGCTATAATTTATTATGAGCGGGGGCTGTGTGGCCCCTCATGCCCCTCGACCACCATCTCCTGGGGCAAAAAAGCATTTATTATGTGGGTGAGGCCACGGACAACCACCTCCCTGGGGGAATAATGAAACATGAGCAGAGGCCACACTGCCCCCCAGCACACTGGGAACTACCACAACCCGGTTTGTGCGCATATGTCTGCTTTCAGCTTCCTCCAGTGCAAGCAAGGGAGATGCTGGCCAGAATTGGGGGACTAGCAGCAGAGCCACTGGGAGTCATAAGGTGGAGTCAGAGAAACAGAGGGACCCAGTTGCAAAGGGTGATGGGGCTGGCCAGGAAGCCACCAGCACATCGGATTCGGAGGCCTCTGACTAGTTTCACCCTCCTGTGACTGTAGCTGAAAGACAACAGGCCACAACATCTGTTCCTGTGGCTGTCGTCACCACAATCACCAACACCACCCTCACTGATGTCCACCTGGTTCGAAACAAGAATCCAGTTCATAAATAGGCTGGGGTCTCTTTTTCCAGAAACATCTCTCCCCGCTCCCAACCCCATTACACTACTGGACTCGTAGAAATCCCTGCCACTACTGGAAAGCCAATTTCTCCCAATTTCTCTGTCTAACCCAATGCCACCACTTCGCTTCACCAGTCCACCTGTCCCCAAAACACCCCATGCCCCCAAACACTCCCATACCCCAAACCCTCACCATTCCCATCCTCAGCCCTCCCCAGAACTCTGTGGTAATGCCCACGTTCATCTGCTCCTGGAGATTCCATGAGGAGGATGCCACTCTGATGTGGAGACAAGAGAAAGGCATGGAAACTGTTACAGTTATAGAGCACTATTTTTATTACCCATTTCCAGACTTTACTTTGAGTGATTAAAATCTTCATTTAGTTTTAAATTCCTAGGAAAGAAGGTTTTTCTGTCACTTTTTATTTTTGATTTACATGAATGTAAAATTCAACCTTTGAGTTTATTGTTTATGTGTAGATATATTTTGTTTTATTAAATGTTATAATATTTGACATGCGTTATTGCATATTTCAATATGCTCTTTAGGTTAACCATTTACTTCCATTTTCCTGTCTTTTTAATTTTTTTGTGTAGTGCAATATGAGATGTATTTCATTCTCTTTCCCACATATGTCAAAGGAAAAGGGAGTGTTGGTGCAAGTGCTCAGTGGCACTAAGGGCCTCATTTACATGAAACTGACACATCGGCCCAATAAGTCTGATTTATTGTGCTGCCCAATGAATCCATAACGACATCATGGCTGCATTGTATTTAATCTACAGAGCTCGATGGTGCATATATTCACAGATGCGTCACAAATTCTGATGCATCTGTGGTGCAAAATTGACACATTGCTGGACTAGTGTCAAAAAAATTACACTACTCCGGCAATGCGAAGAAGGCTTTCATAGAGAAAAGCTCTGTGTCAGTTTAAGGCCTGCTCTGAGCAGGTGTTAATATTTTGACACAGTGAAGTCACAGAATCACGCCGAGAAGTGTTGCAAATTTCACTGCATCAGCTCTACGTGGCTTTTTCCCTGGGAATTCCTACCTTGCATACATTATACCTGGCGCAGGTATAATGTGATGCAAGGGTTGACAATCTGACGCATTGGGGTCAATGCATCAGTTTGTACATCTAGAGCAGTGTAAAGCACTACTTAGCACCACTGCTACTTCAAAACAAATGAAGCAACTGAGGCAAAAAGGCCTTGTAAATGAGGCCCTCAGAGTGGTAATGTATGCAAGACTTCATTTAACTTCATCATTTCCGAACAGTTACAATTTCCTTTGTATTACATCATTTTTCAAGATCACAACAACAATTGTTTATAAATAACATTGAAAGAAGAACTTGTTGAAAATATTACTCAGTTGAATCAGAATAAGTGAAGCATTACCTTCACCTAAGGGCTAAATAAAGAATGTATAATGTTTCAGAATCGTTCTACCTCAACATTGTCATGACACACATACTGTATATATAGCAAACCTACAAATCACAACAATACGCTGTGCCATGAGTCACTTTACCCTTGGGCACTGAATGATAATATTCCACTGTGGCAATTAAAGCCAGACAAACAACATTGAATCCTGACTAAATTTGAACATGAAAAAATGAAGAAGTCAGAAAAAGTCATAAAAAGAAGCTATGCCAGGTAAACAATTGACAAGGCAAGCCACTTCTGAATCAACGCAATTGAAGAAATTGACTACTAGTGGAGAAGTCAAGAACAAAAACAACAGAACTTTGATGATATCCAAGTGTTCACGACAAGGAAAAAAGATACAGAACGTCATACAGAATCAGTGGAAAATCATTGAAACAAATGAGTTCCTCACCCTTATTTAAGGAGGACCACTCATGATGTCATACACCAGAAGCAGGAATTTAAACGAGCTATGTAATAGGAAAAAAATCAAAGAGGGAAGAAAGCATTAACAAGGGCACGTGGCCATGTTTTAACTTCTGTTCTTGCAATAACATCATTAAATGGAATGAAATTTACCACCCAATTATTAAGAAAACATATTGCTAAAACACACATCCACGTGTGATACTTCATTTGCCATCTACTACACCAAGGGGCATATTTAAGCCACCAGAGCATCACTTTTCATGACACTTCAGTGGCACTATGCACTGCTTCGTATTAACAAGATGGCCAATTTTTGTGGCTTAATGCCACCTTGTATATACGGCCCCTTCACACACAGCACTTTGCGTGGAAGAGGCGTGCCATGGGTGTTGCTTTGGGTGTGCCACAGCAACACCCATTGCATTTTGACGCTGCCTCAGATTTACGAGTTTCCGTAAACCTGAGGCAGTGCCAAAATCTAATGCCACCCCAGTGATGGCGCTAGCATGGCACCATGAGGAGAAATGCTTTCATTCCGACTTGTTTTTTGCTGTTTCTATGTGTGCTGCATCGCCATTAAAGATTGTTTTTGTGCCTGCACAAAAACAATGTCCTCCTCAATGCAGCCATCCTTGCACTATGGCGCAAGGGTTGCTGCGTTGGCACACTGCAGCAAATTTAGCACCAGCACAGGGGTTCAGCATATTCTAGTAAATACGGCGCATCCCTGCATTTTGAAAATAACGGTATGTGAAGCTGCCAAATTTGGTGCAGCGTCACACTCCATCATTTTCTCTTAAATCTGGCCCTAAATATCCATTCAGCCTTGGATTTGTTTGTAACTCTGAAATGAAAATCAAGATTCGGATTGGAGAATATAAGAACATTATAAAGAAAAACAACAGGAAATCTGAAGCAACCCAATATTTCAATGAACAAAAACATACTGCCTCACAAAGTAGGTTTCAGGGATTAAAACAAGTGCAATAGAAAATCCAGCTTCGGCAACAGAACTAAGAAACTATTACAAAATACTGAATATGGCAGTATTAGCAAATCAATAACTGGGTGTTCAATTCACACACCAGCAAACAGAAGATGACACCCCGGGTATTATTACATAAATACAACACTAAACATGGGGATGATTTTATTAAACAGCTCACAATCACAGGGACTACTAGGAAGGAAGGACTATGATGCAAATTTCTACCCACTTTCACATGAAAACATAAAGAAAGGACTTTGAAAGGGGGAGAGAGACGCCATCCAGGGGGATGCTAAGCCCCTGCAACGCGAAGGAGACCGGGGCGGGGTCAGGCTCATCTTGTGCGCTCAAAGTGCTGCCTGACTTCCCGCACCGCGGGACGCGACCCGGCGAAGCCCGGGCCAACGGCGGGCCCGTCCTTTGCCCGTCATCATCTGGAAAGGGCTGGGTTGGGCCACCCCCCTGAAGTTTGTTCTCCGGGAAGACGAGAGTGGGATCTGGTGTGCGATGGAAGGAGTTTGCACAGTCCATTTACATGGCAGGAGTTCTGGTTGGTGCATTCGTCTTTGGAGGCCTTGCTGACAGGTATTTGATGCATGGGCCTAACTTTTAGCCTACAAGAACTTGATAAAAATTGTAATTTTGCTGGACGCGTTGGAAGTGACTCTGCTGCCTGGGGTGGGACTCCATCCCCCAGTCTTCCCTGACTCTTGTGCTTTTAAAAGCGCTTGTTAATCCGGCCTTTCTTCACCCGCCATCATCCAAAGAGGCTGTGCTGGGCACGCAATTTTAAGTTTGAAGTAAGTTTACTGGGGGTCCTTTTAGGTTATATTGCTATTTTATTTATTATTTGACATTACAATGGGGAAACGCAAAGCTGTGGACATTCCTGCTTTGTTAAATGGCATAAAAAAACTGTCAAGTAACCACATGAGCTCTTCAATACACACAAGGAATAATCCTCTAGATGACATTGACATTTTGATCGAGGAGGTGGAGGCTATTTTGAAAAGTAATTCCAACCCATCATTGTCTACTAAAAATAGCACATTTGAGATAAAAGTTCCGGAAATACTTAAAAAGAAGTCGCAATCACTTAAACCCCGAACTGACACCCCTACCACCCAGGCAATAACATCAGCCCAGGGCAACCGTCCACACACCTGTGTACCCAGGCCACAGACTGGTGGAACACAAGTACAGAGGCCACAGTCACCCCCTACCAACAGGCAGGAAGACGATGGTCCCAGTACAAGTGGTACCGCCAGACCTGTGCAGGGGGTCATAGGCACAGGGGCTAGGCCCAGTGGGAGGGCATCAGTGGTCCAGGGGGGAAGCCACAGGATGGATGCTGTAACCCATGACGTGATTTCGGAGGTCCTGGGAACACAACACCATACCCAGGACAGATTGGCCCAGATAGTATCCACCCTGGGGCAGAGTCAGAGGATGCAGCAAGCACACCACCAAGAGGCCTTGGAGCAGTGGAAACTGCACAATGCCACAATGGCCAGCATTGCAGGTGCACTGCTGCAGCTTGTCCAAACACAGCCTGAGGCTCACACAGAACAGGAAGCCCCCACTACAGCTCAGGATACAGACCAGACAACAAGAGCATCAGCAGCAACTTCACATGTACCACCCTCTGAGGACACACAGGGGACATCCATCTCAACACCTACAGGCCAACAATTGTGCCCAAACGGACCCTCAGGCCAAGATATGCCACAGGAACACCTGCCAAGAACAAGGCCCCCTCTAAGAAGTGACCCTGCCAAAAACTGTCCTCCAAGTGTCCTACTTAATCAACCACCAAACAGTGCTATAAATACTACAAACTCATGTAAGCATGGATTGACCTACCACTACTGTCAACAATGCTGCAACCATGTTGCCATATTGGACAACCACCATTAGCCCACTCCCATCACTGTAATCTTCACGATTTAATCCCTGCACCAAATAAAACACCTTTTCAACTGTTACAATGTCCCCTGTCATTAAGTTTGAACAAAGTGAAGTATGGATGCAAGTGGTTGATAATGCCTTTATTGGTATCTGAGTAGCATGATAAGCACCACACGCCTTACATGTTGTTGTGCCTACATATGTGTTGAAATGTTAGACTAAATTGTAATATGTCCTATGCAGACCTGGTCACAGTGGCAATTAGTATTGACCCAACACCCCCTTAGATGACAAGGCACACTGACAGTATGATGCACAGACACCAATCTCATCCAATTGTCCCTCATAGTTACTGGAAGTAGAGTTGTATCAGTTGGGTCCTGGAATTTACATCTCCCCCTTCCTCATCATCACCATCACTCTCAACCCCTCTCTGAGGAAGCTGGTCTGGATATACAGCACCCTCGTCCTCCAAGAGGGGGATAGCATTTCTCACAGCCATGTTGTACAGCATGCAGCAGGCCACCACTATTCTACACACCTTTTCAGGCCCATAGGCCAGGGAACCACCAGAGATATGTAGACAATGGAATCTAGCCTTCAGGAGACCTATTGTGTGCTCTATCAACCTCCTAGTACATCCATGGGCCTCATTGTAATTCCTCTCTGCATCTGTTCCAGGACTCCTCACTAGTGTCAGGAGCCAACGCAAGTTGGGATAGCCACAATCACCTAGAAAAAGGTGCAAAACAGAACTTTCATTGACAAGCCTCAAAGGCAGACAGCCTGGCTGTCTGCTAGGTGGCAATAAGTGATAGAAACCCCCTACTTATGATCCACCCTCTGTCCTCTTGTAGTTGTTCCATCTTATGTGGCACAGTACTGTTCCTCAGCACAAATGGATCATGTACTGAACCAGGAAACATGGCATGTGTGATGTACTGGTCTGCAGTACACACCAATTGAATGTTCATGGAATTAAAGTTCTTCCTGTTTCTGTACACCTGTTCACTGACTTTTGGGGGGATGATAGCTATGTGAGTGCCATTGATGACACCTATCACATGGGGTATGTTGGCAAAGGCATAGAAGTCCACCTTGATGGCAGGGAGGTCAGCACTTTGGGGAAACCTCACATAGGACTGCAGGTGTTGCACATATGCGTTCAGGAATCTTGACAGAATAATGCAAACATTGAAATGAGCCCGTGGCCAGGAAATGGAGTGCAGAGAGCACCTATACTTCAGTAGGGATGGCATGCTGTTTACAATTTGCCGGTGTCAGTAATGCACAAAGTTCAAGAATAGTTCCACAAGTGAGTCTGTAATTGATAATGATGCGACGATCCACTAGGGTCCGCAAATCAACAAGTGGTCTGTACACCGATGGGGCCCTTCCTCGCCACAAGGGTCTGCACCTAGGAGGAGTTGAAAACATGTGTGAGGAACACACATACATCTGCACACATTGTTATTCACTCAGCACTGCTGTCATGATTGTCGTCAACATTAATGCATAGTGTGTGTGACATAACAGAAACATGACCACAATGATAGATCAGGGCTGGTCAGGTGAGGTAATGTTAATTGTCACATGCCTAAGGGTGTTTGGGGAACAATAGGGCATGCATTGTGCAGATGAGAGTTTTACAAATGCGTAGTTTTGACCAAAATGTCTGCCCCCTGTAATCCAGAACTGTCGTTGGGAAGTGACCTCATACCGCTAGCGGTTGACGTAACATCGTAAGGCAGTGTTTACCGCCGTGCGCAAATCCATTGGTTAACATGGATGTCAATGGGGAATCCTAGCGTATCATGATCACCGCCGGCGGTGACGGTGCACACCGCCGCGGTGCGTACATGAACTATGTCACCCCAACTTCACTTGACTCCCTGATCTCATGCAAGCAGGTACTCCACTGAGTGTACTGCTGTGTCCTGCCTCCGGTCATGGAAGTGGCACGTGTTGCAGGGGAAAGGGCCCCGGCCTTCACCCAAGAGGAATTGGAGAGGCTCGTGGACGTGGTCCTGCCCCTGTATGCCAAGCTCTACGGACGGCCAGAGGTACAGGTGAGTGGATGTGTGTAGTGGTTGGTGTTGGCTGCATACATGTGTGCGCCTCTGACACTAGATGGTCCAGGGTTCCTGACATGCTGGGTGTGTGTGTGCTGTTAGTCGGTTTGAACTGTCCGTCCCATAGTGGACATATAGCCAGCTGTATATGATTGGCCAGTGTCTGACCTCTGTGTTACATTTCTGTATGTCCCTTATAGGTAAGTGCCCACCAGAAGAGGGGACTTTGGCATGCCATCGCCAAAGAGGTGCGGACCCTCAGGGTCTACACCCGGTGGAGCACCCACTTCAGGAAGAGGTGGGAGGACCTGCAGCACTGGGCACGAAAGATCTACGAGGCCCAGCTGGGGAAGTCCTCCCAACGGGGAAGGGGTGCGCATCAGTCACTGACCCCCCCTTATGCAACGCATCCTGGTGGTGGTGTACCCGGACCTGGATGGACGCGTGAAGGCTGCACAGCAGTCACAAGGGGGTGAGTACACATACCATATTTTTGACCCTTGATGGATGTGTGTGTGTGCATTCGGATTTATGCTGCCTAGTTGCAGGGGCTATGACTGATGTCCATCTACATTATGGCCCCTTGGGGAGTAGGGGTGTTTTGGGCAGGTCTACTATACGTCAGGTCCTTAAGTTATGTGGTGAATGGCTGTAGAGCAGGGTTCTGGCCACTAGTCAGGGGCATAGCCATGGGTATAGCGGTAGGTGCTGCCTGTTGGAGGGATTTCTGGGCACGTGTATGTGTGAACCTCTATTGTACCTCCAATCAGCTATTTACAAAATCTCTCCTGTTTTGTCCCCCCATCCCTGTTCTCTTGTGTTGTCTGGGTATATCAGCATCAACTGGCGAGGGAGTTGAGGCACCGGCGAGTGGGGATGCAGCGGATTATCGGAGGCAGAGTCGTCCGACGCCAAGAGGACCAGTGGGTTGGAGGGCGTGGGGAGTACCACGGGGGAGGCAACTACCACTGGAGGTAGTGACTCCGATACCTTCTCCGATGGGAGCTCCCTGGCAGTGGCAGGCCCTAGTGGGCCAAACCCTACTGTGCCATCTTCCGCCACCCCCATACAATCACCGCCCACCCAGTTGCTCCCCACCGAGTTGCCCCAGGCACCTCTTCCCCTGCCCCAGTCAGCCCTGCTGCTCTCACGGAGGAGGCTATTGACCTCCTGAGAACCATCTCTGTAGGGCAGACAACCATCGTCAATGCCATCCAGGGACTAGCATCACAGATGCAGCAGACCAATGCCTATCTGGATGGCATTCACGGTGCCGTGTCTGGCCTACAGAGATGGTTTCAGGCCCTGGCCTCCTCTTGGACAGCAGCCAGTGTCCCTGGTCATTCCGTCCCCCCTCCAACCTCCTCTACCACTTCCAACCCCCCACTCCCTTCACACGTCCAAAGCACACATTCTGACATGCAGACACACACCTCAACACACAAGAAGCACACTTTAAAAAACAAGCACCACACCTCCCACCAAAAGCATACACACAGCCAACATACACATTCACACACAACAACATCCACTTCCCCCAGTGTTTCCACCTCTTCCGCCTCCCTGTCTGTCCCCAGGACATGCACACCCCCAGGCACTGGGCCTTTATACACTGTTGCTGACTCTATTCCTGCAGTCACCACAATAGCACACATCCATTCATGCACCCCATACACCACACCTGCACTCACCACAACTACTTTAGTTGACACATGCAGCACACTCACCAGACTTACAGACAACCAGACAACATCCATTCACACTGGCAGCTTGTCTTGTCCTACTGTGTCCACCCCCTCCTCCCAAGACACTCAAACACATCAAAACACCTACCAATCACATATCCACCACACCTCAGAATACTGTCCAGTCACCTGCACCCACATCACGCACACCTACACCACTTACGGCCACTCCCTCTACCTCCACTCCCATGCCTTCCTCCAGGTCCACCCCAATTGCACCTCAGAAACTTTTCCTCTCCTGTGTTGACCTACTCCAACCCACTGGCCCACCCCGTCTCGTCCCTAAACATGCTCACCTCCTTGCCCTATCCACTCCTTCCACGTCACAGCCCACCCTGTCTGCCCTTCACATTCCCGTACTCCTTCCCCTGAGAGGAAGACGCCCCCTGCTGAACCTGTTCCATCTGCCACCACCTGGTCCAAGCACACTCCCCCACCTTCCAAGGCCAAACCCCAGCCCCCTCCACCTTCTGAACGAAAATCTAAGCCCCCACCCCCGTCGTAACTCCCCACCCCCACTACCCCATGCCCCTGTTCCCTGTGGTGCCTGGATACCCCATTGTTGCCCTTATGAGGTGGAGTACCGTAGCACTTGTGGGAGACAGGTTGAGGCCATTGTGGCCCATCGGATTTGTCTTCAGAAGGACTGGCCATTGGCCTTATATGCACTTTGGTTGCTCAGTGAGCATAATAAAGGTTCATTGTTTGTGGGTGTGGGGCACATGTATGTACTTTGGGCAGGTTAGATTTGCCTTGTGTCGGGTAAGTACCTCTTGCTGTGGGGTGTATGGCTTGCGCTGCTGTGAAGGGTTGTGGGAGTGTTGCAGGGTGGGTGGAGTGGGTGGGTATGTAACTGTGCTGTTTCTTCCCTTGTTTAGTAGGTTACGGCACTTACCGTCATCGTCTTCGTCGGCGGTCTCGATTGTGGAGGTATATGGCAAGGAGTAGGGCTGGCATGATCTGCAGCTCTCTATCCATGTCTGCTTTGGAGTGTTGTGTGAGCCTCTGGTGAGTGTTTCCTTATATTTGGTTTGTTTCCACCTGGCTTTGCATGGCAGTGGTTCCCGACCCGGAACTGATGGCGGTCTAGTGGTTCAGTAGTTGATGGGCGGGTAGGGCCTTTCCGTCGGCCTGTGGGTTGGCTCTGCCGTCGTTGTCGGCACTCCTCTGTTGGTGGTGAGTCGTTTTCAGGATCCCTGTGTTTCAGTTGGTTCTTTATTTGGCGGTACGAACCACACATCTGTTGGCAGTTGTTACCACCACCGCTGGCGGTGCGGTGTTTACCGCCATGTTCATAATGAGGGCCTATATGTCAAAATGCACAGGCATGCTAACCTTAGAGGCTAACATAAAATTTCACTTCCGTACGAATCTTCTGAACTTTAGGAAGCTTAGCTAGACCTTCGGGAATCCTCACATTTCAACTTCAAGGCCTTAAAGTTATGAACATTTTGGTTGCCTTGTTAGCTTAATTTCTCCGGGGTTTATATGTGTATTGTGTGCAACAGATGAAACTTATGTGACAAATGCACATGAAAAGAATTTATATTTTCCAGTGTATTCAATATGCTTTGTGTTTGCTATAGGTTCATTGTAATGAGTACTCAGCTTTTATCAACAGATTCGATACACCTGTTGTCTTTATTTTTATAATGGCTTGGATCTTTCATTTTGATCTACTTACTTCAAACTTTATATATATATATATTTATATATATATATATATATGAATCACCAAAAGTATTCACTGCACTCCATGAAGTTCAATAGTGCATATTTATTCCATTTAGGTGGTTGTTATTTTGGAATAAATATGCACTATTGAACTTCATGGAGTGCAGTGAATACTTTTGGTGATTCGTATTTTTCGAGATTGGTCATCTCCGTCACTGGCACCGGCAGTAGAGTGCACCACACAGCAACTTTTAGACCATCTTTGTTACAAAAAAATAATATATATATATATATATATATATATATATATATATGACAAGTTCTGTAATAATCTCATTAGAAATATAAATTAAACATTAGCAGTGAAATTACTGAAGAAAATCTGTGTGGCGGAGGCGCGAGTTATAGTTACCTAAAGGACTCAAATTATAGTTACTTGAAATAACTGAATTTCTATTGCTTTGTGCAAGTAAAATATGAAACAAAGCTATAACGTCCCTGTAATCTTTGTTTTCTGATTTAATTTCTAGGTTTAAAAAAAAATATATTTCCTAACTATAACGTCCCAGTGATCTATGTTTTTCTGTGAATATTTACAGTTTGTTAACATAAAGTAATTTTAATTACTCTACGTTAATCCAACCACCAATGAGCACAACCTTGGGCCTAGCCATGAAGCCAACCCCCTAAAACCACCCAATATAGGATGGAAGAGGGAGAGAAAGAGAGCGAGAGAGAGAGTTAAAGAAAGTGAGAGTTTGACATGTGACTCTTTGACATGCAATGTCAAAAGATACCTAAGACAGTGAACTCAATTTCTCTCCCTCTCTCTTCCATCACATTGTGGGATGGAAGAAAGAGGGAGAGAAAGTGACAGGACCGCAGAGGGTGGGGGGGATGCCTGAAGGACCCCACGGTCCTAGCCAGCTCCCCACGTTTTGAGGGAGCTGGCATTGCTGCCGCTAGCAATGAGCTGCTAAAATAGCAAATCCCTGCCTGCTTGCGGGAGCAATGTTTTCATCTATTTCCCTGCATGCATATTTGCTAGCAGGGAAATGGATGAAAGCTCTGCTTAAACAGCTCCTGCTTGCAGAAAGCAGAGTTATGTTTACTTTTGCTCTGTGGGAGCTAACTGACAAAAGCAAACAGCTACCTCCCAAGGGTGGGCATCTTAGGAGGTAGCAGGAGCCAGCCCTGAGGAGAGGCGGTCTCCAGGGCTCTCCATGGCTCCACAAGATGGGGCCGCGCAGCCCGCTCCATTGTTCCATTTCACCTTAGGGAGGTGGTGAATCCCAGGGCATGGGGGCCATGATAGATCCCCTTCATTGATTTATTTCAGCCCTGAGGAGGTGGCGGTCCCCAGGGCTGTGGGGGGGTGCATGTGAACTCCCCTTAAATTGATTGAATTGCCCCATGCAGGTGGCAGACCCCTTGGCTGCGGGGAGGGCACGTGGGACCCGCACATTTATTTTATGTTTAGTCCCAGAGAGGTTGAGTTCCCTGTGGCTGCATTATTATTTTAGCAATATTTTGCCCGAGGAAGGTGGCATCGCTTGAGCAGGGGCAGGCCCAGTGGGCCCACCCACATACATATTACTGAGTTGTCCAGGGAGGTGGTGGTCCCCAGGGACCCGGGCAGCTGCCTAGGACCCCACATTACTTCATATACTTTGGCCCTGGAGAAGTGGCAGTCCCCTGGGTGCGGGGATGCTTCGCTGGTACCCGAACATAGTTAATCACCAGTGACCCGGGGAGGCGGTGGTCCCTGGGGCTTTGATAAGCCCCAGCATGGGGGCCCCATGTGCCTCCTTCCTATTTAATGGTGATGCCCCCAAGACCTGGCTCACCCAGTGCAAAAAAATAAGCAAGAGCGGGAGACCAAGCTTGTCTTTTTTTTTAAATCACAGTGAAATTAGTGGATTTGCCATGATTTTTGCCAAGATTAAAAATAATACTTTTTAGCCATGGGGGATGGTGGGTTGCTAGGGGATCCCTGCACCAAGGCTAGAGGGGTAGGGTAACAGTACCTTTTAACTTTTTTTTGTTTTTATTAGACTCAGCTGAAACTGCGTCTCAGAATTGCTGCCAAAACATCCTGGTTGAAGTGTTCACAGCCAATCAGATCTCTGCACGAGATCAGGAGTATTCACGAAGCCTTTGCTCACCTATACATATATAAATTTTGATTTCGTTTAATTTCTTGAAAACTGCTGAACAAATTTACACCAATTCACAAAAAGGGTTCTTTCTGGACAAAGAGGTACTTTCCTACCAAAGTTGGTGTAAATCCATCCAGCAGCTGGGCTGTAGTCATGTTCAAAATCCCTATGAAAATGAACATGGGTGTTAGACCTGACAGCCTTAGGGTAGTCACCCCTAACTTTTTGCCTGCCTCCCTCCACTTTTGAGATACTGTTTTTGCTGGTTTTTAGACTTTGCACACTTTACTACTGCTAACCAGTGCTAAAGTGCATATGCTCTCTCCCTTTAAACATGGTAACATTGGACCACACCCAATTGGGCTCTTTAATTTACTTATAAGTCCCTAGTCGAGTGCACTATATGTGCCGAGGGCCTGTAGATTAAAAGCTACTAGTGGCCCTGCAGCACTGATTGAGCCACCCACTTAAGTAGCCTCTTAACCTTGTCTCAGTCCTGCCGTTGCAAGGCCTGTGTGGGCAGTTTCACTGCCAATTCGACTTGGCATTTAAAAGTACTTGCCAAGCCTAAAACTCCCCTTTTTCAACATATAAGTCACCCCTAAGGTATGCCCTAGGTGACCCCTAGGGCAGGGCACTGTGTAGGTAAAATGCAGGACATGTACCTGTGTAGTTTACATGTCATGGTAGTGTAAAACTCCTAAATTTGTTTTTACACTACTGTGAGGCCTGCTCCCTTCATAAGCTAACACTGGGGCTGGCCTCATTCATTGTTTGAGTGGTAGCTGCTGATCTGAAAGGAGTAGGAAGGTCATATTTAGTATGGCCAGAATAGTAATACAAAATCCTGCTGACTGGTGAAGTTGGATTTAATATTACTATTTTAGAAATGCCACTTTTAGAAAGTGAGCATTTCTCTGCACTTACATATTTCTGTGTTTTACCATCCACGTCTGCCTGGGTTTAGTTGACGCTCCTTGTGCATTCACTCAGACACACCCGAAACACAGGATACTCAGCCTCTTGTGCATACATCTGCATTTTGAATGGGTCTTCCTGGGCGGGGAGGGTGGAAAGCCTGCTCTCACACAAAGGACTGCCACATCCCCTACTGGGACCCTGGCAGACAAGATTGAACTGAAAGGGGACAGGTGCACTTCTAAGGCTCTCTTTGAAGTCTCCCCCACTTCAAAGGCACATTTGGGTATAAAAACAGGGCATCTGCCTTACTACCTCGGACACTTCCTGGAGAAGACACCTGAACCAGAACCTGCACCCTAACAAGTAAGTATAACCATAACTGCTGAATTCTTAGGGTTTTGTGTGGGTAAAATGTCAACCTAACTATAAAATCCCCTTGAAAACTTTACAGATTCCGATCATTTGAAGCAATCCAGCACAAGTACATAGATTAGTACCTAGTGCACACAGTCTTCCATGTTGAGTATAAACTATCATGCAGACACAATTTTTTCAAGGCTGCTTACAAAAATGAGTATCTACTACGTAGAATCTTTCTCCATTTTATGCAGAACCAAAACATTGTGTGGAGAATAATGAATACAGGTCAACTGCTGCTTGCAAACAGAGTTACTCCTAAATGCAAACATTTATAACATGTTGAATTTCTCTACACAGCTATGATACATTAGAAACACATGTGTTTTGTGAACACATAAACCCACTAGCAGGACCCCAGCTGTTCAAAATTAGGCAGAAAATTATTATGGTAGATATCTGCCACTATGCAAATGATAAAACAAACTAACGCACTCATTGGATGATGTCACCACTGATGTCAGCTTGATGTCATCAGTTATATAATTTGAAATGTCATCAGTGATGTCATAAAATACATCATAGAACTACTCAATTTCTCTGGTTTTGTGTTAGTAAATTCAGAACCTAACTATATAACATCCCTGTAACCTTTGTTTTTTTAAGTGAACTTTTCTATTTTCTAAACATAAGTCCCTATAACCTTTCATTTTGTGGGTCTGTGAGAGAGTGTATGAGTCTCTGAGTGGGTCTCTGAGTGGGTGTGTGAGTCTGAGTGGCTCTGTGAGTGCATGCTTGAGTGGCTGAGTGGGTCTGTGAGTGGGTGTGTGACTGTCTGAGTGGATCTGTGAGTGGGTGCATGAGTATCTCAGGGGGCATGTGAATGGGTGTGTAGTGTCTCAGTGGGTCTGTGAATGGGTTTGTGAGTGCCTGACTGGGTGCGTGAGTGGATGTTTGAGTCTCTGTGTGGGTCTGTGACTGGGGATGTCAGTGTCCCAGTATGTCTGTGAGTAGGTGAGTGTCCATGTGGGTCTGTGAGTCAGTGCATGAGTGTCTGACTGGCTTTGTGAGTGGGTGTATCAGTGGTTCTATGAATGGATGCATGACTAGCTGAGTGGGTCTATCAGTGGGTGCATGAGTGCCTGAGTGGGTCTGTGAGTGGGTGTGTAAGTTTCAGAGTGGGTCTGTGAGTGGGTGCGTGAGTCTGAGTGGCTCTCTCAGTGCATGAGTGAGTGTCTGAGTGGGTCTGTGAGTGGGTGCCTAACTGTATGAGTGGGTCTGTGGGTGTGTGCATGAGTGTCTGAGTGGGTCTGTGAGTGGGTGCATAAGTGGCTGGGCATGGTGGCGAATTCACAAATATCCACGTTGTGGAATTAAAATCACACATAGCCTGTCACAATATCACTTTCCCATTTCATTAATGCGGTATGTGTACCTCCATTCTAACCCCTAATCCCACCTTCCCCTTTTTCCAACTCATTTTAGCCCCACAGACAATTCTCTGTTTCAGAAAAAGGTGGCAGCAACTTTTAGGTTAGGTTTGTGCCAGCCAATGAGAGCATTCCTGTGACTTGAAGGTTTGCGAATACATTGCAAGTATATCCACAAATTGTTCATTCTTCCAGATATCTAAATTTTGTTTTCTTTTAATATCTCAGAAACTTCTGAACAGATTTACACCAAACACCAAAAAGGTTAATGGATTTTTGGGAAATCCACACTGCGCTTGGTGCACAGAGTAAGTCCAAAAACTCCGCTAGCCCCGCCAGCGGAGCAGAGCTCACCCAGTGCGTATTGCAGCCCATGGTTGCACAGTATTTCAACCAGGAAGTGTTGGCAGTCGTTTTGGGACTTAGACTCTGCAGAATCCCACAATAAAAGTAAAATAAAGAGAAAGGGGCAGCATAGGAACAGACTGATCCTCTAGGCCCAGTGGTGAGGTCCCCCAGGGACCCAGCCAGGGCCAAAACACATATTTTAAAAACATTTTGCTACAATAATCATGGATGATCCGTGGATCCCGGCAAATTATTATTATTTTTTTTTTTTTAAAGAGTGGTCTTCCGTGCTTGTTCAAACATCAGACCAGGGGGAGTCACGCCCTGGGGTAAAACTTAATATTTATTTTGGGGAGGGGGGAGCCCACGGCCCCTCTCCCAATGGCTGATATCGGCCACAGGAACTGTCACCGCTCTGGGACGGTGAGGCACAATTGGCCCAGGAAGGGGGGGTCACGCAGCCCCTTCCCCATTCATTAGTTGGCAACACCCAGGAGATGGGGTTCCCAAGGCCAATATCAGACCCAAGATGGGGGGGTCATGCAACCCCCTCCCATTTTAGTAATGGGCTGGGCCCAAGGAGACGGGGTGACCGGAGCTGAGATCAGCCATGAAAGGGCTGTGCAGCCCCCTCCCCTTTTAGTAATTGGGTGGTCCAGGGTATGGGACCTCTGGTGCCATAACTGATCCAGGGAGGGGGGATGCACGCCTCCCTTCTAAGGTAGCCTAAATGTAGGGGGTGGACCACAGGGCCTGGTCTTAGGCCAATCTGCATGCTTCGAAAGATCTACAAATGGATACCCACCGAAATACTAGAAGAACAGTCAACCAAGCCCTCGTAAGAGGCAAACTGGACTACGGCAATGCCCTCTACGCAGGAACTGCGGCCAAACTCCAGAAGAGGCTGTAACGCATCTAGTACACCTCTGCACGCCTCATCCTGGACATCCCCTGCCACTGCCACATCACAGACCACCTGAAAAACCTGCACTGGCTCCCAGTCAACAAGAGAATCACCTTCAAACTCCTCACCCACGCTCACAAAGCATTGCACAACACTGGACCAGAATACCTCAACAGACGACTCTCCTTCTGCACCCCAACCCGTCATCTCCACTCCGCCGATCTCGCCCTCGCAACCGTCCCACGCGTCCGCAGAACTACAACCGGTGGTAGATCATTCTCACACTTCGCCACCAAAATGTTGAACACTCTTCCCACCCACCTGCGCCAAACTAAAGACCTCCTTACCTTCAGGAAACTTCTCAAGAAATGGCTGTTCGAGCAGTAGCAGCACCATCCCACCATCCCCCCCCCCCTTCCCCCCACTCCTCAGCGCCTTGAGACTCTCACGGGTAGTTACAAATTCCTTATTGATTGATTGAGTCCCCCCATTCAGCTCGGGTTGAATGCCATGCAAGGCGCGGGGGCTGGTGTCTGCAGGGGATTGGCTACAAGGCCTGGCCACAGGCCCTTTGGCTGACCCACCTCTATGCACAGCTGAAGACAGTGCTTGGAGTGGTATTGGGTGCCTACTGGGTTGGCCGCAAGGCCAAAGGCTTGGCAGGAGAATTTAAAAATCTCCTGCCTAGCAGGAGCAAACACCAAATCTACTCTCAGTGGTCAGGAGCTCCAGAAATGCTCCTGTCCTGCTGGCAGTGGACCAGAGAACTGTTTCCTTGCTTGTGATGCAGGCAGCGAAATATATCTAAATATTGCTCCCACCTATGAGAAGCAACATTATTAGCTGCTCCGTTCTGGCTGAAGCAATGCCGGCTCCTATTGGATGCGGGGAGCTGGCTGGGGCTCCAGGGGCCTTGGGGCATTTTCCATGGCCACCCAGGGGAGCATGGTGGGTGCCCTAGGTGGCACCCACCTTTTATCATGTAGTATTTCTGGGTAATGGGGATTCCGGGTCCAAGGTCTGCCAAGGGGAGGGGGACTGCATGCCCCCCCTTGATAATTGATAATGGTGCCAGACCCTGGGGGTTGGTGTCCCTGGGGCTGAAACTGGCCAATTGACTTGAGGAGAGGGAGTGCATGCCCCCTCCCCCTACAAGTAACGGGGGCCCTCGGGTCCCCAGGACCACAATTGGCCCAGGAAGGGGGATTGTGTGCCCCCTTCCCCCTAATATTAACACTGAGCTCAGTGGATGGGATTGGCCATGTCAGGAATCCCCAAGGTGCCTCCTGCATTATCTGTCAGCGTCCCCGGGGATTAGGGTTAAATCATATCTCTGTTCTTGGTTAAACCTTAATGTTTCTAAGTACACATGGGGCCTGATTCCGAGGCCGGCGGGCGGCGGTCGCTGCCCGCCTGGCGGGAACCGCCATATGGCCGCTCCGCGGTCGAAAGACCGCGGAGGCCATTCAGGCTTTCCCGCTGGGATGGCGGGCGACCGCCAGGAGGCCGCCTGCCAGCCCAGCGGGAAACCCCTCCCCACGAGGAAGCCGGCTCCGAATGGAGCCGGCGGAGTGGGTATGGGCGACGGGTGCAGTTTGCACCCGTCGCGTAGTTCAGTGTCTGCATTGCAGACACTGAAATACACAGTGGGGCCCTCTTACAGGGGCCCCGCGGCACCCCCTACCGCCATCCTGTTCCTGGCGGGTCTCAGATGGCGGTAGGGGGTGTCAGAATCCCCATGGAGGATTCTCCCGAGCAGCGGAAAGTCGGCGGGAGACCGCCGACTTTCCGTTTCTGACCGCGGCTGAACCGCCGCGGTCAGAATGCTCGACGGAGCACCGCCAGCCTGTTGGCGGTGCTCCCGTGGTCGGTGACCCTGGCGGTCACCGACCGCCAGGGTCAGAATGACCCCCCATAATGTGCTGTGTTACACAATTGGTTTTATCAATGCTTGTTTTACCAATGCTTGTTTGTTAATGTGAGCAGGTGTAGACATGTGCTTCTAATTGGGTGTGGTGACTCATCCACACGTGGAAACTCAACTGCTTTCCTGATTGGCTATAAATAGCAGAGTGAAGTATGCCTCCCTGCTTGGCTTTGTTTTGCTTCCTGATCTCAGCATCTGACTTGGCAGTTCAGCCCCTGCTGTCATCCTCATATTCAGGACCTTTGAGGCAATTATTTTCTTCGTTCCTGTACCAGCTGACACCAGGCATTCCTCCAGCACTCTGGAAAATACTGCAGCTAAGTAACTTATATCCTCCAGGGAGTTTGTTCTTTGAGCGCTGCGCTTTCCGAGAACAGCTGGTGTATTTCAGACCTCATATTTTGGCAAAGTGCTTATCTTGAAGAGACAAATGCATTTCTGAACATTCTACATTATTATTGTAGTTACTTGCCTAAATGTGCTTCAGGAAATCTGCTTAGCTCAAGTACTACAAAAAGTGACAGTGCAATTCTAAAAGTGCATTTACGAGACTTTGCTTTCTCTAATAGCATAACTCTTGGATTTAAATTGTGTCATTCATGCATGTGTTTCAGGTTTGAGGAATTTTCTTTTTGAAGGGTTTTTCACACACACAGTGAAACCAAACCAAACTGTGCCACCCTAACTGTATGAACCCAAAGTGGACATTTGTATTTCTTGGATTGTTTTTGTTCCGTTTAGTTTAACCCTATGCATGCAGGAAAGTTATATGTGATTTAATTAATGCCCTTGTTTGTCTTTCTTGTGCATGATAAGTGCAACCACAGTTCTAATTGTAGTGCGCAACAGTGAATCTCTGAGAAGCCAGCCCTAGTGTTGCAGTACTTATTGTTATGGTACTCAATTTGTTTTTTTGGTTGTGCAGTGTTAGTAATTGTGCCAACAGTCATAATTTTCTAAGAACAGTGCTGGAGCATTTCAGTTTTCTTCTACCGCTCCTGTGCCCACATCAGAACAAGAGATTCAGTTTCAAGGAAGTTGAGTGCACTAACTCTACTATCACTCTGTCAACAACGACCTGCCCCCCGAAGATACAGGGTGCCTTGCTGGACCGCCAAGACGTGGCAGTGTTTTGTCTCTTTCTCTTCCACTCCCACTTCCCTTTTGGGACACCTGCTGGGGTTTCTGTGTCCACCAGGAAGTGCTGAGAGATGTCCCAGGAGATCAGGCGCAAACCATCCCCGCGCAGACATCCTGCTTTTCAGGTGAGTGGCCCCGTCCCGACAGGCCAAGAGAGAGGGCCCATATGTGCCCTTCCCCGTATTATAAATGGCAGGCCTGGGGTCTTGGGGACAATGAGGCTGAAATCAGCTTGGATCGGGGTACCCTCCTCCTATTAATAATACTGGGACCCTGGGTATTGGGTCCATGGGCCAAAATTTACCCAGGAAGGGGGGCTACACGGCCCTCTTCATTTTATTTTTAAAAACAGCCCTGAGAACAGGTACCCAGGGCTTTACAAGGCATGGGGCCACACAGACCTCTTCCCTAATATTTTAATTGTGGCCCTGGTAGATAGGGTTCTGGGGCCTAATAAGGCTTGAGGAGGGGGGCTAGATGGTCCCATTTCCTATTAATTTAGGAAAAATGGTCCTGGGGGATGGGGTACCCAGGCCCAAAGAAGGCTTGGGGAGAGAGCATTTTGGCCTCTTTTTATTAAACAAATGGCCCTGGGGGATGGGGTCTCCAGGGCCAAACAAAACTCGGGGCTACATGGTCACCCTCCCCTTTACAGAAAAGGGCCCTGGGAATGGGGTACCGGGGTCTGATGAGGCTTAGGGAGGGCAGTGTTTGCCCTTCTCTCTTTATAAAAACAAAGATTTGTCCTGGAAGATGGGGTTCTGAGGGTGTAAATAGGCTCAGGGAGGGGTCTCACACAGCCCCACTGTCATTCACAATAACAATGGCCCTGGGGGAGGGGGTCTCAGACCCTGTGGCCAGCCACACCCTGTGCACATTAACATCATACAGTTACACAAATGTCTATTGCTTCCACAAACACAGACCCATCTACACACACATAGTAACAGGAAGTCTTACAGTTCTATAGATGAAGTTACACACACACACCACACACTAATTTACAGACATGGTGAGACTACTGTGTAGATGAATGCGCTCATCCACACTAAAACACCTAGTCACCCAGACAGACCGTGACTCAACCACACACAGATACATACACAATTACAGGTTGACATATAGATGCTTACTCATATATGCATATACTTGTGCACACAGACCCTCACACAATATACTGACATTTTATGGAAACCACAAACTTATAATACAGTGTGAGACACATTGATACACTCAGATAGGCTTACATATTCATTGATCATGAGATAGTTTATCAAAGACTACAAAACCTATTGTCTTGCATACACAGACACTATTGTACACAATCCTAAAGACACAGCTTAGAAACAATTAATATTATATTTTGTTTACAGCTTAATTTGTTCCGCCGATTCACCATGAGTCTTTATTTAACAAGAATGTTTTTTAGCACTGTCTCTTGGATTCACAGTGGATCTGCAGATCTAAGTAATACATTTAGAAAAATGTTTGAGATATTAAAATGAAGTTAATTGTTAAATGGGTGGATCTGAAAGGAGTCTGAACCGCTGAAAACGTTTTATTGACATGTTTCCTAGATTTTTCAATTTTTGGCAAAATTCAGATGACAGCTGCTATTTCTGCCTTTGACATATATTGGAATATAGAAAGGCAGTGTGAGCATATAGAGATATTGATTGTGCCAACGTGTCATTCATTTGGATTTCATGTCCAACTTCTGTGATTATACCTAGATAGTTACCACCATTGTGTATTATCAAGAGGCTTGTGTGCTCACATTCCAAAATGCTCTCAAGAACCAGCAGCAACTGATGCCACTTCGAATCCCTATGGCCAATCCAAGTGATGTCCATTTGTGGAAATCAAAGATTCTTGTCAATGCCATTATTCTTTGCATATTCTCATGCCCAAAACACAAAGCTGCATCCCACAATCCACCCTCTCGCCATGATGCTTCTATGGAGGAACAGGATACACAAGAAATCAGTAGCAGAATGAGAAATTGTAATATTGAGCATGGGAAAAAATGAACAACAATAGGGAAAAAAGGAAAAAAACAACAAAGGCTGTGGTTGACTGGAGATTTCCTGTACCACTTTAACTGAAGTAGTGAATAACTTAAATATATACTGATTACTCCGATTGGCATACATAAAATATTTTCCATTCTACATACTCTGATATGTGTATATTTGTATACATATATGGGGATGTCCAATGAAATTGCTTTTCCCAGAGACAGAGCAGCTACAGTTTATTAACTTTTCGCCTGGACTTTGTTTTTAAGATTTTTTAGATTGGTTGTCATAAAACTGGGCTTGTGGAAAGGTACATGGGGGTACGGTAGAATAAACACTGTAGACATTAAAAAGACATATATTATATATATATATATATATATATATACACCTTTACTTTTGTACTGTATAATGTGAACAGTTCTCTGTGGATCCACGTGTAATTTTACACGGGTTGCACTGAGCATGGTGGTGCAACCCCAAATCCAGCATACCATATACAGAAAGGTTAAATTAGGTTAACCTAACAGTAAGTCTTCCCAGTAAAAATGTTCAAAAGGTTTATTTCTGATTGGGTGATGTTTTGTAGGTAAAAATGCTTAGGGGAATATTTATGAAGTAGTTATGTCACTTTTGCACCAAACAACGGGGTGCAAATGTGACGCAACTACTAAATTTGATTTATAATGCCACGCAATGCCACCTTAAGTGGCCCTGAGTGGCTTCATAAATCCAGACTAACGTAACCCAGTGCAGATCACTGCATTATGTTACTCTGCCCCAGCGAGGTATTCCATGGGTGGTATGTGGGAGTTCCCACGCAACATCCATGGATTTTGATGCATCCCCAGATTTACCATAAGCAGTAGACCTGGGAATGCACCAAAATTGCTATGCCTCTCCAGATGAGGTGCAACAAGGAGAAATATGTATAATTCTCCTTGTTTTTTCCTCTTTCTATGTGTGAAAGTTGAAAAAGCCTCATGGGGATTGTTTTTCTGTGATGTGCTGTGTCTGATCCACATAACAGGCGTGATGAGCCAGTTCTGTCCCTCCTTTCTGTAGATTATGCTGGGTTTGAGGTTGCGCCACAGTGCTCAGTGTGACCCTCTGTGTAAAATTGTGGGGGATCTGTGGATCTGCAGAGAACTGTTCACATTCCACAGTACAAAAGTAAACGTTTCACATTTTGCTGCCATTTTTAACTGATACTGGTGTTTTCTGCCTCTGATTGTGCCCTGGGCACTGCTAAACAGTCCCAGGGCCAGTGCTCTGTTTAAAATGATATATGCAAATTAGGCATGGTTATAATTGGCTATGACAACCTACCAACAAGTTGCTAGTATATGGTAGGGCATGTTTACGTTTAGGGAGCCCAGTCTAGTCAGGGCACCCATGGGTGCACTGCTGTGGTTTCTGGTGTCATTGTAAAAGCAGGCCTGCCTTACAGGCTCCTTTCACGTTAAAGTTATCCCCAATTTCGACTTTGGACTTAAAAGTACTTCCAAAGTCCTAAACTACCTTTTTCTTACATAAAAGTCATCTCAAAGGTCTGCCCTGTGTGCCCCAAGGTTTGGGTGCAGTGTAAATATAAGCAGGGACTTTATAAAATATTTTTTATAAGCCCTGGTGAGGAGAAAACAGCCAAATTAGTTTTTCCTCATTGTAGTACACTAGCTCCATAGGCTAACATTGGGAGGCTTTATTTAAAATTAATATAGTCTTGTTTCCATTGGAAAATAACAAAATCTGTCAAGTTTGGTATCTAATTAAAAGTTACAATAAATCCAACAACTTGCCAAGTCTAAATTTATTATAACTAGTACAGAGAAAGAGTTTTAGAACTCTTTCAGAAAATTACCAAAATCAGCCCTGTAGTGCCCTTTCCTGATTGGTCAGTCTCTGGCAGCCTGAGTCAGGCTGCCTTAATGAGGTGTGAAGTGGCCTGGGCTGAAACAAAGGAAACATCTGGTGGGAGGAGAACTGCTGCAGCAGATGGCAGAACAGGATGGGTAGAGTGGTCATGGTTTTCAAAGGAGGGAAAGTCAGCTGGGACAAACTTGATCTCCATCATTTCTTGTTCCCCAAGCCAGATGGGAGCCCCAATAATTAGATTAGAAGAAGGGCTGGAAGGGGTGTCAGGGAAACCTAACTACACCAGTAAGTGGGCTCAGTCAGATGTAACCTCCAAGGAGAGTTTTCCTCTATGTTGGATTTTTAAAGAATGTTGCTTTCTGGGATTGATTTATCCACACTTCACAGGAAGTGGTCATCCTGCAGGGTGGCACCGCACATCCCATGGGTCAGGGGCACCACCCCTGCTTGTCAACCCAGGGGCATGGATAAATATGGCAGAGCTACCCAGCAATTCAGATACCTTCCGGAAGAAGATTCTGGACAAGAACTGACCTGCTGAACCCCTGGTCTGCACATGATGGACTGAGACAGCTGCACGCTCTGGACTTCACCAAGAAAAGGACTTTGCCTTGCTTCTACAACTCCAGGAGTAGGCTCTATGTAAGCTACAGGTACAAAGGAGTTGAACAGAGTCCCCCGCATCAAGTCTAGCAAGAAGAGCCCAGCTGACCAGCATCCGTTAATTATTTAAGGATTCTGATGAGGTGCGCTCTGGGAACTGTAGTTCCAACTTCAAAAGAGCAATTCTGAGCTTTTGGAACCATGGATCAAGTTTGTGGACACTTCAAGGAACCACAAATGACTTCTGGAAGAAGATCTAGAAGTTTAGAGAAGTTTGGAGCAACTTAAAAAAAAAGCTTCATAAGTGGACCAATCCGATGTCATGAGTCAAGCTGACTATCTTCAACTGTGACCCAGCCAAAATTTCAGGTTTGTTTCATTGAGAGCTCCGGAGCTCCAGTCTTCCAGGATTTTACCGGGGGCTCGCAGAAAGCCATTTCAATGACGTTGCATCAAAATTGGCTTGCTGGAGACAACAGCACGAAGTAGAGTAAGAAAAGCTGTGTGACGGTAAAACTTTGACTGAGGCCTCCCACTCAGTGTATCTTTTGACTTTGACGAGGTCAAGTGTGACCAGATGTCTCCAGTTGACACATTTGGTTTTTAGGCACTAGAAATATTTTTTTTTAACTTACATTTTAGAAATTCATTCTGTAGCACACATAGAAGAAGGAAAATGCCCCAGGGGATTGTTTTTCTGTGATGCGCTTGTTCTGATCCCCGCAACGGTGGTGATGCTCCTGTTCTGTCCCTCGCAACAGCTGCAATGTGTGTATTCTTACTGGAACAGCATGTTATACCCACTTCCAAGGGCCCATAACTGGACTGGCACCATTTAGAACAGAAGGAAGCACTGTTGTCAGAGTCCAGGTGCTGTAGGGGATGAGTTGGAAGACGTTTGTGTCTCTGAAACCTCAATAGAATAGGAGGCAAGTTACCAAGCACTTGGAGTCACTTTGGTTCTGGGTTGAAGAGATTCAGGTCCCGTCATTCTTATTACCAGGAAAAGGAGCAGCAGACAGCAGGTCAGCAGAGCAGGAGTCCAGAAGAATCCAGCTAAGTCACAGTCCTTTCATCAGCAAAGAAGTCCTCCTTCCTAGCAGAGTATCCACAGGTCCAGAGGTGTTCTGAGCTGGTGGTGTCTGAGGTTCAGTACTTATGTCCAGTTGCGCCTTTAAACTCAGGGATACTTATAAAATACAACAAGATAATCCTAATGTTATTCTGTGGGTGAGATAGGTTCTGCATTAGTGAAAAACTAATTTAAAAGTTTTCCACTACTAGGACATGTAAAACTTTAAAAAAGCCTTCTACTTTTTAAAACACTGGGCTGTCCAGGGCCTACATTATGGGTGACTAATATTAAAAAGAAAAGTTTAGGCATGGCAAGAGGGCTAACCTGCCAGGCTGACTTGGCAGTTTAAAAGTGCATACACAGGCCCTGCAATGGCAGGCCTGTGTCATGTTTTAAGGGCTACTGAAATTGGTGGCACAATTAGTGCTGCTAGTACTGTTTAATTTGCAGGCCCTGGGCATAGGTTGTGCACTTAACTAGGGACCTATGAGTAAATTAAATATGCCATTTGTGGTTAGGCCAATTCTACTATGTTTTAAGCAGAGAGCATATGCACTTTAGCACTGGTTAGCAGTGGTAAAGGGCCCAGAGCCCTAAAGCCAACAAAAATGAATTCAGCAAAAAGGTAAGGTGGAAGGCAAACTGTTTTGGGATCACCCTGCAGAAAGGGCCAGGTCCAACAATAGACGTCAAGCCATATTTCACTTTATCTGCAATAAAATAATTCCTCCTCTGGGTGAGGTGATTGACTACTTAAGGAGGAAAGAATACCGAGCCGGGGGAGGAGAGGGGCACACATTCACAGGTTGTTGTGGGTTAAAGGTTCACCAAAAGTTGGAGAGGATACTGATGACTCAGTACTATCATTCATTGAGAGGTATATAACATGTGAAATTCCTAGTGAGAATGTTAACAAAACTCTTAGACTTCAAGTTGTGAGATTTTAGTCTCACAGATGCAGAAAATATGAGTGCTGAAAATACAGGAGAAAAGGTAAACACTATACTAAATGTCACTTTGATTTGCTATGACCTTTTATTGCTAAAGCAAAAGTAAACAGTTTTATGTCTGTAGTCAGACATGCAGTCACAGGCAAATCCCCTATAAACACATATAATATAAAGGGAAGTGAGGCTTCAGTACTTATAAATTACTACAACCCTGTCATTTTATCGATTTGGAATGCAAATATGGATATTCCGTTTATGACAGACAATTGCATTGCTCTTGGACACTATGGGGGTCATTACAACCCTGACAGTTGGTGATAAAGTGGTGGTAATACCGCCAACAGGCTGGCAGTAAATACCGCCAAATTATGACCATGGCAGAAAGAGCTCAGACAGACAGCCACTTTCACACATCGACCGCCAGGGTGGAATCAACAGGCACCATGGCGGTAACCGCCTACAGCCAGGCAGAAGACAATGTTATTGTATTATGACAGGCCAATCCGTTTCCGGGGCGGTACCAATGACATCAAAAGCCTGGTGGAAACACTGTACAGAAGGGAAAGGACTCACCTGTGGAGACTCAGGGAACAACCACACCACCATGGAGCCCGAGCTGCATGTCTTACCCATGATCTTCTACATGCTGTTCCACTACGAACACCAACAATGGCGAAGACGACCACAGTGAGTGCAGCCACCTAGCAGGAGGAAAAAAGAGAGTGACACACACACGCAACACAAACACCCCCCCAAAACCATACACACAAGCAGATGCAGCAACATAACATATTTACCCCGTACCCCTCAGGAATAATGCAAAGACAACTACAATAGAGTAAAACAAGTGTAAAATAGTAGCAATACGTGCATCCAAATAAAAAATGATATGCATATTTACAAATGTAGGGACACTTCCCAGTTCTCAATGTTCGAGGTCCACAGGGCCACATTACGAAGTCCAAGGCCCCACTTTACTCCTGCAAAAACACGGAGAGAACACTGCAGGGGCATCAGGTCGAAAATAGGCTGGCACCTCAGGGGGACGGGGAACGGGGGTTACCTCGGCAAGAAGATGGTACAACACCACTGGTCCTGGAGTGGGCAACATGCCCTCTGCTTGGTCCTGGGGAGTGCAAGGCCACAGTCTCTCAAGTGGGTGTCTTGCCCACATGCTCTGGAGGGGGCATCGTGCCCTGTGAGCTTCATCCTGGGGAGGATGGAGTGAGTGGATGTCATCTCCACTGGTTCTGGAGGGGGCATCGTGCCCTGTGATGCAGATCTTGGGGAATGCCCGGTCATAGTCTCCCAGGTGGTTGTCACACCCACTGTATTTGCAGGGGGCAGGTTTCACAACAGCCAACGCAGGTCTACAGAATGTCCACCGATGGTGACGGCTGTTCAGTGGTGGCAGTGCTGCTGCTGCTGCTGGTGGTGGTGGGGGAGGCTCCAGTCCATCCCCTGCAGCCTTGGATGGCTGCCCACTGGTGACGGTGGTGCTGCTGCTGGTGGTGGTGCGAAGCTCCAGCCCATCCCCTGCAGCCTCAGATGGCTGCACCACCATGGTTGGTGGTGGGGTCTCCGACTGGGTCCCAGCACCAGGTCCTTTGTCCTTACTGCCTGCTGGTGCAGGCCCCTTGCCCTTCCTGCCAGCATCTGTGGATGGCTCCTTGCCCTTCCTTCCTGCAGCACTTGGGGATGGCTCCTTGCCCTTCCTTCCTGCAGCACTTGGGGCTGGATCCTTGCCCTTGCATCCTGCAGGACTTGGGGCAGGCACCCTTTCTATCTGCCTGGCTGGTGGTCGGGATCCTTACCCACCTGGAGTTGCTGGGGACAGTACTGTGCCCGTGGACTGGGTGGCTGAGGTGTTTGCCTGGGTTATGACCACCCTGGCCTGATGTGAAGGACAGGGGGGAGGGGGAGAGGTTAATGGTGGAGAGGAAAAGCTTCTTCTGGACACTGGGGCAGGAAGAGGGAGATGGTTTGGGAGTGGAGGAAGAGGGAGTGGTTGTAGGAGTTGTCAGTCTGCTGTGTTTGGGTGCAGGTGCATGGGCTGGATGCTGTTGTGAGGTGGATGCCTGTTGGGTGTCTGAGTGCTTGCTTTTGTGTACTTTGGGAGGAGGGGGCACAGACACAGTGGGAGAGGACACAGGGGACGTGTGCATGGATGTGGGGTGGTGACTGCCAGTGAGGTGTGTGTTCTGATAGGTGTGATGGTGATGGTGGTAGTGGATGAGGATGTAGTGCATGCAGGTGTGAGTGTAGATGCAACTGGGAGGGAGGTGGACGAGGAGGAGGAGTGGGCCACAGTGGAGGCAGTGGATGTTGGTATGTCTGCATCTAGATGGTGTTTGTGTGAGTGCCTGTGGGATGAAGTGTGGTGCTTGTGTTTGCCATGTCCACTCTGGTGTGTTGTCCTGTGTGCATGCCCATCTGATTATGTGCTTGGGATAAGTTGGGGTTCAGTGGAATGGGACTGGGTAGAGGAAGCTGGAGAGGGGACGGTGGAAACAGGGACAATTGCTGCCGTCAGAGAGGAGGTCAGAGCCTGGATTGCTCTCTGTTGGGCCGCCAAGTCAGTGTGAATGCCCTCCAGAAATGCATTGGACTGTTGCATTTGGGCTGCCAGCTCCTGGATGGCATTCACAATGGTTGATTGCCCAACAGTGAGGGATCTCAGGAGGTCAATAGACTCCTCACTGAGGGCAGCAAGGCTAACTGGGGCAGGGCCTGAGGTGCATGGGGAGAAGGAGATGCCCACCCTCCTGGGTGAGCGGGCATGGTAAACTCGCAGAGGGACTGCTGGGAGGGCGGTGCTGGTATGGGGGTGGCTGCTGTACCGGTTGTTGGGGTGGACACAGAGGTTTCTCACACTGCCAGGGAGCTTCCATCGGAGGAGGAGTCGCTGTCTGTAGTGTCCCCTCCTGTCTCTATTGTGGTGCTCCCCTCGCCCTCCGTCCCACTAGTGCCTTCACCATCAGTGGATTCGGCCTCCAGGCCCATGTGGGATGCCACTCCCTTCGTGGCCAGTGCCTCTGCTCCTCTGCCAGATGATGCTAATGCATACAAGGACAGGGAGACAAAACAAGAAGGGGGGGAGAGACAGAGGATACACCTGGGCAATGCCAGCAACAAGACTACCGTTGGCATTCACAACACACAGGGATCAGCCCTATGCACTAGGCCATGCACTACCAGTTACAAAGCTAGTCACCAGCCCATGGGGTACAATGCCTAACGCCATTAGCTGGACACCTGAAACTAACAGGACCCTGCCCAGTAGTAGATGCCCACTAACACTATTGGGGTTGGAGTGCTTCAGAGCCTGACCAACAAGGGACCCACCCTGCCATTTCAACCTGGCCTACGGGCACCCATAGCCCACATCCCCCACCAAGGTACAACCTTAACGCGCGCAAAGTCATGCTTCAGAATCTGTACTCACCCCCTTGTGGCTGCTGTGATGCCTTCAAGCGCTAATCCAACTCCTGATAGGCCACCGCCAGGATGTGGAACATCAGGAGGGACAGGGTACAATGGGCACCCTTTCCTCATTGGGAGGCCAGCCCCAGCTGGACCTCTGCCGTCTTCCTTGCTCAGCGGCACAGGTCCTCCAACCATTTGCGGCAGTGGGTGCTCCGCCTGTCAGAGACCCCCAGGGTCCGCACCTCCTTGACGATGGCACGCCAAATACCCTTTTTCTGATGGGTGCTGATCTGCAGGAAAAAAACTGCAGAAAAGGGATTAGTCATACCGTCCGGACTGTCCTACTCATGGCCCACCATATCCCTCCCATCCCCTTTATGCACAGACACTGACCACCATGCATGCAGCACTCTGCCCAGGACTCCTCAGCACCCCTTACACGAGGCTTACACACACAGCACTCCATACATTCATGACCCACGCATCATGCTCACAGTGTACTCACCTGTTTGCCTGGAGGACCATAGAGTAAAGTGTACTGGGGCAGGACCACATCCACCAGTCTCTCCAACTTCTCCGAAGAGAAGGCAGGGCCCTTTCCCCAGACACTCGAGTCATTGTTGCTTCCAGACACAGGTCACAGTAGCACTTGTAGTGTAGGTCTTCTCCTGTTGAAGGTCAGGTAGCAAGTGAGTGAACAGATAGAAAATGGCAGTCACATCTGCGGCAGTGCATACCGTCACCACCGGCGTAAATCGCCATTGGCTCCTGGAACCATTAGGGCCCAATGATAACCAATGTGAAGTTGCGCGGTGGTCATTGACCGCCGACCGTAATGGCGCACAACACCAGCGGACTTACCTCATTTCCACTTGTCTCTCCTCAGAGGTCAGGCAGCCGCCATTTCAAGGGGGGCACAGGCCATGGCACCTAACTGCGTCACAGCAGACATTGGCACATCAACTGACTCTCAAATTCACATACTGTTTCTGTTAAGGAAGAAATGCATTTTTATTTTCACATATGTGTGAATATGACCCTCTGCTCATCCTTTTCCACCCTAGAGTTCATCCGGTGAGGATGAATAGGAGATGGAGATATCCCCCTGTGTATAGACCCCTGGTGGACCTGGCGACAATGGAGGACAGACACACTATCCTGACCTACAGACTTGAATCCAAGAACTGTGTGCCTAATTGGAGCCAGACCTGATTTCAGCTATCCACCAGCCCACAGGTATGCCCCTTCTTGTGCAGGTCATGTCAGTGCTCTATTTCCTGGCAAGTGGTTCTTTTAAAGCAACAGTGGCCATGGCATCAGGGATGTCTCAGCCAATGTTCTCCAACGTGTTGACCACAGTGTTGCCTGCCCTGCTGAAACACATGGGCAGCTACATCGTATTCCCCCAGGTGGAGGATTTGGCCACAGTGAAGGCTGACTTTTATGCCCTGGACATATCCCCAACATCATTGGTGCCATTGAGGGCACACATACAGCATTTGCCGCCCCCCACCCCCTGGAGAAATGAACAAGTGTTCAGGAATAGAAAAAGCTTTCACTGTCTGAATGTGTAGATGGTGTTTGGCGGACCAGTAAATTTCCCATGTGAATGCCAAGTATCCTGGCTCTGTGCGCGATGCCTTTATCTTGAGGAATAGCTGCATTCCATATGTGATGTCTCAACTCCAGAGGCACCGGGTGTGGCTAATAGGTGAGCCCATGGTCCCAACCCAGTTGATAAAGGTATATGGGTGTGGGGTTGTCCCTAAGGGTGAGTGTCTGTCTAACAGGTATCCCTCGATATGTGCAGGTGACTCTGGTTACCCCAACCTCTCATGGCTACTGACCCCAGTGAGGAATGCAGGACAAGGGCAGAGGAACGTTACAATGAGGCACATGGGTGAACAAGGAGGATAATTGAAAGAACCTTTGGCCTCCTGAAGGCAGATTCCAGTGCCTCCATCTGACAGGTGGATCCCTATACTACTCACCCAAGAAAGTGTGCCAGATCATTGTTGCATGTTGCATGTTGCAGAGCCTGGCCTTGAGACACCAGGTGCCTTTTCTGCAGGAAGATGAGCCTAGAGATGGTCTTGTGGCAGTGTTGGAGCCTGTGGACAGTGAGGAAGAGGAGGCAGAGGAAGAAGATGTGGACAACAGAAGTTCACTCATTCAACAGTACTTCCAGTGAGACACAGTATCTTCACTTTCCATTGCAGTTTTGTGTTGGACACTGTACATGACAGCCTGATTTTCCAAATTCTACGGCCACTTACTGTACCCTTTGGAATCTCTATTTTCAGATATCTGTGCCCCACTCTGGCTCCTGGTGTGTTTACTGCTGCCCACTACAGGTCATACCTATGTATACATCACTGTACAGTTGAATAGCAATGTTTACAACTTGTTAAATTAATACATATTTCAATCAATTGACAGACTACATACTTGTATTTGTTCCAAGGGTATTTATTTATGTGCTAATAAGTGGAGGGGTATTGCAATGGGCTGGGTTGCTGATGGAGCAAAGTCCAGGGTAGAGTCCAGTCTATTTGTATCACAGGTGCATTGTCCAAAGGGGTATAGGAAGTAGAGCAATGGCAGTTCAAGGTGGATAGGGTGACAGAGTGGGACAGAAGGGTGACAATCAGGAGAGTCCTATTTCCTGGCGGGGGTCTTGGCAATGTTCTCTGGCTTCTTCCTGGATCGCAGGGACCGTTTGCTTGGTGGTTCTCCTTCTGGAGGGGGTGGGGTGCTGGTGGCCTGCTGGTCCTGTGGCGGGCCTCCTGTCCACTAGCACCGGCGGAGGTCGAGGGCTGTTCTTCAGTTTGGCTAGTGTCAGGGGCCCGTTGGTGTGCCATTGCCTCCCTCATGGTGTTGGCTATGTCAGACAGCACCCCTGCAATGGTGACCAGGGTGGTGTGGATGTCTTTGAGGTCCTCCCTGATCCCCAGGTACTGTCCCTCCTGCAGCCGCTGGGTCTCCTGCAACTTGTACATTATCTGGCCCATGGTCTCCTGGGAATGGTAGTATGCTCCCAGGATACCTGCAAATGCCTCGTGAGAGTGGGTTCCCTGGGCCTGTTCTCCCCCTGTCGCACAGCAGTCCTCCCAGCTTCCCTAGTGTCCTGTGCCTCTGTCCCCTGAACCGTGTGCCCACTGCCACTGACCCAAGGTCTCTGATAGTCTTGGGTTTGTGGGGTTGCCTGGGGTCCCTGTAGTGGTGGACACACTGCTGATTGACGTGTCCTGGGGACAGAGGTATGAGCCCGCTGGGTGGGTGCTGTTCTGGTGTTTCCTGAGGGGGGAGGCTCTGTGGAGGGTTGAAACTGTGGCAGGGTAACCGACTGTCCAGAGGTCCCTGATGGGCCAGGTTGGTCATTGTGATCCAGGCGTGTAGAGCTGCTGTCATCACTGTGGGCCTCTTCTGTGGGGGGACTGGATGTTGATGGCACCACTTCTCTGGTGACGTTGAGTGGGGGTCCTGTGGGGATGTAAATGTAGTGTTATTGTATCTGTGTGTGCCATCTTGTGCATGTAAATGTTTCCCTCTATGGTTGTTATTAGCAAGGCACGTTTGGGTTGTGTGAGATGTTATTGGTTTGGCTACGTGATTGTCATTAGTGTGGATGCTGTGGTGATGGGTGTCTGTGCAGGTCTGTGATGGGTGTCCATTCATTGTTGTTGCATGCAGGGCTTGGTAATGGGATGGGTGGGTTGTGATAGTGGGGTATATGTGAGGTAGTGGAGTGATGGGGTGAGGGTAGGGGTAGGAGTTTGTGATGGCATGCAGGTAGGGTGGGGGATAAAGATTTGACTTACCAGAGTCCAGTCCTCCTGCTACTCTTGCGAGGCCCTCAGGATGCATGATCGCAAAGACTTGCTCCTCCCATGTTGTTAGTTGTGGGAGAGGAGATGTGGGTCCACCACCAGTCCTCTGTACGGCTACCTGGTGTCTTTCTACCACGGAACGCACCTTCCCATCAGGTCATTCCACCTCTTCCTGATGTCATCCCTTGTTCTGGGGTTCTGTCCCATGGCATTGACCCTGTCCACGACTCTTTGCTATAGCTCCATCTTCCTTGCAATGGACGTCTGCTGCACCTGTGATCCGAATAGCTGTGGCTCTACCCAGATGATTTCCTCCACCATGACCCTTAGCTCCTCCTCTGAAAACCTGGGTTGTCCTTGTGGTGCCATGGGTGTAGTGTGAGTGGTATGTGTGAGGGTGTGTGGGGTGATGTGTTGGGGTGTGTGCTGTGAGGTGCGTGGATGGTGTATGGGTGATGGTGTTATGTGGCTCTGATTCAGTGGGTGCTCCTGGGTTGTCTGTCTTTCAGTTGGCAATATATTTTTTTGTCCTAAAGGGTTGTGGGTAATGTGGGTGTGTGTTTTATATTGGATTGGGTATTTGGGTGTGGTGTGTGTATGTGTGTCAGTTGTGTATAGTTTGAATTGTCCAATTTGGTGTCGTTTTGAATGTGTGTGTGTATTTTGAACGCAGCAGTGTGGACCGCCAATGGTTTACTGCGGCTGAATAAGCACTGCGGTGATTCGTGGGTCCTGATGCTGTGGGTGTATTTCTGTTGGCATAACAGTGTGGGTTTTGGTACCGCCAATTTATCACTGACCTTTGGGCTGGCGGACTTGTGTGGGTGTCTGTATAGTGGCAGATTTCTCTGTGTGGGTCATAATACCCGTAACGGTATACTGTGCGGTCACGGTATCTTGGCGGCCGTCAGCACAGCGGTCGGTGGCATTTACCGCCAGGGTTGTAATGAGGGCCTAAGTCTAGACATTACATTTATAAATATAGGGCAATAACCATCCAAGGAAGGAATGTGTTATGTTGCATTGTCATGAGTTAGAAAAATTACTGGACTATACCTTGTAGATTTCGACGAGAGCAAAATAAGAGTAGATGGCTCATATTTCATGGAGTATAATCTTTTGAGAAGTGTATTTGCTCCTCATATGGGTCAAAAATCAGTTCTTGAAAAACAATCCATTACGTAAACTGTGTAAACTTAGTAATGAGAGAGATGAGCCAAAATTGAACAGTTTAATAAAAGAAAGTTACAAAAGGTAATAGATAGTGTACCAGAAATTATTGGATATCAAAACAAAAGGTTGATTGCCAGTCCACAATAAGTATGTGTCATTTTGTAGTTATATGTAGTGGTAACATTCAATTTACTTTCGAAATTCAAAAGGATGCTCAAGAATTTCTAATGGTGAAGTTAGAAATTCTATGACATGAGGATTTACTAATTAATTAAACATTTGGAATAAGCTATGAATGGCAAAATAAATGTCAACATTGCCAGAATTCCACAAGTACTCACATACAGGAAGAGTCATTTGTCTATGTACATACGCCAGATTGCAAAATAGTTAGTTTTGAAAAGTTATTCAAAAAAGCTGTCTAAAACAAGGAAAGTCCAAAGTGTGAAGCAAAAGTCTTATCATTGTCTAAATTATTGCATTAGATATGCAATTGAGAAGCTAATTTCTCCATTTCCTTAAAACAAATTACTGGATATTCAAAAACACAGTTGTCATGTGGACTACCAAGGAAACAACCACTTTAGGTTTGTGTTCCTCAATAGATGTATTTTTCTCTTGTGGATTTATACTTAGTAACATACAAGTTCTAATAACTGGAGTGTGAAATGATGTTTGGCTGGTAGTGGTGTGTAAATTTAGGTCAAATGTATAAGAGTTTTGCATCATGTTTGCACCTCGCAAAGTCGTACATTTGTGATGCAAGGCTCTAAGTCAGATTTATAAAGTCAAGCAAGGCCACTTTGTCTGGCTTTGAGTGGCCTCATAAAACTGGAATGGTGCAATGCAGTACAAGTCACTGCATTGCCCTGCTCTGCTCTGGGTAGGAATTCATTGGTGTTGGGTTGGTTGTTCCCACAAAAAACCCATGGACTTTGACGCATTTCCAGATTTATAGGACCAAGTAAACCTGGGTATGCACCAAAACCTCATGCCACCCTAGGGAAGACACAACAAGGAGAAATTGCTCTATTTCTATTCCATTTTTCCTCTTTCTATGTGTACCGCATTTTGCAGCACACATAGAAAGAAACAAAAGTCTTCCAGGATTGTGTTTGTGCAGGAAGGAGTCTCTTTCTGTGCCAAAACTGCATTGGAGCTAGGCTGCAAAAATGGCCCCAGCTCAGTGGGAAAGGACAAGAATATGCTGTATTGCTTAAATATAGCGCATCCCGCCCATTAACTTTGACACTGGGGCAGCGCAGCAAGGTGATTTGCTGCGCTGCCCTGCGCAATACATTCGTAAATATGCCTTTTAGGTGTTTATACATATTAGTCTACTATGGAGAGACTTCATGGTTTCTTTTTTATATTAAATAAGATTTTTTTCCCTATTGTTCAATGATGACAAACATTTGTATTAAAATGTTACCAGTGCTGTGCATAATTTGATTCTTTTATTTAGAAGAAGAATGCAATTAGTGTTGAAGCACTGTCTGAGAAGTTAAAACTAATTGTTTATGTATGTATGTTATCCAATATACTTTCCTATGTATTGCAATCTGTCACTATTTTAAGTGGTATATATGCAAACTGTGGGCCATAATTATGAATATATAACACATCTTATCATAGTTAGTCACCTTCATTTAATCTACTGTGTAAAAGGCTGAGGGCACAAAAGTGCTGTATTTATGATTTTCAAACCCATTCCTGCTCTGTGCCTCCATGAGCACATACTCTGCTGCATAATGGCAACACAGGTACCCTTTCAACAGAGTGGGAAAAAACAAGGAGCAATATATATATATATATATATATATATATATTTATATATATATATATAGTGGAGGTCGCCACTAGCTAGTTATAGTTAGGACCTAGTTTCTAAAGAAAAAGTGTTTTCTGACTTGCCTATTTCTTTGGATCCTGCTGATGAATCTTCATGAATTTTTCCAAAAATATTTGACTCTCACTTCAGCTGCTGAGGTGATCCGACAAACGGGGGATGACAAAAAGGGGGAGGTCCCAAAACACGTTTTTCCAATGCATTTTTCCACAGAGATTTTAAACATGACTGCAGCCTGAACCACTGGATGGAATTACACCAAGTTTTGCAGAAAGGTAGCTCTTGGTCCAGAAAGCAACCTTTTCGTAATTTGGTGTAATTCCATTCAGTGGTTTGGGCAATATTATAGAAAATTAAATTTGTATATATAGGGACGTGAAGACTCCGCAAACCCTCCCGATCTTGTGCTAAGATCTGATTGGCTGCCAGTACTTCAACCAGGAAGTGTTAGCAGGCATCTTGTGACTCTGTTTCAGCCAAGTCCCACAAAAATAAAAAATCGAAAAAAGAGCAGGGGGCAGCCTATGGACACCATAACCCCTTAGCTCTGGCATTGAGGCCCAGAGGGACCCCAAAAGGGGAAAAATTTTTTTTTTTTAAATATTTGTCAAAAATCACAGCAATGTCATAAATCTGGCACAAAAAAAAGCACAGACTCCTGTGCTTATTTTGAATGGAGCTCTCAGGTGGACTAGGTCCCGCATGCATTTTTTTTTAAAAAGAGGGGCCGCACGGGCCCTCCCTCCTAAGGCTCACTGAGCCCGAAGACCATCACCTCCCCAAGTTTTTGTTTTTAATAATGGAAGGGACAGTACGAATCCCACTCCTAGGCTTCTAAGAAGCCCTGTGAACCACCACCTCCCTGAGGCTTTGTTTTAAATGATGGAGGGAGGCCACATGAACATCCCCATGGTCTTCGAAGAAGCCCCTGGGGACCACCACCTCCCTGGGGCAAACAAAAAAATTGGCGGGGCTGCACGGACTCCCACCCCGACCCTGAGGACCACCACCTCCCCAGAGCCTAAATATTAAATAATACTGAGATGGTGGCCAACCACCTCCCCGGGGTCAACCTGTGCTCAGAGGTGAGGGGCTGTGTGCTCCCATCATGGAGCCAATTATGACCCTGTTGACCGCCATCCCACAGGGCCTGCTCCTGCTATGTCCCAGGTTACCCACCCCTGGGGCATAGTTGTTTTCTCTGACTTGGCAGGAGTTTTGACAGCTCCTGTGAAGTCAGAGCAAACACGAACTTCGTTTCCAAGAAGCGAGAGCTGTTAAAACAGCTCTTGCTTGCTGGGAGCAGAGTTTTCATCTGCTTCCCTCGGGCAGGAAAACAGACAAAACTATTGCTCTCACACACAGGGAGCTGTATGTTTAGCAGCTCACTGTGTGTGAGAGTAATGCTGGCTCCTGCTGGAGGCGGGCAGGTGGCAGAGACTTTGGAGGCATTCATGCTTCCCCTCCAATCCCCACTGCTGCTGACTGGGATCCCTGGAGGGCACCCAGGAGACATGGCTGGGCCCCAAGGGATGGGGTGTCTAGGGCCATAATTGACCAGGAAGGGAGGCCACATGGCCCTTCTCCTCCATTGGTTTATGGCCAGGTCCAAGGGGATGTGGTTTCCATGGCTGAAATTGGCCTGGGGAGGGGGTGTTGCGGCTCCCTTTCTCTATTAACTGAGTTTACTTGACAATTCTATATTGAAAAATGATCTGAAATCCTTTGTGGAGGTGAATGCATCATTGATCTATTGTAGCACAATCTGTATGTGACTGTGACAAGTGGTTTCTTTCTTGTCCTCTCCTGATGAGAGCAGAGTCCACAATTCTCACTTTAAATTGCCACCAGTATGCAAATGTCAATATCACCTGGAAGCTCTGCCCAATTGACCCCACCTATCCACCTTATTAGTATGCAAAGGACTTCATGCATTTTGCCAGGATAATGGACAGCTTACCAAAGGGCCCCCCATTGCGTTTCTTGACATATGTGGACATCTCCACCAAACAAAGAAGCACTTTCCTCATATGGATAGAAAAAAGAACCCTGGTTTGGTGGAGATTTACATCTTTGTAGTCTCATTGGCCTCTCCATAGAAGGATTCATAAGAAAGACGCACCAGGAACAATCATGTTGCCAAAATGCACACAGTTCACTGGTAACAGTTCCTTGTGTTCTATTACAGAGCTGTAGTTTAGAATACATACTGGACATTTATCCAAGAAGACAGAAAGAACTCCACTTGGGTAGATATTTTGTGCAATGCTGTGGGCTCTTGTTAGCTAAAAGGGCAGGTAAGTTCATCTGTTACTGAGTCACTAACACAGCTACTGACACACCCACACAGACACTCCCACTCCCACTCGCAGATGCACTTGACAGTCACCCAGACACTCATGCACCCACTCAGACCCACTCAGAGACTCATGTACTCACTCAAAGACCCACTCAGACACTCATGCGCCCACTCACAGACCCACTTAGACACTCATGCACCCACTCACAGACCCACTCAGACTCTCACACACCCACTCACGGACCCCTCAGAAACTCAGACACTCATGCACCCAATCACAGAGCCACTAAGAGACTCATGTACTCATTCACAGACCCACTCAGACACTCACTCACAGACCCACTCAATCATGTACCAACTTATAGACCCACTCAGTCATGCATCTACTAACAGACTTACTCAGAAAGTCATGTATTCACTCACAAATTCACTCAGAGACTCATGCACATACTCACAGACCCACTCAGAGATGTATGAATGGAGGGTGGGTGGCTATGGGTTTGGCACCAGGGCCTGGCTGCAGGCCAAGACCCGCAGCCAACTCCGCAGCACACAACCAAAGGCTGTGCGTGGCGCAGGGTTGTGTAGTTATAGCGGGTTGGCCGCAAACAGTGGTTGGATGAACATCTAGTAATTAAAATTACTAAACATTAAATAAACCATAGAAATTCACTGAAAACCCCAAATGTTAAAGGGGTGTTATAGTTGGGAAAATGAATAAAAAAAAAAAAAAGAGAAATTCACTTTAAAAAGCAAGGGTTACAGGGACGTTTTAGTTAGGATCTGATTTTTCTCACACAAAACCACAGAAATTCAGCAGTTAAAGTTATGGTTAGCTCAAGCAAATATAACTTGTGCCTTAAGGTAACTATAACTCATGCCCTCAACATGCACTGCTTATTAAGTCACATATTACATCAGTCATGACATCTTTAATACCCTCACTGATAATATCAATGTAACATTTGCAGTAAAATTATTGAGAAGAAAACTGTGCACGACAGGACTCAAGTTATATTACAAAAGAAGTGTGTGGAACATATGGTACGGAAGTGATCAAATATCACCTGCACACAGAGTCACTCGTCCATACACATCTATGATGCTTTAGGAGCACATGTGTTTTGTAAACACTTTCACCCATTACCTGAACACAGGCTGTACACATTTAGTTAGAGTAGTAATATGGTACTTGCCAGCAAGCCTATAATACAAACTAAGGGCCAAATGTAGGAACACTTTTTCCCATAGACACATAATGGGTAAAAACCTTTGCTATATCTAGCCCTAAGTCACTGATTGGATGATGTCATCCATTATTCCTCAATTATGTTATCTGAGATGTCATCAGTGATGTCATCAGAGATGTCACTGACTATGTCATGAGTAACATAATGTATGAGGGCATTAGCAGTGCATTGCGGAGGCAACTATAACTGCTGAATTTCTATGGTTTTGAGTGTGTAAAATCTGAGCCCAACCATAATGTCCCTGTAACCTTTGTTTTTTTCAGTGAATTTCTACCTTTTTTTAATTTTATTTCCTAATTAATAAAGTCCCTGTAACCTTTGATTTTTACAGTGAAATTCCAGGGTTTTGAACCGGTATTTGTAACTATTACACCCATATAATGTTTGCTTGCTTCAGTGATTCTGTAAGGTTTTTTAAATCATATTTCCTAACTCTTTTACATGTCTGCAACTGAATTCGTACATTTTGTTTTAGAAAAAATGATATATTAATAAAACACACCAAACTAGAACATTAGTTTGACCTTAAATGATGTGATGGGGGGGTGTATGAGTGAGTGTGTGAGTGACTGCGTGGGTGTGGGAGTAGTTTTCTGGATCTGTGAGTGGATGTATTAGCGACTGTATGGATGCGTGAGAGGGTGTGTGAGTGATTGTATGTGTTTGTAAGTGTGTGTGTGTGTTTGTGAATGGGAGTGTGAGTGGGTGTATGAGTGGTTTTGTAGGTGTGTGAGTGGCTGTGTGAGTAGTTGTATGGGTATATGAATGAGTATGTGAGTAGCTGTGTGGGTCTGTGAATGAGTTGTGAGACGCTGCATGGGTTGGTGAGTGGGTGTGTGACTAGCTGTATGGGCAGGTGAGTTAGTTTGTGAGTGGGTGTGTGTGTCTGTGACTGGGTGTGTGAGTCTGTGACTAAGTGTGTGAGTGATTATGTGGGTGTGTGAATGCCTCTATGGGCTGCATGGGTTGGCAAGAGGGTGTGTGAGTAGTTTTGTTGGTGTGTTATTGGATGTGTGAGTGACTGTATGGGTCTGTAAGTGGGCGTGTGAGTGGCTGTATGGCTCTGAGTGGGTGTATGAGTGGCTGTATGGGTCTGGTGTGTGAGTGGGAGCCTTACTTAAATTATGGGGTATGCAGCCCCCCTCCCCAATCTGATTTTGGCCCTGGGAACCCCATCTCCCAGGGCTTGGCCTTATTCTAAAACCAAGTATAGAAACAAATTATGGAAACATGCCTCAATAATTGCATATAAACAAATGACTGGAACAGTGCTTGGGACATGCTTGCAAACATTGTGAAGACATACAAAGGAACACAGTAGAAAGCTTGTCTTAGTTCATGTATAATAAGTATGCATAGAAAAATGAATAGAACCGTATGAAATCCTTCCCATGTACATGTATACAAACATGCAGTGCAATGACAAATGTGTGTGTGGAAACATATCAGAATGCATTGACAGAACATAGATGAGAACACAGCCAAGTACAGGAATTGGTGGGGACATGGGCGTAGCAAAAGAATGGTAGAGCAAGTGTAGTGACATAGAGGTCCACAGGTGTGAAGGGTCCACTGCACCCCAATCACAACAGATTTGTTAATTATCCAAACCAGAGAATGGAACTGTTTTGGTTATTTAAACGTGTTTTCATGACATTCTTGCTACGTCTCTGCGTGTGGAAACATGATGATATACCAGTGGCAACATATGTTTGGAAACCTGCTTAGCTGCACAAACAGGAACAAGTATGAGGTAACATGCCCTAGAAGCATACATGGCTACAACTAAAGGTAAATGTTTAGGGACATACGCAGCAAACTGAGTCTAAGCCCTCTGTACTCAAACACAAGGGGTGCTGCCTGTCCTCACCTTGATGAAGCAGAAAATGAAGGTTTTGATTTATTAACGCATAAACGTGGTGTGAAATAATCATGTGTGACTTTAACCGAACTAATAAAGATTGTACGGGACAAAATGTGCCCTTAGAGTAGTTTGCCAACATTTATACGCGTGCTTTATATAACGTGGTGTATTAGAATTGCACTAATCCGACATAATCATAAACGTGTGCTTCGATTTGCTTGTTTGAACTACGTTAGCTTAGCATTACTTTAGAGGAGGCTTTGGCCTAGTGGCCTGGTCTCACGGTTTAGATGTTCGTATTTTTCCAATGTGCTATTAAACGTGTATTTCTGCTTGAAGCTGTACTTTTCCACAGAAACTGTTCACATGCTTATCTTAAAGTTTCGTGCCAGCCTGGCATATTTTCTCTTTAATTCAAGGTCGACTTGCAGGTGCGGACAATGAGGCTCTGAAAGTGAGCTAATTGGTAGACAATGTTGCGATTTGCGTACCCATCTCCAAGGATAATGTATGCTTAAGTAAAAGCTTGAGAACTGTCGTTTTTGATTGGACAATTTGAAGCTAACCTATGAACCCTCCAATGGAGACCCTACTGGATTCGAACTGTTGTCTATAAAAAACCAGGTGCACAAGAGGAAAGCTCTCTCCATTTTTGGACATCCCGCCATTTTGCAGACTTCGTAGCTATTATGGCCCACTTTGCTGCGACGCCATTTTGAGAGACTTTGACGCTTTCTCTAATCGAGAGAAAGGGACTTTAATGATTTTTTTTCCCTAGAGACTTTAACTTTGATTTGTCCCTTTGCATGAAGTAGTAGTCTTAACTTGCCGCCGTGAGGCGATTGCCCCTTTCACCCCTGCCCCTTTGTCCCGTCCCATGCTGATCGAGAAACGGTACCCGTGAGACGAAGACTTCCTTGTATGCTGATCGTAATTGGTAAATATGAAAGGAAATTGTAAAATTGCATTGTGTTCCTTTTAGGTAACCAACTGCTGATTTTTAATAAGATCCCTAGATAGGAGTTTTTCTAAATTTATGTTGCTAAATTGTTTTTACATGAAGTCCCACATGCCGATGCTAATTTGAGGTTAGATGAGGATTCCATATGTTGCACGATGCAATTTGAGATCTTGTTATGCTGACTAAATGTACGCAATTAGCTCATTACAGATTATCGTATTAGTGTTTTGCATTGCCATTATCGAATGCCTTGTGATTCAAATGCTACATAGATTACACTTGTTTCGACGCTATGGACAGCTATTAATGTTCATTTATGTTTATCATTTGGTGTTGAGACACATCTATATCGTGCTAGCTTTGTTAATATAGGGAAATAAATTCACTAACTTTGCAATAAACTGGTGTGGTTATTCCTGACTGAAAGGTCAGGGTTCGCCGAAATGTATTCTGGATTAATCATTAAGTGTTATGTTGATCAAGGTATTGCTTATGTACGTTATTGATTATTGATCGGATGCGACGGATCGATTAAGAGTACAGAGAGTTCCCACTTAGTCAAAAGATTCATCGGCCTAAAGAGCGTCCGAACACAGGTAAATTGTTACTACGGTTCGCTCTATCAGTAGATGGTAGCAGAGGACGGTTACGTCTTTTGGGACCCTGTACTATTAAAGTACATGGTGTTGAATTAACGGTTACGCATTTTGAGACCCCATTCGAGAAGTTGGATTAGATTTTTCTTGGATAAAACTGATTGACAGAATGATGATGGGCTAGGTCCACCGCGACTTTCCCGGGATCTCGGAGCTTGCGAATGGAGAGAACGGAGGTGTGGAAACAGCGTTGGCGGTACTAGTGATGGTATGAGTGAAGTTAGAGTTTTGCGCTTGCACAGCTTATTGCCGCAGGGTGTGTGAAAAGGTTGCGAGGATTTTTTTTTCTTTTAAAGGATAGCGGAGGTGCGACTCCGAGTGTAGAAGTAGAGAAGTCGTCGAACTTCATAGAAATAGCGGAGGTGCGGCTCCGGGTGTGAGAGTAGGGAAGTCGTCGAACTTCATGTGCGTGTGGCGCTTTGTGCATAAAAAGGTCCACGTGGTTGTTGTTGTTGAGACGGGCCCTGCGAGGTCAAGAGACTCCGGAGTATGTTGATCCATGTTGTGGTCTGGGCGGTTTAGTAGGTTGATCGGGCGTGGTCAACGAGTCGGTACGTGTGTTAGGGAGTGAAAGAAACTTCGACTTCGGGCTTTGACAAGATTCTAAGTGCACTAGAACAGATCATTGTCAAGTTGAGAGTAGGTCTGCGGGTCAGATTTGCTTGCGAACGTGGGGACCGAGAAAGACGGAATAGCGGCCGAGGCTAGTGAAAGGTCCCTAAGGTCCTGAAGCGATTGTGTTACCCTTCCTGTAGTAAACCGACAGATCTGTTTTAGTTTTTTGGTAGCTCGCGATACATGCAAGAAGTTGTTACGGGAGGAGCTGAGTGAAGGAAGACTAGCCGCGAGGCTTTGTCAGCCGCAGTGTGTGTGAGTGTGACGTCACTAGGAGCCGCGCTGGGATAGGTTGGTTGGAGAGAAGGGTCACGCACGGATTGGACGCAGTCCGTGGGGCTCGATTGGAAGGGGAAAGGCAAGCGAAGAGTATTCCGGGAATTAAAGGCACCTATTGATTACAAATTTTGTGGAATAAAAGTGACCTATTGATTATAAACTTTGTGAATTAAAAGACGAGAAAATGAAATTCCTTAAAGCATTTAGGAGCGCGATGAAGGGGGAGTCTTACATCAAAGCGAGCGTAGGAGAGGAGACGCCGCCCGAGGGCACACCAGCTTACATTGTAATGGAGGAAAAGGGGGTAGCTCCGTGTCTTTGGCTAAAGCAATGGCACAAACTGACAGAGAAACATGGGAGCGTAGCGTTCCCGATACATGGGACATTCAATATAAGGATCCTAGAGAATTTGAGATTCACGATGTATGACATGAAGGTGCCTCCAAGGCCAGCACAGTTTGAGGCTCTAGCAATCTGGGAATTAATGGCTAGACAGCAACAGAAGAATAAGTTTGAAACAAGGATGAGGAAGGTAGAAAAGACACTAGCGGATGCTAGGTGGGATAATGCGCAGAAGGTGTGGAGGTCAGATATATTGCAGGGAATAAAATTGTTTCCCGCAATTACTAAGGAGGAAGAGGAGACAGGTAAGAAAGCTACCTGTAAGACAGACAGGAAGTGTTCCAAGGACAGAGAGGATGAGGAAAAATTGAGAAGAGAAGAGGAGTTAGAGGATGAGGAGTTAATAATGCAATTGCTGAACGACCGTCCACCACCTTATGCGGAAAATGGACAAGGTCCAAGTACCAGTTCTGCCCCTCCGGCATCGGTACAGAACGGTGAAACCCAGAGTTCAGGAGCGCCATCGGGATCTAAGGACCCGAGTTTACTGCTCACCCCGCAGATACCGAAGGTTAGGAGAATATATCCAGATGTGCCCATAATGAAACCAGCAGAAAATTACCAACCGCAGATGCCAGGGTACTACAGCAGTGACAATAGTGGAGGAATGGTTCTAGAACAAACAGTAAGGGGAGTACAGAATGGTCACAATCCAACAATGACACAGGCTGAATCAACTCAGTTTATGATGCCCCAAAAGCAGATGCAGGGAGGAAACGCTCATGCTCAGATAACGGGGAGTCAGATGGGCATGCCGGCAATGATGACCCATAGTATGGGAATGAACATGCCTCAGAACATGGGAAATGGACAGAACCCAGACGCGATATCACTACCCATTACTGTAGGTCCACCGGTACCTCTATATAGCCAGCCTAACTTAGGCATGAACAGACAGGGATCAATGCTGCAGAATGGGACAGAAAGGAGGTGCATAGAGAACACTTCAGGGATAACTCCTATAGCGGCTCAGCCAAATGGATCTGGACCCTTGATGGAGTTTAGTCCCATATGTGCTCAGTCTACACTGGTGAGGTCGAGTCCCCCACTGATAATACCTTTAACATCGAATACTGAAAAGTTGCCGCAACCATCAATGGCAGTTGATGTGAATGCTACACTGATGGGGGTAAATGCGCAACAGCTGACACAGTGGTTCAACAGCTTGAATTCCACACAAAGTTCAGACAGTGGGAAAGGAGAAGAGTACCTGAATAGGATGAGGCTGAACATGGAAGCTCAAGAATTGGTGGAGGGGAATATGGGTGTGAATAGGTTGGAGTCCTACACGGAAGAGGAGCTGAGGTATCTATGTCCAAAGATCACGAAAGAAGTGAACAAGGTACATAAAAGTTTGCAGGAAGTAGCGGACAGAAACGGGATTGACATAGGCAAGACGAAACACTTGAGCAGGAGCTATAGGTTAGATTTTGGGACCACAGATTTTGAACACATGAGGTCAGCAGGCATGAAGGCACACCTTAGAGAATTGTTGCAGAGTGCCCAAGTGTGGAGGTGCTTAGACAAGTGGGAAAGCAGGTGGGTAAAGAGGAAGGATAAGAGGAGGGACAGTGCTACAGAGCACAACGAGAAGAGACCACAAAGCAGCGAGACAGTAACCATGTTACCAATGAGGGAGACAGCAGGTGGAAAATTAATACATGTGCCATGGCACAGAAGCGACATTCAGTCATTTACGGATGATTTTCCCAAACTGAGAGAGAAGCCGATTGAATGGTATCAACAAACTGATAGGTTTGTGAAGCTTGCAAAATGTCTCTGGGAAGACCTGAACACTCTCTTTGAGATCGTGGTTCCGGCAGATTTGTGGGAGGATTGTAAAAGAGCTGTAGGTTGGCCGACAAGTGAACCAGAGAGAGATAGGGAGACGGGTGCACCATCACCTATGGTGATGAGTTTGTACTATAAGGTGATTGAGCATTTGAAGACGAAGGTTGCCGCGAAAAATGTGGATTGGCAGAAGATTGATCGAACTGCCCAAGAGGCTAAAGAATCGATTCATAGTTACTATGAGAGGTTGTTGAAGGCGTTCAAGAATTACAGTGGCACGGAAACAATCGAGGCAAAAGATATGCTTCATTTTGTGTTCAGATTTGTGGAAGGGTTGAGACCAGAGATAAGTCAGATGATAAAGTCACATTTGATTTGCTGGCAGTCGAAACCGATTGATGAGGTCTTGAATTATGCGAAATACTGTAGCGACGAGATTGAGGTGAAACAGAAAAGGTTGAAAGAGAAGGTGATGATGATGCAACTTAAAGCAGCTCAGACAGGTCTGCAAGGTTTGCAAGGGATGCAAGGGTTCCAACAGCAGGTACCGCAACCGCAGCCGCAGTTGCAGGGAAACATGGCATTTCAGCCACAGGCGAGAGGCAGAGGAGGTTTTGTGAATAATGGTCCGGATTTAAACACTGTTGTGACGGGTGTGCAGGCAATGAAGAAAGTGATGCCGTGTCACGTGTGCGGAATTGTAGGTCATTGGAAACGCGAGTGCCCGATGGTGGTGCAGGAAGGTGCAGGTGCAGGTGCAGGTGTTGGTCAGCAAAACAATGATGTCAATGCATTTCAGACAATGAGAGGACCGAAAATGAGAAGTCCAAACCCAAATTTTCAGACCATAAATCAATTGCAGGGATTACAACCTATGCAGCCGCAGCAGATGCAGATGCCTCGTATGCAGATGACGCAAATGCAGCCGATGCAACAGCAGTTACCCATGGTACCTAATCAGCAAATACCTTTGGCACCAATGAGTCAGCAGCAAGTGATGGTTCCTCCACAGGTCTCGGGTCAGGTAATGAGTACAAATGGCACCGTACAACAGTTCCCATTACACAGTGAGAGTGGAATAAACAATGTATGGGAGAGTGAGAGCTCAGAAGAGGAAGGAGATTGTGTGCTTGCAGCATCCTTAGAGGTTGATCAAAAGGGTCCGTACGTAGAGGGAAGGGTAATGGGTCATCGTGTTTCATTCTTGGTGGACACGGGAGCCACACGTTCAACTGTTAAGAGTAGTGAAGTACCAAATTTGCCACTCTCAGGGAGGACAGTTCAAGTGGTGGGAGTAGCAAACAGGCACCTGACAAACCCAATAACAGATCCGGTACCAGTCAGCATCGGTAACTATCAAGGGGTGCATCAGTTTGTGATATGTGACTCAAGCCCAATAGCACTGTTAGGGAGAGACCTATTGTGCAAATTGGGATGTTCGATCATGTGTTCGAACAAAGGAATAACGATACAGACGAGCAGTGATGGGGAGGAAGAGGATAGTGTAGAGGGGGATGAAATGGAAACGGTCGATGAAGAGTATCCTCTGATTTGCCTTTTCCCGATGATAACTGAAGAAGATATTCCAGTAGAATTACGGGAAACTGTCGGAAAAGAAGTGTGGGACATGACAGGGAAAGAGGTGGGATTGATGAAAGGAGTGGAACCAGTGAAAGTGACTGTAAATCCCAATGCGATCTTTCCCCAGACCCCACAATACCACATGCCACAAGATACCCTCATGAAAGTTGCCCAACTCATTGACGAATTTGTGAAACAGGGGGTACTGAAAGAAGTGTTAAGCAGTCCCTGTAATTCACCAATAATGGGACTAATAAAGCCAAGTGGAAAGGTCCGACTTGTGCAAGACTTGAGGAAAATAAATGACATCATAGTCAAATGCTGCCCTGTTGTACCGAATCCAGCTGTGATAATGTTTCAGATCCCTTGCGATGCCGAATGGTTCTCGGTCATCGATTTGTCACAAGCATTCTTTTCTGTGCCTCTTCATGAGGACAGCCAATTTCTCTTTTGTTTCAAATTCCTAGACAGAGTATACAGTTGGTGTCGAATTCCTCAAGGGTTTTCTGAGTCACCGTCAATATTCAATCAGATCCTAAAGAAAGACTTGGAAGAGTTAGAGTTGCCATTCGAGTCAACCCTAGTACAGTACATTGATGACTTACTGGTTGCATCAAAGACAGAAAGTGGCTGCACAGCCGATACCATTGCCCTGTTGAACCATTTGGGAAGAAACGGACACAAGGTGTCTCCTTCCAAATTGCAGTTCTGTCAGAAGAAAGTGAAATACTTGGGTCACCAGATAGAGAAAGGGTCACGGAGAATAATGAAGGAAAGGATTACAAGTGTACTTCAGATGAGTCCGCCCAAGACGAGAAAGGAGGTGAGGAAGTTTTTGGGAATGGTGGGCTACTGTCGCCAGTGGATTCCCAACTTCTCGACTCTAGCAAAGCCTTTACTGAAACTGACCCAGAAGGATGCTTTGGATCAAATTGAGCTGAAAGGAGATGAGATGGATGCTTTTGTCGAATTGAAAGAGTGCATGTGCAGGGCTCCAGCTTTAGGTATGCCTGATTACACAAAGCCTTTCACACTGTTTTGCCATGAACGTGATGCATGTTCTTTGTCTGTCTTGACTCAAGCCCATGGTGGCGTAAACAGACCAGTAGCGTATTTTTCAGCTACTTTGGATCCGGTCGCAGCAGCACTCCCAGGGTGTTTGCGCGCCGTAGCAGCAGTTGGTATCAGCCTCACTCAGAGTGAAGGAATAGTGATGGGACACCCAGTAACAGTCATGGTCCCTCACTCAGTTGAGATACTTTTGACCCGCTCCCGAACGCAACACATGACTGGAGCAAGACTCACAAGGTATGAAACGATTATTCTGGGCTCACCGAATGTGCAGCTGAAAAGGTGCACTACGTTGAATCCAGCAACCTTGCTTCCTGGAGAAAATGTCGAAATTGAGAACGCTGAAGACGTCGAGCATGACTGCCTTCAGGTGACTGAATTTTGCACAAAACCCCGACCGGACATTAAAGATACTAAGCTTGATGAAAATGACCAAATTCTTTTTGTGGATGGTTCATGTCTAAGAGATGGGATGGGGATTTTGAAAGCAGGATATGCTGTATGTACTGTAACAGGGGTCTTGGAAGCGGGATGGCTTCAAGGAGTCTATTCTGCACAAGTAGCAGAACTTGTAGCCCTTACCAGAGCATGTCAACTGTCTGCATTGATGAAAGTCACCATTTACACGGATAGTCAGTACGGGTTTGGGATTGTGCACGACTTTGGACAACTATGGTCACAGAGAGGTTTCCTGACTTCTTCAGGATCCCCAGTGAAGAACGGGGAGAGGATAAGGGAATTGTTACACGCCATTCAAGTGCCAGCTGAAGTTGCAGTGGTAAAGTGCAGTGCTCACACGAAAGGACAGGACTATGTTTCTCTGGGAAATGCATATGCGGATCAAGTCGCAAGATTTTGTGCCTTGAACTGTATATTACTCAGAGATGAATGGAATTCGATAAGTGAGCCAGAACTCGAACCAGCTGAAGCATTTGCCTTGAAGGTCGTAGATACAATAGAGGAACTAAAAGCACTACAGAATAATGTCAGGGAGGATGAAAGAGATTCCTGGATTAAATCACAATGTATAAAGAGACAAGACGAGTTATGGGTTTCACATGAGGGAAAATTTGTTTTGCCAAATAGTCTCTTATCGCAGCTTGCGCGGTTCTATCATGGGCAAGCTCACCTAGGGAGAGATGCCATGATAAGATTGTTCAAAACTGATTGGTTTAACCCCAGATTTCATCAAGCTGCAGAAGCAGTTTGCCATCGATGTGTCACTTGCCAGCAGATGAACCCAGGAAAGGGAACAGTTGTGAACGCGAGCCACATTGGTAGGGCAAGCGGTCCTTTTAGTCGCATGCAGATGGACTTCATTGAGATGCCTGTGCATGGAGGTCTGAAATATGTGTTGGTGATCGTGTGCATTTTTAGTCACTGGATTGAGGCATACCCCACACGTAGAAATGACAGCCTTACAGTTGCAAAGCTATTATTGAGAGAGTTGATACCACGTTTTGGATTCCCGATCTCTTTAGAATCAGATAGGGGAAGTCACTTCAATAACGAGGTGATAAAGTTACTTTGCGAAGCGCTGAACATTGAACAGAAACTGCATTGTAGCTATCGCCCTGAAGCATCAGGACTGGTGGAGCAGATGAATGGTACACTGAAATCAAGAATGGCGAAAATATGTGCATCGACAAATTTGAAATGGCCTGACGCATTGCCCTTAGTGCTAATGTCAATGAGAAACACTCCTGATAGAAAGACTGGATTGTCTCCGCACGAAATTCTCATGGGCAGGGCTATGAGACTTCCTGCAGTTCCCGCAAATGCGCTTTTGAATATTACAGATGATATGGTGTTAGACTACTGCAAAGGTCTGGCTGACGTGGTTCGCTCTTTCTCTCACCAGGTGGAAGCAACCACCTTGCCACCGATCCAAGGTCCAGGACACGCACTGAAAGCTGGTGACTGGGTCGTGGTGAAGAAGCACGTGAGGAACTCGTGCCTGGAACCCCGTTGGAAAGGCCCTTTCCAAGTGATCCTGACGACAACTACCGCTGTGAAGTGTGCGGGGGTTCCCAACTGGATTCACGCCAGTCACACAAAGAAGGTGTTGTGTCCCACAGATGAGGAAGTTGAAGCGCTGAAACTGCCAGTGCCTGATAAAACAGTGCCGAGTGCTGAGACAGAACAAAACCGAACTGAAAGCGGACAGGCAGAAGCAGGAGAGAGAGAGATATTATTAGAGAACGAAGAGTCCGACTCACTTGGAGAAGACCAAGGAGAAAGTTCAGACAGCGACGAAGAAGCTACAGGTGACAAAGAACCTGAAGCAGCTGAGGGTAGCAAAAAGCCTGAAGCAGCTGAAGGTGACAAAGAACCTGAAGCAGCTGAAAGTGATACAGAGCCTGGCGAAAGTAACGGTGACGAAGGGCTCGAAAAAGTTGAAAAAGCAGGAGAGCCTGATCAGAGGAGGGCTTTCCCAGAAACAGACGATACAGAAAAAGAAAAGGAGAACGTGATCGATTCCCCTGAAGGAGGGGACAAGGCAGAGCAGAACGAAAAAGTTCAAACCTCTACAGAAAAGGTCGCAGGTCCATCAAATCGACACGGTGCAAAGAGGAGACTAAGTATATCACCAGTAAAACAAAGGTCCGGAGAAGGTTTGAACGACGGAGAAAGGCCAAAAGTAAAAGAGAAAAGAAAAGAAGTGTCTGTCGTGGTACCAACCTCGAGTGAAGAAAAAGACTTGACAAAAGAGGAAAGTACCAGCGAGGCAGAATCGAAAAGAGAAGCAAAATTGAAAAGGAAAAGGATACCGAACAGAAGGTATTCCGGTCCTGAATGGGCATATGCAGTCAATCACGATTGGACTGACGAGTTTGTATCTCTAAGCATCGAGAACGAAGAAGAGGAAGAGATACCAATAGAAAAGAAAAGTTTTATGGACAGTGTTGATTGAAAGGGTGATAAATGATATTGCTTGCTACAATCTAACGTGAGACAAACAACCAGTTGAGACATTGCTAAACTGGATGAGACATTTGCTAAACCGACAAAGACTGAGTTATCGCCGAATCGAGACAAATGCTGCTAACCGATAAGTGACTGGCCTCTTGAAGAAGACGGTGTGAACATTGCGCTCGCTCAGCTTTGTAACTAAATTGCTAAATAAGTTTCAATTATAAGTGCTTCTAACTCTCTGATTCTATACAGATCATGACGCAAAACAATAGAAAGAAATATTGTAAATATGTGTGTATAGGCTTGGTAGTTACATGTGTACTAATAATAATGGCAATTGTGCTTGGAATGCATGGAAAGGGTGAGAATGAGAATATTGAGGCTTCTACTATTGCTCCTGTTACTGTCACTGAACTAAACGCATTGAAAAGGCTAGCACTGGATGAGAGACTCTTGCATGAAAAGAAAGAGCTTTCGTATAATGTTTTCTATCGCTTACTAACAGAATATGTTGAGACAATGGATGCGAAAGATTGTTATGTGTGTACCCAGATACCGACATCAGTGAAGGAAGGGGTGACATATCACCACATGCCTCTTACATACGGGATTACATGTAGTATAGTAATGTCTAGATTTTATGGTCAAACTAACATACAGTATTTTTACTCAAATTATGATGTTACCTTTGCTTATGTTCCTATAATAGCGCAGCTAAGCCAGACTGCAAAGGATTGGGATGCAAAAATTATGAGGGAATTTTTCGAGCCAATGCAACCTTTTGAAACGGCTCACGCTCATAGGGAAAATCTTACCTGTTCGCTCTCTGCAGTAGAAATAAGCTTTTTAGATCGCACAGATGATAGAAGGGCTCAAATGAAGGCGAAATTAGAAAAGGAGTTACATAAGAGGACTTCAGTAGATAATTATGATTTTGCTGCAATAAAGACACAAGGGAAAATTGCTTTAGATGCTTGGCATGTAGGGAAGTTTTGTATATATCGAGGTGAATCTTATTATGACAACATTTTTGTAGGAGCGAGTGAGGGTAAACATACGTTTATCTTTAAGGCCAAATGGACATTCATGATGGACGGACTTGACCCTGTCATTCCAGGTGTATATTACATTTGTGGGTATAATGCCTATTATCGTCTTCCAAAGGGATGGTGGGGAAGATGTTATTTGGGTATAGTGTTCCAAAAGTTTTATCAACTGGATGACCTATCGATGATTCAAAAGACATCTGGATCCCATCGTATCCAGAAAAGAGAGACCGCAGCTGCTGTGGTAGGTGATATATTTGGAGCCATGATTCCTTCATTGGGAGTTGTGCTGAATTCCATCAAAATAAGAAAGTTGTCTACTATAGTGGATAACATGTTGACAAAGTTTTCAGGTGCTATAATACTGATAGATGCTGAACTTGCAGCGGAAAGAGCTATGACTCTTCAAAATAGGCTTGCTTTAGACATTCTTTTAGCAAAGGATGGAGGGGTTTGCAAAATGCTTGGTGCAAGACACTGTTGTACCTATATACCTGACAATAGTGTGAAAATTAAAACTATGCTTGCTAATCTAACAAAAGAAAGTGCAGATTTGAAGGAACTGAAAGAACCAGGAGTGTGGGAGAAGGTTGGAAAAGGACTTGCTTCAGTGGGACATTGGATTGGGGGAATTTGGAATGGAATATTATTAAAAATAATAGAGGGAATTTTAATAGTAATAATTTGTATATTTGGAATTTGGGGAATAAAAAGGGGAATAATAATGATTATGGAAAGAATTAAAAGAAGAAAGGAGGAGAAAATTATGAAAAGAATGGCAGAAGAATACAAAGCACAAACTAGGGGAACTAAAAGGAAAAGGGAACTGACAGAATTTTAATGGAATAAAATTTGTGGGCATAATTTGTGTGATGACAAGTAGTCATCAGAGGAGGGATTGATGAAGCAGAAAATTAAGGTTTTGATTTATTAACGCATAAACGTGGTGTGAAATAATCATGTGTGACTTTAACCAAACTAATAAAGATTGTACGGGACAAAATGTGCCCTTAGAGTAGTTTGCCAACATTTATACGCGTGCTTTATATAACGTGGTGTATTAGAATTGCACTAATCCGACATAATCATAAACATGTGCTTCGATTTGCTTGTTTGAACTACGTTAGCTTAGCATTACTTTAGAGGAGGCTTTGGCCTAGTGGCCTGGTCTCACGGTTTAGATGTTTGTATTTTTCCAATGTGCTATTAAACGTGTATTTCTGCTTGAAGCTGTACTTTTCCACAGAAACTGTTCACATGCTTATCTTAAAGTTTCGTGCCAGCCTGGCATATTTTCTCTTTAATTCAAGGTCGACTTGCAGGTGCGGACAATGGAGGCTCTGAAAGTGAGCTAATTGGTAGACAATGTTGCGATTTGCGTACCCATCTCCAAGGATAATGTATGCTTAAGTAAAAGCTTGAGAACTGTCGTTTTTGATTGGACAATTTGAAGCTAACCTATGAACCCTCCAATGGAGACCCTACTGGATTCGAACTGTTGTCTATAAAAAACCAGGTGCACGAGAGGAAAGCTCTCTCCATTTTTGGACATCCCGCCATTTTGCAGACTACGTAGCTATTATGGCCCACTTTGCTGCGACGCCATTTTGAGAGACTTTGACGCTTTCTCTAATCGAGAGAAAGGGACTTTAATGATTTTTTTGCCCTAGAGACTTTAACTTTGATTTGTCCCTTTGCATGAAGTAGTAGTCTTAACTTGCCGCCGTGAGGCGATTGCCCCTTTCACCCCTGCCCCTTTGTCCCGTCCCATGCTGATCGAGAAACGGTACCCGTGAGACGAAGACTTCCTTGTATGCTGATCGTAATTGGTAAATATGAAAGGAAATTGTAAAATTGCATTGTGTTCCTTTTAGGTAACCAACTGCTGATTTTTGATAAGATCCCTAGATAGGAGTTTTTCTAAATTTATGTTGCTAAATTGTTTTTACATGAAGTCCCACATGCCGATGCTAATTTGAGGTTAGATGAGGATTCCATATGTTGCACGATGCAATTTGAGATCTTGTTATGCTGACTAAATGTACGCAATTAGCTCATTACAGATTATCGTATTAGTGTTTTGCATTGCCATTATCGAATGCCTTGTGATTCAAATGCTACATAGATTACACTTGTTTCGACGCTATGGACAGCTATTAATGTTCATTTATGTTTATCATTTGGTGTTGAGACACATCTATATCGTGCTAGCTTTGTTAATATAGGGAAATAAATTCACTAACTTTGCAATAAACTGGTGTGGTTATTCCTGACTGAAAGGTCAGGGTTCGCCGAAATGTATTCTGGATTAATCATTAAGTGTTATGTTGGTCAAGGTATTGCTTATGTACGTTATTGATTATTGATCGGATGCGACGGAACGATTAAGAGTACAGAGAGTTCCCACTTAGTCAAAAGATTCATCGGCCTAAAGAGCGTCCGAACACAGGTAAATTGTTACTACGGTTCGCTCTATCAACCTCTCCCTGCGCTCGCCCTCACAGTTTGACCTCTCTGTCAAGGGCACAAGCGGCTGACTTGTAGGAGGTGCGCCTAATGCCTTTTTACTGCAAGGTCGGACCCCAGCTTTACTCGTGCGTTCCTAGGCCCATTCTAGGTATGGACAACACACGCAAACTCTTAGTAGGACACCTTGAACAGGAATGTACAAAAGAAATGTGCAGTGTAGGTGGGTGGTGACATCACACATCTACAAATCAAACGTCACATAGGAAGAGCGCACTCGCATCCACCTCCGCACAGATATGCCCTTACTTGGCACTCGCCACCCTAGACCACAAACTGCATTACTGCAGTGGAATGACCCTGCCTACTGCCCTTGAACTTGCTTAAGAGATTCAGTAAAGTCAACCGAAACCCCACAACGCTTTAAAGTTGACACATTCGCCTTACACAGAAATAGTAATACAAATTTTCACAGCTGACAGCACACATTCACGACCTTAATCAGCCACTGAAGGCCTTGCGCCTGTTTGGACAGTGCTGCACTACCGAGAGCGCTGCAGTGCTGCACTAGAGGCATTGTTGCCGCTGTACAAAGAACCATAGCATGAGCTCGAGCGGGTTGCATCAATAGAATATTCAGTGAGGAACGCGAAAGAAAGGGTGCGTGAGAGATAATGAGAAGTGAGAGAGAACCAGGGACAGAACACGTATGAGACAGAGAGAGAACCAGAGAGAATGAAGAGAGAGGAGCAGGTGGAGGTACAAGCTGCTATTGCACTTTTTAGTCAATGAAGCACGTAATGCAAAATCGATTGTGTCTTGGACCTAAAAGGAGCGTATTACAAAATGAAAATGAAAACGCACAGGTTGCCATTTAACTGAAATTCTAGACCGGTACTCGGTGACTGGGGGCATCGATTCGACAGACCTACTGGGTTCCGTTGTTGTGTTTTGCTTCTAAATGAAACCAAGGGCCATATTTATACTCCGTTTGCGCCGGATTTGCGTCGTTTGTTTTTAATGCAAATTCGACGCAAAACGAACTCCATATTTATACTCTGGGGTTAGACGCGTCTAGCGCCAAAGTCCATGGAGTTTGCGTCATTTTTTTGCGTGGACACCTACTTTGCGTTAATGATATGCAAGGTAGGCGTTCCCGTCTAAAAAAATTGACTCCGCGGCATGTGCGCCGTATTTACACTCCCGGGCAAAAATCACGCCCGGGAGTGGGCGGGTCAAAAAAAATGACGTCCAGCCGCTTTTGCGTCGTTTTTTTTGCGCCTGGTCAGGGCAGGCGTTAAGGGACCTGTGGGCTCGGAAGGAGTCCAGAGGTGCCCTCCCATGCCCCCAGGAACCCCCCCTGTCACCCTTGCCCACCCCAGGAGGACGCCTAAGGATGGAGGGACCCATCCCAGGGAACATAAGGTAAGTTCAGGTAAGTAATTATTATAATTTTTTTTGTGGCATAGGGGGGCCTGATTTGTGCCCCCCTACATGCCACTATGCCCAATGACCATGCCCAGGGGACAGAAGCCCCCTGGGCATGGCCATTGGGCAAGGGGGCATGACTCCTGTCTTTGCTAAGACAGGAGTCATTTCAATGGGGGTTGGGAGTCAAAATAAATGGCGCAAATCGGGTTGAGGCGAAAATTTTGCCTCAGCCTGACTTGCCCCATTTTTTGGCGCCCAAGCTCCATATTCCCCTACGCCGGCGCTGCCTGGTGTACGTCATTTTTTTTGACGCACACCAGGCAGCTCCGCCGGCTAACGCCGGCTAACGTCATTGAATAAATACGGCGCCCGCATGGCGCTTCAGAATGGCGTTAGCCGGCGTTAGATTTTTTGACGCACAACTGCGTTGGCGCAGTTGTGCGTCGAAAAGTATAAATATGGCCCCAAATTCCTACAGCAGAACGCACGTGCGCACAGCTCTTCACGAAATTTCTGAATGCCTCTATAGTGTATGTTTGGTTTGACTTCTAATGTATGTTAGGAGTGAAATTGTGTGATTTTGTTGTACTGTCCTAAATCATTCAACGCCCAAGTGCACTAAGGGCCATATTTATACTTTTCGACACACAACTGCGCCAACGCAGTTGTGCGTCAAAAAATCTAATGCCGGCTAACGCCATTCTGAAGCGCCATGCGGGCGCCGTATTTATTCAATGACGTTAGCCGGCGTTAGCCGGCGGAGCTGCCTGGTGTGCGTCAAAAAAAATGACGTACACGAGGCAGCGCCGGCGTAGGGGAATATGGAGCTTGGACGCCAAAAAATGGGGCAAGTCAGGCTGAGGCAAAATTTTCGCCTCAACCCGATTTGCGCCATTTTTTTTTACTCCCAACCACCATTGAAAGGACTCCTGTCTTAGCAAAGACAGGAATCATGCCCCCTTGCCCAATGGCCATGCCCAGGGGACTTCTGTCCCCTGGGCATGGTCATTGGGCATAGTGGCATGTAGGGGGGCACAAATCAGGCCCCCCTATGCCACAACAAAAAAAAAAAAATTACTTACCTGAACTTACCTTATGTTCCCTGGGATGGGTCCCTCCATCCTTAGGCGTCCTCCTGGGGTGGGCAAGGGTGACAGGGGGGGTCCCTGGGGGCATGGGAGGGCACCTCTGGGCTCCTTCCGAGCCCACAGGTCCCTTAACGCCTGCCCTGACCAGGCGCTAAAAAACAACGCAAAAGCGGCTGGACGTAATTTTTTTTGACCCGCCCACTCCCGGGCGTGATTTTTGCCCGGGAGTGTAAATACGGCGCACATGCCTCGGAGTCAATTTTTTAGACGGGAACGCCTACCTTGCATATCATTAACGCAAAGTAGGTGTCCACGCTAAAAAATTACGCAAACTCCATGGACTTTGGCGCTAGACGCGTCTAACGCCAGAGTATAAATATGGAGTTCGTTTTGCGTCGAATTTGCGTTAAAAAAAACGACGCAAATCCGGCGCAAACGGAGTATAAATATGGCCCTAAGTGCCCTTACACGCACACTAGAAATGAATGATAAATAAGACACCTGTGACCCACACCTTCTGAGCCCCCGCCCACCTCCCCCAGTGTATGTAGGCATGCCCAAAAAGTCCTTAAAGTTGTACGCTAATGTCATAGGGCCCTCCATACAGTAAAAACAACCTCTTACCCCAAAATTTAGCAGTTTAAGAACAAATCACCCATGCTCTCCCGGTGATGGTCACGTCCTGACACGCCACCTGCCCCATCTTCAGCAGGTGCTGCGTGTGATCATCACCGGTCGCTCTTTTCTTGTGCATTGGCTCTTGCTGTCTTTGCGCTATGCATCTAGTAGCACACCTGACTGAGATGCCCACAACGTGTTTATATACGTAGATGTACTATCAGCATGGCACGTGGGTGACCTACAAAAAAACTAGGGCTTCGAGACTGCTGGCTCTACTCAAAAGTTAAAGTTCTTCCATCACTCACTCGCCGGTGTTCTGCAGCGAATGGCGCCCCTTCTGCTGGCAGGTCAGTTTCTCCTTCTCCAGGGGGCTGGCTAGCAGGCACGTTTGTGTCATCTATGCCACTCACTAGGTGCAGGATAACCAACAGCCACAGCGCCATGGCGCTAGAGTGCAGAGTACTTGGACACGCATGTAGTGGAGGCTGGACTGAAGGAGGGGAAGTGAGTACTTTCTGCTCACTCAGGAGTGCCCCAGGGAGAGACTGACTAACGGGCGGGCGAAACAGCCTGATACAGGGATGAGCTCTGGTGTCAGCCCATGTGGGGCTGCCCCTAAAATGGAGTCATGTAAGCAGGAAAATGCTACACACACCAAACGGAGAGACCAGAGCCACACCCCTCCCCATTCACAGCATAGCCACCCAAAACTCAAATTAGGTTCACTGCTGAAACCATCACACGCCACATGCTGGTCGCGCACTAAACACAACCAACACGTCGCACCCTATCCACACACGTAAACAGCACACATCCTCATACAGGTACTACACATAATAAACTTATACTTTATAAATACTGACCTCCCACACCGAACTCAGACATTTTTGTCACATTTACCAGTAGGCACACTCTTAAAACTCACTCACCAGCTGTTCCACTCTGGCCAATTACCCACCGCGCACATGTCACAGCGAAGACATTGTAGATAAGGGAGAAAATGTAAGTGCATTCAGCACCTTATTCTGCAAGAAAGCACTGCTTAGTGCGGATATTTATTTAAGATAGTTTTAGGGTGCGTCTAAGTCATTCAGAGCAAGTTACACATTTGTGTTTTGTTTTTGAGACATATCTCATATACCTGCCGATGTCAGTGAAATTTCTGTTAAATGCCTAAATGCGTGTTTGAGTGGGTTTCGGGAGGGGGTGGCAAATAAAGGTGGCAGCGAAGGTTCCACCAGTGCTTGAAATGGAAAAATAGAAGTGCAGGTACTCTGTATCAGAGTACCTGCTTGTTTCTGAGAAGTGCTTGTCCCGCTTAAATAGTGCTTTAACATTTCCAGTCTTCTAAAAAACAGAATGTCAAGGTTTACATATACCTAATCCAATGCTTCTTGGTCTATCGACCCCACATGAGCCAGTCCAGCCAGGATGAGTGAGCGCTTTGCCTGCATGTTAAAGACTCATAAAACTGTTCAGCGGACCAATCTACTAGTTATGTCATTTCAATGTTTTCCATGTTTGGTGTTGACCTTTGGGAGCCATACTGGAATATTAAAGAGACAATAACCACATCTGCATGCAAACAGTATAATCTAATGGGATGTGCAGGATGTATGCCTGTGCAGAGCACACATATGCATGTGTACAGCAGTGCCTGCTAGCAGGTATTACAAAAAGCAAAAAGAACAGATGATAAACGGAATGCTGAACAATGCAAACATTCATTCCCAATCACAAAGATCTGGGTTTAATCCATCATTCTTCTGCCCACCACACCACCCCAGTTTGGACCCAGCCATATGCAAATCAGTCTTGACCCTTTTCCCCCTGGGAAGAGTCCAGTCCAACCTGCCAAGCCCGGCCCTCCCTAGACTGAAAACAAGCATCCTGGGACCAGTTTCAGTGTATCACCCTCCATCAGCCAGGCTAGCTTGAATCCAGTGGCACAGTGAGCACGGGCCCCAAGTCTGGGCATACCCTTCCCACTAAATGCAACCAACGTAAAAAGAACAGATGATGGACAGAATGCTGAACAATGCAAACATTCACCCCCAGACTCAAATACCTGGGTTTAACCCATTGTTTTTTTGCCCAGCAAGCCACCCGAGTTTGGACCCAGTCATATGCAAATCAGTCTTGACCCTGTTCCCCATGGGAACAATCCAGCCTGAACTTCCAAGCCAGGTCCTCCCTGGATTGGAAACAAGCATCCTGGGACCGGTTTCAGGATATTACCCTTCATCAGCCAGACTAACTAGAATCCAGTGGTGCATTGAGCGCAGGATCCATGTCTGGGCATACTCTTCCCAGTTAGGGAAACAAAAGCGAAAAGAACGGATGATGGATGGAATGCTGAACAATGGAGACATTCACCCCCAGTCACAAATATCTGAGTTTAATCCATCATTTTTGCCCACAATGCCGCCCTATTTTGGACACAGCCATTTGCAAATCAGATGGCTGCCAACACTTCCCGTTGTATAGCCAATTAGATCTCACCATGAAATATGTCGTCTCCATGGTGGATGCGTGTCCCTAGATGTGTATAGCCATCGCCGAGTGGATGAACGACAGCCGCCTGAAGCTCAACTCCGACAAGACGGAAGTCCTCATCCTCGGGCGCACCCCTTCGGCCTGGAACGACTCCTGGTGGCCCACCGACTTCGGTCCCCCACCCACCCCAGCCAGCCATGCAAGAAACCTCGGCTTCATCCTGGACTCCGCCCTCACCATGTCCAAACAGGTCAGCGCCGTCTCCTCTTCCTGCTTCAACACCCTTCGAATGCTCCACAGAATTTTCAAGTGGATCCCAACAGGAACCAGAAAGACGGTGACCCAAGCCCTCGTCAGTAGCAGACTTGACTACTGCAATGCACTCTACACAGGCATCCCAACAAAAGACATCAAACGACTCCAGCGTATCCAAAATGCATCCGCCCGCCTGATCCTCGACATACCCCGCCGATGTCACATCTCCCCTCACCTGAAGGACCTCCACTGGCTCCCCGTGGACAAGAGGATCACCTTTAAACCCCTCACCCACGCTGACAAGGCTCTACACAACACCGGACCTACCTACCTCAACTCCAGACTCAACTTTTACGCCCCCACTCGTCAACTCCGCTCTGCCAATCTCGCCCTCGCCATCGTCCCCAGGATCCAGCGCAAGACCTCCGGCGGCAGATCCTTCTCCTTCCTCGCCGCCAAGACCTGGACCTCTCTCCCCACCTCACTACGCCAGACCCAGGACCTCTTCACCTTCAGGAGACTCCTCAAGACCTGGCTTTTCGACCGCTAACAGCTCACCCACCCCCCCCCCCAGCGCCTCGAAACCCTGACGGGTACATAGTGCGCTTTATAAATGTAATGATTGATTGATTGATTGATTATATTCCTTTTTTCTAATATCTCTGAAAATACTGACTGGATTTACACCAAATTACAGAAAGTCAAAAAAGTCAGCTTTCTGGTTGAAGATCTAGCTTTCTTCCAAATTTGGTGTAATTTGGTGCAGCCTTTTGGGCTGCAGTCGTGTCTAAAATACCCATGGGAAATTGCATTTTTGGGACCACCACCTTTTTCTTTGCCCCAGATTGACGAACCACCCTGAAACGTTCAAGACAGCAGCTGAAGTGAGTGGTGTAGTGGTTTTGAACATTTTGTGAACATTCACCAAACAGTGCCAAAGTAATTGGCAAAACTATGTACTGGCGACCACCACTAACTATCTATCTATCTATCTATCTATCTATCTATCTATCTATCTATCTATCTATCTATCTATCTATCTATCTATCTATCTATCTATCTATCTATCTATCTATCTATCTATGTTACCTATGGGCAGTCACCAGTAGGTATATTTAGGACCATTTTTTCCATAGACACAGTGTTTTCTTCTTTGTAATAACTTTGGCACCATTTGACGAATCTTCAAAACGTACACTTTGGTCAGTTCAGCTGCTGTCTTGAAAATTTCAGGGTGATCTGTCAGGTGGGGGCCTGAGAAAAAGGGGGAATCCCAAAACACTTTCTCCCCATTCTGTATCAATGGGATTTTTCAAATGTTTGAACACGACTACAGCCCAAACTCCTAAATGGATCTTCACCAAATTTGGCAGAAAGCCAGCTCTTAGTTCAGAAAACATGTTTATTGTGAGTGTGTGTAAATCCCTTCAGTAGTTTCCGAGATATTAGAGTTTAGAAAATATAGATATCTAGAGACGCGGTTCCTCCACTGATCCAACTGCCTCTGTACTGATATCTGATTGGCTGCCCGAACCTTAACAAGGTGGTTTTGGCAGACATCTTGAGACTCAGCTGAAGTTGAGTCCCAGACCGAAATGTAAAAAAAAAAAAAAAGGGGCCAGGGTAGAGACACCATGACCCCTTAGATCTGGTGCTGTGGTCCTAGAGGGATCCTATCATGGCTAAAAGTCATTTTTTTTATATATGTCCTAAAAATCTGCTGATCTGGATCTGTGGATTTTCCTGCTGTTTAAAAAAAAAAAGGGTGTTTTTCTGTCCTTTTCTTTTAAGAAGCCGGGGCATTGGAGGTTTTAAAATGGAGGTTGGTACACAGGGCCCCCCTCTTTGGGCTTTAATTAGCCACGGGGAGAGGCCAGGTTCTGCAGCCTACTGCCACTTGGCCATGCACATCAGTGGTTGGATTAACCAAAGGTCACAGGGACATTATCGTTATGGTCACATTTTAAATGTACCAAACCACAGAAATTCACCTGTTATAGAGTTATCTCAAGTAACTATAATTCATGCCCTAAGTAAGCTATAACTCGCACCCCCGCTATGCACAAATGTTTAATCACAAATGTTACTATAAATATTACATTGATATTATCAATGCTGTTATCAAAGATGTCATGAGTGCCATCATTTGTGGGGTAATTAGCAGTGCATGGCAAGGGTGCGAGGTATACGTAGTTAACTTAGGGCATGAGTTATAGTTACTTGAGATAACTATAACAGGTGAATTTCTATGGTTTGGTACGTGTAAAATGTGAACCTAACTATACAGTAATGTCCCTGTGACATTTGTTTTTTAAGTGAATTTCAGTAAATTTATATGTTTTTTAACATAAAGTAATTATCATTACTATGCGTTAACCCAACACTGCCGGGCGCGGGTCCTGTAGCTAAGCCATGCAGCCAACCCCCATAACAACCCAACCCCACGCTTTGCATGGTCTTTGGCTGTGCACAGCAGGGTTTGGCTGCAGGGTCTGGCCTGCAGTCAGGCACTGTAGTCAATCCCAATAACCACCCAACCCTGCGCTGTGCATGGCCTTCAGCCATGCACCGTGGGGGCTGGTTGCAGGGCCGGCAGCCAAACCCTATAACCACCTAAACAAGTACTAAGAATGGCCTTTGACCATGTGTGGCAGGGCCTGGTCTGTGGTCAGATGCTGCAGCTAACCCCTCTAACCACCAAACCCCATGCTGCACACGGCCTTTGGCCATGCATGCCAGCAGTTGGCCATGGCTTGTCTATCTGGGTATGAGAATAGGTATGACAGGGTGTATCTGAGTGTGAGAGTGGCTGTGAGAGTGTCTGGGTGTGAGAGTGGATGCGTTGGAGTTGAGTGGGTCTATGAGTGGGTGTGTGACGGTTTCAGTGGGTCTGTGAGTGGGTGTGGAAGAGTCTGAGTAGGTCTGTGAGTGGGTTTGTATGTGTTGGAGTGGGTCTGTGAATGGGTGCACAAGGGTCTGAGTGTGTCTTTGAGTTGGTGCATCAGTGTGAGGGGGTCTTTAGTGGGTGCATAAGGGTCTGAGTGGGTGTGTGAGAGGGAGAAAGAGATTGAAAGAGAGATGGGAGCAAGATAGAGAGTTTTTAGGCTTTGATTAATTATATACTTAGAATCACATATTTCTTGGTAATTTGAAAAGAAAAATGTATTTGTCAATTAAAACGAGTGGGATCACCTTTCAGTATGAACCTTAATGGTTTGAATTATAAAATAAATTAAAGAAGGAAAACGACTATGGGCACACCTGGAAAAGAACACTCAAGTTTCAATGTTACGGTCTGTGACCTTAACCTTAACCTTTAGACACAGGTGACTCCTTACTTTGATGCTTCCAGACATTCCTCTGACAGTCAACCTATGCATGTAGTTAGAAAGAAACGTGAATGTTCCATCACTAGGAAGGTTTAACTGTCACAACACTAGTAAATACATGTTGGACCTGGCCCTTGTGGCAGGTTCATCCCCTGGCTTTTTGCCTATTTCCTCCTATTTTTTCAGATTTCTCGCTGTTGGCTCTAGGACTCTGAGCACTTTATCATTGCTCATCAGTGCTAAAGTGCAGGTGCTCTCCCATCTAAAGTTGGTATGATTGGCTTACACCTAATTGGCCTATTTGATTTACCTAGAAGTCCCTTGTACAGTGGTATCTCTATACCCAGGGCCTGTAAATTAAATGCTATTAGTGGGCCTGCAGCACTGCCTGCGCCATCCACTGAGGTAGCCTTTCAAACCTGTCTCAGGCCTGCTAGCGCAGGGCCTGTATGCACAGTTTTCTGCCACAGGGACCAGGCATCTAAATTTACTTGCCAGGCCCAGAACTTCCCTTTTACTACACGTAAGTCACCATTAAGGTAGGCCCCTGCTACCCCTATGGGCAGGGTGCCATGTATGTAGAAAGCAGGACATGTTCCAGGTTGCGTGGCCTGTCCTGGTAGTGAAAAAGAGCCTAACTTGGGGCCATATTTATACTTTTTGACGCAAAACTGCGCTAACGCAGTTTTGCGCCAAAAAAATTAGCGCCGGCTAACGCCATTCTGAAGCGCCATGCGGGCGCCGTATTTATTGAATGGCGTTAGTCGGCGTTAGCCGACAGGCGCTGCCAGGTGTGCGTGAAAAAAAACGACGTACACCAGGCAGCGCCGGCGTAGGGAAAAATGGCGTTTGGGCGTCCCAAAATGGGGCAAGTCAGGCTGAGGCAAAAAAAATCGTCTTAACCCGATTTGCACCATTTTGTTTGGGAGCCCAGACGCCATTAACATGACTCCTGTCTTAGCAAAGACAGGAGTCATGCCCCCTTGCCCAATGGCCATGCCCAGGTGACTTATGTCCCCTGGGCATGGTCACTGGGCATAGTGGCATGTAGGGGGGCACAAATCAGGCCCCCCTATGCCACAAAAGAAATTTAAAAAAATACTTACCACAACTTACCTTTTCTTCCCTGGGATGGGTCCCTCCATCCTTGGGTGTCCTCCTGGGGTGGGCTAGGGTGGCAGGGGGTGTCCCTGGGGGCAGGGGAGGGCACCTCTGGGCTCATTCTGAGCCCACAGGTCCCTTAACGCCTGCCCTGACCCAGGCGTTAAAAAGAGGCGCAAATGTGGGGTTTTTTGCCCCGCCCACTCCCGGGCGTCATTTTTGCCCGGGAGTATAAATACCACGCACATGCCTGGGAGTCATTTTTTAAGACGGGAACGCCTACCTTGCATCTCATTAACGCAAGGAAGGTGTTCACGCCAAAAATGACGCTAACTCCATGAACTTTGGCGCTAGAAGCGTCTAACGCCAAAGTATAAATATGGAGTTAGTTTTGCGTCGAATTTGCGGCAAAAAAAACGACGCAAATTCGGCGCAAACGGAGTATAAATATGCCCCTTGGTGTCTCCGGGCTGTGAGTGCTGCCTTCTCATAGGATTGCATTAGAAATGCCTGCCCTATGTGTAAGGGGTATTGTCTGATTTATGAGGGGTAGCGTAGGCATTTTTGGTATGGTTGTAATGGTGATGAAAAATGCTGCTTAGTGGTTTAGGTGTATTTGTTTATTACTATTACAGAAATGCCACTTCTAGAAAGTGTGCATTTCTCTGTGCTTATGACTCTGGTGTTTTGCAGCTTGACTCCAATCCACGTCTGGGCAGAGTGACAGTTGGGCTTTGTGCATAATTTTCAGACAGCCTGTACACAGGGAGGGTGGGGGTGTCACAGAGGTGCAGCTGCATACTGAATAGTCTTCCTGGTCTGAGAGAAGGGTGAGGCAGGACACACCTACATTTGTAAAGGCTGTGCCCTGGCCTCACACAATAGGGTTGTTTACCCCCAACTTATGTTTGGAGCCTGTGCTGGAGGAGAGAGGGGGCACTCCCAGAACCACTTGTGACTGGTTGGAACATCCTCTCCCCTACCATTGTAAAACACTATGAGGACTAAGTATAAGAACAGGGGAGTTTTCCCCGCAATTTGGAGACTCTTAGAGACATTTTGGAACTGGACACAGAAGGCTGGAAGGACTCACCGGGAACCACCATAGGACTGCTGCTGCTGTGCTGACCTGTGATCTGCTTGGTCACTATAAGGAACTGCCACTTGCTTGCATCCTCTTTGTTCTGGCCTGTTGCTGGGCCCCTTCACCTGTGGGCCTTTTTCTTAAACTCTGTCCCCCAGGGGCATGGTGCTGTGACCCCTGACCCACACAGCTGTGTGAAGCACGAGGAGTGCTTCAGTACCTAAAAGAACTAGCGCTTTGGAAAGCTCTTCACATTTTATAGAATTAGCACTTGGGGAAAAGCACCACACCTTTAATTGCCACAGTGCTTGGGAGCACTTATTGTGCTGTGGAAAAATCACTGCCACGATCTGGGCTGTGATAGGTGCAGCGCCAGAGTCACGCTGCTCTATGTGCCCCCAGGGCACGAGAAGAACTGCCAAGAAGAAGACTGGAGCGAGCGCACTCCTATTGTGCCCCCTGGGTAAAGCCCACTCCGAGGAGCGCCCCCGGGGCACAGGCAGGCACCTACTCTGGTGCCTGCCCTCGCTGATGGCCGGGCTGGCTGCCGCATGTGGGAGAAGGCGTCGGGCGGGGAATGAGGCCTCATCTGAGGCTTCCTCGCCCCACTGGGCCCCTGTTCTTTGTTTGAAAGGGCAAGGGGGGAGAAGAAAGCCTCCCCCTGCCCCACTGTAGCCCGAAGTTATGCCTGAGGACCGTGGGTGGGGCGGAAGCCTCACCGGAGGCCCCCGCTCCGCCTGTTCCATTTTTGTGGCCCCTTGTGGACCAGTGCCATTATGTTGACCCCCCTCCTCATTGGAGGGCCAGTGAAGGCCCGGGTGGGGTCCCACAGAGATCCTGGGCCCCAGGAGGGGCCCATTATTAAAGCAGAGGGGGTGCTTGGTGACCCCCTCCTTCTTGAATTATTGGCAGACTTTGCCCCCCCTTGAGAGGGCTGGTTGAGGCCCAGGGGGCCCCCTTGATCGCGAGCCCCAGTAGGGGCCCGTCAATAATCCAGATGGGGTGCATCCCACCCCCCTCTACCCCAGAAATATCAGGAGGCCCCCATTTGGCGCATAGGAGTGCCGGGGGCCCCATTTTCATTCTCTTGGCACTGGAGGTGCCTTCATCTTAAACCAGGTACTGCTAAAAGACCATATATACAACATAAGTTATTTTTAAAGACTTTATTGATTTATATGTAACCTACCTGTTTGATGATGTTTTCATATGTGTATGCAAATGTTCTTTTTATGGGCATAACATGCTAATATGTTTTTCTGACTTGCCATATGTTTGATAAAGTTCCTAATATGGGCGTTTGTGATATTCTTATGACAAGTGCTTTGGTGTAATAACGTGTTTTCTGACTACTGCTTATGTTGCAGAACACTAAGTAACCTGTGTGTCATATGTGACTACTGCTAGATTTGCAGAGTAACTAATGTGTAACGTTCTGACAACTGCTAAGTTAGCAGGATATTACTGATATATGATGTTTGGTCTAATAATGGAATTGTGTACAATACAGTATATTTTCATATAATTTGGTGTTGTGTTTACTTTGTGGTGGGGGTAGTGTGTCACGTGTTGTGTGTGTTGTGCAAACGCTTTACACATTGACTCTAGGTTAGGCCTGACTACTCGTGCCAAGCTACCAAGGGGGTGAGTAGGGGTTATCTTGGATGTGTAACTCCCTTGCCCTGACTAGAGTGGGTGGGTTCTGCCTGGCTTAGGTGCATACCCTAGCCAACCAGAAACCTAATTTCTAACAATAAACAAACACACTGCTAAAACAATACTTGGATTTCAACCTCAGTTTACTGAGTGATAGCACAACACCTTGACCATTAGGCCGCAAGTGAGCATGTTCTGCTCTCCATTCATACGTAACTACAACATTTGTATCAAACATCTTGCTAGTTTGACACTTTGAAGTCATTGCATGGAAAGACCATTGCAATTACAATCTCCTTCTTCCATCCCATTATGAGATTGAAGAATGAGAGAGAGAGTGACAGGACCACAGAGGAGCCTCAAGGGTCCAGGGATCTTTCTCATAAGCTTCTTGTAGATGAAAAGCAATTTGTCCATGTCTTTGAGCAAGAAGACGAATGTTCTCACTGATATACAGTTTCACTTTCATGGTCTTAAATTTTCCTAATCTATGACTTACTATTTTGTGATGAGCATTCATGCTGCAATTCACAGATATCAGTCCCATGTTAGCAGCAGTATTGAAACTGAGCAATCAGGCACTTCATGTCGTACCTTGAAGTATGTAAATGGGTGCTTGTACCTTTTTCTTTTTGTTTTTCATCGTTGCTACGTAGGAACACTGACTCTTTAAGGGCTTTGATGCTGCCCATATATACATTTTAGTCTTCGACAGTGTGAGAAAGGACAACAGAGATGGTTTATTGTGTTTCTCCTCTGGCATAAAGTTTATCGAAGCACCACTGTCAATAATAAAAGGTATGGAGCAGCCATTTTCCTTTAATGTAATTTTCGGACAATATTTGAATGACACTAGTGGGTTTACTCGTCAACTTTTCTTTGACACCTAGTCTTCTTTGCATGCGGCCTGTCAGACATGCGCACGTTTTTCTGAGTTAAACATTGATATCACACATCCCTCTTCCTCACTGTCACTTGACAATGAAATAGATAAACTCCTGGACGAAGATTTAGATGATTAATTACTTTGTTTAGGGCCAATTTGCCTCAGTTGTTGGCGCTTCACCTTCTGGGCATGAATAAAACGTCACTTCTGGAATGTTCAAGCATCCATTTTGTTTTCTCAGCATGACGCACTGCACAGTGCAGAGCCATTTTTCTTGTACCCCTTAGTGCCCTCTTAACGCCACCATGTGCACGCAGTATTTAAAATACGGCACACCATGCAGTAGCTAGGGGACTAGCATCAGAATTTTCAATGCTAGTCTGGTGATTTGCAGGATTAGCGTAAAAAATTCTAACGCTAATCCTTTAAAGCACCCAGAGGCCCATTATAACAGGTGGAGAAGCCTCCTTTTAAAAGTGATGACAAAAATGGTGCAAGGAAATCTTTTAGATTTTCTTGCACCACTTTTCTGGCCCCCCTAACAAGAGAATGCCCTCTTAGCATTACATTATGCATGGTGCAAGTATAATGTAGCACAAAGGGTTTCAAAGTAGCGCAATGCATGCATTTCGCCACTTTGTAAATTTGGCGTGGCGTTTTTGGCCTTCCAAAGCCACATTAGCATAAAAATAATGATGCTAATGTGGCGTTGGAATGGTGCTTAGGGCTCTTAAATATGCCCCTTAGATTTTCCTTTGCATTGAAAACCATTACAAAATGGTTCTCTTTCCTGCAGCTCTTGCCGACTTGTGCAATGGCAGGACATTTACCTTCATGTGGAAACGAAAATCTGCATCTGAAGCACAGGTTTTTTTTCTTTGGAATATCACTTTGTGCGTTTCCAGCTTGTGTTTCTGCTTACTTTTCATGTTCAAGACTGACTTACTCTGTCCTCCATGTCAGAAACTTCTGCACGTTCCTCAGCTCTCGCAGCCATGAGTACTTTCTCCAGACTAAGAGCCTTATTATGAGTTTGGCGGTCATGCACCGACATTGTGGCTGTGGCCGTCTGACTGCCATCGACTTGGCGGTTGAACCACTGTTTTACTAGCCATGCAGGCCTATAGAGCAACTGTGGTCCTACTGGGCACCGCCAAGCAGCACAGACCACTGTGGTGACGAGGCCGCACAAACAGTTGACACAGTCTGAGGTTGCACACCGTCAATGTGACAGTGGCGGTCCAACCACCACATCTCAGCAGGCAGAAACAGTGAGCATAAAGGGAGCAATTCACCTACAGCCAGTGTTACATGGCCTGTGCTGCCATGGAGCCCATTACACATGTCCTGCTGTTGTTGCTGGTCATCGAAGATGTACCAAATCCACACCACAATGGAAGCAACCAACTGTAAGTACACACACCTATCTATGTCATTACGCTCACTAACAGATTGTTGTGCCGCCATACACATGATATGGGGATCACAACACAGGCATCAAGTACACTTGTCATTGTGTCCACAGTCTGAGTCATTCACAAAGAAAGACACATTCACAGCCAGTAAATGCTCCCTTTGAGCAGGTCACTCACACTGCACTGCAACATAACACAACAACTCATGTCTGTACATCTTAGGCACAGGGACAGTGAAGTGTATACAACATTGTGTCACACAACACTAACAACACAGAAACATCACAACTAGCAATACAACTGACACACTCATATTGCACACATGCCATGGACTGTTGTCAGATTCAACACACATAAGTATGGATTTATCGTGGAACACAAACAGCACTCTCATTAAAGAGTGTTGTTTGTGATAATGAACCTACACATCACACATATTGCAAAACAATAGAAGGACAATGGGATGTACAATAGTCACAGAGACAATTATCCACACTCCCTCTGCAAACAATACCTGCACAATAGGGATGGGGGCATCAGGAGCACTCAGGGTATAATGCTGCCCTGGGACACATAACACTTTGCACATGCCCCTAAAACAATATTTGCAGAGGAGTTGGCCCTAAATGTATCTCAGGTACAAACAATACTAGAGCCAAGTGAAATGCCTATCTGCAGAATGAGAAAATGGACACATGCACAGTCAAATGCAAACAAAGGTACCACAACTGAACAACCCCCATGTCTGCACAAAGAAAACTCAAGCTGCCACACAAGATAAAAATACAATCCATGTCATTGGACAAGCCTAACACCATACATGTTGACATTGGACTACACAAGATGAAATGCTTACCATACCAAACAGAATATAATACAATTACACTATAAAGCCTTAAAACCCCCCATCCATACGTTAACATATACCCTTGTCCTGGGTGACACCAGCACTGGCCACAAACTCATGTTTTCATAACAACTGCAAATGGATCAGAAAACAGGCTGACACACACACAACTGTAGGCAGACAACACAAATTACTCTGGAACAACATAAAGGTAGAAAAGTATTTGCAGGACAAATGTGTACCCAAAAAAACAACTATTTGGGTTCATTTTAAACAAAATTATTTTGAGAAAAGGCCATTGGCCAATCCATCTTAAAGTCATTGCACAGTACTGTGCCCACACTTGACTCCTATTACTACCAGTGGACCTCCACAGGAAGGGGCATCAAGTGGACAAACAGAGACCTCTGTGATCATCCTTGGGGGGGGCAGTGGGTTAGATTTGGAATGAATGGGTTTGGGTTTGGGTTTGGGTTTGGAAGAGGTGGGCTCTTTCTTAGGAGGGGTGAGCTTCTTCATGGGGTGAGAGGTATAGGTGCTTGCAGGGGGGCAGGTGTGACAGTGGAGGACTTGGATGTGGAAGGGATGGGTTGGGATGTGTGTAAGGGACTTGGGTTTGGGGGAGGTTGAAGGAACATGGGGACAATCATTGGAAGGGAATGGGGATTCGGCGGTTGAGGGAGTGGTCATCTGGTGTGTGGGTGTAGACATCTTGGGTGTGTGCATGTGTGAGGTATGCTTTAATTTGAGTGGTGTCTGTTGCATGTGTGAGTGTTGGCATTTGCATGTCTTGCGGTTGGGAGATGAATGTGCTAGATGATGGAGTGGTTGATGTGTGTGTCTGATGGGTTGGCGTCTTTAGGTACGCTGGTAGTGATGGAAGTTTATGAGTCTGTTGAGGTGGTGTCTGCAAGTATGATGGATGTAGTGGATCTCTGTGTGTCTGGAGGGGTGATGTCTGCAATTATGGTGGGTGTGGTGGATGTGTCACTGACTGTTGTGGTGGTGCCTATGGGTATGCTTGATGTGGTGTGTGGGTCAGTTGGGGTGTTTGCTGAAGTGGTGGCTGATGTGTGTGTGGGCGTATGTTGAGTGCCTGGGTGCCAGTGTGTCTTGTGGTGCTTGTGTTATATGAGTGCTGCTTGTGTGTGGTGAGATGGGTGCATGCAGATGTGTCTGTGTGCTTGAGTTAGGTAAGGGAATGAGGGATTTGTATTGGAAAGAGATAGGTGGATGGGTGGAATGTGGGGTGTGACTCACGACCATCAGTGAGGAGGCCAGAGCCTGAAAAGATCTTTGTAGGCCAGACATGGCATTATGAATGCCTTCCAGGAAAGCATTGGTCTGCTGACGCTAACCCCTGGATGGCATTCACAATGGCAGTCTGATGCACACATATGTTCATATGTTCCTCAGGAGGTCAATAGCCCTCTCACTCAGGGCAGCAGGGGTATCAGGGGCTGGGGCTTATTTACTGTGGCAAAGGAGAGGCCCACCCTCTTGGGTGAGCAAGCACAGCCAACTGGGTGAGGAGCAACAGGGAGGGTGGCGATAGAACTTGGGGTGGCGGACAAAGATGGTACAAGAGTACATCCCAGAAGGTCTGCCACTATTAGGAACTGGACACTGGAGGTAGAACCCAATCATTGGGATGTAGATTTGGTCTCTTCTGTGGCACTCCCCTTACCCTCTTGGCCACTATGTCACTCTAAGTCGGTGGTGTCTTGACCGGAGCTACCATGGCCAGATGCTTCCCCAATTGGCTGTGCCCTGTCTCCTTCACTAGTCTACGGCTGAATCTGAAAATACAAGGAGAAGAAAGGTCACCACATGTTCCTGATCACACTTGAACAACAGCCACGGTTAGCAAATATTACAATGATGTCAAGTGGGACCCAGCAACAAACACCACCAAAGTGGCCTCTACATGTACCAAACCATGCATGTCATCTGAACTGTCACCAGTTTCCCACAGAAAAACCAGGATCTCAGACAACTACAATTGCATGGCTGAAGTTGTGCAGGCACAGTAACCCCTGAACAAGCAGGAGACCACATCACCTTTAATGATTTACCTCACTGAGCATGCCTGTTGTCATACAATAGTAGGCCAGTGCCAACATCATTCTCACAGATCCTAGACAAGGTCATGGAGACATTTATTTGTCACATATACAATAACACAAAAATGTGAAATAATGCTCTCAGAACATGCCATGTTCCTGACAACAGTACAATAGCCTGGAGAAGGTAACATGGAATTACTCATGTCACACTGGAAACTTATCAGCAATGCACACTCCACCAAGTGAAATTTGTCCCAATGGAGTAATGGAGGTAGTACCAATGTTGCTCTGATATGCCACACATTTAGCATGGAAATGTACATTGTAGACATCATGTATTTGTATTTGTATTTGTAGGTGTATTTGTAAAGTGCGTTCCGCCCGTAGCATCGAAGCGCTAAGTGGAAAGAAATGCAAGAGAGGCCAAATGAAGATGGGGGAGGAGCTGCAGCTTTCAAGGACGCCGAGCTATGGGGGACTGCGGCCAAATCGATACTAGTGGACCTAAGACGGCAACTGGGCACATACCATCTCAGGGTCTTGCAAAGATATTTGGATCCTTTGGAATGGAGAGCCTTATGTGTGAGGCAGAGAGCTTTAAAAAAGATATGCTTCTCCACAGGTATTTTATGTGGCTGCCTCAGGCTTCAGAAGCTGATCTCGGAAGATCCAACACAAGGCGCCTGCGGTCGATGTATAAGTTGCAGCTTGTGGAGAGAGCCTTTGCTGATATTCAGCATCAACACATTGCAATAGTCCAGTTTGAATATGACTAGAGCACGGAACACTGAGGTTCTGAGATCCTTTTGTAATTAGGGAAGAATTTTCTTAAGAGTTTTAATAACCCAATAGCAGGTTTTAATAGTCTGATTAACCTGTAGGTAAAAAGACAATGCATTGTCAAATAAAATCCCTACGTTTCTAGCTGTCGGTATAGGAGTAGGCAGGTCTCGCAACAAACAAATGGTACACTGTTCTAAACCAGAGAAGAAGGGAGACCTAGCTCTCAGGAGCAAGAGCCCTCACACATCCGAATGGATGTCATGCTTCATCATCGGGGTGCTCCTCGTCAGATAGGCACTGCAATGTCTGACGTGCTCCCCAAAAGGGGGCTCTTTGCCGGAGTTCTTTTAGGTGACTGCCGTAGTAAATTCTACAGTGGACAATGCCCATCAGCAGAAACTGACAGGAGAAAGAAAAACTAAAATTGACTCTGCACCTACAACAACAAAAACAAATTTATTCGGCTAGTGTAAGGTATAGGCCAAGGTTAAAAACAAAATGGAAGTGAAAAATGAGAAATCATGCTCAATCACTTTCAAAACATGGTAACTGAGAGATACAAAGAAATCAAAGAACCTCTAAACTAGGGTCAACATGTTTTGCATCTAGTGGTCCCGCCGGATTCATCAACGCTTCATCAGGACCAAATACTACTTCTCCAAAATTAATAATACATTATCCTAGTTAATGCACTTACTGTAGGAACAGTCACTTACTTAAGATAACTGTATGTCTGGTCTAATGTCAAAAAAGTTGGTCGCCCTTTAAAACAAGAGTTAATACATAGCTGTCAAAAGTACACAAGTACAAGCATTGGTGATTACCCAATTTGTGGTAACTCGTGTGAATAGGTGCTCTGTGGTAAAAAGAACTTGTTAGGAAGGCTTACCATCCCCAGTTGTGAAATGTGGCTCCTTGGGAAAGCACACACCAAGGACAGGTGCTGTTACTATCTGGAACAGTAATCATATATCATGTAATGCATAGAAGTGATTACCCAAACCAGTCTGCAAAGCATAAAAAGATCTATATGCACAATATGTCACAATTAAAGAGTATCTTGTCAAAAAATGCAGGTAATCTCATATTGACAGCATAACAATCAACTCTACTGCATTCAGTGGGTCACCAAAACTAATAATAAAGGTACACAGTAAGGGAGCTAGGAGGTACCACATGATGATGTTAAACAAGTTGCGAGTCAAAAAATATTAATGTCCAAGGGGCACAGTTCATCCATTTAGTATAAAAAGCCTCCCAAAAGCAGCCCCTTGATAAACGTAGTAAAGAGAGGCAGAGAAGGCTGTTACTTGTGTCCTCAAGGACAAGTTGTGTTGCATGGCTACATGGAAAATAGCGCTATAAGTCCTTTGATTGTACGTGATAAAGCGAGGTGGAATTAGGTGCTACTCGCATCCACAAAATAAACTCACTAAATAGCCGCGTGGAACATAATGCGGCTAAGCTGAAACAAAAACGAGGTACTTACAAATATAGCAGCAGGGTCCACGTTGCAGGACCTACCCTCCGGCAGTGCTCCCAAATCTTAAAGTCGAGTGCTGTCGGAGATCTTTTAAGCGCGCCAGGAATACGGAAGAACAAAAGTGTCTTCCGGCTCACGCGCAAGGAGCCAACAACACAGGAGGCGGAGAGGGGAGTCCCCTCCGTAAAAGTAAGTAAAAATAGAAAGTGGACTATACGATGTGACCAGAAACACAGAGGAAGATATTTTTCTCGTACTGTGGTGTAAGATTGATGTAAATCCTGCTGATCCAATGATAAATCTAGCCACCATACATCAATCAGGGCCTGAGTAATTCAATTAAAGTCCTTAAAGATTAAAATACACAACACATTCCCAAAAATCACTAAACGTGAGAGGAGTAATGCCCACTGAAGTACTGCCTTCATTAGATGATACCGTAAAAATAGGAAGTCATTATATAAGAAAAACTATATTGTTCCATGATAGAGGATTAAAAAATGTGTTACAAAGACAGATTTAGCCAAGGTATCTCGTTGTTCAAGCCATGTAGATTGGTCTCCAATCTGAAGACCCAACGTTGTTCAATCTTAAATAAAAAACGTTGGGATATCAAATTGGATTTTAGGTGCATCCAAGACTACCTACCATAAATCATAAGGATTATGGGCAGTTTCCACAAAGTGTGCACAAAGTTTGGTGGTGAGACGTGCACACCTAATGTTGCTCCGATGTTCATTAATGCGTATTCTGACTGGTCTGGTGGTCAATTCCGAGTATTGCCATTTGTATGTTTAGTAAGACGCCATCGTCCAATCGGGTCTAAGTCTAGAGGTCAAACGTTACACTGGCCACATGGGTAATGTACCTCCACTGGGGGAAGATTCCACAGAGTCGTTTGTGGAGGATTATCACAGGTGAACCGTGTTCGGGTGTGGACCACCTTGTTTTTAATGTTGGCAGTACGTTTAAATGCAAACAATGGTTTGGGTATGTAGGTGTCACCGCTCACCAGAATAGGCCATCTTTTCTTAATCAATTTTTTAATGTCATTTGATAACGGGGTGTACGTAGACACACAAGTCAGTCGGGTCTGAGGAGCCCTATTGATCGCAGTCAAAAGAGCCTCACAATGGTTATTTCTAGCCCTTTTGCGGGCTTGATTAACAATCTTCGCAGGATAATGGCATTCAAAAAGTTTGTCCTGGAGGTCACTTGCTTGTGTCTCAAAAACCCGAGGTGAACTACAGTTACGTCTTATATGCAGAAATTGGCCAAAAGGCAAGTTATCATGCAAACTTTTAGGATGGTGACTGTCGTAAAGAAGTAAACTATTACGATCTGTTGGTTAATGGTAAGTGCAAGTGGATAGTTTACCGTTGTTAATACTAATCACGAGGTCTAGGAAAGGTAACTGCGTAGATGACACTGTAGAAGTAAATTTCAAATACGGGTCTAGAGTGTTGATCCATTCGGTGAAGGGTGCAACCTCAATTAGGGGTCCCTGCCACACAATCAAAATATCATCAATATATCGCCGCCAGAGCCCGATGTTACTTTGAAAAGGGTTAGTAGCTGACAATATGAACTGTTTTTCAAAATCGTACATGTAAAGGCGGGCTAAGCTCGGTGTGACTGTGCTTCCCATTGAAGTGCCACGGACCTGATGGAAGAACTGGTCCTCGAACTGAAGAAAAAAATTCAGTCATGGCTAGTGTTACACAGTGCATGATGAAAGGAATAGGGGTAGATAATGGGGTGCAACTCTCAAGAAGAGCTGCTTCCACCACTCATAGAGTAGCTTCCTGGGGTATGTTGGTGTATAAAGCCTCCACATCAAGGGTAATCAACCCATGAACAACCCCAGTACTGTTAATAGACTCTATCAAGTTCAAGACATCTTTTGTATCTTGTAAGTATATAGGGGATCCCCTCACTAGTGGCTGAAGAAAATGATCGCAGAATTTTTATAGGGGTTCTCAAACCGAGCCAATCCCCAATACTATTGGTCGTCCAGGTGGAGGCAGTACACCCTTATGGATCTTGGGTAAGCAGTAAAGGTATGGGGCTCGTGGATGAATGGTATCAAGAAATTCTGCTTCTTTGTGGGAAATGTAGGTGTTATCACAGGCTTCCTCAATCATACTCCTAATCTGGGTTTGGAGTCCCAGTGTGGGATCTCTCATTATCTCAGCATAATAAGTAGAGTCACTTAGAAGGCGTAAGCATTCACATCTATAGTCGTCAGTATTCATGATAACTATAGCCCCTCTCTTATCAGCCTGTTTTATCACTATACTCGAGTCAGTAGCCAAAGTCTGTAAAGCAATCTTCTCTTTGGTAGAATTTTAATGTAAGGATGTTTGGGTCGCAGTTTATTTAAATCAGACAATACTGCCTTCTCAAAGGCAAGGTCTTCACACAGTGTAGAAGTGGGGGGAGGAACAAAGGAGGATGGTCTTTTCAGACCAGTGTCCTCAGGTAAATCCTCAACCGGTTTATAATTAAAAAAGAAAATGAACATGATCTTATGAAAAAATTGGGAGAGCTCACAATTGAGAAGGAAGAAATCCTCATTCGGGTTGGTACAAAGCCAAGGCCTTTATTGAGAACGTTAGTTTCATCCTCTGTAAGATGTCTACTGGATAGATTAACCACTAGGTTCTCTGCGGTGGAGTTTTGCCCTGGCTTCTGGTTACCATCTGTGGTTCCTCCCCGACCATTGTACATGTATGCCCCTTCCTCTACTTCTGCCTCCTAAAAAAGGCACATATGGCATCATAGGGTGAGGTTGGTAGAATGGATGTGGAGGCTGCCAAGTCATCGGATAATTGACAGGATAGGGGGGATAGTTGAGGCAGGGTTGGGGTGGATTCTCGTCTGTACTCCAACCATCTGAAGAGGAACTGCTGTTATAGTTACGCACGTCTTGAAAAATGAAGTCGACTCATCAGATGAACGAGTCAGTTCACTTGCTACGTGATGCCACAACAATGGCCTGGAAATGCATTTTGTGGCTAAAAACACTAGTCCTACCTGTTAGGTCCTTCATTATTACTGCAGTGGTACATGCCAAATGACATTAAATGACGATTGAAGGTATGTGTCAGCCAACAATCAACGGTGAGACACTCCTGTCTGTGACACTAAATGGAGTGTTCTCCCATTGTATATGTCCCTTTCCACACACAGGTTGAAAAGAACATATATGTGAGGGAATACATGAATCATCTCATGAACACAGGTAGACCATGCATGAAACAGCAGCGTACACATTTTGTCATAAGAAAAAGGGACACATACTAACATGTAGGCACAAGGAATGTTAGCAACAGTGATGGTACACAAATCATTTCACTGGACATGCCCCACTTACCAAGGGAAAGTATTGATCTGTGGCTGACCCAAAGAACAATGGGGCATATTTCCAAGAAAGTGGTGCATCAGCTGTGATGCGCCAGTTTTCTTGTATCCCCCACCTGCACCTAACAACACCATGGTTGTGCCGTATTTATGATATGGTGCACCATAACAGTCATTAACACAATAGCATCAACATTTTTGATGCTATTGTAGAGCTTTGATGCACTAGCATCAAAAAGTTTGACTCTAGGAAGGCCCATTGAACAAATTAGGTGAGTCATTTTTAACGCCTGCTCTAAGAAGGAGTTAAAAATGATGGAAAAAATGGCGCAGTGAAATGTTGTAAATTTCACTGCACCATTTTTTCAGGCCTCCCTGAGCCGGAAGGCCACCCTTGTATACATTTTGCCTGGTGAAGGCATAATATGGTGGAAGGGGTTACAAAGTGATGCAATGCATGCATTGCACCATTTTGTAAATCTGGTGTGGGAGAAATGCCTCCTTAACTCTACCTTAGCGTAAAAAGAAATTACACTAGGGCTATGCAAGGAGGTGCAAGGGGCTTGTAAATGTGCCCCAATGTATGCTCTGCCACATATATGATTGCCATCTTCACATTATAGACAGTAGTAAGGCACAAACTGCAGTTACATGCTGTAGACAAGTAACCTCTGGGTGGCAGATACCAATATACTCATTTGACCAGACACATGGCTGAGGACAGTAACCCATCACTTCCTTTCTTTTGGCCTGTAATACTGAGGAGTGGGGGTCTGTTGTATAGAATGTACACCCACTACAACAACACACAGTACTTGATTGATCAATGTACACAGCCATATGTTGCCCCTGAAAAGCAAACTGTTTGTGGATTGTACACAGTTGTGTCCTAGGTCTGTGGGTCAATAGGCAAAGCACATCAGTATGCACCACATGACATAGCTACACAGTCACTCATCTACTGTGTCGCACATGGCACATCCCTAATCATCAGGGGGGGTGTCAGAACTTGGCACATTAACATGGCAATGTGACATGCACAAATATGCCCTATACTCACCCCCTTGTGGCTGCCATCTCTCTTAAACAACCATCAAGGCCTGGATAGGCCACCACCAGAATGTAGGCTGTTACAGGGCTCATGGTCTGATGAGCACCCTGCAAAAACTGTGAGGACAGCCCTAGCTAGACGTTAGCGATCTTCCGTGCCCAGCGTCTCAGGTCCTCCCACCTCTTGCGACAGTGGGCACTCCACGGCTGTGGACCCTCACGGCACGCATCTTCTGGACAATGACTCTCCATATCTCCTTTTCCCGATGGGCATTTACCTGCATGGTTTCAAGTGACAAATCAAGAGATTTCAATCACAAGTTTTGGAATAAATGGTTGAGAAACATGCATGTCAGAAACACCAAGCTATAAATTTTCAATTAGGTAACACACCACAAGTGAAAAGCACACAAGCCAATAAGTACAGGGATATGGCTACAGACACATATCCATCTGCAGACTAACCCACTACCCTGCTCAGGGCCTACAATGACTAAGCAGGCCTACTGAAATCAGGTAGCCCACGGTCCAGCAACATGTACTGTGATGTGAGCCACAATGAACCACTACACACATATGCAGCTCCTGAAGGGTAAACTCCTTAGGCCTAAATGGACCAACACATTCACACTCTGCAAGATTGGCACACTGCATACAGTCCCTACAGGCAACTGTCAGAGCCCAGACTTCACCCTTACACCTGAGTGACAATGAAGGGGCTGGCATGGTGGGTTCAGAAAGTGTCTTCCTTGTGCATGTGTGGACATGTGACCTACCAAATGCAGATTCATGCCAATTCAGGGAGTGGGTTCTGTGGTATGTACCTATACCACAGAACACTCCTTCGGACATATGTGTCTATCCTACAGAGATGGCATCCAACATACAAAGGTATGCCCTGTACAATTTCTACTATGTGACCAGGATACAAACTTACATACGATCCCCTCCTAGGAATCAACACACTGTGCACTGTGGGACTGTCATTAGTGCAATAAGCCTATACAGGACAAATATGACTTATGTGAATGTGACAACAAAGCTGTGGGAGCAAGGGATGTGTCAAGAGTGAAAGTCACACATTGATAATGATGCATAATGCACATTTGGACTACATCTGGGATGTACCCCAGTACCCATTCCTAATGCAGTCAATGGACTTAGGCATTCATGGTAGGTTTTGCCACTAGAGCATCATATTATCCACATGCTGGTATACAGGAGTGGGCACAGTGCCACAGCTGTATAGCCACAGAGACTCTACCCCAACCTTGACTATGTCCCTTACTGAGAGATACATTTGACAACCCCTGGTATCTGCAGGCTGAGCATACAAAACAAAATTTTCATCACTTCCACACATCACTTCCATGCATGACAGTACATCATGTGGCCATCAGCAATCTGACATGTGGTGTGGGTGGCAACCTGAAGGGCAGATATGGATTCTAGACTACAGTTTGGCAAGTCCAGATACAGATTAAAAGATCTGTGGTACTATACACATTGCTTGCAAGATCCTCAAATGACTCATACAAGATGCATACACAGCTCACTCTGTTATACATAAACATGTTGTCCCACATCTACAACAATCATGAAGAAAGAGTTGTCAGTAAATATCCCTTACCTAGAAATGTGCATCCAATGCAAGGAGAATCTAGGATCCCAAACACCTCACACAACACAATTTGTCTGAACTTAACATATTACTGGCCACCAATACCTGCACAATGTAATTCCCATTGATGCCACACAGACTGCAACAACAGGCAGAGAAGAAGACTAACTAGCATACAGGGGCACACTGTAAACTGTGAGGAGGAAAAGGATGGTGTAGAACAGAATCAATTGTGCCTATGAGATTCTTACCTGCTCCTCTGATGAGCCATAGAGCTATTCATACAGGGGTAGGACCTCATCAACAAGCCTCTCCAGCTCCTCTGAAGAGAAGGCAGGTGATCTATCACCTGCAGGATGTGGTATGAGTGCTCCCAGAGGTGGCACACAGCAGCTCAGGTAGTGGAGGTGTTGCTATCAGCAGTGTCAGAAGTCAAAATCAAGTCAAGTCAAGTGAATGAATGTGCACAACATGCTGGTCATGTCCGCCACATACACTGTTCTCACCGCCAGCAGACACAGCCATTGGGCTGTGATTGCCACAAGCAATAACATTAGTCTATGGCTGTGTCTAGCATAGTTGGAACTGCCTACCACACTGACGACTTCTGCAGGCGGTCGCAAGCAGTTCTTAATGTCCAGTGAAGTAGGTCAGTCATCCACCATTTTGACAGCCTGAAATGCTATATGTGGCTTTGTAAACTGTGTCACATATCCAATATATGTATCATCACAAACATCCTTATTCTGTCTTGTCATGTAGGTCCTTCTACACAACCGCCAGTGTAGAGTGTTGCAAGGCACAGATGGCATTTGACAGTGGTTCACAGTTCACCACTGCATACAGTCTTTTTGGCAGTCACATTTTGAGGGGCAATTGTGTAGCATACCTTTGAGTTTTGTCCAAATCCATGTTGTGGGCACATGTATTGACAACTATGGGGGCCACATTGACCATTGTGTACTTGCCAGCTGTGATGTGTCCGGTGTGTTATGTCTATCCAGTCAGAAATGTTTTGTCACCTGATTTTGTTTGGCATGCATCATGTATGCTTCTGTCAACACACTGACTCATGTTCCAAGTCATGTCTTGTCACACCTAGGTACCCTGGGAGAGGGAGGATGCAACAACTTCCTGTCTACCATCCACTGCCAGACCTTCAGACCATAGAGCAATGGAATATTATTATGATATACCATCTGGAGAGGCAAACAATAAAGGACTTATGCTGTCAGTTGGAGCCAGATCTGATGTCAGCTATCAGTTATCCAACCTGCATACCACTCATTGTACAAATCATGTCAGAATTGAGTCTGGTGTTGAAGATTTCCTCTCAGCGTTATTGAAATCATTGACAGCTAAATCAGGTTATCCGTTGTGAGGATTTAGGCAATGTGAAGGCAGACTTTCATGGTTTTGCTTGCCTCCCACATGTGGTGGGGACCATTGATTGCACACATGTTGGCTTGGTGCCACCACAGGCCACTGAAAAAATCTATTGCAACAGAAATAACTTCCTTTCCATCAACGTGCAAGGTGTCTGCTTGGCGGATCTGTACATCTCACATGTCTGTGCCCATTATCTAGGATCAGTCCATGATTCCTTCATAATACAAAACAGCACCATACTCCAACTGATGTCACAACTGCACCCAGAGAGGGCCTGGCTATTTGGTAAGTCACATATGTCCTGATTGTGTGTGTGTGTGCAATTTCAGGTGCTATAATCATGAAGTGATTGACTCAGTGTTGTACTTATGTCACATTCCTTGACAGGAGACTCCATATATCCAAACCGTTCTTGATTGCTGATGCCGCTGAGGAACCCAAATACACTTGGGGAAGTCTGCTTCAATAAGACCCATGGAAGAACACGGCCGCTTTTGGACTCCTGGAGGCCAGATCTCGCATTCTGGACCAGACTGGTGGAGCCCTCTTCTACTTACCAGAGAAAGTGTGTCTGATCACTGTGGCATGCTTTATGATTCACAATGTCGCACTGCAGAGGAATATCCCATACAACCCAGAGGAAGGGAAGCCTGCAGTGCCACAGGTAAGACTCCTGAAATGCCAAGTAAGGATGACAGTGGGGAAGAGGAAGGAGCTGACTTGTGGGAAGATCTCATCAACAGCTACACTTCATGAGTATAAGTATGCCATGTGATGTAATGACTGTGACTGTACAATTAACTGTAACTGTGAGAATGTGTGGAGTTGAGTGTTTTGGAAACAGCTAGTAAGCTGATACTCTGCAATATTCAGCCAAAGGCTGCTTAAATAGCTTTTGACACATTACCACCTCGATGATGTTGCTTAGATTGTGTCAGTTTCATTGCAATGTACTTTTTTTTCCAGGTGCTTGCTATGGGCCTTATGTAATAGATATGGTTTCAAGCCTATAGTCCTTGTTTTGTTCTTTGTACAGGTGCCTTTACCATGGCATCATCCTGTATACATTTCAGAGTTGTGACATTTGGCAGGTATCTGACGCTGTTTTGACATACAAAGTGGGCATGGATTGTTCCAGGTAATGTAGGTCGCAGAATTTGGATGTATGAGACCTGTACCAAGAACGTTTTCACTGTGTTTGGGTGGTGGTACAGAAGTGCACATTGCACTTGTTTTGTGACTTGTGGTGGGCTTGATGCATTATGTGGGTCATTATGTGGTCTGAAAATATGTAGTCCTGGTTTTTGATCAAATCATTTTTCCTTTACATTGGCTTAACACTCTTTTTGCATGACCTCTATTTAGCTGTAAATGTGTATCATCATTGCAGGCCACAGTGCCTGTGCCACAACACTGACTTATGTTTGTGTCATACCACCAGATGCATGCAAATGAGATTATGATGTCCCTGTGATCAGGGCAGCTGTACTTTCATCTGTCTGTATCTTGGGTTATGTGATGTTGGATTACTTTGGTTTTGTGTATGACAAGGCTTGAGCTGTTGACATCAACCACTTTAATGTTTGCCTATTCTACAGGCAATGTCTGACAAATCCCTTCCTTTTGTGGTGTGGGGATCTGTACCTTCACATATGTTTGTTTACTCAGTGTGAGTCACTCATTCTTGTTTCCAAAAGACCAGACATATTGACAGCCTGTGAGCTCAACACTGTAATAACATTTTTGGTTTGGCCAGACACTTGTACTAATGTGTTAGGGTGTAATGGTTGTAAACCTGAGCCGGACACTGTGTACCTGTAATATACCCCTGCTTGCACAAGTCACCCGTATCTTCATAATATGGTTCACATGGTCTTACATCTCTGTATAGAATGTGAAAATTAAGCAAGCTGACAATGAGTTTGTTATGGGTGAATTCATTACAATGCTAATACAGGAAATATATTATGGATAGAAAAAAGCAAAAATGTAAAGGGAAGGGGTCAGCCATGGTGAATAAAGTTATTGGAGTACATACCACACCACTGGGAGTCCAAAGTCCAGAGTACTCATCCCATTGGAACTGGTAGGTGGTTGAGGATTAGTGCACGTAGTGAATGTGTGGCACACAAAGGAGGTCCTTTAGGAAAAGGTCACTTTCTGGCAGTGGTGGGTGGCTTGACATCTGCTCCTCCTAGGTTCTTTGCTGGATGTACAAGCTTGAGTGGGGGGAGGACCTGCTGCTACAGATGCAGGGGTTTCTGGAACTGGTTCTTCCTCTGGCAGGGCCTCCCTTCCAGTGGCTGGCACCAATGATGATGTGCCTGGTGTTAATGAGCCAAAGGAAGAGGGAGACTGTTGTTGCAAAACCCTGCTCAGGGTGGTGTGAATGTCCCTCAACACTACTGTTAGGGGGGCAATGTTGGCACTGTGGGCCTCCATCTGTTCCATACCATAGTTTGGTAACTCACAAAAGAAATGTACTCACCTGGGTTGATAACATGTATAGTGCAGGGAATGATATGACTGCTAAGGCCAGGAGACTATATTACTGTTACTCCAACCACTAGCCCAGTGTTCTCTTGTCCAAATACCATAGTTTGGTAACTTACAAATTAAGTGTACTCACCTGGGAAGATAACATTTGTATAGTGTGTGTAGTACAGGGAGTGACATCACAATAGTATATAGCAGGTTAAGTAATTCACTGAATATATGATAATACATAAAACACAATCTTTAGTGCTGTGGTTCTTATCAAGTTACAATGATACTATTGGCCTTGTGCAGGCAAGCATTTAGATGGCATAGACTTAAAGATATAATTTATTGCAATCATAATAGTGAATGGTGTGTGAAGATGTAACCTATCACAAGAAGGTGTGGGCATATACGGGATCTGCTGCACCTGTCTTTTCTATCACTCAGCCCCATGCAAAATCATTAACAGGTACAACGCAAAGGAGGGTCATGGTAATATACTGGTAGCAACTGCAGCCAAACTAAATTTAATGATGTGAGAAAAAAACAGCTAAAACGCATGATGTATAGCACTTTCTCCATTAAACAATGGAGTTTTGTAATTTTAACTGTGAAAATTTGAAAATAAAGTTGTAAAAATGTATTATTAAAGTGGAGTCAATAATTTCTACCAAGAAATCCCTTGTAGATTTGATATCTCTCATGGTAAAGTTCATAACCACATGTGATTGAATGGTTTTACTAAGGCTGAATTGACCTTGGGCAAAGAAAGATGATTTATAAGGGAATTTAAGTTTTTGCAATTGGAAAAATGTCCTTTAGTTTGTTTCCAGCTCCAGCCAAGCAGTAATTGAATTGGGTGTTTTCGGCTGAGAGAATCTATGGTCAGGCTAATGCTCTTGTCAATTGCTGTGGTAAATATACTCTAAATCAAATTTTTTGGAGTTGTGAGGGAAATGGACACAATATCTATATGTCTCATGATAGGTTACATTACTTAGGTGGTCATTACAACCTCGGCGGTCATTTTTCAAGTGGCGGTTTGCCGCTCGGCGTCTTATGACTGGGGTGGTGTTCTGTTGGCGGTGTTGTGTAGGCGGAGCAGCCCCCATGGCTCCCGTCCCCTCCACTCCCGGAGGATTGACGGAACAGGTAAGTCGATCGTCCATTAGGGGAGGGGGTGGGGGGGTGTTGTGTGGGTGCATGGGGGGGTGCATGTGTGTATGTAGAGGCGGTGTGTGAGTGCGTGTATGCTTGCGGGGGTGTTGCGTTTTGTGGGAATGTGTGCGTGTATGTCTGTATGAATGTCTGTATGGATGTGTGCGTGTATGTTTGTATAGTTGTGCTTGTCTGACTGAGTGTGTGGATGTAGGCATGTATGTCGGTGTGTGTGCGTGTGTGTGTTGGTGGTGCGTGTGTGTGCTGTGATGTTGGGTGTCGGGGTGGGGACAGGGGCCCTGCCACCTTTGGGGGGTGGCAGGGGTGGTGGGGGGTGTAGGGGAGGGAGTCGGGGTGGGGGTGGGGGTATGGGGGAGACCCTTATCAGTGCCAGGGAAGGAATTCCCTGGCACTGATAGTGCTTACCACCATGGATTTCACAGGAAATCCACGGCGGTAAGCCGGGTCAAAATACCAGCGGCGGTATTGTGACAGCCGCTGGGCTGGAGACCTGGGTCTCCAGCCCGGCAGTCGTCTCTGCCCTGGCGGGCAGAACGGAGAAGCGGCGGATGATCATGGCGGTAACCGCCATGGTCATAATACAAAAAAAAAAGACCGCCAGCCTGTTGGCGGTCTTACCGCCACTTCTCCGCCTTCTGCCAGGGTCATAATGAACCCCTTAGTGCCTGTACTGGACTTTAAATATCTTGATCTGTTTGAGTGAGAATGACAGATTTTCAGATCTGTACAGGTATTTCAGTATGCTGTCCGCATGCAGATAGAGTAATCACTGTTCTTGGAAATGTTAGACAATACATTTAAGACAATTCTTAATACCTTTACATCTAAAAGTGGGCAATTGTTTACTAAAATGGGAACAACTGTCTTGGAAATTTTAGACAAAACATTTTAAACATCTTTTTCTGCCTTTACATCACAGGAGTAGAAAACATTGACTAAAAGTGATACATGAATTTGTCTCAACAGTAAGATTGAACATTTGTGAATCTCAGTACTCATACTCCACCTGTATACATTGTAGCTGAAGCCATTTTAGTAAACAATAACACTGCCAGAACATTTTATTGAATAGTGTGATAGAATTGGAAATGAAAACATTATACTTGCTACCCAATTTAACTAATGCAGCCATTGGTCCCATTCATGAGTTAAACGCAGTTGGAAGTGAAGAATTGTAAAGCATAGTTGGTATACATTCTCTTTAATACTCTTGGAGGAATGTTTACCACTCAGACTTCTATAGCAATTGTCAGAATCCTGTGTAGAGGACCACAGGCAAGCAGGAGCTACAGGGCCCAACCTAGGGGGTTGAGGCCATTTACTCCTGATGTCCCGGGGCCCAACCTACTATGGATTTTCAGCAAGTGGGTGAGTGGGAGGTGGATATGCGCTGGTGGGCACAGGCACACAGCTCAAAACGCTTGTAGTAGCAGCAATAATTTATTTCCCAGCCGAATATTCACTTATATAAAAAAAGAAGTATTCTATTTTACCACTAGCAACACAAATGGAAATACAACAATCACAAACAACCAAACAGTAGCCCTGAGATCGCAGCTCTAGTATTTTGTAGGCAGTTCCCTCCGTCCCACTCCCTCCTCACTCTAGAGATAATCGTTATTCCCCAACCACTATAGGCTACATTTAGGGTAAGCCACACTAGTGGTCTGAGTCTCAAGAGTCCACTCAGACTCTATCGTAAAGTCAAAAGATTTATAGTGCGCCAAAGCTACCTAGCAAGCAAGTTTCCCCAGGGTAGACTGACCCAAAATCAATCTTACCCACACCTGAAGGATTGGAGGGACCAGATTTTTTAAGTGTGGCCCCCTCCACAGGCACTATAGTGGAGGTGGCTGTTTCACATGGGTTCACTGCACATGGCCCAGGTGGGCTGCGCTCATCAGTCCTCACACGAAGTCAGACAGCCGCAGTGACCAGAGGTTCTTTGTGGATCCTCCTGGCAGAGTAAGTCTGTGGTCTGTCCAGGGGAAGTAGTCCAAAGGTCCCAATGTGGATGCTCTGTCCCAGAGTAGGTGCACAGGGGTCCATTCAGCAGCCTCATTCTCCTGGTGATGATTCCTATCAAGTCACACTTCCTCCTGTCCATGGTGATCCCCCTCTAGCATATGAGGCCACTGTATTCATTACTGTACAGGGCTCCGACCCGGTCGACACAGCAGGTTCCAGCACTGCGGCCCCTCCTGGGTTCCAGAGCCATGGCTCAGTACTGCACAAGGGCTATAGCTTACTCTGCATGACAATCTGTCCACAGCAGCCTCTCCTAGCATACAGGGTCACCGGTCGCTCACAGCTTACAGATCTTCTCCTCCTCACACAGCCCAACTTCCTGCTTGACAGTTGACAATAGCAGTCTTTCACAGCAGGAGCGACTCCAGCACTGACAGTCTCACAATGTAGACCATTGTATTTACATGGAGTTCAAACCTGTATGTCAGCCACAGTGATATATGTATCAAAGGATTAGACCAGGGCCTCAGCACTAAGGGCCATATTTATACTTTTTGACGCACAACTGCGTCAACGCAGTTGTGCGTCAAAACTTTTAACGCCGGCTAACGCCATTCCAAAGCACCATGCGGGCACCTTATTTATGGAATGACGTTAGCTGGCGGAGCTGACTGGTGTGTGTCAAAAAAAATGATCAACACCAGGCAGCGCCGGCGTAGGGGAAAATGGAGCTTGGGCGTCAAAAAATGGGGCAAGTCGGTCTGAGGCAAAAATCTGCCTCAACCCGATTTGCGCCATTTTTTTTTTACTCCCACCCTCCATTGACATGACTCCTGTCTTAGCAAAGACAGGAGTCATGCCCCCTTGCCCAATGGCCATGCCCAGGGGACTTATGTCCCCTGGGCATGGTCATTGGGCATAGTGGCATGTAGGGGGGCACAAATCAGGCCCCCCTATGCCACAAAAAAAAATATATATATATATACTTACCTGAACTTACCTTAAGTTCCCTTAGATGGGTCCCTCCATCCTTGGGCGTCCTCCTGGGGTGGGCAAGGGTGGCAGGGGGTGTCCCTGGGGGCTCCTTCCGAGCCCAGAGGTCCCTTAACGCCTGCCCTGACCAGGCGTTAAAAAATGACGCAAAAGCGGCTGGACGTCATTTTTTTTGACCCGCCCACTCCCGTGCGTCATTTTTGCACGGGAGTTTAAATAAGGCGCACATGCCTTGGAGTCATTTTTTAGACGGGAATGCCTACCTTGCATATCATTAACGCAAGTTAGGTGTCCACGCAAAAAAATGACGCAAACTCCAAGATATTTGGCGCTAGACAGGTCTAACGCCAAAGTATAAATATGGAGTTAGCTTTGCGTAAAAAAAAACAACGCAATTCCGGCGCAAACAGAGTATAAATATGCCCCTAAATCTGTAAGATTCTCTTATCAACCCCATCTCCTTCCTGAGATGTGCCCAGGGACCTTATTGTGACATCTATAAATCAAAGAGCACCATTTGAAGTGTATGGGGGAAGCCTGACGCTCCCTCCTACATCATGTCCTGCCCAGCCTACAGGAATGAAGCAATACATAAATCCGTTTGGGGAGGATTCTTCTGCTTTCTCTCGTTATGTTTCATTATGCAGACCTGGGTTTCCCAAAATGGAACCCAGAGTCCTTCATGTATTGTACCATTCACAGACCCACATGCACCTGGAGGTTGCATTTAACATAAATGTACTACACAGCACTGTATCCTTTATGTACTGTGTAGGAAAGTCCTTTTTTTTGCCTGATCACCCCCACTCTTTCTGGATAGGTACTGGTGGTTACTGACTCTTGGCTGTGCCCTGGGTACTGCTTACCAGTCCCAGGGCCAGTGCTCTGTGTAAAATGGATATGCAAATTAGGCTAATTATAATTGGCTAAGTTAACCTACCTATAAGTCCCTAGTATATGGTAGGGCATGTAGGTTTAGGGACCACAGCATAGGTGGTGCACACCTAGGTGCATTGCTGAGGTGCCCAGTGTCATTTTTAAAGCAAGCCTGCCTTGCTGGCTGCTTTTAAATTAAAGTTATATGCAAATTCGACTTTGGAATTAAAGGTACTTCCAAAGTCTTAAACTACCTTATTTTTACATATAAGTCACCCCTAAGGTGTGCCCTATGTGCCCCTAGGGCTGGGTGCCATGTAACTATAAGCAGGGACTTTATAAAAATAGATTTATAAGCCCTGGTGAGGTAAAAACAGCCAAATTCGTTTTTCCCTCATTGAAGTAAATGGCCTTCATAGGCTAGAATGGGCAGACTTTATTTTAAATTTTAAAGTCTCCTTAAATGTTACATACCAAGAATTTGGTATCAAATTGATTGTTATAATAAATCCCACAACTTCCAGTTGTTGGATTTAATATAACCAGTTCAGGTAAAAAGTTTAGACTTTACCTAAAAAGTTGCCAATTTCAGCTCTGCATTGTTTTTGCTGCTGTGCTCTGATTGGCCAGCCTGCAGCAGCTTCTGCCAGGCTACTTTAATGAGGTGTGAAGTGGCCTGGCTTCACACAAAGGAATGTGCTTGGGGGAGAGAATCTCCCCTCAGCAGATGGTGAGGCAGGAAGGGGGAGGGCTGCAAAACTGGTCTTCAAAGGCAGAGAAGGACATCTGGAGCACCCAGCAACACCCCCACATCCTGCAACCCCAGACAGCTAGGTGCCCCCTTGATTAGGTTAGGAGAGGGCAGGAGAGGGGTGTGTTTATGATTTTTAGCCACACCAGTGGGTGGGCTCAGCCAGATCTCTCCTCCAAAAATCAGATTCATCCATTTTGGATTTTTCGAGACTGTTGCCTTCTGGGATGGATTTTTGCCACACTTCCCAGGAAGTGGTCATCACAGGGGGACGACCCTGTCCCTGATTGGAGAACCAGGGCCCCCCTGCTTTTCACCCAGGAGCAAGGATAAAACTGGCAGACCTGCACCCACGCCTCAGATCCCCTCCAGAATTCAACAAGAAAGGAACTAAAGAAGAAGAAGGACTGCCCTGCTGGACCCCTGGCCTGCACCTGGACCCTGCACTCAGAAGGACTGCACCAGCTGCACACTTGGGCTTCACCACAAGAAGGACTTTGCCTGGTTTCCACTGGTTCAAGGAGGGACTCCCTGTTTGCTACAGGTGAAAAATTGCTATCCAGAGTCCCCTGCACCAACTCCTGAAAAAGTGACCAGCTGACCACTGTCCAGTGGCCAAAAAGGAGTTTGCGCCAGGTGCATTCTGGGAGTTGAAGTCCGCACTTCCCAAGGACCATCACAGAACTTCTGGACCCTTGGGGTGAGCTGTGGACCCCAAAAGAACCTTAAAAGAACATCTGGGTGAAGCCCCAGAAGTTTGGAAAAGATTTGAGAATTTTTGGAAAAAAGCTCCAGAGAGGGACCGACCCGCCGCGGAAATTCTAGCCGGCTTGCCTCAACCGCGACCCGGCCTGACTTCGTGGTTCGTCCCGGTAAAGAAAAACATCCAAAAAAGAGACTAAGTCCGAACGTAAAAAGTTGACCGGGACCTCCCAGCTATCGTATCCGAGAAGGGCTCCATGGACGTCGGATCAAGATCCAGGTTTACCCCGGTCGAAGGATTTTCATCTCGAAAAAACGACTAAGTCCGAAGGTAAAAGTCTCCACCGAGGAAACCCACATCGCGTATTCGGACAAGGGCTCCAGGAGGTCGGATTCAACTGGCAGGTTCGTCCCGGTGAAGAAAAACTTCAAAATAAAGACTAAGGCCCTCATTCTGACCCTGGCGGTCGGTGATAAAGCGGCGGCCAACCCGCCAACAGGCCGGCGGTCCAAAATATGCAATTCTGACCCTGGCGGGAACCGCCAACACAGCCCGCCGCATTAACACTCCGCCCGCCACGGCGGAACAAACAAACAGCGCGGCGGTCCCCGCCAACAGCCAGGCGGCAGACAATGCACCGCCCACCCTATCACGACCCACCAATCCGCCACCTTTTCCGGGGCGGGAGCACCGCCGATAAAAACACGGCGGAAACAGACTACGAACGGGAAAACGCTCACCTCCACATACTCCACGCGAGATTCCGGCAGTATGGAACCCGAGTTGCAGGTCATCCCCGCACTCCTATACCTGCTCCTGTACCAGGAGCACGCCCGGCGGCGCGGAAGACATCGGTGAGTACTGCACCTACGACACAGGGTAGGGAAAAGATTACCGGCACACACCCACCCACCCACACCCACTACAACACACACATCAATGCATTCCCACAGATCACTGTCACAACCCACAAACTCCCCCATTCCGAAATAATGCAAAGACCAAAAGAAGAGATCTCAAACGGGCAGATATATTGAAAAATGGACAGCAGTAATCCAAATAAATAAATAAACTATGTACAAAATATATACAGCTACTAAATGTAGTCCAACCACTGTCCGTGGACCACAGGGGTCCTGAGCAAAGGGGCAAGGCCCAGTCCCACGACAAGAACTCCACGGAGAGAACACTGCAGGGGCATCAGAAAGAAAACAGGACAGGCACCTCAGGGGGAAGGGAAGGGGGGGCACCTCAGCCACTTGAGTACACGACGCCAGATCCACGAGGGGACTCCATGACCATTGGCCATCCTGGGGAGAGCAAAGCCACAGTCCAAACAGTCCATACAGTGGGTGGCCTGCCCACTGGGCCATCCTGGGGAGAGCAAAGCCACAGTCCAAACAGTCCATACAGTGGGTGGCCTGCCCACTGGGCCATCCTGGGGAGAGCAAAGCCACAGTCCAAACAGTCCATAACAGACTCCACTGCCACTGGAGGAGGCATGTTGGCCAGAGGACATCCTGCAGGCCTGCCCGAGACAGATCCTGCCCTGCCACGTCTGCCAAAGGGCCAGCGGTTCCTGCCTGGAAGGGCCCAGTTCAGCGGTTCTTGCCTTGAAGGGCCCAGTTCAGCGGTTCTTGAGACGGCGGTCCCCAGCGGAGCGGTGCTGGAGACGGCGGGGCCCAGTTCAGCGGTTCTTGCCTTGAAGGGCCCAGTTCAGCTGTTCTTGCCTTGAAGGGCCCAGTTCAGCGGTTCTTGCCTTGAAGGGCCCAGTTCAGCGGTTCTTGAGACGGCGGTCCCCAGCGGAGCGGTGCTGGAGACGGCGGGGCCCAGTTCAGCGGTTCTTGCCTTGAAGGGCCCAGTTCAGCGGTTCTTGCCTTGAAGGGCCCAGTTCAGCGGTTCTTGCCTTGAAGGGCCCAGTTCAGCGGTTCTTGAGACGGCGGTCCCCAGCGGAGCGGTGCTGGAGACGGCGGGGCCCAGTTCAGCGGTTCTTGCCTTGAAGGGCCCAGTTCAGCGGTTCTTGAGACGGCGGTCCCCAGCGGAGCGGTGCTGGAGACGGCGGCCATTCTATGGCCAACTGCTCATTGCCTGGTGGTGCCCTCCTGGGCAGCGGGGATGGTGCTCCTTCAATGCCCACCTGGGCTGTGGGTGGTGGGGCCCTCCTGGCCAGCTGGGCTGGGTCCTCCCTGGGCAGCGGCTATGGGGGTGGTGGGCTCTCCCGGGGCAGCTGTGCCGGTTCCTCCCGGGGCAGCGGCTATGGGGGTTGCGGGCTCCTCCTGGGCAGCTGTGACGGGTCCTCCATGGGCAGCAGGCCTGCTGCCTGACTTCTCCGCCTTGCTGCCCTTGCCCTCCTTAGTCGGGAGTCTGTGGCCCTTTCCTCCCTTTGGAGCTGTGGCTGTTGACAGTGGCTGGCTAGTGTCCTGGGGGGATATCGAATCCGGGCTCCGGCGGCGGCCCTTCCGCCTTCTGCTCCTCTTCCCAGGGGGTGGGCTGGCTGTCCCCTTGCTGCTGGGCGAAGATCCAGACCTGCTGGCTGGTGGGCTCCAATACCCCTGCACCCTTGTCAAGGGGGCTGCAGGGCTGGTGGTGGCTGAGGTGCTCTTTTTACCCCGACGAGAAGGAGGGGGGGGGGGGCTCAGGGTCAGGAAAGAAGGTAGCAGTAGAGAGATAGATTTTCTTGGGACAATGGAGAGTGGTAGGTACAGTGGGTATGGGAGTGGAGGGAGAGGATGTGGTTGTAGGCGAGACAAGTTTGCTGTCTTTGGGTGCAGGTGCAGGAGCGGGAGGCTGTCGTGAGGTGGATGGCTGTTGGGTGGGTGGGTGGCTGCGTTTGTGTGGTGTGGAAGAGGGGGTGACAGACACAGTGGGAGAGGACACAGGGGACGTGTAAATGGCAGTGGGGGTGGTGACTGCACGTGTGCGGACTGGACTGGAGGGTATGCTGGTGATGGAAACACTGGCTGATGGTGAGGTGAATGAAGGTGTGAGTGTAGACGTCACAGGGAGGGAGGAGGGAGACGAGGAGGTGGGGGTCACAGAGGTAGTAGTGACTGTTGGCATGTCTGCATCGGAATGTTGCTTGTGTGAATGTCTGCGTGATCTGTGGTGCTTATGTTTGGATGAGCTGCTCTTGGGTGTTGAGGTGTGTGCAGGCTGGTCTGATGGTGTGGGTGGGACAGGCAGAGGAACAGGAGACTGGGAGGAGGGAGTTAGTAGAGGGAGGCAGGAGACAGGGACAATGGCTGCCGTCAGTGCTGAGGCCAGAGCCTGGAACGATCGCTGATGGGCAGCCTGACCCGAATGAATGCCCTCCAGGTACGCATTGCTGCGATGAACCTCCCTCTCCACCCCCTGGATGGCATTCAAAAGGGTAGTCTGCCCAACAATGAGCGTTCGGAGGAGGTCAATGACCTCCTCACTGAGGGCAGCGGGGGTAACAGGGGCAGGGCCTGAGGTGCCTGGGGCGAAGGAGATGCCCGGCTTCCTGGCAGAGCGGGCACGGGGCGAACGCTGAGGGGCTGCTGGGAGGGCGGAGATGGTGCGCTGGGTGGCGGCTGTACCTGTAATGGCGGGGGGCACGGATGGTGCCACCCCCGCAAGGGAGCTCCCTTCCGAGGACGTGTCCGTGTCGCTGCAGGGTCCAGTCGTCCCCGTTGTGGAGCTCCCCTCGCCCTCCGTCTCACTGGTCCAGTCAGACTCTGTGGCATGGCCCTCCTGGGCCATGTGAGATGCAGCTCCCTCCTGCCCCGATGCCACTTCTCCTCCACCTGATGATGCTGATGCACACAAGCACAGAAAGAGAAACAAAAAAGGGGGGGGGGGAGAGAGAAATAAAGAGATTTTGAGTACATGGATCACCGGTACAGTTAGCGGACATGACAGAAACAGATGCCCCCTGCACTAAGTTGCGCACTTGGGGTCCGCTACGCATTCCGTGGAACATGCCCTACACGCCTAGAGTTGACAACTGCACCCATGGATGACACGGCCCAGGGATGGCTGTACTGACACACTACTGAGGGTGGTGGCTGGGGACACAGGGGCTTACGGGGGTGCCCAGCCTACAGATATCGCCCTGCCCTAGGGGGACCCACAGCCCTCCTCCCCCACCCAGACACCTCCACTGCGCGACAACAGAGTAGATAATGCTTGTACTCACCCCCTTGTGTCTGCTGTGCTGCCCTCACGCGCCCATCCAAATCAGGGTAGGCCACCGCCAGGATCCGGAACATCAGGGGGGTCAGTTGACGGCAGGCACCCCGCCTACGTTGGGAGGCCATCCCCAGCAGAGACTCGGCGGTCTTCTTGGTCCCGCGGCGGATGTCCTCCCACCTCTTGCGGCAGTGGGTGCCCTGTCGATGGTGGACCCCCAGGGTCCGGACTTCCTTGGCGATGGCACGCCAAATCCCGATCTTCTCATGGGCGCGGACCTATGTGACACATACAGGGAGGGAGAAATACCACGTTCAAGTTTGTCTGCATTTTCGTTGCCAGTGGCCCAACGCCCCCCATCCCCGCCAGGCCCCCCGCCAGGCCCCCCGCCAGGCCCAACATGCCCCCCATCCCCGCCAGGCCCCCCGCCAGGCCCCCCGCCTGGCCCAACATGCCCCCCATCCCCGCCAGGCCCCCCGCCAGGCCCAACATGCCCCCCATCCCCGCCAGGCCCCCCGCCAGGCCCCCCGCCAGGCCCCCCGCCAGCCCCAACATGCCCCCCATCCCCGCCAGGCCCCCCGCCAGGCCCCCAAGCCAGCCAGTGGCCCCAAATCCATATTGAATTAAACTCACTTGTTGGTCTGGAGGACCGTAGAGTAGCGCATACTGGGGGAGGACCCCATCCACCAGTTTCTCCAACTCTTCTCCAGTGAAGGCAGGGGCCCTTTCCCCAGGCGCAGCAGCCATTGTCCCTTCCAGACCGAGGTCACAGCAACACTTGCAGTATAGGTCCTCTCCTGTGAAAGTTCAAGTCGCGAGTGAATAAGTACATAGAAAATGGCGGTCGCGCCCGCAGCGGTGCGTACCGCGGCGGTGCGTACCGCCACCGCCGGCGCCCTTCGCCATTGGCTCCTGAAACCCATAGGCTTCAATGTTAACCAATGCGGCTTCGCGCCGCGGTCTTTGACCGCCGACCGCCGCGGTGTGCCACGCCAGCGCATTGACCTCACATCCCATTGTCACACTTCACAGGTCAGGCAGCCGCCATTTCGAGGGTCCACATGGCTCAATTTCAACTGCGTCACACAGGCCTAGGCCTTGCATAGCCACTCAGACACGCCATTCACTGCATAGAGAATCGTTTACTGTGCAAGCTGTGAGTACGTACCTGTGGGTTGCTTGACTCTGTGCTCCATGTTGTCCTTCCTAGGCACCGTCCGCTGGGGTTGGCGAGGAGACGGATGAATCCTCGCGTGTACCTACCGCTGGTGGACCTGTCGACAATGGAAGAACGCCACATTATCCTGACCTACCGGCTTGACCGTGCCACTATACATGAACTGTGTGCCCAGCTGGAGCCCGACCTGATGTCCCCCATCCGCCAACCCACAGGGATTCCCCCTCTGGTGCAGGTCCTGTCAGTACTCCATTTATTGGCAAGTGGGTCATTTCAGACAACAGTGGGAATTGCTTCTGGGATGTCTCTGTTTTCGAAGGTGTTATCCAGAGTGTTGTCTGCCCTGATGAAATACGTGAGGAGCTACATCATTTTCCCTGAGGTGGGCGAATTGGCTACAGTGAAGGGTGATTTCTATGCCCTTGGACATATTCCCAACGTCATTGGTGCCATTGATGGGACCCATGTGGCTTTGGTTCCACCAAGAGACAGGGAGCAGGTGTACAGGAACAGAAAAAGTTACCATTCCATGAACATCCAGGTGGTGTGTTTGGCTGACCAGTACATCTCGCATGTAAATGCCAAATTCCCAGGGTCAGTGCATGACGCCTACATCCTGAGGAATAGCAGCATCCCTTACGTGATGGAACAGCTAGAGAGACACCGTGTATGGCTATTGGGGGACTCTGGGTACCCCAACCTGTCGTGGCTACTGACCCCAGTAAGGAATCCCCGGACCAGGGCAGAGGAACGGTACAATGAGGCCCATGGGCGTACTAGGAGGGTGATCGAACGCACCTTTGGCCTCCTAAAGGCCAGGTTTCGGTGCCTGCATATGGCAGGGGGATCCCTAATGTACTCACCTAAGAAGGTGTGTCACATCATCGTGGCCTGCTGCATGCTTCACAACCTGGCTTTGCGCCGCCAGGTGCCTTTCCTGCAGGAGGATGGTCGAGACGGTGGTGTTGTGGCAGCTGTGGAACCTGTGGAGAGTGACGAGGAGGAAGACGACGGGGCTGAAACAGACAACAGGGACAGAATCATTGAACAGTACTTCCAATAGGACACAGGTAACAATTCAAACATAATTTAGTAAATGTGAACTACTCTCCTGCATCTCTGCTGCCTGTCTATTTGCCCCAGTGTATGATGACTGAGTTGTGGCTTTTCCCTCCCTATTTCAGATCTGGGGTCCCCACTACGAGTCCTGTGCTTCGTTTCCTCATGGACTACAGCTTTGTGGCAGCTGTTTGTTGACTTCACTATGTACAAGGACATATTTGCAATGTCATGTCAATTACAATATTTTGAAATCACAGCCAGACTCCAGATAGTTTTGTGCAAAATAGGTGTTTATTTCAGTGCTCAAAATGGGATGGGTGGTTTCAAGTGGGTGGGGGCTATGGTGAAGGAATGTCCATGGCAGAGTCCAGAGTAACAGTCACACAGGTGCATTGTCCAGAGGCCTGTGGAGAGATGGAGCATGGGCAGTTCAAGGATGGACAGGGTGACAATGTGGGACAGTGGGCTGACATCAAGAGGTATCCTTTGCTGGCGGGGGTCTTGACATCCTACTCTGTCTTCTTGCGAGATCTCAGGGCCCTCTCGCGGGGTGGTTCTTCTCCTGCAGGAGGTGGGGGTCTGGTGGGCTGCTGTTGTGCGGGGGCCTCCTGTCCACTAGCGCCGGCGGAGGTGGTTGGCTGTTCTTGGTCCAGGCTAGTGGCAGGGGCCCTTTGTTGTTGTTGAGTGTCCGTCCTGGTGTTGATGAGGTCCTGCAGCAGCCCTACCATGGTAACCAGGGTGGAGGTGAGGGCTCTGATGTCCTCCCTGTACCCCCGATAGTGTTCCTCCTGCAGTACCTGGATCTCCTGGAACCGGGCCAGTACCGTCGCCATCGTCTCCTGGGAGCGGTTGTATGCTCCCATGATGGTGGTGAGGGCCTCGTGGAGAGTGGGTTCCCTGGGCCCGTCCCCCCCCTGTCGCACAGCTGCCCTCCGAGTTGCCCTGTTTCCCTGGGCCTCTGCCCCCTGGCCGGTGTGCCCACTACCACTGCCCCCAGGTCCCTGTTGTTGTTGGGGTGGTGGGTTATCCTGGGTGCCCTGTAGTGGTAGACACACCGCAGATTGACGCGCCCTGGAGACAGAGGCATGGGCCCGCTGGGTGGGAGCTGTGCTGGTGTTCCCAGAGGGGTTTGGGTCTGTAGTGGCCTGTGCCTGTGTGAGGGGAACCGTCTGTCCAGAGGTCCCCGATGGTCCGGGCTGGTCATCAGTGTCCAGGTCGACAGAGCTGCTGTCATCGCTGACGGCCTCTTGGGTGGGGGGTGTGGAGAATTCTGGGCCCTCCGTGGCGGTGTGTTGACGGTCGGGTCCTGCAGGGGTATAGAGGTATGGTTATAGTTTCAATGTGTGGCATATGGGTGTATCTGTGGGTTCCCGTGTCCCCAAGTGCTGGCATTCGTGTGTGGGGGCTTTGGTGAGGGTGGCTTGTGGGGGGGATGTGTATATGCATTGGGCATGCTTTGGTGATGGGTGTCCATGCTTAGTGGACGCATGCAGGCCTAGGTTTTGGGATGTGTGGGTTGTGATGGTGAGACATTGGCAGGGAATAGGTGTGCTGGGGGTGGGGGTGAGGATGGTGGTGGGGGTGAGGATGGTGGTGGGGGTGAGGGTGGGGGTGAGGATGGTGGTGGGGGTGAGGGTGGGGTTCGAGGATGGGGGTGAGGGTTGGGGTATGATTTGGCATGCAGGTGGGGGGGAAGCAGTATTGAAGCTTCAACTTACCAGTATCCATTCCTCCGCCGACTCCTGCGAGGCCGTCAGGATGCAGGATGTTCAAGACTTCCTCCTCCCATGTTGTAAATTGTGGGGGTTGAGGTGGGGGTCCTCCGCCAGTCTTCTGCACAGCGATGTTGTGCCTGGATACCATGGAACGCACCTTCCCCCGTAGGTCATTCCATCGCTTCCTGATGTCTTCCCGATTTCTGGGGTGCTGTCCCACAGCGTTGACCCTGTCGACAATCCTCTGCCATAGCTCCGTCCTCCGGGCAATGCTGGTGTATTGGACCTGTGTGCCGAAGAGCTGGGGCTCTAACCGAACGATTTCCTCCACCATGACCCTGAGTTCTTCGTCTGAGAAGCGGGGGTGTCTTTGGGGTGCCATGGAGTGGTGTGTATGATGTGTGGGGTGGAGTATGTGTAGTTAAGTGTGTTGAGTGTGGTGGTGTGTGTTGTTTTGTGTGTGGATATTGTGTGGGTGATGGTGTAGTGTGCCTCTGTGTGATGGTATTCTGTGATCGCTGATGTGTCTCTCAGTGCTTCTTTCTGAATTTTTGGTCGTAGGGGTTTGTGGGTGATGTGGGTGTGTGTTTTATATTGTATTGTGTGTGTGGGAGTGGTGTGTGTATGTGTATCAGGTGTGTGGAATTCAAATTGGCCAATGTGGCTGAGTTTTGTTTGTTTGTGTGTATTCTGACCGCGGCGGTGTGTACCGCCAATGGAAAACCGCGTTTGAAAGACCGCTGCGTGGATTCGTGGGTCGTAATGGCATGGGCGTATTTCTGTTGGCGTGACGGTGGAGGTTTGGTCACCTCCACTTTTCCGCCGACCGCTGGTCTGGCGGTCTGTTGTGGCTGTCGGATTTTCGGAGGTTTGGCTGCTGCGGGTCAGAATGACCGTGGCGGGTTACCGCGGCGGAATTATGGAGGATTTCTGACCGGCGGTAGGCGCCTTTTACCGCCGAGGTCAGAATGACCCCCTAAGTCAGAAGGTAACTTTTTAACCGAGGCCTCCCGAGACTTGTAGCCGAGCAGGGCTCCATCGCGGTCGGCCTGAAACTTTGACTTTGTCCCGGTCCTGGTGCAACCAGATGACCCGATTGGCGCTTTTTGTTTCTAAGCGCTAGAAAAATAATAATACTTTAAAAATTCATATCTCCGGTTCCCCTGAACCGATTTTAATCGTTTTTGTGTCATTTTAAAGATAAAAATATAAACTATTTTTATAAATTGGTTTTGGATTTTTAAGCTGTTTCCTGTGTTTTATTTAATTACTGTTTTGTGATATTTGAATGCTTTACACTTTGTCTCCTAAGTTAAGCCTTGACGCTCGTTGCCAAGCTACCAAGGGTTGAGCTGGGATTAATTTACTGAGACCTAACTGTACCTAGGTGGAGGTTAGTGGCTTGTTGCTAGGTGTAGGTACCTACCTGCCCTACCAATAACCCATTTTCCAACATAATTGGAAGCAGCGACGGGATCCTGTACTTGTGTTCAATATTACATTACAGTTTTAGATAAAACAAATTAAAAATCCTTTAAATTGTCCTGGTGCAAAAATTGTTTTTAATTTTTAATTTTAATTTTTTTTTAATTAATTTGGATTAATTTCAATTATTGAATTTTTGTAATTTTTCTAAATTCTTGTTACCAATTTTTGCAAAAAGTTTTTGTTGACACAAAACTAGGGAACCATGGAGCTTGATCTGGCTAGCCTACCCACACTGACAGTAGTCCAGCTTAGGTGGTTGTGTATTGAAAGAGGGTTGCCTGCAACCACTAAACTCAGGAAGGAAATCCTGATTAAATCCCTGACAGCATGGGCTGAGGCCCAAGAGGTAGAGACAGAGGAAGCTCCAGAGGAGGAAGAAAAAGGGGAAGATGCTAGCTCTAACCTTTCAGGGGAGGGAAGGCATCAGACCCCAAGTGAGGAACAGGAGGAACGGTCCTCAGTGGATACAGTCACTAGGGCCAGACCCAAAGCTAGTGGTAGGAAGGGGGTCCTTTCAGGAGGAGAGAACCCATCCATCAGGGAAAGAGAGCTGGAAGCCCAGCTAGCCTACATAGCTTTGGAAGCAGATAAGCTTGCCCTAGAAAAGAAAAAGTGGGCAAGCAAAGAAAAAAAAGATGGAGGCAGCGAGAAAGAAACTGAGGTGTCCCTGGGTGGGGGTTTTGCCCCCAGATTACCCAAAGGGGTGGTTCCTGCTTATGTAGAGGGGGATGACATAGATAAGTGGCTGGGGGCCTTTGAGAGGGCCCTCCAGATGAGGAAAGTCAAGCCTCAGTACTGGGGTTCACTCCTTTGGGAGTTAGTTCCCAACTCTGGGAGGGATAGGCTCCTAACCATGAGTGGGGAGGATGCAGACTCATACCCCAGTATGAAGAGTTGCTTGACTAAAAAGTTTGGTCTAACCCCAGAGCAGTATAGGCTTAAGTTTAGGGACACCCAAAAGACAAGCACCCAGTCCTGGGTGGACTTTGTGGACATTTCAGTAAAAGCACTGGAGGGCTGGATACAGGGCAACAGGGTAAGTACCTTTGAGGGGCTGTACAATTTGATTATGAGGGAGCACCTTCTAACTAATTGTGTCCAAGAGAGGCTCCGCCAGTATCTAGTAGACTCTAGGTTGACCAACCCCAGAGAGCTGGGGGAGGCAGCAGATGACTGGTTAAGAACTAGGGTTAACCAGAAACCCCCAGGGGGTGATCAGAAAAAGGGAGGACATGGTTCTTCTCAGGGGAAGAACCAGGGGAAAGATGACAAAAAACCCAAAGAGTCCTCACAAGAGTCCCCAAAAACTTCTCAGGGAGGGGGAGCCCCGAGCCAATTCACTTTTAAAGGGAAAGGGTATCAGGGAAAGAATTATGATCCTGCTAAAGCAGGAAAGTTTCAGGAGCTTGCTAAGGCCGGCAAGTGTTTTGACTGTCATCGGCCAGGACATAAAAGAGGAGATGCTATCTGCACCAAGAAGCCCCCCACTGGTGGGCAATCCCAGGGGATTGCTAGTGTAGGGTTGGGGGTGGAAGTTGGCCCAGGGGTGGAATCAGGGTACACTGAGGTCACCTTAGTTTCCGTGGGTGGGGTGGACATTGCAACTATGGCCACCTTACCTCCCATCATGGAGAGGTATAGGCAGAGGCCTAAAGTCAATGGGACTGAAGTGGAAGCTCTGAGAGATACAGGAGCCAGTGTGACAATGGTCGCAGAAAAGCTGGTTTCTCCAGAGCAGGTCTTACCTGGTGTCTTCCACCAGGTGACTTATGCAGATACCAGAACCAAACTCCATCCCATGGCTATGGTGAGTCTGGAATGGGGAGGTGTGACTGGCCCTAAAAAAGTAGCTGTAGCTCCTGCCCTCCCAGTAGAGTGTCTACTGGGGAATGATCTTGAAGCATCTGAGTGGTCAGAAGTGGAAAGAAGGGTCCATGCACAGATGCTGGACCTCCCTGAATGGGTGTGTGCTGTGACCAGGTCACAGGCGGCACAACAGGGGAATGCTGGACACTTGGACCCTGGAACAATGGGCCAAGCCTCCAAGAAAAAGAGAAAAGGCACTGGGTCTGGCTTGCCAGCCCCAACAAGTACAGAGGGTCAGGAAGAATCCAACCCTGAGGGGGAGGATCTGAACTCTGAGGGAGGGACACCTTCCCTGCAAACTCTGCCTGACTTGGCAGAACTGCAAGGGGCAGGTGGGCCCACCAGAGAAGATTTGTGCCAGGGACAAAGAGAGTGTCCCACTCTTGAGGGCCTGAGGCAGACTGCTGCCAGGCAAGAACAAGGGGATACCAGTGGTACCCACAAGGTTTACTGGGAGGATGGAGTTCTCTACACTGGGGCAAGGGCCCTTAAAGAAGGGGCTACTAGGAGAGTAGTGGTCCCCCAAAAGTATAGAGAATTCCTCCTTACCTTAAGCCATGATATCCCCTTAGCTGGTCATTTGGGACAGACCAAGACCTGGAGCAGGCTGGTCAACCATTTTTATTGGCCCGAAATGTCAGAAAAAGTCAGGGAGTTTTGCAGCTCCTGTGTCACCTGTCAAGCCAGTGGCAAGACAGGGGGCAAGCCAAAGGCTCCCTTGATTCCACTGCCAGTGGTTGGGACTCCCTTTGAGAGGGTGGGGATTGACATTGTTGGTCCCCTAGACCCACCAACTGCTTCAGGTAACAGGTACATTGTGGTGGTAGTGGACCATGCCACCAGGTACCCTGAGGCAATACCCCTCCGGACAGTCACTGCTCCCACAGTGGCTAGGGCCCTACTTGGTGTGTTCACCAGAGTGGGATTCCCAAAGGAGGTGGTCTCAGATAGGGGCACAAACTTTATGTCAGCCTATCTGAAAGCCATGTGGGAGGAGTGTGGTGTTACTTATAAGTTCAGCACACCCTACCATCCACAGACCAATGGTCTGGTGGAAAGATTCAATAAGACCCTGAAGGGCATGATCATGGGTTTGTCTGACAAACCCAGGAGGAGATGGGATGTCCTCCTCCCATGCCTGCTGTTTGCCTACAGGGAGGTGCCACAGAAGGGGGTTGGATTCAGCCCCTTTGAGTTACTGTTTGGGCACCCTGTAAGAGGCCCATTGTGCTTGGTGAGAGAGTCTTGGGAAAAGCCTCTCAAGGAATCCAAGGAGAATGTGCTGGATTATGTACTAGGCCTGCGGTCTCGCATGGCTGAGTATATGAAGAAGGCAAGCAGAAACCTGGAGGCCAGTCAGGAGCTCATGAAGCTCTGGCATGATCAAAAGGCTACCATGCCTGAGTATCACCCAGGACAGCTGGTGTGGGTTTTGGAGCCCCTGGCTCCTAGAGCACTACAGGCCAAATGGACTGGGCCCTATCCAATCCTAGAGAAAAAAGGTGAGGTCACCTACTTGGTGGACCTTGGCACCCCCAGGAATCCTCACAGGATCCTACATGTAAACAGGATGAAACCCCACCAGGACAGGGCAGACATGACCATGCTGATGGTCACTGATGAAGGGAAGGAGGAGGAGGGTGAACCTCTGCCAGACCTCCTGTCCTCAAAGGAAAAAGATGGGTCAGTGGAGGGAGTGGTACTCTCTCCCAAATTGACAGATCAGCAACAACAAGACTGTAAGCAAGTCTTGGGACAGTTTGCTAGTCTGTTCTCCCTGACCCCTGGACTCACCAATTGGTGTGTCCATGATGTTGACACTGGTGACAGCTTGCCTGTCAAGAACAAGCTGTACAGGCTGTCTGACCAGGTCAAGGCCAACATCAAAGCTGAAGTGGCTAAGATGTTGGACCTGAAGGTAATTGAGCCCTCTGATAGTCCTTGGTCCAGTCCAGTGGTACTGGTGCCCAAAGCTAATCCCCAAGGTGGGAAGAAAGAATTAAGATTCTGTGTGGACTACAGAGGTCTAAATGCAGTCACTAGGACTGATGCTCACCCCATACCTAGAGCTGATGAGCTCATTGACAGGTTGGGGGCTGCCAAATTCCTGAGCACATTTGATCTGACCTCAGGATATTGGCAGATTGCCTTAAGTCCAAGAGCTAAGGAGAGGTCAGCATTTTCCACACCAGAGGGCCACTTTCAGTTCAAGGTGATGCCCTTCGGGATGAAAAATGCTCCTGCCACCTTCCAACGGTTGGTGAATAGAGTCCTATCTGGGTTGGAATCTTTTAGTGCAGCTTATCTGGATGATATAGCTGTATTTAGTTCCACCTGGAGGGACCACCTGGTCCACCTGAAGGAAGTGCTTCAGGCCCTGCTTCAAGCAGGCCTGACTATCAAGGCAAGCAAGTGCCAGATAGGGCAAAGTTCTGTTGTGTACCTGGGCCACCTTGTTGGTGGAGGCCATGTACAACCTCTCCAGCCCAAGATCCAGACTATCCTGGATTGGGAGGCTCCAAAAACCCAGACTCAGGTCAGGGCCTTTCTTGGCCTGACTGGGTATTACAGGAGGTTTGTTCAGAATTTTGGGACCATAGTGGCCCCTCTGACTGAGCTTACCTCCAAGAAACAACCCAAGAACGTCATTTGGACCCCAGAGTGTCAGAAAGCTTTTGACACCCTAAAACAGGCTATGTGTTCAGCACCAGTGTTACTGGCCCCTGACTATAGCAAGGAGTTTGTTGTGCAAACAGATGCTTCAGAGGAAGGGATTGGGGCAGTGTTAGCACAAGTTAATGAAGAGGGCCATGATCACCCAGTTGCCTTCATCAGCAGGCGACTACTCCCCAGAGAGAAAAAATGGAGTGCCATTGAGAGGGAGGCCTTTGCTGTGGTTTGGTCCCTGAAGAAGTTGAGGCCTTACTTGTTTGGCACTCACTTCCGTGTACAAACTGACCACAGACCTCTCAGATGGTTGATGCAGATGAGGGGGGAGAACCCAAAACTGTTAAGGTGGTCCATTTCCCTACAGGGGATGGACTTCACAGTGGAGCACAGACCTGGGACTGCTCATGCCAATGCAGATGGCCTTTCCAGGTTTTTCCACTTAGCTGATGAGGACTACCAGGGTGTAGGTTAGTACCCATCACCTTTCATCTGGGGGGGGGGCAGTGTAGGAAAGTCATTTTTTTTGCCTGATCACCCCCACTCTTTCTGGATAGGTACTGGTGGTTACTGACTCTTGGCTGTGCCCTGGGTACTGCTTACCAGTCCCAGGGCCAGTGCTCTGTGTAAAATGGATATGCAAATTAGGCTAATTATAATTGGCTAAGTTAACCTACCTATAAGTCCCTAGTATATGGTAGGGCATGTAGGTTTAGGGACCACAGCATAGGTGGTGCACACCTAGGTGCATTGCTGAGGTGCCCAGTGTCATTTTAAAAGCAAGCCTGCCTTGCTGGCTGCTTTTAAATTAAAGTTATATGCAAATTCGACTTTGGAATTAAAGGTACTTCCAAAGTCTTAAACTACCTTATTTTTACATATAAGTCACCCCTAAGGTGTGCCCTATGTGCCCCTAGGGCTGGGTGCCATGTAACTATAAGCAGGGACTTTATAAAAATAGATTTATAAGCCCTGGTGAGGTAAAAACAGCCAAATTCGTTTTTCCCTCATTGAAGTAAATGGCCTTCATAGGCTAGAATGGGCAGACTTTATTTTAAATTTTAAAGTCTCCTTAAATGTTACATACCAAGAATTTGGTATCAAATTGATTGTTATAATAAATCCCACAACTTCCGGTTGTTGGATTTAATATAACCAGTTCAGGTAAAAAGTTTAGACTTTACCTAAAAAGTTGCCAATTTCAGCTCGGCATTGTTTTTGCTGCTGTGCTCTGATTGGCCAGCCTGCAGCAGCTTCTGCCAGGCTACTTTAATGAGGTGTGAAGTGGCCTGGCTTCACACAAAGGAATGTGCTTGGGGGAGAGAATCTCCCCTCAGCAGATGGTGAGGCAGGAAGGGGGAGGGCTGCAAAACTGGTCTTCAAAGGCAGAGAAGGACATCTGGAGCACCCAGCAACACCCCCACATCCTGCAACCCCAGACAGCTAGGTGCCCCCTTGATTAGATTAGGAGAGGGCAGGAGAGGGGTGTGTTTATGATTTTTAGCCACACCAGTGGGTGGGCTCAGCCAGATCTCTCCTCCAAAAATCAGATTCATCCATTTTGGATTTTTAGAGACTGTTGCCTTCTGGGATGGATTTTTGCCACACTTCCCAGGAAGTGGTCATCACAGGGGGACGACCCTGTCCCTGATTGGAGAACCAGGGCCCCCCTGCTTTTCACCCAGGAGCAAGGATAAAACTGGCAGACCTGCACCCACGCCTCAGATCCCCTCCAGAATTCAACAAGAAAGGAACTAAAGAAGAAGAAGGACTGCCCTGCTGGACCCCTGGCCTGCACCTGGACCCTGCACTCAGAAGGACTGCACCAGCTGCACACTTGGGCTTCACCACAAGAAGGACTTTGCCTGGCTTCCACTGGTTCAAGGAGGGACTCCCTGTTTGCTACAGGTGAAAAATTGCTATCCAGAGTCCCCTGCACCAACTCCTGAAAAAGTGACCAGCTGACCACTGTCCAGTGGCCAAAAAGGAGTTTGCGCCAGGTGCATTCTGGGAGTTGAAGTCCGCACTTCCCAAGGACCATCACAGAACTTCTGGACCCTTGGGGTGAGCTGTGGACACCAAAAGAACCTTAAAAGAACATCTGGGTGAAGCCCCAGAAGTTTGGAAAAGATTTGAGAATTTTTGGAAAAAAGCTCCAGAGAGGGACCGACCCGCCGCGGAAATTCTAGCCGGCTTGCCTCAACCGCGACCCGGCCTGACTTCTTGGTTCGTCCCGGTAAAGAAAAACATCCAAAAAAGAGACTAAGTCCGAACGTAAAAAGTTGACCGGGACCTCCCAGCCATCGTATCCGAGAAGGGCTCCATGGACGTCGGATCAAGATCCAGGTTTACCCCGGTCGAAGGATTTTCATCTCGAAAAAACGACTAAGTCCGAAGGTAAAAGTCTCCACCGAGGAAACCCACATCGCGTATCCGGACAAGGGCTCCAGGAGGTCGGATTCAACTGGCAGGTTCGTCCCGGTGAAGAAAAACTTCAAAATAAAGACTAAGTCAGAAGGTAACTTTTTAACCGAGGCCTCCCGCGACCTGTAGCTGAGCAGGGCTCCATCGCGGTCGGCCTGAAACTTTGACTTTGTCCCGGTCCTGGTGCAACCAGATGACCCGATTGGCGCTTTTTGTTTCTAAGCGCTAGAAAAATAATAATACTTTAAAAATTCATATCTCCGGTTCCCCTGAACCGATTTTAATCGTTTTTGTGTAATTTTAAAGATAAAAATATAAACTATTTTTATAAATTGGTTTTGGATTTTTAAGCTGTTTCCTGTGTTTTATTTAATTACTGTTTTGTGATATTTGAATGCTTTACACTTTGTCTCCTAAGTTAAGCCTTGACGCTCGTTGCCAAGCTACCAAGGGTTGAGCTGGGATTAATTTACTGAGACCTAACTGTACCTAGGTGGAGGTTAGTGGCTTGTTGCTAGGTGTAGGTACCTACCTGCCCTACCAATAACCCATTTTCCAACATACTGTACCATTCACAAGCACACACACATCCAGCACATGGATTTATCATGCATGCACTGCATGGCACAGCACTATACCCTTCATGTATTGTATCACTAAGGCTAAGAAGCATGCAGCACAGGGTTTTAATGTGCACGCACTGCACTGCACAGCACTACATCCATCATGTACTCTACCTTTCACAGGCGTAAATACATCCAGCACATGCATTTTACCTGCACACACTACACAGAAGTGCATTTTCCTTGTATTCTACCCCACCCAGGCACTCATATACCCAGCACACATACACCACCCATGTGCTGCATAGCTGTCACACCAACCCAATGTAGCCAAAAGGTGAGTTAAGCACACAGTAGCAGAATATTAAATGAGTGAGCCTGTAGGCCTCACTCTAATGACACAGGTTAAAAAGGACCTGTTCACTCCTACTGATCATTACATAGAATGCTGCCACTGTTGTCCTCATTCTCCTTAGCTCCTGGTAAAAGCAATAGCGTTTCACAACTATGAGGGTAGCACTTTAGGTGCCCTTCTTGATCCAACTAGTTTGCAATTCATAGGATAGGCCTATGTCATGGCGCACATGCATGATTCATGTTTTCCTATGACAACTTTAGGGATCCAGAAATCAGTACAGTTGTGGCATTCAGGATAGGGGTACATGTCTTTTGCCATGTAAATAACTTTTTTACCCCAACAGGATCACAAAGGCAATCAATACATTTAGACGACATTAAGGGATGATTTATAGCTTGGCAGATTGAGTACTCCATTGCATACATAATGGGTTACCTTGTCTCCCCATATGACGGTCCACCCATACTATTTAGGGTTGGGCGGAAACGTCAGTTTTCTGTGTAAGAAGACCATGTTGGCTTGGTTCGGTACATGGAAAGCTTCCTTCGATGGCCAGATGGAGTAGGGTCCTATGGACGAAAGGTTTTACACTGCCTGCCCTTTTTGAGTGGGGTAAAGTGATGTCCTTTTTTCTGTCCATGAACTCCAGGTAAGACCTAGTGGTGAGTAATAGAAACAAAATAATCACTCCCTCACCCAGCCAACCAAACCTTCTGTAAATTGAAAGGAACCACCATGATAACAGTCGTTCCTGTCAAGATACAGAGGTGGCCGCTGGTAATCCGTCAACCTCTAGATCTAGCTCTAAATTATATTTCAAAAACTAGATCTGTGGTTCCCTAAGAAACTGACCTTACACAAACTGATTCAAGTTATTAGCACTGACAAAGATTTATCTACCACAGTGGAAGAAACACATGTGAGCTTTCATCTGGGCATATTGCATGAGATAATCGTCATCATTAACAATTTATTTACAAATTATGATTACTTCCTGTTAAGTTGCAATAAATCATGATTGACCTGAAAGTTTTATCAGTTGAGCAGTTGTTATCTGAAAACTGAATGGGAAGCATTTGTTAGTCTCAAACAGGAGGGAAACTCAGAGAAATCATGAATGCAATTATTTTCAATGTTTTTTCTAAAAGTCTTCATGTAGCTCTGGTGCAACCGGAATGATGAGGATTTGTTGCCATAGTTAGTGTATTAGTTTACCCTAAAAAGGTAAAAATGAACAGGGCGTCATTGGGTATTTGGAACAGTAGTTTCAGAAAACCCCAAAATCATCTAAAGATTTTACAAGGTTGATCAATGATGAAAGCTCATGATGTGCCCTAAAAGGAGGTTAAAACAATGATGACTCAATGTACTATAAATGTATGCAGATCATCAAATATGTGATATTATGGTACTGCAATCAAACCTTAGCCTTTCGTCAATAAAGGAAATATGTAGGGGAATAAAAAAGAATGCTCAGACAGCCTTGCATATAATATATCAGAGAAGAAGAACGTAAAGTTAAGATTCAGTTTTTTGATATCACTAACATTCTTTTTAAACTGAAGTGTGCAATGTTGGTTCACTCCGCTGCAAGACCCATGGGGAGGGAAATGCATCATTAACAACTGATTTAACAGTAGTTAGCAAAGTGAGTCTTGATAGAGAAGGAAAGAGCTTAATATGCATCTGCCATATCCAAAGAATAGGTTCTAAAAGATTGATTGTATGGATTACATGGAAAAGAGGTAATTAATAACCTTCCAACATTTTATTTTTATGCCAGAGTGTTTTTTTAGCTAATAATAATTGCATACATACAGAAAGGCCACTGTCAAATGGAGCTCATGTGGATCTCAGGCTCTCCTCAAACTGGACGGCCCTAGAACCTTTAAAGACCTTTGTATTTTGCTTTAAATATAGTGAGAAGCTTCAAAATGGCGCACAAAATGTGCCAAAATCACACATCTATCCCCTAAGTTCCTTCAAATGAAATAGGTGTGGGTAGAAACACAAACATCCTGTAAGATTGCTCAAAAGTGTGTGTGGGACTCCAGTTTTCAGGATTTCTAGCTGGCTTAAGGACGTTAGATAATGGCAATCTTAGAGAAGCCCAGTAGCTCAAGGATTAAATGATTAGCTGACCTCCATGACAGTATTTCAGAGTTTTGATCAAAGGTTACAGAGTTGGTGGCCATAAGAATACCTACCTCCATTCACCACACAGAACTTTTGTGAATTGGTGTGCTGGCATACCTAATGAGTAAAGACATTGATATTATTTCTAGAGCTCTAAGGTTTCTGGGGTTGGACATGTGACTACAGTGATAAAGTTGAAATAAGGAGTACCCTGCTCACCTCCTTTCTAATAATATTAATGTAGCTGACATTCCTCAGGCTGCCAGGTTCTGGTCAGTTTATTCAGGTGACCTTTTAGAAGTGCAACATAATCTTACATTAGTGATTATTTTCACTGGATCTAACTATGTGCAAAAATGATTTTTTGTTTTTGATCCAGTTGAAAGTCCAGCGGTGTCCTCAATGCAAGTATGAAACACAGTAGAAGAATGGCAAATTCAGTCATGTCATTCATTTCCAGGTTGTTCTCGACGCTCATTTATTGGAGAAAGACTAAAGACCATTTACAAATAACACCTGCTAATAAGATCAGAAATGACAACACATCTTTTGTTTTGGGGGACTATCAAAGTTCTATGTTGACTTGATCACAAACGGAAAAGGAAGGGACAGTTAGTAATGGTTCAATTGAGTCATGATACTCCTGATTCTAATGTAATTACTGGGGGGAAGGAAAAATACTCCAGATGGTGACAGACGTGCACCCCTACCCGCCCTGAGTGCCCCACTGCATTGATATCTGAGATCCTGATTTTTGGAGATGGGCGAACACAGATAACGCATGTGCACCATGATGGACACCTGTTTCATGGTAATGGGCTTATTTGACCCAAATGAGTTCAGTAATCACTACCCTCATAGTGGCAGAGGGCTATTGCCCTTACCTAAAGCTAAATAGTTGGTATTGTTAACTGGCCTATTCACCTGTGTTATTGGGGGACTGGTGACTACCTGCCCACTCTTGAAAAGTTATGCTGCTATCTACTTAACTCACCATTAGTCTGCATGGATTGTGTGTAGGCCTGGACAGTGCATTATACTTGTGTGTGCAGGGTGGGATGTTTGTGTGCCTGTGCATGGTACATAACACAGAGGCCTATGGCTTTCATTCTGGAAGCCCCAGGCCCGGGCAGGCTTGTGGAGGTGAGAACGGCAACCCCCAGACAAGAAATGTGGTTTGCTGACATTCCTGAGGGCTGGGGGGAGAACATACATATGGAAGGAAGGGGGCACAGCATTATATGTGCACTTCAAAGGTCTCTTTGAGTCCAAGAAGAGTTAATGGTCAGTGGGCCTGGGTCATTGTCAAGGAGATTGAGGGTCTCATAAGGTTAGCACTGTAGGACCATGGAATCATGAAAGAGGAAAGCTTCGGCCTTTGAACGTTTATGATGCATATGTCAGAGGAAGTTGGCAGCCAGATGAGCCCCACAATTACTCCCTTGGTTTGTGTTGTGGTTCATTCAGAATTGGAGTCTCTCTTGCTGTGACAGTCTGTCCCTTTGAATAAGGAGAGGACAGAGGAGAGAGCACTGCAGAGGAGTTTGCAACCACAACCTGATTTTCAAAGAACCAGACACTAAATCACATCTCTGTCTGGATTTAGACTATAAAGGTGGGAGCATGAGTCCCACGCTTTGTTCAACAGCACTGTTTATCAGGAGAAAGGAGACTACCAAGACTTCGAGCTGCTGTAAGACCAAGTGCCCTGTGTGGGTGAGGAGAGAGCCTGAAGGGAGGCAAGGCCAAGAAGGGCCCTTGTGAGTGGATCCTGGTGAGCAGAGTCTGATGAGCCCAGTCCAGTCAGGTATTGCAAGAGAGCCATTCACCCTCTTGTAGGAGCTGGCAACTCTGTCAGGGCTGCTGTGAAGTTGCATGTCATTGCCCAGTCCAAATGACATGGTTGGGGCAGTTGCCCATGTCTGAGAGCCCTGTATGACAGAAAGGGTCGACGGACACTGTTGGGCATCACTGGGGCTGTCACCCATGTAGATTACCCCTGTATAACGGGAGGGGCCACTAAGGCAACTAGGGACATTGTCTGACACAACTGACCTTGTTACGGATATTGTTTGTGCCCATGACACATTAATGACAGGAGGGGGACACTGGGATTGTCATGGCTGTCGCCCATGTTCAAGGAGTCTCAGTGACCAGCTGAGGGCCTCAGGATCAAAGTCAGTATCTGCCCTGCAAAACCATCTCCCTTATCACCTTAATGGGATGAACTCCAAAGGAGATGTCTTTGCACCAGGAAGTCATCGCTGGCTGCGACCACTTCAGCGCATTGCCCCATTGACTACAAGAGGAAGCAGTGCAGTTTGTTCATCATGGAGCACGGAAGAGGGGCCCAGCTCCCGAACACTCCTTTGGGCCACAGTTGGGTAAGATTGGAGCAGGGCCGCAGTCCCTTTTAAGACTTGAACAAGGTTGGCAGTTAATGCTACAGAAAGCTGAACTTGATGTGCAATGGTATTGAGTGCAGCATCTGTGGGTCACCTCCTTAGAACCATCGGAGACACAATTGCTAGCGAGGAGGAGGAGTAATACGACCCATTGGGGAGAACACTGCTGAGAGCGTTGCTAGGGCACTAGCCTTTAGAGACTTGTAATGTGGAATATTTAGTATGCCGTGTTTTGCAAGTATAATAAATAATGCTGTCCTGTTAAAGGCAGGGTTTGGAATGAATCATCAACTCATTGGGGTCACTCTGAGTGGTTTTCAGTTCTGTGCCTTCAGATTACTTGTACCTACCTCCCCTCAATAGCTTTGAACTGCTTGACCCGTGCCCTTCGACCCATGAAACCACTGAGAGTCAAGGGCCAAAGGGTTAGTATTTGGCCCAGTTACTCTGGGCCCACAATAAGTCAGTCCCTGGGACAGAAGGAATAAAAGCCCACAACTGACACGACTGGGCCCAGTAAGCTCTGTTTGTGCCATGCCCCTCTTGAAAGGGGTTCTGACAATCACTGCTTATCAAATAATCTGATAATAAGCCTCTTTTGTTGGTCCATCAAAAACAAGAACACTTGCCTGGTCAAGAAAACCAAGGAAGTTAATGGTTGAGTTTAGATCAGTAAAAATAATCTTTCTTGCCTTTTTTAAGTCATGGAAGATAGATAACAAGAGCTTTACTAAAAAGGCCACTTTAATGCTGATCTCACTTATGCTGGTCATTCATTTTGGGCACATCTTCTGTTTGAGTCTGAGCCTTCTTGTGTGTTGTTCTCTAAAACTGCTTGGCTTCCCAGTATTAAGTAGTCGTATTATGCACCAAGCAGTGTATAAGAGCTTAGAGTCTGAATGTATATTTGAGAAATGCTATAATGTCTGAATTAATAAAAGCCACACACTTTAAGGTTTGCACTTTAAATATCCTGATACGCCTAGCAACCTGGCATGTGATTGACCATCTCAAAAATAAAATACTTTGTTTCCATAAATCTTAAATTGTTAATCTTCACTACAAATGACTCCTGAGTTTTCCAGTGCAGGAATATTGTCATCAGGCACTACTGGAGTCTACTATGCCAATTGTGAACACAGTCTCAACAGAGCTCAGAAAAAAAAAAAAAACTTCTGGAAATATATGAATGAATATATTCAGCATGAATTGTAGATTCAAAGGCAAACCATGTACATATGACTAACGAGACCATTGCTTCTGACAAAAAGGAGACTTCAATGATTTTTCCTACTTCTGTGAGCGTTCTTTCCTCCCTTGTAATGAGAAGCCTTATGCTTGGCATAGTTACCAAAAATTCAAGAAATCAAGGACCACATTTATCAAGTTTTCATGCAGTGTAGTACAACAACCCACCTTGCTGCAGTGCACAAATGGGAAAAGGCAGGAATGTGCAGTATTTAACATTATACGGCACATACCTATCCTTTCCTTGTGCTGGCCCCCTTTTGGTTGCCTAGCACCAATGCACACAACCTTACCCTGTGTTGCAAGGATGCCCGCATTGAAGACAGGATTGTTTTTTGTGTAGGACTGGGCATTTTCCTGCACAAAAACAATAGTCTGAGGCATTTTCCTCTTTCTACGTGTTAGAAATGGGGTCACTACTGGGCAGTGCTTTGTAGCCTGTCCAAGAAGGGACCCTCACTCTAGTCAGAAGGGAGTCACATAGCTAAGATAACCCCTACTCACCCCCTTGGTAGCTTGGCATGAGCAGTCTGGCTTAACTCAGAGGCAATATGTAAAGTATTTCTACACACACACACACACAGTAACACAGTGAAAACACTAGTTCAGAAAAATAGCCAATATTTATCTGAGTAAAACACGACCAAAATGACAAAAATCCAACATCACACAAGTAAAGATGCACACTTTATAAGATTAAATCTTACTAAAACGCTTTGAAGCACAATACCTCCAACTGGGGCTATCACAGCATCTCAGCAGAATAGATCCCAACATTTCAATGCCACTCACAAGGGAGTGCGGGCCGGTCATGGAGTCGCACGAACCCCAGGTTAAGTACCTTGGAAAATGATGAGGAAACAAAGATGTTGCACGGAGTTGGGGAAGTGAGGCATTTATGGAGCTGGTGCAGCACTGATTTCTTACTGCTTCCGGGGGTGGGGGTGAAGTGGTGGTTCCTTACTTCTAGGCAGGGTATGTGAGGCGTCAGTTCCTTACAGTTGCAGGGGAGGTGATGCTGCGTTGGTGGCGAGGCATTGGTTCCTTAAGACAAGACAGGGGTCGATGAGTCCAACAGGTCAAGATGCAAGGCGTTGACTTTGCAGTGTTGCGATCACACCCTGTGACCAGAGGTGCTGTGGCACAGTCAGGTGTCATTGATGTTGGTGATACCGCACTCAGGACTCACGCTGTGATGGGACTTCTGAGGCACTGCAGCAGTGCAGGTTCTGAAGTCGCTCTGGAGTCGATGTGCTTGGTTTCTTCTTGGTCGCATCAGAACTCACTCACAAGGGCCCAGGAACTGGATTTGTCACCATTTGGCAACACAGGACTTTTAGCAAGAGAGCCGAAGTGCTGATGAAGTCTTTGATGTCCCTGAGACTTCTTAACAGGAGACAAGCTCAGTCCAAGCCCTTGGAGAACCTTTGGAAGCAGAATGTAGAAAGCAAAGTCTAGTCCTTTCACTCCTAGGACAGAAGCAGCAAGCAGCAGGCCAGCACAACAAAGCAACAGGCAGAGTGGCCATCCCTCCTCAGGCATCCATCTGTTATTCCTGTCAGAATTTCCAGAAGGATTCTAAATTTGTGGGGTCAGACATCCAGTACTTATATCCATCTCTGCCTTTGAAGTAGGCACACTTCAAAGAGAAGCTGTTTAATGCACAAGACCCTGTTTTTCCTGCACTGGCCCGAGACACACTCCAGGGGGTTGGAGACTGCTTTGTGTAGGGACAGGCACAACCCTATTCAGGTGCAAGTGTTAGCTCCTCCCAACCCTCTAGAGCAAGAAAACCCATCAGGATATGCAGGGCACAATTCAGCTCCCTGTGCATCACTGTCTAGAGAGAATACACAAACAGACCAACTGTCATCCTGACCCTCACATATATTCCACAGCCAGGCAGAAGCACAGAATAGTTAAGCAAGAAAACACCAACTTTCTAAAAGTGGCATTTTCAAACTTACAATTCAAAAACCAACTCCACCAAAAGATGTATTTTTAAATTCTGAGTTCAGATACCTCAAACTCAATATCTCTATCTGATCCCAATGGGAAATTATATATAAAAGATACGTCAAAGCAATCCTCATGTTACCCAATGGGAGATAGAATCATTACAATAGTGAAGACCAAATTTAGCAATATTTCACTGTCAGGACATGTAAATACACCAGTATATGTCCTACGTTTTAAATACGCTGCACCCTGCTCATGGGCCAGCCTTGGGCCTACCTTGGGGGTGACTTATATATAGTAAAAGGGAAGGTTTGGGCCAGGTCGAAATGGCAGTTTAAAACTGCCCACACAGACACTGCAGTGGCAGGTCCATGGCAGGGCTACTCGTGTGGGTAGCACAATCAGTGCTGCTGGCCCAATAGTAGTATTTGATTTACCAGCTCTGGGCACACATGGTGCACTACACTAGGGAGTTACTAGCCAATCGTGGATAAACCAATCGTCACAAAAATGAGACAGAGAGCATATACACTTTAGCACTGGTTAGCAGTGGTAAAGTGCATAGATTCCTAAAGCCAACAGAAATAGGACAGAGAAATCAGGAGGAGGAAGACAAAAAATGTGGGGGTACTACTGCAAAAAGGGTCATGGACCGCCAGGGCTGGGGACCGCGGATGCACCGCCAACAGGCTGGCGGTGCATCCAGGCCAATTCTGACCGCGGCGGTAAAGCCACGGTCAGAAAAGGGAAACCGGCGGTTTCCCGACGGTTTTCCCCTGGACTGAGGAATCCTCCGCACCGCCATGGGGATTCCGACCCCCTTACCGCCAGCCTGGTTCTGGCGGCTTTGACCGCCAGAACCTGGTTGGCGGTAACGGGTGTCGTGGGGCCCCTGGGGGCCCCTGCAGTGCCCATGCCAATGGCATGGGCACTGCAGGGGCCCCCTAACAGGGCCCCGCCAAGATTTTCAGTGTCTGCATAGCAGACACTGAAAATCACGACGGGTGCAACTGCACCCGTCGCACCCTTTCCACTCCGATGGCTCCATTCGGAGCCGGCATCCTCGTGGAAGGGGGTTTCCCGCTGGGCTGGCGGGCGGCCTTCTGGCGTTCGCCCGCCAGCCCAGCGGGAAACTCAGAATTACTGCGGCGGTCTTTTGACCGCGCAGCGGTATTCTAACGGCGGTACTTTGACGGGCGGCCTCCGCCGCCCGCCAAGGTCAGAATGAGGCCCTAAATGTGCTGCAGAATGTGTGGACCACCTCCCTCGGACAGAGTAACTCAACACAGTGATCTGCGCTGTGTTATGTTACTCTAGATTTATCAAGCCACTCAGGGCCATGCAAGGAGGCTTTGTGAGGCTTAATAAATCATACTTTAGTGCTGCTTGGCCTTGCTTGGCACAAGAGCAACACAACACACTGATGAACATGCCCCTTAATAACTTTAAGAAGAGTACTGTTTAGCACGATGTTGCCAATCTAGATCTATCTTTGGACACTGGGCAGGGCAGAAGAAACATTTGAACCACCAGACTATGCATACCACAAGGTCAAAATATTTCTTACAAGAGATAAGAAATAAATGCACTAATGTCAATCCAAATTGCTTCTTTTCCACTGTGCATCTCAGTACCTGCATCTCAGTACACTGTTCTGATATCATGTGCCATGATCAAACAGTAACAATCAGAAGTAAAACCAATACATCTGGTCTTCACATTCTTGTGTAATTGCCTTTTTTAAATTTCTCATTACAAATTGTTGGTATATTTTTTTATTTAAAACCATACACTGATGTGGCTATTTACCACCGTTGTTTGTTAGATACTTGTTTCAGTTGTGCCTGCATTTTACTAAGATAAGAATAAGCTGCCACAATACAAAAACCTCAGGGCCTCACTTACAAAGATTTGGTGTAGGGCAGCACTGCAAATCTTTTTGCGGCACTGCCCTATGCCAAATCGAAAGGGCAGGGATGCTCTGTATTTAAGAGATCTAGTGCATTCCTGTCCTTTTAGATGGCAGAGAATTTGCCGCCTAGCTCCAACGTAGGAACACTTGCAGCATGGTGCAAGGGTGTCTGCGTTGTTGGGAGGATTGTTTTTGTGTATGAAAGGGCACCTTCCTGCACAAAAACAACCAACTGAGGCGTTGTCCTCATTCTGCGTGGTGCAGAATGCAGCACACATGGAAAGAGGAAAAACTCGGAGAAATGAAAACATTTCTCCTTATTGTATCTGCTCTGGAGAGGCTTATGGTTTTGGCGCTGCCCCAGGTTTATGTGACTTCGTAAATCTGGGGCAGTGTCAAAATCCATGGGTGTTGCATGGGAACACCAACTTCAACACCCATGGAATACCTCCTTGATGCAGAATAAGGCAACGCAGTGGTTTGCACTGCCCTACCTTACTCCATATCTCTGAGGCCATGCAAAGCCATGCAGGGTGGCTTTGTGTTACCTCATAGATATGATTGAGAGGCCTGCACCACTAGAGTGTCTAAAAGAGTGACGCTCAGGCAGCGCAGGCCTTTTGTGAATAACTCCCTCAAATTACAGGCAGCTACAGCATTGCATGGTCATTTAAACTCTTTATAATTGCAACTATAAAAAGGAGATGAAAATAAATGGCCATCTAAGTGGCCACTCAACCTCCAGGCAAAATAATCTGCAATTATTTCAAGGTAATATATAAAAATAAATTAAACTACACATTGAATATGTTTCGTCACTAAAGAGAAAGGAACAGTTTTTACGCAAATATGACAATGTGCAAAGGCCTTATGCAGTCTCTCAATGTGAATGCAATAGCTATAGAGTGATAACCCATACAGTATGCTGTAGCTGACAGAAGCTAAACATGAATGATAATTTAATTCACAATTGTCTTACTTTGCTTTGTTTGTGCTTTGTATAGATTTTTAGAAAAACAATATTCTGGTGAGAGCGCTAAAGCTGTCTTAAAGGCCAGGCCTAAAAATATTGACTTTGAACTTCCAGCATGTACTTATTCAATATAATTATACTTCTTTAAATACCTTAAAGTAAAGATCATAATGTGACCCACCTGTTTGGTTGGTAATGCTCCCTTCTGAACATAGGATACATGCAAAGCAACATCTAGGCTTCCCTTCTATAGCTGCTTTTCTATAACCTGCATGACATGGCTCACTGCAAATGGAGAGGGGTACCTGAAGATTAATGAAATGGGAAAGTGTGAAGGTAAGAATATACAAACAAATCTGTCAAATGTGTTATATCTGTAATGCCATAAATTTGGTAGTAGTTAAACTAGGAATAACTGATGGAGGAAGCATTTTCATACATCTATATATTCCTAACCTGAATGGGTTTCAGCAGAATATCCACAGATTTGCAGATCTGTGCCGACTCTACCTATAATTGCTCCTGCTTGCCAGCTCACTTATTTAAACAATTAGAAGCCCAACCCTCAGAGGTGACAAAATCAGTGATAAGAATACTGGGAAAGTGTGCCTCTTTATGGGCATCAGGGTTATAAACTCCTTGATGTATTGCTGTTTTTAGGGTCGAGAGCGCAAACCACTCTGTCCCTGTTGTAATCTCTCTATGGGCTTGTAACCACGCCCTTCAGTTTGGTTGGTTTGTGAGCTTGCCTTTTAAAATTTGCTTGATTTCATTAGTAAAAGGAATGCATACATCATGCCTTTTCCGGTGTTTAGCCCTCCTACAGTGCACCGGCCAACTACTGAAAACATACAAGGCTCCATGGTATCTGTATGGATTCTGGACTCCTTTTTCACTTTATTTCGTAGGCAGTGCATTCTCACTGGGCAGTAGTCAAGTGCTTTGCATGATATCGACCCTGTCAGATGGATAATTGCACTTTTGCTGGTTACATGGATAATTGCACTTTTGCTGATAAAATAGATAATTGCACTTTTGCTGATACGTTTCACTGCCAGCGAACTTCTGTTTCCTTTTGTGTGCCTGCTTCGCCCTCATGGCAGCCTTCGGCTCGCTTATGTGAAACTATTTTACTTTTCATTTTCAGTTTCTATGGCAAGAAAAGTCAGGTTAGGAGTTTACAATGCTAATAGCTCTAACTCGAGCAAATGTGAGACCCATTTGCACTGCAAATGCTTGTTATTACATTAATAGTAAACAATATTCTATTATTCAGTTAAACAGTGGTGAATTTTTTTTAAGCACAATGCACTGGAACATGACGTTTACTGGCATCTCAGGTAAATAAAATAAAATGCTCTTAAATATATGTTCTGTGTGTGTGTGTGCAGGGGTAAGAGGAGGTTTGTGAGAGTGTGCCTATGTGTGAGCGTTTGCACTTGTTTGTATATGTGAGTGTGTGTGTGTGTGTGTGGGAAAGTGAGTGAGCAAGACTGATTGCCAGGTAATGAGTGTAAATAGCAGTGGCGGCTCAAAAGGATAAGGGGCAGGACGGTGTAGTGCGTTGCAGGGGGGTGGGGAAAAACACAACAAAATAAATAATATGATTTTAAAAACTCACCTTTTTGCGCCACTGCGCCTTGCCGCTCCCGCCCGCTTCTCCACTGAGCTGCAGGCACAGGCTCCCAGCCTGCCCTGCGTCCAATCCTAATGCTGCTTTCATGCTGCTAACAGCATGAAAGTAGCATAAGGATTGGACGGAGTGCCCAGCCAGAGCGCTCTGTAACAGAGGGGAAGACTTTGCCGGTTGTCTCCAACCCAGTGTGCACGTGTGTTTGGCCAGCCCAAGAAGGCCGGCCAAACATTCATGCACACTGAGTGGGAGTGCGGAGCACTCCCCCTCGTCCCAATCTCTGCTTTACGACCCGCCCCTTTTACTATAAAACGATAATAAACATAGTTTATTATCGTTTTATAGTAAAAGTTTTGTAGCTGTGGCTGCTGGTAGGGGGAGATGGTAAATAGTGAGAATCAGTGAAACTGAGTTCCGGTAAGTGAGTCTGAGTGAGTTGAAGAAAGTGAGAATGAGTGGATGAGATAAAGAATGTATGCAATTGAGTAAGAGTACATGAGAATGACGAGAAAGAGTGAGTGTTCCTTGTACTTTCAGGCAGTAATAAAAATGTCAAGAAACCTCTTGTGATTAATGTTCCTGCTCAGGAAAGATATGGGAGTTCTATCTAGTGGCAGTTTGTTTTGACGCCATAAAGTAGGGCATAGGGTTAATATGTCTGCTGCAACAAGCAGCTCTTTATTTTTTGAGGATAGCTGAGTGGATTACTGCTTTACAGAGTTCCTTTTGTTACAACAGTCAATAGGCTGCTGCCCTGATACAGAATAGTCATTGTTACGAGATGTTATCAAAGAGCTGCACGCAAACTGCATAAAATAGGTTAGGACATTATGGGTCATATGTACGAACACTGTTTCCCATAGACACAGATTGGGTAAAAACCTTTGCTATATCTGGCCCTATGTTTTTTCCGTTGTTTCATTATCTATTCCTAATATTTCTAAAAGGGATTTGTTTGGGTAGATGGCCAATCGTATTAGTAAAGTCAGCCTTTAATAGCGCTATGAGACAGGGGCTATGCAGAGATGAGGGACACTTTTGCACAGTGGTAGTGAGGGAATAATGGAATCTGAGGAGGAGGTCCTGCACCAAAAATCGCTGTTGCACCAGGCGTCCCAGCGCTAAAGCTGGCGCTGTTACACTGTAACAATCCAATGCTATAATGAAGAAGACGAAACGAAATACAAGATTGAAAGTAAAAACATAGAAAACAAGAAACAATACATTTTAATTGATAAGACAATTTCAAATCGCTAAATCCATGTCATTAAGGGGCAAATGCATTCCTCGATAATTACTGTACTGTTATTACTTGCTGTTTCTCAATGGCGTGCTTTCATCAACATCTTGGGGGTAGCAGGGTGCCCTAATAGCCTCACTGGAAGTGATGTCATGAAGCCAACCCAATATTCTTCCAGTGGAGCCTGCTCTATTTTCTCCAGATTAAAAGCTTTCAGCCGTGCCCATTGGACCACCAGCTACTCGCAGTCCTCACCCTAACTGCACCCTTCTCTACTATCAAGGCCATAGGTCTGTGGTGACCTGAGAGAACCTCTGCCGTGATGCGTGTGCACGACATCAATTCACTTTCAATTGGCATTCTTGGACCTGCAAGAACAATTTCTTGGTCCTGCAATGCATGTGGGGTACGTACCCCAATATAATTATCCTTGCAACCGGTAGCCTGTGACCAATTTCAGTGGGTTTCTACATATGTAAAAACTGACAAAAAGTTTATATGTTCGTATGGCATAGTACTTAGTCGTTACTGTATTATGCTCTTGAGTCAAGCACACAGGTTGTATGTGTTTTCAACAAAAAAACTAATCTGAAGAAAATAGTTGTAGCATTTTTTCGTTAAACAATCATTCATTTTCTTTTAGAATGCTTTTCACAAGGTCGGTAAAACTAACCTACAGAAAGCTATACTGAAGTAATAATTGTTCCTCCATTTTTTCCCTCGCTTTAAAGGGGGTTTCCCCATTATCCCTTGGTCCGTGTTTTCTTTCTCATATTTCAATACTTCTCCCACTGTTGTATACCGTCTTACTTTTCCCTTCTTACCTTCTTTGCACTGTCAGTGGAAGCTGGTGATCCTTGAAAGTGGTGAGACTTACCACTTGTCAAGAATTCCAGTGAGTGAGAAAAGTGAGCCTCACATCTTCTAGGAGGTTTGAGCAGGTGAGAAGGGGGTTGCTTTTTTGCCCTGAGTAAAGATTACATAAAATGCAGTCAAATAATAAAATTAAGATACAAATTTCACATAAGTTTGGTAAAAATCCAAGGGGACACCTACGAAACATTCATTTATTTTCATAGTATGACAAAAAGATTCTTAAGGAGAAGAAAGGAATTCTACAGATTGACCATTCATAAGATCTCTTCCCTCCATTCCAACTGTACTTGTAGGAGCCAGACCTAGTAAAATATCTGGATTCAGCCACCGAGCGGATAAGGTGCAGGACAGTATGGATTGTGAGGATTGTTGCTGTAGTTGCCACTGAATTTGAGATCAGGATTTTCCCAACGGCAGGGCCCAGCAGTGCCCGGGAGAATGCCTATTTTCCGGATAATCTGCCCCCATGTAAAGTTTTACGATGAGTAAAGGATCATGCAGGAGTGTGAGAAGCTTGAAATGAATGAATCATTTTATATTCTTATCCAGCTTTATGAATCAGCTCATTGAGTTCAGGACCAAAGCATTTAGTTAATTAACAATGTCCCAATAGGTACTGCTACCTATTAATTCAAAAGGAAAATAAATTAGAATAAACAAGAAAGAGGCACCAGATTATAAATTATTGTTGTTATATTGCCATTCCATAAACAAATGGGAAAAGACTGCATCAGCAACATTTGCAAATTGTGCAATGATTTTACAGTGGACACTTCGTGGTCGCGCAAAAGTGAACGTAAACGCCGCATGCGAAATACGTGAGGGAAGTTCAAACAGATACCAAATGAAACGGATAATAATTTTGAATATTAGACATGAAGTGTTAATAAACAACTTCACAAAATCATGTCCTAAATTATTAGTGGTACAATCTGCTGAGTTAATGTCCATGGCGTTTTGACCCTGGTTATTTCAAGAGAACACAAAAATGGTTGATTGCTGTCAAGAAAGCACAGGTTACAAAATTATGATTTTTCAACAGCTGGGCCTAATCAAACAAAGATGTCATAGAGTAAAAAGCCTTAAGGACAATACCCGTGGGTTTACAAGAATACACAATGTCAGAGGCCTCGTGCCAGAACCCAACCATGGAACAGAATCCAAGCCAGGTGGGACAGGTAACAAAGACAGATGAACGTGAACCGGTCACAATCTTAACAACATGGTCAGTGGTAGGCTCACCTATTAGTATAACTGTGAACCTGATTCACGTTGAGTCATACAAGACCAATGTAAAACACCTGTGTCTGAATACAAACAAAACGTGTGCCAACTGGGCACACTGCAAAGCACAAAGCCTGGAATAAAAAACAAGCATTTGCAATGCAACGGGTCTCACGTTTGCTCATGTTAGAGCTGATAGCGTTGTAAACTCCTAACCCGACTTTTCACCTATCGGCAAAAATGCATTTATGTAGTTAACCCGAAAAAGTGCAATTAACTGTGTAAAGCGCTCGACTTCTGCCAAGCGAAATTGCGCTAGGAAAATAGAGAAAAAGTAGCCCACGAGCCGGACAGAAAACAGCGAGCCTCGCATGTTTTCTGTACTTGGTCGATGCGCTCGAGGAGGGCTAGCCACCGGAAAAGGCATGACGTATGCATGCCTTCGACTAATGAAAGCAAGCAGATTTTAATAGGCAAGCCCACGAACCAATGAAAAACACTGACGTGACGTCGACAGGGCTCCGAGCCCTTTTCTAATACCTAAAGCGTCTCGCTGTATATGCACGCGCAAGCGCATGCGACGCAGGCTCGACCCTAAAAAACGTACAAGTTAAGCATATGACAGAGCAGTGCTTAATTTGTGCGGAGCACCGGCACTTATTTCTGGGGGCAGGCGCTTAGTTTTCTGTTTCAACCATTTACTGCCAGCAAAAGACACGTGGGAAAGACGGAGGAAGAGAAAAACGAATTCAGAAAGGGGAAAAGCAGGAAGCTGACAGAGTGAGCTGATGGGGCAGGGAGGGGCTTTAAATGGACTGAAGAGGCCTGAGGTGGCTTCAGGATTACGCTGCCTCAGGTTTATGTGCTCTCACTTTTAATTGCATCAGCCACGTGTTTAACCCCTTCTGTGCCGCGGACGTAGTGGTTACGTCCCGCGGCACAGTGCTGCTGTGCCGAGGACGTAACCACTACGTCCTCGGCACACAGCCCAGAGGGAGCGCTCTCGCTCCCTCTGTGTGCTTCCCCCCACCCCCCCAAAGTCAGGGATGGAAGGGGAAGCCCTTCCCCTTCCACCCCCGACCCCCCCACCCCCCCATAATGACGTCAGCGCGCGATCGCGCGCTGACTTCATTATGGGGATTTCGCCGCACAGGAAGCCATTTGCTTCCTGTGCGGCGACGAGGAAAGAGGTGAGTTCCTCTTCCCGGTGGGTGGGGGGTTTGGGCTAAAGAGGCACCGGGGGAAAGGAAAGGCTTTTCCTTTCCCCCGGTGTCTCTTTGAGCATTCCTGCTGCCCGATCGCATTGCGATCGGGCAGCAGGAATGCCCACTAGACACCAGGGATTTTTTTTTTTTGTTGTTTGCTCGTGTTTCTTGCTGGCGGGGAGCGGCCCCTTGGGCAAGGGTCGCTCCCCTTGTGGGGGCAATTAGTTACGGCCATTTCTGCCCCCCTTGGGGGCAGATTGGCCTACTTTTTAGGCGGATCTGCCCCCAAGGGGGGCAGAAACCACTGGATCACCAGGGAATTATATTTTCTGTGCAGGTATGTTGGGAGGGGGTGCACCCTTGGGCAAGGGGCGCCCCCCCCAAGGGGGCAGAGAACTGTTGGCCATTTCTGCCCCCCTTGGGGGCAGATCGGCCTATTTTTTTTAGGTCCATCTGCCCCCAAGGGGGGCAGAAGCCACTTAGGCACCAGGGATTGTGTGTGTAGTGGATGGGGGTGCGCCCCCTTGGGCAAGGGTCGCTCCCCTTTGGGGGGCATGTCTTTTAGGGCCATTTCTGCCCCCCTTGAGGGCAGATCAGCCTATTATTTTTAGGTTGATCTGCCCCAAGGGGGGCAGAAACCACTAGAACGCCAGGGATGTTTTTTATGTGTTTATTTTTGTGGGGGGGCGTCCCCATGGGCACGGGGCGCCCCCCCAAGGGGGGCATTGACCTGTTGGCCATTTCTGCCCCCCCTGGGGGCAGATGGGCCTATTTTTCTAGACCCACCTGCCCCCAAGGGGGGCAGAAGCCACGTAGACACCAGGGATAGTGTGTGTGTGTGTGTGTGTTAGTGGATGGGGGGGGGCTTGGGCAAGGGTCGCCCCCCACTTTGGGGGCACATGTACCCAGGCCATTTCTGCACCCCTTGGAGACAGATCAGCCTATTATTTTTAGGCTGATCTGCCCCCAAGGGGGGCAGAAACCACTAGAACGCCAGGGATTTTTTTTTATGTGTTTATTTTTGTGGGGGGGTGTCCCCTTGGGCACGGGGCGCCCCCCCAAGGGGGGCATTGACCTGTTGGCCATTTCTGCCCCCCCTGGGGGCAGATGGGCCTATTTTTCTAGACCCACCTGCCCCCAAGGGGGGCAGAAGCCACGTAGACACCAGGGATAGTGTGTGTGTGTGTGTGTGTTAGTGGATGGGGGGGGGGCTTGGGCAAGGGTCGCCCCCCACTTTGGGGGCACATGTACCCAGGCCATTTCTGCACCCCTTGGAGACAGATCAGCCTATTATTTTTAGGCTGATCTGCCCCCAAGGGGGGCAGAAACCACTAGAACGCCAGGGTTTTTTTTTATGTGTTTATTTTTGTGGGGGGGCGTCCCCTTGGGCACGGGGCGCCCCCCCAAGGGGGGCATTGACCTGTTGGCCATTTCTGCCCCCCCTGGGGGCAGATGGGCCTATTTTTCTAGACCCACCTGCCCCCAAGGGGGGCAGAAGCCACGTAGACACCAGGGATAGTGTGTGTGTGTGTGTGTTAGTGGATGGGGGGGGCTTGGGCAAGGGTCGCCCCCCACTTTGGGGGCACATGTACCCAGGCCATTTCTGCACCCCTTGGAGACAGATCAGCCTATTATTTTTAGGCTGATCTGCCCCCAAGGGGGGCAGAAACCACTAGAACGCCAGGGATTTTTTTTTATGTGTTTATTTTTGTGGGGGGGCGTCCGCTCGGGCACGGGGCGCCCCCCCCAAGGGGGGCATTGACCTGTTGGCCATTTCTGCCCCCCCTGGGGGCAGATGGGCCTATTTTTCTAGACCCACCTGCCCCCAAGGGGGGCAGAAGCCACGTAGACACCAGGGATAGTGTGTGTGTGTGTGTGTGTTAGTGGATGGGGGGGGGGCTTGGGCAAGGGTCGCCCCCCACTTTGGGGGCACATGTACCCAGGCCATTTCTGCACCCCTTGGAGACAGATCAGCCTATTATTTTTAGGCTGATCTGCCCCCAAGGGGGGCAGAAACCAATAGAACGCCAGGGTTTTTTTTTATGTGTTTATTTTTGTGGGGGGGCGTCCCCTTGGGCACGGGGCGCCCCCCCAAGGGGGGCATTGACCTGTTGGCCATTTCTGCCCCCCCTGGGGGCAGATGGGCCTATTTTTCTAGACCCACCTGCCCCCAAGGGGGGCAGAAGCCACGTAGACACCAGGGATAGTGTGTGTGTGTGTGTGTGTTAGTGGATGGGGGGGGGCTTGGGCAAGGGTCGCCCCCCACTTTGGGGGCACATGTACCCAGGCCATTTCTGCACCCCTTGGAGACAGATCAGCCTATTATTTTTAGGCTGATCTGCCCCCAAGGGGGGCAGAAACCACTAGAACGCCAGGGATTTTTTTTAATGTGTTTATTTTTGTGGGGGGGCGTCCCCTCGGGCACGGGGCGCCCCCCCAAGGGGGGCATTGACCTGTTGGCCATTTCTGCCCCCCCTGGGGGCAGATGGGCCTATTTTTCTAGACCCACCTGCCCCCAATGGGGGCAGAAGCCACGTAGACACCAGGGATAGTGTGTGTGTGTGTTAGTGGATGGGGGGGGGTTTGGGCAAGGGTCGCCCCCCACTTTGGGGGCACATGTACCCAGGCCATTTCTGCACCCCTTGGAGACAGATCAGCCTATTATTTTTAGGCTGATCTGCCCCCAAGGGGGGCAGAAACCACTAGAACGCCAGGGATTTTTTTTTATGTGTTTATTTTTGTGGGGGGGCGTCCCCTCGGGCACGGGGCGCCCCCCCAAGGGGGGCATTGACCTGTTGGCCATTTCTGCCCCCCCTGGGGGCAGATGGGCCTATTTTTCTAGACCCACCTGCCCCCAAGGGGGGCAGAAGCCACGTAGACACCAGGGATAGTGTGTGTGTTAGTGGATGGGGGGGGGCTTGGGCAAGGGTCGCCCCCCACTTTGGGGGCACATGTACCCAGGCCATTTCTGCACCCCTTGGAGACAGATCAGCCTATTATTTTTAGGCTGATCTGCCCCCAAGGGGGGCAGAAACCACTAGAACGCCAGGGATTTTTTTTTATGTGTTTATTTTTGTGGGGGGGCGTCCCCTTGGTCACGGGGCGCCCCCCCAAGGGGGGCATTGACCTGTTGGCCATTTCTACACCCCCTGGGGGCAGATGGGCCTATTTTCTTAGGCCCACCTGCCCCCAAGGGGGCAGAAGCCACTTAGGCACCAGGGATAGTGTTGTGTGTGTTTTTTTTGTTTTTTTTTGTTTGAGGGCTGTCCCCTTTGGCAAGGGTCGCTCTCCATGGGGACACAGTACTAAAGGTATTTTCTGGCTTCCTTGGGGCAGACAGGCCTATTTTTTTAGTAGGCCCATCTGCCCCTATGACAGAATCCACTTAGGCACCAATTTCTAAAATGTTTGATGGTGGGGTGTTTGTCAACTGAAGAAGTCTTTGCATTTGTGATAAAAAAAAATTTCCTCCTTTTTGTTCTAGTTCAAAGCTTTTGCTTTATTTGCTGTGGCTCCTTGCGGTTTTGGCGGTGGTTGACCTGCAGTTTGCACAGTTGCATGTTTTAGGTAAGTAAAAACAATTTACTCCAAAGGAGTATTGTTGACATGCATGAATGACATGTTTGTAGGGGGTGTACTAAATGCAGGATTGTGTGTGAAATTGTCCTTAGGTTTGTGCACAATGATATTTGTTGTGTCTTATTTCTAATTTGCCTTTCTTTCTTTCTTTTTAGTGGGATATCATTGGTGATTGCTGTGTAGTTGCTGGTGAATCAAGCTTTTTCAGGCAAGTGAGCGGTATAGTTTTTGAGTTTGTAACTCTTACTAACAAAGCTACACTTTGTTACTTGTCTTACACAGTGCTGGTTGTTGGTGGTGAATTTGTCCAGTTAATTTTAGCAGGAGAGATCATGGCTAGCCGCAGGATGACCGCTCAGCAGGTGGTTGGTATGCTTTTTGAGTCACAGTCTGATCATGACTATGAGACGGACTCTGCATCTGAGGCAGAGGAGGAAGTCAGAGATTCTGGCAGTGATGTTTCTGTTGGAGGGGAATCTTCTGATGATGAAGCCACACTCAGTGCAGATGAAGGTTCTGTTTTAGAGGAGGACATTGATGTGCCAATAGTGCAGCAACCTGGGGCTGAAAGGTTTCCCGTTAGAAGACCTGATGTCTGGGTTGCCCCAAACATGGAGCAGCCAGAGTTGCCTGCCTTTACTGGTCTCCCGGGGTGTAACGCCAATACAGAGAACTTTATGCCTATCAATTTCTTTGAGTTATTCATGGATGATGTGTTTTTGGAAGAGATTGTTGAGCAGACTAATTTGTATGCGGAGCAGCATTTGAGGGACAACGCTGCTAGACTTAGGCCACACTCTAGAGCTGCCCAGTGGATTCCCACAAATTTGGAGGAGCTAAAAAAGTTTTTGGGTTTGACTTTTTTGATGGGGTTGATAAGGAAGCCGTCACTGGCTTCTTATTGGTCTACTAGTCCCTTGATGGCAACAGCTATATTTCCAGCTACCATGAGTCGTAATCGGTATTTGCTTCTTCTTAGGATGCTGCATTTTGTTGACAATGCATTAGCCTTGCCACGAGATCACCCAGATTCTGACCGTCTTTTTAAGATTAGGCCTGTCCTTGATCATTTTGTAGATCGGTTTTCGGAGGTCTATGTTCCAGGCAAAGAGATAAGTGTGGACGAGTCTTTGGTCCTCTTCAAGGGTCGTTTGGTTTTTAGGCAGTACATTCCTAGCAAATGGGCACGATATTGAATTAAATTGTATATGCTGTCTGAAAGTAGGACAGGATATGTGTATAGTTTCCGTGTGTACACTGGTAGGGATTCCAATATTGACCCCCCTGGTTGTCCTCCCACTTTTGGAGTTACTGAGAAAATAGTGTGGGATCTTGGTAGACGACTGTTCAACAAAGGTCACCATTTGTATGTAGATAACTTCTACACTGGTGTGCAGTTGTTCAAGGAATTGTTTAGAGTGGACACAGTTGCTTGTGGCACAATCCGTTCTAACCGGAAAGGCTATCCAAGGGAGCTTGTCTGTAAAAAACTTGAGAGGGGACAGTGCTGTGCCTTGCGGAACGAGGAGCTGCTAGCTTTGAAATTTTCAGACAAGAGGGATGTCTACATGCTAAGTACCATCCATGATGAGAGTACTTCCCCTGTGACTGTTTGGGGCCAGGTTGCTGAAGTGCGCAAACCTGTGTGCATTTTAGATTATAATAAGCACATGGGAGGTGTAGATAGAGTTGACCAGAGGTTGGAACCTTATACTGCTATTCGTAAGTCTTATGTTTGGTATAAGAAGTTAGCACTTCACCTCTTCCACTTAGCAACCTTCAATGCTTTTATTGTGTTTAGGGATAGGTCTCCAGACTCAAAGATGACATTTGTGAAATTTCAGGAGTCAGTGATAGAGAGCCTTATTGTGGTGGAACAGGCCAGAGTTCCTAGAGAAGCAGTGGTGGAGGATGTGGCTAGATTGAAAGATCGCCACTTTGCTGAGCACATTCCTCCCACACCCAAAAAAGACTTTCCAGCTAAGAAATGTAGAGTGTGTTTTCGAAGAGGTATCCGGAGGGAGTCTCGAATGTACTGCCCAGATTGTCCTTCAAAGCCTGGGCTGTGTGTCGGTGCTTGTTTTAAGAATTACCACACCCAGAAGAATTTCTGGGAACAACCATGAGTGTAAACTCATGTCTGTTTTGTATTTTCATGTGTTTAGTTTCATGGTTAGCATTTCTGTCATGTTGTTAGTTAGAGCTTTTGTGTTTGTTGTTTTGTAATTCTTTCTACTTAGTTAGGGGTTCCTCTGTTAAAAAAAAATAAAATATGATGCCATTGTGTGTGGAGTGGGGCTTGGCTGAGACTGTACATATTGACTTGATGTTGGCTACTGCAACACACTGCAAGCCAAACACCAGTCCACACACTCCCATCAGCTGGTGTGATTGTTGTATCAGGCATGTGGGCGTATGTAAGTGATGGGCCCTTGAGTGGCGCTGTCTGTCGATGTGAGTGTTGTAATGTGCTGGGCCCGTGGCTGGCGGTGTGAATGGCCTTGTGTGTGTCATGTATGAAAGTTGTGTGAATGGACTGTAAAGCGGTTGGTGCCTTGTCGCGGCTTTACAGCTCACGAGCTGTGAGTCATTGGTTCAGTTTTTTGCCTTTCAGTTACTAACAGTGCTTTTCATTTTTGTGAAAGCTCTTGTTAGTAAAATTTGATCCACTGAACCATCACTCACCCTCGTGCCAAATCCAACCAGTATGTGTGGTAAAAATGACCAAACCTGCTCCGCTGTAATCAGGCGTCGCAGCACACCTATGACACGCTAGGTGCCTCAGGTGGGACCCCGATGATGAAGCATGCCACCAACTTGGTTGGTGGGTGAGGGGTCTTTTTCACATAACCTAAGTGTGTTTCTTTTCAAAATTTTAGTGTTTGGCACATCACGGACGTATGTGGGCACATCAAAACGATATATTACAAAACTACCTGTGTTTGGGGGGGGGAGAGGGCACCTATGTTTTTGGTCCTGTGTGCGGCCTTCATCTAGGGAAACCTACCAAACCCAGACATTTTTTAAAACTAGACACCCCAAGGAGTCTAGGGAGGAGTGGCTTGCGTGGATCCCCCAACATTTTCTTACCCAGACTCCTCTGTAAACCTCAAAATGTGCTTAAAAAAAGCATATTTTCCTGACTTTTCTTCGTACGATCACCACTCCAGCACAAAATTCCTACTCCCCAGTGTTCCCCTCAGTCTCCCAAATAAAATGACACCTCACGTATGTGGGTCCCCAAAGCAGAGTCAGTCTAAAGATGTATAAAAGAATATGTCCTTATAAACTCGCAGTACTATCCCCTGTATCTCTACAAGTTTTGGGCCTTATTCTGTTGGAGGCACCTGGCCCACCCACACAACTGAGGTATCATTTTTATCGGGAGACTTGGGGGAACGCTGGGTGGAAGGAAATTTGTGGCTCCACTCAGATTCCAGAACTTTCTGTCACCGAAATGTGTGAAAAATGCGTTTTTTTAGCCAATATTTGAGGTTTGGAAAGGATTCTGGGTAACAGAACCTGGTCAGAGCCCCTCAAGTCACCCCATCTTGGATTCCCCTAGGTCTCTAGTTTTCAGAAATGCACAGGTTTGGTAGGTTTCCCTAGGTGCTGGCTGAGCTACAGGCCAAAAACTACAGGTAGGCACTGTTTTCAATGAAAAAATGTGATGTGTCCACGTTGCGCTTTGGGGCGTTTCCTGTCGCGGGCGCTAGGCCTACCCACACAAGTGAGGTATCATTTTTATCGGGAGACGTGGGGGAACGCTGGGTGGAATCAAATTTGTGGCTCCTCTCAGATTCCAGAACTTTCTGCCACAGAAATGTGAGGAACATGTGTTTTTTTAGCCAATTTTTGAGCTTTGCAAAGGATTCTGGGTAACAGAACCTGGTCCGAGCCCCGCCAGTCACCCCTCCTTGGATTCCCCTAGGTCTCTAGTTTTCAGAAATGCACAGGTTTGGTAGGTTTCCCTAGGTGGCGGCTGAGCTACAGGCCAAAATCTACAGGTAGGCACTTCGCTAAAAACAGGTCTGTTTTCTTCCAAAATTTTGGTGGTGTCCACGTTGCGCTTTGGGGCGTTTCCTGTCGCGGGCGCTAGGCCTACCCACGCAAGTGAGGTATCATTTTTATCGGGAGACTTGGGGGAACGCTGGGTGGAAGGAAATTTGTGGCTCCTCCCAGATTCCAGAACTTTCTGCCACAGAAATGTGAGGAACATGTGTTTTTTTAGCCAATTTTTGAGATTTGCAAAGGATTCTGGGTAACAGAACCTGGTCCGAGCCCCACCAGTCACCCCTCCTTGGATTCCCCTAGGTCTCTAGTTTTCAGAAATGCACAGGTTTGGTAGGTTTCCCTAGGTGGCGGCTGAGCTACAGGCCAAAATCTACAGGTAGGCACTTTGCTAAAAACAGGTCTGTTTTCTGTGATGTGTCCACGTTGCGCTTTGGGGCGTTTCCTGTCGCGGGCGCTAGGCCTACCCACACAAGTGAGGTATCATTTTTATCGGGAGACGTGGGGGAACGCTGGGTGGAAGGAAATTTGTGGCTCCTCTCAGATTCCAGAACTTTCTGCCACAGAAATGTGAGGAACATGTGTTTTTTTAGCCAATTTTTGAGCTTTGCAAAGGATTCTGGGTAACAGAACCTGGTCCGAGCCCCGCCAGTCACCCCTCCTTGGATTCCCCTAGGTCTCTAGTTTTCAGAAATGCACAGGTTTGGTAGGTTTCCCTAGGTGGCGGCTGAGCTACAGGCCAAAATCTACAGGTAGGCACTTCGCTAAAAACAGGTCTGTTTTCTTCCAAAATTTTGGTGGTGTCCACGTTGCGCTTTGGGGCATTTCCTGTCGCGGGCGCTAGGCCTACCCACGCAAGTGAGGTATCATTTTTATCGGGAGACTTGGGGGAACGCTGGGTGGAAGGAAATTTGTGGCTCCTCCCAGATTCCAGAACTTTCTGCCACAGAAATGTGAGGAACATGTGTTTTTTTAGCCAATTTTTGAGCTTTGCAAAGGATTCTGGGTAACAGAACCTGGTCCGAGCCCTGCCAGTCACCCCTCCTTGGATTCCCCTAGGTCTCTAGTTTTCAGAAATGCACAGGTTTGGTAGGTTTCCCTAGGTGGCGGCTGAGCTACAGGCCAAAATCTACAGGTAGGCACTTTGCTAAAAACAGGTCTGTTTTCTGTGATGTGTCCACGTTGCGCTTTGGGGCGTTTCCTGTCGCGGGCGCTAGGCCTACCCACACAAGTGAGGTATCATTTTTATCGGGAGACGTGGGGGAACGCTGGGTGGAATCAAATTTGTGGCTCCTCTCAGATTCCAGAACTTTCTGCCACAGAAATGTGAGGAACATGTGTTTTTTTAGCCAATTTTTGAGCTTTGCAAAGGATTCTGGGTAACAGAACCTGGTCCGAGCCCCGCCAGTCACCCCTCCTTGGATTCCCCTAGGTCTCTAGTTTTCAGAAATGCACAGGTTTGGTAGGTTTCCCTAGGTGGCGGCTGAGCTACAGGCCAAAATCTACAGGTAGGCACTTCGCTAAAAACAGGTCTGTTTTCTTCCAAAATTTTGGTGGTGTCCACGTTGCGCTTTGGGGCGTTTCCTGTCGCGGGCGCTAGGCCTACCCACGCAAGTGAGGTATCATTTTTATCGGGAGACTTGGGGGAACGCTGGGTGGAAGGAAATTTGTGGCTCCTCCCAGATTCCAGAACTTTCTGCCACAGAAATGTGAGGAACATGTGTTTTTTTAGCCAATTTTTGAGCTTTGCAAAGGATTCTGGGTAACAGAACCTGGTCCGAGCCCCGCCAGTCACCCCTCCTTGGATTCCCCTAGGTCTCTAGTTTTCAGAAATGCACAGGTTTGGTAGGTTTCCCTAGGTGGCGGCTGAGCTACAGGCCAAAATCTACAGGTAGGCACTTTGCTAAAAACAGGTCTGTTTTCTGTGATGTGTCCACGTTGCGCTTTGGGGCGTTTCCTGTCGCGGGCGCTAGGCCTACCCACACAAGTGAGGTATCATTTTTATCGGGAGACGTGGGGGAACGCTGGGTGGAAGGAAATTTGTGGCTCCTCTCAGATTCCAGAACTTTCTGCCACAGAAATGTGAGGAACATGTGTTTTTTTAGCCACTTTTTGAGCTTTGCAAAGGATTCTGGGTAACAGAACCTGGTCCGAGCCCCGCCAGTCACCCCTCCTTGGATTCCCCTAGGTCTCTAGTTTTCAGAAATGCACAGGTTTGGTAGGTTTCCCTAGGTGGCGGCTGAGCTACAGGCCAAAATCTACAGGTAGGCACTTCGCTAAAAACAGGTCTGTTTTCTTCCAAAATTTTGGTGGTGTCCACGTTGCGCTTTGGGGCGTTTCCTGTCGCGGGCGCTAGGCCTACCCACGCAAGTGAGGTATCATTTTTATCGGGAGACTTGGGGGAACGCTGGGTGGAAGGAAATTTGTGGCTCCTCCCAGATTCCAGAACTTTCTGCCACAGAAATGTGAGGAACATGTGTTTTTTTAGCCAATTTTTGAGCTTTGCAAAGGATTCTGGGTAACAGAACCTGGTCCGAGCCCCGCCAGTCACCCCTCCTTGGATTCCCCTAGGTCTCTAGTTTTCAGAAATGCACAGGTTTGGTAGGTTTCCCTAGGTGGCGGCTGAGCTAGAGGCCAAAATCTACAGGTAGGCACTTTGCTAAAAACAGGTCTGTTTTCTGTGATGTGTCCACGTTGCGCTTTGGGGCGTTTCCTGTCGCGGGCGCTAGGCCTACCCACACAAGTGAGGTATCATTTTTATCGGGAGACGTGGGGGAACGCTGGGTGGAAGGAAATTTGTGGCTCCTCTCAGATTCCAGAACTTTCTGCCACAGAAATGTGAGGAACATGTGTTTTTTTAGCCAATTTTTGAGCTTTGCAAAGGATTCTGGGTAACAGAACCTGGTCCGAGCCCCGCCAGTCACCCCTCCTTGGATTCCCCTAGGTCTCTAGTTTTCAGAAATGCACAGGTTTGGTAGGTTTCCCTAGGTGGCGGCTGAGCTACAGGCCAAAATCTACAGGTAGGCACTTCGCTAAAAACAGGTCTGTTTTCTTCCAAAATTTTGGTGGTGTCCACGTTGCGCTTTGGGGCGTTTCCTGTCGCGGGCGCTAGGCCTACCCACGCAAGTGAGGTATCATTTTTATCGGGAGACTTGGGGGAACGCTGGGTGGAAGGAAATTTGTGGCTCCTCCCAGATTCCAGAACTTTCTGCCACAGAAATGTGAGGAACATGTGTTTTTTTAGCCAATCTTTGAGCTTTGCAAAGGATTCTGGGTAACAGAACCTGGTCCGAGCCCCACCAGTCACCCCTCCTTGGATTCCCCTAGGTCTCTAGTTTTCAGAAATGCACAGGTTTGGTAGGTTTCCCTAGGTGGCGGCTGAACTACAGGCCAAAATCTACAGGTAGGCACTTTGCTAAAAACAGGTCTGTTTTCTGTGATGTGTCCACGTTGCGCTTTGGGGCGTTTCCTGTCGCGGGCGCTAGGCCTACCCACACAAGTGAGGTATCATTTTTATCGGGAGACGTGGGGGAACGCTGGGTGGAAGGAAATTTGTGGCTCCTCTCAGATTCCAGAACTTTCTGCCACAGAAATGTGAGGAACATGTGTTTTTTTAGCCAATTTTTGAGCTTTGCAAAGGATTCTGGGTAACAGAACCTGGTCCGAGCCCCGCCAGTCACCCCTCCTTGGATTCCCCTAGGTCTCTAGTTTTCAGAAATGCACAGGTTTGGTAGGTTTCCCTAGGTGGCGGCTGAGCTACAGGCCAAAATCTACAGGTAGGCACTTCGCTAAAAACAGGTCTGTTTTCTTCCAAAATTTTGGTGGTGTCCACGTTGCGCTTTGGGGCGTTTCCTGTCGCGGGCGCTAGGCCTACCCACGCAAGTGAGGTATCATTTTTATCGGGAGACTTGGGGGAACGCTGGGTGGAAGGAAATTTGTGGCTCCTCCCAGATTCCAGAACTTTCTGCCACAGAAATGTGAGGAACATGTGTTTTTTTAGCCAATTTTTGAGCTTTGCAAGGGATTCTGGGTAACAGAACCTGGTCCGAGCCCCGCCAGTCACCCCTCCTTGGATTCCCCTAGGTCTCTAGTTTTCAGAAATGCACAGGTTTGGTAGGTTTCCCTAGGTGGCGGCTGAGCTACAGGCCAAAATCTACAGGTAGGCACTTTGCTAAAAACAGGTCTGTTTTCTGTGATGTGTCCACGTTGCGCTTTGGGGCGTTTCCTGTCGCGGGCGCTAGGCCTACCCACACAAGTGAGGTATCATTTTTATCGGGAGACGTGGGGGAACGCTGGGTGGAATCAAATTTGTGGCTCCTCTCAGATTCCAGAACTTTCTGCCACAGAAATGTGAGGAACATGTGTTTTTTTAGCCAATTTTTGAGCTTTGCAAAGGATTCTGGGTAACAGAACCTGGTCCGAGCCCCGCCAGTCACCCCTCCTTGGATTCCCCTAGGTCTCTAGTTTTCAGAAATGCACAGGTTTGGTAGGTTTCCCTAGGTGGCGGCTGAGCTACAGGCCAAAATCTACAGGTAGGCACTTTGCTAAAAACAGGTCTGTTTTCTGTGATGTGTCCACGTTGCGCTTTGGGGCGTTTCCTGTCGCGGGCGCTAGGCCTACCCACACAAGTGAGGTATCATTTTTATCGGGAGACGTGGGGGAACGCTGGGTGGAAGGAAATTTGTGGCTCCTCTCAGATTCCAGAACTTTCTGCCACAGAAATGTGAGGAACATGTGTTTTTTTAGCCAATTTTTGAGCTTTGCAAAGGATTCTGGGTAACAGAACCTGGTCCGAGCCCCGCCAGTCACCCCTCCTTGGATTCCCCTAGGTCTCTAGTTTTCAGAAATGCACAGGTTTGGTAGGTTTCCCTAGGTGGCGGCTGAGCTACAGGCCAAAATCTACAGGTAGGCACTTCGCTAAAAACAGGTCTGTTTTCTTCCAAAATTTTGGTGGTGTCCACGTTGCGCTTTGGGACGTTTCCTGTCGCGGGCGCTAGACCTACCCACGCAAGTGAGGTATCATTTTTATCGGGAGACTTGGGGGAACGCTGGGTGGAAGGAAATTTGTGGCTCCTCCCAGATTCCAGAACTTTCTGCCACAGAAATGTGAGGAACATGTGTTTTTTTAGCCAATTTTTGAGCTTTGCAAAGGATTCTGGGTAACAGAACCTGGTCCGAGCCCCGCCAGTCACCCCTCCTTGGATTCCCCTAGGTCTCTAGTTTTCAGAAATGCACAGGTTTGGTAGGTTTCCCTAGGTGGCGGCTGAGCTACAGGCCAAAATCTACAGGTAGGCACTTTGCTAAAAACAGGTCTGTTTTCTGTGATGTGTCCACGTTGCGCTTTGGGGCGTTTCCTGTCGCGGGCGCTAGGCCTACCCACACAAGTGAGGTATCATTTTTATCGGGAGACGTGGGGGAACGCTGGGTGGAAGGAAATTTGTGGCTCCTCTCAGATTCCAGAACTTTCTGCCACAGAAATGTGAGGAACATGTGTTTTTTTAGCCAATTTTTGAGCTTTGCAAAGGATTCTGGGTAACAGAACCTGGTCCGAGCCCCGCCAGTCACCCCTCCTTGGATTCCCCTAGGTCTCTAGTTTTCAGAAATGCACAGGTTTGGTAGGTTTCCCTAGGTGGCGGCTGAGCTACAGGCCAAAATCTACAGGTAGGCACTTCGCTAAAAACAGGTCTGTTTTCTTCCAAAATTTTGGTGGTGTCCACGTTGCGCTTTGGGGCGTTTCCTGTCGCGGGCGCTAGGCCTACCCACGCAAGTGAGGTATCATTTTTATCGGGAGACTTGGGGGAACGCTGGGTGGAAGGAAATTTGTGGCTCCTCCCAGATTCCAGAACTTTCTGCCACAGAAATGTGAGGAACATGTGTTTTTTTAGCCAATTTTTGAGCTTTGCAAAGGATTCTGGGTAACAGAACCTGGTCCGAGCCCCGCCAGTCACCCCTACTTGGATTCCCCTAGGTCTCTAGTTTTCAGAAATGCACAGGTTTGGTAGGTTTTCCTAGGTGGCGGCTGAGCTAGAGGCCAAAATCTACAGGTAGGCACTTTGCTAAAAACAGGTCTGTTTTCTGTGATGTGTCCACGTTGCGCTTTGGGGCGTTTCCTGTCGCGGGCGCTAGGCCTACCCACACAAGTGAGGTATCATTTTTATCGGGAGACGTGGGGGAACGCTGGGTGGAAGGAAATTTGTGGCTCCTCTCAGATTCCAGAACTTTCTGCCACAGAAATGTGAGGAACATGTGTTTTTTTAGCCAATTTTTGAGCTTTGCAAAGGATTCTGGGTAACAGAACCTGGTCCGAGCCCCGCCAGTCACCCCTCCTTGGATTCCCCTAGGTCTCTAGTTTTCAGAAATGCACAGGTTTGGTAGGTTTCCCTAGGTGGCGGCTGAGCTACAGGCCAAAATCTACAGGTAGGCACTTCGCTAAAAACAGGTCTGTTTTCTTCCAAAATTTTGGTGGTGTCCACGTTGCGCTTTGGGGCGTTTCCTGTCGCGGGCGCTAGGCCTACCCACGCAAGTGAGGTATCATTTTTATCGGGAGACTTGGGGGAACGCTGGGTGGAAGGAAATTTGTGGCTCCTCCCAGATTCCAGAACTTTCTGCCACAGAAATGTGAGGAACATGTGTTTTTTTAGCCAATTTTTGAGCTTTGCAAAGGATTCTGGGTAACAGAACCTGGTCCGAGCCCCGCCAGTCACCCCTCCTTGGATTCCCCTAGGTCTCTAGTTTTCAGAAATGCACAGGTTTGGTAGGTTTCCCTAGGTGGCGGCTGAGCTAGAGGCCAAAATCTACAGGTAGGCACTTTGCTAAAAACAGGTCTGTTTTCTGTGATGTGTCCACGTTGCGCTTTGGGGCGTTTCCTGTCGCGGGCGCTAGGCCTACCCACACAAGTGAGGTATCATTTTTATCGGGAGACGTGGGGGAACGCTGGGTGGAAGGAAATTTGTGGCTCCTCTCAGATTCCAGAACTTTCTGCCACAGAAATGTGAGGAACATGTGTTTTTTTAGCCAATTTTTGAGCTTTGCTAAGGATTCTGGGTAACAGAACCTGGTCCGAGCCCCGCCAGTCACCCCTCCTTGGATTCCCCTAGGTCTCTAGTTTTCAGAAATGTACAGGTTTGGTAGGTTTCCCTAGGTGCCGGCTGAGCTAGAGGCCAAAATCTGCAGGTAGTCACTTCGCAAAAAACACCTCTGTTTTCTTCCAAAATTTTGGTGGTGTCCACGTTGCGCTTTGGGGCGTTTCCTGTCGCGGGCGCTAGGCCTACCCACGCAAGTGAGGTATCATTTTTATCGGGAGACTTGGGGGAACGCTGGGTGGAAGGAAATTTGTGGCACCTCTCAGATTCCAGAACTTTCTGTCACTCAAATGTGAGGAAAATGCGTTTTTTTAGCCAAAATATGAGGTTTGCAAAGGATTCTGGGTAACAGAACCTGGTCCGAGCCCCGCCAGTCACCCCTCCTTGGATTCCCCTAGGTCTCTAGTTTTCAGAAATGCACAGGTTTGGTAGGTTTCCCTAGGTGGCGGCTGAGCTAGAGGCCAAAATCTACAGGTAGGCACTTTGCTAAAAACAGGTCTGTTTTCTGTGATGTGTCCACGTTGCGCTTTGGGGCGTTTCCTGTCGCGGGCGCTAGGCCTACCCACACAAGTGAGGTATCATTTTTATCGGGAGACGTGGGGGAACGCTGGGTGGAAGGAAATTTGTGGCTCCTCTCAGATTCCAGAACTTTCTGCCACAGAAATGTGAGGAACATGTGTTTTTTTAGCCATTTTTTGAGCTTTGCAAAGGATTCTGGGTAACAGAACCTGGTCCGAGCCACACAAATCACCCCATCTTGGATTCCCCTAGGTCTCTAGTTTTCAGAAATGCACAGGTTTGGTAGGTTTCCCTAGGTGGCGGCTGAGCTAGAGGCCAAAATCTACAGGTAGGCACTTTGCTAAAAACAGGTCTGTTTTCTGTGATGTGTCCACGTTGCGCTTTGGGGCGTTTCCTGTCGCGGGCGCTAGGCCTACCCACACATGTGAGGTATCATTTTTATCAGGAGACGTGGGGGAACGCTGGGTGGAAGGACATTTGTGGCTCCTCTCAGATTCCAGCACTTTCTGCCACAGAAATGTGAGGAACATGTGTTTTTTTAGCCAATTTTTGAGCTTTGCAAAGGATTCTGGGTAACAGAACCTGGTCCGAGCCACACAAATCACCCCATCTTGGATTCCCCTAGGTCTCTAGTTTTCAGAAATGCACAGGTTTGGTAGGTTTCCCTAGGTGGCGGCTGAGCTAGAGGCCAAAATCTACAGGTAGGCACTTTGCTAAAAACAGGTCTGTTTTCTGTGATGTGTCCACGTTGCGCTTTGGTGCGTTTCCTGTCGCGGGCGCTAGGCCTACCCACACAAGTGAGGTATCATTTTTATCGGGAGACTTGGGGGAACATAGAATAGCAAAACAAGTGTTATTGCCCCTTGTCTTTCTCTACATTTTTCCCTTCCAAATGTAAGACAGTGTGTAAAAAAGACGTCTATTTGAGAAATGCCCGGTAATTCACATGCTAGTATGGGCAGCCCGGAATTCAGAGATGTGCAAATAACCACTGCTTCTCAACACCTTATCTTGTGCCCATTTTGGAAATACAAAGGTTTTCTTGATAGCTATTTTTTACTCTTTATATTTCAGCAAATGAATTGCTGTATACCCGGCATAGAATGAAAACCCACTGCAGGGTGCAGGTCATTTATTGGCTCTGGGTACCTAGAGTTCTTGATGAACCTACAAGCCCTATATATCCCCGCAACCAGAAGAGTCCAGCAGACGTAACGGTATATTGCTTTCGAAAATCTGACATTGCAGGAAAAAGTTACAGATTAAAACTTAGAGAAAAATTGATGTTTTTTTCACCTCAATTTCAATATTTTTCTTTTTCAGTTGCTATTTTCTGTAGGAAACCCTTGTAGGATCTACACAAATTACCCCTTGCTGAATTCAGAATTTTGTCTACTTTTCAGAAATGTTGCGGTTTATGGGATCCAGCGTTGGTTTCATGCCCATTTCTGTCACTGACTGGAAGGAGGCTGAAAGCACAAAAAATCGTAAAAATGGGGTATGTCCCAGTAAAATGCCAAAATTGGGTTGAAAAATTGGGTTTTCTGATTCAAGTCTGCCTGTTCCTGAAAGCTGGGAAGCTGGTGATTTTATCACCGCAAACCCTTTGTTGATGCCCTTTTCAGGGAAAAAACCACAAGCCTTCTTCTGCAGCCCATTTTTCCAATTTTTTTTAAAAAAATGAAATTTTCACTGTTTTTTGGCTAATTTCTTGGCCTCCTTCTGGGGAACCCACAAAGTCTGGGTACCTCTAGAATCCCTAGGATGTTGGAAAAAAAGGACGCAAATTTGGCATGGGTAGCTTATGTGAACAAAAAGTTATGAGGGCCTAAGCGCGAACTGCTCCAAATAGCCAAAAAAAGGCTCGGCACAGGAGGGGGAAAAGGCCTGGCAGCGAAGGGGTTAACAAGGAGGGCTTTGAGCACTGGCCCGTTTTTATTTACAAATTAAACACTGTGACAGAGTATGAGGATATTAAGAGAAAAAGTAAAGCAAAACGTATTAACTCACCGAATGGCTCCTGCTATGTCCGAAAGCAGTGCTTAATTTGAAATAAAAACGTGCTGGTGCCCCAAGCTCCCCTCTGAAACTCACGGCTGCTGTAATTAAATTGGCGAACACTGAATACTGAGACACCGTAATACTAAAGCCATATCGAGCCTCTTCAATCCATTAACAACCACTCCCTGCAAAAACCTCGACCACCCCTTTCCCCCCAAGCTCACTCTTGCAGCTTCCTACTTGTGGCTCACTCTTGCAGCTTCCTGCTTGTCCCTTTGTGACGCTTTTTCATTTTTCTCTTCCTCCGTCTTTCCCATAAGTGTTTTTGCTCGCAGTAAATGCTTGAGACAAAATAAATGCCGCCTCTCAAAAATAAGTACCGGTGCCCCTCACCGGAAACCACAATCACAAATTAAGCACTGTCCGAAAGGTCATTGGAAGCACGGAATAATCACGTGAGCTCCGGGTTCCGAAAAAATGCTGTGATACAACACAAAGATCCATCTGCTCATGATGGCTAAGGGTCTGTGTACATCAGAGTGTTCGAGGAACAAAACATTTACACTTAACGGGGAAGCAGCAATTCCTCCAAGCTTGTCGCCTGTATAGATTGAAAAGCATGGAACGCCATGGCACTGCATCTCTTAGTTTATACGGAAGCTGTGCGTGGCAATGTAAAAGACCCCTGGAACGCTGACTACAGTTATTGCGAGCGGTACCCCGGAGGCTCTTGAAAGAGGATATGTTCAAATGTTAAGAAAAATAGTGAAACCTGCTGTGAATACTACTAGATCTGTGTAGAAACAAATAAAGGAAACTGAGGAAACCCTTAGTTGGACATTATATTCAAAGTTAAGGATACCAGGGAGCGCTATCCTTAAGGAGAGATATAAAGTGTCAGATAAAACCATTCACCAGGAGCTCATCAAGATATTCTTATTTTTCTTTTTTTCGATTAAGGCACATACGAGACTGCATGGTGAGACTGTCCCTAATTGCACGTCTATTCTGCAGTGAAAACTCTGGTCTGGCGGCAAGACTCTAAGGGGGTTATTACAACTTTGGAGGAGGTGTTAATCCGTCCTAAAAGTGATGGTAAAGTGACGGATATACCACCAGCCGTATTACGAGTTCCATAGGATATAATGGGCTCGTAATACGGCTGGTGGTATATCCGTCACTTTACCGTCACTTTTGGGAAGGATTAACACCTCCTCCAAAGTTGTAATAACCCCCTAAGTATTGTTTTGCAGAAATCACCATGGATATCACTCTACTGCAGTGTTTTTCAAACTTTTTAATGCCGCGGCCCCCTAAGTGGGAAAAAATAAATCATTGGGCCCCCCCTCAGAATTTTTCATAATTATTCTGTTAAGTTGGCAATGTTTAAATAAGTCTAGACTTACTTAAATATTGTAGTTAAGTTCTGTTAGCTTTTAAAACAAGGCAAGAACATTTTTCTACTTCAAAACAAAGCACCAATATCTGCACAATTCTTTCTTTGGCCAGAGACTGGTGCCCCCGCTGGGATCACTTGAGGCCCTCCTAGGGAGGCCTGCCCCCAAGTTTGAAGACCCCTGCTCTATTGGGAATGGAAGACAACCCTCCACAAATGAACAAAACAAAGGGATAACCGAACACAAATGTTCCCTATAACAATTTTGGTATAACAGGAGTGTGGCCTGGCAAGATGACCGCCTGGTAGCTCTTCCCACCATCCTGATCACAATCCGTTCTTAATCACTGCATATTTGCCCCTTAAGACAGGCATCCAGCGATTCTGCCCTGCAAAAAAGCCCACCACCTATAGATCACTGTGAAAATCTGCCTGATGTGGTGATCGCTGGGTGACAGTCCCCTGCTGAGTCTGGGCCTGCTATATGACCATGGCGGGCTCTGTTGCTCTGAGAGAAAATGGACTCATGGGGTGGGCTTGACCATCCCATGGAGACAGAGACCTGCAGCCGCTGACAATTGTGGACTCTGGCCCCTGCACTGGATTGCCGGCACGACCAATATCAGCCTGTGGGAGTGGCTTTGCTGGTGGCCTTCGCCGGAGACCTTAAAGAGTTGGGGCAGTGGCTGCACAGACTGTCGGGACCTTGTCTAACTCCTCTTACACTGATTTGGGGATGAGCCTTGGGGATCATTGAGGCCATCCCTCCAGCTGTTTGGTCCATGTGCCTGAGGGCCAAGACAGTGTGCTGGGCCTGAACAAAGGTGCAGGGCTGCAGATGGCCCTCTGTTGTTTGCTCCTGCACCATGCTTTTGGCCCCCACCCCATGTGGACTTAAGGTGACAGCGTGGCTACAGCATGTACAGGCTGTGCACACTCGTGCTGGTGAGTGCTTGGGCCCCTTTGGGATTGCACATTGGAACTTTGGTATGTGCCTGGGGCCCCCACCCCCATAACTTACATCCAGTCATTGGGTTTGTTGGGTGGAGAGCATGCAATACTGTGATCCCTGAACCTGTTGGAAGTGGATTCAGGCCCCCACCGCACACTTTTAGTGGCTGCTGATTTTTCTTTTTTAATTGAGAGGGCTCTCATTTTATAACTGCCCAACTGTGTTCCCTGGGGACCATATCGGGCTGCTGTATTGAGGAGCCTCCAGCACACAGAGACAGCAGCTTGGTGCCCTGCTGCGGGAGCTGGGTCTGTGCCTGCATGGTGGTTAGAGCCGATATTGTTTGAATGTGCGGCAGCAATACTGTGGGCATTTCTTTCTTCGAGGGGTACCTGACTAACATTGTGTTGTTCCCTCACAGGGACCATACCTGTTGATTCCTGTTTCCTGTGGCCTGAGTTGGCATCATGGTGTAAGGTAAGCCCCAAAGCTGGTCCAGGCCAATAAAAATGATAACTATGCTCTCCCTGTTCCGAAAGGTGTGCAGCGGGTGAGCAGCCCAAGCAGCCCCCACCTGGGGATCTCCTACCACCTATGATGGTGGTCCTGCTGGTGGAGATTCAGGGGACTACAGAGCCCCTAAGGGCAAAAGTCATCACAGTGGCCCTGGAGGTGTGCCTGCTTCATGCAAAATACAGGAAAATCTGAGAGACAGGTCACCGAGATCCAGCAGGAGTCCACGGTCCAAAAAACGGTTTCTGGGCTACAGACAGTAATGGCTCGCCTGGATGATCGACTGAAAGATAGAGGGTAGTTAGGAAGAACAACTTCTGACTTGTGGGCTTTCCGGAAAGGGCAGAGGAACAGTCTGCAGAGTTTTTCCTGGAGGACTGGAGAACATCGACACTACAGCCATGGTGCCTTTCCAAGTTTTTCACTATTGAGCGCACACATCGTGCATTGGCCCTAGTACCGAAGCCTGGGGCTCCACCACATGAGATAATTGCCCGACCGTTTAGTTAATGCGACAGGGATGCAATCTTGCAGCGTGTGCGTGCCAGCGGGGCCCACCAGTATGAAAACAAAAATAATATGATTTTCCCAGATTACACCAGAAAGGTACAAGCCCTCCGCAAAGACTATGGGCCTCATCACGACCCGGGCGGGCATGCAACACCAGGGCCATGGTGGCAGTGTCACCACTGGCAGTGAATACCACCAAATTAGGAGTTTGGCAGCCACCCCTCTCGCCACATTACCGTGTTCGGCGGGGCTGGAGGTGAGCACCTCCAGCACGGCAAAAGGCATGATACCACTAGTGGTATCACGAGGTGGGAGACCGTCAGCATTTTTCTGACGGTCACACCAACAGGAAAAGCTGGCGATCTTGCACCCTGGCAACAGGAATAAGCATTCCTGTAACCAGGATACACTGACACACACATCCACATACACGCACATATGCACTTGCATACTCCCACACACAAACAACCCCCCTCACCCACGCACTCGCTTCATACACCCCCATTCACACTAACATACATACCCAAACACTGCACTCATGCATGCATTCACTCCTCCCTCCCCCAGAGCATGCATACATTCACACACCCCTCCTCCCTTCCCTCCTGCGCATATATACATTCACCCCCCCTCCCCAGCGCATACATACATTCACACCCCTCTCCCCCTGCACCGCATACATACATTCACTCCCCCTCCCCCTGCACTGCATACATACATTCACTTCCTGCGACCCCTTGCACCACATACAAACACTCACCCACTCTCCCCATTCAGTCACACACACACTCTCCAATCCCTTTACACGGACACTCACTCCGTCCACTTACATACACGTGCACATGCATACATGCACTCACCCCTTCCAGCTCAATTGCACTCATGCACTCAATCGCTCACACCCGCACACACACACTCTCCCCTCCCCATCCACAAACACTGACTCTCCCTATCGTCAAACACTCTCACACCCCTCACCCCATCCACACTCTCACACACCCACACATGCACCCACAAATACCCCCTCCACTCGCATTCACAACATTCACACACGTACTCACACACACAGACATGCACACACACACACAACCTCCCCTGTCGGATGATCCACTTACCTCTTCTGTCGTGGAGGTCATCCTGGAGGAGATGGGTCCTGGCACTTCCACCGCCAACAGTGCCTCACCATCTGGACACCGCCACACCGTATTACTGGTTGCAATTCAGAGTGCGGTCTCTTTTTGGTGTGGCGGTACCGGGGGAAGTACCTCCTCTGCACTGCCGACTGCCAGCACAACTAGTATCGGAAGTCCACCCGATTTCAGGTGGAATTCGGAGATCAGTCGTATTAGGGCAATCTTAAAACCACCAGCCTTGGCGGTATTTCGGCACCAGCGGCTTCGACGGTCTTTGGAAAAGACAGCCGAAGTTGTGATGAGGCCCTTTATGCCAACACAAATAGTTGTGATCCATGTCCTTCAGGTGAAAGTTTGTGACCTGGAATGTGCGGGGGAATAGGGCAGCCTGACATGAGATGGAAGGTGTATACCTATCTGCAGTGCTTTGTAGTGGCAGTCACCTCGTACCTCTTACTCCAGCTATGACAGGGGGATGCTTATTTAGGTGGCTCCTAGGGTCCCCTTTGTGGCTAAGGGGGTTGTGTTGGATCCCCACAGAAAGTATGTGATCCTATTAGGTACGCTGGATGCTAGCGATATCTGCTTGATAAATGTATATGCATCAAACATTAATAATGGGTCCTTTTTTGGCTCAATAATGAATGCAGCTACGAAACACATGGGCTCTGAGGTCCTTATGGCTGATGATATGAATTGCGTTTTGAATGGGCAAATAGATCGTTTACCCCCAAAAGCAGATACTAAGGCCCTCATTTCGAGGCTGGCGGTCATCAGACTGACAGCCTTGCTGTGGCAGTCTTATTGCTGTGGACCCGGCGGTAAAGACTTCCACATTACAAGTTGTGGGGTTTGGCAGAAGTCAAACTGCCACAACGCCGCCTGACCTGCTGGTGTAGTCGCACTGACAAAGCCGGCAGTGAGCTCCTCCAGCCCAGTGGCAGGCCTCTGCCTGCCGGCCGGATTACTATGCTGCAGACCTCCAGGCTTTCCGTGGTGATCACCCCGCCACATAAACCGTGGTAGTAACACACCTGGCAACAGGAATCCCCATTCCTGTTGCTAGCACATGCTCCCCCACATGTCGACACACATGCACACATGCACCCACACATGTCCACACTCTTACAAACATGCACCCCAATCTCACTCACACACTCGCTACATACACCCCATTCACTCAGAGACACACACTGAAACGCGCATTCATGCACTTACATGCACTCAGGCACACCCATGCAAATGCATACATGCACACAAACACCCCCATTAACACACAAACACACACCCAAACATTCACATTCAGTCACATACATGCACGCATTCACCACCCCCTCCACTGACACGCACGCATTCACCACCCCCTCCAAATACACGCACCCATTTACCACCCCCTCCAAATACATGCAGTCATACTACACCCCCTCCACATACTCGCACTCATACTACAACCCCCTCCCACATCCGCATACATGCAGTCATACTACACCCCCTCCCCCCTACATACTCGCACTCATACTACACCCCCTCCCCATCTGCATACTCACACTCACGAACTCACACACGCAGACACCCCCTCACCTCCTGCATTCAAACTACCACACACGCACTCACACATGCAGACACCCCCCCTGTCGGACGATCACTTACCTTTTCCATTGAGGAGGTCATCTGGGAGGGGATGGGTCTTGGCGGTTTTGCACCGCCAGCACCACTACACCAGCAAGACTCCGCCAAGCCTATTACGGCTCGTAATACGGCGGGCAGAGTCTTGCTGATGTGGCCGTGCTGGTGATACAACCGCCTCTTCTACTCTGTAGGCCAGGCTGATGGAGTCAGACTTCCGCCCATAAATGGGCAGAAGTCCACACACAACTCCAAATATGGCGCTCAGCATACCACCAGCACTATCGGTGTGCTGGCTGCAGCGACTTTGGCGGCCTCTGAAAAATACTGCTGAAGTCTTAATGAGGGCCTAATTCAGCAATGCTGAGTTCCCTGAGGGAGGTCATGGTGGGTTTGGGATTACTTTATGTGTGGAGAGTGAGAAATCAAAATTTTAAGGGGTATTCTTGGTTTGTGCCTGCCACAGATACATACAGTTGTTTGGATTATTGTCTCTTGTTGGGTGCATTGCTCCACTGTGTAGAGGCGCCTCTCTCCTGGCACGTTATATATCTGTTAGACCTGGCAGCATTAGGGTGGTCACCCACATTTTTTTTGCCTGCCTCCCTCAACTTTTTGACACTGTTTTTGTTGGTTTTAGGACTTTGCACATTTGCACACTTTACCACTGCTGCCAACCAGTGCTATAATGCATATGCTTTCTCCCTTCAAACATGGATACATTAGTTCTCACCCAATTGGCATATTATGATCTTGTAAGTCCCTAGTAAAGTGCACTACAGGTGCCCAGGGCCTTTAGATTGAATACTGCTATTGGGTCTGAAGCACTGGTTGTACTCCCCACATAAGTAGTCCCTTAACCATGTCTCAGGCCTGCCATTTCAGAGCCTGTGTGTGCAGTTTCACTGCCACTTCGACTTGGCATTTAAAAGTATTTGCCACACCTTAAACTCCCCTTTTGCTACATATAAGTCACCCCTAAGGTAGGCCCTAGGTAACCCAAAGGGCAGAGTGCTGTGTAGGTAAAAGGCAGGGAATATACTTGTGAGTTTTGTATGTCCTAGTAGTTGAAAATTCCTAAATAAATTTCCCACTGGTGTGAGGCCTGCTCCTTTCATAGGCTAACATCAGGGCTACCCTCCAAAATTGTTTGAGTGGTAGATTGTGATCAGAAAGGAATAGACAGGTCATATTTAGTATGGCCAGAATGGTAATAAAAAACCCTGCTGACTCTTGAGGTTGAATTTTATATTACTATTTTAGAAATGCTACTTTTAGAAAGTGAGCATTTCTCTGCACTTAAAATCTGTCTGTGCCTTACAGCCTGTCTCCAGTCCACTTATGGGCTGGTTGAAAGCTCCCTTGTGCATTTCACCGAGGCAACCACGAACACAGGATGCTCAGTCACACCTGCACACATCTGCATACTGAATGGGTCTTCCTGGGCTGGAAGGGTGGTGGCCCTGACACTAACATTTCAAAGGCCAGTGGCCTGCGCTCACATATTGGACTGTGAACCCCCTGCTGGGACATTGGCAGACAGGGTTGTACTGAAAGGGGACCTTGTGCACTTCAAAACCAATCTTTGAAGTCCCCCCCCACTTCAAAGGCATTACATTATAAACTGGGTCCCTGACCTTACAAACTTAGACACTTCTTGGGACAGACACTCTGTACCAGAACCTGCAACCTGCCAAGAGAAGCTGCCTGGCAGCCCAAAGGACTCACCTGGACTGCTTTGCTATAAAGGACTGCTGCCTTGCTGTTTCCCTGCTGCCTTGCTGGCCTCTAGCTCTGCTGAGAAGTGCTGTTCAAGGGCTCGGATTGAGCTTGCCTCCTGTTTCCTGAAGTCTCAGGGCCAAAAAATACTTCATCTCTGCAAAGAAACTCCTTGTGTGGCGAAAATTGATGCACAACCTGCCGGAATCGATGCACAGCCTGCTCAGCAGTGAGAAAATAACTGCATCGCCGAACCGGAATGACGCAGCCCAGCTCCTCGAGTGATCGACGCAGCACCATAGTTGCAACTGGGACTTTGATGCGTATCCCACTGGATCGAAACAACACTGAGCCGGAACAACGCTGCCAGGCTTCCTGTTGGAGGAATCGACGTAGGGTCTGCCATGTGACAGAAAGTCCAACGCATCCCTGACTGGATTGACGCGGCACCTGTGACTTCGTCCTACATGCCCAGGATTTCCACGCATCATCCCTGGGTGTCAAAAGACACCGCACCACAAAAAGGATTCAAGCCTGTGCACCGGAATTCAACGCAAAGCCTTTTGCTGCATGGAAAAGAATCAAAGCATCATCTGTGTGCACCTGGAAATCTGACGCCCACCTACCCTTTTCCACGCATCTCCTCCTCTGCGGTCCTCGTGAGTGTAATTTTGAGGCAAACCAGATACTTTGTTCTTGCAAGAGACAATTGCTGCTTTTAAGAACTAAAGGCTCTTCTTATCATTACAAAAGTGATATTTCAACTTGGAGTTATCAAATCTTGATCATTTTGACCTTAATGGAATCAGATAAATATCCTATATTTTTCTAAACCTGTGTGGTGTTCTCACTGTGTTATTGCATGATTTATTGCACAAATAAATTACACATTGCCTTCTATGTTAAGCCTGACTGCTCAATGCCAATCTACCAGAGGGTGGACACAGGATAATTTGGATTGTGTGTGACTTACCCTGACTAGTATTGTGGGGTTGTACTTGGACAAGAGTGTACACCTCTGCCAACTAGAGACCGCATTTCTAACAATATCTGATCATTTCCTCTTGTTGGTCACCGTTAAAATGTCAAAAGAGGCGCCAAAGGTGCCCTGGTGGAGGATGCGGGTGGAGGCCTTCAATGACCCGGTCTTAATTGAAATAGTGAAGGAGTTAGTGGACCACTACTTTACAGATAACTGGGGCAGTGTTTCTTTGCTTGGCCTTGAGTGGGATGCTACGAAGGAGGTACTACATGGGGAAAGTTTGAAAATAACATTTGGAGTGTGGATGTAGCTTTCCCGGTCGTCGGATATCCTGCATGGGAGACTCGGGACCCTTGAGGCCAGCCTAGTGGAACAGCCCCAGGACATATCAGAATGGACAGATTGTAGGCGAGAGCTCCTGGAAACATGGAACTGCTTAGATAAATTTGCCTACACCAACTATTGGCAGCGCCTTCATATGGAAGGTGACAAGGTGAGTAGGCTCCTTGCCACTCTTCTGCGTAATGAAACACGCATTCCACCCTTAATGAGGATCCATAATTAAGATGGGTGAGATGATATGTACACAACAAAGTATTCTTTAAGTTTTTGATTTTCATTTGTGGGCCTTATTTGAATCCCCACTGCTCTGCTTGTCCTTGGACAGAGGCTTTTTTTGGGGGGTCTGAAGATGTCATCCCTCAGCAGGTCAGGAGAGACACAAAATAGATGACCCCCTGGCAAAGGAGGCGATAGTAGTCACCATTGGACATTGAAGACGGCAAAGGCTCCTGGTGGTGATGGTCTGGGAGTGGAGTTCTATCAACATGGGCCGGGTATGTTTTCTGAGAAAATCCTTGAAGTTTATAATGAAGCCTATTACAGGGGGATACTTCCGGCCATCATGAGGGAAGCCCTCATAGCTGTGATACCTAATTCGGACACGGACCTTGAGAAGGTCACCTCATACCATCCTCTTTCCTTAATGAACGTGGACGCAAAGGTCTTTAGCAAGGTTCTTGCGATGCATCTCTTGCCACAAATGCCTCAGTTAATTCACAAAGACTAATTTGGTTTTATTCCAAAAAGGAACACCCTCTGCAACCCTCTGCAACTTACGGTGCCTCTCGCTGGTCTGGCATGTCTTGGGTTCTGAGGTGGACCCTTATGCACTGTTCCTCCTTGACATTGAACACGCGTTTGATTCCCTCTCTTGGGATTACTTGTGGGCAGCATTGTGGAGGTTGGGCATTGGAGATTCCTTCCTGAAATGGATCCAGATACTGTATGAAAAACCAACAGCCAGGGTGAGGGTCGGAGGAATGGTATCAAACCAGTTCTCTTTACACCATGGGACCAGGAAGGGCTCTCCGCAATCCCCTCTATTGGTCGAGATATCAGTAAAGCTGATGGCGTGCAGGATGAAGGATTCCCTGCGGGGCTGGGCCATGCAGATCACGGGGGCCACGCATGTGATTTCCCTATATGCTGATGAAGCTCTATTCTATTTATGACAGCCTGTGTATTCGGTCCCCATTATGCTAGCACTACTCGCTGAGTATAGCGAAATGTCCAGGTTGCTGGTTAACCGCAGCAAATCTAAATTGGTCAATGTGGGATTTCATTGTATTACTGGGTGGCAATTTTGAAACTCGACCACCATGGTTGGACTCTCTATTCAGGCTTCCACTAGTTGACAGCTCATTCTGTGGGAAACAGGTTTGTAATGATTTTTCAGATGTGTTTATGGATCAATTAGAATTGTTATCTGGCTATCAACATCACATAAATGCAAGACATCTGGTACAAATTATTTGTCCTAGTCCACATCTAATGTATGAACCCCTTAGATTGCTAGATTGTTGCAAGAAAGGATAACTGAACCCATTGACTGTTCAGAATGGGTAGCTCTCGTTATTATACCATCCAAATCTGGCAGTACTGACAACAAACTTTGAGTTGATCTTCGGGATTTGAATAAACAAATATGGGTGGAAAGACATCTTTTAATGAGATTACGGTGTATGCTAATTCTTATTGAGGATGCTTCTTGCTTTAGCATCATTAACCTAACCTTCAGCATATCACCAAGAAGAGTTACATGCCAATTTGCATTTGTTGACGTCATTTATAACTCCACTTGGAACAAACATGCATATTAGAATGCTACTTAGGCTTGCTTCAGAGGCTGACATTTTCAACAGATCAGGAAGCACATCTTATGATGAAAGTCCAATGTCCTTTAATATCAGGATGACATCCATGTCTATGTACCTTAGAAGAAGCTCAAAATCTATTTCTATGGTCAGCATTACAAACATTGAATGCTGGTCACACAATATAAAGACAAAAGTTGTGTGAGTGTAGGGTCATTGGAATATTTAGGCCACACATAATTCTGTGATGGAATTAAGAAGACTCAGATGCACCTGGTGGGAGCACTGATGAAAACTCCCAAACTGTCTGATAAGGAAGAACTTAGGTTCTTTCTAAGATTTCCTGAGTTCTACTTAAGGTTCACAAAAAATGTACTCCAACAATTTGAACTGATTTGGACACTCCTTAGTAAAAGAGTACATTGTAATTAGTCACAGGAAAGTCAAAATGGCTTTGTGAGTGTAAAAAATGGCACCCACAAAAATCCGGGTCGCAATGTGGTTAACTTACAAAATGGCCAGAGATAGACGGCTGACAGGGTGGTTACATATTCTTATGACAAGGGTCTAGAGCAGACCAATTCTGTCCCATAATACAACAGAGTGGTCAGTAAAAGAAAAGAGAAAAAAACTGCTTTTTTCTACTAATGCCAATGTGCCTATATGTCATTGAGACTTATGAAAGGTAAAATGTAAATTCTGAGACTTTCTATATGTAATTTTTCTCCTTCACAGTCTGTGTGTTCCTCCTCTCCCTTCCCTTCCAGCACTGTGCTATATTTTCTAAGGAGGGAGTTGTGTTATGTAATTTTCAATGTTTGATCCCTTCTTTTAAAAGGTGCCTTCCTACCCTTTATGTTCAGTCCTATCCTTCCTCTCTTTGATGGTCCTTCCTTGAAGTATCGATATAAAGCAGTTGCCAGAGATGCATTTAAGAAATATGACAATGACTGGAATAAAGTGTTAAATCCAAGTTGACATGTGGGAAGAGCTATTACTTTTAAAAGATACCATTGACTGTTAGTTTTGACAGTCTCAGTTGGTTAAAGTTGGATTTGTGTTGGCTTGATATGAATAACGTCTCATTTACCCCTCATTCTTACCACCCATCAAATTGCAGTGCTCATGAAAATTTAATCAGCAACCCTTAACTAACAGGTCCCAACAGAATTTTAATGGACAGCCTGTCTTCATCCTCACTCTCTCCAGTGTCTGGGCCTCCACCCTTTGTCTTCAGGAATGACACAATGCACTTGTACTGTGTGAAAAAATTGTATCCACTTTTTTATCTTGTGCTATGCTAAACCAGGAGCCATCCAAACTAGATCCCACTTGTCCCAGCAAACATACGTTGCCCACAGTGCCACAATTAAGTATAAACCACAAATACACTATGTCTACACACTGTGTATGAACACAAGGAATGTCTGTGCAAGGGACGCAGTGTCATTTTGAAGTGGAACTTTTACTGGCGTGTGAACAATAGGTTACACTCCCTCCTAGAACAGGGAAAAGGTCTGCTGGGAGTTATTTATCATTACAAAATTGTACTCTGCAACATTAAAAATGTTTATCAAACCAGGGCAATAGTGAAGCAGGGGACAGATTTGGCACGCCCCTTCAGTTGACAATCAGGTTCTGGACCTTGAGTTTATCATGGACAAATTTAGATCTCTGCACATGCATTAGATTAACATGGTAGCTGGGCCAACAAAAACTCAGGATACCAATTTCACAAATCGTTGATTCACTCATGGTATGGGTACTCTTCCTAATACCATGCAGTGGGCATTACCATCACAACAGTGGGCCATAGACGTAGCTAATGCTCCCAATAGATCTATCAACAGAGTTTTTGTTAATCTTTTGGGGATGGTATACGATGTGTAGATAGATGATCCTAGTGTGTCAAAAGTTCCATGCAATCTTTGAAAGAAGAATAGATGTATCTTTTCCAAAGCAGAGAGGTTTAATACTTTATAAGAAATCCTCCTCTCACATGTTTTTCTCTGTTACCTGGTTCTATCTTCGTTGTATCAGGATGCCTATGATAGCTTTTAATTTGTTCACAAATAGGGGTCGCAGATTGATGAGGACAACAATGTCTGATATACATTTATGATTTGCATTTGTTGTTCTGCAGATGTATGGTACATATTTTATTCAGTTAGAGGGGGTATGTTTAATCCATATCCAAGTTAACATGGTTTTGATTGTTGTTTAGTCTTTCTCAGAAAGGCTGTTGTATGCTGTTTTTGAGCCTATATATTAAATGGATGAGATGCCGCGGCCTGTATTAGCACATCATAAATATGTCAGAAGATAGGTAAAGCTGCATGTAAAGAAATCTATGGACATGACTTATTAAGAAATGGTCAACTGTGTTATACTTTTAGTACAGTAGGGGCATATTTATCATTGTGTTGTGTTGCCCTTGCATCACGCAAGGTAATGCAAAGGCAAACCCACACTAAACCACTTTCACAAAAGGGACAAGAAAAATTGTAGAAAAACCCAACCCTATTTAAATGGGCTGCTACTAGATCATAAACATAGCATAGTTATTTTAAATCCCCCCTCACCCACTATTTGTGGCATGCTTCACCATTGGGCATCTGTTGACACATTCCCACGTGTACCCATGTCGAAATGGAGCAGTAAGGGCAGGGAACACAAAACAATGCACAACAAACCAAAAACATACGGGGATCTAGACACACAGATATACATTAAAACTATCTCATGGATGTCCACTCCTCTTGTTTATTAAGAGACCCCATTGATAGGGTTAAAAATATATATCTGGTGATTATTTTTAGGCCACATTTACCCGTTCACCCCCGCCCCTGTTCTCCAGTCAACATGTTTCGACCGTTTCCATTTCCCAGAAGGGTCAGTCGGCCTTCATCAGGACCTTTCGATCTAATAAAGTATAAAACTTCATAGGTTTGCAAGCGACTTACTAGCTGCAGTTTAGACACACACACTAATTAGTATCGCTAAAGTAGGTGACCTGGGGAAGCAAAGTGAAGTAGTTAATTTGAGAATTATAATTTATTATGTGCGAGGTTCGCGAGTGGTTTATTTCCCTGCTACATATGTAGAGTTTAAAGAGTATACGAAAGATGGCTCCCCGATGTGGATGAAATACGATTTGGGAATATACATCCAAGATGGCCGACAAATAGGGACATCATGTGAAGGATGAGGGAATCAAGTTGTACGACACGAATCACGTAAATGGAATTACATGATCTGGAACAGGAGGATTATCAGCTGAAGCTAGGGCTCTGCTTGGCATCCTACATGGAGCCGGAGATGGCATGAGAGGAGGCACTGGTCCCTTGACGAGGTGAGGAGTAAATGGGTTGGGCGTTCCAATGGAAGAGAGGAAAGGGGGATGATTAACAGCTCCACCGAAATTAACAAAATGCACGCATTTGACCGTGCGATGACTATAGAACCCCTGATAAAAGGGGTTAGAACATGTGATTACAGACTGTGAAGGAACGCTATTTTAACATTTTCTGCTACACTGAGCGCTCCGTATCTGAACATACTATCAGTTTTACCTAGTGTTTGACTACAGGGAGGTGCTCCCATTCGGTTCCAGTTTAAGAGCGATTCAATGAAATCTCCGTAAGTGCGAGATATGATGATGAGATTTACGGCTTGGGTGGAATCACTGCCGAATGCTGGGATGTCTCACAACAATATAATTTTTAACGTGTGCAGGAGACAAGAGTGAGTCACGGGGGAGCCAATGTATGCATGGGCCTTTAAATATGTATGACTGATGGGAGAAAGAGGATACGAAGAAGGGTCAAGTGTGCCCGTATGTGCATATTGATAGAGGTCCTGATTAATGACAGGTAGGGGATAAAAAGGAACAGTGGATCGAAAGGTTCTGATGAAGGCCGACTGACCCTTTTGGGCAATGGAAATGGCCAAAACATGTTGACTGGAGAACAGAGGCTGGGGTGAATGGGTAATTGTGCCCTAAATATCACCACCAGTTATCTATTTTTAACTCTATCCATGGGGTCCTTAATAAACAAGAAGAGTGGACACCCATGAGATAGTTTTAATGTATATTTGTGTGTCTAGATCCCCGTTTGTTTTTGGTTTGTTGTGTATTGTTTTGTGTTCCCAGCCCCTACTGCTCCATTCCGACATGGGTAAATGTTGGAATGTGTTAGCAGATGCCCAATGATAAAGCATGCCACAAATAGTGGGTGAGGGCAGTTTTTAAACAACTATGCTGTGTTTATGATCTAGTAGCAGCCCATTTAAGTAGGGTTTGGGTTTTCAACTATTTCTCTTATCCATTGTGTGAAAGTGTTTGAGACTTTGGGAGGTGGGACAAGATATTTTCTTTTCACCCCTTAACAGGTGTGTTGATACCACACTAAAGTCAGATTTACCTAGCAAAACAAGGCCACCTTGTGTGACCCTGCAGTGCTTGGTAAATCTTGAGTAACACAAGGCAGCACAAGTTGCTGTCTAGCATTACTCTGTGTTAAAAAGGCATTCTAGGGGTGGAATGTGGGTGTTCCTACGCATCCACCCATGGATGTTGGCTCAATCCCAGATTTAACATGAGTGGGAGACCTAGGAAGGCATCGCATTTTACACCTTCCCAGGGGAGGCATAACAAGGAGAACAATCTTTATTTCTCCTAGTTTTTTCCTCTCTCTATATTCTATGCATTGTGCAGCACAAATACAAAGAGGAAAAAGCCACAGAGGATTGTTTTAGTGCAGGAAGTTGTCCCTTTTTGCACAAAAACAATCTGCCTGCAATGCAGGCAACCTTGCACCATAATGTAAGGGTGCCTGCATTAGCGCTAGGCAGCCAAAAGCGCACCAGCTCAAGAAAAAGACAGAAATGCACCATATAATGTTAAACTTGGTGCATTATTGCCCTCTTTCTTTCATGCAGCACAGATCAGCAAGGTGTCTTGCTGCGTTACATTCAGTGAACGTTTGATAAACCTGGGCCATACTGTTCTAACAATATATTTTCATACATTCAACTTCTGATTTATACTGTACAATGTACTCTATTACCATATGTGTTTATAAACTGCTTATTGCCACAGTACTGTAAAATGAATGTAGAGCAGCGGTTCTCAACCTGGGGCATGCAGACCGTGGGGGGGGGGGGGGGGGATGGGGGTCCTCCATTGTCTAGAAAATGAAATATCAGCAGAATAATAAAGTATAAATACTTTAAAAAGTAAAATGTAAAGTTATCACTTTTTAAATGTGAAGAAATATAAAATTGAGGTCTAATTAAAAAAAAAAAATAGACTTAGAAGGCTGACTTAGAGTGTGGTAGATTACACTGCTACAAATGAGAGGGATATCCTATCTTCCAAATTTGTGTCAGGTGCATTATACCCCATGACACTTGTAATTAAGCAGACGGGGTATCCATCATGTTTGTGATGAAGGTCCCTTCATCCTTTGCTTGAATCGTGAGAGCTTTGAAAGTACAGCAAACCAAATCTAATATGTGCGATCAACAGAAGCACTGTTGCTCTGACAAAAAGAAAGCATGCATGTGGAGCAAATAAATAAATAAATATGCTACTGTCTGGTATATTTTATAAAGAGAACACGTTTTTGAAACGCTCCAAACTTCCCAATAAAATGAAACTTTGGGTTTTTCAATTTTTTTGGTTTGTGACTTTTAATAAAACACTTCAGCTGTATTTTTCTGCATTGCTTACACCACGATCATCTGCTAACACTAGTTCATCATCAGGAGCCCGCAGAATTAAAAAAGGTTAACAATTGCTGATGTTGAGTAAAAACAGTATTTCTGGAAGCTCTTGTTCAGTTACCTCACGAGACCCTCCAGGCCATACAATGACACTGCTGTTGATGATGAGCTTCTGGCCCATTGGCGCATTAGCCTCATATGTGCCCAGTTTCAAAAACCTGCTTGTGTCCTTCGAGGTTATCTGCCAGTTCATAAAATCGAGCATTCCTGGAGCATCTCCAAATTTATCAAAAAATATCTCTTTGCCGACTGGGTTCCTCGCCCGAACGTTCTTCAAGTAGTAGAGAAACTGGAAAGAGAAAGAGTTTTTTTTACCTAAATTTAAGTAAAAAACAGAGGTTCTTCTGATGTACTTTATTTACTTAAAAATAGCAGCAATGCAATCATCATTAAAAACTGTACTTCTCTAGAAAACTTGCGTGTCAGCATTACATGATACTTGTTGGTTCGGGAATAGTGGATATAAATAAGTATCACGGGGTCATTACAACTTTGGCGGGCGGCTACTGCCGCCCACCAAGCTGTAACCGCCGGGCGGCCGCCAATGCGGCCACACTCCCGTGGTGCCCATTTGGACATCCCCGCTGGGCCGGCGGGCGGAAACCAAGTTTCCGCCCGCCAGCCCAGCGGGGATGAGGGCCGCTACATGGGAGCCGGCTCCAAATGGAGCCGGCGGTGTTGCGGCCGTGCGACGGGTGCAGTTGCACCTGTCGCGCTTTTCACTGTCTGCATGGCAGACAGTGAAAAGCCGCATGGGGCCCTGTCAGGGGGCCCCACGACTCCCCGTACCGCCATCCTTTTCCTGGCGGTTCATACCGCCAGAAAAAGGCTGGCGGTCGGGGACTCGTAATCCCCTGTGCAGCGCTGCAAGCAGCGCTGCCCAGGCGGATTATCACCGCCGGGCTAAAGTGGCAGTATACCGCCGGCCCCGGCGGTGCGACCGCGGCGCTTCCGTCACAGTCGTAATAGGGCAGGAAGCACCGCCAGCCTGTTGGCGGTGCTTCTGTCATTTTAGCCCTGGCGGTCTCGGAATGCCAGGGTCAAAATGACCCCCCACGTCTCATAGTATACTCACAATGTCTCTGTAACCAATAATAATCACAAACTTAATGAGGCAATTAAGAGTCCAAACAACTTTGTTGGTATTCCAAGTAGGACAACGCCCATCCCTCAGGGCTAGTGAGACAAGGAGGAAGAGTAAGATGGTTATTTTTCAGTTTTTCTGTTTGGAACCGCAAGGCTTTCCTTTGAAGTCCAAAGGAGAAAATATATATGACCATTTGCTCCAATTAGGGCAGGCTATTTGATATACTTAAATCAACGGCCCCAAGTCCTTGCAGACGTGTGTGTAAGGTGTCTGCCCACACAGCCAGCGAGGGCACCTCCGGAGAAAATCTAGCTGTCCATCTAAACAGAAATAGAGCAGGAAGGCCATCAGTTTGGTGGATAAGGTACTCCACCACGTTCATGCAGAGAACCGTGTCCACAGAACCGTGTCCACCCAACCCTAAATATCCCCTTAATGGGCTTGGAACTTGTAGCAATGTGTAGCTGTCACCACTTCTATCACTGTGGGCTGTTTAGGTGGTTGTCTGTTAGTAAAATATTGTCAAAAATATCATCTGATATGAATTAGCTTTTGAAAATATTGCCCTACCGTGAGTAGAGTTTCTAATATGAAGTTCAGTGTGGTGATATTTCTGTAACAGTACTTAGGACACAGCATTTATATGAGATGATATATGAACAGCAATATTCCAGTATCATACCATTTAGGACTGTAAGGGGCATGTTTATGAGCCCCTAGAGCCACATTGTGCCACATTTGAGGCATTTAGTGGCGTTAAGGTGGAATTTTCCACGCGCCAAATTTACAAAGAGCTGCAATGCTTGCATTGCGACACGTTGTAAACCCTTGCACCACATTATGGGGGTCATTCCTACCCTGGCGGTCCGAGACCGCCAGGGTAGGGGACCGCGGATGCACCGCCAACAGGCTGGCGGTGCATCCAGGCCCATTCTGACCGCGGCGGTAAAGCCACGGTCAGAAAAGGGAAACCGGCGTTTTCCCGCCGGTTTTCCCCTGGCCTGCTGAATCCCCCATGGCGGCGCTGCAGGCAGCACAGCCATGGGGATTCTGACCCCCTTCCCGCCAGCCTGGTTCTGGCGGTTTCGACCGCCAGAACCAGGCTGGCGGGAACGGGTGTCGTGGGGCCCCTGGGGGCCCCTGCAATGCCCATGCCAATGGCATGGGCACTGCAGGGGCCCCCTAACAGGGCCCCACATTGATTTCCAGTGTCTGCATAGCAGACACTGGAAATCGCGACGGGTGCAACTGCACCCGTCGCACAAAAGCAACTCCGCCGGCTCCATTCGGAGCCGGCTTCATCGTTGCTGTGGGTTTCCCGCTGGGCGGGCGGGCAGCCTTTTGGCGGTCGCCCGCCCGCCCAGCGGGAAAGCCAGAATGACCGCCGCGGTCTTTTGACCGCGGTACGGTCTTCTGGCGGTTCCCGCTTGGCGGGCGGCGACCGCCGCCCGCCAAACTAGGAATCACCACCTATGTGTACACCAGGTATAATGTATGCAAGGGGGCGTTTCACCGTAATTGGGGGGGCAGAAAAAAATAGCACAAGGAAATCTATGAGATTTCCTTGCGCCATTTTTTTCAGCACTTTTAACACCTGCTCAGAGCAGGCGTTAAAAGGGTGCTTCCATTATTTAGAATGGGCCCCTATGTACATCAACAGTGTCACATAGAATGACATTTTCCCCCCTAACCTGCGCCATGGTGCGCCGTATTTTAAATACAGCGCACACATGATGGTGGTAGGGGTGCACTAAGGGACGCAGGGAAAGTGGTGCTGCACTTGATGCAGCACCACTGTCCATAAATCTGCCCTCAAATGTCTCTAATTGCTCTATTTATCCCAAACTCATTGTGTCCGTCTGGGTCCCATGGGTACTGGCTACTCATGGTTTATAATGACATTTCTTGAACCGTTACCATGATTCTAAATACCAGCTCATTCCACTAGATTTCTGTCTCATCCTTTCATACTCTCTCGCCATCCCTTTACTCATATTTACATTTCTCTCTGCTTCCTGTTTGCCATCTCGGGCCGAATTACAAAAAGGGTGCAATGTCCCTTGCTTCTCTGTGGTGCACCTTTAATAGAGATTGCAGGTGCAAGGAGGGACAGTGCAGCCTATTACAGATAATACACTGCCCCTAGGTCAGCTGCACATTAGTGTAAAGCAGATGACAATTTGAAGAAACAGCTACATCTTTCACAGCACTGGTGGCACTCAGCAGGCTTTTTAAAGGGGAAGAGATTTCTCAGTAGGCAAGTGCTATGAGTGACTGCATCTTATTGCAGGGGAATGTCTAGGGATCATTGAGACCCCTTTCAGCCATGCTGATGTCACCGGGACAAGCTCACTGTGTGCGACCTCTTACTGGTGTGCAGCAAGCGCACCTCCTAGTGGCCTCTTTTTCTCTGCACCCGTGTCCACAATTTAGAATTGGCACAAAGCAAAGTCTTTTACGATCATGTCTGTGCAACATGTGTGCCGCTAACTGCATAATAGAAGGGGCTGTACAAGTGTCTGTGGCCGTTTCTTTACTAACAAATTCGCCTAAAAGCAAAAAAATTAGGGTGTTGGAGTGTAGTTAATATAATAAAAAAATCAACATGAAATGTTTGCAAATTAATGTATAATGATGTCGCATAGAAAATGTATTAATGTGCTTTTAACATACATGCTTGAAATGTGCCCACGGGAAGTGGCCATCAATGTATACGATGATAAATGAAGTTGACTAATAATGAATTATTGATGTACTAATGTGTGGTTTTGTATTAGCATTAAGAGTTATATGTTAAGACTTTGCTAAAATTAATTACTAGGCCTTAGTTAGCATGAGTCGGGGCCTAGCTGCCGGTCTCATATTAAATGTGTTTTTCTAACGTGCCATGTGCTGACTTGCTGAAGGACATGTAGCCGCACTTTTCCAGAAGATAGAAGATGTGTAACCATAGTAAATTCTTTCTCATGAGACTCGACTTGCTCAAGGAGACATTCTTGCTGAATGCAACAGTATAAACTTGCAACAGGTACAAGGTCACCTGAACTGGTAAAGACAATGGGACTACTGACTGAGCCCGCAAGAATAAAAGTTTGTACCTGACATTCTACCCATTGGGGACGTCAATTACAGGAGCCAATAAACTACGTGAGAACTGCCTAAAGGGAAAATCCTAGTGAGGTGACAAGTCAATTATTAGTTGGAGATAATGATGCACCAAAAGTTACCCAATTGGAAATTAAGAGACTGTACAGCAAGAGTAATATAACCCCATGTCACAAGGAGAAATCAGCCATTACGTGCCATTCTTTGCTAGTACCTAGCCACTTTGTCACTCTGTCTTAATGACTTTGCTGTTTGACTCTTCAAACCATCCTTACCCTTGCCTTGCCCGTTTTGTACTTTTCCTCCTTATGAGGGAAGTGTTCTTTATTACCTGTCTTGCTGAATTTTGCTTCATTTCCTGGCTGATGGTGAATCAACTGATGTCCTGAGAACGAAGACTGACTCTGTATGGTGACCCGTAACAGAGGGTAACTATATGATAATGAAATTGTAATTGTCTGTTTGCCTTTTCTTTCCAGCTACCAACTGCTTCTTTTGATAGAGACCATAGTCAGATGTTTCTAAATTTGTGTTGCTACATTGTTTTGCATGAAGCCCAATATGCTATTGCTAATTTGAGGATAGTTAAGGGGTTCACTAAGACGGAAGCAAATAGACAAAGGACTGAATCGATGTTTTGTTGAATAATGCGCTAATGATACTCTGCTAAGATTAGTCCATGTTGACGTCGTGCTTTGTTCTAATGCTTATGATCTTTGCTTTGATGAAATCTTATTTGAGTTGCCATATTGTGACTTTTGTTGATGTGTTTACTGGTATTGAGACTAATAAACTTGCTAGTAGAGTGTAATCAATAGGGAATAAATATCATAAATCTTACTAAATTTTGTGTGGTTATTCATGACTGAAAGGTCATGGGTGTTTCGTTTTTCATTCATGTTACTAACCAATTTGATTGATTTGCTATTGTGAATATTGATGAGGTTATTGATCTATTGACTGACATGCTGATTAGATATCTCGTCTTAAAGTGCCTCCAATCAGGGTCAAAAGATTAATTGGCCTAAAACGAGTCCCAGATTAAGTAAATTACCTAAAACGGGACGCGTTATCAGTTCTGGTAGCAGAGGACGGTTTACGCCCTTTGGGGCCGTAGGACGAGGGACCATTGTTTTAGAAGTGTTTTCGAAATAATGCAAATTGGAGAGATGATGTGCCCCTAAGTCCCAAATGACTTTCCCAGAATCTCGGAGCTTGCTGAAGTGAGTTGGGTATGTTCTTGGCGTTCTAGTGATAGGTATGTGTGACGTAGAATTTGCGCTTGCTCAGCTTATGCATATCGCAGGTGAATTGTGAAGGTTTGTGAGAATTTAGGCCAGGTAATGTTTAGTAGGAGTGGGCGTATTCTGCAGTATGAGAGTAGGGAAGTCGGCGAACTTCATGTGAGTGTGGCGCTTTGTGCCCACGTGGTTGTTGGTGATGTACGGACCCGTCGTGGTCTAAGACTACGGAGTATATTGATAAGTATATGAGACACTTGGTTTATGTTGTAATTTGCGTGGTTTAATAGGTCAATCGGGCGTGGTTGATGAGTCAAGTTTGAGTCAAAGTGTGTGAGTGAAACCTTCATGGAGATTTGGTAAGTTCTAAAGTGCACTAGGACGAATTATTGACAAGTCGAGAGTGAAATTTGAGGGTCAAATTTTGCTTGCGAGTGCGGGATCTGAAAAAGAGAGAGTAACGGCCGAGGCTTCAAGTGAAATCTCTGTAAAGTTCTGAAGCAATTGTGCAACCCTTCCTGTAGTAAACCTGCGAATTTGAGTTTTGTTGTTGAAGTGCTCGCAATGTATTGCATTAGTTTGAGTGGATAGAGAGTGAGGAAGACAAGCCGCAGGACTTTGTCAGCCACAGTGTGTGTGAGTGTGACGTCATTGGAGACGCGCTGGGATAGGTCGGTTAGTGAGAAGGGTTGCGCACGGGTTGGCAGCCGTCCGTGAGAGGCAATTGGTTGAGAAGGCAGGTGAAAAGTGTTCTCTGAACTAAAGTCACTTCCTGATTAGATTCTAAACAACATAAAGGACGCAAAAATGAAGTTTTTCAAGGCTTTAAAGAGTGCTTTGAGGGGAGATGTGTACATTACAGCGAGTGTGGGGGAGCCTACACCGCCAGAGGATACTCCGCCGTATGCCGTAATGGAGGAGAAGGGAGTCGCGCCATGTCTTTGGCTAAAGCAATGGTGCAAATTAACAGAAAAAGATGGGTGTTTGCCATTGCCAGAGAATGGAACCTTTAACATAGGGGTTCTAGAGAATTTGCGGAAAGCGTTAAATGAGCAAAAGCCGCCTCCGAGACCAGCTCAGTTTGAGGCGTTAACGATTTGTGAATTATTGGCCATACGACAGAGGCAACAGAAATTCAAGAGGAGAATGAGGAAAGCGGAAAAGACTCTAGTGGAGGCTAGATGGGACAGCGAGACCAGGATGTGGAGAAAGGAAATAATCGACGGAGTTAGGATGTTTCCGGCAATAACTCAGGAGGCCGAAACACAGTGAAGGAAGGCCACTTGTAAAACAGACAAGGGCTCTGGTAAGCAACAGGAGACTCAGAAGTCTTGGGTAGATGCAGATGATTCAGATGATGATGAGTTTCTCAATCAGTTGTTACATGATCAACCGCCATCACATGCCATAAATGACAATGGACCGAGTACTAGTGCCGACACAGAATCAGGGGACCACGAATACGGCACAGGCAAATAATGTTATCACATCAGCTCCGATACAGAATGGTGCTAGTGTATCCACTGCACCCGAGATGCAAATACAATTGCAGCCACCACCAGTTCAGCTCTACCCTGATGTCCCAGTATTAGAGACGACTATGAATTTGATGGTGCCGCCTGATCCAGCATACACGAGATCAAAGTTAGTGCAGATTGAGCCAACTCCACAGCTACCGGTGGTTCCGAATTACACTTCGGTCACAGGACCGCAGTCAGTAATGAATCAAGCTATGGGAGTAAATGCTCCACCGGGATTCGGAAACGGACAGTCACCAGCTGCCATATCTTTGCCAATTACCACTGGTCCGCCAGTACCGCTGTATGCGCAGGCGAAACCTAGTGTGTGTGACCAAGGAGTAATGACTCAAGAGGTGATAAGAGGAGGGTTCACAGGAAGCTCTCAAGGGATGACACCGGGAGAACAGACAGCGGAGAGGTCTAGATTCTTGTTGGACTTCAGCCCGTTTGGGGTTCCGTTAGAAACAATGAGACAAGCAACTTGGGTCTACTGACTCCACAGGTACTGGGTGAAAATACGTCCCAAACGCCGATGGTGCAGGCTGGAAATACCTCGTTGCACGGTTTAACTGCGCAACAGTTGAGTGAATGGTTAGTCAAGCTTAACACTCCACAGACTACTCCTGCGACAGCAGAGCGGTCAGAGAGAGAGGAATACCTCAATTTTGTCAGGTTGGTTGTGGAAGCAGCTGAGCTAGTAGAAGGAAGCAGGGGAGTGAACAGGTTAGAATCATACACTGAAGCAGAATTAAGATATCTGTACCCGAAAATAATCAAAGCAGTAAGTGAGGTGCACCAGAGGTTGGCAAACCTAGCAGACAAATATGGCTTAGACTTAGACAATACTAAGCATCGGAAGAGGAGTTATAGGTTAGACTTCGAACCTAAAGATTTTGATCATATGAGGTCTACTGGGATGAAGGCACGCCTTAAAGAGATACTACAGAGTGCGCAGGTTTGGGGAGCTTCAGAGAAGTGGGAAGGTGGATGGGCGAAGAAGAGAGATAAGAGGAAAAGTGACTGCCTGGAGCAGCAGCAGGCGAAAGCTGTGCCAGACACGGGAACAATAAAGATGTTACCGATGAGAGAAACAGCTGGAGGGGTTCTAGTTCATGTACCGTGGTCTAGAGGTGACATTTTTTCATTCACAAATAATTATCCCAGGTTGAGGGAGTAGCCAATAGAATGGTACCAGCAGACGGACAGGTTTGTGAAGCTTGCGAAATGTCTTTGGGAAAACCTGAATACACTGTTTGAGATTATAGTTCCAACCGATTTGTGGCTTCAGTGCAAGAGGAGTGTGGATTGGCCGACAGCGGAACCGCCAAGGGACAGGGCTACAGGAGCACCGTCTCCTGAGGTGATGAAGTACTACTATAAGGGGATTGAGTTCTTGAAGCAGAAGGTGTCGCCGAAAGTTACTGATTGGCAGAAAATGTATCGAACGGCACAAGAAGGCAAAGAGTCACTACATGCTTACTATGAGAGATTGTTAAAGGCATTCAAACACTCCAGTGGCACAGAGGTCATAGTACCGAAAGACATGAATCTCCTTGTGTTTAGGTTCGTTGAAGGACTGAGGCCAGAGATTAGCCAGATGATAAAGAATCATTTGATCTGTTGTCAAGCGAAGCCGATTGATGAGGTGTTGCAGTATGCAAAATACTATAGTGATGAGATTGAGTTGATGCAGAGAAAGCTGAAAGAGAAGGTGATGGTGATGCAAATTAAGGCAGCCCAAGTAGGAATGCAGGGAAACTGAATACAGCCGATGGTGCAGCTGCCGCAAGGAAATGGAATGTTTCAAACACAAGCAAGAGGCCGAGGTCGAGGATGTTTTGTGACCCCTGGTCCAGAGTTGAATACTGTTGTTGTTCAAAATGATGTGCAAGGGATGAAAAAGATGTCACGATGCCATGCGTGCAGGGGCGTGGGACACTGGAAGCGGGAATGTCGGGAGATGGTGCAGGATGGTGTTGTTCAACAAAGCAATGATATTGGTGCATTTCAAAATGTGAGGGGTCCAAGAATGAGGGGACGAAATCCGAATTTTCAGAATAACATGGTTCAGATGCAAGGCCTCCAGCCCATGCAACAAATGCAAATGCCATGTGCACAACCAGTGCAGGTACAGCAAGTACAATAGCAGATTCCCATGGTACTGAGACAGCAAATGCAGTTGCCTTTGGGACAGCAACAGGTGATACTTCCTCAACAGGTCACAGGTCAAACGATGAGTCAAAATAATGCAGTACAACAGTTCCCATTGCGTGGTGAGAATGGAATAAATGATGAATGGTCGAATGACTGTTCAGATAGTGAGGAGTGCAGGCTTGCAGCATCCCTAAAAGTAGATCAGAGGGGACCTTATGTGCAAGGAAAGGTGATGGGTCACAAGGTTTCATTCCTGGTTGACACAGGAGCTACACGCTCTACAGTCAGAAGTGCAGAGGTTCTGAAATTGCCGCTTTCAGGGCGTACTATAAAGGTAGTAGGAGTAGCAAATCAGCTCCTGACTAATCCGATTATAGATCCGGTCCAGGACGAGATTGGTACCTTCCAGGGATTGCACAGGTTTGTAGTCTGTGATTCGAGTCCCGTGTCCCTACTGGGAAGAGTCTTGCTGTGTAAGACGAGGTGTTCAATCACCTGTTCCAATGAAGGAATTGAGGTGCAGACCAACAGTGATTATGAAGGGGATGATGGTCAGATCTCAGAGCCAGAGACGGAGACCACAGATGAGGAGTACCATTTGATAAGCTTTTTCCCGATGTTCACAGTGACCGATTTGCCAACCGAATTGCAGGGGACAGTCACTGAGAAAGTGTGGGATTTGATAGGAAAAGAAGTGGGACTGATAAAAGGAGTAGAACCAGTCAAAGTAGACGTGAAGCCAAATGCTGTGTTACCCTAGGTACCGCAGTACCACATGGCACAAGATGTCCTTATACAGGTGACACGGATTTTGTAAAGCAAGGGGTCCTAAAAGAAGTGATGAGCAGCCCGTGTAATTCACCAATAATGGGACTGAGAAAGCCTTGTGGGAAAGTTCGAATTGTCCAAGATCTGAGAAAAATTTATGAGATAGTGGTAAAATGTTGCCCAATAGTGCCAAATCCAGCCGTGATCATGTTCCAGGTTCCATGTGATGCAGAGTGGTTCACAGTCGTGGACTTGTCCCAAGCGTTCTTTTCTGTGCCTCTTCATGAGGATAGCCAATTTGTTTTCAGTTTTAAATTCTTGAACAAGGTTTACAGTTGGTGTCGAATTCCTCAAGGGTTTTCAGAATCACCTTCCATCTTCAATCAGATATTGAAGAAGGATTTGGAATCACTGGAATTGCCTTTTAATTTGTCTCTAGAACAGTACATTGATGATTTGTTGATTGCTTCCAAAACGAAAGATGACTGGAGGCATGATACTATTGCCTTACTGAATCATTTGGGAAAGAACGGACATAAAGTGTCCCCAAAGAAGCTGTAGTACTGCCAGAAGGAGGTGAAGTACTTAGGCCACCTGATTGAGAAGAGGTCAAGGAGAATATCCAAAGAAAGAGTGACAGCAATATTACAGATGAGTCCCCCGACATCCAAGAGAGACGTTGGATGTTTTTGGGAATGGTGGGCTACTGTCGCCAGTGGATTCCCAACTTCTCAATTATCTCTAAGCCTTTGGTGAGGTTGACCGTTAAGGAGGTTAAGGATGGCCCGGATACCCTAACTATGGGGGTCATTCTGACTCCCGCCGGCGGCGGTAACCGCACGCCCGGCGGGAGCCGCCGAATGACCGCACCGCGGTCAAATGACCGCGGCGGTCATTCTGAGTTTCCCGCTGGGCTGGCGGGCGACCGCCAGAAGGCCGGCCGCCCGCCCAGCGGGAAACCCCCTTCCGGCTGTACCGCCACGGTCAGAATGCCCATGGAAGCACCGCCAGCCTGTTGGCGGTGCTTCCGCGGTCGTTGGCCCTGGCGGTCCATGACCGCCAGGGTCACAATGACCCCCTATGTCAGAGAAAGAGATGAGGGCATTCATTGAACTGAGAGAATGTATGTGCAGGGCTCCAGCTTTAGGTATGGTTGACTACACAAAGCCTTTTGTCCTGTTTTGTCATGAACGTGATGCTTGTTCTTTGTCTGCCCTGACACAGGTCCATGGAGGTGCAAACCACCTAGTAGCATATTTTTTAGCTACTTTGGACCCAGTTGCATCAGCCTTACCGGGTTGTCTGCGTGCAGTTGCAGCAGTTGGTCAAAGCCTCATTCAATGTGAAGGTATAGTGATGGGACATCCCCTAACAGTAATGGTCCCACACTCAGTCAAAATACTACTCACCCGAACCAAGACGCAGCATATGACAAATGTCTGTCTGACCAAATATGAAACGATTATATTGGGGTCACCTAATGTGTCATTAAAACGCTGTACTTTGTTAAACCCGGCAACTTTGCTTCCTAATGAAAATACAGATGTTGATGATGCTGAGGAAGTAGAGCATGATTGTCTTGAGGCACCAAACCGAGACCTGACATTAAAGATAGTCAATTGGAAGAAAATGATTACATTATCTTTGTTGATGGTTCATGCCTGAGAGACTCAGTAGGAGTGCTAAGAGACAGATATGCTGTATGTACAATAACTGGTATCCTGGAAGCATCTTGGCTCGAAAGAGTGTACTCTGCTCAAGTGGCTAAATTGGTTGCTCTTACTAGGGCATGCCATGCCGCTGACAAATTGAAAGTCACTATCTACACAGACAGCAGTTACGGATTTGGAATTGTTCATGATTTTTGCCAGCTATGGTCACAGAGGGGTTTCATGACCTCTTCTGGTTCTCCAGTGAAAAATGGTGAAAGCATTAAGGAGTTGTTGTACGCGTTTCAGTTACCTCTTGAAATTGCTGTGGTGAAATGCAGCGCTCATGTGAAATCACAAGACTTTGTGTCAGTGGGAAACGGATATGCAGATCAAGTCGCAAGGTTTTATGCATTGAACTGTATATCGTTCAAGGATCAGTGGGAATTGTTACCTGAAACTGAAAATGAGACATGCACAGGTTATGCACTGAGGGTGGTTGACACGATGGAAGAACTAAAATTGTTGCAGGGACGTGCCAGCAGAGAAGAGAAACGTTCTTGGCTTAAAATGCAATGTGTACAAAGACCTGATGATTTGTGGGTTTCAGATGAGGGGAAAATGGTTTTGCCAAACCGTCTCTTGTCACAGTTTTCAAGGTTTTACCATAGTCAAGCACATATTGAGAGAGACGCCATAATCAGGTTGTTCAAAATCGATTGGTTCAATACAAAATTCAGACAAGCTGCAGACGTAATCTGTCACAGGTGCATCATCTGTCAGCAGATGAATGCAGGGAAAGAGAACGTGGTGAATTTGAGCCACATTGGGAGAGCAGGAGGTCCATTTAGCAGAATGCAATTGGATTTTATTGAGATGCCTGTGTGTGGAGGTCTGAGATACGTGTTGGTGATTGTGTGTATCTTTAGTCATTGGATTGAAGCTTACCCTACACGTAGGACTGACAGTCTCAGAGTAGCGAAGTTGCTGCTTAGGAAATTAATGCCACGTTTCGGGTTCCCGATCTCTTTAGAATCAGATAGAGGAAGTCACTTCAACAATGAGGTGGTTAAGCTCTTGTGTGCAGCATTGAACATTGAACAGAAGCTGCATTGTAGCTACCGTCCTGAAGCCTCAGGACTAGTGGAGCAGATGAATGGTACCTTGAAGTCGAGGATGGCGAAAATGTGCACAGCTACAAATTTGAAATGGCCAGATGCATTGCCCTTAGTGCTAATGTCAATGAGAAATACACCTAACAAGAAAACAGGATTGTCTCCTCATGAAATTCTCATGGGCCAAGCTATGAGATTGCCCGCAGTGCCTGCAAATGCTCTAGTAAATATCACGGCTGATATGGTGTTGGACTGCAAGGGTCTGGCTGACGTGGTCCGCTCTTTCTCTCACCAGGTGGAAGCAACCACACTGCCACCGATCAATGATCCAGATCACAATCTGAAAGCTGGTGACTGGGTTGTTGTCAAGAAACATGTGAGGAAGTCGTGTTTGGAGCCATGTTGGAAGGGGTTGTATCAAGTGATACTGACAACTACTACGGCTGTGAAAAGTGCGGGAATTCCAAACTGGATCCATGCCAGTCACACAAAGAAGGTGACATGTCCAACTGATGAGGAAATTGAGTTGTCGAAAATAACAGCTACAGAAAAGGAAGTCTCAGGGCTGGAGAGTAATCAAAGGGGAACTGAGACTGAAGGAGAGCCCGTTGAGGACTGGTTGGTCACTCAAACAGCGAACAAGATCCAGAAGGGTGACGGTGAGCCTATCTCAACTGAGGCACCAGGAAGACCGACCCAAAGAGAGGTTCTCCCAGAAGCAGACGGATACAGGTTTGAAGTTGAACCCCTGACAGACCCAGAAGGCGAAGGAGTTGAGGCAGAAGACATTCAAAGTGTTCAGACTCCTCCTGAGCCACTTGCAGGTCCAGCAAGAGAAAACACCATAACACAAGAGGAGGGCATTGAACAGCAACCTGAAAAGCCGAACAGTAAAAGGACACTGAGAGGAGATAAGTTGCCAAAGTCACAATCTGCAAAAGGGAAAGTGGCCATCAATGAAACAATAGAGGAAGAGGTCAATACCACAAGGAAAGAAGATCTGAGTGAAGGAGAATTGCAGGGTGACCGCAAGTTGAAAAGAAAGAGAATAGCAAACAGAAGATACGCAGGTCCTGAATGGGCTTATGCAACATCAGCCGAGTGGCAACAAGAGTTCTTGGCTTTCTGTTTTTATCATGAAGTTCCAGGTCAATATTATGATACTTGCAGCTGGCTACAAATAAAAGAGACTGTGTTAAGCTGAAATTGAATAAAGGGAAACCTGAGAGGAGAGATTGATAAATTACCAGATGTGACACTGTTAACCTGAATTGACTTTTGAAAAATCGATTGTGACAAGCTGCTAACTGGATTGACACAAAAGACCCTGGGAGTGTATGAGAAAGCTGTGAATACTTGTTGAAGAAAGACTTTTTGCTTAGCTTTATTGAAAAAAAAAGAGAAAGTTATTAACCATCCTCATATTAGTTGTTTACACTTATAGTACTTTACCTTCTGATACTTTACAGATCATGCCTAGGTCAGGAGATGACGTTGAGGGGAATAAGCACTGTAAATATCTGGATATTGCTTGGGGTGTTGTGTGTGTGATATTCATTATAGCTTTGTTTGTGGAAATGCGTTTGGTGGATGAGAGTGAAGCTAACAATGCTACCGTTTCTGAGACTGCTACACTAACACCATGGGAGAGGTTTGAGCAAGATGCAAAATATCTGCATGACGAAACTAATACAAAAGGGGAGCGTTCCACTAACGTTTTCTATCACTTGCTGAGTGAGTATGTTGACACTATGGATGCAAAGGCTTGCTATGTGTGTACACAAATTCCTTTTTCAGTCCAGGAGGGGGTTACATATCACAGTTTGCCACTAACCTACGGGATAAGTTGTAGTTTGCTACTAACACGTTTCAATAATCAAGAAGAAGTGCAATATTTTTACTCAAATTACGATCTCGTGTTCTCTTATGTGCCTAATAGAGAAGATTTGTATAGTGTAGCTAAGTATTATGCTATAAAGCTGATTAAGGGATTCTTCGAGCCTAGAATGACAATTAGTACTTCATATGCGCACCACAATAATTTGACATGCTTGCTTACATCCGTAAAAAAGAGCTTTCTAGATCAAACTGAAGATAGAAGGAGGGCTTTAAAGGGGAAATTAGAAAAGGGCTTGCAGCAATTATCATTTCTTATTAATTGCAATAATGGGATTAGGGAACAAGGGAAGCTAGCTTTAGATGCGAAACATGTAGGTAGGCTTTGCATTACGCGACCAAAGTCATACTATGACAATGTGTTTGTGGGAACGAGTGAGTGTAAGCATGTGTTTTTGTTTCAGAATAAATGGACTTTCATGCTAAATGGAACGGAGCAAGCGATCCCAGGGGTTTATTATATTTGTGGACTTAGTGCTTATTACCGTCTTCCAAAGGGATGGTATGGGACATGTTATTAGGGAATAGTTTTCCCAAAGATCTATCAACTAGATGATTTAAAGAAATTTCTGAAAGTGACAGAATTACTTCGTGCTAGACATAAGAGAGAAACTGCTGCTGGTGTAGTAGGAGACATATTTGGAGCAATAATTCCTTCAGTGGGAGTTGTTTTGAACTCCATAAAGATTTGAAAGTTGTCTACTATTGTGGATAACATGCTGACAAACTTCACAAGGGCTATACTCCTGATGGATACTGAACTTGCTGCGGAGAGGGCTATGACTCTTCAAAACAGGCTTGCTTTAGACATTCTTTTAGCGAAAAGTGGCGGAGTCTGTAAGATGCTTAGTGACCGCCACTGTTGTGCCCTTATACCTGACAATAGTAATGAGATTAGAAGTATGCTTACTAACCTAACAAGAGATAGTGCAGATTTGAAGGAACTGAAAGAACCAGGAGTCTGGGAAAAGGTTGGACAGGGATTTGCGCGGTGGGAAGTTGGTTTAGTAGTCTTTGGCATGGGTTTTTGGGAAAATTAATACAGGGAATAGTAATTGTTTTGGCTTGTTTATTTGGACTATGGTTATTGAGCAAAATTAGCAGAAGGGTTAAAGGAAAATTGGCAAAATATAAAGCGGGGAGGGAAGAAAAGAAAAGGGAAAAAAATTTCAGAGCAAAATATGAAGAGGCGAAGCAAAAAGGGTTATTAAATAATGGATTTGTGTGATGACAAGTGTCATCAGAGGATGGATTGTTGGAGTGTAGTTATTATAATAAAACAATTAACATGAAATGTTTGCAAATTAATGTATAATGATGTCGCATAGAAAATGTATTAATGTGCTTTTAACATACGCGCTTGAAATGTGCCCACGGGGAGTGACCACCAATGTATACAATGATAAATGAAGTTGACTAATAATGGATTATTGATGTACTAATGTGTGGTTTTGTATTAGCATTAAGAGTTAAATGTTAAGATTTTGCTAAAATTAATTACAAGGCCTTAGTTAGCATGAGTCGGGGCCTAGCTGCTGGTCTCATATTAAATGTGTTTTTCTAACGTGCCATGTGCTGACTTGCTGAAGGACATGTAGCAGTACTTTTCCAGAAGCTAGAAGATGTGTGTAACTGTAGTAAATTATTTCTCATGAGACTAGACTTGCTCAAGGAGACATTCTTGCTGAATACAACATTATAAACTTGCAACAGGTACAAGGTCACCTGAACTGGTAAAGACAATGGGACTACTGACTGAGCCCTCGAGAATAAAAGTTTGTACCTGACATTCTACCCGTTGGGGACATCAATTACAGGAGCCAATGAACTACGTGAGAACTGTCCTAAAGTGAAAATCCTAGTGAGGTGACAAGTCAATTATTGGTTGGAGATAATGATGCACCAAAATTTCCCAATTGGAAATAAAGAGACTGTACAGCAAGAGTAATATAACCCTGTGTCACAAGGAGAAATCAGCCATTAAGTGCCATTCTTTGCTAGTACCTAGCCGCTTTGTCACTATGTCTTAATGACTTTGCTGTTTGACTCTTCAAACCATCCTTACCCTTGCCTTGCCCGTTTTATACTTTTCCTCCTTATGAGGGAAGTGTTCTTTATTACCTGTCTTGCTGACTTTTGCTGTGTTTCCTGGCTGATGGTGAATCAACTGATGTCCTGAGGACGAAGACTGACTCTGTATGCTGACCCATAACGGAGGGTAACTATATGATAATGAAATTGTAATTGTCTGTTTGCCTTTTCTTTCTAGGTACCAACTGCTTCTTTTGATAGAGATCATAGTCAGATGTTTTCTAAATTTGTGTTGCTAAATTGTTTTGCATGAAGCCCAACATGCTAATGTTAATTTGAGTACAGTTAAGGGGTTCACTAAGACTGAAGCAAATAGACAAAGGACTGCATCAATGTTTTGTTGAATAATGCCCAAATGATACTCTGCTAAGATTAGTCCATGTTGACGTCGTGCTTTGTTCTAATGCTTATGATCTTTGCTTTGATGAAATCTTATTCGAGTTGCCATATTGTGACATTGTTGATGTGTTTTCTGGTATTGAGACTAATAAACTTGCTAGTAGAGTGTAATAAATATCATAAATCTTACTAAAGTTTGTGTGGTTATTCATGACTGAAAGGTCATGGGTCTTTCATTTTTCATTAATGTCACTAACCAATTTGATTGATTTGCTATTGTGAATATTGTTGAGGTTATTGATCTATTGATTGACATGCTGATTAGTTATCTCGTCTTAAGGTATCTCCAATCAGGGTCAAAAGATTCATTTGCATAAAACGAGTCCCAGATTAAGTAAATTATCTAAAACGGGACGCGTTATCAAGGGTGCACATGCATTCCCTACAGTCCCTGGGACACTTTATGCAAGTCGACCCCAGATGTCTGAGGTAGGTCTGAAATTGACTGCAAATATTTTTGGAAATATCATTCTAGTCACAAGGGTTACTTCAAATCCCTTTCCTGCTCCATTCTTTTCATTCTACTGCCACCGCGAACATTTCATGGTAAAATAAAGAACATGTACAAGCAACAAACATGCAACAATTTATTTATCTGTGTGCATGGGTTACTGCATGCCTGTTGGTGTGTACCAAGCTGTCAGCATGTCTTTGTGCCTGGGTATATGTTAGACAGATGGTTTGTGAATGTGGGGAGTACTGGTCTATGCGTGCTCGGCCATGTCCAGGTATATTGCTGTGCTTACTGAAATGCATTAATGAATGGTCTTTGTCAATATTTATCAAATATGTTTCTTGGTGCATGGCGTATGCACTATTCGAAAGTCAACCCAATTGACTTTAAAAATGCCCGCTTTCATTGGTGATATCTAATTGCCCAGAATAAAGGGGAGCGCCGTGTCATTGGTCTGCTAAAGTGAGGCAGAAGCTACCAAGGCCCATATTTATACTTTTTGACGCAAACAAGCACTGGCGCTGGTTTGTGTAAAAGTTTTTACCGCCGGCTAACGCCATTCCTACGCGCCTTGCGGGTGCCTTATTTAAGGAATTACGTTAGCCAGTGCTGCGGACTGGTCAGAGTAAAAAAAAAAGACTCAAAGCAGGCAGCGCCGGCGTAGGCGAAAATGGGGGTTGTGCGTCAAAAAATGGTGCAAGTCAGGTTTGAGGCAAAAATCATGCCCCAAATCTGACTTGCGCCATTTTTTGATGCACAACCCCCATTGAAATGACTCCTGTCTTAGCAAAGACAGTAGTCATGCCCCCCTGCCCAATGGCCATGCCCAGGGGACTTCTGTCCCCTGGGCATGGTCATTGGGCACAGTGGCATATAGGGGGTCCCAAATTAGGCCCCCCCATGCCACTTTAAAAACATACCTACCTCAACTACCTCAACTTACCTGGGATGGGTCCCCCCATCCATCGGTGTCCTCCAGGGGTGGGCGAGGGTGGCAGAGGGTGTCCCTGGGGGTAGGGAAGGGCACCTCTGGACTCCTTCCATGGTCAGAGACCATGGAAGTGAGCCCACAGGTCCCTTAACGCCTGCCCTCACCCAGGCGTTAAAAAATGGCACACATCAGGCTGTGCGCCGTTTTTTAAGGCCCCCCCCTCCTGTGCATCAAAATGACGCAGAAGCATAAATAAGGCGCACTGGCCTTAAAGTCATTTTTTGGGCAGGAACGCCTACCTTGCATGTCATTAACGCAAGGCAGTTTCCTGCATCCAAAAAATTACGCACACAGAGGAATTTTGACGTCCGCGGTCTCGGGCGTCAAAGTTTAAATATGGTGCACGGTTTGCGCCGAATGTGCATCAAAATGTTTGACTCTCATTTGGCGCAAACAGAGTATAAATATGCCCCCAAGTCTCGAATGAGTTGCACTTATTTTTAAGGGGTACACTTGACTTTATAAATTGTGTTTAAGGATGCAAGCACCTTGTTTCTTTAAGTCGATCACAGCTGAAAATTTCCATTCTGCCATTTACCAGCTCTTAAAATGATGGCTTCTACAACTACTCCACTACTCCGTGGTTCATGGCCCTCCCTGTTTCGATTCTCGGGTAAAGCAGATCTTCTTCCCTGTGAATTTGGTGGCACAGAAGTCTTGGCAACTATGGCCCAGATTTATGAAAAGTGGTGCTTCAACCAGTGCAGCGCCACTTTTCTAGTGCACCCCTGACGCCACCATGTGTGTGCTGTATTTAAAATACGTCACACCATGGAGGTAGTCAGGGGAACTAGCTTCACAATTTTTAAAGCTCGTCCGTCACTTTGGAGGACTATAGCGTCAAAAATGTTGACGCTAATGTTGCAAAGCACCCACACGCCCATTGAACACAATGGGAGCCTCTTTTTAACGCCTTTTTAACTGAGCAGGTGTTATAAAATGCCGATAAAAATCATGCAAAGGAATCTCACAGATTCCTTTGCGCCATTTTTATGCCCCCCCCCCTAGCGTCGGAACGCCCTCCTTGCATACATTATGCCTGTTTGTAAATATGGTGCAGCTTTTTTGCCCTTCCAAACGCCACATTAGTGTAAAAAAATGATGCTAATGTGGCATTGGAATGGCGCTAGGCCACCATGAATTTGGGCCTCTATGCCATGGACTTATCAAACACAACCTCACGATCACATGCTGATTGATGCGGTTAGCATTTACTTGCATTTCAAATACAGATTGAATGATTTTGTTTGTCCATTTCAGCTTCATCATAAAAAATAATTTTATGAGGATAAGGATACTGAGAAAGGTGATCCAGTGATTCAGCAGCAGAAGATCTGCATTTGAATCCCAGCTTATCCACTTGTCCGAATTGTGTTATCTTGGGCCAATGTGTATTCTTAATTATTGGGGTTACCTATATATACAATTGATTTTGGCGCACAAAATAAAAGATAACTAGGCTCGGCCAGTCTATAAAGAGGAGAGCCAATAACATTTGCAAGGTCGGCTGATTAGGAATTCGGGTAGTGTATTAATGCTGGTGAATAATGCGAGCCTCCTAAAGGGACAGGCAAGAAGATGAAGCGGTTTCGGGCGGTTTTAGCTGCATTCTGTGCAATACTGTGCAATACAGACCAGAGACACGTTTAATAGTAGGGGATAATTATATCTAGAGCTTTAGACAGAAGTTGATAGCTCATGTTCCGCCAACTTAAATTAGATGAGAGGCCATTTAAATAGAGAGAAAACTAACAAATCAACATTGTTGGAAATAAAACAACCACAGTACCGCTGTCCTCCTGGGACAGTTAATATGTATGCCACGTTTACAATGTTAAAAGCATGCTAGCCACACAATTGACGTGCAACCCCACTGTGGAGTGGTCAGAGGAGGCCTCTGTGTACTTTTTTCTTTCTCCATCCCTGGTATGTAACCTGAGAAGTTGACGCTTCCTTTCTGAGCCACAGGGCCTGCCTGGCCTGTTGTGCTTCCCCTTTTTTGCAAAGCAGGCTTGTACGTGTTTTTCGTCTCTGCGAGCCATGACACTGTAAACAGATTCTGTAGTCTGTCAGAAAGATGCTTGCTCTAAGCATAGTAGTGCGGTTAACAAGGCATCCCCAGGGCTCACCCTCTAACTGGCGGTCTGCCCTGTAATTATTTACAACGAGGCAAATCTATTAACGTGCTATCATCAGGAAAAGATGCATAGCAAGAATAATTCATGACAACTGCAGATCTTGGGGATCTCAATAACTAGGGGTGGGTGAAAGTCAGAGTTTGAATCTGCCGAAGTCTGCCGAGTTACATAAAAACTCTACGAGATTCTGTGATTTAGACCTACCTCTACTTGAGCACCATTTACATTACACAAGGATGCATACATTTTTGTTTGGGGGTTTGATCGGGGCTGGCAAGTGGAATGGTGTTTTTTGAGGAGTAGGGGCCATAAGCGTTATTGGTTGGAGCAGGGTCCCGCTGGGGTTTAGATAGGGTTCTGTTGTGGATGGATTAGGCAACGATAGGGGTCACAGTGCGGGTTAAGTTACAGGTTATGGTCAGTCTCTCTGTTGAGTTTCTTTGTGGGTTTCCCCATGTCCTGGTGGATCAGCAGGAGGGTCCGTGTCCACAGCAGAGCAAGGTGTGATCTCAGTGGTCTGCGCACCCTACATCTCCACTACAGAACCAGGCTGCAGTATCCATTCTAAACACCAGGACTCAGGACTTTTGGGAAATGTCACCCGAGCTTTCGGAAAGCCCTGTGATGCATACCAAAAGATAGTGGGCCCGATTCATAAAGGTAAACTTAGAAATTTGGTTTAAACTTAGACCAAACATCTAAGTTTATTACTTTAGCATCTCCGCCTCGAGTGCAGACCTAAAGATACTGCTCATAAATGCCCCTTGTGAATTCCCAAAGTCGTAAACTTAGAAGTTTGGTATAAGTTTAGCCCAAATGTATAAATTTACCTTTGTGAATTGGGTCCAGTGTGTGATTTGCACATGTCAAAACCAATAACAATAACTGATAACATGAGTCAATACTCACACAAGAGAAATGTGAGAAATGTAGAGCAAGAGACTGTCATGGTGGCCATACCTGCAGTGGGACTTAGTCCCCCACCATACAGTGTGTCAGGAGGGGCTTGCCACACACTAACGCTATAAAGTGATTTTCTAATCCTGTGGCAAATGTGAGTGACTGTGTTGGTGGCCATAGTTGAGGTGGGACTTCATTTTCCAGCATTCAATGTGTCAGGAGGAGGAGGGGCTCGCTACACTGCAGTGATGTGGCACTTTTCCAATCTAGGGATGCAGGACGCATCTATGCATGAGTTGCCTGTCATCACTGGAAGAGACTGGGCTGGGCCACCCTTCTTGGCTGTTATACCTGATAGTACTTGGTGAGTCCTTTGCTTTCACTGACTGAGATTTTGAGGGGCATAGAGGGCAAATGTAAGTTGCCTGGGGGACAGAGACATAGGCCCTAATTTAGAACGTGGCAGGAATTCCCGCTGTGTTCAGGCTGGCGGTCTTTCCATCGACCACCAGCCTCCTGGAAAACCCGCCGCCCGTATAATGATCTCCCCGCCAGGCTGGCGGGTGGAAACAGTGTCTCCGCCCGCCGGCCTGGCGGGGAACACTGCCGCAACATTGACGGCGGCTCCATGAGGAGCCGCCGCCAATGATGTTGTGCGGCGGGTGCAGCAGCACCCGTCGAGCATGTCACTGCCCGTAAATTGGGCAGTGACATGTGCGACGGGTGCCTGCACGGGGGCCCCTGCACTGCCCATGCAAAGTGCATGGGCACCCCCTCCGCCAGCCTTTTCCTGGCAAGGCTGGCGGCATTTGAAACATTATCCGCAGGGTAGCGCAGCATGGCGGTGGGTGACGGCTGCCGCTGGTGGCCTTCACCCTGTTCTTGTCGGGTCGAACCGTCATGTTCGAAATGACCACCATAGTCATTCACAAGTGGTCTGGAAGCACTATGCTTCATTCTTTCCTGGCATGTGCAGCCAGTGTTATTGCAAAATAAATCGACCTAGCAGAGAGAAATGTATCCTTATATTTGGGAGAGGGCCCTACAGTTCCATAGTTGAGACTGACAGGGCCTCATTTTGGAGCAGGCAGTGAGGACCCTGCAATTTCTTACCCGCCATCCTCTGCGACTGCTGAACAATCTCAATCTTTGACAATGACCAGCTTGTTTAAAAATTCAGACCTTATGAATGCCAGCAACAATGGCCCTGCAGTCAAAAGGAAATGCAGACCCAAGAAAGGGAGTATCCATAGCCCATAGGTTAAGTGAAAGATCTACTGAGACTGTTGAGCCTCCCCTGATGTAAACTGGTCTGGCATTCCCAACTGAAAATGTGGGAATTACCGAAGCCCGAAATATTGACTAGGGTTGCATTTTTGAGACATTTAAATCTTTGGTGGTAACATGTGTTACTCCTTTGGTAGACAGGCGTTGTACCCTAGAGGATACTATCACCCAGCTAACCTCAACCTATGCAACATTGACAGCCCATCAAGCCCCCCCCATTCAGCCATCTATGTGTAACAATGGCAGGCCCTTGGGCCAAGCACTGACTCTACCTTAAGCATACTATCATCTCAAGGAGTACCGTCTGCCAACAATGCCCAGTCTCTTTCCTTGCAAACTGTGGGTGCCTTGTGTTCTATTGAGGGAGGTGGAGGAGACCTATGGGGGATTCCTAGAGACCTGCATGGATTGCAGAGCCAAGGACCTAACTCACAGGCCTGGCCTCTCTCTAAACAGTCTTGCTGAATCTTCCCCCTGACTGCTGCCCCATGTGGGCATTTTAGGTGGAGTACCGCATATCAACACCCCAGGGAAGAATCAACTCTACAGCTTAAAAAAAAGTTTGTCATTGGTTAATCAGGCATACTGATTTTAATATTACTGAATACAATTTGTTTGTTAGGAGGGTTGGATGGGTCGGTCCTTTGACTAAACACTTGCGAGGGTCCTGTGTTGCCATTAGTTGTAAAAAGCCACACCTGACCAGCCGCTTAATTTAATGCGGTGCTAGGAGCTGATAACAAATCGCCCCCCTCAGGCTTCTTTAACCAACATTTGCTAGCCATGCAGGTTCGGCTTAGGTTCTTGCTCTTTAGGGCTGTTGAATCAAATGGGTTTACTGTTTATACCTCAAATAGATTCTTTCCCCATCAGACTTGGGTGACATTAACTGAAGATCATCCGCAACACCCATCATTAGAGAGTCTGTTACTCAAGGGTTAGTAGAACTGGGCAACCCTCCTAACTCTCCAGCTTTTGCAAACACTTCCTGTCATACTGCCTTAACCGTCATACTTCCGTAATGGACCCCCCCCCCAAAGCTTGTTGCCGGGCATCTTTCTGGAATAGCATCAAACGTGCCTGTCACAATTGATGCCAGTTCATTGATAAGTTCGACACCTGTCTCTTTCAGGAGACTTGGGGGGTCATTCCGACTCCCGCCGGCGGCGGTAACCGTACGGCCGGCGGGAGCCGCCGAATGACCGCACCGCGGTCAAATGACTGCGGCGGCCATTCTGGCTTTCCCACTGGGCTGGCGGGCGACCGCCAGAAGGCCGCCAGCCGGCCCAGCGGGAAAGCGCCTTCAACGAGGAACCCGGCTCCAAATGGAGCCGGCGGAGTTGAAGGCGTGCGACGGGTGCAGTGGCACCCGTTGCGATTTTCATTGTCTGCTTGGCAGACACTGAAAATCAATGTGGGGCCCTGTTAGGGGGCCCCACGACACCCGTTACCGCCATCCTGTTCCTGGCGGTGAAAACCGCCATGAACAGGATGGCGGTAAGGGGGTCGGAATCCCCATGGCGGCGCTGCAAGCAGCGCCGCCGTGGAGGATTCCCTGGGGCAGCGGGAAACCGGCGGGACACCGCCGGTTTCCTGTTTCTGACCGCGGCTGTACCGCCGCGGTCAGAATGCCCATGGAAGCACCGCCAGCCTGTTGGCGGTGCTTCCGCGGTCGTTGGCCCTGGCGGTCGGTGACCGCCAGGGTCAGAATGACCCCCTTGGTCTTTGTCCTCCCCGTTTTGCTTTGGCTTCACTAATTTCACCCAGGCTTCAATCTCCACAGGGAAGGATCAACCGCCTGGAGGGGTAACTATTTGGGTAAAAACCACTTTGCTCTGCTTAGCCAAAGATATTGATTTGGCTCTCCAGACGTATTTTGTGTTAGTCTGCAGATCCCTGCTAGTGATATTTACTGTATGTATAAAATGTTTATTGCAGGCCAGCGGGTAATAGAGATGAACTATCCATTATAGGGCGGATAGATTCTCATATAGCAGCTCTTCCTGCTGATTGTTACAAAATGCTGGCAGATGAGTTTAACTGTAAATATGAGCCACTTAGTACCAACCTTGAAGTCCTTACTAGCGACGAGGATCAATCTGGTCAGTTTCTGGGATTACACTTCTTCCCATAAAGAAATTACTACTATCCAACTAAATGCATCTAATTGGAATAATGGCCTTCAAGCCTGTAATGGAAGACCAATTTCAGATAAAGAACGGATGCGTACGTTTAAATGCTTGCACAGCACTTGTCTCATTGGCTACATTTTGTTGGATATTATACTGTGGCCTTATTCAATATGGTCCTGACTCCCTGGCAGCATACAGATCACAATGCTCTGGATCTAGCGCTGAGAGCATTGGGCACAACTATGTCTACTTCTCTTACTAACCCCTTCGATAGAAGGCTTGTACCTACTAACAATCGACGTAGGTTAAAGTGGAGTTCCTTAGTAGACTCCCCGGCAGACCTCAGGAAGGTGTATGGGGCAGTAACCACTGGTCTTGAAGCCGTGCAGCAATGGGTGTATCCTTAAGACAAACTTGATCACTGATGAGAATCAGTGCAATTCACAACTCTATGTTTATATCTGTAAGGAATGTTTTTTGGTGGAGTCTGAGACTATTCTCTAAAGGAAAACGAGGCCCCCTTGTATTGCAAATCCTATAGAACTGCCAGGTGTACATTATCAAAAGCAGTCAAAGATCTAAACAGGAATTAGATTCAGGCTCGACTATAAAGTTGTAAAATCAAGAGCTAAAATAAAGTGGGAGTATGCAAAGTGGGAATCGATGTTATGTGCCATTAAAAGGAAGTATCTTCACTCCTTCTGGTCCATCCTTCCAAACAGTGGTCATGATGACCATCTGTCAATTGATAATAAGATATCTGCTGCTGACTGGTTTGCCCATTTTTCACTGTTGTGTCACAGGGTTGGAAGCCTTTCAGAGCAAGAGCGCTGGGTTGGTTGACATAGCTTTTGGTTGTGGTCCAAGCAGTACTGACTCAGTAGCTTCCAACCTGGGTTTGCAGTCCAAGATGCTAGTTATTTTTCCAGTGATGAAAGCTCAGTAAAGCAATAGATTAGATTACCTCTAATAAAGTCCCTGGGTTGGATATGTTTCCAGGAGATCTCTTCAGGGCAAATAGGAACATTTGATGTCCATATTTTGCAATGTTTCTTTCCATGATATTAAGAGGCACTCCCATGCACCTAATATGGGCTGGGGCTGAGATGAATCTGATCTTTAAAAAGGGTTCTGGGGAACTTCCATCAAACTATAGGCCCATCAGTTCCCAAAAATGTTTTAGTTGGATTATCTTTGATAAGTTGCTTGACAGGATTGCTGACTCTGGAAGGTTGACATCTTTGCAAGCTGGCTTTAGGGATAGCATTAGTACCATGGACCAGTTGTTTCCGACTCCAGCTGCTTTATTCGAAATATGTTACTCTGGGGGGCTGTTGTTTATATGCGATCTTTGTGGACCTTCGGTCCGCTTTTGACCTAGAACCCAGGGAGTCTTCATGGAAGGTGTTGGAGCAAATTGGGATCCCAAAGTACCTTCTGGATGTCATTATCAGATTTCATACTGACAACATTGCCCAAGTCAGATGTGGGTCTCTAAGAAGCTGACAGGCCCCGTCCCAGTCAAATGGGGCATGAGACAAGGGTGTGTGCTAGCTCCAACCCTATTTATCTCATTTAGCAATGACTTGGTGACCTATCTGGAGAAGTATGAGAACAATGCCCAAGTCTAGCTGATGGTAAAGTTCCGTCCCTTCTGTTTGCAGATGATACTCTTCTGATCTCAAAAACACTTATGGACATACAGAAGCTGCTGGATCAGTTTGGATTATTCTGCAAACAGAGGTGGCTAAAGAATAACATTGGTAAATCAAAGTACATGTTTTCCGATCCCTGTACATTGACACAGATCTAATCTGACTCTTAATGGGGTTACGCTGGAGAGAGTTCACATATTTGACTGCCTAGGGGTTAAGCTGACTGAGAGGTTTGATTGGGCACCCCATATCCTGGTGGATAGGCTAAAATTAGAACAATATTCTGGGGCAATTGTGAGATCACGAAAAGGTTTCTCAATTCAACCAATATCTCCAGCTCTTTAAATGTACACCCTCCAAGCCCTCATACATCGTTATACGGTGGGGAGCTACGGCAAAATAGCAGCACACCCCTAAAGAGTCCAATGGGCTCTGTCCCTTTTGTCCCCAGACGATTGGAGCCATTAAACATGCTGTAATCTTCTGTCCTGTATATCAGAGGTGCAGAAGGAAGTGGATTCTTCCATTATGTCATATCCTGGGAATAAGGGACTACAGAGAAGTCAGTAGGATCCTGAGAAGGGATGGGATGTCAGTCAACCTACTGCATTCACCCTTTCAAGTTTCTTGTTGCATTTGTGGAGGCATAGGCAAAAAAGGATTGCATGTTAAAGGGTTGTCCCTGCGGTTTACCTCTTTCAGATATGTATGATTGCAACAGTCCCTAGACTGGTTCTGCAACAGGTATTGCCCGAGGGACACTATCGGGGTAATGGGCTACTATTTATCCATTTGGATCATTGCATGGGGTTTGCACAGTATACTGTAAACTAATTAATTTCATACCTGTCACCTATTTTCTTGTATTAGTATTTGAATGATGTTATGCATTCTTTTTATTGTGTTGTGATTTATTACGAGATGTGTGAGAATGTACCACTCACGGTGTAATACAGTTGTAGACCCACAGAGAGTCAATTTAGCACATCTGCCTGGCGAGGGCACACTTTCATGAGCGCACATGTCTCCCGTGTTCGCACTCTGCCTTATATTGCCGGACTGGAAAGCTCATGAGACTGGTCACTGAGTTAATGTATCCTCTGTACAGATTGTATACAATGTGAGGTCAGAGGTTCAAAACCCAGCCCTGCCAACTCGGGTATCATTCTTCTAGGGCTGATAACCTGGGGAGCGATTATGTTGTGTGATGTTAGATCAGTTATGCTGCAGTTATTACACCCCACCTTGGGGCACTGCCTGCCAAGCAGCACGCACCTCTCCTTCGAAAGCGGGGTGAGAGCCTGCTAGAATGGAAGGTAAAGTCAGACAGGCAGGTGACAGTGACATGGCTGAGCCTCCACAGATGTTATGTTGCTGTGAGCATTTTTAGGCCAGCAGATGCCAGCCAGCAGAGCTTTTGGCATGGAGTGCCAGAGTAGTGTATCGAATATAGGCTGATTGTGTAAAAGCCAGGATTGTGAATGTTCTAAGCGTGCACCAGTTGTCCAAAACATGAATAGATCACGATAAGGCTTGCACCAGATGGGAGCCACAACTGGTCGGCATTGAGAACCTTTTTGTGAGGGTCTTCCATATATGGGGTGGGGTCACTTTTAGCACCAAGACGCAGCGATGGGCGTCAACCCAGGGGGCCTGGAACAGACGCTGCCCAAACCTTTGTCGCCACTGCAGCAATAGAGATGTGCTTGAACCTGGTGGCTTCTTGTCAACACCCACAGCTTGGGGGCGTGGTTTGGCCGCCGATCTGAATGGCCACCTGAGCACAGAGCTCCGTGTGGCGGATCGGATCGGGGCATGTGGAGGGGGCTCGGTACCTGCAGGGAACCTCTCCTGCTACCTGGAGGATCCCTGGGGACACGCGGGACCCGAGGAATGGAGACCGAGGCGTCTCGCATCACCTAGCAGCCGCAGCGGCCCATCACAGCATTTGGCAGAGAGCGGCCTTGTGAGGCAAGCTGAGCCGCGGCCTCAATTTCAGTCTCAACCAGACAGATGCGCGTCGCTGGCAGAGTGGGAGGTAAGGACCGCCTCCCGCAAGCCACGTGCACCCGTTTTCGTCTACCACTGTTTATGGTGACCAGGAGGTCCTGGGGAAGACAAGAGAGGAAGGGTAATTGCCAGCTCCCTTCTGGTCAATAATTTAATTCAACTTCCGAAGACCTGAGATACCGTCGCAGTACCCTGACACGCTGGAGGACCACCCTGAAATCCCAGAGACTCACTCAATAAGCGCCATCACCACACCCAGTACAGCATGGCACACTGGGGACAAGTGGCCCTAACAGCTATATGTTGAGGGCGCAGTGCAAATAAAGTACGTGGGAGGCAGTAGCACCCCTCTACTCCGTCTGGAACCTCCTCAACAAAAGCCGGTGCCTCCCTCAGGAGATCAGGTGAGAAGCCACACTCTTCATGGAATAGCTGGGCCCCTCGGGGAGCATCTCACAAGGCAGAGATTTTTTACCTGTTAGCAATGCCGCAGAGGCAGGGTCCCCATCAATCGGACCCACCGGGCCTCCTCTACACAGTCATCCCTCCTCTGCTCTCCACTCCTATGTCCTGGCTTTAGACTGGTAAGCAACGTTGGGCCTGGCGTTGCTGGGGATCGCATTTAGGGGTTTTGGAGGCAGAGTCCATTACCTCTTTAACAGAACATTGCAATAGGAGTGTGAGGAACAGTGGACATAGCCCGGTGCTCTGAACCTCCCTTATGCCAGTGTGATCCGTACATCCACCTTGTCTCATTTCACGGACTCACCCTGTCTATTTGATATCTGCTTGATATCTTTTGTCGACTACAATCATCAGCCTTTCTACCGGCCACATTACTAATGAAGTACCCTGCGCACATCCTTACTCAGTACTTTATTCTCAGAATCTCCGATACCCTGGGGCAATGCCAAGCAGAAAGTCCTTTGGTAAACACTCCCGCCAACTGTTGTTCTCTGAGGCCCTGGCACAACTTAAGACTATGGCAATGCAGAGAACCCCTCCGGGCGCTGCCCCCTCACTTGCTGCTCCCCCCCGCTGGAGGCGACAGACCGCATACTGCAGGAGATTGCTGCGGTGGGGTGCCACCTGGAGACACTGGATTCCAGAATCTCTGAATTGACTGTAGCCTCCTCCTCCATTCGGGCAGACATAGCTGGCTTTCGAGAGGCTGTGCATAACTTAGATCAGGGCCTCACGATTGTGAAAGATCATGTAGCAGTCCTACCAGGCCAGGAGGCTGAGTTGCGATCCCTACGAGCAAAGGTCATCGACTTGGAGGATAGGAGCCGTAGAGACAACATACACCTTTTTGGTATTCTGGAACACAAAGAGGGCTCTGATGTAAAAACTTTCCTCAAAAATCTCTTGCCTGAGCTTTCAGGTTTGGAGTACTCACCACCATTGGCATTCCAAAGAGCACATAGAATTGGTCCTCTCCATAAGGAGACCTCCGACAAACTACAGCCCATTGTTGTATGCTTCCTGCGGCCTGAGCAGGCCCGCCAAACTATTTTGGCAGCCAAATCTTAAGGATCATACTCCCTTGAGGGACATGAGATAAGGGTGGTAGCTGATTTCTCCAGACCAACAAGTGAAAAGCGGAAAGCATTCTTGACCCTTCGTCCCCAACTCAGAAACTTTGATATTAAATATGGTCTCTTTGAGCCAGCGCGCATGTGGGTCACTTACAATGGCAAATCCAGGGATTTCACTGAATGAGCGGATGTCAGAGCCTTTTCGAGCGGCCTGACTTCTCATCCTATGGACACCACCGCTATGCATTCAGATCTGGATGACTCCACCCACGAGGATTTACCAGCAGTCTCCTCTTTGCTGTCTCAACCTCAGCGTCTTGTCTTGCAAAAGAGGGGCAGGAACTATGATCGCTCATCGAAATCTCAGGAAGGTCGCGACCACGCCCTGCAAGCAGTGATTGATCATACTCAGGATCAGGGCAGGGATAAGTCCCGCTCCCCCTTGAAACCAACTCTTGAGGAACACCCTTGATGTTGGACCTTGGGGAGCTCGGAGATCTTCCCATTTCTTATTTAACAACAAGTTACTACTCTTCGGACAGCTAAGTGCCAGAACAAACTATCACTGTCATTGTCCTTTTTCCTGGTGGGGTGGGGTTGAGTGGGGGTCTGGGCTGGTGTCTTACCCTCATGCACTAACTGTAGTTATTATGACCTGTCTTTACTCCTGATTGGGCTATGTGGCCATCTCTCTTGCAAATGTCATATTACCCTGAGGATTGGCTATGGCTCCTGTTTCGGAGCAGCACCGGATGTACCATTTTGCCACCAAAATATTACATATGCTCTTTGGTATTGCTAGTTGAACGTTTGTTCCTTTTCACCTAGGTTTAGTGTATGATATTGATTATGCTGTGTATGTCATGTGCCCAACCCCCGGTTATTGATTGGGGTCATGCTGTTAGACACTGATGATTCTCCCCTCCTCTCCCCTCCCTGTCCCATTTCTTTCCACCCACTACCCTGAGAAAATGTCTGGACGGAATGGGGTACGGGTCTTTTGACCCATTCCGAGCCTCTCCAGGATTCTAGGATTGTGTTTTCCTTTCCGGGCATTCCTTGGTCATTGCTTCACTTGTTCTCTTTTCTCAACCCTAGGGCTCTTATCTATCTTGGCCTTCCCTTGAAGTCCATGGACCTACCTCGTTGGTGTTGTTGACTTTGGTGTGCATGACATAGACTGCATGCTTCTCTATTACTCTGGTTGATTCTATTTTTAAGGCTACTTGTCTGGATGGTTGACCAGAGTGCATTTCTTTCTTCTCCATTCTATGGAACAGTCGATTCCCATAATTATATTTCTTTTGCCTTTCACGTCCTGGCCTCGTTTCTCAGCCTATACCACAATATGGCTCCGCATGTAGGAAAGGTCACTTGGAAATCATATTAGTTAGCTTATTGCTTCCCTTGTCCCCCTCCCGGTTCCCCCCGATGACCACCTGGCGCGCGGGTCTCCCAGGTTCTGACCCGCAGTTTAACAGGACTCCCAGTGACGAGATATTTCTCGTTCACCGTGGTTACCCCTTCTTTTCTCCCGTAGCTTTAGTTCATTAATTTTTCTCCCTACTTTCTTTCCCATTTTTTTTTTTTTCTTTTCCTCCTTTTCTGTGACCGAGGGGTTTTCTCCTCATCTCCCACCTTACCTCATTTAATTGCCCCATTTCAACCCACAAGTCCACGGAGGTCCGCTATGTCTAGCTCCTACGTATGTCCACTGTATCGCCGACCGCGAAGTCCTCAACTATCCATAAGCCTGCGCTACTAATCTACTCCATCATGGGGTCGATGGCCCCGCTCACAGTTCTCTCTTGGAACGTACATGGCATGACACATTATATCAAGCGTCAGAAGGTCCTTTCTTATTTCCGGTCAAAAAATACTGACATTGCTCTCTTACAGGAAACTCACCTCACCCCATCTGACTCAGCAAAACTCTGCAGAGAATGGGTAGGCAAGGTGCTTTTCAGTGGAGCGCCAGCTGTGCATGGTGAGTCGCAGGGCTCGGGGAGGAAGTGCGGGGTTGCAATACTTATTTGTCGATCCCTCCAGTTTAGGCTTCTTAAGACATGGAACGATCCGGAAAGGTGCAACGTGTTGGCCAAGCTTACTCTCGGATATTTTACAATTTGTGTTGGTTCAATATATGCTCCTATTGGCTCCAAACGCTCTTTTTTCCTCTCTCTTAACAGAGTTCTGACAGAGATTGGGGCCTCCCAATAGTTATTGGGCGGGGACTGGAATTTAGTGCAAGATGCCATTTTAGATCGTTCCAGCGGCCTAGATACGGGTAATAACGTGGACCGGGCTCTTTTCCGTGATGTTCTGTCAGATCATGGGCTACTGGATCATTGGCGCCTTTGCCATCCAGCCGACCGCGAATATACTTTTGCTTCTACGGTGCATGGGACTCAATCCTGACCAGACTACTTTTTAATTAACCACTGGTTATTACAATCAATCCGAATGCCTGAAATTCTTCCGGCCACACTGTCTGATCACTCCCCGATTTTAATAGCTTTGAAGCTGGGGCATAAGCCTTGGCGTTTTCCAAACTCCAGATATTGATCCCCAAAGGGAAAAGAACAACTCAGGTCTCATCTTGCCACATATATCCAGAATAATAGGGGTTCTGTCTCCTCACCACAGTTATTGTCGGAGGCAGCGAAGCCGACCATTAGCGGACAGCGCATGAGGGATGCAGCCATTTCCAATGCCCAAAAGAGGGCCAAGCAGAGCGATCTGGAAGCTTGTATTGTCCAGGCCACCCGGGAATACACCCGAACGCCCACCCCAACCATTTGTCGACACCTGGAGCTAGCTAAAATGGAGCTCAACTCGCTCTATACGTCGCAAGCGGAATGTGCCTTACAGCGACTGAAAGGCCGTCACTATGAGCACGGTGAGAAGGCAGGTTGTCTGTTGGCCGCTCAACTCCGTCAGAGGAAGGCGGCACTGGCCATACCAGCTTTACGTAGTTCCGACGGTTCGTTTATCACTCATCCACAGGCAATTGCGTAGGAGTCTGGTCATTTTTATCGAACTCTATATACACTGGAAACACCTGAAGATATTGGGCGCTTGGAGGCCTTCCTTGATAGAACAAATATACCATGTCTTTTAGACGAGGGTAGAACACTCCTAGAGGGTGACATCAGCAAGGAGGAGATACAGCAGGCAATAGCCAATCTTTCTTACCATAAGGCACCCGGTGAGGATGGGTTCATGTCAGAATTCTATAAATGGTCAGGAGCAGATACGGTAGATGCATTATACGAGGCATTTCGAGGGGCTGACCAGACGGATCATTACACCCTCTTTCCAACAAAGCCTCTATAGTGGTTCTCCCCAAGCCGGACAAAGACCCTCTTTTGTGCGGTAGCTATCGCCCCATATCTCTTCTTAATGGAGATATCAAGATACTTGCAGGGATTCTGGGATCTCGCCTCAGGAAGGTCATCCCCTCCTTAACCACTTCTGTGCCGCGGACGTAGTGGTTACGTCCTGCGGCATAGTGCTGCTGTGCCGAAGACGTAACCACTACGTCCTCGGCACACAGCCCAGAGGGAGCGCTCTCGCTCCCTCTGTGTGCTTCCCCCCACCCCCCCAAAGTCAGGGATGGAAGGGGAAGCCCTTCCCCTCCCACCCCCGACCCCCCCAACCCCCCCTGTGACGTCAGCGCGCAAGCGCGCGCTGATTAGTCACAGGGTCTCCCCCATCGCGCTGGAAGCAGAGCTTCCAGCGCGATTGAAAGAGAAATGCTTCTGCATTTCTCTTTCAATCCCATGGGGGAGGCCCGAGAGGCTTCAAAGGGAAGGAAATGTATTTCCTTCCCTTTGAAGTCTCTCACAGGGTTTCAAAAGCCGGATTGCTTGCAATCGGGCTTTTGAAACCCCACTAGACACCAGGGATTTTTTTTTTTTGGATGAAACTGTCAAAAGGGAGCGACCCCTTGGGCAAGGGTCGCTCCCAGGGGGGGCATTTTTTTAGGAAGGCCTTTTCTGCCCCCCCCTGGGGGCAGATTGGCCTATTATTAGGCCGATCTGCCCCAGGGGGGGCAGAAACCTCTAGGCACCAGGGAGCTTTTTTTTTTTTCTTTTTTTTTTGTGATGTTTTCTTTTTTTAGGTGGGGAGCGACCCCTTAGGCAAGGGTCGCTCCCCTAGGGGGCAATATATATTTAGGCCATTTCTGCCCCCCTTGGGGGCAGATTGGCCTATTTTGATGAGGCCAATCTGCCCCCAAGGGGGGCAGAAACCATTAGACACCAGGGAGGTTTTTTTTTTTTCCGCAAATTTTACGCAACGGGAGCGACCCCTTGGGCAAGGGTCGCTCCCAGGGGGGGCATTTTTTTGGGAAGGCCTTTTCTGCCCCCCCTGGGGGCAGAAACCTCTAGGCACCAGGGATCATTTCTTTTTTTTTTTCTTTTTGTTATGTTTTCTTTTTTTTTTAGGTGGGGAGCGACCCCTTAGGCAAGGGTCGCTCCCCTAGGGGGCAAATTATATTTAGGCCATTTCTGCCCCCCTTGGGGGCAGATTGGCCTATTTTGATGAGGCCAATCTGCCCCCAAGGGGGGCAGAAACCATTAGACGCCAGGGATTTTTTTTTTTTGCGTGAATTTCACACAAGGGGAGCGACCCCTTAGGCAAGGGTCGCTCCCTGGGGGGGGGGGATTATTTTAGGCCATTTCTGCCCCCCTGGGGGGTAGATCAGCCTATTTTGATTCGGCTGATCTGCCCCCAAGGGGAGCAGAAACCACTAGGCACCAGGGATTTTTTTGTTTTTTTGTTTTACAGATGCGGAGCGACTCCTTGGACAAGGGTCGCTCCCCTGGAGGGGCAAAATGTATTTAGGCCATTTCTGCCCGCTTTGGGGCAGATCGGCCGATTTTAGGTCAATCTGCCCCCAAGGGGGGCAGAAACCACTAGGCACCAGGGATCTTTTTTTTGCGCCGTCACGCAAGGGGAGCGACCTTGTAGGCAAGGGTCGCTCCCTGGGGGGGGAGGAGGTAGGGGGGGCAAAATTATTTTAGGCCATCTCTGCCCCCCCTGGGGGCAGATCGGCCTATTGGTATTAGGCCGATTTACCCCCAGGGGGGGCAGAAACCTCTAGGCGCCAGGGCAAAAAAAAAAAACTGTGTTTTTTTTTTTTGTTTGTTTGTTTTTTTGGAGATGGGGAGCGACCCATCAGACAAGGGTCGCTTCCCTGGGGGGCAAACTGTGTTTAGACCATTTCTGCCCCCCTTGGGGGCAGATTGGTCGATTTTAGGTCAATCTGCCCCAAGGGGGCAGAAACCACTAGGCACAGGGGATTTGTTTTTTGGCGCCAATGTCACGCAGGGGGAGCGACCTCGTAGGAGAGGGTCGCTCCTGGTGGGGGGGTGGGGTTTGGGGATGCAAATTTATTTTAGGCCATTTCTGCCCCCCCTGGGGGCAGATCGGCCTATTATTAGGCCGATCTGCCACCGGGGGGGGGCAGAAACCTCTAGGCGCCAGGGCACATTTTTTTTGTGTGTTTTTTTTTGTTTGTATGTTTGTTTTTTTAGAGATGGGGAGCGACCCATCAGGCAAGGGTCGCTCCCCTGGGGGGCAAACTGTATTTAGACCATTTCTGCCCCCCTTGGGGGCAGATTGGTCGATTTGAGGTCAATCTGCCCCCAAGGGGGCAGAAACCACTAGGCACCGGGGATTTGTTATTTGGCGCCAATGTCACGCAGGGGGAGCGACCCCGTAGGCGAGGGTCGCTCCTGGTGGGGGTTGGGGGTTGGGGATGCAAATTTATTTTAGGCCATTTCTGCCCCGTGGGGGCAGATCGGCCTATTATTAGGCCGATCTGCCACCAGGGGGGGGCAGAAACCTCTAGCTGCCAGGGCAAATATTTTTTGTGTGTTTTTTTTTGTTTGTATGTTTGTTTTTTTAGAGATGGGGAGCGACCCATCAGGCAAGGGTCGCTCCCCTGGGGGGCAAACTTTATTTAGACCATTTCTCCCCCCCTTGGGGGCAGATTGGTCGATTTGAGGTCAATCTGCCCCCAAGGGGGCAGAAACCACTAGGCACCGGGGATTTGTTTTTTGGCGCCAATGTCACGCAGGGGGAGCGACCCCGTAGGTGAGGGTCGCTTCTGGTGGGGGGGGTGGGGGTTGGGGTTGCAAATTTATTTTAGGCCATTTCTGCCCCCCCTGGGGGCAGATCGGCCTATTATTAGGCCGATCTGCCACCAGGGGGGGGCAGAAACCTCTAGGCGCCAGGGCAAATTATTTTTGGGTGGTTTTTTTGTTGTATGTTTGTTTTTTTAGAGATGGGGAGCGACCCATCAGGCAAGGGTCGCTCCCCTGGGGGGCAAACTGTATTTAGACCATTTCTGCCCCCCTTGGGGGCAGATTGGTCGATTTTAGGTCAATCTGCCCCAAGGGGGCAGAAACCACTAGGCACCGGGGATTTGTTTTTTGGCGCCAATGTCATGCAGGGGGAGCGACCCCGTAGGCAAGGGTCGCTCCTGGGCAGGGGGAGTTTGGGGGGGGTGGGGGGTCAAATTTATTTTAGGGCATTTCCCCCCCTCCTGGGGCCGGCTGAGCTAGAGGCCAAAATCCACAGGTAGGCACTTTGCAAAAAAAACCTCTGTTTTCTGTGAAAAAATATGTTGTGTCCACGTTGTGTTTGGGCCATTTCCTTTCGTGGGCGCTAGGCCTACCCACACAAGTGAGGTACCATTTTTATGGAGAGACTTAGGGGAACGCTGGGTGGAAGGAAATATGTGGCTCCTCTCAGATTCCAGAACTTTCTGTCACCGAAATGAGAGGAAAAAGTGTTTTTTGGCCAAATTTTGATGTTTGCAAAGGATTCTGGGTAACAGAACCTGGTCAGAGCCCCGCAAATCACCCCATCTTGGATTCCCCTAGGTCTCTAGTTTTCATAAATGCGCTGGTTTGCTAGGTTTCCCCAAGTGCCGGCTGAGCTAGAGGCCAAAATCCACAGGTAGGCACTGTTTTCTATGAAAAAATGTGATGTGTCCATGTTGTGTTTTGGGCCATTTCCTGTCGCGAGCGCTAGGCCTACCCACACAAGTGAGGTATCATTTTTTTCGGGAGACATGGGGGAACGCTGGGTGGAAGGAAATTTGTGGCTCCTCTCAGATTCCAGAACTTTCTGCCACAGAAATGTGAGGAACATGTGTTTTTTTAGCCAAATTGTGAGGTTTGCAAAGGATTCTGGGTAACAGAACCTGGCCCGAGCCACACAAGTCACCCCATCTTGGATTCCCCTAGGTCTCTAGTTTTCATAAATGTACAGGTTTGGTAGGTTTGCCTAGGTGGCGGCTGAGCTACAGGCCAAAATCTACAGGTAGGCACTTTGCAAAAAACACCTCTGTTTTCCTTCAAAAATTTGGCTGTGTCCACGTTGCGCTTTGGGGCGTTTCCTGTCGCGGGCGCTAGGCCTACCCACACAAGTGAGGTATCATTTTTATCGGGAGACGTGGGGGAACGCTGGGTGGAAGGAAATTTGTGGCTCCTCTCAGATTCCAGAACTTTCTGCCACAGAAATGTGAGGAACATGTGTTTTTTTAGGCAAATTTTGAGGTTTGCAAAGGATTCTGGGTAACAGAACCTGGTCCGAGCCACCCAAGTCACCCCATCTTGGATTCCCCTAGGACTCTAGTTTTCAGAAATGCACAGGTTTGGTAGGTTTCCCTAGGTGGCGGCTGAGCTACAGGCCAAAATCTACAGGTAGGCACTTTGCAAAAAACACCTCTGTTTTCCTTCAAAAATTTGGCTGTGTCCACGTTGCGCTTTGGGGCGTTTCCTGTCGTGGGCGCTAGGCCTACCCACACAAGTGAGGTATCATTTTTATCGGGAGACGTGGGGAACGCTGGGTGGAAGGAAATGTGTGGCTCCTCTCAGATTCCAGAACTTTCTGCCACAGAAATGTGAGGAACATGTGTTTTTTTAGCCAAATTTTGAGGTTTGTAAAGGATTCTGGGTAACAGAACCTGGTCCGAGACACACAAGTCATCCCATCTTTGATTCCCCTAGGTCTCTAGTTTTCAGAAATGCACAGGTTTGGTAGGTTTCCCTAGGTGGCGGCTGAGCTACAGGCCAAAATCTACAGGTAGGCACTTTGCAAAAAACATCTCTGTTTTCCTTCAAAAATTTAGCTGTGTCCACGTTGCGCTTTGGGGCGTCTCCTGTCGCCGGCGCTAGGCCTACCCACACAAGTGAGGTATCATTTTTATCGGGAGACGTGGGGGAACGCTGGGTGGAAGGAAATTTGTGGCTCCTCTCAGATTCCAGAACTTTCTGCCACAGAAATGTGAGGAACATGTGTTTTTTTAGCCAAATTTTGAGGTTTGCAAAGGATTCTGGGTAACAGAACCTGGTCCGAGCCACACAAGTCACCCCATCTCGGATTCCCCTAGGGCTCTAGTGTTCAGAAATGCACAGGTGTGGTAGGTTTCCCTAGGTGGCGGCTGAGCTACAAGCCAAAATCTACAGGTAGGCACTTTGCAAAAAACACCTCTGTTTTCCTTCAAAAATTTGGCTGTGTCCACGTTGCGCTTTGGGGCGTTTCCTGTCGCGGGCGCTAGGCCTACCCACACAAGTGAGGTATAATTTTTATCGGGAGACGTGGGGGAACGCTGGGTGGAAGGAATTTTGTGGCTCCTCTCAGATTCCAGAACTTTCTGCCACAGAAATGTGACGAACATGTGTTTTTTAGCCAAATTTTAAGGTTTGCAAAGGATTCTGGGTAACAGAACCTGGTCCGAGCCACACAAGTCACCCCATCTTGGATTCCCCTAGGTCTCTAGTTTTCATAAATGCACAGGTTTGGTAGGTTTCCCTAGGTGGCGGCTGAGCTACAGGCCAAAATCTACAGGTAGGCACTTTGCAAAAAACACCTCTGTTTTCCTTCAAAAATTTGGCTGTGTCCACGTTGCGCTTTGGGGCGTTTCCTGTCGCGGGCGCTAGGCCTACCCACACAAGTGAGGTATCATTTTTATCGGGAGACCTGGGGGAACGCTGGGTGGAAGGAAGTTTGTGGCTCCTCTCAGATTCCAGAACTTTCTGCCACAGAAATGTGAGGAACATATGTTTTTTTAGCCAAATTTTGAGGTTTGCAAAGGATTCTGGGTAACAGAACCTGGTCCGAGCCACACAAGTCACCCCATCTTGGATTCCCCTAGGTCTCTAGTTTTCAGAAATGCACAGGTTTGGTAGGTTTCCCTAGGTGGCGGCTGAGCTACAGGCCAAAATCTACAGGTAGGCACTTTGCAAAAAACATCTCTGTTTTCCTTCAAAAATTTAGCTGTGTCCACGTTGCGCTTTGGGGCGTCTCCTGTCGCCGGCGCTAGGCCTACCCACACAAGTGAGGTATCATTTTTATCGGGAGACGTGGGGGAACGCTGGGTGGAAGGAAATTTGTGGCTCCTCTCAGATTCCAGAACTTTCTGCCACAGAAATGTGAGGAACATGTGTTTTTTTAGCCAAATTTTGAGGTTTGCAAAGGATTCTGGGTAACAGAACCTGGTCCGAGCCACACAAGTCACCCCATCTCGGATTCCCCTAGGGCTCTAGTGTTCAGAAATGCACAGGTGTGGTAGGTTTCCCTAGGTGGCGGCTGAGCTACAAGCCAAAATCTACAGGTAGGCACTTTGCAAAAAACACCTCTGTTTTCCTTCAAAAATTTGGCTGTGTCCACGTTGCGCTTTGGGGCGTTTCCTGTCGCGGGCGCTAGGCCTACCCACACAAGTGAGGTATAATTTTTATCGGGAGACGTGGGGGAACGCTGGGTGGAAGGAATTTTGTGGCTCCTCTCAGATTCCAGAACTTTCTGCCACAGAAATGTGACGAACATGTGTTTTTTAGCCAAATTTTAAGGTTTGCAAAGGATTCTGGGTAACAGAACCTGGTCCGAGCCACACAAGTCACCCCATCTTGGATTCCCCTAGGTCTCTAGTTTTCATAAATGCACAGGTTTGGTAGGTTTCCCTAGGTGGCGGCTGAGCTACAGGCCAAAATCTACAGGTAGGCACTTTGCAAAAAACACCTCTGTTTTCCTTCAAAAATTTGGCTGTGTCCACGTTGCGCTTTGGGGCGTTTCCTGTCGCGGGCGCTAGGCCTACCCACACAAGTGAGGTATCATTTTTATCGGGAGGCGTGGGGGAACGCTGGGTGGAAGGAAATTTGTGGCTCCTCTCAGATTCCAGAACTTTCTGCCACAGAAATGTGAGGAACATGTGTTTTTTTAGCCAAATTTTGAGGTTTGCAAAGGATTCTGGGTAACAGAATCTAGTCCGAGCCACACAAGTCACCCCATCTTGGATTCCCCTAGGTCTCTAGTTTTCAGAAATGCACAGGTTTGGTAGGTTTCCCTAGGTGGCGGCTGAGCTACAGGCCAAAATCTACAGGTAAGCACTTTGCAAAAAACACCTCTGTTTTCCTTCAAAAATTTGGCTGTGTCCACGTTGCGCTTTGGGGCGTTTCCTGTCGCGGGCGCTAGGCCTACCCACACAAGTGAGGTATCATTTTTATCGGGAGACCTGGGGGAACGCTGGGTGGAAGGAAGTTTGTGGCTCCTCTCAGATTCCAGAACTTTCTGCCACAGAAATGTGAGGAACATATGTTTTTTTAGCCAAATTTTGAGGTTTGCAAAGGATTCTGGGTAACAGAACCTGGTCCGAGCCACACAAGTCACCCCATCTTGGATTCCCCTAGGTCTCTAGTTTTCAGAAATGCACAGGTTTGGTAGGTTTCCCTAGGTGGCGGCTGAGCTACAGGCCAAAATCTACAGGTAGGCACTTTGCAAAAAACACCTCTGTTTTCCTTCAAAAATTTGGCTGTGTCCACGTTGTGCTTTAGGGCGTTTCCTGTCGCGGGCGCTAGGCCTACCCACACAAGTGAGGTATCATTTTTATTGGGAGGCGTGGGGGAACGCTAGGTGGAAGGAAATTTGTGGCTCCTCTCAGATTCCAGAACTTTCTGCCACAGAAATGTGAGGAACATGTGTTTTTTTAGCCAAATTTTGAGGTTTGCAAAGGATTCTGGGTAACAGAACCTGGTCCGAGCCACACAAGTCACCCCATCTTGGATTCCCCTAGGTCTCTAGTTTTCAGAAATGCACAGGTTTGGTAGGTTTCCCTAGGTGGCGGCTGAGCTACAGGCCAAAATCTACAGGTAGGCACTTTGCAAAAAACACCTCTGTTTTCCTTCAAAAATTTGGCTGTGTCCACGTTGCGCTTTGGGGCGTTTCCTGTCGCGGGCGCTAGGCCTACCCACACAAGTGAGGTATCATTTTTATCGGGAGACGTGGGGGAACGCTGGGTGGAAGGAAATTTGTGGCTCCTCTCAGATTCCAGAACTTTCTGCCACAGAAATGTGAGGAACATGTGTTTTTTTAGCCAAATTTTGAGGTTTGCAAAGGATTCTGGGTAACAGAACCTGGTCCGAGCCACACAAGTCACCCCATCTTGGATTCCCCTAGGTCTCTTGTTTTCAGAAATGCACAGGTTTGGTAGGTTTCCCTAGGTGGCGGCTGAGCTAGAGGCCAAAATCTACAGGTAGTCACTTTGCTAAAAACAGGTCTGTTTTCTGTGATGTGTCTACGTTGTGTTTTGGGGCATATCCTGTCGCGGGCGCTAGGCCTACCCACACAAGTGAGGTATCATTTTTATCGGGAGACTTGGGGGAACATGGAATAGCAAAACAAGTGTTATTGCCCCTTGTCTTTCTCTACATTTTTCCCTTCCAAATGTAAGACAGTGTGTAAAAAAGACGTCTATTTGAGAAATGCCCTGTAATTCACATGCTAGTATGGGCACCCCGGAATTCAGAGATGTGCAAATAACCACTGCTTCTCAACACCTTATCTTGTGCCCATTGTGGAAATACAAAGGTTTTCTTGATAGCTATTTTTTACTCTTTATATTTCAGCAAATGAATTGCTGTATACCCGGCATAGAATGAAAACCCACTGCAGGGTGCAGGTCATTTATTGGCTCTGGGTACCTAGAGTTCTTGATGAACCTACAAGCCCTATATATCCCCGCAACCAGAAGAGTCCAGCAGACGTAACGGTATATTGCTTTAGAAAATCTGACATTGCAGGAAAAAGTTACGGAGTAAAACGTAGAGAAAAATTTATGTTTTTTTCACCTCAATTTCAATATTTTTCTTTTTCAGTTGTTATTTTCTGTAGGAAACCCTTGTAGGATCTACACCAATTACCCCTTGCTGAATTCAGAATTCTGTCTACTTTTCAGAAATGTTGCGGTTTCTGGGATCCAGCGTTGGTTTCATGCCCATTTCTGTCACTGACTGGAAGGAGGCTGAAAGCACGAAAAATCGTAAAAATGGGGTATGTCCCAGTAAAATGCCAAAATTGTGTTGAAAAATTGGGTTTTCTGATTCAAGTCTGCCTGTTCCTGAAAGCTGGGAAGCTGGTGATTTTATCACCGCAAACCCTTTGTTGATGCCCTTTTCAGGGAAAAAACCACAAGCCTTCTTCTGCGCCCATTTTTCCAATTTTTTTTTAAAAAAAACGAAATTTTCACTGTTTTTGGCTAATTTCTTGGCCTCCTTCTGGGGAACCCACAAAGTCTGGGTACCTCTAGAATCCCTAGGATGTTGGGAAAAAAGGACGCAAATTTGGCGTGGGTAGCTTACGTGAACAAAAAGTTATGAGTGCCTAAGCGCGAACTGCTCCAAATAGCCAAAAAAAGGCTCGGCACAGGAGGGGGAAACGGCCTGGCAGCGAAGGGGTTAATCCATCATACCAAAGTAGGTTTTATTCTGGGCCGTTCGTCAAGAAACCTCCTCTGCACATTATTCCACGCTATTTGTACTTCCCGGGATTCTCAGGAGGAGGCTCTTGCCCTCTCACTTGATGCTGAGAAGGCGGTCGACCGAATAGAGTGTTGGTACCTTTTCAAAATATTACGCCGTTTTGGTCTAGGGACAAATTTTATCAACAGAGTACGTTTGCTCTAGGACTCTCCGACAGCCCAAGTAAGCTGCAGTGGGTTCCTTTCTGATGTTTTTCCTGTCAGCAGAGGAACATGCCAGGCTGCGCCCTTTCCCATTATTATTTCTTTTTGCAGTGGAGCCTTTAGCGGCACTGATACGCAACTCCAATCTTATATCCGCCATTCCGGTACCAGGCGGCCGATCCACCATTTATTTGTATGCTGATGATATTCTCCTCACCCTCACCGACTTACCCACCTTTCTTTCAGCTCTTCGAGCTATTCTGGCGGAATTTGAGCATCTTTCAGGCTACCGGATCAATTGGGACAAGAGTGAGGTGCTGCCACTGTCTCCTGTGACAGTTTGTGCTTCTGACCGGGGATTTTCAGTTAAATGGAAACAGTCACGTCTTTGTTACCTGGGCATCGATGTTAACAGAGGTTTAGATAACATAGTGGCGGACAACCTGGATCCTTTAATTTGTAGTATGAAGTGGGACTTCGCAAAATGGACTCATCTAGGCCTCTCCATGTGGGGTAGAGCTCAGGCGGTGTGCATGGTGACCTTGCCACGTTTCCTATTTGTCTGAGGTATGTTGCCCCTACGAATACCCTTGTCCCTCCTCTGAGAGGTAGATCGTCATATCCGATCTTTTGTTTGGGGATCCATGCGTCCGAGGTTTCCCCGAACCACTTTGCTTTCCAGACGTGAGTACGGAGGTTCGAGTCTCCCCTCAGTGGAACATTACACAATGGCACTACATCTTTTGCTGGTGGTCTGTTTACTCCCAGGAATATGGGATCCACCACTTTGGGTGAAAATCGAACAAACGCTTTTAAGTGTTGCATCAGGACTCCAGGTTATTTACAACACAGATCCGACCCCCCCAACGAATTCGCAACCCTATGGTTGGAGCCATGCAAACCGCATGGCGGCAAGCACACCGCTTATTGAACGTAGATCCCCACATACATGACAGGGCAGTCATCTGGGGCAATAAAGGTTTTCGCATTGAGGGAAAGACCAATTTTTGGAAGGACTGGTGCTTGAAAGGTCTAGCAAGGGTAGATCAGTTCCTCACGAGGGACAGATGGAAGACGAAGAGGAATTTGGTCTCCCCGAACATCATTCGTGGTGTTTTATACAGCGCAAGCACTGTCTGATGAGTCGCCTTGGGAACCCCCCTCGGCAACTTGTTCAATCCCCGATACTTTATTACTTTGAAACGTGGGCGCATATGAGGGGGGCTATATCAGGCCTACAAGTCTTGCTAAATCGACATCTCTTTTCACTCCCCCTCCTGGTTTCCCTCAAGAATAAGTGGGAGGCACGCTTACAGGTCGAGTACCGCAGAGACCGAGAGGCCAGGGCAAAATGTAGTCTTTTTAAGACATTACATGACTGGTATTGGACCCCCAGAAGCTCCGTACTGCGGGGTTATTGTCTCATGCCTCCTGCTGGAGATGTCCTCATGTGCGCTGTGACTTACTTCACATTTTACACGACTGCCCAGCCATACAGCTATTCTGGCAAGCAGTAGGGGCTACTCTTAGGGAAACACTACCCTTACCACCCTCTCTAACACCCCCTTCTTTTGATGCATGACACCGGGGAGCTACCTGATTTCTCCAGGCCGCAACTTCACTTCTTACATACCGCACTAGCCACGGCAAAGATATGCATCCTCAGTTATTGGCGAGTGGCACTTGTACCCTCTTACGGGGAGTGGATTTCTGCAATGTTTGAGGCTGCTTCCCATGAGCTTTTTATTCACGACCTACAGGATAAGGCAGACGTGTTTCTACAGACATGGTCACCCTTTCTCTCTGGCCCGGTGACCTGATTATCCCCCATACAGGATACGTCGCGGATGCTCCAATAGCGCCACGCCTTCCGGATAATCTTATCATTCTACCTCAGTACACGTCGGTTCTTACTATCCTTCTTTATTCCGCATTGGACTCCACCAAGTGCACACACTATTACTATTACTATTACTATTACTATTACTATCATCAGCATAACCTTTCTCACCTTCACTATTATTATTTTCCTCATTAACATCTTCGTTCTCCCTCTCATTATCATGCTCATTTCTATTTACACCCTTTCCCTGTTTCGGTCCTCTTTATTTTTCCTTGTACTTTCCTTCTGTCTTTGCCCTTTTTGTTTCTCTCGCTGATGTTCTCTTTCCCTTTGTTCCTTTCTCCTCTCACTATCATTTCTTTTTCTCCTTATATAGTTCTATTTTTCCTTATTTGCCCCTTTTTAAAATTATTTTTTAATTCATTTTTGTATTTCTGTATTCATTCCTATTTTGTCAGATAAATCTTCTTTAATTATGATCTTATCTATGTTATTGTACATCACTTTTCAGAAACACTCATTCCTCTCTCCCACAAGGCTACCACTGAGGTGCTTTTTTCCTCCAATATCTCTTCTTCTATGGCTCCTCTCGGGCTTTTCCTTCTTTAAGCCCAAAGGAGGAGGATTACTCCCCCTTCAGGGGTCCCATTGGCCATCATGTCCTGTCTATAGTCAGATGTCCCCAGCTTGGAGGTTTTATAGTATTATTTGCCCAAGATATCTTGATGCTTCTTCTCATCTCTTCCCCTGCCCAGTTGTTTTTTTTTTGTACCTACAGGATCTCTGATGCTGGGGCAGGTTGGAGAGGGCGTGTTTATTAACCCTGTTAGAAATACATATCTCTGGGTCCTTTCTTGAGGCCTGGGATGAGGTACATATTTAGATAACTTTACATAATTGTACAATGGTGACACTGCCTTGTTCTTATAAGCCCATGTTATGTTATTTTATCCTATAATATTTTATTATTGCATCCCCCTATTGAGGTCCGGTATTTTAGTACTGTATCATATTGTTTTTGTACTATGGATGCTCCATATAGAATACTTTAGTAGATGTTGCATATCTTAGAAATTATTATTAGGTAACAGACATCCTCGAGAGGCTTCACCGCCATTGATTGTCTCTATTCCTTCATTTGTTTAACATTTCCCTGATGTGGCCCTATCAGGTCTTCGGTTGTATAATGTATGTGGATTTTAGGGACTTGCTGTTTGTTTTCTGTCTCTGTATATTACATATTGTTTTGAAAAATGACAATAAAAATATACCACACCAAAAAAAACATCCACAGCCTGACACGGCCAGAGCTGAGAACTTTGGAACTGGGAAACCAGGTTCGAGTCAGGAGGATTCAAGTACTTCGCAGGTTAAAATTCATGGATATCCATGCGCATCATCGTACTCTATTTACAGATGCTCTTCTAGCAGCACACTAGTGTAAATACAAAGATGTAACCCTCATAATGTGTTACAGTAGTTGATTCGACCTCAGAGCCTTAATCAACCGACAAAAAATAAATCGCGTAGCACAGCTTCTCCCTTAACCAACAGAGCACACTTCACAGATGTTGAATTTGTTACGGCACGTCTATCAGTTCCTTTCGTAAAGTGTGAGCTCTGATTACAGCTCAGCACATGCAGCAATGAAATCACAGCTTGTGAGCGAGCTCCGATGGCTACAGCAGTAAGTCATACCTTTGTGCATACACCAGCTACAACCCACTGTTTTTGCTCTACACTTAAAATGCTGCTCCAGTGGCACCTTCATGCAGTCACTCCTAGCTCCCCCTTAAGTCCCACCTGGTGCCCAAGAGCATGGAATGCCATTGGCTGCCCTGCTATTCCATTACTCAACAACAATGCTATGCGCTGCACGCTCCCTCCTGTAGTGTTGGGGGCCCTAGGCCCTCATGCTACTAAATGAGGTGACACAGACCCATATTATGGGTTTGTGTAACTGGCCTCAGGGCACGTGCGCCAGGGTAACCTGACTGGTGACGCCTGTGATGGATGGGTGTGGGGTGAGTGTGGCTGCCAGCCCTCAGCAGAGGGGCTGGGTAAAACATTACAACATGTCCAGCAGGACACTACATCCATCCCAAACTTTATTGAAAGGAAAACAACACACTAAGGGCCTGATTTTAACCTTGGCGGACGGCGGAGGCCGTCCGCCAAGGTTCCGCCGCCAAATGACCGCACCGCGGTCACAAGACCACGGCGGCCATTCTAACATTTCCTCTGGGCCGGCGGGCGCTGTCCAAAAGAGCGCCCGCCGGCCCAGAGGAAATGCCCCTGCAACGAGGACGCCGGCTCAGAATTGAGCCGGCGTAGTTGCAGGGGTGCGACGGGTGCAGTTTGCACCCGTCGTGTATTTCAGTGTCTGCATGGCAGACACTGAAATACTTTGCGGGGCCCTCTTACGGGGGCCCCTGCAGGGCCCATGCCATTGGCATGGGCACTGCAGGGGCCCCCAGGGGCCCCTCGGCACCCCCTACCGCCATCCTGTTCCTGGCGGGAGACCCGCCAGGAACAGGATGGCGGTAGGGGGTGTCAGAATCCCCATGGCTGCGGAGCGTGCTCCGCAGCCATGGAGGATTCCCCCGAGCAGCGGAAAGTCAGCGGGAGACCGCCGACTTTCCGCTTCTGACCGCGGCTGAACCGCCGCGGTCAGAATGCTCGTGGGAGCACCGCCAGCCTGTTGGCGGTGCTCCCGTGGTCGGTGGCGGCCGCCAGGGTCAGAATGACCCCCTAAGTCTAACCTGTGGGAGAGAAAACATAAACTATAAACAATCACTGAGTCTCTTCAGGCAGCCCGTCGGATATGCTTCATGGAGCAGGTATAGCTGGGCACTCGGAATCACGGCACGCCTCCATTGTTTAACCAGACTGTGCTCGACACGAATGGCAGTGTGGAAGAAGTCAGGATGCTTCAGTCGCCTTTCCATGATGTCTCAGTTTGCTTGGAGAATGTCGGTCCTGTCTGGTCAGGGCTTACTGTGGTAAAGTCTATTAACACGGTTCGATGCAGGTGAATCAGGAGCAGTGGGGAGTCCACTTAAAAGATCTCTGGAAGGCATTCTGTCTCCAGGGATGGCACACCTCCAAAGACTGCAGATGACCTGGATGAAAGAAGAGTCATTGGTGTAGGTCTGGTGCATCCCGACGTCTATTGGCACAGAAGCGTCAGCAGTGCTTAATTTGTGCTGGTTGTTTCCGATGCTGAGCACCGGCACTTATTTTTGAGGGCCGGTACTTATTTTCTGCCTCAAGCATTTACTGCACTCAAAAGACACATGGGAAAGACAGAGGAAGAGAAAAATGAAAAAGCGTCACATTGGGAGAAAGCAGAAAGCTGCAAGAGTGAGCCGAAGGGGCAGGGAGTGGGTGTAAATGGAATGAAGAGGCCAGAGATGGCTTAATGATTACGCTGCCTCAGTATTCAGCGTTCGCATATTTAATTGCAGCAGACGTGTGTTTCAAAGGAGAGCTTTGAGCACTGGCAAGTTTTTATTCACAAATGAAGCACTGAGCGTCAGGCATCCCTCTCGTGCCAGAACTCCATTGAACAGGAGTCTCCTTGAGTCACTTTTGGTGGGCTGCCACAGGACTGTGTGGATTGTGCTTGGCCTATCACAGGCCAAGCTAAGGTGTCGCTGAGGAACTGCCCACAGGACCACATCCCACTCTCGTCATCATTGTAGTGTTGGGGGCTCTAGGCCCTCATACTACTGAATGAGGTGACACAGACTCATACTATGGGTTTGTATAACTGGCCTCAGGGCACGTGCACCCAGCCCTTTTTATTGGCAGGGTCACCTGACTGGTGACTCCTGTGATGGATGGGTGTGGGGTGAGTGTGGAAACCAGCCTATGGCAGAGTGGCTAGTGGGAACACTAGTACGTGCCCAGCAGGAAAACTACACCTCCCTCCCCTGACCTGAGAACTTCAGAGTAGTTCACTTTCCTCAATCTGTTTGAACCTCACTGGAGAGCAGTAGTGGGGAGGTGGAGAAGACCTTGGTTGCACGGAGGTGGTGGAGAAGCTTTTGACTCGAGCAGCTGTGATGCTTCGCAGGGAGAGGGCAAAGGCGGCCACAGTTCTTGTCCCTTTCCTACTGTGGCAGCACAGAGTCCAGAGAGTAGCTCTCACTTTCATCACTGCTTGGGTTGCCATATTTGTCATGCGTGCACTTCACAGTCAGGCAAGAGAATCTGGATGTGCTTAGGGAGTGAGCATCAGTCTGTGCATGTGCAAAAAGGACTACACAAACATCTATGACCAGCACAGTAGTGTCCCAGCAGAGCAATCATGGGGGTGATGCTGGTAAACACTACCACGCGGCAGTTAACAGAACTTTTGCCAAAACTGTGGCACTCTGCCGACGGAACAGAGTTTGTTGCCCACCCCTACTCACAACCCATGCGAGCACCAATTAGCCCTAAGACAGGGGTGTAACAAAGGCCCCTGCAGCCCCTGCGGTTCAAAGGGGCCCCCAAGACCCAAGGCCCCTCCTCAGAAGAGTAACCTGGCATGAGAGCTCCTGAGTGAGTCCAGAGGTGGTCCTTCTATAAACTTTGCAGGGGGGCCCCTCAAGTTTCATTACACCACTTCCCTAAGAGCTCTGTAGTCACTTGTGGTAGACCCATACGTGCTCAATATCAGGTTTGGTTCTACAACTTGGGTAGGCTCGGCGCAGGATGTTTTGCTATCAGCTTGAGGACAGCAGTCGCATGGCTCTCCCCGTTGAGACTCTCATGGTTCCCCAGCCACCGAATTTGGTTGAAGTCATGAACAGCAAAGTACATTAAATATTCCTATATCCATGCCAGCATGTGTGCAGACGGTGAAGTCTGCCTATGTGACTAAGCTCTCTCTGACAGCTCAGGACTGTCCAGTGGCATGGGCATGACCATTCAGTGCAGTACACAACCAGACAAGTAAGACCCCTGTACTGGCCCCTACTCAGGACACTACTGGAAACCTGGCCTTCTGCATGAGAGAAGGTCCAAGGAAGATGAACTTAAGCTTGCATCCACCAGTTACCACCAGAAAGTGCTTTCTTATCAACTACAATCATCAGCACTGCCTGCTGCTGCCCAGTGGCCCCTCACCTAGCACTCTTCCCAGTCAAGAGGCCACTTTGGGGGCACAGTGAGGTAAGTCTAGCAATTTGTCATTCACTCATGAGTCAATAGGGTGCTGTCTTTGTCAACGTGTGGGGAGTGGTTTTCCCCCTCATTTCTGCAGCATGTGCATTAACCTAATTGGCTTTGTGAATAAGATTTTATACTGACAACCAGAGGCATGCTTTTTCTTCATTTCATTCTTTTTTCAGATGTACAGTTCATGAGTAATGCTTTGTGAGACTAACTATATGCCTCAGGCCCCCTGCACACTTTCCCGTGAAAGGGTGGCTTCATAAGGCACATCTGCTGACCAGGAATCAAAGCCTCATATAACCCAGCAGTCAGTTTTTGGTAAAATAGAAAGTATCTGGTTTCATAATGTCAAAATCATAACCTTACTAGAAAAGCAGTATGAAAGAAGATTGAGAGACTATCCCTCCCCTTTAATAAAAAACCATCGCAGTTGGAATTTACAGTTCATCTTTAATGATTGTACATTGTCTCAATTATTATGAATGATGTTTGGCAATCTCCAGCTCCATCCAGCTTAAAAGCTAAGCTGTCAGCACACCATCAAATCCCATGAAATATAATACAATACTTCTTAGATCCTGTGCACTAAGGTTGTAGCCCAGGCATTACACCTATTATATCAAGCAATGTGCACCAAATAACCCAAATGCAAATACATATAGGTATGTTCATGATGTGAGTGTCGAAAGGAACCATTTATTTTCTGAGAAAAAGCTATGTTCGGTAGGTATGCTTTAATATGAGTCCTGGCACAGTAGACACACTCAGAATGAAACCCTTAATTTACAAAGATATGATCTGGCTTTACCCAACAATCATATTAGAAAGAGGCAGTAGGTTAGTGACCTTCCATTTCAGGGGTTTGCAGCAGTTTCAAGATCTTTTCTGAGCATCTTATTGCATAAAAGGACACAATTTCTCAAATGTGTCTATTTCCACTGTTTTAATTTATTCGTTTTATAAGTGTCACACATTTGACAGTTGAATGCAACTTATAAGTACACTGAAACAATGGAAATGTCAAACATAAGGAATCTTGAAACTTGGCAGCTATGACAACTACCATCGAACACTTTGTGCTATATTTTAGCAGACAATCACATGTGACAATAAAGGTTTTATTTGGTCTGTAGCCTTGTTTCTACTTTTCCTTATCCCATTTTTTGCATATTTTCCAATACAATCAGCTTTTAATCTGGTTTCTTTAATAATAAACTGCTGGTCCAATGCTACTTTTCCCTTTCAGGGGGATTAATTTTTAAAGGCTCGTAATAGGAAACCAATTTTTTTTTTCAAAGAATGAAGTTGATGGTTGGCCAGCAAAATGAGGGTTGCTTTAAGGCTATGCATCTGCCAGTTTCCCCTGCTTGCTCATCTTTTCTATATTCTTCTTCTTATAGGATTCTGGATTTCCAATTTATTTTCACAAGCCATAGCTATGTGCCACACAGCAAACAGCAATTATTCTCATTTGGTGTATTTTGGTCTGGTACAGCTCTTCTCTGGATTTCGAACAGCGGCTCCTGGATCCGCCTTACACCCTCTTTTCCAGCTATGGTAATTGTTGAGTGCCTCAAACTTGTCATATTCTGCATAATTAATCTTTTTTTATTGTACTTAATTCAGACCACTCCTGTTCCAGCTCTGCACTCAAGCCGGTGACCCTTCTTTCTTTACAGAATGGTAAGTGCAGTGGCTGAAGAGACAGAGGTGGCTGAAATTGGTACTGGTGATGCTCCTCAGACCCAACGCATCCATCTAATGAGGGTCCCCTTGCATCGCTAGTATTACAATCCTGACCCATCTTTCCATTTAACTGTTTTGAACTTTATATGCAGTTTGTTGACCTGCATGACCTTTCCGAAAAATGACGATTTGCACCTGCAAATGAGTGTACGCATAGAGCTGTGCAAAGGTATGTTTGGCCTTGTTGTATTTATATTTAGTGGTCTGCTACATGTATTCCTCCTCATCAGAGTGCTTTTAGCATTTATGGACATGTTCCCAGTCTTTAATTCCTGATGTATGACCCCCCCATAAAGAGAAGGCAGAGATTTGTTTTGCTGAACAAGAGGGGCAATAGAAGACTAGGGGGCATATTTATACTCCGTTTACTCCGAATTTGCGTCGTTTTTTTCGACGCAAATTCGACGCAAAACTAACTCCATATTTATACTTTGGCGTTAGACGCGTCTAGCGCCAAAGTTCATGGAGTTAGCGTCATTTTTTTGCGTGAACACCTTCCTTGCGTTAATGAGATGCAAGGTAGGCGTTCCCGTCTTAAAAAATGACTCCCAGGCATGTGCGTGGTATTTATACTCCCGGGCAAAAATCACGCCCGGGAGTGGGTGGGGCAAAAAACCCCGCATTTGCACCTCTTTTTAACGCCTGGGTCATTGCAGGCGTTAAGGGACCTGTGGGCTCAGAATGAGCCCAGAGGTGCCCTCCCCTGCCCCCAGGGACACCCCCTGCCACCCTTGCCCACCCCAGGAGGACACCCAAGGATGGAGGGACCCATCCCAGGGAAGAAAAGGTAAGTTGTGGTAAGTATTATTATTATTTTTTTTTGTGGCATAGGGGGGCCTGATTTGTGCCCCCCTACATGCCACTATGCCCAATGACCATGCCCAGGGGACACAAGTCACCTGGGCATGGCCATTGGGCAAGGGGGCATGACTCCTGTCTTTGCTAAGACAGGAGTCATGTTAATGGCATCTGGGCGTCCAAAAACAATGGCGCAAATCGGGTTAAGACGATTTTTTTTGCCTCAGCCTGACTTGCCCCATTTTGGGACGCCCAAACGCCATTTTTCCCTACGCCGGCGCTGCCTGGTGTACGTCGTTTTTTTTCAAGCACACCTGGCAGCGCCGGTCGGCTAACGCCAGCTAACGCCATTCAATAAATACGGCGCCCACATGGCGCTTCAGAATGGCGTTAGCCGGCGCTAATTTGTTTGGCGCAAAACTGCGTTAGTGCCGTTTTGCGTCAAAAAGTATAAATATGGGCCTAGGACTTGGTGCACTTCCTTTTAACAAGCACATTACATTTCTGGAGGATTCTTTACAACCTGCTTTGTTGATTCCAGTACGGTTGGCATATGACACGTTAAATTGCTAATTTATTTGAATGACATAATCCTGATTGTATTCATGGTTGATAGAACGCAGTGAGGGATCCCTCAAGGGCTTGCCCTTGGTCTGTACAAATGTAGTTATTGATTTATTTTTTTAATTTAAATTTAGTTTTACAAAATGCCCATTACAGGCTATCTGGCACCCTGAGTGAAGCCTTATTGCTTCCCTCACGGTGCAATTGCTTCAGCAAGCAGGGAACTGCTTTAACAGCTACTCCTTGCTTACTGAGGCATTTCATCTATGTTCCCTACAAGCATGCAGGGGACAGAGTTGAAAGATCTGCTCTTCGACAGTAGGACCTGCTTTACAGGTCCTGGTGTCAAACAGCTATGTCCCAGGGATGGGCACCCTGAGACATAGCAGAAGCCTGTCCTTGGGCTGGCAGTCCCCAGGACAATCTATGGCTCCACTAGGGGGGCACCCGGCCCCCCTCCACTATACCCCGAAGCTTTCAGTGTACAACAAGAATCAAGGCAATACTTTTTTGGGAAAATTTCATGAAGATTTGGCGAACGTCTCTAAAGATATAGGCAAGTCAAAAAAACGTTTTCTACAGAAACATGGTCCTAACTATAACTACCTAGTGGCGACCACCACTAGGTAATATATCCACATCTATATGTATATATCAATCTATATATATATATCGATATAACGAGAGAGAGAAAGATATATATATATATATATATATATATATATATATATATAGATATGGTTATGTATATATATATATAAATATATATATATATATATATATAAATATATATGTATATATATGTATATATATTTAAATATATATATATATGTGTATATATATATATATATATATATATATATATATATATATATATATATATATATATCTTTATATCTACACACACACCCACACATATGTTGATCAACATGAGTTCAGTGCCAAAACTGCAAAATTAGTAATTAGGCCATTGATAACACATACTACATGGCAGAAAAATCTTTGTCAAGCATTGGGCAATGCACAAAGTAGGATATTTTTAAGTCCAGATAATTAAATTATGCTGGCATTACTGCTGTAATTTTACTAGCAAAATGTATGCAAAATTACTGAAACTATGCCATTAGGCCACATTGGGTAATTTCAGGAAGCAACTTTAACAGAAGATTTACCATTTTACCTGAGCGAACTGCTTGGGTGTTTTTTTTAGCCTAAGGGTACAAATCAGAATGTGAGCAGCAGTGTTTTGAATGCAAGTTCCTTTAACGAGGGCAGTCAACAGACATTTCAGGTAGATTTCTTAACCGAGCGGACCATTTAGGTAATTTGTGAGCACAAAAGACACATCTGAATGTGAGAGACCAGAAATTCATTCTAAGATACATTTTAGAGTTGAATTGTTACCTGAACAGGCTATCCAGGTACATTTTTGAGTGTGAGATGCATTTTGCAAACCTACACATACGTTTGGGATACTTTTGGTAATTATGCTAGAGCAAGTTTTGCACACCTTTTACCTACCTGTGAATATATTTTAATTTTAAAGACCACTAACATTTTCCCATTCCACGCTGAAAAATTCAGCCACAAAAACAGAGATTTGAGGTGGGCAGATCTAGAGTGCTGGTGGTGTTTATGCACTCCATATAAAGGAGCAACTCTCCACCTTAAATCTAGGAACTACCCAGAGTTTCCTTACGGGCACATAATGTGTAACTGTGTAATATGGCCCAAATGTTTGCGTTAAGATGTCCTGGGGAACTCATAAACCAAAAGGCCGAAGACTGAGTGGGTCTAAATGTACCACAATCCTGAAACAGCAATCGAATGAACAACAACTATTATGATTAGTTTAGGCTATAACACATCAATGTATGTTAAAAAATTCTTATACATTCACCATTCACTTAAAAAGCACAGCTAAAGTTCAGGTATAGTTATGAAATAAAATAAAAAAACTTCTGAAATTCGAAAGTTATGGTTAGGATTATAATTCTTACCTCACACAACATGTAAACTGTTTATACCAGTCAGTAACAAGAAACAGATCATTCATAGATTCGTAGACTTCTCAGAGTCATAAGGTTAATGAGGTATCTCATATCTCATATCTGTAGGATGAACTGAAACATTTGTAACAGTTTCTGTACTATATATATATATATATATATATAAATATATATATATATATATTCACTGAAAAAAACTAAGATTACTGGGACGTTATAGTTAGGATATAGATTTAAAAAAAAGCATAGAAATTCACTAAAAAATCAAAGGTTAGAGGGGCGTTATAGTAAGGCTCACAGTGCAAGTGTACAAACCACAGAAATTCAGCAGTTATAGTTAGAGTTCCCTCAAGTACCTATAACTCGTGCCCTAAGGTAACTATAACTTGCGTCTTACCCCAAATATTACAGCACTCACAACATCTTATAGAACACCATTTATAATGTTACTGTAACATTTGCAGTAAAATTATCGATGAGATAACCGTGCATGGTGGGGGCGCGACTTATAGTTACCTCAGGGCACGAGTTTTAGTTACTTGAAATAACTCTAGTAGCTGAACATACCTGAAACCTTGTTTTTTAAAGTGATAGATGGTTAGATAGATAGATAGGTAGATAGATAGATCCCTGTGAATATGACAGTCCTCAAAACTATACCATTGTCAGGTCTAGTATGCTTATGTGGCATAGAGGACCAAATTAAGCAGCAAAGATTTCTTAATTATGAATTAAAAATGAAAATTATGCAGCTCAGTCTCTGACAGTATTATATTTGTCCATTTCAATTAGAAACATGTTTGTGTGAAATATGCAATTTTCACTGTGTGACATACTTGTATCAGATTTTTCTAATTCTATAGGTACATAGATGTTCAATCACAGAATAATTTGATAGAATGAAATAGACAAAAGGATAAATAAATGTATTAGATCATCATCATGTAACTATCAGTTGCAAGCTGAGTGGCTACAGTTAAGGATTAAATATATGCTGCAGACATGCTCACAGTACATCTTCCTCTGCCTTCAGGAGCTGCGAGTCTTAGACCTTCCACTCAATTATCTTGTTCCCTGCTTCAACGTGCAAAACCATATCAGTGAGTCTAGAAGATCAATCCACAAACTTGAAAACAGATGTCACATTAGAAAAGGATGATTCAGAAACAATGTCTGTCTACTGTGGCAGATTTAGGGTCAATGAGCCAAGAGGCTGAGAAAGGGTTCCCAAACATGTTTGTAATCATGCAGTTGATCATTCAACTTGTCAATGAACCGAGGCAGAGTGCTCTTTTTCCACTTCCTTAGAATCTATAGTTTGGAAGTTGCCAAAGAAAAAGCAAGCCAGGGGCTCTCATGAGCTGTGATATAGTCCAGCTCTACCATATTGTGAAGCAGAATTAGGACCATCCATGGTTGCAAAGGGTAGACCTAGACCTGTCTCAGTATTCACCTCTTTCTGAAAACCCCAGTCAGGAGGAAAGACAACATACTTTGAAGAATATCACCTTCCGGCTGATCACAGTGCCAGCAGTTTTATGTAGGAGCCATTCTAGCTTCATGGAGTTTGTAGGGGGGCCAGAGTCAGACACAGAGAAGTTTATATTAACTGAATTCCAGGCCGACTTCTAGGAGGCTATCACGTTGCAACCTTAGGGAGTTCAGGGCACTCTTTCTCTCAAAATCAGTCTGAAAACTCCTGGATCAAAGATTGCATAGATACTTCTTGGCCAATTCTAAATGTAGTTTGTTGATAATTAGAGTATATAGGCCAGAACCAAGCTTTTTATTTGTGCCCCACTTCACCAGGTAGTCACGCATAGTGGAGGTAGGGGAAGGTTGTCTAGCACCTTCCAATTTTTTTAATAATTCAGCTCTATGTTGATGGTATTTCCAGGATTAGTTACCTGGGAGATCATGTTCCTCACTTAGCATCAAGATGTTTTTCATGTTGTCATCTGCACAAAGGTGTTGCAATACCAGAATTCTCCTTGTGGCCCAGTCCTCCTAGAAGAATAACTTTCCATCAACCTGCAGATCAGCATTATGCGAGATCAGTGCTTATAAGTGGAAGAATCTGTTATATGTGAATGCCTTATGTTGGCACTTCCAGATCTGGATAGATTTCTGCAGTATGTGGTTCTGATAATCTGGCCATGTTGTTGTATAGAACCTCTAGACCGTCCGATGCTCTCTGTAAGGGCGCACTTTATGAGGGCTATAGGAGGCTGGCCTGGCTTATAGTTGGTACCTGATGGTACTTACACCTTTTGCCAGGCCCAGTTATCCCTTATTAGTAGATTAGTAGTGTTCTAGCAGCTTAGGCTGATAGAGGTAGCTATAGCAGAGCAGCTCAGGCTGAACTAGGAGACATGCAAAGTTCCTACTATACCACTTATATCATGTAGCACTATATCACAAGAAAACACAATACTCAGAGTTACTAAAAATAAAGGTACTTTATTTTAGTGACAATATGCCAAAAGTATCTCAGAGGAAATACTCCCTTAGGAGGTAAGTAAAATACACAAAATATACACACAAACCAAAATCAGGTAAGTAAACAGTTAGAAAAGTAGTGCAAACACTGTAGTATACAATAGGATGCAATAGGACACAATAGGCCTGGGGGCAACACAAACCATATACTCCAAAAGTGGAATGTGAACCACAAATGGACCCCAGGCCTAGTGTAGTGTTTAGAGGGTCACTGGGAGTGTAAGAAAACACTAAGGCCCTCATTCTGACCCTGGCGGTTTGTAACCGCCAGGGCAGAGGGCAGAGGAAGCACCGCCAACAGGCTGGCGGTGCTTCTGGGGCAATTCTGACCGCAGCGGTAAAGCCGCAGTCAGAAAAGGGGAACCGGCGGTTTCCCGCCGGTTTTCCCCTGCCCCAGGGAATCCTCCATGGCGGCGCTGCATGCAGCGCCGCCATGGGGATTCCGACCCCCTTCCCGCCAGCCTGTTCCTGGCGGTTTACACCACTGGCATGGGCACTGCAGGGGCCCCCTAACAGGGCCCCATTAAGATTTTCAGTGTCTGCAAAGCAGACACTGAAAATCGCGACGGGTGCCATTGCACCCGTCGCACCCCAGCAAATCCGCCGGCTCCATTCGGAGCCGGCTTCATCTTTGCTGGGGCTTTCCCGCTGGGCCGGCGGGCGATCTACTTGAGATCGCCCGCCGGCCCAGCGGGAAAGTTGTGATCACCGCCGCGGTCATTTGACCGCGGTGCGGTGTTTGGGCGGTTTCCGCCCGGCGGGCGGTGCCCGCCGCCCGCCGGGGTCGGAATGACCCCCTAAGTGTGTCGAAGATACCCCACCCCAAGACCCTGAAAAGTAGGAGTAAAGTTACCCTACTACCCCCAGAAACACACTTAAGTCGTGATAGGGGATTCTGCAAGGGCAACAACTGTCTGCAAAGCACTGAAGACGGATTCCTGGACCTGAGGACTTGTAAAGGAAGGGGACCAAGTCCAAGAGTCACGCAAGTGTCCAGGGGGGCAGGAGCCCACTAAACTCCTGATGAAGGTGCAGAAGGGCTGCCTCTGGGTGGAAGAAGCTGAAGATTCTGCAACAATGGAAGATGCCAGGAACTTCTCCTTTGCACAGAAGATGTCCCACGGCGTGCTGGAGGATGCTGAGTTGTTTCAACGCAGAAAGACCACAAACAAGCCTTGCTAGCTGCAAGACTCGCAGTTGAAAATGGGTGCTACCCGGGCCCAGGAAGGACCAGGAGGTCGCCCCTTGGAGGAGGAAACAGAGGGGGTGCTCAGCAGTACAGAGAGCCCACACAGAAGCAGGCAGCACCCGCAGAAGCACTTGAACAGGCATTCAAGAAATCGGAGCATGGTGGTTGTCTCAACACTACAAAAGAGGGTCCCAGGAAGTCGGTAGTCAACTCAGAGAGTTGAGCAATGCTGGATGGAGTGCTGGGGACCTGAGCTGTGCTGTGCATGAAGGATTCCTTGCAAAAGAGCACAGAAGCCCTAGCAGCTGCAGATCACGCAGTACACAGGATTACTGTCTGACGTGGGGAGGCAAGGACTCACCTCCACCAAATTTGGACAGAAGGACCACTGGATTGCCGGGGTCACTTGGATCCAGCTCCTGTGTTCCAGGGATCATGCTCGTCAAGATGAGAGGGGATGCAGAAGTTTGGTGCTTGCGTTAGCAGGGGGAAGATTCTGTCAACCCACGGGAGATTTCATCATGGCTTCCAGTGCAGGGTGAAGGCAGACAGCCCTCAGAGCATGCACCACCAGGAAACAGTTGAGAAAGCCAGCAGGTTTAGGTGCTACAATGTTGCTGGTAGTCGTCTTGCTACTTTGTTGCAGTTTTGCAGGCATCCTGGAGCAGTCAGCGGTCGATCCTTGGCAGAAGTTGAAGAGGGAATTGCAGAGGAACTCTGGTGAGCTCTTGCATTTGTTATCTGACGAGGAACCCACAGGAGAGACCCTAAATAGCCCTCAAAGGGGAATTGGCCACCTAACCAGGTAAGCACCTATCAGGAGGGGTGTCTGACATCACCTGCTGGCACTGGCCACTCAGAGGCCTCCAGTGTGCCCTCACACATCCGCATTCAAGATGGCAGAGGTCCGGGACACACTGGAGGAGCTCTGGACACCACCCCTGGGGTGGTGATTGGAAGGGGAGTGGTCACTCCCCTCTCCTTTGTCCAGTTTCGCACCAGAGCAGGGGCTGGGGGATCCCTGAACCAGTGTAGATGGGTTTATGCAAGGAGAGCACCATCTGTGCCCTTCAAAGCATTCCCAGAGGCCAGGAGAGGCTACTCCTTTCAGGCCCTTAACAGCTATTTCCAAAGGGAGAGGGTGTTACACCCTTGCTCAGAGGAAATCCTTTGTTCTGCCTTGCTAGGACTTGGCTGCCCAGTCCCCAGGAGGGCAGAAGCCTGTCTGTGGGTTGGCAGCAGCAGTAGCTGCAGTGAAAACCCCAGAGAGCTAGTTTGGCAGTACCCGGGGTCCATGTTGGAGCCCCGGGGATGCATGGGATTGGCACCCCAATACCAGATTTGAGTTAGGGGGGACAATTCCATGATCTTTGACATGTTACATGGCCATGTTCGGAGTTACCATTGTGAAGCTACATATAGGTATTGACCTATATGTAGTGCACTCGTGTAATGGTGTCCCCGCACTCACAAAGTCTGGGGAAATTGCCATGAACAATGTGGAGGCACCTTGGCTAGTGCCAGGGTGCCCTCACATTTAGTAACTTTGCACCTAACCTTCACCAAGTGAGGGTTAGACATATAGGTGACTTATAAGTTACTTAAGTGCAGTGTAAAATGGCTGTGAAATAACGTGGATGTTTTTCAACTTAGGCTGTAGTGGCAGTCCTGTGTAAGAATGGTCTGAGCTCCCTATGACTGGCAAAAGAAATGCTGCAGCCCATAGGGATCTCCTGGAACCCCAATCCCGTGGGTACCTAGGTACCATATACTAGGGAATTATAAGGGTGTTCCAGTGTGCCAATCAAAACTGGTGAAAATGGTCACTAGCCTGCAGTGACAAATTTAAAGCAGAGAGAGCATAAACACTGAGGTTCTGGTTAGCAGAGCCTCAGTGATACAGTTAGGCACTACACAGGGAACACATATAGGCCACAAACTATGAGCACTGGGGTCCTGGTTAGCAGGATCCCCGTGACACAGGCAAAAACAAACTGACACACAAGTAAAAATGGGGGTAACATGGTAGGCAAGATGGTACTTTCCTACAAGGGCCCAGCCTGGCACCTTGAGATCATTCTGTAATTGGTATGTAAGTTTTGATAGTTGGTGTGGATCACAGAAATGTTCAATGTTGGTGAGACGAAGACCTCCAGAGATACTGTCATTATGAGGGCAAGTAGCAGTGATAGCCTTACTCCCCTGTCTCATTCCTGGAATGTAGTGCAAGCCCCTACCTGTATTGTAGACAAAGGAGAGGTTGGGTAGTCTGCTGGAAATCCTCCACTGTGAAAAAAGAGGAAGTGACAAGTTTCTGCTGAAACTGTAAAGGCGGCGAGCAGCGTAAAATATAGCAATAGAGGGTAGTAGTCGTACATAGAATGCACTTCCCAGATCAAATTCAGAATGAGGCAATGTATAAAATTTCAAGAGTTATTATATAAGTGCTAAAGTGGCATTGAGTTCCCTACTGTTGGACCTGCAGGGTCATCCCCAAACCTTTTGCCTCCTTCCCCCTATTTTTCTGACCTGTTTTTGTTGGCTTTATGATTCTGGGCACTTTACCACTGCTAACCAGTGCTAAAGTGACCATGCTCTCTGGTTAGATTGTATTGGTGATTGGTTTATCCATAATTGGCATATTTGGTTTACCGGTAATTCCCTAGTAAAGTGCACTATGTGTGCCAAGGGCCTATAAATCAAATGCTACCAGTGGGCCTGCAGCACTGATTGTGCCACCCTGATGAGTAGCCCTGTAAACATGTATCAGACCCGCCACTACTGTGTCTGTGTGTGCAGTATTGAATTGCCAGTTCGACCTGGCAAGTGTAACCACTTGCCAGACCCAAACCTCCTCTTTTACTACATGTAAGTCACTGCTAAGGTAGACCCTAGGTAGCCCCATGGGCAGGGTGCAGTGTATTTAAAAGGTAGAACATGAACTATTGTGTTTAACATGTCCTCCTAGTGGAAAACTGTCTAATTCGTTTTTCACTGTTTCAAGGCCTATCTCTCCCATAAGTGAACATGGGGATTGCCTTTAAAAAAACTTTTAGGTGCAGTTTCCTATTAGAAGCAGATTAAGATAAGGGGTTTGGGGTCTATTTAAAATTACATATTTTGGTAAAGTTGGTTTTCAGATTGTCTGTTTGAAAATGACACTTTTAGAAAGTGTGCATTTTCTTGCTTACCCATTCTGTGACTCTGCTTGGCTGTGAATCCACGCCTGGGTCAGACTGACAGTTAGGCTGTTTGTGAATTCACTCTAGACAGTAACTCAAAGGGAGATGAGGTGTGTCCTTCATATCCTGATGAGTCTTCCTGGGCTGCAGTGGGAGGAAGAAGCTATTACCTGCACTTGAAAAGGCTGTGCCTGCCCTCTCACAATACAGTCTCCAACCCCATGGTGAGTCTGGGGCAGGGCAAAGAAGAGGCAGGGTCTTGTCCACTACAAAGACTTTCCATTGAAGTTTGCTTACTTCAAAGACAGAAATGAGCATAAGTATTGGACTGCTGACCCCATAACTTTAGATTACTTCTGCATCAAGAGCTTGATGCTTGAGGAGGGCCTCCTACTCTGCCTGTTGGCTTGATGGGCTGGCCTGCTGCTGCTGCTTCTGCCTTAAGAGAGAAAGGACTGGACTTTGGTTTCTGAAATCCTGCTTGTGAAGTTTCTACACGGGCTTGGACTGAGCTAGTCCCCTGTTCTGAAGTCTCCGGGACATTAAAGACTTCATCTGCCAGTGCCTGGTCTCGTCTGCTGAGAGCCCTGACATGCTAAGTGGTGCCAAATCCAGTCCCTGGGCCCTTAGAAGTGGAAGCTGGTAACTTGCAGGGGGACATCCATGCACTGCTCTGTGTGCATCAGAAAAATCCATGCAGTGCTTGTCCCGCAACTGAGAATTCAACGCAGTGCCTGTTCTCATTGCTGACCCTTCGCACAGAGCATCGTCATTTTCCATGCAATGACCCTGGGCTCCAAAATCTTCAATATCACCGCACAGACCTGAGGCTGCTTGTCCGGAAATTGACGCATCCATTCCCTGCGAGGAAAGTACTGATGCATCGCTTGCCCAGCAGATAAAGAATTGACGTACGGCCTCACTTACGAGTAAGGAATCGACGCTTGGCTTGCTTTTCCGATGCACGCTCGCACGTGTTTTTTTTTTTTTTACGCATACCAGGTACTGTGTGCTAAAACAACACATCCATTGAGTTCTAATAAGACTCTTTTTACTTTAATAATGTATATCTTTTCCTATGCATTTGAATTTTTGTTGTTTTGGTCTTGGTTGATAGATAAATATTGGCTATTTTTCTAAACTGGTGTGGAGCCTTTTGTGGTGTCACCTTATGACACCACATTAGTAAGGTGAATTGCACCATATTACAGACCATGTATTATTTATGCTTTCATTAGAGGTAGTCAAAAAAGGAGTGGCACCAGGGAGTCCACCTTGGTCCTGGAGAGGAGCCATGGGTAAGGCCAGAAACATGTACGCTAGGAAGTCAGGTACATTACATCCCCCCTTACGCAGCCCCTTTGTAATCATGCCACCTCCAAGAGATCTATTAAATCATTGGAATTACTAGGAGACAGGTATTTTTAACACACTCAAGACCCCACCACTCCTATCCCTCCTGTGATTCTCATTGACACGACTAAATCAGCACGCCCCTCTCTGTAGCGGAACAGGAAGAAACCCAATGATGAAGCATGCCACCAAGGGGTAACCCTGGAGGGTGAGGGGTTTTCTGACAGAAAAATCCTTTTTCCTGTCCATCCTGTGATAGTTGTTTAGCTGGGCCTCTTTCGTAATGTTAGATAGGCTATAAGGAGGACAAACTCAGCCCCTCGACCTCCTTCTCCCTCTTTGTTTTTGTATACTTTGAAGTCTGAACAGCGCTTTCTCTGTCAGCGAGGAAAATATTGTATTCAGTTCATATTTTATTTAGTGAGGTCCCACTTATAGTCATATGTGGTTGTCTCTCCATAGGAACATTCCTGGTCCAGTATTTCTCTTTCCAAAGTTTTTCTCTGGAGCTGTGCCTGCCATTTGTGGATCGTAAATCACGGATCATTAGGCCCCCAGTATAAGATTTCCCAGAGGCCCATAAACACTGCAGAGAAGTAACAGAATAAGTATTCAAATTCAAGTAGTCCCTCACTTAATAGCATAGTTGTTTCTTTGCTTGTGGCTGCCAATAGTAAAGAGTATTCATCCTCCAAATACAAGTTTCAGAGGTGAGGATCTGGAGGCCTAAGAGCTATGTGACTGAAACGTGATCAGACAATTTTTAATGCTGAGTTTATTCATGAGTTTTATTAATAAATATTCAGTGTTGGATTTGCACAGAAAATGTATTAATTTAGAGAAAAATAATGCACACGTGATGTTGCGCCTACGTGAGTGGCCGCAAATGTTCACGAAGTGTACTTATTAATGGCTTATTAATATGAAATGATGAGCTTATGTTTGATTAATCTAGTAATATGTCATATTAAGGGTTATGCATTATGTATTAGCTTTACTAATTCATAGGCCTTAACTTAGTGAGGTCTTTGCCTAGTTGCATGGTCTCACGTCAAGCTGAATTTTCTGGCGTTTTATAAATTGGTTGCTTAGAGAATTAAATTGTGATTTTCCACTGCATTGACCATGTTCTCGTAGCTGAAGTTGAGAAACTGCTTGCTAGAAGATGCTGTACTAGCTAGAGAAACATTGTATATTGCAGTGTGTGTAAGACTGACCTTCCCAGGAGAAGACAATGGATGCACTGACTGGAGTAAAAGTTGCAACAATATTGATACCCGACAAGCCGAACAATGGGAAACGGAGAAGAGGAGCCAATCATCTACATGTGAACCATTTAGTAGTACAACTTTAGATTAGGGGTTGTAGTTTCATTGGACTAAGGGTAAATATGTGATTCTTTGACCAATGAGGGCGTGGGAAGTAGTTTTAGGAAATCTAACTTAGCCAGACTGTACAAAGAAAAGACAGTTCATTAGCTCTATTCTATCGAACTGTCTAGGAGAGTAGCCATTTGGAGCCATTCTCCCTTTCTTTCTGAACGTTGAGTTATTATTCTTTTCTGAACTGCATGAAGAGACTTTTGCTTTTTCTGAACTTTGAGGCTGAATACTGATGTCTCGCTGACCGAACTGATGTCCTGTTGATGAAAACTGTCACAGCTTGCTGAACCATACCGAGGACAGGTATAAACTGCCATTACTGATTGTTATGTCTATTTGCTTATGTCTGTAGGTACCAACCGCTATTTTGATGGAACCATAGTCAAATGCTTTTCTAAATTTGTGTGACTAAATTGTTTTGCATGAAGCCCAAACATGCTATTCTAATTTGATATCAGTTAGGGTCCTCACTGATGAAGTTCACTACATGTGATAATAATTGATGCATTTTCTTTAGTGAATCTGAATCTACGCTATTTTGTGTGCGCAGCTTTTTGTATTATTAATTTGTACTGTAACCTTAGAATGTGTAGTAGCTCAAGCTTTGATTAGATTTCGTTATTCATGACTGCAAGGTCATGGTGTGTGCAAATTACTGACTCCTATTGATTATTGATGTCATTGATTGTTATCTGCTATTGATTTGTATTGGTACGGGGTTACATAGTGGGAACAACTCAAAATGCAGTCAAAAGGTCCATCAGCCTCCCTTGTAAGTTTACTTAATGAGGTCTGACGCGCTAACACAATCCAGCTGCCTTGATGCTGAAGTTTGTTATTTTTGAGATGAGATCATTTGTCACAAGAAAAAAGTCGATCTGTGTTCCTGTTCTATGTGGGCAAGAGAAGTTAATGTATTCTCTGGTCCTGTGATGTTGTAGACACTAGGGATTCAGAAGACCATAATCAGACATTAGATCTTTGAGCATGTGTCTGTCCCGGCTGTTGCTGAAATCAGGTCTCCTTTATCTGGACAGGGTTTATGCCTGTATTCCAATCTCCTTCCATCAGGAGTTATGCATGGCCCATATCTGTGCATATTTACAAGGCCTGGAAAGGAAGAAACATCTGTTCAAATTGGGTCCATAGACTGAGCCGATGACTAAAATCCAGTTCTGAATAGAGAGTTTGACAAATACATGTATGCCTTCAGTATCGGACCATGAGCTCAGTGTTCTGAACTTCAGGTATTTGTGAAGAAGTATGGCCAATCCTCTTCTACAGTAGTCAATGACAAAATCACCAGAGGGTGGTGTGTTCCGGTAGTCATATGCTGAAAAAGACTTTCCCCACCCAATCCCTTTCAGTTTTTCAGATTCCAGGTTACAAAGGTGGGTCTCTGGCAGTAGGATAACATCAGGTTTATGTGAGGCGGGAGAGGCTGATGAGGTTGAGAGATTAAATTGACGATGGTCTAGTACCAGTTGCCATGTGCTTGAGGAGTAGGGCTCAATCTTATCTAGAACTGCGATCTGGACAGTGTATTCAATTAAGTTTTTAGCTAACCGAGGCAGGTAGATAGTTCTTCACAAACAGGACTGCATGCACAGATATTGCATGCCTGTTCTGATGTAGAGTACTTCCACAGCATATAGTGGAGCATATCTCTCAATATATTAGAACAAACAAGTACTGCTCTTTAAACTTTAAAATGGTGAGCTATACTTCTTGGTAAAGCATGCTTCTCCTAATTATCAATAAAAAGGTGAAAAGTCGAAACCTTAACATCAAAGAATATATGTGAGTGTCTATCGAATCACTTGATCCAGCTTCAGTGATGACTGTGATTTATCCCTGGGTGGGTTGATATCTGTATTTAGTGGTTTATCCTGCAGTGTCTCCCTGACTGTAGTATTAAGGGGAAGCGGCCTTAACCATGACTCCCGAACAACAAAGACGTGGACAATAAAAGCAGAACAATGCTTTTGTTAACCACAACATCCTTGTTCGGGGCCTTAACCACGCATGTGATGAACCACGCACATGCATGGTTAAGGCACAGAAGAAGGGAATCGGCTGAGGACGATGTGATCAGGTAATTGGGGCTGTTTTAGGGGTGGGGGTATTTTTAGTTTTAGGGGCGGGGTAATTTTAGTTTTAGGGGGTCGGGTGGTTTAGGTTTAGGGGAGGGGGTCGGGGTATTTTTAGTTTTAGGGGGTGGGGGGTCTGAATGTTTATGTTTAGGGGCGGGGGAGGGGGGGTTGGGGCATTTTTAGTTTTAGGGGTGGGGGTGGGGCGTCGGGGTATTTTTAGTTTTAGTGGCAGGGTGGTTTAGGTTTTAGGGGCAGGGTGGGAGGGTTGGGGTGCTTTTTCATTTTAGGGGTGGGGGTCGCGGTAATTCTAGGGGTGGGGGTTTGGGGTGGTTTAAGGTTTTAGGCGGGGGTGGGGGGTTGGGGTGGATTTAGGCTTTAGGGGAGGGGTGGGGGGTCGGGGTAATTTTAGGGGTGGGGGTTGGGTGGTTTTAGGTTTTAAGGGTGGGTTGGTTGGTCAGGGTAGTTTTAGTGGCGGGGTGGGGGGTTGGGGTGGTTTTAGGGGCGGGGTGGGGGGTTGTGGTAGTTTAGGTTTTAGGGACGAGGTGGGGGGTTGTGGCAGTTTAGGTTTTAGGGACGAGGTGGGGGTTGGAGTGGTTTTAGGTTTTAGGGGCAGGGTAGGGGGGTTGGAGTAGTTTAGATTCTGGTGTGGGGTGGGGGTTTTGGGGTGGTTTTAGGGGCGGGTGGGGGTTGCAGTAATTTTAGGGGCAGGGTGGGGCTTGGGGTAGTTTTAGGGGCAGGGGTGGGTGGTTGGAGTGGTTTTAGGTTTTAGGGGTGGGGTGTCACAGTAATTTTTAGGGGCGGGTGGGGGCCAGGGTGGTTGCTTGCTGGAACCATGCATGCCGTTCACTAATGCCTTTACCAGGAATGCCTTTACAATAAAAAATCATTGTTAAGCCATTTGTGGTATAGGCAGTAGTGGTAAGAACGCGGTCATTGTTCCGACCGCATTGTTCAGGCATGCGTGGTTCCAGCATGCGTTGTTCCAACATACATTCGTTTTAGGTTCCCAATGCAATTGTCTTCTAAGGTGGTAGCGTTTGTATTTTGAGAGGAAGAAGTCTCTGGTCGGTCCCCTGTTTTTTCCCCCCATATGATCTAGGAATCGCTCCAATTCTTCTGGATACAAAAATTCTCTACTCTTGCCTTCTATTGTCAGCATCATAACTGACGGGTCCAGAAGTCTGTCATAAGAATGTGATTCTCAGATTTGATTGCCCGCATTATATGTTCTCAAAGCTAGTATCCCATTAACAATACAGTGTGTTTATGACCCCAATGATTTTGATATTTTCTTTCAGGGGAAAAATAAACACTCCTTAATGACTATTTCTAATCTTAATGCTGCTGTTTGTTGTTATTTAAATGTAGAGTTACATCACTTTATTGATAGAATTTCAAAATTCCAATTAATCCCAATTATGACCATAAGTCTTTCAAAAAAATCAAGTACCCATAGAACTCCACTTCACGAGTAGTTTTTTCAGCGAATTTCTGAGGAATTTTAATTGAAAATTAAACAGTAATATAGGGGTTCCAGCAGCATTACACTTTAACTATATTTCTTTCAGTTAATTTCAGATTTATTTTTTTAAATGTAAGTTATATATTTTATAGGTGTTTTAACTCTAACTTTACTTTAAATATGTTTTTCATTAAATATTAGAGTTTTTTTCAATATGGAACTTACAATTATTGTTTACTTTATGTAATCACAACTTTAATTGTGGCTTTTCTGTTTATTACCAAATAGCATGGTATATCATATGTGTTTTGTCAATATAACTGTATTGTAAATCTGATTTTTAAAGAATATCTATGTCTTTTGCAATTATATACTAATTGAATGTGTATTAAACAAGTTACTTTCTGGGTCCTGAGACCAGAGGATTGCATGTGGACTGCAGTCTTCCTGGGAGTGGCCCTGAGAAGCAGAGCAGAGCTTGTTGGCACAGACGGCAGTGGTGAAGGGCAGGTAAGGCCCTAGGCCGCGGCTCCATCGTTTTGGGGCAGAAGGGGCTGACATTAGGCCAGTGTGGCTTGCGTCAATGGAGGGTCCGCATTCTGCCCTTTCCACTGTGTGCCCTAGTGAAAGGGGCCCTTGGATCTGTGTGGCATAGGGGCTGCATCTGTAGTACACAGGGGGCTGCTGACAACCTACTCACCACATTGTTAAAGAAGCTGTTTATTTTTCTGTTAATCTGTTGTCTATGACAGTTGCTGTTCCTAATTGAAAAGGAGCAGTAGGGCACGTTGTACTGCCATTTGATAAATTTTGTTTTGACCAATGACTTTGTGTTTCACCACTGCGCATATTAGTTGCTCAATGTTCACCAGTAGCACATGGTATGTTTTGTTCAGTTTAGCCGCCTATGGGCTTTGACATTGCATTAGCCATTACATTCTGTATTCTGCCTATTGGCTTTGACATGCTGTATCCAGTCTAGCCGCCTATTGGCTTTGACATTGCATTCCTATTGGCTTTGACATGATGTATTCAATTTAGCTGCCTATTGACTTTGACATGCTATTAGATATTCTGCCTATTGACTTTGACATGATATTATATATTGCATTTTGTATTCAGCTTGACTGCCTATTGGCTTTGACATGATATTAGACATTGCATTTTGTATTCAGCTCCGCTGCCTATTGGCTTTGACATGATATTATACATTGCATTTTATATTCAGCTCAGCTGCCTATGGGCTTTGACATGATATTATACATTGCATTTTGTATTCAGCTTAGATGCCTATTGGCTTTGACATGACACTAGACATTGCATTTGATATTTAGGTTAGCTGCCTATTGCCTTTAACATGACATTGCATTTGATATCTAGGTTAGCTGCCTATTGCCTTTAACGTGGAGTTAGACATTGCAGTTGAGAATCCAAGCTGTATTTTTCCAAGCTGTGTTTTTGCACCAGAGAACCAAGATGTTTTTCTCTCACAGTAGACTAGACATGATAAGAGAGAGTACATGGGTGTTGTTTTTTCTTCGCTTGAGCTTGGGAACAGGAGTAGTCTTGGAGACCTGGCCAGTCTCCAAAAGGCTTGCTCAGTTTCCCAGGTCTGAGAGGAGGGGGCACACCTTGGTAACGAATGTAACAGGCTGCAGAGAGTCAGATTCGAATCTGCCGGACCTCGTGCTGGAGCTTGGCGCCAGCTGCCAGCATCCCGTGTGGGTAGATGAAACTCTTTCTCGCGGCTGACAGGGGTCATCAGCTTGCAGACCTTAGAAAGATGTAGCTGTAAATAGTTCCCACACGGTGAAGTATTTGTTTTGCTTTGCATTCAATATCTCATAAATATAACCTGCTGTGTATATTGCAAACTGATATATTTTGTTTGATTAACGCGGACTTGAAAGCTACTAATTCGTCATTCATAAAATATTGTGGTTGGGGAAGAATTAACAACAATAAAAGTCTTCTTTGACCTCAGAAGTGCATTTCTGTTGTGTTATGTTAGTGCTTAGAAACTAGATAAGAGGAAAGCACTACAATTGGTACCAGAAGTGGGGCGTCGGTCATTAAGAGGTGATTAAGAAGGGGTTTGACGAGTTAGTAGATTTCTAAGTGCACACTTTAAAAGTGTAATTGTTTTTTGTTGTTTGGAGAATTACAGAAATTGTTTTCTGTTTGGAGAATCACAGTAGCACGGCAGACCATGTCTGAGAATACATGTGTTGATGAACTGCCTGATGGTGCTAAGAAAAACTGTGAATTGTTTTCTGTTTGGGGAATTACAGAAGAAAATGCATGTGTAGAAAACGTGTGTTTTGGAAGTAATGATGACAGAAAGGTCTGGATACCTTTATCTGCTTACAGAGAAATGCAGGAGAAATGTAGGCAGTTGGAACATGAAAATAGGAATTTACGTGAGCAAATTAGCCCGACTGAAAGTTATAAAAGGGCTGTTTTTGAAGAATCTTTCTTGTCCCATTCCAGTTATGAGGGGGTTAAGACTGCTCCGAGCTGCTTTGAGTTTTCGTGTGAGCCAGGGTTTTTGGCAGACAAAATGCATTCCTTAACTGATAACACGGACGAGAGAGACCAGAATGTGATTTACGAGTTACCGTTGCAAAATGCACAAGTAAAACAAAGGATTTTAGAGCAAGAGACACCGAGTTTCATTAGCTTGTTTGATTTTTGGAAACAGAAAAGCCCTCATTTGAGTGAAATCCTAACACTTTTGTATATGGTCACTGTGAAAAATTATATGCAGTTGCGCGCTTGTGATTTGGCAAATGAAATAATGCAGACTTCAGGTTTCTGCGCAGTGCAAGAAGGAAATACTTATGTACATGTAATTCAAGAACAAGGAAAGAAAATAGTGCCCCTAGCTAGAATCATACAATGGATCTGGTACTTGCAAGACAGGGCTAGAGTACCACAGATAAAAGAATTACTGATGAAATTGTGTGCACCATTTGAATTCGTGTCTACTGACGATAAAAAGCATGTTTGTTTTACTAATGATTCATTGACTGAAATGTTGTTTTCTGGCACAGGAGAAGGAATGGAGTTGTATAATGTGTGTCAGATTTTAAAGCAAGAGCTACGTGAGATGTGTCATTTTTACGCTGATTTTTGGTTCTTTGATAATGTTTTAGCCACATGGCTTGCACCTAACTGGTTCAATTACCTTGCAGATGTTAATGAGAAAAATTCAGAGAGAGAAGTGTTCACCCAGAATTCTGCCTTAGTGGGGATGGCTAAGTGGGTGCCCCAGAAATGTGAACAGCTGAGAGAAAAAGCCACTTACAGGTGGGCAGAGATGAGAGAGATGCACATTCCCCTAGATTTGATAAAAACTGTGCAGCACGCACAAAAGCAATTTGTCATGCAAGCAGTCACAGAGCAGTTGAGGAGAGGAAAGTTACCAGGACAGAAAGGGCAAATTGATCAGGTTTTAGGGAGAGTGATTGCTGCAAATTACCAAGGAAAAATCGAAATTATGCTGATACCTAGAAAAGAATCTGATTCATTCATACAAATTGGAGACAGAATGGCCCAAATTGACAAAAGTGCAGTGAATGGAGGTTTGGTAAAGAATGAGTCAGCCCCAGCCCTTCTGACAGTGCAAGAAAAGGGAAGCTGTGGTGCAGCAGATAAAAACCTCAGTGCTAATGTGTGGGCTGAAGCCCCAAGTGATCCTCCAGAACCTGCAGAAAATATAACAAAGGGCCCCAAAAACGTCCTGCTGATTATAAAACAGGGAAAGAAAGAGGAAGGGTGCAGTTTAAATGAAAAATGTTATTTGCAAGAAAAGTCATACTTGTTTCTTTTGCAGATCCTACCACGTTTCGCCACTGTCCCTGAGTGTGCTGTGTGGTCCCCCTTCCGGTGTGTGCGTGTGGGGTCGGGGAAGGGACCGAATCCCCAACCTGAACCTGGCTGAGTAAAGTGCCAGCACCATGGATCCATTTTGCGCAAACTGCGCCTTCAGTTCAAGTTCAACTTGTTTGATTGCATTCTTCCACTGGAACTACGTTTTTTTCCCCTCTCGTATGGAACTCTGACTTTTGCTTATCTTCCAGCAAACCTTTCAGGTGGACCGTGCACCTTTACATGAGTAGAACTCATGCCACATCAAATTGCTAACACTGTTGAATTAGAGACTCATTCAGAGAAAAAAAAAATTGCCCAGTCTTTTCTATGTAGATGTATCTGATGTGAAAAGTTATGAGATCAATGTGTTAATTCACTTCTATTGCTTTACAGGGATTGCTTTGATCATTCAAATATAATGTTTTTTTTTTGTGCTGATGTTTTTGTGTTTGTTTGAAACAAGAGATATGTGAAACAAAAATTAATTGGTCAAAGGGCGGAATGTACTGCCATTTGATAAATTTTGTTTTGACCAATGACTTTGTGTTTCACCACTGCGCATATTAGTTGCTCAATGTTCACCAGTAGCACATGGTATGTTTTGTTCAGTTTAGCCGCCTATGGGCTTTGACATTGCATTAGCCATTACATTCTGTATTCTGCCTATTGGCTTTGACATGCTGTATCCAGTCTAGCCGCCTATTGGCTTTGACATTGCATTCCTATTGGCTTTGACATGATGTATTCAATTTAGCTGCCTATTGACTTTGACATGCTATTAGATATTCTGCCTATTGACTTTGACATGATATTATATATTGCATTTTGAATTCAGCTTGACTGCCTATTGGCTTTGACATGATATTAGACATTGCATTTTGTATTCAGCTCCGCTGCCTATTGGCTTTGACATGATATTATACATTGCATTTTATATTCAGCTCAGCTGCCTATGGGCTTTGACATGATATTATACATTGCATTTTGTATTCAGCTTAGATGCCTATTGGCTTTGACATGACACTAGATATTGCATTTGATATTTAGGTTAGCTGCCTATTGCCTTTAACATGACATTGCATTTGATATCTAGGTTAGCTGCCTATTGCCTTTAACGTGGAGTTAGACATTGCAGTTGAGAATCCAAGCTGTATTTTTCCAAGCTGTGTTTTTGCACCAGAGAACCAAGATGTTTTTCTCTCACAGTAGACTAGACATGATAAGAGAGAGTACATGGGTGTTGTTTTTTCTTCGCTTGAGCTTGGGAACAGGAGTAGTCTTGGAGACCTGGCCAGTCTCCAAAAGGCTTGCTCAGTTTCCCAGGTCTGAGAGGAGGGGGCACACCTTGGTAACGAATGTAACAGGCTGCAGAGAGTCAGATTCGAATCTGCCGGACCTCGTGCTGGAGCTTGGCGCCAGCTGCCAGCATCCCGTGTGGGTAGATGAAACTCTTTCTCGCGGCTGAAAGGGGTCATCAGCTTGCAGACCTTAGAAAGATGTAGCTGTAAATAGTTCCCACACGGTGAAGTATTTGTTTTGCTTTGCATTCAATATCTCATAAATATAACCTGCTGTGTATATTGCAAACTGATATATTTTGTTTGATTAACGCGGACTTGAAAGCTACTAATTCGTCATTCATAAAATATTGTGGTTGGGGAAGAATTAACAACAATAAAAGTCTTCTTTGACCTCAGAAGTGCATTTCTGTTGTGTTATGTTAGTGCTTAGAAACTAGATAAGAGGAAAGCACTACACACGTAGAGCTCCAAAAGAAGGAAGAGCTAGTGGTGTGTAGAAGTGGCCAATCTAGGACTGTTGGATTATAGTGTGGCTTGCCTTGCACAGATTGCCTCTTTGATCAAATTGTCTGATAACCTTAAAGCCAGAATCCTTTATGAAGGCTAATAACTATCATGCATTCTAACAAAATAGGGGCGAACCCGGCAACTAGGAGGCGCAAGCAGAGACATCCATAATCACTAAACCTGCCTTTAAACTTTAAATAATAACGCCACTACTGAGTCTTCAGCAACGGGCCTGGCGACAGGTAATCTAAAACATGACGCAAGGTCCTAGCTTCTCCCACCGATGGCGGTAGCTTCCCCCCAAACAATTCAGATGCTACATGGAATATACTTGCAACTGAGGTGGAGCACTTAGGCTTGGGAGCTATCAACTGTTGAATTGGTCTGGATCTTACAGCCCAGTCAACTTACCACTCAGCAATCTCTAACTCAATACGTGACTACACCTTTGTGTCGTTAGCCCTGTTATAAATGGTAGAACACTATGAGCAGGGATGCCAGATGGAAAGTGATCATCAACCGCAAATGATATTGACACATGCAGACCTTCCAATTCAAGATTAAGCCCAAACAGAGATGGGATCAATCTCCTTGGTTAACTATAGAAGGCTTTTCTGGTCATTAGGCTCCATTGAACAGTTAGAACATAAAGCTATGTATAAATGGGAGAAGGTTGGTGAAGAGATAAGTGACCCATTGGAGTGATGAGACTCTTGGAGGACTAAGAACTGTCCTAAGGAGCCTCCAGCCCTCCAGGTTCAGCAGTACCTCTGTCCGAAAAGGCCTCTGCCCTACTAATAGCAGCTAAGAAGAAACTTAATCAAGCTCCATAGTTGCTGAGGAATGGCTCTAATTAGGCCTTGTGGACTGTGACGCTCAAGAAGTTGAGATCACTACATATAAAATGCTGCATGGGAGCCAGTAAAGGCTGAGAAGGACTCATATTGGTGTAAACTACTCATAGCCTCTAGGTAAATGCCAGAGTATTCTGGCAATTGGTGAATCATGCCACAGTCTCATGGATGGCCCCCTTACTTTGAATATCTCAGAAGTCACCTGGTCTACATAACTCTAGTAAATGTATGGGGGCCAGAGAGTGCCACAGGAGTACTGAGAGGAAGAGTATATAACCAAGGACATAACTAGCCCAGTAAGATCTATTTCCATGGGGGACAGGAAGAAAAATATTATAACTAGTCACTGGGATGGTGCCCCAGGACGGAACGGTATACTACAAGCAATTTATAAACAGAATCCCATTATTGGGCTAAAAATCTGACCATCTTATATAATCATGTCCTTTCAAATCAAGTAATACTGGATAGCTGGCGTGGTTCAATCTTGGCCCCAATTTATAAAGCAGGAAAGACGACGCTCCCTGCAAACTATCGGCTGATTTTGTAATGGGTGCAGGGCAAAATATTTTGTGAAATGTTTGCCTGCTGACTTGATATTCTAGGCCGAAGCAGGCTCCTTAGTGCCAGTTAACCAGACCGGGTTCTTAAAGAAAACAAGCACTACTACAAAAATCTCCATTCTTGCTTCGTTAACAGAACAAGCCAGGCATTGTTCATCCAATCTACATTGATACTATGTCGACTTTAGTTCCACTTTTGAAACAGTGCAGAGAAACATCTTATGGTTCAAGGTGCAAAACTGGGATATTCCACCTTCCATATTAAGTTAAGAGCTATACAACTATTGTACATTGATACGTAGTCAAATGATTGGCTGGAAAAAGGTTCAACAGTGTCGAAAAAACTGCCAACAAACAATGGCCTTAATCAAGGATCTGTTTTGGCTCCATATCTTTTCAACTTGTATCTGGTGGAGCTGTCTACACTTCTTAACAGCCCCAATTCACACTCTTCTAAGGTGTCTGGATTTACTGCATCTCATATGCTGTATACAGATGATGTAGTATTGATTAGTTATACTAAGGTTGGCCTACAGCATTTAATCACCGCAACGGCTCAGTGAGCTGCAAAACATGAGCTACAAGTACATTTATCTAAGAAAAAAACAATGTTAGTAACCATGAGAAGACATCCACTACTGATTGATCACCTGTATGGCTTAGCATTAGAACCTATGTCAGAAGTATAAATATTTGTGAGTGGTCTTTGAATGTAAAGAATCTTTTGCAAAACAATGCAGTGCCATACAAAAAAGAAATAACATTTTAACCTTTGTTTTTTTCTCCTTGAGGAACACCTTAAATGGAATGTCTTTTCAACCTCTGTTAATGGGTTTGAAGGCAAAACATGTCCCCTCTATTACTTTAGTAATTGAGGTGCTAAGAGGTGGAGCTGACAAAATAATTGATAAAGCTGTAATAATGACATAACATTGTGTGTTTACTCTCCCACCAAGTGCCTCTCCAGCGCAAATTTCTCTGGAACTCGGTTTCTGGAGACAGAATATGAGTTGTCTGGGTGCGTTCTTGAAATTATGCCATAAGCTAAAAATGTACCCCTGACCTAACTTAGGTAGTGTTGTGTGGAAAGCTATAAATGATCCAAGCAATATCGAGGATCCCAACTACTTAAATCAGGTGCTCAACACCTTTAAGGCAGAGTATCTCTGGACCTTAACCCTTTTACCTCCTGCTTTTATCTAGGCCTGGGCGGAGTTCATGGAGTTCTGCTATGCAGAACTCTGTGAAGTGCCGAAAAAAAACTCCACCACGCTACATGGAGTTCCACAAGCGGCGGAGTTTGGGTAAGGTGCACTGTTCACCCTGATTTTCAGTGTGGGAGTTTCTTCCGCACTGTAAAATCAGTGCAAATGGCATCTCGTGGAGCACCAGAGGGAGTCAACTTCTTTTTGACGCTTGAGTAGATTTTCTACTTGAGCAGCAGCTTCCTCAACATGAGCGGAAGCTTTCTTATTGCAAGCGGTCATGGCCTACTGCGACCGCTCACGTTCAGAAATCTAGCTTGTGCTCACCAAATTAGTGATTTGTCTCGCTCTCCAACTTAACGTTGGCGACCACGAGTGAGAGAAAAAACTCCACTCTGCGTCATTTCACAGAGTTTTTAAGAACTCCGCACAGAGTGGGGAAAACTCCTTACCTCTGAGAGCAGAGCGGAATTCTTTGCCCACCCCTACTTTCAAAAGGGTTATCAATTCCATTGGGAACAAAGATTTCTCTACTTGAAGATAAAGCAGTGTTTTGTCTAAGAAATCACATGCCTGGATGGTTATTGGATCATATGGCCTCCTGCTGCCTCAAACATATTTAGGGGATCTGATTGGACTGAAACCTAAGCTTAAATTGCTATCTCTGCGGATGGGGGATTTTCAAACCCATTTTAATTCTCTGGTTTGGAATTGAGCCTCCACTGAGATTCATATTGGTTCTGTAATTACTATAAGGAGGACATGTACCACATTTTATCTATTTGTCCTGCTTTCATGATGGAACAAAAAGGGTTATTGAAACCGTATTTTATTAACAATATCTTATGGACATGTCAGCAGACAGTTATAGCCTGCATTCAAGGAGAAGATGTGATATTTACTGGGAGGTTTGTTAAGTTTATACAAATTGCAGTGTCCACACTAGTAAACAGCGAACATTAAATGATCTCCTGTTTTGACACTATCTGGAATTAATTAAGTATTGCAACTAATTATCCTCAACATAGTATTACTTTACTGTGAGCATGAGGTGATGATAGAAATGCCAAAGTGCCAGCATGCTTATTTGTGACAACATTGTATATAATTGTCAGAGGAAGATTTTTAACGCCAAGCAAAGCATATTATTTAGGAAATCAGCACCTTAAAGCATTTAGCACTTTTTAGTATTTTGTATTTTGTATTTTACTCTGTATTTTAAAGTTAATATGGTCTTGGTATAATGTGCATGTGAGGAAATAATTGTTACTCCACTTAGCACTTTCTTAGTAATAATGTAATACTAGTTGCTATGCCACATATGATTGATGATTTATGCTCAATATATTGTTTTTGATGTCTTTGTTTTCATGATTGTAAGTTTTAAATAACTGAACAATAAAGAATGTATTTACTCTCTGAAGTAAATTTGAAATCACATGTTATTTTTTGTTTTGGTTCTTTAAGGTGTTTCATTCTTCAAAACATATTAATACACAGAATACTAGATTTACAGTATGAAGAAATAACAAAGAGTTCAATAGTACACATCCAATTAAGTTTAAATATGACCTTTGAATGAAAGTTAATTTATTTCATGCAACTAGGAAGATAATTTACAGATACCTTTAAATGCAATTATTACCCCAACTCAGATTTCCCACAAATATGGCTTATCACCATAGTATATTTTACAAAAACGTTTTCTAGGCCATACAATTTTGACTGTAATTACATTTGGTGTTATGGTTGGTTTAATATATACGATATATATGAGAAATCGTTTTGCCAATTCCCTTGATTAGATGGGCAGAGCCAACTATGAAATCCTCGGCATTTACCCGAAATTTCAGGTTTACATCTGAATGAATAAACAGGGATATAATGGACCAAGCAATTAGCTTAGGGTTGCACTCTAAAGTTTGATCTGTGCCAAACATTCAGAATATATTCAGACACTTCCTTCCATATTACACAGTTTATTGTCAGACCTGTATCTGTTTCCCATTTCTTTCAGATTCTCAATGTTAAAGTGTGACATACTTTTGCTTAATACAAAAATCTAGCCCAACACCCAATCTCTGCAGATGTAGTTTACTCCCGGATTTTAGCAATCTGAGATATTGTGTTTTTAATATCTTGAAGTTTTGCACAAAAAACTGTGAACCTGAGAATGGAAACCAGCCCACATTTTGATGTGTTGCGTTTCTTAATTATTCCCAGGGTAACAAATGACCATTATAAAACAAATCCCCAAATCTTCCCATGCTAATCCTCTCACACCAATTAACTTAATTTTGGATGTTTTAAGTGTGCAATTACATACAAATTGTGTATTTTAAATAGTTAGAATTTAAAGAGATTGGGTATATGTATCTAACACATATTATCTATTTAAGAAACAAATGCAAAAAATCAGTAATGTGGCACAGAACTAATCAAGTATTCCTTAATAAATAGAAGGATGAGAGGGATGAATACTAGATATAAATTTTAGTAAGGTCACTCCTTCTTTCTCATGTGTCATGACATTGATAACCTTTTACATTCATTTCATATGAAGCTACTGAGAACAACCTCAAGTTTTTAAAGATATTTTCCAGTAAAATACAAAGCAACATTAAGAAATAAAAAAGAGAGATGAGGAAGAATGTTCTTTTTTAACACTGACACGTAACCAAGATTTATAAGTGGAAGAAATGTCCTTCTTTTCAAAGGACGAAAATAATTCAAGTCATCTAGGTCCTCATAGTTTTCTCTAACCTGATCCTTAGGTGTCTCTTAGGGTCCTTCTTATAGTTCTGATTTAACCTATTATGAAGTTGTGGGTCTGCACTGAAAAGCCAAACATCAATTTTGGCAGGGTCCTCTGTGAAGCCTCCCAATGTCATACATGAAGTAATCAGAAGGAAAACATTTTCCAAATTTTGCCTTCTTGACTTTAAAAATGAGACCATATTATCAGTACACTTCTGTTCAAATATAATCCTACTGGGCATGCTTTCAGCTCCACGAAGGTCTGTACCACAAATCAAAAGACCTTTAGGCAGTTTTCTCTGAGTCAATTATATAGCAGCTAGATGTGAGGTAGGCACAAGATACCCGGTACACCAGAAATCCATTTTGGGACAGGCTTTAGGACCTCATTGACTCTGAATAATTGCACTTGATAATACTGGCTCAGCAATGTTTATGAAAAGGTAATTTAACCAAACTCTAATCTACCAATCAGCCAACAAGCTGTACCCTGGGATCCAAGAATATCCTTGAACTGTTGTGCAGCACCACCTTCCTTCCCAACTTGAGTGAACAGAGGCTGCACTTGCCTATGGGTAGAGAGGAACCTTCACTCTCTGTACCACTTCTGTTGAAATGTCAAAACAATGCCATTGCGCAAAGATGTGGGGAGGAAGATCAGAACAGCACTGTTCAAAAGTCCTTGAAGAGAGCTATTAGATGTATCATCACTACATTCTTGCTTCCACTTTCTGTCTCTCCTGTTTCCTTAGAGGCTGTCACATTCATCATGTGCTTTTCCATGCAGTGTTTCTAAGTTTTACCTCTGTTGTCCAGCACAACATATTTAAGCTTATCTCCCCAACTTCTCCTCCAACCACGGGTGACCAAGCCTCTTGTTATTACTGGCTGCTACCGTGCACACACCTGCAAACAGTAGCTCTGCACTGCTCCGTAATATCGAGAGAGCTGACACCCCGGCAGCTAGCCTCCATGTCTCAAGGCCCCCAGGTTCACTGCAGCACCACTAGAGATTCCAACATTCTCATGAGTGCATGAATGTTAGGTTAGCTCCAGCCAAGACAGATGTGCGTGTTAGCTGCGATGATTTATTGCAGGCCGCCTGCTACAGCAACTCTTAATATAAGCTCTTCTCTTCAGGTTATAACTGAGACAGTTACTGATCCCTCTGTTATTGTAACAGTGGGGTATAGTGAGGGCAGAGAGAAAGTTGACCAGACCAATATGGTGAATAAAGTGTCAGATATACCCTATTTTTGATGTGATGAAGTGCCTTGCTCAAACAGGTGCAATATCTGCTGCTACCCTGCTACACAAAATATATTTCAAGCTATTTCTCTCTTAGGCTTAGACACTGCCATGAGGTTGAGAAAGCAGAGTTCTGCAATAACAGAGAGCCTATTTGAAACAATTACTCTGGCAAACAAATCCACCACCCAGACCATCCCTGCGGAGCTGCAAGAGGTTAGGCCTTTACTGGAATCTTCTAATGAACCACGCCCACCTCAGCTGCCTGCTCATCAATTATTGCAGGTCATCCTAATAGAAACCGGGGGCTGAAGTTAACCCAAAACCGGAATATATCACAGCTACATTGCCATTTGAGCAATATAGACCTAAAACTATCTCTTATTACAGAGAAAATGGAAGAATTGGAACAGAGGGTTTCTGATCTTGAGAACCAAAACCACCTGCAGAAGAGTTCTTTAGAATTTGAGATAGAAATCAGAGCATTAAAATAACTGGAAAATCATTCTTCTCATTCCAATCCTAGGTTCGTGGGTATTCCAGAGGAGTCCATGAATCAATGGGTAAGGTTTCTTTTTCTGAACAGACTTATTCAGAAATATATTTTACCCAATGAGACTTCTGACTTTATAATTATGAGGGCTCACCCAGTCCATGAGCACATTTGAGACTCCCACTTTACGGGGCTGACTTTGCAGCGCTATTTTCCTTGCGCCCTTAGCACTCCCTACCATCACCATGTGTGTGCCATATTTAAAATACTGTGCATCATGGTGCAGTGAAGGGGGCAATAGCATCATTTTGTTATGCTATTGATGTACTCTGCAGAAGTAGTGCCAACATTTTGGCACTACTCCTGCAAAGTACATAGGGACCTATTGTATTCAATGGCATGCCCCCTTTTAACGCATGCTGTGAGCAGGGGTTAAGAGTGCTAAGAAAATGGTGCAAGGAAATCTTTTAGATTTCCCTGTTCCATTTTTTTGTGCCCCCCCATGCAAGAATGCCCCTTTTGTATTCATTATGACTGGCACAGGCATAATGTAGCGCAAAGGGTTACAAAGTGGCACAATGCATGCATTGTGCAACTTTGTAAATGTGGCGTGGTGTTTTTGGCATCTAATGTCATCTAATGTGTTGTTAGGACAGCGCTAAGGGCTCTTAAATCATCTCCCTAAGTTTCCCCATATTGTTAAGTGTCTGACTTTCAGGTTAAAGAACAGATATTACCAAAGGCAACACAGCAGAAATGATTTAGTTCTACATTTGATTTCAAATTTTGAGTGTTCTCCGATATAATTATTGCATCTCACCAAAGAAGGAAACACTTTAAAAATATGTCAAACTCTTTCAAAGCAGTGAGAGCACAGGTTACATTGCCCCATCCTTCTAAATAGAAAGTCCTCAAAATTGAAAATTTCAGTTTTTTCCTTTGCTCAGCACTTCAAAAGGAAACCATTGAGTTGGTGACTGGCTGATTATTTCTGCATTTGATAACTTTATGAACTTCTACTACATAGCCTTGAGCTATGCTCCACATTTTTGATGGCTTTTTGCCCTAATTTGTGCTGCATTGTGGGAATTTGTGCCAGTGCTATATTTTATTTTATGTGTAGATTAAGATTTTGACTGTGGATGTCGGGGTACATTCCTTCCTATTAACAGAAGTGTAAGGTGGAGTTCCATGGCACATTACATTACAGAGAGTGACCTTTGGCCTTAAGTGTTGAGGAAGACATGATCATTTCACTTGTAAGAGTTATGGGGGGAGACAGGGAGGAGGTGTGGTTGAGGTTGCAGAGTGGGTAGCACCAGTAGAAAACAGGTAGTGTGTATGTGTGGAAGTTCCTATTTTGTTGTTCTCTCAAAATTAATCTTAGAATCATTATTTTAATGAGGTCACAATAGAAGGGGTGGTTATATTTATATTGTGTAAAATCAACTGGATTAAAATAAACAGAAGTATCAGATTTTACTGCTTTGGATCAATAGCCTATGTCCTGATGTAATGTTTCTATAGGAAACTCACTTGAAATCCAACAGTCCAAGAATGTCCAGTCCTCACTGGGCTTCTCATGTTTACTTCACATCTGCTAATGCTGCCCCTTTACAAGTGTGGAAACTTTTTAAAGCACTAGTTAAAGTGTAAACCTTGAGCAAAACCCTTTGGGAAGATAGTAGTGGTCTTCTGCCTCCTTTGCCACAAGAATTTGTATTTTTGTGAGTTATTATCATCCTGTTGAAGACTAAGTGGAAGTTTTGCAATAATTGTATTCTTTGGTGGTTTAATCAAATGGCTCAATTATTAAGGTATGTGGTTTTAGTTCTATTCAAGCCCCAGAGTTAGGTGCATCGCAGAAGAGCTATGGACAAATTTAACCAAAGAGTGCAGCATTTATTTAAATTTTTGAAACTGATTTTGGGTTGTCAGATCTATGGTGCACACAGTTTCCCTCTCAAAAGCAGTACACATGCATTTTGGCTAGATTCTAGTATGCCTCTTGACTTGCTTTTTTCTACATTTCTCATTATTTAAGGATAAGGTAATCATTAATATTGTTGAATAGCTTCTCAAGACATATTATTCCTTCTGTGGAGTTTGATACTGAATTTTATCCAAACTGATTAAAAGATGGTCCTTTATTACACCTCTACTTTCAGTGTTGGCTTCATTTAGTAGATTTCTCATGACTGAATTATTTATATGAATTTAGGGTCTGCCTCTCCCTACATAGAGGCTCATATACAAGCCCCTTGCGCCACCATAGCATAATTCTTTTTACACTATGCCAGCACAAACACTCCCCCAGACAGTGCTGCATTTACAAACTGACGCTATGGGACCATTGCGCCACTTCGTAAACCCTTGCACCGCATTCTACCTGTGCCATGTATAATATATGCAATGGAGGCATTCCCCTGCTAAGAGGCCTCAGGAATGGCACAGTGAAATCTACAAGATTTTTAGGGCCATATTTATACTCTGGTTGCGCCGAATTTGCGTCGTTTTTTTAGACGCAAATTCGACGCAGAACTAACGCCAACTAACGCCATATTTATACTCTGGCGTTAGACGCTTTGGGCGCCAAAGTGCCCGGAGTGTGCGTCATTTTTTAGCGTGAACCCCTTCCTTGCGTTAATGATATGCAAGGGAGGCGTTCCCGTCTTAAAAAATGACTCCCAGGCCTTTACGTGGTATTTATACTCCCGGGCAAAAGAGACGCCCGGGAGTGGGCGTGGCCAAAAACGGCGCATTTGCGCCGCTTTTTAACGCCTGGGTCAGGGATGGCGTTAAGGGACAAGTGGGCTCAAAATGAGCCCAGAGTGCCCTCCCCTGCCCCCAGGGACCCCCCCTGCCACCCTTGCCCACCCCAGGAGGACACCCAAGGACGGAGGGACCCATCCCATGGACATTAAGGTAAGTTCAGGTAAGTATTTTTTTTTTTTTTTTTGTGGCATAGGGGGGCCTGATTTGTGCCCCCCTACATGCCACTATGCCCAATGACCATGCCCAGGGGACATAAGTCCCCTGGGCATGGCCATTGGGCAAGGGGGCATGACTCCTATCTTTACAATGATAGGAGTCATGTTGATGGGGGATGGGCGTCGAAAAAAAATGGCGCAAGTCTGGTTACGACGATTTTTTCGACGCAACCTGACTTGCCCCATTTTAAGACGCCCATACGCCATTTTCCCCCTACGCCGGCGCTGTCTGGTGTACGTGGTTTTTTTCCACGCACACCAGGCAGCGCCGGTCTGCTAGCGCCGGCTAACGCCATTCAATAAATACGGCGCCCGCATGGCGCCTCAGAATGGCGTTAGCCGGCGCTAATTTTTTTGACGCAAAACTGCGTTAGCGCAGTTTTGCGTCACAAAGTATAAATACGGCCCTTAGCTTCATTTTTTAACGCGTGCTCAAGTGCAGGCATTATAGTGGCACTAGGTTGTTTTAGTTAGGCCACTCAAGCTTTACTGGACTAGCATGAACATTTTTGTACTAGTCCAGCAAAGCTCTACAACTGCATCAGACATTCTTACGCAGCTGTGCTAACAAGCACAATGGTGCACTGTATTGTAAGTAAAATGCTACCATGGTGTCATTGGGGAGGCCCTGGGCAGCACAAGCAAACTGGTGCATTGTGATAGATGCATCAGTTTCTCGTAAATGAGGCCCATAGTTTGGCCACTTTTAAGGCCACATTAAGAGGTCAGGTCAGAGCATATTCAGTCAAAATAGCTAAAGAGAAAAAGGTGGTGATGATGATGCTTCAAGAGTGTGTGGAGAGGACAGATAGGGCTGTTATCTCCTAAATAATTCAGAAGCTAATCTAAAAAAACTTTCTCTGGTGAAACAAAGGTTTAAGACCATTGGATATCAATAGAACAGTTAAAGGAAAATTATATAAAAAGGAAATCCTATGAGGAGATTGAACATGTTGGTAAATTCTTGGCATGGTCTGAAAAAGCAAAGCAAAAGGATGATGGACGGAGTGCTGAACAATCCAAACACTCACCCCCAGTCACAGATCTGTGCTTAATCCATTGTTCTGAATGAATTTCATTAGAAGGTTGTTGATCCACCCATTATGTTTCCTGTGTCTGATTAATGCTTAATTGAGAGGGTCTTTCTAGATCAGTATAAATTAATTTGGCAGACAGACGAAGTGACAGACAGAGTTAATTACTGTTTTTTGCAGACAATTATTATTTCAAGCCTTTCAGTGGATCAAAAATCAGGTCTTATAAAACATTTTTCAGCAGACGAAATCTAATCAGGTTCAGACAGCTGTAATAATGGTAAAACCACAGGTATTGACGGATACCAATTGAGCACTATAAAGCATTGTTCCCTGAATTTCAGAAAGTTATGGTTAAAATATTCAATTCAATCCTTTTGTGGATAAAGTGCCATCTTTTTTCAGAAGCCATGGTCCACTTAGCTTCTTAAACTTTGAATACAAATCTTCACACAAATTCATGCAAAAAGGCTCATGGTAGCCACACCAAGCCTAATCCATCAAAATCAAAATGGATTTATGTTTAATACATGTATATAATCTAATACTCAGTTTGTGATTTAAGCCATTGATTATTTCCCACAGGAACATTTAAAGTCAACAATGATAATGTTAGATAAAGCCTTTGATTTGGTGACTTGAGACACATTTTTTCATGTCTTGGAGGCCTTTTTATTTCTGGCACAGTTGTAATTGCATCTTTGATGGCTTAAAACACATGCTTCCAGTTCAAGAATAATTAATTTGTCTGTTGCAAGTAGAATTAATAGTACTTGTGGGGCCCACTAAGAATGTTCGATATCTCTGATTCTATTTGAAATATTTATTTATTATTTGACAATTGACTGTTGTAGTGGTAGGATTATCTCTACCACAACCCCAGGTTTATTAAAACTAAAACTATATGTGTTAGATTGGTAGTATATTGGGAAGCAGATAAATCAAATATGCCACATTTGTTAAAATTCATGAGTTTGCATTGATCGGGGGACAGAAAATCAACCAAGGGAACCAGTGGTTCTTCTTAATGCCTCCATTGCTGATGTCCTTGATTGGATCTGTTCTAGCTATAACATAATAATTTACCCATTAGGTATCTGGGAATTCACGCGACATCAAATTATGCTGATTTAGTCAGATTGAGTTATACATCAACATTGGAAATACTTCAAAATCTGTTTAGTGGATGAAAGTATTTAGCTCTTTCAATTATCAGTAAAGTAGCTCTGGTAAAGATGTCTATTCTACCACTGTTTAATTTTGTATTCCTTAATGTCTCAATAACTAGTATTAGTAAAGCTAAAAACAATAAAATACAGTACTAAAAACCTATAAACCATCAATATCTGGTAAAATAAAAATTTCCACTTCCACATTAAAAAACACTTTAGATGAAAACTGCAATTGCATCAGATCTTGACACATAATATTTAAAAACTATGGGTTTTTAAAAACTTACATGAGCAAAGTTATAGTAGGGGCAATAGGAACATGGAATATTGAGCAATTCATGTTTAAAAAACATCGGCACAACCCATTTTTATCCCGCAAATGTTTGTATCATTCTGGTCTAGAGAAAATCGTTTTACACCGAAGCCATACTTTGAGCATCTCTGTATGCAGCTTGGGAGCCAGTAATTTTGTGAGATATGGGTAAATGTCCGAATGACATAGGGTTTTCAATAGCAGTTCCTTCAACAAATAATCCATATCAAACCTGTGGGACACTTTAAAGGACAACTCTCTCAAAGTTTGTTTTCTGAAAGCGGCACCCATTTTCCTATGATTCCCAACAAGCTGTGCATAGTTTTAATTTCATTAATTGTTTGAACAGAACCCCAGCCCATTTCCTTTCACAGGCGAGAATTTCATCAAGCGTATCTTTGAATTTTTTTAATAGAGAATTCACCTAAAGACAGCTTGTTCAGGAACCTTAAAAGGCAGGAACTTGCCTTGAAATGCCACTACAAAAGATTTAGGGCCATATTTATACTTTTTGATGCAAAGCTGCTCCGTCGCAGTTTTGCGTCAAAAACATTACCGCCGGCTAACGCCATTTCGATGCGCCGTGCGGGTGTCAAATTTATACTTTGACGCATGGCGGCGCAACCAACAGGTGGGAGTCAATATTTCGTGACGCACACAGCGGCGTCAAGTCGTAAAGGAAACCAACGTTAACGCAACGCAAATGACTGTGGGTCGATTTACGACAGCGCAACCCGGAAAGTGCTGTTTTTTTTACGCAATAGCGTCAAATTTACCCGCAAACACTGCCCTTTACAGCAGAGGAGAGCCAAAATGGATCCCAGATGCCACAACAGACCCCAGGAAGATGACAGCAGACCAGGTTCCAGCCAGGATGATCCATACAGGAACCAAGACATATATAGAAAAAAAAGAAAGTGTCGCTTCAGTGCAGAGGAACAGGAAATCCTGGTTAAAGAGGTGAAGGAACACCAGCATCAACTGTTCATCACCTCTAAGTTGCATATCAGCAGGAGAGAGGCCATATGGCAACAAATTGTGGACAAGATCAATAGTGTGGCTGAAGAACGCAGAACAGTCACCGAGTGTAAGAAACGCTGGCATGACTGCAAACGTAGGACAAAGGAAAAAATGGCCAGGAACAGGAAGGCAGCACTGCAGACTGGAGGTGGGAGTCCAGCACACCAGGAGGCCCTGGACCACATGGAGGAGATGGTCGCAGCCGTCATCCCTGAGGAGATCGTCACAGGGATTCAAGGACAGGACAGCGCAGACTACCACGAGACAACGCACATGCAGGGTAAGTCGCATGGGGAATTATAATGCAATAATGATAACTGCAACCGGGGTGGGGAATACCTACTACACAATGCATGTAAGTCAGCATATATATGAAGTGGCATGGGTAAAGGTGCACGGCAGGGGTGCATGCCCAGCACAGACAGAAGCTGGGGCACGACAAAACACAGCACCAACAACAGTCCCATGGGGCCATCCTGTCATGACAACAATGGAGCTAAGGGAAAGCTGCGACAGGTGGGAAGGCCACTACGTCAAACTTACATCCAGGCACTCGTCAGTCAAAATGTATCCTACATCAACTAGGTCCCTATCAGTAATCCAGTAGCCAAAACAACAGCTGCAATGTAACTGCAACAACAGTTGACACTAACACCTCTGATCTCTGTGCAGCTATAGTAGCTAATGGCAGGAACCTCCCCATGGAACATACATACCTAAATTAGGGGGTGAGGATGACATCTGCATCTATTTCCAGAAATAAGACAAAGGCACCAGTACACTCAAATGCCAATGCCCATAGTTGACACATACATCAGCCAAAGTAAAGAGCAATAGGAGCCACACAGCACTAAGGAAACACACATGCTGCATACGTCAGGGTCCCTCACGTGCCTGGCTAACAAGGCAACATCACTAATGTCATACAGCTCAGACAACAACATTGAGGAGGGGGCACATGCAACTGGTCACTGAAACACACCTGCACAGTCTGAGAACCAAATAGGACATTGATACAATAAACAGGGCAATCCAATTAAACACACATTACCCAACATCAGCTGGAAACATCAACAATGTTTACATCCATATCACATCGTAACATTGCCATGCATAGGATATGCCACATAACAATTACATTTAGGTCAATGTGAATAAAAAGATTTTGGGGCAGGTCCTGAGAGGCAAGTGTGCTGCCAGGGCAATCACAACACCCACAGCCAGTGAAAGTGTAGTGTGGTAAGTTTTACGTATCCTTTGCGCATTAGCTTCAGGCTTTAGGCCTTTGAGCACTTTGCCCTGAATGTATTTTATTCATTTGCTGACAACTTAGAGCCTCTGTGCACTTTGCTCTAAATGCTTTTTATTCGGCTTTGTGCTGTTATTTTTCAAATAGCCAGTTCTACGGTCTTGTTTTTTATTCATATCACACTGTTTTGCCTACTTCAGCACTGGAGTTCTCCATAACATATTCACTCTGTGCTTCAGTCAAGGATACAGTCTGGTACATTGCCGATAGATGTGGTAGGAGTTTAGATTTGGCATTCCTGCATAGGGACATTTTGTAATCACGATGACATGTTAGTTATAAAAACACTTCCTTGTCCCAATACACGCAAGAGGGAGTTTCCGAACAGAGAACCACAACTAAACGCTGCCTGCCTTGTTGCAGATGCTGAACCAGATCACAGGCCTTTGCTCAGGTATGAGGGCTGATGTCTCCCCAGTGATTCAGAAAGGCAAGCTAGAAGCTTAACATGCTGTGCTCTAAATAGAACAAGCAGAGGGAGAGTAGAAACTGTTAGGCACTATGATAGCTTTGTTCTTATGTTTTACTCACCTGGTGACTATTTCAATTCTACTATGTTGTATTGCTCTGGTTATTGCGGCTCACGCCTTATTATCTAAAATACAGTCGTTTTATGAAAACATTAGATAAAACTTATACTGTCTTGGTCATTTGTATATGAGATCATATTGTAAATGAGAGAGTTGGTTTGGATCTGAGTGACCACGACTTCCCTGAGAAGTTCCAAAGATGTCATGCGCTCGGCTGCCTAATCATTTCTTCCCCGTGGGAGAAATGAGGCACTGCTAGTTAGCCGGAGCAAAAAACGGATTTAGGGTGACAGAGTTCCTTACACGTGGGTCAGACTCAGTCCCCCACACCGTTATCGATCCTGCTGCCTAGAAATCCAGTAATCTCATTTAGGATAATGAGAGCCCACACAACAAAAGGTCTCACCATAAGAATAGATATACACGGAGGGTCGAGTAGGACAAAAAGATGGCTATTCCCTAATTGGTACAAAGCAACACCTAGAGGCGAATAGGCAGACAAGTCTGATAACTCTATATCATACATGTGACACAGAGGTGGGCCCTAGGCCTATAACAATGCCCATATGAAGGACAGCAGATACCAATACGAAACCAGAGCATCAAGTAAAGTCATAAAAAGGCTTTCATGTTACAGCAAAATTGTCACAACACAGACACACTAATTGTACCCTGTTTCATTGCAGAGGAACATGGATCTCCTGCCGATATGCCTGTCCCTGATTTCCCTGATGACATGGATGACGAGCCCATAAACATTTCCCAGGAGACCATCCAAAAGGTCCTTGAAACCCTCCAGACCCCACCTTCAGTCACAAGGAGGAGCACAGAACAAGCAGCCGTCACAGAAGACCCACCCACCACCCCAATTGTAAGACCTGCCAGCTCCAACACAGCTGAGGACTCTGACGACACTGGCACCAGCTTTGAAAGAACTGTAGTTGGTGTACAGCGTGAGCTGGCCAAGGAGGTGCGGGTGGGGATGCAAAATATGGCAGCCAGCCTTGAGGGGGTGCATTCGTGCATGACGTCATTTGCAGATCAGGCAGCTGCAATGCAAGCCCTAACATCTCTCTTGCAGGAACTTGCGAAAACACAGAAGGAAATCAGCACAGCTGTAATACAGTTGACACAACACCTACAACTGCAATCCAGTCAACGCGTGCACGAATGCAACATTGAACCCCTCAGGGCCTACCTGGCTGCCTACCATCGTGATGTGGCTGCTATTCTCAAAAACCACCAGGCCCTCCTTGCAGCAGTACTGCCCTTAAGAACTTCACAGGGAGCAGCACCCGGGATGTCTGACTCCACGTCTTCTAACACTGAGGTGTGTGTTGCCCCTTCACAACCAACAACAACAAGGACAAACCAGGCAACACACACATCAGAAGAAGAAGACATGGAACAGATCACATTCTCACGGAAGAGTACCCAGAAGCACTAGTCCCTGCACCATGGCCTACTTTGACCAAGGTCCTACGTTTTGTCAAATGCCAGTCTCACTACAACTACACTCAATGACTGTTCTGCTAATCACTGTATGACTTGTCACCATTGCCAGTGAATGTCTCTCTCCTACTATTCGCCAAATCCTGTCCCTCTGCACTGTCTGTGACATCACCCCAGCATGTCAGGAGCATCATCCACACCCCTTCTGTAGGATCACCATGTAAGAATGCACCAGAACGGACTCAGCAAACATGGACACTGGACATTTTGCACTACAGCACCTATCAATAAATAGCACTTGCACACCTAATATGTCTCTGTGTTATTTGACACATCAACTGTGCAGTAGATAACTCTAAAGTGCCTGTGTGGCAACCATGTAGCTTGTCAATACAACTGTCCTGACATCATGTAGTCTGATACATCTGTGCAGTGGCCAGGATTGCATCATAGCCTTACCATCCTGAGGAGAATAACTGATGAAGGGACAAACCACACACAATCATGCTGTGTTGGACAGAATAATGCTCCATCTATAGCAATTCAAGTCAACTAATGATGGCTGATAAATGTAGGCATCATGCAATACTAAAACATGAAATTATGCAGCATAATCAAAGCAAACACAAATAAAGACTGCATCAATCACCCTTTCTGAGTATACTTCCATGCTGAATTATTACACACATGATCTAGGACAGCAATAAAGGCAACAAGACAAGAGTGTTAACAACACCTCATCTACAAAGATCTCCCTGAACATCACACTGCAGTCCGACCTAATAAATTACCCACAATACCAAGTCTGGAAGCATACTTTGTGATGTAGAATACCTACTCATCAACACAAATCCTTGGTGATCGATGTAAACTACCAATGGTGGGTCTCCCAAATGGTGGATACTAAGTTAGCACAGGGGTAGCTGCCATGTTAAACCTCCATTTTCTGTGGTGGGTAGCATAGGACACAGATGTCATAGAAAAACATTCACCTACACTGATGTCAAGGCCATGATAAAGTAGCAGTTAACGCATAATGCAAAGGGTTAACTATATGTTTATTCCTATGTATTCACACCAGAGGCAACTAAGGGAAAAGTCATACCTACACTAATCTAACCTGACTACTCCTAACCCACAACTGTCCCTAACTAACCTAAGCTAAACTTACTCTACACATATAACGAATCGATCTAAACATCAACCCCCCACCCACCATTATGAGACAGGACACATGCAGGACAACACATACTAACCTACATACATACTATACTATCCTAAACAATCATATATTTTTTTGGTGTTTTTTTTTTATATATTTTTTTATTTTTATTTTTTATATACAAACAGGAATCCCAACATTGCCCCCCACCCACCCACACAAAAATGAAAAATATAAAGAATAAGGACCCCCCACCCTCCTCCCTAACACTAACTAAGCTAACAACCTACACTAACCTAACACTAATCCCCAAAACCCAACTATAAGTACAAAAAGGAAAGAGGAGAGAGGGGAGGGGTAAAAGTAAAACATGGCAAAAGTCCTAGAGGTTGGCCCTCCGTAGGGTCCGCCTGATGGACCGAACCCTTTTCTTAAAATATGCCACATCCTGGCTTAGCTTGTCCACCTTTGAAAACACTTTGTCCAATTTACGGCTTAATGCCAGGAATGCCGCTGGGTCTACAGGAGGGGCTGCTGCAGTCTGTGTGCTGGCTGAGGTGGACGGTGTGGCAGTAGTTGTATGCCCACTGGACTGTCCTGTGTGTTGGAAATGGCTGGGTCCAGGTCGTGCTGACGAGGCAGGGTCAACTGTCCCCGCCGTTGCTGGGGCCACTTGGGGAGACCTGGCGGATGTGGTGGGGGTGGCTGTTGTGGGCAATGTAGGGCCACCCTCTGGTGAGGCCCACCATGCCCCGGAGGCCCGATCTGCTTGGTATTTGCGGCCATCCTCCTGAACCCCGACTGCACCTGCAGGATGTGCCGGTATCGCATTGCACGCCGTTCAAACTGGTGTCTCTCTGCGGCACTCATGTTTGCAGCTGTGAAGAGATATGGCAACTATTTACCATAGGAAATGCATTGGGTGGAATTGCACAATGGGTTTATTGCACATTACTTGTACTGTATTTGTTACAGCGATTGTCACAACATAGTTCATTGAAAGTCTCAGAGGAAGTACATGTGAAGCCTGCATAAAAAAAGGCCATCTCACACCTAGCATATCCGTGTCTGTACATGATGGGTCACATCTGCCTAAACTTCTCATCCAAATAATGGGTAATGCAGCTGACATTATGGATGAACCTCTTCCGCATACTGACTTCACTACATATGTCACTCTATGTGATAACTATCACAACCCTCACTCAATGCCATTTGTAAATTGTTGTTTGCAAATATTGAACCCATGTGCCATAACCGAATGTGTACACTAGGTTCTAAACTAAGTTGCAAAAGGTCACAAGTATGTGTAACATACTGGTTGCTACAGTCCTAGGTACCCTATTCCCAATCACATGGCAGTCTTTGAGGGTGGGGTGGGAAGAACAACCAACAATCCCAGATTCAATGCACACCCAGGAGTGTATAGAAAGTATTTGCCTCCACACACAACACCAATGAAGGGCTAACAACAATTTGGAGTCAGCCAAACATTGTCCTATCCAAGGTCCACACATGTCAAAATGCACTGACTCAGGCCAACATCACATACTACCAGTGAGGCATATGTTACCACACACACAGAGGAGCAAGAACACCCATGATCATGAGTAGAATGAACACCTAGGGCATTGCACTCTAGTCCCACACACTTCTAGTTCAACTTGTGGAAGTACATGCCCCCGGAAGATCCAACCTACAGTGTACTCAGTCCATCCTCAACTAGGAAGCTGCATATTTAAGACAAGCCTTTTGCAGAAGCTATCTGGGAGAATGTCAGTCTGAAATGCAGACTCAGTCCAAGCCAGGTCCCAGAGCAACTCTTACATTAACCAGTGTATTCCGCATGACTCATCCCACTCCCCATAGCGGGGCCGACTGGAATGACCTACAGCCCCTAAATCTGAGACATGGATAAGCATTGGTGTACAGAAACTGAAGTGATATTTGAAATCCCACTAATGCAACAATACCAATGAACGGGCAGCGCATAAAACCTTGAATTCTGTTGAACACACAGTAGTCCATCATGTATCACTAGCAAACAATAAAAATAGCACTCAGGCCACACTCACTGTAGGTGTCAGGGTCCTCAAAATGAGCCACCTCTCCCACGGTGTACGGTGCAGGTCCACCTGTAAAGCATGGAAGGAAGAATATACTCAGACTCCGTGCACTGACAAACAATTGCAGTTACAATGACAATGTGAGAATATGACATGCGTAATGAAACACTTTGACACATGCTCATTCTGCATGGCAGATTTCTTAATCAACATTTACATTGGATGAGTCTCCTGCTACAGTTACACACCATACTACACACATGCAGTGGCCAGGACAGTCATGTGGTGTCAAAGATACACCTTCATTAGTATGCCCCAACAATATTGGGGTGCATTCATCTCATCATGTGCATCCCAGAGAGACATCCAAAAGCTGGTTACTTGAGGACTGCATGACCCCTCAAACTCAAACAGGCTATGTGGTCATTTTCATCACACACTAACCAGACACACATGTGACATATGTGTGGACAACATAGCTAACTTCAATTGACGTGAAGGCACCACTCAATTATAGCATCATCATGGTTTTACAAATTTCTGTCTAGCTATGGCGTCTACATATGTAGGTATGATGTTTCAACATCCCTTTTTCACTGGCAATTATGACCTGTAGAGTTCAAATAGAGGCATTAACGTGTCGCTTGTCTGACACAAAGGCAACACTACATTACATACAGCTACAGGCATCCGGTATGTGTTGAAAACATGAGCCATCTGACTGCTAGCATTTGTCTTCCTACACATTGTGCAACAATTACCCAGTAGGTTTCCCTAGCATTACACACAGTCAGCTACTTATCTAGCAGATTGGGTAACAATCATCACATGTCCCCACACAGCTTTCAATTATTCACATGTAATTGATTTGTACTCACCAACATGGCCACCAATCCTGATTCCCAGGTGGTCCAGCAGATCCTGCTCCCTGGATATCAGATCAGCCCAGCGGTGCTTGAGTTGATGGTCATTCCTCATGCTACCGTAGACCCGGACCAAGTGATGACGCACCTTCCCCCACCGGACTTTACGTGCCTCCGTGTGATACCCCTGTATCACACGGCCCCCAGCCTCCAGCATGAGTGGGAGGAAATGGCAAACAAGCCAAATAAATCCCCCCAATTCCTCCTCACCCATCCTGGCAAGCCGTGGCCTACCTGACATCTTTAGTATTAGAAAGGTAAAAAATTTAGAACAAAAAGGAAAATGGGGAAATGGGGAAAGGTAGAGTAGTGAAGGAAAAAGAAAACGTAAGAAAAATAGCCCAACTAACCCCAAATTTAAACTACCCAGAACAGACTACCACAGACAAAAAAAAGAAACACTGAATTTGACAAAAGTATACAAAACAGACTCAGACAATATTAGACAACAAGACAATGATCACAAAAGCACAATAGAGAAGGTACACTGGACACAAAAGCAGTAAAACACAGGACAACACTTTTCACACAGCCACACAGTCTAGAATAATCTGAGACTGCAAAGTGAAAGTGAAAGTAAACTCACAGTACAGATTCTGTTACAGGATATCCTATTACATCACTTCCTGCATAAAATGGCCGCCGTTTTTATTTTTCCGTTATGCGTCATATTTTCATGCATACAGATTGTGCGTCATATGTTTTGACGCATAACAATGCACATAATGCAGAGTCAAAACTAATTTCTACATTGTTCCCTTACATTTTTGTGAGGCTGAGTTTACAGTTCTAGAGTTGAAATGCAATTCGTGGCAAATATGAGAACCAAATATGAACATTATTTTTGACTCTGCATTCTGTGCACTCCTGTACGTCAAAAAATTATGACGCCCATGCTGTATGCGTGGAAATATGACGCATCATAGAAAAGATGGAGGCCATGTAATGCAGCTTATTAATCTATCATTTTTAATAGGAAATTTTTTGACTCTGCATTCTGTGCACTTCTGTACGTCAAAAAATTATGACGCCCATGCTGTATGCGTGGAAATATGACGCATCATAGAAAATATGGTGGCCATGTAATGCAGCTTATTAATCTATCATTTTTAATAGGAAACTTTTTGACTCTGCATTCTGTGCACTCCTGTAAGTCAAAAAATTATGACGCCCATGCTGTATGCGTGGAAATATGACGCATCATAGAAAATATGGTGGCTATGTAATGCAGCTTATTAATCTATCATTTTAAATAGGAAATTTTTTGACTCTGCATTCTGTGCACTCCTGTACGTAAAAAAATTAAGACGCCCATGCTGTATGCGTGGAAATATGACGCATCATAGAAAATATGGTGGCCATGTAATGCAGCTTATTAATCTATCATTTTTAATAGGATATTTTTTGACTCTGCATTCTGTGTACTCCTGTACGTCAAAAAATTATGACGCCCATGCTGTATGCGTGGAAATATGACGCATCATAGAAAATATGGTGGCCATGTAATGCAGCTTATTAATCTATCATTTTTAATAGGATATTTTTTTACTCTGCATCCTGTGCACTCCTGTACCTCAAACAATTATGACGCCCATGCTGTACGCGTCGAAATATGACGCATCATAGAAAATATGGAGGCCATGTAATGCAGCTTATTAATCTATAATTTTTCATAGGAAATTTTTTGACTCTGCATTCTGTGCACTCCTGTACGTCAAAAAATTATGACGGCCATGCTGTATGCGTGGAAATATGACGCATTTTGACAAAAATGTCTTAATTTTCTCAAATTGTGAAAGGAATTTTGTCATGACCAAACGGTGTTAAGTGATACACATTTGTGGTTAGCTATGACACATGTCCCTTATTGGATGTATAGAAGGCATTCACAGTGTAATATTAATGATTGCTCAAAATGGTTATTAACCATATTTGTACACATATTTTGGGTAATTGCTGATGGCTAATTTCAAATGATGAATGGGATACCAGGATGTATTCCTTAGCAAAAATGTGTTCACATTTATCACGGTAATCCATTTATCTATAGTCCAAACAGATTGTCACTTACACTTTTTATGGGGCTAACCATGTCCTAATAATGATTTTGTGTATCTTATATGTGTTTTACATTTGAAATGTAGGCCACATATGCGCCTTATGCATGTGTTTACTTCACATGTACTTAATTCTTGTATATTTGGGGGGCGGTAGAGGTGGACTTAGGCCCCCAGCACCCTAGGGTTTGCCCTTCCAGATTTGCTAATTGATCCATGGCTTTCATTTATTCTGTTATGCTAAACCTGCAGCAGCAGGCTCATGGAAGGCCATAGGGTATGATTCACTGTTAGCCATTCAATAATCCCATTTGCCCATTTGACGTTTGCCCTATTGATTATTTGGAGCAATCTGACATACCATTTTGCACAGAAATTTTTGGCTAAATCTCGGCGTTCCTCATGTGCTGATGACAAATAGGTTGTTGATGTATGTGGCCCTTTATGCATTACCTGGTTTAGTGGTATGTTTCATTCTTCCTGCTAGGTTCCTGCTAGGTTCGAACTGGGACACTACTGTGATCGGCTGCTTGCAATTATTTGGTTGATTGGATGGCATATGTTTATATGTGTGGTCCAATGTAGATCCACTATCAACTGTCTTGGTGTATGTTGTCACTGTAACTTCAAAGTCTCCTCATGAGTTAGTGGCAGCTAATCTTGTTCCAATTGGGCATTTTTTGTAGCAAAAATATGAGAGAAGCCATTGAGGACATGGTCACATACACATGGATGGTCCCACCCTGTCACTGAACACGTGTAATGAGACTTTCAAATGAGCTACATTTTTGTGCTGAGTGAGAGAATGTCTCAGGTGTCTGGATCAGGCATGTGTCATTGCCACATTTGTACTCCTGTTGGCCTCTGTGGATGGTAATGTATCATGAAACATCATAGCCTCTGTGCAGACATTTGTGGTGTATATTTTTTGTGTAATGAGTGTTATGTCATTATTGCTCAATGAGACGACATTCTTCTTCAGAAATGTCAAACTAAAGGTGGGCAGAAATGAATAGGCCAAACCATGATGTGGTGTTTGTTATCTGTGTTTATTTACAATTGTGCAATAAGTGTTGATATAAGAAATTCTGAAAAGAAATTATTTACAATCTGTTGGCGCCTACGAACTCCAGCAGCCGTGTTTGGTTGTTCCCCCTCCTGTTGCAGGCCAGCATCCTCCTTTTCATCGTCTTCAGGCATGTCCGGGTCTGGTTCGAGGAGGGGAATGTCCCTTTTTACACAAATATTGTGCAATATGTCACAAGTGAGTATGATCCTACAGACCATCTCTGGGGAATATAGTAGGCTACCGCCAGTGATGTCAAGGCAGCGGAACCTTGACTTTAGGATCCCAAAGGTCCGCTCAACAATGCTGCGTGTCCTCTTATGGGCTTCGTTGTATGCCCGCTCTGCAGCAGTAGTCGGGTTCCCAAATGGTGTCATTAGCCAAGGCTGGATGCCATACCCCTGATCAGCTGAAAGAAAAACACAGAATGGGATCATGTAGATGTAGGAGGCACTCTTGTACAGACCTTTGATGGCAGTAGTTGTCTTGTGTTGTCTGTGACTCTTTTGTGTACTAATGTGACAACCTATACTTGTAGGCTAAAACTTTTGCATTGAGTTTTTTCCTTGGCTGAGCAAGTGTTTGTTAGCTAACCGTTTGTCAGCAGTATGTATTGGGATTTTCAGTACAGTGTGCCCTCCCTAGCATTGTGACTTGTGATACAGGTGTCCGTGTGTCTTCACTGGGGGTGAGATGATAATTCCGTGCAGAGTTAAAAATGAAAGTGTAGTTAACACGTTCATATGAAAGTACCCTGGACATCCCATACCTTAAGACTTATGCAATGTATTAATGTACAGGTTATTGTGACACTTACAATTTGCAAGGTGACATTTAGGCAACCACACTCATTAATGTCTTCACATTAAGCTGTAGAGTAAATTCCAATGTGTGACAGGTTCAATGGTGACTTCAGAAACATGGCTAGTGATGTGAGGACCTCAGTGTGTTCCTGGCTAGGTGTTGCTATTGAGGTGTATGTGTTGTGTGTCCTAGAGGGTTGCTGTGCAGTGTGTATATAAGTTGGATTTTTGTACTTACCAACAAGTAGTCCATTGCCATACCGTCCATCCTGGAAGTGTTGGTTGATGGTAGAGTGACGGAAGATGAATGCGTCATGTACACTCCCAGGATATTTAGCCACAATGTTGCTGATCAATCCTTGGTGATCGACTATGGCCTGCACGTTGATTAAGTGTGTGTGCTTCCTGTTGCGGTAGAGGTGTTCTGTTGCAGCAGGTGGCACAAGGCGTACGTGTGTGCAGTCGATTGCACCAAGGACGTGTGGGATGCCACTGATGGCGTAGAACCCCTGTTTTGTTTCCTGCTGCTTCTGCAGTGTGTTAGGGAAGCAGATGTGGAGGGGTGTCAGGCGAATGATGGCATCCAGTACTTTTGGCAGGAATGCGGAGAATGATGGTTGTGATATTCCACCAACCAGGGCACCAGTTGTCTGAAACGAGCCACTTGCCAGCAGGTGAAGTACGGCAAGCAGCTTGGTTTCTGTTGGGATGGTGTGGGGTGTCACCAAAGTGGGGGCCAACTGCTGTTCAATATTTCTCAGCAGCTGCTGAATGGCCTGCCAGTTCAACCGGTACCTCTGTATGATGTCGTGTTCCCTGAGGCCATGCAGGGTTGTTCTTGGGCAGAATATCCTCTCCTGCCTTCTGCGCTGCCTTTGGGGTCCCTGCTGTTGTTGTTGTAGCTGCTGTTGTTGCTGCAGGGCTCTGCGTCTACGTGCACGCTGGATAAAAATCACCTCTTTGTCTCCCTGTTGCTGCTCTGCTGCTCTGCTGCTCTGTTGTTTGTTCTGTGTGTTCTGATTAAATACAGGTGTGTTTGCCCCATTTTAACGCCTGCCCTGACCCAGGCGTTAAATTTTGACGCACATCTGGCTTTGCCTCATTTTTTTGCTCTGCCTCCCGGCCGAGAGTCATTTTTGCCCGGAAGTATAAATACGGCGCACGGTTGTGTGCGTCGTTTTTTGGACGGAAACGCCTACCCTGCATATCATTAACGCAGGGCGGGTTGCCGCATCCAGAAAATGACGCACATTGCGGATTTTTATTGTCCGCTGGCTTGGGCGTCAGGGTTTAAATATGGGGTAACGTTTGCGCTGATTGTGTGTCAAAAATTTTGATGCACATTCGGCACAAACGGAGTATAAATATGCCCCTTAATTCCTGCCGAAAAGATATTCAAGCTGGAGACCTATGTTTTGGAAGTGAAACCAAGTGAAACTTAACATATAATAATCACCGTCTTTCAGGGTAAATGTTTTATCAAAATAGGGTTCAAAACTAACATGAACATCATGCTCTAGCAAACACTATACCAAGGTACAACTACTACCAGAGTTGTAGACATACTGAAATTCATACATCCAATAGAACTCTTTAATCCCTGTAAATGTCTCACCTTTAATGACAGTGGGAACCTCACAGATGATCTCAAATATGAGCAATTTTAGGATATTTTGGACATTCTCCCACCAAGGCACCCTGCACGTCCCAGGGTGATAAACTACCTCTATGATGGATTCCAGGTATATATATACATACCGATTCTGTCTAAGCAAGTCCAAAATAGCAGGGGGGAGGCAAAGATGTCCTAAATGAGTTTAATACTCAATTCCAGGAAAAAAAGTCAACCAAGGGCGCCAGGGACAAAACTGATCTTGAAAACCTGTTCTGAATTAGAATTTTCTGGATTATGGAAACATTTATATAGCCCCAAATTTCTGTTCCATATATAGCAGCAGATACTGCCATTGTTCTTCTTCATGTAATAACATACTCAATGACCCACTCTCCTATCCTTTGCTTCCATCTAATAACAACAGCAGCAACTTGCTTTATAGTGATCGCTGCCTGTTCACGTGATGTCTCTAAGTTAATTTAGTGTCATAAAGTATGCCATTATAATCAAATATGCTTAACCCTTCCAGGGTCTTATTATTAACAGAGAAGGACCATCTTAGCTCATTCTTTGGTTTAATTACCATGAATTTAGTTTGGGATACATTATTAATCAAGTGTTTTTCCAAACAATACAATAATCAACAAAACTCTTGATCAATTTATGCATTGAAAACTCAGTGAGTGATCGAGGGACCATGTCATTGGTGAATAGTAACACAGATGTCCTTGAGTTACCAAGTCTTGAACTCTAAATTCTAATTTTCCAAGTATGAGCCTACATCATTCAAGAATAATGAAACAAATCAAGGTGCTAGTACACACCCTTGGCGCACAATTGTGATAATCGGAAAACTCTCTGTACTCTCCGCCTTGGGTCCATAATGCAAGTGCCTGAGCTAGTGTATCCTTATGTAAGCTTTGCAAGGCTGTTAACAAGTACTGATCCAATCCCTGCTGCTTTAACGCCAGCCATAACAGGTCTCTAGCTACTAACTCAAAGGCTGACTTTAAATCAATAAATGTTGAGGAAAGAGGTACTCGCCTTGCCTAACATACTTACTAAAAAATGTAATATAGGCACATGGCCTTATCAATTGTTCTAATACCCCTCCGAACACCTGCAAAGTCAGGGCCCGGGGCTTTGTTTCTTTGTTGTAAAATGACTTATTCTACCTTTGTATCTGAGAAGTCAAATCTTCTTTTTCCAATAGACGGTTGGGTAGGCATAGTTGTGAAATGTTGGAAAGTGTTTCCAGACATAGCAGGGGTATAAAGCCTGGTGATATGTAAAACACACTTCTGCGCCCCTGTGCATGTAACATGCTTGTTCCTCCAATAATTACACCCGATGTAATAAATTACCAAACGTTTCTATAGTTTTTATTGCTAGCTGCTTGTTTTCTTTTCCAATGTTTTAAGGCACATTTCAAGCTTTTTTTCTCACAATAAGCTCTTTTTAGCTTTGTTATAGTCTAATGAAGGTCTCATTAGAACCATTGGTCTCACTGAGTCTCACTATGACATATGAGAGCTCCTTCTTTCTAATCCAAAATTCACAATCAACTTGCTGCTAATATGATTATTAAAGTTCATATGGTCAACGCTTTTGGCAGTCATTAGAAAGGGGGATGTCTCAACAATAAGTTGTTCAAATAGGACTGTCACTAGTAATTGCTCTATTCCAGGCCGGATTGCATTCCTCAGTTCCTGAGTAAAATATTTGTATTTCACAAATAGAAACTTTTCAAATTTTTCCAGCACAAAGAAATGCAGTAAGAATCTTGTGATCGCTATTTGGGTGAGGTAATACCCCCATATCCCTCACCATTTCCCAGGCGTCATTGTTCACCAAAACAAAATCAATGAGGGATGAAACCTTATTGCCATGATAAGTCACATGTGCCAGAACATCCAATGTCTTAATCCACAGGTCAGCATCACAGATCTGTATCCTTCGATTAGGGGCATACACCCCCTGCTACCTCCGATAACAGCTTTGGGTACTCCCCACGAACGATCTTTCTCGGGGAGTGCACTCCCTTGTTTATCACGTCCCAAGGAAGCATACAATATCCATACACTAATACGGTGTGCTGTCCCTGGATGGAAATAGACATTCACTATGTCCATGACTCCCTTCACAGGACAACTCCAGCCCAATCTAATATACACAATCTTAATACACATACTTAATACAGCCACAAGGCTCACCAAGTTTGACAATTTCAAAGACATTTTAATCACTAGGCCACACAATGTTGGGCCTATTCTCTGCGGTATAGCTGGAGTATACTAGTCTTCCATGTTAATACTTCTGTGATAGAACATGTCTTCTGGAAACAGCAGACATCATTCTTTCTGATGAACGCTTGCCACTCTAAGCTCTCTACTTTGGCAGATAGACCAAGAACGTTCCTGCTAACAATTCGCAAGGTATTTAACTCCCATCCTCCACCAGCCTTACTTGACTGTCTCTCCCTATTTACAAATGAGCTAGCAAAGGGTGTCGCGCTACACCATCCTTCTGATTTCTAAGATAGTAGTTGCCCTGGATGCATTTGTTAAAACCACCGGTAGACAGGCCCAGTTATTATTTTTGCAGGTAAATCACACATGTTTTGACTTTCATTTTCTTTCCTTCTGGATCATGACTTAGTAGATTTTAACAAGGGCAAATAAATCTGACACATATAAACTAAAGATAATTGGGACCAAGACACAGCCCCGATGCAGCTCATTCAATATTTTAATTTTGCCTAATAAGCACAAATACTTGTCCATTTCCACCCGTGCCAAATTCAAATGTGCAATGCCTCCATCATATGTAAGAGGTCACAAGAAATATTCCATACTTTAAATGTATCACAAAGCCGCCCTCCTCCACTGTATCAACGGTCATGCAGAAATGTATAAAAAAGCAGCATAGCATCGGATTCACTGCAAAAGATTCCCTAATAATAGCCCACGGGGCAAAGCAGTGATCTGTGATAGAATGACACTCTAAGAACCTGCCTTGTTTAATTAGAAGAAGGCTGTTGGCCACAATTTTCTTCAAGGTGGCTCAATAAAAAAAATCTGAAATCTCCAATAGGCCAATTAATCTTTAAATGGATGGACAGCTTTCATCACCTTTTTTTAGAATGGGTTTGACCACAGACTGTACCACGTATCAGAATAAACCCTAATTTTAGTTATTCACTCAAACAAATGGGAAAAAGTCTTGTCCAGCAATTTTTATTTGTCTTATGAATTAGGGTCAGGATTTTGTGCAGCTCTACTCAACTTATCTATGCAATTGTGTATGTACTTATGTAAACACCTTATGTATGCAATTGTACATTTACTTTATCTTCATGAAACCAATTGGATTAAGGACTAGGCTGGGGACTAACCTGAATGGCTGGAGTGCCATACATACTATCCAGGTAATGTAGCCATGTTTCCTCCACAAATACATGAAAGGGCTCCAGTGTTGCTGGCGTTATTTACATTTTTCCAAAATTGTTCTTGCCAGCAGAGTGAAACACATCTTGCACAGTTCCATGTAAAAAGTTTTTTTCCTGTACGGAGTTGCTTATATTGATTTGACAAACAATTGACTTCTTGGTTTGTAATACTAAGTGAGTCTTGCCTGTATTTTTGGTGGCTCTGCTCAGATTAATTTTTATTTTTGACATGTTGAATCATACCACATTTGAGAAGCTACCCTTGATGATTCCTTCATCTGAGGTAGATACTGGTTTACATTAACATGTATACAAGAAAGCACATTTCCCATCAAAGTACTCTACTTTTCTATTTTGCCTTTGCATGCCTCATGATCTATACCAATATACTCTACTGCTGATAACATGCCAGGAGTTGAAGATGCAAGGGATCCAGCATTGTTGTAAATCTCTGGGGGAAGCTTATAGCAAGAAGAGGAACTTTCTCAAACACAGATGATACAGGTAATTCCTCAAAATTTAGGGTTATCCCAATCGCCCAATAATGGATTCTCTTACAGTCAAGTACATAACATGATCAAAATCTTCCACGCATTCATTTACTTCCTGAAGTTTTTTTTTCTAGACATGCACTTTAATCAGAATAAACACTTTACATTAATTTTTGTTTACCTGCATCTCCACAACTGAGACTTGAATTCCACTTAAAAGCAGAACCACATCAATGATCTTCTTAACTATTTTGTTGGAGACTAATGTTAATAAGCCACCTGATAGCCTGTCACTGTCTCATTAATTCCCTAGGCTATTAACGGCTGCAAAGCCCTCTGATGTTCTCTCACAACCAGGTTTACTGCAGAAACACAATATAATGGATGTTTAATAATTTGTCTACCTAACCTCTTTTTTTGATTCTCTCATGACCATGAGCTTTCCAGGTTAAAATGTTCAGGTTGCAAGATAACTCTATACTCTGTGGTTCCTCAACCCAGCCTGCCTATTCTTGACTACCTTGATAACCCAGCTAAGGGGTGTCATGGTTATCATATTCATATGTGAGCAGTAGTCTTATCTAAACTGGGATCATTTGATATGGTGATCCTCAGATTCGCAGCAACAGTTGGTCCGTATTTCTGATGAGCCTCAAAATGTGTAAAACTAGCCTTATTAGCTGTATAGGGTTAGTATAAGATAAAGCCCTCTGTTGTCAAATCAAACCCTCACGATGGTTTAGGATATGGTTTATACTTCTCTCATTTAATCCACCCTCCACTTGGATTATTATATCCAAACCTGCACCCAAAAGACATTCTTCTGCACTATACACCATATCAGTGGTAACATAAAATCCACTTTTGTCAACTCTCCTCCGTCCTCTCTTATCTGAAAGCCCACTTGGGCTAAATCCCAAAAGGATATTTCTGAGAGTGAGGGGATTTGTTTAAAAAATTAGAGCACTTTGGACTCAGTTACTGGATGCAATCGTATGCTCTTACACTCTTTAAAGATTATATTAAATGCTAGGGGTTGAATCTGGGGTTTGGGAGTTGAAATACTATTGCTGAAGTGGTGGCTAAGTTTGTTTCTTCCTTCCAATGGGATATCTAGTTTTCATTCCCCTGGACTGACTGGACTAAGGGGGTTATTCTAACTTTGGAGGAGGTGTTAATCCGTCCCAAAAGTAACGGAAAAGTGACGGATTTACCACCAGCCGTATTACGAGTCCATTATATCCTATGGAACTCGTAATACGGCTGGTGGTATATCCATCACTTTACCGTCACTTTTGGGACGGATTAACACTCCTCCAAAGTTAGAATAACCCCCTAAATGTTTACCTTATCCATATTGTTGTTTGTTTGATTTCCCCATTTTAATAGCTATACATCTACTAGAATTAAATTTGTTTTTCCAAAAAGGATGACACTGGTGGATTGGTAATGAATGGTTTGCATCAATTATTAAAGCCAGCTGCTTCCTGGGTCCATCAACAGGGTTTACTGCTACAGATTTCAATAAAAATAAATTCCATTTAATTAATAACCTATATGAGTGAATTGTAGGCCTAACCAAATGCTGCATTTTAAACATGCATTTGTCTTTCTAAACTCTGTATGACCCGCACTCACTGGTCTTACTCGATTTGCTGAGGTTAACAAATTCAAACTGCTAGAACTCAGCTGTAATGTTTTTTTCATGGCTTTTGCATGGCTTCACATGATATAAACTTCCTATGCTAACAAAGTTATATTCTTCAGTTTCTTTTTAACCACTTGACCTGTATTGGAATCGCAAATGCTAAACTAATCTTAAATTTACTTCTTTATGAATAGGCTTCTAGTGTGGAGATGTGTATGAAAGGAGATGACTCAATGTGATCATTCATAAAACTTACACAGCTTTCCTTTGTTTCAGAAACATAAGTGCACAAGAAGAGTCTTTCAAACTTCAACAAATATATCTTGTATTTGGAGCTTGATTTGTTTTGTTTAAACTTGCCATCTCAACAGAAACTGTTCCTGTCACATGATCTTCTTGCTTCGTGATTGACTCGGACTCCGTAAGGCATACACTCACACTCTCTTGCTGCAGAGGCTGACACTTTATTCTTTATGAGTTCTGATAGCTTAACTGACTAGACAGACTCTCAGATTCTTGTCCCTTTTTGCTATTTCTTAATATAGTGCTTGATACTTTCTGACTCAGATGATTTTCTGTTGATGAGCCATGAATGCTCTCTTGCAAGAGAGCTCTTTAGGAGTTACTCAGCTTCAATATATTATTCTGACATAGAATTATAGAGTAGGGCTTAGGTAGATGGGACACACTTTATGTTATGTTCTGTAATTTACACTTGATTAATAAAGAAAATATTCTAAGAACTAATGATTAATAAAACTTTTAAAATGTACTACAACTCTCATTGTTTACTCCTTAGAATAAACTGACAATGAAAATTTGCATTGGGTTTTAGAATGCACTTTCTTATTCACCCACTTATTTTCAAGGTACTCTACTGGGTATGCTAAGAGTTGCGGAGATTTAATACATTTAGGATTCTCTGTGCTCTCTTTACCAACATAGATTTCCCTCTGATCTTCTTTTCAGATTTCACCAATATATTTCTCATTCCTACAGTCAAGAGAGAGATAGTAGATACTGACCACAAGAAGGCACTAAGTTCAGGCCGAAACAACTGCTAAACCATTTATCTCCTTTCCTCTTAAGGTGCTTATTCTTTTTTCTGCCGCTACCATCACTCTATATCATTTGCTATATGTGAACAGATTGTGGCGTTGCATCCGTAACATTCTAACCTGAATGTCAAGTTCAGAGATTGGCTACTGCACCAATTTCAACTGAAATACAGTGTACACGCTGAGTTCACTTTGGTCAACCTACCATGCCACACCTCTGTCTTCCCCAGCTCCCGAGGGATGGCTGAAGTGGTAGGGAGCTAGTGTTGCTACTTGGGAACCAAGCTCTCTTCCTGCTAATTTTTCTATAGAGTCTCCAATGCCTTCTCTCCCAGGGCACGGCACAGACTACAGGCCAACAACTGAGCAAGGGTTTACAAGCAACATCTATCAACCCAGAATTGTCAAAACATGCTTCAAACAGAAATCAGGAGTCCCAAAAAACACAAAGCCCAATGCACTGCATTACAAGTTAGAGTGTTCACTGTTCACTCTCCTCCTCCGTCTATACAGTGCCCACTATAGGACAGGCATGAAAATAGCAGAAAAGTCAACACCTTCATCACCTGGCTCTCATCGGCCTTTCTTAGTAGTCATCAGGCACAGAAACCTATGACCTACCCCGTACTTCTACAACTTACCTTAAGTATCACCCAGGAAGAACTAACCAGCAGCCCTTTGCTAAAGAGGACCTCACAGAATTTCAATGCAAATAATTTTCTTAATTCATCCTCTTTTTAGTTCTGGGTCTCTACCCAACATCCACAGGGATGCAGTCAACATACACCCACTGTGTAGTGAAGCTATATCTACTCTCTATCATATCATGCAAAATAAATCCTACTGGTCCATGCACTTAGACTTTCATCACATGAGGAGACTTACTACTATGCGCTTAGAGGCAAACGTACTAAGGGTGACACTAGGCAACACAAACCCTTAAATGTGACTTACTAAGCCATGCAAAGCCACTTAGCATGGTTCTGGGTTGTTTACTTAATCTAGAGTAATGCAAGGCAGTGCAAATCACTGGCTTCCATTACCCCTCTGCTGAGAAGGCATTCTCATGCATCTGCCCATGGATTTTGACGCAATCCCAGATTTACCTAAGTAAACAAACTTGGCATTGCATCAAAACGGTACACCATCCCAAGTGAGTTATAAAGAGGAGACATGTCTGTATTGTTTCTTGCTACCTCTTCTGCAGCACACATAAAAAGAGGAAAATTCCTCAAGGGATTGTTTTTGTGTAGTAAGCTGCCCCTAACACAAAAACAATCCCAATTTTAAAGTAGACACCATTGCACCATGGCGCAAGGGTGTTTTGCTTTGGCACTAAGCAGCACAGTGTATGCCAGCATAGGGAGAGAGCAGATATGTGTCATATCTTAGTAACGATATGGAGCATTTCTACTCTCTCTCTGTCATGCAACATAGCACAGCAAGTTGTCTTACTGTCTTGCATTGTGTGACTTCCCTCACTACATACCCACCTTACATACACACATATGAAATATCAGTGCATAAATCTGGTGGTCGTATAGAATCCGCCTTTGGCCTATCTGATACGATGTATATGGAGCCTCCATAATCCCATCTTCAGCTCATCACAGCCTTCTTATGATCTTGAGCTTCCATTTGCTGACTGTCTTATCAGTTATATCCCCTTTGTTAGGAATTAACCATTTTTCCAGACTTTAGCCAACTGAGTTTCTCAAATGCTTTCTGCCATCTTTCACAGACGACATTCATTTTCACCCATCCACCTTTGAACTCCTCTGCCAAGTTTCAGCCCTATGCTCCTAGATTCACCCTCAGACTAATGTGCCAGTATCAGAACGTGTCTTCTACACTCAGAGATTAGAGTGTAACAGTCATTTTTTATATTTACTTTGCATGCTCTGATTTTTCAGCGAATACTTACCTGTTATATATGTGAGCTGAAGGGATGAGAGTTTCTCAGAGTTGACAGCATAGGAAGCATGAATGAGAACCATTTACAAAAGTGATACCCTAATATGTGTGGCCTAGACTCACTTAGGTGTCCTTCTGCTCCTGGTCTCCTTCCTTCACTTGAAGTTCCTTCTGTGCCTTTATGTACTGGTTGCCATCCTAGCTCTGTTCCAAATTCTCCTTTACTGGGTTGTTTTGGTTCTTCTGATCCTCACCCTGGTCCTGGTCTGACTAGCTCTGGCCACCCTGACACTGGTTTACTGAATCTATGGGCCCTGGTTGTAGTCATTTCTGACCCTCGTCATCCTGGCTCTGCTCTCTACTCATTCTTGTATTAGCCCTTCCTGGGCACCCGATCCTGATACTACTGATTCTCACCCTAATACTGCTGGTTTGCTGAGTTCTTATCCACCTAGTCCTGTTGTCCTGCTTCTCCTGACACTCATAGTCTTGAACTCTGCATTACAAGTGTAACGTGGAGAGGCCAAAACTCTGCCAACTTCACCGACGGAATGGAGTATATCGCCCACCCCTACTCATGAGAAGGGACCTAAGCACACTCTACTGGGTGATTAGTATTAAAAAAGTGTATGTGTTCACTTCTCCTGTGAATTACTCAGACACACTACTTCCCTGTCTCCTTTGTTCAGTCCTAGTTTCACAGAAGTCCCATTACAGCTTCTCACTCAATGTACCTCCTCTAAATGCCCCAAAGCACTCTGCCTTCAAATATCAATTACCTACTTCATGTGTCCCACCTTCTTTGGCCTAGATACCACCTAACCTTCTGCATTCATTGTTCGCTGCTCTTGTTGACTACTGCAGTCTTTCCAGCTTTGAAATACTAAACAAAGACAATCCCCAGGAGCCCAAAGCTAGCACTAGGCCTTCCATTAGAATCACAAAAAGAGCCCAGCCCTAAAAATCATCAAAAGGAGCATCACAAACATGTTTTTAAAAAATGACAGCCAAATACTCCCTAACTGAAACACAAAGTATCTATATGCTACATGCTAGAATTTCTGTTCAATTTTTATATGTCTTATTTGAATCTTAAAATAAATGTTTTGATTCAAAATTTACTTTAAGTTTTGTCATCTGCAAACATTTTAACTTAATTCATACAGATGCATTTTTACAAACTACTGTACATTTGAATATGCACTTACTTTCAAGTGCTTGACACATGTTGTGTCCTTATTGCAAGATGGCAATCACACTACCATTTCCTGAAGTTCCTCTTTTCTTTATGGCTGGCTACAAAAAGACCTCCTTCACACTATTTATCTGTCCGCTGGTCAAATTGCACATCATCTCACTATGTAGTCTATGGCAGGCTAACCAGCAGAGATTATGTACTATTTTTCTCGCTGCTAGATAAGTAGCAGAGATTTTGTTCTAGTTGGCCAGCAGCCAGGTAAATAGACACTTCCATTAGCAAATAAATACTTCTTGACCCCACCTTTTAATTATGCTCCCTTTATGAATCAGCACATATTTAAACATACCAAGAGGAAGCTAAACATTCTTAGCATTTGCCTAATTTTGTGAATATGTGTGAAAGGCTGTAAAAGGTACATGCAATTTTACAAATCTCAGCTGTCAAGATATGTCTAACCTTTTTAACCCTATTGAGCTTTCAAATTTTTTATTTCTACTTTCAGACCGAAATTAACTAGGATTAAAATTATTCTTCATTCCTCATTTAAGGAGCATGTGTTTCTTCTTTCTCGTGTCTAGTTTTATCTTTTGAATATCCTGGTACGTTGTCTTACATAAAGTCTTTGGGAGCTATCTATAATTTTGCATCACAGCTGATCAATAAGCTGATTAATCACACAAAGACAATTTGCAAAAGCAAATAGTTAACTAGAGAAACTTATGGGGACTGGTGTATGGGGATTTAAGAATAATTCATGTTTTAAAATAGAAGATAACAGGTTCTGCAGATAGCTATTAGGTGTCCTTCAAAGCACCCCCCCCCCAACACTTTTCATATCTCAAGGAACTGGAGTTTGGATATTTATCCAACAGAATTTGCCTGGATGTTATCAACAGTAAATTTCTATCTGGTCCAATCCTACAGATTGCTGAAACTCAGAAGTTATACAGGATTGCTGAGAGCTGATCAATGAATATGACTCCATGGTTTGCTAATAGCAACAATTCCTACACTGAACTGGACTTTGCCAAGCTGTCTTCTAACCCATTTACTATTCAGAATAGTGACAAGATGTAGGCAATTAAAAGGTATATGGAAAGCAGAAATATATTGAGGGAAGTTGAAGAGACTGAGAAGCAATCAGTAAGGTTTTTTTATCCCATGTGTACTTGAACAGTATCTTGAATGGAATGAGTATGTCTTTGAACAGGTTTTCTTGAACTTGTTTAGATCCAGGATGGTATATCATTCTCTATTTTTATGAAAGCCTTCTCTTATTCTGCCATTGGTGCAGTTCATCGGTGTAACAACTGTTCCATGCAGTTATGGTGCACCTAATTTTTTTGCAACTTTTACAGACCAGCATTTATCAAATACATTGTCTTGTACTTAAAGGTCTTAAATGTACCGGCTACAGAGCTGTATTTTCATATCTGTAAAGACATCCTTCCATTACTATTTGCTTTGTTGCAGGATGTTAAGGAGGTTGGTTTCTAATTGCTGTGCAGGATTAATGTTAGTGTTGTAGCTATGTGTGTCATTGTATATGATTACTGTATTCATCTTTGTTATTTATACAAACATAATCTAAACTACTGAACCAGTCCAGAGTGTTTATTCTCCTAATGTATCTTTCCTCAGCAGAGCTGACAGGGTCTTTGTTTCTAGTGAAGTATTTCACAGCAGATAGTGAGGAGTGTCTCAAATTGATATTCCTAAAACATGCCCCAATTGCATGTGAAAACCTAGCAACTGGCAGCCATACCCCTTTGAGATTAGTACATCTGGGAATGCAAGAGAGCATTGCCTGCTTGAGTGATTCCTTCCTTAAATGAAGGTTTGAACGGGATCTCAGATAAAACATACAGATGTCACATTGCCCTGCTTGGCATAGCACCAGTCCATTTATTGGAAGAAGTTAGCCTTCACGATTGAAGAACCACTCCTTCTCACCCCATATGGAACACACTTTGTTGTACCTGACTCTTATTAAGAACAACGCTTTGAATATCATTCTTATCACTTAAACAATGGCAGTCTCAGACAGATTTTTTTTTATTTCTCCCATGCGATGGATAAAATTTCCTATGAATCATAAGTCATTTGTTGCATTTGGATTTTGTCATGGCATGGCAGAACTTTCACCGCATTATCCCTTCATACTACCAAGAGCAAGGCAGAGATCTCAATATTTGCCAAACACTAGAGAATTCCTCAAGATGACTAGAGACAAGCCTTGCTTATTCTAATGACAATGTCTTAAGCTTTATTATATGCACCCGAGGGTAATCATGACTGTTAATTACTCTACATGCATTTACAGGCCCAGGTTCAGGTCATAGGTAATTAGAGATAGTTCACAGCCATTATTGCTCTGCAGGTGACAGCAATAAGGTCGTTAGCACCCCTTTCCCCAGCAATAATATGTAGTGTTGCAGAAGCATGATCATCCTCGTAACTGAATGAGTGAAAAATATCTCCATCCTTCCATGGTGCTCCATCATTCTTTCGTGTAGTACATGCCCTTTCTGATACAACTGTTTGGGTAAAGAGGATGAAAGGTTTGTTCATTTATTTCTAATTTTCGTTGGCTGATTGGGCTTCTCTCTCACCAAAAGCCAGGGGAGGAGAAATGTATTCAGTTTGTGCTTGCTCATGCAGAGCTCCCTATCTTCCAACAGCACAAAGGAGTGATTTTGAGAACTGGCCAGCCACAGAATGATGCCTTTATGGGCTTGTAACATTACATCTACTCAGCAAAGGTAGCATTCTGACTGGTCTGCCAGAACTCAACATTGCATACTGGCTGCCAATTAAAGTGACAACCATTTTCGTGGAACTGCTTTGGAAGGTTTGCCAATGCTCTATTTTCATAATTTTACATATAAATTATTGTGACACAATGTGAATTCATATTTTCTAAGTAAACTTACTAATGCCTGGATTGTTGTCTTTTACAGAATCTTATATATTATTGTGCTTTATATATCCAATTGGCTGAGGTCCTCAAAATTAACATTTAATGGATCATAAAAAATTCTAAACATACAAACAGAGAGGAATATTTAAGAAATTCTTACTTGCCAAGGTTGAAAATCTGGGAAACCTGCGCAAGTCTTGTTAGCAAAAGGTCCGTTCATAGGTACACAGGATTTCAAATCATGTAGCGCTTGGGCTAAAGCATAGATGGAATTATAAGCCTTGTAGGAATATCTGAAGTTATTCACATCATAAACCGAAACATCAAGTGTGTCTAGTTTTTCTGTTTGAGTACAAATCCTCTTTCCATCTGTTTTATTTCCAGTGACTGTTGTATTCAAATCATCTCTCCATTGACAGTTAAATACATGCTCCCAAAACTGTTTCATATAGATATCATTGGCAAACTTAGATGGATGGATGCTATACAGAAACTCCTTAAACAATGGAATTTGTCCACTGTACAATCCAAATCCCACTGTGCCATGTAGAGTCTGCCATAACTCTTTCGAAGAAAATACTGGGGAAGGAAACCAATTTGTATTTGCAATATAAAGTTTGCCAACAATATTCTGTGCAGATATTTCTTTCAAAAATGGGATCATTTGAGGAGCAAAGGTGAAACACACTATGACTCTTGCTGTTGACTGCTGTATTGCATTAACTGCAAGAGATACCGACTTTGATGTTGCCAGTGTGGCTAGTAATTGAACAAATTCAATACAGATGCCACTCTTCGGAGCGTGTACCATTAGATTTTGAGTATTTTCAATCCCAAAGTCATTGTCCGAGGCCAGAATTCCAATCCAAGTCCAACCAAAGTAAAGTAACAGGTCAATGAAAGCAGGGGCCAAATAATTCCCGTTAGCAGTGGTTCGGAGAAAGGATGGAAACTGCACTTTGTCACTCAATGCAGCCAGTCCTGCGCCATAGCTAACCTAGTTTGGAGACAAACACATTTGATTTATTATGAATATTTAACTCATTTCATCTTTATGGGTTAGTGTCAAATATTGTCATTTTATACAGAATATTGGATTAAATTTGTAAGAAAAGGTCCCTGCGCAAATAAACCGTGTTCTTTGAACCGGATGGCAGGAAAGGATTAAAAAATACATCGTGCTTTTTGGATGCATGTGGATTCGTGGTATGGAGCTTGGAATCCTACATATCACAAGTAAAAGAAATTAGAATTGGAATGATTATTTTGGTCTATTCATAGAGCATATAGAGTTATGAACAATGGAAGTGATTGTGCCAGGGTATTAGTATGAGTGATACGAGGAAATGTCAAGATGGTGAGCTAGAAGATCATAAAATATTGAAAGAGAACCCATTCCTCTGAAGAAGCAGCCCTTGTACCTCAAAACACGTGCTGGCCAGTGGCGTACCAAAAGGCCCCTGCAGCCCCCGCCGTGTTGGGCGGATCCAAACTCCAGGGCGCCCCATCATCACCATAACCGGGCTAGAGAGGCCCTGAATGAGTCTGGAGGGGGCCCTCCCCATGTACTTTGCCGGGGAGGGAGGCTCAAATTTTGTCACGCCACTGGTGCTGGCTGTAACATGCAAACAACAACAAACACACATTTGTAATGCAATGGGTCCCAAGTTAGGGCTATTAGGATTGTCAATGCCTAACTGGGCTTTTCTTGTCACATAAATTGAAAATCTAAACTAAAACAGTTGACATAAGCAAGTCAATTCAAAGCGCAAGGGCCCTTGTGAGCACTCAGGAGAAACACAAAAGGTAAAAGAAGTTTTCTCGCAGTAAAACATATCAGCAAACGCGCAATTATCTCTTCAACTGAGTTGGTCCCTTAGGCAGTTACAAAACCGCCCCAAGGCGGGACAAACCTAAAGCATTCACCAATGCCATCAAAGGGTCAGTGAACAAGGGAAAGTGATTGGTGTGAGGTGGGCCTGGTTAAAAGCCCACATAGATACCAACACGTTGGAAAGGCAGCACTTGAGCGCTGCTCTGCCCTATCTAAAAATGGTGCCTCCCAAAGTAGCAGTGTAGTTCAAATGGGAACTAATTATGCCCATATCAAGCTAATAGCAAAACGGTTGCATCGTGTAGACACAGGAAACCCTGTTTTTTGTTTTGTAATAACTAAGGACTAAAGTTGGAAGGACCAGTAATTGATGTTCACTGTACAAATGGACTGTACAGCTGTAAATTTCAGGATAAATGAGAATCTTCAAAGGACATTAAAGAACATAAAGAATGTCACAAATTTACAGAGAATTGTATTATTTTCTTCTGTGTTTAGATATCAAATATAGTGAAAAAAAGTAATAGTATTGTAATAACAAGAAATTTAAACAGAAATCATTAATTTGGAGGTGAAATCAGTAGACGTGCTATTACGTTTTGATTGTTATAATTACAATTGACAAATATTTAATATAATACTGTCAGTTATTCTACCGGGCTCCCACTTCTAGCAGTGCTTAAAGTGTAATCAATATCCTGCAAAGGTTTGAGACATAAACTTAATTTCAGGGTGGGAAGCATTGAAAGCAAGAGCTCCCTTTTTAGTTAATATCCAGGTATTGAATTGTCATTTCATGGGCTGTTGTTCTACGTGCAAAACAGCAGTAACTGATACCCATACTTTTAAGGCCTCGGGAAAGGTGTTGTATTCTGAAAAAATAGTCTAATCTTGATGCTAACATGGCTCTGCAACAAGCTATATTAAATAAGTACCCTGATGCATTCCAGCAGTACACCTTACTTTCTTACCAGACTGAAATCCCACTGCACGTATCATTATTAGGACAGTTGTAGGTGGTAATATTTTAATTTTATAGAGTGGTGTTGCCAACCCAAGATAGCTTACAACTTTTCCTGTCATGTCATTTGGCCACAGTATGTGCAGGGGTTGTCTACTTTCGAAGGGTGGTTGTTTTTCTACAAGCAGTATTTCCTATCAATCGTTTGGGGGTGGCACACGTCATGACTTGTGGAACAATTGGGCTATGGTTTTATTTCCAGAGGGCAAATGCTTTCCTGGCCCCTTGGTCGTATTACTCTCATCTCCTTTTTTTGACTTGGGCTGGCAAATTCTACGTCTGGCCATTTAGAGGCCGATCATAGATGCTATCATATAATTGATTATGAATAACTCGTATCAGCACTGCTTTTGTTCCCAGTACCCCTTCCATGGGAAACCACTTCCATTCACCTCTTTTCAACTAGGTGCCTTGTCATATGGTTTTTACCAGTGAGGTCACAGGGCTTCTGTTTGTTCTTATGAAATTGGCTGAACCAGGGCGTGATCATTCCAATGGTGTTTATTTGATTCCGTATACAGAATCCTAGACCGTTGATATTGTCACATGTGTATATATATAGTCCTTCTCCTCGTCTTGACGGTTACTGGTTCTTTGTTCTTTATCCCACAGGTCATCAGGGTTTCACAGGGATCCGGCCCTCTGGTGGACTGCGAGAGGAAGGGAAGAACAACAACAGGCCATGGTCAAGTAAGTGTTTCTAACTTTTATTTGAATGCGATAAGGAAAGGGTTGTGAGGGAGCCCCTTTTGTGTAGCACATTTTTTTATGCATGCTACGTTCTGCCCAGGTGTCCTCAGTAGGGGGAGTATTTTGGATCTTCTTTCGTTTTTCTTTACTTGTGTATTTATTATTATATTATTGTTCTTCTCTTATGATTCACCGTGGTCGCGCTGTTATTCATACGTGCCCGGGTCTTCCCGCTACCTTCCTACTCGCCCTCTATCCCCCCTGCCCCTCCCGGCTATTCCCACCCATCTTAATACAGGCGTGATATGACCACACAAGGGGTCATGTACCTGAAGTAGCCACGTCCCTGCAGGGACATGGCTGACCCCTCCGCGTCTCCTGAACCTCTCGGCTGGTCCACGCAACTGATCCTCGGCTCCATGCTTCTTTCTCCTTGCTTCCTCCTCCACTTGGTCCTCATTCAGTTTCTGGCTCGCCTTCTCCTCGTTCGGTCTCTGGCTCCGTCTCTTCATTCAGTCGGTCCTCCCCTTCTTCGTCTCCCGGGCTCCTACCGTGCTTCCTAGTAAGTAGTCTGTTTAACTTTACCACTGACGTCCGCACTTTCTTCAAGGAGCACAGACGTTATTCTCCACAGAGTCCCCTTGGGGACCAAAACATCGGCCCGGGCTTTCCTCGGCTATCGAAGCTATCCTTCGCGGTGGTATCCTGTCACAAGCTTTTACCATTGGAATTCAACAGAAGACAATTGAAGTGGACTATATCAAGGTCACTTTAAAAACATTTTCTGTCGACTACATCCCCATACTGACTGCAAAATGGATGTTAGCCCTCAGGCCAGATTTGCCGCAGAGGTTCAATGCACTCAGGGTCAAGAAAGATGTCAGCAATGAAGCATCTTTTCATCTGCCCTTTTCTCACACACCATGTTATTTATCTGGTGCTTTATCTTGAACAAAATTGTTTAATGTTGTTTATTTTACTCACTTGTGATTGAATAGAGCTGTCCCACAGGGCAGATTAACACCGAAAAAGATTCTGCGACATATTCATCAAAGTTTTGCATCATCCTTGAGCCACACAAGGTAATGCAAGGGCAACACAAAACCTAGATGACACTCACAGAGGCATGGAAGACCACCTACAGTACTACGTATCCCTGGAGCAACACAAGGCAGTGCAAGTTTCTGCCTTGCATTCTCTGCCCTAGGGAGATGTTCCGTGACTAGAGCGATTGTATTCCCACCCATTTTCCCAGGTATTCTGACGCATTCCCAGATTTACCAACACTGGCAGTCCTAGGAATCGATCAGAATTGTATGTCTTCTCACCAGAGGCACAATGAAGAGAAATGTCTTTATTTTTCATTGTTGTTTCCTCTTTCCAAATGCGCTGCATATTGCAACATAGTTAGAAAAAGGCAACTGCCTCTGAGGATTGTTTTTGGGCAGGAAGTTTCACCTTTTTGAGCAAATACAACATAGGTACCCTTGCACTACCATGCAAAGGTTTCTGCATTGGTGCTAGGCAGCACTTTGTGCACCTGTGCAGGCAAAGAGCAGGAATGCACTGTATAACATTAAATAAGGTACATTCTTGCCCTCTCTCTTCTATGCAGTGCTGTGCAGCAAGGGGTCTTGCTGTGCTGAGATGCATCAATATTTGATACATTTGCCCTTCTGTATGTAGCATATCACACACACCCCACATTGCAATGAGGTGTCCTAAATGTCTTTCTTGGTGCACCTAAAATCATTCCACACAAACCAAACATCATATGAGATACTTTGTAAACATCCAATTAATCATGGCTATGCATCTTGTTGGCTATTAAGTGCCACAGGACAAAACTAACTACCACACATTAGAATAACTAACACACCCAATACAGCACAGATATATAATATTTTGGGTATCAATGTGCTTGCAATACCACTAACTTACTAAGAAATTACTTAAATATAATAGCCAAGAAAGTATTTTATAAATAAAACATCACAAACGTTTGATATATTAAAAATATGTTATAGACCTTGACATCACCATTCACACAATGGTACATACATACCGCAACATGCCCCACCATCCAACAACAAACCATATGTAGCACATTTCCTAGCATGCACCCAAAACATGCTAGGTAGGACAATAGATATTTATCATGGCTCATAAACATGCCCCCTAAAGGCACTCACATAAAACCAAACAAGGGAACATTACAGCCCAGGTAGCACCTAAGGCTTGCAAAGACTTTTAAACAAATACTAGTCCCTAAATCCTATCAACAAATGAAGAATAAACAATTCAAATAATTACAACTCTACAAAGGAAGGATTGACATTGTTGCTAATAATTTAAACTAAGTCTAAGGTAGTGGGCTATGTTGGTATTGTGTTGTGAGGAAGATGAACTTAAGGAAGTAGAGTTGGTGGGGCAACAGAGAGACAAGGAGGAGGCAGAATGGCACTGATGGTCAGCTTAAGCTGCTAAGGAGCAAAGGTATAAGCAACGTAATGTGGTAGAAGCTGGTATTTTTCAGGGGGCATCAAACAGAAGATGGTGGAGGCCAGGGAGCTAGCAGGATGGCAGTATTTGGTACAGTCTGCAGCCTTAAGATCAGGCAAGAAGACTGAGATCAGCACAAGGCCAATGATGGTGTCAAAAGGGGTCAGGGAGAGCAAGGGACACTTGAGGAACGTTCAGAAGTGTGGCTGCATAATTGGTACATATGTGGTGAACCAAGGAGTTGGTATAGAGGGGCCAAATTAAAAACTAGGAAGGAGGAAGAAAAGAGGCTGAGTGCAAGGGACACTGGAGTGGCTTTCAGGTGTGGTTCCACAAAGGTGCATATGTGGCAGACCAAGCGGTTAGTACAGAGGACGTGAATAGACTGTAGGAACAAGGAAGAGAAGCTGAGGGAAGTAAAGTGCAGGAAGAAAAGATGAAGGATAGACAAAAAGGTGGGTGGAGGGAAAGAGAAAAGTGAAGAGGCGAAAGGAGAAGGTGATGGGTAAGCAGGGGAGCATAAGGGAAAAAAAGAGAGCAAGGAGTTGAAATTTTTAACAGTTGTAATAGATGGGTACAGCAAAACCCTTGGTTGTACATCTAATGGTGGCAACAAAAGAGTGCATTTGAAAAGGGAAATATATGGCGGTGTTGAAGCTGCTACACAGAGCAGTTTGGGCTAAGATAGAGTCCAAGGAGAAGGAATCTGAACCAGCTAAGAGACCATGGGTCCCTGTGGCAATTAAAAACTGGATAATGGCCTTCCTCCAATATTCCAGTGTTTATTGTGAAAAGCACTCAAAGAGATGTATAGGGCTTTTTAAAAACATGGGTGTGATCAGAATGGCCCAAAGTATATTTTGGTGTGGTATGATGAGTAGTTCAGGGAACACCTGTCAGAGGATGTATAAGGTAAATGGGGGGAGCTAGAAAACAACTTGTGGATGCATACCATTGCTCACACCAGAGCGGCTCCGACAGTTTTGAAAGTGAGGAGTTTGCTTTTGGTGTAACAGCCCTTTCAAGTCTGTCCTACCTGGGCGGTGGGATTTGTGGGTACGGGGCAGCCAGGAAAGGGTGGAGCTTTGCTGGCCCTTTAACAGAGGCTCTTGTAGCAGGGAGTTTTGCAACACAGGTGCTTCAAATACACTGTGTGGCACCCACTTACACAGTGCAGAGTTAATGGAGCGGGGTCAAATGGTTTCAGGAGAAGGTTGGCAGTGAAAGAATCAAAGAGGAAGGGGAAAAGGGGCACAAAAGTCCATGAGAAAAAGCATGTAGTCAATTAATCTGGAAAGTATTGGTTGCAGTTGTATGTTAAAAGATTTGATGCATAGATATTGATAAGCAGTTTTGAAGAGGGTTTGGTGTGAGTAGGAAGGGCCACTAATACAGCAGTGGGTGGAGAACCTGAATTCTACAAAGGAAAACCCAGAGGTGGTGAAGAAGAAACTGTAAAAAGAGATACTGGAAAGCAGAATTATAAAATATTTACAGACTGACCTCTAGGCAGGTTTTTGTTTAACAAGTTGTTCCTTATTGAAAGTTTTCCATAGATATTGCACTTCAAGCACTTCAAGTAACAGATCCTGAGCCATTGAGGTCTTAAGCCAGTGCAACTGTGCTGCTTAATAAGATACCCTGTAATCTGGTACCCCTACTCCGTCAGCATCCATGGGACGGAGCAGTTTGTTCAGGAGCACCTGGTGTCTACTTGCTGCCTAGATCAGGCCACACAGCCAGGTGTTGAGGTCTTGGAAGGTAGATTTATAAAGTATCAAAGGGAGGCTGGGGAACAGCTCTTCAGTCATGAAAGAGCCACCATTTTTGATAAAGCTATGTGGCCCACTGGAGACATTGGAAGCCGTTGCAAGAAAGGTGAAGGATGTCAACAGTCTGCCAAGTAGACATGAACACTTAGATATATGTGTATGGGGTGGTTAGGCCCTGAAAGGTGCATTTTCATTCAAGAAGAATGCACAGCATTCTAGAAAATTGGAAAACATGAGATTTGTGTGTGTTGATATGGAATTCTGAGACCGTTCTGAAAGAATTCAGTATGGTCACCATTGGTGACAATACAGAAGAGATGTCTGCATAAAGCGAGAAGAAGTGATTAGGGGCTACAATCTGTAGTCCATGTCTGGGGGCTCTTGAGATGTACCCTGCACACCAGCGGCTCCATCAAGAGGGCAAAGAACAGCGGTGACAACCTACACATCTGCCTAGTGCCTCTACGTATAGCTCAGGGTACAGAATATTCCTGTCTGATTTGGACCCGTGAAAACAAGTTTGCACAGAGCACCTTCATCCGGGATATTATCGTGACACCAAAACCTATGCGCTGCAGCACCTAACAAAAGTTTAACCAGGAGCCAATTGAAGGCCTTCTGCATGTGGAGACCAAAACACCTCATGATAGTCCAAATGGCAGACTGTGCAGCACGTGTAACAGGTGCCTGATATTCGGAGATGCACTTCTGTCCACTCTGTTTGGGGTGAACCAGGCCATCAAGGGTGACTGTTTACGATTTGTCAAGATTTTCCCCAGGATCATGTAATCTAGGTTAAGGAGAGAGACAGGCAGAATGGGCCGTTGTCCAATGAGTCACCTCCTGGGAGCATAAAAATCAGGGCTTCCGAGGCGGATGGAGGCAATATGCCTGCCTCCTATGCCGTCTTGGACATCAACACTAGCTTCTTGATGAGTTTAGCCCAGAAACACTTACATAATTCTAACAGAGGTCTGCCACTTCCTGGGGTCTTCCCTGTAGCCAGCTGTTTAATTGAGAGTGCTAGGTCTCTGGGAACACTGTTGTCAAAAGGGTGTCACATAGGAAATTTTCCTGTTGGGTCTCACCTGCTATATGTGGGAGAAATGAGAGTACTCCGTGTCCAGCAGGTGTCCAGTAAGTTCATTTGCAGACCCATTCCACCATGCTTGATGAGGCATTGAGCACTTGTATGCCCTATGAGAAAGAATTGGACCTAGCTAGTGTGATAGCAAGTAAACAATTAAAGTCTCCACCCACCAACAGTGTCCTTGTTAGTGAGTGTTCAATGAATTCATCCAAGGTGTGTCAGTGTATGACTTGGCCTATGTAGGTGAAGTATAATCTGAGAATGCAAATAGGGCATTCATAAAACCGCCTTTGCAAACATATTTGACACCCATCGGGGACAGCCAAGTTATCCTCTAGAAAGGAGATGCCTGGCCTAACTCAGATCAGGATCCCTCTAGAATATTGTGACAATATAGTGCAGTAAGTTTGGCCCTTCCACTGAGCATGCAGATGCTTGCCTTTTTTTTGGTGATATGTGTTTCCTGTAAAATTATTATGTGTGTGTTGTATCTGATACAAATGTATATGGTGGTGTTTGGTGGGTAGGGTGACCATCCCCAGAATGTTCCATGGTATGAGGTTATAAGTGATAAAGTCGGCCATAATACATTGCAGTTATGTAAAGGGCTTCCTGGCCAGGAACCACAAGTCATGGAAAACCACAGAGTTTGCCTGGGAGAGTCAGACTGTCACAGTATGACTAACCTTGTACATGGTTATAGACCAAGTTCAAGACTGTTACCAAGTTATCTTCTAAAAGTAGAATCAAAGAAAGGCCAATTAACATACCAAGCAGCAATCAACCTGCAAGGCTCAAGCAAAAACCATAGTCTGCCCAATCAAAAAGCAACTCAGAAAGAAATAACTTCAACAGTATGTAAAGAGGAATTCGAGGAAAAAGAGGAAAGAGGGGATAGAGGGATCCGGGGTAGAAAGATAGGGAGGACAAGGAAAAAGTGAGAGAAAAAGAAGGAAGTATGAAGGTAACAAGAAGGAGGAAACAAGTAGCAGTGAGAGTCACAGGGGCATGCCTGGTGGCATTGTCCCATGCTCCATGCCTGTACAGCCGGGCCATTTCCTGTCAACCTATTGCCATGTGAGGGAGGTCTGCGGGGCACCATACCTCTATCCTGGGACAGGGCCCACAAAGCAGATGTTTGTACAGAATATCTTGGTGCCAGTGAGCCAGGGGAAAAGTAGGGGAGGATAGAATAGGTTAAGGACTCGACTGTTACACATCTGCCAATGTCATTGGCAGTGCTTGGCTCTGTTGGGGTTTGTCCTGACTAAAATCCATACAGTGGCCGGTGTCCCAAAGATTGTTTCAGATCCTTGGCGAACTGTAGTGTGAATTTTTGGGAGGTTCAATTTTTTCATCCTTGGAATTAATGTGGAGCCCTTGATTCTTGCAGTTGTTGCTTGCACCTGATGAAATTATGGGGTCCTTATGTGAACAGCCACTATTGTACGCAGCCTGACTCCCTGTCAGCTTCGGCCTGAGACCTGCCAGGTGATGGAGCTGAATGGTCATACGTCCTGCTCAAGTTCCCCCTCCATCTGCGACAGGTTGTGCAGGATCTCTGTGACAAGTACTGTGACGCATCTGCCTCAGAAGAACAGCCATGAGCTTCCATCCAATCCCAAGCAATGTTGGGGTCCGTGAAGAAAAAATATTGATTGTCATATTATTTTTTAATATATTTCAGGCCCATGTCCCAGAGCTTGTGTTTCATGTTGATAAACAATACATGGTGCCTCTAAACACTTAGGGTGTAATCTGGGAAAATGAGAACTTTCTTGTCACCCATCACGTGGTGGCATACAGATGTAGTTTCCTGCGGGATGGCATTAACGTCATGGAAATGCAGGAGTTTGGCTACTCTCAGTATGGGTGAGACTCAGTGAGTGTTCCATTAGGAAAAATGGAGGCAAGCCCTGGGGCATCACAACTCTAGACAATCATTCCTCCAAGAATGCCACTGTATCTAGATTTTCCATGCCCTTAGCGAGCCTCACCAGCCAGATATTTCTGTGACAGGCACACACATCTGCATCCTCACCCCTTTCTTCAAAGATGCAGAGGAGGTCAGTGAGTTCCCTTCCTTATGATGAAGAGCCTCTGTTTACGTCAGCATTTGATTTATCAAGGGGTCTGTTTGGGTCATTCTCTCCTGCGACTTCATCTGATCTTCGCAGAGAAGGCCCACCTCTCCATCTTGGTCTGAGTTCCCGGAGGAGTTTACAGCATGCATGATTTGTGAGAATCCAACAGGGCAAGGAGCCATTGATGTTAAGGCCAGGATCAACACCACACTACGGTGTTATCGCATTGTGCTTGACGCTGCTGTCATAGTGCGGAGGAGAAACCACATGGGGCCTAGTAGATCATTGGTTTCCCATGATGATTTCAATAAGGGGAGTTCTCCATGCCAATGTCAGACCACCAGGCTCCTGGAGTTAGCTCGCTAGCTGGCCTGATCCATACCTGGCAGCACAAGCAGCAACTTGTCGGTGTTGGGGGCTCATCTGAGACTTTTGCTTATATTTTTGGAGCAGGGAGGGTATGCAACAGGCAACTCTGCCCAAAGAGCAGTAGGGCAGCCTGGCAGCAGGTCTTGTGGAGGGTGTCCCAAGACCTGCTAAATGAAAAAGACTTGGTCTAACAATAGGTGGTCAAAAGGAGACACATGCTGTGGTGATGTAGGGTGTGGGCCAAAAGTGAGTCAAGCCCCAATATTATGTAGGGATTAGAGGGTGGCACAACTTCTCATGGCATTATGGTTCTCCTGCTATCACTGTCACACAACATTCTGCACCATTGGCTAAAGCAGGTAAGGCTGTAGGCAATTAGTGCAGCAGCCTGAGGGACATCCCTGCAGTAGGCCGTGAAGGCCACTGTTCTTAGGAGGCACCAATCACAAGGATGGAAAAAGGCCCAATGCCCCGCTCACATGTAATGTAGGTGAAGGGATCAACTTCTGGCACTGCAGTGAAGTCCTCGCTTAGGCTGGAATGTCTAAAACCCTGTCTGGGCCAGGGCCAGCCCCTCTGTTATGGTGGAGGAGCCTCGCCCCACCTGGTGAAAATAGAAAAATAAAGGGACAATAAAAGTATTTTATTATCCCTTTATTTTTCTGCTTTTGTAGGGCGGGCCAGCCTCCTCCATGTCAACAAGTGGAGGAGTGGTGGTGCCAGTAGCGGCTGGTGGCACTGGGGACAGCACATAGAGTGGGGGGCGTGGACGGGCAAAAAATACATAAATAAACTTACCTTTCGCCTTTGTGTTCCTCCACTCTAGCAGCCTCTTGCCTCCTTTCTCCCTCCCCAACCACTCCAGACGGTTCTCCCCTGCTGTTACACAGCATGAAAGAAGTGCCAGGATTGGCCTGAACGGGCAGAAATGCCGCTCAGAGAGGAAGTGGGACACTATGCTTCCTCTCCACCCAGCTCTGCAACACAGCCTGGTGGAGAGTTCTAATGATGCCTAGCCTTTTGTCCGGCCTCAGATGGCCAGCCAAACTGACATGCACACTCAGAAGCTCACCACCTAGGGGCAGTTCTCCTTTAATGACTCCAGGGCTATGCCTTCCTTGTTTTCTGAACAATTTTCCTTTTTATTACACCAAGAGTGAACAACCTATTATTCAGTCGTGTTACAATAACATTTTTTGTCGTCCAGCAGCTGCCTCAGGTAACTTGTTGTAACACTATTTGATGACTGGCGCAGGCTCAAAACATCACCTCCACCAGCCATCAGAGAGATTATCCAGAATATGGCCTCCTTTTGAGAGAGCCAGTAAAGCAGTTTGCTTGGTCATTACAGTGCTCATAGTGTTTCTATTTTGTCAAGTAATTTACACCTCAGCTTCTCTGTGAGTTTATCTCGCTGTATTTTAGTCTCATCCGGGACCCAGGGGTGGTCTTTCCCAGTCTAAGGACCTGCCCTTTTAAAATGGCAATCTCCTTTTCCCTATCTTGTTCCCTTCCTTGGTTGCAGGTAAAAAGAAATAATAAAGCCTGGAGCTACTTTTATTTGAGAGTGTACAGTGTGTAAATGCTTGTTCCTGCGGGTTATGCCACACATCCTCCGAACCAAGCAAGTCCACTGACTTACTCAGGGCCAGAGTTTTGGCCATCACCGCCTCAGGCATTGTGTCGAGGGACTTGTCTACTATTGCATTGAAAGTGCTCATCCTGACCAGTTGCTGCTGTTCTGACAGCACCTGCACTTTGATATGGATCAAAGTGGGTGGCACATATATGCTACCCAAAACCCATGGGGCACCCTCAAGAGACTCAGGGGAGAGGCCTAACACACATGGAATCAGATGCTTGAGTTCAGAGCTCCATCACATATAATTTTTCCTGCTTGCCAGGGACAGTCGACGAGGCCAGTTGAGGGTGAGGCATCTCCTATAACTTCACTGTGAGGATCAGCAATGATCTTTGTAAGCGAAAGTAATTCTGGAGAGAGAGTGACTCTGGAAGCCTGCATGAGCCACAAGAAGGCAGCAACTACCTCGCAATGACGGGCTTGAGCAGACAACCCGTAGACCAGCAACAGGAATTGAGGGGGTGCCTGTGGCCATCAATGAGATTGATTAATGTGGGGGATGCATGGGTTGGCGTAGACCCCCACTGACAAATAGAAACCATGACCAAAGTGGCGGCCAAGATGACAAAATTGTGCAGAGGTTTCAGCCATAGCAGCCTAAGCTGGAGGTAGATGACATTGGCTAAGAGAGAGTCTCTTCCCCCAAGGACAAGGGGGGACTCTGATACCCTGGGGTCTTATACAGCAATGTGAATCCCCCCATAGTTGCACGGCCTCAGGGATTCATATATGGCAGATTGTGACCACATCCTAGCTTATTCTTTCCCTGCTGCAAAGGAGGAATAAAATACAAGCTCGCAGTTGGGTAGTGTGGGGCCCCTGAATGTCTCCAACATCCTGAACTTAAGTGTACTGGCCTCTGGGCAGACTCTGACCTGCCTCCAATGATGTTCCCTTGTAGCGCAGATCCGTGAGGTGCAGCTTCAGCCACACAAGGTGGCAACGAGATGGGCGGGGGTGTTCTTGCGTGTGCAGGCAGTCACTGTAGCCTGCTGGGCCTGGCCTCCCATCACGCCTTGGTCAGGTCCACGAAGGCTGAATAGAGGACTTCACCGGGGGTGAGAGAGTGTGGCCTGGGTGGCGGTTGGTAGTGCACCTTTTGAGGCCTCTGAGGACACCAATAGAAACATCTCTGCCTGAAGGGGCTCAGGAACAGACAAGCGGTATATTTATGAAAAGTGGCGCTGCACTTAGATGCTAGTTTGGCGCTTTGCAGGCTTAGCATAACAAATTTTGATGCTAGTCCTGCAACGAATTTTCAGGAAGGAGTCCACATCTTACAAAAGTCTTCCACTTCCAGCTCCTGGCAAATTGAAGGAGGATCTGTCAGCATATACCCAGACTACACCAACATAGTACATCGTCAGAGGGAAGCCTTTCTAACCATTAAACCTGTGGAAGCTGAACTTAAAAAACATTTGCTTCTTTCCAGCAAAACTATAGATCGCAAATGGCAATAGGTCTCATTTCTTTATGTCAGCACTGGAGGTGTGGAACTGGATCGAGACACAGAGGCATCTACTCCCAGAGCCACACGAGAAAGGCCGACCCCCTGAGTTACAGAGGAAGTGACCGAAATGTAAACTTCACAGAAGACTAAAGATAGCACCAAAACATAGGTGGAAACATGAGAGAGCCAAAGTCATTGCAGAAATACACCAAAACTCTTTAATCACTAGCAACAGATGGGCAACAATGGTGAAGCATTGAGAAGACACAGCAGGTGAGTCCACAGACTCCTGGGAAGACCTGGAGGGGGGTGAGGCTCCTGATTCTCATCACAATGAGAGTGAACACTGCAGGATGATACATTGTCTGGAGACCTATGAGCATGCTTACTGTGGGGCCCACCTGGGGTGGACCTCAACTGGGTTAGCCACAGTGGGTGATACAAGCTGTTCCATGTGGCCATATCCCCCTTTCTCCAGTAGACGATATTGGTTTCTTGCTCAAAATTAGTTACCGGTTGCATGGGTTGTGGCAACAGCCCCTTCAGGCATTGATGTGCTGGGTAGTTTCAGATCCACAGAATAAGGTTGTTGGGTTGTGGGGTGAGAGGGGTAGTAGAGGCAGGTAGAGGTATACTGAGTCACAAAACATATGCGGTGAAATCATGTACACATAGCAGACATGGTAGAACATGCACCACAGAAGGAACCCCAGGGACAGACCCTTAACGTACTCTCATGGAACAGCCATAATACTACTACAAGAAACCCACTTGAGGGGACAATTGAAGGATCCTAAACCACGGCAGATACAACTGTTGTTGCCCACAGGATTCTCAATGGGGTCCAGGAAAGGTGGGAATTGTGGCTCACAAAAAACTCCCATTGCAAGTCACCCACTCTTGAGATGAATTGCTGGGATGCCAGGAAGTGGTGAGTGGGTTTTCAAATGGGGTCAACCTAACATCTGCATCCTAACACTTCCCACCGGGATTGCACATTCAGAGTTTGGACAGCCTGAGGAGATTGATAACTGGGAAACTGGGGGTCCTATTACGTACAGGGGAAGACCTCAACTAAATAGTGCAAGGAAATCTAGACAGACTGAGGGGATACAAGAACAGACCAAGGACCGACCAGCATCAAGGTTTGTGCTTCAAATCAATGGGGATGGCAGATGTGTGTCAGGAAGAACACCCTGGGACACATCAGTACTCTTTTGCATCAAACAACATGCAACCAAGTTTGACTATTTTCCAGTTTGTCATCATCAATTGGGATTATTTAGCTTCACAATCTTTTTGTCCCGTGACATTTCAGACCAATTACCCATATTTTTCGCTACCCCAGGGATGCCAAGAGGGAATGGGATCTAGATCTATGAAGTCTAACAGACTGGAATACTAGAAATTTGTTTAATGAGTCCACAGATAAAAATACTAGACCCATTAAATCTAAGAGACTGGAATACAAGAAAGTTGTTTAATGGGTGAACATATAGATGAAAATACAGGCACAGCTCCGATGTAACTTTCTGGGAAGCATGCGAGAGGGCAGCTCATTACATATGTGACAGGGAAGAAGAGGGATAGAGACAAAGAGTAGAGAGTTGGAATGCAAACTGACACAGTGGGAGGCAGAATATATGAACTCTCTCTCTATGGGACTGACAAACTAGATCGAGGCGGTAATAGAGGACCTGAGAAACCACATCCAGCTAGAGGCAAGGACCCAATAAAGGGTGAAGGAGTGAAATGTATCAGGTCACACGTAGTGGGCATTGTGGGTCTTTTGTGAAAAAAGTTTTATAAGGCAAGGGATAAGGGTGTGTTCCCCAGTGACCCAAGGCAAGCAACAATAGTCATGATCCATAAGAAAGCAACAACAGAATGACTGTGCCTCCTACAGACCTATATCATTGCTGAACATGGAGACAAATGTTCTAACAAAGGTTCTAGCTAATAGCCTTCTGCAGGTAATGGACACTCTGGTTGTACCCAACCAACCAAGCTTTATGTCCAACAGGGAAACAAGACATAAAGTGCAAAGAATGGCCGGGAGCCTAGCCTAAAGTGACCTTATAGATGAACCAGCCATTCAATTAGCCTCAGATGCCAAGCAAGTGTGCGACTCTTTGGAGTGGCCCTTCATGATGGCAATCCTACACAAGATGGGATTTGGTCTGACATTCTTGTTGTGGATGATCCTCCTATACAAAGACTCCATAGCAAGGTTCAGGGTAAATGGGGCATTTTCAAGAAAGTTCAGGCTTGACAGGGGACCAGGGAGGTTTGTCTGTTATCTCCTCTGCTCTTTGCAGTGGCAATTAGACTGTTGGCCACGTAGCTGTGGAAGGACACTATGATTGTGGATCTATGGTGGGACCTGGAATGTGAGGACGTTGTTTCCCTGTATTCGGATGTCATGCTTCTTGATCTCGCTGACCTAGAGCGCTCTATCTCTGGGATCTGTATAAACTGGCATAAATTGTTGACTTTTTTACTATACGATGAACAGAAGTGGGATTGGTGTTATTCACCAAGATGGGAGCCATCGGGCTTCACCTACCTCGGGATCTACGTGACAAAAGACTGTGATCTATTTCCCAGGGAAAATCTAACCAAAATCCTTGTAAAGTAGGGGCTGAAGCCTACCGAAATTCCTGGATGTGCTTCAGAATACTCTGTTTGAGGTCCCAGAGGGGTTCTATCACTTGGTGGCTTATGCAACACGTTGATTACTGTGGGCTGGAGAGAAATTAGCAATATCCATAACAACCCTCACCAGAACACCCATGGAGAGCGGCATCTCCCTCCCAAACTTAAGACTCTACTACTGGGTGACACAACTTCATGTGATTAATGATTGGGACTTCTCCTCACAGCAGGAAGCCTCACTGATGGTGGACAGGATTGCCATGGATCCTGAGGACTATGTCCAATGGCTCTATGAGAGCATAGGGATGAAAACACTACCCTCGGTGATGGCCATTGTCATCAGGATATGGCATAGGCCAACCCAGACCACAGGGTGGAAGGACAAGTTGACACTGGAGACCACACTCTGGGACTCAATAAGGGCTAAGGAAAATTTAATTTATTCGGTATCTCCAAGTTAGGTGATGTATGGTGTGATAATGGGATGATACCATTCTCCAATATACAAAAACAATGCAAACTAGTTGGAAGCTAATATCTCCAATATCAGTAATTAAAACCCCTGATGCACAAACATGCCAAATATGCAGACCTGCTGTGGGAGGTGCCAGCTGAAAAGCCTCTAGAAAACAGAGTTCTTGGGGGCCCTTTCACCAATCTCACTATGTCCAAAACTTTACTCTATTCTCATTAACAACAGACTCCCCCTCTAGACAACCTTAGGGACAAATGTCAACGGAATCTGGGCAGACAGGAGGATGTTGACCGGGTAGCGATAACCTGGCATCCATGCTGGATGTGGCAATATGGGCAGTATTCCAACATATTCCAACTGTAATTGCTCCACAGGGCATACCTCACTAGGACTAGGTTGTGCTGAATAGGAAGAGCATTCAATGATCTCTGTCTGAAGAGGTGCTGACAAAGGGGTAATTTCTTTGCACACATTTTGGTATGCTCTAGGATTCAATACCTCAGGGGCAAGGCTAGCCATAAGATATGTAGCCATGATAGTTGCATGAGGAGATCTGATTAGGAACCTGGGCAACAGGACTAGGAACTGAACCTTGATTGGTGTATGAGGGCAGAAAAACTGGCATACCAGGCACAAAGGTGCCCCAGAAAATTTTAAAAAGCATGGGTTGATGGAGACCTGCCAAAGATGAGGTATCCTAGTGGACCTCATGCACCTAATGAATTACATAGGCGAGGCAATGGTCACCCTAGGTTTAGATTGAATTAACTTAGGGCCATAGTTATACTTTTTGATGCACAACTGCGCCAACGCAGTTGTGCGTCAAAACATTTAACGCCGGCTAACGCCATTCCAAAGCGCCATGCGGGCGCCTTATTTATGGAATGACGTTAGCCGGCGGAGCTGACTGGTGTGCGTCAAAAAAAATGACCCACACCAGGCAGCGCCGGCGTAGGGGAAAATGGAGCTTGGGTGTCAAAAAATGGGGCAAGTCGGTCTGAGGCAAAAAATCTGCCTCAACCCGATTTGCGCCATTTTTTAGGACTCCCAACCCCCATTGAAATGACTCCTGTCTTAGCACAGACAGGAGTCATGCCCCCTTGCCCAATGGCCATGCCCAGGGGACTTATGTCCCCTGGGCATGGTCATTGGGCATAGTGGCATGTAGGGGGGCACAAATCAGGCCCCCCTATGCCACAAAAAAAACAAAAAAAAATTACTTACCTGAACTTACCTTAAGTTCCCTGGGATGGGTCCCTCCATCCTTGGGCGTCCTCCTGGGGTGGGCAGGGGGTGTCCCTGGGGGCATGGGAGGGCACCTCTGGCTCTTTCCGAGCCCACAGGTCCCTTAACGCCTGCCCTGAGCAGGCGTTAAAAAATGACGCAAACGCGGCTGGACGTCATTTTTTTTGACCCGCCCACTCCCGTGCGTCATTTTTGCATGGGAGTTTAAATATGGCACACAGGCCTGGGAGTCATTTTTTAGAAGGGAACGCCTACCTTGCATATCATTAACGCAAGGCTGGTTCCCCCTTCTAAAAAATGGCGCACATGGTGGAACTTTGACGCCCGCTGCGTCGGACGTCAAAGTATAAATATGGGGCAGTGTTTGCGCCGAATGTGCGTCAAAAAAAAGACGCAAATCCGGCGCAAACAGAGTATAAATATGCCCCTTAGTGTGCTATACAAACTGGGAGGAGTATTCTCTCCATCAAATGCAGGCTATTTATTGGAACTGCAGTTGAGTTTACACCAGTATGCCTTAGAAATTTATTTGTAGGTAGTGGCTGTTATACTACCTGTTTTGAATTGGAAACTGAATACAAATTTAGTTGAAAAAAACAAAGAATACACAGTGAATGTCACACCAGGTTAGAAATATTGATCGGAGTTTATTAAATAAAACAAAACCAGAACAACAAATATCCAGTAAGTAGAACTGGAGATATTGAGTTTCAAATTTCTAAGTAAAAATAGTGCCAAAAATCGCTATTGGGATATCCGGTCCGGCCAGACTGTGACAAAGTCAAAAGTTCAGACCAAACGCAATGGAGCACGGGCTGACAACGGGGACCTAGCTAGGCCCACTGAACCAAAGTGCCCTAAATCTTGGTTGCTGAGCATTGCGGGGACCCACGTTGAAGATGCATTGTGTAACCAAGACGATGTGTTGGTTCGGAAATACAGCAAGGCAGTGGTGCAAGGCCCTGCTGCATCGATGTTAAGGATCATTAACAGGGTTTGCATTGTGAAGGCCGGTGTCAAGGATGTGTCGCGCAGTCGTGGTGATGCATCGGTTCCGATGGACAGTGAAGTCTTGGTTTTGTGAGCGTTGAAATTTTACTAATAAATGTTTTATGTATTTTGTATTCTGAATATGCATAGAAAATAACATGTAACTCGTGAAATGTACCCACTTGAAAGGCTGCCACCCGATATAAAATGTTGTATTAAAAGATATATTAACGTTTATTCAGAGTTTATATTAGTAATAAAATGCAGTAATATATCATACTTGCGATTAAATGTTATGTATTAGCTTAAATTAACTTTAGGCCTCAAGCTAACAAGGCCTAAGCCTTAGTATTGCACTACCGTTTATTAGAAATTGCAATGTCAGAATAAAATGTGATCTCATGCTTGCTGAATAATAGAGAAAGTAATTGTTTCAATTTTGAAGGTTGACCAAATCTTACGAATGAGCAAATGTTTTTCCTGTCTTCATAAGCAACTGTGTCTTAGGTAATGTGTGTAGAAACATGAATGTTCTAAAATTGTTACAAATATTAACTTGAGATGTCTGAGAAAATAATATTCCCAGGAACTAACAATTGATGTATTGACAGAAGGAACGGAAGAACACTAAGGCCCTCATTACAACACTGGCGGTAAATGCCACCTACCGCCGTGCTGACGGCCACCAACATACCATAACCACTGTGGAATTCCGCTACAGGTATTATGACCCATACAGAGATATCCACCACTATACAGACACCCACACAAGTCTGCCAGCCCAGAGGTCAGTGATAAACTGGCGATAGCAAAACCCACACCGTCACGCCAACAGGAATACGCCCACAGTGTCACAACCCACGAATCACCGCAGCGGTCTTTCAACCGCGGTAAACCATTGGCGGTACACACCGCTGCGCTCAAAATACACACATACACTTACAAAACTACAGCACATTGGACAATTCAAAATACACACACCTGACACACATACACACACCACACACTCACACCACTATAAAGCACACACCCACATTACCCACAACCCTTTCAAAGAACAAATTAGAACAAGCAGAGAGAGAGAAAAGCAAAGACCACACCATCAACCAGAGGCACAGAACACCATCCCACATACACCATCCATGTACATCACATAATCCATCACAACACAGCACCCCATACATCACCTCACACATCACTCACACCACATCATGGCACCTCAAAGACACCCCAGGTTTTCTGAGGAGGAGCTAAGGGTCATGGTGGAGGAAATCATCCGGGTAGAGCCACAGCTATTCGGATCACAGGTGCAGCAGACCTCCATTGCAAGGAAGATGGAGCTATGGCGGAGGATCGTGTACAGGGTAAACGTTGTGGGACAGCATCCAAGAACCAAGGATGACATCAGGAAGAGGTGGAATGACCTACAGGGGAAGGTACGTTCCGTAGTTTCAAGACACCAGATTGCTGTACAGAGGGCTGGCAGTGGACCCCCACCTCCTCCCCACAACTAACAACCTGGGAGGAGCAAGTCTTGACGATCATGCATCCTCTGGGCCTCGCAGGAGTAGCAGGATGACTGGACTCTGGTAAGTCAAATCTTTACTACTATATCCCCCACCCTACCTGCATGCCATCACATACCCTCACCCCTACCCTGACCCCCATCACCCCACCACCTCACATATACCCCACTATCACAACCCACCCCTCCCAATACTAAGCCCTGCATGCAACAGTAATGCATGGACACCCATCACAGACCTGCATGGACACCCATCACCACAGCATGCACACTCGATAGACTCACCCAGCCCACATTATCACCAATCACACAAGGCCAAGGCAACAGTGCAAGCACAGTTATACAGGGAAACACACTCATTGCACAAGATGGCACACACAGATACAATTACTATGCATTTCCATCCCAACAGGACCCCTACCCAACGTCAACGGACAGGAGGTGCCAGACATATCCAGTCCCCCCATAGAAGAGGCTCACACTGATGACAGCAGCTCTGCACGCCTGGATCAGGATGACCAGCCTGGCCCATCTGGGACCTCTGGACAGTCGGTTTCCCTGCCACAGTCCCAAACTGCCACAGAACCTCCCCCCTCAGGAAACACCAGCACAGCACCCCCCAGCGGGCCCATGCCGCTGTCCCCAGGACACGTCAATCGGCAGTGTGTCCACCACTACAGGGACCTCAGGCAACCCCACTAACCCAGGACTATCAGGGATCTGGGGTCAGTGGCAGTGGGTACACGGTTCAGGGGACAGAGACACAGGACAACAGGGAAGCTGGGAGGACTGCTGTGCAACAGGGGGAGGATAGGCCCAGGGAACCCACTCTCCACGAGGCACTCTCCAACATCATAGGAGCATACCACCATTCCCAGGAGACCATGGGCACGGTACTGGCCAAGCTTCAGGAGACCCAGCGGCTGCAGGAGCAACACTACATGAGGATCAGGGATGACCTCACCAAAATCTACACCATCCTGGTCACCATAGCTGGCGTGCTGGCTGATATGGGCAAGACCATGAGGGAGGCAGTGGCTCAATAAAGGGCCCCTGACTCTAGCCAAACCGAGGAACAGCCTTTCACCTCCACCGGCGCTAGTGGACAGGAGGCACCACCACAGAAACAGGCCACCAGCACCCCACCCCCTGCAGAAGGAGAACCACCCAGCAAACGGTCCCTGAGATCCAGGCAGAAGACAGAGAACAGTGCCAGGACCCCCTCCAGGAAATAGGACCCTCCTGATTGTCACCCTGTCCAACTTGAACTGCCATTACTCCCCTTCCTATGCCACAATGGACAATGCACCTGTGATGCAAATGGACTGGACTCTACCATGGACCTTCCTCCACCATCACCACAGCCCCTTGCACATACTCCTAGACCCATCAGCACCTAAATAAACACCCTTTAATCAAAAAACAATCTGGAGTGAATCTGATCTTTCACAAATATATTATTACAACATTAGCAACAAATAGCAATGTAAATGTTTATTTACTCATACCAATGTATGACAATAGGCTGACATGTACAATGTCCTAAAGTATACTGAAATGTGAGGTAAAGGTACAGTCTCTTACCTGTGTGTCACTGGAAGTACTGCAGTATAATGTTTGTTCTGTTGTCAATATCTTCTTCCTCTGCCTCCTCTTCCTCACTGTCCACAGGCTCCACCGCTGCCACAAGAGCATCACCAGGCTCCTCCTTCAGCAGAAAAGGCACCTGGCGTCTCAATGCCAGGCTGTGCAACATACAGCATGCCACGATTATCTGGCACACCTTCTTCGGTGAGTAGTATAGGGAGCCACCTGTTAGATGGAGGCACCGGAATCTGGCCTTCAGAAGGCCGAACGTCCTCTCAATAATACGCCTAGTTTGGCCATGTGCCTCATTGTAGCGGTCCTCTGCCCTTGTCCTGGCATTCCTCACAGGGGTCAGTAGCCATTAGAGGTTGGGTTAACCAGAGTCACCTGCAAATTTTGAGGGATACCTGTTAGACACATACTAACCCTTAGGGACTACCCCATACCCAGACACCTACATATACTGTGAGGGGACCTTAGGCTCACCTATTAGCCACACCCGGTGCTTCTGGAGTTGGCCCATCACCTATGGGATACTGCTATTCCGCAAGATATAGGTGTCATGCACAGAGCCAGGATACTTGGCATTCATATGGGAGATGTACTGGTCCACCAAACACACCATTTGCACATTCATCGAATGGTAGCTTTTTCTATTTCTGTACACTTGATTCATTTCTGCGTGGGGGGACAAATGCCACATGTGTACCATCAATGGCACCAATGATGTTGGCGATATGTCCCAGGGCATAAAAGTCAGCTTTCACCGTGGCCAAATCCTCCACCTGGGGGAACAGGATGTGAGTGCGCATGTGCAACAGGCAACGATGATCTGGCACACTTTCTTGGGTGAGTAGTACAGGGATCCACCAGTCAGATGGAGGCACCGGAATCTGGCCTTCAGGAGGCCGAAGGTCTGTTCTATAATCCTCCATGTACGCCCATGTGCCTCATTGTAATGTTCCTCTGCCCTTGTCCCTTCCTCACTGCGGTCAGTAGCCATGAGAGGTTTGGGTAACTAGAGTCACCTGCAAATATCGAGGGATACCTATTAAACACATACTAACCCTTAAAACCTGCTCATTTCTCTGGGGGGGTGGACAAATGCCACATGTGTATCATCAATGGCACCTATGATGTTGGGGATATGTCCCAGGGCATAAAAGTCAGCTTTCACTGTGGCCAAATCCTCCACCTGGGGGAACACAATGTAGCTGCACATGTGTTTCAGCAGGGCAGACAAAACTCTGGTCAACACGTTAGAAAAAATTGGCTGAGACATCACAGATGCCATGGCCACTGTAGTTTGAACGGAGCCACTTGCCAGGAAATGGAGCACTGACAGGACCTGCACTAGAGCGGGTATACCTGTGGGCTGTCGGATAGCTGACATGAGGTCTGGCTCCATTTGGGCACACAATTCTTGGATTGTGGCACGAACAAATTTGTATGTGATTATGATGTGTCTGTCTTCCATTGTCGACAGGTCTACTAGGGGTCTATACACCGGAGGATGCCGCCATCTCATCATCTGCCCCAGTGGTTGTAGCCTATGGAGGAGAACGGTGAACATAGGTAAATTTACCACATAGGTAGTACAACTGTGTCTGCAGTGATGTTAGTGAATCTGTGTGTGAAATAGTTAGTCTGTATATGTGCCAATATGTGGCGTAACGCAGTTAGATGCCATGCCATGTGCATGCCATGTGCACCCCTGAAATGACGGCTGCCTGACTTGTGAGGAGGGACAAGGGGAAATGAGGTAACTGCGCTGGCATTGTGCCACGTCGCGGTAGGCGGTCGAAGACCGCCGCGCAACTCAGCATTGGTTATCATTGGGCCCTATGGGTTCCAGGAGCCAATGGGCATGTACGCCTGCAGTGACGGTATGCCCCGCCGCAGACGTGACCCCCATTTTCTATCTGTTCACTCACTTGATACCTGACCGTCAACAGGAGAGGACCTACACTGCAAGTGCTGCTGTGACTTGAGTCTGGAAGCAACACTGGCTACAGTGTCTGGGGAAAGGGCCCCTGCCTTCACTGCGGTGGAGTTGGACAAACTGGTGGATGGGGTCCTCCCCAGTACACGTTACTCTACGGTCCTCCAGACAAACAGGTGAGTACACTGTGAGCATGATGCGTTTGCAATGCCTGTTTGGAGTGGTGTGGATGTAAACCACATGTTGGGGGGACTGAGTGCTGCATGTGAGGATGGTCAGTATGTGTTGTGTCCGCCAACGGTAGTGGTGTTGCTGGCATTTACCATGTGTGACCTCTGTCTTTCCCCCCCTTCTTGTTTTGTCACCCGGTCCTTGTGTGCATTAGCATCATATGGTGAAGGAGCAGCGGCACCGGCGACGGAGGGAGCTGCATCCCAGAAGGCCCTTGAGGGTGAATCCACGGAGGGTGAATGTACCAGTGGGACGGAGGGCGAGAGAAGCTCCACCACGGGGACAGGAAGGGATACCAGCGACAGCGACTCCTCCTCTGATGGAAGCTCCCTGGCGGTGGCGGGCACCTCTGTGCCCCCCCCAACTACAGGTACAGCCACCACTCCTCCTACCAGCACCGCCCTCCCAACAGCCCCTCAGTGTGTTTCCCATGCCCGCTCACACAGGAGGGTGGGCATCTCCTTCACCCCAGGCACCTCAGGCCCTGCCCCCGTCAGCCCTGCTGCCCTCAGTGAGGAGGCTATTGACCTCCTGAGATCCCTCACTGTTGGGCAGTCAACCATTCTGAATGCCATCCAGGGTGACGAGAGGCATTTGCAGCAAACAAATGCATACCTGGAGGGCATTCATTTTGGCGTGGTGGCCCAACAGAGAGCATTTCAGGCTCTGGCCTCAGCACTGATGGCAGCCATTGTCCCTGTGTCCACTCTACCTCACCCTGTCCCAAGCACACCTTCAGACGAGCATGCACACACACATAAGTGACTCAGGAAAACATAAGCACCACACATCATCACACAGGCACTCACATAAGCACCATGATCAGGCAAACATACCAACATCCACTTCCTCCACTGTGTCCCCCTCCTCCACATCCACCCCCTCCCTCCCAGTCTCGTCTCCACTCATACCTGCATGCACTACATCATCAGCCCCTGCCTCCATCACCAGCACGCCCATCACAACCCACTACCATTCACACGTCCCCTGTGTCCTCTCCCTGTGTGTCTGTGAGCCCTCCCAAAGTACACAAACGCAGGCACCCACCCACTCAACAGCCATCCACCTCACAACAGCCTCCAGCCCATGCACCTTCACCCAAACTCAGCAGACGTACACCTCCTACAACCACTACCTCTTCCTTCACTCTCACACACCCCCTCCATCTTCCCTTCCCAATGTGTCTAAAAAACTTTTCCTAGCTGACTTGAACCTCTTGCCTACACCTCCCCCCGTCCGTCCCCTAGGGCCAGGATTCCTAGATCCCAGCCCTACACCTCAGCCACCACATCTGCATCTGCTGTGATCCGTGCAAGTCATGGTGGATCGAAAGGGGCACCCCTCAGAGCTGCCAGTGTGCCACCTACAGATGTGAAGGAGCACCCGATTCCGCCACCTGCCAAGGTAAAAAAGGGTCCGGCTTCCAGCAGCGGAGGGATGCACCACCCACCCAGCAAGGTCTCACCCAAACACAGTCCCAGCAGTGACTGGAAAGGTGGGGAAGGGCCACAAGACAAAGGGCAAGTCACCTCAGGGCACGATGTCTTCTAGTGAGGGGCTGGTGACCACAATTTCCTCAGGGATGCCAGCGACCTGTACCACAGTCACCACCGCCGCTACGACCGCTACCGGCACGCCACCTGCACCGCTGCTGCCACAACGTCAGTCTGCAGCATCCTCCCCAAGGATCAGCCATCCGAGGCTGCCGGAGACGGTATGGTGTCTCCCTCCACCACAACAGACACCTGCATCATGACCAGCACCGGCAGCATCTCCGCCGCAGCCCCTGCTGCAGCCACCACCACCTGCACCACCATCTGCACCGCCACGTGCCCAGCCAATACCAGTATATTGGACATCAGCAGCATCACCAGAGGGAAGCCATCCAAGGCTACAGGTGAGGTCCTGTACCATGGACACGCCACTTGAGGCACCACCACCAGCACTGGCACGACCAGCAGTTGGCAGCCTAAGTCACCGCAGAATGGAGTGTGGCTCTGCCTCCATGGGGTATCATGCTACCCGTTCCATGAACATCTTGTGGCTCAGACACCCAAGTGAGAGGATGTTAACTGCCACACCCCAGGTGCTGCATCACTGGGCACAAAGACCCCTCCAGAACCAGTGGAGAAAGGCATCCACTCACCCAATCCTTGTCAGGATGAAGCACTCTGGGCACAAGGCCCCCTCCAGAACCAGTGGAGAAAGGTATCCACTCACACAATCCTTTGGCAGGATGAAGCACTCTGGGCACAAGGTCCCCTTCAGAACCAGTGGAGAAAGGCATCCACTCACCCAATCCTTGGCAGGATGAAGCACTCTGGGCACAAGGCCCCCTACAGAGCCAGTGGAGAAAGGCATCCACTCACACAATTCTTGGCAGGATGAAGCACTCTAGGCACAAAACCCCCTCCAGAAGTAGTGGAGAAGCCACCCACTAGAGAGACTATGGTCTTGCACTCCCCAGGACCAAGCAGTGGGCAAACCACCCACTTGAGAGACTGTGGTTTTACACTCCCCAGGACCAAGCAGTGGGCAAACCACCCACTTGAGAGACTGTGGCTTTACACTCCTCAGGACCAAGCAGTGGGCAAACCACCCACTTGGGAGACTTGAGAGACTGTATCTTTGCACTCCCCAGGACCAAGCAGTGGGCAAACCACCCACTTGAGAGACTGTGGCTTTGCACTCCCCAGGACCAAGCAGTGTGCAAACGTCCCACTAGAGAGACTGTGGCTTTACACTCCCCAGGACCAAGCAGTGAGCAAACCATCCACTTAGGAGACTTGAGAGACTGTGGCTTTGCACTCCCAGGAGCAAGCAGTGGGCATGGAGCCCCCTCGAGGAGCAGTGGCGTTGTACCATCATCTGGCTGAGGTGCCCCCCTCCCCTTCCCCCTGAGGTGCCTGTGTTTTTTTCAACCTGATGCCCCTGAAATGTTCTCTCCGTTTTCAGGCAGATGTCATGTGTGGGCTTCACCCAAACTTTTTGGGACCACTGGTCCACGGACATTTACAAGGGACAGTGTAAAGCCTTGTGTATATAATGTGAACTTTTGTTTATACTGATTATTTGATTTTCACTTGCTATATCTGAATGTTCCAATATAACACTGGTTAGACTCATTTCCTTTTGTCCTTGCGTTCTTCCAGGGGGTGACTGGGTGTATCAGTAATATTGTTGTATATGTTAGTGTGTATTTTGTTGTGGGTTAGGGTGGAGGGTGGGGGTGTTGCGTGCTGCGTGTGTGTCTCACTCTCTTTTTCCTCCTCCCCTAGCCTGTGTGCTAGGTGCAGTACTGACCGTCACCGCCGCATTCTTTCTATTTTGTGGTGTATTAGTAGATACACCAACATGGGGAGGACCTGCAGTCTGGGCTACATGGCGTCCTGGTTCTTCGTGGAGTGTCAAAAGATTAGTGGTTCCCCTTCGTTGTACTGTTTCCGCTGTGCTTTTGATGATGTTGGCACTGCCCTGGAAAAGCTGGCGGATTGACCTCTCATAATAGTGTGGGCGGTACACTGTCTTCCGCCTGTCTGTTGGCGCTGACCACCGCGGTGTTTGTTGCTACCGCCGTGGTGGTCCAAGTTTTGAAGTGGTGGTTTCCGCCGTGGTCGTAATCCCATTTTTTTTACCGCCGGCCTGTTGACGGTTTTACCGCCACTTTAACACCGACCCCCAGGGTTGTAAGGAGGGCCTAAATGTTGCTTTTTGACAACTCAACAATATACGTAAAGGGAAAAGAACCATTCATCAATGTGTAAAAGACTGTCTAGTTATATCTCTGATTTAGAATATTCATTTTATTGGACTAATGGCTATTGTATGATTTTCTGACCAATGACAAAGTGGGACAACTTTAACTTAACCGCACTGCTCTCAGAACTTGTGTGGCCACTCTCATGAGCTCTTCTCTGGATAACTTCGATACTTTTCTTCTGAGAGCTCACTCTATTGTAATCTTTGTGCTGCATGCGTAAATGCTGGTGTTCACTCTTGTGCTCGATGCTTAGAGCTAGATGCGCCTTTGCTGCCTGCCTTAGAAATTTCTCTTAAATGGTTTGCAGAGCTTAGAGTCCCCGATTATAAACCATTACCCCTTTCCATGTACTGTTGCTGACGCTGCTCGAACGGATGCCCTCCTGACAAAAACTAATCATTACTTGCTGATCCATAACAGGACAGGTATCTTATTCTGCAAATGTCTTTACTACTGATGTGTCCTTTGTTTCTAGGTACCACCTGCTGCCTTTTGATACAGCCATAGTTAGATGCCTTTCCAAATCAATGTAAACTAAAACTTTTGCATGAAGCCCAACATGCTGATGCTAATCTGATGATAGAGTGCCTATTTCCATTGAACTAAAATACTGATTTGATGTTGCTCAATTGCTGAATATCTCAATGTATGTTATTTCTATTGCACAATTACTCTTATTGCTGTTTTGTACTCTGATCTTTGACGGACTGATTGTAAATGCTTTAATCAAGTTGAGATTCTTTAGAAGGATTCAGTCAACCAGTGATGTTTTTATACTTATATCATGTGGTTTTGAGAATAATTTACGTGATACTATCATTGTTAATCTATGAAAATAAACTCTAATTGATACTAAAGGTGTGGTTATTCGTGGTCAAATGGGTTATGGTGTGTAAATTTACTGTCTCTCAAGAATTTCATGGATGTTTTTTGTTGATATTGATGATATGTGCAGACTTGAGGGTGTGAACTTCTTAAACGAGTCCAAAGGTCCATCAGCTCAATACAAGCGCCCCCTTATCACTGCGACTGCGTATGCTGCTCTGACAAATATCTCCGGCTCTGTTTGACCTTAGAGATAGGATGGTTGAGGATATTGGGCACCAGCTGCAGGAGCACTAATGAACACTATCTGCCATCTTGTGTTGACAGCCATGCCCCAACATTTACATTTTTCATTCATTCATGTATTAAATATATTATTCATTTTAAATATGTTTTAATAATATTATGTTCTTATGTTATTAAATGTGTTTAACAGAATGATTACAAATTGGAATGGCATATGTGATGTTCAACACATTCCCTAATGTTGCTTAGACTGGAGTCGAAATAGTAAAGTTCACCCCTTCATACCTTTTCTTCTGTTGCTGATACTGAAACGGGAATAGTAAATCCAATTTCTCCAAAGTCCACTTTCTCTGCTCTTGCGTAGCAAAATTAATGGAAGAGATACATCTTTAAAAGCCCAGCAGCTGATCGTTTTCATCCTCTCCCATAGAGGAGGTGTGACAGCTTAACATAATATATACATACATGACAACACTCCTGATTTAGATAAGAGACTCACAACGTTTTTAATTTTCTCTTTCCTAAAATGGAATTTAATTGCAAAATATATTTTACCTCAATCTCCCACTTGCTGTTCCCAGATGTCTGCATGTATGCACGACACGTTTGTCACAGTGCCACATATCATATGGCATACAACATATCTAAAGGGAGATATTCATTCCTATTGCACTCCTACATGGGTCCTATTATGCATACGGGGTGAGTCCTGAGTCAGTGAACAGGTGTACCCCACTAAACGATATTTGCAACAGGTCAGATTTCACTGCCAGTAGGCACAGGGTTCACATTACTCCCCTCCTTCAAACCGTCTTTGGCATGCAAATATAATATGGATTCTAAAAAGTGCACAATGTACATAATGTCATTATCCTAAAACATAGCTGCGTATTACTGTGAAATGTTTACTATAGAGTTAGGTTTAAAAGTGCAGAGCTATAGCAATGCCTCAGGCACTGCGTGTCTCGTAGTCCTTCTTTTATGTCAATTAGTACTGTAGTAGCGCTTCCGTGCCCAAAGCAGGGATCTCCAAAGTGTTGCCTCAGAGCTACTAGTAAGTCGTCAGGTACCAGTAAAATTCCCCCCTAACTGGGTCCTGACTAAGTACTTCAATTAATATGCCTTCTTTGCACATTAAACCATGAAAGAACATTTTAGTAATGAACGTTACCAAGCGTTAGTGAAACAGGAATTCATGTCACATAGAGCTTACATCTGCGACCTAATATCCCCTGGCCATATCTTGTGTGAATGTAATCCAGTAGTTCCCATGTTAAAAACGTGCCTGACTATTCTTAATTTGAAGAGCATTACACTGTGTTGTTTAATGAAACTACTTATATTTTTCAATAAAGCAAAACACAGGTCTAGGCAGTATTTTTGTTTACTGTTGGATAACTGCTGACCTCTTGTCTGTACTTCTAAACTACCTCTCTGAGAATTCTTCGCCTACTTACCTTCACTGCCCTGAGGGTCAAGAGCATATCGAGTGTACTTGGGATCCAGTTTGCACTGCAATTGGAAGAGGTGGTCTCCATTTCCACTCATGGGGATAAGAGTGAGGTTGGATAGCCATTGCCTGAAGGGATGTAGAGTTACACTTATTCAGTAGGTTATCCTGGATCAAGAAGCAGCCATAGTAGCTGAAGGATTACACCTGCCTTCCATGTTTTAATATTGCCACACAAGGTGGGTAAATAATGTAAATATCGTTTTTCTAAGCACTGTTTCTGTGCAACGTATCTATTATTCGTTTCTGTTTTGTATCTGACCCTCTAGTTTCAAGGACCAAACTTGTTAGTGTTTGTGTTGTAGTCACAACAACCGATTTGCTATGTGTTTTTGTTAGAAAAAAGGAAAGATGTCATATGTGTTTTGACTATCCGTCATGCTAGTTGCGAGCGTCTCGTGGCTGAATGAAGCAATCTGGTGTGAGCTTTGATTGAATTGTATACGAAGGTTCTGTCTTGGTCAGTTCGCCACATCAGAGCACCTTATCTTCACTTACTCTGTTGGTCAAAATAAATACATACACGAATAAATAAATAAAGCCGACTCTGTGACATACTTTGCTGTATGAGTGTTTTTCTTAGCAGGTTTAGAGCAAATCAAACAGTACATGCTCCACATCACCTGAAATCCAATCACATATCTCTGTGATTTGCCAGACCTGTGGTGACTTCTGGGTGGACTACTGGAAGTGTATGCTGCGGCTGACAGAGTGTGGCCTTTTCTCTTTTGCATTCATGGTGGGATGAGCAAAAAGTGAGAGAAAAAAGTCCACTTCCATACACTTCCATATTGGCCAGTTCTAAAGTCAGGGTATCATTGTTGAACTACCACCTACCAACACAAAAGAACTTAACTGCTCCTCTTCAATCAATCAATCAATCAATCAGTACATTTGCAGAGCGCGCTACTCATCCACGAGGGTCTCAGGGCGCTTTGAGGGGGGGGGGGAGCTGCTACTGCTCAAACAGCCAGGTCTTGAGGTGTCTCCTGAAGGTCAGCAGGCCCTTGGTCTTCCGTAAGTGGATGGGGAGGGTGTTCCAGGTCTTGGCAGCAAGGTAGGAGAATGATCTGCCGCCGGTTGTTGTCCTGTGGATGCGTGGAATGGTGGTGAGGGTGAGGTCGGCGGAGCAGAGCTGTCGGTTTGGGGTGTAGAAGGTGAGTCGTTCATTGAGGTATACTAGTCCGGCATTATGGAGTGCTTTGTGGGCGTGGGTGAGGATCTAGAAAGTAATCCTCTTTTTGACGGGGAGCCAGTGTAGGTCTCTCAGGTGGGCTGTGATGTGGCTCCAGCAGGGGATGTTGAGGATCAGGTGTGCAGAGGTGTTCTGTATGCGTTGCAGTCTTTTCTGGAGTTTGGCTGTGGTTCCGGCGTAGAGAGCGTTGCCGTAGTTCAGTCTGCTGCTGACGAGGGCCTGGGTGACCGTCCTTCTGGTTTCGGTAGGGATCCACCTATAGATCTTGTGGAGCATGCGGAGAGTGTTGAAGCAGGAGGATGAGACAGCGTTGACTTGTTGAGAGCAATGAGTCTAGGATGACTCCCAGGTTGCGTGCGTGGTTGGTGGGCGTCGGTGCGGCTCCCAGTGTGGTCAGCCACCAGGAGTCGTCCCAGGCGGAGGGGGTGGAGCCAAGTATGAGGACCTCCATCTTGCCCGAGTTCAGTTTTAGGCAACTGTCCTCCATCCAGTTGGCGACGGCCTTCATTCCTTTGTGGAGGATGGTTTGGTGGTGGCGGGGTCCTTGGTGAGGGAGAGGATCAGCTGGGTGTCATCGGCGTATGAGACGATGTTGAGGTTGTGAGATCGGATGATGTTGGGGAGCGGTGCCATGCAGACGTTGAAGTGGGTCGGGCTGGGGGAAGAGCCTTGGGGTATGCCGCAGATGGTCTTGGTGGCTTCAGATCGGAAAGGAGGGAGGCAGACTCTCTGGGTTCTGCCGGTGAGGAAGGAGGTGATCCAGTCCAGGGCTTTGTCGCAGATCCCTGCGTTGTGGAGGCATGTGCGTAGGGTGTGGTGGCAGACGGTGTTGAAGACGCCCGAGAGGTCCTGGAGGATGAGGGCCGTGGTTTCACATTTGTCCAACAGGGTACTGATGTCATCGGTGGCGGCGGTCTCGGTGCTGTGGTTGCTGTGAAAACCAGATTCGGACAGGTCCAGAGTGTTGTTTTCCTCAAGGAACTGGGTCAGTTGCCTGTTGACGAGCTTCTCAATGACCTTTGCCGGGAACGGGAGCAGGGAGATGGGCCGATAGTTTTTGAGGTCCTTTGGGTCCGCCTTGGGTTTCTTGACTAAGGCGTTGATCTCGGTGTGCTTCCAGCTTTCCGGGAAGGAGGCGGTCTCAAAGGAGCTGTTGATAATCATCCGGAGTTGGGGAGCGATGATGGAGCTCGCTTTGTTGAAAATGTGGTGCAGGCAGAGGTCGGATGGTGAGCCAGAGTGAATGGTGTTCATGACTTTGGTAGTATCATCGTTGTTGAGTCCAGGAGAGCAGGAGGTTTGTGTGGCTGGGGGGCGGTGAGTCTGAGGTGTTGGCGACTGCCGGTGGGGTTTTGGTGTTGAAGCTGTCATGGATGTCTGCGATCTTGCGGTGAAAGAAGGTGGCTAGAGATTCGCAGAGGTCTTGCGAAGGTGGAATGTCGTTGGTGCTGGAGCTGGGGTTGGAGAATTCCTTCACTATGTTGAAGAGCTCTTTGCTGTTGTGTGCATTGTTGTCGATGCGTTCCTTGAAGGAGGATCTCTTGGCGGTCCGGATGAGCTGGTGGTTCCTGCGGATGGTGTTCTTGAGGGCCGTGAGGGTGACCGGTGTCTGCTCTTCTCGAGTTTTCAGCATGTCTGTTTGGAGGTCAGCGGTGAACCTGGTGGCCTTTCCGACGGTGCGGTTGTAGGAGGCTTTTGTGATCGGGCAAGAGCATTGGCCCAGTCTTCGATCCATTGCCTGAGGTTGTGGGTAGCTCTGTCAGTGTCAGTGGTGTCTTCTGGTGGGGCTCGAGTGAGGGCGGAGATCAGCTGGTCGTTGGTGAGCTTGTTCCAGCTGCGGCGGGGGATCCGTTGCGGGTGGTGGTGCGTGGTGGGTTTCTCGAAGGTGAAGTGGATACCGCGGTGGTCGGTCCAGTGGAGTTCGGTGGTGTACCTGAAGGTGACGTGGCTGCTGGTGGAGAGGATGGGGTCGAGCGTGTGTCCGGCAGAATGGGTGGGTGATGTGACAAGCTGTTTGAGTCCAAGGTTGGCGAGGTTGTCAAGCAGGGCGGTGGAGTTGCTGACATGGTATTTTCAAGGTGGAAGTTCAGGTCTCTGAGGAGGATGTAGTCTGTAGAACTAGAGCTTGCGTGCTGACGATGTCGGAGAAGGAGTCACTGAACTGCGGTCGAGGTCCAGGGTGTCTGTAGATGGGAGTTCCTCTGAGGGTGGTCTTGGGATCGATGTGGATCTGGAAGTGCGTGTGTTCGGTGGTGCTGAGGGTGTCTTCGGTGTTGGTCGAGCTTCTGATGGTGTGGACCTCCCGGTTTGTTGGTGCGGTCTCTGCGGGTGATCTTGTAGCCGTCCAGGATGGCTATGGCGATGTCGGGTGCTGAGGATGGGTTCATCCAGGTATCCCTCAGGAAGGCGATGTCCGGGGAGGATGAGTCGAGAAGGTCCCAGAGTTCGATGGCGTGCTTATGGACGGAGCAGGTGTTGCAAAGGATACATCTGAGGTGGTTGCATCGGGCTCTGGCGGGCAGGTGCTGGGCGCGGTCCACGTGCAAACAGCAGAGAAAACAGTAAAGAGGCACAAAAAGGCACAAAAAGCAGAGAAAACAGTAAAGATGTAGAAAGTCAATAAAAACAGAAAAAACAGTAAAGAGGCAGAAAATGCAAAAAGCAGACACAAAGGCAAACACAAAATACTTAAGGCTCACCACTGGCCACCAGGGATGAGGCGCAGGAGGGAGCCTGCAGATGGAGGAAGGCCTCGAACGTGCAGCAGCAGCAAGGGTGGTGAAGCGGACACGGGCACAGTCAGGTGGAGCTGCGTGGTGTGAGGAGCTCTCCTGACCAAAAAATAGGTCAAGGGTGACCTCTTAGAAGTAGAAGCGTCATAAAAACCGATCAATCTTATCTGGGCACTTCGGGTTGCAAAGTCTACTGGGTAAATGCCCATGACTGAGGTTTAGAGAAATAAATAGCATTTTTCTCTCTTTTGTCGAAATGACTTCCATTAAAGGCATCGAAGTATTTTAGTGCAAGAGGTCACTGCGAGATGAAGCCTCCCAACTGTGTTCGCAAGCTAGCAGACTGCGAGACATTGCTAACATCTGGAAAATTGTTAACTGCACGTTTCTTAAACATGTTATGGAACCTGTTCTTTAATCTACTATTTTGCCTAAGGTCTGGGTAAGACACTCTGGGGCATATTTATACTCCGTTTGCGCCAAAATTGCGTTGTTTTTTTTGACGCAATTTTGACGCAAAACTAACTCCATATTTATACTTTGGCGTTAGACGCGTCTAGCGCCAAAGTCCATGGAGTTAGCGTAATTTTTTAGCGTGGACACCTACTTTGCGTTAATTATATGCAAGGTAGGCGTTCCCGTCTAAAAAATCGACTCTGAGGCATGTGCGTCGGATTTATATACTCCCGGGCAAAAATCACGCCCGGGAGTGGGCGGGTCAAAAAAAATGATGTACGGCCGCTTTTGCGCCGTTTTTTAGCGCCTGCAAAAGGCAGGCGTTAAGGGACCTGTGGGCTCTGAAGGAGCCCAGAGGTGCCCCCCCATGCCCCCAGGGACACCCCCTGTCACCCATGCCCACCCCAGGAGGACACCCAAGGCTGGAGGGACCCATCCAAGGGACATAAAGGTAAGTTCAGGTAAGTGTTTTTTTTAAATTATTTTTTGTGGCATAGGAGGGCCTGATTTGTGCCCCCCTACATGCCACTATGCCCAATGACCATGCCCAGGGGACAGAAGTCCCCTGGGCATGGCCATTGGGCAAGGGGGCATGACTCCTGTCTTTGCTAAGAAAGGAGTCATTTCTATGGGGGTTGGGAGTGAAAAAAAATGGCGCAAATCGGGTTGAGGCGAAAAAATTGCCTCAACCTGACTTGCCCCATTTCTTGCCGCCAAAGCTCCATATCCCCCTACGCCGGCGCTGCCTGGTGTACGTCGTTTTTTTTAACGCACACCAGGCGACGCCGGCGGCTAACGCCGGCTAACGTCATTCAATAAATACGGCGCCCGCATTGCGCTTCAGAATGGCGTTAGCCGACGCTAATTTTTTTTACGCAAAACTGCGTTGGCGCAGTTTTGCGTCAAAAAGTATAAATATGGGCCTCTGAGTCCACTTATGATGCACCTAATTTCAAATCTGACCTTTGTGATTCCTTAGGGACTGATATTTATGATTAATTTGTTAACCTCACTTACCAGGAGGTACAAGTGCTCCCATCAAACAAGGCCCCCGGTCTTGATGGAGTCTCCCTAGATGTTTTTAAATCTAACTTAGAGCTTTGGACCCCCCTGATTACTTTATATCTTAATGCAGAAGTAAAACAGTCTACTCCAAAGTCCTGATCTACATCTGTGATTGTCCCCGTCTTCAAGAAGGGTAAATGTTCTGATCCTAAATGTTACCATCCTGTTTCTTCGATTAGTTATGGTGTTAAGGTTCTTGGGCGGACAGTCCTGAATAGGCTAATGGAATGGGCATTAATCCTAATGTTTTATCTGACATTCAATATGGTTTCTAGCCTCGTTTAGGCACGCTTGACCAGTTTCTTAATCTTTTTCTTATTATGAATAAATATACAGTAGTGAAATAGTGGGCTATACACTTGGCTTCTATGGATGTGAGTACCGCATTTGATACTGTTAACCGGGAGACACTATGGAATATTATGTTGAGTATAGGGGTGGAAACAAATTTTGTTTTATTACTGAGTGTTGTTCATTCTCATCTGTCTGCCTCAATGCCATTTGGAGCAATGAGGGAATGCACTGAGTACCTTAAACTAAACTGGGGAGATCACCAAGGATGTATTCTGGCCCCCAGACTTACAGTATATATTTACAGTTTAGAGATGGCGCTTGGTGCAGGTGGGAAATACATGCCTAAGATTGGATACTGCACATCCCCCGTTCTGGTTTATGCAGATGATGATGCTTTAGTCTCCAGAACATCAGTGGGGCTAGAACCTCTGCTTAACTCTTTTACTATATTTACGGATATCCTTTATTTGAGTGTGAACTTGACTAAATCACATTTTATGGTGATTGGCCTGCGGTCCTCCAAGAACAGAACCTATTGGTTCAAAAGAAATATTATTAGTCGAGTTGCTACATTCCTTTATTTAGGAGTTGTATTTGACTCTACTATGGCCTGGTCTCCATTGATAACTGCCAGATGTCATATGCTCACTAGGAGCATTGCTTCTGTTTTTGATTTTTCGACCAGATTGGGGCATAAATCCATCAAGGCTATGCTCAACATTTATAAAGCTAAATACATTACTATCGCTGCTTACGGAAGTAATATATGGCGGTGTTGCCAAACCGATCTCATTAATTGTGTATTGGAGATTAAGGCTCTCATTACAACCCTGGTGGTAAATCCCGCTTTCCGCCGTACTGAAGGCTGCCAACATATCGTGGCTGCGGCGGAAATCCGCTACAGGTATTACGACCCACATCTCGTAATACACCACAATACAGACACCCACACAAGTCCGTCACACCAAAGGTCAGTGTTAAACTGGCAATACCAAAACCCACACCGTCACGCCAACAGGAATACGCCCACACTATCACGACCCAGAAATCAACGCAGTGGTCTTTCAACTGCGGTAATCCATTGGCAGGACACACCGCGGCGCTCAAAATACACACACATTTACAAAATACAACCACATTGGACAAATTAAAATACACACACCTGATACACATACACACACTCACACTACTATAAAACACACACCCACATTACCCACAACCCCTTACAATGACATTTTTTTGAACAGGCAGAAAGAGAGAATAGCAAACACAACACCAGCATCCACAGGCACACAACACCATCACTCATACAACATCCACAAACCTCAAACAACACACCCCAACACAACACATCACACAGCACAACAAATATCACCTCACACATTACCCACACCACATCATGGCACCTCAAAGAAACCCCAGGTTTTCTGAGGAGGAGATCAGGGTCATGGTGGAGGAAATCATCCGGGTAGAGCCACAGCTTTTCGGATCACAGGTGTAGCACACCTCTATTGCTAGGAAGATGGAGCTATGGCGTAGAATCGTCGACAGGGTCAATGGAGTGGGACAGCACCCCAGAACACGGGATGACATCAGGAAGAGTTGGAACGACTTACGGGGGAAGGTGCGTTCCGTGGTATCCAGACACCAGATAGCAGTACAGAGGACTGGAGGTGGACCCCCACCTCCTCCCCCACAACTAACAACATGGGAGGAGCAAGTCTTGGCAATACTGCATCATGAGGGCCTCGCAGGAGTAGCAGGAAGACTGGATTCTTTACTACTATATCCCCCTACCCCACCTGCATGCCATCACATAACCCCACCCTCACCCCCATCACTCCAATACCTCACATATGCCCCAGCATCACAACCCACCCATCCCAATCCCAAGCCCTGTATGCAACACCTCTGCATAGACACACATCTCCAAAGCATGTCCAGTACAGATACCCACCCAGACCCCAAAATCACTAATCACACAAGGGCAAACACAATAATGCAATCACTGGAGTAGAGGGTAACTCACCCCTTGCACAAGATGGCATACACAGATACAATACCTATGCATTTACACCCCAACAGGATCCATACCCAACGTCACCAGACAGGAGGTGCCAGACATATCCAGTCCCCCCACAGAAGAGGCCCACAGTGATGACAGCAGCTCTGCACGCCTGGATCAAGATGACCAGCCCGGCCCATCGGAGACCTCGGGACAGTTGGTTCCCCTGCCACAGTCACAAACCACCACAGACCCTCCCCCTCAGGAAACACCAGCACAGCACCCACCCAGTGGGCCCATCCCTCTGTCCCTAGCACACGTCAATCAGCAGTGTGTCCACCACTACAGGGACCCCAGGCAAACCCACCAACCCAAGACAGTCAGTTACCTGGCGTCAGTGGGCACAGAGTTCAGGGGACAGAGGCACAGGATAAGAGGGAAACTGGGAGGACTGCTGTGTGACAGGGGGAAGACAGGCCCAGGGAACCCACTAACCACGAGGCATTCTCCAACATCATGGGAGCATACCATCATTCCTAGGAGACCATGGGCACAGTGTTGGCCAAGTTTCAGGAGACCCAGCGGCTGCAGGAGGAACACTACCTGGGGATCAGGTAGGACTTGAAGTCTACCAATGCCACCCTGGTCACTATTGCAGGGGTGCTGGCAGACCTGGCCAACACCATGAGGGACACAGTGGCACACAAACGGGCCCCTGACACTTCCCTGAACGATGAACAGCCCTCCACCTCCGCCGGCGCTAGTGGACAGGAGGTCCCGCCACAGGACCAACAGGCCACCAGCACCCCACCACCTGCAGAAGGAAAACCAGCCCGCAAATGGTCCCTGCGATCCAGGAACAAGACAGAGAACATTGCCCAGACCCCCGCCAGGAAATAACACTCTCCTGATTGTCACCCTTTTGTCCCACTTTGTCACCCTGACAACTTTGAACTGCTATTACTCCACTTACTATGCCCCCTTGGACAATGCACCTGTGAGACCAAGAGACTGGACTCTACCATGGGCATTCCTCCACCATCACCCCAGCCCATTGCACCGCCCCTCCACTTATTTGCACAGAAATAAACACCCTTGAATCACAAATCAATCTGGAGTCAGTCTGTACTTTCACAAATGTGTAATTGCAACCTCTCAGAAATATAGCACTGTCAATGTTCATGTTCGCATACCAATGTTAGACATTTGTTGGGCAGCAGTAAACATAGCAGAAGGCAGAAAGTGGGACCCAGATCTGTGAATAGGAAAGCCAGGTGACATGTCAGGGTCCACACACAGAGGTAAAAAGGCAGATTTATGAAATGTCCTACAGTAGTATCATATGAGAGAAGCAGTGCCATCCTCTTACCTGTGTCTCACTGGAAGCATTGCATGATGATGTTGTTTTGGTTGTCTAGATCTTCTTCTTCTGCCTCCTCTTCTTCACTGTCCACAGGCTCCACAGCTGCCACAATACCAACATCAGGCCCATCCTCCTGCAGAAAAGGCACCTGGCGTCGAAAAGCCAGGTTGTGCAACATACAGCATGCCACGATGATCTGGCACACCTTCTTCGGTGAGTAGTATAGGGAGCCACCTGTCAGATGGAGGCACCGGAATCTGGCCTTCAGGAGGCCGAAGGTGCGCTCTATTATCCTCCTAGTTCGCCCATGTGCCTCATTGTAGCGTTCCTCTGCCCTTGTCCTGGGATTCCTCACTGGGGTCAGTAGCCATGACAGATTCGGGTAACCAGAGTCACCTGCAAATATTGAGGGACAACTGTTAGACATCCTCCAACCCTTAGGGACTCTTCCCATACCCAGACACCTATGTCATCTGTGTTGGGACCTTGAGCTCACCTATTAGCCACACCCGGAGCCTCTGGAGTTGCCCCATCACATAAGGGATGCTGCTATTCCTCAACATGTAAGCGTCATGCACTGAGCCAGGATACTTGGCATTCACATGGGAGATGTACTGGTCTGCCAAACACACCATCTGCACATTTATAGAATGGTAGCTTTTGCGGTTTCTGTACACCTGTTTATTCCTGCGGGGGGGAGACAAATGCCACATGTGTACCATCAATGGCACCAATGATGTTGGGGATATGTCCCAGGGCATAGAAGTCACCTTTCACTGTGGGCAAATCCTCCACCTGAGGGAAAACGATGTAGCTGCACATGTGTTTCAGCAGGGCAGACAACACCTGGACAAAACATTAGAGAACATTGGCTGTGACATCCCTGATGCTATGGCCACTGTTGTATGAAAGGACCTACTGGCCAGGAAATGGAGTACTGGCAGGACCTGCACTAGAGGGGGGATTCCTGTGGGATGGCGGATAGATGACATCAGGTCTGGCTCCAACTGGGCACACAGTTCATGGATTGTGGCACAATGAAGTCTGTAGGTGATAATGATGTGTCTGTCTTCCATTGTCGACAGGTCCACCAGGGGTCTGTATACCGGAGGATGACGCCATCACCTGCTCCAGCGGAAGTGCCCTATGGAGGAGAAGGGTGAGCAGAGGGTCATACACCACATAGGTTTCACAAGGCTGTTTACAACAATCGTGATATAATCGGTGTGTGGCGCTGTCTGTCTGTATTCCTGGCCAAAAGTGCTGTGACGCAGTTAGTTGCCCTGCCATGTGCCCCCCTGAAATGGCGGCTGCCTGACCTGTAAGGAGGTACAAGGGGAAATGAGGTAACTGCGCTGTCGTTGTGCAGCGTCGCAGTAGGCGGATGAAGACTGCAACGCAATTCAGCAGTGGTTATAATTGGGCCCTATGGGTTTCAGGAGCCAATGACGATGTACGCCGGCGGTGACGGTATGCACCGCCGTGGACGTGACCGCCATTTTCTATCTGTTCACTCACTTGATACCTGACCTTCAAAAGGAAAGGACCTACACTGCAAGTGCTGCTGAGACCTGAGTCTGGAAGCGACAATGGCTACAGTGTCTGGGGAAAGGGCCCCTGCCTTCACTGCGGAGGAGTTGGAGAAACTGGGGGATGGGGTCCTCTCTCAGTACACGCTACTCTACGGTCCTCCAGACAAACAGGTGAGTACACTGCGAGCATGATGCATGGCACATGAATGTATGGAGTGTCGTGGATGGAAGAGACAGGGGGGCAGTGGTTAGCGCCCACCAGAAGAAGGGGATTTGACGTGCCATCGCCAAGGTAGTGCGGACCCTGTGGATCTACTATAGACAGAGCACCCACTGCCGCAAAAGATGGGAGGACCTGCGCCGCTGCAGCAAGAAGACGGCGGAGGCCCAGCAGGGGATGGCCTCCCAACGTGGAAGGGGTGCCCGTCGCACCATGGCCCCCCTGATGTACCGGATCCTGGTGGTGGCATATCCTGAGTTGGATGGGCTCTTGAGGGCAGCCACAAGGGGGTGAATACAGTCTCAATCAGCTGACTCTGTGCCCTTAATGAGGTTTCTTGTTGGGGAATGTGGGCTGTGGGTTCAACTAGGCCAGGGCAGACATGCCAAGGTAGATCTGTTGTTTTTCTGGCTCAGTGCCACTCCAACCCCAAACGTGGTAGTGGCCCTCTACACCTAGTCAGGCTCCGGTGGGTTCCAGCTGTGCATCAAATGGGTCTAGGCAGAGTCCCCCATGGGCATGTGCTTTTCCCCTGAACTGTTAGTGCATGGGCTAGTGCATAGGGCTGCTCCGTGTGTGCTGTGTCCGCCAACGATAGTGGTGTTCCAGGCATTGACCATGTGTCTCTTCTGTCTTTCCCCCCTTTTTGTTTTGTCACCCTGTCTTTGTGTGCATTAGCATCATCTGGCGGAGGGGCATTGTCACCGGAGCAGGAGGAAGCAGCAAACCACATGGCCCTGGAGGGTGAATTTACAGAGTCTGAAGGCACCAGTGGGACGGAGGGTGAGGGGAGCTCCACGATGGGGACAGGAGGAGACACCAGCGACAGCGACTCCTCCTCTGATGGGAGCTCCCTTGCGGTGGCAGTCACCTCTGTGCCCACCGCATCAACAGGTACAGCTGCCACCCCCCCTACTAGCACCGCCCTCCCAGCAGCCCCTCAGCTTGTTTCCCGTGCCCTCTCACTCAGGAGGGTGGGCATCTCCTTCGCCCCAGGCACCTCAGGCCCTGCCCCAGTCAGTCCTGCTGCCCTCAGTGAGGAGGCTATTGACCTCCTGAGATCCCTCACTGTTGGGCAATCAACCATATTGAATGCCATCCAGGGTGCCGAGAGGCATTTGCAGCAAACAAATGCATACCTGGAGTGCATTCATTCTGGTGTGGCAGCCCAACAGAGAGCATTTCAAGCTCTGGCGTCAGCACTGATCGCAGCCATTGTCCCTGTGTCCAGCCTCCCCCCTCCCCAGACCCAATCCCCTGTACCTCAGCCTATCCCAAGCACACCATCAGACCAGCATGCACACTCATCAACACACAAGAGTGGACATGGCTAACATAAGCACCACACATCCCAAAGACACTCACACAAGCACCATACCCATGCAGACACACCAACACCCACTGCCTCCACTGTGTCCCCCTCCTCCTCCCTCCCAGTCTCATCTCCACTCACACCTGCATGCACTACATCCTCAGCCACTACCTCCATCACCAGCACGCCCATGACCACACACCGCTCACGTGCAATCACCACCCCCACTACCATGCACACATCCCCTGTGTCCTCTCCCAGTGTGTCTGTGAGCCCTCCTCCCAAACTACACAAATGCAGGCACACACCCACTCAACAGCCATCCACCTCACAACAGCCTCCAGCCAATGCACCTTCACCCAAAATTCAGCAGTCGTACACCTCCTACAACCACTACCTCTTCCTCCACTCCCAAACCCCCTCCATCTTCCCGTCCCAGTGTGTCGAAAAAACTTTCCTGGGTAACATTGACCTCTTCCCTACACCTCCCCCCCATCCTTCCCCTAGGGCCAGGATGTCCAAATCCCAGCCCAGCACCTCAGCCACCAAATCCTCCAGCACTGTGGTCCCTGCAAGTCCTGTAACATCGCGGGTGGCACCCATCAGGGCTGCCAGTGTGCCACCTAGCGAGGCCAAGGATCAGCCCATTCCGCCACTTGCCAAGATGAAGAAGGTGCCCACATGCTGTAGGCAAAAGCCGCAGCAACCACCCAGCAAGGCCTCCTCCAAGCCAAAAGTGGACAGTGGCAAGGTCCCAGCAGCGACTTCCAAGGTGGGCAAGAGACACAAGGCTAAAGGGACTGGTATCACCCCTTCTGGCAAACAGAGCAGCAACTGGACGGTGGTGGACACTGCCACCTGCACCGCCACCTGCACGTCTGCTGCCTCAGCAACAGTCGCCAGCATCATCCCCAGTGGGCAGCCGTCCGAGGCTGCAGGAGACGTCCTGCTGTCTCCCTCCACAGGTGCTGACACATGCACCACCGGCAGCATCTCCGCCACAGACCCCGCCTCAACCACCACCATCAGCTCTGCGACATGCACAGTCAGTGCCACCACAGCCGACATGGGCAACATTCCCAGTGGACAGCTGTCTGAGGCTGCAGGAGACGTCCTGGACCCTGCTCAGCATACATGAGGCACCACAACCAGCACTGTATATACCAGCAGTTGGCAGGCAAAGTCGCAGCAGGGTGGAGTGTGTCTCTGACTCCATGGAGTATCATGCTACCTTTTCCCAGGCAATCTCATGGCATACAAACCCAGGTGAGGGAATGGGACCTGCCACACAGCATGTGCAGCACTCTGGGCACTAAGCTCCCTCCAGAAACAGTGGAGAACAGCATCCACTACCCCAGTCCTTGGCAGGATGAAGCACTCTGGGCACTAAGCCCCCTCCAGAACCAGTGGAGAACAGCATCCACTCACCCAGTCCTCAGCAGGATGAAGCACTCTGGGCACTAAGCCCCCTCCAGAACCAGTGGAGAACAGCATCCACTCACCCAGTTCTTGGCAGGATGAAGCACTCTGGGCACTAAGCCTCCTCCAGAACCAGTGAGAACTGCATCCACTACCCCAGTCCTTGGCAGGATGAACCACTCTGGGCACTAAGCCCCCTCCAGAACCAGTGGAATATGTCACACACTTGAGAGACTGTGGCTTTGCACTCCCCAGGATAAAGCAGTGGGCAGCCCAACCACTTGAGAGACTTGAGAGACTGTGGCTTTGCACTTCCCGGGCCAAGCAGTGGGCAAACCACCCACTTGTGAGACTGTGGCTTTGCACTCCCCAGGACCATTCTATGAGCATGGAGCCCCTTCGTGGAACAGTGACGTCGTCCCTTCATCCGGCTGAGGTGCCCCCCTCCCCTTCCCCCTGAGGTGCCTGTTTATTTTTAACTTAATGCCCCAGCAGTGTTCCCTCTGTTTACAGTCAGGTATCATGTGTGGGCTTCGCCCATGCATTTTAGGACCACTGGTCCACGGACAATGATTGGAACACCATCCGGAGTTGTGTAGTTTCTGTACATATTTGCACATACTGATCTGTTACAGACCTGTTTCCATATCTGAATTTTCGATGATTACACTCGTTACAATCATTTCATTTTGTCCTTGAGTTCTTCCAGGGGGTGACGGGGTGTAAATGTAATGTTGATGCATGTATTTGTGTGTATGGTGTTGTGGGTGAGGGTGGGGGTGGGGATGTTGCGTGTTGCATGTTTGTGTCACTCTCTCTTTCCTTCCCCCCTCCCCTGTGTGCCTGGTGCAGTACTCACTGTGGTCATTGTCGCCATCTTTGCTGCTCCTGGTGGAAGAGGAGGTAAACCAACATTGGTAGCACCTGTAACTCGGGCTCCATGGAGTCCTGGTTCCTCGTAGGGTGTTGTGAGGTGAGTGGTTTCCGTTCCAAAGACTGTTTCCCCCGTGCTTTTGATGCCGTTGGTACTGCCCCGGAAAAGGTGGCGGATTGGTGCCTTGTAATACAGTGGGCGGTACATTGTGTTCCGCCTGTCTGTTGGGGGTTACCGCCGCGGTGTTTGTTTCTACCGCCATGGCGGTCAGAGTGTTAAAGTGGCTGCCTGTGTTGGTGGTTTCCGCCATGGTCGTGATTCCATTTTTTTTACCGCCGGCTTGTTGGCGGTCTTACTGCCGCTTTAACACCGACTGCCAGGGTTGTAATGAGGGCCTAAGTTTTTGCAAAGGCTTTTATGTCTCCCCGCGAGTTCACTGTCATTTATAATTCACGAAGAACTGGGGTTAGGTTATTTAGCTGATACACTGCAGATATGGCTATTACCCCTCTGGTTATATGTTTAGCTATGCCCTGCTAAAAGCTTTAATCGTCCACTATTAAAGGATTGTTTGGTCCTTGTCCCTGTGTCAGAAAAACCTGGTTAAGCAATGTAAAGGATAGGGTTTTTAAGAAGGGTTGACCTGAGATTTTTAATTATCCTGAATCAATAATCTCAGAAGACATTGCTTGAACTAAGATAGCTTTTAGCGTTTTGAAAGAAAAGGAAAGAGTGTTATCAGTATCAGAAAAATGTAATTTTAGAGCTTTGATATGTTGAATTATTATCACTTTCTTTTGATACATTTTAGATTAAACCTAATTAACCACCTGTTAGCTGTCCCTAAAGGTATAAAAATTGTGTATCGTTCCTTTATTAGCCGATAAAAACGTTGACCAAGTTCGACCTGCTCTGTTCTATTCAGTGTTATTGCCCGATGCACTCACATGTTTTTATCTGGCTTTTTTATCTGGAGCTGGGCGATTGCGAAAATTGTATTAAATGTATGATGTATTGTTTTTAATATTGTTGTCTTTTATGGTTTAATTGTATAAACCGAATAGAGATATCGGATTTAGTTTTTTCAGCTTACCACCATTTAGTGAATTTTAGGGTGTGTTAAGCTTGGCACGTGACTTGGTGAGATGTGCAATGTTGGATGCCTAAGGGGCAAGCGCTCATCATTATGATCTTTGAACAGCGCTATGGATCTGATTGAACAGAAGTTTGTCTCAGGGCGTAGTCGAAATAAAGGGACAGATTAACAAGCAATTGCAGAAATTATCTGAATTTTGGGGAATCTCGAATGTTTTGTCTGGGACTGGTTTTGATCCAACAAAGAGATTCAATGAACAAAATAAAGTACAAACAGCTTTATTTGAAAAGTGAAATTCAGGAAGTGTACAACTCGTTACCTGAGTTATTACTCTGACCCATCCGAAAAGATGTGCAAAAGTTTTCCTGAAGAACTCAGCAGCTCAGAAAAGTAGGAACATAATTCTGGCCATAAAAATGGCAAAATCCCACACGTCAAGTCTGTGAAAGATTTTGGTGAAGAAGAGTCATTTTCGAATAAGAGGAGTAATGAGGAGGAGAAGCCTCAGAGGACTCAGGGAATCTGGGCAACTCATAGAAAGGTGACTTCTCGGTTAGACAAAACAAGAAAATTAACTTGATTGGGAGAATAACTTAGGCCCATATTTATACTTTTTGACGCTAAACTGCGCTAACGCAGTTTAGCGTCAAAAAGTTTTGCGCCGTCTAACGCCATTCTGAAGCGCCATGCGGGCGCCGTATTTATGGAATGGCGTTAGACGGCGCAATCAGACCGGCGCTGCCTGGTTTGCGTGGGAAAAAACCACGTAGACCAGACAGCGCCGGCGTAGGGGGAAAATGGCGTATGGGCGTCTTAAAATGGGGCAAGTCAGGTTACGTCGAAAAAATCGTCTTAACCCGACTTGCGCCATTTTTTAACGACGCCCATCCCCCATCAACATGACTCCTATCATTGTAAAGATAGGAGTCATGCCCCCTTGCCCAATGGCCATGCCCAGGGGACTTCTGTCCCCTGGGCATGGTCATTGGGCATAGTGGCATGTAGGGGGGCACAAATCAGGCCCACCTATGCCAAAAAAAATTATTAAAAAAAAAAAAAAAAATACTTACCTGAACTTACCTGAATGTCCCTGGGGTGGGTCCCTCCAGCCTTGGGTGTCCTCCTGGGGTGGGCAAGGGTGGCAGGGGGGGTCCCTGGGGGCAGGGGAGGGCACTCTGGGCTCATTTTGAGCCCACTTGTCCCTTAACGCCATGCCTGACCCATGCGTTAAAAAGCGGCGCAAATGCGCCGTTTTTAGCCACGCCCACTCCCGGGCGTCTCTTTTGCCCGGGAGTATAAATACCACGTAAAGGCCTGGGAGTCATTTTTTAGACGGGAACGCCTCCCTTGCATATCATTAACGCAAGGAAGGGGTTCACGCTAAAAAATGACGCACATTCCGGGAACTTTGGCGCTATTCGCCTCTAACGCCAGAGTATAAATATGGCGTTAGTTGGCGTTAGTTTAGCGTCGAATTTGCGTCGAAAAAAACAACGCAAATTCGGCGCAAACGGAGTATAAATACGGCCCTTAATGCTTTACCTGGCGAATGTTTGAAGAAGGTAGAAGAGGAGGATGAGGTGATATTTATTTTTGACAAACTCCGCCATACTTGTTTTTCAGATAATGCAGCTACCCATAAAATTGAGAGATACATCTGAAACACTGGTCCAGTGGGACTCTTTTTCTCTGGGAGCTGTTATGCTCGTGTCAATGGTGTAGTAAAGCAATCCAGTCATTCACTCAACATTTTAAAGATTAGAAAAGGGCTTTCTTTGTCAAAAAGTATGTTTGAATTCACAATTCCTTTATATATATTTATGTATATGTGTTCACTGAAAAAAACATTACAGGGTCATTATAAAAAGCATAGAAATTCACTTAAAAACGAAAGGTTGCTGGGATGTTATAGTTATGTTCTGAATTTACTTGCACAAAACCATACAAATTCAGCAGTTATAAAGTTATTTCAAGTAACTATCTCACACCCTAAGGTAACTATAACTGGCGCCTTCACCACGCACATCTTTTTTCTTCAACAATTTGACTTCTAATGTTTCATTTATACTTTTAATGATGTTATGGAAGTTGTCATGAGTGCTTAATATCTGGGGTATTAGCAGTACATGGCGAGGGCGCGAGGTATAGTTCCGGTTAACAAATGTCATGAGGCTGAGCAAAACGGTCAAAATATCCAGGGTAGATAAAGCATACAGGGGCATATTTAAGAGGCCCTAGCCCCCGAAGCCTCTCTTTTAGGGGCATATTTAAGAGCCCTTAGCGCCACTGCTGCATCACTTTTAATGACGCTTCGGTGGCGCTATGCACTGCACCATATTTACAAGGTGGCATTAAGCCACTTTTTGTGGCTTAACGGAACCTTGTAAATTCAACCCCTTCACACACAGTACTTTTCGTGGAAGGGGCGTACAATGGGTGTTGCTGTGGGTATGCCACATCAACACCCATTGCATTTTGGCTCTGCCCCAGATTTACGAGTTTTCGTAAACCTGAGGAAGAGCCAACTCCTTGTTTTTTGCTCTTTCTATTTGTGCTGCATTTCGCAGCACACATAGAAGGAGCAAATTACCATTGAAGATTGTTTTTGTGGAGGAAGGTGTCACTTTTTGCACGAAAACAATCCCCCCCTCAACACAGCCATCTTTGCACTATGATGCACGGGTGGTTGCGTTGGCGCACAACAACAAATTATGTGCAGAGGGAAACACAGGGGTGCGCAGTATTATTGTAAATACAGTGCACCCCTGCGTTTTGAAAATGACGGTGCGCGACGTGGCCAAATTTGGCTCAGCAACGCATTACGTCATTTTCACTTAAATCTGGCCCTTATTTACACTCCAGTGGCGCTATGCACAGCAGAGTAGTTACAAGGTGGCATTAAGCCACTTTTTGTAGCTTCACCCCACCTTGTACATATGGCCCCTTCACACGCAGCCCTTTGCGTGGAAGGGGCGTGCAATAGCTGATACTGTGGGCATACCACAGCAACACTCATTGCATTTGGACTCTGCCCCAGATTTACGAGTTTCTGTAAACCTGAGGCAGCGCCAAAATCGAGCGGCACAACAAGGAGAAATGCTCTCATTTCTCCTCGTTTTTGGCTCTTTCGTGTGTGCTGCATTTCACAGCACACATAGAAGGAGAAAATTGCCATTGAAGATTGTTTTTGTGAAGGAAAGTGTCCCTTCTTCCACAAAAACAATCTCCCCCTCAATGCAGCATCCTTGCACTACGGTGCATGGGTTGTTGCATTGGCACAAGGCAGCAAATTATATGACAGCGCAGGGGGAAACACAGAGGTGTGCTGTATTATTGTAAATACGGCGCATCACTGCATTTTGAAAATGACAGTGCGCGCCGCTGCCAAATTTGGCACAGCGACGTGCACCATCATTTTCACATAAATCTAGCCCACAGTGTGTATGTTTCCTGGTGTCCTTGCTTTATTTTTTGAAGCAGCGATCTTTATGATTTTCAATCAGGGTTCCATCGCATTATACTTTACTAACTCATGGCAGGATAAATCCTGAAATCATCAATGTGAAGAAGTGCAGGAAGCAACAAAAGCCTGTAAGGAAAAAAAATATCTTCTTCTACTTTACATAAATCTGCCAGGGAAATGGATGCCAGCTCAGCCAGCTGGACTGCTGAAGTTGCTGGTAAAGTTACTTCTAAAACAAAGGATTTGAGACCTTTCAGGCCAATTCTGTCAAGTATGCCCACAACAGCTTATAATGTGGAGCCCAAGCGATCCCTCCCAGTAGAGGTAGGAAGAGAGCTAGAGGTGGAAAGGTGCACAACAAATCTGGAAGTAAAACCATCACGTTAGGAATCAATTGATTAAGACTCATTAATTTAAGGCAATATTGAAGAGGGAGCGAAAGTTCAAAATAAAACCACTAATCTGGTCTAAACATCTTGTGATTTTTAGAGCTGTGCATGGGCTAACTGAAATCATATAGGGGATCTAGACCTGGTGGCTTTCTGAATGACATATTTGGGTGAATTAACAAAGGTAGCCTTTTTCTCCAAAATAGTAGCTGGTAAAGCAGCTGAGAAAAAAGGGAAATTATTTATATATGTTACAACGGTTAGCAAGGACCCAAAGTCAATGGATGGACTTAAAAATATCCCAAAGCTCATCCCATTGACTTTTGTATGCGCCGTAAACACTAATGTTAATCCAAACTATTTACCTCTGCTAAGAAATCATGGTGGTTTTGTATCCATCCAACTTGAACTACTTTACTTAGAGTTTTGCCCTTCTACTTGTATTTTGCATCATTTTTAAAGAGGACAAACAATCAAATCACATAACAACAGTACAATTCACCAGCAATGAAGTAGAGGGGGGACGTACCCAGTATGAACCAAACCAGCATTGTGAGAAACGCTGACAGCTGTCGAAATAGAGAAGATTATCACTATTATACCTAGGTGCTTGGACATCCCGCTACCCACAAAAATGTGGTTAGGATCATACATGGCTTTAATACATTTAAGACTATATCCATTAATAAGTAATTTTAGAGGAGTTTCCGATTTCAATGTTGCAAGGGCTTTGGATGCTTGGCTGCGGGAGAGCCCCTCAGTAGATGTGTTTGTTGCAATTAGTTAGATCTTCCATTCCTCAGCTTTATCAGGTAGGGCCTCAAGAGGTCTGCTGACCCTACCGTCACTCCCTAGCAGAAAAAGGTCAGATTTATAGAGACAACGTGAAATTGTTTTTTAGCTTGTTTAATTTTGTTAACAAAATAATCAAGTGTAAATCATCAGTTTATATTCTGCCTCATTGTGATTGTTCTTAGAGTGAATTTGTCAAACTAAACTAGGATTTGGCAATCCTTCACTGACATTTCTTGTCTGCCTCGTCTGCACAGTTTGGCCCGTATTTATACTTTTTTTGCGTTGCATTTGCGTCGTTTTTTGACGCAAAAACGGCGCAAACTTGCAAAATGCCATTGTATTTTGTAGATTTACGCCGTTTTGCGTCAAAAAGCGGCGCTAAAAAAAGTATAAATACGGGCCTTTGTGTTTGCAGATGTCTTACTATCTTTGATGACTGTTGACAGAATGTATTATTTTGTTGATACTCCTCTTGTGCCATGTCTGGCCAAGAAACCTTCTTGCAGAGCAAATCAGCTCTCATTAACCCTTGTACAATATAATTTAGGTGATCCTAATGGGAGCTCCTTAAGTGATAGCCCTGCTGTAGCAACCTTTAGAAATGGTAGGATCAAAATTCCAAATGATAAATCCTTTATTTCTGTTAAGTAACCTTCATGCGCTGCACTGAATCACAGGGAAAGGCAGGAATGGACTAGCATTTAAAGCATACCGTGCATTCCTGATTGCCCCATTATGTGCTGCCTAGTTGTAGGAAAGTAGCCTCTTTCTAGTATGGTTACCCCCACTTTTGGCCGGTTTGTGAGTGTGTGTCAGTGTGTTTTTACTGTGTTACTGGGATCCTGCTAGCCAGAACCCCAGTGTTCATAGATGAAAACCTATATGTCAGTGTGTTTTGCCTGTCTCACTGGGATCCTGCTAGCCAGGACCCCAGTGCTCATAGTTTGTGGCCTAATATGTATGCCTGTGTAGTGCCTAACTGTGTCACTGAGGCTCTGCTAACCAGAACCTCAGTGCTAATGCTCTCTCTGCTTTTAAATTTGTCACTGTAGGCCAGTGACTTCAATTACCAATTTCAATTGGCATACTGGACCCCCCTTATAAGTCCCTAGTATATGGTACTTAGGTTCCCAGGCATTGGGGTTCCAGGAGATCCATATGGGCTGCAGCATTTCTTTTGCCATCCATAGGGAGCTGAGACAAACCCTTACACAGGACTGCCACTGCAGCCTGGGTGAAATAGTGCACACAACATTTCACAGCCATTTTCACTGCACTTAAGTAACTTACAAGTCACCTATAAATCCAACCTTCACTTGCTGAAGGTTAGGTGCAAAGTTACCAAGTGTGAGGGCACCCTTGCAATAGCAAAGGTGCCCCCACATAGTTCAGGGCCATTTCCCCGGACTTTGTGAGTACGGGGATGCCATTACACGCGTTCACTACATATAGAGCAATACTTATGTGTAGCTTCACAATGGTAACTCTGAATATGGCCATGTAACATGTCTAAATCATGGAATGTTTCCCCCATTCCAAATCTGGCATTGGGGAGCCAATTCCATGCATCCTAGTGGCTCCACTATGGCCCCCAGTACTGCCAAACCAGCTCTCTGAGGCTGGCACTGCAGCTACAGCTGCTGCCACCTCACAGACAGGGTTCTGCCCTCCTGGGGTCTGGGCAGCCCAGTCCCAGGAAGGCAGAACAAAGCATTTCCTCTGAGAGCAGGGTGTTACACCCTCTCCCTTTGGAAATAGGTGTTACAGGCTGGGGAGGGGTTGCCTCCCCCTGCCTCTGGAAATGCTTTGAAGGGCACAGATGGTGCCTTCCTTGTATAAACCAGTCTACACCGGTTCAGGGACCCTTTCTCCCCTGCTCTGGCGGGAAACTGCAGAAAGGACAGGGGAGTGACCACTCCCCTGTCCATCACCACCCAAAGGGTGGTGTGCCGAGCTCCTCCAGTGTGTCCCAGACTTCAGCCATCTTGCTTTGCAAGGTGTGGGAGTACTTTGGAGGGCTCTGAGTGGGCAGTGCCATCAGGTGACATCAGAGACCCCTCCTGATAGGTCCATACCTGATAAGGTAGCCAATCCTCCGCTTAGGGCTATTTAGTGTCTCTCCTGTGGGTTCTCTTCAGATTCTGCTTGCAAGTTTCCTTCAGAAATCCTCTGCAACAACTTCAGCATCCTCTGACCTCGGATCAATCGCAGCCTGCTCCAAGAAACACTGTAACTGTAACAAAGTGTCTACAAGAGACACTTTTCTTCAGCAACCTCAGCTCTAAGTCAGCAACTGCAACAGTTTTCACTGTGTGCATGCTCTGGGGACTCCCTGTCTTAATCCTGAAGCAGAAGGACCGAAGAAATCCCCCATGGAGTGACGGAGTCACTCCCCTGCTCCAAGCAGGCACTTTCCAAGGCGACGACCGGTACCCTGGGACTCCTCTCACAGCAACAAGCTGCTCCTAAGGACACAGAGGGTAGACATCATCGACATAGACTGTCCTGAGGTCCTGCTGATGCAATTTGGAGGAGATAAGACCTTGCCTTCCCTGAGAACAATGGTACCTCTGTGTTTTGTGTCTTATCTGCCTCCTGAGGCCTCTGTGCACTCTTTACAAAATTTCTTCATGCACAGCCTGACTCAGGTCCCCAGCACTCCATCCTGTGATGCACAACTTGCTGAGTTGTTCTCCGACGGCATGGAACCTTCTTTTGTTGTGCTGCATCAACTGCATTTTGCACCTCCTTTAAACCTGGATCCTGCGGCTTCTGGGAGTGCAGGCTGGCATCCTGAGGGCTCTCTGAAGTGCTGAGAGCCTCCTCTCCCTACTCGCATAGAGTTGAGGCCCCCAGGTCCCTCATGGGTCCATCCAGCACCATTTTGATGAAAAATACACTTTTGCCATAGCCAAGGCTTGTTGGCACCTTCAAACACGAAAGCTCATCTGCAACGATTTTCATTCCGTGGGACATCTTTTGCGTCATGCAGGAATCCACTGGCATCTTCCTAGGGTGCATTTCTGCAGTCTTCAACTAACTAGGGACTCTTCTTTTGCATCCTCTTTTGGGTTGGCAGGGGCTCCTGTCCTTCCTGGAACTTCTTTTGACTTCTGGACTTGGTTCCCTTCTTTTTCAGATCGTCAGGTCCAATAATCCAGCAGTTGTTCTTTGCAGACTTGGTTGGCTGCTGCAAAATCCCCAAAACGAGGTGTAGTGTGTCGTAAGGAAACTTGCAGGTCTTTACTCCTGCTTTTCTGGGCTCTGGGGTGGGGTAATTTACTTACCTCTACTGTATTCTTGCCCTCCCAGCGATTCTGCACACACTACACTTGTCTAGGGGGAATTCGTGATTCACATTCCACTTTTTTGGTATATGGTTTGTATTGCTCCTAGACCTATTTTCTCCCATTGCATTCTATAGGATTTCCTACGGTTTGCGTTGTTCTATGAATATTTACTTGTCTAATTTTGGTGTCTAGTGTATATATTGTGTATAATACTTACCTCCAGAAGGAGTGTTGTCTCTAAGATATTTTTGGTACTGTGTCACCCAAATAAATACCTTTATTTTTGGTAACACTGAGTGTTGTCTTTACTTGTGTATAGTTCCTGTGTAACTGTAAGTGGTATTGCATGAGCTTTGCATGTCTCCTAGTTCAGCCTAAGCGGCTCTGCTATAGCTACCTCTATCAGCCTAAGCTGCTAGAAAACTACTACATTCACTAACAAGGGATAACTGGACCTGGTGTAAGGTGTAAGTACCCAAGGTACCCACTACAAACCAGGCCAGCCTCCTACACTAGTGTCAACACATGCACCCTTGCACCATGGCACAAGGGTGCCTGCTTTGCATGCAGGATGGTTTATGTGCAGGAAAGGATACCTTCCTGCACAGAAACAATTCTTAGAGGCATATTCCTCTTTGTGTGCTGCAGAATGTAGCACAGGTAGAAGGAGAAAATAACGAGGAGAAATAATAACATTTCTCCTTATTACACCTCTCCTAGGAAAGGGAATCTTTTTGGTACATTGCCAGGTGTACCGGGTCTGGTAAATCTGGAAATGCTTTAAAAACCATGGAAGTTGTGTGGGAACAGCCTCAGTTGCGCAGAGTAATGCAACACAACGATTTGCACTGCATTGTATTATTCTGGATTTTCTTAAGCCATTCAAAGTCACGCAAAGTGGCTTTGCATGATCTAAAAAATCTGACTTAGAGGTTTGTGTCACACATGGATCATGTTGCGTGGTGCAAGCGTGACACAAACCTCTCAAATTATGCCCCTAAGCCAGAGGTCTTCATACTGGGGGGCTGGCCCCCAAAGGGGGCTTCATGTGATCACAGGGGGTGCGCCAGACCCTGGCCAAAAGAAGCATTATACAGATAACAGGCCTTTGTTTCAACCAGAATCATGTAATTGCATTTTTGAAAAAGGTAACAGTACTTAACTGCAATGTTTAAATAGATCTACACATATTTAAACATTGCCATCTTTATAAAATAAATGTGAAAAATTCTGAAGGGGGGAGACCAATGATTTTTATTTTTTAAATGGGGGGCGTGGTATTAAAAAGTTTGGAGACCACTGCCCTAAGTTCATAACAGAGTTAAATAAGATACCTGATAATAATTGGAGGAGGAATCCTATTGTCCTCTAGCAGAAGCACATTAACCTCTTGTTAGCACAGTAGAAGGCACCATATCACAGATAATTGCAAACCTGAAATCATCACGGGCAGGAGGACCTGATAGTTTACCAGCAATTCTTTACAAGTTGAATCCACTGTGTTGGGCCAAGGTTTTAAGACCTCTTTTGAAATGGCTGTCAAACAATGGGATAATTCTGACTCTTGGCGAGGGGCAATGTTCAAGTCCATCCACAAGAAAGGATCCCATGATGACCCAGCAAATCATTAGTCATTTTCCTTGCTGGGCATGTTGTCCAAGATTTGTGCCCAAAATGTTACTGCTCTCCCTTAAGGTCTGAGTCTTTGGGAGTGGGAGAATCCCAAAAGAACAAGGTGAATTTGGGCCAAAGTATTCCACAGTTGACTATTGTTTTGGTCTCTGTAGTGCTGCCTGGAGGGCAGTAGGCACGCTAGTTAGATTACACTGTTTTGTCAATTTGAAGGCAGTCTCTGACTGAGTAAATCAGAGTCTTCTGTGGGGAAAACTGGCCAGATGGGGCATCCTCCAAGAACACTTATCTATGAAAATAACTGGGTGCAGGTCAACATGAATGGATTTGAAATTCTAACCATTACAATTGTGGAGAACAACAGATTAAGACAGAGTTGCATGCTAGCCCCCCCTGCTTTTAAATCAATTTACACTGGATCCCTCTGAGATCTTCTACTAAGATAAGCAGGGTATATACTCTTTGCCTTATGTATGCCGATGACTTCGTCCTGATGTACTATACTCTGATGAACTTGAAATGGAAACTGCAAATTTTACAGGCCTTCTGTGAGAGGAAACTATGATTTTCTCCAAGCGGCCAAAAATTGTATCGGTTTATAAATTAAGGACCTCTAGAGTAGGAAAATGAAAATAAATAGTGAGAGATCAACATTTAATAGAATTAGAAATGGGATAGACATATGACTAAAGTAAAAATTGGACTTTTAAGTACAATAAATGGCTTGAGATGATTTGACAAGAAGTTTAGGGGATTATCAGTGGATGCATTAATAAAGTCAGTCGCAGGTTAGCTTATCCTGCAGGTTCCTAGCAGAGCGGGATTTCTTGCCTTGGACCTCCAAGTTAATTGGAAATCACAGGAGAGTGTCTGTTTAACAGCCCTCTTGATGCTTCCAATGTGCTTGATGCTGCAGACTCTAACAATGGAGTTTACGCTTGACTCCTGGACTGTGTTAGCTAGATCATGCACACATATTTATGCATGATCTAATTCAAGAAGCCAAAAATTAGAAATGGTCTTGTATGATGAACAGCTTCCCCAGCTGCCCTAGGCTTTTTTTCAATGTAATGATGATTGTTCACACATTACATTGAAAGTGAACAGAAATCAGTTGATTGGCTCATTTCACTTTCACTGCTTTGGTGCTCATGGGGCTATCTAAGCCTCCTGAACACCAATGCAAACAGGAGAGGCATTGTTCGAAATAGGAGAATGTCCCCTTTCCCATGGTACCTTTTCCAAGTGGATCCTTGCTTGCGGATTGTCCAAGGAGGGTGATCCTCAAGCAGGGATCCACCCCACTAGATCATCAGGGATGTGTTTTTGCAGCAGGAGTGGCCCCTTAAGCAAGGACCGCTCCCAATATTTGAGGACAACCTTTGACTGTTTTTTACCCACTGGGACAGATTGACCTTATTTTTAGGCCAATCTGCTCCCGGGGGCAGAATACCACTAAACTGGAAATCGCAGGTATCCACAAATTTCCTAGCACTTAGCAATGCCCCACTTTTGCAGACATAAATGCAGTGGAACTTCTGGGACTGGGCCTAGTGCCAGTGGCAGGAATGTCTTCAACCCATGCCATTAGGAGTCCCCATGCAAGGGTTCACATTGCCCTTAGTTTGATATGTTCCTGTCACTTGCACTTGCCAATCTACACCAGGAGATTTACTGGCACGAGTGGGGCAATGAAGGGTGGTAGGAATTTTGTGAATTCGTGTTGATTCCAGACGTTTCCATCTCAGAAAAGTGAGGAAAAATGTTTTTGTATTCAACTTTTGAGGTTTGCAGTGCATTGTGGGTAAATAATCTCAGGGGATACATGCAAGTCACCCCACCCTGTATTTCTCCTTAGGTGTCTAGTTTTCAAACATGCACAGGTTTGCTAGGTTTTTTCAGATGCCAGCTGAACTAGGGCCAAAAAAAACACAGCTACCCACTTTGCAAAACGCTGATCAGTTTTGCGTGGAAATTTTTTAAGTATACATGTTGCGTTTTGGGCTGTTTCCTGTAGCGGGCACTAGGCCTACCAACCCAAGTGAAGTACCATTTTTATTGGGAGACTAGAGTGAATACAAAATAGCAGAACAAGTTTTATTACCAACTGTCTTTCTCTGCGTTTGCGCCTTCCAAATGTAAGACAGTGTGTAAGAAAGAAGTCATTTTGAGAAATGCCTGCTGATTCAAATGCTATCACTGGTACCCACAAATTCAAAGATCTGTAAATAACCTCTGCTTCTAAACTCCATATCTTGTGCCCATTTCAGAAATACATAGGGGGTCATTCTGACCCTGGCGGCCGGTGGCCGCCAGGGCCACCGACCACGGGAGCACCGCCAACAGGCTGGCGGTGCTCCCACGAGCATTCTGATCGCGGCGGTTCAGCCGCGGTCAGAAGCGGCAAGTCGGCGGGCTCCCGCCGACTTACCGCTGCTCGGGGGAATCCTTCATGGCGGCGGAGCGCGCTCCGCCGCCATGAGGATTCTGACAGCCCCTACCGCCATCCTGTTCATGGCGGGAAACCCGCCATGAACAGGATGGCGGTAGGGGGTGCCGCGGGGCCCCTGGGGGCCCCTGCCGTGCCCATGCCAATGGCATGGGCATGGCAGGGGCCCCCGTAAGAGGGCCCCGCAAAGTATTTCAGTGTCTGCCTTGCAGACACTGAAATACGCGACGGGTGCAACTGCACCCGTCGCACCCCTGCAACTACGCCGGCTCAATTCTGAGCCGGCGTCCTCGTTGCAGGGGCATTTCCTCTGGGCCGGCGGGCGCTCTTTCGGAGAGCGCCCGCCGGCCCAGAGGAAATGTTTAAATGGCCGCCGCGGTCTTTTGACCGCGGTGCGGTCATTTCACGGCGGTACCTTGGCGGACGGCCTCTGCCGTCCGCCAAGGTTAGAATCACCCCCATAGTGTTGGAAAATGGGTTGTTGGTAAGGGCAGGTAGGTACCTACACCTAGCAACAAGCTACTAACCTCCACCTAGGTACAGTTAGGTCTCAGTAAATTAATCCCAGCTCAACCCTTGGTTGCTTGGCAACGAGCGTCAAGGCTTAACTTAGGAAACAGTGTGTAAAGCATTCAAATTTCACAAAACAGTAATTCAATAAAACACAGGAAACAGTTTAAAAATCCAAAACCAATTTATAATAATAGTTTATATTTTTATCTTTAAAATGACACAAAAACAAATAAAATCGGATAAAGGGAACCGGAGATATGAATTTTTAAAGAATTATTATTTTTCTAGCGCTTAGAAACAAAAAGCGCCAATCGGGTCATCTGGTTGCACCAGGACCGGGGCAAAGTCAAAGTTTCAGGCCGACCGCGATGGAGCCCTGCTCGGCTACAAGTCGCGGGAGGCCTCGGTTAAAAAGTTACCTTCTGACTTAGTCTTTATTTTGAAGATTTTCTTCAGCGGGACGAACCTGCCAGTTGAATCCGACCTCCTGGAGCCCTTGTCCGGATACGCGATGTGGGTTTCCTCGGTGGAGACTTTTACCTTCGGACTTAGTTGTTTTTTCGAGGTGAAAATCCTTCGACCGGGGTAAACCTGGATCTTGATCCGACGTCCGTGGAGCCCTTCTCGGATACGATGGCTGGGAGGTCCCGGTCAACTTTTTACCTTCGAACTTAGTCTCTTTTTCGGAGGTTTTACTTTACCGGGACGAACCACCAAGTCAGGCCGGGTCGCGGTTGAGGCAAGCCGGCTAGAATTTCCGTGGCGGGTCGGTCCCTCTCTGGAGCTTTTTAAAAAAAATTCTCAAATCTTCTCCAAACTTCTGGGGCTTCACCCAGATGTTCTTTTAAGGTTCTTTTGGGGTCCACAGCTCACCCCAAGGGTCCAGAAGTTCTGTGATGGTCCTTGGGGGGTGCGGACTTCAACACCCAGAATGCACCTGGCGCAAACTCCTTTTTGGCCACTGGACAGTGGTCAGCTGGTCACTTTTCAGGAGTTGGTGCAGGGGGACTCTGGATAGCAATTTTTCACCTGTAGCAAGCAGGGAGTCCCTCCTTGAACCAGTTGAAGCCAGGCAAAGTCCTTCTTGTGGTGAAGCCCAAGTGTGCAGCTGGTGCAGTCCTTCTGAGGGCAGGTTCCAGGTGCAGGCCGGGGGTCCGGCAGGGCAGTCCTTCTTCTCCTTTAGTTCTTTTCTTCTTGAAATCTGGCAGGGATCTGAGGTGTGGGGGCAGGTCTGCCAGTTTTATCCTTGCTCCTGGGTGAAAAGCAGGGGGGTCCTGGTTCTCCAATCAGGTACAGGGTCGTCCCCCTGTGATGACTACTTCCTGGGAAGTGTGGCAAAAATCCATCCCAAAAGGCAACATTCTCTAAAAATCCAACATGGCTGAATCTGATTTTTGGAGGTTACATCTGGCTGAGCCCACCCACTGGTGTGGCTAAAAATCATAAACACACCCCTCTCCTGCCCTCTCCTAATCTAATCAAGGGGGCACCTAGTTGTCTGGGGTTGCAGGATGTGGGGGTGTTGCTGGGTGCTCCAGATGTCCTTCTCTGCCTTTGAAGACCAGTTTGGCAGCCCTCCCCCTTCCTGCCTCACCATCTGCTGAGGGGAGATTCTCTCCCCCAAGCACATTCCTTTGTGTGAAGCCAGGCCACTTCACACCTCATCAAGGCAGCTTTGACTAAGCTGCTGCAGGCTGGCCAATCAGAGCACAGCAGCAAAAACAATGCAGGGCTGAAATTGGCACCTTTTTAGGTAAAGTCTAAACTTTTTACCTGAACAAGTTATATTAAATCCCACAACTGGAAGTTGTGGGATTTATTACAACAATTAATTTGATACCAAATTCTTGGTATGCGACATTTAAGGAGACTTTAAAATTTAAAATAAAGTCTCCCCATTCTAGCCTATGAAGGCCATTTACTTCAATGAGGGAAAAACGAATTTGGCTGTTTTTACCTCACCAGGGTTTATAAATCTATTTTTATAAAGTCCCTGCTTATAGTTACATGGCACCCAGCCCTAGGGGCACATAGGGCACACCTTAGGGGTGACTTATATGTAAAAATAAGGTAGTTTAAGACTTTGGAACTACTTTTAATTCCAAAGTCGAATTTGCATATAACTTTAATTTAAAAGCAGCCAGCAAAGCAGGCCTGCCTTTAAAATGACACTGGGCACCTCAGCAGTGTGCACCACCTATGCTGTGGTCCCTAAACCTACATGCCCTACCATATACTAGGGACTTATAGGTAGGTTAACTTAGCCAATTATAATTAGCCTAATTTGCATATCCATTTTACACAGAGCACTGGCCCTGGGACTGGTAAGCAGTACCCAGGGCACAGCCAAGAGTCAGTAACCACCAGTACCCGTCCAAAAAGTGTGGGGGTGATCAGGGCAAAAAAGGAGGACTTACCTACACTGCCCCCCCCCCCAGATGAAAGGTGATGGGTACTAACCTACACCCTGGTAGTCCTCATCAGCTAAGTGGAAAAACCTGGAAAGGCCTTCTGCATTGTCATGGGCAGTCCCAGGTCTGTGCTCCACTGTGAAGTCCATCCCCTGTAGGGAAATGGACCACCTTAACAGTTTTGGGTTCTCCCCCCTCATCTGCATCAACCATCTGAGAGGTCTGTGGTCAGTTTGTACACGGAAGTGAGTGCCAAACAAGTAAGGCCTCAACTTCTTCAGGGACCAGGCCACAGCAAAGGCCTCCCTCTCAATGGCACTCCATTTTTTTCTCTCTGGGGAGTAGTCGCCTGCTGATGAAGGCAACTGGGTGATCTTGGCCCTCTTCATTCACTTGTGCTAACACTGCCCCAATCCCTTCCTCTGAAGCATCTGTTTGCACTACAAACTCCTTGCTATAGTCAGGGGCCAGTAACACTGGTGCTGAACACATAGCCTGTTTTAGGGTGTCAAAAGCTTTCTGACACTCTGGGGTCCAAATGACCTTCTTGGGCTGTTTCTTGGAGGTAAGCTCAGTCAGAGGGGCCACTATGGTCCCAAAATTCTGAACAAACCTCCTGTAGTACCCAGTCAGGCCAAGAAAGGCCCTGACCTGAGTCTGGGTTTTAGGAGCCTCCCAATCCAGGATAGTCTGGATCTTGGGCTGGAGAGGTTGTACATGGCCTCCACCAACAAGGTGGCCCAGGTACACAACTGAGCTTTGCCCTATCTGGCACTTGCTTGCCTTGATAGTCAGGCCTGCTTGAAGCAGGGCCTGAAGCACTTCCTTCAGGTGGACCAGGTGGTCCTTCCAGGTGGAACTAAATACAGCTATATCATCCAGATAAGCTGCACTGAAAGATTTCAACCCAGATAGGACTCTATTCACCAACCGTTGGAAGGTGGCAGGAGCATTTTTCATGCCAAAGGGCATCACCTTGAACTGAAAGTGGCCCTCTGGTGTGGAAAATGCTGACCTCTCCTTAGCTCCTAGACTTAAGGCAAGCTGCCAATATCCTGAGGTCAGATCAAATGTGCTCAGGAATTTGGCAGCCCCCAACCTGTCAATGAGCTCATCAGCTCTAGGTATGGGGTGAGCATAGTCCTAGTGACTGCGTTTAGACCTCTGTAGTCCCCACAAAATCTCAATTCTTTCTTCCCACCTTGGGGATTAGGTTTGGGCACCAGTACCACTGGACTGGACCAAGGACTATCAGAGGGCTCAATTACCTTGAGCTCCAACATCTTAGCCACTTCAGCTTTGATGTTGGCCTTGACCTGGTCAGACAGCCTGTACAGCTTGTTCTTGACAGGCAAGCTTTCACCAGTGTCAACATCATGGACACACCAATTGGTGAGTCCAGGGGTCAGGGAGAACAGACTAGCAAACTGTTTCAAAACTTGTTTGCAGTCTTTTTGTTGCTGATCTGTTAATTTGGGAGAGAGTACCACTCCCTCCACTGACCCATCTTGTGCCTTTGAGGACAGGAGGTCTGGCAGAGGTTCACCCTCCTCCTCCTTCCCTTCATCAGTGACCATCAGCATGGTCATGTCTGACCTGTCCTGGTGGGGTTTCATCCTGTTCACATGCAGGATCCTGTGAGGATTCCTGGGGGTGCCAAGGTCCACCAAGTAGGTGACCTCACCTTTTTTCTCCAGAATTGGATAGGGCCCAGTCCATTTGGCCTGAAGTGCCCTAGGAGCCATGGGCTCCAAAACCCACACCAGCTGTCCTGGGTGATACTCAGGCATGGTAGCCTTTTGATCATGCCAGAGCTTCATGAGCTCCTGGCTGGCCTCCAGGTTTCTGCTTGCCTTCTTCATGTACTCAGCCATGCGTGACCGCAGGCCCAGTACATAATCTAGCACATTTTCCTTGGACTCTTTGAGAGGCTTTTCCCAAGACTCTCTCACCAAGCACAATGGGCCTCTTACAGGGTGCCCAAACAGTAACTCAAAGGGGCTGAATCCAACCCCCTTCTGTGGCACCTCTCTCTAGGCAAACAGCAGGCATTGGAGGAGGACATCCGATCTCCTCCTGAGTTTGTCAGACAAACCCATGATCATGCCCTTCAGGGTCTTCTTAAATCTTTCCACCAGACCATTGGTCTGTGGATGATAGGGGGTGGTGAACTTATAAGTAACACCACACTCATCCCACATGGCTTTCAGATAGGCTGACATAAAGTTTGTGCCCCTATCTGAGACCACCTCCTTTGGGAACCCCACTCTGGTGAACACACCAAGTAGGGCCCTAGCCACTGTGGGAGCAGTGACTGTCCGGAGGGGTATTGCCTCAGGGTACCTGGTGGCATGGTCCACAACCACCACAATGTACCTGTTACCTGAGGCAGTTGGTGGGTCTAGGGGACCAACAATGTCAATCCCCACCCGCTCAAAGGGAGTCCCAACCACTGGCAGTGGTATCAAGGGAGCCTTTGGCTTGCCCCCTGTCTTGCCACTGGCTTGGCAGGTGACACAGGAGCCGCAAAACTCCTTGACTTTTTCTGACATTTGGGGCCAATAAAAATGGTTGACCAGCCTGTTCCAGGTCTTGGTCTGTCCAAAATGTCCAGATAAGGGGATATCATTGTTTAAAGTAAGGAGGAATTCTCTATACTTCTGGGGGACCACTACTCTCCTAGTAGCCCCTGGTTTGAGGGCCCTTGCCTCAGTGTAGAGAACTCCATCCTACCAGTAAACCTTGTGGGTCCCACTAGTATCCCCTTGTTCTTGCCTGGCAGCAGTCTGCCTCAGGCCCTCAAGAGTGGGACACTCTCTTTGTCCCTGGCACAAATCTTCTCTGGTGGGCCCACCTGCCCCTTGCAGTTCTGCCAAGTCAGGCAGAGCTTGCAGGGGAAGTGTCCCTTCCTCAGAGTTCAGATCCTCCCCCTCAGGGTTGGATTCTTCCTGACCCTCTGTAATTGAAGGGGCTGGCAAGCCAGACCCAGTGCCCTTTCTCTTCTTCTTGGAGGCTTGGCCCATTGTTCCAGGGTCCAAGTGTCCAGCACTTCCCTGTTGTGCTGCCTGTGACCTTGTCACAGCACACACCCATTCAGGGAGGTCCAACATCTGTGCATGGACCCTTCTCTCCACCTCTGACCATTCAGATGCTTCAAGATCATTTCCCAGCAGACACTCTACTGGGAGGGCAGGAGCTACAGCTACCTTCTTAGGGCCAGTCACACCTCCCCATTCCAGACTCACCATGGCCATGGGATGGAGTTTGGTTCTGCTATCTGCATAAGTCACCTGGTGGAAGACACCAGGTAAGACCTGCTCTGGAGAAACCAGCTTCTCTGTGACCATTGTCACACTGGCTCCTGTATCTCTCAGAGCTTCCACCTCAGTCCCATTGACTTTAGGCCTCTGCCTATACCTCTCCATGATGGGAGGTAAGGTGGCCATAGTTGCAATGTCCACCCCACCCACGGATACTAAGGTGACCTCTGTGTACCCTGATTCCAGCCCTGGGCCAACTTCCACCCCCAACCCTACACTAGCAATCCCCTGGGATTGCCCACCAGTGGGGGGCTTCTTGGAGCAGATAGCATCTCCTCTTTTATGTCCAGGTTGATAACAGTCAAAATACTTGCCGGCCTTAGCAAGCTCCTGAAACCTTCCTGCTTTAGCAGGATCATAATTCTTTCCCTGATACCCTTTCCCCTTAAAAGTGGAATGGCTCGGGGCTCCCCCACCCTGAGAAGTTTTTGGGGACTCTTGTGAGGACTCTTTGGGCTTTTTATCATCTTTCCCCTGGTTCTTCCCCTGAGAAGAACAATGTCCTCCCTTTTTCTGATCACCCCCTGGGGGTTTCTGGTTAACCCTAGTTCTTAACCAGTCATCTGCTGCCTCCCCCAGCTCTCTGGGGTTGGTCAACCTAGAGTCAACTAGATACTGGTGGAGCTTCTCTTGGACACAATTGGTTAGAAGGTGCTCCCTCATAATCAAATTGCACAGCCCCTCAAAGGTACTTACCTTGTTGCCCTGTATCCAGCCCTCCAGTGCCTTTACTGAAATGTCCACAAAGTCCACCCAGGACTGGGTGCTTGTCTTTTGGGTGTCCCTAAACTTGAGCCTATACTGCTCTGGGGTCAGACCAAACTTTTTAGTCAAGCATCTCTTCATACTGGGGTATGAGTCTGCATCCTCCCCACTCATGGTTAGGAGCCTATCCCTCCCAGAGTTGGGAACTAACTCCCAAAGAAGTGAACCCCAGTACTGAGGCTTGACTCTCCTCATCTGGAGGGCCCTCTCAAAGGCCCCCAGCCACTTATCTATGTCATCCCCCTCTACATAGGCAGGAACCACCCCTTTGGGTAATCTGGGGGAAAAACCCCCACCCAGGGACACCTCAGCTTCTTTATCGCTGCCACCATCTTTTTTTTCTTTGTTTGCCCACTTTTTCTTTTCTAGGGCCAGCTTATCTGCTTCCAAAGCTATGTATGCTAGCTGGGCCTCCAGCTCTCTTTCTCTGATGGATGGGTTCTCTCCTCCTGAAAGAACCCCCTTCCCACCACTAGCTTTGGATCTGCCCCTAGTGACTGTATTTACTGAGGACCGTTCTTCCTCATCCTCACTTGGGGTCTGATGCCTTCCCTCCCCTGAGTGGTTAGAGTTAACATCCTCCCCTTTTTCTTCCTCCTCCGGAGCTTCCTCTGTGCCTAGCTCTTGGGCCTCAGCCCATGCTGTCAGGGATTTGATCAGGATTTGCTTCCTGAGATCAGTGGTTGCAGGCAACCCTCTTTCAATACACAACCCCCTAAGCTGTACTACTGTCAGTGTGGGTAGGCTAGCCAGGTCAAGCTCCATGGTTCCCTAGTTTTGTGTCAACAAAAACTTTGTGCAAAAATTGGATACAAGAATTTAGAAAAATTACAAAAATTCAATAATTGAAATTAATCCAAATTAATAAAAAAGTAAAAATTAAAAATTAAAAAAAATTTTTTTTTGCACCAAGACAATTTAAAGGATTTTTAATTTTTTTTACTTAAAACCGTAACGTGATACTGAACACAAGTACAGGATCCCACCGCTGCCACCAAAAATGTTGGAAAATGGGTTGTTGGTAAGGGCAGGTAGGTACCTACACCTAGCAACAAGCCACTAACCTCCACCTAGGTACAGTTAGGTCTCAGTAAATTAATCCCAGCTCAACCCTTGGTAGCTTGGCAACGAGCGCCAAAGCTTAACTTAGTGTAAAGCATTCAAATATCACAAAACAGTAATTAAATAAAACACAGGAAACAGTTTAAAAATCCAAAACCAATTTATAAAAATAGTTTATATTTTTATCTTTAAAATGACACAAAAACGAATAAAATCGGATAAAGGGAACTGGAGATATGAATTTTTAAAGAATTATTATTTTTCTAGCGCTTAGAAACAAAAAGCGCCTATCGGGTCATCTGGTTGCACCAGGACCGGGGCAAAGTCAAAGTTTCAGGCCGACCGTGATGGAGCCCTGCTCGGCTACAAGTCGCGGGAGGCCTCGGTTAAAAAGTTACCTTCTGACTTAGTCTTTATTTTGAAGATTTTCTTCAGCGGGACGAACCTGCCAGTTGAATCCGACCTCCTGGAGCCCTTGTCCGGATACGCGATGTGGGTTTCCTCGGTGGAGACTTTTACCTTCGGACTTAGTCGTTTTTTCGAGGTGAAAATCCTTCGACCGGGGTAAACCTGGATCTTGATCCGACGTCCGTGGAGCCCTTCTCGGATACGATGGCTGGGAGGTCCCGGTCAACTTTTTACCTTCGGACTTAGTCTCTTTTTCAGAGGTTTTTCTTTACCGGGACGAACCACCAAGTCAGGCCGGGTCGCGGTTGAGGCAAGCCGGCTAGAATTTCCGCGGCGGGTCGGTCCCTCTCTGGAGCTTTTTTTTTAAAATTCTCAAATCTTCTCCAAACTTCTGGGGCTTCACCCAGATGTTCTTTTAAGGTTCTTTTGGGTTCCACAGCTCACCCCAAGGGTCCAGAAGTTCTGTGATGGTCCTTGGGGGGTGCGGACTTCAACTCCCAGAATGCACCTGGCGCAAACTCCTTTTTGGCCACTGGACAGTGGTCAGCTGGTCACTTTTCAGGAGTTGGTGCAGGGGGACTCTGGATAGCAATTTTTCACCTGTAGCAAACAGGGAGTCCCTCCTTGAACCAGTTGAAGCCAGGCAAAGTCCTTCTTGTGGTGAAGCCCAAGTGTGCAGCTGGTGCAGTCCTTCTGAGTGCAGGTTCCAGGTGCAGGCCAGGGGTCCAGCAGGGCAGTCCTTCTTCTCCTTTAGTTCTTTTCTTCTTGAAATCTGGCAGGGATCTGAGGTGTGGGGGCAGGTCTGCCAGTTTTATCCTTGCTCCTGGGTGAAAAGCCGGGGGGTCCTGGTTCTCCAATCAGGTACAGGGTCGTCCCCCTGTGATGACTACTTCCTGGGAAGTGTGGCAAAAATCTATCCCAAAAGGCAACATTCTCTAAAAATCCAACATGGCTGAATCTGATTTTTGGAGGTTACATCTGGCTGAGCCCACCCACTGGTGTGGCTAAAAATCATAAACACACCCCTCTCCTGCCCTCTCCTAATCTAATCAAGGGGGCACCTAGTTGTCTGGGGTTGCAGGATGTGGGGGTGTTGCTGGGTGCTCCAGAAGTCCTTCTCTGCCTTTGAAGACCAGTTTGGCAGCCCTCCCCCTTCCTGCCTCACCATCTGCTGAGGGGAGATTCTCTCCCCCAAGCACATTCCTTTGTGTGAAGCCAGGCCACTTCACACCTCATCAAGGCAGCTTTGACTAAGCTGCTGCAGGCTGGCCAATCAGAGCACAGCAGCAAAAACAATGCAGGGCTGAAATTGGCAACTTTTTAGGTAAAGTCTAAACTTTTTACCTGAACAAGTTATATTAAATCCCACAACTGGAAGTTGTGGGATTTATTACAACAATTAATTTGATACCAAATTCTTGGTATGCAACATTTAAGGAGACTTTAAAATTTAAAATAAAGTCTCCCCATTCTAGCCTATGAAGGCCATTTACTTCAATGAGGGAAAAACGAATTTGGCTGTTTTTACCTCACCAGGGTTTATAAATCTATTTTTATAAAGTCCCTGCTTATAGTTACATGGCACCCAGCCCTAGGGGCACATAGGGCACACCTTAGGGGTGACTTATATGTAAAAATAAGGTAGTTTAAGACTTTGGAACTACTTTTAATTCCAAAGTCGAATTTGCATATAACTTTAATTTAAAAGCAGCCAGCAAAGCAGGCCTGCCTTTAAAATGACACTGGGCACCTCAACAGTGCACCTAGGTGTGCACCACCTATGCTGTGGTCCCTAAACCTACATGCCCTACCATATACTAGGGACTAATAGGTAGGTTAACTTAGCCAATTATAATTAGCCTAATTTGCATATCCATTTTACACAGAGCACTGGCCCTGGGACTGGTAAGCAGTACCCAGGGCACAGCCAAGAGTCAGTAACCACCAGTACCTGTCCAAAAAGTGTGGGGGTGATCAGGGCAAAAAAAGGAGGACTTTCCTACACATAGGTTTCCTTGATACCTATTTTTCACTATTTATATTTTACCATATGAATTGGCCTAAACCTGGAAAACAATGAAAAACCATTGCAAAGTGCAGATCAGTTACTGACTCTGGATACCTTGAGTTCTTGGAAAACCCTGGTGTTCCTCACAACTAGAAGAATCTAACAGATGTAATGGTAGATAGCTGTTGTGAATGAGCCATTGTGATTATAAGTAACAAATGAAAGCTTTTTTTCCCTATACATTTTCAATATTCATTAATTTCAACACTTGGGCCCGTATTTATACTTTTTGACGCTAAACTGCGCTAACGCAGTTTAGCGTCAAAAAGTTTAGCGCCGGCTAACGCCATTCTGAAGCGCCATGCGGGCGCCGTATTTATTGAATGGCGTTAGCCGGCGCTAGCAGACCGGCGCTGCCTGGTGTGCGTGGAAAAAAACCACGTACACCAGGCAGCGCCGGCCTTGGGGAAAATGGCGTTAGGGCGTCTTAAAAATGGTGCAAGTCAGGTTGACGCTAAAAAATCGCCTCTACCCGATTTGCGCCATTTTTAACGACGCCCAGACGCCATTTACATGACTCCTGTCTTAGTAAAGACAGGAGTCATGCCCCCTTGCCCAATGGCCATGCCCAGGGGACTTATGTCCCCTGGGCATGGTCATTGGGCATTGAGGCATGTAGGGGGGCGCAAATCAGGCCCTCCTATGCCAAAGAAAAATATAAAAAAAATAAAAATTTATACTTACCTGAACTTACCTGAATGTCCCTGGGATGGGTCCCTCCATCCTTGGTTGTCCTCCTGGGGTGGGCAAGGGTGGCAGGGGGGGTCCCTGGGGGCATGGGAGGGCAGCTGTGGGCTCATTTTGAGCCCACAGGTCCCTTAACGCCTGCCCTGACCCAGGCGTTAAAAAGAGGCGCAAATGCGGGGTTTTTTGCCCCGCCTACTCCCGGGCGTGATTTTTGCCCGGGAGTATAAATACGACGCATTTGTGTCGCAGTCATTTTTTGGGACGGGAACGCCTACCTTGCATCTCATTAACGCAAGGAAGGCGTTCACGCAAAAAAATGACGCTCTTTCCTCATACTTTGGCGCTAGACGCGTCTAACGCCAAAGTATAAATATGGCGTTAGTTTTGCACCGAATTTGCGTCGAAAAAAACTACGCTAATTCGGCGCAAACGGAGTATAAATATGCCCCTAGGTTTCTTTGGGAAAACCTTGAAGGAGCTACAAAAATGACACCTTGCAGAATTTAGAATGTTATATAGTTTTCAGAAATGTATAGCTTTCTAGGATCCACCATGGGTTTCGCACTCGTTTCCATCATAAACTGGAAGTATGTTGAAACCACAAAAAGGGAAAAATGGGCTATCTCCCAGTAAAGTGCCAAACTGTATTAGAACATTTGAATTCTGAATCAAGTCTGCCTGTTCCTGAAAGCTGGGAATATGATAATGTTTGCACTGCAAATCTTTTGTTGATGCCATTTGCAGGGAAAAAAGACACTAACTTCTGCAGCACTTTTTCACATTTTCCCCCGAAGAAAAATGGCTATATTTTGAATATTTTCTCGATCCCATCCAGGGGAATCCAGAAACCCTGGGTAACTTTAGAACCCCAAAGATGTTTGAAAAAAGATTCAAATTTGGCGTCAATACCTTATGTGGACAAAACGTTATGGAGGCCTAAGCACCAACTACCTCAAATTGCCAAAAATAGCTTAGCACTGGGAGGTAAAAGGCCTAGCAGCAAAGGGGTTAAGAAATGGAGTCCTTAATGCTGCCCAGAAATGGGCATTAACATTACTGACAGCTTCACATCTACCTACTATTGGTTCAGCAAACACAGGCATAGGGACACTGCAAGTTTAGTTGGTAGGCCCATGCTAGCAATGTTTTTGATTCAAGCTGTCACGAAGAAGAGGACTATAGACATGAGGGGCTCCAAGGACCATGTTTTCCCAGATCTAAGACTGATCACACCGAGAAGTTAAGAAGACCTGGAGTCCTGTTGAAAAAAGAGCTCATCACCATCACACTGGAGGACCCTTCTGGACAGGCTCTGGGTTTGAGAAAATAAACAGTTATTTTTGTTTCCAAACAATAATAGGGCTCAGGTTTTTTTTCTCATACCCAGGAAGAATCAAGGTCATAATTCTGATTGGAGGATCGTTTATTTATATTGTCATCAACCAGTGTTACTGTAATTCAAGACCTCATCTGTTTCCTTTCTTCTTTGAAAGGCTTGCGAAGGTGGCTATTTTGCCTTCCTTCTCTTCTTTCCCCATCACCAATGTCTGCACTTTGGTCAAATACTCATAGACACAGCACATTTGAATCAATGTGTTTTATTGTGAGGGACAGTTATATACATGTTTGTTAGAAATGGGGTCTTTGGTTGGCAGTCAGGTTACCCCCTGTCCAAGCAAGCACCCTCACTCTAGTTAGGGTAAAGGAGAATCACACTCAGTTAACCCCCTTCACCCCCTTGGTAGCTTGGCACGAGCAGGTAGGCTTAGCTTCAGAAGCAATGTGTAAAGTATTTGTACCAACACACACAGTAATACAGTGAAAACACTACAAAATGGACACCACACCAGTTTAGAAGAATGAGGAATATGTATCTAAATCAAACAAGACCAAAATGGCAAAAATCTAACATACACAAATAAAGCTGTGACCTTTCAAAAGAATAAGAGTCTTAATCCTTAGAAAACAGTGAGAATGCTGTTCTTACACCAAGTACCTGATTAGCGTAAAAAATAAAGCCACCCGGGCAAGCGTGCATTTGAAAAGGGTAGTGATGCGTCGATTCCTTACTCACAAGTGTGGCCGTGCTTTGTTTCATTCTTGGGTCGGGATGGTGATGTGATGTTTTTTTCCCTTTCAAGAGAGCGATGCGTCTATTTCCAGACAGGGCACCTTGGATCCGGGCAGATTGGGGTTGACTTTAATGCCCAGGGATGATGCGTGGAAAATCCAGTCGCACAGTATCAGAAAACCACGCTGCATGGGGTTTGCGCCATTATCAGCCTATGTAAGCGGGTGCTGGGTGTTGTTTCTCCAGCCGCGATGCACAAGTCTCCCACCCGCTATGCAGGTGGAGCATCGATTTTGCGTGGTGGAAGGTGCATTGTAAATTTCCCCGCACGGCGTTCTGTGTGTGGATTTTCAGTTCTTGTCTGCCAGCTTCACCTTTCAAAGGCCCAGGGACTGGATAGGACACCACTTGGCAGGGCAGGAGTCCCAGCAGAGAGTACAGATGCTGGCAGGGGGAAGTGTTTGATGTCCCTGAGACTTCAACAACAGGAGGGAAGCTCAATTCAAGACCTTGGAGATTCTTCTCACGCAGGAATGCACAACAAAGTCCAGTCTTTGTCCTCTTTCAAGGGCAAAAGCAGCAACTACAGGATAGCCCAGCAAAGCACAGTCACAGGCAGGGGCAGCACTTCTCCTCAGCTCTTCAGCTCTTTTCCTTGACAGAGGTTACTCTTGATTACAGAAGTGATCTTAAAGAAATCCAATGTTCAGGGGGTTTTGGGTCCAATAACTTATACCCCCTTGTAAGATCCTGCCTTGCCCATGCCAGGCCCCAGACACACACCAGGGGGCTGGAGACTGCACTAGGTGAGGGCAGGCACAGCCCATTCAGGTGTAAGTGACCACTCCTCCCCTCCCCTCCTCGCACAGATGGCTCATCAGGATATGCAGGCTACACCCCAGCTCCCTTTGTGTCACTGTCTGGAGGGGATTCACAAACAGCCCAACTGTCAAACTGACCCAGACAGACAAAACACAAACAGGCAGGGTCATAGAATGGTTTAAGCAAGAAAATGCCTACTTTCTAAAAGTAGCATTTTAAAACTGACAATCTAAAAACCATCTTCAATAAAAGATGGATTTTTAAATTGTGAATTCAGGGACCTTTCTATCTGCTCCCAAAGGGAATCTGCACTTTAATAATATTTAAAGGCAGCCCCCATGTTAACCAGATAGGCCTTGCAACATTGAAGACTGGATTTTAGCAGTATTTCACTGTTATATATGTAACACACATCAGTACATGTCCCACCTCTAACATACACTGCACCCTGGCCATGGGGCTACGAAGGGCCTACCTCAGGGGTGGCTTACATGTGGAAAAGGGGAAGGATTAGGCCTAGCAAGTGGGTACACCTGCCAGGTCGAATTGGCACTGCAAGACTGCACACACTGACACTGCAGTGGCAGGTCTGAGACATGTTTACAGAGCTACTCGGGTGGGTGGCACAAACAGTGCTGCAGGCCCACTAGTAGCATTTGATTTACGGGCCCTAGGCACCTCTAGTGCACTTTACTAGGGACTTACTAGTAAATCAAATATGCCAATCAGCAATAAACCAATCACATATTCATTTTACACAGAGAGCAGATGCATTTCAGCACTGGTTAGCAGTGGTAAAGTGCCTAGAGTCCTAAAGCCAACAACAACAGGTCAGAAACAAATAGGAGGAAGGAAGCAAAAAGATTGGTGATGACCCTGCAAAAAGGGCCAGGTCCAACAATATTGCTCTCATTCCGGAGTTTTTTGCCAGAGTGCATGGCATTCCTTTATTGAGACTTTTAAGTCTGCAATTTGCAGTGTCTTTGAACAAGAATCTAAACATAAAATGGAAGTGTCTTAGTGGGACCTAATAAAGATGAAATCATTGAAGGTTACAAAAATTAAAGAAGAGTAATGACAATGCAAAATCCATAACAACAAATAAAATTATCTAAAAATCATAACCATGCTCAATTTTTCAAGGTAGAATAGTCCAAGGTTGGAATGTGTTCCAGATGTAAGAAATGAAACAAAAGTAATAATTATGCATTTGTTAACTGAACTGCTCCTTTGTACTGTCAAATGTGGCCGGGCATTTTGCAGAAAAAAATAGATCTAAATTCTTGATAAACATTGTCTTACTATTCCATCAGAGATTGTATGTCAAAGGTGTGGGGCCTAGGAAGCAAAAATGTGACATAGAAAAAGTATCTATTTTGCTGTTTAGGAAGCTGCTTATAGTAAGCAACATTGCAAAGTTGTCAGGACCACCACTGAGCTAAAGTGGAAGGAAGCATGTTTTGATACAATAGCGTTCCTTTCTGATATATCTCCAACTGATGCATTGTTTGCGGCATGAAGCAGATATAGGAAGCTGTACACGGAGCTCCCATCTTCACAATCGTTGGAGAGAAAGATACAAAAGGACCTAAGAATTTGGGAGGGAAACACGTGAATCCTAGTTGCTTGGAGAGAATGCCAGAGAGCCAATTTCCGAATGCAGATGGAGGGATCTTCTTAGAGGTGTGCAAGGATAAATGCATGGTTTAATATAACAGTGGGGAAAGTACTAATTATTCAGCCACCTCCAGTATTAGGAGGCTGTTAGTAATGTAGATGTGGAGTTAGGTATAGGAAGAGCTAATTGTTATTGCTAAGTTTGGGTAAGTTGTATAAGATGCTTTGGGGTTTTCCACTATTTATGTTGTTTTATATCAGGAATGTGGAGATAATTTTAATCTTCGTAAATCTGATACGAAGAGTTTGAGTGTTGATTGCCCAGAATAAATAAACAATCATTATAACCACAAATTACTGTGTGGGTCTGCTGCTTTATAGAATATCATCATGGAGAAGATTCAGAGACACCTGCTGGTTTCCTTTTTTCCAAAGGGAGGGCAGTAAGCAAACACTTCTTGGGGTTATGGAACTCTATACAGGTGTTCCTTTCGCCTTTGAGGATTTCACAATGGTATGAATTGGACCTGGCTCTTTCTACAGGGCCATTCCCAGTCTTTGTGCCTTTTCCCTGCACTTTGTGCTGAATTCTTTTTGTTGGCATTAGTATTCTGGGCACTTTACCACTGTTGAAGTGAATATGATCCGTACTCTTAACATGGTAACATTGGCTTGTCCAAAATTGACATATTTAATTTACTTGTAAGTCCCTAGTAAAGTGCACTGTATGTGCCCAGGGCCTGCAAATTAAATGCTACTAGTGGGTCTGCAGAACTGATTGTGCCACCTACTCAGTAGCCCTTCAAATATTGCTCAGGCTTGCCTTTGCAGAGCCTGTGTGCGCAGTTTTAAACTGCCATTTTGTCCTGGCAAGTTAATCTACTTGCCAGGCACAGACCTTCGTTTTTATTACATATAAGTCACCCTTAAGGTAGGCCCTGGGTAGACCCCTGGGCAGGGTCTGGTGTATGTAAAAAGGAGGACATGTATTTTTAAGTTTTACATGTTCTGGTAATGAACTACTCTTAAATTCTTTTTTCACTAATGCAAGGTCTGTTTCCCCATAGGTTAATATCAGGATTGCCTTAAACATCTTTCAAGTGTAATTTCCAATTGGGAAAAGATAGACATTTGGAGTTTGGTGTCTCTGGACTCACAATTTAAAATCACAACTTATGGTGAAGTTAGATGTTAATTTTGAAAGTCTGAAAATGCTACTTTTAGAAAGTTGGTATTTTTGTATTTTAACCATTCTGTGCCTCTGCCTGTCTGTGAATGCTCGTCTGGGTTATGAGACAGATGGGCTTTGTACATTCCTTCTAGACAGTGACACAAAGGTAGAAGGGGGTGTGACATTTGCATCCCAATGGACCATTACCAGACTGATGAGCCTCTCTGAAGTAGATTGGGAGGGAGGAGCTGACACACCTGAATGGGTCTGTGCCTGTCCCCACACAAAGAGCTGTATACTTCCCCTTCAGTGTGTTTGAAGCAAGGGCAGGAAAGGCAGGTACCGTGTGATCTTCCAATGCTTCTTTGATGTCTCCCCCACGTTAAAGGCACATTTGGGTATAAGTACTGGACCCCTGGCCCCCCAAAGGAGTTCACTTTTGGGACCGGAGATGACTCTGCCAGGAAGAGGAGCTGCACTGCGGGAGGCACTGCCCCTTTACTAACTGCTCTGCTGTGTTGTCCTGCTGCCTGCTGATTGCTGTGCTGTAGGAGGGACTGACACTTTGCTGCTTGCTCTGCTGTGCTGGTCTACTTCCTGTTGCCTTTTGCCTTACTTGTGAGAAGGACTGGACTTTATCCCTTCACACTCTACACCCTCTTAAAGATGCTTCATGAACTTGTTAGTTTGTCCCCTGTTCACAAAGTTTCAGGGCCATCAAAGATTTCATTGCAGCTGAGCCCTGTATTGATCACTATTTTTCAGGCAGTAGGCAGGGATTCCTGCTAAATCAGCGAATGGGGCCGGAGCGTTAACGAAAATCGAAATGCTTGCCATGATCAGCAGCTGAGCCAAGTTATCTGTGCTTTGTTAGAACCAAAGGAGTCGCACTTCATCGCTGAACTGTGGCAGAGCTTAGACTGATGCAGCCTGTCACTCTTGATCACCGCATTCCTATTGTTGAACATTGCTGGGGCAATATCGTACCCTGCTTAAACTGGCAATGGAGTAAAACCTCTGCAACTGCTTCCTATAATCAGTGCTGCAAGAGGACGACCCAGCGCGGCTCACTGTAGTCACGCATTGAACCCGAAGAAGGAGATCACAGCATCATCCCCAGTGCAACCCGATAACATGACCGTATATAACATACTAAGGCGGTCATTCTGACCGCGGCGGTCGGCGGTCGCCGCCCGCCAAGCGGTTCCCGCCGAAAGACCGCACCGCGGTCAAAAGACCGCGGCGGTCATTCCGGCTTTCCCGCTGGCCGGCGGGCGACCGCCAGAAGACCTCCGGCCGGCCCAGCGGGACAGCCCCTTCAACAATGACGCTGGCTCGGAATGGAGCCGGCGGAGTTGAAGGGGTGCGACGGGTGCAGTGGCACCCGTCGCGATTTTCACTGTCTGCTAAGCAGACAGTGAAAATCTTTGTGGGGCCCTGTTAGGGGGCCCCTGCACTGCCCATGCCAGTGGCATGGGCAGTGCAGGGGCCCCCAGGGGCCCCACGGCACCCGTTCCCACCATCCTGGGTCTGGCGGTGGACCACCGCCAGAAACAGGCTGGCGGGAAGGGGGTCGGAATCCCCATGGCGGTGCTGCAAGCAGCGCCACCATGGCGGGTTCCCTGGGCCAGCGGGAAACCGGCGGGAAACCGCCGGCTCCCCTTTTCCGACCGCGGCTTTACCGCCACGGTCAGAATGGCCCAGGAAGCACCGCCAGCCTGTTGGCGGTGCTTCCGCCGCACTCCGCCATGGCGGTCATGGACCGCCAAGGTCAGAATGACCCCCTAAGAGTGAGTGCGCCTTCCACACTCAGATCATTAAGCACTGTATTTTACCTGTCTATTTTACAAAAATCCATAACTTAAGACATACTGATTGGATTTTTGGCACGTTTGTCTTGTTTTATACATATATCCTCTGTTTTGTTAAACTGGTGTGGAGTCTATGTTTGTTATTTTTATTTGCCACTGTAATCAAAGTTTGCACAAATACATTACACATTGCGTCTTAAGTTAAGCCGGACTGCTCTGTGCCAAGCTACCAACTTAGGGCTTGGTTTAGTCTTTGGCAGACAGGTTAGTCTAGCACAAATGTGGTGAATATCCGGTCAGTCATATTAAAATTGCCATAGGATATAAGGCCCTTGTAATACAGAGGAGAGGATAGCCTTCATATCTATGACGGAGTAACCTGTCCCTCAAACTTTAAATTAGACCCTCAGATTCTGAATTGAAAAGTAAAATATTAATTTACTGTATCTATCTGAGCAATCAGCTTTCTCAAAAGAACGATTCAGATTTGTTCCATGGATTTCGCTTATTGATAAATGATACACCTAAACTTAACAAGCAGACCGATATTCATGCTGTTTTAACTGCAAAAACAATATCCAGTTGCCTCGGCAATAGAGAGAAGACCAACCTGGTTAAGCATTAATTGAATCAACTGTCTACACCGGGGAATCAGCATTGGGCAGAAGCAAGTGACATGTTCAGTCGTTTCCTGACTTTGTTTACCAAAGCAGCAGGTCGGGTCTATCATTTTACAGACCTGTCTCCTGCCTCACAATGCAACATTAGAAAGTAAAAAGCATACATTTGCGGAACTGAATATTGACCATAGGAGTTTAATTATTTCTAAGATATGGCTGAATAATTAGCAAAGAGATAGCTATAACACATTTAGTAAGACATTTCTTTTCAGTGTCTGCCATTTAATTTCCTAGGAATTTGTTTTAATAAACATTCATAACTGAAATATAATCATTTTAATCAATTCCCTACAAATTCACATACCTTTCTTTCAAACATGTAGAAAAAAACCTAAACCTTTTAAATAATGTGAAGTCTTATCATACCTGAGGATGTCTGGTGATACCAAGGATTCTGGCTGTAGAAATGCAAGCTGCAGATGACGCATCACCAATGATTGCAGATAGTTTGGGTTTGGTGGCACACCTATAATTTGGTATTGTTGTCTGATGACCTGACAGCAAGCCAAATATCCCCTCAATAGCCCCTGGTTCAGAAAAGCAAGAGTCATATATCTTAAATCCAAGGTTCACCTGAGGTAGAATAGTAGGGTTGCTGTTAATTTCCTTGGTTGCAAAAACCATGGCAAGAAGGCTTTGATATTGTTCCATATAAACACTGTTAACAGAAAAATATAAAAATTAAAACTTTTTGTGAAGGATCTTCATATTGTACATTGAAATCATAATGGGGTGTGTGGGATACATACTGCCAGAATAGAAGGAAGCAGGTAATGAAGGTGAGGTGGTTTGCAGAATTTTCTACAGAGTCACACTGAGGGCCAGATTTATGGAAAATTGGCGCAGCACAGTGCTTTGCCAAAATTGGCAGCACCTCGCTGCGTCACTTTAGAAACGCAGGGATGCACCGTATTAAGGTGACAACGGTGCACCCCTGTGGTTCCCCCTGCGCTGGTGCTAAATTCCGCTGCCAGCGCCAACGCAGGCATCCTTGCACCATCGTGTAAGGATGTCTGCGTTGACGGGTGTGATTGTTTAAATGCGGGAAGTTGCCCCTTCCCGCACATAAACAATCACTAATGGCGCTTTGGCACTTCTGTGTGTGGTGCACAATGCAGCACACACATAAGTGCCAAAGCGTAATTTTGAAATGATTGTTTATGTGCAGGAAGGGACACCTTCCCGCACATAAACAATAATTTCTGGCATGTTGCTCTTTCTATGTGTGCTGCAGAATGGAGCACGCATAGAAAAAGCAAAAAATGAGGCAGAATAAAAGTATTCCTCCTCGTTGCGCCCTGCTAACGCCACCCCTGGGGGTGGTGTTAGATTTGGCGCTGCCTTAGGTTTACGAAATTTAATAAATCTGAGGCAGCATCAAAATACAATGGGTGTTGCTGTGGCACGCCCTCAGCAACACCTATTGCATGCCCCTTCCACGCACAGTGCTGAGTGAGAAGGGGCTGTATTTACAAGGTGACGTTAAGCCACAAAAAGTGGCTTAATGCCATCTTGTAAATAGGGCACAGTGCTTAGCGCCAGAGGAGCATCTAAAAAAGTGACGGTTCTGTGACGCTAGAGCCCTATAAATATGGTCCTGAGTGTCATTGAGAGCTGCTATTCCGTTGGAGAATTGGTATGAAATTAAGCAGGTGAGCATAGAAACAGACCTTTGAGGGACAGATTACCAAAGGATTGCCTTGCCCTTGTGTCTCACAGGTGAAATGCAATCCTTAAATCAGATTTTCCAAGACACAAAGTCACATTGCATGCCCCTGTGTAGCTTGGTAAATCAGGAGTAACGCAAGGCAGCACAAGTCACTGTCTTGCATTTTGTTTTGTGAACCATCTTTATTAAGTTTTTATCCTAGAGTACCATCCACAATCCGAACAGTTATGATACATCAACAAAGCACACTATTCACAGAAACTCACAACCTTATACATTGTAGTCAGTTTCAAAGATGATACAGAAATTTGTAACTGGTAATACTCAAAAAAACAAACATGGACCTTAACACCTACTCAGAATATTAAAAGGGTAGATGTATACAGTACTGCCTGCTACCCATCCCTAGGCACCGGGGGGGAGGGGCCTTCTGGGTGGAGTGGAAGTGCCATTTCAGAAATGCCCAGGACAGGCATATGCACTACATACATGATCAAGTCAACCTCTCATCAGCTTCAGGGGGAACCTGAAGTGCGGTGAGCAATGCATCCCATTCTGCCGCAATAGGGCACCTTCCTAGGCCCCGTACTTCTTTGTGGCACGACACAGACACATCTACCAGCCCCCCACTGGACAGTCACCCTCCATCAGTACTCCACACTAGGTACTGCTGAGGTTTTACAGTGCATAGCAATGGTCTGCTTAACTAGTAAGAGTGCCAGGTTAATGAAGCTAGTAGTGACTATTCCCGTTTTACTGTGCCCAGAGAGATCCAGAAAGCAGTTTGTTATATTGTCAAAGCCTTCCCAGTCAGTGACATGTGAGAGTATGGTGCAGACCTCCAACAACAGTGTTGTAGCTGATAGACTGGTCCAAGACTGGCAACGAGGGCATTCTGGAGATGCGATAGGGTACATCCTATGTGCTTTGGCCCTATGTAACACATTAAACTGTACATATTGAAGGCAGGCATTATGCAATACCTTCCTTCGGTACAGCAGGACCCTGTCCCATTCCTTTTGGGTCAAAGGATGTATGATATCCCCCACCAGACCTTTCGCAATTTACCCAGTGGATCTTGAGTGGTATGAGGAATAGCTCTAGCCATCTTACCAATCTCCTCCCATTGCTCATGGTGTAAAGGACCTGCGTGTGGGGGTGCCTTGCAGATTCTTTAGTGTTAGTAATGCCCCACAGGTGCTCTTGTATCAACACAAGATGTCTGTCTGCTACAAATGGACCTGCTAAAAGACCGGTCTGCTCACCAGGAGATAATAAGGGATCATGGATCCATCATGAAACAAAGCTCCCAGCATATTCGCTCCTGTCACCCCCCTAATTGTCAATCCCTCTCTACTTAGGCTCGATCGAAATGGGCAGACGAGGTGCAGAGGTATCGCTGGAGCATAGACAGGCATCTCAGGTGCAACCCTCAGTGCTCTGTGGTGACACTCATATGCCACTCGAATTAGGGTGTTCAAAGATTCAGGCAGCACTGAAAGAGGAAGAAAGTTCATGTACAAGCCTCAATGCCCTCTGACCTGTCCCCAAGCACATCTACAAAAGATGGTGGCCAGCCAACCAACAGGTAGGTCACTACAATTGTGCCACCTGGTAGTAGTGTTCAAGTAACAGAGCTATTAGTAAAACAGTATAGAAGCCTTGGCAGCAGAACCATTTTTGAGTGTGCAACCCAGCCTTGCACCTTCAGAGGGAGAGAGCACCAAAAGGATATCTTGGCTTGCAGGGAGGAGATTGTTCTCCCAAAATTACCCTCCTATATGCCCTGAGTTGTATGATACATATTCATGCCCAGGGAACAAAAGATGTGTGGCTTCCACTGAGCAGTTTTCTCACCAATTGTTATGGGATATGGAGGACAGTCCAGACAGGGCGCTTGCCAGTTCACTCCCAAACTCGTAGCAGCCTTGAAAGCATCCAGTATGCGTGTGATATCACAGATGCCGCAACAGATTTCACTAATGTATACAAGTATATCATCTGTATATAGTGAGACTGCATGTGTGACACCGTCAGTTGGTATGCCCTAGTCTTGACCAGATTGCCAAAGACTCTCCACCACCACTGCAAAGAGTTTCAGGGAGAGGGGACAGCCCGCCCTCTGCCTTTAGTCACAGGGAAAGGGTCAGAAACACGCTTGCCAATCCAGACTCCTGTTGCGGGAGCTGAATTGAGAAATGTTATCATCCACAAAAACCTGCCCCGTATGTCCATTTGTTGCAGGACCACAAACATACATTCCCAATCCAAGGTATCAAGGGGCTTCACCACTTGGGGCAACTGCCTCGGAGCCACCGAGTAGCAGTCTGTGCAATCTGTGAATATTAAGGGGCATGGATCCACCCCATGCAAATCCATTTTGATCTGCATGGAGCAGTACCGCAAAAAAGCCCATTAACTCTGTTGCAACTAGATTGCTAAGTATGTTATAATCACTGCCATCAGAGACTGAGCTCTGTAGGAAAAACATGCCAATGAGTCTCTTCCCATCTTCAGGAGAGAAAGATGCATTTTCACGTATAAAGGGGGACAAACTCCCTGCCTCAAGGGCAGCGGTATAAACATGGCTAGCTTGGGAGCCAAAAGGGCTTTGTACATTTTGTAAAATTCAACCAGTAGGCCGTCCAGCCCCGAAGTTTTACAAGTAGGAGAGTCTTGAATGACACCATGGACCTCCTGCTCCGTGATTGAACTATTCAGATCCTCTCTTTCCTCTGGTGAGATCATTGACAATGTGACAGTAAATAAAACAAAATGTGAATGTTAGATTGCTGCAGCATTGATTCTGGGTTATACAGGTAATGTACATAGAAAGCCTCATGGAATGCCCCCTGGGTGAGCAGGACCGACATCGGAGATAGACAGATAGCAGTTATCAGCTCTGTATCAGTCGAGCTCCACAAGGGCCATGCCAATAGGCTACCCGGTTTGTCCCCCTCCACAAGCCGTTTTGTGTGATATGCCCTGTAATCTATATAGCATAAGGATTCTAGGAGGCAGACATGATGGTTCCTTGCTCCAATCAAGTCTTCCCGAGTAATCTCTCGGATCAGGGCAGCCCTTTCAAGTCCTGCCCCGCACCACAGTCTTAAGGGCATCTCATTCTACTAATTTTGTGGTGGCTGTCTTGCTATTTTTAGGTATATAATTGACTAATGTGTCGCGAGTCGCGAGTCGCTTTGCGGAAGATAGTATCCCCTCGGGCAGTAGGTGGCAAGTGGAAGGTGGGCACTGGTGGTTCAGGCTCTCCTTACACGTTGTGCAGTAGAAGTGGGCAATGATCAGAAAGGGTCTTCCCAGCTATTCTGTTTCCGTTACTTACGGCTGAATGGTGGAGTGACAGAGGAACTGATCCAGCCAGACATGTAAGTCATGGGGCGGGAAAAAATTGAAAGTATTGCCTGGCATCCGGGTACAATGCCCTTCAGGTATCAATCAGTAACCAATGTGTGATCCCCTGTGACAAATAGGATGCAGTGTGCACAGTAACTGAGTGAGGGAGCAATGGATGAGAGTTATCTAATTCAGGATTTGTTATAGTAATTAAAATCCCCTCCCAAAATCCAGGATCCCTGAGTCCATTCAGTCAGTATGGGGTACACATTGGCCAGTAATTGAGCCTGCACCTTGTTTGGTAAGTAAACGCTATCCAGAAGTACAGCTGAACCCTCCAAGCGGCCCTAAACAAATACATATTGGCGCACTGAGTCGACCTCCACTGACACACCAGTAAAAAGGGCCGAAGGTCAAACCCATATTTCAGTGCCCCTGTCGCATAGCCCAAATATACTCCACTGAAGCATCTTCCTTTCCATCAACTCTGAAGCTTAGTGTTCTTCCCTTAGCATCATGAGTTTCTTGTAAGAAAACAACACAGGTCCCTGCAGTGCTCATACACCAGACATTCCTTGTTAAAAATGACTATCTAGCCATTGCATAGTTACTGACAGTGTGGTGCTAGAGGGGAGAAGCAGCAAAGAAACTACCCCCAATCTCGGATGGGTTAAGCTGCAGACAGTTCCCACTCAGACTGCAACATACACATGATGCAAGGCTCAATAACAATACCAAAACAGAAAAAAATATCTCCCTTACCCAGGACAGCAGAGTAACATCTGACAGCCCGAACAGTGAACCAAACTACCTGAAAATGAGGGACATCCACATGCTTCTTGAGAAGTTCAATCGTAGTGTAGAGGAAAGCAACCAGAGCCCCCAGTAGGGTGGGACCGAATGAGGAGGATCATGGAAAAAGAACGGTAACAGCCAGGCAGGCGTCAGATGACTGCCATCTATAGTGTGGCAGTTCACACATATCTTGGGGGCAGTCAAAGTGAGGGAGGTTCCTCAGCAATCAACAATCTGATGAAGAGGGGGGTCTGGGAACATGCAGCCTTCAGTCATGATAAAACAGCGTTATCTACCATCTGAGGTGTTACTGTAGGAGAAAGGATCCAGGCAAACTACACCCCTTCAAGTTCATCTCCCCCTCTCCGAGAAGGCCTCCCCAGAGTCATCAGTGACAGGAAACTCTCCCCGAACACAAACTCCAGCCAGAGCAACCAGTGTATTCATCTGTCCCTGTCATGTTTGTCCTGGGTTTGGGGTACTGGTAGTTGGCTTCAGTCGCCTCTGTACATTGGGGGCCCGATTCACAAAGATAAACTTAGACATTTGGTCTAAACTTAGCCTTTTTGGAATTCACAAAGGTAATTTACGAGTAGTATCTTTATGTCCGCATTTAAGGTTACCTTTGTGAATCGGGCCATGGGTGTTTTGCATTTATTCTAGGATGGCTGAGCGGGCACAGCTCCCCATAGCAGTTTCTGACTCTGATGGTTCATAACATTATATTCCCAGGCATCTGCCATTTTTGTGAAGAAGTACTTTTTTTAATGCACAATAATTTTAAAATGGGTGGGAAAAAGCAATGAATAAGTGAGACCTGCATCATGCAACTTTCTCTTCACATCTAGAAATTAAGCCCTCCCTCACTGGAATGCCAGAATATAGTCCAGGAGTAGGAGGATCCCTGCATTCTTAAAGGCAAGGGGGCTGGAGTGTTTAACAGCCCAAAGTGTTGCGTTCCTGTCCCTGAAGTTGAGGAGCTGTGCCACCACTAGTCTTGGTGGGGCTCTGGGCAAAGGCCATCACATAGGCACCCAGTGTGAATGGTTCACAGTGAAGTAAGGGGATAACCTGTCAGGGGCCACAGTGAAAAAAGTAGTAGGGTCCATCCCCTCTGCTCCCTTTGGGAAATCAACTATGCAGAGGTTATTTTGCCTGAATCTCTCCTCCCTCAGCATCCTCCACTAGGCTCTCCAGGAATCAGACTGTGTGAGGAAGTTCCTCTACTTGATTAATAAGTTCCCTGGAAACCAGTTTGAGCACTTGTATGGATGACTCAGCTTGAGAGACCCTTTCTGGCAGTTTATGGTGGTCCTTACTGTGGAGGCCCAACTCTACCACCTTTGCACCCACCCTCCCACCTAAGTTGGTCCTGGCATCAGTGATGGAGGCCGAATCTTGTCCAGCTTTATGTCCATTGGGCCTGGTGTAGTAGGAGACAGTGGCACAGCTGCCTCCCGATGAAGGGAGGGACTCCTGACTTTGGGTGCGAATTTCACCTGGGGCCATCACTGGTGGAGGAGCTCCACTCATCCCTCCTCTTCCCATTCAGCAGGCTTTCTGCCACCATGTGGCGCTGGCAATTGTTGAAGTCACGGATGCCCAGGAGGTCTGAGGTTCCATTGGTGATAAAACACAGGATCTGCCACTCCCACAGGCCAATAGGACTTGGAGGCATGCGCAGTCCCAATAGTTAATGGGCTACTCTGCACATGACAAGGTAAGATGCTCAAAGGCCACCCCATGTCACTAAACACGGTGTGCAAAAAAAGGGGGCAGCCTACCCAGGCATATGGAGCCCTCCACTCTGCAGTCCCGGCAAGTCCTCCTTTGACACCAGTCCTCTCAGGTGGTCAGAACAGCAGGGGGGTGAAGAGGGAAGAGAGGAAGCAAGACACTAATGTGAGGGCCCACCATTTACTTAGAAACTCAGTGAAGGACAAAAGCTCTGGGGAGGCATCAATCTAGTGTGGGCCCCACCTATCAGTCATCCCCGATCCTTAGATGGCTTGTTGTGAGTTCCAGCCAGGGGAGCCCAACAGACAACGCACCCCCAGTTTTCCCATATGGGGAAGGGAGGGTGAAACAAAATCCAACTGGGCTTTCCCACTCTGCTTAATGTTCATAGATGGTAGAGTGGGTGGGCCCCCTGGAGGGACCAAAAGGCCCTTGCACCAACTACTCCACCCTGTATGCCCCTTCAGAAAGTACTAGCGTTTAGTGTTGTCTTTAGGTGGAGGGGATCTCAGAGCCCCTTCAATCCATCACTCCTCTGCCGATGTGGCTACCCCCATTGTGATTCCAAGCAGCAAACTTGGCCCAGTTTTTCTGCCAGCCTTACTCCTCTGCACCGTCTGTATGGAGTGGGAGCCTTAGCGCCTCCTCACTTCAGGCCTATGGCTTCACAACATCTCTGCCACACCACTGCTCATGCAGCTGGCCCCATCATTCCTCAGGCTCCAAGTGGTAATCCCAGTCCGGCACCTCTGCACTCTGCCCCCCAGCTCAGGCAGGCTGTTGCACAGTGCCTAGGCTGCAGACAGTCTCTGTGGTGCAGCTCAGGCTTTCTTTCCAGGTTTTCTTAGCAGGGGCCCCAGCACAAACCCCACTGTTGCCACTGGTGATGGCCTATCAACCCACTGCCCAGATGGAATGTATATCAGTCTTCCTCCAAAGCGAAGATTAAGTGCTTCCATTTTCAAGCTCCAAGCCACACCCCTTCAGTCACTGTCTTGCATTACTATGGCTGGGAGAGCATTACATGGGTAGAGCGTGGGTGTTCCCATACATCCACTCATGCTTTGTTGCCACTTTCTCAGGTTTCCTAACAGTAGTAAACCTGGGAATATGTTGATATTGTATGCCTTCCCAATAGAGGTGCAACTAGGAGAAATATCTTCCATTTCTCCTTGTTGTTTTCTCTTTCTAAGTGTACTGAATTCTGTTGGCCTTTACCTGTGTCTGCCAAGCTTGGGAGGGCTTGGCTGGGGCAGTGCATGCCGCAGCCACTCTTCCTGCTATTCATCATTTCTCCTGATTCTTGGCCATCCTGGCAAACTTCCTCATAGAGCCTTTGATTGCAGTGTGGCTCCCACAGCTTTGACAAGGAGGGAGAGGGTGTAGAAAGCAGGCTGTTTATATGGTATATTAAAATGGGGTATATCATGCAAAGAGTCCAGAGGTTCCCTTATGAATGGACAGGGGCTTGCTGTGCAATCCCAAGGTGCTCTTTTTGGGGGTAGTGTGGTTGAGCACCCTTAGGTTTATCAGAGAGGATTGTTAGACATTTGCAACAGGCACACAGTCAAAAAATGAGACAACTGTCTCAATAAGGAGAACCACACCAATTTACCAAAAATAACAATTATCTTTATATATATTTAGGCACCAGAATCAATACGATCAGGTACTGACATTTTGCAATATAAATTATCAAAGGTTTGAAAAGTCGACACTGTGCAATTTCCTGAGGTTGCAATGTTATCCTATAGGTGAGAAAACATATAATGCAAACAGGTACTGCACAGCAGCTTACAGGACTAATCTTCCAGACATAAGGTGAGTATAGGTCAGGGTCCTAGGCCACACCAACAGGTCATCATGGGCGCACTGGGGTGTACGGGTGCAGTGGTGCAGTTCAGCGTAGGGTGCCCTGTTGTGGTTAATGGGGATCAGTCTGGTCAAAAAGATGCTGCTGTTAGGTACTGGGGAGGCCAGTCTGGGTGAACCAACAAGAGAGGTCAGAACTTGCGATGCTTGGAGATGCGGAGTCACCTTTGGTACTCTACTCCTGGGGCCTTAAGCTTTGGGTTACTGTCACAGGAGGCAGTTACAATAGAGGGGGCCTGCAGAAAGAGGCTACAGACGTGGACTGGGGGTCCAGTCTGACTGAACCAACATATGAGCTCTGGTCTCATGAGACTGGGGGACATTGGGACACCTTTGGTCCTCTTCTCCTTGTTGTGGGTCATCTAGGTGCAGAGGTGTCCTGAGGCCTCAGGTCTTTATCTCCAGGTCACTAGAGGGGGGGCTGCACAAAGGAGCTGTAGACATCGCTGAGAAGGTCATAGTGTGAAGACCTATGGTGGGCTTCGTCTGTGAAGGGCCTGGGGACCACGCTGGCACCATTGACCCACTTGACTCAGACTAGGAGCACTAGTTTAGCGGTGTTGTCGTGTGTTGGGTTTTGGCAGTCTGGAGTCCTCTCATTTCTTCTTGGGGTGCCTGCAAAATGAAGAGGAGTAGCTCTGCTACTCCACTGGAGTTTCTGGCTCTTATATGAAGGCTGCCAGTACTACCGGGCTTTTGGAGGCACAAGCATTCACAGGACAGGCGTCTTTTGCACATTCGTTGAAGTCAGCAGGCAGGCTGGCAGGGTTGGTGCTGAGTCAGTCACTGGTCTTCAATTCTCGCTTTTACATCTCTTTGGTGTCCTTCTTCTACTCGCTGGTCTGCAGGATCTGATTTTCTGGTGGCAGAAGCTCCCCTAAATACTGAATTTAGGGTCATCAGGGTAGTGTAGGGTAGTAGACAATGAGCTACTTACACTTGGGGTCACTAAGCTCCTATATGACCACTTCCTGTGGGAAGTAGGCATAACCCTGTCCCAGAGTTCCTAGTTCTGCCATCACCAAGATGGGAGACTTTCATATTTTCTGTCCACATCAGGCAGCTTACCTTAGGGTGGAACTGACCTAAGGGTTGGGCACACCTCTCTGACTACAAACTTTCCCACCTATCTAGGTGCCAAATGGGCCATAGGTCGGGGGGGGTCAGCATCTTTTCCTCTAAAGGAATCCAGGTCTGCATACCAAGGTTGGTGAGCTTTTTAAAGCCCCTTGTGGAATGCAGATTTGCAGGTCATCCTGTTGGGATGGGTGTGGTAATACCCATGCCAGAGAAGGCTTTGTTCCTGACCACCCAAGAGTGGAGGCTCTCACCCCTGGGATCACAAACATGTCTGTTGGTGGCAGGCTGGCTAAAACTAGTCAGCCAGTACACAAGCAGCTATTAGGTTTTTCAGGGGGCACCACTAAAGTGTCCTCTGAGTCCATATATTAATAACTCTATCAATGGAATCAGTGAGGGTTTATTAATACGAAATATTTGATACCAAACATCCTTAGTTTCAGTGAAGCCACTATGCAGCTGGGGAACTCGTATTGACCAATATCCAGCACATATACTTCACTGATCACTTACTATGTCTGAGAGTCAATAAAGGCACAGCAGGGGCATATCTGCTCTTGCAGATATGCCCACACATGTAATATAATGCACACTGTCTTAGGGCTAGAAGGCCTGTTGTATATGTGACTTACAGATATTGCATGCAGTGTTAGTGGGCATGGCACACAGGAGGTGTGCCATGTAATGTTTTCACTTTTAGATGCACCAAGACATGCAGCTCGCAATGGTAGTCTGGATGAGTTTGGTGAGGGGTTCCTGAGGGTGCCACAATACTTGTAGCAGCCTTTGGCGATGCTCTTTGGTGCCTATGACCTAGGTACCTGGGGTTTTATATACATGGGACTTACAGGAGGCCAAAGGTATTGCCTATTGGGGGACAATTGTACATTTTTTGGGAAAGAGATCTGGCAGTGGCGACCTGCTTAACGGGAACACAGTACACTTTCACTCAAAATGATATCAATGACCAGGCAAAACGTGGGGATGATCATGTCAGAAAGGAGCACTTTCCTACAGAGGTAATGCTTAAAAAGTGGAGGGCATGATGGGAGAAAGCCAAGATTTACATTTTCATATTCAGATGGGGAGGGAGAGTCAACTATGGGTTGATGTGGGATGTGGGCAAGATGCCAGGTGCAAGGGTGGTGAGGGAGGGTGAAAGGATGCCAGGTGTGTTGTCAACATTTGGTTGGAGTCAGAGTAAGTTGGTGTGGGTGGCTGGCAGGGCACACATAGACAGCAGCACCACAATATGTACAATGTAATGGAGGCAAATATAGGGCGATTTTGCATAAAGTCAATTACTCAAATGCATGGAAAATGATTAATCATGCTTCCTAAAAAGGTATTTAAAAATAGGTAGGAAAGCATAAGGGATAAAGAAGTCACACCAACAAGCACCAGTAACTGTAAAGTTGAATTACTACAAGTGAAGTATTAAATGAATCTAGGAAAAAATGTATTTCAACATGATTTAGCTATAGCTAAATATTTCAAAATCTAGGTAGGAAGTGGAATTGGGTGTCTAGGTAATTTCTTTTCAGAATCTACTTAGTTGCTTAACGTGTACATGTTATGGCAATGCAATCAGTGAAAACAGTGCTTTAAATGCATACAAGTAGGTTAGAGTTGTCTCAAGCAGATGGGGAAAAAGGAGGTTCCTTGATACAATGTCATGCTGTTAACAAAAAGTCAGTAAGGTCCTACGAGGTAGGCTCCGCACTCCGCTCTGGTATCTTTGCACCTCTAATTGGAAAGTGGGAGATTCAAACAGGGCAATGACAAACAGGGGGAAAGTGATAACGGGGAAAAGCCTCAGGGTCTCCAGTCAGTGTTTGCTTCAGCAGAGGTTGTAGGGGAAGGCTGGGGTCCTAGACAGTGTGGCTCAATAAAAATTGGTGGGCACTACAGAGAGGGGGGGCAATTGCCCCATATCTAATGAATCACACAGATGTTGGGCTCAGAGTCCAGGGGATTGAAAGCATAAGTATTCCAGATAGGACATGTAATCAATGAGAGGTGTCCACAGGCGCAGGAACGTTTTGTCAGTAAAGGACAATTTGTGTGTCATCTGTTCCATGGCTATGGTGTGACAAAGCTATGAGAACCTGGATGCTATCTAGAGGGTGGTTAGAGACTTCAAAGCTCTGGCTATGAGCTGTTTGGCCGCTCCAGTCATGTGACTTATGAGGTACCAGTCTTCATGTGTCATTTCTACCAGTAAGGTGGGGTGTATCCACAGTATGTTTGTGTGATAATCTGCCCAAAAGTGCCCTTGATTTGGCTTATGATTTCCTTCCAAGAAATGATGAGAGAGGGGCATGCCCACTAATATGATGAAACTCGCCCTTTTGTTCATCACAGTGCCAGCACAAGGCTGAGGCTGTAGGGTAGGTAGCGTGTGGGAGTATAGTACCATTGGAGCATGATCTTGTATGCTGTATCTTGTTGGGGCAACTTCTGTGAATGTGTGGAATGTCCCTCCATAACTGTTCCCACTGCTGCTGTGTGATATCTGGAGAATCATTCTGAGTCCACTTCCACTGATATGGGTGATAAGGTACGAGACATGACCACTGGAGGACATCATATGTCTTCGACACCTAGCCACAGATGCCGTCAAATCCTTAAACAAGTGTCTCAAAAGGGGTGAGGGAGTGGGAAGTGGTCAGAACATTTAGGGGTTGGAGAGCCCAATGTAGCAGCCTAAAGTACTGGTGATAGGCAGATGCAGGGAAGTGAAATTCAGCTTTGCACTGGTTGAACGATTTAATAGTCTCACCTTGGAATAGGTGTGAAATCAGGGTTTATGTGCAATGGGAGTGTTGTAGATGAATATGTGAACAGGCTCCATGCTGTGGCCAGTTTGTACTGTATCTCAGCACTGTGCACGTTAGGGTGGCTAAATAGGCGTGTGGGAGCTCACATGTTGGTGACATAACCTGTGTGCCAGTCGTATGCCAACCTTGTCTCCTCCCTCATAGTACATCTGTTTGGGTGCTCAGAGGGAGCCCTCCTCCTTGTTAATTCTGTGTCCTCAAAGCTGCCCTCGCAGTATGGCTAGTTGATGCTTTGTGGTTCTTTTAGGGTGCTGGTTATTAGAGCATTCTAGAGTGAGAAAGGCTTCTGTGAGTTTTGCTTCAAACACGCAATCCTCCGAAGCTCTGGCTATGTTGATGAAGGAGATGACGTCTCATATGGTGGCTTTAAATCCATCCCAAAGAGCGTGAGGGGAAGTATCAAAGAGGGAGTTGAGCCTGAAGTATCCGGGACCAAGAAAGTTCTACATGTGCCTGGTCCAATATAAAGATGTTCAGAATTCACCCAGAGGTTAAGGTTTGCAGGAGGGAGGGGGTGACAAAGAGGTAGTCAATGTGAGAATAGGAGAGGTGCAGTTGTGAATAGAAGGAATAATCCTTTGTGTCAGGGTGTGAATAGCGTTAGGCGTCGACTATGCCTGCATCAGAAAATTCCTTCTTAAGCAGTTTGGACATGGCTCCCATGCCCTGTGTGCACAGTGTCCCTATCTGGTTCTGGGTTCCAGACTAATTTGAAGTCACCTCCCACAATAATGTCACCTGCGAGAGACTGCAGTTGTCCCACGAGGGTCTGTCGTATGAATGAGTCCTGTGCTTGGTTTGGGGCATTGAGGTTGGGAAGTGTCAGTGTGTCCCTGCCCCTTCCTACCATCAGTGTAAGGAAGCACCCACCAGGGTCTCTAGTTGTGTTAATAGCCTTTGTGTAAAAACCCCTTTTACAGAGGATGGCAACATCCAAAGTCTTAGAGTATGTACAGGCCCAGTGCTAGTGCAGGCATTTGGTGTGTGCCATGCGGTGACATTCAGATTTGAGCAGGTGTGTCTCCTCCAAGAAGATTACATCTCAGTCCTGCTGTAGAAGGTAGCGCCAGACCTGTCGCCGTTTGCTGGGGGAGACGAGCCCTTGACAATTAAGAGATAAAACTTCAGATCATGCATGCTGCCCATGAGGGGATTAGACGGTACTTTTGGTGTAGAAAGAAAGCTGCTGGCCTATCAGAGGTGGATGTTTGTGAAAGGGATCTGAGTTCATTCCATTGGGCACTCATGGGGGATATAAAGGTAGGCTGGAGACCTAGGAGGAAAGACCTTGGGGTAGAACAGGTAGGGGGTGTGTAAAAGGGGCCAACAGGACCCAACTGATTGAACCGATCCATGAAGGGTTGGGGGAAATAACCTGAGCCAGTACAGGTGTTGCTCTCAATGGAGATAAAGCTCAGTGAAAAGGGGGGCGGGTAGGAGGCCAGGGCAGTGCCCTTTCCATCACTATGAAATGTGCACACCCTGAAGTAATAGTTGGTGAAAGTACAAATAATATCATAGAGATCATGAGAGTCCAAGTCCCGGGCTGAGGGCCATGCAGAGGACACAAGTGGAATGTAAGTCAGCAAGAGCCAGACACAGTACCAGATAGGGGGTAAAGCACAGGCCTCGCTAATCAGTTCTCTTTGGCCAAGGAGTGTGAAGGTTCCATCTTCAGCTTCTGGAGGTGTGCAATAATGTCTGCTTTCACCGTGTGGGAGGACTGGGCAGCCATGCATTTACGATTGCTGCTGCGTTGATTGCCTGTGTGCCATTGGGGTTGCCAGGCATCAGAGCTCGTGGAAGAGAGAGGCGAGACATCTCTGCTGGGGGGATCTCCCGATAGTCCCAGGATTGTCCTAGCTTCTACTAGGAAGCGTGCAATGTGTTGCTTTCCATTCCATGTGGATAGTAGTACGAAGTGGTGGATTAATTGGTATTTAGTATTCTGGGCTCACAAGTGCTCAATCATGGGCTTGAAGGCTCCTCCTGGACTTCTGCTTGGGAGTCTATGGTGCGTTCCAAAGCATCTATTCTTTCAATCACTTCTGTCACGTCTTTGCGTAGGTCATTAAGGCAGCTTTTGAAGTCTCTTTTTAAGAAGCCAATCTCCTGACGTATGTCTGCCAGGAACTTTTTTATGTAGTCTTGTGTGATTCCAAGAACAAGATGGAGTGATGCTGTCTGTCCGGTGGGGTCTCCCCTACCACTCATGTCAGCCAGAGCAGCTTTGGCCCAGAGGGACACTACTGAGCTGTCTCTAGCGGTTTTGCCTCTGGGCATAGTAAGCGAGGTAGTAGTCTGGTGAGTTCCCGAGACGCTAGTTCCAAGGAGGCAGGCCCCGGGGTAAGGCTGCTGTACATCTGGAGTAAGCGATAGGAGCTATCAGCCTGTTCACATAGAGTTTGCAAAAGAGTTTGCAAAAGGCCCCAGTGCCTCGCTAACAAACCACCAGTATATGCAACACTGCCTGGTCACTTATCAGAGTTCAAAGGAGTGTGATGGTTATCTCCCCACGGGCCACTTCCCCCGTCGATGGAGGAGTGTCCAGTTCCAGCTTATGAAACCCCTGGGGCCTGGCTCAACCTTGTCTGAGTGGGAGGAGTAGGCCCCTTACCTGCTGCATCTCAGCTGAGAGTGGTCTCATATGCATTGCGGCTTTGGTCCCGGAAGAGACCAGGTAGGTGCGTCAGGCGTCCCAATTTGCTGGCATGGGGAGCTGGGTGCATGCAGGGGGAAGCTGATTCCTCCCATCCCCAAGAGGGGGAAGGATCAGGTGTCTGTGGATATTTCCTAGCATGTATCCCAGGCTCAGCCTTCATGGGGGGCAGCCGGAATGTGGGCTGCAACTGCTGGGGCTGCAGTTACAGGCTCCAAGTGTGTTGCAGACCTCACGCGGTCACCAAGTTGTGGCCGATACCTTGATGTAACATTGCAGGAGGGAGGGGGGTCACAGAATCTAGTCCTGTGTGTCCTCCACCCCTCAATCTCTGAATGGGGATGCAGAAGAGATAGTCCCAATAGCTCCAGGTTTCACCAGCGGCTTCCAAACATCTGCCTACCTCTTAGGCAATTGTATGCCTCTGGGTGGTAGAGGCTCAAGATGGTGCCAAGTGTTCACCCTGGCCCGGAGTCCACAGCTTTGAGCCCAGACCTCAGCCCTCCTAGGTTCACAGGCGTGCTATAAGCCTTGTGCGGTCCCTCCCTGTGGTGCAGCCAATGCTGTAATGGTGAGTTGTAGGAGGGAAGTAGCAAGCCCAGATCCAGTGGACCTCCCAACCTGGCCCCAGAGAGAGAGGATCACTGCTGCATGGACCCAGTTCTAGACGGGAGCTCCGGCGAGGACGGGGATTCATCAGATATGGCGTCCAATACATCCCACTTAGTGATCATAGGCGGGGGAGCATGAGAGAGGGACACGGTACCTCGAGGTTTCACCAGCAGCTTCTATGCATCCACTCGTCTCCCTGGAGCTTCTCCGGGAGGGTCTCCACCAGCACAAGCTGCAAATAATATTTTACACTAGAGGTGCTGGAGGCTGCGGCTGTTTCGCAGCCTCCATACTGCTGCGGGATGTCATCTGTTAGGTCTGGAGGGAAGTTGCCCTTTAGGATGGCCCCGGATCCGCTGTGAGCAATCACAAACCAGTGATCATGCTTTATGGTTGCGATAGGGCCCACAGAGAGCGGAGTAAGGAAGATCTGCATCCTACTCAGCAGCGCTTCTCCGCTATGGCAGAGGAGCGTCACCCCCCCACACCCTCTGCAAGCAGCAGAAGCTGCAAACCATTCACAGCGAAAGGATAATAAACTCTGTTTATTGTCCTTTTATTGTGAACGCCGCGGAGCCATGTGGGATGACGGGGATGAGGGGAGTGCACTGTGCACTCCCCTCAGTGCGCATGTGTGTTTGGCCAGCTGTGTCAGGCCGGCCAAGCACACATGCGCACTGCGCTCACTCCAGCCTGGCACTGTTTCACCGGGCTAGGGAGAGCAGGCACAGGCTCCGAGTCTGCTTGGGAGCACGCTGGCTGGGCGTTCCCAGGAAATCCTAATGCTGATCTGAGCAGCATCAGGATTGGCCACAGGGTAGGCTGGGAGTTTGTGCCTGCCTGCAGTGACGAGGGAAATAGGAGAGGCGCAGTGGCGGAGCAGGTACGTTTTTATTTTTATTACATTTTTTTATTAAATGTCCCCCCCCCTCACTCCCCTGTACACCGCCCCCACCCCTCCCCTACAGAGCACAGCTAGCCGCGACTGGTCCTACTCCATTCCCAACCAACTCACGCCCCCTGTCTAGGTAATTTTGTGAAATGCAAAGGAGTAGAAGTTTAAACAAAATGTGATTAACCAACATAAGGTAGGAGCATAAAGATCAGAGCAATACTAATTAGTACAAAAGTGGTATAGAAATTCTTTTTTCGTTCTTGAAACTTAGGGGAATCTCTAACCTTTGCAAAAAACTTGATGCTTTTTAACCTCCATGTTTACAGCATATTTGTAAAAATGTCCATGGCAGCAAGCTCGGACTGGGACAGAAAATAGGTCTCTGCGCTAAAATAAAATGTGTCCTGTAGAGAATCAGATAGCGAGAAAAGAGGCCCATATTTATAAATCGGGGCAGTTTTAAACTTTTATAGACACGCTGTCAGTGCTTGCTGCAGGCAATATTTGTGGTAATATCAAGGAAATCAACATTAAAACTGGCCCACCTGACCATAAAAAAGGCCCACAAACAGTCAAAAAATGCTTCCAGATTCCCCGTCTGACCCTGCATGACAGAGGCAATCTACTAGATTGTGATTGGAGTTGTGACCCTGATGTGAAAAAGGGTGACGGGTAAAGAGAGATGTGGAGGTGGAGAAAAAAAACAAAAGGCTGTAATTTTGTTGGCACGGTCAAAAACTTTTGATGAGTAAGAGACTCTTTTCATTTTATGCTATGACTTGTCTATTATCTCAAACTTTCACAGAAACCTCCTCGCCGTTTTGATGAAGTTGTCCGCAAATAATATACTACACCGGACGATCTGTTACTTTGGTTTCTAGTTTTAGACGCTGACTCTCTCCTGTGAGGGCAGCATTTTAATTTCCTAAAAGACAGATTGCCCTGTCAGGTCAGCTCCAAAGACTCCCTGATTGTGAACTCTCCCTCTTATCTCTTTTGTCACATGATCATTCTCAGTTTCTTGGTCAATTGCATGATCACATTGATCAGTTTACATTGATATCCTCACATATTCAGTAAGGAAGAACAATGTACGTGGTTTGATTTCAAGCCAACTTCGGTCTAATAGAGAAGCTTTCCCCCTCATTCGGCTCCTAATTTCTCTGTGCACAGCTTTACAGACTGTTGTTGCTTGTGGTAACTACATCTTTTCTGTATCACCACTCCTGGAATTATCAGGTCCTCAAACTTCGTTTCAGATAATTCCATCCCTGGAGTCACCGGACAGGAACCTTCTCCCCCAGCTGACCCCTCCCCCCCCCTCCTACCTCTTATGGCGGCCGCTGCGCGACAGTGGTAGCGACCCTTGACCCAAGGGTAGGTCGCTCCCCCTGCCGCTGCAGCTCCTCCAAGTTCCCGAGTTCCTGTGTTCCTGAGACCCACCTAACTGTAAGTACCCCCCTCCTCCCAGCCCCTCGCCCTGCCCCGCGCCACTCACCTTCTCTCCTGCTCCTGCTTCTTTTCCTCCTCTCTGTCTCTTCCTCCTCGCTCCCCCTCTGCAATCTTCTTCTGTGTTCTTCTGTTCTTCTCTTCTGTTCTTCTGTTCTTCCCTTCTGTTCTTCTGTGTTCTTCCGGTCTTCTGTGTTCTTATTCTCTGTTCTTCTCGGTGCTTCTGTGTTCTTCTTCTCGGTTCTTCTGTGTTCTTCTGTGTTCTTCTCTGTTCTTCTCTGTTCTTCTGTTCTTCTGTTCTTCTGTTCTTCTGCTCTTCTGCTCTTCCGGTCTTCTGTTCTTCTGTCTTCTGCTCTTCTGTCTTCTGTTCTCCTGTCTTCGGCTCTTCTACCTCCTCCGTCTTCTTCCCCCGAGCCTGCCCTCCTGCTCCTTCCTCATCCCCCTCCCTCACTCGCCTCCCTCTCTCTCACCCCTAGCTAACCTGTTCGCTATCTACCTCCCTCACTCCTCCTATCTTCCTATCTCTCTAGCTCCCTATCTCACTATCTAACTCCCCCACTCTCCACCTCCTCCTACCTACCTATCTGTCTATCTATCTATTTCCCTATCTATCGACTTCTCTATCTATTTTCTCTATCTATTTCTCTATCTCTCCCCCCCTCCCGCCACCCCCTCTACTACCTATCTCCCTATCCTCTCACTCTACCTCTCTCCCTCACCCACCTCTACAACCCCCCTCCCCTATCTTCACAACCCTACTCCTATCTCTCTCCCTAATCTCCAAACCTCCTAACACTCACCTTCCTCCACCCAAAATCCCCTCCCCCAGCTCCTCTCACTCTACCTGTCCCCCTCCCTCCCTCGCGCTTTCCCGCCGCGACCTCCTGCACGCCCCCGCCCCCCAGCTCCCATTCGCCCCCAGCTGACCCCTCCCCCCCCTCCTACCTCTTATGGCGGCCGCTGCGCGACAGTGGTAGCGACCCTTCACCCAAGGGTAGGTCGCTCCCCCTGCCGCTGCAGCTCCTCCAAGTTCCCGAGTTCCTGTGTTCCTGAGACCCACCTAACTGTAAGTACCCCCCTCCTCCCAGCCCCTCGCCCTGCCCCGCGCCACTCACCTTCTCTCCTGCTCCTGCTTCTTTTCCTCCTCTCTGTCTCTTCCTCCTCGCTCCCCCTCTGCAATCTTCTTCTGTGTTCTTCTGTTCTTCTCTTCTGTTCTTCTGTTCTTCCCTTCTGTTCTTCTGTGTTCTTCCGGTCTTCTGTGTTCTTCTTCTCTGTTCTTCTCGGTGCTTCTGTGTTCTTCTTCTCGGTTCTTCTGTGTTCTTCTGTGTTCTTCTCTGTTCTTCTCTGTTCTTCTGTTCTTCTGTTCTTCTGTTCTTCTGCTCTTCTGCTCTTCCGGTCTTCTGTTCTTCTGTCTTCTGTTCTTCTGTCTTCTGTTCTCCTGTCTTCGGCTCTTCTACCTCCTCCGTCTTCTTCCCCCGAGCCTGCCCTCCTGCTCCTTCCTCATCCCCCTCCCTCACTCGCCTCCCCCTCTCTCACCCCTAGCTAACCCGTTCGCTATCTACCTCCCTCACTCCTCCTATCTTCCTATCTCTCTAGCTCCCTATCTCACTATCTAACTCCCCCACTCTCCACCTCCTCCTACCTACCTATCTGTCTATCTATCTATTTCCCTATCTATCGACTTCTCTATCTATTTTCTCTATCTATTTCTCTATCTCTCCCCCCCTCCCGCCACCCCCTCTACTACCTATCTCCCTATCCTCTCACTCTACCTCTCTCCCTCACCCACCTCTACAACCCCCCCTCCCCTATCTTCACAACCCTACTCCTATCTCTCTCCCTAATCTCCAAACCTCCTAACACTCACCCTCCTCCACCCTAAACCCCCTCCCCCAGCTCCTCTCACTCTACCTGTCCCCCCCCCTCCCTCGCGCTTTCCCGCCGCGACCTCCTGCACGCCCCCGCCCCCCAGCTCCCATTCGCCCCCAGCTGACCCCTCCCCCCCCCTCCTACCTCTTATGGCGGCCGCTGCGCGACAGTGGTAGCGACCCTTGACCCAAGGGTAGGTCGCTCCCCCTGCCGCTGCAGCTCCTCCAAGTTCCCGAGTTCCTGTGTTCCTGAGACCCACCTAACTGTAAGTACCCCCCTCCTCCCAGCCCCTCGCCCTGCCCCGCGCCACTCACCTTCTCTCCTGCTCCTGCTTCTTTTCCTCCTCTCTGTCTCTTCCTCCTCGCTCCCCCTCTGCAATCTTCTTCTGTGTTCTTCTGTTCTTCTCTTCTGTTCTTCTGTTCTTCCCTTCTGTTCTTCTGTGTTCTTCCGGTCTTCTGTGTTCTTCTTCTCTGTTCTTCTCGGTGCTTCTGTGTTCTTCTTCTCGGTTCTTCTGTGTTCTTCTGTGTTCTTCTGTGTTCTTCTCTGTTCTTCTGTTCTTCTGTTCTTCTGTTCTTCTGCTCTTCTGCTCTTCTGCTCTTCCGGTCTTCTGTTCTTCTGTCTTCTGTTCTTCTGTCTTCTGTTCTCCTGTCTTCGGCTCTTCTACCTCCTCCGTCTTCTTCCCCCGAGCCTGCCCTCCTGCTCCTTCCTCATCCCCCTCCCTCACTCGCCTCCCCCTCTCTCACCCCTAGCTAACCCGTTCGCTATCTACCTCCCTCACTCCTCCTATCTTCCTATCTCTCTAGCTCCCTATCTCACTATCTAACTCCCCCACTCTCCACCTCCTCCTACCTACCTATCTGTCTATCTATCTATTTCCCTATCTATCGACTTCTCTATCTATTTTCTCTATCTATTTCTCTATCTCTCCCCCCCTCCCGCCACCCCCTCTACTACCTATCTCCCTATCCTCTCACTCTACCTCTCTCCCTCACCCACCTCTACAACCCCCCCTCCCCTATCTTCACAACCCTACTCCTATCTCTCTCCCTAATCTCCAAACCTCCTAACACTCACCCTCCTCCACCCTAAACCCCCTCCCCCAGCTCCTCTCACTCTACCTGTCCCCCCCCCTCCCTCGCGCTTTCCCGCCACGACCTCCTGCACGCCCCCGCCCCCCAGCTCCCATTCGCCCCCAGCTGACCCCTCCCCCCCCTCCTACCTCTTATGGCGGCCGCTGCGCGACTGCGCAGCGGGCGCGCGCAGCGGGCACGCCGCTGGCGCGCCGGAGGCGCGCCAGAGGCAAGCCCGTCTGCGCCCGTCCGCGCCTGGCCCGCGCCCAGCGCCACGACCCCTGGTCCCCAGCTCCCCCAAGCCCCGCTGATCCGCTACGACCCCACCACCCTCCACGCCCTCAACCCAGGGCGCTCCAAAACCTGCTTCCTAGCTCACCCCAAACGCACCCATGGACCCTTCGCCTGCAACTCCTGCAAACGCATCTTCCACCACGCAACTACCACGACCACAAGCCCACGCGCCATCAACCACCTCAAGTGCATCCTGATCAACGCTCGTTCCGTCCACAAGCATGCCGTTGAACTTTGGGACCTCCTGGACTCCACAGCCCCGGACGTCGCCTTCATCACGGAGACATGGATGAACGCCTCCTCTGCTCCAGACATCGCTACCCGCCATCCCCGAAGGCTACAAGATCTCCAGAAAAGACCGCACCAACCAAGTAGGAGGAGGTGTCGCCATCATCTTCAAAGACTCCATCAGCGTCACCACCTCCACCGAAGACCCCCCCCTCGCCGCTGAACACCTGCATTTTCAGATTCGCACCGACCCAAGGACCACCCTCAGAGGATCCCTCGTCTACCGTCCTCCCGGACCTCGCGCCTCTTTCAGCGACGCCATCGCCGACTTCATCTCCCCGCACGCCCTCGCCTCACCGGACTACATCCTCCTAGGCGACCTCAACTTCCATCTGGAACAAAACAACGACCCCAACACCACCACCCTGCTCGACAACCTCGCCAACCTCGGCCTCAAACAACTGGTGAACACCGCCACCCACATCGCCGGACACACGCTCGACCCTATCTTCTCCGCCAGCAAACACGTCTTCTTCAGCCACACCTCTGCCCTACACTGGACCGACCACAGCTGCGTCCACTTCACATTCCGACGCGAGACCTCCCACCTCCGCACTCAACCCATCCCTCATCGACAGTGGAACAAGATCCCTGAAGAGCAACTCTTCTCCGCTCTCGCCGCCAACCAACCCACCCTCACCACCGACCCCAACGACGCAGCTCTCAACCTCACAAACTGGATCTCCAACTGCGCTGACAACCTTGCTCCCCTCAAACGCACGCATCGACAGACCAACACCAAAAAACCTCTCTGGTTCTCTGACACCCTCAAAGAATCAAAGAAAACTTGTCGTGCCCTTGAGAAGGCCTGGCGCAAGGACCACACCGCTGACAACATGACCGCCCTCAAGAACGCTACACGCGAACACCACCACCTGATCCGCACTGCCAAAAGGAACTTTTTCACCGACAGACTAGACAAAAACAGCCACAACAGCAGAGAACTCTTCAGCATCGTCAAAGAGTTCTCCAACCCCAGCGCCAGCGCCAACGCCGTCACGCCCTCACAGGATTTGTGCGAATCCCTCGCCACTTTCTTCCATCGCAAGATCAGCGACCTCCACGACAGCTTCGGACACCAGACCCAACCATACACCACTGAACCCGCTTCCCCGGACATCACCCTCAACAACTGGACCCACATCAACACGGAAGAAACCAAATCCATCATGAACTCTATCCACTCCGGCGCCCCTTCGGACCCCTGCCCGCACTTCATCTTTAACAAAGCCGACGACATCATCGCCCCGCACCTCCAGACCGTCATCAACTCTTCTTTTTCTTCTGCTACCTTCCCCGAATGCTGGAAGCACGCTGAAGTCAACGCCCTACTAAAGAAACCTACGGCTGACCCAAGCGACCTGAAAAACTTCCGCCCCATCTCTCTTCTACCTTTCCCAGCCAAGGTAATAGAAAAGACCGTCAACAAACAGCTGACCACCTTCCTGGAAGACAACAACCTGCTCGACCCTTCACAAACCGGATTCCGAACCAACCACAGCACGGAAACCGCCCTCATCTCAGTCACAGACGACATCAGAACCCTGATGGACAACGGTGAAACAGTCGCCCTCATTCTCCTCGACCTCTCGGCTGCCTTTGACACCGTCTGTCACCGCACCCTAATCACCCGCCTACGCTCCACCGGGATCCAAGGCCAGGCCCTGGACTGGATCGCCTCCTTCCTCGCTAACCGCTCCCAAAGAGTTTACCTCCCTCCGTTTCGCTCAGAACCCACCAAGATCATCTGCGGCGTACCTCAAGGCTCATCGCTCAGCCCGACACTCTTCAATGTCTACATGAGCCCCCTCGCCGACATCGTACGCAAGCACGACATCATCATCACCTCCTACGCCGACGACACCCAACTTGTACTCTCCCTCACCAAGGACCCCGCCAGCGCCAAGACCAACCTACAAGAGGGTATGAAGGACGTCGCAGATTGGATGAGGCTCAGCCGCCTAAAGCTGAACTCTGAAAAAACGGAAGTCCTCATCCTCGGCAACACCCCGTCCGCCTGGGACGACTCCTGGTGGCCCACGGCCCTCGGCACCGCACCGACCCCCGCAGACCACGCCCGCAACCTCGGCTTCATCTTGGACCCTCTTCTCACCATGACCAAGCAAGTCAACGCCGTGTCCTCCGCCTGCTTCCTCACTCTCCGCATGCTCCGCAAGATCTTCCGCTGGATCCCCGCCGACACCAGAAAAACCGTGACCCACGCCCTTGTCACGAGTCGCCTGGACTACGGCAACACCCTCTACGCCGGGACCACCGCCAAACTCCAAAACCGCCTGCAACGCATCCAAAACGCCTCGGCCCGCCTCATCCTCGACGTACCCCGCAACAGCCACATCTCCGCACACCTGAGACACCTGCATTGGCTCCCAGTCAGCAAAAGGATCACCTTCCGTCTTCTCACCCACGCACACAAAGCCCTCCACAACAAGGGACCGGAATACCTCAACAGACGCCTCAGCTTCTACGTCCCCACCCGCCCCCTCCGCTCCGCTGGCCTCGCACTTGCTGCCGTCCCTCGCACCCGCCGCTCCACGGCGGGTGGGAGATCTTTCTCCTTCCTGGCGGCCAAGACCTGGAACTCCCTCCCCACCAGCCTCAGGACCACCCAGGACCACTCCGCTTTCCGGAGACTCCTAAAGACTTGGCTGTTCGAGCAGCGATAACCCCCCCCTTTCCCCCCTAGCGCCTTGAGACCCGCACGGGTGAGTAGCGCGCTTTATAAATGTTAATGATTTGATTTGATTTGATTCTGGTGAGCTGCAGGCCCAGTAGAGGCTTCAACAGTTCCTGCACCCCAAAACACCTGCCCTTATACTTCAGGATGAGGAAAACAAAACACGCTTCTCCCACCTGAAGTTAAAGCAACAGTGTGACATATTTACAAGCCCCTCTTCGCCTCCTTTAGCCACATTAGCGTAATTTTTTTACGTTAATGTGGTGTTACGTAGCCATTTCTGATGTACCATATTTAGAAAGTGGCGCAATGCTTGCATTGCACCACTATGCAAACACTTGTGCCACATTAAACCTGCGCCAGGCATCATGTATACAAGGGAGGTGTTCCAGCGTTGGGAGCCCTGATAAATGGAGCCATGAAATTTACAAGATTTCATTGCGCCATTTTTTGCTTCATTTTTCACGCTTGCTCTGAGCAGGCGTTGAAATGACGCACCTATTATGTTCAATGAGCCTCCCTGTGCTTTGCTGTACTAGCGTCAAAATGTTTGATGCTAGTATAGCAAAGCGCCACAATTGTGCTAAAAACCGCCATGGTGTGCCATATTGTAAATGGTGCAACCATGTTGTAGTTCGCTGTTGGGGGGGGGGGTTGCAAAAAAAGTGGCGCATTATCTATGATGAGCCACTTTCTTGTAAATATGCCCCTATCTCCTTACTCCACTTTCGTCCCCTCTAAACTTCCTATGGCTTAAAAAAAAAACTGCAACATTTACCTTTGCTTCAAGCAGGTAGTAAATGTGTGTGTATTTGGGCTCATTATGTCCCATGAAAGAGGTAATGGAGCATAACTGGGTGAATTTAATGTGGCAGTGGTGGGCTGAGGGCTATCATGGATAGTGAGATTGGTCTTGGTAGATTGGTGGGTGGGGAGGGGGAGAGGATCAGCAGCTAGGAGATCTGTGAATTGCTGCCCTTTAGTGTCCTAAGCTGGGGCTATGGGACATTGGCGTATCTGTCTTGCCTCCTCCGAATGCAGTGGGGAGCTTTCAGCTTCATCCCAGTGTAGCAGTGCTGCATGCCACTGGGGAAGGGCTTATGGATGAGGGGATTGCCAATGCATGGTGAGGAGATGCCTGGCCAGTAGAAGGGCTAGGTTAGCAACTTGGGTTCCACTTTTGTGATTCTTCCTCATGGAGAAGATGTACAAACCTGTGGCCTCCCAAAAGTTCAGGGTTGTCAATTTGGTAACAGTGGCCAATGTGGAGTGTATAGCACACCAGTAACTGGCTATGTGTGGACATGACAAAAGCATGTGTCGAAGGTCTACCATAGGAGCCCCATTCCTGGGGTTAGCTAAGTTAGCTGAGGGAAATATACAATTCAGGCAAGACGGCGTGAGCCCTATGAAGGACTGTAAACTGGATGTTTTTAAAGTGGACATTCCTGGATATTATTTGGGGGATTCCAGGGCCCTGGCCCATTCAGTGCCATGGCGAGATCATCCCAGGTCCTCTTCCCATAATTGTCAAAGATGCAACAGTGGAAGACCCACGTGTTCCTTAAGCACAATACAAAACCAAGTGATCAGGTGTTATCCCTTCCCCCTTGTATATAGAGTATGGATCACAACATGTTTTGGAGGTTCCTCATCAGCTATTCCCCACAGAGAGCGCAGTCGTTAGCAGTTGCCCATGTGTCAGGAATTGACCAGGTGAATGTCATTGTTGAGGCGTAACTGTTCAATTGTGAGAAGATGAGAGTTATGAAAAAGGTTGCTAACTGTAACCAGGGAATGAGAGTGCCACTCAGCTAGTTGTTTGGCTACAAAGGGTCCCTGAGGGCTAGGTGTGCCCTGGAGGGGAACAGCCAGGTAGTATGGGAGAATCTGCCCAGTCAGCTGCAAGGCCCTAGCCTGGCATTTCCAACTGACCTATATATAACTAGACCATGAGTGTTATATTTGGATGGTAGGGTAGAGAAACTGGTGAAGCATGGGGAGGGGCCCATCTCCTGTACTCGTCTCATATACATTTCTACCTGCTAACCATTGAGAGACCCATTATAGTTGTGCCGCAAGATAATAGTTCTTGAAGAATGGCATGCCCAATCCTGCTTGGCCATATCATCTCCTGGCGTCCCACAGGAGGACGCACAGTAATTGATCTAGGGCCAGATGATCAAAGTTTGTTAACGGTCACAAATTGTCCAATTTGCAAAACTGGGCAGTTTGCAACCGCTAAAAAGCTGTTCCAATGTAAAATTGTGATTCGATAACCTGTCACCGAATCGCAATTTGGCATTGTGATTCAGTATTAAGAAGGGGTGTGCTTGGGGCGTCCCTTCCTAAATCCGAATGGAAGTGATATGTTTGATACCACCAATTCCAAATTGTTGGTAACCCATTTTCAAATGGGAAGAGGTCCTCAAGGGACCCTTTTCCTTCATGAATGTCTGTAAAAGCATTTTTTAAGAGGAGGCAGTGGTCCCACTATATTTAAAAGCAATCTCAGACATGGTGGTCTGCTGACCCCAGCGGGCCAACATCCCTGTGGGTTCTACGATTCACAGTGGGGCGCAAAGTGAGACCTACCTCATGAATATTAATGAGGTGGGTCTATTTTCAACCAATTGGGAATCACAAATGAAACTCAAGAGAGTTTCGAACATTTGAAATCGCGATTTCATAATTGTGATTCGCATAGAATCACAATTAGGAACTCACAAATCAAAACGTACACACATCTGGCCCTTATTTCTTTAAGAAATAGCAGTGTGGAAACACTGAAATGTTAACAAAACAGTATAAAAGACGGGGGAGAATGATAATTTTGTCCTACCTGTCACAGTGATTGGTAATTTTTGCCAGCACTGCACCTGGGATTTAAGGGCCATGTGAGCTCACTGTAAGTTATGTTAAACAGGTCTGTATTAGAATGATAAAGTCTGATCCTTAAGTAGTGGGCCTTCACCATTGTCTGGGTCAGGGAGGTGCCTACCATGCAAATCTCCTGGGGGACACATCATGCCACAGTGGAAAAGCACATGAATCCTGCCAATTCAGATGAAGGCCCGTGGCAGTTGCAAAATCTTAGAAGGCAGAGGCAATGGATGGCATGTCCAAAGTTGCGCTGTGAGCATTTAACAACAGGTCATTTGCCTAGAGTGCCATTGTGTGTGTGATTCCATCCAAAGGGATGTCTCGCTGTAGGCCCACTTGGCATAGACAATTCCATAGCGATGGCACAAAGGATGAGGGAGAGGGGGCAACCTTGGTGCGTTCCGCGGCCAATTGGAAAAGGGGGCAAGATTAAATGGCCAATGTGTACCCTGAACGATGGGCTTGAGTACAATAGCTTTGTTTTCGGTAGGAGACACCGGCCGGTGCCCACTGCCAGTAGGACCTCAAAGAGATAGTCCCAAGACAGGGAGTCAAACCACTTCTCAAGGTCCAGTATTCGACTCACCACCCACCAAAACTGCAATGAGGCCTGATCCACGATATGAAACAGATGTCTTATATTAAGGGATGTGCTCCACCCCGGTACAAAGCCATTCTGAACTGGGTGGATCAGGGTGAAAAGCACTTGTAGGTACCAAGCTGAAAAGACCTTGCCTACAATTTTATAGTTAGCTCCCAACAATGCGAGAGGCCAATAGGAGGAGAGATGTGTGGGGTATCAGTCTGGTTTTAGTAGGGAAACAAGAAGACATTCCTTTAAGGAGGATTGTAGGGTGCCAGTGGTAATGGCCTCCTTATACTTTTCTATCAGTCTGGGTACAAGGTGGGTTGAGAACTTATTAAATACTTGATGGGGAGCCCATCAAGACCTCGAATTCTATTGCAGACTAAATCATGTATTGCCTGTTAAACTTCAGTCACTGTTATGAGCCCATCTAGTTCCTCATACTCTAGGGCACTAATGGAGGATAGATGAAAAGGGTGCAGGGTGACTAACACTGCCTCCGGAGTAGAGGTAGTATGAGCTCTCTAGAAGGCTGCATTGTAAGAATTGAAGGCTCAAAGTATTGCTGACTGGGACCTCGCAGTCTGGCCCGTGGTGGTGATAATATTGGTGACAGGGGGATGGTGTTGACAAGGGCGGTATATGCTGTGAAATTGTAAATGTAAATTCGTACTTGTAAAGTGCACTCCGACCCTAAGGTATCAAGGCACTGAACGCACAATGCTGTGGAACCCCTCCTGGCTTTTCCCTGTGAGGTGCCCATTCCTGGGCAACCCCCAAGTTGAAGCTAGGCATCCCAGCACTGTTGGGGCCATTGTGGAGATTAAGCAGGCTATTGCCCAGAGTTGCAGAGTGAGACCTATGAATTAGATGAAGCACCGAGGGGAGAAATATACTGTCCAGGGAAATTGAGCCCAAGAACCTCCGAGGCAGGAATTGAACCCTGGTCCCAGGCCTGATCTCTGCATCAGGGTCTGCCTCTCTAACCATTGTGCCACACTTATCCACAATAGCCCATGTAGTGGCAGTAACATCAGAGGCGCTACACAACTGGCGACTGGTGTTTCTTGGCATCCACTGAGGAGGTGATTATCTAATGCAGTAACTGCCTCATCATCACAGAGAATCCTCAATAGTTCCCTGCAAACTCCTGCAGCATTCTGAATGCAAAAGCCCCTAGTGACAAACTCAAAAGCTTCCTACTCAATGGCCCGTGTAGTGGCAGTTCCTTGGTTCTCTTCAAAGTAAGAGATGATATGAGTGAGGTGAGCTTTGCAGAATATGGGGTCAACCAGTGTGTCTTTGGAGAGTCTCCAGGTAGGGATGGGTGGATGTGGGGCACCCAATATGATGTTGGCTATATGTGCTGCATGATCCGAGAGGACAACACCCAAATAATCAGAGTGTTTGCAAGGTGGATGTAAATCCAGGGGGCACAGGAAGGGATCTAAGTGGACATATAAATTATGTGGGGTAGAATATTGAGAATATAAGCAAATATGGTTGTGAGATCTCCATATATCTAATAAGGACCACTGTTGGGCTAATCTGATAAAATGCTTGGAGAATTGGTGCATTGGGTGGGTAGGAGGGGGTGTGAGTGGTGCAGGGTAAGATCCAGAAGATTATTATAGTCAGCCTCCCTCCCCCCGGATCCATGGAATACCCATCCATTTGGCAAGGATTCGAGACAGGGCAACCCAGAACACTGTTTGTTCTGAATTCTGAACCAGGAAGACTGGGTCACCATTTAGATGCCCTCTGCAAAGACATACCAACCCTCGTTGTCTCTAACTTTGTGAAGTGTTTGGAACGGGCTACCTGGGCGTATCCACAACAAGGCCCCTCCGGTGAAGCCCGACTATGAAGTTCCATGTATTGTGTCCGGCCATCACCTGGTAAGGCGTAGGAGCTCAGTGGGGGAGGGATGGGTCTCCTAAAGAAAGCTAATGTGAGCCTGCTGTTGTTTAATGTGGGAGTATATTGCATAGCAATGATATACTGAATGCATCCCTCGCAAATTGTGTAATGCATCTGGCAGCTATGTGATGGTGTTAAGTGTGTTTGGGGTTGGAGAAGGGAGGTGAGAACAAACTAGTATCCACTGTGCCCATCCTCGCCTATCTAGAAAGGCCAATCTATCCCTCAACCCAACACCCTGCCCCTCAAACTCCCTCCCTCGTCCCCACGGGTCTGATGCACCACACTGGATTCACTTGGCTGGTAGATAAACTACTATGCTCAGTATCCTCAATCTATCCTACTCATGTGTGGTATGCAAAACTCGAGAGAGGGGTTTTGCTCTGCAAATGCTGATTCAGGGAATAGTGGCTGCTTTGCCTGAATGGTGTCTCCGTTAAAGAAGATAGCCAAAAGAGGCAGAGCCATGTTCGTCATCTCTCTCAGTGTCTTGGCTTCAAGGTCAGACTGGCCATACCAGGCATCAGGTGTTTCCCAGGAGGGTGGAAGGCCGCTTTTGTTACTGGAGGGATGGTTTGGAGCAGTGCAGCAGTTTTAAAAGCGCTGCAGAGTTCCTTGTATAGCCAGCAATTTCTATGCAACAAGAAATGTGCCAAGACAACTCTGGTGATTGATGTACCTGCTGGAGAGAGATGGAGTTTGTCTAGTGGCAACTGTGAATCATCTAAGCAGTGTTATTATGTCTGCTGCAAAGAACAAGTACTAAAACAGAACAGGATTTCATGTGCATAGCTCAGTGAGATAGTGCTTTTGTCATAGAGATCCTCTTGTTACTGTGCAATTCATAAGTTGCAATAATAATCTAGCACAGTGAGGTATGAACTGCCATCAAAGAGTTGCATGCAAACTGCATGGTACAGGTTAGAAAGTTATTTTTTACCCTGTCTCTGATTATTCTAATTTTGCTAAAAAAAGGTTTGTTTGGGTAGAAATAAATTATTAGCAAAGTCAACTATAACCACTGTGTTACATTCTGAAACCTGAAGTTATGCCAAAGCACTCTCAGAAAATAAAATACCTAACAGTACGGATGACAGGTGAATCCTACACTTTGTAGTCCCCTTTATCTTACATAACATTTTCTAAACACTGATTTACACATGTATGATTAATTGTCTCTGTATGTGATGAAAAGTGCTGCAACACCGTGTGCTAGCAAGAGAGGTGCTATAAAACAAATTAAATACATGTGAGAAAGGGGCTATGGAAAGATGTGAGGCACTGTTAGAGGGTGATGGGAAGGGAATCATTGAAGGGCCTCAATAAAGATTGCTGTATCCTGGTGCTCCATAAGGTCATCATTTACTAAGCTTTAAAACAAAAAATACAATTGAATATATCATAAAAAATGTATTGTAGAATGCACCATTTCTGCCATTTGTTTTCAATTTTTCCTGGAGGGGTGGAGAACCCCCCAAGCCTCATTGTTGTGGTTAGGCTTGCTCGCAATGTACCCTATAAGGGCTGGTCTGTCAAAGTTTGCCAGGGCCTCGTTGGGTTCCCATTCCTGCCCTGCTTGCCTTTCATAGTAGTTTCTCTCAGATAGCAATCACTCAGCTTAGGCTCTAGCTCCGATACCTGCATGCATGCTGACAAGTTTCATTGAGGGCTGTGTCTATGGTTGCATTGCTCTGACATTCTTCAGGACTAAGATAATGTCCCACTCACTAGACCTTTCAAGCTGATCCATCTGGAGGTGCCAGACAGCCCAAAAGGCCAGTCCAACCAGTACAGCACCAACATATGAATCCTTGAACATTTACAGTGTAGGCAGAGCACTGTCTTTCCTCCCTCCCTTTCTCATCAGAGCACAAGCTGCCTCCTAGATTTGAGACTTCAGAGGGAAGCTTTGTAGAGTGATACAGAAGGTTTAATTGATCTTACCTCTACTCCGACTACAAAGACCCCCAAAAGTTCTTGGTTTGATAATAGATTCCACTTAATTGAGATTTTTTACTGATCCCCTGTCCCCACTGAGCTTAATATGAATACTTTGTGCTCCTCTTCCAAGGAAGATTTATGAAAAGTGTCACTGCACCTAGTGCAGTGCCACTTTTCTTGTGCCCCTTAGTGCCCCCCACCGCCGCCATGTGCGCACTGTATTTAAAATATGGCACACTATGGCAGTAGTCATGGTTACTAGCGTCATACTTATTTGAGCTAGTCCGGCCCATTGCGGGATTAGCATCAAAAGTATTGAAGCTAAACCTGCAAAGCACCCAGAGGCCCATTGAAAACAATGAGAGTCTCCCTTTAATGCCTGCTGTTAGCAGGTGTTAAAAATGCTGATCAAATTGACACAAAGAAATCTCTTAGATTTCTTTGTGCCATTTTTTCACCCCCCCCTTGCACCGGAACACCCCACTTGCATACATTATGACTGGCGCAGGCATATTGTGGTGCAAGGGGTTACAAAGTGGCATGATACAAGCATTGCACCACTTTGTAAATATGGCGAGGAATTTTTGGCCTTCCAACACCACATTAGCATAAAAAAATTACACTTATGTGGCGTTGGAGTGGCGCTATACTCTCATAAATCTGATCCTTACTTTCTTATTACATATCTTCCTACTGGATTCAATGCAAGTTAATGTCTTGCATAATCAAAACATTTCCAAAGAGACTCAAAATCTTGATTTGGGCCTGATCTCTTTTGCAAAGTGTTGAGCTATAGCAACACTCATATAAGCTTGGAAAGTGTCATTTGTTTAGACAATATCTAGAGGAACATGCCATAACCATCTATATCAATAAAAAAAAACTGAAAGAAAAAAGGGTGAATAGATAAATGATAAGCCTCTGTCCTCCAAGATGGTGGGACAATTGTTTGAGGCAATGGTTATTATTAATGGTTATTATATTCCATGCCACCGTAGCTACATTAGTTTCCCACATACTCTGCAAGTCGACTTTCCTCCCCTGGATCTGCTGAGATACTCCTAAGAGATAACTGTTGGTACCAGCAGCACTGCCACCTAATGGCACATAATCAAGGCAAGGACATGCAACCATTAATCAAGGCTCAACCAGGGAAAGCAGATGAGTTTTGCTACTGGTGCCACTCTTCCAAAAAAGAAAAAGTTAAAGCTCACGTAGCAAGCAGATATTATGGGAAGGGCATGTAGTGTGATGATAAACACCAATTTAGGTTAGTACAGAGCAGGCTGAAAATTGAGTATCCCACCACTTGCCCCTTACCCTCACCACCCACACAATAGCAGTTTGACATGTTTACAGCAACTGGGGATGCAGAAGACATAAAACCACAAATAAAATGCATCTGTAGGCTTTAGCTTGTTTGTATGTTAATCATTGCATTTACTGTTGGCCCATTCTATAATAATTATTAGTGGTGATCCATTAGCTACAATTAGCCAAGAAAGTTGGTTGCAGTATGGGGTGTTTGCATGGAAAAGCTAGAAGAAGAAAATACACTAGAAAAGGAAATTGTGATATTTACTTAATGCAGCGCCTGGCACCAGGTGGTTCAGTGAAAAGGGTGGATGTTGTAGAAGGAAGAATGCTTTGATGAACTGGAGCGAGACCACCAAAAATAATATCACCTTCCTGTGAGTAAACTTGAATGTTGGGAAAAGGAAGTTGGCATCCTGGAGATGGAGTGATTTCAGCAACAGCAGAAGAGAAGACCCACAAGTAAATCCATGATGTTTTGAGTAAACTCATCTTCTCAGACTTCAAACTTTAGATCACTCAGAAAGGTATCTGCTAAAAGAACAGAATTAATTAATGGGTGTATTAATAGGTGAATAAATGAAGTGATAGATTAATAAATAGGTGATGGATAGATTTTATGGATCTGTGAATGAATGAATAACTTGGTATTGTTATTTATCTGTGCCAATGTATATAGTTATGTGTATACATGATGACATCATAATACAGCCTTTGTAACAGGTAAGAAGCAGAAAATCAGGAAGATATCTCAATTTCCATCTATTTACGTCTTTCCATTTAGTGTCAGACTGCAATACAAGTGTTAGAGCATAAGGCCTTCTTGGAGGACAAGGTCCTCCATATAGTTTGCAAAAGGCTAACCAGTCTGCCAGCACAGGCATAGCTTAACCGGTGAGATTCAAGTGGGTAGAGGGTGGAAGGATCTCACATTTTCCAACTAAAATATCAGTAGGCTCCTCGCTGAATGGGTGAGAGGATTGAGGTTTAGGATGGACTGTTCCCATAAGAAGGAAAGTTGGTATTGATTTGCACTAGGTAGGCCTCTGTGGCTGATTTAGAGTTTGGCCAACAAGTACTCCATTGCAAGGACAACAGAGAACCCTGCCCACCTAACTTAAGGTCCATCCACCTAATTTTGAGTTGGACTGCAAGATTACACTGATGGAGTTAAATGTACTCAATTAGTGTAAAAAAACCTCTGACAGCTCTCCGAAGTAGAGGCTGTCGAAGGTAAGCCACCTGTCTGTGCTAATTAGAATGGATAGTCAGATTTTTATTTTTTTTACTGCACACCACCGCCGGGAGGAGAGTAAAAAAAAGAAAAATGACCCCAACACTGTAGGTGAAAACTTCCAAGGTGTGAGGATAATTTTTCCCCCTAAAGCTGAAGCTTCAGCATGTTTGGCAGAGCCGTCCGTCAAATGTTTCTACCAAGACAGAATATCCTGTCAATGTAAAGAGATGTCCGTGGGGCGGGTGGACATCTCCAAATTCAGTGGGCAAAGGAAAGGCAGGGTGCTAGACTTAAAGTCCTTCATCACCCTATTTGCCTTTACACTGTCTGCTCTGCTAAACCCACAATCAGGTCCTCCATTAAGTGTGACACAGTGGGGGGAAAAAGGGTAGTTCATAATGCCCCTAGAAAAATTGCCAGTGGGTACACTGTTTGCAAGCATTTGTCCTATCAATGTTTGGGTGCTTGATTGCCAGTAGTATGCCTGCAAACCAGAGCCTGTTGCAGCTTGCAAGACTACTACTACTACTACCAATGTCTGTGAATTACAAATAGTAGCAATTTTGCATTAATTGAAGGAGTAATTATATGGTGCAGATTTGCTACTTTTATGGTAAACTGATCACAACATATATATAACAATTTAAAACAACAAAGACACATCAGACCCACCTAAGGGCCCCGAGACCCAACTAACAAGTCAATAAATAATTTATTAGAGGGGGCTAATATGCCTCAAAATCAAGATAGACAACTCCATTTAAAGCACCACCAGGCACTTTTTTCACAGAAAGTGGCCAGCCCTGGGTCTTTTGGTGCAAGCCACGTAGCAGCATAGCTTCGGAACATAACGTGGTCCAAATGATGACCTTTAGGCCAGAGGGTGCGCTCTGGGCAGTGCCGATACTGTTAATTTGAGCAAGGCCTTCTTTGCTCCTGGACACACTGTGACTGCTGTGGAAGTTCCTTGTTTGTGTTTCACCTGTGCTCGGACTGCCATGACTGAGAGGTGTGGATGACTAGCCCAGAGAGAGTGCCCTTAGCTACAAAGGTAGTTTTTGGCTGGGCAGGACCTAGCTACGGATTCTTCATGGCTGCTGCAGCAGCCACTTCTGGCTGTGTGACCTATGCCTAGTCACCTGCACAAGAGGTCTACCAAGACTCCAGACGCCTCCCTGCAGCCAGCAGCTGCACACCACTCAACTTCACCGAGGAACTTCACTTCATACTACATACTTACCGTCGGCTGCAGTCTCTTCTCCCACTGGCTACCATTAATGGCTTTTTCGCACATATTTTTACCGCCCATACATGAAGAACTGCACGGATAAGATTATGGGGCTGTTGGTCTACCTAATTCACTACATGCCTATGGTGGTTAACTTTGAGGACAAGGTTTTTTTTTTATTACCCACCATACTTGGTGAGACTCAGGGCCTGATTTATACTTTTTTAGCGTCGCATTTGCGTAATTTTTTTACGCAAAAGTGGCTCAAACTCACAAAACTAAATTATATTTTGTAAGTTTGAGCCACTTTTGCGTCAACAAATGCTGCAAATGCGGGGCTAAAAAAGTATAAATCAGGCCCTCAGTGTTTTGTTGGAGCCTTCAGCACTGGGCCCGGCCTTCATTGCCTGTCTACACCGGACAGAGTCACTAGCAATGTTGTGCGCTGACTAAAATCCGTGAACTTCTGGCTATCAAACATGGACTAAAGACATGCTGATACTAAACCACGGCTGCTGACCTGAAATCCTTATGGACGGATCTCAGCTCTTTCAATGCATTGCTCAGTTCCACAGCTCATACATTGGAGGCCATAGAGAACCACCTACTGTTTTACAAGCAAATCCTGATGTCTGTAGCAAAGGATTGCACTTACAGAGGAAGCTGGTGTAAGTAAAGAAACAAAGTCAAAGGAATAACTTCTGCTTTCATTTAATACCTGGGGAGATGCAAGGGAAGAATACTGATGGATCGCTCATTAATTTCCTATTAGAGCTAACATTCCTGACTTTCACACCCTGTTTAAATGTCAAAGGCACACAAGGTCTGTATCAGGGGAGATGCATGACGAAATACCCCTAGGCCAATCATTGCATGTTTTCTTTGTCATCAACAGGGCCAGCAATTATTCTCTGCTGCTAAACGTCACAATGGCCCTTTTATATATAAAGACACCAAGGGGGTCATTCCCGCTGCCCTGCAGAATCCTCCATGGCGGCGGAGCGCGCTCCGCCGCCATGGGGATTCTGACACCCCCTACCGCCATCCTGTTCCTGGCGGGACTCCCGCCAGGAACAGGATGGCGGTAGGGGGTGCCGCGGGGACCCTGGGGGCCCCTGCAGTGCCCATGCCAATGGCATGGGCACTGCAGGGGCCCCCGTAAGAGGGCCCCACAAAGTATTTCAGTGTCTGCTATGCAGACACTGAAATACGCGACGGGTGCCACTGCACCCGTCGCACCTTCCCACTACGATGGCTCAATTCTGAGCCGGCGTCCTCGTGGGAAGGTTGATTTGCCCTGGGCTGGCGGGCGGCCTTTTGGCGGCCGCCCGCCAGCCCAGGGCAAATCCCAAAATACCCTCAGCGGTCTTTCGACCGCGGAGCGGTATTTTGGTGGGGGAACTTCGGCGGGCGGCCTCCGCCGCCCGCCGAAGTTAGAATCACCCCCCAAGATCTTTATTGCAGCTGACCACTCTCATAAAGCTGTGGTGCACTGGAAGAAACTCCTGGTGCTCCAAATGACCCTTTGGAAATTTGACATCAGCCTTGAGCGGGCTACCATGCTGCTCACCATTGACAGACATTTCGTTTTTGAGGTTTTTGATGACCTGGAACCATTTCTTACCTCTCTGGCTGCAATGGTGATGGACACCTCAACATTGGCAACTAGACCACAAGACACGGAGGCATAGGATTTGCCCACTCAACATCAACAGCCTACCAAGATTGGTGCTTCCCCTTAATGCCAAAGATTGATATTCTACTGAAACAATGGGAGTAGAGCGTGCCTTGAGATGGAATCGGCCCAGTAACCAGAGGCCAGGATAAATCACGCTCACCTATCATACCCTGAGCATTTTGATCTCTACAAGGGGGTTTCTGAGGATTTCACACTCTCTTTAGAGCTTTGATTTGGTAATACCCACCTGATATTCCTTGTTGTTTGCCTCTGATAATAGTTATTTGCATGTGTTCTCCCTGGGAGGCCAGTCACATATCAGGAACAGGTCTCCCGATGGTGTCCCCTTCTCAATTTGTCACTTTTATCCTATGCCTACTCTAGCCAGGCTACACTGGCTGCTCCATGTGGAACCTGTTATGTCCAGAGTGGGCCTGATGTGTTTCTTGACTCTATACCTTCTGAAGGTGGTGGGCAATAGGAGGGCTAGGAGGTTCACTCACCTGTGCAAAGTTTGTATTTTGTGTACAAACTTTGTTTAGTGTCCTTTAGGTGCATCATACTGCTGTATTATTGATATATTTTATATTTTTTTATTAGGACCTCACTGCTACACCTTGTACTACAGTCAGCTGTTCTGCCATTCCCTGTCTCCCTACAGACCATAGCTACATATCTGCATCATACGCCCATATTGCCCACCCAGATTCTCCCACTCCACTTTTGCCAGTCCACTACACATGCCTACCTGACTGCTCATCCCACAACTGACAACATCCACACCTGGTGCTACTTGTAACATCTTGATCACAGATCATGACTTCACAATTGCAACCCAAATATATCTGCATTCTTTCTTTCAACATCAATGGCCTTACCCACAATATTAGACTGAAGAAGACACTTATTTCCATTGCCTCAAAGACCCCTGACATAACTCTACTGCAGTAAACACATATGTCCAATTTGAATTGTAGTACATTGAAAAGGGAAATGGGTGGGTTGGGTCATTAGAAGTAGCTCCCTTACAGATGCCCCTGCCACCTGCCACCATGGTCCCCTCCTGGACCTTCTTGTCCCTGAAGAGGTGTGTAGTCACTATCTCTTTTCACTAGTCTGTTCCCCACACCATCTTGAAGACGTGGACAAACCCGTTAGGCCGCTACGTCTTTGTGAAGGTTAAAACACTGGACCAGACCCTAACACTGGAATCCATTTAAACCCCCAACCAGGATAGAGCATCTTTCTTTTTCACTCTATCTAGAACACTAAAGTAGTCAGAAACATCAGGATGATAACGGGAGGAGGCTAGAATCTGGCATTGGATCAGGACCCTTAGAGAGGACCAACGCTCTGGACAGGGTAGTCCTGTAAGATGTTACACAGGTCATTGTCTACAAGATCCCTGGCACTTGACACACCCACACGATGGGGAATACATCTTCTTCTACTAAGTGCATGGAACCTTTACAAGGATAGATTAATTCCTCATGGACCACATCTCGTTACCCCCTTTATGAGACTGTACTGTAGGGGAAGGGTGGATTAGAGACCATGCCCCAAAAGTCCTCAAGTTGGATCAATAACATGTCTCTCCCACCTCCAAGTGCTGGAGATTAAATCTTTCCTGCTATCAAAAGGCAGAGGACAAAGGGAAACTTATGACCTATCTCTGCCAATGTCTGCTGAACAATGAACCCTTCACTTCCTCACCGCCCGTTTTTTGTACAGTGGGGATAGCTACACTGAGGAGAAATATCATCAGGGACTCAGAGGTGCAAAAATGAGAGGCTTGGTAGACTCAGGACCAAATGGAAGTTTAGGTATGTAACTTCACTAAGAGCTACATGAGGCACCCCATGCCGGACCTCTTACACTGCTTGGAGAAGGCTAAGAATGACCTGAACACATATTTCACAAGGCAGGTCAAATACGGTCTACTGCACCTAAAATGTCACCATTACGGGCATGGGGAAAAGGGGGGGCAGACTTCTGGTGGTACTGCTATGCCAATGGCTAGTCATGCCATATCGACAGTGCTGGAAGACACCCGGAAATTAGTGGGACACCTGGTGGAGAATGCAGCTACATTTGCCCAATTTCTTGGTACTCTTTACTGTTTGGAGGTGCCCAAACATCCCACCAATGAACAAGATTTCCTCAAGGACCTCTGACTACCCGATCTTCCGGAGACCTGAAAGCATCATCTAGAGGCGGAGTTCATGGAGGATTTTATAGGCTATTAAGGATTTGTCCAATAATTAAGATCCATTGGATGCTGGCTTACTGATCGAATCCTAAAAGATCAACAGACAATTGAGTGTATAAGCTTTTTAAGAAACTGAGGACTTTAGCACTTTGAGACCAGAGTTTAATAAGGTACTTATTAGCCTTATTTTGAAAAGACAAAGACCATACCAGTTGTGCAACCTATCCTCTGATATCACTTTTCAATATGGACCTGCAAAGGTCTTGGCGGACCTATTCAAAAGGGCCATCCCAAGCCTGATTCATAACTCACAAGTGAGCTTTGTACTGGCTCGTTCTTTTAATGCGTCTTTCAACAAATTTTCTATGGCACATACATAATGATCCTGATGATAAACCCTTACTTTTATTAGATGCAGAGAAGGCTTTTGATTGGTTAGAATAGAGGGCATCTGTTCCAGACTATGAGCAGAGTGGGGATTGATTACAACTTTGTAGTGAACATCTGTTGACTTTATACTTCTTCTACATCTCAGATCTACTGTGGAGTACATGTATTGCGAACCTTCTCCGGTCACCGGGTGACCAGACAAGGCTGCCAATTATCCCACTTACTGTTTCTACTGTCTTGGGAACCCCTAGCAACTGCTATTTACCTGTCTGATCACATTCCCAGCATTGCTACATCTACAGGAAGTAATAAACTACTACTCTAAGTTGATGATATCTTGTGGACCCTGAGCAACCTAGAAACCTCAACACTACAACATGTTTCCTTGATTGAAGCCTTCTCTGTTTTCTCCAGTTGCAAAATTAATTGGACAAAAAGTGAGGTACTATTGTTGATGGCCAGTGGTCTGAGGTCCATATTTGATAACTATGGCTTCACGTGAATGACCTCAGGACTGAAGTACCTAGGTCTCCTAGTCAACAAAGGCCTTGAAAACATGATGACTGACAATCAACAAACTTTGAGGCCTACGATGAAGAAAGACTTCTTAATTTGGTCTCCCCTGCAGTTATCTTTCTGGGGCAAGACACCAATGATTAAGATGGTGATGGCACCCAGACTTAGGCCCTAATTTTTACAATGGCAGAAAAAAACGCCTACCACCACAGCGACGGCCACCACAAGACCATTGTTGTGGCTACTAGCCGTCCACCATATTATGACCACAGCCAGATTTCCGCCAGAAAGATGGCAGAAATCTGTCTGTGGCCATGCAAGCAGATAGCGGTAAGGTGGTGCTGCTGCAAACCACAGCCCCACGCCAGTAGACCGCCACCAACCGTTTTATGACCCATAATATGGCCTGGTGGTGTTCTGCTGGTGGACGCTGCTGGTGGCAGCAGTGCCATGTCCCGTCTCCTGCCGGAGGACCCCTGAACACAGGTAAGTCGGGTCTCCGACAAGGGAGGTGGGTGGGGGGTGTTGTGTGTGTGTGTGGATGGGGTGTGTGTATGTTTGTGTGTGCGTGGATGCGGGTGTGTGTTGCGTCTTGGATGCGAGTGTGCATGTATGAACGTGTGAATGCATGTATGTTGTGTTTTGTGACTGCATGTATGTTTGGAAATGTGTGTGGGTGTGTGTGAGTGGATGAATGCATGCGTGGATGTTTGTGGGAAAAGGATGTGTTTGAAGGGGCGTGAATGTAGGAGTGGTGGGGGTCTTTGGAGAGGCAGAGGGTGGGGGGTTAACTGGAGAGGGAAGGGGGTGGGGGGAGACCCCTATCAGTGACAGGGAAGGGATTCCCTGTCACTGATAGTGCCTACCGCCATGGTTTTCATGGTGGTAAGGATGGTACAAAAACCATGGTGGTAGGCGGGGTCATAATCCCACAGGCAGAACAGTGATGGCCACCGTGCTGGAGATGGATATCTCCATGGCAGTCGGAGTGGTACATTGGCGGGTTGGCTAATGTCAAGCCAATGTCATAATATGGCAGTAAGTACCTCCAGCCTGTTGGTAGTACTTACCGCCGACCGCCAGGGTCGTAATGAGGGCCTTAATTATGTCCTTGGCATACTGCCAATGACAGTCCCTGTACATGTGCTTCATAATATTAACAAGCATAATAAGATGTTTATATGGGCTGGTAGGAGGCCCTTGTATCAAATCAGTGAGACTAAATGCACATACTGGAGCCGAAGGTCTGAGACTACCAGATTACTGCATTTACTACCTTGCACATCATCTCTCACAGTCAGTTTACTTTTTGTTGCTTTGGTGACTGCTGATGATCAACCAATGTGGTTGTCATGAAAACATGCAGTGGTACAGTGCTGAGAAGGCTTAGGACTACTATATGACACTAAGGCTTCTATGTGTAGATTCTGACTCCTATTAAGGTGATGTGGATAATGTGGATAGAAACATTTTGGCTACTAGGATTAGATAATACTGTTCATAAGGATGCTCCACTTTGGTCCAATGAGAACAGTAGCATCTGCCACAAGTCGGTCAGATGGTCAGCTTGGGAAGAGAAGGGGATCAAGATAGTTGATGATCTCCTTATTGAGGACACCTTCCCTTCCTTTCAGATGCTTCAATCAGAATTCACACTACATCAGTCACCGCTGTGATTGTACACCCCCCCTAAATCATCCTTTTTAGAATATTTCAGAAAGTGGGGACTCTCCAGGGGCAGTGTATCCAAACTGTACCATAATCTCCGCGGCAACGTAAACTCTCCTTAAATTATAGGCAGAAACAACTAGAACTAGCCTACACAAATGGGGACTGGAAGGATATCATGGAGTACCTTGACCTTTGAGGTCGAGAAGCACAATTGAAATGTTCCTATTTGAAAATCAAACATAATTGTTACTAGTCCCCTTGCAAGCTACGCAAGGCTAATCTACTACCAATTGATACCTGTGGCCGGTGCACCGGCAATAGTTTTAAAATTAATTGTATATTATGGTCCTACTCCCACTTGACCCCGATCGGTGGGCTATATGGAGGACACTTCATAGAAAAAGGTCTGTCGCCTTCAGAGAGTTCACTAAGCTAGTCCTTCAACAAGACCTCTCATTGACGGAGATGGATATCAACAACACTCATGATGGCCAAGATATGTATGTTACAACACTGGCGTTCAACACAGGCACACACATGGTTGACTGAATTGTACCAACTGGCCGCTTATGAAAGAAGTATTTATAAGATCTAAAATCAAATGCACTTATTTGACAGTGTTTTGGGAACCTTTCTACATCTTCAAGAACCCTAATTTGATATATTATTCTGATAAATAAAAAGTATATGTGAGGTGCAATATATGGAATAGATGGGGGAGTTGCACTCATTATCTTTCTGAGTTTATGCACTAGCAAAATGTTCTCATTCTTCAGTTAAAGGCTAAGAGGGATATGAAGCCATGATATGACTTGGAGCATAGAGGTTCCTACAATGAAATGGCAATTACTGGTGCTAATAGCAAAGGTATGTTACTTTCACTATTGTATATCACCTATTGATAGGATCTGCCCAGCATATGTGCGCGGGCTATTTTTGTTTCTTCTCTTTGTATGTTTATCTACAGTACTTTGAGATGGAATTGTATACGACTGTCTGAAAATTCAATAGAGAAATGCACAAAAAAGCATTTATTTTTGGGGTGTCGTACACCGAACAGCCCCCCACTCTCCGAAACTTCTCCCCTGCTTGCCAGGTGAAAGTAGACCTTGGTTTCATGCCTTCTGGTTAATGACTGCCCAGATCCTCAAATGGTTAGCAGAGGTCTCTCTGCTTTAAGAGTATCCATTGTGCGGTGACCACTTAAGGCAGAGATGAATGTTGAGAGACCCTATGCTTCTTATGCCTGCCCAGCATTCTTTTTTGTATTCAATAAGCAAGCAAACTTAAAAATGTGAGAGTGAGCTTGTAAAATACAAATAAATCTCGGCATGGGCTTTTTCCCTTCATGTCTGAGCCATTGATTGTTTTGCTTGCCAGGGACCTGCATGCCTCTCAAGTGTGTCTCAGGTGTAGATATCAAGTGACTCTGGTTGTGTGCGAAATAGAGCAATGATATCACCAACGTGTCCTGGTGGGCCTTTCAAATATTGACTGCCAGGTCAAAGTTTTCCACTAGCAGAGCACACTGAGGTACCTCTAGCAGAAACAATGCGCTTCACAAACACCTTAATACACTGATGTAACCACAAGGGAAGTGATGGGGCATTTTAGGTAGATCCCCTGCAAATGCCAAGTTCTAAACATGACCCTATTTATGGTGTTTGCTGTTTCATTCGGAAGAGAATTGAGCAGTTTGGGTCAATCAGGAGTCCTTAACTGTAGTTAACATGTTTATGTAGGTGCCACAACAAGAATATAGGAAATGCTATCATGTTGTAAACACATGCAACAAAACTAGAAACTGTGTTGTCTAAAGCAATGCAACATGTAGCAGGATTGAAATACTAAATGTGACTGGCTATCCTTATTTGCTTTCAGCTCCCAGTGCTCTGCGTCACTCTTAATTTGTTGGTACAATGTTATCTGTTTCCCAGGCAAAATTGGGCATGATGACTAAACAGAATACTGATTAAGCAGCATGCATTGGTACATGAACAATAAAGGACCCTGCATATGTCATCTACAAGCTCTCTCTTTGTATAAATTAGGGCATTTCTATAGTGCACTCATACTATAAGAGCAAAGGCAGGCAGGCATAGAGACTAAAACCATCATTTTGAGTGCCATATTGAATTAATGGGGATTATGAGTTACATTGGTAGGAATATGAAATAATCTGCCTGGGTCTTTTACCATAGGTTATCCTTGATTCTGGGGACTTTACCACAGCTATTTACCACCTTCTTTAGCAGGTAGTACTGTTCTGTGGTTGTGGGGTTAACATATCAGGGGTTGTATACAGGAGTCAGGGAGGTTGTGTTGGGGAGAAGCTATCGTTTCTCTGCTCCCATTAGTGCTGGATGAGGAAGGTGGGGCTGAGCTGCACCTTTGCATGCAGCAGCTGTTCTGCCCTCAGCTATGTTTCTGAAGCTTCATGTTAAACACCAGAGAGCTCCTCGCTGCTGGTAGCTTCAGGCAACATGTAAAGAAGGCCTACGTTGTGTCTATGCCATTGCAATAGTCAAAGGATTATGAAACTTAAGAGACTGCACTTCGTATTCCAATAACTGCAAAATTATAAATCTGAATTACAAACAACTTTATTGACCATTTAGACTTGACAAGTATTATAATGTGTTAACATACATTTCTTGATCATACTTCAAGATAGTTTTTCTTTCTGATTATTAATAATGACTTCAGTGTGCATAGGTTTTATGGCCATACTCAGATTTCTCTTGTTAAGCTTGTTAATTTTCTTGAGAGCAAAAGTTGTACACATTGCTTACAAACATGTTGACCTACACAAAATTGAGGCCACAATATCTAAATCAAAATATTGAGATTCCACATACAAAAAGTGAATATCTGAAACATTGACTACAACAATACCTACTACAAGCACTTTAACTACAAAAATATACGTTATTCAGTAATTGATTGAACAACATCCACATAAAAAACAAATGGCCTGTCCCATGCACAGTGTTGTCATTAAATATACCATTTCAGATGCAATCAATGATGTTATCAATGCTGTCATTCAATATTTCATGAGTGACATAATATGTGAGGGTATAAGCAGTGCATGGTGAGGACACTAATGGTATTCACTTTATGACATGAGTTAAAGTTACTTTAGTTAAGTATTACTGAAAAATGTAAGTGTTTTTTAGTTTAAAATGTTAGGCTGTAAGTGAGATTTTCACCTAATTATAAATTCACTTTTACCTTTGTTTTTTTCAGTGAGTTATTAAAATTTTTCTTTAATACTAAGTAAAATAGTATTACAATACCTCACTATAATGTCACTTTAACATTTGCATTTTTCAGTGGATTTCTATGGTTTGTGTAACATAAAGTAGAAGATTATAACTACACCTTACTATGCCAGCCCTGCACTGAACACTGCCTTTGGCCATGTGTGTCTTGGGGTTGGGTGGAGGGTCTGGTCGCATAAGCAGCAAACTTCAATGGTTAAGCAATGCTCTGCCCCTCTCATTTTTTGTGATGTCTCAGATCTCCTGTGAATTTACTCAGGAGGCAGCACTGGGTGTAGAGTTAGATCTGGGGTTCCACAGGAAAAATGTTATATATATATATATATATATATATATATACACACATATATATGTATATATATATATATATATATACTTATACATATATATATATATATATAAATATGTATTTATTTATATATTTACACACTTTAAAAAACAAAGGTTACAGGGACGTCATAGTTAGACTCACATTTTTAACATACAAAACCATAGAAAATCACCTGTTGTCTAGAGTTATCTCAAATAACTAGAACTGGTTCCATAGCTAAGGTAACTATAACTCACGCCCCCGCCATGCACAGTTTTTCGTCAAAGATTTTACTGCAAATATTACATTGATATTATCAATGATGTTATCAAAGCTGTCATGAGTGCCATAATTTGTGGGGTAATTAGCAGTGCATGGCAAGGGTGCAAGTCATAGTTACCTTAGGGCACAAGTTATTGTTAATTGAGATAACTCCAACTGTAACAGGTGAATTTCTATGATTTTGTACATTAAAATGTGGGCCCAACTATAACTTCTCTGTAACCTTTTTTTTTAAGCGAATTTCTACGTTTTGTTATTCTATTTCCTAACTATAACGTCCCTGTAACCTTTGTTTTTTTCAGTCAATTTCTATTTTGTTTAACATATTTCTCATTATTATATGTTAATCCAAACACCGCCGCACAAGGCTTTGGATGTGCTCAGCAGCAGTTGGCAGCAGTGCACAGCGAGGGTGCGAGTTATAGTTACCTTAGGCCGTGAGTTATACTTACTTGAAATAACTGTAACTATAACTGCTGAACTTCTATGGTTTTGTGCGACTAAATTCAGAACCTATTATAATGTCCCTGTAATCTTTGGGGACAGATTTACTAAAAGGTGGTGCAGCTATAACTCGCACCCTCGCCATGCACTGCTAATTACCATAGATATTACAGCACTCATGACAACTTCTGTAACATCAATAAAAATATCAATGAAACATTAGTAGTTAAATTATTGGACAAAAAAACTGTGCATGGCGAGGGCACAAGTTATAGTTGCCTTAGGGCACATGTTACAGTTACTTGAAATAGCTCTAACTATAACTGCTGAGTTTCTATCGTTTTGTGCAAGAAGTAAATTCAGAACCTAAACATAGTGTCCCTGAAACCTTTGGATTTTTAAAGTAAATATGTACAAATAAACACACATATATATATATATAATTACTCACACACACACATGCATAAATATATCAAAATAAAACCCTTTTAAGGTTAGAGTTATGCATACATTATGCGAAAAAGAAGAGCGATCTTTAGGTAGTTCCCACATTTAGGTGGAGAGCAGCTCCAGTAAAGAATACCCTGCAACACCAGCAACACTCTAGATTTGCTCACCCTAAATGTTTTTCTAGATAAATAGATAGATAGATAGATAGATAGAACGTAGATAGATAGATAGATAGATAGATAGAAAGATAGATAGACAATCTAGAAGTGGTATTCTCTCCCCAAATGAAGAAAAACTATGTTAAAAATATTTGAACATAAACTTTTGCTCATATTTTGTAAAAATAAATGTAAATATCAGAATAAAATGTTATAAGTTACTTATTTTTCTCAACCAATGTTTTGACTCTTGCAATATGAAAAAACATCACAATTTTGAAAAATATAGATTTCATGTGTGAACAAAATAAGGAATATAGAAATATATATATTTTTTTATAAACCATTTTTATTATTTTTCTGTGAAACAGCTTGACAGTCCGACAGGTCACAGGTACAATCAGCAGAGGTAAAGTAGTACACCATATCGATCCATCGCATGATACTGTAATGCACAAACAGGAACCACTGCTCCATATGTCAGATTGCCCACATCCCATTACAATGAACCCAGGCATCTTGCCCCATTCCAGCTCCCCCACACCTTTGTGTATTTGGCCAGGCACCCTCGTACTTCACAGACCATCTTCTCCTGCTGTGCACACCACTCCACCCCCTGATGCCATTTTGTGATCGAGGGTGCGGCCTCGGCCTCCCAGTTCGCTGCAATGCCTCTTTTAGCAACCAAGCAGACCACCCCCACAAACGTTTGCTGCGCTCTGCTGGATCCCACTCCATCGAGCACCTGCAGGAGAGCTAGCAATGGAGCCACATCAACTTCCCCCTGTATAACTCTTGCAATCTCTCCCAGCACCTCCCTCCAATAACTATTTATCTGGGGGCAGGTCCATACCATATGGCAGAAGTCTGCGTTGGGGCTTGCACACCGCGGACAGTGCGCTTGGGGCCGCAGACCCGCTTTGCACATCTAGTCGAGCATGAGGTATGCCGTGTGAAGAAAGTATATCACTTGGAAGCGGGAGGCCATAACTAGGGATCGCGGGGAAAAAAACACCTCCCTCCAAACTCCCTCATCTATTGGACCCACCCATTGCTCCCATCGCTCTCGGAGCTTGTCAAGTGCCTGGCTGGTGTTACTGACCAATGAGCGGTAAATGCGTGACACTCCCCCCTGCCTAGTGTGCCCATCATAACTTTGGCCTCAACAGGGCTGAATCCTGGGAGTTCTGTCCCTGCTTGAATGTGAGCCTGCAATACATGCCTAAGCTGCAGGCACTTGTGGAATTGAGACTTATGCAGTTCAAAGCTTTCCTGGAGCTCTTGAAATGACCTCATGCGGTAGCCGGTCCAGACATCAGTCAGCTGGGAGATGCATGCAAGGTCCCATTTATTGAATCCCTGAAGCGCTGAGACCTCCCCCAGCCACCGTCCCTGCCACAATGGCATCTGCTGGGTAAGGCGGCGCCACCAACCAGTTGTCCGCTATGCAGTCCTCCACCCCGCCAACACCACCGAGTCACCTCCGGAACAATACGCGGCAGGGGATCACAGTACAACCTCCCAAGCAAGTCCAAAAGTCCCATTGTCAAGAGTTCTAGCTGATACGCCGGGTCCGACCATCCCCCTCCCAAACAGTCATGGATGACCAATAAATGCATAGTGAAGTAGTATAGGTTGGACATTCCCAGTCCCCGTTTCATAAACGTCCCCTTGACAGGTACGGAGCGCGAGGCAGGGGCACGCACCATGCCATAAGAATCGCCGCACCATTACCTCCATCTCGCTAAACCACTTCCTAGGAATATGGTGTGGAAACTTTTGAAGCACGTAGAGGAGCCGAGGGATACCCATCATTTTATACAGTGCAATTCAGCCCAAAATGTGGAGGGGGAGCGACCACCAGCGCTGAAAATCCTCCCTGACTCTTCGAGCTAAGGGTGTTACATTGAGGGACCACGCCAACTCAGGTAAGAGTGCCACATGTATCCCAAGATACCGGAAGCTATTGCAGCAGAGGGAAATACCCTGCTGCCAATCATAGCTATCTCAGGCCGGGCTCAATGGGACCAAGAGAGACTTGCCGGGATTTACCACCAAACCCGACGCATCCGCAAAGAGTTCTAAGAGTTGCAATACCTGCAGCCCACTTCTGTCCGGGTTAGCTAAGAACACCAGTACATCATCCGCATACAGCACAATGCGATCCTCCCGCCCAGTGGGCCAGGCCCACCCATCAATCAAGGGGTCCTCCTGAACCAGCTTTGCCAACAACTCCATCGCTAGAGCGATGAAAAGCGGAGATAGAGGGCAACCCTGACGAGTTCCACTCCGAATGGAGAACAAATCTGACACCACCCCGTTCACCTACACTCAGGCTGTAGGGTTAGAGTAGAGGAGCCTCACCAGGGCCTGGTATCATGGGCCAAACCGTGCCCTTTCCAGCAACCCCCGGAGATAGGATCAATCCACTGTGTTGAACGCTTTCTCGAAGTCCACCAGGAGGAGTGCAAGTGGGGAGGTCAGGAGGGCCCGATTAGCCAGCGCTACATGCAGCCATCTGATACAATGCCTGGTACCCCTATTCGGCATGCAACCGCACTGGTCCAAGTGTATTAGTGAGGGAAACACCTTCCGCAATTTGGCTGCGAAAATTGTAGAAAATATCTTAACCTCTGTGTTAAGGAGTGAGATGCGTCAATACTCCGAGCAGTTCTGCGATGGGTTTCGTCTTGGGGATTACTACAATAGTTGCCTGGTCAATCTCTGGCAGAAATCCCCCAGTCTTTTCTGCCTCCTCAAACATGGCTATCAGATGTGGGGCGAGTACATCTCAAAATTTATTATAGAGCTAGGCCGGAAACCCATCCGGACCCGGAGTCTTACCCGCTGCTAACTCAGCAATGACGGCTCCCACTTCTACACTCACTGGTTCGTCCAGGTCTTTTCTGTCAGGCACCGAAATCTTAGGGAAGGACACATCATATAATAGGGGGTCATTTCTCTCCGTCAGCGCCCTAGGGTACTCCTCATATAATCTCTCATAATAGATGGCAATCCCATAAGGCGACCCGGAAACTGCCCCCGACTCGGTAACGATCTCCGGGACGACCCTCCCCGCCATTGGACCTGTTGACAACCAGTGCAGAAGCTTGCCATTTTTATCTCCCCACCCATAAACCTGGGCCACAGAAGCTCGCCACATATGTTTCGCTGTCTCAAGAGTGGCTTGATCTCCCGCCAAATGAGGAACTGCCTCGTAAGTACTTCATTATCAGCCTCCCCAAGGCGGCCCTCCAGGCGTACTGCCTGGGCTTCAAACACTGACACCACTTGACTAAACGCCCGTTCCTTCACACGAAGAAGGTGCATTGCGTGACTCCGAAGGGAGGCCTTGCAGGCAGCTCAAAGTATACCCGGGGATGGCACCAAACCAAGGTTAATAGAGAAGTACTCTGACAGGTGTTCGCCTAGGGAATGCACATAGTCGTCATCCTGTAATAACCATGCATTAAGCCGCCACATTGGGTGTCGACCCGCTTCAACATCATCTAGTCATAACATGAGCAGTGCATAATCCGAGACCCCGTGTGGGAGCATTTCTACCCCCGCAACTCGAGATGTGTCAAGGGCGGAACAAGAAAGCGGTCTATCCTGGCATGCGTGTGGTGCGCTGCTGACGTGTGGGTGTACCGCCACAACTGAGGATGCCAAGTCCGCCAGACATCACAGAGGCCGAGACCCTCCACCCAGCTGCGCAGCCCCGAAGCCCTGACCGCCCGACTTGAGGACAAGGGTCCCATAATGGCTAATTCTGGGTTCAGCACGGAATTGAAGTCCCCTGCCAGAATAGTCAGTCACAGAGGGAGCCCTGCCACCACATCCCCAACGGTCATAAGAAAGCTCTGCAACACCCCCGGAGGGGCATAAACACTAAGGATGTTGATGGGGTCCCCCCCACCAACCCGGAGACCACCACATAACAGCCCTGCGGGTCTGAGCAAGTGGTAGCCACCACCATGGCCAGTGAGCGGTGCAATAGAATGGCTGTCCCCTGTGAGCCCCTGGCAAAGCCTGCATGATAAACCCTGTCATACCCCCCTCTCAGCAGCACAGGGTATCGAGTGCCAGAAGGTGGGTCTCCTGCAACAGGACCGCAGACGGTGCAAAACAACGGAGGGTGCTGAACACCGCTGACCGCTTAATTGTATCTAGGAGTCCGTTAATGTTCCAGGATATTGCTCGCTTGGCAGACTCTGACATGGACAAAAGAACAAGAACAATGCATTTCCTGTGCCCCCCCGACCCGTCCATCGTAACCTGTCAAGCCAGCCCTGAAAAAAGAACCTTGCATCAACTTTAGCACAGAACTGTTAAACAACCCCTGAACTCCCCCCAAACTGGCCCCCGTGCCATACTTCCACCCCAGAAGCATCTGTCGCCCTAAACAGTAGATACAGAATGTCTACAGTGAACGTGGAATGGTGGACCCCTCCATCTGAGTCGGAGATCTGCAATGCGGCCAGCACTCTCCCTCGCCTCGCCTCCATGGGGGAGCGCCCTCCCGGACCCTCCCAGACATTCACAGTTCCAGGAGTCAAAGTCAGGAGAGGAAGGGAGATTGGCTCAGACGCTTCCCCTCCACAGCTCGAGTCGACCTCTTCTCCTCAGGGCCATCTGCCACAGCCCCTCCACTATCAGGGACCTGGTCGTGCCGTACGTCCCCCACTGAGGCTTGACGGAGGCTGCTCCTCCCTCTCCGGCGCAACCGAGTGCACCTGCAGCCCCCCTGCTCTCCTGGGGGGCCAGCCCGGTCCGTCTCCTGCAGACTGCTCCTCGACTCTGGTGCCCCCCGAGTCACACGGCGATCCTCCGTGAGCCATTCCCATGCAGCCTCCGGCGAGTCAAAGAAGAAGGATTTCCTGTCCATTATGACTTTCAGCCTCACGGGAAAGAGGAGCATGTATGTCAGCTGCATAGCCCGCAGTTTCTGCTTTACTTCTTCATACGAACGGCTCCGGGCTTGCACCTCACGGGTATAGTCCTGGAATATGAGGATCCTGTGGTTGTCCCAGCGGAGATCCAACTGAGCACTGGCCTCTCGAGGGACAGCATCCCAGTCTTTGAAGTTCAAGAATTGTGCTATCATTGGCCGCTGGGGGCCACCCGGTGGCGGTGGCGGCATCAGAGCCCTATGGGCACGCTCTATGGCAAACCACGGGGAGAGCCGCTGGTCAGGAACCCACGATCCAATCCAACACTCCAGGAATTCAATCGCGGAGCTTGTCTCCACCCCCTCCAGGAAGCCCACAAACTGCAGATTATTGCATCTGGAGCGGTTGTCTGCATCTTCAGCTCTTCGGTGTAGTTGGGCAACCCTAATTTTAAGATCCACAATCTCGTCCTCAGTCTGTGAGACACAGTCCTCAACCTCCTTGATGCGACCCACCACCTTTCTCAGGTCCTGACGCAGGAGGCCCACATCTTTCTTCACTTCACCAACCTTGGCTTCCACGCTAACTGCAAGGCCTGGATGGCCTGAAGGATTGTGTTCACTCCTCCGGCCGCCGCCTCAGTCTCCGGCTCTCCCATCGCCCTAGAGGATCCCTGTGTAGTAAAATCGCCCCAGAGGATCCGCGGGCTGCAGGCTCCTCCTTCTCGCTCGGGCGTCCCCGGCCCCCGGATCCACCAGATGAGGCCCAGCTAGGCTGAGGGCCCCGCTGCTCTCCCTCCACCACCACAAATTATAAATGTTCACGTAGTTCTGCATTGTTAGATCAATTAAAAACATTAAAGAACAATAATAATACATACAAAATAAATGTAAAATCTTAAATAAAATTTATTTATTACAGTTCTAGAAACATTTAAAAATTAAATTTCATATGAGATAAAATGTAGCGCAAAACACTAATTCAACAAAAATTGGGGAAAGTGCTCATAATTGGGGAGAGGCAAATTTATTATTTTAACTTGGTCCCAACATAAACTGAAGAAAGTGCATTTACTCAGAAGGGTCAGAATTACTATACTAGCTCCAATCCCAAAAACATTGTTATTGGAGCCTCAGATTTACTATTCTTACTTCAGCCCTACCACATCGATGAAAGTGCATATATTTTGCAGGCAGTTCAGAGTACTTGTTCAAACAGCAAGCCAACAAACACTGGGGAAAGTGCATATATTTTGGGCAACAAATGTACTATTCTAACTAGTGTCCATTATGTATTGAGGAAAGTGCAAATATTTGAGATGGTCAGTTTTACTATTCTAACCCCAGCCCACAAATACTGGGAAAAGTGCATATGCTTGTAGAGGTCAGATTTGCAAATCTAACTCCAGCCCCACCTTCACTGGGGAAAGTGCATATACTTGGCACGGGGTCAGATTGAGTAATCTAATACCAATATCAGAAAAACTGGGGAAAATGCTCAAAGTCAACTAACTTTGAATATAGTGAATATAACCGGAAGAGGCAAACTGGGGAATGGTCATATATATTTAGGGGAAATGAGTACTAAACTATTTTACAATTACTTTAAATAAATGTATAATTAATTACTATTGATTAAAATATATCTTATATAAGCACTAACCATCAAATCCTGAATTACATTCCAGAAGCTGAAACAAAATAACAAATACCTGTGTAACATAATTTGATGTTAAATAAGCAGGTGTATAAATAAAATCACAATTGATAAAATCTTTAAATGGTAGTTTTTACATCTTTAAAAAAAACTATCCATGCAATTCCCCAATAAACTTCACCGCAGAAAAAAACTTACACAAATATATGGTAAAGAACAAAATAATTATACATGTAAAAGAGTGATCAAGAATAAATAATGCATTAATATTAAAAATGCATAATATTGAATAACATGTATTTTAAATAAAACACTACCAACCTAAATTCCAAAATAACCACACAACCTAAAAAATACAAATGTATAATATTTTAGAAACAATAGTTGCATTTATATTTTGAATAAATAATATTTAAAAAATCAGCACTTTAAACATGGATACTGTTATTACTAAAAACAAAGAATAGTATACATTGATATGTCTTCCTCAATTATTTTATAGTTGCTTTAGTGTGAAAATGGTATTGTGGTCACATGATATTTTGGAGAGGATATTCAGAATCCATACTGTCTTTACCTTTTGCTCCTATATGTTTCCTATCTTGGTAGCCAATACTGCAGTCTGTATGAGTACAGCAGCTGGCTTATAAATGTGCATGTTTGGAAATGTGTGCCAGCAGATGTAATTGAAACAAGCATTGGTAAGTGCAATAGGTTTCATCTACGTAATTGTAATTGTATTTATATAGGGCTTCCTACCTCTGACGAGCCATCAAAGCGCTTTTTGGTGAGTAGCACGCTACTCCAGAACCCAAAAGGGTTAGTGGTGGATTAGTATAAGGAAATATGAGTACAGTTTTAGTATTAGTAGTAGTATTAGTATTTAGTATTAGTATTAGTATTAGTATTAGTATTAGCATTAATATTAATATTAGTATGTGTGTTGATTTGAGGAGAGTAAATGTGAGTTTGTTAGTAGGTTTGAATAGAATAATGGAGGAATAGAAGAGGGAAAAATCCACAAGTGTTCATTGGGAGTTTATAGTACTGGGGTGAGTAAAGAAGAGATGGGGAGGGAAGATTCTGCAGAAAGGGGTTAGGGAGATCATAGTAGTAGAAGGGTTTTTGGATGAGACAAAGGTGAGATACTTGAGGGGGAATCTAGTAGGGTTGTTTGGGAGATCATAGTAGTAAACTGAGGGGTGGGGTGAGTCACGAGCGGTAGAGGAGGGAAGAGCTTTGGCAGGATTATTGGAGATCATAGTAGGATGGGTTTGGGATGAGTCAGAGAGAGGGGATGGAGGACAGATTGAAAGAGGTATTGGGTGGTAGGGGTACAAAGTATAGCTTACAAGAGAGAATTTTGTTTTAGTTATTTATTTGCAGCAGGGCTAACGCAATTAATAAATAGATACGTAAATACATTGTAATGGAATATATGTGTAAGAAATATAATAATGGCTATCATATTTTGAGATTTGAAGTTGTGTTATATAAACAGACTTTCAAGATTAGCAATATTTGAGGTTGTTTTATTTTTGTACTTTTCTAACATTATTTTATCTTTCCTCAATTTTCAGTAGTGAAATGCTTGCTGATAAAATAGTTAAGATAACGTTTACTCATTGTGATAGATAAAATGGAAGCAGGGATTCCTAAGTATCTAATCTAACAACTTATCTAGGAACTATGCAATGACCTATGAACATTAAGCATAGGAAAATATACACATATATATGCAAACATACATATACATTGTATACATACTTAAATATACATTTCTGCACACATATATATAAACACACACACACACATATATACATTTGACCGTGAGTATATACACATTTGTTAAACAGGCTCCAAGAGTAGGTACATATTTTATTATTATGAAATAGTAATTATACATATTTCTTAAAGAAATATACATATCAGGATATATACGACAATCAGAATATAAATGTTTACCAACACAGGCAGATGCAGTCCATTGCTGTTTGGATATGGTGGTTATGTAGTGAACAGTCAAATCTTGAGTAGTCTTCTGAAGACAAGATAGTTATCTATGGATCTTATATTTGGGGGTAATGAATTATATAGTTTGGCCGCTTGAACAGAGAAAGATGTACCACCTTCTGTCTTTTTCTTGTATGGTTGTGCTTTAATGCGGGTTACCAATAATGAACAGAGGTTCCTTTGTTGAATGTATTTGGTGATTTTATTCCTGGTGAACAGTGGTACTATTCTGTGTATTGCTTTGTGGGTGATACAAATCAGCTTGAAGGTGGATCTTCTGGCTACTGGTAACCAATGTAGGGCCCTCAAGGCAGGGGAGATGTGGGCTTGTGGCTTTACGTGTAGTAGTAGTCTGGCAGCCGAGTTCTGATTGTCTTGTAGCTTTTTCACAGTAGATAGAGATGATCCATGGTAGAGACCATTAGTGTAATTTAATTTAGATAGTACAAGAGAGATAGGGCCAAATGTACAAAGTCTGTTTGCATTTCCTAACTGTCCAAATTGGTATTTCGGGCCATCAAGAAATGCAAACTGGGCTCTTCAAATGTACAAAGACCTTTAAGGGATCGCAAATTGTGATTTGTACCCTGTAGAAATCACAATTTGCAATTTCCATAATAGGGATTTCCTATTTGCATCTCTTATTCTGATGTACCATGCATTTCCAAAATAGCTATATAAGAAGTGCAAAACCTTAATATCTATTTCCTAATAGCGATTCCTACAACGCAGGAATCGCTAATAGGAAATCAGTATCTTTGTACATTGCATTTTGCATTCCTTGAATAGTGACTTTTATGAAGCCGCTATTTAAGAAATGCTAAATTGCATTTTTGTAAATCTGGCACATAGTACCTTGGATGTTGTGTGGAAATCTGAGGAAACCAGGACAAGCATCTCATTTTGCCAACCACAGCAATGTGGGCAGATGTAATATTAAAATAACAATAAATAGGAACTATATGCAGAGGGTGCCAAATGGCAAGTCCAACGCATAGAACTGCACAACAGATAGTTCACATATCATGGACCCAACTTGACTCCTGACAGTGAATTGGCCCCCACGTCATAGGGGCATCAATTGGACTTGCAGGAACCTCACGGGTTTGGGGGTGGTGGTGGGGGTGCTGTGAATTTGGAAGGTGGTGTCTCTGTTTGGGCTTGGGAGGGGGTAATTCGGCTCTAGGAGGGGTGGGCTCTTTGCTGAGTGAAGGAGCAGAAGAAACACCAGAGGGGGCACTAGAGGACGATTAGGGGCAACACAGAGTGGGACAGGAGTAGAGAAGAATTCAATGGCGGCAAGGAGGACTTTTTATGTACACAGGGTGGTTCCATGAATGAAGGATGGAAGTGGAGGTAGAGTGCTCATGTGATATGGTGGTGTGCTGCTCGTGGATGCTGGTGTGTGCAATGTGTGCATGTGTGTGGTGAATGTATGTTGGGTGGGTGAGTGGGTGCGTGTGCATATCCTGGGAGAAAGGGGCTAGAGATGCAGAGAGAGGGAATGGAAGATGTGTGAGTGAATGTTGGGATGGTGTGTGCAAGTGAGGTGGATGTGCTGCAGGTGGCAGAGAAGGTGGTCGTGGTGAGTGTGGATGTGGGGTGTGGTGGATGTCTGTGAGTCTGCTGTTGTGGTGGTTGAGGGTATGACAGAAATACTAGCAGGACCAGTGTGTGATTATGCAGTGCTGACAGGTGTGAGTGGTGATGTGACTGTAAGGGAGGCAGTGTGGGAAATGCCTGTTGCTGTGTATGCAGATGTGTGTTGTGTGTGTGCATGCCTGCAGGTTAGTTTTTGGTGCTTATGTTTGTCTTTGCGCACCTTGTTTGTTGTAGTGGGTGTATGCTGGTATGTAGGTGTGACCTGGATGGGTGAAGGGAAAGGAGTTGTGGATTGGGAACAGGTAGCTGGAGGGGGGACGGAAGATGAAAGGACACTGGCTGCCGTCAACGAGGACGCCAGAGCCTGAAAGGATCTCTGTAGGCCAGACAAAGCACTGTGAATGCTTTCCAGGTAGGCTGTGGACTGCTGCATCTGGGATGTCAGTCCCTGGATGGTATTAACAATGGTTGTCTGCCCCACAGAGATGGACCTCAGGGCAGCAGTGCTGACTGGGGCAGGGGCAGAGGTGCCTGCAGTGAGGGAGACACCCATCCTCCCCGGTGAGCAGGCACAGGCAACTGGGAGGGGAGCTACAGGGAGGGTGGTGCTGGCGAGGGTGTGGCAGACAAGGATGGTGCAGGGGTAGGGGTAATCCCAGATGTCCACCACCACCAGGTAGCTGCCATCAGAGGAGGAATATGAATCAGATGTGGTGGTAACTCCAGTCTCCCCCGTGGTGTTCCCCTCGCTCTCTGTCCCACTGGTACCCTCAGCTTCACTGGTGCCAGCCTCCTGGGTCCTGTGGGCTGCTGCATCCCCACTCATTGGTGCCCTTCCTCCTTCACCAGATGATGCTAATGCACACATAGACAGAGGTGAACAGAGAAGGAGGTTGGGAGGAAAAGCCCATTTTGCATTTATGAACAATAGAGTCCTGCAAGCCATATACAAACTTATCACCGATTATCTCATCCTTGCAACCTAGACACCTGATTGAAAAGTCCTACATGCCTGTCAACTCGCTAACTGACTAATCTAACAATTTAATCCATTAACATACCCAACTACATGTCAGTCATGACAGGATGAAACAAATCTGACCTCAGAAAGGAACTCTGCAGACAAACTAAATGACAGGTATGTGTGTATTACATTTGGTACATATGTCCATTGATATTGCAATTAAATCAATTGCAATGTTACCTAAACATACCTGTCAATACCCAAATACAGTGCCAATAAGATCACTTAGGACTACTACAGTATATGCAGAGATGGAGTATGAAGCCAGAAATGCATGAATATTTGAGTAACCCATATGTGCAGTAGAATATATTTTACAGTACCACCACTTCTGTTCCTGCATGGCTCTTCACAGCTAACGTGTCACACTAGAACATGATTGGTGTGACAACCAGGACTGTACACTCCCCAAATTTCATCTCAGCACGTAAATCCTAAGTGCAGTGAGGGTCACAGTAGACAACCATGCAGAAGTCACCTAACAGTCTACACTTATCCCCTTGTGGCTGCTGTGCTACCTTCAAGCTCCCATCCAACTCTGGGTAGGCCACCGCCAGTATGCAGGCCTTTAGGGGGAAACCAAAGTCCGACGGGCAATCCTTTCGCTTTGGGAGGTCATCCCTCAGCTGGGACTCTGCAGTCTTCCGGGCCCAGAGTCTCAGTTCCTCCCACCACTTCCTGCAGTGGGTGCTCTGCCAGCTATGGACCCCCAGGGTCCACCCTTCCTTGGCGATGGCTCTCCACAACCCTTTTTTCTGGTGGGTGCTGACCTCCTTGGGAAACATTCAGAAAATGAAGAACATGATGTGAATGATACCAATACAGCTGAAACCTTTGGCGACACACAACATACACGGCCCATGCACATTGCCAATATTTCACACACATCATGTACATGCAAAACCCCAAATCAGTCATCACATGTCAATGTGCACACACATTCGCCGTCAAACAGCATCCAAAATTTGGACAAAGAACGTTGTACTGATCTGTTGCCCTGGACCCCCATACAACCACCCGTACAGGGTTGGAACCCTTCCACTGGTTTATTCAGCTCCTCAGCTGTGAAGGCTAGGGCTCTATCCCCTGCAGTGTGTGCTATCATTGCTCCAAGATTCAGGACACAGGAGCACATGAAGGGGAGGTCTTCCTTGCCCGAATGCCAAGAGTCAGGTGAGCTTGCCCATACAAAATGGTGGTCACAACCACAGCAGCCATGACCGTCCGTGCTGGCGGTGATTGTCATTGGTCCCAGTTTCCCATAGACGTCAATGTTAACAAATGAGGAGTTGCATGGCAGTTCCGACTGCCTTCCACCATGATGACTGCTGCCGGCGGAATGAGGTCACTTCCATCTGTCCAATACATGCAGAACAGGCGGATGCCATTTTAGTATGTTACATGACTGTCCTTGGTTAACATTGCGTCATTACCTACATGTTGTCACAAAATGATTCATGTAGGTTACATTTTGTGAACATTCACATATGAAGTGGGTGTCAGGTGACATCATCCCACTTGTCACTACATATGCTTGTATTGACAATCGGTATGGTGGAACACATGGAAAGTTTATGTTTACATGTCCTGTACACGTCCCTTGTCATGAGGATTATGTGGCATTGTCCGGCTAGGACTGGAGTGTGGAGTAATGTGTCTTTCCACAACATGACAGCCAACTTACATGACCAATACTTCATGATTGTCGTATGTCATACTTGGTTCACAACATTGTGAGAGGTGCCCAGATTGTTGTTTGTCTCCCTGCCTAGATACCGCCAAAATGGAGTGATGAAGAATGCACCAGTTTACCGGCCCCTAGTAGATCTTGAAACCATGGAAGAACGCCACATTATCATGACCTATCGACTGAACCGTGTGTTCATCAGGGAAATGGTCACCCAGATGGAGCCAGACCTCCTGCCGACTTTGAGAAATCGCCATGCCATCCCTCCAACAGTCCAGGTGTTTAAAGACCTGCATTTTCTGGCCAGTGGCTTATTTCAGGGAACTGTGGGACTGGCTGTAGGGATGTCACAGCCCAAGTTCAATAAGGTGTTACAGGATGTGCTGGATGCCCCACTCGAGCATGTGAACAGGTATATAAGGTTCCCACTATGTGCTGAATTGCCCACTGTTAAAGCAGCCTTCTACAATATATCACATGTCCCACATGTAATAAGGGCCATTGATGGGACTCACGTTGCCTTGGTACCTTCGAGGGCCAATGAACAAGTCTACAGAACCCAGAAGAGTACATATTCGCTCAATGTATAAGTGGTGTGTTATGGAGACGAGTACATAACACAGGTAACAGTGAAATTCCCTGGTTCGGTACATGATTCCTTCGTCCTGTGGAACAGCAGTGTCCCTGCATTGATGTTACAGCTACAGGGAGAAAGGGCCTGGCTAATAGGTATGTGTACTGCTCTCCATGTCAGACGTTTGATATCCCTCCCTACGCAGCCTGCACTCTACCTAGCATTGTTACCTATCGTCGTATCTCCTTTTCCACAGACGTGACTGGGCCAGTGGTATTAGTTTTGGGTTGTGACATATTGGGTGTGTCAAACCAAATTGAGGTCCCCAGGAATGTAGAGGTTGGAGTATAGCATTATAAGGGTTGAAACTATGTCTAGAAATTTGCCTGGGAATGTTGAATTGTAAGGCGGAGGTCGGTAAAGGAGGAGAAAGTTCCAGGAGGAAGTTGGTGGCCTGTTGCATCTGGTGATGAGGGCCTCACAGCCTTATATGGAAACGTTTTCTTTTTTGCTTAGATGTATTGCTTGTTTGAATATAATAGCTAGTCTACTTCCTCTTTTGCCTATACAATTTTGTGTGATGGTTTGATAGCCTGGAGGAATGGATTCATACAAGACTGGAGCCATGTTATCACCCAACCATGTTTTGGTTAGGAATAGTAAGTCAGGTTGTGTGTCAGTGAGCAGGTTGTAGATGTGGTTGTAGATGTGGCGCTTGTTTTGTTAGAGTGATTGAGAATTTATGAGCAGGAAGTTTAGAAAATGTGTTTTGATGGTGGTGTCATTTTGCTCTGGAGAAGGATGAGCAGTATATTTGTAGCAGGTGAGTTATTAGTTGTGATAATTGTATGAGGGTCACAATAGTGTTATTTTGCTATATTGTGTTCCTCGTCCAGCACTCTTAGGAGGCACTTTGTTAGGTCTGTGTGTATTGGTGGAGGGCTTGGTGGCTGCAAGTGACAGGATGAGTTTAGTTATTTTTGTAGAGTAGCCTTGTTGTGTAATAGACAGGGGGATGCAAAGTTGTTATGAGTTGCATTTTGTTTATTTGGGTTGAATCTGTTTAGGGTGGAAGGAGTGTGGGTTACGGGTGGTGGAGGAGCATGTGGATCAAAATCTAAGGCTCTAAAATGTGCAATTGATGAAAGGCGGGTGAATCAATGTTGCCGTCTTGGGGTGTATGTGGTAGATATTTGTGAAGAGTAAGAATTTTGGAGTAAAGATCGGTCAGGATTTGTATATTTTTTGTAGTCATGAGGGTGGGAGTGAGTGTGGTGGAAAGTATTATAAAGTTGTGTTATCTTGATGTGCTGATTATTGTGGTTTGTTTAGTTTTTGGGGAGTAGTGAGAGGAGATATTGATGTAGTGGTTTCCTGTGAAGGATTTGCATGTGAGTTACTGCTGGTAAGTGGTGTTTGAATAATACAGGGGGCGGTGATGTGTTTTGGAGAAGAGTGTTTGAGGTGGTAGGCAGATATGGACATGAGTTAAGAGTTAGTGTTTGATGTGATCCAGGAAGAGGTAATATGTGTTGTGAGATGGAGTGTAAGGATTGTATGGTTGTGTGAAATTGGTGAAAAGATGAGGAGGGTGTTGGTGGATGTTGTGATGGAAGGCTGAGTATAGGTGTTGTCATGATAGAAAAGGGGTCTGGTAGGAGAGCAAATAGAGGATAGTGCTGGTGTTTTCTATTAACAGGAAGTGTGTGTCATGATGGATGAAAGTTATGTAGAATGTGGCTTTGTGTTGTGTGGGCAATGTGTGGATGTGTTAGTGGTAATGGACAGAGTTGTGCTTGGTGTGAGAATGAAAGTGACTTAATGTTGTAGCTGTGATAAATATGTGTATAGGTGTGGTATGTAGAGTTCTGTGGATGTTATTGAGACATTGAAATCTTTATGAGGTTTGTTTCCGGTGCATTAGTTGGATGCCTTTGCTGATATTGTGTTTGGATGTTGGAGGATGTGGAGGGATTAAGGTCTTTTCTGAAAGATTAAAAATTGGGCATCATTTCTGGCCCAAGCCCCGACCCAAAAAGGCCCAAACAGGCAATTGCCTGTGATGCCCGGGCTGAGACGCCCTGAGCCCTAAGCTTAAATAGCTATGTTGGCCAATGGAACCCTAGACTTAACCCTAAGTAATACGATTTCTAACCCTAAACCCTAGAGCCATTGGGAGACCTGGCCCTCTTTAGCAATCAAAACCCATACCCTAACAGCCAATCACAACAGGAACCCTAAAAGAATTTGGACCAATATGACCCCTAGCCCTAGTACCAATCACGTCCCTAGGTCTGACAGCCAATCACATCAGTAATCCAAAAAATTTTAGACGAAGAGGAACCCTAGTTCTAATACCTAGTACAGCCCTAGCCCTGAAAGCCAATCACAACAAGAACCATAACAACTTTAGGCCAATAGGAACCCTAGCTCTAGTACCAAGCACAGCCCTGCCCTGACAGCCAATCACAACAGGAACCCTAAAAACTTTAGGTCAACAGGAACGCTAGCCCTAGTACCAATCAAAACACAAACTGCATCCTTTAAGCCCATAGAAATACTAACTCCTGCAACCAATCACAACAACATATGCAAAAACCAATAGAAACGTATGTGAGGGCCAAGTTATCTTAAGCCCAAGCCCCTCTTTAAGGGAGGAGGGAGGTGCACCTCTATTCAGAATCTCCTTGGATACAGACAGGCAGAATCCACACTTCCAAGCTACTTTCCAGATAAAGGATGGATCAGAAACCACTGAAATATTGCTTGTCGCACACTCAAATATATGGCTTTTTCAAGGCAAAAACAAGTGGTGCATACACTTTCCAAACACAGTTTGAATCACAGAGCAGATTAATCGGTCTCCTAAACACACTCTAGTTGGCCACTGAGGTGTATGTAGCCTTGTGGAAAAGAAGGGGAGGGGAAGAGTTGAGGCAGTCCTTGTGAAAAAATAGGAGGGAAATCTCAAACAAGCACCAAGTTTGATGAAACACAGGAAACCTAATAGAAACAGGAATGGGCAGGAGAAATACACTTTTTAACAAATAACAAAAGTACACAGGAAGTCTGGTGTCTTACCAGTCTCCAAGCACTCTGGCTCACTGGGATGTATTAGGGCTCAGGTAAAACTGGTCTCACAAACTGGAGGTGGCAGTCTCGGGGTTCCCTCCACAAATGTGATTGTGATCACAAATGTGAATAATAATAAGCTATGTTTTGTTGTAAGTTGTAGCTTGGTGAGCAGTTGTGCAATATAAGTTACTGAAAGCCCTTTAAAGTGTTATCACTTGTTTTATGTGGAAGGCAATATATTGTGCTGTTACTGGTGTTACTATAAAGTGGTGAGTACTGGCCAATTTAAAGCACTGGCTACATCTAGACCCATTCAAGTGATAGTTCTACTAAACTCATAAGGTATCAGATGTTTTATATTTAAACCCTAAGAGTTACATAAGTACTTACAGATGTTTTACTGTCCTATTATTTAGTGCCAAGACAAATTAGACGTTACACGGTAGCACAGGCTGCTGTGCAACATGTCATAAAGTTTCAAAATAGTGCTATGATGTTGCCAGTGGCACCTGATGACACCCGAGACCACACATCACCCCATGGGAGATGTTGGAGACAATGGGTGGTAGGAGAGAAAAGGTGCGATAGAAGGAGAGTAACAAGATAACAGGTGAAGGAGAGGTAGGAAACAGGAGGGAAGAAACATGAGTTAAGGGAGGACAGAAAAGGGGGGCAAAAGAAGAGTGGGCAGACGAGTTAAGGAAGGAAGAGGGCAAAATAGGGACAAAAGATGGATGTTAAAAAAATAGGAGAATTGAAGAAGGGCCAGGAAGAAGGTTTAATTAGTATGGAAGATAGTGAGGGAAAGTGGTTTGTGGGGGGACAGCACAGAATGATGGAGGCAAAGGGGATTGAAGCGAAAGAGGAAGGGGTGGACTAGAGGCAGACAGGATGGAGGAAATTATAGGACGGATGGGGAAGAAGAAGGGAGGAGAAACGAGAGGGATGAGCAAAATCTTCTGGTTTGGAGAAGTCAATGAATTAAACATTTATGGGAAGGTGACCTTTTCTATGTGCATGGTGCAGCACTGTTTCTCTCTTCAGGATGAATCATTGTATACCTTCTCCTGGGCACTTAGCAACTGTACTGTGCAATCGAAGAAAACAAACTTGTGTTGCAAGCATGACTGTTGACTTTGTTTCATGGAAACAAACGCTACCTGTTAATTACCACTTTATAAATACATCTGAGCCAGAACTGTTCCTCACGTGCTGCTCCCTCAATGGAAGGGAGCAATATGGCCCCGCTCACTGCTCAGTGTTAGTGCTGGCATAGAGTTGCCTGTTCGCCTGCCCTTCCTTCAAGAAGTCCCCAATAGGGGTTATGCTACAACGAACCAGACTTCTCTTGCATACAATGATACAAACTCGATGCACTAGAAGAGGAAAACTCAATGCAGCGGGGAGGATGCGAACTCAATGTACCAGAGAAAGCAAACTCAGTGCACCGCTTTATGCAAACTCAATGCACTGGTTGATACAAACACGATGCAGCAGTTGATACAAGCTTAAAGCGCTTGGATATGCGTTATTTGCACCGTCGCCATAACCTTGATGCACCAGTCGGCACAAGCTTGAGACTCTGGTTAATACAAGTTATATGTAGAGGGGTACAGGGAGGGGGAGAGAAAAGAAGTTGTACCAGAGGGTGAGCGACAACCAGTGTGGCAGAATAACAGTAATAAAAAGCAGAGTGTATCAGTGTGACCAAGAGACGCGAGAGAAAGAAACAAGAGAACATAATAAAGACAATGGGGGTCATTCCTTCCCTGGCGGTCATAGACCGCCAGGGTAGGTGACGGAGGAAGCACCGCCAACAGGCTGGCGGTGCTTCCGGGGGCATTCTGAGCGCAGCGGTAAAGCCGCGGTCAGAAACGGGAAACCGGCGGTGTCCCGCCGGTTTCCCGCTGCCCCAGGGAATCCTCCACGGCGGCGCTGCTTGCAGCGCCGCCATGGGGATTCCGACCCCCTTCCCGCCAGCCTGGTTCTGGTGGTTTTCACCGACAGAACCTGGCTGGTGGGAACGGGTGTCGTGGGGCCCCTGGGGGCCCCTGCAGTGCCCATGCCACTGGCATGGGCACTGCAGGGGCCCCCTAACAGGGCCCCACATTGATTTTCAGTGTCTGCGTGGCAGACACTGAAAATCGCGACGGGTGCAACTGCACCCCTCGCACACCAGCAACTCCGCCGGCTCCATTCGGAGCCGGCTTCCTCGTTGCTGGTGCTTTCCCGCTGGGTGGGCGGGCGGCCTTTTGGCGGTCGCCCGCCCGCCCAGCGGGAAAGTCAGAATCACTGCAGCGGTCTTTTGACCGCGCTGCGGTGTTCTGGCGGGGGAACTTTGGCGGGTGGCCTCCGCCGCCCGCCGAAGTTAGAATGACCCCCAATGTCTTGCTCTAAACTGAAATGTAGAAAAGTAATCAAAGTAATCGCAATAAGACCGTCTAAATCAACTGTGAATTAATATAGGGTCAGTGCGAGTAAGCTTTCCTGAATTAATGTAGAGCAACAACAACAACCAAAGCAGCTCTCCAGCACAACATAAACAAGCTAAAAGAACACTGTGCGGCATTATTCATTCATGTAAAACACAAACAAACCCTTTCAGATCATCTCGCCTTGCTATCTTCCACTGTAATCTGTACAGGCTGCTTTCCATCGTTAAATACGTAAATACCTGCTCCTCGGGGGCCAAAAAGGGTATGGTCCTTGTATATCCTTTAATATTTTACTCTCACTGGAATTGCGACTCATGCTTTCACTCTCGTCTTTCTACATCTTAACCCCTTCGCTGCCAGGCCTTTTCCCCCTCCTGTGCCAGGCCTTTTTTTGCCTATTTGGGGAAGTTCGCGCTTAGGCCCTCATAACTTTTTTGTCCACATAAGCTAACCAAGCCAAATTTGCGTCCTTTTTTTCCAACATCCTAGGGATTCTAGAGGTACCCAGACTTTGTGGGTTCCCTTGAAGGAGGCCAAGAAATTGGCCAAAATACAGTGACAATTTCGTTTTTTTCAAATAAATTGGAAAAAGTGGCTGCAGAAGAAGGCTTGTGGGTTTTCCCCTGAAAATGGCATCAACAAAGGGTTTGCGGTGCTAAACTCAGCAGTGTCCCAGCTTTCAGGAACAGGCAGACTTGAATCAGAAAACCCAATTTTTCAACACAATTTTGGCATTTTACTGGGACATACCCCATTTTTTGCAATTTTTTTGTGCTTTCAGCCTCCTTCCAGTCAGTGACAGAAATGGGCATGAAACCAATGCTGGATCCCAGAAACCTAAACATTTCTGAAAAGTAGCCAAAATTCTGAATTCAGCAAGGGGTCATTTGTGTAGATCCTACAAGGGTTTCCTACAGAAAATAACAACTGAAAAAGAAAAATATTGAAATTGAGGTGAAAAAAACATAAATGTTTCTCTACGTTTTACTCTGTAACTTTTCCCTGCAATGTCAGATTATCGAAAGCAATATAGCGTTACGTCTGCTGGACTCCTCTGGTTGTGGGGATATATAGGCTTGTAGGTTCATCAAGAACCCAAGGAACCCAGAGCCAATAAATGAGCTGCACCCTGACGTGCGTTTTCATTCTATACCGGGTATAAAGCAATTCATTTGCTGAAATATAAAGAGTAAAAAATTGCTATCAAGAAAACCTTTCTATTTCCAAAAAGGGCACAAGATAAGGTGTTGAGGAGCAGTGGTTATTTGCACATATCTGAATTCCGGGGTGACCAAACTAGCATGTGAATTACAGGGCATTTCTCAAATAGATATCTTTGTTACACACTCTCCTATATTTGGAAGGAAAAAATGTAGAGAAAGACAAGGGGCAATAACACTTGTTTTGCTAATCTATGTTCCCCCAAGTCTCCCGATAAAAAAGATACCTCACTTGTGTGGGTAGGCCTAGTGCCCACGACAGGAAACGCCCCAAAGCGCAACGTGGACACATCCAAATTTTTGGAAGAAAACAGAGGTGTTTTTTGTGAAGTGCCTACCTGTAGATTTTGGCCTCTAGCTCAGCCGGCACCTAGGGAAACCTACCAAACCTGTGCATTTCTGAAAACTAGAGACCTAGGGGAATCCAAGGAGGGGTGACTTGCTGGGCTCGGACCAGGTTCTGTTACCCAGAATCCTTTGCAAACCTCAAAATTTGGCTAAAAAAACACATGTTCCTCACATTTCTTTGCCAGAAAGTTCTGGAATCTGAGAGGGCCACAAATTTACTTCCACCCAGCGTTCCCCCAAGTCTCCCGATAAAAATGATACCTCACTTGTGTGGGTAGGCCTAGCGCCCGCGACAGGAAACACCCCAAAGCGCAACGTGGACACATCCAAATTTTTGGAAGAAAACAGAGGTGTTTTTTGCGAAAGTGCCTACCTGTAGATTTTGGCCTTTAGCTCAGCCAGCACCTAGGGAAACCTACCAAACCTGTGCATTTCTGGAAACTAGAGGACCTAGGGGAATCTAAGGAGGGGTGACTTGCGGGGCTCGGACCAGGTTCTGTTACCCAGAATCCTTTGCAAACCTCAAAATGTGGCTAAAAAAAACACATGTTCCTCACATTTCTGTGGCAGAAAGTTCTGGAATCTGAGAGGAGCCACAAATTTCCTTCCACCCAGCATTCCCCCAAGTCTCCCGATAAAAATGATACCTCACTTGTGTGGGTAGCCTAGCGCCCCGCGACAGGAAACGCCCCAAAGCGCAACGTGGACACATCCAAATTTTTTGAAGAAAACAGAGGTGTTTTTTGCAAAGTGCCTACCTGTAGATTTTGGCCTCTAGCTTAGCCGGCACCTATGGAAACCTACCAAACCTGTGCATTTATGAAAACTAGAGACCTAGGGGAATCCAAGATGGGGTGACTTGCAGGGCTCGGACCAGGTTCTGTTACCCAGAATCCTTTACAAACCTCAAAATTTGGCTAAAAAAAACACATGTTCCTCACATTTCTGTGGCAGAAAGTTCTGGAATCTGAGAGGAGCCACAAATTTCCTTCCACCCAGCGTTCCCCCAAGTCTCCCGATAAAAATGATACCTCACTTGTGTGGGTAGGCAAAGCGCCCCCGACAGGAAACGCCCCAAAGCGCAACGTGGACACATCCAAATTTTTAGAAGAAAACAGAGGTGTTTTTTGCAAAGTGACTAGCTGTAGATTTTGGCCTGTAGCTCAGCCGCCACCTAAGGAAACCTACCAAACCTGTGCATTTCTGAAAACTAGAGACCTAGGGGAATCCAAGATGGGGTGACTTGCGGGGCTCGGACCAGGTTCTGTTACCCAGAATTCTTTGCAAACCTCAAAATTTGGCTAAAAAAACATGTTCCTCACATTTCTGTGGCAGAAAGTTCTGGAATCTGAGAGGAGCCACAAATTTCCTTCCACCCAGCGTTCCCCCAAGTCTCCCGATAAAAATGATACCTCACTTGTGTGGGTAGGCCTAGTGCCCGCGACAGGAAACGCCCCAAAGCGCAACGTGGACACATCCAAATTTTTGGAAGAAAACAGAGGTGTTTTTTGCAAAGTGCCTACCTGTAGATTTTGGCCTCTAGCTCAGCCGGCACCTAGGGAAACCTACCAAACCTGTGCATTTCTGAAAACTAAAGACCTAGGGAATCCAAGATGTGGTGACTTGCGGGGCTCGGACCAGGTTCTGTTACCCAGAATCCTTTGCAAACCTCAAAATTTGGCTAAAAATACACATGTTCCTCACATTTCTGTGGCAGAAAGTTATGGAATCTGAGAGGAGCCACAAATTTTCTTCCACCCAGCGTTCCCCCAAGTCTCCCGATAAAAATGATACCTCACTTGTGTGGGTAGGCAAAGCGCCCGTGACAGGAAACGCCCCAAAGCGCAACGTGGACACATCCAAATGTTTTGAAGAAAACGGAGGTGTTTTTTGCGAAGTGACTACCTGTAGATTTTGGCCTGTAGCTCAGCCGCCACCTAGGGAAACCTACCAAACCTGTGCATTTCTGAAAACTAGAGACCTAGGGGAATCCAAGATGGGGTGACTTGCGGGGCTCGGACCAGGTTCTGTTACCCAGAATCCTTTGCAAACCTCATAATTTGGCTAAAAAAAACACATGTTCCTCACATTTCTGTGCAGAAAGTTCTGGAATCTGAGGGGAGCCACAAATTTCCTTCCACCCAGCATTCCCCCAAGTCTCCCGATAAAAATGATACCTCACTTGTGTGGGGTAGGCCTAGCGCCCGCGACAGGAAACGCCCCAAAGCGCAACGTGGACACATCCAAATTTTTGGAAGAAAACAGAGGTGTTTTTTGCGAAGTGCCTACCTGTAGATTTTGGCCTCTAGCTCAGCCGGCACCTAGGGAAACCTACCAAACCTGTGCATTTCTGAAAACTAAAGACCTAGGGGAATCCAAGATGGGGTGACTTGCGGGGCTCGGACCAGGTTCTGTTACCCAGAATCCTTTGCAAACCTCAAAATTTGGCTAAAAATACACATGTTCCTCACATTTCTGTGGCAGAAAGTTATGGAATCTGAGAGGAGCCACAAATTTCCTTCCACCCAGCGTTCCCCCAAGTCTCCCGATAAAAATGATACCTCACTTGTGTGGGTAGGCAAAGCGCCCGCGACAGGAAACGCCCCAAAGCGCAACGTGGACACATCCAAATGTTTTGAAGAAAACGGAGGTGTTTTTTGCGAAGTGACTACCTGTAGATTTTGGCCTGTAGCTCAGCCGCCACCTAGGGAAACCTACCAAACCTGTGCATTTATGAAAACTAGAGACCTAGGGGAATCCAAGATGGGGTGACTTGCAGGGCTCGGACCAGGTTCTGTTACCCAGAATCCTTTACAAACCTCAAAATTTGGCTAAAAAAACACATGTTCCTCACATTTCTGTGGCAGAAAGTTCTGGAATCTGAGAGGAGCCACAAATTTCCTTCCACCCAGCGTTCCCCCAAGTCTCCCGATAAAAATGATACCTCACTTGTGTGGGTAGGCCTAGCGCCCGCGACAGGAAACGCCCCAAAGCGCAACGTGGACACATCCAAATTTTTGGAAGAAAACAGAGGTGTTTTTTGCGAAGTGCCTACCTGTAGATTTTGGCCTCTAGCTCAGCCGGCACCTAGGGAAACCTACCAAACCTGTGCATTTCTGAAAACTAGAGACCTAGGGGAATCCAAGATGGGTTGACTTGCGGGGCTCGGACCAGGTTCTGTTACCCAGAATCCTTTGCAAACCTCAAAATTTGGCTAAAAATACACATGTTACTCACATTTCTGTGGCAGAAAGTTCTGGAATCTGAGAGGAGCCACAAATTTCCTTCCACCCAGCATTCCCCCAAGTCTCCCGATAAAATGATACCTCACTTGTGTGGGTAGGCCTAGCGCCCGTGACAGGAAACATCCCAAAGCGCAACGTGGACACATCCAAATTTTTGGAAGAAAACAGAGGTGTTTTTTGCGAAGTGCCTACCTGTAGATTTTGGCCTCTAGCTCAGCCGGCACCTAGGGAAACCTACCAAACCTGTGCATTTCTGAAAACTAAAGACCTAGGGGAATCCAAGATGGGGTGACTTGCGGGGCTCGGACCAGGTTCTGTTACCCAGAATCCTTTGCAAACCTCAAAATTTGGCTAAAAAAACACATGTTACTCACATTTCTGTGGCAAAAAGTTCTGGAATCTGAGAGGAGCCACAAATTTCCTTCCACCCAGCGTTCCCCCAAGTCTCCCGATAAAAATGATACCTCACTTGTGTGGGTAGGCAAAGCGCCCGCGACAGGAAACGCCCCAAAGCGCAACGTGGACACATCCAAATGTTTTGAAGAAAACGGAGGTGTTTTTTGCGAAGTGACTACCTGTAGATTTTGGCCTGTAGCTCAGCCGCCACCTAGGGAAACCTACCAAACCTGTGCATTTATGAAAACTAGAGACCTAGGGGAATCCAAGATGGGGTGACTTGCAGGGCTCGGACCAGGTTCTGTTACCCAGAATCCTTTACAAACCTCAAAATTTGGCTAAAAAAACACATGTTCCTCACATTTCTGTGGCAGAAAGTTCTGGAATCTGAGAGGAGCCACAAATTTCCTTCCACCCAGCGTTCCCCCAAGTCTCCCGATAAAAATGATACCTCACTTGTGTGGGTAGGCCTAGCGCCCGCGACAGGAAACGCCCCAAAGCGCAACGTGGACACATCCAAATTTTTGGAAGAAAACAGAGGTGTTTTTTGCGAAGTGCCTACCTGTAGATTTTGGCCTCTAGCTCAGCCGGCACCTAGGGAAACCTACCAAACCTGTGCATTTCTGAAAACTAGAGACCTAGGGGAATCCAAGATGGGTTGACTTGCGGGGCTCGGACCAGGTTCTGTTACCCAGAATCCTTTGCAAACCTCAAAATTTGGCTAAAAATACACATGTTACTCACATTTCTGTGGCAGAAAGTTCTGGAATCTGAGAGGAGCCACAAATTTCCTTCCACCCAGCATTCCCCCAAGTCTCCCGATAAAAATGATACCTCACTTGTGTGGGTAGGCCTAGCGCCCGTGACAGGAAACATCCCAAAGCGCAACGTGGACACATCCAAATTTTTGGAAGAAAACAGAGGTGTTTTTTGCGAAGTGCCTACCTGTAGATTTTGGCCTCTAGCTCAGCCGGCACCTAGGGAAACCTACCAAACCTGTGCATTTCTGAAAACTAGAGACCTAGGGGAATCCAAGATGGGGTGACTTGCGGGGCTCGGACCAGGTTCTGTTACCCAGAATCCTTTGCAAACCTCAAAATTTGGCTAAAAAAACACATGTTACTCACATTTCTGTGGCAAAAAGTTCTGGAATCTGAGAGGAGCCACAAATTTCCTTCCACCCAGCGTTTCCCCAAGTCTCCCGATAAAAATGATACCTCACTTGTGTGGCTAGGACTAGCGCCCACGAAAGGAAAGGGCCCAAAACACAACGTGGATACATCACATTTTTTTATAAAAAGCAGTGCCTACCTGTGGATTTTGGCCTGTAGCTCAGCCGGCACCTGAGGAAACCTAGCAAACTAGTGCATTTTTTAAAACTAGAAACCCAGGGGAATCCAAGATGGGGTGACTTTCGGGGCTCTGACCAGGTTCTGATACCCAGAATCCTTTGCAAACATCAAAATTTGCCCAAAAAACACTTTTTCCTCTCATTTCGGTGACAGAAAGTTCTGGAATCTGAGAGGAGCCACAAATTTCCTTCCACCCAGCGTTCCCCTAAGTCTCTCGATAAAAATGGTACCTCACTTCTGTGGGTAGGCCTAGCGCCCACAAAAGGAAATGGCCCAAAACACAACGTGGACACATCACATTTTTTTTATAAAAAGCAGTGCCTACCTGTGGTGTTTGGCCTGTAGCTCAGCCGGCCCCGGGGGGGGGGCAGAAATGCCCTAAAATAAATTTGCCTCCCCAACCCCCACCCTCCCCCGCCAGGAGCGACCCTTGCCTACGGGGTCGCTCCCCCTGCGTGACATTGGCGCCTAAAAATAAATCCCCGGTGCCTAGTGTTTTCTTCCCCCTTGTGGGCAGATTGACCTAAACTCTGCCAATCTGCCCCCAGGGGGGCAGAAATGGTCTAAATACAATTTGCCCCCCTGGGGAGCGACCCTTGCCTGATGGGTCAATCCCCATCTCAAAAAAAAAAAAAACAAACAAAAAAAAAAACACAAAACATAATTTGCCCTGGCGCCTAGAGGTTTCTTTCCCCCCCCCCCCCCGGGGGCAGGTCGGCCTAATAAGAGGCCGATCTGCCCCCGGCGGGGGGCAGAAATGGCCTAAAATACATTTCTCCCCCCCAACCGCCACCCCCCCCGGGAGCGACCCTTGCCTACGGGGTCGCTCCCCCTGTGTGACATTGGCGCCAAAAAACAAATCCCCGGTGCCTAGCGGTTTCTGCCCCCTTGGGGCAGATTGACCTAAAATCGGCCAATCTGCCCCCAAGGGGGGCAGAAATGGCCTAAATACAATTTGCCCCCCAGGGGAGCGACCCTTGCCTGATGGGTCGCTCCCCATCTCTAAAAAAACAAAAACAAAAAAAAAAAAAAAAATCCCCTGGCGCCTACAGGTTAAGGCCCCCCCGGGGGCAGATCGGCCTAATAATAGGCCGATCTGTCCCCAGGGGGGGAAGAAATGGCCTAAAATAAATTTGCACCCCAAACCCCCCCCCCCCCACCGGGAGCAACCCTTGCCTACGGGGTCGCTCCCCCTGCGTGACATTGGCGCCAAAAAACAAATCCCCGGTGCCTAGTGGTTTCTGCCCCCCTTGGGGGCAGATTGACCTAAACTCTGCCAATCTTCCCCCAGGGGGGCAGAAACGGTCCTAAATACAATTTGCCCCCCCTGGGGAGCGACCCTTGCCTGATGGGTTGCTCCCCATCTCTAAAAAAACAAACAAACAAAAAAAAAAACACAAAAAAAAAATTGCTCTGACGCCTAGAGGTTTCTGCCCCCCCCCCCCGGGGGCAGATCGGCCTAATAATAGGTCAATCTGCCGCCGGGGGGGGCAGAAATGGCCTAAAATAAATTTCTCCCCCCCCCAACCCTCACCCCCCCCGAGCGACCCTTGACTACGGGGTCGCTCCCCCTGCGTGACATTGGCGCCACAAAACAAATCCCCAGTGCCTAGTGGTTTCTGCCCCTTGGGGGCAGATTGACCTCAAATCAGCCAATCTGCCCCCAAGGGGGGCAGAAATGGCCTAAATACAATTTGTCCCCCAGGGGAGCGACTCTTGCCTAATGGGTCGCTCCCCATCTCTAAAAAAAACAAACAAAGAAAAAAAAAAAAAAAAATCCCCTGGTGCCTATAGGTTTCTGCCCCCCCCCAGGGGCAGATCGGCATAACAATAGGCCGATCAGCCCCCAGGGGGGGCAGAAATGGCCTAAAATAAATTTGTTCCCCAAACCCCCCCCCCCTACCGGGAGCAACCCTTGCCTACGGGGTCGCTCCCCCTGCGTGACATTGGCGCCAAAAAACAAATCCCCGGGGCCTAGTGGTTTCTGCCCCCTTGGGGGCAGATTGACCTAAACTCTGCCAATCTTCCCCCAGGCGGGCAGAAATGGTCTAAATACAATTTGCCCCCCCTGGGGAGCGACACTTGCCTGATGGGTTGCTCCCCATCTCTAAAAAAACAACAAAAAAAACACCAAAAAAAAATTGCTCTGACGCCTAGAGGTTTCTGCCCCCCCCGGGGGCAGATCGGCCTAATAATAGGCCGATCTGCCCCCGGGGGGGGCAGAAATGGCCTAAAATAAATTTCTCCCCCCCAACCCTCACCCCCCCCCCGGGAGCGACCCTTGCCTACGGGGTCGCTCCCCCTGCGTGACATTGGCGCCACAAACAAATCCCCAGTGCCTAGTGGTTTCTGCCCCCTTGGGGGCAGATTGACCTAAAATCAGCCAATCTGCCCCCAAGGGGGGCAGAAATGGCCTAAATACAATTTGTCCCCCAGGGGAGCGACTCTTGCCTAATGGGTCGCTCCCCATCTCTAAAAAAACAAACAAAGAAAAAAAAAGAAAAAAATATCCCCTGGTGCCTATAGGTTTCTGCCCCCCCCCCAGGGGCAGATCGGCCTAACAATAGGCCGATCAGCCCCCAGGGGGGGCAGAAATGGCCTAAAATAAATTTGCCCCCAACCCCCACCCCCCCACGGGAGCGACCGTTGCCTACGGGGTCGCTCCCCCTGCGTGACATTGGCGCCAAGAAACAAATCCCCGGTGCCTAGTGGTTTCTGCCCCCTTGGGGGCAAATTGACCTAAACTCTGCCAATCTGCCCCCAGGGGGGCAGAAATGGTCTAAATACAATTTGCCCCCCCTGGGGAGCGACCCTTGCCTGATGGGTTGCTCCCCATCTCTAAAAAAACTAACAAACAAAAAAAAAAAAAAAAAAAAAAGTTTTTGCCCTGGCGCCTAATGGTTTCTGCCCCCCCCCGGGGGCCGAAATGGCCTAAAATAAATTTCTCCCCCCCCCAACCCCCACCCCCCCCCGGGAGCGACCCTTGCCTACGGGGTCGCTCCCCCTGCGTGACATTGGCACCAAAAAACAAACCCCCGGTGCCTAGTGGTTTGACCTAAAATCAGCCAATCTGCCCCCAAGGGGGGCAGAAATGGCCTAAATACAATTTGCCCCCCCAGGGGAGCGACCCTTGCCTGATGGGTCGCTCCCCATCCCTCAAAAAAGAAACAAAAAAAAAAAAAAAAATTGCCCTGGCGCCTAGAGGTTTCTGCCCCCCCCGGGGCAGAAATGGCCTAAAATAAATTTGCCCCCCCCAGGGAGCTCCCCTTGCCTAAGGGGTCGCTCCCCTTGCGTGAAATTCACGCAAAGAAAAAGCTCCCTGGTGTCTAGTGGTTTCTGCCCCCCTTGGGGGCAGATTGGCCTCATCAAAATAGGCCAATCTGCCCCCAAGGGGGGCAGAAATGGCCTAAATATAATTTTCCCCCAAGGGGAGCGACCCTTGCCTGATGGGTTGCTCCCCATCTCTAAAAAAACAAACAAACAAAAAAAAAAACTCAAAAAAAAAATTGCTCTGACGCCTAGAGGTTTCTGCCCCCCCCCCCCGGGGGCAGATCGGCCTAATAATAGGTCAATCTGCCGCCGGGGGGGGCAGAAATGGCCTAAAATAAATTTCTCCCCCCCCCCAACCCTCACCCCCCCCGAGCGACCCTTGCCTACGGGGTCGCTCCCCCTGCGTGACATTGGCGCCACAAAACAAATCCCCAGTGCCTAGTGGTTTCTGCCCCCTTGGGGGCAGATTGACCTAAAATCAGCCAATCTGCCCCCAAGGGGGGCAGAAATGGCCTAAATACAATTTGTCCCCCAGGGGAGCGACTCTTGCCTAATGGGTCGCTCCCCATCTCTAAAAAAACAAACAAAGAAAAAAAAAAAAAAATCCCCTGGTGCCTATAGGTTTCTGCCCCCCCCCAGGGGCAGATCGGCATAACAATAGGCCGATCAGCCCCCAGGGGGGGCAGAAATGGCCTAAAATAAATTTGTTCCCCAAACCCCCCCCCCCTACCGGGAGCAACCCTTGCCTACGGGGTCGCTCCCCCTGCGTGACATTGGCGCCAAAAAACAAATCCCCGGGGCCTAGTGGTTTCTGACCCCTTGGGGGAAGATTGACCTAAACTCTGCCAATCTTCCCCCAGGCGGGCAGAAATGGTCTAAATACAATTTGCCCCCCCTGGGGAGCGACACTTGCCTGATGGGTTGCTCCCCATCTCTAAAAAAACAACAAAAAAAACACCAAAAAAAAATTGCTCTGACGCCTAGAGGTTTCTGCCCCCCCCGGGGGCAGATCGGCCTAATAATAGGCCGATCTGCCCCCGGGGGGGGCAGAAATGGCCTAAAATAAATTTCTCCCCCCCAACCCTCACCCCCCCCCCGGGAGCGACCCTTGCCTACGGGGTCGCTCCCCCTGCGTGACATTGGCGCCACAAACAAATCCCCAGTGCCTAGTGGTTTCTGCCCCCTTGGGGGCAGATTGACCTAAAATCAGCCAATCTGCCCCCAAGGGGGGCAGAAATGGCCTAAATACAATTTGTCCCCCAGGGGAGCGACTCTTGCCTAATGGGTCGCTCCCCATCTCTAAAAAAACAAACAAAGAAAAAAAAAAAAAATATCCCCTGGTGCCTATAGGTTTCTGCCCCCCCCCCAGGGGCAGATCGGCCTAACAATAGGCCGATCAGCCCCCAGGGGGGGCAGAAATGGCCTAAAATAAATTTGCCCCCAACCCCCACCCCCCCACGGGAGCGACCGTTGCCTACGGGGTCGCTCCCCCTGCGTGACATTGGCGCCAAGAAACAAATCTCCGGTGCCTAGTGGTTTCTGCCCCCTTGGGGGCAAATTGACCTAAACTCTGCCAATCTGCCCCCAGGGGGGCAGAAATGGTCTAAATACAATTTGCCCCCCCTGGGGAGCGACCCTTGCCTGATGGGTTGCTCCCCATCTCTAAAAAAACTAACAAACAAAAAAAAAAAAAAAAAAAAAAGTTTTTGCCCTGGCGCCTAATGGTTTCTGCCCCCCCCCGGGGGCCGAAATGGCCTAAAATAAATTTCTCCCCCCCCCCAACCCCCACCCCCCCCGGGAGCGACCCTTGCCTACGGGGTCGCTCCCCCTGCGTGACATTGGCACCAAAAAACAAATCCCCGGTGCCTAGTGGTTTGACCTAAAATCAGCCAATCTGCCCCCAAGGGGGGCAGAAATGGCCTAAATACAATTTGCCCCCCAGGGGAGCGACCCTTGCCTGATGGGTCGCTCCCCATCCCTCAAAAAAGAAACAAAAAAAAAAAAAAAATTGCCCTGGCGCCTAGAGGTTTCTGCCCCCCCCGGGGCAGAAATGGCCTAAAATAAATTTGCCCCCCCCAGGGAGCTCCCCTTGCCTAAGGGGTCGCTCCCCTTGCGTGAAATTCACGCAAAGAAAAAGCTCCCTGGTGTCTAGTGGTTTCTGCCCCCCTTGGGGGCAGATTGGCCTCATCAAAATAGGCCAATCTGCCCCCAAGGGGGGCAGAAATGGCCTAAATATAATTTTCCCCCAAGGGGAGCGACCCTTGCCTAAGGGTTCGCTCCACACCTAAAAAAAAAAAATGAAACATAAAAAAAAAAAAAAAAAAAAATGGTCCCTGGTGCCTAGAGGTTTCTGCCCCCAGGGGGGCAGAAAAGGCCTTCCTGAAAAAATGCCCCCCATGGGAGCGACCCTTGCCCAAGGGGTCGCTCTCTTTTGTCAATAACAATAAAAAAAAAAAAATCCCTGGTGTCTAGTGGGGTTTCAAAAGCCGGATTGCAAGCAATCTGGCTTTTGAAACCCTCAGAGAGACTTCAAAGGGAAGGAAATACTTTTCCTTCCCTTTGAAGCCCCTCCGGGCCTCCCAAGTGATTGAAAGAGAAATGCTTTTGCATTTCTCTTTCACTCACGCTGGAAGCAGAGCTTCCAGCGCGATGAGGGAGGCCCCTGTGACTAATCAGCGCGCACGCGCGCGCTGACGTCACAGGGGGGGGTGGGGGGTCGGGGGTGGAAGGGGAAGGTCTTCCCCTTCCATCCTGACTTGGGGGGGGAGGGGGAGTGCCCAAGTTCCCCTGTGCCATGGACGAGATGATCTCGTCCAAGGCACAGGGGAACTGTAGCCTTGGACGAGATGATCTCGTCCAAGGCACAGAAGAGGTTAATGCCCCTCATCACCATAATTGTGTTATAGCGTTATATAAACATTTTGAATTAATCATTCAAAAAGACCAGGGTATTACTTTAAAAAAACATATAATCAAAGCCAATCTAAATTCTTTGTTGATGGTACAAAAAGTGAACCATCCCCTGTGTACAAGTCGCAGGTGCTTCAAAGACTCCCACTCCACTCTACGATTTTAAAACTGGAAGGCACATTCTTCACATACCATAGAATCAGGGATGAGCCCTGGCCAGCCACAGTGTAACATAAAACACTTCGATTTCCAAACCGCCCCCCACCCCTTCCCTTCTCTCACTAGCGCCCCGACGGACCAGCCTGGAAGACTCTGTAACAGCCACTACGTTTTCCCTAATTATTGCTAAAGCTAACAAAACCAGCAAAAGGAAGCACATCTAGGTCAGACCTGAATGAAAATATATATTGGAACAGGCTAAACTCAGTGGTTAATTTGTAAATAAAAACGTGCCGGTGCCCAAAGCCCCCTCTTAAACACGCGGCTGCTGCAATTAAATGTCCGAGTACGAAAAACTGAGGCAGTAATGCTTCCATTTTCTTGCGATAAGGGCATTACTCCTAGTCCTACTCCCTCGCCTTCCTTTTAAACCAATGAGGCCTCCCGCCTAGACCCTCCCTTCCCCTTTTAAACCCCCCCCACCCTTGTCTCCTCCTGTACAAAAGCCAAGCCCAAGCTGCAACTCGGACAGTCCGTACCGGGAGGGCGGGAGGGAACGGAAAGGAAGGCGAGGGAGTAGGACTAGGAGTAATGCAATTATCGCAAGAAAATGGAAGCATTACCTCCCGTCCCTCCCTCGCCTTCCTTTTAAACCAATGAGACATAGCAAGAAAAACACAGGAGACGGACACTGAGTTGCAAGAACTTTATTAATATCCTGCACCAAGATCACCAAAAAACCCTACCCCTATTACCTCATAGAGGATAAGACTCGGTGACCTAATACCGACTCCAAACTACCCAAGTCCGACAGCCTATAATGACGCACAAATGTCGAAGGAGAAGCCCAAGTGGCGGCCCTGCAAATTTCCACCACGGAAGTTCCTTGAAGCTCTGCCACCGTAGCTGCCATACCTCTGGTACACCGACCCTGAATCCTCTGAGGAGGAACCACCCCTTTTAAGGAATAGGCCAACAGAATCAACGATCTCACCCACCGACTCAAGGAAGCTGTGGAAGGTTTCTCACCCTTCCGTGCCGGACCGAAATTAACAAAAAGCAAATCCCCCTTACGAAAAGGAGCCACCACCTGCAGGTACTCCAACAAAGCCCTGCACACATCCAACGAATGCAAACGGACCTCCTCCCTTGAGGAGGGATTTGGACAAAACAAATGAAGGATGACCTCCTGGCGAGAATGGAACGAAGAATTTACTTTCGGAATAAAGGAAGGAACTGGAACCAGAACCACCTGATCGTGAAAAACCTTACAAAAAGGAAAGGAACAGGCCAAAGCCCCCAATTCCCCTAAACGACGAGCTGAAGTAATGGCTACCAAAAAGAACGTCTTCAAGGACAGATGGCGCAAATCACAGTCCCCCAATGGTTCAAAGGGGGCATTCGTCAAAGCATCCAAAACCAAAGAAAGATCCCATGAAGGAAAAGGACTTACAGGGCGAGGAAACAAATTAATAAGACCTTGAAAAAATCTAGGCATCCAGCACCCTTCATCCTGAAGATTACGCCACGGACCTCTAAATGCCTGAATAGCCGCCCACTGTACCCGTAGAGATGCCACCGACAACCCCAATTGCGTACCGTCCTGCAGGAAATGCATCACCTCAAAGATAGACGCGCAGGTAGGATCCAACTCATGACTCAAGCACAAAGAAGAAAAAACCTTCCACTGTCTACCATAGGAAAGTAAAGTGGAACGCCGCCTGGAAGCCAGTAAGGTAGAACTCAAAGCTACAGGTACCCCCAGACCCGTCAAGCCCCGTCGTTCAACTTCCAGGCCGTCAAGTGTAACCTCCTCAATGACCCCAATGGGAGGCAGGGAAACTCCAGGGGAGACGGACAAAGAGGCAGAGGCCACATCCTCCCATCTGCCATCAGCCTCAACAACGGGAACCAATTTGCCCTCAGCCAAAGTGGCGCAATCAGGAAAACCCTGGACCTCAGATCCCTCACCCGCAACAGAAAAGACCTGAGTAGTTGAAACGGAGGGAACGCATACAAAAGGCCCCTCGGCCAAGGACATGACATCCCGTCCTCCTCCCATGCCTGGGGACACCGAAACCGGGAGCAGAAGCGATCCAACTTTGCATTTTCTGCGGACGCAAACACATCCAGCACTGGAAGCCCCCAAAGCCGAACCAGATGCAGAAACAGAGACTTCCGGAGGGAGAAAAGTTGAGAAGAAGGAATCACCATGCTCAGTAGATCTGCCCGAACATTGACCACCCCCCGAATGTACTTAGCCCTGAGAGAAGGAACCCACTCCTGAGCCCACACAAAAATCTCCCTTGCTAGACTGAACAGAGCCCTTGACCTGGTCCCCCCTTGCTGGTTGACATAGGCTTTGGCCACTAAGTTGTCCGTCCGAACCAGAACCGCCACCCCCCTCAGGGACTCCTGGAAATGGACCAGAGCCAGTAAGACAGCTCTCAATTAGCGCCAATTCGATGACCGACTCGCCTCCCGAGGGGACCAGAACCCCTGAATCTGAGCCAACCCCATCCACGCACCCCAACTGGAGAGGCTGGCATCCGTAGTCACCACCACGGGTTTCAGAGGTGACAAAGAAACCCCTACCCGAAGATGATCTGCATCCAGCCACCATTGCAACTCCCTGCGAATCAATCCGGACCCCGGAACCCTGTCCCTCAGAGAACCGGACCATGGCGCCCACCTTCTCAAGAACCATGTCATCAAGTACAGGAGATGGAAACGTGCCCAAGGAACCAGAAATATCACAGACGCCAAATGACCCTGCAGACGTAACCATAGAAGAGCTCGGGGTGCAGTCAGTAACACTACCTTCCTTACCAAGGACTGGAGTACACCTAACCTCTTTTTTGACACCGTCACCAAGCCTAGAAGAGTCCGAAACCAAGCCCCCAGAAAAACCAGATCCTGGGACGGAACTAAATCTGATTTCTCCCAGTTGATTAAAAACCCGTGGTTTTGCAGGACCACCAGAACTTGGGCTACCTGCCTCTGCAACAGGACCCGTGACTGGACATGAATCAAGATGTCGTCCAGATATGGATGAATAAACACCCCCTCTGAATGTAGCAAAGCCACCAGGGGGGCCAGCACGTTCGTAAAAATTTGAGGAGAAGATTTGAGACCGAAAGGTAAACGCAAAACTGATAGTGTTCCTTATCCACAGCAAACCTCAGGAACCTCTGAGAAGACCTTTCCACAGGCACGTGCAGGTAAGCATCCTGCAGATCCAGCAACACTAGAAAGTCCCCTTGCCTGACCAATGGAAAGATAGTCTGAATAGACAGCATGCAGAAATGCACCATTCTGATCCAAGCATTCACCTCCTTTAGATTGAGCAACGGTCGAAATCCCCCTAAAACTTTCTGAACAAGAAATAAGACCGAATAAGTGCCCTGATCCCATTCGTCCAGCGGAACGCGGGAAATGGCCCCCTTGACCAGCAAGTCCCGTACTCCGTCCAATAAAGCTCTTCTCCGTGACCCCCCTGAAGGCAGAGGGGTGGGACGTACCCCTGAATCTGGAGGTACCACCACAAAATCGATGACATAACCATTGGCCACAATGTCTAGCACCCAACGATCACTGACACTCTCCTCCCAAGCTGAAAGAAAGTGACTCAGCCTTCCCCCAACCGGCCCTATGCCAGGCCCTCAGTGATTGTCTGGACCCCTTCTTGAACCCACCCCGCTTCGCAGGAGCAGACTTTTTAGGAGAAAAACTAGGCTGACAACACAGTTTCCTAAATGAAAAGGATTTGTCATCCCTTTTAGGAGAAGATCTGGAATGTTTCTTCCATCCTTTACCCGAAGTAGAATCCCCTTTATAAGGTAAGGCATGCTTCCGTTCCTTAAATGCTTTTGAAAGCATGGATGGCAATTGCTCTCCAAACAAGCTACGACCTTCAAACGGCAGTCTGAGCAAGGCCGCCTTTTCCCCTGGGTCAGCTTTCCAGGAACGTAACCAGAGGGACCTACGAGCCCCAATCAAAGCACCAGAGGCCAGAGCCGAAGTATGGACCACATCAGAAGACACATCAGCAACAATCTGGCCTGCTGCTCCATACCAGCCAGGAGCTCTGAACATTCCACCCCTTCCTGAACAGCCACCGCCAGTTTATCAAAGTCCTGCACCAACGACTGGGCCGCATAAGCAGAATATATACCTGCCCTTAGCGCCAGATTCTCAGCTGCAAAAGCTCTTTTAAGACCTGAATTCACTTTACGGTCCATGGCATCCGTAGGCACACAATCCTCCGGATTGACTGCCGTTTTGCCAATCAGGGTAGCTAAAATTGAATCCAGGCAGACCGAAGGAGGCAATACCTCCTCACTCTCAAGTAAATGCAGTTTCTGCAGGAATCGTGGAACTTGAGCCCTATCCACATCCTTCCATTCGCGAAACACCATATCCTTCACAGGTCCCTGAAAAGGCATGGCAAACTTAGAAGGCGTCTGATATTGTGGAAATAAGTGAGAATCCGAGTTTGAAGGCTGAAACACTGGGAAACCCAAATTGTCCCGAACATGTGCCATCACCTCCCACATTTCTTCTCTGGATACATATTTACCCCCAGAGGACGTAGATGGGGCCTCATCCCCCTCACTATCTGACGAGGACTTCCTTGCAGCTGCCGATGTATAGGCAATTTTAGACTGACCAGGCCTGGCCATCCCTGCTTGAAGAGCCCTGGTAACAGCCACCTCAATCATCTCCTGCACCTCCTCCCTGGACATGAGGGGAGTACCCCTACCCTCCTGTAACTGGGAGCCCCCAGGAGTGGAAACGCCAGCAGCACCCTCCTCCTCAGAGGAGGAAGAAGAGACAATCCTCCGTCTCTTAGCCGGAACCTTAGGGATGGTAACAATCCAAAATAAACTGCCCTTCACCTAAAATCACTCCCCCTATATAGAGACCTGGACCTCCCCCAACAGGAATCCACCAATCCCTAAAAAGGTCAAAACCTAACTGTAAAGACCATAAAACTGCGGGCAGAACGCCCGTCCTACCTGCAGACAATCCAAAAGCCGCACTCCCGCATTTCCCCGCGGCTCCGCGGCGTTGAAAACCGGAAGCCTATGCCCCAGCCACAAAGGGCCGGCTGACCCCGTCAGCCGGCCCTCAAAACGCGCCTCCTGAGCAGCCCGGCTGCTCGTCAAAAGTCGCGACCAGCTGTAGCACTCCTCGCGGAGCTCCGCGTCCCGAGGAGTGCCTCCATCGATGACCTCCAGGCCCCGCCATGCAGGTAAAGGGAAAGAAAACGTCTAGCGTGGGCTAGACAAAAGAACAGGAGGAGATAAGGGTGGGGGGGTGTTTTAAAGGGGAAGGGAGGGTCTAGGGGGGAGGCGGGAGGCCTCATTGGTTTAAAAGGAAGGCGCGGGAGCGACGGGAGGTAATCCTGAAGTTATCTCGGGCCTCTTCAACCCATGTAAAGCCACTCCCTGCCCCTTTAGCACACTCTTGGGGCTTTCTGCTTTCTCCTATTGTGACGCTTTTTTGTTTTCTCTTCCTCCGTCTTTCCCATATGTGTCTTTTGCTCGCAGTAAATGCACGAGGCAAGTGCCAGTGTTCCGCACCGGAAACAACAAGCACAAATAAAGCACTGGCTAAACTGTTCCTGTTATGGGGCAAGCTAGGAAAAAATGTCCCAGTTGTCTCTCGTCCAAATTTAAGGAAAACGGACCGACTGTTATTTTATCGTGTGCATCGACCCTTGTTTACTTTCACAACCTTTCACAGATCAGATATTTAATTCCTGAAAACTGGTTGTTGCTTCGTTTTTTTCTTTCTTTTCTAGGGGGGAAGGGGAGTGGGTTGTATGTAAAACTAACAATTCCAGAAATAGATTTGTTGTGCAGAAGTCAATCCATTGCAAACTGAGGTAGAATAAATTGCACTTAATGTGGGGTTTTCTCTCCCAATTGAGAGATGGAATTAATCGAAATCCCATTCAAATCAAGTGACGTAATTTATGCTCCTCAGAAAGCTCAGTTCGAGTCCACTATCTGTTTTTCCGTGAGGTCTTGTTTTACCCAGTTTTGCAGCTGGGTTGACAGAGGTAGAAAGCGCTCAAGAATTAAACTCGCACAGCAATAAACCAGCAGCTTGATCCAGAGTCAAGTCCCAGGGCATCTAGACTTCTTATTTTCTGCCGCAGATTTATACTTTTGCCGCAAACCTGTGTTAGCACAGGTTTGCGGCAAAAAGTATAGCGCCGGCTATAGCGCCATTCCTAGATACCGGGCGGGCGCCATATTTGAAAGGATGCAATCAGGGCATGGGAGGTGTAGGGGGAACCGGGGCTTGTGCACCAAACTATGGTGCTACACTGTTTAGAAGGCAAAAAAATTCCCTCTGAGCAGTGTAGCGCCATTTTCTGGCACACAAGCCCATTGACATGGCTCCTGTTTTAGTAAAGACAGGAGCCATGCCCACAATCCCAATGGCCATGCCCGGACAAATGTCCCCTGGGCATGGCCACTGGGGCCAGTGCTGTGCAGGGGGCCCCAAGTCAGGACCCCGAGCGGCATTGGAAAGAAAAAAAACAATAGTTACCCGGACTTACCTTCGGATGGGACCCCCATCCGTGGGTGACCTCCTGGTGTGGGTAGGGGTGGGTGAGGGTGTCCCTGGGGATAGGGAAGGGCACCTGTGGGCAATTTCCATGGTCTCTGACCATGGAAATCTGCCTCCAGGTCCCCTTACGCCTGCCCATACCCAGTGATCCCGTGCGTGATTTTTGCACAGGAGGATAATTAAGGTGCTAGGGCCAATGAGGCATTTTTTGCCCTGTAACGCCTACCTTGCATCTTATTGATGCAAGGTAGTTTTCCACAGGCAAAAAATGTTGTTAAATGTTGTTAACTCCAATATTTTGGCGCTAGACATATGTAGCGCGAAAATATAAATATGGAGTTAAGTTTGCGCTGGATTTGTGTAAAACAAAATGATGCAAATCCGATGCAAACAGAGTATAAATATGGGCCTCAGTGTTTAATCTTACCAGAAGTGCCACGTCAGGGGATTCCCAAAAGGCAATGTAAACAAAAGTGATTCTAGCTTTGCTCTGTAATGCGAGAGGTCTGTGGTGGAGCCACCAGGAGATTTGTTTGTAAATGTAGACTCACACAGCATCCAAAGGCTACAAACCCCTGTGCACTCCCATGTAAAACAACCACGCTGGAAATGCCCACACATTCAATAAAGTCTGTTTGAAAAACAAAATGAGAAGATACCTTAAACGGCCGGTGCAAGGGTGCCTGCATTGGTGCTAGGCAGCAATTTGCACACTAGTGCTGGGGGAGAAGACAGAAATGCATGTATCTTGTAGATATGACACATTCCTGCTCTTTCCCAGTGATGCTGGGAGCCAAAAGAAGGCACTTCCTGCACCACTCTGCGCCATGGGCCCCGTAAAAGAGGCCCTGAGTGTCCCTTGTCATTGCTGCGGTTACTGATGTTAAGATAAAGGTGACTATAGTATCACAGTCAGGGTCTGTTTTTGAAGTAGACATGACTAATGTAGAAGTTAGAACTCCCCCACTTTCATTTGAGATATCTGTTTTAATGTTCTCTGTTTGATTCACCATGTCTACTATGAGATAGAAAATTATAAATGTAATGTACCTCAGAAAATAACATTTCATGCATTTATCTCTACTAATGTGCACTTGAATTAAAGCTCCTTACCAAGGCTGTCATGTCTCACAGCTTTTTTTCTCAAATCAACAGAGAATAAAATTATATTGCTTGCTGACAACATTATAAAAGGTGCAACATTACACTGAAGTAAACCATAGACATGTATGTTGTTAGGAACTCTTATGCTCCTGACTGACTTACACAATAAGTGCGTACTTAAGGGAATAGTTTTAGTAACACAAAAGGATGATGGATGGAGTGCTGAAACTTTTCAACCACTCACCCCCAGTCACAGATCTGGGTTTAATCCATCGTTCTTTTGCTCACCATGCCACCCCAGTTTGGTCCCAGCCATATTCAAATCAGTCTTGACCTTGCTCCCCATGGGAACAGTCTAGCCCAAACTGCCAGACCAGGTCCTCCCTGGACTGGGAACAAGCATTCTAAAACAGATTTCAGGATATCACCCTTCATCAGCCAGACTAGCTTGAATCCAGTGGCACAGTGAGCAAGGAACCCACGTCTGGGCATACTCTTCCCACTTAGGGCAACTTTAGCAATACAAAAGGATGGAGACGAAGTGCTGAAACTTTTCAACCACTCACCCCCCATTCACAGATCTGGGTTTAATCCATACTTCTTTTGCTCACCATGCCACCCGAGTTTGGACCCAACCATATGAGTGTTTAAAAAGTTTCAACACTTCGTCCATCATTTTATTTTGAGATATTGCCTTAATGGAGTAGTACACATCTCCAAAGGTATCCTAGCATTGTTTATCCGATAAGATATATTTTAAAATCTTTATGTTGGTAAACCACTTCCTAAACTTTCAGATGAGAATTCCCATAATGCAATCAACTTGAGTGGAAGGCAACAGGGATAAAGATAACATCACGGCTACACTTTGATGATGTGCTGTATGCATCAGTATCTCTGTTGCATGCATATTATGTGGCAAATGTGACTCTGAAGTATGCATTATAAACTTATAAAGCAGGGTCTTTCACCTGTCACAGTGGGCGTAGCCCCATATATGTTAATGCTTGTTAGAAATGGGTCTTTGTTAGGAAGTCAGGCTACCCCTGTCCAAGCAAGGACCCTCACTCTAGTCAGGGCAAAGGAGAAACACATCTGGTTAACCCTCACTCACCCCCTTGGCAGCTTAGAACAGGCAGGAAGGCTTATCCCAGAAGCAATGTGTAAAGTATTTGTACCAACACACACAGTAATACAGTGAAAGCACTACAAAATGGACACCACACCGGTAGTTTAGAAAAACAGGCAATATTTATCTAAATCAAACAAGACCAAATGACAAAAATCCAACATTGTATTGTATTGTAATAGTATTTATATAGCGCTTACTACCCCTGACGAGGCGTCAAAGCGATTTTCTGCGAGTAGCACGCTACTCCGGAACCCAACAAGAATTAGTGATGGATTAGTATTGGGAAATATGAGTACAGTGTTAGTATTATTATGAGTTAATTTGAACAGTGGATATGAGAGTTTGCTAGTTAGATTGACAGGAGAAATGGAGGGGTGGAGGAGGGAAGAAATACAGAAGTGTTAATTGGGAGTATATCCCTCATTTACTCATCCCAGGGGCTTGGGATGAGTAAAGGGGGATGGAAGAGGGAAGAGTCTGTGGAGGGTTAGGGAGATCATAGTAGCAGGGTGAGATAAATGAGGGCAAATTTAGTAGGGTTGTAGAGTGAGATTTGGTGAGTTACATGTGGAAGCAGAGGGAAGAGCTTAGGCAGAGTTATTTAGGTGATGAAAGTAGTAGAATGTATTTGAGATGAGTCAGAGTGGGAATGGAGGATAGATTGATAGAGACATGGCATATGATGGTGGGTAGATAAGTGTGATAAGATGAGAGCAGGGATTCATAGATATCTATTATAACAACCCACCCAGGAGCCATGCAATGACCCACAAACATGCCAAGCACAGAAACAACATACACACACACATATATATATATATATATATATATATATATATATATATATATATATATATATATATATATATATATATATATATTACACACTTCTCTTCCGTGGATATAGGAAAAAGGCAGCACTCCACACTGTGGAGTGCTGCCTTTTTCCTATATCCACGGAAGAGAAGTGTGTAATATAATACGCGATGGCGTGCGTATGAGGAATAGCACCGTTGACGTTCAGGTGCCGAAAGGGAACGCCACAAGTGGAGTGTTTTATATATATATATATATATATATATATACACACACACACACATACACACATGAATACACACACATATGCACACATATATGTACATACAATACATAATTAGAACCATGGGTAAATATACTTAGTCAAATAGGTTTAAAGAGTGTGTGTGTATCTTATTGTTATGACATAGTAGTGATACATATTTTCTAAAGTACTATACATTACTAGAAATATACACATAATCAGAAAAAATATTTATCAACATAGGCATATGCAGTCCATAGTTGTATGAATATGGTGGTTATGAAGGAAAGGGCCAACTCTTGAGTAGTTTTCTGAAGACAAGAAAGTTATCTGTGGCTCTTATAGTTGGGGGTAATGAATTCCATAGTTTGGCTGCTTGAACTGAGAAGGATGTACCACCTATAGTCTTTTTCTTGAATGGTGGTGTTCTAAGGCGGGTGCCAATCTTGAGCAGAGGTTTCTTTGTTGGATGTGTTTGGTTATTTTGTTTCTGATAAAAAGCGGTCCTGTTCCATGTATAGGTTTGTGGGTGATACAAAGCAGCTTGAAAGTGCATCTTCTGACAACGGGTAAGCAGTGTAGTGCTCTCAAGGCAGAGGAGATGTGGGCTTGCAGCTTTACATGTAATAGTAGCCTGGCTGCAGAGTTCTGGATACATTGTAGTTTTTTCATAATAGATAGAGATGATCCCTGGTAGGGGCCATTGGCATAATCCAGTTTGGATAGTAAGAGCGAGATAGTAGCTTGCACCTTGTGTGGAAATCCGAAGTGGGGAAAGAAGCGTCGTAGAGTCTTCAAGGTGATGAAGCTTGTTCGTGCTAATGTGTCCACTTGGGCATTCATAGTTAACTTGGAATCCATGGTGATTCCAAGGTTTTTAACTTCTTTGGATAATTGAGGAGGTGATCCGAGATCGTCAGGCCAGACGCACAGAGGGTCATAACTTTTCCAGTCACTACATATGAGTATTTCTGTTTTGGAGGTATTTAGTTTGGGATGGCTCCAGGTCATCCACTGATCAACAGCTCTGAGGTAACTGAAGATTAGTGAGTTTTCAATGTTTTGGGGGCATTGTATTTTAAGTAGTATTTGTGTGTAATCTGCATAGTTGTAGCATGTGAGATGAAAATCATTGATCCGTTCTGGTAATTATATCATGTAGATGTTCAAAAGCAAAGGTGAGATGGTTGATCCTTGGGGGACCCCTGCTTTTGTGAGGTAGGGTTTGGACGAGAATGGGGGAGAGTAGATGATATTAGATCTTTTTTGAAGATAAGAAGTAATCCAGTCGAGAGCAGTCCCTTGTATGCCGGCTTCGTGGAGTCTTTGAATTAGGGTGTCATGGTCAACCGTATCAAAGGCAGCCGAGAGCTCTAAGAGAAGTAGTGCAGCAACTCCATTGTGGTCAACTGTGTTTTTAAGATCATCCCAGATTGCTATGAGTGCCGATTCAGTGCCTCTTCCTGGGTGGAATCCAGTTTGGAAGTCTGAAAGTATAGAATTGTCTTCAATGAAATGTGACATCTGGGCGAATGCTGCTCTTTCTATCAATTTGCCCAGGAAAGGTCCATTTGTGATTGGTCTGTAGTTGTTGGGGTCTTGCGGGCCTAGGTTTGTTTTCTTTAATAACGGTCGTATGTATGCCTTTTTCAGGTCTACAGGAAAAGTTCCTGTAGTTAAACAGTTGTTGATGATTCTTCTTACAGGTGTGGCAGCAGAAGTAGATAGAAGAATGTTCTTGAAGATTTGTGGTGGACAATGGTCCGAAGGGCAACCTGAAGGCCTGCTTGCTTTGACCAAATCCATAAATTCACCTTGGGATATTTGTTGAAAGGACTGTAGAGGCTGGGTTGGTTTATTCTTAGAGGGTATTTTAGGAATGGGGTTGGTGCTGATGGTTTTCTTCTGTTTTAAATAGGAGTCCAATGTGTCTGCCTTCGTTGTGTAGTGAGTTGCCAATTTGTTTGTGAAATCTTGAGTAGTGGGATGACTTCCTTCCATGCATGTAGGTTTTCGAAATTCATTGAGAATTTTATAATATTCCTTGGTTGTAGATTTAGCATTTTGAATTCTGTCTGAGTAGTACCTTTTTTAGCTTTTTTGATTGATGATGTGTATATTCTGTTAAGTTTGTGTAGCTGCAGTTTGTCTTGACTGTTGTTTGTTTTGAGCCAGGTCCGCTGCAACATTCTGATTTGTTGCTTTATCTTTTTAAGTTCTGTGTTTCTCCAAGGTGTTGGTTTTCTTTTGTTGTGTTTAGTTTTTCTGAGTGGTATTAGGGTATCAAAAGCTTCCTGTAGCCACTCAAAGTTTTGGCACAGAATTAATTGTATCCAGATCTGTGTTGGCTGTTACTTGTGTTTCTAAGTCATCCAAATTGAGTTTGCTCCATGGTCGATAGGCGCATATATGTAAGTAGTTGTGGGGTGTGTTGATTTGTGGAGTTTTATGTCAGAAAGTTATCAAATGGTGGTCTGACCAAGTGATTGGCGTGATGCTATGAACGGTAACTAGTTCAGGCTTAGCAAAAATGACATCTAGGATGTGTCCAGCGATGTGTGGGACTGTGTACAGTCTGATGTAGGTTCCATGCGACTAGGCCAGTGGTGATAGCTTTTGGATGGGGCATATTGGGTTTGTCAAACCAAATGTTTAGATCCCCAAGAATACATAGGTTGGAGTGTAGAGTAATAAGGTTTGAGCATATATCTGGAAAAGCATCTGGGAATGTGGAGTTGTTATGTGGAGGTCTGTAAAGGAGGAGAAAGTTACAGGACGAAGTTGGAGTAGGGTGGCATCTGGTGAGGAGGGCTTCACAACCTTGTATGGAAATGTCTGTTTTACAGAGGTTTATTTCCTGTTTGAAAATAATAGCTAGTCCACCTCCTCTCTTGCCTATACGGTTTTGTGTGATGGTTTGATAGCCCGGAGGAAGGGCTTCGTGCAACACTGGGGCCATGTCATCTCCCAACCAGGATTCAATTATGAATAGTAAGTCAGGTTGTGTGTCTGTGAGCAGGTCGTAGATGTGGTGCTTGTTTTTTTAGAGTGATCGAGCATTTATGAGCTGGCAGTTTAGAAAAGGTGTGTTAGTGGTAGTGTTGTTTTGTTTAGGAGGGGGGTTACTAATATAATATGAGCTTGAAGCAGTTGTTAGTTGTGATAACTGTGTGAGGCTCACCATAGTCTTGCTTTTCAATATAGTGTTCCTCTTCCAGCAGGTTAAGGAGGCATTTTGTTGGCAGTTTAGAACAGGTGTGTTGGTGGTAGTGTTGTTTTGTTTAGGAGGGGGGTTACTAATATAATATGAGCTTGAAGCAGTTGTTAGTTGTGATAACTGTGTGAGGTTCACCATAGTCTTGCTTTTCAATATAGTGTTCCTCTTCCAGCAGGTTAAGGACGCATTTTGTTGGGTCTGTGTGTGGGTGGTGGACTTGGTGGCTGAGAGAGACATGAAGAGTTTACTGTTTTTTGTAGGGTAGACTTATTATGTAATAGACAAGGGGATGCGAGGTTGTTAAGAGTGGCATGTTGTTTATTTTGTTTGTGTTTGTTTAGTGTGGATGGAGTATGGGTTAGGGATGGTGGAGGAGCATGTGGCTCGTGATGTAAGGCTCTAAATTGTGCAATGGAGGAGAGGCGTGTGAATGAAAGTTGCTGGGTTGGGATGCTTGTGGTAGGTGTTTGTGAAGAGTGAGAAGGTAGGGGTAAAGATAGGACGGGACTTGTATTCATTGTTTAGTCCTGAGGGTGGGAGTGGGTGTGACGATAAGTATATTGAAATTTTGTGTTGATTTGATGTGCTGATGTATGTGGTCTGTATTGTTTTTTTGGAATAGTGAGAGGGGATATTGATGTAGTTGTTTTTGGTGAGGGATTTGTATGTGAGTTAGTGCTGGTGAGTTGAATTAGAGTGTTAGATCGGGTGTTGATGTGTTTTGGAGATAAATGTACGAGGTTTGTAAGAGGCAATGGATTCGTGTCAGGGGAGTTTGTGTTAGTTGTGATGACTGGAAAAGGTAATGTGTGGTGGAGTGAAGTGTGGGGATTGTATGGCTGTGTGTAATTAGTAAAGATAGGGGAAGGGTGTTTGTAGATGGTGTGTTGGAAGGCTGGGTTTGGGCATTGTTATGATGAAAGGTGGTCTGTGTGGAGCAAATAGAGGATAGTGTTGTTGGTTAGTATGAACAGGGAGTTTGTATCTGGAAGGCTGAGAGAAATGTATAGTGTGGTTTTGTGTTGTGTGGGTGATGGCAGGTTGTGTTAGTGGGAGTGGACAGAGTAGTGTTTGTTGTGAGAATGAAGGTGTTTGACTGTTGTAGTTGTGGAGGATATGTGTATAGGTGTGGTGTATGGGGTTTTGTGTTGGTTGATGAGACATTGCAATCTGTATGAGGTCAGTTTGTGATGCAGGAGTTGGATGTCTTTGCAGATAATGTGTGTGCATGTTGATGGATGTGTAGGGAGGTTAATAATTCCTGCTCAATTGAGCAATTGGGTAGCATTTCTGGCCCTAGTCCCTACCTGTCCCGAACAGGCCGAAACAGACAACTGCCCTTGTCCTCTCTGTGCTTAGTCTCGATGCTCGGGCTGAGACGACCTGAGTCCCAGGCTTAAATAGCCCTACTGGCCAATAGGAACCTGGTCCTAACCCTAACCAATCCTATTTGTAGCCCTGATTCAAACAACCAATGGGAGACCCAGCCATAATCACCATTCATACTCCTAATGCTGACCACCAATCACAGCCCCAGCCGTAGAACCCACAGCCAATCAGAATCTCAGCCTTATCCACCAATCACAGCCCTAGAACCAACAGCCAATCAGATTCTGAGCCCTATCCACCAATTACAGCCCTAGAACCAATAGCCAATCAGATTCTCATGCCCTATCCGCCAATCACAGCCCTAGAACTAACAGCCAATCAGAATCTCAGCCCTATCCACCAATCACAGCCCTAGAACTAACAGTCAATCAAATTATCAGCCCTATCCACCAATCAATCACAGCCCCAGCCCTGGCACAAGCAACCAATGTAAAGACCCACTCCCAACAACCTATCACAACAACAAATGCAACAACCAATAGCAACTAATATAAGGAGCATGTTAACTGAAGTCCAGTCCCTATTGCCATGGAGGAGGCAGCTGCTGCTCTATTCAGAATCTCATTGGATACAGACAGGCTGAATCCACACTTCCAAGCTAGCAGAGTCTACTTTCCAGGTGAGGGAGAGCTTGTTTTATAAAACAAACACTGGAATACTGCTGGTCGCGCTCTCAGAAAAGTGGCTTTTTTAAAGGCAAAAATATATATATATACACACATACACACACACACACATATATATATATACGCACACACATTTATCTGTTTATTATTATAGGAGGCAGGTAATAACCAAATAACCATAATTTAAGACAGAACTTTATCATAATAAAAATAAATTTAAAAAGGGAAGGCAGCATCAATTACCTTCCAGAAGACTACAAGGACAAGCAAGCATACCACCTGATTAATAGGCAGTTGCAAATGAACTGTTAAAAGCTTGCGTGGCGGTGCAGTTCAAAAGTATATTTAATTTAGTTCAGTGAGAAAATATTAAAAGTTCAGTGAGAAAATATTAAAACTTCACAAAACATACACAAGTCAAGATATTAATTTTCAAAAGAATAAGAGTCTTACTAAATAGAGAACAATGGAAATGTTGATTTTACATAAAGTACCAGGTCTGCATCATAATTAAAGCCACACGTGCGAGCGTGCGGCAGAAAAGTCAGCGATGCATCGATTCCTTACTCGCAAGTGAGGCCATGCTCCATTTTCTTCTCCAGTTGGGTCGTGATGTGTAATTTTTCTCCCTCACAAGGGAGCGATGAGTTGATTTGCGGACCGGGCACTTTGGATCCACGCAGGTTCACAATGACTTTGACACCCAGCGATGATGCGTGTGAAATCTGGTTGCATGGTGTGGAAAACTGCGCTGCATGGGGTTTGTGTCATTATCCACAGCTGCAAGCGGGTGTTGCGTCATTTCTCATGCCACAATGCATTGATCTCCCAGCCGCAATGCAGGTGGAGCATTGATTTTAGACGCGAAGCAGATGGCTTGTCATTTTTCAGCTGTGTTGCAGGTGGTGAATCAAAAATTTCCCCCATGGCGATCTGTGTGTAGATTTCAGTCCCTGTTCTGACAACTTCACCTTTCAAGGGCCCAGAGACAGGATGGAGCACCACTTGGCAGGGCAGGAGTCTCAGCAGAGACTCAAGGTGCTGGCAGAGGAGGTCTTTGATGACATTGAGACTTCAAAACAGGAGGCAAGTTCAGTTCAAACCCTTGGAGATTCTTCTTAAGCAGGAATGCACAACAATGTCCAGTCCTTGTCCTCTTTCAGGCAGAAGCAGCAACTGCTGGCCAACCCAGCAAAGCACAGTCACAGGTGAAGGGGCAGTACTCCCCTGCCAGCTCTTCAACTCTTCTCCATGGCAGAGGTTTCTATTGTTTCCAGAAGTAATCTAAAAACCTGTGGTTTTGGGTCCACTACTTAGACCTCTTTCTGCATTTAAGTAGGCAAACCTCAAAGGAAAGTCTCTTTTGTTCACAGGATCCTACCTTGCCCATGCCTGGCCCCAGACACACACCAGGGGGTTGGAGACTGCATTGTGTGAGGGCAGGCGCAACCCATTCAGGTGTTAGTGACCACTCCTCCCTCCACTCTAGCTCAGATGGCCCATCAGGTAATGCAGGCTACACCCCAGCTCTCTTTGTGTCACTGTTTAGAGGGGAATCACAAACAGCCCAACTGTCAGTCTGACCCAGACAGGGAATCCAAAAACAGGCAGAGTCACAGAATGGTAAAAGCAAGAAAATGCCAACTTTTGAAAAGTGGCATTTTCAAACTAACAATCTAAAAACCAAGGGCAAGATGTATGAAGAATTTTCTTTGGGAATCCCTAATAGCGAATTTTAAGAAATCGCTATTTCCGGCACGCAAAATGTGATGCAACAAAATTGCGAGTCGGAAACAGAGATTTCTTAAAAATCGCAAATGCAATTTGCGACGTCCAAATACCGAATTGCAAACAAAATTGCGATTCGGTATTTGAAAATCGCAAATTGTGAAAACGGTTACCTGGCACAGCCTGATGACATCACAAGCAGGAAGTGAGTCAGCCCATAGTGTTTCCATGTACTACATCCACAGGAGCAGTCAGAGAGTCACTGACCAGCCCCAGGGAGCAAGTGTGTGAGCAAGCCAGGACATAACACCAACATGGCCAATGCTGGCAATGGGAAGGAGAAGGGAGAGAGGAAGAGGAAGCTGAAATTCAGTGAGCAAGAATTGGAGGTGCTCACTGAGGAGGTGGTCAGGAGCCATGACCGGCTCTTTGGGAAGAGCTCACTCCAGGTATCAGAGAGTGAGAAGGAGAAACTTTGGGCTGACATCCAGACCAAAATCTGTGCAGTGGGGGTTGCCCAGCGCTCGGTGGAATAGATACGCAAGAGGTGGTACGACCTGCGTTCCCGTGCCAAGGAGAGGGTGGCCAGCAGGCTAAAGGAGGCAAGGTGCACAGGAGGCGGACCATCCACCCAGACACCCTCCACCCCCATGGAAGACCTGGTGGAGTCCACACTGCTTCCAGAAGCTGTCAGTGGGGTCACTGACATTGACACTTCCGGCACACCCAGCACCTGTAAAGGTAAGTTCAATAATGATGTGTAACCCCCTATGTGCATGTACAAATGCCCCTTAGGAAATAGCAAGTAGTGCAAAGCATTGTGATAAGTAGTCCATTCCACATCTTACATGTGGCACAACAATGCCTTATGGGAGTGGTAGTCCACAACCCAGAGCTGAAAATAGCACCTAGATAGCAATTAAGTATACCGACACACAGAAGAACAAAAGACACATTTCATAGTGATAGGATGTAAGTGTACATTTATTACCACTGTGCCATATTGGTGATACATACATAAATGACATGCTGCACATTGTCGTTGCAGATGGGTCAGGCCCAGCAGCAGCAGAATGTGCCAGTGTGAGGGATGCAGAAACACAGCCTCTGTCCGACTCAAACACCAGTGAGTCATTGTGTATAGCACCAATCAGACGCAGGGCAAGGGTGTTACCTCTCCACGATTTGATGCCGGATGAAGGCCACACACCACCCCCAGGAGCTAGATCCACAGGAAGGCAACAGTCCCTGCCCCAGCATCACTCAACCCCCCCGCAGGAGGCCTAACGATGCAGGCACACAGCACACATATGAAGGTGAGGGCCCATCATTCTTTGGTGGCCTTGAAGAGTCCATGCTCAAAGTGCAGTGCCTGCAATGCAAAAACATGAGGGCAATGCACAGGCAGTTGCAGTCACACAATGCCAATATGGGGGGACTGCACAAGCAGTTGGAGTCCCTGAGTGCAAACATCTGCAAGCTGCATGAGGGACAGCAAACAGCAGCAGATAACACCAAGGAACTGACAAATGCCATTAAGGAACTCTACTGAGATCAGGCATGAGCGTGTTAGCCACCGCAGGTGCGAACGGCAGTTCATGGGAATGTTCAATGGCTTTTGCAGATGTGTAAATCGTCTTGCTACATCAACTGCGCTGATATCACGGCGTGCTGTGTCCACACAGGTGGAGGCAGCACATAGCATTCGGGACGTTGCCCAGGGATTGGTGCAAATAACCAACGTTCTGGATGCTATGCTGACAGCACGCAGTGCTACACCCAGTGAACTGGGTGTTGGGGATACTGAGGAGTCATCTAGCCTCAGCAGTCTTGCAGTCCCCGTGATGGATCCTAGGCGTCGCAGTGCCAGGCACAGTACTGCCTGTGAGCCTGGTACAAGAGGAGCCGGCGAGGCCACTGCGGACTCAGGTGGAATGCGTGGTCGTAAGAAGTGACATTGAGTGCTAAGGGGACTACCTTCACATGTAGCAATACAGTAAACTATGATGATAATAGTGTGTTAATGGCTCATGTCTGACTCATGTGTTTTGCTTTGTCATAGTGACACATATGTTACCTGAAGTCAAGGTAATAAAGGTGCTAACTACCGGAATACATGTCATTGAGGTGGTGTTGTCATTACTTACATCTGAAATGGTTGTGTGTGATGTCAGCACGCCTTTGCCTGCCCTCTGCTGCACTGGTCCTGTCTGCTGGCTGTAGGGGTGGTATGGGATCATCATCCTCATCTGAGTCTGGCTCCGATATTTCCACAGGTATGCCCCTGGTGGCAGCTATATCGTGCAAGATCGCACATGTGGCCACTATTCTACAGGTCATGTCTGGGCTGTACTGTAGTGCCCCTCCACTTTTGTGGATGCACCGGAAGCGACTCTTAAGCAGGCCAAAGGTGCGTTCCACCATATTGCGGGTTGCCCTGTGTGCTGAATTGTATCTCCGCTCTACTGGTGTTGCAGGATTTAGATAGGGCGTCATCATGTAGGTGCGCACTGCATAGGCACTGTCTCCTGGAAGGAACAGAGGGTATAATGAGTAGCTGTGCCATCTGACGTCACACTGCCATCAATGCAACATTGTAAAGTTGGAAATTACCTAGTAGATAGCCTTCACCAAATTCCCCAGCTAGCAGTCTTGTGTGAATCCCTTTGTGGAGAAAGAGGTACGAATCATGTGTGCTCCCTGGGTACCTGGCCACGAGATCAGTTATGATGTAGGAGGCATTGCATATCACCTGTATGTTCATTGAATGTTGGTATTTACGGTTGCGGTACACATAGTCTGTGGTCGGTGGTGGACAGATACATGTGTCCCATCTATGGCACCTAGGACATGGGGGAACTGTGCTATCTGGTAGAACTCTATTTTTGTCTGCTGTATTTCCTGTGGGGTGTGGGGGAATCTGATGTACTGGTGTATCTTGCTCAGCATGGCATTTAGAAATGCATTGAAAAATCTAGAGCGGGCACTCTGTGATACCCCTCCAACTGCTGCTATGACCCCTTGATAGCTCCCTGAGGCAAGTAGGTGTAGGGAGCATAATACCTGCACATGGGTGGGTATGCTATTGGTCCTATGTGTTGTGCGCTGCAGTATGGGTTGTAGCTCAGCTATCAGGTCTAGTATCATGGCTGAGCTCAACCTGTACAAAAATGTCCTCCTCAGTCTGGTCAAAAAGGGTAATGCACACTCTGAAAATGTGCTCCTGTCTCCTCCTCCCTCTCCTCAAACCTGCCAAGATCCTCATTCTCATCGCCATGACATAGAGTGCAGCCATTGTGAAAAGAGGCTGAGGCATTCTGGGCCTCTTTATATAGGTTACACCTGGTTACCACCTGGTTTCAATCCGTGGTAAATTGCATGTGCAAAAGGCCATTCTGTGAATATTCGCAATGTGCGATTTTTTGATGCATCGAATTGCGTCATGGTTTTGCGTGTCGCATTCTGCGTATCGCAATTTGTGACAAGAAATACCGAATCTGTATTTGCGAGTCGCTATTCGGGCTCGCAATTTGCGATATGCAAATAGCAATTTGGTTTTTCATGTCGCAAATTGCGATACACAGATTGCAACATGCAAAACCATGTCGCTTCGCAAAAAAATCGCAATTTTGGATATTGCTTGTTTTTGCCCTGTGAATGCCTTTCATACATCACAAAACACGTTTTTGCATTCGCAAACGGACGATTTCTGCGATTCGCACCATTAGCAAATGCAAAAACGTTTTATACATCTGGCCCCAACTTCACTAAAAGATGCATTTTTAAATTGTGAGTTCAGAGACACCAAACTCCAGATTTCTATCTGCTCTCAAAGGGAACCTGTGCTTTGAGAGTGATTTAAAGGCAGCCCTCATGTTAACCTATGAGAGAGATAGGCCTGGCAACAGTGAAAACCGAACTTGGTGGTATTTCACTGTTAGATCATATAAAACACATCAGTACATGTCCCATCTTTAACATACACTGCGTCCTGCCCACGGGGCCACCTAGGGCCTACCTTAGGGGTGCCTTACAAGTATCAAAAGGAAAAGTTTATGCCTGATAAGTGGGAGCACTTGCCAGGTCGAATTGGCAGTACAAAACTGCACACACTGCAGTCGCAGGTCTGAGCTATGTTTACAGGTCTACTTGTGTGGGTAGCACAGCCAGTGCTGCAGGCCCACTAGTAACATTTGATTTACAGGCCTTGGGCACCTCTAGTGCACTTTACTAGGGACTTACTAGAAAATCAAATATGCCAATCAGGGATGAACCAATCACCAATACAATTTACACAGGAGCACTTGCACTTTAGCATTGGTCAGCGGTGGTGAAGAGCCCAGAGTACCAAAACCAGCAAAAACAGAGTCCAGCACTCAGTCAAAATATGGGAAGCAGATGCACAAAAGACAGGGGCGACCATGCCAAGGATGTCAGGCTGATGCCAGATAAAGATTCATACTTAGAAGTATATGCAGTTACCTGCTAGGATGCAGTTACTCTGCTAAGTTCACCGTCTGTCAGTCACTCTCTCCTTTTAGTGGCCAGAGGCTCTTTGATGTGTGAACGGAGATTGCACCATCTCTTTCTGAGCTCATTGATGCTTCTATTAGCTACACCAACTGTACTATAAGCAGCTGAATATAGTTAACATTCTTTTCTTAGTTCTTCAGGGTTGGTAGAATTTGTTTTACAAAAGACATGCTTCTCTTAGGCACATTTTTCTACTAACATTTCTAATTCAGTGTCACTAAACGTACCTTTTCGTTCTACCTATTATATTCATGAAAGTCATGAACGTCAATTCACCAAAATGCTAGGGATAGTGGGAGTGCCATCCCTTTGCACTTCAGTTTCACACACATGAGCATTCTTACACATACACACATTTACTGTTAGGAGCATATTTATACTTTTTGGTGCAAAACTGCACTAATGCAGTTTTGCACCAAATCGTTTACCACCGGCTTGCACCATTTCTGAGCACCAGCTGGGCATCATATTTATAAAATGGTGCAAGCCGGTGCAAAGGATAGGTTAGCGTAAAAAAATTACGTTAGCTGGGTGGGACTGACGGTACTGGAGAAGGGGGTTTTGCACCAAAAAATGACATTAGGCTGGTTAGAGTAAAAAAAATGACTCTAACCAGCCTAGCTTCATTTTCTGATGCAAAACCACCCATACCACATGACTCCTGTCTTGGGAAAGACAGGAGTCATGCCCACCACCCCAGTAGCCAGCACAGGGCCACCAATGGCACTTAAAAAAATAAAAAATGACCTGTACTTACCTATACTTACCTGGGATGGGGTCCCCCATCCTCTGCTGTGCCTCTGGTGTGGGTTTCCCTGGGGCCTGGGGAGGGCACCTGTGGGCTTATTCCATGGTGTTCCACCATGGAAAAAGGCCCACAGGTCCCTTAACGCCTGCCCTGACCCAGGCATAATATAAAATGGTGCAAAGCAAGCTTTGCACCATTATTTGACACCTCCTCCCTGTGCGTGATTTTAGCATAGAGAGATAAATATGGCGCTAAGGCCATAGAGTCATTTTGTGCACAGGAACGCCTACCTTGCATCTCATTAACGCAAAGTAGGTTTCCACTTCCAAAAAATGACTTTAACTCAATAAATTTAGCGCTATACGGGTCTAGCGCCAAAGTATAAATATGGAGTTAGTTTTGCACCATCCAAAAAAATGACGCAAATTCAGCGCAAAAGAAGTATAAATATGCACCTTACTCTCTCTCACATAAACACAGTCACCCACAGGCACACACACAATATACATTTAAAGTACTTTTTTAACTTACCTCAGGCCTCGAGAAGGCTCTATTCCAGCTAATTATAGCCCATTTTTACTGGCGAGCCCAAAGTGCTTCATTCCGTGTTGTTATCTTTCTTTGGGATTCAAACCATGCCCATGTCACGTCAGTGTCTTTCATTGGTTTGTGGGCTTGCCTTTTAAAATCTGCTTGCTTTCCTTAGTGGAAGACATGCATACATCATGCCTTTTCTGGTGGGTAGCCCTCCTCGAGCGCAGCGACAAAGTACTGAAAACATACAAGGCTCGCTGTTTTCCATCCGGTTTGTGGTCTACTTTTTCTCTTTTTTTGCAGCGCGATCTGGCTTGGCAGAAGTCGAGCGATTTGTATGACATTGACCCTATTACATTGCACTTTGCCTGTTACGTAGATAATTGCACGTTTGCCGATAGATTTCACTACGAGTGAACTGTTATTTGTGTGTCTGCTTTGCACTGATGGTGGCCGTCAGCTCGCTTATGTGAAACTTTTACTTTTCATTTTATATGGCAAGAAAAGTCCAGTTAGTTACATGAAACTGTTTTATTTTCATTTTCAATTTATGTGGCAAGAAAAGTCCGGCTAGGAGTTTACAATGCTAATTGCTAGAGCTCAAGCAAACACGAGACCGTTTGCATTGCAAATGCTTGTTTATTACACTTATGGTGAATAACGAAACACTATCCACTGTCAGTGTAATAAAAACTTTGAAAGAAAATAGAGTGAAGCCCAATGCGATGTCCATAAGAACGAAATGCCACTGTGTTCCTGGTACTAATTTTGCCCCTTCTGAAGACAGGGGTCGCCAAGACAGTGTCAGGGGTCACAAAGGCAAGCCAGGGATCATAGATGTGACCCCTGACGGCCCCTTAATGACGTCCATATTACATTCTTGCTGGATTCTTCTCCTTATCCCTCCTGACTTGCCATTTTGAAAGTACAGTGCTCAGTCCTCCGGTCCTCCTCTTCTCTGCACGAAAGAATCATGGACGTCATTAAGGGGTTTGCCAGGGGTCGCAGTTGCGATCCCTGGCTTGCCCCTTGCGACAACTGGCACTTCCTTTGTAACCCATGGCCTCAAAGGTGGCAATATCAATGCCTGGAGTACAGCGGCTGTTCGCCCTAATGGACTGCGGATGGGGTTCCATTTTCCTTGGATTTATGTCAATTATTTTTACTACACAAATAGTGAATAATATTATTCACTATTTGTGTAACAAAAAAGGAGTACAATTAGCTGGAATATGTCCCTATCTGAAAGCTGAGGTAAGTACAATATGTTTTAGGATATGTTGCATGTGTGCTTGCAGGCGAGTGTGTGTTTATGTCAGAAACAATGTGAATGTGCATGTGTAAGCATGTGTGTGTGACTGAAATTAATGGTCAAATGGCGAGTGATGTCAGTTAGGCTACCCCTGGTATTTTGTTGAATTGACGTCCATGCAAAGAACTGCAGGCTTTGCCAACTTGTGCACTTCCTGGTTTAATGATGCCACCCTAGCCCACTGCCAGGGTAGTTGCAATTTGCAAATTACACCAGTTTAAAAATGGCCATTTGGTATTTTGAGATTCCAAATATTACTGAATCACTATTTTAAAAAGGATGTGTATGCACCTAACAGATTGCGGTTCTATAATTGCCATTCCTTATTTATCACAAATAATGAATCACAACCCCTTTCCTTCATTGGTCAGACCTTTAACTTTCCTGTTTAATAAAACCTCTGCATGCCTGTCTTCGGCCATCATTATGAGCATCCTCTCAATTCGGTCGAGATTAGCTGGCTGTATTGAATTTACAATTTTTTTGTTTTTCACTCAGAAATTTTGGCTGTTAAAAGCACATGGGAAACACTGAGGAGCAACATGCAGGCATTCCACATCTCATTCCCTGAAAACTTGCAGTCTCCAGCGTGGGGAAATGATGGTGGACCAAACTGAGGCACTTCTGATCAAGCTTAAAGCATGGATGGGGTTGGTTTGGGCTTTGCGTGTTTAACACAATCATAGGGCATATTTACTAAGGTTGTGCAGGATTTTACAATGTATGGTAGATCTCTGTCACATTTTGCGTTGCGCAACACCAGCACCCATGCAAAACTGTAGCTAATATACCCACCCGCACATGTTCTTCGCTATGTATATAACACTGAGCAACGAACTCTGCATATTTCAGAATTACCTGCACAGAAATGCATGCATGAGTGATAACACAAGTGTATACTACTAAAGGACACTCACACGCCTTTGCCAAAGCTTAGGTCTGCCCTGTAGAGGTTGAGGTCACCAATATTCTCTGGATGCCAAGACAGGGAGCTATAGATGAGTGTATTTATGTATTTTACAGGGCCTAGTGATTTCCCTCTGCAAAGAGACACCCCTTTTTTTCTTCCAGTGTCTTTTCTCTATTTTAATTTGTTTTGGCAGTTTCATATAGCGCGAACTCGACCAGAAAGTATTGGAGCACATTTCATGTGCAAGCTCACGTTTGTTTTTATTTTAAATACATTTTCTTTTCGGCATGAAGAGATTAAGGGGTAGAGTTAAGAAACGTGGCGCTGCTTACAATGCAGCACCACTTTTCTTGCTTCCCTTAGCTAACATCAGCATGTGTGCCCATATTTAGGATACGGCACACCATGGCGGTAGTTAGGGAACTAGCGTCAACTTTTTTGATGCTAGTTTGGTGCTTTGCTGGATAAACATAAAACATGTTGACACTAATCCTGCAAAGCACATTGAGGCCCATTATAAATAATGGTGTGCCCCCTTTTAACACCTGCTCTGTGCAAGTGTTAAAAATGCCACAAAAATTGTCACAAATAAATGTTTTTGATTTCTTTGCACCATTTTTTCAGCCCCCCCCTAACAGGGGATTGCCTCCCTTGCATACATTATGCCTGGCGCAGGCATAATGTGGCGCAAGAGGTTACAAAGTGATGCAATGCATGCATTGCGTCACTTTGTGAATATGGCATAGCGTTTTTGCCATAATATCACCATATTAGCATTAAAAAAAATGATGCTAATATGGTGATCTAAGGTGCAAGGGGCGCTTAAATATGCCCCTAAGAAATTTACCCAGAATAACAGGATGCTGAACTGAGACTGAGACTCATACCTGGTTCCCCAGTTCGAAAGTCGGCAGATCCGGCAGGAAACCCCCCACGCTGTCCCTCAGGCAACTGCTGTCACTTTTGATTGAAACCATGGAAAACGTGGAGCGGAGTTAAAAGCCGATTGTGCATTCTGTAGAGTCCAGCTGGACTCATTCTAGTCTTTCTGCCAGCCACTCTGCTGAGGGCTGGTCTTACATATGTAACACACACCCACCCAACACAGGCGTCACCAGTCAGGTGACCCTGCTAATAAAAGGGGCCGGGCGCACGTGCCTGAGGCCAGTCTAATACCACCCTACCACTGTGTCTGCGTCACCTTAATTACCAGCATGAGGGCCTATGGCCCCACATTACACATTCCAGTCCAGGTCCTACGTCAGATCCTCACGAGGCCCAGGCTGTTACCTCTCTTCCTGAAGAGGGGGCACCATTTGCGAGCAACCAGGGATGGCTGGACTCTGCTAATAGGCGAAAGGTGATGAGAGGCAGGACAGATCAAAACCTATCCCGTGCCGCTGAAAGTCTACGAACAGGTTCATCGATGCCAAGAAGAAGAGATTCACCTCTCAGGGGTGTTGTACTTGGACTAAAATTAAGCTGATCAGTGGGCCCTGCTGATGCGAGTAAATGTTGGACTTTGTAGAAGTTATCCACAGTCAACAGCAAATAAAGCAGGGAGATTGTGTTATGCATTTGTTCTCGGACTGCATCATGTTAGAGGGATACAGTGTCATTTATCGTAGACATTCACCTACCTTTGTGGACTGGAAAGAAATACTGTCCATCCATTGCACACCTTCTTCTTGTTTCATGTTTTGAGTTTCAAAAGCACTTCTTAGATGAAAATAAAGCCTTGTGTATTGTTTGTTCCAAACACATAAGTGACCCCTCCCCCTTCCATTAACACAGTGTCCACAAGTTTCCACTCTTCAGTTTCCGCCTCTGCATTTTCTAAACTCGTAGATTATAAGTAACAAGCTTTTGTAATGCAATGGGTCTCACGTTTGCTCGAGTTAGCCCTATTAGCGTTGTAAATTCATAACTAGACTTTTCTTGCAACATAAACTGAAAATTAAAAGTAAAACAGTTGAGATAGCGAGCGGATTTAAAGCACTATGGTCGCCATGAGCGTAAAGGACAGACACAAAAGCAAAAAGAAGTTGGCTGGATGTCAAAAGTATCAGCAACCGTGCATTTATTCATGTAACAGGGTCGATTGCGAAGGCAGTAACAAAACTGCCACAAGTAGGGACAAACTTAAAGTATTTACCGATTGAAAGGCAAGCCCACGAACCAGTGATAGTGATGGGTGTGGTTAAAAGCAGACAGATGGATTACAAAAGGCCAGAGTGCTTGCGCGATCGACCTAAAAAGGGGTGGGCAGGATAATCACAATATGCAGGTGCGGCTCCTCCGCTTGGACAGAGGAGCATCGCTCCCCTGCCAGCAGCAGCAGGAACTGCCAACCTTTAAAAATAAAAGGATAATAAACTATGTTTATTATCCTTTTATTTCTAAAGGGACAGGACCATGGGGTGACGAGCAGTGAGGGGAGTGCACAGAGCACTCCCCTTAGTGCGCATATATGTTTGGCCGGCCGTCTCGAGTCAACCAAACATACATGTGCACAAGGGCTCTCTCCAACCTGGCACTGTGTTGCCAAGTTGGAGAGAGCCTGCACAGGCTCCCAGTCTGCGCTAGAGCGCCTAGCCGGGGTGCTTCAGCCAATCATAACGCTGCTCTGAGCGGCATCATGATTGGTTCAGGGTAGGCTGGGAGCCTGTGCCTGCAGTGCAGGGGAGAGCAGCAGAGAGCGGCGGTGATGTTCAGGTAAGTTTATTATTTGCAGTTAAGGATGCCCCAATATGTCTCTGTCACAACCCAAGCTGAAGTCATCAATGGAATCTTTTGGAGTGCCTATTGCTGGTGGTTGTTAGCTGCGCAGAACTTGATGAAACACAACTGTCTTTTTCCTTTACATTGTATGAAACTTTTGAAAGAACGCACTTGCTAAGAGTCGAGAATGCACAGAAAATTCTCTGAATCATAATAGGGGGAATTTTCAGTTTGGCGATTAGGATAAATGTACAACCCATAAAGTGGCTCAGGGGCACGATAGTCGCTGGTGACTTCTATGATTTGCGGGTCGCGTTTAATTCCAGCAAAGTCAACTCAGCATTCCTTCCTTACATTCTACTTTGGTAAATTGTGCACCCTTATATTGGCTAACTTCCGTGAAACGACTGCTTGAATAAAATGTTTCTGATTTTAATGCGTTTTAGCACTCTCAATCCTAATGAGTGAACCACCCCTAAATAATATTTGCGTAACAATAATTTGTAAAGCAACTATCACTCCTGCTGCAGCAAAATATTAGAAAGGTGAATAGTAGCACACGACCCCCTCTCTAACTATGAATATAGCGGTGCCACACTGATTATGCTGCTCACTTAAATTAACTTTCATAGCACACATGAGTTGTATTCTGTGTGGTAAAAAAGTGCCTCCAAAAACGTTATTGTTAAATAGTGAGCAAACAGAACTTGTTTATGCAGAAAACAGCCTCCATATGGTAGTCTGGGTATTCTGCCAGAATATTGACTGCAGAATATCCTGGGACCAAAATTTCTAAGTTCAAAATATTGCGAAGGCAAATATATTAAAGTAAATATTTAAAGTTAATTATAGATTTACTATTCTTAACTCCACATCTAAGCACCTGTATAAATATGTATGTAGATTTAGTATATATATATATATATATATATATATATATATATATATATATATATATATATATATATATATTTTTTTTTTTTTTTTAAATCTATTTATATCCATCCTACGGGTGGTCGGCAGTTATAGTTAGGACCATGTTTCAATAGAAAAAGTGTTTTTGAGTTGCCTATATCTTTGGCGCAGTTTGACAAATTTTCACAAAAGTTACCCAAAAAGTGCGCTAGTGATTCTTGTTGTGAATGGGAAGTTTTGGGGTTATCCATCAGGCAGGGGCTGAGAAAAAGGGGGAAGGGTAAAAAAACATTTGTTTCCCATGTTAATTTTCATAGGAGTTTTGAACACAGCTGCATCCCGAACCACTGGTTGGAATCACACCAAATTTGTAGGAAAGCTAGCTTTTGGTAGGTAGATTAAGCTTATGCTTATTTGGTGTAAATCAGTTCAGTGGTTTAAGTGATATTAAAGGGAAAACAAATTTCTTTATCTAGGGCCGCAGATCCTTACCGACGACTTCGCGTATAATAAGAGCTAGTGCTCCTGATTGGCTGCCAGCCCTTCAAACCGGAAAATGTTGGCAGCCATCTTGAGATTCCGCTTCAGCCGAGTCCCACAAAAAAAAAGTAAACAAAATAAGACAAGAGGCCAGGGTAGAGTCACCCTAGCGCCTTAGTTTTGGTGCTAGGGTCCCAGAGGGACCCCGCCACGGCTAAAAAGCACTTTTTAAAAAAGAAAATTGCTTTGTTTTTGCGACGATTTTGCAAATTCACAGGAACAATTAAAAAAAATACAGGCACAGGCTGCCACGCTTGTTTTTAAGAAGCACCTGGCTGGGCCAGGCCCTGGGGTATTGACATTTTGAATGCAGTGGGCCGCCCGCAGCCCTGAGAACCGTCACCTCCCCAGGGATAAAATATTATGTGTAGGGGGGACCCCTACCACCCCACTGCCCCAGGGACCGTCCATCTCCTGAGTCACAATTTTTAAACAAATGCAGGGTAGACACCTGGCCTCCCTGCAGCCCTGGTGACCCCCACCTCCCTGGGGCACAATTTCTATATAAATGTGGGAAGTCTGCCTACCCCCCCCCCCCCACTGCCCCGGGGACTGCCACCTCCACAGGTCGCAATTTTAATAATGGAGCGGGTCAGTTACAGACCCTGAACCCTAGGGACCCCACATCTTCGGGCTTTTTAAGTTTGATTACGGCCACACGGCCCCCCTCGTAGAGACAATGATGGCCCTGGGGACCAACAACCCTCCAGGGCCGGCTCCTGCAATGTCCTGGGGTGCCCAAACCCCAGGCACAGCTGTTTGCTCTTGCATGGCAGGAGCTTTGACAGCTGCCACCAAGTCAGAGCAAACACTTCACTTTCTTTTTTTCTCTGTTTCCCTGCACGCAAATATGCATGCAGGGAAACAGATGAAAACATTGCTCCCGAAAGCAGGAAGCTGCTATTTCAAGCAGCTCCCGGCTTGTGGGAGCAATGCTAGCTCATACAGGATGCAGGACGCAGGCTATGACTGTGGGGGCCTTGAGGCTACTCCCCCAGTTTTGTGATTCTCTCTTTTCCATCCCATAATGGGATGGAAAAGAGAGAGAGAGAAAGTTATTGCAATGATATCTCCATGCAATGACTTCAAGGAATCAGATTATCAATGTTTTTGGTACCAATGTTATAGTTACATTTGGATGCAGAGCAGAACAGAGTCACTTTTGGCCTAATGGTCAAGGTCTTGTGCTGTCACTCAATAGGCTGAAGGTTCAAATTCTACTATTGCTTGAGAGTGTATCTGTTTATTGTTAATGTTTTCACTGTTAAAACATTCTTAGTGATGGAACATTGAAGTCTTTTTACCCTCAAATTCTGTAGGTTGAATGCCTTAGCCAAGTCTGGACACTGCACAGTAAGGAGTCACCTCTGGCCTAATGATTAAGGTCTCAGACATGCACCCTAAAGGTTAAGGATTCTAGTTTAGATGAGTCTTTGGTCATTTCCTGCTTTATATTCTTTCAACTATAAATATTTAAGTTACATACTGAAAGGTGATCTCATTCTTTAATGGACAAAAACAATTTTCTTTTCAATTTGTCTGCAATGATCTCATTTTAAATATATCATTCATCAAAGCTTAAATCACTGTCTCTCACTTTCTCTCTCTCTCAAGGTTGGATGGGTGGCTGCAGGCACTGCAGTGAACCCCACCGAACATGGCTAAAGGCTGTGCACGGCGTAATGTTGGGTAGTTTTAGGGGGTTGGCCACAGACCCTGCAGCCAACAGCCGCCGTGCACAGCCTTTGGCCATGCACAGAGATGGTTGCATTAATGTACAGTAATGAAAATGACTACATGTTAAAAAAACATAGTAACTGACCAAAAAGAAAACAAGCGTTACAGGGACATTATAGTTAGGGGATAGAATTAAAAAACATAGAAATTCACTTAAAAAAACAGAGGTTACAGGAACAATATGGCTAGGCTCACATTTTAAATGTACAAAACCATAGAAGATCACCTGTTATAGTTATCTCAAGTAACTATAACTTGAGCCCTAAGGTAAATATAAATCGTGCCTTCCTCATGCACTGCTAATTAGCCTACAAATTATGGCACTCATGACATCTTTGATAACATCATTGATAATATCAATGTAATATTTGCAGTAAAATTTTGACCAAAAAACTGTGCATGGCAGGGGCACGAGTTTTAGTTACCTTAGGGCATGAGTTATAGTTACTTGAGTTAAATCTAACAGGTGAATTTCTGTGGTTTTGTATGTTTAAAATGTGGGCTAAAAGCGTCCCTGTAACTTTTGATTTTTTAAGTGAATATATATATTGATGGCCAGTCGAAGGCTAGGGCCGAAATGTTTAGTGAATAAGAACAGCTCGTGCAATACTATGGTGTTACAATAATAAAACAATAGTACAGATTCTGACTTGAATTGCGCTGCCTTCATCTACAATTTTCGTGAGGCTGAAATTGGGCCACATGAGAAGCTGGAAAGGTGAATCCAAAATCATAGATACATAGATAGATAGATAGATAGATAGATAGATAGATAGATAGATAGATAGATAGATAGATAGATAGATAGATAGATAGATAGATAGATAGTGACAAGGTACATACATCTGGAGTTAAGAAAGTAAATCTGTACTTATACATATGCACTTACCTTCCAAATATATGCAGGCTAATATGATTTACTCTAAGCAGTTTGGTGATATCCTGGACACAATTTTCCATATCTGCATTTGGAACACATGCTACTAAAGCGAACAAATGCAAACATAAATGCTGGTTGGATATGTTTGGACGTTTAAGCGTATGCTTTCAGCTGTTCAAATGCTTGTTTTTTTCATTTACTTATGGTGTCTGTAATTGCTACTGTATTGAAAGGTTGCACTTTTTTGGTCTGGAGGTAACAAAAGATGATTTTTGCTTTTTCGTTTATTTAAGCAACTAAATACGCTATTAAATCGAAAAACAAATATGCATACTGTGACACTGCCAGAAGAACTAGGTTTTCATTTGGAAAAATCATATGCAGTTGCAGCAGGGACAAGAGCGAGACATGAGTTGCCATAAAAGCAAAAAGGGATCATCTTGCATGGTACAATATGGAATGCACATAATCAGGAAGAATGCAACATCGATCTTAACGGGGATGTCTGTACATGCAGAAGGTAATGTAGGTTAAACCTTTTGAACCTTTTATTTCAAAATAAGAACTGGACAAAGGACAGTGGGGCAGCAGGCTACGGTAACGACAAGTCACCATGTATATTGTACAAATAATCTAAATAATATTCTAACACACCTTTACCAAGAGTGGGAAACGGGTTTGGTTGCAACCATTTGTGTGGTTTTGCTCTTACAACTGCAGCAGAGCTCTGCACGAGGCAGGCTTTAATGTGCTGGTTGGACAGGGCCAAAGGTTCCGAACCTTTCAATAAAAAGGAACCCACCATTGCCGAAAATGTGTTCCTATTTCAAACGAAAACCTGCATTATTTGAATGCATGGAGATTCACATAGGACAACTTATTAGTGTGTTAGTTTTTTCAAGGTGCAAAGTCCTTTTTTTTCAATAGTACACAAAGCACAGCTGATACTGCAAGTCATTTTAGTACCCGCAAGCATGCATCGACATCTGTAATGGACTACGATTCGGTAAAAAGCTACATTATCTCAAAATGTTGTTTAACGAGACGATGTGAGGTTTAATGGCATCTAGTTATTTTTGGCACAACTGTGGTACTTGAAAGTTAAAGGTTTAAAATAATCCAACAGCCTCCTAGGGCAAAAGAAACAGTGAAACGTGATGTTTCTCACACAGGATCATGTGTGTGAGATGGAGACACGCACTGCACAGAACCCAATCCCCACAATGAGAACCGCATAAAGCAATGGACCTCTAAGAACAGAAAGAAAGCTGCACTGTTGGCATCCCCGAGAGTCCCTTGTGTGTGTGCTTTATTCTGGTATCAGTGCAATGCCTAATGAAAACCAAACCTCAAACTCAGGCTTTAGCAAATGAAGAACATTTTCATGTTTTATGCCACGATCCAGAGTTCTTAGATTTCTTCTTGTTTCACTGTGTGTGAGCAGGTGGGCAAAACGTTTCTGGGGTCAAAGTTAGCAATAGCCAAATGATCGAAAGGGGACCTTTTACCATCTGCTACAGGAAATCTTTAATTGTAAATCATTCTTTGAAATGATTTTATTAAGCAGGTAAACAAATAAAGCATGCGAGTAAATATAATTAGCTGTTCAACTTCATATTTTCACAAAGACACCATTTTGCAATAATCATGCTTCCACGTCACTACAGATTCACAGACAGTAATGACAAATCCCACCATCACACTTCTTCCATCACCACTGTTCTTTTACCAGGTGACACCCTCACAAAGCACGACACAAATGTGCCGAATAGGTAAGTGCTAGAGCTTAGTTATGCATTTGTTTGTTGAAGAATAAAACAGCTCTCACGTATATTCAGTAGAACATACAGATACGCAACACACACAAACATACACACAGAGGCACAAGCACACACACACACAAATACACGCACATCCACCCACTCTGGCATAGGCACAAATAAATACACACAAATGCACACACACTTTAACACAAAGAAAGGCATTTGCACGCATATTCACACACACAGTCAGGCAAACACATGCACACAGGAATACACATATGCACAAACACATGCAGCTACGCAGGCATACAAACATACGAATTCTCAAATACATAAATTCCATAGAAATTAGCTGTTACACTTGCCATAAATTCACGAATCCGATTTCCCTTTAATAATTATATGTTTTTCCCCTTAGGATCTTACATCATATTATGAAGAACATGGCAATGGACGTTCCGCTTTTCTTTGCAGTTGGCTCCATTCCATCTCTCTTTTATGCACTTGCCAAGCTCTTACTGGAGGCCTGCAAACCTCCAAAGGCCTCAGGAGTAAACGAACAATGTCCTATTCTTATTCTCATGACAATATTTAATTGCTCTAGTGGCGTGACTGTTGCAGTTAATAAAAGAGTGGTGTGCACAGAACAGTAATTACACGACAGTAGTGCAAGTTATAGCCATTATCTTTGATTTTTTTGTGCCACGCATCTTAAGGACAACCACCCTTGTCTTGTTCGAATTATATGTTAGTGCGCACAGGTGTTATTATATTTTTCCTTATCCAGAACATCCATTATCGGTTTCAAGGAAGATGTGTGAGTGGTGTAAACATTTCCTTTTGCTTGCGGCCGGAGAGTGGGGAATAAAGTAGGGTGGGCAATGTCAGTAATGTTCAGTTAATGCTAATAATGCGTACCCAGAAAGTGGCTCTTAAATACTTTAAAGTGCACTCAGTAAAATGTGACAGGTCGGAGTTAAATACTTTATACCCAAACATGAATATGTTGATATTCGTTTTGCAGACACGGCATGGTTTTAAAACTGAGAATGGCAGAAAAGCATTTACATTTTCGTATGCAGTCAGGGAGCTGCATATCCAGCTATTGTGAGCAATTCTGTGCGGTGCAGTCTCTGTGAGTCTTAAGGCTAACACATTGTGCCCTTGTCTGCAGCACAAAGTTTTGCAGACTTTCAGAAAATGTGGTTTTAGGATGTACTTTCCAGCGCAAATCCCGATTTGCTTTGGAAAGTAGCCCTGAAGCAACACAAAGTAGTGCTCCTTTGTTCTACTTTGGGTCAAGCGGGTGTTCCAGGAGTTGTACACTGACGTTCCCAGGCAACCCCCAGGGGTTAGGAGGCAAGAACAGTAAGTACACATGAACACCACGGCAGTGGTGTTCAGTGGGAACAGGCAGTTGTAAAGAAAGGGTACATAATGCAGCTTTGCAAAGGTGGGCACCTCAACCTATAGGCCTTTGAGAATTTCACTTACACGTCTCGGTTATTGACACATGATCAGGGAGGTCTTGCTCTTGATGGGCAAGGGCGGACTGGCCGTACCAGTTATCGGGCGTTTTCCCCGGGGCCTGGGCGGGTGGGGAGCGCTTTGGTTACTGGGGCCGATTTTGTAGCAGTGCAGCATTTTCAAAAGCACTGCAGAGTTCATCATGTATCCAACAGTTTTCATGCAGCAATATTAGTGCCAATATACCTCTGATGATTAATGTGCCTGCTGCTGATTTTGTCTAGTGGCAGGTTTGACGCATCTAAAGCAGAACTGAGGGTTCATATGTCTGCTGCAAAGAACGTGTACTACGCAGATCACAGAACACACTTTTGTGTGCATAACTCAGTCATATACTGTTTCAGTCACATAGCTCCTTTTGTTACTGTGCATTTCATAAACTGCAACCATGATGTAGCACAGTGAGCTATAAACTGCCATCAAAGAGCTGCATGCCAACTGCATGGTACAGGTTAACAACCTATTTTAGTTTTCTCAGCTTTTGATTATGCTAATTTTGCTAGAAAGGGGTTGCATGGGTAGAAATCATTTATTAGTAAAGTCAACCCTAACCAATGTGTTACGTTCTGAATCCTGAGTTTATCAAATCAAATCAAATCATTAACATTTATAAAGCGCGCTACTCACCCGTGCGGGTCTCAAGGCGCTAGGGGGGAAAGGGGGGGTTATCGCTGCTCGAACAGCCAAGTCTTTAGGAGTCTCCGGAAAGCGGAGTGGTCCTGGGTGGTCCTGAGGCTGGTGGGGAGGGAGTTCCAGGTCTTGGCCGCCAGGAAGGAGAAAGACTCCCACCCGCCGTGGAGCGGCGGGTGCGAGGGACGGCAGCAAGTGCGAGGCCAGAGGAGCGGAGGGGGCGGGTGGGGACGTAGAAGCTGAGGCGTCTGTTGAGGTATTCCGGTCCCTTGTTGTGGAGGGCTTTGTGTGCGTGGGTGAGAAGACGGAAGGTGATCCTTTTGCTGACTGGGAGCCAATGCAGGTGTCTCAGGTGTGCGGAGATGTGGCTGTTGCGGGGTACGTCGAGGATGAGGCGGGCCGAGGCGTTTTGGATGCGTTGCAGGCGGTTTTGGAGTTTGGCTGTGGTCCCGGCGTAGAGGGTGTTGCCGTAGTCCAGGCGGCTCGTGACGAGGGCGTGGGTCACGGTTTTTCTGGTGTCGGCGGGGATCCAGCGGAAGATCTTACGGAGCATGCGGAGAGTGAGGAAGCAGGCGGAGGACACGGCGTTGACTTGCTTGGTCATGGTGAGAAGAGGGTCCAAGATGAAGCCGAGGTTGCGGGCGTGGTCTGCGGGGGTCGGTGCGGTGCCGAGGGCCGTGGGCCACCAGGAGTCGTCCCAGGCGGACGGGGTGTTGCCGAGGATGAGGACTTCCGTTTTTTCAGAGTTCAGCTTTAGGCGGCTGAGCCTCATCCAATCTGCGACATCCTTCATACCCTCTTGTAGGTTGGTCTTGGCGCTGGCGGGGTCCTTGGTGAGGGAGAGTACAAGTTGGGTGTCGTCGGCGTAGGAGGTGATGATGATGTCGTGCTTGCGTACGATGTCGGCGAGGGGGCTCATGTAGACATTGAAGAGTGTCGGGCTGAGCGATGAGCCTTGAGGTACGCCGCAGATGATCTTGGTGGGTTCTGAGCGAAACGGAGGGAGGTAAACTCTTTGGGAGCGGTTAGCGAGGAAGGAGGCGATCCAGTCCAGGGCCTGGCCTTGGATCCCGGTGGAGCGTAGGCGGGTGATTAGGGTGCGGTGACAGACGGTGTCAAAGGCAGCCGAGAGGTCGAGGAGAATGAGGGCGACTGTTTCACCGTTGTCCATCAGGGTTCTGATGTCGTCTGTGACTGAGATGAGGGCGGTTTCCGTGCTGTGGTTGGTTCGGAATCCGGTTTGTGAAGGGTCGAGCAGGTTGTTGTCTTCCAGGAAGGTGGTCAGCTGTTTATTGACGGTCTTTTCTATTACCTTGGCTGGGAAAGGTAGAAGAGAGATGGGGCGGAAGTTTTTCAGGTCGCTTGGGTCAGCCGTAGGTTTCTTTAGTAGGGCGTTGACTTCAGCGTGCTTCCAGCATTCGGGGAAGGTAGCAGAAGAAAAAGAAGAGTTGATGACGGTCTGGAGGTGCGGGGCGATGATGTCATCGGCTTTGTTAAAGATGAAGTGCGGGCAGGGGTCCGAAGGGGCGCCGGAGTGGATAGAGTTCATGATGGATTTGGTTTCTTCCGTGTTGATGTGGGTCCAGTTGTTGAGGGTGATGTCCGGGGAAGCGGGTTCAGTGGTGTATGGTTGGGTCTGGTGTCCGAAGCTGTCGTGGAGGTCGCTGATCTTGCGATGGAAGAAAGTGGCGAGGGATTCGCACAAATCCTGTGAGGGCGTGACGGCGTTGGCGCTGGCGCTGGGGTTGGAGAACTCTTTGACGATGCTGAAGAGTTCTCTGCTGTTGTGGCTGTTTTTGTCTAGTCTGTCGGTGAAAAAGTTCCTTTTGGCAGTGCGGATCAGGTGGTGGTGTTCGCGTGTAGCGTTCTTGAGGGCGGTCATGTTGTCAGCGGTGTGGTCCTTGCGCCAGGCCTTCTCAAGGGCACGACAAGTTTTCTTTGATTCTTTGAGGGTGTCAGAGAACCAGAGAGGTTTTTTGGTGTTGGTCTGTCGATGCGTGCGTTTGAGGGGAGCAAGGTTGTCAGCGCAGTTGGAGATCCAGTTTGTGAGGTTGAGAGCTGCGTCGTTGGGGTCGGTGGTGAGGGTGGGTTGGTTGGCGGCGAGAGCGGAGAAGAGTTGCTCTTCAGGGATCTTGTTCCACTGTCGATGAGGGATGGGTTGAGTGCGGAGGTGGGAGGTCTCGCGTCGGAATGTGAAGTGGACGCAGCTGTGGTCGGTCCAGTGTAGGGCAGAGGTGTGGCTGAAGAAGACGTGTTTGCTGGCGGAGAAGATAGGGTCGAGCGTGTGTCCGGCGATGTGGGTGGCGGTGTTCACCAGTTGTTTGAGGCCGAGGTTGGCGAGGTTGTCGAGCAGGGTGGTGGTGTTGGGGTCGTTGTTTTGTTCCAGATGGAAGTTGAGGTCGCCTAGGAGGATGTAGTCCGGTGAGGCGAGGGCGTGCGGGGAGATGAAGTCGGCGATGGCGTCGCTGAAAGAGGCGCGAGGTCCGGGAGGACGGTAGACGAGGGATCCTCTGAGGGTGGTCCTTGGGTCGGTGCGAATCTGAAAATGCAGGTGTTCAGCGGCGAGGGGGGGGTCTTCGGTGGAGGTGGTGACGCTGATGGAGTCTTTGAAGATGATGGCGACACCTCCTCCTACTTGGTTGGTGCGGTCTTTTCTGGAGATCTTGTAGCCTTCGGGGATGGCGGGTAGCGATGTCTGGAGCAGAGGAGGCGTTCATCCATGTCTCCGTGATGAAGGCGACGTCCGGGGCTGTGGAGTCCAGGAGGTCCCAAAGTTCAACGGCGTGCTTGTGGACGGAACGAGCGTTGATCAGGATGCACTTGAGGTGGTTGATGGCGCGTGGGCTTGTGGTCGTGGTAGTTGCGTGGTGGAAGATGCGTTTGCAGGAGTTGCAGGCGAAGGGTCCATGGGTGCGTTTGGGGTGAGCTAGGAAGCAGGTTTTGGAGTGCCCTGGGTTGAGGGCGTGGAGGGTGGTGGGGTCGTAGCGGATCAGCGGGGCTTGGGGGAGCTGGGGACCAGGGGTCGTGGCGCTGGGCGCGGGCCAGGCGCAGACGGGTGCAGACGGGCTTGCCTCTGGCGCGCCTCTGGCGTGCCAGCGGCGTGCGCGCTGCGCGCGCCCGCTGCGCGTAGGAGGGGGGGGGAGGGGTCAGCTGGGGGCGAATGGGAGCTGGGGGGCGGGGGCGTGCAGGAGGTCGCGGTGGGAAAGCGCGAGGGAGGGGGGGGGACAGGTAGAGTGAGAGGAGCTGGGGGAGGGGGTTTAGGGTGGAGGAGGGTGAGTGTTAGGAGGTTTGGAGATTAGGGAGAGAGATAGGAGTAGGGTTGTGAAGATAGGGGAGGGGGGGTTGTAGAGGTGGGTGAGGGAGAGAGGTAGAGTGAGAGGATAGGGAGATAGGTAGTAGAGGGGGTGGTGGGAGGGGGGGAGAGATAGAGAAATAGATAGAGAAAATAGATAGAGAAGTCGATAGATAGGGAAATAGATAGATAGACAGATAGGTAGGTAGGAGGAGGTGGAGAGTGGGGGAGTTAGATAGTGAGATAGGGAGCTAGAGAGATAGGAAGATAGGAGGAGTGAGGGAGGTAGATAGCGAACGGGTTAGCTAGGGGTGAGAGAGGGGGAGGCGAGTGAGGGAGGGGGATGAGGAAGGAGCAGGAGGGCAGGCTCGGGGGAAGAAGACGGAGGAGGTAGAAGAGCCGAAGACAGGAGAACAGAAGACAGAAGAACAGAAGACAGAAGAACAGAAGACCGGAAGAGCAGAAGACAGAAGAACAGAAGAACAGAAGAACAGAAGAACAGAAGACAGAAGCACAGAAGATCGGAAGAGCAGAAGAACAGAGAAGAACAGAGAAGAACAGAGAAGAACACAGAAGAACCGAGAAGAGGAACACAGAAGCACCGAGAAGAACAGAGAAGAAGAACACAGAAGACCGGAAGAACACAGAAGAACAGAAGGGAAGAACAGAAGAACAGAAGAGAAGAACAGAAGAACACAGAAGAAGATTGCAGAGGGGGAGCGAGGAGGAAGAGACAGAGAGGAGGAAAAGAAGCAGGAGCAGGAGAGAAGGTGAGTGGCGCGGGGCAGGGTGAGGGGCTGGGAGGAGGGGGGTACTTACAGTTAGGTGGGTCTCAGGAACACAGGAACTCGGGAACTTGGAGGAGCTGCAGCGGCAGGGGGAGCGACCTACCCTTGGGTCAAGGGTCGCTACCACTGTCGCGCAGCGGCCGCCATAAGAGGTAGGAGGGGGGGGAGGGGTCAGCTGGGGGCGAATGGGAGCTGGGGGGCGGGGGCGTGCAGGAGGTCGCGGCGGGAAAGCGCGAGGGAGGGGGGGACAGGTAGAGTGAGAGGAGCTGGGGGAGGGGGTTTAGGGTGGAGGAGGGTGAGTGTTAGGAGGTTTGGAGATTAGGGAGAGAGATAGGAGTAGGGTTGTGAAGATAGGGGAGGGGGGGTTGTAGAGGTGGGGGAGGGAGAGAGGTAGAGGAGAGGAAGTTTATACTTCCCTAGATCAAGCACTATTGAAAGTGCCTACCATTATGGGTGACATGTGGATCCTACACCTTGTAATACCCTTTGTCAACATTTTCTACACACTGGTTTACACACATATGATTAATTGTCTGTGTGTGTGTGATGCAAAGTGCTCCAATCACCTACACTGGCAAGGGAGGTGCTATAAAACAAATGATATACATGTGAGAGAGGGGCTAGGGAGCGAGGAGAGGCCTGCTAGAGTGTAATGTGAGGGAATCATTGAAGAACCCCAATAAAGATTGCATGTGCATCATTTACGTGCTTTAAAAACTTATACAATCAAATATATATTGAAAAATGTGCTGTGGATGCACCATTTTTGCAATTTTTTCCCAAATTTTCTTCAAGCCCCATTGTAGCGGTCAGGCTCGCTCGCTATGTACCCTTTGGGGGTTGGTCTGGCAAAATTTGCCAGGGCTGCTTTTGGTTCCCAGTCCAGCTCGAGTTATGGGCTGGCTAGAGGCAACAGCTTTCCCATCTTTGAAGGATTATTTTTAGAGGCAGAAGGACATCCCTACAGGGCTTAAAGCAGACTCACCATCACAGTTCTCAGCATAAGTTAAGGCAGTCTCTGAGCATGCATGACAGCCTACCCTCTTTCCTTCGGGTCACAGAAATGTCAATATATCTTATTGAGTCCTCTAAATGGAGGTGAGCAACTTGGAAAAAATGGCATTGGTTCAGCCCTTTCTCTCTGCACACACCGATTTGCTAAAGTCAAAAGATGAACTCAGATTCTGAATGGAGGGGCCAGGCTATATCATGAGGTTATAGTGGTTGATGCCAGGCCATCTGGCGAATCAGACCTTATAATGCACTCAAAGGTTTTGAAAGAGTCAACCAAATTCATATTATCATTTAGTGCCCTATAAAAGATGAAGTTTCTAAAGATCTATGGTGATTAGAAATATTCCCTAACACCGGCAGGCAATATGAATTCACTCCAGGAAAGTTTCAGGCAAGTATAGACTGTTGCTGGGGCTCCAGCTCATCCTCCAGGTAGGCAGACAAGACACAAAGGATTCATATGGGGTACATAGTTTGCTCTCAGGTGAGAAATAAGCTGTGTCCAGTGTCTGTTCCTTTCTCCATGTATTACTTCTAGCTGCATACGGGCACCTGCTGGATCCTCTCTACACTGGTGGGAAAAACACAAAGTTCTCCTCAGTGCTGTTTTGTAGCATTTGTTGACCCAAATCATACACACAAAAACTTTGCTGGGTGGCGGCCATATGAGATGCACAGTGATATGAATGGGGTAAGGGAGACAGTCTTTAAAAAGGTCTACAACTTTCTTCAGTGGCAATCAACAATCTAGGGGCTACATACCTGGAGAAAAGTACTCAGAGGTACCCAAAGGTGTAAATATTCACAAAATGTATATTACATAGCTCAAGAGGCAATGAAGGATTCCAGCCATTATAGATTCTACAGTTTAATCAAAGGACAATCGTAAAGTACTCTCACTATGAAGCTTCAAATAAGTATTCTGAACTCCATTCATTCAATGAACTGCCACCAACCATCAGTCTAATCTTGACCTGGGCATGGGGACAGCAGTCATCTAGGTTGAAAGGAAATCCACATAGTGCGCAACTCCCATCTCCAGGAGGTCGTGGTATGCAGTAAGGGAGCAGCATATGTCACTGTGGAGTACCACTCCAAGGGCACATAACACCGGGTTTGTAAACAGGGAATACAGTTGAATAGCGTGGGGGTTTGTGGTGTAGATTGTAGTTGCATACAATGGAATAACGTATACTGTAGTAGTAAAGAGTGGAGTGGCGTACAACGAGGGGCATTGACTGAAGTGACGTAAAGTGCAGTGGCACACAGTGGAGTTGTGTACAGTGAATTAGCATACACTGGAATAGCATACAGTGGAGTGGTGGAGAGTCACGTGGGGTACAGTGGAGTGAGGTAGGGTGGAGTTGCTTGCAGTTCAATTGTGTACAGTGGAGTAGCATAGTTAGAACAGTGCACAAAAGAATCACATACACTGAAATAGTATAGAGAGCAGTAGCATAGAGTGTAGGGGCGTACAGTGGATAGGCATAGAGTAGAGTGGCATACAATGGAATAGCATACAGTGGAGTGGTGCACAGTTGATTTGCGTATAATGGAATAGCTTAAAGTGTATTGGCATAGAGTGTAGTGGCATACAGTGGAGAGGCATACACTGGAGTGTAGTGGTATACAGTAAAATAGGGTATAGTGGAGTAGTGTAGAGTGCAGTGGCTTCTTGTGGAGTGTGGCATAGTACAGTGGCATACAAAGGAATATAAGGTGAAGTGGCATAAAGTGCAGTGTCATAGAGTGGGGTGGTTCAGCATGGCATATCATACAATAATGAGTATATTGTATAGTGTAGAGTAGAGTGGCACAGAGTGGAGTGATGCAAAGTGTAGTGGCATACAGTGGAATAGCATAGAGTGGAGTGGAATGCAATGCAATAGAGTACAGTGGATTAGTGAACAGTGGAGTGGTGAACAGCTAAGTATGATATAGACTTGAGTGGCATAGACTAAAATAATGTAGAGCTGAATAGGGTACAGTGTAGTTGCATACAGTGGAATAGAATATAGTGGAGTGGCACAGGGTGGAGTGCTGGATCTTGAGGAGTGTAAGGTGTAACAGTGTGCATGGGAATAGTGTAGAATAGAGAAATGTAGAGTGGAGCAGCGTACAGTGGAGTGGCATCCAGTGGAATGGTGTCCACTGTTACGGTGTAGAGTGTAGAGGTATACAGTCTAATAGCTTACAGTGGAGTGGTGTAGACTGCAGTGGTTTACCGTGGAGTGTTGTATAGTGTTGTGCCATACAAAGGAATATAAGGTGGAGTGGCACAGAGTACAGTGTCATAGAGTGGGGTGGTGCAGCATGAAATATCATACAGTAGTGTGGAGTATACTGGAGTTGTGTAGAGTGGAGTGGCACAGATTGGAATGATGCAGAATTTAGTGGCATATAGTGGAATAGCATGGAGTGGTGCGGCATAGAATGTAGTGGCATACATTAGAGTGGTGTACAGTGGTATAGCGTATGCTGGAGTGGGGTAGAGTGGTGTCGAATTGAGTGGTGCAGAGTGCAGTGGCATACTGTGGATTGTGGGACAGTACAGTGGCATACAATGGAAGATCATAAGATGGAGTGGCAGAGAGTGGAGTGTGGGACAGTGCATTGGCATACAATGGAAGATCATGAGGTGGAGTGGCAGAGTGTTCAGTGTCGTAGAGTGGAGTGGTGTAAAGTGGAATAGCATACAATAGAGTAGAATATACTGTAGTGTGTAGAGCAGTGGTCTCCAAACTTTTTAATGCCGCGCCCCCCCTAGTTGAAAAATAAAAATCGTTGGGCCCCCCTCAGAATTTTTCACAATTGTTTTATAAAAATGGCAATGTTTAAATATGCCTAGACCTATTTAAACATTGCAGTTAAATACTGTTATCTTTTTAAAAATGCAATAACAAGCTTCAGCTTAAAACAAAGGCATGTTAGCTGTAAAATGTTTCTTTTGGCCAGTGTCTGGCGCCCCCCCTGGGATCACTTGAGGCCCCCCTAGGGGGGCCCGCCCCCAGTTTGAAGACCTCTGGTGTAGAGTGAAATGGCATAGAGTGGAGTCAGGTGTAGTGTAGTGGCGTACAGTGCAATAACATAAAGTGAAGTGGCAAAGAGTGTAGTTGTATACATCAGAGTGGCATACAGTGGAATAGCGTACACTAGAGTGGTGTAGAGTGCATGGCATAAATGGAATAGCGTAGAGTGGAGTGTGATACAGTGGTGTTACGTACAGTAGAATAGCACAGAGTGACAGTGGCATAGAGGAAAGTGGTATACAGTTGAGTAGCATTGACTGCAGTGGTATAGAGTGCAATCGCGTACAATGGAATAGCTTAGAGAGGAGTGGTGTATAGGGGCGTGGTGTACAGTGGAATAGCAAACAGTGGAGTGATGTAGGTGGATCGGCGCACAGTAGAATAGAGTAGTGTGGAGTGGTGTAGAGTGGAATGGCATACATTGGAGTAGGGTAGAGTGGAGTGTTGTACATAGTAAGCAAACAGTGGAGGTGCACAGAGTGGAGTAGAATAGAATGGAACAGAGTACATCAGAATAGCAGACAGTGGAGTGGTAATCAGTGGAGTGGGATATAGAGTTGAGTGGCGTAGATTCAAATAACTTAGAGTTGAGTATTGCACATTGTAGTTGCATTTAGTAGAATAGAGTATAGTGGAGTGGAATAGGGTGGAGTACTGCACTCTTGAGTAGTGCAGATTGTAACAGAGTTGACTGGAATAGTGTAGAATGGTGAAGTGCAGAGTGGAGTAGCTTACAGTGGTGTGGCATGGAGTGGAATGGCCTGGAGTGGAATAACACACAGTGGAGTAGCATCCTGCAGAGTGATGTACAGTGGAGTGGGGTAGAGTGGAGTGGCATAGAGTTGAATGGTGCAGAGATGAGTGGTGTGCAGTGTAGTTGCATACAATGAAATACCGTATACTCTAGTAGTGTAGAGTGGAGTGGCATACAGTGAAGGGGCATTGACTGAAGTCACATAGAGTGCAGTGGCAAATAGTGGAGTAGCTTACATTGGAGTGGTGTACAGTGATGTGGCATACACTGAAATAGCATATAATGGAGTGGTGGAGAGTTGCATGATGTACAGTGGAGTGGGGTAGAGTGGAGTTGCTTACAGTGGAATTGTGTACAGTGGAGTAGCATACAGGGAGTGTGTACAGTGGAGTGGCATACTGTACAATGGAATATAAGGTGAAGTGGCAAAGAACGCAGTGTCGTAGTGTAGGGTGGCATAGCATGGAATAGCATACAGTAATTTGGGGTATACTGGAGTGGTGTAGAGTGGAGTGGTAAAGAGTGGAGTGATGTATAGAGAAGAGGCATGCAGTAGAGTAGTATAGAGTGATGTGGTGTAGAATGTAGTGGCATACAGCAGAGTGGTGTAGAGTAGAATAGTGTATGCTGGAGTGGGTTAGAGTGGTGTGCACTGAAGTCACACAGAGTGGAGTGGCGTTATGAGGAGTATCATATAATGGAATAGAATACAGTGGAGTGGGATAGAGTTGTATAGAGTAGATTTGAGTGGTGTATATGTAGTTGTGTGCAGTGGAATGGAGTAGAGTGAGGTAGAGTGGAGTGGCATACATAAGAGGTATAGGCGGAGTAGCCTACAGTGTAGTGGCATAGAGTGGAGTGGCGTGGAGTGGAGTAGTGTACAGTGGAATAATGTACAGTGGAGTCACAAACAGTGGAGTGGGGTAAAGTGGAGTGGCCCAGATTTGAAAAGCGTGGAGTTGCTTGGTGCTGAGTTTATTTGGATGCAGTAGAATAGCATATAGTGGAAAGGAGTGATGTAAAGTGGAGTGGCATTGACTGGATAGGCGTACAGGAGAATAGCATACAGTGGGATGGTATAGAGTGGAGTGGCTTACAGTAGAATAATGTAGAGTGGAGTGGTGTAGAGTGGAGTGGGGTACAGTGTGGTGGAGTGGAATATCATACAAAGGAGTGACATACAGGGGAATGCCATTCAGTGGAGTGGCATACTGTAGAATAGAGAACAGTAGAGTAAAGTACACTGAAATAGTGTAGATTGCAATTGTGTATAATGGAGTGGTGTAGAAGGGAAAGGTGTAGACTGGAAAAGCTGACAGTGTATTGTAAAGTGGAAAAGTGTGGAGTAGTGACAGTGGAATAGCATACAGTGGAGTGGCGAAGAGTGTACTAGCATAGAGTGGAGTGGGGTAGTGTGTAGTGGCATAAATTGGGGTAGAGTGGAGTCACATAAAGTGGAGTGGCACAGAGTGAAACAGCATAGATTGGTGTGGTGTAGAGTGGAAATGCATACAGTTGGGTAGCATAGACTTGAGTATAGTAAAGTTGAGTGCGATATAGTGGAGTGCTCTAGAATGGAATAACATAGAGTTTAGTGCTGTAGAGTACAATAACGTTGAGTTGAGTAGCATGTAGTGGAGTATCATACAGTGGAGTGGCATAGAGTGAAGTGGCATAAAGTGGGATACCATGGAGCGGAGTGGTGTACAACGAAGTTGGTTATACTGGAACAGGTTAGAATGCAGTGGTGTAGATGATGGTGACTTACAGGGGAGTGGCATATACTGTAGTCTTAGAGTATAGTGGCATACAGTGGAGTAGTGTACAGTGGAATGATGTAAATTGCATTGGGGAAGTGGAGTGTATTACAGCGCAGTGGCATACAATGGAATATTATACAGTGGAGTGGGTGTAGAGTAGAGTGGTGTAGAGTGGAAAAGTGTACATTAGAGACACATACACTAGAGTAGTGTAGAGAGGAGTGTAGTGGCATACAGTAGAATAGTTTAGAGTGGAGTGGTGTAGAGTGGAGTAGCATACAGTGGAAAGGTGTACTCTGGATTGGGGTAGAGTAGAGTGGTATACAGCAGAATGGTGTAGAGTCGAGTTGCATACTGTGGAATATCAAAGAGTGCAGTGGCATTAAGTGGAGTGGTGTATAGTGGAGTGGCATACTGTGAAGTGAGATACAGAGTAGTGGCATACAGTTTAATAGCATTGATTAGAGTGGCATTGAATGGAGTTGCTGACGGTGGAGTAGCATAGAGTCTAATAGCGTACAGTGGAGTGGTGTACATTGGAGTGCGTAGAGTGGAGTGGCATAGAGTGGAGTGGTGGAAAGTGTAACAGGATACAATGGAGTGCTATAGAGTGGAGTGGCATGTAATGGACTGGTGTAGCATGCAGTGGTGTGCAATGAAATAGCATACAGTGGAGTGGCATACACTGGAGTGACAGAGTGGAATGGAATAGATTGGAATAGTGTAAAGTGCTGTGTGATACAATAGAGTTGCATGCAGTGGAATAGCATAGATTGGAGTAGTGTAGAGTGGCGTGCTGTATAATGGAGTGTCATAGAGTGCAATAGCCTACAGTCAAGTGGTGTAGAGTGCATTAGCATAGAGTGAAGTGATGTCGAGTAAAGTGGCATAACGTGTGATTACCTAGAGAAGAGTGGCATAGAATGGAGTGTGGTACTTGAAGCAGACAGTGCGAAAGTCGGTTACCGTATGAAGATGTAGTATGGCAGGAATGTTAATTATGAGGAGTAAATGTTAATTTTTGGTAGTGGTAGTGGTATATCATGGTAACTTCCAATCCTAACCCTGGCTACCTAATAAGACTGGTTTCTAATGACTGGATGTGCCTGTACTTGTCAGCATTTATCTTGACCTTACCTCACATGGCTGACAGTATGACTACTTCTTTGTGACAATTTTTACCCTGAAGGAGAGTTTCAAAGTGCTAAAGTGCTCACTGCCTAAAACATGGTAAAACTGGCTTACACCTGACTAGCATATTTACTTTGCTTATAAGTTCCTAGAAAAGGGGAATACCATACACCCAGTGCCTGTAAATTAAATGTTATTAGTCAACTTCAAATGCGAGAGTAACCAGGTGATGGATGGAATGCTTGAATTGATCTTAGACACTGGCAATTGCTTGGGGCTGCGTCCCAATCATCATTTTTGACCCTCTATGCCACCTCAGCTTTGACCCAGCCATATGCAAAACAGTCTTGACCTTTTTCCAGTGAGAACTGTTCGAAGCCAGGTCATCAGTGAATTGGAATTCAATGAACCTGGGACAGGTTTTACCCAGACAGGGGCTCCTCAGCCAAGCATAGCTTGATTATAGTGGCGCAGTGATCACAGGACCCATGTCTGGGCATACCCATCGCACTTAGGGCGTCAACTGCAATGCCAACAAAGTGATGGATCAAATACTTGACTTAGTCTCATCTAGTGGCAATCAGTCAGGTTACATCCCCATCCATCATTTTTCCCACCATGCCACCTCATTTTGGACCCAGCCATATGTGAATCAGTTTTAACCCTGCACCAATAGGAACAGTCTAGCCCAAACTGCCAAGCCAGGTCCTCCCTAAACTGGAATACAAACAACCTAGGACCAGCTTTGCACAGATAAGGGCAATTCTTTATTTTCTCTGCTAGTTCTCATTCTCAGGGAATAGTAGTAATTGGTTGGTTGATCTTAGGGTCTGGTGCTGGCCATTAAGGTCAGGAGGAGATAAGGCATTGGTTGAGGCGCACTAGGGAGTGAGGTGTCTATGTAAAAAGTGTATTTTCAACAAACGTTCACATCCTGAGATGATGAAAGTAGGAATACTCATCATAGCAGCTACAAGCTTTCCTACTGATAGGTCTGGCCAAGATGTTATAGTAATAGAACACTCAGTAATGAATATTTATTATGATTCAAACTGCAGCAGTAGTGATATTGGCATCGTTTTAGGTGACTGGTGGTTTGGTGGTTCAAGCACATATTGGAAGAAACAAATGATGCTTGGAATATGGCTTGAAACTGGCTTGAGTGTCTTCATTTGGAATATCTGTTAGCTCCACCAACATCACTTAGGTTTCTTGCCTTTCTAATAATGGCTATTGAAATTGGGGCTATTGGCTAACAATAAGCTATGGTGACAAGTTAGAGAATTATGTATTGAGGTAGGGGTGAAATAAATTATACTGCGGGGATATCAAATTAGGAAGAGTAGAGACAGGAGTATACCATAGGCAATAAAAAAACTCGTATTTGTAGCAGGTGATTCAACATATGTTTAGCACTAGGGAAATACACACATAATGACAATTAGTGTGGAGATTACTTTAAGAAAATTTGGCCAACAGCCACGAATACGCTAAATTAAAGGTGGGAGTTAGAGTGCTGTGATGGTCAGTATTACTCCATCAGAGACCACGGACTGAGATTTGAACTCAAACCTTGGCTATGATATGTTTTTTCAAAGTTGGGTATCATTTTCTCCCATTTGTAAGAAAAGGTACCACTGGAATCATGCAATTCTGTGGCTGCAGTTTTTAGGATAATTATGGATTTGCTGCATTTGCCATATATCCTGTAATCTGTGACATAATCTGCAGATTTTACAAAAATTGCTTCTAGTTATACAAGTCAAATGTTGCTAAAGACATTACTGCATGTGTTTATGTGTAGTGGAAGGCCCTTTGCAAAGGCTAACTGGTCACGTTTCAGTTGCTTATTTCTGTATTTGCCTTTTAAACTGGTACTCAAAAAGTGAAATCCTTGCCCAAACAGTATTGGAGTATTGTGTGTACAAATGACACAATAATGAAGCAATATTATAATGAAATGCTGCATTATGCCACATAACTTGCTGTTTCTTGCTGCATAATTTAGGGAATGCTACTGCCTTATTTAGTTTGACATGGAGTAGAACATATGAGGCGGAGTCCAGACTTATTCATATTCCTCTAAATCTTCTCCTTACCAGGGCATAATGCCTGTCTATGAAGTCAGTCTTCAGGTGTTTTCTAAACAGAAGCATTTGAGTTCTGTTCTCTTGCTGAGCTTCAGGGCATGTGGGAGTCTGCCAAACCGTGATCCATTAAAAGTTGGTATCTGCCTGGAATGTAATGTTTTGAATGAAAAATATGTAATTGGTGCCAACGCAGGCCTTGTAGAGCATGCACATCACTTTACATTTAATTCTGGTACCCACTCGAAGCCTAATTATGTCATTTAAAGCCGGTTGCATGTGGTAGTGTTTCTGGAGGAAGAAGCAGAGCTTGGCTTCGCGGTTTCACATCCATTCTTTGCAACCTGCCGGCACATGTTTTCAGTAACCTATTGTGGATCATGTGATAGTTCACAAGTCGGCCCAATACTATTGTTTTAGGGTCATCTCAATGATTTCTGCAAATTTAGTAGGATATCCCTACAAGGACACTTTTCTGTTAATCCCACTGAAGCAAAAAATTGTGGGTTTAAGAAGGGATCTTTAATGGAGATTCCCCTCACTAGGTTTTTACATTTCCGAAATGTGGTTAATAGGGGAATAAAGCCCTTCTCTCTCACACAAAAAGAGAGTTAGAGGTTCATCCAACTACATGACATGAGATCACAAACAGATGCGATGTTGCTCAAGCTGATTTACTTTTCTGTCCTCAGTGCTTGACATGCAAAAATAGATGCTTATTTCTGAGAAGTGCCGATACTCTCCAATAAAAAGTATTACGTTTTTCTTGAAAAGTGCCGGTACTCTCCCTCTCAAAATAAAACAGTGCCGGTACTCCATACCAGAGAGTACCGGCCCATTTAAAGCACTGTCTGTCCTGCAACAATAGGTTATAGAAACAGCAAATTATACATTGGATGAGGAAGCCTCACTAACACTTTTGAGGTATGCTTATTTATAAGTGACCTCATCCCATCCTGATACCATGGTACTTTTACAGTGCACTCAAAGTCTGTGGGAGGGTGGTATCAGTAAGGATTAATGGATTAATCTAGGCACCTAGACTGGACTTTGCTGGAGGCCTCTGCCTGACACCCTGTGGGCCTCTAAGTGCCTCCCAGAAGTCTTAGATGCCTTAAAGATTTTCTTCTGCACTTGATTGGGACTTAAAAGACTAAGGGCCTAATTTATATGCTGGTGATAGGGAACTCCTTCAGAACGATGTTCTCTCCCCACCAACATATTGGCCTGCCTATCTGATTTAAATGCAGGCAGAGAATAATTTGGCCACGGTAGTGACTACTCCATCACCTCATGGCCAAACTTAGGCCCATATTTATACTTTTTTAGAGCCGCATTTGCGTAATTTTTTGATGCAAAAGCAGCACAAACAAACAAAAACAATTGTATTCTGTAAGTTTGCGCTGCATTTGCGTCAAAAAGCGGCACAGATGCGGCACTAAAAAAGTATAAGTATGGGCCTTACTGTAGCCCAAGTAAGGGCATTAGCAGAACTGGCTATATGTCTTTCTGCCAATTAGGATGGGCAGACATACAGTCATTTTTTGGTAAGGGACAATAAAAAATACTACATGCCCACCTCACCATGGCAGATGGCCATCATGTTAAGGGAGGCATTAGCTCTTTTATTCTCAAAAAGGAAATCCCGTTTTAGGTTTTCCTTTTCAAAAAGAAAGTAAAGGAAACAATTTGGTGCGGGGCTCAAACATGTTGATAGAGCACTGCACCCAACTGTAAATAGCAGTGACAGGAACCGCAGTGACTGCAGTCACTGCAGTTCTGGGCAATGCTTTAGAAATTACCAGTTACATGGCGGTCATTTCTAAATTTGGCAGGTGGCATAAAATAAATTAGGCCCTAAGCCAGAATTTAAAATATTTGACAAGAACGAACCTGACTACTGTATCCGACCTGCCCTTCAAATGTATCTCCAATTAATTAATCTGTCTTTCAACACCCAGAATCGCTGTCAGTTCAAGTTAAGCCATCCGCTACTTGCACCTTCACGTTCAGCTTAATTTACCAACCCATGTGTCTGTGGCTGTTTCTTTGTTTCTTGTTTGTTAATTTGTTGGCACTGTTTTAGTTTAAAACCTATAAGTTTGTTTTACTGGGAAACATCAATAATCTGGATGAGGTATGTTAGGAATGGAGTCTTTGGTTGGCTGTCAGGTTACCCCCTGTCCAAGCAAGGACCCTCACTCTAGTCAGGGTAAGTCACACACAATCCAAATTATCCTGTGCCTACCCCCTGGTAGCTTGGCACTGAGTAATGAGGCTTAACTTAGAAGGCATTGTGTAAAGGATTTGTGCCATAAATCATACAATAACACAAAATAGCACCACAAAAATACACCACACAGTGTTTAGAAAAATATATAATATTTATCTGATAAGATGCAGGTCCAAAAGATTAAAATGCATTAAGTAGATGTTGAGATATCACTGTAAAAGTGATAAAAAGTGTCTTAAGTCTTTGAAAAACAAATAAATGTCTCTTAAAAACAATGAAGGTCTCTTGCAAGCACAAAGTACCTGGTTCGCGTTCAAAATCTCCAAAAGGGACCGCAGAGGAGGCAATGCATGGAAAACGGGGAGGTGTGCGTCGGTTTCGCCCCTTCACACACCGACTTGCGTTGTTATTTTCCACGCAGGGGAAGGCTTTGTGTCATTTTCCGGCATGCAGACTTGGTTCCTCTTCGGATTGCGGGGTTTTCTGGCACCCCAGGGATGGTGCGTGGAATCCTGGGCTTGCAGCGCGAAGTCACAAGCGCTGCGTTGATCCAGTGGGAATTGCGTGGACATTTCTCCTGCACAGCAGGCCCTGCATCAATTCCTCTCTGGAAGTCAGGCTATGTCGTCCTGGGTCGGCTGTGTGTCGATCCGGTGGGCCGTGCGTCGATGTTCCGGTCTCAGTGCAGGCTCTGTGTCAATCTTCTCTTTGCGAAGTCGGGCTCCATCATTCCGGTTCGGTGTGCAGTGAATTTCTCACCGTGGGGCAGGCTGTGCATAATTTTTAGCAGGCTGTGCTTCGAATTTTCGCCGCACAAGCAGTCCAGTTGCAGGAGTGAAGTCTTTTTGGTCCTGAGACTTCAGGGAACAGGAGGCAAGCTCTATCCAAGCCCTTGGAGAGCACTTCTCAGCACAGCCAGAGAGCCGCAAGGCAGCAGGGCAACAGCAAGGCAGCAGTCCTTCTCAGAAAAGCAATCCCAGTGAGTCCTTTGGGTAGCCAGGCAGCTCCTCTTGGCAGGTCTGGTTCAGGGATTCTTGACCAGCAGGTTTCTTGTCCAGAAGTGTGTCTGAGGTAGAGTATTTACCCCAAGAAGTCTCTAAAGTCTGTGGTTTTGGGTGCTCTTCTTATACCCATTTTGGCCTTTCAAGTAGGCTTACTTTAAAGGAAAGTCTCACTTGTTTGTGAAATCCTGCCTTGTCCAGGCAAGACCACAGACAAACACCAGGGGGTTGGAAACTGCATTGTGTGAGGATAGGCACAGCCCTTTCAGGTGCGAGTGACCACTCCTCCCCTCCCTCCTAGCACAGATGGCTCATCAAAATATGCAGGCTAAGCCCCAGCCCCCTCTGTGTCACTGTCTGGAGAGAGGTGCAAACAGCCAACTGTCAAACTAACCCAGAAAGGGAATCCACAAATAGGCAGAGTCTCAATAATGGTTAGAGCAAGAAAATGCCCACTTTCTAAAAGTGGCATTTTCAAACACACAATCGTAAAAAACAACTTTACTAAAAGATGTATTTTTAAATTGTGCATTCAGAGGTCCCAAACTCCACATGTCTATCTGCTCCCAAAGGGAGTCTATTCTTTAATCATGTTTAAAGGCAGCCCCCAAGTAAACCTATGAGAGAGATAAGCCTTGCAACAATGAAAACTTAATTTGGCAGTATTTCACTGTCAGGACATATAAAGCACATTAGTATATGTCCTACCTTAACCATACACTGCACCCTGCCCATGGGGCTACCTGGGGCCTACCTTAGGGGTGTTGTACATGTAGGAAAAGGGACGGATTAGGCCTGGCAAGTGGGTACACTTACCAAGGCGAATTTACAGTTTAAAACTGCACACACAGACACTGCAGTGGCAGGTCTGAGACATGATTACAGGGCTACTTATGTGGGTGGCACAACCAGTGCTGCAAGCCCACTAGTAGCATTTGATTTACAGGCCCTGGGCACCTCTAGTGCACTTTACTAGGGACTTACTAGTAAATAAAATATGCCAATTATGGATAACCCAATTAACAATACAATTTATACAGAGGGCATATGCACTTTAGCACTGGTTAGCAGTGGTAAAGTGCTCAGAGTTCAAAAGCCAACACAAACAGGTCAGGAAAATAGGAGGAAGGAGGCAAAAAGTTTTGGGATGACCCTTCAAAAAGGGCCAGGTCCAACAAGGTAGATGTTAATTTTGATTTGGTTCAATGTGTGTTGCACTATACTTACATGGGTGTGTCCAAATTTGTTGATTTTTACGCTGAAAGCTCCTAGCCAGCAAACACCCTAGACTATTCTCATTCCATTGGTGTGACTATGTCACAATTCTTTTTAATTAGAATGAGGGTCCCATTTGGCACCTCCCACTTTCATTCACAAATCATCAAAATGATCCTGGGCTAAACTAACAACTAACACTATAATTATGTCTTTGGCATTCTTCAGACCACCAAACTCGTGGTGGTGGTTGGACCACTACGGGACTGCCACCACCTCCAGTATCATGGATCCTGAGGGGTTGGTGATGGTCGAAGTCGTGGTCAACCACGGCGGTGCTGAGTTCAGTGCCGTCGTGCTGATCACAACTTCCCTTTCTGTATGCCTTTTCATGGCGGGGTCCCTGGCATGTAAAGGTTCATGGAAAGACAGTGCTGGGTGCCACAGTGGGGCCCCTGCACTGCCCATGACCATGTTGTGGACAGTGCAGGGACCCCCCTGCCCAGCACCCTCGGAATGCACACTGTCTGCTACAGCAGACAGTGCGCATTCCAAGGGTTTTGGGGCACCCTCTGTGCAATGGCATTGGCCTCAGCTCCCCGAAGAGCCGAGGCCAATGCTGCTGCACTGTTTCCACTGGGCTGACTGGCGTAACCGGGTCAGGGGAGACTGCCACCTCGCAGTGGTCTCATCCCCACAGGTCTGGTGGCCTGATGATCGGCCCACCAAACTGGTAATCCTGTCCTAAGTCTTTTTCAAATGCCCTTGTTGATCCACCTTCTTTGTTTTCCAATTTCTGTGCACCAACCTCAGGTTTTAACAATTGGGTTACAGCAGCCTTAAATACTGCCTCATGTTTGTAGGATAACTGGTCAGCTTAGCCGTTCAAAATTGACAAGCAGCAATGTGGGATCCCCATTGGACCTGTGTCCTCAGAAGGTTCTCAGACTCTTTCCAGGTATTATTGTGTCAGCCTTTATATGCTTGTGTAATGTATCACTCTTTCTTTGCCTTTACAAAAAGCAGTTGTAATTCAACTACTCAAAAAGGCCAATGCATTCCCCAAATAATGCTAATTTTAGTCCTATTTATTTTCTTAATTTTCCAGCCAAAACTAAAGAGGGAGGGGCATAGCTTGGGGGGAGGTGTTTGGAGTGTTATACCACCTTAATAAATGTAATTTCTAATAAATCGTTGGGTACTGGTGCTTTCAGTCGGATATGGTGAGGTGTCTGTCGGATTTCACGTGAGACTTTAACATGTACAACCAGACAAAAACATACTTGCACACTCTCTCTCTCTCTCTCTTTCTCCTCTCTGAAGTTATAAAAAATGGTTGTTTTTTTACAAAATATTTTGTGTTAAGTATGGCTGACAATCCTCACTGTCATTCCTTTGCATTGACCCTGACACTTCCATAATGCTCCACTTCCCAGGCATGTATTTTACTAGGATTTGTAAGAGTGAGTTTTTGGAAAAACTGAAGCACCCCTCTCCACCCCCCCAATCTTACTGTCCAAGCTACACCCTTGTATAGAGGCTGCTGTGTATGCTCAGCTTTCTAATTTTTGGATGCACTGTTCTCTTTTCGATTCCAACCAAGCCAGTTTCTGTCCTGGCCACCATGGAGCCCAAGGTTGGTTACTGCCCTTGAAAATAGTTGAGCCTTTGACTCAGGAGCGTTAATAATTTTGATTCTTTTGTATCTTTCTGTCACTTTTGACATCGTCTATTGCATTAGAGAAGATCCTCCTTCTGAGGGTAAGAGTTTGTGCCATTAACTGTATGCAATCATTCCTTCAGGATAGGGAGCAAGGGGTGCAAATCCTCGCTTCTGTTACTCTTTTTGATCACTTCTCTTGGGTGCACAAAGATCATTGCAGAGATTTACTTTATTGAATATACATGTGTCCTCCAGTTGTCCTCATTAGATCATCTGCATGAGATTTCATGTGGTTTGCTGAAGATACATACCTCAAAATTCATATAAGCAACTTTCACTTCACTTTGGAACAGTTCACTGAACTCCAGAACTGTATGAGTGGTATTGCAGACAGAATGGCAAAAAACTATCTAAAATGTAACTCAGATAAGCCTGAGATTCTCCTATTTGGTGCTGCCAAAACTAACTGTACTAACATATGATAGCCCTTATCTAAAGGCCTGCACTAAATCATGTCATACATGCATAAAATAATCCCTCAATTGCATGTTTCTGTAGAAAATACTGCTACTCGGGTCCTCGGGTCTCTATACTTTGTTATGGAAATGCATTTACTTGAGACTGCTAAAATGGGTGGTCAGTTCCATGCAGGCTTTCAAAACGTTGTGGCTTGACTAATGATAGGACTTCCTAGAAGAACAATTATAATCATTGCAAAGAGCCACATTGGCAGCCTATTAGGAAATTGAGGGCCAGATTTACTAAAAAGTGGTGCAACGCGGGGCTGTGCCAAAATTAGCAGCGCCGCACTGCATCACTTTAGAAATGCAGGAAAGTGCAGGGATGGGATATTTATTAGCATATAGCACACCCCTGCAATTCCCCCTGTGCTGGCACTAAATTGAGCTGCCTAGTGCCAATGCAGGCATCCTTGCAGCGTCCTGCAAGGATGTCTGTGTTGGGTGGTTTGATTGTTTATGCGCGGGAAGGTGTCCCTTCCTGCACACAAACAATCACTAATGGCGATTCAGCACTTCTGTGTGTGCTGAAGAACTGCCAAAGCGTCATTTTGAAATGATTGTTTTTGTGCAGGAAGGGACACCTTCTCACACATAAACAATCATTTCTGTCATTTTGCTCTTTGTCTGCATGTTGCAGAATGCAGCACACAAAAAAGCAAACTAATGCCTGGGATGGAGTTAGATTTTGATGCTGCCTCAGGCTTACGAAAAAAGGAAAACCAAGGTAGTGTCAAAATGCAATGGGTGTTGCTGTGGCCTGCCCACAGAAACAACCATTGTGAGGCCCTTCCACGCAAGGAGCTGCGTGTGAAGGGGCCTTATTTACAAGGTGGAGTTAAGCCACAAAAAGTGGCTTAGCGCCACCTTGTAAATACGGTGCAGGGCATGGCACGACCGGAGCATCATGAAAAGTGACGCTCCGTTGGTTCTAGGGGCTCTTAAATATACCCCCGATTGTTTCTGAAGTCTTATGCATTCGTCCTAAAGCTCAAGCTAATGTTGTTCCCCTGTTTCTTCTGTCTCTTTTTATACACCATCCATGTCTTTCAGATCGAGCTCAGCTGGTCTTTTCCACATACCTAGGTTTGACTGTGCCACACCAAGATGTCACTCTTCATGGTACATGGTTGAAACTGTATGCCCATTTCCGGTTAGAATATGAGCAATTTCTTCTCCTTTCATAAAACCTTGCTATATGACCTGTTCTAGACTATTCCAACTTTACATCAGATGCACTCTGCACAATTAAACCTCAGTTGAGGTCAACATGTGCCATATACATTTTCATTCATTCATTCATTTGTATTCATTTATGCCTCCGTCCAGTTATCCATTTATTCTTGTACCAACATCTGTTGGTACAAGGTAAAGAAAATGCTTTGTAGACGTTGCTTTCTTTAAATGCATTTTGAAAAAAAGTAGATAGATAATTTAATAAACAAAATTACACCAAGACGACAAAAATCTGATAAGGTGTGTGGGTAGGGGTGCAGAGAAATGAGTTTTCAAATGTTTGAGCAGCCATAGTGCAAAAAAGCAGAAAACTCCAATGATATTCTATGATTCCGGTTGACCTGGACCTATGGCATTTTGAGGCGGATCGCAATGCATCTCAAGACCAAAAGTTTAAGAACGAAAATTCATGAAACAGCTGGACATGACTAAGAGTATCATAAAGCCTTCTAGCCCGACATAATCTCTACTGGAGAATATACAAAAATTGTATAGATTGTTGATTCCTTTGGAAAGTGTGTGTGTGTAAGTGCTTACAAGCAAAATTAAACATGCATTTGCAAAGCAGGTTTGCATTTGTGAAAGTTAGAGCTCTTAGTGTTGAAAATGCATTTTTTTTACTTTTGCGCTTTTACTACAGCGCTATTGTGATTCGTATGACCTTGCAGCGCTGGAGAACCAGAAAGTGGGAAATAGGTTACGAGGGAAGCGGAGACAAGAGTAATATGCTGGCTGAGTAAAAAAAGTAAGTAACACCATCCTGGAAAAAGCAAACACTCATAGAGAATGCAAGATCAAGTAGAGCATGTGAAATGCAAGCAGAAACAACATGGTTACTTTAAAGGTTTTACACTTCTAATATGCTGGCTGAAAAAAACCTGCAAAATTTACAGTTGCTGGGCTGAAGAGAGCCTGCAGAGGCTCCCAGACTGCCTGGGAGCGCCCTTGATGGGTGCTCCCAGCCAATCCTGATGCTGCTCTAATCAGTGTCAGGATTGGTCTCAGGGCAGGCTGGGAGACTGTGCCTGCAGCAAGAAGAAGGAGGAGCAGAGCGGGGCGGCGCAACGGCGAGGAGGTAAGGTTTTTTTTTCTTAATTTATTTAATTTTTATTTCGCTCCCCCTCCGCACGCCGCCCTGCCACTTCTGTGCCCAACGAACCAACACTGTCGTAAGGTACCACAGAGGGTTAATATGCCTGCTGCAAAGAATGGCAGTGCAACCAGTGCCAACGCATCAGGTGTTGACTTCGGGTAAGGGCACAGTTTTTGCAAGTGTATTATAGTTTTGAAAGCACCTGCTATTGGCGTTTCTTGGCATCAGCTATTTTCAGGCAACAATAAAAATGTCAAAATAACTCTGTGATTAATGTTCTTTCTGGAGAGAGATAGGAAATCTGTCTAGTGTAAGTTTTGACTCTATTGTAAGGTAGCTCAGTGGGTTAATGTGCCTGCTGCAAAGAACAGTGGTGCGACCGCTGCCACTCTACTGGGTGTTGACTTCAGGTGGGGGGATTGTTTTCACAAGTGCATTATCATTTTAAAACCACTGGCTGTTGGCGTTTCTTGGCACCAACGTTTTTCAGGCTACAATACAAATGTCAACACAACTCCTTGATTAATGTTTTTTCTGGAGAGAGATAGGAAATCTGTCTAGTGTAAGTTTTTACTCTATCATAAGGTAGCACAGAAGGTTAATATGCCTGCTGCAAAGAATGGTGGTGCAATCTGTGCTAACACACCAGGTATTGACTTCGGGTAGGGAAGTAGTTTTTGCAACTATATTATAATTTTAAAAGCACCTGCTGTTGGCGCTTCTTGGCACCAGCTATTTTCAGGCAACAATAAAAATATCACAGTAACTCTGTGATTAATGTTCTTTGTGAAGAAAGATCGGAAATCTAACTAGTGTAAGTTTTGACTCTATCACAAGGTAGCTCAAAGGGTTAATATGCTTGCTGGAAGAAACAGAATTGCAAGTGGTGCCATCTCACTGGGTGCTGACTTCAGGTAGGGGCACAATTTTTCCAAGTGTATTATAATTTGAAAAGCACCTGCTGTTGGTGTTTCTTCCCACCAGCTATTTTCAGGCAACAATAAAAATGGCAACATAACTCTGATTAATGTTCTTTCTGGAGAGAGATTGTAAATCTGTCTAGTGGAAGTTTTGACTCTATCATAAGGGAGCACAGACAGTACTCCATAAATTATGAAATAAAGCAAATCAGAGAAAAGAAATGCACAGAAAATGATTACTGTGTTGGAACTGTGGCAATGTGAGCACTGATCAACTGGTAATTTTATCAATATAAGCATAGAATCAGAATCCCAACGAAAACAAAATGTTCCAAAACTGAAAATTAAACTGTTTCCAAATGTGTGAATTGCGTATTTAAACAAAATAAACAATACTAGTAAAACATGAGCCAGCGTTTGTAATTCTATGCAAAAGCAAACAGTCATAAAAGCAGATGGCTGAAAAAAACCTGGCACATTTACTGTTCCAATGTACAGGAAGCAGGGAAAGTTTGCAATACCACAGACTGTCCCTAGTTGTCACTTGGGGCACTTTTGGCCACATAAGGTACTGCACCCTGCAATCATGAGTTGAACACATCACCAATGGCTTTCCGATGCAATGCTGAAAAATGAAGCGCAGTGCCTATTTTGTGAAAAGTTTTACTTTGTGCCTTCAGATAATGAAGGAGGGGAGACAAGAGTAATATCCTCGGTGAAGAAAGTAAACACTCATAGAGAATGCTAAATTAAGTAAAGCATGTCAGATGTAAGTAGGTACAATGTATGGTTTCGTTAGCTGAGAGCAAGAATGCTGTGGAAATTAAAAGGTACCTCAAAGAACAGCTAAGTATGACATAGCATAATTATACAGTAGTTAGTCATTGCTCCCAAAGAGAAAAAGGAGGGAGAAAGAGGCATGACTGACCACTAGCAAGCAAGGTATTTTAAATGATACTGTAACAAACAAATGAAGTAGCTTTAAGGCCACAGAAGTATTAAAAAAGTATACAAAAAGCCGTATGCTTACACTCAAACTTCAAATGATCACTTTAAACCACTGAAGAAATAGGACAGGATGGCGGGCCTAAATTTGTAATACAATCCTAAAGATAGGTCGTTATAGAGAATGGAGATGTTCAAACTGAAAAAATACATGTATCTGCTAATGGAGAGGGTAGTTTATATAAATAATGTCTTGTTAAAAAGAAGGACTCTATAAGTAGCTGCCACAAAATATTTGTGATCTGTAAATCAGTCTGGTGGACAGATAGTATCAACAAGAATGTGAGCTGATAATTATACTTCAAAACTTTAAAATATTTCAGAACACAAGGCCGAGATGGAATACCTCAACACAGAATGTACAAATGATGGCTTATTAGCTTTTTGCTGCAGTCTGTAATGAAGGCCTCTTGTAAGGTTTGATCTATACAGATCATCAAAGGAAATTCTATGCATTCCTATTTATAAGAAAGGACCAATGACAGTCCCCAGCAACTATGGAATGATTTTACATATTATGCATAGCTCGGGAAAAGCACTTTCTAGGCATATGGATAAATACTGCTATCCAAGGCCAAACATCAGGAGATACATACAGCAGTTAAAATGAATTCACCAACATTCTGACCCGCCTCTCTCTCATTTGAGCTGCAGTATGCCACCTATGCTTTGGACCCAGAGGATATAATTAATACTTCAAAGAATGGATAGCACCACAAAGTCCAAGATTATCACTGGCTTCTGGGTGCCTTGAAGCTCCTGAACCATTTGATTAAAAGCATGAAGAGCATGAAGCCTGTGAAGGCTGCACAGGAACCCTTAAAAATATAAAATACTCATCATCAGGAGCCAGCCAGAATAAATTAGGTGAACTAGCTAACTGAAGGCAACAAGGCATTATCACTTTCTAACAAAACTATGTTTAAAAGTAAAGTAAGGGAACTTGCTGAAAATGTTTTGTAGGCTTTTTTACATCCCAGAATCATGGGATAGTAGCAAACACCTCCCTATCTACACGAAAGGGCCAAGAGGAATCCAGAGGAACTATTGTATGATTTCTATCATGGTTATCACATGAAACATATTTGCTAGGCATATAGATTAGGGGAGCTGGGATTGTGGGTATAGGACAATAATATCCTGGTGGAGTATCAGATAGACTTAAGGGCAAAAACTCTCAAATAGATGGGTGCTCAATCCTGCATCAGCTGGTAGAATTAATGCCATGAATAAAAATGTGCCACTTTAAGTGGCATTTGAACAAACTTGCCACAGCTTTTGACTAGACCCGGGAGTAGAACTATGCTCTGCTGGCAGAGTTTGCAGAATTTGGACACTCCGTGCTACACATAGTAGCACAGAAGTCCCGAATTCTGCAATTTGGTGCTGAGCGGAGTTCGTTTCTGTGCGCAAGGTTTGGTTTTGGTGCTCTCTCGCGAGTGGCACAGGCCTCTAGGGCTGCTATCGAGTACGCACAAGACTTTCCGTTCAATTGCGCTGTTTCTGGTCTGTACACGCGAGACTTCTCATTTACCCGTGTTGCTTCCGGCCACGATGGCGGCCAAACAGTCCCACTTGTGAGCGCAAATGCACCTGGAGTAGATTTGCTACTCGAGATACATCTAAATCTAGTCAAAAATAGGTTTTTGAATGGATTTTCTTTTCCAATGGGCCCTCCAAGTTGTTTTTTAATGTGAGAAGCCTTTTTTCTTTTTTTTCAAACAGGAAAGACGTGCCCTAGAGACTCCAACTTCCTGTTCCTGTCCAACAGGCTCCTCCCAGTGCTTTGTGCATCGCCTGGTTACTTTTCACCTGCATTTCAAGGTGGAAGAATCCCTCTTTTTGTCTCCTGGATATACCTTTGGAATTAAGGACTTTGTTTTAATTTGATTTTAAAATGGATAGTGGTGGGTGGCCTGGACAATGAGTATGGGCCTACTTATTTCTTTTGCATTTAATTGATTTTTTTAAATCTTTTGTAAAGGAAAATTGTTGCACAGCTCAGTACTTTTTGTAAATGTTTGTAACATTTGCAATATTATTTTACTAAATGGCCTAGTTTTCCAAATGACCATCTAGCCAGTAGGCCCATTGCTAATAGTCATCAGTGCATGAAATAATTGTTTCAGTGGTATATGTTTTCTAGACTTCATTTAGCGAAGGGGTGGCATTGGATTCAATAAAAAATGTTGGGTATTGTTTGCATTTAATTTTTTGTTGTAAAACGTGTATATGTTATGGGGTAATATTTAATGGTATAGAAGAATCTGCACTGTTGTTGTGAAACTTTTATAGCTCAGTCAATTTTACTGTTTTTCATTGCTGAATTCATGTTAGTGTTTTTTCATTGTGACCACCATGCCTCCTTATGGCCAGTGTGTGTGTTTGTCATTGTCTACCATTTGTCTTTGTTCTCAATGCCGTATGGCTAGGGGTGATTTTGTGTAGTCTATGTCCGTAGGCTTGCATGTGTTCCCAGTTCTACATGCCACCTTGTTCACAGTTGTTGTTTGACCATCTGGTTGGCAGCCATTTTCTGCATCCAACATGTGTCCCTTTGCCATTGGCTTACATGTGTTCTTTGTTTACCATGTCACCTTGCTGTTCTTTTACCATGTTGTTTTTTACAGCCATTTTGTGCATCTACCCAGTGTGGTTTTTCCACGGGCTTGCATAGGTTCATCTTTGCTCCCCAGGCCTCCTTGTTCCTTTTTGTTGTTGTTTAACCATGTGGCGGGTGGCCATTTTGTCCATCCAGCCATTGTCCCTTTGCCATAGGCTTGCATGTGTTCTTTGTTATTGTTGTTATTTTACTATGTGGCTGGCAGCTATTTTGGGCATCCAGCCAGTGTGTCTTTGCCATAGTCTTGCATGGGTTCTTCTTTGTTCCCCATGCCTCCTTGCTCCTTGTTGTTCTGTTTAATCATGTGCCTGGTGGCCATTTTGTACATCAAGCCAGTGTCCCATTGCTAAAGGCTTGCATGTGTTCTTTATTTGCCATGCCTCCTTGTTGTTAATTTACCATGTAGCTGGCAGACATTTTGTGCATTCAGCCAGTGTGTCTTTGTTAGTGGCTTGTAGACAAACATTGTAAATTACTGATCATTTGTTTATTTCAAGTTTGCGTTTTAATTTTACATGTCAATGTTTTAATTCAATTTTATTTGTTTTATTTTATTTTTTATTTTAATTAGTATTTTTATTTTAACTTTTCTGTTTTAATTTTCTTTTTAATTTCTTGTTTTTCTATTTTAATTTTGTATTTAATTTTATTTAGTTCTGCTTTTTGCCTTGATTCATCCATCCATCTATCCACATCCATCCATCCATCCATCCATCAAAGGCGCACAGCCACGCAACATCATTCGGCTTCTTTAGGTGTATAATAATTCCATTTCCTTCTGGAAACCCTGACTGCATAGCACTGTAGGCAAATCATCAGCATAATTACTTTTTTTAATGATTATTCCATTTCCCCTTGACCACCTTGCCCCCATTGGTTTTTAAGGATTATTCAATTTACCCATGCACTTCTCTCACTACCACAGGTGTCTCATTTAAAACAGGTGGAACTAAAGCAAGGAGCTATAGCTGCATGTTGTGCTGCCTGATTTGAAAATAAAGTTTATGGTGTGTTGGTGTGGTTTCGACTTTACAATGTTTGGTTAAGTTGGTATTTATTACATAAGTAACTAACCACACAAACATTGCATTTGTCTGTACTATTTCAACCTGCAACAATGCCACGTTTCAATAACTACATCTTTTTCTTGCTTGGTTGCTTTTAGGTGCACAAAAGAAGAGATGTCACATCCAACGCAGTGCTGCCAAAGAGAAGGCCTGTACAGTTAGTCCTCCAATCTCTTCTGCTTGTGCCTGAGAGTTTTAAGATGGCCCCAAAGAAAGTTACTCCCAAGAAAGTGGTTGGTGAGAAGAAACAGCCTTCCCCCAGTGGTGTGACAATGGCAACCTTTTTCAGGGAAAACGCATGCCTGCCAAACCTGCCTCCAGAGAGGAACCTGAAAGCACCTAAAGCACCACCCCAACCTAAGCCCAAGACCATGTCTGTCAGTGAGGCAGCCACTGCAATCATGGCGACTTCGACGAGCAGTGATCTTGAATTGGATTTGTCCCTTTAGCAAAGTAGTACCCATTCATTTCTGGAAACAGCGCAAAGTGGACAGCAGCCACCGCCAGCAATAGTAGATCTTCCTGAAGATGGAGCAGAACAGGAGGTCGACATTCCTGCCGAGCAAGAACCTCATCTTTTAGAATCAATGGCTCTCAGATCTCCAGCAAGAAAAAGGAAAGGTACTACTTTACCATCAGGTGGTGAAGGTGAAGAAAGACAGGAATCCCGGTGGAAGGTGAGGAAGAAGAGGGTGACAACCTCACACAAAGCATCCCTCTCTTCAGCTATGCACCAGAATCACCTGCCTCAGTGACCTAACCATGGTGCAGGAAGACTCAGAGTCAGATGAAGACACCACAGAATACGGTGACTGCACCAGGACCTACATCTCAAAAGTCGCCTGCATCAGTGGTCCAGCAAAAGCAGAAAATCCAGTCAAATATTATGGGCATGTTTAGGCAGGAGGGGACCTACGACCACAACCACCCAATGGCACGTTTGTTCAATGGGAAGCTGGGAAAAATTTTAGAAAGTTCCAAGTCAGCCCTATTTTTGCCAGAGTTGCTGTTCTAATGCTGCATCATGATGTGTTGCAATGGCTGGACAAGCTTTGCAGAAAAGTGTTGTCCGCACTAACCACCTGATGACAGTTATGTGGGCTACTTGTCAGGCTACTGATTACATGGGCATCGCTGCATACCATACTGGATCTTTTTTGTGGGATCAAGCAACAGCTATCTACAGGTCTTGGACGTGAAGAAAGTTTGAGGAACATTCGGCGGAATGCAACAGTAGCCATGTTCACCACGGAAAATCACATTTAGCTGCAAACATCTTGGGGAAATGTAATAACAAGGTGTCTGGATGGCTGCAACCTAGAGACCTCAGAACTGGATTGCTGCCACGCACAATGACAATAACATAGTCAAGACCATGGCAGACTGTGGCTATTTCAGGGTCCGGTGTTTGACAAACTGCATCAACCTGCTTGTGCAAGACTTTCACAAAAAACAAGACATAGCCTGCAACATCCTGACCACTTGCAAACCAATCTGCATTCATTTCAGCCATTCTTTTAAAGCCAAGAAGCAGTTGTGGATTATTCACCATGCTAACAGAATACCAGTTAAAGCCCTAATACAGGAGCTGGCAACACTTTGGAACTCAACCCATAATATGTTGCACTGTCTGTTTGAGCAGTACATACAGATTGATGACCATGTCAGTCGAAGAGGAGGGGATACAACTGGGAAAGCTATGACCATGGATGCGAAAAAATATGGCCTAGCCAAATGCCTGGCACAGATGTTGCTCCCTTTTGAGGTTTTCTAGTGGGAAGTTAGCAAGGAGGACAGTACAATGGGCCACGCTATCACGTTGAGGATCTGTTACAGGAACATCTAAAGAAGATGTCTGAAAGGTTTGCATTCAGAGGTGTGATGAAAAGTCAGAAGAATATGCCTTGGTTGAGAGCCTAAGCTATTGCCGGACTTGTAATGCAAGGCTGCAGAATGACATTATCAAGTCCAAAAAGTACATCTGTGACACCATCCTTGATCCACACTACAAAACAAATTCTTCCCACTTTCATTCCTTTTTCTGACGGGAATGTTTCAGAATACAAGAGTTGGATTGTTGAGCAAACCAGAAAACTGGAAGAAGAACGGCTGAACCTTAGAGTCCCACTTCGCAGTTCTGGGGTGCAGCCTTCAACTTCCAGAGAGGGCAGTCTTGCCACACAGCAGTTTAAACCAGCAACAAGAACACCGGCAATAACAGCATCAGATAAATCAGACCCAACCTCTGCATTGGCTTGGTTTAGAGTGGTAGGTCTAAAGTCCAGTGCAGAGGCGAAGGCAAAAGAGGTTGAGCAAGTGGCTTACTTCAGAGGACAATCCAGGAGCATCTGCATGACTCAAAAGAGGTGTATAAGGCTTGAAACACACTGGTGTATTGGTATGGGAAGATGTGCAAATGGTCACGTCTCAGCAGATTGGCAAAGTATCTGGCTTGTACTGAGCCAGTGTGTCTGCTGAACCTGTGTTCAGAGCAGCTAGCGCAGTTTTTACAGTGAGAAGGACCAGTCTCACCTCAAAACATGGACATATTAACCATGATCAAAATGAACAACCATTTACACCACCTGTTTACACTGTTCCTGAAACACCACAGAAGGAGGAAGAGAATGATTGGTCAGAATCAAGTGTGTTTGCTGACCAACGTCTGGATGAACCACCTGAGTTTGAATACAAATTCTTCTTCCTGGACTGAGTATGCCAGTGCCACCATAAAACTTTTAAATTATTTATTTTTAAACTTCTTTCTTTTTTTATTTCATTTAAAATAAAATAGTGGAACATTGTTTATGTCAGATTCATGTTGCCCCACCGTTTATAATAATCACATATATGGCCGGATTGGAGTTGGACCCATGTGCAGTGAAGAAGCCACCACATTCCCTTCAGAACATTCAAGACAATGCCTGCCTCCCTCATATGACATTGCCTCCTTTTTAATTTTTTACATCGTCTAGCTGTGCTAAGTCAGAAAATCATTATTTAAAAGACTGCCAGTGTCAATGCCAAACTCCAATATGTTGCTACCATCAAAGAGGAGATAATATTTTGTATCAACAACCATGGATGGATTGGAAGCGGTAACTACTATTGCACAAATGAGTGGTGATATACTGAGTGATTGTGAGTGATGATTGTTGATGTATGCGGGGGCTGACAGTGACGGAGGGAGTTCAACAAATTTGTAAACTTGATTTTTATGAGTTGCAAAGTTTTGGGACTGATGGGTGATCATTTTTTTCTGAAAGTGATTGGCCTTTCAAACTTAGTAAAATGTACCTGCAGGGTCCACTCATTTTTTCTGGTTACCAAACACAAACCTGCACAAAATACTCCAATTCTGTTTCTCTATTTGTTCTTCAAAAGCAGTGCACTACACCGGTCGACCTCGCTCCGTTTGGGACTGCGATGGAGCTACTCAGAATCAGGTGAAGGAGAAGGAGGATGGAAGGACTCAGTGTGGGACTACCTCAACAGTAAGAAGTAGAAAGTTATCGACTTCAACGAGAAACCATGATGATGGTAAATACTCTGAGGCCTAGTTCTCACTCAGCTCTGTGGACTAGAGAGAGGTGCATTGATTTGGGAAATGCTGCTGAGTGTGTGTTTGCTGCACTGCTGACTCAAAAGTGAAAATCCGTATTGTACTATGTTCTTGCTCTGCCTCCGAGTCTTCTTGGTACACCCCTGACTCCTTACAAAGCTTACCTTGCTTCAGTTTGTCCTTCTCCTTTACTCTATAATGCAGTTGCTGTTTTTCAATATGCATGCCTTCTTCTGCCTCTCGACCGCATGAAGAAAACTTGGTAAAAGCTCAAAACAGCAGCTTACTTACCAGACAGTTTCAGCCAGGCACCTAAGAGTAACGGACATTCCAAGAACAATGGAGATGCACTGTCAAATTTGTCAATAGAGTATCATTTTCCTTTTAACAATCATAATTTTTAGAACTGGGTTGGTTAACTTCAATCCTCCATAATTTGTATTTTTCAACCCTAGAAGACACAACATTTAGAGCTATACTATCTTGGGTCTCCCTGAGGCAGAATGTCTGTTTGCAATGCATTAAACTGAACTGTGTCATTCTTATCCCTTTATCATTTCCTTCCAAAGCAGATTGATGATAGTGTGCTGCTCAGTGCCCCGATGATTATTATTGTTGTGATTTCTTTTGTGTAGTGTTTGCCTTTGTCACACCTTTCCCCAAATCCCCTTTCCCATCCATACATCAAGCCCTAACCTTTTTCCCCCCGGCTGTGTGATTTATTGAGGTTTGACTACATTTTTAACCGTAAATGGATCACTCACTTGCTGGGAGTATGTGGTGAAAGTGACATCAATTCACTGCATGTCCTTCTATTACCGGAGCAATATTCTACACCTGCCCCATCAACATCATCATCAAGGCCCTGTGCTGTGTAAACGCTTAACCTTGTCGTAACGCTCCTGACTCTGAGCCCTCTATTCCTGGCTCAAGAATCTCATTTCCTAAATTTATTTTTTAAATACTAGCTACCCATTGCTCAGAAGAAAATGTTATTGCTAGTTTTTTACTATCCTATCAGGTCTTCTTTGTTGTATGTCAAGTACTGTCATTGTGGTAGTCTGGTCTCAGTCTTCCGAAAGTTATAATATATGACTCACTAACTAAGTTATATTTCAATCTAGTTGACAGTGATGGATAACCCTTTGATTAAGCCTGCAGTTGGAGTTCGCATAGGTGGGAGTGGCACCTTGGGTCTACCCTCTAAGCGCACTAGCCTGCTACTACTACTTCCACGTCCTTAAGATGCCACCTTGGAATAAACCCTGCAATAAGAAGATTGAGGTACTATTACCCCTGGTTTCATCTATTCAGGTAAGAGAAGAACTATGCATTGAAGTGAACTGGTTTAATTAGTAATTAACTTCTACTGAAGAAGATGCTGTTTGTGTGTATCTATGTTTTTGTAGGCAAAATAGGCAAGAGCAGTCATCCCCTAGTAGTCAATATAGCTACAGAGGGCAGTAGAGCAACCGTAGAATTAAATAACATACACATTTATTTACTCAGTGTCTGTTTATTGCATTTTCAAATAAGAAAATTTGCAGTCAGAAAAAAAACCAAAGTCAAAAAAATCCACATACACGAGGTACAGCATAGGAACATGAGGACTGATAACAAACACTATCATAAAATCAATGTGAGCTGACCATGCCCCATGGAGTTAATCCCAATGATGCACTGGGGGAGACGCGTGCATTTGTCATCCATTATCAAACTGTTGATGCAGTGTGGTGTGATTTACCCTGAAGATGGGTGCCTAGGGACAGAGGCCTTGATGTTGAGATACAATTAGTAAAGGGGCCCATGGATAAGAAAGGATGTGTGGGAATATTATGCCCGCAGCTTCGTAAGCCAAGGCCCCATCTCTGTGCTGTCATGGAAAAAGTTGAGAACACTAACAGTCTAACAAGAAACCGGAGGGGGAGGAGGGAAATCTGCTGTGATTAAGGCCAGAGGGAGGGCTACATCATCAGATGCTAAGATATAAGGAGCAGAGGCGAGTTCATGAGCTCGGGCCCAGAGGGAGAAAGTGACACATTGTGGGAGCCTCAGTGTCTAAGAAAAACACTAATACCAGAGCAGGGGCAGGGATTTTCAAATTTTATTGTGGTGGGCAGCCTGCATCTCAGGCCTAGTTATGGTTTTACATAGTTTTACTTACAATTTTTCTTATATAGAGGAAAAATGTTTTACAGTTCACTACATTTTCTCCATGTTTTGTTTTGTAAATTTGCAGTATTCATCTAATTCACTATGTTAATGCTAAGTGGCCTAGTCTGCTAATTGAATAAGCCTTCCAACTGTAGGCTCAGTACTAGTCATAGGTACATGCTAAGATAACTGTTTGTGGTGTCTGCTGAACTGAAACATGGACGGCATTGGATTAAATATAACAAAATGTTGTTAGGCGGAATTTCACTTTTTTTCTGCAAACAGTGTATGGTGGGATAATACTTGATACCTTTGAATGATGTGTGGTGTTGTTGTAAAAATGTTTAGCCCCTTTAATTTTCATTTTTGGAATTACTGATGTAATGCTGTTGTTTTCTCCTATACCAATGCCTTCTTTGTCTGGCAAGTGCGTGACAGTGTTTGTCACAGGCCACCATTTGACTTTGTTCCCCATGCCATGTGGCCAGGGGCCCTTTTTTGTATAGTCAATTATAGTCATATACCTATATGTATTTTTTGTTTTCTAATCATTCTTCTTGTTTGTCCATGTGGCTGGTGACCATTCTGTGTAGGCAGCTAGTAGGCCTGCATGTGTTCTTCTCTGTTGTGGTGGCTATGCCTCCTTGCAGGTTGTTGCTGTTTGACCATGTGGCTTGCGGACATTTTGTATAGGCAGCAAGTGTGCTTTTAGGCCTGCATGTGTTTTTGTTGTAGGCATGCCTCCTTACTGGTTGTTGCTGTTTGACCATGTGGCTGGTGGCCATTTTGTGTAGCCAGCCAGTGTGCTTTTAGGCCTTCATGTGTTCTTCTTTGTTGTGGGAGCCATGCCTCCATGCTGGTTGTTGTTTGACCATGTGGCTGGTGGCCTTTTTGTATAGGCAGCCAGTGAGCTTTTAGGCCTGCATGTGTTCTTCTTAGTTGTGGTGGTCATGCCTCTTTGTTGGTTTGTTGTTTGACCATATGGCTGGTGGTCATTTTGTGTATGCAGTAACTCTGCCTTTAGGCCTACATGTGTTCTTCTTTGTTGTGGTGGCCATGCCCCCTTGAATGTTGTTGTTTGACCATGTGTCTGGTGAACATTTTACGTAGGCAGTCAGTGTGCTTTTAGGCCTGCATGTGTTCTTCTTTGTTGTGGTGGCCATGCCTCCTTGCTGGTTGTTGTTTGACCATGTGGCTGGTGGCCATTTTGTGTGTTATGCTTGAGGCCTAGTACGTCAATGCTTATTGCTAAAGGTACTGTATGAACAACGTTTTATATTTTAATATATTCGTTTTTTTGCATTATTCACCTTCACCTCCCAAATCCCTGTGGTTTTTCACGGTAGTCCCATTGCCCTAATACCTCAGCAATTCAATTGTATATTTTTAAATTGCATTCTTTTAATTATTTGTTTCACATACTTTATTTTATTTAGTTTTATATTAATATTAATACAAATAATAATGGATACATATGTTATATTTTTTTCCTTGATTTTAGATCTCTTTCAAATAAATTACAATTTTTTATGTCATTTGTTTATGATTAAATTATTTTTTTTCCATTTCCCCATTATCCCTTTGTCTGCCATAGGTGTACAGCTGCACAGCATTACATTATTCAATGATTAATTCGTCATCAGCACCCCACTGTGTACCACATGCCAATTCGATGCATATAAAGCTAACAGTTACACTCTGTATGTTGTAGTTGTTTCTCTTTCATATCTTTCCTGAGTTTACATGATAATGAAAGTTAATGTTGGTGTGGTTTTACAAATGGATTACACTGTAGTATTTCATAATTATTTATAATCTAAGTAACCACTAAATTATATTGTTTCTACTGCTAATGCAACTGCAACAATGCCACATTTCACTGATATCTTTTTTGCATGTTTGCTTTTAGGTGCACGAAGAGAAAGGGACATCACCCACAGTACTTCCAGACCGAAGGCCTGTGCACCACATGACGCGTGACCACCCTCACAACAACATCTCTTTAACATATTGAGCTAAATGCTAATACCTACTGAGAGCTTCAAGATGGCCCCAAATAAAGGTGCTACCAAGAAAGCGGCCAGTGATAAGAAGGAGCTTCCCACCACTGTCATGTCACCCCAGACCTTTTATGGACAGAAACATGTGCCTGCCACACCCGCCTCTGAGGAGCGAGCTGGGAGTGGCACTCCCAAATTAGTGGTCCCACTGCAAACTAGGCCCACGCACATGTCTGACACAGAGGCAGCCTCTCTAATCACAGCAAAGCCGACAAGCAGTGACATTGAAATGGACTCATCTCTTTCTCAAAGTAGTACCCAATCATTGCCAGAAACTCAGGCCAGTGGACAACAGCCTCAGCCAGCAATAGTAGTTCCTCCTGAACTAGGAGCACATCAGAATGTGGAGCTTCATGCTGTGGAAGACGAAGAAGCCCCTTTTTCACAAGAGCCACTAATATCTCCATCTTTTTCTTAAGCCCCCCTTCTAATGATCAAGACTCCACTTCGATGACACCTCTCCTGAGACACGCCAGAGGAGGCAAGGAGTAAAAAGGAAGGTTCCTGAAAGCCTTAGAGTTATGGATGAAGAAGAGGAGGATGAAGAGTCTGGCAATAAGCCAGTCAGCATGGATTTTCACCCATCCTCAGTGGAATCTGACATTACCCCATCTTCTCAACCTGCTTCGAGGGATGTAGCACAGATACCAGCACCTCCACCTCCACCAACTTCCATATTTACAAGCCTCAGCAGTGACCTATATCCACAGCCACCTCAGTAGATACTGCAGAGAGGCAAAGGTTATCAAAGCAATACCCACCTACCACCACTTCTTTAGACATTGGCAGTGGCACCAGTGTTACATTGCCAGATTGTCCATTTGCAGAACAAGTGTTAGTCGGGGTAAGCTTGGTACAAACTATGGAACCGGAGGCCAAACAACCCATTTGAGAAAACACCACGCAGTGCATAGTATTGTTGCCCACATCTACAACATCACAATGGAACAAGAAGACTCAGAGTCAGCTTGAAAGTGAAACACCAGCGCAAGACCCCCTAAGACGTATATTGAGCCTACCACCACCTTCTGCTTTGATGGCGCCTGTATCAGTGACACCAGTAAAAAAAAAAGATCCAGGCTACTATTACTGCCATGTTTAGGCTAGAAGGGCAGCACAAACGCAGCTGCTCAACAGCACATTTGTACAATGGGAAACCTGCTAAAATGTTAACGTTTGACCTCCTCCCTTTTTCTTTTGGGGAATAAGTTGGTTTTCTAGAACTTGTGGTGGCCATTTGCCAAAATGGATTGCTCCCAGCTGGACCTATTTCACCAGAGTTGCTGTTCCAGTGCTACATCCCAATGTGCTGAAATTGGTTGGACAAGCAGCTTTGTAGCAGAGTGCTGTCCAAACAATCCACCTGATGACAGATATGTGGACCAGTTGCCAAGCCACTGATTACATGTGTATCACAGTACACTGGACCTCTTTTGTGGGGGCTAGAGAGTTGATATCTGCAGGTGTTAACACTGCTGAAATGTTTAATGGTGCTCGAAGCATGCAACTATAGCTATGTCGCCATCAAGAAATCCCATACAGCTGCAAACATCTTGGATGACTTTAACAAAAAGGTTTTTGAATGGCTGCACCCCAGAGGGCTTAACTTTGGAATTGTTGCCACGGACAATGGCAATAATATAGTGAAGACCATGTCAGATTGTGGCTGTTTCAGGGTCCTGTATTTGGCGCACTGCATAAACATTATTGTAAAGGGCTTTCTCAAAAAAGAACCCCTGAGTCAGCAAGTTACTGCACTCATTTTAGTCATTCTTTTAAAGCCCGCAAGCTGTTGAGGATTATCCAGCGTGATAATAGAATACCAGTTAAATCCCTCATACAGGAGGTGGCAACACATTGGAATTCAACTTATTACATGTTGCAACATCTGTTTGAGCAGTACAGACCGATCAATGGATCTGTCATGCAAAGAGGGGATGCAATAGTGAAAGGCATGATCATTGAGATGGACCAATGGGGCCTGGTAAAATTCATTACAGGGATGTTGCTTCCTTTTGAAATTTTCACACAGGAAGGCAACAAGGAGGACTGTACCATAGACGAAGCTATCCCATTGGTGCATGTGCTGCAGAAACAGCTAAAGGAGGTGTCTGAAATGTGTGCAAGTGTGGATGAAAAAACATATGTGCAAGAGTTAGCCGAGAGCTTAATCCTTCGCTTATTTTTTAATACAAGGCTGCAAAGAGACATTGTATCATTCAAAAATTACATCTGTGCCACAATTCTTGCCCCATGGTACAAACAATTACTGGCCACTTTCATTCTTTTTTCTGATGCAGATGTTTCAACCTACAAGACATGGATAGCTGAGCAAGCCAGCAACCTAGAAAAAGAATGGCTGGGAATTAGAGGCCAGGTTTTCTAGGGTGCAGCAAAACCCATTGGTGAATTGGTATGGGAAGAGAGGCCAATGGCCAGTGGTCAGCAGGTTGTTAATAAATTATCTAGTTTGTCCTGCAACCACTGTGTTCAGTGCAGCTGATGCGGTTGTCACAGTGAGAGAGACCGGACTCTTGCCCCAAAAGGTCGAGGGATTGACCATGATCAAAATGAATCAGCACTTTATACCCCCAAATTACAGCATACCTGAAGTACAACAGGAGGTGGACGAGGCTGATTGGTCAGACTCAGGCCATGGTATTGTGTTAACTTACCAATCTCTGGGTGAACCACCTGGGTTTGAGGACAAACTCTACTTCCCGGGCTAGACCTGGAACACCATAGAACTTTCTACTTTTTTCTATTGATGAACTGCTTTGAGAAAAAAAAAGAATATAGCTAGCTGAGGTGACACTATTATTTTATATTGTTTGTTGATGTCTAAATGACTAATGAACCACAACCATTTTAGGCACATGTATGGCTGGATTGGAGTTGGACCAGTGTGCAGTGAAGAAGCCCCCCACACCCAAAATCACTTCATGGAGATTTGAGAGACAATGTCTGCCTCCATTCTGTGCCTATCCTTCCCTTTTTTCCCTAGCAGAACTGCCCCAGATATTTGATTTACAACTTACCGGCCAATGTCTGTTTAATTTCGTGAATCAAAGAGGACCAGCAATCAATCAATCAATCAATAAATTTGTTGAGCGCACTACTCACCCAGTATGGTCTCAAGGCGCTGGGGAGAAGGGGGGCTCCTACTGCTCAAAGAGCCATGTTTTGAGGCATTGTCTGAAGGACAGGAGGTCCCAGGTCTTGCGTAGGTTAGTGGGGAGGGAGTTCCAGGTTTTGGCGGCGAGGTGGGAGAAGGACCTGCCTCCGGGCGTGGTGCGTTGGATGTGAGGGACTGTTGTGAGGGTGAGGTGGGCGGAGTGGAGCTGGCGTGTCGGGATGTGGAAGTTGAGTTGGTTGTTGAGGTAGGCCGGTGTGGTGTCATGGAGGACTTTGTGAGCGTGGGTTAGGATTTTGAAGACAATCCTTTTGTTGATGGGTAGCCAGTGTAGGGTTCTGAGGTGGGCGACGATGTGTTTGTGGCAAGGGAGGTTGAGGATGAGATGTGCTGAGGCATTCTGGATGCCCTGGAGTTTTCTCTGGAGCTTGGCTGTAATTCCCGCGTAGAGGGTGTTGCCGTAGTCCAGTCTGCTGCTGACGAGGGCGTGGGTGACCGTTCTTATGGTTTCTACGGGAATCCACCTGAAGGTCTTGCGGAGCATGCAGAGGGTGTTGAGGCAAGAGGACGATATTGCGTTGACTTTCTGGGTCATGGGGAGAGAAGAGTCTAGTACAAAGCCGCTGTTGCGTTCGTGGGTGATAGGTGTCGGGGTGGTCCCAGGGTGGCCGGCCACCGTGAGTCATTCCATGTAGACTTGTTGGGTCCAAAGATGGTGATCTCAGTTTTTCCTGAGTTCAACTTGAGGTGGCTTGCTGTCATCCAATTAGCGATGGTAAGAGGCCCAGTGTGGAGGTTGTTCTTGGCTGTTGAGGGGTTTCTCGTGAGGGAGAGGATGAGCTGGGTGTCGTCAGCGTAGGAAATAATGGTGAGGCCATGGGGTCGGACGATGCTGGTGAGCAGAGCCATGTAGATATTGAAGAGGGTGGGGCTGAGCGAGGATCCCTGGGGGACTCCGCATATGGTCTTGGTAGCTTTGGACCGGAATGGGGGAGGCGAACTCTTTGGGTTCTTTCAGAGAGGAAGGAGGTGATCCAATCCAGGGATTTGTGGTGAATTCCGGCGTTGAAGAGGTGTGTGCGAAGGGTTTGGTGACATGCAGTGTCGAAGGATGCGGAGAGGTTGAGAAGGATGAGGGCAACGGTTTCACACTTGCCGAGCCTGGTCCTGATGTCATCGGTGCAGGCGATGAGGGCGGCCTCGGTGCTGTGGTTTTTGCGGAATCCAGACTGGGAGACGTCGAGTATGTTGTTGTCCTCCAGGAAACGGGAAAGTTGGTTGTTGACTATATTCCCTATGACCTTCGTGGGGAAGGGGAGTAGAGAAATAGGTTGGTAGTTTGTGAGGTCCTCGGGGTCGGCTTTGGGTTTTTTGAGCAAGAAGTTGACTTCGGCGTGTTTCCAGATATCCGGGCAAGTGGCAGTCTCGAAGGAGCTGTTGATGACGGACCGGTTCTGGGGAGCGATGATTTGGTTGGCCTTGTTGAAGACGTGGTGGGGCCATGGGTCTGTTGGAGAGCCTGATTTGATGGTGCTCATGGTTTTGGTGGTTTCTTCATTGTTGACGGGGGTCCAGGTGCTCAGTAAGTTGGTGTGGTAGTGTGCGGCGTTGTTGACCGTGTCAGTGGTGGTGGTGGGGGACGGCGTTGTGAAGCTTTCATGTATGTCTGCTATCTTGTGGTGGAAGTAGCTGGAGAGGGAGTCGCAGAGGTCTTGTGAGTGGTGAGGGTTGATGGCGCTGAATTTGGGTTTAGTGAGTTCCTTGATGATGTTGAATAGTTCCTTGCTGCTGTGTGCGTTGTTGTGTTGCCGCTCTTTGTAGAAGGACCTTTTGGTGGTCCAGATGGGCTGGTGGTGTTTGCGTATGCCTGATTTGAGGGCGGTGTAGTTGCTCATAGATTGCGCTTGGCACCAGGCTTTCTCAGTTTTCTGGCATTCACGTTTGGAGGCTTGGAGTTCTGCGGTGAACCAGGGAGCTTTATTGTTGATGCGGGTGTTGTTGGTTATTTTGAGTGGAACAAGGGTGCTTGCACAGTTGTCGAGCCATCATTTGAGGTTGAGGGCGGCGGTGTTGGGGTCATTGGTTTTGGGTGGTGTAGATTCTGTGAGAATGGAGATCTGGTGTTCCTTGGAGATCTTGTTCCACTTTCGGTGAGGTATCGGATGTCGTTGGTGGTGGGTTTCAGGAAGGAGAAGTGAACACAATGGAGTTCGGTTGTGTGGGTGGAGGTGATGTGGCTGCTGGAGGAGAATATGGCACAAGCCTGTGTCCAGCTGAGTGGGTGGGGGAGGTGGCCAGTTGCTTGAGGCTGAGGTTTGTGAGGTTGTCCAGCAGGGCAGTGGACTTGCAATTCCTGGCGTTCTCCAGGTGGAAATGTAGGTCGCCGAGGAGCAGGTATTCCGGGGAGGTGAGGGCGTGGGAGCTGATCGTGTCAGCGATGGCATCACAGAATAGTGGTTGCGGGACTGGTGGTCTGTAAATGAGGGTTCCTCTCAGGGTGGTGTTGATGTTGATGTGTATCTGAAAATGTAGGTGATCTGTGGTGTCCAGGGTGTCGCTGGTATTGGTGGAAATCGTGATGGAACGTCTGTGTACTATGGCGATTCCTCCTCCTGGTTTGTTGACACGGTCACTTCGGGTGATTTTGTATCCCTCCGGGGCGGCTATGGCAATGTCAGGTTGAGATGAGGGGTTCATCCATGTTTCAGTGAGGAAGGGGATGTCGGGTGAGGCTGTCATGAGTAGGTCCCAGAGCTCCATGGCGTGCTTGTGGACGGAGCGGGTGTTGAGGAGGATGCAGCTAAGATGGTTTGCTGTGTCTGGTGTTGTTGTGGTGCTTGTTGGCTTGATTGCAGGGTAAGCTGCATGAGTGGCAGGCGAAAGGTACTTGGGTGTGTCTGGGATCTGCCTGGGCGCAGGCGGTGCACCATCTGGGGTTCAGAGCGTGGAGCTCTGCGGTGGTGTAGAAGCGTTTGGAGGCGTGGGAGATGTTTGGCTCGGGGGACAGGTGCTGGGCGCGGTCCAGGCACAGACGGGCGCAGACGTGCTTGACTCTGGCACACCTCCGACGCACCAGCGGCACGCCCGCTGCACACGGCTGCACGACAGCCGCCATTAAGAAGGGGAGGTGGGAGGGAAGAGCACCTGGGATGCGGAAAGGAGTGTCGAATAGGGGCTTGAGGGGGACAGGTCTCGAGGGGGGCGGGGCTGGAGGGAGGCAGGCCGCAGGGGACGCAGCGGCTGGGACGGGGAAGCCAGTAGGAACCTGAAGGCAGGAAAAATGGTCACAACAGTAAACAGAGCAAAAACGGAGCAAACAATAAAATGGGCAGGAATGCTAAATACAGGACAACAAGACTAAACACAATAAAATGCCTACCACTAGACACCAGGGATGAGGGCCTTGAACTCGCGACAGCAGCGAGTGCGGGGTCAGGAGCATGAGGGCAGTCCGGTGGAGCTGCTCATCACGCAGAGTGGTTCCTGGCCTTCAAGCAGGTCAGGGGTCACTCTGGGCAGCTCGCATCGGCCACCATTAAGAAGGGGAGGTGGGAGGGAGGAGCAGCTGGGAGGCGGGAGGGAGTGTCGAATGGGGGCTCGAGGGGTGGGGGCCGCAGGGGACAAAGAGGCTGGGATGGGGAAGCCGGTAGGAACCGGAAGGCAGGAAAAATGGTCACAACAGTAAATGGAGCAAAAGTGGAGCAAACAGAAAAATGGGAACAAAAGCAGAAATGCTAAACACAGGAAAAACAAGCAGAAATGCTAAATAGAGGACAACAAGACTAAACACGATACAATGCCTACCACTAGACACCGGGGATGAGGGTCAGGAGCACAAGGGCAGTCCGGCGAAGCTGCTCATCGCGCAGAGTAGTTCCTGGCCTTCAAGCAGGTCAGGGGTCACTCTGGGCAGTGTGCAGCGGCCACCATTAAGAAGGGGATGTGGGAAGGAGGAGCAGCTGGGAGGCGGTAGGGAGTGTCGAATGGGGGCTCGAGGGGGGCGGGCCGCAGGGGACTCAGCGGCTGGGACGGGGAAGCCGGTAGGAACCGGAAGGCAGGAAAAATGGTCACAACAGCAAAAGGGGCAAAAACTGAGCAAACTGAAAAATGGGCACAAAAGCAGAAATGCTAAACACAGGAAAAACAATTGATACATCAACTTATAGGCAGACTCCTGGTGTAGTACGCTACCGTGAGTTTTTGGAATTTCCCGCCATAGTATTTCCCACTGCTTCTGTGTGATTTCTGTGTCTGCTTCTGACTCCCACTTTCTCTGGTATGGGTATCTCGGAACCAACCCACTTTGTCTGGTATGGGTGTCTTGGAACCAAACGAGACTGTTGGAGAACACTGTAGATCTTGGAAACCAGCCCTGTGGTGCCCTTATTGAGATGGATCATGAACTCAAAAAGTTTACGTAAATGGGTCGCTCCCTCCATCATGAAGGGGTTGAGTGCCCAGTGATGGAGCTAAAAATATTGATGTCTAAGTTTTTTAGGTATATTGAGTTTGGTTTTACATTGTTCGAATGATTTGATTTGAGGGCCCTGGAATAAATCGCCTAGTGTCCTGCATCTCCCTTCTCTCATGCCAGATGGGATTCCACAGGTAGTCCAGGCGTGAACTCTGGGTATTCAGCAAGGGAAATGAGGTCAGACCATAGGGGAGTGCAGTCCTATCCTAGACCTCCACCACTGTTCTAGTGGTTGTTGCCAGATATGAACTACAGGGCGGTAGGGTTTGGCTAACCAAGCTAAGTCCTATAGAGGCCAGTAGGCTACTGCCCAATCCATATGTGATCAATGTTTTCGCTCTCTCTCTGACTACCCATTCAGAGATAAATGATAGATGTGCCGCTATGTAGTACTCAAGCAAATTGGGGCATGCTAGCCACCTCTGTCCCTAAAGAGCAGAAGTATGTTATTGGATATGTGGGGTTGTTTCCCCTTCTGTATCAAGGCATGTACGTCCTTCTATACTCTGTTGGTACAGAGGTCGGGAGGGCCTGACACAAATAGAGCATGTGGGGTAGAATGTTAATTTTAATTACATTAATAAATCCTAACCATGAAATGTGTAGAGGTTTCAACTTGCTCAGGTCTTCTAAGATAGCCTTAGAATAATGAGACCAATCAGCATGAGTCTAGATCCAAAAGGAATTAGTGATATTGAGACCCAGATAATGAATAGACTTTGTAGCCCACTGGAATGGAGCTAGACTCTACAAAGCTGGGAGGTGCTGTGCAGGTATAGTGAGGTTAAAGTCCTATGATTTTAACATGTTGATTTTGTATCGAGAGACAAGTTTGAATTTGCGGAGCGCCTGAGTAACCACTGGTAGAATTGTCTCAGGATTGGTAAGTATCAATAGTAAGTCATCCACATACACCAGCACCTTATGATTCTGTTCTACAAAGGGAATGCCTGAGACGTTAGAGGCCTAACAGAGGTGAATTGTCAAGGGTTCAACTACCAAGTCAAAGAGGGGATAGAGGACAAGCCTGGCGAGTACCCTGTCAGAGAGGAACAGAGGCGGTAGTCTGGCCATTCACTCTGACTGTGGTAATCCGGGCGGTATAAGAGGCCATGATCTTGCTAATCGTTACATGCCCTAAGCAAGTTTTAACAAGGACAGCATGTAGAAAGGTGGCGAGATTATGCTGTGGGCCTTCTCTATCAGATGTGTCAGGCATCTAATATTATCAGGGCATTGGCAGTGACGTATAAAGCCTACCTGGTCCTGGTCAATCAGGCCCAGGAGTAAGTCTTACTCTTGGCCTTACTGGTTGGCAAACACTTTAGCATATATTTTGGTATCAAAGTTCAAGAGCACTATTGGCCTATAGGAGGAGTGTGTTGCAGGATCCTTGCTAGGCTTAAGAATAAGTGAAATTTCTGCTGCTGACATCATAGGCATGAGGCCAGTCAAGTGAGTGAAGGTGTTGAATAGTTTAAGTAGATGAACTTTCAAAGAAGAGCTTATAAAAGGTAATTGGTAAGCAATCAGGGCCAGGAGTCTTCCCTATTGGCCTTCTCCAAAGTGTTTTTTTAAGTTCAGATATCTTAAAGGATGCTTCTAGGTCTCGGGCATGTTGAGTGCTCTAGGACGTCCCCGGACAATCTCTTGAATAGGTCTGGATAGCCTCTGGGTCTTCTCCTCCATTCACGTAGAGGGCGTGATAATGCTCATGAAGGGCCAGATGTAGCAAATAACCAATTTGCGACTTGCAAAGTGCGAGTCCCTACGACTCGCAATTTGCAAGTCGCAAATTGGTATGCAGTACGGTGTCTCAGACACCGTCTGCGACTCGCTATGGGGTCGCAATGTCCCACCTCATGAATATTCATGAGGTGGGTCGCAAATTGCGGCCCCATAGCGAGTCTAGGCACTCGCAAACATGGAGGCCTGCTGTAGTCAGCAGACCTCCATGTTCGTGACTGCTTTAAATAAAGCAGTTTTTTTTTTTTAAGTGTAGCCCGTTTTCCTTAAAGGAAAACGAGCTGCACTTAAAAAAAAATCCGAAACCTTTAATTTTGTTTTTTTTTCAGGGCAGGTAGTGGTCCCTTCCTGAAAAAATATTTGTGGGTCCATTCACAAAGTGGAAGGGGTCCCATGGGGACCCCTTCCAATTTGCGAGTGGGTTACCATCCACTTGAAGTGGATGGTAACTGCGACACCATTTGCGACCGCATATGCGGTCGCAAATGGTATTGCATACCACTCTGAATCGCAAATAGGAAGGGAACACCCCTTCCTATTTGCGATTCTGAATTGCATATTGCGAGTCGTTACCGACTCGCAATATGCATTTCTGCATAGGGAAACGCGAATAGGGAGTCACAAACAGCAATTTTTGCCGTTTGCGACTCGCTATTTGTTTCCTGCATCTGGCCCGAAATACCTTCAGCTTGTCAAGTTCTTTAATTGCATACCCTGAATTTGCTATCCAAATTTTGACTACGCATGTATGAGCATATTGCTGTGGTAGGCGATAGGCCAGCAGGGAGCTCACCTTCTCTCCCCCATCGTGATACTGTTGCTTGAGTGCTAAAAGCCAGTGTTCTGCCTTATTGACCCTGTGTATGTGTAGCTGTCATCACAGCAGTGCCAACTGTCGCTTAGTGTGCATGGAGAACATCCATTTGTCTATACCCTCTAGGTTCTTAATTTTGCCTGTTAACTTGGTCTCAAAAAGATGGGCATCAGGGGTGCGTGTTATGGCAATGGATATGATGACCCCATGAATCGTTGCCTTGAAGCCGTCCCAGAGCATATACAAAGGGGTGAAGGGTAAAGCGTTAGGTTCAAAGTATTCCAAAATTGTGTCATTGATAGTGAGTCTATCTATCGGGATTCGCACACGAGAGGGCCAGATTAATGCAATATGAACATGGTCAAAGATAGAAATGTCTGCTATCTGAGCTGATTCTAAATGACGCAGCAAAGAGTGTGTGACAAATACATAATTGATGCAGAAATATGTGCAATTTACATGTGAATAGAAGGAATATTCCTGAGTATCAGAGTGCAAGTAGCGCCAAGAATTAATTAGGCCTACATCTCCAATTTCCATCTTTAGTTGAGCGGACATGGCCTTCATCCCTTGGAATTGGGCAGAACTTCTATGTAGTGCTGGGTCCCAATCTGAGTTAAAGTCACCTCCCAGTAGTATCTCACCCCAGGCCAGGGTGAGTTGTTCTTTGAGAATCTTGGAGATAAAAGTATCTTGACATTGATTAGGGGCATATAGGTTAAAAAAGAATAGGGTGGTGTGTCCCTTTTCTATTATTACCAGTAGGAAGCGTCTGTCTGGGTCCCTAATCACATGTCTGTGTGGAAACGAAGCCTCGCTTGAACAGTATGCCTACCCCTGCTGTTTTGGTCTCAGTGTTTGCCCAGTGCTGCAAGGGATATCTAGGATGATACATGCGATGACAGTCTTCCCTAAGTAGGTGGGTTTCTCGCTAAAAGTTTATATCAGGGTCACATTGTAGGAGGCAACACCATATCTGTTTCCGCTTGTCGGGGGAATTGAGCCCCTTCACTATTAGAAAAAGGAGCTGAATCCTTGCCAGAGACCCCATGTTTAAGTTATACAATATAAAGCAATAGCAATATCCTAATAGCAGGGTGGGTAGTGTTCCATGTCCACTGGTGAGCAGGACTATTGTAAATGAAACCCTGACTGTTGACGACCCTCCCCAGTACCTCCTGTGTACGCAGCGGAGGGACCAAGGTAAAACCCAAAAGGAAACTAATGGGCCAACTGAGCCCAACATGATGGGGCTCTCTGTCATTGGACGGAGGAAGGAGACCTCAAAGTCTGCTGAGGGTATGCCTTGATAGGATAAGATAAGCACCCCTTTAGAAGGGGGGCAGACAGGAGACCAAAAACAGTGAAATCACAATAGAATACCATCAGAGAAATGTAACAACACAGTCTAATTTACCACTATGAATGGTGCATGGAAGTTCTGCTCCGAGACCACAGGACCTTATAAGAAAAAGAAGAGAAAGCATGCAGAATGAATAAGTGTAGTGTGGCGCTCCAGTCAGTAAATGCAGAATTGAGACATCCGGCTACAACAGCAGTAAGTCCTCTTGACAATCCGGTTGATCCACTTCCTGCTTCATATTCTGAAGGTGAGAGATTATGTCACCTTTTGCTAAGAGTAGACCCCTTTCTTTCGATTGGGGATCTCTAGACCTTTGTCCAACAGTGGTCCAGGATGTCATCTCCTTCTGCGGCCCGTGGGATACCGCGGATGTGAAGGTTATTTCTATGGCTGCAATTTTCAATGTCCTCTTGCTTAGCATGAAGCTCCGCATGTCGGTCCTCCAAAGCCATCACCCATTGCATAAGCATTTCTTGATCTTCCGTGAGGGAGTCCATTGTGTGTTTGAAATCATCAACATGCATTCCCACTACAGTTATGTCTCTCCGGGGAGCCTGTATGCAGGTTTTAAAGTCTGCCCTTAAGGAACCAATCTCCTGTTCAATATCATTGAGGATTTGAGCCATGTAGTCCTGGGTAATTAGAGGGGGACTGGATGTTTAGGAAGGTTGGTGAAGAAGAAGACCATTTCTTTGTCATGGGAAGTGAGGAAGTTTTAGACCACAGGGACACCATTGAGCTGTCCCTGGAGGATTTATCTCTTGGCATAGTGCTGCTGCAATCAGGAAATGGTAAATGTCTCCGCAAGGCTGTGAGGGCCAGTGGCAATAGAGTACAATCAACCCCAACAGCTCCAGAGGGCGGGGGGACGTGGGACGGCGATGCTGCTGTTAGCTAAAGTGCAGGAGCAGCTGCTTTTAAACAGTTGAGCACACTAAGGTGTCATTATGACATTGGCAGTGACTGTTAAAGTCACGGTAGTAACGCCAACAGGCTGGCGGTAATTACCGCCAAATTATGACCAGGGCGGTGAGAACTCCCATAGACAGCCATTGCACCACACCATCCGCCAGGGCATTAACACCATGCACCACGGTGGTAGCCATCAACAGCCAGGGAGAAGATAAGGTACCGCCCACCATATTATGACATAGCACACTGCCACGATTTCCGAGGCAGTACCAATGTCATCAAAAGCCTGGCGGAAACACATAACAGAAGCCCAAAGACTCACCAACAGAGACTCAAAGAAGCTCAACTCCGCCATGGAACCGAATCTTCAGATCTTCCCGATGCTCTAACGCCATGTCCATCTGGAACACCAACACCAACGAAGACAACGATGGTGAGTACAACCACCTAGCACACAAGGGAGCGAGGAAAAGGAGAGTGACACCCACACGTGACTAACTATGCACAAAACTGTGCAGGGGCAACATCACTGAAGTGGACAGGTAACTCAGCTGAAGTCGGAAGCTTGCCCACTGGTTCAGGAGTGGGCTCCATGCCCATTTCCCAATGCTGGGGAGTGCAAGGTCACAGTCTCTGAGGTGGGGTACTTGCCCCCCGGCTTCTGGAGGGGGCTCCATGCCCATTTCCCAATGCTGGGAAGTGCAAGGTCGCATTCTCTGAGGTGGGGAACGTGGCCACTTATCCTGGAGGGGGCTCCTTGCCCATTTCCCAATGCTAGGGAGTGCAAAGTCACAGTCTCCGTGATGGGGAACTTGCCCACTGATACTGGAGGGGGCTCCATGCCCATTTCCCAATGCTGGGGAGTGCAAGGTCATAGTCTCTGAGGTGGGGAACTTGCCCACTGCTTCTGGAGGGGGCTCCATGCCCATTTCCAAATGCTGGCGAGTGCAAGGTCACAGTCTCTGAGGTGGGGAACTTGCCAACTGATCCTGGAGGGGGCTCTTTGTACAACAGTCCTTGGGGGGGTGGCCTACATGCCCCCTGCTGGAGGTGACGGCTGCATTGTCTCTGCTGGGAGAGGTGTCTCCTGGGCAGCCTCTGCTGGAGGTGAGGGCTGCATTGTCTCTGCTGGGGGAGATGTTTCCTGGGCAGCCTCTTCTGGAGGTGAAGGCTGCATCGTCTCTGCTGGGGGAGGTGTCATCTGGGCAGCCTCTGCAGGAGGTGAGGGCTACTGTGTCCCAGATGCCTGTCATTGGTGGTTGAGTAGGAAACTTTTCTTGCATTGGTGGTTGAGTGGGAACCTTAGCCCTCCTGGCTGGTGGAGTGAGATCCTTCCCTTTCCTGCCTGGTGGAGTTAGATCCTTCAATTTCCTGGATGGTGGAGTGAGATCCTTCCCTTTCCTGGTTCGTGGATTGGGATCCTTCCCTTTCCTGGGTGGTGGAGTAGGATCCTTCCCTTTCCAGGCTGCTGGAGTGGGATCCTTGACTGTTTTGCCTCCAATACTAGGAGGTGCCTCCACTGTCCCCGTGGACTGTTTGCCTGAGGGGCTGGGCTGGGTCGTTGGGACCCTGCTCTTACAGGCAGGACGGGGGGAGGGAAGATGACAAGATGTGCAAGGAAAAGGTTCTTACGAGCATTGGGAAGGGATGTGGGAGGAGGGATGGGAGTGGATGTTGATGGAGTGGTTGTTGGAAGAATAAGTCTGCTGGACTTGGGTGCAGGTGCATGGGCAGTGTGCTGATGTGAGATGGATGGCTGTTGGGTGTCTGAGTACCTGCGTTTGTGTCCTTTAGGAGGGGGAAACAGACAGGGTGGGAGAAAACATAGGGGATACATGGATGGATGTTGTGGAGGTGTCTGATAGTAAGATGTGCGTGCTGCTTGGTGTGGTGATGCCGGTGGTGGCTGTTAAAGCAGTGCATGCAGGTGTGAGTGTGAACGTGACTGTGAGGGAGGTGGAGGAGGAGGAGGAGGGGCAGGCAGTGGAGGCAGTGGATGTGTGTGCAACTGTCTGGTGTTTGTGTGAGGGTTTGTGTACTGAAGTGCGGTGCCTGTGTTTTGCTGTGCCACTCTTGTGTGATGTCTTGTGTGTATGCTCGTCTGTACATGTGCATTGCATGGGTTGAGGAGACTGGGGTTGGGACTTGGAAGTGGTAGTTGGAGGGGGACGGTAGAAACAGGGACAATGGCTGCCATCAGAGAGGAGGCCATAGCCTAAATCGATCTCATTTGGACCACCAATCCACTGTGGATGCCCTCCAGGAGTGCATTGCATTGCTGCGTCTGGGATGCCAGCCCCGGGATGGCATTCACAATGGTTGACTCCCCTACAGAGATGGATCTCAGAAAGTCAATAGCCTCCTCACTCAGGGCAGCAGGGCTCACTGGGGCAGGGCCTGAGGTGCCTGGGCCAAAGGAGATGCCTACCCTCCTGGGTGAGCAGGCATGGGCAATTCCTTGAGGGGCTACTGGGAGGGCGGTGCTGGTACAGGGGGTGGTGGCTGTACCTGCAGCTAGGGTGGTCACAGAGGTGTCCGCCACCACAAGGCAGCTTCCATCGGAGGAGGTATCTGAGTCAGTGTTGTCACCTCCTGTTTCCGTTGAAGTGCTCCCCTCGCCCTTCGTCCCACTGGTTACCTCGGCATCAGTGGACTCTGCCTCCTGGGTCCTGTGGGATGAAGCTCGTTCTGTCGCCGGTGCCCCTGATTCTCTGGCAGATGATGGTAATGTACACATGAACAGGATGACAGAAGGAGAAAGGGGGTGGTAGGGAGAGAAAAGGAGCACTGGGTCAATTACAGCACCAACACCACAGTTGGCATCCGCAGTTCCATCACACATAGGGATCAGGAATGAGCACTATGCATTGCACTGGCATTAAATAGGCTAGATGCCACAGCAAGATGAGGGCCAACCACCACTAACTGCACCCCTCCTGGGACCCACAAAGCCCTGACTGACATATAATGCAACCGAGCTAGGTTACCTGCATTTGCTATAAATGTAGGAGGCTGGCCTGGTTTGTAGTGGGTACCTTGGGCACTTACACCTTACACCAGGACCAGTTATCCCTTATTGGTGAAGTAGTAGTGTTCTAGCAGCTTAGGCTGATAGAGGTAGCTATAGCAGAGCAGCTTAGGCTGAACTTGGAGGCATGCAAAGCTCATGCAATACCACTTATACACAAGTAAAGACAATACTCAGTGTTACCAAAAATAAAGGTAGTTTATTTGGGTGACACAGTACCAAAAATATCTTAGAGGCAATACTCCTTCTGGAGGTACGTATTATACACAATATATACACTAGACAGAAAAATAAGGCAAGTAGTAAGACATAGGATAGTGCAAACAATAGGAAATGCTATAGACTGCAATGGGAGAAAATAGGTCTAGGGGCAACACAAACCATATACTAAGAAAGTGGAATGCGAATCATGAATTCCCCCCTAGACAAGTGTAGTGTGTGTAGAATCGGTGGGAGAGTAAGAGAACAGTAAAGGTAAGTAAATTACCCTACCCCAGAGCCCAGAAAAGCAGGAGTAAAGTCCTGCAAGTTTCCTTAGGACACACTACACCTCGTGATTGGAATATTGCAGTAACCAACCAAGTCTGCAAACAACAACTGCTGGATTGCTGGACCTGAAGACCTTCAAAAGAAGGGGACCATGTCCAGAAGTTGTAAGAAGTTCCAGGAAGGACAGGAGCCCCTGCCAACCTAGAAGATTGTGCAAAAGAATAGTCCTGGTTGGACGAAGATGGCAGAAATGCACCCTAGGAAGATGCCAGTGGGTTTTTGCATGATGCAAACGATGTCCCACAACGTGAAGATGGATGCAGACGTGATTTCGTAATGGACGTCACCTACAAGCCTTGGTTACAACAAAGTTGCATTTTGCATCAAAATGGCACTGGCTGGAACTTAGGAGGGACCTCGGGGCCTCACTCTTTGTGAGGAGGAAGAGGAGGCTCTCAGCACTCCAGAGAGCCCTCAGGATGCCAGATAGCACCCATGGGAGACCCAGGACATAGGGACAAAGGAGGTGCAAAATGAGGTTGGTGCGGCACTGCAAAGAAGGGTCCCACGTCGCCAGAGGTCAACTCAATGAGTTCAGCATCACAGGATAGACTACTGGGGACCTGGGTTGGGCTGTGCACAAAGGAATTTTGCAAATAGTGCACAGACGCCTCAGGAGGTGAAGAAGACATGGTGCACAGGGGTATTGTCACTCTCAGGGAAGGCAACGTCTTACCTCCTCCAAATTGCGTCAACAGGACCTCAGGACAGTCTGTGTCAATGGGGTCTACCGTCTGGGTTCCAAGGAGCACGCTCGTCTCTGTGAGAGGAGTCCAAGAGTACTGGTTGTCCACTAAGAAGGGCCTTCGTGAGCAAGGAAGTGACTCCGTCACCCCACAGGAGATTTCTTCGGTCCTTCTGGTGCAGGGTGAAGACAGGGAGTCCTCAGAGCGTGCACCCCATGGAAACTGTTGCAGTTGCTGGCTGGAGCTGAAGTTGCAGAAGAAAAGTATCCCTTGTGGATACTTTGTTGCGGTTACAGTGGTTCCTGGAGCAGGCTGCGGTTGATCCGAGGTCAGAGGATGAAGTAGTAGTTGTAGAGGATTCCTGCTGGAAACTTGCAAGTAGAATCTGAAGAGAACCCACAGGAGAAACCCTAAATAGCCCTGAGAGGGGGATTGGCTACCTTATCAGGTAAGGACCTATTAGGAGGGATCTCTGATGTCACCTGCTGGCACTGGCCACTCAGAGCCCTCCAGAGTGCCCCCACACCTTGCAAAGCAAGATGGCTGAAGTCTGGGACACACTAGAGGAGCTCTCAGCACCACCCCTAGGGTGGTGATGGACAGGAAAATGGTCACTCCCCTTTCCTTTGTCCAGTTTCGTGCCAGAGCAGGGGACAAGGGGTCCCTGAACTGGTGTAGACTGGCTTATGCAAGGAGGGCACAGATGAGCATTTCCATAGGCTGGGGGAGGCTACAACTCCCCAGCCTGTAACACATATTTCCAAAGGGAGAGGGTGTAACACCCTGCTCTCAGAGGAAATGCTTTGTTCTGCCTTCCTGCGACTGAGCTGCTCAGACCTCAGGAGAGCAGAACCCTGTCTGTGAGGTGGCAGCAGCTGTTGCTGCAGTGCAAACCTCAGAGAGCTGGTTTGGCAGTACTGGGGGTCCATAGTGGAGCCCCCAGGATGCATGGAATTGGCTCCCCAATACCAGATTTGGAATGGGGGGACAATTCCATGATCTTAGACACCTTACATGGCCATATTCGGGGTTACCGTTGTAAAGCTACATATAGGTCTTGACCTATGTGTAGTGCACGCGTGTAATGGTGCCCCCGTACTCACAAAGTCCCGGGAAATGGCCCAGAACTATGTGGGGGCACCTTTGCTAGTGCAAGGGTGCCCTCACACTTAGTGACGTTGCACCTAACCTTCAGCAAGTGAAGGTTAGACATATAGGTGATTTAGAAGTTACTTAAGTGCAGTGGAAATGGCTGTGAAATAAGGTGGGTGTCTGCAATGGCAGGCCTGTGGAAGGGTTTTTCTGAGCTCCTTATGGGTGGCAAAAGAAATGCTGCAGCCTATATGATCTCCTGGAACCCCAGTGCCTTGGTTACCTAGGTAGCATATACTAGGGACTTATAAGGGGGGTCCAGTGTGCCAATTGAAATTGGTAAATTAAGTCACTAGCCTACAGTGACAAATTTAAAGCAGAGAGCGAATAAGCACTGAGGTTCTAATTAGCAGAGCCTCCGTGACACAGTCAAGCACTATACAGACATACACATTAGGCCATAAACTTTGAGCACTGGGGTCCTGACCAGTAGGATCCCAGTGAGACAGGCAAAAACATACTGACATACAGGTAAAAATGGGGGTAACATGACGAGGAAGAGGGTACTTTCCTACACAACCCCCCAAACGAGGGACAATAAGGCCAATCTTGCCCAGATGAGGCTTCATTGTCTAAGTGAAAATATCTGGAGAGTCCATATGCATTGGAGTGGGTATTCCCAGGTCTCTGTTCCACTGTAAAGTCCATACTCTGCAGGGAAATGGACCACCTCAACAATTTAGGGATTTCACCTTTCATTTGTTTAAACAATAATATATTTTTGTGGTCTGTCTGGACAATGAAGTGAGTCCCAAACAAGTAGGGTCGCTGCTTTTTCAGTGCCCAGACCACAGCAAAGGCCTCCCTCTCTATGGCAGACGAACGCTTTTCTCTAGGGGTCAACCTCCTGCTAAGGAAAGCAACAGGTTGATCCTGGCCCTTTGAGTTAAGTTGTGATAGTACAGCCCCTACCCCTAATTCAGAAGCATCTTTTTGAACGATGAATTTTTTGGAGTAGTTTGGGCTCTTCAAGACAGGTGCAGAGCACATTGCCTGCTTAAACTCCTCAAAAGGTTTTTGACAGCTAGCTGTCCACAATACCTTTTTAGGCATTTTCTCACTGATGAGGTCATTAAGAGGGGCGGCAACGGAGCCATAATTGTTAATGAAACTCCTGTAATACCCAGTAAGACCTAAGAAGGCTCTTACCTGGGTCTGTGTAGTAGGGGGAGCCCAGTCCATAATGGTCTGAATCTTCCCCTGTAGTGGTGCAATCTGTTCTCCACCTACCAGGTGGCCCGAATAAACCACTTTCCCCAGCCCTATCTGGCACTTTGAAGCCTTGATAGTTATGCCTGCCTTTTGTAGGGCCTCCAAAACTTTCCAGAGGTGGACCAGGTGATCATCCCAGGTGGAGATAAATACAGCAATATCATCTAAGTATGTTGCACTGAAAGCTTCCAAACCTTGGAGGACTGCATTCACCAGCCTCTCAAAAGTGGCTGCTGCATTTTTCAAACCAAAGGGCATAACTGTGAATTGATAATGCCCTCTTATGGTAGAAAATGCAGTTTTTGCTTTAGCATCTTCTGACATTTTGATCTGCCAATACCCTGCAGTCAAATCAAAAGTGCTTAGATACCTGGCAGATGCCAGTGTATACATTAGCTCATCTGCCCAGGATATAGGGTGAGCATCAGTTTTGGTTACTGTATTGAGACCCCTATAGTCCACACATCTCTCTTTCCTTCTTTGCTATGCTGTTTCGGGACACGCACCACAGGGCTGGTCCAGGGGCTATCAGAAGCCTCAATAACTCCAAGGTCTAACATTTTCTCAACTTCTGCTTTTATGCAATATCTGAGAAGGTCAGGTTGCCTGTAAATTTTACTTTTGACAGGTAAACTGTCTCCAGTGTCAATTGTATGTTCGCACGAGGTAGTTGTACCAGGTGTGAGTGAAAATAGTTCAGAAAACTGACCAAGGAGATTTTTACAGTCTTCCTTCGGCTCAGCAGTAAGGTGGTCTGCAAGAACCACTCCTTCCACTAAGCCGTCAGCTTCAGTGTTGGAGAAGAGATCAGGGAGAGGGTCACTATCTTATTCCTGTCACTCATTTGTAGCCATGAACAGGGTTAAGTCAGCCTTGTCATAGTAAGACCTTTGGCGGTTGACATGAAGCACCCTAAGGGGGCTTCTGGCAGTGCCCAGGTCCACCAGGTAGGTGACCTCACCTTTCTTTTCTACAATTAGATGGGGTCCATTTCATTTGTCATGGAGTGCTCTTGTGGCCTCGGGTTCCAATGCCCACACCTTATGTCCTGGGTGGTACTCTGTCAGGACAGCCTTTTGGTCATGCCACTGCTTTTGGAGCTCTTGGCTGGCCTGACGGTTTTTGCTGGCCTTTTACATGTACTCAGCCATTTTACTTCTCAGGCCAAGTACATAGTCCACAATGTCTTGCTTTGGAGGTTTTAAAGTTTGTTCTCAACCCTCCTTAGCAAGAGCAAGGCGATCCCTAACAGGGTGACCAAATAGGAGTTCAAAGGGGCTGTAGACCACTCTTTTTTTGGGTACCTCCCTTTAGGCGAAAAGGAGGCAAGGCAATAGGACACTGTAAGAGGCTGGCCTGGCTTGTAGTGGGTACCAGAGGTACTTACACCTTGTGCCAGGTCCAGTTATCCCTTATTAGTGTAGAAGAGGTGTTTCTAGCAGCTTAGGCTGATAGAAGGTAGCTATAGCAGAGCAGCTTAGGCTGAACTAGGAGACATGTAAAGCTCCTACTATACCACTGGTGTCATATGCACAATATCATAAGAAAACACAATACACAGACATACTAAAAATAAAGGTACTTCATTTTTATGACAATATGCCAAAAGTATCTCAGTGAGTACCCTCAGTATGAGGATGCCAAATATACACAAGATATATGTACACAATACCAAAATTATGCAGTAATAGCAAAAGGAAGTAATGCAAGCAGTGTAAATTTACAATAGATTGCAATAGGAGCACATAGGTACAGGGGCAACACAAACCATATACTCCAAAAGTGGAATGCGAACCATGAATGGACCCCAAACCTATGTGAGCTTGCAGAGGGTCGCTGGGACTGTAAGAAAACAGTGAGGGTTAGAAAAATAGCCCACCCCAATACCCTGTAAGGTAGGTGTAAAGTGCACCTACAACCCCCAGAGAGCACAGAAGTCGTGATAGGGGGATTCTGCAAGGAAAACCAACACCAACAATGCAACAACAGTGGATTTCCGGACATGAGTACCTGTAAGATAAGGGGACCAAGTCCAAGAGTCGCAACAGTGTCGAGAGTGGGCAGGAGCCCAGGAAATGCCAGCTGAGGGTACAAGGAAGCTGCCACTGGATGGAAGAAGCTTGGTGTTTTACAAGAACGAAAAGGACTAGGAACTTCCTCTTTGGAGGATGGATGTCCCACGTCGTGAAAAAGCTTGCAGAGGTTTTCCCACGCAGAAAGACTGCAAACAAGCCTTGCTAGCTGCAAGGGTCATGGTTAGGGTTTTTGGATGCTGCTGTGGCCCAGTAGAGACCAGGATGTCGCCACTTGGATGAGGAGACAGATGGGGCACCCAGCAAGTCAGGGAGCCCTCACAGAAGCAGACAGCACCCGCAGAAGTACCAGAACAGGCACTTAGAAGAGGAGTGAACCGGAGTCCACCCGTAGTCAGAAAAGGGAGTCCCACGACGCCGGAGGACAACTCAGAAGGTTGTGCACTGCAGGTTAGAGTATCAGGGACCCAGGCTTGGCTGTGCACAAAGGAAATCCTGGAAGAGTGCACAGGAGCCGGAGCAGCTGCAAATCATGCAGTACCCAGCAATGTAGTCTAGCGTGGGGAGGCAAGGACTTACCTCCACCAAAATTGTACTGAAGAGTCACTGGACTGTGGGAGTCACTTCGACAGAGTTGCTGAGTTCCAGGGACCATGCTCGTCATGCTGAGAGGGGACCCAGAGGACCGGTGATGCAGTCTTTTGTTGCCTGCGGTTGCAGGGGGAAGATTCCGTCGACCCACAGGAAATTTCTTCAGAGCTCCTGATGCAAGAAGGAGGCAGGCCACCCTCAGAGCATGCACCACCAGGAAACAGGCGAGAAAGCCAGCAGGATGAAGCGATACAAGGTTGCAGTAGACGTCTTTGCTACTTTGTTGCGGTTTTGCAGACGTCCAGAGCAGTCAGCGGTCGATCCTTTGACAGAAGGTGAAGAGGGAGATGCAGAGGAACTCTGGTGAGCTCTTGCATTCGGTATCTGAAGAATTCCCCAAAGCAGAGACCCTAAATAGCCAGAAAAGGAGGTTTGGCTAACTAGGAAGGAGGATAGGCTATCAAGAAAGGTAAGAGCCTATCAGAGGGAGTCTCTGACGTCACCTGCTGGGCACTGGCCACTCAGAGCAGTCCAGTGTGCCAGCAACACCTCTGTTTCCAAGATGGCAGAGGTCTGGGGCACACTGGAGGAGCTCTGAGCACCTCCCCTGGGAGGTGCAGGTCAGGGGAGTGGTCACTCCCCTTTCCTTTGTCCAGTTTCGCGCCAGAGCAGGGCTGGGGGATCCCTAACCAGGTGTAGACTGGCTTATGCAGAGATGGGCAGCATCTGTGCCCATCAAAGCATTTCCAGTGGCTGGGGGAGGCTACTCCTCCCCAGCCATCACACCTATTTCCAAAGGGAGAGGGTGTCACACCGTCTCTCAGAGGAAATCCTTTGTTCTGCCTTCCTGGGCCAGGGCTGCCTGGACCCCAGGAGGGCAGAAACCTGTCTGAGGGGTTGGCAGCAGCAGCAGCTGCAGTGGAGACCCCAGAAAGGCAGTTTGACAGTACCAGGGTTCTGTGCTAGAGACCCGGGGGATCATGGAATTGTCTCCCCAATGCCAGAATGGCATTGGGGTGACAATTCCATGATCTTAGACATGTTACATGGCCATTTTCGGAGTCACCATTGCGACGCTATACATAGGTAGTGACCTATGTATAGTGCACACGTGAAATGGTGTCCCTGCACTCACAAAGTCTGAGGAATTTGCCCTGAACGATGTGGGGGCACCTTGGCTAGTGCCAGGGTGCCCACACACTAAGTAACTTTGCACCCAACCTTCACCAGGTGAAGGTTAGACATATAGGTGACTTATAAGTTACTTAAGTGCAGTGGTAAATGGCTGTGAAATAACGTGGACGTTATTTCACTCAGGCTGCACTGGCAAGCCTGTGTAAGAAGTGTCAGAGCTCCCTATGGGTGGCAAAAGAAATGCTGCAGCCCAAAGGGATCTCCTGGAACCCCAATTCCCTGGGTACCTCAGTACCATATACTAGGGAATTATATGGGTGTACCAGTATGCCAATGTGAATTGGTGAAATGGTCACTAGCCTGTTAGTGACAAATTTGGAAAGCAGAGAGAGCATAACCACTGAGGTTCTGGTTAGCAGAGCCTCAGTAAGACAGTTAGTCATCACACAGGGAACACATACAGGGCACATACTTATGAGCACTGGTGCCCTGCCTGGCAGGGTCCCAGTGACACATAGACTAAAACAACATATATACAGTGAAATATGGGGGTAACATGCCAGACAAGATGGTACTTTCCTACACAACCCCCCCCCCCCAAACGAAGGACAATGAGACTAGCCATGACCTGATGAGTCTTCATTGTCTAAGTGGAAATATCTGGAGAGTCTATCTGCATTGGAGTGGGTACTCCCAGGTCTATGTTCCACTGTATAGTCCATTCCCTGTAGAGATATGGACCACCTCAACAATTTAGGGTTTTCACCTTTCATTTGTGTTTAGCCAAAGTAGAGGTTTGTGGTCTGTCTGAACAATGAAGTGAGTGCCAAACAGGTATGGCCTTAACTTCTTCAGTGCCCAGACCACAGCAAAGGCCTCCCTCTCTATGGCAGACCAACGCTTTTCTCTAAGGGTCAACCTCCTGCTGATAAAAGCAACAGGTTGATCCTGGCCCTCAGAATTGAGTTGTGATAAGACTGCCCCTACCCCTAATTCAGATGCATCAGTTTGAACAATGAATTTCTTGGAGTAACATGGGCTTTTTAGGACAGGTGCAGTGCACATGGCCTGTTTGAGCTCCTCAAAAGCTTTCTGACAGCTAGCGGTCCACAATACCTGTTAAGGCATCTTCTTGGAAGTGAGATCATTAAGTGGGGCTGCAATGGAGCCATAGTTTTTAATGAATCTCCTGTAATACCCAGTGAGGCCTAGGAAGGCTCTCACCTGGGTCTGAGTTGTAGGGGGAACCCAATCCATGATTGTTTGGATTTTCCCCTGAAGTGGTGCAATCTGCTCTCCATCTACCAGGTGTCCTAGATAACCCACTTTCCCCTGCCTTGTCTGGCACTTTGACGCCTTGATAGTGAGGCCTGCCTTTTGCAGGGCCTCTAAAACGTTCCACAGGTGGACCAGGTGATCATCCCAGGTGGGGCTAAAGACAGCTATATCGTCCAGATATGCTGCACTAAAAGCCTCCAACCCTTGCAGGACTGTATTCACCAACCTCTGAAAAGTGGCAGGGGCATTTTTCAAACCAAAGGGCATTACTGTGAATTGGTAGTGCCCTCCAATAGTCGAAAATGCAGTTTTTGCTTTAGCATACTCTGATAATTTGATCTGCCAATACCCTGCAGTCAAATCAAAGGTGCTTAGATACTTGGCAGATGCCAGTGTATCTATGAGCTCATCTGCCCTGGGTATAGGGTGAGCATCAGTTTTTGTTACTTGGTTGAGACCTCTGTAATCTACACAAAACCTCATCTCCCTTTTTCCATCTTTTGAGTGAGGCTTTGGTACAAGCACCACAGGAGAGGCCCATGGGCTTTCAGAATGTTCAACCACTCCTAGTTCAAGCATTTTCTGAACTTCTTGCTTTATGCAGCCCCTGACATGGTGAGGCTGCCTCTAGAGTTGACTTTTGACAGGCAAGCTGTCTCCAGTATCAACTGACCTAGGAGATTTATGCAGTTGTCTTTCTGTTCAGCAGTAAGACAGTCTGCCAAAACTACACCTTCCACTAAAGCATCATTTTCAGTGGAAGAGAAGAGATCAGGGAGAGGGTCACTCTCTTCTTCCTGTCCTTCATCTGTTGCCATGAGCAGGGTGAGATCAGCCCTGTCATAGTAGAGTTTTAGGTGGTTGACATGGAGCACCCTAAGGGGACTCCTGGCAGTGCCCAGGTCAACCAAGTAGGTGACCTCGCCCTTCTTTTCAACAATTAGATGGGGTCCACTCCATTTGTCTTGGAGTGCTCATGGGGCCACAGGCTCTAATACCCACACCTTCTGTCCTGGTTGGTACTGAATGAGAACAGCCTTCTGGTCATGCCATTGCTTTTGGAGCTCTTGGCTGGCCTGAAGGTTTTTACTGGCCTTTTTCATGTACTCAGCCATTCTGGATCTTAGGCCGAGTGCATAGTCCACTATGTCTTGCTTGGGAGCTTTTAAAGGTTATTCTCAACCCTCCTTCACAAGTGTTAGGGGACCTCTTACAGGGTGCCCAAAGAGGAGTTCAAAGGGGCTGAAGCCCACTCCTTTCTGGGGTACCTCCCTGTAAGCAAAAAGGAGACAAGGTAACAGGACATCCCATCTCCTCCTGAGTTTTTCAGGGAGTCCCATTATCATTCCTTTGGGAGTTTTATTAAACCTCTCTACCAGTCCATTTGTTTGTGGCTGATAAGGTGTGGTGAATTTGTATGTTACACCACATTCCTTCCACATGGCCTTCAAGTATGCAGACATAAAGTTACTACACCTGTCTGATACAACCTCTTTTGGAAAACCCACCCTGGAAAAGATTCCCAGGAGGGCTTTTGCCACTGCAGGTGCTGTAGTGGTCCTTAGAGGAATTGCTTCAGGATATCTTGTGGCATGGTCCACTACCACCAAGATAAACCTATTGCCTGAAGCAGTAGGAGGGTCAAGGCGGCCAACTATGTCAACCCCTACCCTTTCAAAGGGAACCCCAACCACAGGTAGTGGAATAAGGGGAGCCATTGGAGTGCCACCAGTCTTGCCACTGGCTTGGCAGGTCACACAAGATTTACACAAATATTTTGTGTCCTCTGACATCCTAGGCCAGTGAAACAGGGGGACAAGCCTTTCTTATGTTTTTATCTGACCCAAATGTCCAGCGAAAGGAATGGTATGTGCCAGAGGTAGGAGGAACTCTCTGTACTGCAAGGGAATGACCAATCTCCTGGCTGCTCCAGGTTTTGGATCCCTTGCCTCTGTGTACAAGAGGTTGTCCTCCCAGTAAACTCTATGTGAGTCACTGACATCCCCATTTTGCTGTTTGACAGCTTGCTGTCTGAGACCCTCTAATGTGGGACAGGTTTGCTGTGCCACACTCAGCTCTTCCCTGGCAGGCCCTCTCCACCCAAAAGCTCAGCAGTGTCTGCTGCCAGCTCATCTGGTGAAGGTTCTGCACAGGGAGGAAATTATTCTTCCTCAGAAGGAGAATCATCTGTAGAGGGAGGGATAGTGGGTAGGGATTTACCCTTGCCACCCCAAGCTTTAGGGAGCCCTTGGTGCATTGTTCCAGGATCCAAATCACCCTGTCCTTTTTGCTTTTTGGGCTGAGCCCTTCTCAAAGCAAAAATATGCCCAGGAATGCCCAGCATTGCTGCATGAGTCTCCAACTCCACTTCTGCCCAAGCTGATGTCTCTAAATCATTTCCTAGTAGACAGTCCACAGGTAAATCTGAAGCAACCACAACTTTCTTTGGACCAGTAACCCCCCCCCCCAGTTGAGATTCACAACAGCCATGGGGTGGCTAAGAGTGTTGTTATGAGCGTCTGTCACTTGGTACTGGTGACCAAGTAGGTGTTGTTCAGGGTGTACCAGTTTCTCTATTACCATGGTAACACTGGCACCTGTGTCCCTGTAGGCCTGAACCTCAACACCATTTATTAGGGGAAGTTGCTTGTACTTATCCATATTAAGGGGACAAGCAACCAAGGTGGCCAAATCAATGGCACCGTCAGAAACTAACACAGCCTCTGTGGTCTCCCTAACAAGACCAACCCCAACTAAGTTACCAAAAGTGAGCCCAGCTACTCCCTTGGATTGGCTATTAGTAGGTTTCCTCCTACCACCACTGCTATTACTAGGGGCACTAGAATTTTCAGTAGGGGTTGTGGTAGTGGGAGGTTTGGTGTTTTTCTTTGGACAACTGGCATCAGTTGTCCAATGGCCTTTTACTTTACATAAAGAACACCAAGGCTTTTTGATTTGATTTGAAGAGGATTTGGACTCCCCACCCCACCAGAGTTTTTTTGTGGGCCTGATGAAGACTCATTTTTAGATTTGTCCCCACCCTTGTCAGAAGACTTACCATCCTTCTTCTTGACATCCTTGTCACCCCCTGTATAAACTTTTCTGTTCACTCTTGTTCTGACCCATTTGTCTGCCTTCTTTCCCAATTCTTGTGGAGAGGTCAGATCTGAGTCCCCGAGATATTGGTGTAACAATTCAGACTCACAGTTATTCAGAATATGCTCTCTCAGAATTAGATTGTACAGGCTTTCATAGTCAGAAGCTTTACTGCCATGTAACCACCCCTCCAAGGCCTTCACTGAACAGTCAACAAAGTCTATCCAGTCTTGTGAGGACTCCTTTCTGGTGTCTCTGAACTTAATCCTGTATTATTCAGTGGTTAAGCCAAATCCATCAAAGAGTGCATCATTCAAAACTGCAAAATTATTGGCATCACTTTCCCTAACAGTAAGGAGCCTATCCCTATCCTTTCCATTGAAAGATAGCCATAGAATAGCAGCCCACTGCCTTTGAGGGACCCCCTGTACCATACAGGCCCTCTCAAGTGCAGCAAACCACTTGTTAATGTCATCCCCCTCCTTGTAAGGGGGAACTATCTTGTGCAGATTCCTGGACTCATGCTCTCTCACAGGATTGCTATCAGGAATACTGCTGCTGCCACCATGGGGTCCAAACCCCAATCTCTGTCTCTCCTTCTCAAGGTCTAGGGATTCCCTGTCTAGAGCCAGCTGTTGCTGTTTAAGCTTCAGTCTGGTCTCTTGCACTCTCAACTTTTTGAGTTCCCTTTCTAACATATTGGCCCTGATTCTGACCCCGGTGGCGGGAGCACCGCCGACAGGCCGGCGGTGCCCCGCAGGGCATTCTGACTGCGGCGGTTTGGCCGCGGTCAGATTTGGAAAACCGGCGGTCTCCCGCCGGTTTTCCGCTGCCCTTTAGAATCCTCCATGGCGGCGGAGCGCGCTCCGCCGCCATGGGGATTCTGACACCCCCTACCGCCATCCTGTTCCTGGCGGGAACAGGATGGCGGTAGGGGGTGCCGCGGGGCCCCTGGGGGCCCCTGCAGTGCCCATGCCAATGGCATGGGCACTGCAGGGGCCCCCGTAAGAGGGCCCCACTTTGTATTTCAGTGTCTGCTATGCAGACACTGAAATACGCGACGGGTGCCACTGCACCCGTCGCACCTTCCCACTCCGCCGGCTCAATTCTGAGCCGGCGTCCTCGTGGGAAGGATGATTTGCCCTGGGCTGGCGGGCGGCCTTTTGGCGGTCGCCCGCCAGCCCAGGGCAAATCCCAAAATACCCTCAGCGGTCTTTCGACCGCGGAGCGGTATTTTGGTGGGGGAAGTCTGGCGGGCGGCCTCCGCCGCCCGCCAGACTCAGAATCACCCCCATTGTCTTCAGGGTGGGTGGGTTGGGAATGCTTGGACACTGAGGATATGTTGAAATTAACAGAGGGAGATCTGTCCCTAACAGTTTGGACTCTAACAACCTGGCCTTCAGGAACAAAAACATCCCTACTGTGATGGTAGCTTCTATTACTACCAGCATTGCTAGGAGGTCTGCTAGGGGGCAGATTTGGAAGAGAACCCCGTACACCTCCCTCAAGGGGCTCCCCTGAGTCATTATGTGAGCTATCTACTAACTTCTGAGATGAAGTGCCAGCTAGGGACTTATCATTCTCAATGAGCATGTTAAACAGAAATTCTCTAGAAGGGTTCTTTCCTACCACTAAACCTCTATCAATGCAGAGACTCCTTAGGCTCTTAAAGTTACGATTGTCACATGTTGTATTGACCATTTTAAGTGAAGTTCCTACATCAGACATGATAGAAGAAGGTTTAGGGACAGCGAGAAGATAGAAAAAGTTTCAGGACTTTTTAAAGAACAGGAACAAAACATTTTCAAACTTTTTTTAACTTTTAGAAAGTTTAGGAGTACTTTTTAGCACTTAGCAGAAAGTGTAAGAGAAGAAAAGCAAAACTTTTTGGTTAGGTGTACATACACTGAACTTGTTTTGTATATTTTTCTCTTATGAAAAGTACAAAATGACAAAGTGGTAAGTAGTTACAAGTACTTATCCCACCGCTGCACAACCAATGTAAGAGGCTGGCCTGGCTTGTGGTGGGTACCAGAGGTACTTACACCTTGTGCCAGGTCCACTTATCCCTTATTAGTGTAGAAGAGGTGTTTCTAGCAGCTTAGGCTGATAGAAGGTAGCTATAGCAGAGCAGCTTAGGGTGAACTAGGAGACATGTAAAGCTCCTACTATACCACTGGTGTCATATGCACAATATCATAAGAAAACACAATTCACAAATATACTAAAAATAAAGGTACTTTATTTTTATGACAATATGCCAAAAGTATCTCAGTGAGTACCCTCAGTATGAGGATGCCAAATATACACAAGATATATGTACACAATACCAAAATTATGCAGTAATAGCAAAAGGAAGTAATGAAAGCAGTGTAAAGTTACAATAGATTGCAATAGGAGCACATAGGTATAGGGGCAACACAAACCATATACTCCAAAAGTGGAATGCGAACCACAAATGGACCCCAAACCTATGTGAGCTTGCAGAGGGTCGCTGGGAGTGTAAGAAAACAGTGAGGGTTACAAAAATAGCCCACCCCAAGACGCTGTGAGGTAGGTGTAAAGTGCACCTACAACCCCCAGAGAGCACATAAGTCGTGATAGGGGGATTCTGCAAGGAAAACCAACACCAACAATGCAATAACAGTGGATTTCTGGACCTGAGTACCTGTAAGATGAGGGGACCAAGTCCAAGAGTCGCGACAGTGTTGAGAGTGGGCAGGAGCCCAGGAAATGCCAGCTGAGGGTTCAAGAAAGCTGCCACCAGATGGAAGAAGCTTGGTGTTTTGCAAGAACGAAGAGGACTAGGAACTTCCTCTTTGGAGGATGGATATCCCACGTCGTGAAGAAGCTTGCAGAGGTGTTCCCATGCAGAAAGACTGCAAACAAGCCTTCCTAGCTGCAAGGGGCACGGTTAGGGTTTTTGGATGCTGCTCTGGCCCAGGACGGACCAGGATGTCGCCACTTGGATGAGGAGGCAGAGGGGGCACCCAGCAAGTCAGGGAGCCCTCACAGAAGCAGGCAGCACCCGCAGAAGTACTGGAACAGGCACTTAGAAGAGGAGTGAACTGGAGTCCACCCGAAGTCAGAAAAGGGAGTCCCACGACGCCGGAGGACAACTCAGAAGGTTGTGCACTGCAGGTTAGAGTGTCAGGGACCCAGGCTTGGCTGTGCATGAAGGAAATCCTGGAAGAGTGCACAGGAGCCGGAGCAGCTGCAAATCACGTAGTACCCAGCAATGCAGTCTAGCATGGGGAGGCAAGGACTTACCTCCACCAAACTTGGACTGAAGAGTCATTGGACTGTTGGAGTCACTTGGACAGAGTTGCTGATTTCCAGGGACCACGCTCGTCGTGCTGAGAGGGGACCCAGAGGACCGGTGATGCAGTCTTTTGTTGCCTGCGGTTGCAGGGGGAAGATTCCGTCGACCCACGGGAGATTTCTTCAGAGCTCCTGGTGCTAGAACGAGGCAGGATACCCCCAGAGCATGCACCACCAGGAAACAGGCGAGAAAGCCAGCAGGATGAAGTGATACAAGGTTGCAGTAGTCGTCTTTGCTACTTTGTTGCGGTTTTGCAGGCGTCCTGAGCAGTCAGTGGTCGATCCTTTGGCAGAAGGTGAAGAGGGAGATGCAGAGGAACTCTGGTGAGCTCTTGCATTTGGTATCTGAAGAATTCCCCAAAGCAGAGACCCTAAATAGCCAGAAAAGGAGGTTTGGCTACCTAGGAAGGAGGATAGGCTAGCAAGAAAGGTAAGAGCCTATCAGAGGGAGTCTCTGACGTCACCTGCTGGCACTGGCCACTCAGAGCAGTCCAGTGTGCCAGCAACACCTCTGTTTCCAAGATGGCAGAGGCCTGGGGCACACTGGAGGAGCTCTGGGCACCTCCCCTGGGAGGGGCAGGTCAGGGGAGTGGTCACTCCCCTTTCCTTTGTCCAGTTTCGTGCCAGAGCAGGGCTGGGGGATCCCTAAACCGGTGTAGACTGGCTTATGCAGGGAAGGGCAGCATCTGTGCCCATCAAAGCATTTCCAGAGGCTGGGGGGGGGGGCTACTCCTCCCCAGGCATCACACCTATTTCCAAAGGGAGAGGATGTCACACCCTCTCTCAGAGGAAATCCTTTGTTCTGCCTTCCTGGGCCAGGGCTGCCTGGACCCCAGGAGGGCAGAAACCTGTCTGAAGAGTTGGCAGCAGCAGCAGCTGCAGTGCAAACCTTGAAAAGGCAGTTTGGCAGTACCAGGGTTCTGTGCTAGAGACCCGGGGGATCATGGAATTGTCCCGCCAATGCCAGAATGGCATTGGGGTGACAATTCCATGATCTTAGACATGTTACACGGCCATGTTCGGAGTTACCATTGTGACGCTGTACATAGGTAGTGACCTATGTACAGTGCACGCGTGTAATGGTGTTCCCGCACTCACAAAGTCTGGGGAATTTGCCCTGAGCGATGTGGGGGCACCTTGCCTAGTGCCAGGGTGCACACACACTAAGTAACTTTGCACCCAACCTTCACCAGGTGAAGGTTAGACATATAGGTGACTTATAAGTTACATAAGTGCAGTGGTAAATGGCTGTGAAATAACGTGGACATTATTTCAGTCAGGCTGCACTGGCAGGCCTGTGTAAATATTGTCAGATCTCCCTATGGGTGGCAAAATAAATGCTGCAGCCCATAGGGATCTCCTGGAACCCCAATAACCTGGGTACTTCAGTACCATATACTAGGGAATTATAAGGGTGTTCCAGTATGCCAATGTGAATTGGTAAAATTGGTCACTAGCCTGTTAGTGACAATTTGGAAAGCAGAGAGAGCATAACCAGTGAGGTTCTGGTTAGCAGAGCCTCAGTGAGACAGTTAGGCATCACACAGGGAACACATACATATAGGCCACAAACTTATGAGCACTGGGGTCCTGGCTAGCAGGGTCCCAGTGACACATAACAAACATGCCGACAACATAGGGTTTTCACTATGAGCACTGGGCCCTGACTAGCAGGATCCCAGTGCGACAGTGAAAACATCCTGACATATACTCACAAACAGGCCAAAAGTGGGGGTAACAAGGCTAGAAAGAGGCTACTTTCTCACACTAATATCCTATGCAAATAGACAAGTGACTGAGTTTTGCTTTGTTGAATCATGTACTAGTGAGACGTTGCTAAGTTGATTCATATTAATGATGTGCCTAAATATTGAATGAATATAGTCTATGCCTTGAGTAAATATGCCATGATTATTGATTTTGCAGTGCGCCTGATGTGGTTTATTGATGTTGAGAATAGCAGACATGATATTAGATTGTTACTAATAGGGAAATAAATATCCTAACACTTTACTAAACTGGTGTGGTTATTCATGACTGAGTGGTCATGGTGTGTTCAATTATCAATTCTTCTTGATTGTTTATTAATTAAGTGATTGTAATTATTGATTGCATATTGATTTGTTGATTGTTGATACCAAGAAAATATTTCGTACTGGGAAGTCCCCAAACGTGGTCCAAAGGTTTGACGACCTGAGCGCGTCCCCTTGTAAGTTTACCTATTAAGGCTCTGACGCGCTAACAGTTTTGGTAGCAGAGGTAATGGTTTGGCCCTTTGGGGCCCCAGTACAAAGGACCACGGTTTGATAACAGTTTTGTGGCAGTGCGGTTGGTTTGGCTCTTGGGAGCCCCGGTAAGAAAGATCAACAGTTTGGTAGAGATTGATGGGGTTGGTTTGGTGGGGGTTTCCTTTTCAATGATGCAAATTGGAGGGATGATGTGTCCCTAAGTCCAAAATGACTTTCCCGGAATCTCGGAGCTTGCTGAAGAGAGTTTGAGTATGTTCTCGACGTTCTAGTGATGGTGTGAATGAAGTAGGTTTTGCGCTTACATAGCTTATGCATATCGCAGGTGAATTGTGAGGTTTGTGAGGATTTTAGGCCAGATGATAATGTTTTAGTAGGAGTTGGTGTACTCCGCAGTATTAGATTAGGGAAGTCGGCAGGCTTCATGTGAGTGTGGCGCTTTGTGCTAAAAAATTGTCCATGTGGTTGTTGGTGATGTACGGACCCTGCGTGGTCTAAGACTCCAGAGTATACTGATAAGTGTATGAGACACTTGGTTTATGTTGTAATTTGTGCCGTTTAATAGGTCCATAGTGAAATCGACGAGTCAAGTTTGAGTCAAAGTGAGTGAATAAAACTTAGATGGAGATTTGGTGAGTTCTAAAGTGCACTAGAACAATAGTCCATTGACAAGTCGAGAGTAGAATTTACTGGTCAAATTTTGCTTGCGAGTGCGGGATCTGAGAAGGAGAGATTAGCGGCCGAGGCTAAGTGAAATCTCTGTAAAGTTCTGAAGCAATTGTGTTACCCTTTCCTGTAGTAAACCGGCAAATTTTGAGTTTTATTTTGGTTGGTGCACGCAATATATTGCAGCAGTTTTGTGTGGATCGAGAGTTGGGAAAACAAGCCGCAAGACTTTGTCAGCCACAGTGCATGTGAGTGTGACGTCATTGGAGCCGCGCTGGGATAGGTTGGTTAGTGAGAAGGGTCGCGCACGGATTGGCAGCCATCCGTGAGAGGCAATTGGTTGAGAAGGTAGGCGAAGAGAATTCTGATAATTAAAGTCACTTCCTGATTTGATTATGAACAAGATAAAAGACGTAAAGATTAAATTTTTCAAGGCTTTAAAGAGCGCTTTGAGGGGAGATGTATATATTACTGCGAGTGTAGTGGAGGTTACACCACCAGAGGGTACACCGGCTTATATTGTAATGGAGGAGAAGGGTGTCTTGCCATGTCTTTGGCTAAAGCAATGGTGCAAAGCCACGGAGAAAGAGGGGTGCTTAGCGTTTCCTGAGAACTGAATGTTTAATTTGAGGGTTTTGGAGAATTTGCAGAGGGTGCTATATGATCTGAAGCCACCTCCGAGACCAGCACAGTTTGAGGATTTGGCAATTTGGGAACTTATGGCAATACGGCAACAGCAACAGAAATTTGAGAGGAGAAAAAGGAAAGCAGAAAAGACACTGGTGGAGGCTAGATGGGATAGTGCATAGAGAATTTGGAGGAGAGAGACAATAGATGGAGTTAAGCTGTTCCCAGCGATAACCCAAGAGGGTGAAGGCAAAGGGAGGAAAGCTACTTGTAAGAGTGACAAAAGTCCTTCAGAGACAAAGAGGATAGAAAGCCCTTGACAGAAATAGATGACTCAGATGATGATGAGTTCCTTAATCAGTTACTGAATGATCGTCCACCACCATATGTGGCAGACGACAATGGCCCGAGTACCAGTACATGTCCTATAGGTTCGACAGAAGAGAAGGCGACAATGAATCTGACACAGGTTAGTCCTGTCTCGACATAAGTCCAGATGCAGAGTAGTTTTGGCGTGTCCACCACCCAGGTTATGCAGACTCAGTTGCAACCGCCACAGGTTCCGAAGATTTACCCTGATGTACACATTTTAGAGACTACTACAAATCTGATGGTGCCGACAGAGCAGGTATACACGAGACCAAAGTTGATTCAGACTGAACCAACTCTTCCTTTACTTCCCCAGGTGCAGCTGCAAATGATCCCGGGATATACTTTGGTCACAGGACCGCAGTCACAGATGACACCGGTAATGAGCCAGAATATGGGAGTTAGTCTTCCACAGGTTTTGGGAAACAGAAAGACACCAGATGCCATATCTTTGCCTATTACGGTTGGTCCACCAGTACCATTGTATGCGCAGGCGAAGCCTAGTGTATGCGATCAAGGGGTAATGACACAAAATACAACAAGAGGAGGGTTTGTAGGATGCTCCTAAGGGACGACTCCAGTGGCACCGACATTTGAAGGATCTAGCTCTCTGTTAGACTTCAGTCTGATTGGGGCTCCACCAGATGTCATGAGACAGTCAGGCTCAAGACTGCTGACACCACAGATCTCGAATGCAAATTTACCACAGACGCCTTTAGTGCAGGCTGGGACTATCTCATTGCAACGTTTAACAGCACAACAGCTGACTGACTAGTTAGACAAACTTCATACTCCACTGACTGCTCCTGTAGCGTCAGGGAGAGAAGAAGGAGAAGAGTACTTGAACCATGTGAGGTTGTGCATGGAAGCCAATGAACTCGTTGAAGGAAGCATGGGTGTGAACAGGCTACAGTCATACACAGAAGCAGAATTGCGGTACTTGTGCCCAAATATAACTAGAGAAGTGAGCAGGGTGCGCCAGAGATTGGCGAATTTGGCAGATAAATACAGCGTAGATTTAGAAAATACCAAGCATTTGAAGAGAAATTACAGGTTAGATTTTGAGCCAAAAGATTTTGAACACATGAGGTCTACTGGAATGAAAGCACACCTCAAGGAGATACTGCAAAGTGCACAAGTTTGGGGAGCCTTAGAGAATTGGGAAGGCAGATGGGCGAAGAAAAAAGACAAGAGGAAGAGTGATTGCATAGAGCAGTCGTCTTAAACATTACCTGATACAAGTACGGTAAAGATGTTACCAATGAGAGAGACTGCTGGAGCGGTTCTTGTCCGTGTACCGTGGACTAGAGGTGATATCCTGTCATTCACAAATGATTTCCCCAGGCTAAGGGAGAAATCAATAGAGTGGTATCAGCAGACAGACAGGTTTGTGAAGCTTGCGAAGTGTCTGTGGGAAGACCTGAATACTCTCTTTGAGATCATAGTTCCAGCTGATTTGTGGATTGAGTGCAAAAGGAGCGTAGATTGGCCTACTGAGGAACCGGCAAGGGACAGAAACACAGGGGCAGCATCTCCTGATGTGATGAAGTATTTTTATAAGGTGATTGAATTTCTGAAAACTAGAGTTTCGCCTAAGAATATTGATTGACAAAGGGATGATCGAATGGCTCAGGAAGTCAAGGAGTCAATACATGCCTATTATGAGAGGTTGTTGAAGGTGTTTCAACATTACAGTGGCACAGAGGTTATTGAAACAAAGGACATGAACCACCTTGTGTTCAGATTCGTGGAAGGGTTGAGACCTGAGATTGGCCAGATGATTAAGAGTCATTTGATTTGCTGGCAAGCAAAGCTGATTGATGAGGTATTGCAGTATGCGAAGTACTGTAGCGATGAGATTGAATTGAAGCAGAGAAAGTTGAAGGAGAAAGCGATGTGATGCAAATTAAGGCAGCGCAGACAGGGATGCAGGGAGGCTTTCCACAGCAGATGGTGCAGCAGCTGCAGGGAAACGGGATGTTTCAGGCACAAGTGAGAAGTAGAGGTCGAGGAGGTTTTGTGAACCGCAGTCCAGACTTGAACACTGTAGTAGTTCAAAACGATGCACAGGGAATGAAGAAGCTATTACATTGTCATGCTTGTGGGGTTGTTGGACACTGGAAGCGGCAGTGCCCAATGATGCTGCAGGATTGTGTTGTTCAACAAAGCAATGATGTCAGTACATTCCAAAATGTGAGAGGACCAAGATTGAGAGGTTCAAATCCAAATTTTCAGAATAATGAGAATCAGATGCAAGGTTTTCAATCCATACAGCAGGTGTAGATGCCACGTGTACAGCCAATACAGTTACAACAAATGCAACAGCAGGTTCCCATTATGCCTACAGAGCAAATGCAAGTGCCTTTAGCTCCAATGGAACAGCAACAGGTGATGCTTCCTTAACAGGTAACAGGTCAAAGAATGAGTCAGAATCACACAGTACAACAATACCCATTGCGTGGTGAGAATGAAATAAACAATGAATGGTCGGATGAGAGTTCAGACGGAGAAGAGTGCAGGCTTGCAGCATCCTTAGAGGTAGATTAGAGAGGACCCTTTGTTCAGGGGAAGGTTATGGGTCACAAAGTTTCATTTTTGGTTGACACAGGAGCTACACTCTCCACAGTAGAAGTGCAGAGGTTCCGAAACGGCCCCTTTCGGGATGGACAGTTAAGGTAGTAGGAGTAGCAAATCAACTCCTGACTAACCCAATCACAGATCCGGTTCAGGTTCAGCTTGGCACTTTCCAAGGATTGCACAGATTTGTGGTTTGCGATTCAAGTCCTGTATCCCTATTGGGAAGAGACTTATTGTGCAAGACGAGGTGTATGATCACCTGTTCCAATGAGGGAATCGAGGTCCAGACAGACAGTGATGATGAAGGGGAGGAAAAGGGTTCAGAGCCTGAAACTGAGACCACAGATGAGGAATATCCTCTGATTAACTTCTTTCCGATGTTCACAGTGGCCGATCTTCCGGCACACTTACAGGGAACAGTTCAAGAGAAGGTGTGGGGTTTGACAGGGAAAGAAGTAGGGTTGATAAAAGGAGTAGAGCCAGTCAAAGTCAATGTGAAGCCAAACGCTGTGTTCCCCCAGATACCGCAGATCATATGGCGCAAGATGTCCTCATAAGGGTTGCGCAAATCATTACAGACTTTGTGAAACAGGGAGTCTTGAAAGAAGTGTTGAGCAGTCCATGTAACTCACCAATAATGGGACTGAGAAAGCCTTGTGGGAAGGTTCGGATTGTCCAAGATTTGAGGAAGATCAATGACATAGTGGTGAAATGTTGCCCTGTGGTGCCAAATCCGGCTGTGATTATGTTCCAGATTCCATGTGATGCACAATGGTTCACAGTAATTGATCTGTCCCAAGCATTCTTTTCTGAGCCTCTTCATGAGGACAGCCAATTTCTCTTCTGTTTTAAATGCTTGGACAAGGTCTACACTTGGTGTCGAATTCCTGAAGGGTTTTCGGAATCACCTTCCATATTCAATCAGATACTGAAGAAGAATTTGGCGTCGTTGGAGCTGCCTTTCCAATTGACTTTAGTGCAGTACATTGATGATTTGTTGATCGCATCCAAAACAAGGGACGAGTGCAAGTATGATTCGATTGCCTTACTGAATCACTTGGGAAAGTATGGGCACAAGGTGTCCCCAAAGAAATTGCAATATGGTCAGAAAGAGGAGAAGTATTTGGGTGATCAAATTGAGAAAGGGTCATGGAAGTTGTCCAGAGAAAGAATAATTGCAGTGTTACAAATGAATCCCCCAACAACACAGAGAGATGTTAGGATGTTTCTAGGAATGGTGGGATACTGTCGTCAGTGGATCCGAATTTCTCAGTCATCTCTAAGCCATTGGTGAGGTTGATGGTCAAAGAGGGGCCTGATGCTATAGTGTTGGGAGAGAAGAAAATGAAAGCGTTTACTGAGTTAAGGGAAAGCATGTGCATTTTGATCTCTTTTGTCATGAACGTGATGCATGTTCTTTGTCTGTCTTGACGCAGGTCCATCGAGGTGTAAACCGACCAGTAGCATATTTTTCAGCTACTTTGGACCCAGTTGCAGCAGCCTTACTGGGTTGTCTGCGAGCAGTGGCAGCAGTTGGACAAAGCCTCACACAGTGTGAAGGCATAGTGATGGGACATTCTTTAACAGACATGGGGGGTCATTCTGACCCTGGCGGTCATTGACCGCCAGGGTCAACGACCGCGGGAGCACCGCCAACAGGCTGGCGGTGCTCCCATGGGCATTCTGACCGCGGCGGTTTGGCCGCGGTCAGAAGCGGGAAACTGGCGGTCTCCCGCCGGTTTTCCGCTGCCCATGGGAATCCTCCATGGCGGCGCAGCTTGCTGCGCCGCCATGGGGATTCCGACCCCGTCACCGCCATCGTGTTCCTGGTGGGTTTGCCCGCCAGGAACAGGATGGCGGTGAGGGGTGTCGTGGGGCCTCTGGGGGCCCCTAAAAGATTTTCAGTGTCTGCCATGCAGACACTGAAAATCGCGACGGGTGCTACTGCACCCGTCGCACCCGTCCCCCTCCGCCGGCTCCATTCGGAGCCGGCTTCCTCGTGGGAAGGTGTTTCCCACTGGGCTGGCGGGCGGCCTTTTGGCGGTCGCCCGCCAGCCCAGTGGGAAACCCAGAATGACCGCTGCGGCGGTCTTCTGTCGGTTCCCGCTTGGCGGGCGGCTCCCGCCGCCCGCCAATGCTGGAATTACCCCCATGGTCTCTCATTCAGTTGAAATCCTGTTGACATGAACTAAAATGCAGCACATGACTAATGCAAGATTAAGCAAATATGAAACGATTATATTGGGGTCACCAAATGGAACGGTTAAAGAGATGTACAGTGTTGAACTCTGCAACTTTGCTTCCAGGTGAAAATACAGAAGTTGAGAATCTGGAAGATGTAGAACATGATTGTCTTGAGGTAACAGAATGTGCACTAAACCAAGGCCTGATATTAAGGACCCCCAATTGGAGAAAAATGACCAAATTATCTTTGTTGATGGCTCATGTTTGAGAGACCCAGTAGGAGTGCTGCGAGCCGGTTATGCTGTATGCACGATTTCTCGTATCCTGGAAAACGTCATGGCTTCAAGGAGTGTATTCCTCTCAAGTAGCTGACCTTGTAGCTCTTACCAGGGCTTTCCATTTCTCTGCTCAATTGAGAGTCACTACCTATACTGATAGTCGCTACGGATTTGAAATTGTTCATGATTTTGGCCAACTATGGTCTCAGAGGGGTTATTTGATCTCTTCTGGTTCGCCAGTGAGGGATGGTGAAAGAATTAAGGAGTTGTTGCATGCGATTCAGTTACCTCATGAAATTGCCGTGGTGAAATTCAGTACACACCTGAAGTCACAAGACTTTGTTTCAATGGGAAATGGATACGCGGATCAAGTCGCAAGGTTTTGTGCATTGAACTGTATATCGTTCAAGGATCAATGGGAATTGCTACCTGAAAAAGAAAATGAGACATGAACAGGTTATGCATTAAGGGTGATTGACACATTAGAAGAGTTGAGATTGTTGCAGGGGCGTGCCAGCAAAGATGAGAAGCGTTCTTGGGTTAGGATGCAATGCCTACAAAGACCAGATGATTTGTGTGTTTCAGACGAAGGGAAAATGGTCTTGCCAAACAGTCTTTTGTCACAGTTTGCAAGGTTTTATCATGGCCAAGCACACATTGGGAGGGATGCCATGATTAGGTTGTTCAAGATTGACTGGTTTAACCCAACGTTTAGACAAGCTGCAGAGGTGATTTGCCATCGTTGTGTCATCTGCCAAAAGATGAACGCAGGGAAAGGGACAGTGGTGAATTTGAGCCACATTGGAAGAGCTGGAGGTCCATTTAGCAGAATGCAATTGGATTTCATTGAGATGTCTGTGTGTGGAGGTTTGAGATATGTGTTGGTGACTGTGTGTATCTTTAGTCATTGGATTGAAGCGTACCCTACACGAAGAAATGACAGCCTCACAGTAGCGAAATTACTGCTTAGGGAATTGATACCACGTTTCGGATTTCCGATCTCTTTAGAATTAGATAGGGGAAGTCACTTCAACAATGAGGTGGTTAGGTTACTGTGTGCCGCATTGAACATTGAGCAGAGTTGCTTTGTAGCTACCGCCCTGAAGCATCAGGATTAGTGGAACAGATGAATGGTACCCTAAAGTCAAGAATGGCGAAAAGGTGTGCAGCCACAAATTTGAAATGGCCTGACGCATTACCTTTAGTGTTAATGTCAATGGGAAATATGCCTAACAAGAAAACAGGACTGTCTCCGCATGAGATTCTCATGGGTCGAGCTATGAGACTGCCCGCAGTGCCTGCGACTGCTCTTGTGAATATCACAGATGATATGGTGTTGGACTACTGCAAGGGTGTAGGAAGTTGGCTCTGTATGTACTATTTCAAAGTAAGAAATAGCATGCACAGAGTCCAAAGGTTCCCCTTAGAGGTAAGATAGTGGCAAAAAAGAGATAATTCTAATGCTCTATTTTGTGGTAGTGTGGCCGAACAGTAGGCTTATCAGAGGGTAGTGTTAAGCATTTGTTGTACACACACAGGCAATAAATGAGGAACACACACTCAAAGACAATTCCAGGCCAATAGGGTTTTATATAGAAACATATATTTTCTTAGTTTATTTTAAGAACCACAGGTTCAAGATTTACAGATAATACTTCAAATGAAAGGTACTTCACTTAGGTATCTTAGGGACTTTGAATCAGCAAAATAGCATGTACAGTTTTGGCAAAAATGGCAATAAGCTATTTTAAAACTAGACACAGTACAAATTTCAACAGTTCCTGTGGGAGGTAAGTATTTGTTGGTTTTGCAGGTAAGTAAACCACCTGCGGGGTTCAAAGTTGGGTCCAAGGTAGCCCACCGTTGGGGGTTCAGGGCAACACCAAAGTTACCACACCAGCAGCTCAGGGCCGGTCAGGTGCAGAGGTCAAAGTGGTGCCCAAAATGCCTAGGCTTCAATGGAGAAGGGGGTGCCCCGGTTCCAGTCTGCCAGCAGGTAGGTACCCGTGTCTTCGGAGGGCAGACCAGGGGGGTTTTGTAGGGCACCGTGGGGGACACAAGTTAGCACAAAAAGTACACCCTCGGCGGCACGGGGGCGGCCGGGTGCAGAGTACAAACAGGTGTCGGGTTTGCAATGGAGTTCAATTGGAGACCCAGGGGTCTCTTCAGCGAAGCAGGCAGGCAAGGGGGGGGGGTTCCTCGGGGTAGCCACCACCTGGGCAAGGGAGAGGGCCACCTGGGGGTCGCTTCTGCACTGGAGGTCGGATCCTTCAGGTCCTGGGGGCTGCGGGTGTAGTGTCTTTACCAGGCGTCGGGTTCTTAGAAGCAGGCAGTCACGTTCAAGGGAGCCTCTGGATTCCCTCTGCAGGCGTCGCTGGGCGGACTCAGGGGGCTCAACTCTGGCTACTCACAGGGTCGCAGTTGCTGGGGAGTCCTCCCTGTAGTGTTGTTTCTCCGCAGGTCGAGCGGGGGCGTCGGGTGCATAGTGGAAAGTCTCACGCTTCCGGCGGGAAACGTGCAGTCCTTTAAAAGTTGTTTCTTTGTTGCAAAGTTGTTTCTTCTTTGGAGCAGAGCCACTGTCCTCGGGAGTTCTTGGTCCTTTTACATGTATGGTAGTCCTCTGAGGCTTCAGAGGTCGCTGGACCCTGGGGGACGCGTCGCTGTTGCAGTTTTTCTTGAAGTGGGGAGACAGGCCGGTAGGGTTGGGGCCAAAGCAGTTGGTGTCTCCGTCTTCTCTGCAAGGCTTTCAGGTCAGCAGTCCTTCTTCATCTTCAGGTTGCAGGAATCTATCTTGCTAGGTTCTGGGAGCCCCTAAATACTCAATTTAGGGGGGTGTTTAGGTTTGGGGGGTTAGTAGCCAATGGCTACTAGCCCTGAGGGTGGCTACACCCTCTTTGTGCCTCCTCCCTGAGGGAAGGGAGGCACATCCCTAATCCTATTGGGGGAATCCTCCGTCTGCAAGATGGAGGATTTCTAAAAGTCAGAGTCACCTCAGCTCAGGACACCTTAGGGTCTGTCCTGACTGGCCAGTGACTCCTCCTTGTTTTTCTCATTATCTCCTCTGGCCTTGCCGCCAAAAGTGGGGCCGTGGCCGGAGGGGGCGGGCATCTCCACTAGCTTAGGAAAAGAACACTGGTGCTGGGGCCTGGTCAGCAGGCCTCAGCACACTTTCAAATCATACCTTGGCATCAGCAAAGGCAAAAAGTCAGGGGGTAACCATGCCAAGGAGGCATTTCCTTACAAAGGGTCTGGCTGATGTGGTCTGCTCTTTTTCTCACCAGGTGGAAGCTACCACCCTGCCACCGATTCATGATCCAGAACACAACCTGAAAGCTGGTGACTGGGTTGTCATCAAGAAACACATAAGGGAGACTTGCTTAGAGCCACGTTGGAAGGGACCCTACCAAGTGATACTAACGACTACTACTGCTGTGAAGTGTGCAGGAGTTCGGAACTGGATCCATGCCAATCACACGAAAAAGTTGACGTATCCAACTGATGAGGAAGCTGAGTTGTTGAAAGTACCAACAACAGACAATGAAGTCGCAGGGCCGGAGAGTGATCGAAGGGGAACTGAGACAGAAGGAGAGCCTGTTGAGGACGGCTTGGTCACTCCAGTAAGAGATGATGGAGAAGAAATCCAGAGGGGTGATGTTGAGCCTATCTCAACTGAGGCAGCAGGAGAGCCTAGTCAGAGGGAGGTTCTCCCAGAAGTAGACGATTATGAGAATGAGCCAGAGCACTTGACAGACCCAGAAGGCGAAGGAGTTGAGGCGGAGGCGAGTCAAAGGGTCCAGACTCCTCCTGAGCAGATTGCAGGTCAATCAAGTGAAAATACCATAGAGCAGAGAGAGAAAGAAGGGTTGCCACAGGAAAGATCAAAGGCCAGAGAGATACTGAAAGGAGACAAGTGGCCAGAGTCACAAGTAAAGAGGAGAGAGGTGGATGTCGAAGATGCAATAGAAGAAAAGTAGACACCACAAGGAGAGACAATCTAAGTGAAGGAGAGTTGCAAGGTGATCGCAAGTTGAAAAGGAAGAGAGTAGCAAATAGAAGGTACGCAGGTCCTGAATGGGCGTATGCAACTACATCTGAATGGCAACAGGATTTCTTGGCATTTTGTTTTGATCGAGAAGTCCGAGGTCAATACTTTGGCACTTAAGGCTGACTGAAGAAATTGAAATTCGTGTAAAGATTGAGCTAAATAAAATTGAAGTTGAGAAAGAGACTGAGAATCTACAGGATGAGACCTTGCAAACCTGAATTTACTTTTCAAAACCGATTTTGACAAGCTGCTAACCTGAATTGACAAATGATCCTGGGAGTGAAAGTGAAAGCTGTAAATATATTGCTGAAAGAAGATTTTGCTTGTTTGACTTTGCTGCGGGAGAGAGAGATTTTTTTTTTTAACCATCCTCTTTAGTTGTTGTTTTAAATAACCATCCACCACTTTCTGATTCTTTACACGTCATGGCTAATACTAGGCAGGAGAATAGAGGGAGTAGACGTTGTAAATACTTGGGTGTTGGTTTAGGTATTGCGTGTGTGATATTGATTGTGGTTGTGATTGTGGGTATGACACTAATGGATAAGAGTGGGACTAATAATGCTTCAGTTCCTGAAACTACTACTGCACTAACAGCGTGGGAGAGGTTTGAGTTGGATGGGAGATACTTACATAAGGGAACTAATGCAAAAGGGGACCTTTCTACTAACATGTTCTATTGCTTGCTGAATGAGTATGTTAAGACAATGGAAGTGAAAGATTGCTTTGTGTGTACACAAATTCCTGTTTCGGTACAAGAAGGGGTTACCTATCATAGCTTGCCACTAACCTATGGGATAAGTTGTAGTCGGTTACTAACAAGATTTTATAACCAGGAGGAGATTCATTACTTCTATTCAAATCATGACCTTGTGTTTTCTTATGTACCTATAATAGAGGATTTGAGTGCTGTAGCTAGATACTATAGTGTAAAGTTAGTTAAAGGATTCTTTAAGCCGACATTGACAGTTAGTACATCTTATGCTCACCGCAATAATTTGACATGCTTGCTTATACCTGTAGAGAAAGGCTTTTTAGATCACACGGATGATAGAAGGAGAGCATTAAAGGGTAAATTAGAAAAAGGATTACAGCAGCAAGCTTTTACTAGTAATGAAGGGTGTGGTGTAATGAGAGAGCAAGGGTAGTTAGCTTTAGATGCATTACACGTAAGGAAGCTTTGTATATCAAGGCTGAAATCATATTATGACAATGTGTTTGTGGGAATGAGTGAATGTAAGCATGTGTTTTTGTTTCAGAGTAAATGGATGTTCATGTTAAATGGACAGGATCCGGCAATCCCAAGGATCTACTATATATGCGGGCTTAATGCTTGTTACCATCTCCCAAAGGGTCGGTATGGGACATGTTATTTGGGGATAGTTTTCCCAAAGATATACCAACTGGATGATTTAAAGAAGTTTCCGAGATTGTCTGAATTACATCGTACTAGACAGAAGAGAGAGACCGCTGCTGGTGTAGTGGGAGACATATTTGGGGCGATAATTCCTTCAGTGGGAGTTGTCTTGAATTCAATAAAGATTCGAAAGTTGTCTACTATTGTGGATAACATGCTGACAAGTTTTTCAGGAGCTATATTTCTAACGGATACTGAACTTGCTGCAGAGAGGGCTATGACTCTTCAAAACAGGCTTGCTTTAGACATTCTTTTAACGAAAAATGGTGGAGTTTGTAGAATGTTTAATGAGCGTCTTTGTTGCACATATATACCAGATAATAGTAATGAGATTAGAAGCATGCTTACTAACTTGACTAAGGATAGTACAGACTTGAAGGAATTGAAAGAATCTGGTGTTTGGGAAAAGGTTGGAAAAGGTTTAGCATCAGTGGGGAATTGGCTTAGCAACATTTGGCATGGGATATTGTCTAAAATATTACAGGGAATATTGATTGTTATAGCTTGTCTATTTGGATTGTGGGTGGCATGTAAAAATAGCAAAAGAATAAAATTGAATAAGGTGAAAAATAACAAGAGGAGGGAAGAAAAGGAAAAGGAAAAATTGTTTAGGGAAAAAATCAAAGGGGAAGCCAATAAGAGACCAGATTGAAATGACAGAATTTTAACCTATGTAAAATGTGTGAGGAAAGGTTTGTGTGATGACAAGAGTCATCAGAGGAGGGATTGTTGGAGTGTGTCTTTTAAAAGCAATATTAATATGAAGATTTGCAATATATTGTGTAATGAAGCCACATAGAAAATAATGCACATGTTTGAAATGTGCGGGAAGTGGCTACCAATGTATACGAAGGCTAATGAAAAGGCTTATTAATTCTGAATTATTATGCAATAATGTTTTGAAATCGTATTGGTATGTCACAATTCGAGTTATGTGTTAAGAGTTTACTTTATTAATCAACTGGCTTTAAATTAGCGAGGGCTTGGGCCTAGCTGCCTGGTCTCATATTAAATTGCATTTTCTAATGTGTAGTGTGCTGTTTCTCCTGAAGGACACAAAGCTGTATTTTTCCAAGAGTTATATGTGTGTAGCCGTAGTAAATTCTTTTGCATGAGAACCGGCTTGCTCAAGGCGATGTTCTTGCTAGATGCAACAATGTAATTCGTAACAGGTGTAAAGTTAACCGTACTAGGAGAAGACAATGAAGACACTGACTGGAGCGCAAAGTGTAACATTTTCTACCTGACATTCCAACCGTTGGGGACGTCAATAACATGGACCAATCAGTGACATGGGAACTGTGAACTGTGGAAAATTCTAGCAAGGTGCTTACCGAATTATTGGACAGAGATAATGAGGCACCAAACTTTATCCATGAGGAATTAGGGGATAGTTTGATTTAACGGCATGACTCAAGAAGAAACCGCACCACTTTATCCCCTTTATTCACTTTTGCCATAGCCCATTTTGTCATCTTCCTTTTGTGCTAGGACATTTTGCCATTTCCCTCTGCCATAAGACTTTTGGCTTTTGCTATCTTTCTCGGACATTCCAAAACCCATACTTTAGTCTTTAGTTGTCCTGTCACCGTTTAACCATCCTCTACCCATCTATTGCTAGAGATTATTTTCTCCTCTATCTGAGGGAAGTAATGTTCCATAGCTATGCTATCTGGAGACTTTGCCCCATCCCATCTTTGCTGATGCGGATGAACTGATGTCCTGAGGACGAAGACTGATGCTGCTTGCTGATCTGTTGGATTGGTAACTATCTGATGCAAATTGTGATTGTCTGTATGCCTTTTCTTTCTAGGTACCAACTGCTAGTTTGATAGAGGCCTTAGCATAGATGTTTTCTAAATTTGTGTTTACTAAAATGTTTTGCATGAAGCCCAACATGCTAATGCTAATTTGAGGTTAGTTAAGGTGTTCACTAATATCCTATGAAAATAGACAATTGACTAAGTTTTGATTTGTTGAATCATGTACTAGTGAGACGTTGCTAAGTTGATTCATATTAATGATGTGCCTAAATATTGAATGAATATAGTCTATGCCTTGAGTAAATGTGCTCTGATTATTGATTAGCAGTGCTTCTGATGTGGTCTATTGATGTTGAGAATAACAGACATGATATTAGATTGTTACTAATAGGGAAATAAATATCCTAACACTTTACTAAACTGGTGTGGTTATTCATGACTGAGAGGTCATGGTGTGTTCAATTATCGATTGATTGTTTATTGATTAAGTGATTTTAATTATTGATTGCATATTGATTTGTTGATTGTTGATACCAAGAAAATATTTAGTACTGGGAAGTCCCCAAACGTGGTCCAAAGGTTTGTCGACCTGAGCGCGTCCCCTTGTAAGTTTACTTATTAAGGCTCTGACATGCTAACACTCCCGTCATAGTTATGGTCCTCCACCTGTCAAATTTGGAGATGTCAATTGCCCCAGCAGACATCTCTGCACATGGGTATGAACTGCTCTGACAGTGGTTCCTGTTGATGCGTTAAAATTTTGACAGACAGCATTATCAAAATGACAGTCCCATCTTGCAAGCTTTTAACATATTTTTTTATTTTGAAAAGAAAAACCTCAAAACAGAATTTTGATTAAGAAAATACAAAAACTATTGACCTGAGAAACCATGATTTGAGAGTCATTTTGCAGTTTTCATTGCTCCTTACCACTAGATTTTATCTGGTGGTCAGTTGCACTGAAAACTTCCATTCAACCGCTCACTCTAAGAGGCAGATTTAAGAGCCACTAGCGCCTCCTTTCGCCACATTAACATAATTTTTTTTTATGCTAATGTGTCCCAACAAGGACAAAATTGCCACACCAGATTTACAAAGTGCCAGAATGCATGCATTACGCCACTTTGTAACCATTTGCGCCACATAATGCCTTCACCAGTTAGGGAGGTCGAAAAAATAGTTCAAAGAAATCTCTAAGAGATTTCTTTGCATCATTTGTTTTTGCCAATATACTTAAATCTGGCCCTCAGTATCCATTGCTGACATGCTTAAGGTCTGTCTATTTTTAAAATAGGCAAGCAGACTTTCAGTTTGACAGAGAGGGTACTCCATCTACCATACTCTAACTCAGCCCCTTAGGGCCAGATTTAATAGAAAATTATGGTGCGTGGCTCTGTGCCTATTCAGCAGCGTCGCTCACTGTTATTTTCAAAACGCAGGGATGCACCATATTTACTAGAATATGGCGCACCCTTGTGTTTCCCCCTGCACCGGCACTAAATTTGCTGTCATGTACCAATGCAGCATCCCTTGCACCATAGTGCAAGGATGGCTGCATTGAGAGGGAGATTGTTTTGTGCAGGAAGGAATACCTCCCTGCACAAAAACAATCTTAAGTGGCGATTTGCTCTTTCTGTGCGTGCTGCAAAATGCAGCACACATAAAAAGAGCAAAAAACCCAGGAGAAATGAAAGCATTTCTCCTTGTTGCGCAATGCTAACGCCACCCCTGGGGTGACGTTAGATTTTGGTGCTGCCTCAGGTTTATGAAAACTCGTAAATCTGAGGCAGAGTCAAAATGCAATGGGTATTGCGGTGACACGCCCACAGCAACACACATTGCACACCCCTTCCATGCAAAGTGCTGCATGTGAAGGGTCTGTATTTACACTTTTTGTGGCTTAACGCCACCTTGTAAATAAGGCACAGGGCGTTGCATCACCGGAGGGCACCTTTTGTGATGCTCCAGTGACACTAAGCACTGCTCCACATTAACAAGGAGGTGTAACACCACTGTTTGTGGCGTTACGATTCCTTGTAAATATGGCCCCTCCGACGCACTTTTCTGCGTCAGAGGGGCGAGCAATGGGTGTTGCTGTGGGCGTTTCACACCAACACCCATTGCTTTTGATGCTGCCTCATATTTACGAGTTTTTGTAAACCTGAGCTGTGGCAAAAACTAATGGCACCCCAGGGGTTGCATTAGCATGACAAAACGAAAGAAATGCTTTTATTCCTCCTCAGTTTTTGCTTTTTTTATGTGTGTAGCATTCTAATGCACACATAGAAGAAGCAAAATGCCATGGACGATTGTTTACATGCTGGAAGGGACACCTTCCTGCACATAAACAAGCATTCAAATTAAAGCTTTGGTACTTCTATGTGTGGTGCATTTTGCAGCACACATAGAAGTGCCAAATCGTCATTATAGATTGTTTATGACTCAGACACCCTTGCACCATGATGCAGGGATTCCTGTGTTGGTGCTAGGCAGCCTAATTCAGCGCTGGCGCAGGGAGAAATGCAGGGGTGTGCTATATTCCTCTATATAGGGTGCACCCCTGCATTTCAAAAGTGGAGCAGCGCAGTGCTGCTATTTTTGGTGCAGTACCGTGCTGCATCAGTTTTGCATAAATCTGGGCCTTAGTGTCCATATAAAACTCAGGACCATATTTATGCTTTGTTTGCACTGAATTTCCGAATTTTTTTGACGCAAATTTGGAGCAAACGTAACTCCATATTTCTATTTTAATGCTAGACCCATCTAGCGTCAAAATATTGGAGTTAAAGTCATTTTTTGGATGCGTGTAACCACCTTGCGTCAATGATATGCAAGGTAGGCTTTCCTGTCCAAAAGATGACTCAAAGCCCCTAGCGCCTTATTTATCCTCCTGTGCAAAAATGGTGCACAGGGGGAGGCGGGCCTAAATAATGGCGCTAAGCCTGCTTAGCGCCATTATTTTACACCTGGGTCAAGGCAGGCATTAGGGGACCTGTGGACCCATTTCCATGGTCTAACACCATGGTAAGAGCCCACAGGTGCCCACCCCAAGCCACAGGAACACCTCCACCCACACCAGGGGCACACCAAAGGATGGGGGGACCCCATCCCAGGTAAGTAGGATAGGTAGAGGTAAGTACTTCAAAAACATTTTTAAGTGCCATTGGGGGACCTGAAATGCCCCCCCCCACATGACACTGGGTGCAATGGTCATGCCCAGGGGACCCTTGTCCTCTGCGCTGGCCATTGGGGTGGTGGGCATGACTCCTGTCTTTTTTAAGACAGGAATCATGTGTTATGGATGGTTTTGCATCAGGAAATGACGCTAGGCTGGTTTAAAGGCATTTTTTTTGCCTCTAACCAGCCTAGCATAATTTTTTATTGTAAAACCCCCTTCCCCTATACCGCCACTTCCACCCAGCTCATGACATTTTCTCAGACGCTAGCCCACCCTTTGCTCGAGCTTGCGGGATTCCATAAATTTGGTGCCCTGCTGGCGCTCTGGAATGACGATTTTGCGCAGTTTTGCGTCAAAAAGTATAAATATCGGCCTCAGTGATTACAACTACAGTTTAGTCAGTTGTCCTCTGTCTATTTTGATTGTTAATTGGCTCATGTGTTACAAAAATGAGTGCGTATTCTGTAACAGTGAAAAGTGTTATGCTGGTTAATCTACGATGAACTCTGTAAAACAAAAGCAGTTATTTTTGGAATTATTTCTACAACAAGCTTAAAAAGGCGAGAGTCTATAACACAAAACTGCTGTTAACAATGCATAATATCACACAAAATTAATATTCTACAGAAAATGCAAAGCAACATGTCCACATCAACAAACATAGGAAAATAAGCCGTCGTTTTGGGTTCCATTTAAACGCCCTTTTAAATACTAAGAGCATGCTCATGTGTACCCCAACACGTGAGGCTGTCTTGATTAGCTTGACAGGGATATTAAGAAGGGGATGTATCATCGATATCCTATGTGTAGGCTCTCACGCCTTTTTTCAGCTCACTTTTGGTCTGAGATGGTCAGCTTTCGTGTTGACTTTACTTGTACTGTGTAATGCAGTCTTTCAACTTTAGGGACATTAATGCTTCTGTCCCAGTCCTTTCAAAAGGTAATAAATGTTCCGTCTTCTCAGGGATCAGATTGTTCGAGCATTGGGTTGGTCACGTGATCAGATGGTAATAGCTGCAAACGGCATTTCTAGTTCCAGTGTTCCTTTTGTACAAAAGTTATAGTAATTTTTTTAAAAATTAATGGCTAGCACTTTAAATTAGACCTTTGTTTTCCTCCGTTTCTTTTTTTTAAACTAATGCACACGACTCAATGTAACAGATTCAAACGAGGAAGACCACCATCAATGTCAGCATAATATGTTTTAATTTCAGTAATGGCTCTATCAACTAATATAGTGTATCAAGAACGTACAAAATAAAATATTACCCAATGCACCCTTAAACTACTAGTTTCTATAAATTGATAAATGATGATGTGCAATGGCACACTCACAACCTAAATCTTACATATTCACCAATGTGTTGTAGATACTGCAACTCAATAGAAAACAAACAGGTGCAAATATACAATTGCAAGGGGCATATTTATACTCTGTTTGCGCCGAATGTGCGTCAAAATATTTGACGCACATTCAGCGCAAACCCTGCCCCATATTTATACTTTGACGTCCGACGCAGCGGGCGTCAAAGTTCCACCATGTGCGCCATTTTTTGGAAGGGGGAACCTGCCTTGTGTTAATTATATGCAAGGTAGGCGTTCCCTTCCAAAAAATGACTTTAAGGCCTGTGCGCCTTATTTATACTGTGACGTCATTTTGACGCACAGGAGGGGGCAGGCCTTAAAAAACGGCGCCCAGCCTGATGGGCGCCGTTTTTTAACGCCTGGGTCAGGGCAGGCGTTAAGGGATCTGTGGGCTCAGAAGGAGCCCAGGGGTGCCCTCCCATGCCCCCAGGGACACCCCCTGCCACCCCTGCCCACCCCAGGAGGACACCCAAGGATGGAGGGACCCATCCCAGGGAAGTTGAGGTAAGTTGAGGTAAGTATTTTTTTCGGTTTTTTTTGTGGCATAGGGGGGCCTGATTTGTGCCCCCCTACATGCCACTATGCCCAATGACAATGCCCAGGGGACATAAGTCCCCTGGGCATGGCCATTGGGCAAGGGGGCATGACTCCTGTCTTTGCTAACACAGGAGTCATTTCAATGGGGGTTGGGCGTAAAAAAAAATGGCGCAAATCGGGTTGAAGCCAAAATTTTGCCTCAGACCTGACTTGACCCATTTTTTGACTCCCAAGCTCCATTTTCCCCTACGCCGGCGCTGCCTGGTGTGAGTAATTTTTTTTGACGCACACGAGTCTGCAGCGCCGGCTAACGTCATTCAATAAATAAGGCGCCCGCATGGAGCTTTGGAATGGCGTTAGCCGGCGTTAAAATTTTTGACGCACAACTGCGTTGGCGCAGTTGTGCGTCAAAAAGTATAAATATGGGCCCTAGTGTTTTATTTAACTTTCGTAGTTCCCTTAGTTTGTGAAGTTAAATATTCTCGTGAATTTCTCTCTGGCCTCCAAAATATTATAAATAGTTTGGGGGCAAATATACAAAAGAGGAGACCAGCGCTTGAGGACAAAATAGCAAAAATTTCAACAGCAACCAGGTACTTTCCCTTTGTGCTCAGGTAGGCAGGAATAAATGTCAACCAGACACTGACAAACACAAGCATGCTGAAAGTGATGAACTTGGTCTCGTTGAAGCTGTCAGGTAGGTGTGAGAAGGTAGCCTCTTTCTAGCCTTGTTACCCCCACTTTTGGCCTGTTTGTGAGTGTATGTCAGGGTGTTTGTCACTGTTTTCACTGTCTCACTGGGATCCTGATAGCCAGGCCTCAGTGCTCATAGTGAAAACACTATGTTGTCAGTATGGTTGTTATGTGTCACTGGGATCCTGCTGCTCAGGACCCCAGTGCTCATAGGTTTATGGCCTATATGTATGTGTCACTGGGACCCTGTCACACAGGGCCCCAGTACTCATAGGTGTGCATGTATATGTTCCCTGTGTGGTGCCTAACTGTCTCACTGAGGCTCTGCTAACCAGAACCTCAGTGGTTATGCTCTCTCATTACTTTCAAATTGTCACTAACAGGCTAGTGACCAATTTTACCAATTTACATTGGCTTACTGGAACACCCTTATAATTCCCTAGTATATGGTACTGAGGTACCCAGGGTATTGGGGTTCCAGGAGATCCCTATGGGCTGCAGCATTTCTTTTGCCACCCATAGGGAGCTCTGACAATTCTTACACAGGCCTGCCACTGCAGCCTGAGTGAAATAACGTCCACGTTATTTCACAGCCATTTTACACTGCACTTAAGTAACTTATAAGTCACCTATATGTCTAACCTTTACCTGGTAAAGGTTAGGTGCAAAGTTACTTAGTGTGAGGGCACCCTGGCACTAGCCAAGGTGCCCCCACATTGTTCAGAGCCAATTCACTGAACTTTGTGAGTGCGGGGACACCATTACACGCGTGCACTACATATAGGTCACTACCTATATGTAGCTTCACCATGGTAACTCCGAATATGGCCATGTAACATGTCTATGATCATGGAATTGCCCCCTCTATGCCATCCTAGCATTGTTGGTACAATTCCATGATCCCAGTGGTCTGTAGCACAGACCCTGGTACTGCCAGACTGCCCTTCCTGGGGTTTCTCTGCAGCTGCTGCTGCTGCCAACCCCTCAGACAGGCATCTGCCCTCCTGGGGTCCAGCCAGGCCTGGCCCAGGATGGCAGAACAAAGAACTTCCTCTGAGAGAGGGTGTGACACCCTCTCCCTTTGGAAAATGGTGTGAAGGCAGGGGAGGAGTAGCCTCCCCCAGCCTCTGGAAATGCTTTGTTGGGCACAGAGGTGCCCAATTCTGCATAAGCCAGTCTACACCGGTTCAGGGACCCCTTAGCCCCTGCTCTGGCGCGAAACTGGACAAAGGAAAGGGGAGTGACCACTCCCCTGACCTGCACCTCCCGTGGGAGGTGTCCAGAGCTCCCCCAGTGTGCTCCAGACCTCTGCCATCTTGGAAACAGAGGTGCTGCTGGCACACTGGACTGCTCTGAGTGGCCAGTGCCACCAGGTGACGTCAGAGACTCCTGCTGATAGGCTCCTTCAGGTGTTAGTAGCCTTTCCTCTCTCCTAGGTAGCCAAACCCTCTTTTCTGGCTATTTAGGGTCTCTGTCTCTGGGGAAACTTGAGATAACGAATGCATGAGCTCAGCCGAGTTCCTCTGCATCTCCCTCTTCACCTTCTGATAAGGAATCGACCGCTGACCGCGCTGGAAGCCTGCAAACCTGCAACATAGTAGCAAAGACGACTACTGCAACTCTGTAACGCTGATCCTGCCGCCTTCTCGACTGTTTTCCTGCTTGTGCATGCTGTGGGGGTAGCCTGCCTCCTCTCTGCACCAGAAGCTCCGAAGAAATCTCCCGTGGGTCGACGGAATCTTCCCCCTGCAACCGCAGGCACCAAAAAGCTGCATCTCCGGTCCCTTGGGTCTCCTCTCAGCACGACGAGCGAGGTCCCTCGAATCCAGCGACACCGTCCAAGTGACCCCCACAGTCCAGTGACTCTTCAGCCCAAGTTTGGTGGAGGTAAGTCCTTGCCTCACCTCGCTGGGCTGCATTGCTGGGAACCGCGACTTTGCAAGCTTCTCCGGCCCCTGTGCACTTCCGGCGGAAATCCTGTGTGCACAGCCAAGCCTGGGTCCACGGCACTCTAACCTGCATTGCACGACTTTCTAAGTTGGTCTCCGGCGACGTGGGACTCCTTTGTGCAACTTCGGCGAGCACCGTTTCACGCATCCTCGTAGTGCCTGTTTCTGGCACTTCTCCGGGTGCTACCTGCTTCAGTGAGGGCTCTTTGTCTTGCTTGACGTCCCCTCTCTCTGCAGGTCCAATTTGCGACCTTCTGGTCCCTCCCGGGCCCCAGCAGCGTCCAAAAACGCCAAACGCACGATTTGCGTGTAGCAAGGCTTGTTGGCGTCCATCCGGCGGGAAAACACTTCTGCACGACTCTCCAAGGCGTGGGGGATCCATCCTCCAAAGGGGAAGTCTCTAGCCCTTGTCGTTCCTGCAGTATTCACAGTTCTTCAGCCTAGTAAGAGCTTCTTTGCACCAACCGCTGGCATTTCTTGGGCATCTGCCCATCTCCGAGCTGCTTGTGACTTTTGGACTTGGTCCCCTTGTTCCACAGGTACCTTCAGACAGGAATCCATCGTTGTTGCATTGCTGATTTGTGTTTTCCTTGCATTCTCCCTCTAACACGACTATTTTGTCCTTAGGGGAACTTTGGTGCACTTTGCACTCACTTTTCAGGGTCTTGGGGTGGGTTATTTTGCTAACTCTCACTATTTTCTAATAGTCCCAGCGACCCTCTACAAGGTCACATAGGTTTGGGGTCCATTCGTGGTTCGCATTCCACTTCTGGAGTATATGGTTTGTGTTGCCCCTATCCCTATGTTTCCCCATTGCATCCTATTGTAACTATACATTGTTTGCACTGTTTTCTAAGACTATACTGCATATTTTTGCTATTGTGTATATATATCTTGTGTATATTTCCTATCCTCTCACTGAGGGTACACTCTAAGATACTTTGGCATATTGTCATAAAAATAAAGTACCTTTATTTTTAGTATAACTGTGTATTGTGTTTTCTTATGATATTGTGCATATGACACTAAGTGGTACTGTAGTAGCTTCACACGTCTCCTAGTTCAGCCTAAGCTGCTCTGCTAAGCTACCATTATCTATCAGCCTAAGCTGCTAGACACCCTATACACTAATAAGGGATAACTGGGCCTGGTGCAAGGTGCAAGTACCCCTTGGTACTCACTACAAGCCAGTCCAGCCTCCTACATTGGTTGTGCAGTGGTGGGATAAGTGCTTGAGACTACTTACCACTCTTGTCATTGTACTTTTCATAAGAGAAAAATATACAAAACAAGGTCAGTGTATATACACATAGCCAAAAAGTTTTGCATTTCCTCTTTTCACTCTTTTCTAAGTGCTGAAAAGTACTTCTAAACTTTCAAAAAGTTCTTAAAAGTTTAAAAAGTTTTTTTTCTGTCTTTCCAAAAAGTTCTGAAAACTTTTTTCTCTTTGTCTATCACTTTAACTCTCTCTAAAAATGTCTGGCACAGGCCAAAAAGTTGAACTGTCCAAACTTGCATATGATCACCTTAGCTGGAAAGGAGCAAGGAGTCTCTGCATTGAGAGAGGTTTGAGTGTAGGGAAGAATCCTTCCTTAGAACTGTTAATTAATATGCTTAGAGTACAGGATAAGGCCATAAGTGCCCAATCTGTAGAAAAAGTAGCTAATGGTTCTCAATCTGATCCAGGGACTCCCCCAGGAAAAGGTTCAGGAAAGAAACTTCTCAGCCTGCCCATTACTAGACAGTCTAGCATAGTTGGTACAGAGGTTGAATCACATCATACTGATGATGTGCTCTCACATTATACTGGTAGCCAAGCTGTTAGGGTGCCCTCTGTAAGGGACAGGTCTCCTTCTGTTCATTCCCATCATACCTCTGTATCTAGAAATGTCCCTCCCACCCACCCTGATGACAGATTGTTGGAAAGGGAGCTCAATAGATTGAGAGTGGAACAAACCAGACTGAAGCTCAAGAAGCAACAGCTGGATTTGGATAGACAGTCTTTAGAAATAGAGAGGGAAAGACAGAAGTTGGGTTTAGATACCCATGGTGGCAGCAGCAGTATTCCCCATAGTCATCCTGCAAAAGAGCATGATTCCAGGAATCTGCACAAGATAGTTCCCCCTTATAAGGAGGGGGATGACATTAACAAGTGGTTTGCTGCACTTGAGAGGGCCTGTGCTGTACAGGATGTCCCTCAAAGGCAGTGGGCTGCTATCCTATGGCTATCATTTAGTGGAAAGGGTAGGGATAGACTCCTTACTGTGAAAGAAAGTGATGCCAATAATTTTACAGTTCTTAAGAATGCACTCCTGGATGGTTATGGCTTAACCACTGAACAGTACAGGATAAAGTTCAGAGAGACCAAAAAGGAGTCTTCACAAGACTGGGTTGATTTCATTGACCATTCAGTGAAGGCCTTGGAGGGGTGGTTACATGGCAGTAAAGTTACTGATTATGAAAGCCTGTATAACACAATCCTGAGAGAGCATATACTTAATAATTGTGTGTCTGATTTGTTGCACCAGTACCTGGTAGACTCTGATCTGACCTCTCCCCAAGAATTGGGAAAGAAGGCAGACAAATGGGTCAGAACAAGGGTGAACAGAAAAGTTCATACAGGGGGTGACAAAGATGGCAATAAGAAGAAAGATGGTGAAAAATCTCAAGATAAGCATGGGGATAAGGGTAAAACCAAAGATCCCACTTCAAATCTTAAACACTCTTCAGAGGGTGGGGATAAAACAAATTCTTCCTCTTCTTCCCAACCTGCACACATTAAAAAGCCTTGGTGCTTTGTGTGTAAAAACAGAGGCCATAGGCCAGGGGATAAGTCCTGTCCAGGTAAACCCCCTGAGCCTACCACCACTAATACATCAAGCTCTAGTGCCCCTAGCAGTAGTGATACTAGTGGTGGGACTGCTGGCAACAGTCAAGCAAAGGGTGTAGTTGGGTTCACTTATGGGTCCATAGTGGAAACTGATGTAATCAGTCCCAAGACAGTTTCTGTCACACCTAGTGGCATTGGCCTTGCCACACTGGCTGCTTGTCCCCTTACAATGGATAAGTACAGGCAGACAGTTTCAATAAATGGTGTTGAGGCCTTGGCCTACAGGGACACAGGTGCCAGTTTCACTTTGGTGACTGAAAACCTAGTGCCTCCTGAACAACACATCATTGGACAACAGTATAAGATTATTGATGTCCATAACTCCACTAAGTTTCTTCCCTTAGCTATAATTCAGTTTAGTTGGGGTGGAGTTACTGGCCCTAAGCAGGTGGTGGTATCACCTAGCTTACCTGTAGACTGTCTCTTAGGTAATGACCTAGAGGCCTCAGGTTGGGCTGATGTAGAGTTTTATGCCCATGCAGCCATGCTGGGCATCCCTGAGGAATTGTTCCCTCTCATTTCAAGTGAAATGAAAAAGCAAAGGAGAGAAGGCCTGAAAACTCAGGATCCCTCTCCAGCAACAGGTAAAAAGGGTATCACAGTATCCCCTAACCACCCTACCATTCAGGATACTATTCCTGTGGTGGGAGAAACCTCTCCTGGGGTGGCACCTGTTCCAAGGGAATCATCAGCTGGCAAAGCTGGACTCCCTGAGGTGGAAGTACCTCTCTGTGGGATAACTAACATTGGTGAGAAAAAGAGCACCATTTTAGTTAACATGGAGCATCCCTCCAACCCTCCCAGAGAAACTTTAGTGCAGAAACTCTGCACTGCCTCACAACACTTAGGACAGCATCCCTGCCCTAGTGTGGAGCTGATAGGACAGCATCCCTGCCCTGCTCCAACTCAAGAGAAACAGCATCCCTGTTCTCTCTTCCAGCCAGATGGACAAAGTTTTTGCCCAGCTATGGCTTTTCTGAGACAGCATCCCTGTCTGGCATTTCCATCACTACAAATAGGTTCAGTGGACAATTCCCACTGCTCTAAACTAAAACTTACTGATAGAAACTCTGAAAATACATCTTCACATTGTTGCTTAGCTAAAAAACTTCAAACAGGGTGGTTTACATCCCCACAGGGAAGTAACCATATAGTGGATGATAAAGGGAGTAACCAGTCTATTGCAGAGCTACTCTCTACTTATCACCACTTAGACAATAAAGTCTCAACTGGCCAAGGTTAGCCTTATTGTCCTTCGTTTGGGGGGGGGTTGTGTGAGAAGGTAGCCTCTTTCTAGCCTTGTTACCCCCACTTTTGGCCTGTTTGTGAGTGTATGTCAGGGTGTTTGTCACTGTTTTCACTGTCTCACTGGGATCCTGATAGCCAGGCCTCAGTGCTCATAGTGAAAACACTATGTTGTCAGTATGGTTGTTATGTGTCACTGGGATCCTGCTGCTCAGGACCCCAGTGCTCATAGGTTTATGGCCTATATGTATGTGTCACTGGGACCCTGTCACACAGGGCCCCAGTACTCATAGGTGTGCATGTATATGTTCCCTGTGTGGTGCCTAACTGTCTCACTGAGGCTCTGCTAACCAGAACCTCAGTGGTTATGCTCTCTCATTACTTTCAAATTGTCACTAACAGGCTAGTGACCAATTTTACCAATTTACATTGGCTTACTGGAACACCCTTATAATTCCCTAGTATATGGTACTGAGGTACCCAGGGTATTGGGGTTCCAGGAGATCCCTATGGGCTGCAGCATTTCTTTTGCCACCCATAGGGAGCTCTGACAATTCTTACACAGGCCTGCCACTGCAGCCTGAGTGAAATAACGTCCACGTTATTTCACAGCCATTTTACACTGCACTTAAGTAACTTATAAGTCACCTATATGTCTAACCTTTACCTGGTAAAGGTTAGGTGCAAAGTTACTTAGTGTGAGGGCACCCTGGCACTAGCCAAGGTGCCCCCACATTGTTCAGAGCCAATTCACTGAACTTTGTGAGTGCGGGGACACCATTACACGCGTGCACTACATATAGGTCACTACCTATATGTAGCTTCACCATGGTAACTCCGAATATGGCCATGTAACATGTCTATGATCATGGAATTGCCCCCTCTATGCCATCCTAGCATTGTTGGTACAATTCCATGATCCCAGTGGTCTGTAGCACAGACCCTGGTACTGCCAGACTGCCCTTCCTGGGGTTTCTCTGCAGCTGCTGCTGCTGCCAACCCCTCAGACAGGCATCTGCCCTCCTGGGGTCCAGCCAGGCCTGGCCCAGGATGGCAGAACAAAGAACTTCCTCTGAGAGAGGGTGTGACACCCTCTCCCTTTGGAAAATGGTGTGAAGGCAGGGGAGGAGTAGCCTCCCCCAGCCTCTGGAAATGCTTTGTTGGGCACAGAGGTGCCCAATTCTGCATAAGCCAGTCTACACCGGTTCAGGGACCCCTTAGCCCCTGCTCTGGCGCGAAACTGGACAAAGGAAAGGGGAGTGACCACTCCCCTGACCTGCACCTCCCGTGGGAGGTGTCCAGAGCTCCCCCAGTGTGCTCCAGACCTCTGCCATCTTGGAAACAGAGGTGCTGCTGGCACACTGGACTGCTCTGAGTGGCCAGTGCCACCAGGTGACGTCAGAGACTCCTGCTGATAGGCTCCTTCAGGTGTTAGTAGCCTTTCCTCTCTCCTAGGTAGCCAAACCCTCTTTTCTGGCTATTTAGGGTCTCTGTCTCTGGGGAAACTTGAGATAACGAATGCATGAGCTCAGCCGAGTTCCTCTGCATCTCCCTCTTCACCTTCTGATAAGGAATCGACCGCTGACCGCGCTGGAAGCCTGCAAACCTGCAACATAGTAGCAAAGACGACTACTGCAACTCTGTAACGCTGATCCTGCCGCCTTCTCGACTGTTTTCCTGCTTGTGCATGCTGTGGGGGTAGCCTGCCTCCTCTCTGCACCAGAAGCTCCGAAGAAATCTCCCGTGGGTCGACGGAATCTTCCCCCTGCAACCGCAGGCACCAAAAAGCTGCATCTCCGGTCCCTTGGGTCTCCTCTCAGCACGACGAGCGAGGTCCCTCGAATCCAGCGACACCGTCCAAGTGACCCCCACAGTCCAGTGACTCTTCAGCCCAAGTTTGGTGGAGGTAAGTCCTTGCCTCACCTCGCTGGGCTGCATTGCTGGGAACCGCGACTTTGCAAGCTTCTCCGGCCCCTGTGCACTTCCGGCGGAAATCCTGTGTGCACAGCCAAGCCTGGGTCCACGGCACTCTAACCTGCATTGCACGACTTTCTAAGTTGGTCTCCGGCGACGTGGGACTCCTTTGTGCAACTTCGGCGAGCACCGTTTCACGCATCCTCGTAGTGCCTGTTTCTGGCACTTCTCCGGGTGCTACCTGCTTCAGTGAGGGCTCTTTGTCTTGCTCGACGTCCCCTCTCTCTGCAGGTCCAATTTGCGACCTTCTGGTCCCTCCCGGGCCCCAGCAGCGTCCAAAAACGCCAAACGCACGATTTGCGTGTAGCAAGGCTTGTTGGCGTCCATCCGGCGGGAAAACACTTCTGCACGACTCTCCAAGGCGTGGGGGATCCATCCTCCAAAGGGGAAGTCTCTAGCCCTTGTCGTTCCTGCAGTATTCACAGTTCTTCAGCCTAGTAAGAGCTTCTTTGCACCAACCGCTGGCATTTCTTGGGCATCTGCCCATCTCCGAGCTGCTTGTGACTTTTGGACTTGGTCCCCTTGTTCCACAGGTACCTTCAGACAGGAATCCATCGTTGTTGCATTGCTGATTTGTGTTTTCCTTGCATTCTCCCTCTAACACGACTATTTTGTCCTTAGGGGAACTTTGGTGCACTTTGCACTCACTTTTCAGGGTCTTGGGGTGGGTTATTTTGCTAACTCTCACTATTTTCTAATAGTCCCAGCGACCCTCTACAAGGTCACATAGGTTTGGGGTCCATTCGTGGTTCGCATTCCACTTCTGGAGTATATGGTTTGTGTTGCCCCTATCCCTATGTTTCCCCATTGCATCCTATTGTAACTATACATTGTTTGCACTGTTTTCTAAGACTATACTGCATATTTTTGCTATTGTGTATATATATCTTGTGTATATTTCCTATCCTCTCACTGAGGGTACACTCTAAGATACTTTGGCATATTGTCATAAAAATAAAGTACCTTTATTTTTAGTATAACTGTGTATTGTGTTTTCTTATGATATTGTGCATATGACACTAAGTGGTACTGTAGTAGCTTCACACGTCTCCTAGTTCAGCCTAAGCTGCTCTGCTAAGCTACCATTATCTATCAGCCTAAGCTGCTAGACACCCTATACACTAATAAGGGATAACTGGGCCTGGTGCAAGGTGCAAGTACCCCTTGGTACTCACTACAAGCCAGTCCAGCCTCCTACAGTAGGTTCCTGGCTAAGAAGGATACAAGGAAGCTCACACTGGCCAGAAGTCCCATGAAGGCCAACATGCTGTAGAACCATACTATGGAACCCTCGTTGCATCCCAGAATTATTTCTCTCATGGCAGGGCTCGTGTTGTGTTCTGGGAATGAAGGGGATGTTGCCAGCCAGGCAACACCAATGATCACTTGGACTAAAGTGCAGGTCAGAACGAGATTGTAGGCAACTTTAGGACCTAAGAACTTCTTGAGATTGCTGTTAGGCTTTGTGGCTCTGAAAATAATGACAACGGTGAGAGTTTTAGCAAGTACACAAGAAACACACAAGGAGAAGATGACTCCAAAGATGATTTGTCGCAACATGCAGGTTACTTCCATCGGCTGGCCAATGAAATTCAAGGCACAGAGGAAGCACAGCATGAGTGAAATCAGCAGGAGGTAACTGATGCCACGATTGTTAGCTTTCACCACTGGAGTGTCCCGATACCAGAAGAAGACCCCGAAGACACAGGTAGTATTTAGGAAGAAGAATATTGATATAAACACTAATATTGAACCCAGAGGCTCCGCGAAGGACAGAAAGTCAATACTTTTTGCTATACATTGGTCTCTTAAGTCACTCGACCAGTGATCATCGGGGCACTTCATGCAGTCAGTAGAATCTAGGAAGATATTAAAACGTTAAGTCACACAAGGGCCAATAAAAGAAAAACAAAACTGTATTATGGATATCACATTGCAATGACAGAACAAAAAGAAATTCATGGGATTCAACACCTCTACGGTATACATGAAAAACTATACCATATATCTTACAACATATAAACATATATATATATATATATATATATATATATATATATATATATATATATATATACATATATATATATATATATATATGTATATTCCACACCATGCCCACATGCATGCATAAAGAAGGTGCACATAACCCATTGCATGAGCTGGTGTCTCATTTGTGAATAAACCTAAAAGCTGATATGCAGTCATGAGAGCGCATGTCTTCATTCATATTCTGGGCAACTGGAATGTATTTGTGTGGCTGAGTCCACTCCCAGCACCAAGTACCACCCTTGCTGGATGGAACAGCTGTTAGGAGACTATATATATAAATGTATGTTCACTTAAAAAAAACAAAGGTTACAGGGGCGTTATAGTTAGGCTCACATTTTAAATGAACAAAACCATAGAAATTCACCAGTTATAGTTAGAGTTACCTCAAGTGACTATAACTCGTGCCCTAAGGTAACTATAACCTGCGCCCCCTGTAACCTTTAATTTCTTCAGTGAACTTCTATTTTTTTAACGTATAGTAATTTTCATTATTATACGGTAATCTAACCACCGCCACGCACTTATCTGGGCACATGCATAGCGGCCGTTCGCCACAGCCAGGTTTTGAGGCAAATCCCCTATAAGCACCCAACCTTGCACTGTTCACGGCATTCACCCATATGCAGCAAAGGCTGCCCGCAAAACCTGGCCTGCAGCTAGACCCTGCAGCCAACCTCCCCTTCACCAATCAACCCCATGCTGTGCACAGCCCTTTGAGCGTGCGCAGCAGGAGTTAACCATGGGCTATCTGGGTGTGAGAATAAGTGTGAGAGGGTGTATCTGCGGGTGAGACTGGCTGTGAGAGTGTCTGGGTGTGAGAGTGCATACATCAGTGTTGTAGTGGGTGTATCTGTGTGTGCGCAGGTCTCTGAGTGGGTGCACAAGGCTGTTAGTGGATCTGTGAGTGGGTGTGTGAGAGTCTGAGTGGGTATGTGAGTGGGTGCGTAACTATCTGGGTGGGTCTGTTAGTGGGTGTGTGAATGTCTGACTGGGGATGTGAGTGGGTGTGGGAGAAATTGACTGCAAGAGAGTCAGAGAGATTGAAAGTGTGATAGAGAGAGATAGCAAGTTTTTTACACATTGATGTTTGATATACTTAGAATGAGATATTTCTGCACAATTTAAAGTAAAAAATTTATCTGTTATTTTAAAAAAATTAAAATAATTTACACATTAAAAAAAAATAGGAAGCTAGTCTTGAACCCCGAAAGCGTTGTGTGAAGGACTGCAACCTTCAGACTGAGCTATCACTTTTTCTTCTTTTGCTGCTGGTGTTTTTTTAACACTTTATGCAGCTCCCAGCTTGCTGAAACATTTAATCTATGTTCCCTGCATGCCTGCAGGTCTCACTGTGAAAACCTGAAAGTTTGTTGTGACTTGGCTGAAGCTGCAAAGCTGCAGTCAAGCCACAGCAACAGCTATGTCCTAGGGGTGGGCACCCTGGGACATAGCAGGGCCTTCAGATGCTCCTTGAGGGCACATAGACCCGGAGAGTTGGTGGTCCCTATGGCTAATAGAGGTCCAAAAAGGACTTTCTTTACATTATTTAGTATGTGCCCCTGGAGGGTGGTGGTCCCTGGGCTCATAATTCATTGTAGCCCCGGGAGGTTTGTGGTCCCTGGGGCTGTGGGGGAGGCAATTGGGCCTCCCCCACATTTAAAAAACGTTTTTTGCCCTGAGGTGGTGATCCCAGGGCCCAGAGGGCCACGCCCCCACTCATATTTTATTACTAATCCAGTGAAGGATGGTGGTCCCCGGGGCTGTGGGGGACCAAGAGCCCCAATCCCCACATTTGAAAAGTAAACAGTGGCCCCAGGACCTGGCCTACCCATGTGCTTTTTTAAAAACAAGCGTGGGAATACCCCACTTGTTTTTTTAAAACATTTTTTACAGTGGATTCGGACCCCGTCATGATTCCAGGGTAAACATACTTTTTAAAAGAAGCCTCTGCGTCTATATATATATATATATATATATATATATATATATATATATATACAAATTTGGATTTAGCATTCTCTTTAATTGATTAGCAACCATTGAAATAATTTACACAAAATAGCAAAATGGGATCCATCAAAACCAAGAGCTAGCTTTCTGCCAAATTAGCTGTAATTCTGTCCAGTAGTTCAGGCGCTATCGCTGTTCAAAATCCCTATGAAAATGAACATAGGAAACGCTCCTTTTTTGACCTCTCTTTTTCTCTGCCCCCTCTTGACGAATCACTCCAAAACTTTCCAGACAGCAGCTGACGTGACTTTCCAATTTTTTGGGAAAAGACAAGAAGGTTCATCCTGCAATGACAAAGATATTGGCAATTGAAAAACTGCTTTTTCTTTAGAAACTAGGTCCTAACTATAACTACCTAGTGGTATCCGCTGCTAGGTAAGTAATATGGGGCCACCCAGCCCCACAATATCCCCGGGTACCACTATCTCCCTGGGGCAATGGTCATTGGAGAGGGGCTGAGCGGCCCCCCGTGGAGCCATTGATGGCCCCGGACCACTACCCCCAGGGCCGGCTCCTGCTTTGTCCCGGGGTGCCCACTCCTGGGACATAGCTGTTTGCTTTTGCTTGATGGGAGCTTTAACAGCTCCCACCAAACAAAAACCAACACAGTCTGCTTTCTGCAAGTGAGAGCAGCCAAACAGCTCTCACTTACAGAAATCGGAGTTTTCATGTCTTCTCTGAGCGCAAATATGCATGCGGGAAAGACAGAGAAAAACATTGCTCCCACAAGCAAGAAGCTGCTATTAAAAGCAGCTCCCTGTTTGGGGGAGCATTGCTGGATAGGACTGCGGGGCCTTGAGGGTCCCACCGTGTCCTCTCTCTCTCTCTCTCTCTCTCTTTAATTTAATGGAAAGAGAGAGAGAGAGTCATTGCAATTGTCTCTCCATGCAATGACTTCTAAAAAAAAAAGTCACAGCACATTAAGGGGTCACCTGTGGCATAATAGTTAAGGTCAAAATCCCCCCCACTGAAAGATGAGGGTTCTAGTTCAGGTGTGTCTGTCACTGTTGCCTTTAATTTATTTTCAACTTAATGATTAAGTGATCTTAATCTTTTCAATTGACAAATACATTTTTCTTTTTCATTTGTCCACAAATATCTCATTTTAAGTATATCATTCACCAAAATGTGAAAACTCTCTGTCTCCTCCTCTCTCTCTTTTGCTGTCGCTCCCAATTTCTGTGTTTCAGTCTCTTTTTCCCAGTCACACACACCCACTCAGACCCTTACACACCCACTCACAGACCCACTCACTCACGCACTCACTCACAGACTCTCTCAGACCTTTGTGCACCCACTCACAGACCCACTCAAACCCTTACTTACCCATTCCCAGTCCCACTCAGACACTCAAGCATCCACTCCCAGACCCACTCAGACTCTCACACACTCAGTCACAGGCCCACTGAACACTTCATGCACCCACTCATAGACCCACACGGACAGTGATTCACCCACTAAGACACTGATGCACACACTCTCACACCCAGACAGACACTCTCACAGCTACTGATTCACAATGGTAAACATAAATGTTCATGTAAGTTTAAGATTGTTTGCTATTTACAAAGGGATTTACACCTAATATCTTTATGAGTGCAGACTCTCCTCTTTTTTTTATGTACGGAGACTATGCACTCATAAAGGTATTACTAATAAATCTCTTTGTAAATAGCAAACAATTGTGAACCTACATGTTAGAACTGGGGTCTTTGGCTGGCAGTCAGGTTACCCCCTGTCCAAGCAAGGGCCCTCACTCTACTTAGGGTAAGTCACACACAATCCAAATTATCCTGGCCCACCCTCTGGTAGCTTGGTACTGAGCAGTCAGGCATTACTTAGAAGGCAATGTGTAAAGTATTTGTACATTAAATCATGCAATAACACAGTAGAACACCACAAAAATACACCACACAGTGTTTAGAAAAATATATAATATTTATCTGTATAGATGCATGTCAAAACGATTAAAATGTGATAAGTACATTTTGGAATATCACTGTAAAAATTATTGAAAGTGTCTTTAGTCTCTTAAAAGCAATAAATGTCTTTTGTAAGCACAAAGTACCTGGTTTGCGTTCAAAATCTCTGCAAAGAACCGCAGAGGGGGAGATGCGTGGAAAACAGGGAGGTGTGTGTCGATTTCTTGGGCCGCACACGACGATGCATCATTTACTTTTCACGCAGGGAAGGCTTTGCGTCGATTTCCGACGCTCTGTCTTGGATCCTCTTTGGGTTGCGGGGTTTTTGATGTCCCCGGGATGATGCATTGAAATCTGGCGCTGACAGGGGCAGTCACAGGGGCTGCGTCGATCCGGTGGGCGATGTGTGGAAATTCCTCTCTGGAAGTCGGGCTGCATCGTTCTGGCTCAGCTGTGCGTCTATCCAGTGGGTCATGCGTCAAATTTCCAAGTCTACACTGGCGCTGCACCGATCCTCTCATTGCAAAGTCGAGCTGCGTCATTCCGGTTCGGCGTGCAGTGAATTTTTCCCTGTGATGCAGGCTGTGCGTTGTTTCTGGCAGGCTGTGTGTCGATTTCCGCCGCACAGGGAGTTCTTCTTGCAGGAATGAAGTATTTTTGGTCCTGAGACTTCAGGGAACAGGAGGCAAGCTCTCTCCAAGCCCTTGGAGAGCACTTCTCTGCACAGCCAGAGAGCAGCAAGGCAGCAGGGCAACAGCAAGGCAGCAGTCCTTCATGGAAAGCAATCAGGTGGGTCCTTTGGGCAGCCAGGCAGTTCTTCTTGGCAGGTTGCAGGTTCTATTTCAGGTTCTCTTCTTCAGGAAGTGTCTTGATGAAGTAGAGTGTCTACTTCAGAAGTGTCTGAGTTGGTAGGGCAGAGGCCCTGTTTAAATACCCAAATCTGCCTTTGAAGTGGGGGAGACTACAAAGAGTGGCTTAGAAGTATGCAAGGTCCCCTTTCAGTTCAATCCTGTCTGCCAGGGTCCCAGTAGGGTGTGTGCCAGTTCTTTGTGTGAGGGCAGGCTACTGTCCTTTGACATGGAGGCGTCAGACCTTCTACCCTCCCGGCCCAGGAAGACCCATTCAAAATGCAGATGTATGCAAGTGAGGCTGAGAATCCTGTGTTTGGGGTTTGTCTGAGTGAATGCACAAGGGAGCGGTCAGCTGAACCCAGCCAGACGTGGATTGTAAGGCACAGAAGGATTTAAGTGCAGAGAAATGCTCACTTTCTAAAAGTGGCATTTCTAAAATAGTAATATTTAATCCAACTTCACCAGTCAGCAAGATTTGGTATTATCATTCTGGCCATACTAAATATGACCTTCCTACTACTTTCAGATCAGCAGCTACCACTCAAACAGTATATGAGGGTAGCCCTAATGTTAGCCTATGAAAGGAGCAGGCCTCACAGCAGTGTAAAAATGAATTTAGGAGTTTTACAAAACCAGGACATGTAAACTACACAGGTACATGTCCTGCCTTTTGTCTACACTGCACCCTGCCCTGTGGGTTACCTAGGGACTACCTTAGAGGTGACTTATATGTAGAAAAAGGGGAGTTTTAGGCTTGGCGACTACTTTTAAATGCCAGGTCGAATTGGCAGTAAAAACTGCACACACAGGTCTTGCAATGGCAGGCCTGAGACATGGTTAAGGAGCTACTTAAGAGGGTGGCATAATCAGTGCTGCAGGCCTACTAGTAGCATTTAATCCACAGGCCTTGGACACAAATAGTTCAGTTTACTAGGGCCTTATAAGTAAATTAAACAATCCAATTGGGTGTGATCCAATGTTATCGTGTTTAAAGTGAGATAGCATATGCACTTTAGCACTGGTTAGCAGTGATAAAGTGCGCAGAGTCTTAAAAGCAGCAAAAAACAATATCCAAAAAGTGGAAGGAGGCAGTCAAAAAGTTAGGGGTGACCACCTTAAGGCTGTCAGGTCTAACACTACACAAAAGTGTAAGTTTATTTTTGTGACTGGGTCCCTATAGTGTAAAGTAGAGTGCTATACACTGGTATTGACAGGAGTACATTGCTGTACCGTTTAGTGCTTTACAGTTAAGTATGGTGTGGTACAGTGGAGGTGCATAGACTGTTGACGAGTGAAGTATAGTGTTGAGTGGAGCACAATGTAGTGACATGGAGCGTAATTGGGTAGAGTGGGTTGGCACAGAATGGGGTAGCATACAGTGCAGAAGCATACAATGGAGTGGCCTATAGTGAAGTAAACTGACTTAGAGTGGAGTAGCACACAGTGGAATGGGGTAGAGGTAAGTTACATCCAGTAGAATAGCATGCAGCACAATCTCATAAAGTGGAGAGGTGAACAATTGAGTGGCATTGAATCCAGTGGCATAGAGTGGAGTGGCATTCAGCGAAATAGCATAAAGTGGAGTGCTGTAGAGGGAAGTGGTGTACCGTGGAGCAGCATACAGTGGAGTGAGGTACAGTGTACTTGCATACAGTAGAGTGGAGTGGAGTACCATATGGTGGAATAGGGTAGAGTGGAGTAACAAAGAGTGTATTAGCATACAGTGGAGTAGCGTGGAGTAGCATGCAGTGGAGTGGCATAGAGTGGAGTGGCATAGAGTGGAGTGGCATACAGTGAAGTGGCATAGAGTGAAGTGGAGTAAAGTGGAGTGACATACAGTGTAATAGTATACAAACAGAGTGACATACAGGAGATTTGCGTAGAGTGAAGTGGCATTCAATGGAATAGCATACAGTAGATTAGCATACACTGAGATAGCATACAGTGGAGTGGCATAGAGTGGAGTTCTATACAGTAGAGTGGCATACACTGAAGTGGCATAGACTTGCATCGTGCAGATTGACATAGCATACAGTTGAGTGGCATATAATGGAGTGGGAGACAGTGGGGTAGCATACAGTGTAATAGCGTACATAAGAGTAACATACAGTGGAGTGGGACAGAGTGGAGTGGTAGAGTTAAATAGCATAGGGATCAGTGGTGTAGAGTATAGTTGTGTAACATAGAATAGTGTATAGTGGAGTGGTGTGGTGTTACACTGAAGTGACATACAGTGGAGTGGTGTACAGTGGAGCGGCGCACAGTGAAATAGTGTGCAGGAAAGTGTTGGAGAGTGCAGTTGCAAAAAGTGGAGCGGCATAGAATAGAGTGTAATAGGTTGTAATATCATACAGTGGAGTACTGTAGAGTGCAATGGCAGAGAGTGGAGTGGCGTACAGTGGAGTGAGATATAGTGTAGTGGCAAACAGTAGCATAGCATGGAGTACAGTAGTGTAGAATGGAGTGGTGTAGAATGGAATAGCGTATAGTGGAGTTGCATACAGTGGAGTGGCATAAAGTGGAGTAGCCTACAGTGGAATAGGGTACAGTGGAGTGGTGTAGAGTAAATTAGTGTATAGTAAAGAAGCCTACACTGGACTGATGTGGAGTGGTATAAAGTAAAATAGCAAAAAGTGGAGTGGTGAGAGTGGTGTTGTGTATAGTGGAAAAGCATAGAGCAGCGTAGCCAAGAGTGGAGTAGTGTACAGTGGAGTGTCCTAGACTGGAATGGCATAGAGTTGAGTGCCATAGGGTGGAGTGGCATAGAGAGGTGTGGTGTAAACTGAAGTGGGGTTGAGTAGAGTGGCATAGCGAGGGAGTGGCACACACATAAATCACACTTAGTAGAGTGGCATACAATGGAGTGTAGTAGAGTGTAGTGGCATTCATATTGGGGTAGCATACATTAGGGTGTCATACAGTAGAGTGGCATGCACTGGAATAGTGTAGAGTGGAGTGGTGTGCAGTGGCAAAGAGTGGAGTGTGGTAGAGTGGACTGGAGTACAGTGGAATACCATAGAACAAAGTGATGTAGAGTGGAATGGCATAAATAGGAGTGGTGTAAAGTTGACTGGTGTACAGTGTAGTGGCTCACAGTCGAATAACATACAGTTGAGTGGCCTACAGTTGATTGGCCTTAAAGCAGAATAACGTACACTGGAGAGGGGTAGAGTGGAGTGGCATAAAATGGAGTGGTGTAGAGTGGAGTAACATAGAGTGGAGGGGCATAGAGTGTAGTGTAGTAGAGTGGAGTGTGACAAAATGTAGTGGGGTAGATGGTGCTGACATACTTTGTAATAATGTACTGTGGAGTGGTGTAGAGTGAAGCTTTATAGAGTGGAGTGGTGTACAGTGCAAAAAGGCAGAGAGTAGTTGCCTACAGTGGAGTGGCGTAGACAGGAGTGGCATACAGTGAAGTAGCGTATAGTGGAGTGGTGTAGAGTGGAATAATGTTGAGTTTACTGGTGTACAGTCTAGTGACATAGACTGTAGTTGCAACATAGTTTAATAATGTGGAGTAGATTGCTGTACAGTGGAGTGTCATACAGTGGAATAGTGCAGAGTATATTAGCATAGAGTGTAGCGACATAGAGTTGAGTGTCATAGAGTAGAGTGCTGTACTTGGAGTTGCGTCCACTGGAATAGCATACAGTGGACCAGCTCGGACAGGGGTGTACAATGGAGTGGTGTAAAGTGTAGTGGCATACAGTGCATTAGCATAGAGTGGTGTATGGTGGAGTGATGAAGAGTGGAGTGGCATTCAGTGGAGTGGTGTAGAGTGGAATGTGGTCACTGAAACAGATGTAGCTTGAACGTGTGTGAACAGATGTGGGTGTGATGGGAGCAGTAATATACATTATGAGGTGTAAATGGTTATTTTGGTAGTACGTGTAAACAGTGTAAGCAGTGTTAAAAATGTTAGATACTTTGTTATACATTGTACTGCGGTATGCCGCTGTAAGTTGACGTTATACTGAGATACATGCAGATGAGAAGGCAGTATGGGATTGTTTAATGGCTGTGTTTACCAAAAGTAAAATGCAACCATGTAGTTTTTAGCACAGTTTGACTGTGTTCTGTGTTTGGCTATGTTCTGGGTTAGGAACTTAGAAATAGTTAAGTAGTAGGTTTCATTATTGTTTTCTACCTGTCACCACTTAATTGTAAGTGGCAATAATTTGAGAAATATATCTAAAACTTTGTATATATTATTAGAGCATTTCAGGGAAAACTGCAAAGTTTAAAAAAAAGTGTTTTAAGTACTGCAGTAATTTGTAGTTATTACTGTGCTACTCTGTAGACATTTGGGAGCATATTTAAATGTGATAAAAAGAGAAAATAGTAGGACACTATGGCCCAGATGTAGCAAAATTGAAAATTGCGACTTGCAATTTGCGAGTCCTTCCGACTCGCAAATTGCAAGTCGCAATTTGCAATGCAGAACGGTGTCTCAGACACCGTCTGCGAGTCGCTATGGGGTCGCAAAGACCCACCTCATTAATATTAATGAGGTGGGTCGCAAATTGCGGCCCCATAGCGACTATGGGCACTCGCAAACATGGAGGCCTGCTGTAGTCAGCAGACCTCCATGTTCGTGACTGCTTTTAAATAAAGCAGTTTTTTTTTTTTAAGTGTAGCCCGTTTTCCTTAAAGGAAAACGAGCTGCACTTAAAAAAAAATCAGAAACCTTTAGTTTCGGTATTTTTTCAGGGCAGGTAGTGGTCCCTTGGACCACTACCTACCCTGAAAAAATAATTTGTGGTCCATTCACAAAGGGGAAGGGGTCCATGGGGACCCCTTCCAATTTGCGAGTGGGTTACCATCCACTTCAAGTGGATGGTAACTGCGACACCATTTGCGACCCCATATGCGGTCGCAAATGGTATTGCATACCACTGCGAATCGCAAATAGGAAGGGAACACCCCTTCCTATTTGCGATTCGGAAATGCATTTTGCGAATCGGTCCCGACTCGCAAAATGCATTTCTGCATAGGAAAATGCGATTTGTGACTCGCAAACGGCAATTTTTGCCGTTTGCGACTCACAAATCCTTTCCTACATCTGGCCCTATGAGTCTTATTACGAGTGTGGCGGTCTATAGACCACCACAGCTGTGGATGCGGTCTGGACCGCTGCCAATGCAGTGGTCTGACCACCACATTACAATCCTGGCTGTCGGACCGCCAGGGAACCACCAGCTCCACCAGGATCTTGGATCAGCTAGTGCCATTAGGGTGGGTATGGTCAATTGGGCAGTAAAGATATTTTTTAGGGTTCACGTGTGGGTGAGATTATAGGATGTTAAGCGTGTTTTTTACTGTGGGTAAGGGTGTAAGGGTATATGGGTGGTAAGGATTTTTTTGGGGTTTAGGGCAGATAAGGTTATTTGAGCAGTAAAGGTTTTTTAGGGTTCAGGGTTGGTAAATGTATTGGGTTGTAAGGATGATTTTAAGGTTTAGGGATGTGTGAGGGTATTGGGTGCTAAGGGTGTGTTTAGGGTTTAGAGTGGATAAGGGTATTTAGTTGCTAAGGGTATTTTGGGATTTAGGATGGGCAAGAGTATTAGGGGTGTGTAAGGGTATTTGCTGGTAAGAGTATTTTTAGGATTTAGTGGTGAGTGAGCTTAGGGGTTGATAAAGGACATATATATAAATATATTGTAGGTAAGTACCCACACATAGCAATAGGCCACTAACCCCGCTAGGTCCAGTCAGGTCTCAATAAATTAATCCCCGCTCAGCCCTTGGTAGCTTGGCAATGAGCAGTTGGGCTTAACATAGGACACAAGTGTTTAAAACATTCAAAAATCAAAAACAGTAAATAAGTAAAACCCCAAACACAATAAAAATCCAACACCAATTTCTAACAATATATTATATTTTTATTTTTAAAATGACACCAAAATCATTAAAATAGGATATGGGGAACCAGAGATATGAAGTTTAAAGATTCAGGGGGTCATTATGACCCCGGCGGTAGGTGGTAATGTGGAAGTAGTACCGCCAACAGGCTGGCGATACATAGCGCCACATTACCACCAATTTACCACTCCTACTGCCATGGTGGTAGCAGCCCGCCGGGACGGAGATAGCAATCTCCAGCCCGGTAACCGATATAGTACCGCCGGTGGCATTTTGAGCCAGCCTACTACCATGGTTTACGTGGCGTTAGCAATGCCACGAAAACCAAGGAGGTAGGCCCTACCATTGACAGGGAATTCCTTTCCTGTCACTGGTAGGAGGCTCACCCACCTCCCCAAACACTCCCCAGATGTCCCCCGCCCACCTCTATCCACGCTCCCCCCTTCCGTTCTCCCACCCATCCATACACGCACACACTCGCAGGCCCATTTCTAACTATTGTGATTTTCACTATTTGTACTTTTTTCTGTTTTTACAGCTATTTCTGCATTCTAGTGTATGTACTGTGTATATTACTTACCTCCTAAGGGAGTATAGTTTCTAAGATATTTTTGGCATCTTTTTCACCAAAATAAAGTACTTTGTTTTTGTAACACTGAGTATTTTCTTTCATGTGTGTGAGTACTGTGTGACTACAATGGTATTACATGAGCTTTGCATGTCTCCTAGTTAGCCTTGGCTGCTCATCCACACTACCCCTAGAGAGCCTGACTTCTGGACACTGACTACATTTCACTAATAAGGGAGGGATAACTGGACCTGGTATAAGGTGTAAGTACCTTAGGTACCCACTACAAACCAGGCCAGCCTCCTACAACCTCTTCAGCATATGGAGTTGCTCCAAATGTCTCCAAACATCTGGATCTTCTTCCAGAAGTCCTTTTTGGGTCCATGAAGTGTCAACAACTTGATCCAAGGTTCCAGAAACTCTGAGTTGCTCCTTGGGAGTTAGGACTATCCCAAAATGCACCTGGCCATCTGAGAGGTCTGTGGCCAGTTTGAACACGGAAGCGAGTGGCAAAAAAGTATGGCCTCAACTTCTTCAGGGACCAGACCACAGCAAAGGCCTCTCTCTCAATGGCACTCCATCTCTTCTCTCTGGGGAGTAGTCGCCTGTTGATGAAGGCAACCAGCTGATCTTGGCCTCTTCATTAACTTGAGCTGACACTGCCCCAACCCCTTCCTCTGAAGCATCTGTTTGCACTATAAACTCATTGCTATAGTGAGGGGCCAGTAACACTGATGCTGAACACATAGGGGGTCATTCCGACCCTGGCGGTCATAGACCGCCAGGGCCGGGGACCGCGGATGCACCGCCAACAGGCTGGCGGTGCATCCAGGCCAATTCTGACCGCGGCGGTAAAGCCGCGGTTTCCCGCCGGTTTTCCCCTGGCCTGAGGAATCCTCCATGGCGGCGCTGCAGGCAGCACCGCCATGGGGATTCCGACCCCCTTCCCGCCAGCCTGGTTCTGGCGGTTTTGACCGCCAGAACCTTGCTGGCGGGAACGGGTGTCGTGGGGCCCCTGGGGGCCCCTGCAGTGCCCATGCCAATGGCATGGGCACTGCAGGGGCCCCCTAACAGGGCCCCAGAAAGATTTTCAGTGTCTGCATAGCAGACACTGAAAATCGCGACGGGTGCAACTGCACCCGTCGCACCCTTTCCACTCCGCCGGCTCCATTCGGAGCCGGCATCCTCGTGGAAGGGGGTTTCCCGCTGGGCGGGCGGGCGGCCTTCTGGCGGTCGCCCGCCGGCCCAGCGGGAAACTCAGAATTACTGCGGCGGTCTTTTGACCGCGCTGCGGTATTCTGTCGGGGGAACTTTGGCGGGCGGCCTCTGCCGCCCGCCGAAGTCAGAATGACCCCCCATGGACTTTACAAGACTGTCAAAGGCTTGTTGACACTCTGGGGTCCAAATTACTTTCTTAGACTGTTTCTTTGAGGTGAGTTCTGTCCTGTCAGAGGGCCCACTATGGTCCCATCATTCTGAAAAAAAAACACCTGTAGTACTCGGTTAGGCCAAGGAAGGCCCTCACCTGAGTCTGGGTTTTAGGAGCCTCGCAATCCAGGATAGTCTGGATCTTGGACTGAAGAGGCTGTACATTGCCTCCACCAACAAGGTGGACCAGGTAAACCACTGAACTCTGCCCTATATGGCACTTTCTTGCCTTGATATGCAGGCCTGCTTGGAGCAGGGCCTGAAACACTTCTTTCAGGTGCACCAGGTGATCCTCCCAGATAGACCTGAATACAGTTATATCATCCAGATAAGCTGCACTGAAAGATTCCAACACAGACAAGACTCTGTTCCACAACTGTTGAAAGGCGTCAGGAAGATTTTTCAGGCCAAAGGGCATCACTTTGAACTGAAAGTGGCACTCTGGAGGGCAAAATGCTGACCTCTCCTTTGCTCCTTTACTTAAGGCAATCTGCCAGCATCCTGAGGTCTGATCAAATGTACTCAGGAACGTGACAGCCCCCAGCCTATCAATGAGCTCATCAGCTCTAGGTATGGGGTGAGCATCAGTCTTGGCGACTGCATTTAGACCTCTGTAGCATACACAGAATCTTAATTCTTTTTTCCCACCTTTGGGATTGGGTTTGGGTACCAGTACCACAGGACTGGCCCAAGGAATATCAGAGGGCTCAATAACCTTGAGATCCAATATCTTAGCCACCTCTGCTTTGATATTGGTCTTGACCTGATCAGACAGCCTGTACAACTAGTTCTTGACAGGTAAGCTGTCACCGGTGTCAATATCATGGACAACCCAATTGGTGAATCTAGTCGTGAAAGAGAACAGACCAGCAAACTGCTCCAAAACTTGTCTGCAGTCTTTCTGCTCCTGGACTGTCAACTTGGGAGAGACTATCACTCCCTCCACTGACCCATCCTGAGCATTTGTGGAAAGAAGGTCTGGCAGAGGTTCACTGTCCTCCTCCTTTACCTCATCAGTGACCAAAAGCATAAGCATGGCTTCCCTGTCCTGGTAGGGTTTCAGTCTGTTTACATGCAGGATTCTATGAGGATTCCTGGGGTGCCAATGTCCACCAGGTAGGTGACCTCATCCTTTTTTCCCAAGATTGGTTAGGGCCCAGTCCATTTGGCCTGAGTGGCCCTTGGAGCCAAAGGCTCCAAACCCACACCAGCTGACGTGGGTGATACCCAGGCATGGTAGCGTTCTGGTCATGTTAGAGAATCATGAGCTCCTGGCTGGCCTCCAGGTTGCTGCTTGCCTTTTTCATATACTCAGCCATGCGTGACCGTAGGCCCAGCACATAATCCAGCACATTCTTCTTGGACTCCTTGAGAGGCTTCTCCCAAGACTCTCTCATCAAGCACAATGCGCCTCTTACAGGGTACCTAAACAGTAACTCAAAGGGACTGAATCCAACCCCATTTTGTGCACCTCCCTGTATGCAAACAGCAGCCATGGGAGGAGAACATCCCATCTCCTCCTCAGTTTCCCAGACAAACCCATGATCATGCCCTTTATGGTGTTATTAAATCTCTCCAACAAACCATTTGTCTGTGGATGATAGGGATGGTGAACTTATATGTAACACCACACTCATCCCACATTGTTTTCATACAGGCTGACATAAAGTTTGCGCACCTATGTGAGACCACCTCCTTTGGGAATCCCACTCTGGGGAGCACACCAAGTAGGGCCCTAGCCACTGTGGGAGCAGTGACTGTTCTGAGGAATATTGCCTCATTGTACCTGGTGGCATAGTCCACAACCACCAAAATGTACCTGTTGTCTGAGGCATTTTGCAGGTCTAGGGGACCAACAATGTCAATTCCCACCGTTTCAGAGGGAGTCCCAACCACTGGCAGTGGTATCAAGGGAGCCTTTGGCATGCCCCCTGCCTTGCCACTGGCCTGGCAGGTGACATAGGAGCTACAAACTCCTTGACTTTTTCTGACATGAGGGCCAGTAGCAATAGTTGACCAGCCTGTTCCAGGTCTTGGTCTGCCCCAAATGTCCAGCTAAGGGATCATGACTTAATGTTAGGAGGAACTCTCTATACTTCTGGGGGCCACTAACTCTCCTGGTTCTCCAAATTTCTGGGTCTTCTCCCAGATGTTCTTTTAAGGTTCTTTTGGGGTCCAAAGCTCACCCCAAGGGTCAAGAAGCTCTGAGATGATCCTTGGGGGGTGTGGACTACAACTCCTAGAATGCACCTGGCTCAAACTCCTTTTTGGCAACTGGGCAGTGGTCAGCTGGTTGATTTCTTCAGGAGTTGGTGCAGGGGACTCTGGTTAGCATTTTTTCACATGTAGCAAACAGAGAGTCCCTCCTTGAACCGTTTGAAGCCAGGCAAAGCCCAAGTGTGCAGCTGGTGCAGTCCTTCTGAGTGCAGGTTCCAGGTGCAGGCCAGGGGTCCATTAGGGCAGTCCTTTTTCTCCTTTGGTTCTTCCATGTTGAAATCTGAGGGGGATCTGAGGTGTGGGTGCAGGTCTGCCAGTTTATCCTTGCTCCTGGGTAAAAAACAGGGGGTCCTGATTCTCCAATCAGGTGCAGGGTCCTTCCCCCCGTGATGACCACTTCCTGGAAAATGTGGCAAAAATCAATCCCAGGAGGCAACATTCTTCAAAAATCCATCATGGCTGAAAATTATTTATGGAGGTTACATCTGGCTGAGCCCACCCACTGGTGTGCCTAAAAATCATAAACACACCCCTCTCCTGTCCTCTCCTAATCTAAGGGGGCACCTAGTTTGGAGAACTTTTGAAAAAAAAAGCTCCATAGAGGGACCGACCCGGCCGCGGCAACTCTAGCTGGCTTGCCTCAACCGCGACCCAGCCTGATTTGAAGGTTCGTCCCGGTGAAGAAAAATCTCCAAAAAAGAGACTAAGGTGGTCAGTACAACCCTGGCGGATGGTGTTAAAGTGGTGGTAAGACCGCCAACAGGCCGGCGGTAAAAATTTTGCAATTATGACCGTGGCGGAAACCGCCAACAAAGACAGCCACTTTAACACTCCGACCGTCATGAAGGTACAGACAAACAGCGCGGCGGTCACCGCCAACAGACAGGCGGGAGACAATGTACCACCCAAACTATTATGACAGGCCAATCCGCCACCTTTTCCGGGGCGGATTCACTGGGGATAAAAACACGGCGGAAACAGGCATTTCGAAGGGAAAACGCTCACCTCTACACACTCCATGAGGAACAACGACACCATGGAGCCGGAACTCCATATTCTTCCTGCGCTAGTCTTCCTGCTCCTGTACAAAGAGCACCAACGCCGGCGGCGAAGACCACGGTGAGTACTGCACCTATGACATAGGGGAGGGGGGAGGCAAAAAACAGGGACACACACACGCAACCCCCCAACCCCCACCCTCACCCACTACAACACACACACCAATGCATATCCAAACATTACAGTAACACCCCCCATCCCCCCCGGAAGAATGCAAAGACAAAAGGAAATGAGTGTAACCATTGTAATGTGTAAGCAAAAATATACGTATATACACTATTAACAAAATATACACCACGAATAGTAGTCCAGGTAATGCACCATTAATAGTCCGTGGACCACTGGGCCAAAAATGCATGGGCGAGGCCCACACAAGATACCCGAACATGATGGAGAGAACACTGCAGGGGCATCAGATGGAAACACAACAGGCACCTCAGGGGGAAGGGAAGGGGGGGCACCTCAGCCTGATGAGTGCACAACGCCAGATCCACGAAGGGGCTCCATGCCCATTGATGTATCCTGGGGAGTGCAAAGCCACAGTCTCTCAAGTCTCTACAGTGGGTGGTTTGCCCACTGTACCATCCTGGGGAGTGCAAAGCCACAGTCTCTCAAGTCTCTACAGTGGGTGGGTTGCCTACTGTACCATCCTGGGGAGTGCAAGACCACAGTCTCTCAAGTCTCTACAACTGTACCATCCTGGGGAGTGCAAAGCCACAGTCTCTCAAGTCTCTACAGTGGGTGGTTTGCCCACTGCTGCATCCTGGGGAATGCAAAGCCACAGTCTCTCAAGTCTCTACAGTGGGTGGTTTGCCCACTGTACCATCCTGGGGAGTGCAAAGCCACAGAATCTCAAGTCACTACAGTGGGTGGTTTGCCCACTGTACCATCCTGGGGAGTGCAAAGCCACAGTCTCCCAAGTAGATAACAGTCTCTACTGGTTCTGAAGGGGGACAGGTGCCCAGAGTGCCTCATCCTGTGCAGGACCGACGGAGTGGATGCATGTCTCCACTGGTTCTGTAGGGGGACTGGTGCCCAGAGTGCTTCATCCTGTGCAGGACAGACAGAGTGGATGCATGTCTCCACTGGTTCTGGAGGGTGACTGGTGCCCAGAGTGCATCGCTCACCCCGTGGCAGTCCCTGTTGCGTCACTGCCCCTGCCGCTCATGGGCTAGCGGTGCTTGACTTGGCGGTCCTTGCCCTGTTTAGCGGTGCTTGAGTTGGCGGTCCTTGCCCTGTTCAGCGGTGGTTGCCCTGTTCTGCGGTGCTTGACTTGGCGGTCCTTGCCCTGTTCAGTGGTGCTTGCCCTGTTCAGAGGTGCTTGACTTGGCGGTCCTTGCCCTGTTCAGCGGTCCTTGCCCTGTTCAGCTGCGCTTGAGTTGGCGGTCCTTGCCCTGTTCAGCGGTGCTTGCCTTGTTCAGTGGTGCTTGACTTGGCGGTCCTTGCCCTGTTCAGCGGCGCTTGAGTTGGCGGTCCTTGCCCTGTTCAGCGGTGCTTGACTTGGCGGTCCTTGCCCTGTTCAACGGTCCTTGCCCTGTTCAGCGGTGCTTGCCCTGTTCAGCGGGGCTTGACTTGGCGGTCCTTCATTGTCCAGCTGGGCTGTGGCTGACGGGGCCCTCCTGGGCAGCTGGGCTGTGGCTTGCGGGGCCCTCCTGGGCAGCTGGGCTGTGGCTGGCAGGGCCCTCCTGGGCAGCTTGGCGGTGGCCGGGCCCTCCTGGGCAGCTGGGCTGTGGCTTGCGGGGTCCTCCTGGACAGCGACAATGGGGCTGGCGGGGGCCTCCTGGCCAACGGAGATGATGGCAGTCTTCTCCACCGTGCTGGTCCTCCCAGACTTTGCGGGTTTCTTCTGCCCCTTCCCCACCTTGGGAGGAGTTACAGCTGGGTCCACACTCCCCCCGGGACCCCTGTGAGCAGCTTGGGTGGCTGGAGTCTTCCCCCTCTCCCGCCGGGCACTGGCCAACTTCTGGTCCCAGTGATTTTGTGGCTGAGGTGCTAGTACGGGACCTATGAGTTGGACGGGGGGGGTGGGAAATAGGATAAGGGTGGACATGAAAAGTTGTTTGGAGACACTGGGACGGGGAGCTGGAGGGGGTTTGGGAGTGGAGGAAGGGGTGGTGGTTGTAGGAGGTGTAACTTTTGTGGATTTGGGTGCAGGTGCATGCGCTGGAGGCTGTCGTGAGGTGGATGGCTGTTGGGTGGGTGTGTGCCTGCGTTTGTGAATCTTCGGCGGGGGCGTCACAGACACACTGGGAGAGGACACAGGGGACGTGTGAATGGTAGTGGGGCTGGTGAGTGCACATGAGCTTGGTGTGGTGGTGGGTGTGCTGGAGAGGGACGTAGTAGCTGTAGTGGTAGTGCATGCAGGTGTGAGTGTAGACGAGACTGGGAGGGAGGAGGGAGACGACGAGGAGGGGGACACAGTGGAGGCAGTGGATATTGGTGTGTCTGTATGTGTGTGATGCTTGCGTGAGTGCCTGTGGAATGTGTGGTGCTTATGTTTGCCTTAGTTACCCTTGTGTGGTGAGGTGTGTTCAGGCTGGTCTGATGGTGTGCTTGGGATAGGCAGAGGTACAGGGGATTGGGTCTGGGTGGAAGAAGTTGGAGGGGGAGGCTAGACACAGGGACAATGGCTGCCATCAGTGCTGAGGCCAGAGTTTGAACGGTTCGATGAAGGGCAGCCTGACCAGAATGAATGCCCTCCAGGAATGCATTTGTGTGTTGCAACTTCTGTTCTACACCCTGGATGGCATTCAAAATGGTAGACTGCCCAACAGTGAGGGACCTGAGGAGGTCAATGGCCTCCTCACTGAGGGCAGCAGAGGTGACAGGGGCAGGGGCTGAGGTGCCTGGGGCGAAGGTGATGCCCACCCTCCTGGGTGAGTGGGCACGGGGTGAAGGCTGAGGGGCTGCTGGGAGGGCAGTGCTGGTAGGGGGGGTGGCAGCTGTAACTGTTGAAGTGGGGAGCACAGATGTTGCCGCCACCACAAGGGAGCTCCCATCGGAGGACGAGTCCGTGTCGCTGGTTGCAGATCCTGTGACCGATGTGGTGCTCCCCTCGCCCTCTCGCCCTACTGGTGTATTCAGAGTCCATAGTGTGGGCCTCCATGCCCATGTGGGATGCAGCTCCATCGTGCTCCGGTGCCACTGCACCTCTGCCTGATGATGCTAATGCACACAAGAACAGGGAGACCACAAAAAAAAGGGGGGGGGAACAGAAGAAAGACAGGTTGAGTGCATGGATAACCGCTACCATTGGCAGACAAGACAGACACAGCAGCCCCCTGCACTACGTCGCGCTGTTGGGCTCTACAGTGCAATTCCTGGGAAATGGCCTACAAGGCTAAAGACGACATCTGCACACATAGATTACACAGGTGCATGAATATCTGTACTTGGCACTCTACAGAGGTGGGGTGGGGGGCCACAGGGCCATGCCTTACGAAGGGGCCTAGCCTACGGAACTCGCCCTGGCCTAGGGAAACCCACAGCCCTCCTCCCCCACCCAGACCCCTCCACTCCGCGCAAAGTCAGCAGAATGAGAGTGTACTCACCCCCTTGTGTCTGCTGTGATGCCCTCAAGCGCCCATCCAACTCAGGGTAGGCCACCGCCAGGATCCGGAATATCAGGGGGGTCATGGTTCGACGGGCACCCCTCCCACGTTGGGAGGCCATCCCCAGCTGAGCCTCCGCCGTCTTCTTGATCCAGCGGTGAATGCCTTCCCATCTCTTACGGCAGTGGGTTCTCCGTCTGTGGTGGACCCCCAGGGTCCGGACGTCCTTGGCGATGTCATGCCAAATATCCTTCTTCTGGTGGGCGCTGACCTACATGAAATGTACATTGGAAGAAGAGAAGTCATTAACAACTGCACCGTCAAAGTGAGTGGCCCCCATCCCTACCCTTGCCATGTGGCACATGCACCCACCGTCTTTCATGCACTCAGTACTCTGCCCCCTTCCTTCTTACAACCAGCCCTCTCCACACAGGCATAGCCCATACAGCATGCTCCCTGTGTACTTACCTGTTGGTCTGGAGGACCGTAGAGTAGCGTGTACTGGGGAAGAACCCCGTCGACAAGCTTCTCCAACTCCTCCGATGTGAAGGCAGGGGCCCTTTCCCCAGATGCATGAGCCATTGTCTCTTCCAGACCGAGGTCACAGCAGCACTTGCAGTGTAGGTCCTCTCCTGTCGAAGATCAGGTATTGAGTGATTCAACAGCTAGAAAATGGTGGTCACGTCCGCGGCGGTGCGTACCATCACCACCGGCGTACATTGTCATTGGCTCCTGGGACCCATAGGGTCCAATGTTAACCAATGCAGCTTTGCGCCGCGGTCTTCGACCGCCTACCGCAATGGTGTACAACGCCAGCGCATTGCCTCACATCCCATTGTCCCGCTTTAGAGGTCGCGGAGCCGTCATTTCAGGGGCCCAAATGGCCTAGTTACCAACTGCATCATACATACCTAGGCCTACTCTCAACACACATACAGGCCAGATTTTGTGTATGAATCGTGTTCTGTGTAGACTGTGGGTACATACCTCTGAGTTGTTTAACTCTGTGCTCACTGTTGTCCTTCCTAGGCTCCGTCCGCTGGGACATGTGAGGAGATGGCGGAATCCTCCGGTGTACCGACCGCTGGTTGACCTGTCGACAATGGAGGAAAGAAATTTGATCATCACCTACAGGTTTGACCGTGCCACAATCCAGGAACTGCGTACCCAGTTGGAGCCAGACCTGATGTCAGCAATCCGCCATCCCACAGGAATCCCCCCTCAAGTGCAGGTGCTATCAGTGCTCCATTTCCTCGCAAGTGGGTCTTTTCAAACAACTGTGGCCCTGGCATCAGGGATGTCCCAGCCTATGTTTTCCAACGTATTGTCCAGAGTGTTGTCTGCCCTGCTGAAACACATGCGGAGCTACATCATTTTCCCTCAGGTGGAGGACTTGCCTACAGTGAAAGGTGGCTTCTATGTCCTTGGACATATCCCCAATATCATAGGTGCCATTGATGGGACCCATGTGGCTTTGGTCCCCCCCCACAGGAGTGAACAGGTGTATAGGAACCGGAAGAGTTATCATTCCATGAATGTACAGATGGTATGTTTGGCAGACCAGTACATCTCCCATGTGAATGCCATGTTCCCTGGCTCAGTGCATGACGCCTACATCATGCGGAATAGCAGCATCCCTTATGTGATGGGTCAACTACAGAGGCACCGGGTGTGGCTATTAGGTGACTCTGGTTACCCCAACCTGTCATGGCTACTGACCCCAGTGAGGAATCCCAGGACCAGGGCAGAGGAACGCTACAATGAGGCCCATGGGAGGACTAGGAGGGTGATCGAACGCACCTTCGGCCTCCTGAAGGCCAGGTTTAGGTGCCTCCATATGACAGGTGGATCCCTATTCTACTCACCAAAGAAGGTGTGCCAGATCATGTTGGCCTGCTGTATGCTTCATAACTTGGCTTTGCAACGACAGGTGCCTTTTCTGCAGGAGGATGGTCCAGATGGCGGTGTTGAGGCAGCTGTGGAGCCTGTGGACAGTGATGAGGAGGAAGCAGAGGAAGAAGACATTGAGAACAGGGACTCAGTCATCCAGCAATATTTCCAGTGAAACACAGGTGAGAATACATTCCTGCCTACTACAAGTACTTTTACACTTCTACCTCTCTCCTGTTCTCCTGTCTGTCGATTTCACCTAGTGTATGGTCACTGAGTTGTCACTTTCCCTTACGGTTTCACAGGTGTGGGTCCCAACGTGTGTCATCTGCTTAGATTCCTCATGGACTAGAGGTGTGTGACATAGGTATGTTGACATTACTATTTCCTGGAAATTTTGTAACTGTAATTGCAAATACACTATTTCAAAATCACAGACAGACTCCAGATCTTTTGGTGGTTTAGGTGTGTTTATTTACGTACAAAATATTGGAGGGGGAAGTTAAATGGCGAGGGGTGATGGCGGAGGAGTGTCCATGGCAGAGTCCAGTCTATTTGTCTCATAGGTGCATTGCCCATATGGGCATAGGAAGTGGAGCTGGGGCAGTTCCAATATGGACAGGGTGACAAAGTGGGACAGTGTGTTGACAATCAGGATGGTCTCATTTCTTGGCGGGGGTCTTGGCATCGTGCTCTGTCTTGTTCCTGTATCTCAGGGACCACTTGCGGGGTGGTTCTCCATCTGCAGGGGGTGGGGTGCTGGTGTGGTGGTCCTGTGGCGGTGCCTCCTGTCCACTAGTGCCGGCAGAGGTAGTGGGCAGTTCATCATCCATGCTAGTGTCAGGGGCCCCTTGGAGTGCCACAGTGTCCCTCCTGATGTTGAGTATTTAGTTCAGCACCCCTACGATGGTGTCCGGGGCGGAGCTGATGGTCCTGAGTTCCTCCCTGAACCCCAAATACTGTTCCTTCTGCATGTGCTGGGTCTCCTGAAACTTGGCCAGGACCGTTGCCATCGTCTCCTGGGAGTGGTGGTATGCTCCCATGATGGAGGAGAGGGCCTCGTGGAGAGTGGGTTCCCTTGGCCTGTCCGCCCCCGTCGCACAGCAGCCATCCCAGTTCCCCTGTGTTCCTGGGCCTCTGCCCCCTGGACCATGTGCCCTCTGCCACTGCCCCAGGTCCCTGTTGTTGTTGGGGTGGTGGGTTGTCCTGGGTTCCCTGTAGTGGTGGACACACAGCTGATTGACATGTCCTGGGGACGGAGGTATGGGCCCACTGGGTGGGTGATGTGCTGGTGTTACCAGAGGGTGGAAGGTCTGTGGTGGCCTGTGCCTGTGTGAGGGGAACCGACTGTCCCGAGGCCCACAATGGTCCGGGCTGGTCATCTAGATCCAGTTGACAGAGCTGCTGTCATCACTGTGGGCCTCTTCTGTTGGTGGGGTGGAGATGTCTGGACCCTCCTGTTTGGTGACGTTGGGTAGTGGTCCTGCAGGGGTGGAAAAGCATGATTATTGCATCTGTGTGTGTCATGGTGTGCATTGGGTGGGTGACCGTGTACCCCAGTGCTTGCATTCTTGTGTGGGGGCTTGTGTGACAATGGTGTAGAGAGGTGTATGGGTATGTGCAGTGGGCATGCTTTAGTGATGGGTGTCCATGCTTTGGTGTTGCATGCAGGGCTTGGTGATGGGATGGGTAGTTTGTGATATTGGGACATTTGTGAGGGGTTGGAGTGATGGGGATGAGGGTGAGGGTGGGGTATGTGATGGTATGCAGGTAGGGTGGGGGATGTAATCGTTAAGATTTGTCCTACCAGAGTCCATTCCTCCACTGACTCCTGCAAGGCCCTCAAGATGCAGAATCGCCAAGACCTGCTCCTCCCATGTTGTTAGCTGTGGGTGAGGAGGTGGGGGTCTGCCGCCAGTCCTCTGAACCGCCTGGTGGTGTCTTGAGACCACGGAACGCACCTTCCCCCGTAGGTCGTTCCACCTCTTCCTGATGTCGTCCCGATTTCTTGGGTGATGTCTCACTGCGTTGACCCTGTCGACTTTTCTTTGCCATAGCTCCATCTTCCTTGCAATTGAGGTGTGCTGCACCTGTGCTCCAAATAGCTGTGGCTCTACCCACACGATTTCCTCCACCATGACCCTGAGCTCCTCCTCCGAGAACCTGGGGTGTCTTTGCCGTGCCATGGGGTGGTGTGGGTGATGTGTGGGATGGTGTGTGTGGTGATAAGTGTGGTGATATGTAGTGGTGTGTGGTGTTTTGTGCGTGGAAGTTGTGTGGGTGATGGTGTTGAGTGCCTGTGGGTGCTAGTTTGTGGATGGTGGTGTCCCTCTCTGGCCTTCTCTCTGTAATAGTGGTCATAGGGGTTTGTGGGTGATGTGGGTGTGTGTTTTATATTGTAATGGGTGTGTGGGAGTGGTGTGTGAATGTGTATCAGATGCATGTATTTCGAATTGTCCAATGTGGCGGTGTTTTGTAGAAGTGTGGGTATTTTGAGCGTGGCGGTGTGTACCGCCAATGGAATACCGCGGTTGGAAGACCGCCGCGTTGATTAGTGGGTCGTGATAGCATGGGCGTTTTTCTGTTGGCGTGACGGTGGAGGTTTTTTTCGCCAGTTTATCACTGACCTTTGGTGTGGCGGACTTGTGTGGGTGTCTGAATTTGTTCGGATTTCGAGATGTGGGTCATAATAGCTGTGGCGGAATTTGGCAGCGGCGGCGGTGTGTTGGCGGTCTTCTGCACGGCGGTAAGCAGCTTTTACCGCCAATGTTGTAATGACCCCCTCAGTCCAAACGTACGAAGTTGACCGGGATCTCCCAGCCAGAGTATCGGAGGAGGGCTCCAAGGACGTCGGATCAAGGTCCAGGTTTACCCGGGTCAAAGGATTTTCACCTCAAAGGTAAAAATCTCCACTGAGGATTTCCGTGACACGTATCCGGAGAAGAGTTCCAGGAGGTCGGATTGGACTGGCAGGTTTGTCCCGCTGAAGAAAGCCTTCCGAAAAATGACTAAGTGCGAAGGTAAACTTTTTACCGAGGCCTCCCGCGGCCTGTAGACGAGCCGGGCTCCATCGCGGTCGGCCTTAAACTTTGACTTTTCGCCCGGTCGAGGGGCAACCAGATGACCCGATTGGTGCTTTTTGTTTCTAGGTGCTAAAAAAACAATAATTCTTTAAAAATTCATATCTCCGGTTCCCCTTATCCGATTTTGTTTGTTTTTGTGTCATTTTAAAGATAAAAAATATAATCTATTTTGGATTTTTAAACTGTTTCCTGTGTTTAATTTAATTACTGTTTTGTGATATTTGAATGCTTTACACTCTGGCCCTCATTCTGACCCTGGCGGTCTTTGACCGCCAGGGCGGAGGACCGCGGGAGCACCGCCGACAGGCCGGCGGTGCTCCAATGGGGATTCCGACCGCGGCGGTAAAGCCGCGGTCGGACCGGCACCACTGGCGGGCTCCGCCAGTGTACCGCCGCCCCATTGAATCCTCCACGGCGGCGCAGCTTGCTGCACCGCCGCGGGGATTCCGACCCCCCCTACCGCCATCCAGATCCCGGCGGTCCGACCTCTGGGATCCGGATGGCGGTAGGGGGGGTCGCGGGGCCCCTGGGGGCCCCTGCAGTGCCCATGCCACTGGCATGGGCATTGCAGGGGCCCCCGTAAGAGGGCCCCTACATGTATTTCACTGTCTGCTGCGCAGACAGTGAAATACGCGACGGGTGCAACTGCACCCGTCGCACAGCTTCCACTCCGCCGGCTCGATTCCGAGCCGGCTTCATCGTGGAAGCCTCTTTCCCGCTGGGCTGGCGGGCGGTCTGAAGGCGACCGCCCGCCAGCCCAGACCGCGGAACGGTAATCTGACGGCGGGACTTTGACGGGCGGCCTCTGCCGCCCGCCAAGGTCAGAATGAGGGCCTCTGTTTCCTAAGTTAAGCCTTGTCGCTCGGTGCCAGGCTACCAAGGGTTGAGCTGGGTTTAATTTACTGAGACCTAACTGGAACTAAGTGGAGGTTAGTGGCCTATTGCTAAGTGAAGGTACCTACCTGCCCTTACCAATAACCCATTTTTCAACACTAGACTACTATCATTGTGGGTAGGCTAGCTAGATTAAGCTCCATGGTTCCCTAATTTTGTGTCAACAAAAACTTTTTGCGAAAATTGGAATCAAGAATTTAGAAAAATCACAAGATGCAATAATTGAAATTAATCCAAATTAAAAATCAAAAACTATGTTTGCACTAGGACAATTTGAAGAGTTTTTAATTTGCTTTACTTAAACCTGTAGTGTGATACTGAACACAAGTACTGGATCCCACCACTGCTCACCGAAAATGTTGGAAGGTGGTTTGTTGAAAATGGCAGGTAAATACCTACACTTAGCAATAGGCCACTAAACCCCACTAGGTCCAGTCAGGTATTAATAAATGAATTCCATCTCAACCTTTGGTAGCTTGGCATTGAGCAGTGAGGGTTAACTTAGGAGACAAGTGTGCAAAGCATTTAACAATCACAAAATGGTAAATAAGTAAAAAACAAAACACAATAAGAATCCAACACCAGTTCCTAGAAATAGATTATATGTATATCTTTAAAATGACACCAAAATGATTAAAATCATATAAGGGGAACCGGAGATATGAATTTTTAAAGAATTAATGTTTTCTAGTGCATAGAAGCAACTAGCTCTCAAAGTGTTAAAAAAGGTCACACTGGACAGGGAAAAAGTTCAGAGTTCAGGCCACCCATGAGGTAACACTGTTACACTTACTTTCAGAAGTGTTTCTTGATTCAGGAAAGTGGCCCACAGCACCAGCCAAGGGTTCAGAAGTTTTGGTTTGCCTCTTGGTCTCTGGGACTACAACTCCCACAATGCACCTCTTTAACTTATGGCATTGCTCCAAAACTCTCCAAATTTCCAGATCTTCTTCCAGAGGTCCTTTTTGGATCATTGAGGTGTCCACAACTTGACTCAAGATCCAAGGTTCCAGAAGCTCTGAGTTGCCCTTTGGGGTTGGGACTACAATTCCCAGAATGTACTTGGTCAGAATCCTCAAATAGCCACTGGACACTGATCAGCTGGGCTCTGCTTGTAGGACTTGATGCAGGGGACTCTGTGCCACTCCTTTGTATCTGTGTCAAACAGGGAGTCCCTTCTTGAAGCATTAAAAGACAGACAAACTCCTTTTAGTGGTGAAGCCCAAGTATGCAGCTGATGGAGTCCTGCAGTGTCGAGGTGCAGGTCAGGTGTCCAGCAGGGCAGTCTTTCTTCTTCTTTGTCTTGTTACTTGTAGGGATCTGAGGTGTGGGTGCAGCTCTGACATTTTTAGGGACGAGCCTGCGTTGCATGCCCTCGCGCATGCGTATCGCAGCGAGACGCTTTAGTCTTTAGAAAAGGGCTCGGAGCCCTGTCGACGTCACGTCAGTGTTTTTCATTGGTTCGTGGGCTTGCCTAATAAAATCTGCTTGCTTTCATTAGTCGAAGGCATGCATACATCATGCCTTTTCCGGTGGCTAGCCCTCCTCGAGCGCATCGACCAAGTACAGAAAACATGCGAGGCTCGCTGTTTTCTGTCCGGCTCGTGGACTACTATTTCTCTAATTTACTAGCGCGATTTCGCTTGGCAGAAGTCGAGCGCTTTACATAGTTAATTGCACTTTTTCGGGTTACGTACATAAATGCACTTTTGCCGATAGGTGAAAAGTCGGGTTAGGAGTATACAAGCTACCAGCTCTAACGTGAGCAAACGCGAGACCCGTTGCATTGCAAATGCTTGTTATTTCTTGCTCCTGGGGCGGAAAGCTATGGGGCCTGGTTGTCCAATCACAGGCAGACTCCTTCCCCCTTTGATGACCACGTCCTGAGAAGTGTGGCAAAAATCAATCTCAGAGAGCAAAATTCTTCAAAAATCAAATCTAACATGGCTGAAACTGATTTTTGGAGGTTAGATCTGGCTGAGCCCACCCACTGGTGTGGCTAAAAATCCTAAACACACCCTCTCCTGCCCTCTCCTAACCTAATCAAGAGGGCACCTAGTTATCTGGGGTTGCAGGAAATGGGGGAGGCTCTGAGCTGCTCAAAATGTCCTTCCCTGCCTTTGAAGACCAGTTTGGGTGCTCTCCACCCATCCTGTTTCACAATCTGCTGAGGGAAATCTGCTGCCCCAGGTACATCCTTTGTGTTCTGCCCAGGTGTAGGAGGCTGGCCTGGCTTGTAGTGGGTACCAGAGGTACTTACACCTTGTGCCAGGTCCAGTTATCCCTTATTAGTGTAGAAGAGGTGTTTCTAGCAGCTTAGACTGATAGAAGGTAGGTATTGTAAAGCAGCTTAGGCTGAACTAGGAGACATGTAAAGCTCCTACTATACCACTGGTGTCATATGCACAATATCATAAGAAAACACTATACACAGAGTTACTAAAAATAAAAGTACTTTATTTTTATGACAATATGCCAAAAGTATCTCAGTGAGTACCCTCAGTATGAGGATAAGGTATATACACAAGATATATGTACACAAACCAAAATTAGGTAAGTAATAGCAAGAAAAGTAATGCAAACAGTGTAGAACTACAATAGATTGCAATAGGAGCACATAGGCATAGGGGCAACACAAACCATATACTCCAAAATTGGAATGCGAACCACGAATGGACCCCCAAGCCTAAGTGAGCTTGTAGAGGGTCGCTGGGACTGTAAGAAAACAGTGAGGGTTAGAAAAATAGCCCACCCCAAGACCCTGAAAGGTAGGTGTAAAGTGCACCTACTACCCCCAGAGAGCACAGAAGTCGTGATAGGGGGATTCTGCAGGAAGAACAAACACCAGCAATGCAACAACAGTGGATTTCCAGACCTGAGTACCTGTAAGACAATGGGACCAAGTTCAATAGTCATGACAGTGTTGAGAGTGGGCAGGAGCCCAGGAAATGCCAGCTGAATATGCAAGGAAGCTGCCACCTGTTGGAAGAAGCTTGGAGTTCTGCAAGAAAGAAGAGGACTAGGGACTTCTCCTTTGGAAGACTGATGTCGCACTTCGCGATGAAGCTTGCAAAGGTGTTCCCACGCAGAAAGACCACAAACATGCCTTGCTAGCTGCAAGGGTCATAGTACAAGTTTTTGGGTGCTGCTGTGGCCAGGAGGGACCAGGATGTCGCCACTTGGAGGAGGAGACAGAGGGGGCACCCAGCAACTCAGGGAGCCCTCACAGAAGCAGGCAGCACCCGCAAAAGTACCAGAACAGGCACTTGGAAGGAAAGTGAACCGGAGTCCACACGAAGTCACAAAAGGGAGTCCCACAATGCCGGAGGACAACTCAGAAGGTTGTGCACTGCAGGAAGGAGTGCCAGGGACCCAGGCTTGGCTGTGGATGAAGGAAATCCTGGAAGAGTGCACAGGAGCCAGGGCAGCTGCAAATCACGCGGTACCCAGCAATGCAGTCTAGCGTGGGGAGGCAAGGACTTACCTCCACAGAACTTGGACTGAAGAGTCACTGGACTGTGGGAGTCACTTGGACAGAGTTACTGATTTCTAGGGACCACACTCGTCGTGCTGAGAGGGGACCCAGAGGACCGGTGATGCAGCCTTTTGTTGCCTGCGGTTGCAGGGGGAAGATTCCGTCGACCCATGGGAGATTTCTTCAGAGCTCCTGGTGCTAGAAGGAGGCAGGCTACCCCCGGAGCATGCACCACCAGGAAACAGGCGAGAAAGCCAGCAGGATGAAGTCATACAAGGTTGCAGTAGTCGTCTTGCTACTTTGTTGCGGTTTTGCAGGCGTCCTGAGCAGTCAGCGGTCGATCCTTTGGTAGAACGTGAAGAGGGAGATGCAGAGAAACTCTGGTGAGCTCTTGCATTCGTTGTCTGAAGAATTCCCCAAAGCAGAGACCCTAAATAGCCAGAAAAGGAGGTTTGGCTACCAGGTTAGGAGGGTTGGCTACCAAGAGAGGTAAGACCCTATCATAAGGAGCCTCTGATGTCACCTGCTGGCACTGGCCACTCAGAGCAGTCCAGTGTGCCCTCAACACCTCTGTTTTCAAGATGGCAGAGGTCTGGGACACACTGGAGGAGCTCTGGGCACCTCCCCTGGGAGGTGCAGGTCAGGGGAGTGGTCACTCCCCTTTCCTTTGTCCAGTTTCGCTCCAGAGCAGGGCTGGGTGATCCCTGAACCGGTGTACACTGGCTTATGCATAGATGGGCACCATCTGTGCCCATCAAAGCATTTCCAGAGGCTGGGGGAGGCTACTTTTCCCCAGCCTTCAGACCTATTTCCAAAGGGAGAGGGTGTAACACCCTCTCTCAGAGGAAATCCTTTGTTCTGCCTTCCTGGGCCAGGGCTGCCTGGACCCCAGGAGGGCAGAAACCTGTCTGAGGGGTTGGCAGCAGCAGCTGCAGTGGAGACCCCGGAAAGGCAGTTTGGCAGTACCCGGGTACTGTGCTAGAGAACCGGGAGATCATGGAATTCTGGTATTGGGGTGACAATTCCATGATCTTAGACATGTTACATGGCCATGTTCGGAGTTACCATTGTGACGCTACACATAGGTAGTGACCTATGTGTAGTGCACACGTGAAATGGTGTCCCCGCACTCACAAAGTCCGGGGAATTTGCCCTGAAGGTTAGACATATAGGTGACTTATAAGTTACTTAAGTGAAGTGGTAAATGGAGGTGAAATAACGTGGACGTTATTTAACTCAGGCTGCACTGGCATGCCTGTGTAAGAATTGACAGAGCTCCCTTTGGGTGGCAAAAGAAATGCTGCAGCCCATAGGGATCTCCTGGATCCCCAATACCCTGGGTACCTGAGTACCATATACTAGGGAATTATATGGGTGTACCAGTATGCCAATGTGAATTGGTAAATTTAGTCACTAGCCTGTTAGTGACAAATTTGGAAAGCAGAGAGAGCATAACCACTGAGGTTCTGGTTAGCAGAGCCTCAGTGAGACAGTTAGGCATCTCACAGGGAACACATACAGGGCACATACTTATGAGCACTGGGGCCCTGCCTGGCAGGGTCCCAGTGACACATAGACTAAAACAACATATGTACAGTGAAATATGGGGGTAACATGCCAGGCAAGATGGTATTTTCCTACACCAGGTCACTTCACAACTCATCAAGGCAACCTGGCCAGGCTGCCAGAGGCTAGCAAATCAGAGAAGTGCACTACAGCGCTGAAGTGGCAACTTTCAGGTAGAGTGTTAAAACTCTTTACCTGAACTGGTTATATTAATTCCAACAATGGCAAGTTGTGGGATTTATTATAACACATAGGCCCTCATTACAACATTGTCGGTAAATGGCGCTTACCGCTGTGCAGAAGACCGCCAGCACACCGCCGCGCCGCGGAATTCTGCCACAGCTATTACGACCCACAGCTCGGAATCCGCCAAAATCCAGACACCCACACAAGTCCGCCACACCAAAGGTCAGTGATAAACTGGCGATAACAAAACCTCCACCGTCACGCCAACAGGAATACGCCCACACTATCATGACCCATGAATCCATGCGGCGGTCTTTCAACCGCGGTATTCCATTGGCGGTACACACCGCTGCACTCAAAATACACACACTCTTACAAAACACAACTGCATTGGACAATTCCAAATACACACACCTTATAAACATACACACACCACTCCCACACACCCAATCCAATAGAAAACACCCACCCACATCACCCACAAACCCTTACTACCTAAAATATTGACGAAGGCCAGAGAGACAGCACAGCAAACACCACCATACAGAGGCACACAACTCCATCACACATACACACCCACGCACAAAATACCACACACCCCTAAACATCACCCCACACATCACAACACACACCACCTCACACATCACCCACACTACCCTGTGGCACCGCAAAGCCACCCCAGGTTTTCTGAGGAGGAGCTCAGGGTCATGGTGGAGGAAATCCTCCGGGTAGAGCCACAGCTGTTTGGATCACAGGTGCAGCACACCACCATAGCTAGGAAGATGGAGCTATGGCGCAGAATCGTGGACAGGGTCAAGGCAGTGGGACAGCACTCAAGAACACGGGATGACATCAGGAAGAGGTGGAAGACCTACGGGGGAAGGTGCATTCCGTGGTCTCAAGACACCACATCGCGGTTCAGAGGACTGGCGGCGGACCCCCACCTCCTCCCCCACAACTAACAACATGGGAGGAGCAGGTCTTGGCTACACTGCATCCTGAGGGGCTCACAGGAGTAGCTGGAGGAATGGACTCTGGTAAGTCAAATCTTTACTACTTCATCCCCACCCTACCTGCATGCTAGCACATACCCCCACCCTTGCCCTCACCCCCATCACTCCAACTCCTCACACATGTCCCACTATCACAATCCACACATCCCAACACCAGGCCCTGCATGCGACAACAAAGCATGGACACCCATCACCAATGCATGTCCACTGCACATACCCAAACAGACCCCTAAACAATTAGCACACAAGGTCCTACAAAGGAATACAAGCACTGGGGTACAGGGTCACCCACCCATTGCACACCATGGCACACACAGATGCAATAATCATGCCTTTACACCCCTGCAAGACCCCTACCCAACGTCACCGGACAGGAGGTTCCAGACATGTCCAATCCACCCACAGAAGAGGCCTACATTGATGACAGCAGCTCTGTCCAACTGGATCTAGATGACCAGCCCGGCCCATCTGGGACCTCGGGACAGTTGGTTCCCCTCACACTGGCACAAGCCACAACAGAGCCTCCCCCCTCTGGAAACACCAGCACAGCACCCACCCAGCGGGCCCATACCTCTGTCCCCAGGACACGTCAAGCAGCAGTGTGTACACCACTACAGGGAACCCAGTCTAACCCACCACCCCAAGAACAGCAGGGATGTGGGGGCAGTGGCAGTGGGCACACCGTTCAGGGGACAGAGGCCAAGGAACACAGGGGAACTGGGAGGGCTGTTGTGCGACAGGGGGAGGACAAGCCTATGGAACCCACTCTCCACAAGGCCCTCTCCAACATCATGGGAGCCTACCACCATTCCCAGGAGACGATGGCAACGGTACTGGCCAAGTTTCAGGAGACCCAACGGCTACAGGAGGAACAGTATTTGGGGTTCAGGGAGGAACTCAAATCCATCAATACCACCCTGGGCACCATTGTAGGGGTGCTGAAGGAACTTGTGAACACCAGGAGGGACACTGTGGCACAACAAGTGGCCCCTGACACTAACCTGGACAATGAACTGCCCACCACCTCCGCGGGCGCTAGTGGACAGGAGGCACCGCCACAGGACCACCACACCAGCACCCCAGCCCCTGCAGAGGGAGAACCACCCCGCAAACGATCCCTGAGATCCAGGACAAAGACAGAGAGCAATGCCAAGACCCCCGCCAAGAAATGAGACCACCCTGATTGCCATCCTTCTGTCCCACTTTGTTACACTGTCCATCCTTAAACTGCCATTGCTCCACTTCCTATGCCCCTTTGGACACTGCACCTGTGAAACAAATAGACTGGACTCTGAAATGGACATTCCTCCACCATCACCCCTGACCATTTTACAACTCCTCCACTATTTAGCACTTAAATAAACACCCTTAAATCACAAAACAATCTGGAATCCTTCTGTGTTTTCTCAAAAGTGTATTTGCAATAACTGAGGAAAAATGCAATATCCATTGTATTGTCAACATAACTATGTCACACAGCTCTAGTCCATGAGGTAACATAGCAGAGGTCACACAGTGGGACCCACATCTGTGAAATAGAAAGGGGAAGTGACAAATCAGGGTCCATACACTGGGTGAAAGTGACAGACAGATGAGAGGTAGAACAAGTGAATCAGATGTAGCAGGCAGTGATGTCTGTCTTCTTACCTGTGTCTCACTGAAGTATTGCTGGATAACGGTATTTCTGTTGTGGATGTCCTCTTCTTCTGCTTCCTCTTCTTCACTCTCCACAGGCTCCACAGCTGCCACAAGACCTCCTTCAGGACCATCCTCCTGCAGAAAAGGCACCTGTCTCCGCAAAGCCAAGTTGTGCATCATACAGCAGGCCACGATGATCTGGCACATCTTCTTTGGTGAGTAGAATAGGGAACCACCTGTCATATGTAGGCACCTGAACCTGTCCTTCAGGAGTTCGAAGGTCCTCTCTATAACCCTCCTAGTTCGCCCATGTGCCTCATTGTAGTGTTCCTCTGCCCTTGTCCTGGGATTTCTCACTGGGGTCAATAGCCATGACAGGTTTGGGTAACAAGAGTCACATGAAAATGTTGAGGGACAACTGTTAGACACACACTAACCCTTAGGGACAACCCCAGACCCAGACAACTATTCACACTGTATAGGGTCCATGTCCTCACCTAATAACCACGCACAGTGCCTCTGGAGTTGCCCCATCACATAAGGGATGCTGCTATTCCTCAGAATGTAAGTGTTATGCACTGAGCCAGGAAACTTGGCATTCACATGGGAGATGTACTGGTCGGCCAAGCACACCATCTGCACATTCATTGAATGATAACTCTTCCGGTTTCTGTACACCTGTTCGCTCCTGTGGGGGGAGGGGACCAAGGCCACATATGTACCATCAATTGCACCTATGATGTTGGGGATAGGTCCCAAAGCATAGAAGTCACCTTTGACACTAGGCAAATCCTCCACCTGAGGGAACACGATGTAGCTGCGCATGTGTTTCAGCAGGGCAGACAACACTCTGGACAACACGTTGGAGAACATAAGCTGGGACATCCCTGATGCTATGGCCACTGTTGTCTGAAAAGACCCACTTGCCAGGAAATGGAGTACTGACAGCACCTGCACTAGAGGGGGGATACCTGTGGGATGGCGGATAGCTGACATCAGGTCCGGCTCCAACTGGGCACACAGTTCATGGATTGTGGCACGGTCCAGTCTGTAGGTCACAATTACATGTTGCTCTTCCATTGTCGACAGGTCCACCAGCTGTCTGTACACCGGAGGATGCCACCATCCCCTCACCTGCCCCACCGGACTTGCTCTATGGAGGAGAACAGCGAGCAGAGGGTCAGCCAACACTGAGGTATGAAAACACAACTTTATTGCACATATTTTTCAATCCGCAATGTGCCTGTCTTAGTGTGTATGCAATGCCTAAATATGTGTGACACATTTAGAACTAATGCCATGTGGCCCCCTGAAATGGCGGCTGCCTGACCTGTAAGGTGGTACAAGGGGATATGAGGTAACTGCGCTGGCGTTATACACCATCGCAGTAGGCGGTCTAAGACCGCAGCGCAATCCTGCATTGGTTAACATTGGGCCCTATGGGTCCCAGGAGCCAATGGCGATGTACCCCGGCAGTGACGGTACGCACCGCCGTGGGCGTGACCGCCATTTTCTATCTGTTCACTCACTTGATACCTGATCTTCGACAGGAGAGGCCTTACACTGCAAGTACTGCTGTGACCTCAGTCTGGAAGCGACAATGGCTCATGTGTCTGGGGAAAGGGCCCCTGCCTTCACCACGGAGGAGTTGGAGAAACTTGTGGATGGGGTCCTCCCCCAGTACATGCTACTCTACGGTCCTCCAGACAAACAGCTAAGTACACTGTGAGCATGCTGTATGGGCAATGCCTGTGTGGAGTGGTGTGGATGGAAGATACAGGGGGGAGAATGAGGCGTGCATGAAACGACGGTGAGTGTATGTGTGTCATGGCAATGGTAGGAACGCAGGCCAATGACTGTGACGGTCCGGACGGTTATATCTTCTCCTTTTCCCCTGTACTATTCCTGTAGGTCAGCGCCCACCAGAAGGATATCGCCAAGGAAGTCCGGACCCTAGGGGTCCACCACAGACAGAGCACCCACTGCCGTAAAAGATGGGAGGACATTCACCGCTGGAGCAAGAAGACGGCGGTGGCCCAGCTGGGGATGGCCTCCAAACGTGGGAGGGGTGCCCATCGCACCATGACCCCCCTGATGTTCCGGATCCCGGCTGTGGCGTACCCGGAGTTGGATGGGCGCTTGAGGGCATCACAGCAGCCACAAGGGGGTGAGTACACTCTCATTCTGCTGAATCAGCGTGAATTGGAGGTGTCAGGGTGGGGGAGGTGGGCTGTGGGTACCACTAGGCCAGGGCGAGTTTTGCAGGCAATGTCCCTTCGTAAGGCAGGCCATGTGGCACCCCACCCCACCAGTGTTAAGAGCCAACTACACCTAGTCAGGCTTCTGTGACTTCCATGTGTGCAGCAATCAGGCGTAGGCCTTGTACCCCATGGCGCTGTGATTAATGAGGGAACTCTAAGTGCATGGTGTAGTGCAGAGGGCTGCTGTGTCTGTAGTGTCCGCCAACGGTAGCGGTATTGCATGCACTGAACTTGTCTTTCTTCTGTCTCCCCCCCTTTTTGTGGCCTCTCTGTTCTTGTGTGCAAAAGCATCATCAGGCGGAGGAGCAGTGGCACCGGAGCAGGAGGGAGCTGCATCCCACATGGCCCTGGTGGGCGAGACAACAGAGTCTGAAGGCACCAGTGGGACGGAGGGCAAGGGAAGTTCCACGGCAGGGACTGGAGCAGAGACCAGCGACACAACTCCTCCTCTGATGGGAGCTCCCTTGCGGTGGCGGGCCCCTCTGTGCCCCCCGCATCTACAGGTACAGCCGCCACTTCCCCTACCAGCAGCGCCCTCCCAGCAACCCCCCTCAGCGTGTGTCCTGTGGCCGCTCACCCAGGAGGGTGGGCTTCTCCTTCACCCAAGGCACCTCAACCCATGCCCCTCTCAGCCCTGCTGCCCTCAGTGAGGAGGCCATTGACCTCCTCAGATCCCTCAATGTTGGGCAGTCTACCATTCGGAATGCCATCCAGGGTATAGAGAGGGAGTTGCAACAGACGAATGCATACTTGGAAGGCATTCATTCTGGTCAGGCAGCCCAATAGCGAGCTTTTCAGACTCTGGCCTCAGCACTGATGGCAGCCATTGTCCCTGTGTCCAGCCTCCCCCTCCAACTTCCTCCACCCAGACCCAATCCTCAGTACCTCAGCCTATCCCAAGCACACCATCAGACCAGCATGCACACATCAACACACAAGGGTACCTCTGGCAAACATAAGCACAACACATCCCACAGGCACTCACACAAGCATCATACCCATGCACACATATCAACATCCACTGCCTCCACAGTGTCCCCCTCCTCCTCGTCTCCCTCCTCCCTCCCTGTCACGTCTCCACTCACACCTGCATGCACTACATCTTCAGCCACTACGTCCATCACCAGCACACCCATCACCACACCCCGCTCACTTGCACTCACCACCCCCACTACCATTCACACATCCCCTCTGTCCTCTCCCAGTGTGCCTGTGAGCCCACCTCCCAAGGTACACAAACGCAGCCACACACCCACCCAACAGCCATCCACCTCACAACAGCCTCCAGCCCATGCACCTTCACCCAAAGTCAGCAAACGTACACCTCCTACAACCACTACCTCTCCCTCCACTCCTAAACCCCCTCCTCCATCTACCCGTCCCATTGTGTCCAAAAAACATTTCCTTTCCAACCTTGACCTCTTCCCCTCACCTCCCCCACCCCTTCAGTCCCCTAGGGCCTGCCTTTCCAGGTCCCAACCCAGCACCTCAGCCACACCATCAGCGGGAACAGTGGTGCCAGCAGTAACCAGCTTCTAGAGTGCGCCAAGCAGCAGAGCAGCCAGTGTGCCAAGGAGCCAGACCACGGACAGTCCCCCACCTCAAAAGCATAAAAAGTTGGCCAGTGCCCAGCGGGAGAAAGCAAAACATCTACCACCAAAGCCTCTCCCAGGAGTACAGTTGGGAGTGGGAAGACAGCTGCGCCACCATCCAAGGTAGGGAATGGGCACAGAAAGACAGGCAAGTCGCCGAAAACCTGCATGGCGGACAAGACCGCCACAAGCACCACTGCCAAGGACACCGCCGCCACCAGCACCGCTGCCAAGGACACCGCCGCCACAAGCACCGCTGCCAAGGACACCGCCTCCACAAGCACCGGTTCACAGGACACCGCCGCCACCAGCACCGCTGTCAAGGACACCGCCGCCACCAGCACCGCTGCCAAGGACACCGCCGCCACAAGCACCGCTTCACAGGACACCACCGCCACCAACACCGCTACCAAGGACACCACCGCCACAAGCACCGCTGGCAAGGACACCGCCGCCACAAGCACCCCTTCACAGGACACCGTCGCCACCAGCACCACTGCCAAGGACACCGCCGCCACAAGCACCGCTTCACAGGACACCGCCGCCACCAGCACCGCAGGCCAATGAGCTCCGAAAACTTCAACGCTACTGAGGCCATCACGAGCATGATGAAGCACTCTGGGCACCAAGCCCCCTCCAGAACCACAGGAGAAAGACATCCACTACCTCAGTCCATGGCAGGATGAAGCACTCTGGGCCCAAAGCCCCCACCAGAACCAGTGGAGAAAGACATCCACAACCTCAGTCCTTGGTAGGATGAAGCACTCTGGGCACAAAGCCCCCTCCAGAAACAGTGGAGATTTACATCCACTAGCTCAGTCCTTGGCAGGATGAAGCACTCTGGGCACAAAGCCCCCTCCAGAACCAGTGGAGACTGTTATCCACTTGTGAGACTGTGGCTTTGCACTCCCCAGGATAAAGCAGTGGGCAACCCACACACTTGATAGACTTGAGAGACTGTGGCTTTTCACTCCCCAGGATAAAGCAGTGGGCAAACCACCCACTTGAGAGACTGTGGCTTTGCACTCCCCAGGATAAAGTAGTGGGCATGGAGCCCCCTCGTGGATCTGGCATCGTGCACTTATCCGGCTGAGGTGCCCCCCTTCCCTTCCCCCTGAGGTGCCTGTTGTATTTCTATCTGATGCCCCTGCAGTGTTCTCTCCGTTTTGATTGGGTATCTTGTGTGGGCCTCGCCCATGCATTTTTGGCCCAGTGGTCCACGGACTTTAATGGTGGAATACCTTGGACTTGTATTCTTGGTGTATATATTTGTTTATAGTGTATATATATATATATATATATATATATATATTTAGTACTGGATTTCAATAGATTACAAACGTTCAAATAATTTCCTTTTGTCTTTACATTCTTCCGGGGAGGTTGGGGGGTGTAACTGTAATGTATCATGATGTATTAGTGTGTGTTGTAGTGGGTGAGGGTGGGGGCGGGGGTGTTGCGTGTGTGTGTCACTCTTTTTTCCCTCCCCCTCCCCTGTGTCGTAGGTGCAGTACTCACCGTGGTCTTCGCCGCTGGCGTTCGTGCTCTTGGTAGAGGAGCAGGAAGACAAAGAAAGGGAGAATCTGGAGTTCCGGTTCCATGGCGTCCAGGTTCCTCGTGGGGTGTGTAGAGGTGAGTGTTTTCCCTTCCAAGTCCTGTTTCCACCATGTTTTTGATCACGGTGATTCCGCCCCAGAAAAGGTGGCGGATTGGACTGTTGTAAAACTGTGGGTGGTACATTGTCTTCCACCTGTCTGTTGGCGGTTACCGCCACAGTGTTTGTTTGCACCGCCGTGGCGGTCGGAGTGTTAAAGTTGCTGTCTATGTTGGCAGTTTCCGCCACAGTCGTGATTCCATTTTTTTTACTGCCGGCCTGTTGCCGGTTTTACCGCCGCTTTAACACCCACCGCCAGGGTTGTAATGAGGGCCTTAATCTTTAAAAGTTAGTATCTCAACTTCTACTTATTGGATTATTGTCGTTTTGGTTGTGTTTTACTCAGATAAATATTCTCTATTTTTTAAAATTGATGTAGAGTCTTTTTGTGGTGACTTTCACTGTGTTACTGTAATTAAGTGTTGCACAAATACTTTAAAAAATTGCCTCTTAAGTTAAGTCTGACTTCTCTATGCCAATCTACCAGAGAATGAGCACAGGTTAATTCAGGGTGTGTATCTGACTTACCTTGACTAGAATTGTGGTCCCTATTTAGACAAGGTGCATACCTCTGCCAACTAGAGACCCAGTTTCTAACATTGATGAAATAATTAGGGTTGAGCCCTAGTTATTTGGAGCACTGGTTCACACACCAACCACGAGCCAGGGAAGGGAAATATGGGGCAGAGTTGTTATTGAGGGAAATGCTGTCTTTAACATTAGACACTCACAGTAGCACGTACACAAGCCAACAGGGGAGAGTCCATTTCTTCACTTCCAGGGCAGTCCATAATTTCCCTGGCAGCTGATAGTGGGCCTCCTAGGCTCCTCAACCTCATGCCCTGGCAGGAGAATATTTTGTCCATACACCACACTGAAGGCATCATTGCAATCAACAGATCTATATTAATAATGTAATCACCCTCTGGAAATCCTCCGATCCCTAGTTCCTCATATAAATATCGAAACTAATGAAAACGTATTCAATGTTAGCTCTCTGATGTCCTTCACAACTAACTATATTCTACATGCATTTATTGTCTTCGACTTACTCTGGTACAACAGTCTCTTTAATGCAACAAACATAGGAAACACAATCAAAGCTGAGGTTTACATTTGGATAAGAATTTACTCCCATCATGTTTTGAAAATATCTATGAAGTTACTCATAACAATATAATTTCTACCAACTCTTATCAGATTCACAAAACTCTCTTGAGCTTATGCAATATAAATGCAATAGTTTGTGTCAGTATCACTTCAAACTGAATAATTAATGTCACCAGGACTATAGTGTTGCTGGTCAGTTGTTTTTAAATGTAAATATCACTGAATTCTGGTGTATTGTTGAATAAACACATGAATAATGTGAAAGATAAGGAATGGAAAGGTGGAGTAGTCGAGAATCTGCCCTTTATTTTCTACTAGGTAACACTGTTTTGAGACACAATGGTATCACACATATCACTTGCCCAATGAGTACTCTCTTGAGAAAAACATATGCAGGGGCTCATCTATATTGTTGTGGAAAAACAGTGATGCATATATTGATGAATCAACAACATTGAAATGTGGCCTATGTTTGCTGAACAGCGTAGTTCAGATCTCTCACTTAACCTTGGCACAACCTTTCAGAAAAATGCTGTCACAGATCGTACATAAGCTTTGACGGGTAGTGTTGCACTTCCACTGGGTATTCAGCTAATAGACGCAACTCTACAATAGGAGCTTGGTGGATTTACAGGGAAGAAGCTAACCTAGATGTCTTTGAATCACACCTGCATATTGTCAAACAGAAATTTATATATATTTTCCCTTTTTACATTTTACATACAGCACTGTTATTGGTTCCACAAGTCCAAAGGAATGATTTTTAACTTTTTTTAACCAGACTATGGTGGTCATTACAACCCTGGCGGACGGTGTTAAAGGTGCGGTAATACCGCAAACAGGCCGGCGGACAAAAAAAGGGAATTATGACCGTGGCGGAAACCACCAACAAAGACAGCCACTTTAACACTCCGACCGCCACGGCGGTACAGACAAGCAGCGCGGCAGTCACCGCCAACAGACAGGCAATGTACCGCCCATAGTATCACAACCCGCCAATCCGCCACCTTTTCCGGGGCGGATTCACCGTGGATAAAAACACGGCGGAAACAGCTTTTGCAATGGGAAAACACTCACCTTAACACATCCCACGAGGAAGGAGGACACCATGGAGCCAGAATTACAAATCCTACCTGCCCTTCTCTTCCTACACATCTACGAACACCAGCGCCGTCGGCGGCGAAGACAACGGTGAGTACTGCACCTACGACATAGGGGAGGGGGGAGGCAAAAGTCAGGGGGACACACATGCAACCCCCCCACCCCCACCCCCACCCTCGCATATTACAACACACACACCAATGCATTTACAAACATCACAGTAACAACCCCCAATCCCCCCGTAAGAATGCAAAGACAAAGCGAAATCAGTTGTAATGTATCAATATACATGTGTCAATTATATACAGATATATATAAACTCATACAAAGGTATATACAGTACGAGAAGTAGTGCAGATATGCACATCTCAATGTCCGTGCACCACTAGGCCAAAAATGCCTGGGGGAGGCCCACACAAGATACCTGTCCACAAACGGAAAGAACACTGCCGGGGCATCAGAGAGAAAAACAACAGGCACCTGTGGTTTGCCCAGTGTTCCATCCTGGGGAGTGCAAAGCCACAGTCTCACAAGTCTCTACAGTGGGTGGTTTGCCCACTGTTCCATCCTGGGGGAGTGCAAAGCCACAGTCTCACAAGTACATAACAGCCTCAACTGGTTCTGGAGGGGAACTGGTGCCCAGAGTGCTTCATCCTGTGAAGGACTGAGGTAGTGGATACATGTCTCCACTGGTTCTGGAGGGGGACTGGTGCCCAGAGTGCCTCATCCTGTGAAGGACTGAGGTAGTGGATGCATGTCTCCACTGGTTCTGGAGGGGCACTGGTGCTCAGAGTGCTTCATCCTGTGAACGACTGAGGTAGTGGATGCATGTCTCCACTGGTTCTGGAGGGGGACTGGTGCCCAGAGTGTTTCATCCTGTGAAGGACAGAGGTAGTGGATAGATCTCTCCAATGGTTCTGGAGGGGGAATGGTGCCCAGACTGGATTAGTCTCCCCGTGACAGTTCCTGTCCCGTCACAGTCCCAGCTGCACATGGGATAACGATGCTTGATGTGGCGGTCTTTTCCTTCTTCTGCGGTGCATGCCCTGTTCAGCGGTGCTTTGCCATGGCGGTCTCTGGACTGTTCAGCGGTGCTTGCCCTGTTCAGCGGTGCATGCCCTGTCCAGCGGTGCTTTGCCATGGCGGTCTCTGGACTGTTCAGCGGTGCTTGCCCTGTTCAGCGGTGCATGCCCTGTTCAGCGGTGCTTTGCCATTGCGGTCTCTGGACTGGGCATTGGTGTGTGGCATGACGGTCCCTCATTGCCCAGCGGGGCTGTGGTTGCCGGGACCCTCCTGGACAATGCCTATGGCGGTGGTCTCATGACCAGTGACGATACTTGGGCCCTCCTGGGCAATGCCTATGGCGGTGGTCTCCTGACCAGTGACGACGGAGCTGGCGGTGGCATCCCGGCCGCCGGGAAGGATGCCGCCCTTCTCCTCCGTGATGCTCACACCAGGCTGTGCAGACTTCTGGCCCTTCCCCACCTTTGGAGGAGTCACAGCTGACTCTGCAATCCCCCTGGGACCCCTGTGAGTTGTTTTGCCTCCAGGAGTCTTCAGCCAGTCCCGTCAGCCACTTTCCAACTTCAGAGCCTTTACAGGGGGTGGACTGGCAGTGCCTTGGCTCCGTGTCACACTGCCTGCCCTGGTGGCCGGTGCACTCCACACACCTTGAACACGCACCACTAGTGCTGGAGGCTTTTTGGCTGAGGCGCTACGACGGGACTGATGAATTGGAGGGGTGCGGGTGGGGGCAAAAAGGTCAACTTTGCAGAGGGACAGTTTCTGACGAACACTGGGATGGGTAGCTGGAGGGGGTCTGGGAGTGGAGGAAGAGGAGGTGGTTGTAGGAGGTGTCACTTTAGGTGTTTTGGGTGCAGGTACTGGAGGCTGTCGTGAGGTGGATGGATGTTGAGTGTGTGGGTGCCTGCGTTTGTGTACTTTGGGAGGGGGCGTCACAGACACACTGGGAGAGGACACAGGGGACGTGTAAATGGGAGTGGGGGTGGTGAGTGCAGGTGAGCGGGGTGTGGTGCTGGGTGTTCTGGTGCGAGTCCTAGTGCCTGTAGATGTAGTGCATCCAGGTGAGAGTGTAGACGACACTGGGAGGGAGACGATGAGGAGAGGGACACAGTGGAGGCAGTGGATTTTGCTGTGTCTGTATGTGTGTGAGTGCCTGTGGGATGTGTGTTGCCTATGTTTGCCTGAGCTACTTTTGTGTGTTGAGGTCTGTGCATGCTGGTCTGATGATGTGCTTGGGATGGGCTGGGGTACAGGGGATTGGGTCCAGGTGGAGGAAGTTGGAGGGGGAAGGCTAGACAGAGGGACAATGGCTGCCATCAGTGCTGAGGCCAGAGATTGCAGGGTTCGCTGAAGGGCAGCCTGACCAGAATGAATGCCCTCCAGGAATGCATTACCGTGTTGCTACTCCCTTTCTACACCCTGGATGGCATTCACAATGGTAGACTGCCCCACAGTGAGTGACCTGAGGAGGTCAATGGCCTCCTCACTGAGGGCAGCAGGGGTGACTGGGGCAGGGCCTGAGGTGCCTGGGGCGAAGGTGATGCCAACCCTCCTGGGTGAGCGGGCACGGGGCGAACGCTGACGGGCTGCTGGGAGGGCGGTGCTGGTAGGGGAGGTAGCGGCTGTACCTGTAGAAGTGGGGGGCACAGATGGTGCCGCCACCACAAGGGAGCTCCCATCGGCGGACGAGTCCGTGTCGCTGGTTGGTGATCCGGTGCCCGACGTGAAGCTCCCCTCTCCCTCCGTCCCACTGGTCCATTCTGAGTCCGTGGTGTGGCCCTCCATGGCCATGTGGAATGCAGCTCCCTCGTGCTCCGGTGCCACTGTACCTCTGCCTGATGATGCTGATGCACAAAAGAACAGGGAGAGCACAAAAAGGGGGGGACGACAGAAGAAAGACAGGTTGAGTGCATGGCATACCGCTACCGTTGGCGGACAATACAGACACAGCAGCCCCCTGCACTACGCCGTGCTCCTGGCCTCTACAGGTGCAATTCCTGGGATCTGGACTACATGGCTATGTTGGACATCTACACACATGGATGCCACAGGGGCATGTATACCTGTACTTGGCACTCTACAGCGGTGGGGTGGAGTGCCACATGGCCTGCATTACGGAGGGGCCTAGCCTATGGAAGACGCCATGGCCTAGGGAAACCCACAGCCCTCCACCCTCACCTAGACCCCTCAACTGCGCGCAAAGTCCCCAGAATGATAATGTACTCACCCCCCTTGTGTCTGCTGTGATGCCCTCAAGCGCCCATCCAACTCAGGGTAGGCCACCGGCAGGATCCGGAACATCAGGGGGGTCATGGTGCGACGGGCACCCCTCCCACGTTGGGAGGCCATCCCCAGCTGAGCCTCCACCGTCTTCTTGCTACAGCGGTGAATGTCCTCCCATCATTTCCAGCAGTGGGTGCCCCGTCTCTGGTGGGCCCCCAGGGTCCGGACTTCCTTGGCGATGGCACGCCAAATGTCCTTCTGCTGGTGGGCGCTGACCTACATGACATGCACAAGGGAAGAAGAGAAGTCATTACCAACTGCACCGTCGATGTAAGTGCCCCCCCTCCCTACCCTTGCCATGTGGCACATGCATTCACATGCATTCATGCCCCCTTCCCTCTCACAACCAGCCCTCTCCACCCAGGCCTAGCCCATACAACGTGCTCCCTGTGTACTTACATGTTGGTCTGGAGGACCGTAGAGTAGCGTGGCCTGGGGGAGGACCCCGTCTACAAGTTTCTCCAACTCCTGAGCGGTGAAAGCAGGGGCCCTTTCCCCAGACTCAGCAGCCATCGTCGCTTCCAGACCGAGGTCACAGCAGCACTTGCAGTGTAGGTCCTCTCCTGTCGAAGGTCAGGTATCGAGTGATTGAATAGATAGAAAATGGCGGTGACGTCCACGGCGGTGCGTATCATCAACGCCGGCGCACTTGTTCATTGGCTCCTGGGACCCATAGGGTCCAATGTTAAACAATGCTGCCAGCGCAGTTACCTCACAATACCATTGTCCCAGTTTAGAGGTCAGGCAGCCGCCATTTCAGGGGCCCACATGGCTTCATTTACTTTTGCGTCACACATAGCTAGGCCTACACTCAACACACATACAAGAATGGTTTTGTGTTTGGTGTCGTGTTCTGTGTATCTGTGGGTACATACCTGGAAATTTGTTGACTCTGTGGTCGCTGTTGTCCTTCCTAGGAACCGTCAGCTGGGACAATTGAGAAGATGGCGGAATCCTCCGGTGTACCGACCGCTGGTGGACCTGTTGACAATGGAGGAGCGACATTTAATCATCACCTACAGATTTGACCGTGCCACTATCCAGGAACTATGTACCCAGATGGAGCCAGACCTGATGTCACCAATCCGCCATCCCACTGGAATCCCCCCTGACGTTCAGGTGCTGTCAGTGCTCCATTTCCTTGCAAGTGGGTCTTTTCAGACAACAGTGGCCATGGCATCAGGGATGTCCCAGCCTATGTTTTCCAACGTGTTGTCCAGAGTGTTGGCTGCCCTGCTGAAACACATAAGGAGATACATCATTTTCCCTGAGGTGGAGGATTTGGCTACAGTGAAAGGTGACTTCTATGCCCTTGGACATATCCCCAACATCATAGGTGCTATTAATGGGACCCATGTAGCTCTAGTCCCCCACCACAGGAGTGAACAGGTGTACAGGAACCGGAAGAGTTATCATTCCATGAATGTACAGATAGTATGTTTGGCAGACCAGTACATCTCCCAGGTAAATGCTATGTTCCCTGGCTCAGTGCATGACGCCTACATCCTGCGCAATATCAGCATCCCTTATATGATGGGTCAACTCCAGAGGCACCGTGTGTGGCTATTTGGGGGACTCTGGTTACCCCAACCTGTCCTGGCTACTGACCCCAGTGAGGAATCCCAGGACCAGGGCAGAGGAACGCTACAATGAGGCCCATGGCGGACTAGGAGGGTGATCGAACGCACCTTCGGCCTCCTGAAGGCCAGGTTCAGGTGCCTACATATGACAGGTGGTTCCCTATTCTACTCACCGAAGAAGGTGTGCCAGATCATCATCGCCTGCTCGATGCTTCACAATCTTGCTTTGCGACGCCAGGTGCCTTTTCTGCAGGAGGATCGTCCAGATGACGGTGTTGTGGGAGCTGTGGAGCCTGTGGAGCCTGTGGACAGTGATGAGGAGGAAGCTGAGGAAGAAGACAACGACAACAGGGAGTCAGTCATACAGCAATATTTCCAGTGACACACAGGTGAGAACATTTTCATTTTTACCATTACATTCACTGTCACACGTCTTCCTCTATCCTGTGAGTAATTTCATAGCATTATTTGGTAACTGAGTTGTACCTTTCCATTACGGTTTCACAGGTGTGGTTACCAACGTGTGTTATCTGCTTGCATCCTTCAAGGACTTGTGATGTGTGACATAGATATGTTGGCTTTACAACTAGAAACACATTTTGACACTGTCATTGATAATACATTTTACCAAATCACAGACTGACTCCAGATTTTTTTGTTGTTCAAGGGTGTTTATTGAAGTGCTCAAAATTGGAGGGGGGTTGTACTATGGTGATGCGGGAAGGTGGAGGAATGTCCATGGCAGAGTCCAGTCCATTGGTCACACAGGTACACTGCCCATTTTGGCAAAGGAAGTGGAGCTGGGGCAGTTAAAGTATGGACAGGGTAACAAAGTGGGACAGTGGGAGGACAATCAGGGTGGTCTCATTTCCTGGCGGGGGTCTTGCCATCTTGCTCTGTCCTGTTCCTGGATCTCAGGGACCGCTTGCGTGGTGGTTGTCCGTCTGCAGGGGGTGGGGTGCTGGTGTGGTGGTCCTGTGGCGGGGCGTCCTGTCCACTAGCGCTGGCGGAGGTGGTGGGCAGTTCATCATCCGTGCTAGTGTCAGGGGCCCCTTGGAGTGCCACGGTGTCCCTCAAGGTCTGCTGGTTGTCCTTCAGCACCCCTTTGATGGTGCCCAGGGCAGAGCTGATGGTCCTGAGCTCCTCCCTGAACCCCAAATACTGTTCCTCCTGCAGGCGCTGGGTGTCCTGAAACTTGGCCAGGACCGTCGCCATCATCTCCTGGGAGTGATGGTATGCTCCCATGATGGAGGATAGGGCCTCGTGGAGAGTGGGTTCCCTTGGCCTGTCCGCCCCCTGTCGCACAGCAGCCCTCCCAGTTCCCCTGTGTTCCTGTGCCTCCGTCCCCTGGACCTTGTGCCCACTACCACTGCCCCCAGGTCCCTGTTGTTGTTGGGGTGGTGGGTTATCCTGGGTTCCCTGTAGTGGTGGACACATCGCTGATTGACGTTTCCTGGGTAGGGAGGTATGGGCCCGCTGGGTGGATGCTGTGCTGGTGTTACCAGAGGGTGGAAGGTCAGTGTTGGGCTGTGCCTGTGCAAGGGGAACCGACTGTCCCGAGGCCCACGATGGTCCGGGCTGGTCATCAGGATGCAGTAGGGCAGAGCTGCTATCGTCACTGTGGGCCTCTTCTGTGGGTGGAATGGAGTTGTCTGGACCCTCCGGTGTGGTGACTGTCCTTCGTGATCCTGCAGGGGCATAAGTGCATGATTATTGCATGTGTGTGTGTCATGGTGTGCAATGGGTGGCTCACTGTGTACACCAGTGGAAGCATTCCTGTGGGGGGGCTTGTGTGATGATGGTTGGGGGGTGTTATGGGTATGTGCAGTGAGCATGCTTTGGTGAGGGGTGACCATGCTTAGTTGTGTCATTGAGGGCTTGGTGTTGGGATGTGTGGTTTGTGTTATTAGTACATTAGTGAGGAGTTGGAGTGATAGGGGAGGGTGTGAGGGTGGGGGTGTGTGATAGCATGCAGGTAGGGTGGGGGATATGATAGTTAAGAATTGACTTACCAGTGTCCATTCCTCCACCGACTCCTCCGAGGCCCTCTGGATGCATGATGGTCAAGACTTGCTCCTCCCATGTTGTTCGTTGTGGGGGAGGAGGTGGGGGTCCGCCGCCAGTCCGCTGAACCGCGATGTTGTGCCTGGAGACCGCTGAACGCACCTTCCCCCGTAGGTCGTCCCACCTCTTCCTGATGTCTTCCCGATTTCTTGGATGCTGTCCCACAGCGTTGACCCTGTCCACGATTCTGTGCCATAGCTCCATCTTCCTGGCTATGGATGTGTGCTGCACCTGTGAGCCAAATAGCTGTGGCTCTATCCGTAGATTTCCTCCACCATGACCCTGAGCTCCTCCTCGGAAAACCGGGGGTGTCTTTGGCGTGACATGGGGTGGTGTACGTGATGTGTGGGGTGGTTTATGTGTCGATGAGTGTGGTGATGTGTAGTGGTGTGTGGTGTTTTGTGCGTGGATGTTGTGTGGGTGATGGTGTTGTGTGCCGGCTGTGTGGTGGGGTTGTCTATTCTGTGCTCTCTCTCTGGCCTTCGTCTCTATTTTTTGGTCGTAGGGGTTTGTTGGTGATGTGTGTGTGTGTTTTATATTGTGTTGGGTGTGTGGGAGTGTTGTTTGTATGTGTATCAGGTGTGTGTATTTCGAATTGTCCAATGTGGCGGTGTTTTGGAGATGTGTGTGTATATTGAGCGCGGCGGTGTGTACCGCCAATGGAATACCGCGGCTGAAAGACCGCCGCGTGGATTCGTGGGTCGTAATAGCATGGGCGTGTTTCTGTTGGCGTGGAGGTGGAGGTTTTGTTTTCGCCAGTTTAACACTGACCTTTGTTGTGGCGGACTTGTGTGGGTGTCTGAATTTCGGCGGATTCCGAGATGTGGGTCATAATAGCTGTGGCGGGATTCCGCAGTCGCTGCGGTGTATTGGCGGTCCTCTGCACGGCGGTAAGCGCCTTTTACCGCCAATGTTGTATTGACACCCTATATTGTCAATGTGAAAATCAAAGAGTGTTTTATCCCCTCACTAACGACTATAAGAATGCTAGAATTGTGAAGCTAGGACAGTTTAGCAGGACGAAAATTCAAATACAAGGGACTATTCTTCACAATGGGTTGCTAAGGTATATTACAATGGAGCCTGGGACAGGAGAACCAACAACCCTAAATTTTAAACCTCACACAAACTAGGCTACCACAGCTTGTAAAAATCCAAATAGCTACACTTTCCTCTGTATTACTCTTTCTGAGGACAAAAAAATCAGGATCCACAATTTAATCATTAATGTTAAAAATACTGGGACAGCTGACATTTTCAATATGAATAAAGGTGAAATATTCTAGAGTAATTAATTAGCTTAAAATTGGTATCAACTAATTTTGAATTAAACAAGTTTGTTATTTTTTAAGTCAAGGTGAAGCAGCAAGATCTGTCATCAGCCTGAACTGTATTTGCCACTCTCAGCGGCGGCGAATTGCAGAGATCTGCCATGACCTTTCAGACACTGCCCAAATTGTGACTGCGGCCACATTATAAACCCAGGTGTGGCTCCCCACTGGATAAACTAAATGTCTCTTCAGCTGTGGAGTGATCTAGGAGGGGCTGAAGGAAGAAGCACCTTCCCTGAGTAATTGCTGCAGGTAGCGACCCATCTGAGGTGATGTTGTGAGAGGATGTGTCTCTGGGAGTGCCATGGGCGTTCGTGCTCGAACTGTAACACTTAAAGAGAGTGGGGCTACTTGACTCTGCTTGGGAGCGGGTACCCATCTTGGAGAGGTATGTGTAGAAATGGTGAAGTGAACACCCCTCTCTGGAAATATTAAATGTTGCGGTGCATCGCCCCTACATGCGAAATGCTAACTAATCATGCCTTAGTGAAGTCATAAAATTTGTGAACGGACAAGCCTTAAGTGGATTACACTTTTCTTACGATTGAGATTGCTATATGCCTGGAGGCTCAACCTCCCTTAGCACGGCTATGGAGAGATTACCCTGTTGGATGTATAAGTGCTTGCTCTCTCAACTTCATTGTGGACCTTTGTTTGCCGATTCAACAGCAGTGGCACAAACGATACTCCCTGGTCCATGATGGGTGGAACACAAAAACACAGAGAGGAAACAGGCAGAAGCACTGACAATGAACCACAAGGCCAAGTTAGTGCCGTGAGTACTGTTAACTCCAAAGGAAATGAGGACAAGATGAATGCCATCCAGCCAGAGACTCCCTAGAAAATAAAATAGATTAATTTCTGGTGGACTTTGGCTTACTGTGGAACAATTTGAAGAAAATGTTTGAAAGGTTCCATAAAGTGGAAGCAGCAGTGTCGGAGCTCACCCATGCAGATGACCCTCAGAATTCTGTCAGATAGTCTGAGAACACGGGCATACTGGAAAGCAGAGTTGCATACCAAGAGGGGCGTAACAGAACGAATTAAAAAAGAGTGATAGGTTTACCAGAGAAGTACAAGTTAACTCCATGATATCCTTCCTTGAGCACTAGCTACAGAGGGTTGTTGTTTTGAGGGTCTCTCTAAATTCTACAGTCTGGAGAGAGTGCATACCATTCCAGTTCCACCATGTCCTGTGGTGATGCTCCTAATGCACATCCAGGACCTTGACTTTCTACTTCACCAGACAAGGATTCAGGGCCTCTTTACAGTCAAGAACACTAAGGTATCTATCGTCCTGGAATATACCGCTTTAGTGCAATGCCAATGGATGGCATGCATGTCTGTGAAGAAGAGGCTGTGGGAATTAGATTTGATCTGTGTTTTGCAGTTCCCAGCACAAATTAGTTTTCAAGGAGGAAAGCAAATGTTATTCTTTAATAACTCAAATGAAGCAATGACTGGATAGACAGAGTTGGGTCTGGTAGACATCCATTGCAAACCTTGGAATCCAGTTGACATGCAAGAGGCGGCACTCTAGATGTAGTGGGGTGCTTTGCCCTGTGTGACAACAAGCTGCAGCAGAGAGAGAACAAGCAGCTGCAAATGTAGCAATATTGAGCAGCCCGATAAAAAACCTTGAGGATACAATCACCAACATGGATCACTCTGGTTCAGTAGCTGAGAGCCTAACAGATTCTGACACTAGTGACATTGGGCCAGACCTGCAAGAAATTGGTGCATCACTGGGCCAAATATAGCGGTGCCAGGCAGCACCAGCTTTGAAATGCAAGGATGCACCATATTTACAAAATTTCGGCGCACCCCTGTGTTTCCACCTGCGCCAGCGCTAAATTAAGCAGCCTTCGCCAATACAGGCATCCTTGCACCATGATACAAGGGTGTCTGCGTTGATGGGAGTGATTGTTTATGTGCAGGAAGGGACACCTTCCTGCACATAAACAATCTACAATGGCGATTTGGCACTTCTATGTGTGCTGCAGAATGCCGCACACATAGAAGTACCAAATGGTCATTTTGAATGATTGTTTATATGCAGGAAGGGACACCCTCCTACACATAAACAACCATTCATGGCCTTTTGCTCTTTCTGTGTGTGCTGCAGAATAAAAGTATTCCTCCTCATTGTGCAATGCTAAGGCTACCCCAGGGCCTTCTAGTAAATCTGTTGCAGTGTCAAAAGCAGTGGGTGTTATGGAAGAACGCCCACAGCAGCACCCATTGCATGCCCTTCTGAAGCAGACAACTGTATCGGAGGGGCCCACATTTAAAAGGCAGCATTAAGCCACAAAAAGTGGCTCAGTGCCACCTTGTAAATCTGGTGCACTGCACAGTGCCACTGGGGCATCACTAAGAGCCAGATCTGCAAGAAAGTGCCACAGTGGTGTGCTGTGCCAAAAATAGCAGTGCCGCACTGTGCCAGTTTTGAAATGCAGAGATGTGGCGTATTTACAAGAATACAGCATACTCCTGCGTTTCCCCCTGCGACAGCGCTAAATTTAGCAGCCTGTGCCAACGCAATCATCCTTGAACCATGATGCAAGAATGTCTGCGTGGAGGGGAGTGATTGTTTATGTGCAGGAAGGAGTCCCTTCCTGCACATAAACAACTATTCATGGCCTTTTGCTCTTTCTATGTGTCTTACATAATGCAGCACACATGGAAAAAGAAAAAACCGAGGAGGAATAAAAATATTCCTCCTCGTTGTGCCCCTGGGATGCCGTTAGTTTTTGGCACTGCCACAGATTTATGTCTTCTAGTAAATCTTTGGCAACATCAAAAGCAATGGGTGTTGCAGTGAAACGCCCACAGCAACACCCATTGCACACCCCTTAGATGCAGAAAGCTGCATCAGAGAACCCCAATTCACAAGGCGGCATTAAGCCACAAAATGTGGCTTAGCGCCACTTTGTAAATTTGGTGCACTGTACAGCACCACTGAAGTGTCACTAAAAGTGACTCCTCGGTGGGCTAGGGCCTTGTAAATCTGGCACTAAAAGTGATGCTCCGGTGGCGCTAGGGCCTTGTAAATCTGGCCCTTTATGCCTAAAATAACTCTTGGCACGGCAGATGGAATTATATGAACACTAATTACATTTCATTAAAAAAGATGCTAAACATTTCTTTACTTAGTCATGGCCATGTTGGGCAATATCCTTTTTACCTATTTTCGTTTTTCCTGCCCATTATATTTGGAAATTGGCTTCCACGGACGGATGCTCCCATAGTTCTTACCTTTACCCCTCCCCCTCAGTGCTTCCTAGTTCGGCCTGATAATGGGTTATACTGGGAGAACAGGGATCATGGGAGAGGCGGTCTTTCCCAGAATGGGGATGAGTGATGTTGCAGGGAACTCTATATGTTGGGGGTGGTGGTGCCTTTGGATATTTAGCCTTAACCAATGTATAGTACAGTGCCAAGGATGGCACAGACTAATCAGCAGGTTGAAATACTAACCCAGAATGTTTGCAGCTTTTACTCCCCTTCCAAATGTTACAATGTACAGACCTTTGTAAAGAAGTCAGGAGTTCAGATTGCATTCCTCCAAGAAACCCAACTCGTGAGAGTGGAGGTTCAGAATGAACAGAAGAGGTGTCACAATACTGTGCATTACACAACATGCTCCGCATATATCTGCCTGAGAGTGCCTGTGCAGCTGGAAAAATGTATGTCTTGCTGCTAGCTCCACATCAGGGTCGTACTTTCTGAGCACCTCTCCAAAACATGCTTCTAAGATAATCCCCTTGTCCTGAAACTCCAAAATGTGACACCCTCAGAATGGTTATTCTTAGAAATGGGGTCTCTGGTTGGCAGTTAGTTTGTTCTTTGTCCTAGCAGGGAGATACACACTTAGAGAACCCATGCTCCCCCCTTGGTAGCTTGGCACAAGCAGTCAGGATTATCTCATAGGAAATGTGTAAAGTATTTGTACCAACACACACAGTAATACAGTGAAAACACTACAAAATGGACACCACACCAGTTTAGAATAATAGGCAAAATGTATCTAAATCAAACAAGACCAAAACGACAAAAATCCAACATACACAAGTCAAGATATGAATTTTTAAAATAAAAAAAAGTCTATGGAGTCTTACTCCATAGAAAACAATGAAAACATTGTTTTTACACAAAGTACCTGGTTTGAGTAAAAATTAGAGATGCATGCGTGAGCGTGCATAGAAAAAGTCAGCGGTAAGTCAATACCTTATTCGCAAGTGAGGCCGTGCGTCATTTCTTCTCCTGTCAGGTAGACAATGCATTGTTTTTCTCTCCGCAATAGAGCGATGGGTCGAAATCTGGACGGGGCACCTCCGATCCGTGCAGGTTCACAATGATTTTGATGCCCAGCGACAATGTGTGCGAAATCCAGCCGCACGGTGATGGAAAACTGCGCTGCGTGGGGTTTGTGTCGATTTTAACAGCCAGAAGCATATGTTGCGTTTAAATTATCCACTCACAGGTTTCTGTGTGTATATTTCCGTCCTTATTCTACCAGCTTTACTTTTCAAGGGCCCAAGGACTGGATAGGACACCGCTTGGCAGGGCAGGACTCTCAGCAGAGAGTCCAGATGCTGGCAGAGAAAATCTGTGATGGCCCGAGATGTCAAAACCGGAGGCAAGCTCAGTCCAAGCCCTTGGAATATTCTTCACAAACAGGAATATACCACAAAGTCCAGTCTTTGTCCTTTTTCAGGCAGAAGCAGCAACTGCAGGCCAATCCAGCAAAGCACAGTAACAGGCAAAGCGACAGTACTCCTCCAGCTCTTCAGTTCTTCTTCTTGGCAGAGGTTCCTCTTGGTTCTAGAAGTAATCTGAAAATCTGAGGTTTTGGGTCCACTTCTTATACCCCTTTCTGGCTTGGAAGTAGGCAAACTTCAAAGAAAAGTCTTTGTTGTTCACAAGATCCAGCCTTTCCCAGGCCTGGCTCTAGACACATGCCAGGGAGTTGGAGACTGCAATGTGTCAGGGGATGTACATCCCATTCAGGTGTAAGTGACCACTCCTCCCTCCACTCTAACCCAGGTGGCCCATCAGGATATGCATGCTACACCCCAGCTTCCTTTGTGTAACTGTCTAGAGGGGATTCACAAATAGCCTAACTATCAGTCTGACCCAGACAGGAAATACACAAGCAGGTGGAGTAACAGAATGGTTTAAGCAAGAAAATGCCTACTTCCTAAAAGTTTAATTTTCAAACTGACAATTTAAAAAAACAACTTTACCAAAAGATGTATTTTTAAATTGTGAGTTCAGAGACCCCAAACAACTGATCTCTATCTGCTCCCAAAGGGAAACTACATTTAAAAGATATTTAAAGGTAGCCCCCAAGGTAAACAATGAGAGAGATATGCCTTGCAACAGTGAAAACCGAATTTGCCAGAATTTCACTTTTAGGACATATAAAACACACCAGTACATGTCCCACCTTTAACATATACTGCACCCTGCCCATGGGGTTACCTAGGGCCTACCTTAGGGGTGCTTTACATGAATAAAAAGGGAAGTTTTGGGCCTGGAAAGTTAAGAATACACACACAGACACTGCAGTAGCAGGTCTGAGCCATGTTTACAGAACTACTCATGTGGGTGACACAATCAGTGCTGCAGGGCCACTAGTAGCATTTGATTTACAGGCTTTGGGCACCTGTAGCGCCTTTACTAGGAACTTACTAGTAAATCAAATATGCCAATCATGGAAGAGACAATTATAAATACAATTTACACAGGGAGCCCTTGCACTTTAGCACTGGTCAGCAGTAGTAAAGTGCCCAGAGTAACAAAAACAGCAAAAACAGAGTCCAGCAAACAGTCAAATGGGAAGCAGGGGAGACCACACCAAGGATGCCAGCTTTAACAGTCATCCTGACCTGGAGACTTAATACAAACTCACCAAATGACACTACTTTCAAAGGCACTCTGAGGGAAATACTAAATAATTACTTTATCGAAAATAAGCGGTCTGCCTCATCGGTGTTAGCAGAATGGTAGGCATTCAAGGTAGTGATAAGGATCCACTGTAAGTCAATAGAGTTGTGGTGAGAGCACAGATAAATGCAGTTTTAATTCAACAAGAACAATTATTGGATGGTACTGAGAGGGAACAGCTATGGATCCCACACTTATGTGTAGTAAAATAGAAGATGTTTTCTGTAGTGGAACAACTGAAGGGGTATGACTATATGTTGTATCTTGCTAGAGAACACAATGAAAGTGACTACGCTAGGAATCTTTTTTCATGGATTATTAACCACAACAAAATAACCCTCTCAATATTTTTTTCAACCTTTAAATTACTGATTGTACTCACCTAGGGAAGTAGCAGTCGATTATGAGTTAGTCAATTATGTGGTATCAATATCCTCCCCCAAAAGGGAAGTGTGAGGATACAACACTTTTTGGCGCTGGCGTAGCAGTGCAGGAGAGTTGTTCTGTGTTGAGGCTAGGGGGAAGATGCTGGGGTTAGACAGTCTAATTACCAAATTCTATGCAACTTACAGCCCCTAAGCTGGTCAATATCTTTATAGAATCCTGAACCGTAGTAATGTACTCCCTAAACTGAGAGATGGTGAGAGAGACAGTGGTTATGTTCCACCCAAAGAAAGATAGAGACAAAACACAGATGTCTGCTTATAGATCGTTCTCAATGCTTTCTGTCCTGACAAACAGACTGCTCCCCAGGATGAGCAGCCTTGTCTATCCCGATCAAAATAAATTCTGACCCAAGGGTAGCACAAAGCTGAATTTTTAGAGGATGGTTTAGTTAGTGGATGACCCCCTACATAATTGTTCCAGGACTCTTGTGGTATCCATCGACTCCCTTCACAGGCTCCTAACTTAGTCCAAATTACTGTACACAAATCCAAAGGCCTGCATTAAAACATCAAATATTGTCAGATTCTTGCCTCATTAGACAAGAATTCCTTCTCTGCCCATTCGTGTTAACTGGGCTAGTGGAACCATTAGCTATGGAAATTTGCCAGGAAAGGTACTAATCTGCTATAGACATCAGCAGAAGGCAACTGTATATTTCATTGGATGCTGACAAAATGTTTCTGTATCTGTGCGAGGAAAGGGGGAATGTGGGCTGAGAAATGCAGAACCTGGAGGCATTTGGAAGACTTTCAGGGATGAAAGTTACTTTGGAAACGTTGTGTGGGTACCTGGTTAGAACACTGATCTGACTTGACAGACCGAGGGAGACAGCGGACAATCTAAAATGGGAATCAACACAATAAATTATCTGGGCAACATATATTACCTTCTGGGCGGTCCCCAACAGGTAGTTATAGTAAGAACGTTTCTTCACAAAGTTTTCAAAACTTATATTTTGGTCAGCTCAGCTGCTGCCTTGATCAGGGTGATCTGTCAAGCGGGCCTGAGAAAAGGGAGGGGGGACAAAATGCATTTTCCCCATTTATTTTCCCACAGAGATTTTGAACACAATTACAGCCCAAACCGCTAGACGAAATTACACAGAAGACTTGCCCCTGTTCCAGAAACAGTGCTTTTTGTGATTTGCTGTAAATCTGTTTAGTAGTTCCTCCTATGGACCCCGCCAGGGCTAAAGAGCATTTTTTTATTTAAAAAAATGTCAGGAAAATCCATGGTTCCAGTTCAGCAGATTTTCACAATATTGTTTTTTTAAAAAGGGTGGTTTCCCACCCTTTTTATTTTTAAATTTTGCCCCCGGGTAGGCCAGGTCCCAGGAGGATTGGTGGATTGAAAAAGGAGGGGGGTGCACAGGGTCCCCTCCTAGGGCTTGTTTGAGTCCCAGCCCTGCCACCTCTCCTGGGTAATAACAGAGAAATACACGGGGGTTGCACGCCCCCCTTGCACCCTTGGGGAACACAACCTCCTGTGGCAAAACATTAATTTAAAAAAGGGGAGGTCTGTACGACCTCCCCCACAGCACCGAGGACCACCACCTCTCTGGGGTTAAATGTGACATGAATACGGGGGGTGCACAGCCCTGGGGACTGCCACCTCCCTGGGGCTGAAATTAAATAATTAAGGGAATCCATTGTGGATCCCTGTTCCCGGGAACTACCACCTCCCTGGGGCTATTTAGGCTGCAGCCCCCTCTCATGGAGGCAATAAAATCCCTGGGGACCACCATCCCCCAGGGCCGGCTTCTGTTATGTCCTGCAGTGCCTACTCCGGGGACATAGATGTTTGCTCTGACTTGGCAGGAGCTTTGACAGCTCCCTCCAAGTAAGAGCAAACACTCTGCTTCCAGTGAGCTAGAGCTGTCAAAGGTTTCCTCTGCTTCCTTGCCTGCAGAGATGCGGGCAAGAAAAAAGAGGAAAAAATTGCTTTTGCAAACAGGCAGCCGGATGTTTAGCAGCTCCCTGTGTGCAAAAGCAATGCTAGCTCCAACAGGAGGCGGGGAGCCGGCTGGGACCGCTAGGCCCATCAGGCTCTCCCTGCGGTCCAATTGCAAACTTGGTTCCCCGCAGGGCACCAAGGACAGATGATCGGGCCAAGGGGTCTGTGGGGCTGAAATCGGCTGGGGGAGTGGGGCTGCATGGCTTCCCTCCTCCATAGTTCTCCCTTCTATGATAATTCCCTTGTCTCTCTTTAAATTGCTAAGAATATGCAAATGTGCAGATCACCTGGAAGCTGCACCCACTAGGCCCGCACTGTTTACCTTAGTGGTATGCATATGTCTCCCCCCCCTTTTTGCTAGGATGATAGACAACTTCCCAAAGGGTCCCCGTGCGTTTTCCACTGATTTTAATTGCACGTTCTTTGCCCAGAGGAATATGAGGATGTCTCCACAAAACATAGAAGCACTTACTTTAAATAGAGAACAGAAAGGACCCTGGTTTGGTGGAGATTCATGTCTTTGTAGTCTCCTTTGCTTCTCTATAAGAGGGTTCATGTTGTCACAGAATTCTGGTGAAAGAGGCACAAGGATCAATCATATTGCCCTGTGCACACAAGGTCACTGGTAACATTTCCTTGTGCTCCATTACGCAGTTGTAGTGTAGAATACATACTAGACATTTACTCAAGGAGGCAGAAAGAACTCCACTTAGGTAGATATTTCATGCAAAGCTGTAGACTCTTGTTCAATAAAAGGGCAACTGAGGTTCCTTTGTGGCAGAGTCACTCACACAACTACTGACACACCCACACAGACATTCACACACTCACTCACAGACGCATTCAGACATTCACTCAAACATTCATGCACCCACTCACGGACTCACACACCCACTCACAGACCCTCATGCACTGACTCACACACCCACTTACACACCCACTTACACACTCACACGCCCACTCACAGACCCACTCAGAGACTTATGCGCCCACTCACTGACCCACTCAAATTCAAAGACTTATGCACCCACTCACAGACCCACTCAGACTCACAAACATATACTCACAGACACTCACAAATCCACTCACAGAGACACTCTCACACCCACTGTCACACCCAGAGACAACCTCTTACATCTACTTTCACACGCAGACAGACACTATCTCATCCACTTGCACACCCAGAGACACCTCTCACACCTATTCTCACACACAGAGAGACAGGCCCTGTGGTCAACTCCAACTGGGTTGGCTGCAGGGACTGGCTGCAGACAAGGCCCTGTGCCCAATTTCGGCTGTGCACGGTCGAAGGCCGTGTGCGGCGCAGGGGTGGTTGGTTAGAGAGGATCGGCCACAGGGCCCTGCAGCCAACCCATGCTGCACACGCCCGAAAGCCATGCGCAGTGGTGGTTGGTTTAATGTACAGCAATAAAAATTACTTTACGTAAAAAAAAACATGGAAATTCCCTGAAAAAACCAAAGGTTACAAAGACGTTATAGTTAGGAAATAGAATTTTTTTAAAGCATAGAAATTCACTTAAAAACCAAAGGTTACAGGGACATTATAGTTAGGTTCTGAATTTACTCGTACAAAACCAGCCGTTATAGCTAGTGAAGAAAAAACTGTGCATGGCGGGGGTGTGAGTTAAGTTACTTAAAATAATTATAACTATAACTGCTTAATTTCTGTGGTTTTCTGTGAGTAAGTTCAGAACCTAAATATAATGTCCTTGTAGCATTTGTTTTTTTAAGTGAATATATATATTAAAAAAACAAAGTGTCAAGTTGAGTCTCGTTGTGATTAGAAAGTTTTGAGGTGATCTGTCAAGTAGCGGCTGAGATAAAGGGGAGGGCCAATAAAAGTGTGTTTCCCATGTTAATTCCGATAGAGATTTTAGACATGTCTACAGCCCGAACCGCTGAATGGATTGGCACCAAATTTGGCATAAAGGTAGATCTTGGTCCAGAAAGTGCCCTTTCTGTTATTTGGTGTAAATACGTTTAGTAGTTCTTGAGATATTACAGGAAAACAAATGTATATTTAGAGGTACTCATCCTCCTCAGATCCTCCTCAGACCCTGACTGACTGGCTGCAACCTGACAGAAAAGTTGTGGCTACCACTTTGTGAAAAAATAGTGTAAAAGCACATATGGGGTCAGGCTACAGGTATCCTAACCCCATAGGCATATGGAGGCGTCCCTTAGTGACCTTTTATGCGCATAAAATTGCCCAGTTTTGTTTTTCCCTGATCTGCGGATCTGAGGATCCTCCATGAATCCTCCTCAGATCCAGGGGAAAAGCACAACCTTGATTGGCTGGCTGCAACCTGACAGAAATGCTAACATGTGTGTTAAGAAAAGCAGAAATTAAACGAAAAAACAAAGGTTTCAGGGACGTTATAGTTAGGTTGATGTTTTACCCAAACAAAACTATAGAAATTTAGCAGTTATAGTTATACTTATAGCTAAATTTATCTGAAGAAACTATAATTTGTGCCGGAAAGTAGCTTTGGGCAATGGATATAGTTTTTTTACATCAGTATACCTATGAGTATAACTATAACTGCTGAATTTCTAGGGCTACATATGGGACCAAAGAAATAAGGTACTTCAACCCCTTGTGCAGCTTCTATGTAGGAGTATGGACAATTGAGATAAAGAGGACACTCGGTATGTAAAAAAGTGAGAACTAGAGCATTTTCATTTTCCACAAATGAATGGTTTAATATTTAGTGTTACAAACTGTAAATTCCACAATTTTGCTCATAATTTTTGTTTATGTGTAATGTACTAAAATTTTGACTGTTGGTGTGGTTTTCCAAAGTATATGTGTTGATATGTTAAATAAGTGAAAAAAAGGTTGAATATATATCATGAAGTATTATGGTCATGCTAATTAAATTCTTTGATCACAGGTTAAGACCGCTTTCTGTTTGCCCACTGATTTCAGACAAGGTACAGTTTGTTGCTCTTGATTTTAATGTGGTCCAACCTTGCTAACTAGAATAGACCCAACCTCTTAGTTTCTAACCTTTTAAAAGTGCCATTTTCAGACGTACAATTTACAATCTGACATCACCATGAGCTGTGATTTTAAATTGTGAGTCTAGAGATGCCACACTCCTAAGTTCAACCTTTTCCTAATTGGAAGTTACTCTTAAATTGCTGCATCAAGGTAACCCCAATGTTAACATATGGGAGAGATAGGTCTTGCAGTAGCAAAAAATGAGTGTGATAGTTATTCACTACAGGACATGTTACCCTTAAAAGTACATGCCCAATGTTTTAAATACACTGCACCCTGCTAATACGGGTAACTAAGGGCTACCTTAGGGGTGACTTGTATGCAATAAAAAGGAAGGTTTTGTCCTGGCCAGTGAGCAGACTTGCCAAGTCGAAACAGCAGTTTAAAGGTGCACATGCAGGCTCTGCAGTGGCAAGCCTGAGACATGTTTAAAGGGTTACAGTAGTGAGCGGCACAATCAGTGCTGCAGGCCCAAAAGTAGCACTTAATTTACAAGCCCTAGGCAAATATAGTGTACATTACTAGGGACTTACAAGTAAATTAAATATGCCAATTGTGGTGAAGCCAATGTCAACATATTTTACAGTACAGAACACCTGCACTTTAGCACTGCTTAGCAGTAATAATGTGCACAGAATCCCAAAGCCAGCAAAAATGAAGTCAGAAAAACAGGAGGTCAGGTGGCACAAAGTCGGGGGAAACCATACCAAGGTTTGTGTCACCAATGCCCCACACCTCTCCCTTTTGTTTAGGACACAATATCTATTTCCCCAACAGAGTCCTACCTCCATTATGTACATCATTATCCCCACAGAGCACCATGTGGCCCCACACCCCCAGCATCTGTGGCCACCCCTGTCCTTTCTCCGCTGACAACCACAATCTTTACATCTGCTGTGCAATCATGTCACACTAAACATGTGGTCACCCATTCAAGATCACAGGGTTTTTTGGAAGAGGAAGGACCTGCCATGAGAAGGGAGGAGCAGCGTGCTGTCACCAGTTTAAACACCATGAATAGAGACCTGATGGATGCAGCTGCAATGTAGGGTGATCAGCACCTCATTATGCCTGCACCAGGCATAATGTATGTGAGGGGGGTGTTCTGGCATTAGGAGGCCCAGAAAAATGGCGAAGTGGAATCTATGAGATTCCACTGTGCCATTTCTAGCGTCATTTTTAAAACCTGCCAAAGGCAGGTGTTGAAATGAGTCTCCCATTGTTTTCAATGGCCATCCTTTCACTTTGCAGGATTAACGTCAATAATATTGGTGCTAATCCTGCAAAGTGCCCAACTAGAGTCAACATTTTTGACGCTAGTTCCCTAACTTGCGCCATGGTGCACCATATCAGAAATATGGTGCACACATGGTGGCATTAGGGGGGCGCAATGGGGCGCAAGAAAAGTGGTGCATTGTGACTTGATACACCACTTTACATAAATTTGACCCATAGAGTCTCACCACTCACCCAGCAGACTGTCATCACTCACTCTGCAGTCATGCAGGCACATTACTCACCAGTTAATGCTAAACCATATTTTTATTGTACCTTGTGTGCCTAAAACTTTAGTTTAATTACTATATTTAACCAGTTTTTACCTAAGAAATATGAAAAGCAGAGGGACCAGCAAGACCACCCAGCGTTAACTAATAACAGCCAAAGTTTAACTAAAAAATCAAAAATGTGTGCTGAAAGGCATTGGCTACTCATTATATTGTGTCGAAGATACAGAATAAATGTATTCTTTAAAAAATCAAAGACTCCAGATCTTAATTGCACCATAAATGTATCTCACTGAATTTGCTGCTAAGCACTGCTACTGGTAGTTAAACACTGGTGGTAAGAAAACAACAAGCTACAGACGAAATGCTGAACCATGTCAAACAGTCAACCCAAGTACAGAGATCTAGGCCTAAATTCATTGTTTTTTTGCTACCCATGCCATTTCAGGTTAGACCCAGCCATATTCAAATCAGTCTTGACCCTGCCCCCATGGGAACAGTCCAGCCCACTCTGCCAGTTCATGTCCTCCCTGGACTGGTGGTACAATGGTTTAAAAAAAAAAAATTATATATATATATATATATATATCAAAAACGAAGTTGTCCTCATGTGAAAGCACACTCCCAACAGGTTATATAAACGGGAAGAAAAAGCAAAGTCAGCAACTCACAGTGAATTCTTTAAGCAGTTTCATTATTCCAGGCCTTAAGTTATAAAATCATCTCTGGACACGTGTTTCTAGGTCAATCCTTTCTTCAGCAGAGAAAAATATAAAAGTGTTTCACCCTCGTAGGTGCAGCCAGTGCTGGAAGTGTTCCAGGCATTTCTTTCTTACTGAAAAGACCGGCATGGCTTCAGCTTGTCTAATTACAGGCACCTGATTAGTCTCTTTGAATACCAGTCCGCCCCAGTGGGCCTCTCAAGTGAGTAACAGTGCATGCTGGTTGTGGTGGTCCTGCAATTTTATCATTTTGCCCCAAGTGGGTTGCTGGAGCCAAACGAAATAATGAACCAAAGTGCAAAACCTTTGTAGGCGAATCCAAAGTAAAATTGTCAGATTTGCTGTGAATATCCCAACCTGACTGCTCTTATGTGACAATCCATTTTTAGTCACACAGACGTGCTTTGATGTGCAGTGGTGCTGCTTTCCCGACTGGACAGGCCGGTTAATTATCAAAAACGAAGTTGTCCTCATGTGAAAGCGCACTTCCAACAGGTTATATAAACGGGAAGAAGAAGCAAACCCAGCAACTCACAGTGAATTCTTTAAGCAATTTCATTATTCCAGGCCTTAAGTTATAAAATCATCTCTGGACACGAGTTTCTAGGTCAATCCTTTCTTCAGCAGAGAAAAATATAAAAGTGTTTCACCCTCGTAGGTGCAGCCAGTGCTGGAAGTGTTCCAGGCATTTCTTTCTTACTGAAAAGACCGGCATGGCTTCAGCTTGTCTAATTACAGGCACCTGATTATTCTCTTTGAATACCAGTCCGCCCCAGTGGGCCTCTCAAGTGAGTAACAGTGCATGCTGGTTCTGGTGGTCCTGCAATTTTATCATTTTGCCTCAAGTGGGTTGCTGGAGCCAAACGAAATAATGAACCAAAGTGCAAAACCTTTGTAGGCGAATCCAAAGTAAAACTGGCAGATTTGCTGTGAATATCGCAACCTGACTGCTCTTATGTGACAATCCATTTTTAGTCACACAGACCTGCTTCGAAGTGCAGTGGTGCTGCTTTCCCGACTGAACAGGACGGTTAATTATCAAAAACGAAGTTGTCCTCATGTGAAAGCGCACTCCCAACAGGTGTATATATATATTCACTTAAAAAACAAAGGTTACAAATCATAGAAACTCACCTGTTATAATTAGAGATATCTCAAGTGACTATGGTGGTCATTACAACCCTGGCGGACGGTGTTAAAGATGCGGTAATACCGCAAACAGTCAGACGGACAAAAAAAGGGAATTATGACCCTGGCGGAAACCGCCAAAAAAGACAGCCACTTTAACACACTGCCCGCCACGGCGGTACAGACAAGCAGCGCGGCGGTCACCGCCAACAGACAGGCGGAAGACAATGTACCGCCCACAGTATCACAGCAGGCCAATCCGCCACCTTTTCCGGGGCGGATTCACCGTGGATAAAAACACGGCGGAAACTGCTTTTGCTATGGGAAAACGCTCACCTTCTACACATCCCACGAGGAACGATGACTCCATGGACCCAGAACTCCAAATACTACCTGCCCTTGTCTTTCTGCTCCTTCACGACCAACAGCAACGTAGGCGTAGAAGATACCGGTGAGTACTGCATCTATGACATGGGGGAGGAGGGAGGCAAAAGTTAGGGGGACACCCACCAAACACCCCCACCCCCACCCTCGCATATTACAACATACACACCAATGCAGAAACAAAAAGAACAGTAACAATCCACAATCCCCCCGGAAGAATGCAAAGACAATGCAAATTTCGGTCAAACTTTGTAATGTGCCACTATACATGTCATACAAAAATATAAAAATATATGTATTCTAAAATCACTCATATTTACATATACAATCCGATAAGTAGTGCAGATATGTACACAACAATGTCCGTGCACAAAAAGTCTAAAAATGCATGGGCGAGGCCCACAATAGATACCTGACCAAAATCGGAGAGAACACTGCCGGGGCATCAGATAGAAACACTACAGGCACCTCACGGGGAAGGGAAGGGGGGGCACCTCAGCCATATGAATGCAAAGCCAGATCCACGACGGGGCTCCATGCCCATTGATGTATCCTGGGGAGTGCAAAGCCACAGTCTCTCAAGTCTCTACACTGGGTGGTTTGCCCACTGGACCATCCTGGGGAGTGCAAAGCCACAGTCTCACAAGTCTCTACAGTGGGTGGGTTGCCCACTGTTCAATCCTGGGGAGTGCAAAGCCACAGTCTCACAAGTCTCTACATTGGGTGGTTTGCCCACTGGACCATCCTGGGGAGTGCAAAGCCACAGTCTCACAAGTCTCTACAGTGGGTGGGTTGCCCACTGTTCAATCCTGGGGAGTGCAAAGCCACAGTCTCACAAGTCTCTACAGTGGGTGGGTTGCCCACTGTTCAATCCTGGGGAGTGCAAAGCCACAGTCTCACAAGTCTCTACAGTGGGTGGGTTGCCCACTGTTCAATCCTGGGGAGTGCAAAGCCACAGTCTCACAAGTTGATGCAGGTCCATACTGGTACTGGGGGATGACTGGTGCCCAGATTGGATGAGTCTCCCCGTGAAAGGTAGTGTCCAGTCACTGTCCCAGCTGCACATGGGATAAGGATGCCTGATGTGGTGGGCCATTCATTCCTACCCGGTGCAGTGCCCTGTTCAGCGGTGCTTTGCCATGGGGGTTCAGGACTGTTCAGCGGTGCTTTGCCATGGCGGTCTTTGCCCTGTTCAGCAGTGCTTTGACATGGCGGTTCAGGACTGTTCAGCGGTGCATAGCCCTGTTCAGCGGTGCTTTGCCATGGGGGTTCAGGACTGTTCAGCGGTGCTTTGCCATGGTGGTCTTTGCCCTGTTCAGCGGTGCTTTGACTTGGCGGTTCAGGACTGTTCAGCGGTCTTTGCCCTGTTCAGCGGTGCTTTGACATGGCGGTTCAGGACTGTTCAGCGGTCTTTGCCATGTTCAGCTGTGCTTTGCCATGGGGGTTCAGGACTGTTCAGCGGTGCTTTGACATGGGGGTTCAGGACTGTTCAGCGGTCTTTGCCCTGTTCAGCGGTGCTTTGTCATGGGGGTTCAGGACTGTTCAGCGGTGCTTTGCCATGGCGGTCTTTGCCCTGTTCAGCGGTGCTTTGACATGGCGGTTCAGGACTGTTCAGCGGTCTTTGCCCTGTTCAGCAGTGCTTTGCCATGGGGGTTCAGGACTGTTCAGCGGTGCTTTGCCATGGCGGTCTTTGCCCTGTTCAGTGGTGCTTTGACATGGAGGTTCTTGACTGTTCAGCGGTGCTTTGACATGGGGGTTCTGATATGGACATTGGTGTGTGGCACGACGATTTCCACACTGGACATTGGTGTGTGGCATGACGATCTCCATACTGGACATTGGTGTGTGGCTTGACGATTTCCACACTGGACATTGGTGTGTGGCATGACGATCTCCATACTGGACATTGGTGTGTGGCATGACGATTTCCACACTGGACATTGGTGTGTGGCATGACGTTCCATCAATGCCCAGCGGGGCTGTGGCATCCTGGCCCTGCCTGGGCTGTGACTCTGGGGGTGGTCTCTGGACCAGTGACGATACTTGAGCCCTCCTGGGCACTGACTCTGGCGGTGGTCTCTGTACCAGTGACGATACTTGGACCCTCCTGGGCACTGACTCTGGCGGTGGTCTCTGGACCAGTGACGATACTTGAGCCCTCCTGGGCACTGACTCTGGCGGTGGTCTCTGGGCCAGTGACGATACTTGAGCCCTCCTGGGCTGTGACTCTGGCGGTGGTGTCTGGACCAGTGACGATACTTGAGCCCTCCTGGGCACTGACTCTGGCGGTGGTCTCTGGACCAGTGACGACGGTGCTGGCGGTTGTGTCTCGACCGCCAGAAATGATGGCGCACTTCTCCGCCGTGACACTCACAACAGGCTGGGCAGACTTCCTCTGGACCTTCCCCACCTTTTTTGGAGTTACAGCTGACTCACCAATCGCCTTCGATCCCATTTCACTTATTGTCCCACCAGGAGTCTTGACATGGTCCCGTCGTCCACTCTCCAATTTCGGAGCCTTTACAGGGGGTGGGCTGCCGGTGCCTTGGCTCCGGGTCCTACTGCCTGCCCTGGTGGCCGGTGCACTCCAAAAACCTGGAACACGCACCACTGGTACTGGAGGCTTTTTGGCTGAGGCGCTACGACGGGACTGATGAATTGGGGGGGTGGGGGCAAAAAGGTCAATTTGACAGAGGGACAGTTTCTGACGAACACTGGGATGGGTAGCTGGAGGGGGTCTAGGAGTGGAGGAAGAGGAGGTGGTTGTAGGAGGTGTCACTTTAGCTGTTTTGGGTGCAGGTACTGGAGGCTGTCGTGAGGTGGATGGATGTTGGGTGAGTGATTGCCGGCGTTTGGGTACTTTGGGAGGGGGTGTCACAGACACACTGGGAGAGGACACAGGGGACGTGTAAATGGCAGTGGAGGTGGTGAGTGCAGGTGAGCGGCATGTGGTGCTGGGTGTCCTGGTGCGAGTCCTAGTGCCTGTAGATGTGGTGCATGCAGGTTTGTGTGTAGACGAGACTGGGAGGGAAGAGGGAGAAGAGGAGGAGGGGGACACAGTGGAGACAGTGGATGTTGCTGTGTCTGTATGGGTGTGATGCTTGTGTGAGTGCCTGTGGGATGTGTGGTGCCTATGTTTGCCTGAGCTACTTGTGTGTGTTGACTTGTGTGCATGCTGGTCTGTAGGTGTGCTTGGGATGGGCTGGGGAACAGGGGATTGGGTCTGGGTGGAGGAAGTTGGAGGGGGGAGGCTGGACACAGGGACAATTGCTGCTATTCAGTGCTGAGGCCCGAGATTGCAGGGTTCACTGAAGGGCAGCCTGACCAGAATGAATGCCCTCCAGGAATGCATTACCGTGTTGCAACGCCCTTGCTACACCCTGGGTGCTATTCACAATGGTAGACTGCCCAACAGTGAGTGACCTGAGGAGGTCAATGGCCTTCTCACTGAGGGCAGCAGGGGTGACTGGGGCAGGGCCTGAGGTGCCTGGGACGAAGGTGATGCCCACCCTCCAGGGTGAGCGGGCACGGGGCGAACGCTGAGGGGCTGCTGAGAGGGCGGTGCTGGTAGGGGGGTGGCGGCTGTACCTGTAGAAGTGGGGCGCACAGATGGTGCCGCCACCACAGGAGAGCTCACATCGGCGGACGAGTCTGTGGCGCTGGTTGGTGATCCGGTGGCCGGCGTGAAGCTCCCCTCGCCCTCCGTCCGACTGGTGTATTCAGAGTCTGTGGTATGGCCCTTCATGTCCATGAGGGATGCAGCTCCCTCGTGCTCCGGTGCCACTGTTCCTCCGCCTGTTGATGCTGATGTACAAAAGGACAGGGAGAGCAGGAAAAGGGGGGGAGACAGAGCAAAGAGAGTTTTAGTGCATGGCATATCGCTACCGTTGGCGGACAAGACAGACGCAGCAGCCCCATGCACAACGCTGCGCTCCTGCCCTCTGCACATGCAATGACATGGATATGGCCTACATGGCAATGGTGGAAATCTGCACACATGGATGCCACAGGGGCAACCATACCTCAACTTGCTAATTTTCTGAGGTGGGGTAGAGTGCCACATGGCCTACATTACGGAGGGGCCTTGCCTAACTAACTCGCCCTGGCCTACGGACACCCACAGCCCACCTCCCCCACCCAGACACCTCCACTGCACGCAAAGTCCGCAGAATGAGGTTGTACTCACCCCCTTGTGTCTGCTGTGATGTCCTTAAGCACCCATCCAACTCCGGGTAGGCCACCGCCAGGATCCAGAACATCAGGGGGGTCATGGTACGACGGGCACCCCTCCCACATTGGGAGGCCACCCCCAGCTGAGCCTCCGCCGTCTTCTTGCTGCAGAGGCGAAGGTCCTCCCATCTCTTCCGGCAGTGGGTGCCCCGTCTCTGGTGGGCCCCCAGGGTCCGGACCTCCTTGGCGATGGCACGCCAAATGTCCCTCTTCTGGTGGGCGCTGACCTACATGACATGCACAAGGGAAGAGGAACAGTCATTACCAATTGCACCATCAATGTGTGTGGCCCCCTCCATCCTCTGACCATGTGGCCCATTTATTCCCATGCTTTACTGTAGTATGACTTCTGCCCCCTTCCCTCTTCCACCCAGCCCTGTCCACCCAGGCCTAGCCCCTACAACGTGCTCCCTGTGTACTAACCTGTTGGTCTGGAGGACCGTAGAGTAGCATGTACTGGGGGAGTATCCCATCCACAAGTTTCTCCAACTCCTGTGCAGTGAAGGCAGGGGCCCTTTCTCCAGACGCAGCAGCCATTTTCGTTTCCAGACCGAGGTCACAGCAGCACTAGCAGTGTAGGTCCTCTCCTGTCGAAGGTCAGGTATCTAGTGATTCAACAGATAGAAAATGGTGGTGACGTCCGCGGCGGTGACGTCCGCGGTGGGGTGCATCATCACCGCCGGCGCACCTGTTCATTGGCTCCTGGGACCCATAGGGTCCAATGTTAACCAATGCAGCATTGCGCCGCGCTCTACGACCGCCTACGGTGTGCAACGCCAGCGCTGTTACCCCACAATCCCATTGTCCCAGTTTAGAGGTCAAGCAGCCGCCATTTCAGGGGCCCACATGGACTCATTTTCCACTGCGTCACACATACTGAGGCCTACACTCAACACACATACAGGAAGGGTTTATTGTCTGGTGTAGTCTTGTGTGTGACTGTGGGTACATACCTGGAGGAATAGTGACTGTTTCTTCGCTGTTGTCCTTCGTAGGCAGCATCAGCTGGGACATATGAGAAGATGGCGGAATCCTCCGTTGTACCGACCGCTGGTGGACCTGTTGACAATGGAAGAGAGACATTTAATCGTCACCTACAGGTTTGACCGTGCCACAATCCAGGAACTATGTACACAGTTGGAGCCAGACCTGATGTCACCAATCCGCCATCCGACTGGAATCCCCCCTGACGTGCAGGTGCTGTCAGTGCTCCATTTCCTTGCAAGTGGGTCTTTTCAGACAACAGTGGCCATGGCATCAGGGATGTCCCAGCCTATGTTTTCCAACGTCTTGTCCAAAGTGTTGTCTGCCCTGCGGAAACACGTAAGGAGATACATCATTTTCCCTGAGGTGGAGGATTTGCTTACAGTGAAAGGTGACTTATATGCCCTTGGACATATCCCCAACGTCCTAGGTGCCATTGATGGGATCCATGTAGCTCTGCCCCCCCCCCAGAGGAGTGAATAGGTGTACAGGAACAGGAATAGTTATCATTCAATGAATGTCCAGATGGTCTGTTTGGCAGACCAGTACATCTTGCAGGTAAATGCTATGTTCCCTGGCTCTGTGCATGACGCCTACATCCTGCGGAATAGCAGCATCCCTGATATGATGGGTCAACTCCAGAGGCACCGTGTATGGCTATTGGGGGACTCTGGTTACCCCAACCTTTCCTGGCTATTGACCCCAGTGAGGAATCCCAGGACCAGGGCAGAGGAACGCTACAATGAGGCACATGGGCGGACTAGGAGGGTTAACGAGTGCACCTTCGGCCTTCTTAAGGCCAGGTTCAGGTGCCTCCATATGACAGGTGGATCCCTATTCTACTCACCGAAGAAGGTGTGCGACATCATCATCGCCTGCTCCGTGCTCCATAATTTGGCATTGCGACGCCAGGTGCCTTTTCTGCAGGGTGGTGATCCAGATGACGGTGTTGTAGCAGCTGTGGAGCCTGTGGAGCCTGTGGACAGTGATGAGGATGAAGCTGAGGAAGACAAAAACGACAACAGGGAGTCAGTCATACAGCAATATTTCCAGTGAGACACAGGTGAGAACATTTTCTTTTTTACCATTACATTAACTTTCACACATCTACCTCTATCCTGTACCGACATTTCACTCACTATTTGTTAACTGAGTTGTCCCCTTCCATTTCAGTTTCACAAATGTGGTAACCTACGTGTCAACTGTTTGCATCCTTGAAGGGATTGTGATGTGTGACATAGGTATGTTAGCCTTCCAAAGGGTAACCCATTATAAAACTGTAATTGATAATACAGATTTACAAATCATAGACTGACTCCATTTTTTTTTAGTGTTTCAAGGGTGTTTATTCAAGTGCAAAAAAATGAAGGGGGGTTGTAAAATGGTGATGGGTGATGGTGGAGGAATGTCCATGGCAGAGTCCAGTCTATTAGTCTCACAGGTACATTGCACATCTGGGCATTGGAAGTGGAGCTGGGTCAGTTCCAATTTGGGCAGGGTAACAGTGGGACAGTGGGGGGACAATCAGGGTGGTCTTATTTCCTGGCGGGGGTCTTGCCATCTTGCTCTGTCCTGTTCCAGGATCTCAGGGCCCGCTTGCGTGGTGGTTGTCCGTCTGCAGGGGATGGGGTGCTGGTGTGTTGGTCCTGTGGCGGGGCATCCTGTCCACTAGCACCGGCGGAGGTGGTGGGCATTTCATCGTCGTGGCTAGTGTCAGGGGCCCCTTGGAGTGCCATGGTGTCCCTCAAGGTCTTTTGAATGTCCGTCAGAAACCCTACGATGGTGCCCAGGGCGGAGCCGATGGTCCTGAGCTCCTCCCTGAACCCCAAATATTGTTCCTCCTGCAGATGCAGGGTCTCCTGCAACTTGTCCAGGACCGTGGCCATCGTCTCCTGGGAGTAGTGGTATGCTCCCATGATGGAGGAGAGGGCCTCGTTGAGAGTTGGTTCCCTTGGCCTGTCCTCCCTCTGTCGCACAGCAGCCCTCCCAGTTCCCCTGTGTTCCTGTGCCTCCGTCCCCTGGACCGTGTGCCCACTACCACTGCCCCCAGGTCCCTGTTGTTGTTGGGGTGGTGGGTTAGCCTGGGTGCCCTGTAGTGGTGGACACACCGCTGATTGACCTGTCCTGGGTAGGGAGGTTTGGGCCCGCTGGGTGGGTGCTGTGCTGGTGTTACCCGAGGGTGTAAGCTCGGTGTTGGGCTGTGGCTGGGCAAGGGGAACCGACTGTCCTGAGGCCCACGATGGTCCGGGCTGGTCATCAAGATCCAGTGGGGCAGAGCTGCTGTTGTCACTGTGGGCCTCTTCTGGGGGTGGAGTGGTGTTGTCTGGACCCTCTGGTGTGGTGACGTTCCTTCGGGTTCCTGCGGGGGTATAAGTACATGATTATTGCATGTGTGTGTTTCATGGTGTGCAATGGTTGGGTGTGCGTGAACCCCAGTGTAGGCATTCCTGTGGGGGGGGCTTGTGTGCTGATGGTTGGGGGGTGTTCTGGGTCTGTGCAGTGGGCATGCTTTGGTGATGGGTGTCCATGCTTAGTTATGTCATGCAGGTCTTGGGGTTGGGATGGGTGGTTGGTGTCATGGGTAGATAGGTGAGGATTTGGGGTGATAGGGGAGGGTGTGATGGTGGGGGTGTGTGATATCATGCAGGTAGGGTGGGGGTTATGATGGTTAAGATTTGACTTACCAGTGTCCGTTCCTCCAACGACTCCTCCGAGGCCCTCAGGATGCAAGATGGACAAGACTTGCTCCTCCCATGTTGTTAGTTGAGGGGGAGGAGGTGGAGGTCCGCCGCCAGTCCGCTGTATCGCGATGTGGTGCCTGGATACTGTTGAACGCGCCTTCCCCCGTAGGTCGTTCCACCTCTTCCTGATGTCCTCCCTATTTTTTGGGTGCTGTCCCACAGCGTTGACCCTGTCCACTATTCTTTGCCATAGCTCCATCTTCCTGGCTATGGATGTGTGCTGTACCTGTGAGCCAAATAGCTGTGGCTCTACCCGGATGATTTCCTCCACCATGACCCTGAGCTCCTCCTCGGAGAAGCGGGGGTGTCTTTGGCGTGACATGGGGTGGTGTGTGTGATGTGTGGGGTGGTGTATGTGTTGATGAGTGTGGTGAGTGTAGTGGTATGTGGTGTTTTGTGCTTGGATGTTGCGTGGGTGATGGTGTTGTGTGCCTCTGTGTGATGGGGTTGTCTGTTCTGTGCTATCTCTCTGGCCTTCGTTCGTGAATTGTGGTCGTAGGGGTTTGTGGGTGATGTGGGTGTGTGTTTTATATTGTGTTGGGTGTGTGGGAGTGGTGTGTGTATGTGTATCAGGTGTGTGTATATGTAATTGTCCAATGTGGCGGTGTTTTGGTGCTGTGTGTGTATTTTGAGAGCAGCGGTGTGTACCGCCAATGGAATACCGCGGTTGAAAGACCGCCGCGTGGATTCGTGGGTCATAATGGCATGGGCGTGTTTCTGTTGGCGTGGAGGTGGAGGATTTGTTTCCGCATGTTTCTCGCTGACCTTTGGTGTGGCGGTATTGTGTGGGTGTCTGAATTTCGGCGTATTCCATGATGTGTGTTATAATAGCTGTGGCGGTCTACCACGGCCGGCGCGGTGTATTGGCGGTCTTCTGCATGGCGGTAAGCGCCTTATACTGCCAGTGTTGTAATGACCCCCTATATCTTGTGTCCCCACCATGCACAGTTTTATCATCAAAACATTTACTGCAAATATTACATTGATATTATCAAAGATGTAATGAGTGCCATAATTTGCAGGGTAATTAGCAGTGCATGGCGAGAGCATGAGTTATAGGTACCCTAGGCACGAGTTATAGATTTTTGAGATAACTATAGCAGGTGAATTTCTATGGTTTGGTATGTTTTAAAATTCTATTTTCTAACTATAACGTCTCTGCAACCTTTGTTTTTGTTCAGTGAATCTCTATGGTTTTTTTAATGTACAGTAATTTTCATTACTATACATTAATCCAAACACTGCGGTGCAGGGCCTTTGGCCGTGCCTGGGTGAGGTTGGCCGCAGGGCCTGGCTTGTGGTCAGTCCCTGTAGCCAACCCGCTATAATCACCGAACCTTGCACGACACACATCCCTGGGGTTGGCCATAGGGCCTGGCCTGTGGCCAGATCCTGCAGCCAACCCCCTAACCACCCAACCCTGTAAAAGAAAGAGAGCAAGCAAGAGAGTTTGAGAGAGAGAGAGAGAGAGATTTAAGCTTTGATGAATGATGTACTTAGAATGAGATATTTCTACATATATTGAAAAGAAAAATGTTTTTGTCAATTAAAAAGAGTGAGATCACCTTTCAGTATGAACCTTAAACTTTACAAGTTGAAAAGAAATTAAAGAAGGAAAATTACCATGAACACAACTGAAGTAGAACCCTCAATTTTTAGGGTGAGGGTCTGTGACCTTATCCTTTAAGCTATAGGTGACTCCTTACTGTGATGTTTCCATACATACCTATGATGGTCAACTATGCATGTGATAGGAAAGAAACGTGAATGTTCCATCACTATAAAGGTTTAACAGTCAAAACACTAGCAAATAAACAAACACATAGCCAAGTGATATTAGGATATGAACCTTCAGCCTACTAAGTGGCAGCACAAGACCTTGACCACTAGCCCAGAAGTAACTCTGTTCCGCTATGCATCCAAACATAAATATAACATTCGTACCAAACATCTTGTTAGTCTGAATCTGTGATGCCATTGTATAGAGAGACCGTTTCAATGACATTCTCTCGCTGTCTTTCTTCCATGCCTTTATAGGATGAAGACAGAGAGAGAAAGAGTGACAGGACCGTGGGGGAGACTCAAGGCCCCTGCGGTCCTAGCCAGCTCCCCATGTCCTGCAGTAGCCGGCATTGCTCCCACAAGCAGGGAGCTGCTTTAAATAGCAGCTCCCTGCTTGTGGGAGCAATGTTTTCAGACAGGTAAACAGATGTAAGCTTCACTTTCTACAAGCGAGAGCTGTTAGACAGCAGGAAAAGTTGTAATGGACCCGGCAGGGAAGTAGCGGGTAAGGCAACAACATCCCCGAATGAAGTTCGGTGGACAGGGTTATCCCGGGCATCCACCAAACTCAAAATGAGGCCATTTCTCCCCTTAGAAATGAATAAGAAATGCATAAATGTATCAAAAAATGATTAAACATGTAAATCGTGTTTAGAATGTTCTAAAAATGTTACAAATTGCAAAGCATAAATTAAAAATAGTTGTAATTTTTTTAATTTATACTGAAAAACATGTTAAAATAATGTTACAAATATGTAAATAAAATAATTTAAGCAATGCTAAAAAGTGTTAAGTAATGGCAACATTTAAAAATGTACGGCATACAATAGTATTTGCATATTGTAATTAATAATACAGTCTTTAAATATATTTTATTTTACTATATATAAATGTTTATTTTTAATTTGAAATATGTATGTTACAAAATGTAAAAATATCCATTAAATAAAGTTTAAAACATAAATAAAATATGATACATGCCTTTAGTCTATAAAAAATATAGTTAATGACATTATTGCTTGCAAACATACTACTATTATTTTGTTTACATTTCTAAACACCTACAATACTAATAAAATAACATACACTTTTTCTACTACATACAAATAAAAGTAAAACAAAGGAGTTCAGACTAAAATTATAAAATTAAATAATCACACTCTAACATAAACCATTTTTAAGAAGTTGTTGGGCTGTAAAGGGGTGATATTTACTATCCCCACACCAATCCAAGTCAATTTGGGGCCAGTGATGATCCTTAAAGAGGTGAAGTTTTATCATCCCTACTCCCATTCAGCCGTAATAGGGAAAGGTGTCTGGCATTAAAGGGGTTACATCTATTTTTCCCACACCAATCTAACCATATTTGACGAGTGAGTTGGACACTAAAGGGGTGACATTTACCATTCCTATACCAATCTAACCGTATTGGGGAAAGGTGTTGGACACTCAAGGAGTGACTTTTACTGTCCCCACTCTGATATAACCATATTGGGTGAAGGTGTCGGGCACTAAAGAGGTGACATTTACTATTCCCACTCCAATCTACACCTATTTGGTGGATGCTAAAGGTGTTCGATGCTAAAGAATATATATAAAGTAAAATTTAATCTAAAGACCCACTAACGAAAACTACAACACTATGGAGGTCATTACAACATTGGCGGTAAAAGCCGCTTACCGCCGTGCAGAAGACCGCCAACACACCGCAGCGGCAGCAGAATTCCGCCACGGTCATTAAGACCCACTGCTCGGAATCTGCCAAAATTGAGACACCCACACAAGTCTGCCACACCAAAGGTCAGTGATAAACTGGCAAAAACAAAACCTCCACCATCACGCCAACAGGAATACGCCCACACTATCACGACCCACGAATCCACATGGCGGTCTTTCAACCGTGGTATTCCATTGACGGTACACACCACCGCGCTTAAAATACACACACTCTTACAAAACACTAAAACACTGGACAATTCCAAATACACACAACTGATACACATACACACACCACTCCTACACACCCAATACAATATAAAACACGCACCCACATCACCCACAAACCCCTACTACCAAAAATTCTTAAAGAAGGCCAGAGACAGACACCACAATTTACAAACAAACATCCACAGTCACTCAACACCATCACTCATACAACATCCATGCACCTCACACAATACACCACTAAATATCACCCCACACATCACAACACACACCACCCCTCACATCGCCCACACCACCCCATGGCACGGCAGAGACGCTCCAGGTTCTCTAAGGAGGAGCTCAGGGTCATGGTGGAGGAAATCATCTGGGTAGAGCCACAGCTATTCAGATCACAGGTGCAGCACACCTCCATAGCTAGGAAGATGGAGCTATGGCGAAGAATAGTGGACAGGGTCAACGCAGTGGGACAACACCCAAGAAATAGAGATGACATCAGGAAGAGGTGGAACGACCTACGGCGGAAGGTGCGTTCCGTGGTCTCAAGACACCACGTTGCGGTTCAGAGCACTGGTGGCGGACCCCCATCTCCTCCCCCACAACTAAAAACATGGGAGGAGCAAGTCTTGGCTATTCTGCATTCTGAGGGCCCCGCAGGAGTAGCTGGAGGAATGGACTCTGGTGAGTCAAATCTTAACTATTACATCCCCCACCCTACCTGCATGCTATGACATACCCCCACCCTCGCCCTCACCCCCATCACTCCAACTCCTCACAAATGTCCCAATATCACAAACCACCCATCCCAACACCAAGCCCTGCATGCAACACCAAAGCATGGACACCCATCACCAAAGCATGGCCACTGCACATACCCATACACCCCCCAGACCATCATCACACAAGGTCCCACACAGGAATGCAAGCACTGGGGTACACGGTCATCCACCCATTGCACACCATGGCACACACAGATGCAATAATCATGCTTTTACACCCCTGCAGGACCTCTACCCAACGTCACCGGACAGGAGGGTCCAGACATGTCCACACCACCAACAGAAGAGATCCACAGTGATGACAGCAGCTCTGTCCAACTGGATCTAGACGACCAGCCCGGCCCATCTGGGACCTCGGGAGGGTCGGTTCCCCTCACACAGTCAGAGGCCACTACAGAGCTTCCCCCCTCTGGAAACACCAGCACAACACCCACCCAGTGGGCCCAAACCTCTGTCCCCAGGACACGTTAATCATCAGTGTTTCCACCACTACAGGGAACCCAGGCTAACCCACCACCCCAACAACAACAGGGACCTGGGGGCAGTGGCAGTGGGCACACGGTTCAGGAGCCAGAGGCCCAGGGAAACAGGGGAACTGAGAGGGCTACTGTGCGACAGGGGGAGGACAGGCCCAGGGAACCCACTCTCAACGAGGCCCATGGGAACCTCTCTCCACGCACATCATGGGAGCCTAGCATCATTCCCAGGAGACGATGGCAACGGTTCTTGACAAGGTTCAGGAGACCCAGCGGCTGCAGGAGGAATAGTATTTGGGCTTCAGGGAGGAACTCAGATCCATCAATTACACCCTGGGCACCATCATAGGGTGCTGAAGGAAGTCTTCAACACCAGGAGGGACACTGTGGCACAACAAGTGGCCCCTGACACTAGCCTGGACGATGAACTGCCCACCACCTCCGCCAGCGCTAGTGGACAGGAGGCACCACCACAGGACCACCACACCAGCACCCCACCCCCTGCAGATGGAGAACCACCCCGCAAACGGTCCCTGAGATCCAGGACAAAGAGAGAGAACGATGCCAAGACCCCAGCCAAGAAATGAGACCACCCTGATTGTCATCCTTTTGTCCCACCTTGTCACCCTGTCCATCCTCAAACTGCCCCAGCTCCACTTCATATGCCCCTTTGGACAATGCACCTGTGAGACTAATAGCTTGGACTCTGCCATGGCCATTCCTCCACCATCACCACTCACCATTTAACAACCCCCTCCGATATTGAGCACTTAAATAAACACCCTTAAAGCACAAAACAATCTGGAGTCTGTCTGTGATTTCGAATTAGTGAACTAGCAATTACAGTGACAAAATGCTCTTTCAATGGTAATCTCAATATACCTATGTCACACAGCTATTGTCCATGAGGAAACAAAGCAGATGTCACACAGTGGGACCCACATCTGTGAAATCGTAAGAGAAAGTGGCAACTTAGTGACCATACACTGGGTGAAAAGGACAGACAGTAGAGAGGTAGTAGTGTTAAAGTACATGTAGTAGGCAGGTTTGTCTTCTTACCTGTGTCTCACTGGAAGTATTGCAGGATCACGGAGTTCCTGTTGTCGATGTTCTCTTCTTCTGCTTCCTCGTCTTCACTGTCCACAGGCTCCACAGCTACCACAACACCTCCATCTGGACCATCCTCCTGCAGAAAAGGCACCTGTCGTCGCAAAGCCAAGTTGTGAAGCATACAGCAGGCCAAGATGATCTGGCACACCTTCTTTGGTGAGTAGAATAGGGAACCACCTGTCATATGGAGGCACTGGAACCTGGCCTTCAGGAGGCCGAAGGTCTGCTCTATAATCCTCCTAGTTCAACCATGGGCCTCATTGTAGAATTCCTCTGCCCTTGTCCTGGGATTCCTCACTGGGGTCAGTAGCCAGGACAGGTTGGGGTAACCAGAGTCACCAGCAAATGGCGAGGGACAACTGTTAGACACACACTAACTCTTAGGGATATCCCCAGACCCAGACAACTATTCCCAATGATTTGATTCCAGGTGCTCACCTAGTAGCCACACACGGTGCCTCTGTAGTTGCCCCATCACATAAGGGATGCTGCTATTCCGCACGATGTAAGCGTCATGCACTGAGCCAGGGAATTTGGCATTAACATGGGAGATGTACTGGCCTGCCAAACACACCATCTGCACATTCATCCAATGGTAACTCTTCCAGTTTCTGTAAACCTGTTCACTCCTGTAGGGGGGGACCAAGGCCACATGTGTCCCATCAATGGCACCTATGATGTTGGGGATATGTCCCACGGCATAGAAGTCACCTTTCACTGTTGGCAAATCGTCCACCTGAGGGAAAACAATGTAGTTCTGCATGTGTTTCAGCAGGGCAGACAACACTCTGGACACCACGTTGGAAAACATAGGCTGGGACATCCCTGATGCCATGGCCACTGTTTTTTTAAATGACCCACTTGCAAGGAAATGGAGTACTGACAGCACCTGCACTTGAGGGGGGATCCCTGTGGGGTGGCGGATAGCTGACATCAGGTCTGGCTCCAACTGGGCACACAGTTTCAGGATTGTGGCACGATCAAGCCTGTAGGTGATGATTACATGTCTTTCCTCCATTGTCGACAGGTCCACCAGCGGTCTGTACACCGGAGGATGCCGCCATCACCTCACATGTCCCAGCTGACAGTGCCTATGGAGGACAACAGCGAGCACAGAGTCAACCAACTCAGAGGTACGTAAACACAGTTTACTCAGAAAACTATTCATAACCCGAAATTTGCCTGTATGAGTGTTGAGCCAAGGCCTTGGTATGTGTGACGCAGTTAAAAATAAAGCCATGTGGGCCCCTGAAATGGCGGCTGCCTGAACTGTAAAGTGGGACAATAGGATATGAGGTAACTGCACTAGCGTTGTATACGTCGCGGTAGGCGGTTGAAGACCGCGGCGAAATTCTGCATTGGTTAACATTGGACCCTATGGGTCCCAGGAGCCTATGACAATGTACGCCGGCGGTGACGGTATGCACCGCCACGGACGTGACCGCCATTTTCTATCAGTTCAATCACTCGATACCTGATCTTCGACAGGAGAGGACCTACACTGCAAGTGCTGCTGTGACCTCAGTCTGGAAGAGACAATGGCTTGTGCGTCTGGGGAAAGGGCCCCTGCTTCAGCACGGAGGAGTTGGAGAAACACGTGGATGGGGTCCTCCCCTAGTACACGCTACTCTACGGTCCTCCAACAAACAGGTAAGTACACTGTGAGCATGCTGTATGGGCAATGCCTGTGTGGAGTGGGGTGGATGAAAGATGGGGGGATGAATGAGGCGCGCATGAAACGACGGTGAGTGCATGTGCCACATGGCAAGGATAGGGATGCGGGCCAATGACTGTGACGGTGCAGTTGGTAATAACTTTTCTTTTTCCCCTTTACAATTCCTGTAGGTCAGCCCCCACCAGAAGAAGGATGTTTGGCGTGCCATCGCCAAGGACGTCCGGACCCTCGGGTCTACCACAGACGGAACACCCACTGCTGTAAAAGATGGGAGGACATTCACCGCTGGAGCAAGAAGATGGCGGAGGCCCAGCTGGGGATGGCCTTCCAACGTGTGGGGGGTGCCCGTCGCACCATGACCCCCCTGATGTTCAGGATCCTGGCGGTGGCCTATCTGGAGTTGGATGGGCGCTTGAGGGCATCACAGCAGCAACAAGGGGGTGAGTACACTCTCATTCTGCTGATTCAGCGCGCAGTCGAGGTGTCTGGGTGGGGGAGGTGGGCTGTGGGTTCCCCTAGGCCAGGGCGAGTGTGCTAGTTAAGTCCCCTTTTTCAGGCAGACCCTGTGGCACCCCACCCCACCTGGGTACAGTGCCAACTACACCTAGTCAGGCTCCTGTGAAATCATGTGTGCAGATATCGGCCATAGCCTTGTAGGCTATGTCCCAGGGATTGAATAGTGGACCCCAAGTGCACAGCGTAGTGCAGGTGGCTTCTGTGTCTGTCGTGTTTGCCAACGGTAGCAGTAATGCATGCACTCAACATGTCTTTCTTCTGTCTCCCCCCTACTCTTTTTGTGGTCTCCCTGAACTTGTGTGCATTAGCATCATCAGGGGTAGGAGCAGTGGCACCAGAGCACGAGGGAGCTGCATCCCACATGGCCCCGGAGGACGAGACTACGGACTCTGATTTCACCAGTGGGACGGAGGGCGAGGGGAGCTTCACGGCGGGGACAGGACACCAGTGATACGGACTTGTCCTCTGATGGGAGCTCACTTGCGGTGGCAGGCCCATCTGTGCTCCCCGCATCTACAGGTGCAGCCGCCACAACCCCCTCCAGCACCGCCCTCCCAGCAGCCCCTCAGCCTTTGCCCCGTGCCCGCTCACCCAGGAGGGTGGGCATCACCTTCACCCCAGGCACCTCAGGCCCTGCCCCAGTCACCCCTTTTGCCCTCAGTGAGGAGGCCATTGACCTCCTCAGGTTCCTCACTGTTGGGCAGTCTACCATTTTGAATGGCATCCAGGGTGTAGAGAGGCAGTTGCAACAAACCAATGCATTCCTGGAGGGCATTCATTCTGGTTAAGCAGCCCTTCAACAAGCTTTTCAGACTCTGGCCTCGGCACTGATGGCAACCATTGTCCCTGTCTCTAGCCTCCCCCCTCCAACTTCCTCCACCCAGACCCACACCCCTGTACCTCAGCCTATCCCAAGCACACCATCGAACCAGCATGCACACACCTCAACACACAAAGGAAGCTCTGACAAACATAAGCATCACACATCCCACAGGCACTCACACAAGCATCACACACATGCAGACATACCAACATCCACTGCCTCCACTGTGTCCCCCTCCTCCTCGTCTCCCTCATCCCTCCCAGTCTCGTCTCCACTCACACCTGCATGCACTACATCTTCAGCCACTACGTCCATCACCAGCACACCCACCACCACACCCCGCTCACGTGCAGTCACCACCCCCACGACCATTCACACATCCCCTGTGTCCTCTCCCAGTGTGTCTGTGAGCCCACCTCCCAAGGTACACAAACGCAGCCACACACCCACCCAACAGCCATCCACCTCACAACAGCCTCGAGACCATGCACCTTCACCCAAAGTCAGCAAATGTACACCTCCTACGACCACTACCTCTTCCTCCACTCCCAAACCCCCTCCATCTACCCATCCCAGTGTTCCTAAGGAACTTTTCCTGGCCAGCCTTGACCTCTTTCCCTCACCTCCCCTCAGTCTCCTAGGGCACGACTCTCCAGGTCCCAACCTAGCTCCTCAGCCACAACATCGGCGGGACCAGTGGTGCCAGTAGTCACCGGATTATGGAGTGCACCAGGCAGCAGGGCAGCCAGTGTGGCAAGGAGCCACAGCACGGACAGTCCCCCACCTGTCAAGCATCAAAAGTTGGCCACTGCCCGGCAGGAGAGGGGGAAGACACCAGCCACCAAAGCCGCTCCCAGGGGTACAAGTGGGAGTGTGGAGTCAGCTGCGACACCTTCCAAGGTGGGGGAAGGGGCACAAGAAAACCGGCAAGTCTGGGAAGATCAGCACGGCGTAGAAGACTGCCTTCAGCCCCGCTGCCAAGGACTTGACCGCCAGCAGCCCCACTGCCCCAGACAGGACACCAGCAGCAGCCTTGCTGCCAAGGAGCCGACCACCAGCAGCCCCACTGCCCCAGACAGGACCGCCAGCAGCAGCCCTGCTGCCAAGGAGCTGGCCAGCAGCAGCCCCGCTGCCCAAGACAGGACCGCCAGCAGCAGCCCCACTGCCAAGGAGCCGGCCAGCAGCAGCCCCGCTGCCCAAGATAGGACCACCAGCAGTGGCCCCACTGCCCAAGGCAGGACCGCCAGCAGCAGCCCCGCTGCCAAGGAGCCGACCACCAGCAGCCCCACTGCCCAATACAGGACCGCCAGCAGCAGCCCCGCTGCCCAAGACAGGACCGCCAGCAGCAGCCCCGCTACCCAAGACAGGACCGCCAGCAGCAGCCCCGCTGCCAAGGAGCCGACCACCAGCAGCCCCACTGCCCAATACAGGACCGCCAGCAGCAGCCCCGCTGCCCAAGACAGGACCGCCAGCAGTAGCCCCGCTGCCAAGGAGCCGGGCAGCAGCAGCCCTGCTGCCCAAGACAGGACCGCTAGCAGCAGCCCTGCTGCCCAAGACAGGAGCGCCAGCAGCAGCCCCACTGCCCAAGACAGGACTGCCAGCAGCAGCCCCGCTGCCCAAGACAGGACCGCCAGCAGCAGCCCCGCTGCCAAGGAGCCGGCCAGCAGCAGCCCCGCTGCCCAAGACAGGACCGCCAGCAGCAACCCCACTGCCCAAGACAGGACTGCCAGCAGCAGCCCCGCTGCCAAGGAGCTGGCCAGCAGCAGCCCCGCTACCCAAGACAGGACCGCCAGCAGCAGCCCCGCTGCCAAGGAGCCGACTGTCAGCAACCCCACTGCCCCAGACAGGACCGCCAGCAGCAGCCCCGCTGCCCAAGACAGGACCGCCAGCAGCTGAACCGCTGCCAAAGACACCACCGCCACAAGCACCGCTGCCAAAGACACCTCCGCCACAAGCACCGCTGGCAAGGACACCGCCGCCACAAGCACCGTTGCCAAGGACACCGCTGCAACAAGCACCGCAGGCCCATGAGCCCCAAAAGCTCTGACGCTACTGAGGCCGCCACGAGCAGGATGAAGCACTCTGGGCACAAGGCCCCCTCCAGAACCAGTGGAGAAAGACATACACTACCTCAGTCCTTGGCAGGATGAAGCACTCTGGGCACAAGGCCCCCTTCAGAACCAGTGGAGACTGTTATCCACTTGAGAGACGGTGGCTTTGCACTCCCCAGGATTGAACAGTGGGCAAACCACCCACTGTAGAGACTTGAGAGACTGTGGCTTTGCACTCCACAGGATTGAACAGTGGGCAAACCACCCACTGTAGAGACTTGAGAGACTGTGGATTTGCACTCCCCAGGATTGAGCAGTGGGCAAACCACCCACTGTAGAGACTTGAGAGACTGTGGCTTTGCACTCCCCAGGATTGAACAGTGGGCATGGGGCCCCCTCATGGATTTGGTGTCGTGCACTCAACCGGCTGAGGTGCCCACCCTTTCCCTTCCCCCTGAGATGCCTGTTTTATTTCTATCTGATGCCCCTGCAGTGTTCTCTCCGTCTTGTTCAGGTATATTGTGTGAGCCTCGCCCATGCATTTTGGGCCCAGTGGTCCACAGACTTTAATGGTGGAATACCTTTGACTAATATTATTGGTGTATATATTTGTAAATAGTGTATGTATAATTTTTTAATACTGAATATTAATATATTACAATCGTTCACCTCATTTCCTTTTGTCTTTGCGTTCTTCCGGGAGGGGTTGGGGGGTGTAACTGTAATGTATCATGCTGTATTAGTGTGTGTGTTGTCGTGGGTGAGGGTGGGGGTGTTGCATGTTGCGTGTGTGTGTCACTGTTTTTTCCCTCCCCCCTCCCCTGTGTCGTAGGTGCAGTACTCACCGTGGTCTTCACCGCCATCATTTGTGCTCCTGGTAGAGGAGCAAAAAGATAAAGGCTGGAAAAATGTGGAGCTCTGGTTCCATGGTGTCCTGGTTCCTCGTGGGGTGTGCAGAGGTGAGCGTTTTCCCTTCGAAGTCCTGTTTCTGCTGTGTTTTTGTTTGCGGTGAATCCGCCCCGGAAAAGGTGGCGGATTGGTAGGTTGTAATTCTGTGGGCGGTACATTGTGTTCCGCCTGTCTGTTGGCGGTGTTTGTACAGCCGTGGCGGTCGCAGTGTTAAAGTGGCTGTCTATGTTGGCGGTTTCCGCCACGGTCGTAATTCCATTTTTTTTACCGCCTGCCTGTTGGTGGTTGTTAGAAATGGGGTCTTTGGTTGACAGTCAGGTTAACCCCTGTTCAAGCAAGGACCCTCACTCTAGTCAGGGTAAAAGAGAATCACCCTCAGCTAACCCCTGCTTACCCCCTTGGTAGCTTGGCAGAGCAGTAGGCTTAACTTCAGAGTGCTAGGTGTAAAGTATTTGTACCCACACACACAGTAACTTAAGTAAAACACTACAAAATGACACAACACCAGTCTAGTAAAATAGGAAATATTTATCTAAACAAAACAAGACCAAAACGACAAAAATCCGACATACACAAGTCAAGTTATGAATTTTTAAATATTAAACTCAAAAATAGCGCTTAGAAACAAAAATGCTTTGATGAGGTGTTAACACAGCGTCGTGACGGAGTCGTTCCCAACAAGCCGACACCAGCGGCGCCGGACACGGAGTCGCGTAGACCCCAAAGTACAGTACCTTTGGGGAAGAGTGAAAACAAGTTGATGCGCGAAGTCGGGGATCGCGGCGTCTGTGCGAAGGGTTGAATCCGCGCACTTCGAGCGGCGTCGGTCATGACGTGGTGCAGCGACTTCCACGGAGTCGCAGACTTCAGCGGGGCTGCAGCGGCGTCGGGCCTGCGAAGAGCGTCGTGTTCCAGCGAAGGTCAAGGCGTCGGGTGCAGGCGGCGTCCCTGATTCAGCAGCGGCGTCAGTCCGGAGTCGTCCGAAGTCGATTTCCTTGGATTTCCAGCAGCTTTCCTTTCAAGGGCCCAGGGACTGGATAGGGCACCACTTGTCAGAGCAGGAGTCTCTCTAGAGACTCCAGGTGCTGGCAGAGAGAAGTCTTTGCTGTCCCTGAGACTTCAAACAACAGGAGGCAAGCTCTAAATCAAGCCCTTGGAGATTTCTTCACAAGATGGAAGGCACAAAAAGTCCAGTCTTTGCCGTCTTACTCTGGCAGAAGCAGCACTGCAGAAAAGCTCCACAAAGCACAGTCACAGGCAGGGCAGCCCTTCTTCCTCGGCTATTCAGCTCTTCTCCAGGCAGAGGTTCATCTTGGTTCCAAAAGTGTTTCTAAAGTCTGTGGTTTTGGGAGCCCTTCTTATACCCAATTTCTCCTTTGAAGTAGGCCTACTTCAAAGTAAAGTCTCTTTTGAATGTCAAATCCTGCCTTGCCCAGGCCAGGCCTAAGACACTCCTCAGGGGGTCAGAGACTGCATTGTGTGAGGACAGGCACAGCCCTTTCAGGTGCAAGTGACCACTCCTCCGCACCCTCCTAGCACAGATGGCTCGTCAGGAAATGCAGACTACACCCCAGCTCCTTTTGTGTCACTGTCTAGTGTGAGGTGCAACCAGCCCAACTGTCAAACTGACCCAGACAGGGAATCCACAAACAGGCAGAGTCACAGAAATGGTATAAGCAAGAAAATGCTCACTTTCTAAAAGTGGCATTTTCAAACGCACAATCTCAAAATCAACTTTACTAAAAGATGGATTTTTAAATTGTGAGCTCAGAGACCCCAAACTCCAAATGTCCATCCGCTCCCAAAGGGAATCTACACTTTAATCAGATTTAAAGGTAGCCCCCATGTTAACCTATGAGAGGGCCAGGCCTTGCAACAGTGAAAAATGAATTTAGCAATATTTCACTGTCAGGACATATAAAACACATTACTATATGTCCTACCTTAACCATACACTGCACCCTGCCCTTAGGGCTACCTAGGGCCTACCTTAGGGATACCTTACATGTAAGAAAAGGGAAGGTTTAGGCCTGGCAAGTGGGTACACTTGCCAAGTCGAATTTACAGTGCACATTTACACACACAGACACCGCAGTGGCAGGTCTGAGACATGATTACAGGGTTACTTGTGTGGGTGGCACAACCAGTGCTGCAGGCCCACTAGTAACATTTGATTTACAGGCCCTGGGCAGCTCTAGTGCACTTTACTAGGGACTTAACAGTAAAACAAATATGCCAATCATGGAGAACCAATTACATACACATTTTAAACAGGAGCACTTGCACTTTAGCACTCGTTAGCAGTGGTAAAGTGCACAGAGTAATAAAAACTGCAAAATCAGAGTCCATCAATAACCTCGGGAACAGAGGCAAAAAGTTAAGGGAGACCACGCCAAGGATGAAAAGTCTAACAGCGGTCTTACCGCCGCTTTAACACTGACCGCCAGGGTCGTAATGACCACCTATATATTCATAGTTAAACATTGCATACTCACCCATTTTCTTATCAAGCCTACAATCTCCCTTGTGGATCACTGCCTCCAGGACCCCCCTTCACAGCAGCAAACCTGATCTAGAGGAAAACAACACTGATGGGGCAGTCATCAAGGTAAGTAGATTTCACATCTTATCACCCACTGACTGGACTGAACACATATAGGCCCTCATTACAACTCTGGCGTTAGGTGATAAAGTGGAGGTAATACCACCAACAGGCTGGTGGTAAATACTGCCAAATTATGACCATGGCGGTGAGAACTCCCATAGACAGCCACTTTACCACACCGACCGCCAAGGCAGAACAACTGCCACTATGGCGGTAGCCGCCTACAGCCAGGCAGAAGTCAATGTGCCGCCCACAGTATAATGACAATCCAATCCGCCACATTTTCCGGGGCAGTACCAATGACATCAAAACCCTGGCAGAAACACAGCACAGAAGGGAAACGACTCACCTTTGGAGACTCAGGGAAGAACCACGCTGCCATGGAGCCCGAGCTGCAGATTTTCCCTATGATCTTCTACGTCCTGCTCCACCACAAACACCAACGACGCCAAAGATGACCACGGTGAGTACAGCCACCTAGCACACAGTTGAGGGAGGGAGGAAAAAGAGAGTGACACACACATGCAACACACACACACACACCCACCCCCAGAAGTATATACACAATCAGATGCAGTAAGAAAACATATTTACCCTGTACCCCTCAGGAATAATGCAAGGACAACAGTAATATATGAAAGTGAGTGTAATAATATATCTACAGTAAAAATACGTACAACCAATCTAAAGTATATACATATGTACAAATCACGGGACACAGCCCAGTCCGCAATGTGCGTGGGCCACAGGGCCACATGACAAAGTCCAAGGCCCCACTTGTCTCCTGCAACAACACGGAGAGAACACTGCAGGGTCATAAGTTCGAAAATAGGCAGGCACCTCAGGGGGACGGGGAGTAGGGGGGCACCTCAGCCGGCAGATGGAACAACACCACTGGTCCTGGTGGGCCCAACATACCCTGTGCGCTGTCCAGGGGAGTGCAAGGCCACAGTCTCTCCAGTGGGTCATCTGCCCACTGCTTGGTCCTGGGGAGTGCAAGGCCACAGTCTCTCAAGTGGGTGAGTCACCCACTGGTCCTGGAGGAGGCATTGTGCCCTGTGATCTTCATCCCGGGGAGGATGGGGTGAATGGGTGTTTTTCCCACTGGTTCTGGAGGGGGCATCGTGCCGTGTGATCTTCATCCTGGGGAGGATGGGGTGAGTGGGTATTTTCCCCACTGGTTCTAGAGGGGGCATTGTGCCTGTGATCTTCATCTTGCGGAGGATGGGGTGAGTGGGTGCCATACCCACTGGTTTTGGAGGGGGCATTGAGCTTTGTGATGCAGATCTTGGGGAGTGCAAGGTTAAGGTCTCTCAGGTGGGTGTCATACCCACAGGATTTGCAGGGGCCAGGCCACACAACAGCCCATGAACGCAGGACTACACACTGTCTGCCGGCGGTGATGGCTGCTCGGTGGTGGTGCTGCTGGTGGTGGTGGGTCAAAGCATCTGCCCATCCCCTGCAGCCTTGGACGGCTGCCCACTGGTGGTGCTGCTGCTGCTGCTGTTGGTGGTGGTGGGGGGAAGCACATGTCCATCCCCTGCAGCCTCGGACGGATGCCCACTGGTGCTGCTGCTGGTGGTGGTGGGGGGGGAGCACCTGCTCATCCACTGCAGCCTCGGACGGCCGCACCACCATGGTTGGTGGTGGGGGTTCCGACTTAGTCCCAGCACCAGGCCCCTTGACCTTCCTTCCTGATGGTGCAGGCCCCTTGCCCTTCCTGGCAGCAGCTGGGGATGGCTCCTTGCCCTTCCGGCCAGCACTTGGGGCAGGCACCCTTTCCGTGAGGCTGCCTGGTGCCCTGGATCCTTTCCCACCACAAGTTGCTGTGGAGACTACTGTGCCCGTGGACTGGGTGGCTGAGATGCTTGCTGGGTTTTACCCACCCTGGCCAGACGGGAACGACGAAGGGGTAGGGAAGAGGTCAATTGTGGAGAGGAAAAACTTCTTAGGGACATTGGGGTGGGGAAAAGGAGAAGGTTTGGGAGTGGAGGAAGAGGGAGTGGTTGGAGGAGGTGTCTGTCTGCTATGTTTGGGTGCAAGTGCATTGGCTGGATGCTGTTGGGTGCCTGAGTGCTTGTGTTTGTGTACCTTGGGAGGGTGGGGCACAGACACAGTGGGAGAGGACATGGCTGTTGGGGTGGTGTCTGCCAGTGAGGTGTGTGTTCTGCTAGGTGTGGTGGTGATGGTGGTAGTGGATGAGGATGTAGTGCATGCAGGTGTGAGTGTAGACCCAACTGGTAGGGAGGTAGAGGACGAGGGGGACATAGTGGAGGCAGTGGATGTTGGTATGTCTGCATCTGGTTGGTGTTTGTGTGAGTGCCTGTGGGATGAAGTGTGGTGCTTGTGTTTGCCTGTGCCGCTCTTGTGTGTTGTCCTGTGTGCATGCTGGTCTGCTTGTGTGCTTGGGATAGGTTAGGGTTGAGGGGAATGGGATTAGGTAGAGGAAGTTGGAGGGGGGAGGGTTGAAACAGGGACAATGGCTGCCATGGGAGAGGAGGCCAGAGCCTGGATTGATCTCTGTTGGGCCGCCAAGCCAGTGTGAATGCCCTCCAGAAATGCATTGGTTTGTTGCATTTGGGCTGCCAGCCCCTGGATGGCATTCACAATGGTTGACTACCCCACAGAGATGGATCTCAGGAGGTCAATAGCCTCCTCACTCAGGGCAGTAGGACTGACTGGGGTAGGGCATGAGGTACCTGGGGCGAAGGAGATGCCCACCCTCCTGGGTGAGCGGGCACGGGCAACTCGATGAGGGGCTGCTGGGAGGGCAGTGCCGGTACAGGGGTGATGGCTGTACCTGTAGCTGGGGTGGTCACAGAGGTGTCCGCCACCACCAGGGAGCTTCCATCGGAGGAGGTATCTGTGTCAGAACTGTCCCCTCCAGTCTCCGCTGTGGTGCTCTCCTCGCCCTCCATCCGACTGGTGCCCTCACAGTCAGTGGACTCTGCCTCCTGGGTCCTGTGGGATGCAGCGCCCTCCATCGCCGGTGTCTCTGCTCCACCACCAGATAATGCTAATGCACATAAGGACAGGATGACAAAACAAAAAGGGGGGGAAGAGACAAAGGTAACACTTGGTCAATGGCTGCACCAACGCCACAGTTGGCATACACAGCACCCTCACAAACAGGGAACAGCCCTATGCAATATGCAATGCACTACCAGTAACAATGCTAGTCACCAGGGCATGGGGAGGGACACATACCGCCAACTGCAGCATACCTGGACCCACACAGCCCTGCCCAGTAGTGGATGCCTAGTAGTTAGGTTGGAGGAATATCAAATCAGAACCCTGCCCAACATGGAACCTACTCTGCAATGTCAGGCCTGGCCTAGGGGCACCCACAAATACACATTCCCCACCCGGATACCACCCCACCAGGTGTGAGTAGTAATGATGGGCACTGTACCCACCCCCTTGTGGCTGCTGTGATGCCCTCAAGTGCCCATCCAGCACTGGATAGCCAACTGCCATAATGTGGACCATCAGGGGGATCAGGGTTCAACGGGCACCCCTTCCTTGTTGGGAGGCCATCCCCAGCTGGGCCTCACCCGTCTTCCATGCCCAGCATCTCAGGTCCTCCCACTGTTTCCGACAGTGGGTGCTCAACCTTCCATAGACCCCTAGGGTCCACACGTCCTTGGCGATGGCACACCATATACCCATCTTTTGATGAGGTCTGACCTGCAGAGGCAATACACACAGGGAAAGCTATTAGTCAGCCCAACCTGCCTGTTCCACTCATGGCCCACCAGACCCCTTCCCATCCCAACTTGCACAGACATGGCCCAGCACACAAGCTGCACGCCGCCCAGGGGACATCCACCAACTCGCCCCACACGAGGCCTTCACACACACTACTCCATGCATTCATGCCCCATGCATTGTGCTCACAGTGTACTCACCTGTTGGTTTGGAGGCCCATACAGCAGTCCGTACTGGGGTAGGACCCCATCCGCCAGTCGCTCCAATTCCGCCGAGGTGAAGGCCGGGGCTCTCTCCCCAGTCACACGGGCCATAGTAGGTTCCAGGCACAGCTCACAGCAGCACATGCAGTGTAGTTCCTCTCCTGTTAAAGGTCAGTTAGCAAGTGAAAACAACAAGTTATGGACGGAATGCTGAATATTGTCAAACAGTCACCCCCTGTACAGTGATCTAGGCATAAATCCATCGTTTTTATGCTGCCCATGCGATTCCAGTTTGGACCCAGCCATATGCAAATCAGTCTTCACCCCGTTCCCCATGAGAACAGTCCAGCCCGAACTGCTAGGCCAGGTCTTCCCTGGACTGGAAACAAGCATCCTGGGACCGTTTTTGGGGTTTCACCCCTCATCAGCCAGGCTAGCTTGATTCCAGTGGCACAGTGAGCAAGAGACCCACGTCTGGGCATACCCTTCCCACTTAGGGCAACTTTAGCAACACAAAAGGATGATGGACGGAGTGCTGACAATGCAAACACCCCCAGTCACAGATCTGGGTTTAATCCATCATTCTTTTGCTCACCATGCCATCACAGTTTGGACCCAGCCATATGCAAATCAATCTTAACCCTGTTCCTCATGGGAACAGTCCAGCCTGAACTGCCAGGCCAGGTCCTCCTTGGACTGGAAACAAGCACCCTGGGACCGGTTTCGGGGTTTCACCCCTCATCAGTCAGGCTAGCTTGATTCCAATGGCACAGTGAGCACGGGACCTGCGTCTGGGCATACCCTTCCCACTTAGGGCAACTTTAGCAACACAAAAGGATGATGGACGAAATGCTGATAATGCAAACACTCATCCCCAGTCACAGATCTGGGTTTAATCCATCGTTCTTTTGCTCACCATGCCACCCCAGTTTGGAACCAGCCAAAGGCAAATTAATCCTGACCCTGTTCCTCATGGGAACAGTCCAGACCGAACTGCCAGGCTGTTTGTGGCTACAATGTACAGTGTATGACTGGCTCTTTTGCCCCATAGATTGCAACCATTGTGGTTGAATAGGAGATGGAGACATACCCTGCGTACAGACCCCTGGTAGACTTGGCAACAATGGAGGACAGGCACATTATCCTCACCTACCGACTTGACAGGGCCACAATCACGGATTTGTGTGCCCAACTGGAGCCTGACCTGATATCTGCTATCCGTCACCCTAATGGGATCGCCCCCTCTTGTGCAAGTGCTATCTGTGCTCCTTTTCTTGCCAACTGGTTCTTTTCAAGTGACAGTGGGCTTGGCAGTAGGAATGTCACAGCCAATGTTCTCAATAGTGTTGATCAGAGATCAGAGTGTTGTCTGCCCTGATTAAACACATGTGCAGCTACATTGTTATCCCCCAGGTGGAGGATTTGGCCACAGTGAAGGATGACTTCTATGCAATGGGACATATCCCCAACATAATTGGGGCAATTGATGGAACACATATTACATTTGTCCCCCCCCCCCAGCAAAATGAACAGGTATTCAGAATTCGAAAGAGTTTTCATTCCATGAATGGCCAGATGGTGTGCCTGGCAGACCAGTACATCTCCCATGTCAGTGCTAAGTATCCTGGGTCGGTGCATGATGCCTTTATCATGAAGAATAGCAGCATCCCAAATGTGATGGGTGAACTCCAGAGGCACAGGGTGTGGCTAATAGGTGAGCCCTGGTTCCCACCCAGTGGATGTTGGTGTATGGGTGTGGTATGGGCCATAAGGGATGGTGTGTGGCTAAATGTTGTCTCTCAATATTTGCAGGTGACTCTGGTTACCCCAACCTTTCATGGCTACTGACCCCGGTGAGGAATCCCAGGACAAGGGCAGAGGAATGTTATAATGAGGCACATGGGCAAACAAGAAGGATCATTGAACGTACCTTTGGCCTCCTGAAAGCCAGGTTTTGCTGCCTCCATCTGACAAGTGGATCCCTGTGCTAGTCACCCAAGAAGTTCTGCCAGATAATCGTGGCATGCTGCATGTTGCATAACCTTGCCTTTAGATGCCATGTGACTTTTCTGCAGGAGGAGGAGGCTGGAGATGGCCGTGTGCAGCATCAAACCCTGTGGACAGTGAAGATGAGGAGGCAAAGGATGAGGATGAGGAAAACAGAACTGCAGTGATTAGACAATACTTCCAATGAAACATAGGTAAGACAACTTCACATTTCATTGTCATTTATTTGTTTCACATTGTCACTGGCAGGCTGTGAATTCCCCCTTCTATGCCCACTCACTGTATCCCTTTGGCAACTCTTTTTGCAGATGTTGGTGCCCCACTATCGCTCCTGGTGTGTTCACTGCAGCCAACTACAGGTCTTTCCTATATGAACATTACTGTTCAGTTGAATTGCATTCTTTAAACCTTGTTAAACGGATACAGACTTAAATCATTGGACATACTCCATACTTGTGTTTTTTTTAAAGTGTGTTTACTGCAGTGGTAAGAAGAAAATGGGGATGCGCAATGGGCTGGGGTGATGATGGAGGAAAGTCCAGGGTATTGTTCGAGTCTGTTTATAGCACAGGTGCATTGTCCAAGGGGACATAGAAAGGGAGCAATGGCAGTTCAAGGTGGACAGGGTGACAGAGTGGGACACAAAGGTTACAATCAGTAGAGTCTCATTTCCTGGGGGGGTCTTGACAATAGTCTCTGGCTTCTGCCTGGATCGTAGGGAACATTTGCAGGGTGGTTCTCCTTCTGCAGGGAGAGTGCTGGTGGCCTGTTGGTCCTGTGGCGGGGCCTTCTGTCCACTAGCGGCAGCAGAGGTAGAAGGCAGTTCGGATGTCTGGCTAGTGGCAGGGGCCCGCTGTTGTAAAACTGCCTCCCTAATAATGTTTACCATGTCTGCCAGCACCCTTGCTTTGGAGACCAGGGTGGCGTTAATGGCCTTCAAGTCCTACCTGATCCTCTGGTACTGTCCCTCCTGCAGCCGCCTGTTCTTCTGCAAGTTGGCCACGATCTGGCCCAGCGTATCCTGAGAATGTTGGTATGTTCCCAGGATCTCAGTGAGGGCCTCCTGGAGAGTCGGTTTCCTGGGCCTGTCCTCCCCCTAGTGCACAGCAGTCCTCCCAGCTTCCCGATTGTCCTGTGCCTCTGTCCCCTGAACCGTGTGCCCACTGCCACTGTCCCCAGGTCCCTGATTGTCTTGGGTATGAGGTGTGCCCTGGGGTCCATGTAGTGGTGGACACACTGCTGATTGATGTGTCCTGGAGACAGAGGTATGGGTACGCTGGGCGGGTGCTGTGGTGGTGTTTCCTGAGGGGTGAGGCTCTGTGGTGGTGAGGGATTCTGCCTGGGTAACCGACTGTCCAGAGGTCCCTGGTTGGTCATCCAGATCCAGGCAAGCAGAGTCATTGTCATCACTGTGGGCCTCTGTGGGAGGGCTGGATAATGCTGGCACCTCTTCTCCGCTGACATTGGCTGGGATACCTGTGGGGATGTATATGCAATATTATTGTTTCTGTGTGTGACATATTGTGCATGGGTGGGTTGTCCTCTTTGTTTGTATTTGCCCTGGCAGCTTTCACTTGTGTATATTGGTATATGGTGTGATGATTAGTTTTCTCTAGTGTGCATGCTTTAGTGATAGATGGCCATGCAGGTCTGTGAGTGGTGTCCATGCATTGGTATAGCATGCAGGGCTTGGCATTGGGATGAGTGAGTTTTGATGATGGGGTGTGTGGGATGGAGTAGAGTGATGGGAGTGAGGGTGAAGGTGGGGGTATGTGATGGCATGCATGTAGGGGGGTGAAAATAGAGTTGACTTACCAGAGTCCAGGCCTCCTCCTACTCCGGCCAGGGCCTCAGGATGCATGATTGCCAAGACTTGCTCCTCCCATGTTGTTAGTTGTGGGGGAGCAGGTGGGGGTCCACCGCCAGTCCTCAGTAAAGTGAGTTGGAGTCTTGCTGCAATGGAACGTACCTTCCCCCGTAGGCCGTTCCACCTGTTCCTGATGTCATCCCTTGTTCTTGGGTGCTGTCCAACGGCGTTGACCCTGTCCACGATCCTCTGCCATAGCTACATCTTTCTAGAAATGGATATCTGCTTTACCTGTGCTCCAAATAGCTGAGGCTCTACCTAGATGATTTCCTCCACCATGACCATTAGCTCCTCCTCAGAGAATCTGGGGTGTCATTGTGGTGCCTTGGGTGTTGTGTGAGTAGTGTGGGTGAGGGTGTGTAGGGTGATGTTTTGGGGTGTGTGTTGTGAGGTGCGTGGTGGTGTATGGGTGATGGTGGTGTGTGGCTCTGGTCTTGTCTGTGGTGTCTATCTTGTGGCAATTGTTTGTAGTCGTAAAGGGTTGTGGGTACTGTGGGTGTGTGTTTTATAGTGGTGTGAGTGTGTGGGTGTGGTGTGTGTATGGGTGTTGGGTGTGTAGTTTGAACTGTCCAATGAGGTGCTGTTTTGTATGTGGGTGTATATTTTGAGGCGGCGGTATGTACCACCAATGGTTTACCGCCATTGACTGTCCACCGTGGTGATTCGTGGGTCATAATGTGATGGCCGTTGTTCTATTGGCGTAACGGTTTGGGTTTGGATACCGCCAGTTTATCACCGACCTTTGGTGTGGTGGACTGGCGTCTGTGGCTGAATAGTGACGGATTGGTGTGTGTGTGTCATAACATGGTGAATGGATATCCGCTGCGGCGGCTGTATGTTGGCAGCAGTCAGCATGGCGGTAAGTGGGATTTACTGCCAGTGTCATAATGAGGGCCGTAGTCTGGACTCCGGAATTGGAACAGTACTTGTACTAGGTATTTTTTATATGTGTCATGCATACGTATATATATGACACTTGTTTAGTTAGAATGTACACACATGCATTAACATATAAAAACTATCCATCAGGACCATTGCCGCAGGGCCAGCAGTTACATCATAACACGGCAGGCAGGAGACCACTGATACAGTGGTCTTCCTGGTTCTGCTTCTGTGGTACAGCGGTAAGGCTGCCAAACTCATAATCAGACTCTAAGTCAGCCCACTGTTGGCCTACTTCCTGGCTAGCTCACAGTGCAGTGTGAACTGGGGAGGAAGGTGATTATGCCATCCTAAACTTGACACCCTGACTCCCCAGGAAAGGAGTGGAAAAAGAGCTTACCCTTTTGTTGTTTTACTCATGTTGGCCATGGAGTGACATAAAAGAGATATAAGATAAGTGTCAATACATTGATTGAAACAATCTCAATCTAGCATACAGCGAGTGACCTGTCATGATTAGGCAGATGGAACAAATCAGCATTATAAACATGGAAAAGGAAATAAACAGTCCCACCTTGATGCATGTGGTTCTAGATCTTTTACGAGTTCTAGAGGTTTCTACCTTCCCTAAAACAATTTTCAAGAGCATAGTGAGGTACACTTCTTCTTGACCTGATCTGAGGGATTAGCCCCGGCCTCGTATGAGGATATTGTCAGGATTTGGCCTGTGGTGTAGACAGCAATCCTCTTGGGGATGGTAGATTAGCGGCAGCTGAACAGCATGTCAAACACTATTTGTCCCAGGTCGATCATGGCTGAAATGCCCTGAACCCTTCCCGGGTCAATGAAGCACTTATATAACAAAATCATGTTGAATAGAAAGCACAGCTCTGATGTAATGCTGTGTCTAGGTGTTAGAAGCTGTCGCCTAAGCGGGCAACACAAACCAGCATATAGTGTACCATATTCTTAGCCTTGGACAGATAGCACTGACTACATGTCATGCAAAGGCTAACTAAACAAGCAATGTGTTCTCTATATTCCTAGAATAAAAAAAGGTTCTTGCTAAAAGCAACCTTAGTAAAATGAATAAAATACGAAATGTAAATTGAAGCTAAATTAAACTAAAATAGGGGGAATCAACACAGGTCCAAGGGGTCCACATAACAGTATTATTAATTTAAAATATTTGTCACAATCATTATAAAATGTACAACTTTAATATAAAAAAATTGAATTAGCTTACTTTATTAAAATATTTTTACATATTTTCAGTTTTTTAAATATTTTCAGTTTTTTACATATTGTTATCATTTAAATATTTCAAATAATAATATGAATATATTTTATTTATTTATAAATTACAATATATTAAAATAATGTTCTGACAAAATAAACAGAATAATTGCAAAAAGTACATTTTCATAATATTAAAATATTTAACATAAAGTTTACTATAAAGTATACACTTTTTGAAAATCTCCCCACCTTTATCCACTAAAAACACAATATTCACCACTAATTTAAATTTTAGCAGTTTAATAACTAATAAATAACCCTAATAAAACACAAATAAAAAAATAAATAAACATATAGAATGAAACACTACAATTAATTACACACCAATTAACACTTAAGAATTATATTACATACAGCAATATTTTCTACATCAATATTTATTACGACAGTGTTAACCCCTTAGCTGCTGGGCCTTCCCCTTCACCCCACTGCAGAGCCCTTTTTTGGGTATTTGGGGAAGTTTAGGCTTAGGCCTTCATAACTTTTTGTCCACATAAGCTATCCATGCCAAATTTGTGTCTTTTTTTCCAACATCCTGGGGATTCTAAAGGTACTCAGAGTGTGTGGGTTCCCCTGGAGGAGACCAAGAAATTAGCCAAAATACGGCAAAAATTAATTTCTTTTTTTTTTTAAATGGGAAACAAGGGCTGCAGAAGAAGGCTTGCATATTTTTTCCCTGAAAATGCCATCAGAAAAGGGTTTGCAGTGCTAAAATCACCATCTTCCCAGCTTTCAGGAACAGGCAGACTTGAATCAGAAAACCACATTTTTCAACACAATTTTGGCATTTTATTGGGACATAACCCATTTTTACTATTTTTGTGCTTTCAGCCTCCTTCCAGTTAGTGACAGAAATGAGTGTGAACTTAATGCTGGATTTCAGAAAGCTAAACAAGGGGTCATTTGTGTAGATTGTACAAGGTAAACCTACAGACAAGAACAGCTGAATTAAAACAATATTGAAATTGAGGTAAAAAAAAAACAGCCATTTTTCTCCATGTTTTACTCTGTAACTTTCTCCTGCTATGTCAAATTTTTTAAAGCAATATACCGTTATGTCTGCTGGACTCTTCTGGTTGTGGGGATATATATGTCTTGTAGGTTCATCAAGAACCCTAGGTACTCAGAGCCAATAAATGAGCTGCGCCTTGCAATGGGTTTTCATTCTATACCGGGTATACAGCAATTAATTTGCTGAAATATAAAGAGTGAAAAATAGGTATCAAGAAAACCTTTGTATTTACAAAACGGGCACAAGATAAGGTGTTGAGAAGCCGTGGTTTTTGCACATCTCTGAATTCCGGGGTGCCCATACTAGCATGTGAATTACAGGGCATTTCTCAAATAGACGTCTTTTTTACACACTGTCTTACATTTAGAAGGAAAAAATGTAGAGAAAGACAAGGGGCAATAACACTTGTTCTGCTATTCTGTGTTCCCCCAAGTCTCCCGATAAAAATGGAACCTCACTTGTGTGGGTAGGCCTAATGCCCGCGACAGGAAACACAACATGGACACATCACATTTTTACATTGAAAACTGACGTCTTTTTTGGAAAGTGCCTCGAAAGTGCCTAGCTGTGGACTTTGATCTCTGGCTCAGCCGGCACCTAGGGAAACCTACCAAACCTGTGCATGTTTTAAAACTAGACACCCCAGGGAATCCAAGATGGGGTGACTTGTGGAGCTCTCACCAGGTTCTTTTACCCAAAATCCTTTGCAAACCTCAATATTTGGCAAAAAAACACTTTTTCCTCTCATTTCAGTGATAGAAAGTTCAGGAATCTGAGAGGAGCCATAAATGTCCTCCCTCCCAGCATTCCCCCAAGTCTCCTGATAAAAATGGTACCTCTCTTGTGTAGGTAGGCCCAGTGTCCGTGTCAGGAATAGATCTCACACTGGTCAATGTTGGTCCTTACATGAGGGAAACTGTTGACCCTGGGGTAATCCATTCCTGACGCAGGCACTAGGTACAGGCACTCAAGTGGGTAGCGTTTTTATCAGGACAGGTGGGGAAACACTGGGGGGTAGAAATTTTGTGGATCCCAGCATATTCCTGTAGATTGTGTGACAGAAATGCAAACAAAATAGAGTTTTTATTCAACATTTCAGCTTTGCAGGGTTATTCTGGGTATGAGAACGCTGGGGAATTCACATAAGTCACACTTATGTGGACTCCCCTGGATGTCTCGTTTCTAGAAATGTCTGGCTTTGGTAGGTTTCCCTATATGGCCGCCGAGCCCTGGACCAAAAACGCAGGTGCCTTCTTTACAAAACCAGTTTGGTTTGTGATAGATAATTTTGATGTCTCCACAATACGATTTGGACAACTGAACTAAACTAAATTGGGGAGCTCCAAAGAGAGCACTCTCTCTGTGCTTGCCGTCGCATGCACCTGCTCTCTGGGATGGGCTAACCTGCTATGTCCGGCTGCACAGACTGTGCTTGCGAAGGGACCTCAGGACTGTCCTAATCACCTCCCTCATAATCACTGGAAGAGGAGTTGTTGAATGGGTCTCCTCCGACTGAAAAATCACTCCAACAAGATCACTTATATATTTGGGTATGGTTTTCCTGTGGGCCGGTCGCAGCCCCCAGGGATACCACACATGTTGACAAAAGTGATCACTATATATATATATACACACACATATCTATATATAGATATATCTATCTATAGATCGATATATCTACATATATATATATATATAAAAAAAATTGTATGGTTTCCTTGGGGGCTCACGGGCGACCCCCTGTCCATTTCATTTTTTGGGTTTCAAATTAAAAAAAACATTTTTTAGACCCCACCCAGGGGTAAACCTACCTTTAAAAAAAAATGCCCTCGGGGGTTGGCCCCCTCGGAAAACAAGTGAAATCTCTGGTGTCTAGTGGGGTTTCCTGGACTGTGATAGAGGGCCAGGAAACCAGTTCAGGAAGGCCTCGTTTGAAAGGGGAGAGTCCCCCGGAGCAGGAAGCGGCCTTGCACAGGTTTTTTCATCAGAGGATTCTTTAACCCCCTACCTGGTGTCAGCCACTGGTCGTGACCCACACCAGGGAGGTAGTGTGGGCGTCGGCCCGTGGCCAACGCCTTAATGTAAGGGTTAAAAAAAACACTTGAAACAATGTTTACCTTTGATATTCCTGTAGATTATATTTTCGACATCCCAATATTCATGACATAATATTTTTGTGTCACAATATTTTTTTCTTACATTTAAACAACTCCACTTGACACTAGTAGTTCTGTCACACCTGCCCTCCTGTTACTTCTGCTGGCCCCATTCCAACCCTTAACAACATTATACACCCTGCAGCATTGAAGGCCCTGATTCTATTCCAAAGCCCACCCTAAATTATCCTTTTGACCCAAGTGCTCTACCTCTCTTTGCCAGTCCACCATTCCCCAAATATTCTCTTACCCCCAAATACTCCTATACTCCAAAACCACACAAGTCCCTCTGTCCTCTCTCCCGAGAAGCCTCATACACTGCCCATTCTCCAGCTGTTCCGGGTCAAGTGATAGATCTTTGAGGAGAATACTACTGTGACCTAGACACAAGAGAAAGGCATAAAGCCTACTGAAGATTATGAACCTGATTTATATATTGGCTGAAAGGGTACTCCATCGCAACAGCAACATAATTCCCCCCGTGACAATATAGCAGCCCACCCCCCAAATGTAATTGCAGGTGAGCCTTGGGTTTGGCCACAGTGAAGATTACTCTGTCTCCACTGTAGCCAAACTTCTATGACAGCCCTGTTGAATTAGGGCCACCTGGGAAATGGCTACATGTACAGCCACCCAATTTAGATGGGCGGGCATGTAGTCATTTCTTTACTGTTTCTCTCCAATAAAGCTAGTAGAAGTAACAAAAGTACACTGTTCCATAAAGGAAGAAAAATGCAACGATACACAAGGCTAATGATGGACTGTAGAAATAGGAGAGCCCTCACACACCCACTAGGATGTCAAGCTTCATCACTGGGCAACCTCCTCGTCAGACTGGCGTATGCAACGCCTGACAGGCCACACCTTTGTGGAGGTGATGGTACTTAGCCGTAGATCTTTTACCAAATCTGGTTGGATCTATGATGAATTCAGACCATCGGTCTATGCAGGAGTGAAGAAAAGATGAAAGGTTAAAATTGGCTCAGAACCATAGCCATCATATTTAATAGTTCAGATTTAGGTTAAGGTCAAGATTAAACAAAAACGAGGAGTGCTAATAGAGATAATGCTCAGCCGCGCTCCAATGAAGGAAACTAGGTAGTGGGACAGGAGGTTTCCCAGTGATGAAGCTGTACATCCTAGTGGGTGTGTGAGGGCTCTCCTATTTTTTTCTGACCATCATTAGCCCTGTGTATCTTTGCATTTTTCTTCCTTTATGGAACACTGTACTTTTGTTACTTCGATAGCGGTATTCCCTTCGGAGCACAGCCAAAGCACTGCTGGCACCACCACTGTAGTCAGACCGCCAAGGACGACTGAAGGCATCTGCAGGCCGGCTGAGACCATGTTTCCGCCGGACATATTACGAGGCTGCCCAACGCCAATATTTTCCACCGCGGTCACATCACCATGGAAACCCAGGTGGAAACGAACTCCATAAAAGGAGACACACCTTCAGGAAGCCATACTTGTCTGGAGCCACCAATGGAACTAGACATCATCCCGCTGCTCCTGCTCCCCGAAAGACTTTGGAATCTTCGACGATGACAGCAACCGTAAGTACACACTCTTACCTATTACTGTTGTGTATTAGTATTTTGTGTACACTTACACAAAATACGATCGGGTAGGAGGTGCGAGGGCGACACTCACACGTAGCTGTACACTGACACGCACATTCATGTACAGCCACACAGTCAACAGCACATACACAGTACACACACTGCAGCCAGCACATACACACACACACACATCAAAAACGCACACTTATGCACGGAAACACAGCACAGGCCCAGTCTCACAAAATACCACACAACACCACAACATGTCACAACAACACCACAACTGCACCAAAGTCAACACATTGGCAAACACCCATATTAGACACTACCCAAGGACAGATGACACATTCAACACAAAGTACAAACAACAGTCAACAAACACACACAATCATACAATATCATACAATATAAAATTCGACACCCACAACACACAGCACAGCACATTGTAACTATCATACCATGCACAAAACATGCACACTCACAGTCAAAGCACACAAAGCCACACAGCACAGCAACAAATACATGTCAACGCAAACACCAAACAATACCATGACAACAACATGTCTGCTACATACACATGCCTATCACACAACACACACCCTATTCCTCTAGGATAAAAGCACTGCACACACCCACAAATATCCACATCCAATACAGGAAGTACAAGCACCAAACACACGCAAATACTGACACACAACCAATGTCAGCCAGGAACAATTCTAACCTAGTAAAATAAATGTAGGACAAAGATGTAACCATGAAACCATTGTTGGTCTGAATATATTATCTGGAGAAACAAGAATTAAGTCAGTAGTCATAGGCAGTCCATTGTTCAATCAATGTGCACCAAAAGCACATACTGGTGTTCTGAACTTGACTCCTGACTGCCATGTAACCTCCACTGGAAGGGGCATCAAGGGGACAGGCAGGCACCTTTGGGATTATCTGGGCGTGTGACAGAGGTGGGGTTTGGGTTTAGGATTGGGAGGTGGGCCTCGGGATTTGGCTTGGGAGGTGAGGGGTTAGGTTTCAGCTCGGGGGAGGTGTGGGCTTCATGGGAGAGGTAGACGTCTGGGTGGATGAGGTGCATGGGTACTTGCAGGGGCGTCGGGGAGGCCTTAACGGTGGAAGTGATGGACTTGGGGAGGGAAACAGCATGTTTAAGGATTTCACTGGGTGAGGAGTAGGGAAAAGGAGTAGGGAAAACTCAAAGGAAAGATTTTTTACATACATGGGGATGGTCAGAGCGAAAGGGTTTGGGTGTGGAGGGAGAGGGAGCAGTTGTATGAGGTTTTGGTGTGGATGTCTTTGGATGTCTTTGGTGCATGTTTGTTGGAGGAATGCTTGTGGTTGGTGGGTGTCTGTTGGGTGGGTGAATAAGAGCATGTATGTGTTTTGGGCTGAGGCGGGGTGGAGGTGCTGGGACATGGCGTGGTGTGCGCGTGCCTGTCTGTTGTGGTGGTGACTGCGGGTATGGTAGATGTGCTGCATGTAGGAGTGTCAGTGGTTGTGGTGTCTATGGGTTTGATGACTGGGGTGGATGCCTGAGGGTCTGCTGTGGTGCTCTGTGGGTAGGATAGGTACAGTGGCTAGATCTGTGAATGTTGGTGTGGTGTCTGCAGGTGTGTATGGTGTGCTCTCTGTGATGCTGCGGGTTGTGTCGGTGTCAGGGCAGGTTGCTGTGTGTGCATCTGAATGTTGCTTGTGTGTATGGCAGTGGTGTGTCCTGTGGTGCTTATGTTTGTCTGAACTACCCTTGGATGTTGAGGTGGATGCATGCCTGTCTGTTTGTGTGCCTTGGCTGGGTCGAGAAAGAGGGCTTTGGGACTGGGAAGAGGGAGGTGGAGCGGGACAGAGACAAAGGGTGACTGGCTGCTGTCAGTGTGGAGGCCAGAGACTGAAAGGATCTCTGTAGGCCAGCCAATGCACTGTGAATGCCCTCCAGGAAAGCATTACTCTGTGGGATTGGAGTTGCCAGTCCCTGGATGGTATTCACAATGGTTGACTGACCCACAGAGATTGACTGCAGGAGGTCATTAGCCTTCTCACTGAGGGCAGCAGGGCTAACAGGGGGTGGGGCAAAGGTGCCTGCGGCAAAGGAGATGTCCATCCACTTGGGTGAGCAGGCACTGCCAACTGGGTGGGGAGCTAAAGGGAGGGTGGTGGTAGACAGGTGGGTGGCGAACAGAGATGGTGCTGGGGTGGTCCCAGAAGGGTCCGCCACCGCCAGGGAGTATCCACTGGAGAAGTATTGCAAAGATGATCAGATGGATCTTGTCTCTCTCGTGGCACTCCCCTCGACCTCCGGGCCATTGGTTCTCTCAGTGTCAGTGGTCTCATGACTTGAGTTCCTGTGTCCAGCAGCTTTCCCACTCAGCTGTGCCCCATCTCCTTTGCCTAGTGTTGCATATGCTGGAAAACAGAATGAGAGGTAGGGTCATCACATTCTTTTCATGCACTAACATCACAATGTATATATCATTTACATTACATCCAGTTGTACTACACCCCCAGGTAGAACCAGGTTTGTGCCAACATCATGTCACAACAAGATACAGTCTACACCCCTATATAAGAACAGTGTCACACACCAGCTAAGCCACCTATCTCACACCTACAATACCATGATACCAGTAGAGCTATCACACTAACCATTCCATGACAAGCTGACTTGGCAACATGAATATGGGTCCCTATCCACAGTAACATAGTCCACCAACAATCAAGCTATGGGATGTCGTGGTAACTTTGATTTCCACAACAAAATCTACACATACTTGCAATCTTACCTGATGTCATGTTCCAAGAAAGGAACCTTATCATATGTTGAACACAAGACAGCATGTTGCATACAAGCTCAAACCATTTCATGTCACAGAATCCACAACCTTCACAATTGAATTTTGCAAACATGCACCTACTATATTTGGCATATCCAATATTTGTAGTATGATAGAGTCCCAACACGTCACCAGCACATGTACCAATAGTGATTTGGGAAAGGATGATAGATGCTTTGTTTTCATGTGTAGAATGACTTAGATAGGTAGGTCAACAAAGTCTTGTACACTCATAGGGGCCTATCTAACCCAGAGCACTTACCCACAGACAACCACAGGTAGCATAACCACTCCTTAAATTCAATGGACACCTGTCAGGTGCATGAAGGCCACATACAGTTCTACATCTCATGATGAGTGGCAACATCAATAGCCCAATGTTTGAATGGCAACATCACTATCCACACTTCAGACATGAGCATTCTTACATCTGTACAGGAAAATGTCAATGAACAAACCACATCTGAGGATACCATGATAGAGACATACACCTTGAGGCAAGCCAAATGACTGACTACATATACCATTCCACACACATGTGAATATGAACTACCACACCTGTATCACAATGTAGTCAGTGCAAACAATAGGTTTCCATACTGAAAGCATTCAAAACATATCCATAATATCAAAATAAAGTATGTTTATGATACATTAAAATGTTTATTTATGACAGAACCTTACAATGTACACATGATGTTGGCAAAAACCAGTGAAGAATGTAACAGTTAATAAGATGTCTAAGGAAATAGCTGTGTAACCACTTACCATCCAAAGAACATGTACATTGTACTAACATGCAGAACTCTGATATAAATGTATGTGCTGCAAGGATCTTTGGGTGGCAAGGAACAACCAGCAGAGTACTTAAAACAGTATAGTGGTACACATATGACACAGTCACATGTGCATCATCATATGCTTTTGTACAGAAGGGATAACATAGGAGAGTAATATATCCCTATATACAATAGAATGTACACATCTGTGTAGCAATGTTGAGGACTGTACATCTATGTGTTCCTTGGAGATATTTGTCCCTTTGCACTTACCACATTGTCACTGCTTGGATTCTATCACTTCCTACACTGACCTGCCATAGGGATAACAATGTGTTAAGTCAGTACTTGCCCCCTTGTGGCTGCTGTTCTGCCCTCAAACGCCCATCCAACATCAGGGTAGGCCACCACCAATATGCGGACCATTAGGGGTGTCAGGATCCGACAGGCACCCCTTCCTCCTTTGGAGAACATCCCCAGCTGGGCCTCTGCAGTCTTCGGGCCCAGCGTCTCAGGTCCTCCCACCGCTTCCTACAGTGGGTGCTCCGATGGCTGTTGTCCCCCAGGATCCACACTTTCTTGGCAATAGCTTGCCAGATCCCCTTTTTCTGGTAGGCATTTACCTGCATGGAGGACACAGGCATGAGAGGAAAGTCATGTCCACATGCACCATCCTAAAACAAGAAGGGTGAAACAAACGTTAGTGCAGGTAGCCATACATACACTTCCTCCAACATCCCCTTCTATGTGGAATGACCATCTGCAGTTAGGCCATATGTGAAGTGGAGTCAGGCATACAACATGCATATTCAGTATCAGACATATTACTAGACCAAAACATGTATTTGAACATGGCACACGTGTACAATTATTTCAAACACCACCTTCAATTGTAATGTTCTACAGTTTCTAGGTGGGTGAGGGTACTTACATCCAACATTCCCTGCTTTGTATAAGGGCTCTAAACTATCTACTCATATGTGCACATGTCCATCTACCCACAGATATTGTCCCAATCCTTTATTCCACCACATTTCATCAACACCATCATAAACTCAACATTTCAAACATTGGTATTGCATTGTACTTACCTGTACCTCTGGGGCACTATAGAGCAGTCCACAAGCTTGTCCAGCTCCTCAGGGGAGAAGGCAGGGGCCCTATCTCCTGTGGGACATGGCATGATTGTTCCCAGAGGCACTACATAGGAGCTCAGGTCGTGGAGGTCTTGCTGGGAGCAGTGTCAGGAGTCAAGTGAGGCATGAAGTATGAGATGGCGGTCACATCTGCCACGTACAGGACTGTCACTGCCAGCAGACGTCGTCAACGGTCCACGTCCACCAAAGGCAGCAATGTGTTCCAATGACAATGTCCAAAATGGTTATGACCGCCTATCGCCATGACAACATCTGCCAGCGGAGTTAGTTCACTTCCTGATGTCCTGTGTAGTAGGTCAGGCAGCTGCCATTATAAGGCTCATATATGTACATTTAGCTTATGAAAGGTGCGTCAATGACTAAGAATCGTATTGATGATAATGTGTTAACTGCTGGCTTTATGCAAAAATGTAGCAATGTGCATGTAATATGTAGACAATGTGAAAATATATGTATCCTGAGTTATGTACATGAAGCAGTATATTGTCAGCAGAGTAATGACGATCAGAACATAGCATAGGTGTTCCAAACATGTTTCACACTTCCTAGTCAGTGTCAAAATACAGTGAAGCTACATCAGATTTCCACAATTTGAGGATTTGGCCCATGTAAGTTCTGTTTTTTATGCTTTGAGACACATTACACATTTGGCTGGAGCCAAAGATGGCACCCATGTAGCCTTGGTTCCCCTAAGTGCCAATGAACAGGTATATAGGAACAGGAGGAAAAACTTCCACTCCATCAACGTCCAAGAGGTCTGTTTGGCTGACCTCTATATTTCACAAGTTTGTGCAAAGTATACTGGGGAAATCCATGACTCCTTCATCATGTGGAATAGCAATATCCCACTGCTAATGACACTGTTATACACAGAGAGTGTCTGGCTGATTGGTAAGTCATATATGTCGAGTGTCTGTCCCTTTTATCTACTACCATAGATGTGGATGTCCAGGATTTATATTTGGATTGTTTTAACTATACCTTAAAGGGGACTCTGGCTACACAAACCGTCAATGGTTGTTGCCAACAGTGAGGTACGCAACCACGCCAGGTGAAGTCTGCTTCAATGAGGCACACGGAAGGACCAGGTGTGTCCTGGAGCAGACTTTTGGGCTCCTGAAGGCAAGATTTTGATGCATTGATAAGCGTGGAGGAGCCCTCCTCTACTCAACCAACGAGGTTTATCACATTATTGTTGCCTGCTGCATGCTCCACAACTTTGCCGTTAGAGGTCAGATATCATTCATACCAGATAAGGGGGAGCCAGAAAATCCTGTGGGTTGACATGCAGATTTGCCAAGTGAGGAAGAGCATGATGAGGATGAAGCTGGATACATCAGGACTGATATCACCAATCAGTATTTCAACTGACTCAAGGTATGTAATAAAAGTGAGTCAGTGGGGTATTGGTGAGGTTAGGAATGCCAGATAAGGTTCTTATAGTGTCCCTCAGATGGGTCATAAGTGGCTCCAAAGCCCATGACTCAGCTACGCATGCAGATTGTTATTTAGAGTTGTGTGCAGAACAGTTATGTACATAGCCTAATGTTTTCACAATGCACAATCAAAGTCACATATGTACATATGATTTGGCATTGTAATTTACATGTATCTATGTGGCCTACACCTTATGTCTGTCAATTACAGATGGCAGATTGACTGTTTGGCTCATCCTCATTTGGCAAAATCAGGCAGTGTCACAGGCAGATGAGATTTGCAGACAGAAATGTCTGGCATGAGATTTGTGGTGTGTGAGTTCAATGCCCAGACTGTCAGGTCAGTGGGATGGTAGTGTCCTTTTCCAATCTAGAGACCTGTTTGATATTGGAGGTGGGGCCAATGGTGCCATTTGTGTGTTTATTTGTCTCTGACACATCATGATGTGGTATCCATACCCTCTAACATCAAAATGGTTTGTGTTAGATGTGAACTAACTTGTACATAGCTGTCAGTGGGTTTCCACTTTGTAGTCCAATGTGCACGTGTCTGAAGAATAACATAGGTATGTGGCAAGCATACGGATACCTAACCATGGTAAGTGGAAGGTTTCATGAGTGGGGACATTTAGTACTGACCTCAGTCGGTTTTATGGGGTATGCTCATTTGGGAGCTATGGTATTCATATTTGATAAGGCTTTAGCTGATGATACATGGAACCAATCTGTTTGGCTCCTGGGATAATGAAAGACTGACATTTCCCTAACTTCAGAAGTCTGTGAGTTAGTATTGTATGACAACCATGCTGAAACACTGAGGTTAGCAGCAGTACTTCACTATATGGTAATTGGCATTCTCAAAAGAAATATGTGGAAAATGTATAATACAAGTGATTTGTGTCATGTATATAATACATTGCCAATGCAATATGTATCCTGGTTATACTGTACATGTGCAATGACCATGACAATTTTTTACATTAGAGATAAACATTTTGATCCAAGACTTGTCATACATGACAGTAGGATGTGGACACATGATCTGTTGTTAGGTATTTATTGAGGAGTTCACAGCAAAATGAGTGATGAGAAACAAAAATAACACAAACAAAACAGTGAAGGGTTGAGTCATGGTGGATGAAATCATCAGGGTAGCTGCTACACCAATTGGAAACACAAGTCCAGTTACCTTGCACCATAGGAAAATGGAGATAGGTCTCAGAACAGTCAAAAGGATGTATTTGTGCCACACAAGGGGAACTAATCAGTAGAGGTTCACTTCCTGGCAGTGGATTTGTTCTTGGCATCTGCTCCTCCTGGAGGTCTATGTGTATGTCCACGTTTGGGGGGAGGTTCTCCTGCTAAGGAGGGTGGGGTGTCTGAGGCGTCCCTTCCGCTGGCAGGGCCTCCATTCCTCTAGCAGCCATAGATGTAGAAGGACCTGCTGTTTCATTGGTAGTGGAAGAGGCCTGATGTTGGGTACAAAACCTACTCAGGGTCGTATTCATATCCCTCAGCACTCCAACATGAAAGACAGGATGGCATTTTGGGCCTGCAATGGCTACACGGATTCCTGGTGGTTGTCCCTCTGCCACTGTTGGATCTCCCCCATCATGGTCACTACCTGGCCCATCATGCCTTGGGAATTTTGGTAGGCTCCCATGACTTGGGAGATGGTGTCCTGGACAGTTGTGCCCATTGGAGCCCCCATCCTGTGGCCCTCACCATCCCTCCCATGCACCCTACCCCCATGTACCTGTACCCCTAACACAGTCACCCTCTCCCACCGGTGGCAGGACCATTATTGTCTGGATTTATGACAGGAGACTCAGGTTCCTGTACTGGGGGGCACAGGATAGAAGACATTGTCCTTGGGACACAGGTTTGGTGGAAAATGGTTACCTGTGATGTGGATGCAACACAGTTGTTGACTGACCAGGTATCCCTTAAGGGCCAGCTTTGTCCTCAGTGTCCAAACATCCAGGGGTGTATTCCACACTGGGACCTTCATCCCAAGGGGTAGTGGCAGTCTTTGGTGTCCTCTCTATCTTGGGAATGGCAAGGTTTCCTCTAGGAGAGGTGGAGTGTGTTGGTGTTTAGATGACTGCTGCTACTCTGACATCTTGATTGAGTAAAGACATGACAATGTACACTCCTTTCCTTGTAGATGTATGGCATCATTGATTCAACTAACAGCTGGATAATTCACAATGGTAACAGAGCTGGCAAACAGTATGGGAGTTACCATTACTCCTGGGCCTCTGTATGGATGTACTGCAAGTACATCCAGTTTCCCATATAGTTTTCCCCTCCAGGTGAGTGTGTGACATTGTTAGGAAGGTTACCTCAAAGGCCAGTTTGGTAGGGGACAGAGCTGTAGCTGTGTTTTGCTTGTAATAGTACTGGTAGTGGGCCATATCATTGCTGTCATTGCCATGAACTGTTAAACAGTTATGCATTCAGGAGTGGTTACATTTATAGTTTCACATGCAAGACATTTTAAAATTTAGTACTTCAAACCACAGTGGTTTGCACTGCCAATTGTTTTCGGCCATGGAAGAACCACTCTTGTGATTTGTGGATCATAATATGTTCGGAGGCCTGTTCGCGGGCTGTGGGTGCTGGTGGTCAAACCGCCTCTTTTCCATCCTCCAGTGTCCTGGCGGTTTTGGAAAATTGGCTGTTTTTTTGCGGACTGAGCTGTGTGACTCTTAATATGGTGGTCAGATCACCGCCAACATAGTGGTCTTTTGGCGGTTGTCACCATGGCGGTCTTGCCAGTAGATCACCAAACTCGTAATGAGGCCCAATGTGTGGCACAATTCAAGCACTATCTTTAATATGTAAGCACCCCAAAGGAAAGCCTCCTGAGCCCAGCGGGCAGGGTGCATTATATTAAAGGTGTGGACTTAAACCTGCAGGCTTATATGTCTCTATAGTGGCCTTTTCCATCACAGGCTACTATAAGTGAATGACAGTCCATAGTACAACATGGGCTGGCACCCCGGCAAACCCAAGGTTGCCAGCTCCATTATGGTACCTGTTGGAAAATGGGTTATTGGTAGGGCAGGTAGGTACCTACACCTAGCAACAAGCCACTAACCTCCACGTAGGTACAGTTAGGTCTCAGTAAATTAATCCCAGCTCAACCCTTGGTAGCTTGGCAACGAGCGTCAAGGCTTAACTTAGGAGACAAAGTGTAAAGCATTCAAATATCACAAAACAGTAATTAAATAAAACACAGGAAACAGTTTAAAAATCCAAATCCAATTTATAAAAATAGTTTATATTTTTATCTTTAAAATGACACAAAAACGATTAAAATCGGTTCAGGGGAACCGGAGATATGAATTTTTAAAGTATTATTATTTTTCTAGCGCTTAGAAACAAAAAGCGCCAATCGGGTCATCTGGTTGCACCAGGACCGGGGCAAAGTCAAACTTTCAGGCCGACCGCGATGGAGCCCTGCTCGGCTACAGGTCGCGGGAGGCCTCGGTTAAAAAGTTACCTTCTGACTTAGTCTTTATTTTGAAGTTTTTCTTCACCGGGACGAACCTGCCAGTTGAATCCGACCTCCTGGAGCCCTTGTCCAGATACGTGAAGTCGGTTTCCTCGGTGGTGATTTTTACCTTCGGACTTAGTCGTTTTTTCGAGATGAAAATCCTTCGACCGGGGTAAACCTGGATCTTGATCCGACGTCCATGGAGCCCTTCTCGGATACGATGGCTGGGAGGTCCCGGTCAACTTTTTACCTTCGGACTTAGGCCCTCATTCCGAGCCTGGCGGGCGGCGGAGGCCGCCCGCCAGGCTTCCCCCCTCCGAAATACCGCTCCGCGGTCGTAAGACCGCGGAGGGTATTCCGAGTTTTCCCCTGGGCTGGCGGGCGGTCTTCACAAGACCAACCGCCAGCCCAGGGGAAAACTCCCTTCCCACGATGACGCCGGCTCGTAATAGAGCCGGCGGAGTGGGAAGGTGCGACGGGTGCAGTTGCACCCGTCGCGTATTTCAGTGTCTGCTTTGCAGACACTGAAATACTTTTAGGGGCCCTCTTACGGGGGCCCCTGCCGTGCCCATGCCATAGGCATGGGCACGGCAGGGGCCCCCAGGGGCCCCGCGACTCCCCCTCCCGCCATCCGGTTCCCGGCGGGAGAACCGCCAGGAACTGGATGGCGGGAGGGGGAGTCGGAATCCCCATGCCGGCGCAGCATGCTGCGCCGGCTTGGAGGATTCCTTTGGGGCAGCGGGAAACCGGCGGGAGACCGCTGGTTTCCCTTCTCTGACCGCGGCTGAGCCGCCGCGGTCAGAATGCCCCGCGGGGCACCGCCGGCCTGTCGGCGGTGCCACCGCGTCCCACGGCCCTGGCGGACTTGTTCCGCCAGGGTCGTAATGACCCCCTTAGTCTCTTTTTTGGATGTTTTTCTTTACCGGGACGAACCACGAAGTCAGGCCGGGTCGCGGTTGAGGCAAGCCGGCTAGAATTTCCGCGGCGGGTCGGTCCCTCTCTGGAGCTTTTTTCCAAAAATTCTCAAATCTTTTCCAAACTTCTGGGGCTTCACCCAGATGTTCTTTTAAGGTTCTTTTGGGGTCCACAGCTCACCCCAAGGGTCCAGAAGTTCTGTGATGGTCCTTGGGGGGTGCGGACTTCAACTCCCAGAATGCACCTGGCGCAAACTCCTTTTTGGCCACTGGACAGTGGTCAGCTGGTCGCTTTCTTCAGGAGTTGGTGCAGGGGACTCTGGTTTAGCAATTTTTCACCTGTAGCAAACATGGAGTCCCTCCTTGAACCAGTTGAAGCCAGGCAAAGTCCTTCTTGTGGTGAAGCCCAAGTGTGCAGCTGGTGCAGTCCTTCTGAGTGCAGGTTCCAGGTGCAGGCCAGGGGTCCAGCAGGGCAGTCCTTCTTCTCCTTTAGTTCCTTTCTTGTTGATTTTTGGAGGGGATCTGAGGTGTGGGTGCAGGTCTGCCAGTTTTATCCTTGCTCCTGGGTGAAAAGCAGGGGGGCCCTGGTTCTCCAATCAGGCACAGGGTCGTCCCCCTGTGATGACCACTTCCTGGGAAGTGTGGCAAAAATCCATCCCAGAAGGCAACAGTCTCTAAAAATCCAACATGGATGAATCTGATTTTTGGAGGTTACATCTGGCTGAGCCCACCCACTGGTGTGGCTAAAAATCATAAACACACCCCTCTCCTGCCCTCTCCTAATCTAATCAAGGGGGCACCTAGCTGTCTGGGGTTGCAGGATGTGGGGGTGTTGCTGGGTGCTGCAAATGTCCTTCTCTGCCTTTGAAGACCAGTTTGGCAGCCCTCCCCCTTCCTGCCTCACCATCTGCTGAGGGGAGATTCTCTCCCCCAAGCACATTCCTTTGTGTGAAGTCTGGCTACTTCACACCTCATCAAGGCAGCCTGGCAGAAGCTGCTGCAGGCTGGCCAATCAGAGCACAGCAGCAAAAACAATGCAGAGCTGAAATTGGCAACTTTTTAGGTAAAGTCTAAACTTTTTACCTGGACAAGTTATATTAAATCCAACAACTGGAAGTTGTGGGATTTATTACAACAATCAATTTGATACCAAATTCTTGGTATGTAACATTTAAGGAGACTTTAAAATTTAAAATAAAGTCTGCCCATTCTAGCCTATGAAGGCCATTTACTTCAGTGAGGGAAAAACTAATTTGGCTGTTTTTACCTCACCAGGGCTTATAAATCTATTTTTATAAAGTCCCTGCTTATAGTTACATGGCACCCAGCCCTAGGGGCACATAGGGCACACCTTAGGGGTGACTTATATGTAAAAAATAAGGTAGTTTAAGACTTTGGAAGTACCTTTAATTCCAAAGTCGAATTTGCATATAACTTTAATTTAAAAGCAGCCAGCAAGGCAGGCTTGCTTTTAAAATGACACTGGGCACCTCAGCAATGCACCTAGGTGTGCACCACCTATGCTGTGGTCCCTAAACCTACATGCCCTACCATATACTAGGGACTTATAGGTAGGTTAACTTAGCCAATTATAATTAGCCTAATTTGCATATCCATTTTACACAGAGCACAGGCCCTGGGACTGGTTAGCAGTACCCAGGGCACCTTTATAGTCAGGAAAACACCAGCAAAAAGTGGAAAATGGGGGCTAAAAGTTATGGGGCCTCTGCAATCAGCCCTGTTTTCTCACACAACCCCCCCCCAGCCCACACGCCCAGGAGACTCACCCCAACCCTGGGAGAGTCTTCCTGGCTTGTTAGGCGAGGAAGACAGTGAAGAAAACTGGCTGTCCCTTTACAGGGCCTACTCTGCCTTATATCCTCCTGTCAGGGTCACTCCCTATGGGTAGTGAAGCCATCCCAACAGTAAAAGGACCCAACTCAAACTGAAACTTTCCTCTAGGGGGGTCTTCCTCCTTTCTCTCTGCCAACTTGGGTAGTGAGGTGCCCACCTCCCCTACTCCAAACTTTGCTAGGGCAACACCTAGCTTACCCAAAGAGGTCACCCAACACTTGAGCAACCCCACCATGACCAATAGAGTCAGGGGGCCTACTTTGCTATTGGCCCTGGGGTCTGCCTCCCAGGCCAAGTACAGTGCTGCCAGGAAGGCTAGCACCCAGCAGAGGCTACTGACAGCTGTCAGTACCCAGAACCACACCCTAAGCTCTCCACTGACAGGTGGCTGAGCTGCTTTAGGGGCAACTTTGAGGTCCTGGCACCCCTCTTGCTGTCTAGAGTGGGGGGCTACCACCTCCTGTGGCGGACACCCTCCTTCCACTCTCCCTTCTGTCAGTGCAGGGGCAACACCTTGCATCTGGACAGCTGCCTGACTACTCAGGACTTCCTTGGGGTCAGGTAAGGCCTCACCAGTGCCAACTCTGGGCTCCCCCCTTACTGGGGCAGAAGGCCCTTGGCTCCCTGGAACTCTCTTTAAGAGTGGACTACCCTTCCTTTTCTTCTTTCCTTTTCTTGGGGACCCCTGTCTCCTAACTGTAGGGACTGACTCCCCAGGACTTTGGGTTGGGGGGCGCCCTGGGCGACCACCCCATCTGTGACCAGACTCACCTCTGGGAGGTCATTGCCCAGGATACAATCTAGGGGAAGGTCAGCACTGACTACCACCCTAATCCAGTCAAGGATAACCTCCCTCTCTAGGGGCACTATGGCTACAGGTTTGGAGGTGACCTCCCCTGTGGCTATCCTGACTTTCTTTGTCTTTCCTGGGACATACATGTCTGGGGTCACTAACCGGTCACTCACTATAGTGTGACTGGCACCGGTGTCTCTCAGACCAGTGGTGGGGATCCCATTCACTTGAATGTGGTGGAAGTGCCTACTCCCACCCTCAGGGATCACCAGCTTACCATCTGGTCCTGTCTCCCAGCACAATGCTAGGAGGATTTCATCATCTGAGGAATCCTCCTCTATGGCTACACTGGACAGCCCAGTGCTAACCACCTTCTTTGGACAGGCTGCATCTCCTTTGAAGTGACCTGTCTGCTGACAGTCAAAGCAAGCCCTACTGTCCAAGAGCTTTTTTAACCCTGGGTCTCCCTGTCTCTGCATGTCAGAGTGGGAGTGGGATTTACTCTCCTCCTTCTTAGGGTTCTGGGGTACAGAGGGAGTCTCTGTGGTGGGCTTACCACCTCCCTCCTTAGGTTTTTGGGGACCTGTCCCCTCCTTCTTGGAGTCTCCCCCCTGGGACTTGACAACCACCCTGGTTCTCAACCACTCATCAGCTGCCTCCCCTAGCTCTCTAGGGTTGGTCTGCTTAGAGTCCACTAGATGCTGGCGTAACCTTTCTTGGGTACAATTGGTCAAGATGTGCTCTCTCATGATCAGATTGTATAACCCCTCATAAGTTTCTACTTTGTTACCAATAATCCAGCCCTCTAGTGCCTTTAGTGAAATGTCCACAAAGTCAACCCAAGACTGGGTACTGACCTTCTGGGTGTCCCTGAACTTCATTCTATATTGCTCTGGGGTAAGACCAAACTTCTTGGCTAAGCACCTCTTCATACTAGGGTATGAATCTGCCTCCTCCCCCCTTAAGGTCAGAAGCCTATCCCTCCCTGAGTTGGGGACCAACTCCCACAAAAGGGAACCCCAGTATTGAGGCCTAACCCTTCTCATTTGGAGTGCCCTCTCAAAGGCCTCCAGCCACTTATCTATGTCATCCCCCTCTACATAAGCAGGAACCACCCCCTTGGGTAATCTGGGGCAAACTCCCCCACCCATGGACACCTCAGCTTCTTTATCGCTGCTTCCATCTCTTTTTTCTTTGTATGCCCACTTTTTCTTTTCTAGGGCCAGCTTCTCTGCTTCCAAAGCTATGTATGCTAGCTGGGCCTCCAGCTCTCTTTCTCTGATGGATGGGTTCTCTCCTCCTGAAAGGACCCCCTTCCCACCACTAGCTTTGGATCTGCCCCTAGTGACTGTGTTTACTGAGGACCGTTCTTCCTCTTCCTCACTTAGGCTCGGATGCCTTCCCTCCCCTGAGTGGTTAGAGTTAGCATCTTCCCCTTTTTCTTCTCCCTCTGGAGCTTCCTCTGTGCCTAGCTCTTGGGCCTCAGCCCATGCTGTCAGGGATTTAATCAGGATTTGCTTCCTGAGATCAGTGGTTGCAGGCAACCCTCTTTCAAGACACAACCCCCTAAGCTGGACTACTGTCAGTGTGGGTAGGCTAGCCAGATCAAGCTCCATGGTTCCCTAGTTTTGTGTCAACAAAAACTTTTTGCAAAAATTGAAAATAAGAATTTAGAAAAATTACAAAAATTCAATAATTGAAATTAATCCAAATTAAAAATTAAAAACAATTTTTGCACTAGGACAATTTAAAGGATTTTTAATTTGTTTTACCCAAAACTGTAACGTGATATTGAACACAAGTACAGGATCCCGTCGCTGCTTCCAATTATGTTGGTAAATGGGTTATTGGTAGGGCAGGTAGGTACCTACACGTAGCAACAAGCCACTAACCTCCACGTAGGTACAGTTAGGTCTCAGTAAATTAATCCCAGCTCAACCCTTGGTAGCTTGGCAACGAGCGTCAAGGCTTAACTTAGGAGACAAAGTGTAAAGCATTCAAATATCACAAAACAGTAATTAAATAAAACACAGGAAACAGTTTAAAAATCCAAATCCAATTTATAAAAATAGTTTATATTTTTATCTTTAAAATGACACAAAAACGATTAACATCGGTTCAGGGGAACCGGAGATATGAATTTTTAAAGTATTATTATTTTTCTAGCGCTTAGAAACAAAAAGCGCCAATCGGGTCATCTGGTTGCACCAGGACCGGGGCAAAGTCAAACTTTCAGGCCGACCGCGATGGAGCCCTGCTCGGCTACAGGTCGCGGGAGGCCTCGGTTAAAACGTTACCTTCTGACTTAGTCTTTATTTTGAAGTTTTTCTTCACCGGGACGAACCTGCCAGTTGAATCCGACCTCCTGGAGCCCTTGTCCGGATACGCGAAGTCGGTTTCCTCGGTGGTGATTTTTACCTTCGGACTTAGTCGTTTTTTCGAGATGAAAATCCTTCGACCGGGGTAAACCTGGATCTTGATCCGACGTCCATGGAGCCCTTCTCGGATACGATGGCTGGGAGGTCCCGGTCAACTTTTTACCTTCGGACTTAGTCTCTTTTTTGGATGTTTTTCTTTACCGGGACGAACCACGAAGTCAGGCCGGGTCGCGGTTGAGGCAAGCCGGCTAGAATTTCCGCGGCGGGTCGGTCCCTCTCTGGAGCTTTTTTCCAAAAATTCTCAAATCTTTTCCAAACTTCTGGGGCTTCACCCAGATGTTCTTTTAAGGTTCTTTTGGGGTCCACAGCTCACCCCAAGGGTCCAGAAGTTCTGTGATGGTCCTTGGGGGGTGCGGACTTCAACTCCCAGAATGCACCTGGCGCAAACTCCTTTTTGGCCACTGGACAGTGGTCAGCTGGTCGCTTTCTTCAGGAGTTGGTGCAGGGGACTCTGGTTTAGCAATTTTTCACCTGTAGCAAACAGGGAGTCCCTCCTTGAACCAGTTGAAGCCAGGCAAAGTCCTTCTTGTGGTGAAGCCCAAGTGTGCAGCTGGTGCAGTCCTTCTGAGTGCAGGTTCCAGGTGCAGGCCAGGGGTCCAGCAGGGCAGTCCTTCTTCTCCTTTAGTTCCTTTCTTGTTGATTTCTGGAGGGGATCTGAGGTGTGGGTGCAGGTCTGCCAGTTTTATCCTTGCTCCTGGGTGAAAAGCAGGGGGGCCCTGGTTCTCCAATCAGGCACAGGGTCGTCCCCCTGTGATGACCACTTCCTGGGAAGTGTGGCAAAAATCCATCCCAGAAGGCAACAGTCTCTAAAAATCCAACATGGATGAATCTGATTTTTGGAGGTTACATCTGGCTGAGCCCACCCACTGGTGTGGCTAAAAATCATAAACACACCCCTCTCCTGCCCTCTCCTAATCTAATCAAGGGGGCACCTAGCTGTCTGGGGTTGCAGGATGTGGGGGTGTTGCTGGGTGCTGCAAATGTCCTTCTCTGCCTTTGAAGACCAGTTTGGCAGCCCTCCCCCTTCCTGCCTCACCATCTGCTGAGGGGAGATTCTCTCCCCCAAGCACATTCCTTTGTGTGAAGTCTGGCTACTTCACACCTCATCAAGGCAGCCTGGCAGAAGCTGCTGCAGGCTGGCGAATCAGAGCACAGCAGCAAAAACAATGCAGAGCTGAAATTGGCAACTTTTTAGGTAAAGTCTAAACTTTTTACCTGGACAAGTTATATTAAATCCAACAACTGGAAGTTGTGGGATTTATTACAACAATCAATTTGATACCAAATTCTTGGTATGTAACATTTAAGGAGACTTTAAAATTTAAAATAAAGTCTGCCCATTCTAGCCTATGAAGGCCATTTACTTCAGTGAGGGAAAAACTAATTTGGCTGTTTTTACCTCACCAGGGCTTATAAATCTATTTTTATAAAGTCCCTGCTTATAGTTACATGGCACCCAGCCCTAGGGGCACATAGGGCACACCTTAGGGGTGACTTATATGTAAAAATAAGGTAGTTTAAGACTTTGGAAGTACCTTTAATTCCAAAGTCGAATTTGCATATAACTTTAATTTAAAAGCAGCCAGCAAGGCAGGCTTGCTTTTAAAATGACACTGGGCACCTCAGCAATGCACCTAGGTGTGCACCACCTATGCTGTGGTCCCTAAACCTACATGCCCTACCATATACTAGGGACTTATAGGTAGGTTAACTTAGCCAATTATAATTAGCCTAATTTGCATATCCATTTTACACAGAGCACAGGCCCTGGGACTGGTTAGCAGTACCCAGGGCACCTTTAAAGTCAGGAAAACACCAGCAAAAAGTGGAAAATGGGGGCAAAAAGTTATGGGGCCTCTGCAATCAGCCCTGTTTTCTCACAGTACCGCTGAAGCAGGTCATGATTGGTATCGAACAACATGCTTTCTCATCCCTGACATAGATCTTGTGTTGAGGGTGAGTTGACACGGACCCAGAGAGCAACCTTAAAGGTTGCCCATTAAGTTGCCTGACTTTCCTTGTGCTCTGGCTGCCAGCTCACAAAGCTGCCGCCAAGACAGGATTCTGATCCCATGGGCAAAAAGTGTGAACACTCCCAGGAGTCAGGACAATGACCTGGACAGGAAGGAGGTCACACCTCCCTCCCTCCCAGGAAGGCTAGTGAAGTGGCACATTAAAGCTTCAAAAAGCACACTGCCTCCGATATGCAAGCAGGCTGTCCCCCACTGGAGGACAAATCAATTGCCTGCTCTGGCATATTTGCCCATGGGCAGGTAGGAAATTTAGTCAGGAGGCGTACACCCCAACCTGGTCTGTACAGCTGAGGAAGACATCTGCCATTTTGAAAAGCAACAAATAGAGCGTTCTGGGTAGACAATTTGCCACTACTCACCAGATGTGGTCACCTCAGGGGCCGTTTAACAGCTGGGGCTAGTAGCCCATTGGCTACCTGAACCCACACCCCTAACGCTCCTATAGCTAAGGTTTAAGGGGCACACCTAGCACTAGCACCTCAGTTCTGCAACAACTTGCAAAGAAAGGACACGAGAAGATCCACATCAACAACAACAGGAACCTGTACAAACCAAATGTGTGACACCTTGAACCTTTGGCAACCTTCCTGGAACTGTTCAACTGCAACCTTTCCTAGACCAAAGTTGAATTCCCCCAGCAAGAAGGACTCCTTTGTGAGCCAAAGGCAAGACCACACTTCCTTGGAATAGTGGTACTAGTCCCCTACCCTTTGCAGGTAAAAAGCATCTACTGGAACCAAAGATGCTCTGGCCATCAGGTCCTCTGAGAGATCCCCCAGAAGTGAATAGTCCAGCACATTGTGGGAAGTGTAGTCCAGCTCTACACCAAGTTACAGCTGGCTACCATTTTCCCCATGACCTTCAGAAGCAGAGATAGCTTCTTCTCCACCTTACCACTGCCATAGGCTTGTTGGATGACCAGCTCGGTCATCACCACCTTTCGCTCAACGCTGCAACATGAGGACACCCCTCAACCCCTTAATTGGATGTCATCAGTGGCTCAGTTGTTGAGTTTTTGCCTCTGTTTCTTCACCTACACCATCTCAATGTTAAAACCAGCAACTGCAGCTCCCGTTCAGAAAAACGGACAGTCAGGCACACCTCTTCACCCAAGGCACCCAAGTTAGGCAGAGTTGTTCTGCCTAATAAGCCCTGGCTCAGGGGCCCACACAAGATTAACCACCAGTGACTCCTACTAACTCAACCTTCCAGTGACCGAGTGTCACAAGTACCATTTTTCAGCAACTGCAGCTCCCAAGTGAAGCACAAAGCACAGCTTAGACACCTCCAAACCCACACTCCAACAAGCGAAGTAAAATTGGTCTGACTGTCGCAGGTTGGTGCTGGGACCCACACAACCTTAACTACAAGCGGACCTCCGAACTCACCCCTCAAATGACCGAGTGTCACAAGTGATTTTCCCATTAATCCCAATAGTAAAATAGCTTGAACTGTATTGAATTATTTTTCATTTGAAAATTCATAACTCCACTTACATGTATCTGACTTACTCTGTTTTGGTGTCTAAATTAATATACAATTTGCTTTATTTGTATAAATTAGTGTTGGATTTCTTTCAAGTCATGTCACTTACTTATCACTCATGTTGGTACCCAGTTTTTCTCTAGTAAAGCCTGACTGCTCTTTGCCACACTACCAGTAGTGAGCTAAGGTTCTATTAGTGAATCCAAAGGACCATCTTTAGGGTACTGTGAGAGTATTACACAGTAAAGCCTAGCTAGCATCACTGCATAATACTCCACTTTCCTACACCAATATGCTGCTCATGTTAACCTTTTACCTCCATTTTCAAGTCATGTGATTTCCTTTGTCATGCATTATGGAAGATGTAGTTTGTTCCTTTTCACATGTGTGTTAAGTGAGAGTTGTTGTGAGGGCCTAGTGTGTATCGCATTCATTGCAGTAGGGTGTGTGACTACATTTAAGTTCTTTTTTTTGTGATTAAATGTGTGAATTCCTTCAGATATTTCGGTTCACATAGTCAATGGCATAAAATTCATAAGTTCTTTGTTAACCCCCTCTACAAGACCCATAGCACCAGAAGTAAATTCCTTACATCAACCTGTTAGAAAACTCTTAGATTTTATCTGCAACCCATTATACAGTCAATGTCTACATTTATCAAAGACACATGTGCTTTTTTTATACTCAAGTGACAAGCAGACACTGAAATCATTAAAGACTAGTGCATATTATATAGACCATGGGTGTGAACTCTGGGCCATATATATGGCCAAGTCATGCAGCGCAGCAAGTCACCTTGCTGCACTGTGTGACAGGGAAAGGGCAGGATTGTGCCGTATTTTAGGCTATACAGCACATTCCTGTCCTTTTCCCTGCGCTGACACATAATGGGCTAACTAGCGCCAATGCAGGGACACTTGCACCATGGTCCAAGGAGCTTGCGTTGCATGCAGGATTGTATTTGTGCAGGAAGGGACACCTTCCTGCACAAAAACAATCTCCTGATGCTTTTTCATCTTTAATGTGAGCTTCAAAATCCAGCACACATAGAAAGAGAAAAAAACTAGGAGAAATAAAGATACTTCTCCTTGTTGTGCCTCATCTGGGGAGGCATATCTTTTTGGAGCATTCCCAGGTTTACCTGCTCTTGTAAATCTGAGAATGCATACAAATCCAATGGGGTTGTGTGGAAACACCAACGCAACACCCAGGGAATGTCTGCCTCGCACAGAGTAATGCAACCAGTGATTAGCGCTTTGTTTCATTACAGGAGATTTATGAAGCCACACAGAGCCACATAAGGTTGATTTGCATAGCTTCATAAAACTCATTTTTTATTTGCATCACTCTTGGACCACATTGTGTGGTGCAAGTGTGACTCAAAGGTGCACTTCCTTGACTTGCCTGAGCTTGCTGGGTGGAAAGTTGAGGGTCGGCCCACCAGAGAGGAGTTCTACAAGGCTCAGAGAGAGTACTTACTTACATATGCTTACTACCCCCTCCTGGGATTTAGGCCATCAACCAGGACTCTGCAGTCATCTCTGTTTTGGGCTTTTCGTTCAATCTGTCTTGAGGTGAAAACCATCTCCTTGCAGTCAGCCTTGAGGCCCCCACAGAAGGAGTTTTTTGCTTTCAACAGTTGGTGCCTTGTGAGTTTTGGTGCTATTTTTACCCAAATCTTTTTCACTTTCGTATCTTTGAATCTACTGGTTGGACTTTTATTGCTTTGGTCTTTTATTTATTTTTCTAAACTGGTATGGGACCCCTTATATGAGATGCTTTCATTTTTTTACTGTTCGAATTGTTGCAGAACTACTTTACACATTGCATCTAAGTTAAGCCTGGCGTCTCTGTGTCAAGCTACCAGGAGCATGAGCACAAGTCAGTTTAGGGTTTGCTTGTGACTTCATCCTGACAAAGACTGTGTTTTTGCTTGAGTAGTAGTAAATAAACAAAATGTAAGAATTTTTCACTACCAGGACATGTAAAACTTAAAAGAACATGCCCAGCATTTTAAATACACTGCACCCTGCCCTCTGGGTTCTCCAGGGCGTTCCCTTGGAGTGACTTATATTTATTAAAAAGGAAATGTTGTGCCCGGAAAAAGGTTTATTTTGCCACATCAAATTGGCAGTTTTAAAACTGCACACACAGGCTGCAGTTGCAGGCCTTACACATGCTTGAAGGCTACTTAAGGGGGTGGCAAAATGCTGCAGACCCATTAGTAGCATTTAATTTACCACCTTATGAATCACTACTTCAATAGCTACCACAACAAGGCTGTTAGGACACAAGTAACAGCCAATGCACAAGCTCTACCTACTCCGAATTGCAGTTTCCTAGACCTCTATGTATCAGTGTGATCTTGTAAATAGGTGTAAGACAAATGAGTGTAGCTTATTATTTTACAATTGGACTGTATATGTAAAGGAACTATATCACTAAAATATGCCAGGCATGTTGAAATAAAAAGAGAGATGAGGGGATCACTTGGGGCCTGATTATGAGTTCACCGTCTAACAAACTTCCGACGAGGAGGCTGCCGCCACAGTGGCTACCTCACCGCTGGATCCATTATGAGTTTCCTGTTAGGTCGGTGGGCAGATCCTTGAGTTTCTGCCTCCCGGCCTAGCTGGAAACATCCTACAGCACAGTCTCTGGCTCGTAATCGAGCAGGTGGCAATGCTGTAGGATGCAGGGTGCATCAGCACCCTTGCAATGTTTACTGTCTGCAAAGCAGACAGTGAACATTGCAATGGTGCTGGCCAGGGGGCCCCAGCACTGACCATGCCAAGTGCATGGGCAGTGCAGGGGCGCCCCTGGGACCCGCTACTCCCATTCTCTGCCAGCCTTTTTCATGACAGAGTTACCACCATGAAATTTCTGGCAGAGAATGAAGTTGTAATTCCTAGGACAGCGTTGCTTGCAGAACTGCCCTGGCCTATTAGGAACACCACAACCGCCAGACCGCCAGGACAACTAATCCTGGTGGTGCTGGCAGTCTGAAAGCGGCATGACCGCCACGGTCATATTGTGGCGCTCAGACCACAGCACTGACGAAGGTCCAAATGCCACCCTGAGACTGGCGGTCAGTAGACCGCCGGACTCATAATGAACCTCTTAATGTGGTCAATCTTCAGAGAGGGCAAAGTAAAAATAAAAATAAAAACAATAAAAATCATACCACAGTAACTCATTACATTTGTGTGTACTTTTGTTTAATTTTTTCTGATTATATAGCAGATTACGAAACTTTGAAATTAGGTATATATAACACACTTAGCACTGTAAGGTCCTCGCAGATGTTGGAGATACGTAGCTAGAAATTAGTAATTTACTGGTAATGAAATATCATCTAAATTAGAAATTCCTTTTGTTTTTCTGTCATGATGGCAGACGATGATGCACGCATACATAATTTGGCAGATTTTTTATATGTCCACAATGTCTGAACGTATGTACACTTCATTGAATTCACGTTTAGGTTCAACATAAAACACCTATTAGTTTGGTAGACATCACAATTAAAACATACATTTTAAATGTAAATGTAAAGGTTAAGATTTGCCACACTATCAACAGAATATGTTACATATGTGTACAGCCATGGTGATGGAGATTTTAACTCAATGACACACATTTAGTTGCACATGCCTACTATAACGGCACCAACATGGTGGGGCATCATCCATATTCAAGAGAAGGTATGCAGCACGTTTGAACAGAGGGATCAATGTGACTAATAAAGTAAAAGAGGTTAGCAAAGGTAGCTTACCATCTTTTATCCCCTGGAAACTGCCAGCTCAGGTGTGAAAGTTTAGCAGTCATGCGAACACCAACAGAGATCAGCATCATGATTAGGAAGGTGGAATTGTGGTGGGATCCAGCCTTCAGCCACTTCTCAGCTCTTACTATGTCAACTAAAGGAGTCTGTATGCAATAGTGACTGCAGGAGCCTGACCGTCTTTCGTCCATCAAACCAGCAACATATAAATGAGGTGGGAGAACTGTTCCAGTGGCAGACCATAGATTTTAGACGGTCCAGACAGATCCACCAAGATATAAATCAGGCCCAAAGTCCCTTTCTAAAGGTGAGTAATAGATGTTTTGAGTGACTGATCCTTCAATTTCATTGAGTATAAGTATTAGCTATTAGGAAACCTTCTGGATAATTTTAAAAAAACTATGAAGGAAGGGTACTTATTACATTTGTTGTTTCTTACCTGTAGAAAAAATGGAAATGCTAACTCTTCTTCTTTTCTGGCCCTGAAGGGTCCACGATGACCAGATTCCGGTACATCCTCAATTGTAGTTAAATCAGAAAGAAGGCACTTGTTTGGTCAAGATGACCATGGTAGACATTGATTGAATTCAGGTTTAACACTGTTTTATAGATTTTTTAACTAAGGTTCAATAAATAATATCCCAGCTACATCCACTGGCCGGTGGGGGACAAATAGGTGACAACTGCACATGTCAGAGGGCGATCAGGAAATTAGAAGACAGGGAGTTGAAGGGTAATCAGGAGGAGCAAAACAATTGCTCGACAAAGCCCTGAGAGGACCAATTAAAGCACCTAGGATGAGTATAGGAGGAAGGTATAAAAGAAGGTCACTCAATATTTCAAGCAGAAGGGGGGTTTGTCTGCATGAGGCAGAGTATGTGAAGATAGATTGGGCAGGTCAATTCCTTAAATTTACAAGATAGAAACTTTATTCAAGGAACCCAAGTTTTGTCAAAGCATGTGAATGTTTGGTTGGCCACCGCCATTAATTTCTCCATTCCTAGGAGTTCTCATAATTTGTGGAGTCAATCTAGTCTCGTTGGGACAGCTTCAGCACCACAGCGGGATAGCAGGACCTGTTTGGCTGCACTCCGGATTAGAGTAATTGCCCGCTCATGTGCAGAATTCAGAGGGTAAGTCAGTGCATTTGGAAGGCCCAGTAGAAGATAACTAGGGAATCTAGGCAATTCAGTGTTGTGTATCTCATCAATGTATGCCAAAACATCTGTCTAAAACAGTTGTATCTTGGGGCAGTGCCAGAGCAAATGTGTCAAGGTGCCTGCTTGACCGCACTGCCTCCATCAAGTAGCATCTCCACCTGGTCTCCACTGGGCCACCCTAGCAGTCGTGTAGTATGAATGATGTGCTATTTTAAGAAACATTTCTTTGCCCGATCTGCTGCAGGCTGAGGCACATGCTCAGTGCAGAATGTCATGCCAATCCCAGGGAGCGAATTTACATCCACACTCCAGCTCCCAACGCCACTGGCCTCGATTTTTGGCGGGGCGACTGGCGTGAAGAGGAAGGCGTAAATGTCCGATAGAATGCATGTATCAGATTGGCATGTCAGAAGCCATTTTTCTAAGGAGCCAGTTGGCATGAGGGTGAATGTGAGGGTGCATGACCCAATTGCGAAAGGTGAGGTATTACCAGTATGCAGTGGACAGAAGGTCATAATTATATTGAAGTTGTGTGAAGTCCATGATCCCATCCAACTCAAAGAGGTCTCCCACCCTCTTCCAATCCAGGTTGCCTAAAAGCAGAGCCAGGGGGGAAATATGGGAGGAGCAGTGTTGTTTCTCTACTCCATTCTCACATATGAGTGCACCTTCAAATATGTGAGTTCAGCATTTCTGCTGTAAATAAGATCCTCTTTTGTTTGATTAGATACACTAAGGGCCTGATTACAACTTTGGAGGAGGTATTAATCCGTCCCAAAAGTGACGGTAAAGTGATGGATATACCACCAGCCGTATTACGAGTCCATTATATCCTATGGAACTCGTAATACGGCTGGTGGTATATCCGTCACATTTGGGACGGATTAACCCCTCCTCCAAAGTTGTAATCAGGCCCTAAATGTTTGCTCTATGTATAATAAATTTAGCCCACATATAGGGTACACATAATCCATGCATGACCTGCCTCTTAGTTTACTAATAGCTTTGCCATTAGGGCAGGAGTATTTCTCAGTTTATGTTTAAACACTCACTTTTAATAAATATATTACTAAAGCATGATGTGGTAGCGCACTGTCATTTACAGACAGTAAATTTCCAAGGAATGTCCAAAAACCTTCCCACTAACTTGCACCTTTACAAATGAAACTATATAGTGTATTAAAAATAATCTGTGAAAACTGGGTTTTAGAAAACATTTATCATTTGCACATCACCAAGTAATGTGTTCTGACTTTTTTCATCCTATTAAGATATTTTTTCATCTCACAGAAGCACAAAAAACTGTCTCTCACAGCTACTGAAATATATTTTGAAATGTTTGTAAAGGTGACTTTTCACGGTGTCCCTGAGGGTACCAGTGCCACTAAAGGAGTTGTAAAGATAGGCCAAGCGGGGAGCAAGAATGGTTGCAAAAGGTTTATAGAATTCTGATGTTAACCCATCCTGCCTAGATGCTTTACCCGGCAGCAGGTATTGTATGGCTGTGAGTACTTCATCAGGTGGCATATCCTTATGCAATTTGGAAGACTCACTTTGAGGGAGTTGGGTAACAGGTGTCTGACTAAGTAGTTTTCGGCAGCACCCGTATTGAGCACTTCTGCTGTATATAAGGTGGAATAGAATTGTTCGAACTCCTGCACAATTTGTTCATCTTGAGGGATTTAATTGCCCTGTGCCCACTCAATTTTAGTGACTCTTTGCTATATAGTTTGGGCGTGAAGCCGTTAAGCTAATAAACGTGAAGCCGTTGTGCCTACCCATCATATTTCTGTTTCTGGTGCAGAAGTACATATTCCCTTCTGTCCATATCTAGGGCCGTAATTTGTTTTCTGCCTGTCAGAAGTTTTAGGGAGCCTATGCGCATATGGGCTTCCTGCAAATCCCTTAGACCCTTTTCAATTTAGGCGCGCATGTCCTGCCAATCACAATTTGAGATAGCAATGAAATGCCCCTGAACACAGCCTTCAGTGTGTCCCCCAATAAGGCAACAGGAGTGTCCTGCTTGTTGTAAGTATCCAAGAACACGCAGAGGGCTTCAGTTATCTTGGCTATATTAGAATCATATGAGAGTAGCTTGCGAGTTCTGCCTCAAGTGCACTGGTGAGAAGACAGTTAGGGCAATCGAAATGTTATAACTGGGCGAGTGTATCAGAAAGGGCCAATACCCCTATCTCTATTGCTGTTGTGGCTGTGGTGAAGTGCGGGAGGGCAAGAAAAGGTCTATCCATGCATATATCCATGTGCAGCTGAAAATAATGTGTAAGCTTTCGCTGTCGGGTTACACTGTCTCCACACGCCCACTAGCCCCATGTCTGACAGCTAGTTCTGGGTCTGCAACAAGAGAGTCCCCACTTGCCCCACCCTGTGTGCCACCCTATCCAGTAGGGTGATGATGATTATGTGAAAATCACCCTTCAGAAGTATGTCCATGTTAGTAGTGGCCACCACTAACCCTACCGCATCCTTGAGGAATGCCTCCTGATGCTAATCACAGCATATACAGTGGCAATCTTGGAAGTGTAGTCCCTCATTTCCACTCGCAGAGACAACAGCCTGCCAGGTAGCTTTGCTTGTGTCTGTAGCACCTTAACTGGTAAGTTTAAAGCTATCAATACAGTCATGCCTGCCCTGTTTCCAGGCACAGAGGAAAAGAACTGACAAACAAACCAGCGAGATGGTAGACATTTCCAATAATTACAAAGGAGGTGTCCTTCCAGGAGCAGGCAGATGTCACAGTTAGAATCTTTGAGAAAGGAAAGAAGCGCTATCCACTTTGCCAGTGCACTAAGGCCCCGGACTTTGGTGGTCATTACAACCTCGGCGGTCTTTTAAGAAGACCGTCGAGGGACCGCCGTGCGGAAGACCACCAGTAGTTGCGGTTTGCCGCGCGCCGTATTATGACCGTTGGCTGTCGTCCGTCATTTTTTCGACGGAGAGCTGCCAACAGCCATACTTGCGGGCGGCGGGGAAGTAGAGGTTGCTCCACCTCCACCGCCACGCCAACAGAACACCGCCGAGCTAATCACGTCATGTGATTCTGCGCGGTGGTGTTCTGTTGGCGGTGTGGTGTTGGCGGAGCTGCCCCCATGGCTCACGTCCCCTCCCGGAGGATCGACGGAACAGGTAAGTCGATCGTCTGTTAGGGGAGGGGGGTGGGGGGTGTTGTGTGTTGTGTGGGTGCATGGGGGTGTGCGTCTGTGTATGTAGGGGGGGTGTGTGAATGCGTGTATGCTTGCAGGGGTGATGCGTGTTTCGGAAATGTGTGCGTGTATGTCTGTATGTATGTCTGTATGGATGTGTACGTGAATGTGTGAATGTGGGTGTACGTGTCTGAGTGTGTGTGTGGATGTTGGCATGTATGTCGGTGTGTGTGCGTGTATGTGTGTTGGTGGGGCCTGCGTGCGTGTCGGGTGTGTGTCAGTAATGTTATGTCGGGGTGGGGAGGGGGGCCCTGCCTCCTTTGGGGGGTGGCAGGGGCGGTGGGGGTTGTAGGGGAGGGAGTCGGGGTGGGGGGTGGGGGAGACCCCTATCAGTGCCAGGGAAGGAATTCCCTGGCACTGATAGTGCTTACAGCCATGGATTTCATGGCGGTTCCTACCGCTGGAAATCCACGGCGGTAAGCCGGGTCACAATACCGGCGGCGGTATTGTCACGGCCGCCGGGCTGGAGACCCAGGTCTCCAGCCCAGTGGTCGTCTCTGCCCTGGCGGGCGGAACGGGAAAGCGGCGGATGGCCATGGCAGTAACCGCCATGGTCATAATACTGAAAAAAAGACCGCCAGCCTGTTGGCGGTCTTACCGCCGCTTTAACACCGTCCGCCAGGGTTGTAATGACCCCCTTTATGTTTTAGGACCCTAACCATGGAGTAAAACAGAGGGTGACTTTAAACTTTACAGGGCAAGGGGGTTTGTAACATGAAGCCTTCTGCACGTCTGCATAGGTAGATGTGTAGGATGCGTGCATGTCATCGTTAGGGCTACTGAGCAAGAATGGAGCGAGAGAAATATATAACAATAGACTGGGTAGATCCCCTCCTGGGAGCATAACAGCAAATAACCAAGGGTTCATGTCTCTGATAGGTATCGGCTCCATCAACAGGTATGGCGGGAGACAGGGAGCTCCGCCGATATTGGAATGTCTATCCGTAGGGGCGAGGTAGCAGCATGTGCGCCTTAATGTCAATTGTGCATCATGGCTTAGCCCATGGGGGAGGGGAGGTCCTCTGCAAGAGCTGAAGAACTGCAGATCTACTTTTACATTAGTCAGTGTCAGGTTTCAACACATTGTCCTATTGCTGCAATTGTCACAGGAGAGCAGCTCTTTCCCTATAACTTTTTGTGTCTGTAGGTTTGTGAACATTTTCCCTGGCAGGAGGAGAAGAACCATGTGGCCACAGATGGCTTTGCAGAGGATCTTGGTGAAGGAGCGCATTCCTTGTCTGGAATTGTGTCTATTGCCAGCAACTATCAGGCCTCTTGTAAGGTGCAGACACTGACTCTCCTTGCTCCATACGAAGATTAGTCTGAAAGGGTGTCCCTACATGTATAAAAGTTCCCTGTCCACTCAGGAATTCTGTGATAGGATGAAGTGTTCTGCGGTGCTGAAGAGTGACGGGGGAGAAATCTTGGTACAGCCAAATTTTTGTACCCTCACATTTTACTGCAATCTGTCACGCACTACCGCCATCATGGCTTCCTTTACCGATATGAGTGAAGGCAGGTGAGTATTTCCTGTGGGATGCCGGGGATTTGGCTTGTGTACCTACCCTCTATGTACGGTCCAGGACCATCTCTTTCTCCGTAAGGTCAGACACTGCATAACAAACTAAGCGGGTGACATGGTCCCCAAGTTTTCAGAATTCTGCTTGTATCAGAACCCCTTTAATTTGGATGTTAAAGCACCGGGACCTGTTTTCTAAATCTCCAAGTTGAGAGAGGACCTCCATATTTTTGTTCCTTAGTTCTATCACCTCCCAAATGTGTTCTTCTAGTTCCTCTTTTGGAGAATCACCTATGTGCTTCAGGGCGTTAACTCTCTGATTAAGCTCGCCAATTTATTTCTTCAGGTCTTTGACATCAGCTTACCAGCTTGAAGGCAGCTAGGTCTTCCCCTAAGGCATCAAACAGATTTTCAAAGAATGACTGCGTCACTGGGGCATCATCTTCTTGAGACCCTGTGTCCGGTGGTGATGTAAGAGGAGCATGGCTGAGGAAGAGTCCCCACTATGATTAGGTTTCTTAGAATGAGGTTTGGTGAACATGTCTTTGAGGGTACTCTCATTTTTGCCACTGTGTTTTGAAGACATAAGGGGTTATGGCAACTTTGGAGGTGGTGTTAATCTGTCCCAAAAGTGACGGTAAAGTGACGGATATACCACCAGCCGTATTACGAGTCCATTATATCCTATGGAACTCGTAATACGGCTGGTGGTATATCCGTCACTTTACCGTCACTTTTGGGATGGATTAACACCTCCTCCAAAGTTATAATAACCCCCATAGTGTTACAAGAGGTTGTTGCAGAGCCGGTTGAACATGTACACTCATTTTTCAATGGAGCTTCCCTTGTGTACCCAGAGGATGCACCAGACCTCTGAGCTGGTCAAAAGACACCGCACCGCAAGTGGGAGGAACAGAACCAGCAGGTCAGGGCGATGGTGACTGTTCTCTCCTATCAGCCATCGAGGTGTGGGACACTTCTACCTTGTAGGCTGCTTGGCAAGGCTGTGCTAGAAGGTCTACGGGCAACAACCTTGTGCACTTCGGAGCTGAGTGCTTGTATCAAAACTGGATTCCAGCTGATGAGATTGGCCCCTCTGCTTGGAGATGAGATGAAGTGCTGTCCCCAAAGCATGGGAAAAGAGTTTGCCGTTGTCAAGGAATGGAGCTTGGTAGGCTGTGTCCCTAGTGAATAAAGTCATGAAATCACAGTGACACCCAGTGGCTCCTCAATCAACAGCAGAGCACAGCACCCCAAAAATATGCACACTGTCATGGGGACTAAACCGTGAGGTGGCATAACCTCTCAGGGCTTTACTCCATTCCAAGGCCCACATATAGCTTATCTGCAGGCCTCCCCTGGGTATAGGTGCCAGGGGTGCTCAGAGGCAGATATATGGAGCCACCCTGAGTCCCCACGTTGCTGGTAGCAAGCAGGCAAAGTCTTTTAAGGAGTGTGGCACTTACAACAAGAGAGCACAGTATGCCTGGACATGTAGTTGGAAGTGTACCTTGTGGGAACTGATACAGGGCCAAGCCCTTACAGCCCCTGGAGAGACCAGTACCTTGTCTCTACCGCTGGCAGTTGTGGGGCCTCTCCTTTGGTGGATGCTTAGCAAATTGTGCTGCACTTGGTGTGACCTTTCCAGCACTCAGCGCCGCTTGGTGTGAGCTTTACAGCACTCAGCACCAATCTCCCCCAGGCCGCCAGTCACTCTGCACCATGTGGTCACCTAGGCCTGGTCCTGCAATAAGGGCTACTGCACTGCCATCAGAAGGTGAGCCACTGGTCAATTTCCCAGGGTGCCACTGGTGTGTGCCAATTGCCTCTACAGATCCCCGGTATTATAGTCTCTGCCAGCTCATTTCCAAACTTTTCCTTGGAGTGACAGCTCAAAGGGGATGGCACCGGGTCACCAATGATCACTGGTGGGGTCAAGATCCAATGGGCCAGGGGACCTATTGTAGGGCCCATGGCATTCTACCTCTACCCCATTGAGAGCACAACAAACAGAGCTCCGGCAAGACATGTCTACACTGGTGCCATGTTCGACATGTCCCCATTGATTGAATTTAGAGCAATGAGAGTAAACTGTTGAAATAAGTGCTCCAGAGGTCCAAACACTCCCCTGCCATCATTTATTTCCCGTATATGATATAGGGAGTGGGTCACCAAATGAGGTTTGGACCATTTATTCCTCAAATTGTTGCTTATACTACAAAAAGTTAGATGAGACCACCCAAAAGTTAAATGTTCAGGTTCTTCTTAGGCAATGCGCTGAAAGTTAAACTGTGTTGCCTTATTGAAGAGATGCCAACACAGAGGACAAGACCTTTCCTAAAGAAGTACACTTTAATGCTGATTTCAGTTATGCTAGGTTATATATTATGGACACATCTTCTGTTTACTATGGACCTTTCAATGAACCCTTCTTTAGAATTGCCTGGCTTCCTAGGAATAAATAGCGATTTTATGTGCCAAGCAGTATATATGTAAGACATCCTCACCACAATGATTTGTTGGGTTATTGTTGGTAGAAAATTGTCATGAGTCATTAGTGGGCATAACTATTGTAATTGCAAGGGACATATAAACATATTAAACTCCAGAAATGATTTCAATATATTCAATTAGAATTGTGGATTGAAAAGAATATCCAAGAAAAACATGTACAAGTGAGTAACTAGACCATTTGTTTCTATTAATTTACACTAATGTCTACTCATTCATTCAACCAAATCTCTACGAGAGGCATGTATAAGCCAGGGCTTAGTGGTGGCCATCTAAATAATCAATCCTATAGCTCACTCATAATTATTCATAGGTGGTCAGAAGAAGTGTTAATAATTTGATTTGTTAATATATGTCATTATAGTTTGTATCAACTGATATCGAGAAATATTTCATTTCAGCACTGAGGGCCTGAAGCCAAAGATATCCAGAGAAGAAGTGTGCTTGAATTGAGAACACCGTCTCTTCCAAAGATCTACAGGGTGCTCCGAATCCTTGGAAAAGGCCTATTAACCCACTGAAATATCCTGCCAGAAACACAGAAAGATAAGTGATATTTTGAATGTTTATATAGTAGACACCATGTACTTTAAACGGAAGCTGTCAAATTAACACACCTCCGTGTTCTTTCTATTATTGACTTCAGAATTATTCAAGAGTGAATCACCTCTGCCTGCTTTTGAGCCGTTAACCTAAAGGTATCCCCAGCCTTTTCATGGCAAGGACCACGCCAAGAAAAGGCTGGCAGAAACCAAGTGCTGGAATACACACTGTCAGCCACCTCTGTGCTACGAGATAGCACTCGGCTTCTTTCAGTGAGCCAAGTGCTGTCTCGTAGCACTGTTCCTGCCAGTGTGACCGGCGGTAATTCTCTATTTCAAGGTTTCTGGTGGGGGGGTTGCCACCGCCATGGTGGTGGAGACCTCCCTGTGAGTTTGGCAGTCCAGTGGTGAGACTGCCAAACTCCTAATAGGACCCTATGGGTATGATTTAGGTCTTGTCGGAGGAAAATAGTCTGTCACAAATGTGATGGATATCCCGTCCGCCTAATTACGATCCCATTATTTTCTATGGAAATCGTAATACAGCGGACGGGATATCCGTCATGTTTGTAAGGGAGTATTCCCTCCATCAAGACTAAAATCAGGCCCTATGTCAGACATATTTCACACTGTCTCTCAGTCCTTCACTATGGGAGTTATTGGTACTAGTTTTATTAAAAAAGAAGAATGAGAGGCTGAGTACTCCTTGCCAGGTGCAAATTTAGACCTCCAAGTCACGAACAGAAATGCTGCTGTAGGTGTACAAACCTACTAAGATATCTTAAAGGTATTAGATGATCCAGTTACCTGAGGTAGTGCATGGTCGAGTGAACAAGTGCCACAACTGTTTACCTTTCTTACTAAGACTGAAGGATTGACCCGCAAGAGCAACAAAAATGATCTGAGCTTCCCTTCTGACATAAAGAGACTCCAATGAATGGTCCTACTTCTATGTGTGTTGTTTAATCCCTTGTAATGAGAAGCCCTTTTGGTCTAGCTACCAAAAAACAAGAAATGTAATGACTGAGAAGGGTACTGTCTAGCATCCTGGTGTCAATCTGACTCAATGAGCAACAGATAAACGCACCAATGTCAATCTCTCAGCCGAAATTACTTCTTTTCCACTGTGCATCTCAATGGCCTGCACTGATTCCATGTGCCGTTACCAACAGTAACATGCACTTGTAAAGCCGGTAGGTATGGCCTTCGCAATGTAGTGAAATAGTGATTCATTCAATTTATCGTTGCAATATTGGGCGACAAAATAAAATTTAAAAAAAACATGCAGCGTACTAGGGGCCATATTTATACTTTTTGACGCAAAACTGCGCTATCGCAGTTTTGCGCCAAAAAGATTAGCGCCGGCTAACGCCATTCTGAAGCGCCATGCGGGCGCCGTATTTATTGAATGGCGTTAGCCGGCGCTAGCAGACCGGCGCTGCCTGGTGTGCGTGGAAAAAAAACACATACACCAGGCAGCGCCGGCGTTGGGGAAAATGGCGTTAGGGCGTCTTAAAATGGGGCAAGTCAGGTAGAGGCAAAAAAATCGCCTCCACCCGATTTGCGCCATTTTTAACGACGCCCAGACGCCATTTACATGACTCCTGTCTTAGTAAAGACAGGAGTCATGCCCCCTTGCCCAATGGCCATGCCCAGGGGACTTATGTCCCCTGGGCATGGTCATTGGGCATTGTGGCATGTAGGGGGGCACAAATCAGGCCCCCCTATGCCAATTTTTTTTTTAAAAAACAATTTTTTTATACTTACCTGAATGTCCCTGGGATGGGTCCCTCCATCCTTGGGTGTCCTCCTGGGGTGGGCAAGGATGGCAGGGGGGGTCCCTGGGGGCATGGGAGGGCAGCTGTGGGCTAATTTTGAGCCCACAGGTCCCTTAACGCCTGCCCTGACCCAGGCGTTAAAAAGAGGCGCAAATGCGGGGTTTTTTGCCCCGCCCACTCCCGGGCGTGATTTTTGCCCGGGAGTATAAATACGACGCATTTGCGTAGCAGTAATTTTTTTAGACGGGAACGCCTACCTTGCATCTCATTAACGCAAGGAAGGCGTTCACGCAAAAAAATGACGCTCATTCCTCATACTTTGGCGCTAGACGCGTCTAACGCCAAAGTATAAATATGGCGTTAGTTTTGCGACGAATTTGCGTCGAAAAAAACGACGCAAATTCGGCGCAAACGGAGTATAAATATGCCCCTAGGAGCGGCACCATATTCTTGCAATAAACATTTGTACATAGAAAGTATTCACTGATATGGTCATTTTATTAATTGTATTGAATAATACGCCTTTGCGTTGTGCCATGCATTTTATACGTTTTTGTGAAGGAGATAAGAATGAATCACAACATAACCAAGCACTCATATTGCAGATAGGCGTAATGTTACATTGTCATGTATTCACTTTATGATAGAAAATGTAAAAAGATGGGCAATAAATCACCTCCTAAGAGGGCATTCAATGTGGAGACAAAGTGCATTGCTATTATTTAAAGTTAATATACAAATTAAAGTAAAACACATTTTGAAGCAGATTTGTCAATCCAGGAGAGGGGCTATTTCCACACCAACGTAAAAAATGCTGAAGTTAAATGTTCTGCATGCAGTTATTCCTTAAACATCTTAAATATTTTAATGTGACCCACCTGTTTGGTTGCTAATGTGCCCTTCTGAACATAGGATGCATTCAAAGCAACATCTAGGTTTCCCATCTATAGCTGCCTTTCTATAACCTGGACGACACGGCTTACTGCAAACGGAGACAGGTACCTAAAGATCAACGAAATGGGTAGTTGTGAAACGAAGAATATGAAAAACTGTCAAATCGATGTACATCTGTAATGCCAAAAGCAGCGGAGTTTCAACTGTAGTAAATCCAAGTTAAACATTTTCTTACATCTGTGTGCTATATATGGGAATGCAACTTTGTGGACATCTACCAATAGTGCCCCATACTTGCTAACTTACTTTTTTGTAGAATTATAAACCCAACTCACAGTTTCAACCAATGCCTTGCTTCTTACGATCCCAGGCCCTGCCTTTGAGACTTATGAGCTCAGAAGTGGCAACATGAGAGCCAGGAACACAGGGGAAGCTTTGCTCTGTAATGGGTGTAAGGTCTCTACTATCTTTTTTGTGCCCATTTTAATTATTTTATTAGTAAAATTGAATTTTAGTTTAATAAACGCAAGAGCTGTGATGACGCGGAAATGAAGGTTTTACATTTATTAGCGCATAAACGTAGTGCCGCAATAATCAAGTGTGACTTTAACCGAACTAATAAAGATTGTACGGGGACAAATGTGCCCTCAGAGTAGTTGGCCAACATTTATAAGCGTGCTTTATATAACGTGATGTATTAGAATTGTACTAATATGACATAACCGTAAACGTGTGCCATGATTTGCTTGTGTGAAATGTTTTAACTTAGCATAACTTTAGTGGAGGCTTCGGCCTAGTTGCCTTGTCTCACGGTTTAGATGCTCGTGTTTTTCTAATGTGCTAACAAAACGTGTATTCTTGCTTGAAGCTGTACTTTTCCAGTGAGATCGGTTCACATGCTTATCTTTAAGGTTTCGTGCCAGCCTGGCATCTTCTACTTTGCTCCAAGGTCAATCTGCAGGTGCAGACAATGGAAGCTCAGAAAGTGAGTTAATTGGTAAAATATGTTGCAACTTACGTTCCCGACTCCAAGGATAATGTATGCCTAGGTAGAAGCTTGTGAATTGTTGTTTTTGATTGGACAATTTGAAGCCAACCTATGAACCCTCCAATGGAAGACCCTACTGGATTTGAACTGTTGTTTATTTAAACCCGGTGCACAAGAAGAAAGTAGCCATTACCAGCGGACATTACCCATCGGACATTAGACATTATCGCCATTTGCCAGCAGCCATTTTGAGGACATTACCCGCCATTTGCAGGACATTGCAGCCATTATGGTCCGTCTTGCCGATCTCGTCATTTTGCCATCTTCTACGATGCCAATTGATGTTCAATGAGACTTTGATGCTTTCTCTAATCGAGAGAAAGAGACTTTAAGTAATTCTCGCCCTAGAGACTTTAACTTTGATTTGCCCCTTTGCATGAAGTAGTAGTTTTGTCCTTTTATCTTGCCGCTGTGAGGCAATTGCCCCGTCCACCCTGCGCCTTTGCCCCTTTGCCCCATCCCATGCTGATCGGAAACCGGCACCTGTGAGACGAAGACTTCCTTGAATGCTGATTGAAATTTGGTAAATATGAAAGGAAAATGTACAATTGCATTGTGTTTCTTTTTAGGTAACCAACTGCTGATTTTTGATAAGAGCCCTAGTTAGGAGTTTTCCAAATTAATGTTGCTAAATTGTTTTTGCATGAAATCCCACATGCAGATGCTAATTTGAGGTTAGATGAGGATTCATTTGTTGCATGATGCAATTTGAGACCTTGTTATGCTGACTAATGCATGCAATTAGCTCATTACAGATTATAGTTTTAGTGGTTTGCGTTGCTATTATCGAATGCATTGTTATTCAAATGCTGCATAGATTGCATCTTTTTCGCCGTTATGGACAGCTATTAATGTTCATTTACATATATCATTTGGTGTTGAGACACATTTATATCGTGCTAGCTTTGTTAATATAGGGAAATAAATGCATTAACTTTGAATAAACTGGTGTGGTTATTCATGGCCGAAAGGTCATGGTTCGCCGAAATGTTTTCTGGATTAATTGTGAAGTGTTATGTCGATCAGGGCATTGCTTATGTTCGTTATTGATTATTGATTTGATTAAATTGATTACTCTCGGGTGAAGAGAGCCCCACTTGGTCAAAAGATTCATCGACCCAAGAGCGTCCAAATACAGGTAATTTATTAGGTCGGAACGCTCTATCAGTAGATGGTAGCAGAGGACGGTTTCGCCCTTTGAGACCTCACTCGAGAGGTAACGCTTTCGCCCTTTGGGACCTCCCTCGAGAGGTAACGGTTTCGCCCTTTGGGACCCCACTCGAGAGGTAACGGTTTCGCCCTTTGGGACCCCACTCGAGAGGTAACGGTTGCACTCTTTGAGACCCCACTCGAGAAGTATATGGTGTTGAATTAGATTTTTCTTGGGTAAAACAGATTGAGAGAATGATGATGCCCTAAGTCCCCCGCGACTTTCCCGGGATCTCGGAGCTTGCGAATGGAGAGAATGGAGGTGTGAAATCGGCGTTGGCGGTACTAGTGACGGTATGAGTGAAGTTAGGATTTTGCGCTTGCACAGCTTATTGCCGCAGATTGTTTGAAAAGGTTGCGAGGATTTTAGAGAATAGCGGAGGTGCGACTCCGAGTGTGAGAGTAGGGAAGTCGTCGAACTTCATGTGCATGTGGCGCTTTGTGCAGAAAAAGGTCCACGTGGTTGTTGTTGTTGAGACGGGCCCTGCGAGGTCAAGAGACTCCGGAGTATGTTGAAAAGTGTATGAGACACTTGTTTTATGTTGTGGTCTGGTCGGTTTAATAGGTTGACCGGGCGTGGTCAACGAGTCGGTACGTGTGTTAAGGGAGTGAAAGAAAACTTCGACTTCGGACTTTGACAAATTCTAAGTGCACTAGAATAGATCATTGACAAGTTGAGAGCAGAGTCTGCGGGTCAGAATTTGCTTGCGAAAGTGGGGACCGAGAAAGATGGATAACTGCCGAGGCTAGTGAAAAATCCCTAAGGTCCTGAAGCGATTGTGTTACCCTTCCTGTAGTAAACCGACAGATCTGTTTTATTATTATTTGGTTGCTCGCGATACATGCTAGAAGTTGTTACGAGAGGAGCTGAGTGAAGGAGGACAAGCCGCAAGGCTTTGTCAGCCGCAGTGTGTGTGGGTGTGACGTCACTAGGAGCCGCGCTCGGATAGGTTGGTTGCCGAGAAGGGTCGCGCACGGATTGGACGCAGTCCGTGGGGCTCGATTGGAAGGGGAAAGGCAGGCGAAGGGTATTCCGGGAATTAAAGTCACTTATTGATTACAAACTTTGTGAAATAAAAGACGAGAAAATGAAATTTTTTAAAGCATTAAAGAGCGCGATGAAGGGGGAGTCTTACATTAAAGCGAGCGTAGGAGAGGAGACGCCACCCGAAGGTACACCAGCTTACATTGTAATGGAGGAAAGGGGGGTAGCTCCGTGCCTTTGGCTAAAGCAATGGCACAAGCTGACAGAGAAACATGGGAGCGTAGCGTTCCCGATCCATGGGACATTCAATATAAGGATCCTAGAGAATCTGAGATTCACGATGTACGACATGAAGGTACCTCCAAGGCCAGCACAGTTTGAGGCTCTAGCGATTTGGGAACTAATGGCTAGACAGCAACAGCAAAAGAAGTTCGAGAACAGGATAAGAAAGGTAGAAAAGACACTAGCGGACGCTAGGTGGGATAATGCACAGAAGGTGTGGAGGTCAGATATATTGCAGGGGATAAAATTGTTTCCCGCAATTGCTAAGGAAGAAGAGGCGACAGGCAAGAAAGCTACCTGTAAGACAAACAGGAGGTGTTCCAAAGATAGAGAAGACGAGTCAGATGATGAGGAGTTCATCATGCAATTGCTGAACGACCGTCCACCACCTTATGTAGAGAGTGAACAAGGTCCAAGTACCAGTTCTGCCCCTCCGGCACCAGTACAGAATAATGAAATTCCGAATTCAGAAACGCCATCGGGATCTAAGGACCCGAGTTTACTGTTCACCCCGCAGATACCGCAGGTTAGGAGAATATATCCAGATGTGCCTATATTGAAAACAGCAGAAAATTATCAGCCGCAGGTCCCAAGGTACTACAGCAGTGACAACAGTACGGGAATGATTCTAGATCCAACCGTAATGGGAGTACAGAATGGTCGCAACCCAACATTGGCACAAGCTGAGTCAACCCAGCTTTTGATGCCTCAAAAGCAGATGCAGGGGGGAACCGCACATGCTCAGATGACGGGGAGTCAGACGGGCATGCCGGCAATGATGACCCATAGTGTGGGAATGAACATGCCTCAGAACCTGGGGAATGGACAGAACCCAGATGCGATATCCCTACCCATTACTGTAGGTCCACCGGTACCTTTGTACATTCAGCCTAACTCAGGTATGAGCGGTCAAGGATCAGTGGTGCAAAATGGGACGGAAAGGAGGTGCATAGAAAACACTCCAGAGACAACTCCGATAGCGGCTCTGCCAACTGGATCTGGGTCCCTGATGGAGTTTAGTCCCATATGTGCTCAGTCAACAGTGGTGAGGTCGAGTCCCCCACTGATGATACCGCTATCATCGAACACTGAAAAGTTGCCGCAACCATCAATGGCAGTCGATGTGAATGCTACACTAATGGGGATGAATGCGCAACAGCTGACACAGTGGTTCAACAGTCTGAATTCCACACAAAGCTCAGCCAGTGGGAAGGGAGAAGTCTATCTGAATAGGGTCAGGTTGAATATGGAAGCAGAAGAATTGGTGGAAGGGACTATGGGTTTGAATAGGTTAGAGTCCTACTCAGAAGAAGAGCTGAGGTATCTATGTCCCAGGATTACGAGAGAAGTGAACAAGGTACATAGAAGGTTGCAAGAAATAGCTGACAAAAACGGGGTTGAGATAGACAAGACAAAACACTTGAGCAGGAGCTATAGATTGGATTTCAGGACCACAGACTTTGAACACATGAGGTCAGCAGGCATGAAAACACACCTTAGAGAATTGCTGCAGAGTGCACAAGTGTGGGGGTGCTTAGACAAATGGGAGAGCAGATGGGCAAGGAAAAAGGAAAAGAAGAAAGATAGTGTCCCAGAGCATAAGGAGAAAAGACCACAGAGTAGTGATGCAATAACCATGTTACCAATGAGGGAGACAGCAGGGGGAAAATTAATACATGTACCGTGGCACAGAAGCGACATTCAGTCTTTTACGGATGATTTTCCCAAACTGAGAGAGAAACCGATTGAATGGTATCAACAGACTGATAGGTTTGTGAAGCTTGCGAAATGTCTTTGGGAAGACCTGAACACCCTCTTTGAGATTGTGGTTCCGGCAGATTTGTGGGAAGACTGCAAAAGGGCTGTAGGTTGGCCGACAAGTGAACCAGAGAGAGACAGGGATACGGGTGCACCATCACCTATGTTAATGAGCTTGTACTATAAGGTGATTGAGCATTTGAAGACGAAGGTTGCCGCGAAAAATGTGGATTGGCAGAAGATTGATCGAACTGCCCAAGAGGCTAAAGAGTCGATTCATGGTTACTATGAGAGGTTGTTGAAGGCGTTCAAGAACTACAGTGGCACGGAAACAATAGAGGCGAAGGACATGCTTCATTTTGTGTTTAGATTTGTGGAAGGGCTGAGACCAGAGATAAGTCAGATGATGAAGACGCATTTGATTTGTTGGCAGTCGAAACCGATTGATGAGGTGTTGAATTATGCGAAATACTGTAGCGACGAAATTGAAGTGAAACAGAAAAGGTTGAAAGAGAAAGTGATGATGATGCAACTTAAAGCAGCTCAGACAGGTTTGCAAGGGTTGCAAGGGTTCCAACAGCAGATACCGCAGCCGCAGCCGCAGGGAAATATGGTGTTTCAGCCACAGGCGAGAGGCAGAGGCAGAGGAGGTTTTGGGAGTAATGGTCCGGATTTGAACACTGTTGCGATTCTGAATGGTGTGCAGGCAATGAAAAGGGTGATGCCATGTCACGTGGGCGGAATCGTCGGGCATTGGAAACGCGAGTGTCCGATGGTGGTGCAGGAAGGTGCAGGTGTTGGTCAGCAAAACAATGATGTCAATGCATTCCAGACAATGAGGGGACCGAAAATGAGAGGTCCAAACCCAAATTTTCAGACCATAAATCAGCTGCAGGGATTACAGCCCATGCAGCCGCAGCAGATGCAGATGCCCCGTATGCAGATGACGCAAATGCAGCCATTGCAACAGCAGTTTCCCATGGTACCTAATCAGCAAATGCAAATACCTTTGGCACCAATGAGTCAGCAGCAAGTGATGGTTCCTCCACAGGTCTCGGGTCAGGTGATGAATACAAATGGCACAGTACAACAGTTCCCATTACACAGTGAGAATGGAATAAACAATGTATGGGAGAGTGAAAGTTCAGATGAGGAGGGAAATTGTGTGCTTGCAGCATCCTTGGAAGTTGATCAAAAGGGTCCATATGTGGAGGGAAGAGTTATGGGTCATCGTGTTTCATTCTTGGTTGACACAGGAGCCACACGTTCAACTGTTAGGAGCATTGAAGTACCACTTTTGCCACTCTCAGGGAGAACAATTCAAGTAGTGGGAGTAGCAAACAGGCACCTGACAAACCCAATCACAGATCCAGTACAAGTCAGAATTGGTAACTATCAAGGGTTACATAAATTTGTGGTATGTGACTCAAGCCCGATAGCACTGTTAGGGAGAGACCTATTGTGCAAATTGGGATGTTCGATTATGTGTTCGGACGATGGAATTAGAATTCAGACGAGCAGTGATGGGGAAGAAGAGGACAGTGTAGAAGGGGATGAGATGGAAACTGTCGATGAAGAATATCCTCTGATTAACCTTTTTCCGATGATAACTGAAGAAGATATTCCAGCTGGATTATGGGAAACAGTCGGAAAGGAAGTGTGGGATATGACAGGAAAAGAGGTGGGATTGGTGAAAGGAGTGGAACCAGTGAAAGTGACCGTAAAACCCAATGTAACCTTTCCCCAGACCCCACAATACCACATGGCACAAGACACCCTCATGAAAGTCGCCCAACTCATTGACGAGTTTGTAAAACAGGGAGTGCTGAAAGAAGTGTTAAGCAGTCCATGTAATTCACCAATCATGGGACTGATAAAGCCGAGTGGAAAGGTCCGAATCGTGCAGGACTTGAGGAAAATAAATGACATCGTAATTAAATGCTGCCCTGTAGTACCGAATCCAGCTGTGATAATGTTTCAAATCCCTTGCGATGCCGAGTGGTTCTCAGTCATCGACTTGTCACAAGCATTCTTTTCGGTGCCTCTTCATGAGGACAGCCAATTTCTCTTTTGTTTCAAATTCTTAGACAGAGTTTACAGTTGGTGTCGAATTCCTCAAGGGTTTTCTGAGTCACCGTCAATTTTCAATCAGATTCTAAAGAAAGACTTGGAAGCATTAGAATTGCCATTCGAGTCAACCCTAGTACAGTACATTGATGACTTACTGATTGCATCTAAGACAGAAAGTGGCTGCACAGCCGACACCATTGCTCTACTGAACCATTTGGGAAGGAATGGACACAAGGTGTCTCCTTCAAAGTTGCAGTTCTGTCAGAAGAAAGTAAAATACTTGGGTCATCAAATAGAGAAAGGGTCACGGAGAATAATGAAGGAAAGAATAACAAGTGTACTTCAAATGAGTCCACCAAAGACGAGGAGGGAGGTGAGGAAGTTTTTGGGAATGGTGAGCTACTGTCGCCAGTGGATTCCCAACTTCTCAACTCTAGCAAAGCCTTTACTGAAACTGACCCAGAAGGATGCATTGGATGAAATTGAGCTGAAAGGAGATGAGATGGATGCTTTTATTGAATTGAAAGAATGCATGTGCAGGGCTCCAGCTTTAGGTATGCCTGATTACACAAAGCCTTTCACATTGTTTTGTCATGAACGTGATGCATGTTCTTTGTCTGTCTTGACCCAAGCCCATGGTGGCATAAACAGACCAGTAGCATATTTTTCAGCTACTTTGGATCCGGTTGCAGCAGCACTGCCAGGGTGTTTGCGCGCCGTAGCAGCAGTTGGTATCAGCCTCACTCAGAGTGAAGGAATAGTGATGGGACACCCATTAACAGTCATGGTCCCTCACTCAGTTGAGATACTTTTGACCTGCTCCCGAACGCAACACATGACTGGAGCAAGACTCACAAGTTATGAAACAATAATTCTGGGCTCACTGAATGTGCAGCTGAAAAGGTGCACTACGTTGAATCCAGCAACCTTGCTTCCCGGTGAAAATGCTGAAATTGAGAACGCTGAAGACGTCGAGCACGACTGCCTTCAGGTGACTGAATTTTGCACAAAACCCCGACCTGACATTAAGGATACTAAGCTTGATGAAAATGACCAAATTGTTTTTGTTGATGGGTCATGTTTAAGAGATGCATTGGGAATATTGAAAGCAGGATATGCTGTATGTACTGTAACAGGTGTCTTGGAAGCGTCCTGGCTTCAAGGAGTCTATTCCGCACAAGTAGCAGAGCTTGTAGCCCTTACAAGAGCATGCCAACTGTCTACATTGATGAAGGTTACCATTTACACTGATAGTCAGTATGGGTTTGGAATTGTGCACGACTTTGGGCAACTATGGTCACAGAGAGGTTTCCTGACCTCTTCAGGGTCCCCAGTGAAAAACGGGGAGAGAATAAGGGAATTGTTACACGCCATTCAGATGTCAGCCGAAATTGCAGTGGTAAAGTGTAGTGCTCATACAAAAGGACAGGACTATGTTTCCCTGGGAAATGCATATGCGGATCAAGTCGCAAGATTTTGTGCCTTGAACTGTATATTGCTCAGGGATGAATGGAATTTGATAAATGAGCCAGAGCTCGAACCAGCTGAAGCATTTGCCTTGAAGGTCGTGGATACAATAGATGAACTAAAAGCATTACAGAATAGCGTCAGGGAGGATGAAAGAGCTTCCTGGATTAAGTCACAATGTACAAGGAGACCAGATGAGTTATGGGTTTCAAATGAAGGAAAATGTGTTTTACCAAGTAGTCTCTTATCGCAGCTAGCGCAGTTCTATCATGGGCAGGCTCACCTAGGGAGAGATGCCATGATAAGATTGTTCAAAACTGATTGGTTTAACCCCAGATTCCGTCAAGTTGCAGAAGCAGTTTGCCATCGTTGTGTCATTTGTCAGCAGATGAACCCAGGAAAGGGAACGGTTGTGAACGTGAGCCACATTGGTAGGGCGGGTGGCCCGTTCAGCAGAATGCAGATGGACTTTATTGAGATGCCTGTGCATGGAGGTCTGAAGTATGTGTTGGTGATTGTGTGCATTTTTAGTCACTGGATTGAAGCATACCCAACACGTAGAAATGACAGCCTTACAGTTGCAAAACTATTGTTGAGGGAGTTGATACCACGTTTCGGATTCCCGATCTCTTTAGAATCAGATAGAGGAAGTCACTTTAATAACGAGGTGATAAAGTTACTTTGCGCAGCGTTGAACATTGAGCAAAAACTGCATTGTAGCTATCGCCCTGAAGCCTCAGGACTGGTGGAACAAATGAATGGTACACTGAAATCAAGAATGGCGAAAATATGTGCATCGACAAATTTGAAATGGCCTGACGCATTGCCTTTGGTGTTAATGTCAATGAGAAACACCCCTGACAAAAAGACTGGATTGTCCCCGCACGAAATTCTCATGGGCAGGGCCATGAGACTTCCTGCAGTTCCCGCAAACGCGCTTTTGAATATTACAGATGATATGGTGTTAGACTACTGCAAAGGCCTGGCTGACGTGGTTCGCTCTTTCTCTCACCAGGTGGAAGCAACCACCTTGCCACCGATCCAAGGTCCAGGACACACACTGAAAGCAGGTGACTGGGTCGTGATAAAGAAGCACGTGAGGAAGTCGTGTCTGGAACCCCGTTGGAGAGGCCCTTTCCAAGTGATCCTGACGACCACTACCGCTGTGAAGTGTGCGGGAGTTCCCAACTGGATTCACGCCAGTCACACAAAGAAAGTGTTGTGTCCCACAGATGAGGAAGTTGAAGCGCTGAAACTGCCAGTACCTGATAACAAAGTGCCGAGCGCTGAGACAGAGCAAAACAGAACTAGAAGCGAACAGGCAGAAATAGAGGAGAGAAAAATATTCTCTGAGGTTGAAACAACCGATTCACTTGGGGAAGACCCAGGAGAAGCCTCAGACAGCGACGAAGCAGCTGAAGGTAACAAAGAGCCTGAAGCAGCTGAAAGTGACAAAGAGCCTGAAGAAAGTAACGGTGACAAAGGGCTCGAAAGAGGTGAAGAAGCAGGAGAGCCTGATCAGAGGAGGGCTTTCCCAGAAGCAGACGGTACAGAAAAAGAAAAGGAAAACGAGGCAGAACAGAACGAAACTGTTCAAAGTTCTTCAGAAGAGATCGCAGGTCCATCAAGTGGACACAGTGCAAAGAGGAGACCAAGTATATCACCAGTAAAACTAAGAACTAGAGAAACGTTGAACGACAGTGAAGGGCCACGAGTGAAAGAGAAAAGAAAGGAAGTGTCTGTCGTGGTACCAACATCGAGTGAAGGAAAAGACTTGGCCAAAGAGGAAAGTACCAGTGAGGCAGAATCAAAGAGAGATGCAAAATTGAAAAGGAAAAGGATACCAAACAGGAGATATTCCGGTCCAGAATGGGCATATGTAGTCAATGACGATTGGACCGACGAATTTGTATCTCTTAGCCTCGAGAACGAAGAAGAAGAGATACCAATAGAAAAGAAAAGCTTTATGGACACTATTGACTGAGAAAAAAAAAAAAAAAAATGATAAATGACATTGCTTGCTATAATCTAACGTGATACAACCAGCTGAGACATTGCTAAACCGGATGAGACATTTGCTAAATTGATAAGACTTTGATAACCTGATTGACTCTTAAACCCGATTTGAGACAACGTTGCTAACTGATAAAAGACTGAGTTATTGCCGAATTGAGACAAATGCTGCTAACCGATAAGTGACTGGGCTCCTGAAGAAAACTGTGTGAACATTGCGCTCGTTCAGCTTTGTAACTAATTGCTAAATCGTTTCTTTATAAGTGCTTCTAGCTCTCTGATTCTATACAGATCATGGCTACACAAAACAGTAGAATGAAATATTGTAAATATGCGTGTATAGGCTTGATAACTGCATGTGTACTAATAATAATGGCAATAGTGCTTGCAACGCGTGGTAAGGGTGAGAATGAGAAAATTGATGCTTCTACTTCTGCTCCTGTTACTGTCACTGAACTAACCGCATTGAAAAGACTAGAATTAGATGAGAGACACTTGCATGATAAGAAGGAACTTTCGTATAATGTTTTCTATCTCCTACTAACAGAATATGTTGAGACTATGGATGCGAAAGATTGTTATGTGTGTACACAGATACCGACATCGGTAACGGAAGGGGTGACTTATCACCACATGCCTCTTACATATGGGATTACATGTAGTTTAGTAACTTCTAGATTTTATGGTCAAACTAACATTCAGTATTTTTACTCCAATTATGATGTTACCTTTGCATATGTTCCTATAATAACGCAACTAAGCCAGATTGCTAAAGATTGGGATGCTAAAATAATGAGGGAATTTTTCGAGCCAATGCAACCTTTTGAAACAGCTCACGCTCATAGGGAAAATCTTACCTGCTCGCTCTCTGCAGTAGAAATAAGCTTTTTAGATCGCACAGATGATAGAAGGGCACAAATGAATGCGAAATTAGAAAAGGAGCTAAGTAAGAGGACTTCAGTAGATAATTATGCTTTTGCCGCAATAAAAACACAAGGGAAAATAGCTTTAGACGCTTGGCATGTAGGGAAATTTTGTATATAACGTGGTGAATCTTATTATGATAACATTTTCGTGGGAGCGAGTGAATGTAAACATACGTTTATCTTTAAGGCCAAATGGACATTCATGCTGAACGGACTTGACCCTGTCATACCTGGTGTATATTACATTTGTGGGCATAATGCCTATTATCGTCTTCCAAAAGGATGGTGGGGGAGATGTTATTTGGGTATAGTGTTCCCAAAGGTTTATCAACTGGATGACCTATCGGTGATTCCAAAGACGTCTGGATCTCATCGTATCCAGAAAAGAGAGACCGCAGCTGCTGTGGTAGGAGATATATTTGGAGCCATGATTCCTTCATTGGGAGTTGTGTTGAATTCCATTAAAATAAGAAAGTTGTCTACTATAGTGGATAACATGTTGACAAAGTTTTCAGGTGCTATAATCCTGATGGATGCTGAACTTGCAGCAGAAAGAGCTATGACTCTTCAAAACAGGCTTGCCCTAGACATTCTTTTAGCAAAGGATGGCGGCATTTGCAAAATGCTTGGTGCGCGTCACTGTTGCACGTATATACCAGACAACAGTGTGAAGATTAAAACAATGCTTGCAAATCTAACAAAAGAGAGTGCAGACTTGAAGGAATTGAAAGAACCAGGAGTTTGGGAGAAGGTTGGAAAGGGAATTGCTTCAGTGGGAAATTGGCTTGGTGGCATTTGGAATGGAATATTACTAAAAATAATACAGGGAATACTAATAGTACTAATTTGCATCTTTGGGATTTGGTGAATAAAGAGGGGAATACTAATGATCATGGCAAGAATTAAGAGAAGGAAGGAAGAGAAAATTATGAAAAGAATGGCAGAAGAATACAAGGCAAGAACAAGGGGAACTAAAAGGCAAAGAGAACTGACAGAATTTTAATGGAATAAAATTTGTGGGAATGGTTTTGTGTGATGACAAGTAGTCATCAGAGGAGGGATTGATGACGCGGAAATGAAGGTTTTACATTTATTAGCGCATAAACGTAGTGCCGCAATAATCAAGTGTGACTTTAACCGAACTAATAAAGATTGTACGGGGACAAATGTGCCCTCAGAGTAGTTCGCCAACATTTATAAGCGTGCTTTATATAACGTGATGTATTAGAATTGTACTAATCTGACATAACCGTAAACGTGTGCCATGATTTGCTTGTGTGAAATGTTTTAACTTAGCATAACTTTAGTGGAGGCTTCGGCCTAGTTGCCTTGTCTCACGGTTTAGATGCTCGTGTTTTTCTAATGTGCTAACAAAACGTGTATTCTTGCTTGAAGCTGTACTTTTCCAGTGAGATCGGTTCACATGCTTATCTTTAAGGTTTCGTGCCAGCCTGGCATCTTCTTCTTTGCTCCAAGGTCAATCTGCAGGTGCAGACAATGGAAGCTCAGAAAGTGAGTTAATTGGTAAAATATGTTGCAACTTACGTTCCCGACTCCAAGGATAATGTATGCCTAGGTAGAAGCTTGTGAATTGTTGTTTTTGATTGGACAATTTGAAGCCAACCTATGAACCCTCCAATGGAAGACCCTACTGGATTTGAACTGTTGTTTATTTAAACCCGGTGCACAAGAAGAAAGTAGCCATTACCAGCGGACATTACCCATCGGACATTAGACATTATCGCCATTTGCCAGCAGCCATTTTGAGGACATTACCCGCCATTTGCAGGACATTGCAGCCATTATGGCCCGTCTTGCCGATCTCGTCATTTTGCCATCTTCTACGATGCCAATTGATGTTCGATGAGACTTTGATGCTTTCTCTAATCGAGAGAAAGAGACTTTAAGTAATTCTCGCCCTAGAGACTTTAACTTTGATTTGCCCCTTTGCATGAAGTAGTAGTTTTGTCCTTTTATCTTGCCGCTGTGAGGCAATTGCCCCGTCCACCCTGCCCCTTTGCCCCGTCCCATGCTGATCGGAAACCGGCACCTGTGAGACGAAGACTTCCTTGAATGCTGATTGAAATTTGGTAAATATGAAAGGAAAATGTACAATTGCATTGTGTTTCTTTTTAGGTAACCAACTGCTGATTTTTGATAAGAGCCCTAGTTAGGAGTTTTCCAAATTAATGTTGCTAAATTGTTTTTGCATGAAATCCCACATGCAGATGCTAATTTGAGGTTAGATGAGGATTCATTTGTTGCACGATGCAATTTGAGACCTTGTTATGCTGACTAATGTATGCAATTAGCTCATTACAGATTATAGTTTTAGTGGTTTGCGTTGCTATTATCGAATGCATTGTTATTCAAATGCTGCATAGATTGCATCTTTTTCGCCGTTATGGACAGCTATTAATGTTCATTTACATATATCATTTGGTGTTGAGACACATTTATATCGTGCTAGCTTTGTTAATATAGGGAAATAAATGCATTAACTTTAAATAAACTGGTGTGGTTATTCATGGCCGAAAGGTCATGGTTCGCCGAAATGTTTTCTGGATTAATTGTGAAGTGTTATGTTGATCAGGGCATTGCTTATGTTCGTTATTGATTATTGATTTGATTAAATTGATTACTCTCGGGTGAAGAGAGCCCCACTTGGTCAAAAGATTCATCGACCCAAGAGCGTCCAAATACAGGTAATTTATTAGGTCGGAACGCTCTATCAGCTGGAACATGACCTTCACTGGCATCCTGGCATCTGAAGTGAGTAATATATATATATATATATATATATCCCTCCCAAACGCCCCCTTGTTTCATTGTTTTGTCTTTACCTCCTTTTATTTCTCCCTTTCTTTATCCCCCTTGTCCTTTTCCTGTCTCCCCCTCTTGTCCCTTTTCTCCCTCTTTCACTTCTTCTGTAGCCTATGCCCCCTCTTTCTGTCTTATAGTATTATTGTTTGATACAAGTGTGTTGGAAGTGGCCCTTTCTGCAGAGCTATTCCCAAACCGTTTGCCTTTCTCCTATTTTTCTGACCTTCTTTGTGTTGTCTTTAGGACTCTGAACTTATTACTACTGCTAATAAGTGCTAAAGTGTATGTGCTCTCTCCCCTAAAATGTGGTATAATTGGATTACACCTATTTGGCTTATTTAATTTACCTGTAAGTCCCTTGTATACCATCTACCCAGGGCCGGTAAATTAAATGCTACTTGTGGACCTTCAGTGCTGATTGCACCATCCAAAGAAGTAGCCTTTCAAACTTGTCTCAGCCCTGCCACTGCAGGGCCTGTGTACCCAGTTCACTGCCACATTGACTTGGCAAGCCAAACTACATGCCAAGGCCTGAACTCCCTTTTTACTACACTTAGGTCACCCCTAAGGTAGGCCCTAGATGGCTCTATGGGCAGGGTGCTGTGTAAATAGAAGGCAGTACATATATTTTTATGTGTTACCTGTCCTAGTAGTGACAAACAGCCTATTTCGTTTTTCACTGCTGTGAGTGTTGCTTCTCACATAGGTTTGCATTGGGAATTCCCTTATATATGCCTAAGCAGTAATTTCTGATCTGTGGGGAGTAGTGTAGGCATGTTTGGAATGGTATTGAGAAATCCTGCTTACTGGTGTAGGTGGATTTAGCATTACTATTTTAGAAATGCCATTTTTAGAAAGTGGGCATTTCTGTGCACTTATAACTCTGATGCTTTGCAGCCTGACTCCAGTGCACGCCTAGGGCATAGTGACAGCTTAACATTTGTGCATATTCTCCAGACAGCCATCCATCAGGGAGGGTTAAGTGTGAAAAGGATTACATCTGCATTCATTTACATACTGATGGTCTTTCTGTGCTTGGATGAAGGGTTGTTCACACTTTACACTTGAATAGGCTGTGTCCTGTCCTCACACAAAGAGCATGTTTACCCCCTTCTGATGTCTGGAGCCAGAATAGGGGAGAAAGGAAATTCTTAGAATTGGTCTGATCTGGCTGGAACCTTCTCTCACCTTCTAGAAGCTGGGTGCCTGGAGTATGAGCACAAGGACTCTCACCCCATGATTTTAGAGCACTTTTGGGAACTGGAACTGAATCTCTGTCAGAAGGACTGCTGACTGCATACAGGACTCATCTGGACTCTTATGTGGTTGCCTTGCTTCCTACTGCTGCTGGGTGGCATAAAGGGCTCCATATATTGCTTTTCTGCTCCTTGCTCTGCTGTCAGCTGGTCCTTGACTCAGTTCTGCAAGGACATTGTGTGCTACCAGGAGGAACCACAATCAGAATTGCGGGCATAGTTGTGCTGCCTTGTGGCCTGCTGGGCTGCAAAGAGAACTGCCACTTGGTTATCAGAGACCCTGATGTGATGGCCTGTCTGCCTACTGCACCTTTTGTGCCCAAGTGTTCTCTAGGACGCGTTGTCTTATGCTCCGTGTCTGTTTACCCAGCACGTTGTGAGGAGTTCTTAATTTCCCAGTTGGTGCACCCCTTGTGCTTGGAGAGTGCTTTACCTTCCCCCAGAGTGTGGTGACCACTTTTCAAAATGTGGCATGTGAGGAGCACTATTATTTGTCCAGGAGGGGGTTTGAGCGCTTAACTCAGGAGTGCAGGAGGGGCGCTTAAGGCGAGAGGAGAGCAGCGTGTGTTTATTTTCCCTCGCCACCATCCCAAAGGAGCGGGAAGCTTCATTGACACAAGCCCTGCTCCTGAGGCCCAAGAGAAGCTGCAGTCAGGAAGCTGAAGGGTTGGCCAACAACAGAGGGATGCCATAGAGCAGGAAAGTGACTCCTGCTGGAGGTACATGTGAATGGAAGAGGTGTTGGAGAATTAAGGTGTCCTTTGGGGACCTGTGTGTCCTTCCTCGAGGCCTCCCCTGCCTCCCATAACCCACTCTGCACAGTCTGGGTGCGCTGAGTGTCAGAGCTGCACCACATTGTCCTGGTAACAGAAGTGCATCAGCCCCACCTTGGCACACCCCAGTCAGCTCCAAAGCTCGGAGACAGTGACCTGCCAACCTTCCTGCTATGCCAGCAAAGTGCTGTGGATGGCGATGACAGATCCGCCATAAGGTCCCGGCTTCCTAATGGTGCTATGACATCCTTGTGAGACCCGTGAGGTCTGTGCATTGGCCTGCACATGTTCAAATTTAATGTGGTCTCTGTCCTAACGAAGAAAGCTACCATAGTGATTCTAATAGACTTGCAGGCACTTTGGCAACCCACCCTCCGATATACACTGCACGCTCAGTAGTGGAGGCCCATAGGACCTATTGTATTTGCCCTGATAGGAGAATGGGTGTCCTAGCACCCAATGAGGGCATTCAGAGATTTTGTGTGTCTGCAGGGCCATGGCGCATTATGTATGCTAACCTTTGGGGATTGGTGTATTTTAACCACTACCCACTGCATTCTATGTGTTTTTGGGAGTTAAATGGTGATAATTATGTCCTCTGGCTCAGAGACACAACATGACACATAGGGGGTTATTCTAACTTTGGAGGAGTGTTAATCCGTCCCAAAAGTGACGGTAAAGTGACGGATATACCACCAGCCGTATTACGAGTTCCATAGGATATAATGGACTCGTAATACGGCTGGTGGTAAATCCGTCACTTTTCCGTCACTTTTGGGACGGATTAACACCTCCTCCAAAGTTAGAATAACCCCCATAGTTTCCAGTGATATGTTCCAAAGTACTGTATTTTCCTGGCATACAAATTCAGTGATGTTAGGGGAGTAACATATGATTCATGTGCTCATGTGGTACTGCCTGTGATGATAATTATGCTTTATTATTTCAAGCCCTACTCTGGGTATGGTTGTCGTTCTGATCCTTGTACAATACAGCATTTATGAATCTTGTCATGAATGATTACTGTGTGACTCAGTCCCACAGATACCATCATTTAAAAATAGTTTTGTATGTGCACTTTTTATGATTCATGTCGTTTTGGATTGCAACTATATATATGTGTATATATATATATATATATATATATATATATATATATATATATATATATATATATATATATATATATATATATAAATATATATATATATATATATATATATATATATATATATATATATCCTTGGTGGAGAGTCTCTTTTGTGGTATACTTATTGTGTCACTGGTGTGTGTGTGTGTTGGGCAAACTCTTTCCACATGACCTCTGAGGGTAAGCCTGACTGCTCTGTGCCAAGCTACCAGTGGTTGAGCACAGGTTATCTTTAGTTTGTAACTCACTGACTAAAGTATTGGGTTTTGCCTGGCTCAGGTGCATACCCTAGCCAACCAGAAATCCCATTGCTAACAAAGTGCATTTACCACATTCTGCATTTGTAGCTCAATCTGGTGTCCGTGTTGGATTTACATGTCATTGTTTTTGCAGTTGTTCCCCAGAAATGTATTCATGGCAATAAAAATAATCACAACAGTAAGTAAATCTGTTCAGTAGTTTTGGAGTTATTAAAGAAAAAACATGTATTTATATCTGCTGATGCAGAGGGTCCATGGATTGCAGAGATCTCACAATGAGATCTGATTGGCTGCCACCCCTTCAGCCAGGAAGTGGTGGAAGCCTATTTGGAACTGGGAGTAATCCAAGTCCCATGACAAAAGGTAAAAAAAGAATGTGGCATAATAGGAATACCCTGACCCCGTAAGGCTGGTGGTGGGGTCTCACAGGGACTCTGCCTAGGGCCAAAAATGTTGTTGTCAGTAAACCACAGAGAATCTGGGCAAAGTGCTGGGGGACAATACCTTTTATATTAATTGGGGGGGGGGGCATATGTGGCCCCCTTCCCAGGCTGATTTCAGACCTGGGGATACCATCACCTGGAGCCCAGACGATTACAAAAATGGGGCAGGGGGCTATGTGGCCTCCCTCCTGGGCCCTTTTCAGCCCCAGGGACCTAATTTCCCAGGGCCCAACAAATGTTTTAAGCCGGGAGCAGGGACACAAACCCCACCTCCTGGGCTACGTTCGGCCTCAGGGACCCCATCTCCCGGGGCCAGGACCATGCATGCCAAAGGGAGGGGGGCCTTAGGACCCACCTACTTGAGCCATTTTTGGCCTAGTGACCCCATACCCCAGGGCCAAGTTCCTGCTATGTCCCAGGATGCCTAACTTAGGGACATAGCATGTTTGCTCTCACTTGGTGGGAGCAATTTTAAAGGTCCCGCCAAGCGAGAACAAACACCAAGTCCACTCCCAGTGGGTTGAAGCATGTAAAATGCTCCTGCCTGCTGCAAACAGACTTTTTATTTTTGTTTTCCTGCTAGCACTGAAACAGGCAGGAAAACTGATGAATAAATTGCCCCCTCCTTCAGGGTGCAGTATGTTTAGCTGCTCCTTGCAGGATGGAGCAATGCTGGCACCCGCTGGAGACGGAGAGCCCGCTGGGGCTTCAGGGGCATTCGAGCTACCCAAGCTGCCTACAACAATCATGTAGTGGGCGCCATAAGGCAAGTATAACTAATTTCCTACCATGATTTGCTAATTACCTCACAGTTTACATCACTCATGACATCTTAAAAATTTGCTGTAAATGTATTAATGAGAAAATTGTGCATGGCGGTGGTGCGAGTTAGAGTTACCTGAAGGTGCAAGTTATGGTTTATTGAGATAACTATAAATGCTAAATTTCTATGTTTTATTGTATGTAAATTGTGAACCTAACTATAATGTCCTTGTAACCTTTTTTGTTTTAGGGATATATATATAAATATATATATATATATTACACTTTCAGGCTCAGAGTGGTGCATGCATTATGCTAATAAAGAACCAGAGAACTCTGGGTAGTTCTCAAGATGAGTTGGGGAGCAGCTCCTGTCTAAAGCACCCTACAACACGAGCAACGCTCTGAATCTGCTCATCTCAAATGTTTGTTTTTCTTGCAAAGTGTTCCAGCATAGAATTAGCAAAGTGCCATCTACTCTGATGACACTATAGTACGGCGAAACAAAATACAGCACTCACAAGGAAGAAGTGAAGAGACAATGGTATAACAGTTATAATCACTAGATATAAAAAAGGACGCAAAAACACAATATCACCAGTGTCAGTGACATCTTCATAAGTAAAGAAAAATGTATAAAGGCATTGCCATATCAAATATAAACACATTTGTAGCTCAGTACATACGGAAGACAGAAAAAGGGCAAGTCAAGCGGGCAAGCATCTCGCTGAAGTGTGAGTGGAGGGCAGATATTGTCACTTCTACACAATAAAGCCCCTGTGGGCAGCATGTTAAATACAGTATTGCAAAAAACATTCATAATATATAAGTGGATTCATCCCAAGTGGGCAAAGTAGCAGAAAGTGTGGGGTAAAGAACTGCATAGGTGTCAAGCCTCCAGGGGGTAGAGCACCCTGGATGACAAAGCATAATGTCAATCCAGCATGTTGGAACCAGCATTGAATCAACTGAATTAGTTACTACAAGGAAGGGAAACAGTACAAGAATGACATCCCAGTCGGCAAATAGCAGATGGGCTCCTTCTCATGTCTTCTCCCACATTCAAGGGGCGTGCAACAGATACCCAAGCAACACTTTCTAAAAAGAGTGCAAAAGTGAGTCCAACACCCTATAACCAACCAAGCCCATGCCATGCATGGCCTTTGGCTGTGTGTTCAGGAGCTGTCCACAGGGTCCCTCTCTCTGGATGTGAGAATAGGTGTGAGAGAGTGTCCCTGGGTGTGAGAATAGGTGTGAGAGTGTGTCTCTGGTGTGAGAGTGTCTGGGAATGAGAGAGGGTGTGAGAACGTCTATGTGGGTGTGAGAGTGTCTGTCTAGGTGTGAGAGGGTGTCTCTGGGTGTGAGAGTGTCTGTGAGTGTCTGAGTGGGTCTATGAGTGGGTGCATGAGACTCTGAAAGGGTCTGTGAGTGAGTTTCTAAGTGAGTCTTTTAGTAGGTTCATGAGTGTCTGAGAGGGTATGTGAATGGGTGCATTAGTGTCTGAGTGGATCTTCAGGTGGGTGTGTCAGTGCCTGAGTGGGTCTGTGAGTGCATGCATGAGGGTCTCAGTGGGTCTGTGGGTGGGTGAATCAGTGTTGAGTGGGTCTGTAAATAGGTGCTGGAGTCTCTGAGTGGGTCTGTGAGTGAGTGTGTCAGTTTCTGAGTGGATCTGGGAGTCATTTATCTGTGTCTGAGTGGGTCTGTGAGTGGGTGCATGAGGGTCTGAGTGGGTCTGTGAGTGGATGTGTGATGGTCTGAGTGGGTCTGTGAGTGGGTGCATCAGTGTCTGAGTGAGTCTGCTAGTGGGTGTATCAGTGTTTGAGTGAGTCTGTGAGTGGGTGTGTGAAGCTCTGAGTGGATCTGTGAGTGGGTGCGTGACTCTCTAAATGGGTCTGTAAGTGGGTGAATGGCGGTCTGAAGGGGTCTATGAGTGGGTGCATGCATCTGAGTGGGCCTGTAAGTTCGAGTGTTAGTGTTTAAGTGGGTCTGTGAATGGGTGTGTGAGGGTCTGAGTCTGTGAGTTGGTATGTGAGTATCTGAGTGGGTGTGTGAGTGTCTGTGTAGGCTGTCAGTGGGTGTGTCAATGTCTGAGTGTGTCTCTGAGGGGGGTATCAGTGTCTGAGTGGTCTGTGAGTGGGTGCATGAGCATATGGGTGCGTAAGAACCTCAGTGGGCTGTGAATGAGTGCATGACATAAGGGTCAGAGTGGGTCTGTGACTGGATGCATGAGTGTGTGGTTCTATGAGTGACTGATTTAGTGTATTAATGAATCTGTGAATGTTTTTTAAAAAAACATTTCAGTGTTATTTGCAAATTTGTCACAATGTTACATGGGAGCCATGCTGAGTGTTGCAAATATTCGCGAATATCGTACTGCATATTTTTAAGATCATTATTTCACCATCAAAGACCCCTATATCACAGCCCTGGGGTCAGGATACCTCCATCCTGACCCCTTTTGCTGCTTTTCATTTTATTTTTCAGCTCTGTGGACCATGTTCCAACACATTAAATGGCAGCCACAACTCTCTGATCAGGTTGCAGCCAACCAGTCACAGCATTCCTGTTGGTGCACGCATTCGCAAATACACCCTGATCACCGCAAAAACTTTGCAACAGATCAGCAGCCCTAGATATACAAATGTAATTCCTCTTTAATATCTCAAAAAGTAATGAACGGATTTACACCAAATATCCAAAAGTGTAATCTGCATATCAAAACCTACCTTTCTGCAAAGTTGGGGTAATTCTCTCCAGCGGTTCGAGCTGTAGTTGTGTTTAAAACTCCTATGAGAATTGACATGGAAACCGCATATTTTTTGACCCCACCCTTTTTCTCGGCCACCGCTTGACAGGTCACGCCAAAACTTTCTGTGTGCAACAAGAATCACCGGCATACAGCTCACATGGAGCTCACGTCATGCTCAGTGATTGAGCCCTCCGGGAGGCATCAAGACTGCGGGGTGCTACGCTTCTGAGGACGCGCTGAATTAAAGGGCTGTTTTTTTGTGGATCTGGCCCGAACCCCTCAGGAGCTCTAGGTGCAGGAGGATCCTGGCCCTTCTTTTTTTGTATTTTTTGTGTGTTCATGGCTGTGAATTGGCTGACAACGGAGGTCAGAAGGATCGACCTGATGTGCTCCACTAGGATACGATGGTGATTCCTGGCTGTTGCTTTCTCTTATGGCAGTCCTGATTGTGGTTCAATAGGATTCTTCAGTCAGAGGACTCGAGATAAGTAAAAAGACGCTGGGTCAGTGGGTCTTGTGGGATCATTTTTTAACCTGTGCTTTACTGATATAAGTAGTGTATTTTTATGCTCGCTTGGTCCTTGGAGTATCAAGGCATAAACTTGAAAACAAAGTTGAACATTAATCTATGGCACAGACTTGGCTATAAACAATATAAAATTGGTGCAGAGGTTATCCCAGGGCTCAGGTGGCCATTGGTCTAGTATACTTTCTATCTCTGCTCTTCTGGACTTTCAGGACCTGTGTGTAAAACAAGAAAAAAAACACATAGTAACCTGTTGGAGCAGCATTAGGCTACTCTTCGGGTCTAATGAGGAACCTGGAGGTTGGCAGAAGTGGTCTGCGGTAGCACAGATGTGGCTTGCTACTCCTCAGTCCTTCTTCAGCGCCCTCCTTGTACTGGTCCATTTTTTGCCAGGGCTTTTTTGATCCCACAATGAAACACATGCCGTGTGACGGAGAGTTTAAGCCATGTACTGGTGCTAAAACCTCTAAACCCCATTCATCTAAGAAACTGACCCCAGCTATGAGAAGACAAAGCATGGATCCAATAGGCAAGATCATCTGCATATATCCTCAAGAGACTCTGATGGGTTCCAGGGTATATTAATTACCCCCTTGGTTTATTCTAACTCTAGCCCAGTAAATGAGCAGGGAACAGCGATGCCACAGTCTTTCCAGACTATTGAAACATCTTTGCTATCTCCTATCTCTGAAATGAGCAATCAGAGTAGTAATATGCAGGCAAGCTGTTCAGGGGAAAATGTGATTATTGCTTCACTTCTTGCTTTAACTTCCACTATGGGACAGCTTAAGGATAAGCCTTATTAACCTCTTTTTTCTGTGAGTAACGTCAACACTAAGGGGGCAATAAAAGAGAAAGAGAGAGAGAAAAATATGGTTCAGCTGAGTGGGTCTTCATATGATAGTCAAACATCTCCTGTTATGGCAATGCATTCAGCATCTGAAGGCGTGTCTCAGTTGCTTTTGGACCCGAAGCCTGTTGCTGCTGCGTTGAAATTACCTCCTTGCGGGCTCGTTGCTCCCCTTCATTTATTCCAGATTCTGTGAAAACCTCAGGGAACGCAACCAATTGTTTTATCGATAGACGGTATGCTTAGTCAGATATTGGAGGAGCTATGTGCTATGAAAATCTCTCAGGAAGAGGCCCACAAGGACATCAATGAATAGCTGACCCAGCTAAATGTCAACCTAACCCATCTTTCTACTAGGGTTTCCCAAGCAGAGTAGAGCGTTTCAGAGTTGGAAGATACAAAAAACCAACAGGAGGAGGCAACATCACAGATCCAGACAGAGCTCGAGGAGTTACAGTTTAAACTTGATGAGGTTGAAAACAGATCTCAACGCTCTAATTTAAGGTTCATAGGAGTTCCCAAAGACCCAGAATCATCATCAACAGTGACTAAAGTGATCTCTAACTTCATCTATAAGTGTATCCTTCCTAACAAAACAATGGCCAAGGACAATCTCTCTATCATGCACATAGGGTTCTCCCAATGCGTCACACAAACTCAAAGTATCCTTGTACCATATTGGTAAACTTTGGTGGTTATAGGGTTAAGGAATAGATTTTTCCAATGGCTATAAGAATGAACAATTTCAATTCTGGTGATAATTTTAGCTTTCGTGTTTTTTTCCGACATGTCTATCTCTGCTGCACGATGGCATTGAGAATTTGTTGGACTCATTGATGACTTTAAGAAACTTGGAGCTCCAGCTGGCATTGTACAATTAGCTAAACTGAAAGTTTTTTATAAAGGACAAGCACATGTGATTCAGGGTGTACAGCAGGCAAAGGATTTTTTGTGGTAGCTAAGGAAATAATTAATGGTAAATGAGGAGACTATATTACAAGGGGATGAGGGTAAGAATAATAACAGCTTTGCGCTTCATTCCTTTTGCCCTGCCTCTTCTGCTCTCTCGAGGTTTAGGCTCTTAGAGTGCGATGTCATTGCACTCTATCATCGGGGCTGGGGGGATTATTATAGGTGAGGATAAGGAATCACAGGGTGGTGGGGTCATCACGGGTTGGGCCCTTGAGGGTGAGGGGGGAGCTATCCCTCCTCTGGCGGAGAGGGGGGTTTGCACTAGGGTGGGGAAAAGAGCAGGTAAAAAAGATAAGCATGGAGATCTTAGGTGGTATTGGGTACTAGTTGTGTGGCAGGATGATGAAGTTTGGAAAAGGGGGTAGGAAGTAATTTAAGGGTTATTTCATGTAATATTAATGGTGCTAATAATCAGATAAAGCTGAGTGCGATACTCAATTGGTTAGGGTGTCGCTATCCCACATTTCTCTTCTGCAAGAGACGTATTTGAAGCATCAAGGGAAAGTACATAAGCTTCCTAGGTTTATTGCACAGTCTTATTACGCATCTGCCAATGCCGCAGTTCAGGTGGGTGGCCATTTTAGTGACATACGAGTTTCCCAGGGTGGTATATCGGGTGTACAAAGAGCCCCAGGCACAATGGTTAATAGCTAGTACACTTATTTTAAATCACCATATATATATATATAGTGAGTTTTTATGGCCCAATCAAAGAGGATCTTAGCCCCCTTCAGGGTTTATTCAATGTTTTGATTACACTTCCTTTTCTTTTTATCATTTGTGGGGACTTTAATGTTATTCTGGATATCCAGATGGAGACCTGGCATAAGAATAAAACCCCGAATAAACCAATTTATTTAGCTCTGTGCCTATTTGGAGGGTGGACCATTCCCAGGATAACAAATTCACCTGTTTTTCCTAAAAATATAATATAGCTCCAAGAATTTATTTTATACTAGCTTCTTTTTCTCTGGCTAGGTGCGGAACCTCTATTTTTGCCAGTCCTTTTTCTAATCATTCAGTTCCTCAGGCTAGTGTGGGTCTGCCTGGTGAAAGGATTGACCACCTGTGCTGGAGGTTCGACAAGTCTCTTTTGGGAGATGAAGGGTTGGTCATGATCCTCAAAACGTCACTGATTTTTAAAATATTAACAAAGGTTCAGTTTCACTATTTTTCATCTGGGAAGCCCTTAAGGCTCATATAAGGGGAGTAGCAATATCTTATAAATCTCACATGGCTAAATTAGCCAAGGAGAAAGCAATCGAGCTGCCACAGGAACTCAACCAAGCACAAAGAATCTATCAGATTACCCATGATGTAAAGGCGGCTCTTAGTTTAAAAGAGGCACAGGGTAAACTGAGGGACCATTATACTTCCCGGGAGTCAGTTAACCAACATACAATCTCTCAGCAACTATTTGAAGAGAACGAGCATGTAGGCAAGTTCTCGACCTGTTCCATGAAAAAAAGTCTAATAAGATTACGATCTAAACCATATTTGATGAGGAACGGGGTATACTCGTTAATCACTCTGAAGATGTTGAAAAGGTGTTTTTATCACATTTTTCAAAAATATATTTTCAAAAATATATGCCTCTTCACCTCAAACCAATGTGCAATTGACAAATCAATATTTAGACGCTCCTAATTTAGCAGTGCTAGACAAGGTATCTCGAGGAAATCCATTAGCACCTATTTTAAGGTTTAAACAATGGGAAAGCCTGTAGAGAAGATGGCCTCCCAGTCGACAACTATAAAGCTCTCTTAGGTCAATTAGCTGAGTTTTTGGTTGGTCTTTTTAATTATACACTTCAGGGGCCAGAGATTCCAGCCTCCTTTTAGTTTTTTTTAAAAAAGCTAGGCCTTCTGAGCAACCTGATTCATATTGTGTGATTACTTTACTGAATTTTGCTTATAAACTACTAGAAAAGATTTTGGCACAAAGAACGGTCTCTGTAGCTCAGGGATTAATTCATGAGGATCAGTGTGGCTTTCTTCTGGGTAAGCTTTTAGCGACCAATGCTAATTTTTTAACACAGGCCATCGATTACTTCTCCCACAATAATAAACCTGCTGCAGTTAGCGTTTGATCTAGTTGAATAGGAAGTGTTGTTTATGATCCTTGATAGATTTATGTTTCCCATTCAGCGTATCCAGGTATTTCGAAAACTTTACTCCAAAGCTCAAGCACAAATTCTAGTTAATGCACGTGTAGCAGAGACTGTGCAAGTCTGCTGAGGTACGTGCCAAGCCTGCCCTTTATCTGCATTGCTTTTTGCACTTTTTATTGAATTGGTAGCTGCATCTTTGCTCCAAAACAACTCTATTCTTCCCCCACCTCATGCACCTAAATTGAAACTGTTTGCAGATGATATAATTCTCTACCTGCTAGCACAGCCTTCAAATATTGACAAGGCCTTTGCAAAAATCAAGGTTTTCGTGGATCTAGGTGGATATAGGATCAATCATTCCAAATATGAAGATCTTTTGTTTAATACCACTGATGTTATTCTTCCTTGTCCTATGAGAGCCCTATTCCATCTTGCTCACCCTATTAGGTATCTTGGTATATATGTATCGAACAACCTCTCTGATCTTTTTTTGCTGAATTACCTATCTACCCTTAAAAGGTGCAAAGCCTTCTACAGAAATGGCAAGCATGTTCAATGTAAATTATAGGGTGGGTGGCACTGGTTAAAATGATGATCCTTCCCCTCTTTTTGTTTATTTTTTCGATTGTAATCACTAAGATCCCTCAATTTTTTTTTTAAAGATCTGGATACGATGTTCTGACAATGTATATGGGACAGAAAGGAACCTCAAGTTCAGCTTGAAACTATAACCTTAGCAGTCGAGGACGGAGGGCTAGCTGTACCGCATTTTAAGAAGTATCATGAAGCTGCGTTTATGGATTGGGTTAGTAGAGCAACTTTATCTCCCAATTTTAATTATTATCTCAAGACTATGCTAGCAGAGAATAGCATGCAGCTGCCCCCCTTCCTCCAGCTTCCACAGCAGCCCAAACACACTAGACATAAAGTTCCCACTATAATTTATGCCAGGGTCTGGCAATTTCTAGAAAAATATCAGGTCCCTAGTTTCCATTCAGCATTATTGCTTTCGATGCATGTGTAGTGTGCCTGAAGCTGAACCCGGCCAACATAAGACAATAGGAGCAGCTGGGTTTTACTCGATTTTCTGATTTTATATTAGGTGACCGAATTAAGACCTGGTCACAATGTCAAGAAGTCAAAGTATATATTTTGGATACTCTCAGATTCTCTTATCTTCAGATTCAACATTTCTGCTCCCAGTCCCTCAAATTGCTGATTCATCCACTTCCATTATTTTCCAGTCTTACAATGGGAATCAGAAGGGAATATGTAACTGGTACTGGATACTGAGCTCTCAGGCAGCATCTTAATAAGTGGGGCTACTCTTAAAAGAGTGGCATTCAATTCAAAATGGATGCTTTATTATACCCCTGCTCGAATTAAGAAAGCATTTGTGGCCACTTCAGGTCTTTGTCCACATTGTAGTAATAATCAGGGTGACTGACTCCACTTATGTTTTACTTGTCCCCAAAATGGAGGTTACTGGATAGGATATTTCAGTGGATTAGTCTGAAGGTTCGGGCTGACCTCATCACAGATCTTTTCAGGCAAACCAAATTTTATTTATAGCTTCATTGATTGCCAAATCCTTAATTCTGCAGGCTTGAAAATCGCCTGTACCCCCAGAGATATGGGGATCCAGTTCTGATGCACCCACATAACAATTTCATAGTACAAGATTTGAGAATAGATGTTTTTGGATCCTTTTTGAAGATTGCAAAATTTAATATTTTCAACCTTTATTCTCTTTTATGGTTTCCATTTGTATTACTTTAGCAGCTCATGTGATCAGCGTGACATCTGAAGTAAATATATATTATGCCTTTAGCCATTTTTAAGGGTGAGCGCAAAGCGCTCCGTCCCATGTTGTAATCTCTCTTTGGGCTTCAAACCACCCCCATGTCACGTCAGTTTCTTTCATTGGTTTGTGAGCTTGCCTTTTAAAATCCCCTTGCTTTCATTAGTGAAAGGCATGCTTAAGTCATGCCTTTTCCGGTGTTTAGCCCGCCTCGAGCGCAGCGACAAAGTACTGAAAACATACAAGGCTCCACGTTTTCCATCCGGTTTCTGGACTACTTTTTCTCTTTTTTCGCAGCGTAATCTCTCTGGGCAGAAGTCAAGCGCTTTGCATGACATCCACCTTGTTACATAGTTAATTGCACTTTTGCCGGTTACATGGATGATTGCACTTTTGCCGATAGGTTTCACTACGAATGAACTTTTATTTCCCTTTGTTTGTCTGCTTTGCACTTATGGTGGCCGTCAGCTCGCTTATGTGAAACTTTTACTTTTCATTTATATGGCAAGAAAAGTCCAGTTAGATATGTGAAACAGTTTCCCTTTCCATTTGCAATTTATGTGGCAAGAAAAGTCCAGGTTAGGAGTTTACAATGCTAATTGCTCTAGCTCAAGCAAACGTGAGACCGGTTGCATTGCAAATGCCTGTTTAACCGGTGGTTAGAATCCATATAAAGCGCAACTCGTGGATAGAACTAATTTTTGGCTGAGATTTATATTGCTGCACTTAGGGCTTCTACCCATTATAGGCAATTTAATCCGACCTCCACCTTAGCACTGTAGCACTTTTTTGCGGTTTATAAAAGTAATTGTCTGGCGAGTTACGTACTTCCAGAGTTAGGGATGATATATACTACATGCACTTTAATGCGATTAGCATGTTAACGTAGCTCTACTTGATTTATACTTTTTATATTTATGCCTTGGTGCGAAACATGCCCTGACGATTATTGCAGTGCTGTATAGTATTCAATACTTTTTAAGCGTGGTTCAATATATGGCGGATATGGCAGGCTCGATGGGGTTTTGAGAATCATATAATTTAGTTAAATGTTACCTTAAGCATATGGAGTGGAATGTGGGCACATTTTAGATAGGCTTGCTATCTTGCTAAAGTATGTTAATCTGATCAGCATCTCTCTTTTCCCATGTAGTTTTTTTTTTACTAGCCTCTTCTCCCCGCTACTTCCCTTGTTTTGTTTTATTTATAGATTGTTCTACACAGAATTGGTATTTTGCATTGCATTATCTTAGGGCTTTTTTCTCTTGGACTGTTGCTATGCTCAATATACATATGGTATGGCCCAAGAATTTGGCTGTATGTTTTTTTCATGTACCCAATGCTCCCAAGATGATTTTTTCTTTGTTCTCCGAATGATTTGTCTTGTCTAAGTACTATGGTTGTATCTCCTCAAATAAATATATATATATATATATATATATATATATATATATATATATATCTCACCGGCACACTTTTTTTTTGGAACATTTGTGAAGATTCAACAAAGATATATGCATGTCAAAAAACACTTTTTCCTACAGAAACATGGCCTTAATTGAGCAAAAGATAAAAAAACAAATGAGTTATAAAAAATACACAAACATATGACCTTCAAATACTGCAACACTTGAAAGTTTGTGTTAATACTGTGCAACTTTAAATCTCAATATATCGTCCTAATACATATATTCCCTATCTACTTAATCAAGTATCTCTATATTTTTTACTTTAGTCCTACAGTACAAGAGGAAAAAAATCACTCTCTTCAATGCGCTACAGTGTCTCACCAGGTACCTCTCTCCAGCTTTCCTCTATGTCCACTCCCTGACTCATTGCAAACCTCATTCTACTACTATGAGCTCCAAAATAACCCTTCCTAGACACCTCCCTCCTCTCTCCCTCCTGGCTCAACCCAAACCTCATTTTACTACTACGATCTCACTAATCCCTTTCTACAGCCTCTTCCCTCCTCCATCTCTCCTTTACTCATCCTAAACCTCATCTTACTACTGTGTTCTCCCAATTAACACTAACTAGATTCTTCCCGCTTCTATCCATCCATTATTCTACTCAATCCAAATAACAGACTCCACATGTCCACCATCCAAATTAACTCTTATTTCCTTTTATTATTACTAAAACTATACTCATATTTCCCCTATGCTAATCTACCACTAAACCTTTTGGGTTTGGGAGTAGCGTGCTACTCACTGAAAAATGCTTTAACGCCTCGCCAGGGGTAGTAAACGCTATATAAATACAATTATAACATGTATATATGTGACTTTGAGGTTATTTTTGTATGTGTGAGCATGTGTGCGTTTGTGTAAGTGAAAGCTAGTCAGAACAAGTTACAGGTAATGAGTGCACATGAGTGGGAATGAGTGAAATTGAGGGCAGTGCGAGAGTGTAAGTCAGAGAAAGTGAGAATGAGTAAGTGAGAGAAACAGTGGATGCAATTGATAAGAATAAGAATGATGAGTAAGAAAGAGTGTGAGGGAGAGTTAGAAAGCATGAGGGAGTGTGACTGAGTTAGAATAAATGGCAGCAAGTGTAACTTTGAGAATAATTGAGCAAAAGTGTGTGAAAATAAATCAGAATGATTAAGAGTAAAAGTAAGTGGGAAAGAGTGTGAGTGAGAAAGTATGAGTGAGAGTGAATGCAAGTGAGAGTGAAAGATTATGAATGAACAAGTGAGAATACGTGTATTTGAGTGAGTGAGAATAGGTGAGGGTCAGTGAGAATGAGTGAGTGAGATTAAGAGTGAGTGGAGGTGAGTATGAATGGGTGACAAAGTATGATGAGTGACATTAAGAGTGAGTGCTTATGAACAAGTGACATGAGTGAGTGTAAGATTGAGTGCAAGAAAAAGAGTGAAAATGAACGCATTATCAACTGAAAATGAGTAAGAATTAATGTCTTAGCGTCTGAGAAAAAATGTGAGTGAGTGAATGTAAGTCAGCTTGAGGAATAATGTGGTGTAATGCTTGTGAGAGTATACATGGCTCTGTCATAATGAAGGTAATTCTTGTCTTATTGAAACACTCATAGCAAGATGCCTGTATTGGCACACTGCAGGCAATTCTTTGCATAACAGGCACCTATGACAAAATATGGGAAAAGGCATTCTAGTGGCAATAGTGGATATGTGGGAAATTCATGGAAAAATGTTGGCACTGTCATACTGGAGGGAATTCTTTTTATGGAGTATCTGATCCAAATTGCTGGTGCTGGTACATCTGTGGCAATTCTTTTCAACAGGGAGGACAAAAGTGGTGCATGGGAGGGTCAACCATGTTAAAAAGCTGTCCCTGACATACTAGCAGCAATTCTTGGCATATGGGTCACCCATTATAAATGGATTGCACCAAAGGGATAATTCTGGTAGGGGCACATAGTATGTAATTTATTTTTGACCTAAGGGCCTTCAATGGCATAAGGGGGCACTCTTATCAACATGCTAGCACAATAGAGATACATTTTGATATGTTGGGCTACTCATGGAACATTTATTTTTAAAATGGGGAGCCTCAGATTTCATTGGCTTGGCACATCATGAATGGACTTTAATGAGATCTCTTTCAAAACCTATGAATTCCTAGCAAATGTAAGTGAAAATATTGCTTTAAAAAATGCACTATTTGACTTCATTACTTTCAGAATGTTCTTAGGGGTGTTCACTACCACTTTCAATGACTCACCCACCCCTAGTGCAAGAACAGGAGGTAAACAGTGTCTTGATGAACACTGTTTACTTTCTGCAGATTGCATTGAGTCATTACTTCTATAAAATAAATGCTTTCTGCAAAGCAATGCAAACTCTTCTGATTCGAAAAAAGAAATAGAAAAACAATTTAAAAAAAAAATAATTGCCGCCGTTTTTCATTAGTCTGATCACATTAAAAGTTATGTGTTTCAATAAAATCTTCCCCTTTATGGTTCACAAAAGTGATAGTGCCTTGAAAATTATGATAAATTCAAACATATTAACAATAAAAGGAATGATTGAAGCCAATAAAATGTATAACTTTCAATATATGGTCTATTTCAAAGAATATATGTCAACATGTCGGCTTAACTACTATTTTTTTAAATCTCAGAGCTCTATTTACAAGGCCTTTATGCCGCTGTTGCATACTTTTTTTTGACGCAGCAGTGATGCTAGCAGTGCTCTACACTGCTCCAGATTTTCAAGCTGACGCATTGGGCCCAATGTGTCAGTTTGTAAACTCTTGCGTCACTTTACACCTGTACCAGGTTTAATGTATGCAGGGTAGGCATTCCCAGGGTAAAAGCGAAGCTGAACTGATGCAGTGAAATTTACAACTTTTCACTGCGTCATTCTGAGACTTCACTTCATCAGAATTTTACTGCATGCTCAAAGCAGGCATAAAATTGACACAGGGCTTTTCTCAATCAACCAATCAATCAGGCACTTGTAAAGCATGGCTTCTCACCCATGGGTCTCAAGGCGCTGTCATGGGCATGCTAATCAATCAAAAAGCCAAGGCTTCACATCCTGCCTGAACTGCTTCAGCGAGGCGGCCTGTCAGGTTGAGAGGAGTGTGTTCCTTGTCCGGGCTGCGAGGTGAGAAAAGGATCTGCCTCTGGCTATGCTCTTCCCGATTATGTGGATTGCAGTGAGTTGGGAGGAACGGAGTTGCCTGATGGGGATGTAGAAGGTCAGGGGGTGGTTGAGGTAGTCTGGTCCAGTGTTGTGAAGTGCCTTGTAGGTGTGTGTCAGTAACTTGAAAGTGATGCATTTGTCGACTGGGAGCCATTGAAGGCCTCTGAGGTGTTCCGAGATGTGGCTGTGGTGCAAGATATCTAGGATGAGTCTGGCTCCTGTGTTCTGGATTCTCTATAGACTTGCTTGTAGTTTCTTTGTGATGCCGGCGCAAAGTGCTCGCTGTAGTCCAGTTTAGTGCTGACAAGAGTGTGAGTGACCGTCCTTCTTGTCTCAGTGTGGATCCACTTGATAATCTTCAGAAGGAAACGCAGAATGCGGAAGCATGACGATAAGACGGTGTTGACTTGGTGGGTCATGGTAAGACTAGAATCCAGGATGATGCCCAGGTTGCTTGTGTATTGTATTGTATTGTATTTTGAAAGTTTGCTCTGCTTTTGCATCAAAAAATGACGGTAATGCGGCACAAAAAAAGTATAAATCAGGGCCCAGGAGTCTTTACAGGCAGAGAGGGTAGGCTGAGTATGAGGATCTCTGTCTTGTCCAAGTTGGCTTTGAGGCAGCTGGCTCCATCCAGGCAGTGACTGCTCTCATTCAGTTGAAGAAATTTCTCTTGGCCGTTGATGGGTCATTCTTCAGGGAGAGGATCAGTTGGGTATCTGCGGCATAGGAGAAGAGACTGTGCTGTCTAACAATTTTAGTGAGTGGGTCATGTAGATGTTGAAGGCTTAGTGAGGATCCCTAGGGTACTCCGCAGCAGTTTCTTTGGGTGCCGAGGTGAACGGTGGGAGTCTGACATTCTGGGTTCTTCCGGTGAGGCAGGATCAAATCCATTTCAGTGCTTTGCCATGGATGCTGGTATCGTGGAATCTGGTGCAAAGAGTGGAGTGGGAGACTGTGTCAAATGCGGCAGAGAGGTTGAGGAGGATGAAGGTGCCCGTGTCTCCGTCGTCCGGTATGGCACAGGTGTCATCAGTGGCTGCGAGGAGGGCTGTTTCAGTGCTATGATTGCTCCTGAATCCAGACTGGGAGGGGGTCTAAGATGTGATTCGACTCGAGGAACTTGGTGAGTTGTATGTTGATGGCCTTTTCTGTTACCTTGGTTGGGAAGGGAAACAGAGAGATGGGTCTGTAATTCTTCATCTCCTTTCGGTCAGCGGGTTGATCTCTGTGTGCTTCCAGTTGGATGGGAAGGTGGCAGTTTCAATGGAATGGTTGCTAGTTCGACAGAGCTTTGGTGCGATGTTGGCCAAGTTGAAAATGTGACGTGGATGCGGGTCTGAGGGTACCCCTGAATGGATGGAGATCATGAGTTTTTGGGTGTCTTCTGTGGAGATAGGGATCCAATGGTTCAGGGTCTGGTGCAGGGTGGGGTCCGTGGTGAGGCTGATGAGTGGTGGGGGGCGGATTTTGGTTCTTGGATCCTTCACATATGTCCTGGATTTTCCGGTGGAAAAAGGTGGCGACTTTGTTGCAGAGGTCTTGGTGGGGGGGATGTCTGAGGTGTATGTTCTGGTGTTCGTGAATACTTTGACTATGGTGAATAGCTCCTTGCTGTTGTGTGCGTTGGTGCTGATGCGTTCCTGAATAGCAGCTTTCTTGGAGGCTCTGATGTGCTGGTGGTGCTTGGTGACTTCATCTTTGCAAGCTGTCTGTTCTGCGGTTGTTTTTCTGTTACTCCATTTCTGTTCCAGGCTTCTGCAGGTGTGCTTAGACTCTTGGAGTTCTGCCCAGAACCAGCTGGGTTGCTTACAGAGCTTGTTTCCGGCAGGTTTTCTGAAGGGGTCTAAGGAGTTAGTGCATTCTGTGATCCAGCGGTTGAGGCTGAGTCGTTCACACTCAATGCATTCAGAGGAGAGGGGGGAATGACTGAGTGCTTCGGTGAGCTGGGCTTCAGTGATTTTGTGCCAGTTTGTGCTGGGGGCAGGAGGTGGGAGCGCGGTGGTGTGTGGTGGATTTCGTGAAGGAGAAATGGACATATCTGTGGTTGGTCCAATGGTGTTTGGAGGTGAGAGGTGGTGATGTTGTTTCCTGCCGAGAAGGCGGGGTCGAGGGCGTAACCTGCTAATTGCGTGGAGAGAATAACTAGTTGGTAGAGACCGAGGGTGGCGAGGTTGTCCAGGAGGTTTGTGGTGTTCGGGTCGTCAGGGTTCTTGAGGTGAAAGTTGAGGTCAATGAGTAGGATGTAGTCGGTCGAAGTGAGGGCCTGGGGGTGTGTGGGGGGGCGACAAGGTTGGCAATGGCTTTGCTGAACTGGGGCCGGGGGCCGGGAGGTCTGTAGATGAGCATGCCATGAAGGAAGGTGTTCGGTTTGGTCTGAATTTGAAAGCGCAGGTGTTCGAGGGTGGTTGTGTTCCTGTATACTATGGCGACATTTCCTCCTTGTTGATTGACTCTGTCTTTGTGGACAATTTTGTAGATGTCAGGAAGGGCAATTGCGATGTCTGGGGCTGAGTTTGGGGTGGTCCAGGTCTCTGTGAGAAAGACAACGTGTATGGGGGTCTCCTTGGATTGCTGGAGTAGCATCACTTTTTTGATGCTAGTCCAGCAATGTGTGCGTTTAGTGCTAACAAATTCATCAGAATTTCTGATGCATCTGTCAAAACGTGCCCATAGAGCTCTGTATTGTAAATACAGTGCATCCATTGTGTTGTTAGGGAATCATAGGGCAGCAAGAGAAATCTGACACCTTAGACCGATGTCAAGTTCTTGTAAATGAGGCCCTCAGTTTTAACTCTCCCTATAACGTATCAATTCATTTATTTTCATAGTAAACACAAAGGAGATAACTAAACCATGACAGTCAGTGACATGAATAATTTAGGTTCCCAGTGTTGTTATGTGTTTTATGGCACTATCTTATCTCAAACATTGTTTTCATGTCATGAAAAAGAGAAATGAGAAATGTTACCCTGGGGTATCATGCTACCATCTTCATGTAAATGTGATCTAAAATACACATTTGTCTGTGTTGTGATATTAATCATGTAGTTATTATGGAACTTCAGCAATGTCAATTATTGTGATGTCATCGGGGTTAAGTTCAGGTCCTATAATGTCCTATCCTGAGGTATCATGAAGGTCCCTGTCACTAGCACTACCCCCTGCCATCATGTGCATCAAGACTCAGCTGCTTTCTGCTAAAGGAGGTCACTAGCGTGATTACTGATGAAAACAATGTCCCCTAATTTACTGGGCTGAGAGGTTAATGCGGTGAAAAGACCTAGCAATTACTGTATTTACCCTTCCCATCATATTTCCAACACAGTTCATAATCAGAGCCAGTGTCGTAATTCTACTCAAAATTACCGCTCTCATTATGAAGTGCTTCTTCAGTGCCTTTTGTTTAATTAGCCTTCTGTTTTGTAGTGGCTCAAAACATCTCACCTCTTCCAAAGGGACGCGTGACAAATTATATAAAAGAGACGTACAAGGTAAAAAGTGAAAAATAGTCTGAAGCTACAAACGGCACCTTTGAACAAATGGCACAGTTATGAACCACTAACAAAACATTGCAGCCTGTGTGGCACCGTTTTGAAGCACAGTTTGTTTTTGCAAAAGTCGGCAAAAATGAAAGCACCCACAGAAGGCTCATTGCATTACGGTAAATGTGCAGTTCAACCTCAACACTCCCAAAATCAACCCTTCTAAATTGGTGCTTTTAAACGAGCAAAATGACCAAATGTTAAAAAAGTATACACTTTGAGAAACAGAGAAAAAACTGAAAAGTGGAGCCAAGTTGAAAAAGGAAGGGTGGCGAAGCTCACTTTTCTGAAGAGAAACGCGCACCTTATGTTATAATGAAGAGGTTTATTCCATGAACGGCATCAGTGCAGCAGCCCGACCCGTGGCCTGCTTTCTCTTCCGCCCATCCGTTCCAAAACGCCACCACCACGTCTTAGAAAAGGTAGCATTCTTTGCTGGTCACCTCTTTCAAACACAACCACACAACACATTTCCATTTTCCCAATACAGCAGCAACTAAGTATTCCATACATTATTATAACTATTTGAACTAACCCATTAACAACATTGACTGTAGAAGAAAACTTAATAATGCTGTGTATAAAATAACATTTATTCAATAGCATATTTTGCACCATGTATATTTTTTTAGTTTGTACTATGTAGTAGCACATTCACATATCTACAGCACTTAGCTAATATCATATGTTGTAAATAATTTATATATACAATATCTTATCCACAAATGTAACCTTGTAACCATTTCCGTTTAGACCTGATCTGACCTGGTGCTTGGACCAACCGATTATTAATGTTGTCATCAACAACATTTCCAGAAGTATCTCTACACCTCCACACCTTCCATTCCAATTCACTACATCCTGTTACCTTCCTTACAACCCACCATTTACCATCTCTCAAACGAATCTACCCTCTGCCTCATATACGTCTTGAGAGCTCAAACATTTCGAATCTCCTTTTTTTAATCACCCACACTTACAAGTACCCAATCTCCATTATTTATTGTCCTGCACTTCCTCCTCACTATTGCGTTATGTCTCATCTCAAATTGATCTTGATACATTTTAACCCTGTCTCTCACATGTTAATTTGCCCCAACTTAAGTCTTCCTTCCCATCCAGACTGGAGTAACTGTGGTGCAAGCCACACTAACCTTTACAAAGAAAAAGTATGTCTCACCTGTCACAGAACGCGGAGTGGTACAATAACTACACAACATATTTTTTACCTGTTGCTTCCAGTTTAAAACCCCAGTTATAGCAAATTGGATACATTCACTCAAAACCTGATCGAAACGTTCCACCAAACCATTCTCCAGTGTGGAAACTCTATCAGTACAATAGATGCCTCCCCAGAAGTGTAAGCTTTACCACTGCATGTCCATGCCACACAATTCCTGACAAATGATCCCTCGTCATTGTCCAACCCAGGCTACCAAAAAATCAAGACTAGCTTTTCTTTTCATGGCTGGCATTCCACCACGCCCTATCTGCAACTACGTTAACAACCAGGAACAGAGACTTGATGCTTACTAGCCTGCCACAACTTCTAATAATACCATTCACCACCAACTCCTCCTACACATTCTTTAAGTCACACAAAACATCTCTGTTCTTTTCTTCTGACCTCAAAGGTGGATTACTTACTACATATTGTAACGTTTGATTCCCAAAAATGCCTCTTTCCATTCTTCCTTTGAAATACCTCATTCACACGACTCCTTCCCTTTAGCCACCATCTAGTCAACTGTCTTCATATACTTCACGCCATCCAAGGGTAATTGTGAAGGAAAATCAGCACTGATATTTTTAATACCAGGTACATTCTTAATGGTAAATGTATGCTATTGTAACTGGCACATCCATTTGGCTATGCAGGGAGTTGCTGCTCCTGCACCTTTCGTGGAGAATAAGTCAACTAGAGGCTTTTGGTACATATGGAATTCAAATTGAGTACCCCACACAAATGTCCTGAAATGATGTATACCCACAGATACATGGAAATGCCTCCTTGTCAATGGTGGAATTTGTTTTTTCTGCACTTTTGAAGCATCTGTGGTGCAATGTCATAACTCTTTCTCGCCCTTTACATACCTGCATTAAAATTGCATCTAACCCATAATCACAGGCATCGGTAACAGCAATTGTGTGATCATTCAGATCATGTGGTTTCAAAACCACTGATTAAATGATAGTGTGTGCTACACTTTCAAAGGCCTGTTGACACTCACCTGACCAACAATATTCTATTCCTTTCTTCATCAAATAATGTAATACATGTACCCTTTTAGCAAAAATGTTCCACAAACTTAGAATATTATTCTGCCAATCCAAGAAAAGATCTCAACTCATTCCTATCCGTAGGTGATGGTGCTCTCTCAATGGTTTCCTTCAACTTTAATTTGTGTTCCAGTCCCTCATGCGATAATGTGTATCCCAGATACTCCACTTCAACTCCAAACCTGCAGTTCTCAGCACTAGGCATAAGTCGAGCAGATTCTAATTTACTGAGAACATTATCTAAAATCTCATAATGCTGTACCTTACCAGAATCCCAGACAAGTACATCATCCTGAAAAAATAAATAAGTTCGACAATACATTCAATGGACCAGGTGTACTAACATGCTCATTAGCTATTTCCAAATAGTGATTTGTTGGAATTGTTGTGAATTGCAATTAGTAAATTGAGAATGAGATTGTATGTAGAATTCCACCCCACAATTGGATACTCTGTCACTTTGCAAATTTGGTAATTGCAGTTATCGTTTTCCAATGAGGAAGCTAATTACGACCTTAATTAAAGGAAAAACACTTCTTGGTCATGAAAAAGGACCACTAAACTAGGAAGTGTCTCTCATTACCTGCCTGAAGACCAGCCATACTGGAAGTGGGGGTGGGGAGCAGCTGCAGTTTGGAACTGCAACACAGCACTCAATCACAGCAATGGCCAGCCAACATGCAGAGAAGGAGTCGGGTGGCAGAAATATTCTTCAGAGAAGGAACTGGAGATCATGACTGAAGGGTGCTGCAACAACGATGTTGTGCTCTCTGGAAAGGCCTCCATGCCTTTCCTGGAGACACAAAATCACAAATATGGCAGAAGATGCAGTACAGAATAATTGCTGTGCGAGTCACCCACCTCTCTCTTGAAGAGGACAAAAAGAAGTGGTATGTTCTCAGGTTGCGAAGAAAAAAGAGGATGGCAATGCAACTTATTGAGTCCCAGGCAACAGGAGGTGGCACCTCAACTGTACTCCCACCCACTACACTGGAGGCTATGGGTGAAAATTCCTTGGAGCCTGAGGCAGTTGCGGAATTCGGAAGCTTTGACACCCCAGCACCTGCAATATCACAAACTAAGCATTACATTTGCTTGATTGTGCACATCTTGTAGCCTACATCTATCCCCAAAGTCCAACCAAAATGTAACATAATCCAGAGGGTTGTGTTAAGGAGCACACAAAATGATCATCATAGTACATAATGCAATATGTACTCGATAAGCCACTCACTGTAGTCAGTATTAGAGATTTATTAAAAAAAAGTTCCCAAACTTAACAATTGATGTTGCCACCTTTCAAAAACTGATAATTTACACATATCACCCTCAGAAACAGGATGGTGGCATTGCAAGGGGCTTAGGGCAGATAATCATTACAGTTGAGACATTAGAAAATGGCAACATAACCCGTGGGGTTGCTGCTGGCCCTCCAGATAGTGAGGACATGTCTAGTGTGAACAGCATCTCTGCCACTGTTGCCTGTGTGCAGCAACGCAGACTCAGCCGTACTCCTGCTGGTGAACATGTGGGTCCAATCCATGTGGGATGTAGCTGAAGGAAGCCTTGAAGGACACAGCACAGGCTGTTTAACCCATGCTGGGTATTTGTTAGTCAACACTCATGACCATTTGCATGTGAGACTTTACTATTTGGTTTTGCATTTTGATAACAAACCTAACAATAAAAATTGCTTTACTTTGAAGCATCAAATCAGTTCAGCATTTTTTTAGAGTACTGTCACATATGACTTACCTTGAAACGTAATGAGCTGCAATGTGGCCCTGTCACTGTATTTCCTCCACTGCTGTACTCTCCTCTCTTGGCGGCTGCAGAGGTTGCTCAAGATCCTGATCCTCAGATTCAGAGTCAGTCATAGTGATGGATAGACTTCGCTTGCTGGCTCTGTATTACAGGTGGTATCTGAAGCATAGTGTAAGGCATCTCCACTTTTGTGAAGGCAATGGAATCGAGCTCCCAGAGACCAAATGGGCGCTCTATTACAACCCAAGTGTGATGAAGTGCAGTGTAAAAAAATGTCTTTCATTTGTGGTACCAGGGATACGTATGGTGTTAACAATGTCAGTGTATGCCACTGTTCGTGAAGATGAATGACTCCTGGGTATTGTGACATAATATCAGTGATTACTTTGTTTGCATCACACTCAACTTGAATATTGAAGGATTGGATATTTTCCTATTCATAAACAAGTATTCAAGATGCAATGGAGGACACATTGGATCATGTGTTTTATATATGCATGCTATGACATGGGGAAATCTGGTAACCCTATGAATTTCAATTTTGTGCTTTGCATTTCTTCACCATTTTAGGGTAGATATATGTACCAGTTGATATGGAGGAGCGTGCATCTAGAAATCTCCTGCAAAAACGGGACAGCGCCCTTTGGGTCACCCCACCATAACAGCAATTAGACACTGGTAACTGCTAGAGGTCAAAAGAAGTCATGAGCACAACACATGCATATGAGTGGGGATGGGATTGCTGTGCAGAGTACTGCTTTCTAGTTGTGGTATCAGCAACTCAAATCATATATTTCCTTTTCTGTTTGTTGCAAAATAGTGAAACTGGCTCTGAATGCCGTCTCCTGTCTTCTCCTACTCCTCCTCTGCTGGTGACCCAATTGTTGCATCCTCCTCGCAATCATATACAGAGCAACCATTCTGGAAACCCCTGATACATTCTGGGGCAGTTTTTGTAGCTTGTATACAGTTGTCACCTGAACTGAATTGGTGCTAATTTGCAAGTGCAAATGGACTTTTTTGTGACTAGTCATTATTTGCGATAAGCTGGAACATAAGGTTTGTGAGTTGCAAATATAGACTCAGTAATTGCTATTCACAATGATGGGTTGCAAAAAATACTGATTAGCAAAATGCTGCCATCGCTAAAAGCACATTATGAATGCCTTTTGTACACCAAAAACATCATTTTTAAGATCACAAACCACTTTTTGACTGATTTGTGAGTGTCACGATTCACCCATGATTCCCCCCTTCACTCCCTGCATTCTTCTGCCCACCACCAGGAGACCTACCTGTGAGTCTTTCCAATGTTCTAATATGCTTTTGGACCTTCCATAATGTGTATATACTGATTTACTGGAACTTAGACACTATTCAGAAATTCCTGTCCATTTCTGATCCACGCCAGGGATTGTGGAAGCAACTCTGCTCATGCTAAAACTCTGGGGTGTATTTATGAAAAGTGGCGCTGCACCTAGTGCGCCACTTAGCGCACCCCTAACTCCACTATTTGTGCGCTGAAAAGATGTTAATGCTAATCCTGCAAAGTACTCAGGCCCAATGTAGCAAATGGGAGCCTCTGTTTAACACCTGCTCAGAGCAGGCATTAAAAGTGCAAAAAAAAATTACGCAAAGAAATCGCTTAGATTTCTTTGCTCCATTTTTTCAGCCCCCAACCCCAAAAGGGGGAAACACCATCTTTGCGCAGCCATAACGACAAAGTTTGGAGTTAAAGCCATTTTTTGCTAGTGGGAAACTACCATGCGTCAATGACATGCAAGGTAGGCGTTCCTGGGCAAAAAATGACTCTAAGGCCCTAGCACCTTATAAATCCTCCCCTGCAAAAATGGTGCCTGGGAGGGAGGCGGGCCTAAATAATGGCGCTTAGCTTGCTTAGTGCCATTATTTAACGCCTGGTCAGAGCAGGCGTTAGGGGATCTGTGGACTTATTTCTATGGTGGAACACCATGGAATAAGTCCACAGGTGCCCTCCTCAGGCCCAGGGACACACCCACCCACACTAGAGGGAAAGCAGAGGATGGGGGACCCCATCCCAGGTAAGTAGAGGTAAGTATTTGTATTTATTTTTTAAAGTGCCATTTGGGGCCCTGAAATGGGCCCCCCTACATGGCACTGGGTGCAATGACTCTTGTCCGCTGTGCTAGCCATTGGGGTGGTCGGTATGACTCCTATTTTTTTATAAGACAGGAATCATGTGGTATGGTAGGTTTTGCGCCAAGAAATGCCGCTAGGCTAATGTCATTTTACTTGACTCTAGGCCACCCTTAGCGCCGGCTTGCCCCATTCCTTAAATATGGCGCCCAGTTGGCACTGTGGAATGGGGCAATCTGGCGCTATACTTTTTGACGCAAAACTGCGTTTCCACAGTTTTGTGTCAAAAGTATAAATATACCATTTAGTACTTCTTCTTTGAGTACCAGTCTTTCCTAGTTCTCACTCCATCTGCATCCTTCTTTACTACATCAGGTCGAGGAGTCTGGGACTTTCAACTGGTATGACCCAGCAGTGCATGTGGGGTACTACAGCAACTAATAGCTGTGACCAATTTTAATAGATTTCTGTATATTTACAAATTGATAACGTGTTTAATGTGGGTATGGCATGGTACGTCAAACCAAGGTGTTATTACATATTGAGTCAAGCCCACAAGCTTGAAATGTCTCTCCCAAAGGTGTAGTTCTACAAGGGTTGAACGTTCTTTCATTAAAAAACTAAGTTAAAGAAAATGGTTCTATATTTTTTGTTGAACTACTATTGACAAATTCCACCTTTAAGGAGGCTCCCACCTGTCTGAAAGGAATTATTGAACTCTCAATTTATCAGCATCTTTTTGCTCCTTTTCATTACATGCTTTATAGTTAGGGAGTATACTGGTAGACATTCCTACTGGGAATATAAATTAGCCCCAATTTTTCATTTTTATTCTTCAAAGTCCAGTACTTTGCTTATGTGAGGCACTGCTTTTGGACCCCCATACACATATTTTTCTTTAGTTAACACAATTTCACCTTAATCATTCCCAACTGGCAAAGGTTATTGTGGAAACAGCCCAGGAGCAAAATCAGCAGAATTTAAAGCGGCAGTCAATGCCTCAGAAATCATAGTTTATAATTAGCTGCATGAATGAGACAATGGGCCTAATGTGTGGTTTGGTGGTATATAAATTACATCCGCCACTCTGACAGACACATCAACTCCATATTTGGATATCACCACTCGCCAAGCAGTGATACTGTCCCTTCATAAAAACAAATAATTAACGATTCCATGGAGTTTCCTCTTGGTGTAATGGTCATTAGTTATGTATTATGCTTTCATAACAATCTAGGTTTCCGTGTGATGGACAGAGAAAAAGGACCACCACCTGTAATGTTTAGAGTCCATTACTGCTGAACATTTTGTTTTTTTTTAACAAGAGCTCGTGATGGAGGAGGTAGCACAGTTAAGGGTACTTAATAAATGTTACTAAATGTAAGTAACCACACAATCCAAATAATACAGTGCTCACCCTCTGGTAGCTTGGCACAGAGCAGAAAGGCTAAACTTAGAAGGCAATGTGTAAAGTATTTGTGCAATAACTCATACAGTAACACTGTGAAAACACCCCGAAAAGTACTCCTAATCTGTTTAGACAAATAGATAGTATTTATATGAATAAGATAAGGTCAAAATAACAAATGCCTAGTATGCACAAGTCTAGATATCAGTTTTTATAGGTTTAAAATAGTCTTAATCCTTAAGAATCAGTGGTTATATCCTTTTAACATACAGTACCTGGGATGCGCCAAAAATAATGATGCACGGAGGCCACAGATGAGGAGATGCTTTGAAAAATAAGACTCTGCATTGGATTATCCACTGCGGCACAGAGGATGGGTTATTTCTTTCCACGCTGCAAGGTGATGCGTCGATTTCCAGGAGCGCAGCTTGGGTTCCTCACTGTGATGCGGGGATATTTTGAGGGCAGGCCACTGGCCTTTGAAGTGTAAGAGAGAGCCCCACCACCCTTCCTGCCAGGTGGGACCCATTCAGTATGCAGATGAATGCAGTTGTGACTGAGTATCCTGTGTTTATGGCTGTCTGGAAGGAATGCACAAGGGGAGCCGTCAACTAGCATAGACCAGATGTGGATTGGAGACAGGCTGTAAGGCACAGATGCCAGTAAGTGCAGAGAAATGCTCACTTTCTAAAGTAGCATTTCTAAAATAGTAGCATTAAATCCAACTTCACCAGTAAGCAGGATTTTCTATTACCATTCTGGCCATATTGAGCATGACAGGGCTGCTCCTTCCAGATCAGAACACTTACAAGATTTTGAGGGCAGTTCTAATGCTACTGTATGAGAGAAGCAGGCCTCACGGTAGAGGGAAACGAATTTGTGAGTTTTTCACTACCAGGACATGTAAAACACATAAGTACATGTCCTGCCTTTTACTTACAGAGCACCCTGCCCTAAGGGCTACCTAGGGCCTACCTTAGGGGTGACTTATATGTAGAAAAAGGGGAGTTTAGGGCTTTGCAAGTAGTTGTAAATGCTAAGTCAATGTGGCAGTGAAAATGCACACCCAGGCCTCACAATGGCAGGCCTGAGACATGGTTAAGGGGCTACGTATGTGGGTGGCACAACTGGTGCTGCAGGTCCACTAATAGCATTTAATTTACAAATTCTGGGCACAGCTAGTACAATTTACTAGGGTATTACAAGTAAATTAAATATGCCAATTGAGTAGGAACCAATGTTACCATGTTTAGAGGAGAGAGCACATGTACTTTAGCACTAGTCAGCAGTAATACAGTGTGCAGAGTCCTAAAGCCAGCAAACAAAGGGTCAGAAAAATGGAGGGAGGCAGGCAAAAATCTGGGAGATGACCTCCCTGAGGATTTCAGGTCTAACAGTATTCAATAAATCGTTAATGGCCCAGCCAAGGCTAATTTGTTACTGCAAGCTTCAATTACAGCAGTTTACTATATATGCCACAATATCTCTTAAGAATATTTACTGCAACTGAATTATTTTAATCATCAAAAGCTACCACTATAGCAGGAAGTTGGTTTTATATAAATAAATACAATCTTTAAATTACCTTAATGGAACCCACCTCTAAAGGACACAGATTCAAATGTGCCCTCAAGGAGAAACATGGAGTATAAGGGCATCTTAGCTGGATGATAGGGAACATAAGTGTTGATAATAACCAAACAGCTGTAAAGATTTGGGACATGTTAACTGAGAAAATCAAAGTCAAGAATTAAAACTCTCATTGGCTTTGTAGTTGCTTCTAACAGATGATGTCAGCATTAGAGAACAACATTTTTCTTTTTTCATCATATTTCCGATTTCATATTGAAAACCCCACAGTTAGAGCAAATGAGAAAGACTGTAAACATTCATAAATGTGTGCTTAGTTCCCATTAATAGACTGAAGTCAATTAATCCACAAAAGTATCCTCCCTCTTAGAGTTCATTCTCTGTCACCTCATATTATTTCAATGGCTATATAATCAATTGCAAAAAAACTAAAGTCCACATTATTTCCTCAAGACATACGTTGTGCAGTAACATTGGCAATCCATCTTACCAATAACTATCACATGTTCACCAATCTGAGGGCCTAATTTATAGTTTGGTAGATAGGGTTTTCTACCACAAACATGATGGAGCACCCTGTCTGGCAAAGCTTAGGTCCACCACCTTATTTAGAATTAGGGGGACTGTCAGCTTTCCTTCGACAGAACCAAGGAACCTCCAACAGACTGACTGAATATAGGGGGTGATTCTAACCCCGGCGGTCTTAGACCGCCGGGGCCAGGGTCGGCGGGAGCACCGCCGACAGACCGGCGGTGCCCCGCAGGGCATTCTGACCGCGGCGCTTTGGCCGCGGTCAGTGCAGGAAAACCGGCGGTCTCCCGCCGGTTTTCCGCTGCCCCTTGGAATCCTCGAGGGGATTCCGACCCCCCCTACCGCCATCCAGTTCCCGGCGGTCCGCCCGCCGGGAACCGGATGGCGGTAGGGGGGGTCGCGGGGCCCCTGGGGGCCCCTGCAGTGCCCATGCCACTGGCATGGGCACTGCAGGGGCCCCCGTAAGAGGGCCCCTAAATGTATTTCACTGTCTGCTGCGCAGACAGTGAAATACGCGACAGGTGCAACTGCACCCGTCGCACAGCTTCCACTCCGCCGGCTCGATTCCGAGCCGGCTTCATCGTGGAAGCCTCTTTCCCGCTGGGCTGGGGGGCGGCCTGAAGGCGGCCGCCCGCCAGCCCAGCGGGAATGTCAGAATTACCGCCGCGGTCTTTCGACCGCGGAACGGTAACCTGACGGCGGGACTTTGGCGGGCGGCTTCCGCCGCCCGCCAAGGTCAGGATGAGGGCCATAGTGTGTTGAAGGAAGGACATTACACCAACTGCCCTATTCACTGTGGATGGTGTAATGTATTTTCTTTGCTGTCTGTCACATTTAGGAAAAACCTGGTGGTGAGGGACTGGAAAAAAGCAATGAAGATTCCTGTAGGCAGGGAGAAAGCTCCCAGGGATTGAGGGTCATTAGTTTTTTATATATCAAAAACTACCTCCTGCTTCTGAGACATCTGGTGTGTGACCGTCAAAATTGATGTGGATGCACATAAAATATCCTGTACATTGAGAGGAACCACCATTATAGCGGTTCCCTTCAATTTACATATATATCAATTGGGCCAGCAGACATCTCTAAACTTGGTAGATGGTAGTATTTCAGGATAGTGAATGTAATGCCCTTCTACACCCCGAAGAGTAGAGTTCCACAGCAAAACATAAAATTATGCCATTAGTTTTCAACTGACGTACAGCACTGCCCATGGACATCTTTTGAGATAGTAATTGAAAAACATAAATCATAAATGAACGATCAAGGAAGGATATGATCTTAAGCTTTTCCTGTGTGGTTACTCTGGCCCCAAATGTTTTAACACAATTGGAAGCCCACATTTTTCAAAGTCTGCTTAAATAAAATCCCACGGTTAAAGTAATTAGCCAGCTTGGATTTACTGAAATGGTCATAGTTTGCTAAAAGTCATAGAAGGTGGCTGTAAGGTATTATCTCAGCATCTCAGCATCTTTCAATGCTTCACTTTAAAATTGTATAGTGCTTGATGCTCAAAAGCAGTTGTTCCTTAGTAGCCACAGGTGATTGCTGAAAACATTGGGCCTGATTCACAAAGGTAATTTACACATTTGTGTGATATCACTACTTTTGGCTGTCTGCATTAACTATTATAAATGATTTCAGTTAACATTATTACTTATAGGGATTATTTCAATTCATTACCTCCACTATTTTCTATTGGAAGGTGGTATTGTACTAATGGTTGGCCATGTGAGGTATTGGGCTTACCACTCTTTGTTTTTAGTAGTAGCTTGCAGTCTGAAGTTACTTTTGTGAATCAGGCCTTTTGTGTCTCATGCTAAATTAAAATTGTATCCATCACATTTATAGTGAATTCAACAGTGTATTGAGCAGATTAGAATGATAAGGTCTTCTTGCAAAACTGGTTGTCATTTATCTGCTCTTCCCAATACATTTCTGACAGGTGCCAGACTTATGTATCTGAGAAAAAGTAATCTTTAGACCATCCAAGCCTTATTAAGTATTGGGCTTTCCTACATCACTGGAGTATACAGACCATCTTCAATGGCACTTCTGAATCAGAACAGAGCAGGGTGAACCACATCAATAAATTTGTCTGAGGCTCTATATTGTCTATATATTCAATTTGCAAATGTCATGTTTCACTGATTTTATTCCTGTTTTCATGTTTTTAGGTGCTCCAGAGACATCACACACAATACTGCAAGACAGAAGGCCAGCAGTGACACCGCCTGAGTCCTACTCTGTTTCCACTTGTGCTGCTAAGTGGCAACTGCCAGAGCTATGAATTTGAAGATAGGACCAAAGAAGGGTGTTCCTGCCAAGAAAGAGACCAGTAGCAAACAAAAGAAAATAGCCACCACTGGCGTGCAAGACCTCTGCCTTTTTGAGGAAACATAGGGGGTCATTACAACCCTGGCGGACGGTGTTAAAGCGGCGGTAAGACCGCAAACAGGCTGGCGAAAAAAAAAAGGGAATTATGACCGTGGCGGAAACCGCCAACATAGACAGCCACTTTAACACTCCAACCGCCCCGGCGGTACAGACAAGCAGCGCGACGGTCACCGCCAACAGACAGGCGGAAGACAAAGTACCTCCCACAGTATTACAACAGGCCAATCCGCCACCTTTTCCGGGGCGGATTCACCATGGATAAAAACACGGCGGAAACAGACATTTCAATGGGAAAACGCTCACCTGAACAAACTCCCTGCGCTTGTCTTCCTGCTCCTGTACGAACATCAGCAACGGCGGCGCCGAAGACAACGGTGAGCACTGCACCTACGACATAGGGGAGGCGGGAGGCAAAAGTCACGGACACACACATGCAACACCCCCACCCCCAACCCGACATTCACCCACTACAACACACACACCAATGCATTTCCAAACATCACAGTAACAACCCCCAAGCCCCCCGGAAGAATGCTAAGACAAAAGGAAATGAGTTCAAGCATTGTAATGTATCAAAAAACACTTAGCTCATATATACGTCAATATATACACATTCCAAATATATACATCATGATTAGTAGTACAGGTATGCACATTTCAATGTCTGTGGACCACTGGGCCCAAAATGCATGGGCGAGGCCCACACACGATACCTGTCGTGGAACGGAGAGAACACTGCAGGGGCATCAGATCGAAATACAACAGGTACCTCAGGGGGAAGGGAAGGGGGGCACCTCAGCCGGATGACTGCACCACGCCAGATCCACGACGGGGCTCCATGCACATTGATGTATCCTGGGGAGTGCAAAGCCACAGTCTCACAAGTCTCTACAGTGGGTGGGTTGCCCACTGTACCATCTGGGGAGTGCAAAGCCACAGTCTCTCAAGTCTCTACAGTGGGTGGGTTGCCCACTGCTGTATCCTGGGGAGTGCAAAGCCACAGTCTCTCAAGTCTCTACAGTGGGTGGTTTGCCCACTGTACCATCCTGGGGAGCGCAAAGGCAAAGTCTCACAAGTCTTTTCAGTGGGTGGTTTGCCCACTGCTGTATCCTGGGGAGTGCAAAGCCACAGTCTCTCAAGTCTCTACAGTGGGTGGTTTGCCCACTGTACCATCCTGGGGAGTGCAAAGCCAAAGTCTCACAAGTCTTTTCAGTGGGTGGTTTGCCCACTGCTGTATCCTGGGGAGTGCAAAGCCACAGTCTCACAAGTCTCTACAGTGGGTGGTTTGCCCACTGTACCATCCTGGGGAGTGCAAAGCCAAAGTCTCACAAGTCTTTTCAGTGGGTGGTTTGCCCACAGTACCATCCTGGGGAGTGCAAAGCCACAGTCTCACAAGTCTCTACAGTGGGTGGCTTGCCCACTGTACCATCCTGGGGAATGCAAAGCCACAGTCTCTCAAGTGGATAACAGTCTCCACTGGTTCGGGAGGGGGACTGGTGCCCAGAGTGCTTCATCCTGCCAAGGATAGATGGAGTGGATGCATGTCTCCACTGGTTCTGGAGGGGGACTGGTGCCCAGAGTGCTTCATCCTGTGCAGGATAGATGGAGTGGATGCATGTCTCCACTGATTCTGGAGGGGGACTGGTGCCCAGAGTGCTTCATCCTGCCAAGGATAGATGGAGTGGATGCATGTCTCCACTGATTCTGGAGGGGGACTGGTGCCCAGAGTGCTTCATCCTGCCAAGGATATATGGAGTGGATGCATGTCTTCACTGGTTCTGGAGGGGGACTGGTGCCCAGAGTGCTTCATCCTGTGCAGGATAGATGAAGTGGATGCATGTCTCCACTGGTTCTGGAGGGGGACTGGTGCCCAGAGTGCTTCATCCTGCCAAGGATAGATGGAGTGGATGCATGTCTCCACTGGTTCTGGAGGGGGACTGGTGCCCAGAGTGCTTCATCCTGCCAAGGATAGATGGAGTGGATGCATGTCTCCACTGATCCTGGAGGGGGACTGGTGCCCAGAGTGCTTCATCCTGCCAAGGACATATGGAGTGGATGCATGTCTTCACTGCTTCTGGAGGGGGACTGGTGCCCAGAGTGCTTCATCCTGTGCAGGATAGATGGAGTGGATGCATGTCTCCACTGGTTCTGGAGGGGGACTGGTGCCCAGAGTGCTTCATCCTGCCAAGGATAGATGGAGTGGATGCATGTCTCCACTGGTTCTGGAGGGGGACTGGTGCCCAGAGTGCTTCATCCTGCCAAGGATAGATGGCGTGGATGCATGTCTCCACTGATTCTGGAGGGGGACTGGTGCCCAGAGTGCTTCATCCTGCCAAGGATATATGGAGTGATTGCATGTCTCCACTGGTTCTGGAGGGGGACTGGTACCCAGAGTGCTTCATCCTGTGCAGGATAGCTGGACTGGATGCATGTCTCCACTGGTTCTGGAGGGGGACTGGTGCCCAGAGTGCTTCATCCTGCCAAGGATAGATGGAGTAGATGCATGTCTCCACTGATCCTGGAGGGGGACTGGTGCCCAGAGTGCTTCATCCTGCCAAGGATATATGGAGTGGATGCATGTCTTCACTGGTTCTGGAGGGGGACTGGTGCCCAGAGTGCTTCATCCTGTGCAGCATAGATGGAGTGGATGCATTTCTCCACTGGTTCTGGAGGGGGACTGGTGCCCAGAGTGCTTCATCCTGCCAAGGATAGATGGAGTGGATGCATGTCTCCACTGGTTCTGGAGGGGGACTGGTGCCCAGAGTGCTTCATCCTGCCAAGGATAGATGGAGTGGTTGCATGTCTCCACTGCTTCTGGAGGGGGACTGGTGCCCAGAGTGCTTCATCCTGTGCAGGATAGATGGAGTGGATGCATGTCTCCACTGGTTCTGGAGGGGGACTGGTGCCCAGAGTGCTTCATCCTGTGCAGGATAGATGGAGTGGATGCATGTCTCCACTGGTTCTGGAGGGGGACTGGTGCCCAGAATGCTTCATCCTGCCAAGGATGGATGGAGTGGATGCATGTCTCCACTGGTTCTGGAGGGGGACTGGTGCCCAGAGTGCTTCATCCTGCCAAGGATAGATGGAGTGGATGCATGTCTCCACTGGTTCTGGAGGGGGACTGGTGCCCAGAGTGCATCACTCACCCCGTGACGGTCCCTGTTGCATCACTGCCCCTGCCACTCATGGGCTAGCGGTGCTTGAGTTGGCGGTGCTTGCCCTGTTCAGCGGTGCTTGCCATGGCAGTCTTTGCCCTGTTCAGCGGTGCTTGGCTTTGCTGTTTCTGACCTGTTCAGCGGTGCTTGCCATGGCGGTCTTTGCCCTGTTCAGAGGTGCTTGCCCTGTTCAGCGGTGCTTGCCATGGCAGTCTTTACCCTGTTCAGCGGTGCTTGCCATGGCGGTCTTTGCCCTGTTCAGCGGTGCTTGACTTTGCTGTTTCTGACCTGTTCAGCGGTGCTTGCCATGGCGGTCTTTGCCCTGTTCAGCGGTGCTTGCCCTGTTCAGCAGTGCTTGCCATGGCGATCTTTGCCCTGTTCAGCGGTGCTTGCCCTGTTCAGCGGGGCTTGCCATGGCAGTCTTTGCCCTGTTCAACGGTGCTTGTCCTGTTCAGCGGTGCTTGCCCTGTTCAGCGGTGCTTGCCATGGCGGTCTTTGCCCTGTTCAGCGGTGCTTGACTTTGCTGTTTCTGACCTGTTCAGCGGTGCTTGCCATGGCGGTCTTTGCCCTGTTCAGCGGTGCTTGCCCTGTTCAGCAGTGCTTGTCATGGCGATCTTTGCCCTGTTCAGCGGTGCTTGCCCTGTTCAGCGGGGCTTGCCATGGCAGTCTTTGCCCTGTTCAACGGTGCTTGTCCTGTTCAGCGGTGCTTGCCCTGTTCAGCGGTGCTTGCCATGGCGGTCTTTGCCCTGTTCAGCGGTGCTTGACTTTGCTGTCTCTGACCTGTGCTGCAGGGTGTGCCATGGCGGTCCCTCATTGCCCAGTGGGGCTGTGGCTGCCGGGGCCCTCCTGGGCACTGACTCTGGCGGTGGTCTCCTGACCAGTGACGATAGTGCTGCCCTCCTGGGCACTGACTCCAGCGGTGGTCTCCTGACCAGTGACGATAGTGCTGCCCTCCTGGGCACTGACTCTGGCGGTGGTCTCCTGACCAGTGACGATGGGGCTGGCGGTGGCGTCTTGGGCAGCGGGGAGGATGGCAGCCTTCTCCGCCGTGCTGCTCTTCCCAGACATTGGAGACTTCTTCTGCCCCTTCACCACCTTGGGAGGAGTCACAGCTGACTTGACACTCCCCCCGGGACCCTTGTGGGCGGCTTTGCCGGCAAGTGTCTTCCCCCTTCTCCCGTCGGGCACTGTCCAACTTCTGGTGCTTCCCAGGGGGTGGACTGGCAGTGCTTTGGCTCCGTGTCACACTGGCTGCCCTGGTGCCCAGTGCACTCCACATACCTTGAACAGGCACCACTGGTACCAGAATCTTTTTGGCTGAGGTGCCACTACGGGACCTATGAATTGGAGGGGGGGTGATGGGACAGAGGTCAAGGTTGCTCAGGAAAAGTTTCTGATGAACACTGTGACGGGTAGCTGGAGGGGGTCTGGGAGTGGAGGAAGAGGAGGTGGTTGTAGGAGGTGTAACTTTTGGTGATTTGGGTGTAGGTGCATGTTCCGGAGGCTGTCATGAGGTGGATGGATGTTGGGTGTGTGTGTGCCTGCGTTTGTGTACTTTGGGAGGGGGCGTCACAGACACACTGGGAGAGGACACAGGGGACGTGTGAATGGTAGTGGGGGTGGTGAGTGCAGGTGAGCGGGGTGTGGTGCTGGGTGTTCTGGTGCGAATCCTAGTGGCTGTTGTCGTAGTGCATGCAGGTGAGAGTGTAGACGAGATTGGGAGGGAGGAGGGAGACGATGAGGAGGGGGACACAGTGGAGGCAGTGGATGTTGCTGTGTCTGTATGTGGGTGATGCTTGCGTGAGTGCCTGTGGGATGTGTGGTGCCTATGTTTGCCTGAGCTGCCTTTGTGTGTTGAGGTGTGTTCAGGCTGGTCTGAAGGTGTGCTTGGGATAGGTTGAGGTACAGGGGATTGGTTCTGGGTGGAGGAAGTTGGAGGGAGGAGGCTAGACACAGGGACAATGGCTGCCATCAGTGCTGAGGCGAGAGATTGCAGGGTTCGATGATGGGCAGCCTGACCAGAATGAATGCCCTCCAGGAATGCATTGGTGTGTTGCAACTCCCTTTCTACACCCTGGATGGCATTCACAATGGTAGACTACCCAAAAGTGAGTGACCTGAGGAGGTCAATGGCCTCCTCACTGAGGGCAGCAGGGGTGACAGGGGCAGGGGCTGAGGTGCCTGGGGCGAAGGTGATGGCCACCCTCCTGGATGAGCGGGCACGGGGCGAAGGCTGAGGGGCTGCTGGGAGGGCGGTGCTGGTAGGGGGGGTGGAGGCTGTACCTGTAGAAGTGGGGGGCACAGATGGTGCCGCCACCACAAGGGAGCTCCCATCGGAGGACGAGTCTGTGTCGCTGTTTGCTGATCCGCTGACCGCCGTGAAGCTCCCCCTCACCCTCCGACCCACTGGTGTATTCAGAGTCCGTGGTGTGGCCCTCCATGGCCATGTGGGACGCAGCCCCCTTGTGCTCCGGTGCCCCTGTACCTCCGCCTGATGATGCTGATGCACAAAAGAACAGGGAGAGCACTTAAAGGGTTGGGGAAACAGAAGAAAGACAGGTTGAGTGCATGGCTTACTGCTACCATTGGCGGACAATACAGACACAGCTGCCCCCTGCACTACGCCGTGCTCTTGACCTCTGCAGAAGCAGTTCCTGGGATATGGCCTACTTGCCTATGAGTGTCATCTGCCCACATAGATGACACAGGGGCATGTATACCAGTTTTTGGCACTCTACAGAGGTGGGGTGGGGTGGCACATTGCCTGCATTACGGAGGGGCCTACCCTACGGAACTTGCCCTGGCCTAGGGAAACCCACAGCCCTCCTCCCCCACCCAGACCCCTCCACTGCGTCCAAAGTCATGAGAATGTGAGTGTACTCACCCCCTTGTGCCTGCTGTGATGCCCTCATGCGCCCATCCAACTCAGGGTAGGCCACCGCCAGGATCCGGAACATCAGGGGGGTCATGGTGCGACGGGCACCCCTCCCACGTTGGGAGGCCATCCCCAGCTGAGCCTCTGCCGTCTTCTTGCTCCAGCGGCGAATGTCCTCCTATCTTTTACGGCAATGGGTGCTCCATCTCTGGTGGACCCCCAGGGTCCGGACTTCCTTGGCGATGGCACGCCAAATATCCTTCTTCTGGTGGGCGCTGACCTACATGAAATGTACAGGGGAAGAAGAGAAGTCATTTACAACTGCACCGTCGATGTGAGTGGCCCACATCCCTACCCTTGCCATGTGGCACATGCATTCACAGTCCTTCATGCTCGCATAACTGTGCCCCCTTCCTCCTTACATCCAGCCCTCTCCACCCAGGCATAGCCCATACAACTTGCACCCTATGTACTCACCTGTTGGTCTGGAGGACCGTAGAGTAGCGTGTACTGGGGGAGGACCCCGTCCACGAGCTTCTCCATCTCCTGTACAGTGAATGCAGGGGCCCTTTCCCCAGACGCACGTGCCATTGTCTCTTCCAGACCGAGGTCACAGCAGCACTTGCAGTGTAGGTCCTCTCCTGTCGAAGATCAGGTATCGAGTGATTGAACAGATAGAAAATGGCGGTCACGTCCGCGGCGGTCACGTCCGCTGCGGTTCGTATCATCACCGCCGGCGCACTTCGTCATTGGCTCCTGGGACCCATAGGGTCCAATGTTAACCAATGCAGCATTGCGCCGCGGTCTTCGACCGCCTACCGCGACGGCGTACAACGCCAGCGCAGTTACCTCACATCCCATTGTCCCACTTTAGAGGTCAGGCATCCGCCATTTCAGGGACCCACATGGCTTCATTTACAACTGCGTCACACATACCTAGGCCTGGACTCAACACACATACAGGAAGATTTTAGTATTTTGTGTCGTGTTTTGTGTAGCCGTGGGTACATACCTCAGAACTGGTTGACTGTGGTCGCTGTTGTCCTTCCTAGGCACCGTCAGCTGGGACGTGTGAGGAGATGGCGGAATCCTCCAGTGTACCGACCGCTGGTGGACCTGTTGACAATGGAGGAGCGACATTTAATCATCACCTACAGGTTTGACCGTGCCACAATCCAGGAACTGTGTACCCAGTTGGAGCCAGGTCTGATGTCACCAATCCGCCATCCCACAGGTATCCCCCCTCAAGTGCAGGTGCTGTCAGTACTCCATTTCCTAGCAAGTGGGTCATTTCAGACAACAGTGGCCATGGCATCAAGGATGTCCCAGACTATGGGCCTCATTCTGACCCTGGCGGACGGCAGAGGCCGTCCGCCAGGGTACCGCCGCTGAATTGAGCCGGCGTAGTTGCAGGGGTGCGACGGGTGCAGTTGCACCCGTCGCGTATTTCAGTGTCTGCTTAGCAGACACTGAAATACTTTTCTGGGCCCTCTTACGGGGGCCCCGCGGCACCCCCTACCGCCATCCTGTTCCTGGCGGGTGAACCGGCAGGAACAGGATGGCGGTAGGGGGTGTCAGAATCCCCCATGGCGGCGCAGCAAGCTGCGCCGCCATGGGGGATTCTAAGGGCAGCGGTAAACCGGGAGACCGCCGGTTTGCCTCTTCTGACCGCGGCCGAACCGCCGCAGTCAGAATGCCCTGCGGGGCACCGCCGGCCTGTCGGCGGTGCTCCCGCCGACCCTGGCCCCAGCGGTCTTAGACCGCCGGGGTCAGAATGACCCCCTATGTTTTCTAACGTATTGTCCAAAGTGTTGTCTGCCCTGCTGAAACACATGAGGAGCTACATCGTTTTCCATCAGGTGGAGGATTTGGCTACCGTTAAAGGTGACTTCTATGCCCCTGGACATATCCCTAACATCATAGGTGCCATTGATGGGACCCATGTAGCTCTGGTCCCCCCCCACAGGAGTGAACAGGTGTACAGGAACCGGAAGAGTTATCATTCGATGAATGTACAGATGGTATGTTTGGCAGACCTGTACATCTCCCAGGTAAATGCTATGTTCCCTGGCTCAGTGCATGACGCCTACATCCTGCGGAATAGCAGCATCCCTTATGTGATGGGTCAACTCCAGAGGCACCGGGTGTGGCTATTAGGGGACTCTGGTTACCCCAACCTGTCATGGCTATTGACCCCAGTGAGGAATCCCAGGACCAGGGCAGAGGAACGCTACAATGAGGCCCATGGGCGGAGTAGGAGGGTGATCAAACGCACCTTCGGCCTCCTAAAGGCCAGGTTCAGGTGCCTCCATATGACAGGTGGTTCCCTATTCTACTCACCAAGGAAGGTGTGCCAGATCATCATCGCCTGCTGTATGCTTCACAATCTTGCTTTGCGACGCCAGGTGCCTTTTCTGCAGGAGGATGGTCCAGATGATGGTGTTGTGGCAGCTGTGGAGCCTGTGGACAGTGATGAGGAGGAAGCAGAGGAAGAAGACATTGATAACAGGGACTCTGTCATACAGCAATATTTCCAGTGACACACAGGTGAGAAAATTTGTTTACTAATATATTTACTTTCACACTTCTACCTCTATCCTGTCTGTCAATTTGAAGCAGTATTTGCTAACTGAGTGGTACATTTCCATTACGGTTTCACAGGTGTGGTTACCAACGTGTGTCATCTGCTTGCATCCTTCATGGGCTTGTGACGTGTTACATAGGTATGTTGACATTACATTTTCGAACGGATTTTGTCATTGTCATAAATAATACACATTTTCAAAATCACAGACTGACTCCAGATTGTTTTGTGGTTCAAGGTTTTTATTGAAGTGCTAATTATTGGAGGGGGTGGCAAAATGGTGATGGCTGATGGTGAAGGAATGTCCATGGCAGAGTCCAGTCTATTAGTCTCACAGGTGCACTGCCCATATGGGCATAGGAAGTGGAGCTGGGGCAGTTCCAATCTGGGCAGGGTAACAAAGTAGGACAATGGGATGTCAATCAGGGTGGTCTCATTTCTTGGCGGGGGTCTTGCCATCGTGCTCTGTCCTGTTCTTGGATCTCAGGGACCGCTTGCGGGGTGGTTGTCCATCTGCAGGGGGTGGGGTGCTGGTGTGATGGTCCTGTGGCGGGGCGTCCTGTCCACTAGCGCCGGCAGAGGTGGTGGGCAGTACATCATCCAGGCTAGTGTCAGGGGCCCCTTGGAGTGCCACGGTGTCCCTCATGGTGTTCTGTATGTCCTTCAGCACCCCTACGATGGTGCCCAGGGCGGAGCTGATGGTTCTGAGCTCCTCCCTGAACCCCAAATACTGTTGGTCCTGCATGCGCTGGGTTTCCTGAAACTTGGCCAGGACCGTAGCCATCGTCTCCTGGGAGTGGTGGTAGGCTCCCATGATGGAGGAGAGGGCCTCATGGAGAGTGGATTCCCTGGGCCTGTCCGCCCCCTGTCGCACAGCAGCCCTCCCAGTTCCCCTGTGTTCCTGTTCCTCCGTCCCCGGGACCGTGTGCCCACTGCCCCCAGGTCCCTGTTGTTGTTGGCGTGGTGGGTTATCCTGGGTTCCCTGTAGTGGTGGACACACAGCTGATTGACTTGTCCTGGGGACGGAGGTATGGGCCCGCTGGGTGGGTGCTGTGCTGGTGTTACCAGAGGGTGGAAGTCAGTGTTGGGCTGTGCCTGTGCGAGGGGAACCGACTGTCCAGAGGCCCAAGATGGTCCGGGCTGGTCATCTGGATCCAGTTTGCCAGAGCTGCTGTCATCACTGTGGGCCTCTTCTGTGGGTGGGGTGGAGATGTCTGGACCCTCCTGTCTGGTGGCGTTAGGCAGTGGCCCTACAGGGGTGTAAAAGCATGATTATTGCATCTGTGTGTGTCATGGTGTGCAATGGGTGGGTGAGCGTCTACCCCTGTGCTAGCATTCCTGTGTGGGGGCTTGTGTGATGATGGTTGGGGGGTTGTTATGGGTATGTGCAATGGGCATGCTTTTGTGATGGGTGTCCATGCTTTGTTGTGTCATGCAGGGCTTGGTGTTGGGATGTGTGTTTTGTGTTATTAGTACATTAGTGAGGAGTTGGAGTGATAGGGGAGGGGGAGAGGATGGGGGTGTGTGATAGCATGCAGGTAGGGTGGGGGATATGATAGTTATGATTAGATTTACCAGTGTCCATTCCCCCACCGACTCCTCCGAGGCTCTCTGGATGCATAATGGTCAAGACCTGCTCCTCCCATGTTGTTAGTTGTGGGGGAGGAGGTGGGGGTCCGCCGCCAGTCCACTGAATCGCGATGTTGTGCCTGGAGACCACTGAACACACCTTCCCCCGTAGGTCGTTCCACCTCTTCCAGATGTCCTCCCGATTTCTTGGGTGCTGTCCCACTGCGTTGACCCTGTCGACGATTCTCTGCCATAGCTCCATCTTCCTAGCTATAGAGGTGTGCTGCACCTGTGATCCAAATAGCTGTGGCTCTACCCTTACGATTTCCTCCACAATGACCCTGAGCTCCTCCTTCAAAAACCTGGGGTGTCTTTGGCGTGCCATGGGGTGGTGTAGGTGATGTGTGTGGGGTATATGTGGTGATGAGTGTGGTGATGTTTAGTGGTGTGTGGTATTTTGTGTGTGGATGTTGTGTGGGTGATGGTGTTGTGTGCCTCTGTGTGGTGGGGTTGCCTATTGCTGTGCTATCTCTCTGTTGCCTTTGTCTCTAATTTTTGGTCTTAGGGGTTTGTGGGTGATGTGGGTTTTATATTGTGTTTGGTGTGTGGGAGTGGTGTTTGTATGTGTATCAGGTGTGTGTATTTTGAATTGTCCAATGTGGCGGTGTTTTGGAGATGTGTGTGTATTTTGAGCGCGGCGGTGTGTACCGCCAATGGTATACCGCGGTTGAAAGACCTCTGCGTGGATTCGTGGGTCGTGATAGCATGGGCGTGTTTCTGTTGGCGTGACGGTGGAGGTTTTGTTTTCACCAGTTTATCACTGACCTTTGGTGTGGCGGACTTGTGTGGGTGTCTGAGTTTCGGCAGATTCCGAGATGTGTGTCATAATAGCTGTGGCGGAATTCCGTGTTGGTGTATTGGCGGTCTTCTGCACAGCGGTAAGCAGCTTTTACCGCCAATGTTGTAATGACCCCCATAATGTCCCCGCTGCACCCTTCTCTGGCAGCAGTCCAGCATCTACTGTACCATGCCAACCTAAGCCAAAAAACGCATTTCACTACAGTTATGGTGATGGGCAGTGAGTCTGAACTGGATTTGTCTCAGTCACAAAGTACCAAATTATCACAAGAAAGTGGACAACAAGAGACGCAGCCAGCAACAGTTGTTCCTGAAGTAGTAACAGAACAGGAGGTTGAGCTTCCTGTTGAGCAAGATGTTGTTCTTCAACCATTGTCTTTTCCATCTCCAGAAAGAAAAATAAATGATATTCCATCATCTTCTCCAAGCGCCCCTTCTGATGATCTGGATATGGATTGGACCGCAGCCGAGTCCAAAACCCACCATGAGAGAGAAGGGAAAATGAAAGTTCCTGAAAGCCTTAGAATTGTGGAAAGTGACAGTGACGACACACCAGTGATTATTAGTATGGAGGGTGCCTCATTGGATGCTAAGATTAGCCATCCTATTCAACCTGCTAAAAGGGGTGTGGTTACACCACCAGTGCTGGCTTGCATATTTGTAAGTCCCGCAACCGAGACCAGCATCCACCACTACCACAATTTAAGTACGTCCTACAGGGAGGAAAACAACACACCCACCTACCTTCAGTTCTTCGGCCTTTGGCAGTGGCAAACTAAGTAAATGTAGTCTTGCCAGTTCGGGACTTCTCTTGATTAGCAAGAAGGAGAACATTGCAATATGCTCCATTTTCATGGAAGTGTTTGTAAAGGTGAGCCAGGTTCACAGTATGAATCTGGAGGCCAAACGTTACATGTAAAAAAAATCACACAATCCAGTGGGAGGAGCACCTTAAAAAGGTAGCAGCTGATGGTGATGAGAGAGGAGAAGCAGTTCAGTTCGTAGTGACAGAAGAAGATGGTGATCAAGAGGAAGAGAAGGATGACCGCATTATACAAAGCAGCCCTGCTGCAATGAGTGTCCCCTACAGTGTGCCAGCATCACCCATATCAGCAAATTCCAAATGCCACAAGACTCAGATGCTGACACCGCCACATTACGGGATTCCCACTTTAAAATGCACATTGAATCTGCCATTTCCCAGTACCCTTCTCTGGAAGTTGATTGTCTCAGTGGCATCACAAAAGAAAAAAGTCAAAGCTACTGTTTTGGTCATGTCTAGCTAGAAGAAGCTCTACAAACATAACCACTCAACAACAATTTTGTATATCAGGAAGCTGGCTACAATGCTAGCACTGGACCTCCTCTTTTATGTAAGGAGTGGATTTTTTATTATTTGTGGTGGTCATCTGTCTGAATTGGAAGGTTCCCAGCTGGACCTATTTTGCCAGAGTTGCTGTTCCAGCACTCCACCATAAGGTTCTGCAATTGGTTGACTAAGCGATGTATCAAAGTGCTGTTCAGCCCATCCACCTGCAGAAGGACCAGTTTTCAAGCAACTGATTACATGTGTATCCCTGCACACTGGATCTCTTTTGTGGGGGTTAGGCAACCAATACCTGCAGGTATCAGCACTGAAGAAAGTTCTAAGGGCTTTAAATGGCATGCACCAGTAGCAATGTTTACCATGGACAAATTCCAGACAGATGTCAACATCTTAGAAGAGATTGACAGCAAGGTGTTTGAATGACTTCAGTGCAGAGGTCTCAGGATTGGATTTGCTACCAAGGACAATGGCAGTAATATAGTCAAGGCCATGGCATATGTTGGATATTTCAGGGCCCTGTGTGATTGTGCAGTACTTTTTCAAAAAAGAAGGCTTAGTCAGCAACATACTGGCCACCTCTTGAGGAATCTGCACTCAAGACGGGAAGCAGATGTGCTAACAGTTAAACCCCTTACACAGGAGGTGGCAACATGTTGGAACTCACCCTACTACATGCTGCAACGTCTGTTTGAGCAGAACAGACCAATCACCGACTATGTCTTTCAAAGAGGAGTGGATGCAACTGGAAAAAACCTGACAATGGAGGTAGGCAAATAGGGACTAGTCAAATGCCTGGAACAAATGCTGCTACCTTTGAGGTTTTCACACGGTTAGTTAATAACATGGACAGTACAATGAGCCAAACACTCTTGTTGTTGCAGATGCTACAGGACCAGTTGAAAAAGGTGGCACAAATGTCTGTCAGTGTGAGTGAAGAAGCATGTAAGTTGGCACAGCACTTAATCCTTCACTTGCTTGTTAATCCATAGCTACAAAAAGAGATTGCATCCCCAAAGAGTATATATGTGCCACAATACTTGATTCATGATACAAAAACATTCTGACCACTTTCATTACCTTTTCAGAAGGGGACGTTTCACTTTACAAGACTTGGATTGACAATCAATCAAAATACCAGGAAGAAGAATGGCTGGAAGTTAGAAGCCCAGGCAGAAGATCTGGTGTGAGCTTTCAACCTCTAGAAAGGGCAGTATTGTTGTTTCACACACACCACCATCACTAGCAACACCAGCAACAAAAGAAGCCAGCTGAACCCCTGCAATGACTTGGTTTCAAGTAACATGGTTTAAATCTAGGGAAGAGACAAAGGAAGCAGAGGTCTGGCAAGTAATTGCACCAATTCCCATTCAGAGGATAGTCAAAGACTATCTGGATGTATCAAAAGAAGTCTACCAGGATCAAACCCCATTAGTCTACTGATATAGGAAGATGTAAAAATGGCCACAGTTCACTACACTGGCAATTAAGTATCTGGCTTGTCTGTTAGTCAGTGTGTCATCTGAAAGTATGTTCAGTGCAGATGGCACAGTTGTCACAGTCAGAAGGATCAGTCTCACACCTCAAACATGGGGAATTGAGCATGATCAGAATGACTGTTCCTAAAACAGCACAGGAGGAGGGCAATTGGTTTAACTCAATCATGGTAGCTAATAAACTCCTGGGCAAACTTCCTGATTTTGAGGATAAACTCAACTGCCCTGCCTAAGTAACCCACAACAGAACCTGCACATAATGTCAAACTCCTCTGAAATATAAATATGTGTGGTATCTGGCTTATACTACCCCATTTGATGTGTGTGGACTAGGCCAGTGTACACACAATAAGTCTCCAGTCACTAAATGATTTGAAGACAATGCCTTATCTGGCTGCTAGTAAAGATCATTACACAAGACTGCCCTTGAGTGTATTGTTTCCATGGGAAAAGAGACACAATAGGCAAATGTGTACCATGTTTGGAACAGGTAACTATTGCACTAATGAATAATTTTAACTGACTGACGATCCATGTGGTGGTTGGGAGGGTGTTGTAACTCATTTTTATGCATGATTTGTGGTGTTTGGGGCTGGGAAAATTATTCTGCCTGAATGTGTATTTTCACATTTCACTACTTTTACGTACATGGTCCTTTCATGCACATCTTTTTTACAGGTTCTTCTGAGACCCATTAGTTTATTTCTCAAAAACACACAAAATGCTCATAATATTTTACTTTTCTAGTTCATTGATACTACAGGTCTATTCCAGTAGGGTCAGGAGTCAGGACGGGACTACCACAAAAGCCATAAGAAGTAAGCTAAGAACAATGCCTTCAATAGGAAACAAGGCTCAAAGAGACCTACTATTGTGGACTGAAGAGCAGTGCATTGACGAGGAAAATGCAGAATAGTAGCTCCAATATCAAACTATAATTAAATAGTTGTGGTCTCGGGGGACTGTCACTGGACACATGTCACATGATGGATGCAAACAGCTAAATGTTATTGTCATTTGTGAGATTGGTTAGCCAGGTATATGCAGCTACTTGTCTTGGATTGGTGGTGCAAGATTGTTCTCACTTCTTAGTTAATCACACACAACTGCACCAGCCTATCTGTGCCTTCTTGTTCTTCATCTACTATGAAGCTTACCTCGACTCTATACTATTGACATTTACTTTTTCGCCTTCCACAGGCCTTCTCTTCTTCTGCACGAAAACTCCATACCACTTCTGGTTACCAGACCAATTCAGTCATGCACCCACACCAGATATTCTGAGAAAAAGAATGCAGATGCACCATCCTTTTTGGAATTTCTATACAGTATAACTTTTCTTTTGCTTACAATAACACATTTTAGACTGTGTGGATCCTCCCTATTATGCCTTTTTCAACCCTAGGTAAAAATTTGATAACTTGGGATTCTGGGGGTGAAGGATTGTTTGCATTTGTTAGCTGAACAATTGTCTTCCCTCCATAGCAGATGTGTACTGCTCATCAACTTCATGAATGTTGTGGTTGTCTTTGTCTTACCTTTCCCTAGCTACCCCTAACACTCTTCCCACTGTTATGTGAAACATTGAGGTTTGACTTAATAATGTATACTAAAAATGGATAGCGCACTTAGTGGGGCAGATGTGGTTAAAGCAACATCAACTGTTACCTGATCTTCTTAACTAAACAATAGTGTCTACCAGCCATACTACCCACCCAGGCATGAAAAGGGTATCATCATAGTGCAGAGTCTTATAAGAATTTCTGTCCAGGGTTAGATAGTAGTAGTGTGCAAAGGTAAAGTTCCACTTTTGTTGTACATTTACTCGTACAGTGTAACTAACTGTACTACCAGTAACCTTACAATAGTAACTTTGTGAGTAGTAACTAAGTAGTAGTAGCTTCTTTTAAAATATTAGGAGTTACTACTTGAAAAATTACTAGACTTAAAGCTACTGATGGAAAAAGTACTAGTCATATACCTATACTGCAAGAGTAAAGTAATACTAAAAGTGTAACTTTATCTTTGTGAATCAGTCCCCGTGTGGCTTACGAAATCTATTTATCATGAACCGTCTCCTGAGTCCTGACTTCTTTGACTTGAGGTTTTTGTAAGCTTAGTTTTATTTTTTTAATAAATGAAATGCTAGCTTCCCAAATGGTTAGCTAGTTGGTGTTTGTTTGTCATTTCTGTGATGGTGGTCTCAGTCTTGGATTGTCCACTAACTGTGCTTTCTTTCAGTCTAGTTGCCCGAGATGGGTAATCCTTATTAATAATACTACAGTTGGAGTTCACCTAGCAAACATCATTCAGAACAGGTGGGACCTCATTTTGTGATGTCTTCGCTGTTAGCGCTAGTCCACTACCACCTGTATTAAGAAGACCATTTGGGAAATGCTGCAAAAAGGTTTGGAAAGATTGAGAGAGCTAGCAGACGTTGCTTAATCTGTTCAGGTATGAAGTTAAGAATGTTATACTGTAGTTGTTCACAGAAAGGAGAGATAGTGATTTTTGTGTATGTTGCATTAATGGTTGATAGTTACAGAGGGTAGGACAAGGGCAAGAACTAGTATAAAGTACAACTGATAGGTGGCTAGATGCTGCAAACCATCAAGTAGTTACGTTAACATATAGTCAGTTTTCCAGTCCCACTCTGGTAGAGGGGTATACTAGATTGAAGGAAGAGATAAGTAACCTACTAAAGAATAAGTACATGGCAAAATCCGTCAGGTAGAGAAAGTCTAGGGGGAAAGTGGATGGACGGTATAATGAGTGATAATTTCAGAGGAGATCTTCTAATTTTGCTCTTGTCACTAGATCACAATGCAACATTAGCAATGGGAAGACAGATACTAAAGATAAATAGACTCATTTATTTTGCTGGTAAACCACATCCCCCCATCCACAACAGGCCAACCCCCTTCCCCAAGCTAAACCACGGAAATGTCAGAAAAATGTGAATGTCCCTTTCCCCAACTGCCCTTCCCAAACCCTCCTCCTGCAATAGTCCCTCCCACCCAAAAACAAAAGAACAGTTATATTTTTGAATCTTTGAGGGCATCAAGTTCCTGCCTCATCCTGGGCATTTCTCAGGCCATGTTTTGCTGGCCCCACTTGATGTGTGCCAGCTCACCAACAATTTGTTGGAAGGGGCAGTGATTGGAAAACTGGGAGAGTGGCTCCGGTGGTCCAAGTGTCAGTCCCATTGCCAGATGGAAGCAGGCCTGGCTGGTGGCCCAAAGACGTAGAGGCTCTGGCCTCCTACTCCATGACCACCAGCTGGCCTTACTCCATAGCTATGGCCTCCAACTTCTGGCACAGAAGCCGAGTGGCTATCTCCCACCAGTTTTGATTACCCATTTCAGCTGCAGTAGCTAAATCAAGAAAGAAAAAAAACGTGAATTTTAATGTTCAGCAAAAACTCTTGTTTATACTATAGTAGCATAGTGGGTTGCAGAGATGTACTGGTCCCAAAGGATATTGGAATTTGTTATGTGATTTAGTCACAGGTCCAAGTTTTTCCCACACATGCACCAGGTAATGCACTTGCACTGACCGTAAGCCAGACCACCAACATAATCAAAAAGTGATTTTAGTTGAAAGAATTTCATAGAGTGAAACTGAACAGACACTTTATGAGTGTTAATAAATTAATTAGTGGGCAATAATGAGTAAGACAAAAGTGCTGACTGTCCTGCTACTCTTCAGCCTGTTTCTGGGGCAGCTGTAAAGGCATGTTATTAACTTATCATAAACTCCTGCTCTTCTCCTTCTCCCTCTTCAGTTTTACCCTGAGTCCAAACTTAAGGACTGATAGAGTATGACAGATGGGATACTTTGTCACACTTGTGATGGATATTCCGCTGTATTACAGTAGACAGGGCAAACAAGATAAATGATGCACTGCAGTACAGTGAATAGGATATTTTGTTTATCATGTTTTTCACAGAGTAGCCCATCTACTAAACTCCAAATCAGGCCATTAGTCCCACATTATACCCCTCTACCACAATTTATTTTTCAACAAATACCTTCACTTGGCAGTGGGAAAATTAGTCTATCATAAGAAAAGTTGTAGGTATCGGGCTAGGTAGAAGTTTAGCTATGGAATGGGTGGGTGTCACTGATTATGTACTATGCTTTTAATTTGTCACACGTTAACAGAAGGAAAAACCTGGACCAGTAAATCTGTAATCGAAGCCATGAAATAAGTCACTTAGGCAGAAAAATGTGGCATGTCCTGAAATGGAACTTACATTTTTGTGTAGGCTGGGGAAGAATTAATGATGAGCTGAAATAACAGAGTAGGCATTTGTAAACACACCTTGTATTTGGATTGTATGCACTGCAGACATTGTGCTGTGCTGTTAGCTGAAGCAAACCAACGTTTTGCCTCATACACTGCAGTGCAAAATTAAACTGCACTGCAGTTTTAGGTGGCAAAATGCCATGGGCAGGGAGGTGAAGAACGGGATAGCTTAACAAATACAGTAATGTCAGTGAGAAAGCAAGGTCATTTACCACCTCCCTCGACCTGGGCCTTCTACAGCTGACTGTTGCTGGTGGCAACACTGGTGGACTGTGAGCCTAGACAAAAACATAATCCACCCATTTTAGATAGCAGATTAACCACCTTATTATTTTACACAACAACACCTCACTAAAGTTAGGTTAGCTATCAGCTGTTGAAAGTGTCACTTTGGGAAGTTTGGTTGAAAACATTCTAAAATCCCAGTAGTCAACCAAAATATTTCTCCTAATGGAGAGATAAAGCTACAAACAGATAGGAAGGATACACACTGAAGAGGTGGAAGGGAATGCAAAGCACATACAGGCTCTCATTGTGACATTGGTGGTAAATCCGACTTACCACCATGACGACTGCCGCCAACATACCGCCGCCACCGGGGATATCTGCTTACCACATTATGACACACACATAACAATCCATCACTATACAGCCGCACACAAAAGTCCGCCAGCCCAAAGGTCAGTAATAAACTGGCGGTAGCAAAACCCACACTGTTACACCAACCGAAGTACTCCCACAACATTATGACCCACAAATCACCATGGCGGACATTTAATGGCGGTAAACCATTGGCGGTACATACCAGCACGCTCAAAATACACACACTCAAACAAAACACCACCACACTGGACGATTCAAACTAAACACACCTGACACCCATACACACACCACACCCACACCACTTTAAACAGACACCCACATTACCCACAACCCCTTACGACTACAAACAATTGCACAAGACTGACACCACAAACACAGACAAGACCACAGCCACATACCACCATCACCTATACACCACCCAGGCAGCCCTCATCACACACCCCAACACATCATCCTATACACCTTACCGACACCACTCACACTACACTCATGGCACCACAACGACACCCCAGGTTTTCTGAGGAGAAGCTAAGGGTCGTGGGGGAGGAAATCATCCGGGTAGAGCCACAGCTATTTGGATCACAGGTGCAGCAGATATCCATTGCTAGGAAGATGGAGCTATGGCGGAGGATCGTGGACAGGGTCAACACCATGGGAGAGCATCCAAGAACAAGGGACAACATCAGGAAGAGGTGGAACGACCTACGGGGAAGGAATGTCCCATTGCAGCAAGACACCAACTCGCTGTACAGAGGACTGGCGGTGGACCCCCACCTCCTCCCCCACAAAAAACAACATGGAAGGAGCATGTCTTGGCAATCATGCAGCCTGAGGGCCTGGCAGGAGTAGGAGGAGGACTAGACTGTGGTAAGTCAACTCTTTACTACTTTCACCCCCTACCTGCATGCCATCACATACCCCCACCCTTTCTCTCACTCCCATCACTCCACCACATCCCACACACCCCACCATTACAACCCACTCATCCTAACGCAAAGCCCTGCATGCACCACCAATGCATGGACACCACTCACAGACCTGCATGGACACCTATCACTAAAGCATGCACACTAGCGGGAAACAGCTAGCCCACCAAATAAAAGCTCACACAAGCCAAAGCTGCCAGGGCAATAACAACCATAGAGGGCAACACACCCATGCACAAGATGTCACATGCAGAAACAATAACATTGCATTTACATCCCCACAGGTAACCCAGCCAATGTCACCGGTGAGGAGGTGCCAGCAACATCCATTCCCCCCCAGAAGAGGCCCACAGTGATAACAGCAGCTCCGGTCGCCTGGACCTGGATGACCAACCTGGCCCATCTGGGACCTCCGGACAGTCGGTTACCCAGACACACTTTCACATTACCACAGAGCCTCCCCCTTCAGAAAACACCAACACAGCACCCACGCAGCGGGCCAATACCTCTGTTCCCAGGACACATCAATCAGCAGTGTGTCCACCACTACAGGACCCCAGGCACCCCACAAAAACAGGACAATCAGGGCCCTGGGGTCAGTGGCAGTTGGCACACGGTTCAGGGGACAGAGACACAGGACAACAGGGAAGCTGGGAGGACTGCTGTGTGACAGGGGGAGGACAGGCCCAGGGAACCAAACCTCCAGGAGGCACTCACCGCGATCCTGGACCATATCAACATTCCCAGGCTATGCTGGGTTAGATCATGGACAAGATGCAGGAGAACATGCAGCTGCAGGAGGGAGAGTACCTGGGGATCAGGATGGACTTGAAGTCCATTACCACCACCCTGGTCTCCCTTGCAGGGGTGCTGGCAGACATGGCCAAGAGTATGAGGGAGGCAATGGCACACAAGCGGGCCCTTGACACTGGCCAGAACACTGAACAGCCCGCCTCCTCCGCTGCCGCTAGTGGACAGGAAGCCCCGCCACAGGTCCAACAGGCCACTAGCACCCCTCCCCCTGCAGAAGGAGAACCACCCTGCAAACATTCTCTGCGATCCAGGCAGAAGCCAGAGACTATTGCCAAGTCCCCTGCCAGGAAATAAGACTCTCCTGATTGTCACCCTTGTGTGCCACTCTGTCACCCTGTCCACCTTGAATTGTTATTGCTCCCCTTCCTATGCCCCCTTGGACACTGCATCTGTGATACAAACAGACTGGACCCTAACCAGGACTTTCCTCCATTATCACCCCAGCCCATTGTACTACACCCTCTTCTTCAGAGCTCTGCAAGAAACACACCTTGATAAAATACAAGTATGATGTATGTCAAATGATTTCAAAATGTATTCCTTTAACAGGGTTCAGACATTGCAATTCAACTGTACAGTAATGTTTACCTAGGAAAGACCTGTATTTGGATGCACTGAACACACCAGGGGCTATAGTGGGGCATCAACATCTGCAAAAAGAGATGCCAAAGGGTACAGTGAGTGGGAATAATAGTAGGAATCCACAGCCTGTCAGTGTCAATGTCACACATCAAACTGTCTATGAAATGTGAAATAACACTGTCTTACCTGTGTGTCATTGGAAGTATTGTCGAATGACTGCACTTCTGTTGTCCTCATTCTCATCCTCTGTCTCCTCATCTTTACTGTCCACAGGTTCCACTGCTGCCACACGGCCATCTCCAGCCTCCTGCTCCTTCAGAAAAGGTACATCTCTGCGCAAGGCAAGGATGTGCAACATACATCATGCCACGATGATCTGGCAGACCTTCTTGGGTGAGTAGCACAGGGATCCACCAGTTAGTTGGCGGCACCGCAACCTGGCCTTCAGGAGGCCAAAGGGCCTTCCAATAATCCTTCATGTGCCTCACTGTAGCGTTCTTCTGCCCTTGTCCTGGCATTCCTCACAGGGGTCAGTAGCCATGAGAGGTTGGGGTAACCAGAGCCACCTGAAAATATCGAGGTACAACTGTGAGCCACACACTCACCCTTAGGGCCCACACCTTACCCATACACCAACATCCACTTTGGGTGGGAACCAGGGCTTACCGATTATCTACACTCTGTGCCTCTGGAGTTGGGCCATCACATTTGGGATGCTGCTATTCCTCAGGATAAAGATGGGCTACTGGGCAGGGGTCTGTGGGTCTCAGGTAGGCTACAATTGGCGTTAGGTGTCCCTATCCATGGGCTGGTGACTAGCATTGTGACTGGTAGTGCATGGCGATTGTGGAGAAGTGTGGTGCAATGGTTAGAGCGGCAGACCCTGATACAGAGATCTGCCCTGGGACCAGGGTTCAATTCTTGTCTCGGCGGGTCTGGAGCTCAACTCACTTGGACCAGATAAGCCTTGCCTTGGTGCCTAATTTTATTAATGGGTCACACTCAGTAACTCTGGGCAATAGCTTGCTTAATCTCCATAACAGCCTTGACAGTGCTTGGATACCTGGCTTTACCCTGGGGGTTGCCCAGGTGTAGGTGCCACACAGGGAAATGCCAGGAGGCATTCCACCGTGGTATGTGTACAGTGCCTTGAGACCCTAATGGGTGAGTAGTGTGCTGTACAAGTGCAAAGTTTACAGTGCATCGCCTAATGCGTAGGGCTGTTCCCTGAGTGTGTTGTGTACTCCAACGGTGGTGTTGGTGCCAACATTGACCAAGTGTATCCTTTGTCTCTTCCCCCCCTTTTTGTTTTGTCACCCTGTCCTTCTGTGCATTAGCATCATCTGGCTTAGGAGCAGAGGCAACGGTGACGGAGGGAGCTGCATCCCACAGAACCCAGGAGGCCGAATCCACCGGCAGTGAGGACACCAGTGGGACAAAGGATGAGGGGAGAACCACGGCAGAGACTGGAGGGGATAGTTCTGACACGGACACCTCCTCCGATGGAAGCTCTCTGGTGGTGGCAGACACCTCTGTGCTCACCCCATCTACAGGTACAGCTGCCACCCCTGTGCCAGCACCGCCCTCCCAGCAGCCCCTCAGCGAGTTTCCCGTGCCCACTCACCCAGGAGGGTTGGCATTTCCTTCGCCCCAGGCACCTCAGGCCCTGCCCCAGTTATACCTGCTGCCCTGAGTGAGGAGGCTATTGACCTCCTGCGATCCATCTCTGTCAACCATTGTGAATGCCATCCCGGGGCTGGCAGCCCAAATGCAACAGTCCAATGCATTTCTGGAGGGCATTCACACTGGCTTGGCGGCCCAACAGAGATCAATCCAGGCTCTGGCCTCCTCTCTGATGGCAGCCATTGTCCCTGTTTCTACCCTCCCCCACAACTTCCTCTTCCCAATCCCATTCACCTCAACCCAAACCTATCCCAAGCACACAGTCAAAAGAACAGGCACCCAGAACAACACACAAGAGTGGACATGGCAAACACAAGCACCACACTTCATCCCATAGGCAGTCACACAAACACCATCCAGAAGCAGACATACCAACATCCACTGCCTCCACTGTGGCCCCCTCCTCCTCATCGCCCACCTTCCTCCCAGTAGTGTCTCCACTCACACCTGAATGCACTACATCCTCATCCACTACCTTTATCACCAGCACACGTATCAGTACACACCCCTAACTGGCAGTCACCACCCCCACATCCATGCATACGTCCCCGGTGTCCTCTACCACTGTGTCTGTGCCCCCTCCTCCCAGAGTACACAAACGCAAGCACTCAGCCATCCACTTCACAACAGCACCCAGCCCATGCACCTGCACCCAAACACAGTAAACTGATACCTCCTACCACCACTCCCTCTTCCTCCACTCCCTAACCATCTCCCACTTCCCGCTCCACTGTCCCTAAGAAGCTTTTCCTCGCCACCATTGACCTCTTCCCTAACCCTCTCCCCCGTCCCTCAAATCAGGCCAGGGTGGTCAAAACCCAAGCAAGCACCTCAGCTACCCAGTCCACAGGCACACTAGTGTCCCCAGCAACTCCAGGTGGGAAAGGATCCCGGCCACCAGCCAGTCAGACGGAAAGGGTGCCTACCCCAAGTGCTTCAAGGAAGGGCAAGGAGCCAGCCCTAGCTGCAGGAAGGAAGGGCAGCTGCAGGAAGGGCAAGGAGGCAGCCCCAGCTGCAGGAGGGAACAGCAAGGGGCCAGACCCAGCTGCAGCAGGGAAGGGCAAGGGGCCAGACCCAGCTGCAGGAAGGAAGGGCAAGGAGCCAGCCCCAGCTGCAGGATGGAAGGACAAGGGGCCTGCAACAGCAGGCAGTAGATACAAGGGGCCTGGTGCTGGGATTCAGTCGGAGCCACCACCAACAACCATGGTGTTGCAGCTGTCTGAGGCTGCAGGGGATGGGCTGGAGCCTCCCCCCACCACTACCAGCTCCACCATGAGTACCGTCACCAGCACCGCCACTAGCACCACCAGAGTGGGTAGCCGTCTGAGGCTGCAGGGGAGGAGCTGGAGCCTCCCCCTCACCACTACCAGCTCCACCAACTGCACCGCCACCAGCACCAACAGCAGCAGCACCAGTGGGCAGCTGTCCGAGGCTGCAGGGGATGGGCTGGAGCCTCCCTCCACCACCACCAGCTCCAACAGCAACACCGCCACCAGCACTACCACAGCACCGCCACCTGCCCCAGAGGGCAGCTGTCCGAGGCTGCAGTGGATGGGCTGGAGCCTCCCTCCACCGATGCCAGCTCCACCAGCAGCGCCACCACTGCCACCTCTGAGCAGCCATCACCACCGGCGGACATTATGTAGTCCTGCGTCCATGTGCTGTTGTGCAGCTTGGCCCCTGCAAATCCTGTGGGTATGACACCCAGCTGAGAGACTGTGACCTTGCACTCACCAGAATCAGCATCACAGGGCAGGATACCCCCTCCAGAACCAGTGGAGAAGCCTTGCCCCCTCTGGAACCCGTGGAGAAGCCTTCCACTCACCCCAACCTCCCCAGGATGAAGCTCACTGGGCATAATGCCCCCCTCCAGAACCAGTGGAGAAGCCTTCCACTTACCCCATCCTCCCCAGGATGAAACTCACTGGGCATGATGCCCCCTCCAGAACCAGTGGAGAAGCTATCCACTTGAGAGACTGTGGCCTATCACTCCCCAGGACCAAGCAAAGGGCATGTTGCCCCCTCCAGAGCATGTGGGCAAGTCACCCGAGGCTGCAGGATATGGGCTGGAGCCTCCCCCCACCACTACCAGCTCCACCAGCAACACCGCCACCAGCACTACCAGAGCACCACCACCTGCCCCAGTGGGCAGCCGTCCGAGGCTGCAGTGGATGGGCTGGAGCCTCCCTCTACCACTACCAGCTCCACCAGCAGGGCCATCACTGCCACCTCTGAGCAGCCATCACCACAGGCGGACAGTATGTAGTCCTACGTCCATGTGCTGTTGTGCGGCCTGGCCCCTGCAAATCCTGTGGGTATGACACCCAGCTGAGAGACTGTGACCTTGCACTCACCAAGATCTGCATCACAGGGCATGATGCCCCCTCCAGAACAAGTGGAGAAGCCTTCCACTAACCCCATCCTCCCCAAGATGATCTTCACTTGGCAGTATGCCCCCTCCAGACCCAGTGTAGAAGCCTTCCACTCACCCCATCCTCCCCAGGATAATGCTCACTGGGCACGATGCCCACTCCAGAACCCGTGGAGAAGCCTTCCACTCACCCCATCCTCCCCAGGATGAAGCTCACTGGGCACGATGCCCCCTCCAGAACCAGTGGAGAAGCCTTCCACTTACCCCATCCTCCCCAGGATGAAGCTCACTGGGCACGATGCCCCATCCAGAACCTGTGGAGAAGCTATCCACTTGAGAGACTGTGGCCTATCACTCCCCACGACCAAGCAAAGGGCATGTTGCCCCCTCCAGAGCATGTGGCAAGTCACCCACTTGAGAGACTGTGGCCTTGCACTCCCCAGGACCAAGCACAGGGCATGTTGCCCCATCCAAAATCAGTGGAGAAGCCATCGACTTGAGAGACTGTGGCCTTGCACTACCCAGGACAGAGCACAGGGCATGTTGCCCACTCCAGGACCAGTGGTTTTGTACCATCTTCCAGCTGAGGTGCCCCAATTCCCCATCCCCCTGAGGTGCCTGGCTATTTTCGACATGATGCCCCTGCAGTGTTCTCTCTGTGTTGTTGCAGGAGTGAGGTGGGGCCCTGGACTTTGTGATGTGGCCCTGTGGCCCACGAACATTGAGGACTCAGCAGTGTCCCTACATTTGTAAATATGTATATACTTTTTGATTTGGATGCACATATTTCTACTATATTTATCTTATTACACTCTTTGTACTCTATTGTATTTGTCCTTGCATTATTCCTGAGGGGGATGGGGGAATATGTTATGTTACTCCATCTGCTTGTGTGTATGGTGTTGGGGGTGGGGGTGTTGCATGTTGCATGTGTGTGTCACTCTCTTTTTCCTTCCCCCCCCGTTTGCTAGGCGGCAGTACTCACAGTGGTCGTTTTGTGCCGTCGTTGGTGTTCGTAGTGGAGCAGGACGTAAATCAACATTGGGAAGATGTGCAGCTCGGGCTCCATGGCGGCATGGTTACTCCCTGAGTCTCCACAGGTGGATCGTTTACCTTTGTGCAGTGTTTCTGCCAGGCTTTTGATGTCTTTGTTACCGCTCCGGAAAAGGTGGCAGATTGGCCTGTCATAATACAGTGGGCAGAGCATTGTCTTCCGCCTGGCTATAGGTAGTTACCGCCGTGGTACCTGTTCATTCCGCCCTGGCAGTCGATGTGTTAAAGTGGCTGTCTTTCTGGGCTGTTTCTGCCATGATCATAATGCCGCGGGTATTACCGCCGGCCTGTTGGCGGTATTAACGCCACTTTATCACCAACCGCCAGGGTTGTAATGAGGGCCATAGGGTTGGGTGGTATCTCATTACGGCCATGCCATTTATGGAAACTTCTAGTATAAGACAACATTGAGGGTCCATGGCCATTTGGTCCCTGTATTTTTTTACCATTGGCTCAGGAAAATCTTCTTAACCAACATGTTTTGTGATTTCCTAAAGCTTGTGATCCTCTTTATGTTACCAAAAATCTGTTCTCTTAACTATAGTACTACACCAGCCATGTAAAAAAGGGGCAATATACTACTATTATAATAGTGGCAGCCCTTAAATTAGCTCAAGTGAGCACCTAGCTCACAGTGAACAGAATCCTGGCATGTCCACTCCACTGCTACAGTCATACAACACCCTCTCAGTCAAGCAGGCACCATGGACCACTACTGTGGATACCAGGGCCCAGATTTGTCAAGGGTTTGTGTTGCCCTTGTGCCACAAAGGTAGCACAAGGGCAATGAAAACCCTTAAGTGATATTTACCAAGACATGCAAAGCTACCTTCCATAGCCCTGCATGACTTGGTATATCTGGCGCAACATAACAGGGCAGCTCAAGCTGCTTCCTTGTGTTACTGTGCACCGGGACGGCATTACATGGGTAGAGAGTCTGTATTTCCTAGCATCCACACATGCATTGTGGCGCATTCCCAATTTTTCTATCACTGGCAAACCTGGGAATGTGTCAAAATTCTTCCTATTACAGGTGAAGCAAGGGGAGGTTTCCTCTTTCTACATTTGTTACATTCTACTGCAACACACTTAGAAAAATGAAAAAGCCTCTAAGGCTTGTTTTGTGCAGGATGGTGTGCCTTCTGGCACAAAAACAATCCAGGGTGTAACCTAGGCACCCTTGAACCATGGCACAAGTGTGCCTGTGTTGGTTCTAAGCAGCATTAAATGCGACAACACAGAGAGAGTCCAGTATTCCATAAATTCCGTAAATATCTATGTAAATATCTATGTCTCATTCGTGTTCTCTCGTTTTGATGCAGAATGGTGAAGTAAATTGTCTTGCTGCCCTGTGGTGTGTGAAAGTTGAATAAATCTGGGCCCTAATGCACTTCACAAAGTGTATAGATAAAGCCTGGCATATTACATGCCCACTCCATTTGAAACAAAGATAGTGGACACAAGCATTCTCTGATGCAATAAGTGCATGCAATTTATTTCTGTAAGGGGAACACACTAACAATAAAAAATGCTTGACGGAACATGGTACCAGGTTCATGAATGAAATGTCCTTTTTTCACCAGAGAGCACATGTAAGATACATTTAGGCACTCATTACAACCCTGGTGGTCGGTGTTAAAGCGGCGGTAAGACCGACAACAGGCCGGCGGTAAAAAAAATTGAATCACGACCATGGCGAAAACTGCCAACACAGACAGACACTTTAACACTCCGACCGCCATGGCGGTAGAAAAAAACACCACGGCGGTAACCGCCAACAGACAGGCGGAACACAATGTACCGCCCACTGTATTACAAGGCACCAATCCGCCACCTTTTCCGGGGCAGTACCGACACCATCACAAGCACAGTGGAAACAGTCTTTGAAACGGAAACCACTCACCTCTCGACACCCAACGAGGAACCACGATGCCATGGAGCCCGAGTTACAGGTGCTACCAATGTTGGTTTACCTCCTCTTCAACCAAGAGCAGCAAAGACGGCAGTGACGGCCACGGTGAGTACTGCACCTAGCACACAGGGGAGGGGGAGGGGGAGGAAAGAGAGAGTGACACACACACACACAACACCCCCACCCTCACCCACAACACCATACACACAAATACATGCCACAACATTACATATACACCCCTTAACCCCCTGGAAGAACACAAGGACAAAATGAAATGATTGCAACAAGTGTAATCATTGAAAATTCAGATATGGAAACAGGTCTGTAACAGATCATTATATACAAATATGTACAGCAACTACACAAGTCCGGATAGTGTTCCAATCATTGTCTGTGGACCGGTGGTCCCAAAATGCATGGGCGAAGCCCACAAATGATACCTGCCTCTAAACAGAGAGGACACTGCTGGGGCATCAGGTCGAAAAAAAACAGGCACCTCAGGGGGAAGGGGAGGGGAGCACCTCAGCCGGATGAAGGGACGATGCCACTGCTCTACGAGGGGGCTCCATGCCCCCTGCTTGGTCCTGGGGAGTGCTAAGCCACAGTCTCACAAGTCTCTCAAGTGGGTGGTTTGCCCACTGCTTTATCCTGAGGAGTGCAAAGCCACAATCTCACAAGTCTCTCAAGTGGGTGGTTTGCCCACTGATTTATCCTGGATTGTGCAAAGCCACAGTCTCACAAGTCTCTCAAGTGGGTGGTTTGCCCACTGCTTTATCCTAGGGAGTGCAACGCCACAGTCTCACAAGTCTCTCAAGTGAGTGGTTTGCCCACTGCTTTATCCTGGGGAGTGCAAACCCACAGTCTCTCAAGTGTGTGACATGTTCCACTGGTTCTGGATCGGGCTTGGTGCCCAGAGTGCTTCATCCTGCCAAGGACTTGGGCAGTGGATTCATTTCCCAACTGGTTCTGGAGGGGGCTTGGTGCCCAGACTGCTTCATCCTGCCAAGGACTGGGGTAGTGGATGCAGTTCTCCACTGTTCTGGAGGGGGCTTAGTGCCCAGAGTGCTGCACATGCTGTGTGGCAGGTCCCATTCCCTCACCTGGGTGTGTATGCCACGAGATTGCCTGGGAACAGGTAGCATGATACTCCATGGAGTCAGAGACACACTCCACCCTGCTGCGACTCTGCCTGCCAACTGCTGGTACTAACAGTGCTGGTTGTGGTGCCTCATGTACGCTGTGCAGGGTCCAGGACGTCTCCTGCAGCCTCGGCCTGCTGCACACTGGTAATGTTGTCCATGTCGGCTGTGGTGGCACTGTCTGTGCATGTCGCTGGGCTGGTGGCTGTGGTTGAGGCAGTGTCTGTGGCAGAGATGTTGCCAGTGGTGCATGTGTCAGCACCTGTGGAGGGAGACAGCAGGATGTCTCCTGCAGCCTCAGACGGCTGCCCACTGGGGATGATGCTGGGGCTATTGCTAAGGCAGCAGATGGCGGGGCAGGTGGCGGTGGTTGCGGCGGAGTCCACAGCCGTACAGGTTGCTGTTCTGTTTGCCAGAAGGGCTGACACCAGTCCCTCAGCCGGAGGCTCTGTGCCCTGTGCTGACTTCCCTTTAGCCTTGTGTCCCTTCCCCACCTTGGAAGTTGCTGCTGGGACCTTGGCACTGTTCCATTTTGGCTTGGGGGAGGCCTTGCTGGGTGGTTGGCGGGGCTTTTCCCTACGGCATGTGGGCCCCTTCTTTACCTTGGCAGGTGGTGGAATGGGCTGATCAATGGCCTCGCTAGGTGGCACACTGGCAGCCCTCATGAGTGCCGCCCACGATGTTACAGGACTGTATCTTGATGAATGATCAACCCTGAGGCCAACTGTGCCTACAAATAAAGACACTTTCCACAACATTTTCGGGATCTTCATGTTCTTGTTATCTCCAACTAAACTACACCTCCAGGGATATAAATCCTTGCTACGTTATTGGACTATTCATTTCTGTGTGCTGTGGTCACATTGTCTCTGAAGTTACAGGACTTGCAGGGACCACTGTGCTGGAGGATTTGGTGGCTGAGGTGCTGGGCTGGGATCTGGCCATTCTGGCCCTAGGGGAAGGATGGGGGGGGTGTAGGGAAGAGGTCAATGTTAGCCAGGAAAAGATTTTTAGACACACTGGGACGGGAAGATGGAGGGGGTTTGGGAGTGGAGGAAGAGGTAGTGGTTGTAGGAGGTGTACGTCTGCTGAATTTGGGTGAAGGTGCATGGGCCGGAGGCTGTTGTGAGGTGGATGGCTGTTGAGTGGGTGTGTGCCTGCATTTTTGTATTTTGGGAGGCGGGCTCACAGACACACTGGGAGAGGACACAGGGGATATGTGCATGTTAGGGAGGTGGTGATTGCACGTGAGCGGTGTGTGGTGATGGGCATGCTGGTGATGGAGGTAGTGGCTGAGGATGTAGTGCATGCAGGTGTGAGTGGCGATGCTACTGGGAGGGAGGAGGAGGACGTGGAGGAGGGGGACACAGTGGAGGCAGTGGAGGTTGGTGTGTCTGCATGGGAATGGTGCTTGTGTGAGTGCCTGTGGGATGTGTAGTGCTTATGTTTGCCATGTCCACTCTTGTGTGTTGATGAGTGTGCATGCTGGTCTAATGGTGTGTTTGGGATAGGCTGCGGTACAGGGGATTGGGTCAGGGAAGTGGAAGTTGGAGGGGGAGGCTGGACACAGGGACAATGGCTGCCATCAGTGCTGAGGCCAGAGCCTGAAAGGCTCTCTGTGCCAGAATGAATGCCCTCCAGGTATGCATGTGTTTGCTGCAAATGCCTCTCGACACCCTGGATGGCATTCAAAATGGTTGATTGCCCAACAGTGAGGGATCTCAGGAGGTCAATAGCCTCCTCACTGAGGGCAGCAGGACTGACTGGGGCAGTCTCTGGGTACCACCAGATTGATTTACTGAGTGCAGAATGGATAGAATCATACGAGTGTACAATTTTTCCCTTCAAGATGGCGCCCACACGGAGGTTCTGTACCAGTCTTCTGTTTTTTTCCGATGTACAAATAGTTATTGTATACGCGGTATAAGGGATTGACCTGGGGGTTTCAGCGTCCTTAATATTTATACTTACTGACGCCACGAGACACTGGGACTCTTGTCCTCTCTATTATTTCATACAAAGGTAAGCTGAGTGATCAGAGAATTGGTTTTACTATTACATATGGGGAGCGTATAGGGTGACTTGAGGGCAATTACGATGAGAAATGACTTTTTTCTAACTACGTGTTTTTTAATGGCAGATATGGTGTTCACTCACCGTTAGGGACACATATGAGATTGATCGGAGTACTTTCCTGTCTTAGGTTGCTACTTATGTATATTCATATCACTAGGTGTGTTATCTTTGATTGTAATAATTCACTTTTTTTTGACAGACTGACAAACATGTCAGACGGAATTTGTTCACTGTTTATTTTGGCCCTTTTTAGATTGAATCAATGCTTAAAATTTCAAGAGAAGGAGAAAGAAAACACTAATTTAGATTGTTCTTCTTGGTAATCTCATGTAAGGTATGTAGGGTGCGATCATAGTTGATTATAGGGTTTCTAGAATTTCACTTTGGGTGCTGGTGTGTTTTTCCTCGCTTTATCACTCTTGAATATGGGTTTGTCTTCTTTTTGATTTACTTGGGCGTCATTTCCCATATACATACATATGCTCAGAATCATGGCTTGCACAATGCTCTTCGCCCTTAAACATTTCACTAAGGAGTTTTTTTATCTATTTGAATTATTTTGTGAAAGCTGTTAATTTTGAATTTAATTGTTTGTGGCTTCATGTGTAATTAGAAATCAAAGTGTTTGTGTTGTTTTTTCCAATTTCAAATTTCTCACGAATTGTAACGTACAAAATTAAGTTTGGCACTAAAGTCACATGGTTGGAAATTTTGGGTATTTTAAATTTCTGACTATAATCGTGGTCATGACTTGAATTCTTACAGCCCTGATGAAGTCCATGAGAGCAAATCCTCTCACAGGATGAAACACGTGTTGGCTGTTGGCTGCTGCTGTAATCGGACATCATATTCCAAGAATAAATGGACAAAATCTGTGATTATTCTAGTCGGTCTTATGCTTAAGGACTGTGAACAAGACACCAAAATAAGGACACAAGGACAAATGTATTTGTGATTCACGAGTGCCCTGACATCTGTTTTCACTTGTTTGTTTCTTTACAGAAACCCAGGAGGTGTGGGGGGATCCTCCTGTCAGGAGCACCGTGTATATATTTATGTATCACATTACCTATGGTGATTAACTGTGAGCGCTGACTCCTATGACTATCCTCCTTTTTGTTGTCTTTTCCTAAATATTGCATTGATATTATCAATGATCTTATCAAAGATGTCATGAGTGCTGTAATTTGTGGGATAATTAGCAGTGCATGGTGAGGGTGTGAGTTATAGTTACCTTGGGCATGAGTGGGCACCATGTGCTTGTCTTGTGAGGTGAAGGGGGATAGGCAGACTTTCTGAGTACACTCTGTGAGGAAGGATGCCATCCATCTGAGCACATCATCAGTTATTCCACTGAGGTGCAGAGTGGGTGGTGGGAAAGCGTGTCAAAGGTGGTAAAGAGATGAAGCAAGATAAGGGCGGTGATTCTTCTCTGTCGAGCAGGGCACGGATGTCATTTGTTGCAGTGATCAGAGCTTCCTTGGCGACGTGGTTGGTTCTAAATACTGATTGGGAAGGGTCTAGTAGGCTGTTTCTCTCCAGATGCTAAGCAAGTTTGAGGTTGAAAGCCTTCTCCAGGACCTTGGCGGGGAGTGGACGCAGTGAGATGGGTCTGAAATACTGAAGCTCTTTGGCTTCTGCCAAGGCTTCTTGAGGAGGGGTCTGACCTTGGCGTGTTTCCTGGCATAGAGAAAGTTGGCTGTGGTTGGTGAGGCATTGATGATGGTGATGAGTTGGCAGCTGAGCTCATATCTTCTGAGGTTGAAGAGTTGGTGGGGGCAGTGGTGCTCTGGAGTGCATAGAACTCATGAGGGCGGTTGTGCCTGATGCGCTGAGTTGTTTCCAGGCATTGAGCAGATGGTTGGTTGTGGTGGTTGATTGGACGATGGCGGCGTTCGAGGTTTGGGGATCAAAGTTCTTGTAGATGGTTCCTAATTTGTTGGAGAAATGGTCTGTGAGGGTGTCACAGAGCTTCTGTGATGCAGGGATTGAGTTTTCAATTGCTGCAGGCAGGTGAACTCTTTGACAATGATGAAGAGTTCCTTGGTTCAGTTGGCACAGGTATTAATTCAGATGCCAGGGCCTCCCTCTTTGCTGCTCTGATCTGTCAGTAGTATTTGTTGAGGACTGTTTTGAAAGTGGCTGTGTTGATTTTGTTCCTGCTGGTGAGCCATCTTCTTTCAAGTTGTTAGCTTCTGCTTTTCATCTTGCTGAATTCTGGGGTGTACCAGTTAGCTTGTTTTGGCTGGTCTGTGCATTTGGCTGGTTCAGCGTTGATTATCCAGTTGTTGAAGTTCTGTACTAAGTGGTCCATATTGGTGGGGCTATTGGGATGTGTAGCACTGAAGGTGGCAGTCCATTGTTGCCGAGAGACCTTGGTCTAGCAGGGGAAGGGCATGCTGTGGTAGTTGGGGACAGAGCTGTAATGTCTAGTGATGGTGAAGTGTACGATGAAGTGGTCTGACCAGGTGAGGTCTGAGGTGTGAGTGTACCTGATTCTGTTGCTAGGCATGAAAATGGGGTCCAGCATGTGTCCTGCTTTATGCCTGGGGTCTGTGACTAGCTTCTTGAGGCCGATGTTGTCCAGTCTTTCCAAAGAGGTCGGTGGGGTCCTCTAGGTGGAAGTGGAGGTCTTCCAGAAAGATGTAGTATTCAAATTTGATTTCGAGAGGAGTGATGAATTCCGCTATGGCGTTGCTGATGACAGTCCATGGTCCTGGCAGTCTGTAGACAAGGGGGCCTTTGATGGTGGTGCTATTGTCGGTGTAGAGCTGGAAGTTTATGTGTTCCGTGATAGGCATTGTCTGGTCGCCGGTGATGGTGCAGGTAATCAACTCCTTGCGTATGACAGCGATGTTGCCTCCATGTTTGTTGGTGCGGTCATGGTATTTCATCTTGAATCCAGGTTTCAGTGATGAAGGTTGTGTCAGGGTGAGGGTGAAGATGGTGTCCCGGATTTTGATGCCATTCTTGCAGAGGGGTCTGGCATTGAGTTGATCCGGTAGGGTCTTGGCTAGTGCTGACAGCAATGTGTGGAATGCAGAGAGGGTGCTCAGTCCTGCAGTGGAGGTGAAGCAGCAGTGGAGAAACATGAATGGTCCTGCTGTTGAGTGGGGAGATGCAAGGGAACAGATATAATTCCAACTGGGGTCTAGAGTGCGAAGATCAGCAGCTTAGTACCTGTGGGAGTCCAGAAGGCCAAGGTTTCTGGTGCTGAGTGTGGTCCAGACACGGATGGGTGCAGACGGGCGCATATAGGAGCAGGGAGGTACAGATAGGGTTGCCTTTGGCACACCTTCTGTGCACCAGCAGCATGTCTGCTGCATGCCCATGCTATGGCCTCCATTAAATAGGTCCTGAGATGGGGTAGGGGCCTGGGGTGGCAGGAAAGCCGGAGAGCAGGAAAACTAGGAGCGGGAGAGCGAGAGAGGGGGCAATCCAAAGAGGGAGTCCAGGCTCCTGGGGGCAGCATGTCTTGCTACTGCACCAGGGCAAGAGGCAGAGCCTAGGCATAGAGCCAGGTGCTGACTGCTGCTGGGTGAGGTCAGGTCAGGTAGGCCTGTGGTCGCTGGCAGCAGTCAGTGAGAGCTGGTCAGGACCTCATTAGGCTCAGGACCTTATTATGTCATTACAAACCTCAAAAGGTTTTCTTTCTATTGTTACCTTAGAATATTTTTGGTAATACTATGTATGGATAGCATCATGTCTGAATAATTTGCTTTCATGATTTGTAGCCATAAAAAAGTAACCACATCCTTTTTGACATATAGGCTTTCATTATGACCCTGGCAGTGAGTGATAAAGTGGTGGTAAGTTCCGCCAAATTATGACCATGGCGGTGATAACCCCATAGACAGCCAATGTACCACACCAACCGCCAGGGCATAAACAACACTCACCACGGCGGTAGCCATCAACAGCCAGGCGGAAGACAAACCATATTATGACACAGAAAACCCCCACCTTTTCTGGGGCAGTACCAACGCCAACAAAAGCCTGGTGGAAACAGAACTCAGAAGTGAAAGGCCTCACCATTGGAGACACAGGGAAGAACCACGCCGCCATGGAACCCGAACTGCAAGTTTTCCCGATGATCTTCTACATAATGCTCCACCTGGAACACCAACACTGACGAAGACAACAACAGTGAGTACTGCTGCCTAGCACACAAGTGAGGGTAGGAGGAAAACGAGAGTGACACACACATGCACAACACACACCCGACATACACACGCCATATACACAACCAGCTGCACACGTAAACCAATGGTACAGGACACACAGCATAATAAAACATGGACCAGATTGCTGAAGTATTGACAATGTATTAGCATAGCAAAACCCACCACTCTCACCAAATATATTTACAGATGTACATAAAGGGCAATGCCCAGTCCAAAGTCATAAGGGTACACATGGCCACAGGGCAACGTCCAAGGCCCAACCTGTATCCTGACACACCCGTAGAGACCACAGCAGGTGCATAATTTTGCAAGTGGGAAGGCACCTCAGGGGGACTGGGAGGGCACCTCAGCCAAATATGAGAACTCCCTTACTGGTTCTGGAGGGGGCTCCATGCCCATTGCTCTGTCCTGGGAAGTGCAAGGCCACAGTCTCTGGAGTGGGTGACTTCCCCACTGGTTGTGGGGGGGCAACATGCCCATTGCTCTGTCCTGGGGAGTGCAAGCTGCAGTCTCTGGAGTGTGTGACTTCCCCACTGGTTCTGGAGGGGGGCAACATGCCAATTGCTCTGTCCTGGGGAGTGCAAGGCCACAGTCTCTGGAGTGGGTGACTTCCCCACTGGTTCTGGAAGGGGCTCCATGCCCATTGCTCTGTCCTGGGGAGTGCAAGGCCACAGTCTCTGGAGTGGGTGACTTCCCCACTGGTTGTGGAGGGGGCAACTCGCACAGCAGCCCCTGGAGTGTGGCCTACATGACATCCGCAGGTGTTTGACAGCTGCACTGCTGTGGTGGATAGAGGAGCCTCCTGTGCAGCCTCTGCACTCTCTGATGGCTGCACTGTAGTGGTGGATGGAGGAACCTCCTGGGCAACATCTGCACTATCTGATGGCTGCACTGTGATGGTGGATGGAAGAGCCTACTGGGCAGCCTCTACACTCTCTGATGGCTCCTCTGTGGTCGTGGATTGAGGAGCCTCCTGGGCTGCCTCTGCAGTGTCTGATGGCTGCACTGTGGTGGTGGATGGAGGAGCCTCCTGGGCAGCCTCTGTACTCTCTGATGACTGCACTGTGATGGTGGATGGAGGAGCCTCCTGGGCAGTCTCTGCACTCTCTTAATGCTGCACTTCCTCTCCTGGAAGTGGGGCCGCTGTGACAGCTGGTGGTGGGGGAGGTGTCAGCCTGACAGCCTTCGCTGGCGTAGAGCGTTTCGTCTCCTCCAGTACAAGCGGTGTGGATCCCTTAACCCTTCCTGGCAGGGGTGTATGGGCTCTTCCCCTCTCTGCTCCTCTCTGCCTGGTGGTGCAGGCTCCTTCCCCTTCTTCACAGGTGGTGAAGACCACTTTCCCTTCTTTCCAGGTGGTGCAGGCTCCTTCCCCTACATTACAGGTGGTGCAGGCTCCTTCCCCTTCTTTAAAGGTGGTGCAGGCCCTTTCCCCTTCTTCCTTGGTGGTCCTGGCTCCTTTCCCTTCTGCGATGGAAGTGTGGTATCCTTACCACCATGAGTAGCTGGTGCTACCACTGTCCCCCTGGACTGTTTGGCTGAGGTGCTTGGCTGTGTCCTTGGTACCCTGCCCATATGGGCAGGGCGGGGGAGAAGGGTAGCGAAGAGGTCAAATTGGGAAAGGAGAAGCTTTTTAGAGGTGGTGGGGTGGGAGGAGGGAGGAGTAATGGGAGTGGAGGGTGAGGGAGTGGTTGTTGGAGGTGTATGTCTGCTGGACTTGGGTGCAGGTGCTTGGGCAGTATGCTGATGTGAGGTGGATGGCTGTTGGGTGAGTGAATGCTTGTGTTTGTGCCCTTTAGGTGGGGGACAGGCAGGGTATGAGAGGGCAGAGGGGACACGTGCATGGCTGTTGTGGAGGTGTCTGCCAGTTAGGTGTGTGTTCTGCTTGGTGTGGTGATGCTGGTAGTGGATGTTGATGTATTGCATGCAGGTGTGAGTGTGGACGTGACTGGGAGGGAAGTGGTGGAGGAGGGGAGACAGTGGAGGCTGTGGATGTTGTCGTGTCTGCAACTGTATGGTGCTTGTGTGAGGGCCTGTGGGATGAAGTGTGGTGCTTATGTTTACCTGTGCAACTCTTGGGTGTTGTCTTGTTTGCATGCTTGTCTGTATGTGCCTGGGATGGGTTGGGGTTTTGGAGATTGGGAATGGGAAGTGGGAGTTGGGGGGGGGGGGGCAATAGAAACAGGGATAAGGGCTTCCATCAGAGAGGAGGCCAGAGACTGAATCGATCTCTGTTGGGCCGCCAATCCACTGTGAATGCCCTCCAGGAATGCATTGCATTGCTGCATATGGGATTCCAGCCCCTGGATGGCATTCACAATGGTTGACTGCCCTACAGAGATGGAACTCAGAAGGTCAATAGCCTCCTCACTCAGGGCAGCATGGCTCGCTGGGGCAGGGCCTGAGGTGCCTGGGGCAAAGAAGATGCCCACCCTCCTGGGTGAACAGACACGGGAAACTCGCTGAGGGGCTACTGGGAGGGCGGTGCTGGTATGGGGGTGGTGGCTGTACCTGCGCTGGGGTGGTCACAGAGGTGTTCACCACCACAACGGAGCTCCCATCGGAGGAGGTATCAGAGTCTGTGTTGTCTCCTCTAGTATCCGCCGTGGTGCTCCCCCTGCCCTCCGTCCCACTGGTTCCATCGGCGTCAGTGGACTCTGCCTCCAGGGTTATGTGGGATGCAGCTCCCTCTGTCGCCGGTGCCCCTGCTCCTCCGCCAGATGATGCTAAGGCACACAAGGACAGGATGACAAAACAAGACGGGGGAAGACAAAGGATACACTTGGTCAATGACTGCACCAACACCATCATTGGCATGCCCATCACCGTCACACCCAGCGAACAGGCTTAAGCACTATGCATTGCACTACCATTGATATGTCTAGTCACTAAGGCAAGATGAGGACCACTCACCGCCAACTGCAGCAAACCTGAGACCCACGATGCCCTGCCTGAAGTGGACTACTAACAAACTAGGTTACCTGTATTTGCCATACACCCATTACCCTAGAGATGACCTATGCTGCAATGTCTGGCCTGGACTTAGGGGCACCCACTAACACACATCCACCACCCAGATACCACCTCACGATCGAAAATATGCAATGAAACCCACTGTACTCACCTCCTTGTGGCTGCTGTGATTCCCTCAAGCGCCCATCCAGCTCTGGGTAGGCCACTGCCAGTATTCGGGCCATCAGGGTGGTCAGAGTCCAATGGGTACCCTTTCCTCGTTGGGAGGCCATCCCTAGCTGGGCCACCGCGGTCTTCCATCCCCAGCGTCTCAGGTCCTCTAACCGTTTCCAACAGTGGGTGCTCCGCCTGCCGTGGCCCCCTAGGGTCCGCACGTCCTTGGCGATGGTAAGCCATAATCCTTTCTTTTGATGGGCGCTGACCTGCAGAGGTAATACATAGAGGAGAACTCCATTAAACAAACAGTCCAGCCTGTCACACACATGGCCCACCATACCCGATTCCATCATCATTGGCACACACATAGGCCATCCCACAACATGTACACAGCCAACAGAGAATTCACCCCTTACCCTTACACAATGCCTTCACACACATCTCTGTGCATCCATGACAAATGTATCATGGCAAAAGTGTACTCACCTGTTGGTCTGGAGGCCCATACAGCTGTCCGTACTGAGGTAGGACCCCATCCACTAGTTGCTCCAACTCCACCGAAGGTAAGGCTGGGGCCCTTCCCCCGGTCACACGGCCCATGGTAGGTTCCAGACACAGGTCACAGCAGCCCACACAGTGTAGGTCTTCTCCTGTTGGAGGTCAGGAAACAAGTGAGGATTGAGTTAGAAAATGGCGGTCATGTCCCTGGTGGTGTACACCGTCACCACCGGCATACATCCCCATTGGCCACTGTACTCCATAGGGCCCAGTATTGTCCAATGAGGAATTGCACGACAGTGCAAGACCACCTACTGCCACAACACCCAACGTCTGCGGAATTACCTCACTTCCACCTGTCCTTCCATACAGGACAGGCGGTCGCCATTTCAAGGGGGAAACAGGCCTATGGACAGTTACTGCGTCACAGGTTAAATAGGCACAGACTTCGGCATTTATACTGTCCCAATACATAGGTGCACCATGTGGACTGATGTTGTGGTTCAGTTGTTCAAATTGTGACAGCCTACTCACTCTTGTGTCCCTTAGATACCTACTGCTGTGGATGAATAGGAGGTGGAGACAAACCCCCATGTACAGACCCCTGGTGGACGTAGCTACACTGGAGGACAGGCACATTATCCTCTCCTATTGACTGGAAAGGGAAACAATCACAGAGCTGGATGCCCAGTTGGAGCTGACCTGATATCTGCTATCCGTCATCCAAAAGGGATCACCCCTCTTGTGCAAGTGCTATCAGTGCTCCATTTCCTGGCAAAAGGTTATTTCCAAGTGACAGTGGGCTTGATAGCAGGAATGTCACAGCCAGTGTTCTCAATCGTGCTGGCAAGAGTGTTGTCGGCACACACATGCACATCTATATAGCTTTCCCGGGGTGGAAAATGTGGCCACTGTGAAGGCCAGATTCTATGCAATGGGACATATCCCCAATGTTATTGGGGCAATTGACGAGATATATATTGCGTTTGTCCGACACGCCAGAATAAACAGGTGTACAGGAATCATAAGAGTTTCCACTCCATGAATGTGCAGATGGTGTGCCTGGCGGACTAGTACATCTCCCACGTCAATGCTAAGTATCCTGGGTCATTGCATAATGACTTTGTCCTGAGGAATAGCAGTATCCAAATGTGATGGCCCACCTACAGAGGCACAGTGTGTGGCTTATAGGTGAGCCTTGATCCCCACCCAGTGTATGTTAGTGGATGCCTCTGGTGTTAACCTCATAGGATAGTGTGTGGCTAAATGTTGTCCTTCAATACCTGCAGGTGACTCTGGCTACTCAAACCTATGGTGGCTGCTGACCCCTGTGAGGAATGCCAGGACAAGGGTTGAAGAACATTAAAATGAGGCACATGTGCGAACCAGAAGCATCATCGAGAGAACCTTTGGCCCCCTGAAGGCCAGGTTCAGGTGCCTCCATGGGACAGGTGGATCCTTGTGCTACTCACCTGAGAAGGTCTGCCAGATATTCGTAGCATGCTGCATGTTGCACAATCTGGCCCTCAGATGCCATGTGCCTTTTCTGCAGGAGGAGGAGACTGGAGTTACCCCTGTGGCTGCAGTAGTTCCTGATGAAGTGAGGATCAAGAGGCTGAAGATGAGGATGAGGGCAACAGAACCACAGTTATCCATCAGTACTTCCAATGACACATAGGCGAGTCAGTGCAACTTCACATTTCAATGACTTTTGGTGTATTCTGTATGGCTGTGGCGTGATGGCATTACCCACTTTTTACCTCTACTTACTGTTGCCTTTGGATTCTCATTTTACAGATGTTAGTGCAATGACAACTGTGTACTGATGTGCTGACTACAGCCAGATACAGGTCATCATTTCTATGCTCTCACACTGTACAGTTAATTTGCAACAGATATAACTGTTTCCAATAATATACTGTTTCAACACATGGCATACAAGTATTTGAGTTATTCAAGCAAAGGGGGTGGAGAATGCCAACAGGTGCTCGCACATCATCAACAGGTATAACGGATGTTTGATCAGAAAATAGTATTTTATGTGAACAACATAGTAATGGGTGCCAAGCTAGCCAATACACCTGCCACCACAGGTGTCAGAGGGCCACACACTGAGGAGTGGGTGGTTGCCTATACAACGAGAGAAGAGTGGCCAGGGCACACCCGTATCATAGATCCAGATAATGTTCAGGAATTAAGTAGACATCCGGCAAGAAAGATGATGTTGGAAATGTATTATAGATGCAAGTGGGTAGTCAGAGTCTCAATCACAAAGACTACGTGTACAGTAAGTCCATGTATCCAAAACAGCCAGATGATAATGAATGGTCAAAGTTACAATCAGATGACCACATGCAACAAAAGTCCATACAGCAAAACAGTCAACACGTGTTTCGTCTTCAAGACTTTGTCAAGGCTGTGAAAAAATAGATGAACAATATATACAAATCGGTCAAGTAGACATTGTACAAGGAGTAATTAGACATCTAAAACCATTGTAAAAAAGTGGGGAAAGAGAACCAGAGAATATGTGCAAATGTGCTTAAAATGATGACGTGAATTGGAATGAGGGATGCGCAAAGCAGATGTGAAAATAAATGAGAAATAAGAGTGCAAAAAGGTCCCGTAACCAGCTAATCAAATAAGATTTTAAAAAAGGGGACAGCCAGGTCAACGAGGGGTGAAGTTCAACAGGCAACATCATGCGTGCTAACATAATCATGAATATGACTCGAGAGTAGGGGAAAGATAAAAAGATTATGAAGGTGCAAGTGCATCGCAAAGAGGAGAATAAGTAATTCTAATAGTAAAAGCATGGTTGGATAGTGTGCTGAAATGTGAGTAAAAATTAATAAAAATAAAAAGTAAGGGCAAGATACCTTAGGATATGCGAAATGATGGGGTAAATCATTTTTCAAACTGATGGTAGTCATGGATCTCTAGGTGCAGTCAATTAGCGGTGGAGAGATCAGTGATGGCCATGATAAGCCTGGAGTATAGAGAGAAATATAACAATTAGTGCCAGGTGGGTAATCGATGACATAATAAAGTGTTAGCCTGAGTGGTAGTGCCCAAAAGTAATAGGCATCAGGGGAAGAACCGATTAAGATGCCCTAAAAACGAGTGTTGGTAAACTATATAAATCCAAAATATCGCATTTAATCAGAGCTCGGCAAGGATTGTAAGAAAGCCGGAGCCTTCCCGACAGGAGCTGCTTGTTGGAAATGGAACCGGGGAAGTCCGTATAGGTATAAGTGACGGTTGGAATGCATCCGTAATACTTAAGCGTTAAGAAAAGTGAAAAACAAATAATGGGTGGGCGGTGGCAGTCCCCGCATTAACCGCGGTGAACTATAGCGCTGAGAGACCGGTTTGTAAACACGGTACGAACGCCAAGACCGGGAAGGTCATAAAAGCTGTATAGTGTGCCGAATCCCCGTATGAGGGAGCAGCCGTTAAAAAGACCTACCTACCTACCTACCTCGTAGGTCGGAAAGGGGAACCCGTGCCGATCGCGTTGGGATTTGAAAGTGTATTAACACATCGTGTGTGGCTGTACCATTTAAAGGCTGAGAATGGAGAGAGAAGCTACGTGGAAATAAAGAAAGGACTTAGTGCGGCAAGAGAGGCGATTGTGAAACCGAAAGTGGGGGCCATTTTGAAACGAAGTTCACACTCATATATAATTGTGTTAGGAGCAAGTAATGTAAGGGCCAAAAGAGGTGTAAAAGTCTGATGCAAAAGTAATGTGAATAAGTTCCACGGATCATAGGTATTCTGTTAGAAACACACAGTAAAATTGATTAAAACAATGAAATGATCACTGTGGAAACAAAGGTAAACTAATGTATGAACATGCAAAACCAAGCACACGGTCATGGAAAAGATAGATAAAGAACAGAAACACTTTGTATATCATTTAGCTTTCTTGAAGTCAATTACAAAAGTTGCTATTGGCAAGAAACACATATAAACATAAGCCAGAGTGCCTAGAGTGTTGTTTGAGTGAGTATTATATTATGCAGGGTATTAAAGGAAGGTGTGTAGATCTTTGTCAATATTTATGCCCTCCTCCACAGCTCTGAGTCTAATGATCCAGCTGCTTTCTAATTGTCTAAGAAGCAACGTTTTATTACCACCTCTGGGTGGTGTGTTGACCGAATCGATACCATGTATACTAATGCCCAGTATCTCTCGCTGACCATGCTTGGCATTGTAGTGGACCGCAAAGGGATAATTGACATTGTTATTGCGGATGGCCCTGATGTGTACTTGTAGTCTCTCCTTAAGTGGTCGGATGGTGCTACCAACATAAATGAGACTACAGGTGCAGACTATGCAGTAAACCACATATTTGGTGATGCAGTTGATGAACTTATTGATCTTGTATGTGACTGGTGTGTTGTATTGAAACTTAGTCAGCTTATCTTTGATAAAGCAGCACATATTACAATGTCCACATTTGTAGGATCTGTGTGGTGCTGGCGGTAACCAAGTCTCTATTTGCTCAGGTGGAAGGAAACTGTGGCACAAGTGATTTCGTAGGGCAGGTCCCCTGCTGTAGGTGATGTTGGGTTTAGGTGGGAGACTTTTTTGGAGAAACCCATCCACTAAAAGAAAGGGCCAGTGTTTGTAAAGAATCTTATATATGTTAGAGCTGAGTGCATTGAAGGGAGTAATGAAGGATGGAGGTCTACGTGAGTCACTCTTTTTAGTAGATGAAACCAAAAGATCTGATCTTCTATTACTAGCTCGTAATAGCGTGTTAGGTGAATAGCCCCTCCGTAAGAAACTTGTGTTCATTAATTTAGATTCATCATGGAAGACTGTGTCTTCACTGCAGTTTCTCCTGATCCTGGTGGGCTCTCCATATGGTATGGCCTTGATTTGAGAGGCCGGGTGAGAGCTATTTGCATGTAGGATTGCATTACATGCTGTGGGGTTTCTGTATAGTTTGGAGCAGATTTTGTCGCCTTTGATGTAAAGTGTAAGATCCAAAAAGTTGACATGTGACGTGCTGTGTTCCCCAGAAAAGGTGATTTTAAAGGAGTTGGTGTTGAGATGATGTAAAAAAAGTTCGAAGTATCCAAGCTCCCTGACCAAAAGAGGAGGACGTCATCAATGTATCTGCCCCAGTACAGTATGTGTTGCGTCAAGTCAGGTGGGTACTCTCTCCATATCTGTAACCATTCAAAAAGCCCATGTACAGATTGGCAAAAGAGGGGGAAAATTTTGCCCCCATTGCCACACCTTGGATCTGTTTGAACCACGTTCCTTCAGGGACAAAAAAATTATTATCCAAAACCAGTTCTATCAAATCTAGAAGCATTTTGGAGTGTTCTAGGAATAAAACTTCACGTGTGTCTAGAAAATGCTGAATAGCAAGAAGGCCTTTGTCTCTTGGTATACATGTATGAAGTGAAGTTACTTCTAAAGTCGCTTGCAGTATTTGAGTTATGTTCAGGGATGTTTATTGTAGTGCTAAGAAATTGAGGGGAAAGTGCAATGGAATGGGGTGATGATGAAGGAAAGTCCAGGGTATTGTTCTAGTCTGTTTGTAGCACAGGTGCAGTGTCCAAGTGCCCATAGGAAGGGGAGCAAAGGCAGTTCAAGGTGGACATGGTGACAGTGTGGGACACAAGGGGGACAATCAGGAGAGTCTCATTTCCTGGCGGTGGTCTTGGCAATTGTCTCTGGCTTCTGTCTGGGTCACAGGAAACATTTGTGTGGTGGTGCACCTTCTGCAAGGGGAGGGATGCTGGTGGCATGTGGGTCCTGTGGTGGGGGCTCCTGGCCACTCGCGGCAGTGGAAGTGGAGGGCTGTTCAGTGGAGTGGCTAGTGGTAAGGGCCTGCTGATGTGCTGTTGCCTCCCTTATGATGTTGGCCATGTCTGCCAACACCCCTGCTATAGAGATCAGGGTGGTGTTGATGGCCTCCAAGTCCTCCCTGATCCCCTGATACTGTCCCTCCTGCAACCACCTTTTCTCCTGCATGTTGTCAAGGATCTGGCCCATCATATCCTGGGAATGTTGGTAGGCTCCCAGGATCTCGGAGAGTGCCTCCTGGAGAGTCAGTTCCCTGGTCTTGTCCTCCCTCTGGCTCACAGCAGTCCTCCCAGTGTCCCTGTTGGCCTGTGCATCTGTTCCCTGAATGGTGTGCCCACTGCCACTGACCCCAGGCCCTTGATTGTTTTGGGGGCGAGGTGTGGCCTGGGGTCCCTTTACAGGTGAGCACACTGCTGATCGACATGTCCTAGGGGCAAAGGTGTGGGTACGCTGGGTGTGTGCTGTGGTGTTGGATCCTGATGGGGGAGGCTCTGTGGTGGACTGTGATTGTGCTTGGGTGACCGGCTGTCCAGTGGTCCCTGATGGGCCAGGTAGGTCCTCCAGATCCAGAAGTCCAGAGTTACTGTCATCACTTGGGGCATCCTTTGTTGAGGGACTGGATATTCGTGGCACCTCCTCTCCACTGACATTGGCTGGGGTACCTGTGGGGATGTAAATGATGTATTATGCTTCATGTGTATGACATATTGTACATCCCTGGCTTCCCCTCTATCGTTGGTGTTGCCCTGCCACCTTTTGCTTGTGTGTGGTAATGTATTGTGGGAATGTTAGTTTCCCTATGATGTGCATGCTTTAGTGATGAATGTCCAGTGCGGGCTGGGAGGGGTGTCCATGCATTGGTACAGCATGCAGGGCTTGGCATTGGGGTTAGTCATATGTGTAGGTGAAGTGTGTGGGATGGAGTGGTGTGATGGGAGTGAGGGTGAGGGGGTGTGATGCCATGCAGGTATGGGGGGGTGATAAGTGTTAAATGTTGACTGACCAGTGTTCAGTCCTCCGGCTACTCCAGCGACTCCCTCAGGATGCAGTAATGCCAGTACCTGCTCCTCCCATGCTGTGAGCTATGGGGGAGGAGGTGGGGGTCCACCGGCAGTTCTCTGTATGGTGAGCTGGTGTCTTGCTGCTATGGAACGTACCTTCTCCCATAGGTTGTTCCACCTCTTCCTGATGTCATCCCTTGTTCATGGGTGCTGTCCCATAGTGTTCACCCTGTCCACGATTCTCCACCACATCTGCATCTTCCTGGCAATGGAAATCTGCTGTACCTGTGCCCCAAAGAGCTGTGGCTCTACTGTGACAATTTCCTCCACCATGACCCTTAACTCCTCCTCAGTGAAACTGGGGGGGCCTTTGTGGTACCATGGGTGTTGTGTGGTGTGTGTTGGTGAGAGTGTGTTGAGTAATGTGGTGGGGCGTGTGATGTGGAGTGCGTGAGGGATTTATGGGTGTGAGTGGTGTGTGTGTCTAGTTGTCTCTTTACTGTTAGTGTCAATCTCCTGACGGTAATTGTTGTTGGTAAAGTGCTATGGGTAATGCGGGTGTGTTTTATAGTGGTGTGGGTGTGGTGCTTGTATGGGTGTCAGGTGTGTTTTTTTTGTATTGGACAATGTCGTGCTGTTTTGTATGTGGGTGTCCATTCTGAGTGCAGCGGTGTGTACGACAATGGTTTACCACCGTTGAATGTCCACTTTGGTGATTCGTGGATCATAACGTGATGAGCGTTGTTTTGTTGGCATAACAGTATGGGTGTTGGGTCCGCCACTTTTGCACTGACCTTTGGTCTGGCGGATTTGTGTATGTGGCTGTATTCTGTCGGTTTGGGGTGTATGTGTCAATAATACGGTGAACGGATATTCGCCACCACGGTGGAACGTTGGTGCCCGTCAGTATAGCGTTAAGTGCCATTTACTGCCAATATCATAATGAGGGCCATAGTGATGTGTACTTTGGTGGGCGGAAGACAGCATGGGTAAATATGCTTCAACACTACCTTTCATATTCATGAAATATTGTCCACTTCAGAGTTTTTCCTAAAGAATCTTATAAATATTTCCACTCCCATATCTGCTTGCCTACTTCTTTGTCTGCAGCTCACTGTCCTATTTTTTAGTTTTGGAAAGTTGGTCATCCTTGCATTGAGACAAAGTGTCCTTGTTTACTGCTTCCCGAATATGAAAAGTGAAAGAAAAAAATAATTGATTGAGTAATACAATCTGTAGTGTAAATTGTGGTAAGTAAAAATCCTTAATTCCAATAGTCTAATTTTGTGGCATCCACCATTCTAGCATTTCAGTTTAAGAATATAAGCAGTTAATTTTCAAAAAAGTCAGTTTATGTCCTCTTTCTACAGTGTTTTTCTTCAGTTCTTTTCTTAGTGTTTTACATGGACAATTCCCCCTCTCACCACCATAATCACCAAAATTAGAGCATCGCCTGAAAATGTACACCATAATAGTAAGTAGCAGGACCATATGGTAGCTCTACCTGGAGATCAGTGAAGCAAATACACATTATAGAAGATCATAATCTCATAAGTACAAAGTTATTCTAGAGATATTGAAGTGCAAGATGATGTAGACACAAAAGAGGGACAAACATTTGACTCAGCCAAAAGAGAATTGCTCCTATGAGATGGCATTTATATCAAGTAGCAAAATCCCTTGGGTCCCCTATGTTTAGAATATTTTTTCTCCTGGGGTACAGAAAAAGAATCACACTTGCAAACAAGATAGTAAAGTTTTGGAAGTTCCAAATGGGTGATTTTGTTTCAGCTCTCTTCAGAATATTTCATTCCTAATATGAACAATCAAATCACACTGGTGGTTAATCTTTAGCCTATCTGCTCTCCTCAAACGTTGTTGCCACAGGAACAGCAAGACACTTGACACAACATTAAGTGCAGCTGAAAAATTTGTGGACTCCTTCTCCCATCAGACTCATATATAAAGAGGCACAATTCTAATACTCACACTGTTTGACACACAAAACACCAAACCACCATCCAGTGCTCTAATCCAAATGAGAGTGAGTCTAGCAACAAAGCTAATTGCTGAAGATAGTTGCCCTATTCTTTCACTCAGTGTATGTTGTACTGTGGAATGACAAAAAGTCTCTATATGTATACAGGGAGTGCAGAATTATTAGGCAAATGAGTATTTTGACCACATCATCCTCTTTATGCATGTTGTCTTACTCCAAGCTGTATAGGCTCGAAAGCCTACTACCAATTAAGCATATTAGGTGATGTGCATCTCTGTAATGAGAAGGGGTGTGGTCTAATGACATCAACACCCTATATCAGGTGTGCATAATTATTAGGCAACTTCCTTTCCTTTGGCAAAATGGGTCAAAAGAAGGACTTGACAGGCTCAGAAAAGTCAAAAATAGTGAGATATCTTGCAGAGGGATGCAGCACTCTTAAAATTGCAAAGCTTCTGAAGCGTGATCATCGAACAATCAAGCGTTTCATTCAAAATAGTCAACAGGGTCGCAAGAAGCGTGTGGAAAAACCAAGGCGCAAAATAACTGCCCATGAACTGAGAAAAGTCAAGCGTGCAGCTGCCACGATGCCACTTGCCACCAGTTTGGCCATATTTCAGAGCTGCAACATCACTGGAGTGCCCAAAAGCACAAGGTGTGCAATAATCAGAGACATGGCCAAGGTAAGAAAGGCTGAAAGACGACCACCACTGAACAAGACACACAAGCTGAAACGTCAAGACTGGGCCAAGAAATATCTCAAGACTGATTTTTCTAAGGTTTTATGGACTGATGAAATGAGAGTGAGTCTTGATGGGCCAGATGGATGGGCCCGTGGCTGGATTGGTAAAGGGCAGAGAGCTCCAGTCCGACTCAGACGCCAGCAAGGTGGAGGTGGAGTACTGGTATGGGCTGGTATCATCAAAGATGAGCTTGTGGGGCCTTTTCGGGTTGAGGATGGAGTCAAGCTCAACTCCCAGTCCTACTGCCAGTTCCTGGAAGACACCTTCTTCAAGCAGTGGTACAGGAAGAAGTCTGCATCCTTCAAGAAAAACATGATTTTCATGCAGGACAATGCTCCATCACACGCGTCCAAGTACTCCACAGCGTGGCTGGCAAGAAAGGGTATAAAAGAAGGAAATCTAATGACATGGCCTCCTTGTTCACCTGATCTGAACCCCATTGAGAACCTGTGGTCCATCATCAAATGTGAGATTTACAAGGAGGGAAAACAGTACACCTCTCTGAACAGTGTCTGGGAGGCTGTGGTTGCTGCTGCATGCAATGTTGATGGTGAACAGATCAAAACACTGACAGAATCCATGGATGGCAGGCTTTTGAGTGTCCTTGCAAAGAAAGGTGGCTATATTGGTCACTGATTTGTTTTTGTTTTGTTTTTGAATGTCAGAAATGTATATTTGTGAATGTTGAGATGTTATATTGGTTTCACTGGTAATGAAAAATAATTGAAATGGGTATATATTTTTTTTTGTTAAGTTGCCTAATAATTATGCACAGTGATAGTCACCTGCACACACAGATATCCCCCTAACATAGCTAAAACTAAAAACAAACTAAAAACTACTTCCAAAAATATTCAGTTTTGATATTATTGAGTTTTTTGGGTTCATTGAGAACATGGTTGTTGTTCAATAATAAAATTAATCCTCAAAAATACAACTTGCCTAATAATTCTGCACTCCCTGTATGTATTATTAATATTTTATGTATTTTGTTGTGATTACAAGAGGTTGATAGGCCTTGTAATAACGAGGCGGCATGGTAAAGTTGTAGGTCTTTCTTCTTAGCCAGTTTCTATCAGAATGTTGTCAATTTCTACAATGTCTGTTGAGGCTTCCCCCAACATTCTATAACTCAACCTTGTGTGGGCCCCCCACTGCGACACACAAAAGGGAGGAAGGATGGGGAAGAGTGACAGAGCAAGGGATGGAACAAGGTACATTTCAACATATAGCTCAAACTAACATATAACACCATCTTGCACTTAACATTGATTGATTCCAGAACTATGAGCCCAATTTATATTGACTTAGCGTCCACCAATCTGACACTACTCCACCTGCCAAATTAAGAAATTACTGCCAAGCTGGCAGTGTTTTCTAAAGAACGGAAACTATTTGCTTAGTGCAAAATTCACCCTCGCGTCCCAAATTAATGCAAGAGTGCTTTTTGTGCTAAGAAATAGCACTAAATGGCATAGAACACGAATAGCATGCATGAGCGGCTGGCTGCACCTGCTAACTGTGCTCTCGTGGCAGGAGTAATTGTTCATCAAAGAATAATATGAAATTACCAAAATTACTCTGATTACTCCAGCGTAACTGAAATTACTACCAGCTCTAGTAGCAATGTAAGACTCAATTGATTCAGCAGGTGCTTGATACTGGTAATAGAACTTATATCTCACCATTATTACCCTTATAGCAGTATCAAATGATTTTGCATCTTACTTTGCTTCATTAAAGATTTCACATTCATGGCCCTCCTCCTCCTTTTCAACTGGTGAAACATGATCAAATAACCTTCTACCTTCCACCTCAGAACATTTGTGCATCATTACCTGCTACCTTGCTGGGTTATAATAGGTTCTGTCAATTTTCTCTACATGTTTTTCAAAACTCTTAGGCCCAGAAATAATGAAGGCTTGTGTTTCCCTTGCCTCATGCATGGTGACGCAAGGGCAATGCAATCTTTAAGTCAGAGTTACCAAGGCTTGGTATATGTAATGATGAGCAGGCAAGGTAAGGTCTTAGGTCTTTATTCTTTGCCAGTTCTTAACATAGTGTTGTTAATTATTTTTCTCAACACCCTTTAATTCACCCCCCAACATTACGCAACTCAACAGTACATGAGCTCTGTGCACACACACATGAAAGAGAGGAAGGACTGGGATTGGGAAAGGCAATAGAGAGATGGAAGTAAATTTCAACAAATAGCTTAACTGCAACCTTGAAAACCGGTACAAAATCTATGAAGGAGCTGACTTTGTGTTAAATGTTGACTGATACAAATGAGGTACTCAAGTTTGAACCATAATTTAGTGAGGTATTTTAATGTCAGGTAATGTGATCAAACCTTTTCCTGACCTTGCAGGAAAAGCTATCAAAGTTTTCTGGGGTGCCAAAGGTGTTTTGGGGAGCCTGATTAGCGTCACATTGCCTTGTCTACCAATGTTTGTACAACTGACCAAACATCATTTGGTTTCATGGATGGACATGTATGTGGTGGTCAATACCAAAATAGATGTTTTTTTTGGTGCTTACTTATACAATTTTGTTTGTTCAACAAACAAGGTTTTTTATAGCAATAGTTAAAACCAAGGGTAGAATAACAATTTAAAATGTCGTCCTATGGCCTGTGTATTTAAAATAAAAATCAGTATAAGAATGTCTGTTAAACACTGTGTAAATGAATGGGCAGTGTTAAACCATTTTCAGTTCTCTATTCCAGCACTCCTCTTTGAAGAGTACTGGGTTGGAGAGTGCAGTCTACTCAGGATGTCAACACATACCACATTGTTTCAGTGAGCAAGTCAACATAACATGACAAGCTTATGTCAGTGTCAATAGACCCACATGTGCATAACTTCCTGCGCATTTTATACTGCCACACCAATTGGGAGTTTGTGATCCTAGGTATAGCAGGCCCTACTTTTAAGCTATAAATATTACCATCAAGGGTCTCTTTTCAAAGAGTACATACTACTGCTTATAAGTACAATAAGGTAGTAATTATTTATACTATGAGCATAACTTACTTAAAGACTCCATATCTTTAACAAAGGAAATAGTTTTTATTGCAGTTTTCATAAATACTACACATTCCAGAAGGTTTTTCAGGAATCCTCAAACTTGGAGCACTTTCAAGTTCCCTGGCAACACTGATTTCACATCTAAGCTTCCTGCCTAATTCAACATTCATTGCAAGAGCCCATGATACTTTGCCTTGAAACAGCCTGTTCCAAAAGCGAGGTAGAACAGGCAATTCTTTTAAATACGTTTTCAATTTTAGGCTTCTGTGACGTATACAACTCTAATTTAGTGCCAATACAATGCAAGCTCACAAGAAATCTATGTAAAAGGGATACTGCTTTTCAGATTCAGGGCCATCTGCCAAATGTCTCCTCAAATTTATCTAGTACTCACCCAAGTAGTAGTAGTAAGCCTTTCAGAGTACCAACCCATAGGCTTCAGCACCTTGAAGGGCTAGTGGAGAGATCTTACTCTTGTAGATAATTGGTGTAGGTATGATAGAGCTTTTCCCATATCTTTGAAAAACTTTACGACTTGATGGGGCAGGCCTGAAGCTCCCGTACACTGATGACTTGCTTGTGGTCCCCAACACACGTTTGCTGAAAAGCCATCCCTAGATAGATAATTTCACAAACCTCTTCTAGGTTTGCATCCTTTATATACAATGGTTCACTAAGAGACTTAGGTCAAATTTTCATGGCAACTGATGTTTCATATGTATTAATGACTAATCATTTAAATTGTTGCATCTGTCAATCCTTGCAGGCCACCATCAGCACAATGTGAATGCCAAGGATTTTTGGAGCTAATCCATCAGTTGATAGGAGATATTTTGGGTGATGAGATAAAGAATATGTTAAACAAAAGGAGGTCAATGAATAGCCTTGTTTCAAACCCTTGTTACTATTTTTGGTGTAATTCCTTTGGAAAAATTATGATGATGGATATAAGTGTTAGAGTGTATGTCTACGCAAAATTATCAACTCAAACAAAACAACATTTTGAATTTGTAGTTTTGCCCCGAGATGTACTCTAGAAAAGAAATCAAAGCCAGAGGACAAATTGACAAATCAGGTATACCAATTGTGCTGCATTTTAGCAGAATATCATGGTACCAAATGGTTCGGCCTTAAAGACAGTTTGTGCCTTACTTAATATTTCGAATGCCCAGTCTTCTGGATATTGAAGTAAACTTTGGCAAAAATATGCCTCATTCTATATAGAAGGGCTGTTGCCTATAGAATACTGGGTCAACTTGAGGATCCATGCCGATCTTGACTCAGCCTTTCCAGTTTTGGGGATGCTGTCTGAAATCACACAATCCTTGAGGAGCCTTGATGATATGGTAGCAACATGTGATAGTACTCTTTAGAAGCACCATGTTTAAGACATTAAGGGGGTCATTACAACATTGGCGGTAACAGGCGCTTACCGCCGTGCAGAAGACCACCAACACACCGCCGCGGCCGCAGAATTCCACCACGGCCATTATGACCCACAGCTCGGAATCCACCAAAATTGAGACACCCACACAAGTCTGCCACACCAAAGTTCAGTGATAAACTGGCGAAAACAAAACCTCCACCGTCACGCCAACAGGAATACCCCGACACTATCACGACCCGAGAATCCACGCGGCGGTCTTTCAACCGCGGTATTCCATTGGCGGTACACACCGCCACGCTCAAAATACACAGACTCTTACAAAACACTACCACATTGGACAATTCAAAATGCACACACCTGATACACATACACACACCACTCCCACACACCCAATACAATATAAAACACACCTCCACATCACCCACAAACCCCTACGACCAAAATCCCGAAAGAAGGCCAGAGAGAGACACTACAATCTACAACCAAGGATCCACAGGCACACAACACCATCACCCACATAACATCCACGCACCCCACACAACACACCACTAAATATCACCCCACATATCACAACACACTTTCCCCACACATCACCCACACCACCCCATGGCACGGCAAAGACACCCCAGGTTCTCTGAGGAGGAGCTCAGGGTCATGGTGGAGGAAATCATCCGGGTAGAGCCACAGCTATTCGGATCACAGGTGTAGCACACCTCCATAGCTAGGAAGATGGAGCTATGGCGCCGAATAGTGGACAGGGTCAATGCAGTGGGACAGCACCCAAGAAATAGGGATGACATCAGGAAGAGGTGGAACGACCTACGGGGGAAGGTGCGTTCCGTGGTCTCCAGAAACCACATCGTGGTTCAGAGGACTGGCGGCGGACCCCTACCTCCTCCCCCACAACTAACAACATGGGAGGAGCAAGTCTTGGCGAATCTGCATCCTGAGAGCCTCGAAGGAATAGCTGGAGGAATGGACTCTGGTAAGTCAAACCTTAACTACCTTATCCCCCACCCTACCTGCATACTATCACATACCGCCACCGTCGCCCTCACCCCCATCACTCCAACTCCTCACACATGTCCCACTATCACAAACCACGCATCCCAACACCAAGCCCTGCATGCAACACCAAAGCATGGACACCCATCACCAATGCATGGCCACGGCACAAACCCATACACCCCCCTAAACCATCATCACACAAGGTCCCACACGGGAATGCAAGCACTGGGTTACACAGTCACCCACCCATTGCACACCATGGTACACACAGATGCAATATTCATGCTTTTACACCCCTGCAGGACCCCTACCCAACGTCACCGCACAGGAGAGTCCACACATGTTCACACCACCCACAGAAGAGGCCCACAGTGATGACAACAGCTCTGTCCAACTGGATCTAGACGACCGGCCCAGCCCATTTGGGATCTTGGGACAGTCGGTTCCCCTCACACAGTCACAGGCCACCACAGAGCTTCCCCCCTCTGGAAACACCAGCACAGCACCCATCCAGCGCGCCCATACCTCTGTCCCCAGGACATGTCAATCAGCAGTGTGTCCACCACTACAGGGAACCCAGGCTAACCCACCACCCCAACAACAACAGGGACCTGGGGGCAGTGGCAGTGGGCACACCGTTCAGGGGACAGAGGCCCAGGAACACAGGGGAACTGGGAGGGCTGCTGTGTGACAGGGAGAGGACAGGTCCAGGGAACCCACTCTCCACGAGGCCCCCTCCAACAACATGGGAGCATACCATCATTCCCAGGATACGATGGCAACGGTACTGGCCAAGTTTCAGGAGACCCAGCGGCTGCAGGAGGAACAGTATTTGGGGTTCAGGGAGCAACTCAGATCCATCAATTCCACCCTGGGCACCATCGTAGGGGTGCTGAAGGAAGTCCTCAACACCAGGAGGGACACTGTGGCACAACAAGGGGCCCCTGACACTAGCCTGGACGATGAACTGCCAACCACCGCCGCCGGCGCTAGTGGACAGGAGGCACTGCTACAGGACCACCACACCAGCACCCCACCCCCTGCAGATGGAGAACCACCCCGCAAACGGTCCCTGAGATCCAGGACAAAGACAGAGAACGATGCCAAGACCCCCGCCAAGAAATGAGACCGCCCTGAATGTCATCCTTTTGTCCCACCTTGTCACCCTGTCCATCCATCAACTCCCCCAGCTCCACTTCCTATGCCCCTTTGGGCAATGCACCTGTGAGACTAATTGTAAAGAAATGGCTCCCTGTTGCAGTTACCCCCCACTTTTTGCCTGATACTGATGCTGACTTGACTGAGAAGAGTGCTGGGACCCTGCTAACCAGGCCCCAGCACCAGTGTTCCTTCACCTAAAATGTACCATTGTATCCACAATTGGCACACCCTGGCATTCAGATAAGTCCCTTGTAACTGGTACTTCTAGTACCAAGGGCCCTGATGCCAAGGAAGGTCTCTAAGGGCTGCAGCATGTCTTATGCCACCCTACCCTAGAGACCCCTCACTCAGCACAGACACACTGCTTACAAGCCTGTGTGTGCTAGTGAGAACAAAATGAGTAAGTCGACATGGCACTCCCCTCAGGGTGCCATGCCAGCCTCTCACTGCCTATGCAGTATAGGTAAGACACCCCTCTAGCAGGCCTTACAGCCCTAAGGCAGGGTGCACTATACCATAGGTGAGGGTACCAGTGCATGAGCACTGTGCCCCTACAGTGTCTAAACAAAACCTTAGACATTGTAAGTGCAGGGTAGCCATAAGAGTATATGGTCTGGGAGTCTGTTTTACACGAACTCCACAGCACCATAATGGCTACACTGAAAACTGGGAAGTTTGGTATCAAACTTCTCAGCACAATAAATGCACACTGATGCCAGTGTACATTTTATTGCAAAACACACCCCAGAGGGCACGTTAGAGGTGCCCCCTGAAACTTAACCGACTGTCTGTGTAGGCTGACTAGTTCCAGCAGCCTGCCACACCAGAGACATGTTGCTGGCCCCATGGGGAGAGTGCCTTTGTCACTCTGAGGCCAGTAACAAAGCCTGCACTGGGTGGAGATGCTAACACCTCCCCCAGGCAGGAGCTGTGACACCTGGCGGTGAGCCTCAAAGGCTCACCCCTTTGTCACAGCCCAGCAGGGCACTCCAGCTTAGTGGAGTTGCCCGCCCCCTCCGGCCACGGCCCCCACTTTTGGCGGCAAGGCTGGAGGGAACAAAGAAAGCAACAAGGAGGAGTCACTGGCCAGTCAGGACAGCCCCTAAGGTGTCCTGAGCTGAGGTGACTCTAACTTTTAGAAATCCTCCATCTTGCAGATGGAGGATTCCCCCAATAGGGTTAGGATTGTGACCCCCTCCCCTTGGGAGGAGGCACAAAGAGGGTGTACCCACCCTCAGGGCTAGTAGCCATTGGCTACTAACCCCCCAGACCTAAACACGCCCTTAAATTTAGTATTTAAGGGCTACCCTGAACCCTAGAAAATTAGATTCCTGCAACTACAAGAAGAAGGACTGCCTAGCTGAAAACCCCTGCAGAGGAAGACCAGAAGACGACAACTGCCTTGGCTCCAGAAACTCACCGGCCTGTCTCCTGCCTTCCAAAGATCCTGCTCCAGCGACGCCTTCCAAAGGGACCAGCGACCTCGACATCCTCTGAGGACTGCCCCTGCTTCGAAAAGACAAGAAACTCCCGAGGACAGCGGACCTGCTCCAAGAAAGGCTGCAACTTTGTTTCCAGCAGCCTTGAAAGAACCCTGCAAACTCCCCGCAAGAAGCGTGAGACTTGCAACACTGCACCCGGCGACCCCGACTCGGCTGGTGGAGATCCAACACCTCAGGAGGGACCCCAGGACTACTCTGATACTGTGAGTACCAAAACCTGTCCCCCCTGAGCCCCCACAGCGCCGCCTGCAGAGGGAATCCCGAGGCTTCCCCTGACTGCGACTCTTTGAATCCTAAGTCCCGACGCCTGGGAGAGACCCTGCACCCGCAGCCCCCAGGACCTGAAGGACCGGACTTTCACTGGAGAAGTGACCCCCAGGAGTCCCTCTCCCTTGCCCAAGTGGAGGTTTCCCCGAGGAACCCCCCCCTTGCCTGCCTGCAGCGCTGAAGAGATCCCGAGATCTCTCATAGACTAACATTGCGAACCCGACGCTTGTTTCTACACTGCACCCGGCCGCCCCCGCGCTGCTGAGGGTGAAATTTCTGTGTGGGCTTGTGTCCCCCCCGGTGCCCTACAAAACCCCCCTGGTCTGCCCTCCGAAGACGCGGGTACTTACCTGCAAGCAGACCGGGGCACCCCCTTCTCTCCATTCTAGCCTATGTGTTTTGGGCACCACTTTGAACTCTGCACCTGACCGGCCCTGAGCTGCTGGTGTGGTGACTTTGGGGTTGCTCTGAACCTCCAACGGTGGGCTACCTTGGACCAAGAACTGAACCCTGTAAGTGTCTTACTTACCTGGTAAAACTAACAAAAACTTACCTCCCCCAGAAACTGTGAAAATTGCACTGTGTCCACTTTTAAAACAGCTATTTGTCAATAACTTGAAAAGTATACATGCAATTTTTATGATTTAAAGTTCCTAATGTACTTACCTGCAATACCTTTCAAACAAGATATTACATGTTAAATTTGAACCTGTGGTTCTTAAAATAAACTAAGAAAAGATATTTTTCTATACAAAACCTATTGGCTGGATTTGTCTCTGAGTGTGTGTACCTCATTTATTGTCTATGTGTATGTACAACAAATGCTTAACACTACTCCTTGGATAAGCCTACTGCTCGACCACACTACCACAAAATAGAGCATTAGTATTATCTATTTTTACCACTATTTTACCTCTAAGGGGAACCCTTGGACTCTGTGCATGCTATTCCTTACTTTGAAATAGCACATACAGAGCCAACTTCCTACATTGGTGGATCAGCGGTGGGGTACAAGACTTTGCATTTGCTGGACTACTCAGCCAATACCTGATCACACGACAAATTCCAAAATTGTCATTAGAAATTGATTTTTGCAATTTGAAAAGTTTTCTAAATTCTTAAAAGACCTGCTAGGGCCTTGTGTTAGATCCTGTTTAGCATTTCTTTTAGAGTTTAAAAGTTTGTAAAAGTTTGAATTAGAACCTAGAACTAGTTGTAGATTCTTAAAAAGTATTCCAACTTTTAGAAGCAAAATGTCTAGCACACATGTGACTGTGGTGGAACTCGACACCACACCTTACCTCCATCTTAAGATGAGGGAGCTAAGGTCACTCTGTAAAATAAAGAAAATAACAATGGGCCCCAAACCTACCAAAATACAGCTCCAGGAGCTTTTGGCAGAGTTTGAAAAGGCCAACCCCTCTGAGGGTGGCAACTCAGAGGAAGAGGATAGTGACTTGGAGGAAAATTCCCCCCTACCAGTCCTATCTAGGGAGAACAGGGTCCCTCAAACCCTGACTCCAAAAATAATAGTCAGAGATGCTGGTTCCCTCACAGGAGAGACCAACACCTCTGAAATCACTGAGGATAACTCCAGTGAAGATGACCCCCTGTTAGCCAGGATGGTCAAAAGATTGGCTTTGGAAAAGCAGCTCCTAGCCATAGAAAGGGAAAGAAAAGAGATGGGCCTAGGTCCCATCGATGGTGGCAGCAACTTAAATATTGTCAGAGATTCTCCTGACATCCTAAAAATCCCCAAAGGGATTGTAACAAAATATGAAGATGGTGATGACATCACCAAATGGTTCACAGCTTTTGAGAGGGCTTGTGTAACCAGAAAAGTAAACAGATCTCACTGGGGTGCTCTCCTTTGGGAAATGTTCACTGGAAAGTGTAGGGATAGACTCCTCACACTCTCTGGAAAAGATGCAGAATCTTATGACCTCATGAAGGGTACCCTGATTGAGGGCTTTGGATTCTCCACTGAGGAGTATAGAATTAGATTCAGGGGGGCTCAAAAATCCTCGAGCCAGACCTGGGTTGATTTTGTAGACTACTCAGTAAAAACACTAGATGGTTGGTTAACTGGAAATGAAGTGTGTGACTATGTTGGGCTTTATAATTTGTTTATGAAAGAACACATTTTAAGTAACTGCTTCAATGAAAACTTGCATCAGTATCTGGTAGACCTAGGTCCAATTTCTCCCCAAGAATTGGGAAAGAAGGCAGACCACTGGGTCAAGACTAGGGTAACCAAAACTTCCACTGGGGGTGACCAAAAGAAAGGGGTTACAAAAACTCCCCAGGAGAAAGTGGGTGACACTAGAAACAAAGAAAAAGAGTCCTCTGTAGGCCCCCAAAAACCAGAACAGGTGGGTGGGCCCCAAGACACAACCCAAAACAAAGGTGGGTACCAGGGTAAGAACTGGGATGCCACTAAGGCATGGTGCCACAACTGTAAACAGTCTGGGCACCACACCAAGGACACTTCTTGTCCCAAAAACAAACCCCAGAACAAAATTCCAGGGGTAACCAGTGTAGCCATGGGAGATGACTCCTCAGATGAGGAGGTCTTCATAGCCTTCAACTGGAAACAGGGCCCAACAGGTGAGTTGGAGATTCCAGAGGGAAGTAGACACTTCCACCCCCTACTGGTGAATGGAATCCCAACCACTGCCCTGAGAGACACTTGTGCCAGTCACACTATTGTGCATGACAGGCTGGTGCTCTCAAACCAGTACATCCCAGGTGAGACTGCCAGGGTAAGAGTTAGCCTAGACAGGGTCACTAAGAGGCCTGTGGCTTTAGTGCCCATAGAAGTGGGTGGCACTCTTAGCTGGAGAAGGGTAGTAGTCAGTACAGACCTCTCCCTTGATTGTCTCCTTGGAAATGACTACCCAGAGGTTAATCAGAGCCCAAGAGAGGAACTGGTCCAGTGCCAGTCCTCTCCCAAGGATTCTGGAAGTCCTGCCTCTGCAGTAAATGCAAGCAGGCCCCAGAAGAAGAAGAAAAGAAAACAGAGTAGGAAGGGTGGACAACCTTTAGCCAAGGTTACAGCAAGCCAAGGAGATTCTGCTCCAGTAGGGGAGAACTCCAAAAATGGCCCTGATAAAGTCCAACCTGACCCACAAGAAGTCCTGGCTAGTCAGGCAACTGTTAAACCTGAGTGGGTGGCTCCTCAGCTAACAGAAGAAAGAGTGGAAGAAGGGTGTTTACTACAAGATGTGGTAACCCCCCACTCTAATACAGCAGACAGGCAACCTGAACCCAAAGAGGCCTGTAACTTAGCCCCTTCCCTTTTAGGTGAAGAGCTAAAGGTGTGGTTCTGGGCACTGACAGCTGTCAGTGGCCTCTGCTGGGTGTTAGCCTTTATGGCTGCACTATCCTTAGCATGGTGGTCTGACCCCCTGCCAAATAGCAAGTTAGGCCCCCTGACCCTATTGGTCATGGTGGGGTTACTCCAGCTCTGGGTAACCTCTCTGGGTAAGCTAGGGGTAACCCTGGCCAAGATAAGGTTAGCAGAGGTGGATACCTCTAAGACCAAAATAGAAAGAATGGGTGGAGACATTGAAGAGGCAGACAAGAGGCAATTCAGACTAGGTCCTATCACTGTGGAAGTAGGTCAGTTCCCCAAAGGAAATGACCTGAACAGAAGGATGTAAGGCAGAGTAGGCCCTGCAACTAACCAGCCTATTTCTCCTACTCTTCCTCGCCTGACAGACTAGGAAGACTCTCCCAGCTTGGGCTGAGTCTCCTGGCCTGTGGGCTGGGGGGGGCTTGTGTAAAGAAATGGCTCCCTGTTGCAGTTACCCCCCACTTTTTGCCTGATACTGATGCTGACTTGACTGAGAAGAGTGCTGGGACCCTGCTAACCAGGCCCCAGCACCAGTGTTCCTTCACCTAAAATGTACCATTGTATCCACAATTGGCACACCCTGGCATTCAGATAAGTCCCTTGTAACTGGTACTTCTAGTACCAAGGGCCCTGATGCCAAGGAAGGTCTCTAAGGGCTGCAGCATGTCTTATGCCACCCTAGAGACCCCTCACTCAGCACAGACACACTGCTTACAAGCCTGTGTGTGCTAGTGAGAACAAAATGAGTAAGTCGACATGGCACTCCCCTCAGGGTGCCATGCCAGCCTCTCACTGCCTATGCAGTATAGGTAAGACACCCCTCTAGCAGGCCTTACAGCCCTAAGGCAGGGTGCACTATACCATAGGTGAGGGTACCAGTGCATGAGCACTGTGCCCCTACAGTGTCTAAACAAAACCTTAGACATTGTAAGTGCAGGGTAGCCATAAGAGTATATGGTCTGGGAGTCTGTTTTACACGAACTCCACAGCACCATAATGGCTACACTGAAAACTGGGAAGTTTGGTATCAAACTTCTCAGCACAATAAATGCACACTGATGCCAGTGTACATTTTATTGCAAAACACACCCCAGAGGGCACCTTAGAGGTGCCCCCTGAAACTTAACCGACTGTCTGTGTAGGCTGACTAGTTCCAGCAGCCTGCCACACCAGAGACATGTTGCTGGCCCCATGGGGAGAGTGCCTTTGTCACTCTGAGGCCAGTAACAAAGCTTGCACTGGGTGGAGATGCTAACACCTCCCCCAGGCAGGAGCTGTGACACCTGGCGGTGAGCCTCAAAGGCTCACCCCTTTGTCACAGCCCAGCAGGGCACTCCAGCTTAGTGGAGTTGCCCGCCCCCTCCGGCCACGGCCCCCACTTTTGGCGGCAAGGCTGGAGGGAACAAAGAAAGCAACAAGGAGGAGTCACTGGCCAGTCAGGACAGCCCCTAAGGTGTCCTGAGCTGAGGTGACTCTAACTTTTAGAAATCCTCCATCTTGCAGATGGAGGATTCCCCCAATAGGGTTAGGATTGTGACCCCCTCCCCTTGGGAGGAGGCACAAAGAGGGTGTACCCACCCTCAGGGCTAGTAGCCATTGGCTACTAACCCCCCAGACCTAAACACGCCCTTAAATTTAGTATTTAAGGGCTACCCTGAACCCTAGAAAATTAGATTCCTGCAACTACAAGAAGAAGGACTGCCTAGCTGAAAACCCCTGCAGAGGAAGACCAGAAGACGACAACTGCCTTGGCTCCAGAAACTCATCGGCCTGTCTCCTGCCTTCCAAAGATCCTGCTCCAGCGACGCCTTCCAAAGGGACCAGCGACCTCGACATCCTCTGAGGACTGCCCCTCCTTCGAAAAGACAAGAAACTCCAGAGGACAGCGGACCTGCTCCAAGAAAGGCTGCAACTTTGTTTCCAGCAGCCTTGAAAGAACCCTGCAAACTCCCAGCAAGAAGCGTGAGACTTGCAACACTGCACCCGGCGACCCCGACTCGGCTGGTGGAGATCCAACACCTCAGGAGGGACCCCAGGACTACTCTGATACTGTGAGTACCAAAACCTGTCCCCCCTGAGCCCCCACAGCGCCGCCTGCAGAGGGAATACCGAGGCTTCCCCTGACCGCGACTCTTTGAATCCTAAGTCCCGACGCCTGGGAGAGACCCTGCACCCGCAGCCCCCAGGACCTGAAGGACCGGACTTTCACTGGAGAAGTGACCCCCAGGAGTCCCTCTCCCTTGCCCAAGTGGAGGTTTCCCCGAGGAACCCCCCCCCTTGCCTGCCTGCAGCGCTGAAGAGATCCCGAGATCTCTCATAGACTAACATTGCGAACCCGACGCTTGTTTCTACACTGCACCCGGCCGCCCCCGCGCTGCTGAGGGTGAAATTTCTGTGTGGGCTTGTGTCCCCCCCGGTGCCCTACAAAACCCCCCTGGTCTGCCCTCCGAAGACGCGGGTACTTACCTGCAAGCAGACCGGAACCGGGGCACCCCCTTCTCTCCATTCTAGCCTATGTGTTTTGGGCACCACTTTGAACTCTGCACCTGACCGGCCCTGAGCTGCTGGTGTGGTGACTTTGGGGTTGCTCTGAACCCCCAACGGTGGGCTACCTTGGACCAAGAACTGAACCCTGTAAGTGTCTTACTTACCTGGTAAAACTAACAAAAACTTACCTCCCCCAGGAACTGTGAAAATTGCACTGTGTCCACTTTTAAAACAGCTATTTGTCAATAACTTGAAAAGTATACATGCAATTTTTATGATTTAAAGTTCCTAATGTACTTACCTGCAATACCTTTCAAACAAGATATTACATGTTAAATTTGAACCTGTGGTTCTTAAAATAAACTAAGAAAAGATATTTTTCTATACAAAACCTATTGGCTGGATTTGTCTCTGAGTGTGTGTACCTCATTTATTGTCTATGTGTATGTACAACAAATGCTTAACACTACTCCTTGGATAAGCCTACTGCTCGACCACACTACCACAAAATAGAGCATTAGTATTATCTATTTTTACCACTATTTTACCTCTAAGGGGAACCCTTGGACTCTGTGCATGCTATTCCTTACTTTGAAATAGCACATACAGAGCCAACTTCCTACACTAATAGACTGGACTCTGCCATGGACATTCCTCCACCATCACCCCTCCCCATTTTACAGCACCCTCCAATATTGAGCACTTAAATAAACACCCTTAAAGCACAAAACAATCTGGACTCTGTCTGTGATTTTGAAATAGTGTATTGGCAATTACAGTGACAAAATGCTCTTTCAATTGTAATGTCAACATACTTATGTCACACAGCTCTAGTCCTTGAGGAAACAAAGCAGATGTCACACAGTGGGACCCACATCTGTGAAATCGTAAGGGAAAGTGTCAACTCAGTGACCATACACTGGGTGAAAAGGACAGACAGTAGAAAGGTAGTAGTGTTAAGGTACATGTAGTAGGCAGGTTTGTCTTCTTACCTGTGTCTCACTGGAAGTATTGCAGAATAACCGAGTTCCTGTTGTCGATGTCCTCTTCTTCTGCTTCCTCGTCTTCACTGTCCACCGGCTCCACAGCTGCAACAACATCTCCATCTGGAGCATGCTCCTGCAGAAAAGGCACCTGACGTCGCAAAGCTAAGTTGTGAAGGATACAGCAGGCCACGATGATCTGGCACACCTTCTTTGGGGAGTAGAATAGGGAACCACCTGTCATATGGAGGCACCTGAACCTGGCCTTCAGGAGGCCGAAGGTCCTCTCTATAATCCTCCTAGTTCGCCCATGGGCCTCATTGTAGCATTCCTCTGCCCTTGTCCTGGGATTCCTCACTGGGGTCAGTAGCCATGACAGGTTGGGCACCTGAAAAAGGCGAGGGACAACTGTTAGACACACACTAACCTGTAGGGATATTCCCAGACCCAGACAACTATTCCCACTGACTTGCTTCCAGTTGCTCACCTAATAGCCACACACGGTGCCTTCAACAGGAGAGGACCTACACTGCAAGTGCTGCTGTGACCTCAGTTCGGAAGAGACAATGGCTCGTGCATTTGGGGAAAGGGCTCCTTCCTTCACATCGGAGGAGTTGGAGAAACTCGTGGATGGGGTCCAGTACACAATACTCTACGGTCCTCCAGACAAACAGGTAAGTGCACTGGGAGCATGCTGTATGGGCTATACCTGTGTGGAGTGTGATGGATGAAAGATAGGGGGGGAGAATGAGGTGTGAATGAAACGACGGTGAGTGCATGTGCCACATGGCAAGGGTAGGGATGCGGGCAAATGACTGTGACGGTGCAGTTGGTAATAACTTCTCTTTTTCCCCTGTACAATCCTGTAGGTCAGCGCCCACCAGAAGAAGGATATTTGGCGTGCCATCGCCAAGGACGTCCAGACCCTGGGGGTCTATCACAGACGGAGCACCCACTGCCATAAGAGATGGGAGGACATTCACCGCTGGAGCAAGAAGACGGCGGAGGCCCAGCTGGGGATGGCCTCCCAACGTGGGAGGGGTGCCCGTCGCACCATGACCCCCCTGATGTTCAGGATCCTGGCGGTGGCGTACCCGGAGTTGGATGGGCGCTTGAGGGCATCACAGCAGAAACAAGGGGGTGAGTACACTCTCATTCTGCTGATTCAGCTCACAGTGGAGGTGTCTGGGTGGGGAGATGGGCTGTGGGTTTCCCTAGGCAAGGGCGAGTGTGCTAGTTAGGTCCCCATTTTCAGGCAGACCCTGTGGCACCCCACCCCACCTGTGTACAGTGCCAACTACACCTGGTCAGGCTCCTGTGACATCCATGTGTGCAGATGTCGGCCATAGCCTTGTAGGCCATGTCCCAGGGATTGAATAGTGGACCCCAAGTGCGCGGCGTAGTGCAGGGGGTTTCTGTGTCTGTTGTGTCCACCAACTGTAGCGGTAATGCATGCACTCAACATGTCTTTCTTCTTTCGTCCCCCACTTTTTGTGGTCTCCCTGTTCTTGTGTGCATTAACATCATCAGGTGGAGGAGAAGTGGCACCGGAGCAGGAGGGAGCTGCATCCCACATGGCCCTGGAGTGCGACACTACGGAGTCTGATTTCACCTTTGGGACGGAGGGCGAGGGGAGCTCCACGGCGGGGACAGGAGCTGACACCAGTGATACGGACTCATCCTCTGATGACAGCTCCCTTGTGGTGGCAGGCCCATCTGTGCCCCCCGCATCTACAGGTACAGCCGCCACCCCCCCTACCAGCACTGCCCTCCCAGCAGCCACTCAGCCTTTGTCCTGTGCCTGCTCACCCAGGATGGTGGGCATCTCCTTCGCCCCAGGCACTTCAGGCCCTGCCCCAGTCACCCTTGCTGCCCTCAGTGGGGAGGCCATTGACCTCCTCAGGTCCCTCAATGTTGGGAAGTCTACCATTTTGAATGCCATCCAGGGTGTAGAGAGGCAGTTGCAACAAACCAATGCATTCCTGGAGGGCATTCATTCTGGTCAGGCAGCCCTTCAGCGACCTTTTCAGACTCTGGCCTCAGCACTGATGGCAGCCATTGTTCCTGTCTCTAGCCTCCCCCACCAACTTCCTCCACCCAGACCCACACCCCTGTAACTCAGCCTACCCCAAGCAAACCATCAGACCAGCATGCACACACCTCAACCCACAAGGGAAGCTCAGGCAAACATAAGCACCACACATCCCACAGGAACTCACACAAGCATCACACACATGCAGGTATCGCAACATCCACTGCCTCCACTGTGTCCCCCTCCTCCTCGTCTCCCTCCTCTCTCCCAGTCTTGTCTCCACTCACACCTGCATGCACTACATCTACAGCCACTACTTCCATCACCAGCACACCCACCACCACACCCCGCTCACGTGCAGTCACCACCCCCACTACCATTCACACATCCCCTGTGTCCTCTCCCAGTGTGTCTGTGATGCCACCTCCCAAGGTACACAAACACAGGCACACACCTACCCAACAGCCATCCACCTTACGACAGCCTCCAGCACATGCACCTTCACCCAAAGTCACCAAACGTACACCTCCTACAACCACAACCTCTTCCTCCACTCCCAAACCCCCCCATCTACCCGTCCCAGTGTTCCCAAGAAACTTTTCCTGTCCACCCTTGACCTCTTTCCCTCACCTCTCCCACCCCGTCAGTCTCCTAGGGCCCGACTCGCCAGGTCCCAACCTAGCACCTCAGCCACGACATCGGCGGGATCAGTGGTCCCAGAAGTCACCGGATTCTGGAGTGCACCAAGCAGCAGGGCAGCCAGTGTGGCAAGGAGCCACAGCACGGACAGTCCCCCACCTGTCAAGCATCAAAAGTTGGCCAGTGCCTGGCGGGAGAGGGGGAAGTCACCAGCCACCACAGCCTCTCCCAGGGGTACAGGGGGGAGTGTGGAGTCAGCTGCGACACCTTCCAAGGTGGGGAAGGGGCACAAGAAACCCGGCAAGTCTGGGAAGATTAGCACGGCGGAGAAGACCGCCATCTGCCCCGCTGGCCAGGAGGTGACCGCCATCAGCCGCGATGCCCAGGAAGCGACCGCCAGCACCAGCCCCGCTGCCCAGGAGGCGAATGCCATCAGCCCCGCTGGCCAGGAGGCGACCGCCATCAGCCCCCTGCCCAGGAGGCGACCGCCATCAGCCCCGCTGCCCAGGAGCAACCGCCATCAGCCCCGCTGCCCAGGTGGCGACCGCCAGCACCAGCCCTGCTGCCAAGGAGGCGACCGCCATCAGCCCTGCTGCCTAGGAGGCGACCGCCATCAGCCCCGCTGCCCAGGAGACGACCGCCAGCACCAGCCCCGCTGCCCAGGAGGCGACCGCCAGCCCCGCTGGCCCAGACAGGACCGCCAGCACCAGCCCCGCAGGCCCAGACAGGACCGCCAGCCCCACTGCCCAGGAGGCGACCGCCAGCACCAGCCCCGCTGGCCCAGATAGGACCGCCAGCACCAGCCCCGCTGCTCAGGAGGTGACCGCCAGCACCAGCCCCGCTGGCCCAGACAGGACCGCCAGCACCAGCCCTGCTGCCCAGGAGGTGACCGCCAGCACCAGCCCCGCTGGCCCAGACAGGACCGCCAGCAGCAGCCCTGCAGGCCCAGACAGGACCACCAGCAGCTGAGTCATTGCCAAGGACACCGCCGCAGCAAGCACCGCTGAACAGGACACCGCCGCCACAAGCACCGCTGAACAGGACACCGCCACCACAAGCACCACTGCCAAGGATACCGCCGCCACCAGCACCGCTGAACAGGATACCACCGCAACAAGCATCGCTGGCCCATGAGCGCCAAGAGCACTGATGCTACTGAGTCCGCCACAAGCAGGATGAAGCACTCTGGGCACAATGCCCCCTCCAGAGCCAGTGGAGATTTACATCCACTACCTCAGTCCTTGGCAGGATGAGGTCAGAGTGGGCACAAAGCCCCCTCCAGAACCAGTGGAGATTTACATCCACTACATCAGTCCTTGGCAGGATGAAGCACTCTGGGCACAAAGCCCCCTCCAGAACCAGTTGAGATTTACATCCACTACCTCAGTCCTTGGCAGGATGAAGCACTCTGGGCACAAAGCCGCCTCCAAACCCAGTGGAGATTTACATACACTACCTCAGTCCTTGGCAGGACGAAGCACTCTGGCCACAAAGCCCACTTCAGAACCAGTGGAGATTCACATCCACTACCTCGGTCCTTGGCAGGACGAAGCACTCTGGGCACAAAGCCCCCTTCAGAACCATTGGAGATTTACATCCACTACCTCAGTCCTTGGCAGGATGAAGCACTCTGGGCACACGGCCCCCTCCCGAACCAGTGGAGAAAGGCATCCACTACCTCAGTCCTTGGCAGGATGAAGCACTCTGGGCACAAAGCCCCCTCCAGAACCAGTGGAGATTTACATCCACTACCTCAGTCCTTGGCAGGATGAAGCACTCTGGGCACAAAGCCCCCTCCAGAACCAGTTGAGATTTACATCCAGTACCTTAGTCCTTGGCAGGATGAAGCACTCTGGGCACAAAGCCCCCTCCAGAACCAGTGGAGATTTACATACACTACCTCAGTCCTTGGCAGGACGAAGCACTCTGGGCACAAAGCCCCCTCCAGAACCAATGGAGATTCACATCCACTACCTCAGTCCTTGGCAGGACGAAGCACTCTGGGCACAAAGCCCCCTCCAGAACCATTTGCGATTTACATCCACTACCTCAGTCCTTGGCAGGATGAAGCACTCTGGGCACAAGGCCCCCTCCAGAACCAGTGGAGAAAGGCATCCACTACCTCAGTCCTTGGCAGGATGAAGCACTCTGGGCACAAAGACCCCTCCAGAACCAGTGGAGTATCACATACAGTACCTCAGTCCTTGGCAGGATGAAGCACTCTGGACACAAAGCCCCCTCCAGAACCAGTGGAGACTGTTATCCACTTGAGAGACTGTGGCTTTGCACTCCCCAGGAATGAACAGTGGGCAAACCACCCACTGTAGAGACTTTTGAGACTGTGGCTTTGCATTCCCCAGGATTGAACAGTGGGCAAACCACCCACTGTAGAGACTTGTGAGACTGTGGCTTTGCACTCCCCAGGATTGAACATTGGGCAAACCACCCACTGTAGAGACTTGTGAGGCTGTCGCTTTGCACTCCCCAGGATTGAACAGTGGGCATGTGGCCCCCTCGTGGATTTGGCGTGGTGCACTCAACCGGCTGAGGTGCCCCCCCTTTCCCTTCCCCCTGAGGTGCATGTTTTATTTCTATCTGATGCCCCTGCATGTTCGGGTACCTTGTGTGGGCCTCGACCATGCAGTGTGGGCCCAGTGTTCCACGGACTTAAATGGAGCAATACCTGGACTTCTATTCTTGGTGTATATATTTGTTTATAGTGTATATATATTTTTGCGTACTGGATTTTAATAGATTACAATGGTTACAGTAATTTCCTTTTGTCTTTGCATTCTTCCGGGGGGTTGGGGGGCTGTAACTGTAATGTATCAATATGTATTAGTGTGTTTGTTGTCGTGGGTGAGGGTGGGGGTGGGTGTGTTGCATGTTGCATGTGTGTGTCCCTGTTTTTTCCCTCCGCCCTCCCCTGTGTCGTAGGTGCAGTACTCACCGTGGTCTTCGCCACCGGCGTTCGTGCTCCTGGTAGACAGTGGCAGCTGGATTGCCGCACTCCAGGCAGTCTAACGGCCACATTATGACCCTGACATTTGGACTGCCAGGGGACTGCCGTCCCCACTAGGAACATGGTACCTGATGGGCTGACAGAGGTCTGACTCATTCTGACTCATTCTCAGTCACTGCAGCACTGAGTTGAGCACTGCCGTGCTGATAGCAAGTCCCCTTTCTGCCAGCTTTTCCATGGTGATTCAACCATCTTGGAAAGGCTGGTGGAAAGGCTGTGCAGGGGGCAACGAGGGGCCTGCACTGCCCATGCCATGCTGGTGTGCTATGGTATTTCCCTCCGCTCCCTTAAGGGAGTCGAGACTAACACCATAGAACTGTTCCTGCCCGACTGAACAGTGGGAACGGCATAATGAGATGTTCTTGCCAGTCAGCCCGGTGGGAATATTGTAATACATCGGGGGGTGCGGCAGCTAGGTTGACGGCAGCCTCATCCCTGCAGGTTTGGCGGTCGCCTCTTCTGACCCCCAAGCATATATTCAGACCCTAAATTCCACAGCAGAAGGAACTTTTTGCATCTTGGTCTTCCCGACCATAAATGGTGTAAAATGGAAGGCAGTATGCTTGAGGATTTGGACGTCTAGGAACTTTAATTTCTATCTCTAATCCACCTGCTTCCTACCCATTAGGATCTGAGGCAAAGACCTAAGGCCTCATTATGAGGTTGGCAGATGGAAAACTCTGTCCACCAAATTCCAAACAGGGTGGCTGTCACCTACGCGGCGACCTCCCCGCCAAAGCTATTATGGGTTTCCTGCTAGGAAACCTAACTTTCCGCACACTGGCCTAGCAGGAAACAAGCTTCAGCATTATCTGTGGTTCGCAATGGAGCTGCCAGCAATGCTGTAGCCCACAGGGTGCACGAGCACCCTCGCAAAATTTACTATTGCCAAAGCAGAAAGGCCTGGCCAGGGGGGCCCCAGCACTGCCCATGCCAAGTGCTGGCATTGCATGGTCCCCCCTGTTGCCCCCTGCACCTGTTCTCCACCAGCCTTTTCATGGCGGTGTTACCACCATGCAACTGTTGGTGGATAACAAGGTCATAATCCCCATGCCCTGGTGGATTAGGATCTCCACCACCACCAGACCGCCTGGATCCAGGATCATGGCAGTTCCCTGGTATTCTAACGGCCAGGGTTGTAATGTGGCAGTCAGACTGCTGCATTGGCGCCACACTCCTAATGAGGGCCCTAGTGTCTAGTAGTGTAATCTGTCAACTTTTCTAGTCCAGTTTTCCCAAGGGCACTTTCACAGGTTTAACAAATATTTCATCCACTAGGCCTTTGCCTATCATACACAAACACATGCATGCACTTTCTTGAAGCAATGTCTTCTCAACACTTGCACTGTATTTTTCAAAAACAGATACTTCATATAGGATTATAATCGATATTCTATGTTTATTTATCTTTAGCTATTATTATGTCCCTGGGTGAGTTACCTTGGCAGGACTTGCCTTGGTACTACTGTGACATTCAAACACTCTTGACTGATCCAGTTGCCAGAAAAAAAGGAAAAAAAATATTCGTGACATGGGAAGACTGTGCTTTTAAATACAGATTTGGAGCCAATTAATCACAGCTGTTTCTCCGTATGTATAGGTCTTTATTGACAGGTTATGAGATAATGATTCAAAAATTAAGAAAAAATGCATCTGGGTATAGCAAGCATAGCTTATGAATATCCAAAAAAGGCCTCAAGATGCTCTCTTTGGACACGCTGTTAGACTTGACACAGACACTTGTTAGTGAGGTGTCGAGAAACTTGGCCATGACTGGAGTGCTAACCCCAAATCGGCACAACCCTGGAGCTTGTACCATCTTATTGGTATATAACATTTATAACAATTTATACGGTATCGCGGGATGTGTAAATTCCTTATGGCACCACCTTTATCATGTTCTGGCCTCCATCCCAATTTACTACAATATCACCTGTTTGTTTGAATGTGGGACTGCTTTCTTACTCACACTGTTTTACAGCATCACTTTATTCGTGGGTGACTGTCCTGACTGGATTTTCTCTTCGCAATCACCACATTGTCACACTCCTTCACCCCTCTGCTCTCAAACTGTGCAATTCAAGGAGCCTCAAACTGTCACTGAGCTGAACTAATCTCCCCTTAACCCCTTGGAAGCCAGCAATCATAATCAAATAATGCACCTGAGAAACAATGAGGAACTGCTTTGTAGGTGGTTCTCAAGTAGTTCGGCTTCCTCCTTTGGCAAATCCTTCCAAGGGAACAAAGAATCATAGGATAACAAAACCATAACAGTCGGACTTCACTCACTATACACAAATTGCCTCTACAAAAATATTCCACATTTCTACACATATGTCTTTTGTGTGAAGCAACACATTTTCTTCTCTTTGACGTTTGAGACTTTTAACACCATCAGCTGTTATGCTCCGTTTCCTAACTGAACTTACTTTATCAGCTCTATAAAACATTTTCTTGTTTGCTATCATGACTGCAGAAAGCATGTCACAACTTCCACCATTTTTGTATTATTTAGACAAAACCGTCTTTTCTTGGAAACAATGGGTGCATGTTTTTGAATCCTGTTATAGAGGTAGGAGAAAAAAAAGTCTTCAGACCTATGAAACCAACACATTTTACTCCAATAACTTAGGGGTGGAAAGAAGGACAGTGTATAAGGATCTACCAGACTAAAATACGGGTAGAGGATAGGTTCAATATGCTCCACTAAATGTTTATCAAATTACTTTGCGGAAACTAGAAACTAATTTGGAGAGAAAATCAATGTAGTTTTTAAAAGACACACATTTATGGCCAGAGTTCAATATCAAAAATGAAAAGGTAGCCATCTATGCATAGAGGGCACATCAAATCTGCACAGTAGGAAGGGTACCTGGGGTTGTGCTGTCAGACACTTTTCCCTATGGCGCAACTCAGTGGAATTTCTTGGAAGAGATGGCAGTTCAAATGCAGGCTTTGGTCTGTGGGTCTGCCAACAACCAAATACAGCGGGTGGTCCGTTGCAGTGGCAGACAGGTTTTCAGTGGTAAATTGGTAAATTCAATGGCAGGATTGTTACCGCCAAGATCTATATATATATATATATATATATATATATATATATATATATATATTTATATATATTACCTCTTGCAACTCACCAGTAGGTGTAGGAAAGTACCATCTTACCTGGCAGGTTACCCCCATTTTTTACTTGTGTGTCAGTTTGTTTTTGCCTGTCTCACTTGGATCCTGTTAGCAGGACCCCAGTGCTCATAGTTGGGGCCTGAATGTGTTCCCTGTGTGGTGCCTAACTGTGTCACTGAGGCTCTGCTAATCAGAACCACAGTGCTTATGCTCTCTCTGCCTTTAAAATTGTCACTGCAGGCTAATGACCATTTTTACCAATTCTTATTGGCACACTGGAACACCCTTATAATTTCCTAGTATATGGTACCTAGGTACCCAGGGTATTGGGGTTCCTGGAGATCCCTATGGGCTGCAACATTTCTTTTGCCACCCCTGGGGAGCTTAGACTATTCTTACACAGGACTGCCACTGCAGCCTGAGTGAAATAACATCCACGTTATTTCAAAACCATTTTACACTGCACTTGAGTAACTTATAAGTCACCTATATGTCTAGCCCTCACTTAGTGAAGGTTAGGTGCAAAGTTACTAAGTGTGAGGGCACCCTGGCACTAGCCATGGTGCCCCCACATAGTTCAAGGCAATTTCCCCAGACTTTGTGAGTGCGGGGACACCATTACACGCGTGCACTACATATAGGTCAATACCTATATGTAGCTTCACAATGGTAACTCCGAATATGGCCATGTAACATGTCTAAAATCATGGAATTGTCCCCCCATGCCAAATCTGGTATGCAGGTGCCAATCCCATGCATCCCTTGGTCTCCAGCATGGACCCCGGGTACTGCCAAACCAGCTCTCTGGGGTTATAACTGCAGCTACCGCTGCGGCTAACCCACAGACAGGCTTCTGCCCTCCTGGGGTCTGGGCAGCCCAGTCCCAGGAAGGCAGAACAAAGAGTTTCCTCTGAGGGAGGGCGTTACACCCTCTCCCTTTGGAAATATGTGTGAAGGGCTGGGGAGGAGAAGCATCCTACAGCCTCTGGAAATGCTTTGAAGGGCACAGATGGTGCCCTCCTTGCATGAGCCAGTCTACACTGGTTCAGGGATCCCCAGCCCCTGCTCTAGCGCAAAACTGGACAAAGGAAAAGGGAGTGACCACTCCCCTGTCCATCACCACCCCAGGGGAGCTCCTCCAGTGTGTCCCAGATCTCTGCCATCTTGAATGCAGAGGTGTGAGGGCACAATGGAGGCCTCTAAGTGGCCAGTGCCAGCAGGTGACGTCAGAGACCCCTCCTGATAGGTGCTTACCTGACTAGGTGGCCAATCCTCATCTGAGGGCTATTAAGGGTCTCTCCTGTGGGTTTTTCTTCAGATAACGAATGCAAGAGCTCACCACAGTTCCTCTGCATCTCCCTCTTCGACTTCTGCCATGGATCGACCGCTGGCCGCTCCAGGACGCCTGCAAAACTGCAACAAAGTAGCAAGAAGACTACCAGCGACATTGTAGTGCCTAATCCTGCCGGCTTTCTCGACTGTTTCCTCGTGGTGCATGTTCTGGGGGCTGTCTGCCTTCACCCTGCACTGGAAGCCAAGAAGAAATCTCCCGTGGGTCAACAGAATCTTCCCCCTGTTAACGCAGGCACCTGACTTCTGCTTCACTGGTCCTCTGGGTCCCCTCTCATTGTGAAGAGCATGGTCCCTGGAACACAGGACCTGGATCCAAGTGACCCCTACAGTCCAGTGGTCCATCTCTCCAAATTTGGTGGAGGTAAGTCCTTGCCTCCCCACACCAGACAGTAATCCTGTGTACTGTGTGAACTGCAGCTGCTAGGGCTTCTGTGCACTTTTGCAAGGAATCCTTCATGCACAGCACAGCCCAGGTCCCCAGCACTCCGTCCTACATTGCTCAACTCGCTGAGTTGACCACTGGCTTCGTGGGACCCTCCTTTGTAGTGTTGAGACGACCGCCGTGCTCAGTTTTCTTGAAGCTGTGTTAAAGTACTTTCTTTAACTGCAACCTTTGCAGCTAGCAAGGCTTGTTTGTGGTCTTTGTGCGTGGAAACAACTCTGCATCCTCCAGCACGCCGCTTGACATCTTCTGTGCAATGGAGAAGTTCCTGGCATCTTCCATTGTTGCAGAATCTTCAGCTTCTTCCACCCAGAGGAAGCCATTTTGCACCTTCATCAGGGGTTTAGTGTGCTCTGGCCAACCCTGGACACTTTCATGACTCTTGGACTTAGTCCCCTTCCTTTGCAGGTCCTCAGGTCCAGGAATCTGTCTTCAGTGCTTTGCAGTCAGTTGTGGTCTTTGCAGAATCTCACAACTTTAGTGTGTTTCTAGGGAAGTAGTATCACTTTACTCCTACTTTTCAGGGTCTTGGGGTGGGGAATTTTGGACACCCTTAGTGTTTACTTACACTCCCAACGACCCTCTACACACTACACTAGGCCTGGGGTCCTAAGTGGTTCGCATTCCACTTTCTTAGTATATGGTTTCTGTTGCCCCTAGTCCTATTGCATCCTATTGTATTCTACAGTGTTTACGCTACTTTTTTAACTTCTTACTTACCTGATTTTGGTTTGTGTGTATATTTTGTGTATTTTACTTCTTTCCTAAGGGAGTATATCCTCTGAGATATTTCTGACACATTGTCACTAAAATAAAGTACCTTTATTTTTAGTAACTCTGAGTATTGTGATTCTCATGATATAGTGCTATATGATATAAGTGGTATAGTAGGAGCTTTGCATGTCTCCTAGTTCAGCCTCAGCTGCTCTGCTATAGCTACCTCTAACAGCCTAAGCTGCTAGAACACTACTAATCTACTAATAAAGTATAACTGGACCTGGCACAAGGTGTAAGTACGATCAGGTACCCACTATAAGCCAGGCCAGTCTCCTGCAGTAGGTAGGTGTAGTTAGGACCTAGTTTCCATTGAAACAAAAATTTTTTTGACTTGCCTATACATTTGGCACTGATTGACTAATCTTCACAAAAGTTTCCCAAAAAAGTGCTCCCTATTATCTTGTTCTGCTAGGAAAGCTTTGGGGTGATCTGTGAAGTAGGAGCCGAGAAAAAGGGGAGGGTAAAAAAAGTGCATTTCCCATGGTAATTCCTAAAGACTCTTTAGACAAGCCTGCAACCCGAACTGCTGGATTGCATTACACCGGATGTGGCATAAACGTAGCTCTTAATCCACAGATGAACCTTTTTCATATTTGGTTAAAATCTGTTCAGTAGTAAGGGAGAAATTAAAGGAAATCAAAATTTGTATATTTAGGGTTGCAACAACTTCGCAAATACTGATGATCTCATGCTGAAATTCATCTTCAGCCATGTCTAAAAATAAAAATAAAAAAAAGGAAAGGGGGCAAGTTACCATTACCCTACCCCCGTAGCCTTGGTGCAGGGGTCCCCTAGGGTCCCTCCCCAAGGGCTAAAAAGCATTGTATTGAAAAACATTATGGAGAAAATCATGATTGTTTGCAAATTTCACTGTGATTCTTTTTTTAAAAAGAAAGTGGTCTACCGTGCTTGCTTTTATTATTGCCCTTGAGTGGGCTAGGTCCCGGAAGCATTGCAAAAATATAGGTGGGGGTGCACGGGGCACTGTAAATTATGCAGGTGGGCCTGCTGGGCCCACCTTTGCCCTGGGGACTGCCACCTCCCTGAGGTAAAAGTTCTTTAATGAATGTGCGGGCCCACCCCCTTCCCTAGGGACCACCACCTCCCCGGGGCTCAAACAAATAATGTAAGGGGTCCGCTGCAGAACCTCGGCCCTGGGAAACACCATCTCCTCAAAGCAACAGACTAGCAACTATGTGGGAGGGGAGACTGCCTGGCTCACCCGCAGCGATGGGGACTGTCACCTCCCAAGGTTAATAAGTATAATAAATCGGGGGGCCATGTGGCCCCCAATGCCTTGAGGACTGCCACCTTCCTAGGGCAGTCCCTACAATCTATGGGGGCATCTGCATCCCCCTAGAGGCCAGAAACTGCCACCATACTGTGGCCAAAAGAAAATAATGGAGGGGGCCTGTCACAGATCCCTGGCCCTGGGGACCACCACCTCCCTGGAGCTAAAATAAACTTTAGAGCCATAGACGGCTCATGAATACGCATGGCAGGATTTATTCTGGCGCAATGCTCAATTTACAGCAATTAAACCTCAGCAGCAAGGAATTACACATACAAACAAAGCAGGTGCCCACTTTGAATCTCCATTTCTGTCAAGTACTAATCAGCCTAACTTTGTGTGCATTGTCAAGGTGTACTTTCCCTGCATTTCTACCTTGAAAAGTTATCTGTAATCCTTGATGGAAGTGCTTGCATCCTTGCCTTTTTTTAGCGCAATATCTCTTATAGTGACTCTGAGGATTGGGTTATTTTTTGTCAACTGCTGCTGAGAGCCTATCCCGCCATGCACGGCCAATGGGCGATGAGAGGTTGGGTGATGATAGGGGTTTGGCTGCAGGCAGGCCCCTCCAGCCAACTCCTGCAGTGCACGGCAAAAAGCCTTGATCGATGCAGTGTTTGGTGATTACAGGGTGTAGGCTGCATGGCCTGGCTGCAGGCCAAACCCTGCGGCCAACCCGTGGCTCTCAAGGCCGAGGGTCGTGCGGGGTGATGGTTGGATTAACGTATATTAATTAAAATTACTCTACTTAAAAAAAACATTGAAATTCACTGAAAAAATTAAAGTTTACAGGGACTGTATAGTTATGAAATATAATTTAAAAACCATTGAAATTCAGTTAAAAAAACAAAGGTTGCAGGGACGTTATAGTTAGGCTTACATTTTGAATGTACAAAACCATAGAAGTTCACCTGTTAGAGTTATTGCAGGTAAGAGAGAGAGATTTTTTAGCTTTGATGAATGATATACTTAGAATAACATATTTTTTAACAAAATGAAAACATTTTATTTGTCAAGTAAAAAGAGTGTGATTCCCTCTCAGTATGTATCTTAAATATGTGAAACTGAAAAGAAATTAAAGGAGGGAAATTACCACTGACACATCTAGACTGAAATCCTCAACACTTGGGGTCTGAGACCTTAACCAGTAGGCCACAGGTGACTGTTTCCATTGCAGTGTCAAGACATACCTACAACATTCAAACCAAAGCTCATGATTTGAAAATGACATAAATATTCCAACACCAGGAATGTTTAACATTCAAAACATTAGCACATAAACAGTAACACTACCATGAGATACCAGGATTTGAACATTCAACCTATTGAAGGACAGTCCATGAGCTTTACAAGTAGGCCAGAAGTGTCTCTATTATGGGGTGCATCAAAACCTAACTGTAACATTGATACCAAACGTCTTGCTGGTGTGATGCTTTGAAGTCATTGTATGAGAGACCATTACACAAACAATCTCTCTGTCTTCCATCCCAGTATGGGATAGAAGAGCGAGAGAGAGAGAGGAGAGAGAAAGTGACAGGGCCACAGTTATCCTCAAGGCCCCGTGGTCCTAGCTGGCTCCCCACATTCTGCGGAAGTGGGCATTGCTCCCAAAAGCAGGGAGCTGCTTTAAATAGCACCACAATGCTTGCAGGAGCAATCTTTTCATCTGTTTCCCTGCATGCATATTTGCATGCAGGGACACATATGAAAAATGTGCTTTCCGCAAACAGGAGATGTTTGGCAGCTCCGGCTTGCTGAAAGTGGAGTTATGTGTGCTTTTGCTTGGTGGGAGCGGTCAGCGCCCACCAAGCAAAAGCCAACAGCTAGCTCCCGTGGGTGGCCACCTTGAGAGGTGGGAGGAGCCGGCCCTGGGTGGTCCCCAGGGTCATCTATGGCTCCACGAGTGGGTTCCATACAGCCCCCACCAATGTTTATTTTAGCCCAAGGGAGGTGGTGGTCCCCAGGGCCAGGGTTCCGCGATGTACCCTCTTAATTATTTTCATTGAACCCCGGGAAGGTGGTGGTCCCCAGGCCTCCAAGGGGGCTGCAAGCCACCCCATAATTTACATGAATCTCCCCAGGGAGGTGGTGGTTTCCAGGCCACGAGAGGGTGCACCCCCAGTAAATGATATAAATTGTCACTGGGAGGGCCCCCCATATTAATGTAAAAACATTGCCCCGGGGAGGTGGTGGAATATGCAATAGTATAGAAAGGGTTGGACTTAGATATAATAATAACAGTTCAAATGGTTCAAGTAATTTATTAAAGCTATTTTAATACCTAATAAAACAAAATAAAATATAGTACATAGAAAATGTGAACACATTATTTTTCAAAAAAAGACATATATTTTAAAATTGTAAAAACAGGTATAACATTGGAGAGGGGCATTTTGGTACAATAGTTGTCATACATGTCAGTTGTTAATGGGTGATACATCACACTTACACAGGATCTATGATTAAGTGGTATTTATTGGGGAGGGAACATGAGTGAATTGAAACAAAAATAAAATGAAATTAACAGTTAAGGGTTCAATCATGGTGAACAAAATCATCAGGGAAGCTGTTACACCATTTGGAACACAATTCCAGTGTTCTTGCACCATAGGAAAATTGAGTTAGGTATCAGAACAGTCAACAGGGTGTATCCGTCACACACAAGGGGAACCAGTCAGGAGAGGTTCACTTCCTGGCAGTGGGTTTGTACTTGGCATCTGTTCCTCCAGGATGTCTGGGTTGATGTCCATGTTTTTTTGGGGGGGTTCTTCTGCTAAAGAGGGTGGAGTGTAGCAGGGTTGGGGGTCTAAGGTATTTCCTTCCCCTGGTGGGACCTCAATTCTACTATAAGCCACAAATGTTGAGGGGTCTGATGTCTTAGGGCTAGTGGAAGAGGCCTGATGTCATGGTAGTGTTGATGTCCCTCGGCACCCCAGCAATGGAAGCCAGGATGGAATTTTGTGCCTGTCACTGCTGCATGGCTTCCTGGTAGTTAACCTCTGCAGCTGTTTGATCTCCTCCATCATGGCCAGTACCTGGCCCATCATCCCTTGGGAATTTTGGTAGGCTCCAAAGACTTGGAAGATGGTCTCCTGCTCAGTTGTATCCCTTGATGCCCCCATCCTCTGGCCCATACCTTCCCGCCCACGTACCCTACCCCCACGGACCTGTGCCCCGGGGTCAGTGTGCCCACTCCCACTGGTGGCTGTACCATTATTGTCAATGGTGACATGTGGAGACTCAGGTACCTGTACTGGGGGCGCACAATGGAAGAGACTATCCTTGGGACACAGGTTTAGGGGCGAAGGGTTGTCTGTGATGTAGTTGGAACAGTGCTGGGAGGAGTCGTTGCGGGCAGGGTGAGGCTGACAGTTGTTGACTGACCAGGTGTCTGTGATAGGCCAGCTTTGTCCTCAGTGTCCAGACATCCAGGCCAGCTTTACTGGGGCCTTCAGCTAGAGGGATAGTGTCTGTCTCTAGTCTCCTCTCCATTTTGGGGATGGAAAGGTTACCTGTAGGAGAAGTGGAACAGACAGTTGTAAGTAATGCAACAAGTGTTGTATTAATTAGACAACTATACATGGTATGTGAGTTGCACACTGCCTCTACATGATCCCTTGACATGACAATGACAGCTGCTATTTAATCTGGGTTAGTGCAATGTGGGACACACAGATTTGCAACTCCATATAGCATGCTCCATGCTCTTGCAGTATGTTGGTGTTTAAATGGCTGCAAATACCCTTATATCTTGTCTGAGGGAAGACATGACAGTGTACTTTTCTCTCCTAGTAAGGTGTGTGGCATCATTGAGCCAACTAGAAGCTGTACAATGCACAATGTGTCCTGGAATTTTCCGTGTGCCTCTGTCTGGTTGCACTGCAAGTGCATTGAGTTTGTCATTTAGGTGTACACCTCAGGTGAGTATATGACATTATTAAGGATGTTTTCTCAGAGTGCGGTTTGGAATGGGACACAGCTGCAGCTGTGATTAGCTTGTAATGGTACGGGTAGTAGGCTATTGCATAGCTGTCATTGCCATGAAGTGTTAAATGGTGGACCATTAGGGTTGGTTAACTTTGATTGTTATTTTCACATGCAAGGCATTTCAAATTTGGTGCACAGTTCTGGTTTTGTAATGCTGGAACAGTGGATTCACTGGAGTTGTTGTGCTGTCAGTTGCCGGGTCTTCACATGCTATTCCCAAACACTGTGGCCCAAGGTGAGTTTACTTGACAAGCAGCATGACAGTGAGGGGTATTTGGAGATTTGGACTGGGGGTTGTGGGTGGTTTGGTCATTGGATTGGAAAAGGTGATGGGTGAGCATGCAAGCAAAACTGTTTAGTGACATGAATGTTGTTGTGACTTACCCAATTCCATTCTCCCAGGTATTCCTGTCAGGCTCTCAGGATGCAGGATGTCCAAGACCTTCTCCTCCCATAATGTGAACTGTGGGGGAGGAGGTAGGGGCCCACCACCAGTCTTGAGTACCGCCAGCTGTCGCCTGGATACAATGGAATGGACCTTCCCCCTGAGGTCATTCCATCTCTTCCTGATGTCCTCCCTTGTGCGTGGGTAACTGCCTACTGCATTCACCCTGTTGGCTATTCTTTACCACAACTCCATTTTGCTGGACCTGTGATCCGAATAGATATGGCTTTACCCACCATAACCCTCAACTGATCATCAGTGAAATGTGGGTGTTTTTGTGGGGACATGGTAGTGGATGTAAATTGTTTGCGATGAGTTGTGGGCGCTGTGATGTTAGTGGCTGTCAGTTATTGTATATTGTGTGGTTTTGTAAATTGTGTGCTGTGTATGTTGTGCAAATGTGGGATGTGTGCTGAGTGTTATGTGTAGCGGCGCCTATTGTCTGTTTGGCTAGTTATCATAAATTTGGCTAGAGTCTGGCTGTGAGTGGAGTTCTGGTTGCAAAGGATTGTGGTTTTTGTAGGGGTGTGCTTCATAGTGCAGTATGTAGGTGTGTCGGTGTGTGAATGTGTGTCGGGTGTGAGGTATTCGAACTTTCCAATGTGGTGTAGTCTTCTGACCGATGTAAGTTCAGACCTCCACGGTTCGCACCACCAATGGTTTTCCCCCATGGAAGAACCGCTCTCATAATTTGTAGATCGCAATTAGATCCGTTGATTTTTATCGGGCTGGCGGTGCTGGTGGTCTGACTGCCTTTTATCTGTCTGCAAGTGTACTGCGATTTTGGGAAACTGCCTGTTTTTGGCGGTCTGTGCTGTGTATCTCTTAATACAGCAGTCGGATGACCTCCAACATGGCGGTCTTTTGGCAGCCGCAACCACGGTGGTCTTGCCGCCAGACTGCCAATTCGTAATGAGGCCCATATTGTGGGTAAACTTTGCTAACAGTGGTTACACTGTTCCATATTAGTAGCTGTCTAAGAACACCTTAGTCTCCTTTCAGAAGAGGTCGACTTACAAAATTTCTTGCTGGGTCTTAGAAAACCACGCTAAATACTTTTTCTGTATGTCATATATAATGAGGTTTGGAAGCTTTCACAAATGAAAGCTGCTCCACGTTTAAGGCAGATTGATAAAGCGAACATGTAAAAGGATTTAGTATAATAGTATGAATACATTGTCCAGCTGCATTTACATGCTAAATAACATTGTGTCATCTGCAATAGACATAATTCAGAATGATATGTAATTTTTACATCATGGACAAAATCAACTTAGGTCCATTATGAAGCTGGGTTGGACACTGCAGGTTCTTAAAAGTGGCCACATGCCCTGGCAACACATAAACTCTACTGACTTCATCATCATCAAAATACTTTATTCGATTGGATTTAACAATCATAAAAGTCATTACACATAAAAAAAATATTAAAAAAAAGGCGAATGCTAATATATATATAGATATAAATATAAGTACAACCAACAAAAAAAAAAAAAAAAGAAGTTAAAAAGGTTAATAGACAATTTGGTAAAAACAGATAAGAAGGTCTCAGATATAACGCCTAAAAAATCTCACTCATTTGTCTCAAGGTGTGATCTAGCCTTAATCACTGAGCACAGGAATAAGGCTAGTCCATTGCAGACCAAGATAGACGGAAGGGACAAGAGATACAAAAAAGCTGAGCGACATTGTTTAAAATGCATTAGTTTTAAAAATGGTATCACAAACATTTTCCTCGAAGTTAGATAATATTTACAAAAGAGGAGTGTATGCATTGTATTTTGATCGGAGACATTGTCGCAAGGGCATTTTCCCAGTTGTGGAGTCCAGTCATTAATCAAGGGAAAGCTAACAAGGCGATGAAAAGACTCTAATCTACACTATGGGGGTCATTCCAACTTTGACGGGCGGCGGAGGCCGCCCGCCAAAGTTCCCCCAACAGAATACCGCTACGCGGTCAGAAGACCGCCGCGGTTATTCTGTGTTTCACGCTGGGCTTGCGGGCGACCGCCAGAAGGCCGCCCGCCAGCCCAGCGGGAAACCCCTTCCCACGAGGAAGCCGGCTCCGAATGGAGCTGGCGGAGTGGGAAGGGTGCGACGGGTGCAGTAGCACCCGTCGCGAATTTCAGTGTCTGCTAAGCAGACACTGAAATTCAAAGTGGGGCCCTCTTACGGGGGCCCCTGCAGTGCCCATGCCATTGGCATGGGCACGGCAGGCGCCCCCAGGGGCCCCACGACACCCCTCACCGCCATCCTGTTCCTGGCGGTCAGGGGCTCGGAATCCCCATAGCGGCGCAGCAAGCTGCACCACCATGGAGGATTCAGCAGGGCAGCGGAAAACCGGCGGGACACCGCCGGTTTTCCTGTTCTGACCGCTGCCTTACCGCCTCGGTCAGAATGCCCTGCGGAGCACCGCCAGCCTGTTGGCGGTGCTCCCGCCGACCCCGGCCCCGGCGGTCCTTGGCCGCCAGGGTCAGAATCACCCCCTATGTTTGTTTCTCTCTACATCCCATCTCAATTCGGCCAGGTAGGTGAGGCAAATATTTTTCAAGTTTTTCCTGGAGATTGTTTTCAATTTATCTGGAGTAAAATACAGCTCGGGGTGGCCCAGTTTAATAAGGAAGTTTTTTATGTAGTTTAACTGTGGGATTTTGAGCGTGTAAGTAAGTGCTAGGGCGTCAGCTATAATGGCCCTGTTCAGCCTCGCAGGGTCAGAGGTCCAAACTGTATGCCAAAGTAGAATCTATAAGGTACGTTACTCCCATTTTTGAGTGGCATACTAATGTAGAGGTTGATTGTGGGACGCTTAGGACTGTTTTCAAAAAAGCGTTTTCAGTCAGCTGCAGAGTAGTGCAGTCCCGATAACCCCAAAGTCCTTCCCCGTACATTGCTACTGAGACATATTTTGCGTTGTAGAGAGTCATCATATCTTTAGGAGTTGCTCTCCCCACCCTTTTAGAGAAGTTTTTTATTGCCATAACGGTTTTTGTAAATAGCAGTTTTCTCGCTTTTATAGCTTGTACCCATGTTCCTTTATCGTCAAACATAATGCCTAAATACGAGAATGTCCCTGTATCGGCTAGTTTTGTGCCTTTTAACTCAATATGACAATTCTATGAACGGCTTCTGGAATATGTCATTGAGAAGGTTTTAGTGTGATTAATTTTAAGACCCAAAGCATCCATACAATTGTCAAAGGTTGTTACTAATCGTTGCAGAGCCACTTGAGTGCGGGCCATCAAAACAGCGTCATCCGCGTACAGGAGCGCCAGGATCTTCCGAGGGCCTACTTGTGGGAGATCGCTACAGGCATCGGCTAGAGTCCCTTCTAGGCTGTTGATGTATAGGGCGAACAGTAGGGGAGCTAGCACACAGCCTTGACGCACCCCTCGTTCAATGGAAAAAGATGAAGTACATTCCCCCTGGCGCCCATAGCGAACCTTGGCATTTGCTCTGATGTACAATTCCCTAATAAAATGGACTATAGTAGTATCAACCCCCATGTCCAGCAGGATAGGACACAATTTTGAATGCACCACACAGTTAAAAGCGGAAGTCAGATCGACAAATGCAAGGTATAGGGCTCCGGGCTGGGCCCTTGTATATTTACCAAGTATGATCTCTAGGTTAAGAGCCTGTTCCGTTGTCCCCATACCAGCCCTAAACACATATTGTAAATCAGAGAGGATATGGTTTTCCTCTGTCCAGTCTTGCAATCTATTTAGAATAATACGTCCCGCAATCTTTGCGAGTGTATCGAGCAATGAGATTGGACGATAACATGCAGGATTATGGCGATCTCCCTTTTTATAGATTGGAATAATTATAGACTCAGCCCAGGTCGGGATGAAAGTTGTTAAACAGCAGGCACGTATCACCTGCTTCACTAGTGGACCCCAGAGAGACACATTAGATTTATAGATGTCAACTGGGACTCCATCAGGGCCTGGGGCTTTTCCGCTTTTGCTTGCGTTAATAGCATCAGTGACTTTGTTTAGAGTAAATGATGAGATGGTGGCATGAGAGTCTAATTTAGGGGGATTTGTTTCCAATACCAAATTTTCTGAGGAGTATATGGCAGAGAAAAAAGCAACCAGGTCTTCTTCAGTGATGGCGATTTCGATTTTTGGTATTTCTCCGTCACATAATAGCGGGGAGTTCACGATTTTCCAGAACTTAATGTTGTCATTTCGGAGACTTGCGTCATGGAGGGATTGCCATGCCTCATTTTTTAAATTCTGTTTTCTTTTCTTTATTGCGTTTTTATACTCCTTCCTCTTTAGGCTTAGTTGGCATTTGTCCAGATTTTGTAAGCGTAGGTGACATTTTAGATTCTTGCGGGCTTGTGTGCATTCAGCATCAAACCAGCCTTTATCCTCCTTCGATCTCGATTTACTAAAACTAGTCTTAAGAAGCTGTTTTATACCAGCGGTAATTACAGTAAAGCCTTTAATGCAATCTCGTGGGCTCGTGTTAACTGCGAGGCAGATATTAAATTCTTTAAAATAATTAGTCACTAATTGTTTCATAAAACCTGTGGGTTCAATCTCTGACCACCTGATAACCGTTTCTTGCTCCCAATTCGATATTTTCTACTATCTCTTCCGTTTCCCTGTGTTTGGGAATGTTTTGGGGAAGTGTGAGGCCTACGGTTTGAGGGTTATGGGCATTGAGTGTAGTATCTTGGATATTATAATCGAGTACGTAGGGAAGAAGATTATTAGAGAGTAAAATAAAATCAATAATCGTATTGGCATGCCTACCATTAAACGTGGGTTTCAGTTGTGGTCTACCATGGGTCAGGCTATTGCACAGGATAAGATCAGAGCTAAATAGAACTTCATTCAACAAATTGCCTGGGTTATTGTGTCTAAAATGTAGTAGGTCATCATTGCCGTCCGGGGCATGGGGGCAGTGACCCTTAATCGTTCCAGGGCACAAATGTATATTAAAATCACCTCCCCACACAATATAGGACTGTTTATTTGAAGAGTCACGAGCTCGATCTATGTCGTCCTGAAGAAGGTTAAGTACTAATCAAAGATCTTGAAAGGGTACATTATTATAGAAATTGATGACCACCAATTGTGCGATATTTTTTAAATCACATGTGACCACTTGATAAAACATATTAGAAGTTAAAACAATGTCCTTGATTATGTCACACTTATTAGAAATAAAAGTACACAAACCGCCCTTAGCCTGCCCCGTGGAGAGGGAACGGCAGGAGTATGTAGTGTCCTATAGCCATTTATATGAATCGGGTTCACAGACCAGGTCTCTTGGAGACACACCCAGGGAAAACGCTGGATATATTCGGACCAAACCTCAGTCTCCACTTTAGCTCGGAGGCCTGCCACATTCCAAAATAAAAATGAAAGGTGGTCTCTATTCATTTTTTTAACCTGCCCTGTAGGGAGCTTATCAGCTACCTGAATCTTCCCTGAGATAATGTTGCTTTCTTTACCAATCAGAGGAGTCAGTGCACAGGTGGGGAATTTTTTTGGCAAGGCTCTTTAAAACAGTTCATCTTTGACAAAATGGCTGAGGGAAGGTTCCATATCCAATCGTTCTTCTCCAAAGTCTGCAGGCAGGTTGTCAGCGCCCAGTTAGGCGGAGTCTAGTGGTTCTATAGGGTACTTGACCCTGGGAGGTTCCTTATCAGGTAGTAGTCAATCTGTATCTTCCAGGCTGAGTCCCCAAAATCTATTCGCAGTAGGAATCATGTATTGCGACTCAGACCTGATTATTTGATCCTCAGGACGAAGGCCGGAACCGTCTTGGCTTTTAGTACTCGTATAAAAAAAAAACAAGGGAAACAGGGCAACGCCATGGTCGGTAATCTGTTGTGCTGTCAAATTTCTTAGGATGTTTCATACCAACGTAGGGGTTTTGAATGAGAGAACTACACAATCGCCCCTAAATGTTTTATGGTTTCTACCCACCCATTTCACCCTTCTAACCATCTTAATGTCTTCAAACAGTTTATTAGTCAAATCAGGTTTCAGACGGGTTGCAATCCAATTCAGGGCCTTGTTCCTCAAGGCTGCCCATGATTCCCCCTGTGCTTCAGATAAAGTAGGAACGTTGGCAAGAACTACCACATAGGGGGTTGCCGCAGGCGGGAGGTCAAGTATGACTCTCCCTGTTAAGGGGGTGCCCTGATGGGCTTTAGGAGTAGTCACATGTTGCCCACTTTTTGGCGCCATTTTATGAGATTGGGCATTACCAATTCTATCGGGTAGATCAGGAAAGCCAACTTGTTTTTGGGTAATCTGAGGAATGGGAGGTTGGGTCTGATGCGCTGGAGGAGAGCTAGCATTAGGATCAATGTCGCCAAGTTGCTGTATAGTTGGAACTAATGGGTTTAAAGACTGTGGATTCAGTAATTTAAAAAGATAGTCCATTTTTCCCTCCTATTGAGTTAGGCCTTCTATTACTTGGTCAAAGCATGAGCGAACTAATTTTTCTAAAGCAGTCGGCAGCTCTGTGGCGCTAGTTTTCCCTTTCGCCATGTGGAGTTTGTTCTTGTAGTCAGGTTTTGCGTTTTGGGAGCGAGTTTTGGCATTTTGAATGGGTACGTTAGCATGGGCTTCCAGGGAGCCAGGTCTAGCATTAACAGGTGGCTCTTGTCCAGATGCTGTGTCCTTCCTTCCTGGTTGGGGTTTCCTCTTACGTTTTGGTGAGGGGGATGCTCTTCAGCATCTGAGATAAAATCAATTGTATCTTGAATGCAACCATTTATATTTTTGGTCTGGGTTCCACTTTCAAAAGGCTTTGCCAAATAGTCAAAAGTTATTGTAAGTGAGGGGGGATTAGGGGATACTAATAACCTATTCTGGGTGAGTATTTTTCCCTCAACATTAGTAATCTGTTTGTCGATTTCCCCCATGGCTCCTGAAATAAATTTCAATATTGACATATGATTTTTTTGAGACGAAATATCGTTTACGCTAGATTGCTTCCTTTTTCCCATTGTTGCTAACTGCCTTAGACGCAGGGGGTCTATAGTAGTTACCTACGAAATAAGAGTCTCTTGCGGGGTATGGAAGCTAACAATGCTTATGGGGAAATAGAGGCAAGGAGGAGTAAAAGATTTATCCCAGTATTTGGAAGTTTTTCAAAAGGACAGAGGTGCAGGCTATGGGAGTAAAGTCACAGGGAGTCAAGGAAGAAGAAAGCAGTACCAGTTTAGAGTCTTATAAGCCAAGTCCTGAGTTCACGGGGGAACTCCCAGAGGGGTGGCACAGCCCAGCCTCTGCCGGCCACTGACGCGATGCGGGAGCGCTGTGTTGGTTTTAAAGGGCTCCTGCCCTTAGCACAGTGCCTGGTGTCTCCTCCTCTCCCCCAGCGCGCGTCCCGCGAGGCGGGAGCGCTGTGTTGGTTTTAAAGGGCTCCTGCCCTTAGCACGGTGCCTGGTGTCTCCTCCTCTCCCCCAGCGCGCGTCCCGCGAGGCGGGAGCGCTGTGTTGGTTTTAAAGGGCTCCTGCCCTTAGCACGGTGCCTGGCGTCTCCTCCTCTCCCCCAGCGCGCGTCCCGCGAGGCGGGAGCGCTGTGTTGGTTTTAAAGGGCTCCTGCCCTTAGCATGGTGCCTAGCGTCTCCTCCTCTCCCCAGGCGCACGTCCCGCTAGGCGGGAGCGCTGTGTTGGTTTTAAAGGGCTCCTGCCCTTAGCATGGTGCCTGGCGTCTCCTCCTCTCCCCCAACTCTACTGGGTTATTTGCCACCTTCAATTTGACCAGACAACCACAAATAATGGCTAAGAAAGAAGCGAGTTACATAATTCTTAACATTGGAAAAGTTGTGTTTTACTGTAGCATGAAATCCGTTGGCAGTATGGCTAGTACACGTGATGATTAATCTGCCCATTTCCAAATTTCAGTTTAGCAAGTGTTTGAAACACTTTGCAGTTGGCAGATTTGAACAGTTAGCGGACAGTTATATCCACAAAGTGTGGGAGTTGCCTTTTGTTTTCAAATGTTTAAACTGTGAAACAGAGATCTTTCTCAGCGGAAGCAAATGTGAGATTGCTGTTAGTCATTCTATGATTTGCAAGCAGGCGTCCTTGCATGGCACTTGCAATGCTGCTGTAGCGAATTCGGCATGCTATCTGAAGGGTATTCCTGTCTCTTTGATTCACCCAGTACTTTAGATACCTTCAAATGAAAGCTTTGTGATGCTGAACCGTGAAAGCTGTTGCGGAATGAAGCCTGGAATTGCTTATGTGATTTCAGTTTCTCTAATTGTAACATGATGCGCCCATGTGTTACATCCCCCCACATGAGAGATAAAAGTAGCAGAAATGTGGCCGCACATTGCTACTTCAAATGTAAATTTAGACATGCTGAGCAGACTAAAGGTGCTATTATTTCAAAAACATGTGGCTCTGACCTATGACCTCCATCTAACAAGGTCATCAGCAGAGATACAGTCCTTATTAAAAAACAACTTCCCCAATCATTTTGGAGAGTTGGTGAGCAGAATGTTCAACACATCCAATACTTCGGGAATTGTGCACTACTTTGAGGCTGTCTGGTCTGGATTTGTTAGCAGCTTCCAGTCTGCATTTGAAGTGATACCTTCGACCATCCATTCTCTGTTTTTGAGTGTCTTTGGCGGATTCCCAATAACTTTGGCATTGATTGGGGTCCTTTTGCTGTTGTTATTTCTGATACGCAATGGCTGTCCCATCTCAACAAAGTGGAGTAATGGAGCTCCCACCAGCCAATCTGTGTTGTAATTGCATGATGCAGTATTTCAGAGTTTCACTGCTGGAGGAGCATGAGCTGAATTGGTCATTGACATTCTGACCAATACTGCTTTGTGTGTAGCTGATTTTCCCCTGCTTGTGGTGCTTCTTCGAGTATGCACCAAAGGTTTGTCTTGCTGGGCAGCCTGTACCACGTGTGGACATGGATCTGTTAATGTTCTTGTTGAGAGCTCATTCATGGGCATGTCCATTGAGACTACGTTTGATACGTGAGGCATCCTATGAGCCACCACTTGTGGATTTCCTGTCTCCTACCAGGAATATGGCCCCTCAGCTGGTCCTATGGTTGCCGCTTCTGCACACATAAGCTCTGTGGATCCTTCAGTTAACCTGCTGGTCAACTTGTCACCTGCCGAGGTGGAATCCTTCTTAGCTTCCATCCCCATTGAAGGAATTGGCGATTTACTGCAGGATCATATTTATTGTCAAATTCATTGATTGACATTTTTATTTACATTACTGAATTGCCCTTTACATTGGCCTGCCTATTAACCTGCCTTGCTTGTTATCTTCGCTATCTTATCTCTTTTATGTATATTTTAACATCCTTCTAGTGTTTTGGGATTTAAGAGCATTTTATATTTAGAATTGCAGTCTTGTCCCGACAATGGGGAGGGTGTCATGGGTTCATTTTACACCCTGCTTCGGCACGCATATTTTAGCTTAGCTTAGGCTTGCAGCCCAAGCCCTTTCCCCTGCATATGTGCTCTGATTTAATTTATTCAGTTTTATTCATTTTAGTTAGCCTGCTTTCAGCTGGAATGCTTTTATTTTCTAATCAGCTGTACTCTGGGATTCTGCAAAAGCATTGTTATTATTATTCTTTTCACCATTTACCTCTGACCAAGGCTGACAAGAACAGTACATGATAATCCAGCTAGCAATTGTCTCAACAAGAGTATTTAAACAGTATGACACTTAGGCACATGCCCATGTCAGGCCTTTTCACACAACAGAAGTGTGTATTTTATAAAAATACTGTATAGGCTAAGCGACAACAGGAAGGTAATTTTAGGCAGGTTTCTGTTTACACTGCATGCCATTTCATTGCTGACCTCAGCCCTGCCTCTGCAGCCAGCCAGCAGACGGTGGGCAGACCCCTGTTCTCAGGTAATGGGGTTGGCTGCTCCTCTCATGGACTATGTACGGACTGGTCTATCACTTCTATGCTCTCGCTTAGGAGTTAGAGATTAGGTGAAATTCATCTTTGTATTTTTATTCCAGTATGTTGGGAGTGTTTATTTACTTCACATTGGTCACCAACATTCCAATCCTGTTTTGTCTCATTGGCCTAAAAATTGCAGCTCATGTATTTTATTGTAGGTTGCAGTCTTTTATTGAAAACCATCCTGCATCTTTTTCTTTGGTCTACGTTTGTGTATGAGACTTTTTGTAATCAGAGAAAGGGGTGAGACATGCTGACCACGACTTCCAATGAGAAGCCACAGTCATGTTTCAGGCACAAATCACCTTTTCTTCCAGGTTTGAGTGAGATGCTACTAGCTACCAAAAATTGGTGGGCCGACAGCTGCTAAGACAGTGTGGGATTGACTCAGTCACCCACAGACAATGATGATGCCGGCCCGAATCCACCAGTCTCATTTCAATAACCAGAGTCCTTTGAAAACCACTGATTTTAGATACTGTCATTGGCATGTCTGGCATCAGCCATTTTTTTGTGTAATGAAAGCTTTAATTCCCATTTATTATAGGATATTATGCTATCAGGTTCATTCAACGACAAAGATTTATTTATTTGGGCTACCTGTCTGGAGCTGTACACGAGCCACATGATTATCTATATGTTATATACACTTAGACAATCCCTTATTATAGCTTTGAATTACTTGGTCTCTTATTTACTCCAAATAGAATGCCACAGCTGGAGGGCCTAATTGCTAAAATATCTTCCAGATAGTGCATGCCCAGTTGCATATGTGTTATGTAGGCTAATGTAGACTGTGATGTGGCAAGCAGACATTGAAAAAATATATATTCTCTTGCATTTGTAGAATAGTAGATTCTGTGAAGCCCCACAGCCCACTCCCATACAAAGCTGTGGATACACATTTGGCTCTATTAATTGAGACAATCTCCCGAATTGGCTTACAGACTAACTTATTGGCAAAACTACAAATGCCCTCGCAGGCACATGTCATCTTTAGCTTGTTATATTCAATGTGCTTGGACCAGGACCTGTTAGAGCTCATGAAAGTACCCAGGTAAGAGAATGAAGTGAATGTTTCAATTGGTGTGCCATTGATTTGGTGACCATGTGACTTACAAGCTCTTTTTCCACAGATCATAGTGTAGGTTTCCTTCAAATTAACTTGGACGTCCCTGCCCTCCATAAAGGTTGCAAAGCAGTCCATCAGTCTTAGCAGGCCATTGGCAGTCTGTGACAGGAGAACAGCATCACCAGCATACAGCAACATGGACTGCCCTTCTCCCACTTGTGGAGAATCAACGGTCACTTTCTGGGGTAAGATATCCACAACATTTATAAATAGAGAAAAAAGAAAGGGAGCAGTACATACACATGCCTGACTCCCCTCTGAATACTAAACAGAGGAGAGTGCTCTCCATTACGTCTATAACACACCCTGGCTGACAACATTTCTATGTAACTGTGATAGCAATGACACAATTTCTGATGAAGCACCCACTGAAGATAAGCTTTGCCATGGGATTAAGTGATTTACTAAATCAAAAGCACTTTTCTCTATAGCCTGTGTGACTTTGTCTAGGGTGATTGTTAGTGACGGGTTCTGACTGTAGGATGCACATATTTGGTTTACGGCCTTGTCTAAGTGGGCTGTTTAGATGATGCACTTAATATGCTAGAAAATGATCTACCCATGCTTGCATCCATACAAGTGATGCTAAATCAGGAGCTACATCCTCTTTCAGGAAAGGAGAATTAATTGTCTGCCAGAATAAGACACAATTATTTGAGGACACAGCTTCTTTGAGCTTTGACCTAGACTCCTCTTGTAACTCTTTTTTCCTGGACGACAGTGTCTCCTTGTATTACCTCCTACATAATGCAATCAGAGAATGATCTCTTGGAGATGGATTTAGGGCATGGCATAGTATGTTTGATGTGAGTGAGCAAGAATGGTCTTTCCAACCCTGCTGACCTGTCTTACAATTTCTAGCATTCAGTGTAATATGTTGATTAACTGAGTAAGTAATCCTCTCAAATGTCAATTGAATGTCCCTAAAGTTGTCTGCTTTGGTTACACAGAGCTCAAGGTACTGCCTATTAGAATCAATAACACTTTTGGTGAACAGTGTTGGTTCAATACCGGTCCTTTTAGGCCATGGCCCATTTGGTCTCACTACCCCAAAGTTATTCATGGCATTATAGTCTCACTATTTCGAAACTGTATTGTGAGGACCAGTGGGTTATGAATTCTAACTGAATGAGGTTTTATTGCAAGATTAACCAGATTTGGGATTCCTTTTGTTGACAGTATAATATTATCTACAATGGCATTTGCCCCCTGCCAATAAACGTGTGATAATGACCAGACTTGGCATTATCTATGTCTTCCAAAAGAGATAAATTATATTTATATTTAAATAAAATGCTATTCAAGTTTTTCCCATATGTATTAGTAGGAAAATGTAACTGACCTGTCCTGAGAGCATCTGTAATGCCACACACTTCATGGGCAGCAGAGAACTCTTTGAAATATTAAAATGATCAACTCAAAGGAGTGTGTATTGTGACACCTTAGAAGGAATAAATAAAATTGAGTCTTCTCCCAGCTTAGTGATTACTGCACAATGTGTAGAGAGATGTTCTTATAAAAATTAAGAATAAGCAAAAGGGCAATAGTTTTTAACAGAAATTAGATGAAATAGGTAATAGGGAGCTCCTGTAAAGGTCTTGATCATTTCCACTAAAAGCAATTTAGAGAGAGAAACTCAGAACTACTAGTTGTTGCTGTGGTAGCCCCTAAAGCACAACCATCAATGTAAACTCATCATAAATCCAAGTTTCTTGTGTGCAGATTATCTGTGCAGGTGTCACTGATGTTTGCAAGTCAAGGGATGATAACTTGCTCCTGAAACCAGCACATTTCATGAAGTAATTTGAATATTATTAGTCATATGAGGGCGATTGTCATGGACCATGGCACTAATATTGACTACATTGAGGCAATTGTGGCAAGAGGAAACTGAGGATGTGTAGTGTTGACAAATGCAGAAGTCAGAGCCCTATTGAAGAAACCAGCAGTGGAGCTAAACACCCTCAGCAGCTACAGACCCATCTTTCTCTTGCCTTTTCCAGCTAGAAAGCCATCAATGCCCAACTCACAGACCACCTAGAAATCTGTCAACTCCTAGACAGCTTTCAATCTGACTTTCACACCAATCACAGCACAGAAACATCACTCCTTATGGCCAACAATGCCATCAGAAGCATCCTTGTCCAAGGAGAAATGGCCAACCTTATCCGCCTCGACCTCTCTGCAGCTTTCAATATTGTCTCCTACAACTTATTCATTATAAAGCTTCATCAGATGGTGTCTGTGGACCAGCCCTCAAATGGATACTTCTTCATGGACGGATCTCAACTAGTTAGGCTTCCCCCCTATACCTCAGAACCCAAGAAACTAATCTGTGGAATCCCTAAAGGATCGTCGCTCAGTCCAACACTCCTCAATTTCTACATGAAGCCCGTAGTGGACATTGTCAGAACCCACAGCATGAACATAGTATCTTTCCCTGACAACACACAGCTCATACTCTTTCTAATTGACTTAACCAGCACCCCCAAAGCAAACTTCACCAACTGCATGAGCAACATCGCTACTTGGTTGAAAAAAACTGCCTCCAGCTCAATACAAACAAAATCAAAGGCCTTATCTTTGGCAACAACCACTGCCCCTGGAATCTTCTTGGTGGCCCTCTGAACTTGGCACCCCACCCACCAACAACAGACCATGCCAAGAATGTCTGGATCATCCTGGACACCAACCTCTTAATCAGCAGACAAATCAACGTTGTTGGTTCTTCATGCTTCCACATTCTGCAAATGCTATGCAAGATTTTCAAGTGGATGTCACTTAACACCAGATGAACAGCCATCCAGGCTCTTATCACAAGTAGTTTTGACTATGGAAACACCCTCTAAATTGGAATCCCAGCCTATGTTCTATACTGACTCCAAACCACCAAGAATGCCACTGCCAGACTCATCCTGAACAACCTTCAAAAGAATCACATCTTTCCACACCTCAACAATCTCCAATGGCTCCCAGCCCAGGAAAAATGTAAGTTCAAGCTACTCACCCATGCACACAAAAGAGTCCACAACACTGTCCCAGCCTACCTCAACCACTGGTTCAGCTTCTTTCGACCCACCAGGTAAATTCGATCTAGGTCCCAGGCACGAACACACCTGCTTCAGAAGAAGGCTAGAATTGGAGAATGGTCCTTCTTAAAGCCTAGAACTGGAATGACATCCTGCAACACCTCAGAACATCCTTCTCCCTCGTGGACTTCTGAAGGAACTTCAATACATGGCTCTTCCAGACAGGCATGATTGCCTACTCTCCCCTCAGGCCTGCCCTACTCAGTGGCTGGATACCCTCAGAGGTTATTAGCTGTGCTCCGCAAATCAACATAACATATAACATATGAGCAGATTAATAAAGTATTCTGTTGCAGGGTGCTCGTTACTAGAGCTGTTCTCCACCTAAACTTGGGAACTACCCAGAGTTTTCTATTATTTTTTGCATAATGTATGCGTCACTCTATCCCTGAAAGGGATTTGTTTTGACTTATACTGGGTGCTCCCTTGTGTCTGGACAAAGCTAAACCTCTCTGATGAGCTGTAATGAGAGTGAAACACATGTCAGGGGTTGCTTTTACTCATTCCAGGTTGGCTTGGATGGTATTTTACCAGTCCAAAGCTGTAATACTGTGCCTGGAGTGGTAAATGTCTTTTGTATTTTACAGCTCGGCAAGGTTGACACTGTGTCAAACCTATGCTTAAAGACTTTGCTGTACAAATGGCAAAAAGCTTTGTCACTATCTAGCTCGGTGTGGATAGCACTGTGGTGATCCTATGCTTAAAAACTTTGCTAGATAAACAGACATTTGAGGTGAGCAAATCTAGAGTGTCGCTGGTGTTGCAGGGTGCTCGTTACTAGAGCTGCTCTTCACCTAAACTTGGGAACTACCCAGAGTCTTCTATTCTTTTTTGCATAATTTATGTGTCACTCTAACCCTGAAAGGGATTTGTTTTGACTTATACTGGGTGCTCCCTTGGGTCTGGACAAAGCTAAACCTCTCTGATGAGCTCTAATGAGAGCGAAACACGTGTCAGGGGTTGCTTTTACTCATTCCAGGATGGCTTGGACGGTATCTTACCAGTCCAGATCTGTAATACTGTGCTTGGAGTGGTAAATGGCTTTTGTCATTTTACAGCTCTGCAAGGTTGACACTGTGTCAGACCTATGCTTAAAGACTTTGCTGTACAAATGTCAAAAGCCTTTGTCACTATCTAGCTCAGCATGGATAGCACTGTGCTGATTCTATGCTTAAAAACTTTGCTAGATAAACAGACATCTGAGGTGAGCAAATCTAGAGTGTCGCTGGTGTTGCAGGATGCTCCTTACTGGAGCTGGTCTCCACCTAAACGTGGTAACTACCCAGAGTTTTCTATTCTTTTTTCCATATATATATTAAAATATTTTATTGATAATGTTAAAGTACACTCTACATTTAAAGAAATCTAAAATTGGGATCTAAATATTAAGGGTCTGATTTAGGATTTGACCAACAAGTTACCTCTGTCACAAATGTGATGCCTACTCTGTTTGTCTTATTACAAGTGCATTATATCCTACTGCACCTGTAATAAGGCCGACAGGATATTTGTCATATTAGTAATGAAGCACCTGTCAGCCAAATTATAAGTCAGGCCCTAAGTTGGTTTCCTTTGATTGAATGGTGTGAGCAGTGCAGCAACAGAATGTAGAATGGATGGTTGATAGCCCTAACTGAACCACTAGTTTGTGCTGGCTAAAAAAGAGAGCACGCATTTGGACAAAAAATACAAACGTTCAGTATAGGCCTATGTCTTTAAGAAAAATAACCACATTTTGAAAAGGTCCAATCTTCCCATTAAAGTTAAAATCTGATCTGGAATTGCGTATAATTTTTGTCTGTGATTTAAACATTATGTATTTCGTCTGTATTGCTTACGCTGGGTTCCTGCCTTCCATTAGTGATTAAGTGGGGGTCTGCAGGAGCGAAAGGTTGATAAACAGCTGATGTGCAGTAAAAACTGCAGTTTGAAATCTCTTGTTCACTTACTTTGCGAGACTCTTCACCCCATTCAATGGCACTGCTGTTGATGATGATACCAATACAGAGATACCAATACAGAGGAATCCACAAGATCTGGCACCCCCTGGGAACTCACACATTTTTTTGCCAGCTAGTGGGCAAACCAGAGACATGTACATAGCCATCTACATAGTCAGAAGTCAACCTACCAGCAGAGTCCTGTATGAGCTTCTTGCAGGTACAGGAGCATGTCATCTGTGTATAGTAAAATCATTTGTTTGCCATTGTGAAGTGGAATTCCCCTACCATGGCCCACCACACAACACACAAGTTTCCACCGCCAGCGCAAAGATTAGGAGCGTCAGTGGGAAGCCTTGCCTCATGCCTCTGTGTATTTGAAAGGGGTCTGGAATGCAGCGTCCCATGTGCAGCCACACCTAGGCACCCTGGTAGAACAGTGTCAACACTTACCCAATCTCTTCCTCAGTGCCATCTTCGACATGGCAGCCTGCAAGTAGTCCCATCTCATTATGTCAAATGCTTTTCTGATGTCTAGTGAGAGTACTAATGCCCCTGCACGGAGGGCCTGTGGCATTTCAGACAAAATGCTTGGGGATAAACCCGTTTTCATCTTCAAACACAAGGTTAGGATGGTAGGGCGATAAGCAGTTGCCAGGACCATACTGGCGATTTTTTTAGTCTGTGTTTAACATTTATAAAGGCTGGTAGGCCACCATATCTGTAGCATCTCCAGAGGGCTTTGGCACCACAGGGCTTCCTTGGTTGCTGCCAGCACAGATCCAAACTCAGCTGGGAGGACATCCGTGCCCATGGTCCTACTGGACACCAGCTCTTTAATGGCTGCCCGAATCTCAGGCTCTGTAATCCGGGCTCCAAGCAATTTTGAAATCTCCACCATCAGCTGCAGCAGTATCACGCACGCTAAAAAGGCATCCATTGTCTGCCTCTGCACTTTCTCAGGTTTCCCGTAGAGTTTCCAATTGTGGTCTGTGAAGGCTGCTAGGATCTTTTCGCTGTGTAAGCAGCCTGTCACCTTCTCAGCTCTTAACTTGAGTGACGGGGCATCCCCTGCTGTCTGCGTGGACCAGCCTTGACAGGAGTTTGTCCACCCGTCCTTCCTCCGAGTGATCCACAGTTAGGTAATTACACCACTTTAGAGTTGCTCTGACACCACTGCGTATCTCTCCTACTCTTCCCCCATCGCCAGCCTAATCTGCTTGATCCGAGAGCTCATTCTAACAGGTGGATGCTGTCCTCTAGTGTGGTCAATTCCCCCTGAGTGTCTTTTCCAATCCCATCGACTGGCTGAGGCAATAGCCAAGGGTCACTACTTTGAAAGCATCGCATTCAACATTGGTATGAGAAGCAGCGTGGGTACTGATTGAAGTACTCCACTATTATCAAGCCTAGTGGGTCTCAGAAGGTAGGCTTGTGCAAATGAATAAGTGGGGGGCGTCAGATAGGGAAGGGCACCCTTAGGTTGTTCCACTGTATTTTGACTAATAGCGGATAATGGTCCATTACGAAACAGCCCAGATATTCTGTTCCCGTGGTCTGTGCTATTAGAACCTGGGTACATATCATACATATCATTCTGTCATAGGTGCACATGCATGTTGTGCACCAAAGAGTAAATGGAGTGTTCTATATCGCCTTCACTCCACACATCCCACATGCCCCAGTTAGTTAAAAATGGTATCACGAACATTTTCCTCGAAGTTAGATAATATTTACAAAAGAGGAGTGTATGCATTGTATTTTGATCGGAGACATTGTCGCAAGGGCATTTTCCCAGTTGTGGAGACCAGTCATTAATCAAGGGAAAGCTAACAAGGTGATGAAAAGACTCTAATCTACACTATGTTTGTTTGCCTCTACATCCCATCTCAATTCGGCCAGGTAGGTGAGGCAAATATTTTTCAAGTTTTTCCTGGAGATTGTTTTCAATTTATCTGGAGTAAAATACAGCTCGGGGTGGCCCAGTTTAACAAGGACGTTTTTTATGTAGTTTAACCATGGGATTTTAAGCGAGTAAGTAAGTGCTAGGGCGTCAGCTATAATGGCCCCGTTCAGCCTCGCAGGGTCAGAGGTCCAAACTGTATGCCAAAGTAGAATTGGTTGAACGCAAATGAGATCTATAAGGTACGTTACTCCCATTTCTGAGTGGCATACTAATGTAGAGGTTGATTGTGGGACGCTTAGGACTGTTTTCAAAACAGCGTTTTCAGTCAGCTGTAGAGTAGTGCAGTCCCGATAACCCCAAAGTCCTTCCCCGTACATTGCTACTGAGACATATTTTGCGTTGTAGAGAGTCATCATATCTTTAGGAGTTGCTCTCCCCACCCTTTTAGAGAAGTTTTTTATCGCCATAACGGTTTTTGTAAATAGCAGTTTTCTCGCTTTTATAGTTTGTACCCATGTTCCTTTATCGTCAAACATAATGCCTAAATACGAGAATGTCCCAGTATCGGCTAGTTTTGTGCCTTTTAACTCAATATGACAATTCTATGAACGGCTTCTGGAATATGTCATTGAGAAGGTTTTAGTGTGATTAATTTTAAGACCCAAGGCATCCATACAATTGTCAAAGGTTGTTACTAATCGTTGCAGAGCCACTTGGGTGCGGGCCATCAAAACAGCGTCATCCACGTACAGGAGCGCCAGGATCTTCCGAGGGCCTACTTGTGGGAGATCGCTACAGGCATCGGATAGAGTCCCTTCTAGGCTGTTGATGTATAGGGCGAACAGTAGGGGAGCTAGCACTCAGCCTTGACGCACCCCTCGTTCAATGGAAAAAGATGAAGTACATTCCCCCTGGCGCCCATGGCGAACCTTGGCATTTGCTCCGATGTACAATTCCCTAATAAAATGGACTATAGTAGTATTGTTGGAAAATGGGTTATTGGTAAGGGCAGGTAGGTACCTACTCCTAGCAACAAGCCACCAACCTCCACTTAGGTACAGTTAGGTCTCAGTAAATTAATCCCAGCTCAACCCTTGGTAGCTTGGCAACGAGCGTCAAGGCTTAACTTAGGAGACAGAGTGTAAAGCATTCAAATATCACAAAACAGTAATTAAATAAAACACAGGAAACAGTTTAAAAATCCAAAACCAATTTATAAAAATAGTTTATATTTTTATCTTTAAAATGACACCAAAACGAATAAAATCGGATAAGGGGAACCGGAGATATGAATTTTTAAAGAATTATTATTTTTCTAGCGCTTAGAAACAAAAAGCGCCAATCGGGTCATATGGTTGCACCTCGACCGGGGCAAAGTCAAAGTTTCAGGCCGACCGCAATGGAGCCCTGCTCGGCTACAAGTCGCGGGAGGCCTCGGTTAAAAAGTTACCTTCTGACTTAGGGCCTCATTCTGACCCTGGCGGCCGGTGACCGCCAGGGTCACCGGCCACGGGAGCACCGCCGACAGGCTGGCGGTGCTCCGAAGGGCATTCTGACCGTGGCGGTTCAGCCGCGGTCAGAAAGGGTAAACCGGCGGTCACCCGCCGGTTTACCGCTTCCCTTCTGAATCCTCCATGGCGGCGGAGCGCGCTCCGAAGCCATGGGGATTCAGACACCCCCTACCGCCATCCTGTTCATGGCGGGAAACCCGCCATGAACAGGATGGCGGTAGGGGGTGCCGCGGGGCCCCTGGGGGCCCCTGCAGTGCCCATGCCAATGGCATGGGCACTGCAGGGGCCCCCGTAAGAGGGCCCCGCAAAGTATTTCAGTGTCTGCTATGCAGACACTGAAATACGCGACGGGTGCCACTGCACCCGTCGCACCTTCCCACTACGCCGGCTCAATTCTGAACCGGCGTCCTCGTGGGATGGTTGATTTGCCCTGGGCTGGCGGGCGGCCTTTTGGCGGCCGCCCGCCAGCCCAGGGCAAATCTTAGAATCACCGCAGCGGTCTTTCGACAGGGGCATCAGATGTAAAAACTACAGGCACCTCGGGGGAAGGGAAGGGGGGGGCACCACAGCCACATGAGTCCACGACGCCAGATCCATGAGGATCCACCATGCCCACTGTACCATCCTGGGGAGTGCAAAGCCACAGTCTCTCAATGTCTCTACAGCGGGTGGGCTGCCCACTGTACCATCCTGGGGAGTGCAAAGCCACAGTCTCTCAATGTCTCTACAGCGGGTGGGCTGCCCACTGTACCATCCTGGGGAGTGCCAAGCCACAGTCTCTCAATGTCTCTACAGTGGGTGGGCTGCCCACTGTACCATCCTGGGGAGTGCAAAGCCACAGTCTCTCAATGTCTCTACAGTGGGTGGGCTGCCCACTGTACCATCCTGGGGAGTGCAAAGCCACAGTCCATCAGGTGGATGACAGTCTCCACTGGTCAAGGAGGAGGCAGGGTGGGCACAGTGAACCATAAACAGTGCTTGAGACGGCGGTGCCCAGCGGAGCGGTGCTTGAGACGGCGGTGCCCAGCGGAGCGGTGCTTGAGACGGCGGTGCCCAGCGGAGCGGTGCTTGAGATGGCGGTGCCCAGCAGAGCGGTGCTTGAGAAGAAGGGCCCAGCGGAGCGGTGCTTGAGAAGAAGGGCCCAGCGGAGCGGTGCTTGAGACGGCGGTGCCCAGCGGAGCGGTGCTTGAGACGGCGGTGCCCAGCGGAGCGGTGCTTGAGAAGAAGGGCCCAGCGGAGCGGTGCTTGAGAAGAAGGGCCCAGCGGAGCGGTGCTTGAGACGGCGGTGCCCAGCGGAGCGGTGCTTGAGAAGAAGGGCCCAGCGGAGCGGCGCTTGAGACGGCGGTGCCCAGCGGAGCGGTGCTTGAGAAGAAGGGCCCAGCGGAGTGGTGCTTGAGACGGCGGTGCCCAGCGGAGCGGTGCTTGAGAAGAAGGACCCAGCGGAGCGGTGCTTAAGACGGCGGTGCCCAGCGGAGCGGTGCTTGAGAAGAAGGGCCCAGCGGAGCGGTGCTTGAGACGGCGGTGCCCAGCGGAGCGGTGCTTGAGAAGAAGGGCCCAGCGGAGCGGTGCTTGAGAAGAAGGGCCCAGCGGAGCGGTGCTTGAGAAGAAGGGCCCAGCGGAGCGGTGCTTGAGAAGAAGGGCCCAGCGGAGCGGTGCTTGAGACGGCGGTGCCCAGCGGAGCGTTGCTTGAGAAGAAGGGCCCAGCGGAGCGGTGCTTGAGAAGAAGGGCCCAGCGGAGCGGTGCTTGAGACGGCGGTGCCCAGGGGTAGCGGTGCTTGAGAAGAAGGGCCCAGCGGAGCGGTGGTTGAGACGGCGGTGCCCAGCGGAGCGGTGCTTGAGAAGAAGGGCCCAGCGGAGCGGTGCTTGAGAAGAAGGGCCCAGCGGAGCGGTGCTTGAGACGGCGGTGCCCAGCGGAGCGGTGCTTGAGAAGAAGGGCCCAGCGGAGCGGTGCTTGAGACGGCGGTGCCCAGCGGAGCGGTGCTTGAGAAGAAGGGCCCAGCGGAGCGGTGCTTGAGAAGAAGGGCCCAGCGGAGCGGTGCTTGAGACGGCGGTGCCCAGCGGAGCGGTGCTTGAGAAGAAGGGCCCAGCGGAGCGGTGCTTGAGAAGAAGGGCCCAGCGGAGCGGTGCTTGAGACGGCGGTGCCCAGCGGAGCGGTGCTTGAGAAGATGGGCCCAGCGTATCGGTGCTTGAGAAGAAGGGCCCAGCGGAGCGGTGCTTGAGACGGCGGTGCCCAGCGGAGCGGTGCTTGAGAAGAAGGGCCCAGCGGAGCGGTGCTTGAGAAGAAGGGCCCAGCGGAGCGGTGTTTGAGACGGCGGTGCGCAGCGGAGCGGTGCTTGAGAAGAAGGGCCCAGCGGAGCGGTGCTTGAGACGGCGGTGCCCAGCGGAGCGGTGCTTGAGAAGAAGGGCCCAGCGGAGCGGTGCTTGAGACGGCGGTGCCCAGCGGAGCGGTGCTTGAGAAGAAGGGCCCAGCGGAGCGGTGCTTGAGAAGAAGGGCCCAGCGGAGCGGTGCTTGAGAAGAAGGGCCCAGCGGAGCGGTGCTTGAGACGGCGGTGCCCAGCGGAGCGGTGCTTGAGAAGAAGGGCCCAGCGGAGCGGTGCTTGAGACGGCGGTGCCCAGCGGAGTGGTGCTTGAGAAGAAGGGCCCAGCGGAGCGGTGCTTGAGAAGAAGGGCCCAGCGGAGCGGTGCTTGAGACGGCGGTGCCCAGCGGAGTGGTGCTTGAGAAGAAGGGCCCAGCGGAGCGGTGCTTGAGATGGCGGGGCCCTCTTCAGCGGTGCCTATCTTCACGGCGGGGCCCTGTTCAGCGGTGCTCTTCTGCACGGCGGGCCCTCTTCAGCGGTGCCTATCTTCACGGCGGGGCCCTCTTCAGCGGTGCTCTTCTGCACGGCGGGCCCTGTTCAGCGGTGCTCTTCTGCACGGCGGGCCCTGTTCAGCGGTGCCTATCTTCACGGCGGGGCCCTGTTCAGCGGTGCTCTTCTGCACGGCGGGCCCTGTTCAGCGGTGCTCTTCTGCACGGCGGGCCCTCTTCAGCGGTGCTCTTCTGCACGGCGGGCCCTGTTCAGCGGTGCTCTTCTGCACGGCGGGCCCTCTTCAGCGGTGCCTATCTTCGCGGCGGGGCCCTCTTCAGCGGTGCTCTTCTGCACGGCGGGCCCTGTTCAGCGGTGCTCTTCTGCACCGCGGGCCCTCTTCAGCGGTGCCTATCTTCACGGCGGGGCCCTCTTCAGCAGTGCCTATCTTCACGGCGGGCCCTGTTCAGCGGTGCTCTTCTGCACCGCGGGCCCTCTTCAGCGGTGCCTATCTTCACGGCGGGGCCCTCTTCAGCGGTGCTCTTCTGCACCGCGGGCCCTCTTCAGCGGTGCTCTTCTGCACGGCGGGCCCTGTTCAGCGGTGCTCTTCTGCACGGCGGGCCCTGTTCAGCGGTGCTCTTCTGCACGGCGGGCCCTCTTCAGCAGTGCCTATCTTCACGGCGGGGCCCTCTTCAGCGGTGCTCTTCTGCACGGCGGGCCCTGTTCAGCGGTGCTCTTCTGCACCGCGGGCCCTCTTCAGCGGTGCCTATCTTCACGGCGGGGCCCTCTTCAGTGGTGCTCTTCTGCACGGCGGGCCCTGTTCAGCGGTGCTTTTCTGCACGGCGGGCCCTGTTCAGCGGTGCTCTTCTGCACCGCGGGCCCTCTTCAGCGGTGCTCATCCAGCAGGTCAAGGGAGCCAGACCTGTGCTGCACTCCCTGCTCAGTCGCCCTCGGACCGTGACGTTTCTGGACCCTTCGGGGACGGACTCCTGGCCTCTTTAGTGTCCTCCTTCCCAGCTGGGATGTGACATGTGGGGTCCACCTTCTCCGCGCTCCTGCTGCCCTTCCGCTCCTTTGATCGGGCTCTCGAGCCCTTGCCTCCCCTAGATGGTGTGGCTGGTGAAGTGGCCGCACATTGCTCCTTGGGGGCAGCCCTGTCAGTCCTCGCACGGCGGCCCTTGTTTTTGCGGGTCCTTTTGACGGGGGGGGCTGGACGTGTCCTTGCTGCTGATCGATGTGTCACTGCTGGCAAAGGGTGGACTCCAGAACCCATGCACAACAGTGACACTCGAAGCTGGGCTGGTGGTGGCTGCGGTGCTCTTGGGACTCTTTGCAGATGGAGGGGGGAGCTCATCGGAGGGAAAGAGGTTAAGATTAGCCAGGAAAAGCTTTTTAGGTCCAAGGTAAAGGGTAGGAGAAGTGGTGATGGGAGTGGAGGAAGAGGATGTGGTTGTAGGAGAGTCAGGTGTGCTGTCATTGGGTGAAGGTGCTGGTGCTGTAGGCTGACGTGAGGTGGATGGCTGTTGGGTGGGTGGCTGCCTGCGTTTGTGTGTCTTGGAAGAGGGGGTGACAGACACAGTGGGAGAGGACACAGGGGACGTCTAAATGGCAGTGGGGGTGGTGACTGCACGAGTGTGGACTGTACTGGAGGGTGAGGTGGTGATGGAAGCACTGGCTGATGTTGGGGTGCATGCAGGTGTGAGTGTAGACATCACAGGGAGGGAGGAGGGAGACGAGGAGGAGGGGGACACAGAGGTGGTTGTGACTGCTGGAATGTCTGCATCTGTGTGTTGCTTGGGTGAGTGTTTGTGGGATCTGTGGTGCTTGTGTCTGGATGAGCTGCTCTTGGGTGTTGAGGTGTGTGCAGGCTGGTCAGATGGTGTGGATGGGATAGGCTGAGGAACAGGAGACAGAGACAGGCTGGAGGCAGTCAGAAGAGGGAGGCTGGAAACAGGGACAATGGCTGCCGTCAGTGCTGAGGCCAGAGCAGTGAACGCTCGTTGATGGCAGCCTGACCCGAATGAATGCCCTCCAGGTACGCATTGCTCTGTTGCACCTCCCTTTGCACACCCTGGATGGCATTCAAAAGGGTAGTCTGCCCAACAATGAGCGTCCTCACCAGGTCAATGAGCTCCGCACTGAGGGCAGCAGGGGTGACAGGGGCAGGGGCTGAGGTGCCTGGGGCGAAGGAGACGCCCGCCTTCCTGGGCGAGCGGGCACGGAGCGTAGGCTGAGGGGCTGCTGGGAGGGCGGGGCTGGTGCGCTGGGTGGCGGCTGTACCTGTAGAGGCGGGGGGCCCGGATGTTGCCGCCACCGCTAGGGAGCACCCATCCGAGGACGAGTCTGAGTCGCTGGTCTCACCACCGGTCCCCGTTGTGGTGCTCCCCTCGCCCTCCGGATCACTGGTGCCCTCGGTGTCTGTTCCTGGGCCCACCGGGGCCTTGTGTCCTGCAGCTCCCTCGTGCTCCAATGCCAAATCTCCTCCGCCTGATGATGCTAATGCACACATGCACAAGAAGATGAAGAGAAAGGGTGGGGGGAGAAAAAAGATGACCAGGTTGAGTGCATGCAATGTCAACACCGTTGGCGGAGAGGACAGACACAGGAGCCTCATGCACTAAGCCGCGCATTCGGGGTACACTACTCAGTACTACTGACTAGGACAACAGGCCAAGAGACGTCAAACGCTCACATGCGTGATGCTGGATCATCAATGGCTGTACTTGTCACCCTACAGAGGTGGGGGCCGGGGGCACAGGGCCATGCCTAAGGGAGAGGACTACACTACAGAAAGCGCCCTGGCCTAATGTCACCCACAGCCCTCCTCCCCCACCCAGACGCCTCCACTGCGCAGAAAGATAGGAGAATGTGCTGATACTCACCCCCTTGTGTCTGCTGTGATGTCTTAAAGCGCCCATCCAATTCAGGGTAGGCCACCGCCAGGATCCGGGACATCAGGGGGGTCATGGTGCGACTGGCACCCCTCCTAGGTTGGGAGGCCATCCCCAGCAGTGTTTCTACGGTCTTCCTTGTTCCGCAGCGGATGTCCTCCCACCTCTTGCGGCAGTGGGTGCCCCGTCTGTTGTGGACCCCCAAGTTCCGGACTTCCTTGGCGATGGCACGCCAAATCTCGATCTTCTGATGGGCGCTGACCTATTTGACATGTACAGGGTGGAAAGGAGGAAATCATCAATGACCTGCATGTTAGATGTGATTGCCCCCCCCCAACAACTTTGCCATATGGCACATGCTCTCATCTGTCGTGCGTTGCACTCCTCATTCGCCCCCCACCCCACCAACTTACATCCACCCCAATCCACACAGGCATAGCCCATTCCATGTGCACCCGGTGTACTCACTTGTTGGTCTGGAGGACCGTAGAGTAGCGCATACTGGGGGAGGACCCCATCCACGAGCTTCTCCAACTCTTCAGACGTGAAGGCAGGGGCCCTTTCCCCAGTCGCAGCAGCCATTGTCACTTCCAGACCGAGGTCACAGCGGCACTTGCAGTATAGGTCCTCTCCTGTGGATGATCAGGTCTCGAGTGATCAATCAGCTAGGAAATGGCGGTCACGCCCGCGGCGGTGCGTACCGCGGCGGTGCGTACCGCGACCGCCGGCGCACATCGTCATTGGCTCCTGAAACCCATAGGGTTCAATGTTAACCAATGCGGCTTTGCGCCGCGGTCTTCGACCGCCTACTGCCACAGTGTGCCCCGCCAGCGCATTGACCTCACATCCCATTGTCCCACTTCACAGGTCAGGCAGCCGCCATTTCAAGGGCCTACATGGCTTAATTTTGACTGCGACACACAGGCCTAGGCCTTGCATTGCCACACATACACGCCTTTCAACCCATTGCCATTCTTTAACTGTGCAAGCTGTCTGTACGTACCTGTGGTTTGCCTGACTCTGTGCTCCATGTTGTCCTTCCTAGGCACCGTCCGCTGGGACTTGCGAGGAGAAGGACGAATCCTCGCGTGTACCGACCGCTGGTGGACCTGTCGACAATGGAAGAACGCCATATAATACTTAGATACAGACTTGACCGTGCCACTATCCATGAACTGTGTGCCCAGCTGGAGCCAGCCCTGATGTCCCCCCATCCGCCAACCCACAGGGATTCCCCCTTTGGTGCAGGTTTTGTCAGTCCTCCATTTTTTGGCAAGTGGGTCATTCCAGACAACAGTGGCCATGTCATCTGGAATGTCTCAGCCTATGTTTTCAAAGATTTTGAGCAGAGTGTTGTCTGCCCTGATGAAACTCATGCGGAACTACATCATTTTCCCAGAGGAGGGTGACTTGCCTACAGTGAAGGGTGATTTCTATGCCCTTGGACATATCCCCAACATCATTGGTGCCATTGATGGGACCCATGTGGCTTTGGTACCCCCAAAAGACGATGAGCAGGTGTACAGAAACAGGAAAAATTATCATTCGATGAATGTGCAGGTGGTCTGTTTGGCTGACCAGTACATCTCCCATGTAAATGCCAAGTTCCCAGGGTCAGTGCATGACGCGTATGTTATGCGAAATAGCAGCATCCCCTATGTGATGGAGCAGCTACAGAGACAACGTGTGTGGCTGATTGGTGACTCTGGTTACCCCAACCTGCCTTGGCTACTGACCCCAGTGAGGAATCCCCGGACCAGGGCAGAGGAACGGTACAATGAGGCCCATGGGCGAACTAGGAGGATCATCGAAAGGACCTTTGGCCTCCTGAAGGCCAGGTTTAGGTGCCTGCATATGACAGGGGGATCCCTGATGTACTCACCAAAGAAGGTGTGCCATATCATCGTGGCCTGCTGTATGCTTCACAATCTGGCATTGCGACGTCAGGTTCCTTTCCTGCAGGAGGATGGTGCAGATGGTGGTGTTGAAGCAGCTGTGGAGCCTGCGGAGAGTGAAGAGGAGGAAGACTCAGAGGACGACACAGACAACAGGGAAAGAGTAATAGAACAGTATTTTCAGTAGCACACAGGTAATAATCACCCATGCCATTTTACATTTCCTGAAAGCCTCCTGCATCTCAACTTTGTCGATTTCCCCCCAGAACTATAAACATGATGTTTGATTTTCCCTTCCCTTTTCTGTGCTGTATGAGCCACTGCGTGACCTCGGCTTGGTTGGCCCATGGACTAATGCTAAGTTACCTCGGTATGTGTAATTCACAATGTTAAAAATACGTAATTGATATGTAATGTGTCATACATTTGTAAATAAGACAGGCTGAGTCCTGATTGATTTCAGGGCAATGTGTGATTTATTATTAGTGCATAGATATTGGTACATGATAGTGAAACAGTGATGGGTGGGGGTGGAGTAATGTCCATGGCAGAGTCCAGTTCTCAGTCTGACAGGTGCATTGTCCATATGCCTGTGGCAGGATGGAGCAGGGGCAGTTCAAGGTTTGACAAGGTGGCAATGTTGAACAGTGGGAGGACTTCAGGGGGTATGTGATGCTGGCGGGGGTCTTGACATCCTACTCTGTCGTTTTTTTTTATCTCAGGCTCCTTTTGCGGGGTGGTTGTTGTTCAGCAGGAGGTGGGGTTCTGGTGGGCTGTCGTTGTGGTGGGGCCTCCTGTCCACTAGCGCCGGCGGAGGTGGTAGGCTGTTCCTGTTCCTGGCTAGTGACAGGGGCCCTGTGTGATGCCACATGGTCCCGAAACGTGTCCTCTATACGGTTCAGGGCCTGGACTATGCTCCCCATAGCGGTTGAGATGTTGGTGAGTTGGTCGCTGAACCCCATGTAGCGTTGCTCCTGCTGTACCTGGATCTCCTGGAACCTGGCCAGTACCGTCGCCATCGTCTCTTGTGAGTGGTGGTAGGCTGCCATGATGGTGGTGAGGGCCTCTTGGAGAGTGGGTTCCCTGGGCCTCTCCTCCCCCCCCTGTCGCACAGCAGCCCTCAGAGTTTCCCTGTTTCCCTGGGCCTCTGTCCCCTGGACGGTGTGCCCACTCCCACTGCCCCCAGGTCCCTGTTGTTGTTGGGTTGGTGGGTTACCCTGGGTGCCCTGTAGTGGTAGACACACCGCTGCTTGACCTGTCCTAGAGACAGAGGCATGGGCCCGCTGGGTGGGAGCTGTGCTGTTGTTCCCAGAGGGGGTTGGGTCTGCAGTGGCCTGTGTCTGGGTGAGCGGAACCGACTGCCCAGAGGTCCCCGATGGTCCGGGCTGGTCATCAGGGTCCAGGTCGACAGAGCTGCTGTCATCACTAGGGGCCTGTTCCGGGGGTGGGATGGACATTTCTGGTCCCTCCTGACCGGTGTGTTGTCGTTCGGGTCCTGCATGGGGTAAGAGGGTATGGTTATTGTTTCTGTGTGTGCATTAGCTTGCGTTTTATGGGTGCCCTTGTCCCCCAGTGCTGGCATTCCCTTGGGGGAGGTGTTGTGAGGGTGTTTTGTGGGGGGGGGATGGGTATGTGCAGTGGTCATGCTTAGGTGATGGGTGTCCATAGTTTGGGGATGGCATGCAGGGGTTGGTGTTGGGTGGGTTGTGCTGGAGAGACATTCTCAGGGAGGATGTGTGCTGGGGGTTTGGGGGTGAGGGTGGGGGTTAGCATGCTGGGGGGGGGTGAAGTGGTTGGGCTTGTACTTACCAGAGTCCATTCCTCCGTGTACTCCAGCGAGGCCATCAGGATGCAGGATGTTTAGTACCTCTTGCTCCCATGCTATGAATTCGGGTGGAGTGGGTGGGGGTCCCCCGCCAATCTTCTGCACTGCGATGTTGTGTCGCGAGACCATCGATCGCACCTTCCCCCGTAGGTCGTTCCATCGTTTGCGGATGTCGTCCCTATTTCTGGGATGCTGTCCCACCACGTTGACCCTGTCCACGATCCGCTGCCAGAGCTCCGCCTTCCTAGCTATCGTGGTGTGCTGCACCTGTGTGCCGAAGAGCTGGGGTTCAACTCTTATAATTTCCTCCACCATGACCCGGAGTTCTTGGTCCGAAAAGCGTGGGTGCCTTTGTGGTGCCATGGGGTGGTGTGTATGAGGTGTGGGGTGGTGTATGTGATGATGTGTGTTGGTGTGTGGTGCTTTGTGCTTCTATGTGGTGTGTGTGATGTTGTGGTGTGCCTCTGTGTGTCTGGCTCTCTATTCTCTGATGTGTCTCTCTCTCCTTCGTCTCTGGTTTTTGTTGGTAGGGGTTTGTGGGTGATGTGGGTGTGTGTTTTATATGGTATTGGATGTGTGGGAGTGGTGTGTGTATGTGTTTCAGGTGTGTGCCTTTCAAATTGTCCAATGTGGTAGGGGTTTGTAAAGGTGTGTGTATTTTGACCGCGGCGGTGTGTACCGCCAATGGAATACCGCGGTTGAATGACCGCCGCGTGGATTTGCGGGTCATAATGGGATGGGCGTATTTCTGTTGGCGTGGCGGTGGAGGTTTGGTCTTCTCCAGTTTACCGCTGGCCGCTGATGTGGCGGACTGCAGTGGAGGGCGGATTTTTGGAGGTTTTGCAGTTGTGGGTCAGAATGTCCGTGGCGGCTGACCGCGGCCGCGGCGGTATTGTGGCGGCCTTCTGACCGGCGGTAAGCGGCTTTTACCGCCGAGGTCAGAATGACCCCCTTAGTCTCTTTTTCGGAGATTTTTCTTTACCGGGATGAACCACCAAGTCAGGCCGGGTCATGGTTGAGGCAAGCCGGCTAGAATTTCCGCGGCGGGTCGGTCCCTCTCTGGAGCTTTTTTACAAAAATTCTCAAATCTTCTCCAAACTTCTGGGGCTTCACCCAGATGTTCTTTTAAGGTTCTTTTGGGGTCCACAGCTCACCCCAAGGGTCCAGAAGTTATGAGATGGTCCTTGGGGGGTGCAGACTTCAACTCCCAGAATGCACCTGGCGCAAACTCCTTTTTGGCCACTGGACAGTGGTCAGCTGGTCACTTTTCAGGAGTTGGTGCAGGGGGACTCTGGATAGCAATTTTTCACCTGTAGCAAACAGGGATTCCCTCCTTGAACCAGTTGAAGCCAGGCAAAGTCCTTCTTGTGGTGAAGCCCAAGTGTGCAGCTGGTGCAGTCCTTCTGAGTGCAGGTTCCAGGTGCAGGCCAGGGGTCCAGCAGGGCAGTCCTTCTTCTCCTTTAGTTCTTTTCTTCTTGAAATCTGGCAGGGATCTGAGGTGTGGGGGCAGGTCTGCCAGTTTTATCCTTGCTCCTGGGTGAAAAGCAGGGGGGTCCTGGTTCTCCAATCAGGTACAGGGTCGTCCCCCTGTGATGACTACTTCCTGGGAAGAGTGGCAAAAATCCATCCCAAAAGGCAACATTCTCTAAAAATCCAACATGGCTGAATCTGATTTTTGGAGGTTACATCTGGCTGAGCCCACCCACTGGTGTGGCTAAAAATCATAAACACACCCCTCTCCTGCCCTCTCCTAATCTAATCAAGGGGGAAACCTAGTTGTCTGGGGTTGCAGGATGTGGGGGTGTTGCTGGTTGCTCCAAATGTCCTTCTCTGCCTTTGAAGACCAGTTTGGCAGCCCTCCCCCTTCCTGCCTCACCATCTGCTGAGGGGAGATTCTCTCCCCCAAGCACATTCCTTTGGGTGAGCGAGGCCACTTCACACCTCATCAAGGCAGCTTGGCAAAGCTGCTGCAGGCTGGCCAATCAGAGCACAGCAGCAAAAACAATGCAGGGCTGAAATTGGCAACTTTTTAAGTAAAGTCTAAAACTTTTTACCTGAACATGTTATATTAAATCCACCAACTGGAAGTTGTGGGATTTATTACAATAATTAATTTGATACCAAACTCTTGGTATGCAACATTTAAGGAGACTTTAAAATTTAAAATAAAGTCTCCCCATTCTAGCCTATGAAGGCCATTTACTTCAATGAGGGAAAAACAAATTTGGCTGTTTTTACCTCACCAGGGTTTATAAATCTATTTTTATAAAGTCCCTGCTTATAGTTACATGGCACCCAGCCCTTGGGGCACATAGGGCACACCTTAGGGGTGACTTATATGTAAAAATAAGGTAGTTTAAGACTTTGGAACTACTTTTAATTCCAAAGTCGAATTTGCATATAACTTTAATTTAAAAGCAGCCAGCAAGGCAGGCCTGCCTTTAAAATGACACTGGGCACCTCAGCAGTGCACTTAGGTGTGCACCACCTATGCTGTGGTCCCTAAACCTACATGCCCTACCATATACTAGGGACTTATAGGTAGGTTAACTTAGCCAATTATAATTAGCCTAATTTGCATATCCATTTTACACAGAGCACTGGCCCTGGGACTGGTAGGCAGTACCCAGGGCACAGCCAAGAGTCAGTAACCACCAGTACCTGTCCAAAACGTGTGGAGGTGATCAGGGCAAAAAAGGAGGACTTTCTTACAAGTATCAACCCCCATGTCCAGCAGGATAGGCCACAATTTGGAATGCACCACACAGTTAAAAGCGGAAGTCAGATCGTCAAATGCAAGGTATAGGGCTCCGGGCTTGGCCCTTGCATATTTACCAAGTATGATCTCTAGGTTAAGAGCCTGTTCCGTTGTCCCTATACCAGCCCTAAACCCATATTGTAAATCAGAGAGGATATGGTTTTCCTCTGTCCAGTCTTGCAATCTATTTAGAATAATACGTCCCGCAATCTTTGCGAGTGTATCGAGCAATGAGATTGGACGATAACATGCAGGATTATGGCGATCTCCCTTTTTATAGATTGGAATAATTATAGACTCAGCCCAGGTCGGGATGAAAGTTGTTAAACAGCAGGCACGTATCACCTGCATCTCTAGTGGACCCCAGAGAGACACATTAGATTTATAGATGTCAACTGGGACTCCATCAGGGCCTGGGGCTTTTCCGCTTTTGCTTGCGTTAATAGAATCAGTGACTTCGTTTAGAATAAATGGTGAGATGGTGGCATGAGAGTCTAATTTAGGGGGATTTGTTTTCAATACCAAATTTTCTGAGGAGTATATGGCAGAGAAAAAAGCAACCCAGTCTTCTACAGTGATGGCGATTTCGATTTTTGGTATTTCTCCGTCACATAATAGCGGGGAGTTCACGATTTTCCAGAGCTTAACGTTGTCATTTCGGAGACTTGCGTCATGGAGGGATTGCCATGCCTCATTTTTTAAATTCTGTTTTCTTTTCGTTATTGCGTTTTTATACTCCTTCCTCTTTAGGCTTAGTTGGCATTTGTCCAGATTTTGTAAGCGTAGGTGACATTTTAGATTCTTGCAGGCTTGTGTGCATTCAGCATCAAACCAGCCTTTATCCTCCTTCGATCTCGATTTACTAAAACTAGTCTTAAGAAGCTGTTTTATACCAGCGGTAATTACAGTAAAGGCTTTAATGCGATCTCGTGGGCTCGTGTTATCTGCGAGGCAGATATTACATTCTTTAAAATATTTAGTCACTAATTGTTTCATAAAACCTGTGGGTTCAATCTCTGACCACCTGATAACCGTTTCTTGCTCCCAATTCGATATTTTCTACTATCTCTTCCGTTTCCCTGTGTTTGGGAATGTTTTGGGGAAGTGTGAGGCCTACGGTTTGAGGGTTATGGTCACTGAGTGTAGTATCTTGAATATTATAATCGAGTACGTAGGGAAGAAGATTATTAGAGAGTAAAATAAAATCAATAATCGTATTGGCATGCCTACCATTAAACGTGGGTTTCAGTTGTGGTCTACCATGGGTCAGGCTCTTGCACAGGATAAGATCAGAGCTAAATAGAACTTCATTCAACAAATTGCCTGGGTTATTGTGTCTAAAATGTAGTAGGTCATCATTGCCGTCCGGGGCATGGGGGCAGTGACCCTTAATCGTTCGAGGGCACAAATGTATATTAAAATCACCTCCTCACACAATATAGGACTATTTATTTGAAGAGTCACGAGCTCGATCTATGTCGTCCTGAAGAAGCTTAAGTACTAATCGAAGATCTTGAAAGGGTACATTATTATAGAAATTGATGACCACCAATTGTGCGATATTTTTTAAATCACATGTGACCACTTGATAAAACATATTAGAAGTTAAAACAATGTCCTTGATTATGTCACACTTATTAGAAATAAAAGTACACAAACCGCCCTTAGCCCTGCCCCGTGGAGAGGGAACGGCAGGAGTATGTAGTGTCCTATAGCCATTTATATGAATCGGGTTCACAGACCAGGTCTCTTGGAGACACACCCAGGGAAAACGCTGGATATATTCGGACCAAACCTCAGTCTCCACTTTAGCTCGGAGGCCTGCCACATTCCAAAATAAAAATGAAAGGTGGTCTCTATTAATTTTTTTAACCTGCCCTGTAGGGAGTTTATCAGCTACCTGAATCTTCCCTGGGATAATGTTGCTTTCTTTACGAACCAGAGGAGTCAGTGCACAGGTGGGGAACTTTTTTGGCAAGGCTCTTAAAAACAGTTCATCTTTGACAAAATGGCTGAGGGAAGGTTCCATATCCAATCGTTCTTCTCCAAAGTCTGCTGGCAGGTTGTCAGCGCCCAGTTAGGCGGAGTCTAGTGGTTCTATAGGGTACTTGACCCTGGGAGGTTCCTTATCAGGTAGTAGTCAATCTGTATCTTCCAGGCTGAGTCCCCAAAATCTATTCGCAGTAGGAATCATGTATTGCGACTCAGACCTGATTCTTTGATCCTCAGGACGAAGGCCGGAACCGTCTTGGCTTTTAGTACTCGTATAAAAAAAAAACAAGGGAAACAGGGCAACGCCATGGTCGGTAATCTGTTGTGCTGTCAAATTTCTTAGGATGTTTTCTACCAACGTAGGGGTTTTGAATGAGAGAACTACACAATCGCACCTAAATGTTTTATGGTTTCTACCCACCCATTTCACCCTTCTAACCATCTTAATGTCTTCAAACAGTTTATTAGTCAAATCAGGTTTCAGACGGGTTGCAATCCAATTCAGGGCCTTGTTCCTCAAGGCTGCCCATGATCCCCCCTGTGCTTCAGATAAAGTAGGAACGTTGGCAAGAACTACCACATAGGGGGTTGCCGCAGGCGGGAGGTCAAGTATGTCTCTCCCTGTTAAGGGAGTGCCCTGATGGGCTTTAGGAGTAGTTACATGTTGCCCACTTTTTGGCGCCATTTTATGAGATGGGGCATTACCAATTCTATTGGGTAGAACACAAAAGTCAACTTGTTTTTGGGTAATCTGAGGAATGGGAGGTTGGGTCTGATGCGCTGGAGGAGAGCTAGTATTACGATCAATGTCGCCAAGTTGCTGTATAGTTGGAACTAATGGGTTTAAAGACTGTGGATTCAGTAATTTAAAAAGATAGTCCATTTTTCCCTCCAATTGAGTTAGGCGTTCTATTACTTGGTCAAAGCATGAGCGAACTAATTTTTCTAAAGCAGTCGGCAGCTCTGTGGCGCTAGTTTCCCTATCGCCATGTGGAGTTTGTTCTTGTAGTCAGGTTTTGCGTTTTGGGAGCGAGTTTTGGCGTTTTGAATGGGTACGTTAGCATGGGCTTCCAGGGAGCCAGGTCTAGCATTAACAGGTGGCTCTTGTCCAGATGCTGTGTCCTTCCTTCCTGGTTGGGGTTTCCTCTTACGTTTTGGTGAGGGGGGATGCTCGTCAGCATCTGAGATAAAATCAATTGTATCTTGAATGCAACCATTTATATTTTTGGTCTGGCTTCCACTTTCAAAAGGCTTTGCCAAAAAGTCACAAGTTATTGTAAGTGAGGGGGGATTAGGGGGTACTAATAAACTATTCTGGGTGAGTATTTTTCCCTCAACATTAGTAATCTGTTTGTCGATTTCCCCCATGGCTCCTGAAATAAATTTCAATATTGACGTATGATTTTTTTGAGACGAAATATCGTTTACGCTAGATTGCTTCCTTTTTCCCATTGTTGCTAACTGCCTTAGACGCAGGGGGTCTATAGTAGTTACCTACGAAATAAGAGTCTCTTGCGGGGTATGGAAGCTAACAATGCTTATGGGGAAATAGAGGCAAGGAGGAGTAAAAGATTTATCCCAGTATTTGGGAGTAAAGTCACAGGGAGTCAAGGAAGAAGAAAGCAGTACCAGTTTAGAGTCTTATAAGCCAAGTCCTGAGTTCACGAGGGAACTCCCAGAGGGGTGGCCCAGCCCAGCCTCTGCCGGCCGCTGACGCGAGGCGGGAGCGCTGTGTTGGTTTTAAAGGGCTCCTGCCCTTAGCACTGTGCCTGGTGTCTCCTCCTCTCCCCCAGCGCGCGTCCCGCGAGGCGGGAGCGCTGTGTTGGTTTTAAAGGGCTCCTGCCCTTAGCACGGTGCCTGGCGTCTCCTCCTCTCCCCCAGCGCGTGTCCCGCGAGGCGGGAGCGCTGTGTTGGTTTTAAAGGGCTCCTGCCCTTAGCATGGTGCCTAGCATGTCCTCCTCTCCCCAGGCGCGCGTCCCGCTAGGCGGGAGCGCTGTGTTGGTTTTAAAGGGCTCCTGTCCTTAGCATGGTGCCTGGCGTCTCCTCCTCTCCCCCAACTCTACTGGGTTATTTGTCACCTTCAATTTGACCAGACAACCACAAATAATGGCTAAGAAAGAAGCGAGTTACATAATTCTTAACATTGGAAAAGTTGTGTTTTACTGTAGCATGAATTCCGTTGGCAGTATTGCTAGTACACGTGATGATTAATCTGCCCATTTCCAAATTTCAGTTTAGCAAGTGTTTGAAACACTTTGCAGTTGGCAGATATGAACAGTTAGCGGACAGTTATATCCACAAAGTGTGGGAGTTGCCTTTCGTTTTCAAATGTTTAAACTGTGAAACAGAGATCTTTCTCAGCGGAAGCAAATGTGAGATGGCTGTTAGTCATTCTATGATTTGCAAGCAGGCGTCCTTGCATGGCACTTGCAATGCTGCTGTAGCGAATTCGGCATGCTATCTGAAGGGTATTCCTGTCTCTTTGATTCACCCAGTACTTTAGATACCTTCAAATGAAAGCTTTGTGATGCTGAACCGTGAAAGCTGTTGCGGAATGAAGCCTGGAATTGCTTATGTGATTTCAGTTTCTCTAATTGTAACATGATGCGCCCATGTGTTACATCCCCCCACATGAGAGATAAAAGTAGCAGAAATGTGGCCGCACATTGCTACTTCAAATGTAAATTTAGACATGCTGAGCAGACTAAAGGTGCTATTATTTCAAAAACATGTGGCTCTGACCTATGACCTCCATCTAACAAGGTCATCAGCAGAGATACAGTCCTTATTAAAAACCAACTTCCCCAATCATTTTGGAGAGTTGGTGAGCAGAATGTTCAACACATCCAATACTTCGGGAATTGTGCACTACTTTGAGGCTGTCTGGTCTGGATTTGTTAGCAGCTTCCAGTCTGCATTTGAAGTGATACCTTCGACCATCCATTCTCTGTTTTTGAGTGTCTTTGGCGGATTCCCAATAGCTTTGGCATTGATTGGGGTCCTTTTGCTGTTGTTATTTCTGATACGCAATGGCTGTCCCATCTCAACAAAGTGGAGTAATGGAGCTCCCACCAGCCAATCTGTGTTGTAATTGCATGATGCAGTATTTCAGAGTTTCACTGCTGGAGGAGCATGAGCTGAATTGGTCATTGACATTCTGACCAATACTGCTTTGTGTGTAGCTGATTTTCCCCTGCTTGTGGTGCTTCTTCGAGTATGCACCAAAGGTTTGTCTTGCTGGGCAGCCTGTACCACGTGTGGACATGGATCTGTTAATGTTCTTGTTGAGAGCTCATTCATGGGCATGTCCATTGAGACTACGTTTGATACGTGAGGCATCCTATGAGCCACCACTTGTGGATTTCCTGTCTCCTACCAGGAATGTGGCCACCTCAGCTGGTCCTATGGTTGCCGCTTCTGCACACATAAGCTCTGTGGATCCTTCAGTTAACCTGCTGGTCAACTTGTCACCTGCCGAGGTGGAATCCTTCTTAGCTTCCATCCCCATTGAAGGAATTGGCGATTTACTTCAGGATCATATTTATTGTCAAATTCATTGATTGACATTTTTATTTACATTACTGAATTGACCTTTACATTGGCCTGCCTATTAGCCTGCCTTGCTTGTTATCTTCGCTATTTTATCTCTTTTATGTATATTTTAAAACCCTTCTAGTGTTTTGGGATTTAAGAGCATTTTATATTTAGAATTGCAGTCTTGACCCGATAATGGGGAGGGTGTCATGGGTTCATTTTACACCCTGCTTCGGCACGCATATTTTAGCTTAGCTTAGGCTTGCGGCCCAAGCCCTTTCCCCTGCATATGTGCTCTGATTTAATTTATTCAATTTTATTCATTTTAGTTAGCCTGCTTTCAGCTGGAATGCTTTTATTTTCTAATCAGCTGTACTCTGGGATTCTGCAAAAGCATTGTTATTATTATTCTTTTCATCATTTACCTCTGACCAAGGCTGACAAGAACAGTACATGATAATCCAGCTAGCAATTGTCTCAACAAGAGTATTTAAACAGTATGACACTTAGGCACATGCCCATGTCAGGCCTTTTCACGCAACAGAAATGTGTTTTTTATAAAAACACTGTATAGGCTAAGAGACAACAGGAAGGTAATTTTAGGCAAGTTTCTGTTTACACTGCATGCCATTTCATTGCTGACCTCAGCCCTGACTCTGCAGCCAGCCAGTAGACGGTGGGCAGACCCCTGTTCTCAGGTAATGGGGTTGGCTGCTCCTCTCATGGACTAAGTACGGACTGGTCTATCACTTCTATGCTCTCGCTTAGGAGTTAGAGATTAGGTGAAATTCATCTTTGTATTTTTATTCCAGTATGTTGGGAGTGTTTATTTACTTCACATTGGTCACCAACATTCCAATCCTGTTTTGTCTCATTGCCCTAAAAATTGCAGCTCATGTATTTTATTGTAGGTTGCAGTCTTTTATTGAAAACCATCCTGCATCTTTTTCTTTGGTCTACGTTTGTGTATGAGACTTTTTGTAATCAGAGAAAGGGGTGAGACCTGCTGACCACGACTTCCAATGAGAAGCCACAGAGTGTCATGTTTCAGGCACAAATCACCTTTTCTTCCAGGTTTGAGTGAGATGCTACTAGCTACCAAAAATTGGTGGGCCGACAGCTGCTAAGACAGTGTGGGATTGACTCAGTCACCCACAGACAATGATGACGCCGGCCCGAATCCACCAGTCTCATTTCAATAACCAGAGTCCTTTGAAAACCACTGATTTTAGATACTGTCATTGGCATGTCTGGCATCAGCCATTTTTGTGTGTAATGAAAGCTTTAATTCCCATTTATTATAGGATATTATGCTATCAGGTTCATTCAACGACAAAGATTTATTTATTTGGGCTACCTGTCTGGAGCTGTACACGAGCCACATGATTATCTATATGTTATATACACTTAGACAATCCCTTATTATAGCTTTCAATTACTTGGTCTCTTATTTACTCCAAATAGAATGCCACAGCTGGAGGGCCTAATTGCTAAAATATCTTCCAGATAGTGCATGCCCAGTTGCATATGTGTTATGTAGGCTAATGTACTCTGTGGTGTGGCAAGCAGACATTGAAGAAATATATTCTCTTGCATTTGTAGAATAGTAGATTCTGTGAAGCCCCACAGCCCACTCCCATACAAAGCTGTGGATACACATTTGGCTCTATTAATTGAGACAATCTCCCGAATTGGCTTACAGACTAACTTATTGGCAAACCTACAAATGCCCTCGCAGGCACATGTCATCTTTAGCTTGTTATATTCAATGTGCTTGGACCAGGACCTGTTAGAGCTCATGAGAGTACCCAGGTAAGAGAATGAAGTGAATGTTTCAATTGGTGTGCCATTGACTTGGTGACCATGTGACTTACAAGCTCTTTTTCCACAGATCATAGTGTAGGTTTCCTTCAAATTAACTTGGACGTCCCTGCCCTCCATAAAGGTTGCAAAGCAGTCCATCAGTCTTAGCAGGCCATTGGCAGTCTGTGACAGGAGAACAGCATCACCAGCATACAGCAACATGGACTGCCCTTCTCCCACTTGTGGAGAATCAACGGTCACTTTCTGGGGTAAGATATCCACAACATTTATAAATAGAGAAAAAAGAAAGGGAGCAGTACATACACTTGCCTGACTCCCCTCTGAATACTAAACAGAGGAGAGTGCTTTCCATTACGTCTATAACACACCCTGGCTGACAACATTTCTATGTAACTGTGATAGCAATGACACAATTTCTGATGAAGCACCCACTGACGATAAGCTTTGCCATGGGATTAAGTGATTTACTAAATCAAAAGCACTTTTCTCTATAGCCTGTGTGACTTTGTCTAGGGTGATTGTTAGTGACGGGTTCTGACTGTAGGATGCACATATTTGGTTTAGGGCCTTGTCTAAGTGGGCTGGTTTAGATGATGCACTTAATATGCTAGAAAATGATCTACCCATGCTTGCATCCATACAAGTGATGCTAAATCAGGAGCTACATCCTCTTTCAGGAAAGGAGAATTAATTGTCTGCCAAAATAAGACACAATTATTTGTGGACACAGCTTCTTTGAGCTTTGACCTAGACTCCTCTTGTAACTCTTTTTTCCTGGACAACAGTGTCTCCTTGTATTACCTCCTACATAATGCAATCAGAGAATGATCTCTTGGAGATGGATTTAGGGCATTGCATAGTATGTTTGATGTGAGTGAGCAAGAATGGTCTTTCCAACCCTGCTGACCTGTCTTACAATTTCTAGCATTCAGTGTAATATGTTGATTAACTGAGTAAGTAATCCTCTCATATGTGAATTGAATGTCCCTAAAGTTGGCTGCTTTGGGTACACAGAGCTCAAGGTACTGCCTATTAGAATCAATAACACTTTTGGTGAACAGTGTTGGTTCAATACCGGTCCTTTTAGGCCACGGCCCATTTGGTCTCACTACCCCAAAGTTATTCATGGCATTATGGTCAATGTGCTCACTATTTCGAAACTGTATTGTGAGGACCAGTGGGTTATGAATTCTAACTGAATGAGGTTTTATTGCAAGATTAACCAGATTTGGGATTCCTTTTGTTGACAGTATAATATTATCTACAATGGTATTTGCCCCCTGCCAATAAACGTGTGATAATGACCAGACTCGGCATTATCTATGTCTTCCAAAAGAGATAAATTATATTTATATTTAAATAAAATGCTATTCAAGTTTTTCCCATATGTATTAGTAGGAAAATGTAACTGACCTGTCCTGAGAGCATCTGTAATGCCACACACTTCTTGGGCAGCAGAGAACTCTTTGAAATATTAAAATGATCAACTCAAAGGAGTGTGTATTGTGACACCTTAGAAGGAATAAATAAAATTGAGTCTTCTCCCAGCTTAGTGATTACTGCACAATGTGTAGAGAGATGTTCTTATAAAAATTAAGAATAAGCAAAAGGGCAATCATTTTAAACAGAAATTAGATGAAATAGGTAATAGGGAGCTCCTGTAAAGGTCTTGATCATTTCCACTAAAAGCAATTTAGAGAGAGAAACTCAGAACTACTAGTTGTTGCTGTGGTAGCCCCTAAAGCACAACCATCAATGTAAACTCATCATAAATCCAAGTTTCTTGTGTGCAGATTATCTGTGCAGGTGTCACTGATGTTTGCAAGTCAAGGGATGATAACTTGCTCCTGAGACCAGCACATTTCATGAAGTAATTTGAATATTATTAGTCATATGAGGGCGATTGTCATGGACCATGGCACTAATATTGACTACATTGAGGCAATTGTGGCAAGAGGAAACTGAGGATGTGTAGTGTTGACAAATGCAGAAGTCAGAGCCCTATTGAAGAAACCAGCAGTGGAGCTAAACACCCTCAGCAGCTACAGACCCATCTTTCTCTTGCCTTTTCCAGCTAGAAAGCCATCAATGCCCAACTCACAGACCACCTAGAAATCTGTCAACTCCTAGACAGCTTTCAATCTGGCTTTCACACCAATCACAGCACAGAAACATCACTCCTTATGGCCAACAATGACATCAGAAGCATCCTTGTCCAAGGAGAAATGGCCAACCTTATCCGCCTCGACCTCTCTGCAGCTTTCGATATTGTCTCCTACAACTTATTCATTATAAAGCTTCATCAGATGGTGTCTGTGGACCAGCCCTCAAATGGATACTTCTTCATGGACAGATCTCACCTAGTTAGGCTTCCCCCCTATACCTCAGAACCCAAGAAACTAATCTGTGGAATCCCTAAAGGATCGTCGCTCAGTCCAACACTCCTCAATTTCTACATGAAGCCCGTAGTGGACATTGTCAGAACCCACAGCATCAACATAGTATCTTACCCTGACAACACACAGCTCATACTCTTTCTAATTGACTTAACCAGCACCCCCAAAGCAAACTTCACCAACTGCATGAGCAACATCGCTACTTGGTTGAAAAAAACTGCCTCCAGCTCAATACAAACAAAATCAAAGTCCTTATCTTTGGCAACAACCACTGCCCCTGGAATCTTCTTGGTGGCCCTCTGAACTTGGCACCTCACCCACCAACAACAGACCATGCCAAGAACGTCTGGATCATCCTGGACACCAACCTCTTAATCAGCAGACAAATCAACGTTGTTGGTTCTTCATGCTTCCACATTCTGCAAATGCTATGCAAGATTTTCAAGTGGATGTCACTTAACACCAGATGAACAGCCATCCATGCTCTTATCACAAGTAGTTTTGACTATGGAAACACCCTCTAAACTGGAATCCCAGCCTATGTTCTATACTGACTCCAAACCACCAAGGATGCCACTGCCAGACTCATCCTGAACAACCTTCAAAAGAATCACATCTTTCCACACCTCAACAATCTCCACTGGCTCCCAGCCCAGGAAAAATGTAAGTTCAAGCTACTCACCCATGCACACAAAAGAGTCCACAACACTGGCCCAGCCTACCTCAACCACTGGTTCAGCTTCTTTCGACCCACCAGGTAAATTCGATCTAGGTCCCAGGCAGGAACACACCTGCTTCAGAAGAAGGCTAGAATTGGAGAATTGTCCTTCTTAAAGCCTAGAACTGGAATGACATCCTGCAACACCTCAGAACATCCTTCTCCCTCGTGGACTTCTGAAGGAACTTCAATACATGGCTCTTCCAGACAGGCATGATTGCCTACTCTCCCCTCAGGCCTGCCCTACTCAGTGGCTGGATACCCTCAGAGGTTATTAGCTGTGCTCCGCAAATCAACATAACATATAACATATGAGCAGATTAATAAAGTATTTTGTTGCAGGGTGCTCGTTACTAGAGCTGTTCTCCACCTAAATTTGGGAACTACCCAGAGTTTTCTATTCACTCTAACCCTTAAAGGGATTTGTTTTGACTTATACTGGGTGCTCCCTTGTGTCTGGACAAAGCTAAACCTCTCTGATGAGCTGTAATGAGAGCGAAACACGTGTCAGGGGTTGCTTTTACTCATTCCAGGTTGGCTTGGATGGTATTGTACCAGTCCAAAGCTGTAATACTGTGCCTGAAGTGGTAAATGTCTTTTGTATTTTACAGCTCGGCAAGGTTGACACTGTGTCAAACCTATGCTTAAAGACTTTGCTGTACAAATGGCAAAAAGCTTTGTCACTATCTAGCTCGGTGTGGATATCACTGTGGTGATCCTATGCTTAAAAACTTTGCTAGATAAACAGACATTTGAGGTGAGCAAATCTAGAGTGTCGCTGGTGTTGCAGGGTGCTCGTTACTAGAGCTGCTCTTCACCTAAACTTGGGAACTACCCAGAGTTTTCTATTCTTTTTTGCATAATTTATGTGTCACTCTAACCCTGAAAGGGATTTGTTTTGACTTATACTGGGTGCTCCCTTGGGTCTGGACAAAGCTAAACCTCTCTGATGAGCTCTAATGAGAGCGAAACACGTGTCAGGGGTTGCTTTTACTCATTCCAGGTTGGCTTGGATGGTATTGTACCAGTCCAAACCTGTAATACTGTGCCTGGAGTGGTAAATGTCTTTTGTATTTTACAGCTCGGCAAGGTTGACACTGTGTCAAACCTATGCTTAAAGACTTTGCTGTACAAATGGCAAAAAGCTTTGTCACTATCTAGCTCGGTGTGGATAGCACTGTGATGATCCTATGCTTAAAAACTTTGCTAGATAAACAGACATTTGAGGTGAGCAAATCTAGAGTGTCACTGGTGTTGCAGGGTGTTCGTTACTAGAGCTGCTCTTCACCTAAACTTGGGAACTACCCAGAGTTTTCTATTCTTTTTTGCATAATTTATGTGTCACTCTAACCCTGAAAGGGATTTGTTTTGACTTATACTGGGTGCTGCCTTGGGTCTGGACAAAGCTAAACCTCTCTGATGAGCTCTAATGAGAGCGAAACACGTGTCAGGGGTTGCTTCTACTCATTCCAGGATGGCTTGGACGGTATCTTACCAGTCCAGATCTGTAATACTGTGCTTGGAGTGGTAAATGGCTTTTGTCATTTTACAGCTCTGCAAGGTTGACACTGTGTCAGACCTATGCTTAAAGACTTTGCTGTACAAATGTCAAAAGCCTTTGTCACTATCTAGCTCAGCATGGATAGCACTGTGCTGATCCTATGCTTAAAAACTTTGCTAGATAAACAGACATCTGAGGTGAGCAAATCTAGAGTGTCGCTGGTGTTGCAGGATGCTCCTTACTGGAGCTGGTCTCCACCTAAACGTGGGAACTACCCAGAGTTTTCTATTCTTTTTTCCATATATATATATATATATATATATATATATATATATATATATATATAAATATTTTATTGATAATGTTAAAGTACACTGTACATTTAAAGAAATCTAAAATTGGGATCTAAATATTAAGGGTCTGATTTAGGATTTGACCAACAAGTTACCTCTGTCACAAATGTGATGCCTACTCTGTCTGTCTTATTACAAGTGCATTATATCCTACTGCACCTGTAATAAGGCCGACAGGATATTTGTCATATTAGTAATGAAGCACCTGTCAGCCAAATTATATATCAGGCCCTAAGTTGGTTTCCTTTGATTGAATGGTGTGAGCAGTGCAGCAACAGAATCTAGAATGGATGGTTGATAGCCCTAACTGAACCACTAGTTTGTGCTGGCTAAAAAAGAGAGCACGCATTTGGACAAAAAATACAAACGTTCAGTATAGGCCTATGTCTTTAAGAAAAATAACCACATTTTGAAAAGGTCCAATCTTCCCATTAAAGTTAAAATCTGATCTGGAATTGCGTATAATTTTTGTCTGTGATTTAAACATTATGTATTTCGTCTGTAATGCCTTCCATTAGTGATTAAGTGGGGGTCTGCAGGAGCGAAAGGTTGATAAACAGGTGATGTGCAGTAAAAACTGCAGTTTGAAATCTCTTGTTCACTTACTTTGCGAGACTCTTCACCCCATTCAATGGCACTGTTGTTGATGATGAGATTATTGCCCATCGATGAAATAGCCTCATATGTGCCCAGTTTCAGAAACCTGCTTGTGTCCTTCGATGTCATTTGCCAGTGCATAAAATCAAGCATTCCTGGGGCATCTCCAAATTGATCAAAAAATATATTTTTGACGACTGCGTTCCTTGCTCGGACATTCTTCAGGTAGTGCAGAAGCTGTAAAAGGAAAGAGTTTCCTTACTATAATTTAAGGGAAATAGATTCTTCTGATATACTTTCTTTACTCAAAAATAGCAGCAAAACAAACATCTTTAATAACTGTACTTGTCTAGAAAATGTGTGTGAATGATTCCGCCAATCAACCCAATGTTCATGTGTGAATCTCTGAAAATACTTAGCTCCCCATTTATTGGTCACTGGCAACTAACTGTAAATTACAGTAGTTTTAATCCTTAGCAAGAGGTTCAGCATTTACGCGATTCTGTTTTAGTTGAGGAACGGTGCCTTCAAGAATCATGTCTCATAGTCTTCTCACCCAAATCCAGTCATGAGGTCAGTGAGACAAATAGGAGTTCAGACAACTTTGTTTAGTATTACAAACAGGACGCTGCTGTCTCTCGGGTCATAAGACAAAGAGAACCTCCCCAGTGTCACACAGTTTTACATAGTGCATCTCCTCTGTTACGACTTCTCGGGGCCAGGTAGCGCTTGACGGAGCACAGCGCGGAAAATACAATAGAGAACTGCCTCAGCTGGCAGTGACGATGTCGAAGAAGTTGTCTGGACACAAAGATGACCAACACACTTCACACTGAGTGACTAATGGCGCAGCCCCACTATTTGCTTTTGTTAGGAATGTAATTTAGTTTTTTTCACATTTAAATATACGGGGGCATATTTATACTCCGTTTGCGCCGAATTTGCGTCGTTTTTTTCGACGCAAATTCGACGCAAAACTAACTCCATATTTATACTTTGGCGTTAGACGCGTCTAGCGCCAAAGTTCATGGAGTTAGCGTAATTTTTTTGCGTGAACACCTTCCTTGCGTTAATGATATGCAAGGTAGGCGTTCCCGTCTTAAAAAATGACTCCGATGCATATGCGTCGTATTTATACTCCCGGGCAAAAATGACGCCGGGAGTGGGCGGGTCTAAAAAAAACACATTAGCGCCGGATTTTAGCGCCTGGGTCAGGGCAGGCGTTAAGGGACCTGTGGGCTCAGAATGAGCCCAGAGGTGCCCTCCCCTGCCCCCAGGGACACCCCCTGCCACCCTTGCCCACCCCAGGAGGACACCCAAGGATGGAGGGACCCACCCCAGGGACATTAAGGTAAGTTCAGGTAAGTATTTTTTTTAAAAAAAAATTGTGGCATAGGGGGGCCTGATTTGTGCCCCCCTACATGCCACTATGCCCAATGACCATGCCCAGGGGACATAAGTCCCCTGGGCATGGCCATTGGGCAAGGGGGCATGACTCCTGTCTTTGCTAAGACAGGGGTCATTTCAATGGGGGTTGGGCGTCGTAAAAAAATGGCGCAAATCGGGATAAGGCGATTTTTTTGCCTCAGCCTGACTTGCACCATTTGTGGACGCCCATATACGCCATTTTCCCTCTACGCCGGCGCTGCCTGGTGTACGTCGTTTTTTTTAACGCACACCAGACAGCGCCGGCGGCTAACGCCGGCTAACGTCATTCAATAAATACGGCGCCCGCATTGCGCTTCAGAATGGCGTTAGCCGGCGCTAATTTTTTTGGCGCAAAACTGCGTTAGCGCAGTTTTGCGTCAAAAAGTATAAATATGGGCCACAATGTATGTGGTTTTCCTGAATGTTTTACTGGTGTTGGTAAAAACAACGTAGAATTTGATCATGAAAGCTCTTGGTGGAACATTTATTGTGATTGCTTGGTGATACTTATCAATGTACACTGTTAACATCCTCTTTTAAAATGAGTGTTTTGCCTGTTACACCCATTGTTTCCTTACAATCATTTTTTACATGGAAATAATTCTCAGCAAGGAAGCTAAAATGCTGAGAGCCAAACTTTGTGTCTCAAAGCAAAACTATGAAACTAATACTTTTTTAGCTCCGCATTTACGTCACTTTTTGATGCAAAAGCGGCACAAACTTGCAAAATACATTTGTATTTTGTAAGTTTGCGCTGTTTTTGCGTCAAAAAGTGGCGCAAATGCAGCGCTGAAAAAGTATAAATATGGGCCTAAGACATAAAAAAGAAATGTATTTTTATCACATAGTTGTATCATTTGTTTTGGCTATTTCATTATCAACTGTTAAGACACATTTAATGTATTTGTAAGAAGGAATATGAAAATGTATCGAAATGTTCGCTGTGTATGTTTGGCACTTTTAGGCCCATATTTATACCTTTTTAGCACCGCATTTGCAACGCGTTTTGACGCAAAAACGGCACAAACTTACAAAATACAATTTTATTTTGCAAGTTTGTGCCGCTTTTGCGTAAGAAAATGACGCAAATGCGGCACTAAATAAGTATAAATATGGGCCTTACTGTGGTACTGAGATTTTATTCAACAAATCACTACATTAAAGGAGTTATAACCTAGTTCGCTTACATTCAACCAACACCCCTGATAACAATGAATAGGAAACAGAATATCTAGGCCCTCATTTACAGTCTGACGAGTGGCCTGCTGTCTACCAGAGCAGCGGAGGTCATTACTTCCACCACTCTGGTGGACTATCAACCACCATATTTTGGGATCTCTGCCTTCCTGGTGGAGAACTCTGGGGCATATTTACAAGCAACCTAGCGCCATCTTAGTGTCACCATAGCATCAGTTATTTACGCTAATGTGGCTTTTCCACCACAACATATTAACAAGGTGGCGCAGTGCTTGCATTGTGCCACTTTACAACCCCTTGCCCCTGCGTCAGGCAAAATGTATCGGGGCGTTCCGGAGCAAGGAGGCCGGAAAAAATGGTGCATTGAAATTTACATTTCACTGCGCCATTTTTTCTGTTATTTTTAAGGCCTGCGCAGAGCAGGCATTAAAATGACGCACCCATTCTAATCAATGGGACTCCCTGTGCTATGCTGCACTATTGTCAACATTTTTGATGCTAATTTAGCAAAGCACCACAATAGCATCAAAAACTTTTATGCTATTGTGCTAACCTCCCCCATGGTCCTCTGCATTATAAATACGGTATCGTTAGGTGCCAGTAGGGGGGGGGGGGGAAATGATTCATCATTTATGATGCACCACTTTCTTGTAAACATGCCCCCCTGTGTCTTCAAAGGAGATGCCACAATGGTGGCTCTTCTGATGGCTCTAAGGGCCTCATTTACAAGAAACTGGGGCATTGTGATTAATGCACGAGTTTTCTTGCACCGCCCTGCGTCCCCCCCCCATGATAGAGCGCTGTATTTACAATACAGTGCTCCATGGCGCACAGGGTCCACAACTGTGTCAGAAATTCTGATGCAGTTGTGGCATTAAGCTTTAGCATTGCTGGACTAGCGTCATACATGTAGACGCTAGTCCCGCACTGCTAAGGGGACCCCATTGAAACAGCACAGTGTCACTTCAACACCTGCCCTGAGCAGGGGTTAAAAAATTATGCTGTGATGGTGTAGAATGGCGCAGTGACATCTTGTAGACTTCAGTGCGCCATTTCTGCAGGTTTTTTTGGGGGGGGAACAACTAACTTGCCTACATTATACCTGGCGCAGGTATAATGTGGCACAAGGCTTTAAAAACTGGAGCAATGGTATCATTGCACCAGTTTGTAAATGCAGCGCTGTTTGGGGGACTGTTTGCGCCGCCGTAGTGTAAAAAGAAATGATGCTACTGAAGAGCAAGGGGCTTGTAAATGAGGTCCAAAATTTGCTGAGTTGCTGCGATGGTTCATGCAACCACTCAGAAAACTATTTTGTTTTACAAAAATAAACTCCCAAAATTTGGAGTTTGTTTTTTGTAAAAAAAAAAACACTTTTAAAAACCCTGACACCCTTGGAGGTTTCTTGCTTTTTGACTGTTCAGAACCACTAGGCATTCCATAGAAGTCTAAAGCAGAAAAAAAGTAAAAAGAAAATGTTGCTTTAATTAGGGCAGAGGGTCTGATGTACTTACAGTGACTACCCCAACTCTGTTAGGATTATGGTTTCAGATTTCTGCCTGCAGAGCCAATGGGGACCTCCGATGAAAACATGGTTGTCTGTCTGACTCTAAACAGAGCAGGCAGGCAGTCAATTTGGTTGACATGGTACTTCACAAAATTTGTCCTCCAAACTCTAAATAGTCCCTTTAGTGGACTTGAAAACTGCAGCAACTGTCCAACAGCTGTTTCTTTGTTCATAACTCTGTCTCTTTGCCCTCGTCCAAGTGTTGATGCCTAGGTATGCTCCCCTCTAGGTTGTTTAGGAGGTAGTATGTCATAATAATATTTTCAGAATTACTGTCGGACATAAATATTGTGTCATTATCGTCATGTACAAAAACATCCTTTCACTGTGTGTAGATATTCTATTATTAACTCCATTAGATTGATATTTTTGTAAACAATATTTAAGGCACAGAGTTTTTGTCAGACCATATTTGTACAGTGATAGTCTAGCACCACCCAATTTAGGACTGTACGTATCTGTATATTTCTATATTTGCCCTATAGTCTGTCAGCCTGTGTCCAGTGGATCCTGGCTAGTCATGGTTTGTAATGATGTTTACTGAGCAGTCTAGCATGGTTCCTAAAAGTCTGTCAGCTCCTACATTTTCACACTTTGCTCACTCTACTTGATTTCCATTTCTACCTTCAATGCTCTCTCACCATCCCTTTATTCATGTTTACTTTTCTCTCCTGTTTTCACTTTGCCAATCAAGGCCTCAATTACAGATAGGGTGCATTGTTCATGTTTCCACTGTGGCATACCTTTAACACAATACAGATAAAGTACTGTCCTAATGCAGCTGCAATCTTGTGCTGTCATAGACGCAGCACACTAGTGAAAGGTGCAGTTTCTGAAGCAGGGGAACAGAGTTTCTCAAACGGGCCAGTGCTGTGAGGTATTGGGACCACTCAAGGATAGCCCTGGAGAGTGTACTGAGTTTGCAACACCTTTTTGTGGCACCCAGTAAGTTTGCCTCCTCATGGCCTCTTTTTTTCTGTGCACAAATCAATATAGAAAACAGTTATTGGATGAATGCTTGAATTAATCTCAGCCACTGGTAATTACTCTGGGCTGCACCCCAGTCCACCATTATTTTACACATCCTGCCACCTCAGTTTGGACCCAGAGATATGCAATCACTTTTGACCCTGCTCCATTGGTAATAGTCCAGCCTGAACTGCCAGGCCATGTCATCCCTGAATCAGAACAGAAGCAACCCCGGACCATGGGGACAATGCACAAAGTATAAGTATGCAAATATAATTTAATTTTAACATGAACAAGCATTTTCCGATGTCAGGCTGAAAATGGCAAAAGGCTGTGTCTCTATACTAGCCCAGCTTGAAAAGCACTGGCTAATCAAATGCATGAGAAATCAGCTATAAAACCAGATATCTCAGGGGTATAAATGTAGAATGTTGTTGATGTTATTGATGCACAACTACTAAAAAAGCAGACCTTAATCCAAAAACTGGGATGTGTCAAGAGTTTCCTGGAGAATACATAACAGGTAACTGTGTAATATGGAAAAATATTGCCATTGAGGGGTTCTGGTTTTATCATAAATCACGAGGCTGAAAGCGGAGAAGCTGAGTGCTTGTAAATGTCACCATAACCCAGGTAAAGCAATGGAGGATAATAATACACATGAAACCGTTTTTATTTTAGTCTAAATAACTTGAAAAAGCTGTTTTCTTCAAAGTGCATCTAACAATGCACACTGATTAGAATTACAATTGGGCTTTTGGTTAGCGTTTGTCTATTTGCAATTTGTGTAGATAGCCCCAAAGAATTTACTTTAGCACTAATGTATTATAATAATACTATCCGAGAATGGGTTGCATAATTTGTATTTTTGCTGCATAGTTGTGATAACCTTGCTATATAATTTAATGATCAATGCCACAAAATCCCAGCAGCCCAGACAATCTTAAACCTCTGTAAAGTAGTTTGGGGGCTGTCATGATGATGAATTTGTATATCACACATATGTGGGTTTTTATACCACTGCATTTTGAGCAGCGATAACGAATTTGTAGTTATGATTGGCTCCGAATTTTCAAAGAAAAGGACTTGGTTGATTTGTTAACAACTTTGCCGTTGTTTGATGAATCGCCATAAAACTAACCAAAATGGAAGTGAGGCTATTCAAAATTATAATTAGAGGTAATTTACCATGCCTACATGGTTGGTGCAAAAAGTGCCATGAGAATGTCACTGATAGGTAACATTTGTAATATGGTCTAATATTCCTATCCTGGGGCTCAAGTGACAGTTAGAAACCACTCAGACTGTATTACACAGTAAACATTAATGCATGCTTTCTGTCTGTCTCTCTCTCTCTCTCACTATATATAAAATATAAGATATATAGATCTACACACATTTTTTTTTTTTAAGTGAGCCAGTGATTTTTGTTCTACATGGAAAGCTGGGGCATGATCTAAGTGAAGGCAGAGAAAAACAGGGGTGGGGGAGTCACAAACGTTTTGTTTCCCATGTTATTCCAAAGACCAATTGAGTATGACTCCACCCGAACCAATGGACGAAATTACACCAAGTTGGGCAGAGAGCTAGATGTTGGTATGCAGATTGTGCTTTTGTTTTTTTGGTGTAAATCTGTTCAATAGTTTTTGAGATATTGAAGAAAAAATAAATGTGTATATCTGAGGTCGCAAATATTTGTGAATTTTCAAGACTGTGTACATGAGTAGAAGCGCTGTAATTGGCAGCCCATGACCTGAACAGAAAGTTGCGGCTTCCATTTTCAGGTCCCAGGAGATGGTTCCTGGGCCTGAAAAACGTAATGAAAAGTAGCATAAGGGGTCAGGTGGAGGTACCCTGACCCCTGGGTGTGATATAGGGGCACTTGAGGGTCAAATTATGGGTTTATAATATTTTTTCTTCACTAAGCACAATATTCGTGATTAATCAAAATTAATCGAGATTAATTGTGAATGAGCAAAAAAAAAAAAAAAAAAACATTCTCAGACTCATTCGTTCACTAATACATGCACTCAGAGACTTATGCACCCACTCACACACCGACTCAGACACTCATCTACCCACTCAGACCCACTCATAGACTCACACACCCACTTTCCCACTCAGACACTCACAGATCCACTGACAGAGACAGGCCTGTGGTCAACCCCGCTGTGCATTGCTAAAGCACATGTGCGGCGTGGGGATGGGTTGTTATATGTGCTTGCCTGCAGCCAGGGCCTGTGGCCAACCCCCACGGTGCTTGGCCTGAGGCTGTGTGCGGTGGCAGTTGGATTAAAGTATAGTAATTAAAATTACTTTTCATTAAAAAACCATAGAAATTCACTGAAAAAAACAAAGGTTACAGGGACATTACATTTAGGTTCTGAATTTACTTGTAAAAAACCATAGAAATTTAGCTGTTATATTTATTTTAAGTAACTATAACTCGCGCCCTAAGGTATTATAACTTGCGCCTTCGCCATGCACAGCTAGTTGCTCCACATATTATATCATTGATGACAACTTCTATGGCATCTTTGATATCATCACTGCAACATTTGCAATAAAATTATTGATGAGAAAACTGTGCATGGCGAGGGCGCTAGATATAGTTACCTTAGGGCACGGGTTATAGTTACTTGAAATAAGTCTAAATATAACTGTTGAATTTCTATGGTTTTGTATGAGTAAATTCAGAACCTAACTATAACATCCCTGTAACCTTTGTTTTTTTCAGTGAATGTGTATATATATCTGTATATATTCACTGAAAAAAAACAAAGGTTACAGTGATGCTACAGTTAGACTCACATTTTAAACTTACAAAACCATAGATATTCGCCAGTTATAGTTAGAGTTATCTCAAGTAACTATAACTCATGCCTTAAGGTAATTATAACTCGCACCCTCTCCATGCGCTGCTAATTACCCACAAATTATGCCACTCATGACATCTTTGATAAGATAATGGATAATTGAAATGTCCTATTTGCAGTAAAATCTTGACAAAAAAACTGTGCATGGCGAGGGCGTGAGGCTCACGCCCTCGCCATGCACAATTAATTACTCCACATGTTATATCATTGATGACATTTTCTATCCCACCTTTCATATTATCACTGCAACATTTGCAATAAAATAATTGATCAGACAATCATGCATGGCGAGGGCATGAGTTATAGATACCTTAGGACGTGAGTTATAGTTACTTGAAAGAACTATAACTGCTGAATTTCCATGGTTTTGTACGAGTAAATTCAGAACCTAACTATAAAGTCCCTGTAACCTTTCTTTTTTAGTAAAAAATAAAAAAAAAAAAGAAAATATATATATATATATATATATATATATATATATATATATATATATATATATAAGCTAGTGAGGTCATCAAGAATGTTGTGCAAAGGATAACACTGTGCAGATGAAAGGTGATGTCTTTGTTTCAGTATGTTGAACACAAAAACTTTGGTTTAGTTAAAAACTCCCCAACACAGTGAAGTTTCATTGTAGTTGATACTAAGGGCCTGATTTAGAGTTTGATGGAGGGGTTATTCCGTCACAAACATGAAGGATATCACATCCGCAGTATTAAACTGTCCATAGGACATAATGGAATCATAAAAGGACAGAAGGGATATCCGTCACGTTTGTGACAGTGCAACCCCCTCCGTCATACTCTCAATCAGGCCATAAGTTTTCCAAGCAGCCATGAGTGTTTTGAGGAAATTGTTTTAGCATGACAATTTCTGCGTAGGACAGAAGACTCTTTTCACCATGTACTTATCCATGTACATGAGCTGAATTAGCTACAAAAGGTGGGTTATCTGTAAAGTTGAAGCAGAGGATGAAGGCTATGCGTAATACAACCTTTACCATCTTCAGGTCTTGTGTATTTAGAGTGAGTATTTTGTGAGTGTTTCATTCCTCTTGAGGATTCGCTGTCTGCCAGCAGTTTCACCACAGAGTAAACTCTCTCTTTTTAGTGTCAACACTGTCTACAGTACCTCATTTATACTCATGTGCACTTCATTTCTTATGAGTGGCTGGGTAGCTGTGAAATTTTTTACAGAGGCTAAAGGCAGCCCATAGTTGGGCACTGGTTATGTAACAAGACTTGAGGGTCTAGAGGAAGTCGTTTTTTTAAATAATTGTATACAGATCAAAAAAGATGTGCAGTGGGGGGTTACTTATCTACATGTGGTCAATTGTCAACATGAGCTTTGCTACTCCTTAAGTGTATGGTTTAGGAATAATGTTGTACGTAACAAAAACGTGCTTTAACTAAGGGGATTGTTCATGTGGACCATAAATTATATGTAATATTATTCTGAGCTATTTGGTACTTACTTTCATACATTTAATGCTGTACTGCTTTATAGAATAATGTGCAAAAAAAGTAGCTTGAGCGATGTCATCAAGTATGTCATTTGAGATGTTATCAGTGATGTCATCAATGGTGTCATAGAACATGTCATGCATGATGTAATATGTAAAGTCATAAGCAGTGCATGTTGAGGATTGCAAATTAAAGTAAGCACTGCTAACTTTAACTGTTGAATTTCTGTTTTACTTAGTGAATTTCTAAGGTTTTTTAAATGTAAAGTGTTAGAAATGGGGTCTTTGGTTAACAGTCAGGTTACCCCCTGTTCAAGCAAGGTCCCTCACTCTAGTCAGGGTAAAAGAGAATCACCCTCAGCTAACCCCTGCTTACCCCCTTGGTAGCTTGGCAGAGCAGTAGGCTTAACTTCAGAGTGCTAGGTGTAAAGTATTTGTACCAACACACACAGTAACTTAATGAAAAAACTACAAAATGACACAACACCAGTTTAGAACAATAGGAAATATTTATCTAAACAAAACAAGACCAAAACAACAAAATTCCGACATACACAAGTCAAGTTATGAATTTTTAAATATTAAACTCAAAAATAGCACTTAGAAACACAAAATCGATGAGGTGTTAACACGGCGTCGTGATGGAGTTGTTCCCAACAAGCCGACACCAGCGGCGCCGGACACGGAGTCACGTAGACCCCCAAGTAAAGTACCTTTGGTGAAGAGGGAAAACAAGTCGATACGTGAAGTCGGGGATCGCGGTGTCGGTGCGAAACGTTGAATCCGCGCATTTCGAGCGGCGTCGGTAACGACGTGGTGCAGCGACTTCCACGGAGTCGCAGACTTCAGCGGGGCTGCAGCAGCGTCGGGCCTGCGAAGGTCGTCGCGTTCCAGCAAAGATCACGGCGCCGGTTGCAGGCGGCGTCACCGGGGTCAGCAGCGGCGTCGGTCCGAAGTCGTCCGAAGTCGATTTCCTTGGATTTCCACCAGCTTTCCTTTCAAGGGCCCAGTGACTGGATAGGGCACCACTTGTCAGAGCAGGAGTCTCTCCAGAGACTCCAGGTGCTGGCAGAAAGAAGTCTTTGCTGTTCCTGAGACTTCAAACACCAGGAGGCAAGATCTTAATCAAGCCCTTGGAGATTTCTTCACAAGATGGAAGGCACACAAAGTCCAGTCTTTGCCCTCTTACTCTGGCAGAAGCAGCAACTGCAGGATAGCTCCACAAAGCACAGTCACAGGCAGGGCAGAACTTCTCCTCAGCTCTTCAGCTCTTCTCCAGACAGAGGTTCCTCTTGTTTCCAGAAGTGTTCTAAAGTCTGTGGTTTTGGGTGCACTTCTTATACCCAATTTCTCCTTTGAAGTAGGCCTACTTCAAAGTAAAGTCTCTTTTGAATGTGAAAACCTGCCTTTACCAGGCCAGGCCCCAGACACTCACCAGGGGGTCGGAGACAGCATTGTGTGAGGACAGGCACAGCCCTTTCAGATGTAAGTGACCACTCCTCCCCTCCCTCCTAGCACAGATGGCTCAACAGGAAATGCAAACTACACCCCAGCTCCCTTTGTGTCACTGTCTAGTGTGAGGTGCAACCAGCCCAACTGTCAAACTGACCCAGACAGGGAATCCACAAACAGGCAGAGTCACAGAAATGGTATAAGCAAGAAAATGCTCACTTTCTAAAAGTGCCATTTTCAAACGCACAATCTTAAAATCAACTTTACTAAAATATGTATTTTTAAATTGTGAGCTCAGAGACCCCAAACTCCACATGTCCATCCGCACCCAAAGGGAATCTACACTTTAATCAGATTTAAAGGTAGACCCCATGTTAACCTATGAGAGGGACAGGCCTTGCAACAGTGAAAAACAAATTTAGCAATATTTCACTGTCAGGAAATATAAAACAAATTACTATATGTCCTACCTTAACCATACACTGCACCCTGCCCTTGGGGCTACCTAGGGCCTACCTTAGGGGTTCGTTACATGTAAGAAAAGGGAAGGTTTGGGCCTGGCAAGTGGGTACACTTGCCTAGTCGAATTTACAGTTAAAACTGCACACACAGACACTGCAGTGGCAGGTCTGAGCATTGATTACAGAGCTACTTATGTGGGTGGCACAACCAGTGCTGCAGGCCCACTAGTAGCATTTGATTTACAGGCCCTGGCACCTCCAGTGCACTTTACTAGGGACTTACTAGTAAATCAAATATGCCAATCATGGATAAGCCAATTACATACACATTTTGTAAAGGAGCACTTGCACTTTAGCACTGGTTAGCAGTGGTGAAGTGCCCAGAGTAACAAAAACAGCAAATTCAGAGTCCAGCACACATCAACAACCTGGGGAACAAAGGCAAAAAGTTAAGGGGACAACGTCAAGGATGATAAGTCTAACATAAAGTAATGTATTAATACCATACCTGTCTATAACATTGCTTTAACCTTTATTTTTTTCAGTGAATGTCTGTGTTGTTTTAAAGTAAAGTAATATCATATTACCAATTGTAAAACCAACTGCCAACCAGGTATATTGACAGCAAAATAAATGGATTGGGCAGGGTAAAACTAAAGGCAGACCTGTGTGGTCCTTGGCTCAAGCAAGGGCTCAGCTATTGTGGTGAACGTTGAAGAGTTAATATCCATGACACTGCAGGCACCTGCTAACTGTTCATCATTGACAGCAAGTGCTGTGAAACTTAGGGCCACATGTATAAAGATCCGGTATTGCGACTCGCAAACTGCGACTCGCAAAAACAAATGTACAACAGTGTACTTTACACTGTTTGTGATTCCCAATGGGGTCGCAAATGACTTACCTCATGAATATTAATGAGGTAGGTCACAATTTGCGACACCATTTGGAATGGCCACCCTCACAGGGATGGTGGCCTGCTGGAGACAGCAGACCACCATGTCTGTGACTTCTTTTAAATAAAGCAGATTTTTGGGGGGAAATGCAGCCCGTTTCCCTAAAAAAAGGAAAACAAGATGCATTTCAAAATCAAAAATAGAAAGTTTTATTTTCATTTTTTTCAGAGCAGGCAGTGGTCCCTGGGATCACTGCCTGCTCTGAAAAAATATTTTCGCTGCCATTCACAAAGGAGAAGGGTCCCATGGGGATCCCTTCCTGCTTGCGAATGGGTTAGCACCAGTTTGAAACTGGTGCTAACTTTGATTGTTTTGCGACGGCTTTCGCGGTCACAAAACAATCATACATACCATTTGGATTCAGTATAAGGAAGGGACGCCCTTGACACGCCCCTTCCTAATACGGAATCGCAAAACACAAACTGCGATTCAGTAACAAGTTACTGAATCGCAGTTCGGGCTTTGAACATCCCAAAAAACATTTTTCAAGTCGCAAACGGGCCGATTCTGCGAATCAGCCCGTTTGCGGCTTGAAAAATGCTTCCTACATCTGGCCCAAAGGCTTTAGAGTCATGGAAGTTTCAACACCACCGACACCCCCGTTCCCTTAAAAAGCCTTTGTTTTTTTAAATTAGGATATTCTGTCCTCATGGGTCAGAATGTTCTAATAGTCTTTTAGTCCGCCATAGCCAGACATTAAAGGCCCACCCTCTTACTAAAGGCCCATGACTCTGAGCACTGAAGCAGGCTTTTAATGGCTGATGTAGCCTGCTACATCGGGCAACAGGGCTACAAAAAAGTCGGAGGTAGCATTAGAAAATAATTATATTTTTAAACCAGAATACGTGACTCTAAAATTAGCCTTTTTTGTGTTTTCTTGATAATTTTATTAATTTTATTTTTTCTTAGGGGAAAACTGAAATATTGAAGCAGGAACAATTAACTTGGAGAAAACAATTACTGTTTTGAAGAACATTCGTGGTCCTGTATAAGTTTATCCCAAGCTGTTCAACTCAGCTCAGAGGAAAATATAGTGCTGCATATCCAGTAGTATCTTACTCTATTGAGGTTAGTTGGGTTGCTATCGGCATCCTTTGCTGCAACCTTGGGTGGTGCAGGGTGGCCTGGCTGTGCAGATGTTGCGATTCCAGAAGTGGATCCTACCTCAGCACTTCTCTGCATTCCAGCACAAGCCAAACGTGCTGGGTCCATAGCCCTTAAATGGTGCCACATTCTTGTGGTGCCTAAATTGTATTTCTTTTCTGTGCCATGGAAAAAAAAAAAATTACACAGTTTGCCCTTTACATATTTGGCTGAGAGTTTTTTGTTTGCTCAGGAGCAACATCAACAAAATCCCGAACAAGGGGCTTCCTGCTTGTTTTTGACAGGCTCGAATGTTGATGTTCCTGTCTTCTGGTCAGATTTCGAAGAAGGTGACATCTGATGCAAAAACACCCTAGAAAATCTTAAGGAAAGATGCTGGCTGGGCTGAGGAGTATATGTACAGACATCAATTCGCTGCTCCCTAATAAAACAAGTGGGTGGGTACTTCCTAGAGGTAAACTTAACCTTGATTTCATCCAATCAGAAGTCTTTCATAGGTGTGAATTTAGGTTGCAAGACTCTTGCAAGATCATATATTAGAATCTAGTATTGTGGTGTTCTAAATATATCATGTTCATGTTTAACTAAATGTTTTAATAACACCTATATGTCTAGGGCTTAATTTTAATGAGTGTATTACAGTAATTTGTACTCTCTTTGAAATTAAAACTTTCGCAACAGGCCTTTGAGAGCCAAGCACTCAATACCAGTGGTGCACTTCGAGGGGGCGGAACGCCTGGGTTCCACTTCTGCTGACTACCCGCAAGAGCATACTTTACTATGAAAGTTCACATTAGTTCTTTAAGTAATTTTAATTATATAGTCACCATATACCTTTTCATAAAAACATAAATAAAGGCTGGCCAAACTATATTATGAAAACAGTATTACTAATTTGGTTGAATTATGATCGCACAAGTGTCTCGTGTGAGTTTCGGGAGAGGACCGTGGGAGCGTAGACACACCCAAGAAAAACATTTAGGCCCATATTTATTCTTTTTTTGAGCCGCATTTGCGTAAAAAAAATGACGCAAATGCGGCGCAAAAAAAAAGTATAAATATGGGACTTAATTGGTTAAGATGAATGTCATGCTTTATTACAGGAAGTACCTACCCTCCTTTCCTCACTTACAAAAAGAATATTGATGTGCAGACATGTACTGCTGGACCCAGCATTGATCTTCTGATAACTTCAGAAGAAGTACTTTGGAGCAGAGCAAAACATGCCATCATTATCTGACACAGATCAGGAGGCAGGGCCTTCAACATCTGAGCCTGCCAAACCAAACAAAGGAGTCCTTTGCTTTGGAATTGGAGCAAAAAAAGCTTTGGCAAAACATGACAAATGGGAGATGTGCCACCAAGAATATTATTGTGGCACTTAAAATCATTACAGCTTTGGCACCACAGACACGTGTCACCATATGAGGGCCATGCACTTCCCACGTTTGGAAAAGCACAGAAGTGCAGAGCTATGACCATCATCAGGAACAGCAAGATGAGCGCAGCCAGGTGAAGTAGTGCCTCCTTATGTCCAAGCTAGATGGGATGATTGTAATCTGGCCTACACTTCCAAAGTGCTGTACTGCCGCAGCTGCAGAACTATTATTTTTTCCTCAGTGCTGAGCTGAGCAGCTTAAGACGGGCTTGGCAGCCAGTTTTTCCCTTTAAGTTTATCCTCAATATCAGAGTTACTGCTTTTCTAGAAGTTCTGCCTTTCATGTTTCTCCTCATAAATCCCAAAACAACAAAACAATTTAAAAAACAGTTAAAGAAAAGTCCTCGGAGCATACAGAGGAATTGATCCTACTCAGCAAATTGACACCTTCCAACAATGAATAACAATGTGGAGGAGTCTCGGTTTATGAGTCAGTGTAACTACTGTCCCCAACATCATCGCAGGAATCAACCCTTCTCTATGTCTGGTGCCAAAATCTCCAACCTTCTCCTACCCACCTGGCCAGCCACTGTATCTGTTGCTCATTGTACTAAAGTTCAAAATCAGGAACTCCAAGTCCCCCTTTATCCGTCTGCCTTTGCAATGAGCACAGTCCCATTCAATGTCATCGCCCATCCCAGAATAATTCCAGTTGCATAGCGTTCAGGGATCGAAATCAGGCTTTTGTGATCCACACTGGAAGTTTTCCAAAATAGTATAGGACACTTAGGGGCATATTTATAAGCCCCTAGCGCCACCTTGCGCCACAAGAGCGTAATTTTTTTACGCTAATGTGGATCAAGGAGGCCAAAATCCTCACACCATATTTACAAAGTGGCGCAATGCATTCTTTGTGCCACTTCGTAACCCTTTGCGCTTCATTATGCCTGCGCCAGGCATAATGTATGCAAAGGGGGCGTTCCCCCATTGGAGGGGGTGAAAAGATGGTGCTAGGAAATCTAACAGCTTTCCTTGAGTCACTTTTTAATGCACTTTTAGGCATTAGAAGGGGGCTTCCATTATTTATAATGGGCCCCAATGAACTCTGCAGGAGTAACGCCAAAATGTTGTCACTACTCCTGCAGAGTACATCAATAGCATCAATAAAAATGACACTATTGCCCCCAACCCTGTGCCTTGGTGCATCGTATCTTAGATACGGCGCACACATGGTGGCAGTAGGGGGGAGCTAAGGGGCGCAAGGAAAGTGCCGCTGTACTAGGTGCAGCTCCACTTTACTTTAATGTGCCCCTTAGTAGCATGCTCGTGGTAGCTAGGGCTACCCTCACCATTGCATGAAGCTAGAGCATCCAGCAAAACCAGATGCTATCCCTCAGTCTCCTGACTGCACCACCCTGATTCCCCTTTATCATATCTGAGTCCGTATGATATGCTCTTATCCCCAGCTACCTAAAGGTTCTGTGCACCCATTACACTCTGCTGCGCTACACCAATAATGAGGGGTCCACAAGATCTGGCGTCCCCTGGGAACTCACACTTTTTTGCCAGTTAGTGGGCAAACCAGAGACGTGTACAAAGCTATCTACACAGTCAGAAGTCAACCTACCAGCAGAGTCCTGTATGAGCTTCTTGCAGGTACAGGAGCATGTCATCTGCGTATAGTAAAATCATTTGTTTGCCATTGTGGAGTGGAATTCCCCTACCATGGCCCTCAGTACACAACACACACAAAAGTTTCCAGCGCAAAGATTAGGAGCGTCAGTGGGAAGCCTTGCCTCATGCCTCTGTGTATCTCAAAGGGGTCTGGAATGCAGCGCCCCATGTGCAGCCACACCTGGGCACCCAGGTAGAACAGTGTCAACACTTACCCCATCTCTACCCCAGTGCAATCTTCGACATGGCAGCCTGCAAGTAGTCCCATCACAGCATGTCAAATGATTTCCTGATGTCTAGTGAGAGTACTAATGCCCCTGCACGGAGGGCCTGAGGCATTTCAGACAAAATGCTTGGGGATAAACCCGTTTTCATCCTCAAACACAAGGTTAGGATGGTAGGGCAATAAGCAGTTGGCAGGACCATACTGGCGATTTTTTAGTCTATGTTTAACATTTATAAAGGCTGGTAGGCCACCACATCTGTGGCATCCCTGGAGGGCTTTGCCACCACAGGGCTTCCTTGGTTGCTGCGAGCACAGATCCAAACTCTAGCCTGTTTGTATACATCTCGGCTAGTTTCAGTTTGGGAAAACTCAGGTGGGAGGTCATCCATGCCGATGGTCCTACTGGACACCAGCTCTTTAATGGCTGCCCGAATCTTAGGCTCTGCAATCCGGACTCCAAGCAATTTCAAAATCTCCACCATCAGCTGCAGCAATATCATGCACGTTAAAAAGGCATCCATTGTCTGCCTCTGCACTTGCTCAGGTTTCCCCTAGAGTTTTCAATTGTGGTCTGTGAAGGCTGCTAGGATATTTTGCTGTGTAAGCAGCCTGTCACCTTCTCAGCTCTTAACTTGAGTGACTGGGTATCCCCTGCTGTCTGCGTGGACCAGCCATGACAGGAGTTTGCCCGCCCGTCCTCCCTCCGAGTGATCCACAGTTAGGTGATTACACCACTTTAGAGTTGCTCTGACACCATTGCATATCTCTCCTACTCTTCCCCCAATGCCACCCTAATCTGTGGTTGATCCGAGAGCTCATTCTAACAGGTGGATGCTGTCCTCCAGTGTGGTCAATTCCCCCTGAGTGTCTTTTCCAATCCCATCGACTGACTGAGGCAATAGACGAGGGTCACTACTTTGAAAGCATTGCATTCAACATTGGTATGAAAAGCAGCGTGGGTACTGAATGAAGTACTCCACTATTATCATGCCTAGTGGGTCTCAGAATGTAGACTCGTGCAAATGACTAAGGGGGGGGGGGCGTCAGGTAAGGAAGGGCACCCTTAGGTTGTTTCACTGTATTTTGACTAATAGCGGATTATGGTCCATTACCATACAGCCCAGATATTCTGTTGCCATGGTCTGTGCTATTAGAACCTGGGTACATATCATACATATCATTCTGTCAAGGTGCACATGCATGTTGAGCACCAGAGAGTAAATGGAGTATTCGCTACCGCCTTCACTCCACACATCCCACATGTCCCAGTTAGTTGCCCAGCCTTTAAAGCCTTGTGCCAACTGCACAGCTGGGGTATCTCAGAGAGGAGGGACATAATTGTACGGGGGACATCTGCTACATAGCTATAATCTCCCCTAGTAGTAATGGTATGTCAGGGTCTACCGACATAACCTTGGAGAGAGCATCCCCGAAGTGAGACTGCCCTACATTAGGAGCAAAAACACTCCTCACAGTTATCAAACACCCATTGAGATGGCCTGTCAGAATTACATATCATCCGGCCTAGTCTATGTGTGTCTTCACCATCTCAAAGTGGACCTCAGGATGCACCCACACCATAAATAGGCCTGGGCGGAGTTCACAGAGTCCAACTTCGCAGAATTCCACAGAGTTAAAAAAAAATCAGGGGAATTCCATTGAGGCAGAGTTCTGTGACCTATGGAGTCCTGAATGTGCCTGATTTCAGAAGCACTAAGCAGGGTCAGGCCTGGTGAGCCAGGCCCCACCCGGCTTAGCGTTTCCAAGATCGGGCGCATTCAGGAGAGAGCCTTGGCATTGAAAACTGCCATTTCAGGCCTCTTGTGCACAGGCCGGTGCACAAGTGGCCTGAAAAGGCAGCTTTCTTTTGTTGTCTTTAGCCCTGGCCTGAATTCAGGCCAGGGCCGTAGGCAGTGAAAGCTGCCAGGCCCCTTGTGCACCGGCCTGCCTTGTGTGCACTGCACAAGAGACCTGAAATGGCAGTTTTCACTGCCTACGGCCCTGGCCTGAATTTAGACCAGGGCCATAGGCAGCAAAAAAAGCCTTTTCAGTCCTTGGTCATGCACCAGTGTTCACAAATAACGACAAAAAAAGAGAAGAGGACTTATCTGGGTCTTCCTGGGGGCTCGTCATCTCCGACATGTCTGCCTCAGAGATGCTGCCTCCCTCCTCTGCTCCAGTGCGGGCTGCAGCCCAGTTATGGTGCAGATTCCAAGCAGAGCGCAGAGTTCTGGAAACTCCGTTAGCTCCACCAGCGGAGCAGAGGACCCTGCACACCCCTAACCATAACCCCCTTAGAGAACGCAGAATAGCCTGTGGCATAAATCTGTCCCCTCCACTTTCGTTGAAGATTTTTCACCTCCCCCTTCATCAGATGTGTCTCCTGAAGGAAGTCCACATCCACCCCCCTGCAGTGTAAGACTGACAGCACCATGCACCTCATAGTTAGTGATTCCACCCCTCTAACATTCTAATGAGGAAGGAGTAAGTGGTCACAGTGTTCATCCTGTAGAGCTATCAAACCAGTCATGAAGGCCCCTGACAATAGCATGCCCTTGAAGCACACCACCATCACACATTCAACTGTCACATCACTGGCCCACTACTCACCCAAGTTAAAGGAAACCAGCACATATGTCGAAACAGGGTAAAAATACTGCAACCAATTGCCAACTCCCTTAAGCCAGGTCAAAATGACAACAGCCCTCTGTCATAAACCATAAACATCAAACAGTGGTTCATAGCCAAACACCAATTCAGTGGTGAGAAAAGGGTGTAGGTGTTGGGGGTTACCGCCATAGCTGCAGAAGTCCATTCCCACCTTCGATCCCGCAGGGTCCCATCTCTGGCAGATTCCAATCAGCAGCACACTTGGAGCTGCCAGGTGCCAGATTCATTCAAGCGAGTAGTGCAACTCAGCATTGTCACCCTATTGTAATATGACACCATAGTAATCGCTATAATGCAGACTTCCAGAGAGAGAGGCGATATCGAAGTCTCAAAGATCGTTTTCCAGCCTGGGGGTTATATGAAGTCTTGTGAAAGACCCTCCAAAACCTTATCCGACTCTGCACTGTCTGAGGATGCCCTAAAGGTCCCCATCAAGTTGAATGCTGAAGCTTTTTCCTGTTCTGCCTGGTCCTTGGTGTCCATTTGCTTTATTTTCCGCTAAGACTTTGATCTCAGTGGTCCTGTGTGCACTTTGCCATCCTGCACTTTTTTGTGCTACTCAAGCCAATCTGATGTCTCAGTAGAACTGTTGAAAAACAGGGCTCGGTTGTCCACAATGACTTTGAAACGCACCGGAAGGAGGAGCACATATTGTATACCAACCTCTTGGAGCTCCTTTTTGACCGCTAGGAACAAGGTCCTTTGCTGTTGGACCACCAGCATATACTCAGGAAAAATTGTTGGGGATGCGTTTTCCAGGTCGATAAAGAATGGAGTGACTCTCTTTATAGAGCAGCAGGTGGGCCTCTGTCAGTTGTGGTGGTGCCCCAGGTGGGGCAGCGGCCTCGCACGGACCCTGTGCACACTTTCCAAGGCAAAGAATGGTGACAGTCCAAGGGGGGACCTCCCTGGAGAACCAGTCCGCCAGGAAGGTGACCATGTCTGTCTCTTCCAACTTCTCAGGGAGACCCACAATCCTAATTTTGTGGTACCTACTGCGCCCCTCAGTGTCCTCCATCCATCTGTCAAGGATCTCCACTCTTCTGGTCCGGTCTGATAGTCTGCCCAGGAACACTTGCTCATTTGCCTGCAGCTCTTCTATGACCAACTCAGCTCCTTGCACCTTGTCCATATCTTTACAATGATCATTGCAGAGAATCCTCAGGTCCACTGAGACTTTATCAACTTTAGCCTCCGGGATCTCACAGATGGCACTAACGGCACGAGAATGAGGTCTAGTTTGTCCTGTGGGGTCAAAGATTGAAGCAGCACACCACGCAGTTTCCCCTACATCGCAGTGCTGGTCTCAGCCAGCATAGTTCCAGGTGGCTCTTGCACCTTTAAGGGTGTCCATGGCCACCTTTATGTGGCTCATGCTATTCAAAAGATGTCACCACAGGGCCAGCTGACCTGTCTGCCAGCAAATTTAGCTTGTTGCCACATCATCCCCACACCACTCGACCATAGACAGTGGACAGAAGGGGAGGAATACACCAGCCCTCTTCCTCCTGGCAGTGTACCATCACTCCCTTTCCTGCCATGGTAATGCCTGCTGTTTATGACCCACAGCATCCACAGCACCTCAGATTGACAGGGCCTCTCCACATGGTCCAGTACCAGCCAGGTTGCCACACAGTCAAACCGTGGCCTCTGCTCCAGTCAGCTCCAGTCTCCAGAGAGCATTCCTCACTGTCCTCCTCACCAAGCCATGTATGTTACAGCTATCAATTGGCTGGCTGCAAATTCAGTAGTCCTCACCAGGGACATGGCAGCTCTGCACGGCAATGATACCTGCAATGTGGTCATCGATACCCTCTGACAGGTGGCTGCCTTGTAGTATGACATCTGGTAGTAGGCCACTTTCACAAGGGGACCCAATGCCCCGCAGGGTTCTGGTCCACTGCCCGAGCTGCAACTTCTTGCCCCTGCTTCGCCCGCCTCTCCTGGTTATCCTCCTAGGTTGGGGCAAAGGCATTTTCAGAGCAGCCACCTCGGCATCCAGCTGATGACTGTCAACTTGTGGCACACTCTCCCAGCATGGGGCTCCCCTCTCCTGTTGGCTCATGTCCTGCTTTGTGGGTAGCCGGACCTCTCCCCAGTGGCACCCGCCTCTTCCACTACAAATTTAGCATTTCTGACAGATTTTAGCAGCTCCTAACACAGCCATCTGCCAGGGATCGGAGGCAGGGTTGAGAACTCGGCCATCTTGGCGGGCAGTCAGACATGCCACCTCTTCTTTTAAAACTCTTTGGTATATATTTATCTTTGCTGCATTCAAATCTTACTCTTGAGATTTTTGAATGGTGACAGAATAGGCCAAACAGAGGAAACTATTCACTTCTGATATATAGGGCCTTACGAAGAGAAACCTAGCAGTGTACCTGCCAATTAATTGCCATCTTCAATATGGTCAAATTTAATTAAAATATAATTTTATTCTGCTTTATTGGGATATGTTATGTAATCTACCACATATCTCATAGCCCTATTGAATAAACCTTCCCCAACAATTAGATTTTGTCTTAAAATTGTTCTGCAATTCGTCCAGTGGTTTAGAGTGATTTCTAAACAAGCAGCATTTGAAAGTGATTTCTCAAGTGATTGCAGTTTCTGATCAGTGACAGAATATAATACTGGGAACAAAAATATTGTGTGTATGGAATATTGTGTCAAAAATATTGAAGACTAAAATATTGAGAAGGTAAGTGCAGATAGGTAAGTATAGATTTACTATTCTTAACTCCACATCTATGTACCATGAAGATTTTTACATATCCACATCTATGTACCATGAAGATATTTATGTAAATTAACATATACATATATATATATATCAAAAACGAAGTTGTCCTCATGTGAAAGCGCACTCCCAACAGGTTATATAAATGGCAAGAAAAAGTAAAGCCAGTGAATTCTTTAAGCAGTTTCATTATTCCAGGCCTTAGGTTATAAAATCATCTCTGGACATGTGTTTCTGGGTCAATCCCTTTATCAGCAGAGAAAAATATAAAAGTGTTTCACCCTCGTAGGTACAGCCAGTGCTGGAAGTGTTCCAGGCATTTCTTTCTTAGTGAAAAGACCGGCATGGCTTCAGCTAGTCTAATTACAGGCACCTGATTAGTTTCTTTAAAAACCAGTCCACCCCAGTGGGCCTCTCAAGTGAGTAACAGTGCATGCTGGTTGTGTTAGTCCTGCAATTTTTTCATTCTGCCCCAAGTTGGTTGCTGGAGCCAAACTAAATTATGAGACAAAGTGCAAAACCTATGTAGGCGAATCCAAAGTAAAATTGTCAGATTTGCTGTGAATATCCCAACCTGATTGCTCATATGTGACAATCCATTTTAGTCACACAACCTTCAATATGCAGTTGTGCTGCTTTCCCGGCTGGACAGGCCGGTTAATTATCAAAAACGAAGTTGTCCTCATGTGAAAGTGCACTCCCAACAGGTTATATAAACGGGAAGAAAAAACATGCACCATGGCTAAAAAAATCACTGGCAAAATCGCTGCATCGCTTGCTTCAGCGAGGATCCATTGCTGCTGTGCTTCTGAATTTTCCACACTTCATCCCTGGGCATCAAATCTTCTACATCAGGGCAAGGAAGCGAGGCTGCTTGCCCGGAAACCGACACATCGTTGTCTTGCGGTGAAAGAATCAACGCATCGCCTACCCCACGGGAAAAGAATTGATGCACATCCTCACTTGCAAGTAAGTAATCAATGTATCACTTGCTTTTCTGATTCATCTTCTCTCCTGCGGCTTTGTTTTTGATGCATACCAGGTACTTTGTGCTAAAACAACGCATCCATTGATTCCTATGGATTAAGACTCTTTTAACTTCAAAAATGTATATCTTCTCTTGTGTATGTTGGATTTTTGTTGTTTTAGTCAGATAAATATTGGCTATTTTTCTAAACTAGTGTGGAGTACTTTTCTGGTGTTTTAACTGTGTTACTGTGTGTGTGGGTACAAATACTTTACACATTGCCTCTGAGATAAGCCTGACTGCTTGTGCCAAGCTGGCAAGGGAGTAAGCATGGCTTATCTTAGGTATGTTACTCCTTTACCCTGATTAGAGTGAGGGTCACTACTTGGACAGGATGCAAACTGACTGACATCTAGACACCCCATATCTAACACTGGTGATCAGCAGTGAGGATAGGATTGTATTCGTACTTGACATACAGTGATTGGTGTGCACTATTGTCTTATTGCAGACCATTACGCAACTCCATACAGTTTTTCCTTTTTATGTTCTCTGGTGCCCTCCTCGATGTATTGTTGATACTTGGGACTCTGGTTAGTTGTTATACCTGTGAGGCCCTGGCAGAATGGAATCAACTTCTGGCACCTCTACATCTATACAATGAGGGAGCTTAAAGTTTTCTGCAAGGAAAGGGGGCTGGCTGTGAAGAGAATGTCCACAAAGGAGGATTTTGAGGCAGTCCTGTTTTGTTATGAGCTAAAACACTGGCAAGCAACACTACCAGATGATTCTGAGGAGGAGGACTGCTATGAAAGTGAGGGCAGTGGCCCTGAGAGGGAAACAGAGAGAGAGAGGGATGGCGTCTTGCTCATGAGAAGAGTCTGAGAGAGCTGGACGAAGAGCTTGAGAGAGCTGAGGCTGAGAGAACCCTAGCCAAGGAAAAAGAAATGTTTGCAGCTCAAAACCTGAGCTTTGGAGAGCTGAAGCTGAAAGCAACAAGGACTGAGTCCAGTTCAGATGGTAGCAGCAAAACTGTTATATCCAGTACTGTGAGAGAAGTGCAAATGCCCAGAGATTTGGTGCCCAACTTGAAGGAGGGGATGACATATACCAGGAGGCTCAGGTTTATGAGTTAGCTCAAGTAGTGTGCAGGGTCCCTGAGGTATTGGGAAACAGGCATGGGGAGTCCTATTCCTAGCAGTGGGAGGGACAATGCACTGACTCTAGGTGAGAGTGACAGGGAGAGTGGTTCCCCCTGTGAGAAGTCCTGGTAGTGAAATAAGGAGACACCCCAGAAGAGTGTGGATTGAGTGTCAGGAACAGTCAGATACAGTCTCACCAGTCTCAGGAGAATGGTGTGAGATACTTTTTCAAGACACTTGATGATGAGGTGGAGGGTACTTTACTTAACACCTGAGGGGTTGTGTGATGTGAGTGCTGGAGAACATATGTTCAGTCCCTGTTTTCCAAAGCTATGCCAATACCAGGTGGAGTGAGAGTTCTCTGACTCCCAGGGAACTTGCACTGGAGGCAGACCTCTGAGTGACTCAGGTCTTCCCCAATCAAGGGAGGTGGGGGAGGTTTGCAGTGACCCAGGTAGGTCCAAGTGTAGTGGGATGGGTGAAGGGTCCCATGTCCTGTCTCAGAAGAGAGAGAATGCAGGTGGGCAGAGGCCCAGTTTGCCCAAGACCCAGTCCCAAAGCCTGGAGGGTTCCATGAGATAGCACTGGAGAGTGGCCTAGTCTGTACCGAGAGACCATCTGCTGACGGGGACCCTAGAGTGACAGGAGAACTTGGGGGGCAGCTGTCACAAGCACCCCACCAATTCTGGTCTATGGCAGTACCACTCCTGGTGGGAGGCTGCAGAAGTCGTGAGAAAGAGGTGAGGGGAGAAGACAGTCCCCAATAGAAGGACCGGGGGGGTCAAGGGTTACCAGCTCTGATGTCGGAGCCCCTCAAGGCTGACCCTGGTGAGGCCATTTCTGGCCTGGAGGACCATTGTGCACTGTCAGATGGACAGGAGGCTAGAGACGTGTGCCAGGCAGACTCTTACCCAACACATGACAAATATGTTTCCATTGGGGGGGTAGGGTTACTCCCCCAGAAGTCCTGGCTTGCCAGGCACAGGTCCAGCCTCAGGGTACAGACCCTAGGTTGGAGGAACGGTTTCAGGGTGTCCACCTTGACCTGGAGGGTGGGGTGACTGAGAACAGTGGCCCTATTGTGTTGTCTCCTGGGAGTACCACTGTGGATGGGAGGGTGCAGAGCCGCAGAGGGAGGGGTAGGCGGAGGACAGCCTCGCCACTGACTCCTGCTCAGCCTAAGGGTATAGACCCTGGGCTGAGGGACCATTGTCAGGATGCCATCCCTGCACTGGTAGGAGAATTGTGCAGGACTGTTTCTACAAGCACTCTGACAATTCTGGATTCTGGGGGGCCATTCCTGGTGGGGAAGTACACAGCCCCAGAAGGAGGGAGAGGGAAACCTTGCCCTGAATCTGGTCCAACCTGAGGGTACAGACCCCAAGTTGGAAGACCAGTTCTGGTGAACACTCCTGCACTGGTGGGAGAATTGTGAAGGACTGCCCTAGCAATTCTGGACTCTGGGTATGCCACTGCTGGGGGGAGGAAACAGGGCCCAAAAGCGGAGTACCCATGCCAAACTGCCATCCCTGACCTGCAGAAAGGGAGAGTGGGCAAAGGGTGCTGGGCACCTGAGGCTACTGCCCCCTACCCTCTGAAGTCACAGTGGTTAGAGAACCCTGAAGGACCTAGAGTCTGGCTCTCACCACTGACAACTGTCAGTGGTCACTGTGGTTTGCTCCCATGGATGGATTGGGCCATACCACTGTGTTGGCTATGGTGGTACTGTCTGCCCACTGGGATACATCTGTGAGCAAAGTAAGGTTAGGTGCTGCACAGATGGTATCCGCAGGTGAGGAGAGGGGGCCCCCATGGGTTAGCTTAGTGGGGCCTGAGAGTATGAACAGAGGGCTCCAGCTGAGTTCAGGAAGGCGTAGTAAGGGAACGTTCCCCTGCTGTTTTAGGCCAGGGTCCATGTTCTATCGTCCCAAGCAGGGAAGCCCATCAAGGTATTGATTTGTCTCCCCTTGGCTTTAGGATAGTGGGGGGTTGTGTTGCTTCAGCAGCTCCCTCTCTGTGACAGCAATGCCTGTTCCACAGGAAGTGTGGAGCCTGATGGGACCCTGGGGGCTTTCTGGCTTCCCTCAAGGTCCCCAACATTGTGACTGGGTAGTTGGTAGGCACCCAGGTCATATGGCTGGGCCCCAGAGGATGGTTTACCCAGGGCTGAGATAAGCCTGGGGGGGCCACATGCCCTCCACTCCTCCCCCCCAAAAAATGTGGACTTAGGCCGGGCCCGAAGGATGGGATCCCTGGGATGAGATCAGCCCCCGGGGGCCACACAGATCCCCTTCTCCTCCCAAAAATGTAATCTTTGGGCTGGGCCCCAGGAGATGGGGTCCCCAGGGCCGAGATCAGGCGGGGAGTCATGCAGGGTTGGGTTGTTATAGAGGTTGGCCGCAGGGTCTGCCTGCAGGCCAGGCCCTAAGGCCAACGCTGCTGCTCATGGCTGAAGCCCACGAGTAACGCAGTGTTGGGTGATTATAGGGGTTGGCTGCAGGATATGGCCGCAGGCAATGCAAGTTCTGGCAGGATGTGAGGAGCCAGCTAGGACTGTGGGAGCCTTCAGGCTCCCCCTGCAGTCCTGTCACTCTCTCTCTCTCTCTCTCTCTCTCTCTCTCTCTTTCTGAGAGAGATTGTCATTGCAATGGTCTCTCCATGTAATGACTTCAAAGTGTCAAACTAGCAAAATCTTTGGAATGAATGTTATAGTTACATTTGGATGCAGAGCAGAACAGAGTTACTTCTGGCCTAATGGTCAAGGTCTTGTATTGTCACTGAGTACGCTGAAAGTTCATATCCTAGTATCGCTTGGCAGTGTGTTTATTTATTTAGTAGTGTTTTGACTGTTAAAGTTTCCTAGTGATCGAACATTCACTTTTCTTTCTAATGACGTGTGGGTTGACTGTCATCAGTATGTCTGGAATCATCATAGTAAGGAGTCACCTATTGGCTAAAGGTTAAGTTCACAGACCCTCACACTGAAAGTTGAAGGTTCTACTCGAGGTGTGTCCCTAGTAATTTTCCTTCTTTCATTTCTTTAAATTTCAAATGTTTAAAAGGTTCATTGTGAAAGGTGATCTCACTCTTTTTAATTGATAAATACTTTTTTTGTTCACTTTGTCTAGAAACACACAGAACCACTCAGACACTCACACACACATTCACAGACCCATTCAGACACTCACACACCAGCTCACAGACCTACTCAGACTCTCACACACCCACTCACTTACCCACTGAAACCCTCACACACCCACTCACAGACCCATACAGACACTGATTCCCCCACTAAGACACTGATGCACCCTCTCTCATACCCAGACACTCTACCAGGCACTCTCACCCCCAGATACACCCCATCACACCTATTCTCACAACCAGAGAAAAAGGCAGAGGCCAACTCCCACCACGCATGACCAAAGGGCCATGTGCAGTGTGGTGTTGGGTTGTTAGGGGGGTTGGCTGCAGCCCTGGCCTTTCAGTCAACCCCTGCCCTGCACAGCTGAAAGCCATGCATGGTGCAAGATTGGGTGCTTAAAAGGTGTAGGTGTCAGGACCTGGCCGCAGTCCCTTTGGCCATCCCCCGCCACACAGGGGCAGAGGCCATGCACAGAGGTGGTTAACTTAATGTATAGTAATAAAAATGACTATACATTACAAAAACCATAGAAATTCGCTGAAAAACCCAAGGGTTATGGGGACGTTATAGTTAGGAAATAGAATTAAAAAAATAGAAATTCACCTAAAATTCCAAAGGATACAGAGACATTATAGCTAGGCTCACACTTTAAACATACAAAACCATAGAAATTCACCAGTTATGGTTAGAGCAATCTCAAGTAACTATAAAAGGTCCCCTAATGTATCTATAACCCACACTCTCGTCATGCACTGCTATTTACCCCCCAAATTACAGCACTCCTGACATCTTTGAAACCATCAATGATAATGTCACTGTAAAATCTGTAGTAAAATTATTAATCAGATACCTGTGCATGGCGAGGGAGTGCAAGTTATAGTTACCTTAGCAAATTATAGTTACTTGAGATTACTATAACTAGAACAGATGAATTTCTATGGTTTTGTACGTTTAAAATGTGAGCCAAACTATAACATCCCTGTAAGCTTTATTTTTTAAGTGAATATATATATATATATATATATAGTCAAGGTACACATATGTAGTGTCATATATAATAAAAAGTTGCTTACCTATAGAAACCTACCTCCATTATGTTTTTCTCCTTGATATTCTTGCCATAATTTTGTGTCTACACTATTTTGTTCAGTATGTTGTCTAAACCCACACATTTCTTTACCACTGTTTGACATATTGGTAAGTTTAAACCTTGATGTTCCATTTTATCTATACTACTAAGTTAAACAATCTCATGCTTTTCCAAATGAAGCATTTCTGAGTTCAAATGAGCACACAGGCAGTGGAGTAACATTAGCCCCTACAGCCCCTTTGTTGCAGGGGGACGCCAAGCTCACAGGGGGCCCCCTCAGAACAGTACAGTGGTCCTCTGGCCTGAGAGCTTCTGACTGGGTCTGGGGGCAAGGGCCCCTTCATTATACTTTGCAGGGGGGCCCTTCACGTTTTGTTATGCCACTGCACATAGGGTTGGCATAGGGCACACACTTTTTTGTTACATTTCAAAAGACATCTTATTACACAATCAGGAGACTCTTTCTATGGAAAAGAGTGTTTATCATGCAACTTGCAAAAGCTTCCTGTACTTCTTTTCTGATTATTCCTGTTCTTAAGTATTTTAATATATTATGATATCTACATAGGCAGCCTGTCTCATATGTTTGGCCTGTCTGTGTAATGAAAATGTAACCATGTATTAACATTTTCTGTACTTCCTAAGAACGTTTTGGTTTGTTTATGGAGCAGTACTTAAAAAAAACTGGTTGAGCTTTCACAGATGTCAACTAAAGAAGGTCACACAAAATATGATGAGTTTATCACCAAAGAAAAAATCATACTCAGATCTCAGGACATCTTGCATCCTTTGTTGAATGAAAGCAAGTATTAGGTTTAACACCATGCTAACTTCATGACAAGCATCACCAGGTAACCCAAAGTAGTCCTGTTTATTGTCATGTTCCACAGGAAACAAAGGTAGGTAATGTAATGTGTTTTGTTTAATATTGGGAGCAGCTAATACAGTAGGTGCTGTCACAAAACACGACAGCTTTCAATTTGTCTTTGTGTGAACACATACAGTGAACACATAAATCACATATCCTTTACCAGCACCTGCCTAGCCACCAGCATACAAAAAACATAGGCTTGAATTCAGACTTCTCATTTAAAAGTCAATGATCAACTGATTTGGTTATTTGTTCAAAAACATATAGCTTTTCTTTATTAAGTACCCAATTTTCTAAATCAATGATGTCAGTTCTCTCTTGACCACTGGCATTTTCCACAGCATTCATAACTATGACTTCCTCATTTTCAGTGGTAGGCTGGCCAAGCAGATCTTGACTATAGGTGACTCTGATCTTGCTCCATGGTGAACTGTCCTTTGAAACCTCTGCTGCAATTGTTTCCTCTTGTTGGATTTAATCATTCAACATTTTCAGATCAATGGGAATCACTGCACACTGAATATTATATTTAACATCATTGAAAGCATCTTCCTCGCAGTTATGTTCTCCTAATATTTCATCCTCAGAATACCATGGTTTAAAACACTACAAAAGAGCCAAGTAAAATAACTTTCTTTTTAAACGGTTTTGCAGCTTAATTTACAATGATTAATAAGACTTGGTTTTGAGTGTCTCACTAAACGTCCATTACAGCCAGACTTTTAAAGTTTCCCTCCTTCAATATTTTTATCTTTGTTATTTTTGTATGTACAGTATTGTAGTATTTCATACAGAGAGGGGTTTTCTAAGTGGGCACTCTGATTGGGATTATAAGTGTCCATCATTTTGGTTTTAATTACCTGCAAGTTATTACATTTCTGGAAATGATTTAATCACTTGTGTTGTGTTGATGCTATGCATAAATTTACAGAAATTATGTATTTGGGCTTGTCACATAAATTAGCAGAATTCAATTTTTCCTAAACATTTTAGTTAACAACTTCTCTGCTGCTATCTCATTCCATAGATCATTCATGTATGTCACTTCAGACTTTGTTCTGTATGAAGTGACAAATCAAGCAACAATAGAATTGTCTGCTACAAAATGAATATCCATGTTGACATACCCTATCTAAACTGGATTACAGGATTGTAGTCATTGATAAATTTTGAATTGTCTCTTCTCTTTAGGTTGTATGTGTTCTTAGACAGTTTACCAGCAACAGTATGTCTTACTGAAGACATAAAACTGTTCACTCTTCCTTTAGAGATTACAGACCTAAGTAACAGTAACAGTCTCAGTACTGCCATGTTGGCGGTGGTGGTTGTGCCGCCAACAGGCTGGCGGAGAAGACTGCCAAATTGTGACCATAGCTGTATTCCCAAAAGAATACATCCAAATCACCGCTGGCACTGCCAGTGCGGTCAGGCCACCACAGTCGATGGTAGCCACCTGCAGGCCGACGGAGACCATGTTCCCGTCAGACATATTACGAGGCTGCACACTGGCAAGGTTTCCACTGCGGTCCAACCACCACAGAAACTCTGGCGTAAACCAAAAGTATAAAAGGAGACACTCACCTTCAGGAAGCCATTCTTGTCCGGAGCTGCCATGAAACAAAACTACATGTCTTCCAGTTGCTCCTGCTCGCCTAACGACTTCGGGACCAGTGAGGATAATGATGACAGCAACCAAGTGTACACACACACTTACCTGTCACTGTTGTAAAATGTCAAAGTACTTATGCACACACAACATACCATTCGGGAATGGGTGACAAGGCAGCACACACACGTAACCCCACATTCGTACAGAGGCACATACCCATATGCATTTAGATAGTACTCGCACTACGGCCATCACACACACGGCTAAAACACACATCAACCCTGTAGGAAAGTAGCCTCTTTCTAGCATGGTTAACCCCACTTTTGGCCTGTTTGTGAGTGTGTGTCAGTGTGTTTTTACTGTGTCACTGGGATCCTGCTAGCCAGGACCCCAGTGCTCATAGATAAAAACCTATATGTCAGTGTGTTTTGCCTGTCTCACTGGCTGGGATCCTGGTAGCCAGGACCCCAGTGCTCATAGTTTGTGGCCTAATGTGTATGCCTGTGTAGTGCCTAACTGTGTCACTGACGCTCTGCTAACCAGAACTTCAGTGCTTAGGCTCTCTCTGCTTTTAAATTTGTCACTGTACACCAGTGACTTCATTTACCAATTTCAATTGGCATACTGGCCCGCCCCCCTTATAAGTCTCTAGTATATGGTACCTAGGTACCCAGGGCATTGGTGTTCCAGGAGATCCATATGGGCTGCAGCATTTCTTTTGTCACCCATCAGGAGCTCAGACAAACCGTTACACAAGACTGCCATTGCAGCCTGCGTGAAATAGTGCACACACTATTTCACAGGCATTTTCACTGCACTTAAGTTATTTATAAGTCACCTATATGTCTAACGTATATATGCACAGCCTGGCCCAGGTCCCCAGCACTCCGCTCTGTGATGCTCAACTCGCTGAGTTGTTCTCCTTAGTTGAGGGACCTTCTTTTGTTGTGCTGCATCAACTGCATTTTGCACCTCCTTTGAACCCTGTTCCTGCAGCTTCTGGGTGTGCTGGCTGGCACCCTGAGGGCTCTCTAAAGTGCTGGGAGCCCCCTCTTCCTCCTCACACAGAGTTGAGGCCCCCAGGTACCTCCTGCGTCCTTCCCGTGCCATTTTGTTGAAAAACGCACTTTGGTCGTAGCCAAGGCTTTTTGGTGCCTTCCAACATGAAATCTTATCTGCAACAATCTTCACGCCGTGGGACATATTTTGCATCATGCAGGAACCCGCTCGCATCTTCTTAGGGTGCATTTCTGCAGTCTTCTACTAACTGGCGACTCTTTTTTTGCACCCTCTTCTGGGTTGGCAGGGGCTCCTGTCCTTCCTGGAACTTCTTTCGACTTCTGGACTTTGTCCCCTTCCTTTGCAGATATTCAGGTCCAATAATCCAACAGTTGTTCTTTGCAGACTTGGTTGGCTGCTGCAAAATCCCCAAAACGAGGTGTAGTGTGTCCTAAGGAAACTTGCAGTACTTTACTCCTACTTTTCTGGGCTCTTGGGTGGGGTAATTTACTTACCCTTACTGTATTCTTACTCTCCCAGCGATTCTGCACACACTACACTTGTCTAGGGGGGAATTCGTGATTCACATTCCACTTTTTTACTATATGGGTTTTGTTGCCCTTAGACCTATTTTCTCCCATTGCATTCTATAGGATTTCCTACTGTTTGCATTGTTCTAGGACTACTTACTCGTCTAATTTTGGTGTCTAGTGTATATATTGTGTAGAATACTTACCTCCAGAAGGAGTATTGTCTCTAAGATATTTTTGGTACTGTGTCACCCAAATAAATACCTTTATTTTTGGTAGCACTGAGTATTGTCTTTTCTTGTGTATAAGTACTGTGCAACTATAAGTGGTATTGCATGAGCTTTGCATGTCTCCTAGTTCAGCCTAAGCTGCTCTGCTATAGCTACCTCTATCAGCTTAACTGATAGAACACTGCTACATTCACTAACAAGGGATAACTGGACCTGGTGGAAGGTGTAAGTACCCAAGGTACCAACTGCAAACCAAGCCAGCCCCCTACAAACCCCCCGGTACACAGCACCTGCACAGTCACACACAACAACACCACTACACCACAACCGCAACACCACCAAAGCATCGGCAAGCACCCACAATAGACACTACCACTTGACAAATCATACATACAACACAATGTACCAACACAAGAGAACGAACACACACAATCACACATCCAAACAATGCAGCATACGTCATACTCCACGAACACACATCACAACGGATCTAACATACCAATCTCCACACAAACCCACCTACACAGTACAACCACACAAAGGCACCCAACACTGCAAATAACACATGTCAACACAAACATCACACAATACCAACACAACAACATGTCCCCTACATACACATGTCCCACAAACAATAGACACCCATCACTGGGGGACATATAATATGCACATAACCACACATGCTGCCAAGACACAACTGGTAGCACAACCACCACTCACAAAAAACTTACTCACACACAAACAAGATCAGCCAAGACCAAAACTGCCCTAATTAAAAAAACACCAGGACAAAGATGCAACCTTTAACCCAACAACAGGTTGACCCTGATATATATTGAATGTTAAAAATATATATCAATACATAAAAAGATCAAGGTCATAGGCCAGTCCAAACATGCACATAATGCACTTGTATGTTCCCCTAACTTGACTCCTGACTGCTATGCAACCTCCACAGGAAGGGGCATCAAGGGGGTGGCAGGCTCCTTAGGGATTAGAGGGGTTGGAGTGGGGGGATGGGCTTAAGGTTGGGAGAGGGATCTTTGGGGTTGGGAGGGGGGCTTAGGTTGAGGCCTAGGGGAAGGTTGGGAACTCTTGGGAGGGGTAGACTTCTTGGCAGGGGGAGGGGCATGGGTACTTGCGGGTGGCAGGGAAGGTGGTGGAGGTAAAAGGACTGGACTTGGGGGGGACACAGAGCATTTTTGGGGTCTCACGGGGTGGGAGAGGAGTAGGGAAAGGTTTTAACTCGGAGAGGAAAGCTTTCTTTGACACACAGGGATGGTCATGTCAAAAAGGTTTGGGTGTGGAGGGAGAGGGAGTGGTTGTCTGAGTTGTTTTGGTGGATGTCTTGGGTGAATGTGTGTGCGAGGTATGCTTGTGGGTGCTGGGTGTCGGTTGGGTGGGTGAGTGTGTGCGTTTATGTGTCTTGGGATGAGGGGTTGGAGGTGCTTGGAGATGCAGTTATGGATGGGTCACTGTCTGTTGGGGTGGTGACTGCAGTCATGGTGGATATGCTGGATGTAGGCATGTCTGTGGTTGTGATGTATGTGGATGTGGTGACTGGGGTGGGTGTCTGAGGGTCTGCTATTGTGCTGATTTTGGGTAGGATAGGTGATGTGGCTGGATCGGTAAATGTTGATGTGGTGACTGCAGGTGTGTCAGGTGTTGTGTCTGTGATGCTGGGGGTGGTGGGGGTGTCAGGGCAGGTAGTGACTGTTGATGTGTCTGCAGGTGGATGTTGCTTATGTGCATGCCTGTGGTGGGTCTTGTGGTGCTTGTGTATTTCTGCACTACCCTTGGATGCTGAGGTAGATGCATGCTTGTTTGTTTGTGTACTGTGGCTGGGTCAGGGAAGAGCGGTTTAGGATTGGGAAGAGAAAGGTGGAGGAAGGACAGAAGACAAAAGGTGACTGGCTGCTGCTAGTGTGGAGGCCAGTGCCTGAAAGGATTTCTGTAGGTGAGTCAGTGCACTGTGAATGCCCTCCAGGAATGCATTACTCTATTGTGCCCAAGTTGCCAGTCCCTTGATGGCATTAAAAATAGGCGACAGGCACACAGAGATCGACCTCAGGAGGCCAATAGCCTCCTCACTGAGGGCAGCAGGGCTAACAGGGGCAGGGGCAGAGATGCCTGCGGCAAAGGAGACTCTCACCCTCTTGGGTGAGCGAGCATGGACAACTGGGTGGGGGGCTACAGGGAGGGCGGTGGTAGAAAGGGGGGTGGTAGACAAAGATGGTGCTGGGGTGGTCCGAGATGGATCTGCCACCACCAGGGAGTGTCCACTGGAGGAGGATTACAAAGATGATGTGCTGGATGCAGTCTCCCCCATGGCACTCCCCTCGCCCTCCGGGCCACTGGGCCCCAAGCTGTCGGTGGTATCAGTTCTCCGGGTCCTGTGGCCAGCAGCATCCCCACTCAGCTGTGCCCTGTCTCCTTCGCCTGCCGATGCTGATGCACATCAACAGAGATGGGGGAGAGATAGAGAAATAGTGAGAGAGAGAGAGGGCCATCACATTCTTCACATACACACTTTACAACATGCACAACTGTAGGTATACATCTTCTGCAAGGTAACACATAGTGAAGCCCACAGATCCTACATCATATCAAAACATGTTACTTCAATCTCCCCCATTTGTCACCTCTCATACCAACATCATAATCCATGTAAGGGAGCACAACTGGAGCATCCCATCAAATCACCTGTCAGCAAAGTCAGCATGCTCATCATGCCCTGGCTAAAGCTGATATATCATCCTAATCCAGTTATTAACTTTCTATATTCTTATCACTTTAAGGAAATGTAGTTGACTGATAACACCATATCATGCCTAATCTGAATCTACCCCTGCCTAGTCCGTGAACATAATTAATGTTCCATGCAAGTAAAGACAACTCTCTTCACAAACACAGCACCTGTCATTCCAATCACAAGCCTAGCTGATCCCTCTGTACATAAATGGCACAATAGCAACAATTTCTGATGAAGACACAACATGTGGCAGTCCCATACAGTTGCCATCACAGATTTACATTCCATGCCTGGAGAAAAGCTGTGTCATTACATGTACCAAATCTAAGGGGAATAGCTCCAGTCACTATTTACAGACATTCCCTATTATACCATAATTGCATGTACTGCTACTGTGGCCTACCTAGCACACATGAGACATCCACTGACAATCACAGAGAGCATAGTTACAACTTCTAAACAATGGACAGCCTACTAATTCCTAGAAGGGCACATTACATTCCAACTGACATGCAGATTCGGAGACATGACATGAGTACATCAACATCACTCACAGCATTCCTGACATGTAATTTCCACTAGCTAAGTCCAGACAACACACATACCCCACTGAAAAGACGTACACATGATGTACACATGCACCTAAACAACTGCCATTGCACTGACAACACATCCCACAACAACAACACCTGTATGAGAAATAGTAGTACAACTAAACCATGACATCTTGAAATATGATGTGAGCCAATATCAATTCCTATCCAAAGTGCCCACATCAGCTAGGCTAGGGGTAGCAATGATTGCCCTACTCTATAATATCTGCCTCCAAGTAACCATTGAGACACAATGTAGGGAGCTATAACCATATGTTCCACTCCTATTGGTAGGGCATTGGCACATCTAGCATGGACAGTGCACATTGTGAAAGGGTAGGACAGCCTAGCCACTTACTTTCTCTACAACAAAGACATTGGCATAAACGTGATTTGTCCATATGTCAATGTAATGGAAATGCATGGTAAGAGCAAATAGACAAAATCAGACCCCCATGGTTGGATGTTATTTTGTCACAACCTTCACATGCTGCATTATATGAATATGAAGGGACAATGGGGACACTTCCACAAATCTATTTGAACAGTCCAATACTGGCCATACCTATTGACAGAATGAGATGCCAGCCTCACCTGGAGTCAATACCTATACCAGGACACAAGGTAACTAGGCACTGTACATAATATGTCAGGTCCTATGTAGCACCTACAGTTGATCTTTACAAATGGGAGTGGTCTGACACCTTAACGCTACATTTTTATATAATCTGATTAATGGACACATAAATTCTAGATGGGTAGAATGATACAGCAGCTTACAGATATATATATGGATGGGTAGAGTCACACATGTGGCACTGTCAAATGTGCTTCTCCACATGCAGTCATAGATATTCATTGACACAGGTGAGCTAAACATCCACAGGCTCAACCCTAAGGCCAGCTCTTCATCTTATATTCAGGCAACTCGAGTACTATGCATTCCCAGTAGTCAACATACATGCAGCACTTACTACAGTGTCACACCTGCAAAAGTGTGACACCAAACACCAAACTACCAGAGGAAAGTACATGGAGTCAGTCAGTACTTACCCCCTTGTGACTGCTGTGCCGCCATCAAACGCCAATCCATCTCAGGTTAGGCCACTGAAAAAAGCAGGCCATTAGAGGGGTCAGAGTCCGACTGGCACCCCTCCCTCATTGGGAGGACATCCCCAGCTGGGCCTCAGCGGTCTTCCGGGCCCAGCAGTTCAGGTCCTCCCACCACATTCTGCAATAGGGTGCTCCACAGGCTGTGGACCACCAGGATCTGCACTTGCTTGGCGATCCCAGGCCAAATCCCCTTCTTCTGATGGACGTTGACGTGCATGGATGACATAGACAAAAGCAGAGAGTCGTACACATGTGCCATACCAATAGGGGTGGTCAGTATACATCAGTCACTGCAAGTAGGCACACGCTCCCCATTGTGTCTGCACACACACCTTTACAATATTCCATCTGCATGCATCTACACCTTCACAAGTTCACAGTGCAACGTCACATAGAACACATATCACACATACCTAGGACATTGGACTCAACCTGCTCCTCTGGTGCCCAATATAGCTGTCCATACTGGGGAAGGACCTACTCCACTAGCCTTTCTAGCTCTTCTAGGGTGAAGGCAGGGGTCTTATCACCTGCAGGACGTGGCATGATGGCTCCCAGAGGCAGTACACAGCAGCTCACGTTGTGGAGGTCTTGCTGGCAACAGTGTCAGGAGTCAAGTGAGCAATAATGCAGAAGATGGCAGTCACAGCTGCCACGTGCATGACTGTCACTGCCGGCGGACATCGCCATTGGCCCAAGTCTGCCAAAGGCTGCAATGTTTTTCAATGGCAAGTTACACGGCGGTTGCAACCGCCTAGCGACATGACGACTTCCTCCGGTAGACTTAGGTCACTTCCACCTGTCCAGTACAGTAGGTCAAGCACCTGCCATTTTGGGCACATTTAATGGATGGAAGTGTTTACTAATCTGCGTCATTCACTTACTTCCCTAAAGTGCTGCATATCTGTATGTAGTGCCATCATGTTTGGGTCACATATTGTGCATAAGTGAAGTCACAGCTGCGTTGAGGGAGAAAATATGGTGATATCTATGTAAAGCTACTCAGAGGTTCTTATTCCATAGAAAAATATAGATTGAGTCCAAAAATATGTGTGATAGCTAAGTCTTACACACATATACTCTTACAGTCGTATCATATGTATAATCCCATTGTCATAGTTGTCAATGTGCACCAAGGAGGGTGTAATCGGATGCATATCTATGTGATGTACTACATATGTCTGACGTGCTAGGCGTCCTCTACAGATGTTAGGTGTGAGGAAATAAACAAAGTGTAAATGATGTGTGCATACTGCATGACTCATACTATTTTCACTTGTCTTCACATCGTTGTCCTGCCATGAGGAGAGTGAGACATCCACCAGTTACCATCTATTAGTAGACCTGGACTCCATGGAGGAAAAGGATGTCATCCAGACATATCATCTGAATTGTCATACTGTCATGAATCTTTGTACTAAGTTGGAGCCAGATCTGATGCCTGCCATTCGCAATCCCTATGGTATACCTCCCATTGTTCAATTCTTGTCAGTGCTACACTTCCTGGCCACAGGCTTCTTCCACAATACAGTGGTTCTAACAGCAGGGATGTCTCAGCCCATGTTCATTCTGATTTTGAAGGAAGTACTGTGTACATTGTTGAGACACCTGGACAGCTACATCAAGTTTCCCCACTGAGCCGATCTGACCTATGTGAAGGCAGACTTTTATGAGATGGGGCACATTCCTCATGTGGCAGAAGCCATTGTTGGCACCCATGTAGCCTTAGTCCCTCCCAGTGTCAATGAACAGGTGTATAGGAACAGGATAAACTACCACTCAATCAAAGTTCAGGTGGTGTGTCTGGTGGACCAGTACATCTCACAAGTCACAGTCAGGTTCTGTGCATGATTCCTACATCATGCAGCACAGCAATGTCTCAGAGCTAATGACATGACTCCAAAAAGAAAGGGTCTGGATGGTTGGTGAGTTTCCATTGTAGTGTGTGTTGGTGATTTATGTAGCCTGTCATCACAATATAGGAAATACCACACACGTTTGTGGTGTTCAACCATTGTCTTCACATTGTCTGACTCAGGCTATGCAAACCGCCCTTGGTTGTTGACACCAGTGAGGTACCAAATCACACCAGGGGAACTCAGTTACAATGAGGCCGATGGGAGGGCAAGGCGTGTAATAGAGCAAACATTTTGGCTCCTGAAGGTAAGATTTAGGTGCCTGGACCTATCTGGAGAAGCCCTCCTCTACTCGCCCCACAAGGTATGCCAAATAATTTTTGCCTTCTCTATGCTCCACAATCTAGCCCTGAGATGTCAGATACCATTGATAGCAGATGAGGGTGAGGCAGCTGGACCTGTGGCTGGAAATGCTGATATGGCAATTGATTAAGAGCCAGAGGAAGAAGGAGCAGGTGACCCTAGGGCAGATTGCATCAATAAATACTTCAACCGACATACAGGTATGTGAAGTGGACCTTTTGTTGCGATGAAAGTGTACAACCAGAAGCAGATGACTGCCACTACACCTCCTTTCTTGCGTCTTCTGTGGGGGTGTAATGAGCTCTAATGCGCATGTGTGAGTTGTGGATGCAGACTGATAGATTGTAATGTATACAGGACAGATTGTTTTGCTTTTTCATGTATTATTACAGCAGATGCTAACATACACTTCTGGTAAAGACTTCTCAGATGTGAGGTATGTTTTGTTCAATCTCCTATCCTCTTTTCCTTTCACTCACTAGTTTAGCTAGACCTTGTGTGGCTCTGCAACCTAGGCTTGAGGTATTCTGTATCAGTAGCCAATGGGAATTGCTGACCGACATAAGAGGTGTACCTGACAGATACCTGGTAATATGAGATTAGTTTCAGTGGGGTGGTACCTTGATAGTTTATCCTTCATAAAAGTGGGGTGGTAAGTGCTTAGTCCATTTCTTTCACCTGTGGGGTTGAGGAGGATGTAAAATGGTGTATAACGTGTCAGGTAAAGTTTCTGGCACATGTGTGAAGGTTGGATCATGGCCTCTCACTTCACAATGGGTGGAGTACTTTGTGATGGCCATGGGACCTAGCTGTGTTTGTGTTGTAACTTTGCAGTCCAAAGTGTATGTGACTGTATACTGACATAGGTGAAGACAATCCTACAGCTATGGGGTCAATGCTAGTGTATGTTTTCAGTACTGGGTTCCTCTGTAACGATCTTTGTGTGTTCCTTGGGATATTTGATTTAGTAGCTGTGGTATGGCTTTGTGAAGAGCCTATACGTGGAGATACATTTGTGCCTAACTTCTGTAACCTGTATATGTGCTTTTTGTTACACCATAGCTTATATCTAGATTGTACTCTCTGTCATGCTCTGTTTCCTGAATGCAATACTGACTATTAAATAGTGTAAACCTGGATTTCAACCTCTTAGACATCTTTCCTCTGACATTTCTGTTGCAATGTGTCTCCTGCTGAGTGAGCCTCTGTATGATGAGTATTACACTGGCTGTTCGATACAGGGGGGCATGACCAGACCACAGTTGGCAAGCATGACTATTGTACATGGATTGTAAAGGACACATAGACAGTTGCTATGTTCAAGTGTGATTTATTGTGCTTGTGAAAAGACTATCAGTGACAATAATACTAGATAAATGAACATAAAAGTGATGGATGAAGTCATGGTGGATGATTTCATCAGGGTAGCTGCTACACGAGTTGGTTACACAGGTCTAGTGTCCTTTAACAGAACAGTCAACAGGGTTTATCTGTGGCTCACAAGGGTGACAAATCAGGAGAGGTTCACTTCCTGGCAGTTGGTTTGGTCTTGGCATCGGCTCCTGTTGGATGTCTGGATGGAGGCCCACACTATCAGGGGGGGTTCTTCAACTACAGAGGGAGGGGTGTCTGAGGTATGGCCTTCCCCTGGCAGGGCCTCCAATCCACTAGCTGCTGCAGATGTAAAAAGGGCAGATTAAACGTTGCTAGTTGAAGGGGCCTGCTGTTCTGCGGCGAAGGTAATCAGGGTGGTGTTGATGTCCCTCAGCACCCCTACAATGGCAGCCGTGTGCATTTTGTTTGTGCTGCTGCTGCATGACTTCCTGGTGGTGTTCCCTCTGCAGCCTTTGATTTCCCCCCAACATGGTGATGATTTGGCCCATCCTGTCTTGGGAACTTTGTTAAGCTCCCAAGACATAGGAGATGGTTTCCTGGTCAGTTGTGTCCCTTTCAGGCCCAATCCTCTGGCCCACAGCATCCCTCCCATGCACCCTAGCCCCATGTGCCTGTGCCCCTGGCACAGTGTGCCCACTCCCACTGGTTGCAGGTCCATCATTGTCAGAGGTGGCAAGGTTAGACTCAGGTACCTGTACTGTAGGGCACACAATAGATTGAGCAGTTCTTGTGACGCTGGTTTGGGGGCGAATGGTTGCCTGTGAAGTTGATGCAACAGTGTTGGGAGGTGTTGATGTGGATAGGGTGAGGCTGAGAGTCATTGACTGACCAGGTGTCCCAGATGGACCAGGTTGTTCTTCACGGTCCAGACATCCATGGGTGTTTTCCTTACTGAGGCCTTCATCCTGAGGGGGACTGACAGTCTCATGTATCCTCTCCATGGTAGCAATGGCAAAGTTACATGTGGAAGGACTGAGACACAGAGTTCAGGTTAGAACATTTATTTGGTTGCTTTTGTATGAGATCCAGACGGTGGCTTGGCATGAATCCCTGCAATGACATTGACAGCTGCTACACAGCATCTCTTATTTATACTTACAAGTCTGTGACTTGTTTCGCTTACTCCATGTTGGGAGCGGTCATACTAAATGGGTACAAATATTAGTGCAGATGCAATCAGATTATGTCTGGTATGTGACATGACTGTTTGGCTCTGTTACCTAGTGTAGGGACAGGCTTGCCACATGTCAAACATGAAAGCTGTACAATGCACAATCTTGTCCTTGTGGGAACACAGTATGTGAGTATGCAAGGGTAATTGTCCTGTAAGTATGTATTGTACATGTGCATCAACTCTGCCATCTTCCTTTCCAACCCAGGTCTGACTATTTCTGGATTGGCATCTGAGATCTGTGGTCACTGAGCTGTAGCTGTGTTTTGCTTTGATTGCTGTTGTGGGTGTGCCCTTGCATTGCTGTCATTGCCATGTGATGGTCCTCACTAGAACCATCTAGATGGTGTAGCCAGTACTTTGGTTATACATTCATAACATGTGATGTACACTATCCAGGTTTTCACAATGATGGGTTAATGCATTCTGGAAGTAGTAGTGATCTGATCATCCTGTAGTTAACATGCCATTTTCAAGGACTGTGAGGGGAGTTGGGCTGAATGGAGAGGTGGCATACAAGAGAGGTACATTAGGTGATTAGGTGAGAGGTGTAGTGACTAAATTAGTTAATTAGGGAGACTTTGGGTGGTGAGGAAGCATGCAGGACTAGTCAATTGTGTGACATGAATGTTGTGGGTACTTACCAGACTCCAGTCCCCAAGGTATTCCAGCCAGACCATCATGATGCAGTATGTCCAAGACCTTCTCCTCCCAAGATGTGAACTGTGGGGGAGGAGGTGTGGTCCCACAGCGAGTCTTCTGCATGGCTATCTGGTGCCTGGATTCCATGGAACGCATCTTCCCTTGTAGGTCATTCCACCTCTTCCTGATGTCCTCCCTTATACGTGGATGACTGCCAACAGAATTGACCCCGCCGACTATCCTTTGCCACAACTCCAGTTTCCTGGCGATAGATGGTTGTTGGACCTGTGCTCCAAACAGGTGTGGCTCTACCCTGACAATTCCATCTACCATGACCCTCAACTCGTCATCAGTGAAACATGGGTGGTTTTGTGGGGAAATGGTAGTGGTTGTGTAGACGTTGTGTGGGGGTGTTGTGAGTGTAACGGTCCAATGTTGGGTAATTAGTGAGGTGTGGGTGCTGCAATGTGAGTTGAAGATGGTAGTTGCCGATTTTGTGTGTGCTACTGATGTGAGTATTTTGATAGTTGTGCTGATGTGGGGTGTCTGCTGAGTGAGATGTGTATGTGTGCCTATTGTGTCCAAGTAGAATTTGTTGCAGATTTATCTTCTCAGTAGATGTGAGTGACGTTCTGTTTGCAAAGGATTGTGGGTTGTATAGGGGTGTGTTATATAGTGCAGTGCGTAGGTGTGTCTGCTGTGTGGATGTGTGTCAGGTGTGGGGTATTCAAACTATCCAATGTGGTGTGGTGTTCTGACTGATGTGAGTTGGGACCGCAGCGGTTCGCACCGCCAATGGTTTTCCCCCATGGAAGAATCATTGTGGTTTGTGGATCGTAATCTGATGAGTGGATTTGTGTTGGGCTGGCTGTGCTGGTGGTGGGACTGCCTCTTTCCCATCCTCAAGTGTCCTGGCGGTTTCGGAAATTTGGCTGTTTATTGGCAGCCTTCACAGTGTGAGTTGTTATATTGTGGTTGGATTACCGCCAACATGGCGGTCTTTTGGTAAACCGTCAATGTGGCGGTCTTGCCAAAAGACCGCCAAACTCGTAATAAGGCCCTTAGTGTAGTATTGCCTTTTGCTCTGTATCTCCATCGACTTACTTCCCAAATTTGTGGGACTAGAATCATAAGACTTGTTTCCTAAGTGTTCTATTTTAAGATTGTCACATGTTACATACTGCTCAATAAATAATAACAGTGATTCATGATTCTTTTGTCCAACCTAACATTTACAGCCGGCTTGCGCCATACCAAGATGCCGCCTGGGCATCATATTTATGGTATGATGTTAGCTGGCGGTAAGGCCCGGATAACTTCGTAGAAAAGGACGCTAGTCGGGTGTTGTAGGCATAGGGGGAACAGGGGTTTGGCATCAGAGGCTGACGCTAGTATGGACAAAGGCAAAAAAAATTATCTTCCCAGACTAGCGTCATTTTCTAACATTAGAACCCCATGGACGTGACTCCTGTCTCAGTTAAGACAGGAGTCATGACCCCCAGCCCAGTGGCCAATCGCTTTGCATTTCTCTTCCGATCGCGCTGGAAGCTGAGCTTCCAGCACGATGGGGGCGACCTCTAATGAGGTCAGAGCGTGATTGTGCACTGATGTCATCAGATGTCACTGGAGGGGGCAGAGGGGATCTAGGGTGGAAGGGGAAGCGATTTCCCTTCCATTCCTGCCCTTCGGCCCCTGGGGGGAGCACTAGCCCCAGGGCCCAGTCCAGGAGGAGCTGGTCTCGTCCTTGGCACATGGCAACCATAGCTGAGGCGAGACTAGCTCGTCCAGAGCATCGTAGGGGTTAAATAATTTATGAAAATAAGATCTAGAGACGATCTAGAGTGATTTATCGATTGGGTGGGAATTCAAGATACCGCTAAACAGACAATAAGGAGAGACTTAGGGCCATATTTACACTTTTTGACGCAAATCAGTGCCGGGACAGATTTGTGTCAAAAAGTTTACCGCCGGATAGCGCCTTTCCAACGCACCAGCAGGCGCCTTATTTATGGAATGACGTTAGCCGGTGCTGCGACCTGGTTTGCGTCAAAATAAATGGTGGTAACCGGGTAGAGGAGACAAAGGAAAGACTGGGGGTTGTGCGCCAAAGAATGGTGCAAGTCAGATTAGAGTCAAAAATATTGTCTCTCACCTGACTAGCGTCATTTTTTGACACACAACCCCCATGGAAATGACTCCTGTCTTAGCAAAGACAGGAGTCATGCCCCCCTGCCCAATGGCCATGCCCAAGGGTCCCCTGGGCATGGCCATTGGGCACGGTGGCATGGAGGGGGGGGCAAGTTAGGCCCACTATGCCACTTAAAAACAAAAAATTATACTTACCTGCACTTACCTGCACTTACCATGGATTGGTCCCCCCATCCATGGGTGTCCTCCAGGGGTGGGCTAGGGTGGCAGGGGTGTCCCTGGGTGCAGGGAAGGGCACCTGTGGACTGCTTCCATGGTTTCCCACAATGGAAAAGAGCCCAAAGGTCCCTTATCGCCTGCCCTGACCCATGCCTTAGAGTCATTTTTTGCATGGGAACTTGCATGCCATTAGCGCAAGGTAGGTTTTCACGTACAAAAAAATGACTCAAACTCCATAACTTTGGCGCTGGGCGGGTCTAACGCCAAAGTATAAATATGGAGTTAAGTGTGCACCGAATTTGTGTAAAAAAAATTACGCAAATCCAGCGCAAACAGAGTATAAATATGGGCCTTATTTCCTGTAACAATCGCTCCATAGAGAATTAGGAAATTGGAAATAGAGCAACTTTATCAAAACTATTATTGGCAAGAGATTATGAGTTCTTTGTGTCCATAGTTGTGTGGGAAGGGACTGGATACTGGATACTCCACTAATGCCTCTGTCTTGCTTGAAGTGTAACTGTAGTAGGGTATAGGCAGGGACCAGCCGCTCTGCTTAAAACCCTCACCTGGGTTATGGGTGTCCATAGTAGGGTGTGGGGAAGGACTCACCTCTCTGTAGAGACCTCTCACTTGAATGATGGGAAAGCATAGAAGCATACGGAAAGGGACTGACCTATCTACTGAGACCTCTTGCTTAGACAACGGGTGTGCATAGTATGGTGTGGGAGGTACTGGTTTCTCTGCTGAAACCCATTCCCATGATAATCAGTTTCCATAGTACAGGGTGGGGAAGGACAAGTCTCTCTGCTGAGACCTCTCTCTTGGACAAAAGGTGTGCTGAGACCCCTCCCCAGGGTCACAGATGTGCATAGTAGGGTATGGGGGGACTGGTCTCTTCACTGACCCCTTTTACCTATATGTGCATAGTGGAGTGTGTGGATGGACTGCCCACTCCTTTTATTTTTCAACAATCCTACGAGAGTCCCTACAGGACCCTGGGTCAGCACATAGGTGATTTGAGGGAATGGGTGCATGGCCCCCTCCCCAAGCATCTGAGAGACCATGGGCACCCCATCACTGGGGGCTAATATTTTGATGAAGCGTAGGGTGCTGGGTGCCTCCAGAGTCTAAAAAGGTCCCAGGGATCCTTTTGCCTAGGCTGACATCTTTGCAATGGGGAGGGAGGAGCATGACCTGCTTCCCCCATTCTCTAAGAGGTCCCAGAGTCTCAATATACCCATGAGCCGAAATGCACTAAATGGGAGAGGGGGGCCAAACTGCCTCCTCCTCGAGCCTTTAAACCTTGGAGACTTTATCCCCTGGGGCTGCAGTGAAAAAAAAGGGAAGGGGCCCACAACCCTCCTCCTCAAGCCTATGTAGTCCTCGGGACTCCATACCTCAGGACTAAACTTGCATTTAATAGAAGGGGGGGGTCACACGGCCCCCCTCCCTTAGCCTTAAAAGGCTTCTGGGACAACACCCCTAGCTCTATTACTCTGTCCAGGGGAACCCCTCCCCATATGTTTGATCCTGCCTGGCGGGAGCATTTTTAAAGCTCCTGCCAGATGGGATTAAACATGATTTGCCTGCCTGCAACAGCAAGGGCAGCGAGGTCATGTCAGCTTCTATCCAGCCATAGAGTTAAACATGTTCCCATCAGGGAAAAGCAGACTTCTGTTTCTTCGCCCGCCCTCCTGCGGGCACAGAACAGAATAGATATTTCTCCCATCCCAATGGAGCAAGCATAAATAGCTGCTTCCTCCAGGTGTGAGCAATGCCTACTCTTGTGCTGTATAGGGAGCCAACTGGGACTGCGAAGGACCTTGGGTTCACCATCTTAGCCCCCAGCTTGAGGTTTGTGGGTGCCCCTGGTGGATACTGAGACACCCATCTGTGGGCAAGGGGAATGGGATCCCTGGGGCTCAAGAAGAAAGGTCAGGGAGGGGGTCACATGCTCCATCTCCTTAATTATGGAATTTGGCCCTAGAGGGAAGGGATCCCTGGGGCCTAGTAAGGCTCGAGGAATGGGGGTTGTTCAGCCCCCTCCCTTTTATTATGGATTTTGGTCCTGGAAATGAGGACCCTAGGGCCTAATAAGGCTCAGGGAGGTTAGTCACATGGCCATGCTGACTCCTCCCCATTTTAATGTCATGTGGCCCTTGGCTCAATGAGGTTGGCTGCCTGTGGGGGTGATTGACAACCTGTCCTAGCCTCTGGTAACTATAACTTGCACCCTCACCATTCACTGCTAAGTACCCAACAAATTACATCACTCATGACATCTTCTATGACATCATTCATAATGTTCATTGTCAGTGAAATTCTCACCTGATTACATATATACTTTAACGTTTTTCAGTGAATATATGTATATATGTATATCCTGGGGCAAATCATGAAATGAATGTGGGGGGCCCACGCAGCCCTCCGCAGCCCCAGGGACCACCACCTCCCCAAGGCTGTTTCTTTTAAATATTTTAGGGGGGTCCTTCGGATCCCCCTGAGCAGCGAGGACAGCCACCTCGCCAGGGCTACCATTGCATTATACGTGGGGGGCTGAGGGCCCCTGCAGCCACGGGGACCACCACCGCTCTGGGTGCTGAAAAAAATTAATGTAGGGCTTAATAGCCCTGGGGACCGTCACCCCCCCCGAGCCAAATCCTGCTATGTCCTGGGGTGCCCACCCCTGGGACAGAGCCGTTTGCTCTGAATTAGCTTTGACAGCTCCCGCCAAGTCAGAGCAAACATCCCGCTTCCAGAAAGCAAGAGCTGTCAAACAGCTCTCGCTTGCTGGGAGTGGAGGTTTCCTCTGTTTCCCTGTCTGCAGACTTGAAGGCAGGGAAACACAGGAAACAATTGCTCTCACAGACAGGGAGCTGCATGTTTAGCACCTCCCTGTCTGTGACAGCGATGCCGGCTCCTCCGCGGTCCCATTGCACACTCTGTACCATGCGGGGCACCCAGGACAGATGGCCGGGCCCTGGAGAATAGGGGTCCCCGGGCCGAGATCAGCCGGGGGAGGGAGTCGCACAGGCTACCTCCCCCAAAAGATATATCTTAAGGCTGGGCCCCAGGGGAGACGGCCCGAAACCTCCCTCCCCTCCAAAAAATATTATAAGACTCGGCCCTGGGGGATGGAGTCCCCAAGGCCGAAATCAGCCAGGGGAGGAGGGCCATGTGCCCCCCTCCATATTTAATTGTTTTGGGCCCCAGGAGATAGGGTCCCTGGGGCTGGAATCAGCCTGGGGAGGGGGCTGCAGGGCCCCCAACCCACAGTCTGGCCATTCATCCAATGAGGTAGCACTTAACTAACCAGTAGAAAGTGCTCCAGTTGAATAGACATTTTGTGCAAAACTGTGGACTCTTGTTGGATAAATAAGCAGGTGAACTTCCGTTCTGGCCATGATGCTCATTTCACTGAAATTAAACCTCAACAGGAAGCACTTACAGATATAAACATAGCAGGTGCCCAAGTTGAAGCTCCACTTTGGGACAGGACAATCCTAACTCTTGAGCTTGGCGAAGGTAAAACAATTGTGTTTTTTTCTGCAAATCCACATTGAAAAACGATCTGAATCCTTTGTGGTGGTGAATGCATCTTTCATCTATTGGAGGACAATCAGACACTCTCACTCCACTCTCAGATCTACATAGACCCTAACACACCCACTCTCACACCCAGACAGACAATCACACAGACACTCCCACACCCAGAGACACCCTCTCACACCTATTCTCACACCCAGAGGGACAGGCCCTAGGGCCAACCCCCATCGTGCACGTTTAATGTATAACAATGAAAATTACTAAAAAACATAAAAATTCACTTAAAAAAACAAAAATTACACAGACATTATAGTTTCTAAATTAACTCGCACAAAACCAGAGTAATTCAGCAGTTATAGTTAGAGTTATTTCAAGTAAATATAACTTGTGGCCTAATGTAACTATAACTCATGCTCTCACCACGATGGGGGTTGGCTGAACCTGTCTCTCTGGGTGTGAGAATAGGTGTGAGAGGGTGGCTCTGTGTGTGAGAGTGCTTGTCTGGGGCTGTCTGGGTGTCAGAGTGGGAATGAGTGGGCCTATGTTGGTGTGAGAGTGTCTGGGTGTGAGAGTAGGTGTGAGAGGGCGTCTTGGTGTGAGAGTGGGTGTAAGAGTGCCTCTGTGAGTGGATGTGTAAATGTCTGCTGAGTGGGTCTGTGAGTGGGTGCATGACTGTCTAAGTGGGTCTGTGAGTGAGTGTGTGAGCCTCTGAGTGGGTCTATGAGTGGGTGCATGAGTGTCTGAGTGGGTCTGTGAGTGGATGTGTGATGGTCTGAGTTGGTCAGTGAGTGGGTGTGTCAGTATCTGAGTGGGTCTGTGAGTGGGTGTGTCAGTGTCTGAGTGGGTCTGTAAGTCAGTGTTTGAGTGGGTCTGTAAGTGGGTGTGTGAGTGGGTGTGTGAGTGTCTGGGTCTGTGGCTCTGTCAAAAGCTACATGAATGTCTGAGTGCTAGAATAAGTGAATAAATTTGTGTATGAATGAGTGTGTAAATGTTTTATTTAAAAAAAATTATCTGAAATCCTTGAATTTGTTGCAGCGTTACAGGGGGAGCCACACTGAGCACGTATTCATGAATGCAAAATACTTTTAAGGACAAAATACACACCCTCAATGGTCAGTTTGCGGCCAGCCAATCACAGCATTCTTGTTACGATGCACATTTGCAAATACACTGTGATTGCCGCAAAAAAGTTTCAATGGATCCGCAACTCTAGATGTACAAATTTATTTCCCCTTTAATATTTCAAAAACTACTGAACACCAAAAGTGTAATCTGCATATCGAAACCCACCTTTCTGCCAAATTTGGTGTAATTCCATCCAGCGATTCAGGCTGTGGTCGTGATCAAACCCACTACAGGAATTAATATGGGAAACTCATGTTTTTTTATCCCTCCCCCCTTTTCTCAGCACCTGCTTTACGGATCACCCAGAAACTTCTAAAGCACGAAAAGAATCACTGGCACACTTTTAAAAATACAAAATTGTGAAGATTCATCAAACTGTGCCATTGATATAAGCAAGTCAAACATGGTCCTAACCAGTAGGTAGTTAATTGATGCAATACATTGCACATAATCCTTTACTAGTTTATCAGATTTGTCCTGCAAATTTGAAAATCAGGGAGCCTTTAGCCTTCCATTGAACAGTAATCATAGCTATAATAATTAATATTGCAAAAAAACATAATTTGCCTGCACCTTCAGGAGAAAAGAACAAGATTGCATCAGGTGTTGGGTTTGTTATAAACATTTAGGTATGTGTGAGAAACATTTTTGACAATATCCTGTAGAGACAGTCAGAGCCTTGCCCCTGCCCACAACTGTGCCCTTGCCTCCTCCCAGTTCTCTGACTATGCTCAGCTCTTTCAGGCCTAGCTCACAGCTCTGTCTAAAGGCTTCCACTCAACCTCCTCTCTACTCTTGACCTTCTACTCTATTTCCTGCTTCTTTAATCACTCTCACATTTTCTACAGGTTCTGCTCTCTACTTTCTCTTTGACATTTTTTCTCTCATATTTTGCTTTTTTGTTTCTGCCTGCTCCCTTACTCTTGACCGCGTAGTCCTTTCTCTTCAATTCGTTTTTCCCTTTTGTTCCTTTTCTGTGAAATTCATATTCTTGCACTGCTTAGGTACCTCTTACTGCTCCCTCCTTTTTGTCCCTTTCCCCTTTATGCCATTCGTTTCACTTTGGTCTTTTACTGCTCTCTCCTTTTTGCCTCTTTTACCTTTTTTGTCACTTACTCCATTAGCCTCAGCTGGACTTACCTTCCACCTCCACTCTTACTACTTTTTTGATACTTTGCTCCCCCTATAGTGGCTTTATCACCACTTTCTATATGCTGTGCTCCCTCCTGCCTCTAACCACTTGCCCCACTCCACCCATCATCAGCAAAGAGCTTCCCAATCCCTCTCTTGCTAGGGCCCTCATTATGAGCGTCCCGTAAATGGTGTGATCTTAATTGCACCTGATAATATTTGACTCTGCATTGTCAGAATTTATTGGTGAAATAAATATAGCCTGATTGCAAGTTTCTATTTACTTCTCCAAAATCTGCAGGTACTGATCAAAACCGGCCATTTTTCCCCTAGTACATTTTGACAGTTTCGACCTGTCAGAATTAATTGGGGAAAACAACAAGGGTATGATAATTATCACATAAACTCATAGCTCATTATTCCGATCCCTGTGCAAACGCAGATTTGCACCAGGATCAGAACTGAACCTCCTACTCGTAATGAGGGCTGCAATGGCAGCCAGTGTGCAGACCCACTTCTGACATGCACTGACATGCCTAACGCAAGCCTGTCTGCCCCTGTCTGTGCCCCACCGGCGGACAACGCCAGTAGTCCTGATCCTCACCCCACCCAAAGCATTCATACACTTACCCCACTGCAACCCTGCTCACACTGAACCCTAGAAGCACCTCCCAGCGCTGCGCCTAAGCCTCACAAACTGCCATTGAAGTTGCATTATCATTTACTACCTCCTACTTCTCTGGTGCTCACCTTCGCTTGACCAAACACAAGTTACACAGACCGCCCTGCACACCTTATTGTCCTCACTCTGCCCGACTCTCTGTTCTGCCTCCTCCTCAACATTAATTTCCTCACCAGACACCAGCTAAGTCAGGAACTTCCTACATAACCTCTCACCAGACCTGCTCCTCCTAACTGAAACCTGGCTGACCCGCACCTCAGCCCTTGACATCTCCATGGCAATTCGACCAGGATACATGATCATTAGACAGGACATGATGAACTAACTCAGAGGAGGACTTGCCAGGATGTTTAAAGAATACACCCCTTGCACCAAGAACGCCTTGAACAACACCAACAACAAGGAACGCCTAAACTTCAAACAACACATCACTAACAACTACACCCTGAGTGGCACTTGCCAAACTCTAGAACCATGCATGAATTTCACCTGCATTATCGCAGACTTCATTTCCTCTGGTACTCCATGCCAGTGCTTTCATCTTCCTCAGCGACCGCAATTACCAACAAGAGGACCACATTTGACCCCAACACCACCAGCTTCCTGGAAGACGTAAGGACTCAAAGCTTCATCAAGTGAGTGGATGACCCCCACCAGCCACCAGACACATACTAGACCCGATCTTCATCAGTATCAACAAAATCACAGTGGATAAGACCAAACCATTCACATTGACTGATCACGCTCTCATCTATTTCTATTTCCATGACAACATGGACAAGTGCACTTTAAGGTCAGCACCAAGATGATACCATCAGCAAATCTGAGCCATCAAAAGAGCCTTTCTCACCAACTGTATCGATAACAATACCAACAGCATCAAGGAAAAGGTTGCCATTTTGAATGACTTCTCTCTTACAGCTAGCTCTACTTGTGACACCCCGTCACAGCACCTCTGCACCCAGCTGCCCTACATTTTCAGCAGCAAAGTCAGTAACATCTACAAAAACTTCAAGCCCTATTCAGATCCACCCTCACAGCTCTCCTGCTAATTAAGACCAATATTAAGAAAACCAATTTGACTACATGGCCTACCATTGCCACAGATGAAACCTCATCAGTCATGTGGTTCATTCACTCTAGAGCACCCTCGAACTCCTGCCCTCACATCTTCACCAAAGTATTGGACCCCATTAGTGCTTCTCTAACCTGAATACTGAACAACTTGATCAACGCAGTCACCTTCCCCAGAAGTATGGCAGGATGTATCAGTGATCCCACTTCTAAAGAAATCCTTAGCAGAAAATCATCAATAAGCATCTAGCCAGCTACCACCCTCAATGACAACCACCTCCTCAACATCACCCAATCAGGATCCAGGCCTAACCACAGAACCAAGACCTAACTCATTGCTGTCGCAGCTGACATACATCTAATCATAGACAGGGGAGGCACTGCTGCATTCATCCTATTGGACCTATCTGCCACCTTCAACACAATCACCTTCACCGTCATCATTAAACACCTCCATGAAGCTTGCATGCAAAGGCCCATGTTCTGCTGGATCACACAATCAACATAATCTCCTATTCAAATGGCACCCAGATTATCCTTTTCCTCTTCCACGAACCACCAGACCAAACTTCACCTCCTGCATGTTCAAAGTCACCAGCTGAATGAAAACCTACAGTGCATAACTCAACAGGGACAACATGGAAGTTGTACTCATCAAGAGAGACACATAGATATGGAACTCCCCCCTCGTCGTGACCAGATCTTGGACCCACATCCCATCTGGCAAGCCAAATAAAGAACCTCAGCATAATGATCATCAACCAACTCACTTTAACCAGCCAAGTGAACACATTCTCTGCCTCTTGTTGACACACCCTTAAGATGCCCAAGAAAATCTCCAAGTGACTCCTAGTCAACAGACATAGAACCATCACCCAGGCCCTCATCAATTGTAAGGTGGTATACCGTGGCACGCTTTATTTCAGAATCAGCACCCAAATAACCAGGAGGCTCCAAACCACTCAAACCTCAGCCTCTTCAACTGCAAGGAAATTCTACACATGCACAGGACTCCTCTGCTCAGCTGGACTCCTTCTCACACACAACCCCATATGCAAAAGAATACCAAATTCGGGAACCACCTGGCTCTTCATGTCAGAGCCTAGTCCTCAGCACTTGAACGCTACAAGAAACTCAACTCCTGGCTTTTCACCTTCACTAAGAGATTGCCTAGGCACTGTTTGCTCTGCACAAATGGTTCATATTAATCAAATTACATCCATTTCCCATCTCTTTAAGATAGTCTCAATAAAATAGGGTGTCATATTGTTGTGTAGTAATTTTAGTTATAGCTCCATGCATGTTATTTTAACACACTAGGCCGCTGTGCACTTTAACCTAGATATATTTTATTCAGCTTCGTCTTAATATTGTTACAATAACCATTTTTAAGGTCTTGTTTAATTTTCCGTTCATCTAACTGCTTTTGCCTAGGCCAGCACTCTGTTCTCAAACAAGACATTCTTGATCACTCTGTGCTTCTTCCAAGGCTACAGCACGGTACATTGCTGGTGAACGTGGTAGGAGTTTAGTCTCCAACATTCGTAGAAAACACACATCCTTACGTAGGGACATTTTCTCAGAACATCAACTGTGCTATTATAAAAACACGTCCTTGTCCCTTACATGTTAGAGGGAGATTCCAGCCAGGGAATCACGACTGTATGCTGATTGCTGAATGATTCGCTACAGATGCTAACGCAGACCGCAGGCCTTTGCTCAGGTATGGGGGTTGATGTCTTCCCAGGGGAACCTGAAGGGCAGAATTAGAGCTTAACATGCTGTGTTCTATCATAGCCTAGGTAGGAGCTAGTCCATTGATTATAGTGACAATATGATAGCATTGTTTTATGCTTCACACTTCTCGTCACAATTTTAATACTGTCATGTTGTGTCGTCCTGGTTATTGCAGCTTACGCTTTGCTATCTAAGATGCAGTCGTTTTATTAAACTCATTATTGAAACATATACTGCTTCTGTTTGTCATTTATATATGAGACTGAATTGTTAATGAGAGAAACGGATGAGACCTGAGTGACCACGACTTCCCTGAGAAGCCAAGTATGTCATGCGCTTGGCTGCCCAGTGATCCCTATCCTTGGGTAGAGATGAGGCACTGCTATTTAGCCGGATCAAAACCCGTATTGGAGCGACAGGTGTCACCCGCAGGGGGTCAGACTTAGTCTCCCACGCCGCGGGCGATTCTGCCGCTCAAAGTCCAGTAGTCTCATTAGAATACTGTAATGAGAGCCTACGTGACAATATATTTGGCTTCATGTACAAATATAGCCCAATCACCAATCCCTGCAAGTGGAGGACTCTCCATATATTTTAGCCTCCTGAGATCTCATATTTTCAATATTTTGAGATGAAACATTGGACAACACATTGCGGCCTGCAGTTTCAGAATTGAAACCATCTCTTCCTTTGATGTGTTTCGTTTCTAAATTATTCCTTTTATAAACTGGCCTAAAATAAACCAATCACAAATCCCTCCCATGCCATCCCTCCCACACTGATTAACCTTGTTGTGGGACAATGCAGACAAACTATCCCAGTGTAGTCACAGTATTTAAAAAGATTTTGACGCTAATCCTGCAAAGCACATTGAGGCCCATTGAAAACAATGGTGAGCCCCCTTTTAACGCCTGCTGTGTGCAAGCGTTAAAAATTAAGCCATAAATGGCGCAAAGAAATCTTTTAGATTTCCTTGCGCCATTTTTGCGGGCCCCCTAAAGGGGGAGCGCCCCTTGCATACATTATGCCTGGGGCAGGTATAATGTGCAGCAAGGAGTTACAAAGTGGCGCAATGCATGCATGCATTGCGCCACTTTGTAAATATGGCGATGTGCTTTTGCCATAATATGGCCACATTAGCGTCCAAAAAATGACGCTATATATATGGCGATATATAGTGCTAGGCCCTCTTAAATCAGGGCCTAAATTGCTTTTGCCCTCCCTTTTAACTTTGCACCACTCATCAATGTACCTATACGGTATTTGCCAAATCCATGGTATTTTTCTGAAAAATATCATGTGGATTCATCAAATGACGTCACACGTATTAGCACATTAATACTTTTTTAATCAACCTTTTAACTATGCTCCCTTTATGAATCTGAACAAATGTGCATATTCTAATAGGAAGCTACATTTTCTTAGCATTTGCCACATTTCGTGCAATTTAGTCAAAGGGTGCTAGAGGTACAAGAAATTTAACAAAAACCTTTTTCAACTGTCGAGATATGTTTAACTTTTTAAGCATTTCAAGTCCACTGGACACATTTTTGCATCTCTATTTTCTCAAAAACGATTTAAAGGATTTACAGTAAGTCGAGCAAGGGCACTTCTCTAGGCAACATTACAATTTCCTTCCCAGTTTGGTGTAATTTGTTTGAGGGCCCGATGCACAAAGGTAACTGACAAATTTGAGAATGATTACACTTTTCATAACCTTTTTATTGATTTGTATAACATAATCATGCATCAACAGTGCGAGGTCACAGATACTCAAATGTCGGATACAATTATTGGTGTTACATTGAACAACATATCCCATCCTACCCAGACAATGAACGATATCTCATAGTTTATATTTAGTTGGTGTCGTATCGCTGAATCATTTACCGGGCCTACTGAGCACTGGCGCCTCATGTCTTCGTGTGTCTTTTGGCACAGGCTCTCCATTTGCATAGATCTGCTTTTTAGCACTGCAGCAAAAACAATCATACCTCTATACCATACAGTTGATGAGGGATGGTTGGATGACCTCCAGTTTTGGACAATGTCTCGTTTGACTGCAAGGCCTGGAAGCCTTCAATGGAGTGTATTATCTGCTCATCTGTTCATTATCCTCGGAAGTCTCCCCTTCGGGTTTAAGTCCGCCGTGTTATCCAATACGTGTTTGATCTGTGTGTGGACTGAGGTACAATAAGTATTTATAATGGGACAGGTCCCGACAACATGATCGAAGGACCCCTAAGGGTCACCACACAGTTGTCCAGAAAAGTGCGCTCGCAAGCCCGATCCTCCAGCGTCTGTCTGGGCTACGAAATAAACAATGGAAATATGAAAATTGAATTAGTTGGATGTTGGAGGGGATGGCAAGGGAACGTGCAGCGATTTTTGCATCCATCCAACCCTCATTGTCAAGTTCCCCTGGGTCAGTCATCGTGCTTTCTCTGAGTTTTAAAAAAGGGGGTCTGGGGTGTTGAGTATGATTGATCTATATAGTCAGGAGATCCCTTGGCGGCCTAGTGGACCAATCGTCAGTTTTGTCTCCAGTGGGTTGGATTCAGTAACCTGTGTAAGTAGTTCTTTGTATGTCATAAAGGTGTGTCACACCTGTAGAAACTTGAAGAATCGTGAATTTTGAAGGTTGTTTTAAGGTGGTCTAAGTATATGTCTGTATCCTATAAGTCGCTCAGGGCCATATTTATACTTTTTGACGCAAAACTGCGCTAACGCAGTTTTGCGCCAAAAAAATTAGCGCCGGCTAACGCCATTCTAAAGCGCCATGCGGGCGCCGTATTGATTCAATGACGTTAGCCGGCGTTAGCCGCCGGCGCTGTGTGGTGTGCGTTAAAAAAAACGACGTACACCAGGCAGCGCCGGCGTAGGGGGAAAATGGCGTATGGGCGTCCACAAATGGTGCAAGTCAGGCTGAGGCAAAAAAAATCGCCTTAACCCGATTTGCGCCATTTTTTTAGGACGCCCAACCCCATTGAAATGACTCCTGTCTTAGCAAAGACAGGAGTCATGCCCCCTTGCCCAATGGCCATGCCCAGGGGACTTCTGTCCCCTGGGCATGGTCATTGGGCATAGTGGCATGTAGGGGGACACAAATCAGGCCCCCCTATGCCACAAAAAAAAATAAAAAAAAATACTTACCTGAACTTACCTTAATGTCCCTGGGGTGGGTCCCTCCATCCTTGGGTGTCCTCCTGGGGTGGGCAAGGGTGGCAGGGGGTGTCCCTGGGGGCAGGGGAGGGCACCTCTGGGCTCATTCTGAGCCCACAGGTCCCTTAACGCCTGCCCTGACCCAGGCGCTAAAATCCGGCGCTAATGCGGGTTTTTTAGACCCGCCCACTCCCGGGCGTCATTTTTGCCCGGGAGTATAAATACGACGCATATGCATCGGAGTCATTTTTTAAGACGGGAACGCCTACCTTGCATATAATTAACGCAAGGAAGGTGTACACGCAAAAAAATGACGCTGACTCCATGGACTTTGGCGCTAGACGCGTCTAACGCCAAAGTATAAATATGGAGTTAGTTTTGCGTCGAATTTGCGTCGAAAAAAACGATGCAAATTCGGCGCAAACGGAGTATAAATATGCCCCTCAATGTGGAGATCCCTGTCCGGTCGCATCCCAAATTTATACTTTTCAATCAGTTTACTGCTTTTCGCTATTCAAAAAATCTGGGCCTGATTCACAAAGGTAACTTCTACTTTTAAGCACGTTCACACTTTTGAGTAAGTTTACTACTTTCTGGTATTTGAAAACTGAAGTTTTGTAATAAAATACACTTTTGTGGTAACTTAAACTTACCAGCACCACACATGACCAACCACTGGCACTGCAACACCCTACCATAGAATGCAACGGGTGTAGGGACTTCCTACAAAAGTTCAAGCTAAGATTCAAGTATAATTTTTTTTTTTAACTTGAAGCTTCTGAATATCAAAAAGTAGTAAACTTACTACAATGTGCAAGCTGCAACAAAAGGGCATTTTGTGAATAGCACTTTGCAGTAAGTTTTGCAGTACTACAAAATGTAACACAAAGTGCAGCTTGTGAATCAAGCCATCCAAGTGTAAGCTATTTTTTGAAAAAAATAGTAGTAAGTCCAGGACCACGCATTTACAATCACAGAGCTGCAGCAGCCTGTCATAAAAAATAATGGAGGTTACGACTTAAAATAAAACCCCATACTACATTTTAATAAACTACATTATTTATTGTAGTCAACATATAAATAAATATAAACTAATGCTAAAATGTATAAACATAGTACATATGCATTTTTTTATTATGAAATATGTTAATAGTCTATTTTTAGTTTAAGAAATATTGTAACAAAAATGGTACTAAAAATAATTAAAAGAATTGTAAATATTTTTTTAATTTCTTTTAATATTATTAATGGGAATTTACTTTTTAATTTAGACTTGAGAAAAATAATTCTAATTCAGTTTAATATATTTCCATGAATTAAACTTTTAAATCAAAATTAATTTAAATGGTTATGTAGCATTTTGTTTTATTGTGTTTTTTTTTGTTATACACACACACATACACACACACGCACCCCCCCAAACACCCAGACACACACACACAAGGTCACAGGCACACACAGACATATATCAAAGCTATTAATGTTGCCACCGTTTAGCTATACTAAATTAGTTTAATTAGATTTGCCAAATGCACTTTGAAGAAAGAAACAGTCTGTTAAAGCTAAATCCTCCAAAATAAACACTAATATATTAAATCATAAAATAGGTAACCATGTAATATGATGCAACAGTGCCATCCTGGGATTCTAGTGATCCTTACCAACTCCTTGATGGCTCTATTACACTAATGGCAGTGACAGTGTAATTATGGTTGTATTGAAAAGGTGTTTTTTTTTTTTTCTTAGTAACTTTGGTGCCATATAGCGAATGTTGATGAAATGCAAAAAAAAACAAAAAAAACTTTGAGTTCTGTTTGATAAGCTACATGCAGATCAATCAAGCACACAACAACATTAAAGGCAACATTCCCAAGAATGCCATTTCTCATTTTAATTCCTGAAGGTCTCTTTGGTGGAATTACTTCAAATTTAGAACAAAGGTAAAACTTTACTCAACAAATTCCCTTTTCTTCATTTGGTGTAGAACTAGTAGTTTTTGAGAAACTAATTAAAAATGGTGCTCAGATTTGGCTTTGAAAGGTTACATTTTGCAGAATATCACCAGATCCAAAATTCATAAAATATTTAGATCTGATTGTCCAAGGGAGCTTTTTTCTCTTGTAAGGCATTTCAGAACTGTGGATCTGGAAAAGTATCTGTAGTTCATGGATGATCTGGCTGGCTGGCCGCAATATTGGAGAAAAATGTTGTGACTGTCATTACATGATGCCGTGCTTTAGTCCCGGCGTTTGGAAACTGAAGGAAGGGCACATAAGTAGGTATGAAAAGCACATCCGGTCCCCAGGTCCATGTGGTGGGGGTCAATTGGGACTTCCAGCAGTCTATTTTGAAAAAGCTACTGATATTTTCCAGGATATGTGAATGCTCCATGGATCCCAACGTTGCCGCACTGAAGCCATGGTCCCATTTTTAGGTCCGAGAACCAGCATGTTTCACCGACCATCCAAAACCAAGGCAAGCATCACATACCAATCTTGGGGCCTCATTTACAAGGAAATGTTAGAGCATGGAGCTACGCCAAATTTGGAAGCTCTGCACCCTCGACATCTCAAACATGCAGTAATGCGCCCTGTTTACAACAATACGGTGCATCCCTGTGTGTTCCCTAGAGCTGGCACTAAAATTTGCTGCCTAGTGCCAATGCATGCACCTTAGGACTATAGTTCAAGGGTGCCTGCATTGCACCGAATGATTGTTTATGTGCAGGAAGATGTCCCTTCCTGCACATAAACAATCAATAATGGTGATTTGTTGCTTCTGTGTGTGCTGCAGAATGCAACACACATAGCAGTAGCAAATTGTCATTAATTAATGATTGTTTAAGTACAGGAAGGGACACCTTCTGCACCACACATAGAAAAAGCAAAAACAAGGAGAAAAAAAAGTATCTCTGCTCGTTCTGCCATTCTAATGCCACCCTGGTGTGGCGTTAGTTTTTGGTGCTGCCTCAGGTTTACGATTTTTCGTAAATCTGGTGCAGTGTCAAAAACAATGAGTGTTGTATGGGACCGCCCACAGCAACACACATTGCATGCCCATCTGCCGCAGAAAACTGTGTAAGGGGGGGGGCATATTTACAAGGCATTATTAAGCCACACAGAATAGCTTACCACCACCTTGTAAATATGGAAAAGGGCACAGCGCCACTGTACCATCGCTGAATGTGATGCTCCAGTGGCGCTAGGGGCTTCTAAGTGAGCCCCTACCTCTAGTGTAGGATCTAGAGCTCTACAATCGCAGATCTTTTACGCTGGCCAGAAATCAGGCTCTTTGGTGTCTGTGATCAACTCCCACTGCAGAGATTATGGGCAGGTGAGTTCAGATGCCTACATACTGGGGTTGCAAGGCTTATTGAAGGCCATATGTAGCCAGGGTCAAATATCCATGGAGGGTGGGAGGACAAGACCTGTGCCCAACCTCTCTGGGCATGGTAGAAGGTCCAGTGCAGCTGGAGTCCGATGTCTGAGGAGGGCAAGTTGAAGGACCTGACTGAAGGCCAAAAGTCACATGCAGTGTGGGCACTTCTGTGGAGGGTGGGTTGCAGGGCAAGACTGGAGAACAGGCCCTGTGACCTTCTGTTGCTACTTATGCGGTTAGTTACATAGTTTATTTATTACATTTGTAGGCTCTGGATACGAAGGACGGGATTCAGGTTAGCCTACTTTAGGATTTGCAACTCCAGTACTGCCGATCAGGCTGAATGTTGTGGCATGAGGGGTCATCCATCAGTGTAAACTAGGGTGCAGAGCCAGGCTGCAGCCCTCCGTGAGGACCAAATGCTCTGTACAGATGATAAGGGCCATCCACCAGCAGAGGGTGGATGTAGCCAGGGCAATGGTTGGCATGATGCTACACCATCATTAAACCCCATTGAAGAACATGCAAAGTTGGGGAGATATTCACGGAGGGTGTAATGCCCACAGATATTGGGTTGCAGGTCTTGCACCCAACTTTTGCTGCACATGGCTGATAGCCAGGTGCAGTGCGGGTTATCAGTCCAAGGAGGGTGGGTTGCAGGAGGTTGAGTCCTCCATCCTGTCACCGCTACAGATGTTCAAAGGCCATATGCAGCCGTGGCTTGATGCCCTTGTGAAAGACCAGACCCTATGCCCCACCCTCGCTGAACCTGACTGAAGACCTGCAAGGATCAACTTCTGAGGATAGTGGCGAGCTTGTGGAGTGTAGGTTGTAAGTCCAGCCAAAGGCTACAAGCAGCAGGAGTCAGCTGCCTGTGGGGATGGTTTGTATACCCTGAGCCACGCGCTTACTGTGCATGGCCAATGGCTGTATGCAGCAAAGGTCGGCCACCAATGTGGGATGGGTTGCAGGATCTGCTATGAGTTTGGGCCCTCCACCCCACTGCCAGTGCATCAGTCCAAAGGCCATGTACAGCCAGGGTCAGATGTTTATGGTGGGTCGATTATAGGGCCTTGCTGGAAGCATCCCCTCTGCCCCACAATTGCTGTGCACAGCTGACATTTGTGAGCAGCAGTCATCAGATAACTGTAAAGGCTGAAGTGCAGGACCTGGCTTGGGCCGGGCTCTGTGCCCCCCCAACTGCAGTCTGGGGGTCATTTGCCTGTGGAAAGTTAAGTCCACGGCTCTGGCTGTGCATGACCTTCAGATGGATGCAGCACAGGAGGGGTCTAGGACCTAAACCCTAGGCATGTCCTGCAAACCACACTCCATAGGTCAGGCCATATGCCACAACAAATCTGGAATGGCCAAAGGACAGGCCTTGTACCCCATCCTGCCTGTGAATGGCATGAAGCTGGGCCAGTCTCCCCACCCTGCCGCCCCTGGGGAGAGACCAAAGGTCACGTGCAGCGAACAATGACCACTTGTGGAGGTGGATTACAGGCTGGGCAGTCCCTTCCTCCCACAAGCATTGTGGATGGATGAAGATCATGCACTGTAGGGGGCAATGCATTGGTTGAAAGTAGGTTGCACAGTATGGTATGGAACCAGGCCCTGCACCCAACTCTTGCTGTGCAAAGAAGAAGGATGTCCACAAAGAAAACGTAAAACATGCTGCTCGAGTCCTTGTGTACCTTAGAGAATGATCAGCAAATTGAACAGCTTTCACCAAAAAGCAGTGATTTGATTAAAAAAATAAACTATTTCTTTAAGGTAATTGATTTGTGATTGGTTATTGTCTGCAAGAAAGAACAAAAAGTACAAGTAAACATGCAGTGGAGGGGTGGGTAATTAGTTGATTTTGGCTCTTCCCTCCATAGAAAACAGCTAAAACGTCTTAACTTTGCTAGAGAATATCACACAGTGCAATGTAAAATCTGTTCAGTGATTGGCTGTAGTTCTGATGTTGATTCAGACTTCTATTTCTGATATATTTATATGCTTGGATGAAGTTTAGAGCTGCTCAAGATGCTTATAGCATATAGTTCCATTGTTGAGAACATTGCTAGCTAGCTGTCTCTGCTCCTCTCAGTACAAGTCTAGCAATCATTCATGGCAAGTGGTTTGATATACAATACTGTGTGGCCAAGGGGAATCTCTATAAAGTGTAGAAAAGCCTTTTAGAGGATCGCTTGGTGGTTTCAGAATAAAGACCCGTTTATAACAAGCATTTACGATGCAACGGGTCTCGTGTTTGCTCATGTTAGAGCTGATCGCGTTGTAAACTCTTAACCCGACTTTTCACCTATCGGGCAAAAGTGCATTTAGGTACATAACCCGAAAAAGTGAAATCAAGTATGTAAAGCGCTCGACTTCTGCCAAACGAGATCGCGCTCGTAAATTAGAGAAAAAAAAAGTCCACGAGCCCGATGGAAAACAGCGAGCCTAGCATGTTTTCTGTACTTGATCGCTGCGCTCGAGGAGGGTTAGCCACCGGAAAAGGCATGACAGATGCGTGCCTTCGACTAATGAAAGCAAGCAGATTTTATTAGGGAAGCCCATGAACAAATAAAAAACACTGACGTGAAGTTGACAGGGCTCCGAGCCCTTTTCTAAATACAAAAGAGTCTCGCTGCGATACGCATGCGCGAGCGCAGACAATGCAGGCTCGACCCTAAAAAGCGTATCTGATCTGGGTTAGAGCTGGGAATGTATATAATTCTCAATCCTTCATGAAAGCCTGGGTTTATTCTGCTATTGGTACATCCTGTCTTTGTAACAAGTATTCCATGAAAATTATGTAGCACTTCATGTTTGTTCTGAGAGTTGACCTAGATTCCGTGCATATTAAGTATATCGTCCCATCGCAAAGGATCGCAAATCTACCAGCTGCAGGGCTGCATTTTCATTTCTGTAAAGACTTCATTTCATTACTGTTGCATGGTGTCACGTAATATTGGTGGTTAATTGTTGTGCAAGGTTAATTGTGCAAAATGTTTGCATTTATGAATGTCATATAATTATTGTATGTGTCTTTATGGTATTTAGACTGAAATAAACTAAGGTCCAGATGTATCATTTGATCCAATAGCGATTACTTAATTGCGTTTTTTTGCGAATTGCAATTAAGTAACTGCTATTGGAATGTATGAAACTCCAGGAGTTTCATACTGCGATTCGCAACGGCTCGCAAATGGACCTACCTCCTCAATATTCATGAGGTAGGTCGCAATTTGTGAGCCATTTCGAATGGCTACAATCACAGGGATGGTGGCCTGCTGGGCTCAGCAGACCACCATGTCTGTGATTGCTTTTCAATAAAGCAATATATATATTTTTTAAATGCAGCCCGTTTTCCTTTAAGGAAAACAGGATGTGTTTAAAAATGAAAAAGAAATAGTTTTCTTTTCATTTTTTGAGAGTAGGCAGTGGTCCGTGGGACTACTGCCTGCTCTTAAAAAACGTTTTTGCATGCATTCACGAAGGGGAAAGGGTCCCTTGGGAACCCCTTCCCCTTTGCGAATGGGTTACCACCAACTTCAAGTAGGTGGTAACTGCGTTTGTTTTGCGACTGCATTCACGGTCACAAAACAATCATACATTCCTCTGCGATTCGGTATCAGGAAGGGACACCCTTGACACGCCCCTTCCTAATTCCGAATCGGTATGTAGTCTCAAATCCAATTAGCGATTTGGGGCCAGATGTAGGAAAGGTTTTTACCCATTCTGTGTCTATGGGAAAAAGTGTTCGTACATATGGCCCTTGGTAACATGTTACCGAATCGCAAATTGGACTTGTTACATACCAAAATGCAGTTTTGCAATTGCAAACGGCCCGTTGGGCCGGTTGCGATTGCAAAAATGTTTCATACATCCGGCCCTAAACTACTGATAATAATATTATTGTAGCAGTGAGTGTCAGCCTCTACGAACCGCTCCAAAGCTTTCCCTACCTTAGTGCATCTCTACTCTGCAGAACAAGCATAGTCTTTGTTTCTAATGATGTTTTCAGAGCAGATAGTGACCTGACACCCCAAAGGAAAAACGTTTGGATTTATTGCTTCAATTAAAAAAAAAAAAAATCACTGAATCATAAAACATGCAAAATATCTAAATTGAGGTAAACACTTAAGAGATTCTCACTTGCCAAGGTTGAAAATCTGGGTAATCTGCACATGTCTTGTTAGAAAAAGGTCCGTTCATGGGTACACAAGACTTCAAATCGTGTAGCGCCTGTGCTAGGGCATAGACGGCATTATAAGCCTTGTAGGGAAATCTGAAGTTATTCACATCATAAACCGACACATCAAGAGTTTCCAGTTTTTCTCTTTGGGTACAAAGCCTCTTTCCATCCGTTTTATTTCCAGTAACTGTTATATTCAAATCATCTCTCCATTGACAGTTGAAGACTTGTTCCCAAAACTGCTTCATATAGACATCATTGGCAAACTTAGATGGATGGATGCTATACAGAAACTCCTTGAACATTGGAATCTCTCCATTGTACAGTCCAAATCCCACTGTGCCATGTAGAGTTGGCCATAAATCTTTGGTAGAAAATACCGGAGATGGAAGCCAATTAGTACTTCCAATCCAGACTTTGCCGACAATATTCTGTGCAGAGATTTCTTTTAAAAATGGGATCATCTGAGGAGCAAAGGTGAAGCACACTATGACTCTTGCAGTTGACTGTCGCACGACATTTACCGCACGAGATACTGACTTAGATGTTGCAACTGTGGCTAGTAACTGAAAGAATTCAATACAGATACCGCTTTTTGGGGCATGTGACATTAGATTTTGACCATTCTCTATTGCAAATTCACTGTCCGAGGCCAGAATTCCTATCCAAGTCCAACCAAAGTAAAGTAACAACTCAATGAAAGCAGGGATCACATAATTTCCATTAGCAGCAGTCCGGAGAAAAGATGGAAACTGCACTTTATCACTGAGTACAGCCAGTCCTGCGCCAAAGCTTATCTAGTTAAAAAAAAACAAAAAAACACAAAGGATTTATTATGAATATTTGATGCATTTCATATTTGTGAGCTAGTGTTAAACATTGTCAGTTACTGTGCTTATTTTCCACTTGTAGCAGTGCTCAATATGTAATCCAAATCCTGGAAAGGTTTGAGATATAAACTTAATTTTAGGGGCGGAAATAATGAAACCAAGGGCCTCATTTACAAGAAATAATGCACAACTGCGCCTGCGCAGTTGTGCGTCAAACTTTTTAACGCCGGCTGACATCCAATCCTAACGCCATGTGTTCCCCGTATTTGTAAAATGGCGCACCATGGCATTAGGATTTGGTTAGAGTAAAAAAAAAAATGATTCTAACCTTTGCACCAAGTAGTAAAGCAAAATGATGCTAGTGCTGCGAAAGTGACATTACATGATTAGCGACATGTATTTTGACACTAATCAATAAATCAATCAAAGAAATTTGTTGAGCGTGCTACTCACCCGTGAGGGTCTCAAGGCGCTGGGGGGGAACTGGTGGTGGGGGCCAGGGAGGGTCACTGGTTGAACAGCCAAGTCTTGAGGTTCTTTCTGAAGGCCAGTAGGTCTTTGGTTTTGCGAAGGTCGGTGGGGAGGGAGTTCCAGGTTTTGGGGGCGAGGTAGGAGAAAGACCTGCCTCCTGTGGTGGTGTGCTGGATGCGGGGGACTGTGGCTAGGGCGAGGTCAGCTGATCGGAGATTGCGAGTGGGAGTGTGGAAGTTTACCCTTTCATTGAGGTAGGTTGGGCCGGTGTTGTGGAGGGATTTGTGTGCGTGGATGAGGATCGTGAATGTGATTCTCTTGTCTATAGGGAGCCAGTGTAGGGATTTGAGGTGTGGTGAGGTTCGTTCATGTCGGGGGAGGCCAAGGACAAGACGCGCGGCTGTGTTCTGGATTCTTTGGAGTTTGCGTTTGAGTTTGAGTGTGGTGCCGGCATAGAGGGCGTTGCCGTAGTCCAGTCTGCTGCTGATGAGTGCGTGGGTGACTGTCTTTCTGGTTCCTGGGGGGGATCCATTTGAAGGATTTTTTTAGGATGCGGAGTGTGTGGAAGCAGGAGGAGGTTAGAGCATTGATTTGCTGTGTCATGGAGAGGGAGGGGTCGAGGATGATGCTGAGGTTGCCTGCGTGGGTTGCGGGGGTGGGTGCGGGCCTAGGGCGGTGGGCCACCAGGAGTCGTCCCATGTGGTTTTGTTGGGGCCGAAGATGATGACTTCGGTCTTGTTTGAGTTGAGCTTGAGATGGTTAGTGGTCATCCGGTTGGCGGTGTCTAGGAGAGCAGCGTGTAGGTTGGTTTTGGCGGTGGTGGGGTTGCGGGTGAGGGAGAGGATGAGTTGGGTGTCATCTGCATATGAGAGGATGGTGATACTGTGTGCTTGGAGAATGTTGGCTAGGGGGATCATGTAGATGTTGAAGAGTGTGGGGCTGAGGGAGGACCCTTGGGGGACTCCGCAGGTGATCTTGGTAGTGTTGGAGTGAAGGGCGGGAGGCGGACTCTCTGGGTTCGGTCGGTGAGGAAGGAGGAGAGCCAGTCTAAGGCTTTGTGGCAGATTCCTATGTTGTGGAGGCATGTGCAGAGTGTGTGGTGGCAGACTGTGTCAAAAGCTGCGGAGAGGTCTAGGAGGATGAGTGCGACGGTCTCGCCTTTGTCAACTTTGGTCCTGATGTCATCAGTGCATGCGGTGAGGGCGGTTTCTGTGCTGTGGTTCTTGCAGAACCCAGATTGTGAGGGGTCAAGGGTGTTGGTTGCTTCGAGGAAGTGGGATAGGCGAGTGTTGACTAATTTCTCTGCAACCTTGGCGGGGAACGGGAGGAGGGAGCTGGGGCGGTAGTTGGAGAGGATATCCGGGTCGGCTTGTTTTTTTTTTAGGAGAGCGGTAATTTCCGCATGCTTCCAGGGGTCTGGGTAGGTGGTGGAGTCGAAAGAGGAGTTGATTATGTTGTAGAGTATGGGGGCGATGGTAGGGCTAGCTTTGTTGTATGATGCAGTGTGGACAGGGGTCGGAGGGGGAACCGGAGTGGATGGAGTTCATGTTTTTTTCGGTTTCTTCATGTGTGGTAGGGGTCCATGTGGATAGTGTGGTGGGGGGATCTTGAGTGGGGGTTGAGTTGGGTGAGAGAGGGGTATGTGTGGTGGTGTGTGTGATATGAAGCTGTTGTCGATGTCCAGGATTTTGTGGAGGAAGTGGTTGGAAAGGGCGTCACATAGAGGCTGTGTATGTATGGGGTCTATGTTGCTGGCTTTGGGTTTGGCAAGTTCGTTGATGATGGTGAAGAGTTCCTTGCTGTTTTGGGAGTTGTTGTCAAGGCGTGTCTTGTAGTGATCTCTTTTGGCGGTGCGTATGAGTTGGTGATGGGTGCGAATGTTGATTTTGAGGGTGGAGAAGTTGGTTGAGAAGGGTTCTAGTCTCCATATTTTCTCAGCTTGGTGGCATTTGCGCTTGGAGTCTTGGAGTTCAGGGGTGAACCATGGGGCGTTCTTGATGTTGCGGGTGGTGATGTGTTTTCTGAGGGGTGCTAGTGCGTCTGCACAGGGAGTGATCCATTTGGAGAGGTTGTGTGCTCCTGAGTTGGGGTCGTTGGTGTAGGGGGGTTATGGGCCAGTTGGGAGTTTAGTCGTTCTGTGGGGATCTTGTCCCACATGCGGTAGGGTGTGGTGTGTTGATGGTAGTGTGTGGGGGTTTTGGTGAAGGAGAAGTAGACGCAACGGTGGTCTGTCCAGAGGAGTTCGGTGGTGTGGGTGTAGGCTATGTGTTGGCTTGAGGTGAAGATTGCGTCCAGCGGGTGTCCTGCTGAGTGGGTGGGTGCGGTGACCAGTTGTTTGAGTCCGAGGTTGTTGAGGTTGTCTATGAGGGAGGTAGTGTTGTGGTCTTGTGGGATTTCTAAGTGAAAGTTGAAATCACCGAGGATGATGTAGTCTGTGGAGGTGTGGGCGTACGGGCTGATGCTGTTGGCGATGGTGTCGCAGAAGGCAGAGCGTGGTCCGGGTGGTCTGTAGATTAGTGCACCTCTGAGGGTGGAGTTGTTGTTGATGTGGATGAGGAAGTGCATGTGTTCAGTGTTGCCGATAGTGTCTTGGGAGCTGGTGGTGACTTTGATGGTGTCTCTGTGTAGGATGGTGATGCCACGCCTTGCTTGTTTAGGGAGTCTTTGCGTTGGAGTTTGTATCCCTTGGGGGTGGCTATGGCTATGTCAGGTTCTGAGGAGAGGTTGGTCCAGGTTTCCGTGAGGAAGGCGATGTCAGGTGAGTGTGTAGTGATGAGGTCCCAGAGTTCTATGGCATGTTTGTGAAGGGAGCGGATGTTGAGTAGCAGGCATTTCAGGTGGTTGTGGTGGGTGGCGTTGGTGTGGTGCGTGAGGGTGTTGTTGCGGGTGTGTTCTGGTTGTGGGCTGGTGTGTGGCGGGGTTGGTTGGTGGGGGCAGGTTGGGTGAGTTTTGTGTTGGGGGCGTTGTGTTTGTTGAGGGTGGGGTCGTTATGGTTGGTGTGTGGTGTGAGGGATGATGAGCAGGAGAAGTGGCAGGTGTAGCAGGTGAGGGGGCCATGAGTGTGTGTGGGGCTAAATGTGGTGCATGTGGGACTGGGGCCTGGGTTGAGAGAGTGTAGGGTGAGGGGGGAGTAGGTGTGTCTGGGAGGGCCAGGGGTTCTGGCTCTGGTCCCGGTCCAGGCGCGGATGGGTGCAGACGCTGCGGCTGCCATAAGAAGAGGGGAGGGTGAGAGTGGCAGCTGGGAGGTGGGAGGGCCTGTCCAATGAGAGGGCTGGGGGGAGGGGCCGCAGGGGACTCAGCGGTGGGAAAGGGAAAAGAGAAAAGCGGTGAGAATAGGAGGGGGGGAGGCGGGAGGGGCCGCAGGGGACGCAGCGACGCGAAAGTGAAAAGAGGAAAGCGGTGAGAACAGGAATGGGGAGGTGGGAGGGGCCGCAGGGGACGCAGCGGCGGGAAACGGATAAGAGGAAAGCGGTGAGAACAGGAGGAGGGAGGCAGGAGGGGCCACAGGGGATGCAGCGGCGGGGAGAGAAGCAAAGTGAGGACGGGGAAAGGAAGTGGCGTGGAAGGCAGAGGCGAGGAGCGACCTACCTGCAAGCAGCGTTACTTTAGCACCAAAAGCATAAAAAACTGCTGTGAGATAACATTCTATTAAAAAAAACACAGGAGACACAGAAACAATGACAGGAGACCCAGAAATGGAGAACCCAGGACCAAACAGCACCCAGGGCAACCCCTACAACCTAGGTACCAGTCAGGACGTCCGTGGGACACCCAGGGGAAGGGGAAGAGGAAGTGTAGGTTCAGTGAGGACAACAGCATTTTGATCAGGAAGGTGACACAGCATCAACAACAGCCATTTGTCACCTCCAAATTGCCATTAGGGAAGAAGGAGGCAATATGGGAGTCAATAGTTGACAAAGTCAACAGTGTGGCAGAAATCAGGAAGACAGAGTTGTCAACTGTAAGAAGCCGTCGCACATTTGCAAGTGCAGAACGAAGGAGAAACTGGCCAACAACCGCAAGGCAGCACTGCAGACTAGAGGTGGAAGTCCAGCACCGCAGGATGAGCTTGATGACTTGGAGTAGATGTTGGCAGCTGTCATCCCTGAGGATTCAGTCACAGGAGTCCAAGGACATGACAGTGGTGCATATGATGAACCACAACAACCACAGGGTAGGTTGCACTGGAGGGCAATGTGGGAAATATGTTAGGTCAAAAGGAGGAGGCAGCCATGTCCCTGCATCAAAATGTACTGTCTGCAGGCTGCAGTGTAGGATGCTGGCATGCTTAAGGTCAAACAGCAAACAGATGTAGGGGCTCACCTACGAGTCTCTTTCGCTGCTGGTGCCTCACTTCATCAGGTTTAAAAAGGGAGGCACCGGCGGCGCAAGGGGCTTGGAAAGAAGCCCTGTAATGTGCATTGACCTACTACAAGTAGCATATCCTTGGCCAGAACCAGCACCTCACTTACCATATTGGGTGAAGTTACAGGTGTACCCCACTTTGGGCCTCATGTACAGGGCACTATTGACACAGTGCGCCATGGGAGTGTTCTTCACATTGACTCTTTGGTGATGAAGTGTGCCAGTCCATACTTACAAGGCCACACAAAGCCACCTTCCATTGTTTGTCATGGCCTTAGAAATATGGACACCTGTCACGCATAAAACTGTATAAAAGGGGCATTCCATGAGTGTTGCTTGGGGTGCACCCATGCAACACCCATGGAACCCAAAGAAACCTGATGCATACACAGGATTACAAGGCAGGGAATGTGCCACATTCCTGCACCGCCCCAGGGGTGGCATAAGAATGACACTATGGGAAGAAATGTCTTCAATACTCCACTTGTGGTACAATGTCTATGTGTGCCGCATAGAAAGACGATGACACCCCTTTGGGTAGCTCCTGTGCACGAAGGTCTCCCTTCATGCACATGAAATATCATCCCCACAATGCATGCATCCTCGCACCATGGTTCAAGGGTGTCTGTGTTGGCACTAGCCAGCAGTTCGTGTACCACTGCAGGCAGAAAGGACAAAAATGCATCCTATCTTGTACATCTGGAGCATCTCTGCCCCTTCCTGGTGGCTCAAGGCTGTGCAGGCAAGGTACTTGCTGCGCCGGCCTGCACCCACAGTTCCAAACTTGCTGTTCTACGCTGTGTCATGTAGAAAGTGCAGGCATGTGTTGCACATACCAAAATACAACACATACCAGTACTTTCCTCTGTGATGGTGTACTCAGTGCTTTCTAGTGCCAACACAGGCACACTTGCACCATGGTGTAGGGGTGCCTGCATTGTGGGTATAATTGCCCATGTGCTGAAATGGACACTTTCCCGAACTTGAACAATTATGTTTATCCTCTTCAACTTTACATGTGTGCTGGGCATAAGTTAGGAGCTCTGGAGGGGCCTACAAATAATCCTGTTAAATCTACACCCAGCCCTGGGGGCAAACCGCAATCGCAGAGCGGGAGAGCTGTGGAGGACACTGCAAAACCGTGGAGCCCGAACGAAGCGAGGCTGAGAGGCTCCGGTGCAGGTTGGGGAACTTCAGAGCTGTCTGCTTGGCGGGCCCAGTGCAGCCGGGGACCGAGTATGAGCACGCGGTCAGTGCTGAGATGACCGGCGGCGCTCGAGGAACAGGAGGGACCGGGAGCGGAGTGGCTTAGCGGGTGACGGCGCTTGGGCCAGAGGGCGCTCGCTGGACCGAGGGCGTGCTGCGGAGACTCGAGGAGCGAGCCCCAAAGAAACACAGCAGCAAGGAGGCGGGCAGAGCCAGTGGGCCGCGTTTGCCGGACAATCAGCACCTGTGCCCGGAGTCGGGCAGAGAGAACACGGGATCTGACCCTCTGGACACATAAGAAATACACGGGGCTGCACCGAGGAACAAAAAGGAGATGGCGGAGGCCCGAAATCGGTGCCCCGGAGTAGGGTGAGTGTTGCAAGTGATTCTCCTGGCACTCCGGCGGAGCCCCACTGGAACACACCTGCACCCCCAAAGATCAGATCAGCACCCTGACGGGGGCCCTTAAATAAATAAATAAATAAATAAATAAATATATAATAAACAGAGAGAGAGAAACCCCGGCGTGCTGTGGCGGACCCTGGTCCGAACAAGAGGGACCGGGAGCGGAGCGGCTTAGCGGGTGACGGCGCTGGGGCCAGAGGGCGCTCACTGGATCGAAGGAGTGCCGAGGGCGTGCTGCGGAGACTCGAGGAGCGAGCCCCAAAGAAACACAGCAGCAAGGAGGCGGGGGGAGCCAGTGGGCCCCGATCGCCGGACAATGGGCACCTGCGCCCGGAGTCGGGGCAGAGAGAACACAGGATCTGACCCTCTGGACACATAAGAAATTCACGGGGCTGTACCGAGGAACAGAAAGGAGATGGTGGAGACCCAAAATCGGCGCCCCGGAGTAGGGTGAGTGTTGCAAGTGATTCTCCTGGCACTCCGGCGGAGCTCCGCTGGAACACACCTGCACCCCCAAAGATCTGCACCCTGAAGGGGGCCCTTAAACAAATAAATAAACATATAATAAACAGAGAGAGAATAACCCCAGCGGGCGGTAGCGGAACCTGGACCAACAGGAATTCCGGCCTTGAACGGCGACGAGTAAAGAGACACCGACCATCTGTGTGATCCCGGCAGGCCTGGTACAACGAGTTGCGCGGGGTGTCGGAGGCGGAAGGAAGCCTGCGAGATCCCAGAACTTGGCCCAGCCTGAGTAGGTGGTCCTCCCGTGTGCCAGATGTCCCCTAAGAATCACCACAAAGGTAAAAATATTCGGCTATATGACACCCACTGAATGCAAAGAGGGAGAGCCACTGGACCCTCCCCAGCTTAAAGTGCAGGACACCTTAGATAAGATCCTGGGTGCAATTGAGGTCACTAAAACTACTCTACAACGTGACATTAACCAGGTCGCAGTTGAAGTTGGCCTGCTGAGGGCGGACCACCACAAGTTAGTGGATAGAGTAAAAGACATGGAGAATGTCTTAGCTGAAATTGCACCGCAACAAAAAGACCTAAAAGCCGAGGTGACGTGTCTAGTAGATAGGGTTGCGCGCCTAGAACAAAGAGCAGAGGACGCGGAAGGCAGAAGCCGCAGAAACAACATGCGAGTGGCGGGGCTGCCGGAGGGGGCCGAAGGAGCGCACATGTTGAAGTTTCTAGAGGAATGGTTCCGTACGGTCGTGGCCCCGGAGTGCCTGACCCCATTCTACACCCTGGAGCGGGCGCACCGGGTGCCTTCGAGGCCTTTGGCGCCGGGTCGTCCTCCGCATGTGGTGATCGCCAGACTCCTACACTATAGAGACAGGGATATTCTTCTACAAAGAGCCAGAGAAGCGGGCCCTTTTAAAGTCGCGAACGGGGAGGTGACACTTTTCCCTGACTTCACACTGGATGTTCAAACCAAGCAAGCCTCATTCCTGACAGTCAAGAGGGCCTTGAGAGAGGAAGGAATCCAATACTCGCTCCTTTTCCTGGCAAAACTAAAGGTGACTATGGACGGTAAGGCCACCTTTTTCCAGACTCCCGAGGAGGCGTGGGACTGGCTGGAGGCCCGAGGGACCCAAATGGTGCGACACGCAAATGGGGGAGTACGCCGGAGCTCGGGAAGACGACGAACCAGGAACAGACCCCGCTTGGCACCAACCCAGTCGCAAAAGGAAATGGGGAACAAAGCAACACTAGAGGCTGCTGCCTCCATGAGCAGAGAGGAGTCACCCCCCAGGGACTCAGGCGGAGAGTCGGACGGCATGGTGATGTCCTCGGTGGACGGGTCGAGCTGCTCGGTGCAGGCACCAAGGGTGACCCCCCAGACGGCGGATGAGCTTGGGTAATCGAAAAAGCAGCGCAGCCCTGAGGTGGAGGTGGACAGCGATCTGGTGGGCCCTCCGGGCGTGGTCCCCCCCACCAGAATCTCATCCATTCCAACAGTATGGCGAGAACCAGAGTTGACAGTTTGACTGAGTTGCGCAGTTGCACAATATTTTGGGCAGCCTTCTGTTTAGGGGGCGCCCTGGGGAAGGGGAGTTGGGGTTCAAGATTGTTAGTTTTGATGGCGCTCTGCAGTAGGTGGGTTGTTAGGATTAGACATAAATTCAGACACAGAAGGTCTCAGGCCAATGGGGCGGGCCAAGAAGGAAATGTTGCAAATGTCCTTCCGATATGGCAGAGTATAATATGCTAACATGGAATGTGCGGGGTTGGGAACACCAAACAAAAGACACAAAACTCTGTCCTACCTAAAAAGGAGGGGTATCCAAGTGGCGTTGCTACAAGAGACCCACTTAGCAAAGGGGGAAGTAGAAAAGATAAGGCGAAGATGGAGGGGTCAGGTGTATGCCACGGAGTATTCTGCATATGCTAGGGGGGCGCTGATATGGATACATGCTGGGGTTCCCTTTGCAGTAGAATCCACCAATATTGACCAAGAAGGCAGATACGTGGTTTTAGAAGGAAGGTTACACGGTGTGCCAATTACCTTGAGTTGCATTTATGCCCCTAACCAGGACCAGATCCCCTTTATGACACGGCTATCTGGTCAACTCACGAGTCAGCGGGGGGGAGGCCTCTTGATAGGGGGAGACTTTAACAGCGTGTTAGATATAGAACTAGACCGCTCCACCCCACCACTATCTGGGGCAATGACAAGCAGAGTAGCCCAAAAACTTAGAGAATGGCTAGATGCATGGGAATTATTAGACATATGGCATGAGCAACACCCTGCCGAAAAAGATTATTCATACTACTCAGGACTCCATAGGGTACACACAAGAATTGACAGGGTGGTTTGTACAGCAACACTGATGCAGGGGATGGTCCACTCTGAATACCTGGGACGTACGCTCTCTGACCATAATCCTCTACTGCTGACCTGGAGAGTGAAGGAGGTTAGGCCCCCCATTCCGATGTGGCGATTGGCCCCTGGAGCCTTAGACGACCAGGTGTACAGGGATGACCTTCGTCTCTTCCTGGCTGACCATATTAAAATTAACGAGGGATCCACTGACTCTAGATCTGTTGAGTGGGAGACCCTTAAAGTGACAACCAGAGGATACTGTATGGGACAGATGACGGGGGTGAGACGAACGCTGGAACGTGAACTGAACAGACTCGAGAAGAAATACATGAGGGGGAACCGAGACAGGGAACAGATGAGCAGGAAAGGGAAAAGTATGCCCAGGCACGGAGAGACCACTCCCAGGTTGAGGAACAACTTAGATGCCATAGTGTGCAAAACTATATGGCCTCATTACACTCTGAGGAGGGGAGATCAGGCAGAATGCTGGCGTGGCTGGTAAGACCTGGATGGGAAGGAGAGCCTATCACCAAGGTGATAACCATGGAGGGAGAGGGAAGACACAGTCTGAACACTATAAATGACGCTTTCATGGAATACTATGCTCATTTATATAGGAAACCCAGGGAGCTTGACGAACCTGCTCTTGGGGAGTATCTGCAGCAACTCCCATTGCCAACGCTGACAATTGAGGAACAGGAGGAGCTGGGGGCAGCTGTGACAGCAGATGAGATAAGGAATGCCATATCGCAATTAGCGGCCGGGAAGACACCGGGGACGGGCGGCTTACCTATGGATTTCTATAAGAAATACGAAAACTTACTGGCCCCCAGACTGGCGGAAGTGTACTCTGAGGCATTGAGCCGGGGTGTGCTGCCGGCCACACTGAGGGAAGCATTGGTGGTCCCACTGCCCAAGCCTAAAGCTAGAGAGACATCTATTGCTAACTTTCGCCCCTTGTCAATGCTGAACAATGATTTTAAAATACTTAGCAAAGTCTTGGCCAATCGGCTGCTCGGCCACATGCCCAAGCTGATACACGAGGATCAGAACGGTTTTGTCCCGCACCGGAGCACGTCCCTTAACTTGAGACGACTATTTGCCATTCTACATATGCCCAGGGAAGCGAAACCTTTGACTGGGGTACTACTCGCCGTGGACTTCGAAAAAGCCTTCGATTCAGTTAGATGGGACTACCTGAGGACAGTGATGAGAAAGATGGGGTTGGGAGAGGGTTGGGTAAAGTGGGTGGACCTGCTATATGCGTCCCCCCTGGCTAGAGTGAGGACAGGCAAGACGGTATCCGACACCTACCCAATCCACAGGGGCACTAGGCAGGGTTGCCCTCTATCGCCACTATTATTTGCACTGACCATTGAGCCGCTGGCAGCCCAACTACGAAGGGATGGCAAGTGCAGAGGGATACAATGGGGACAACCGGAGCACATCGTTTCCCTTTATGCAGATGATATACTTATCTACCTCGGGGACGGAGAGACGGGACTCCCCTGGACTCTAGATGCCCTGGAGCACTTTGGGTCCTTATCAGGACTGCGTCTCAATAGGGGCAAAACATATGTTTTTCCCATGCTACTGGGATGTGACCGGCCCGTTTCGTGCCCCGAGGATGTAGGCTGGGCGCTGAGGACATTTAAGTACCTGGGGATACAGGTGTTCCACGAGGTGGGGGACCTCCTTGATGGCAATCTTGGGAGGGCACTCCACTCCCCACGCTCCTCTGTAAAGTTCTGGCGCTCTCTGAGTTGCACTGTCCAAAATGATAGTCCTGCTCCGGTTACTTTACTATTTCGCGAACCTTCCGCTGCTGGTCAATTTGGCGTGGTTCCGCAAACTTAAAACGCTGATCAGAGAGCTTATATAGGACGAAGGCCGTAGACGTACGGCACTTTCGATTCTTTGTAGGCCGACACACATGGGGGGCCTAGGAGTCCCTGACTTTGAGTTTTATTATTTAGCATCACAATTGCAGTGGATTGCGGCGTGGATGGGAGGAAAGGGACAATTGGATAGATACACTGCTCAAGGAGAAATTGGAATGGAACGAATCATTGCGCGGATGGTGAATATGAAAGTGACCAAGCGAGCGGACAGTATGATGACGAGAGTAGCGGCAGCATGTTGGAATAAAAGTACGAGAAGAGTAGGAGTGGGACAGCCTTATTCCCCGGAGCTCCCACTCTCAGTACTGGGGGAAGGAACAGATGAGAGGAATCTGGTGGGCTTTGGCCTCGGACCCTGGAGGAAAGCGGGAGTGGAGACAATCGGAGCGCTGCTCTGAGAGGGGGTGCTGAGGTCCTTTTCGGACTTAACAGAAATGGGCGTCCCAAGGGGACAGTTTCGCCAGTATAGGAAACTAACACACACCCTCAAAGAGCACTGGGGAACGATCAATGCAGAGCCCCCTACCCACAGAGTACTACACTTACTACTAACGTCTGGTGAGGAATCTCACTTAATTGCTAGGATCTACAGGTCCCAAAATGAGGAATCACTGGATGCACTACAGCCCCGAAGAGAACAGTGGTAAAAGACAGTGAGCAGGGAATTAACAGACGCGGAGTGGGGCAGGGCACTAGCATATCCTCGGACGGTATCCAGAAACACTTGGTTGAGATATACAGTACAACTATATGCACAGAACATACCTCACCCCACACAGACTGACAAGAATTTATGGGGGAACCCCCAAGACATGCCCTAGATGTGGAAATGTAGCTGCAGACTTTGACCATATGGTATGGAACTGCCCAGAGCTCCAGAGGGGCTGGGCTGCAGCGCTGGCAGACCTTGAACAAGTGCTGGAGGTGGAGATTGGGCTATCCCCAACGTCATGCTTACTGGGTTTGAGGGCGCATGCGCCTTTAGGGAAAGTGAGGGGACGCTTCCTGGACCTGGCACTTGTTCTCTATGGGAGACGAATCACGATAGGCTGGAAATCTCCCAGCTGCCCATCGGCGAGCGAATGGAGGCGGGATGTGTCAAGATGGGCTCGAGCAGAATTGCAAGGGTTGAAAAGTGAGGAGGCAAGGGGTATGCACCAAACCCCCATTGCCCTGGCATGGGAAGAAATGCTCCTGAGATGGGATAGTCAGACTAAGGAAGGGGGGGTGGCAGAGGGAACCCAGAGTGACTAATAGGGCAGGGCACGAGACAGTGGGGCAAGATGGAGAAACCAAGAGAGAAGGAGTGGAAAGAGGGTGACCAGGACCACCTGGAGCAGGCAGTGAAGGGGATAGGATGGCTGAACCCCAAGAGACAGAACATGGATGTTCTCAGCCCCCAAGCACATCCATCTCAGTTTGAGGAAACAGAGACAATAAGCATAGGAAGGTACTGGCCCGGCCCCAATTGAATGAAAGAGGGGGAAAAATAAAAAAATAGAAGAACAAGGAAACAATGAGTAACACCCACCACGGCTGTGAATGTAGCCTGTTTGAAATAGCGCCATCAAGTTACAATAATAAGTAGTTTTAGAGAAGTTTGTGATACGGACAAGCGGGCACTCCAGGTTAAATGCGACCACAGGATAGGGATGTACCCCTAAGACAACGAAACAACCTAGGCACATTGCATCCCCAAGGAAACTGTACACGTCTAGGATAAAAAGAAATGCGGTGGGAGCATTAGAAAATGCAAGAATATGTTGTATATTCAATGATCAGTTATATGCACTAAATCGAAACCTGTTGATACCATCAAGAATGTTGCAGATGAAATGAAGTGAAAGTTAATAAAGATATATTTAAAAAAAACTTTACATGTGTGCTGCAGAATGAAGCACACATTGAAGCAGGAAAAATGGGGGGGGGGGGGTGGGAGGTGTTACAATGTCAGAACTCCCTGTTGCACCACCTCAATGCTAACCTTGGTGTGGTTTAGGAATCTGATGCATGTCCAGATTTCTAAATCTGTGAATGTGTATCATTCCTTAGGGAAACCATGGGTGTTGGGGGGAACACCAACACCGACACTAAAGGGACTCAACTGTTATGTAAAGTAAGGTGTGAAAGGGGTAAACATTTACAGGGCCATCACAAATAACACAAGTTGGTGTAGTGCCCACTGTGCCACTGGAGCATCAAAGTCACTGAGACTCCAGTTGTGCACTGTGGTGCTTGGACCTTGGAAATGAGGCTCCTACAACACTCACTTGGAAACCTTGGTTGTAAAGATGATCACTCCTGTCAACATCTAGAAGAGTTCAACACTGAGTTACCTCCATTTCATTACAGAGGACAACATACCTCCTGGCCAGCTGCCTGTCCTGGACTTCTCCAATGATGTGGATTACCAGCTGCAAACCATCAATGACAAGACCCTACAGGAAATCCTGGGTGCCATACAGACACCATCCCTGGTCACAGAGAGGCCAAGCATTGTTGCAGGGTTTCCAGATGACTCACCATACAAGCAAAAGACACCAACTGCCCGCTCAATTCCCGTCCTGGGCTCCCAGGATACAACAGTCACGTTCCAACAAACTGCAGTAGGAATCCAGTGGGAGTTGGCAGATACAGTGCAGGTGGAGATAGAGACTGTGGTGGGTACCATATAGGCGGTCCAGAGGTGCCTCAGTCCGAATAACAAAAATTCAGCATCCAGACTAGGCACCTACTCCACGCTTTGTGTGCTCCAGCAGTCCCTGGCCAATATTGCTAGTGCCATGAGGCAGAGACACGAGCAAATGCCCTGCCAAAGTGACACCAGCGAGATTGTCAATAAGCTAAGGACAATGCAACAGGTCTTGGAGCCCATGGAGCAGAGAAGGACTCCCTCATTGCCAACTTGGGTCCCTACCACCGTGACGATGCTGCAGTGTTGCGGACCTTGCAGGCCCTCCTTGCTGCCTCATGTATTCCCACAGATGAGAGCTGCCAGGGACACAGCATCCACATCTTCAGCCCCTGATGTGTGTGTGCCTCCCTCTACTGCAGCACCTACTATGCCCTTGTCACGGGAGGCATTACATACATCAGGGGATGAAGATGTGGAAGGAACATCTTTCACAAAGAAAACTGCCCATAGCTTATCTCTGTGACACAGGGCCCCTTTCTCCTGTGCTCTGTGCTTAACATCATGCCAGTGTCATAACATCTGGCACTGTCTTTAATAACCCACTGTTGCCCTCTCACATATGTGGATTTCCATTCTGGCCAATCTTTCCTAATGGCAATATGGTCCTCCTCCTCACTGAAACACTCCTCTCCTACACATGTCTCAGGACATGTTCACCCCCATGGACTCTGTCTCGACATCCAAAGGCTAAGTGTATCTGTTGGGGATGTTATCAAATGTGATGTACAGAATTACTTCATGCCAAATCACAGTTGTAAATAAATTCACTTAGCACAACCTTAGTGTCGTATATGTGTCAGAAGCATAAACAACATGAACATGTTGCAACATGTGAATCTAACACACTGACTGCTTTCCTAAGGGATATGTGTGGATTTGTGACAGACACAAAGTCACACGCACTGACTGAAACATAAGTGAGGTGACTGGTATCTATGTTGACTAGCAAGCAGTTCCTGAGGCTCCTAAGCATGGCATGCTACAGATAGCATGCCTGAATCGTGACAGCTATTAAAATCACAACACAAGTGGCTAGGTTAAGCTTGATGGTAGAAACAGGTCTACATTCATGTGACAAACAAATGATGGATGTCCAAGACTGTGAGGGGCAGCCATACGTTTGTCAGGAACAAATCCTTGATTTAGTGAGGGTGCAATTACAACAACATTTTAACAATGCATGTCCCTTGACTTCCCAACAAAGAGCAACTGTGTGTGAATATATGTTTTGGGATGTGTATCCATGCACATCCAGATTGTCACGCACATTGCTGAACGATGTCAGGAGATAGCTGATGTGACAGCATTGCCAACCTGACAGGTACTTGACCATAGAGGAAACACATAGACACTTGTCTCAAAGTATTGTTTGGAGAGCCAAAGACATATGCCTGTCATGACCTGTGCAGACATGCTACCACCTAGACAGTGAATCATGATGGAGACCATGCAGTAGATATCAACAAGATTTATTGAAACTATTACTATCAGCCTAAAATTACCTACAATAACTTACCTTCCTTACTATTGTTGTGTAGCCATTTTAGTTATAGCTCCATGCACGTTATTTAACACACTAGGCCACTGTGCACTTTAACCTAGATATATTTTATTCGGCTTCGCATTGTTATTTTTACAATAACCATTTCTACGGTCTTGTTTTATTTTCATTTTATCTAACTGTTTTTGCCTAGCCCAACACTATGTTCTTAAACAAGACATTCTTGATCACCCTGTGCTTCATTCAAGGATACAGTTTGGTACATTGCCGGTGAACGTGGTAGAAGTTTAGTCTCCAACATTCGTAGAAAATACACATCCTTACTTAGGGACATTTTCTCAGAATATCAGCTGTGTTGTTATAAAAACACCTCCTAGTCCCATTACACGTTAGAGGGAGATTCCAGCGAGGGAACCACAACTGTATGCTGATTGCTGAATGCTTCGCTACAGATACTAACACAGACTACAGGCCTTTGTTCAAGTATGAGGGGTTGATGTCTTCCCGGGGGAACCTGAAAGGCAGAATTAGAGCTTAACATGCTGTGCTCAGATTATGAGTTAGATAGGAAATAATCCATTGATCAAAGTGACAATATGACAGAGTTGTTTTTATGTTTCACTCTTGTCGTCACCATTTTAATACTGTCATGTTGTGTTGTCCTGGTTATTGCAGCTCACGCTTTGCTACCTAAGATGCAGTCGTTTTATTAAACTCATTATTAATACATATACTGCCTCTGTTTGTCGTTTATATATGAGACCAAATTGTAAATGAGACTGAATTGTAAATGAGCCCGAATTGTAAATGAGAGAACCAGATGCGACCTGAGTGACCACGTCTTCCCTGAGAAGCCTAATATGTCATGCGCTCGGCTGCCCAATCATCACTATCCCCTGGTAGAGATGAGGCACTGCTAGTTGGCCGGAGCAAAACCCGGATTTAGAGCGACAGGAGTCACACGCAGTGGGTTAGACTCAGTCTCCCCACCGTGGATGATCCTGCTGCTCAAAATCCAGTAGTCTCATTAGAATAATGAGAGCCTATGCAACACTATCCTCAGCTACACTATCTTATCCTAACTTTTAACCTCACATAACATCAACCCCCCACCCCTCTTAAAACACATCTGTAGACAAGGACAGCTGGAACTACAGCCAAACATAACCTAACTAAACATTATTTTTATTTTGTACACACATACCCAAAACAACACCCACCCCGTAGAAACACCAAAAAAAAGAGAAACCCCAAAAGCTCCCTCCTAAGAAGACCCACTATTTATTAACAACAATCTACACTACACTAACTAATCTAACCCTAACTCTCTAAATACCCTTACTATCTTTAAAACTTTGTATACGGGGAAGGGAAGTAGTGTCTAACCGAACCATTGTCCTCTCCAGTGCCTCATCAGCCTTGATCACCCTCAGCATCTGCATCATTTGCTCAGGTTTATGTTCCAATCTGTCAATCCAGTATTTTGGGTCAGCAAGCGCATTATGAAATTCCTGCACATAGGGTGGCTCAACAAAGGGAGGAACAGCCTGGGAAGTAGTAAGGGCACACATAGTTGCAGTTGAAGGTGATGGTCCAGCCCCTGTAGACTTAGCCCTGTTTGCGGCCTGAGACCTGCCTGCTGTGTGGGTGGTTGAGGTGGATGGTTCATAGGGTGGTCCCCCTTGAGGAAATGCCTCCCAGGAGCATGATGTTCGCTCCCTCTTGTAGAGCCGCCCCATCCTCCGGAAGCCTTCTGCACCAGAGAGATGTGGTGGAAGTGATCCAACCGCTAGTCAAACTCTCGCTTCTGGGATGGGGTTGGCAGCTAAAACATGAAGAGGACTTGTCAGTCGCATGTATATTAGGCAAATAAACAACAGGCATGCAATAGAAACACCATCTGCGGTCGTCACACATCGGTCAGCATAAATCACGACATCACAGAGGGCAAAGTTAAAACACATCTGCATACCAACCATCATCTACATATTGTTCATGCCCAAGGTATCAAGGATAACTAATGTCACACAATACCACTGAACCATCTTGGAACATCTTTACAGGACCATGTCACCATTTATTATGCTCATTATATACATCAGTTATGTGACAGTGGTAGGTAACACTCATCATGTTCGATTGCTCAACGTCCCTCCTGCATGCGCCATTGTCCTTTGATACTGTAGGAAAGTAGCTTCTTTCTTGCATGGGTACCCCCACTTTTGGCCTGTTTGTGAGTGTGTGTCAGTGTGTTTTTACTGTGTCACTGGGATCCTGCTAGCCAGGACCCCAGTGCTCATAAATAAAGACCTATATGTCAGTGTGTTTTGCCTGTCTCACGGGGATCCTGCTAGCCAGGACCCCAGTGCTCATAGTTTGTGGCCTAATGTGTATGCTTGTGTAGTGTCACTGAGGCTCTGCTAACTAAAACCACACTGGAACCCCTTTATAAGTCCCTAGTAAATGGTACCTAGGTACCCAGGGCATTGGGGTTCCAGGAGATCCATATGGGCTGCAGCATTTCTTTTGCCACCCATAGGGAACTCAGACAAACCCTTACACAGGACTGCCATGCAGCCAGCATGAAATAGTGCACACACTATTTCACAGCCATTTTCACTGCACTTAAGTAACTTATAAGTCACCTATATGTCTAACCTTCATTGGCTAAAGGTTAGGTGCAAAGTTACTAAGTGTGAGGGCACCCTTGCACTAGCAAAGGTGCCCTCACATAGTTCAGGGCCATTTCCCCAGACTTTGTGACTGTGGGGACGCCATTACACGCATGCACTACATATAGGTCAATACTTATATGTAGCTTCACAATGGTAACTCCGAATATGGCCATGTAACATGTCGAAGATCATGGAATTGTCCCCCCATTCCAAATCTGGTATTGGGGAGCCAATTCCATGCATCCTGGGGGCTCCACCATGGGCCCCCAGTACTGCCACACCAGCTCTCTGAGGCTTGCACTGCAGCTACAGCTGCTGCCACCTCACAGACAGGGTTCTGGGCAGCCCAGTCCCAGGAAGGCAGAACAAAGCATTTCCTCTGAGAGCAGGGTGTTACATCCTCTCCCTTTGGAAATAGGTGTTACGGGCTGGGGATGGGTAGCCTCCCCCACCCTCTGGAATTGCTTTAAAGGGCACAGATGGTGCCCTCCTTGCATAAACCAGTCTACATCGGTTCAGGGACCCATTCTCCCCTGCTCTGGTGGGAAACTGGACAAAGGAAAGGGGAGTGACCACTCCCCTTTCCATCACCACCCCTGGGGTGGTGCCCAGAGCTCCTCCAGTGTGTCCCAGACTTCAGCCATCTTGCTTTGCAAGATGTGGGGGCATTCTGGAGGGCTCTGAGTGGCCGGTGCCAGCGGGTGATATCAGAGACCCCTCCTGATAGGTCCATACCTGATAAGGTAGCCAATCCCCTTCTCAGGGCTATTTAGGGCCTCTCCTGTGGGTTCTCTTCAGATTCTGCTTGCAAGTTTCCTTCAGGAATCCTCTGCAACAACTTCAGACTCCTCTGACCTCGGATAAACCACAGCCTACTCCAAGAAATGCTGTAAATGCAACTAAGTGTCTGCAAGAGACACTTTTCTTCAGCAACCTCAGCTCCAAGTCAGCAACTGCAGCAGTTTCCATGGTGTGCACGCTCTGGGGACTCCCTGTCTTCATCCTGCACCAGAAGAACCAAATAAATCTCCTGAGGAGTGACAGAGTCACTCCCCTGCTCCATGTAGATACCTTCCAAGGCAATGACTGGTACCCTGGGACTCCTCTCACGGCGATGAGCATGCTCCTAAGGACACAGAGAGTGGACATCATTGACATAGACTGTCCTGAGGTCCTGCTGACACAATTTGGAGGAGGTAAGACCTTGCTTTCCCTGAGAACGACAGTGCCCCTGTGTTTTGTGTCTTCTTTGCCTCCTGAGGCCTCTGTGCACTCTTTGCAAAATTCCTTTGTGCACGGCTTGGCCCAGGTCCCCAGCACTCCACCCTGTGAAGCTCAACTCACTGATTGTATTCTGGCAGCGAGGAACCTTCTTTTGTTGTGCTGAATCAAACACATTTTACACCTCCTTTGAACCCAGATCTAATGGCTTCTGGGGGTGATGGCTGGCATCCTGAGGGCTCTCCAAAGTACTGAGAGACCCCTCTTCCTCCTCACACAGAGTTGAGGCCCCCAGGTCCCTCCTGGGTCCATCAGCACCATGTTGATGAAAAACACACTTTTGCCATAGCAAAGGCTTGTTGGTGCCTTCCAACACAAAATCTCATCTGCAACAATCTTCACACCGTGGGACATCTTTTGCATAATGCAGGAACCCACTGGCATCTTCCTAGGGTGCATTTCTGCAGTCTTTAACTAACTGGGGACTCTTTTTGTGCACCCTCTTCTGGGTTGGCATGGGCTCCTGTCCTTTCTGGAACTTCTTTCGACTTCTGAACTTGGTCCCCTTCCTTTTCAGGTCTTCAGGTCAGATAATCCAGCAGTTGTTCTTTGCAGACTTGGTTGGCTGCTGCAAAATCCCCAAAACGAGGTGTAGTGCATCCTAAGGAAACTTGCAGTACTTTACTCCTGCTTTTCTGGGCTCTGGGGTGGGGTAATTTACTTACCTTTACTGTATTCTTACTCTCCCAGCGATTCTGCACACACTACACTTGTCTAAGGGGGAATTCGTGTTTCACATTCCACTTTTTTAGTATATGGTTTGTGTTGTCCCTAGACATATTTTCTCCCATTGCAATCTATAGAATATCCTACTGTTTGCATTGTTCTATGACAATTTACTTGTCTAATTTTGGTGTCTAGTATATATATTGTGTATAATACTTACCTCCAGAAGGAGTATTGTCTCTAAGATATTTTTGATACTGAGTCACCAAAATAAATACCTTTATTGTCTTTACTTGTGTATAAGTACTGTGTAACTAGTGGTATTGCATGAGCTTTGCATGTCTCCTAGCTCAGCCTAAGCTGCTGTGCTACAGCTACCTCTACCAGCCTAAGTTGCTAGAACACTAATACATTCACTAACAAGGGATAACTGGACCTGGTGTAAGGTGTAAGTACCCAAGGTACCCACTACAAACCTGGCCAGCCTCCTACAGATACATTGGCATGTACCAACCTCATCTGATCAAGGACTGCAAGTTAAATGTAGTCTACAAACAGTTTGTACCTGATATTGTAAGGCCAGATGTCTGGACACACTGTTACATGGAAAATGGATGTGACAGGTATCATATGTGAAAATGGAGGGTAGAGCACTCACCAGTGTCACACAGAGGAGCATGACAGTACTCCCATATCCACTCAGGTCAATACCTGGTGAGCTGTTCCATGACGTGATGCAGAGTTCCATAGTTAATTGATGTGTACCACTATGCGGCCCATTGCCTGTATATGTGTACAAAAATCTCGACAGGGTGTTGTACAACACTCAGCACTGCCATCTCATACCTGCGTGCATGCATGCCCTACACCTTATCTGCACTGGGATCTTGGAATAGCACTGCCTAATGCTGTACATTATGTGAAGCTGTTTGCATTACATCATGGACACTATCGGGACCACCACTATCTGATGATGTTTTGAGTGATGGCATGTGGTATGACAATGTTGTATGGACATCCCTCAGGTAACACACACATTCAAGATCTGTGAGGGTGTCATAGGTTGGCAATGTTGCAACACAGGACACGGAGTATGAGGCATTGCACCACATGGGTGGGAAAATCTACCACATTTTCAAGTGAGGCATGTTGACCACTGCCCTCACATGCTCATTGATCCTACCAAGACCTGAGTTACTGTGTGCTACATGTGGGACACAGAGCAGTAACATGTTTAGTGAACAATATATTGCCACCCTGCATGTATGTGTAGGACCCTGCATTTCTGACATATGTACTTATTGTCATCACATACACCATATCCAACATTTACAAGGCCCTTGCAGCACATGTTGCCATCAGTGAATTGTTTTCTTGGACTGCACATCCGACACACAACCTCAACCATACTGACCATATCCATGTATAGGCCTATGTCTGTAGCAGCATACATGCACTTGGTACAAAGCATTGCACACAACATGCAAGATCACACACATACAGATTGGCCCTCACTAATAGCATTGTAGTCTGCAAAGCTTGCCATCTCTCCAATGGTATAAGGCTGAGGTCCACCTGCAAGAAATAACATGAGACATAGCACTGTGAATGTTGAACAATGAACACTATGGACAAATTTTGTACATTACACATGATTTGCTAACGGACATAGAAGAATCAAGTTACTGGATACCCAATTAGGTCATTAGACATGTCCCAGTGACATAGATTGGTAGGCCAGGCTGACATGTACATGTGTGCTGGAACCATATATACATGTCTCATCTACATTGTTCACATTTTGCAGATGACTTCTTACTGCGACATTTTTTCAAGCATAGCTAATTGTACTGCCACTCTGCACATACATGACTCACAGGACACACTCACCCATGACTCCCTTTACCCCTGCATCACTTTTATAATCACATGTACATGACTATGCAACATACAACAGTAGTCAGGCCCTTTGTGGACATGGATACTTGTTCCTGGTAACCATGAACCCTTGCACCATCACACAGGTGTGTCGGCATTGGTGCAGATCAGAATTTAGTGGCTAAATACAGGGTACAAGGACAGGAATATGCTGTGTGTCTACTTAATGGTGCATTGTTGCCCTTGCCATTGATTCTATTTGGTGCAGACACATCGCTCATAGCCCTGCCCTTTGTCATAACTTGGAAAATGAGGCCCTGTGGCCAACAAACATGTACTTGGATTGCAATACAGGGGTCAGCCACATAGATTGTGTACTCATCCACAGTTTCACTGACCTCGATTCCCAGGCAGTCCAGTTCCATTCCCTGGTGATGATGTCTGCCCATCGATGTTTTAAATGGTGGGCTGTGCACTCAACCTCAAAGACATGAGTCATGTGGAATAAGACCTTCCTCCACCGCAGCTTGCGTGCCTCTGTCCTATGTCCCTGGATCACTCTTCCCCCCATGGCCACCATATTAGGGAGGTAGTGTGTGATGAGCCCAATGAATCCTCCCAACTCATTGGTGTAGGAGGCTGGACTGACTTGTAGTGAGTACCAAGGGGTACTTACACCTTGGACCAGGCCCAGGTATCCCTTATTAGTGTATAGGGGTGTCTAGCAGCTTAGGCTGATAGAAAATGGTAGCTTAGCAGAGCAGCTTAGGCTGAACTAAGAGACGAGTGAAGCTCCCACAGCACCACTAGTGTCACTTGCACAATATCATAAGAAAACACAATACACAGATATACTAAAAATAAAGGTACTTTATTTTTATGACAATATGCCAAAGTATCTCAGTGAGTACCCTCAGTATGAGGATAGCAAATATACACAAGATATATGTACACAATACCAAAATATGCAGTAATAGCAATAGAAAACAGTGCAAACAATGTATAGTCACAATAGAATGCTATATATACTGTAGAACTGGAATGCGAACCACGAATGGACCCCAAACCTATGTGACCTTGTAGAGGGTCGCTGGGACTGTAAGAAAGCAGTGAGGGTCAGAAAAATAGCCCAACCCAAGACCCTGAAAAGTGGGTGCAAAGTGCACCTAAGTTCCCCAAAGAGCACAGAAGTCGGGATAGGGGAATTCTGCAGGAAAGACCAACACCAGCAATGCAACAATGATGGATTTCCAGACGAGAGTATCTGTGGAACAAGGGGATCAAGTCCAAAAGTCACGATCAAGTCGAGAGTGGGCAGATGCCCAGGAAATGCCAGCTGTGGGTGCAAAGAAGCTGTCACCAGATGGTAGAAGCTGAGGATTCTGCAAGAACGACAAGGGCTAGAAACTTCCCCTTTGGAGGATGGATGTCCGACGTCGTGAAGAGTCGTACAGAGTGTTTTCCCGCAGAAAGACCGCAAACAAGCCTTGCTAGCTGCAAAGCTTGGAGTTAGGGTTTTTGGATGCTGCTGTGGCCCAGGAGGGACCAGGATGTCACCAATTGCGTGAGGAGACAGAGGGGGGGGGCCAGCAAGACAAAGAGCCCTCTGAGAAGCAAGCAGCACCCGCAGAAGTGCTGGAACAGGCACTACGAAGTGGAGTGAATCAGTGCTCACCTGAAGTTGCACAAGAGAGTCCCACGCCCCCGGAGGACAACTCAGGAGGTTGTGCAATGCCGGTTAGAGTGCCGGGGACCCAGGCTTGGCTGTGCACAAAGGAAATCCTCGGTGAGTGCACAGGAGCCGGAGTAGCTGCAAAACACACGGTTCCCAACAATGCAGTCTAGCGTGGGGAGGCAAGGACTTGCCTCCACCAAACTTGGACTGAAGAGTCACTGGACTGTGGGAGTCACTTGGACAGAGTTGCTGAGTTCAAGGGACCTCGCTCATCGTGCTGAGAGGAGACCCAGTGGACCGGTGATGCAGTTCTTTGGTGCCTGCGGTTGCAGGGGGAAGATTCCGTCGACCCACTGGAGATTTCTTCGGAGCTTCTAGTGCAGAGAGGAGGCAGACTACCCCCACAGCATGCACCACCAGGAAAACAGTCGAGAAGGCGGCAGGATCAGCGTTACAAGGTCGCAGTAGTCGTCTTTGCTACTTTGTTGCAGTTTTGCAGGCTTCCAGCGCGGTCAGCAGTCGATTCCTTGGCAGAAGGTGAAGAGAGAGATGCAGAGGAACTCTGATGAGCTCTTGCATTCGTTATCTAAGGAATTCCCCAAAGCAGAGACCCTAAATAGCCAGAAAAGAGGGTTTGGATACTTAGGAGAGAGGATAGGCTAGTAACACCTGAAGGAGCCTATCAGAAGGAGTCTCTGACGTCACCTGCTGGCACTGGCCACTCAGAGCAGTCCAGTGTGCCAGCAGCACCTCTGTTTCCAAGATGGCAGAGGTCTGGAGCACACTGGAGGAGCTCTGGGCACCTCCCAGGGGAGGTGCAGGTCAGGGGAGTGGTCACTCCCCTTTCCTTTGTCCAGTTTCGCGCCAGAGCAAGGCTGAGGGATCCCTGAACTGGTGCAGACTGGCTTATACAGAGATGGGCACCATATGTGCCCATCAAAGCATTTCCAGAGGCTGGGGGAGGCTACTCCTCCCCAGCCCTGACACCTTTTTCCAAAGGGAGAGGGTGTAACACCCTCTCTCTGAGGAAGTCCTTTGTTATGCCTTCCTGGGCCATGCCTGGCTGGACCCCAGGAGGGCAGAAACCTGTCTGAGTGGTTGGCAGCAGCAGCAGCTGCAGTGAAACCCCAGGAAAGGTAGTTTGGCAGTACCCGGGTCTGAGCTAGAGACTCGGGGATCATGGAATTGTCTCCCCAATGCCAGAATGGCATTGGGGTGACAATTCCATGATCCTAGACATGTTGCATGGCCATGTTCGGAGTTACCATTGTTGCGCTATACATATGTCGTGACATATGTATAGTGCACGTGTGTAATGGTGTCCCCGCACTCACAAAGTCCGGGGAATTTGCCCTGAACAATGTGGGAGCACCTTGGCTAGTGCCAGGGTGCCCACACACTAAGTAACTTAGCACCCAACCTTTACCAGGTAAAGGTTAGACATATAGGTGACTTATAAGTTACTTAAGTGCAGTGGTAAATGGCTGTGAAATAACGTGGACGTTATTTCACTCAGGCTGCACTGTCAGGCCTGTGTAAGAATTGTCAGATCTCCCTAAGGGTGGCACAAGAAATGCTGCAGCCCAGAGGGATCTCCTGGAACCCCAATACCCTGGGTACCTCAGTACCATATACTAGGGAATTATAAGGGTGTTCCAGTATGCCAATGTAAATTGGTGAAATTGGTCACTAGCTGTTAGTGACAATTTGGAAAGAGAATGAGAGAGCATAACCACTGAGGTTCTGGATAGCAGAGCCTCAGTGAGACAGTTAGTCATAACACAGGTAACACATACAGGGCACACTTATGAGCACTGGGGCCCTGGCTGGCAGGGTCACAGTGACACCTACAACTAAAACAACATATATACAGTGAAATATGGGGGTAACATGCCAGGCAAGATGGTACTTTCCTACAATTGGCACTGAGGTGACGGGCCCTTTCCTTCTCCAAGATATCCAAACCAAACCCAAAGTATCATTAACAGATAAAAAAAGAACCCCAAAGACAAACACTCAACAATACAATTACCAAACAAAAACAATACAGAAATAGACAGGACAAAACAGACATCAGGGGCACTACAGAAACAGACGACAGCACAAAAGACACCTCTACCAGCACTCCTCAACACAGCTCCAACCCACACAACCTCTTTCCAACAAAGACAAAAAGACTGTGACTGTAAAAGAAAGTGAAAGTAACTTTGTAGCATGGCAGTTCCACTACCTTACTTCCTGTGGTAATGCGCCACGTTTTTGCTGATGTGTTGTTGTTTTAGGCAAGGCAGCAATGCATGTTTTTTTCATATTGCATGATGAAGCACTATAAGGCTATTCTGATGCATATCAGCGGATGTATCATTTTTGACATATGCAATGTGTTAAAAAAACATGCATTTGGACAATGCGCTCAATTTTTGCGACAATAACTGTAATACGTGTAAAGATGTGTGGAGTCATGTGAAAATTATTTTTACAGTCATGTGGATTGTTGTATTGCCTGTGTATAGTTATGTTCCACATACTCCTCTCTTTCCATGTGTCCAATGTATGTATTGTAAGTGTACATGGGTGAGAGTACATGCCTTACAAGGAACAGACAATGCATAGACCACATTTTCTATGATTCATGGACACAACACCTTTGGAGGGCTGCCTCATCTGCCAACTATGTGTTGGCACCTCAGTCCATTGCTTAGTTTACCCCCAGGGATGCCATGGACTAGACATGGAATGTGGCCCATACACCCACATGTAGGACTGCACACATGTAAAAAATATGTGCTTTGTCCCAAAGTGCAGACAGCAAGCTGACACAAGGGCGGGGGTAGGGGGTTTACAGTGTGTGGTGCATGCAAGTGTTGTGATACTTTGGCTCTCATTTACAAGACACTAGTGCCACAGGTGCTTCACTTTTGGCGACTTTCTGTTAGCACTGTGACCTGCACCATATTTCGAAGATGGCGTTAAGCCACTTTTCATGGCTTGACGCCACCTCATAATTTTGGAGCAGGGCACAGCACCACTGGGGCATCACAAAAGAGTGACACTCCGATGGCGCAAGGGAGTTGTAAATCAGACCCTTAGCACACACGTGTATGGATATGTAATTGGTGCAGTTTGCTCATGTCCCCCATGCAAGGGCCTCCCATCAGGGACCACATGGGCAGTTTGGCACAGGATATAGACCTGCACCTGGCACCATATTTGACGCACATTGGACAGTCAAAACTTCTCTGCCCTATTATCAACTAAGGACTAATAGGTTGTGCAATTCCACCTTGCCCTATTATCTACTGGGGACTTATAGGTAGTGGGATTCAACCTTCCCCTATTATCTACTAGGGACTTTAGGCAGTGTGATTCAACCTTGGGACTTACAGGAGTCAGTGGTTGTCAATTGTGCTTGTGCAAATCAGCTTATTCATGTTGTTCAGAGTAGTGGCCCTAAGCCTGATTATCAGCCCAAGGTTACAGCCAAGGTCAGTCCACACCATTTTCAGCGACTGAAAAATTATAGTATATGGAAACTGCATGACTTTCACAAACTGTGACTGAGCAGGTAATTTGGACACACAATGGTTTTGATGCTATGTGTGATCTTACATAAGTACACTCTTTCTTCTTATCATGTTCTTTTGACACTGTGTGAGTGACTCACGCATGCTCGACACACATGACTAGTTTTGGTGACTCAGCAAGTTTGCTGCTATTAATGTTACATGTTGGGCTTACTCCCGATCTTCCACATACTCATTCTCCAGCTGTTACAGCTCTTGTTGGGGAGTAGGGTAAATGGTCCCAAATCAAATCCTGACTCCAGGAATGATAGTGGGCTACTCTGGGAGTCCCCTCCACAGTGTTGCAGGTCCTGTTTAGGCCATGATTTACACTATGCTGGGCTTCCATGTTGGTGTGTTTGTGAGGAGTAGTCAGCCACAGCTACAGACTCTAAACTTTGGCAGATACACAATGAGTAGGGGTGGTTTTTGGGTAATGGTTTTTCCAGTTACTGTTTCAATATACATATATGTAATTCTATGTCCTGATGGACTCAGACCTATTTTCAAAAGTATGGGACATCCTATGACATCGATTGACATGATTGCAATATGAACATTGATTTTTGAGACACTGTGCTACACATATAAATGTACTGCAATCTGTGATACACTTACTATTGGTTACACATCTGAGTGCAAAAGATGTTGATGTTGTGAGTTGTCAGCAGTGTTACGAACCCTTCACACTTTCATTTGACACATATCTCCCTCTAAGCAACTGTTGTAGTTCCTGACTACTATTTACAGACTTTGTCATACAGTGTTGCCCTGGTGCATCACGTTGTGATACCTATCTATCTGTTTTCCATCAGGACAACAACAGTTCAATGGCAAGGCAAACATTACACAACACACATTTCAGAGCTCAGTGCATTGTGTCTGATATTTAGAGGATGACTACAGTGTTCACACTAAATTGACAAATCTTGGGGGCCTACTCATGGTTTCCTGGATGTAGATTTGTTTAGAAAATGGGACTATGCCAAACACTCTGAGACATATATTGTATATGAACATTTATTCACATGTTTGGCAGTCATGACTTACTCCACATGTAGTCAGTTGAAGAAACTCTGGACAACGTAGGTACCTCACCGTGCATCGGCAGCAGTGTTCCGAATGTCCAGATGATTTTGCATGTCATCCTCCTCCTCTTCCTGGGGAGGCTTCTGCTCTTCAACCCAGGGGACATTTGTTTTGACACAAATATTGTGCAAAACGACACACACCAGGATCATCTTGCAGACCATGATTGGGGAATACAGCAGTTGCCCACCTGATAAATCCAGGTACCGAAAGTGGGCTTTTAGCAAGCCAAAGGTCCTCTCCATTATGTTTCTGGTCTGAACACGAGCCTGGGTATAGGCCCTCTCCATGTCGGTTTCTGGATTGGCAAAAGGTGTCATTACCCATGGCTGGATGCCGTAACCTTGGCCTGCTGTAATGTTAGAGAAAAAATGTCACTGCTGTGGTTTACTGCATTTGCATTCATCCTGCACATGTATATTTGTTTTGTCATGCACTTCTCCCAGTTATGAAAACATGATATGTACATCATGGCAGGCTACTACCATTTCCAGGGGCCTATTCACTTACTATATGTGAGGTCCAATGCAGTGCCTGGGCAGCTACATCATACAAATCAACTTCCTGAAAGGCATATTTTACAGAAGGGTTGGGTGGTGCCTGATTTCCATCACTCTGGTCCACTCAATGTTTTTCTGTTGCCACTACATCTGTGGTGGGACAACATGTGGCTGTTGATTGTTTTTGTATGTCCAGCCTAGGTTGGTGGTGACATGCCAGGGTTGGCTGACACAGACACATGTATATGTCAAGCCTCCTCACCAGATGTTGTTATTGTCCTAGATTACATTTGCCCATGCCTTTGATTGTCCGACATTGTCCACAGTTGACATGATGCCATCCACAGAGTATGCTCTCACACATCCCAACTGAGTGACATAATGTGACATCTGCCATTTCCCAATCCATGTTTGCATTTCATGGTGCTGTAACATTGTGTACATGTGAGATAGATTGGTACCCAATTTGTGCACACGTGAAATGTATCCAGCAGATATGTGTGTGGTCATCTGTAGGACAGCTACACAACGTCCTGCACAGTACAACATCTCTTAGAAGGGGTACTGGTACACATTACTTGGGTCCTCATGCCAACTTAGGGTCCATAGGACTGGACTTACACAGATGTTGCCTTGCAAGCACACATTCACACTTGCATAATTGCTTGTAGGTCATTTCTTAGTTTTTGGGATGGAATTTGTGTGTGCAGGTGCACCTTCCATCCAAGGCTGCTGCCTCAGTAGCATGACAAGTGATGTCTGTGTGTAGCACTACACTTCACACATTTGAGATGTGAGTTATTTAACATTGTATTAGGCATTGGTACAATTACATGCCACCTGGCCATGGGTGTTGCTTTTTCATCTAGCACCTGGAGCCTCATTTATGAAGCCCATGGCCCAGGGTAGCCCGGCAAGTGTGTTGCTGTGCTTCCATGCATCATCAGGAAAGGCCATGTATACACCATGTCTATCAGATATGGCACCTCTCTTACCTCTTCCCATACATTGATGCCCTACACCAAGGCAGGTATCTTTACACTACGCTGCAAGGGTGCCTGCTTTTTGTGGTTGGTTATTTTTGTGCACGAAGGGGCACCTTCCTGCCCATAAACCATCACAGGAGGTGTTTACCTCTTTCTATGTGTGCTGCAGAATGCTGCACACATATGAAGAGGAAGGTTTGGGGAAAGATGTATATATTTCTCTCCGTTGCATCACTGTTGCACCACCACTGAGATGGCATGAAATTGTGATAGATTTCCAGAAGTGTAAATCTGTGATTACATCGATTAGGTTTGTCTTCCATGTGTGTTGCATGGGTATACCCCAAACAACACCCATAAAACAACACTTTCACACAGTGCTGTGCATGTACATTGTCCATGTCTACAAGCCCATAATAAGCAAGGTGGTTTTGCGTGGCCTTGTAAATATGGCCTGGCACACTGCGCCAGCGGGCCATCATACAAATGTTGTGCTGATGGCACAAAGTGATGCAAGAGCCTGGTGACTGAGGCCCCAAAACCCTGAAGTATGAGGCATGACACAGCTGATGTCCCATGTGTGTGTTGCATGTGACCACCCCTCAGTGTAGATGGTACACCTCCCTTGCACACACAGAAGTTGAGCAAGTTTCCTGTCTGTCATGCATGGCTGTGTGCCTTTACATTTTGCAGTGTCTGCAAAACTGTGTTGAGATGTGTTTACGTGTATGTCATGGTGAATTGCATTAGCTATGCATACAGTACCAGAGTGCTTGTTTGTGTGACAGGCCTCATTGTGCAGTTCCTATCTGGGCAGGCAGAGAGTGATCTGTGTATTTTGTCCCCCATATCTGTTAGGTACTTGCTATTTGCTTACATACAAGCAGGCCATCCCTGCATTGTCCATCCTGAAACCTCAGATTAATGATTGAGTCGCAGAAGATGTACACGTCATGGACACTGCCTGGGTATTTGGCCAGCACATTGAGGATTAAGCCACGATGATCCATGGTGACCGGAACATTCATTGAGTGTGTTTGCTTCTAGTTGCAGTACACGTGTTCTGTTGCAGCAGGTGGTACAAGTTGCACGTGTGAAGTTCATGGCTCTGAGGACATAAGGAAACCCAGCAATTGCATAGAAGACCTGTTTTATTTCCTGCTGCAATTGCTGGTTGTTGGGGAAGAGGATGTGTTGGGGTGTGAGGCAGATGATTGCATCAATAACAGGGGGCAGGAATGCAGACAGGGAGGGCTGCGATACTCCACCCACTCGTCCTGCTGAGGTCTGAAAGGATCCAGATAAAAGGAGGTGAAGCACAATCAGGAGTTTGGTCAGCAGTGAAATGTTGGTGGACTGCTCAACTGATGGCTGCAGATGTGGCGCAATGAGGCAGAGCAGCTGGACAATTGACTCCCTGTGCAGCCAGTAGAAGGCAATCAGGGATGCCCGCTGGTGGTAGACACGCTCCCTTCTCCTATGCTGCCTCTGTGGTCTGAGTGGTAGTGACTGTGGTGGTGCTGGATTTTGTGGTGGTGATGTTGGGGGTTGCGCTTGTCTCCTGGGTGCCCGAAGTTGTAACAGGAGTAGGTTGTCCATGTTGTCCTCCAGGTTGCCAAAGTGTTTTCTGAGTGTTCTCCCTCTGTACGTCTGCCTGGGAGTCATTGTAATGCCTTGTGTGACCAGCCATTAAATTTTGACACTAGTCAGAGTTAGCTCGACTTTCCCTAAGCGTGTATCATTTTTCAAAATGCTTGTAAATATGGCGCAAGCTGGCTAGTGTAATTGTTTAGGAGGGAGTGCCTACCTTGCATATCATTATCAGTATTTGACACAGTCAGATCTGAGGCTGATAAAAAAGGAGGGTAGCCCAGTAAAAGTGAGGCTGGAAGCCTATAGCATCACATTGTAGATCTGTCATTGATTTTGCATCCCTGCAGCATAAAAAAAATGACACTACCACAGTGCAAAATCCTTGTAAATCAGGCCCTAAGAGCTCCCTTGTTGTCAGACACCCAGGTATTGAAATATGACGCCATAGGCTGTTGCACAACAACAGTAATTAATACCCACACTTCTCAAGCACTGGGAAATCCATTGTATTCTGATATAAAGACCATCCTAATCTTGATAATGAAAGTAACTACATATTCAGTTGCATATCATTACAGACTGAACGAACACTGCAGAAATCACCGAGTTAGTCTATATGTAATGCAGTAATCTTTTCGTTTTTTAAAGAAGTCCATCCAACCCAATATGCTGGTTGAATTCATCACTTTTTCTGCTGTTATTTAGCTTGTGCTGACAACCTCAAGGTGTGGCTATTTGGGGGATTATTATGAAAGTTGTTGCCCAATAGATAACAAATAACTGTGCTCTTCACCTACTTGCTTACACCTTTCCATCAGTGCTGCTCTTCTTCCAATGCTCCTCCCATGAGAAACCGCTTCCATTCACCACTTCTTCAACAGCCAATTGAAGTGAGTATATCAAGAGCATTTTTACTTACATCTTCTGATAACTACATCCGCCTCTCGATGGCACTATGGACGTTACCTCTCAGTCCAAATGTGTAGCAGATGATCAATGCACTCAGGAGGATCAAGAAAAATTCACTTAATCCTATTTTCGTTGATGAACTTCATGAAGAGACCAATGAGGAGGCTACGTTCATCCAAAGTCGAGGGAGTGTCATTAAATGTCAACAATGAACATATTTTCATTTACCTTTTGCTCTCATATGGAAACATACATTGTTATTTATGTGGTGCTTTTATCTTAAACAACATGAATGTTTTTTTTGCTCTACTCATCTGTGATTTCAAGGATTGTATCACTGTCCCCCAGGTTAGAACAACACCCAAAATAACTTCCTGCATAGACTACATCACAAACACACTACACATGGCACTGACGTGTCTTAAATATCTTTATTGGTGCAGCAAAATTTATTCCACACAACCCCAACATCCTGTGACATCATTTACAGACAAAAATCTAATAAGTCACAGATATGACATATTGGTGGCTATTACCCGACACACAACAAAACTAACCAATACACATAGGAAGCCCCTAGGATCATCAGGACCAGGAGTGGGGGACGGTCCTTTGCTTTTCTAGGACCCAAGCTTTGGAACGCACTCCCACAGGACTTAAGACAAACCAAATCTGAACTAGCATTCAAGAAACTGTTGAAAATACGTCTCTGCTAACCTTTGATCTTATTGGTAGGGTACCTGGTAGTCAGAGCCTTGAAGGCCCTGTCGCACCAAATGAAGCACTGTTATATCGTATGTTGAAGCAATAGCACTAACCAAGACACTACACACACTCACACACACACATATTAAACATATTTCCCAGTCTCCAACCATGCAGCCAACATGTCCAATAGGTCAGTAGATATTAATCATGGTTGACCAACGGCACCCAGCATGGCCACTGAAAGTACTCGTGTCAGAACTACACCGTAACACAGGTGGAGTTGAACTTGATTTCAATCCTTTGTAGTGGTCTAATAATGCTTTGTTTGTACTCAAACGCCTTGTAAAAGCCATTCTCTGAATGTAAGACTAGCCCCTAGTGGAGAAGAAATGTCTAGAAGAGAGGCAATCTCGGAAAATGGGGGTGCGCGACCTGTCATCTTGTTCACTTCATGCTCAGCACATCTGTTACCATTGCCTATCATTTTCCCACTCCAGCATAACAGCATTCTTTAGTGAATTACTCGATCACACATAAGCCCTGCCAGTTGTTTCAGCTATCTTCACTGTCTGCAGAAATAATGAATCCTAGTGGCAGTGGACATTCAGGAGTCTGGTAGCAGCAGTAGGACAAACAAGCATTGGTAAATGCATTAGGTTTCGCCTATGTGATCAATGATAGTTTTTTGTTTTGACAAGTTATACGTTGGTGAGTGGTTGTGCAATATAAGGGGCAGAACAGGCGAAACCTGATCAACAGCACAATGCAAGCGCTGTGCAGGCAAAGCCTAAAAAATGAGGATAGGTGTATGGAGAAAATGACCCGAGATGGAGGGAAGAATAGAGAGTGAATGAATAGATGAAAGAGTGAGACTGTGCAAGGCGCATTTGAGTAAAACGCTTTCAGGGCGGTCGTCTCCTTTCCAAAATCGAAATGCACCTTTTAATGTCACTAATTACAGTGAATAAGTGGAAAACGCATTTCAACTGCTTTGTGTAACCTAGTTCATGGGTTTTATTTGCTGTATGGCTCAGAGTCCACCACTGTGCCTGTCTACAAGGGGAAAATGCTTTGTGAATAAGAGAGAGGACCTAGGAATATTTTGTTCAGCAGTGTCTCATTTAAAAAAAATATGTCGCTATGTTTTTGCGTGAAACACCCTGTGCTGCGGGCATTTGATTTGAATTCTTTGAAATTGTAACACCTGCCTTTCCCGCTGAGCCAAATTAAACGGCAAGCTCATAACCACCTCAAACCTGGTTCTACATATCGATTGTGCAGCATGAAGCCACTAGACACTAGGGAATTTTTTCTTTGTGGAAATTGTCATGAGGGGAGCGGCCCCTTGGGAAAGGGCCGCTCCCCAAGGGGGGCATTTTATTTAAGGCCATTTCTGCCCCCCCGGGTGCAGATCGGCTTATATTAAGTAGGCCGATCCGCCCCCCAGGGGGGACAGAAGCCATTAGGCACCAGCAATGTTTTAAAAAAAATATTGCTAAGGGGAGCGACCCCTAAGGCGAAGGTCACTCCCAGGGAGCAATTTTTTTATTAGGCTTTTACATTGGCCTATATTAATTAGGCAGATCGGGGCAGAAGCAACTGGACACCAAGGATTTTTTAAAAATTTATATTGATAAGGGGAGCGACCCCTTAGGCAAGGGTTGCTCCCCGGGGGGGGCTGCAAATTGGGCAGATCGGCCTATTTCTATTAGGCCGATCTGCCCCCGGGGGCACCAGGGATTGGTGTGTGTACATGTGTGTGTTTTGTTTGGGGGGTAGCCCCTTGGGCAAGGGTCGCTCCCCATGGGGGCACATTACTATTGGCCATAACTGTCCCCCTTTGAGGCAGATCGGTTTATTTGCAGAAAGCCTACCAGAGACCCAGGAAGATTTTTTTTCAAAATAAGAGGGTGGGGGTATGGCCATACCCCCACCCCAAATAAATGGGGCCAAAGTTGTTCTGCCCACCAGTGGGCAAATGGGGCAGCTATCCTCAATCCACACCCCAGTGGGGGCAGAGAGTCTACTAGATGCCAGGGAATAAAAATATATATATATAATAGCGTGGTGGTGGCTACCAGCCAGTATGGGCATGGTTATGCCCCCACCTCAACTGAAGGGGGTAACACTCTTTAAGCTCTCCCCCACACACTAAAACATCTTATCCCATGGCAAGCAAGAGGACATTTGATAATTTGGGGTTTTGGTTTTACATTTGGGCCATGAGAGCCTGGTTAACTCTCAAAATCATCCCACTTGGAATGGTGAGGGCTGCACTTTTTGGACTTTGGGATGCTGCCATGTAGAAAAATCCACAAGACCTAGACACATCGGACAACTAAACATCTGGGTGAGTCCAGGGTGGCGTGCTTCACATGCACCATGCACCATTTTCTTACCCAAAATGCCTTGCAAACCTCCAACTTTGCTGGAAATCAAAAAAAAATATCCCCCATATTTCTGATGGAACCTTCCGGAATCTGCAGGAATCCACAAATTTACTACCACCCAGCATTGTCTCATCTATACCGATAAAAATTCTACCCCACTTGTCAGCCTAAAAATGTTTTTTTTCAAACTGCCCTTTTGGACCCGCTATGGTTCCGCCTCAATTTCGACATGTTTTTGGTTCTTCCCTGTCACAGGCACTTGGCCCACCTACACAAGTGAGGTATAATTTTTACTGTGAGACTGAGGGGAATGTTGGGTAGTAGGAAATGTGTCCCGGTGTGGCCAACCCACACAGAAATGTGGAAAAAATGTGATTTTTTAATTAAATTTATGTTTTGCTTAGGATTCTGGGTAAGAAAACACTGGGGGATCCATGCAAGTCACACCTCCCCAGACTCCGTCACGTGCGTAGTTTTCACAAATGTCTGGGTTTGGTAGGTTTCCCTGTATGGCTGCTGAGCCTAGGAACAGAAACACAGGTGCCCCCACCCGCAAAAACAGGTAGCTTTGCATTTGATCATTTTGTTGTGTCCAGATAGTGTTTTGGGACATTTCCTTTCGGGGGCAGTAGGCTACCCACACAAGTGAGGTACCATTTTTATCGAGAGACTTGATGGAACGGTGGGTGTAAGGAAATTTGTGGCTTCTCTCAGATTCCATGACTTTCTCTCACCGAAATGTGAGGAAAAAACTTTTCGGGCCCAAATTTGCGGTTTGCAAAGGATTCTGAGTAACAGAAACTGGTGAGAGGATTCCCCTAGGTGTCTAGTTTTTAAAAATGCACAGGTTTGGTAGGTTTACTAAGGTGCTGGCTGAGCTAGAAGGCAAAATCTACAGCTAGGCACTTTCCAAGAAACAGCTCTGTTTTCTTTAGGAAAATGTGATGTGTCCATGTTGTGTTTTGGGGCATTTCCTGTCGCGAGCACTGGGCCTACCCACACAAGTGAGATACCATTTCTATTGAGAGATTTTGGGGAACGCTGCGTGGAAGGAAATTTGTGGCTCCTCTCAGATTCCAGAACTTTCTGTCACCAAAATGTGAGGAAAAAGTGTTTTTGGGGCCAAATTTTGAGGTTTGCAAAGGATTCTCGGTAACGGAACTTGGTGAGATCCCCACAAGTCACCCCATCTTGGATTCCCCTAGCTGTCTAGTTTTAAAAAATGCACAGGTTTGGTAGGTTTCCTTGGGTGCTGGCTGAGATAGAGGCCAAAATCCACAGCTAGGCACTTTCCAAAAAACAGCTCGGTGTTCTTTGGGAAAATGTGATGTGTCCATGTTGTGTTTTGGGGCATTTCCTGTCACGAGCATTAGACCTACCCACACAAGTGAGGTACCATTTTTATTTAGAGACTCGGGGGAACGCTGGATGGAAGGAAATTTGTGGCTCCTCTGAGATTCCAGAACTTTCTGTCACCAAAATGTGAGGAAAAAGTGTTTTTGGGCCAAATTTTGAGGTTTGCAAAGGTTTCTCGGTAACGGAACTTGGTGAGAGACCCACAAGTCACCCCATCTTGAATTCCCCTAGCTGTCTAGTTTAAAAAAATGCACAGGTTTGGTAGGTTTCCTAAGGTGCTGACTGAGCTAGAGGCCAAAATCCACAGCTAGGCACTTTCCAAAAAACAGCTCGGTGTTCTTTGGGAAAATGTGATGTGTCCATGTTGTCTTTTGGGGCATTTCCTGTCGTGGGCACTATGCCTACCCACACAAGTGAGGTGCCATTTTTATCAGGAGACTTGCAGGAATGCTGGGTGGAAGGAAATGTGTGGCTCCTCTCAGATTCAAGAACTTTCTGTCTCCGAAATGTGAGGAAAAGGTGTTTTTTTGTTAGATTTCCCTAGGTGCCAGCTGAGCTAGAGGCCAAAATCCACAGCTAGGCACTTTCCAAAAAACACTTCAGATTTCAATGTAAAAATGTGATGTGTCCATGTTGCATTTCCTGTTGCGGGCATTAGGCCTATGCACATGAGTGAGGTATTATTTTTATCAAGAGACTTAGGGGAAGTCAGAATAACAGAACAAGTGTTATTGCCACTTGTCTTTCTCTACATATTTTCCTCTGAATATGTAAGACAGTGTGTTAAAAAAGACGTCTATTAGAGAAGTGCCCTGGAACTCACATGCTAGTATTGGGAACCCAGAATTCAGAGATGTGAAAATAACTTCTGCTTCTTAACACCTTATCTTGTGCCCTTTTTGGAAATACAAAGGTTTCCTTGATACCTATTTTTCACTCTTTATATTTCAGCAAATGAATTGCTGTATAGTAGGTGTTGAATGAAAACCCATTGCAAAGTGTAGCTTATTTATTGGCTCTGGGTACCTAGGGTTCTTGATGAACCCACAAGCCCTATATATCATCGCAACCAGAAGAGTCAAGAAGACATAACAGTATATTGCTTTCAAAAATCTGACATGGTAGGAAACAGTTACAGAGTAAAACGTGGAGAGAAATGGCGTTTTTTTCACCTACATTTCAATATTTGTGTATATTAGCTGTTATTTTCTTTAGGAAAACCTTGTAGGATCTACACAAAAAAACCCTTGGTGAATTCAGAATGTTGTCTACTTTTCAGAAATGTTTTGCTTTTCAAGATCCAGCATTGGTTTCACATCCATTTCTGTCACTAACTGGAAGGAGGTCAAAAGCACAAAAATAGTAAAAATGGGATATGTCCCAGTAAAATGCCAAAATTGTGTTGAAAAATGTGGTTTTCAGATTCAAGTCAGCCTGTTTTTGAAAGCTGGGAAGATGGTGATTTTAGCACTGCAAACCTTTTGTTGATGCCCTTTTCAGGGAAAAAACACAAGCCTTCTTCACCAGTCCTTTTTTCCCATTTTTTGAAAAAAAACGAAATATTTGCTCTATTTTGGCTAATTTCTTGGTCTCTTCCAGGGGAACCCACAAACTCTGGGTACCTCTAGAATCCCTAGGATGTTGGAAAAAAGGACACACATTTGGCGTGGGTAGCTTATGTGGACAAAAAGTTATGAGGGCCTCAGCATGAACTGCCCCAAATAGCCAAAAAAAGGCTTGGGTCCTGAGGGGGGAAAAGCCTGGCAGCGAAGGGGTTAAGGTTTGTTTTCATGTTTTGTGTAACAATTCATTGTCATGATTATGTGATGTTGTTTTTTATGTGATGTGGGTTACACAACAAAATGTGAATTGATGTAATTTATGATGTTGTTGTTCCTCTGTCCATGACAGTTTTATGAAAAATTATTTAAAAAAAGTTTTTGCAAAAATAATGAGGTAAATACATGGTGAACAGCAAAATTTAGTTTTGTGATCACAAATGTAAATCATTGCTTTGTGGAAGTAAGGTCAGTACTGGCATTTGTTTGTTCTAAATGTTCTAAAAGTGGCATTTTCAAAAATCTAACTTTAATCTGACTTTACCATTGGTTAGGATTTTAAATTGAGATTCCAAAGACACCAAACATGAAAAGTCATCTCTTACAGTTTGTGAATTACACTTATAAGATGTATCAAGGTTATCCCAATGTTAACCTGTGGGAAAGGTGAGAAACAAATGTGATCGTTTTTCACCACCAGGACATGTAAAACGTAAAGGGACATGTCCAACTTTTTAAATAAACTGCACCCTACCCTTGAGGCTGCCTAGGGTCTACCTAAGTGGTGTATTATAAAAAGGAAGACTTGGACCTTGCAAAAGGTTTACTTTGCCGGGTGGAAATGTTATTTTAAAACTGCAGACATAGGCTCTGTAATGGCAGACCTTAGACAGGTTTAAGGTGCTACTCACAGTCAGTGTTGCAGGCTCCACGAGTAACATTTAGGCCAGTATTTATACTTTTTTTAGCGCCGCATTTGCGCCGCTTTTCGACGCAAAACGGCGCAAACCTACAAAATACAATGGCATTTTGCAAGTTTGCGCCGTTTTTGCGTCAAAAAACGACGCAAATGCGGCACAAAAAAAGTATAAATACGGGCCTTAATTTACAGGCCCTGGACACATGGAGTGCACTTTACTAGGGACCTAAAAGTATATTACCTATGCCGATTGTGGATGAGCCAACGTAACCACATGTAGGGAAAGAGCACAAGCACTTTATCACTAGTCAGCTGGGGTGTAGTGTGCAGAATCATAGGCCCACAAAAGCAAAGTCAGCAGAAACAGGAGGTCTGAAGGCAAAAAGTCAGGGGAAACCATGCCAAGGATGAGGGCTCTAAAAGCACCTCCTACTATTCATCTCATCATCAAGGTTCTGCTCTCTGACACCTAGATTTGGATCTCCGACACTCTCATATCTCCATCTTTTTCCTCCTTTTATGTCACTATCCTGCATCTATATCATGTCATCAAAAGTTCTCTGAGTCTTGAGTCAATTATCTCAATGACCTCCTCTCAGCTACTGTCTTTTGTTGTGACATATAGATTATCTGTCCTGGACTCCTCTCACTTGCACTTCCTGTTACATACCCAGCCATGCATCTCATGTCCTTTTCCGTCACCTGATCATTGCCCTCTCATTATCTGCCCCTCTTTTGTATCCTCTAGGCATAATTTCACCTATCTTGACGTCTCCTGATTATCAGTTCCTATCTCTCACCTATTCCCTGGCTGCCCCGTAGGATCATGCCTTTAAACTCCATCCCTCTCCTGACATGTGCTTATCATCCAATCCAACCAACACTAATTTCTTGCTTCACACATCATGTGCTTCTTCTATCCTCATCCCATCTAACTTCTGTCAACACATTCCAGCAACATTCTGTTGCCCCTTCCTCAAACCCCTGCTACCCATTCCCTATCAACTTGTCAATTAAACTGCCATTACTAGTCCCTGCTACATTATTTAACCAGTGCCTCAGTTCAGTGTCCTCCACTTCCACTCTTTCCCATGAACAGCCTACTTAAGCTACTGACTTAAGCCAACCATCACAAAATGCCACCTGTGGTCCAGCATGTTGTTCTACCACCACTCTGTTTACCCAATCTCTCCTGTAACCATTCTATCACCGACAGTCTCTCCAATGATACAGTAGACTGTTCAGAAAGTTACACTCTTGCTGCTGACAGTTAACTGCAGTTTATTCACACAAGTATGATTCCTTGCAAAGCCAACTCAGTCTTCCATCATTCAGTGGTCAGTAAATTGAATGTTCTCAAAGAGAGTAATAGTGACAAAGTTATGGCAGAAGTTATTATTATTGGAATTTCTCCATGAACTCTCAAGTCATATAACAATACCTTATGCATCTATCAAAAGGTATACCATGAGTCACACGTTCAATGATCCCTAATAATGAGAGTTTTTAACATGATGAGCAGTACCACATGGCTGAGAAGCAGATATGGTCTTAAAATGTGGTGCACTGTTGGTTGCAGATTTATTTTTCAGCAATGGAATACAATAGTACCCAAACACAGCCCAGTGGCAGTGTACTGCAGGGAGTGAATAGAGATAAAGGTTTATGGAAAAAAGATATAAGACAGGCAACCTGCTTAGAACATCAAGAGTAGATATAGTACACATCAACTGTGCAAGGAGTACCTGAGTGGAGTAGTTAGAGTGGTATACATTGCTGGAGAGCGGGTGTGACTTGTACCAGCTAATTTCAAGATACCATAGGGTCATATTTGCGAACCTCACTGTTTTTATGAAAAAGGCTCCTGCTTTTTTAGAACAATACAGATTACAGATTTATGGAAATAATTCTACTGTTTTTTGTGGAATATGTGGATCTAACCAAACAGTTAAAATAGTAACTTCCCTAGCAAGGGGCATACGATCAAGATTCTGAAGGCTACAGTGTTTTGAAATTCATCTCTGACAGATGCTTTTGGAGCTATTGGCTTAGAACTCAGACATCATGTGAAGAATGTTAAAAAGTAGGGCCACATAGTCACCTCTTACAAAGCACGGAGGTCTAAATTTACAAGGCCCTAGCGCCTCCTTGCACCACATTAGTGTATTTTTTTCCGCGAATGTGGCTCAAAGAGGCAAAAATCACTGCACCATATTTACAAAGTGATGCAATGTACGCATTGCGCCACTTTGTGACCCCTTGTGCCACATTATGCCAGCAAAAGGCATAATGAATGCAAGGAGGCGTTTGGCAATAAGAGGTCCAGCAAAAATGGGCCAATGAAATCTACAAGTTTCATTGCGCCATTTTTGGTTTCATTTTTAATGCCTGCTCAAAGCAGGCATTAAAAGGGCGCACCCATTGAAATTAATGGGCCTCCTTGCACCTTGCTGTACTAGCTTCACATTTCTGACACTAGTGGAGCAAAGCGCCACAATAGCGTAAAAATGTTTGCCGCTATTGGCCTAACGTGTGCCATGATGTGCTGTATTGTACCTATAGCGGACCCATGGTGTCATTTGGTTGAGGTGAGGAGGCACAAAAAATCTAGCTCATCAATAATAATGCTCCAGATTCTGTACATCTGGGCCAAAGCCTCCAATGTATAACAGTGGCCCTTTCATGTAGAAAAAAATGATTATGTGATCACCTAACCACTGGTGAATCATCACACTAAAGCTTCCTCTCATTACTATATTTCTTCCTCTCATTATCTATCACCATAGAGTTACACTTGATAACAATACACTTTTCAGACATCACAATAGGTATTTAGGTATTTTTGGAAATGGCCCTCTCTACAGGGTCACCCCCAAACTTTTTGCCTCCCTCCTCCTACTTTTTTATGGATGCTTGCTTGTTGGCCTGAGGACCAGTGCTAAAGTGCGTGTGCTTATTCCCTTAAACATGGTTTGTTTGGCATATACCTGATTGACATACTTAATTTCCATGTAAGTCCCTTGTATAGTATTATAGCAAATGCCCAAGACCTGTTAATTAAATGCTACCAGTGGCCTGCAGACCTTAATGTGCCACCCACTTGTCGCACCTTAAAACTTGTCCCATGCCTGCCATTGCAGCCTCAAGGCAGTGGCCCACTGCCATGTTGGCATTTAAACCCATTGCCAAGCCTTAAACTTTCCTTTTATTATGTATAAATTACTCCTATCATAGGCCCTAAGTATCCCATAGAGCAGGGTGCTGTGTAATTAAAAGGGAGGACATGTACTTGTTAGTTTTACATATCCTATTAGTGAAAAACCACCAAATTAATTTTCTCATAACTGAGAGGCCTACCACTCCCATAAGGAAACATGGGGGATTCCTTAATAATTTTAATACGTTGTAATTCCTATCCCAGCGGAGGTAGATATGTCATGTTTGGTACCTATGATAATGATAAGCCCTATTTAATGTTAAAGTTGAATTTATCATCACAAGTTTAAATGCTCCACTAGCAACCAAATAGTCTTAACATACCTGTATTGTCGGTGCAGCCAATTAGGAACCAGGGCAGGGGAGGCAGGAAATTTCTGGAACTTCAGATAACCTTTCTGGAAACTTCATTCATCTTCTAGTAGCAGGGCACCAGAGTATAAAAATAGGGCTCTTGAACCTGCTCCTCAGTCCACTACTGAACCTGTGGAAGGAAACTCAGAGGACTGCCTGCTGCTCTGACCTCTCGTGCACTCCGCCAGACTGCTGCTGTACCATGGAAGGACTGCTTTGTTGCCTCGAGTCTGCTTGGAACTTTCAGAGGCTAGCCCTGCAGTAGCACCCTGCATCGCCACCTACAGCTAGGACTTAAGAAATGACTACGAGGACTAGTTTAGCTGGTCTCCTGTTCTGAGCCAGAGGGACATAACAGGCTCCCACCATCCTACATCTGCACCTGGACCCAGCCTGAGTGGGCCTTGAACCCCCAAGAGGTCCTAATCCATTCCTGGACATTAGTTGAGGTGCTAAAGGTGCCCAGGTGGCTATTTTCCAGAATTGAGGACTTGCTATTTTAAACCTTAAACTTTAAAAATTCAGAACTCTGGCTGTATTAATTGGATTTCATGGTTTATATGTCAAATCATATATTAGAATGTTCTCTATTTTCCTACATTTGTTTTAGAATATCTATTGTGTTGTGCTTTCACTGTACTGCTGTTTGAGTGCTGCATAAATACTTAACAAATTGCCTCTAAGTTGTGCATGACTGCTTTATGTGCCAAGCTACCCAAGGTTAAATACAGGTTAATTTAGTTATTTTTTGTGGTTCACCCTACAAGGTATTGTGGCTGTTGCATGACCAGGGGTCAGACCCAGTCAACCAACAACCCAGTATCTCACAGGTATGAATGTATGTCACATTTATATAGTGCAAATCAAGCTGAGAGTGTTTCTAGAGGGGTGAGGTGACAAGGAGATATTGGAATGGGGTGTGCCCATTATGAGGCCATGATAGGATGCTCTTGCTAAATGCTCAATGCAGCCTCCCATTTTGGAAGACATTTTGGAGAGTAATCCGGTGACAGCCAATCGGTGGCTGGAAGGGCTGAAAGTCATGAAGCCTCACAGGACCCAACAAAATAATTCTAGGCTGATTAAGGTCCGTACTGAGTCTGTGATGGAGCGGGAACAGTACTGCTCAGAGGAGGATATGTAGCTACTGGTGCAACTGTCACACATGGATTAAGGTTGCCATTAAAACATCTCCTCAGCACTGCACCTCCCCCAGAACGTAGATGAAGAGGAATACCTAGTGCTAGGACCTGGTCCCTTGCAGGGCATTCTCTGCCTACCTCCATGCAAAGACCTGAATCATGGCCTGGATTGTGACAAAGCTACATGGTGGCCCCATCGTTTCTGCAGAAGCTTAAGCAAAGATAGGAGATGACTGAGCACTCACATGCCCTAAATTGAGCTCCCATAATTGTACCAGTGTGAGATTCAGAACTGCCAGCTTGGGGCCCACAACCTTTCCCCTCCACTTTGTGTGCCTTACGAATTGTTCCATTACTGGCCATAAGTAAATGCCGGATTGATGCACCACTCTGCCATTTGTATGCAGAGCAAGATGTTTTAAGGGGCAAATACATACCACAGATTACTTGCTCGTGTGCGGTGCAACACAACACACTGTGCTGCGATCTTCTCCACTAGCAGGTCGAATGCAGCCTACAAAGAGGGAGTGGCTCGCAGAAACAGTGCCTAGCCCATCAATCACCCATGAGGCTGTACAACAGGAGGAGTGCCCTGAGGCACAAGGCATTACATGAATGACCACCCAACTTTAATGCACGCCTGGGCTCCTTGAACTGTGCATGAATGATTATGTACGAAGTTGCAGTTATGCTATCCTCCTGCATTAGTGGCCCTGATGTGACTTTATTGCATAGAAATAGCTCCAGAACTGTTGTGTTAAGAATCAAGGCTGCACAATGGGTAAACCCAAAAAAGTAATGCCCAGGGGGACCAAAGGATTGTTTGACACCATAGCTCAGCCTTCTAAGATGCCAAACCACCTGGGGCCATATTATAGAATGCAGCGCATTCTCCTTCTTAATGCCAGGTGCACTTTCCAAAAGGTGCGTCCGACACAGACAAGGAAAATGCACTGTATTATATTGAATATCCTGCCCCAGAGGAGCATTGAACTCGAGCTGCTCTGGGGGAAATACATTCAAGTGAAAACGGAACGGCTGCTTTAAAGCCGCTCTGTGTTTAACTGTGCAGAGGGCAAGCAGCTTGCGCTTTTAAGGGGATTAGAGATCCCCATGTAGGCAGGTGCAGTGAGTAACTCCAGCCCTGCAAGGAGATGTCTGGGGGTTTCTCCCTCCAGAGAGTTGCCATCAGGGGACACACTGACAGTGCACCACCTTTTGGGGGGCACCCTGTCAGTGCGCCTCCTGACAGACTGCTTTTTTGCCTCTGCAACCTTGTCTATAATATGGTGTTGGCACAGAGGCAAAGGGATTCCCTCATTTGCATGACGCCATGTCCTCATGCAAATGAGGGAAAACCCTTTGGTGATAGCACTGGTGTTATATGGGCTCCAATGCTAGCAGCATTACAGAAGGGGCCACACAAGCATCTGTGGCCTTTTCTGTAATATCTAAATGCCCCAGGGGCTCACAAAGAAGGTGCAAATGCCCCCTTCCCCCCCCCCTGGGCACTTTATGTATTACGGTCCTTGGTACATGTGGGCTCGACACAGGAAGATTCTACCAGATTCTTTAGGCGATCTTACACTCCCAAGAAACTACAGTGTGATGGGGATGAAAGTCATCCTCCAGAGAGGCAATCATTGAAGTTGTTGGACAGACTGGAGAACAATGAGTCCGCTCTCACAGCACTGTGTCCTAGTGTCAAGGAAGCCAAACCCAGTTGGCTGTGTTAATGAAGAGTTTCAGACCCTTAAGATCAGAGCTGAAGATGTGGAAGGGCATTCCAAATGGAAAAATATAGGAATCGTTGGCATTTCCGAACTAACAGAAGTTCCAAAACTTGGACCTCCTCTTGGAAAAATGGCTACTGGACACAGCAGGGAAAGCAAAGCTCAGAATTTCATCTGTTTAGAGAAGACACACTGGGCACCAGGCCATTTGCCGCTTCTGGGCACTGTGCAGAAGTTATTGATAGGCTGTCTCCAGTGCTTAATTTGAGCCAGTGGTTTCTGGTGCTTAGCACCAGAACTTAATTTGCCAACACCAGCACTTGACTGCTGTCACATTGTGGCACTGTGTTTTGTAATTTAAAGATGAGCAGAGCAACAGGTATTTACTAATTCAATACACAACTAATATCTCCCACCTAAGTTATTCTTATAGCTTTGGGGACCTCAAACAGTGTGAACTGTCGCACTTGTAGCAGTGTGATGGCTAGGAGTTGTGTAGGTACTGTCATTGGAAGCGCTGACAGTGACAGTATGTGGTGCAAGATGCGTTGGCCTTCTGACGAGGACCCTGGCACTCATTTTCTTTTACAAATTTAGCACTGCCCATTTCTCTATTTTGATAATTTTGCATTTCTCTTGTGATGCACAATTACAGATAATTATGCAATTACACATATTCATGTTATTTTGGGGTATTCAAGGCAAAAATGCCTACTAAAGAGGAAAGGAACAGAGCACGAGCAGTTGCTAGCAGCTGGTTTGCCTGTTCTGATGCATTCAGCACTATTTTTTTAGCAGAAAATCAATCCTCTGGTTCATTTTAGATACAAGGGTGCATTTTGCACTAGAAAATAGTGCTACATAGAGGGTTTCACTCTTGCATAATTCCATGTAGTCTCACATAATTTTGCTGTAATTTGAGTAATTACGCTACAGCAAATTATAAAAGTTATGCCAACCCCTATTTTTTAATTCCATTGATGGAGACCTCATACTCCAGCTCACAAGAACAAAGGGGCCCTGGCATATTGACAGAAGTGTCCCAGACTACATGATGTAAGTGCACTGATGTCACATATGTGGAAGTCAAGAACCAACTGCAACAAATGGGGTCAAAGTGTGCCCTTATGTATCTTGCTAAGCGGAGAATCATTTCAGATGGGGGAACTCTTCTCTTTATGACCCCATATGATGCCTGGCAGTGGCTTCAGTCACAGGATGTGGAAATCCCACAAGAGGAATATGGCTCAAATGATGAATGAAATACGTAGCAATCTCAGAGGCAGAGACAAACGCAAAAAAACAGACACACATGACGGAGCAAGTGGCCAAGAAAGAACTTGCGTGTTGCCAAGGTCCTGATCAGTATTCAACATTGAGTTGTTGCAGGCATGTCAGAGCATGAAGATTCATCAGGATTGGGAGAGGACACACACATTTAACATCCTGAAGCAGATAGGGGTGGTGCTTTGACTCCCAGGACAGCAGATATGTTAATTTAAAGTTGCTGGTCTACCAACATGGAAGCACCATAGCCTTCTGGCCTAGGACAATGACTTGAACGATCATAAAAGGTCTGCGCTATGTCCTTGTAATCAGGGCATGGAGGACATCTGCACAAAAAGCAGTACAGAGTGAACTTATTGACATGGACTAGAGCATAGGTGACCCTCCATCTGTTCCAAAAGACATCAGCTCTAGACTTGACTACACAAGTAGTGGTCAATTGTCTCTAGTTTCAAAGGTAGTTGTTGTATAGCATGGGATGCTGGACCTGGGAATGTTGTGCTTTTTTGTTTTGTTCTTGGTTATTTTCTTTTATGGTTTTTCTTTGCGGTAGACACCTGATGCACAACTGCCACCCTTTTTGGTCATGGCTTGGGAGAGTGCCTTGTTGTGTTCATCATTCAGTTGTGTATAAGTTGTGTACCCTTCAGTTATTGCCACCTGGCAAGGAAGGACACCTACAATATTGTGGAAAAAAATCACAAGACGGTGAATAAGTCAGATGATTGGCACTATATATTGTGCGTTTGCCACAGGGGTAGTAGTATAGATATCTCCATGTACACCCTTTGTAACTCAATCCAGGAGAGTGGTTTCAGAGTGCAGGTATATGGTGGAGAAAGGACTACCTGACAGGGAACCATTAGTTTTGGCCACAGTGTCACCCAAAAAGCAATAAAAATGTATTCCTAGACTCCCTCACCCTGGCCCTGATTATTAACCCACATGCCCTGAGTATGTGAGGGGTATTTCAATTGTATTTTCAATGTAGACATAGACTTGCCTACCATACCGTTCTCAGGCATTCAGAAAGGTTAGGTGGCTGTGCTTTTTTGGGACTGGGGCATGGTTGGGGCCTGAGTGATGCCTAAAGGAATATGCACCCACAAAACGGAGTATTCTTATTATTCAACAGTACATAAGTTGCACACAAGACTGAACCTATTTTCGCATAATCACCAGTTAGGCAACAGAATATTGGACACTGAGGGGCATATTTATAAGCCCCTAGCGCCACCTTGTGGCACATTAGCGTCATTGTTTTTTTACACTAATGTGGTCCAATGAGACCAAAGTCCTCGAGCCATATTTACAAAGTGGCGCAATGCATTCATTGTGCCACTTTGTAACTGTTTGCGCTACATTATGCCTGCGCCCGGCATAATGTATGCAAAAGGGGCATCCCCCCGTTGGGTGGGGGGGTGAAGAAATGTCGCAAGGAAATCTAACTCCTTGTGTCATTTTTTACGGCACTTTTAATGCCTGCTCAGAGCAGGCGTTAAAAGAGGGCTTCCATTACTTAGGATGGACCCCTAGGTACTCTGCAGAAGTAGCACCAAAATTTTGGCTCTACTCCTGCAGAGTACGTCAATAGCGTCACCAAAAATGAAGCTATTGCCACCTACTCTGCAACATGGTGCGTTGTATCTCAGATACGGCGCACCAAGGCGCTAAGGGGCGCAAGGAAAGTGGCGCTGCACTAGGTGCAGTGTCACTTTACTTAAATATGCCACTGAATCCCTAAAATCACATGGATCAACCACAATCCTCCAAAGCTCGTGTTAGACTTTTCATTCTTGGTGTGGTCTCTCTTAACTTTTTTCCTCTGTTTCCCAGGTTGTTTATGTGTGCTGGTCTCATTTTTTGCTGTTTTTGTTACTCTGGGCACTTTACCACTGCTAACCAGTGCTAAAATGCAAGTGCTCCCTTACAAAATGTGTATGTAATTGGCTTATCCATGACTGGCATATTTGATTTACTAGTAAGTCCCTAATAAAGTGCCCTAGAGGTGCCCAGGGCCTGTAAATCAAATGCTACTAGTGGGCCTGCAGCAGTGGTTGTACCACCCACATAAGTTGCTCTGTAATCATGTCTCAGACCGGCCACTGCAGTCTCTGTGTGTGCAGTTTTAAACTGTAAATTCGACTTGGCAAGTGTACCCACTTGCCAGGCCTAAACCTTCCCTTTTCTTACATGTAAGATACCCCTAAGGTAGGCCCTAGGTAGCCCCAAGGGCAGGGTGCAGTGTATGGTCAAGGTAGGACATATTGTAACGTGATTTATATGTCCTGACAGTGAAATATTGCTAAATTCGTTTTTCACTGTTGCAAGGCCTGTCCCTCTCATAGGTTAAAATGGGGGCTACCTTTAAATCTGATTAAAGTGTAGATTCCCTTTGGGAGCGGATTGACATATGGAGTTTGGGGTCTCCAAGCTTGCAATTTAAAAATACATTGTTTAGTAAAGTTGATCTTAAGATTGTGTTTGAAAATGCCACTTTTAAAAAGTGAGCATTTTCTTGCTTAAACCATATCTGTGACTCTGCCAGTTTGTGGATTCCCTGTCTGGTCAGTTTGACAGTTGGGCTGGATGCACCTCTCACTAGACAGTGACACAAGGGGAGCTGGGGTGTAGTCTGCATTTCCTGATGAGCCATCTGTGCTAGGAGGAAGGGGAAGAGTGGTCACTCACACCTGAAAGGGCTGTGACTGCCCTCACACAATGCAATCTCCAACCCCCTGGTGTGTGTCTGGGGCCTGGCCTAGGCAAGACAGGATTTCACAATCAAGAGAGACTTTCCTTTGAAGTACTTCAAAGGGCAAAATTGGTATAAGAAGGGCACCCAAAACCACAGACTTTAGAACATTTCTGGAAACCAAGAGGAACCTCTGCCTGGAGAAGAGCTGAAGAGCTGAGAAAGAAGAGCTGTCCTGCCTGTGACTGTTCTTTGTGGAGCTATCCTGCAGTTGCTGCTTCTGCCTGTGCTAGAAGACAAAGACTGGACTTTTCGTGTTGCCTTCCTTCTTGTGAAGAACTCTCCAAGGGCTTAATTCAGAGCTTGCCTCCTGTTGTTTTAAGTCTCAGGGACAGTAAAGACTCCACTCTGCCAGCACCTGGAGCCTCTGCTGAGACTCCTACTCTGCCAAGTTGTGCCCATCCAGTTCCTGGGACCCTGAAAGGAGAAGCTGGCAGCCCAAGATTGAGAAATCCACATACTGACCGCTGTGCGGGGAAAAGATTGATGCAACTCCGATCTGCGGCTGAAAAATCGATGCGCCACCATCTTCACGGCTGAAAATCTACGCTCGCCTGCAACATGACCGGAAGATCGACGCCCACGGCTGGAGAAACAACGCACAGCATCGCTGACGGACGCTGGTGACATTTCAAACCGCGCTGTGTGTTTTTAGGACCATTGTGGGGCTGGATTTCTGACGCAAACACCGCTAGGCATATAAAAACGACACAGGGCCTGCCCGGACCTGAGAGTGCTGACCGGATCGATGCATCGCTCTCCTGCGGAGAGAAGAAATTACGCACGCGGACCCAACTAAAGGAGAAACAACGCAATGTCTTGCTTGTGAGTGATATTGCAAGCCCTTTTTGACACACACTCACCCGCACGTTTTTTTTTTTGATGCACCAAAGGTACATTTTCACGATAACAGTGTTAGTGTGTGTTTAAAGTTACATGAAGGCTCTATTTGCATTTCTAGTGATAACTTGACTTGTGTTTTGTGGATATTTGTTGTTTTGGTCTTGTTTTGTTTCGATAAATATTCTCTATTTTTCTAAACCTGTGTTGTGTCATTTTGTAGTATTTTCATGATGTTACTGTGTGTGTTGGTACAAATACTTTACACCTAGGACTCTGAAGTTAAGCCTAATGCACATGCCAATATACCAAGGGGGTAAGATGGGGTTAGCTGAGGGTGATTCTCTTTTACCCTGAATAGCGTGAGGGTCCTTGCTTGGACGGGGTAATCTGACTGCCAACCAAAGACCCCATTTCTAACAACTGGTGATTGGGATAGGGTAAACTCTATGCACAGATACCAATATGGAAGATAGGGGCCGGATTTATAGGCCCCTAGCGCCACAGGAGCATCACTTTTTGTGACTCTCCTGTGGCGCTAAGCACAGCGCCGTATTTAAAAGGCGACGTTAAGCCACTTTCTGTGGCTTAACACCACCTTGTAAATACGGCCACTTTCCATGCAGCACTGTGCGTGGAAGGGGCGTGCAATTGGTGTTGCTGTGGGCGTGTCACATCAACACCCATTGCATTTTGACAGTGCCTCAGATTTATAGAATTTCTTAAAACCTGAGGCAGTGCCAAAATCTAACGCCACCCACAGGGGTGGCATTAGCAGGGCCCAACCAGGAGAAATACTTTTATTACTCCTTATTTTTTGCTTTTTCTATGCGTGCTGCATTCTGCTGCATGCATAGAAAAAGCAAAATGCTAGAAATGATTATGTGCTGGAACATGTCCCTTCCTACACATAAACAATCATTTGAAAATGACGCTTTGGCACTTGTGTGTGTTCTGCATTCTGTAGCACAAAGACAAGTGCCAAAGCTCCATTAATGATTGTTTATGTGCAGGAAGGGACACCTTCCCACACATAAACAGTAACACCCCTCAACATAGACATCCTTGCACGATGATGCAAGGATGCCTGAGTTGGCACTAGCAGCTAAAGTTAGAGCCTGTGCTGAGGGAAACTGAGGGGTGTGCCATATTCCCTTAAATATGGTGCATCCCTGTGTTTCTAAAGTGACGCAGCGCACTGCTGCCAATTTTGGTGCTACGTCACTTTTCTTTAAATCTGACCCTAAATATCTTTGACCTAGCAAACCCCCCCTTCTAACATCCTGGGTAAGGTCATTGTTGACTACCTTTCTGAAAATGAGGGGACAGCTGGAGATGGGACGATCGAATAGGACGCCTTTAAAGTGGTGATCCAGGGGATTTGCATGAGGCCCATACTCAGGACAAGAATAGGGCTTATCAGCGACATATTCAATGAGGAGATTAGATTCACTTGAAGACTTGTAGATACCGAGGGGCATATTTATACTTTTTGGGGCAAAACTGCACTAACGGAGTTGTGCACCAAAACGTTTTGCACCGGCTAGCGCCATTCCTGAGCACAAGCCGGGCACCATATTTATGGAATGGCGCAAGCTGGTGCAAATGGTCGGCTAGCGTGAAAAAATTGACGTTAGCCTGGTGGGGCTGGCAGTATGGGAGAAGGGGGTTTTGCACCAGAAAATGACGTTAGGCTAGTTAGAGTAATGAAAGATGACTCTAACCATCCTAGTGTCCTTTTCTGACGCAAAACCATCCATACCACATGACTCCTGTCTTAAAAAAGACAGGAGTTATGCCCACTCCCCCAGTAGATAGCAAAGGGGACCAGTGCCCCCTGGGCATGGCCATTGCATCCTGTGCCATGCAGGGGACCCCAAGTTGGGCCCCCAATGGCACTTTAATTAAAAAATAAATACTTACCTGGGATGGTGTCCCCCATCCTCCGGTGTCCCTCTGGTGTTGGTGGGGGTGTTCCTGGTGCTTGAGGAGGGCCCCTGTGGACCTATTCCATGGTGTATAAACATGGAAATGGGTCCAGAGATCCCTTAACGCCTGGTCTGACCCAGGCATTAAATAATGGTGCAAAGCAACTTTGCAACATTATTTAGCCCCTTCTCCCACCCGTGCGTCATTTTAGCACAGGGAAAAATATGGGGCTATGGGATTAGCACCATTTGTTAGACTGGAACATCTACCTTGCATCTTATTGACGCAAGGTAGGTTCATGCACCTTAAAAATGGTGCAAACTCCAATATTTTGCCATTAGATGTGTCTAATGTCAAAATATGAATATGGAGTTAATTTTGTGCCGAATTTGGTAAACAAATGACACAAATTAGGCGCAAATGGGGTATAAATATGCCCCCCAGGGCCTTAGGGACCTTAGGAGGAAGCATAGGGAATCTGGTTGATAGTCTGGCTAGAGATAGTTACAGTACATGACCTGCCAGCATGCAGGTGGGGACAGGCCCAGATGGCTTGGTTTTCAACGGAAGAGTTTTACGGTAAGCCGATTTGAGCTATTAGATCTCCCAAAAGCATAGCGGTTTACTCCCAAGCTGAAATAACTTTAATATTTGCCAGCTACTTTCATAAGCCGTATGAGGAGCTCGAGGACTATAAAAGAGATAGATTTAAATGTACTTTGTTAGCATTGCTTCCCTGAGACTTGACTCTCTACAGTGTTGACTATCGATGAAGTGCGGGAGGGGATAGATAAGATGACAAGGAATATGACTTCGAGGACAAATTCTACATAACATAAAAAGCACACATGCCCCTAAACTACTCCAAATTTAGGCAGTGTCCAATCAGCTGGAGTGATTACTGGTTCAGTAAGTGAGGCGTTCCTAATGGCCCTCTATCAGGACTCAAAAGTAACAATGTGTGGCTATATGTGAAATTCACTCTAATCTATAATTAAAGAAAGGCCATGAAATGGTAGAATCACAGATGACTGTTGCCTTACCTCGTTTCTCAGCATTCAGTAGCCTCCACCTACTGCAGTATACATTCGGGAAACAAGAAAGAACTTAACATTCGTGAACGTCTTAGCTTTCTTTGTAGACAGGTTGTGTGTATCTCTGTGTCTGTGGTTAGTGGTTCAGATTGCAGTCACATGTAACATTATGGTGACTATTTAAAGGGAATTCAAACAGAACTCTCTACTTCCCAACTTACAATTGTATTTTGTAAGTTTGCGCTGCTTTCGCGTAAAAAAACGGCGTAAATGCGGCACTAAAAAAGTGTAAATATGGGCCTAAGGGGCATATTTATACTCCGTTTGCGCCGAATTAGCGTCGTTTTTTTCGACGCAAATTCGGCGCAAAACTAATGCCATATTTATACTTTGGCGTTAGACGCGTCTAGCGCCAAAGTATGGGCAAATAGCATCATTTTTTTGCGTGAACGCCTTCCTTGCGTTCATGAGATGCAAGGAAGGCGTTCCCGTCTAAAAAAATGACGGCGACGCAAATGCGTGGTATTTATACTCCCGGGCAAAAATCACGCCCGGGAGTGGTCGGGTCAAAAAACCCCGCATTTGCGCCACTTTTTAACGCCTGGGTCAGGGTAGGCGTTAAGGGGCCTGTGGGCTCAAAATGAGCCCACAGGTGCCCTCCCCTGCCCCCAGGGACCCCCCCTGCCACCCTTGCCCACCCCAGGAGGACACACAAGGATGGAGGGACCCACCCCAGGGACATTCAGGTAAGTTCAGGTAAGTATAAAAAAAAAATGTTTTATATTTTTTTTTTGGCATGGGGGGCCTGATTTGTGCCCCCCTACATGCCACAATGCCCAATGACCATGCCCAGGGGACAGAAGTCCCCTGGGCATGGCCATTGGGCAAGGGGGCATGACTCCTGTCTTTGCTAAGACAGGAGTCATGTAAATGGCGTCTGGGCGTCGTTTAAAATGGCGCAAATCGGGTTAAGACGATTTTTTAGCGTCAACCTGACTTGCGCCATTTTAAGACGCCCTAACGCCATTTTTCCCAACGCCGGCGCTGCCTGGTGTACGTGGTTTTTTTCCACGCACACCAGGCAGCGCCGGTCTGCTTGCGCCGGCTAACGCCATTCAATAAATACGGCGCCCGCATGGCGCTTCAGAATGGCGATAGCCGGCGCAAACATTTTTGACGCTAAACTGCGTTAGCGCAGTTTAGCGTCAAAAAGTATAAATACGGGCCTAAGTGTTTCTGACACAAGTTGTTTCGATGGTGTTTAATGTAGAATCAACATTGCCATCTAGTGACCAAAAGCAGAACTTGCAAAAATTCATTCTTGACTTAAAAATCAGCAGTCTGTTTTATCTGTTTGAAGGAAGATACTATTGCTCAGTGTATAGAATTAACAGTTTTGTAATTATCTTTGGCATGAAAGAAATGTCAAGGACTTAGATAATCTATAACCTAATAACCAGGTAATCATATCCAAGGCGTTTTGATATATGCTCTGTGAATGAATATATTGACATAATCCTTCTGTTCTTTGTTTAAGATTGCTGGTATCTTTTTGTTCATGTATGTTGTTAGAAATGGGGTCTCTGGTTGGCAGTCAGTTAGCAGTCTGTCCAAGCAGGGACCCTCACTCTAGTCAGGGCAAGGGAGATACACACTTAGTATAACCCCTGCTCACCCCCTTGGTAGCGTGGCACAAGCAGTCAGGCTTATCTCAAAGGAAATGTGTAAAGTATTTATACTAACATACACCGTAATACAGTGAAAACACTACAAAATGGACACCACTCCAGTTCAGAAGAATGACCAATATTCATCTAAATCAAACAGGACAAAAATGACAAAAATCCAACATATAGAAGTAAAGTTATGACTGCTTAAATAAAAAGAAGATTCATGCTCCTTAGAAAGCAATGGATGCGTTGATGTTATGCAAAGTACCTGGTTTGCGTAAAAAATAAAGCTGCATGGGTGAGAGTGTGTCAGAAAAGTCAGCGAGTGAGGCCATGCGTCATTTCTTCTCCAGTCGGGTAGGCGATGTGTCATTCCCCCTCCCCCACACAAGAGAGCGATGTGTCAATTTCCGGATGGGCACCTCGGATCTGGGCAGGTTCACATGGATTTTGTCATCCCATGGTGATGCGTGAAAAATCTGGCTGCATGACGAAGAAGGACCACACTGTATGGGGGTTGTGAAGATTTCAGCAGCTTCAAGCAGGTGTTGCATCATTTCTCCAGCCGTGATGCAAGTGGTGTGTCGATTTCCCAGCAGCGATGCAGGTGGTGCGCAGTTTTATCAGCTGTGATGTATGAGATGCATTGTTTTTGCACCCACATTGCAGGTGGTGTGGTCAAATGTTTCCCTGCACAGCTCCTGTGTGTGGATTTCTGACTTGATTCCACCGGCTTCACCTTTCAAGGGCCCAGTGACTGGAGAGGGGACTACTTGGAAAGGTAGAAGTCTCACCAGAGAGTCCAGGTGCTGGCAGAAGAAGTCTTCGATGGCCTAGAGACTTCAGAACAACAAGAGGCAAGTTCAATACAAGCCCTTAAAGACACTTTACAAGCAGGAATATACCACAAAGTCCAGACTTTGTCTTCTTTCAGGCGGAAGCAACAACTTCAGGCCACCCCAGTAAAGCACAGTCACAGGTAGAGGGGCAGTACTCCTCCTCCAGCAATTCACCTCTTGTCTTTGGCAGAGGTTCCTCCTGAGTCCAGAAGTAATCTGAAAATCTGGGGATTTGGGTCCACCACTTAAATTTATTTCTGCCTTTCGAATTAGGCAAACTTCAAAGGAAAGTCTCTGTTGTTCACAAGATCCTGCTTTGCCCAGACCTGGCCCCAGACACACTCCAGGTGGTTAGAGTCTGCATTGGGCATTGTGTGAGGGCAAGCACATCCCTTTCAGATGTAGGTGTTGGCTCCTTCCTCCCCATTCTGGCCCAGGAGACTCACCAGAATATGCAGGCTACACCCCAGCTCTCTTTCTGTCACTGTCTAGAGGGAATTCACAACAGCCCAACTGTCAATCTGACCCAGACATGGAATATACAAGCAGGCAGAGGCACAGAATTTTTAAGCAAAAAAATGACCACTGTCTAAAAGTGGCATTTTCAAAGTGACAATCTAAAAAACAACTTTACCAAAAGATGTATTTTAAAGTTATGAGTTCAGAGACCCAAAACTCCATATCGCTATCTGCTCCCAATGAAAAACTACACTTAGAAGATATTTAAAGGCAGTCCCTATGTTAACCTATGAGAGAGATAAGCCACTCAACAATGAAAACCAAATTTGGATGTATTTCACTGTCAGGACATGTAAAACACATCAGTACATGTCCTACCTTTAACATACAGTGCACCCTGCCCATGGGGCTACCTAGGATGTACCTTGAGGGTGCCTTACATATACAAAAAGGGAAGGTTTGGGCCTAGCAAGTGGGTACCCTTGCCAGGTCGAATTGGCAGTTTAAAACTGAACACACAGACACTGCAGTGGCAGGTCTGAGCCTTTTTTACACTCTACTTATGTGGGTGGCACAATCAGTGATGTAGGCTTACGAGTAGCATTTGATTTACAGGTCCTGGGCATCTCTACTGCACTTTACTAGGGACTTACTAGTAAATAAAGTACACCAATCATGGAAAAGCCATTTACACATACAATTTACACTTGCACTTTAGCACTGGTCAGCAGTTGTAAAGTGCCCAGAGTACCAAAACCAGAAAAAACAAAGTCCAGCACACAGTCAAATCATAGGAAGTAGAGGCAAAAAAGACAGGGGAGACCACACCTGGGATGCTAGGTCTAACATACGTATATACACATTTTTACAGCTAGGCAGACAGCCCAAAAACGTGTTAACCGATATTTGGGTTTCCATCTAGTTGCATATGCCCACTAAAGAAATATGGAAGTAGTACTGAGGATTTTGTCTTCTCGTTAGGTTTTGACCTTTGTGCTAATTTTTGACTGTTTTATTTTTATTCATTTTCCCCTTTCACCCTGGGACTCTGCACTCTAACATTGTTATTGGAGGTTAAGATTTAATGGGATATGGTGTGACTATTCTCCGACAGTCTATGATACCCTTGCAGCAAAGTGCATGTACAATACTATCTTTAGTTGTGATTGGTAGGAGCATGTGCCGCAATCCCCACCCTTGTTCAGTGTAGCAGATAATGCATGAGCAAAGAGCTCAAGGCACATGCTGATCTTCCTTAATATCAAAATGCCTTTAATATTCCTTTAATACTCCTGGGTGCGCTGGAAAAAATGGAGCTGGGTCCTTTCTTCCACAAATGGCTTCAAAAACAGTACACCCAACCAGTAGCGCAGATACACACAGGAAAAGTGATCTTGGATAAATAGAAAAATCACTCAGGGTTGCCACAACACATCTCATGTTGTATATAGCCATTCATTTGCTGGTGTTTCTACTGCACAACAGGCAAGCAAATTGGTGCATAACCTAGGTGATCATTGGCAGGCTGTATCACTATATGGCGATGATGCCCTACTATATAAGGCTAAGAGTTCCTTTAAAAGATTATGGACATTTCAAGCAACTTTGAGAGAAATTAGTGGTTGAGGATTAATTGGAATACATCTTGCTTGTTCCCACTCCGACAACTGTTGGAGGTGAGGTACACAACAATTTCACCAAAAGGGATAGATTTGAGGCTTGACGCCTTCAAATGTTTAGGACTGAATATCTATCAGAGAGTCAAGGATCTAATTGGTAGGTAGATTGATCACATTGATGCAGAAAACAGTGAATTTCTGGGATGCTTACCACTCTCCCCCATGGGTAGTATAGGGGCATATTTATACTCCGTTTGCGCTGGAATTGCGTCGTTTTTTTTGTCGCAATTCCGACGCAAAACTAACTCCATATTTATACTTTGGCGTTAGACGCGTCTAGTGCCAAAGTCCATGGAGTTTGCGTCATTTTTAAGCGTGGCACCTACTTTGCGTGCAAGGTAGGCGTTCACGTCAAAAAAATTTACTCCGAGGCATGTGCGCCGTATTTACACTCCCGGGCAAAATTCACGCCCGGGAGTGGGCGGGTCAAAAAAAATGACGTACGTCCGCTTTTGCGCCGTTTATTAGCGCCTGCAAAAGGCAGGCGTTAAGGGACCTGTGGGCTCTGAAGGAGCCCAGAGGTGCCCTCCCATGCCCCCAGGGACACCCCCTGTCACCCTTGCCCACCCCAGGAGGACACCCAAGGCTGGAGGGACCCATCCCAGGGACATTAAGGTAAGTTCAGGTAAGTCATTTTTTTTTTTTTTTGTGGCATAGGGGGGCCTGATTTGTGCCCCCCTACATGCCACTATGCCCAATGACCATGCCCAGGGGACAGAAGTCCCCTGGGCATGGCCATTGAGCAAGGGGGCATGACTCCTGTCTTTGCTAAGACAGGAGTCATTTCTATGGGGGTTGGGAGTCGGAAAAAATGGCGCAAATCGGGTTGAGGCGAAAAATTTGCCTCAACCTGACTTGCCCCATTTTTTGACTCCCAAGCCCCATATCCCCCTACGCCGGCGCTGCCTGGTGTACGTCGTTTTTTTCCACGCACACCAGGCAGCGCCGCCGGCTAACGCCGGCTAACGTCATTGATTAAATACGGCGCCCGCATGGCGCTTCAGAATGGCGTTAGCCGGCGCTAATTGTTTTGACGCAAAACTGCGTTAGCGCAGTTTTGCGTCAAAAAGTATAAATATGGGCCATAGTGACTTCCAAGATGCTGGTACTTCCTGAATTACTTTATTTTTTTTCTGCAATGGCAGTCAGATTGTTCAAGATTTTTTTGAGCCAGACAAGATCGTCTGTTCTGTGGAACTGGAAGGAAAAGGGTGAATTTTGAATTCAATCTGTTGTCTAGTTTTTCGTGTGGACCCCTCGTTGGACTGGGGGAGTGGATGGTGGGTAATTGCAGCATATTTAAGTGTTTAAAGTTTAAATTAGTGTGCTTTTTTTCGATTACTGATTCTGTGTAAAACAAAGATGTAACCATCTGACTAGCATCCCAGGGCAGCAATATGTGCTCCATGTTTTGAGGCATGGTCAAAGATAGGTTGACTTCAGACTGACTGTTGTATCCTGGGTTTATCCATCTGTAATGGATCTAAATATACAAACTGACTAAAGAGCATTTTTTTAAAAGAAGCTCTTGTATTCTGGGATGGGATTGAACTTTTAACTACATCATAATTTTGAGATGACTACAGGACGCCTGGTACCATAGTGGGGTTCCATGTTATAATAGGAATTTGAGACACCAAAATAAGAATTCTTAAAATGAACATGATTAGTCAAAAAAGTTAAATTAACTCATCTGGAAAGCACAATGGCATCCTCATACGGATTCCCGGCTTCACAATGCCAACCTTGGCACAGTATTTACTTTTCTGAAGTATACAATTCTTCAAATTCATCAGCTAACTAAAACAATCTAAAAAAGAAGGAACATGTAGCCCTACTATTGCTCTGATGAAGTGATTAGGTGAATTTCTTACATTTGTATTACGAAAGATGCATCTGCCTACATTCCGAAGTGAGTTATTAAGATAAAAAGAAGAAAAAGTGAACTAGCATGAACATCTCTGTTTCAAAATATGTAACTGTTACGTAGAAAGAATGTGTGGAAACCACAGCTGTTGGTCTTGTGCAAACTGATTATGTTTATCATATGCTAATATGATGGATCGCTCGCATAACTGGTTCAGCAAGTATGAGAAAATGACCCTTATTGCATGGCCATCCCCATTGTTGAAGAATATTATTGCTGCACACTGGGGCACTGCATTTCAGTGCACAATGAATGTCACAGTTAGTCCCCAGATGCCCATTGACTGCATTCTGGGGAATGAGTTACCCCTGGCGGCAGGAGAACTCAGAGGGGTGATCCTTAAGTGCACCCTGGCAGTTCAGTTGTCTGGCAGTACCACTCCCTAGAGGAGGGTACGGGAGCCCAGATGAAGGGGCAAGGTAAGGGAGGACTCAACCCTGTCCCCTGTTCAGCTTCAGGGTACAGACCCTGGGTTGATGGACCAGTGTCAGGGTACTACCCCTGAACTGGAGGGAGTTAGAGTGGAAGTAGGGTGCAAAGCCCCTGGGGCTACTGCCCCCACTCTGAGATGCCTCACAGGTCAGGGAAACCTCAGGAGCTCATAGGGAACTCCCTGCCAGCACCGAGGCTGGAGGAGAAACTTGCCCAATGGCCCCACTCAGGGCCTTCACTTAGCAGTGGATGGCCTGGAGCCTGGCTCTTGACATTGACAGCTGTCAATGGCCTCTGTTGGTTACTGTCTTTGTGGACAGAGTTTTCCCTGCGCTGGGGACAGAAGTCAGACCGAAGGAGTGGAAAGGGCCACATCACTTTGTTGGCCATGGCGGTACTGTCTGCCTACTGGGATGCATCTGTGAGCAAAATAAGGTTAGGAGCTTCACAGATGGGGCCCCCAGATGAGGTGAAGGGTTTCCCATGGGTCAGTTCACTGGTCCCAGAGAGTAAAGACAGAGGAGCCCAACTGAGTTCGAAAAGGCGTAGAACTGGCAAGTGGCCCTGCAGTAATGGGCCATTGTCCATGTTCTATCACCCTAAGCAGGGAAGCCAATCAAAGTATGGATTACTCTACCCTGGCTTTAGGCTGGAAGGGGGATATGTTGGAAATTGGCCTCTCTGAAGGGTCACCCAAAGCATTTTGGCTTCCTCCTCTTCTTTTTCTGACCTAATTTTTGCTGGCTTTAGGAATCTTGACACTTTACCACTGCCAACCAGTGCTAAAGTGCATGTGCTCCCTCCCTGAAAAAAACATGGTCACTTTGGCTCATACCCAATTGGCATATTTAATTTACTTATAAAACCCTAATAAAGTGCACTACATGTACCCAGGGCCTGTAAATTAAATTCTACTAGTGGGCCTGCAACACTGATCGTGCCACCAACAGAAGTAGCCCCTTAACCATGTCTCAGGCCTGCCATTGCAAGGCCTTTGTGTGCAGTTTCACTGCCACTTCGACTTGGCATTTAAAAGTACTTGCCAAGCCTTAAACTCCCCTTTTTCTACATATAAGTCACCCCTAATGTAGGCCATAGGTAACTCACAGGGCAGGGTGCTTTGTAGGTAAAAGGCAGGACATGTACACATGTGTTTTATATGTCCTGGTAGTGGAATACTCCTAAATTTGTTTATCACTACTGTGAGGCCTGCTCCTTTTATAGACTAGCATTCGGACTGACCTCATAAACGTTTTTAGTGGTAGATTCTGATCTGAAAGGGGTAACCAGGTCATATTTAGTATCACCATAATGGTAATAAAAAATCCTGCTTATCTGTGAGGTTGGATTTCATATTACAATTTTAGAAATTCACTTGAAACCATCTGTGCCTTACAGCCTGTTCCCAATCAAAGTCTGGTCTGTGTTGGTTGACACTCCCCTTCTGCATTTCACCCAGACAACCACAATCACAGGGCACTCAGTCACATCTTCATTCATTTGCATATTGAATGGGTCTTCCTTGGCTGGAAGGGTGGAGGGCCTGACGCTTCCATTTCAAAGGCCAGTGACCTGCGGTCACAAAATGGACTGATAAACTCCTCACTGGGGCCCTGGCAGACAGGACTGGACTCAAAGGGGAACTTGTGCACTTTAAAACTACTATTTGAAGTCTCTCCCACTTCAAAGGCATTTTTGGGTATATAAACTGGGTCCCTGACCCTACCAACTCAGACACTTCTGGAGCTACACCTGCACCCTGCCAGAGGAGCTGCCTGGCTGCCCAAAGGACTCATCTGGACTCATCTGGACTGCCCTGTTGTTGCCCTGCTGCCCTGTTGGCCTCTGGCTTTGCTGAGAAGGACTCTGCCGTCCCCAAAAGTGCTCTCCAAGGACTTGGATTGAGCTTGCTTCCTGTTTTCTGGAGTCTTAGGGCCAACAAAGACTTCACCTCTTCAAGAAATCCCTTGTGTGTTGAAAAATAACGCAACACCTGCAGAAAATTACACAAAGCCTGCATTGCAACTGAGAAATCGCCATGCAGCCCTGACTTCCCAACTGGAAATTCGATGCAGCTCCTGATAGCAAGCGAAAATTTGACGCATCACCTACCGGACCGATGCAGCGCCTGAAAATTTTTCCAGCGCGTCCAGGATTTTCAACGCATCGTCCATGGGCATCAAAATATCCCAGCGCTGCAGTCAAGAACCAAGACTGTGCAGCAAAAAACAACCCAAAACCCCTTGCAGCATGGAAAGAAACGACACATTGTCTGTGTTGCATCGGTAAATTCAACACAACACCTTATTTTTCCAAGCATTTCCTCCTCTGCGGTCTCCGTGCACCTTTATTTTTGACACATACCAGGTACTGTATGTAAAAAAGAGACAATTGTTTATTTCTAAGTATTGAGACTTTTTTAACCCCTTCGCTGCCAGGCCTTTTCCCTCAGGTGCCAGGCCTTTTTTCGGCTATTTGGGGCAGTTCACAATTAGGTCCTCATAACATTTTGTCCACATAAGCTACCCACGCCAAAAAGATGTCCTGTTTTTCCAACATTCTAGGTATACTAGAGGTACCCAGACTTTGTGGCTTTCCCTGAAGGAGACCAAGAAATTTTCCAACATACAGCAAAAGGTTTGTTTTTAAAAAAAATAATGGGAATAATGGGTTGCAGAAGAAGGCTTATGTTTTTTCCCTGAAAATGGCATCAACAAAGGGTTTGCGGTGCTAAAATCACCATATTCCCATCTTTCAGGAACAGGCAGACTTGAATCAGAAAACCACACTTTTTAACACAGTTTTGGCATTTTACTTGGACATACCACATTTTTACTATTTGTTGTGCTTTCAGCCTCCTTCTAGTTAGTGACAGAAATGGATGTGAAACTAATGCTGGATCCCAGAAAGCTAAATATTTATGGAAATTAGACAAAATTCTGAGTTCAGCAAGGGGTCATTTGTGTAGATCCTACAAGGGTTTCTTACAGAAAATAACAGCTGAAATAAAAAAAATATTAAAATTGAGGTAAGTAAACTGCCATTCTTTTCCACATTTTACTCTGTAACTTTTTCCTGCGATGTCAGATTCTTGAAAGCAATATACTGTTACATCTGCTGGACTCTTCTGGTTGTGGGGATATATAGGTCTTGTAGGTTTATCAACATCCCTAGGTACCCAGAGCCAATAAATGAGCTGCATCTTACAATGAGTTTTCCTTCTATACTTGGTATACAGCAATTAATTTGCTGAAATATAAAGAGTGAAAAATAGGTATCAAGAAAACCTTTGTATTTCCAAAATGGGCATAAGATAAGGTGTTGAGAAGCAGTGGTTATTTGCACATCTCTGAATTCCAGGGTGCCCATACTATCATGTGAATAACAGGGCATTTCTCAAATAGATGTCTTTTTTACAGACTGTCTTATATTTGGAAGGAAAAAATGTAGAGAAAGACAAGGGACAATAACACTTGTTTTGCTATTATGTGTTCCCCCAAGTATCCTGATAAAAATGGTACCTCACTTGCGTGGGTAGGCCTAATGTTCGCGACAGGAAACGCAACATGGACACATCACATTTTTTACACTGAAATCTGACGTGTTTTTTGCAAAGTGTCTAGCTGTAGATTTTGGCCTCTAGCTCAGCCAGCACATAGGGAAACCTACCAAACCTGCAAATTTTTTTTAAACTAGACACCTAGGGAAATCCAAAATGGGGTGGCTTGTGGGGCTCACACCAGGTTCTGTTACCCAGTATCCTTTGCAAACCTCAAAGTTTGGGCACAAAAACACTTTTTCCTCACATTTTGGTACAGAAAGTTCTGGAATCTGAGAGGAGCCACAAATTTCCTTCCCCCCAGCGTTCTCCAAAGTTTCCCGATAAAAATGGTACCTCACTTGTGTGGGTAGGCCTAGTGCCCACGAAAGTAAAGTCCCCAAAACACTATCTGGACACAGCAAAATTATCAAATACAAAACTACCTGTTTTTGGTCCTGGGCTCAGCAGCCATCTAGGGAAACCTACCAAACCCAGACGGTTCTGAAAACTAGACATATGATGGAGTCTAGTGAGGTGTGACTTGCATGGATCCCCCAGTGGTTTCTTACCCAGAATCCTCAGCAAACCTCAAATTTAGCTAAAAAAATTACATTTTACCCACATTTCTGTGTGGGATCACCGCACCAGGACAAAATACCAACCACCCAACTTTCCCCTCAGCCTCCCAGTAAAACTGATACCTCACTTGTGTAGGTGGGCCAAGTGCCTGTGACAGGGAAGAGCCAAAAACATGTTGAAATTAAGGGTGAACCAAAGCGGGTCCAAAAGGGCAGTTTAAAAAAAAACATTTTTAGGCTGACAAGTGCAGCAGACTTTTTATAGGTATAGATGAGGCAATGCTGGGTGGTAGGAATTTTGTGGATTCCTGCAGATTCCGGAAAGTTCCATCACAAAAATGTGGGAAAAATGTGTGATTTCCGGCGATGTTGGAGGTTTGCAGGCAATTGTGGGTAAGAAAATGGTGCGGGTGCATGTGAAGCACACCACCCTGGAATCACCCAGATGTTTAGTTTTCAGATGTGTCTAGGTCTTGTGGATTTTTCTACATGGCAACGTCCCAAAGTCCAAAAAGTGCAGCCCTCACCATTTCAAATGGGACGATTTTGAGAGTTAGCCAAGCTCTCATGGGCCAAATGTAAAACCAAAACCCAAAACAATGAAATGTTCTCTTGCTTGCCATGGGTTAAGATATTTTAGTGTGTGGGGGGATAGCTGAAAGACTGTTACCCCTTCATTTGGGGTGGGGGCATAACCAGGCCCATACTGGTTGGTAGCCACCACCCCACTATTTGTTTTTAAATTCCCTGGCATCTAGTAGACTTTCAGCCCCCCAGGGTGTGGATCGGGGGTAGCTGTCCTATCTGCCCACTAGTGAGCAGAACAACTTTGGCCCCATTTATTTGGGGTGGGGGTATGGCCATACCCCCACCCTCTTATTTTGGAAAAAAATCTTCCCTGGTCTCTGGTGGGCTTTCTGCCCCCATGGGGGCAGACGGGCCTTCCAAAAATAGGCCTATCTGCCAACAGTAATGTGCCCCCATGGAGAGAGACCCTTGCCCAAGGGGCTGCCCCCCCAAACAAAACCCCCACATGCACACACACCAATCCCAGGTGGAAAAGTGGTATCTGCCCCCCAGGGGGCAGATCGGTCTAATAGAAATAGGCCGATCTGCCCCCAAGAGGAGCAGAAATGGCATAAAATAAATTTGCCCCCAGGGGAGCTACCCTTGCCTAAGGGGTAGCTCCTCTTGCGTGAAATTGGCACAAAAAAATAAAAATCCCTGGTGTCTAGTCGTTTGTGCCCCCCTTGGGGGAAGATTGGCCTAACAAAAATAGGCTGAGGCAGAAATGGCCTAAATACAATTTGCCCCCCCCCCGGGAGCGACCCTTGCCTAAGGGGTCACTCCCCATATATAAAAATACAAAAGTAAACATAAAATAACAAAAAAGAAAAAAATCCCTGGTGTCTACTGGTTTTTGCCCCCTTGGTGGCAGATTGGCCTACTAAAAATAGGACAACCTGCCCCCAAGGGGGGCAGAAATGGCTTAAAGATAAATTTGCCCCCCCTGGGGAGTGGCCCTTGCCTAAGGGGTCGCTCCCCACACACATAACATAAAAAAAAAAATTAACCCTGGGTGTCTAGCGGTTTCTGTCCCCCCTGGGGGCAGACCCGCCTAATTATAATAGACCAATCTACCCCCAGAAGGGGCAGAAATGGCCTAAAAATAAATTGTCCCCCTGGGGAGCTGCCCTTACCCAAGGGGCCGCTTCCCTTTTTCAGTAACAAAACAAAAAACATTCCCTGGTGTCTATTGGCATTTCTGCTGGGGACAGTCTCTGATGAGGTCAGCGCGCAAGTGATTCCCCTTCCATCCCTGCCCAGGGGAGGGGGTTGCCAGGCCCCTAGGGGGAGCACTAGCTCTTGCCCCATGGACCCCTGTTTGGACATAACGGTTACGTCCTGGCCACCCAAGCGGTGCTGTCCAGGACATAACCGTTACATCCAGGGCACCCGAGGGGTTAAACCTTTTAAAAGTGATATTTCAACTTGTGCTTATTGAATCTTTGTGTTTTGACCTTATTCTATTGGGATAAATATTATCTATTTTTCTAAACCTGTGTGGTGTATTTTTGTGGGGATTTCACTGTGTTACTGTATGATTTATTGCACAGATACTTTACAAGTTGCCTCCTAAGTTAAGCCTGACTGCTCAGTGACAAGCTACCAGAGGGTGAGCAAAGGATATATTGGATTGTGTTGTATCTTACCCTGACTAGGATTGTGGTCCATAATTGGACAAGGGTGTATACTTCTGCTAACTAGAGACCACACTTCTAACAGACTTTTCAAACTTCCTAATTCGTCTTTATTAAATGGTGCAGAAAATGCACCTATGGAATAGAAAGCTAAATGTCAATTGTGGAATGCAGCACTTTTGATGCCATCCACTAGCGTGACGAGGAAAAGATGGCTCCATTGTAGCATGACTACCTCAGTTTAAGCCTGCAGCCCAGCCTGTCAAACATAACCCTTATGTCAGGGAAAAAAAACTTTCACCTAAATTCTAATGCCACCCCTATGTAGACTTGTAGCCCAAAAGTGGGACATGTAGGAGTAGATTTAAGAAAAATCCACTGGGTGCAGCATCACTTTTCTTGCGTTCCTTAGCGCCCCCCTACCGCCACCATGTGTTCACTGTATTTAAAATACCATGCACCTTGGCACAGAGTAGGGGGCAATAGCATCAACATTTTTGATGCTATTGATGAACTGTTCAGGGTTAGCACCAACATTTTGGCACTAACCCTGAACAGTACATAGAAGCCCATTGTAACCAATGGTGTGCCCCCTTTTAACACCTGCTCTGAGCAGGTGTTAGAAATGCCGCAGAAAATGGCACAACAAAATTTTTTAGATTTCTTTTCACCACTTTTTTAGCCCCCCCTAACAGGAAAAAATTCCCCTTCCACACATTATGCCTGGCATATTGTGGTCCAAGGGGGTTACAAAGTGGTGCAATGCATGCATTGCACCACTTTATAAATCTGGCGCTGTGATTTTGGCCTAGGTAGGCCATATTAGCATAAAACATTACTCTAAAGCGGTGCACGGAGGCGCTTGTCCCTCTTAAATCTGGGCTGTAGAATTTTAATGTTACCATATCAGTAAGGCGACAAGGATCAAAGCTATATTCATTATAATTCTGTATCGTAGATTTGGGATAAGCTAGAAAAATAATTCAACCACTCTTTTTAATATTTCTTTAAAACCCAACTCAATGGTAAAGTTTCATCTTTAATTAACATTTAGGAATAGTAACTGCCTGCCTGTAGCTCTTGGAGGCTACATTACCTCTTCATCTGTGATCAATGAAAAAGTTTGACCTTAATAAGGTCTCAAAACAGATCCCAAAGCAGGCATAATAGCTTGGGAGTGGTAAGGTGTTTTCTTACCCTGCAGGGAGGCCAGCTGAGGTGGGACCAGGAACTTAATTAACTTCAAAGGAGCCTGTCCTGTCACAAGTAAATGTTAGGTAAAATGGGAGGGCCCAGCCCTTGTTCTCATGGTCAGACTGGCACCAAACCCAGAGAGAGGAAACCTACCCCAGAACTGGTTTTGAGTGGCTACAGAGTAGGGGAGCACTCAGTACTCTGGCCACATTTCTAGATGGGTGCATAGGTTCTGTACAAGGGGAGAAGGGTGTCCCAATTTTTAATCCCCATGTGAGAGTGTTTGCTGCAGTGAAAACAGGAAGTGCTGCAAAAATGGGTAGGGCAGCCCCTGGGCACTTTTACCTCATTGGTTAATGAAGAGCCAAGATTCACCTCCACCCACGAGCTGGTGCTAGGCATACATGTGCCACCCCAAGGCACTCCCAAGTGCTGTTCCAGAGGCCCCAGAATCCCTGACTGAGTCTAAATGGACTTCTAGCACCCCTACAAACTGCCCCTTGCAAATGCTTTAATCTTCAACACCTCAGGAGAACTGGATGAAAACCCCAGCCTAACTGCCCAGGCACAACTTCACTGGATGAAGAAACAGGTTTCTCTCGTTGGGAGCAAATCTCATTCAGTGGGCTCTTGGTGAAAGGGTATCCGGCCTTGTGGAATCTGCCATTGGATACAGCCTGCAGCCTTGCCCTGCTGGAGCACCAGACCCCTGTGACCCCGCCGCCCGTATCATGTTCATTCTGTTGGGCCGGCAGGTGGAAACATTGTTTCCGCCCGCCGGCCCAGCAGAATGCCTGGCTGGGACATTGCCGGCGGCTCCACATGGAGCGGCCGTCAATGCCTCTGTGCGGCGGGTGCAGCTGCCCCATCGCGCAGGGGCACAGGGGCCCCTGCACTGCCCATGCCAAGTGCATGGGCAGTGCAGGGGCCCCCAGGGGGGCCCTGGAGCACCCGTCCCACCAGCCAGGGAAAGGCTGGTGGCAGTAGGGATCATTATCCGAGCAGCGCTGCCCTGTCGGATAATGATTCCTTCCACCGTCAGGCTGCCTGTCGGAGGCAGCATGGCGGTGGAGGAGGGCCGCTTATGGCAGCCCTCCATGTGTTCATTATATGGCAGTTCAGCCTGCCATGCCGGTGGCGGTCTTTTCACCCGCTGCCGGCATGGCGGGCTGAACCACCAGGGATCATAATTACCCCCTAAATTCCCAATTTACATCTTGGTGGTATAGATACTCTGCCACAATAGTGATTGAGTATATATATCGCCAAGATAATGATGTGCCTGCCAAAGTGATGGGCAGCCTAACCTTTAGTTTAATCACGGTGGAAACTACGCTGTCTCTGCCGTAATTAAACCCCTCTGTGGCCCTACGGAGTAGGGGCTGCCAGAGGCAGACCTCAAATTTCACCCCCCTAATTTCAATTGGTGGAATTAGAGGTCATTTTTTACTGCCCATTACCCATTAAAAACTGCCAAGTGCTCTCCTCACCATGGGAGATGACTCACTTGGCAAGAGGAGCATTTTCGTTGTTATTTTCAAAAAGAGAACCCCACTGCTTCAAGATTTTCTTTTCGAAAAAGAAAAACTGTTTGGTTCATGGCTCCGTCATGTTGCTGGAGCAGTGCACCAGACTGTAAACAGCATTGACAGGAACCACTGTGATGATGGTTTCTGCCATGCATTAGAAATTACCACTAGACATAATATAAATCGGGCCCTTACTATCAAAAATAAAAGTCAAAATACTGTGACAGGCCTTTGTCTGGCTTAAGTCCTCTCAAAGTTGTATAGACATAAGGCAAGGACCCTCCAAAGTTCTCATAATGAAGGGAGCATTTAGCTATTTTTACAGACCATTACCAACAGGGTTTTCCTAGTGGTGATGGGCAGTGAAAAATGACCTCTCAGCGTGGGCTGAACCTCTAGTGATTCTGGGCCAAATAATTTAATCTCCCCATGCCAATAAAGAGTGCATATGATCTTGTGTAGTGTGACTGATGTTCACATAAAGCACTAATACCTTCAGGTCTAGTTCATGTTCTATTAAAAAACTGTGGAAAAATGCACTAAGACGTAAAAGCAACACCTGCCGTAAAGAAAGACAAATAGATACACATTTACCGGCTGATTTGTACAAAGTGAAACCAGAAGACATGGATAAATCACATCTTCCCTGCTTAATTTGGTGATCTTAAGCAAACATTTTAATTCATAAGAATTTTATTTTTCATTACTGCCTATGAAAGCATCTCAAATATGTACGTTCAGACTACCAGTTGTACAAAACTATTACTTTTAATAAGTACTTCTCGGTGCAATCCTACAAAATGCCCTATTATTTTCAAAGCTTCCACATGTTCAAGAAATACACATTTTTTATATTTTTTATATTTTATCTGATGTTTGTTGTATGATTTTCATAGCAAATATTTTCAGGGCTCAGCTCGTGCATGGGCTCCAAAAGGTAAGCCAGCCCACTGGTTTGGCCATGGCTTGGTGCTCTCTCATAGTTTGCAAGCTCGCCCACCTCTAGGTTCTAAAAAGGCTGCCCAAAGAATTTATTTCTTTCACAAAGAAAAGCTGGACATGTAGAAAGAACAAGCACAAATGGCTCCTTGAAATAAGGACATAGGTGACAAGTTACATTTACTTTACCTTACTTCCATTTTTGGACAAAGTAGTTAATATCATAAAGGCCAAAGCATAGTTTTAAGAATTTGAGGTTAGTTTTTTCAGATAGTGACATCACCTTATGAGTGCAGGTTCCGTATAGGTGTCAGCACCAAACAATTTATGCTGTTTTGCTTGCAAGATCTGTAGATTGACAATTCCGGATTTTGTTTTAACCAATCTTTTGAGGATCAATTTACATTTTTCATAAGTGATATTGAGGTCCAATGGCAGGGCCATCTGTAAGTCGCCAACTCATGTCTGAATGGCCAAGACCCAAGGAGTGGTCTTAGAGTGTAAAATTGCAAGACCCAGATGATGTTTAAAGGTGCCTCTTTCCACCTTAATTAGCTAAACTGGAACTCTAATTAAGCAGCATTTTAAACCAAATAGTGCTCTATAAGACTGAACTCCAGGTGAAGTTGGGCTTCCCTTGCTGAGGTTGGTAAGCTGAAGATCCATTTCTACAACTTCAACTGTGCTGAGCTGAGCAATTGACCAAATTTGCCAGGGAAGGCTTCAAGCCTATATGTGAGCAACAGTAGATACTTGCTATTCAGGAGACAGGGATGCTACAGAATAGCCTGAAAGATAGTTCAATACTTCGGTGGTAAGGGACTGCTTAGGTTGGCCTGAAGCTTGGAATACCAACACAGGTACTTATATGAATTTGCACTATTGAAGGTAAGTAGACCCATCGTCTATATTTTCCTGGGTTTATTATGACTCCTTTTCTTTTTTCTTCATTGATTTCTAAATTGTTATTTCTGCAATAGCATTCCAGATTTCCCTTTGACTGTTAAAGGCCTACAGCTGAGTGGTCCAATAGGGCAACATCTTTGGTGACTTGCACAATGCGCTGCAGCTGTTTATTTTACTTTGGCAATCATGCTCTACAATTTGCGATTCATTCCTCCATGTTGGTGACAAACTGATTGAACAGAATAAGTGGTACTTACACCCATTTAAAACTTTATAGATTAAGGGGCTCATTCTGAGCCCGGCGGGCGGCGGGAGCCGCCCGCCTGGAGGGAGCCGCCAAATGACCGCACCGCGGTCAAAAGACCGCGGCGGCCATTCAGACATTTCCTCTGGGCCGGCGGGCGCTCTCCAAAAGAGCGCCCGCCGGCCCAGAGGAAATGCCCCTGCAACAAGGACGCCGGCTCAGAATTGAGCCGGCGTAGTTGCAGGGGTGCGACGGGTGCAGTTTGCACCCGTCGCGTATTTCAGTGTCTGCATTGCAGACACTGAAATACACAGTGGGGCCCTCTTACGGGGGCCCCTGCAGTGCCCATGCCATTGGCATGGGCACTGCAGGGGCCCCCAGGGGCCCCGCGGCACCCCCTACCGCCATCCTGTTCCTGGCGGGAGACCCGCCAGGAACAGGATGGCGGTAGGGGGTGTCAGAATCCCCATGGCGGCGGAGCGCGCTCCGCCGCCATGGAGGATTCCCCCGAGCAGCGGGAAGTCGGCGGGAGACCGCCGACTTCCCGCTTCTGACCGCGGCTGAACCGCCGCGGTCAGAATGCTCGTGGGAGCACCGCCAGCCTGTTGGCGGTGCTCCCGTGGTCGGTGGCCCTGGCGGCCACCGGCCGCCAGGGTCAGAATGACCCCCTAAGACTTTTGGTCAGGGTTCCTTTTGCCTCTAGATTTACTTGAATTCAACTATTGAAATATGGTGCTATAACTTCATTGAGTGTTTGCCTGTGACCCCTCGTATCATCAGCTTTGATCAGAGCAGGGTTATGCCTTTACTGTTGAATGATTTCTTGAAATCAATGAAGCATGCATATGGGCCAGGATTTGTTGTTAGTTATAGAAAGATAAACAAGCAGAACAAGACCCACAATATATGTTACTGGTGCTTTTATTTCCCCCAGATCCAGTTCAGAACTAAAGTTACTGACTTGCATGATAGACTTATTCACCCACTCCCTCACTTCTTGAGGATCAAAGAGGCCAATTTTTTGCCTCAACATCCAGGAGTGCTATAATGTTATGCCCCCCCTTTTTTACGTATTGAATAGATTTTGAATCCCTTCCAGGATGATGGTATTAAATGGGAAATATTGCAATTCTCGAAGGTGTGAATTAATGAGTTTAACCAAAAAGCAGGATTTATTTTGAAAATAAATCAGGGGTATGCCATTTGGTCCCAGGTCACCAACCCTCCAACTTTTCAAGATTATTTTTCACAGACTCTGGCGGTCATTCTGACCTTGGCGGACGGCGGAGGCCGTCCGCCAAGGTACCGCCGTCAGAACACCGCACCGCGGTCGAAAGACCGCGGCGGTGATTCTGACATTTGCCCTGGGCTGGCGGACGGCCGCCAAAAGGCCGCCCGCCAGCCCAGGGCAAATCAACCTTCCCACTAGGATGCCGGCTCAGAATTGAGCCGGCGGAGTGGGAAGGTGCGACGGGTGCAGTTGCACCCGTCGCGTATTTCAGTGTCTGCTGGGCAGACACTGAAATACTTTTTGGGGCCCTCTTACGGGGGCCCCTGCCGTGCCCATGCCACTGGCATGGGCACGGCAGGGGCCCCGCGGCACCCCCTACCGCCATCCTGTTCATGGCGGGAGAGCCGCCATGAACAGGATGGCGGTAGGGGGTGTCTGAATCCCCGCTCCGCCGCCATGGAGGATTCAGACTGGCAGCGGAAAGTCGGCGGTAGCCCGCCGGCTTTCCGCTTCTGGCCGCGGCTGTACCGCCGCGGTCAGAATGCCCGGCGGAGCACCGCCAGCCTGTTGGCGGTGCTACCGCCGCCCTCCGCCCTGGCGGTAATTACCGCCAGGGTGAGAATGAGGCCCTCTGTGTTTTCCCAGCGTACAGATTTTGTTGCTGACTTGGATGCTAGACTTGTTGTACATTGCTCATTATTAGTGATTTTAAAAGTTATTATCTCCATCCAAGAGTTTGTTTCAAGAAAGACGTTTTTGAGGTAAGGTTAAAAACTATGACAGTGTTTCTTTTTAGGCTCCTTTCTAGCCTAAAGGGCAGTTAGGTATTTCTCCAATACCATAGTGGTTGAACTATTATGAGGGGCAATCAGTTGGCAATGATAATTTGTGGATCCATCTACAAAATGCGTTCAAATCTTTAGAGGAGCATGCTGTGTGTAGAAAGGCCCAGATCCTTTGATCTTCAAATTTTCTGGGCTCTCCTATCAATTTTTTCAAAAGAATTTTTGTAGAGTTTTGTCTTACACAGAAAGGTATGTTGCACATATCGAGGCTTGTACATTAGCAACATTGTATCAGGCTTTTTACATCTTTGCAGGAGGTAGTCATAGGTTGTGAAACCGATTGTCACTTGAATTTTACAACACAGTACTAATCAATAATGCTGGACCCACGGTCCTATCCCCATCTAGATGTCTGCCATGTTTAACATGTGAGAGAACTAACGTAGAAGAACAAACCCTGAGGAGGAATAGGATGCAGGGGAATGGTCGACATAGGGGGAACGCCTTTACATTGGTGTGGGCATGGAAATCCCCTTGTTAGTACTATAGTCCTAGTAATACCAGGGTGGTAACTAGAAGAGCAATAAAGTGGAGTCCCCCCCCTGCATACAGACCTCTAGTCCTTGTCAGTTTGGGCCTTATATTAAATACTTCTAAAACAGCATCCAATGTTAAGGCAGTCAGGTGCTTCCGAAGTCCACAGTACTTTTTCCTGCGCAATGCATGCCCCTCAGCAGTACCCCATGTATTACCTCCTCCCGCTAGCTGGCCCTAAGAGGGGCACAGGAGGACTTCCAGCCCCTGCTGATCTGTTGTTTGGCCTGTCGAAGGGCCAGGTCAACAAAATGTGACAAGGTTTTAGTATGTTTGGATCATGGGTGCAAGCATAGGAGACAGTGCACCTGGTCAGCAGGACATCTAAGACAGTTAAGGGGCACTGTGGGAAATATTTTATGTAGTTTTTGCAGTGTGAAATAAGGCCTAAATCCTAAATAAAATTGGATTTGCCACCAACGTCCTTTTCCCAGCAGGTTTGAAGGGATGTTAGGGAAATATGCAGGTGTAAATGCAGCACCTTACACCGCCATTTGACCAAGTGCCTCGGGGTACCCATTTCATATACTGCCTGGATGAAGGAATGTGTCTTGGGTTCTGTTCCTGTGGGAGCTATGTGTGCCCGGATGTATCAGGAAATGGTAGCATGTGTCAAACAAGCATCTGCAATGCAATAGGTCTCACATTTGCGAGAGTTAGAGCTATTGGCATTGACAATGGTCCTTTCCTGCAACATAATTCCAGTGGCCCTGCATATAACTAAAGAACTTAAATTTACCTTCATCCTCTATCTGCAGCAGAAAATGGCTATGTTGTCATTAGGTTCCTAGTTTAAATATGCCATGCTGATTACAATAGAATACCACTTTCACCACCACACCATCAGAGTTGATGGCTGACTAACACAATTCCCAAAAAAAGACTCAAGACAGCCACGGAGTAGTAACAAGAGAGATAAACTAGAAGGGTCACCCGCACTCACATGGACAATTTCCTAGTTGAACGTGTTGGTAGAAAATTTTCACCAGTTCTACTTGCACGTCCATTCCAGAAGCTCAAAAAAACAATCACTGTTGCATGGATGTCCTTTATCAAATGCATACTCTGGCTTGCCAGTTGACACTCCAACCACTGCTCCCACTACCTCTCTGGAACAGAGGTTGCCACCTTTCTCAGGGAAATATACTGGACCCTTGTTTATGTTTTGAGAGTATAGAAATGCCCAGGGGTAGCACTTCAATAAGTTTTCAGGAAAGTGCTCTATTTTTTAACATGCCAATTCTGCTTAGTAATAATTTTATGACTGTTTAAATCATCATCATCATCTTCATCAAAACGCTTTATTCCATATGAAGATAATCAACCATGAAGATAAATAAACAATACAATTCATAAATCCTGGTGACAGTCCACCAGTATTTAAATACCATAGTAATCATTAAAAAAGATAGTAAAACAGTCAAGTTAAAAAATGTTAAGAACTTTTAAAAATACTTTAACTTATTCCGTCAGGTAATAGCACCCTTCAGAAAGGACCCAAACCCATGCCACACCAATACATCAGAAGCCATGTGCAGCCACAAAAAAGCTGACGATATTGCACAAAACCCTCTGGCCTCAGCAGGGGGAAATCATTTTAAAATACCCTTGAAATTATTTTGTCTTGGAATATTAGGATGTATGTTTACCTTTCAAATGGAAACAATAGCGGCTTTTGCCACCATCTGTGTCACTGAAACACGATTAGGTTTTTTTAAATGTAAAAGCCAGTATAAAAACATGTGTGTTGCGTGTGTGTGTGTGTGTGTGTGTGTGTGTGTAGGAGGGCGATCAGCACACACTACTATTTCTGCCTATGATTTAAAATTGTGTCTCAAATCTGGAACGACACGGATTGTGTGCCCCATGTTTATCTGCATGGGAATTTCCGATTACGTACGCACGATTTGGAGATCGTACGCATCAAGATGTGCGTTACAGGGAATATCATGCGGTAGAAACAGTCACAAAAGCATTAATCCCAACTGCATGGAAAAAAACTCATTCATGATAGAAGCCTATATTAAATAGTGCACTGGTGCCATTTTTGGTCCCGATTTGCACTGCACTCATTATGAAGCAGTAAGATTCTTGTTTGATTTCTATATTTCCACTCTTTGCTCTTATTCTAGACTTTGGACAGCAAATAAAAGGTATGGTATAAAGGCACTAATGTTGGTGCCCACCTGTGTAATGTTGTTACGTGCAAAAGGGTATTTGATGTCACTTCCGCTTCTGGTATTTTGGTGAATAGACATTCTTATGCACAAGTTAGTGGCACCCATGCAGATTTACAACATTTTTGGATGCACGTTTAAGAGAGAGTTAAAAAAAATAAATGTACATTATTCCAATTGACTTGTGTGTGCAGCGTTTAACCTGGGTTAAAACATCTGTCATTAATGCTTGTTTTTGTTTCTCAGACAAAAAAAAAAAGAATAAATAAGAAGCGCAATCACGCAGCCAGTTAATAGGGTGGCAGCAGCCAAGGTGTTTCAGCAATATTTTGAAACTATAACCTGATACTACTGTTCACATCCTGGAGCCTGGTCTGCACTCCCTTGCTGCATACTGAACTATTTGAGGCCCACAGGGTACAGAATGCTCTTGCTGTTTATTAATGTTAAGTCAGACAACGGATTTTCAACTGCAATCTGCACACACACCTCCACCCACACCAGAGCCAGCACAGTTCCTGCAAAACATGCAAGCCAGAGAACCTGAAACCCCGCTAATTTCAAAAACATCAACTCAACAGCTAAGAAGCTTGTGGCATACTAAAGCAACAAACTTTTATTAACTCAACAAAACAATACTAAGATATTCTAAGTCTGGCAAAAGGCTGACAGAAGCCCACGTCAAATGAGAATACCTCCGATCGAGTTCGCTCTATATGAAACTTCAAAGCGATAAGCCCACCATGGTGCGCAAAGGGGACAGACAAAAGACAAGCATTTGCATTGCAACGGGTCTCGCATTTGCTCGAGTTAGAGCTTTTAGTGCTGTAAACTCCTAACCGGACTTTTCTTGCCACACAAATTACAAACACAGTGCGATCACGCTATGTAAAATGCAGCATGATCGGGCTGAAATTGAAAACGGAAAAACCAAGCGCGATAGCGCTATGTAAACCCCAGCATGATCGCGCTGCGTGGAAAATAAAAAGATAAAGTAGTCCGGAAACCATGCTGAAAACACTGAGCCTCAAATGGTTTCAGTAGTTTACCAGTGCTCTGTAGGTGGGCTAAACACCGGAAAAGGTATGACATATGCATGCCTTTCACAAATGAACGCAAGTGGATTTTAAAAGACAAGCCCATGAACCAATGTAAGTGACTAACGTGAAGCCCAAAGAGAGATTACAGCATGGGACGGAGCACGTTGTGCTCGCCCATAAAAAGGGAAATGGACAAATCATGAGTTCGAGTAAAGTCCTGGTTGGACCTGGGTTCCCCATTCAGGAACAAGTCTCCCAGTGTTTGTATGGCTACAGACTCCTAGGATTCCAATCCAACAGAAGTAAGTGGGGCCATCAGAGTAGTAAACCTCAGAATTATATTTTCTCCTGTCAATTTTTCACATAGCTTTTGTTGCTTGACCAGTTGCTTTTGAATTTGTGCTGCATCATGATTTGCTGTATTCAGTTTTCTACACAAGTTACAGAATTGTCTTTTCTATGTTGAAAGGCTGAGCGTAATCCCGGAACTTATGCAGATTGATTGAGTAGATGTATTATGTTTCAGCACAGCACTATCATTTGACAGCTCATCGCCCCTAGACAATAGGTTACCCTATTGTCTTATTGCTTCCTCCCAAACAATATGGGAATGATGGGGCACACCAGAAGAGACAGTAGTTAGGAATTCTATCAAGTCTCCTGGAAGCAAGTTCATCCATTAAAGCAGTTGGTCCTCAACTGATGATAATCACTTGACTCATTTGGCCTTGGGGCAACAATTCCCTTTCTTTAGAACTGGAATTCTGTAAATTATAACTGGTGATGGCAAAAACGTTTATTTGCCGAAAGTGTGTGCTTTCCAACCAGGGTTCAATTTTAAATGATTTCACTTGGTTTATTAGATGCAAGGATACTATTGTTTAGTCCAACACAGCATTTCATTTTGGGGCCCCTTGAGAGAAGGCTGGACTGATTTACTGTGACATTGTATTTATCTTATATCTATGCTATTGAAAAATTGTATTAATTGCTTGCCAAGAGAATCCAGTCTCTGTGGGAGATAGAGTGAAGGTGGGACTTGCCAAATTAGGTTTTGCTCTATAGTTGTTTCGGTGTTGGAACCAAACACAGTGGGATTTAAATCTCTGGTGATTATGAAATCTTTGCTAGAGTGTGTAGTACATGTAGTAAATGATTCACCATTTTGCAAAGGAAGCTAAAGCCTGGTTTTCAATATAAATTTAATATAATACATTTTTGAAACTTCACATTCAGGATTCTCAATTTGACAGCAAAGATTTATGGTTTTCTGACATTATGGGCCTGATTATGAAGCCCGACCACCGCTGTGTTGGCTGTCCGACTGACGCAGTACGATGTTGTCAGTGTGCTTAACTAGAGACTGCCGGAGTCCTGCTGACACCGCCAGCCATCCACTGACCGCCTTGACAACAGCTGGGGTAAAGCAGCCGTCACAGGGTGGTATAGGCAAGGTGACTACATTACAATGTGCTGTTCCTCTGAGCTGACCATGGTAGGAGAGACCGCCAGTTATGAGATGACTGAATAGAAGGAAATGGGGGTGCTAGCTCCTCCATTTCCTTCTTTTCCCTTTGATCTCCAATATGGGCCCCTTCATCCAGGCCCTCCTCTTCACGGCAGCAACTTTGCCCCAGAAAAAAGAGGTAAGTACGTTTTACATTTTACTGCCATTGACTGGACTGGGCAAGTATGGCCCAGTCACCAGCAATGGATTAGTACATGCACAACATATTTTTACACATGTGTCATGCATACCTGTACCTTTTGGTCAAAATGTAAACACCTGCATCAACACAAATGTAAAAATTCACCTTGTATTGCTGACCGCATCCCCTGATATTTTCAGAGCCGGATTGTCATGGGCTTCATAGCCCTGCAGATGAAATGCCTCTGTTTTTCATTTCAATTGAAGGCATGCAATATCATAATTCTTATGGTATCTTAGGCCAGATGTATCTAGCAGTTTTGCCCATTCTGTGCCTATGGGAAAATGTGCTCGTACATATGGCCGCTTGTGCCTTTCTTATTGGTGATAAGTTGAGTCCATCCATCTATATTCCTTGAGCATAGTTGTAGCACATTGATTTGATGGTTTCTGGACTCACTACTTTTTTCTAACCCAATTTAGTTATGGGCTCTGATTTGTGAACCTGTTTATTACACATAACAAGTAATTGCTGAATAGAGTTTCTGGTAGCCATGACCAGTCTTGAAGCAGATCTTCTGAATGAATAAGCCTGCAAACCCTATTGCCCTGAATCCTAATGCTGATCAAATCTGCATTAGCCTCTTGGCAACTCGAGAGAGGGTCTTCAAACTTTCATGAGTGGTTGTTTGTGAAGGTTTAAATATACAGTAGGTTGGGTCCTCTTATGTTGGGCACCAATGTTCTTGGAGCATGCTTTCTACTAGAAAAATTGGACCTTGCTAAATTCCCATTTGTTCCTGAGCGCAATGTTACATTGTTCAGCAGAGGTTTTTAAATTGTTAGATTGCTTTTGGGTTCAGATGAGGAGATGTGTATCCACATATTATCAAACTATTGCTTCTGGGATATAATGGATTGGAGATCATTTCTTGACCTTAATAACAGTATTTCTGTTTCATGAATTTCTCTTTGTTGGTGGGGGGTGAATGCAATATTGATAATCGATTGATCAGAAAAAATTGAGTTATCTGGCAGTGATTTACCTGCTTTGGAATGTTACTACAATTTAGATAAACTTGTGGTCCTCATGAAATGTACAGGGCCTTTAATAAGATAATTAAGCCTTGATGAGTGCAATTGTTTTCCATTAGCTGATGTTGATGCTAGTGAGGTGCTAAAACATGTGCACATGACATATTGCTTAGTTCAAGGTCACCTACTCACTCATCATGGTTTTATGGAAATGCCTCACTGAGGGCAGGCCATGTTTGAGGTCTAATAGTAGGACAAATTAAATTGAAATATTATTTTGTTGGTAGAGCATGCAAGAGCACTTTGTTAGGAAAAGAGGCCCGAGATTATGGCCCTCATTACGACCCTGGATGTTGGCGGTAATTTGGGGAAAGGTACTGCCAATAGGCTGGCGGTACCTTTTCCCAAATTATGACATTGGCGGTTTGGCTCAAGCCAAACCGCCAATGTACCACTCCGTCCGTCAGGGTGGTAATGGCCACTGGGCTGGAGACTTCGGTCTCCAGCCAGGCAGCCTTCACAATCCCACCCTCGGGATTATGGCCCCACCACCACCATGGTTTTCGTGGCAAGCGTACAGCCACGAAAACCATGTCGGTAAGCACTATCAGTGCCAGGGAATTGCTTCCCTGGCACTGATAGGGGTCTCCCCCACCTCCCCCTTTCCAGAGTCTTCCCACACCCTACCCCGGCCGACCACACCCACGCATTTACACACCCACACTCGCACACACATACACACACACATACCCACATCCACCCACGCATGCACACATACTTATCCACACACCACAACTCACACTAACATACATTGTCGCACACACCTATTCACAGCACACAACATACACGTACACTACATTCACATGCAGGCATTCACACACTCATTCAAAGCAAATCACACCAGCATGCACGCATTCAAACAAACTTTATTCGGCTTTCAACAAGCCATAAAAGTATCAAGTAATAACACGTGTAGTAATAAATAAGTAAGAGTAAGAGTAAGATAATAAGTAATAAAAAAGGGAAAGGTAATAGAACACATCCTTAATTCATTCAAGTACAGGTATATAAAACTTAGTGAATTTACACCAGTGTAAAATCGAATTTCCTTGCAGTTTTTTCCAAGAAGTAAGGAGTTTACCGGAGATTCCAAATGTTCAAATAAAATTAGTCCAGTACACCCATAGACTTCCTTACAGAGAGTACTGTGCATAAAAAATTTGCAAACATTCCACACATTTCAATAGAGGATAAAATCTGTAAGCTAAAATACGTGTCACGACACTGACACAAATTAATCGATCTTAAAAAAGGCAATAAGAGACGTTTTCTAGATATATCATAAAATTTACAAAAGAGGACCACGTGCATTGTAGATTGGGGAGCCTTTGCATCACAAGGACACGCTCTTAAAATTGTACTCCAGTCATTCATGGTCAGAAAAGTTACTAGCCGATGGAAGATATCTAAGCGGAATTTTGTGAGAACAAATCGATGTCGAGGATTTACCACACTTACTAGATAAGGCTGGACAGCATCCGTAGACAGAATTAGTTGGTTAGACATTCCAGTGTTTTTTTTTTTATTCCACTTCCCATCTCTGTTCTTCCACGTGCTTCAATGTCAAAGCCCTCAATTCTCTCCTGGTTATTTTTTCCAATGATTGTGGGTTTAGGTAATAGTCTTTGCAACCCATATTTTTAAAGAAGGTCATAATGTATCTCAGCCAGGGAACTCTAAGCGAGTGTGTTAGCCTTATGCAGTCGGATAGGATGGCCTTATTTAGTCCAGTGTACTCAGAGGTCCACACTTTGTGCCATAATAATAGGGGCTTTATCTTTATCAGATCAATTACAAAGTGTACCCCAAGTTCCGCATGACTAATATATGATGATGTACTGTTTGGTGCCATTAGCAGGTGTCTGAGGAAATCATTTTCCGCTGTCTGAATCGCATAACAGTTGGTATACCCCGAGATACATGCTCCATAAGTAGGCATTCATAAACAGACACCCCCCCCCACACACACAACACCCCCCTACACACACACAACACCCCCATCCCCCTCTCCTGTTGGAGAACCCGACTTACCTTCTTGCAGGGGGGCCTACGGCTGGAGACAGGACATGGCGCTTCTGTCAGCAGCAGCCTCTGCCAGCAAAACACCTCCAGGCTGCATCATTGCTCAAGATATGGTAGGTGGGGTTTTGCTGGCAGGGCACTGCTGCTGACAGCAGTTCCACCTTACCGCTGTCCGCCGCCATTGTCGTTGGCAGTATTCCGCCAGCCTTCTGGCAGAATTCCGTCAAGGGTCATAATGGGGGTGGGCGACTGGTAGCCATGGCGACGGTATGTTGGTGCAGGTCCCGTGGCGGTAGGCGGCAGTTACCGCCAATGTTGTAATGAGGGCCTATATGTTTCTACTACATGCATTATTTCGACTAAGGCTATTTTTACTGCACATGGCTTATTCTGAAGTGCTGTTCTTTGTTGCACAAAATTCTCTTCATGCAGCTTTGCAGTAGAAGTACCTATTGATTTGTGCTGATCAGTTAAGGTCATTGAGAGTGTGATTGGAGTGGCATCAAGAGCAGGCACTTCAAAAGACAGTTTCTAGATAAGGCCCATTTTCAAGTATCAACAAAATATATATCATCATTGAAAAAATAAAAGAAGGATAAGGAAAATACAAATACAAAATCCATGAAATAAATGAAACAATGTAAAATCATTACTACACTAAGGGCCTGAGTTAAGAAAAGTGGTACAGCACCCGTTGCAACTCCACTTTTCTTGCGCCTCTTAGTTTCCCTCTAACACCACCGTGTGTGCACCATATCTAAGATAGGACGAACCTTGGCGGAAGTTAGGGGAACTAGTGTCAACATTTTTTACGCTAGTTCAGAGCTTTGCAGGATTAGCATCAAAAATGTTGACGCTAATCCTGCAATGCCCATTGAGGACCATTGTTAACAATGGTGTGCCTCCTTTTAATGCCTGCTCTGACCAGGCTTTAAAAGTGCCAAAGGAATTACACAAAGAAATCTGTTCGATTTCTTTGCACCATTTGTTCAGCCCACCTAACGGGGGGAATGCCCCCTTGGCATACATTATGCCTGAGCAAAGGGTTACAAAGTGACGCAATGCGTGCATTTCGCCACTTTGTAAATTTGGAGCAGCGTTTTTTGCCTCGTTGGGCATCATTAGCACCAAAAAAAATGGTGCTAATGTGGTGCAACGAGGCGCTATGGGTTCCTAAATCTGCCCCTTAATTTTTCAAAGTAGCAACCTCAAATCCAGAATTTGTTCCAGATGTAAGCGATAATAACGCATTTGTTAGCCGAACTGGCCCCTCCTACAAAAACATAAAAAGTTAGTGAAGATTGTGCTTAGATTCTCAGTCTAAAATATACATTTCTTGCAACTACCTGGGTAATCAGTTGTATCCCAAAGAACAATTCAGAGTTATCCCATAGACTACAGCTCCTTGATAATTATGTACATACATTTGACAATCTTCCTAATATGCATGTTTGTTGAACAGCAAAACTAATATTCAGTTGCCTTTAGGAATAGTGGGAAGACCATCCTTGTTAAAAATTAATTGAATGTATGTTCTACTTTGGGGAAGCAGCATCGGACAAGAGCAAAATACATATTTGTAAACAAAAAAACGTAGAGCCAGGGCCCAAAGTGTTTCTCGGGAAGCCTTTGGGGCTCACGCCATTCATTGCCCTTGATAGGTCTGGCAAATGGCAGTTCAGGGATAACTACTAGCTGTTAAACTGATACAAAAGTGACATGTTGCACAATTCCAGGCCACCTCAAGTGATAAGAATGGACAAGACGTGGTAGTTAATTATGTGTTTTCAACTACGTGGAACTGTGATGCACGTTGCCGTTTTAAAAAAAAATATATATAAGACCGTGCCACCATGTGGTGAACTGTCATCATCATTTTCCCGGTGTTTGTAAATAGGCGCAGGTGCCGAGCACTGGCAAACACCACTACATCTAGGCACTGGCATGTTCAATTGTTTCTTTACTTTATTTCCGGAGGTGGCACTGGTCTTTCACTTAACAAGTCTGCTTACAGGCCTCACACTGCAACACTAGAAACCAAAACAAACCTAAATCTGAGGAACTCATAACTGACCTTGGCAGTCACATTCATCAAAAACATGGCTAAATAGAAAGTAAACAATTATTTCCTGTATCAACCATTTTGCTTGTTTAAGATTTATCTCTGAACTTTTTTTTTTTGTTAGAAAATTCCAAACTGAAAGTTAATTATTTCAACCATTACCCTCCATATCGTCAAACCATGCAACTAATGTGTGCTAAAACAGCAATACGAGGGAAGGAACATATGACCTTGCTCTATATAACAATCAATGGCATGTCTATTTGACCTCTTCACAATTTCAGTGAAGAATTTACAAAGTTACTGAGAACTTAATGATTATACCCATTTCAATGTGTAATTGTGTGTACAGACCCACTAGACCAAAGTAACAAAAATGAATAGCTACGTACTATGGGATGTTATTAACATTTCTAAACAATGTAATGTCTTATCATACCTGAGGATGCCTGGTGATACCAAGGATTCTGGCTGTAGAAATGCAAGCGGCAGATGGTGCATCACCAATGATTACAGATATTTTGGGTTTGGTGGCACACCTGTAATTTGGGACAGCCATCTGCTGACCCGATAGCAATCCAAAAATCCCCTCGATAGCCCCTGGTTCAGAAAAGCAAGAGTCATATATCTTGAATCCAATGTTCACCTGGGGTAGAATAGCAGGATTGTTGTTAATTTCTTTGGTTGCAAAAACCATGGCAAGAAGACTTTGGTATTGATCCATATAAACGCTGTTAAAAGAACAAAATAACAATTAAAGCTTTTGTGAACGACCTTCACATTTTGCATCAAAATCCAGTAGTAGGCTACATACTGCCAGAGTAGGAGGGGGCAGGTAATAAAGGTGGGTGGTTTGCGGATGTTTCAGTAGAGTCACAGTCAAAGTCATTGCCAGCTGCCATTCCACTGGAGACCTGGTGTGATGCAGGCAAGGCTAAAAAACAGACATTTGACATGGCTTCCATCATGCATTCACCGATTTCAAAACTCAGATACTCACTGCTTTGAAGTGACAGCAATGAAATACTGTATTGTGAATGTAATGTTGTGGGATCTCTGATCCACTTCCGACTTTCCTGGGTCTGCACAACCCTACAGTGGGAGTGGGGTTGCAGGGACATGTGTTTTATCAGTTAATGCAGCAGGCATTGTTATAGCTTATCACCTCCTTCCCTGGCAGTTGGGATTCTAGGCCTTGCTAGTAAAGATTCTCATAGAGCCTCTGACTGGTCAGCAGCTCCCTGCCCTTATGTTTGGAACGGTAAAGCTTAGCTTAATCAGGGAGTAATAGGACATCTTTAGAGAGCGGTGGGGCATGGTGGAAGGAATCCGGGCATTACATTTTTTTATACTGGGATGGGACAGATGATAAAGTTCAGGGGTGGTGTGGGATGTTGCAAGGATGGCAAGTGCAAGGAAAGGGTGGTATGATACTAGGGGCCTCATTTAAGTGGCCCTAGCAGCATACTGCACCACTGTAGCTTTATTTTTTTAATGTTCCGGTGGCACAGTGTGCCAGCCCACATTTACAAGGCCATGCAAAGCCACCTTCCATGACATTTAATGGCCTTGTAAATATGGACCCCTTTCACACATAACACTGCGTGAAAGGGGCGTTCCATGGGTGTTGCTTGGGGTATTCCCATGCAACCACAATTGAACCTGAAGGAATATGATTCAATCCCAGATTTACAAGTCTGGGAATGCATCACATTCCTACGCAACCTCAGAGGTGGCATCAGATCGACACAACGGAAGTAAATAATTATTTCTTCCTGTGTTTCCTCTTTCTAGGTTTTCTGCATTCTGCGGCACACAAAGAAAGAGGAAAATACCTCTTGTGGTTGTTTTTGTGTAGGAAGGTGTCCCTTTTTGCACAAAAACAATAATCCCCATAATGTAGGCACCCTTGCACCACAGTGTAATGGTGCCTGCATTAGCGCATGGTCGTAATTTGTGCGCTAGTGCAGGGAGAGAATTGCACTATATATTGTAGATTCGGTAAATTTCTGCCCTTTCCTAGGCGTACAGGGTGTCACAGCAAGGCACTTGTAAATGAGGCCACAGATATTTAGGGCCAGATTTAAGTGAAAATTATGGTGTGCGTCACTGTGCCAAATTTGGAAGTGTCACACACCATCATTTTCAAAATGCAGGGATGCACTGTATTTACAATAATATGGTGCACCCATGTTTCCCTCTGCACAGTGCAAAATGTGCTGCCACGCACCAATGCAAACACCCTTGCACCATAGTGCAAGGATGGCTGCGTTGAGGGGGGAGATTGTTTTTGTGCAGGAAGGGACACCTTCGTCCACAAAAAAGTCTTCAATAGTGATTTTCTCCTTCTACTGTATGTGTGCTGCAAAATGCAGCACACATAGAAAGAGAAATAAATGAGGAGAAATGCTTTCTGGGACTCTGGGGTGGCATTAACTTTTGGCGCTGCCTCAAGTTTACAAAGGCTTGTAAATCTGGGGCAGCATCAAAATGCAATGGGTATTGTTGAGGCATGCCCACAGCAACCCCCATTGCACACCCCTTCCACGCAAAGTGCTGTGTGTGAAGGGGCTGTATTTATAAAGTGGCGTTAAGCCACAAAAGATGGCTTAACCTCACCTTGTAAATACCTTGCAGTGCATAGCACCACCAGAGCGTCTCTAAAAGTGACACTCCGGTGGTGCTATGGGCTCATAAATATGCCCCTTATTTATGTATCTTGGTGATAGGATGGTTTTCCACAGGGCACTATGGAGGTTAGCAGAATACCAGGTATTTTGTCAATATTTGGTTTGGATCAGAGTGAGGATTTGGCCAGAGGGTGGTGCGCATGCACACACACACCCATACACATACTCACACACATAAAGTGTTGAGGATATAGAGGTCATACCAGCAAGCATTAGAAGCTGAATTCTGATAAATAAAAATTACATCAATCAACACACTTCAAAAGGATAAAGCTATAGCTGAATAATTCAAAATTTAGAATAGCCTTTGGCAAAACTTGCTGAATCTTAATATCACTGTGTAGCGAGTAATTCTAAGAATGTTCATGGCAGAATAAACTCTCTGATTTTAATTGGAGTGTGACCTCCTTAAGGTGAAAAAGGGTGAAGAGTAAAGTATGATTTGGGGGTACAGAGATAAAATAGCTGCAATTGTGATGGCCCAGATAAAAATGCTTGATAAATAAGACACCACTAGTTTCACTTTATGCGGTGACTTGTTGAACAACTTGAAACTTCCCAGAAACTTCCACACCATTTTGATGGGATTATTTGCGAACAATTTATCTTATACCAAATGACCTGTCACTTTGTTTTTTAACACTAATAATTAGACTTTCTTTTGCTCTCTGCTGAGAATGCAACTTTTTAATTTCTTAAAATGCAGATTGCTGGTTTGGGCTAGCGCCAGAGAATCTCGGAGTGAATCGTCTGATTCAATGCCTTTGCCATATGTTCAAGGTTAGTTTCTTGGTCAATCGAGTGGCCACATTGGTCAGTTTATCTTGACTCCTGTAAATAATTAATAAGAAATCATATTATCCACGGCTTAATTTAAAGCCAGCTTTACTCCAACTGACTCCCCTGCTTCCCCTCAATTGTCTCCTAGTTTTTGTTTGGTTCTGTATGGTTTACACACTGTGGTCCCTGAGAGGGCATACCATTCTGAGCAAATACAACTTTCAGGTGTCTCCAGGCCCAGAATTATCAAGACCTCAAACTCTGGACCATATAATTCTTATCCAAATTCACCAGCCCGAAAGACTTTTGAGGTGCTGTGGGGCTGTGGTAGTTCCTGAGACTAGCCATCATCTGTTCTAAAACTTCAGTACGGGGAGCTCTCTCCTGTTGAAATTAAAGAAGCTGTGCCCATTTGTCATCCTTGACACCCCTACATTTCCCAGAGTCACAAAAAGAAGCCCCTGCTACTTTTACTGGCTGCTCAATACAGACGTATCCCTGGCTCACGGACACCATGCAGAATTAGACCCAATGTTAGTGGGTTTGCATGTTGCTCCTGTGAGAAAGTAGCCTCTTTCTAGCATGGTTACCCACATTTTGGCCTGTTTGTCAGTGTGTTTGATTGTGTCACTGGGATCCTGCTAAACAGGACCCCAGTGATCATGCTCTCTCCCCTCTAAATTTGGTTGTTGGATACTATTAAAACAGTATTCCACTCATAATTGGTATGCTGGTGCCCCCATATAAGTCCCTAGTATACGGTGCCTAGGTACCCAGGGCATTAGGGTTATAGGGGATTCCTAGGGGCTGCAGCATTACTTTTGTCACCCATAGGGAGCCCAGGCAATTGGTTCTACAGGACTGCCATTGCAGCCTGTGTAAATGGTGCATGCACCATTTCACAGCCTTTTACACTGCACCAGGTCACTTATAAGTCACTCAGATACCAGGCCTTCCTACCCTGAAGGCTGGGTGCAGAGTACCTGTGTGTGAGGGCATCCCTGCACTAGCAGAGGTGCCCCCACGTTGCCCAGGACCATTTTCCCAGACTTCGTGAGTGCAGGGATGCCATTTTATGCGTGCACTGGACATAGGTCAATACTTATGTCCAGCTTCACAATGGTAACTCCGAATATGGCCATGTAAGGTGTCTAATAACTTGGAAGTATACCCCAGTGCTGATTCTAACACTGGTTGTATAATTCCATGCACTCTGGGGGCTCCACAGTGGACCCCCAGGACTGCCATACCAGCCTTCTAAGGTTTTCCAGGCAGCCCCAGCTGCTGTCACTTCACAGACAGGTTTCTGCCCTCCTGTTGCTCAAGCAGCTTGAGCCCAGGAAGGCAGAACAAAGCATTTCTTTTGGAAGAGGGGTGTTACAACCTCTCCCTTTGGAAATAGGTGTTACAGGCATGGGAGGGGTATCCTTCCAGAGCCTCTGGAAATGCTTTGAAGGGCAGGGATGCCCTCCTTGCATAATCCAGGCTACACCGGTTCAGGGACCCCCAGTGCCCCCTCTGGCACAAAACTGAATGACCACTCCCCTCTCCATCACCACCCCAGGGGTTGTGCCCAGAGCTCCTCCAGAGTGTTGGTGGGTTTTGCCATCTTGGATTCCAAGGTGGTGGGACACACTGGGAGTATCTGAGTGTCCAGTGCCAGCAGGTGACATCAGAGCCCTCCCCTGATAGGTGCTTACCTGTGTAGCTGACCAATCCCCCTTTCAGGGCTTTTTAGGGTCTCTCCTCTGGGTGTTTCCTCAGATTCCGATTGCAAGACTCCATCAGGAATCCACTGCATCCTTTACTTCACCTTATACTTACGAAACTGCATCTGGACCCTCCAGGAACTCTATAAACTGCAACAAAGAAGCCAAGACGACTTCTGGAACACTGTATCTTCAGCTCCTGCCAGCAACAGAAACTGTTTCCAGGTCGTGCATCCTCAGCGGGCAGCCAGTCTTCAGCCTGCACCAGAAAAACAAAGGAATCGCCCTTGAAGTGAAGGAGTCACGTCCCTGCTTTAGCAGGCATCCCCCAGCAGCGATGACTGGTGGCGTGGGTCCCCTCTCCTGATGAAGTCCATGGATTCAGCAACATGGGTGGTGGACTGAAGTGGTCCTGACGGTCCTAAGTTCCAGCTGTCCAACTTTCGTGGAAGTCAGAGCTTGGCTCCCCACACAAGACAGTACCCCCATGCACCACATGTTTTTGCAGTTGCCAAGGCTTGTGTGTGACCTTCTATGAAGTTCTTTGTGCACAGCTGTTGCCCCCCGCACTCCTTCTGGTGACGCACAGCTTCCTGAGTGTTCTTCCGGCAGCGTGGGATCCCTTTGTGTAGTGCTGCATGGGCCTCCATTTGCACCTTCTTTGTCCCTGTGCTGTGGGACTCTTGTCCGTGCTGCCTGTTAATCTGAGGGCTCTATGAGTTGCTGAGGGTCCCCTCTGTCTTCCCCACCTTGGTAGAGGCCAACAGGTCCATCCTGGTCCCAGCAGCCCATTTTCCACTAACTACAAGCTTGGCGTGTGGCAAGGCTTGTTGGCGGAATCAAGCGATGCAAACCAGACTGCAATCATCCATCCAGCGTGGGACATCATCTGCATCAACCAGGAACCCGCATCCATCTTCTTGGGTGCAGTACTGGCTGTTCTTCTTCACAGGTGGTTCTTCTTTTGCAACTTTATCCGGGTTAGCAGGGGCTCATGTTCTCCCTGGACTCTTCAGTGCTTCTTGGACTTGGTCCCCTTCTTCCACAGGTCTTCAGGTCCAGGAATCCATCATTGATGTATTGCAGTCTCTTCTGGTTTTTGCTAATCTTCTATCACGTGTTCTTGTGTGTTCTAAGAAACTTACAGTGATTTACTCCTGCTTTGCTAGACTCTGGAGTGGATTCTGTAACTTACCTTTGGTGTTTTCCAACACTCCAAGCACCCCTTTACACACTACACTTGCCTAGGTGGGAAACCAACTTTAGCATTCCACTATTTTAGTATATGGTTTGTGTTCCCCTTAGGCCCATTTCTAACTGTTCTGACTTTCACTGTTAGCACTATTTGTTTTCTAACAGCTTTTACAGCTATTACTGCATTCTAGTGTATGTGCTGTGTATATTACTTACCTCCTAAGGGAGTATAGTCTATTTGGTGAAAAATGCGGCGCTGGGGCCTGCAGGATCGGCTTCTCTGCAGCATGGAAATGCTGTATGATAAAACTTGGGTGCAGATCAAGGTAGCAAATGGTACAAAAGTTTCAAGGAGGATTCCAACAAATATAGGCTTAAAACAAGGACGCGTTTTGGCCTCGCACCTGTTGAACATTTTTATGGCCGACCTCTCCCCAAAGTTAGATGCAACCAACTCACATTCTCTGAGGATGGGGAACCTGCTCATATCACATCTCTCATATGCTGATGACATTGTTTTATTGAGCCACACAAAAATTGGGCTACAGCGGCTAGTCAGCACCCTGGGCACTTTTGCAACGTCAAACAAATTACAAATCAATACTACGAAGACAAAAAACATTTCTATAGGATACTTCTCTAACACTGTAAAAAAAATTACGTTGGGTGGCATTAGCCTTGAAGAGACTCGTTGCTATAAATACTTGGGCTTTACTAAAGACAACAAGGCCAACTTTGCACAACAAAAGCAGTACATCGCTCAGAAATGCAAACCGCTTACATTTGCTTTCTGTGCCCTAGCCAAAAGGTTAAAAGGGCCTTCATACAAACCTTTACTGTCCGTCATGTCGGCTAAGTTCCTTCCAGTCACTACATACGGAAGCGCAGCAATATACCGGAAAGACGCTTCGTTCCTGGACCAGCAACAAACAAAAATCTACAAACAAGTTTTCAATCTTTCCCCTACTTCTTCCCTCACTCGAGTTAGGCTTGAATTTGGCCTCAAACCACAACAGTTGGACAGGAAAGTACATACGATAAAGACCTGGTGTTAGACCTGACAGCCTTAGGGTGGTCACCCCTAACTTTTTCCTGCCTCCCTCCACTTTTTAGATACTGTTTTTGCTGGTTTTAAGACTGCACACTTTACCACTGCTAACCAGTGCTAAAGTGCATATGATCTCTCCCTTTAAACATGGTAACATTGGATCATACATAATTGGACTATTTAATTTACCTATAAGTCCCTAGTAGAGTGCACTATATGTGCCCAGGGCATGTAGATTAAATGCTACTAGTGGGCCTGCAGCACTGATTGTGCCCCCCACTTAAGTAGCCCCTTAACCTTGTCTCAGGCCTGCCATTACAAAGCCTGTGTGTGCAGTTTCACTGCCAATTCGACTTGGCATTTAAAAGTACTTGCCAAGCCTAAAACTCCCTTTTTTTCTACATATAAGTCACCCTTAAGGTATGCACTATGTGACCCATAGGGCAGGGTGCTGTGTAGACAAAAGGCAGGACATGTACCTGTGTAGTTTACATGTCCTGGTAGTGTAAAACCCCTAAATTCGTTTTTACATCTGCTGTGAGGCCTGCTTCCTTCATAGGCTATGGGGCTGCCCTCATACATTGTTTGCGTGGTAGCTGCTGATCTGAAAGGAGTAGGAAGTTCTTATTTAGAATGGCCAGAATGGTGATACAAAATCCTGCTGACTGGTGAAATTGGATTTAATATTACTATTTTAGAAATCCCACTTTTAGAAAGTGAGCATTTCTCAGCACTTAAATCCTTCTGTGTCTTACAATCCACGTCTGGCTGGGTTTAGTTGACAGCTCCCGTGGCATTCACTCAGACACAACCCAAACACAGGATACTTAGCCTCATTTGCATACATCTGCATTTTGAATGGATCTTCCTGGGCTGGGAGGGTGGAGGGCCTGACACTTGCATGTCAAAGGACAGTAGCCTGTCCTCACAAAAAGGACTGCAACACCCCGTACTGGGACCCCGGCAGACAGGATTGAACTGAAAGGGGACCTTGTGCACTTCGAAGCAACTCTTTGAAGTCTCCCCCACTTCAAAGGCACATTTGGGTATTTAAACAGGGCCTCTGCCCCTACGAACTCAGACACTTCTGGGGTAGACACTCTATCTCACAGACACTTCCAGGAGAAGAGAACCTGAACCAGAATCTGCATCTGGCCAACAAGACCTGCCTGGCTGCTCAAAGGACTCACATGTCTGCTTTCAGTGAAGGACTGCTGCCTTGTTGTTGCCCTCCTGCCTTGCTGCTCTCTGGCTGTGGTGAAGAAGTGCTCTCCAAGGGCTTGGATAGAGCTTGCCTCCTGTTCCCTGAAGTCTCAGGACAAAATAAACTTCATCTCTACAAAAAGAACTCCTTGTGCAGCGAAATTCGATGCACAGCCTGCAACGCTGTGCAAATTTCACTGCACGTTGAACCAGAACGATGACGTAGCTCGACTTCCAGAGAGGAATCAATGCAGTGCCTGGCGTGCGGTAGAAAATTAAACGCAACGCCCACCTAATCAACGCAGCTCCTGTGACTTCATCCTGCCAGTGCAGGAAATCCACGCATCATCCCCGGGGCGTCCGAAAACCCCACAACCCAAAGAGGATCCACAACCGAGCACTGGCAATTGACGAATAGATGTCCCTGCGTGAAAACTAAGGGCCAGATGTAGCAAAGTTTTGCGAGTCGCAAATGGCCCGAATCGCTATTTGCGACTGTGCAAAATCGGAAATGGGATGCAAAAATCCCATTTCCGATTCGCAAAAAGCGATGCGAGCCGTTACCGACTCGCAAAAATTGCAACCCCATTTTGCGACCCGCAAATAGGAAGTCGCAATTTGCGAGTCGCAAACCATATGCAATTGCAACTCGCAAATTGCGACTGCTCGCAAAAAGCCCAGTTTGCATGTCCAATTTACCACTAACTCAGAGCAGGTGGTAACCATTACCAAAGTATAAAAGGAGACCCAGAAGGCATCTGGGTTACTCAAGATGGCTGAGATATACCTGATAGCAGTGAGGAGGAGAGTCCACGCAGCCCAGCAGAGGAGGAGGAGGAGCCACAGACAGGAGAAGATCTATAGAACAAGGCAGACTCTTTTTCAGCATACTGAGGAAGAGATATATGACAAATACCGCCTTAGCAGCGCAGCCATACTAGAATTAATTGAATTACTAAAACCACAGCTAGAACGGCAGACTCTGCGCGGCTGCGCCATCCCTACGCATGTACAAGTGCTATGCTCACTGCACCTCTTGGCCTCTGGGAGCTATCAGGGGGTCATTGCTGTGGCAGGTGGGGTATCTCAAAGTGCACTGTCAAGGTTCCTCAGGGCCTTCCTAGATGCCATACTCACATACATGTCTGACTTCATATACCTACCCAGGAATGAGGCAGGAATTAACAGCACCAAGCTGGACTTTTAACAGATTGCCAACTTTCCCCATATCATAGGGTGTGTAGATGGGACACATATTCAAATATGCCCCCCTGCAAACCTGGAACATCGGTTCCGCAACAGAAAGTGTACCCACTCACTCAATATTCAAGTTGTTGGTGACACCCATTATGTCATCACTGATATTGTCGCAAAATTTCCAGGCAGTACCCATGACTCCTACATTTTTAGGCACAGTGGGATACACCAACGCCTGGAACGTGGGGAGTTTGGAGACGGATACCACCTAGGTAAAGCTGCATACACCTTGCAGACATACACACAGGTCACTATGCACACCAACCAGGACTTTCTAACAGTGTAATGTTTGTGCCCAACAGGTGACAGTGCATATGCTCTACGGCCATGGACAATGACTCCGTTCTTAACACCCAGCAATGATTCAGAGAGGCGATACAACAGTGCACATAAGAGGACCAGGAACATCATAGAACGCACCTTCGGATTACTGAAAGCAAGGTTCAGATGCCTCCACCGCAGTGGAGGTGCCCTCCAGTATACCCCCATTACAGCATTCAAGACTGTTGTCGCATGCGCCATCCTGCACAATATTGCCACCCGACGTGGGCTACCTCTCACCCCTGCAGACCCAGATTCTGAGGATGAAGAGCAAGAGCACCCACATCGCCATCATGGGGATCGGAGTATAGCAAATCAAGGCAGACTGAGACGGGAACACATCGCAACCCAATACTTTGGAAGGTACGTGTCAACTTCAACCATACTCACCTATTGACCAAATAGTCCATTTGTTAAGTGGAACAAAAAAACTATTTAATATGTGCAGAAATTCAACTATTTACAATTACTAACTGTTCATGTACATCAAAATGCAAACCATGCATGGGGCACATTGCTGTCATGTGCCCCAACATCAGGGACAGGGTTCAGTCTAAGTCCTACGGCGGCCCCTGCCAGCCTGGCTGGTCCCTGGTTGTTCTGCAGTGCTCTGCCTGGTACTCCCACTCCGGAGCACCCTAGTGTCACTGGCAGAGACACTGCTCACTGTAGAGCCCTCTTCGCTGTCCTGGGGTGTGTCCCCTGTGCCCCTGGACAGATGCCGTGCCTCCATTAAATCAATCGCATGTGTGATCCGGCCCAGGCCTCTAGCCACATCCCCTGCAAAATGGCCCATTTCTACTTGGAGGCCAACTGTCCTTCTCGACAGGCCAGTGGTGTTAACTGCCAGTCTGCCAATTGATGTGGCCATCCTGTCAAGCCTCTGTAGCAGCTGACGGTCCCTGCGCCGCCCACGCTCGCCCTGTGCCAGTAGTCCTGCCACCAGTTCCCTCATGGACAGGGCTAGGTCCCCAGTGTTTGTGCCAATCACGTCCAATTGGGAATGGAGCTGCTGCATGCTGGCCTCATTGCTTCTCACAAAGCGGTGCAGCACCCCACTAATATGCCCTAACATATTGTTCTGCAGGCGCTGACCACGGAGCAGCTGTGCCTCGCTGTTGGTGGTAGATGGACGGCCGGACTCAGCCTGCAGCCCTGCTCTCCTGAACCTGCGTTGCCTGTGCAGCGGTGGATGCCCTGTGTGCTCTACTGTGGCACTACTGCCTGTTGCTGGCGCAGCCTCCTGAAACACTGTTGCAGCAGGTGTTGACATCACAGGGATGGTGTTGGTCATGCAGGTGGGAGTGGTGGCAGCTCCTGTGCTGTCCTCATGGGGCTGGCTGCTGTGGCTTGTGGTGGTGTCTGGTGGGAGAGCTGTGGGACATGGGGAACAGACTGTCAGTGTCTACTATCTGTTGCACACTTCCTAATAAACATTTGCCTATGAACTGCCTACTTGACAACATTTCCCATAATGCATCATTCTGGTGTTTGCTACCCTGTAATGGAGCTATCTTGGTTGTGCATGCCCCTGTGTACATGGTGGGTGGGGGTATGGCATTGATGGGGGTACAGGCATATCACATGGTACTCACCGGTTGATGTAGTGGGCTCAGAGGTGTCCATATCTCCTATTCCTGTCACTGCGTCCTGCTCCAGGGTCTCCTCCACCCTTTCTTCCAGGGGTGTGGGTGGTGGTACGGATGATGGTCCCCCTCCTGTGCCTCTCATCTCCCGGAGCCTTTCTGCCACCCTCTCCTTGGTCCGGGAGCGGAGGTCATACCACCGTTTTTTGATCTCTTCCACACTCCTGTGGCTCACCCCCAGGGAGTTCACTTTTTCTTGGATCTCCACGGTTATTATGACCCACACAGAGATATCCACCACTACACAGACACCCACACAAGTCTGCCACACCAGAGATCAGTGATAAACTGCCGATAGCAGAACCTACACCGTTGCGCCAACAGGAATACGCCCACAGTATCACGACCCATGAATCACCGCGGCGGTCTTTAAATGCGGTAAACCATTGGCGGTATACACCACTGTGCTCAAAATACACACACACTTACAAAACCAAACCACATTGGACAATTCAAACTGCACACACCTGACACACATACACACACCACACCCACACCCCCACAACACTATAAAACACACATCTACATTACCCACAACCCTTTCAATGAAAAAAAAGATAACAAACAAAGAGAGAAACAAGGCAGGAGCACCCACTCAATCAGAGGCACAGAACACCATCACCCATATACCATCCACGCACATCACAGCATACACCCCAACACATCACCCCACACACCACTCCACACATCCTCACACATATCACTCACACCACATCCATGGCACCCCAAAGACATCCCAGGTTTTCTGAGGAGGAGCTAAGGGTCATGGTAGAGCCACAGCTATTTGGATCACAGGCGCAGCAGACGTCCATTGCAAGGAAGATGGAGCTATGGGGGAGAATCGTGGACAGGGTCAACGCCGTGGGACAGCACCCAAGAACAAGGGATGACATCAGGAAGAGGTGGAACGACCTACGGGGGAAGGTGCGTTCGGTGGTTGCCAGACACCAGGTAGCCATACAGAGGACTGGCGGTGGATCCCCACCTCCTCCCCCACAACTAACAACATGGGAGGAACAAATCTTGGCGATCATGCATCCTGAGGGCCTCGCAGGAGTAGCAGGAGGACTGGACTCTAGTAAGTCAAATCTCTATCTCTATATCCCCCACCCTACCTGCATGCCATCACTAACTCCTACCCCTATCCTCACCCCCATCACTCCACCACCTCACATATACCCCATTATCACAACCCACCCATCCCATACCAAGCCCTGCGTGCAACACCTATGCATGGACACCCATCACAGACCTGCATGGACACCCAACACCACAGTATGCCCATCACAGAGATTCACCCAGCCCACAAAACCACCACGAACACAAGGCCAAGTTCACAGGGAAATCACAATCATACAGGGAAACACACCCATGCACAAGATGGCAAACAAAGATACAATAACACTGTATTTGCATCCCCACAGGTCCCCTACTCAACGTCACCAGAGAGGAGGTGCCAGCTACATCCAGTCCACCCCCTGAAGAGGCCCACAGTGATGAAAGCAGCTCTGTACGCCTGGATCAGGATGACCAGCCTGGCCCATCAGGAAACTCTGGACTGTTGGTTCCCCTGCCCCAGGACACGTCAATCAGCAGTGTGTTTTTGTTATTGCTATTACGAGGTGAACAAATCATCGCCCTTACGGTTAACTAAGGGCAAGGCAAGACGAGGACCTCACTGAACGGCCCTGTGCGGCACTGCAAATTAGGACAAATAAGCAACCCAAAATAAGCGCAGTCCCACTGTGGAGAACATACTCCTGTAACGTCAACAGGGGGGATTGAAAACAGACCACACTACGCTCCTTTACCCCCACCAACCCCTCAGAGAGGCAGGAGGGAAAGGACAAGGGCCTCAGAATTCATAAGGCCTCCTCTACAGAGTAGCACTGAGATGCCCGGAGGCAAATTAGGCCACAAACCCATAGGCAAACCATCACGACAATTACTATTCTCAGAAGCGCTCCAACATAAACGTACCACGTTTCCAACAGCAGGACCGACCACAGCCCCAACGCCAAACCAACCTTCTGCGATGGCAGACGGAGACCAACCTGCAACTATGGAATGGATACTGCAGGAGATTACCGCCGTCAGTCGCCGGATAGAGGGGATGGACGCTTCCATCTCCTCTCTGACACTGGAGACCAAATCCATACGGACAGACATCGCAAGCTTCCACTCACGGGTGGCGGGGTTGGAACACCGTGTGGGGATTCTGGAAACCCACATGTCCACAGTCCAGGATAGAGACCAAGATCTTTCTTATCTACAGAGCACAGTGACGGACCTGGAAGACAGAAGCAGGAGGGATAATATCTGCCTTCTCGGGATACAGGCCTTCCTCAGCTCAGTTATACCTAAACTAACATCATTGTCCTTTGACCCACTGCTGGAATTTCAGCGAGCACACAGAGTGGGCCCGAAGCACCATGACGGGGCCTCAAGACCCCGGCCAATCATTGCCTGTCTGATACGTCACTCCCAGACCCGTCAAATTCTTCAAGCAGCACAAACTCACGGGCCTTCCGGATAGATAAATTCAAGGTCCGCATAACGCCCGACTACTCCAAGGATACCATCGAACGCAGGAAGGCTTTTTTATCCTTAAGACCTCGACTCCGTCAACTGTAGATAAAATATGGACTTTTCGACCCCACAAGAATGTGGATCACCAAAAATGGGGTCTCCAGAGACTTCTACAACCCCGAGGACCTAAGACTTTTTCTGGAGTCCTTCCAAACTCAGACCAAAGAACCTGTTACCCCGAACTGGTCACAGGACACCATGGAAGACGACGGACATATACCTTCCTCTGGGCTTGAGAAGCGAAGCACGGACCGGCACAATCCAGATACTTGTCCCAGAGGTAGAGACTTGGAAAGACTAACTAGGGCACAAGATGATAGGGGACAAGCCCTGCATGCCATGGTGGCACACACCCAGCTCTCGGAAAGAGACAAATCCAGCTCGCCATTGAAACCGACTCTTGCACCCCCGTGAGCTACCGCTTAGCCCCTTGGCAATAGAGGGGTCTCACCGGGACAACGATGAGAGCCATGGAGCAAGATGGCCACCTACCCGGCAGACAGATGAGTATTTATTCGGACCCTGCATTTCTGTTCAATATATCCTCTATAGCCTTTGATATAAATGATACCATACTGCTAATAAGTTCTGCCTGCTCTACTGCACTAGGAGGCCTTACAGGGCAATGTTAGAATGTTATAATGTTAAAATGTATTCACCCACAGTTTGACCTAGCAAAATCACTACCAGTAATTAGTCTAAACTCTGCTACTACCCGCTGCTCAAATGTAAATTGGGCATTTATCATACACTGAAACGATGAACGCATAGTCAGTCTGTTTGCATATACCTTCCCTGATAAGAAATAGGATGCAGTGTCAGTACAGCAGAAGTCACCCATGGCCTTAAGCTGGGTCTCTACTGTCTATATTAAAATTACAAAATATTTATCCCCAAAGACTGCATTTAGACTAGGGACTATCATTAAAATATACATTAAAATGTTCTCCAGATATTATTATGGGGCTAACTCGGAGAGACATTATCTTTGTAGGATGAAACATATGGGCACGATCGGGCCTCAAAAGAATGCACACTTCTTAAATGCCCAAGCCAGATCTTATAAGTAACCGCTGCTCACATAAAGTACAGGCTTATGGTTTATACTCTATGCAGATACCGAGATATCATTGCTTGCTAGCCTCTACGTTTCTCCACAACGTAATATGAAGTAATACTATAATAGAATCTACCTATGTCCCATTGTGGAGTTTACATTGTTTACATTGTTTATATTGTCTATATCGAGATTCAGAATTGACATACCCCCCACTGTTTATTTACTTACTTATAGATCTCGGATAGGTCCCAAAACCCAACCCAATATCATTCATGTAAAGCTATCATACTAAGAAATTAAAACCAAATGTTATTAGTGTGGGATGTAATGTAATACGTGCACATGTAAAAGTTTGTATATCCTATAACCCCTCCCCTGACCCACTGCTGGTCTGATTTGCTCTCCCCACCCTGATCCTCCCCCCCTCACGCCCCCCTCCTCCCTTTATTTCTCCCCCCTCCCCCTCCTCATCCGTCATGCCACCCCCACAACATAGAACCTTGCACAGTAACAACATACGGATAAGAAGGTCCTCTACTACGCTATCAGGTCAATATAAATGTACATACATAAAAATAGCTTTCCCTTGCCAACAGAATGACTCCCCCATCTCAGACCACATGTAGCTGTTCCCCCCTTCACCACTAACATCGTGAGGCTCTCATTTGACAACGAGCAGAAATACATACACCCCTTCCCCTTCACTGTTCCCTCCTCCCCTCCTTCCCTCTCCTCTCCCCCTCCCACCACCCTTGCCAAAAAACAACTACGACTACAGTATGGCCATCCCTCCACATAACCCTCCCGCAATACATTTATCATACTCCATCTTCCTTCCTAAGGAGCCAGATAGAAAGCCTCCTAATAACAGACGATGGCGACCGCACCTCTGTTCCCCTGCCCCCCTGGCAGATGCCTGACCGACAGCATCAGGAGCCCCTACATGAAAAGGACCCGTAGCCTACAGATCCACCTCCCTGGGGGAATTCTTTCATTCTTCCCCCAATTCTCCTCTTCTCTAGATCTTATTTATATATTCAATCCTATCTTTTCCTATCCCTCTCCCTCATCCCCGCCCCCCTCTTCCCTTGCCCTTCCTCTCTTGGGATATTTCCTTCCCTCCCCTCTCTCCCCCTTCTTCTTCCCCCCAACATATTTCTAAGCCCACAGCTCCCTTAGCCCTCTCCATCCCTCCCCCTCCCTCCCCCTTTCCCGAGAGATGCTCCGGCGTCCACCGGCTGTCCCCTTCCCCCCATAATACCATACAGCCATCCCCCCCACCCCAACAGAAAATAGCAGTCCCCCAACACTACTCTCTGTATCAGTGAGCTCTAATAGCCATATCCAATTTGTCGAGAGCTTCCCCCGGCGCGACACCCCCACTGCGAATCATCTTGTGAAATGTGCATGGCATGACAAATTACATAAAGAGGAAAAAAGTGCTGTCCTTTCTCCAGTCTAAAAGAATGGACATAGCCCTGATACAGGAGACCCATCTGGACAACGAGGAAACCAGCAAGCTCCGTCGAGATTGGGTGGGAAGGGTTTCATACAGTTGCTGTTCAGCAGAACGAGAGCCCCGAGGAGGCACCCCTGTAAATGCAGAGTAGCGATTCTGATATGCAAAGCCCTCCTGGTTACAATCATTAAAACATGGAATGATCCGGAGGGGAGGTATGTATTTGCAAAACTGAAGGTAGGAGACACTTCCCTATGCGTAGGCTCAGTCTATGCCCCGACTGGCTCTAAACGATCCTTTTTTCTACAGCTCAACCACCTCCTGACGGACATAGGGTCCACCGGCTACATCATAGGAGGGGACTGGAACCCAGCCCAGGACGCCATACTAGACAGAACGGGTCCTATTGACACGGGCAATAATCATGACAGAGCGTTGCTGACAGACCTCATCATGGATGCAGGCCTGACGGACTACTGGAGATTGTTGCACCCAAAAGATAAAGAATATACATTCCTGTCATCAGTCCACGACACCCAATCCCGTCTGGACTATTTTTTGGTGTCACGTAACATAGTCCCCCAATTTCACGATTCTAGTATACTTGAAAGCGGACTCTCTGATCATTCTCCTGTCTTACTCCAGATAGGCCTCGTCTTCCCCGGCCGTAAACCATGGCGCTTTGTGGTACATAGGTACCGCTCCCCCCAAGGGCCCACACATCCACCTACATGGGCGACAATGCCGGCACTGTGTCCTCCAAACAAGTCCTATGGGCCGCGGTCAAAGCAACCCTAAGAGGTAACATGATGGACGACGCAGCATTAGCCAATAAGGAGAGGCAATCGCGCCAACATCCAGAGACTCACCAGACAATACACTGCTCAACAATCCCTAGCGTTACACCACTCTCTTGAACAAGCCCGCATGAACCACAACGAGCTATATACCTCGCAGGCAGAATATGCACTGCAAAGATTGTGCGGCCATCAGTATGAGCAGGGCGAGAAGGTGGGCCGACTTCTGGCGGCACAACTTCGGCAGCGAGAGGCTGCCTCCAGCATCCCGGCCATTACGTCCCCATCAGGAACAGTGATAACCCGACCGCAAGACATAGTAAACGAATTTGCGGCCTTTTACCGCCATCTTTATACCCACGAAACAGCAACCACCACAGAGCAAACAGAGGCCTTCCTCGCTGCAGCCAATCTGCCTTACCTTTCAGAGGCAGGCTGGGCTCTCTTAGAGGATGATATAAGCAGAGAAGAAATAATACAAGTCATCAAAAACCTCCCCTACCACAAATCTCCAGGCGAGGATGGTTTCCCGGCTGAATTCTACAGATGGGCGGGGGAGGAGGCGACCACTGCGGTGCACGAGGCTCTCACGGAGGCATGCAAGGAGGGATCCCTTGGCGCCCTATCCAATAAGGCAACTATTGTTGTCCTGCCTAAACCAGGCAAGGACCCCTTACTATGCGGTAGTTATCGTCCTATCTCTCTCCTAAACGGGGACATCAAACTCTTAGCCAGTATGCTGGCAGCCCGTTTACGGAAAGTGATACCGTCCTTGATCCATAACACCCAAGTGGGATTTGTACTGGGCCGCACCTCCAGAAATCATATGCGTACCCTCTGCCATACTCTCCACAAATCTCTCAACATGCCGGTCAAAGCCCTGGCCCTGTCCCTTGACGCAGAGAAGGCGTTCGACTGTATCGAATGGCCTTACCTCTTTGCTACCATGAAACACTTCCGCCTCGGGAACAGTTCATTTCCAAAGTCCGCCTATTATACGACCACCCCACAGCACAAGTCAATTGCGGGGGGTTCATATCGGACCCATTCCCCATTGGTAGAGGCACGAGGCAGGGCTGTCCTCTGTCACCGTTATTGTTTTTGCTAGCAATGGAACCCCTAGCGGCCCACATACGAAACTCCCAACAGATACAAAGCATCCCCCTAACAGGAGGGACCTCCAAAATCTACCTCTATGCATATTATATCTTGCTCACCCTATCTGATTTGGACAGGTCTCTCCCAGCACTACTCTCGATCATAGGGTATTTCGCATCCCTGTCAGGATACCGAGTGAACTGGGACAAGAGCGAATCATTACCTCTCTCCCGAATGACAACGAGGGCCGCAATCCATGGGCTACCATTTAAATGGACACCATCACACTTCAAATACCTGGGGACACTTGTCAACCGAGGTTTGGAGCATATGATCAAGGACAACCTAGACCCTCTTATATACCGGATGAAACAGGACTTCGCCAAGTGGTCGCAGCTGGGACTCTCCATGTGGGGCAGGACACAGGCGGTCAGGATGGTCACCCTTCCGCGCTTCACATACATACTAGGCATGCTACCTCTACATGTGCCTTTGACACTGCTCCGTGGGATAGACGCCTAAATAAGAACCTTCGTGTGGGGCTCTATACGCCCGAGGTTGACACCAGCAAAAATACTGGCAAGGCGATCCCATGGAGGTTTAGGCCTCCCCTCTGTGGAGAACTACTTGTTGGCCCTACAACTGTCGCAATTGGCATACTTACTCCGTGGAAACTCCGACCCCCCACAATGGGTAGCCACAGCGAATCTCCTACGAGGGCACCGCAAAGGATTAGGAGGAGTATATGCAGACCGCCCCCAACGGCCAAACCTGGTCATCATGGCAACAAATGCGGCGTGGCATAGGGCTCACCCCCTTTTGGGAATACACCCCTTCTTACACTCACAAGCCCCTATAGAAGGGAACAAACCATTAAAATTGGGGGTAACATCCTAAAATGGCCCCAATGGAGTAATGCTGGCATCAACAATATAGCCCAAATCATAGATGGCGAACAACTCCGGTCCTTTGCCACTTTAAGAGATGAGTTTGACATACATAAGAGCCAAGAATGGCGATACCTGCAGCTCAAACATTGCCTACACAAAATACTAGGAACCCTTTCAAGGAAAGTCAAAACCTCACCAATTGTCGCCTACATGCAGACGTGGGGCCATCACAAAGGCCTAATGGCAGGCTTGTATGGAGTACTAGTGAATTACCTTTATTTGCAACCCCTTCTTGACAGCCTGCGCCGCAGGTGGCAAGACTGGTTGGGAACGACATACACAGAGGAAGATTGGTCAGATATTCTGGAAGCACTCGACAGAGGCACACTGGAAGCTCAGCTGAAGTTCTGTCTATTTAAAATCCTCCAAGACTGGTATTGGACCCCCATGAGGCTGTTCAGAGCGGGTCTTATACCGCATGCAAACTGCTGGAGATGTACAGACCCTCACTGCAACCTATTGCACATCTTATGCCTCTGCCCCTTGATACAACCCCTGTGGGATACCATGCGCCACGCTCTAAAGGACACCCTCCAGATACCATGCCCATTCCCATCGTCGCTCATCCTCCTCCACGACATGCGCCCGTACCTTCCCATACCACTCCCACAACAGAGATTGTTGCACACTGCACTAGCCACAGCCAAAATCTGCATACTACGACATTGGATATCCAGCATCGCCCCCACACCGGCAGAATGGATGATGGCTATGATACAAACTGCCATGCATGACCAAGTAATCTATAACCTACAAGATCAAGTGGCTCTATTCATGGAAGTCTGGATCCCTTTTCTGTCAGGGCCGTAGGGGTCCCCACTACCTACACCACCTCCTCCCTTGCTCCCATCCCACCCATGGGCATCGGATGGTGGATAGCTGATGGATGCCAACATGATCCTCACCCTCATCCCCTTCCCCCTTCCCACCTACTTTCTCCCCCTATATATACATAGTACGTCATACATTTTGGCCACTTGCTCTAATCTTCCTCCCCTTTCTTTCTCTAAGACATTTTTTCCACCTCCCTCTTTTTCAGATACCCGACTCTCACACACCGGACGACACGCCCCCATTTCTGTGATACCCCAAGCTGCAACCAACAACCTTGTAAGCCCCTCTTCTTCCTCTGGATCGCAGAGTCTCTGCCTTTCCCCCCTTCCACAACTCCTCCCCTCTTTTATATCTAACTCATCTCCATATACACCAGCACTGACTCATAGGACTAGCCCACAAGAAAACCTGAGCCCCACACGGTTCGAAGACACACATGTAGGCTTCGCCCGACTAATCCTCCAATTATTATTCTACTTCTCTACTCCGGATCCTATTTTGTGCACCATAGGCAACTATGTCTACATCTACATATTAACCAACATGACAGACCACGCCACAACAGAAACCATTACCACACTCTTTGTGCCACCCTGATGCATAGACCCATTTTCTTTCACTGAACCCCTCCCTCTCTCTCTTTCCCTCCCATCCTCCCCTCTCCTCCTCCTTCGCCTTATTACCCCCTTACTCTCCCACCCCACTCTCCCCCACACCCAACTTTATTCCTCCTCCCCTTCCCACCTCCTTGTCATCCCTTCTCTATTTTTTGTTTTATATCCCAATGTACATGCCCTATCTTTGTTAAAATAATGGGCATGCCAACCGAGAACTCAACCAATGTCAAAACCATATGGGTGTTGCCCTGTACCGCATTTTGTATTATTCTGTATCATTTCTTAATTCTCAATAAAAAAATTGTAAAAAAATAAATAAAAATAAAGTGCATATGCTCTCTCACTTTAAACATGGTAACATTGGATCATACTGAATTGGACTATTTAATTTACCTATAAGTCCCTAGTAGAGTGCACTATATGTGCCAAGGGCCTGTAGATTAAATGCTACTAGTGGGCCTGCAGCACTGATTGTGCCCCCCACTTAAGTAGCCCCTTAACCTTGCATCAGGCCTGCCATTGCAAGGCCTGTGTGTGCAATTTCACTGCCAATTCGACTTGGCATTTAAAAGTACTTACCAAGCCTAAAACTCCCCTTTTTCTACATATAAGTCACCCCAAGGTATGCCCTAAGTAACCCATGGGCAGGGTGCTGTGTAGGCAAAAGGCAGGACATGTACCTGTGTAGTTTACATGTCCTGGTTGTGTAAACTCCCTAAGTTTGTTTCTACACTGCTGTGAGGCCTGCTCCCTTCATAGGCTAACATTGGAGCTGCCCTCATACATTGTTCGAGTGGTAGCTGCTGATCTGAAAGGAGCAGGAAGGTCATATTTGGTATGGCCAGAATGGGGATACAAAATCCTGCTGACTGGTGAAGTTGGATTTAATATTACTATTTTAGAAATGCCACTTTTTGAAAGTGAGTATTTCTCTGCATTTAAATCCTTCTGTGCCCAGGAAGACCCATTCAAAATGCAGATGTATGTAAGTGAGGCTGAGTATCCTGTGTTTGGGGTGTGTTTGAGTGAATGCACAAGGGAGCTGTCAACTAAACCCAGCCAGACCTGGATTGTACAGGTCTGGCTGGGTTTAGTTGACAGCTCCCTTGTGCATTCACTCAGACACACCCCAAACACAGGATACTCAGCCTCACTTACATACATCTGCATTTTGAATGGGTCTTCCTGGGCTGGGAGGGTGGAGGGCCTGACACTTGTATGTCAAGGGACAGTAGCCTGCCCTCACACAAAGGACTGCCACACCCCCTACTGGGACCTTGGCAGACAGGATTGAACTGAAAGGGGACCCTGTGTACTTCTAAGACACTCTTTGAAGTCTCCCCCACTTCAAAGTCACATTTAGGTATTTAAACAGGGTTTCTGCCCCTACCAACTCAGACACTTCTGGGGTAGACACTCTACCTCACAGACACTTCCTGGAGAAGAGAACCTAAACCAGAACCTGCGTCCTGCCAAGAAGACCTGACTGGCTGCTCAAAGGACTCACCTGTCTGCTTTCTGTGAAGGACTGCTGTATTGCTGTTGCCCTGCTACCTTGCTGCTCTCTGGCTGTGGTGAAGAAGTGCTCCCCCAGGGCTTGGATAGAGCTTGCCTCCTGTTCCCTGAAGTCTCAGGACCAAATAAACTTCATCTCTACAAAAAGAACTCCTTGTGCAGCGAAATTCGATGCACAGCCTGCAACGCTGTGCAAATTTCACTGCACGTCGAACCAGAACGATGCAGCCTGACTTCGCATTGAGAAGATCGAACCAGTGCCTTCGGAGCGACCGGAAATTCGATACACAGCCCACCAGATCAACACACAGCTGAGCCGGAACGACGCAGCCCGACTTCCAGAGAGGAATCAACGTAGTGACTGCTGTGCAGTAGAAAATTTGACAAAATGCCCACCGAATCGACGCAGCTCCTGTGACTTCATCCTGCCTGTGCAGGAAATCCACGCATCATCCCAGGGGCATTCAAAAACCCCACAACCTGAAGAGGATCCACAACCGAGCGCTGGAAATTGACACACAGCCATCCCTGTGTGAAAACTAAACGACGCATCGTCGTGTGTGGCCCGAGAAATCGACGCACACCCATTTGTTTCCACGCTTCTCCTCCTCTGCAGTTCTTTGTGGAGATTTTGCACGCAAACCAATTACTTTGTGCTTGAAAGAGACTTTGTTTTGTTTTAAAAGACTGAAGATACTTTATATCACTTTTACAGTGATATCTCAACATATACTTATTATTTTAATTGTTTTAACCTGCATCTTATCAGAAACATATTTGATATTTTTCTAAACACAGTGTGGTGTATTTTGTGGTGCTATATGGTGTTATTGTATGATTTATAGCACAAATACGTTACACATTGCCTTCTAAGTTAAGCCTGACTACTCAGTGCCCAGCTACTAGAGGGTGGGCATATGATAATTTGGATTGTGTGTGACGTGCCCTGACTAGAGTGAGGGTCCTTGCTTGGACAGGGGGTAACCTGACTGCCAACGAAAGACCCCATTTCTAACACCTGGTATAAAATAAGAGGAAACAATACTAGCCCTACTAGCTTAGAATTCAGTAAGCAATGACTCAAAGTCAGTATACAACAGGTACTTGCAGTATTCGCTGCAGGAAACACAAATGACATACCTATGGGATTCTAATATGTCATATCCCCTTCTGTGCCGTGTGTTAAAAAAGGGAATAGGTCTGCAATCTTTGCTGGATGATAAACGCAAATTTGCACGACGCTCGCATGCCTGGCTTCTCATGCATACTTACACTACCCTGGGCCCATCGCAATATTTGACCTCAACATTTTCAGTATACGTCAAAAGCCATGCAGCTAGACTCCCTTCCATCAAGAGTGGATCAACCATTGTGGAAGAATGGGGGAGAGACCTCATGTAGGCTGTGCAATGCTGTGAGGGAGGACATGGTACATCAGATCTGTATCTGCCTGGCCCTAAGAGAAGCAGTTGCCAACTGCTGAAACCAGTTATTAGCGCAAATGGGATACGCTCTTGTTGGCCAGCAGCAATGAAAATGTTTGATCAACCTGACCCACAGATAAACTGTAGAATTGTTAAAAATGTCTGTCTGTACAAACCAAATGCGTAAACTCACGGCCTGTGACCGTTAGTACATAAAGACTTAGGTGTAATTACGAACTCGGCGGGAAAACCAGGCAAGTTCGGTATTTGTGGTCTACAATAGACCGCCAGCGCATTGAAGACCCAGTCGGCCACATAATGATCATTCCGCTGGGCCGGCAGGCGTAAACAGTGTTTCTACCAGCTGGCCCAGGGGAATGCAGGGCCTGCACATTGATGCCGGCTCCACATGGAGCCCGCAGCAATGTAGTCGTGTGGCAGGTGCCAGCCTTTTCCTGGGAAAGGCTGGTGGAAACAGGTACATTATCCGGCGGGCAGCTCTGCTTGCAGCACTGCCCTATCGGATATGTAACTCTGCCATCGCCAGGCTGCCTGGCGGCGGTAGCCTGGCAGTGGTGGACTTACACCAGTGACGGTTCTGCCACGTCTATTATATGGCGGTCTGGGCAGTGATTACCGCCATCGCCGGCATTGCAGCCCAGACAGCCATGTTCATAATGAGGCCCTTACTTTCTGCCCTTGAAAAAATGCAGAACCGGGCACATTGAAAAGTTTGCACCTATTAATAATTGTTTAGTTCCTCTTATCATAGTTTTAGCATAAATTCAAGAATTTTGTAGTGGATATTACATTTTAACTGACTATTTTGCGAAGATTTTAATTAATCATGCAAATAAATTAATACTTGTGTGAATATAGTCTCTAATGTATTTTTGGCATTTGTGTCACCAAAATAATGTTTTTGTATATTGTATTTTTGTAACACTGAGTATTTTCTTTCATGTGTGTAAAGTACTGTGTGGCTACAGTGGTATTGCATGAACTTTGCATGTCTCCTAGATAAGACTTGGCTGCTCAGCTATAGCTACCCCCAGACAGCCTGGCTTCTAGACACTGACTACATTTAATCAATAAGGGATAACACAACCTGGTACAAGGTGTAAGTATTGTTGGTACCCACTATAAACCAGGCCAGCCTCCTCCATTGGTGGTGCAGTGGTGGGATAATTTCTTGCAATTTCCTTATCACTCTGTCACCTGTGCTTTTCACAGGAAAGCGTACTCTGTACCTAGAGCTATACATACTTATACCTAGTACAGGATCTAGGGCCAGATGTAGCAAAGGGTTTTACCCATTCTGTCCTTATGGGAAAATGTGTTTGCACATATGGCCCCTAGTCTCTTATTTTCCTTTCTATGAGACTAGGGTTTAGGTAGAGTAGGTATTTTCTTTCTCTCGACTCTAACACACTCTACACTGTGTCTACTGCTGGGCCTAGCTTTGAGGTCATGGGTAGTCCCTAAGAGGGCATGACCTTCAAAGAACTCACGGGGCTTTGCTCAGAAAGGAGCTTAGATGCAGGGAAAAACCCTAACAAGAATGTATTTTTGACTCTCTTTTTCTAGGATGACCAGGAGCAGTCTGGTAAACAGGAGAACGAGGAGGAGGAGGAGGGAGATTCTAGCCCTGTAGAATCAGGGGATCAGCCTGGCGATTCAGGACAGGGCTCTTCAAAAGATCTTCCCCCTATCAAGCCATCTAGTGTAGCTGGCAGTGGACAGGGTAGTCACTCTGGGAGGGCTCCCTTCACCACACAGGTCAGGTCACTAGGGTTACTAAAGTTAGGGAAAGATCTACCTCTGCCCAGTCTCATGTCACCTCAGTTTCTGAGGGGTCCTACAATTCCACTCCAGGTGATGACTCCATAGATAGGGAGCTCAGGAAACTGAGGCTGAAGGAGGCCAGGCTGAGGCTGCAGCACCAAAAGCTAGCCCTAGATAAGGAGACCTTGGCTGTGGAGAGAGAGGTAGGGGTTGGGGTTAGTTCCCATTGGTGGCAGCAGCAGCAGTTTCAGGAATTATGGGGTCAGAGAGGACACAATTGATTCTAGAAATGTACATACAATTGTTCCCCCGTACAAGGTGGGGGATGACATCCAAAAGTGGTTTGCTACACTTGAGAGAGCCTGTAAAGTTCAGAGGGTCCCTCATAGGCAGTGGGCTGCTATTCTTTGGTTGTCCTTCTCTGATAAAGGGAGGGTCAGACTTCTCACTGTCAGGGAGAAGGACTCAGACAAGTATGGTATTCTAAAAACTGCACTCATAGATGGTGCTGGGCTCACCACAGAGCAGTACAGAAAAAAACTCAGAGAAACATAAATGGAATACTCACAGGATTGGGTTGACTTTGTGGACTGTTCTGTCAAAGCTCTAGAAGGCAGGTTACATGGCAGCAAAGTGTCTGACTATGAGGGTCTACATAATCTTCTATTGAAAGAGCATATTCTGAATAACTGCATGTCTGATTTGTTACACCAATATTTGGCAGATTAAAATCTGACCTCTGCCCAAGAACTGGGAAAGAAGGCAGACAAATGGTTAAGAACAAGGGTGAGCAGGGAAGCTTATACAGGGGGTGACAAAGAAAAGAAGAAAGATGGTGTAAAATCTCAGGAAAAGCATGGGGACAAACATAAACTTAAAGATTCCTCTTCAGGTCCACAACACTCCTTTAGGGATGGGGATAAAACTTCTTCTTCTCCCTTGTCTACAAACAATAAAAAGTCTTGGTGCTATGTGTGCAGAGGTAAAAGTCGTAGGCTTTCCAGGTAAAGCTCCTGAGCCTACCACTACTACTATACCCACTTAAACTTCTAGTGCCCCTAGTAGTAGTAGTAGTAAAAGTGGAGGGACTACTGGCAATAGTCAAAGCAAAGGTGTGGTTGGGTTCACTTTTGGTTCCATCATAGAAACTGGGGTAGGTGTAGAAACCCCCAAGACAGTTTCTGTCTCACCTGGTGGCATTGGTCTTGCCACCTTGGCTGCTTGTCCCCTTAACATGGATAAGTACAAGCAGTCATTTGAAATAAATGGTGTTGAGGGCCACGCCTAGAGGGACACATGTGCCAGTATCACTTTAGCGACTGAAAACATAGTGTCACCTGCACAACACCTCCTTGGACAGAAGTACCAGGTAAATTATGTCAACAACTCCACTCAGTCTCTCCCCTTAGCTGTAGTGCAACTTAGTTGGGGTGGGGTAACTGTCCCTAAGCAGTTGGTGGTGTCACCTAGCTTGACTGTAGACTGTCTCTTAGATAATGACCTAGAGGCCTCAGGTTGGGCTGATGTAGAGTTTAGGACGCATGCACCCATGCTGGGTATCCCTAAGGAGTTGCTTCCTTTAATGTAAGATGAGATGAAAAAGCAAAGAAGTGAAGGAGCCCTGAAGCCTCAGGATCCTCCTCGCCCTACAGGTTAAAAGGGTATAAAAATATCCCTAACCCACCCTACCACTACGAAAACCATTCCTGTGGTGGGAGATACTTCTCCTAGAGTGGAACCTATACTAAAGGAGTCAACAGCTACCACAGCTGAACTACCAGAGGTAAAAGTCCCTCTCTGTGGAAACACTAACACAGACAAGCCCGCCTGCCCTGTCTTAGTAAATCTGGAGGAACCTCCAGCCCTCCCAGAGAAACTTTAGCAGAGCACCCCTGCACTACCTCTAAACCCATAGGACTGCAGCCCTGTCCTTATGTTGAACCTTTAGGACAGCAACACTGTCCTGCTCCAACCCAAGAGGGACAGTAACCCTGTCCTCTCTTAGAGCCATGGGGACAAACTTTTTGCCCTTCCCTAGCCTTGCTGAGACAGCATCCCTGTCTAGCTTTACAATCCTTAGGGCAGCAACCCTGTCTTGACATAGGATCCCGGGGACAGTTATCCTGACCCACTTTAAAACTGTTTAATAACCTTAAAAATAGGGAATCTCAGAGTTCACACTTGGATTGTTCTCTAGCTAAAAATCTCCAAATGTGGTGGTTCACCTCCCCACGGGGAAGGGACCATACAGTGGATGATAAAGGGAGTGACCACTGTATTGCAGATCTACTCTCCAAATATCACTACTTAGACAATAAAGTCTCAACTGGCCAAGGTTAGCCTTATTGTCCTTCATCTGGGGGAAGGGGGAGTTGTCTGAGAAATGACCCTCTTTCTAGCATGGTTACCCCCATGTTTGGGCTTTTTGTCAGTGTGTTTGACTGTGTCACTGGGATCCTTGTAAACAGGACACCAGTGCTTATGCCATCTCCCCTTTAAATGTGGTTGTTGGATACTGTTAACAGAGTATTCCATTCATAATTGGCATACTGGTGCCCCCTTATAAGTCCCTAGTATATGGTACCCAGGTACCCAGGGCATTGAAGTTCCAGGGGATCCCTATTGGCTACAGCATTACTTTTTCCACCCATAGGGAGCCCATGCAGAGGCCTCTACAGGGCTGCCATTGCTGCCTGTGTGAAATGGTGCATGCAACATTTTACAGCCATTTACACTGCACCAGGTCACTGATAAGTCACCCATATACCAGGCATTCCTACCCTGAAGGCTGGGTGCAGAGTACCTGTGTGTGAGGGCATCCCTGCACTAGAAGAGGTGCCCCTACATCATCTAGGACCATTTTCCCAGACTTCGTGATTGAGGGGACACCATTTTACGCATGCACTAGACATAGGTCAATACCTATGTCCAGCTTCACACTGGTAACTCCGAATATGGCCATGTAAGGTGTCTACAATTTTGGAATTATGCCCACAAGCTGATTATAACACTGGTTCTATAATTCCATGCACTCTTGGAGCTCCACAGTGTACCCCCTGTACTGCCATACCAGCCTTCTGGGCTTTTCCAGGCAGCCCCAGCTGCTGCCACCTCACAGTCAGGTTTCTGCCCTCCTGTTGCTCAAGTAGTTCAAGCCCAGGAAGGCAGAACAAAGCATTTCCTTTGGAAGAGAGGTGTTACACCCTATCCCTTTGGAAATAGGTGTTACAGATATGGGAGGGGTAGCCTCCCAGAGCCTCTAGAAATGCTTTGAAGGGCACAGATGGTGCCCTCCTTGCATACTCCAGTCTACACTGGTTCAGAAACCCCCAGCCCCTATCTGCTGCGAAACTGGACAAAGGAAAGGGGAGTGACCACTCCCCTTCCATCATCACCCCGGGTGTGGTGCCCAGAGCTCCTCCAGAATGTCCCTGGGTTTTGCCATCTTCGCTTCCAAGGTGGTGGGGCACTCTTGGACCATCTGAGTGCCCAGTGCCAGCAGGTGACGTCAGAGCCCTCCCCTGATAGGTGCTTAGTTGTGTAGCTGACTAATCCCCTTTCAGGGATATTTAGGCCCATATTTATACTTTTTTAGTGCTGCATTTGCACCGCTTTTTGGCGCAAAAGCAGTGCAAACAGACAAAATACAATTGTTTGCGCTGCTTTTGCGTAAAAAAACAACGCAAATGCAGCGTTTAAAAAGTATAAATATGGGCTTTAGGGTCTCTCCTCTGGGTATTTCCTCAGATTCGGATTGCAAGACTCCTCCAGAAATCCTCTGCATCCTTTACTTCACCTTCTACCAACGAAACTACCCTCCAGGCGCTCTACAAACTGCAACAAAGAAGCCAAGATGACTTCTGCAACATTGTATCTTCAGCTCCTGCCAGCAACTGCAACTGTTTTCAGGTCGTGCATCCTCAGAGGGCAGCCAGTCTTCTGCCTGCACAAGAAGAACAAAGGAATCTCCCTTGAAGTGAAGGAGTCACTACCCTGCTTCTGAAGGCACCCCTCTGCAGCGACGACTGGTGGCGTAGGTCCCCACTCCTGACTGCATGTTTTGCAGTTGCCAAGGCTTGTGTGCAACCCTCCACAAAGTTCTTCATGCACAGCTATGCTCCGGCCCCCAGCACTCCTTCCTACGAGGCACAGCTTCATGAGTGGTTCTCCGGCAGCATGGGATCCCTTTGTGTAGTGCTGCGTGGGCCTCCATTTGCACCTTCTTTGTCCCTGTGCTGTGGGACTTCTGTGTGCATTGTCTGGTCTTCTGAGGACTCTCTGAGTTGCTAGGAGCCCCCTCTGCCTCCCCCTCCTGGGTAGAGGCCACTAGGTCCCTCCTGTCCCAGGCAGCGTCATTTTCCGCTTACCATGTGCTTTGCATGTGCCAAGGTTTGTTGGCGGAATCCAGCAATGCAAACAAGACTGCAATCATTCATCCAACGTGGGACATCATCTGCACCAACCAGGAACCCGCATCCATCTTTTTGGGTGCAGTACTGACTGTTCTTCTTCACCGTTGGTTCTTCTTTTGCACCTTCATTTGGGTTAGCAGGGGCTCCTGTTCTTCCTGGACTCTTCAGTGTTTCTTGGACTTGGTCCCCTTCTTCCACAGGTCTTCAGATCCAGGAATCCATTGTTGATGTCTTGCAGTCTCTTCTGGTTCTTGCATAATCTTCTATCACGTGTTCTTGTATGTTCAGGAAACCCATTGTGATTTGCTCCTGCTTTCCTGGACTCTGGGGTGGGTTCTATTACTTACCTTTGGTGTTTTCTTACACTCCCGCACCTCTCTACACACTACACTCGCCTAGATGGGAAACCGACTTTCGCATTCCACTATTTTAGTATATGGTTTCTGTTCCCCCACGCCCATTTCTAACTAGTGTGATTTTCACTACTTGCACTGGTTTCTGACTGTTTTTATAGCTATTACTGCATTCTACTGTATGCACTGTGTATATTACTTGCCTCCTAAGGGAGTATAGTCTCTAATGTATTTTTGGCATTTGTGCCACCTAAATAAAGTACCTTTATTTTTGGAACACTGAATATTTTCTTTCACATGTGTAAGTAGTATGTGCCTACATTGGTATTGCATGAGCTTTACATGCCTCCTAAATAAGCCTTGGATGCTCAACTACAGCTACCCCTAGACAGCCTGGCTTCTAGACATTGACTACATTTCACTGAGAAGCGATAACTGGACCTGGTATAAGATGTAAGTACCTTTGGTACTCACTACAAACCAGGCCAGCCTCTTACAGCTCCCCATTCTGTGGAATTATTTCAAGAGAGATACTGGCCATGATCTTAAATTCCTGCTTTTGTACCTCCCTGCAAAGATATCAGGGAAAATGAAATGAGGCCCAATGTGTTCTACAAAATGCACCACACGCTCACCTTGGATCTTGGACTGTGAAGTATCTCTGAAAATGACTTTTTTCTCACTGGTTACTGGAACTAATTATCTGTCCTTTTAGGTGACAATCTTGATCTCCAGGAAACTAGCTGTTGACTTCAACAAAGAAACTAGTAAGATATGAATCTGCTATCATTAGATGCCTGGATATTATAAGATAGCAGCCAGTATTGTGGGCTGTGGGCCATGGGATCTAGGGTCACATAAATCTCTCATTGGAGTTAGAATGCCAATAAGTGCCCTGGCATCCTCTGAAAGTCCTATCAGCCTGAACCACAGAAGTAGCACCATCTTACATTTTGAAGAGTGTGTGAGGAAGATGGCAAAGAAAATCATGTATAATATCATAATAAGGATATTGAGGAAAACTTGAGGAGAAATATTGTGTCCTAAACATTGATTACAAAAATCTCACCCCTTTAGATACTTATATAAGATTTAGATCCAAACACACAATATTTAGCACAAAATATATCTCAGATGCTAATTTTTGTTATTGCTCTTCTGACATACAGTCAATCATCTCTGTCTGGCAGGAGGCTACCTTTGTCATTATTTTTCTCCCTTTACTGACTCACAGTTTTCAAGGTCTGTGTGGGTTACTGCCCCTTTATTTATTTTTCAGCACTTGAATGCTTTCCTGACATCTCTTTTCCTTTGCATTTCCCTCATTTCTTTGCCATTTCAATTTCGCGTCACTGCCTTGGGAGGTCTGCGCATGGAGAGAGGGGGATGTGCAACCATGGCATTTCTCACTTGACCCCAGGTTAGGTTTTACTGTTCCCCTCCAATCCTGCATAATCATGAATGCAAAGGGCCATAGAGTGCTTTAGGTAAGTGTCACAGTGTCCTTTACTCAGGATCTGCACGTCGCTGAACAAAAGGCCCACCTTCCGGCGTCACCACCTCAGAAAGCTATTATAGCACAGAGTTATGATAAAGCCAGTCGTGGGGAAGGGAATTAGGGTAGGGAACAGCAGGGATAGAGATCTGAAAAGAAAAGGTTAGAACAAATATGCATTTACTCATTCAATAAACTCTTGACTAAATGCGTCTCTGAGATATCAGATGGAGACCCCTTTTGAAATGAGGGCAAAGCCCCTTCTTTGAATCATGGAACAAGAATAAACTACGACCTCAGAACCAAGAGATGGCAAGAGCTTTGGACTATGATTATACTCAGAATATCAATCCTGTAAGATCTATGCATTCATAACATAAACCTTTGATCATGACCTAGAAAATCTCAAATAATTAAATATGCTTTTGACATCTTAAGCTTTTCAAAGAACAATGAAAACTATGATTTGTTTATCTACAAAAATACTTGCACTTTCACAACTATAAAGGCCGAAAAGTTTTTACTCATTGAACTTGAAGCGCTTTACTTATAATACCAGGAAGCGATTTTACTTGTCTTGCCTTAAAGCACTACGCTCATTATGTTAAGGGGGCGCTTTTACTCACCTGAATTACTTTGTTGTGCCAAGAACCCTTTACTCCTGTGAATTGAAGCGCTTTGATTGTCGTGCCAAGAGCACTTTACACCTGTGGACTGAAGCGCTTGAATTGCCGTGCCTAGAGCGCTTTACATCTGTGAACTAAAACGCTTGAATTGTCGTGCCAAGAGCGCTTTACATCTGTGAACTGAAGCGCTTGAATTGCTGTGCCAAGAGCGCTTTACATCTGTGAACTGAAGCGTTTGAATTGCCGTGCCAAGAGCGCTTTACATCTGTGAACTGAAGCGCTTGAATTGCCGTGCCAAGAGCGCTTTAAATCTGTGAACTGAAGCGCTTGAATTGCCGTGCCTAGAGCTCTTTACATCTGTGAACTGAAGCACTTGAATTGCCGTGCCTAGAGCGCTTTACATCTGTGAACTGAAGCGCTTGAATTGTCGTGCCAAGAGCGATTTACGTCTGTAAACTGAAGCGCTTGAATTGTTGTGCCTAGAGCACTTTACATCTGTGAACGAAAGCGATTGAATTGCCGTGCCTAGAGCGCTTTACATCTGTGAACTGAAACGCTTGAATTGCTGTGCAAAGAGCGCTTTACACCTGGGCTCTGAAACACCTTTGATCGTTGCGCCAAGACTGCTGTACTCTGGAAACTGAAAATGCTTTGCTCGTTGTGCTAAGGGGAGCTGTACTTTTGGAAGTAAACGACTTCCTCCAAAATTGGATTCATCAAGGCCCTACCGCTACGAGTACGACCTACTCATTTTTTAATGCACTATAGAAACAAGGATACTTCGGTTGGGTGTCACTCTGCCATGCAGGAACTCTGTTCTTCTTCAGCGAAACCCCCACGAGGTCAGACTGCATCGAAGTCTTCAAAATAGTGAGCAACGTGCTTGGGTGTGGCTGGGATTTATAGGCATGCCACACCCCAAGATGGCTACTGCCTCTAAAAACATGGGAATTGTAGTCCCTTCATGGAATAGCACTGATAAGTGCATCTTGTCCACCAATGTCCTGAACCTGCAGCTCTATGAGCTTTGCCACAGGGCAGACAATGCTGATGGCCACCTTTGCAACAAGAGGGGATGACAAGTGGTGCCCATGAAGCGCCGCAGAGCCGTGCAGCGGAGTTTTGGGCGAGACCTGGATCGCGCATGGCCTTATTACTAACATTACACCCCTCTCCCAAGCGCGGTCCAGGGCCTGGTTTATCAGGATGGAGGAGGTGAAATCGTCGCACCAAACGTGGTGCATGAACATGTCTTGCAGGTTCCCAAGAGTCATTTTCCGGTCCATATCCTTTCCAGGACACCAAGTTCCAAAGGGAAGAACCCCTATATTTAGAGTCTAGAATAGATCACACCTCAAATTCCCAATGACCTTGGACTAATAGAGGAGCAGGTTGTGTGACGCTTGAGGGTGAAGCAGGTTTAAGAAACGAAGTGTGAAACACCGGATGAATTTTCAAAGACAATGGTAATTTTAGCTTATATGTTACTGGGTTCACTTGTAGTACTTCATAGAGCCCTGTGAATTTTGGATGAAACATATTTTTATTTTTGAATACAAAGGCCCTTATTACAACCCTGGCGGTCTGTGTTAAAGCGGCGGTAATACCGACAACAGGCCGGCGAAAAAAATAATGGAATCACGACCGTGGCGGAAACCGCCAACATAGACAGCCACTTTAACATTCTGACCGCCACGGCAGTACAAACAAACAGTGCGGCGGTCACCACCAACAGACAGGCAGAACACAATGTACCGCCCACACTATTATGAGAGGCCAATCCACCACCTTTTCCGGGGCAGAAACAAGGCGAACAAAAACACGGCGGAAACAGGACTTGAAAGGGAAAACACTCACCTCTACACAACCCACGAGGAACCAGGATGCCATGGAGACAGAACTCAAAATCCTCCCAATGATAGTATTCCTGCTCCTCTACCAGGAGCACGAACGACGGTGGCGACGACCACGGTGAGTACTGCACCTACAACACAGGGGAGGGAAAAGAGAGTGACACATACACGCAACACGCAAAACCCCCACCCTCACCCTCACCCACAACAACATACACACAAATACATGCAGCAACATTACATATACACCCCCCACCCCCTGGAAGAACGCAAGGACAAAAGGAAATGATTGTAACCAGTATAATCATGAAAAATCAGATAGTCAAAATTGAAATTCACTATCTACAACTTTGTACACCAACTACACAGGTCCGGATAGTGTACCAATCATTGTCCGTGGACCACTGAGCCCAAAATGCATGGGCGAAGCCCACACATGATAACTGACTCGAAACGGAGAGAACACTGCTGGGGCATCACACCGAAAATATACAGGCACCTCAGGGGGAAGAGAAGGGGGGGCACCTCAGCCAGATGAGTGCATGACGCCAGCTCCACGAGGGGGCTCCAGGCCCATTGCTGTATCCTGGGGAGTGCAAAGCCACAGTCTCTCAAGTCTTTCCAGTGGGTGGTTTGCCCACTGCTTTATCCTGGAGAGTGCAAAGCCACAGTCTCTCAAGTCTCTCAAGTGGGTGGGTTGCCCACTGCTTTATCCTGGGGAGTGCAAAGCCACAGTCTCTCAAGTCTCTCGAGTGGATGGGTTACCCACTGCTTTATCCTGGGGAGTGCAAAGCCACAGTCTCACAAGTCTTTACAGTGGGTGGTTTGCCCACTGCTCCATCCTGGGGAGTGCCAAGCCACGGTCTCTCAAGTGGATGCCTTACTCCACTGGTTATGGAGGGGGCTTTGTGGCCAGAGTGCTTCATCCTGCCAAGGACAGAGGTAGTTGATGTAAATCTCCACTGGTTCTGGAGGGGGCTTTGTGCCCAGAGTGCTTCATCCTGCCAAGGACAGAGGTAGTGGATGTGATACTCCACTGGTTCTGGAGGGGGCCTTGTGCCCAGAGTGATTCATCCTGCTCATGGCGGCCTCAGTAGCGTCGGAGGCTTTGGCGCTCATTGGCCTGCTGTGCTGGTGGCGGTGGTGTCCTGTTCAGCGGTGCTTGTGGTGGCGGTGTCCTTGGCAGTGGTGCTTGTGGCGGCGGTGTCCTTGGTAGCGGTGCTGGTGGCAGCGGTGTCCTGTTCAGTGGTGCTGGTGGCGGCGGTGTCCTTTTCAGCGGTGCTTGTGGTGGCAGTGTCCTGTTCAGCGGTGCTGGTGGCGGCCGTGTCCTGTTCAGCGGTGCTTGCGGTGGCGTTATCCTTGGCAGCGGTGCTTGTGGCGGCGGTGTCCTTGGCAGCGGTGCTGGTGGTGGCGGTGTCCTGTTCAGCGGTGCTGGTAGAGGCGGTGTCCTGTTCAGGGGTGCTTGTGGCGGCGGTGTCCTTGACAGCAGTGCTTGTGGCGGCGGTGTCCTTGGCAGCGGTGCTGGTGGCGGCGGTGTCCTTGGCAGCAGTGCTGGTGGCGGTCTTGTCCGCTGTGCAGATTTTCGCCGACTTGCCTGTTTTTCTGTGCCCCTTCCCCACCTTGGATGGTGGCGCAGCTGTCTTCCCACTCCCAGTTGTACCCCTGGGAGAGGCTTTGGTGGTAGATGTTTTGCCTCTCTGCCGCCTGGCAGTGGCCAACTTTTTGTGCTTTTGAGGTGGGGGACTGTCCGTGGTCTGGTTCCTTGGCACACTGGCTGCCCTGCTGTTTGGTGCACTCCAGAAGCCGTTTACTACTGGCACCACTGTTCACGCAGATGTTGTGGCTGAGGTGCTGGGTTGGGACTTGGAAAGGTGGGCCCTAGGGGACTGAAGGAGTGGGAGAGGTGAGGGGAAGAGGTCAAGGTTGGACAGGAAAAGATTTTTGGACATACTAGGATGAGTAGATGGAGGGGGTTTGGGAGTGGAGGAAGAGGTAGTGGTTGTAGGAGGTGTACGTTTGCTGGCTTTGGGTGAAGGTGCATGGTCTGGAGGCTGTCGTGAGGTGGATGGCTGTTGTGTGGGTGTGTGGCTGCGTTTGTGTACCTTGGGAGGTGGGCTCACAGACACACTGGGAGAGGACACAGGGGATGTGTGAATGGTAGTGGGGTGGTGACTGCACGTGAGTGGGGTTTGGTGTGGTGGTGGGTGTGCTGGTGATGGAGGTAGTGGCTGAAGATGTAGTGCATGCAGGTGTGAGTGGAGACGAGACTGGGAGGGAGGAGGGAGACGAGGGGGAGGGGGACACAGTGGAGGCAGTGGATGTTGGTATGTCTGCATGTGTATGATGCTTGCGTGAGTGCCTGTGGGATGTGTGGTGCTTATGTCTGCCAGAGCTTCCCTTGTGTGTTGACGTGTGTGCATGCTGGTCTGATGGTGTGCTTGGGATAGGCTGAGGTACAGGGGTTTGGTTCTGGGTGGAGGAAGTTGGAGGGGGGAGGCTGGACACAGGGACAATGGCTGCCATCATTGCAGCGGCCAGAACCTGAAATGCTCGCTGTTGGGCTGCCTGGCCAGAATGAATGCCCTCCAGGTATGCATTTGTTTGTTGCAACTGCCTCTCTACACCCTGGATGGCATTCAAAATGGTAGACTGACCAACAGTGAGGGATCTGAGGAGGTCAATAGCCTCCTCACTGAGGGCAGCAGTGCTGACTGGCGCAGGGGCTGAGGTGCCTGGGGCGAAAGAGATGCCCACCCTCCTGGGTGAGCGGCCACGGGGCACACGCTGAGGGGCTGCTGGGAGGGCGGTGCTGGTAGGGGGGGTGGCAGCTGTACCTGTAGATGCAGGGGGCACAGAGGGGCTCACCACTGCAAGGGAGCTCCCATCAGAGGAGGAGTCCGTGTCGCTGGTCTCAGCTCCTGTCCCCGACGTGGAGCTCCGCTCGCCCTCCCTCCCACTGGTGGCTTCAGACTCTGTTGTCTCGCCCTCCAGGTCCATGTGGAATGCAGCTCCCTCCTGCTCTGGTCGCACTGCTCCTCCGCCTGATGATGCTAATGCAAACAAGAACAGGGAGACCACAAAAAGGGGGGTGAAGACAGAAGAAAGACATGTTGAGTGCATGCAATACTGCTACAGTTGGCGGACACTATAGACACAGCAGCCCTCTTCACTACGCCATGCACTTAGAGTTCCCTAATTAATCACAGGGACATGGGGTACAAGGCCTATGCCTGATTGCTGCACACATGGAAGTCACAGGAGCCTAACTAGGTGTAGTTGGCTCTGAACACAGGTGGGGTGGGGTGCCACAGGGCCTGCCTTAACAAGGGACCTTGCCTACAAAGCTCGCCCTGGCCTAGGGAAACACACAGCCCACCTTCCCCAAACAGACACCTCGTAATGTGCGCAGAGTCAGATGGATGTGATGGTACTCACCCCCTTGTGGCTGCTGTGATGCCCTCAAGCGCCCATCCAACTCCGGATACGCCACCGCTGGGATCCGGAACATCAGGGGGGTCATGGTGCGACGGGCACCCCTCCCACGTTGGGAGGCCATCCCCAGCTGGGCCTCCGCCGTCTTCTTGCTCCAGTGGCGAATGTCCTCCCATCTTTTCCGGCAGTGGGTGCTCTGTCTGTGGTGGACCACCAGGGTCCGGACGTCCTTGGCGATGGCACACCAAATATCCTTCCTCTGATGGGGGCTGACCTAGAGGAATAGTACAGGGGAAAAGGATAATCTTTAACCGTCCGGACGTCACAGTCAGTGACCCACGTTCCCACCCTTGCCCTGACGCACATATACTCACCGTCCGCTCATGCAGGCCTCAGTCCCCCCCCGGTGTATCTTCCATCCACACCAATCCAAATAGGTATTGTCCATACAGCATGCTCACAGTGTACTCACCTGTTTGTCTGGAGGACTGTAAAGTAGCGTGTACTGGGGGAGGACCCCATCCACTAACTTCTCCAACTCCTCCGAAGTGAAGGCAGGGGCCCTTTCCCCAGACACATGAGCCATCGTCGCTTCGAGACTGAGGTCACAGCAGCATTTGCAGTGTAGGTCCTTTCTGTTGAAGGTCAGGTATCAAGTGAGTGAACAGACAGAAAACGGCGGTCACTTCCGCAGCTGTGCGTACCGTCACCACCGGCGTACATTGTCATTGGCTCCTGGGACCCACAGGGTCCTATGTTAACCAATGCAGGATTGCGCCGCAGTCTTCGACCACCTACCATGACGGTGTAGAACGCCAGCGCAGTTACCTCATATCCCCTTGTCCCACAGTACAGGTCAGGCAGCTGCCATTTCAGGGGGCCACATGGCATTAATATTAAATGCGTCACACCTATCTAGGCCTTGCATACACACAGTGACAGGCACATTGCGGATTGACTAATGTGTGCAATTAATTCTTTTTTTAATACCTCAGTGTTGGCTGACTCTGTGCTCGCTGTTCTCGTCCATAGAGAACGTCCACTGCGGCAGGTGAGGAGATGGCGGCATCCTCCGGTGTACAGACCGCTGGTGGACCTGTTGACAATGGAAGACAGACACATCATTATCACTTACAGACTTGATCGTGCCACAATCCAGGAACCGTGTGCCCAGTTGGAGCCAGACCTGATGTCAGCTATCTGCCATCCCACAGGAATCCCCCCTCTAGTGCAGGTCCTGTCAGTACTCCATTTCCTGGCAAGTGGGTCTTTTCAGACAACAGTGGCCATTGCATCAGGGATGTCCCAGCCTATGTTCTCAAACGTGTTGTCCAGAGTGTTGTCCGCCCTGCTGAAACACATGCGCAGCTACATCGTTTTCCCTCAGGTGAAGGATTTACCCACAGTGAAAGGTGACTTCTATGCCCTGGGACATATCCCCAACATCACAGGTGCCATTGATGGGACACATGTGGCATTGGTACCCCCCGCAGGAGTGAACAGGTGTACAGAAACAGGAAGAGCTACCATTCGATGAATGTGCAGATGGTGTGTTTGGCCGACCAGTACATCTCCCATGTGAATGCCAAATTTCCAGGCTCAGTGCATGACACTTACATTCTGAGGAATAGCAGCATCCCTTATGTGATGGGGCAACTCCAGTGGCTAATAGGTGAGGACAAGGACTCTATACCCTGTGAATAGTTGTCTGGGTCTGGGGTTGTCCCAAAGGGTTAGTGTGTGTCTAACAGTTGTCCCTCAATATTTGCAGGTGACTCTGGGTACCCCAACCTGTCATGGCTACTGACCCCAGTGAGAAATCCCAGGACAAGGGCAGAGGAAGGCTACAATGATGCACATGGGCGAACTAGGAGAGTGATTGAAAGGACCTTCAGCCTCCTGAAGGCCAGGTTCCTGTGGCTCCATATGACAGGTGGTTCTCTCTACTACTCACCAAAGAAGGTGTGCCAGATCATCGTGACCTGCTGTATGCTGCACAACCTGGCTTTGCGACGACAGGTGCTTTTTCTGCAGGAGGATGGTCCAGAAGGAGGTTTTGTGGCAGCTGTGGAGCCTGTGGACAGTGAAGAAGAGAAGGCAGAAGAAGAGGATATCGACAACAGAAACAATGTTATCCAGCAATACTTCCAGTGAGACACAGTTAAGAAGACATCACTGCCTCATACAATTGTCAGACCTATCATATGTCTGTCACTTTCACCCAGTGTATGGACCCTGACTTGTCACTTTGCCTTTCCATTTCACAGATGTGGGTCCCACTGTGTGACCTCAGCTATATTACCTCATGGACTAGAGCTGTGTGACATAGGTATGTTGACAATACAATTGACATTGCTATTTGCATTAGTTATAGCAAATACACATTTGTGAAAGCACAGAATGACTCCAGATTGTTTTGTGATTCAAGGGTGTTTCATAAGTGCAAAATAGTGGAGGGGGTTGTAAAATGGTCAGGGGTGATGGTGGAGGAATGTCCATGGCAGAGTCCAGTCTATTTGTCTCACAGGTGCATTGTCCAAAGGGGCATAGGAAGTGGAGCTAGGGCAGTTTAAGGATGAACAGGGTGACGAAGTGGGACAGAAGGATAACGTTCAGGATGGTCTCATTTCTTGGCGAGGGTCTTGGCATTGTTCTCTGTCTTTGTCCTGGATCTCAGGGACCGTTTCCGGCGTGGTTCTCCATATGCAGGGAGTGGGGTGCTGGTGTCATGGTCCTGTGGCGGTGCCTCCTGTCCACTAGCGCCGGCGGAGGTGGTGGGCTGTTCATCATCGAGGCTAGTGTCAGGGGCCCCTTGTTGTGCCACAGTGTCCCTCTTGGTGTTGACAAGGTCCTTCAGCACCTGGGTCTCCTGAAACTTGGCAAGAACCATTGCCATTGTCTCCTGGGAATGACGGTACGCTCCCATGATGTTGGAGAGGGCCTCGTGGAGAGTGGGTTCCCTGGCCTGTCCCCCCCTGTCGCACAGCAGTCCTACCAGTTCCCCGGTTTTCCTGTTCCTCTGTCCCCTGAACAGTGTGCCCACTGCCACTGCCCCCAGGTCCCTGATGTTCTTGGGTTGGTGGGTTTGCCTGGGTTCCCTGTAGTGGTGGACACACGGCTGCTTGATGTGTCCTGGGGACAGAGGTATGGGCCCGCTGGGTGGGTGCTGTGCTGGGGTTTCCTGAGGGGGGTGGCTCTGTGGTGGCATGTGCCAGTGTGTGGGGAACCGACTGTCCTGAGGTCCCAGATGGGCCGGGCTGGTCATCTAGATCCAGTTGGACAGAGCTGCTCTCATCACTTACGGGCCTCTTCTGTGGGGGGTGTGGACATGTCTGGAACCTCCTGTCTGGTGACTTTGGGTAGGTGTCCTGCAGGGGTGTAAAGGCATGATTATTGCATCTGTGTGTGCCATTGTGTGCAATGGGTGGGTGACCATGTACCCCAGTGCTTACATTCTTTGGTGTTGCATGCAGGGTTTGGTATTGGGATGTGTGGGTTGTGATAGTGGGGCATATGTGAGGTGTTGGAGTGATGGGGGGTGAGGGTGGGGTATGTGATAGCATGCAGGTAGGGTAGGGGTTGTAATAGTTAAGATTTGACTTACCATAGTCCATTCCTCCGGCTACTCCTGTGAGGCCCTCAGGATGCATCATAGCCAAGACCTGCTCTTCCCATGTTGTTAGTTGTGGGGAGGAGGTGGGGGTCCGCCACCAGTCCTCTGAACTGCGATCTGGTGTCTTGAGACCACGGAACGCACCTTCCCCCGTAGGTCGTTCCACCTCTTCCTGATATCATCCCTCGTTCGTGTATGCTGTCCCACTGCGTTGACCCTGTCTACGATTCTGCGCAATAGCTCCATCTTCAAAGCTATGGAGGTGTGCTGCACCTGTGATCCGAATAGCTGTGGCTCTACCCGGATGATTTCCTCCACCATTACCCTGAGCTGCTCCTCAGAGAACCTGGGGTCTCTTTGCGGTGTCATGGTGTGGTGTGGGTGATGTGTGAGGGGATTTGTTTGTGTGGGGATGTTGTGTGAGTGATGGTATTGTGTGCCTGTCAATGCTAGTATTGTTGATGGTGGTGTCTCTCTCTGTGCTTCGTTCTCAATTTTGGTCGTAGGGGTTTGTGGGTAATGTGGGTGTGTTTTTTTATAGTGTTGTGGGTGTGTGGGTGTGGTGTGTGTATGTGTATCAGGTGTGTGTATTTTGAATTGTCCAATGTGGTTGTGTTTTGTAAATGTGGGTGTATTTTGAGCGCGGGGTGTGTACCGCCAAGGGAATACCGCGGTTGTAAGACCACCGCGTGGATTCATGGGTCGTGATATTGTGGGCTGATTCCTGTTGGCGTGCCGGTGTCGGTTTTGGTATCGCCAGTTTATCACTGACCTTTGGTGTGGCGGACTTGTGTGGGTGTCTGGATTTTGGGTCGTAATAGCTGTAGCGGAATTCCGCCGCCGCATGGGTGTGTTGGCGATCTTCTGCGCCGCCGGTAAGTGGGATTTACCACCAATGTTGTAATGAGGGCCTCAATCAGGGATTCAGAAAGAACCACAGCATCACATAGCACTATTTTAGGCCACCAATTACATGCAAATCTTGCTTGACCTCTCTGTGGTCTTCAACACTGTCTCCAGTAACACCCTCATCAGAAGACTCAATTGAGATTGGCATACAAGGATCTGCTCTCAAATGGACCTGTTACTTCCTCACAGGAATGACCCAAAGGGTCAAACTGTCACACTTCACATCCGAGACAAAGAGACTGATATGTAGAGTCCCACAGGGATTGTTCTTCAGCCCCACCATTTTCAACATATACATGACACTGCTTGCCAACTTCATGTGAGCACAAGACTTCACCGTTATCTCCTACGCCAATGGCACCCAGCTCATCCTCTCCCTGATGGACAAGGTGTAAGGAAATGCCTCCTTGGCATGGTTACCCCCTGACTTTTTGCCTTTGCTGATGCTATGTTTTGAATTGAAAGTGTGCTGAGGCCTGCTAACCAGGCCCCAGCACCAGTGTTCTTTCCCTAACCTGTACTTTTTATTCCACAATTGGCACACCCTGGCATCCAGGTAAGTCCCTTGTAACTGGTACCCCTGGTACCAAGGGCCCTGATGCCAGGGAAGGTCTCTAATGGCTGCAGCATATCTTATGCCACCCTGGGGACCCCTCACTCAGCACAGACACACTGCTTGCCAGCTTGTGTGTGCTGGTGAGAACAAAACGAGTAAGTCGACATGGCACTCCCCTCAGGGTGCCATGCCAACCTCACACTGCCTATGCAGTATAGATAAGTCACCCCTCTAGTAGGCCTTACAGCCCTAAGGCAGGGTGCACTATACCATAGGTGAGGGCACCAGTGCATGAGCACTGTGCCCATACAGTGTCTAAGCCAAACCTTAGACATTGTAAGTGCAGGGTAGCCATAAGAGTATATGGTCTGGGAGTCTGTCAAACACGGACTCCACAGCACCATAATGGCTACACTGAAAACTGGGAAGTTTGGTATCAAACTTCTCAGCACAATAAATGCACACTGATGCCAGTGTACATTTTATTGTGAAATACACCCCAGAGGGCACCTTAGAGGTGCCCCCTGAAACCTTAACCGACTATCTGTGTAGGCTGACTGGTTCCAGCAGCCTGCCACAACCGAGACATGTTGCTGGCCCCATGGGGAGAGTGCCCTTGTCACTCTGAGGCCAGTAACAAAGCCTGCACTGGGTGGAGATGCTAACACCTCCCCCAGGCAGGAGCTGTAACACCTGGCGGTGAGCCTCAAAGGCTCACCCCTTTGTTCCAGCACCGTAGGACACTCCAGCTAGTGGAGTTGCCTGCCCCCTCCGGCCACGGCCCCCACTTTTGGAGGCAAGGTCGGAGGAAATAATGAGAATAACAAGGAGGAGTCACTGGCCAGTCAGGACAGCCCCTAAGGTGTCTTGAGCTGAAGTGACTCTAACTTTTAGAAATCCTCCATCTTGCAGATGAAGGATTCCCCAATAGGATTAGGGATGTGACCCCCTCCCCTTGGGAGGAGGCACAAAGAGGGTGTACCCACCCTCAGGGCTAGTAGCCATTGGCTACTAACCCCCCAGACCTAAACACGCCCTTAAATTTAGTATTTAAGTGCTTCCCTGAACCTAAGAATTTAGATTCCTGAAACTTACAAGAAGAAGAAGACTGCTGAGCTGAAAAACCCCTGCAGAGGAAGAACAGAAGACACCAACTGCTTTGGCCCCAGTCCTACCGGCCTGTCTCCTGCCTTCCAAAGAAACCTGCTCCAGCGACGCTTTCCAAAGGACCAGCGACCTCTGAATCCTCAGAGGACTGCCCTGCTTCAAGAAAGACAAGGAACTCCCGAGGACAGCGGCCCTGCTCCAAAAGACTGCAACTTTGTTTCAAAGGAGCAGATTTAAAGACCCCTGCAAATCCCCGCAAGAAGCGTGAGACTTGCAACACTGCACCCGGCGACCCCGACTCGACTGGTGGAGAACCAACACCTCAGGGAGGACCCTCCGGCGACTCCGAGACCGTGAGTAACCAAAGTTGTCCCCCTGAGCCTCCACAGCGACGCCTGCAGAGGGAATCCCGAGGCTCCCCCTGACCGCGACTGCCTGAACCTAAAGTCCCGACGGCTGGAAAAGACCCTGCACCCGCAGCCCCCAGCACCTGAAGGAACGGAACTTCTGTGCAGGAGTGACCCCCAGGAGGCCCTCTCCCTTGCCCAGGTGGTGGCTACCCCGAGGAGCCCCCCGCCTTGCCTGCCTGCACCGCTGAAGAGACCCCTTGGTCTCCCATTGAAACCTACAGAGAACCCGACGCTTGTTTACCCACTGCACCCGGCCGCCCCCGCGCTGCTGAGGGTGTACTTTTTGTGCTGACTTGTGTCCCCCCCGGTGCCCTACAAAACCCCCCTGGTCTGCCCTCCGAAGACGCGGGTACTTACCTGCTGGCAGACCGGAACCGGGGCACACCCTTCTCTCCATTGAAGCCTATGTGTTTTGGGCACCTCTTTGACCTCTGCACCTGACCGGCCCTGAGCTGCTGGTGTGGTAACTTTGGGGTTGCTCTGAACCCCCAACGGTGGGCTACCTTGGACCCAAACCTGAGACTTGTAAGTGATTTACTTACCTGCTAAAACTAACAATAACTTACCTCCCCCAGGAACTGTGAAAATTGCACTGTGTCCACTTTTAAAACAGCTATTTGTGTTTTATGTGAAAAGTATATATGCTATTGTAATTATTCAAAGTTCCAAAAGTACTTACCTGCAATACCTTTCAAATGAGATATTACATGTAGAATTTGAACCTGTGGTTCTTAAAATAAACTAAGAAAATATATTTTTCTATAACAAAACCTATTGGCTGGATTTGTCTCTGAGTGTGTGTTCCTCATTTATTGCCTGTGTGTATGTACAACAAATGCTTAACACTACTCCTTTGATAAGCCTACTGCTCGACCACACTACCACAAAATAGAACATTAGTATTATCTCTTTTTGCCACTATCTTACCTCTAAGGGGAACCCTTGGACTCTGTGCATGCTATTCCTTACTTTGAAATAGCACATACAGAGCCAACTTCCTACACAAGGCAACCACCACCAGGATCAACTTCACTAACTCTATGGCCATGACAGCAGTCTTGATGCAAGCCAACTTCCTGCAGCTCAACTTCAAGAAGACAGAAATATTGGTCTTTGGCAACAAGATCTCTCCATGGGACTCCACCTGGGTGCGGTCAGAACTAGGACCAAAACCCATACCCACAGACCATGCAAGAAACTAGGAATAATCCTAGATGACAAGCTCAACATGGCAGCTCAAGTCAACACAGTATGCACCACCTGCATCCATATCCTATGTACGGAAAATAAATCTTCAGATGGTTGCCCCAGAACACCAAAGGGACCGTCATACAAGCACTCATCACCAGAAGCCTGGAATGTGACAACATTTTCTATTCCAGGATCTCTAAACAACTCCTACGCAGATTTCGGACCATCCAGAACACCACTGTAAGACTCATACTCAACCTTCATTGCAGCACCCACATCACACTGCACCTCAAGACTTTTCACTGGCTCCTCATTCACAAGCGTAGCCAATTCAGACTTCTCAGGCACACATATGAATACCTCCACAACACAGAACCAGAATACCTGAACAGCAGCATACACTTTCACTAATCCACCAAATACGTACACTCTGCCTCATTCTCACTTGCACACATGTCCTGCATTACAGAAGTGAAACTGGACGTCGCTCATTCTCCTACATTACACCCAAGAATTAGACAACCTAGCCCAACACATGAGAGTCTGCTCCTCACTTCTTGAGGTCTGGAAGAAGAAGAATAGGACTTGGCTCTTCCAGTAAGCACTTTGGGCAACTTACACCTACACACCTGCCTGAGCACCTGGCTTCCCTCTCAGGTGATTAGTGCACTATACCAATCAATATAACATAACTTAGCATAACAATGTCAGATTTAGGGTGACTGTCACAGGAGCCTTAATACAGGTGTGAATTGATTGAAGTGGCCTGCCAGGCTACATCCATGCTGCATCCACAATTGTCTAGCAAAGGCACATAAATTGTGAGCACTTGAAATATTGTTCTCTGCCAAAATGCCCTCAAAGGATTGAAAATATTGCATGATTTCTGAATGTCCAAATAATCACACAAGACATACCCAAGGCCATCAGTAACACGGGCTTCCAACCTGCTTTACCTTGTTAACTCACTTTGAAGCTACGTTATTGCCTATGAGTGTATAGTAGCCACCATCATGTTCCCTCCACTCACTACTGCAGATCACATAGACAGCTATAGGTCTTGGAGACTGGCACCATGGGAAACCTTGCCCTGAGCTGCACTGTGCACTCTCTAAAGAGTGTGACTAAATCTGCATGGGGGTTTGTACCACCTGCCTCCAGAGGACTAAAAAATAAAACATACAGTGCATGAGTGAAGCATTGTGGGGAGATCATTAACTTTGGAAAAAGTTAATGCTCTACTTAGCCAAAATCACTCAACAGGTGTAGACAGTCAATCGAGAGGGGTGTTGCCATTGCCTTTAGCCTCCAACTGGACTACAACAGCAATGTGCTTCAAATTACATTGATTACATCTGAATACCTTACCAATAGTGACAGTCTCAGCCATCTCCAGTTGCTTGTCTTTCATAGTGATTATTAAATTGATAACTATTTGCCTTTTGACGCCTTCTTACTTTTAAGTTCAGCATGACATTGGGTATTGAAAGTAAAATCCATTTTCTCTTAAAAAGCACTGTCAGGACAATAATTGATGTATTCTATAATTGAGGTCTAAGGCCCTCATTACAACCCTGGCGGTCAGTGATAAAACGGCAGTAATACCGATAACAGGACGGCGGTCAAAAAAATGGAATTACGACCATGGCGGAAACCGCCAACACAGACAGCCACTTTAACACTCCGACCGCCACGGCTGTAGCAGCAAACACCGTGGGCTAACCGCCAACAGACAGGCGGAAGACAATGTACTGCCCACACTATTAGAAGGCACCAACCCGCTAGCTTTTCTGGGGCAGTACCAACACTATCAAAAGCATGGCGGAAACAGTCTTTGGAAGGGACACCACTCACCTCTCGACACTTAACAAAGAACCAGGACGCCATGGAGCCCGAACTACAGGTGTTTCCAATGTTGGTGTATCTTCTCATCTACCAGGAGTACGAACGGCGGCTGTGACGGCCACAGTGAGTAGTGCACCTAGCACACAGGGGAGGGGAGGAGGGAAAAGAGAGTGACACACACACGCAAAACGCAACACCCCCACCCACAACAACAGACACACACATATCCAATCACATCACAGATACACCACGTCATCCCCTGGAAGAACGCAAGGACCAAACAAAATGAGTTTAACTAGTGTAATATTTCAACAATCAGATAGCCCAAGAGAACAGTAAATAATCAGTATACACAAATATTTACAGCAAGTACACAAGTCCGTACACTTTCCCATGAAATGTCCATGGACCAGTGGTCCCAAAAAGCATGCGTGAAGCCCACACATGACACCTACCTCAAAACGGAGAGAACACTGCAGGGGCATCAGGTCGAAAAAAAAAAAAACAGCCACCTCAGGGGGAAGGGGAGGGGTCACCTCAGCTGGATGATGGGACAATGCCACTGCTCCTCGAGGGGGCTCCATGCCCACTGCCTGGTCCTCGGGAGTACAAAGCCACAGTCTCTCAAGTCTTTCAAGTGGGTCTACTGCCCACTGCTTGGTCCTGGGGAGTGCAAAGCCACAGTCTCTCAAGTCTCTCAAGTGGGTCCACTGCCCACTGCTTGGTCCCGGGGAGTGCAAAGCCACAGTCTCTCAAGTCTCTCAAGTGGGTGGTTTGACCACTGCTTGCTCCTGGGGAGGTCAGAGCCCGCCGGGGCCAGGGTCGGCGGGAGCACCGCCGACAGACCGGCAGTGCCCCGCAGGGCATTCTGACCGCGGCGGTTCGGCCGCAGTCAGATGTGGGAAACCGGCGGTCTCCCGCCGGTTTCCCGCTGCCCTGCAGAATCCTCCATGGCGGCGGAGCGCGCTCCGCCGCCATGGGGATTCTGACACCCCCTACCGCCATCCAGTTCCTGGCGGGACTCCCGCCAGGAACAGGATGGTGGTAGGGGGTGCCGCGGGGCCCCCGTACGAGGGCCCCACAAAGTATTTCATTGTCTGCTATGCAGACACTGAAATATGCGACGGGTGCCACTGCACCCGTCGCACCTTCCCACTACGCCGGCTCAAATCTGAGCCGGCGTCCTCGTGGGAAGGTTGATTTGCCCTGGGCTGGCGGGCGGCCTTTTGGCGGCCGCCCGCCAGCCCAGGGCAAATCCCAAAATACCCTCAGCGGTCTTTCGACCGCGGAGCGGTATTTTGGTGGGGTAACTTCAGCGGGCGGCCTCCGCCGCCCGCCGAAGTTAGAATCACCCCCACAGTCTCTCAAGTCGGTGACATGTTCCACTGGTTCTGGAGGGACCTTGTGCCCAGAGTGCTTCATCCTGCCAAGGACTGTGTTAGTGGATGCTTTTCTCCACTGGTTCTGGAGGGGGCTTTGTGCCCAGAGTACTTCATCCTGAAAAGGATTGGGTTAGTGGATGCTTTTCTCCACTGGTTCTGGAAGGGGCTTTGTGCCCAGAGTGCTTCATCCTGCCAAGGACTGGGTTAGTGGATGCTTTTCTCCATTGGTTCTGGAGGGGGCTTTGTGTCCAGTGATGCTGCTTCTGGGGTGTGGCAGGTTGACTTTGTCTCACCTGTGTGTCACAGCCACGCGATGTACCCGGAACAGGTAGCATGATACTCCATGGAGGCAGACCCACACTCCATCCTGTGGCAACTTATGCTGCCAATTGCTGGTTCATGTCAGTGCTGGAGGTGGTGTCTCAAGTGGCGTGTCCAGGGTCCAGGACGTCACCTGTAGACTCTGACGGCTGCACACTGGGGATGGAACTGACATCCGACAGAGTGGCATAGGCTGTGCACATGGCGATGCTGATGGTGGTGCAGGCGGCGGTGGTTGCTGTGGAGATGCTGCCAGTGCTGGCCATGGTACAAGTGACTGTTGCGGTGGATGGAGACACCACACCGTCTCCGGCAGCCTCGGATGACTGATCCTTGGGGAGGATGCTGCAGACTGATGTTGTGGCAGCGGCAGTGCAGGTGGCGGTGCAGGTGGCAGTCGGAGTGGCAGTGGTGACTGGGGTGCATGTGGCTGCCATCCCTGATGAGTTGGAGGTCACCAGCCCCTCACAAGGTGACATTGTGGCCAGAGGTGATGTGCCCTTTGGCTTGTGGCCCTTCCCCATCTTGACAGTCGCTGCAGGGACCTTGGCACTGTCCACTCTGTGTTTGTGCAAGGCCTTGCTGGGTGGGTGGTGTGACTGTCCCCTGCTTGAAGCCGGTCCCTTTTTGAGCTTTGCAGGTGGTGGAATAGGATGGTCCTTCTTTTCTGTCACTGGCACACTGGCAGCTCTGACAGGTGCCCCCTTTGACCGTACTGGAGTAGCAAGGACCACAGCAGATGCAGATTTGGTGGCTGAGGTGCTGGGCTGGGATCTAGACATCCTGGACCTAGGAGAAGGAAGGGGTGGGAGGTGTAAGGAAGAGCTCCAGGTTAGCTAGGTAATTCTTTTTTGATACACTGGGACAGGAAGATGGAGGAGGTTTGGGAGTGGAGGAAGAGGTAGTGGTCGTAGGAGGTGTACGTCTGCTGAGTTTGAGTGAAGGTGCATGGGTTGGAGGCTGTGGTGAGGTGGATGGCTCTTGAGTGAGTGTGTTTCGGTGTTTGTGTACTTTGGGAGGAGGGCTCACAGGCACACTGGGAGAGGACATAGGGGACGTGTGAATGTTAGTGGGCGTAGTGATTGCACGTGAGCGATGTGTATTGATGGGCGTGCTGGTGATGGAGGAAGTGGCTGAGGATGTAGTGCATGCAGGTGTGAGTGGAGACGAGACAGGGAGGGAAGTGGAGGATGTGGAGGAGGGGGACACTGTGGAGGAAGTGGATGTTGGTGTGTTTGCATGGGTATGGTGCTTGTGTGAGTGCCTGTGGGATGTGAGGTGCTTGTGTTTGCCTGAGCCACGTTTGCGTGTTGATGTGTGTGCATGCTGGTCTGATGGTGTGCTTGGGATAGGCTGAGGTAGAGGGGATTGGATCTGGGTAGAGGAAGTTGGTGGGGGGAGGCTGGACACAGGGACAATGGCTGCCATCAGTGCTGAGGCCAGAGCCTGAACTGCTCTCTGTTGGGCCACCATGACAGAATGAATGCCCTCCATGTATGCATTTGTTTGCTGCAAATGCCTCTCAACACCCTGGATGGCATTCAGAATGGTTGACTGCCCAACAGTGCGGGTTCTCAGGAGGTCAATAGCCTCCTCACTGAGGGCAGCAGGGCTGACTGGGGCAAGGCCTGAGGTGCTTGGGGCAAAGGAGATGCCCACCCTCCTGGGTGAGCGGGCACGGGAAACATGCTGAGGGCCTGCTGGGAAGGCGGTGCTGGTAGGGGATGTGGCGGCTGTACCTGTGGTTGCGGTGGGCACAGAGGTGCCCTCCACCGCAAGGGAGCTCCCATCAGAGGAGGAGTTGCTGTCGCTGGTGTCCCCGCCTCTCCCCGTCATGGAGCTCCCCTCGCCCTCCATCCCACTGGTGCCTTCAGACTCCGTAGATTTACCTTCATGTGCTATGTGGGATGCAGCTCCCTCCGTCTCCGGTGCCTCGGCTCCTCCGCCAGATGATGCTAATGCACACAAGGACATGGTGACAAAACAAGAAGGGGAGAAGACAGAGGAGACACATGGTCAATGCCAGCAATACCACTACCGTTGGCGGACACAACACATATGGAGCAGCCCTATGCACTAGGCCATGCACTAGCAATTAGTAGGAAGATCACCTACCCATGGGGAACTATGCCCAACCCCAGTCGCTGCACACCTGGAACCCACAGGAGGCTGACTAGTTGTCCATTAACACTATTGAGGTTGGTGTGCCACAAAGGCTGCCTAACAAGGGGACCTACCCTACCAAGTTCACCCTGGCCTAGGGGAACCCACAGCCCACATCCCCCACCCAGACACCTCGTAAAGCGCGCAGTCAGCTGAATGAGACTGTACTCACCCCCTTGCGGCTGCTGTGATGCCCTCAAGTGCCCATCCAACTCCAGATATGCCACCGCCAGGATCCAGAACATCAGGGGGCTCATGGTGCAATGGGCACCCCTTCCACATTGAGAGACCAGCCCCAGCTGGGCCTCCGCCGTCTTCTTACTCCACTCTTACAGCACAGGTCCTCCCATCTCTTGCGGCAGTGGGTGCTCCGTCTATGATAGACCCCCAGGGTCCACACGTCCTTGGCGATGGCACGCCAAATACCCTTCTTCTGGTGGGCGCTGACCTAGAGGAAAGGTATAGGTTGAAAATTCCCACCAGTGCCCTGACACACATACACTCATCATCCTCACATTCAGGCCTCAGCCCCCAACCCCACATGTGTCTTCCACCCACACCACTCCATACATTCATGGCCCACGCATCATGCTCACAGTGTACTCACCTGTTTGTCTGGAGGACCGTAGAGTAGCGTGTACTGGGGGAGGACCCCATCCACTAGTCTCTCCAACTCCTCCGAAGTGAAGGCAGGGGCCCTTCCCCAGACACTCGAGCCATTGTCGCTTTCAGACACAGGTCACAGCAGCACTTGCAGTGTAGGTCCCCTCCCGTTGAAGGTCAGGTATCAAGTGAGTGAACAGATAGAAAATAGCGGTCACGTCCGCAGCTGTGCGTACCGTCACCGCCGGCGTACATCATCATTGGCTCCTGAAACCCATAGGGCCCAATGATAACCAATGCTGAATTGCGCGGTGGTCTTCGACCGCCTACAGCGACGCTGCACAATGCCAGTGCAGTTACCTCATTTACCCTTGTCCCTCCTTACAGGTCAGGCAGGTGCCATTTCAGGGTGGCACATGGCATGGCACCTAACTGTGTCACAGCACATTTGGACAGAAATATGGACAAACAATGCCACACACAGATTTACTCACATTACTGCAAAAACACTTGTGCAACCTATGTGGTACATAACCCTCTGTTCACCATTCTCCTCCATAGGGCACATCTGCTGGGGCAGATGATGAGATGGCGTCATCCTCTGGTGTACAGACCCCTGGTGGACCTGTCAACAATGGAAGCCAGACACATCATTATCACCTACAGACTTGATCGTGCCACAATCCAAGAACTGTGTGCCAAATTGGAGCCTGACCTGATGTCAGCTATCCGCCATCCCACAGGTATCACCCCTCTAGTGCAGGTCCTGTCAGTGCTCCATTTCCTGGCAAGTGGTTCCTTCCAAACAACAGTGGCCATGGCATCAGGGATGTCTCAGCCAATGTTTTCTAATGTGTTGACCAGAGTGTTGTCAGCCCTGCTGAAACACATAAGCAGCTACATCGTTTTCCCCCAGGTGGAGGATTTGCCCACAGTGAAAGTTGACTTCTATGCCCTGGGACATATCCCCAACAAAGTGGTGCCATTGATGGTACACCTGTGGCATTTGTCTCCCCCGCAGAAATGAACAGGTGTACCGAAATTGAAAAAGCTACCATTCTATGAATGTGCAGATGGTGTGTTTGGCAGACCAGTACATCTCTTATGTGAATGCCAAGTATCCTGGCTCTGTGCATGACGCTTACATTTTGAGAAATAGCAGCATCCCTTATGTGATGGGCCAACTCCAGAGGCACCGTGTGTGGCTAATAGGTGAGCCCAAGGTCCCCACACAGTATGAATAGGTGTCTGGGTATGGGGTAGTCCCTAAGGGTTAGTGGGTTTTCCAACAGATTTCCCTCGACATTTGCAGGTGACTCTGGTTACCCCAGGCTCTCATGGCTACTGACCCCAGTGAGGAATGCCAGGACAACAGCAGAGGAACGCTACAATGAGCCACATGGGTGAACTAGGCATATTATTGAGCGGACTTTCGGCCTCCTGAAGGCCAGATTCCGGTGCCTCCATCTAACAGGTGGCTCCCTATACTACTCACCAAAGAAGGTGTGCCAGATAATCTTGGCACGCTGCATGTTGCACAGCCTGGCTTTGCGACGCCAGGTGCCTATTCTGCATGAGGATGGGCCTGATGATGGTCTTGTGGCAGCTGTGGAGCCTGTGGACAGTGAGGAAGAGGAGACAGAGGAATAAGATATTGACAACTGAAACAACATCATCATGCAGTACTTCCAGTGAGACACAGGTAAGAGACTGGCACTGCTTATCTCATATCTGACTACTGTAGGACATTGTATAAGTCAGCCTCTTAACCTCTGTGTATGGACCCTGACAGTTCACTTTGGCTTTCCATTTAACAGATCTGGGTACCTCATTCTGCCTTCTGCTATGTTTACTGCTGCCCAACAACTGTCATACATTGGTATGTGCAAATGAACAGTACCATTGATATTTGTCAAAGAAGTTGTAATTATACATTTGTGAAAGTACAGACTGACTCCAGGTTGTTTTATGATTCAAGGGTGTTTATTTATGGGCTAATATGTATAGGGGTATGTGGAAGGGGCTGGGGTGATGGTGGAGGGATGTCCAGGGTGGAGTCCAGTATCTTGGTATCACAGGTGCATTGTCCAAGGGGGCATAGGAAGTGGAGCAATGGTAGCTCAAGGTGGACAGGGTGACAAAGTGGGACAGAAGGGTGACAATCAGGAGAGTCTTATTTCCTGGTGGGGGTCTTGGCAATGTTCTCTGTCTTCTGCCTGGATCGCAGGGACCGTCTGAGGGATGGTTCTCCTTATGCAGAGGGTGGGGTGCTGGCGGCCTGTTGGTCCTGTGGCAGGACCTCCTGTCCACTAGCACGAGTGGACGTGGAAGGCTGTTCATCACTTGGGCTGGTGTCAGGGGCCCGGTGGTATGCCACTGCCTCCCTCATGGTGTTGGCCATGTCTGCCAGCACCCCTGCAATGGTGACCAGGGTGGTGTTAATTGTTTTCAAGTCCTCCCTGATACCCAGGTATTGTACCTCCTGCAGCCGCTGGGTCTCCTGAAACCTGGCCAGTACCGTGCCCATGGTCTCCTGGGAATGGTGGTATGCTCCCATGATGTTTGATAGTGCCTCGTGGAGGGTCGGTTCCCTGGGCCTGTCCTCCCCCTGTTGCACAGCAGTCCTCCCAGCTTCCCTGTTATCCTGTGACTCTGTCCCCTGAACCGTGTGCCCACTGACCCCAGGTCCCTGATTGTCCTGGGTTTGTGGGGTTGCCTGGTGTCCCTGTAGTGGTGGACACACTGCTGATTGACTTGTCCTGGGGACAGTGGCATAGGCCCGCTGGGTGGGTACTGTGGTGGTGTTTCCTGAGGGGGGAGGTACTGTGGTGGTTTGGGACTGTGGCAGGGGAACCGACTGTCCAGAGGTCCCTGATGGGCCGGGCTGGTCATCTTGATCCAGACGTGCAGAGCTGCTGTCATCACTGTGGGCCTCTTCTGGGGGGGGTGGACTGGATATGGCTGGCACCTCCTGTCTGGTGACGTTGTGTAGGGGTCCTGTTGAGGTGTAAATGCATTGTTATTGTATCTGTGTGTGCCATCTTGTGCAATGGGTGTGATTCCCTCTACTACTGTGCTTGCAATATCGCCTTGACCCTTGTGTGAGTGGTGATTGTGTGCCCTGGGTGAGTCTATCCCTTGGACATGCTTTGGTGATGGGTGTCCATGCAGGTCTGTGATGGGTGTCCATGCATTAGTGTAACATGCAGGGCTTGGTATTGGGAAGTGTGGGTTGTGATAGTGGGGCATATGTGAGGTGGTGGAGTGATGGGTGTGAGGTTAGGGGTTGAGGTTTGTGACGGCATGCAGGTAGGGTGGGGGGGATTTAATAGTATAGAGTTGACTTACCAGAGTCCAGTCCTCCTGCTACTCCTGCGAGGCCCTCAGGATGCATGATCGCAAAGAGTTGCTCCTCCCATGTTGTTAGCTGTGGGGGAGGAGATGGGGGTCCTCCGCCAGTCCTCTGTATGGCTACCTGGTGTCTGGATACCACAGAACGTTCCTTACCCGTAGGTCGTTCCACCTCTTCCTGATGTCATCCCGTGTTCTTGGATGCTGTCCCACTGCGTTGACCCTGTCGACAATTCTCCGCCATAGCTCCATCTTCCTAGCAATAGACGTCTGCTGCACCTGTGATCCGAATAGCGGTGGCTCTACCTGGAAGATTTCCTCCACCATGACCCTGAGCTCCTCCTCAGAAAACCTGGGGTGTCTTTGAGGTGCCATGATGTGGTGTGAGTGATGTGTGAGGTGATGGTTGATGTGATGTGTGGGGTGATTTGTTGGGGTGTGTAGTGTTTTGTGCGTGGGTTGCTGGTGTATGAGTGATGGTGTTGTGTGCCTCTCGATGCTGGTGTTGTCTTTGCTTTTCTGTCTCTCTGCTTCTTCCAAAAAGTTTGTTGTAAGGGGTTGTGGGTAATGTGGGTGTGTGTTTTATATTGGATTAGATGTGTGGGTGTGGTGTGTGTATGTGCATCAGGTGTGTGTAGTTTGAATCGTCCAGTGTGGTTGTGTTTTGTAAATGTGAGTGTATTTTGAGCGCGGCGGTGTGTACCGCCAATGGTTTACTGTGGTTGAATGACCGCTGCATTGATTCGTGGGTTATGATAGTGTGGGCGTATTCCTGTTGGCGTGACGGTGTGGGTTTTGGTACCACCAATTTATCACTGACCTTTGGTGTGGCGGACTTGTGTGGGTGTCTGTATTGTGGAGGGTTTCTAAGTGTGGGTAATAATACCGTAGAGGATTTCCGCCGCGGACACAGTATGTTGGCGGCCGTCAGCACGGCGGTCAGCGGACTTTACCGCCAGGGTTGTAATGAGGGCCTAAGTTTCTATCCTACACCATCTCCCTTAATTTGCCTTGGACTGCTTGACTTCGCTATCCTGATTGACAAGTGCTACAGTGATGAAAATGATGGTCTTTTTTGGGCTCCATAGTATGGCAAAGCCTCAGGACAGTCTAGTTAAAAGACTCTCATAATAAAATATCAACTCACAGTGTGTAATGAGACTAAAGAAAACCAAAGAAAGTTTGTCCTGAGTATCTTGAAAACATTTCCACGGTATAAAATGATAATAAAAAATTGATTGGCTTTGGAATTCATAAAATTTGAAGATGTGCTAATAACATGTTTCGAAGCCTAATATTCCAAAAAGGCTCTCCTACTAAAATGTATGTGAATATTTCTGTTACATATCTGCTTCCCGCAAAATATAAAGAAAAAGCAATAAAAGTAAACAGGACCAAATTTCCCCAGAATCCATTTTGGATGTTTTCGCCTAAAAGATATTTTAGAAAGCCTTGTGCCCAGTTGTTCAGTTTGCCACACATTTGCCAAATAGGTAAATGAGACAAGGCAGGAATGAGCCATATCTCCTAAGATAATGTCTATTCCTCCCCATTCCCTGCGCTGGCTCAGTAAGTGCATCCTAGCACCGATGCAGGCACACTTGCATTGTTGTGCAAGTGTGTCTGCATCACAGCCAGGATTGTTTTTGTGCAGGAAGGAACACTTTCCCAGACAAAAACCATCCTCTGAGGTGTTTTCCTCTTTCTATGTTTTCTGCAGAATTCAGCACATGTAGAAAGTGGAAAAACAAAGAGAAATAAGTATGTTTCACCTTGTTACACATCATCTGAGAAGGAGTAGCATTTTGACACATTCCCAGGTTTAGTATAGTTAGTAAATCTGAGAATGCACCAAAAAACATGGGTGGATGCGCTGCCTTGCGTTACTCTAGATTTACTATGCCAAACAAGGTGACTCTGCGTGGTATAGTAAATCTCACTGAAGTGCTTGTATCTCCTTGAGTGATGCATCAGCGACACAGGTCCTTAGTAAATCTGGGCTTAGGGTTTCAGTATGTTTTGTCTGAAAATTTTCTTCAAAAGGTAGTGTGGAAAAATCAGTTGTTAAAGTTGAAATATCTAATCAATGGTCCTAGACAACAGATGTAGGCAAACAGAATACTCATACAACACTGTGACAATTAACACAGACCTTACAGCATCCGACAGCATACATGTTTGACCAATCACAAGCTAAAGCCTCCGACTGCTGTTGTGACTAAACCATAAAAAGGTATATCAATTTAGAAATTTAAAGAATGCATTTCAACTCCTGCCAAATTCTGTGGGTTACTCTTTTTTATTTCTGTACATACTGGCTAAGCACAAACTACATTCTGCTGCTCTGGCTCACCCTGGGCCCCACTTCTTTTAAGCTTTTTATCACTAGAGTTTGAAAAATCAGCTGTCCCTTTGACGACTTGTAAATGTCAGCCTTATCTTTCAATAACTTATTCAATAACTTATTCTGACGAGACAGCATAGTTACAGTATTTTTTGTGTCACCAAGTTTCACTAATTTCAAATTTTTGTCTTCGAGCTGCTTGCACCTCTCATTCACTTTCCTGTAAGCAGAGAGGAGTATCCAACACCCCGTCAAGAAGAAAAGGCTCATCATTCCATTCAAAAATTTGTGGACATTATTAGGGCCCTTGAGTATAAATTCTGCAGGTTCTGGCGGGCCATTTAGGGATTCCACCCACACCTTAGCACCAGGGCTTTTGTCATTTGAACCAAAATGTGGCTTCCCACGTACTGTCAGAAGGGCTGGGACAATCCCCCTCCTCACCAATCCTCCATACACTGCAATTATGACAGGTTGGGCTTTTTTGTAAGCATGTAGGTCAAGACCTGCAGATTCTGGTGTGGCTCTGTAAGGAGCTGAGGCTCTAGGTTTTATTTCCCAGTACATGATGGTGTTGGTGGCCACATGTGGTTGTATCAGGGGTGTTTCAGCATTTTGTAATGGTCTGTTATTAGAATCTGGAGGGCATCATTTAAATGCTCTCTCCAGTTTTTCAAAGTCCCATCAGATATATTTTTAGAAAAGAATTCCAGGGGCACCCTTGTTCTTCCTTGTTTTTGCCACCTGCTCCAATTTACATATCGCCCCTGGACATTTACATGCAACTCAATGTCTCCTTCTTGCACTAGCCACAAGTCTAAAGCCAGTTGAATTGCTTCTTTTGCCAAATCACACGCAGACTGCTGCTCTTCACTCCATTCAAACTCTTTTCTTGTTACTTTGTACCAAAGGGTTAAGATATGACTCAAATAAGGGACATCCTATCTCCAAAAATCAAACAATCCCACAAATCGCTGTGTCTCTTGCTTAGTGCACGAAGTGGCAAACTCCAAAATCTTTTGTTTCGCCTGTAGCAACACCTCTCTATGTCCTTGATTCCACTGACTCCCTAGAAACTTCACTTTTTGAGAGGGTCCCTGTGTCTTGTCTGAATTAATCATCCACATCTTACTCTGCAAGCATTCCACAACCCGCTGCATTGAAATTCTTGCTGAGTGCAATCTTCTAAAGAATGCATTTCAACTCCTGCCAAATTCTGTGGGTTACTCTTTTTTATTTCTGTACATACTGGCTAAGCACAAACTACATTCTGCTGCTCTGGCTCACCCTGGGCCCCACTTCTTTTAAGCTTTTCATCACTAGAGTTTGAAAAATCAGCTGTCCCTGTGACGACCTGTAAATGTCAGCCTTATCTTTCAATAACTTATTCTGACGAGACAGCATAGTTACAGTATTTTTTGTGTCACCAAGTTTCACTAATTTCAAATTTTTATCTTCGAACTGCTTGCACCTCTCATTCACTTTCCTGTAAGCAGAGAGGAGTATCCAACACCCCGTCAAGAAGAAAAGGCTCATCATTCCATTCAAAAATCACCTTTTTTAAATATTTAAGAACATTCACTAATTCTGTTTTACCCAGGCACCCGTCCTAAAATTCAGAAAGTCCTGATAAACAAGAAAACACATTTGCCAAGACATTATAAGACATTTTAATTTCACACACACTTTAGCTGCCTTTGACTTCTTGCCAAACATATTTTCACTTTTAAATTGTATCTTTCAACCTCCAATCACCCTTTAGACTGCAGATTGCACCAAAGTGTTTTGCTTCACTGCAGACAGAGCTGAAATACACACACACTGAAAAGAATCTCTGGAATGCAACTCTCTGTGAGGCTCGTAAAGGAAGGTTAGTACAACTAAAGTGCACATTTAAAATGTGCGCAGCAATACATATGTATACATATATATACATATATATATATATATCTATATATATATATACATACAGTATATATATATAGATATATACAGAGGCTAACCTGCCACACTCACCTTCAGACCGCCAGGGTCAAAATGAGGGCATATATGTTGATACAAAAACATCAATAGTTAATATCAACTTCTTCAGCTTTCAGCATTGATGAAGCCCCAGGCCTTGGGGCCAAATAGGGGGAGAAACATGTGTTTGCTTCACTAATATTTACCAGTCTCCCATGACTGATACCTGCAACATTACTAATATGTATCCGAAGAAAGTATTTGGAGATGTATGGTATCTATCCTGAAAGTAAATAATATACTGGATTTCTAAATGAAACACCTCTGAAGGACTGAATATGAAAAAAAAATGAAAAAATAATAGAAAAGAAATATAAAACAAACAAGAAAAACAAAAAAATAAATCGAGGGACAGATTTATGAGGGACGCAATGCTGCACCATATCTATGGAACAGCGCAGCTTTTAATAAGACTCTAAGCTGTGCCTAAAATTCGAACGCATAAAAAATGATGATGCATGGCATAAGGAAACAGGTCCTTACATGATGCAAAGCTGATTTGTGTGTCATAAAGCACTTGGAAGTGCCGCAAATCAGCATTGCAACATGTAGGACTGCTCTACATCGTGGGATACATACAAAAAATATGCATTTAAAAAATCTGAGCTGCAACCTACAACAATTGAAGATAATGGAGGCAACAACATCCACAAGTCAGGAGGGCAGCAATCCCAACCCCAGCCAGGATGACCAGACAGCAGGCCAGGGGAGGAGGTTAGAGAAAGAGCAATTTTAGTAAGGAAGAGAACCAAATATTAATAGCTGAGGTGACAAAAATGAACATGTTTTTTATTTGTCACCTCCAAATTGCCATTAAAGAAGAGGTAAACCATTTGGCAGTCCATAGTGGATAAGATCGACAGTGGTAGGCAAGCTAAAAGGATAGTGCCTGAGCTGAAAAAAGGTTGCATGATTAAAAGTGCAGGATCAAGGAGAAACTGGACAGTAACCTGAAGGCAGCCATGTGCACCAAAGAAGGACCAGAGGAAAAGGAGGAGTTGGACCCATTGGAGGAGCAGGTGACATCACTTACCTCAACAGAGGCAGATGGCAGTGTGAGAAAGTAGCCTCTTTCTAGCATGGTTACCCCCATTTTTGGCCTGTTTGTCAGAGTGTTTGACTATGTCACTGGGATCCTGCTAGCCAGGACTCCATGGCTTATGGTTTGTGGCCTACATGTCAGTATGTTTCACTGTTTTTGTCAGTATGCTTGACTGTGTCACTGGAGTCCTGCTAACCAGGACCCCAGTGCTTATGCTCTCTCTGTTCCCAAATTTGTCACAACATACTGGTAACCCAGTATTTCATCCCAAAGTAGAATACTGGTGCCCCCTTATAAGTCCCTAGTATATGGTACCTAGGTACCCAGGGCATTGGGGTTCCAGGGGATCCCTATGGGCTGCAGCATTTCTTTTGCCACCCATAGGGAGCCCATGCAAAGATTTCTACAGGGCTGTCATTGCAGCCTGTGTGAAATGGTGTATGCGACATTTCACATCCATTCACACTGCACCAGGTCACTTATAAGTCACCTATTTGTCAGGCCTTCCAACCCTAAAGGCTTCGTGCAAAGTACCTCTGTGTGAGGGTACTCATGCACTAGCAGAGGTGCCCCCATGTCATCCAGGACCATTTTCCTGGACTTCGTGAGTGCGGGTACACCATTTTACGCATGCACTGGACATTGGTCAATAGCTATGTCACAATGGTAACCCCGAATATGGCCATGTAAGGTGTCTAACAACGGGGAATTGTACTCCAATACTGATTCTAGTATAGGTTGTACAATCCCATGCACTCTGGGGGCTCCACAGTGGACCGCCAGTACTGCCATACCTGCCTTCTGAGGTTTTCCAGGCAGCCCCAGCTGCTGCCACATCACAGACAGGTTTCTGCCCTCCTCTTGCTCAAGCAACTCGAGCCCAAGAAGGCATTACAAAAAAATTCCTTTTGGAGAGGGGTGTTACACCCTTTCCCTTTGGGAATAGGTGTTACAGGCATGGGAGGGATAGCCTCCCAGAGCCTCTGAAAATGCTTTGAAGGGCACAGTTGGTGACCTCCTTGCATAATCCAGTCTACTCTGCTTCAGGGACCCCCAGTCCCTGCTCTGGCACGAAACTGGAAAAAGGAAAGGGGAGTGACCACTCCCCTGTCCATCACCACCCCAGGGCTGGTGCCCAGAGCTCCTCCAGAGTATTCCTGGGTTTAGCCATCTTGGATTCCAAGGTGGTGGATCACTCAGGAAGCATCTGAGTGGCCAGTGCCAGCAGGTGACGTCAGAACCCTCCCCTGATAGGTGCTTACCTGTGTAGCTATCCAATCCCCCTTTCAGGCCTATTTAGGGTTTCTCTCCTGGGTGCTTCCTCAGATTCAGATTGCAAGACTTCAGCAGGAATCCTCTGCATCCTTTACTTAATCTTCTATCGATGGAACCACAGCTGAACCCTCCAGGAACTCTACAAACTGCAACAAAGAAGCAAAGATGACTTCTGCAACACTGCATTTTCAGCTCCTGCCACTAACTGCTTCCAGGTTGTGCATCCTCCAAGGACGCCTGTCTTCAGCCTGCACCAGAAGAACCGAAGTGCAGTGAAGACTGGTGGCGTGGTTCCCCTCTCCAGATGCCGAGCGTGGATCCACCAACATGGGTGGTGGACTAAAGTGACCCTGACAGTCCCAAAGTCCAGCTGTCCAACTTTGGTGGAGGTAAGAGTTGCCTCCACATGCAACACAGTACCCCAGTGCACTGCATGACTTGCAGTTGCCAAGGCTTGTGTGCGACCCTCCAAGACGTTCTTCATACACAGCACAGCTTTGGCTCCCAGCACTCCATCCTGCAATGACAGGTTCATGAGTGGTTCTCCAGCTGCGTGGGATCCCTTTGTGTCATGCTACGTGGGCCTCCATTTACACCTTCTTTGTCCCCATGCTGTGGGACTCTTGTGAGTGCTATCTGGTCTTCTAAGGGCTCTCTGAGTTCCTGCGAGCCCACTCTGTCTTCCCCTCCTGGGTAGAGGCCACCAGGTCCCTCCTGGTCCTGGGCAGCACCATTTTCCACTAACCGTACGCTTTGCGTGTGCCTAGGCTTGTTGGTGGAATGCAGCGACGCAAACTAGATTGTAATCATCCATTTGGCGTGGGACATCGTCTGCACCAACCAGGAACCTGCATCTGTCTTATTGGGTGCATAACTGACTGTTCTTCATCTGTGGTTCTTCTTTTGCACCTTCATCCTGTTCTTCCTGGACTCTTCAGTGCTTCTTGGACCTTGTTGCCTTCTTCCACAGGTCTTCAGGTCCAGGAATCCATCACTGGTGTCTTGCAGTCTCTTCTTGTTCTTGCATAAGCTTCTATCATGACTTCTTGTGTGTTTCAGGAAACTTACTGTGATTTACTTCTGTTTTCCTGGGCTCTGGGGTATGTTCTATTGCTTACCTTTGGTGTTTTCCTGTACTCCCAGCACCCCTCTACACACTACACCTGCCTAGGTGGGAAACCAACTTTCACATTCTACTATTTTAGTATATGGTTTGTGTTCCCCCAGGCCCATTGCAACCTGTTGTGATTTTCACTATTTGCACTCTTTTCTAACTAGAGTATATATTGTGTATATTACTTACCTCCCAAGGGAGTATAATCTCTAAGGTATTTTTGGCATTTGTGTCACCATAATAAAATACCTTTATTTTTGTAACACTGAGTATTTTCCTTCATGTGTGTGAGTACTGTGTGGCTACAGTGGTATTGCAAGAGTTTTGCATGTCTCCCAGATCAGTCTTGACTGCTCAGCTGCCCCTAGACAGCCTGGCTGCTAGACACTGATTACATTTCACTAATAAGGGATTACTGGACCTGGTATTAGGTGTAAGTACCTTTGGTACCCACTACAAACCAGGCCAGCCTCCTAAGGCAGGAGTTGCCGGACAGGGCAGTGCAGCAGTTGAGAACCAGGGTGATCTACAGGGTAAATGTCATCAATAAACAATATGGTTAAACATGTCATGTTGTGCAGTTCAGCAACACACTTTGCTGTGCTGCACTGCACTGTGTGCAAGGGAAAGTGAAGGAATGTCTAACATGTAAACCTCTACACCACAGAAATGTCTGTCATTTTGACAAGTGAAAATTTGTACAGTCCAATCCAGATCAGTCAAGTTTCTCATGTCCATGCTGGATGTACTGCCCCAGTCCAGGTCATCCTTTAAATACAGCAAAATATGGGCTTATGTTTAACATGAGTGACCAGGACTACAAGTCCCACAATATGAAGCAAAAAACCTGAACTGGAGCAGCACATCATGCATGGACCATAGACACGTAACCAACCTGACGGTCACAATACAGGCCCCCTTACACCATGAGACTATTGTGAATGTTTTGGGCCTATGCAGCCGAAATTGTAGTATGAACAATGGAATGGAATGGGTTTGCCTGAGGATTATCTTTTTACCTGAGAGGGGATCCAGGTGTTGAGTATGTCAAGTTTCTTCAAGTAGGATCATCTAAAGAGCCATGTGTACAGTCACTAGCATGAAACCGCACTGAACGCAGCTGTCCTGATGTGCTGGGTCAGATCTCACAGTTGTCGTCTGCAATGTTAGAGACAACACTACCTTCTGTCTTGCACAAATGAATATAGGGACATACCATGAGTGTTTGTCTGAAGCATAGATGGTGAGAGAGCCTGGTGTGTCACAGTAGTGTAGTGTGTTGCTGGTGTGGCTGAGCACAATGAACTGGCAGAAGGTTGGAATGGGGAGCCATGGGATCACAAGGATGAGAGGGGTGATGTATGTTCTGCAAGGTAGCCTGAGTGACAGTCATGTAGTGCTTCTTTTGATAGTGTTGCACTTGTGTTGTAGCTGTCAAGGGATGGTATAGAAGAGCCCATTAGTGCATTACACTTGACATGTGATGTGGGCCTGGCTGAAGGTGTCGCAGGTGTCAGGAGGTAGGCGTAACCACAAAAGTCTGAGTATGCTACATATGTCAAAGCAGAAAGATGTTAAACAGGGTATTGTAAGGTGACAGAAATGGTCAGTTGACAAGGATGATGGGCAGGTTCCGGGGATGGTTGGAAGGTGAGGTGTCTGTGCCCAGTTGTGTTGGCAACCAGGGAAGGCAAATGTTACAGATTATCATAGGTTAGCGGGTGAGCCATAGTTCTGACATACAGGTAGGCATGTTGGACATTTATATATTGTTATTAATCTTGGTTCTGTCGCTATCTACAGGGTGCCAATGTATGATCTGGGTGTCATCACTGTTGGAGAATAAGTCCCGGCCCAGGCCCCAAACGATGTATGACTGAAGAGTCATGTCCATGTACAAGTGATCAAGGATCAGTGAACAGATTTGTGACACGCTACAGAGGGACAACTTTGGTAACTACAAAATGTGGAAAACTGGAATTTGTATTTTTTCAAGTGTGATGGTTCATATCCCCTTCAGAGATAGTTCACAATGCCTATTGGTCTGTATTCCTGAGATGATAAGTAAACCATGGATCTTTGCCTATTCCTGCAATGTTGCAAGGCTGCTTGCTATGTATAGTTGTGTGGATGTGTGAAGTATGAGGCCTTCACCACATGGGTGCACAAATTGCATGCAATACAGCAGTGCTATTCAGATTGGTGTGATGTGCGGTGTGAAGGGCAGAGTGGTGTAAGAAAATTAACAGTTGACCAAACTAAGATTACATTGTCACGTTGTCAGTAGCTGTGGGCTAAGTAATGGCTACAGGGAATGCATGCACCCTGTTGACAGCGTGCAATGTTCTCAGTAGTAGTGTCAATTAATAAACCTTACATCAATATAGCCATGGTATGAAAATAAGTCCACCAACATGCTAAATGGCGTCATTACTTGCACTCAGACTTTCAGCCAGGACAGGCCAGCAAGCTATGCAACTGCCTTGCAATGTGACACACAAATGACTCCCTTGTCACAAAGTGGGTGTATTAACAATGTACAGATGTATGCATTTAGAAAGCTAAAATGTTGAAACTTTGCTTCATTCCCTCTTAGTAACACATGTCCAATCCAATCATGTAACATAAAGTGAATGTTAATGTCATTTTGTCATCAAAAATACTATTGGCAACATCTATTGTAGAGCATCATAAAAAAATATTATTCATTGCAGATGGACAACACCTCCTATACAGCAGCCTATCCTGGATGACCCACCTGTTTGGATGATAGCACATTCCAGCAACTCCTGGATTTCATAGAATCTTCTTTGAACCTGGCAGAGGATGGCAGTGTTGCCAGGTCCCCAGGTGAACCACCACACACTGAAAATGCCCCTTCTTTCATTCCAAGACCAGCTGTGGACTCTGAGGTCCCCAAGTTGTCATTCAATGCCAAGTAGAAAGAATCCATCAGTAGACTGTTGATGTGGTGCGGAAGGGGATGGAGATCACACAAGACACCCTAGAAGGAGTCTGTAGGTGCCTCAATCCCAATAAGAATACATCTGAGGCAATTAAAGACGCCTACACCTGTCTCCATAGTATGGGTGAGTCACTAGCTGACATTGCTGGTGTCATGAGGCAGTGGCAAGAACAACTAGCCTAAACATCTGACACTAGTGAGGTTGACACCAAGCTGGGGACCATCATTAACATCATGTCATCTATGGAGTGCAAGTTGTACTCCTACATAGCAATAACAGGTGCTCCACATAGAGACGTTGTTGCATTGCTGAGAAGCTATCAGACACTTGTCAGTGCTGTGCTGCCTTCCCTGCTGGCACAGACAAATGTTGCTGGGGACAGGGGAGCCACATCTTTGCTCTCTGATGTGTGTATGTCTCAGTTACCTCTCACACAAACACCACCAACTGCAGGTGAGGCACAACACTCCTCAGAGGATAAAGATGTAGATTTCTCCAATTTCCGTTGGAAAACTGCCATTTAGCATTTGTTTATGCCCCCAGGAATTTTCTAGTGGTCCTGCGTCCATCATCACACTACCTCTTTTCTTACCCAGAACTGTCCCTTTTTGATTGTTCACCTGTTAATCTTATCCACCTGTGTACTTGTGAAGTGGCCTACCTTCCCTAACGGCAATTTGTATCTCTGCACCAAAATTCTGAACACCTCTACATGTCACATGACATGTCTCCCAAATTGACTCTGTCTGGTCATCCTTTGCTGACTATCTATTTTGTGCTGTTGCCTCACACAAAGTAAAATTGCTCATGGTGACCAACACCCACATGTAAATACATTCACTCCTATAAACCTGAGTGGTTTATGTGTATATAGAGAGCAATTCCTTTAGCATTTCAAGGAGATTAAACTACCGTCATTATCACCTGCTCTTGTATATGTCCAAACAACATTACAAAAGATGCCCAGCTAAAAGAACTGTCACTGGATGGATAGGAAAAAGGATTTCCCTGTTAGAAAAACCCTCCCCCACCTGGGTTACCCCTTGGTGGCATGTTTCATCATTGGGTTTCTTCCCATTCCGCTACGGATTGGGCGGGCTAGTGCGTGTGGTGGTTCATTTGTGTTCATGTGCAGGACAATGCAGAACACAGTGAGGATTACACATAAAAGCTTTAGGGAAATAGATCTCCAGCTCAGCCTTCAGCAGTGACTGTTCACGGAATTTGTAAGCTTCCCCTTGTCATTTCTGTATGTTACCTGAGGAAATGCTCTAAAGTCTTCAGATGTTAAAGTTATAAGATCAACCTAGGGACTATTGAGTAGCCTCTTGTGGCAGGGTATGGAAATTGTGCAATTTATCCTGTGCTTGGTTTACGTTTCATTAATGTAGGCAATCTGAGGCTCACAAAGTTTCCTTACTTTACATCATCTCCTGATATAAATTCATCCTGATATGCATCTTGCACATTGCAATATGAAAAAACCACAAATTATCTACCGTCCATGTTTATGTTTGGCATTACTGATAAAGGTATATCACAAAATGCAGGCGGAACATACATACATACCTACGCATCCACCAATCCCAAGTCCAAGGAGATCGATGACATTGGCTTCCCAGGCAATGACATCAGCCCATCTGTGCTTCATCTGTATGGTGACCCAGGAGATTTTGAAAGTCTGCTGTTGGTGCCAGAGCACACTCTCCCAGTGATCCTTTTCCTTCTTTGCAAGGTAGCCCTGGCTCACCCGGACCCAGCCGCCAGCATCATTTGCAGATAATGCACTATAAGCCCTATCAATCCTCCACACTCTGGCTCTGAAAAATTATTGCCCTTCCCAAACACTTTCCTATCCCTCCCAAACACATTAGACTCAATAACAACCCCGTACAAAACTACTATTATCCCATCAAACAAACCCCAAAATGACAAAAAATGACTAACTTCCAAAAATACAGTGACAAATATTTATACTAAACAATAAAACAGGGCAAACTATGTATAATAGAAAGACAAAAAAGAAACAGAGAACACACTTACAAGACCAAACCACTAGAAATTCTCAGACACTCTCTTAACACCTCCAAAACCAAGCACATACTATCAGAGAGTAGGGGAAAGTGAAAGTAACTTCAAATTTCCTAGTTTACAGCCTGCCACACACATTGCATCACTTCCTTTGTGTATTCCACTCATTTTTGACAAATCCATCCTTTTTTATGAGGCATCAGTACATTAATTGCCATTGCGTGGTTTACACACAGCGCATTGATACCTATGCATTGTTTACAATGCATTAGTGTCAATGCACAGCTTACGACCGGCACAATAGGTGCATTGAGCCACGCACATGGGTCAATTTGTGGGTTCTGACTCACGGAACTGACCTATTGTCTGGGATTCACTGTAGAGAATTGTGCAATGCAGGGAAACTTACCTTGGGCTCACTTTCCTTCCTCCCCTTTTCTTACTGGACTTATTTAACATTTTCTGATGTGTGATTTTTCAGGGGTCATAGTGTGCTTATGTGTGAGATGTAACCTTCTTAATGGTAACATAAAGAGTGACAAAATATTGTAATGTTTAACAAGTATATATTGTAATGTATATAAACATTTGGTTACTTTTAAGGTTTACAGTATGATTGGGTGATCATAGGTAGCTGCAGTGTAGGCAGGATTATGTCAAATATATAGCATTACTATGTCTGTGCAATGCTTCTGTATTCCCTATTATGCACAATATCTACATTCAAACCATCTGTCAGGATCCCAGATATTAGATATGTTACAGATGTAATACACACTCAGGGAAGCACAGAGACAGGCTGGTTCAGCCACTCTACAGTGTATGTGACAGCCAGTTTACAGATATAATGGATGAATATGATAGATATGGAGTAGGACAAATATGGCACCTGTGATTGTCCAGCAGCCATTTATTTGCACACTAACCTAGGCAACTTCCACCATGTAATATGGTGTACAGACACATCTGCAGTCAGGGATATATGTCTGAAACAATATGTGTGGTGCATGCACAATGTACCATGGTAAATGTGTTTTTCAAATCTGTTTGCTATTGTTTGAGCATAACAAGGCCAGCTCGAGTAGCCAAGACAAGTGTCATTAATCATAAGTGCACAATATATAGCAATTCACTGCATGATCTTACTCTGCACTAGAGAGAGGTGCTTCACCTTTGCATGTGTGTAGCCATTCACATCAGATGGTAATATATTCCTTTACAAACAGACAACACAAGGCAAACATGCAAATGCATCAGTAAGTAGTACCTTCCCAGGAGAGGCATTACATGGAGTCAGACCTTAACATCTTATTACTTCATTTTTCTTTGCACCCAGTGTACAGCAGCACACATAAATGGAACACTTTGACTCACAGCATATAACGTTTAGCAGCAAGATACACCTTCATGCGCATGTAGATTCCTGCATTTAATAGTTGCATCCTTGTCCCATGGTGCAAGGGTGCCTGCATTGGGCCTAGGCAGTCAATATATCACCGGCACAGACGAAAAGGCAACATTGTAAAGTTTTTTGTTAGATACAGTACATTCTTAAAATGTGCTTTGAAACATAGCTGTGGCATAGGGAGACTATTTTTGCTGCACTGTGTGGACATGCCCATTATATACCTCTCAGTCACAGGAAGTTATGGAGACTACACTTTGATCCACGTATGTAAGACAGAAACAAACATCATGACATGCAGTGCACACACTGAGTCATCCCACTGTTTGGAACTACACTCCATTCGGACTGTGCTAGAAGGTCTGAAGTTGAGCACACTGTAGCAGCACAGACACTCTTAACATGTGCAAGCTGTTCCACTTTGCAACCTTTCTGTTGTGTATGCCTTGCACAGGCACATGTGTTCTGCATGGGGTTATCATGCACACATTTTGCCGAAAACATGATGTTGGTCAGGGGTGAGTGTGTCATACAGCAACAGACCTTTGTAACAGGTAAGTGAGTCATTAGGCATCACAGAAGTAAAACATGTTCAAATAGTTAATTTAACTAGTGATTTTCAATTATCATAATGCTGCCAAACACACATGATCTCTGTGTTACTCTTGTCAGTGTCAGTAGCAGTACACCTAAACCGATGGCAGGTTTTGGTGTCTGCCTCCTGTAGCAGGATACTGCATTCGCTGACACAGGCATATGTAATGACACACATTCAACTTACATTTCCCCTTTGTGATTCCCTTAACTATGCACATGTACACTCAGGTCAGAGGTAATAAACTCTTGCCAAGTAAAGGTAAGTTCATATCCAAATCCCTTCACCTGACCATGTGCAATGAGTTTTGTCTGAATTTTGACATGGTGAAATCAGTGGTGTGATGAATTTTGAGGGGCCCGCCTGCAAAGTGAATGGAGGGGGCCCCTCCAGACTTACTCAAGAGCTCTCAGGCCCGGGTACTGTGCTGCGGGGCCCCCTGGAGCTCACCCCCACACTGCAGGGGCTGTGGGGGCCTTTGTTACACCACTGAGTGAATTTACACTCTTGACATCTCTGCATTCTTTAGGTGTTTTCACATGTTAGCATAAAACATATCCAAATGTATATTTCTCTGGCTATGTACACCCTGTAAAATGTCATCTGCTCATATTGTTGTTTCACAAGCCTTTCTTCCTAATTGCATTGCTGCGCAATGCATGGCAAATGTGTCATTTATCTAATCTAACATAATGTGGTATATATGACAATGTAGCCAGAAGTTGGGTCACATGTGCTGTGCTATGAAGAAAGCCACACATGCATGTATGCATTCATTACAAGTGAAAGCTTTTACATGCTCACATGACACTAGGCCTTTGTTCATGACAACTGTCACTCATTATCTCTTCTTGGTACCTGCAACTGCATTACTTTCCACAAACTTCTGCCATTCTGCATGCTTCCGTGTTAGAGAGACACACTACAATGCAAGGTTTGTCTCAGGTATGGTACTTATTGGTTGGTGTTCCAAACTTCTCTGAGTGCCATCTGTAACATACTTTGCTGCAGCAGAACATACAAAGACTGCTAGCTGTACAGCTTTGCACTGCTCAAGTGTGTGAGGAAAGTAATGATCAATTTGTAATTGGAAATGTGGTGTGGTTGGCTTGTCCCTTTACACTGTATCACATTGCATTTCTGTGTAGGTGAAATTGATTAATGAGAGGCATGGACCTATGTTGCTTAATGTTTCTGATGATATGATTGTTGCATGTTGAGGCCTACTTCTAGTAGATTATATGTGAGTGACTTGATGTAAACTGTGACACAAAAGCCAACACAAAGAATAGACTGCAACATTTAGTTGCATGTTGAACTTTTATATTATTTTCAGATATTTTATCCATCGAAGTATTTTATGAGAAACACATTTTGCACAATGTGGTTGCATCACCACCTACCAGCAACTGTGTGTTGGACCTCTCCTCCATCATCATGTGCCTCCTCCACCTCCTCCATTGGGTCCTGCTCTTTATGGTCCATGTCCCATTGGACATTTGTCTGGAGGATTGCACACATTAGGGTCATCTTGCAGACTGCAATCACCCCCCTGAAATGTCCAGGCATTTCAGGGGTCCACTGGTCGACAACTAACTAAAGATCTCACACACATAACACCAATCAACGAATAGCTCAGCTATGTGAATGGCATAGGCCATGTCAATGTAAAGAAACTCACACAAGCACAACCCCACATTTGTCTTGATTTTCAAGCCTCTGGCGGCACCAATATCAAATGGCACCCAAATGTTGTCTTTACCAACTATGAATAAGCTACACATACCTGAAGTATCTGTTATGTGCACCTTCACCTGTCTGCTGCATTGTGCCGCACACATTGGAATACAACATCACCAGCCATGAAAGACCATGGGCCAGATTAATGGAACGTGGTGCAGCACCTAGTCCATTACCACTTCACATGCTACCCTTAGCACCCCCTAACTCCACCATGTGTGCGCCATATACAAGAAACAGCCCACCATAGCGCAGAGTAGGTGCAATACTGTAAAGATAATAGATGCCATATAGGACTCTGTAGGAGTATTTAGAACATACCTGAGCTTTCATGCACCGTACATAGGGACCCATTCAAAAATAGGGTGTGCCCCGTCCCAATGCATGCTCTGTGTATGTGTTGAAAGTATCTGTGATAAATCATGTTTGGGAACCTTGGAGATTCCTCTGCACCTAATTTGCTACTCCTCCAATTGTGTAAATCACACCCTTGTACACTTTATGGCTGGCACAGGCATAATCTGTCTCAAAGGGTCACTAAGTGTCACACTGCATGTGTAGGGCCACATGGTAACATGGAGGCCTGAGTTTGGCTTTGTAGGGCTACCATGGTGTCAATACAAAATACACCATTGTGGTGCAAGGAGGTGGTAGATCCCACTAACAATAGGGCACAGCCTCATATATGTACATCACAACACATATTTGGCATGGTCGAACTGTCAGTTCAGATTTATTTTGACAATCACCAGGTCATAACCCATGATAGTGTCTATCAACACAAACCAATGCAACCATTCCACAAAACAGGAACACACACAATACCGGAAGCAAGTTTGAGTCACCACTCCACCTAAAACTAACATCTGCCACAGAACATACAAAACCACAAATATGCATCACTGACACATGTTCTCTCATTCCATTGTAGCCAACCAAGTTTATGGCATCCAGCCATGGATGATGTCTCCTTTTGGCAACCCTACAATGGTGGAAGAGCGGGCATACAATGAAGGGCACAGAAGGACACAAAATGTTGTGGACGGACATGAGTGCTCCTGAAGTCAAGGTTCAGGTGCCTGGCCCTGACAGGAGGAAGCCTATTGTATGCACCACCCCTGGTATGCAAGATGATACTTGTATGTGCTATGTTGCATAACATATGAATATGGACTAATGTCCCCTGGGATGAACTGGTAGATGTCCCCAATGAGGAGAAGGATGACAATGGTGCAGCACAGGTGGAGGGGGAACTACCAAACACTGCTGCTGGAGTTTGCAGGAGACAACAAATTGTACAGAACTTCTACACTTAGGTCCTGTACAACTAATGTCACTTTGTAAATATCACCAATAAATCACTTTGCACCACAATGTCCATGGTCTACTCATTCTCCACTTATATACCATTGGAATGTTGCTTATACCTCAAAGAGCAGGAAAGAAACACAACAGTTACAAAGATGGTTGTAACATAGGTTGTGATGAAAGAGGGTCTAGCATCTCCATGCCACACATCAGTGTCACATAACTCACGTCCATGTGGCCCTCGAAGACCTAGATCCACGCACCGAAAAAAAATACCTGGTGTTCAGTAGGCATTGTGCAAAATCCTACTCCTTTCCCCACATAATGCACACGCCAGGCAAGATGTATGCAAAGAGGGCGTACATACGGCAGGGGCTGTTTCCAAATGGTGCATTAGAAAAATTGGAACTAAACTTTGTCACATTTCAGGTGGGTATCTGCTACATCAGCACTGAGCACGTGTGACAAGGGGGGACACCATTGATATTAATGGACCTTCATTGACTGTTCCAGGTAGGAACAAAAGTTTGAGCCTAACCCTGCACCGTATATCAATGGCATAACATACCGGCACCGCCATTGGCCCCAACCCAGCCACATGGTGTGCTGTACCTCAAATATAGCACAGATATGATGGCTATTGAGTGCGCTAATGGTTGCTAGACAAGTGAAGCAGCAATCAGGGCTGATCCACTCTCCATACATATGGCCCATAACTAGGAATTAACAATAAAATGGGAGAATGCACCACCAAATGAATGTGTGGGTGGAAGGTAAGCAGAGTCTGTAGCACTCCGTATGTACGTTCTATCACACTTGTCACACAAATCAGCTGTCTTGACACATGCCTGCAGCTAATCCTAATATACATGTGAAGACTGATGTACAGGTGTATGGTCTAGGAAGGAAACATTTGCAATTAACTACAATGGTTGACATGTGTCAGCAAGGTAACCTAGTAGTCTGTATGATATCATTGCATACCACATATGAAAATATACCTCTCATTGACACTCACATGCCTGATCAAGAGAAATTTACCTACTGTGACAAAATCCTTAAAATGTCTACGTCTCCAACATGCCAATCAGGTGTAGGATGTGCATGTCTGTCTAGCAATGTCCAAACATGTCACAGACCCATCCTAAATTGTATGGGTGAAGGAGACATATGTGTTGCATGTGGCAAATCAAGAATCCAGTGCTGAGATGATTTCACACATTAAAAAGATACATTCATTGTGACAGTGACATATGTTGTGGAATGCAGATGTGAGTGCACACCCATGTACACCAAAGGATGTGGAAGGACTGCTGAGAGACTCCCACAGACAATTGGAGACCTAACTTGGGGAGGTCACTTGGACACTACACAAGTGCTGTAGCTGGTGTACTGTTATGTGTGTGTGGAAGTCATGTAATCTCGCAAAGCCTGGAAATGGGAGGGAAATTATCACTTAGACATTAGTAGAAGATTAATACGTCTTCAATTTACACAAGTCACACGTAGCATCCTGTCCTTGTATGACTGGATGATGTTGCAGTAGAAGATGTGTACAAAGTTTAAGCAGCCTAAAGAATGCCAGCAATGTAGGACCAAGTCTATTCCAAATGAGATATGCCATAAATGTTGGAGAAGGTACACACATAGAACAAAAATGACTGTGCAACACAACACAACAATGTCACCATGTGATCACCTGACATATATTCACAGAAGATGGATAGGTAAGTACATAACCCACTCATGTTTACTACAACGACAACATTGTAGTTGCCCATCACATATTATTCTGACAGAAGGCAGTGACAGTTGACATCATTTGTCCCATGGGTTAGTAAAAAAATAACAAGTTACACTAGAGATACAAGCCCTAACCAAGATGCAAATGGAAATTACTAGGAACGTATTACCATGTCTGACAAACCATGCCAAATGATGAGACATGTTCTATATGTACAAGCAGCCAGTTTGCTGTACATGATAGGGAAAGCCTGACATCAAGTACCCCAAAGGAAAAGGAAAATCCCAGGACATGTGATCACATTTGTGCAGGTGTCTGTCTGCAGGGGACTGCATATTGTTCTGCTGAAGAGCCATCACAATGAGACTATGGGCCAGATGTAGGTAGCGTTTTGCATGGCGCAAACTGCGAAATTCGCAGTTTGCGCCATGCAAAACGCGCATCGCGATGCTCATTCACATTTTGCGAGTCGGTACCGACTCGCAAAATGTGAATGCGACTCGCAAATAGGAAGGGGTGTCCCCTTCCTATTTGCGACTCGCACCGCGATGCTAAATTGCTTTGTGACCGCGAACACGGTCGCAAAGCAATTCACAGTTACCACCAGTATCACACTGGTGGTAACCCATTTGCAAAATTGTGAATGTTGCCAAAACTGTTTTTTCAGAGCAGTCAGTGGTCCAATGGACCACTGCCTATTCTGAAAAAACGAAGCCAAATGGTTTCGTTATTTTTTTGTATTGCAACTCGTTTTCCTTTAAGGAAAACGGGCTGCAATACAAATAAAAAAATAACTTCTTTCTTTAAAAAGCAGTCACAGACATGGAGGTCTGCTGTCTCCAGTAGGCCACCATCCCTGTGAGTGCAGGGAATCACAATGGGGTCGCAAAATGCGACCCACCTCATTAATATTAATGAGGAGGGTCTTTGCGACCCCATTGCGATTCACAGGCGGTGTCTGAGACACCGTTCTGCATCCGAATTTGCGATTCGGAAATTGCTACATCTGGCCCTATATCCCTGCACAATACCCTGTGACTCCCATGCTTAGGCTACATTGACTCTTGATACAGTCAGGGGCCTGATGCATGTGCACAGTGGACTGATCTGTGTGGAGCACTGTCACCCTGTGTCAAAACATGCAACCATGGGTCTGTTTGGGCACAAAAAGTCCCACAATAGCAATGATGACTTGGCTGCCATCATTGCCTGACTGCAACACTGCTACACAGTTGTATGTCATTGTATGTGACAGTCATAACAAACATACTGTGGTTGATTGCAAGTACCTAGTTTGTGGCAGGCACACATATGTCTGACTTCTCTGTACACATGTACCACTTGAATGGCACAGGCCTGATATTGTGTATTGGAGTCTGCACAAACGTCAACTTTCCACTAATGAAAATGCATTTGCATCACATGATCATTGATATCTCAAATGACCATCAGATGTGTTCCTACATATGGAAAGATAGGTGGCACTGATATGACTACACAACCATTTAATAATATCCAATATGTGTCCATGCAGGAAGATAGATATGTGAGGTTTCATATTCCATGAACCCACCGTTGTGGCATTTTTTACGCATGTGACACTACATATGTCTTTCCACACACACAGCACATAACAACCTTCATTGACACATGTGAGTACACCATCTCCTGCATCATGGATGCATGGGGAAGCATATGTTACAAGTGTAGCAGAGCATCATGACCCATGAACCTAACAACACACCACAGTGTGGACACACATGCACTCACATTGCCAGGTGTCACTTGAAATCAACCCAGCCGTAGCCCACTGCATCCTCTGAGTACAATTTGTCAAGTGTATCACATGAATTACCATGTATTGGACATAGCCCATCATATCTATTGTGCTGTTGTTAAATGTACATTTGGAAATCAGACATGACAATATGGCAGACCCTCAAATATGTGTTAGATACATGTGGTAACATGTATGTGGACAAAGTCTACCAACACATGCACATATGCCAACGGTATCGGTCATTGCATTCATCACACACACATACAAGCATAATGGTAACACATACTGATGTTACAGTTAAAATATGAACGCACATGCACACACAGGTAGCTATACCATACTGACTACATACATGCATAACCCCATCTGGGAGCACTGTCAGCCTTTCCAACAAAATCCACGCATTCCCACTATGCAGCAAAAATGTTGACACAAACTGCAATATTCCATAGTCCAACATGCCCAAAAATGACACCTGGCCTCTGCACGTCAATCGCAAGTCCACAGGCTTTGTCAGCCTTCATGGGAAGGAATACCATGCATGACCGTCATGCGTCGAATTTTTGGATGCAAACCGCAATATGCCATGCATTGCAAATAAAGAAATGACGCCTGGACCGAGCGCGTCAATCGCACCATCATGCGTTAAAAAAAATGATGCATTTCAGAAAACGAGATGCACACTCCTAGGAAGTGATGAAAAAGGACTTCCTGGCTCCGTACATGGTACGGTGATTCCACTTTCACATTTACTTCACAGTCTTTTTGTCTGTGACTGTGTGAGGGTTTGTGAAGCTGGTGCTGATCGAGGAGTGGTGTTTTTGGAGAGTTTTGTGCTGTGTTCTGTTGCTGTTGTGTGCTTTTTGTCTTTTTCCTCAGGCTTTTGTAGTGTTTTGTCCTGTATTTGTCATTGTTTTGTGGGGTGTTTGTCTTGGGGTAGCATCGTTTATAGGGATATTTGGAGTTAGGTGGTGTCTTTCATTTGCATTTACCTTATACTGAAGAATGTCTGTGAAAGGGAGAGCAACGAAGATGAGTAGAGATGAACTTGGAAGGTTCATCTGGCTGGTACAGCATTACCTCCCCATGATGCTAATTTTGAGTGGCTGGGTAATACAGGGCTAACCCACAGAGGCACAGAAGCTGCGGTGGGGCAAGGTGCTCCACCACATACGCAGACTTTTTTGGGGTTGTGCGTACCGACCACAAGTGAAAACGCCATTGGGCAGACCTCATAGCATGGGAGCAAGATCTACTGGATAACCCGGGGATTCAGATTGGTGGACCAGTTTTTAAGTACCCCATTTGCTTAGCAAGATCCTTATTTGCATGTTCATGACAGGTGGATATAAGGTTGACTGCAGCATGTTTTGTCAAGGGTCAGGACAGGTTGTTTTGGGCCTGATTTAAGAGCCACTAGCACAAACTTAGCGCTGCCATTGTGAAATTATTATTGATGCTAAGGCAGCGCTAAAGTGGCATTTTCCCGGCGTCATATTAACAAGGGGATGAGATGCATGCATAGCGCCACTTTGTTAAGCCATGCACAACATTATGCCTGTGCCAGGCATAATGTATGCGAGGGGGGAGTACCTCTGTAGGGGGGGCAAATAAATGGTGCAGGGAAATCTTTAAGATTTCCTTGCTCCATTTCTTCTTTCACCTTTAATGCCTGCTCAAAGCTGGATTTAAAAGGGGGCATATCATTATTTATGATGGGCCCCAATGTACTCTCCAGGAGTTGTGCTAATATTTTGGTGCTTCTCCTGCAGAGTACATCAATTGCGTTTAAATAAAATGACGCAATTGTTCCCTAGCCTTCACCATGGAGCGCTATATATTAAACACAATGCACACATGGTGGGGGATAGGGGAGTGCTAAGGGGTGCAAGGAAAGGTTCGATGCACTAGGTGCAGTGCCACTTTCCTTAGATCTGCCCCTTTGTGTCTTTGGGCAAAGGCATTTAAGGGAGCTTAGCTATGCACAGGGTCCAGACTGCTTGCACATTCCACTTTGTGTACATTGTGTATCACATATACCCCATAAACTTTCAAATATCAGACACTCAGACACATATGTGCTGAATTTGTACCACAGGCCAGCCCCGTATTACTGACAGTATGGGGCAAGCCTGCATCTGTGCCAGCACTAGCACATTATTCAGCAGTCTGCACCAACGCAGGCATGCTTGGACCACAGTGCAAGTGTGTCTGTGTTGAGGGGAGTGTCTATGTGCAGGTTGGTATCCCTTTCTGGACATAAATGGTCTACTGTGGCGACAACCGCTGCCGACATAGTAGTGGCAAGACATCCATAATGTTACTCAGCTAATGTGCAGGAAGGGACAACTACGTGAACATAAGGAAACTGCCATGCCAAGGATGTATTATTGCATTCCTCAAAACGTTGCTTTTGGCGCTGATAATGAATAAGATATCTTCAACATCTGGGGCAGGGTCAAAAGCAATGAGTGTTACAATGGGATGGACACTGCAACAACCATTGCATCTTAGGTCACATGACTGGGTGTAACTGACAGTTGAGACTTTGTGAATTCACCTCAGTCAGTCACACAATAGGGTTATTAGCAAAGCCTGAATAGGCCATCAACTGACTTGATGGGGGGCGGAGCTAAGCACAACACCACTTGCAACTGAATAGACTGGGCATTGCCACCACACAATAGGCTTAACAACCCTGTATTGTCTGTGCAGCCAGCTAGAGCTAGAAGCTAGGGCAGAAGAGGCAGGAAATAATCTGGAACTTCAAAGAACCTTTCTGGACACTTCACCCAACTTCTAGGAGAAGGACACCAGAGTACAATAATAGGAGTCTCTGACTTGCTCCTCTGTTCACTACTGGACCTGCGGAAGGACTCTCAGAAGACTGCTTGCTCCTGTGTCCTGCTGTGCACTCTGCCAGACTGCAGCTGTGCCTGGAAGGACTGATTTGCTGCCTGAAGCCTGCTTGGAACTTTCAGAGGCCAGCCCTGCTGTAGTTCCCTGCATCGCCACCTGTACCCAGGACTTAAGAAGTGACTCCAAGGTCTAGTTTAGCTAGTCCCTTGTTCTGAGCTACAGGGATATAAAGGGCTCCCACCACCTTAAACTTGCACCTAGTTGCAGCCTCAAGAGGTCTCCATCCACTCCTGGACCCTTGGTTGTGGTTCTAAAGGTGTCCAGGTGGCCATTTCTAAAACTGAGAACTTACTATTTTTTTTCACCTTAAACTTTAAAAAATCATAACTCCAGTTTTGCTAATTGGATTTTGATGGGTTTGGTGTCAAATAATGTATTAACATTTTTTGCCAGTCTTCTAAATTGGTTTGGGATTTTTATTGTGTTGTGTTTTCACTGTGTTGCCAGCAGCAGTTCCTCTGTGGGAGTGGAGGAGTATCACTCCCCAAACTCTTCTGTGGAGAAAGCGTAAAAAAATAAAATGGTAATAAAATATTGTTAATACCATTTTATTTTTGACACCTTCTGCCAGCAAACGGAGTGCAAGTAGGGCCAATTGAGTTTGAAGTGCGCATGTTGGTTTGACCGGATACCTTGCTACGGCCAAACTGACATGCGCAATTCAAACCTGTCCAACCCAGCTTACAGTGCCTTTTGGAGCATAGAGCCGGCCCACTCCAAACAATCAAGATGATTTACTCATGCTGGTTAACAACATGAAAACAGTGTCTTGTTTGGAAGAGGGAGTTGGCCGTGGACTTCGCACTCAGAGGACGTGCTGCAGAACAACAGGGACGTGCTGCAGAACATTGAGTAAGGCAAGTGTTTTTTAATATTTATATTAGTGTGCATGTTATTGTGTATGGTATGTGTAGTTTTTTGTGAATGTGTTTTTCACCCCTTCAATGTAATTTGCTACCATCTGCCACTGTGTATTGCTGTTTGTGTACTGCATGCATACTTATCACATTGCCTCTAAGTTTAGACTGGCCGCTTTTTGTACCAAGCTACCTAGAGTTAAGAACAGGTTAAATTAGTGACTTTTTGTGGTTCACCCACTTTTTGTGGTTCACCCTGCAAGGAATTGTGGCTGTTGCTTAATCAGGACTCACACCGCAGTCAACCAACAACCACATTTCTCACAAATAATAACCCAGGAGGAGTCAAAGCATAAGCTGAAGAGAGACTGTTCTAATTTTGTGGGCTAAACAGTGCACTGTTCCTCTTGACAAGCAGTCAATGTTCGGCACCTAAATACTGGATGCATGTCACCTGGGTGCTGGACTGCACCACAAAACTATGTGGGTGTATGTTACGGGACTTTAACTTTGAACATCAAGCAGCAATAACAACTTTAACACACCACTATTTTGTTTTAAAAATGTTCTTTTTCAATTAAAATCACAGCATCAATTGCCAATGTGCATGTACAGGAAAAAAATAAATTTCAATTTAAGGGCACTGAAATGGGTAACTCATGCCTCAATCGCATCCCTTCTAGATGGGCAGTGAGGAGGTGGAGACTGCGTGGCTGTTAGACTTGACCTCCTTGGCATGGTTTCCCCTGTCTTTTTGCCTCTGCTTCCTGTATTTTTGACTGTATGCTGGACTTCATTTGTGCTGGTTTTGGCACCCTGGGCACTTTACCACTGCTGATCAATACTCAAGTACAAGTGCTCTCTGTGTAAATTGTAACTGTAAGTGGCTTTTCCATAACTGATATATTTGATTTACTAGTAAGACCCTAGTAGAGTGCACTAGAGGTACCCAGGGCCTGTATATCAGAAGCTACTAGTGGGCCTACAGCACTGATTGTGCCACCCATGTGAGTAGCCCTGCAAATATGTATCATACCTGCCACTGCAGTGTCTGTGTGTGCAGTTTTGTCCTGCCAATTCGACCTGGGAAGTGTACCCACTTGCCAGGCCTAAACCTTCCCTTTTACTACATGTAAGTCACCCCTAAAGTAGGCCTTAGGTAGCCCCGTGGGCAGGGTGCAGTGTATTTAAAAGGTAGGACATGTACTGGTGTATTTTACATGTCCTGATAGTGAAATACTGCCAGATTTGTTTTTCACTATTGCAAGGCCTATCTCTCACAGAGGTTAACATGGGGTCTGCCTTTAAAAATCTGGTAAGTGCAGTCTCCCATTGGGAGAAGATTGAGGTTGGAGTTTAGGGTCTCTGAACTCACAATTTAAAAATGCATCTTTTGGTAAAGTTGTTTTTTGGATCTTTTAGAAAGTGGGCATGTTTTTGCTTAACCATTCTATGCCTCTGCCTGCCTGTGGAATTCACGTCTGGGTCAGACTGACAGTTGGACTATTTGTGAATTCCCTCTGTACAGTGACACGAAGGGAGCTGAGGAGTGTCCTACATATCCAGATGAGTGTCCTGGGCCAGAGTGGGGAGGGAGGAGCTGACACTTACACCTGAAAGAGCTGTGCCTATCCTCACACAATGGAGTTTCCAACCCCCACTGTGTGTGTGGGGCCAGACCTGGGCACAGCAGGATTATGTAAACAACAGAGACTTTCCATTGAAGTTTGCCTAATTCAAAGGCAGAAATGATTATAAGTAGTGGAGCCAACACCCCAGATTTTTGGATCACTTCTGGATCAAGAGGAATGTCTGCCAAGGAGAAGAGCTGAAGAGCTGGAAGTACTGCCCCTTTGCCTGTGAGTATGCGTTGGTAGATTGGCCTGCAGTTTCTGCTTCTACCTTAGAGAGGACAAAGACTGGACTTTGCTGTGTTTTCCTTCTTGTGAAGTGTCTCCAAGGGCTTAGACTGAGCTTGTCCTCTGTTTTGAAGTCTCAGGGTATCAAACACTTCCTCTGCCAGCACCTAGAGTCTCGGAGACTCCTACCCTGCCCTATCCAGTCCCTGGGCCCTTGAAAGGAGTAGCTAGTGGAACGAAGACTGAAATCCATGCACCAACGCCGAGCAGGAGAGAAATCGACGCAGTACCTGCCTCACGGCTGAAAACATTGACGCAACACCGCTTGCAGCTGCTAAAATCGACACAGCACCTGCAGTGCGGCTGGAAAACAACACAACACCCACTTGCAGCTGCAGAAATCAATGCATCACCCACACAGCGTGGCTTCTTCACCATTGTGCATCAGGATTTCGCACGCATCATTGCTGGGCGTCAAAATCACAGTAGTAAACCTACACAAAAGTATATGTTTACCTTTGTGAATCTGGCCCATAGAGTTTAATTGGTCTTACCTTCCCCCCCTCCACCAAAGATACCCACAAGTGCTTGGATAGATAGTTGATTCTACATTAATGAGAGTTTTTACTGACCTCCTACCCCTATTGACCTTAATCTGAACTCTTTGCACCCCTCTTCCAATGAAGTTATCATCTCATTACATACCTTCCTACCGGTTTCAGTACAAGTTAGTGTCTTACACTTTCAAAACACAGCAAAAGAGACCTAAAATTTTGCTTTGGGCCTGTTGTGCTTTTTTGACAGTGCTGATTTATGTCAGAGAGGGTGGGTCTAGAGTCAGACCTGCACTATCTTATATTTTGATGAGACAGAGTGCACAGGTGTGACACTGGGCCCCTGTGCCTTACCCCATTTGGAGATGTTAAATTTGGTTACTAATAACTGTATTTAAACTCATATTCAAATGGAAAGCAAAACACTCACTTGAGACTAGAAGGTCTCAACTGTTTAATATTAATAAATGAAATATTAAATGATTCTAGTGGAATTCCATTAAGGATTGAACATAAAGATAATATCTAGAGGAATGTTCCAGGACTATCTGCGCCAATATCATTGCAATAAAAAAAGAAGGGAACTAATAATCTATGTCCTACAAACATGGTGGGTCATGCCTGTGGATTAATGATTTTAATGAATGGTTATCATATCCCATGACAATATAGCTGCACCTGTTGTCCATTTATAATGTGTAAGCCACCTCACCTCCCCTGCAGCTGTTGAGGCTACCCCTAAGAGAGAGATCAGATGATTCTGACAAGTGACAAGGTGGGGCCACCGCCTTGGGGAAGGTAGGGAGATTCCACCTCTCATCAAGGCTCATCCCTTGATGTCCCTCTTTCAAAAAAGAACATGCAACAGACCAAAAACATATATTGTGCAGGCAGTCCAGCTATACGGGGGGGCTTCTAGCAAAATGATGAAACACCAATTTAGGTTAGTACAAGACTGGTCTAATTTAGAGTATTCTACCCCATGCTTCTTCTCCTCCCTCCCCAACCCCCTCCACACAACTGCTTCCTGGGATACGTGCAGCATCTGGGGATGCAAAAGACATAACATCGCATGCAAAATTCTTCTGTAGGCTTCAGCATACTTGCATGTACATAATTGCATTTGAATCAGTTGCTGGGCCATTGTTTCCTATTATTTACTAGTTGATGGTGACCCATTTGCTATTCTTATGCCAGAAATTTAGTTGGAGTACATGTAAAAGCCACACTGTAAATTAAAATAAGGTAAATGGTAGTACTTACTTTATGCAGCGCCTGGCTCCAGGTGGTTCAGTGAAGAGGGTGGACATTGACAAAGGATCTATGTTTTGATGAACTGGAGCGAGACCACCAAAAATAATATCCCCTTCCTGATAGTAAGACTGAGAGGTGGGCAGCTTGAGCTGGCAGCTTGGCAAAGTAGTGATCTCAGCAAAAGCAGAAGAGAGGACCCACAGGTGAAGCCATGTAGCTTCGTGAAAAATCATCTTGTCCAGCTTCAGATCAGTCAGAGAGGCATCTGCTAAAAGAACAGAGTGAATGAATACGTGGTACATTGATGGGTTAGTGAAAAAGTCAATCTATGATAGATGGATATTGTTATTTGTCTGTGCCTCTCTCTCTCGATCTACTTAGGATTACTATGTATGCCTTTTCCTTTATATAAACACTACATAATAATAGTGCATAGATTGAGAGCCAAAGACAGAATTGAAGGCTGGGGTCTCCTTATAGATTGGACGAGGCTCACCATCCTGCTAGGTGAAAGGAGACCCTGGAAACAGAATCCCTGGTGGAAGACAGCACACCTCATAAACAGATCCACGTCTGCTAGGCAGAAATCAATCTACTTTATGTGCATAATCGTACGCTGCGGACGCATTTAAAACATAGTTGAATGCCTAGGGAGCCGTGCTACGCTTACCCAGCACTTCATTCTTATGTTTTTTTAATAGACAAACTACCAAACGTGTGAGTGAAGTTGGAAATAGAGAAAAATCAATGGTGTTGATTTGCAGGGTTATGTTTCCCTGCATGTTCGAGTGGCTGATTGTTTTTCCTTCACAGAACCTCCATGTTTTCCAAGTTTTTATTTGCCAGGGATATCTAGTGACACTTGCCTTGTGCTAACTAGGGCTCTCAGCAGGATGACCTGATAATCCTTTGCAAGACAATCTACCAAATCAAGGTTTTCCCCTAGCAGGGAAAACTGAAGGCTCAATGCAGACGCCATGTGCTTCCCCCATCTCTATTAAAACTGAAGGAAATGTAGGGACAATAAGAGACATTTCTGGGCAGGTTGCTTCCGTTTGCCAAACTTTGAACATATCCCTATTTATGGTGTTTGATGTTTATTTAGTAAGGGAATTCGCAATTCAATCAGATCGTCCTTATCTGCCATTACTACACATCTGTATTTGTGTCAATGTTATGGGTAATGTTATCATGGAGTAAAAGCTAAAACAATATCACAATCAAGTTCTAATACAGTTAGGCTGATTAAAAGGTTTAATGTAAAAGGTACCTACGGTTGAGACCTGGGGGTGGTGGGAGGCGTTTTAAATTCATGACACTTCATTTAGTGTAGCTAGATGGATGGATCTCTGTGATGCACTAATAACGTAATGCTATTTGTGGAAAAATGCATTGAAAATGAAGAAAAATTATTTGGTACAAAGAAGGCAAAACCAAACCTAGAGATTATGTAGCCTATAGCAGTGCTAAGAGTAAGGGAATCAGTGTACTAAGTGGGACCAGTAGTCTTACTTGCCTTCTGTTCCTAGTGCTTAGAGGCGCTCTAATTTGCTGATAGAATGTGATTGTATCTAAAGGTAAAGGTGAGCCAGGAGACTAAATAGAATAATGGCAAGCCAGCGTTCATCTGAGAGAGTAGAATAAGAGAAAATGCAGATGTTATCTGTCTTTACTCGTATTGTACTGATGTGTACACATTTATAATGCAGCCACACTGTGAGGCCAAGATCGGCGAAAAGACTAAAGCCATCATACAAGTTCCATGCTAAGTCTTCAAGAAGATAACACGGCCAGAATGAATGATTTCGACTGTTGTGTTCCCAAAAATTAACATGGATTACACATTAAATTCCCTGTAATAGGGAAAAGAAGAGCCAGACCTGTATTTTCTGGCTCATATGTTCCACCTATTCTGGGGAGTTATTTACCACTTGCTCTGAGAAGGTGGTGAATATCTTTTAGGGGTGTGTGGAACAAGAGATGTTGTGCAGGGGTCAAGGAGGATGTCTTGGGTGAGGGATCTGTGGCCTCTCTGTGAAAGCATTGTCTTCTCCCACTAGTGCAGAAGAGGGCGGGTGCAGGCTGTTCCGTGCCTCTGCACATCAGCTCCTGGCCTGCTCCCTTGCACTTTTTAAGCATGCCATTTTCCTGATCAGCATACTCTTGTTGGGCGCTTTGCAGTGTTTCCTACCGTTCTCTTGACCATTCGTATTCTCTCTTGGCAGTCTCCCTCCCTGTGGCATACGTGTTGAATGAAACTAACCAGAAGGCGTCAGGATCATATGGAGTTCTGATTCCTCTTGTTCGCCCAAAAACACAGGGATCGACATAAAAAAAGATGAGTATACATCCGTTTGTTTAAGAAGAGCCTGCTGCACAAAACATTTGGAAGGTGCAAATTGGTGATAAAGTGCTATCCGCCTACTAATATTACCCCAGATAGTGTACTAAAGGCAAAAACATAAGGAAAACTTCAAGTAGCAAAGTGAAGCGCCAGGGAAAGGAATTTGCTAAATAATACCTCAAAGCTAACATCAAATAACTAATCGCATATACTATGCATGAATTAATCACAAATTGTGATTATTTACAAAACAACTTTTTGCACTTGCAATATACCAACCAAGGGAGGCAGGTTGTCACCAAGTGGCAAAGTGAGAGCCATATCAAGATTACATTAGTGCACATAGTGCTATTACAGCCTCTGACATTTCTTTGGTTGTTCGGATTATTATCCAAAGCATGTCATCACTGAATGTGTCGGTGCCTCAAAACCATCACAAGTACTGTTAAGAACAAACTCTTCTACAAATGAATTGAGTAGCCCTCATTTGGGTCTGTTGTTGAAATTCTGTGCCAATTGGTATTCCATCTTCAGCATCCAAAGTCTCAGATGCCTTAGTCACTGTGGTCGGTCTGGGTGTCCTGGCTGAAGGCTGCTGTTGGCAGGTTGACCTGACAGGATGATGGTAAAACTGAGTGACTCTAGTTGATACTGCAGGTGCTGATGTTAAGGCTAAGGTGATTGTAATATCAGTTAGGTTTTGTTGTTGTAGCAGACGTCAGCAGTGTACAGAGGCTACTTATAAGCCAGTTTGCGTTGCTCTTGCACCACACAACATGGTGCAAGAGTGACACAAACCTTGCCTTCCTCGAAAAAATTGCTGCGTTGCCATACTCTGCCCCAGAAAGGTGTTCCGCATGGGTGTTCCCACGCAACACACATGAATCTTGATGAATTCCCCGATTTACCAGAACTTCTGGACCTGGGAATCAGTCAAAACTGCTACGCCTCCCCAACCAAGGTGTATCGAAAAGAAATATAATTATTTCTCCTAGTTACTTCCTCTTTCTATGTGTTATCCATTCTGCAGCACACATAGAAAGAGGACTATGCCTCTCAAGGTTGTTTTTGTGCAGCAAAGTGTCCCTGGATGCAAAACTGTCACACTTGCACCAAAAGGGCGCTAGCACTGAGGAAAAGGCAGGAATGCACTGCATTGCCTTAAATAAAGCACATTCCTGCCTTTTCCCGGTCATTTAGTGCAGTGCAGCAAGGTAACTTGCTGCCTGCACTGCACTGCGTGATATTCTCAGAAATAGATCCCTAGATGTTTAACTTCTCACAAGTCCACTTGAGACCTCTGTTTCAGTGGCCTCCTTTTGAGTGACCATTTCGTGTATCTCCCCTTGTGTTGATATGTTGTTTTATTGGGGGATTGAAGATTATATATGAAATAGAGAAAATAATAACTATAAGCAAGCTCCGGAAGTACACATTTCATGTATTAACTCAACTAATGTGCACTTCAAGGAGAATTTTCTAACATGACTCTGTTGGAGTGTGATTTTAAAATTAATATTAACATGGGAAGCTTGCACTATAATGTGTAGTGAAAGCGCATAGAAAATGTGTTAACCTAGGGAATAATGTACGTGTTTGAAATGTGCCCACGCGGAGTGGCCACCAACGATGATTGATGAAATTGACTAATGATGAATTAACAATGTACTAATGTATGACTTTGTATTAGCATTAAGAATTAGTTATTATGTTTCGCTAAATTAATCACTAGGCCTTAGATAGCAAAGGTCTGGGCCTAGCTGCCTGGTCTCATATTAACTGTGTTTTTCTAACATGCAATGTGCTGCTTTCCTGAAGGACACGAAGCTGTACTTTTCCAGAAGCTAGAGATGTGTGTGTAGCCATAGTAAATTCTTTCTCATGGGACCCGAGTTGCTCAAGGAGCCATTCTTGCTGAATGCAACAGTGTAGTTCGCAACAGATGCAAGGTCGCCTGGACTAGGAGAAGACAATGGAACTACTGACTGGAGGGTAAAGTGTAACTTTTCTTACCTGACATTCCACCCGATGAAGATGTCAATCACAGGAGCCAATAAACTGCCTGAGAACTGTGTCAGGGGAAAATTCTAGTAAGGTGCGTGGAGAATTATTGGACAGAGATAATGATGCACCAAAATTGATCCAATGGGGAATTATGGGCTAGTTCGACTGTTTTAATATAATCGAATGACTCAAGGAGAAGTCAGGCATTACCGAACATTCCATCGAGCTATACTTTTACCATTCTACTTTGAGACTTTGCCATTCTGATATCTTAACCATCCTCTTTTTGAATCCTTACCTGATACTGACTTCTCCTCCTCATAAGGGAGGAGCCTATTCTTAGCTATGCCATACTGAGACTTTGCTCTATTCTATCCTTGCTGATGATGAACCAACTGATGCCTTGAGGACGAAGACTGACGCTGTTTGCTGGTTCATTCGGATGGGTAACTACCTGATGAAAAGTGTGTTGTCCATGAAGTGTGTGCTATGCTTATCATTTTCAAATTGTGAGTGATAGAGTTAGTATGGCTCGGCTTTATGGAGTCAAATGAAGTCCAGCATCCTTGAAGTCATGCCACAATAGGTGGGAAGTGGTTGGTTACTTTTTCACCTCCTAATTTTCATAATATAAATTGGAAACGAGGAATGTAAAAGAAAGGTGGGCATCGACACAAAGCAAATGTGCCGCAATAAAGGATTTAAATTAGGCCCAGTGCCCCATAAGACTTACAAACAGACATAATTGATTAAAATGAAGGTGGCATCCTATAGCATATCCCCAAAACATTTTTATTTTGTAATACCTACAAAAACATACATAAATTAAGAAAGAGTACAGCATCTCCTAACATATCCCCCACTTATTTGTAGACAGTATTACCAACACACATCGCCAACCCCAAAAATGAGAGTAGAATCAACGAAATGTGCTCATCCTCCAAATGTGTCCACAGTAATTGAATTTGGTGTCTGTTAAGTGTGTGCTGCAATAAATGTGTAGTGCTTGTTCCCAATTTCAAATTCAAAATGCATACATTGCACGAATATTGGGGGAGCAATATTGTTGACGTAGTGTGCTGTACGTTTAAAGCATAAATCAAACACAACACACTCTTGAGGGACGTGCACCTTTACATAGAAGCGCAGCAGTGAACACCAAAAAGCACACATTAAACTAAATTTGTGAAAAACACGGCATGTATGAAGCATGTGGCACGCTGGTAAAGCATAAATAAAACACACTAACAAACTCTTGAGGGAACCGCTTAATTACATTGAAGTGCTGCAGCCGTGAATTGTGTGCCGCGATAAATGGAAAGTGCTGGGTGTGAGCAAATACTTGAAAGGGATGCTTGATTTAATTAATGTGTGGTAGTGAACCCCAACAAGCATGCACATAGATGAAAAGAAAATTTCCAAAGCGCTGCATCCCTGAACCGAGTGCCACGCAAAGTGTGAAATGCTTGGCCTGAAAAAACACTTCAGAAAAGTGCACGATTACATGGAACTGCAGCAGCCGTGAATTTTGTGCCGAGCTAAGTGGAAAGTGCTCAGTCTGAGCAAATATTTGAGGGAAGTGCTTAATGTTATTGATTCGCGACGGTGAACTTCAACAAGCATATACATGCATTAAATTAATAGAAACTCACAAGAAGCACATCGTGCTTGAATCGAGTGCCACGCTAAGTGGGAATTACTCACTCAGAACACACACTTTGGGGAGGTGAACAATTACATTGAAGCGTGGTGTCCGTGGGTCATGTGCCAAGCTAAGTGGAAAGTGCTCAGTCTGAGAAAACACTTGAGGGAAGTGTTTGATTTCATTAATGTGCAGCAGTAATTTCCAAACAAGCATTTGGAATGCAACAGTCTCGTGTTGAGTTAGAGCTCATAGCGTTGTAAATTACTGACTGGATTTTTTATTGCCAGACAGACTGAAAATAACAAATGGAAGAGAGCGAGGGCGAGCTGGCCCTGGAGAAGCCCCCCTCTGCTATTGGTTTATGTTTACAGAGGGAGCTGGTGGGAAGGAGGGACTGAACAAGCACCCACACTGTTGAGGTGAAACAGGCAAATGCCAAAAGAAAGTCCCTTACAGAAGAGATAAACAGGACATAGCGTAATTACACAGTACTTTGTGCTGCTCCCAAAGTGAAAAAAGGCAGGACAAAGAGGCAGAACTGACAACTAGCAAGCAAGGATTTTTGAAGGACACTGCAACTAACAAATCAGAACTCTGGAACTCACTCTATTGTATACTTTAGTAAACAGCAGGCCGAACGCTAACGCTTGACCTAAAAACGAATGCACTGTTGAAGAAAAGCTCTGATTAATCCCAACGAGAAAGTTTATTACTCCAGTGTATTGAATATTAATGTAGGACAAGATTTTAGTGCACTAGTTTTTTCAAGCTGTGAAATAATTTTTCAGAAGTACACAAAGCACAGCTGGAAGCGATACTGTAAGTTCTTTAAACTAAAAAAGATGTTGTGAATTAACATGTGTAATGGACTACGATTCTGTAAAACTTGCTAAATTGTCCCAAACAATTGTTTAACAAGATGTGTGGTTTAATGACATTTTGGGCCTGAATTAAATCTTGGCAGTGTTACTGCCAATCTGTGTCTGTGGCGGACCTGAGAAGACTGTCAAGTCGACTATGTTCTGCCCATCGTATTTAGATAATACAGCTCTGCAAGCAGAGGAATGGTGATGAATTGCTGATGGAGGGAGACAGCGGAGGGACCCAGTGGACTTTGCACAATGGCAGGGGTTATGAAATAGAGGTAATTGACATACACACTGCACCTTAGCCATATGTGTCCCCCTGCACTACACACTACACAACACAACACATACACATCATCCTCCATTACAATTCCAACACAACACAACATGTACATTCCGAAAACACACATTGACAAACCTCCATGACACAACACACACACCATTGACACTGCATCCACACACAACACAACCACAACAACCAACACAACTACACACTCAACTTCACACATCACAACAACACCTCCCACAGAACAACAACACTCACCTTAATGTGTCACAAGGCAACACAACAAACACAGTATTGGTCTCACATGCAAGTGACACACACACACACACACAGACAATCACATCAACCACTCAAGCTCCCTTCACCTCAACTAGCCAAGCCAAAGGTACATACACGCACTGATTCACATATACAACAGATAGCACAAACCTACCTGTACAGATCCCCTTACAATGCACACACATGGACACCCTTGTCAAGTGTGAATGTACACTCATTGTGCCAACATTCATTTGGTAATTAATGATGACATCACAATGATGGGTGTATGTGTGCAGTATGTGTGTTGTGTCAGTGTGTCCCCAGCCCTGTGTGACACAATTGTCTACCCAAAAAAAGCATGACACTGTTATTTTACAAAATGATTGTGACATGAGTATACCAGCCTCTGTCCCAACCTCCAGTGCAGTGCCCACTCAGTGCACCCTGGCAATGAAGCATCCCTACCTTCGAATCCGGCTGCGGGGGGATGTGTTTTATCCATTGGATGGTGGCAGAAGGGACGTTAGATGTTGTCCAGTCATGTCCAGCGGAAGACGGAGAAGGAATTAAGAAAAAAGATGGGTTTTTAACGTTCCACTTCCCCTCAATCCGTCAACTTACAAGGGGAGGTTGGACCACCACTTTTTGCTTGGTTCTGCCGGCTGCCACTTTTCCTTATTCTGCCTTTGATGCAGGTGGTGTTTCTTGGTGGAGACAGCAGTTTGAATGCAGGACTTCAGCTATGGGGCCGCCAACATCTAAATATGTCAGGCGGACAAACATTGGCGGACGGGTTTTCAGTCGAAAACTCAACAGCACAACTATTACCACCAACGTCTAAATCAGGCTGTCAGTTATTTTTTCCACAGGTGTGCTACTTCTGGGATAAAAGGTTTAAAACAATGGAACACTCTCCCAGCGCAAAAGGAGGGAAGCTACAGAGAATGGTTTCACTTAGAATCAAGCACTAAACTTGGACTTTTTCTGTGAGATTTAGATACACACTCTGCAGCAACCTGTCCCCCAATGAGAATCCCACAATGCGATGGACAATGTAAACTAAAAGAAAGCTGCATTTTCTGCCTCCATGAGAGTCCCTTATATATTTTTTTCCTGGTGTCAAAGCAATGCTTAATTAAACCCAGACCTAAATTGGGTTTTTGAAAGTGAGGTATTATTTTTTTTGAAGGCCAGAATCCAGAGTTTTTACATTTCTTGTTTTTTGATGTTAGCAGATAGTTAAGCCATTACCATAGTCAATGTTAGCAATAGCTACAGGATATGTAAAAGAAATCACTCGCTGAACTTCACATTGTCTACAAGCACACCATTTTGAATATCTTCATGCTTCCACATTATTATAGTTTCACTTAGTATAATTTACAAATCCTGTCATCACACCTATTGCATGTCCACTGCTCTTTTTCCAGGTGAGACCCTCATAAAGCACGTTGACAATGTGCTCAATAGCTAAGTGACAGTGCTTCGTTATTTATATTTTGTAGTAGGATAAAACACTTCACAGGAATACTTAGTAGAATACACTCAGGAACATAACACACAAAACATGCACGCACAGAGGCACACACACAGACACATGCACAAAGAAACACAGACAGATGGGTACACACAGTCATACAGACACACAAACACACAGAAAGGCATTCCCATGCACTCCTTTACACATGGGCACAAACACATACCTTTAAATAAACATATAAACATACACATCATAAACATACAAAGAGGAATGCATACATGCACACACATTCAGCTACCCAGGCACACACATATATTAGTTCACACATACATATATTCCATTGAAATGCACTATTACACTTAAATAAACTCATAAAATCTGATTTACCTTCGATAATTATATAGTTGTACCCCCTAGATTCTTAGATTATAAAATGAAGAACGTGTCATGGGGAGTCGTACATGCTTTTACAGTTGAGTCCATTCCGCCTGCTTTTTATGCACTTGCTGAGCTCCAACTGGAACCCTGCAAACCTCCAAAGATTTCATTAGGAAATAAAAAATGTCCTTGTCTCATTCCCATGTCAATATTTAATTGCTGTGGTCATTTGACTGTTGCAGATAATAAATGGGTGGTGTGCCCAGAGCAGTAATTTCAAGAGTGTAGTGCAAGTTATAGTCATCAGCTTTGATTGCTTATACGTTACTCCCTAAGGCTAATCACCCTTGCTTTGTTTGAATTATAAGTTAATTAGCACAGTTATTATTATTTTTTCTTAGCAAAGAAAATCCATTACTGGTTGCAAGGAGATTGTGTAAGTGATGTAAACAGTGTATTTTGTTTGCTGAGGAGGAATGAGGGATTAAACAGGATGGTCAATATCCATGATGTCCAGTCAGTACCATCAATTTGTATAAAGACAATTACTTTTGTGCTTAATCAGCTTTATTAAAAATAAAATAATGAAATCGCATTAAACAAATTACAATTACAATAAATGTAAACATTTAAAAGAATGAGATTATTAAACTATATAAAAAATAAAGGTGTTTAGGTTTCTGTATAATGTGTGGGAAAATAAGGGAAGAATGAGGAAGGGTGAAATCCATATAGGAGACCAGATACAACAATAAATATGCAAGGGCAAAATACAAATGTTTGAAACAAATGGTTGATAAGACAAAGTAAAATTGAGAGTATACAGAGAATGAAACAACCTACGGTGGTGAAAAAGTTTATGAATGCATATAGTGAGTTTTCTGCTTAATAGTATTATCTAAGAAATGTGTTAATGGCAACCAATACACATATATTTTTATTTGAGGTAAAGACAAAGTGGCAAATGTTATATCTAATCTATGATAATGACAAACATTATAACACAATGCTTTATATGAAATATTAGAGGAACATTTCCAATTAAGTGTAATTTGCTGAAAAGCTAAGGCCAACATAAGATCTAACAGTTTATTGTTAGGAATATTTAAATTAGTGACATCGGAGACTTCCTAAAAAGTGCAATAAAGGTGAGATGGAACATTGTACATTAAAAATGATTGTAAATTTGGACCAAACGTTTCCCCGGAATCATACACTAGGTGGACATTGAAAAAGAAGGTGTATCAAATCTTCATAGGGATGACCACATGACCAACAGGTATAATCATTATTTTTTGAGAGTTTGATTATAGAAACAGGAGAGTGATATAGTCCATGATACTTAAAGGATATAGATTGCGCAGTGGAGGCTGTTCTGGAAACTTCCACCAAAATTCTGTCTTAGTTTTAATTCAAGATACATTCAGGGGAAGAAATTGTAAATAGGGGAGGCTCTAGGAGTAGATCTTGGAACCGAAAGTGGAGAAGACTCAGGCGGTGAAGTTATTGAGTCTAGCAGCAGCGAATTAAGAATATCTAAAATAATACTTGTGAGAAGAGAAAAAGTATGCATGATAAATGCAGACAATTAAATGATTCTTGGAATTGCGGGGAAGGAGCGTGGAGCGATACCAATGAATTAGTCTCTAACAGATATTTAACTTTTTTGCCTGCAAGACTTCCGGTACAAGGATTTGGGGGCATATTTATACTCTGTTTGCACCGGAAATGCGTCGTTTTTTTTTACGCAATTCCGACGCAAAACTAACTCCATATTTATACTTTGGCGTTAGACGCGTCTAGCGCCAAAGTCCATGGAGTTTGCGTCACTTTTTAGCGTGGACACCTACTTTGCGTTAATGATATGCAAGGTAGGCGTTCCCGTCTAAAAAATTGACTCCGAGGCATGTGCGCCGTATTTACACTCCCGGGCAAAAATCACGCCCGGGAGTGGGCGGGTAAAAAAAAATGACGTCCAGCCGCTTTTGCGTCGTTTTTTAGCGCCTGGTCAGGGCAGGCGTTAAGGGACCTGTGGGCTCGGAAGGAGCCCAGAGGTGCCCTCCCATGCCCCCAGGGACACCCCCTGCCACCCTTGCCCACCGCAGGAGGATGCCCATGGATGCAGGGACCCATCCCAGGGAACATAAGGTAAGTTCAGGTAAGTATTATTATTATTTTTTTTTGTGGCATAGGGGGGCCTGATTTGTGCCCCCTTACATGCCACTATGCCCAATGGCCATGCCCAGGGGACAGAAGTCCCCTGGGCATGGCCATTGGGCAAGGGGGCATGACTCCTGTCTTTGCTAAGACAGGAGTCATTTCAATGGGGGTTGGGAGTCGAAAAAAATGGCGCAAATCGGGTTGAGGCGATAATTTTGCCTCAGCCTGACTTGCCCCATTTTTTGGCGCCCAAGCTCCATATTCCCCTACGCCGGCGCTGCCTGGTGTACGTAATTTTTTTTTACGCACACCAGGCAGCGCCGCCGGCTAACGCCGGCTAACGTCATTGAATAAATACGCCGCCCGCATGGCGCTTCAGAATGGCATTAGCCGGTGTTAACTTTTTTGACGCACAACTGCGTTGGCGCAGTTGTGCGTCGAAAAGTATAAATATGGCCCTTGATTTTTATAGTATAAGAAATAAGATGATTAAACCATAAGGGAGACTGTAAAAAAGCGTCTGGAGATAGAGATTGATTTTGATACCAAGGCTTTAACACAAACATGCATGTTTAAATAGCAGTGAAGAATTTATGAAGTTTCTTGAGGAGGATGGCAGCAAGAAAAATGAGGAAGGTGATGTGAGGAGCCACTTGGAAACTAGTTTCAAACTGAAAGCTTTATTATAACTTCCAAAGTTTGGAAAATTAGTACCACCCTCTGTCTTAGTTTTCTTAATTTGCATCAAGGAAATTCTGGATTTTTTCTTGTGAGGGATTTAAGTAAAAACTTCCAGTCAATCCGATCAAATGCCTTTTCTGCATCAATAGCAACAGCAGCAAGGAATAGGATAAAGAAGAAGCCTTGTTTAGTACATTAGAGAATAATCTAGAGTTGTCAGATGCAAGTCGACCTTCAACAAATCCAGATTCTTTCTTGCCTGTCAATTTGGGTAAAAATAGTTCAGGTCACAGGTGCTAATAATTCAGTGAACATTTTACAATCTACATTTACAAGCGAGATGGACCTACCTCATTAATGTTTATGAGGTAGGTCTCGCTTTGCGACCCATTGGGAATTAAATATAATCACAGGGATGGTGGCCTGCTGGGATCAGCAGACCACCTTGGCTTTGATTACTTTTATATAAAGCAATCTTTTTTTTAATGCAGCTTGTTTTCCTTAAAGGAAAATGGCATGTGTTTCAAAATGAAAAATACAAAGTTTTCTTTTCATTTTATAAGAGTAGGAAGTGGTCCTGCGTACCACTGCCTGCCCTTAAAAATATTTTTACAATCATTTTTTAAAGGGCAAGGGATCCCTTCGTGACCCCTTCCTATCTGCAAATGGGTTACTACCCACTTGACGTTGGTTGTAAAATGTGAATGTTTTGCGACCACATTTCAGTCACAAAACATTCACACGTACCACTGAGACACACCCTAAACATGCACCTTCCTAATACCTAATCTCAAACCTCAGTTGCGATTCAGAAATAGGGCCTGGTACAACAAAAAGTGCTTTTTTGTAGTCGCAAACTGCCCAAGTCTGCAAACCGAACTGTTTGTGACCTCAAAAAACCTTTGTACATCTAGCCAATGGTTGCCTTCTGAAAAGTGCTTCCAGTTCCAGTGTTACTGAAAGAGTGAAAAAGTTGCAAACATTTAGGGAGTAGTATATTAGTAAAGTATAGGCAAAACTACACCATGAACCCATCAGGTCCTGGAGTCTTGCCTTTTTTAGCAGACTTGGAAATTTCTGACAGTGATATTTGATTCTCAAGGATGCCAAAATGTACATTCTATTGAATGGGAGGAATTGTGTCTTTCAAATGTGCATCAAAAAGAGAAGGGTTTGCAGGAACTTCCAGTGTATATACAGTTTGGTAGAAATTCCTAAACTCCTCCAAAATATCTTGATCTTTAAATAACTGCTTTCCCATGCATGAGTCAATTAATAACATTTTGGTATGTTGTTTCCAGACCTTCAAGTAGTTAACTAGAAGCTTTCCCACTTTATTACGCCCTCCATAGTAGCAAGCACTACTGTCGAGTAAAATGGATGAAGCATTATCTGTAGTCACTTTAATAAAATTAAATTTAGCCTGAATAAGTTCATGTAAATTAGTCCCAGAGGCCGAAGAATAAAATGTATGTTTTGTACGTTTTATATAAGATAGTCATGATTTGTTTTGCTTGGCAAATTGTCTCTTTGTTTTGGAAACAAAGTCAATGATATGACCTTGAGCTGTAGCCTTGAAAGTGTCCCATAATAATTGGGAAGATGCATCAGACTGTGTGAATTGCAAAACACTTGTCAGCGAAAGTTCCGAAAGAGGAGGAGAAAGCTAGATCAAGTAAATCTGAATTGTTGAACCTCCATCTGCTGGATTCGGGATGTGCAGGAGTCAATCAATCAATCAATCAGGGATTTGTAAAGTGCGACTAATCACCCATAGGGTCTCAAGGTGCTGAATGTAGGCATGCTGCTCAGTCGAAGAGCCAGGTCTTGAGGTCCTTCCTGAACTACTTTAGATATGTGGTCTGCCTGAGCTTGAGGGGAAGTGTGTTCTATGTCTGGATGTTAGGTAAGAGAGGGGTCTTCCTTCTGCTGTACTTTTCTGGATCTTGGGGACAGCTGCAAGGGCACGGTGGGAGGAACGGAGATGAATGTTGGGTACGTAGAAGGTGAGGCGGTGGTTGAAGTATGCTGGTCCTATGTTGTACAGTGCCTTGAAGGTGTGGATCAGAAGTTTTTAAGTGATGCGCTTGTTAACTGGGAGATAGTGTAGGTCTCTGAGGTGGGAGGAGATTTGGCTGTGTTGAAGGATATCCAGGATGAGTCTGGCTGCTGTATTCTGAACTTGTTGTAGACTTGATTGAAGTTCCTTGGTAATGGCAGCATTAAGTGCATTGCCGTAGTCCAGTTTGCTGGTGATAGGTGCGTGGGTGACTGTCTTCCTCATGTCAGGGGGAATCCATTTGAAAATCTTCCGCAGGAGACAGAGGGTGTAGAAGCTTGATGAGGAGATAGCATTAATTTGGCAGGTCATCAATAGAGAGGAGTCCAGGGTGATGTCCAGGTTGCACGCATGGTCAGTGGGGACGGGGGCCTTACCCAGAGCAGTAGACCACCAGGAGTCGTTTCAGACAGAAGGGGGTGGAGCCTATCACAAAGATTTCTGTCTTGTCTGAGTTGAACTTGAAGCAGCTGGCCTCCATCCAGGCGGCAACTGCTTTCATATCATTGTGGAAATTCCTCTTGGCTTGAGCAGAGTCTCAGACAGAGAGAGAATCAGTTGGGTGTCGTCGGCGTAGGGGATTATGTTTAGCTCATGTTGTTTGGTGATCTTAGTGAGTGTGGCCATGTAGACGTTGAAAAGCGTCAGGCTGAGTGAGGATCCTTGGGGCACTCTGCAGCAAGTGACTTTAGGTTCTGAAGTAAACTGTGGTAGTTTGACCCTCTGTGTTCTTCTGGTGAGGAAGGACCTGATCCAGTTCAGTGCTTAGACTCGGATGATGGCATTGTTCAGTCTTTCACAGAGGGTGGAGTGGAAGACGGTATGAAATGCAGCGGAGAGGTTAATGAGGATGAGTGCGGCAGTGCCTCTGTGGTCCAGTATGATGTGTATCTCATCGGTGGCTGCTAAGAGTGCGGTTTTGGCACTGCAGTTGCTTCTAAATCCTGACTGGGAAGGGTCTAGGATACAGTGAGTCGCGAGGAACTTGTGAGTTGCTGATTGATGGCTTTTTCCATTACCTTGGCTGGGAAAGGGAGCAGAGAGATGGGTCTATCTTTCTTTAGCTCCCTAGGGTCGTCAGTGGGTTTCTTGAGTAGCGGGCTGATTTTGCTGTGTTTCGAGTTTGAGAGCAATGTGGTGATCTTGAAGGAAAGGTTGGTGGTTCGGCAGAGCTCTGGTGCTATGGCGGCATTGGCCAGGATGAGGATGTAATGAGGGCATGGATCTGAGGGTGCTCCCAAGTGGATGGAGTTCATCGGTCTTTGGGTGTCCTCTATGGTGATAGGGGTTCAGCAGTTCAATATCTGGTGGGGTGCTCTGGCCGTAGTGGTGAGCAGTGTTGGTGGGCTTTGGTTACTTAAGCCTTTGTAGATGTCCTGGATCTTATGGTCAAAGAAGGTGGCAAGGTCGTTGCAGAGGTACTGGGAGGGAGGGATGGATGAAGTGTCTGCCCTGGAGTTTGTGAACTCTTTGCCAAGGGTGAGGAGCTCTTTGCTGTTGTGAGTGCTGGTGTTGAGGCATGCTTGAAAGGTGGCTTTTTTGGTGGCTCTGATGTTCTGGAGTAAGTCTAGATCTGCAATAACTGGAACATGATCAGAAATTCCAATAGGTTCAATAGTAGAAATAATCAGGTTCTGGGATAGTGATTTGCTAATAAAGATTTGATCAAGTCAAGAGAGGGATCCGTGTGGTGGAGAAGTAAAAGAGAACTCCTTAGTAGAAAGGTCACAGAGTATCCATGAATTTACCAGGTATCTATGGAAAATAGTGGAGTGGAATTGCTTATGCAATTTATGAGGTAGAAATCTAACATGAGATTGACGGTCTGTGAAAGCAATTTTTATTACAGTCCCCACCTAGAATAAAAAAAACATGGCTATATTGAAAACATTTCCTAGATACATTGCGTCAGAAAGAGTACTCCAGTTGGGTGAGACCACAAACATTAAAAACAATTAAAAGAATGTAATTAGTAAGCAATTTCACAATAAGCCATCTACCTTCAGTATCCGTTTCTTGAATAACAGTTGTATAGTTCAATTTTTTGTAACATAAGATAGCTCAATTTTTCTTATAAGCTGCTGGTGATACAAAAACTGAACCTACCCAACTGTGTTTGAGTTTTAAGGTCTCAAATTCAGTGAGGTGAATTTCTTGAAGAAAGACTAAGGCCCTCATTAAGAGTTTGGTGGTCTGAGGACCGCCAGAGTGGAGGTGGCGGTCGCACCGCTGCCGACCCGGTGGAGAAGAGCCTTATTATGACCATGGCGGTGTTCCCAACTGAACACAGCCAATATACTGCCACTACCGCCAGTGCTGAGGGACCGTCGCGGACGACAGCAGGCATCTCCATTCCGGCAGGGACCTTGTTACCGCTGAGCATATTATGAGGTTGCACACAGCCAGGATTTTCATGGTGGTCGGACCGCCACCAAAAATCTGACGCAAACTAACAGTGTAAAAGGAGACACTCACCTTCAGGAATGCAGTCACTTCCGGAGCTGCCATGGAACCTGAACTTGAAGTCTACCCACAGCTGCTGATGGCGCTACAACTCCAAAACCACCGACAGTGACGAAGATAACACTCATAATACACCCACCTAGCACACACTGGAGGGGAGGCCATTAGTACACATGCAGGCACAACACACACAGCCAGAACGGCTAGTGATGGCCAAACACACATGCAAACACCCGTACCAACACATACTCATTCATACACAAACTACACACACCACGTCCAATGTACACATGCCATTCACACACTACCCGCACACACACATCACCTCCACACTAACACAATCATACACAACACTACTGAGTCGCACAACGATATCACTACTGCAACCACACAAACACATTGGCGAGGAAGAAAACTGCATACCTTCACATGACAACACATACTGACAGCAACATGTAACAACTGCACACAACCAATCAGTACCAAAACATTGCCATACAAGGTGTCAGATGCCACACCACATCCACACAATACACAACGCACATGACACACCCATCACAACGCACACACAACAACTACACAAGGCCACATAACACCATCACATAACACCATCACAACACATCACACCAAGTATAATGTACATGTTAGTAACACAATCACATCAGATACACATAACACACACAAACCAAATTGCATAAATACAACACATTCATGTTGAAGGAAAGGCAGGACAAGTATGTCACCATCAAAACCAACATGAGGTTGGCCCATATATATTAGGCAGAAATAAAACTCTGTAAAACTATATACAAAATAGGCCAACGGGCCAGTCCAATATGTCCAAGTGCCCCAGGCACATATGGCACTTGTCATTGCCCCAACTTGACTCCTGACTCTAAAGTCGCCTCCACATGGTAGGGGCATCAAGGGGGAAGGCAGGTACCTCAGGGGTGAGGGGGGATGGCTGAGGTGGAGGTTATGGCCTGGGAGGGACGGTCATTGTATTTGGGTTTTGGTTTCAGCGGGAGCGGCTTTGGTTTTGGTTTAGTTTTGGGGGCGGCTCCTTCACCTTGGGCTTAGGAGGAGTGAGCGTGGATTTGGCGAATGATTTTTTTGCAACACCAGAGGTGGCAGGGGATGACTGGGAGGTTGAAGTGCTGGGCTCGGGGAAGGACAAAGGGCGTTTCGGGGAACCACGGGGTGGGAGGGTGATAGGCAAGAGGGAAAACTCATACAGGAAAAGCATTTGTGGGTGGAGGGAGAGAGAGTGGTTGTAAGGTGTGAACTTGTAGGTGTCTTAGGTGCAGGCACGTGGGTTGAGGGCATGTGTGTGCTGGGTGTCTGTTGGGTGAGTGAGTGCCGGTATATGGGTGTTTTGGGAGGAGGGGGCATGAGGTGCAGGGAGATGCCATGGTGGATGGGTGACTGTCTGTTAGGGTGATGCCTACAGGTAAGGTGGATGTGCTGCATGTCGGGTGTTGATAGTTGTGGTGAGTGTGCATATGGTGAATGGGTAGATGTATGCGGGCCTGGAAGTGTGGTGACTGTGGGCATGATGGGACTTGTGGGAAGATCAGGGAGTGTGATGTTGTGGCAGCATGTCTGACTGGTCTAGTGTCTGTGAAGGAGGGGTTGGTGTGGGGGTCAATGTAGGGAGAGGATGGTGATGTGTGTGCAGGTGGCTGTTGTCTGTGTGCATGCCAATGGTGGGTCTTGTGGTGCTTGTGTTTGTCACTTCAAACCATGTCTGTTGAGATGTATGAATGGTGGTCTGATTGTGTGCTCTGGATGGGTGTGGGGAGAGGGGTATGGGTTCGGGCTGAGGTAGCTGGAGGGAGACGGAAGACAAAGGGACACTTGCTGCCATCAAGGAGGAGGCCAGAGCCTGAAAGGATCTCTGGAGGCCAGAAAGAGCACTGTGACTGCCTTCCAGGTAGGCATTGCTCTACTGTACCGGAGCTGGCAGTCCCTGGATGGCATTCATGATGGTTGTCTGACCCACAGAGATGGACCTCAGGATGTCAATAACCTCCTTACTGAGGGCAGCAAGACTGACTGAGGCAGGGGCAGAGGTGTCTGCAGCGAAGGAGATACCCACCCTCCTGGGTGAGCAGGCTCGGGCAACTGGGTGGGGAGCAACAGGGAGGCTAGTGCTGGTAAGAGGGGTGGCGGACAAGGATGGTGCTGGGCTGGTCCCAAATAGGTCCACCACCTCCAGGGAGCATCCGCCGGAGGAGGAATCCAAAGATGATGAAGATGATCTTGTCTCCCCAGTGGCACTCCCCTCGCCCTCAGTTCCACTGGTATCAGTCTCCTGGGTCCTGTGGACTGCTGCTTCCCCACTTGCTGGTGCCCCTTCTCCTTCACCTGATGATGCTGATGCACACAATGACAGAGGAGGAGAGGGAGGGAGGGAGGGAAAAAGAGAAAGATAGTGTGCAAAAGAGTCAAAACCTATGTTTTTACACAGATCAAAATGCACATCTCTTCAAATTTATTATGACAGGCCATGCCATGACAATGACACTCCATTTCTGCAAATACACATTGGGTAAATCAAGATGCAATGGTACAAAACCTGATATTGTGGGAACATTTTGACTTAGTGAATTGGTCAAGGCTGAAACACTGCAAAGCAGCATTGCCATTGCCAAGGCAATATCATACATGACATGTAATGTGTAGATGTGCATCTACCACTGATCACATGCACATCTGCCCAAAGTAAGCTACCCAATCCCAAACAAGGCCTGTCATGTGCGAGGTGAGAACCTGTATTTACCCCCTTGTGGCTGCTGTGCTGCCCTCAAGTGCCTATCCACTTCAGGGTAGGTAACCTCTAATATATGGACAATTAATGGGGTCAAGGTCTGACAGGCACCCCTCCCTCATTGGGAGGACATCCCCAGCTGGGCCTCCGCGGTCTACCAGGACAGGCGTCTAGGGTCCTCCCACCACTTTCTGCAGTGGATGCTCTGCCGGCTATGGACCCCCAGGGTCCGCACTTGCTTGGCAATGGAACACCATATCTCCTTCTTTTGATGGGTGCTGACCTGCATGGGTAACACAAACTGAATGGAAAAGTCATGCAGAGTGGCAGCACATATCATACCCATCACATGCCGACACTAACATGTCTTCACACCACAATCGCATTAACTCCATTCCCCCTGCATGCATCCACTTCCTGTGCGGTGTGGCAAGGCCTTACAGCCTCACACAAACCCAATGGAATTGGGGTCACCTGCTCCTCTCATGCATAATACAGCTGCTCATGCAGGGGTAGGATGCTGTCCACAAGTTTCTCCAACTCCTCCTGAGTGAAGACTGGGGCCCTATCACCTGCAGGACGTGACAGGATGGCTTCCAGAGACATTACACAGCAGCTCACGTAGTGGAGGTCTTGCTTGCACGAGTGTCAAGAGTCAAGTGAGCTAGGCGGCAGAAAATGGCGGTCACGAGTGCCGCGTACATGACCGTCACCGCCGGCAGTGATCATCATTGGGCCCAGCCTCCCATTGGCAACAATGTTATCCAATGAGGAGTTGCACAGCAGTAGTGACCGCCATGACAACATAAGCAGTGGAATTAGGTTATTTTCATCTGTCCCGTGCACGAAGGACAGGCGGATGCCATTTTAAACACATTTCATGGCTTTTAGCACAAAAATAAGTGTGTCATGCCAGCCTTTTGTTCATGAAGCAGCCTATGTTTTGCCCTCATGGCTGGGCCCATACATGCACCATAAATGGCGCAGTGGAGTTAGATGTGCAGCTGTGAATTCTAGTACATGTGTATGTTGGAAATGACCTCTCTGCAGGGTCACCCCCAAACTTTTTGCCTTTCTCCTTTTCTTTTACTGACCTCATTTTTGCTGGCTTTAGGACTGCGAATCAGTGCTAAAGTGCATATGCTCTCTCCTTAAAACATGGTGACATTGGCTCATACCTAATTGGCTTATTTAATTTACTTGTAAGTCCCTAATCAAGTGCACTACATGTGCCCAGGGCCGGTAAATTAAATGCTACTAGTGGGTGGCACTGGTTGTGCCACCCAAATAAGAAGCCCCCTAACCATGTGTCAGGCCTGCCACTGCAGGGCCGGTGTGTGCAGTTTCACCGCCACATTGACTTGGCATTTAAAAGTACTTGCCAAGCCTTAAACTCCTCTTTTTCTACACATCAGTCACCCCTAAGGTAGGCCCTAGGTAGCCCATAGGGCAGGGTGCTATGTAGGTATAAGGCAGGACAGGAACATGTGTGTTCTATATGTCCTCGTAGTGTAAAACTCCTAAATTCATTTTACACTGCTGTGAGGCCTGGTCCTTCATTGGATAGCATTAGGACAACCCCAAACACAGGATGCTCAGTCACATTTGCACACATCTGAATATTGAATGGGGCTTCCTGGGCTGGGAGGGTGGAGGGCCTGATACTTACATGTCAAAGGACAGTAGTCTGCCCTCACACAAAGGACGGCCACACTCCCTACAAGGACCCTGGCAGACAGGATGGACTGAAAGGGGACCTTGTGCACTTCTAAGCCACACTTTGAAGTCTCCCCCACTTCAAAGGCACATTTGGCTATTTAAGCATGGTCTCTGACCCTACCAACTCAGACACCTCTTCTTCACAAGACACTTCTACTTCAGAAGACACTTCTGAGGTAGACATTTCTACTTCACAAGACACTTCTACTTCACAAGACACTTCTGAAGTAGACACTTCTACTTCACAGACACTTCTGGACAAGATACCACTGGTGAAGAATCCCTGAAGAGAACCTGCAACCTGCCAAGAAGAACTGCCTGGCTGCCCAAAGGACTCACCTAACTGCTTTTCTGCAAAGGACTGCTGCCCTGCTGTTGCCCTTCTGGCTTGCTGTCTTCTGGCTATGCTGAGAAGTGCTCTCCAAGGGCCTATATAGAGCTTGCTTCCTGTTCCCTGAAGTCTCAGGACCAAAAAGACTTAATTCCTGCAAAAGAACTCCTTGTGCGGCGAAAATCGATGCACAGCATGCAAGAAACAATGCACAGCCTGCATCGCGGTGAGAAAAATTACCGCACGTCGAACCAGATCGACGCAGCCCGATTTCCCAAAGAGGAGAATGACGCAGCGCCAGCGTTCTGACCTGGAATTCGACGCATGGCCCACTGGATCGACGCAAAGCCGAGCCAGAATGACGCAGCCCAACTTCCTGAGAGAAATTTCCTTGCATCGCCCACCGGATCAACGCAGCCCTGTGACTTCTTCCTGCACGCCCAGGATTTCGATGCATCGTCCTCGGGAAATCCGAAAACCCCGCAACCTGGAGAGGATCCCAGTCTCTGTGCCGGAAATCGACACAAAGCCTGCCCTGTGTGAAAAATGAATGACGCATCATCTGTGTGTACTGGAAAAATGTACGCATACCTCCCCGTTTTCCACGCAACTCCTCCTCTGCGGTCTCTAGTGGAGAATTTGAATGCAAACCAGGTACTTTATACTTGCAAGAGACAATTGTTGCTTTTTAAGAACTAAAGACTCTTTATATAATTTTCTAAGTGATATTTCAATGTGTACTTACTGAATCTTATTTGTTTTGACCTGCATCTTACCAGATAACTATTATATATTTTCCTAAACCCTGTGTGGTGTATTTTTGTGGTGTTCTACTGGGTTATTGCATGATTTATTGCACAAATACTTTACACATTGCCTTCTAAGTTAAGCCTGACTGCTCAGTGACAAGCTACCAGAGAGTGGGCACAGGATAATTTGGATTATGTGTGACTTACCCTGACAAGAGAGAGGGTCCTTGCTTGGACAGGGGGTAACCTGACTGCCAACCAAAGACCCCATTTTTAACATGCAGGTACCTGTTGCCTCATTGGCAGGGTAACCATATGTGGCACTGAACTTTGTACATACACGTTCTGTTCTGGGGAAATAGGCTGCTGTAACATGGAACCTTACACATGGTTTGTGTGTGACATACTGTTGGTCTAGGGCTGCAATGGGCAGCTAGGATGGCATACACGGTCAGTCAATATGCCCTATATAGTTTGTGTAAACTTTAGCACCAATTCTACACTGTTGTGTGCTACAAGTTTGGTGTTAGCTAGCATGTGTGTGGTAGACATCAATTTGTACGTTTTCCTCTCTATGTCCTAGATAATGTGCAGTGGTGAGTATGGGAAATGCACCGGTGTACCACCCCTAGTCGACCTTGCTACCCTAGAGGAGAGGCATATCATACACACCTAACGTCTGAATCAGCAGACCATCGTGGAACTGTGTAATCAGTTGGAGATGGATCTATTGGCTGCCATACGTATTCCCTATGCCATCACTCCCAAAGTACAGATTTTGTCAGTGCTACACTTCCTTGCCTCTGGCTCCTTCCAAAGTACAGTGGGGTTGGCAGCAGGGATGTCACAGCGCATGTTCAGCCATATTTTGAAGGATGTAATGTGTGCTTTTCTGAAACACATGGACAGCTACATCAGGTTCGATTTGCCTCATGTGAAGACAGATTTCTATGATATGGGACACATCCCTTATGTGATAGAGACCATAGATGGCATCCACATTGCTTTGGTTCCTCTCAGGGCCAATGAACAAGTTTACTGGAACAGGGAAAACGTTTAATCCATCAATGTCCAGGTGGTGTGTCTCACGGACCACCCAAGTTACGACCAAGTTTCCTGGATCTGTGCATGACTCCACATTCTGAAGAACAGCAATGTCCAACACATGATGATACAACTACAAAGAGAGAGGACCTGGCTAATTGGTATGTATGCAATATTATGTGTGTAACTGTGATTTCACATGTCATCCCATCCTGCCCTGTGTCCCTACCGGTATAGTAACAGGTCCTACCTCTGTGCACAGAGGGGACTCTGTCTATCCTACTCTTTCCTGGATTTTGACACCAGTGAGATATCCTACAATGGATAAGGAACACCGTTTCAATGAGGCCCACGGCAGGACGAAGCATGTAAGAGATAGGACTTTTGGATGGATAACTATATTTGCGGGTGTTCCTCAGCTACAGAGGTAGGGGTGCCAGTGGCCTGTGGTTCCTCAGGCAGGGCCTCCATTCCACTATCTGTGGCAGATGTTGAGGGCTCTGTTGGTATGTGGCTAGTGGAAGGGGCATGCTGGTGGGTGGAGGTCACAGGCAGGATGGTGGTGAGTTTCTCACCCCTGCAATGGAGGCTATGGTGGCATTGTGAGCTTGACACTGCTGCACGGCCTCCTGGTGATTTTCCCTCTGCAGCCTTTGGTTTTCCTACAAAATGGTAAGTATCTGGCCCATCTTGTCCTTGGATTGCTGGTATGCTCCCAGCACTAGGGAAATGGTTTCCTGGTCAGTTGAGTGCCTTGGGGGCCCCATTCTCTGGCCCACAGCATCCCTCCAATGCACCCTACCCCACTGTGCCTGTGCCCCTGGCACAGTGTGCCTACTCTCAGTTACACCAGGACCTTCATGGTCTTGGGTGTGTAGGGTCAACTCTGGTCCCTGTCCCTTGGGACACAGGTCTGGGGATGAGGGGTTGGCAGTGCTGTTGATGCCACAGGGTGGGGGGATCTGATGTGGGCAGCATGAGGCTGGTAGTGGTGGACTAACTAGTAGTCCCAGATGGGCCAGGTGATTCGACACTGTCAAGCGCTCCAGAGGCATAGCCCTCACTGGGGCCTTCATCCTGGTGAGGGCTGTCTGTCTCAGGCATCCTCTGCACGTTGGCAGTGGCAGGGGTACCTGTGGATGGAGTGAGAGAAAGTTACATAGTGGAGGTGTGATTGGTATTGATATTTTGTGATGCATAGTGTGACTTGGTTTGTATCTGAGAAACAGCTACCATTTTCCGTTCCGATTTTACGAATCAAGATTGCGTTGCTGCTATTGCCATGTAGTGGTTCTCAGTCATAACATGCATTTGGTGTAGCAGGTGCAATAGTTAGTCATGCTGGTGACGTGGACATTTCAGGGTGTCATGTGGGTGGGTAGGTGCATTGTGGATGTTGTAGTGATGGTTCTTGGTTGTGGTATCCTTGCACTGCGCAGGGACTGTGTGGGAATAGTGGCTAGGTGGTGAATTGGCATGCAGGGGAGGGCCATTTGGGGATTGGCTGGGAGGTGGAGCGGAAGATAGAGTGACTTGAGGAGTGATGGGTGGTGGGAAAGCATGCTGGACAGGAGTACTTGGTGCGAGGAGAGTGTTAGTGACTTACCAGAGTCCAGTCCTCCGGTTATTCCAGTCAGGCCCTCCGGATGCAGGATGGCCAAGACCATCTCCTCCCACAATGCGAACTCTGGGGGTGGAGGTGGGGCCCACCGCCAGTCTTGTTGATGGCAATCTGATGTTGTGATGCCATGGAACTCACCTTCCCTGTAGGTCATTCCACCTCTCCCTGATGTCCTCCCTCGTGCATATATCAATGCCCACTGAGTTGACCATGTTGACGATCCTCTGCCATAACTCAATTTTCCTTGTTATGGATGTTTGCTGGACCTGTGCTCCTAACAGCTATGACTCTGTCCTGATGATTTCATCAACCATGATCCTCATCTATTCGTCTGTGAAGCGTGGTTGCTTTTGAGGAAAATGCTGGTTGTGTTGTGATTGGGGGGGTGTTGTGTGCAAGGGTGCAGTGTAAGGTGCTTCATGGGTAGGGGAGTGCTTGGTTGTGTGTGCTGGTTATTTTGTGATGTTTGTGTGCTGTGTCGATGTGTGTATAGTGTTGTTCATGCAGTTGTGTGGTGTGTGCTCAGTGAGATGTCTGCAAGTGCCTATGGTGTGCAAGTGTAAAATTGTATGCTGTTGGCTCCTCGCGGTCTGTGATTGTCTTTTGAATTGCAAAGGATTGTGGATTGTGTTGGGGTGTGTTTTCTAGTGGTGTGTGTAGGTGTGTCTGGTGTGTGAATGTGTGTCAGGTGTGAGGTATTCAAACTGTCCAATGTGGTGTGGTATTCTAGCCGAGGTGTGTTTTCACCATGACAGTTCGCAACGCCAATGGGTTTCCGCCATGCAATGACCACTGTGCTAATTTGTGAGTCATAATTTGGAGGGTGAAATGTGGTCGACGTGGATTTGCTCGTGGTGGGACCACCTATCTCCCGCCCTCGGTCATCCTAGCGTTCTTTGATTTGTGGCTGTCTTTTTGCTGTGTGCTGTCTGTGACTCATAATACGGCAGGCAATACTCGTGGTCTTTTGGCACTCAAAACCGCAGCAGACTTGCCAAAAGACAGAGAAACTCATAATGAGGGGCTAAGTCTGGATCATAGGTGGCCAAATTAAAAAAAAGTTCTCTGCCTTTTTATAGGATTAACAAAACCTTTTACATTCTAAAAAATCACCCTCAATGTTGTGAACAACAAACATATGTATAACGCTAAACAGTCGACAATAACAGTAAAAGTTAAATTGAAAAAAATAAAGAGCTAGGAAGTGTAGTGGGAACAAGACTAAAGAATGTAAGAGTAAGGGGAAGAAAAAAGGAAAGAGATGGAAAAGACGAGAAAATAGATCAGTAGAAGAGGTACATGTCTGGAACTGATAACTGAGACCACGTATCTTAATGTGTGAAAAGAAGAAAAATTGAGTGGTGACAAAACAGGTGGAGATGGCACAACCAACAAGGGACAACGTACCACACCGGAATGCAACATAAGAAGAAGAAAAAAGATGAAAAGGTTTTTGATTGCCTGTAGGAGAAACAAAGAGAGGAAAAGGGGTGAACAAATAAACAACAACTGGTGGGAAACATCCTGTCAAAGAATCAATAAAAGTTAGAAACATATTAAAAAATTGCAGCAACTATTAGCTTGATGAGGAACTGGTTGTATTTATTGTATCTGCTGTGTGAGCATAAATGAATTCTCTGAGTTCAGATTGGTCCTCAAATCAAGTCATTTTATTACAAAAGATGACTTTGAAGGAGCAAGGATAAATTGGGCCAAATCCAATTCCTAGAATTTGTACCACAGGTGAAAGGTTGAGAAGATCTTTTCGTCCATTAGATGTAGACAAAGAAACATCCTGTGGGATGAAAATCTTCTTGCCAGGCAACATACCTTGTTATTTGGATTTAGCTACATTGAGGACATTCAAAATGTATGGGAACTCCACAAATAAAATAATTACTACTCAAGAATTGGCAGTTGGAGCTAAAGAAGAAATACGCAGACCCAGTCTATGCACAAGTTGGATGTTTAAGTTTGTGGATCAAGGTAAATCTACCAATTTTGGCAGGAATGAAGTGAAGAAGGCCCCATGATCCTCCCCCCTCTATAGCTTCATGAAGACCATATATGCATGTTATTGTGCCGTTTTCTTTTTTTTAGGTCTTCTGAGTGCTTTCTTCAAAGGAGAATGTGTTTTTTTGTTAAAGCAGAAATTTTATTGGTTTCATCTTGGATATCACTGACATGTTGCTCTATTGAGGGCACTCTTGCTTCTATAGTTGACCATTTATTGTCCAGATTTTAGATCTGTCCTTTTGTTTTCTCAATAAATTGTCACAGGGCTTGAAGTTCCTTCAGTAATGTCTCTTAAAAATAGGTGCGGATGTTTTTTTCAGGAGAAGGAGGGTCCTTCGTTAGCCTCCTATTGATAGAAGATGGTGATTGTGTTTTTAATGAGGCAACGGCCATGTTTGTAGAGCATGAAGTGACAGAATGGGCCACACCAACTGAGGGTAGTGACCCATCCAATAAAAGCTTCCCTAAAGACAGAACTGAACATTTAATAGTGATAGGTTTTACCTTGCTGGTAAAGAGTGGCTTCTTTAGTCTGCACATATGCCAGTTGGAGTAATGTCTCTTAAAATAAATAGAAGTATGTGAGTTAATGAGAAGATAAATGGGTTAAAATTGTGGTAACAATATTACTGTGCCTCTAGCATCAAGTAGAAATAATACTAGGTATTTAATATATTTGCCAATGTGCAATCCTTCTTTTTCTGGTGGTTGGTTGAAAAGGGAGGGTAAGTGACCTGTTGTATTTAGAAATTACTTAAAACTGATATCTGAGACAAGAAGATGATGAATGACAAATGAGGATGTAGAGCTCATGGAAAGAAAAAGCCACCTTTTGTAGAAAAAACCCTGTTGTGACAGGAATAAATCATTAGCACAATTCTGCCCTCAACCGACCCAATGAAATACCTAAGGTGGTGGTCTCGGATCTCCAACTGGCACCGTCTGCTTCAACAAAGGAATGCCGGTGTCTTTAAATGGCACTCATCTGTACATCATCGGTAGATGGGAGAGAAGGGTTTCCACACTGAGAAGATGTTAGTACAGCATAATTAATGCTCACAAAACAAAACACAGGCACCTAGAAGGCTATGTGAAACAGATTGTTTTCACTGTTTAGTATTAGGTGCTTGCAGTTGACATCGAAACAGGAGAAGCCTTTGGGACACAAAGACTCATCCAGGCTGGTGTTGGTGCTGAAATGCACCCCATTAAGAAATGCTTATTGGCACAGTCCTAGGAAGCATAATGTGGTCAGAAGCAGTACAGGTGCCAGTTGTCCGATTGTTGGGGCAATCATCGTGGCTGGGTTGAGTGGCCACAGCTGACCAGAGGGAAAAGCAGGAAGGACGCAGACACCAAGATGGTAGAACAAAGCAGGGAAAGGCTGCTGGTGAGAAAGAGCGTATCATGCAGTTATCCAACATTGAGTGCTTCAACCCGCAAGCCTCTGAGTTGTTCACTTAAGCACCTCAGTTATTGGCACATAATCAAGGAGTTCTCTTTTGCCATGGGCCTTTTAGAGGCAACAGTTCTCCAATCTTTGAATGATCCTTGTCACAGGCAGCAGATGCCCGCTCCAGGCTGGACAGAACCTCACCATTACCGTTCTCAGCATTAGTTGAGGCAGTCTCTTCACATACATTGCAGCCTAAGTCATTTTCTTCTCCACAGAAATATTTATATTTCCTATTTAGTACTCAAGTTCATCCCTGACTCTAAAAGGAGGCAAGCAACATGAAGCAAAACCCTTGTTTTAATCCTTTCCTCTTTGTGAGCATAGATTTGCTAAATTCAGAAGGTGAACTCAAATTCAGAATGGAAGGGCCTAATTATATCCAAAGTTTGTGGTGTTTGACACCAGACCAGTTGGTAACTTAGGTCTAGTACTACAAGTACTACAAGATTTGGAAAGAGTCAACCACCTTTATGTGCAACATTCAGCACCACTATAAAATATGAAGCTTCTAATTGGCGAGTTATTACAAAAGTCAATAATACCTGCAGGCAATATGAAATCCCTCCAGGAGACTTCAGGCAAATAGTGACTGTTGCTGGGGCTTCAGCATATCCTGAGGACAGGACACAGGGAATTGATATATGGCACAACTATTGTTCTCACGTGAGCAAAAATTGCTGTGTCCATGGCTTGTGCTTTTCTCCAAGGATGACTTCTTGCAGCACACTCTCATATGACAGATCTTCTCCACACTGGAGGGAAAACTGTTTTGTAGCATTGTTTGGCCCAACTAGACACACCAATGTTTTACAGGGATTGGGAGATATGAGCTGCACAGGGACATGCAGGGTGGCACAAAGAACAGCCATTAAACAGGTTTACAACTGTCTTTAGTTGCAACTAATCATCTAGGGAAGAGGTTCTTAACCAGTGGTCTGAGGAACCCTAGGGGCATGTGAGGCCTGCTGTGGGAGCCCATAAATGGTTTACAAAATTAAAAACATTACAATTAATAAACTACATTTTAAAACATTTTCTATATTTGACTGCGAATTAAACAAAATATTCCAATATTTGAGCATTTGTTTGGTGTACACTTGTTTCCATATATATATAGAGTGTTCTGAGGTATAAATCATAGAAATTGCCTTGGCCAGGGTCCCTGGCTTCCAACAATGACTCAATGGAGGTACCCCCCAGCTCCAGTAATGATTCACTGTGGATCCAAAGAGGCCAAAAGGTGAAGAGATGCTGGTTTTAGGGCTACATATATATGCCTGGGGACACACAGTCAGGGATACCTCAACTCCTTGTATATTAAAAAAAATATATATTACTTAACATAGAGCTAAGAAAGGATTTCAGCTTTGAGAAACTGCATAGATTATGCAAGGGACAGTTTATAGGTACTCTACCAATGAAGTTCCCTATGAGTGTTCTGAGCCCCATAGCTTCAATTAAATGCCACCAACCACCAGTTATATCTTCATCTGGACATGCGCCCAGTAGCGATCCATGTTGAATGGAAGTTCACGTAGTGTGAGACTCTCTTCTACTGGAGATCTTGGTGGGCTGATGTAGAACAACATATGATATCACTGTGGAGTACCACTCAGTGGGCACACATCACAGGTCTCCTGAACAGAAAATGTGAAATGCCTGCCAGAAGACATAAAATCAGGAGTGGGTGAAGCAGGGTTACTGCAACTGGGACTAATGACTTGACATCTCTCAAGGTAGCTAATCAGTTTACTATAAAATAATGCAAAAGCTTTGCAAAATGAAATGCCCACCTCAACCATGGAATATATTTAGGACCACCTATAGCTTAAGCTTCCTTTTTTTAAATCTAGGCTATTGACCTGAAGTCATTATAGACAACATGCTGAACCAGCTCAATGATGTTATAAGTAAAATGGGACAAACAGTAATTGAGATATTCATTACTTAATCTTACTATTAACCCATCACCCTTTTTCGGCATTGTGGTTCTCTGTTACTTGATTGCATGTCAAAAGAGTAAAGACATTCTTCAATAGCTAAAAAGCCCAAAGTCACAAAAACCTATTCTGTTAATGCACAATTGTTTGACCTGAAATTCATTTTTTAAAGGACTGGGTGTAGTTTGCAGATTCGCGCTACGCGGAACTCCGCAGAATTCCGCAGAGTAGTTAAAAAACTCTGCTACGCTCTGCGGAGTTCTGCTGGGAACGAGGTTTCCCTGTCGCACCCATTCACATTGAGTTCATGCCAAACACATTGTGAAGTATGTCCTCGGGTTCAAAATCATGCTCAAACGGCACATGCAGCTCGCATGGGAGCGACCATCGTGCTTTCTTACTCTGTGCTGGTGCAGGGCCTGCTTTTTAATTTTTTTGTATCCCTTTCTTATCTTTTCAATCCTCCACCCTCCTAATTAATCAACCCCTTATTGTATTAGTGTGTTTTTGTGCCTGTGTATTTAAAAGTTTTTTCATTTTTTGTTTTTCATTTTTTGTGTTTTATTTTTATTTTTCCCTTTACTTCTTTATTTCTTCCTTCCTTCTCCTCTTTCTTTTCTTCACCCCACTCATTGCCATGGCAGAGCAGGGCAGCAAACAGGGGAGCACCCCCCCACAAACAGTCAGCAGCAGCTGCCTACCCTGCAGACAGCAGTACCACCAAGGTGTGTGGCCCTGACCTACTTTTTTGTGAGGTGGAGGTGGCAGCATGTGTTATTTTATGAGCAGCATCACCTCCCCTCGATGCTGGCAGCAGGCCTGGCAAAGAGGACCCCTGAAGGAGCATTTGTTGCGTTGGGGAAGGTATGAAGATATGTGCAGAGCACCAGCTAAGTCCAGCTCACCACCCAGCAGCTGAGGCACCGCTGGGCAGACATCCTCTACCAGGAGCAAGACTTCCTCGTCCTGCTAAGCATCAAGATTGCGGGCCTCAGTGTGTATTAACTATATTACTTGCTATGTTTGTGTTCTACAATGCTAACTTTTTTTCCCATTAGTATGCTGCTCACACTCAGAGGTAAGCTACATCTAGTTCACGTTAAGACTATTATGTGATCCAGTTTGAGCTAGCCAGGTGCTGGTTGCTACCTCCTCATACTCATCTGCATTCACTTTGGCTGATTATTTAAGAAGCCACTGCAATGCAGACTCCTCTGTCCCCCAGTCACCATAGTGAATTAGTGATATCAGTGAGTTAACACTCTTTGTGCCTTTCTTTTTTGAGCTCGTACAGTCCCAAGAAATATGACACTGTATAGTACTAGTATGCATCTATGCATTGTGAACAAAGGAGACTGAGGCCCTCATTACAACATTGGCGGGCGGCAACAAGTTGTAACCACCGTGCGGCCGCCAATGCAGCGGTGGCCATTACGAGATCCCCGCCGGCCTAGCGGTGATGTGAGTCGCAACACAGGAGCCAGCTCCAGTTGCACCTGTTGCACTTTTCACTGTCTGCTATGCAGACAGTGAAAAGCTCCATGGGGCTATGGCAGGGGGCCCCTGCACTGCCCATTCCGGAGGAATGGGCAGTGCAGGGGCCCCCAGGGGCCCCAGAACTCCCCTTTCTGCCAGCCTTTTCATGGCGGTTCCTACCACCATGAAAAGGCTGGCAGGAGGGGGACTCGTTATCCCCTGGGCAGCGCTGCCCTGGGGGATTACAACTGCCGGGACCAACGTGGCAGTAAACCGCCCGTCCCGGCAGTGCGACCGCAGTGCTTCCGCCGCGGTCGTAATTAGCAGGATTGCACCGCCAGCCTGTTGGTGGTGCAATCGTCAGAACAGCCCTGGTGGTCTTTGACCGCCAGGGTTGCAATGAGGGCCTGAGTTGGTTCATCAAGGGGATTGAGAAATGAAAACACAATCAGAGACCATTTATTGCAATGCATTAGTTCTAACAATAGTTTTTGTTCAGGAAATTTGAAATATGGATTTTAGGAGTATATCCAACTCAACAATAGTCGATACTGGTACCATAGGCGATCAGATTTAGATAAGTGCCATGTTATTGCATTTGCCTGTTATAATCATTTTCTGGATATTAACTGTACCACTAATCTTTATTTATATCTTCTTTATTTCTTACATCAGCAGCCAAAGGCAAGAAGAGGGACAGCACAGAGGCAAGTCTGGCAAGAGCTGGGGAGGAGGTGCCAACCACCAGTACCAATGCTGAGGGCTCTGCTCATCCCAGTAAGTCCTATTATTTATTATTATTATTTACCTACCTTTTACCTAAGATCACTAATAATCTCCCTTTAATGTTGTCTTTTTTATTTTTTATGCTGTCCCCTTTTCTTCAACTCCCCTTTCCAAATTTTGTTTAATTCCTGCATTATCTGTTTTTTAACTTATTTCATGTTTTCTTTTGTAGCTGACTTTTTCTGGTCTATACTAGTCTGTAGATATTTTCTGTTTTGTTGGTAGTGTTTCCCTTTCCCCTATGTATCTTGTGGTACTGCAAGACTAAGAACAGATTTTTGGTACTCAACTGCCTACTGTGAAGATTGCTGGCCTAAGGACGGTAGTATTATAAATAATATTCACTGTGTATGTTTGTTGAAAAGGCTTTTTTTCTTGATATTGATCTATTAGTTAACCAGAGAGTGACCATGGTCATGAACCACATCCTCCCCACCCCCAATGTTGTGGTGTGTAATTAATTTATACAGACTACCAGCAGTTCCCCTTACAATGCAACATAGATGGAAAGTATGAGTTCCCATTGCATTTGCCAACCAACACCATATGTCTTTTATTTACCATTATTAATCTACCACTTAATTGTGATTCAATGATTCAGAGTCATCACCATCATGGGCTATTGCTCTGCCCCTCCATTACGAATATTGATGGGGCTGGTGTAGATTAGTGCTCAGGTGATAGAAGGTCATGCAGTGAGTTTCGCTTTCACCACATCTGCCCCAGTCAGTGTGTGATCTATTTAAAATGTAAAATTAAGTCACACCTCAATAAATCACACAGCCCAGGTGTAGAGGGTTAGGGGCTTGATAAAAGGATGTGAAAGAGGTTTTGGGGAAAGGTGTGACAAAGACAAACACTACACAAAAGAAACAATGACAATAATAGTCATTGAGCGCTGAGCATCACCCCATCATGCTGTGGAAGGAATCAATAAAGGGATAACTATGACACAGTTCAGTTAAATGCATTGCGAATAGTCCTTCTGCTCCAGAGAGACCCAAGATAGTATATCTCTAAATGTTATGTCTTCTAGGTTTGAAAAATACAAACTATGGAGGATTGACGGTAAAATGAAAATGATACTGTATTGCCAAATTGGGCAGTGCATCTCCATTTTTCTTGATATACCCATCACTTTTGGGTGACTGGCTGAACCTGTTCAGTAGGTAATCTGGAATGTTGAGCTTTCACCAAGTTTTGTTTGTGCAGGTGAGGGCTAGGAGAAAACACAAAGAACAAACGAAAGCAAGGTACACTTCATGAGGACATCATGATGCATCATTGAAACAGCAACTCTTGCAAAATAAGTCTGAATTGGAACCTTCCATTTTGGGCTGATGGCTACCACAAACTCTAAGAATCCCACTCCTTCCACAAAAGAAAAAGGAAGGAGTTCCAGCACTAACATTTGTTCCGGCTTCCCATTGAACAAATGTGGGATTAGGTAGTTTCGGTCGTAGGGCCTCTCCTGCCTAACCATGCCTATGAAAGCAGCCTGGATTTTTTTCTTTTCTGGGGTTACTGATGCAGGGGACTTTTGAGATGTAGGTGGTGATAGACTCCATGTGTGTTGTATTGCAGTGCCCGTATGCTGTGGTGTCTCCATCTGACTCCGAGTCTTCCTATGTCATTGTGAGGTCGCTGAGGCAGGTGATTTTGGCACACTGCTGGGAAAGTGCTGTTTTGTGTGCAGATGTCACCCTCTTCTTCCTTACCTTCCACTGTGATTTGACCAGTTGTAGCTGATGTTTCCTGGCTCTCTTCACCTTCACCACAGCAATCACGATCAGCAATTTTTTCAGGTGCTCCTCACACCTGATTGCATGATGTTTTTTTTCTTATGGGTCGTCTGGCCTCCAGTACCATAACGTGAACCCTGCTTACCTTGATGAAAACTTGCGAGGCAAATGGAGCATATCACAATGTTCTCCTCCTGTTTGGCAATCGCAAAAAAGTCCCATACTGGGGAGAAGAATTTTTTACTGGGCCACTGTCAATGCCTAAAGAAGAACTGGAGGAATGTGGGTATATAGATTGCCTCTGTGCAGTGCATACTTCTACTAAGGTACGAGTTGGTGCAGGTCTCTACTGGGGCCTTACAGATATGTGAGCTGGTGGTGCAGCCTAGCCCACATCCCTCCGAGCAGGTTGGATAGTAATGTCAGACTCCTCTGTGCCAGCTTTCTCAATGACTGCCTCATCATCATCATCCTTCTCACCACCATCCCTTTCCATGATTCTAAAGCTTTATGGAAGTTTTATTTTCCCTTGCTTCTCTTGGCATCTCCTGGACTCTGCATTTCCCTATCATTGTTTTCAGAAGTGGTACTTGGAGAAGACGGTGGAGTAGTACCCTTCCTTTTTCTTGCTGGAGATCTGGGAGCCATTGATTCTATAAGAGGATGTTCTTGCTCAGCAGGAAGCTTGACGTCCTGCTCAGCTCCAACTTCAGGAAGAGATACTATTGCTGGCTGTGGCTGCTTTCCACTTTGCTCTGTTTCCTAAAATTATTGGGTACTACTTTGTAAACAAAGGGGCAAATCCAACTCAATGTCACTGTTCGTCACTGCAATGTTTTCAGGAGACATGTGCCTGCCACACAGGTCTCTGGGGAGGAACTTGGGAGCAGCACTCCCACGTCTACAGCACCACCCCAACCTAAGCCCAAGACCATGTCACTGTACATTGGCGTTGTGATGATTAAAGTGGCTGCTTCACTGACAGATAAGGTCTTGGGCTTAGGTTGGGGTTGTGCTGTAGATGTGGGAGTACTGCTCCCAAGTTCCTCCCCAGAGAACTGTGTGGGAGGCACATGTCTCCTGCAAACATTGCAGTTGGCTCACCAAAGGTGTAAAACTGTTTCTTCTTACTGACCACTTCCTTGGGAGCAACATTCTTTGGGGCCATCTTCAAACGCTCTCAGTTTTTCAGTGGCAATAAGATGCACAATTGGAAGAGATTAGAGGACTAACTGTACAGGCCTTCTCTTTGGCAGTACTGAGGTTGAAATAATACAGACAAAATGCAACATTAGTGTAGTTGGTTACTTTTGTAATAAATATCAATATAAGAAAACATTGCAAAGTCAAACCACCCCAACACACCATAGAATTTCATTTCAAATCAAGTAGCAAAACATGCAGATTTAGGTCTTAGCTGTTTCTCCATCTATTTTAAAGGAAGCACCTGTGGTAGTCAGAGAGAGGTAAATGGTTAAATGTAATAATCCTTAGAAAACCTATGGCAGCAGGGTGGTTCAGGGGAAACTGTATAATCATTAAATGAACTATGCTGCTGATTTGTTTGCAGTGCACCGCAGCCTTGGTGTTTAGGAGGAAGTAGAATTATTATACACCAAAAGAAACAAATGTTGTAGCTTGACTGTGCTCATTTGTTTGATGGAAGGATGGCTGGATAGATAGGTGGCTGGATGGATCATGGCAAAATGCAGGATTAAATATAATTAACTAAAAATTTAAAAATTGAAAAACAACAAAATTTAAAAGATAAAATAAAAATAAAGAACTAAAAAAAAGTAATTAAAATTAAAATTAAAAATTAAAATAAAAATAAAATAGAAACATGAAATAAAAAGTTAAAATAAATAAATTAAATAGAAAAATTAAAATAAAATATTAAAATAGAAAATTAAAATAAAACATTGAATTATAAACTTAAAATAAACACATGATCAATAATTGCAGATGTTTCAATGCAAATCTGTTGCAAAGGCACAGTGACTACATGCACAAAATGGCTGTCAACAACATGGTAAAACAACAACAAGGAGCAAGGAGTCATGGCAAACAAAAAACGCATGCAGATGGAAAAAGCTGCTGCCAGACCCATGGTCAAACAACAACAAGGAGCAAGGAGGCATGGGGAACAAAGAAGAACTCATGCAAGCCTATGGCAAAGACACACTGGGTGAATACAACAAGGAGTATGGTGGCATGGCAAACAAAGGACACATGCAAGCCTATGGCAAAGGAACACTGGCTGGATGGACAAAGAAAACACCAGCCACATGGCCAAACAACAACAGCAAGGAGGCATGTGGAACAAAGAAGAACACGAGCAGGCCTATTTAAAAAATAACTGGCTGGATGCCCAAAATGGCTGCCAACAACATGTTAAAACAAAACAAGGAGCAAGGTGGCATGGCAAACAAAGAACACATGCAAGACTATGGCAAAGGGACACTTCAAGAATGCAGAAAATAGCTACCAACCACATGGTTAAACAACTGCAAACAAGGAGTCATTGAGAACAAAGAATACATGCATGCCTATGGACATAGATTACACAAAATGGCCTCTGTCCACACAGCATAGAGAACAAAGAAAAATGGTAAACAATGACAAACACACACACACACACACAAACACACTGACCATAAGAAGGCATGGTAGTAGCTTTAAAGAAAACACTAACACTAAATCATCAATGAAAATAATGAAAATTAACTGAGATACAAAATTTCACAACAGTACACATCTTCCTATGCCATCACATATTACCCCACAACATATACATTTTTTGCAAAACAAATTAAATGCAACCAATAGCTAACATTTCTATTTAATCCAATGCCATACCTGCCCTGAATTAAGTTTTAAAACATATACCACTGAAACATTTATTTCATGCACTGATAACTATTAGTGCTGGGCCTGCTGACTAGATGGCCCTCTGGAAATATAGACCACATAGTAAAATAATATTGCAAATAATACAAACACGTAGAAAAAGTACTGAGCTGTGCAACAAGTTTCTTTTACAAAAGATGAAAAATCAATGAACTGCAAAAAAATATTAACTAGGCCCATACTTAAACTCCAGGCCACCCCCTACTATAAATGTTTAAAATCCAATAAAGTACAAAGAAATATTGTGCATGCCCAAGCAAAAGCAACACCCTTATTCAATAGTTTTGGAACTTACTTGTGTGATTTCACAAAAAAAGGTCTTTAAATCCAAAGGTATAACCAGTAAACAAAGAGAGTAATTCTTTCACCTTGAAATTCATATGAAAAGTGACCACGAGATGGACAAAGCACTGGAGGAGCCTGCTGGACAGGAACAGGAAGTTAGAGTCCCCGAGGCACTTACTTTCTATTTGAGAGAAAAAGGCTTCTCACACTAAAAAACAACTTGAAAGGCCCAAACGAGAAGAAAATCCACTCAAAATCCCCATTTGTGACTAGATTTTGATGTTTCTCAAGTAGAAAATGTACTTTAGGTGCAATCACGCTTGCAAGCGGGAGTGCTCTGTCACAGCCGGAAGCAGCACAGGAAAATGCAAAGTCTTACATGTGCAGCCAGAAACATTGGGAATACCTTATAACATCTTAGAAGTATAATTCCCAATCTGGAAGAGATAGGTTTGTCAGGTCTGGTGTCAGTGAACTCACACTTTAAAATCACAACCTATGGTGAAGTCAGATTTTAAATTGCAGTTCTGAAAATGCCACTTTTAGAAAGTTGGTATTTTTTTTACTATAGCCACCTGGTGCCTACTGCGTATCTCCAGTACTGGTCTAGGGGGGTTGACAGCTGAGCTTGTGCATTCTCTCTACACAGCCACACACAAAGGGAGCTTAGGTGTGACTGATAGGCCTTCAATATCCTGATGGGTCATCCTGGAAGGTGGGTGGGAGGGGCTGACACTTTCACCTGAAAGGGCAGTGTTTTGCCGTATAGAACAAGCTGCATACCCTCTGTAGTGCATCTGGAGCTGGGGCAAGAATGGAGGGTCTCTGTGCACCTTAAAGACTCTTCCTTAAAGTGTTCCCAACTTCAAAGGCACAAATGGACATAAGAACTGGGCCTATGACACCACCAATTAAGTACACTTCTGCACCTGTAGATATTCTGCCAGGGAGAAGGACTGCTGTGCTGCTACAAGGACTGCTACTCTGCGAAGATGCTACTCTGCTGGACTCCTGGTTTGCTGAGCTCACCTGCTGCCTACTGCCCTCTTACATGGGAGTGAGAAGGAATGGGCCTGTATCTCCACATCCCAGAACCAAAGTGACACCAAGGGTTGACTAGTTTGACTCCTGTTCTGAAGTCTCAGGGACATCAAAGACTTTCCTACCATCTACAAACAGCACATGGACTTTGTTTGCTGCAAGTCTTCCTCTGGCAGGTGTTGCCAATCCAGTCAATGAACCTTGGAAGTGATTATAAAGTGCTGCATCTCCAGAACCTGTGCATTATCGCTGTTGCACTGATTGGAACCGACGCATCACCTGCTGTGAGATTGGGATCAACACATCACTGCTGTTGTGTGGAGAAATTCGACGTAACCCCTCATCTGTATGGGGATCATTGACGCATCTTGTGCTGCAACAAGGACTAAGGTACTGTTGCTCAGAGGGCCTGTTGTGGGTTCTGTAGCCTGCCTGAACTCCATTATGGGCGGTCTGAACTTTTAATTTTGTCCTGGTCCAGTGTGACTAGATTTCTCAACAGGCAGTTATCGCTTCTTAGAGCTACTTACATATTTATTCTTAAAAAAATTCTTATCTCAACTTTCTATTTACTGGATTATTTGTCGTTTTGGCCTTGTTTTACTTATAAAATTGAGCTCTATTTTTACAACCAGGTGTGGTATTTTTTTTGTGTGGTATTTTCACTGTTTTACTGTTTGAAGTATTGCACAAATACTTTACACATTGCCTCATATGTAAAGCCTGACTTCTCTGTGCCAAGCTGCCAAAGATCAAACACAGGTTAACTTTTAGCGTGTATCAGGACCTACCCTGATTTGGATTGTGGTTCATGTTTGCATAGGATGCATAACTCTTCCAACCAGAAAACCAATTTCCAACAAGAATCCATAAAGGAAGACTTTGCACTAAACAAGGATACAACACAAGTAAGGAAATATAGGTTCATGCTTTCGCTACCATGAATAGGTCCCTTGAATGAGGAACTAGAACTACCAGTACCCACAATAGTATCCCTGTTACCATTGGTTTCATGTGAAAATATTACATTTGATTCAATGTGAAAGGATTGCAGTAAAAAGGACAGCTGGTGAATTGATCTCTGCAAGATGAACTTTTGCCATAAGGTATCAAAGTAGATTTTTTTACCAGTAATCAAACTTTACTTTGAATTGCTTTAAATATGAAAGTACTATATTTATAAATAGGTAATTAGGATGCAGAGCTTTAGGAAAGCACTGGTAAATGTGGTAACTGTCAAGGGTGCCATTTGTGACCAGCATTAACTCTGTGGCACTAGGTGAGGAACATGGCTAAGGTTAAGATGGAATAGCACACCCGGCTTTGCTCCCCATTGCCACCCTGACATTCTTCCTAATTTGGTGTGTTGTTCCCCTCCACCTGACTAAATTCAACCCTGTTGACCAGCCTGAACAGCAGGGCACCGATTATTTGTCCTGTGGAACTGCCTGGGATGATCTGCTCATATTTGGAGTGACTGAAGAGACAGTCTGGCATGCATTCAAAATGTGAGGGTGAGCCTGGCCTGCAGTTGCAGCAGAGTTACCCCTGGAGAAACAGTTCACAAAAGATTGATGCATGCCTGGACATTGAAGCAGGGGCATCTAGTGTAAAGAGGTAGCCCAACATGACCTGAACGTGTTAGGCTGTGTGTGGGCTGGCTGGTACTGCAGAGTAGAAAGATGGCTTTGAGGCCCCAAAGCGGAAGTTCAGTAAGTAGTCTGCATGGACTGAGCCAGACCTCATGCAGAGAATCAGATGTATCCCACTAAACCACTAATGGTGGCCTGGACCCACAGCCAAATGCCCAGAATTTAAGGAGGTGGTGTCCCTGAGTCCTGTGCCCCTTGAAACTTGACAGCCATATCACAAATGTGTGGGGTGACTCTGTAGGTGCATTGGCCCAGCTCCTTTTCTTGACAATCCAGAATACTTTTATGCTGCTTGTGGGGCAAATGGATTTCTCACCACCTGCCTCTGCACACTGAAATAACATTTAACTTGGGCATCAACCAGACAGACATTTATTAAGCAAAGCGCAATGCCAAAGGACTGATTGCCCGTGGGCAGGAGGTTGTTGAGGGACCAGTCAGTCTTTGGATGACCCCACCCCAGTTGGGAGAACCTGTGGATGGAACAATGAGGGAAGGACTGAGGTACAAGAGATCAAAGCATAGACCTTGCATAAAACTATGGGCCACATGTAGGTAGCTTTTAGCACGTAGCAAACAGCGAATTTCGCTGTTTGCGACGTGCAAAAAGCACATTGCGCTGCATAAAACTCATTTTGCAATTCAGTAACCTGGCTACCAAATCGCAAAACTGGTTTGCAACTCGCAATTAGGAAGGGGTGTTCCCTTCCTAATTGCAACTCGCAGTACAATGTAGGATTGTTTTGTGACCGCGAACACGGTCTCAAACCAATCGCATTTTGCACCCATTTCAAGTGGGTGGGAACCCATTCGCAAAAGGGAAGGGGTCCCCATAGCACCCCTTCCCTGTTGTGAATGTCACTGTAAACATTTTTTCAGAGCAGGCAGTGGTCCTTAAGACCACTGCCTGCTCTGAAAAAAAAGAAACAAAAACGTTTCATTTTTTGTTTTTGTAATGCATCTCGTTTTCTTTTAAGGAAAACGGGCTGCATTATAAAAAAAAAAGCTGCTTTATTGAAAAGCAGTCACAGACATGGTGGTCTGCTGTCAGCAGAAGGCCACCATCCCTGTGAGGGCCGCCATTCGCAAGGGGGTCGCAAATTGCGACCCACCTCATGATTATTCATCAGGTGGGCATTTGCGACCCCCTTGCGAATCGCAGATGGTGTCAGGGACATCATCCTACATTCGGATTTTTCGACTCGCAATTTGCAGGTCACAAATCAGAAATTTGCTTCATGTGGCCCTATGTGCTGAGAGTATGCAGAGCCCAATACCTATGCCTTTGCCTCCTTGCTCTGTGCCTTCCACTTCTAAGCACATGCTCATAGAAACTGAAACAAGCTGCTCTTGGTACTACATTCACCAGACTTGCATAAAAAGAAAAAACTGCCTCCTATGATGGTTTTCAATGCATGAAGTTATCCCTTCCTGCACAAAAACAATCCTGCCCATATCACAGGCATCCAACAGTGATTGTGTTGGCGCTATGCACCTTCAAGTGCGCCAGTGAGGTCAAAAGCTGAAGAGTGTCCTATCTTAGTAGATATAAGCCCTCATTATGACATTGGCGATAAATTCTGAATTCCACTGCGGTCACTGCCACCAACATACCGCTGCGAAGGCAAACATCCGTCTGCCAGATTATGACACACATACAAAAACTGCCAAAACCACAAATCCGCCAGACCCACTGAACGTGATAAACTGACAGAACTACCACCCGTACGTTATGCCACCAATACTACGCCCTCCAAAGAATGACCCACAAATGACTACAGCGGACATTCAACAAAGGTAAAGCATTGCCGGTGAACACCTCCGCTGCGGATATGGCCACAGTAATACAAAACAAGACAACACTGGCCAGAACAAAAAACCCACACCTGATACAAATACACACACCCCACACACCGACGAACAGCACTATAAAACAACCCTCCCACATCACCAACAAACCTCTGCAAACACGACAAGATGGCTTCTCTATGTGAGGACAATCCAAAAGAGAACTGCACACATATCACAACTACCAATTCAGCCGACACGCACCACACACCACACACCCCACCACATCACACATCACCCCTGCACAACCCACACACACCACACAACACTCTAGTCCCCACAGAGGCACTCCCGTTTCACCGATGAGGAGTTGTTGGTCATAGTTGAGGAAATAGTCAGGGTTGAGCCACACCTGTTTGGAGCACAGGTCCAGCAGATATCCAGTGCCAGGAAGATGGAGCTATGGCACGGGATCGAGGACAGGGTGAACGCCATGAGACAGCATCCAGGAACAAGGGACGGCATAAGGAAGAGGTAGAATGACCTATAGTGGAAGGTGCATTCCATAGCACCAAGACACCAGCTCCCTATCCAGAGGACTGGCGGTGGACCCCCCCACCTCCTCCCCCACAGCTGACAGCATGTGACGAGCAAATCTTGGCAATCCTGCATCCTGAGGGATTCACCTCAGGTCAACGCCCATCAGAAGAAGGGATTGTGGCATGCCACAGCCAAGGATGTGCGGACTAGGGGGGTCTAAAGCAGGCGGAGCACACACTGAATGAAATGGTGGGAGGACCTGAGTCGCTGGGACTGGAAGACCCGCGGAGGCCCAGCTGGGTACGGCCTACCAACAAGGGAGGGGTGCCTGTCAGAACCTGAACCCCCCAATGGCCCGCAAACTGGCGGTGGCTTACCCAGAGCTGGATGGGTGCTTGATGTCATCACAGCAGCCACAGGGGGTGAGTACAGTGTGTTTGACAACCATCTCTGTTGCCTGGCATGGGATTTGGGTGCAGAGTACTAGTCAGTGAATGCCCCAATATACCAGTTTAGACATTGCTGTGTGGTCCAACTTAAATTAATAGGGTGAAATGCATGTTTTTGACAGCTAGGTGGCTGGCTTCCCATGTCAGACAGGACTTAGCTGGTCCCACTTGGTGTTTAGCTGGCAGTGTTTGGCTCCTACCTGCTGTGGTACTTAGCCAAAGGTATGTCAGTGTGGTCCATACTACACATTCTCAGTCTCAGTGTGTGACAGTGATTTGCATGCCATCTGTGCTCTTTGTGCTGTGATTGACCCTGTGCTCCCTTTCTTCCCCCCCCTCCTTTTGTCATCCTGTCCATGTGTGCATTAGCATCATCTGATAAAGGAGCAAGGGCACTGGTGAGTGATGGTTCCACAGCCCATGGGACTGAGGAGGCAGAGTAAACTGATGCCGAGGTGACCAGAGGGACGGAGGGTGAGGGGAGCACCACAGCGGGAACAGGAGCTCACACCTTTGACTCTGATTCCTTCTCCGGTGGGAGCTCCCTGGTGGTGGAGGACCCCTATGGGACCACCCCAGCTACAGGTTCTACCACCACCCCCGGATTAGTACCACCCTCCTAGTAGCACCTGTGAGAAATGGGGTCTTTGGTTGGCAGTCAGGTCACCCCCTGTCCAAGCAAGGACCCTCACTCTAGTCAGGGTAAAGGAGAATCACCCTCAGCTAACCTCCGCTCACCCCCTTGGTAGCTTGGCAAGAGCAGGCAGGCTTAACTTCAGAGTACTAGGTGTAAAGTATTTCTACCAACACACACAGTAACTCAATGAAAATACTACAAAATGACACAACACTGGTTTAGCAAAAAATAGAAAATATTTATCTAAACAAAACAAGACCAAAATGACAAAAATCCAACATACACAAGTCAAGTTATTATTTAAGAAGCAAAAAGAGTCTTAAATCCTTGAGAAAACAGATAAAACACTGTCAGTGTTTAAAAGTACCTGGGTAGCGTCAAAATAACACGCACGGGTGAGTGTGCGTCAAAAAAGATAAGCGGTGGGTCAATTTTTCACCAGCAAATGAGACCGTGCATCGTTTCTTCTTCTCCTGTCGGGTCGCATGCGTTGTTTTTCTTCCCCGCAGGAGAGCAATGCGTAAATATGGGCAGCACTTGGGTCCGGGCAGGCATTGTGTCGTTTTTTGGCACCCAGCAAGTTTTGCGTCAAAAATCCTGCTTCATGGTGATAGCAAAACCGCACTGTCTGGGTTGTGACGTTACCAGCCTCCATCAGCGATGCAGCGTGTTGTTTCTCCAGCTGCGAGTGTCGATCTCCAAGCCGTGCTGCAAGCGTTGTCTCGATTTCAGCCACAGAGATGGCGGCACATTCTTTCTTCAGCAGCTCTCGGAGTTTGCATCGGAAATTTCCCCACACAGCGGGATTTTTAAGCTTGGTCTGCCAGCTTCACTTGTCAGGGCCCCAGGAACTGGATAGGGCACCACTTGGCAGGGCAGGAGTCTCATCAGACAGTCCAGGTGCTGGCAGAGGACGCCTTTGATGGCCCTGAGACTTCAACAACAAGAGGCAAGCTCAGAACAAGCCTTTGGAGATTTCTTCACGAGCAGGAATGCACAACGAAGTCCAGTCTTTGTCCCCTTTCACCAGACAGAAGCAGCAACTGCAGGATAGCTCCAGAAAGCACAGTCACAGGCAGGGCACCACTTCTCCTCAGCTCTTCAGCGCTTCTCCAGGCAGAGGTTCCGCTTGATGTCCAGAAGTGATCTAAAGTCTGTGGTTTTGGGTGCCCTTCTTATATCCGTTTTGGCCTTTGAAGTAGGCTTACTTCAAAGGAAAGTCTCTCTTGTTTGTGAAATCCTGCCTTGCCCAGGCCAGGCCCCAGACAGACATCAGGGGGTTGGAGACTGCATTGTGTGAGGCCAGGCACAGCCCTTTCAGGTGTGAGTGACCGCTCCTCCCCTCCTTCCTAGCACAGATGGCTCATCAGGATATGCAGGCTACACTCCAGCTCCCTTTGTGTCACTGTCTAGGGAGTGATGCAAGCAGCCCAACTGTCAAACTGACTCAGACAGGGAATCCACAAACAGGCAGAGTCACAGAATGGTTTAAGCAAGAAAATGCTCACTTTCTAAAAGTGTCATTTTCAAACACACAATCTTAAAATCAACTTTACAAAAAGATGTATTTTTAAATTGTGACCTCAGAGACCCCAAACTCCACATGTCTATCCGCTCCCAAAAGGAATCTACGCTTTAATCATATTTAAAGGCAGCCCCCATGTTAACCTATGAGAGAGATAGGCCTTGCAACAGTGAAAAACGAATTTGGCAGTATTTCACTGTCAGGACATATAAAACACATTAGTAAATGTCCTGCCTTAAACATAGACTGCACCCTGCCCATGGGGCTACCTAGGGCCTACCTTAGGGGTGTCTTACATGTAAGAAAAGGGAAGGTTTAAGCCTGCCAAGTCGAATTTGCAGTTCAAAACTGCACACACAGATACTGCAGTGGCAGGTCTAAGACATGATTACAGGGCTACTAATGTGGGTGGCACAACCAGTGCTGCAAGCCCACTAGTAGCATTTGATTTACAGGCCCTGGGCACATCTAGTGCACTTTACTAGGGACTTACTAGTACATCAAATATGCCAATCATGGATAAACCAATCTACAATACAATTTACACAGAGAGCATATGCACTTTAGCACTGGTTAGCAGTGATAAAGTGCTCAGAGTTCAAAAGCCAACAACAACAGGTCAGAAAAAATAGGATGCAGGAGGCAAAAAGATTGGGGATGAACCTGCTTAAGGAAAAAAAGGCCAACAGCCCCCCACTGAGTTGCCCGTGCATGCTCACCCGGGATGGTGGGCATCTCCTTCGCCCCAGGCAACTCAGGCCCTGCCCCAGTCAGACCTGCTGCCCTCAGTGAGGAGGCTATTGACCTCCTGAGATCCATCTCTGTAGGACAGTCAGCAGTAGTGAATGCCATCCATGGGCTGGAATCCCAGATGCAGCAATGCAATTCCTTCCTGGAGGGCATTCACAGTGGATTTGTAGCCCTACAGAGATTGTTTTAGACTCTGGCAGCCAATGTCCCTGTTTAATCCATCCCCCTCCAACTACCACTTCCCAGTCCCAGTCTCCTCACCCCAACCCATCCCATGCACACATTCTGACAGGCGTGCACCCAAAACAACACACAAGACTCGCACAGACAATCACAGGCAGCACACTTCAGTCCACAAGCGCTCACACAGCCAACACAGATACATACACATCATCCACGGACTCCACTGTCTCCCCCCTCCTCCTTCCTCACAGTCACCTCCTCACTCACACCTGCATGCACTGCATCAACAGTACCAGAACCTGCCACCTGCACAGCCTTGTTCACAGTCACCACAAAAGCAGACCCACAGACATGCACCCCACACACCACATGTTCAGTCACCACCACCACCATCATGCAGCACACCCACCTCACTTGCAGACATCACCACAACATCCATCCACACGTCCTGTTTGTCCTCTCCCACCCTGTCTTAGCCCCCTCCACAGACACACAAACCCTCGCGCTCAGTCCCCAAACAGCCTTCCACCTCACACATGCACACTGTCCATGCACATGTACCCAAGTCCAGCACACCTCCTACAACCACTCCCTCTATCTCCACTCCCATCCCTCCTCCCACACCCCACCCCATTGGTCCTAAGAAGCTTTCACTTGCCCGCTTTTACCTCTTCCCTCCCCCTCCCCATCTTGCCCATGAGAGGAAGGTCCCACCCCCCCAGCCCAGTATCTCAAGCACCCAGTCTGACACTGCTCAACCCCCAAAGTCTCCAGATGCCACTAAGGGGCACATGAGGACAAAGCCAGCCCCCTGCCCTAAGGACACTCCTCCCCCACCCAAATCCAAGGCCAAGGAGTCCCCACCCAAAACAAGGCCAATGTCATGACCACACAAACTTGCCAAGTCAAATCAAAGAAGTGCATGAGAAAAGCAAAAAGATATCCTCAGTGGAGACAGCAAAGCCCAAACTGGAAGAAGGTTTGCAGAGTAATCTTGCGCTTATTTCAAAGGAAGAATCAAGAAGAGAAGATCCAAGATGGCCGCTGTGAGTCCTGAAGGTTAGTTACAGTTCTAGTCTTGCAATCGGTTGGTTGCTAGGTTACGAGCTCTCCAGCTGGAAGCCTTGCACTTCAACTGAGGTCTGACAGGAATCAGCTGTGTGGAGAGAGAGCGCGCTTCAGAACAGAAACTCCTGTGAGGTAAAATTACATTTGAAGATTATATTACAGAAAACGGATAAATATTGTCAAGGTTTATTCGAAGAGTTTGATAGTAGACCGTTCCCGTGGAAGTCGTCAAGGATACAGAGTTAATGTATGAATTAACCTTATGTTTACAAGGTTCTTGTTTAAGATATTAAAGTCAAAGAAAAAACAAACTTTAAAAGAGCAAGTATCTACAAATGTCAAGGTTATAAACAAAGGCCAAGTTTAAACGAGAAACGAACTGTTAACAAATAAGCATTTACAAATTCAATGGTAATAAACCAAAAATAGAGTTTAAAAGAGAAACAAACTTAAATAAACAAGCATTTACAACTACAAGTTATCGACAGATGTCGAAGTAAGGAAGGAGAAACTAACTGTAATAAACAAGCATTTACAAATACAAGTTATCAACAAATGTCGAAGTAAGAAAGGAGAAACAAACTTTAATAAACAAGCATTTACCAATACAAGTATTGACAGAAGTCACAATAAGACAGGAGAAATTAAATAACATCAGCTGATTTGAAGAACGCATTATCACCAACTATATATATATATATAGCAACATAAAACCAATCTCTAACAAAGGTTGAGAAGTTCTTCCAGAATCAGTAATAAGCATTTTTTTAAGAGGAGCTAACATTTATAGAGAGAAGCAAGGCTACAGAGAACTCAGGGTGAGTGAAGAAATAATAGAATTAAAGAGAATTAAGTGTTGAGAGTAGAAAGTGAAAAACTGATGTTGTATGTCCCTAGTAATTGCGACTGTGACTCTTGCAGGTGCTGTATCCAATCTTAGATGTGAAGAGGCAGACTGAGTACTGGCGTTCATCATCTCTATGGCAGTCTCTCTACCATCCCATTCCCCTTTCCCCATCTGGGGTACTCAGCACGAAGGATTAATATTCGTTGTGAGTAGCTCGAGTCGGGACTGAGGAGTTATCTTCTGCTTCTGTGGAAATCGAATTGAAGTATCCTGACAGATTGAAGTGCCATCACCCTAATTTTAGGGAAAAAACAGATTTCCTCCTGAGCAGTATGGCAGAAGGAATTGATATAAAAGCATTAGCCACTGTTTTGGAAGGGTTACATAAACAATTAAATAACACCATAGAAGAAACAGTCAAAATAAAACAGCAAATAAATGAGTTAGGGAACACCGCTAAATCAAATGAATCTGTGTTTTCACAAATCCCTAGCCCTTCACAGTCTGCAGGTATATCCACTCAAGTAATTCATGCGATTTCCCCTATTATTTCTTTGGCTCAACCCGAGCGCTTCGGTGGGGATCCAAATAAGGCACAGATTTTTCTGACCCAATGCTCATTGCATTTTTTATGTAGACCAGTCATTTTTTCCGAAGACCAGTCCAAAGGGGCATTTATATTGTCTTATCTGACAGGAGATGTGGCCGCATGGTCCATGCCAATAATTTCCAGAAATGATCCTGTTTTATATAATTTCCAAAATTTCAAGGAAGAGTTCTTAAGAATATTTGATCGGCGAACTGCAGCTCAAGCCACTGACAATGAACTACTGGAAATCAGGCAAGGTAATGAAGATCTAGTAGCCTATCTGGCTCATTTCAATAAACTCATTGTAGAGACTGCCTGGCCGGAGTCAAAAAGAGCTGCCATATTTTATTGTGGACTGAGAGATGAATTGAAAGATGCCTTAGCACAAGTTCCAAATAGACCCACCGAAATTTCAGAGTTAATTGATCTTGTGTTACAGATTGACCACCGGTTAACTGAACGAAGAGCAGAAAAGAGAAGAGAGTATCGACCATTTCCCCTGAGAATTGATTGTGTAAGAAATGATCATTTGAGAGCCGGAGAAGGGATAACGATAGAAGAACCAATGCAAATTGGTTTCATCCGAGGTCCTTTAACTAAGGAAGAAAAAGAGAAAAGAAGAGTGAATCAACTATGTTTATATTGCGGTGCATCTGGGCATTTTGTTAAAAACTGTCCCAAGAAACCCAAAGCTCTTCAGTCGGGAAACGGCCAGCTTCATCAGTAGAGGGAGTTGCCTGGATGAAAGCAGAACCCAAGACAACTCCTTTAGATCAACGAGTGGCGAATACCTTACAAACCGCAGCGCCACATTTGGTACAAACAGTATCAGTTAAGACCCTTGAGAAGGAAATTCAAGGGATCTCAGTTATGATAGACTCTGGAGCTACGGGCAACTTCTGTGATATCAAATACGCTCGTAAAATGGGTATTCAATTTATCAAGAAATCTACTTTGGAAGTAGTAAGAGCTGTGGATGGAACCAATCTTTCTTCAGGGCCCATTTCCCATGAGACCGAACCAATTCAGATGCAAGGTTTTGGTGGACATCAGGAGAAGATAATCTTTAATTTGATAGATGCTCCACAATTTCAACTCATTTTGGGTCTGCCCTGGCTTACAGAACATAATCCACAAATTGATTGGAGCAAAACAACGATCAAGATGAATTCCTCTTACTGCAAAGAGAATTGCTTTCATGATGGAGTGGAAGTGTCCACCAAGTCCCAAGCGGCCTGTTTATCATCACACTCTTCAATGATCTGTGCACTAAAGACAGCAGAAATCCCAAAAGAATATGAGGATTTAGTTGCCGTTTTTGATGAAATGGAGGCTGAGAAATTGCCACCACATCGACCCTACGACTGCAAAATTGAACTGGAGCCAGGTGCGATATTGCCATGTAGCAGAATATACGCATTGACCGAATCAGAGAATCAACATTTAAAGGAGTATTTGGATCAATATCTTGCTAATGGTTTTATTCGTCCTTCTGAATCTCCAGTGTCATCCCCACTATTTTTCATACCAAAGAAGGATGGGAGTCTTCGAACTTGCATTGATTATCGAGCCCTCAATCAGGTTACCATCAAGAATCGATACCCACTGCCTTTAGTGTCAGTTTTATTAGATCAAGTAAAGAATGCTAGAATCTACACCAAATTGGACCTGCGAGGAGCATATCATTTGATTCGAGTGGCTTCAGGGGATGAATGGAAAACCGCTTTTCGGACTCGATAAGGATTATTTGAATATCAAGTGATGCCTTATGGGTTATGCAATGCTCCCGCTGCCTTCCAGCATTTCGTTAATGATATATTACGAGAATTCCTCGACCGGATTGCCGTGGTTTATATAGATGACATATTAATCTTTTCCGACAATCTACAGGAGCACATTTCCCATGTTCGATCCATCCTCACAAGGTTGCAAGAAAACCATCTCTATGTAAAATTGGAGAAGTGTGCATTTCATGTGGAACGAGTTGAGTTCTTAGGATTCATTTTGTCACCAGAAGGAGTTAGTATGGATCCTGCCAAGATAAAGACAGTGCAACATTGGCCTTCTCCTTGCAATGTCAAAGAGATCCAGAGTTTCTTGGGGTTCGCTAATTTTTATCGAAGATTCATATCCAATTTTTCTCAAACAGTTACACCCATTACTCGATTGTTGAAGAAAGGAGTGAAGTTTGAGTGGACAAAAGAAGCTGAAAATGCTTTAAATTTTTTGAAGAATTCCTTCGTCTCAGCTCCAATCTTGCTCCACCCCAATCCAGATGAGCCATATTATGTGGAGGCAGATGCTTCAGATGTTGCCATAGGAGGTATCCTTTCCCAGCGTCATAAAGATACAGGTCAATTACATCCAGTGGCCTATTTCTCTCTAAAATTAACACCACCAGAGATAAATTATTCAATTGCGGATAAGGAGCTATTGGCAGTCAAAGAAACTTTTCGTGAGTGGAGGCATTACATTTTGGGAGCTAAGCATAAAGTGACCGTTTACACGGACCACCGAAATTTACAGTTTTTAAAATCAGCTCAAACTCTAACAGATAGACAACTGCGTTGATCCCTATATTTTGCAGACTTTGATTTTGTTATTACTTTCAGACCAGGATAAATAAATGGGAAGGCAGATGCTCTATCTCGAATTGATACCGGTGCAATTAAAGAGCCTCCAGAAAAAGAATTGATTATTCCAAAAGAGAAGTTCATATCTGCCATATTGTATGAAAATGTAACCAACGAAATTCAAGAAAACTTTAACATTCGAAGGAATGCTGAAGTGGTCCAAAGAAGGCCAAGGAAGAGCAATCAAAAAAGGTTTGCCATACTTTATAGGTGCACTGTATGTTCCGACTGTGGAGCTGCAAGAAAAAATTCTTCAGGCTTATCATGACTATCAATTGGCTGGACACAAAGGAATTCAAAAAACTCAAAATCCAATACAACGAGAATTTTGGTGGCCAAAAATGAAAACTCAGATAAGACAATATGTGTCAACTTGTGACAAATGTCAAAGAGGGAAATCAAATAGAACAGCTTCACAAGGTCTGTTAAGACCTTTGCCCACTGCAACCCATGCCTGGCATACTGTTACTATGGATCTTATAGTGGACCTCCCTAGTAGCCAAGGTTTTAACACTATCCTAGTTTTTGTAGACACTTTCCCTAAAATGGCGCATTTCATTCCTTTGAAAGAAATCCCTCGAGCCCCACAGGTTGCACAGTTGTTTACATAACACATAGTATGCACCCATGGTATCCCAAAAATTCTAGTTTCAGACAGGGGGTCCCAATTTGTTTCTCGCTTTTGGAAGGCCTTTAGTAAAAGATTAGGAATTGATTCTCGTAACTCTACCTGTTACCATCCTGAAACCGATGGGCAAACAGAGAGAGTGAATCAAGAGTTAGAACAGTATTTAAGACTCAATTTATTCGATAAAGAGAAGGAATGGCCCGAGTTGATGTGGGCAGCTGAATTTGCTTACAATAATGCTGTTCATTCCACCACTGGGTTCACCCCCTTTTATCTGAACCATGGTAGACATCCTAATGTAATGTTGGGTAAAGAAGATGATTCAGTGCCTGCAGTAGAAGAGATGGTGAAGGATTTGCAGACCACTTTAGTTAGGGCTAGAAAAAACATAATTCAAGCAAAAGACTCATATAAGACTCAGGCTGATAGAAAAAGAAGAGAGAGCCCCATTTATTCGAAAGGAGACAAAGTTTGGTTATCCACTCGTCATTTACGTCTCAAAGGAAATAGCAAATTTCAGCCACGATTTATAGGCCCATTCAAAGTTGACAAGATGATCAATCCAGTGGCAGTTAAATTGCAGTTGCCAGCTCATCTAAAGATGCATCCTGTTTTCCATGTCTCCTTGTTAAAGAACAGTCCTCCAAATTTACGTCAAAACTCCCCTCCAATTCCTATCCAGATTAGCTCTGCAGAAGAGTATGAGGTCAATCCAATCTTAGATTCCAAAATCCGTAATGGCCAGCTTTATTATCTAATTGATTGGAAAGGTTATGGTCCAGAGGAACGATCCTGGGAGCCGCACAAGTATGTACATGCTTCAAGATTAGTGAGAAACTTTCATAGAACCTACCCAAGCAAACCTAAATTGGAGAACTGTTCCTTGAGGGGCAGTACTGTCATGACCACACAAACTTGCCAAGTCAAATCAAAGAAGTGCATGAGAAAAGCAAAGAGATATCCTCAGTGGAGACAGCAAAGCCCAAACTGGAAGAAGGTTTGCAGAGTAATCTTGCGCTTATTTCAAAGGAAGAATCAAGAAGAGAAGATCCAAGATGGCCGCTTTGAGTCCTGAAGGTTAGTTACAGTTCTAGTCTTGCAATCGGTTGGTTGCTAGGTTACGAGCTCTCCAGCTGGAAGCCTTGCACTTCCACTGAAGTCTGACAGGAATCAGCTGTGTGGAGAGAGAGCGCGCTTCAGAACAGAAACTCCTGTGAGGTAAAATTACATTTGAAGATTATATTACAGAAAACAGATAAATATTGTCAAGGTTTATTCGAAGAGTTTGATAGTAGACCGTTCCTGTGGAAGTCGTCAAGGCTACAGAGTTAATGTATGAATTAACCTTATGTTTACAAGGTTCTTGTTTAAGATATTAAAGTCAAAGAAAAAACGAACTTTAAAAGAGCAAGTATCTACAAATGTCAAGGTTATAAACAAAGGCCAAGTTTAAAGGAGAAACGAACTGTTAACAAATAAGCATTTACAAATTCAATGGTAATAAACCAAAATAGAGTTTAAAAGAGAAACAAACTTAAATAAACAAGCATTTACAACTACAAGTTATCGACAGATGTCGAAGTAAGGAAGGAGAAACTAACTGTAATAAACAAGCATTTACAAATACAAGTTATCAACAAATGTCGAAGTAAGAAAGGAGAAACTAACTTTAATAAACAAGCATTTACAAATACAAGTATTGACAGAAGTCACAATAAGACAGGAGAAATTAAATAACATCAGCTGATTTGAAGAACGCATTATCACCAACTATATATATATATATAGCAACATAAAACCAATCTCTAACAAAGGTTGAGAAGTTCTTCCAGAATCAGTAATAAGCATTTTTTTAAGAAGAGCTATCATTTATAGAGAGAAGCAAGGCTACAGAGAACTCAGGGTGAGTGAAGAAATAATAGAATTAAAGAGAATTAAGTGTTGAGAGTAGAAAGTGAAAAACTGATGTTGTATGTCCCTAGTAATTGCGACTGTGACTCTTGCAGGTGCTGTATCCAATCTTAGATGTGAAGAGGCAGACTGAGTACTGGCGTTCATCATCTCTGTGGCAGTCTCTCTACCATCCCATTCCCCTTTCCCCCTCCGGGGTACTCAGCACGAAGGATTAATATTTGTTGTGAGTAGCTCGGGTCGGGACTGAGGAGTTATCTTCTGCTTCTGAGAAATCGAATTGAAGTATCCTGACAGCCAAGGAGGCTCCACCCAAATCCAAGGCCAAGGAGGCTCCACCCAAAACTGAGCCCAAGGAGGCCCCACCCAAATCCAAGGCCAAGGAGGCCCCTCACAAAACTGTGCCCAAGGAAGCCCCTCACGCAACTGAGCCCAAGGAGTCCCATCCTGAACCAGAGGCCAAGGAGCCCCCTCCAGAAGCAGTGGGCAAGGAGCCCCCTTCAGAAACAGTCGGCAAGGAGCTCCCTCCAGAACCAGTGGGCAAAGAGCCCCTCCCAATGAGATGTCCCCCATCCCCCACCCCCTGAGGTGCCTGCCCATTTCCAACAAGATGCCCCTGAACAGTGAGTTGTCAAGTTGGGGCTTGGACTTTGCCCTGTGGGTATTTGTGACTTTGGACTGGCCTTTGGGCCTGCATGTATATATGTGCAGTTGTGTTTTTGCATTTTGGATGTTCATCCAACAGGAATACAGTGGTTGGAACAGTGTATGTGTCCTGGGTTTCTTTGCTCCGGGGTTCTGTTACTGTTGTTTTACTCTGAAAATGGTTCTGGGTGTGTTGTGTGTGTATGGTGTGTGTTGTGCGTGTGTGTGTCACTCTCCCCTCCCTACCTCTCCCCCTTGTGTGCTAGGCGGCTGTACTCACTGTCATCATATTCGTCAGCATTGGTGCTCCAGGACAGCCATGGCGAGGTACAGCACCGGGAAGACTTGCAGTTCAGGTTCCATGGCGCCTGTGGACTCCTGTGTGTTCCTGCATGTGAGTGTCTACTTTTATATGATGTGTTTTCTCCAGGCTTTTGGTGTCATTGCTACCACCCCGTAAATCCTGGCAGTGTGCTATGCCATAATATGGTGGGCGGATCCTTGTCTTCAGCATGCCTGTTGGTGGCTACCGCCGTGTTCAGTGGTCGTAATGCACTGGCGGTTGGTGTGGTACATTGGCTGTCTATGGGAGTGTTCACCACAATGGTAATTATTTGGCAGTCATTACCACCAGCCTGTTGGCAGTGATACCGCCACATTAACCCTGGTGGTCAGAAGACCGCTAGGGTCATAATGACCACCATAGTGCTGTTCAGCTTTCTCTTATTCACTCAATGCAGGGCAGCAACGTTTCTTGCTGGCATGTGTTGGGTAGATGGTTAGTGAATATGGCCCTCAGAGTGGAAGCTCATTTGATTATACATGACTTTGAGAAGCAGAGACACAAATGAATGAATAGGAGGACACATGTTGCAGGGGACTGTCAAAGGCCTGGAACCATGGACTTCAGGACACACACAATAGTTGCAATTGTTGGACCTTAAATGCTGAGGGCCTGGGTTCCATCAATAAAGCATTTGGGTGTCTTATATTAAACACCTCTCCATACCTTTTGACTTTTTACAAGAGACCCATCTAAATAACTTGAACTTGAGAAACTCAGACATGGATGGTGTGGGCATATAGTGGGTACATCTTTTTCTGCTCATTCAAGAAGTTTTGCTGGTGTGAATTGCACCTGGGCCTCTTACAAAATCATTTGTATGAGAACTGATAATGATGGTAGGTACATTATTTTGGAGGGCAAATGTATTTGCCCCTAATGTAAACCCACCATACTTTCTGATGTACAGTTGCAGTGTTCTAAAGGACATTATAGATGGGACATTGTTGCTGGGAGGTAACTACAACATGGTTATGGATGTTGGTCTTAATATATCTCTGCTACCACTGTGAGGTACATCATGTCAGCCGGCTTCACAGAGGCTCACACCGTGGGCTATATGCTGTTATGGTAGAAATGTGTGGTGAAAACTGCAGCTAGACACACATTCTGTGGTGCTGCTCCTGACACTTGCTTCAGAAGCATGCTCGGGTGGGCATAATGAGCTGCCCTTCTCTCATGGGGGGTGCAGGGAACTCCGGTGGGCCACAGCTCCTGTCCTGTTGGCGTAACTCATGGCAGCTGGCTCACTGGGTCTGTCCTCTGCACTGCCATTCTGATCCTGGGGAGCTTTCTGCTAGGAGGTACCTTGTGCACCTCCATGTTCTTGGTGTTGCTTCCTCCCAGAAGTATGAAGTATATTTGCCCAACCCATTATGGAGCCTACCTTAGTCTCCCTATGGTCTTTTCCAAATCAATCATGGTTTTTTACCTGATGCCTTTTTTTTTTTGTATATATGGAGTTCAGAAGTGCCTTGCCTTTATATCACAATGCTTCATCAGTCCTGTGGAGGGATTCTACACTTCCTGCAGTTTTCCTTGTTCCTGGTTCCAGTCCTGTTCTTCTGTTAGTTCCATATTTCTCCTATTTCCTGTATTCCAGCTGCCTTCACCTAATGCTACCATCTTCTGAGGTTTTTGCCAAGTTGTTATCTGCCTTCCCGAATAAACAGAGGCTTTTTCAGGAAGGCACTAGCTGCTTAGGTGCTTTCTAGTGTCAGCAGCAACATGGCTACTGGTAGGGGTCACCAATGCTTCTGGCAGACCAAGGCAGTAAAGACCCACGCAGTCCACTCTCATCAAACCTGAGGGTAGTTAGCCAGGCTTGGTTCTCCTGAGCCTGACAGATTGCAACACACAGAAATTGGTTGTGTAGCCAGAGACAGTGGATCAAGGCGAAAATACTGTATAAGGAGCACCAGTGGACAAGGCTCAAGCCTTGCTGCAGACTGTACAGTAACAAGCACAATAAGTGCAACAATTATGTGAGGAAAACCGGCCTTATGCCAAACCATAGTTGCAAGGGCCTCTGATATACCATTGGTTTCTTCAATAACCCCCCCTTCTTCTGGAGATCCTAAGAAGCTATATGAATTCATAGACTCCTTGATGGTCTTTTTCACCTTCTATCCAGCACGGTTTGCACAGGATAGGGCAAACATTGGTTAACTTACTAGTGCCTTGTCCAGTGAAGCTTTAGCTTGAGTGACCCCGTTAGTAGCCACAGAAGACCCCTGCCTCACAGACTTTGAAACCTTTTTAACCACTTTTAGGCAAATGTTTGAGAGACCGGATTTAATGTTTTCTTCAGAAGAAGCACTGTGTGAAATTCAACAAGGAAACTGAGATGTTCTCACCAATTAGCCGATGGAATCAACTGGGTAGAAGGGATTCTGGTAACCTCTTGTAAATGTTTTTGCAGAGTTTTCATAGAAAAAATCAAAGATGAACTGACCACTCCAGTCGAGTAGAACATATTTCCACCTTAATGGATCAGTCTTGCTGACTGAACATCGCCTAAATAAATGCCGTCCTAGAAAGAGAGAAGCACAACCTTCCTCAATGCCCAACAGTGTCAGGGGTCTAGCAGGGAATTAGCAGGGTGATTGGTCAGAGGACTTGGTGGGTGAGGTCCCAGGATGCTTGTTACCAGTCCAGGGAGGAACTAGCCTGGCAGATCGGGCTAGACTATTCCCAAGGGGAGCAGGGTCAAGACTGATTTTCATATGGCTGGGACCAACCTGGAATTGCATGGTGTGCAAACAAATGAAAGATTTAACCAGATCTGTGACTGAGGGTGAATGTTTGATTTTTTTAGCATTCTTTCCATCATCTGTTCTTTTTGCCTAATGACAGGATGGCAGCATCTTGACATGGAGTACATGAGTCCCTGCCTATACAATGGACATCTCTCCTGAGGAACCAGTCTCCCCTCTGGGAAAAGAGCCCATGAAAATTGGAATGGACAGAGGAGCACTATCAACTTCTGAAAGAGAATACAGGTGTAAATATGGACTCTGTATACATTGTGCATCAGCTGAGCTCTTAGTCTGAGGTTGCCTTTCTTGGGCCCAGAGGCCTTCGGGAAACACCAGCTCCTGTCCCTTGTGAAAGAGGAAAGGACTAGAATAGCTTCAATCGCTTTCACCAGATTATCTGGGGATTCACGAAGTACCAGAAGAAGTTCTGATTGTGGACAGTACACTTTTGGTTTTATGACCTGTCAAAAAGATCACAGTTCTACTGAAACTGCCTTTTTGTAAAAACCAAGAGACCCCATGCTTTGATCTCATAACTTCTTTCAAACATATTATGATTCTAGGAGTTTCTTGGCTGTTGCATCATAATCCTTACATCAATTGGGAAACTAGAACCATATCCTTATCCTCCCAATTCTCCAACAAATTTTGGTACCCTTCAAAGGTTTTTGGACTCCTCCAGAAATGGCTTATATGACTCCCATGGACTCAGGGAACATTGATCTCCTTCAAGTGGGACTAGTTCAATATCAATCCTTCTCTGATGTTTTTGAGAAACCTAAAGAATTATCCTTGTCTCTCCATCGGAAGTTTAATTGCACAATTCCCATTGAGCCCAGAGCTTTTGTTCACTTTGGTAGAATTTTGTCCCTTTCAGAAACTGAAAAGGAAGCCCTGACACAGTACCCGGAAAATAACTTACAGAATGGATTGATTACCAACTCTTCATACCCGGCAGGAGCATCTATCTTTTTTCTTCCAAAGAAGTCAGCCTAATCGAGACCTTGCATAGATTTCAGAGACCAAAACAAAATCCCCATCAAGGATAGATATCCATTTCCCTTGATCAAAGATATTTAGAGTTGGTCAGGGTTGCTGAAATCTTTACCAAACTAGACCTCTATAGGGCTTATCATCTCTTCTGAGTCAAGGTAAGGAATGAGTGGAAAACAACCTTTAGAACCTGTCATTAAGACTCCTGTTATATTAACAAGACTGCTGGATTTGGGTGGCAGCACCACTGAGTGTGCAGGACTAAGTCTGTGCCTGTGCCGTGTTACAGCGGTCAGCCTAACTCTTCTGACTATCTAGCAGTACATCACCAATGCCCAAGAATAAAGGTGATTTGTGGAAGCCCTTCACATGACATCTAGATTTCTCAGGGAAATCATGGTGAAACAGATCTTACCCTTTTCTCTCAGTTACATATGTCTCATACATACAAAAGCAAACAGAAGCAGGACTAGGTTCAATAAGTTTTATTGAATCAACTGAATTCTAAGTAAAAAGGCATGAATTCAAATCAAATCAAATCAAATCAAAAAACATTTATAAAGTGCGCTACTCACCTGTGAGGGTCTCAAGGCGCTAGGGGAGGGGGGTTACTGCTGCTCGAAGAGCCAGGTTTTGAGCTGCCTCCGGAATGCAAGGTGGTGCTGGGTGGTCCTGAGGTTGGCGGGGAGGGAGTTGCATGTCTTGGATGCCAGGTAGGAGAAGGATTTCCCACCTGCCGTAGTGCGGCGGATGCGAGGGACGGCGGCGAGTGCGAAGTTGGCGGAGCGAAGTTGACGGGTGGGTGTGTAGAAACTGAGGCGACGGTTGAGGTATTCGGGTCCCTTGTTGTGGAGGGCTTTGTGTGCGTGGGTGAAGAGCCAGAAGGTGATCCTTTTGTTGACGGGAAGACAGTGCAGGTGTCTCAGGTGGGCGGAGATGTGGCTGTTGCGGGGCATGTCGAGGATGAGGCGGGCGGAGGCGTTTTGTATTCGCTGAAGACGTTTTTGGAGTTTTGTAGTGGTTCCTGGGTATAGGGTGTTTCTGTAGTCCAGGCGGCTTGTGACGAGGGTGTGGGTCACAGTTTTTCTGGTGTTGGAGGGGATCCAGCGGAAGATCTTTCGGAGCATGCGGAGAGTGAGGAAGCAGGAAGATGATACGGCGTTGACTTGTTTGGTCATGGTGAGAAGTGGGTCCAGGATGAATCTGAGGTTGCGTGCGTGGTCTGAGGGGGTTGGTGCGGTGCCAAGGGCCGTGGGCCACCAAGAGTTGTCCCAGGAGGACGGGGTGTTTCCGAGGATGAGGACTTCCGTTTTGTCTGAGTTCAGTTTCAGACGGCTGAGTTTCATCCATTCTGCGACATCTTTCATTCTATCTTGCAGGTTGGTCTTGGCGCTGGTGGGGTCCTTGGTGAGGGAAAGTATCAGCTGAGTGTCGTCGGCGTAGGAGGTGATGTTGATGTTGTGTTTGCGTACGATGTACGAGGGGGCTCATGTAGACATTGAAGAGAGTTGGGCTGAGCGAGGAGCCTTGTGGGACGCCGCAGATGATCTCGGTGGGGTCTGAGCGGAACGGAGGGAGGTAGACTCTTTGGGAGCGGTTAGAGAGGAAAGAAGTGATCCAGTCCAGGGCCTGTCCTTGGATACCGGTGGAGCGGAGGCGGGATATTAGGGTTCGGTGGCAGACGGTGTCGCAGGCCGCCGAGAGGTCGAGGAGGATGAGGGCAACTGTTTCTCCGTTGTCCATCAGAGTTCTGATGTCATCTGTGACTGCGATGAGGGCAGTTTCTGTGCTGTGGTTGGCTCGGAATCCGGACTGGGAGGGGTCGAGTAGGTTGTTATTCTTCAAGGAAGTTGGTCAGTTGCTTGTTGACGGTCTTCTCGATGAATTGAGATTATAAGGATTTTAACACATAATAAAAGCATGGCTGTGACAAGGAAATTAAAAGTTCCACCATACTGACACACACCAATGGTTCTAGAAACTCTACCTTCACTACTAATATTCTATGCACGAGCATGTCAATGTAAGTCCTAATCAGCCCATCACGCCCCCTGGAAGGAACTCATCACCCATACTTGTGATTTTAGGCAAAGAAGATGTCTGTTGGTCTACTGAGAGCCCTCCCACATGGAGGCAGAGAAGGCATCAGGTCTCAGCATAAACTGCAAAGGTGATATGTAGCATGTGATGGCAACTAGCTGGAATTCCCCTCTATTTTGTAGGGAGCAGAGAGGTGTTTTGTAAAAAGACATCTGGTGCTCTTAGCAAACTGACCTGACGCGACAACACGTATATTTCTGTGTATGAAAGTTGGGGACAAGATGAATGCTTGGGTCAGCAATAGCTCACAACTTATCATGATAAAACTTGAATGGAGCGCAGAATGAAAATGTTGAGCTGGGAAAATTATAACAAAACTCTGTGTTTGCTAAAATAATATTATGAATAAAAATGCATGTATTGGAGTGAAAGGGAATAAGCTGCAAGCCTAAGCTAAAATACCATGCCTGTGTAATAGCTAAAGTAACCACACACCACACTCCCCATTGTCAGTTCAAAGAATAGAGGTCCCTAATAAAGCCTAAAGCAAACTGCCATTTCTACATTTATAATCTTAAACTCAAATCTAAAATGTATACAGTGAAATGTCTATGTGGACAAAGCAACACCAAAATGGGGGCCAAATTAAAACTGCTCAATTAAAAAATTTAAAAACCTATCAATCAATATAAGGCCCAATGTCAGCAGTTCAACAATAATCTTGTTTTTTTTAGAAAATCACCAATCTCATTAATTGTAACGGAATCCAGGAAAGATCCCACTTCGACAGATGTTAATAAAACCAATTCATTGACAAAGAAGGTGAGAGAGCACTCATGTTCCATTGTCTCAGCTCCATCCGAGGTGGCAGCAGTGCCAGGTGTTGTAGCACCAAGAGCCACTTGGTCCTCAAAGGACGACTCATAGGAAGCTTCCCACAACAAATGCAATCTTAATGTGCATGTCTGGTAATGAGCCCTGAGGGAGAACATCAACAGATCAGCATTTAAAGAATGTATGCATAGCAAAACACACTTCTGGTGCATACTCGAAAGGGCACCACAACCAACAAAGGACAGACTGCACACAGTTCAAAACCAGTCTGAATGACAGAGACCAGTTGCACTCAGCTCCTTCAAGAGCGGTGCTCCAAAGTACTGCATCATGCATTCACAACATAGTTGGGCTGCTGGAGGCACCATGAGTCCTCCTTGTTGAGATGGGGCAGCCATTGCAAAGAAAGAAGAGTAACAGCAAAATGTGGCCTCTTAATGCTAAAGTAATAGGGAATCCAACGATAACACTTGAGAAAATCGAGTGCATGGCTGAAGATATGATGCCGAATTTAGAAAAAAAGATGCTTATAAAACCAGAACCAACAGCCTTAAAGAAATGTACAATCCCACTGGTGTTGGAGACATTAACAATTTGCCCAATTAAGTCACCAAAATGTCTTGGAAAGTTAGTGTTTAAGAGGGACTGAATCTCTGCAGATGACCTCGCCACTTGTAGAGCACAGGTCTCGTGGGCAGGTGTAAGCACCACATGTTTTTGAAACAAAAGAGCCTTTAGTCTGCTCAGCTTGTCAAAATTTACATTTGAAGTAGAACTGTGGGGCCATATGTCTGCTACTTTCATCTGTTGAGTAAGGAAAAAAATCACATTACCACAAAAGGTGACCATATGGGAGACCAAAACAAGGTAGGCAATTCCATGTTCATATTACACAACAGTTCTCTTTATTCAGAACCACATAGCTCCCATTCAAGAACAACTGGAATGCTGGACGAATCAAAGGGACAGAAACTCTCTTCAGATAACACTCAAACATTTCTACTGTAGCATTACATGTAAGGATAGCTGTTTACAGATTATCAAATGGCTCAGAGAAGTCTGACACTCGCTTCCGCTAAGAAAGACCTCTTTACTGCCATTGAAACATGTGTATGAGAAGGGTAGCTCCCACACCTCCTAAATGTAACTATTTCCTAGCCTTTCACATCTGCCCACAGGAATGTACTTCAAGCACAAGGTGATTAAAGTGTGGAAATAGGCAGATTAATAACCAAATGAGTTAATCAGATAGCAGATGGTATTTCCACCACAGTAAAAGGCAACTTCCACAACTTTATGATGTTAAGCATGACATAAGTTGCTTCTTTCTCAGCCATTTTTTGTTGCTGTTGCATTAAATTAAATGTGGCAAGCAGGTCTATCGAGCAAACATATTGAAAAGGTATGCAACCACTTTTAAGATCTTGTATTTCCAAGCTAACTGCATAATGGGCCTTAGTTGGCTTTGTCCATGCTGTAAAAACAACATGCCATTTTGTAAAAATTTGATCTCAAAAGAAGTGATGGTGTTGAGGGTGTATATGTGGTTGGACAAGGTGTTCATTCCATTATCCACAACAGCTAATTCTTTCTGTAGGTTTTCCTTATCTATTTGCTTTAACCGGACTGCAGATTCTATTTGGGAAAGTTTCTAATTTCATTATAAATTGCATATAAGAAGTGCTTTTTTCATGCTTTTCTAGGGCCCAACAGCAAATGGTGTAAATCTGTATCGTCTAATAGGAGACTATGGTGTTCCTTTATGGCTGCTGGTGTGGAAGATTTAAGCCAATGTTGGCATAATTTTCCTGCGCTATCTGTGGTGACGATATCAGAATGTTGTGATGATATGTAATGAGGGTCAGGTCAGCTCACTCTAAAACCCCTTGTGGAGTTACAAAATGTGCATGACTACCTCTTGTGTCTGTTGGCCACAATAAACCCCGAAAGGACCTGAAATTGTTGTGTTAAATGTTTTGTTACTGGACCCACCCATCGAGCTGATCTTCAGTGACATTTATTATTTTTTGCCAATTGTTAAACTCAGCTAGTGTGGGAATACTGGGCACATTAATTTATTTAATTTTCGCCAAGCCTAGACAACTAATTTGTTGCATAGTTTTCTTTAAAAATATAATTTGCCACAGAATAAGGCATGCTCTAAACAAAGATTCCCTTCCTTGTATTTGCCAATCTTTAATTCCCCAAACACTCTTTAAGTCAATCGACCTCAATAAATATTCATAGCCTTCTATCACCAACTGGGAAACAAAGGAATCTGAATTAATCAATCTGGGATCTATTAACAAAACATTTTGCAGTTTCATAGGAGGTAACTTGCAAAAATAAGACTCAGCATTTTATACCTTGACTTTGCCCTGTAAAACATGCAACATTTTCCATGTAGGTTTTAGAACTCCCCACTGGTGGAGTTGGACAATGTTCCCATTATATATAATTGTAAGCTGGTTTCTGGGTGGTAGCTTTACGTGTCGGGTGTAGGAAAGTACCACCTTGCCTGGCATGTTACCCCCATATTTCACTGTATATATGTTGTTTTAGTTGTATGTGTCACTGGGACCCTGCCAGCCAGGGCCCCAGTGCTCATAAGTGTGCCCTGTATGTGTTACCTGTGTTATGACTAACTGTCTCACTGAGGCTCTGCTATCCAGAACCTCAGTTGTTATGCTCTCTCATTTCTTTCCAAATTGTCACTAACAGGCTAGTGACCAATTTCACAAATTTACATTAGCATACTGGAACACCCTTATAATTCCCTAGTATATGGTACTGAGGTACCCAGGGTATTGGGGTTCCAGGAGATCCCTATGGGCTGCAGCATTTCTTTTGCCACCCATAGGGAGCTCTGACAATTCTTACACAGGCCTGCCCTTGCAGCCTGAGTGAAATAACGTTAACGTTATTTCACAGCCATTTACCACTGCACTTAAGTAACTTATAAGTCACCTATATGTCTAACCTTTACCTGGTAAAGGTTGGGTGCTAAGTTACTTAGTGTGTGGGCACGCTGGCACTAGCCAAGGTGCTCCCACATTGTTCAGGGCAAATTCCCCGGACTTTGTGAGTGCGGGGACACCATTATACGCGTGCACTATACATATGTCACGACATATGTATAGCGTCACAATGGTAACTCCGAACATGGCCATGTAACATGTCTAAGATCATGGAATTGTCACCCCAATGCCATTATGGCATTGGGGAGACAATTCCATGATCCCCCGAGTCTCTAGCACAGACCCGGGTACTGCCAAACTACCTTTCCCGGGGTTTCACTGCAGCTGCTGCTGCTGCCAACCCCTCAGACAGGTTTCTGCCCTCCTGGGGTCCAGCCAGGCTTGGCCCAGGAAGGCAGAACAAAGGACTTCCTCAGAGAGAGGGTGTTACACCCTCTCCCTTTGGAAAAAGGTGTTAGGGCTGGGACGGAGTAGCCTCCCCCAGCCTCTGGAAATGCTTTCATGGGCACAGATGGTGCCCATTTCTGCATAAGCCAGTCTACACCGGTTCAGGGATCCCCCAGCCCTGCTCTGGTGCGAAACTGGACAAAGGAAAGGGGAGTGACCACTCCCCTGACCTGCACCTCCCCTGGGAGGTGCCCAGAGCTCCTCCAGTGTGCTCCAGACCTCTGCCATCTTGGAAACAGAGGTGCTGCTGGCACACTGGACTGCTCTGAGTGGCCAGTGCCAGCAGGTGACGTCAGAGACTCCTTCTGATAGGCTCCTCCAGGTGTTGCTAGCCTATCCTCTCTCCTAAGTAGCCAAACCTCCTTTTCTGGCTATTTAGGGTCTCTGCTTTGGGGAATTCTTGAGATAAGGAATGCAAGAGCTCATCAGAGTTCCTCTGCATCTCTCTCTTCACCTTCTGCCAAGGAATCGACCGCTAACTGCTCTGGAAGCCTGCAAAACTGCAACAAAGTAACAAAGACGACTACTGCGACCTTGTAACGCTGATCCGGCCGCCTTCTCAACTGTTTTCCTGGTGGTGCATGCTGTGGGGGTAGTCTGCCTCCTCTCTGCACTAGAAGCTCCGAAGAAATCTCCTGTGGGTCGACGGAATCTTCCCCCTGCAACCGCAGGCACCAAAAGACTGCATCACCGGTCCTCTGGGTCCCCTCTCAGCACAACGAGCGAGGTCACTTGAGCTCAGCAACTCTGCCCAAGTGACTCCCATAGTCCAGTGACTCTTCAGTCCAAGTTTGGTGGAGGTAAGTCCTTGCCTCCCCACACTAGACTGCATTGCTGGGTATCGCGTGATTTGCAGCTGCTCTGGCTCCTGTGCACTCTTCCAGGATTTCCTTTGTGCACAGCCAAGCCTGGGTCCCCAGCACTCTAACCTGCAGTGCACGACTTCCTGAGTTGTCCTCCGGCGTCGTGGGACCTTCCTTTGTGACTTCGGGTGAGCTCCAGTTCACTCCACTTTGTAGTGCCTGTTCAGGCACTTCTGCGGGTTTTGCTTGCTTCTGAGTGGGCTGTCTGTCTTGCTGGATTCCCCCTCTGTCTCCTCACGCATTTGGCAACATCCTGGTCCCTCCTGGGCCACAGCAGCATCCAAAAACCCCAACCGCAACCCTTGCAGCTAGCAAGGCTTGTTTGCGGTCTTTCTGCACGGAAACACCTCTGCAAGCTTCTTCACGACGTGGGACATCCATCCTCCAAAGGGGAAGTTTCTAGCCCTTGTCGTTCTTGCAGAATCCACAGCTTCTACCATCCAGTGGCAGCTTCTTTGCACCCACAGCTGGCATTTCCTGGGCATCTGCCCACTCCCAACTTGATCGTGACTCTTGGACTTGGTCCCCTTGTTCCACAGGTACTCTCGTCAGGAAATCCATCGTTGTTGCATTGCTGGTGTTGGTCTTCCTTGCAGAATTCCCCTATCATGACTTCTGTGCTCTTTGGGGAACTTAGGTGCACTTTGCACCCACTTTTCAGGGTCTTGGGGTGGGCTATTTTTCTAACCCTCACTGTTTTCTTACAGTCCCAGCGACCCTCTACAAGCTGACATAGGTTTGGGGTCCATTCGTGGTTTGCATTCCACTTCTAGAGAATATGGTTTGTGTTGCCCCTATACCTATGTGCTCCCATTGCATTCTATCGTGACTATACATTGTTTGCACTGTTTTCTATTGCTATTACTGCATATTTTGGTATTGTGTACATATATCTTGTGTATATTTGCTATCCTCATACTGAGGGTACTCACTGAGATACTTTTGGCATATTGTCATAAAAATAAAGTACCTTTATTTTTAGTATATCTGTGTATTGTGTTTTCTTATGATATTGTGCATATGACACTAGTGGTACTGTATGAGCTTCACTCGTCTCCTAGTTCAGCCTAAGCTGCTCTGCTAAGCTACGTTTTCTATCAGACTAAGCTGCTAGACACCCCTCTACACTAATAAGGGATACCTGGACCTGGTGCAAGGTGTCAGTACCCCTTGGTACCCACTACAAGCCAGGCCAGCCTCCTACATTGGTTGTGCAGCAGTGGGATAAGTACTTGCAACTACTTACCACTTTGTCATTTTGTACTTTTCATAAGAGAAAAATATACAAAACAAGTTCAGTGTATGTACACCTAACCAAAAAGTTTTGCTTTTCTCCTCTTACTCTTTTTGCTAAGTGCTGAAAAGTACCTCTAAAACTTTCAAAAAGTTCTTAAAAAGTTGGAAAAGTTTGTTTTCTGTTCTTTAAAAAGTTCTGAAACTTTTTCTTTCTTTTTCTGTCCCTTAAACCTTTTCTATAATGTCTGGTACAGGTCAAACTGTTGATCTGACTAAACTTGCTTATGACCATCTTAGCTGGAAAGGAGCAACGAGTCTCTGCATTGAAAGAGGTTTAGGGGTAGGGAAGAATCCCTCAAGAGAATTGTTAGTCAATATGCTCATTGAACAGGATAAGACCTTAGTTGGCACCTCTGGTGAGAGATTGGCTGATGGTTCACACTCTGATTCTGGGGCACACCCAGTAAAGGGGTTAGAAGGGGACCTTCCCAACCTGCCCCTTAGCAGGCCACCTAGCATGGCTGGTACTAATGTGAGTTCTCATCATAGTATAGAGGTGACCCCTTTAGGCCAGGTTGTTAGAGTGCCATCTGTTAGGGACAGGTCTCCCTCTGTTCATTCTCACCATTCTTCTGTGTCAGGGCATGCCCAACCCACCCTCCCTGAAGACAGAATGTTAGAAAGGGAACTCAATAGATTGAGAGTGGAAGAATCCAGGCTGAAGCTCAAGAAGCAACAGCTGGATTTAGATAGACAAGCATTTGACTTAGAAAAAGAAAGACAGAGGTTGGGGTTTGGACCCCATGGTGGCAGCAGCAGTATTACAGATGGTAATCCTGTAAAAGAGCATGATTCTAGGAATCTGCACAAGGTAGTTCCCCCTTACAAGGAGGGGGATGACATTAACAAGTGGTTTGCTGCACTTGAGAGGGCCTGTAATGTACAGGGGGTCCCTCAAAGGCAGTGGGCTTCTATTCTATGGCTATCTTTCAGTGGAAAGGGTAGGGATAGGCTCCTTACTGTTAAGGAAAGTGATGCCAATGATTTTACAGTTCTTAAGAATGCACTCCTTGATGGTTATGGCTTAACCACTGAACAGTACAGGATCAAGTTCAGAGAAACCAAAAAGGAGTCTTCACAAGACTGGGTAGACTTTGTTGACCATTCAGTGAAGGCCTTGGAGGGGTGGTTACATGGCAGTAAGGTTTCTGACTATGAAAACCTGTATAACTTAATCCTGAGAGAGCATATTTTTAATAATTGTGTGTCTGATTTGTTACACCAGTACCTGGTAGACTCTGAACTGACCTCTCCCCAAGAATTGGGAAAGAAGGCAGACAAATGGGTCAGAACAAGGGTGAACAGAAAAGTTCATACAGGGGGTGACAAGGATGGCAAGAAGAAGGATGGTAAGTCTTCTGACAAGAGTGAGGACAAATCTAAAAATGAGTCTTCATCAGGCCCACAAAAACACTCTGGTGGGGGTGGTGGGCCCAAATCATCTTCAAATCAAAATAAAGAAAAGAAACCATGGTGCTATTTATGTAAAATAAAAGGCCATTGGACAACTGATCCCAGTTGTCCAAAGAAAAGCACCAAGCCTCCTAACACTACAACCCCTGCTGCTACACCTAGTGCCCCTAGTAATAGCAATGGTGGTGGGAGCCAATCTACTAATAACCAATCCAAGGGAGTAGCTGGGCTCACTTTTGGTAACTTAGTTGGGGTTGGTCTTGTTAGGGAGACCACAGAGGCTGTGTTAGCCTCTGAGGGGGCCATTGATTTGGCCACCTTGGTTGCTTGTCCCCTTAATATGGATAAGTACAAGCAACGTCCCCTAATAAATGGTGTTGAGGTTCAGGCCTACAGGGACACAGGTGCCAGTGTTACCATGGTAATAGAGAAACTGGTCCACCCTGAACAACACCTACTTGGTCACCAGTACTAAGTGACTGATGCTCATAACAACACTCTTAGCCACCCCATGGCTGTTGTGAATCTCAACTAGGGGGGGTTACTGGTCCAAAGAAAGTTGTGGTTGCCTCAGATTTACCTGTAGACTGTCTACTAGGGAACGATTTAGAGACATCAGCTTGGGCAGAAGTGGAGTTGGAGGCTCATGCAGCAATGCTGGGCATTCCAGGGCATATTTTTGCTTTAACCAGGGCTCAGGCCAAAAAGCAAAAAGGACAGGGTGACTTGGATCCTGGAAGAATGAACCAAGTACTCCCTAAAGCTAGGGTTAGTAAAGGTAAAACACTACCTACTATCCCTCCCTCTACAGTGGATTCAACTTCTGAGGAAGAAGAATTTCCACCCTGTGCAGAACCTACACCAGAGGAGCTGGAAGCAGACACTGCTGAGCTTTTGGGTGAAGGGGGGCCTGCCAGGGAGGAACTGAGTGTGGCACAGCATACCTGTCCCACACTAGAGGGTCTAAGGCAGCAAGCTGTCAAACAAGCAAATGGGGATGTCAGTGACTCTCACAGAGTTTACTGGGAGGACAACCTCTTGTATACTGAAGCAAGGGAACCACAACCTGGAGCTGCCAGGAGATTGGTGATTCCTCAGCAATACAGAACCTTCCTCCTAACTCTAGCCCACGACATTCCCTTAGCTGGACATTTGGGGCAAATGAAAACTTGGGACAGGCTTGTCCCCTTGTTTCATTGGCCTAGAATGTCAGAGGACACAAAGGAATTTTGTAAGTCCTGTGAAACCTGTCAAGCCAGTGGCAAAACAGGTGGCACTCCAAATGCACCCCTTATTCCACTGCCTGTGGTTGGGGTCCCCTTTGAAAGGGTAGGGGTTGACATAGTTGGCCCCCTTGACCCTCCTACTGCTTCAGGCAATAGGTTTATCTTGGTGGTAGTGGACCATGCTACCAGATATCCTGAAGCAATTCCTCTAAGGACCACTACAGCTCCTGCAGTGGCAAAGGCCCTCCTGGGAATCTTTTCTAGGGTTGGCTTCCCAAAAGAGGTGGTATCAGACAGGGGAAGCAATTTCATGTCTGCTTACTTAAAGGCCATGTGGAAGGAATGTGGTGTGACATACAAGTTCACCACACCCTATCATCCACAAACAAATGGACTGGTTGAGAGGTTTAATAAAACTCTCAAAGGAATAATAATGGGACTCCCTGAAAAACTCCGGAGGAGATGGGATGTCCTGTTACCTTGCCTCCTTTTTGCTTACAGGGAGGTACCCCAAAAAGGAGTGGGCTTCAGCCCCTTTGAACTCCTATTTGGACACCCTGTAAGAGGTCCTCTAACACTTGTTAAGGAGGGTTGGGAACAACCTTTAAAAGCTCCTAAGCAAGACATAGTGGACTATGTACTTGGCCTAAGATCCAGAATGGCTGAGTATCTGAAAAAGGCCAGTAAAAACCTCCAGGCCAGCCAAGAGCTCCAAAAGCAATGGCATGACCAGAAGGCTGTTCTGATTCAGTACCAACCAGGGCAGAAAGTGTGGGTCTTGGAGCCTGTGGCCCCAAGAGCACTCCAAGACAAATGGAGTGGACCCCACATTATTGTTGAGAAAAAGGGTGAAGTCACCTACTTAGTTGACTTAGGCACTGCCAGGAGTCCCCTTAGGGTGCTCCATGTCAATCGCCTGAAACGCTACTATGACAGGGCTGATCTCACCCTGCTCATGGCAACAGATGAAGGACAGGAAGAAGAGAGTGACCCTCTCCCTGATCTCTTCTCTTCCACAGAACAAGATGCTCTAGTGGAAGGTGTAGTTTTGGCAGATTGTCTTACTGCTGAGCAGAAAGACTACTGCATAAATCTCCTGGGTCAATTTTCTGAACTCTTTTCTACTGTGCCAGGCACTACTTCTTGGTGTGAGCACACTATAGATACTGGAGACAGCTTGCCTGTCAAAAGTAAGATCTATAGGCAGCCTGACCATGTCAGGGACTGTATAAAACAAGAGGTTCAGAAAATGCTTGAACTGGGAGTGGTTGAGCACTCTGAAAGTCCATGGGCCTCTCCTGTGGTACTTGTACCAAAACCTCATTCCAAAGATGGAAAGAAGGAAATGAGATTTTTTGTTGACTACAGAGGTCACAACCAGGTAACTAAAACTGATGCTCACCCTATACCCAGGGCAGATGAGCTAATAGATACACTGGCATCTGCCAAGTATCTAAGCACCTTTGATTTGACTGCAGGGTATTGGCAGATCAAGTTATCAGAGGATGCAAAAGCAAAAACTGCATTTTCCACCATTGGAGGGCACTACCAATTCACAGTAATGCCCTTTGGTTTGAAAAATGCAACGGTTGGTGAATACAGTCCTGCAAGGGCTGGAGGCTTTTAGTGCAGCATATCTAGATGATATAGCTGTCTTTAGCTCCAGCTGGGATGATCACCTGGTCCACCTATGGAAAGTTTTGGAGGCTCTGCAAAAGGCAGGCCTCACTATTGTCGCGTGGGCTCTCATTATCCTAAATGAGACTACTGGATTTCTAGGCAGCAGGATCGATAACGGTGTGGGGGACTGAGTCTGACCCACGTGTAAGGAACTCTGTCACCCTAAATCCGGTTTTTGCTCCGGCTAACTAGCAGTGCCTCGTTTCTCCCACGGGGAAGAGATGATTGGGCAGCCGAGCGCATGACATCTTTGGAACTTCTCAGGGAAGTCGTGGTCACTCAGATCCAAACCAACTCTCTCATTTACAATATGATCTCATATACAAATGACAAAGACAGTATAAGTTTTATATAATGATTTAATAAAATGACTGTATTTTAGATAATAAGGCAGAAGCCGCAATAACCAGAACCACACAACACAGTAGGATTGAAATAGTTACCAGGAGAGTAAAACATAAGAACAAAGCGATCATTGTGTACAATAGTTTCTACTCTCCCTCTGCTTGTTCTATTTCGAGCACAGCATGTTAAGCTTCTAGCTTGCCTGTCTGTATCACTGGGGAGACATCAACCCTCATACCTGAGCAAAGGCCTGTGATCTTGGTTCAGCATCTGCAACGAGGTAGTCAGCATCTAGTTGTGGTTCCCTGGTCAGAATCTCCCTCTTGCGTATATTGGGACAAGGAAGTTATTTTATAACTAACATGTCAGCGTGATCACAAAATGTCCCTACGCAGGAATGCCAAGTCTAAACTCCTACCACGTCTATCGGCAATGTACCAGACTGTGTCCTTGACTGAAGCACAGAGTGAATATGTTATGGAGAACTCAGTGCGGAAGTAGGCAAAACAGTGTGATATGAATAAAAAAAACAACACCGTAGAACTGGCTATTTGAAAAATAACAGTACGAAGCCTAATAAAAAGCATTTAGAGCAAAGTGCACAGAGGCTCTAAGCTGCTAGCAAATGAATAAAATACATCCAGGGCAAAGTGCACAAAGGCCTAAAGCCTAAAGCTAACGTGCAAAGAATATGTAAAACCAACCACACTACACCCTCCCCTTGTCGGTAGCAAGTGGTTCCAATAATATAAAAAAATATGCCCCAGATATAACCAATACCTAAAAGTATATACATATTTCGACAAGGTCAGAAGACAACAAAGTCATAAATTTGGAAAACATGTGACAAGAAAGCCAAATTCAATATAATGTCAATTTTGCAGGAGAGGAAAAAATCTAATTTTTAAACAGAAGCAATTGAAAGTAGGAGCTCCTCCACTTCGATGTATGTCAATATCGGAAGATCCACGCCACAAAGTACCATGGAGCAGGTGTGTTCCAAAGCCCCAAAACCATTCAGGACGGCACCCCGTGCAGGGCCTATGAACGAGACAAAACCATCTTCCTCCAGGAAGGGAATCTCATAAACTGCCTCACGAAGCAAACGCAACCGTAGTGCACAAGTCTGGGAATGAGCCCTAATTGGGAACATCAACAGATCAGGATCGACCACTGGAGGGCGCCGCAGTGAGAGACAGAGAGCCAGTGCATGTTCAAACGAGCACCAAAGGCACCGAAACACGGGTTGCACACAATCCAAAACCGGTCTTAATGACAGAGACCAGTCACACTCCAAATGGCCCAGGAGTGTTGCTCCAAAATGCTGCATCATGCGTTCACAACACAGCTGCGCTGATGGGAGCAGCAATATAGGATCTCGTCGTGGCGGGACAGCCATTGCGAAAAAATAGCAACAACAGCAAGACTCCAGCCAATAAAGCCAAAGTATTTGGGAAACCCCCAAAAATGCTTCCGAAAATAGAATGTATAGCCGAAGGTATCAAACCGAATATGGAAGAGAAGGTGTGAGCAAAACCAACACCAACGGCTTTGAAAAAATGTGCAATACCAGCGGTGCTGGATGCATTAAATATACATCCCACAAGTTCACCGAAGTGACTTGGAAAGTTAGTATTCAAAAGGGACTGTATCTCCGCCGATGACCTTGCCACCTGAAGTGCTTAGGTCTCGCTAGCAGATGTAAGGGCCACATGCTTTTGAAACAATAAAGCTTTTAGCCGACTCAACTTGTCGAAATTAACCTTGGAAGTAGCAATATGAGGCCAGATGTCCGCTACCTCCCTAATTTGAGTGGGGGAAACAACACATTTCCGCAGCACGTAACGGCCCTGCTGACAACGACAACGTAAACTATTCCGGCACGCATGCCACAGCAGCGTTCGCTGTTAAGAACAATGTAACTGCCGTTAGAAAGCACCTGGAAAGTGTTTTTAATAACTGGGACTGGAACTCCCTTCAGATAACAAGCTAAGTTAGCAATCGAAGCGTTACACGCTCCGTGCAAGGACAGCTGTTTACAAACCATGGAATGGCTGACAGAAGCTTCGCATTCGCTACCGCTAAGAAAAACCTCCCTCAAACCATTAACACATCTGTATTGAAAGGGAAGCTCCCACACCTCGTGTATGTAACTGTCTCCCAATAGTTCATATCTACCCACCGGAATGTGCTTCAAACAAGGGTAGGTCGCTCCCCCTGCCGCTGCAGCTCCTCCAGCTCCTCCTGCCCAGGTTCCTGAGACCTCCAAGCAAGCCCAGCTACCTCACAGTAAGTACCCCCCCCACCTCCCAGCCCCGCGCTACTCACCCTCTCTCCTGCTTCTTTTCTTCTTCTCTGTTCTTCCTCTGCGCTCTCCCTCTGTAGTCTTCTTCTGTACTCTTCTGTCCCTCCTGCTCCACGTCTTCTCTCTTCATCTGTGGGCTTCTCTCTCTCTCCTTCGCAACGCGACCTGCGTGTGCCTCTTCTTCTTTATCTTCTTCTGTGGTCTTTGTCTTCTGTTCTTCGGCTCCTCTTCTTCTGTACCTTCTTCTGTGGTCTTCTGTCTTCTGTTCTTCGTCTTCTGTACCTTCTTCTGTGGTCTTCTGTCTTCTGCTCTTCGTCTTCTGTCTTCTGTCTTCTGTCTTCTGTTCTTCGTCTTCTGTACCTTCTTCTGTGGTCTTCTGTCTTCTGCTCTTCGTCTTCTGTCTACTGTCTTCTGTTCTTCGTCTTCTGTCTTCTGTTCTTCCCGCGCCTGTCCTCCTGTTCCTGTCTCATCTCTCTCCCTCACTTGCCTCCCCCTCTGTATCACCCCTATCTACCCCTATCGCTATCTGCCTCCCTCACTCCTCCTATCTACCTATCCACCTATCTCTCTATCTCTCTATCTATCTCCCTCACTCACCACCTCCTCCTATCTACCTATCTCTCTATCTTTCCCCCGCACTCGCCACCCCCTCTGTTACCACCCCTATCTTCCTATCCTTTCACTCTACCTCTCACCCTCACCCACCTCTACAACCCCCCTCCCCTATCTTCCCAACCTCACTCCTATCTCTCTCCCTAAACTCCTTATCTTCCTAAAACTCTCCCCCCACCACCCTTAAACCCCCCTCCCCCAGCTCTTCTCCCCTCTACCTGTTCCCCCTCCCTCTGCTTTCCCGCCGCCACCTCCTGCACGCCCCCACCCCCCAGCTCCCATTCGCCCCCAGATGACCCCCGCCTCCTCCCTCTAATGGCGGCCGCTGCGCGACAGTGGTAGCGACCCTTGACCCAAGGGTAGGTCGCTCCCCCTGCCGCTGCAGCTCCTCCAGCTCCTCCTGCCCAGGTTCCTGAGACCTCCAAGCAAACCCAGCTACCTCGCAGTAAGTACCCCCCCACCTCCCAGCCCCTCGCCCTGCCCCGCGCTACTCACCCTCTCTCCTCCTTCTTTTCTTCTTCTCTGTTCTTCCTCTGCGCTCTCCCTCTGTAGTCTTCTTCTGTACTCTTCTGTCCCTCCTGCTCCACGTCTTCTCTCTTCATCTGTGGGCTTCTCTCTCTCTCCTTCGCACCGCGACCTGCGTGTGTCTCTTCTTCTTTATCTTCTTCTGTGGTCTTTGTCTTCTGTTCTTCAGCTCCTCTTCTTCTGTACCTTCTTCTGTGGTCTTCTGTCTTCTGTTCTTCGTCTTCTGTACCTTCTTCTGTGGTCTTCTGTCTTCTGCTCTTCGTCTTCTGTCTTCTGTCTTCTGTTCTTCGTCTTCTGTACCTTCTTCTGTGGTCTTCTGTCTTCTGCTCTTCGTCTTCTGTCTTCTGTCTTCTGTTCTTCGTCTTCTGTCTTCTGTACTTCCCGCGCCTGTCCTCCTGCTCCTGTCTCGTCTCTCTCCCTCACTCGCCTCCCCCTCTGTATCACCCCTATCTACCCCTATCGCTATCTGCCTCCCTCACTCCTCCTATCTACCTATCCACCTATCTCTCTATCTCTCTATCTATCTCCCTCACTCACACCTCCTCCTATCTAGCTATCTCTCTATCTTTCCCCCCCACTCGCCACCCCCTCTGTTACCACCCCTATCTTCCTATCCTTTCACTCTACCTCTCACCCTCACCCACCTCTACAACCCCCCCTCCCCTATCTTCCCAACCTCACTCCTATCTCTCTCCCTAAACTCCTAATCTTCCTAAAACTCTCCCCCCACCACCTTTATACCCCCTCCCCCAGCTCTTCTCCCCTCTACCTGTCCCCCCCTCCCTCCGCTTTCCCGCCGCCACCTCCTGCACGCCCCCGCCCCCCAGCTGACCCCTCCCCCCCTCCCTCTTATGGCGGCCGCTGCTAACTAGCAGTGCCTCATTTCTCCCACGGGGAAGAGATGATTGGGCAGCCGAGCGCATGACATCTTTGGAACTTCTCAGGGAAGTCGTGGTCACTCAGATCCAAACCAACTCTCTCATTTACAATATGATCTCATATACAAATGACAAAGACAGTATAAGTTTTATATAATGATTTAATAAAACAACTGTATTTTAGATAATAAGGCATGAGCCGCAATACCCAGAACCATACAACACAGTAGGATTGAAATAGTTACCAGGAGAGTAAAACATAAGAACAAAGCGATCATTGTGTATAATAGTTTCTACTCTCCCTCTGCTTGTTCTATTTCGTGCACAGCATGTTAAGCTTCTAGCTTGCCTGTCTGTATCACTGGGGAGACATCAACCCTCATACCTGAGCAAAGGCCTGTGATCTTGGTTCAGCATCTGCAACGAGGCAGTCAGCATCTAGTTGTGGTTCCCTGGTCGGAATCTCCCTCTTGCGTGTATTGGGACAAGGAAGTTATTTTATAACTAACATGTCAGCGTGATCACAAAATGTCCCTGCGCAGGAATGCCAAGTCTAAACTCCTACCACGTCTATCGGCAATGTACCAGACTGTATCCTTGACTGAAGCACAGAGTGAATATGTTATGGAGAACTCCAGTGCTGAAGTAGGCAAAACAGTGTGATATGAATAAAAAAAACAACACCGTAGAACTGGCTATTTGAAAAATAACAGTACGAAGCCTAATAAAAAGCATTTAGAGCAAAGTGCACAGAGGCTCTAAGCTGCTAGCAAATGAATAAAATACATCCAGGGCAAAGTGCACAAAGGCCTAAAGCCTAAAGCTAACGCGCAAAGAATATGTAAAACCAACCACACTACACTATCAAGGCTTCAAAGTGCCAGATAGGTCAGGGGAAAGTGGTTTATCTGGGACACCTGGTAGGTGGAGAACATATTGCACCACTTCAGGGGAAAATCCAAACTATCATAGATTGGGTTCCCCCTACAACTCAGACTCAGGTGAGAGCCTTTTTAGGCCTCACTGGGTATTACAGGAGGTTTATAAAGAACTATGGCTCCATTGCAGCCCCTCTTAATGACCTCACATCTAAGAAAATGCCTAAAAAGGTATTATGGACAGCAAACTGTCAGAAAGCTTTTGAGGAGCTGAAGCAGGCCATGTGCTCTGCACCTGTCCTGAAAAGCCCCTGTTACTCCAAAAAATTCATTGTCCAAACTGATGCATCTGAATTAGGGGTAGGGGCAGTCTTATCACAATTTAATTCTGAGGGCCAGGATCAACCTGTTGCTTTTATCAGCAGGAGGTTGACCCCTAGAGAAAAGCGTTGGTCTGCCATAGAGAGGGAGGCCTTTGCTGTGGTCTGGGCACTGAAGAAGTTGAGGCCATACCTGTTTGGCACTCACTTCATTGTTCAGACAGACCACAAACCTCTACTTTGGCTAAAACAAATGAAAGGTGAAAATCCTAAATTGTTGAGGTGGTCCATATCCCTACAGGGAATGGACTATACAGTGGAACATAGACCTGGGAGTACCCACTCCAATGCAGATGGACTCTCCAGATATTTCCACTTAGACAATGAAGACTCATCAGGTCATGGCTACTCTTCTTGTCCTTTGTTTGGGGGGGGGGTTGTGTAGGAAAGTACCATCTTGCCTGGCATGTTACCCCCATATTTCACTGTATATATGTTGTTTTAGTTGTATGTGTCACTGGGACCCTGCCAGCCAGGGACCCAGTGCTCATAAATGTGCCCTGTATGTGTTACCTGTGTTATGACTAACTGTCTCACTGATGCTCTGCTATCCAGAACCTCAGTGGCTATGCTCTCTCATTTCTTTCCAAATTGTCACTAACAGGCTATTGACCAATTTCACCAATTTACATTGGCATACTGGAACACCCTTATAATTCCCTAGTATATCTGAGGTACCCAGGGTGTTGGGGTTCCAGGAGATCCCTATGGGCTGCAGCATTTCTTTTGCCACCCATAGGGAGCTCTGACAATTCTTACACAGGCCTGCCCTTGCAGCCTGAGTGAAATAACGTCCACGTTATTTCCCAGCCATTTACCACTGCACTTAAGTAACTTATAAGTCACCTATATGTCTAACCTTTACCTTGTAAAGGTTGGGTGCTAAGTTACTTAGTGTGTGGGCACCCTGGCACTAGCCAAGGTGCTCCCACATTGTTCAGGGCAAATTCCCCGGACTTTGTGAGTGCGGGGACACCATTATACGCGTGCACTATACATGTGTCACAACATATGTATAGCGTCACAATGGTAACTCCGAACATGGCCATGTAACATGTCTAAGATCATGGAATTGTCACCCCAATGCCATTGTGGCATTGGGGAGACAATTCCATGATCCCCCGAGTCTCTAGCACAGACCCGGGTACTGCCAAACTACCTTTCCCGGGGTTTCACTGCAGCTGCTGCTGCTGCCAACCCCTCAGACAGGTTTCTGCCCTCCTGGGGTCCAGCCAGGCTTGGCCCAGGAAGGCAGAACAAAGGACTTCCTCAGAGAGAGGGTGTTACACCCTCTCCCTTTGGAAAAAGGTGTTAGGGCTGGGACGAAGTAGCCTCCCCCAGCCTCTGGAAATGCTTTCATGGGCACAGATGGTGCCCATTTCTGCATAAGCCAGTCTACACCGGTTCAGGGATCCCCCAGCCCTGCTCTGGTGTGAAACTGGACCAAGGAAAGGGGAGTGACCACTCCCCTGACCTGCACCTCCCCTGGGACGTGCCCAGAGCTCCTCCAGTGTGCTCCAGACCTCTGCCATCTTGGAAACAGAGGTGCTGCTGGCACACTGGACTGCTCTGAGTGGCCAGTGCCAGCAGGTGACGTCAGAGACTCCTTCTGATAGGCTCCTCCAGGTGTTGCTAGCCTATCATCTCTCCTAAGTAGCCAAACCTCCTTTTCTGACTATTTAGGGTCTCTGCTTTGGGGAATTCTTGAGATAACGAATGCAAGAGCTCATCAGAGTTCCTCTGCATCTCTCTCTTCACCTTCTGCCAAGGAATCGACCGCTGACTGCTCTGGAAGCCTGCAAAAGTGCAACAAAGTAGCAAAGATGACTACTGCGACCTTGTAACGCTGATCCGGCCGCCTTCTCGACTGTTTTCCTGGTGGTGCATGCTGTGGGGTTAGTCTGCCTCCACTCTGCACTAGAAGCTCTGAAGAAATTTCTCGTGGGTCGACGGAATCTTCCCCCTGCAACCGCAGGCACCAAAAGACTGCATCACCGGTCCTCTGGGTCTCCTCTCAGCACGACGAGCGAGGTCCCTTGAACTCAGCAACTCTGTCCAAGGGACTCCCACAGTCCAGTGACTCTTCAGTCCAAGTTTGGTGGAGGTAAGTCCTTGCCTCCCCACGCTTGACTGCATTGCTGGGTATTGCATGATTTGCAGCTGCTCCGGCTCCTGTGCACTCTTCCAGGATTTCCTTTGTGCACACCCAAGCCTGGGTCCCTCTAACCTGCAGTGCACAACCTCCTGAGTTGTCCTCTGGCGTCGTGGGACCCTCCTTTGTGACTTCGGGTGAGCTCTGGTTCACTCCACTTTGTAGTGCCTGTTCCGGCACTTCTGCGGGTGCTGCTTGCTTCTGAGTGGGCTCTTTGTCTTGCTTGCTTTGACCCTCTACAAGGTCACATAGGTTTGGGGTCCATTCGTGGTTCGCATTACACTTCTAGAGTATATGGTTTGTGTTGCCCCTGTACCTATGTGCTCCCATTGCATTCTATTGTGATTATACATTGTTTGCACTGTTTTCTATTGCTATTACTGCATATTTTGGTATTGTGTACATATATCTTGTGTATATTTGCTATCCTCGTACTGAGGGTACTCACTGAGATACTTTTGGCATATTGTCATAAAAGTAAAGTACCTTTATTTTTAGTATATCTGTGTATTGTGTTTTCTTATGAAATTGTGCATATAACACCAGTGGTATAGGAGGAGCTTTACACGCCTCCTAGTTCAGCCTAAGCTGCTCTGCTAAGCTACCTTTTCTATCAGCCTCACCAACATTGACCTCTTCCCTCCCCCTCCCCGTCCTTCACCTCGGGCCAGGGTGGCCAGAACCCAGCCCAGCAACCTCAGCCACCCAGTCCACGTCCACTGTGGTTTCTGTAGCTGTGAGAGGCTCCAAGGAGGCACCCGTCAGCCCAGCCCTTGTGCCACCAACACCTGCCAAGGCCAAGAAGGTTCCGCCACCTGGCAAGGGCAAAAAGGGGACATCATCCAGCAAGGGGAAGGAGGCACAACCAGCCAGCAAGGCCAAGTCAAAGACTCCAGCTGGCAGAAGCAAGGAGGCAGCACCATCTGCCAAGGGCAGGAAGGGGCACAGAACACCAGCCATGGCACTTCAGCCATCCGAGGCTGCAGGTGAAGGCCTGGAGGCTACCATCACAACCGGCAGTATCACCACCTGCACCGTGGCCAGCACCGCCACCTGCACCGCGGCCAGCACCGCCACCTGCACCACAGCCAACACCGCCACCTTCACCGCCCCAAGCAGCACCACTGCCAGCAGCAGCAGCCCCAGTGGGCAGCCGTCCAAGGCTGCAGGTGAAGGCCTGGAGGCTACCACCACAACTGCCAGTATCGCCACCTGCACCGCGGCCGGCACCGCCACCTGCACCGCGCCCAGCACTGCCACCGACACCGCTGCAAGCAGCACCACTGCCAGCAGCAGCAGCCCCAGTGGGCAGCCGTCCGAGGCTGCAGGTGAAGGCCTGGAGGCTACCACCACCACTGCGATTCACTGAACAGCCGTCACCACCGGAGATCAGTGTGTAGTGGTGACTACATGGGCTGCAGTGCGTCCTGGCCCCTCCAAAAGCTGTCGGTGTGACACCCAGGTGAGAGACTGTGACCTTGCACTCCAAAATATCTACCTCACATGGTGCAATGCCCCCTCCAGAACTAGTGAAAGAAGGCATCCACTCAGCCCATCTGTCCCAGGATGAAGCACACTGGGCACAATGCCCCCTCCAGAACCAGTGGATAGAAGTCATCCACTCAGCCCCTCCTTGCCAGGAAGAAGCACACTGGGCACAATACCCCCTCCAGAACCAGTGGAAGAAGGCATCCACTCAGCCCATCGTCCCAGGATGAAGCACACTGGGCACAATGCCCCCTCCAGAACCAGTGGATAGATGGCATCCACTCAGCCCCTCCTTGCCAGGAAGAAGCACACTGGGCACAATACCCCCTCCATTGCCCCCTCCAGAACCAGTGGAAGAAGGCATCCACTCAGCCCCTCCTTGCCAGGATGAAGCACACTGGGCACAATGCCCCCTCCAGAACCAATGGAAGAAGCCATCCACTCACCCCATCCTTGCCAGGATGAAGCACACTGGGCACAAGGCACCCTCCAGAACCAGTGGAAGAAGCCATCCACTCACCCCTTCCTTGACAGGTTGAAGCACACTGGCACAAAGCCCCCTCCAGAACCAGTGGAAGGAGCCACCCACTAGAGAGACTGTGGCTTTGCACTTCCCAGGACCAAGCCATAGGCAAAACACCCACTAGAGAGACTGTGGCTTTGCAGTCCCCAGGATGAAGCACACTGGGCACAAGGCCCCCTCCAGAACCAGTGGAAGAAGGCATCCACTTGAGAGACTGTGGCTTTGCACTCCCCAGGACCAAGCAGTGGGCAAACCACCCACTTGAGAGACTGTGGCCTTGCACTCCCCAGGATGAAGCACTGGGCAAACCACCCACTAGAGAGATTGTGGCTTTGCACTCCCCAGGACCAAGCAGTGAGCAACCCACCCACTTGAGGGACTGTGGCCTTGCACTCCCCAGGACCAAGCAGTGGGCAACCCACCCACTTGAGAGACTGTGGCCTTGCACTCCTCATGACCAAGCAGTGGACAAAACACCCACTTGAGAGACTGTAGCCTTGCACTCCCAAGGACCAAGCAATGGGCATGGAGCCCCCTCCAGGAGCAGTGGTGTTGTACCATCTTCAAGCTGAGGTGCCCCCCATTCCCTGTCCCCCTGAGGTGCCTGTGTGTTTCTGACCTGATGCCCCTGCAGTGTTCTCTCCCTATTGAGGCAGGAGTCATGTGTGGGCTTGGCCTATGTGTTTTGGCCGAGTGAGCCACGGACAATTTTTGAGTGGGCATTGTCCCGCCTTTTGAATATATTGTATATATTGTGAACACTGTTTTTGCTTTATGAACGTATTTCTAAGTATTTCTAATATAACACTAATTTGACTCCATTCCTTTTGTCCTTGCGTTATTCCTGAGGGTTGCGGGGTGTATACGTAATGTGGTTGCATGCATTTGTGTGTATGGTGTTGTGAGTGAGGTGGGGTGGAGGTGTTGCGTGTGTGTGTCACTCTCTTTTTCCTCCCTCCCTCCCTTATGTGCTAGGTGCAGTACTCACTGTGGTCGTCATCGCCGGTGTTCATGCTCTTGGTGTATGAGAAAATACACCAGCATGGGGAAAACCTGTAACTCGGGCTCCATGGCGTCCTGGTTCTTCCTTGAGATTCGAAAGGTGAGTTGCTTCCCTTCAGAGTACTGTTTCCACCGTGCTTTTGATGGCATTGGTACCACCCTGGAAAAGCTGTCAGATGGGCGAGTTGTAATAGAGTGGGCGGTACATTGTCTTCCGCCTGGCTGTTGGCGGTTACCGCTGCGGTGTTTATTTCTACCGCCATGGCGGTCGGAGTGTTAAAGTGGCTGTATGTGTTGGCAGTTTCTGCTGAGGTCATGATTCCATTCTTTTTACTGCCGGCCTGTTGACAGTGTTACCGCTGCTTTACCACTACCCGCCAGGGCTGTAATGATGGTCTTTGTCTACTTTTCAGAAATGTTTAGCTGTCTGGGATCCAGCATTGGTTTCACACCTGTTTCTGTCACTAACTGGAAGGAGGCTAAAAGCACCAAAAATTTGAAAAATGGGGTGTGTCCCAGTAAAGTGCCAAAATTGTGTTGAAAAATGTGGTTTTCTGATTCAAGTCTGCCTGTTCCTGAAAGCTGGGAAGATGGTGATTTTAGCACTGCAAACCATTTTCATGGAAAAAAACACAAGCTTTCTTCTCCAGCCCTTTTTCCCACTTTTTTGAAAAAAAAATGTTGTTGTATTTTGGCTGATTTCTTGGTCTCCTCCAGGGAAACCCACAAACTCTGGGTACCTCTGGAATCCCTAGAATGTTGAAAAAAAGGACACAAATTTGCCATGGGTAGCTTATGTGGGCAAAAAGCTATGAGGGCTTAAGCGCGAACTGCCCCAAATAGCCCCAAAAAGGTCTGGCACCTGAGGGGAGGAAAAGGCCTGGCAGCGAAGGGGTTAAACTGATGTCTCATCCATGCAAGCCTATGGCATACTGGCTGGATGCACAAAATGGTTGTCAGCTACATGGTCAAACAGCAACAGCAAGTAAAGAGGCATGGAGAACAAAGAAGACATGCAAGCCTATGGCACAAGCACACTGGCAGGATGCACAAATTGGCTGCTAGACACATGGCCTTACAAACAAGAACAGCAAGGAAGGAGGCATGGGGAACAAAGACACATGCAAGCCTCAGGCAAAGGCACACTGACTGAGTAAATAAAATGGCCTCCAACCACGTGGTCAAACAACAACAGGGAGCAGGGAGGCATGGAGAACAGAAAATACATGCAAGCATATGGCAGAAAGCAGACTGGCTGGCTGCACAGAATGGCCACCAGCCACATGGTCAAACAAAAACAACAAGCAATGAGGCATGAACGGCAAAGAACATAGTGAGGCCTCTGGATACAGTCTACACAAAATGTCCTCAGTCCACATTGTATGGAGAACAAAGACAAATGGAGGCCAATAGCAAGCACACTCACACACTGGCCAGACAAAGGAGGCATGGTTACACTGAAGAAACACTACCATTAATTTAGCAGTACAAAACATGCAAAAATCAACGAAGCTCTAAAAAGCTTACAACAAAACACATCCACCCATGCCATCAAATATTACCTTGTGCCTTTATAAAATGAACTGCAAAAAAATTATTAGGCCTTACTTAAGATTCAGGCCTCGCCCATCTCAATGAAATGTTAACATCAAATAAAAGTATAAAGAAATACTGGTGCATGCCCTACCAAACAAAGAACTTATACAATAGTTTTGGAACTTACTTGTGTGATATCACAAAAACAAAGTCCTTAAATTGAAAGGAATATGTCCATCAGACAGAGTGATCATGCTGCCATATCTTAAATGACATCATTGGTGACATCAATGATCTCTTTTGGTAAATTTTGGTCCAAGGCGTGGGCTTCCAGAGGGCTAAAATTGCTTGAGGATGGGGAGGGAGGCATGTGGCTCCCTCCTCTTATTTGAAGAGTTTATGAGCCATTGGTGGGCTTTCCAGGCCCATGATACCTTGGGAATGGAGACCACCCACCTGTTGAATGCCTTCCTGGGGGTGAGCTGCCTGGGGCCTATGCTAGCTTGGGGAGGGGGCATAAGGCTCCCCCTTTTCGAATGCAGCATCGGTGGTGGGTTACTCAAATCCTATAATGGATCAGGGATTGGGGCCATGTGGCCCTCTCCACTTATGTAATGGATTTTGCCACCAGGGGTGCTGAAATGGGCCTATATTGGCTTGGGGGGCTATGCGCCCTTTCCCCTTACTGGGACCCCATCCCAGGTAAGTAGGGTAAGTATCAGTAAGTATTTTTTAAATTATTTTTTAAGTGCAATCGGGGGCCCTAAGTTTGGGTCCCCTGCATGGCACTGGGTGCAATGGCCATGCCCAGGGGACCCTGGTCTCCTGTGCTGGCCATTGAGGTCATAGGCATGACTCACGTCACCCGGCTAGCATCATTTCAGTTGACCCTAGCCCAAGCTTAGTGCCGACTTGTGCCATTCCATTAATATGGTACCCAGCTGGAGCTCAGGAATGGCGCAAGCCAGTGCAAAACTTTTTGGTGCAAAACTGTGTTAGCACAGTTTTGCAACAAAAAGTTTAAATATGGGCCTAAGTCTCCAAGTCCATTAGAAGGCTTGGGAAGGCCTGCTACCCTTTTTAAATGCATAGGGCCCAGAGGGTAGGATTGCCAGGCTGAAAACAGCACATGTGTGCTGTGCACCTCCTTTCTCCATATTAATTTAATTTGGCCCTAGGAAATAGGGTCACCAGGGTGGAAAATGGCTCGGCCACATGGCCTCCTCTCCTAAATAAGTAAATTGGGCCTCGTGGGATGGGTTCCATGGGCCAAATACAGCTCGGGAGGTGGGCCCACACACCCTCCTTTTATTTACATTGTGGCCCTTGGGATGGCGTCCCTGGGGCATAATTAGGCTCAGGGAGTGGGGATGCATGCCCCCTCCCTTTATTAATTAATTGGCCATGGGAGTTAGGGTCATCAAGTCATAATAAGGTTCTGTAGAGGGGAGCCACCTGTCCCCCTCCCCTTTTTTAATGAAATACATCCCAACAGATAGAGTCCTTGAGACCAGAGAAGGTTCAGGGAGGGTGGCGTTGTGGCCCAGTCCCCTTTTTAAAAAATGAATGGTTCATCCTCCTCCATACAGGTCCCACTCCCCTTTTGTTGGAACTGACCTTGGGGATGGAGACCCCAGTGCCAATTATGTAGGAGGGAGGCATCTGCATGCCCCCTCCCCTAATATGTATGCTTTGCTCTAAGGAATGCGCCCCTGGGGCCTGAAAGTCAACCCTATATTGCACACACCAAAGGCTGTGCACAATTTAGGGTTACCCCTAAACCTCTATCTATGCAGAGACTCCTTGCTTCCTTCCAGCTAAGGTTGTCATAAGCTATGCTGGCCAGATCAAGAATTTGGCCTGTACCAGACATGATAGACAAGAGTTTAAGGGACAGAAAAAGAAATAAAAAAGTTTCAGAACTTTTTAAAGAACAGAACTAAACTTTTTAAACTTTTTAAGAACTTTTTGAAAGTTTTTAGAGGTACTTTTCAGCACTTAGCAAAAGAGTAAGAGAAGAAAAGCAAACTTTTTGGTTAGGTGTACATACACTGAACTTGTTTTGTATATTTTTCTCTTATGAAAAGTACAAATGACAAAGTGGTAAGTAGTTGCAAGTACTTATCCCACCGCTGCACAACCAATGTAGGAGGCTGGACTGGCTTGTAGTGGGTACCAAGAGGTACTTACACCTTGCACCCAGGCCCAGGTATCCCTTATTAGTGTAGAGGGGTGTCTAGCAGCTTAGGCTGATAGAAAGGGTAGCTTAGTAGAGCAGCTTAGGCTGAACTAGGAGACGAGTGAAGCTCCTACAGTACCACTAGTGTCATATGCACAATATCATAAGAAAACACAATACACATATATACTAAAAATAAAGGTACTTTATTTTTATGACAATATGCCAAAGTATCTCAGTGAGTACCCTCAGTATGAGGATAGCAAATATACACAAGATATATGTACACAATACCAAAATATGCAGTAATAGCAATAGAAAACAGTGCAAACAATGTATAGTCACAATAGAATGCAATGGGGGCACATAGGGATAGGGGCAACACAAACCATATACTCTAGAAGTGGAATGCGAACCACGAATGGACCCCAAACCTATGTGACCTTGTAGAGGGTCGCTGGGACTGTAAGGAAACAGTGAGGGTTAGAAAAATAGCCCACCCCAAGACCCTGAAAAGTGGGTGCAAAGTGCACCTAAGTTCCCCAAAGAGCACAGAAGTCGTGATAGGGGAATTCTGCAAGGAAGACCAACACCAGCAATGCAACAATGATGGATTTCCTGACGAGAGTACCTGTGGAACAAGGGGACCAAGTCCAAAAGTCACGATCAAGTCGGGAGTGGGCAGATGCCCAGGAAATGCCAGCTGTGGGTGCAAAGAAGCTGCCACCAGATGGTAGAAGCTGTGGATTCTCCAAGAATGACAAGGGCTAGAAACTTCCCCTTTGGAGGATGGATGTCCCACGTCGTGAAGAGTCGTGCAGAGGTGTGATCGTGCAGAAATACCGCAAACAAGCCTTGCTAGCTGCAAGGGTCGCGGTTACGGTTTTTGGATGCTGCTGTGGCCCAGGAGGGACCAGGATGTCGCCAATTGTGTGAGGAGACAGAGGGGGCGTCCAGCAAGACAAAGAGCCCACTCAGAAGCAAGCAGCACCCGCAGAAGTGCCGGAACAGGCACTACAAAATGGAGTGAACCAGAGCTCACCCGAAGTCACAAAGGAGGGTCCCACGACGCCAGAGGACAACTCAGGAGGTTGTGCACTGCAGGTTAGAGTGCCAGGGACCCAGGCTTGGCTGTGCACAAAGGAAATTCTGGAAGAGTGCACAGGAGCCGGAGCAGCTGCAAAACATGTGGTTCCCAGGAATGCAGTCTAGCGTGGGGAGGCAAGGACTTACCTCCACCAAACTTGGACTGAAGAGTCACTGGACTGTGGGAGTCACTTGGACAGAGTTGCTGAGTTCAAGGGACCTCGCTCGTCGTGCTGAGAGGAGACCCAGAGGACCGGGGATGCAGTTCTTTGGTGCCTGCGGTTGCAGGGGGAAGATTCCGTCGACCAACAGGAGATTTCTTCGGAGCTTCTAGTGCAGAGAGGAGGCAGACTACCCCCAAAGCATGCACCACCAGGAAAACAGTTGAGAAGGCGGCAGGATCAGCGTTACAATGTCGCAGTAGTCGTCTTTGTTACTTTGTTGCAGTTTTGTAGGCTTCCAGCGCAGTCAGCAGTCGATTCCTTGGCAGAAGGTGAAGAGAGAGATGCAGAGGAACTCTGATGAGCTCTTGCATTCATTATCTAAGGAATTCCCCAAAGCAGAGACCCTAAATAGCCAGAAAAGGAGGTTTGGCTACTTAGGAGAGAGGATAGGCTAGCAACACCTGAAGGAGCCTATCAGAAGGAGTCTCTGACGTCACCTGCTGGCACTGGCCACTCAGAGCAGTCCAGTGTGCCAGCAGCACCTCTGTTTCCAAGATGGCAGAGGTCTGGAGCACACTGGAGGAGCTCTGGGCACCTCCCAGGGAAGGTGCAGGTCAGGGGAGTGGTCACTCCCCCTTCCTTTGTCCAGTTTCGGGCCAGAGCAGGACTGAGGGATCCCTGAACCGGTGCAGACTGGCTTATGCAGAGATGGGCACCATCTGTGCCCATCAAAGCATTTCCAGAGGCTGGGGGAGGCTACTCCTCCCCAGCCCTGACACCTTTTTCCAAAGGGAGAGGGTGTAACACCCTCTCTCTGAGGAAGTCCTTTGTTCTGCCTTCCTGGGCCAGGCCTGGCTGGACCTCAGGAGGGCAGAAACCTGTCTGAGGGGTTGGCAGCAGCAGCAGCTGCAGTGAAACCCCGGGAAAGGTAGTTTGGCAGTACCCGGGTCTGAGCTAGAGACCCGGGGATCATGGAATTGTCTCCCCAATGCCAGAATGGTATTGGGGTGACAATTCCATGATCTTAGACATGTTACATGGCCATGTTCGGAGTTACCATTGTGACGCTATACATATGTCGTGACATATGTATAGTGCACGCGTGTAATGGTGTCCCCGCACTCACAAAGTCAGGGGAATTTGCCCTGTGACAATGTGGGGGCACCTTGGCTAGTGCCAGGGTGCCCACACACTAAGCAACTTAGCACCCAACCGTTACCAGGTAAAGGTTAGACATATAGGTGACTTATAAGTTACTTAAGTACAGTGGTAAATGGCTGTGAAATAACATGGACGTTATTTCACTCAGGCTGCAAAGGCAGGCCTGTGTAAGAATTGTCAGATCTCCCGATGGGTGGCATAAGAAATGCTGCAGCCCATAGGGATCTCCTGGAACCCCAATACCCTGGGTACCTCAGTACCATATACTAGGGAATTATAAGGGTGTTCCAGTATGCCAATGTAAATTGGTGAAATTGGTCACTAGCCTGTTAGTGACAATTTGGAAAGAAATGAGAGAGCATAACCACTGAGGTTCTGGATAGCAGAGCCTCAGTGAGACAGTTAGTCATAACACAGGTAACACATACAGGGCACACTTATGAGCACTGGGGCCCTGGCTGGCAGGGTCCCAGTGACACATACAACTACAACTAAAACAACATATATACAGTGAAATATGGGGGTAACATGCCAAGCAAGATGGTACTTTCCTACAGGGAGCTGCTATTTAAAGTAGCTTCCTGCTTGTGGGAGCAATGCCGGCTCCACAAGATGAGGGGAGCTGTCTAGGACCGCAGGGCTTGAGGCTCCCCCTGAGGTACAATCACTCTCTCTCTCTCTCATCCATCACATAATTAGATGGAAGAGAGAGAGATTGTTATTGCAATGGTCACTCCATGCAATGACTTCAAAGGATCAAACTAGCAATATGTGTGGCAAAAACTTTTATACATACCTTTTAACGGACAACAGACAAGGGTAACTTCTAGCCTAATGGTAAAGCTCTTGGACTGTCATTAGGTTGAAGGTTCAAATCCTAGCATCTCACACTGTCTGTTTATTTTCTAGTGTTTTGACTGTTAAACATTCCTAGTGATAGAACATTGAAGTATTTTTCCCCTCATAATCTGTGGGTTGAATGTCATAGCTAAATCTGGATATACCCCATTGTAAGTATATCATTCATCAAAGCCTACAATAACTCAATCCCTCTGTCTCTTGCTCTCTCTCTCAATCTCTCACTTTCTCTGTCTCTCTCCTCTCTCAGGTTTGGGTGGTTAGGGAGCTTGGCCCCAGGGACTGGCCTTTGGCTGTGCATGGTGCAAGGTTGGGTGTATAGTTAGGCTCGCATTTTAAACATGCAAAACCATAGAAATTCACCAGTTATAGTCAGAGTTATTTTATGCTTCATTGGTTTACCTATTTTGAGCCTACAGTCTATGATGGCGACAATTAGCAGTGTTCCATGACGGTGATTTTTAGTCATTTGTCGATTTTCATTTCCACTTTCTTGCAACACTGTGTATACATGTTATTTGATATCATATTGCCCCATGCCAGAGCAAGGCTTGGTGGCCTTAACAGATTTGCAAGGGCAATTTCATCTACATTCTCCTTGGCATTTCTCAATATAACTTCCATGTACCCACATGATTGGATTCTTAGCAGTGCCTGCCCCTCTGCTGCTTTGTAATTGAGATTTTCCTAGTGTCGGTGTTAGAAAGGCTAGATTTTAATAAAGACACAGAGGTAAGTATTATGCTTTACTTTTCTTATATTTATTTAATAGCAGCAAAAAAAACTATATTACCCAGAAACCCTGGGAACAAAACAAACATACATCACAATAGAACAACCAATAGGACATTGAATACCCTTATAGTTATCTTTGACTGAAGGCAACAACCCCCCCCCTTTTTGCCAAATGGTTGAGAAGGGAAAAAGGGAAAATGAAATGAAATTAAATTAGTCTTAATACGTCTTGTCACTTAAAAATAAACACCTAGAGAGGAAAAATTAAAAGAAGAAAGATCTAGTGCTTTGACATCAAAAACACATTTAAATGGCACTAAACATAAAAAGCATAGTTAACTTTGCAGAAAATGTTTTTTTAAAAAATAACATCATTGTCTGACCATGAAATGAACAACTGTAAAACTAAATTAACATACCACATGTTATCATACTTAGGAATTGGAGGTTTCATAAAACGTACTCCTAGTAAGAGATAACAAACCAGAGGGTGTTCTTTGATAGGTCTCCCTCCACTCTGACGTGTTCTGCAGAAATTGCTTATCAGTACATATTAATGGTGTAGTAAGCTTTCCCCTGAGGAGCCAAAGAAGCTTGAAAGTTAACTACCAAGGTTACATTAGCTGCGAGGGGATCTGAACTCCTGTCCAAATACCAGCTACACCAGCCCAACTAAGCTGATTTTGTAGTCTTTTCCTGTACCAGTGGCCCAAGATTGTGAAATGAGCCAGATAGCGTCCTCTAAAATTTCTGGGGATCTCCAGGAAATCCCCAAGCCCTCTAAAAGGAGATTTCGGCAGAGACCCTGGCGGTTGAGAAACAGTTCAGAAAAAGGAGAGATGCAAGCTGGGAAATCTGAAGACATTTCTAGCAGAGTTGGATACCAAGGTTGGGTCTGCCAGAAGGAAGTGATCAGAACTAGAGATGACTGCTGTCTGCAAACTTGAGAGAGCGCAAGCAGTGAAGAGGTTAGGAAGAAAGGTCTAAAGAAGAGATTGAGCCCAAGACTAGAGAAAAGCATCTGTCACCAGGGCTAGAGTGTCTGGCCTCCAAAAGAAAACGAAAGTGAGTTGTGAATTGATGCAGGATGAAAAAAGGCCTACTGACATTGACATCTTGACGAAGATAGCAGAAAGACGATTGAATACTGAAAGATTAAGCCTTCAGTAGCTTGAAGCTTAGAGATGTCTGGAGAACCAAACCACTACCACATTCAGCCTGCCTAGAAGATATTCTGCTCTGATAGATATGTTCCTTTGGAGACAAAGAGGGTCATTCTGACCCTGGCGGCCGGTGGCCGCCAGGGCCACCGACCACGGGAGCACCGCCAACAGGCTGGCGGTGCTCCAACGAGCATTCTGACCGCGGCGGTTCAGCCGCGGTCAGAAGCGGAAAGTCAGCGGTCTCCCGCTGACTTTCCGCTGCTCGTGTGAATCCTCCATGGCTGCGGAGCGCGCTCCGCAGCCATGAGGATTCTGACTCCCCCTACCGCCATCCTGTTCATGGCGGGAAAGCCGCCATGAACAGGATGGCGGTAGGGGGGGTCGCGGGGCCCCTGGGGGCCCCTGCCGTGCCCATGCCAATGGCATGGGCACGGCAGGGGCCCCCGAAAGAGGGCCCCGCAAAGTATTTCAGTGTCTGCCTTGCAGACACTGAAATACGCAACGGGTGCCACTGCACCCGTCGCACCTTCCCACTCTGCCGGCTCGATTACGAGCCGGCATCCTCGTGGGAAGGTCGCTTTCCCCTGGGCTGGCGGGCGTTTTTTCAGCAACCGCCCGCCAGCCCAGGGGAAAACTTGTAATACCCGCCGCGGTCTTTTGACCGCGGCGCGGTATTTTGGAGGGCGGCATCCTGGCGAAAATTTCCAAAGACTCTTTGCAAGAACTGTCAGGTGTTTGGACCATGTGCCATTAAACTGATTTATGTACATGACAACTGAAAGATTGTCCATCCGTAAGAGGATTGTACATTTTACTCTGTCTTTTACAAAGGTCTGGATGACAAAGAATCTAGGTCTGTGCAGGAGCTCTGCTCTGCTGGTAGAGTTAACAGAGTTTTTGGAACTCTGTGCTCTGTTTGGAGCGTGGAATTATCAAAAAAACTCCATAGCCAGACCAGTGGAGCGGAGCTCACCCAGTGTGCACTGTTAGTGTGGGCTGTACAGCTTAAGCACAGCTGCTAAAGAAGAGAAGCCTCACTGACGCGGGACGACGAAGAGAGGAGGGCCTCCAGAAGACCCCGGTAGTCCTCGTCTCTTTCTTTTGGCGATGTTGTTTGTGCACACTGGTGCACAAGCAGGGACTGAAACTGAGGCTTTCACTGACTACGGCCCTGGCCAGAATTCAGGCCAGGGCTGTAGGCAGTGAAAGCTGCTGTTTCAGGCCTCTTGTGCACCGGCCTGCCTCATGTGTACTGCACACATGACAGATTGGTGCATAAGAGGCCTGGCTGAAGAGGCCAGACCCTGCTTAGAGCTTCCGAGATAGGAACATTCAGAAGGACTCTGCCGGTCACGGAACTCTGCCTCTGCGGAATACCACTTAATTTTTTTTCAAAGGTGCGGAATTCCAAGGAGCCGGGCTCTGTTTACTCTGCCTAGGCCTAAAAGAAACCTGCAAGCGTATCTAAACAGTTGATGTGCAATGATGACTCCTGAAGAGACCATGTACCTCCAGTTGAGAGGTGAACACATCTTGCATCCTATCCTGTCTGGCTGGCATCTGATTCTAAGACAAGATCTGGGGTAGCACAGAAAATCATTCTTCCATTCTGCGCATTTAAGTGACTTCGCCACCAAAGGAGTTCTTCACTGGACTCTGAACCCAGGCTTACTGCATCCGAATAAGCCAGACCTTTGCACAGATGACAAACCTTTAATCTCTGTAAGGCCTGATCATGGTGAGGACTTGGAAGGATAGCTTGAATGGAGGAAGCTAGCAGACCCACTAGACACGCTAAAGATCTGAGGAAACAATGAGACAGGGATAGAGTGTGACATATCTCTTTTTTTGATTAAGGCAACCTGTTTTTAAGGAAGCTGGAGAATTGCTATAGGGATGTCTATTATGAAGCCCAGAAATTCCAGACATTGAGAAGGAATGAGGATGGACTTTTGAATATCTTGACACAATTGTAACTGGGCGAGGAGACATCCTCTGTCTTGTCCCATGATAAAAAAATAGTTGAGGTAAATGATGAGTCTGATCCTCTGAGCCCTAAGAAAGGCCACCATGGGCTTTGAAATCTTGATAAAACACCAAATGGCTGAGGAGAGAACAAAAGGGAGTGTCCTGAAATTGTAAAAGGATTAGCCTTAATGAAACTAGAGATGCCTCCTGTAAGATGGATGAACTTGAGCTGTTAAATTGCATCTTGGAGATCTAGATGTATCAGTCAATCATCTTGAAGGAGTAGACCTCTGAGATGGAGAATAGTTTCCATCTTAAATTAATGATAAATTACAAAGCTGTTGAAGACTTTCAAATTGAAGACAGGACAACATGTTTTGTTCTTTTTGAGTACCAACAATATGGTCCTGAGAAAATCTGAAGGATCTAGAGAGATTTCTTTGATAGCCTGTTTGGAAAGAAGCCATTGTATTTCCTCTTAAACTAAGAGGGATTGTTCCTGTAAAAAACTAAGAGGGCTGGGCAGGTGAACCTGAACATGAATCTGGGAAAGATCTATGCAATAACAATGGAAAGTTGAATTACGCAGGGATCCGTTGTGAGGGAAAACCAAGCCTGTAGAAACAGACTGACAGTGAACTCCTTGGTATACAGGACAGGAGGGTGGGGGAAGGTGAACAACAATGGACCAGACAAGGCAGGAGGGAGGGGATAGGAGCCTGAACAGAGAAAATGGAGGGTGTGGGCAAAGGGACAGGGCTGGAGAAGCAAGCTGACCACGGAGGGCAGGAGTGATGGGCACTGGAAGCACAACACACTGTGGAGGGCAACAATGAGTTTATAATGGCATACACACAGACTACAGAGGGAAGATAGGAGGGGGTCAGGGGCAACACAACTGCCATGGTGGGCAAAGGTGAAGGGGCAGGGACATGCACAAAGGACGATGGAGGTCAGAAGGGATGGGTAGGGGCCTCACACAGACAAGAAATGGCAGGAAAGGGCCTTCACAAAAGACCATGTGGGTCGGCAGGGTGTGCAGTTGCAGCACAATGGGCATTGAGGACAGGAGGGAGTAGCAGCAAAATGGAACATTGAAGACAGTTGTGATGGAATTTGGGCATGGAACTCAGAAAGAGACGGTGGAGGTGGCAGAAACAAGCAGCAGTCATATGTCCATGCTAGCAGGTGGGAAGAGCAGTGGAAGCTCAAAAGAATACTCAAGATAGATAGGAGTGACAATTCCATGAAACATGGTGAACAAAAAGGAGGGAGCAGGGGCAAGCACACAGACATTGGAGGGTGGGGGAAGGAGGTTAGGGGCAGCAAGTGAAACACAGAGGCTAAGTAGGAGGGCAATGATGGGGCATAGAATTGGGCAACGGAGGGCAGAAGTTGTGGGCAGGGACATCAAGCTAAATGGAGGGCAATGGCAGCACATCAGACCATGCAGGGCAGGAGGGAAGGGGCTGTGCATGGACTTGAACAACAGAGGGCAGGGAGGAGGTGGGTGGGGCAACAAGCTAACTTTTCAAGGCAGGCAGGAAGGGCAGTGGCAGAATAACAACCACAATGGGATATAATAAGGGACCACGGGCATGGACTTAGATAATGGATTCCAAGTGGGGGGGCAGGACCAGCAAGCTTGGGTAAGGGGAGCACAATGCCAGGCCAGGACCTGCCTCCAAATCCCCCCACCACTACGCATTGCAGTGGAAATTTTACTTAACATTTAAAAAAACATAGAAATCCAATAAGAAACCAAAGGTTACAGGGACTATATAGTTAGGTTCAGGTTTTACACGCACAAAACCATATAAATTCTGCTGTTGTAGGTAGATTTATTTCAAGCAACTATAACTCATGCCCTAAGGCAACTATAGCTCGGGCATTCGCCTTGCAATGCCAATTATCCCAGATATTACATCACTCATTACATCTTCTATGGCATCATTGATAATATCACTGTAACATTTCCAGTTAAATTATTGATGACAAAACGGTGCATGGTGAGGGCCTCAATATGTATATATGGTCGCCAGTAGGTATTTATAGTTAGGACCTAGTTTGCAGAGTACAAACATTATTTGTTTTATGACATTTTCAAACCTAATACAACAGCCAGGACAGCTTCTGTCTTAAAGGTTTCTGGGTGATCCGTCAAGCGGGGGCTGAGAAAAAGAGGGAGTTCCATAATGCGTTTAGGGATTTTGAACACAACTACTATTCGAATCACTGGACGGAATTACACCAAATTTGGGCGAAACCTAGCTCTTGGTACAGAAAGCATGCTTTTTGTGACTTGGTATAAATCCTTCTTAACAGTTTTTAAGATATTAAAGGAAAAAGAAATGTAGATATCTAGGGATGCAGATATGTGCTGATTTCTGATTGGCTACCAACATTTCAACCAGTAAGTTTCAGCAGCCATTTTGGGACTCAGCTTCAGCCGAGTCCCAGAATAAATTGTAAAAATATAGAAAGGGAGCAGGGTAGGAATACCCTGAACACCTAGCCTTAGTGCTGTGGTCCCCCTAGGGCCTTGCAAGGGTGAAAAATTATTATTATTTTTATTTTTTGAAAAATTCACAGAGGATCCGCAAACCTACAGAAAATTAAAAAGAAAACAAGCGTGGTCTCCTACACTTGTTTAAAATGTAGCCCTCAGGTGGGCCAGGTCCCAGGGGAATGTGGGCTAAAAAAAACAAGGAGTGGGCGCACAGGACCTCTATGCTATTGCTCTTTTGAGCCCTGGGAACTGCCATCTCCCCAGAGCTTTACTATAATTTTGGAGGAGGGCTGTGTGGACCCCCCTCCTATGGGCTCATGTGAGCCCCGGGGACCACCACCTCCCTAGAGCTTTTCAATGCTCCAGGGTCTACCAACTCCCTGGGGTCAAGTATACAGTTTGCAGGGTGGCTATGTAGACCCCCAGGGGCCAACCACATAATAATAAGTGTGAGGGGGCCACATAGCCCCCCTCCCAGGCCATTTACAGCCCTGAAGACCACCACCTCAATGGGGCTGGCCCATGCAAAAGACAGGAGGGGGGTGCGTGCCACCCCCCCAGAGCCATTAATGGCTCATGGGACCGCCACCCCCCAGGGCCAGCTCCTGCTATCTACCAAGGTTCCCATCCTCTGGAGATAGCTGTTTGCTTTCATTTGGTGGGGGCTGTGACAGCTCCTGCTAAGAAAGAGCAAACTAACTCTGCCCCCCTCCTTTGGGTTCGTATGAACCCCTGGGACCACCACCTCCCTGGGGCTTTTCTAAAAGAGTAGAGCGGGTGGCACGGACCCACACCTTGGCTTTTCAATGCCCCAGGAACCACCACTTCCCGGGGCTAAATATACATTTTGCAGGTGGACCCCTGGGGACCACCAGTTCCCTGGTGCCAATCACATATTAATAAGTGTGAGGGGGGGTCATCCAGGAGTCATTAATGGCTCTGGGGATTGCCACCCCAAAGGGCTGGCTGCTGTTTTGTCCCAAGGTTCTTACCCTCAGGAGATAGCTCTTTGCTCTTGCTTGGCAGGAGCTGTGACAGCTCTCGCCAAGCAAGAGCAAACTTACTCTGTTCTCAGCAAGAGGGAGAGTGAAAACTAGGAGCAGATTTTTCCAAAGTCATGCGGGCAAGGAAGTCAAGGAAAAATTGTTCCAGCGTGTAGGAAGATGCGTATTTACCAGCTCCCTGCATGCCAGAGCAATGCCGGTTCCCGCAGGATGGGTCCTCAGGGGCTTAGAGGCTTTTCCCAGGGTCCCCATCACCGCAAGCATGTTTCCTTCCAATTTTGGAGACACATTCTTGCTGCACAGTCACATGACCACATCTCCACCAAACAAAGAAACACTTAGGGCCATATTTATACTTTTTGACGCGAAACTGCCCCGATGCAGTTTTGCGTCAAAAATTTTACTGCGGGCTAACGCCATTTCCTTGCGCCGCTCCAGCATCAAATTTACGCTTTGGCGCACGGTGGCGCAAACCACTGGTGTGAGGCATTTTTTTCATTCAAACCAGTGCGTGACATCATAAAGAAAAACTAAGTTAAAGCGGCGATAATGACTGTTAGACAGTTTACGACGTCGCAAACCGGATACGCGCCTTTTTTTGACGCAATTGCATCAAAAAGCGGTGCAAACACAGCAAAATGTGCTAAGGAGAGCCAAAATTGATCCCAGATGCTTGCACAGGCCCTAGGAAGATGACAACAGACCAGGAATCAGCCAGGAGGACCCACAGAAGACCCAGGACAGGGAGAAAAAGAAAAGAAAGTGTTGCTTCAGTGCAGAGGAGCAGGAAATTCTGGTGAAAGAGGTGACAGGAACACCAGCACCAACTGTTTGTCACCTCAAAGATGCCAATCAGTAGGAGAGAGGCAATATGGCAACAAATTGTTGACAAGATAAACAGAGTGGCAGAAGTACGGAGAACAGTCATTGAGTGCAAGAAATGCTGGCAGGACTGCAAGCGCAGTTCCAAGGAAAAGATGGCCAGGAAGGCAGCACTGCAGACTGGAGGTGGGAGTCCAGCACCGTAGGAGGCCGCAGGAGGCCCTGGACCACATGGAGGAGATGGTGGCAGCCGTTATGCTTGAGGAGATCGTCACAGGGATTCAAGGAAAGGACAGTGCAGACTACCAGAAGACAACACAGATGCAGGGTAAGTCTTATGGGAAACTAAAATGCACAAATGTTAACTGCAAGTGGGGGGGGGGACATACCTACTACACAATGCCTGTAAGTCATGATATTCAGGGAGTGGCATGGATAAAGGGGCATGGCACGGGAGAATGGCCCGTTCAGAGGAATCCTGGGGCACAGTACTACACTACACCAATAACCTTTGCATTGGGGTATGTGCCATGCCAAGGATGTTGGAAAGGTACAGCCAGGCCAAGAGGGTAGGGTACAACGTTAAACTGGCCTGCTGTCACACGACAGCTGGTATTCTCCCTACATGAACTAGGGGTCAATTAACAGTCTCAGGCCATATCTGCAAGTGGAATTTAACATTGACAACAGTTGCCACTACCACCTCTGATGTCTGTGCAGGTCAAGTAGCTAATGGCAGTAACGTCCCCATGGATCAAACACACCCAGATTAGAGGGTTCAGGATGACAATGTTATCAATCCACTGAAATCAATACAAATGTTCCAATCCTGTCAAATGTGATTGTCCATAGTTGCTACAATCATCAGCCATTGTCATAAACATTATGAGGTACACAGCACTAATGTCATACCCATGCTGCATATGTCAGGGTCTACCCTGTGCCTGGGTCACAATAGCTCCAATGACACCATGCAACATCCCAAACGTCATACTGCTCAGACAACAACATTGAGGGGGAGGACATATGTAACTGGCTAGTGAAATACACCTGCACAGTCAGAGAAGAAACTGGAACACTGCTAGGACCATCAGTGTAATCCAATGTAGCACACATTTCCCAAAATCAGCAGTATACACTACCAATGCTGACACCAGTATCGTGCCATGCCAGTGCTATACATAGGATATGCTAGGTCTCAGCAACATATAGGTGGATGTGAAATATCAGAGACTGGGGGAGTTCCAGAATGTTAAGTGTGGTGCAAGTGCCATCAGAACACCCACAGCCAGTGAAAGGCCTCACCATGAGAATGAAAGTAGACGGAGGGTTGAGTAGGACAAGAAGGTGGCACTTCACAATTTGGCCAGAACCAACATCTAGAGGATGTGATGCTGACAAGTCCCCAAACTGACCACAATACATGTGACATGCAGGTGGGGCATAGGCCTGGGAGAATGCGAATATGAAAGACAGGAACAATGAACAGGAACCAAGATCACAATGTGCAACTAATAGGAAGGCAGGCACGTCACATTACAAATCCCACAACACAGACACACTAATTGTACCATATGTAATTGCAGAGGACGATGGCTCTCCTACAGATATGCCTGTCCTGGACTTCCCTGATGACATGCATGACGAGCGGACAAACATCAGCCAGCAGGCCCTCCAAGATGTCCTTGGGACCCTCCAGACCCCACCTTTAGTCACAAGGAGGAGAACAGAAGTAGCAGCCATCACAGAGGAACCACTCACCACCCCAATTGTACGACCTGCCAGCTCCAACCCAGCTGAGGACTCTGAGGACACTGGCACAACCTTTGAGAGGACTGTAGTTAGAGTACAGCGGGAGCTGGCCAAGGAGGTGCGGGTGGGGATGCAAAATATGGCAGCCAGTCTTGATGGGATGCGTTCGCGCATGATGTCAACTGCAGAACAGGCAGCAGCCATGCAAGCGCGAACATCTATACTACAAGGACTTCAACAAAGTGTAAAGAAAATCACCACTACAGTAAGGGAGTTGCCACAACACCTTGCACACCAAACCTTACACTGCGTGCACAAATGCAAACCTGACCCCCTCAGAGCCGACCTGGCTGCCTACCACAGTGATGTGGCTGCAATACTTAAGAACCAGCAGCTCCTCCTTGTTGCAGTACTGCCCTTAGTAGCCCCACAGTTGTCTGCTACCGGGATGTCTGACTCCACATCTTCAAACACTGAGGTGTGTGTTGCCCCTTCACAACCACCACCACCAAGGGCAGAGGAGACTACACACACATCAGAAGATGAAGACGTGGAACAGATCACCTTCACCCGTAAGAGTACCCGGTAGCACTAGTCCCTGCCACATGGCCACCTATAACCAAGGTCTTGTGCTTTGTAACATGCCAGTCTTGCAACAACTGCACTCAAGCACTGTTCTTCAGTCCACTGTTTATCTTGTCACCATGCCCTGTGATTGTCTCTCACTAACACATTGGCAAATCCTGTCCCTCTGCACTGTCTGACACTTAACCCCAGCTTGTCCAATGACATATCCTTTTGCACTTGTGTAGGAACACAATGGAAGGTGTCACACTAATGGGCTCACAATCATGGACAATGTACATATAGCACAACAGCACTTTCAAGTAAATAGCACTTACACAACAACTTTGTCTCTGTGTATTGTGACATATCAACCGTGATGGCCATCAGTGATGTTTACCTCAGGTCAATGATTATAGATTGTTAATACAATTGACCGGAAAGAATGCTGGCTGATAACAATGCACTGTGGTCTGGATTGTACCATTATCTGCCCTTCCTGATGGTTAATTCTGATGAAAATAGAGACTACGCACCATAATGCTGTGTTGGACAGAATAACACTTCCTCAAGGGATGTCTAAGCCAAAAATGATTGCCTTCAACTTTTTCTTCAAGCCAAAACGTACGTATGTGACATTTGACCAAAATTTAACACACCATACTGCATGAATGGATGTGTATGAGTGTACGTACAAATATGTAACCTGGCTGAACATTGTAACAAATTATAGGTGTCAGTTATGTATATCATACTACATGAGAGTATACTGCCACTCACCTTATAAGGCTTCACTTGGACATCAGGTTGCAGGCAGACTTAACACAGTGTCCTCAATACCAATTATGGTCGCAAAGCATGTGAGATTGAAAACATACATCAAAAATTAACAACACTTTGGGATACATAGTAACCTTGAGTGGTGGGTGCAATGGATGGCAGAATCTTAGCAAAGTAGCTTTGGTGTAGCTGCCAATGTAACAGTTCAATTGGGATTTGGTTGCAGGATGGGACAAAAAAGCTAATACTAAAGAGACACTGTTCATCCATGCCAAGGCCCTGATCCCCAAGCATGTTACACATACTGTAAAGGGTTACCTACATATTTATTTAACAGTAAAAACAGAAGCTAAAACCAGGGGAAACACCTTACCTAACCTAACCTATCCTAACTACACATTACCCACAACTGGCCCTAACTATCCTAAGCTAAACTTACTCATCACATTTAACTAAACACTCTAAACATCAACCCGACAACCCTTATAAGACGGGACACATGAAGGACAACATATACTAACTTAAACACATACTATCTTATCCTATACAGATACATAATTTTTTGTATTTTTATATTTTATATATATTTTTTCTTCTAAAACACAAAAACACCAACATCATCCTCCACCTACCCACCCACACACATAATAAAAAACCGATATCAAAAGTACCATACCCCCACCCCTCACTCACTACCACTAACTAAACTAACAGCCTGTTCTAACCTAACACTATGCCCCCTAAACCCACTAATGAAAAGAACCAGGAAAGAGGTGGGAGGGGAGGGAATCATGGTTGAGGGTAAAAAGTTTACAAGTTCGACCTCCGTAGGGTCTTCCTTATGGCATGCACCCTCCTATTCACTTGTGCCACCTCCTGCTGCAGCCTGTTCATTTTCCTCAACATACGGTAAATTTTCCGTTGCATCTGCTGAAAATCTGCTGGGTCAACGACTGCAGCAGGGGTGGTCTGGGTGCCAGTTGAAGATGTATGTCCCCTTGTCAGTGCCATGCCTGTAGGAGGAGGTGCAGGTGGTGCTATGACAGGTCCTGGAGCAGTGAAAGTTGTCGGTCCAGCAAAGGTGCCTGTTATGGTTGGTGCCAACTGGTTGGTAGTGGTGGTGGTGGCTCTGGTGGACACTGAAGGGCCGCCTTGGGCAAATGCCCTCCACACTCCTGAGGCTCTTTCATGGCGATAACGCCTTGCCATGTTGCGCAACCCAGACTCCACATCCAGAATGTGGCGGTAATGCATCGCCCTGCGCTGAAACTCCCGAATCTGGATGGGATTCATATTAGCAGCTGTTAAAAAAAAATTAAACCAAACATTAGGTACTTCATTGTGTGATATGGCTCCAGAAGTAAATCAGACAATACATCTAATGTACTAGAAACAGGCCATATCATCATACAGATCACTCATTGTCCCTGAGGAAGTACATGCCAATGCAGCCTACACTTGTCCTATCAAACAGCATATCAATGCTCTAAAAGATGGGTAACAACTTAAATGACCTATGCATCATTGTTCAGCCATTTGTCACGTAAGAAATGCTGCAAGTTCTCCACATGTGACAAGCCAAGTAATGACTAACTTCTGGATGACAATCAAGGGCCACAAGATCTGTGAGTTGTAAATGGAATTGCCAGGAAAGAATGCAGTTGCTAATCATGAGTGGGTATCCTAGTTTTGGACAAGTGACTTACACATATGTACATGTCTGTGTACTAAACTTGGATAATCAGTCCTAGGTGCACATTTCAGAACCCTACGCCTGTGCCTGAGGGGGGAATGGACAAGCAACAAATACTTTCAAACATCAAGGACACCCAGGAAGCTTTGGACAGCTGTACATGGGTTTGAGCAGTCCACCACAGGTAAGGAGGATGTCCAACTAGGATACACCCAAACCTTGGACAATCCCATCCACATTTATGTTTGGAAATGCAGACAATTGTCAACATAATTTCCTACCAGTAATACATGACTTACAACAAGCAGATAGGTGCAAGCACACATCTGGCCCTGAGCTGCATGCACACCTAGGCCACCGGACTCAAGTGCCTCATACATGTAGCACAACATGTGGACCTGCATGCTGCTAGGAAGTCAGACATACAGTCAAACATGTTCATTAGTGAATAGGGACGCTCAAGTCTGTGGGTAAGACTTTGGCATCCCTATTCTGTGAGAACCAGGGTCTGCCTTGCTGACTAAATCACAAATATGGTCCTCTGCTACATTTTCTTAATATAAGTTTTATCCACAAATGTCACCCTATTCACATTGCCATGCGTACAGGGCTGCCCTACAATCCCAAAATATGACTATACGCTAATGATTGCCCAACTCAAAGATGGAAAAAAATGATATTCCACTCAAGGAACATATCCGATCATTGACCAGCGCATCATACCTTGTTTTGTGTCCTACACACAGGAGTCAATCACACAACAGCAGCAAACACAACACTGAACAGAAATATCAACACTTACTGGAGATGTCCGGGTCCGCAAATTGAGCCACCTCTGTTATAGTGTAGGGGGCAGGTCCACCTGTAAAACATTGAAGGGAGAAATGTGCTCAATGTCTGTGCACTGTACAACACTTCCAAATACAATTACTGTGTGTAAGATTAAATCAGAAAGTCAAGCCTCTCAGACATGATGATACTGCATTCGACATACCACTGCAAAGATGTACAGACCCGGGCACTCCAGTGAGTGATACACACATATCTGCACACATGCAGTGGCCCTAACTATCATGTGGTGGCAAACATGCTCCATCATTTGTTTGCAGACTCATTCATGGAGTGTATTCCTCTCATCATGAGTATCCATGAGAGACATGCAAAGCCACTTTCCTGGAGGACTGCAATACCAGTCTCCGAGCTATTGTGACTAAGACCAATGTAAAACACACAGGTACATTGTACAGAGGGACATGGATAGCTGTTACCCCTCAATTTGTATAATTTGCTTCATTTTATGTGCCACAGCGATGGTAAGTTGCACCAAACATTTTGATATGAACCCGTGTGCATTACTGTTGGCATCCATCCCTAATTTAATTGTGGGTCAACAAAGTCCAAATATCAGTCTAAGATGTTACCTGAGGTCAGCTATAACTTGTTATATATGTGTCAGAATCCAGATCAGACATGTATCAGAAATAATTGAGGGACACTGTGACGGGCTGAAACCTGTTCCCCCGTACTCGGACTTCACTTGTGCTGACACTGCCACTGGTGGGCCCAGGCAGCCCAGTTTACCGTCCCGTGATTGGCTGGACGTTTGCAAGCGGCGGGATGTCAGGAAGTTAAAATCGCCGCTACCGAAGTTTACGGGGTCTGGGATTTGTGAGGAAGGAGTTAGAGACGATCGAGGACCAGTGAAATACCATAAAAACAAGGAGACGGACGACAACCATACAGACGTCGGGAGCAGAGGACGGAGCCCAAGGACTACACGGAGGCAGATGGAGCACTCGCATCTTGGCGGTGATGACTGGGGACGAGCATCGGACATCCTGAAGCCCAGAGACCGGGAGGACGAGCTGCTGCATCCCGCCACGCTTCCGGAGAAGCGTGGCAGTACAGGTGTGTGGGATCACGAGCCTGAACCTGAGTAACAGCGGGGAGAGAGAGAGAGAGAGAGTCGAATGAGGGCACAGCACAACAAGGGGGAGGGGAAGAGTGGAAGGAAGGGAGGGGGGAAGGGCTGAAAAATCCACTTACCACTAACACCGTAGAGTATAATAAGAGTCTAATCACCGAAGTCATCGCGCACAGTATCACAAGAACTATAGGGGGGGGGAGAAAAACAGAACCATAGTAAGAAAGGATGTTAAACATAAAAGAAACACTGGAATGACTAGTATTAGGAATAGAAAGTGAGGGTAAAAGGATAAGAAACTCAATACTTACCATACGACAGGAATACCTAGTCCACTTACAACTTCTGTTCTCTTCTTTCTGCATGTACCTCCCGGGGAATACCTACGGAAGTGGAACAGAGAAGAGGAGAGTGAAAACCTGACTACAGACAAACCCTCACCACCTTCTACCCAGCAATTAATGACCAGAAACACGTACCTGAACTTGCTTCATCCATATTATTCCAATAAAACCTCTTTGTTTTTACATTTGGAACTCTGTCGGAGTGATTCCTTCCCTACCATCCGGTCACAAGTGGTGTCAGAAGGGGGATTTTGACGGAAACCGCCACCATGGAGGAGAAAATGACAATAGCTGATGGTATCGCCCAGTTGGCTGAAGGGCAACAGCACCTCCAAATGATATGGTAGCAACAAATGAAAGAAGCCAAAGAAGAAAGAGAGGCGTTGCAGACCGCACTTAAAAGCCAGGCAACAATTATGGCCAATAATCAGCTGGTACATGAAACCGCATTAGGCAAGCTCACTGATACCATTGCTCATATTAAAGTACATCCTACGGTGCCCAGTAGTGTGTTACAAAAGTATCAGAGACAGGACGATCCGGACTCTTTTTTCACAAACTTTGAAAGAGTGGCTAGCACCGCTAACTGGCCTGAGGACAAATGGGGACAATATATCGCCCCCCTGCTCACTGGACAGTTACAAACCACATATCAAGCCATTAACCCAAGTGGGACCTTGCCATTAAGGACATTAAAAAGACAATTCTAGAACGGGTGGGCTCAGATACTGACAGTTATCGTACCAAGTTTAGACAGACAAAATGGCAGCATCAGGAGAACCCCCGCACCTTATATTACCGAGTTCAACATGCTGCCGGGAGGTGGTTACAACCCACGGAAAACACAAAAAAGATATGTTTAATTTCATAGTATTAGAACAGTATTTGGATGCTTTACCACCCACCACCAGGAACTGGGTAAGACAACATCCCGGGCTAACAGACAAAACTGCGGTAGATCTTGCCTGTGCCTATCATAGAGGTTCAGACTTCCGTGCTACCACTAGTCGGGTTCCCCCCCCTCCTATGCGACCAACTATATCGAGACATAATCTCCAGCGACCTGTATTGACACATGGTGCCGATAGATCATCTGCCACAGGCCCAGGGCTACCCGGAAATGCTGGCCCTGGACCCCAATGTTACAGTTGTTCAGAGTGGGGACATATTGCCCGTAATTGTCCACATAAGAAGGAAACCGAAGAACCCATGGAGATAGGGCTGACTAAGGGAAGAGTGTTCTGGTCTGGAGGAGACAAACCCAAATATATCCTTCCCATTGTCGTCAATAATGAGAAAAGAACAGCCCTCATTGACTCCGGTTGTAGTCAAAGCGTGATAAGGGGAAATCTAGTATTGCCAGGACAAATAGCAAAAGGGCAACAAGTCCTAATCACATGTGTACATGGAGATCAGCGGTACTATCCCTTAGCTACAATAAAATTGCAATGGAGAGAGCGGTCAGAGGACCTCAGAGTCGGGGTACTCTCCAAACTAGAGGAGGACATAATCCTTGATACTGACTATGTGGATTTTTCCTCCTTATTGGAGCGAGCAGGACAAGAACACATGCTGACGTCTTGGTGGGCGGAAGCACCTGAAGGAGATATGACAGAGGGACCAGGAAGGATACGAGTTACCCTCAGTAAAAGACAAAAAAGAGAGCAAAGACACTCATATTTGCAAACCCGCCCGTCCGATGAAGATTCTACTCTAACTGGGAGAATTTGTACGATTACAGGAGATTTCCGGCGGAATCAGAATGAGGATCCTTCCTTAAAACACGCATGGCAGCAGGCGCAGTCTGGGGAAATACAAGGGGTAGGTCCCAGGTTCATAATTCGTAACCAAATACTGTATCGCAATCCCACACCCACCCAGGGAAATGACCTTCAGTTAGTGGTACCCAAAAGTCATCGGCAGCAAGTATTACAACTAGCACATGGGGATAACGGGGAAGGACACTTGGGAAGGGAGAAAACTGAAGAGGCAGTACTTAGACGGTTTTATTGGCCAGGGGTTTATGGTGAAATACGTAGACATTGTGAGGAATGTCCCAAATACCAGTTATACAACCCTTCTTCCCAAATCCCTGCTCCACTCCAACCCCTTCCGATTATTGATATCCCTTTGACCCGAGTTGGGATGGATTTTATTGGCCCCCTCACGCCCTCCACTCGGGGTAGACAATACGTACCTGTGTTGGTAGACTATGCTACACGGTATCCGGAGGCCATACCTCTTCCCAGTATACACACTAAAACCATTGCCCAAGCAATGATTGAATTTTTTTCGAGGGTGGGTTTCCCGAAAGAAATAATGACAGACCAAGGGACCCCATTTATGTCCCGACTGATGGCGGAAGTATGCCACTTATTAGGGGTCAAACAAATTCGTACCTCAGTCTATCATCCGCAAACCGACGGACTTGTCGAAAGATACAATAAAACTATTAAATCCCTCCTCAGAAAAAGTATATCATACGCGGGCAAAGATTGGGAGAAAAAGTTACTGTTAGTCTTATATGCCATCCGTACACATGTACAGGCATCCCTAGGTCACAGCCCATTCGAATTATTGTTCGGCCGCCAACCTCGTACATTGTTGGATATGTTAGCCAAACAATGGGAGGATACGGAGGAAGAAGTAAAAGATTTGTTAACCTATACCCGGGAATTAAGAGAGAACTTACATACGGTATGGGAAGAAGCCAAAACTGCTTTGCGGGAGGCCCAGGATAAACAGAAAAGGCTATATGATACCCGAAGCACAGTACGAACCTTGACAGTAGGTGACAAAGCACTGGTGTTACTCCCTAGTACAGATAATAAGTTGTTGGCCCGATGGCAAGGGCCATTTGAAGTGACAGCTCAGATTAACCCCACCACGTACACATTGGCCATACCCCAAGGAAGTGGCAGGGAACAGATTTATCACATTAACCTGCTTAAAAAATGGTTAGATCCTACAGAGGACCATAACATTTGGTACATCAACACTGATGTTAATGAAGACATTCCATATCCCACCCTCACCAAACCTGAACTCCCTAACCCGTCCTTAACCTGGATCAATCCTGACCTTACTGGGTCTTATCACAACCAACTAACTCACCTAGTATGACACAATCATGATGTCTTCTCCAAATATCCAGGGAGAACCCCCCTAGTCCAGCATCCCATCCGCCTTAAAACAAATACGGTTCACCGCCAGAGACCATACCGCATCCCTGAAGCCAAACAGATGATTATCGAAAAAGAAGTCCAAGCCAGGTTAACAGCAGGAATTATAGAACCGTCAACCAGTCTGTGGTGTTCGCCTGTAGTACTGGTACCTAAGCCAGATGGCCGTACCAGGTTTTGTGTAGACTATAGGGGGGTCAATAATGTAACCTATTTTGATGCATATCCTATGCCGAGAATTGATGAACTCATTGAGAGACTGGGTCAGGCCAAATACTTATCTACCTTAGATCTTACTAAGGGGTACTGGCAGATACCCTTAAGGAAAGAAGATAAAGAGAAAACTGTGTTTGCTACCCCTTCGGGATTGTACCACTTTACAGTCCTCCCTTTCGGGCTCCACGGAGCTCCTGCCACCTTCCATAGACTCATGGCCGAAATCTTACGACCTTTTAGACAATATGCCGCAGCCTATCTGGATGACATTGTTATCTATAGCAATTCCTGGGAAGAACACATGACCCATCTCAATACCATTTTACAGGCTTTATGAAATGCACAGTTAACTGCCAATCCTGAGAAATGCCGACTAGGTCAAACGAGCATCAGATATCTGGGTTACGTTGTAGGGGGTGGTAAGACCTTTCCCCAAGTCGAAAAGGTAGAAGCTATCTCCAATATGACGTTCCCTAAAAAAAAGAACGATGTTAGGGCTTTTCTGGGATTGGTGGGTTACTATAGACGTTTCATTCCTCACTTCTCCACAGTAGCAGAACCCCTTACGGAATTGTTAAAGAAATCCTATCCCAACACCCTGGGGTCCCCTTGAGTGACTGCGCTGCGAAGCTTTAACCGTCTTAAAGCTGCTCTTATTTCTGAACCTGTATTATGTTATCCTGATTTCAAAAAGCCCTTTGTGTTACTCACTGATGCCTCCGACGTGGGCCTTGGGGCTGTATTGTCACAACCCCAAGAGGATGGGACAACCCACCCCATTCTCTACATCAGCCGGAAACTACTGCCCCGTGAAACACATTATCCGATTATTGAGAAAGAATGCCTGGCAATAAAGTGGGCTGTGGAATGCCTCCGATACTATCTATCTGGCAGACCCTTTACCCTCATCACTGATCACGCTCCTCTTACATGGCTCGCCCATAATAAGGACACTAACTCCCGCGTTCTCCAGTGGTTTCTTTCCCTACAGCCTTTCTCATTTCAGATTCAACATCTGCCCGGCAAACAAATGGTGACTGCGGATTTTCTCTCCCGCTATCCGATCTCTGAGCGGCTCGACAGGCCGCTCTCTAGGGGGAGTGTATGTGACGGGCTGGAACCTGTTTGCCCGTACTCGGACTTCACTTGTGCTGACACTGCCACTGGTGGGCCCAGGCAGCCCAGTTTACCGTCCCGTGATTTTCTGGACTTTTGCAAGCGGCGGGATGTCAGGAAGTTAAAATCGCCGCTACCGAAGTTTACGGGGTCCGGGGTTTGTGAGGAAGGAGTTAGAGACGATCGAGGACCAGTGAAATACCATCAAAACAAGGAGACGGACGACAACCATACAGACGTCGGGAGCAGAGGACAGAGCCCAAGGACTACACGGAGGCAGGTGGAGCACTCGTATCTTGGCGGTGACGGCTGGGGACGAGCATCGGACATCCTGAAGCCCAGAGACCGGGAGGACGAGCTGCTGCATCCCGCCACGCTTCCGGAGAAGCGTGGTAGTACAGGAGTGTGGGATCACAAGCCTGAACCTGAGTAACAGCGGGGAGAGAGAGAGAGAGAGAGAGTCGAACGAGGGCACAAATACAGTACAACAAGGGGGAGGGGGAAAGAGTGGAAGGAAGGGAGGAGGGAAGGGCAGAAAACTCCACTTACCACTAACACCGTAGAGTATAATAAGAGTCTAATCACCGAAGTCATTGCGCACAGGATCACGAGCACTATAGAGGGGGGGGAGAAAAATAGAACCAGAGTAAGAAAGGATGTTAAACATAAAAGAAACACTGGAATGACTAGTATCAGGAATAGAAAGTGAGGATAAAAGGAAAGGAAACTCAATACTTACCATACGACAGGAATACCTAGTCCACTTACAACTTCTGTTCTCTTCTTTCTGCATGTACCTCCCGGGGAATACCTACGGAAGTGGAACAGAGAAGAGGAGAGTGAAAACCTGACTACAGACAAACCCTCACCACCTTCTACCCAGCAATTAATGACCAAAAACACGTACCTGAACTTGCTTCATCCATATTATTCTAATAAAACCTCTTTGTTTTTACACTTGGAACTCTGTCAGAGTGATTCCTTCCCTATCATCCGGTCACAGACACATTGGGGGTCATTCTGACTTTGGTGGGCGGCAGAGGCCGCCCGCCAAACTCCCGCCGGAAGAATACCGCTGCGCGGTCAAAAGACCGCCGCAGTAATTCTGAGTTTCCCGCTGGGCTGGCGGGCGACCGCCAGAAGGCCGCCCGCGAGCCCAGCGGGAAACCCCCTTCCATGAGGATGCCGGATCCGAATGGAGCCGGCGGAGTGGAAGGGGTGCGACGGGTGCAGTTGCACCCGTCGCGATTTTCAGTGTCTGCGTGGCAGACACTGAAAATCTTGGTGGGGCCCTGTTAGGGGGCCCCTGCAGTGCCCATGCCATTGGCATGGGCACTGCAGGGGCCCCCAGGGGCCCCACGACACCCGTTACCGCCAGCCAGGTCGAAACCGCCAGAACAAGGCTGGCGGTAAGGGGGTCGGAATCCCCATGCTTGCAGCGCCGCCATGGAGGATTCCCTTGGGCAGCGGGAAACCGGCGGTACACCGCCGGTTTCCCGTATCTGACCGCAGCTGTACCGCCGCGGTCAGAATGCCATGGGAGCACCGCCAGCCTGTTGGCAGTGCTCCCGCAGTCCATGACCGCCAGGGTCAGAATGACCCTCATTATTTCTTGAAAATGTCTGGATTAAAAACATGTCTTTCCTGGTACACTCAGAGACCATGCATAAAACATATGTTAGAGCCACGTTTGCATTATCTATTGACGTGAAGGTAGCACTAATTTATAGGCTCCTGTTGTGTTTTGTAAGTTAGTGCAGCTGTTGCATCAACAAATGACGGTAATGTGGAGGAATTATTGTATAACTCATGGCAACTGTATGTTTAACTTGTATTCCACATGTCCAAAAACATTGCCTGCAGCATATGAACAAATCTGCTACTGTCACTACGAAGCATTTAAATGTACACATTACTCTGATTTGTATTCACCAACAGGGACACCAATCACAATCCCCAGGTGGTCCAGCAGGTCTTGCTCCCTGGCAAACAGGTCAGCCCAATGGTGTTTCAGCTGGTGGTCGTTGCGTGGTGTGTTGTAGATTCATTGAAGATGGTACAGGACCTTTGCCCACTGGAGCCTCCTTGCCTCTGTGTGATACCCCTGTATCACACGCCCACCTGCTTCTATCATTAAAGATAAAAAGTGGCAGACCAGCCAAATAAATCCCCCCAGCTCCTCCTCTCCCATCCTGCCAAGACGAGGCCTACCCAACATGCTTACAAAAAAAATGTGATAAAGGGGTACAGAGGATAATGAAGGGAAAGTAGGAGAGGGAAATGAAAACAAATTAACACAAAACAACCCAACTATCACCAAATTAACACTACCCACAACAGACTCCCAACAGTACAAAGACAAATTTATACAGCAGAAATGACATACATACACTTACACAGATACCAGAGACACTTAGGAAACACCAAAAGACAATTTAAAGACCACACCGGAGACAAATTCACAAAATGCACAGAGAGACAAGTCATAACACAGCCATACAGTCAGGAAATATCACAGACTGCAAAGTGAAAGTGAAAGTACACCCACTGTACCAATTCTATAAACAGGATGTCCTACTACATCACTTCCTGCCTCAAATGCGGTGAGTTTTTATTCTTATGCGTCAAAATATTATAACGCTTACAGTCTGTGCATCATTTTTTTTTACGCACATGCTTAGAAATTACCCCACATCCATATTTTCAAATATTTTTCATACTTAACCAATTTCATGGGGTACAGTGTGGGAATTACCGCTCAGGGCCAATGGATGTATCATGGCAGTGAGCGTAATTTTTCGATGCATATGTGTCATTTTTTGACGCATGTGCGTCTTTTTTGACGCGTATGCATCAACATTTCTGTCTTTGACTGGGTTTGGGTCATTTCTCATTTTTAATAGTACATGACAGGTGTGATAATACAGAGATAGGCTGTTTTCACCTACATTGTGCATTCTGGTGTATGGGCACATGTGACAGATCATACTACTGCGGACCATGATCCTCTAGTTGTTGTACTGGATTTGCACTCTTCACTGACGCAATAGATGGCCAACCGCGTGGAAGAGAAATAGGTATTACCCAGTTTGGACATGTTTTGCGTCAATAGAAGATAGCAAGGCTACGCAACTAAATACAGTAACTCAATGCCTGTGTGTCAATGTGTTTGAATTGGCTCTTACTAATGTAGTTGTCCCACTGTGTGAACACCACAAGACGAGTTTTCTCAAATGTGCTTGTATGCATGTGTAGTCAATGTGTCCAACCATCAGATGTTATTCAGTGTGGAAATGAGAAAGGAAATGTGTTTGTCATACCCGTAGCAACAAATGCTATGTGAACTTCCAAGGTTTTTCGGGACATATGCATCACCAATGACAAACCATGCACAGGATAGATAGAGGACAGTTGATCATGGCAATGTTCCAAGACTAAGCCAGCACATGTCCTGGAATGTTGGATACCACTTCCTAGGCACTTGTTTGTATACTACCCATGAGTCAGGCATTGGAAAATGCTATGTGGGTATGATGTTTGTGACACCGAGTCCCAAAAACAATCCACAAATGTCTTGTCACGCAACAGTTTGAGTCATATAAATGAGCCATGTTTCTCCTCTGGCAGTGGAGGACCAGCAGACCAAGCAGCACGTGTGCACATATTTCCAGTGGTTAATTGCACAAAGGTGTGCAGTTCAAGTTTGTGTGGCCATGTGTAGCCTGAGTCATTATTGGGGTCCATGTCGTCACAGTTACGTACAGGTCTAGTCATAAGTCTGTGAAGCCATTTCCTGCATTTACAAAGTATCCTTCACAGCTGAATTGAGGGAAAGCCGAGGAGGAATTGAGAACACACATGGGGATAGTCTAGCTATGGCACTGCAGATGTGTTATGAGACTGACAACAGGGCAACCTTGGTGTGCTGACAAAGTTAATGGATCAGGAATTTTAAACTGGCAGGTTTTCTCACAACATTTGTACACAGGTTGACCTCTAAAATTCCCACTGCAGCCGGGAACATCAGTGCCTCTGTGCTGATTAATCTCACAGCTATTCACCACGGCAATATATAACAGTGTTATACATATAATGGCAGTTTCTATGCCGTTCCAGGCAGCTGCAAGGGCAGTGCACGTTCAAATGGCTGGTCTGCATGGATGTGCTCATAAGTGTGTGCAGCTTCAGTCTCTCACAAGTCCTGTAGGTGAGAATCAAGTTTAAAGGGCCAACAGTACCTTTCACATGGGAAGCAATGTACAGGTGATTACAGGTCCTACAGACTACAAGGCAGTGCATTATTCAACCAGAAGTCCATGCAGACAGAAGAAGTATGACTATGGCATACCGTACTAAAGAGGGAAGCACAGTGGATTCAGAATGTGAGTCTGGGTGTGTGTAGATGAGGGATTATCTGGCTACAAATATTCCATTTCCAAGGCACTCTGAAGAAAGGTGAGGTGAGACAGGGAACATGGCAGTCACAGGACGTATGACCTGGGCTGGCATGTGCAGGGGAAGTCTTGTGAGCAATACTAGTCATACCTGGGGCACTTGTGCTATCCATTTGCTGCATATATAGATTTCTTGTCACACATACTCCTTGCAAAGATAGTTGATGCAACACTTACTGATGTCAAGGGTCTGGTCATACCTTATTGTTACCAATGCAATGGCACATCCACTGCCTCATGTATGAGGTATTGTTTGTCCATATTGAATGATGGTGTCTTAGGTGTGTGCCATATGCTGCAATGAACCATGTTGCCAACATGTATGTGTGAAATAGCTGTGCTCCTCTTACATTGACTTTCAAATTTGAAATGGACAGGATATATGTAATTTACAGTGTGTGTGAAGTTGGGTGTACATTCATACCCATCAAATATGATGTGGATTATTCTGTATCCTAATCTGTATTTCTGCAATGCCCCATGAGGCTACACTCTGATTATGATTCTTAGGGATAATGTTATGCAAAAATGATTGACCAGACCATGATATAAGGAATTGAATAGGTGTTTATTGACATATGGTAAGACAGTGGTGATGGTGAGTAGACTTAAAAGAAATTTTGGACAATATGTTGTTGCCGACGCAGTCCTGCAGCTGTGTTTGGATGGTCACCCTCATGTTGATGGACAGCATCCTCCTCTTCAGCTATTTGTGGGTCAGGTTCATATAGGGGAATGTTCCTCCTTACACATATGTTGTGCAGGATGGCACAGGTCAAAATGATTTTGCACACCATTTCAGGTAAGTATAGGAGGCTGCCTCCGGTGATGTCGAGGCACCTGAATCTCAGCTTCAGGATGCCAAAGGTCCTCTCGACTATGGTGCGTGTCCTCTGATGTGCCTCATTATAGGCACACTCTGATGCTGTGCTTGGGTTTGGAAATGGGGTCATGATCCATGGCTGGATCCCATACCCCCGATCAGCTGAAAGAGAAAATGTTGATGTTGCTTACACCATGGTTCTCACTTTGCATGGCAGTTGTTCTCTTGTGTTGTATGTGACTAATCAGTGTTTGTGTTATTGTGTGGAATCCTAGGCTTTTAGGATGTTTCATCAGTATTGGGTTGTTTCCTTATCGGAACTGGTGTTTGGCTGATTGACTGGATGTCAGCGGTATTTTTGTAGAGTTGCAGTACATTGTGTACTCCTTTGCATTATGTCATGTGAAAGAGGTGTCCATGTGTCTTAACTGGGGGTGACATGATACTTCCATACACAGATTCATTTCCACAGTGATGGTAACACGGTTGCATCTATATGGCCTGGACATCCCATCCACTTTAACATATGCAATAGAATTAGTTAAACATCAGTGAGGCCCTTAGATTTGGCAAGGTGACAATGTACAACGCATCTCCATACGTTGTCAGCACTGACGTGTTGAAAATTGACTATGCTCAAATATCCCATGTGTGACAAATTCTCTGCAGACCTATGTCTCTGCCCTTGCCAAGTGTATGTGTGAAATTGTCTCAATCCGTATGTGTAGGAATGTGCACTTTCAATATTGTCACATCAATATGTGTTTTTAGCACAGTCCACTTGCTTATTGGTAGTGGGCAATGTCAGAGCAGGAGTGATGTGAGATATTGGTACTGCCTCAATGATTCCATGTCACCTTCATTGTAGTCATCATCATGCTATGTGTGTCATGGTGTTTGACCTGCAGCAAAACACACTACACACCCCTTACACAGTACTTATTGCTTGGAATGGTGTTTGATTGAGTGTTATTGATGTGATATTGAAAGATTAATCTTCCAAGTGTACTGCCAGTTAAGGTCATGTCATTGTAATTGTGGTGTTTTAAATTGTTCCCTTGTGTCGGTGGAGTGGCATCTGTTGTTACTTGGATCTGTCATTTGTCCATAGGTGTGTATCCAAATGGGTGAGGATATCAAACATGCCTAGCGGTGTCAAAACCTCAGTGTGTTCCTGGCCATGTGTCAATGTAGTGGTGTATGTGCTGTTTGTCCTAGAGGGTTGTTGTGCAGTGTGTATATAAGTAGGTTTCTATACTTACCAACAAGTAGGCCATTTCCATATCGTCCATCCTGGAAGTGCTGATTGATGGTGCAGTGGCGGAAAATGAATGCATCATGTACACTCCCAGGATACTTTACCACGATGTTGGTGATCCATCCCCGGTGATCAACAATGGCCTGCACATTGATGGAGTGTGTGTGCTTCCTGTTGTGGTATAGATGTTCGGTTGCAGCAGGTGGCACAAGGCGTACATGTGTGCAGTCAATGGCACCAAGCACGTGTGGGAAGCCGTTGATTTGATAGAAGCCATGGATGGTCTCCTGCTGCTTCTGCTGTGTGATGGGGAAGCTGATGTGGCAGGGTGTGAGGGAGATGATGGCATCCAGTACCTTAGGTAGGGAGGCAGAAAATGAGGGCTGTGAGATCCCGGCAACCAGGACACCAGTGGTTTGAAAGGAGCCACTTGCCAACATGTGGAGTCCAGCTTGCAGCTTGGTTTCTGGTGGAATGGTGTGGTTGTGTCTGCAAGCTGGGTGCCAACTGTGGCTCAATGTTGCGCAGCAGCTGCTGAATGGCTTGCAAGTTGAGCCTGTACTTCTGGATGATGTCTTGTTGCCGGAGTCCCAGAAGGCTTGTCCTGGTTCGGAATATCCTCTCCTGCCTTCTGCGTTGCCTTTGGGGTCCCTGCTGGTGTTGTAGAAGCTGCTGTTGTTGGTCCTGTGTTCTGCGTCAGCGTGCATGGTGGATGAAAAGCACCTCCATGTCTTCCTTTTGGAGCTCTGCTGTTGCTTGTGTGTGTTTTCCTTAAGTACTGGTGTGTTTGTCCCATTTTAACACCTGTCCTGACCCAGGCGTTATCTTTTTACGCAAATTGGGCTGTGCGTCATTTTCCGACTCCGCCTCCCGGCTGTGCAGGATTTTTGAGCGGTAGCATAAATATGGCGCACGGGTGTTTAAGTCATTTTCTGGATGGGAACGCCTACCTTGCATGTCATTAATGCAAGGCGGTTTCCCGCATCCAGAAAATGACGCACACAGCGGAATTTTGGCATTCGCGGGCTCAGGCGTCAAAGTATAAATATGGTGCACGGTTTGCGCCGTATGTGCGTCAAAATTTTTGAAGCACATTCAGCGCAAACAAAGTATAAATATGGGTCTTACTTCTGCAGAGTGTAATTCATCCTACCATCTTGCCCATGGCCAAGGCAAAGTAAGTGCATTTTTACTGCAATTTCACCTTGAAACGTTATCTGTAATCCTTGACGAAGGTGTTTGGGTCCTTGCTCTTTCGAGCGCAATATCTTGTGTTGTGAGTTGGAAAAACCCGGGCATTACTCAACTCCACACATTTGTGGGAGGGGGCCACCATTCCACATTTGATCACATTTTAAATAGCTCCAGCATTAACCAGTTGGTAACCAGCATTAGAGTTAAAGAGACATTAGACAGCAATCATAACCTGCTGATATTATCAGTTCTCTTACCAGCTAAACATTGTGGGAACTATGCCAAGATCTAATTGGTTGCTCCAAGTAGAACAAATGATACCTCCATTAAATGGGCGGAAATCAACCCAAAGTGCATCCTGCAGAAATTGGTATCCCAAAGTATGAGTTTGCCATCTGCCTAGCTGATGAAGTGGTAAATCACAATTTGGTTCCAGACATTGATCAGATCACTGAGTCCCTCAATTCTTTATTGACCCATCCTGTAAAAATAGGTTTGTCTGGTACACATGGATGGTTTAATTGTCAGTGTACTCAGGCCTCCAATTTATTTAAAACAGCTCTACTTCAGATTCCAAGAGATCAATCTGATCAAGCATTTGAGTACAAGGCGTCTATCCTAGCCAGAAAGGAGGAGATGAGGGAAAAAGCATGGTTAGACCTGGTCCAGTCCGCAGAAACTAATAATACAATGCTATTCTGTAGCACTGTAAATATCCCATTTCAGAAGGGTGATTCAAGTCCTCTGCTAACATCCTTGGCACCCTCACAGGCATGGGTTGAACATTTTGAGAGGATCTTTGATTCAAAACTAACTGATATATTAGGGCCCCTAATACCAGTCTTAAATAAATGAATTGACTGAGAGTCCTGGCTTACTAAATATTTCACATTTGACGTTCATGCTAAGTGAAATACTGGATGGTTTGTGTAAGTTTGCAAAGGGAAAAAGCCCCTCGACTCCACAGGGTTCCTGTTGATGTTGTTCTAGGACTGAGCACCAATACTTACTAAATCTTCAATGTGGCAGCACAGGGTTTTGTCCCTTCCTCATGGGTTAAGTCCGTCAAAGTCCATATATTCAAGAAAGGTGATAAAGCAGACCCAAAATGCTATCGTCCTATCTCCCTTCTTGATTTCTCTGCCAAACTCAATGGAATGGTTGTTCTGAAGAGGTTGAAGGAATGGCTATCAAAACATTGCATTTTGTCTGAGGCTCAGTATAGACTTGGGAAGGGACTTGGGACAGTGAAGCAGGTCTTAAACCTAAAACTGCTGATCAGGAAGTATACTGGAGCAAAGATAGGAACTCTCCACATGTGTTTTGTAGATCATACCAATGCATTTGACCTAGTAGAACTAGCAATCTTGTGGCACACTTTGGTCCCCTATGGGCTCCCACAAGATCATTAGCCTTCTTGCTCAATTATATAAGAATCTCTCAGCCAAGGTAAGGTTAGGGCCTAACAGTAAATTAACACCTTCTTTTAGAATTAGGTGCAGAGTGTGCTAGGGGTGCATTTTGACACCATTCTTATTTCTCCCTGTTTATAAATGGGATCAATGACACACTGCGGGCCCTACAAGCTGATGTTCCAATAGTTACCAATCGCCCAGTACCTGTCCTTTAAGCCAAAGATGCGGTCCTCCTATCTAGAACCTCAGTTGGGCTTCAGAAATGAATGGACTCTTTTGTAGCTTTCATGGACTCCAGGAAATTAAAGATTAATAAGGGAAAGACATTCACAATGACATGTGAGAAAAATCCAAAGAATGCAAGACCATTTTACTTAGAAGGTGTTCAGATAGCAAAGGTTAAGTCATTTTGCTATCTAGGCATGATGTTCTCTGCAAAAGGTACTTGGACCAAGCATATGTATAACCCAATGCTCAAGATGAAAATAGTTTGGGGGGTTGTTTAGACTCTCCAGCAACCTGGGAAGTCAGCCCATTAAAGAGATGGCCACCATTTATAAATCCAAGTCTGTGGGGGTGATTCTAATTCTGGCGGGCGGCGGAGGCCGCCCGCCAGAATTCCGCCCCCATAATACCGCTCCGCGGTCAGAAGACCGCGGAGGGTATTATGAGTTTTTCCCTGGGCTGGCGGGCGGTCTCCAAAAGACCGCCCGCCAGCCCAGGGAAAAACTCCCTTCCCACGAGGATGCCGGCTCGTAATCGAGCCGGCTGAGTGGGAAGGTGCGACGGGTGCAGTGGCACCCGTCGCGTATTTCAGTGTCTGCAAGGCAGACACTGAAATACTTTGCGGGGCCCTCTTACGGGGGCCCCTGCCGTGCCCATGCCATTGGCATGGGCACGGCAGGGGCCCCCAGGGGCCCCGCGGCACCCCCTACCGCCATCCTGTTCCTGGCGGGCGAACCGCCAGGAACAGGATGGCGGTAGGGGGTGTCAGAATCCCCCATGGCGGCGCAGCAAGCTGCGCCGCCATGGGGGATTCTAAGGGCAGCGGTAAACCGGCGGGAGACCGCCGGTTTACCCTTTCTGACCGCGGCCAAAGCGCCGCGGTCAGAATGCCCTGCGGGGCACCGCCGGCCTGTCGGCGGTGCTCCCGCCGACCCTCGCCCCGGCGGTCTTTGACCGCCGGGGTTAGAATCAGGGCCTGTATCTGTTACAACTTATGGTAGAGATGTATGGGGTATGCGTCAAGCAAGTCTCCACAGTTTTGAAGGCGCATGTTGTGCACTGCCCCTCATTTACTGCACATAATGTTAGGGACCACAAAGCCACAATGAGCCTTTTGAGTGCCATGGAATATCCAGCTATCAGTTATAGTGTTGCATTATTCAAACCAGTGCGTGACGTCGTAAAGAAAAATGACGTTAACACGGTGAAAATGACTGTTAGACAGTTTACGACGTCGCAAACCGGCTACGCGCCTTCTTTGACGCAATTGCATCAAAAAGCGGTGCAAACACAGCAAAATGTGCTAAGGAGAGCCAAAATGGATCCCAGATGCTTGCACAGACCCCAGGAACATGACAGACCAGGAATCAGCCAGGAGGACCCACAGAAGACCCAGGACAGGGAGAAAAAGAAAAGAAAGTGTTGCTTCAGTGCAGAGGAGTAGGAAATTCTGGTGAAAGAGGTGACGAAACACCAGCACCAACTGTTTGTCCCCTCAAAGTTGCCAATCAGTAGGAGAGAGGCAATATGGCAAGAAATTGTTGACAAGATAAACAGAGTGGCAGAAGTACGGAGAACAGTCATTGAGTGCAAGAAATGCTGGCATGACTGCAAGCGCAGGACCAAGGAAAAGATGGCCAGGAACAGGAAGGCAGCGCTGCAGACTGGAGGTGGGAGTCCAGCACCGCAGGAGGCCCTGGACCACATGGAGGAGATGGTGGCAGCCATCATCCTTGAGGAGATCGTCACAGGGATTCAAGGACAGGACAGTGCAGACTACCGGAAGACAACACAGATACAGGGAAAGTCTCATGGGAAACTAAAATGCACAAATGTTAACTGCAAGTGGGGGGGACATACCTACTACACAATGCCTGTAAGTCATGATATTCAGGGAGTGGCATGGGTAAAGGGGCATGGCACGGAAGCATGGCCCATTCAGAGGAAACATGGGGCACAGTACTACACTACAGCAATAACCTTTGCATTGGGGTATGCTGCCATGCCAAGGATGTTGGAAAGGTACAGCCAGGCCAAGAGGGTAGGGTACAACGTTAAACTGACCTGCTGTCACACGACAGCTGGTATTCCCCCTACATGAACTAGGGCTCAATTAACAGTCTCAGGCCATATGTGCAAGTGGAATTTAACATTGACAACAGTTGCAACTACCACCTCTGCTGTCTGTGCAGGTCAAGTAGCTAATGGCTGTAACGTCCCCATGGAGCAAACACACCCAAATTAGAGGGTTCAGGATGACAATGTTATCAATCTCCTGAAATCAATACAAATGTTCCAATCCTGTCAAATGTGATTGTCCATAGTTGCTACAATCATCAGCCATTGTCAGAAACATTATGAGGTACACAGCACTAATGTCATACCCATGCTGCATATGTCAGGGTACACCCTGTGCCTTTCCTGGGTCACAATAGCTCCAATGATACCATGCAACATCCCAAAGTTATACTGCTCAGACAACAGCATTGAGGGGAGGACACATGTAACTGGCTAGTGAAGTACACCCGCACAGTCAGGGAAGGAACTGGAACACTGCTAGGACCATCAGTGCAATCCAATGTAGCACACATTTCCCAAAATCAGCAGTACACACTACCAATGCTGACACCCGTATCGTGCCATGCCACTGCTAAACATAGGATATGCTAGGTCTCAGCAACATATAGGTGGATGTGAAATATCAGAGACTGGGCAGTTCCAGAATGTTAAGTGTGGTGCAAGTGCCATCAGAACACCCACAGCCAGTGAAAGGCCTCACCATGAGAATGAAAGTAGACGGAGGGTTGAGTAGGACAAGAAGGTGGCACTTCACAATTTGGCCAGAACCAACACCTAGTCCCCAAACTGACCACAATACATGTGACATGCAGGTGGGGCATAGGCCTGGGAGAATGCGAATATGAAAGACAGGAACAATAAACAGGAACCAAGATCACAATGTGCAACTAATAGGAAGGCAGAAACGTCACATTACAAATCCCACAGCACAGAGACACTAATTGTACCATATGTAATTGCAGAGGACGATGGCTCTCCTGCGGATATGCCTGTCCTGGACTTCCCTGATGACATGGATGACGAGCTGACAAACATCAGCCAGCAGACCCTCCAAGATGTCCTTGGGACCCTCCAGACCGCACCTTCAGTCACAAGGAGGAGCACAGAAGTAGAAGCCATCAGAGAGGACCCACTAATCACCCCAATTGTACGACCTGCCAGCTCCAACCCATCTGAGGACTCTGAGGACACTGGCACAACCTTTGAGAGGACTGTAGTTGGAGTACAGCGGGAGCTGGCCAAGGAGGTGCGGGTGGGGATGCAAAAAATGGCAGCCAGTCTTGATGGGATGCGTTTGTGCATGATGTCATCTGCAGAACAGGCAGCAGCCATGCAAGCGCGAACATCTATCCTATAAGAACTTCAACAAAGTGTAAAGGAAATCACCACTACAGTAAGGGAGTTGCCACACCTTGCACACCAAACCTTACACTGCATGCACAAATGCAATCATGACCCCCTCAGAGCCGACCTGGCTGCCTACCACAGTGATGTGGCTGCAATACTTAATTTAAGAACCAGCAGCTCCTCCTTGTTGCAGTACTGCCCTTAGTAGCCCCACAGTTGGCAGCTACCGGGATGTCTGACTCCACATCTTCAAACACTGAGGTGTGTGTTGCCCCTTCACAACCACCACCACCAAGGGCAGAGGAGACTACACACACATCAGAAGATGAAGACGTGGAACAGATCGCCTTCACCCGTAAGAGTACCCAGTAGCACTAGTCCCTGCCACATGGCCACCTATACCCAAGGTCTTGTGTTTTGTAACATGCCAGTCTTGCAACAACTGCACTCAAGCACTGTTCTTCAGCCCACTGTTTATCTTGTCACCATGCCCTGTGATTGTCTCTCACTAACTCATTGGCAAATCCTGTCCCTCTGCACTGTCTGACACTTAACCCCAGCATGTCCAATGACATGTCCTTTTGCACTTGTGTAGGATCACAATGGAAGGTGTCACACTAATGGACTCACAATCATGGACAATGTACATATAGCACAACAGCAATTTCAAATAAATAGCACTTACACAACAACTTTGTCTCTGTGTAATGTGACATATCAACCGTGATGGCCATTAGTGATGTTTACCTCAGGTCAATGATTATAGATTGTCAATACAATTGACCTGAAAGAATGCTGGCTGATAACTATGCACTGTGGTCTGGATTGTACCATCATCTGCCCTTCCTGAGGGTTAATTCTGATGAAAATAGAAACTACACACCATGATGCTGTGTTGGACAGAAGAATGCTTCCTCAAGGGATGTCTAAGCCAAAAATGATTGCCTTCAACTTTTTTTTCAAGCCAAAACTTACATATGTGACATTTGACCCAAATTTTACCTAACACACACCATACTGCATGAATAGGTGTCAGTTATGTATATCATACTACATGAGAGCATACTGCCAATCACCTTATAAGGCTTCACTTGGACATCAGGTTGCAGGCAGACTTAACACAGTGTCCTCAATACCAATTATGGTTGCAAAGTATGTGAGATTGAAAACATATATCAAAAATTAACAATACTTTGGAATACATAGTAACCTTGAGTGGTGGGTGCAATGGATGGCAGAATGTTAGCAAAGTAGCTTTGGAGTAGCTACCCATGTAACAGCTCAATTGGGATTTGGTTGCAGGATGGGACACAAAAGCTAATATTAAGGAGACACTGTTCATCCATGCCAAGGCCCTGATCCCCAAGCATGTGACACATACTGTAAAGGGTTACCTAAATATTTATTTAACAGTAAAAACAGAAGGAAAAACCAGGGGAAACACCTTACCTAACCTAACCTATCCTAACTACACATTACCCACAACTGGCCCTAACTAACCTAAGCTAAACTTACTTATCACATTTAACTAAACACTCTAAACATCAACCCCCATACCCCTTATAAGACAGGACACATGGAGAGCAACATATACTAACCTAAACACATACTATCTTATCCTAAACAAATACATAATTTTTTGTATTTTTAAATTTTACATTTTTCTTTCCTCTAAAACACCAACATCATCCCCCACCTACCCACCCACACACATAATAAAAAACAGATATTAAAAGTATCATACCACCACCCCTCACCCACTACTACTAACTAAACTAACGGCCTATTCTAACCTAACACTAAGCCCCCTAAACCCACTAATGAAAAGAACCAGGAAAGAGGAGGGAGGGGAGGGAATCATGGCTGAGGGTAAAAAGTTTACAAGTTCGACCTCTGTGGGGTCTTCCTTATGGCACGCACCCTCCTATTCACTTGTGCCACCTCCTGCTGCAGCCTGTTCATTTTCCTCAACATACGGTCAATGTTCCGTTGCATCTGCTGAAAATCTGCTGGGTCAATGACTGCAGCAGGGGTGGTCTGGGTGCCAGTTGAAGATGTATGTCCCCTTGTCGGTGCCATGCCTGTAGGAGGAGGTGCAGGTGGTGCTGTGACAGGTCCTGGAGCAGTGGAATTTGTCGGTCCAGCAAAGGTGCCTGCTATGGTTGGTGCCAACTGGGTGGTAGTGGAGGTTCTGGTGGTGGACACTGAAGGGCCCCCTTGGGCAAATGCCCTCCACACTCCGGAGGCTCTTTCATGGTGATAACGCCTTGCCATGTTGCGCAACCCAGACTCCACATCCAGAATGTGGCGGTAATGCATCACCCTGCACTGAAACTCCTGAATCTGGATGGGATTCATATTGGCAGCTGTTAAAAAAAAATATTAAACCAAACATTAGGTACTTCATTGTGTGATATGGCTCCAGAAGTAAATCAGACAATACATCTAATGTACTAGAAACATGTCATATCATCATACAGATCACTGATTGTCCCTGAGGAAGTACATGTCAACGCAGCCTACACTTGTCCTATCAAACAGCACAGCAATGCTCTAAAAGATGGGTAACAAATTAAATGACCTATGCATCATTGTTCAGCCATTTGTCACGTAAGAAATGCTGCAAGTTCTCCACATGTGACAGGCCAAGTAATGACTAACCTCTGGATGACAATCAAGGTCCACAAGATCTGTGAGTTGAAAATGGAATTGCCAGGATAGAATGCAGTTTCTAATCATGAGTGGGTATCCTAGTTTTGGACAAGTGACTTACACATATGTACATGTCTGTGTACTAAACTTGGATAATCAGTCCTAGGTACACATTTAAGAACCCTACGCCTGTGCCTGAGGGGGGATGGACAAGCAACAAATACTTTCAAACATCAATGACACCCAGGAAGCTTTGGACAGCAGTACATGGGTTTGGGCAGTCCACCACAGGTAAAGAGGATGTCCAACTAGGATGCACCCAAACCTTGGACAATCCCATCCACATTTATGTTTGGAAATGCAGACAATTGTCAACATCATTTCCTACCAGTAACACATGACTTACAACAAGCAGATAGATGCAAGCACACACCTGGCCCTGAGCTGCATACACACCTAGGCCACTGGACTCAAGTGCCTCATACATGTAGTACAACAGGTGAACCTACATGCTGCTCGAAGTCAAACATACAGTCAAACATGTTCATTAGTGAATAGGGACGCTCAAGTCTGTGGGTAAGACTTTGGCATCCCTATTCTGTGAGAATCAGGGTCTGCCTTGCTGACTAAATCACAAATATGGTCCTCTGCTACATTTTCTTAATATAAGTTTTATCCACAAATGTCACCCTATTCACATGGCCATGCCTACAGGGCTGCCCTACAATCCCAAAATATGACTATACGCTAATGGTTGCCCAACTCAAAGATGGAACAAAAAATGATACTCCACTCAAGGAACATATCCGATCATTGACCAGCGCATCATACCTTGTTTTGTGTCCTACACACAGGAGTCAATCACACAACAGCAGCAAACACAACACAGAACAGAAATATCAAAACTTACTGGAGATGTCCGGGTCCGCAAATCGAGCCACCTCTCTGATAGTGTAGGGGGCAGGTCCACCTGTAAAGCATTGAAGGGAGAAATGTGCTCAATGTCTGTGCACTGTACAACACTTCCAAATACAATTACTGTGTGTAAGATTAAATCAGAAAGTCAAGCCTCTCAGACATGATGATACTGCATCCGACATACCACTGCAAAGATGTACAGACCCGGGCACTCCAGTGAGTGATACACACATGTCTGCACACATGCAGTGGCCCTAACTATCATGTGGTGGCAAACATGCTCCATCATTTGTTTGCAGACTCATTCATGGAGTGTATTCCTCTCATCATAAGTATCCATGAGAGACATGCAAAGCCACTTTCCTGGAGGACTGCAATACCAGTCTCCAAGCTATTGTGACTAAGACCAATGTAAAACACACAGGTACAATGTACAGAGGGCCAGGGATAGCTGTTACCCTTCAATTTGTATCAGTTGCTTCATTTTATGTGCCACAGCTATGGTAAGTCGCACCAAACATTTTGATATGAACCCGTGTGCATTACTGTTGGCATCCATCCCTAATTTGATTGTGGCTCAACAAAGTCCAAATATCAGCCTAAGATGTTACCTGAGGTCAGCTATAACTTGTTACGTATGTATCAGAATTCAGATCAGACATGTATCAGAAATAATTGAGGGACACATTATTTCTTGAAAATGTCTGGATTAAAAACATGTCTTTCCTGGTACACTCACAGACCATGCATAAAACATATGTTAGAGCCACATTTGCATTATCTATTGACGTGAAGGTAGCACTAATTTATAGGCTCCTGTTGTGTTTTGTAAGTTAGTGCAGCTGTTGCATCAACAAATGACTGTAATGTGTAGGAATTATTGTATAACTCATGGCAACTGTATGTTTAACTTGTATTCCACATGTCCAAAAGCATTGCCTGCAGCATATGAACAAATCTGCTACTGTCACTACGAAGCATTTAAATGTACACATTACTCTGATTTGTATTCACCAACAGGGCCACCAATCACAATCCCCAGGTTGTCCAGCAGGTCTTGCTCCCTGGCAAACAGGTCAGCCAAACAGTGTTTCAGCTGGTGGTTGTTGCGCGGTGTGTTGTAGATTCTTTGAAGATGGTACAGGACCTTTGCCCACTGGAGCCTCCTTGCCTCTGTGTGATACCCCTGTATCACACGCCCACCTGCTTCTATCATTAAAGATAAGAAGTGGCAGACCAGCCAAATAAATCCCCCCAGCTCCTCCTCTCCCATCCTGCCAAGACAAGGCCTACCCAACATGTTTAAAAAAAAAAAATTGATAAAGGGGTACAGAGGATAATGAAGGGAAATTAGGAGAGGGAAATGAAAACAAATTAACACAAAACAGCCCAACTATCATCAAACTAACACTACCAACAACAGACTCCCAACAGTACAAAGACAAATTTATACAGCAGAAATGACAAAAATACACTTACACAAGACACCAGAGACACTTAGGAAACACCAAAAGACAATTTAAAGACCACACCGGAGACAAATTCACAAAATGCACAGAGAGACAAGTCAAAACACAGCCACACAGTCAGGAAACATCACAGACTGCAAAGTGAAAGTGAAAGAACACCCACTGTACCAATTCTATAAGCAGGATATCCTACTACATCACTTTCTGCCTCAAATGCTGTGCGTTTTTATTCTTATGCGTCAAAATATTATAAAGCTTACAGTCTGTGCATCATTTTTTTTTTTTACGCACATGCTTAGAAATGAGCCCACATCCATATTTTCAAATATTTTTCATAGTTAACCAATTTCATGGGGTACAGTGTGGGAATTACCGCTCAGGGCCAATGGATGTATCATGGCAGTGAGCGTAATTTTTCGATGCATATGTGTCATTTTTTGAAGCATGTGTGTCTTTTTTGACACGTGTGCATCAACATTTCTGTCTTTGACTGATTTTGGGTCATTTCTAATTTTTAATAGTACTTGACAGGTGTGATAATACAGAGATAGGCTGTTTTCACCTACATTGTGCATTCCAGTGTATGGGCACATGTGACAGATCATACTACTGCGGACCATGATCCTCTAGTTGTTGTACCGGATTTGCATTCTTCACTGACGCAATAGATGGCCAAACGTGTGGAATAGAAATAGGTATTACCCAGTTTGGACATGTTTTGCGTCAATAGAAGATAGCAAAGCTACGCAACTCAATACAGTAACTCAATGCCTGTGTGTCAATGTGTGTGAATTGGCTCTTACTAATGTAGTTGTCCCACTGTGTGAACACCACAAGACGCGTTTTCTCAAATCTGCTTGTATGCATGTGAGTGTAGTCAATGTGTCATATCATCAGATGTTATTCAGTGTGGAAATGAGACAGGAAGTATGTTTGTCATACCCGTAGCAACAAATGCTATGTGAACTTCCAAGGTTTTTTGGGACATAAGCATCACCAATGACAAACCATGCACAGGATAGATAGAGGACGGTTGATCATGGCAATGTTCCAAGACTAAGCCAGCACATGTCCTTGAATGTTGGATACCACTTCCTAGGCACTTGTTTATATACTACCCATGAGTCAGGCATTGGAAAATGCTATGTGGGTACAATGTTTGTGACACTGAGTCCCAAAAACAATCCACAAATGGCATGTCACGCCACAGTTTGAGTCATATAAAGGAGCCATGTTTCTCCTCTGGCAGTGGAGGACCAGCAGACCAAGCAGCATGTGTGCACATATTTCCAGTGGTTAATTGCACAAAGGTGTCCAGTTCAAGTGTGTGTGGCCATGTGTAGTCTGAGTCATTATTGGGGTCCGTTGTCACAGTTACGTACAGGTCTAGTCATAAGTCTGTGGAGCCATTTCCTGCATTTACAAAGTATTCTTCACAGCTGAATTGAAGGAAAGCCGAGGAGGAATTGAGAACACACATGGGGATAGTCTAGCTATGGCACTGCAGATGTGTTATGAGACTGACAACAGGGCAACCTTGGTGTGCTGACAAAGTTAATGGATCAGGAATTTTAAACTGGCAGGTTTTCTCACAACATTTGTACACAGGGTGACCTCTAAAATTCCCACTGCAGCCGGGAACATCAGTGCCTCTGTGCTGATTAATCTCACAGCTATTCACCACGCAAAGCCCCATCAATATGTTGGGGGCAATGAGAATCAGCGTGTGGACTGTCTGGGTACTAACATGTGTTGACATTTCATGCACATTATGTGACGTTGTTTGTTGTGCTGGAGGTACCATACCCAATCCATGCATACAGCCCTGGTACACTGTCACTATTTGTCACTCATGCAGACAAGAAACCCAGACAAGGGCGGGCCATGATTAGGCTATTTCAAGACAAGTTCCACCCCATGATACGATAAGTAAACTGATATACAATGTATTTGAGTATTCATTGTAGACCGACATGACACAATACCCCAGGAGGAAAGTGAGGGCATGGAAAGTAACAATGAGCAAATGTATCCACAGGGAACCTTTATGGTGACGCTAAAACAGGAACCAGTCAGGCTAACAGGATGCAGGGTCAATCAGGGATAAAACTGAACAAGGTAAAAACACAGTGAGCAGACTGAGACTAGTCAAAGCTGGAACAACACTGTGGAAAATGAAAACTGTATTTGTCCTGTGTGTTGGAACGTAACACAATAACCCAAGGACTGTGTTACAAAAGTTATTTTCATGGCAATGCATAACAGTGTTATACATATAATGGCAGTTTCTATGCCGTTCCAGGCAGCTGCAAGGGCAGTGCACGTTCAAATGGCTGGTCTGCATGGAGGTGCTCATAGGTGTGTGCAGCTTCAGTCTCTCACAAGACCTGTAGGTGAGAATCAAGTTCAAAGGGCCAACAGTACCTTTCACATCGGAAGCAATGTACAGGTGATTACACGTCCTACAGACTACAAGGCAGTGCATTATTCAACCAGAAGTTCATGCAGACAGAAGAACTATGACTATGGCATACAATATTAAAAAGGGAAGCACAGTGGATTCAGAATGTGAGTCTGGGTGTGTGTAGATGAGGGATTATCTGGGTACAAATATTCAATTTCCAAGGCACTCTGAAGAAGGGTGAGGTGAGACAGGGAACATGGCAGTCACAGGTCTTATGACCTGGGCTTGCATGTGCAGGGGACGTCTTATGAGCAATGCCAGTCATACCTGGGGCACCTGTGCTATACATTTGCTGCTTATATAGACTTCTTTTCACACATACTCCTTGCAAAGATAGTTTATGTAACGCTTACTGATGTCAAGGGTCTGGTCATACCTTCTGTATGGCACATCCACTGCCTCATGTATGAGGTATTGTTTGTCCATATTGAATGATGGTGTCTTAGTTGTGTGGCATATGCTGCAATGAACCATGCTGCCAACATGTATGTGTGAAATAGCTGTGCTCCTCTGATATTGACCTTCAAATTAGAAATGGACAGGATATATGTCATTCACAGTGTGTGCGAAGTTGGGTGTACATTCATACCCATCAAATATGATGTGGATTTTTCTGTATCCTAATCTGTATTTCTGCAATTCCCCATGAGGCTACACTCTGATTATGATTCTTAGGGATAATGTTATGCAAAAATGATTGACCAGACCATGATATAGTGAATAGAATAGGTGTTTTTTGACATATGGTAAGACAGTGGTAATGGTGAGTAGAGTGAAAGGAAATTTTGGACAATATGTTGTCGCTGACGCAATCCTGCAGCTGTGTTTGTATGGTCACCCTCATGTTGATGGACAGCATCCTCCTCTTCCTCCTCTTCATGTATTTGTGGGTCGGGTTCATATAGGGGAATGTTGCTCCTTACACATATGTTGTGCAGGATGGCACAGGTCAAAATGATTTTGCACACCATTTCAGGTAAGTATAGGAGGCGGCCTCCGGTGATGTCGAGGTACCTGAATCTTGGCTTCAGGATGCCAAAGGTCCTCTCGACTATGGTGCGTGTCCTCCGATGTGCCTCATTATAGGCACGCTCTGATGCTGTGCTTGGGTTTGGAAATGGGGTCATGATCCATGGCTGGATCCCATACCCCTGATCAGCTGAAAGAGAAAATGAGTGAGAAAATGTTGATGTTGCTTACACCATGGTTCTCACTTTGCATGGCAGTTGTTCTCTTGTGTTGTATGTGACTAATCGGTGTTTGTGTTATTGTGTGTTATTGTGTGGAATCCTAGGCTTCTAGGATGTTTCATCAGCATTGGGTTGTTTCCCTATCTGAAATGGTGTTTGGCTGATTGACTGGATGTCAGTGGTATTTTTGTAGAGTTGCGGTACATTGTGTACTCCCATGCATTATGTCATGTGAAAGAGGTATCCATGTGTCTTAACTGGGGGTGTCATGATACTTCCATACACAGATTCAATTCCACAGTGGTGGTAACACGGTTGCATCTATATGGCCTGGACATCCCATCCAATTTAACATATGCAATATAATTAGTTAAACATCAGTGAGGCCCTTAGATTTGGCAAGGTGACAATGTACAACACATCTCCATACGTTGTCAGCACTGACGTGTTGACAATTGACTATGCTCAAATATCCCATGTGTGACAAATTCTCTGCAGACCTATTTCTCTGCCCTTGCCAAGTGTATGTGTGAAATTGTCTCAATCCTTATGTGTAGGAATGTGCACTTTCAATATTGTCACATCAATATGTGTTCTTAGCACAGTCCACTTGCTTATTGGTAGTGGGCAATGTCAGAGCCGGAGTGATGTGAGATATTGCTACTGCCTCAATGATTCCATGTCATCTTCATTGTAGTCATCATCATGCTATGTGTGTCATGGTGTTTGACCTGAAGCAAAACACATTACACACCCCTTACACAGTACTTATTGCTTGGAAGGGTGTTTGATTCAGTGTTATTGATGTGATATTGAAAGATTAATCTTCCAAGTTGTACTGCCAGTTAAGGCCATGTCATTGTCATTGTGTTGTTTTAAATTGTTCCATTGTGTCTCTGGAGTGGCATCTGTTGTTATTTGGATCTGTCATTTGTCCATAGGTGTGTATCCAAATGGGTGAGGATATCAAACATGCCTAGGGATGTCAAAACCTCAGTGTGTTCCTGGCAACGTGTCAATGTAGTGGTGTATGTGTTGTTTGTCCTAGAGGGTTGTTGTGCAGTGTGTATATAAAAAGGTTTCTGTACTTACCAACAAGTAGGCCATTTCCATATCGTCCATCCTGGAAGTGTTGATTGATGGTGCAGTGGCAGAAGATGAATGAATCATGTACACTCCCAGGATACTTTACCACGATGTTGGTGATCAATCCCCGGTGATCGACAATGGCCTGCACATTGATGGAGTGTGTGTGCTTCCTGTTGTGGTATAGATGTTCGGTTGCAGCACGTGGCACAAGGCGTACATGTGTGCAGTCAATGGCACCAAGCACGTGTGGGAAGCCGTTGATTTGGTAGAAGCCCTGTTTGGTCTCCTGCTGCTTCTGCTGTGTGTTGGGGAAGCTGATGTGGCGAGTGTGTGGGAGATGATGGCATCCAGTACCTTAGGTAGGGAGGCAGAAAATGAGGGCTGTGAGATCCCGGCAACCAGGGCACCAGTGGTTTGAAAGGAGCCACTTGCCAACATGTGGAGTCCAGCTCGCAGCTTGGTTTCTGGTGGAATGGTGTGGTTGTGTCTGCAAGCTGGGTGCCAACTGTGGCTCAATGTTGCACAGCAGCTGCTGAATGGCTTGCAAGTTGAGCCTGTACTTCTGGATGATGTCTTGTTGCCGGAGTCCCAGAAGGCTTGTCCTGGTTCGGAATATCCTCTCCTGCCTTCTGCGTTGCCTTTGGGGTCCCTGCTGGTGTTGTTGAAGCTGCTGTTGTTGGTCCTGTGCTCTGCGTCAGCGTGCATGCTGGATGAAAAGCACCTCCATGTCTTCCTTTTGGAGCTCTGCTGTTGCTTGTGTGTGTTTTCCTTAAGTACTGGTGTGTTTGTCCCATTTTAACACCTGTCCTGACCCAGGCGTTATCTTTTTACGCAAATTGGGCTGTGCGTCATTTTCCGACTCCGCCTCCCGGCTGTGCAGGATTTTTGCGCGGTAGCATAAATATGGCGCACCGGTGTTTAAGTCATTTTCTGGATGGGCACGCCTACCTTGCATTTCATTAATGCAAGGCGGTTTCCCGCATCCAGAAAATACGCACACGGCGGAATTTTGGCATTCGAGTGCTCGGGCGTCAAAGTATAAATATGGTGCATGGTTTGCGCTGTATGTGCGTCAACATTTTTGAAGCACATTCGGCGCAAACAAAGTATAAATATGGGTCTTACTTCTGCAAAGTGTAATTCATCCTACCATCTTGCCCATGGCCAAGGCAAAGTAAGTGCATTTTTACTGCAATTCCACCTTGAAACGTTATCTGTAATCCTTGACGGAGGTGTTTGGGTCCTTGCTCTTTCGAGCGCAATATCTTGTGTCGTGAGTTGGAAAAACCTGGGCATTACTCAACTCCACACATTTGTGGGAGGGGGCCACCATTATAGACTCGGGAAGGGACTTGGGACAGTGAAGCAGGTCTTAAACTTAAAACTGCTGATCAGGAAATATACTGGAGCAAAGATAGGAACTCTCCACATGTGCTTTGTAGATCTTACCAATGCATTTGACCTAGTAGACCTAGCAATTTTGTGGCACACTTTGGTCCCCTATGGGGCTCCCACAAGATCATTAGCCTTCTTGCTCAATTATATAAGAATCTCCCAGCCAAGGTAAGGTTAGGGCCTAACAGTAAATTAACACCTTCTTTTAGAATTAGGTGCAGAGTGTGCTAGGGGTGCATTTGGACACCATTCTTAATTCTCCCTGTTTATAAACGGGATCAATGACACACTGCAGGCCCTACAAGCTGATGTTCCAATAGTTGCCAATCGCCCAGTACCTGTCCTTCTTTAAGCCAACAATGCGGGCCTCCTATCAAGAACCTCAGTTGGGCTGCAGAAATTAATGGACTCTTTTGTAGCTTTCATGGACTCCAGGAAATTAAAAATTAATAAGGCAAAGACATTCACAGTGACGTGAGAAAACTCCAAAGAATGCAAGACCATTTTACTTAGAAGGTGTTCAGATAGCAAAGGTTAAGCCATTTTGCTATCTAGGCATGATGTTCTCTGCAAAAGGTACTTGGACCAAGCATATGTATAACCCAAGGCTCAAGATGAAAATAGTTTGGGGGGTTCTTTAGACTCTTCAGCAACCTGGGAAGTCAGCCCATTAAAGAGATGGCCACCATTTATCAATCCAAGGCTGTATCTGTTACAACTTATGGTAGAGATGTTTTAGGTATGCGTCAAGCAAGTCTCCACAGTTTTGAAGGCGCATGTTGTGCACTGCCCCTTCGGCATCGGCCACCATTATGCATAGTGAAGCAGGGCTGTGTCAATTGGAGGACCTTCTAACATATAATCCAATCTCCTTGTGGTGCTCTGTATGGCCAAGCCTCAAACTAAACTTACAAAGAATATTACACAGGTTTGCCTTTCCCTAGAGCATGTCGTTAACATGCCGTGACTTTCCTTTACCAGTAATGCCTTCAAAATTATATTTGAATTCCCAGGGCTAGAAGATCCAACTATGATTGCGATGTTAGAAAAGTCAGTAGTGAGAGCAGCCCTTCTAGATGCCACGACAAGAAACAGAGCCTCTGTGAATGGAGGAAATAAACAATTTTAATGTATTTGACTTATACATTACACCTAGGCTTTCAACCCTTTTTAACTTGGGTATGCAATTATCTACATCGCTATATCCTTACCAGATTACGGCTAAGCATGATTCACTATGTTGTTTCTTTCCCTAAAACAAATCAGTGGGATCTAACTGCTATTATGTGTCCGAGATACAGGACTGCTATGCAAGGCTGTTTGTAGTTTGTGCTTAAGGAAGCACTTTTAAAACCTTTATTTACTGCACATAATGTTAGGGACCACAAAGCCACAATGAGCCTTTTGAGTGCCATGGAATCCCCAGCTATCAGTTATAGTGTTGCATTGTCTATTTGTAAAGCAATTTGTATTAGGAAAAAGCTGTGTTATGATTCACAAGTTTCCGTTCTTCTGCAGAAAAAAGTAATGTCTTTTAGTTGTGGAATGTATTTAAAGAAATGTGTTATTTGTGTGGGGATGAGAGTGAATGTTTTCAATTTTGTTTTTCTTAATTGAATGTTTTTATGTTCATTTTTATGTATTTTTATGGACTATATCGAAAGAGCCCCATAAAGTTCTTTTGAAACTTGAAGCTTATGAGGTGATGCTACAAGCATGTAAAATGGCCTAGAAGCTCCACCCGTTTTTCCCCACCCAATATACATTAAAATATGCAAGGTCTCCCCACCTTTTTCCAGAGTAATGGACAACTTACTAAAAGGGCCCCCCCAACATCTACAAACAATGTGATCATATTCTTGCACATGGCCAAGTTAAAGCACGTTTTTTTCTGCTATTCCACCTTGCAATGTTATTTGTAGTGTGTAGTGTGGGCTTGGGTGCTTACAGGGGTAGACTACGGTCAGATCCTGCGGCTAATCCCCACTGCACACGGCGGTGAATGCCTGGCATGGTAATGGGTTTGGTGGTTATAGGGAGTAGGCTGCAGGGCCTGGCCACAGGCCAGGTACTGCAGTCAACCCCTGCTGTGCACAGCCAGAGGCTGTGCATGGAGTGGGTTTGGGTGCTTATAGGGAATTGGCAGCAGGACCTGGATGCAGGGGGGTAGGCCTCAGGGCCTAATGTAACTATAATTCGCTCCCTCATCATGACCTGCTAATATATATATATATATATATATATATATATATATATATATATATATAACACTTGCAGTAAAATTATTGATGAGGAAACTGTGCATGGCAGGGGTGCGAGTTATGGTTACCTTAGGGCACAAGCTATAATTACATGAAATAACTCTAACTAGAACTGCTGAATTTTTATGGCTTTGTACGTTCAAATTGTGAGCCTAACTATAACGACCCTGTAACCTTTTGTTTAAGTGAATGTGTATTGTTTTTTTTAATTCTATATCCAAACTATAACATCCCGGTAACCTGTTTTTTTCAGTGACTATATACCTATATTTTAAAAAAGATTGTTTCAAAGATGCAGACACAGAAGACGTGCACTCCACAGATTCATTTCCAAAGTTTCATTTAAGCTATATGTTTCAACCACAAATGTCTTCCTCAGCCAATAGTGAACAACGTGCACCATCACCTTATAACACACTTGAAAAACAATGAACATGGAAGACATATGATAGTGTTAGCGCGGAAATGTATTTTCATTCATCTAATATGTGAACTTGACATACATGTTAGATAAAACAAGAAAGCCTTACTTGTGTAACAACCCTAAAGGAAATATGAACCTACATATCTAAATGCAAAGTTATGTAAGAAAAATAAAGGAGAAAAAATGTGTTAGAATGGAAGATTTACCAAAATATATAATTATTGTCAAGAAGGAATCCTGTTGATCTATAATCTCAAACAAAGAAATGCACTATGTCCTGTACCTGGCACTTATTGGCAAAGCAAACCATGGTGCAGTGCCATGTGCCTAAGCAATAACCACATGTACTCCCATGCAAAAATAATCACCTAATAATAGCCAAGCAAGTGCTCGAATCAAACATTAAAAATAATAAATAATAAATTCAAAAATATAAAAGTTTATATTGACACCATGGCGTGAAATTGCTGGCACAATGGCCGCTGTGCTTCCAGTCGGTACGAGTATGAAAAATAACTAAACTATACTGTTATTAAAATATGGCTGCCTAGTGGCCGTATTTGCTATTCCTTAATGTTTGAACCTATTGCTCTCTGTCCCATTCTCAAAACATGTAAGTCTCATATATGTCTGAAGTTGCAAACCCATATGTAGTAATAATAAAACTAGACCCTTACGTCTCGTCGCTCTTTATAACTTATGCAGGCACATAACAACATAGGCATGTCTCTAACTAATAAAAATAAAAAAATCTCATAGCACAATGACCAATATCACACATCAGGGACACACAAACCACCCAAAAGCATGTCTCTTATTTCAGTTCCTATTAGAAGAAGAAGAGTAACCTAGACACCTAGAAAAACCTCCACAGGAACCCACCTACAGTAATTAAAAGAAACAGCCCTGGTGAGGTGGTGGTCCCTGGGGCGCGAGGAGGCTGCACTGCTCCCCTACTATTTCATTTAAGCCCCAGGAAGGTGGCAGTTCCCAGGGCCCATGATATGCCCCCGGGGGGTAGCGGTCCTTTAGCGCATACCGGGTCCGGTAAGCCCACCAGCATCATTACATTTATTAGTCCCGGGGGACAAAAACAAATTCCCTAGGGTGGGGCCCCCTTGCGCCTTCCTCCTTTTTTTTTCATATGCCTCAGTGACCTGGCGGAGCCACGGGCTTCATAAAAACAAGCATGGGAGACTGCACTTGGTTTCATTTCATAAAACATTTTGCTGCAGATTTGTGACCCTGCCATGAATTTGCTGCAAAAATATTTTTAAAAAGTACTTTTTTGCCCAGGGGTAGGGGGAGGAGTCTAGAGCTAAGGGGTCAAGGTGTCTCTAGCCTGGCCCTTTTCCTTATTTTCAGTCTTTTTTTCTGGGATTCAGCTGAAGCTGATTCCCAAGATCGCTGCCAACAGTTCTTTGATGAAGTGTTGGCAGCCATTCAGCTCTCAGCACGGGAGGGAGGGTTTCAGGAACTACTGAACAGATTTACACCAAATAACAAAAGGGCTGTTACTGGACCAAGAGCTAGCTTTCTTCCAAATTTTGTGTAATTCCATCCAGCGGTTCAGGCTGTAGTTGTGTTCAAAAACTCCATGAAATAATGCAGGGGGGAAACATGTTTTTGGAACCGCCCCACTTTTTTCTCGGCCCTTGCTTGATGGATCAAACAGGAGCTGAAGTGAGTATCATACTTTTGGGGATTTTTTGCGAAGATCCATCAACCAGCACCAAAGATACAGGCAAGTCAAAAAACACTTTTTCTATAGAAACTAGGCCCTAACTATAACTACCTAGTGGCGACTACCACTAGGTAATATATATATATATATGTATATATATATACAGAGAGAGAGAGAGAGAGAGACAGAGAGAGAGAGAAAGAGAAGGGGGGTCAAAACAAAGTACGTTTCCAATGTTAATTCTCATAGGGGTTTTGAACACAACTGCACTCTGCCCTTGCCTTTATTTTTGCCCAGGGGTGGGACAGGTCCTGAGGGCTTTGCCATTGAATAGGAAGGAACTGCCACCTCCCTGGGGCACTGGTTATTATTTATGTAAGGATGCCAGTTTGGCACTCCCTTGGGCATGCCACTTCTCAGGAGCCAAATGTTATTTAATTAATGCAGGGGCCCCTGTGGACCACCACAGCCCCGGGGACTGCTACTTTTCTGGGAAAAAACATGAAATGAATGCCTCCCCGGGGCAAAATATGTATTTAATGCAGGAGGGCCCGCGTGGTCCCCTGTAGCCCTGGGGTCTGCCTCCTCCCCTAGACAAAACTTGAAAATAATCCAGAAACCTGAGCAGCAGCCCCAGGGACCACCACCTCTCCAGGGCTGAAATAAAAATAATGAAGGAGCTTTGTCGTAGCCCCCTAGTCCCCGGGCTTAAGTACTACATGGGGGCACACGTTATGGTTACCTATAATGTCCCTGTAACCTTTGTTTCATATATATATATATATATTTAAAACAAACAATTGAAAACAATTGTGACGTTGCACTCCAGGAAATTCTATATGCTTTTTAATGCAGTCATGTACATGGTGGTGATGGTTGGTGATGTACATGACTGCATTAAAAAGCATATAGACCTTCCTGGAGTGCAGCGTCACAATTGTTTTCAATTGTTTGTTTTAAATATATATATATATATATATATATATATATATATATATATATATATATATATATATATATATAATAATGTGTGTGTATATATATATATATATATATATGTCATGAAGTGTAACTGGTAAATACTTTTCTTTCTCCATAGACCCCTTGAATATTTTTTTGGGGTTATCAAAAAAATGGTCAATCAATGGTGTGGTTGTGTGAGAGTGTGTGTGTGTGAGACAGTGATGGATGCCAGAAAATCCTCCAAAACAAAGAGGGTCATGGAGGTGAAAGCATTAGTAAGTCCACTCAACTATAAATAATACATATAGGATTACTGTAAGTGTAGATGATTCTTTGACATGTGTAACATAGAGTCCTATATTTTCTGACTGTAAGGCCCTCACCCACCTTGCTGGTGGCATGCGTCATCATCGGGCCCCTCCTGGTACTGGTCACAAAGATCTGGGTGCAAGCTACTTTTTACAAAGGTGGGGAGCTCCAGAAGATTTTATGTTTATCATAACAAATGGGATCAATGACAAGAGGCTGTAGTCTTCCTAGGGAATAGGACCCAGTAGCAGAGGGAAGTGAAAAGAAAAGGGGTAATGAAAAAAAAATAGCTACTGGTGGACTCACAGGGCCTGATTCACAAAAATAAACTTACACTTTTCTGTAAGTTCACTGTTTTTTGGTATTAACAAGCAAGCAGTTTAATCGTAACTTCATGACTGCAGAGGCTCCACATTTGGGGCGGAGATCATAAAAATATATAATTTAATACATAGAGTTCTGTGTCCAGACTGCAATGACTCCGCAGTTGTTAAGTTACTATTAAATCATTTGTTTGGGAGTACCGAAAAATTGTAAACTTACACAAATGTGTACGTTTACCTTTGTGATTCAGGCCCATAGTGTTTTATTAAGTCTGTGTGAGCAGATTGAAAAAAGTGTCAGGGATATTTCAACACACCAGTGAGAGTCCACATATTTCTGCCCATACACACCCTCAAATGAGGTGTTGGGGCATTTATCTGGATATGATTGACCTCTTTGCTTGCCTGGTGGTAGTAAATAGAGTGAAAGGGTGTACAACCCATTGATAAATGGAGTCAACCTAGCAAGTCAACTCAGATATTTCTGAAGAATGATCTTTACAAATATTTTCTGTTTCTCTACCCATAGTACTGTACCTTTATCTTAAATACATGCTTATTCTCAACTGTCAGAAGCAAAGTGGCAATTACCTAGCAGGAAATCAGATTTTTAAAATTGATTGTTCAATTTGTTTGTGTGCTGCCTGTAGTGAGTACCTAAAATAGGCACCCCGCTGACTTCCAACATTCCAGTTTGGTTGCAGAGTGCTGGGCAGGATTTGAATTTGAAGTAGGTGGCTGCCAGCCCATATATTAAAAACAGACTTACTTAACTTACTAAACACTCATGTCAAACTGGCTGGGGAAAAGCGAGTGTTAACGCAGAAATTATTAATGAATATTCATGTATTTTGAGTATTGGATTTGCATAGAAAAAGTATTAACGTAGAGAAAAATAATGCATGCATTTGAAAGTGCGCCCACCAGAGTGCCCGGCAATGTTCAAGAAGAGTACTTATGAATGGCTTATTAATATGAAATGTTTAGCTTATATTTAATTAATGTAGTAATATGCCATATTAAGGGTTATGCATTATGTATTAGCTTTATTAATTGTAGGCCTTAACTTAGCAAGGTCTTGGCCTAGTTGCACGGCCTCATGTCAATCTGCATTTTCTTAGGAGTTTCATAAAATGGATGCTTGGAGAACTAAATTGTGATTTTCCTCTCTACTGTCCATGTGCTTGTAGCTTAGGTTCTTTCTCATGAGAAACTGTTTGCTGGAAGATGCTGTACTTTCTAGTGCATCAATGTTTAATGTAATGTGTGTAAGTCTGACTTTCCCAGGAGAAGACAATGAATTCACTGACTGGAGTATAAGCTGGAACAATATTGATACCTGATGAGCCGAACGATGAGAACAGAATGAAAAGAGGCAATTATTCGACATGTGAACTACGTACTAGTAAAATCATAGGTTTGAGGGTTTAGTTTCATTGGACGAGGTGTAAACATGTGATACCCTGTTATTGGTTATTGATCCGTGCATGTTTGGGATATATGGTGGGAAACCCTTAAAGCGAGTCAAAAGGTTCATTGGCCTATTCAGGTCTCCCTTGTAAGTTTACTTAATAATGTCTGTCGCGCTAACACGAGTTGTACTGCTCTGCCCAGAGCACTCAATCAGTGTCAGTGCACTGACATGAAGCATAATAAATGTCCTTTTGCCCTTGTTGATCACAAGACTTTTGTAGGTTCTGTAGCATAGGTGGCGGAAGTGGGAATGTAGACATGCCAGAGCATCACTTAAAGTCCCAGGCTGGAGTTCTGAAGGTAAATGAAAAGTTGCCTTTACATTTTGCCTTCATCTTATGGCATTTGGGGGGTTATTACAACTTTGGAGGAGGTGTTAATCCGTCCCAAAAGTGACGGTAAAGTGACGGATATACCACCAGCCGTATTACGAGTCCATTATATCCTATGGAACTCGTAATACGGCTGGTGGTATATCCGTCACTTTACCGTCACTTTTGGGACGGATTAACACCTCCTCCAAAGTTGTAATAACCCCCTTGATGTGCTCTCAATGACAAGACAGAGGTCATATGGCAAACACCCCCTTGTGTTAAACAGCACAGGCACCACTCCCTCTCCCTTTCTGAAAATTGTTCCAGCAGCACTGCTCTGATATATAAACCTCACCATAGGGGGAGAAATAGTGCTTGCCTGCTACCAGTGAGCCCAAAAAGAGCACAGCAAACTGCAACTGCACATAAATTAGGTCTGAAGAGCAAAATAACATTTCAATATGAAAAGAAAATCTTGACAGATCAATGAATGATGATTTTTACAAACAGCAGAAAGCTGCTTTAACATTGCATTATGTAGACATTGTTGAGCCACAAAGGAGAAATGAATGGATTTAATTTCTGAAGACCCTTCTATGTAGCACAAATAATGTTTTCCAATCGTATGGCCTAACTAACTCCCAATGTAATTAAAGACATTCTAACTAAAGTGTAAAAACAGATAAAAATGATCTTCCTTTATTTGTCTCTAGAGGATGTCCTTTAAAGGATTCTGGAAAGGATTTTCCATAAAATGTCAAGCTTAACTCATTATTGGCAAGTATGTCCACCACTCTAGCTACCGAGGATTTGCTGCCCTCAGATCTAACAAACAAAAACATAGAGGGGTATTCAAAGAGGGCATATGCTGCAACAAGCGTTTCAATTCATAATGTAAATTCTGAAACTCAAGCATCTCAGGTATTGTTGAAAGAATTTCAAGAAAATTAAAATCTTACTTACTCTAGTCATTGCACATCTTCAGTTAATTGGAGTTGTTTTTTTCCCTAATCTTGATAAGCTATTGATTTTTGGCCCTTCTTCCTTAAAGGAAAAAAAAAACATATGGTTTGTCAAGCTCTACAGGATGTTAGATTCATCCTGAACACAACAAGGTCTGCTTTGAGTCAGATACAGCTGAGAATATTAATGGGAGCTCTGTTGCAGGTGGACACTTCCTCCATAAGACAGAACACAGAGGCTTAAGACCAAGTTATAGAATGTACTACAGAAATACATTGCAACAACAAAGGTATTTCTGACAGCTACAGGAAATAACATACAACATCTTGTAAAACACTGAAATCCATATGTACTCTGCGTAAAGGTACAGTTTCTACTATACCAACAACTAAGATAAAGGATGGGATGGTGCATATTGGAAAAGAATTGGATGTTAGGAATACTAATAAATCTTTCAACCACAATAATATTATTACAGATGACAGTGTATTTGCCTGGCAAACAATAATGGAAACTCACAAGTATCAAGGGGAATTGTCCCAAACAGAATTAGAACAATCCTCCAAATGGAAAGAGCAATTCATTATCTTTCTTGCCTTGAAAAGTTTCCCACCAAAAATACAGAAAACACAGTTCTTGTTAAAGCAAACAACCTACATTGTGAGATTGAAGGAATGGAATTAGGAGTGTTAACCCAATCCATTGAGGATTTTACCTATATCCAGATGTGTTTCCAATAGTAACACAAAGGTTGCAGAGACCATGGTTAGATCAACTTACAATGGAGGAGTATACAATCCTTCTAGTCTGCTCTACAAGGAATAAATGTGTAGAAGCATGAAAAGGGGATGCTGTATCACTCCCTTGACCTCAATGGCTCCTATATGAATGCTCCCTTTTCCCCTTCTCTTTAAGGTTCTAAAGACAATATTGAAAGTAAAGGCAAATGAACTACTGACTGCTCCTTTTTGGCTAATGATCACATAGTTTGCTCCTAAAGATCTTCTATCTCAGAGTTCACCATTCCATCTGTCAATGTCTTCCAGTTCTCTACTATAGCCAAGGATTTCATGGTAGTTTCCTTTGCCTCTTCACCTGATAGAAAGACAGCATCTGGGTTGTTCAGTTGTTCAAAAATGCTCCTTAGAAAAAGTCTAGATCCTATAATTGTAATCTTGATATTTTTAAGGACATATTTCATAAAAAGATATCACCTTTTTTGTTGAGAGTCTATAAAAGCTATCAAAGACATCATAAATTCAATAGCATTAATTGAATCACTAGATGGAAGACATCTCAAATATTTTCCTAATAAAAGGTCCCTAGTTCACTGATATTAGCTTGGGACCCTTTAACAATTTTAAAGGTCTTTCAAGGACTTCCTTTTGAGCCTTATTATACAGTTCCACTATCACATCAGTTGGTAATTTAGTTGCAATTGAAGCTCTAGTTAAGGATTTTCCATTTCTAAAGATGGTTCGTGACAGAATAATATTAATACCTTATTCTGAATGTATTCCAAAGATCATTTCAAAATATGATTTACAAAATGATATAATTCTTAATGTTTTTATACCTAATACAGCTTTTGATAAGAAGGAAGGAAATTTGCACACTTTACATTTATCTTGAAAGAACTACATCTGTTTGTTCAAGTAATTGTCTTATTTTTGTGCTGGGAACCAATACGCATAAATGACCAGCTAAAGCTTTGTAAGTGGATGAGTAAATTTTTCAGTTCTCAATTCATATAAAGCAATGACAAAAGATGGTCATACTAACCTTCTTCCACTAGAGGTACTTCTTACTCTTAGGGTGAATCAAAAGGTCTTTCTTCATGAGAAATATGCAGAGCCACCAGATGGGCACCAGCAAATATATGTCAATCGTTATCATTTACAGGACTCAATAAAAATGATAAATATCTGTCATAAAGTGTATAATCTTCTGCAGTTGTTAACAGATAATCTATATTAAGTTTCTGTATCTATTAAGCTGTTTGCAATAGTAAAAAAAAAATTCTTCTGAAAATAAAGCAAAGAACGATAAAAGAAAAGTAAGTAAGAGTACTTTGGCTATGGGTCTGTAGCCCCACATTTTCAGGACTGTGATGAGAAAAATAAGTGGAGGTGGTGACCTGATTACTTGCAGGTATTCTTCATTACTCCAAGAATCCATCCAGTTGCAACCCATAAATCTTCTCATAAGTTGCCTGTTGGTATTGTTGGTAAGCTTTACAGCTGACAGCCTTAGAGAGGTCTTCACACAACCCCACTCCACCTCCTCCATTTTTTCTGACTCTGTTTTTGCTGTTTTTGGGACTCTGTGCCCTTTACCACTGCTAACCAGTGCTAAAGTGCTTTCTCCCCTAAACATAGTTATATGGATTCAACTCCAATTAGCATTTTTGTTTTACTTATAAGCCCCTAGTAAAGTGGACTACATTTGCCCAGGGTCTGTAAATAAAATGCTACTAGTGGGCCTGCAGGACTTGCTGTGCCACCGACTTATGTAGCTCACTAACCATGGCTCAGACCTGCCACTGTAGAGCCTGTCTGTGTAGAATACACTGACATTTCTACCTAGCACAATAAGGCCCTCATTACAACATTGGTGGTAAGTGCCACTTACCGCCATGCCGACTGCTGCCAACATACCGCGACCGCGGTGGTATACCGCTACCCGTATTATGACCCACACATAGAAATCCGCCACTATAAAGATACACACACAAGTCCGCCAGCCCAAAGTTCAGTGATAAACTGGCAGTATCAAAACCCACACCATTACGGCAACAGAAATACGCCCACAGCATCATGACCCACGAATCACTGCATCGGTTATTCAACCGTGGTAATCCATTGGCGGTACACACCGCAGCGCTCAAAATACACACACACTAACAAAACAACACCACAGTGGAAAAAATACACACACCTGATACGCATACACACACACCACACCCACACACCCTCAACACTCTGAAACACCCACCCACAATACCCACAACCCTTTACAACCCCAAGATTTTGGCAAGTGAGAGAGAGAGACAAGCCAGGAGCACCCACTGAATCTGAGCCACAAAACACCATCACCCATATACCATACACATACCTCACAGCACACACCCCAACACATAACCCCACACACCCTCACACATACCACTCACACTACACCCATGGCACCACAAAGACACCCCAGGTTCTCAGAGGAGGAGCTAAGGGTCATGGTGGAGGAAATCATCCGGGTAGAGCCACAGCTATTCGGATCACAGGTGCAGCAGACGTCCATTGCAAGGAAGATGGAGCTATGGCGGAGAGTTGTGGACAGGGTCAACGCCATGGGACAGCACTCCAGAACAAGGGATGACATCAGGAAGAGGTGGAACGACCTACGGGGGAAGGTGTGTTCCGTGGTTGCAAGACACCAGATAGCTGTACAAAGGACTGGCGTGGACCCCCACCTCCTCCCCTACAACTAACAACATGGGAGGAGCAAGTCTTGGCGATCATGTATCCTGAAGGCCTGGCAGGAGTAGCAGGAGGACTGGAATCTGGTAAGTCAAATCTCTATTACTATCACCCCCCCCACCTGCATGCCATCACAAACAACAACCCCTACCCTCACCCCCATCACCCCACCACCTCACACATACCCCACCATCACAACTCATCCATTCCAATACCAAGCCCTGCATGCAATAACAATGCATGGACCCCCATCACAGGCCTGCATGGACACCCATCACCACAGCATGCACACTAGTGACAATCACTTAGCCAAACCAAGCACAACTCACACAAGCCAAAGCTGCATTGCTAATAACAACCATAGAGGGAAACATATCCATGCACAAGATGGCACACGAAGATACAATAAAACTGCATTTACATCCCCACAGGACCCCCCACTCAACGTCACCGGGGAGGAGGTGCCACTCACATCAAGTCCCCCCCCAGAAGAGGCCCACGGTGATGACAGCAGCTCTGCATGCCTGGATCACGACGACCAACCTGGCCCATCAGGGACCTTTGGACAGTTGGTGACCCAGGCACAGTACCAACCCACCACAGAGCCTCCCCCCTCAGGAAACACCACCACACCACCCACCCAGTGGGCCCATACCTCTGTTCCCAGGACTCGTCAACCAGCAGTGTGTCCACCACTACAGGGACCCCAGGCAACCCCACAAACACAGGACAATCAGGGACCTGGGGTCAGTGGCAGTGGGCACACGGTTAAGGGGACAGAGGCACAGGACCATACGGAAGCTGGGAGGACTTCTGTGCGACACGGGGAGGACAGGCCTAGGGAAACGACTCTCCCCGAGGCACTCACCAACATCCTGGGAGCATACCACCATTCCCAGGAGTCCATGGGCCAGATACTGTACAAGTTGCAGGAGACCCAGCAGCTGCAGGAGGGTCAGTACCGGGGGATCAGGGAGGACCTGAGGGACATCCACACTGCCCTGGTCACCATTGCAGGGGTACTGGCAGACATGGCCAACACCATGAAGGAGGCAGGGGCACACCAACAGGGCCCTGAAACTAACCCCACCGAAGAACAGCCCTCCACCTCCGCTGAAGCTAGTGGACAGGAGACCCCGCCACATGACCAACAGGCCACCAGCAACCCTAACCCCACAGAAGGAGAACCACCCTGCAAACGGTCCCTGCGATCCAGGCAGAAGCCAGAGAACATTGCCAGGACCCCCGCCAGGAAATGAGACTCTCCTGATTGTCACCCTTGTGTCCCACTCTGTCACCCTGTTCACCTTGAACTACCATTGCTCCCCTTCCTATGCCCCCCTGAACAATGCACCTGTGATACAAATAGACTCGACTCTACCCTGCACTTTCCTCCATCAGCAACCCAGCCCATTGCAATACCCACTCCACTTATTAGCACCAAAATAAACACCCTTGGAACAAAGCCAAATATGGAGTCTGTCAATTGTTTGACAAATGTATTAGCTACACAAACGGTAAAGATTGCAATTCAAATGCACTATAATATTTACATAGGTATGACCTGTAGTGGTCAGCAGTAAACACACCAGGAGCCAGAGTGGGGCACAGAGATCTGAAAATAGAGATGCCAAAGGGTACAGTAAGTGGCCATAGAAATAGGGAATTCAGGCTGCCACGTTCAATGTCAAACACAAAACTGCAATGGAAGGTGGAGTGTGTCACTGGAAGTACTGTTGAATTAGTGTAGTTCTGTTGTCCACACCTTCTTCCTATGACTCCTCTTCATCACTGTCCACAGGCTCCACCGCTGCCAAACGACCATCCCTAGGCTCATCCTCCTGCAGAAAAGGCACCTGGCGTCTCATGGCCAGGTTGTGCAACATTCAACAATGATCTGGCACACCTTCTTGGGTGAGTAGTACAAGGATCCACCTTTCAGATGGAGGCAGTGGAATCTGGCCCTCAGGAGACCAAAGGTTCACTCAATGATCCTCCTTATTCACCCATGTGCCTCATTGTAACGTTCCTCTGCCCTTGCCCTGGCATTCCTCACTGGGGTCAGTAGCCATGAGAGGTTGGGGTAACCAGAGTCACCTGCAAATATCGAGGGATAACTGTTAGCCGCACACTCACCCTTAGGGCCAAACCCACACCCATATACCTACATCAATTGGGTGGGGACCATGGGCTCACCTATTAGCCACACCCAGTGCCTCTGGAGTTGAGACATCACATATAGGATACTTCTATTCCTCAGGATAAAGGCATCATGCACAGAGCCAGGCTACTTTGCATTGACATGGAAGATGTACTCCACCAAACACACTATCTGCACATTCAGAGAGTGAAAGCTTTTTCTAATTCTGCACACTTGTTCATTTCTCCCGGGGGGGACAAATGCAATATGTGTACCATCAATGGCACCAATGATGTTGGGGATATGTCCCAGTGCATAGAAGTCAGCCTTCACTGTGGCAAAATCCTCCACCTGGGGGAATATGATGTAGCTGCGCATGTGTTTCCGCAGGGCAGACAACACTCTGGTCTGCACGTTTGAGAACATCAGCTGTGACATCCCTGATGCCATGGCCACTGTCGCTTGGAAGGAATCACTTGCCAGGAAATGGAGCACTGACAGGACCTGCACTAGAAGGGGGATGCCTGTGGGGTGGCGGATAGCTGAGATCAGATCTGGCTCCAATTGGGCACACAGTTCTTGGATTGTGGCCCTATAAAGTCTGTAGGTCAGGATAATGTGCCTGTCCTCCATTGTCGCCAGGTCTACCAGGGGTCTGTACACAGGGGATATCTCCATCTTCTATTCATCCTCAGTGGTTGAACTCTAGGGTGAAAAACGGTGAGCAGAATGTCATATACACACATATTCCAACATTAACATGCAATTTATTCTTTACAGAAACAGTATGTGAAGTCGTAAGTCAGTTGATGTGCCAATGTCTGCTGTGACGCAGTTAGTTGCCATGGCCTGTGCCCCCTGAAATGGTGGCTGCCTGACCTGTGATAAGGGACAAGTGGAAATTAGTTGATTCGGCTGGCGTCGTGCGCCGTTGTTGTAGGTGGTCGATGACCGCCGCACAACACCGAATTGGTTATCATTGGGCCCTATGGGTTCAAGGAGCCAATGGCGATGTATGCCGGTGGTGACGGTATGCACCACCGCGGACAAGACCGCCATTTCCTATCTGTTCGCTCACTTGCTACCTGACCTTCAACAGGAGAGGACCTACACTGCAAGTGCTGCTGTGACCTGTGCCTGGAAGCGACAATGGCTTGAGTGTCTGGGGAAAGGACCCCTGCCTTCACTTCAGAGGAGTTGGAGAAACTGGTGGATGGGGTCCTCCCCCAGTACACTTTACTATATGGTCCTCCAGACAAACAAGTGAGTACACTGTGAGCATGATGTGTGGGGCATGAATGTATGGATTGCTGTGTGTGTAAGCCTCATGTGGGGGGGTCGGTGGGGTCCTGGGCAGAGTGCTGCATGTGTGGTGGGAAATGTATGTGCGTAGGGGGAAGGGGGAGATTGGGCCATGAGTATAACAATCCGGATAGTATGACTAATACCCAGTTTTGCTGTATTTTTTTGCAGGTTAGCGCCCATCAGAACAAGGGTATTTGGCATGCCATTGCCAAGGAGGTGCGGACCCTGGGGTTTTTTGACAGTCGGAGCACCCACGGTGGGAGGACCTGCGCCGCTGGGCAAGGAAGATGGTGGAGGCCCAGCTGGGGCTGGCCTCCAAATGAGGAAGGGGTGCCTGTCGTACCCTGCCCCCCCTGATGTTCTGCATCCTGGCGGTGGCCTATCCGGAGCTGGATGGGCTCTTGAAGGCATCACAGCAGCCACAAGGGGATGAGTACAGATTCAGAATCTTGACTTTGCGTGCCTTAAGGTATTACCTGGGTGGGGGATGTGGGCTGTGGGTGCCCCTAGGCCAGGGCAAACATGGCAGGGTATGTTCAATGATGGGCAAGCTGAGATGCACTCCAACCCCAATAATATTAGTGGGCTTCTAGTGCTGGGCAGGGTCCTGTTGGTTTCTGGTGTGCAGCTAATGGTGTTAGGCATTGTACCCCATGGGCTGGTGACTAGCATTGTAACTGGTAGTGCATGGCCTAGTGCATAGGGCTATTCCCTGTGAGTTGTATACGCCAACGGTAGTGATGTTGCTGGCATTGACCAAGTGTATCCTCTGTCTCTCTCCCCCCCTTTTTGTTTTGTCACCCTGTCCTTGTGTGCATTAGCATCATCTGGCGGATGAGCAGAGTCACTGGCGATGGAGGGAGCTGCATCCCACATGGGCCTGGAGGCCGAATCCACCGACGGTGATGGCACCAGTGGGACGGAGGGCTAGGGGAGCACCATGATGGAGGCAGGAGGGGACACTACTGACTGCAACTCCTCCTCTGATGGCAGCTCCCTGGTGGTGGCGGACACCTCTGTGGCCACCCCAGCTACATGTACATCCGCCACCCCCTTACCAGCACTGCCCTCCCAGCAGCCCCTCAGCAAGTTTCCTGTGCCCATTCACCCAGGAGGGTGGGGGCATCTCGTCGCCCCAGGCACCTCAGACCCTGCCCCAGTCAGCCCTGCTGCCCTCATTGAGGAGGCTATTGACCTCCTGAGATCACTCTCTGTTGGGCAGTCAACCATACTGAATGCCATCCAGGGTGTAGCAGGGCATTTGCAACAAACAAATACATATCTGGAGGGCATTCACTCTGGTGTGGTGGCCCAACAGAGAGCCTGATGGCAGCCATTGTCCCTGTCTCTATCCTCCCCCCTCCAACTTCCTCTACCCAGTCCCAATACCCTCAACCCCAGCCTATCCCAAGCACACCTTCAGACAGCAATCACCCAAATCAACACACAGAAGTGGCTCAGGCAAACACAAGCACCATACTTCATCTCACAAGCTCTCACACAAGCACCATCCACATGCAGACACACAAACATCCACTGCCTCCACTGTGTCCCCCTCCTCCTCGTCGTCCACCTCCCTCCCAGTATCATCTCCACTCACACATGCATGCACTACATCCTCATCCACTACCTCCATCACCAGCACGCCTATCACTACACGCCCCTCACTGGCAGTCACCTCCCCCACATCCATGCACATGTCCCCTGTGTCCTCTCCCACTGTGTCTGTGACCCCTCCTCCCCAAGCACACAGACACCCAACAGCCATCCACCTCACAACAGCATCCAGACCATGTACCTGCACCCAAACACAGCAGACTGATCCCTCCTACAACCACTCCCTTTCCTCCACTCCCAAACGTTCACATTCTTCCCATCCCAGTGCCCCTAAGAAGCTTTTCCTTGCCAACATTGACCTATTCCCTACCCCTCCCCACCGTCCTTCACCTCGGGCCAGGGTGGCTAGAACCCAGCCCAGCACCTCAGCCACCCAGTCCACGGCCACTGTGGTTTCTGTGGTTTCTGCAGCAACTGTAGGTGTGAGAGGCTCTAAGGAGATGCCCGTCAGCCCATCCACTGAGCAGCCCTCACCGGCGGCGAGCAGTGTGTAGTGGTGATTACATGGGCTGCAGTGCGTCCTGGCCCCTGCAACACCTGTCGGTGTGACACCCAGGTGAGAGACTGTGACCTTGCCGCATCCAGGATGAAGCACACTGGGCACAAGGCCCCCTCCAGAACCAGTAGAAGAAGCCATCCACTCAGCCCCTCCTTGGCAGGATGAAGACACTGGGCACAAAGCCCCCTCCAGAACCAGTGGAAGAAGGCATCCACTCAGCCCCTCCTTGGCAGGATGAAGCACACTGGGCACAAGGCCCCTCCAGAACCAGTGGAAAAAGACATCCACTCAGCCCCTCCTTGGCAGGATGAAGCACACTGGGCACAAGGCCCCCTCCAGAACCAATAGAAGAAGGCATCCACTCAGCCCCTCCTTGGCAGGATGAAGCACACTGGGCACAAGTCCCCCTCCAGTACCAGTGGTAGAAAAACATCCACTTGAGAGACTGTGGCTTTTACTCCCCGGGACCAAGCAGTGGGCATTGAGCCCCCTCCAGGCCAGTAGCATTGTACCATCTTCCAGCTGAGGTGCCCCCCACCCATTCCCAGTCCCCCTGAGGTGCCTGTGTGTTTTCGACCTGATGCCCCTGCAGTGTTCTCTCCGTATTGAGGCAGGAGTCAAGTGTGGCCTTGGCCTATGTGTTTTGGCCCAGTGGACCACAGACATTTTGGAGTGGGCATTGTCCCTCCTTTTGTACATATTGTACATACTGTTTATTGCTTTAAGAATGTAAATTTTCTAAATTTATAATATTACACTCAATGTAATCAATTCATTTTGTCCTTGTGTTATTCCTGAGGGTTACGGGGTGTATAAGTAATGTTGTTGCATCTGTTTGTGTGAATGGTATTGGGGGTGGGGGTGTTGCGTGTTGCGTGCGTGTGTCACTCTCTTTTTCATCCCCCCTCCCTTGGGTGCTAGGTGCAGTACTCACTGTGGTCGTCTTCGCCGGCGTTCGTGTTCCTGGTGTGTGAGAAGGTACACCAGTATTGGGAAAAAGTGCAGCTCGGGCTCCATGGTGTTGTGGTTCTTCCTTGAGTGTCGAGAGGTGAGTCGTTTCCCTTCAGAGTTCTGTTTCTGACGTGCTTTTGATGGCATTGGTACTGCCCCAGAAGAGCTGGTGGATAGGCGTGTTGTAATACAGTGGGCAGTACATTGTCTTCCAACTGGCTGTTGGCGGTTACCGCTGCGTGTTTGTTGCTACCGCCGTGGCGGTCGGTGTGTTAAAGTGGATGTTTGTGTTGGCGGTTTCCGCCGTGGTCATGATTCCAATATTTTTACCGGCGGCCTGTTGGCGCTGTTACCGCTGCTTTATCACCGACCGCCAGGGTTGTAATGAGGGCCTAAATGTCTTGCCAGGACCATACTAGCCCCTTTTGTACTTATCACTCCTAAGGTAGGTCCTGTATAACCCAGAGGGAAAGGTGCAATATATTTAAAAGGCAGGACATGTGCTATTACATTTTACATGTCCAGGTAGTGAAAAAATCCCAAAGTCGTTTTCCATTACATTAAGACCTACCTCTCCCACACATTAACATTGGTGTTACCTTATTACATTTTATGAGTGTAATTCAGGTTCTGGAAGATTTATTTTTTCTGTTTGGTGCTTCTGGACTCCCAATTTAAAATCACTATTTATGGTGAAGTCAAATGTTAAATTCTGGTTCTGAACATGGCACTTTTAGAAAGTCTGCATTTTTTCTTTAGCCATTTGATACCTGCTATCTGTCTCTAAACAACTGTCTGGGGCGGGTGACAGCTGGGTTTTGTGTATTCCCTCTAGATAGCCAGACACAAAGGGAGCTCAGGGGTAGCTTGATGGACAGGATGGGCTGGAGGAGGTGGGCATAGCCTCACACTTACACCTAAATGGACTGTGTCCTTCCCCCATTCAAACGGTTGCATACCTGCATGGAGGGAGTCTAGAGCCAGGGTAGGAAGGGAGGACCTCTGTGCACTTCAAGGATCTTTATTTAAAGTCTCTCACACTTTAAAGAAACCACTGGACATAAGTACTGAACCTCTAACACCACCACTTCAGTACTCTTCTGGGTCTTTGCCAGGAAGAAGGACTGCTGTGCTGCTACGAGAACTGCCACTCTGCTGGACTGCTACTCTGCTAGACTCCTGCTTTGCTGTGCTGACCAGCTGCCTGCTGCCTCTTTCCTGGGAATGAGAAGGACTGGACCTGCATCTCTCCACACCAGAACCCAGAATGACTCCAAGGGACAGCTGACAGGTCTCCTGTTTTCTGAAGTCTCAGGGACATAAACAAATTCCAATTTACCTGCACCTGGACTCTGCCAGCTTGAGTCTGTCCTGCTAAGTGGTTTCCTTCCCAGTCCTGGATCATTGGAAGAGACATCTAACTTGCTTTTTCAGTCAACATGGCACATCCTCATCAAAACCTGCACAATTTTGCCGTTGGGTAAATCAGAACAGGCACATCATGGCCTTTGTGTGGATTGGAACTGGCGTATCCTTGTCGCCGGTTGGAGAGGGTAAGGTGCATTGCCTTGGAAACTAGTGCTTTGACAGGGTGCATATCCCTGGCAATCAGAAACTATTTTCAACATTAAGGCCCTCATAACAACCCTGGCGGACGGTGCAATGTTGGCGGTAGGACCGCAAAATGGCTTGCTGTAAGTACCGCCCCATTATGACATTGTCAGGTTGGCACATGCCAAACCGCCAATGTACCACACCGTCCGCCACAGCGGTAATGACCTCCAGGCTGGAGACAACGGTCTCCAGACCGGTGGCCATCACTAGTCCACTTGCGGGATCATGACCCCGCATACCGCCATGGATTTTGTGGATTTTGAACCACCTCGAAATCCATGGCGGTAGGCACTATCAGTGCCAGGGAATTTGCACTGATAGGGGTCTCTCACTCCCACCTCCCCCTCCCAGGAGTCCACCCCCAACAACCACAACCCCCTACCACCCACCAAAGGTGGTAGGGCCCTTCCCCTGCCCCACCCCCTGACCTCCATGGGCCCCCCCAGGCATACCCCCCACTCATGCACGCACACACCACTCACATACATACACACGAACATACATGCACACAACCACATATACATACACAATACATCTCCCCTACACACATCACCCCCCGCATACATACACGCACTCACACACCCCCTCTAAACACTCACACCCCCATGCATGCACACACAACACCCCCCCCTCCCCTGGCGGACGATCACCTTACCTGACTCGGTGGCCGTCCGGGAGGGAACGGGATCCATGAGGGCTGTTCCACTGCCAGCACCCCGTCACCAGAACACCGCCACGACACATACTGGAACGTAATTTTGTGAGTGGTGTTCTGAGGATGTGGCGGTGACGGAGGAGCAGCCTCCACTACACCGCCGACCATCAGTATGGCTGCTGGCAGCTCTCCATCCAAAAAATGGCGGAGGGTCGCCACCAGTCATAATATGGTTAGCGGAAGACCGCCAACACTGGCAGTGTTCGGCCCGGCGGGATCTCGGCGGTCTTTCAAGACCACTGAGGTCAGAATGAGGGCCTAATTGTTTACTGTATTGGCACAGAACTATAAGTATTGATTAGAAAGTTTTTTTATGGAAACAGAAAAGGGACACATGGTAATTCTTCTAAGCAAAAATAAAGAAAAAAAACTTTTTGGCTTTGGAGAAGAATTATATTAGATATGGGAATGCTCACATTGTCATGACTGCAATGAGGACGATTTAGACTAGGACTAATTAAGGTTACTTGTAAGCAATTGAGTCATTAGTGATGCAATTGCAATGGAAGAGTGGGATACTACACTTGTAAGGATACAAAATAATTGCTTGTTTAGCACATTAGCAACATTGAATTAGTGACTTGCTAAATTTGAATTATTCTATGTTTGAAAATGTTTAGAGGTTATTTGTTTTTATTTTTAATTTAATTTATTTTGCAGTGTGCGATAAATTGTTTGCTATTGGCAAAAACTGGTGAAATATTTCCAGCTAATCATTTTGTTCAGTCAGATTCCAATTGTTAAATATGGTTAAGTCATCAAAGAATAAACTCGAGTGACAAAAAATAGCATGAGTTGCATGGCATGTGATGAGTAGAAAATAAGCAAGTGAGGTAAATGTGGCTGACAATTGGTGAGAGAAGTGATAAGGTACTACAGTATGAAATGGAGAATGAGACATAAAAAAATACCACCTATTATAGAGGATGAAAAACGTATTTGCGGTGAACCTCAAATGAAACTCAATTGCAGCTCAAGACTATAAGGTATAAAGTTAAAAAAGAAAATTCACAAACTAGTAAACCTTACTAAAATGATCGGAATGCCTAATAGCCCGACCTATCCTCTAACAGGGACTATGCAAAAGTTTTCTCAACCGTTAATTCCTTTGTAAGACCTTACCTGGTAAAAGACAATGGACTATTTTAAATCATTGAAGAAAATGGGACAGTACGGTGAGCCTAAAATTGTAGTGCAAGCCACAAAAGGAGAAGAGAAAGGTAGCTATTGTGGAATAACATATACATGCTGATAAAGTGAATAGTGTAGAGAACAATTAGTTGAAAGGGAAACATCTTGAAGTAGTTTCCACAAAATACTTAGGGTACCTTTTACTCAAGCTGGTGAATATAATTCAGACCTTTAAATTATTCCAGGACTCAAGAACCAGATGGGATATCATAAAACAGAATCCACAAATGTTGGCTTATTTGCTGCTGCCAGTGATGAAGACATCTTGTAGGCTTTCATCTACCCAGAATCATTGAAGAGAAGTGTGCCCATTACTATTTATAAGGAAGGACCAGTGTTGGTCCCATGCAACTATGTTATCATTTCAAGTATGCATATCACATGAAAAATATTTTCTATGCATATAGATTAATTACTCAGGAGATACATACCACAGGTAAAACAAATCCATCAACATTGTGGCCCTGTTCATTGCCTCCTAAGCTGCAGTATGCCACTTATGACTTGAATCAAGAAGCTATGATGTGACCTATTAGAACTAGCTAGGGCAACCAAAATTAATTTTAGCACTGTCTTCTCAAATCAAGAGTTACTTATCAGGAGCCAACAAGAGAAACTTAGGAGAACCAGCTAACTGAATGCTCAGAGGAACCATCATTTTCCACCTAAACTATGTTTAAAGATATTGTAATGAAAATTGATAAAGAGAGATGTAATGATTCTGTATGCTTTTTCCATTCCAGAATCATGGGAGGAAAGTGTACACCTCCCTACCAACACATAAGCGCCAAGAGGAATCCCAAGTAACTACTGCATGATTTCTCTCATAGATTTTGCACAAAAATGTTTTCCTAAGCATTTAGATTAGGGAAACTGGAAGAGTTGGTACAGGACCATAATATCTTGGTGGAGTAAAAGATAAGCTTTAGGAGGAACATTCTCTAATACATGGGTGCTTACTCTACCATCTACCCTTATACAACAAAGAAAAAGGTACCCGTTATTTGGCATTTGGAGATCTTATCCCAGCTTTTGACCCTGTGGCTAGAGAAACGTTTTGGGTCAAAATGCAAGTATGAAGTGTTCCTTTGGCATCCTCTTGATACTAATGGAGATGGGTAGGAATGTATGACACAAGAGCAGTTCGAGAAGTTTGGTACTTTGTCTAAAAATATACTAACATTGAATTACCTGAAATAGGCTTACTTGCACACTTGCTGCTTTCAATATATATAGCAGATATTCCCACGGCATTAAAAGAAGCTCAATACTTCCCCCAACATTAGCAAAAGAAGTGATGGTATGTTTTTTTATGCAGATCATACACTGATCTTCATTGGACCCTCGAGGGTTTTAACACTCACTGTGGAAATTTGTTAAATTCTGTAAATTTGCTCCTGCTTTGAATCAGCTACAGTGTAAAGCCTCTGAGAATGTACACACAGTTCTCAGGCTTGTTTGGAATTTGGGTTAATCAAATAAGGTCTAACCAGTAAAGCCACTTTCAATAAAAAATGTCATCACATCAAATATTTAAAAAGAAGACTCTCTGAAATCATTTTACTACCCAATCAACAGGATTGCAGTGGTTTCTGTAACCTCCGGGCTGAGTATTTAAACCATGCCACAAGAGACTTTTGGACAGCCTAGAGAAACAATGCATTGAAATCTGTTCTAAGGCAACCATGAAAAGCCTGCTTCTGTTCACCTACCAGCCTACTGACCTTGCAGGATATATGTAATTCGAATGTGCCGCTCTTAAAAACAACTCTAGCTTGATATGTTCAGAACAGCACTGGTTAAAAGACGTACATAATAGGGCATGCAAACATGACATTATTCGAGTGTGTTTTATACTATTGCAATAAATAAGTTCACATCTAAACAGCACAGATATTCTGGTGATCCACAGTACTGCAGACTCTGCTACTATAAATACAAATCTTTACTGCATCTTTTATCCTGCTGTCCAGAGGCAAGACTGAAATATAAAAACTCCTAAAGCAATTTTTTATATAATGAAAGTTTTGAATGTAGTGAATCTATGACACTGAATACAGAGAATATTTCTGAAGTGTCATTTATTGATACTATGTTGCAAATTGTTTTAAAAAACTGGATTTACTATTGCCATAAAAGTCACAGTACTTTATTAAAGGCACCAATAAAATGTTTATGATTAGTCAGTACTTAAACGATTATTATAAGCAATTTTATTTCCATAATCATTTAATTAATCATATACAATACAATTTAATAAACATATTAAATTCTGAAAGCATAATTTCTTGAAAGGTAATGACCTAAAACCTACAATAGTGCAATTTATGAATTACTTTGAAATAGATATTTAAGCAGCTATAATTAGAAGATGTGCTGGACCAACAAATAAAATGTATTCATAATTTGTCATATGTCAAGCATGTAAAAGTTGTAACTAAAAAGGATCTATCTATCTATCTCTCTATCTATCTATCTATCTATCTATCTATCTATCTATCTATCTATCTATCTATCTATCTATCTATCTATCTATCTATCTATCTATCTATCTATCTATCTGTTTCTATATTAAATGTAGAAAATCATCTGAAAGCAACCAGGCATGTTTGCTAGCATTTTTATTTAACTTTGCTAGTATTTTTATTTACTTTTAGTAGCTAACCTTGATTTTGAAACTAGATAGTCTTGTGTGTTTCTGTATGGTCTCCAAAATATTATGAAAACTTTGGGGGCAAAAATACAAAATCAAATACCAGTACTAGAAGCCAAAATGGCAAAGATCTTAACAGCGACCATATGCTTTCCCTTTGTGCTGAGATAGGCTGGAATGAATGACAACCAGACACTGACAAAAACATGCATGCTGAATGTGATGAACTTGGTCTTGTTGAAAGAATCAGGTAGGTTCCTGGCTAGGAACGAGACAAGGAAACTCACACTAGCCAAGAGTCCCATGAAAGCCAACATGCTGTAGAACCATATGATGGAGCCCTCATTGCACCCTCGGATTATTTCCCGCATGGCAGGGCTTGTATTGTGTTCTGGGAAGGAAGGGTTTCCTGTGAGCCACAAAACCCCAATAGTCACTTGCATTGAAGAGCAGGCCAGAACAATGGCGTAGGCTATCTTTGGACCTACAAACATCTTGAGATTGCTGTCAGGCTTTGTGGCACTGAAAACAACCACAACAGTTAGCAAGCACACAAGAAATACATATTGAGAAGATTACTCCAAACGATTTGTCGTAACATGCAGGTTATTTTCTTTGGAGGGCCAATGAAATTCATGGGACAGAGAAAACACAGCATGAGTGAGATAAGTAGGAGGTAACTGATTCCACGGTTGTAGTTCTCACCACTGAAGTGTTTCGATACCAAATAAAGACCCCAAGTACATACAAAGCAATGAAGAAGAAGAAAATAGACATTAAGGCCAATGCAGCACCCAGTGGCTCATCAAAGTTCAGAAAGAGAATAGGTTTTGGTATACATCAGTTCCTTAAGCCACTGGACCAATGGTCATCAGGGCACTTGATGCAGTCCGCAGAATCTGGGAAACATAATAAAACCTTAGATCAGCCAATTATGAATACATCACAAAAGATATGGTCACATAAATCTTAATAACAGTACACTACTAAATGTACATTGACATGTATGTATGTAAACAGTATTTCTATAGCACAAACCGCCTAGGCGGCAGTGGAGCACTGTGCAGTGCACATACGGTGACATGTATCTGATATTGTAACAGTTATTAGACTTGACCAAGGGAAAAAACTCTGCTAATAGACAGAAGGCCTACTTAGTATGGTTTTATCTCCATGCATATATTTAACACTCAGGGACTGCCTAAGCATCTGGAGGATTGGATACTCTGTCACAAAAGTGACAGATTTCCTGTCTGTCATATTCCTACTGTATTGTATCCTGTGCACTTGTAATATTGCAGACAGGATAGCTGTCACGTTTGTGACAGAGCATCCCATCCTCCAAACTCTAAATCAGGCCCTTAATCCCTCTGGACAAGTTGCCATTTAAATTGCAATCCATTGACAAACACTTTTTTGCGTAAGGATCGAAATTAACAGTGATGCACTGCTTATCGCACCCAATAATGACCAAGTATGATAAAGATCATACTATTTGGTAAACTTCAGCAGGTAACATTTGCTAAAACTTAACAAGGAGAAATAAATCTTGGTTTCGATGTCTCAAGAAGAAGTGATCATAAACAAGGAACTTTTCAGACAAGACTTTCATTATTATTTCCATACAAACTGGCCAAAACGTTTCACAACATCATATTGGCTTCATCAGGGCCAAAAAACTAACCTTTTCTATTTAGCCAACAGTTCCAAAAATATTTATACTCCATATTTCTGTTCACACACATACATAGCATAGTCATGAATCTGAATTGATGATGAAATAATAAATGACACTGAATTTTCTCAAACTGATCTGGAATAGATGTAATGCTCATTGTTGGAAAATGGATAATTGGTAAGGGCGGGTAGGTACCTACACTTAGCAAGAGGCCAAAAATCCCCCTCTAGGTCCAGTCAATGTCTCAAAATGTAGCTTAGGAGACAGGTTCCAAAATATTTCTACTCCATGATTCTGTTAGTTCTCACACAAATACATATCATAGTCATGGAAATGAAATGATGATGAAATAATAAATGTAAAGCATTTAATAATAATAAAACAGTCAATAAGTAAAACACAAGAACAAAATAAAGATACAATACCAATTTAGAAAGAGAAAATATTTTTATCATTAATATGACAGCAAAATAAAAAATCTAATGTATGGAACTGGAGACATGAATTTTTGAACATTAAGGGGCAGATTTATGAAAAGTGGCTCTGCACCTAGTGCAGCGCCACTTTTCTTGCACCCCTTAGCGCCCCCCCTTACGCCACCATGTGTGCGCTGTATCTAAGATACAGCGAACCATGGCAGTAGTCAGGGGGACTAGCATCATAATGTTTGACGCTAGTCAAGTGCTTTGCAGGAATAGTGTCAAAGATGATGACGCCAATCCTGCAAACCACCCAGAGGCCTATTGTAAGAAAAGGGAGACTCTTTTTAATGGCTGCACTTAGCAGGTGTCAAAAATTCAGATTAAAATGGCACAAAGGATTCTCATGGCCCCCCTAGTGTCAGAATTCCCTCTTTGCATACATTCTGCCTGGCGCAGGCATCATGTGGGAAAAGGGGTTACAAAGTGGTGCAATGCAAGCACTGCGTCACTTTGTAAATATGGCGATGCATTTTTGCCCTCTCAACACCACATTAGCATAAAAAAATGACAGTATTGTGGCATTGGAATGGCGCAAGGCCACCATAAATCTGGGCCTAAATGTAAAACGAATAATACTTTCTAGTGCCTAAAAACCCAAAACGCCAAATGTTGGCTCCTGGTCGCACTCTAATGGGCCAAAGTCAACGTTTGAGACCGACCATGATGGAGGTCTGCTCGACTACACTGAGCAAGAGGCCTTGGTCAAACTTTTACCTTCGGACTTAGTTACTTTTTTGGAGCTTTTCTTCCTCGACATCAGACGGTCCTCCTCAGCAAGCCGATTTTGATGCAACATCAACAAATTGCCTTTCCATGAAGCCCCAGTCAAATCCTGGAAGTCTTGAGCTCTGGTGCTTTTCAGCGAGATGAACCTGAATTTCAGGCCAGGTCACGGTTGAAGGCAGTCTGCTTAACTCTTGATGATGGGTTGGTCCACTTCCTGAGCTTTTTTCCAAAGTTGCTTCAAACTTCTCCAACCTTCTGGATCTTCTTTCAGAAGTCCTTTTTGGGTCCTTGAAGTGTCCAAAAACTTTAGCCACGGTTCCAGAAGCTCTGAGTTGCTCCTTGGAAGTAGAGACTTTATTTAGCAGAATGCACCTGATCAGAATCTTTAAATGACCATTAGATGCTGGTCAGCTTAGCTCTTCTTGCAGGACTTGATGCAGGGGGCTATTGTCAGCTCCTTTGCAGGGGGCTAGTGTTCAACTTGTGCAGTCCTTCGGAGTACAGTGTCCAGGTACAGGGCCGGGTCCAGCAGGGCAGACCCTCTTCTTTCAGTATCTTCCTCCAACAGAGGTCTGAATTGTGTGGCAGCTCTGCCATATTTATCCTTGTTCCTGGGGATGAGAAGCAGGGTGGCGCTCCTGTCCAACAGAGTGCAGGCCACCACAGTGTTGAGTGGTCACTTCCTGGGAAATGAGGCAAAAATCAATCCCAGGGAGCAACATTCTTCAAAAATTTAAGATGGCAAAACTTCAGTCTTAGGAGCATAATTATAAGCCCCTAGTGCCACTTTGTGCCACATTAGCGTAATTTCTTTTTACACTGATGTGGCCCAACAACCAAAATCCTCACGCCATATTTACAAAGTGGTGCAATGCCTGCATTGCGCCAATTTGTAACCCTTTGAGCTACATCATGCCTGCGTCAGGCATAATGTATGCAAAGGGGACGTTCCCCCAATAGGGGGACTGACAAAAATGGTGCAAGGAAATCTAGCAGATTTCCTTGCGTCATTTTTTACAGCACTTTTAATGCCTGCTCAGAGCAGGCATTGAAAGGGGGCTTCCATTATTTATAATGGGCCCAAATGTACTGTGCAGGAGTAGCACCAATATTTTCATGCTACTCTTGCAGAGTACATTAATAGCGTCAATAAAAATGATGCTATTGACTCCTAGCCAGTGCCATGGTGCACCGTATCCTTGGTACGGCTCACACATGGTGGCGATAGGGGGGTGCTAAGGGGTACAAAGAAAGTGTCACTGCACTAGGTGCAGCGCCACTTTCCTTAAATATGCCCCTTAGTGTTAGATCTGGCTGTGTTCACCCACTGATGTGGCTGAGTTTCCCTTACTGCACCCTTTTCCAGTCTCCTAATCTAATCAGGGGGCTGTAGCTGTTTGGGATGCAGGAAATGGGGGAGGTCCAGTTTCTGTCCCAAGTGGCTTTCTCTCCTTTGAAGACCAGTTTGGCTACTCTTCCCCCATCCTGTTCTGCCATTTGCTGCTGTAACAGTTCTATGCCCACCAGATGTTTCCTTTGTTTCAGCCCAGGCCACTTCACACCTCATCAAGGAAGCCTGGCTCAGGCTGCCAGAGGCTGACCAGTCAGGGACGGCACTACAGGGCTGAATTTGGTAACTTTCAGAAATAGTTCTAAAACTATTTACCTGGGTTAGTTATAATAAGTTTAATGCTGGCAAGTTGTTGGACTTCTTATAACATTTAATTTGATATCAAACTTGCTATATTTAGCTCAATCCTGTAGAAAAAAAGACGTTATTATTTTAAAATAAAGTCTCTCCATGTTAGCTTATGGATCCCATTGACTACAATGGGTAAAAAAGAATTTGGCTGTTTTTCCATCACCAGGGCTTATAAAACATCTTTTATAATGATCCTGCTTATATTTACACCGCACCCAACCCTGGGGGCACCTAGGGCAGAGCTTAGGGGTGACTTGTATGCAAACATAATATTGTTTGAGACTTTGGAAGCACTTTTAATTCCAAAGTCAAATTTAGGGTTATTTTAACTTAAAGGCAGCCAGCAAAGCAGACCTGCCTTTACAATGACACTGGACACCACAGCAGTGCACCTATAGGTGAACTATCCATACTTGGGTCCCTAAACCTACTTGCCCTACCATATAATAGGGACGCATAGGTAGGTTGTCAGAGCCTATTGTAATTAGATCTCATTTGTATATGCCATTTTACCCAGAGCACTGGCCATGGGACTGGTTAGCAGTACTCAGAGCAGTCAGAGTCAGTAACCACCAGTATCAGTCTAAAGGTTGGGGTAGGTTATCAGGCAAAAAAGGATGACATTCCCACACTCATTGAAACAGTCACTCTTCTTAAGTATCAGAAACAGCTATTTAACCATTTCAATTATGAATATTCAGGTACAATTTAAGGTTTTTGGGGGCACTGGGCCAAACGTATTTTGGGGGCCTCTGTTCAGAACATCTTTGAATTTATGATCCAATTTCACATTTTTAATATGGATGTTGTCTGAAATATAAACAGAACATTACTTTGAAAAATGTCTGTAATAGACTCACACATTACTCACATTAAAAATAAATTAAAAGAAAAGAGTATTTAAAACAATCTGTTTAAGAAGTATTTAAGGTCATCAGGGCAAGAACCTCTGCAGAACAGAGCTGTCTCTATCAGGGAGGCCCTTGAAAGTCTAGAGCCGTGGGCAAGAGCACACTTTGCCCATGCCTTAAAACGTCTCTAGAAACGTTCCTTTGGGCGGGGATGGGCAGGCAATAATTATCCAATAAAATCCTAATCCTGTCAGATTTTAACATTGCGATAATTATCATATCAAAATACCAGGCTGCTAGTAATGAGGGCATTAGTATTCTGGTTCTGGCTGAATACACCTCTTTTAAATATGTACCATTTAAGTAGAATTGACCAGTAGTTGGTGAAACAGTCAGTGAGTCTACATATAACTTTCTAACATAATATTCATGTATTCCCTGATTTTTTGTAAATGGCAAACTCTGATTGCTCATGGGCACCATTTTTTAATTTTATCAACAATTAACAGCATTGACTCCATGCTCATGTTGTTCCAAAGAAAGTGTGCCATATTAGGTTAATGGATATGTATTGTATAATAAAAGCACCACTGAATTATGGGTTTTTGGTGAATAACATGCACGTTTTAATCTGCTTGATCCATTAAATAACAGATTTTTCCCCTGCTAAATATTATAAGGTTTGACTAGCCGATATTTATCTCAAAACCCATAATTGCAACATGTACAATAAAAGTAGTTACCGCACATACCGCAATTGACTGGGTTGCATGTAATGAGGGCCTAAGCCACTGTTCTTCTAAGACAAGGTTTGCCACTACTTTTTCAAACTCTTTGTACAGCTTGGATACCATAAAATATTTTTAAAAGATTTTTACAGGCAGTGGCTTGTTGCCAGTTCATATTTTATGGTCTTATTCTTCATGACCCTGAACTTCTTTAAGCCATTTCCCAACACAAATCTGACTAAAGTCACATATAGTAGTGTTTTTCTGTGAATTGTGTTTTATTTTTGATATTTCTTTGTTTAAACCTTTCCCTTTCTTAACTCTTTAACTGTGAAGGCTTTTCCACCTTAGTGCGACCCTCTTATTGGCTACTTGGAGTACTTTGACTGTAAACCTCCATAACATTTTTACCACACAAAGGCCCGTATTTATACTTTTTGACGCTAAACTGCGCTAACGCAGTTTAGCGTCAAAAAAATTTGCGCCGGCTAACGCCATTCTGAAGCGCCATGCGGGCGCCGTATTTATTGAATGGCGTTAGCCGGCGCAAGCAGACCGGCGCTGCCTGTTGTGCGTGGAAAAAAACCACGTACACCAGGCAGCGCCGGCGTTGGGAAAAATGGTGTTAGGGCGTCTTAAAATGGCGCAAGTCAGGTTGACGCTAAAAAATCGTCTTAACCCGATTTGCGCCATTTTAAACGACGCCCAGACGCCATTTACATGACTCCTGTCTTAGTAAAGACAGAAGTCATGCCCCCTTGCCCAATGGCCATGCCCAGGGGACTTATGTCCCCTGGGCATGGTCATTGGGCATTGTGGCATGTAGGGGGGCACAAATCAGGCCCCCCTATGCCCAAAAAAAATTATTAAAAAAAAAAAATGTATACTTACCTGAACTTACCTGAATGTCCCTGGGGTGGGTCCCTCCAGCCTTGGGTGTCCTCCTGGGGTGGGCAAGGGTGGCAGGGGGGGTCCCTGGGGGCATGGGAGGGCACCTGTGGGCTCATTTTGAGCCCACAGGCCCCTTAACGCCTACCCTGATCCAGGCGTTAAAAAGTGGCGCAAATGCGGGGTTTTTTGACCCGACCACTCCCGGGCGTGATTTTTGCCCGGGAGTATAAATACGACGCATTTGCGTCGCCATCATTTTTTTAGACGGGAACGCCTTCCTTGCATCTCATTAATGCAAGGAAGGCGTTCACGCAAAAAAATGACGCTATTTGCCCATACTTTGGCGCTAGGCGCGTCTAACGGCAAAGTATAAATATGGCGTTAGTTTTGCGCCGAATTTGCGTCGAAAAAAACGACGCACATTCGACGCAAACGGAGTATAAATATGCCCCAAAGTATCCATGAAAAGTTTGTCTTGTTTCCCCAGCATCTTGAGTAGTCAGAGGGTATCCAGAATTTGTGGATTCCCATGAAGGGGACTAATTGTTTTTCAGGAAAATTAAAAAACTGCTGCAAAAAAAGTGCCTGATGTTTCTTGAATATAGCATCAATAAAAGGTTTGCTGAACTAAAGTTACCATCTTCCAAATCTTCAGGAAAAAGCCAAGTTGAATTTAAAATAAAGCTATTTTTTATCACGCTTTTGGAATTTTTCTGAGAGGTATTACATTTTTTCTAATGTTAGTGCTTTCAAGCTACTTCCAGTTTGTGGTGCAGACAAGGGTGAAACCTGTGGATGAGCCAGAAAAGCTAATTATTTCTGAGAAGTAGACAGATTCTAAAATGATCAAGCGGTCATTTATGTATATCCCTATCGGTTTTTACAGAAAAACGAACTGTTGAAATAAAAAAAACACTTTGAACATGAGTAGGGAAAAAACAGCTCTGTGTCACAACTGTTTCATCTGTAACTTCTTGTCAAAATTGCCAATTTACAAAAACAATACACAGGTACATTTACTAGGCCCTTCTGGTCATGATGATATATAGGGTTTGTATGTTTCTCTAGGAAAATAAGGTACTCAGCACCAACTACTAAGCTACACCTTACAATCATTTTGCTATTGTGTACCAAGTATAGAACAATTCATATGGTGAAATACAAAGGCCCAGATTTAACAGGACCTAACGCCATTCTAACAACACACTAGAGGCATCGTTTTTTTACACTAATGTGGTGTTAGATGGCCAAAACTGCTGTGCCATATTTGCAAAGTGGTGCACTGAATGCATTGTGCCACTTGAAACCCTTTGCGCTACATCATGCCTGCGTCTGGCATAATGTATGCAAAGGAGATGAAAAAATGGTTCAAGGAAATCTAAGAAATTTCTTTGCATCATTTTCTCCGGCACTTTTAACGCCTGCTCAGAGTAGGTGTTGAAACGAGGCTCCCATCGGTTACAATGGGCCTCTGGGCGCTTTGCGGAATTAGCGTAAATTTTTTTGACACTAATCCTGCAATGCACTGAACTAGCATCAAAAATTCTGACGCTAGTTCCCAATCTACTGCATTGGTGCACTGTATATTAAATACGGCGGGCACATGGTGGTGTTGGGGGGCAATAAGGGGTGCAAGAAAAGTGCCTCTGCACTGGGTGCAGCGCCACTTTTCCTAAAAAAGACCCAAAGAGTGAAAAATAAGTATAAATGAAGCCTATGTATTGTTTAAATGTACACCAGATGCTGATTTTAGAAGCCACGGTATTCACATCTCTGAATTTAACTAGCATACTAGCATGTGATTCAGAGGGTATTTTGCAAAAATGTTTCTTTCTTGCACAGTGGCTTACATTTGTAAGGCAGAGGAATCTGATTGGTAAAAACAAATGTATTACCATTCAGCTTTCCCTTCATATCTTGTGATAAAAACAGCATCCAACTGGGTGGCTGCAACACAATACAACCCAAAATACAACCTAGAAGCATCATATTTTCCCTAGCAGACTCCATTTTTTTCAATAACCTAGGTAGCTGCAGTTTGGGTCCTAGCTCAGCTGCAAACAAGGAACATCTAGTAGACCCAGACATTTCTGAACACTAGACTTTCATGTTTGTTCAGGATGGTGTGACATCTGTGGTTCCACAAGTTGATTGTACGTAGAAGCCCATGAAAACCTCAAACTGTGCATATAAACACATACTTTTCTCATATTTGCATCAAGGAAAGTTTTGGAATCTGTAGGGAACCACACACTTCCTACCACCCAGCATTCCCTAAGGTCTCCATGAAGAAATGGTACCTTACTTGTGTGGGTGGGCCTAGCACCAGTGATAGGAAAGGGCCCAAAACGCAACATGGGAACATCAGATTTTTCCAGTGAAAACCACGTCTTGTTATGCATTTTAGAAAGTTGGGGCTTGTGCGGCCTAGCTCAGTAAGCACCTAGAGAATTCTGCCAAGCCTGCACTTTTCTAAAAACTAGACACCCAGGGGAGTCCTAAGTGATGTTACTTGAGGTTTTGTTCCACAGTAGCCTTTGCAAACCTCAAAATTTGGTCAAAAAGAGACATTTTCCTCACATTTCTGTGACGGGAAGTTCTGAAATCACCTAGTGTTTCACCAAGTCTTGTGTGTGGGAGTTCAGGGAGTGCATAATGTTGTCTTACCTGCAATTTCCTACAAACCTCAAACGTTGCCTAAAATTGCACATTTTACTTGCATTTAACTCCCAGAATCAGAAGAGACTAACCAAGGTTCTCCCATTTATCTTGATAAAAATGCCACCCCACTTGTGAGGCTGGGCCTAGTGTCTGCCACAGGAACTGGTCAAACCTGGGTAATGGATCCCCCCCTCCAATTGTGGAATCCACAAAAGGCACACAACCCTGGCCTTCTGTTATAGTTTTTTTTTTTTTTAATTGTGGGTTTGGTCGGTTTCCCTAGCTGGCTCTACAGCCCTGGCCAAAACAACACTGCTATCCTTTTTACAATTTCTTGTGTTGTGTTTTGGGGCTTACTATGGGCTAAATAGTAACAATTTCCTCTTGCTTGCAATGGGAATGAGACTCTGTACTCTACGTGGGGAGTAATACTTTGGGGGTTTTAGGGCAGGAAGATAGGCTAAACACCAGGTTGGACAACCCACACACCATATTTTTTATACAGTAAAATACATCCCTGCTGTCAGGTGTGATTTCTGCCCCTAGGAGCATATTATGGGTGAACATCCCCTTCTACTCAAAGGGGGTGGTACAGAAAGACTATTGCAACTCTTGGTGGGCGGGGCACAGGCCAAAATAGTGTACTGTAAGCAAGACTTTAGAGAATAGTAGGCTTTCTGTACTCCAGGGGCAGATTGGGGTGAACAACCCCATACACCCCCAAGGTGTCAAAAATACTAATGGGCCCCGGGACAAGCAGGAGCACAGGCCAATGCCTGGGAGGCAGTGAGGTTCTCCCCCACTCAAAAGAGCAAACAAAAACCCCTGGTGTCTAGTGGGTTTTCTCCTCACCTCAGGAGGGGGCAGATTGGGGAAAACACCCCATCGACCTACCAGGGGGCAGAAGAAAGACTAATGGGGGCCCTGATGTGAGGAGTGCAGGCAAGTGCCCATGGAAGGCATTCACCTCCAAAATGGACCCTAATGTCAACTGGTATTTCTGCCCCCTTGGGGGAGGCAGATTGGGGTTGTACACTCCCATCAATACCTTGGGGGTGACAGAAAAACCAATGGGGCAGGAGAGAGCACTTGTCCATGCCCAGCGGGGCCCAGCCCCAACCCAAACAAACAGTAAACAAAATACTCTGGGTCCAGGTGGCTTTCTGTCCTCCTGGGAACATTTTGGGGTGAACACCTCTATATATCCCTCGGGGGCAGAAAGGATAATGGACCTAAGGGCAGGTGGGAGCACAGGCCCATGCCAAGGGAGGCAGCCACACCCCAAAAAAGTGAGCAAGAAAGACCTGGAATCTAGTGTGCTTTTAACCCCCCTGAGAGACTAATCGGGGTGAACACATCAATGAACCCCTGGATGGGCAGAAAGATGAACGGGCCCCTATTGTTTGAAGCAACAGCCCATGCCCTCGGGGCACTACCTGTCAAAAATAGTATACATGAAAATGGCATTGCTGTATAGTGAGCTTTCTGCCCTCTTGGTGGAGCAAATTTGGGGTGAACAACCCTATCCACCCCCCCGGGGAGCAGAAAGACTATTAGGGCCGGGACAGGGGTAACCACAATCCCATGCACAGAGTAGCTTATCCCTCGTCAAAAAAAAAAAAAAGGCTGGTGTTGAGTAGGCTTTCTGCCCCCTCAAAGAGCAGATATGGGGCGAACCCAATCCACCCCTTCAGGGGCAAAAAGACTAATGAGGACTATGGTGGGGGGAGCATGGGCCCAGGCTCAGGAATTGCACTACCTTCCGAAAAAATAATCCAATCTAAAATAAATTCTTAATGTCTACTGGCCTTTCTGCTTCCACAGGAATGGCAGGTTAGAGGTATACACCCCCTCCACCTCCCTTGGGGGAGCAGAAAAGTGATTGAGGCCCATGGTGGGGCAGAGCACAGTCTAATGCCTGGGAGCACATTCCTCCCAAAAAAGTCAGTCCTAAAAAGACTGTGCTCTCTGGTAGAACGTCTGCCATACTGTGAGGGCAGATTGGGAGTGAAAAACCACATCCACCCACAAAGGGGCCAAAAGACTAAACGGGCCTCTGGAGGGAGAAAGTAAAGGCCCATTCCCAGGTGGTACTCTTCACAACTAAAGAATCTACTTTAAAAAGACCCTGCTATCTAGTGGACTTTATGGCCGCCAAGTGGAGCAGATTACAAATGAGCACCCCATCCATCCTAAGTGGGGCTAAAAAACGAAAGGGACCCCAGGTGGGAGGAGCACATGCCCAATGCAAGGGAGGTGGTCCCCTCAGATATAGTCTACCCTAATGAAAACCTTGATGTCTAGTAGACTTTCTGCCCCCAGGTTGCTTATGGGGATGAACAACCTCTTCTGCTCCCCAGGAGTGGGGGGGCAGAAAGGCTAAAGAGGCCATGATGGTAGTGCAGGATGCATGCTTATCGTCATTTCCTCAACAAACAAAAAAAAGACTTTAGCTGCTGGGACCTGAAAATTAAAAAAAGAAACTCTCTGGTGCGCTCTCCAGGGTCAGTCAATGGTTGACAGATGCACTGGTGAGGGAGTGCCAGCATGCCATCATTAGCTGGTGGCCGATGTATGCACTGAAGAGGTTAAGGGATATAGGGGCACATTACGACCCAGTGGTAAAAACTGCCTACCGCCGTGGTGACGGCCTCCAAAAGACCATCGCCGCAGCTACCAGCTGCCTGCCCTATTATGACCACAGCAGGATTTATGCCAGAAGTATGGATGAAATCCGGCTGTGGCCATGCCAGCAGATGGCAGTAAGGTGGCATTGCTGCCAGCAGCAGCGCCACGCCAGTAGACCGCCGCAGCGCCCTGTCCCATCTCCTGCCAGAGGACCCTCTGACAACAGGTAAGTCGGGTGCTCTGACAGGGGAGTGGGGTGGGGGGTGTTGTGTGTTGTATGTGTGTGTTGGGGTGGGGGTGTATGTCTGTGCGTGCGTGTATGCAGGTGTGTGTTGCATGTTGTATTTGTGTGCATATATGGATGTGTGAGTGCTTGTATGTTGTGTTGTGTGAATGCGTGTGTGTTTGTATGTATGTTATTGTGTGTGGATGTGTATGTGAATAGATGTATGCACGCGTGGATGTATGTGGGAATGAGTGTGTGTCTGCATGTGTGCATGTATGAAGGAAGGTGCGTGTATGTAATGGGGGGTCTGGAGAGGAAGGGGGTGTGAGGAATCTGGAGAGGGGGATGGGGAATACCCCTATCAGTGACAGGGAAGGGATTCCCTGTCACAAATAGTTCCTACCACCATGGTTTTCGTGGCGGTAAGGTTGCCACAAAAACCATGGCGGCATTCGGGGTCTTAATGACCCTCAGAATGAGTTGAGGACACTGTTGGCCCTGGCCCTCTCTGCAGGGTCAACCTTCATACCTTTTGCCTTTACTTTTCACTTCTTTGCTGAAATAGTTGTTATTGGCGTTAGGGCTCTGTGAATTTTACCACTGCTAACCAGGCTAAAGTGCTTGTGCTCATTACCATAATCTTGCTTTGATTGACTTTCACCTATTTGGCATATTTAGTTATAAGTCCCTTGTAGAGTGGTGTACCATATGGTCAGGGTCTATAAATTAAATGGTACCAGTGGACCTACAGCATTTACTGTGCCACCTACTTACGTAGCACTTTGAGACATGTCACAGGCCTGCCATTGCAGCCTGAATGCAGTTTTAAGCTGCCAATTCCACTTCCCAATATAAACCCCTCGCAAAGCCTTAAATTCCCCTTTAAGTGCATAAAAGTCACCCCTAAATAAGGCCCTATGTAGCTCATAGGTCAGGGTGCATTGTAAATAAAAGGTTGGGCATGTACTTTTAAGTTTCACATGTCCGGGTAGTGAAAAAAACTACTAAATTTGCTTCCACTGCTGTGAGGCCTACCTGTCCCATACGATAACATTGAGTTGCCTTTTTACATTAATACATGCTAACACTTGGTTGGGACTGGGTAACCACTTCAAGTTTGATATCTATGAAATTGTAAGGAAAGCTGTTCTTTAATGTTAAACTCGGATTACAATTTTGGAAATACAACTTCTAGAAAGTTAGAGTTTTCCTGCCTTTATCATTTTTGTGCCTGCAGCCTGTCTTGGGTCGCACAACTGGTTGTAGCTGATAGTTAGATGTTGTGAATTCCTCCCAGACAATCACACAATATTGGGACTAGGTATGCCTAAATAGGCCTTTTGCAGCAGGGTTGCGGTGGAGCTGAGCACAGACCCACTTGTACCTGAATTGGGCGTGCTCTGTCTTCACCTCACTGCAGCCATGTTGAAGCCAGGCCAGGGGAGTCATGAAATTTAATGCAATTTAAGGAACCTACATAGAAGCTTCTCACACCTTTGAAATAAAGGACACCAATGTGTACAATTAGGATCTTCAGGGCTAGTCTTCACTTTCTGGACCTGCAGAACAGCTCTCAGATAACTGGCTGCTGCTGTGACCTGCTGTACACTGTGCAAGACTGCTTTGCTGTACCTTCAAAGGCTGTTTTGCTGCCTGGTGCCAGCCTTGAATCCTCAGATGCCATCCCTGCTTTTGAGCACTGCATCTTCACCTCAACCCAGGACTATCAGAGTGCCTTCAAGGGTTAGCTTACTGCACTCCTGTTCAGAGCCACAAGGACACAAAAAGCTTCCACCATCTTGAACCCACACCTGGACCCAGTCTGAGGGAGTTCAGAATCACTAAGTGCCATCCCACTTGTCCTGGACCCTCTGTTGTGCTGCTAAAGGTCACCAGATGGCCAACTTCCAAAACTGAGAACTTAAAGAAATTTCAGCCCAAAATTGCTCTGCCATCTACAGAACAGGTCACAAGGAACGAACGTATCACCACCGATGCCACCCCAGTTCACCCAGCAACCATGCCGCCTTGCCTACCCTTGCCCCACAGTGCAGAACTGACACCTCATCTCCCCGGATGCCATAAGGGACTGATTCCTCACTGGCCCCAGCAATGCTTCATCTCCCTGACTACGTCTCCAACTCCTAGTAACATCTTTGTTTCTTCGTTTTCAAAAGATACTGTACCTGGGGGTCCGTGCGAATCCGTGACTGGCACCTGTGGCATCGGATTATTGAGAATTACTCCAGCAATGACTCAGTGATAGCCCCAGTTGGAGCTATTGTGTTTCTAAGTGCTTTAGTGGGATTTAGGCGCTCATTATGAGGCTGGCGATCATCAGACCATCAGCCTCGCTGTGGCAGTCTTACCACCATGGAGCCAGCTGTAAATACTGCCGCATTACAAGTTGTGGGGTTTGGTGAGCACCTCCAGCCCAGCATATTACAAGGCTGCAGACCGCCAGGCTTTCCGTCACCCCGCCACAAAAACCCTGGCAGTAATGCACCCGGCGTTAGGAATCCCCATTACTGTCACCAGCACACATATGCGCACATGTCCCCATACCTTCATGCACCCCCACCCCTCCACACACTTCCACACACCCCCAACCATACACATCCATCCAAACACCCACACCCGAACTCACACTGGCATACACACACTCACAAATACGCACCCCCTCCGCAAACATTCATCCTCCCTCCTCTTCCCCGCACCACATTCATACACTCACCATTTCTCCCCGTTCACTCACACAAACACATGCACACACACACGTACCCACAAACACCCCTCTCCTCCCTCATCCACAATCATTCACACCCCCACCCACTCCACGCATGCATACATTCACACACTCACCCCTCTGCATATGCACACACCATACACGGTTTTATGATGGAACAACACATGCACTTACAACACATTCCTTTACAATGCGGGAAGTACAATGCAAGGTCATTACCACGCATTCACTTACCCCGAAATGTTTTTACAATGCATATGCTTTTACCACAAATGTCTTTACCATGAACATTTTGTAGTAAAGGCATAGTTGCTAAAGGCATATGCATGGTAAAATCTAGAGGTAAGTATAAGATACATTAATATATATATATATATATATATATATATATATATATATATATATATATATATATATATATATATATATATATATACACATACACACACAAACACACCTTTCCATCCAGAAACCCTACCTACCCTAAACCATAAAAATTACCTTATCACCCCAAGACCCATGCCCACCCTAAACCTTAACACCCCTTACCACCCCAAACCCTATACCCACCCTAAGCACCAAACACCCCTTACCACACCAAACCCCATACTCACCCTAAAACCTAAAAAAAAGCCTTACCACCCCAAAAACCAAACCCACCCTAAAACCTTAAAATGCCCTTACCACCCCAAAACCCAAACCCACCCTAAAACCTAAAAATGACCTTATCACCCCAATACCCATACCCACCATAAAACCTAAAAATAACCTTACCACCTCAAACCCCATACCCACCCTAAAACCTAAAAATACCCTTACCACCCCAAAACCCATGCACACCCTAAAAACTAAAAAAGCCCTTACCACCCCAAAAACCATACCCACCCTAAAACCTAAAAATGCTGTTACCACCCCAAACCCAAACCCACCCTAAAATTTAAAAATGCCCTTACCACCCCAAAACCGTTACCCACCCAAACCCCAAAAGTGCCCTTACCACCCCAAAATCCATACCCCCCAAAACCTAAAAATGCCTAACCTAAAACCTAAAAATGCCCTTACCACCCCAAAACCCAAACTCACCCTAAAACCTAAAAATGTCCTTATCACCCCAAAACCCATACCCACTCTAAAACCTAAAAATTGCCTTATCACCCCAAAACCCATACCCACCCTAAAACCTGAAAATGACCTTACCAGTTTAAAACCCATGCACACCCTAAAACCTAAAAATACCCTTACCACCCCAAAACCCATACCCACCATAAAATCTAAAGACCCCTTACCACCCCAAAACCCATGCCCAGCCTAAAACCTAAACACCCCTTACCACCCCAAAACCCATGCCCAACCTAAAACCTAAAAAGGCCCTTACCACCCCAAAACCCAAACTCACCCAAAACCTAAAAATGCCCTTATCACCCCAAAACTCATACCCACCCTAAAACCTAAAAATGCCCTTACCACCCCAAAACCCATACGCACCCTAAAACCTAAAAATGACCTCACCACTCCAAAACCCATGCACACCCTAAAACCTAAAAATACCCTTACCACCTGCAACCCATACCCACCCTAAAATTCTAAAAATGCCAATAAATACACACACATATATATATATATATATATATGATTGAACACACTTAGGGGGTTATTACAACTTTGGAGGAGGTGTTAATCCATCCCAAAAGTGACGGTAAAGTGACGGACATGCCACCAGCCGTATTATGAGTTCCATAGGATATAATGGACTCGTAATACGGCTGGTGGTATATCTGTCACTTTACCTTCACTTTTGGGACGGATTAACACCTCCTCCAAAGTTGTAATAACCCCCTTAATACTTACCTGTACTTACCTTTAAAACCTTTACCACGCATACCTTTACCATTCGTTCCTTTACAATGAAGTTTGTTGTAAAGGCATGCGTGGTAAAGGTATATTTGTGATAAAGGCATGCGTGGTAAAGCCATTCATGGTAAATGCATATGCGTTGTAAAGGCATTGAGGTAAATGCATTTCATTGCATTTACCACAATATAAGTGATGTTTCCCACCATACACATGCACCCAACACTCCCCCCCTTTTTTGATGATCACTTACCTTCTCCGTCGAAGAGGTCATCCAGGAGGTGATCTGTCCTGGTGGTTTTGCACCAGAAGCACCACCACGCCAGCAAGATCCGCCAGGATGTATTACGGCTCGTAATATGGTGGGCGGAGTCTTGGTGCGGTGGCGGTGCTGGCGATACAACCGCCTCTTCAGAGTCAGACTTCTGCCCATAAATGGGTGGAAGTCCTCCAATGACTCCTAATATGGCGGTCTGTTGGCTGTAGTGGCTTCAGCGGTCTTACAAAAAGACAGCCAAAGCCTTAATAAGGGCCTTAATCTTTAAAAAGTCATAACTTTGCTTGTGTACATTGGATTTTCGTTGTTTGAACAGTATTTTATTCAGATGAATATTCTCTATTTTTCTAAACCTGTGTGGTGTATTTTTGTGGTGCTTTCACTTTGTTATTGTATGAGTTGTTTCACAAATACTTTACCCATTGACTTCTAAATTAAGCCTCACTGCTCAGTGCCAAGCTACCGAAGGGTGGGCAAAGGATAATTCCGATTGTGTTGTGACTTATCCTGACCAGGATTGTGGTCTCTACTTGGATCAGGGTCTATACCTCTACCAACTAGATACCCCATTTCTAACAATGTGTATGTATTATGATGTTTGGAGTTACATATATCACACAACAACAACTTGAATTAGGAGGGAGAAGAGTGTTAGGGCTCAAGTCACGAGCTATAGCAGGGGTACAGGTAGCTTGTGTCATAGATGTGTAAAATTTCTCAAGCTAATTACAATGAGGGTGGAGGTCTGCATTGAGACAAGAGATGTTATTTCTATGGTTTACCTAGGATGCTTTTTTGCTTAATAAAAAGTTGCTTCCAGAAACTCAGCAGTGAAACTGTAGGTGAATCCATTACCTATAAAACAATTTACTGAACATAAGTCTCTGATCAAAAAACATCCACCTCACTAAACACAATAATGAATACAATAACAATACACTTCCTCAGCATATCCTATTCAAACCATACCGAACAAGACACCAATCATCTCCAAAAATCCATCAAACATTTAGGGGGTCATTACGACCTCGGCGGTCTTTTTGCAAGACCGCCGAGGGACCGCCGTGCGGAAGACCGCCTGTGCAGGCGGTTTGCCGCTCGGCGTATTATGACTGTTGGCTGCTCTCCGTCGTTATTCTGACGGAGAGCCGCCAACAGCCATACTTGCGGGCGGCGGGGAAGTGGAGGTTGCTCCACCTCCACTGCCACGCCAACAGAACACCGCCCAGCGAATCACGTCCTGAGATTTGCTGTGGCTGTGTTCTGTTGGCGTGGCGGTGTCGGCGGGGCTGCCCCCATGGCTCCCGTCCACTTCCCGGAGGATCGACGGAACAGGTAAGTCGATCGTCCGTTAGGGGAGGGGGGTGGGGGGGTGTTGTGTGTTGTGTGCGTGCATGGGGGTGTGCGTGTGTGCATGTTGAGGGGGTGTGTGAGTGCGTGTATGCTTGCGGGGGTGTTGTGTGTATGGGAATGAGTGTGTGTATGGCTGTGGGTATGTCTGTATGGATGTGTGCATGTATGTTTGAATGTGGGTGTGCGTGCCTGACAGTGTGTGTGGCTGTGGGCATGTATGTCGGGGTGTGTGCGTGTGTGTGTTGGTGGTGCCTGCATGCGTGTCGGGTGTGTGTCAGTAATGTTATGTTGGGGGTCGGGTGGGGAGGGGGGCCCTGCCACCTTTGGGGGGTGGCAGGGGTGGTGGGGGGTGTAGGGGAGGGAGTCGGGGTGGGGGAGACCCCTATCAGTGCCAGGGAAGGAATTCCCTGGCACTGATAGTGCTTACTGCCATGGATTTCATGGCGGTTCAAACCGCTGGAAATCCACGTCGGTAAACCGGGTCAAAATACCGCTGGCGGTATACTGACGGCTGCAGGGCTGGAGACCCAGGTCTCCAGCCAGCGGTTGTTTCCGCCCTCGCGGGCGGGACGGAGAACCGACGGATGACCATGGCGGTAACCGCCATGGTCATAATTCACCTAGGTAAGACCGCCAGCCTGTTGGTGGTCTTACCGCCGGTTCTCCGCCATCCGCCAGGGTCGTAATGACCCCCCTACTCTGTCAAAAATAAAGTAACCAAAAGGTAGGCAGGCAAATCAAAGTAAGCCATCTTTATTAACAGGTTCTCCTCTTTGTATTTCCATGAGGATAGATGCTATGGTCTCCAGGTTCAATAAGAGTTTGCCAGCAACATTTTAGTGGCTGAGTTGGTAGGATTGCTGTGACGTTAGTGGCCTTGGCAGATACTTTTCTTGCTGGTTGTGGTGTGTGGTTGTAGCAGCTGCTTCCTCCTCCCCCTCCCTCTCCTCCTCCTCCTCTTTAACTCCAGAAGCCAGATTACAACTGTGTTCCATCTTTGCGGTGCTCCAAAATAAAAAAGAGAAAAAAACACTAATTAGTTGTATCAGTGAAAAAAAGCATAGATTACACATCTCTACTTGTTTTACTCTTACTCAGAATCCCTGGAATTATGTGATTATATAGCTGCCTTGTTTTCCAAATAGTGATCTCACTTGCCATAATCCACCCTCAACTGTATAATAACAAGCATTGGCAGAACCAATAGGCTTGGCATATAAGTGAACGTGCTGAGCAGGTTGTTTGCAGACAGTGAATAGAGGACTACTTTTTGACATAAATGCCTGTGGCAGACAAGGAGGAGATGATCCTCTGTGTAGTCCATGAGAAGGGAATACTAGCAATCCATACACCTGCATCTTTCTAGGGTAAACTTGCCTTCTGTGTGAAAAGGGGCACTTGCAATACTTCAGTGGCCATTGTTTTATCTACTATCCATGATTCTTCTGCCTCATGTACCACATGAACTTTGAAGAATTGATGCTTTACTGCATTAACGTTTTTGAGGCAAGCTTTGTCTCATCTCCAAGGAAACCTAATCTGCAAGACATTGGTTTATGATAATAATACTGTATGTTTTAGTTTTATTGTTATTTTTAGAGCTTTGGGGATTTGATCTGACCTCACACCATGTCGTGATGAATGGTTCTGCCAAAAATATTGTAAAGAGGTCAAAATATTGACATTAGATATGGAATGGATATGTAAAATAAATGATTGTAAAAATACTTGAAATTACAGTGTTCTGCCTTTTATTTAGTTTAACTATATTTGTATTCTGTTATGTAGTGTGTGTGCAGTGTGTGTAGTTTACAATCTGGCTTCTCTAACTTTTCAGTCTTGTATTTGCATGGCACACTTTGTATTGGTTTGTTGCACTTCATCAGGTTGTCTTAGGAGAGCTAGTGTTACATTTTACAATATCTATGGTAATCGTCCAATACATTCTTTTGAATTCACCACCATTTTCATTTTTGGAGTCGGTTTCTGTGTATTTTTTGTGGATATAAATCTTTATTGCTTGATTATTAAAACCATTGCAATACAGAACATAATACATATGTTAAAAATAAAATATATATGCATAAAACAGGCACAATTTCTGCACTATTGCTTGTTCTAAATTGGCCCCAAAGCAAGGTATGGCACTTTAATAATCTGACTGAGAGTCAACAAAAATTAAGACAGCAGATGAGTAAGGTGCTAGAAGTATAGTCAGGGAAAATTGCAGGTACAACAGTCTGGGCATCTAAGGCTTTATCCAGTCAACGAGCCATCATACAATGAGTGAGGCGGGGGCAAATGCCTTGTTAGAAATCCAAATAATACAAGAAAAAACGAATTACTTTCCACAATTTGTGATGCCTACAGGGTGCTAGTGTGCATTACTAACTCTTTCCTTCCCCCTGCTTATAAAGTCTAAATACCCGTAAAGTGTTTGGGGTGGTGTTTAACCTGAAGGGTAAAGAGTATAATATCTAGTCATCCCTGCACCCCTTCCACTACTTGAGCCTTGACCGCAACCTTTTTTTGTAAATTTCTGGAGAAATTTCACCAATGCACATTTTAATCTGATGTCAGAGGGATCAAAGCAAGCAATCACTGCCTCCCTGTAAAATCTAATGCCAGATTAATTTAATATTCTTTGAATGAGGTCCCCCCAATCTCCCATAAATTGCAGTCACAATCAAAGTACATGAACAATGTTTTCTTGACCCTGACAAACTAGCCGACAAGACTCCTGGACCTCCCATCTTCTCCATGCTGGTCAGTGATATACGATAGGTCATAACCCCATCCTGTATTTCATAAACTGTACCTCTGCTGTGTAGCCATGTTAGTTATGGCTCCATGCACGTTAGTTTAGCACACTAAGCCTACTGATGTGCACTTTAACCTAGATATATTTTATTCAGCTTTGTTTATTATTTTAACAATAGCCAAATTTGTGGTCTTGTTTAATATTTCTCTCTATCTAGCTGTTCTTTGCTTAGGCCAGCACTGTGCTCTTAAACAAAACAAGCACTTTATGTTTCTCTCAAGGCTGCAGTAAGATAGGATGCCAGTAAATGTGGTAACATTTTGTCTCTAGTATCCATAGAAACATACACATCCTTACATAGGGACATTTTCTCAGAACATCAACTGTTTTATTATAAAAACACTTCCCTGTCCCCTACACGTTAGAGGGAGATTCTAGCCAGATGACCACGACTGCAGGCTGATTGCTGAACTCTTCGCTACAGCTGCTTATGCAGACTTCAGGCCTTTGCTCAGGTAAGGGGGATGATGTCTTCCCAGGGGAACCTGAAGGGCAGAACTAGAGATTAACATGCTGTGCACTAATATAGCCTAGTTAGGAATTAGTCTATTGACTCTAGTGACAATATGGTAGTGTTATTTCTATGCTTCACTCTCCTTGTCACAATTTTAATCCTGTCATGTTTTATCGTCCTGGTTATTGCAGTACATGCTTTAGTATCTAAGATGCAGTTGCTTCATTAAAAACCTTATTGAAATACATACTGCCTCTGCTTGTCCTAGTATATGTGGGCCTAATGTAACTGAGAGAAACAGATGAGGTCTGAGTGACCACGATTTCCCTGAGGAATCAATTGTGCCATGTGCTCGGCTGCCCAATCATCCCTGCTTTTGGGTGGAGATGAGGCACTGCTATTTAGACCGAGCAAAACCCGGATTAGGCTGACAGGTGTCCCCTCTAGTGGGTTAGACTCAGTCCCCCACACCGCAGGCGATTCTGCTGCTCAAATCCAGTAGTCTCATTAGAACAGTGAGGGCCTACGCGACACCTCAATCCAATCATTGAAGGTTTCGCTTAAGTACCTCTATGATTTGAGCCTCGTGTAACTTTGTAGCATCATGCAATCATGCCTGCATCACGAAAGAGAGTCCTTATCCTCAAGCAGTGAATTTTTCTTCCTTTTGGCCACCCTCATCAGACAGGCCGTCTTTTGTGCTTTGTCTATCTTTTTGGGAGGGGCAGGCTTAGCATGCAAGCTTGCAAAGTTTTCAGTTAACATTCTTGTTAGAAATACCCCTTTTTGCAGGGTTATCCCTAAACTTCTTGCCTTCTTTCTCCTATTTTTTCAGGTCTGTTTTTGCTGGTTTATTGTCTCTGCGCACTTTACCACTGCTGATCAGTGCTAAAGTGCAAGTGCTCCCTAGAAAAATTGTACTTTTGGTTGGTTTATACATGATTTGCATATTTGATTTACTGGTAAGCCCCTAGTAAAGTGCACCAGAGGTGCCCAGGGCCTGTAAATCAAATGCTACTAGTGGGTCTGCAGCATTAATTCCGCCACCCACATAAGTAGTACTTTAAACATGGCTCAGACCTGCCACTGCAGTGTCTGTGTGTGCAGTTTTAAACTGCCAATTCGACCTGACAAGTGTACCCACTTGCCAGGCCCAAACCTTCCCTTTTGGTACATGTAAGGCACCCCTAAGGTAGGCCATAGGTAGCCCCATGGGCATGGTGCAGTGTATTTAAAAGGTAGTACATGTACTGGTGTGTTTTGCATGTCCTAACAGTGAAATACTGCCAAAGTCGGATTTCACTGTTGCAAGGCCTAACTCCCTCATAGGCTAACATGGGGGCTGCTTTAAATAACTTTAAAGTGAAAATTCCTATTGAGGGCAGATAAAAATATGGAGTGTGGGGTCTCTGAACTCAAAATTTGAAAATAAATTGTTTAGTGAAGTTGGTTTTAAAATTGTCTGTTTGAAAATGCCACTTTTAGAAAGTAGGCATTTTCTTGCTTAAACCATTCTGTGACTCTGCCTGTTTGTGGATTTACTGTCTGGGTCAGTTGGACAATTGGGCTGTTTTGCACCTCTCTAGTCAATGACACAAAAGACACAAAAGGGGGCTGGGGTGCAGCCTGCATATCCCGATGAGCCATCTGAGCTAGAGGGGAGGGAGGAGTGGACGTTCACACCTGAAAGGACTGTACCTGTCCTCACACAATGCAGTCTCCGGCCCCCTGGTGTGCATCTGGGGTCTGGCCTGGACAAGGAAGGATCTTGCAAACACTTGAGACTTTGCTTTGAAATGTGCCAACTTCAAAGGCAGAACAGGGTATAAGAAGAAGACCCAAAAGCCCAGACTTTTAGAATCCTTCTGGAATCAAGAGGAATCTCTGCCAAGGAGAAGAGCTGAAGGAGTACTTTGCTGTGTTGCTTTGCTTGACTGGCCTGCAGTTGCTGCTTCTGCCTGAAAGGAGTGCAAAGGGTGAACTTTGCTGTGTGTCCTGCTTGAGAATGTTCTCCAAGGGCTTGGAGTAGAGCTTGCCTCCTGTTGGAAGTCTCAGGGACTCCAAAGACTTCAGATTCCTCGACCTGCAGTACTGGGAACTATGTGTTCTGTGCTGTACAGGAAGAAAAACCACTGCGACAACACCAACAAAGCCGCTGGCCTACACCGTGACCTGCTGACACCGCACGGAGTTGCATTGCCCGGCTTTGCACCACGACTCTGGTCTCACCGACGCCATCCTCAGACGACTTCACCGAGCTGCTGCTCGCACCGCGACCTGTGGGCCCCGCACCTGGCATCGCTTGCTGACACGGCAGCCTGGGCCTCCCCGACAACAACCCTCCTGCTGACACCAGTACCGCTGCCTGCACCGCAGTCTGTGGACACCACTCGTTAGGAGCACGAAGCACCGTCACTTCCTGCACCGCAGCCCCGGTCCACCGACACCAGCCCCATCGACTACAGTGTCGTCACCAGGCATCCCTGCCTGCACCATGGCCTGTGGACACTGCTTGTGAGGGTCACAAAGCACCGTCCCATCCCGCTGGTTTGGGCTCACTGACGACAGCCCTTCCACAACGACGATGCCGCTGCCTGCACCGTGACCTATGGACACCGCACGTTGCACTGCGGCGCTTCACACCACAGCCCTGGTCTCACTGACGCCGCTGGATGCCGTCACCGGGCTGCTGCCTGCAACGTGACCTGTGGGCACTGCATGTCGCATCGTTCCACTTTGCACCACAGCCCCAACTCCATCAATACCAGCGCACCTGACTTCATCAGCCCGGAGTTCGATCCGCAAGATGTGTGACTTCAAGGGCCCGACAACTCCTGCACCGACTCTGGAACCAACAACACACGTCAGTTACACCGCTCTCCGGAGATCACCGCGAGGATCACAATGCCCTACAAATCCAAATTACTGCGTGCAGGACTTCCCAACACTGTAGCTGGCCTGCGACACCGCGGCTGGCCTTAACTGTTGGTTTCATTGCTCACGATGCCATAATAGCCCCAGGTGGAGCTATTGAATTCAAGGAATTGTATTTTTGAGTAAATCTTGCAGAATTCATATTTTTATTACTGTATGTTGGATTTTTATTGTATTAGGTATTGTTTTAAATAGATAAATATTGGCTATTTTTTTTTAACTGGTATTGTGTCCTTTTGTAGTGTTCTCACTGTGTTACTGTGTGTTATGTGCAAATGCTTGACACATTGCTTCTGAGATAAGCCTGTTTGCTCGTGCCAAGCTACCAAGGGGGTGAGCAGGGGTTATCTGACCGGTATCTCCCTTATGCTGACTCGAGTGAGGGTCCCTACTTGGACAGGGTGCAAACCCACTGCCAACTAGAGATCCCATTTCTAACAATTCTCCAACCAGACAAAGGTTTTCTGCCATTATGCAAACAGATGCCATTAGGTGTTTCACTTAGGAGGCCAGCGCTGGTAAGGATTCAATGGTGCTCCTTATACATTTGGGGTTGGTTGTGTGCCCTTTGAAACCTTGATCTGCAGCACAAGCATGGTCATCCAGGCTTATATCAAGGGTTATATCCTGTGGTCTAAGATCGCTATCCATTTTCTCCCCAAAACCAAAGGAGGAGATGTTGTTCAGCAGGAGAGACTGACAAAGGTGTAGTCAATTAGGGATGTCCCAGAAGAAGTTAAATATGAATGGCCGGGTAGTTTGTCCAGGAGTAAACATCTATTAAATGCTATAAGGTCAAGATGTTCAAGATTAACTTATACGGACTGACCTCTCTTATTATCTTTGTGCCACCCAGGGGTATCTTCAAGAGAGGTCATTCAGTAACTGTCTTCCGCCTCTGTGATCTCATTATCAGGAAGTGCACTCATGAGCCACATGTTGAAATCGCCTGATATATTGAGATCATTGCTAGGCCTTTCTGACCTTGGGCTTGTTGTATGTCAATCAACTTGTCAGAGGCTTCTCTCCTTATTCTAGCGTTTGGATGAATGTAGACATACACCAGGATAATTATTTTGATTTTTTCGTTAGATGTTTTGAGTGATAGACCAACTACCTGCAATCCCGCATCATTGCTGTCTTGACCCCAGGGCTCAGTAGTACAGGTGGCAGAGACATAAATGGCAAGACCATCCTTGCATCGCCCATGCTTGTGTTGTTTGGTTGCAGGGATAAAGTGATTTATGAAGTCCTCTAAGTGGGGACATTCGGTGACCAAGTCTCTTGATGGAGCACAAATTGAAAAGAACAGAGGTATTGAAGGGTTTCAAGGTCTTCCAACTTGTTTGCCAATCCATTGATGTTCTAGGAGCATGCCTTTAGCACTCAATCCGAGCTGACGGTTGAGGTGGTATTTTGTCATCTTAATTCTGGTCGAATTTAATGCTCCTGACAGCCAAGCCCAATGTGCTGTCTCCACAACTGCCTCTTCATGCCTGACAATGTACTGCCTTGGGGGACAGGGGACTTGCTTAGGGCATTTCCTAAGACTGTGTGGACTGTTCTGTGTCAAGTCATTGAGGGGACCTCATCCCTCAGGCTCTCTAAAATGTTTGGGTATCCAGGATTCCTTAACTCAGTGGATCTTCAGAATACTTTGGTCATTTTAATACTCTGACCAGGTCCTGGGCCAATAAAATCAATAGAGATGATATCTTGCGATGAGATTTCTCCGAGTGACCCCATAGATCATACAAGCTTGAGGCTATTACCCCAGTTTAAGATGTCAAGCGGGGCCCTAGACATGTATTCTGGGTAAAGTAACATGTTGGCTGTTATAGGTATCCACAGATCTGAGGAGAGAAGACTATCGAGGTTCCCTGGTATAATGCGTAGCCCATCCAGGGAAATACTTGAATACAAGAGAAGAGAATGAGCTACAACTAATGCTCACTGTTGTCTACAATATAAAACAACCAAACAGTCAAGATAATAGAAATACGAAAAAATGATATTTATTACATATGTATGTACAACAACATGAAAAACGCAATAATCAAAGTTAGATATATAAATATTTACATATTCACAAAGAAGGACACACACACTCATATATAATGAATAGACAGAGACAAAATATTACACAAGACAAGACACAAAAGATAATAGAAACATAACATTGACAGAAGAAAATCCAAATTATATAAAATACAATAAGATATAAATTGAAAATACTCTTTCTCTTTCTAAAGTCTAAATAATATTCAAACAAATGACATGTTATAACTCAAAACAAAATAGCGTCTCCACCTAATTCATAAAGAGAAGTTGATTACTTGGACCTTAAAGTTCATAATCCAATAAAGTTCATAATCCATTGTAACAACTGTAGGACACGCACCGACATTGTCATCTGATTTGATTCGGATGGGAAGGACATGAATCTAAAAGATCTGCGACATTGGTTACCTAATATTGAAAAAGGAACTGCCCTGATGAAGGCGGTTTTACAAATCGGATAGTTACCGCCGAAACGCGCGTAGGCTTAGTTCCTACAGTTGTTACAATGGATTATGAACAGATACCTTATCCAGGATGGGTAGCAGTTGCCCCCGTGTCCTGACTCTTGTGGATCTGCCTATGCTCTTTTTTATCACGTTATTTAAGTTTGAATATTTTCGTCAGTTCCTGACACGTACATTGCTAGTGTGTTCAGAAGGCTGATCTGAAAATTCATTTTGCTGGCCTGAAAATTCATAGCCTCGACTGAGCTATGAAAAGTTCTGAGTATGTCGCCCAGAGTGGCTCTTGAGACCCTTGGGACTCTTTATTGCCAGTTGTAGTAGCGCTAGAGTTAATTGGTGCTTCTTTGCCATATGAAGCCAACATATTCTCCCATTCCTTAGAATGGAGATACAAACGTTTTTTTGCGAGAGCTCCTAAGTCATCCTTGTTATGAGCAGATTGATTTGGACCGGTGTCCTGATCTTTTTTACTTCCTTTGTGGCCCATTTCCTCGGACAGTGGTGATGCTCCCTTGCGGCACTTAAGTGTTGTTGGCAGAGGAAGCTGCAGTCCCAGGAAGTTAGCGCTTTCTTTCCTCTTCCTCTATTTGAGTGATTAAATGTGATAAGTCTTCCCCTCCCAGTAATAAGCCAAGCAGGGACTGTGTCAAATATCCCACAACCACAGATATGGACGTGGTCTCCTTGACTGTTATCACTGGCATCTCAGGTTCCACTCAATGTAAGGGGCAGAAAAGAGTGATCGAGCTGGTGTTAACAGTCAGCTCCTAATCCCTGCTCTGAGCAGCTGGGATGCCCTCTCAAAAGGAGGAGTCCTTAGTGCTTTCCTTTGTAATTTCAGGACTTTTGAGTACCTTACAACATCCTGGACTCCCCTCCTGCCCTAGGAGGGGCAAAGGCCCAGAGTGAACATTCCTAGTGGGGTTTATAGGGGCGGGCAGCCCTTGACATTAGTGTTGCTACAAAAAATAACAGCCCCAGGGTCTTTTAAAAAGTTACATTTGGCAGCAAGTTTCGGCTGAAAGCAGTTGAGTTCGCCCCTCTTGAATGACTAGTTATGGGCTGCTTTGCAGTTGGGGGTGTTATCTATCAGGGACAGTGGTAAAATCTGATCTGGTGGAGCCGGATGTGCTGGGAGGTCTATCCTCCTTGACTGTGATCACTGGCACCTCTGGTTCAACTCGATGGAAGGGGCAGAAAAGAGTGCTTGAGCTGGTGTTAACAGCCAGCTCCTCATCCCTGCTCTGAAGCAGCTGCAACGTGGACTCCTTAGTGGTTTCCTTTGCAGTTTCAGGACTTTGGAGTATCTTACAACATCCTGGACTCCCCTCCAGCCGCAGGAAGGGCAAAGGCCCAGTGCGAGCAATCATAGTGGGGCTCTATGGGATGGGCAGCCCTTGCTATTAATGTTGCTGGAAAAAATATCAGCCCCAAGGTCTTTACAAATTTTTAATTTGGCTGTATTTATTGGCTGAAAGCTGCTTGAATTCGTCCCTCCTGGATGACTAGTTGCGGGCTGCTGTGCAGTTGTAGGTGTTACTGGGGACAGTGGTAAAATCTGATCTGGTGGAGCCGGATGTGCTGGGAGGTCTCTCTGCTTTCTTCTCCTCTTTTGACTTAGCACTGATCCCTGTGTACTACCGGATTGCAGGATTTAGTTATATCGAGGTGACTGGCTTCTTGGCTGTAATAAACTTGCCCTTGTCAGCAGATGTTGCTCTATGCTACTGGATAAGTACTTTTGGATATTCGAACTGATAATGATTGTGTGAGGTTACAGGCTGCAAGGGCTAACCTCGACCGCCTCCTCACCGCCCTTCACAGACAGCAACCAGCTAGGGTCTCTCATGAGCATCCACCATAAGCTGTCAGGATAGGCAAGTGAGAGGATGGGCGAATAATCAGGTAGACATGCCAGGGAGATGCGACTTTATGATGCACCACCTTTGCCCACCCTATAGGACAGGTAGTGATTTAGGTGTCTACTGTTGAAGTGCGCCGTCTCACCCCTACTTGAGTTATTAACCTGCAGCAAGAGGGAGGGGGCATGAGCACGCACCATCTCTTTAATGATGATGTGTAGAGTGCTCACAGCTCCCTTCAGAGTTTAAAGCCTGTTTTTTTTCCTGAACTGTCTCTGCTGTGGCTGCCTCCTTGGTGCTCGAGCACTGAGAAGTCTCTGCTAAGTGGGTCCTCAGCTCTCCTCCTCTGGGACTCAAGGGCAGGTAACATGGTGCTGTGTACCTGACCACCAGTGCCGGATAAATCAAATTGAGTGGCTGGAATAACTTGTTAGCAGTGTGTTGACAATGTTGCAGCTGTTAAGTTAAAATGCTGGGCATTTACGCTGGGGTGCTGGCACTGTGCTTGTGAGACAGTTGTTGAAGTCCACCGGAGTCCACTGTTTGTCCACAAGCGTGGCTCGCTGAGGGAGAAAGGGGGAAGCTATACAATGGAAGGGAAGGGAAAGGGTGGGGGGTGCAACACGGTGCTCAAGCCGCACCGCACCTGTTCTGGCTGCCTCCATTCTCTGCGGCCCTCAACCCTTCAGAGCAGTGCCTACCATGCTGCAGCCTCACCACACTTCCGGTGCACTATTGGAGTTCTCGGAACTCCCTGGAGCTCAGACTCTCACTTCCTCTCCCAATACTCCCTGTACGAAGCCCCCTCCACTAACACCCTCACTTCAGGACAGCTGACACAGCCGAGTCAGCCGAAGGAGGGAGGAAAGGAGGAGGGAGGAGCTGGGCATGGGAGCTGAAGCGGGAAATGGAAGCGAGGGAGCAGTCTTGCTGGCCGATGGCAATAGCGGGCGGTCAGTGGCGGTAGCTAGTCAATGGCAGTTCACGAGCCCCGGTCCTGTCTGCATCCTAGTCGAAGGTGGCGCCGGAGTTCAATCGGCCTGCCAGCGTTATCCCTGCTGCTGCTTCCCGCTGCTCCCCGCTGCTTGCTCGGTGTGCTGCTTGCTGGACGGTCTGGCCACGCTATGATGCCTTTTGTGTAAAAGTATAATTGTGTGAAAAAATGAATTTAATGGCTTAATATAGATTGTGGTATCGTAATATTAGGTAATTAGATAAGAGTTGTTTGAATGATTTCTTCTAGGAATCCCTACAAGCCTGAACAGGGCTCTGGAGGCGGCGGGCACTGCCTGCTCTTAGTGTGAGAGGGAAGGGCTCTCACAGTGATATGGTGTGTAGTAGAATGAGAATAGATAGGTGCCCCAAGTGAAAGGGAAGGGCTAAAAGGAAAGTGTGGAGTAAGGATAGCGATGTGTTTCTGGGACTGTGTGCTGAAGATGTGCAGGGGGAAGCAGATGGCCACCTACGGAAGTTTGCGAAAAAGGCAGATGGGTAGACACAAGTAGCCCTGTCAAATAACAGATATGTGAGTAAGCTGTGCACACAAGCACACAAGCACTTTTGCGCCGGTTGTGCATATATGCATTCTCCACATTTCTCTGCATGTAGTCATGCTTGTGGGTATTGCGCAACTTTGGAGCCTGATGTACAAAACAACTTTGTGGTAACAAACCCTGTGAATCACCAAATTATATGGTTGTGACTACAAAATTGTATTTGGTGTGTACTAAACCCATCTTATAAGAGGAAAACCTTTTTTCTGACTTGCAAAATGGGTTTTCTGACCCATTCCAAATCGCATTTAGCATGGGGCTTAAAAGGGCATTCACTCTTACTCAAGCCCGGCTTTAGCACTAGTGACGCCCAGTGCCACAGTCTTTTTTTACGCCCTCCCAAGACCTATTTCTCGGATTCTTACTACCACCTGGCAAAAGTGCATCTCATCTCTCCATGGCCCCTCTCTCACATACAATTCATTAGTTTTAAAGTGTAGGTAAAGGCTGGCTTTACTAATTTACTCAGCTATCCACTTTAAAATACAGATCTGTTCTTTGAAGCAGACATATTAACCCGCTGAACCACTTTATAGCTAGTCAAAACTGCCACTAGACAAAACTCATGTTTCACTCTAGAAGAAACATTAAACACAAGAGTTATCTTGACATATTTTTTGATGTCTGATGCCTGAAAGCTGGACGCAATGAACTCTACAGCAAGTGTTTTAAAATTGAAAATTATTGCTCCTCATGAGACCGCACCAGTCGCACCATTGTAAAGCCGGCCCTGCTCCTACTTGTGATTCGGAATGATTTGTATCAGTGGTTTGTACCTGCCTACAGTGACTGCAAATCAATTAGGCCACCACCTCTTCAAAGATGGCAGTAACCCATTCTCAAAGGAGAAGCTAACTTCAATCTGAGAATTGTGTTCTGCGACCTCAGGGGGGCAAGCAGTGGCCCACTGCCTATAGCCCCGAATGTGTTTCCAAGCTTGAGACTTTTTTTTAAAGCAGCACTGATACCTTTTTGTTTTTGAGGGACATGGGCTGCGTTCAAATAATCCTGTTTCCAAATACATAAACAGATATCGTAATCAGCTTTTCTTTAAAGGTAAGTAACTATCCATGCGTTTATAGAGAAACACAGGTCATCACAAATTAAAACCCGTCCGATTGATGTTCATCAGGGAGGTCATTCTGTGCTCCCTCCGACTGGAGATTGTGTGAGTCAACATTTCAGTACATACGCCACAATGCAAAATGAGAGACACCTTGCATAAAGTTGGTGTGCAGTTTGTGACCTCTTTTTGCAGTCTGCCTCTCTGCCTATCTCTGCTCGAGAAACTTGCAGGTTGGGTGTATAAGCAGTGTAAACACTGTAATTTTCACAAACATCACTGAATTTAAAAACATACTCAGACCTGATAAAATGCATAAACCAACCCCACATTGTAAAAGTGTGTAACTAAAATGGGGCCAGGCATGGACGTCAATTAAAAAAAGTGCAAGGGATAGAGCTCGTGACATCGCGCGTCCTTTCGCCTACACTCACACACACATACTTATACATAAACACAAATTCACACTTACATACACTCTGTCTCACATAAACACACTCTCATCTACAAACAAGCACACAACAAACATTTAGAGCATTTTTTACTTACCTCAGCCGCCAGGGAAGGCCAACTTTCAGCTAAATGTATTCAGTTTTTACTACACTAATAGTGAATAATATACCACTTTTCGCTATTCGTGTAATTAAAATTGATTGAAAACAAGCAGAGTGGAGCCCCAACTGACGCTCATAAGGACAAGTTGGCTCCGTGTTCTTGACACTTAATTTGCCACCTCTGTGGCCAGGGGTCGCAAAGGTAGTGCCAGGGGTAAAACAGAGAAGTCCCGGGGTCACAGCTACTACCTCATGGCGACCCCCAAATGAAGTCCACGTCAGACCAGGGGTGCATGATTGTCTCGTAACAGCCCATCCTTCTCTGAAAGCAGCACTCGGGCCTGCAGCCCATCTAGTAAATACAAATTCAAGTGGGTACCTCCTTGATACTGCTGAATGCGTCTTTGGAAAATTGTAGTAAGGAATTTATGTCTGAGAAGCAAAGTCATCAACTCCTATCTATTTTGAATATTCATGGAGGAAAGTTATCAGATGCCAAAACCTTAGACAGTAGAAACAAATCAGAATGGAAAAAGATCCATTTAAATTACGTTTTGCCATATTCAGGGTTAGTTTCACAATGAAAGGTTTGTTGTTTAAATGCGATTTAGCTAGTCGAACAGTTGTTTGTGGTGAATATCCAGATCATAACAGTATCAGCCATGTACCGGCTCAAGAAATGGATACACTGTGTCCAATCTCAGTCACCCGGGCAACAGGTATGGGGACTTGTATTTTTTGGGGTGTCCATGATATCTCCCTTTTCCTTAGGCCAGGCGGGGGTTGCTCCTGGTAAAAATTCCAAACTATCTAAAGCATGTGTTTAGATTACGAATAATGAAGTCTCCATCGCTCTTATGCCTTCTATTCTTTGGTAGCTGCATCAGAAACTCCAAGGTTTCGGTGTTGCCTTTGAATGCTGTTTGTCTCTCCAAGGAGAATATGGGCTCCTGCATCAAGGCATCCACCCGGCTTACAATAGCACACCACTTTTAAGCATATTGAGCAGTTTTAATATGTTCCTTATTCAGGCTAAAAGTTAGGAAGTTTCTAACTAAGCTCTATAGAGATAAATAAGGGGTGTGACTAATTTGCATATTATGCTTTGCGCAATTATGGAGTTTAAGGAAAATGACACATGAAGCGTAAATATATATAAACTATACATCCATCTTTTGGTACTGTATTTGAATGCAAAATGAATCCTCGTAGCAATTTTTGATTGTTGGCTTAAAACATAGCATGTAACACACAAGTATTGAAAGCAACAGCAGCTCTCATTCTGACAGTTCACCTTATTCTCATGCATACACTGATACATTTTACTACATGCAAACAGAGCTTAATTGTGCGACGTGGCGATATTTAGGGTATTTCAAATAACAAGCATAGTCCACAGCCTATGGGAAGCCGTTCATGTCAAAATTACAGCTCCCTATATAGGACACCTTCTGAACTGCATAGCGTGTTGCAAAATGAATATGACATACACTAGAATGAATGTACTATGTGTCAAAATAAATATGATACCTGTCAGAGTGAATCTGACTTGAACCAAAACAAATATGAACCCAGGCAAAGTGAATATGCTACTTAGTGATTATTATGAATAACTCACACTCAGAATTGAATAAGAGATATACTGTGATATATATCAATCATACTGAAATAAATATGGCCCTTACTGTAAATAATAAAGCAATCACTGAAACACATACAATATTTGTAAAAAAAAAAAGAGACATTTCTTGAAATGACTGACATATGCCAAGAGGAATATGAAACACATTGGAATGAATATGACAGCTTGAAATGAATATAAGGTACTGACATGAAAATGCATTATTCTGAAAGGAATATAATGTGCAATGAACGTTACATTTATAAAAAAATGAATATGGTTTGCATTGAAAGTAATATGATACACATTGACATGATTATAATATGTGTTGCAATTGGTATGAGTCATGTTAAAATCAATATCATGCGTTAATATGAATGAGACATCTATTGAAAGGAATATGACACATGCTAAGATGAATATGACATGAAATGAATGTGACCCCTTTTGAAATTAATTCAACATGCCTTAAACTGAATATGACCAATGCTGACATAAAAATTAAACTTGTCAAAATGAATGTTATGCTTTGAAATCAATATGATACACAGCGACATGAATATTGCATATATTGAAATGAATTTGACCTATATTGAAATGGATATGACACATATTAAAATTATAATGTCAGGTGTTAAGATGAATATGACATCCACTGACACGAATATGCCAATCATTTAAAGCAGTATGACACATGTTAAGATTTATATGAACCATTTTCAAATGAATATGATATCTGATGAAGTTGATATGACCCATATCAAAATTAATATGACATTCATTAAAATTATTTTTGACACTTACTGAAATGGATATGAAACTATATGAGATACATATAGCATGCTGCTTTGAAATGAATAAAGCACATATCGAAATAAACACAAGCCATGTGTAAATTAAAATGCTCACTCTTTAAACATGGCTTGCCTTGAATCGATGTTGATTTGCTTTAAAACTAACAATACGTATTGAAATTAATATTACATATTCTGAAAGCATATGGTATGAACACAAATTAATTAACTAAAATAAATATATGTTTTCGACTATGTGCTACATTTAGTTTTTGCCGGCTTTTGGACCCTGAGCACTTTACCACTGCTGACCAGTGCTAAAGTGCAAGTGCTCTCTGTCTATGTGTGCCTAGGACCTGTAAATCAAATGCTACTATTGGGCCTGATGCACTGATTGTGCCACCCACATGAGTAGCCCTGTCGACATGTTTCAGACCTGCTACTGCAATGTCTGTGTGTGCAGTTCTAAACTGCCATTTCAACCTGGCAAGTGCACCCACTTGCCAGGCCCAATGCTTCCCTTTTACTACATGTAAGGTACCCCTAAGGTAGGCCCAAGGCAGCCCCATGGGCAGGGTGCAGTGTATTTAAAAGGTAGGACATATACTGGGGTATTTTACATGTCCTGATAATGAAATACTGCTGTAGGAAAGTACCATCTTCCTTGGCATGTTACCCCCATTGTTACCTGTATGTCAGTATGTTTTTGCCTGTCTCACTGGGATCCTACTGGTCAGGACCCCAGTGCTCATAGTTTATGGCCTAATGCCTAATGTGTGTGTCTGTATAGTGCTTGACCGTGTCACTGAGGCTCTGCTACCCAGAACCTCAGTGCTTATGCTCTCTCTGCTTTTAAATTTGTCACTTTAGGCTAGTGACTTCAATTACCAATTTCAATTGGCACACTGGACCCCCCTAATAAGTCCCTAGTATATGGTACCTTGGTACCCAGGGAATTGGGGTTCCAGGAGATCCATATGGGCTGAAGCATTTCTTTTGCCACCCATAGGGATCTCAGACAAACTCTTGCACAGGCCTGCCGCTGCAGCCTGCGTGAAATAGTGCACACACTATTTCGCAGCCATTTTCACTGCACTTAAGTAACTTATAAGTCACTGGCATGTCTAACCCTCACTTGTTGAAGGTTAGGTGGAAAGTTACTAAGTGTGAGGGAGCCCTTGCACTAGCAAAGGTGCCCCCACTTAGTTCAGGGCCATTTCCCGGGACTTTGTGAGTGCGAGGATGCCATTACACGGGTGCACTACATAAAGATCAATACCTATATGTAGCTTAACAATGGTAACTCCGAATATGGCCAAGTAACATGTCTAAGATCATGGAATTGTCCCCCCATTCCAAATCTGGTACTGGGGGGCCAATCCCATGCATCCTGTGGGCTCCACCATGGACCCTCAGTACTGCCAAACCAGCTCTCTTAGGCTTGCACTGCAGCTACACCTGCTGCCACCTCACAGACAGGGTTCCGCCCTCCTGGGGTCTGAGAAGCCCAGTCCCAGGAAGGCAAAACAGAGCATTTCCTTTGGGAGGAGGGTGTTACACCCTCTTCCTTTGGAAATAGGTGTTACAGGCTTGGGAGGGGTAGCCTTCCAGGGTCTCTGGAAATGCTTTACAGGGCACAGATGGTGCCATCCTTACATATGCCAGTCTACACAGGTTCAGGGACCCCTTGTCCCTGCTCTGGCACGAAACTGGACAAAGGGAAGGGGAGTGATCACTCCCCTGTCAATCACCACTCCAGGGGTGGTGCCCAGAGCTCCTGCATTGTGTCCCTTGCGTTAGCAATCTTGTTTTCCAAGGTATGGGGACACTCTGGAGATCTCTGAGTGGCCAGTGCCAACAGGTGACGTCAGAGACCCCTCCTGATAGGTGCATACCTGGGTAGGTAGCCAATCCCCCTTTCAGAGCTACTTAGGGTCTTAGGGTCTTCAGATTTGGCTTGCAAGTTTCCACCAGGATTCCTCTGCAACTCCTGCTTCATCCTCTGACCTCGGATCAACCGCAGACCACTCCAGGAACCACTGTAACTGCAACAAAGTATCCAGAAAGGCTAGTGCGACTCTACGACTTCAGCTCCAGCCAGCACCAGTTTCCATGATGTGCACACTCTGGGGACTCCCTGTCTTCACCCTGCACTAGAAGGACCGAAGAAATCTCCCATGGAGTGACAGAGTCACTTCCCTGCTCCAGCAGGCACCTTCTAAGACGACAACAGGTTTTCTGGGACTCCTCTCCCGATGACAAGCATGCTCCTTGGAACACAGGTGGTGGACCCCTTTGACACAGACTGTCCTAATGTCCAGCTGTCCAAATTTGGAGGAGGTAATAGCTTGCCTTCCCCTTTTGTGACAGTACCCCTGTGCACCACGTCATCTTCACCTCCTGAGGCCTCTGTGCACTATTTGCAAGAATCCTTCATGCACAGCCTGGCCCAGGTCCCCAGCACTCTATCCTGTGATGCTCAATGCGCTGAGTTGTTCTCCGGCGGCATGGGACCTTCTTTTGTAGTGCTGAAGCAACAAGAATTTGCAACTTCTTTGTCCCCGTCTCCTGGGACCCCTGTGGGTGCTGCCTGGTCATCTGTGGGTTCCCTCCAGTGTTGGGAGCCCCCTCTGCTTCCTCAGTCTGAGTGAAGTCCTCCAGGTCCCTCCTGGGTCCAGGCAGCGCCATTTTGACACAATCTGCGACATTGCTTAAACCAAGGCTTGTTGGACTAATCCAGCGCTACAACTCGCCTGCATCCAACATCTCCACGTGGGACATACTTTGCATCATTCAGGAACCCACAGCCATCTTCTTTGGTGCTCTTCTGCAGACTTCTTCCAACCGGAGAATCCTCTTTTGCACCATCTTCTAGGTTGGCAGGGGCTCCTGTCCTTCCTTGAATATTCTGCGACTTCTGGACTTGGTCTCCTCTCTTTACAGGTCTTAAGGCCCAGGAATCCACCATTTGTTGCTTGCAGTCTTGCTTGGTTCTTGCAATAACTCTATTCACAACTTTTAGTCTGTCCTAAAGAAACTTGCAGTAGTTTACTCCTACTTTCCCGGGCTCTGGGGTGGGGTATTTTACCAACCTTTGTGGTTTTCTTACACTCCCAGTGCCCCTCTACACACTACACTTGCCTATGGGGGAATTTGTGATTCGCATTCCACTTTCTTAGTATATGGTTTGTGTTGCCCCAAGGCCTATTTCTTCCTATTGCATTCTATGGTATTTTCTATTGTTTGCACTATCCTATGACTATTTACTTACCTGATTTTGGTGTCTAGTGTACAGTATATATTGTGTATAATAGTTACCTCCAGAAGGAGTATTGCCTCTAAGATAATTTTGGTCTTGTGTCACTAAAATAAAGTACCTTTATTTTTAGTAACACTGAGTGTTGTCTTTTATTGTGTATAAGTACTGTGTAACTATAAGTGGTATTGCAGGAGCTTTGCATGTCTCCTAGTTCAGCTTAAGCTGCCCTACTACAGCTACCCCTATCAGCCTAAGCTGCTAGAACACTACTACATTTCACTAATAAGGGATAACTGGACCTGGTATAAGGTGTAAGTACCTAAGGTACCCGCTACAAGCCAGGCCAGCCTCCTACAACAGCTCACAACCCACAGCTCCACACACCTCAGTCACCACACCCCCAGACACCACCACAACAACCACAGACACATCCATCACATTTGCTATTGTTTTTTAATATCTGACTTTGTGGGAAGTGTTGGTCACCCAAGACGAGGGTAGATGTTCACTGTATGTGTTGATCCAATTGGGGTGTCATTGCATTGTGTTATGCTTGCTAGGGCAAGTATTTCATCTTGAATTGGCCAATGTCAGCATGTATGGTGTAGATTTGTCCCCTGATATAGATTGTACTTTCATCTCATGTGCGGGAGCTAGAGTTTTGTTTGCTCACAAATGGAGGGTGTTAAATTGTGTTACCTTCCTTTGGATTTGACTGACCATGTGTCCACTTTGATGTGTGTACCTTATATCCACATCTTATAGATGTCTGGACCATGCTGTTGCCGTTGTGTGTGCTTCTTGACTTGCACTTACACATTTGGCAGCTAGGCATATCACTTGGCTCAAATATTGTTTGTCCCTGAGATACATGAAGGGTCAATTCCTATGCAAATGCTGTTTTAGGGGTATGTGCAAAGTGAAATGTGTCCATGAATGCTCCTGATGTCGCCATCACTATTATGCAGGTATTGTTTGCATTGTGAGCTTTGGATATTTGTTTCACAACCTATTGTGCATCCCATTGACCTTCCATTGTGTTGCAATGTGGGTGCTGTGTGGGTCCATCGATGAGCAGCACCTGCAGCAGGACGTGTGTGTGATGGGCTCCACGGCGACACAGGTCATGTAACACTGCCTGCAGGTGAGTTGCTTCCTTTATGTTTTCCGTTTCCACCTGCTGGGATGTGGTGGTTGGACTGCCACGGTCACGCTGGCGGTATTCAACATCATAATGTTTCCAACTGAAACAACGGCTCCGTCAGCCTTTTTGGCCTGCCTCGCCACCGCAGTGGTCTGCTCTGTCTGGTGGTGCGGCAGTCTTTCCCTATGGGACTGCCAGCATCGTAATACTGTGGTCTGACTGCCAAGCAGATGGCAGTCACACCGTCGCCATGGTGGTGCACAAACCGCCAGACTCGCAATGCGACCCTTTGAGAATATGTAACATTAATTTCAATATGTAATATTAAAGCAAATCCACATAAGTTCAGAGCAAGCCATATTTATTTAAACAGCAGTCATATTCATTTAAACATGGCTTGTGTTCATTTCAATATTTGCCTAATTAATTTCAAAGCATGTTACATTTATCTCACAGTTTCATTTTCATTTAAAAAAGTGTGATATTCATGTCACAGAATGTCATATAACTTTTGACGTGGGCCATATAAATTTCATCAGTTGTCATATTAATTTCAAAGTGGCTCATATTCATTTTAACATGTGTCATATTCGTTTCTATGAATGTCATTCATTTCAATGGATGTCATATTCACCTTAACACCTGTCATAATAATTTTAACACAGGTCATATTCATTTCAACATAGGTCATATTAATTTCAATATATGCAGTATTTCTTTGCTGTGTATCATATAAATTTCAAAGCACAACATATTCATTTTGACAAGTTTCATTTTAATTTCAGCATTGGTCATATTCAGTTTAAGACATGTTGAATTCACTTCGGTGGAGCTCATATTTGTTTCAGTGCATGTCATATTCATCTTAGCATGTATCATATTTCTTTCAATGGATGCTTCATTCATATTAACACATCTTAATTTTAACATGAATCATATCCATTGCAACATATATCGTAATCATGTCAATGTATATCATATCACTTTTAATGCAAGCCATATTCATTGTGATAAATGTCATGATCATTTGAACGTTACTCGTATTAATTTTAAAACATGTCAAATTCATTTCAATGAAGGTCATATTCATTTCAACGTAGGTCATATTCATTTTATCATGTGTTATATTCTTTTCAATCAATGTTAAGTTTATTTCAATGGATGTTGTATTCCTATTAACACTTGTCATATTAATGTTAAGATGCAACTTATCAATGTTAACATATATCATATTAATTTGAATATGTATCATATTAGTTTGAATATGTGTCATATTAATTTCAAGGCATGCCATATTCATTTTAACAAATCTCACGTGAATTTCAGCTGTGGTCATACTCATTTGAAGACATGTCAACTTCAATTTAATGGTGTTGCATTAATTTCAACACAAGCCATTTTCATTTTTAATCATCTCCTATTTATTTCTGTGTGTCTCATATTCATTGCCATCTCGGAAATATTCATTTCAACACAATTCGAATTCACTGCAACATGTTTAATGTTCATTTCAAAGTACATTGTATTAGTTTCAATGTGCATTGTTTTCGTTTCATAATATAATATATTCATTTCAATACTTTATATTATTTTCAATCTGCCATATTAATTTCAATTTATGTCATATTTCTCTTGGTATAAGTCAATCATTTTGAAGAAATGCCCGATTCTTTTTGGTGAATATTGTATTCGTTTCAGTGATTGCTTTATTGTTTACAGTGAGGGCCATATTAATTTTAGTATGATTTATATATATATCAGTATATTTCTTATTGAATTTGGTGTGTGTGTTATTCATATTAATCACTAAGTAGCATATTCATTCTGCCAGGTTTCATATTTGTTTTGGTTAATTTCAGATTCACTCTGCCAGGTATCATAATTATTTTGACGCATAGTACATTCATTCTGGTGTGTGTCATGTTAATTTTGCAGCACGCTATGCATTTCAGGAGGTGTCCAATATGGGAGCTGTAATTTTGACATGAGCGGCTTCCCATAACAGCCAAACCCAGAATTTGTTGTGGAGCCGCACTGGCTTAGTTTATAGCTGGCTGGAATTAGGCTATCAGATGTTTCTACTGCTATTTTAAATTTCAATAAGATAAAGGCAGGCGGGTGGCAGGGCAGGGTCCATCTGAATATAGAGAGTTTGTACTTCCTTAGTGTTCATCTTTCACACTGCCAAACTATGCTTTGGGAAAACTTATTTTTGCCTATTTTTCTGTGGCAGGGCTTTGAGGCCCACACCATGTCATCTACATTTAAAGGACGATATGAAGAAGCCAGGGTACTTGGGGGCACATTTAAGAGCCCCTAGCGCAATTCCAATCCCACATTAGTGTAATTTTTTACGCTAATGTGGCATTAGAAGGCCAAAAATGCCATGCCATATTTACAATGTGGCGCAATGCATGCAATGCACCACTTTGTAACCCTTTGTGCTACATTATGACTGCACCAGGCATAATGTATGCAAAGGGGGTGTTCCCCCATTATGGCGGGCCCAAAAAAATGGCACAATAAAATCTAATAGATTTCCTTGTGTCATTTTTTTGGGCACTTTTAACGCCTACTCAGAGCAGGCATTAAAAGGAGGCTTCCATTGCTTATAATGGGCCACTGGATGCTTTGCAGGATTAGTGTCAGAATTTTTAACGCTAATCCTGCAAAGCGCTGGACTAGCATAAAAGATTCAGACACTAGTCCCCTTACCACTGCCATGGGGCGCCGTATTTTAAATACAACGCACCGATGGTGGTGTTAGGAGGGTGCTAAGGGGCGCAAGAAAAGTGGCACTGCACACAGTGCAGCGCCACTTTTCTTAAATATGCCCCATAGTCGTCTGAAAGAGCAGCTGGTGAAGAAGTGCAGTGCAGAAAATGCAACTTCCTGCTTTGTAGCAAAAAGGAAGGTTATGCTCTGCTCCTAACTCAAGATACTCAGGTTCGGCTATCACTTGTTTCTGTTGTGATTGCTGAAAAAAGTCTATTTGCTGGGACAACTCCAGATTTGATTTAGTATTAGTGTCAGCCATGGCTGCCATCACTGCAATAGTGAGAGAAAAGGCTTTGAATTTTGTTGCGGTACCAAAGATTCATGAATGCTTCAAATGTAGGTAGAGCAGTGATATAGTATAAATTGGTAAAATAATGAAATGTGTTTGATGCTAGACAATATAGTGTTAGTGTTTATAGCAATGGGATCAACATTTTCCAACGTTGCGTTATTGGCAGGAACCACGTTCTAGAGTGGTATCTTTATCTGACTTCTGGGCCTCTTGTTGGTTAGCGAAGAACTCTGAACTTCAGACTCGTTAAACTCATGATGAGGAAAATAAGAACATGTCACTGCATATCGTTCAGCTCTGCCATGTTTACTGCAGGCAATAAAAATAAGAAGGAAGACGTCAGTCTTGGGCATTATAGTAAATGAAATGCATGACATAATAACACACAACAATAGGGCCATGGTGTCCAAGCCTAGTAAACACAAATCCTTCATGGAAAGTTGATATTGCACAAACATTCAAAAATGTGCCTTAAATACTACAATACATCAATACTGAATCCTTTTAACTAATCAGTTTGACAACCTATCCTCACTAACCTCACCGAGTACATTAATTAAAGGGAAAAAGATAAAGGAGACCAGTATGAGCTCCAAAATGAAACACATTTGTGATCACTGAAAAAATGGAAGAAGATTCTAGAGCACACCAGAGCACAGGAGCACACACAACCACAAGCCATAAATGTCTTATGAAAGAAAAACGGCCCAATGGTGAGAAAAACCTGAGCAATAATAACATTTGGGGTCAATCTAGGGCTCATTGGGCCTATAGGAGAGCATAAAGGAGTTTGGAAAAAATGATTAAATGAATTACAAAATAATAAAGACCGTCCACCAGACTCAAAACATACAAGCAAAAACATTAGAAAACTACTGTGAAATGATCAGTTATATCCGCTATCCATTCAAGGCCCACAAAAACAACATGAGATCATCAAGTGGCATGCAAAAGTCAAATAAATTAATTTACAAAATATCCACTGGCTTGCAGAAAAAAAAGAGCAAAATCATCAGTAATACCTTTTGGCTCCAGAAGTACCCTAGTACTGAAAGCTACCAGCAGAATGCTTTTAAACATTAATCAACCATCTTGCACACTCTCTTCCTCTTTCTCTCTCCAACACCTACACCCTCATGCAACCCCCCCCCCACACACACACACTGGTTTCAGAAAATGGTGGAAGAGAACATACTTGGCAAAGAAGAAGGAGGCATGGAAGACAAAGAAAAACTGATCTCTCATAAACACGTTTCACAAAATCGTGGATGAACACATGGCTTGCCATGGATGAAAGAGGCATGGAGGAATGGCTAGCTGCCCTAGATCTCCTTCATACCCCAAGATCAACAATTGCATTCAGCCTGGCATGCACAAATGTACACCAAACAAGTGTCTAGGTGTGCTGGGAACAGAGCTAATTGGACTTATATGATCTGGGGTTGCTGTGCTGGTCTTGCATCTTAAGCTTAGATAGTGATATAGATACCTACACTGCTGTCCTTGGATATTCTCCAAATATGAATGTTTCATTTAGGCTGAAAAAAGATTGTTTATATATGCTTTGGTATCCAGATCTCTAATTTTGCAAAACTGGTGATCCAACCTAGTTCCTACGGATGCGCAATGGCTGCTTAAAATGCAGAAAACCAAAGAATCTGATTACCAATATGCACTTAGATCTGGGCCTTCTAAGAAGTTTTGCAGTCTTAGGGAAACTTCAGGTTAAGGGAAATATTGGTAAACTCCTGAGGATGAGATCAGGAGGCAACAATATATAAGCAATGTTTTGGATACCGGATTTGTGCAAATATTTGCTTTGTGTGAAATGTTTATGTAACTTTGTCAACTAGATAACTTCTATATGTTATGGGAAGAGGCTGTTAATTTAGCCTTTTTTATTATTGTTTCTTGTACATTGTATGAAATCTCCCAATTAAAAAAAAAAACTACACGAAAAGAGAAAATGTGACTAGGTCCATTCACAAATGAAAAATTATTGACCTACATACTTCTTCTACCTTTAGGTCCCGATCCCAAATGGAATTATGTACAATTTAGTCAAAAACATCAATAACATTTGCAAAAATACATGTGGGCTCCACAAAAGGACCTATTACTCCCAATGCTCACAGCAGATTTAAAAATCGGGAGGAAATTGGCATTAATGAACTATTACACCCACATGATACTTTCATTGAATGTCAGACAAGTACGCAGCTTGGAAAGGAATAGGTATTGGAAGAAAAAGAGGAAAGTGCTTTCAGCTTCCATTTCCCTACCATGAACAAATACATTGATAACAGAAGGAAATGCACATAAATATCCTATATTAGACATAAACTCCTACCAAGAAAACATATACACCACAGAATGCATCAGTGTTAATGTAATATCAAAGAAAACCGAGAAAAGCATCTGTAGCAGACTAGTGCACCACGCCTCTAAGAGCAAAACACCCCGGGACATTCTGTATGCGTGGATACAAAATATGGTAAATGAGGAAATATATCTGCAGGCTTCTGGCATTCCAAAAATCCTATGTCTATTAAAATAAACCAGCCCCTGCTGCTTCACTCCATTTCTCTCCAGTATGACTTGACTTGGGATGCATCTCTCATCAAAAAATGAATGAATAAATGAAATAATTCCAAAAAGAGAAAACATAATTGGTGGCCATCAATCAGAATTATGGCACAAAGAATGGAACTCATCTATGTTATATAATTTTCTTCAAAACTGCAAGGGAAGATGCAAATGAGTATGCCAAAAGAATATGACTGATATTTCGGACCTTTGCCCTGGCCCTCTGGGAACGCTGCACACAGCCGGAAACAGGGGGGGCGGAGCCTGCCCCTGATAGCGCAGATAGCGCGTTGGTTCAGCCTGCAGCGCAGGATATTTCGGACCTTTGCCCTGGCCCTCGAGGGACGCTACAAACAGCAGGAAACAGGGGGGGCAGAGCCTGCCCCTGATAGTGCATACAGCGCGTTGCTTCTGCCCGTGGTGCGGGATATTCCGGACCTTTGCCTTGGCCCCCGGGGGACGCTACACACAGCGAGAAACAGGGGGGGCGGAGCCTGCCCCTGATAGCGCATATAGCGTGTTGCTTCTGCCCTCGGCGCGGGACGCGCACGGGCTGCTCCCGGGGCCCGTCTTGCATCCGACAACGCCCGTTAGAGTCTGGGCTGGGCCTCCCCCTTTCATCTTCCAGTGGATGGTGACTATTTAACTTTGCCAGTATTTGGAGTTCTACTGTGGGTGAGATCGTGATTCAAATTGTGTTTTTATTTTTTGCAACGCTTGTTGCTCTTGTTGTGTGAAGTTTCACTATTGCAAAATGGGTAGGAAAAGGGGTCAGTTAACTGGCGCCTTGGGTGGTGGGGGCAGAAAGGGTAGTGGAACCACCACATTGGACTCCTTCCTCGCAAGAGCTGTTGGGGTTGTAACAAAGGAAATTGATTTGGCAGAGAGGAGGTTATCCATGGAGATGCAGGACTGGTGTCAGGTCCCAGGAGTCAGTGATCCTCCGGTGGGCTTGGATGAGGATGTGGCTTATCTGGGGGGCGACCAATGTGCTGCTGTTGCTGCTGTTGAGCCCGCCCATGTTGAGGCAATAGAGACAATAGAGGGATCTGGTGGTCAAGGACCTTCTAGAAGAAGCAAAAGACTTGTGCTGTCCTCTCCCCCGGTCTGCCCCTTGGATAAATGTAGCCCTCCACTGAGGGAAAAAAAAGGTTCTAAAGAAGACGGTGCCCAAAACGAAAACATCTCTCTTGGAGCTCCCAAGGGGATGAGTAGTGACCCTGAACTTTGCTAGCATCTGGGTTGTGATGTAACCATTTTCTTGTCAAAATTGCAGGAAATGATCCAGGGTATTTTGTTCCCTGTTGTGGCAAAATTATTGGCCATAGAAAAAGCAATTTCTCGGCTATGCGAGCAAGGAAGTCAAGGGAAGCATTGTGTAGGTGGATGTGTGGCCCCGATTAGGCGATCCCAATGAAGTGAGGAGATGATTCTGTATGAGGAAGCTGCAGGGACCTTGGGGCCTTTGGGGAAAATACCTCAGCAATTGGCTAATCCTGTAAATTTTGGGGGTCAAGGTGCCTGTGTTGAGATTGCACCGGCTCCATCTACTACCCTACCAATGGGTGGGAGGGCCGCTATTAGGTCTAATTGTAGCAGGCAGCCTGATTCTGAATCTGTGGCAGTTGGGGGGATCCGCCAACAGCTGGATGGGAAGCATAATCATAACCTGCCGATGGTCAGGTCTTCGCTGGCTTGTTTGGATCCCCCCCCAGCTTGTGCCCCTTATGTGGTGGTGTTGACGAAGGTTCCTGCCCTCGCTTCTGGGGCAACTGAGTCTATGGCCCAACTAATAAATAAGGCTGGATATTGGCTGAGTAATAATTGTGATTTTTTGTGTAAGGATTTTAAGGATATTTGGCTTGCTAGAAGAATTGGTTGGGTCGGGCCGCAAAAAAAGGAGGGGAATGAAGATTGTATTATTATAAATGTTAGATATCCTGGCCTGACACTACAGCTTCTCTCTACTTATAGTCCTGCTGTTTCAAGAGCAGGAAGAATAGGTATGGTCCCCCTTGGCTATTTTTATGACCATATGCGATTGAGTGCTGAGGTTTCTCTTGGTATTGGCAGGAACCACCCTAGGTCAGAATGCCCTTCGGGTAACCTGCAGAAGAGCTGTTACCAACAGTAATCTAGATTTGGAAGGGGTGGATTGACAATGCACCGAGACCCTGATCACGCGGGATGGGGTGCCTCCAAAGTGCAATCTTATCTCATTGAATATTGCGGGGTGTGATGCCAAGCTATCTGACCAGGCTTGGGTTAGTTGCCTGGCTAACTATGATATTATTATGCTTCAGGAAACCTGGTCGGATGGGTTGGCTGTGTGGGATGGGTATGATAGATTTGCGATTCCAGCTGTGCAGTCTCTTGGTGGCCACTAGAAAGGTGGCCTGGTTACCCTAATTCGCTTCTCTAAGATAGTGGGTGCATTCCAAATCAATTGCAACCACCAGGGTATACTGCCGATATGGGTAATTTTCTCCAACAATTTCAATATTCTGTTGGTAAATTTTTACAATGCCGTGTGGGATGTGGGGTGCCAAATTTGGGCCCTCTTCTCCATTCTTCAGGTATTGAAGTGCAGAATGGAGGAGGTGGGGTTGGAATTCTGTGCTATTGTGTCTGGAGATTTTAATGCTAAGTTGGATAGTCTTAGTACAGTGGTAAATCCCTTTAAGTGTGACTGTGAGGATTATTTGGTGGGTGGTATGCAGGATTCCAGAGGCAGGGTTCTGATTAAGGAACTTAGGAAGATGGGCCTACAGAATTTCTGTGACATGGAAGTAGTAGATACTAACCAACTCCCAACTTATGTGGAAAGAGGGTCTGGCACCACTTTTGACTATATCTTTGTGTCTTCACCTATGAAAGATCTGGTGATTGGAGGAGAGGTGCTAGAGGAGTGTATTAGTGATCATAATCCCCTTATAGTGTCTTTTAAACTCCCAGGGGCCTTACGTAAATTAGGAAGAGGTGGGCCCGCTGCAGTGGAGATAAGGGATCGGGGCAAGCAGCTTGGCTGGAAACAAGTAGATCCCCACAAAGTCGTAGGAAGGGTGGTGGGGGAAAACCTACATTTGTTTATGGAAGTACGTCTGATAGAGGCTCCTAATCCTAAATCAGTTATGGATGCAATAACACTAGTAAATACAGCAGTAAGAGACTACTTATTTTCAATAGGCAGCAGCCCCAGTAAACGTAAATGTGGGTGGTTTGACAAGGCCTGTTATGATGCTAGGGCAAATATGAATATGGCCCTTAAGAAACATCCTAGAGATAGGGTCTTTGTGAAAGAAGCTAGGATTAAGTATAAAAGGGCCCTGAGGATAGCAAGATAAAACATAAAGAAAAAGCTTGGGAAGAGCAGGAGTGTGCCATAGTCCTGAAGGATCCTGGTTTGTTTTGGAAGGTTGTAAATAGAGGTTCTTTTGGAACAGAGACATCTGAGGGCCTTGGCTGCAATATTGCCCCGGAGGCCTGGGAAAACTACTTCTGTAGAACTTTTGAGGGAATCCCCCTAAGAAATAACCTGGATAATCAGTATGATATGGCTCCCAATCTAGAAATTAGGTTCTCACTCCAGGAGGTTATTGATGCAATCCAGAGTAGCACTAGCAATAAAGCCCCGGGCCCGGATTAGATCTGTATGGATTTGTATAAATCCAGTCCACAGTTATGGGCCCCTATTCTTTTAAATGTTTTTAATGCTGCAGTTACTGTGGGTATTCCTGCCTCTTGGAGACGGGCCTGTATTATCCCAGTTTTTAAAAAGGGCGATCGGAATGATCCTAAGTCTTATCGCCCCATCTCCCTCCTTGACTCTTCAGTGAAGATTCTGGGACGGATCATCTTAAGGCGTATTGAGGACTGGGTGATAGGTAATGAAATTTTAAGCCGGGACCAGTACGGATTTAGGGAAGGTCTTGCCACAGGAGAACAATGCCTTAACCTATTGATGATGATTGGTAAATATACGCAAGCTAGGAAGGGTACCCTCTACCTTGCCTTCATGGACCTTAGCTGTGCCTTTGATAAGGTAAACTGGTCTATACTGTGGAAGAGGTTAAATCAGTTAGGGATGGATCCTAAAATTGTAGAGTTGCTCCGGTATCTCCACTCAGGAACGGTTGCAAATGTGAGGGTGGGGTCATATGGGGAATGTTCAGAGGCCTTTAAGCTTTCAAAGGGTGTGCGCCAGGGGTGTGTTTTGGCCCCCCCTCTGTTACTTTTATATACAAATGGACTGTCGGAATTTTTTATGGAACATTGTAGGGATGTTCCAAAGGTGAATGGCATTAATGTCCCTGTGCTGACGTACGCGGATGATGCAGTCCTTATGGCCCGCACTATGAATGGTCTCCGTGAAGTAGTCAGAGCTTATGCCTGCTTTATGTCAAATTTGGGCCTAGAGGTTAATTATAAGAAATCACATTTTATGGTTTGCGGCAGACCCTTGAGTAAGGTGGGGGAGCTAAGGATCGATGATCAAATCATTAGCAGGGTGCATTAGTTACCATATTTGGGGGTCAGCTTTGATGATAAAGGATCGTGGAAACCCTGTATTGCCAGAAGGGGTGTGGTTTTTCATGCTACAGTTGGTGCGACTTTTGACTTTGCTATAAGGGTAGGAAGTAAACCTATAAAGCCTTTGCTTGAAATCTATAGGCGGAAATGTCTCCCTGTCCTCCTGTATGGTGCTGTACTTTGGGGGTATATGGATACCCGAGCCCCTATTGTAGAAGAAAATCGTTTCTGTAGAAGGCTATTGGGAGTTGGCCAAAATATCTCAGTTTTTTTGCCTTCATTTGGAATTAGATCTTGAGTTTGTGCAAGGCAATATCCAGCTAGCTCCCCTTTTGTTAAGGATTTCTATCTGGAGTAATGAACATGCTACTTTTAATAGGGATATTTTAATGGATTGTTTGGCTTGTGGCAATGTAAAGAATATTTCCTGGCTGACGTATATAAGAAAGATGGCCCATGATTTGGGGCGGCCTGATTTGTTTGAAAACCCAGAGGGTCTGACCAGTCGTGATAAAAATTGGGTTAAGGATAATTTGAGAGAATGCAGGGGACTAAAAGAGAGGGGGAGGCCTTAGGGAATAAATCGGTCAGGGATTTTATTATGTTAAAGATGGGGGTGGGCCCTGAGCGCTATCTTTTAGAGATAAATGATGTTAGGGAAAGGTCTCTTATTACTCGATTTCGTTTGGGGATCATTAGAAGTAATCTATGTTTCCCGCTAGGCCAGTATGGGGAAAAATCTATTAGACCTTGCCCCTGTGATGGGGTGTCCCCGCACACCTTGCCCCATTTTACATTGTAATGTGTTTTTTATGCACCGTTTAGAACTCGTTTTTTATTACCTCTTTTAAGGCCCAAAGGTTTTGTGCAATATCGTCCTGCTTTTATGTGGCTGCAAATGGCCTCAGATGTATTGGTGTGGAGGGGGCTGGGATCATTCTTGAAGGGAGCTACTACTTGGCATAAAAATGTAGAGTTTTTAGAATGAATATTTTTTTTTATCCTATTGTTTTTATGAATGAGGTTTTATCTGTTTATATTTTTTTGATGGATGTTTTATTACATATTGTCTTATTGTTATTTTAGCTAATGTATTGGTGTTTATCTGTTTTAATGGTTAAATTAATTCATACCGAATAAAGTCTTCTATACTATGACTGATACTTTCCCGCTAGTTGTTTAATACAAAATGACCAGACTCAACAATTAAACAGAAGGAGTCTGAATGGTAGGAAGAGGAAGTTAATAACCTATTAGCTGCTGGGCCTTCCCCCTCCCCCGTGCTGAGCCCTTTTTTGGCTATTTGGGGTAGTTCGTGCTTAGGCCTTCATAACTTTTTGTCCACATAAGCTATCCACGCCAAATTTGCGTCCTTTTTTTCCAAGATCCTAGGGATTCTAATGGTACCCAGAGTTTGTGGTTTCCCCTGGAGGAGACCAAGAAAATAGCCAAAATACAGTGAAAATTTCGTTTTTTCCAAAAAAATGGGAAAAAAGGGCTGCCGAAGAAGGCTTGTGTTTTTTTCCCTGAAAATGCCATCAACAAAGGGTTTCTGGTGCTGAAATCACTATCTTCCCACCTTTCAGGAACAGGCAGACTTGAATCAGAAAACCACATTTTTCAACACAAATTTGGCATTTTACTGAGACATGCCCCATTTTTACTATTTTTGGTGCTTTCAGCCTCCTTCCAGTTAGTGACAGGAATGGGTGTGAAACCAATGCTGGATCCCGGAAAGCTAAACATTTCTGAAAACTACACAAAATTCTGAATTCAGCAAGGGGTCATTTGTGTAGATCCTACAAGGTTTTCCTACAGAAAATAACAGCTGAAATAAAAAAATATTGAAATTGAGCTGAAAACAACAACCATTTTTCTTTATGTTTTACTCTGTAACTTTTTCCTGCGATGTCAGATTTCTGAAAGCAACATACCGTTTTGTCTGCTGGAAACTTCTGGTTGCGGGGATATAAAGGGCTTGTAGGTTCATCAAGAATCCTAGGTACCCAGAGCCAATAAATGAGCTGCACCCTGCAGTTGGTTTTCATTCTATACTGGGTATACAGCAATTCATTTGCTGAAATATGAAGAGTGAAAAATAGGTATCAAGAAAACCTTTGCATTTCCAAAATGGGCTCAAGATAAGGTTTTGAGGAGCAGTGGTTATTTGCACATCTCTGAATTCCGGGGAGCCCATACTAGCATGTGAATTGCAGGGCATTTCTCAAATAGACGTCTTTTTTACACACTCTCTTATATTTGGAAGGAAAAAATGTAGAGAAAGATAAGGGGCAATAACACTTGTTTTGATATTCTATGTTCCCCCAAGTCCACCCAGCGTTCCCCCAAGTCTCCCGATAAAATGATACCTCACTTGTGTGGGTAGACCTAGCGCCTGCGACAGGAAATGCCCCAAAACACAATGTGGACACATCACATTTTTTGACAGAATACACAGCTGTTTTTTCCAAAGTGCCTGCCTGTAGATTTTGGCCTCTAGCTCAGCCGGCACATAGGGAAACCTACCAAACCTGTGCATTTTTGAAAACTAGAGACCTAGGGGAATCCAAGATGGGGTGACTTGTGGGGCTCTGACCAGGTTCTGTTACCCAGAATCTTTTGCAAACCTCAAAAAGTGGCTTAAAAAACAAGTTTTCCTCATATTTCGGTGACAGAAAGTTCTGAAATCTGAGAGGAGACACAAATTTCCTTCCACCCAGCGTTCCCCCAAGTCTCCCGATAAAAATGATACCTCACTTGTGTGGGTAGGCCTAGCGCCCGCGACAGGAAAGGCCCCAAAACACAACGTGGACACATCCCATTTTTTGACAGAAAACACAGCTGTTTTTTCCAAAGTGCCTGTCTGTACATTTTGGACTCTAGCTCAGCCGGCACCTAGGGAAACCTACCAAACCTGTGCATTTTTTAAAACTAGAGACCTAGGGGAATCCAAGATGGGGTGACTTGTGGGGCTCTGACCAGGTTCTGTTACCCAGAATCTTTTGCAAACCTCAAGAAGTGGCTAAAAAAACACGTTTTCCTCACATTTTGGTGACAGAAAGTTCTGGAATCTGAGAGGAGCCACAAATTTCCTTCCACCCAGAGTTCCCCCAAGTCCCCCGATAAAAATGATACCTCACTTGTGTGGGTAGGCCTTGCGCCCGCGACAGGAAATGCCCCAAAACACAACGTGGACACATCCCATTTTTTGACAGAAAACACAGCTATTTTTTGCAAAGTGCCTGCCTGTACATTTTGGCCTCTAGCTCAGTCGGCACCTAGGGAAACCTACCAAACCTGTGCATTTTTGAAAACTAGAGACCTAGGGGAATCCAAGCTGGGGTGACTTGTGGGGCTCTGACCAGGTTCTGTTACCCAGAATCCTTTGAAAACCTCAAAAAGTGGCTTAAAAAACAAGTTTTCCTCACATTTCGGTGACAGAAAGTTCTGGAATCTGAGAGGAGCCACAAATTTCCTTCCACCCAGAGTTTCCCCAAGTCTCCCGATAAAACTGATACCTCACTTGTGTGGGTAGGTCTAGCGCTCGCGACAGGAAATGCCCCAAAACACAACATGGAAACATCACATTTTTTGACAGAAAACACAGCTGTTTTTTCCAAAGTGCCTGCCTGTACATTTTGGCCTCTAGCTCAGCCGGCACCTAGGGAAACCTACCAAACCTGTGCATTTCTGAAAACTAGAGACCTAGGGGAATCCAGGATGGGGAGACTTGTGGGGCTCTGACCAGGTTCTGTTACCCAGAATCCTTTGCAAACCTCAAAATGTGGCTAAAAAAACACGTTTTCCTCACATTTCGGTGACAGAAAGTTCTGGAATCTGAGAGGAGCCACAAATTTCCTTCCACCCAGCGTTCCCCCAAGTCTCCCGATAAAAATGATACCTCACTTGTGTGGGAAGGCCTAGCGCCTGCGACAGGAAATGCCCCAAAACACAACGTGGACACATCCCATTTTTTGACAGAAAACACAGCTGTTTTTTCCAAAGTGCCTGCCTGTACATTTTGGCCTCTAGCTCAGCCGGCACATAGGGAAACCTACCAAACCTGTGCATTCTTTAAAACTAGAGACCTAGGGGAATCCAAGATGGGGTGACTTGTGGGGCTCTGACCAGGTTCTGTTACCCAGAATCTTTTGCAAACCTCAAAAAGTGGCTTAAAAAACAAGTTTTCCTCATATTTCGGTGACAGAAAGTTCTGGAATCTGAGAGGAGCCACAAATTTCCTTCCACCCAGAGTTTCCCCAAGTCTCCCGATAAAAATGATACCTCACTTGTGTGGGTAGGCCTAGCGCCCGCGACAGGAAATGCCCCAAAACACAACATGGACACATCCCATTTTTTGACAGAAAACACAGCTGTTTTTTCCAAAGTGCCTGCCTGTAGATTTTGGCCTCTAGCTCAGCCGGCACCTAGGGAAACCTACCAAACCTGTGCATTTTTTAAAACTAGAGACCTAGGGGAATCCAAGATGGGGTGACTTGTGGGGCCCTGACCAGGTTCTGTTACCCAGAATCCTTTGCAAACCTCAAAATGTGGCTAAAAAAACACGTTTTCCTCACATTTTGGTGACAGAAAGTTCTGAAATCTGAGAGGAGCCACAAATTTCCTTCCACCCAGCGTTCCCCCAAGTCTCCCGATAAAAATGATACCTCACTTGTGTGGGTAGGCCTAGCGCCCGCGACAGGAAAGGCCCCAAAACACAACATGGACACATCCCATTTTTTGACAGAAAACACAGCTGTTTTTTCCAAAGTGCCTGCCTGTACATTTTGGCCTCTAGCTCAGCCGGCACCTAGGGAAACCTACCAAACCTGTGCATTTTTTAAAACTAGAGACCTAGGGGAATCCAAGATGGGGTGACTTGTGGGGCTCTGACCAGGTTCTGTTACCCAGAATCTTTTGCAAACCTCAAGAAGTGGCTAAAAAAACACGTTTTGCTCACATTTTGGTGAAAGAAAGTTCTGGAATCTGAGAGGAGCCACAAATTTCCTTCCACCCAGAGTTCCCCCAAGTCCCCCGATAAAAATGATACCTCACTTGTGTGGGTAGGCCTTGCGCCCGCGACAGGAAATGCCCCAAAACACAACGTGGACACATCCCATTTTTTGACAGAAAACACAGCTATTTTTTGCAAAGTGCCTGCCTGTACATTTTGGCCTCTAGCTCAGTCGGCACCTAGGGAAACCTACCAAACCTGTGCATTTTTGAAAACTAGAGACCTAGGGGAATCCAAGCTGGGGTGACTTGTGGGGCTCTGACCAGGTTCTGTTACCCAGAATCCTTTGAAAACCTCAAAAAGTGGCTTAAAAAACAAGTTTTCCTCACATTTCGGTGACAGAAAGTTCTGGAATCTGAGAGGAGCCACAAATTTCCTTCCACCCAGAGTTTCCCCAAGTCTCCCGATAAAAATGATACCTCACTTGTGTGGGTAGGTCTAGCGCTCGCGACAGGAAATGCCCCAAAACACAACATGGAAACATCACATTTTTTGACAGAAAACACAGCTGTTTTTTCCAAAGTGCCTGCCTGTACATTTTGGCCTCTAGCTCAGCCGGCACCTAGGGAAACCTACCAAACCTGTGCATTTCTGAAAACTAGAGACCTAGGGGAATCCAGGATGGGGAGACTTGTGGGGCTCTGACCAGGTTCTGTTACCCAGAATCCTTTGCAAACCTCAAAATGTGGCTAAAAAAACACGTTTTCCTCACATTTCGGTGACAGAAAGTTCTGGAATCTGAGAGGAGCCACAAATTTCCTTCCACCCAGCGTTCCCCCAAGTCTCCCGATAAAAATGATACCTCACTTGTGTGGGAAGGCCTAGCGCCTGCGACAGGAAATGCCCCAAAACACAACGTGGACACATCCCATTTTTTGACAGAAAACACAGCTGTTTTTTCCAAAGTGCCTGCCTGTACATTTTGGCCTCTAGCTCAGCCGGCACATAGGGAAACCTACCAAACCTGTGCATTTTTTAAAACTAGAGACCTAGGGGAATCCAAGATGGGGTAACTTGTGGGGCTCTGACCAGGTTCTGTTACCCAGAATCTTTTTCAAACCTCAAAAAGTGGCTTAAAAAACAAGTTTTCCTCATATTTCGGTGACAGAAAGTTCTGGAATCTGAGAGAAGCCACAAATTTCCTTCCACCCAGAGTTTCCCCAAGTCTCCCGATAAAAATGATACCTCACTTGTGTGGGTAGGCCTAGCGCCCGCGACAGGAAATGCCCCAAAACACAACATGGACACATCCCATTTTTTGACAGAAAACACAGCTGTGTTTTGCAAAGTGTCTGCCTGTAGATTTTGGCCTCTAGCTCAGCCGGCACCTAGGGAAACCTACCAAACCTGTGCATTTTTTAAAACTAGAGACCTAGGGGAATCCAAGATGGGGTGACTTGTGGGGCCCTGACCAGGTTCTGTTACCCAGAATCCTTTGCAAACCTCAAAATGTGGCTAAAAAAACACGTTTTCCTCACATTTTGGTGACAGAAAGTTCTGAAATCTGAGAGGAGCCACAAATTTCCTTCCACCCAGCGTTCCCCCAAGTCTCCCGATAAAAATGATACCTCACTTGTGTGGGTAGGCCTAGCGCCCGCGACAGGAAAGGCCCCAAAACACAACATGGACACATCCCATTTTTTGACAGAAAACACAGCTGTTTTTTCCAAAGTGCCTGCCTGTACATTTTGGCCTCTAGGTCAGCCGGCACCTAGGGAAACCTACCAAACCTGTGCATTTTTTAAAAGTAGAGACCTAGGGGAATCCAAGATGGGGTGACTTGTGGGGCTCTGACCAGGTTCTGTTACCCAGAATCTTTTGCAAACCTCAAGAAGTGGCTAAAAAAACACGTTTTCCTCACATTTTGGTGACAGAAAGTTCTGGAATCTGAGAGGAGCCACAAATTTCCTTCCACCCAGAGTTCCCCCAAGTCCCCCGATAAAAATGATACCTCACTTGTGTGGGTAGGCCTTGCGCCCGCAACAGGAAATGCCCCATAACACAACGTGGACACATCCCATTTCTTGACAGAAAACACAGCTATTTTTTGCAAAGTGCCTGCCTGTACATTTTGGCCTCTAGCTCAGTCGGCACCTAGGGAAACCTACCAAACCTGTGCATTTTTGAAAACTAGAGACCTAGGGGAATCCAAGCTGGGGTGACTTGTGGGGCTCTGACCAGGTTCTGTTACCCAGAATCCTTTGCAAACCTCAAAAAGTGGCTTAAAAAACAAGTTTTCCTCACATTTCGGTGACAGAAAGTTCTGGAATCTGAGAGGAGCCACAAATTTCCTTCCACCCAGAGTTTCCCCAAGTCTCCCGATAAAAATGATACCTCACTTGTGTGGGTAGGTCTAGCGCTCGCGACAGGAAATGCCCCAAAACACAACATGGAAACATCACATTTTTTGACAGAAAACACAGCTGTTTTTTCCAAAGTGCCTGCCTGTACATTTTGGCCTCTAGCTCAGCCGGCACCTAGGGAAACCTACCAAACCTGTGCATTTTTGAAAACTAGAGACCTAGGGGAATCCAGGATGGGGAGACTTGTGGGGCTCTGACCAGGTTCTGTTACCCAGAAACCTTTGCAAACCTCAAAATGTGGCTAAAAAAACACGTTTTCCTCACATTTCGGTGACAGAAAGTTCTGGAATCTGAGAGGAGCCACAAATTTCCTTCCACCCAGCGTTCCCCCAAGTCTCCCGATAAAAATGATACCTCACTTGTGTGGGAAGGCCTAGCGCCCGCGACAGGAAATGCCCCAAAACACAACGTGGACACATCCCATTTTTTGACAGAAAACACAGCTGTTTTTTCCAAAGTGCCTGCCTGTACATTTTGGCCTCTAGCTCAGTCGGCACCTAGGGAAACCTACCAAACCTGTGCATTTTTTAAAACTAGAGACCTAGGGGAATCCAGGATGGGGTGACTTGTGGGGCTCTGACCAGGTTCTGTTACCCAGAATCCTTTGCAAACCTCAAAAAGTGGCTTAAAAAACAAGTTTTCCTCATATTTCGGTGACAGAAAGTTCTGGAATCTGAGAGGAGCCACAAATTTCCTTCCACCCAGAGTTTCCCCAAGTCTCCCGATAAAAATGATACCTCACTTGTGTGGGTAGGCCTAGCGCCCGCGACAGGAAATGCCCCAAAACACAACATGGACACATCCCATTTTTTGACAGAAAACACAGCTGTTTTTTCCAAAGTGCCTGCCTGTACATTTTGGTCTCTAGCTCAGCCGGCACCTAGGGAAACCTACCAAACCTGTGCATTTTTGAAAACTAGAGACCTAGGGGAATCCAGGATGGGGTGACTTGTGGGGCTCTGACCAGGTTCTGTTACCCAGAATCCTTTGCAAACCTCAAAAAGTGGCTTAAAAAACAAGTTTTCCTCACATTTCGGTGACAGAAAGTTCTGGAATCTGAGAGGAGCCACAAATTTCCTTCCACCCAGCGTTCCCCCAAGTCTCCCGATAAAAATTATACCTCACTTGTGTGGGTAGGCCTAGCGCCCGCGACAGGAAATGCCCCAAAACACAACATGGACACATCCCATTTTTTGACAGAAAACACAGCTGTTTTTTCCAAAGTGCCTGCCTGTACATTTTGGCCTCTAGCTCAGCCGGCACCTAGGGAAACCTACCAAACCTGTGCATTTTTGAAAACTAGAGACCTAGGGGAATCCAGGATGGGGTGACTTGTGGGGCTCTGACCAGGTTCTGTTACCCAGAATCCTTTGCAAACCTTCCATTTCTGGAATCTGAGAGGAGCCACAAATTTCCTTCCACCCAGAGTTTCCCCAAGTCTCCCGATAAAAATGATACCTCACTTGTGTGGGTAGGCCTAGCGCCCGCGACAGGAAATGCCCCAAAACACAACATGGACACATCCCATTTTTTGACAGAAAACACAGCTGTTTTTTCCAAAGTGCCTGCCTGTACATTTTGGCCTCTAGCTCAGCCGGCACCTAGGGAAACCTACCAAACCTGTGCATTTTTTAAAACTAGAGACCTAGGGGAATCCAGGATGGGGTGACTTGTGGGGCTCTGACCAGGTTCTGTTACCCAGAATCCTTTGCAAACCTCAAAAAGTGGCTAAAAAAACAAGTTTTCCTCACATTTCGGTGACAGAAAGTTCTGGAATCTGAGAGGAGCCACAAATTTCCTTCCACCCAGAGTTCCCCCAAGTCTCCCGATAAAAATGATACCTCACTTGGTTGGGTAGGCCTAGCGCCCGCGACAGGAAATGCCCCAAAACACAACGTGGACACATCACATTTTTTCATAGAAAACAGTGCCTACCTGTGGATTTTGGCCTCTAGCTCAGCCGGCACCTGGGGAAACCTAGCAAACCAGCGCATTTTTGAAAAATAGAAACCCAGGGGAATCCAAGATGAGGTGACTTGTGGGGCTCTGACCAGGTTCTGTTACCCAGAATCCTTTGCAAACCTCAAAATGTGGCTAAAATAACAAGTTTTCCTCACATTTCGGTGACAGAAAGTTCTGGAATCTGAGAGGAGCCACAAATTTCCTTCCACCCAGCGTTCCCCCAAGTCTCCCGATAAAAATGATACCTCACTTGTGTGGGTAGGCCTAGTGCCCGCGACAGGAATAGATCACACAACGGTCAATGTTGGTCCTTACATGAGGCAGCTGTTGACCCTGGGGTGATCCATTCCTGACGCAGGCACTAGGTGTAGGCACTCAAGTGGGGTAGTGTTTTTATCAAGACAGGTGAGGAGTCACTGGGTGGCAGGAATTTTGTGGATCCCAACATATTCCTGTAGTTTGTATGACAGAAATGCGAGAAAAATTGAGTTTTTATTCAACATTTCAGCTTTGCAGGGTATTCTGGGTAAGAAAACTTTGGGGAATCCACACAAGTCACACCTCTGTGGACTCCCCCGAATGTCTAGTTTCCAGAAATGTTTGCGTTTAGTGTGTTTCTCTATATGGCCGCCGAACCCAGGACCAAAAACACAGGTGCCTGCCTTACAAAACCAGTTTGTTTTGCCATAGATAATTTTGATGTCTCCACAATACGATTTGGGTGGTGGAATTTGGGGCTCAACTAAATTGGGGAGCTCCCAAAAGAGCACTCTCTCTCTCTCTGCTTGCCGCCGCATTCACCTGCTCTCTGGGTTGGGCTAACCCACTATTACCCAGTTGCACAAACAGCTTGCGAAGGGACAGCAGGACTGTCCTCATCACCTCGCTCATAATGTACTGGAAGAGGAGTTATCGAATGGGACTCCTCCGACTGAAAAATCACTCCCAGAGTCTGCGCCATTGTCATATCCCTCAGATGCTGTCTCAGTATCTGATGTCTCAGTCTCTGATCCTATGTCAGAGCGGTCCTCTATAACCCGAGTGCAGGCAGCAGTCATCCATCAAGATGCCATCTCTGCTATTGGCTAAACTGTTGCTCTAAAACACTAGCCTACGTAGACAGTCACAAAATCGATGGTGTGTGTGAGATACGTGCAACAGTAGAGGCCACCTTACCTGCGCTTCTTCCCTCAATCAGCACGTTCTTTCAAGACACTCAAAAAACACCTTGTCACATACCATTCGTCACAGTCTTTAGCACCTCCTGTGCCCAGTCCAACTATCATTATTGGTGCTCCCACTCCCTCCTCCTCGGATTCCCTCATTACCACCCAGCAAAAGTGCCCTTCATCTCTTCATAGCCGCCCTCCACCCCGCACATACATTTCATTGGTATTATAGCGCAAGTAATGGCTGACTTTACTAATGTACTCAGCTATTTACATAAAATACAGATTTGCTCTTTGCAGTAGGCATATAAACCTTCTGCGCTTCTTTATGGCACTAAAACTGCCACTAGACAAGTCTGTCCCTTTTCCCCCCAGGGAAACCACACACATATTGACAAAAGTGATATATATATGACAGCCAACCACCTGAAACTCAACTCAAGTAAAACCGAAATAATCCTCTTTGGCCCACTCAGAAACACCTGGGACCCCTCATGGTGGCCCACCACGCTAGGCCCTGCACCCACCCCCGCCAACCACGCACGCAACCTCAGCATCATCCTAGACTCCTCCCTCTCGATGACCCAACAAATTAACGCTCTCACCTCCTCATGCTTCAACACACTCTGTACACTAAAAAAACATTCAAATGGATCCCCACAGAGACCAGAAAAACTGTCACTCACGCACTCATCAGCAGCAGACTTGATTACGGAAACGCCATCTACGCCGGCACCACTCTAAAACTCAAGCGCAAACTACACGCATCCAGAACTCAGCAGCACGACTCATCCTCGACCTCCCCCGACACGAATACATCTCTCCACACCTCAAATCCCTCCACTGGCTCCCCATTGACAAAAGGATCACCTTTAAGATCCTCATCCTCGCACACAAATCACTCCACAACACAGGCCCTGCCTACCTCAACGAGAGTCACCTTCCACACCCCCACACGAAACCTCCGCTCAGCTGACCTCTCTCTCGTCTCTGTCCCCCGCATCAAACACACCACCACCGGGGGCAGATCCTTCTCCTACCTTGCACCCAAAACCTGGAACGCCCTCCCAACCCACCTTCGCAAGACCCAAAACCTACTTCTTTTCAGGAAGGGCCTCAAAACCTGGCTTTTCGAACAGTGAACCTCCCAGCCCCTTTCCCTCCCCCGTCCCCCCCCCCCCCAGCGCCTTGAGACCCTCACGGGTGAGTAGAGCGCTTAATAAATCTCTTTGATTGATTGATTGATTGATATATATATAGATCTATCTCTATATATATATCTATCTACATAGATATATCTATAGATATATCCATGTACATAGATATATCTACATAGATATGTCTATATATATAGATCTATATATAGATCTATTTTTTTTAGTTGTTGTATGGTTTCCTTGGGGGCCAAAATGGACCCCAGGGAAACCCTACAACATCTAAAAAAAATATTGCCCCCACAGGGGGTCGCCCTGCACAGCTGCGATCGGGGGCCAGGAACCAGTTTCAGAAGGCCTCGTAAGAAAGGGGAGAGTCTCCCCTTTCTTACGAGGCCTTTTGAAAGTGTTTCCTGGCCCCCCGATCGCAGCACAGCTGCGATCGGGGGGCCAGGAAACCTGAAAGTGTTTCACGGCCCCTGATCGCAGCACAGCTGCGACCGGGGGCCAGGAAACACTTTCAGGAAGGCCTCGTAAGAAAGGGGAGAGTATCCCCTTTCTTACGAGGCCTTCCCGAATGTGGGGAAGGCCGTTTTCCCCATCAAAGCAGGAAGCGGCCGCAAGGCTGCTTCCTGCTTCGATGGGGAAAACAACTTTGTAATGTCAGCGTGCCTCGCGGCATGCTGACATCACAAAGGGGCGGGTGGGGGCCACGGGGGAGACACGCAAACCTCAAAAAGTGGCTTAAAAAACAAGTTTTCCTCATATTTCGGTGACAGAAAGTTCTGGAATCTGAGAGGAGCCACAAATTTCCTTCCACCCAGAGTTTCCCCAAGTCTCCCGATAAAAATGATACCTCACTTGTGTGGGTAGGCCTAGCGCCCGCGACAGGAAATGCCCCAAAACACAACATGGACACATCCCATTTTTTGACAGAAAACACAGCTGTTTTTTCCAAAGTGCCTGCCTGTACATTTTGGCCTCTAGCTCAGCCGGCACCTAGGGAAACCTACCAAACCTGTGCATTTTTGAAAACTAGAGACCTAGGGGAATCCAGGATGGGGTGACTTGTGGGGCTCTGACCAGGTTCTGTTACCCAGAATCCTTTGCAAACCTCAAAAAGTGGCTTAAAAAACAAGTTTTCCTCATATTTCAGTGACAGAAAGTTCTGAAATCTGAGAGGAGCCACAAATTTCCTTCTACCCAGCGGTCCCCCAAGTCTCCCGATAAAAATGATACCTCACTTGTGTGGGTAGGCCTAGCGCCCGCGACAGGAAATGCCCCAAAACACAACATGGACACATCCCATTTTTTGACAGAAAACACAGCTGTGTTTTGCAAAGTGCCTGCCTGTAGATTTTGGCCTCTAGCTCAGCCGGCACCTAGGGAAACCTACCAAACCTGTGCATTTTTTAAAACTAGAGACCTAGGGGAATCCAAGATGGGGTGACTTGTGGGGCCCAGACCAGGTTCTGTTACCTAGAATCCTTTGCAAACCTCAAAATGTGGCTAAAAAAACACGTTTTCCTCACATTTTGGTGACAGAAAGTTCTGAAATCTGAGAGGAGCCACAAATTTCCTTCCACCCAGCGTTCCCCCAAGTCTCCCGATAAAAATGATACCTCACTTGTGTGGGTAGGCCTAGCGCCCGCGACAGGAAAGGCCCCAAAACACAACATGGACACATCCCATTTTTTGACAGAAAACACAGCTGTTTTTTCCAAAGTGCCTGCCTGTACATTTTGGCCTCTAGCTCAGCCGGCACCTAGGGAAACCTACCAAACCTGTGCATTTTTTAAAACTAGAGACCTAGGGGAATCCAAGATGGGGTGACTTGTGGGGCTCTGACCAGGTTCTGTTACCCAGAATCTTTTGCAAACCTCAAGAAGTGGCTAAAAAACACGTTTTCCTCACATTTTGGTGACAGAAAGTTCTGGAATCTGAGAGGAGCCACAAATTTCCTTCCACCCAGAGTTCCCCCAAGTCCCCCGATAAAAATGATACCTCACTTGTGTGGGTAGGCCTTGCGCCCGCGACAGGAAATGCCCCAAAACACAACGTGGACACATCCCATTTCTTGACAGAAAACACAGCTATTTTTTGCAAAGTGCCTGCCTGTACATTTTGGCCTCTAGCTCAGTCGGCACCTAGGGAAACCTACCAAACCTGTGCATTTTTGAAAACTAGAGACCTAGGGGAATCCAAGCTGGGGTGACTTGTGGGGCTCTGACCAGGTTCTGTTACCCAGAATCCTTTGCAAACCTCAAAAAGTGGCTTAAAAAACAAGTTTTCCTCACATTTCGGTGACAGAAAGTTCTGGAATCTGAGAGGAGCCACAAATTTCCTTCCACCCAGAGTTTCCCCAAGTCTCCCGATAAAAATGATACCTCACTTGTGTGGGTAGGTCTAGCGCTCGCGACAGGAAATGCCCCAAAACACAACATGGAAACATCACATTTTTGACAGAAAACACAGCTGTTTTTTCCAAAGTGCCTGCCTGTAGATTTTGGCCTCTAGCTCAGCCGGCACCTAGGGAAACCTACCAAACCTGTGCATTTTTGAAAACTAGAGACCTAGGGGAATCCAGGATGGGGTGACTTGTGGGGCTCTGACCAGGTTCTGTTACCCAGAATCCTTTGCAAACCTCAAAAAGTGGCTTAAAAAACAAGTTTTCCTCACATTTCGGTGACAGAAAGTTCTGGAATCTGAGAGGAGCCACAAATTTCCTTCCACCCAGCGTTCCCCCATGTCTCCCGATAAAAATGATACCTCACTTGTGTGGGTAGGCCTAGCGCCCGCGACAGGAAATGCCCCAAAACACAACATGGACACATCCCATTTTTTGACAGAAAACACAGCTGTTTTTTCCAAAGTGCCTGCTTGTACATTTTGGCCTCTAGCTCAGCCGGCACCTAGGGAAACCTACCAAACCTGTGCATTTTTGAAAACTAGAGACCTAGGGGAATCCAGGATGGGGTGACTTGTGGGGCTCTGACCAGGTTCTGTTACCCAGAATCCTTTGCAAACCTTCCATTTCTGGAATCTGAGAGGAGCCACAAATTTCCTTCCACCCAGAGTTTCCCCAAGTCTCCCGATAAAAATGATACCTCACTTGTGTGGGTAGGCCTAGCGCCCGCGACAGGAAATGCCCCAAAACACAACATGGACACATCCCATTTTTTGACAGAAAACACAGCTGTTTTTTCCAAAGTGCCTGCCTGTACATTTTGGCCTCTAGCTCAGCCGGCACCTAGGGAAACCTACCAAACCTGTGCATTTTTGAAAACTAGAGACCTAGGGGAATCCAGGATGGGGTGACTTGTGGGGCTCTGACCAGGTTCTGTTACCCAGAATCCTTTGCAAACCTCAAAAAGTGGCTAAAAAAACAAGTTTTCCTCACATTTCGGTGACAGAAAGTTCTGGAATCTGAGAGGAGCCACAAATTTCCTTCCACCCAGTGTTCCCCTAAGTCTCCCGATAAAAATGATACCTCACTTGGTTGGGTAGGCCTAGCGCCCGCGACAGGAAATGCCCCAAAACACAACATGGAAACATCACATTTTTGACAGAAAACACAGCTGTTTTTTCCAAAGTGCCTGCCTGTACATTTTGGCCTCTAGCTCAGCCGGCACCTAGGGAAACCTACCAAACCTGTGCATTTTTTAAAACTAGAGACCTAGGGGAATCCAGGATGGGGAGACTTGTGGGGCTCTGACCAGGTTCTGTTACCCAGAATCCTTTGCAAACCTCAAAATGTGGCTAAAAAAACACGTTTTCCTCACATTTCGGTGACAGAAAGTTCTGGAATCTGAGAGGAGCCACAAATTTCCTTCCACCCTGCGTTCCCCCAAGTCTCCCGATAAAAATGATACCTCACTTGTGTGGGAAGGCCTAGCGCCCGCGACAGGAAATGCCCCAAAACACAACATGGACACATCCCATTTTTTGACAGAAAACACAGCTGTTTTCTCCAAAGTGCCTGCCTGTACATTTTGGCCTCTAGCTCAGTCGGCACCTAGGGAAACCTACCAAACCTGTGCATTTTTGAAAACTAGAGACCTAGGGGAATCCAGGATGGGGTGACTTGTGGGGCTCTGACCAGGTTCTGTTACCCAGAATCCTTTGCAAACCTCAAAAAGTGGCTTAAAAAACAAGTTTTCCTCATATTTCGGTGACAGAAAGTTCTGGAATCTGAGAGGAGCCACAAATTTCCTTCCACCCAGAGTTTCCCCAAGTCTCCCGATAAAAATGATACCTCTCTTGTGTGGGTAGGCCTAGCGCCCGCGACAGGAAATGCCCCAAAACACAACATGGACACATCCCATTTTTTGACAGAAAACACAGCTGTTTTTTCCAAAGTGCCTGCCTGTACATTTTGGCCTCTAGCTCAGCCGGCACCTAGGGAAACCTACCAAACCTGTGCATTTTTGAAAACTAGAGACCTAGGGGAATCCAGGATGGGGTGACTTGTGGGGCTCTGACCAGGTTCTGTTACCCAGAATCCTTTGCAAACCTCAAAAAGTGGCTTAAAAAACAAGTTTTCCTCACATTTCGGTGACAGAAAGTTCTGGAATCTGAGAGGAGCCACAAATTTCCTTCCACCCAGCGTTCCCCCAAGTCTCCCGATAAAAATGATACCTCACTTGTGTGGGTAGGCCTAGTGCCCGCGACAGGAATAGATCACACAACGGTCAATGTTGGTCCTTACATGAGGCAGCTGTTGACCCTGGGGTGATCCATTCCTGACGCAGGCACTAGGTGTAGGCACTCAAGTGGGGTAGTGTTTTTATCAAGACAGGTGAGGAGTCACTGGGTGGTAGGAATTTTGTGGATCCCAACATATTCCTGTAGTTTGTATGACAGAAATGCGAGAAAAATTGAGTTTTTATTCAACATTTCAGCTTTGCAGGGTATTCTGGGTAAGAAAACTTTGGGGAATCCACACAAGTCACACCTCTGTGGACTCCCCCGAATGTCTAGTTTCCAGAAATGTTTGCGTTTAGTGTGTTTCTCTATATGGCCGCCGAACCCAGGACCAAAAACACAGGTGCCTGCCTTACAAAACCAGTTTGTTTTGCCATAGATAATTTTGATGTCTCCACAATACGATTTGGGTGGTGGAATTTGGGGCTCAACTAAATTGGGGAGCTCCCAAAAGAGCACTCTCTCTCTCTGCTTGCCGCCGCATTCACCTGCTCTCTGGGTTGGGCTAACCCACTATTACCCAGTTGCACAAACAGCTTGCAAAGGGACAGCAGGACTGTCCTCATCACCTCGCTCATAATGTACTGGAAGAGGAGTTATCGAATGGGACTCCTCCGACTGAAAAATCACTCCCAGAGTCTGCGCCATTGTCATATCCCTCAGATGCTGTCTCAGTATCTGATGTCTCAGTCTCTGATCCTATTACAGAGCGGTCTTCTATAACCCGAGTGCAGGCAGCAGTCATCCATCAAGATGCCATCTCTGCTATTGGCTAAACTGTTGCTCTAAAACACTAGCCTACGTAGGCAGTCACAAAATCGATGGTGTGTGTGAGATACGTGCAACAGTAGAGGCCACCTTACCTGCGCTTCTTCCCTCAATCAGCACGTTCTTTCAAGACACTCAAAAAACACCTTGTCACATACCATTCGTCACAGTCTTTAGCACCTCCTGTGCCCAGTCCAACTATCATTATTGGTGCTCCCACTCCCTCCTCCTCGGATTCCCTCATTACCACCCAGCAAAAGTGCCCTTCATCTCTTCATAGCCGCCCTCCACCCCGCACATACATTTCATTGGTATTATAGCGCAAGTAATGGCTGACTTTACTAATGTACTCAGCTATTTACATAAAATACAGATTTGCTCTTTGCAGTAGGCATATAAACCTTCTGCGCTTCTTTATGGCACTAAAACTGCCACTAGACAAGTCTGTCCCTTTTCCCCCCAGGGAAACCACACACATATTGACAAAAGTGATATATATATGACAGCCAACCACCTGAAACTCAACTCAAGTAAAACCGAAATAATCCTCTTTGGCCCACTCAAAAACACCTGGGACCCCTCATGGTGGCCCACCACGCTAGGCCCTGCACCCACCCCCGCCAACCACGCACGCAACCTCAGCATCATCCTAGACTCCTCCCTCTCGATGACCCAACAAATTAACGCTCTCACCTCCTCATGCTTCAACACACTCTGTACACTAAAAAAACATTCAAATGGATCCCCACAGAGACCAGAAAAACTGTCACTCACGCACTCATCAGCAGCAGACTTGATTACGGAAACGCCATCTACGCCGGCACCACTCTAAAACTCAAGCGCAAACTACACGCATCCAGAACTCAGCAGCACGACTCATCCTCGACCTCCCCCGTCACGAATACATCTCTCCACACCTCAAATCCCTCCACTGGCTCCCCATTGACAAAAGGATCACCTTTAAGATCCTCATCCTCGCACACAAATCACTCCACAACACAGGCCCTGCCTACCTCAACGAGAGTCACCTTCCACACCCCCACACGAAACCTCCGCTCAGCTGACCTCTCTCTCGTCTCTGTCCCCCGCATCAAACACACCACTACCGGGGGCAGATCCTTCTCCTACCTTGCACCCAAAACCTGGAACGCCCTCCCAACCCACCTTCGCAAGACCCAAAACCTACTTCTTTTCAGGAAGGGCCTCAAAACCTGGCTTTTCGAACAGTGAACCTCCCAGCCCCTTTCCCTCCCCCGTCCCCCCCCCAGCGCCTTGAGACCCTCACGGGTGAGTAGCGCGCTTTATAAATCTCTTTGATTGATTGATTGATTGATATATATATAGATCTATCTCTATATATATATCTATCTACATAGATATATCTATAGATATATCCATGTACATAGATATATCTACATAGATATGTCTATATATATATAGATCTATATATAGATCTATTTTTTTTAGTTGTTGTATGGTTTCCTTGGGGGCCAAAATGGACCCCAGGGAAACCCTACAACATCTAAAAAAAATATTGCCCCCACAGGGGGTCGCCCTGCACAGCTGCGATCGGGGTCCAGGAAACAGTTTCAGAAGGCCTCGTAAGAAAGGGGAGAGTCTCCCCTTTCTTACGAGGCCTTTTGAAAGTGTTTCCTGGCCCCCCGATCGCAGCACAGCTGCGATAGGGGGGCCAGGAAACCTGAAAGTGTTTCCCGGCCCCCGATCGCAGCACAGCTGCGACCGAGGGCCAGGAAACACTTTCAGGAAGGCCTCGTAAGAAAGGGGAGAGTATCCCCTTTCTTACGAGGCCTTCCCGAATGTGGGGAAGGCCGTTTTCCCCATCAAAGCAGGAAGCGGCCGCAAGGCTGCTTCCTGCTTCGATGGGGAAAACAACTTTGTAACGTCAGCGTGCCTCGCGGCATGCTGACATCACAAAGGGGCGGGTGGGGGCCACGGGGGAGACACGGAAGCCTCCGTGTCTCCCGGGGCAAGAAAAAAAATAAAAATAATCCTCGGGTGCGACGCACCCAAGGATTTATTAACACCCTCCCTGGTGTCGGCCACTGGTCGTGACCCGCACCAGGGAGGTAGTTCGGGCGTCGGCCAGTGGCCGTCGCCCGCATTGAAGGGGTTAAAGTATAAACACTAGCCTATTTTCTGTGGCTCTCCCACTGTAAAAAGTAGCAAATATAAAGCCATGTATCTCAGATTTTGCCCAACACCATTCCTCAAAGGGTTCTTTCAGATAAACAATCCACTCAAAATCAATGTTGCTCAATATTTCTGTGAATAACAAGACACTATGATACACACACACATCCAGTTCCTGTACCTTGCATGGCTAATAAACTGACATGGCCCACACCTAGTTCGATTTGATTTTGAAACATCAGACATTTTGCTAATTACCAATAACAAAAATTCCAATGTCACAGGAGCTCACACAGGCATAACAAATAAATACTCACATCCACCACACATGAGACACTAGCTTCCACTATGCAATGTCTTTGATGCAACTTCAAGATTAGAATCAGATGTCCTGGGGCGTGGCCGGGCCACGAAACAAGATGGCCGCTTAGAGCGAGAGCTCTGTGCCGAGGCGGTCCCGGAGGGGCGACGGGGGCGAGAAGACAGCCGGACAACACACCGGGTTCGGTGCCCCTCCACCCCTACAACAGCGGCGACACGGAACCATGTCCGGGGACCCCGTAGGAGCGGGACGCAAGGCAGGAAACTCGCGACTCGCCCCAGGCCGATAAGGCCTGGAAAAAGGGGCGGAGTCGCGTCTTCGGAAGACCGGGGACGGCGTGCCCGTAGCGGCAAGGAGCAAGCTGAACAGGCCGCAGGGACTGCGGGAGCCGTGACAACCCGCATCCATCTCCCTACAACGCCAACAAACACCCGTGGACCTCCCCCCCCCCACAGGGAGACGGGAAGACGCAGCAAAGGGCTGCGGCCCCTTCGACAGCCGGGAGAGAAGGCCAAAGAGAGGTAGGATCGAATCTCTTCAAAATAAGAACGGCATCGCCGGAGGCAGAGGCACGACTTCTCCCCTCTTTTCCATCACAGAGGGACAACAAAAACCCTCCCGCTGAGATAATAAACTTTCTCCCCCCCCCTCCAGACAACTAATACTGAGGAGGGCAGAGGGGCACGATGGGAGGCACGTGGAGGCGAGGGGACGAGAGGGGTGAGCGACTGGAGGGGCACCGGAGATGAGGAGAGCCAGAGGGAGCCAAGAGAACAGAGATACAGGAGAAGGGAGTGGACTGACACCAGTGTAAGCCACCGAACATCTATATCCTTATCGGAATCTACGGAGGGAATCTCGGGCCCCACGTGGTCAGACTCTGTAGACAATTGAGGCGATGCCCGGCAACAAACCGAACCATAAACCTGTCAGCAAGCCTGCACGACAACTATTATTCTCAGAAGCGCTACAACACAAACGCCTAACCCCCACGAAGATAAACCCTCAAACATCGCCACCTTTAAACGAGTCCACCACGATGCCTGATAAAGATCAATCCACAACTATGGACAGGATACTACAAGAGATCACCACCGTCAGCCGCCGCATAGAGGGGATGGACGCCTCTATAACTTCATTGACACTAGAAACCAAATCCATGCGATCTGACATTGCAGGCTTTCAATCTAGAGTGACAGGGCTAGAACAACGCATGGGATCACTAGAGACGCAGATCAACACGTCTCAGGTGCGAGAACAAGACTTCATCTACCTCAGGAGCAAACTAACGGACATGGAGGACAGGAGCCGGAGAGACAATATCCGCATACTTGGGATCCCGGAAAACGAAGAAGGCTCGGATATGCAGACTTTTCTGACCTCCATTCTTCCAAAAATGATTTCATTGGACTTTGACCCGCCGCTAGAATTCCAACGGGCACACAGGATAGGCCCAAAACGCTCTGACAATTCCTCAAGGCCCCGCCCAATCATCGCATGCTTGCTGTGGCATAATCAAACCCGACAAATACTCCAAGTAGCACGCAACCACGGCCCTTTCCGAATAGACCAGCACGAGATCCGAATAACCGCCGATTACTCCAAGGAAACCAACGAACGTAGAAAGGCTTTCCTAGCCCTACGACCCAGGCTTCGCAAACTAGAGATGAAATACGGTCTCTTTGACCCTGCAAGAATGTGGGTTACAAAAAATGGAGTATCCAAGGACTTTTATAACCCCGACGAATTGAGACTCTTCCTTGACTCTTTCCAATCCCAGCCTATGGACTCTTACAACACAGACAGTGAGCATGACATTGTAGGAGGCAGTGATAGGGCCGAAACCCCCCACTCGGGAATAGAAAAGGTGAAGACGGCTCTACACGACACCGGAGCCAGTCATAGAGGTAGAGACATGGAGAGACTAACCAGATCATATGATGACAGGGGTCAGATTTTACACGCAGTAGTAACCCACACCCAACTATCGGAAAGAGACAAATCCCGCTCCCCTTTAAAGCCTACAACTGGGTCTTCTTGAGAAGGTAACGCGACAAGACGACTTATGGGACTATCGCCAGAGAGTCGAAAATAACAACTATAGACTCCGCGGAAGGATGAATACCTTTCCAGATCATATGTGTATTACTATTGTAATTGTCTAAGACTGCTAGTATCAATGTTAAAACCAGATACATGAAAAATCTATCCTCTTTATGTCTAGTGCCGAGGCCCTATAATGGAAAACTACCAGTAAATCGTTATTTGCCCTCAGTACACAACAGATGATGATTACTAGAACAGGGATCAGACCCCACCAACTCACTGTATGTTGAATAAGGGCCCGGTCCCGACCCTATAACCCTATAACAAGGTAACAAGGTAACAGGGGCATTAAACAGATAACAAAAAATAAACACTAATTAACTATCATGGAACTTACCTTATATTCCACACACTACAAAATATCTCATGGTAGTAAACAACAAAGTATGTGAAACTTTCCTAATACACACTACACTCGACCAGCGCCGACATTAGAACCGTTTAGCCCCCATTATCACCCCAAGGGATGGGACTAGACCACGTAAAGATAAATTAATTCCAATACAGGGACACACAATACGATATAACCTGAAACATATCAAAGCTCCCACTACTTGACTCTACTGTATTCTACGATAAGAAACTGGGGAAAAAAAATAAAAAATAGAACACGAGGACATAATACAACATAATACCGCATAACAAAGCGAAATATTATGACATTCTACACTGCCACTCCACACCACACTATAACATCACAATGTAAATTATAAACTATTAGCTATTCTTTTCCCCAGATGTTCGTACCTACCCCCATCCTAATCATTATTACTATCTTAAACTATCATCAACAACAGAACGACTATGATGGTGGCACATACCAAGTAAGACCTTAGTAGGTCAGTATTAGGATGTAATAATACACGGCAAGGAGTTAGTAATAGGATGAGATACGCACTATCCTCGCGTAACCCGGGGCTCAGCTACACTCATTACCTATCCTACGATTAATAGAGAGACGTTTGGCATAATGGCTCCTAACATGATAATGTGATAAGATGCCAGGATATGTTATGTTGATCAACCTAATATGTCATTGAACAGTTGTAAGGCGAGACGAGACGAGGCAGTGTAATAGTTGAAAAGAAATGCTCAGGAAGTATTATATTATACTGTATATTGGTATCTTTATGTACCCATGCATACGCGAGAACTATAATACTCTGTTTGAGCTCTCTCCCCCCCTCCTCTGCCCTGCCCCCCCCCTCCCCTCGCCAGCCGGTCTCGGTCTTTCTGTCTGCCCAGTCCCTACTTTAATTTACGACCCTATCTTATGAACTCCTAAACACCCTACAATACCATACAACATCAAGTACTAGGCACAACATCCTAAACACCATACCCCATCAACACCCGACACCCCCCCTCCTCTCCAGCGCCGCTCAGGTACTATAGTTATTAACCGATCATTACTTCTGCCAATATACACCTTAGTTATATAACTAATACACTAGCCACTAACCACCGATGAACAGACCCACTTCCCGATACATAAACATAAGCACTGCTGTGTGCCCCCCCCCACCCCTCCTTATCACCGACATATCGATAACTGGCTGTCTGCTGTTTCCCCCCTTCGCCCCCCCCGATCGAGACCGCCCGACGGCACGAGAGCTCCGAGAGAAATCGGTCCCGCCGTTTACAGACCTAACGAACGAAGGAGGTTGGACTCCTAACCTCCCTCATCCCTACCCTTCTCCACTTCTTCCCCCAAATTGCACGCTCTCTTGCTATACTCTCAATCTCAACTTCAGCACACGCATCCATCCCTTCCCCCCCTTCTCCCTCTTTTCTTCTCCCTCTCATTTCTCCTTGTCTTCTTTTTCCCTCATATTTCCCCTCCATCTGGCTCTCGTCCTACTTATATTGCCTCTCTTCCTTCACCCTCTCCTCTCTCTTCTCTTTCTTCTCCAGAGGATTCCCTTGGCCTCCACCAGCTACTAACCCCCGTATAAAATAAAATAAAATAAAACACCGTATCATATCGAAACACAACTCCCACTCTAACAACTAAGTCAATATCTCCCACCCTCCCTCCCCCCCCCACCAACACCAACCCCGGATCGAGGGTGCTTACTCACAATTATCCAATATGTCGAAGCCCCACCCTCAAGCGACGCGACCATTACGCATACTCTCTTGGAATGTACACGGCATGACGAGCTATGTTAAGCGGAAAAAGATACTGTCCTATCTTCAATCCAAAAAAACAGATATAGCTCTGATTCAAGAGACTCACCTTGACACTCTGGAATCCAGTAAACTTAAACGGGATTGGGTAGGGAGGGTTGCCTTCAGCTGCCGTCCAACGAGTCAGGAATCTGGAAGTAACGGACCCCGCAAATGTGGAGTGGCGATACTAGTGCGTAAATCCCTCCCGGTCACAATCATTAAAACCTGGAATGATACGGAAGGAAGGTATATATTTGCTAAATTAAAACTAGGGGACACTGTTTTATGCGTGGGATCAGTTTACGCACCAACCGGCCCAAAACGCCCATTCCTTCTACAGCTAAATCGCCTCCTGACAGAAATCGGAACTACTCGATACATAATCGGGGGAGACTGGAATCTCGTCCAAGACGCCATAATGGATAGGACAGGCCCTGTCGATGTATGTAACAATCACGACAGAGCGCTTCTGACAGACCTGACCACTGACGTCGGTCTGGTGGACTGCTGGAGAATACAACACCCGAAAGATAAGGAATATACTTTCTTATCCACCGTCCATGGCACCCAATCGCGTCTGGATTATTTCTTAGTATCACACACTGTAATCCCTCATATACAAGACACCTGTATCCTAGACAGCTGGCTCTCAGATCACTCCCCAATACTAATCCGGATCCAGGTGGGACTCTCCTTCTCTGGTCGTAAACCATGGCGATTGGCTGTACACAGATATCGCTCTCCACAAGGGAAGGAACAATTAAAAGCTCATGTAACCACATACATGGCCGAGAATTCAGGCACTGTATCCTCAAAAAGGATCCTATGGGCGGCAGCAAAAGCAACCCTAAGAGGGAATATGATGCGAGATGCAGCACTGGCCAACAAAGACAGAATAGCCCGCCAAACCACCTTAGAGACCACGATACAGGACCTCACTAAACAATATACCGCCCAACCATCCCCTAGGCTGCGACACGCCTTAGAACAGGCCCGCATGGCACACAATGAACTCTATACATCTCAGGCGGAATACGCACTGCAAAAATTGCGAGGCCGCCATTACAAACAAGGGGAAAAAGCAGGTCGCCTCCTAGCGGCGCAGCTCCGACAAAGAGAGGCAGCCTCTGCCATTACGGCCATAACATCTTCTTCAGGAGCAGTGCTAACTCGCCCACAAGACATTGTAAACGAGTTCGCCAAGTACTACCGACATTTGTACACTCCTGAAACAACGACAGATCAAACACAAATGGAGACATTCCTTGCCGCGGCCAATCTACCCCGTCTGTCTGAGGCAGGCAGGGCCCTCTTGGACGGTAACATAAGCAAAGAAGAGATAACCCAAGTTATAACAAGCCTCCCCTACCATAAATCACCAGGAGAGGACGGATTCCCTGCGGAATTCTATAAATGGGCTGGGGAGGAGGCAATAACCGCAGTACATGAAGCACTGACGGAAGCATGTCAAGAAGGCTCCCTGGGCGCTCTATCCAATAAAGCCACGATTGTCATCTTGCCTAAGCCAGGGAGAGACCCCCTTCTTTGCGGCAGTTACCGTCCTATCTCCCTTTTGAATGGGGATGTCAAACTCCTAGCCAGTGTTCTAGCAGCGCGGCTCCGCAAGGTGATACCATCATTGATTCACAATACCCAAGTAGGATTTGTACCAGGCCGTACCTCCAGAAATCATATGCGAACTCTTTGCCATACACTGTTAGAATCCATACAATTACCTGACGAAGCCCTAGCCCTGTCCCTAGACGCGGAGAAAGCATTCGACCACATTGAGTGGTCCTACCTATTCACAACCATGAAGCATTCTGGCCTGGGGGAACAATTTATCTCTAAAGTACGTTTATTATATGACCACCCCACAGCACAGGTTAACTGTGGGGGCATCATGTCAGACCCATTCCCTATCGGAAGGGGCACACGCCAGGGATGCCCCTTGTCGCCACTTCTATTTCTATTGGCCATGGAACCCCTAGCTGCCACCATACGAAATTCTCACCAAATAAAAGGGATCCATATCACCGGGGGCATATCCAAAATATATCTCTACGCAGACGACATTCTGTTAACAATGTCCGATCTAGAAACCTGGCTCCCAGCACTACTTTCCACTATAGAAGACTTTGCATCCCTATCCGGATATCGGGTAAACTGGGATAAAAGTGAGGCACTACCATTATCCCGCATAACGACGAGGGCAGCGATACATGGCCTTCAATTCAAATGGACCCCGACCCGCCTTAAATATTTAGGAACGTTCATTAACAGAGGTCTAGAACATATGGTCAGGGACAACATAGACCCCCTTATATCTAAAATGAAACAAGACTTTGCCAAATGGTCCCTACTAGGCCTGTCCATGTGGGGCAGGACACAGGCGGTCAGAATGGTCACCTTACCACGCTTCACATACGTGTTAGGCATGCTTCCCCTACAGATACCTCTTTCCTCACTCCGATTAATAGACGCATCCATAAGGGCCTTCGTCTGGGGCTCCTCACGCCCAAGACTGAAACCTGCAATAATACTGGCACGACGGCTCTACGGAGGATTAGGACTACCCTCGGTAGAACAATACTCTCTGGCCCTACAACTCTCACAGCTAATATATACGCTTCCGGATATAGCCGATCCACCGCAATGGGTGATCACAGAGAAACTCCTATATGGACAGTATACGGAGATGGGAGGAACATACGCCGACCACGTTCCCTTAACTAACCCCATCCTCAAGGCTACAAACACAGCGTGGTGCAGAGCCCATCGACTACTAGGAGTACACCCCTCCCTGCATACTCAGGCTCCCATAGCAGGGAATAAAAGCATTAAAATAGGAGGGACTATTCTCAGATGGCCCCAATGGTCCGAGGCAGGTATCCACAATATATCTCACATAATAGATGGAGATAGCTTCCGCACATTCGCCTCCCTCCAGGAAGAATTCGGTATCCAAAGTAACCAGGAGTGGCGATATCTACAGCTCAAACACTGTATGCGGAGAACATTAGGAACCCCCCCGTGGATGCTCAAAACCTCACCCATCGTCACCTATCTTCAGAAATGGGGCCGACAAAAAGGCGTCTTGGCTGGCCTCTATGCCGAATTAACTAACCACCTTTACTCTCAGCCTTTACTTGAACGACTACGCTTAAAGTGGCAGGACATACTAGAGATAACCTACACGGACGAAGAATGGCCAGACATACTAGAAGCCCTCAACAGGGGCGTACGTGAAGCACGCCTGAAATTTTGCCTATTTAAAATCCTTCAGGGATGGTACTGGACCCCCGTTAAACTCTTCAGGGCAGGGTTGATACCTCACGCGAACTGTTGGAGATGCACAGAGCCATATTGCGACCAACTTCATATTTTATGCCACTGCCCCACGGTACAGTCACTATGGGACGCGGTACGCCTCGCCTTATCGGACTTCATACAGATACCAAAACCGACCCCACCAGCATTTATCATTCTACATGACATTCGTCCGTATCCCTCCCTATCGCGGGCACATAAACGATTAATCCACACGGCGCTAGCCACGGCCAAAATATGCATACTCCGGCACTGGAGATCTAGCATTGCCCCCACACCCATGGAATGGATGACGGCCATGTATCAAACGGCTACCCATGAACGAGTGATTTATAACCTACAGGACCAAGCAGAACAATTTGAGGAGGTCTGGCGCCCATTCTTGAAGAGACCATGAAGCGGCTGGTGGATGACCAACGGATGATCAATGTTCAATGATCAATGATTAGGGAATATTAATTACCAATCACCCTCTGAGAATCCTAGACTCCGGAAACACATTTAATCTCCTACTGCCCCCTCTCTCTCTCCCTAGCTACGCTATCCTCTCTTCTCTCTCTCCTTTTTCTCTCTCTCTATCAATCCACAGGCCTCTAATTTTGTCACATGCCCGAGACCCTGAACTACCCAACATAGTAATACAAGTCGCTTCCTAACATAAACAAGGACTGAGAAATCAACTCATATAAGACGTAGACACTCTCTAACCAACCTTACCATATCTATCATACATACTATCTACCCCTAGATAATAACTTGCTACAGACGGAGAAGTACAGAACGATCTACTCTTAGGCCTGAACAAGCTAGTCTCAGGATACAAAGACCCCCTGCCTACCTCAAGTCTCTTCATTCTACATTCCCCCGCGATTACCCTTCCTCTCTCTCCCTCTTTCTTTCCCTTCTCTCCCCCTCCCCATTTCATATGACTATTTCGTCTCTCCCCTATACCAAGACCAACCCCTCCTACACAACCCTATCCTCGCTCCCCCTCCCCTTACCACCCCCCCACCTGTTTTCCACTCTTCTTCAAAATAAGGGTACACAACTCAACTGGGAATTTTTACTTACCTGACAGTACATGTATATATGCTTACAATGGAAATAATTGTGGTAAACGAACAAAAACAATGTTTTGAAAGCTAAACGGTTTGTTTATATGCTGTATGTACCGCCTTATATATTCTTAATAAAACTTTTGAAACTTAAAAAAAAAAAAAAAAAAAAAAGAATCAGATGTCCTACAGAAGCTTTTCTATCTAAGGGCAAGTACTTCTGAAGACTGCTGGTATGATGGTGTTAAATACTTGGTTTCTCCCCAATGGATAATTAAGGAACACAGCAACAACCAACCCTTACCAATATCCACGTGTGTTTTGCTGATAGCTGACAATCCCACCCAAGAACCCATACTCATCAGGAAAACCCTGAAAGTGAAATAATAGGCATGAACACACATGCTACTACGCTTAAATAACCTTTGCTTCAATCCACTCGTAGGCACAGCTAAATTAACACACCACATACAGCACCAAAATGGGCCCCATTTAGACCACTCCTCCAACCCACAGCCATCCAAACAGATAGAGCAAAGCTATATATACTCATGCATTTTATCTACAATCTCTGTTTACTTCACCCCAAACTCAAAAGCAGTAACGTAGTACAAGACAAAAACATCTATCTGATCACCACCCTGGACACCCAACACTTCCACATAGGTAGTACTACAAGCCTACACCTTTCTATACTAGCACAAGCTGCAGTGTATTAGATTACCTATCTGCCACAGGCTTTAGTGCCTCAATAGAGATAGGAAATACTGCATAAGTACATGCAAAATACAAAAAAACAGAACTTCAATAGGTGACTAAGGTAGCTGCTGTTTATTTTCTTAAAAGTGAGCATTTGTACGGCTTTTCTTACTGTCAGGAGCACGGTCAGTGTCAAGAGGTACCTTTGCTGAGTACAAATATTGAGCTGTGAAATGTCAGTCAACATATATCACTGTTTAGGAGCAATGCCCCTGTGATTTTGTGTGGCTCTAATCTTAACAAGTGCTCTTTTTTGTTTTTTCAGAAGAGTATTAGGATTAGCTGTCCCTGCATAAACTCAAGTATGTACCTTCAGGTTAAATATAGATGTTTGGCGAAGAAGCATTAACCCACTGATGTGGCAAACCACAACCAAAGGAAGAAGAAACAATTCTGTTATATATTTAAATGTTTATGTAAGGCAGACCACATAAACAGGTGGCTTGGCAAAGAGCAGTCATGCTTAACTTAAGACGCAATATGTTTAATATTTGTGCAACACCTCAAGCAGTGAAATGAACTAAACAGACCAAAATGACAAATACCCAATAAGTAGAAGTCGAGATATAAATTCTTACAGAATAAACTAAGTTGTAGTGCTTAAAAGCATAAAGCACCATCTGTTGCTGTGAGAGAACAGGGCTGATTGCAGAGGCCCCCTAACTTTTTGCCCCCATTTAAATTAATTGTTATAATAAATCTCATAACTTACAGTTGTTGGATTTAATATAACTTGTTCAGGTGAAGAGTTTTAAACTTTACCTGAAAGTTGGCAACATAAGCCCTGCAGTGTTTTTGCTGCTATGCTCAGATTGGCCAAACTCTGGCAGCCTGGCCAGGCTGCCTTGATGAGGTGTGGAGTGGCCTGGCTCCACACACAAAGATGTGCCTGGGGGAGGAGATCTCCCCTCAGCAGATGGTGAAGCAGGAAGGGGGAGGGCTGCCAAACTGGTCTTCAAAGGCAGAGAAGGACATTTGGAGCAACCTAGCAACACCCTCACATCCTGCAAACCCAGACAATTAGGTGCCCTCTTGATTAGATTGGGAGAGGGCAGGGGAAGGGTGTGTTTAGGTTTTTAGCCACACCAGTGGGTGGCTCAGCCAGATGTAACCTCCAAAAATCATTTTCAGCCATGATGGATTTTTGAGGAATGTTGCTCCCTGGGATTGATTTTTGCCACACTTCCCAGGAAGTGGTGATCACAGGGGGAAGGACCCTGCACCTGATTGGAGAACCAGGACCCCCCTGTTTTTCACCCAGGAGCAGGGATAAAACTGGCAGACCTGCACCCACACCTCAGATCCCTATCAGATTCCAGAAGGAAAAACTACAGGAGAAGAAAGACTGCCCTGCTGGACCCCTGACCTGCACCTGGACACTGCACTCTGGAGGACTGCACCAGCTGCACACTTGGGCTTCACCAAAAAAAGGACTTTACCTGTCTACTACTGCTTCAAGAAGGGACTCCCTGTTTGCTACAGGTAAAAAAGGAGCTGCCCAGAGTCCCCTTCATCAAGTCCTGCAAGCAGAGCCCAGCTGACCAGCGTCCAGTGGCCATTTGAGGATTTTGACCAGGTGCATTCTGGGAATTGTAGTCCCAACTCCCAAGGAGCAACTCAGAGCTTCTGGAACCTTGGATCACGTTGTGGACACTTTAAGGACACAAAAAGGACCTCTGGAAGTAGATCCAGAAGTTTGGAGACGTTTGGAGCAACTCCATAAGTTGAAGAGGTGCATTGTGGGTGTTGTAGTCCCAGACCCCAAGAGGCACACCACAGCCTCTGAACCCTTGGCTGGTGCTGTGGACCACTTTCCTGAATCAAACACTTCTGAAAGTAAGTGTGACAGTGTTACCTCATGGGTGGCCTGAACTCTGGACTTTGTTCCTTTCCAGTGTGACCTTTTGTTTTGTAACCCTTTGAGCGGTAGTTGCTTCTATGCGCTAGAAAGCATTAATTCGTTAAAAAATCTTATTTCCGGTACCCCTTATCCAATTTTATTAGTTTTTGTGTCATTTGAAAGCTAAAAATATTTCCTATTTTTATAAAATAATTTTGGATTTTGAAACTATTTCCTGTGTTTTATTTAATTACTGATTTGTGATATTTGAATGCTTTACGCTTAGTCTCCTAAGTTAAGCCTTGTCGCTTGTTGCCAAGCTACCAAGGGTTGGGCTGGGTTTAATTTACAGAGACCTAACTGGACCTAAGTGGAGGTTAGTGGCCTATTGCTAAGTGTAGGTACTTAACTAACCTTACCAATAACCCATTTTCCAACAGGTGCTACCTGGTCGCGCAAGACTGGGTCAAATCTTAAAAGTCAGGCCGGCTGCGATGGAGCACTGGTCTGATGCAGAGACCAGCCTTTACCTGATAAAAAAGTTCCTTGGTTCTGAGTTGCATCAATGTTAAGAACAAGATGGAAGGAGCAAAGGAGGCGATGAGTTGGTGTCAATCCAGGAGATGTAGGCGATGCATTGGCCCAAGAGTCACGTGAAGTTTAAGATGCATCGGGAATGAAGGAGATGAGTCAAGCAATCAGCAGTGCAGTGCTGCTGATTCTCTCAGCATCAACAATGCACCAGCATTGACGGTGATGCAGAGTCTTTGATCCTCACTGCAGTGGCGATGCCTCAGCAGTGATGGAGATGCTCTGGTTCTAAGCTGTGTATGAGCATCATTGTGTGAATTTTGGACTGGAGCAGAACTTTATAATCTCTTCCAACGGTCCAGGACTGGACTGGCACCACTTGACAGGGCGAGACTCACAAAAAGCATAGTCCAGCTCCTGTAGGTGATGAGGTGAAAGCCTTTTGTGTCCCTGAGGCTCCAGAAGAACAGGAGGCAAGCCAGCAAGCCCTTGGAGTCACCCTGTTTCTAAATGTAGGATGATGGCCTGGTTTGTAGTGTTACCTAAGGTACTTTCACCTTATACCAGGTCCAGTCATCCCTTATTAGTGAAATGTAGGCAGAGTCTAGAAGCCAGGCTCTCTAGGGGTAGCTGCAGCTGAGCAGCCAAGGCTTATCTAGGAGACATGCAAACCTCAAGCAATACTACTGTAGTCATACTGTACTCACACACATGAAAGAAAATCCTCAGTGTTACAAAAATAAAGGTTCTTTATTTTGGTGACACAGATGCCAAAAATATCTGAGACACCATACTACCTTAGGAGGTAAGTAATACACAAATTATATACACTAGTATGCAGAAATAGCTGTAAAAACAGTTAGAAAATAGTACAAATAGTGAAAATCACAATAGTTAGAAATGGACCTAGGGGAATACAAACCATATACTAAGAAAGTGGAATGTGAATGTCGGTTCCCCACCTAGGTAAATGTGGTGTGTAGAGGGGCTCGTGGAGTATTAGAAAACACAAAAGGTAAGTAATAGAACTCACCCCAGAGCGCAGGAAAGCAGGAGTAAATCACAGTAACTTTCCTAGAACACACAAGAACATGTGATAGAAGATTTTGCAAGAACCAGAAGAAATTGCAAGACACCAACAATGGATTGCTGGACCTGAAGACCTGTGGATGAAGGGGACCAAGTCCAAGAAACACTGAAGAGTCCAGGGAGAACAGGTGCCCCTGCTAACTGGAATGAAGGTGCAAAAGAAGAACCAGAGGTGAAGAACAACAGTCAGTACTGTACCCAAGAAGACGGGTTCCTGGTTGGTATAGATGATGTCCCACACCAGATGGATAGTTGCAGTCTGGTTTGTGTCGCTGGATTTCGCCAACAAGCCTTGGCACACGCAAAGCTCGCTATTAGCGGAAAATGGTGCTGCCTGGGACCAGGAGGGACCAGGTGGACTCTACCCAGGAGGAAGAGTCAGAGGGGGCTCTCAGCAACTCAGAGAGCCCTCAGAAGACCAGGCAGCATGCATAGGAGTCCCACAGCATGGGGACAAAGGAAGTGTAAATGAGGCCCATGCAGCACTACACAAAGGGATCCCACGCTGCAGGAGAACCACTCACGAAGCTGTGCTTCGCAGGATACAGTACTGGGACTGGAGCTGCACGGTGCATGAAGAACTTTGTGGAAGGATGCCAACAAACCTTGGCAAATGCAAAACATGTGCTGCATGGGTGTATTGTCTTGCGTGGGGAGGCAAGCTTTTGCCTCCACCAAAGTTGGACAGTAGGACATCAGGACTGTTTAGACCACTTCAGCCCACCACCATGTTGCTGGATCTGAGCACTTTGTCAGGACAGGGCACCCACGCCACAAGTCGTCGCTGCAGAGAGGTGCCTGCTGAAGCAGGGGAGTGACTCCTTCACTCCAAGGGAGATTCCTTCATTCTTCTGGTGCAGGCTGAAGACAGGCTGTCCACTGAGGATGCATAACTTGGAAACAGTTGCAGATGCTCGCAGGAGCTAAAGATACAATGTTCTAGAAGTCGTCTTTGATTCTTTGTTGCAGTTTGTAGAGTGCCTGGAGGGTCCAGATGCAATTTCTTCAGTAAGAAGGTGAAGTAAAGGATGAAGAGGATTCCTGCTGGAGTCTTGCAATCCGAATCTGAAGAACCACCCAAGAGAGAGACCCTAAATAGCCCTGAATGTTGGATTGGTCAGCTACACAGGTCCCGGGAGGGCTCTGATGTCACCTGTTCGCAATGGCCAGTCAGATGCTCCCAGAGTTCCCTGCCAAGTTGGAATCCAAGATGGCAAAACCCAGGGACCCTATGGAGGAGCTCTGAGCACCACCCCTGGGGTGTTGATGGACAGGGGAGTGGTCACTCCACTTTCCTTTGTCCAGTTTCATGCCAGAGCATGGACTGTGGGCCTCTGAACTGGCATAGACTGGGTTATGCAAAGAGAGCACCAAATGTGTCCTTCAAAGCATTTCCAGTGGGCTGGGGAGGATACCCCTTCCAAGCCTGTAAAACCTATTTCCAACGGGAGAGGGTGTACCATCCCTCTCCCAAAGGAAATGCTTTGTTCTGCCTTCCCGGGCTCAAGCTGCTTGAGCAACAGGAGGGCTGAAACCTGTCTGAAAGGTGGTAGCAGCTTGGGCTGCCTGGAAAATCTCAGAAGGCTGTAATGGAGGTAATGAGGGCCCCAGAGTGCATGGAATCATACAACCAATACATGCAAAAACCTTGGGGTATGATTCCAACATGTTTGATACCAAACATGCCTCTGTTTGGAGTTACCATTATGTAGCTGTGCATAGGTAGTTACCTATGTCCCGCACTCAAAAGGTTTGTGAAAATGGTCCTGGAGGTCATGGAGGCACCTTTGCTAGTGCAGGGGTGCCCTCACACACGTACTCTGCACCCTGCCTTCAGGGCTGGAAGGCCTGCAATAGGGTGACTTATAATTGAGCTGGTGCAGTGTAAATGGCAGTGAAAGGGTGCATGCACCTTTTCACGCAGGCTGTAATGGCAGTCCTGTAGAAGCCTTTGCATAGGCTCCCTATGGGTAGCAAAAGAAATGCTGCAGCCCATAGGGATCCCCTGGAACCCCAGTGCCCTGGGCACCTAAGTACCATACACTAGGGACTTATAAGAGTGACCAGTATGCCAATTTAGGTTGAAAAACTGGGTTGCCAGAATGCCATGACAAAATGTAGAGGGGAGAGAGCATAACCACTGGGGTCCCTGTTAACAGGATCCCAGTGAACACAGTCAAATACACTGACATCAGGAAGAAAATGAGTGTAACCATGGCAAAAAGAGAGTACTTTCCTACACTGAGGTTAAGTGTTGTGGGTCCAGTTCTTCTCACCCAGGCAAGGAGGGCAGCAGGAAACAGGTCAGCACAGCAGGGAAGTAGTTCTTCCAGAGCAGCAGTCCAGCAGACTAGCAGTCCTTGCAGCAGCACAGCAGCCCTTCCTGGCAGAACATCCACAGGTCCAGAAGTGTACTGAGTGTGTAGGGTGAGAAGTCCAGTTCTTTTACCCAATGGTACCTTTGAAGTGGGGGATGCTTCAAAGAAGGGCTTTGAAGGGCACAAATAACCTCCCTTCATGCTCTGGCTCCAGACTAACTATAGGGAGTTAAGCAGTCCTTTGAGTGGTATGAGGACACAGCCTATTCAAGTGTATGATTGAGGCTGTGGTCAGCTCCTCCCTCCTATCCTGCCCAGGATAGCCCATCAGGATGTTGATGGGTCATTATCACACCTAAGCACCCTTTGTGTATGTAAGTATAGAGGAAACAGCAAGGTTAACATCTCACCTTTGAGAACCTGTATAACAGACCATGCATATTTCAAAACACCATCCCACATCAATCATTCATCAAGCATGCTATATAAAATCATTGTCTATAATCAAAACAAGTACCACTAGTTTTTTTTTTTTTATACGCACACAGCTTTAATGACGAGTTCATTAGTGTGCAATCTATATACAATAAATGTCAATCACCCCAGTACGGTGCAAAATCAAACCCACAAAGGTAACAGAAAGACTAGGGTAGAAGGAAATGAGACAGAAAAATATGTCTATTTATGTGATGCTGATCCGCTACAATCATTGAGAAAGATTCCCGATGAATCAAAACATTTCTAATCTGTGGTATTGCAGTGCTTACCAGATTCTGCATGCATAATACATCAACACATTTCAGTGAAATTAACAATGAGTCACCACCTTCTTCAGGACAATATGAATAATTTTGTCTCTCCCAAACAATCAGAATATACAATATAAGTTTGCGAGGTCAGAAATTCTCATATAGGCCTTTGTGTGGCTTTAGAGGTGCCTTACATATTAACATTTCTTGAAAAGGCAGAAAAAAACAATTATTTACTGGTAAGTGAATCAGCCACTTCCAAGTGTATGATCACATCAGCAAGAGGGGTTTCTGCCTCCCACAGAACAATATCTCATTTGAGTTGTATCTCAAGGGACATTAAAACTCATTGTCTTTCTTTTTTGTCAATTGCACCATGTGCTCTCTAGATTTTAAAGAAAGGGGTTTGTTTTAAGGACAACATTGTTACTAGAGAGGCTGTTGTAGGAATTATTTCCTGGTGTTTTGGTTTGAAAAGCATACAAGTGTATGTTGATATCCTGTGTTTGATTGTACAGAAGGAATGCACCTGTCCATCTGTCATCCCACCCCTCACATTGATTGGAGTCAGGCAGCAGGCACACAGGGCTAAGAGCAGGAAAATGTCAACTTTCTAAAAGTGGCATTTTCAACATTGTAACAATAAATCCAACTTTACCATTAAAGAGGATTTATCATTACAATACAATAAGCACTAAACATGATAGGTCTTCACCTTCTCAATCAGTAATTGAAGCGTATTAACTGTAATAATGAACCTCCAATATTATCCAATGGGAGAGGTAGGCCTCACAGTAGTGAAAAACAAATTTGAGAGTGTTTAACTACCAGGACATGTAGTACATGTTGTGCCTTTTAATTACAAAGCACCATACCCTAGGGGCCGACAAGGGCCCCCCTTAGGGGTGGCATGTTAATAAAAGGGAAGTTTAAGGCTTGGCAAGGGGTTTTAAATGCCAAGTCGGCATGACATATTTTAAAGTGCTACTTAAGAGGGTGGCACAAGCAGTGCACAGTCCCACTAGTAGAATGTAATTTGCAGGCCCTGTGCACATGTAGTGCACTTTAATAGAGACTTAAAAGTAAATTGAATATTACCAGAACAGGAGGACGTTCCTTCTCCTACCTTGCCGCCACCACCTGGAACGCCCTACCCATCCACATCAGATTAACCACCTCCCTCTCCAGGTTCACAAAGGAACTGAAGACATGGCTTTTTTAATCCACCTCCGGTACATGCTACACACACCCCCAGTGCCTTGAGACCCTAATGGGTGTGTAGCTGCACTTTACAAACCCTGATTGATTGATTGATTGAATATTATAATTAGGTGTATACCAATCAGACCATGTTTTAGGGCACATACACTTTAGCACTGATCAGCAGTGGTCAATTGCTCAGTGTACTAAGGCCAACAAAACAAAATCATCAAAAATGTGAGTTAAGCAGGCAAAAGGTCTGGGGGGGAGGTCAGTTCTAACACAAACTCTTCTCAAAAGCACATTATCAACTCAACTTCCTTTCAAACAATCATAGAAATAAGCATCAGATATTTTACATATGACAAACAGAATTACCACTTGGTGATTTATAGCATGTGTTATTATTGCTCAGAATGAGAAACATCTTTATCTGGTATAGATATTAACAATTAAATCCATACAGATAATACAAATCACAATAAAATCATACAGCAAGCAACGTACAATTAAAGGACCATAAGAGCCATGCAAATCAGATAGTCATAAGATATACAGGGCCCAAGCAGACACACAGCAATTGAAAGAAAGTACAACAGTAACTACATAATCAATGGTGCCCTCTGCTTTACCACACATTTAATGAAAGTGGCAGGTAAAAAACAAATTTTCACCAAAGGAAGTGACTGTAAATGATTCAAAGCTGCTTTGCTGTAACAAATGCTCAATTTTTTAAAACAGCTAGCAAGTAGCGTTTTCTTAGGAATGTGTAACATGTCCAGAAAAACATAAAGTGAATTGTGCTTTGTGCTGAATAATCCTGGCAGGGGCAGATGAGCAAACTATGGAAATAGGGTCCCGACAGGTAAAAGCAGCCTGAAAGTGCATGGTGCATAGACCAAATCTGACTAACAAAAGTCTGTTGTGCTCATTGTGAAATCATGCAAGGTAAGGTGAGTGCCAGTGTATTCATGCATCTGTATGTACCCCTGGATAGTAGATAGTAGGCATATCAGCATCTCTCCACATTCTGTCATTCATTTGACGTGATAGGAGTGGGAGGCAGCTACCCTGATACTGGGACAAGTGAACAGGTCTTCACGCCCCAAACTTAGGAAAATGTCACAGATATATCTTATCCAGGAGATGGACAAGCCTCAATCCAGTTTCAGGCAATCAGCAAGCATGGCTCTGTTAAAAGTGGTCTGTCCCCTATACCAAATTCACAGCCATAAGAGAAGTGGTTGCAGCCTTATAAAATCATTCAATCCCTATCTCAGAATGGCATGAGCTGGTGCTACTAGGGGCAGATAGTAGCCTTTTAATAAAACAATTGTCTGTAACGTCTAGGCTCCACTGATCTTTAAAGACCCATAACCCAGCCCCAAAAGAGGCAACAACACAACATTTGGCTTTATAGATGACCGCAAGACCCTTAATCAGCATGTAGCCTAATCTGTGGGCAACATTAAGTACAGCCTCTGTGGCTTTGGAAAAAACAGCGTCTCCGCTAGTCTTTAGGGGGCCCCATGCTAAATGAGCTTCAAAGGGAAAATGTAATAATAAAAATGAGGATCCAATGCTAACCTTGGAGCTATTAACTACAAAAGCGGTGCCAACCTTTTTCTTTGCACCAAAAATCATAACATGCATCTTGGCTTGATGGACCCTTAGATCAAACTGGTCATGAACTAACAAAAATGGTCCAGCAAACATTGTAAGCTGATTGCAGTCCTTGCCACTAGGACGGTGTTGTGAGCATAAGTTAATGTAAGAACACTGTGGTTGCCTATACGGGGGCAGTTGTCCCTAAGTTCCAGCAGATGTTCCTTAAGGCCGTTTATGTACAATGAAAAAAGGAACAGTGCTAAGACACAGCCCTAGCGCATACCTCTCGCCACGTTAGAGGCTGAGGTAGTCTCTCCACCCAGGCTGAATGTGACACTGGCAGTGACCTCATTATCAAGTTCCTTCTGGAAATTAACAATGTACTAGTCGACCCCCATGTCAAGCAAAATACTCCAGAGCTTGGACCTGTTGAAAGAATCAAAAGCAGTACTCAGGTCCATAAAGGCTAAGTACAGCTTTCCTTTCCTAGCTACTGTGTACTTACTTATAAAAATATATAAATTAAGACAATGCTCCATAGTTCCTAGACCCGGTGGGTGCTGAATTGAACCTCTGATAGCACTTTGCATTCATCGGTCCAAGTCTGAAGGCACTCCAGCAATATTTGTCCAATAACCTTGGCAGTTGAACTAATCAAAGATATGAGGCGGTAACATTGCAGTTCACCTTTTGAGCCCGTTTTAAATATTGATACAATAATGGTGTGGGGGCAACCTTTCGTTGGGCCAATTTCTGGGGCTACATTATGGACATTGGTCAAGAGCAGGCCCGCAATGAGGTATTAGCCTTGAACATGTCTGAGCGTATCCCGTCTTTCCCAGGGTCACGCCCAGCTGGGCGGGTAGCTATTGCCAGGAGGACCTCACTCAATTCTATCTCAGGAGCAGCTAAATGTGCCACCCGTAACTGAGAATATACAAGGGACCCTAAGGGCAGCCCAGCTAGATTGTTGATAAAACAGTGTGAGCTCTCTATGGCACCTGAAGCAATTCATGGGACGTACTGCAAATTTTGTTGAATATCCCCAGGAGCTACTTGCCATTTACCTGCTTAAAACCATCAACTAGACATTTAAAAAAATCCAGAAGCAACAAGCTGTGTGAGAAAGGTATTTTTGTCACTCTTAATCACCGCATGGTTCCTAGAAAATGTTGAGGGGAAAGGTAATTTGTGACAGCCTTGGCAGCAAAGAACTGGGCATGCAAGCAGAGAGCCAGCAGTCTATAGTCACTCAGTGGGGACTCGGCAGGGTTATACAACAAATGCCCAATCATGTATTGACTTTGAGAATAGAATAAAGTCAATGTGACTCGGGGTTCCCCTCCCAATATAAGTAGGATAGTAACTGGTTCTGTACCTAAGGAGTCAAAAGAGAAAATTAAATTGAGTTCAGTCAGCAGAATATTCAGTGTGTCCGCTTGTGGACAATTAGCAAAGTGGGTAGAAGGGTCTCCAAAATTATTATTACTCATTTTATGCACAATGTAACAGCAAAAGACTGATGCTCGCAATAAGAGGTCCACATTTTGTTTCTGGTTGGTAATATAACCTAGGAAATTTATATTGCTTCCTATGTCAGTTCCTTCTGTTGGTGATTTGCCTTTCCAAGTTTGAATTTTTCATGTCAGATTGTGGATGCAGTTTTATTGGAGATTACGGATCTGATTCTCAGTCTTCACTTTGTAAGTCTTTTTAGTTTTTCCAGATACCTCTTCACATCTGATGTCATCTTAAACATGGTTGCAGAACAGGAGCATGAGCTAGATTTAGCTGCAGGCTATTCCAACACTATCCCAGACTATGAGAAAGCAGAAGCTGCACTACATTTATTGCCATTGGATCTTTCCAGAGGATGTCCAGTGACACTGTTGGCATCTGACAGACAAGTCAATCCCAATCTTTGTATCAGATTCTGAGATGCATCAACAGCAGAGGGAATCAGTTTATTGCAATGCCACAGTCACTGCATGAAAGACAAAGGTTAACCCAGCAATTTTATTTGTTTGCTGATATCTCTGGTGTGCTATGTGCAAACGACTGCACCCAACTGGCATTTCAGTCACCTCACTAGACCTTTCCGAAGCAGACACAGCTTTCACTCAATCAACCTGCAGGCTTTCTGTGATGCTAGAGTCTCCTTCACAGATGTGTATGCTGCCTTTCCTGGAACCTCACATAACAGCTGTTTTTTTCAGGCAGTAACTTCTTCTGGTTATTAGTGATTTTGGTGACAAGAGGCTTCTTGGTAAGTCGTAAATTTCCATAAAGAGCTGGCTTTATTTGATGGCTTTCTAATAATGACACTAAATTAATTCCACACAGTCAATGCAGGTGCCTCTGACCCACACTGCATGTAGACAATGGAGCATAATGTTTTTACAAAGTAATAGAGTGTCCCTTAAATAATCTTTTTTTGTCCCTTCGGGTGATGCTGGTTATGATTTTTCACCCCATCTGCTCATAATTAAATAAGTCATTATGAAACATACTTTTGGGGTACTCAGTTCATAATTCAGGTGTCTAGTCCATAGAGAGGAGTGGAGGGTATTCTACTGAAGTATTGTGCAAGATTATTGAAGCCTGATGTGTGTTGCACAACTTTGCCATATGAGGAGCCTTATATTAGGGAATTGGTGTCTGAGATTAGAGGTTGTTATCAGCTGATCAACTATTTTTTCCTCTTGAGCTGCTAGCTGATTTACTGATCCACTCTGCTCTGGTGCTTTCTGCCATCAAAGCCCAACTGGAACTTTACTGGATCTATTTCCTGATATCAGGGTGCAGGGCATGAACGACACAGGGTTGACCTATTGAGGGCATAGGTGGGGACACAAGGCTTGGTATCAAAAGCTTGGAATTCCTCTTGTGCCCTAGAAGTGGGGCCACTTTGATCACACCAGGCGGGCATGCAAAGTACAGATCATCTACCAATGCCGCAGGACACAAGGTTTACCAGAGCTGGTTTCAAAGGCCCAGAATTCCTGTGGTGCTTGGAGGTGGGGTAACTCTGATTGCTCCAGAAGGGTGCATAAAGCTCTGATTATTTGCCTGTTGTAGGGGACACACCTCTCCAAGCCTCGAGGAGCCTAGGCTAGGCCAGGCCACCACTTTTGGATTGCTTGTTGAACAGTAAAGTGATGGGTAAGGGCAAAAGTTCCCCCCACACAAACACTGGACCATATTAACCATGACCCAAAGCAAGCTTGTAAAAAAACTTCAATTTTGACCATCCTTACTTCTGATGTTGGAGTTATGAATGAGAAAATGACATCAGTTGATGTGAAACTAGGGTTATATGTTCAGGATGAAACACTGATATGTGCCAATGAGAAGACAACTATTTCTGAACTTCCAAAAGAGACTACGTTATATGATATTGACTCTAGGCAGGCTAGGGGAAGGAACTCTTTGGCTATTGGTGGGGGTGTCCATCACACAGAGTCCCAGGAGGTTACTGATCCATTATTAACTGTGGAAAGTAAAAAGGGGACTGGTTCAGCATTAAAATCTAGACTTGAAAAGTGTCTCAGTAGGGGTATAACATATTTTCAGACTACTGTCCAATCATTTTGATTACAAATTTGATGTGTTTTCTAAGAAGATTGACTCTTTAATATCTAATTCTGTGGCTAGTTGTTCACAGAAGTTTGCCACTATCATATGTAATATTTTGAAGCCACAGATGTCCAACTGGTCCTCTGGCCCAAAGTTACTGTCTCTTCCTTTTCGTTCCAAGTGAGCCCTCAATTGTTCTTTGATGCTCCTTTTCCAGTTATGTCTGGTGTAAAGAAGTCAACTGTACTTCTGAATAAATTGCTAATTAACTCCTTCAGAACGTCTGTTATTAACTATGGAAAATAATCTGTATCTAAAGGAGTCATTGGATCATCTGTTTCCTTAAACAAGGGTGCTAATGTGAATGGTGGTGGGCCACTGTTTTCATCTAGTAGCTTCTCTCCATCAGAGGTATTGGATTTACCACCCGATGTTTCCCCATGTGTCTTGGTTTTAGCAAATGTTCCACAGCTTAGACCTGGTTTTACAGGAAATTATTCTCAGTTGAAAAACAAAGGCACATATTTATGGAAAATGACGCTCAACTGTGCGAGCGCAGTTGGGCATCTAAAATTTTAACGCAAGCTACCGTCATTCCCTAGTGCCATCCGTGTGCCATATTAAAAAAATTACGCTCGATGGCGCTAAGGAATGATTAGCGTAAGAAAAAATGTTGCTAATACTGCAAAAGTGTGCTAGACAGTACTGAGGCAGGTATTTTTAACCCAAAACTGGTTAGCACCATTTATAAGTGCATTAGCGTAAAAAAACGCACAAGCAAGAAAAAAAATACAATTTGAAAGACAAGATGGAGATTGCAGGCCAGGAGAGACCCCATGGAGACCCCAATCATCCAAGTACCAACCAGGAGGGACCAGCAAAGTCCCAGGAGAAGGAGACGAGGAAGCAGAAGTGTTGCTTTAGTGAGGAGGAGCATGGCATCCTGGTCAGAGAGGTGACGGAGCACCAATGCCTGCTCTTCGTCACCTCCTTAATTACAAAATTGTATGTATTATTGTTTGAGTTCAATTTTTTATTTCACTTCATTTATTTTTATTTTATTAATTAAAAAATATTAACAATGTTTTTATCAGTAGGATGGGTTTATAATGCAGTCATGTGGGGAGATTTTTCGAAGTATTTGTTGTTATATTCATATTCTATTTAATGTTGTACTTTTTCAGTAGTCTTTTATACATTTGTAAACAGTGCTACATTTTGAAATTTAACATTGATTTATTTTGATTTCATAATTGGTAAATTTAAATAAAATGTATTATGCTTAAATGATTTGTAATATTGTTTTTAATTTGATTTTTTTTAAAAGTTTTAAATAGATTTTATTTTGTATAGCTGTGCAGTTATTATTGGTTTATATTATGCTAACATGTTATTTAATTTTATTATGTTATTTCTTCATGCATTTGTATACAATTCTATATTTTTTAAATATATTTAAAAAAGAAAATTCAATTTGTGAGTTATTTGTTTGTAAATCTATAATATTTAAATTTTTAGTAATATTGTTTCAGAAAATTAAAATGTTTCTAAATATTTTACTTACATTATTAATTATATTCTATTTTGTATTTTAACTGTATGTTAGGTTTAATGATTGGTTGCATTTCTTTTTATGTTATTATATTGCTTGTTTAAGTTATATTTTATATTGAACTATGTTTATTTGTTCAGTATTTATCTAAGTTTCACATATTATTTGTGAATAAAATGTATTTTATTTTTATTGTTATATATGCATTTGTAAAATGAGAAATCGTGCTGTTCGAATAGTAAAACATATATGTTTATATCTATGATTTTGATTGGGGTGTCAATAGTAAATCCTGCCACTTTAGTATCCAGCACCTTATCCAAAATAGTGTTGATTGGAATGGAAAGAGTAAATGTTACCCCTTTAGTGTTCAAGATCTTTCCAGAAATGGTTTTGTTTAGATTGTGAGTAGTAAATGCTACCACTTTAACCATTTCGCTGCCAGGCCTTTTCCCCCTCCTGTGCCAGGCCTTTTTTTGCCTATTTGGGGCAGTTCGCGCTTAGGCCCGCATAACTTTTTGTCCACATAAGCTAACCAAGCCAAATTTGCGTCCTTTTTTTCCAACATCCTAGGGATTCTGGAGGTACCCAGACTTTGTGGGTTCCCCTGAAAGAGGCCAAGAAATTGGCCAAAATACAGGGAAAATTTTGTTTTTTTCAAAAAAATTGGAAAAAGTGGCTGCAGAAGAAGGCTTGTGGTTTTTCCCCTAAAAATGGCATCAACAAAGGGTTTGCAGTGCTAAACTCAGCAGCTTCCCAGCTTTCAGGAACAGGCAGACTTGAATCCGAAAACCCAATTTTTCAACACAATTTTGGCATTTTACTGGGGCATACCCCATTTGTGCAATTTTTTGTGCTTTCAGCCTCCTTCCAGTCAGTGACAGGAATGGTCATGAAACCAATGCTGGATCCCAGAAACCTAAACATTTCTGAAAAGTAAACAAAATTCTGAATTCAGCAAGGGGTCATTTGTGTAGATCCTACAAGGGTTTCCTACAGAAAATAACAGCTGAAAAAGAAAAATATTGAAATTGAGGTGAAAAAAACATCAATTTTTCTCTACTTTTTACTCTGTAACTTTTCCCTGCAATGTCAGATTATCGAAAGCAATATACCGTTACGTCTGCTGGACTCCTCTGGTTGCGGGGATATATAGGGTTTGTAGGTTCATCAAGAACCCGAGGAACCCAGAGCCAATAAATGAGCTGCACCCTGCAGTGCGTTTTCATTCTATACCGGGTATACAGTAATTCATTTGCTGAAATATAAGGAGTAAAAAATAGCTATCAAGAAAACCTTTGCATTTCCAAAAAGGGCACAAGATAAGGTGTTGAGGAGCAGTGGTTATTTGCACATCTCTGAATTCCGGGGTGACCATAGTAGCATGTGAATTACATGGAATTTCTCAAATAGATGTCTTTTTTACACACACCCCTATATTTGGAAGGAATAAATGTAGAGAAAGACAAGGGGCAATAACACTTGTTTTGCTATTATATGTTCCCCCAAGTCTCCCGATAAAAATGATACCTCACTTGTTTGGGTAGGCCTAGCGCCCGCGACAGGATATGCCCCAAAACACAACCTGGACACATCACAGAAAACAGAGCTGTTTTTAGCAAAGTGACTACCTGTAGATTTTGGCCTCTAGCTCAGCCGCCACCTAGGGAAACCTACCAAACCTGTGCATTTCTGAAAACTAGAGACCTAGGGGGATCCAAGGAGGGGTGACTTGCGGGGCTCGGACCAGGTTCTGTTACCCAGAATCCTTTGCAAACCTCAAAATTTGGCTAAAAAAACACATGTTCCTCAAATTTCTGTGGCAGAAAGTTCTGGAATCTGAGAGGAGCCACAAATTTCCTTCCACCCAGCGTTCCCCCATGTCTCCCGATAAAAATGATACCTCACTTGTGTGGGTAGGCCTAGCGCCCGCGACAGGATATGCCCCAAAACACAACGTGGACATATCACAGAAAACAGAGCTGTTTTTAGCAAAGTGACTACCTGTAGATTTTGGCCTCTAGCTCAGCCGCCACCTAGGGAAACCTACCAAACCTATGCATTTCTGAAAACTAGAGACCTAGGGGAATCCAAAGAGGGGTGACTTGTGTGGCTCGGACCAGGTTCTGTTACCCAGAATCCTTTGCAAACCTCAAAATTTGGCTAAAAAAACACATGTTCCTCACATTTCTGTGGCAGAAAGTTCTGGAATCTGAGAGGAGCGACAAATTTCCTGCCACCCAGCATTCCCCCACGTCTCCCGATAAAAATGATACCTCACTTGTGTGGGTAGGCCTAGCGCCCGCGACAGGATATGCCCCAAAACACAACCTGGACACATCACAGAAAACAGAGCTGTTTTTAGCAAAGTGACTACCTGTAGATTTTGGCCTCTAGCTCAGCCGCCACCTAGGGAAACCTACCAAACCTGTGCATTTCTGAAAACTAGAGACCTAGGGGAATCCAAGGAGGGGTGACTTGTGTGGCTCGGACCAGGTTCGGTTACCCAGAATCCTTTGCAAACCTCAAAATTTGGCTAAAAAAAAACATGTTCCTCACATTTCTGTGGCAGAAAGTTCTGGAATCTGAGAGGAGCCACAAATTTCCTTCCACCTAGCGTTCCCCCACGTCTCCCGATAAAAATGATACCTCACTTGTGTGGGTAGGCCTAGCGCCCGCGACAGGATATGCCCCAAAACACAACGTGGACATATCACAGAAAACAGAGCTGTTTTTAGCAAAGTGACTACCTGTAGATTTTGGCCTCTAGCTCAGCCGCCACCTAGGGAAACCTACCAAACCTGTGCATTTCTGAAAACTAGAGACCTAGGGGGATCCAAGGAGGGGTGACTTGCGGGGCTCGGACCAGGTTCTGTTACCCAGAATCCTTTGCAAACCTCAAAATTTGGCTAAAAAAACACATGTTCCTCAAATTTCTGTGGCAGAAAGTTCTGGAATCTGAGAGGAGCCACAAATTTCCTTCCACCCAGCGTTCCCCCACGTCTCCCGATAAAAATGATACCTCACTTGTGTGGGTAGGCCTAGCGCCCGCGACAGGATATGCCCCAAAACACAACGTGGACATATCACAGAAAACAGAGCTGTTTTTAGCAAAGTGACTACCTGTAGATTTTGGCCTCTAGCTCAGCCACCACCTCGGGAAACCTACCAAACCTGTGCATTTCTGAAAACTAGAGACCTAGGGGAATCCAAGGAGGGGTGACTTGCGGGGCTCGGACCAGGTTCTGTTACCGAGAATCCTTTGCAAACCTCAAAATGTGGCTAAAAAAACACATGTCCCTCACATTTCTGTGGCAGAAAGTTCTGGAATCTGAGAGAAGCTACAAATTTCCTTCCACCCAGCGTTCCCCCAAGTCTCCCGATAAAAATGATACCTCACTTGCGTGGGTAGGCCTAGCGCCGGCGACAGGAAACACCCCAAAGCGCAACGTGGACACATCCTAAATTTTGGAAAAAAACAGAGGTGTTTTTTGCGAAGTGCCTACCTGTAGATTTTGGCCTCTAGCTCAGCCGGCACCTAGGGAAACCTACCAAACCTGTGCATTTCTGAAAACTAGAGACCTAGGGGAATCCAAGGAGGGGTGACTTGCGGGGCTCGGACCAGATTCTGTTACCCAGAATCCTTTGCAAACCTCAAAATGTGGCTAAAAAAACACATGTCCCTCACATTTCTGTGGCAGAAAGTTCTGGAATCTGAGAGAAGCTACAAATTTCCTTCCACCCAGCGTTCCCCCAAGTCTCCCGATAAAAATGATACCTCACTTGCGTGGGTAGGCCTAGCGCCGGCGACAGGAAACACCCCAAAGCGCAACGTGGACACATCCTAAATTTTGGAAAAAAACATAGGTGTTTTTTGCGAAGTGCCTACCTGTAGATTTTGGCCTCTAGCTCAGCCGGCACCTAGGGAAACCTACCAAACCTGTGCATTTCTGAAAACTAGAGACCTAGGGGAATCCAAGGAGGGGTGACTTGCGGGGCTCGGACCAGGTTCTGTTACCCAGAATCCTTTGCAAACCTCAAAATTTGGCTAAAAATACACATGTTACTCACATTTCTGTGGCAGAAAGTTCTGGAATCTGAGAGGAGCTACAAATTTCCTTCCACCCAGCGTTCCCCCAAGTCTCCCGATAAAAATGATACCTCACTTGCGTGGGTAGGCCTAGCGCCGGCGACAGGAAACACCCCAAAGCGCAACGTGGACACATCCTAAATTTTGGAAAAAAACAGAGGTGTTTTTTGCGAAGTGCCTACCTGTAGATTTTGGCCTCTAGCTCAGCCGGCACCTAGGGAAACCTACCAAACCTGTGCATTTCTGAAAACTAGAGACCTAGGGGAATCCAAGGAGGGGTGACTTGCGGGGCTCGGACCAGGTTCTGTTACCGAGAATCCTTTGCAAACCTCAAAATGTGGCTAAAAAAACACATGTCCCTCACATTTCTGTGGCAGAAAGTTCTGGAATCTGAGAGAAGCTACAAATTTCCTTCCACCCAGCGTTCCCCAAAGTCTCCCGATAAAAATGATACCTCACTTGCGTGGGTAGGCCTAGCGCCGGCGACAGGAAACACCCCAAAGCGCAACGTGGACACATCCTAAATTTTGGAAAAAAACAGAGGTGTTTTTTGCGAAGTGCCTACCTGTAGATTTTGGCCTCTAGCTCAGCCGGCACCTAGGGAAACCTACCAAACCTGTGCATTTCTGAAAACTAGAGACCTAGGGGAATCCAAGGAGGGGTGACTTGCGGGGCTCGGACCAGGTTCTGTTACCCAGAATCCTTTGCAAACCTCAAAATTTGGCTAAAAATACACATGTTACTCACATTTCTGTGGCAGAAAGTTCTGGAATCTGAGAGGAGCTACAAATTTCCTTCCACCCAGCGTTCCCCCAAGTCTCCCGATAAAAATGATACCTCACTTGCGTGGGTAGGCCTAGCGCCGGCGACAGGAAACACCCCAAAGCGCAACGTGGACACATCCTAAATTTTGGAAAAAAACAGAGGTGTTTTTTGCGAAGTGCCTACCTGTAGATTTTGGCCTCTAGCTCAGCCGGCACCTAGGGAAACCTACCAAACCTGTGCATTTCTGAAAACTAGAGACCTAGGGGAATCCAAGGAGGGGTGACTTACGGGGCTCGGACCAGGTTCTGTTACAGAGAATCCTTTGCAAACCTCAAAATGTGGCTAAAAAAACACATGTCCCTCACATTTCTGTGGCAGAAAGTTCTGGAATCTGAGAGAAGCTACAAATTTCCTTCCACCCAGCGTTCCCCCAAGTCTCCCGATAAAAATGATACCTCACTTGCGTGGGTAGGCCTAGCGCCGGCGACAGGAAACACCCCAAAGCGCAACGTGGACACATCCTAAATTTTGGAAAAAAACAGAGGTGTTTTTTGCGAAGTGCCTACCTGTAGATTTTGGCCTCTAGCTCAGCCGGCACCTAGGGAAACCTACCAAACCTGTGCATTTCTGAAAACTAGAGACCTAGGGGAATCCAAGGAGGGGTGACTTGCGGGGCTCGGACCAGGTTCTGTTACCCAGAATCCTTTGCAAACCTCAAAATTTGGCTAAAAATACACATGTTACTCACATTTCTGTGGCAGAAAGTTCTGGAATCTGAGAGGAGCCACAAATTTCCTTCTACCCAGCGTTCCCCCAAGTCTCCCGATAAAAATGATACATCACTTGTGTGGGTAGGACTAGCGCCCACGAAAGGAAAGGGCCCAAAACACAACGTGGACACATCACATTTTTTTATAAAAAGCAGTGCCTACCTGTGGATTTTGCCCTGTAGCTCAGCCGACACCTGAGGAAACCTAGCAAACCAGTGCATTTTTGAAAACTAGAAACCCAGGGGAATCCAAGATGGGGTGACTTGCGGGGCTCTGACCAGGTTCTGTTACCCAGAATCCTTTGCAAACATCAAAATTTGGCCCAAAAAACACTTTTTCCTCTCATTTCGGTGACAGAAAGTTCTGGAATCTGAGAGGAGCCACAAATTTCCTTCCACCCAGCGTTCCCCTAAGTCTCTCGATAAAAATGGTACATCACTTCTGTGGGTAGGCCTAGCGCCCACAAAAGGAAATGGCCCAAAACACAACGTGGACACAACATATTTTTTCACAGAAAACAGAGGTGTTTTTTGCAAGGTGCCTACCTGTGGTGTTTGGCCTGTAGCTCAGCCGGCCCCAGGGGGGGGGCAGAAATGCCCTAAAATAAATTTGCCCCCCCAACCCCCACCCTCCCCCGCCGGGAGCGACCCTTGCCTACGGGGTCGCTCCCCCTGCGTGACATTGGCACCAAAAAACAAATCCCCGGTGCCTAGTGGTTTCTGCCCCCTTGGGGGCAGGTTGACCTAAACTCAGCCAATCTGCCCCCAAGGGGGGCAGAAATGGCCTAAATACAATTTGTCCCCCAGGGGAGCGACTTTTGCCTGATGGGTCGCTCCCCATCTCTAAAAAAAAAAAAACAAAGAAAAAAAAGAAAAATTCCCCTGGCGCCTAGAGGTTTCTGCCCCCCCCCCGGGGGCAGATCGGCCTAATAATAGGCCGATCTGCCCCCCGGGGGGGCAGAAATGGCCTAAAATAAATTTGCCCCCCCAACACCCACCCCCCCCCCCGGAGCGACCCTTGCCTACGGGGTCGCTCCCCCTGCGTCACATTGGCGCCAAAAAACAAATCCCCGGTGCCTAGTGGTTTCTGCCCCCTTGGGGGCAGATTGACCTAAAATTGGCCAATCTGCCCCCAGGGGGGCAGAAATGGTCTAAATACAATTTGCCCCCCCAGGGGAGCGACCCTTGCCTGATGGGTCACTCCCCATCTCTAAAAAAAGAAACAACAAAAAAAAAACACACAAAAAAAAAATTGCCCTGGCGCCTAGAGTGTTCTGCCCCCCCCCCCGGGGGCAGTTCGGCCTAATAATAGGCCGATCTGTCCCCCGGGGGGCAGAAATGGCCTAAAATAAATTTGCCCCCCCAACCCCCACCCCCCCCCCGGGAGCGACCCTTGCCTACGGGGTCGCTCCCCCTGCGTGACATTGGTGCCAAAAAACAAATCCCCGGTGCCTAGTGGTTTCTGCCCCCTTGGGGGCAGATTGACCTAAAATTGGCCAATCTGCCCCCAGGGGGGCAGAAATGGTCTAAATACAATTTGCCCCCCCAGGGGAGCGACCCTTGCCTGATGGGTCGCTCCCCATCTCTAAAAAAAGAAACAACAACAAAAAAACACACAAAAATAAAATTGCCCTGGCGCCTAGAGTGTTCTGCCCCCCCCCCCCGGGGGCAGTTCGGCCTAATAATAGGCCGATCTGTCCCCCGGGGGGGCAGAAATGGCCTAAAATAAATTTGCCCCCCCCAACCTCCACCCCCCCCGCGGGAGCGACCCTTGCCTACGGGGTCGCTCCCCCTGCGTGACATTGGCGCCAACAAACAAATCCCCGGTGCCTAGTGGTTTCTGCCCCCTTGGGGGCAGATTGACCTAAAATTGGCCAATCTGCCCCCAGGGGGGCAGAAATGGTCTAAATACAATTTGCCCCCCCAGGGGAGCGACCCTTGCCTGATGGGTCGCTCCCCATCTCTAAAAAAAGAAACAACAACAAAAAAACACACAAAAATAAAATTGCCCTGGCGCCTAGAGTGTTCTGCCCCCCCCCGGGGGCAGTTCGGCCTAATAATAGGCCGATCTGTCCCCCGGGGGGGCAGAAATGGCCTAAAATAAATTTGCGCCACCCAACCCCCCCCCCCCCCCCCCCGGGAGCGACCCTTGCCTACGGGGTCGCTCCCCCTGCGTGACATTGGCGCCAACAAACAAATCCCCGGTGCCTAGTGGTTTCTGCCCCCTTGGGGGCAGATTGACCTAAAATTGGCCAATCTGCCCCCAGGGGGGCAGAAATGGTCTAAATACAATTTGCCCCCCCAGGGGAGCGACCCTTGCCTGATGGGTCGCTCCCCATCTCTAAAAAAAGAAACAACAAAAAAAAAACACACAAAAAAAAAATTGCCCTGGCGCCTAGAGTGTTCTGCCCCCCCCCCGGGGGCAGTTCGGCCTAATAATAGGCCGATCTGTCCCCCGGGGGGCAGAAATGGCCTAAAATAAATTTGCCCCCCCAACCCCCCCCCCCCCCGGGAGCGACCCTTGCCTACGGGGTCGCTCCCCCTGCGTGACATTGGTGCCAAAAAACAAATCCCCGGTGCCTAGTGGTTTCTGCCCCCTTGGGGGCAGATTGACCTAAAATTGGCCAATCTGCCCCCAGGGGGGCAGAAATGGTCTAAATACAATTTGCCCCCCCAGGGGAGCGACCCTTGCCTGATGGGTCGCTCCCCATCTCTAAAAAAAGAAACAACAAAAAAAAACCACACAAAAAAAAAATTGCCCTGGCGCCTAGAGTGTTCTGCCCCCCCCCCCGGGGGCAGTTCGGCCTAATAATAGGCCGATCTGTCCCCCGGGGGGGCAGAAATGGCCTAAAATAAATTTGCCCCCCCAACCCCCACCCCCCGCCCCCCGGGAGCGACCCTTGCCTACGGGGTCGCTCCCCCTGCGTGACATTGGCGCCAAAAACCAAATCCCCGGTGCCTAGTGGTTTCTGCCCCCTTGGGGGCAGATTGACCTAAAATCGGCCAATCTGCCCCCAGGGGGGCAGAAATGGTCTAAATACAATTTGCCCCCCAGGGGAGCGACCCTTGCCTGATGGGTCGCTCCCCATCTCTAAAAAAAAGAAAGAACAAAAAAAAAAAACACAAAAAAAAAAATTGCCCTGGCGCCTAGAGGTTTCTTCCCCCCCTGGGGGCAGATCGGCCTAATAATAGGCCGATCAGCCCCCAGGGGGGGCAGAAATGGCCTAAAATAAATTGCCCTCCCCCCCAGGGAGCGACCCTTGCCTAAGGGGTCGCTCCCTTTGCGTGAAATTCACGCAAAGAAAAAACTCCCTGGTGTCTAGTGGTTTCTACCCCCCTTGGGGGCAGATTGGCCTCATCAAAATAGGCCAATCTGCCCCCAAGGGAGGCAGAAATGGCCAAAATATAATTTTCCCCCAAGGGGAGCGACCCTTGCCTAAGGGGTCGCTCCCCACCAAAAAAAAAAAAAAATGAAACAAAAAAAAAAAAAAAGGTCCCTGGTGCCTAGAGGTTTCTGCCCCCCCTGGGGGCAGATCGGCCTAATAGTAGGCCGATCTGCCCCCAGGGGGGGCAGAAAAGGCCTTCCCGAAAATATGCCCCCCCCTGGGAGCGACCCTTGCCCAAGGGGTCGCTCCCTTTTGTCAATAACAATAATAAAAATAAAAAAAACCCTGGTGTCTAGTGGTTTCTACCCCCCTTGGGGGCAGATTGGCCTCATCAAAATAGGCCAATCTGCCCCCAAGGGGGGCAGAAATGCCAAAATATAATTTTCCCCCAAGGGGAGCGACCCTTGCCTAAGGGGTCGCTCCCCACCTCAATAAAAAAAAATGAACCAAAAAAAAAAAAAAAAAAAAAAAAATGGTCCCTGGTGCCTAGAGGTTTCTGCCCCCCCTGGGGGCAGATCGGCCTAGTAAGGCCGATCTGCCCCCAGGGGGGGCAGAAAAGGCCTTTTCAAAAAAATGCCCCCCCTGGGAGCGACCCTTGCCCAAGGGGTCGCTCCCTTTAGTCAATTTCAAAGAAAAAAAAAAAAATCCCTGGTGTCTAGTGGGGTTTCAAAAGCCGGATTGCAAGCAATCCGGCTTTTGAAACCCTCTGAGGGACTTCAAAGGGAAGGAAATACTTTTCCTTCCCTTTGAAGCCCCTCCGGGCCTCCCAAGTGATTGAAAAAGAAATGCTTTTGCATTTCTTTTTCAATCGCGCTGGAAGCAGAGCTTCCAGCGCGACTAGGGAGGCCCCTGTGACAAATCAGCGCGCGCTCGCGCGCTGACATCACAGGGGGGGGTGGGGGGGGGTCGGGGTGGAAGGGGAAGGGATTCCCCGGTCAGCCCTGACCTGGGGGGGGTGGGGGGGGCGTCCCTCGGGAGGAGCGCTAGCGCTTCTCCCGAGGGAAGCATTCAGGACGTAATGGTTACGTCCATGGCGCCACACGGGCGCTGCCATGGACGTAACCATTACGTCCGTGGCGGGGAAGGGGTTAATATCCAACACCTTCTTCAAAATGTAGATGTAAAGTGCTAGACAGATGTAAGTGTAAAGTGATCAGATCAGATGTAAAGTGGTAGACAGATGTAAAGGGTAGGTCGCTCCCCCTGCCGCTGCAGCTCCTCCAGGTTCCTGAGTTCCTGAGTTCCTGAGACCCACCTCACAGTAAGTACCCACCCCCCAGCCCCTCGCTCTGCCCCGCGCTACTCACCCTCTCTCCTGCTCCTGCTTCTTTTCTTCTTTTCTTCTTCTCTGTTCTTCTGTTCTTCCTCCTCGCTCCTCGTCTGTAATCTTCTTCTGTACTCTTCTTTCCCCCGTCTTCACTCTTCTTCTCTTCTTCCTCATCTTCTTCTGTGGTCTTCTGCCCTCTGTTCTTCGTTTTTGTGTATCTTCTTCTGTGTTCTTCTGTGTTCTTCTATGTTCTTCTGTGTTCTTCCGGTCTTCCTTTCTTCTCTCCTTCCGGGCTTCTGATCTTCCTTTCTTCTCTCCTTCCGGTCTTCTGTTCTTCTGTTCTTCTGTTCTTCTTGTCTTCTTGTCTTCTGTTCTTCTTGTCTTCGGCTCTTCTGCCTCCTCCGTCCTCTTCTCCCTGCGCCTGCCCTCCTGCTCCTGCCTCATCCCCCTCCCCCACTCGCATCCCCCTCTCTATCTCTCCTATCTAACCCGTTCACTATCTACCTCCCTCACTCCTCCTATCTACCTATCTCTCTATCTCTCTATCCCACTATCTAACTCCCTCACTCTCCACCTCCTCCTATCTTCCTATCTCTCTATCAATTTCCCTATCTATCGATTTCCCTATCTATTTTCTCTATCTATTTCTCTATCTCTCCCCCCCTCCCTCACCCCCTCTATTACCTATCTTCCTATCCTCTCACTCTACCTCTCACCCTCACCCACCTCTACAACCCCCCCTCCCCTATCTTCTCAACCCTACTCCTATCTTTCTCCCTTATCTCCTAAACCTCCTAACACTCACCCCCCTCCACCCTTAAACCCCCCTCCCCCAGCTCTTCTCACTCTACCTGTCCCCCCCTCCCTCGCGCTTTCCCGCCGTGACCTCCTGCACGCCCCCGCCCCCCAGCTCCCATTCGCCCCCACCTGACCCCTCCCCCCTCATATGGCGGCCGCTGCGCGACAGTGGTAGCGACCCTTGACCGAAGGGTAGGTCGCTCCCCCTGCCGCTGCAGCTCCTCCAGGTTCCTGAGTTCCTGAGTTCCTGAGACCCACCTCACAGTAAGTACCCCCCCCCTCCCAGCCCCTCGCTCTGCCCCGCGCTACTCACCCTCTCTCCTGCTCCTGCTTCTTTTCTTCTTTTCTTCTTCTCTGTTCTTCTGTTCTTCCTCCTCGCTCCTCGTCTGTAATCTTCTTCTGTACTCTTCTTTCCCCCGTCTTCACTCTTCTTCTCTTCTTCCTCATCTTCTTCTGTGGTCTTCTGCCCTCTGTTCTTTGTTTTTCTGTATCTTCTTCTGTGTTCTTCTGTGTTCTTCTATGTTCTTCTGTGTTCTTCCGGTCTTCCTTTCTTCTCTCCTTCCGGGCTTCTGATCTTCCTTTCTTCTCTCCTTCCGGTCTTCTGTTCTTCTGTTCTTCTGTTCCTCTGTTCTTCTGTTCTTCTGTTCTTCTGTTCTTCTGCTCTTCTGTTCCTCTTGTCTTCTTGTCTTCTGTTCTTCTTGTCTTCGGCTCTTCTGCCTCCTCCGTCCTCTTCTCCCCGCGCCTGCCCTCCTGCTCCTGCCTCATCCCCCTCCCACACTCGCATCCCCCTCTCTATCTCTCCTATCTAACCCGTTCACTATCTACCTCCCTCACTCCTCCTATCTACCTATCTCTCTATCTCTCTATCCCACTATCTAACTCCCTCACTCTCCATCTCCTCCTATCTTCCTATCTCTCTATCTATTTCCCTATCTATCGATTTCCCTATCTATTTTCTCTATCTATTTCTCTATCTCTCCCCCCCTCCCTCACCCCCTCTATTACCTATCTTCCTATCCTCTCACTCTACCTCTCACCCTCACCAACCTCTACAACCCCCCCTCCCCTATCTTCTCAACCCTACTCCTATCTTTCTCCCTTATCTCCTAAACCTCCTAACACTCACCCCCCTCCACCCTTAAACCCCCCTCCCCCAGCTCTTCTCACTCTACCTGTCCCTCCCCTCCCTCGCGCTTTCCCGCCGCGACCTCCTGCAAGCCCCCACCCCCCAGCTCCCATTCGCCCCACCTGACCCCTCCCTCCCACCTCATATGGCAGCTGCTGCGCGCCAGTGGCAAGCCCGTCCGCGCCCGTCCGCGCCTGGCCCGCGCCCAGCGCCACGACCCCTGGTCCCCAGCTCTCCCAAGCCCCGCTGACCCGCTACGACCCCACCACCCTCCACGCCCTCAACCCAGGACGCTCCAACACCTGCTTCCAAGCTCACCCCAAACGCACCCATGGACCCTTCGCCTGCAACTCCTGCAAACGCACCTTCCACCACGCAACAACCACGACCACAAGCCCACGCGCCATCAACCACCTCAAGTGCATCCTAGTCAACGCTCGCTCCGTCCACAAACACGCCATTGAACTCTGGGACCTCCTGGACTCCATAGCACCGGACGTCGCCTTCATCATGGAGACCTGGATGAACGCCTCCTCGGCCCCTGACATCGCCACTGCCATCCCCGAAGGCTACAAGATCTCCAGAAAAGACCGCACCAACCAGGTAGGAGGAGGTATCGCCATCGTCTTCAAAGACTCCATCAGCGTCACCACCTCCACCGAAGACACCCCTCTCGCCGCTGAACACCTGCATTTTCAGATTCGCACCCGATCCCGGCCCGCGCGCCCCTTTCAGTGATGCCATCGCCGACTTCATCTCCCCGCACGCCCTCGCCTCGCCGGACTACATCCTCCTAGGTGACCTCAACTTCCATCTGGAACAAAACAACGACCCCAACACCACCACCCTGCTCGACAACCTCGCCAACCTCGGCCTCAAACAACTGGTGAACACCCCCACCCACATCGCCGGACACACGCTTGACCCCATCTTCTCCGCCAGCAAACACGTCTTCTTCAGCCACGCCTCCGCCCTACACTGGACCGACCACAGCTGCGTCCACTTCACATTCCGACGCGAGACCCGCCACCTCCGCACCCAACCCATCCCTTGTCGACAGTGGAACAAGATCCCCGAAGAGCAACTCTTCTCCGCACTCGCCGCCAACCAACCCACCCTCACCACCGACCCCAATGACGCAGCCCTCAACCTCACAAACTGGATCTCCAACTGCGCAGACATCCTTGCTCCCCTCAAACGCACGCATCGACAGACCAACACCAAAAAACCTCTCTGGTTCTCTGACACCCTCAAAGAATCAAAGAAAACTTGTCGCGCCCTTGAGAAAGCCTGGCGCAAGGACCGCACCGCTGACAACATGACCGCCCTCAAGAACGCTACCCGTGAACACCACCACCTGATCCGCGCTGCCAAAAGGAACTTTTTCACCGACAGACTGGACAAAAACAGACACAACAGCAGAGAACTCTTCAGCATCGTCAAGGAGTTCTCCAACCCCAGCGCCAACGCCAACGCCGTCACGCCCTCACAGGATCTGTGCGAATCCCTCGCCACTTTCTTCCATCGCAAGATTAGCGACCTCCACGACAGCTTCGGACACCAGACCCAACCATACACCACCGAACCGGCATCCACGGCCATCACCCTCAACAACTGGTCCCACATCAACACGGAAGAAACCAAATCCATCATGAACTCTATCCACTTCGGCGCCCCTTCGGACCCCTGCCCGCACTTCATCTTTAGCAAAGCCGACGACATCATCGCCCCGCACCTCCAGACTCTTCTTTTTCTTCTGCTACCTTCCCCGAATGCTGGAAACACGCCGAAGTCAACGCCCTACTAAAGAAACCTACGGCTGACCTGAGCGACCTAAAAAACTTCCGCCCCATCTCTCTTCTGCCTTTCCCAGCCAAAGTAATAGAGAAGACCGTCAACAAACAGCTGACCACCTTCCTGGAAAACAACAACCTGCTCGACCCCTCACAAACCGGATTCCAAACCAACCACAGCACTGAAACCGCCCTCATCTCAGTCACTGACGACATCAGAACCCTGATGGACAACGGTGAAACAGTCGCCCTCATTCTGCTCGACCTCTCGGCTGCCTTTGACACCGTCTGTCACCGCACCCTAATCACCCGCCTCCGCTCCACCGGGATCCAAGGCCAGGCCCTGGACTGGATCGCCTCCTTCCTCTCAAACCGTTCCCAAAGAGTTTACCTCCCTCCGTTTCGCTCAGAACCCACCGAGATCATCTGCGGCGTACCCCAAGGCTCATCACTCTTCAATGTCTACATGAGCCCCCTCGCCAACATCGTACGCAAGCACGACATCATCATCACCTCCTACGCCGACGACACCCAACTTATACTCTCCCTCACCAAGGACCCCGCCAGCACCAAGACCAACCTACAAGAGGGTATGAAGGACGTCGCAGATTGGATGAGGCTCAGCCGCCTAAAGCTGAACTCTGAAAAAACGGAAGTCCTCATCCTCGGCAACACCCCGTCCGCCTGGGACGACTCCTGGTGGCCCACGGCCCTCGGCACCGCACCGACACCCACAGACCACGCCCGCAACCTCGGCTTCATCTTGGACCCTCTTCTCACCATGACCAAGCAGGTCAACGCCGTGTCCTGCGCCTGCTTCCTCACCCTCCGCATGCTCCGCAAGATCTTCCGCTGGATCCCCGCCGACACCAGAAAAACCGTGACCCACGCCCTCGTCACGAGCCGCCTGGACTACGGCAACACCCTCTACGCCGGGACCACAGCCAAACTCCAAAATCGCCTGCAACGCATTCAAAACGCCTCGGCCCGCCTCATCCTCGACATACCCCGCAGCAGCCACATCTCCGCACACCTGAGACACCTGCATTGGCTGCCTGTCAGCAAAAGGATCACCTTCCGACTTCTCACCCACGCACACAAAGCCCTCTACGACAAGGGACCGGAATACCTCAACAGACACCTCAGCTTCTACGTCCCCACCCGCCTCCTCCGCTCCTCTGGCCTCGCACTCGCTGCTGTCCCTCGCATCCGCCACTCCACGGCGGGTGGGAGATCTTTCTCCTTCCTGGCGGCCAAGACCTGGAACTCCCTCCCCACCAGCCTCAGGACCACCCAGGACCACTCCGCTTTCCGGAGACTCCTAAAGACCTGGCTGTTCGAACAGCGATAACCCCCCCTTTTTCCCCTAGCGCCTTGAGACCCGCACGGGTGAGTAGCGCGCTTTATAAATGTTAATGATTTGATAGATTGAGGTGGGAATAATAAATCCTACACTTTTACTATCCAACACCTTTCTCAAAAATGTATTTAATTGGAGTGGGGAAGTTACATTTAACCCCATAGTGTTCAATACCAACCACCTCACATTGGTTTAGTTTGGAGTGGGAATAGTAAATCTAACCCCTTTAGTGTCCAACATCTTCCTCAAAATGATTTTAGCTTTAATAAGAACAGTAAATATAGCCCATTTAGTGTCAAACACCTTTCCCAAAATAGTTTTGATTGGAGTAAGAATATTACATTTCACCTCTATATTGTCCCATGCTCCCATAAAATGGTTTAGATTGGAGTGGGAATAGCAAATCTAATTCCTTTGTGTCCAACATCTTAACCAAAAATGTTTAGATTGGAGTGTGAATAGTATATCTTTTGCATTTATTGTCCAACGCTTTTCTCAAAATGGTTTAGATTGGAAAAACAGAATAAATCTACCACCTTAAATGTCTATCAACTTCCGCAAAATGGTTTATACTGGAGTGGGAATAGTAAATCTATTGCTTTTTTGTCTAAACGCTTCTACAAAGTTGTTTAGAATGGAGTGGGAATGGTACATTTGATTCCTTTATGACCTTATTATGAGGCTGGAGGTCGTAAGACTACTAGCCTTGCTGTGGTGGTCAGGACCACTGCTGCTGTGGCAGTCTGAAGGTCAGACCGCCAAAGTTTCACCATCTCTGTCGGGATCTGTGATCCCAATGGGTTGATGGTGGGTGGAGGTTGCAATTCCCAGGGCAGTGCGGCATGCATCACTGCCCTGGGATTATGACCCCATTCTCTGCCAGCCTTTTCTTGGCAGTTTCACCACCATGAAAAGGCTGGTGGAGAACAGGTGCAGGGGGCCACAGGGGGGTCCCTGCACTGCCCATGCACTTGGCACTATACAGTCTTTTCACACAGGAGAGCTTGAAAGAATTTCACAGCCTGAAATACTGCCATCCCCTCTCTACATTTTGAAGATTTCAGACTCTCCAGCAGTGACCACTACACCTGGCAAGACTGTTGCTTCCAATCCAAGGTCATTGGCAAAGGTTGTGAGAACCAGTGATGGAGCGTAGCTCTTATAATCAAAATTAACATGAAATGTTTATGAACTGATGCATAATAATGCCGCATAGAAAATGTATTAATATGCTTTACTAAACGTGAGTCTGAAATGTGCCCTCTGGGAGTGGCCGCCAATATATACGGGGACTAATAAAACTGACTAAAATTAGTCTCTAATGCACTAATGTATGATTTTGTTTAGTATTGAGAGCTTTATGTTAAGGCTTTGCTAATTAATTCACTAGGCCTTAGTTAGCATGAGTCGGGGCCTAGTTGCCCAGTTTCATATTAAATGTGTTTTTCTAACGTGCAGTGTGCTGACTTGCTGAAGGAGATGTAATCGTATTTTTCCAGAAGCTAGAAGATGAGTGTAACTGTAGTAGATCTGTTCTCATGAAACTCGACTTGCTCAAGGAAACATTCTTGCTGAAAGCAACAGTGTAGACTTGTTACAGGTACAAGGTCGCCTAAACCGATACAGACAATGGAACCACTGACTGAAGATGCGAGAGGACCACGAGAGTATGAAATCATACCGGACATTCTACCCGGTAGAGACGTCAATGACAAGAACCAATAAACCACGTGAGAACTGTAATGAGGTGACCATTTTGATGGTACCACTGGAAACTCATTGGATGGAGATAGTGGGGTGCCCAACCTATACAATTAGAAATTAGGGGACTTTACAACAGAAAAGGGATAAAAACCTTTGACACGAGGAGCCATTAGGAGATGCCATTGCAAAATTTTGCTATGACCCAGACACTTTGTCACTCTGCCTAGAGACTTTACGGTTTGACTCTTCAAACCATCCTCACCCTTATCTTGCCCATTATATACTTCTCCTCCTTATGAGGGAAGTGTCCCTACCTACCTCGCGTTGCTGAACTTTGCTGTGTTTCCTGGCTGATGGCGAATCAACTTATGTCCTGAGGACAAAGACTGACTCTGTATGCTGACCCATTACGGAGGGTAACTATATGATGATGAAATTGTAATTGTCTGTTTGACTTTCCTTTCTAGGTACCAACTGCTTCTTTTGACAGAGACCATAGATAGATGTTTTCTAAATTTGTGTTGCTAAATTGTTTTGTATGAAGCACAACATGCCAATGCTAATTCGAGGTTAGTTGAGGGGTTCACTAAACAGACACAAATGGACAAATGACTGAATCAATGCTTTATTGAATAATGAACTAATGAAACTCTGCTAAGTTTAACCTATGTTGACGTTGTGTTATGTTCTAATGTTCGTGATCTTTGCTTTGATGAAATCTTATTCGAGTTGCCTCATTATGACCATGCTGATGTGTTTCATGGTCTTGAGATTAATAAACTTACTAGTAGAATTGTAATCAATAGGGAATAAACATTATAAAATTGTACTAAAGTGGTGTGGTTATTCATGACTGAAAGATCATGGTGGTTTCCGAGTCTTATTAATGTTATTGATAAATCTAATTGATTTGTTATGGTGACTATTGATGACAGTATTGACTTATTGATTGACATGTTGGTCAGTTATCTCGTCTTAGGGTGTCTTCAATCAGGGTCAAAAGATTCATTGGCCTAAAACGAGTCCCAGAGTGAGTAAATTATCTAGATTGGGACGCGTTAGCACCAGCGAAGGATCTTTATGCATGCTCATCCTCTTCATCTGAATCTATATGTCCGTCCACCATGTACCATTCCTGCCATGTGCCTCCAGGGTGGATCAGAGGTTGTGAGTTGCAGAATGGAGGTAAAATATTATCTTTTCCGGGATAAGCACCCTTCCCAGATTCCTTTTTAATTGAGCCCCAAAGAACACTTGGACAGAGACTGATGGCACTGCTTCAAATTGAGAAGAATACCTAGGTAAGATATGAGTGCCTGGATTTCACCCCATATGAGCCTGGTCTAATTTACTGATTAGGTATGAAGTAAACATTGTCCAGGAATGGGACACTGGAATTCCCTCCAGAGGAAGATGAGCAAGCAAGGGAGCCATCATTTTAGGAAACACCCTCAGTGCCCATTTCATCCCAAAAGGAAGGACTTTGAAGTGTCAATGCAGTTTATTCACTGCAAACCTCAGAAACTTGAGATGGTGATGAGAAATTGCAATAGAGCAATACACACGTTATATACAAATGGTTACACAGAATTAGCTGAATAATCCACTGCAGGGTATCAGTTTTGTACTTCATCTTGTGAATAAAACTGTTGAGGTTTTCTAAATCAATCCCAAGACAAACCTCTGAGGGCTTTACAACTGGATGGACAATAGCATACAGCCCCAGGCCCTTCTCCTTCTCTGGTACTGGAACAACGGCTTCCTTTTCTTGGAGAGTAGAGAATTTACTTAGGAGAGTTTCCCTTTTGTTCTGGTCTCATGGGAGCTGAGTGGGAAGTTGACACTTGATGAATGATGTACCTCCACTTGGAAATAAACTGTTGAATTCAATCCCTAGCTTTTAACTATGGCCTTTTGATCCTGGGATATTGAGGAACACTGGCTCTTAGCACTACAGAATTCCCAAGAAAATGTAGATGTCTGATTTTGCAATTGTTGCTTCCTTGATGGCTGCCAGAAGGACATATTGACATGATTTTGAACTTTATCCCCTCGTCAATTGGTGGTCAAAGGTAGTAGAATGGCTCCTCTCTTTAAAAATGTGATGATGTGTCTCCTCAAGCTCAATGCCAAACAGCCACGAACCCTTGAAAGAAATTGGTAATGTTATTGCCCTCTGAGCAGTGTTAGTATTCCACTCCTTAAGGTCTAGATTTTTCTAGCCATAATATAAGCACCTCACCCTACTGCAGTCGATCTAACCATACCAAACAAAATGTTTTAGAAAAATTAAATCTGATGTTCGCAGAACATACTTCTGCCAGATCCTTGAAACCATTCTACCATTGAAGAGTGGCCAACCAAACTGGACACAACTGAGTCAACATGAAGTGTCTGGCAATATACTGTCCAAATCTTTTAAAAATAATGTTGGGCCATTAATCTAGGGAGGATAAACTTATCCAGATCCTTTCACTCCTGTCTGACAATTTGTGAATTATAAGCCCTGCATTTCTTGGCCTCTGCAACTGCCTGAGAAAAGAGTCACCTGAAGTTCCTTGTCTTTGAACAGGAGAGAAACCCTCTTTACTCCTGATATGGGCTAATAAAGCCATCAAAACTTCTTTTGAAACATATTTGCCTTTTTTATCAATAGTTGCTGGCTACTCCTCACCACTATCAGAATCCCTAGAGTCCAAGGGTACTGCCAGTTTTCTCTTTTTGGGGGTCTCCTTCCCGTTACGAGTAGTAATTGTCTTTTAATACAGTTCTTTGAATACTCTGCTCGTCCTCCTCCTTCCCATACCTGGAGTATTTGAGAGAGGGAGACTGAGTCAGGAGAGCAAAAAAAGAGGAAAATGAAGTAGAAGTAGAAACATGTCTTCGCTTACTGGGATGTTTGCCCATTGTAACCAAAAGCTAAAAATTAACTGCAGCACAAAGCAATGGCAACAGAACACACACATAACCAAATAAATACACTTACCTAGCTGTTTGAATATAACCGCCCATTTTGTGCACTCATCCCACCATGTCTGAAATTAAAGGTCACTCACTGGAGGTCATAATTGGCATCGGTCATATTGTGCATTTGTGAAGCAACAAATCACACAGAGGCGAGGGAGTTCAGAGAATGAACACTTCTCCTTTGTGATGGCATTTCAGCTGACATCCACAATAGGGGAAGCACAAAAACAATGGCCTTATGTACTGGAGCAATGCCATGTTCATGTATTGTAGAATGCTGTTCCATGAAGGAGGCCTGTCACTCCTAGGCCAACCAGAGGAGGTGGCAAGATTCCAGCTAAGGCCTACTGCCCACCAGCACCTGGTTACCCTCATGGGGGATAAGCAGCGTTCTACAAATGTACCTTACATTATAACAGAGAACTCCTGCATTCCTCATCTCCTTATCTAAGCCACAGGAAAAGAAAGCAGGTGGATCCAAGAATGCCTGCCCCCTTTATGACACCCAAGTAAGGTGAGTGAGGCTACTTTTCTTGTGGTTCCTACTGCTTATTTCCTATTGTGAGGTGACAGGTATCTCACCAGCAATAACTGGGACAAGGACACGGAAAGTAGGGGTTATAGCAAAAATAGACCACGTTAGTGTCCTATACCCCCCCAAATGGTTTACATTGGAGTGCAAATAGTAAATTTCAACCCAATGGTGTCCAACACCTTCCTCTTAATGGTTTATCTTGGAGAGAGAATAGTGAATCTTACACATTACAGGTCTAATTTAGATCTTGGCGGGCAGGGTTACTCTATCACAAACGTGGATATTCCATCCTATTTATTACGATTCCATTATATCCTATTGAATTCGTAACATGGTGGGCGGAATAATAATCACGTTTGTGACATAGTAACCCATCCACCAAGATCTAAATAAGGCCCATAGTGATGAACACCTTCCCCAAAATGGTTTGTAGTTTGTACTTATGTACATAATTTAGGCTCTAAAGAAGACTACGTTCTGCTATACACATTGATATGATTTCACATGTATTGTGTAGAATACAGGGTGTCAAGACAATACAAGATGGGGGAGCATGGCAGGAGACGATTTGAAGCTCTGCAGATGCAAAAGGAGCTTAGCAGATCCGGGTTAGGATGTGACACGTCACTGAAACAGTTTACTTCAATTATGAAAAAGTTTTGAGACGCAAGCAGAGAAGCAGAAATGTCCGATGGGTCCTAAACAATTGCCACTAAAAAAAGAAAGGGTTTGGTGCTGCAGCTGTTGTGATTAATAAGCTTACATTCCAAGCAGCAGCAAGGTCAGAAGAGGCTTTGCCGATGTATGTTATCCAGAAAATCTTTCCTATCTTGTGGGAAGTACTCAGGTCACTTTAGTCGTTGCTTGACAGCATGGAAAGTGAGACCCCCTCTCTCCTGTTTTACTCACACAGCACCAACATATGTGAAAAGATGATGGCTGTATCAGCTAGTTGGGAAATGGGTTGCTATATGTAACTGAGGCACTCATACCAACCTTACTAATTATGTAATCATGTTAGATTGTTATGCACATTAAAGCACGTTGTGATAGATGTCAACATGCTTGTTCAAGTTATCTTGCACAGTGATGCTGCAGTTCTAGAGGTGCTCGTTTTAAAAAATGTGCATGATGTTTGTAGACTAGTGCTGCCTCCGTCTTAGTAGTATAGGCACGTGTGGCCTTCATTAAGATTTGCTGGTTTTGCTACAGGCTGCGGAAATCCCAAATTGAGTGCTTCAGCAGCTGCTGTGTTCCTGCCCACAATTAGGCTATGAGTTGAGGTATTTTATTATTTTCCATTTTTGCAGCATGCAGCATCACCTCTTGCACGTATGCTGTTAGTTGTAGTTTGAATTTGTAATATCCCATATGCACTGTGTAAATGTCATGGAATTTGTGTATAGATGAGGTAACAAATTGTTTAGCTCTTGTTTTATTGTATAACTCCGTTTTGTAAATGATCATGTTGTAATATGTTGATTATGGTTTCATTAATCAATAAGTAAACTTTCATGAATATTGTGCATGCAACTGTACCTAGAACACACATTTCATATATGTTTGCACACTACATTGCTCAGGTGTTTCATAAAGTCAACTCACACATTACCATACATTCTGTTACCTTTGGTAATGTACTGCTTGTAATAGCATACAGACCACATGAAAGATAGTTTCTGAGCACAATAGGTAGATACTCACAGCTGGTCACCATGCTCATGCTATAATAGTGGTCTACCACACAACACTCAGAAAGTGGTGAAGGGCTAAATGTCATATTCGATCTCAAATATTTGTGGAGAAGGAAAGGAGCGGTTCATGCCGGCAGAATACATTTTCATAGTGTTTAATGAAAGAACATCTATAACTATTAGGCTTCTCCAATTTTGCTTTTTTTAATTACAGCAGTCAAGTAACTGCAAACCTCCAATGAGGCTTAACTACACGCGACTTATTTGAAACAAAATAAAGTAGAATAATAATAACCAATCAGCACTGAGTCATATGCATGATTTCTGTCTTGATGGCAAGTACGTCCTTTTTATTGTGCAAGAAGGCAAACTAAATATTGTGTACTAACAAGAACATTTGAGAGAACTGTGGAAATAGCTAGTACAAAAAGTAAAAAGACCTTGAGAAATGTGTGTGGAAGGGTTCCTGGAAACAAGACTATTTATAGTCACTGCAGTGTGTTGCTGGTCATTGACAAAATTAGTTGTTGGGGAATACCTTCATGAAAGAAATCTGAAAGCTTCCTATGAAGTTATTTGGTACGGTTGGCAGACTCTAGGCAGGCGAGGGAATCAAAGAATTATTCATTAGAAAAAGTGGCAGGATACTAGTCACCTTTGTGTTATTTGTCAAATTTAAAATGTCCTATATTATATTCTAGGAGAAATCTTTGTTTTATGGCAAGACTAGACCCTCATATTATACTGGTTTAAAGCAAGTTTACTACTAAAGAGATATATGTAGTTACAGGTTTGCAATAAAATGTATGAAGAGTATAACATTTCAACCAATCTGCCTATCTCGCAATGTCTTCTACCCTCAAACTTGCCCTAAATGCTTTGGATGCCATTGACCCTCTGGAAGAATGGGCTCCAGACATATAAAAGCCAAAACCCGCTAAAGACATGATTTATTCAACCCATCTAGCTAGTGCGGGAGAAAAGACTGTTTTATGAGGCTTTCTGAAATGAATCAGGAAGTGAGTATTAGAGATATGGGGCCAGATGTAGGTAAGTTAAAATTTGCGACTTGCAATTTGCGAGTCATACCGACTCGCAAATTGCAACTCACAAAAGTGCATGCAGAAAGGTGTTTCAGACACCTTCTGCGACTCGCTGTGGGGTCGCAAAGACCCACCTCATGAATATTAATGAGGTGGGTCGCATTTTGTGACCCCATAGCGAGTCCATGCACTCACAGGGATGGTGGCCTGCTGGAGACAGCAGACCTCCATGTCTGTGACTGCTTTTTTAATAAAGCAGTTTTTTTTTTTTCTTTTTGCAGCCCGTTTTCCTTAAAGGAAAACGAGTTGCAAAAAGAAAAACTTCCGAAACCATTTGGTTTCGGTTTTTTCAGAGACCACTGCCTGCTCTGAAAAAACATTTTTTTCATCATTCACAAAGGGGAAGGGGTCCCATGGGACCCCTTCCCTTTTGCGAATGAGTTACCACCCACTTCAAGTGGGTGGTAACTGCGAGTTGGTTTGCGACTGCATTCGCGATCACAAAGCAACTCAGCATGGCGATGCGGTCGCAAATAGGAAGGGAACACCCCTTCCTATTTGCGAGTCGCAGCCTCAAATTGACTCGCAATTTGAGGTTGTGCATCACAAACGGCCTTTTGCATGTCGCAAACTGCGTTTTTCGCAGTTTGCGACGTGCAAAAGGCTTCCTACATCTGGCCCATGGTTACTCTTTTGTTTATGAACTTTCAAACAACTGCCCACACATAGGGGCCTATTTACAAGGAGGTTTGCATCATTTTTGCACCACGCAACATGGAATACAATGAAAAACAATTGCAAGATGCAGCTCAGTTATTAGCTCTGGGTACGTCGAGTTCTTGGAAAACCTACAAACCCTATATATCTCTGCAAGCAGAAGGGTCTAGCAGATGTAATGATATATTGCTTTTGCAATTTGGCCATCACAATGAGAAGTTACAAATGAAAAACAAATGGCTTTTTTCTCTACTAATTTTCAATTTTTTTTTATTTCAACACTTATTTTTGTTGAGAAAACCTTGAAGGATCTAAACTAAAGACTCCTTCCTGAATTCAGAATTTTGTTTAGTTTTAGAAATGTACTTCCTTCTGTGGTCCACTATGGGTTTCACACCTGTTTCCCATGCAAACTAGAAAAAGATGAGCTATCTCCCAGTAAAATGCCAAAATTGTGGCCAAAAAATTGGTTTTTGGAATCAAGGATACCTGTTTCTGATATCAGGTAAGATGTTGATTCTAGCACCGCAAATCTTTCATTGATGTTGGAAAGTGGATTATTAGTTGAGGCAGGTAAGTACCTACAATTAGAAGAAGTCCACAATCTCACATTCTAGTCAAGGTCTCAATAAACTCATTGCTTAACTCATGGTAGCTTGGCGCACAAGCTTTTAAGCTTAACAGGAGGAGTATGTAAAGCATTTAATACCAACAAAACAGTGAATAAATAAGACATAACACACATTCAAAATCTAACAAAATTTTTAACAAATAGGAAAATATGTTTATCTTTAGAATGAGACCAAAAGAAAAAAATCCAAAGTAGGGAATAGGAAATATGGATTTTCAAAGATTAAGGCCCATATTTATACATTTTTAGCACTGCATTTGTGTCGCTTTTTCATGCGAAAGCGGCGCAAACGTACAAAATGCAAACATATTTTGTACGTTTACGCTGCTTTTGCGTCAAAAAGTGGTGCAAATGCGACGCTAAAAAAGTATAAATATGGGCCTAAGTATGAAAATCTGCTTTCTAGTGCCTAAAAGCAAAAAGCAGTAACCATGGCCATCTATTCACACTTGACCAGGGCAAAGTCAACTTTTGAAGCTGACCACAATGGAGCCCAAGTCAGATACAATGAGTGGAGACCGTGGTCTTTTATTCTGGAGCTTTTTCTCTCATTGTTGAGGGAGGCTCCTCTTCAGGATGGCTTAGATGTAACGTTGTCAGCTTAGCTCAGCATAATGTCCTGGTCAATTCCTGGTAGTCTCATCGACAGAGAAAAAGCTCTGGAGTTTCAGAGGGATCTTATTCCAGAAGTGCTTTCTGGGGTCTTCCAGTGTCTGCAAACTTAGTCCAAGGTTCCAGAAGCTCTGAGTTACTTCTTGGGGGATGGGGCTACAATTCCCAGAATACACCCTCTCAAAATCCTCAAATGGCCACTGGGCGCTGATCAGATGGGCTCTTCTTGCGGGACTTGATACTTTGTGCCTTTTGCTAACAAGGAGTCCACTTCTGGATCTTTAGAAACAAGGCTAAGGACCTCATAATGAGTTTGGCAGTCGGACAACTAGGCCGCCATGGTGGCGGCCGCCATGAAGGTGGCCCACAAAAGACCGCCATTTTGGCTGTCTCACAGACCGTGGTATTATGATTCACACAGCCCGGCCTGAAAAAAGACAGCCAAAAACCCAAGATTGCCTAGGCTCTGGAGGACAGAAAATAGGCGGTCCAATCACTGGAATTGCCAGCCCGTTGACCTAGCACCGAACCTATTAAAAGTAAAAAATCAGCACAGCACTCATTGAATGATGGTCTTCCAATAGTGGTGCAAACCGTGGTGATCAGCAGTCCCTACAGTAGTAGACTACACCACATTGATGAGTTCTGTAAACCACACAGCTGACACACATTCACACACTAGACACACCTACAAATTACACTATAAAACACAACTTTTTACACACCACAGTCCTTTGCATCTACAACATCCCACACAGAAGACAGGGCACCATTTAAAAATACTGAACCATAGAATAGGAACCCCTCCATCTTTCACTAGGCACACATCCCACACCTTGACAACACCCCCACCACACATAATAGCACCACTACGCCAATGTTGCTCCCCGTCACCCCCTCATTACACAGCACCCAAATGTCATTACTTATATTGTTCCTTGTTTCCCACCACCATGTCACCACAGAAACATCCCCATTTCACAGATGATGAATTAATAGTCATGGTGGATGAAATCATTAGAGTAGAGCCACATTTATTTGGAGCCCAAGTCCAGCAGACTGAGAGGAAAATGGAAATGTGGCAAAGAATAGTCGACAGAGTGAATTCTGTAGGCAGCTACCCACTCACAAGGGACAACATCAGGAAGAGGTGGAGCGACCTCAGGGGGAAGATATGTTCCATGGCACCCAGGTACCAGCCGGTGGTCAGAAGACTGGTGATGGTCTCCCACATCCTCCCCTACAGCTCAGATCATGGGAGGAGAAGGTCTTGGCCATCCTGCAACCTGAGGGCTTGTCAGAAGTACCCAGGAGAGTCGAGTCGGGCCAGTCACAACAATACAAATGGCACAAAAATATATTGACATGCATGCTCACTGATCACATTTTGCTCTCCACTCATCACCCCTGTGTCCAACTGTCCAAATACCCCTGACTGGCATCTCACATGTGAAGTAGACTCACCTGGAGGCACAACTTCTGTGTATGATGTGTGTAGTACAGGGACTGACAGCTCTACAACTCCCAGCAGGCATTGTTCTATCATTAGAAAACAACAACAGTGTACCACACCCAAAAGCACCCTGTTGTGCAAATCACTTGTGAACTGTATTCAACTGAGAGGGTCCTATGGTGTATGGGTTGGATAGGCAATGGCCAGCACTGAAACTCACACTCAACTCAGCAACAACACTGTCCTCTGCTACTATGACCCTTCTTCCACTACTAAGCTGTTGAACTGTACTCACCTGAGGGGATCTCAACTGTATAGCAAGTGGGTATAGGCCTGGAATGACAGGAATGCTAAGGCCAGCAGGCACTGGGAATCACACTCTACTCAGCAACAACACTGTCCTCTGCTTCTATGACCCTTCTCCCACTACTCAGCTTTTGAACTGCACTCACCTGAGGGGATTTCAACTGTATAGTGTGAGGGTATAGGTCAGGCAATGACAGGAATGCTAAGGCCAGTAGGACAGTGATTACCCAATGCAAAACACCAGCCCACTGTACATCTGTCCTAACATCCTTGTACTTTTACTCACAATGGAACTGTACTCACCTGAGAGGATGACTTATGTATGCTGTGTGTATGACTTCCTGTAACATGACTGTAAATCCCAGGAGGACCAGTCCCTCTAACTCCAATGACCAGGACTGTGTCCACATGACATTGCGCAGCTGTCTGTAAACTCACAAATGAATTATACATACGTGGGAGGTACCCAGAAACAGCTAATGCTACACCCTGTGATGTGTCCAACCAGCAAGATCCATGTTAAGTAGCTAAGCCAAGAGGAAAATAATGTGGATAGGAAGGACAGCCCAACAGGTGTTTCAAATCTACGAAATACAAATAAAAGGTCACAAAATACATCATGTAAACGCTTGTGGCAGTACACATATCTACAATACACTGACCATATAATGACAACGAACAGATACAACAACAAGGTTACATGTCTGCCTGCATACCTGTAAATTAGGTCTTAAGATGACCTAAGCCACATCATGCCCAGCCACTGTTTTGACTGCACTGTTTGAAAGGTATGGGTATATGGACAGACCTCCAGATGCCAAGATACACAGACATTCTGTAGCAAGTTGGCTTTAAATAGAAATGGTCTCTTCGCCACATGTCAGCTCTAAACTGTTGATAGCAGGTGTGCCTGGCCCATCTGTGGAACCTGGACAGATGACACCTGTCAGCCTCACCCTGCCCATATCGACTCCTCCCAGTTCTGTTGCATCAACATTGCAGGCAACCATTTGCTCCCAAACCTGTGTCTGGAGGACAGTTACAACGATCTTGTGCCCCCCCAGTCCAGGTACTGGAGTCACAACAAGACACCCCTGACAATGAAGGACCTGGAACCAGTGGGAGGTCGTAAGCTTGCCAAGGGCGCAGGCACGTGGTCATATGGTACATGGGAGGGATACTGTGGGCCAGTGGCATGAGGCTGCTGGGGATATTTCTGGCAAGCATACCATCACCCAAGTTTTGGGAGTTTACCAACAATCCCAAGGCATGATGGGCCAGGCACTTACCATACTTGGGGAGCTCCAGAAGCTGCAGAGGAACAACCACAAGGAAATGATGTAACAGTGGGAGGCCCACAATGCCCACATAGCCTCCCTAACATGGGTGCTGCAAGACATCAACACCACCCTGAGCAGGGATCGTCAACAACACCAGACCCCTTCCATTGGCCTACTAACACCAGCCCCTTCTATGTCTGTGGCAGCCAGTGGGAGGGAGGCCCTGGCAAGGGAAGGACCTGCCTCAGACACCCCTGCCTCTCTAGCTGAAGAATCACCCCTGCAAGCTGGGACGTCCACCCAAACATCTAGGAGGTACAGATGGCAAGACCATACCCACTGCCAGAAAGTGAGTTCTTACTGATGGAACCCCTTTATGTGCCACTGATTCACTCTGTTGAATTTTCTTCAACCACCTTCCACTTTCCATCGTAGTAGGACACTGGACTTTTACTTCTAATGTTGTGGCAGCTAGTGTTACATCCACCATGCCTGACCCCTTCATTGATTGACATTTCTTTTTCTCATTTTCACCCTCATGTCCTGTGTACATGTAAATAAACTCAACAAATGCACATTCAATGTATACTAATCATGTTTGATCGTTGTGAGATGTTCACTGTGAAATGCATGTCATACAAATGAGGTACTCATAATATGTTAATGTAAGGAGGGATATGTCACAGGTAATGTCATGCTGAGGATCACTACAAAAACAATTAAAGAAGCGACACTCACAAAAACCATTTTATTTACACTTTGCAGCACATAGGCTGCCAAAAGGTCTGGCCTGTTATAGCAAAGAATGACAAAACAGAGTTGCTTCTGGCTAGGTTTCTCAAAGTACTGTCCCCCTGAACACAGACGACAGGGCTGTCAGACCCAGCCCTGTAGAATAAGCTAGCTGATTGGTGGGTCTTGTCACCAGCTTGACCCTTATCACATACCAAAGCCACGTCGACCAACTTAACATACCCTATGACACAAAGCACAATGCAACATTTCCTACTCAGAGGTCCATTCTCTTACAACAGTCAGCCATCTGTTGGTATGTTACACACCTATGTCAGTGTTGTGGCATAGGCACTGTGGCCTGCAATGAGGTAACACATTGACAGCTACATAGAGGTCATACAGGATCCTTTCAACACAATGTGAAAGTAGAGGAAATGGTTTGCTCAGGATGACGTGACAATGACACATGATCATACACATGAGACCATTGGACCAACATTCTAGGGCAAACAGGTCTATTGTGTAGCTCAGATATTTGTCCTCCCACTATCCAGGCAGCCTGGGCATGGGACTCATACACCCCACATCTGCAAACAACAATACCTGGATCAATCCACGTCCACTTCACATGTGAGACCAGTTACAGCCATGTGCCAATGACACTACTCTGAAATGCCCACATGAGGATGGCATGGTGAAGAGACCTGCAAGGAGAAAGTGATAAACAAGTACTCTAGGTCAGTAACAGCAAACATGATACAGAAAACTCTTCTCAATATACTGTAGTTTTTCTGACAATGCAATGTGACTGCCCCAAACAAAGGAGATCCTCAAGAGAGTCACATCTTCAAGTCTGATGTAGCCAGCAAACCTTGGCTATATAATGCATAGCATTAGATGCCCTGTCTCCTGGTAACAGAGATATCCTTCTCCAAAAATCCAGATGTCTACAGTGCCCCATGCAGTCACAGGATCCACCAGTCTTGTCTATGCTGTGGAATCTTGCCTTAAGGAGCCCAAAAGCCCACTCCACGACACGCCATGTCTATCCATGTACCTCATTGACCCGGTCTTCCCCCAGCGTGGTTGGGTTCCTCACTGGTGTCAACAACCAGGGACGGTTTGGGTATGCAGAGTCCCCTGTAGGGTAAACCGACATGTGTGCAACCATGAGTCCAGAGCATTGTCCCACTATCAGCAGACATAGCGTGCAAACACACATTATATATGTGACTTACCAACCAGCCAGGCCCTCTCTGGGTACAGTTGTGCCTTCAGCTGGAGAATTGCATTGTTCTGCAAAATGAAGGCATCATGGGCTGAACCCAGGTACCGGGCACATACTTCCAAAATGTAGAAGTCTACCAAACAAACTACTTGGACATTGATGGAATGGAAGCTCTTCCTGTTCCAATTGACCTGTTCATTACTATGTGGTAGAACCAATGCTACATGGGTAACATCAATTGCTCCCACAACATGTGATATGTGTGTCAAACCACAGGCCTCTGCTTTCAAATGGGCAAAATCCTCATTTTGAGGAAAACGGATGTAGCTGACATCATTCAAGGCCAAACTGAACATAGGCTGGGACATCCCAACAGTTAGGGCCACTGTATTCTGGAAGGACCCTGTGGCCAGGAAGTGCAACACTGACATGACCTGTGCAATGGGTGTTTGGATGAGAGATGGCTGGCCTCAGATCTGGCTCCAACTGACGACAAAGATCAACGATTGACTGCCTATCCAGATGGTAGATCTGAATCACATGACTGTTCTCCATGGTCTGCAAGTCTCTTAGTGGATAGTACACAGGAGGTTGTCTGATCCTTTTCCTCCCAGGGTAACTATGTGGACAAAAGGAAGATATGGCATTCACTCATCGTGTCCGTTGCAATTCACATAATACATGTCACTACGAACTGTGACATGTCATGTGAATCAGTGAAAACATGATACACAGAACACACCAATGCTAACAATAGCACATCTGAATGACCTTACCCACTTGCCTTTCGAAAAATGTGTAACAATCATGCATCTTGACTGCAACATTATGTGCAACTCACCTTCCAACTCTGCTTGTGAGTCAATGCCCAAGATCATGGATTGCCCGTGGGCAACAAGGTGGTGACTGTACCCCAAATATGTTGAAAAATGTGCTGGACAACTAAACTAATTGAAAAGATTGGCCTACATGACAAGACAAGGCCAGCACCCAAGATTCGTCCGGACAGCAAATTCACAATTTTATGCCTTCAAAATTATCGTCTAATAGCGATGTATTCCTCTAAAATGGTAGCTGACTGACCTACTCCACTGGACATTTGGAACTGCCGGTGACCACCGGCGAAGTCATCATGGCAGGAGGCGTATAATACAGTGGCAGACACTGCCATTGTATAACATTGCTGCCTGTGGGGATCTTGTACAATGGCAGTGTCCACCAGCAGTGACGGTTGTGTATGTAGCGGACATGACCGCCATCTCCTGCAGAATCTCTCACGCGATTCCTGACACTGCTGTCAGTATGACATCCACAACCTGAGCTACTGTGTACCGCCTCTGGGAGCAATTGTGTTGCTTCCTACAAGTGATAGGACCCCTACCTTCTAGCCAGAAGAACTTGAGAAACTTGTAGAGGAGGTCCTACCCCTGTGACAATTTCTCTATTTAACACCAGAGGAGCAGTGTCTCTGCTTATCTTAGCATTAGTTAGGGTAGACTTAGGCTCAGTTTGTCAGATCGTGTCCTCAATGTAGGTGCTGGCAGTGTGCATCAGTGGTAGAGTCAATGGGCATATACCCATGACAAGTGATAGGTTTGGAGTACTGAGGCAATGAGATGAGTGTGAAATGAGTGTTCCATGGCCCAACTTGTGTTTGATGCACATGGCTGGTGAGGTGTCATGACAGCCATCCCCATGCACATTGTGCCAGATGATGTAGAAAATGTGTGCTCACATGTGATTGCATGACAGCAGGAGGGGTGAATTCATGTTGTATTGGTCAGTTGCTCGCTATTTGAGGCCTTGCTGTCTTTGCACATTGATCTCTGGCCACATCGGGCCTTCTCGGACTGTTGTTCTGAAGCCAGATAATGACTCACTATGCCCCTCAGCTCTGCACATAGACACCTATTGGTAATTGGCTGTGGGCTACATGATGTTCAGGGATATAAGTGATTTTTTGGACATGTTGTATTGTGTGGGTATGTCTGCTCAGCTGCAGAGAATGGGCATTGTCAGTTGTTACTAACTGCAAAATGTGAAATCTGGGCTGATATAAATTCCCTTTTGCACTACAAGTGTGACACTGCCCAAACCCTGTATCCCTGGACAGCATGTGATGCTGCTAAATCATGCCTTAATGCCAGTATGCAGCTTCTTGAGCCTATGTCCACTGATTACTATGGAAATGGCACTGTGGGCATTGTGTTGATCTGTGACTGATTTGCTCATATCAACTCTGACAATGTGTGTCACATATCCTTGACAGGTCCCTTGATCTCACAGCTCTGTTGTCTCTTTCATCCAGCTCTGATGTGTCCTGTGCAGGCTTGTTGCATTATGAAGATTGCAGAACAGCAAACTGTGTGTGCCATGATATTGGTTTGGCCATTAGGCAGGACATGAACAATGCATGGACAGGTTTCTCTTTCTGTGCTATGGATTTTGTGTACACATGTGTGGAAGTGTGTATATCAATGTTGATGTGACACACAGACCCACACCACCCTGAAGCAGCAGGTGCCTGCATCTGTATCTCCACATATTCACACATGGTCAGGCTTGCCTCTTTGTGTGCTCCACATGTCACTCCCTCCAATTTGGTCCAAGTACAATGGGTATTTCTATAGACTGGCTGTGACCTGCAGGGACTGTATGTAGTAGGTGACAATCAGAGGTAGTGGAAGTTTCTGTGCATTGTTAGCTGTATTTCTGTGATGTCTTCCATTGTGTTCCAAGTCAATGTCATGTGGTTACCTCATGTCCCACAAAAGACACAGTTTTCCTATCTGGTCAGTGCAGGGCCTTATCTGGGGGGGGGGGGGGGGGGATGCAGGACACCCTATTGTGGAGTGTTTGCATTCATGTCCCTGTGTCCAAAGAATGCTATGGGCCACAGGTGGACAGGATGTTATTAGCTAGGTGCACTGACGCATATGTGACTCAGCCATTTTGTGTGGGACCTCTAGACATAAGATCTTGTCTTGTATTTTGTATCCATGCAGGTCAATGCCCATCAGAAGAAGGAGATCTGGTAAGCCATTGCAGAGAAGGTGCTGACCTTGGGATCCACAACCAGCAGAGCACTTACTGTCAGAAGAGGTGGGAGGACCTGAGACACTGGGCCCGGCAAACTGCAGAGGCTCAGCTGGGGCTGTCCTCCCAATGAGGACAAGTTGCCTGTTGGACCATCACCCATCTGGCCTACACCGGCCTTGGATGGGCATTTGAGGGCAGCACAGCAGCCACAAGGGAGTGAGTACAATGCAATTAGATGGTTGACCCTATGCCAGGTTATTGAGTGAGGGACAGAATGCTTCCCCTGACAATGTGGGACGTCTCATGTGTCACAGATCTTCTGAGATCATGTGGGGGAAGACGGGCCATGTGTTCCCAACTGGGGATCTTATCTTTTTGGGCCTGGGACTAAACTGTGGGATCCCTCAGTCCAATTGTCCAGCAGGGAGCACATATGACTAAGTTTAATGTTAAATTATTCTGCTTAAACTACCTCGGTGGGTGCTAGTTTCTACCAACAGATCACTCCTCCCAAATACTACAGTATAAAGGTAGGTAAGATGTGGCACTCTGTCCTCTGCTGTGTATCTGGGGACATGTCTAGTTTGAAATCTTTAAGCAAGGGGCACATTTCCTCCAACATATGTTGGGTGCTGATGTCTGACTGCGGTCTGTGATGCCTGGGTGTCCATCATACATGTGACATGACTTATGTGACAAAATCTTGACAGCTGTAGCAAGGTAAATTCCCTTGGTAGGTGGGGAATGTGCTTTGTCATGAATGATGTCTCATAGGTGTGGCCAACATACCTTATGCATACCTATGTGCAAGAGCTCCATTTCCACTGGGAGTCATATGTATGCATTAGATGTAAGCTTGTGCTAGCCATGCAGATGGCATGATGTCTTAAATCTCTCACATGTATGTGCATGGGGTCCTGTTGTTGTTATGATACTTCCACAATGGTTGCCCAATCACTGTAATGCCCCAGATAGGACTTTGCCAGCATCACATGTCGTCAGACAGATACATTCATGCCTCATGGTGCGCACTTTGTCATGTGTAACTGCGATAGCTATGATAAGACAGGTAGGGCTATTGATCCACTTCATAATCTAGTGTAGCCTTGATCGTATATGTTGTTGTAGGTGCACGATACATGTGTGTTAATTGGAAAATGTGCCCTGACTGTTGTTATGCATCATGGAATGATGTTTGCATTAATTGTGTTTGGAGTAGGGGATTCTTCCACAGGCAGATGCCATGCTTCTCATGTCTGATATGTAGGTAGTGATGTTAGTTCTCATTGGACAACAATTTGGTGTCCTCTGTTAGTGAGTGCAAGGTCTGTATCTCTCCTTCCAGCACGGTACAGTTGTTAACTACAAACACACTCAGAAGTTGACATGGAAATGGGTATGAGTAATTTTTGAGTGCTATCCTGTGCCTTACAGAGCCATTCTTGTGTGTAATCTAGACCCATTTCTGTATGATGTTTTGAACCTGACCGATTTGTTGTCCCTTGCACCACCACATGTGGTGCACATCTGCGTGCCCTTGCTTCTACCTCCTTAACTCAATTAGGGCAGGTGTTACTAGTAGAGCAGTAATTGTTTGGGATGTGTCCATAGTGATGTACATGTTTCCATGCCACCTAATGAAGGAATATAATGTTGATACCAGTGTTGTCCACCTTTCCCTAGCAACATCTGTTTTTGTTGATACATGATACCAATGCAAGGTAGATGTGTGCATAGGACTGTTTCTGTGTAATTGGCAGTGTACCTTACAATGGTATCCAATTGCTGGCTACTGGTTAGCTGTTGTGCTGCATGTGGAACAGGTCTGGGGTGGAGTGGTCACCTAGTTGTGGTATGGTTAGTGTGGTAGCTATACTTCTTTCCTGCTTATGTAGTTATATGTGACCGCGATTTGCTCATGTGTTGCCTTTGTAAATCAAATTGGCATGCATGGTTTTGTGTTAGCACATGATGATGCCACTTTGCTGTCAATTCATGCGGGGGCACTTGTCTATCAGAGTTGTGATTGAGGTGTTATCTTGCACATATAATGACCCTACTTCACTTTCTTTTGGTAGCATCAGCACCGCATGCGAAGGAGACGGGCTGCCACCGAGTGGGGAAGCATTTGGCCACGGGACCTCTGGTCATGATACCATCGACAACGAGGGACCCTGTGGCCCAGAGTATGAGAGGAGTGCCAGAGGGTAAACCAAACATTCATCAACATCATCAGATTCCTCCTACAGTGGTCACTCCATAATGGTGGCAGACCCATTTGGGACCACACCAGTACCATCATTGTCCACCATCCCCATTCTATCACTGCTCTCCCTGTTGCTTACAACACAATTGGCCATGCACCCTTATCCAAGAAGGTTATTGACCTCCTGAGGTTGATCTCTGTGGGTTATTCCAAAATATGAATACCACAACCAGGTGACCACTCCACCCCAGACCTGAATGCCATCCAGGGACTGGCAACACAATTCCTGCATTACTGGATGACATTCACGGTGCAATGGCTGGCCTACAGCGATCTTTTCAGGCTCTGGCCTCCATGCTGATGGGAGACAGTTACCCCTTGTCTACTGTTGCCCCTCCACCTTCCTCTTCCCAGTCCAAGTAGCCACTTCCCAAACCCAGCCAAAGCACACAGACAGACTTGCATGCATCAACCCTAGCACACAAGGGAAGCACAAACAAACACACGCACCACAAGACACACCACCAGCCTCCACCTGCAGATACAGCAACAGTCACGGCTTGCCCAGACACCCCACCCACCCCAGCATAACACACATGACATCTGGCACACCTACAGACACCACATCAACAGTCACTGATATAGTCACCACACCCGTCCTACCCACACACACCACCACAGCAGACCCTTAGATATCCACCCCAGTCACTACACACACAGAAACCATAACCACAGACACACCTATAAGCAGCACATCCACCATACCTGCAGCTACCACCCAAACAGACAACCTCCCACCCACCATGGCAGCACCCAGCACCTCTACCCCCCTCAGTCCAAGACACAGAAAAGCCCTCTCTCACCCACTCAACGGACACCCACCACACACAAACACACCTCCCACAAACTCACACCCAAGACAGCCACACCTGCACATCAGTCAACCACTCCCTCAACCTCCAAATCCAAACCCCTTCTGATGACCGTCCCCATGTCTAAAAATCCTTTGATTTGTGAGCTTGACCTTATATTCCCAAAGTCTATGCCTTCCACCTCTATGGCCTCCACTGCCCCCTGCAAATATTCATGCCCCTCTCCCTGCCAAGAAGAAGCCTACCCCTCCCATGAAGGTTACCCCCTCCCAAGACAAAACCCAAACCCATTTGTTGGTTTTTTGTGAAACCTTTGTCCTGCATTTCCTTCCCTAGGTTTCCATTGTTCCAGGCTGACATTGGTTGTGCCTATAGTTGTGTGTGTTTGTTCTGCTCCAAGTTGTATTTATTTACAGTTTGTGTTTAGTGCTGTTGTCCCCCAAGGTGAGTGTGTGTGTTGTGTGATGGAGTGTGATTTTGTGTGCTTTGTTGCCTTGCCCTTCATCCATTGTGTGACAGTGCATGACAATTGATGTTGGTATTGGTTGTCCCTGGGATTCAATTGTAGCAATTCCCATGTGCATGTTTGTGGGGTCTTGTTCAACAAGATGTGTGTCCCAGTGAGTTCCCATCGCAGCTGTGCAGGTCTTGTTGTGTTGGTGTGTCATTTGTCTATGTGTCTCTGTGTGTACTGTGCATGGCATTGTGCTCCCATTGTGCAATATGTGTGTGTGATGTGTGTGTTGATTGCAGGGTTGTTTGATGATGGTGTTGTGTGTTCCATGGCACATGGATGTATATGTGTGTTGTATGTGTGGGAAATCCCTGGCCAGTGTTGGGTATGAGTGTGTGGAATGTATTTCCATGCATGCAGTAGTGGTGTTGTGGTTGCTGTGTGAGTGTATGTTGTGTGGCCTTCAGTGTCCCTGAGCCTGTAATGTGTAGCCGTGTGTATATGTGTAGTATTGCAGTGCAGTGTGTGTGTGTGAGGGCTGAAGTGTGCATGTTGTGAATGTGTGGGTGCCCTTGTTGCAGTATTTGAGTGTTTGCGTCTAGAATGATAGCTGTAGCTGCTGCCCATCATCCCCTCATGATGTGTTTGTTGGCGCAGCATGCTGTTTTTAAAGGGTTAGTGTTACAGGTCAGAGTGTGTACTTACAGTTGGTGTTGTCCACACCAGCATTGATTTTGTTATCTTTCAGCAAGCAAGAGCAGCGGCATGACGTTGTGGAATGACTCATGGCAGCTCCAGATGAGTATAGCTGTCTGCAGGTGAGTGTCTCCATTTATGCCATTCATTTCTGCCTCCTGCTACGTGGTGGTTGGACCACCGTGGTCACATTGGCGATGTGCAACCTCCAAATAGGTCTGGCAGAGACATGGTCTCCACTGACCTGTTTGTGGCTCAAACAGACCTCGCAGTCTATGCTACCTGGTGGTGGTGGCAGACCTCTGGCAGTGTTCTGTTGCCTCCACCGCCAAACTCATAATATATTACATCAACGCTCTGGGGAAGTGGTGATCCCCAGGGCAGTGGGGGGTCCACAAGCCCCCCCACATACACAAATATGAGCCCCAGGGAGGTGGCAGTCCACAGGGCATTGGGAGGGGCCAGGAGCCTGCCTCCGCTTTAAAAAAAAAAAAAAAGTCCCCTGGATATGGCCCACTCAGGGATATTAGACAAACGAAGTGTAGGAGACCCTGCTTCAGGTTTTTTTTTCAAATTTTACGGTGGATCCGCAGATCCACCATGACTCCACTCATAAATTTCAATGGCATACCCCCTTTTAACACCTACTCTGAGCAGTCATTAAAAGGGCTGGAAAAAATTGTGCAAGGCAATCTCTTGGATTTCCTTGCACCATGTTTTGGGCCCTCCTAATGAAGGAAAGCCCCCTTTGCCATCTTTATGCCTGGTGCAGGCATAATGTAGCACAAATGGTTACCAAAGTGGCACAATGCATGCACGTTTTTGGCCATTTAACACCACATTAGTGTCAAACAAATTATGCTTATCTGTCATTAGGATGGCGCTAGGGGCTCTTGAATCAGCCCCTTAATTCTTCCAGATTGGCGCTGCAGAGCACAACCGAAGTGTACGGCATTTTGGGATGTCTACTGGCAATGTAAACTGCTAGAATATTGTTCAATTGTTTGGCAAAAATCAATAAAACAATTTCTGGTGATTATCAGAGTCGCTCTATAGTCTGAACACTTTCTAAAAAGTACAGTGCTGAAAATATTCAGGACTCTGGCTAGCCACGCATGGGGTGATTTCAACGTTGCTCTGGATAGATCTTGAGATAGATCCAACCCACACAGGATGAATGCAGGGCCTCTCACAAAAATGTTAATACATGGCTGGGTAAGACAAGCTTAATGGATACTATCCACAAATGGCATGTTTGTTAAATAAATGTCACCTACCACAATGATTCAAAGAGTCCAGGATTGAAAGACAAGGAGGATTGTTGATAACCCAGTTTAACAGTAGTACCACAGGACCTACTTAAAGGGGTTCCTCTCCTCAGACATAAACATCCTTCACAAACCCTAGGTAAAGGTTCACTAGATACCCAAACTCCATGTGTACGGCATTGAAGAAGCAAGACTAAGGCATGTGCCCCCATCCATTTCTGCACAGATCTCCTTTTCCTACGAGGGTTCATGTCAGTGCCTTAGTCATAGAAGAACAGCTTAACTTTTCTGCTGGAAGGTGCAAATTTCAGATACCCAGGGCTAAAGAGTAATTTTCCTGCTCTATAATGCACTCTCAGAGTCTCGTCTCTATTAGTGCTATCGGTCCTGGGCTACAAAAGGAACACTGAAACCCATGCACTAGTTATTCAAATCTGGTAAGCTACTCAAAGCCTTTAGAAGTGTCATGCACACCCTGCACTTCTATCAAAATTAGGGCCGATTGGTGACCCAATATTTCTTCTCTAGGAACTGAACTAAGCACTCTAGACCATAGTCTTACATTTCAGCATCTGCAGCTGCAAACACATTTGCCCAGTCCTTCAGCAGTACCCAGACTACAAGCAAACACATAGTGCCAAGCATCGTCCAGCATCAGAAATTTGACACCTGCTTCCAGACACTGCATGTCAATCCCCTATCTATGCTCTAGCTGCAATGCAGCACACAGGACTCTTGAATATGCACCCTGACAGTAGTTTCAAGGACATTTTACCCAAAACCAGGCTTCTGGCTGAGCATCTCTTACTCCTGGCATATGGCAACAGCACTCAGAAAGCTATCAAACTCCGAAGCACTGCAAAAGATGCTCAGCAGAACCCAGCCCAGCACTCACCATTGAATCATTACAGCCGAGGGACCCTAAAATAGCCACTTGCACCCATGCATTCTGTCATCTTGCCTTGATTTGCTACAATTGCTAGCACACTGTGAAGAGCATATTCTCATTTGTAAGGAAGAGATGAACTGCTTCACAAGATGTACCTTGTGTTACCCATCAAGTGACCCCAGAACATGTTTGAGATCTTTTAAGCCATGAGCACTTTTATGCTTGGATTTGAGCTTACCCTTACAATAATAAAAAATCTGCATGCCCAATAATGCAAAGTGTCTAGGAAGCTCAGCCTGATTGAAAGTTTTGCACATGGTATGGGCCAAATTATAATCCTGAATCCCGGACCCCTGATAAACCTCCATAAAAAATTTTGTCCACAGATTTGCATTTTTGATTTGTGTTTTTGGATCATTAGAAAAGTAATTTAGCTTGGGTAGACCATTGCTGATCCGGGCCGAATTTTCTCTGAGAGCATTTTAAAAAATGGCGGATGAGTTGCAGTGACTATGTAATTTCTGAGGACCCATGAGACCTATATACATAGGTATTGGGGGTCAAGTAGTCTTATAGAGACAGAAAATAACCTCTCACAGCAACCCTTCTGCCATTTTCCAAAAAGGCACCTATAATAAAGGAAGAAGAAACTTATACAGAAATGAAACAAATAATATTGTTTCTTAATCCTTTTAAGTATACACCAAACAATGTTTATGGTCTGAATAGGAAAAAAATATTTGTAATCACTCCTTTTTTAGACACATTTTCATAGTTCACTTTATCTATTTGTTTCGACAACTGCTTGTGGTACATTTGCAGAATGTTGAACATTGAGAAGAGCATATCGACAGGGGCATCTTATTGTAGCACAGGTTTTGCAGGTAAATGTATGTGTAAGTTCTGTGGGTAGAAGCTTTAGAAATGTTGTAGGTTCTTAGCACCCCATCACTATCTTCCCAACCAAATTTACACAGATCTTTATCTATATGCATGATCCAAAACATTTACATATCTTCTGATCAAGTAGAACGCTTTTTTAATGTGTTTAAGCACAGAATATGACACTGATGGAAGGTCACTTAGCGGGACTGAACTCTTGAACTCACAGTACCGAAGATCGTCAATTGTGAGACAGTCAAAACTCATTTTCCACACATGCACAAGGTATTTTTCTATTTCTTTAAAGTCACATTCTACTTCTGTCTCAGCAAATCCTTTTAGAATCTTCACAGGTTCAGCTGTTAAAGCTCCAAGCATTGTTCCAATTTTGCTCTTAGTGCCTTGATAAGTACACTGGGCATCTCTGGGTCACGTTTCTTGTACAGAATATGAAGCAGGATTAAGTGCCTTTTCTTGACTGTTCCATGACGTATCCATAACTCTGACAATCCTTGAATTAAGAACATTGCAACAAATCTAAGTAGAACAATAATAACATCTGTGTCATTTGACAGCACAATGACTCGATTGGAACCATTTCAAACCGCCCACTCAACATGTGGGACGACACGAAGGTCGGCCTCCTCCAATTTGCTGTTGAGTTCTTGAACAATATGGCCCGTACTTTTGAATGTATCTCTGCAGGCACCAACTCCTCCTTGACAATCATTACACTTGAAATAATTGGAAATTCAATGTTCACTGACGCGTAAGCAATGTTTTGATGAGTTAACATCTCCAAGGTCATCTTGTTCAATGTTGATGACCAGAAGTTATCAAGTTGCACAGGTGCAGGTTTCAAATGTTTGAGGCGGGCAAAGTCAACTCTTCCACTTGTAGACATTTGTCTGATTCACTCACATTCTATGATGGATAGTTCAAGATAACTGTCAAAGACAATGTGCGTAGAACAAATGGTCTGAATGATCTCTCCAAAGTTTTGCATGGATGAAATCTTGACCATTCGCAATAGTGACATATAGTCCACAAAAACAGCAGTTTTCAATAAGCACAGCTTTTTGAATTGATATTCTTCAGGTGAATGATTTTTTCAAGCTCTTGTACGAGTTTGTGCTTCACTGGTTTGGTTGCACCATCCCCATCAAATAATGTTGGAAGAAGATCATGTGACAGAATGTCCTTGATAAGTTCACCCCTTTCCTTTGCAATGTCCATCTCTCAATGTGCTTGCGAAAGTTGATTTTTGAACCTGTTTTGTAGTGGCTGGTTGGATGAAACTCTTACCATGGCAATTACAGTGTGGTAGTTTAGTTTTAGTGATTATGTCAAACATTCTTTAAGTTCTGTGTATAGTTTTGATACATGTTTCAGGACATCTAGTAGACGTGCCTTTATCTTGTTATCACAGTTGTGTAGTCGCATGGGCTCAGTCATTTCAAAGGAGTTTCCTTGCTGCTGCATGAAATGAAAAAGACTGTCAACATGTTTATTAAAATGTTCCCCATTCTTTTCCAAAAGTTTGTGGTGAGGAACAGTTTCACAATGGTTCAATAATTTTGAATTTGTGATCTCTCTGAAAACATTGCAAATAGAAAGGACTTCATGGTAAACTAGCTGCCATTAAGCAACATATTTACTTTTACATGTCTGACCAACAATTCCCTTGGAGCTTTTCTGTGGTCTCTGGATCGTCTGGTCTAGTTTCTTATATGGAGCCACAGAATCAAACCATCCCTCTCTGTCTTGTCGTAGTTTGGACTCTTGCTCTGAGCAAGACTGCTGGTTTAAGGATGACAGTACTTTTGTTTGTAGGCGACTACGCCTTTCCTACAACAAGTCGCAACTGTTGTCCCAACCTTACTGGCTCACTAGCAGTACCTCACCTGAAACACAATATTAAAAGGTGATTTAGGGCAGCCGTTACGCATGGACTCGAGAATAAGACATCTCAGGGAGCGTCGTCGTTAAACGGAGATTACCCCTTTCTCACAGATATATCATGTCTCATACAAACACAGGCAATGACAAAGATGCAGTAGAGTTTCAATAGTTTTTATTTAACATAACTGCAATTTGTGATCAGTTGCATGGGCTGCAATGATTAGGATAGTGAATAATGCAAGAAACAGAATTGTGAAGACGAGAGTCATTATTACAAAGACCCCCACCATCTTGCAATGCGTAGAAAAGACACACAAGATGTAGTATGCCCTAATACCCTAATGTGAAAGGCCTAACCTCCTACCTAAAGGAGAGCTGGGTTTGTTAACCCTAATCTGCCAATGCCATGTCCATGGGAGGAGCCCCCAACCCACGTTACCTTGGAATGAGGTCTCTATCTCAGACTCTGCAGGGACACGAAGACTGTGTCAGCTTCAAGACGACTGCAGCATCGGTATCAGCGATGGTGGTGATGCCCTCTGGTCGGAATCCCTCTGATTATCTGTCTAAAGTGTGATGTATTTATACAGATCTACAGGGACCCCTGACGTAGGTGTGTTCCTAAACAATAGATAACAGACATGCTTGGGACGGCAATTAATATAAACAATCCCTCTAAAGTATAGAGAGGGAAAATCCCTAAGTGTGAACACCTACTGTTTGTTTGTCTTTGGTGCTTGATCTTGACGCCTTGGCGCGGTGACACTGATAATGTTACCCATAACAAGTAGCCTAACTATAAACAAGGCAGCCATCTTAGAAGAAATAAATAATTAAATGGGCTAAGACAGAGCAAGCTAAGTAGGTTAAAAGTCACTAGGTGACGGGGGCACGAGTCTGCAAGCCAGAGGCTAAGCTAACTCCTGTTATCCCATTAAACGAACTAGGATTCACTACACCCTCCCCATTGCCGTAACAGGTATGACAAAGGTACAGGAACCCGAATGCTAAAACTTGCTCTGAACTAAAAGCTAAAAGCAAAAAACAAGCTAAAAAAATCTTTAGAATGTGTTAAAAACATATTAAAACAAATCTGCTAAAACACATACAGAGATGTTAATGTCAACCACGACAAGCACAGCGTGCAAAAGCAAATGTCAATCTAAATGCATAATTTGGAATCGGGAATGGCAAGTCAATTCATCAAATTATTTGCTGTACGCATGATCTTGAAGAATGTCATCGAAGTCACCAACCAAGGACCTCAAAAATGAGTCAACATCATCTGATGTTAAGTCGAGTGCTGGGCAGACAAAAGGATCCACAGAGCAGTAGTGAGCCGTATTTCCTGGTGTATCATTATCCATTGCAGTGTCCTCGTCCATGATAGATCTCAAAATGGAAGGCTCATAGGTGGCCTCGCAAAGCAACCTCAGTCTCAAGGGGCATGACCGTGTATGAACCCTCATCTGGGACATCAACTGTTCGTGGTCCACAGGAGATGTCGGTGCAACAGCAAGACAGACCATAGGCAGATGTTCAAAGAGACACCATATGCAGCGGAAGACCGGTTGTGCGCACTATAGAAGGGGCCGAAATGACAACGATCAGTCATGCTCCAGTTCCACCAGCAAAGGTGCGCCAAAGATCCGAACCATGCGCTCACGGCACAGTGGAGTTGGTGGGAGCGGCTCAATTGCTCTGCGTTGCTGGAAAGAAACATCCACTGCGAATCAGGAGAAATAGCAGTAGTAGTCCACTAATCAAAGCCAAAATAATCGGAAAGCCACCAAACACACTTGAAAAGAGAGAATGGATGGCTGATGGGATGGCTCCGAAGACAGTCTGGAAGATGGACACGAAACCAGACCTGACAACCTTAAAGAAATGAACAATCCCAGTGGTGCTCGAAGCATTGAATATTCTGGATACCAGTTCTCCAAAGTGCTTGGGGAAGTTGGTATTTAGAAGGGATTGTATCTCGGCTGATGATCTCGCAATCTGGAAAGCATACGTCTCCTTTGCGGATGTCAAGGTGACCTGTTTTTGAAACAATAGCGCATTTAGCCTACTCAGCTTGTCATAGTTCCCATTAATAGTATCTATGTGGGGTCACATGTCATATACTTTTATCTTTCGTGTGGGGGAAACAAAACATGTCCACAACACGTAATGACCTTCGAGACCGAGATTGCGTAGGCAATGCCTGGTCGCATGCCGCAACAACTTTGATCGTTCAGTACCACATAACTTCCATTGGAAAGTACATGAAATACCGGGCGAATCAAGGGGACGGGAGTACCCTTCAGAAGACAGGCCAAATTTGCGACCCCTGCATTGCAAAGACCGTGAAGAGACACCTGTTTGCATATCATAGAATGACGAACAGCAGTCTCACATTCGCTTCTGCTAAGACAGACCTCCTTTTCACAGTTCAGACATCTATAGTCAAAGGGCAACTCCCACTCTTCTTTAATATAGCTATCTCCTAGTTGCTCATATTTTCCCACTGCAAGATGTTTCAGGCAGCTCGAAAAACGAAAGGTCGAAATCTGTAAATTAATGATGCCATGTAAGAGCCAGATAGTTGAAGGACTCTCTGCTACCGTGAAGGGCAACTTATCTAACTTCTCTACTTGAAGCGTGGTGAAACTAGCCTCCCTTTTAGCCATTGTCGCTTGTTCCTTGGAAAAATTAAAAGCAGTGAAGAATTCACTCCCATTAATGTACTTCCATGGAATGCAGTCACTTTTCAGTGTCTGTAATGTCCAACCTAGCTGCATGATGGAACGTAGCTGTGTTTGCCCATGATATAACCGGGACAAGTCTGTCTGAGTAAGATCAATAGCAGACGACACTATATTTGATAGTGAATAAATCCTGTTGGAGAGTGTAGTCATGCCGTTGTCGACAACAGCTCATTTTTTTTCTAAATTTTCTTTATCCAATTGCCTTAAACGTGCAGCAGCCTCAATCTGGGAAAGTTTCCAAATTTCATTGTACATAGCATATAAAACCCTTTTTGAGCGCTGTTTCCTAGGACCCAGCAGAAAATCCTGCAAGTCCATATTTTCAGAAAGAGTGTTCAGGTGTTTCTTAACTGCGGCTAACGTGTTTGTTTGTACCCATTGCTGGCACAGCTTACCCACACTGCATGTGGTAACTATACCTGTATGTTGACCCGATATAAAGCGAGGGCCTGGCCTGTTAATTGAAAAAAACCCTGAAGAGTTAAAAAAAAGCGCTTGACACTCATTAGTGTCAGTGGGCCATATTAACCACCCGCAGGGACTGGAAAGTGAAGAATTATAGGTACCTTAACCATTGCATCTAGCCTTTCCTCTGTTATAGTAAGGAAGTGTTTCCAATCTTTAAACCTTGCCGGAGTAGGGATACTGGGCATGTTCAGATCCTTAATTTTCGCTAACCCCAGACAGGATGTCTGCTGAATAGTGTCATTTAAGAAAATCATTTGCACAGGAGTCAGGCATGCTCGAAATAAAGCCTCCCTACCCTGTATTTGCCAATCTTGTGTTCCCCATACACTTTTCAAGTCAATAGTGCTCTTCCAGTATTCGTAACCCTCAATTGCGAGCCGGGAAACAAAGGGATCTGAATAAATCAATTTTGTATCAGTTAGCAAAATTTTCCTAATTTGTGCCAGAGGTATTTTAAAATAATACGACTCTGCTTTTCTTGTATCATGCCCAGAAAAGTATGTAAATGTATCTCTATAATACTTTGGACTCCCCACCAGTGGTGTAGAACAGTGTTCCCACTGTGTGTAGTTCAATACTGGCCTGTATCTAGTGGCACAGTGTAGGTAGTAATGTCCCCAATTGTTATAGCAGAACATTTCCTCATAATTCATTGTATAATCATATACATCATCACTTTCAAAAGCGGAATAGTCCTTCAATTCAGTTAGCATGGAATCAACTGTTTGGACATCCCAATCATCAGAGACAACACCAGGTGTAATTACATCAGTCATTGAAATTTTGAACACATATGGTATAACAGGCTCCACAGAGGAGCGATCAGTAATATAGTGACCATTTATAAGCAAAAAGAAAACTGTCACAAAACCAATCCATAAAAATAATGCAAAAAATGGCAAACAGAACCACAAGTAGTTCCATAGGTATTTCAAATAGTTCTTTTTAAGCCATCGATACAGCTTACTACTTTTTGAAACATTGTCAATCACAGTAGTGGATGAATCGGAAGAAAAATCATCAATGTCAATGAAATAGCCAGAAACAGTCTCTGCAAACACAGGAGCCGGTGTACTCTGGTCCACTTTAAGTGGAGGCTCATGGTAGACAACGCTGTTAGTCGGTGATGTGTTTGTGTAAAATACAGCTAAATCTTGAGGTGGGGTGGTCACTGAAGATGTGACTGGAACCAACAAAAGTTCATTTTCCGCCCTCCCCGTGGTCGAGGAGGTGTCTGGAACAGCAGTTGACATTGTTGCATAGTCTGTAGTAGTGATGTTCATCCTACTATGTAGATGGATGTCCTGTTGGGTAGTGAGAGGGGATCGGGAACCACCCAAGGGACCTCCTGGTCTACTGTGAAGGATCGGCCACATGGTGTAGTTTGATGTCATCAATGGAGATTAATCTGTTTGTCTTAGAACCAGACAGTGGTGGTAAGATGATGGTCCTGGTGCCTTGTATTCCCAAGACTGGTACAGGTGCTCTGTAGAATGGACCGAACTCCTTCTTCACAGCATTCTTCTCACGAACCAGATCTCCAACTTTAGGAATCCAGCCAGTTGAAGTTTTCGCCAAATCCCTTATTCATAAAGTGGCAGCACTTGCAGATGATTTATCATCACGAAATTGTTGAAGCTCCTGTAAAACAGTGAGACGTTCTTTTATGTCAAATGGTGTTTCTGCTGCCACCATACCAGGGGCATCATGATCTGGGACATGCATAGGTATCCCAAAGAGAACCTCATATGGAGAGCGTCTCCCCAAGGACCGTCTTGGCAGATTATTCAGTTCTCTCTGGACCCCATATAGGTGGTGTAACCAACTGCGGCCTGAACCTAATACTCGAGCTGTTAAGGACTGCTTTAGATCACGATTCCACCTCGCCACAACCGAATTTCCCTCGGGATGGTATGGTGAGGAGTAATGGAGTTCAACACCCATCGTCCCCATGGTGTCCCTGAATGCCTTAGAGGCAAATGCAGGGCCCTGGTCCGAATGGAATGCTGCAACCGCATATGTACCGATAAAGATCAGCAAATCTTTTATAACAGTCCGGGCGTCAGCCGACCGCTGTGGCCATACCCACAGGAATCTAGAACAAGAATCTACAGCGACTAAAATATATTTGTATGCACCATCAGGCTTTAAGGGACCACAATGGTCTAGGTACACACACTGTAGGGGCCTGTTGGACACTAAGAGGGATGTCTGCGGTGGGCGTTTGGTATTAGAGCCCTTGATCTGCTGGCAAATATCACAGCAAAGGACATACTGCTTCGTTCGTCTCCATAGGCCAGGCCACCAGAAGCGTTGCTGTAGGAGTGTTATCATGGCCTGTATACCAGCATGTGCAGTAGCAATACCCTCATGCGCTGCTTTAATTAGATCTAACCTCTGGTCTTCATTGGGGATCACTTGATCTCCAACCCTAGGAGTCGTTGTGTAAGCAACATTCTGTGCACTGATATGGTAAGTCTAGTTTGTAGGGTATCCTTTTGGAAGGGTCTTGCCTGCAGCTGAAACTTTAACGGCAATCAATATTTCATTATCCATTCTCATTGTGAACGAGTCACTGCAGCCACAGAAGCCGTAGCTACTGCTGTTTTGGGCGCTTCATCAGCCAATGTATTACCGGTAACGTGTACTCCTATACGTTGGTGTCCCACTGTTTGGACTATATGGACACACGGTAGCTTATCCTTAAGATCAGCCACCCTCCCCCACAATATCTTGTGTTTAATGGTGTTCCCTTTAGAATCTCTAAACCCGTTCAGTTTCCAATGATTAAGATATTCATTTTATGACTGGACATAGTAATATGAATCACAGACTATCAAAGTCTGGCATCCTGTCACAGTATGTTTGAGCGCTAGATTAAGAGCTTTAAGCTCAACCAACTGTGCTGTACAGTCCCCTAAGGTCTGCGTGTAGGTATTGTGAGGGTGGAAAACTCCATCTTCCATCACTCCGCTCACGGGTGCGCAAGCTGCCGAGTATTGATGTTTAGTACCTACAGCCGGTTGTGCTGAACCGTCAGTGTATATGACAGTACGGTAGCTGTCTAGTGGCAAGATATTTAGAGGAGCGGGGTACTCTTGTTCATACTGGAGAAATTCTTGTGTTTGAAGTTTTGGATCAAATTTATAATCAAAATCAGTGGCGGTTCAGAGACATTGCCCATTGAATCCAACATGGATGTAATGCTTTAGCAATAGGAATGCTTGCTTTGGTGACAGCCTCCAAGGCCGGCACCGGGGAGACAACAATAATACGTTTCCCCTGGGCAAGTGGCCTCTGTTTTATGACGGCCATCTGAACTGCCATCAGAATCTTTTTTGTAGGTGCAAAACGCTGTTCAGCATTTGAGTATAAATGTGATTTATATGCTATTGGTACTGTGTCATCCTCATTAAAGGTGACATAAGTAAATCCAATGGCACCAGCAATTATTCTGATGACCAAGTCTGTTTTATTGTCACGTGTGTGTAAGTGTTTAGCTTCTAGCATGTCCTGTTGCATTTCCCTAAGGATGTGTGTGTGTTCAATTGTCCAGTGTCTGCTAGAAAAATTGGGCTGAACTAAGTCATAAAGTGGCTTGATGCGTTGTGCATAATCTAGAATGTATGTTCTGCCAAAATTGAAGAAACTCAGAATGTGTGTTTGGAGGGTGTAATTGAGCACATTTCTCTAGAAAGTTTGGGGCCAGGCTCTTCCCCTCGTTTGATAGCTCATATCCCAGGAATAATACGCTAAGAAAGGCTATTTTGCTTTTCTTAAAATTGAATTTGTAACCGAGGTCTGCAAATCCAAAAATGATCCGATCGACCCTCGCAAGATGAATGTCGAGGACGGCGTCTGTGAGATATATGTCATCCACATAGGACAACGCATCGGAATCAATATCATGTAATATTGAAGTTACACGGGCTGAAAATAGTCCTGGGCTATTTTCATAGCCTTGAGGTAAACGACAAAAGCGCTTCTGAGAGCCAAATGAGAATGCACTCAGGTCCCGACTTTCATGTGCTAAATTCTGGCAGAAGAAACCATCAGATATGTCTAATGTTGTTTTATATTTTTTACGCACTATATTGTTTATCAGTGCTGTGCTGTGTGAATTTTGTATAGCATACGTGCGTGTATGACTATTTAAGTGTCTATAATCAATGACTATTCTATATGAATGGTCTGGCTTTGCAACGGGGAATAACGGATTATTCATTGTAGATTTACAGGGCTCAATTACTCCCTGGTACTCAAGCTGGGTGAGGATCTCCTTCACCAGAGCTTTTGCTTCATGTTTGACAGGATATTGTGGCTGCGGTTGGGGTGTAGACCTAACGGGTTTAAATGACAAGGAGACTCCTTGTCCCAACCTACATGATTGCGATATAGCGCAGGTGCCTGCGCTAAAGCCCATTCAGCAGCATATGCTTCTTTTGCTGCTTCTGGAACAAGATCGGAGAAAGAAAGCAAAATGACACCTTCCCCATGCGGGAGCTTGCAGACGTGTTCAGGTGGCCAGTCTCTTTCGGCCAATAGGATATCACTAGTAAGTTCATCCCAAAATATCACACTAATAGTGCGCTCCACGTCTCCCTCTATCTGAATTTTTAAATCATAAACCCTATCGGGGGGAAGAACGCAGCCACCCGCTGTTTCAACCGCAATGTAATCGCTAGTTGTTGTTGCATGCAGATGATATTTCAGACTCTGGCGACATATCGTGACTTCTGCTGCGCTGTCTAACTGCCACGTCTTGTTCCTCAACAGTGTTCTCAATTTTACTGGCATTTTTAACTATCAGTGCTGCCACCTTCTTCTTTTTAAACTGTGGCTTTTGCTGAGGAGTCTTTTCTTCTTTTTTAATGGTAGACTGTTGTGAGTCTTTCTTCTCTTTCACGTATTCCGGACATCGATCTTGACGGCCCCCTCTCTCGCTACGTCTATCCAGTGCGTCCTGAAAGGAACGAGAGGGACGTGAATCAGTATATGTGTCTGGAGTTTTAATATTCTCCCTATTTCTGAGATTATATTTCCTTTCGGAGTTCTCTGGGTGTGGAGAATCAGCTCTCTTATTTCTTCTTTCTTTGAAATCCTTTTGTTTGTCCCAGCGCTTTTTAGAGCCCTCTTGTGCCTGCTTTGTACCCTCCTTGTGGGCGATACCTTGTAACTCCAATTTCTCACAAACTATCTCGTCCTATACTAGTATAGGTATCGGAAATGATTTTCGGTAGCTGTCTCTCTTGTTCCTGGTGTGGAGTTTCCCAGAGACGCTGGCGAATTGAATTGCCAGTGCTACCACTTCCCCTTTAATATTACTGAGTATTCTTGAGGATACGGCGTCAAAGTTACTCATTAATTTCATCCCCAAATCCAGGGCTGGTGCAGCCCCATGCTCATTCTGTGTTTGTTTTAACACTTCCGGTAAATTGGCAAGTGTTGGGGTACCAAGTGTGGTAGTATATATGGCAGCGAAGACTGTACCCCATGTGGCACAGTCATCCACTGAGGGAACCATCCCAAAAGGCAAGCACATAGTGAGCAATCTATTTTTTTCCTGTGGTCCCATATGGGGAAACACAGCTTCCAGCTGATTCGTTTTCTGAGCAATCCAGAACGGTATTTTTTCCCGTTCTGTGGGCACTTTACCCATAATAGTATGGAATGTTTGTGGATTAATCCCAGTAGCAAATTGATAACCACCAGCTACTGGCAGTGCTGGACGCGCTGGTGTTGTGTTCAATGTTTGCATTACGAACTGGACTAATCGTCTGTATATTACGAACTGGACTAATCGAACCAAGTTTGTAGAGTTTGTCAAAGAATGTGAAGAAAAATCAGAACTTTGCAAGTACTGGGAAAATGTTTTACACATGATAGCTCTGGTGAAAAACTTGATACATGCTGATCGCGAAGGTGATTGGGAGCTGCATGTGAAGACTGTGGAGAAACAGATAACTGTGTTTCACAAATTCGATTGCACAAACTACCTGAGATGGGTCCCAGTAATTGAAAAGAGTGAAGAAGCTAGATGTGGAAAAAACATACCTCTACAGAAAATCCATGCAAAGACATTTTGTGGTGAAAGACTGTAGTGAATCCTAGTTCGTTTAATGGGATAAGAGGAGTTAGCTTAGCCTCTGGCTTGCAGATTCGTGCCCCCGTCACCTAGCGACTTTTAACCTACTTAGCTTGCTCTGTCTTAGCCCATTTAATTATTTATTTCTTCTAAAATGGCTGCCTTGTTTATAGTTAGGCCACTTGTTATGGGTAACATTATCAGTGTCACCGCGCCAAGGCGTCAAGATCAAGCACCAAAGACAAACAAACAGTAGGTGTTCACACTTAGGGATTTTCCCTCTCTATACTTTCGAGGGATTGTTTATATTAATTGCCGTCCCAAGCATGTCTGTTATCTATTGTTTAGGAACACACCTACGTCAGGAGTCCTTGTAGATCTGTATAAATATATCGCACTTTAGACAGATAATCAGAGGGATTCCGACCAGAGGACATCGCCACCATTGCTGATACCGATGCTGCGGTCGTCTTGACACTGACCCAGTCTTCGAGTCCCTGCGGAGTCTGAGATAGAGACCTCATTCCAAGGTAACAAGGGTTGGGGGCTCCTCCCATGGACATGGCATTGGCAGATTAGGGTTAACAAACCCAGCTCTCCTTTAGGTAGGAGGTTAGGCCTTTCACATTAGGGTACTAGGGCATATTACATCTTGTATGTCTTTTCTACGCATTGCAAGATGGTGGGGGTCTTTGTAATAATGACTCTTGTCTTCACAATTCTGTTTCTTGCATTATTCATTATCCTAATCATTGCAGCCCATGCAACTTATCACAAATTGCAGTTATGTTAAATAAAAACTATTGAAACTCTACTATATCTTTGTCATTGCCTGTGTTTGTATGAGACATGATATATCTGTAAGAAAGGGGTAATCTCTGTTTAACCACGACACTCCCTGACATGTCTTATTCTCGAGTCCATGCGTAACGGCTGCCCTAAATCACCTTTTCACTATTGTGTTTCGGGTGAGGTACTGCTAGTGAGCCAGTAAGGTTGGGACAACAGTTGCGACTTGTTGTAGGGAAGGCGTAGTCGCCTACAAACAAAAGTACTGTCATCCTTAAACTAGCAGTGTTGCTCAGAGCAAGAGTCCAAACTACGACATGGTGCCACCAACGATGGTGTTTAGGCACTAATTTACGGATACCCGGACTATCACTGTCTCACAGACAACAGGTACCCTAAGTACCATTATACGGAGACGGCCGTGGTCTTTGGGAGAATCCTCCTCAGCTGAAAAGGTAACACCTGATTAAGCTGTAGGTTGTTCGAGCTCGAACTCATAAAAGGACTTTACTACCCATTTTTGGTGTTCCGTTTTTCCTAAACAAATATGACATTCCTGAAAATGCTAGACACACAACATTTATTAACGCATGGCCTTACAGAAGAGGGCGGGGATGTTACTCTGATGATAGAAGCTACTGAAGCATAACAAATAGAAACATTTTACTGTTGGGTCACCTTTCCTGAGGTTGACCAAAGAACGCACACATTCCACACATATGAAATTGCAAACGTACCTTTACGGTACCAAGCATACCAGTATCATGAAATATCGCTCACATACCATGAGCATCAGAACTGGTTTGAAGGCGCCCTACCACATGTACTTCGAACAGTGAGGTTAGGTCCCTTAAGTAAATGATGGACCTACATGGCCTATGTTTGCCACATACACACCTCACCCAGGCATACAGAATATGCCAATAGCAGATTTACAAGTTTTATATAATGAATTAGTGACACATCCACTAAGATACCTTCCTACACACCGCAGTGCAACTTTTGTCATGTGGAAAAAGCCCATCATTGGGTAAAGATCATCAAATTCTACTGGAATTCTCATAAAAATGTCAGCTACAATATGGAAAACACTTCCATTTCAGACAATTGGCACGAGCTTGCACATTTTTGAAATTTGTTATAGCTGTGTATACTGTTGCGTAGTTTGTGACTGGAGCTGGTATTACTGGTAAAAACCCAACCTTCTTCAGTGAGACGGTATTATGGGAGATCAGAGCATGATTTCCAGCCCACAGAGAAACTCGCTTTCTTTCATCTTTCAGCCCCACCGAATAAGCAACATGATAAATTCAATTAAATCAGTTTTGCGGACTGCATCATTAAGTAGAAGAAGATCCATGTCCTCAGCCACTTTGAAACTTTCTGGTAGATTAGGATGTGTTGATGGCTGTGAGAAAGTAGCCTCTTTCTAGCCTTGTTACCCCCACTTTTGGCCTGTTTGTGAGTATATGTCAGGGTGTTTTTACTGTCTCACTGGGATCCTGCTAGCCAGGGCCCAGTGCTCATAGTAAAAACCCTATGTTGTCAGTATGTTTGTTATGTGTCACTGGGACCCTGCTAGCCAGGACCCCAGTGCTCATAAGTTTGTGGCCTATATGTATGTGTTCCCTGTGTGATGCCTAACTGTCTCACTGAGGCTCTGCTATCCAGAACCTCAGTGGTTATGCTCTCTCTGCTTTCCAAATTGTCACTAACAGGCTAGTGACCAATATTACCAATTCACATTGGCATACTGGAACACCCTTATAATTCCCTAGTATATGGTACTGAGGTACCCAGGGTATTGGGGTTCCAGGAGATCCCTATGGGCTGCAGCATTTCTTTTGCCACCCATAGGGAGATCTGACAATTCTTACACAGGCCTGCCAGTGCAGCCTGAGTGAAATAATGTCCACGTTATTTCACAGCCATTTACCACTGCACTTAAGTAACTTATAAGTCACCTATATGTCTAACCTTCACCTGGTGAAGGTTGGGTGCAAAGTTACTTAGGGGCATATTTATACTCGTTCTGCACCGATTGTGCGTCAATTTTTTTTACGCACAATCAGCGCAAACGTTGCCCCGTATTTAAACTTTGATGCCTGCGGATAACAAAATGCCGCCGTGTGCATCATTTTTTGGATGCGGCAACCCGCCTTGCGTTAATTATATGCAAGGTAGGCGTTCCCGTCCAAAAAATGGCTTAAACGGCCGTGCTTCATATTTATGCTTTTGGGCAAAAATGACGCACGGCCGGGAGGCGGAGCCAGAAAATGACACACAGCCCGATTTGCGTCAAAAATTAACGCCTGGGTCAGGGCAGGCATTAAAATGGGGCAAACACACCTGTATTTAATCTGAACACACAGAACAAACAGCAGAGCAGCAGAGCAGCAACAGGGAGCCATGGAGGTGATTCTAATCCAGCGTGCACGCAGACGCAGAGCCCAGCAGCAACAACAGCAGCAACAACAACACCAGCAGGGACCCCAAAGGCAGCGCAGAAGGCAGGAGAGGATATTCCGCCCAAGAACAACCCTTCAGGGCCTCAGGAAACACGACATCATCCAGAGGTACCGGTTGAACTGGCAGGCCATTCAGCAGCTTCTGCGAAACATTGAACAGCAGTTGGCCCCCACTTTGGTGACACCCTGCACCATCCCAACAGAAACAAAGCTGCTTGCCGTACTTCATATGCTGGCAAGTGGCTCTTTTCAAACAACTGGTGCCCTGGTTGGCGGAATATCACAACCATCATTCTCTGCCTTTTTGCCCAAAGTACTGGACGCCATCATGCGACTGACACCCGCCACATCTGCTTCCCTAACACACTGCAGAAGCAGCAGGAAACTAAACAGGGGTTCTACGCAATCAGTGGCTTCCCACACATCCTTGGTGCAATCGACTGCACACATGTACGCCTTGTGCCACCTGCTGCAACTGAACACCTCTACCGCAACAGGAAGCACACACATTCCATCAACGTGCAGGCCATTGTCGATCACCGGGGATTGATCACCAACATCGTGGCTAAATATCCTGGGAGTGTACATGACTCATACATCTTCCGTCACTGCACCATCAATGAACACTTCCAGGATGGACGGTATGGGAATGGACTACTTGTTGGTAAGTACAAAAACCTACATATATATACACTGCACAGCAACCCTCTAGGACACACAACACATACACCACAACAGCAACATGTCGACAGGAACACACTGAGGTCGTGACATCGCTAGCCATGTTTCTTAAGTCACCATTGAACCTGTCACACATCGGAATTTAGTGTACAGCCTAATGTGAAGACGTCAATGAGTGTGGTTGCCTAAATGTCACCTTGCAAATTGTAAGTGTCCCAATGACCTTTACATTAATACATTGCCTAAGTCTAAGGGTAATGGATGTCCAGGGTACTTTGATATGAACGTGTTAACAACACTTTCAATTTTAACTGTGCATGGAACTATCATCTCACCCCCAGTGAAGACACACGGACACCTGTATCACAAGTCACAATGCTAGGGAGGGCACACTGTACTGCAAATCCCAAAACATACTGCTGACAAACGGTTAGCAGACAAACACTTGTTCAGCCAAGGTAACAACACAATGCAGATGGTATAGCCTACAAGCATAGGATGTCACATTAGTACACAAAAGAGTCACAAACAACACAAGACAACTAATGCCATTAAAGGTCTTTTCAATAGTGCCAGCTACATCAACATGATCCCATTCATTTTCTCTTGCAGCTGATCAAGGGTATGGCATCCAGCCATGGATTATGACACCATTTGGCAACCCGAGTACAGCTGCAGAGCGTGCATACAACGAGGACCATAGGAGGACACGCAGCATTGTCGAGCGGACCTTCGGCATCCTCAAGTCAAGGTTCCGCTGATCGACATCACTGGTGGTAGCCTCCTATATTCCCCTGAGATGGTCTGTAGGATCATCCTCACATGTGCAATATTGCACAACATTTTCATCAGAAGAAACATTCCCCTCCTGGAACCAGAGCCACACATGCCTGAAGAGGAGGAAGAGGAGGATGCTGGCCTGCAACAGGAGGGGGAACTACAGAACACAGCTGTTGGTATACGCAGGCGGCAACAGATTGTAAATAATTTCTTCTGAATAGGATCTCCTTCACCACTTTAGTTAACTAATTTAAATAAACACCTATTATAATCACCATATCATGGTCTGGCTATTCCTTTTTACACACCTTCATATCTACTTATCAGAATAAGAGTGTTGCCTCATGGAGCATTGCTGAGATACTGAGTAGGACACGGAACATCCCAGAGCTTATGTGATGCCTAACATACAATGGTCACATACACACACACTCTTAATGACATATATCATGTACATATCTCCTTTGAAGGCCTATAGCAGAGGACCACAACTATTTCACACATACATGTTGAAAGCAAGGTCCAACGCAGCATATGGCACCCAACTATGACACCATCACTCAATAAGGGGAAAACAAGCCTCATACATGAGGCAGTCAATGTGCTTTGGCATCACTAACAGGAATGTCTGACAAGACCCTTGACAGCAGTTAGTCCAACTGCATCCAATATTTGCAAGGAATATCTGTGACTAGAGTTCCATAGAAGCAGAACATAGATAGCACAAGTGCCACACATATGACATACACTGCGCACATGACATTCCATGCACATGTCAGCCCATTTCCTAACTCCTGACACACCCATGCACCTGGTCACAACCCACCTGTCGGAAGAGGTCCCTGGAATACTAAGATGTGTACCCTGATAATACCTCCTCTACAAACACAGACCAACATAAGCAAACCAGTGTGCTACACCCTTTCCTAAGGTATGCCATTGCCATAGAACATCTGACTGCATGGACGTCAGGTCAATTTATACACTGTCTTCTAGTTTGAAAGCCCTGTTAGCACATGTAGATTGCTTCCCCTTGTGAAAATGTCTGTTGGCCCTTAGAATGCAAGTCTCACCTACAGGACTGGTGAGAAACAGATGCAGCCCACACCTGTGATCACCTCCATGCACACCACCCATTACAAAAAGCACTGCCCCTGATGATGCCTGGAACAGCATAGGCAGGGATTGGGTACGGGGCTTTCAGCACAACCAGCAACCTCTGATAATGTACATGACTAATACACAAATGTCAGAACCATGACAGTTCACACACAGCATCACAGTGTGCACAACCTAGTGATGGGCCGTGTGTGGTGAATAGCTGCGAGAATAAACAGCACAGAGGCTATGATGTTCCCAGATGCAGTGGGAAGTGCAGAGACCAACCTGTGTACAAATGTTGTAATGACACCTGCAGGAACATGACAATTGAGACATTATCTCACTCAGCACACCAAGGTTGCCCTGTTGACTGGCTCATTGCACGTCTTTAGTGACAGGGTGGGACCATCCACATGTTGGTTCACACGTCCACATTTACTTTACTCACATTGATCAACAAAGGATACTCAGTAGTTACAGGAATAGCTGCCACTGACTCATGATGAGTCTTGGTCCGAACTGGGACAAATTACACCCCCAAAAATCTACAGGATCATCATTGGACCACACACATGAACAAGACACCTATGTGCAATTGATCACTGGAAATATGTGGACACGTGCTGTCTTGTATGCTGGACCACCACAGCCACTTGATAGTTGGGACTTACTTCTATGGCCTCAACTGTGGTGTCATCATACATATGAGATTGACCCTTGTCTGTCTGTGCAAACAACATGGTACCCACTTCCTCAATGCATGTGTATGACTCACTGTGGGATTCATCAACTAGTGCCTAGGAAGCTGTTACCAATACTCTAGGACATAGGATGTAGAAATGGTGGACCTTTGACATGAACATGCGTCTGCCATCCATCTGGTGCATGCTATGTCACATGTGGTGTCTACGTGACCCTAAAACTTGGAAGTATACTTTGCGGGTGTTGTTACATGTATGACTAACACATGCCCTTGCTCATTCCAATTTTTACTTGCATCTTAGGGTTGGACACATGGACCTCACATTCATACAACCAAATGTACAATAATGCTTCATGTGATGTACACACACACTTGGTCAACCAACAAATTAGTTGTCAAAGCACACACTTTGAGCCAAAGGCAATTAGGTATTGTACATATGTGCGTCACATTGCTATCCTCTCCTTATGGCAAACATGCACAATTTGTGCCACACATATATGTAGGGCACACTTATGACCATCTATGACGTCAGCCAACTGTAAACATACTGTGAAGGGTGTAGTGGATGATGTTCTGCTGCATTATGATGTCACACATGTGAACATACACCATCAACACCATACTGTCTTCAATTATCCAATCTCTGATGTGTTTCAAATGTAAAATAACCAAAAAACAAGTAAAAATGCCCCAAACCAGTTAATGCACTGTAATTTTGACATCCCTAGTGGTGTACGTCATTTTTTGTTTACCAAAACTGTATTTGCGTCATTTTTTTTGATGCACAGGAGTGAAATTTAGCCCGCATCCAGATATTTGTACAGTCCATGTATCATTATGTGGATGCGGGTTAATATTCACGTCTGTGCGTCAAAATAAATGACGCAAATACAGTTTTGTGCAACAAAAAATGACGCATAATGAGAAAAAGGCGGGACTTTTCATACAGGAAGTGATGTAATAGGATATCCTGTTTACAGATCATGTACAGTGGGTGTACTTTCACTTTCACTTTGCAATCTATGATCCTTCTAGACCGTGTGGCTGTGTAGAGAGTGTTGTCCAGAGATTTTGTGATGTATTTGTCCTGTGTGCTATCTGTAAAGTCCTTTTGTGAAATAAAGGTTGTTTGTGTATACTGTAGTACTGTGTTTTGTCTACATTTGTCCATTTATCTTGGGTATTTCTTGTTTGTGGGAGTCTGTTGTGGGTAGTGTTAGTTTGGGGATAGTTGGGCTCTTTTAGAGTTTAGGTTTACTTCTTTTCTGTCTTTTTACCCCTACTTTCACCCATTTCCCCTTTCTATTTCATTTACTCCTATTCCTTCTCTTCAATTATAAGTATGTCTTGTAGGCCACGTCTTGGTAGGATGGGGGAAGAGGAGTTGGGGGGCTTCATCTGGCTGGTGACACATTTCTTGCCGCTCATGATCCAGGCAGGGGGGAGGGTCATACAGGGGTACCCAACAGAGGCGCGCAGAATCCGGTGGGGAAAGGTGCTGCATCACCTGCAGCGTGTGTATGCCAGCCAGAGGAGTGACCACCAGCTGAAGCACCGGTGGGCTGACCTCATCACCAGGGAGCAGGATCTCTTGGACCACCTGGGAATCATGATTGGTGGCACTGTTGGTGAGTACGACTATTGTTATTGTGCACAATTAAATGCTCTGTAGTGACATCAGTGGATTAGTGCAATGTCTGCCAGCTAACTTGATGACTGTGTGTAATTTTGGAGAAATATAAGGGGATCATTGATGCACTATGGCAAGGATCACAATTGCTAGCTGTCAGGTAGCACGTGCTCCGCAAACTTACAGGTAACTTTACCATGAAGGAAATTGGTGCGGCCTTTTTGTCAGCACAGCTAACAAAATAGGAGCCAATCATGTCTATATAGGGTATTATTGACAGAGAAGTACAGATTTACCAAAATTTAGGCCAACTATGTTGACGCAATTGCTAGACTGACTTTAAAATCACTACATGATGCTGAAAATGAGTGCTGCCTTCACGTCAATTGATAATAGCAAAGTGGCTCAAACATTGGTCTCATGTTAGTCTGGTGAGTGTGGAAGGAAAGCGTTCACAGAAGTACTATGAATGTGTGGGATTATTGTGTTTCTTGATCTTTTTGGATACATGTCAGTTCATGATTTGAAAACATTGTGAAAATGTGTAAGGTGCCCTCAGCTAACATCTTAAGATGTTTGTTGGAATCGGTTGAGCCACAATCCAAATATGGATGGCAGTCCAAGTGTATGCACATGGCTTTACATCTCCATGGTTGGTGCAAATCACCATAGCTGGGCCACATCAATTGACTATACTGTAACAACAGGATGGCTTACAGGAGTCCCTGCCCCTCCCTCTGTACATTGGGCCTATGTGCACTAAATGTGTCATGGCCACAAGGCATGTTTGACTGGTAATGCAGTCCTCAAGTAACCAGGCGTTGGATGTTTCTCTTAGATGCACATGATGAGACGATTACACTCCATATTTTTTAGTGCTCACCAATTATGGGGCAAGTTTGCAACCACATGATAGTTAGGGCCAATGTATGTGTGCAGATATGTCTGAATGGCTGCCATTTCCTTATTCAGCCTACACATTGTAAATGATACTGAAAATGTTGCACTGTGCACAGATTTTGAGCACATTTCTTCCTTCCATACCTTGCAGGTGGACTGGCGCCCTACACTGTGGGAGAGGTGGCGACATTTGAGGACCCCGACCACTACAGTAAGTGTTGATATGTCTGTTATGTGTTGTGTTTGCTGGTTATGGACTTGTGTGAGTTGGACGCATAGCAAGGTGTGATGCTGTGGGCAAGCTTTTTACTTGTTCCATGAGTGGGAATGCAGTTCTCACATGTTTTGAGTTAGCCAATGCGTATCCAATGGTATCATGTAGGGATTGTAGGACATCCCTGTAGGCCCCACTGTGAGTACAGGGGATAGTCATGTCTCTGACACTTGTATCACCAAGAGTCACAATGGAAGTCAGGCCCTATTTAGTCAGCCTGTCAGACCCACATTCTCTAAGATTGGTGGAGCTAATAGCTTCCCAATAGACATCTGCTTCACTATCTACCTACGTAATTTTGAAACAGTAGGTAGAACCTCCTAGCAGCATGTACTTCCACATGTAGTGCATAAAGTCTGTGGAACCTGAGTGTAATGGCCTAGGTGTGCATGCAATTCATGATCATGGGTGTTCTAGCAACTCTGTGTCTGATGTAAGTCAGGCCTCACTGGAAGTATATGTTGTGTGCTAAGTTCTGATTTTCCTGACATGTCTGACCCTATGAGTGCTCTAGGGTTTGCTGACTCCAAATTGTAGATAGACCTTACCTGTGGTGTATCTGTAGAGACAAACATGTGTGGATTAGCCTATACACTCCTCGGTGTACATGTTGTTGGCAAATTATAGTTGTGTATCCACCGCCCCCCCTCAAACACGGCCATGGGTTTGTGAATGGGATACCTAGTATTGATGCTACCAGTATGTTACACATACCTGTGAATAAGTGACGGTTTGGTTGCATAGTAGTATACACACTCAGGTTTGGCACTTGGTACCATACTGGAAAGTCCAGTTACAACTTGCAGACCATGTGGCTTTAGTTTTGCTTTCCGTACACTGACATTTGTAGCCCAGCTCTTGGTGGAGGATATGCAGCATGATTCTTAGATGTTAACTGTCAGAACTCAGATTGCAAGTCAAGGCCAGTTGTTACCCATCTTGTGGGTAATGAATGTGCTTTGTGTGATGTGACCTTTGTTGTCTGGCCTGCCATGTACTTCTTCAGGGACATTCGATGCTCTGTATCGTGATATGAGCTGTTAGAAGTACAGTAGATGTAATGTCTGATAACTTGCTGTGCCGTTTCACACAATGCAGTTACTAATGTGGCATATCTGCATTTGTTTTCACAGCAGCTAACATGACTCCAGACCAGGTCCGTGAATTTCAGCGTCGGGCCATGCGATACCAGCACATCCTGCTGGTGGAGTCCGGGTTCTGGAGGATGGCCCGGCGATATCGCCATGAACATGCCTCCGGGGCATGGCGAGCCTTCCCACAGGGTGGGCCTACTGTGCCCACCACAGCCACCACAGAAACAACCACCAATCAGAGCCAGGTGGCCCCACCCACAGCTGCCTCTGTTGAATCTACATCTGCTGGACTTCCTGGCCCCAGCATTGCCACCGGTGCAGGACAGCCCACACAGCCCTCCTCCACCGGTACCCACACTGCCACTGCTCCAGCTGTTGACCCTGCAGCCTTCAATAGACTTGAACACAAGATAGACAAAGTGCTGCGCAAGGTGAGCCACCTGAGCCGGGACGTGCGGCACATGAAACGGTGGGTCAAGGATATCAAGAGGACCCTCTGGAGGGCCAACCTCTAGACAGTTGAATAGATGGACATGATACCCTCCCCTCCCTCCTCTTTCCTTGTTCTTATAGTTAGTGGGCTTAGGGGGCTTAGTGTTAGGTTAGTATAGACTGTTAGTTTAGTCAGTGTTAGTGGGTGGGGGTAGGGGGTCCTGCTTGGTTCTTCTTTGACATATTACATGTGTGGGTGGGGGGCTATGTTGGGGTTCTTGTGTGTAAAAAAAAAAATACCAAAAAAAGCAAAAAACATAAAAAATTACAATTACCAAAAATATATATATTTGTTTAGGATAGTATAGTATGTGTTTAGGTTAGTATGTGTTGTCCTCAATGTGTCCCGTCTCCTAAGGGGGGTGGGGGGCAGATGTTTAGAACGTTTCGTTACATGTGATAAGTAAGCGTAGCTTAGGTTAGTTAGGGACAGTTGTGGGTAATGAGTAGCCAGGGTAGATTAGGGTAGGTAAGATTTTTCCTTCAGTTTCCTCATCTATGGTTAGCTTTTTATAAATATTTGGTTACCCCTTAATAGTATGTGTTGAATGGTACTTGATCGTGGGTTTGGATTCCGTGTACATCTCTTTTGTACTATAACATCTGTGTCCAATGCTACAAACAAATCCCAACTGAGCTGTACGATTGGCAGCTAACCCAGAGCTACCTTGCAAAGTGTCTACCCTTTGTTGCAACCACCAATCACAGTTAATATGGATGACAATGTGTTTCTGTTGATAAGTGTGTTTTCAAAGTCACTAACAGTGCTTCCAGACTTGATATTGGGGAAACAGTTTTAGGTCTGACTGCAGTGTGATGATTATGCACACCCTTATAAGATGAGTTCTCATTGGCAATCTTGTATTCTTGTCTTCATGACCCTCATACATCATTTGTGACACAGTTCGGCATGATTACCTATTTGTATGTTAACTCAGACACCTTCATTTGTGCAGTTTTGTTTTGGTATTTACTTAGATTAGTGTGGCATGTTTATTGTGTTATTTTTGCATGTTGACAACATTTAGCAGGCACTGTTTGATGACTTAGTTATCCCCTGAGGAAGCATTCTTCTGTCCAACACAGCATGGTGGTGTATGGTTTCTCACTTCATCAGATTATTCCCTCAGGATGGGCAGAGTATGATGCAATCATGGTCACTGTGCAGATTTCTCTAACTACATAATATCTGGACAGTTGTATTGACAAGCTACGTTATTTGACAGTAGGGACATTTCAATTATCTACTGCGCAGTTGATATGTCACATTACCCAGAGACAGATTTATTGAAAAGTGCTGTAGTGCTATATGTACATTGTCCATGATTGTGAGTCCATTATAGTGATATCTTACAGTGTGATCCAACACAAGGGTTTACCAAAATGCTTTTGTCATGCAGGGGTTGTTGTTTCAGACAGTGCAGAGGGACAGACTTAGCCAATGAGTAGGAGAGAGACAATCACTGGGCTGGGTGACAAGTTATACAGTGGTTAGAAGAACAGTGCTTGAGTACAGTTGTTGTAAGACTGTCCTGTTTCAAAACGCAGGACTTTGGTAATAGTTGGCCATGTGGCAGGGACTGGTGCTTCCGGGTCATTTTCCTTGTGAATGTGATCTGTTCCATGTCTTCTTCTTCTTCTGATGTGTGTGTTGCCTGCTTTGTCCTTGTTGTTGTTGGTTGTGAAGGGGCAACACACATCTCATTGTTAGAAGACGTGGAGTCAGACATCCCAGTGGCTGCTCCCTGTGAAGGTCTTAAGGGCAGTACTGCTGCAAGGAGGGCCTGCTGGTTCTTGAGAATAACAGCCACATCACGATGGTAGGCAGCCAGGTCGGCCCTGAGGGGTTCAATGTTGCATTCGTCCACGCGTTGACAGGATTGCTGTTGTTGGTGTTGGGTCAACTGTATTACAGCTGTGCTGATTTCCTTCTGGGTTTTCTGCAGTTCCTGCAAGAAAGATGTTAGGGCTTGCATAGCTGCTGCCTGATCTGCAGATGACATCATGCACGAACGCACCCTCTCAAGGCTGGCTGCCATAGTTTGCATCCCCACCCGCACCTCCTTGGCCAGCTCCCGCTGTACTCCAACTACAGTTCTCTCAAAGCTGGTGCCAGTGTCACCTGAGTCCTCAGCTGTATTGGAGCTGGCAGGTCTTACAATTGGGGTGGTGGGTGGTTCCTCTGCGATGGCTGCTTGTTCTGTGCTCCTCCTTGTGACTGAAGGTGGGGTCTGGAGGGTTTCAAGGACCTTTTGGATAGTCTCCTGGGGAATGTTTATCGGCTCGTCATCCATGTCATCAGGGAAATCTGGGACAGGCATATCGGCAGGAGATCCATCTTCCTCTGCAATGAAACAGGGTACAATTAGTGTGTCTGTGTTGTGACAATTTTGACGTGACGTGCCTGCCTTTTGATGAATTCACTTTGTGATCTTGTTTTGTATTAATATCTCCAGTCCTTCAGATGGGCATTGTTTCAGGCCTATGCCCCACCTGTGTGTCACATGTATGTTATTGAGTTATCAGACTTGTCAGCCTCATCGTCTCTAGGTGTTGGTTTATGCCAAATAGAGAATTGCCACCTTCTTGTCCTACTCGACCCTCCGTGTATATCCATTCTCATGGTGAGACCTTTCACTGGCTGTGGGTGTTCTGATGGCCCTGGCAGCACACTTAACTATCAGGACCTGCCCCAATCCCTGATCGTTCACATCGACTTAAATGTAATTGACATGTTGCATATCCTATGCATGGCAATGTTATGATCTGATATGGATGTTGACATTGTTAATGGGTCCTGCTGATGTTGGGTAATGTGTGTTACATTGGATTGCCCTGATAGTCGTATCAGTGTCCTATTACGTCCTCTGACTGTGCAGGTGTATTCCAGTGACCAGTTACATGTGTCCCCTCCTCAATGCAGTTGTCTGAGCAGTATGACATTTGTGATGTTGCCTTGTTACCCAGGCACAGGATGGACCCTGACATATGCAGCATGGGTGTGTCCTTAGTGCTGTGTCGCTCCTATTGTTGTTTACTTTGGCTGATGTTTGTGACAACTATGGGCATTGACATTTGAGTGTAATGGGGCCTTTTGTGTCAGGGGATTGTTGCAGATGTCATCCTCACCCCCTAATCTAGGTGTGTATGTTCCATGGGGAGGTTACTGCCATTGGCTACTTGAGCTGCACACAGATCAGAGGTGGTAGTGGCAAATGTTGTCGCAGTTACATTGCAGTTGTCGGTTTGGCTAGAGGATTGCTAATAGGGCCCTAGTTAATGTAGGAGGTATGTTGGCTGACGAGTGCCAGGATGTCATTTTGATGTAGTGGCCTTCCCTCCTGTCGTGGCTTTCCCTTTGCTCCATCGTTGGCATGACAGCATGCCCCCATGGGACTGTTGTTGGTGTTGTGTAATGGTGTGCCCCAGGTCTTCCCAGAACGGGCCATACTCCCATATCGTGCCCCTTTACCCATGCCACTCCAAGTATTAGATGACTTCCATGCATTTAGTGGTCAGTATCCCACCCCATGCTCACAGTTGACATTATCGCATTTCAATTCCCCATGCGACTTACCCTGCATGTGCGTTGTGTCCTGGTAGTCTGCGCTGTCCTGTCCTTGAATCCCTGTGACGATCTCCTCAGGGATGACGGCTGCGACCATCTCCTCCATGTGGTCCAGGGCCTCCTGGTGTGCTGGACTCCCCACCCCAGTCTGCAGTGCTGCCTTCCTGTTCCTGGCCATCTTTTCCTTGGTCCTGCGTTTGCAGTCATGCCAGCGTTTCTTGCACTCAATGACTGTTCTGTGTACTTCTGCCACACTGTTTATCTTGTCAACAATTTGTTGCCATATAGCCTCTCTCCTACTGATTGGCAACTTTGATGTGACAAACAGTCGGTGCTGGTGTTCCGTCACCTCTTTAACCAGGATTTCCTGCTCCTCTGCACTGAAGCGACACTTTCTTTTCTTCTTAAAAGTGTCCTGGTTCTTGTGTGGGTCCTCCTGGCTGGTTCCTGGTCTGCTGTCATCTTCCTGGGGTCTGTAGTGGCATCTGGGATCCATTTTGGCTCTCCTCTGTTGAAATGGCTGTGTTCGCTGTGTTTTTTGACGCTACTGCGTCAAAAAAACTGCGCATATCCGGTTTGCGGTGTCGTAAATCGACCCACAGTCATTTCTGCTGCGTTAACGTTGTTTTCCTTTACGACTTGATGCCGCGGTGTGCGTCAAAAATAATTACTCCCACCTGTTGTTTGCGCCGCCGTGCGTCAAAGTATAAATCTGATGCCCGCACGGTGCACCAAAATGGCGTTAGCCGGCGGTAATAGTTTTGACGCCAAACTGCGCCGGCGCAGTATTGCGTCAAAAAGTATAAATATGGGCCTTAGTGTGAGGGCACCCTGGCACTAGCCAAGGTGCCCCCACATCGTTCAGGGCAAATTCCCCGGACTTTGTGAGTGCGGGGACACCATTACACGCGTGCACTGTACATAGGTCTCTACCTATGTATAGCGTCACAATGGTAACTCCGAACATGGCCATGTAATATGTCTAGGATCATGGAATTGTCCCCCCAATGCCATTCTGGCATTGGGGGGACAATTCCATGATCCCCCGGGTCTCTAGCACAGAACCCGGGTACTGCCAAACTGCCTTTCCCAGGGTTTCAGTGCAGCTGCTGCCAACCCCTCAGACAGGTTTCTGCCCTCCTGGGGTCCAGCCTGTCCTGGCCCAGGAAGGCAGAACAAAGGACTTCCTCAGAGAGAGGGTGTTACACCCTCTCCCTTTGGAAATAGGTGTCAGGGCTGGGGAGGAGTAGCCTCCCCCAGCCTCTGGAAATGCTTTGATGGGCACAGATGGTGCCCATCTCTGCATAAGCCAGTCTACACCGGTTCAGGGATCCCCCAGCCCTGCTCTGGTGCGAAACTGGACAAAGGAAAGGGGAGTGACCACTCCCCTGACCTGCACCTCCCAGGGGAGGTGCCCAGAGCTCCTCCAGCGTGCCCCAGACCTCTGCCATCTTGGATTCAGAGGTGTGCTGGCACACTGGACTGCTCTGAGTGGCCAGGGCCAGCAGGTGACGTCAGAGACTCCTTCTGATAGGCTCTTACCTTTCTTACTAGCCTATCCTCCTTCCTAGGTAGCCAAACCTCCTTTTCTGGCTATTTAGGGTCTCTGCTTTGGGGAATTCTTCAGATACCGAATGCAAGAGCTCACCAGAGTTCCTCTGCATTTCCCTCTTCATCTTCTGCCAAAGGATCGACCGCTGACTGCTCAGGACACCTGCAATACCGCAACAAAGTAGCAAAGACGACTACTGCAACCTTGTATTGCTTCATCCTGCCGGCTTTCTCGCCTGTTTCCTGGTGGTGCATGCACTGGGGGTACCCTGCCTCCTTCTTGCACCAGGAACTCTGAAGAAATCTCCCGTGGGTCGACGGAATCTTCCCCCTGCAACCGCAGGCAACAAAAGACTGCATCACCGGTCCTCTGGGTCCCCTCTCAGCACGACGAGCGTGGTCCCTGGAACTCAGCAACTCTGTCCAAGTGACTCCCACAGTCCAGTGACTCTTCAGTCCAAGTTTGGTGGAGGTAAGTCCTTGCCTCCCCACGCTAGACTGCATTGCTGGGTACCACGTGATTTGCAGCTGCTCCGGCTCCTGTGCACTCTTCCAGGATTTCCTTCATGCACAGCCAAGCCTGGGTCCCCGACACTCTAACCTGCAGTGCACAACCTTCTGAGTTGTCCTCCGGCATCGTGGTACTCCCTTTTCTGACTTCGGGTGGACTCCGATTCACTCCTCTTCCAAGTGCCTGTTCCAGTAATTCTGCGGGTGCTGCCTGCTTCTGTGAGGGCTCCCTGACTTGCTGGGCGCCCCCTCTGTCTCCTTATCCAAGTGACGACATCCTGGTCCCTCCTGGGCCACAGCAGCATCCAAAAACCCTAACCGTGACCCTTGCAGCTGGCAAGGCTTATTTGCAGTCTTTCTGTGTGGAAATACCTCTGCAAGCTTCTTCAGGACGTGGGACATCCATCCTCCAAAGGGGAAGTTCCTAGTCCTCTTCGTTCTTGTAGAACACCAAGCTTCTTCCACCTGGTGGCAGCTTCCTTGCATCCTCAGCTGGCATTTCCTGGGCATCTGCCCACTCTCGACACTCTCGCGACTCTTGGACTTGGTCCCCTTGTCTTACAGGTACTCAGGTCTGGAAATCCACTGTTGTTGTATTACTGGTGTTGGTCTTCCTTGCAGAATCCCCCTATCACGACTTCTGTGCTCTCTGGGGGTTGTAGGTGCACTTTACACCTACCTTTCAGGGTCTTGGGGTGGGCTATTTTTCTAACCCTCACTGTTTTCTTACAGTCCCAGCGACCCTCTACAAGCTCACATAGGTTTGGGGTCCATTCGTGGTTCGCATTCCACTTTTGGAGTATATGGTTTGTGTTGCCCCTATACCTAGGTATTGTGTACATACATCTTGTGTATATTTGGCATCCTCATACTGAGGGTACTCACTGAGATACTTTTGGCATATTGTCATAAAAATAAAGTACCTTTATTTTTAGTATATCTGTGTATTGTGTTTTCTTATGATATTGTGCATATGACACCAGTGGTATAGTAGGAGCTTTGCATGTCTCCTAGTTCAGCCTAAGCTGCTCTGCTATAGCTACCTTCTATCATCCTAAGCTGCTAGAAACACCTCTTCTACACTAATAAGGGATAACTGGACCTGGTACAGAGTGTAAGCACCCCTTGGTACCCACTACAAGCCAGGCCAGCCTCCTACAATGGCTTGAAATGATTTTGCACATGTTGGTATGGCAGTCGGCTTATAAGTTTGCAGGTTAATTTGCTTATGCCTATAGATGACACAGTTTGTTTTCCAGCAACTAGTTTATTGGTGCAGTCTTGAAAAAGCACCATGGCAACATCATGTGTGCTGGATGTTCCAGACAAAGAAGAGCTGCCTTCAAAATCAAAATTATCAAAAGCAGCAATTGTAAATCCTTTCAGATATTGCATTTGTTGGAAGAAGATCATGTGACAGAATGACCTTGATAAATTCACCCTTTACTTTTGTGGCATTGATCTCTCTTTGTGCAAGCTAAAGTTGTTTTATTAACCTGTTTTGTAGTAGCTGGTTGGGTGAAACTCTTACTATGGTGATTAAAGCGTGGATGTTTAGCTTTAGTGATTGTGTCAAACAGCTTTTTTTCTTTCACTTCTGAGTTTAGTTTTGATACATGTCCCAGGACATCTAGTAGATGTGTCTTTATATCGTTATTCACATATTGTGTGGTCAAGAAGTTATGTAGTTTCACAGACTTAGGCGGTCATTCTGACCGCGGCGGGCGGCGGTAGCCGCCCGCCACGCGGTTACCGCCATATGGCCGCTCCGCGGTCAAAAGACCGCAGCGGCCATTCTGGCTTTCCCGCTGGGCCGGCGGGCGACCGCCAAAAGAGCGCCCGCCGGCCCAGCGGGAAAGGCCCTGCAACAAGGAAGCCGGCTCTGAATGGAGCCGGCGGAGTTGCAGGGGTGCGATGGGTGCAGTTGCACCCGTCGCGATTTTCACTGTCTGCTAAGCAGACAGTGAAAATCTTTATGGGGCCCTGTTAGGGGGCTCCTGCACTGCCCATGCCAGGGGCCCCACGACACCCGTTCCCGCCATCCTGTTCCTGGCGGTAAAAACCGCCAGAAACAGGATGGCGGGAAGGGGGTCGGAATCTCCATGGCGGCGGTGCTTGCAGCGCCGCCATGGAGATTCAGCCCATGCAGGGGAAATCTGGCTGGATCCCCTTTTCTGACCGCGGCTTTACCGCCGCGGTCAGAATGGGCTGGGAAGCACCGCCAGCCTGTTGGCGGTGCTTCTGTGGTCCCCGGCCCTGGCGGTCTTGGACCGTCAGGGTCGGAATGACCCCCTTAGTCATTACAAAGGAGTTTCCTTGATGCTGCATGAGATGAAAAAGGCTGTCAACATGTTTATTAAAACCTTCCCCATTCTAACCCACAAGTTTGTGGTGAGAAACAATTTCACAATGGTCCATTAATTTTGAATTTGTGATCTCTCTGAAAACATTGCAAATAGAAAAGACTTCATGGTAAACTATCTGCCTTTGAGCAACATATTTACTTTTGCGTGTCTGACCAACAATTCCCTTGGAGCTTTTCTGTGATCTCTGAAATATAGAGCCACAGCACTGAACCTTCCCCCTCTGTCTTTCACCAAAAAATGTCTTTGGATGGACTTTCTGTAGAGGTACATTTTTTCCACCTCTAGCCTCTTCACTCTTTCTAAATACCAGGATCCACATCTCAGGTAGTTTATGCAATCAAATTCATGAAACACAGTAATCAGTTACTCACAGTCTTCACTTGCAGCTCCCAATTACCTTCCTGATCAGCATGTGCCAAGTTTTTCACTCAAGCTATCATGTATAAAACATTTCCCTAGTACTTGCAAAGTTCTGATTTTTCTTTGCAATCTTTGGCAAACTCAACAAACTTGGTTTTAAGATTTTCTGATTTTGAACTGAGTGTATTACCAATTGCCTGGTTTTGCATCATGTTTTTTTAATTAAGTGAACCCTGTGCCTTGTTCACTTCTGAGATAAGAAAACCTAATTTGTCATTCTTGTTCCAGAAAGCATTCCAACTTAGTGTTTCCATAGCCTCAGATATGATAAGCATACATTGCAACAAACTAACATAATGAGTTCCACTCAATACTGACTGGAAAATGTTGCTTTCATAGATTCCAGTCTCAATAAGTGCATCCTCTATGCCACATCCACTGAGATAACTTCCTGCACCTTACAATGCAACTTTTGCCATGTGGAAAATGCCCATCATTGGATAAAGGTCATAAAATTCTATCGGATTGCTCATAAAAATGTCAGCTACAATACGGAAAACATCTTCATCACAGAAAATTGGCAGTATATGGGCACTTCAAGCTCAGTACCACATTTTAGAAATTTTCTACAGCTGTGCATACTGTTGCATAGTTTGTGATTGGAGATGGTATTACTGGTAAACAAAACAACTTGGCCTCAGCCACTTTTGGGAGGAACCCCATAAACTAGAAAAGGCTCACTCCATAGTACTGAAACGCATATATTGGTTCTATGTACGCAACGATTATATCATCCACAGAACTCATGGCACTTTAACAAATTGCTTTACAGATTTTAAGTGGTATCCAGAATTTGAACCATATTTAGACAATATTCCTGACATCCTCTGTAAAAGCTTAAATGCCAGATTCCGGTTCGGGTCGTTGCCGTTGAAGTCATTGATGTGCAGATGGGGTACAAAAACAGATACAAGTACATGCCCAGCTTGCGGAGCAAAATCAGAAACGGTTGAACATTTTATGTTTTTTTGCCCTGCTTACTCCCTTCCCAGGTCTAAGTGGATCCGTCACATTTGTCGCGAAATGGGGATAAGAGACTGTGCCTCTACTTTGAAGATTCTAAAAAGTCACCATTCTACGGTTTTAATACTTGCTGTTAGCAAATATTTATTAGTAGCATGGCGAATACGTAATTCCATTGCTAGGACTGTGTTTTAATGCAGAGCCCTACTTTTTACTCCTTTTACTCTTATTAGGACTGTAGGAGGGGGGCTGAAACTGTATTATGTGTATTATGTGTACTGAGATTTTAATTGGATCATGCTCTTTGGCATCCATGTCTTATATTTTTTACCTATGTATTATTATTATTATTACTATTATTACTGGTTTTATCTTTATTCCTACTACTACTGTATATTCGCTTTGATGATCGACCGATCGAATAAAGCATGTGTCAAAACGAAACGAACAAAACAACTTTCTTCACTGAGACGATATTCTGGGAGATCAGCGCATGAATTCCAGCCCTTAGAGGAACTGGGTTTTCTTCAACCTTCAGTCGCACCAATTAAGCAACATGTTAACTTCAGGTAAATCAGCTTTGTGGATTCCAGCATCAGGAAGAAGAAGATCCATGTCCTCAGCCACTTTGAAACTTTCTCGTAGACTGGGATATGTTGATGGCTTGTAGTGATTTTGTACACGTCGGCAAGGCAGTTGGGTTATAGGTTTGCCTATCAGGATAATTAGGGCAGATGCAACAGTGGCATGGAGTGCTCATAGCAGCCAAAATACCCCATGTCATGGCATGTTTTTTATTTTGCCATTTCTCTATTTTTAGCCAATAGTACTTTTAATGCTTAATTTTTTTTTAGTTTAGCCTGGCAAGCTAAATGTAAACCTACAAGTGTAAAGATTGAAAATACATTTGATAGAAACCAAGGTTGGCTGTCTCCAATACACACGCCACTTGCCACCTATGCTGTAGATAAAACAATGAGACAATCCCAAAGGTCATCAGCAAAATAAAAAGTACAACTATGGATCACATGCACCACAATGGTGCATCAAAAAGTCACGCAATCAACTGAAATGACGTTAAGAAACATTTAGGCCCATATTTATACTTTTTGACGCTAAACTGCGCTAACGCAGTTTAGCGTAAAAAAAATTTGCGCCGTCTAACGCCATTCTGAAGCGCCATGCGGGCACCGTATTTATGGAATGGCGTTAGACGGCGCAATCAGACCGGCGCTGCCTGGTGTGCGTGGAAAAAAAACACGTAGACCAGGCAGCGCCGGCGTTGGGAAAAAATGACGTTAGGCCGTCTTAAAATGGCGCAAGTCAGGTTGACGCTAAAAAATCGTCTTAACCCGATTTGCGCCATTTTTTCGACGCCCAGACGCCATTTACATGACTCCTGTCTTAGTAAAGACAGGAGTCATGCCCCCTTGCCCAATGGCCATGCCCAGGGGACTTGTGTCCCCTGGGCATGGTCATTGGGCATAGTGGCATGTAGGGGGGCACAAATAAGGCCCCCCTATGCCACAAAAAAAATAAAAATATAAAAAAAATTATACTTACCTGAACTTACCTGTACTTCACTGGGATGGGTCCCTCCATCCTTGGGTGTCCTCCTGGGGTGGGCAGGGGTGGCAGGGGGGGTCCCTGGGGGCAGGGGAGGGCACCTGTGGGCTCATTCTGAGCCCACAGGTCCCTTAACGCCTACCCTGACCCAGGCGTTAAATTCAGGCGCAAATGCGGGGTTTTTTGACCCGCCCACTCCCGGGCGTGATTTTTGCCCGGGAGTATAAATACGACGCATTTGCGTCGCCGTCATTTTTTTAGACGGGAACGCCTTCCTTGCATCTCATTAACGCAAGGAAGGCGTTCACGCTAAAAAATGACGCTCTTTCTTCATACTTTGGCGCTAAACGCGTCTAACGCCAAAGTATAAATATGGCGTTAGTTTTGCGCCGAATTTGCGTCGAAAAAAACGACGCAAATTCGGCGCAAACGGAGTATAAATACGGCCCTCAAAATATCGAAAGTTGGAAACTGTGATATGAAAAGCCCTCCCCGAAATACGGCCTCATCTGATTTTCTGAGGTTGTTGCTTTTCTTCTACCACACTTTTTTCTATTACACACACATACTGAATGAAAGAAAGTTTATTATGAAAAAGAGAAACACATGCATCCTATGCTCGTCTTGGAAAGCAGTCCTAAAATAAGTACACGATTTCCATTTTTAAAAGGTTATCACGACAAACCAATGTGTCTTAGAAAGATGTGTTTGTTTTACAGCATTTTTCCATTGTGCCACTCTTATTCACTGTTATTTTGTTTACAATTCTGTGATGAAACAAGGCAGGGCTCTGAAATGAAAGTGGCTGCTTTCACTTGTTTAGACTTAAAATTGCAATCCAAGAGCTCACGAGGACCCTCTCAAAAAATGGCCTGGTGTCGCTACATGTGGCCCCGGGCCATACAATGAGTATTAGTGGCATAAATCCACACTGGCTATGAGGTAGCTAAACTGCAACTTCTACAGCACTTCAGCATATTAAGGAATAAATAATAAATGTTGTACTTACATGAATTGACACCACATTAGAATTTGTTGTTTGAAAGCAAGGTCTTATTACATCGTCTGTTGAACTATTAGGATTGAATCCCCAAATTGTTCTTGACATGTGATGCATTCTGTGTGCAGTTGAACAATTGTGTCCCTGTGTGCTACATATGTACACCTTTCTCGAGTAGACAAAGCAATTATATGAAAATCAAACCACACATGAACAATAATTAGCATTGCTATTTATTTTTCAAACTTGACTTTGATTTTGAAGATAAGTACTCTCTTGTATTCCTTTCTGGCCTCCAAAATATTATGAATGCTTTCGGACCAAATATGCAAAAGAGAAGTCCAGCACTAGAAGACAAAATTGCGAAAATCTCAACTGCTATCATATACCTTCCCTTTGTGCTCAAATAAGCTGGTATGAATGACAGCCAGACGCTGACGAACACAAGCATGCTGAATGTGATGAACTTGGTCTCGTTGAAGCTGTCAGGTAGTTTCCTGGCTAGAAAGGAGATCAAGAAACTTGCACTAGCTAAGAGTCCCATGAAGGCCAACATGCTGTAGAACCATCCAACAGAGCCCTCGTTGCATCCAAGGAATATCTCTTTCATGGCAGGGCTAGTGCTATGTTCTGGGAAAGAAGGGGAAGTTGTCAGCCAAGCCACCCCAATAGTCCCTGGAATTAGTGTGCAGGCGAAAACAATGGTGTAGGCAATCGTTGGACTTAAAAACTTCTTGAGATTGCTGTTAGGCTGTGTAGCTCTGAAGACTATGACAACTGTGATGGTTTTAGCAAGCACACAAGAAATACAAAAGGAGAAGATGACTACGAAGATGATTTGCTGCAGCATGCAGGTCCATTTAGTGGGACGGCCAATGAAATTCATGGGACAGAGGAAGCACAACATGAGTGAAATGAGCAGGAGGTAACTGATGCTGCGATTGTTAGCTTTCACAACGGGAGTGTCCCGGTACCAAACAAAGACACCAAAGACGCAGGAAGCACTTAGGAAAAAGAAAATAGACATCAACACTAATATCATACCAAGAGGCTCCTCATAGGACAGAAATCTAATAGATTTTGGTATACATTTATCTCTTAAGATACTGGACCAGTAATCATCAGGGCACTTCATGCAGTCCGCAGAATCTAGGAAAGACAGTGAAAACTTAGATGAGGTAATCAATACATAAAAGCAGTTAGTGTTACGGATGTCACAATGGTTAGTGAAAGCGATAACCAAATTTCTAGCCATTATTTACATTCATTTTTTCAGCATCAGCGAACCTGTTGATTTAATCACACATGGGTGGCTCCTTCGCAAGAGCAAAGGAGCCTCGCCCTCCTGGCTAAGCAAGGAGCTGAAAGATAAAACAATATTTCTTTATTGTTTTATCTTTCAGCTGCTGGCTCAACCAGCAGTATGTGAAGGGGGGCGGGGCTAGGCCACAGGAGGTGAAAAAGGGGAGGAGGAGAGAGTGCACTGTCTCAGGCCAGCCAAACGCATATGCTCACTTAGTTTTCACTTAGGTTTCTCCAGCCCGGCTGTATTGAACAGCCGGGCTGGAGAAACTGCACAGACCCCAGGATTATGTCTGTCTGGCAGTCCAAGCTGCTCAGACCAATCCTGACGCTGCTTTCATGCTAGATTTAGCATAAAAGCATCACCAGGATTGCTGTTGAGCCTGTGCTGGTGTCCCAGTGAATGCTGGGACACCAGAATAAGAGGATTGAAGTGGTGGGAGGCTGCGGCAGCAACAGGAAGAGGTACTTTTTTAATTATTATTTTGTATTTGAGAGACTCGCAAAATAGGGTTTGCCTTCCTAATAGCGAGTCACACTGGTATGTAGGAATGTTTTGCGACTGGTAATGTGGTTGCAAAACATATTCAGTTACCACCAACTTCAAGTTGGTGGTAAGCCATTCATAAGCGGGAAGGACTCCTCAAGGGACCTCTTCCCCTTTGCAAATGGGGGTGTGAACACTTTTCAAGAGCAGGCAGTGGCCCTACAGACCACTGCCTATTCTTAAAAAACGAAATGAAAACTTTGCATTTTTCTTTTTGTAATGCATCTCGTGTAATGAAAACGGGCTACATAACAAAAAAAATGCTTATTTGAAAAAGCAATCACAGACATGGTGGTCGGCTGAGCTCAGCAGGTCACCATCCCTGTGATTGTAGCTATTCACAATGGGTCACAAATTGTGGCCTGTCTCATGAATATTAAATGAGGCAGGTCCATTTGCGACCCACTGTGAATCACTGTGTGCCAAACACACAGTTGTACATCACAGTTTACAATTTCCTAATACTGAACCACTAAAATTTGCTATTAGGAAATTGCAAACGGGTGATTTCGTACATCTGGCCCTTAGTAATGTTCAGGAAGCTTTAAATGCAAGGCCTTAACTTGCAGTCAGACTTTCACCAGTGCCTGGGTCCCACTGCTCAAACTCTTTGGCTGTGCACAGTTGGCTCTAGACTCAGAACCATTCTTTTTTTTGCCATATAGATAGCTATGGTGAGCCTTCAGACATGTGTATCAACTTCTGAATTAGAGACTTCGAAGGTTCGGAGTGCAGGTTGTCATTTGTCAAATCTGAATGTAATTTGGCACACCTTTAGCATGTTATGCTCAGTCCTGTAATTTCAACTTTCATGTTCATCAAATTTCACCAAACCTAGTAATAAATCACATGGATTTTGATTTGTTTATAACTTTGGCACTGTTTGAGAAATTTACACAAAATTTAGCACTCGGTCTATTCATCCATCTCCGTTTTGACATGGCAACTTTTGCACCGGTCCATCTATACAAAAGAAAGTTAGTGGTAAGTCAAAAAAGAAACTGTTAACATTCAAGTTCCTGTAGGTAATTTTGCTCTACATTACAGGAAAAGCTTCAGAATGTAAGCACATCAAACATAGCATGATGCTCTGCAAATATGATGATCTGGATGCAAGAGAACCATTTACAATGCAATGCGGATGAAACTGAGGGGCAGATTTAAAAGGCCCTAGGGCCTCCATGCACCACATTACTGTAATTTTTAACGCTAATTTGGCCCAATGAGGTCAAAATAACTGCGCCAAATTTACAAAGATGCACAATACATGTACTGCACAACTTTGTAACCCTTTGCGCTATATTATGCCTGCACCAGGCATAATGTATGAAAAGAAGGCGTTCCCCATTAGGGGGGGTGAAACAATGGCACAAAGAAATCTGAGAGATTTCTTTGCATCATTTTTTCGGCACTTTTAACATCTGCTCAGAGCAGGCATTGAAAGGAGGCTCCCATTGGTTTCAATGGGCCTCTGGGTGCTTTGCAGGATTAGCGTCAGACGTTTTTACGCTAATCCTGCATAGCGCCGAACTAGCGTAAAACATTCTGACACTAATTCCCTAACTACTGCCATGGTTCGCCCAATATTAAATACAGCTCGCACATGGTGGCATTAGGGGGCGCTAAGGGGTGCAAGAAAAGTGGCGCAGCATTAGGTGCAGTGACATGTTTCATAAATCTACCCCTGACATTCTTTTCTTTTGGCCTGCAAAGAAATAGTGAGTGTGTAACAGTTGGTTTAGGAAGTTTCCCCTCCTCCTGCCTCAGTAGCCAGGAATCATGACAACAAGCTCGATTTTCATTCCCAGATCCTCCCTGCAGCTTTGGTTTGCTTTAGTGTATTGCGGTCAACCAAAAAAATGTATTGATCTTCTCCCTTTATCTACCAGCAGGACAGTTGTCCATGCATTAATTACAGCCAAGCTGACCTTCGGAAATATACTTTATAGGTAAATCCCAGAAAAATGGGTCAAAAGATTGCAAACTCTACAAAATGAAGCAGCTCACCTGCTTCTGGTCTTTCGTAGACGAGTCTAGGTTCCAGCCACCATTACAATCTACATTTGCTTCCTATCAAAAAAGGATAATTTCAAAGTTGTAATTTTTGGTGCATCTGGCCTATAAACGTGTCCCTCAATATCTGATTAATAGGGTTCCCATTCCCCTCGCCACTTAGGACCTCGTTTGCACACCAAGCTATCAGCATATTAGATGCAGTGGACGTTCCTTATTGGTGTTGGCTTGAAGAAAATGCAACACGCTGCCCTTTGCCTTGAAAGGCATCACCCAAGAAATCCCTTTCAGGAAGTCCCCGAAGACGCATCTGCTCGCTTTGATAAAGGTGGTTAGCAACTGTGATCTAGGTCAGATTTAGAGTTGGGACACTCTGCTGAAGTATCCGAGCACTTTATAAACTCATTCATTCATTCATGATATCAAAACTGTACTAAAAATGTGCCTTTGTTGTTTTATGTAAACTTTCTTAATGGTGTTTGAGATATTTATATTTGAAAATGTGTTGCTCATGCTTAGAATGGTAAAACTTTTAAATATCAGTTACGTTTGAAAGCTTGAAGTTTCAAGTTGGACTCTTTGAGCAGAAATAATTGTCTGAGGAAGAGCTTGAAATATGTTCTTCAACATCTTGAAATTTGCAAATTTCACAGAGAGTGGAACAGTCAAAAAGACTGTTTCTTGGAAACAGAGGGCAGAGGTAAATAGACAAAGGTGTTGGAAAGTGTTCTACGAAAAGAGGAAAGTGTATTTAGCACCCTACCAGAAATGTTCAAATCAGAGAGCCAGTGAATGAAAAAAGGTGCAGGTCAATGTGCATGTTCAACATAAAAAAGGTTTCATAGATGAATTGTTCATTTGCAATAAATTGAAATAATGGAATTGAGGCCTTTGAGAAATTCATTAGTTTTGAATAACAAATACAATAAAAACTGTTAGAAGTGCCATCCTTGGCGTGGTTTTCTCTCAACTTTTTGCCTTCCAGCCTCCTATTTTGCTAACTTTATTTTTGCTGGCTTTAGGACTCCACACACTTTACCACTGCTAACAAGTGCTGAAGTGCTTGTGTTCTCTCATTTAAACATGGTAAGATTGGTCCTTTTTAGCCTTGGTTAAAACCGGAGCTAGATTTATTTCCACTAACTCATCAAGGTTATCCGTCAGCTTTACTGCTAGATACTGGACCTGGGTCTTTATACGCTCATCCTCAAAAGCTGCCCAGTGGTTAACTAATATTTGGCACTTAGTTTTATTCAATAAATAGCCAGACACTTTTCCAAACTGCGCAGCCTCCAGTTCTATTTCATGCAGGGCCGTCATAGGGTTGGTTGTAACGACCGCAATATCATCCGCATATGCAAGTATCTTTGTGCTGCCCCCTCTCGAAATCACTGGGCTTATCTGGATATTGTTAAGCAGTTTCCTTATCAGCGGATCAATATATAGGGCAAACAACAATGGTGAACACGGGCAACCCTGCCGCGTACCTATCTGGATAATAATAGGGGCTGATTTTAGCCCAGCAATTTGCAAGGGGGCGAAGGATTGTGATAGAGCTGCCGAATCGCCTTAATGAACCCAGGGCCAATATTATTCTTGCGCAAGATTGTCCATAAGAAGGGCCAATGGACCCGATCAAATGCTTTTTCCGCGTTAAGCAGTATGACTGCCATTGGAAGCTTGGACATGGCCCTGGCATCCAACAATGTGATAACCCGTCTTACATGATCAGCAGTACTTTTCCCTGGAATAAATCCACTCCGCCACGGAGACACCAGATTAGAAATCACTGAACTTAATCTATTAGCCAGTATTTTAGCATAGATTTTGGCATCACTATTGATCAAAGAGATCGGGTGATATGAGCCAGGTAAATGTGGCTCCTTATCTTTTTTTAAGAAGACTATTATCTTAGCCTCTTCCCATGAAGTTGGTTGGTAAAGCCCTGACTGTATTTCACTAAATAGGCTAAATAATTCCTTTCATAATTCCAAGAAGAAAACCTTATAGAACTCAAGTGGGATCTGATCTTCCCTGGTTGTCCTACCACTTGCCAGAGCACTGATTGCTATACCAAGTTCTTTAAGTGTCAACAGAGCTTCCAGTTCCCTCTTATCTACCTCCTGTAGCTGTCCCAGCAATACATTACCCATATTAAAAGACATTTCCTCCTCCTGAGATTGCCCTTCATGTGCATATAGGTTTTGACAAAACCGTCTATATACTTCTATAATCTCTGGGCCACTATTAACTAGCTGCCCTTCCTCATTCTCCAGACTGTTAATACTACCATAGGTCTGCTTCTGCCTTATTTTTAAGGCCAGCTGCTTCCCAACTTTCCTGCTATATTCATAGAATTCCTGCTGATGTTCCAAAAATTCTGCAGCCGCCTTTTCCATAAAAATGTGAACAGCCTCCGCTTTGATGACATTTAATTCACGTAAAATATCTGAGGTTTCTCCCTTGGTCCTGATCGCCTCCCTAGTCGTTGCTCAGCTACACTCAACTTTGTCTGTATTCATTTTAATTGATCAGTACGTGTTCTCTCTTTTCTTATTGCATACCTCAATGTTTCCCCTCTGACGGCTGCTTTAAATGTGTCCCATACTACATGGCGGGGGCAGAGCCCTGATTTATCTTAAAAATCACTGGGATCCACCCTTTAATTTTTTTAACATACACTGGATCCGCTAATAATGCCCTGTCAAACGACCAGGACCTAGCTTGAGGCCCCTCCTCCCCTACCTCCATCACCAAAACCAGTGGATTATAATCCGATATGATTCTAGGACATCTCTCAACCCTTAATTCCGTTTGCAGAGATGCCGATACAAAGAAATAATCCAGCCTGACTGACTTACTATGTGGGAAAGAAAAAAAGGTATAGCCTGGATCCTGCAGCCAACACCTCTGCCAAACGTCAATCAGGGCACGATTAACTACTAATGTCTGGAGCGCCATGAAAACTTTGTTTTTTCTGCCCTGATACGTTGTCTGTTCTTGAATGGGGATTTCATTATCCAAATGAATATTCATGTCCCCATATATTACCACCGGAGTTCCCAAGAAACAAGTTCCAGATTAAGTAAATCCCAAATTTCCGGATCGTCCACATTTGATCCATAAATTGAACATATAGTGAGTTTTGACCCTCTAACAGAGCATTCCAGCAAAACCAGCCTGCCTGACTTATCCGTAAGTTGCTTGTGAACCACTAACGACCTGATTCGTGTAAGTATGGCCACCCCTCTAGTGGTGGTATTCTGGTTTGTGCATGCCACTATCTTCCATCCCAAAAATTCCATCAAATGCTTCTGTGCACCTACAATGTGAGTCTCCTGCATGCAGATAATATCGGCCTTCCAAGCCTTAAAAACTTCCCCTGCCGGCTGGTGTTTTTTGCCATTGTTGAGCCCGCAGACATTTACTGTAGCTATACGTATCTCACTTTCCTGACCCATTCTTTTACATTTCGTCTTTCATAACTTCCCTGAGCCGACCAATTGATCTTTCCCAAATCAACATTTAAGACACCCCACACATTGTTCCCATCTTTGCCAACTTTCCTGCTGTGTGCCCTTTTGCACCCTCTACCACCACCACCCCTGGTTAATCCCCACCCCCCTTAAAACCTACCCTTCCTTCCCTAGCCCGCCCTCCCACCCAGAACCCTACAAATAGAATCGCCAGACCGCTGGGCCTATAAGATGAAAGTTATTCACCCCACCAGCACGCATGTTCGTTGAAAACAAAAAAAAAGCAAAAACCAATCAAACGTTTTTTCTCAACAGCACAGCAGCTCCCACCCCGCAATGCACATATTAAAAAGGGAGAAAAAAGAGTAAATGAGAAAAAGAGAAAAAGCATCCACATCTACTACCACCCAGAGCTGCCGGTTTGGGGCACAGAGAAAAATAAAAAACGCAATCAAAGGGTGACACACCCACCATCCCCTTAAACAAGCTCATCCCCCACCCCCACAGTTCAAACTTAAATTTTGCTGGCTTTTAATTGCTGTACATATTGCCCTGCTTTTATTTCCGATAAAAAAGTTCACGTAGTTGATTTGTAGATAATTTTCAAACGTGCGGGACTCAGCAGATATGCTTCTGCCCCTAACTCTTTACATGGTGCAATCAGCTGCCTTAATCGCCAGCGTCTCTCTACCGTGGCGTGAGCAAAATCTGGTCTAGTAAAAAAAGATACCCCTTCTACATTTATCTTTGAGTTGGGTCGGGTTTTCTCAAATACCATCTGCCGCAATAGAAAGTTGCCAATATAAATAATAATGGTCCTTGGGTAGTTCTGTCCTTTACAAGCATCAAACGTTTGTTTTTTCTTCAACAGCGGAAATCGATGTGCTCTCTGAATCTCTGTCTCCCAGTTCCACTCAAGAAACTCTGGGAAGGCTTTCTTAAAGAGTGACACTACATAGGCCCTAGTATCCTGCCCCTCAAGGCCCTCTGCTATGCCCAGAATCCGCAGATTATTTCGCCTCTGGTGGTTTTCTGCACCCTCAAGTTTCCACTGGATATCCAAAATCTGTTGTCCCTGTGTTGCCGTTTGAGCGGCTGTAGCTTTAACTTCTGTCACCAGTATCTCAGTACGAGTCTCCATTGAGGCAATGCAGGTGCTTATGTCCTGGCAAGATTTAAACACCTTTTTAATAGACAATTGAAGTTGCCTATTTGCCACTTTCGCCTTCCTGCTCTCTTTCTGGGCCTGTTCATGATTGTGTACCATCGTGCGGTAAATGAGATCCAACAAGGGGGTCGCAGCCTGATCTGGAACCCCCATAGCGGGGCTTGTTGAAATATCATTGGTACTGTCTACCTTCAAGAAATCCTGCTGGGTGGCAGTATAGTCCCAATGCAGTTCACCTGCTCCATCCTGATCATTAGGCGGGTCCCCCCTAAGTCTTGTCCCCAGATTGCCCCTGGTACTGGGCTGCTCCAAGGATTTCCTTCTACAGGCCAGATTATTTGAGGCCCAAATGCTGGCTGAGGAGCTGCATTCTAAGTCAGCGTCTGTTAGAGGAATCTCTTCATCCGAATCCGAGTCCTTAGATTGATCAGATAGGGGAAAAAAACTTTATACAGTGTCTTCCAGACCATGATCACCTTTAGCCCCTAATAACTTCTCCTCCTTCCCCTTCAAACTTGGACTCATAACACCAGATATTGAAAGGATTTTAAACGTATCCTCAGTCTCTTGTGAAACCATATTCTAAGTTGCGTTGCAGATCCCTGCATTACTGCTAGTCTCTCCCAGTACCACTTCCTTAGCCCCATCGGACATATCGACATCAGAGCAAAGGGGGGCCCCCTCCTTTCCAGTATTTAAGAGCATACCTGTTTTCTCCAGACTGGCTGTCCCTCTGGCCCCGGTTCCTGCGACAAGTACCTGATCTCCATTGCTTCCCGGGATGCCAGATTGTGCATTAGGTACCTCCTTCTGTGGAGGTGTCCGTTTAGATTTCAGTGTTTGAGTGAATATTGCCGGGACCTGAACATTCCTCGCTGCTTTTTCCATGGCAAACGCACTTTGCTGCCCTCCTTTGCCTCAAGCGTTTGTTTGATCCCCTGGGAGAGGCGCTACTTGTGTCTTCTCCTTCCTTCCCGCAATGGGTACAAGATTAGCCTTCGCCCGCAATGTCTGGGGCATCCTGGCGGCCTTCGTCGCCATTAAAAAAAGCCAGGAGCCGAGAGCCGCACCTCCAGAACCGCCGGAGGTGTCCGTCAGCACCAAGCAGGGGAGAGGCCACCCCTGGAGAGCTCGCGCGGCCACAACCCGAGCAATGCGGCGCACGGTTCTCCCAGCGGCACAGTCTGCTGCTTGGCGCAAAACCGCCGGTCGGGCCGCACTCCGCCCCAGTAGTGTGGCAGCTCTGCAGAAACAGTCCAAAATCCAGGCGTGCGGCATGCGCGGCAGAGGCGGGGAAGCCGCTGTAGCCGCCGTGATCGAACAAACTGGGCTGGAAGGCTGATCCGAATCAGCCGGAACAGCCGGCCGCCATCTTAGATCCTAAAGGACCTTAATCGCATTAACAATTTGCACTGATCGCTTATGGGACGCTGTAATGTGATTAAAATGACTTTTTTACCTAAGATGCTCTATTTTTTTAAAACTATACCTTTAGAAATTGGACAGGAATGGTTTATATCAATGGAAGGGCTGACCAGTAATTTTATATGGACATATACCAAACCACGTCGAGCCTTTTGTTTCTTGACACTTCCCAGAGAGAAAGGGGGGTGGGCACTCCCCAACTTCAAATTATATTACCTAGCAGTGGTATTGCACTATGCACAGACATTATATGCAATGGATAGATCTATACAAGATACCCTTCCCTCAATCTATTACATACACAAGCAAAGATATGAATCTTCAAAGATTAAATCTTAGTCTAGCCCTTATAAACACAATAACAGTTGGGGAACTGGGGCTATCACAACGTCTTGACGGAGTCGTTCCCAATAATCCAAAGTCACTCACGAGGGAGTGCGGGGCAGTCAAGGAGCCGCACGAACCCCAGTTATAGTACCTTTGAAAATGATGAGGAAACAAAAACGTGGTTCAGAGTCAGGGAGGTGAGGAGTTGATGGAGTTGGTGCAGCATCACTTTCTTACTGCTATCAGGAAGGTCAGGCATTGGTTCCTTACCGGTAGGCAGGGGAGGTGAGGCATTGGTTCCTTACGCTTCCAAGGGAGGTATTGCAGCATTGGTGGCAAGGCTTCAGTTTCTTATGATCCGGCGAGGTTGATGAATCCAGCAGATCAAGCAGATCAAGATGCAAGGCGTCGGGCATGGCTGGAGGTCACGCAAGATGGCCGCTGCTCTGTGAGGCTTCAGCACTTCCTGGAAGGAAGGAGATGTTTTCATATCAAAATGATTAATTACTCCAGCATTTTGAGCACTGGAGCTCTGCTGCATAAATATGCCTTTATCTTACAGAGACATGGAGTTTTGAAGTCATTTCAGAGACTTCATGTGAGGGCCTGAGGTAATTATTTATCTGTATCATTTTTGTTTCACTCCATAAGCCTCTGCACAAACCTAAACTTTCACAGAGATGTTTCTATTTGACTTTTAACTGCTTGCCTGGATGTCATTCTACAAATCTAATTTCCTCTGCAATGGAATATTTATTACCTTCTGACAGCCAGCTGAACTTTTGACCTCTCTCTTCAAACACATTTAGCTGAGGTTTTCAACTTTCAGTATTCACTGGCAGCTCTTGTTGTCAAGATGCTTTTTCAAATTGCTCTTCATAATGTGGTAAATGGTTTCCTTTGGCAGAGGGGATTTTTCCTTTTCAGAAGGTTCCCTTAAAACTAGTCGCCAATTGTTTGACTATGTGCAGTAAAGTGCTTTGCTCTTGTGGTATTCTGTCATGCCTGTTCTGAGAGAATAATTTAGGATTTTCTATTTATATATTTTTTATTATATTTTGCTCTGTTGTTGGAAACTTCTCGCAGCAGCTTCTCATCTAATATAATTTCATCATCACCTCACATTGCTGGCTTCCTATTACCAAATTGCTGCTGGCTTTTATGGGGAGACCACATAATTTTCAGAGCAGCCCGTCATCCTCTTCCTCCAAGTCTAATAATCCTCTTCGAGTGGTGAGCACACATATAACTAAATATTCTCTACCATCAGCTTTAACAATGGATAGTGCTACAGACTTTTTACAGGATAGGGCCTCTTCATCTCATGCTGCTGGCGCAATTGCGAAAAAACCATCTAACACCTCCTCCGTCAAGTGCCCAAAAAAAGACCTTGATTCTCCCTCAAAATCACCTACACATCTTACTCTAGATGATGTCATGGAGGAATTGCGTGCATTAAAGCCCTTTGTGATGGACACTAATGCCTCTTTGCAACGTATTGAGGAGCAATGTTCCCAACACGAACAACAAATTTGTACTCTGGAACAGAGAATCAGTAACCTTGAAGACTGTAACACTGTCAATCGTCAGATCTCCAAGGACATAGCTCAACTTAAAAGGCTTACTTAAAACTTAGAAAACAGAAATAGGAGAAACAATCTTCGCCTTTTTGCTGATTCCAGAAGGTGTGGAAGGCTCTAACATGATTGCATTCCTTCAAACAGCAATACCTTCAATTCTTCACTTGTCTTCTACCTCTGCCCTCTCTATCTAACGGGCACATCGTTTAGGTCCACAGACTTCAACCTGCCCTCGTGCACATCCTAGAGGCATTATTATTCTCTTTCTCCAATTTACTGACTTGATGCAAATACTCTCGGAAGCCAAAAAGATGGGCTCTTTGCTATGGTCAGGTCATAAAGTGTTTTTTACACAAGACTTCTGTCCTGCTACAGCTACACGTCGCAAACAGTTTTTGGACTTACATCCACAACTCAAATCCTTGAATATTCGATATGGTCTTCTTCACCCATGCCTTTTCAAAATTACATTCAAGGACAAATCTTACTCATTCAAGGAACCTTCGGTACTACAAACTTTTATTAACCAACACAAAACAGAAGCAATGGACCTAGGAGTATCTGCAATTACTTGAAGATATAATTTAATTTGTCTTTAATGTCCTTTCTTTTTTTTCTGGCCAGTTTAATAGTAATGGTTATGTTTAGTATTTATATCCATGGTTTTCCTTCTCTGTATCTTCTTCTTTTTTTTTTTTTTAGATAGTGTTCTTTGTGCAATCCTCATGTTCCTTTCCTAACCGTATCCCTTTCTCACCATCCACATTGTTCTCCTACACATTCCACTGGTAAGGTTTGATTGTTATTGTTCTTCATGTCACACTCCTTTACTGTAGTTATTATGTTAATTGGTCTCCTGAATGGTACATTTTTCGTTTGTATGTTTTTTTTTTCTTCCATGAAACTAGCCTTCATGTTTTAATATCTAATATCACTTTTCTTGTGCTGAAACCACTATTGCCTGTCTTTTGAGGTTCTCCGCTGTCCCTCTACCTTTCGGGGTATTCACTTTCTATCTTGTCTTCTTTAGCTTTCGTGGACTTTAGTCCCTGTATTGCCACATCCATGTATATACAACTTCTGGAGGTCATCTTCCTCCTTTACTTTTTCTTTACTTTCTTGTTTCTTTCCCATTTCTTTGCTTGTGCAAAACTGATATGCCTAGTTTTTTCATTTTTACAGCAGTTGTTTATTAATACTTCTTGTTATGTAACTTAAAACTGTTACTTTGAATGTTAAGGGGCTTAAACACCCCATTAAACGTCAGCGTGTCTTATCTCACCTAGCTCGTTTGAAATGCCACATTACTTTGTTGCAAGAGACTCACCTCAATGACTATGAGGCAATTAAGCTTAAAAAACAATGGGTGGAGGACATTTTCTACTCCCCTTCCACCACAAACAAAAATGGGGTAATTATACTCTGTCATAAATCTCTCAAACCTACCATAATTTCACAGCATCAAGATACAGAAGGTCACTGGGTGCTTGCTACATTTACAATTGACAATATTTCTCTTACTATCCTAAATATATACGGCCCCACACATCCAGATCCAAATTTTTTGAAGAATCTTTCAGAAATTGTCTCTGAACATTCCTCAAACAATTTACTAATAGGTGGTGCCTCAACCAAATTCTCGATCCATTTTTGGACAGACGTTCCACATCACGTTTCGTCCCATATGCCTCCCACAAAGCTTTTAAAAACTTTATTTTACAGCATTCTCTCTCTGATTCCTGGAGAATATACAATCCCGACCTCTTGGAATACTCTTTTTATTCTCCTACCCACCATTCCCATTCTCGGCTTGATTATATCTTTCTGAGTGAAGGTTTATTGCAACATATGGTCAACCCTGATATCGGTGCTATTTTGATCTCAGATCACGCACCTGTGATTACTGACCTTGATCTTTTTCTTAATGGTTCTAAAACATCTTCATGGAGGTTTAATAACTCTCTACATTCAGATGCTACTTTTATTGCTTCCTATAGTAAGTTTATAGAAGAATACTTCCACATCAACAATGGTGATCAACTATCATTTCATTTTTTGCGGGATGCATTCAAAGTAGCCTCTAGGGGTTTCATCATAAGTTACGCTCACTCAAAAAAAAAGTCTGCTCAACAAAAATTGACTTCCATCCTTGAAAATATAAAGTCTCTAGAACATGAATACTATACTCACAAAACTAGTTAATCACATCTTGAAGCACTAGTCTCAGCTAAAATGGAGTTTAACCAATATACCACTGAACAAGCATGCGGCACCATCCTGAAAATAAATGCCAGATATTATGGTGGTAACAATAAAGCTGGTTCTCTTCTAGCTCGATATTTGAAACAAAGAAAAAAAAAAACAACTATTAAACCTATCACAGATAACAATGGTGTTAAACACTTTAGAGATAAAGATATAGCATTGTGTTTCGCCTCTTACTATAAGGACCTGTACACTCCAGAACACACACCAACATTTGAATCTCTCAACCAATATTTCTCTGATCTCAAACCAAGAGACCCATTGCAGATTGACCTCTCATCTTTAGACCAACCCCTACAACTTACTGAACTATATACAGCTTTACAATCTCTCCCCAAGGGTAAGGCTCCAGGCCCATATGGCTTCACAGTAGAATTCTTGATTCAGTTTGCTAAGTCTCTCTTCCCCAAACTCTTTCAATTACTTAATCACTTTATAATGTCAGGTTCTACATCTGGCTCATTTACGGAGGCCATGATTTGTCTTATTCCCAAAAAAAATCGGGATGTGACTGACTGTAAAAATTATAGACCCATATCTTTAATTAGTACTGATTGTAAACTCTATGCCAAAGTTTTAGCTCTCTGTTTACTCCCATATATACCTGGCCCTATTGATTTTCATCAATCTGGTTTTATCACTAATAGAAATGTAGCAGATAATTCCCTTAATTCTTTAAATATAACAAGGCATCTAAACTTAAGATTCCTCTGGCAGCTTTATCATTGGATGCGGAAAAGGCCTTCAATAGGGTCTACTGGGGTTTCTTGTCAAAGGCATTGGAATGGCATGGATTAGGTACAAAATTCTGAAATGTGATATCCATTCTTTATTCCTCACCATGTTCCTCGGTTATAACAAATGGTATCCGATCTCCTTTTTTCCCCTCTTAAAATGGGTACTCGTCAGGGATGCCCATTATCTCCTTTACTATTTATTTTGGCTCTCAAACCTTTTCTATACCAATTAAAAACATCTGAACAATTTACGGGGTTTCAAATTAATAATGCACACATCAAATTTATGGCATATGCTGATGATATTCTTTTGTTCATGTCTCACCCTGACACTTTTCTTCCTGCATTCCTGCATGAGCTCAACTTATATTCTGATGTATCTGGCTATAAACTTAATATAGACAAAACAGTGGTCTTACCACTTAATTCTCATTGCACTGGCTCTGTATTCCTTGATGCAGGATTATCTTGGAATTCTTCTAAGGTTAAATGCCTGGGGGTATAGTACTGCACTACTCTCAAGGATACATTAAAGACTAATTTACAAATCTTATCTGCAAAGTTTGTAGATCTCACACAGAAATGGTCCCCTTTATATCTCACGTGGTGGGGCCACTTGGACACCATTAAGATGATGCTTCTCCCTATCATTAACTTCTTCCTTATGATACTTCCTATTAAGATAACTAAACTATTTTTTAGTTCAATTGATAACATTCTATCCAAGTTCCTGTGGAACGGTAAACAATCCCGAATCTCTCTCTCGAAATTAAAACTTCCTAAAGTACAAGGTGGACTTAATTTTCCTAACTTTTTAACTTATCACAAATCTTTTGGAATTAAGCAAATACATGCCTATTTATCTACACTCAATGATGCCCCTCAAAAGGTATGGTTCTCTTTGGAAGAAACATTTATTTCTCCCTTTTCCCATAAACACATTATATTTATGTCTACCTCCCCAAACCTCTGGTTGCCCAGCACTATCTCCCATTCAGTCAACTTACTGAAACCTTTTTTTATTTTGCATCTTACCCCCATTAATCAATTCTTTAACAGTCCTATTTGGCAGAATAGTTCTCTTAGGAAACAAGGTAAAACCTTGTGTTGGAAGGCTTGGATGACTAAAGGTATTCTTCTCATTTCCCAATTATATCATAAGGACTCTCTCATCCCTTTTACTACTGTCTCAGCAATTTATAACCTCCCTATTTGCATGAAATCCCAATATATCATTCTTTCTACTCTGGTCCATGAGGCCCTCAATAAAATTATACATCATAATAATTCTTCTCCTTCATCATCTCCACACCCGATTGTAACTTCTAATTATCCTAGGGTAGCTGGAATTTATAAACTTTTAAGAATGTCTGTTTCACCTATACTCAAATCACCTATTGAGACATTGTGGGAATCAGATCTTGGTGTTGTTTGGCCAACTTTTTCATGGGATAGAATATGGTATAAGATACATTCCACTGCATGCCCTGCAAGCCTCACGCAGACCCTGTATTTTTTTATTATAGACTTTTCTACACTCCTGTATGCCTTTACAAACTCAAACTTGCACAAAATGGCAATTGATGGCGCTGCCACACTCAGCAGGGTACTGACTTTCACATGTTTTTTACTTGTCCATCTCTATCTACCTTTTGGTCCTCAATATGGTCTCGAATTTCAGCAATAGCTCAGATCTCCTTACCAATGTCATATGAATTACTGTTTTTGGGTGGAATACACAATATCTGAAGTTCATTCAGGCCTCTTGGAAAATTGGTGGACCTTTTGCTTTCTATTGCAATCTCTATTATTACTTCTAACTGGAAATCTTCGGAGAACATTTCTCTCAGACAGTGGTGGAATTCTGTATGTTATCATCATAGACGTGACAGCTACAAGCTTGATTCAACAGGAACTTTCTTTAAACGTCATCAGCTATGGTTGCCATTAAGTAACTATCTCTCATGCACTGCTAAGGAAATTGATTTTTCTCCTCTTTTTTAAAAATGTCAATATATTTCCTGTTTTTCTTCTTATATATACTTATTTCATCTTACATTCGCTGCAACTAATGTCTATTACCTCTCTCGCCACATGGCTATCACTTGATTCCCTTTTCTATCCCTATAGCTCTTCTCCCTCTCCCTTTCTCTTTCTTCTTTCTTTAGTCAAACTTGGAGTCTTTGATACAATATTGCTGTGTATGCCTAATTCATTTACATGTTTAATATGCATTTATAAGTAGAATATTCTTTAAGCATATATATTCACAACTGCATATCTCTGTCCTGGCTATGTTAAGTTAATGTTCTTGTATTTGACTCAATAAAAAACATCTCTTAAAAAATAAAAAGATGCAAAGCGTCAACTTTGCGATGTCACAATCACACCACGGGCCAATCACACCACGGGCCACAGGTGCTGCGGCGGAGTTAGGTGACACAGACGTCTGTGACACGCCATTTGGAACCCACACTGTGGCAGGACTTTGGAGGTGTTGCAGCGGCATTGGGTCTGTGGCGTCGGTCATGGTTGTGCAATCAGCGGGGGCCATGCCTCTGGTGTAGGCAGTGGTATGGAGTTGGACAGCCCTTAGAGGACCTTTGAAAGCAAAGTCCAGTCCTTTCACTCCCTGGACAGAAGCAGCAAGCAGCAGGCCAGCACAGCAAAGCAACAGGCAGAGTTTCAGTCCCTCTTACAGCAACCATCACTTCTTCCTGGCAGAATGTCTTCATTCTAGAAGGATTCTAACTTTGTGGGGTCAGAGGTCTAGTATGTATACCCTTTTCTAACTTTGCAGTGCACAAGACCCTGTCTTTTCCTGCCCTGGTCCGAGATACACGCCAGGGGATTGAAGACTGCTTTGGGTAAGGACAGTCACAGCCCTATTCAGGTGCAAGTGTCAGCTCTTCCCATCACTCTAACCCAGGAAGACCCATTAGGATATGCATGGCGGGGGCGTGGTCTGGCCACAGGTAAAGATGGCCACCTAGATTGGGAGCCCCGCAAGGCTTTGGGCTCCGGTCGGTGACGGGGGGGCACTCCGGGTGCCGCATACCCTCACATTTTGACCCGGGAGTCCCCCCCTCCGAAGCTGGAAGTCGTCACGTACGGAGCCACGACCGGGGCATGCGGCTGTGTGCCAGGGGAGAGATGCGGTGAGAAGGCCTGCTGAAGGCCAGAGAACTGTTGCCCACAGTACGAACGGGACGGGCGTGGCTGCTGGAGTAGGCCGGTGGTGCAGAAGGGAGACGCCGGAAGACAAGGACAGGGTGTTTCATACCCACACCTTGGAGCCTTATGTCACAGGCCGTTGCATGAGAACCTGGGCGGGGTGAGTGGGGTGTCGGATCGGGGCAGTGGGGGAAAGGAGAGAAGCCCTCCCTGGAGGAAAACTGGCCTCAATACTTAGCAAGTGCGCAGTGCGCTCGCCCACAAATGAGGAGCGACGCAGTGCCGCAATACCGGCCCCGCAATTGAATAACTTGGCCCCCTCAGACCTCAGAGCTCAGCAGCGGCTTTGGAGAGATGGTGGGGGCGCTGAAGAGCTTGGATGCCCCCACCACATGACCCCGAGTGAATTTTTTCTCCTGCCCAGACAGACGGGTGCCCGACCCAACATTACCCTTGGAGGGGGACATGAAGGGACGCAGTGGAGCAGATTGAGGGCCCACCGGCCAACGTGAAGTAGAGCCCGGGGACCAGGAGGATGCACAAAAACAGGTGTGATCAGACAAGGTCTCCCCCGATAATTTCTACAGTTGCGGCGAGTGGAGCCCTTCACCCCCCTTTCCATCACATAAATTGGAAGCTCCTGTGTTCCCTGGCCCTCTCACCTCCTAGGTGCGCTGACTGTACCGGGGACTCCTGCCCCCGCCAACACAGGCAGGCCGCACAGACGTGGTCTTGGACAGAGACCCACATTGGAACCTCTTCCTCTCTCATCACTCCAACCAGCCTGGGACTACCAAGTGGGCCTCCAGCCCTGAGGACCACCCCTCAGCCAAAGTCCTGCGATACCTGGCGGAAAATCGGCAAGTAAATCCTCAGTCAAACCGGAACGACAGCTACTTTTTTCATAGGTTCTACAGCTTAACAAACCTGCATCCAGCCCCATGACATGGCCGACTCGGAGCAAGTAACAACAATGGACCACATCCTACAGCAGATCACAGCGTTCATCCGCAGACTTGAAGGTATGGATACAGCTATAACCTCACTGACACTGGAGACCAAATCAATGCGCTCAGAAATAGCAGGATTTCAGACTCGAGTAACAGGAATGGAACACCAAATTGCGACCATGGAGGACCATGTTCACAAGGCCCCAGACAAAGATCAGGAACTCCTGATCCTCCGTAGTAAACTCACGGACCTAGAGGTCAGAAGCCATTGAGATAATATCCGCCTTTTCGGATTTCCGGAACTCGCAGAAGGTACAGACACTTCCTCTTTCCTCCGCTCCGTCCTCCCAAAACTGACCGAAATCACCTTCGACCCGCCATTAGAATTCCAGAGGGCACATCATCTAGGTCCAAAGAGAAAAGACGGAACCTCCAAACCTCACCGATCATCGTCTGCCTGTTAAGACATGACCAGGCCCGCCAACTCCACTCGGCAGCCCGAGTGCACGGACCCTTCAAAATGGACGGCTACGAGATCCGCATAGAGGCTGATTACTCCAGAGAAACCAACAAATGCCGGAAGGGGTTCCTAGTCCTCGGGCCCAAAATGAGACAATTGGAAGTAAAATATGGCCTGTTCGAACCAGCGAGGCTATGGGTCACCAAGAATGGAGTATCCAAGGACTTCTGTGACCCAGGAGACCTACAAATTTTTCTGGATGGCCTTAAACCCCAGTCTATGGACACAATGACTCCAGATCGGCCTCTGCGGCCATCCAGTGACAACTGAAGCACCTCGAATCCAACAACCAGCCAGGAAGTGCCAGACCGATGCAAACCCGACCACCGGCTAAGAGGTAGAGACCTGGAGAGATTTGGGAAGACCCACGACGCAAGGAGACAGGTTCTGCCAGCAGTGGCTCTCCACACACAGCTTTCAGAGACAAATCTCGTTCTTGCCTAAAGCCCAAGCCGGTTCCTCTCTGACCCTGAACTTGAACTCAAACTCCTTTGAACTTACCTGCATTACCCTGAAAATTAAGTCGCACTATGAGGTCCTCGAGAGCTCAGAGACTTGTCGAATGCCCAGAGAGATCGTTAATAGATCGGCAGACAGAGGAGTACCTGCCCGTGGGCTGAAGTTATAACGTTATAATGTTATATATTCACAATGTTTCCAGTGCTCTATTTCATACATTAAATGTGTAGCATTTAACATTTAGTCACAGTTCTGGTTTTGATTGAGCTTTACATGCCGACGAGGTATACACAAACACAAGCACTTGCTCTTTTTGTTTATTGTTTAAAGCTCCTTTTATGCCGTTGTTTCACTTCTATACCTCCCAGAACTATTCAACTGAGACTCTGAAGCCCCCACCCCTTCTCACCCCTCCCCACTCTTCCCTCTCACACCAAACATAGTAGGAGAGACCGCTGTCCAGATAAACCCTTTAACCCCACTCCTTGACTACAGTGGGGGCACACTATGGCCCAATCATGGAACTGTAACACTTGGAAGAGTAACTCCCTTAGGCATGACGCATTACGATCGTGGACCCATGAAAGACTGGGACACAGGATGATCAGTAATATGATCGGTACTGGCTGCACACACCTTCCATCATATTGCATGCTCACTTAAGCGACAATAGTGGGAAACCCGGAACCTCTCCGACCCTCTTGTAACTATAACTGACTCACAAACAGGAGATGTCATCATCCAACGTGACCTGACCAAACCCTCACATTCGTAGGGTTGTCACATTACCTCCTCACCCCCTCTGTCCTCCTCTCTCCTCCCCCACTTCTCCCTCCCCTGTTTCTGCCTAGGCAATAAAGATATAAATAATTGCTCATTACAGCGGCTCTCCTCCCCCTCCTCTCTCATTCAAAACGCTCCCTTACAGCCCTCAGAGACTCCGCCTACTCCCTAGGTCTGCTCTTCTCCGTCCCTCATGGAGATGGACTCTGGGCTTCCTGCTCCTCATCTGGGCCCATACGGCTGAGCGTCGGAGCCCCATAGGTTCGGACCCGCAGTCCACAGACCCGGCCTTTGGAGTTGCGGTCCTATGCTCATCCCATTAGCTATCTAACCCACTTCTCTTTCTCTACTTCCTTCCGCTCTATCCCCCACCTATCCTCTGCATCTTCCCCCCCTTTTTTTGTTCTTTGCTTTTTGCTTTTTCCTTCTCCTTCTCTTCTCTTTTCCCTATCCCACCTACACCCCTCCCCGCTTCCTGCTTTTTCCCCTCTCTCCCCCCTGCCTATCTCCCTCCCCCCACAGGGGGTCACCTAACACTTGTCACCCCCTCCTCTTCTTCTTTAACCCACCTTGATAGATCAGTTGTCCTAACCGATGCCTCCCCCCACCCCAACAGCCACCCAGCTCCACCATCATGTCCAGCCTATTTTTGCTGCGGCCTGTCCCTTACGGATCGTCTCCTGGAATGTCCATGGCCTGACACACTTTGTTAAATGGAAGAAAATACTTTCCTACCTCCAGTCCAAACGGGCTGATATAGCTCTTATCCAGGAGTCACATCTGGATAGCACAGAATCCAGTAAACTATGTAGGGACTGGGTGGGAAAGGTACTCTTTAGCTGTTGCCCTCGCCCTCAATAGGCAGGAGGCGGTACCCCACGGAGATGCGGGGTTGCGATCCTGTTACGCAAGACACTACCCATTACCATTATCAAAACGTGGGAGGATCCCAAAGGGAGATACGTGTTTGCCAAGCTGAAGCTGGAAGACTCATCGATTTGTGTGGGCTCCATATATGCTCCAACTGGCTCTAAAAGAGGGTTCTTTTTACAACTCAACCGTCTTCTGGCTGAAATGGGAGCAAGGCGTTACATCATAGTGGGGAATGGAACCTGGCACGAGACGGGGTACTGGACAGGAAAGGTCCCCTCGATATTAGCAATAACCATGACAGAGCTCTCCTAACTGATGTGATGGCTGATGCGGGGCTGGTAGACTGTTGGAGGCTTACACACCCGACCAACAAGGAATACACTTTCTTGTCGCCTGTACATGGTAATCAGTCCCGTCTGGACTTTTTCTTGGTGTCGTACAATACTGTGGCCTAAATACAAGACACTAGTGTAATGGATTGTGGCCTATCGGATCACTCCCCGATTCAACTATTAATACAGACAGGTTTGATGTCTCCCGGCCGCAAGCCCGGCGCTTCGCCGCTCCTCACTATAGACCCCCCCAGGGCAAGGTCCACCTGCAGAACCATGTGTCCACTTATATGAGGGACAATGTTGGCACTGTCAGCTCCAAGAGGGTTTTGTGGGCTGCGGCGAAGGCCACACTAAGAGGACAAATGATGCGAGATGTGGCTATCGACAACAGAGATAGGAAAGCTCAAAAAACGGCCCTAGAGGAAGATATAATCATCTAATGAGACAGTATACCAGCAAGCGATCTATGAGCACGCACCGCTCTCTGGAATGTGCCCATATGGCGCATAATGAACTCCACACATCCCTAGCTGAATACCCACTATGACTCCTACAGGGCAGACACTATGAGTGAGGGGAGAAGGCTGTCCGGCTACTTGCGGCACAGCTCAGACAAAGGGAGGCAGCCCTAACTATCCTAGCCATCTCACTCGACCACAGACATTGTAAACAAATTTGCAGCTTTTTTCCAACATTTATATACCCTGGAACCAATGTCTGACCCCGCCCATATAGCAGCCTTCCTAAGCAACACAGCTCTGCCGTGCCTTTCGGCTGAAGGCTGTTCTTTCCTAGATGGAGAGTTTAGTAGGGCCGAAATAGAACAAGCCATTTTGAATCTCCCTTACCACAAAGCGCCCGGGGAGGACGGTTTCCCTGCAGAATTTTATAAATGGGCTGGTGAACAGGTGATTGGTGCTGTCCATGACACACTCAATGAGGCATGCTGAGAAGGTTTCTGGGACACAATGTCCAATAGAACAATGATAGCTGTCATACCCAAGCCAGGATGGGGCCCGCTATTATGCGGCAGCTACCGCCCCATATCTCTATTGAGCAGGGATATTAAACTACTAGCCAGTGTCCTGGCAGCCCGCTTAAAGTTATCCCCTCTTTGCTACATCGCAACCAGATGGGATTCGTGCCGGGATGCTCCTCTCAGAATCATCTGCATACTCTTAGCCATACCCTGTGGGAAGCCAAGTCCATCGCGGGGGAGGCTCTTGCCCTGTCCCTAGACGCTGAGAAAGCGTTTGACCGGATAGAATGGCCCTATCTCTTTGACACTCTGTAAAAATTTGGATTGGGAGACCAATTAATTGCCAAGGTTCATCTGCTCTACGACCACCCTACAGCCCAAGTCAATTGTGGGGGCTTTCTATCAGACCCCTTTCCAATACAAAGAGAGACACGGCAGGGATGTCCTCTATCGCCACTCCTGTTCTTACTGGCAACGGAGCCTCTTGCGGCTACTATTCGTCAATCCCCACAGATCACAGGTATACCTCTGGAGGGTGGAACCTCCACGATATACTTATATGCGGATGACATGTTATTCACCATAACTGATTTGACGAAGTCCCTGCCGGCTTTACTGCAGATCATAGATGGATTTGGATTACACTCCGGTTATCGGGTGAACTGGGACAAGAGTGAGGCACTGCCTCTCTCATTCACAACGACGAGAACCAGCTACCAGTTCCGTTGGACCCCCAACCTGCCTCAAGTATCCGAGAATATTTGTCAACCAGGGTTTAGAACATATGGTGTCAGATAACCTGGACCTCCTTATAGCTCGCATGAAATTAGACTTTGCGAAATGGTCACAACTGGGCCTCTCCATGTGGGGGTACAGGCATTGAGAATGATCACACTCCCGCGTTTTACCTACGTTCTAGGCATGATCCCACTCCAAGTCCCCCTTTCGACCCTCAGACAAATAGACGCAGTACTGAGAGCCTTCGTGTGGGGTTCCACGCGTCCGTGACTGACACCGGCAAAGCTACTGCCACGTTGATTTAGCGGGGCTTGGCACTCCCTTCCATCGAGCACTACTCTCTGGCTCTCCATTTATCACAATTAGCATACATGTTACCCGGAACAACCTCAATGGGTAGCTACAGAGAAACTCCTACTTTCCCATTCTGGCGGTCTAAATAGCCTATATTGTAAGGACCCTACACAGCCCCAGCCAGACAACCCGAGGCTCACAGCAATGTGTGCAGCCTGGCGCAGAGCACACTGTCTTCTCGGTATACATACCCTTCTTACATACTCAAGCCCCCTCATGAGGAAATAATAACTTACAGATCAGGGGAGCTACCCTTAATTGGCCACAGTGGAACCAGGTGGACATTGCATGCTTGGCTCAGGTTGTCAACGAGGGATCACTCCAGTTATTTGATAGCTTACGAGTGGAATACAATCTCCACAAGAGACAGGATTGGCATTATCTCCAACTCAAACACTGTCTCCGACAAACAATGGGCGCTGCCCCTTGGGAACTCAAGGCCTCCCCAGTGGTTATGCGTCCCCAGTGCTAATGCGTCACCTTCACTCGCAACCCCTCCTCGAAACATTACGCTCTAAATGGCAGGCCCGCTTACAGACGGACTATTCATTGGAAAACTGGACGGACATACTAGATGCCATAGACAGGGGAACGAGGGAAGCCAGACTGAAATTCTGTCTCTTTAAGATATTGCATGACTGGTACTGTCCTGCGCTGAAACTGCACAGAGCAGGATTACTACCACATGCAAAATGCTGGCAATGCGCAGTGACTCAATGCGATCTACTCGATATCATGTGTGAATGTCCCTCAGTCATACCCCTATGGGAAACAGTGCGTTCCACCCTTAGAGATTCCATGCCACTTCAATCACCACTCACTCCCTCGACTATCCTCCTACACGACACGGGCCCCTTCCCCACTCTATCACGACCACAACAAAGGCTGTTACATACGGCGCTCGCAACAGCTAAGATATGCATCCTCCGACACTGGAGGTCAACGGCCTCCCCAAACTCGGAAGAATAGATGGCGGCTATGATCAGAATAGCCACCCACGAACGTGTTATCTACAACCTACAAGATCAGGCAGCCTTATTCACCCAGGTGTGGGCCTCCTTCCTAGCAGAAGTGCCATAACTCCTTCATCATCTATTTCCCTTCTCCCTCACTCACAGCCTCAACATACCCCTTCTCCTCTGACTTGCGATGATGCCCCCTGTGCTTTCCTGCCTTTTACCCCTTCCTATCTCTTTCCTTAACTCCCCCTCCCTCCACCTCTTACCTCCCTCTTCCCCACTCCTTCCCTCCCTCTCCTTTCTCCCCTATCCTTTTCTTTTCACCTCCTCTCCTTGTCCTATTCTTACCCGCCCTTATCCACCCACCACAGATCCTTCACCAGCCTCATCGGGAAACGCCCCCCTCCCACCAACTAGAGGACATGTCCTGTTGCTACCTACCAGCCAACACTTAGCGTCAAAACTGTTAGCCAAGATGTACGGCTTGCTCATGGACTACTACCCAGGGGATTTTCCGTTACCGGACATCACAACCATGCCTCCTGCCCTTAAGGCCAAACGAGGCACATACAGGCCATACCCGACTAGAGCACCCGGATATGTTGGTCAATGGAACGCCATACCCTACACGTAGAAATACGCTTCCCCCTACCTGCAATAGTATTTTGTTTAACCCTACTGCACCTCCCTGACTTTTAACCCATTCCCCTCTTCTTCTTCTCCCCTCTTTCTCTCATTCCCTACACAGACCTGCTTTGAGCATAGTTTCTCTTCCAAAGGATTGGACAATTTTTTATCTCACACGCTGGACTTTCATGTGAAGGAAATGGGCTTCATCCAATGTGAGAGATCTTTATATGTCCTTTAACCTGTACAGTTTCCATGTGTACTATTGAATTTCTGTACTAAAGAATTGCACCTGAGAACACCTGATTGATAGCAAGCTTACTGATCCCAGAGAGCTTGCCAAGGAGGAGGACAGGGTCCACAAGAAGGTATCTGGAGGGCTCACTACAAGGGTGGATACGCTCCCCACCAGAAGAAGGGGAAGGAAGCAAACGCAAAAACAAGGAGTTTTCTAAATGTCCCCAAAATAGTTCCACAGGTCAGGACAATCCCCACTTGAGAAGATGAATAAGTAGTTCCCTGATCACATGTCTTCAGGGAATGCACCCAAAACTGCTATGAGTTCTAGCAAGTTAGGCACTACAAGGGAGGATGCCAGGTGTCCTAAGAGGGCACAGCCTCGCAATGGTGGGCGGACACCAGGGCTGGCTAGTGTAGCACTTTGGGAGGAGATCCCCTCAAGCAGTCCAGTGAGGGGACGGGATAGGTGCCAAGCGAGCGCCTCCTTTGGAGTTTGTGTGACTATAAGGGGACAACCCCCCTCCTGGCAACCTGGGGCCAGTAGCCTTCAGGTATAGGGCCTCCATAAGGTAATTCCTTTCTCACAGGTAGGCCCCATATATATTTCCTATATTACTTCACCTGCACTCCCGATTAGCGGAGTGTGTTTTTGTTTGCCTTTCATGACTATGAGGGATCCTAGGCCCTGAAGAATGCCCCCAGGCCTTCCTTGGCTCTTTGTAATAGGCAGAAACATGTTGGCCAGTAACTTTTAGATAGATGACCCAGTGAGTCCTTGTTCTCACAGAGGTGTCTCATCCTTGCTTTTAATCACACCAGCAGACACCACTAATAAAAGTGTATTCTCACACAGGTGACTGTATAGGTGTTTTTATATCTACCCTAGTATAGCTGGATCCCAGATTTTTCCAGACAAATTGAAATTACGCACTCCCTCCTGTTCTTTTAACAGTGAGGTTGAGTCCGCCCAGGTGGCACTGTCCTACCTGGGTGGAACTAGGAGGTCATATGATGAAGCATGACACTATATAGGTTGTCAGACCCCCTAGTCTGTAAAGGAAAATACCCAGAACCCCCCCACCACCACACAACCCCCCACAGCATCCAACACAAAATAACTCATAGAGTGAGTTTAAGGAGTCCCAGGCAAAACCCCCTGTCAGCGGCTCCTCAATATAAGTGAACCCCATACCCTTTGTGTTTATGGTCATTATAAACGTTACCATTTATTTTACATTCAAGTATTTTACATATGTGTGCCACCATGATGAAAGATATTTTAAATTTAATACAACATCATACATTTAATTACACTGTCAGAGTCACCAGATCCTCGGGTCTATGCATGTTCCCAACACGTCCACCACTGAACAGCTCCAAGACTCTGATAGAGAAATCACAGAGACTGAGAGAGTTCAAGAGGGGAAGAGGGGATTAGGAAGGGAACAGCTGGGAAGGAGACCTGTAGTAAGAAAAAGGTTAGAACATACAGTATGAAAATTATGAGGGTCATTCTGACCCTGGCGGCCGGTGGCCGCCAGGGCCACCGACCACGGGAGCACCGCCAACAGGCTGGCGGTGCTCCAACGAGCATTCTGACCGCGGCGGTTCAGCCGCGGTCAGAAGCGGAAAGTCAGCGGTCTCCCGCTGACTTTCCGCTGCTCGTGTGAATCCTCCATGGCTGCGGAGCGCGCTCCGCAGCCATGAGGATTCTGACCCCCCCTACCGCCATCCTGTTCATGGCGGGAAAGCCGCCATGAACAGGATGGCGGTAGGGGGTGTCGCGGGGCCCCTGGGGGCCCCTGCCGTGCCCATGCCAATGGCATGGGCACGGCAGGGGCCCCCGTAAGAGGGCCCCGCAAAGTATTTCAGTGTCTGCCTTGCAGACACTGAAATACGCGACGGGTGCCACTGCACCCGTCGCACCTTCCCACTCCGCCGGCTCGATTACGAGCCGGCATCCTCGTGGGAAGGTCGTTTTCCCCTGGGCTGGCGGGCGGTTTTTCAGCAACCGCCCGCCAGCCCAGGGGAAAACTTGTAATACCCGCCGCGGTCTTTTGGAGGGCGGCATCCTGGCGGGCGGCCTCCGCCGCCCGCCAGGGTCATAATGAGGCCCTATATCTCCTGAAATCAATACTAGACTATTATTCTAAGCCTAGTCACTCTGAAAACATGAACAATCTAAGAGTTAAGTTTAAAATGACTAAGTTTCATGATGGCCGGATACCTGTAGGGGAATCAAGATGAATTAAACTAAAACTTTCTTATTCAAGTACTTTCCTTTACATGAGAATCAGAAAAACATTCTGACTAAGTTTTAAACCAGTCATATAAATCCTGTTTTGAGAATGTATACTAGGACCATACAATATTGAATCTAGAAACTCTGGCCTTCTGTGTACAATTAAAATGTTTCAACACAAATTGCGCATATTGCAGATATGTATATATATATATATATATATATATATATATATATATATATATATATATATATATATATATATATATATGTATATATATATATATATATATATATATATATATAGTAAACACCATAAAAGGATTGTGCACCATGAATAACACAATATGGATTCAAGAAACAAATCACATAACTTGTCAACTCGAATATTATATAATAAATATCTTAGAATAGTGGCATACAATAAACAACATGAAATAAACTTGAGGAGAGAATCGTGCGTCTTGACGATTTGAGTGTCACCATGTAAAATATCAAGAAATGGTAGCACGCAATGAATACCAAAGTCAAATCATCATTAATCGAATTGCGCGTCTTGCTGATTCGTAAAACACAATATAAGTGTCAAGAAATAACACCTCACAATAAATAACAAGATCAAAGTACAATGAAACGAATCGCGCTTCTTTTGCCGATTCTTAAGCCACCATGTAAATGTCAAGAAATGGTAGCGCGCAATGAACAACAAAGTTAAATCCTCATGAAACGAGTTGCGCGTCCTGCCAATTCGTAAAACATCATGTAAATGTCAAGAAATAGTAGCGCCCAATGGACAACAATGTTTAAACACCATAAAACGAATCGCGCGTCTTGCCGATTCTTAAGCCACCATGCCAATGTCAAGAAATGGTAGCACGCAATGAATAACAAAGTCAAACCTTTATGAAACAAATCGCGCGTCTTCCCTATTTGTAAACTACCATATAAATGTCAAGAAATGGTAGCGCACAAGTAATCTGTTACTCATTTAAGAATTAAACCAAGAATATGAAAATTCTCAATAACGGTGTCGGGACAGTCCAACCACCGTCTTACCGCCTGGAACAATGATCACCAATGAAGGGGAGAAGACTGGAAGATCCAAATAGGCCTCTGGGACAGTAGCTCCGGAAGAAGCTGCTGCTCTGCACCGGGACCTCTGAATAGTGAGCACTGGGAGTTGGGCTGGCTCTCTTTTATAGAGTCTTGGCCCAGCCCAGAACCACGCCCAGGCATGTTGCAGAGAAAGTCTCTGGAAGGCCCTGGAAAGGGGCCACACCCTAACACACTCTGAAAACCTGCAGCAATACATTGCAAAGGAACAGTTTTTGTAAGCATATTAAAAAAGAGTTTTCAGGATTGAACTCTGCAATGCAAAAGGTTAAACCACAACATATCAGCACAATGCATAAATTACGTTGTTTTGAGAGTGCTGGGTTTTTGCATTTTTGTCGCCAATAGAGCGCGTACTGCTCTGGTGTTGACATACACATACTTCCTGGGTTTCTTTACCTGACTTATGCTCAATCATGGTCATTCTTAATTATTTTTTGGGCTATTTTAACCTTACACTTTAAGAAATTAAATCTTTGGTTTCCCTTATTTGATTGGTGTTAGTTTGGCATCATTTTATTTATTAATATGTATTATTTGCCTAAAAGGTCGTATGGGATTTTTCATGTTTTTAGTTTGACTTTATTATTATTTTGATACTGCATTAACACTGTACACATTACCTCACATTGAGCCCCACAAATCCTATATGTGGACTAATAGAACAACAAAATCCCTGGATCTGGGGAACAAATGCCTGTATGCTCTATATAATAGCAAACAAAAGGGGAAGCTCAGGTATAGTTAATGACTTAGTGGTTTCCTATAGACAAGAGTTGTGGTTATTACTTGAGATGGGTATTCACCCTCCTCAACTAATACCCCTATTTCTTACACTGAGCGTACTCTGTTCTGAACTGTGAATGTTACTCAGCAAACTGAGAACTGAAATCCACTCTTCTATCTACGCCCCTGGTAAACACAGAATTGTCTTACTGTCTTAGTAGACCTTAGGGGACCAGTGGCAAGGAACACACATTAAGCTGCACTGGTCCCTCTCTTAATGATAACTTTCCTTTTTGTATAGCACCTCACAACCACATTCACCATTATCCTGACCCAAAATCTATCTATTACTCATGGTGAAGTCAGGATAGATTTGATATGAGCAGTAGAGGAAAAGGTTTGTGCCCTGGAATCAATGAACCCTTCCACCAGCCCCTAGTCTAGTTGCTTGATTTATACTTTGGATGTGCATCCTCTGTAGTAGATACTCTGAAATGGATCATAGCAATCTGCCATGTGAACAATCAAAGGAAGGAAATATACTGCACCTCTGACAGGACTTGCAAATCCAGAAGAGCCAGACTATTGCACAATCTGGGTGGTCCATGGCTTTTAAGGCCTATTGGAGTATCGATCCAACCAGCAAATTTCCAAATGAAATACATGAATCATGATACTGGACCAATGGGTCTATCTATTTTCATACCTCATTACCTAATGGAACACCTGGGGCCATATGTACGAACAATTGTTCCCACAGACACATGGGTGAAAACTTTTGCTACATCTGGTATCCTTCTTTGTCTCCTGCTTAGCTGTACCTGAGCTCTAATTTGTCATGCCATTTTGAAGGGTATCTTGGGTTATGGCCTTCTCTGTCTTTGCTACTGTTAGACCTGACAGCCTTAGGGTGGTCACCCCTAACTGTTTGCCTGCTTCCCTCACTTTTTGGACACTGTTTTGCCTGTTTTAGGACTCTGTGCACTTTACTACTGCTATCCAGTGCTAAATGGCACATGCTCTCTCCCTTAAAACATGGTGACATTGGGTCATACCCAATTGGCATATTTAATCTACTTGTAAGACCCCAGTAAAGTGCACTACATGTGCCCAGGGCCTGTAGATTAAATGCTACTAGTGGGCCTGCAGCACTGATTGTGCCACCCACATACGTAGCCTCTTAACCAAGCCTCAGGCCCGGCCATTTCAAGGCCTGTGTGTGCAGTTTCACTGCCACTTCGATCTGGCATTTAAAAGTACTTGCCAAGCCTTAATCTCCCCTTTTCCTACATATACTTCACCCCCTAAGGGAGGCCTTAGGTAACCCATAGGGCAGGGTGCTATGTAGATAAAAGGCAGGACATGTACCTGTGCAGTTTATATGTCCTGGTTGTGTAAAACTCCTAAATTCGATTTTACACTGCTGTGAGGCCTGCTCCTTTCATAGGCTAACATTAGGGCTATCCTCATATACTGTTTGAGTGGTAGATTCTGATCTGAAAGGAGTAACAAGGTCATATTCAGTATGGCCAGAATGGTAATACAAAGTCTTGCTGACTGGTAAAGTTGGATTTAATATTACTATTTTAGAAATGCCACTTTTAGAAAGTGAGCATTTCTCTGCACTTAAATACTTCTGTGCCTTACAATCCATGTCTGGCTGGGTTAGTTGACAGCTCCCTTGTGCATTCCACTCAGGCAAACCCCAAACACAGGATGCTCAGTCACACTTGCACACATTTGCATAATGAATAGGTCTTCCTGGGCTGGGAGGGTGGAGGGCCTGACACTTACATGTCAAAGGACAGTAGTCTGCCCTCACACAAAGGACTGTCACACCCCCTACTGAGACCCTGGCAGGCAGGATGGGACTGAAAGGGGACTTTGTGAACTTCTAAGCCACTCTTTGAAGTCTCCCCCACTTCAAAGGTACATTTGGATATTTAAGCAGGGTCTCTGACCCTACCAACTCAGACACCTCTAGACAAGATACCACTGGAGAAGAAACCCTGAACCAGAACCTGAAACCTGCCAAGAGGAACTGGCTGGCTGTCCAAAGGACTCACCTGACTGCTTTTCTGCAAAGGACTGCTCCCCTGCTGTTGCCCTGCTACCTTGGTGTCCCCTGGCTCTGCTGAGAAGTGCTCTCCAAGGCCTTGGATAGAGCTTGCCTCCTGTTCCCTGAAGACTCAGGACCAAAAAGACTTCATATCTGCAAAAGAACTCCCTGTGTGGTGAAAATTGACGCACCACCTGCAAGAAACGATGTACAGCCTGCATTGTGGTGAGAAAATCACCATGCGCCGAACCGAAAAGCCGCAGCCCGACTTCCTAAAGAGGCGATTGATGCAGCGCCAGCGTTGTGACCGGAAATTCGATGCATGGCCCACTGGATCCACACAAAGCCGAACTGGAACGACGCAGCCCGACTTCCTGTGAGAAGAATCAACACAGCATCTGCCGTGAGGCAGAAATTTCCACGCAGTACCCACCAGATCGACGCAGCCCCTGTGACTTTGTCCTGCACACCCAGGATTTCAACAGATCATCCTCAGGGCGTGGGAAAACCCCGCAACCCGAAGAGGATCCCAGTCTTCCCACTGGAAATTGACGCAAAGCCTGCCCTGCGTCAAAACTCAACGACACCTCGTCTGTGTGCGCTGGAAAAATTTACTCACAAATCCCCAGTTTCCACGCAAATCCTCCTCTGTGGTCCCTTGCGGAGAATTTGAACGCAAACCAGGTACTTTGTTCTTGCAAGAGACACTTTTGCTCTTTAAACACTAAAGACACTTTATATCATTTTACAGTGATATTTCAATGTATACTTTTTGATTCTTGGTTGTTTTGACCTGCATTTATCCAGATAAATATTAAAAAATTTCTAAACACTGTGTGGTGTATTTTTGTGGTGTTATACTGTGTTATTGCATGATTTATTGCTCAAATACTTTACACATTGCGTTCTAAGTTAAGCCTGACTGCTCAGTACCAAGCTACCAGAGGGTGGGCACAGGATAGTTTGGATTGTGTGTGACTTACCCTGACTAGAGTGAGGGTCCTTGCTTGAGCAGGGGGTAACCTGACTTCCAACCAAAGACCCCATTTCTAACATTGGTGATTAGCGGTGAGGATAAGACTTGTATTTGTGCAGTGACATACAATAGCTAAGTGTTCACTACCTACCCACAGTTGAAGGTCAACTTGATTTTTTATTTTTTTCTGCAATTTCGTTTTCTGCCTGATTTTTAACTAAATCCTCATTCAACATGACTCTGGCATGGTCTCAAGCAGGAGCTGAAGATTTTGACCTAGCCAAGCTGGAGACATAGGGGGCATTACAACATTGGCGGTAAAAGCCGCTTACCGCCGTGCAGAAGACCGCCAATACACCGCCGCGGCCGCGGAATTCCACCACAGCTATTATGCCCCACATCTCGGAATCAGCCGAAATTCAGGCACCCACACAAGTCCGCCACACCAAAGGTCAGTGATGAACTAGCGAAAACAAATCCTCCACCGTCACGCCAACAGAAACATGCCCATGCTATCACGACCCACGAATCCACGCAGCGGTCTTTCAACCGTGGTATTCCATTGGCGGTACACACCGCCACGCTCAAAATACACACACATCTCCAAAACACCGTCACATTGGACAATTCAAAATACACACACCTGATACACATACAAACACCACTCCCACACACCCAACACAATATAAAACACACACCCACATCACCCACAAACCCCTATGACCAAAAATTAGAGAAGAAGGCGACAGAGAGCACAGCAATAGACAACCCCACCACACAGAGGCACACAACACCATCACCCACACAACATCCACGCACAAAACACCCCACACCACTACACATCACCACACTCATCACCACATACACTACCCCACACATCACCTACACCACCCCATGGCACGCCAAAGACACCCCAGGTTTTCGGAGGAGGAGCTCAGGGTTATGGTGGAGGAAATCGTCCGGGTAGAGCCACAGCTATTTGGATCACAGGTGCAGCACACCTCTATAGCTAGGAAGATGGAGCTATGGCGAAGAATCGTGGACAGGGTCAACGCAGTGGGACAGCACCCAAGAAATCGGGAGGACATCAGGAAGAGGTGGAATGTTCTACGGGGGAAGGTGCATTCTGTGGTCTCCAGGCACAACATCGCGGTTCAGCGGACTGGCGGCGGACCCCCACCTCCTCCCCCACAACTAACAACATGGGAGGAGCAGGTCTTGACCATTATGCATCCTGAGGGCCTCAGAGGAGTCGGTGGAGGAATGGACACTGGTAAGTCAAATCTTAACTATCATATCCCCCACCCTACCTGCATGCTATCACACACCCCCACCCTCACCCCCTCCCCTATCACCCCAACTCCTCACATATGTCCCAACATCACAAACCACCCATCCCAACCCCAAGCCCTGCATGCAACAACAAAGCATGGTCACCCATCACTAAAGCATGCCCACTGCACATACCCATACACCCCCCTAAACCATCATCACACAAGCTCCCACACAGGAACGCTAGCACTGGGGTACACGGTCACCCACCCATTGCACACCATGACACACACAGGTGCAATAATAATGCTTTTATACCCCTGCAGGACCACTACCTAACGTCACCAGACAGGAGGGTCCAGACATCTCCACCCCACCCACAGAAGAGGCCAACAGTGATGACAGCAGCTCTGGCCAACTGGATCCAGATGACCAGCCCGGACCATCGTGGGCCTCGGGACAGTCGGTTCCCCTCGCACAGGCACAGCCCAACACTGACCTTCCCACCTCTGGAACACCAGTACAGCACCCACCCAGCGGGCCCATAACTCCGTCCCCAGGACACGTCAATCAGCTGTGTGTCCACCACTACAGGGAACCTAGGATAAACCACCACCCCAACAACAACAGGGACCTGCGGGCAGTGGTAGTGGGCACACGGTCCAGGGGAAGGTGGCACAGGAACACAGGGGAACTGAGAGGGCTGCTGTGCGACAGGGGGCGGACAGGCCAAGGGAACCCACTCTCCACGAGGCCCTCTCCTCCATCATGGGAGCATGCCACCACTCCCAGGAGACGATGTCTACGGTCCTGGCCAAGTTTCAGGAGACCCAGCGCATGCAGGAGGAACAGTATTTGGGGTTCAGGGAGGAACTCAGAACCATCAGCTCCACCCTGGGCACCATTGTAGGGGTGCTGAAGGACATACAGAACACCATGAGGGACACCGTGGCACTCCAAGGGGCCCCTGACACTAGCATGGACGATGAACTGCCCACCACCTCCGCCGGCGCTAGTGGACAGGACGCCCCGCCACAGGACCACTACACCAGCACCCCACCTCCTGCAGACGGAGAACCACCCCGCAAGCGGTCCCTGAGATCCAGGAACAGGACAGAGCACGATGGCAAGACCCCCACCAAAAAATTAGACCACCCTGATTGTCATCCCACTGTCCCACTTTGTAACCCTGTCCATATTGGAACTGCCCCAGCTCCACTTCATATGCCCATATGGGAAGTACTCCTGTGAGACTAATAGACTGGACTCTGCCATGGACATTCCTCCACCATCACCCATCACCATTTTACCACCCCCTCCAATAATTAGCACTTCAATAAACACCCTTGAACCACAAAACAATCTGGAGTCAGTCTGTGATTTTGAAAAAGTGTATTAGCTATGACAATGACAAAATCCGTTCTCAATAGTAATGTCAACATACCTATGTCACACATCACAAGTCCATGAAGGATGCAAGCAGATGACACACGTTGGTAACCACACCTGTGAAACCGTAATGGAAATGTACCACTCAGTTACCAAATACTGCATGAAATTGACAGACAGGATAGAGGTAGAAGTGTGAAAGTAAAGGTATTAGTAAAGAAACTGTTCTCACCTGTGTGTCACTGGAAATATTGCTGTATGACAGAGTCCCTGTTGTCAATGTCTTCTTCCTCTGCTTCCTCCTCATCACTGTCCACAGGCTCCACAGCTGCCACAACACCGTCATCTGGACTATCCTCCTGCAGAAAAGGTACCTGGCGTCGCAAAGCAAGATTGTGAAGCATGGAGCAGGCGATGATGATCTGGGACACCTTCCTTGGTGAGTAGAATAGGGAACCACCTGTCATATGGAGGCACCTGAACCTGGCCTTCAGGAGGCCGAAGGTATGTTCGATCACCCTCCTAGTCCACCCATGGGCCTCATTGTAGCGTTCCTCTGCCCTGGTCCTGGGATTCCTCACTGCGTCAATAGCCATGACAGGTTGGGGTAACCAGAGTCCCCTAATAGCCACACCCGGTGCCTCTGGAGTTGACCCATCACATAAGGGATGCTGCTATTCCGCAGGATGTAGGCATCATGCACTGAGCCAGGGAACATAGCATTTACCTGGGAGATGTACTGGTCTGCCAAACATACCATCTGTACATTCATGGAATGATAACTCTTCTGGTTCCTGTACACCTGTTCACTCCTGCGGGGGGGACCAGAGCTACATGGTCCCATCAATGGCACCTATGATGTTAGGGATATGTCTCAGGGCATAGAAGTCACCTTTAACTGTAGCCAAATCCTCCACCTGAGGGAAAACGATGTAGCTCCTCATGTGTTTCAGCAGGGCAGACAACACTCTGGACAACACGCTGGAAAACATAGGCTGGGACATCCCTGATGCCATGGCCACTGTTGTCTGAAATGACCCACTTGCTAGGAAATGGAGCACTGATAGCACCTGCACTTGAGGGGCGATTCCTGTGGGATGGCGGATTGGTGACATAAGGTCTGGCTCCAACTGGGTACACAGTTCCTGGATTGTGGCACAGTAAAACCTGTAGGTGATGATTAAATGTTGCTCCTCCATTGTCAACAGGTCCACCAGCGGTCGGTACACCGGAGGATTCCGCCATCTCCTCACATGTCCCAGCTGACGGTGCCTAGGAAGGACAAAAGCGACCACAGAGATAAGCAACTCAGAGGTATGTACCCACAGCTACACTGAACACGAAACATAATCCAAAAAGTTGTGTGTAAGAGTGTTGAGTCCAGGCCTAGGTATGTGTGACGCAGTTGAAAATGAAGCCATGTGGGCCCCTGAAATGTCGGATGCCTGACCTCTAAAGTGGGACAATGGGATGTGAGGTAACTGCGCTGGCATTGTACACCGTCGCGGTAGGCGGTCGTAGACCGCGGCGCAATGCTGCATTGGTTAACATTGGACCTTATGGGTCCCAGGAGCCAATGACGAAGTGCGCCGGTGGTGATGATACGCACCGCCGCAGACGTCACCGCCGCGGACGTCACCGCCATTTTCTAGCTGGCGAAGAAGGTGGCGGATGCCAGAGAGTGCTTGCACATCTGCAAAGTTTATGTCAATAGTGAAATCCGAGCGAAGTCAAAAAATGTAAACAATATGGTGTTGGGTGCCAGGCTAGCCCTAACACCTGCCACCACAGGTGTCGGAGGACCACACACTGAAGAGTGGGTGGTTGCCTAAATATTGAAAGAAGAGTGGCCAGGGCACACCAATAGCATGAATCCTGATCCTGATAATGTTCAAGAATAAATAGAAAGTTTGTTCTTGTAAGATGATGTGTAGATATTTATTATAAGTGCAGGTAGAAAGTAGAAATGTCAATCAAAAGACTGCGTTGTACAAAATTACCATGTGTCCAGAGCAGCCAGATGGTGATAAATGGTCAGAGTTACAATAGGATGTTTGAATGTAACAATAAGTCCATACAGCAAAACAGCCAACACATGTTTCGTCTTCAAGACTTTGTCAAGGCTGTGGAAACATAGATGAAAAATACATACATGTCGGTATAGTATAATTGCGCAAGGTGACTTCACAACGTCTAAAATTCTTTGTACAGAGGTAAAGAGAATAATCTGAGCGAAGGTGCAATAGAATTGTGTGAATTAAGTGCAGGGATGCGTATAGTTAATGTGACAACCAGAATGTAGTGTGAATGCCTCAATAGGTCTTATAGGTGACTAACTGAATCACGTTCCAGAAGAAAAAGGCAAACAAGTCAGTCTAGAGTGGAATAAAACAGCAACATCATGCGAGCTGAGATTGTTATAAACGTGTCTACACAGTGTGATACATTACATATGCTTTAACATTTTTAGAAAACATTGAATCTTTGTGGTGAAGAAACAAGGGGGGATGCGAAGTGTGTTGTGATGTATAAATAGTGTGAAGAAAAAAGAGTAAAGAAAGAAGTAAGAAGTAATTGAAAGGGGGTAAGGTACCTTCAGATGTATATAAAACATTATATGTAAACACGAAAGGTACATAGATCAAGCTGGTGGTAGTCATGAGTCCTTGGGAGAAATCAATTAGTATATGCAAATGATGGCCATGATAAGCCTGGGGTATAAAACAACAAAAAATACAATTTAATGTAAAGCAGGTGTTATGCAGAAAGCTACTTGATTTTAAAGCTACATACGGAGTAAATAATCTGATATGCCAAGTTCTATATTGTCGCTGGAGCGTTGCACCGTCACTAGCTTTTCCAAGGTTGCTGTGATTTTACATGTGTAATATTCTTTTCACTTTCTAGAAAAACTCGAAAAGTGAAGATGGAGCCTATCAAATTAGAAAGGTTTTCTCACAACGCAATTAAAACTTCTAAAGGAACGTTTTACTTAGTCTTTTTATGTCCATGCCATCCCCCCTAATGCCACTTTAACCGCTTATAAAAACCAAAATCTCGATCAGAAAAAAATTCATTCTAAAACTAGAGAACGTTTTATCACTTAGTCTCTGTCTGTGGTATAACTTTACTTCATGCCATGTTAAGACACACAATCGGAGCATGCTGCGCACTACCAGACTTCTACAGAAATTGAAAGGCTATTCTATTCACACAACGTGGTATGCTTTTGTCACATATTTATTTTTTCTAGCCGACACAGATTAGTAAAGCTTTCCTCGCCTGGCTGCATTGAGTTCCCCGTAAGAGGGAGAAAGTAGTGAGACAAGCCAGTAATGCTGGCAGTACCTTTCCTCAAGTATTTGTGGAGCGAATAAACCTGTGCCGTGCACGTCGGAGTTTTGGTAGAGTATTTGGCCCATGTGTGTGTCAGCCTCTTTTTATAGGTTGATCGGTTCAGGCAAAAGAGAGTCAAAATAGAAAAGGGACTCAAATTAAGACGGCGAGCAGTTTGAGCAGCCCAAGGTGGGGGCCATTTTGAAACGGAGTGAGTCTATATAGAGACTAGTGCTACGAGCAATGGAGGCATTCAGAAAAGGAGAGGGGTGTGGAGATCAGACGTAAGAGTCATGCAGAAAAGTGTATATAATAAATATAATATAACTGTAGTTTGTTAGAAGTACCATTGTCACAAGGTAAGGCATAATACACAAAAGGTGGTATGAACTACCGTCAAACGATGTATAAGTATACAAAACAGTAAGCATGATACAAGACCAAGATGAGTGGGTTACAGATTCATCTTGTAAGTCAGAGAACTTACTAATATAGAGAACAGAAGTTATAGCTGGACACATAAAAAAAATAAATCTTAGTGTATGAAATACATGGAGGTGAGTGTTTTTATACAGCTGAGTTTTAAAGAAAGGTGTATAGATCCTTGTCAATGTTAATGCCCTACTCAACAGCTCTGAGTCTAATAATCCAACTGCTTTCCAGTTGTCTAAGCCGTAGCGTTTTATTGCCGCCTCTGGGTAGTGAGTTCACTGTGTCAATGCCATGTACACTGATGCCCAGTATCTCTTGTTGTCTATGCTTGGCATTGTAGTGAACCGTGAAGGGGTAGTTGACATTATTGTTGCGGATGGCCCTGATGTGTTCTTGCAATCTCTCCTTAAGAGGTCGGATAGTGCTACCCACATAGATGAGACTGCAAGTGCAGATAATGCAATACACTACAAATTTGGTGTTGCAGTTAATGAATTTATTGATTTTGTAAGTAACTGGTGAGTTGTATTGGAACTTAGTAAATTTATCTTTGATGAAGCAGCAAATATTGCAGTGCCCACATTTGTAGGATCCATAAATCGTTCGTAAATGCAAACTTGCAAATTTTTTTGAAGGTAGACCAGTGCAGACTGATTTTACTGCTCCTGTTCCCTGTCCCACTAGTAACATCACCATTAAAGACTTGAAAGATATTCAGACCCTTCTCTCTTTAGAATCTCTATCGGACATACCTCCATCTTTCACAGACATCACATCAGATTTAAACATTGATCCTTACACACACCTGGACAGTGGTCTCAAGACCTCCTCGAAATTTACTCCTAATCTAGGAAGTGACAATGTCATCGACATCTTTTACAGACAAGTCACGGCTGATTTCTATCAACTTGAGGACTTATATCGCTCAGGACATAAACACATCACACACAACATTACTATCCCTGAAAGAGAAGCCCTTCACTCCCTTGCTCAAAACAAAGATATAGGGGGTCATTCTGACCTCGGCGGTAAAAGGCGCTTACCGCCGGTCAGAAGGCCGCCACAATACCGCCGCGGTCGCGGTAAACCGCCACGGTCATTCTGACCCTCAAGAGGCAAACCACCAAAAACCCGACATCCACAAAAGTCCGCCACACCAACGGCCAGCGTTAAACTGGCGAAGACCAAACCTCCACCGTCACGTCAACAGAAATACGCCCATGCCATTACGACCCACGAATCCACGCAGCGGTCTTTCAACCGCGGTATTCCATTGGCGGTACACACCGCTGCGCTAAAAATACACATACAGCTCCAAAACACAGCCACATTGGACAATTTGAAATACACACACCTGAGACACATACACACAACACTCCCACACACCCAATTAACTATAAAACACACACCCACATCACCCACAAACCCCTACGACCACAAATCAGAGACGAAGCCCAGAGAGAGACAGCACAGAATAGAGAACACCATCACACAGAGGCACACTACACCATCACCCACACAACAACCACGCACAAAACACCACAAACCACCACACTCACCACACTCATCACTGCAAACACCACCCCACACCTCATCCACACCACCCCATGGCACCCCAAGACACCCCAGGTTCTCAGACGCAGAACTCAGGGTCATGGTGGAGGAAATAGTTTGGGTAGAGCCCCAGCTCTTCGGGACACAGGTGCAGCACACCACCATTGCCAGGAAGATGGAGCTATGGCAAAGAATAGTGGACAGGGTCAACGCTGTGGGACAGCATCCACGAAATCGGGACGACATCAGGAAGCGGTGGAACGACCTACGGGGGAAGGTGCGTTCCATGGTATCCAGGCACAACATCGCGGTGCAGAAGACTGGCGGCGGACCCCCACCTCAACCCCCAGAATTTACAACATGGGAGGAACAGGTCTTGAACATCCTGCATCCTGAGGGCCTCGCAGGAGTATCTGGAGGAATGGACTCTGGTAAGTCTAATCTCAACTACTTCATCCCCCCCACCCACCGGCATGCCAACTCATATCCCCTACATCACACATCCTCCTTGCTAATGTCTCACCATCACAACCCACCCATCCCAACACCAAACCCTGCATGCCACCACAAACCATCGACACCCATCACCTAAGCATGCCCACTGCACATACCCATCTCCCCCACAAACCGCCGTCACAACAGCCCCCACAAAGGAATGCCAGCACTGGGGTACACGGGCACCCACCCATTGCACGCTATGGCACACATAGAAGCAATAACCATACTCTTATACCCCTGCAGGACCCGAACGCCACCACACCGCCCAGGAGGGTCCAGAAATGTCCATCCCACCCCCAGAAGAGGCCCCCAGTGATGACAGCAGCTCTGTCTCCCTGGACCCAGATGACCAGCCCGGCCCATCGGGGACCTCCCCCGAGGCCCATCGGGGACCTCGGGGACAGCAGACCTACCCCCCTCTGGGAACACCAGCACAGCACCCACCCAGCGGGCCCATGCCTCTGTCTCCAGGACACGTCAATCAGCGGTGTGTCCACCACTACAGGGCACCCAGGGTAACCCGCCACCCCAAGAACAACAGGGACCTGGGGGCAGTGGTATTGGGCACACGGTCCAGGGGACAGAGGCCCAGGGAAACAGGGGAACTGGGAGGGCTGCTGTGCGACAGGGGGGGGACAGGCCCAGGGAACCCACTCTCCACGAGGCCCTCACCTCCATCATGGGAGCATACCACCACTCCCAGGAGACGATGGCGACGGTCCTGGCCAGGTTCCAGGAGATCCAGGTACTGTAGGAGGAACAGTTTATGGGGTTCAGGGAAGAACTGAGAAACATTAGTTCCGCAATGGGCACCATCGTTGTGGCTCTCAACCAGATTGTCAATACATTGCGGGACCATGTGGCACCACAAAGGGCCCCTGTCACTAGCATGGACCAGGAACAGGCTACCACCTCCGCCGGCTCTAGTGGACAGGAGGCCCCGACACAAGAACAACCGGCCACCAGAACCCCACCCCCTGCAGAAGAAGAACCACCCCGCAAGCGGGGCCTGAGATCTAGGAAGAAGACAGAGTAGGATGCCAAGACCCCCGCCAGGAAAGGATACCCCCTGATGTCATCCCACTGTCCCACATTGTCACCCTGTCCAACCTTAAACTGCCCCTGCTCCACCTTCCACAGGCATATGGACAATGCACCTGTGAGACTGAGAATCTGGACTCTGCCATGGACATTCCTCCACCATCACCCATCACCGATTTTCAACCATGTCCCAAAATTGAGCACTTTAATAAACACACTTATTGCACACAAATAATCTGAAGTCTGCCTGTATTTTTGAAAATATGTATTAGACATAAACGTGCCAAAATGACCAGTTACATTGTGATGATAACATACCACTGTCACACAGCTGTAGTCCATGGGCAAACAAAGCAGAGGTCACGCAGTGGGGCCCACATCTCTGAAATTGGAAGGGAAAGTCACAACTCTGTTAGCATACACTGGGTGAAAAGGACAGACAGTAGAGAGGCAGGAGACTGTAAGTAAATGTAAAATGCCGGTGTTGATTCTTACCTGTGTGTTATTGAAAATACTGCTGTATCACTGTGTCCCTGTTGTCTGTGTCGTCCTCTTCATCTTCCTCCTCTTCACTCTCCGCAGGCTCCACAGCTGCTACAACACCACCATCTGGACCATCCTCCTGCAGAAAAGGCACCTGGTGTCGCAAAGCCAGGTTGTGAAGCATACAGCAGGCCACGATGATCTGGCACACCTTCTTTGGTGAGTACATTAGGGATCCACCTGTCATATGCAGGCACCTAAACCTGGCCTTCAGGAGGCCGAAGGTCCGCTCGATCACCCTCCTAGTACGCCCATGTGCCTCATTGTACCGTTCCTCTGCCCTTGTCCTGGGATTCCTCACTGGGGTCAGTAACCACGACAGGTTGGGGTAACCTGAGTCACCAATTAGCCACACACGGTGTCTCTGAAGTTGTTCCATCACATAAGGGATGCTGCTATTTCGCATGATGTACGCGTCATGCACTGACCCAAGGAACTTGGCATTTACAAGGGAGATGTACTGGTCAGCCAAACAGACCACCTGGACATTCATGGAATGATAACTTTTTCTGTTCCTGTACACCTGTTCACTCCTGCTGGGGGGGACCAAAGCCACATGTGTCCCATCAATGGCACCAATGATGTTGGGAATATGTCCAAGGGCATAGAAATCACCCTTCACTGTAGGCAAATCCCCCACCTCAGGGAAAACGATGTAGCTCCGCATGTGTTTGAGCAGGGCAGACAACACTCTGGACAACACCTTTGAAAACATAGGCTGAGACATCCCTGATGAAATGGCCACTGTTGTTTTAAACGAGCCACTTGCCAAAAAATGGAGTACTGAAAGCACCTGCACTAGAGGGATCCCTGTGGGTTGGCGGATGGGTGACATCAGGTCTGGCTCCAGCTGGGCACACAGTTCCTGTATAGTGGCTCGGTCAAGCCTGTATGTCAGTATGACATGTCTTTCTTCCATTGTCGACAGGTCCACCAGCGGTCTGTACACGGGAACATTCCTCCATCTCCTCGAAAGTCCCAGCGGACGGTGCCTAGGAAGGACAACAGCGAGCACAGAGTCAATCAACCCACAGGTACGTTCCCACAGCTTGCACAGTACACGATTCTCTATGCATTGAATGGCTTGTATGAGTGTCGATGCAAGGCCTAGGCATGTGTGACGCAGTAGAAATTAAGCCATGTGGGCCCTTGAAATGGCGGCTGCCTGACCTGTGAAGTGCGACATTGGGATGTGAGGTCAATGTGCTGGCGTGGCACACCGTGGCGGTAGGTGGTCGAAGACCGCGGCGCAAAGCCGCATTGGTTAACATTGAACCCTATGGGTTTCAGGATCCAATGACGAAGTGCGCCGGCGGTTGCAGTACGCACTGCCGCGGACGTGAGCGCCATTTTCTATCTGCTTAATCACTCGAGACCTGATCATCCACAGGAGAGGACCTATACTGCAAGTGCTGCTGTGACCTCGGTCTGGAAGATACAATGGCTGCTGCGACTGGGGAAAGGGCCCCTGCCTTCACTTCTGAAGAATTGGAGAAACTTGTGGATGGGGTCCTCCCCCAGTATGCGCTACTCTACGGTCCTCCAGACCAACAGGTAAGTACACTGGGAGCATGCTTTGGGGGCAATGCCTGTGTTGAGTCGGGTGGATGAAAGATGGTGGGGAGGGGAGCGATTGAGGCATGCATCAAACGACGGATGAGAGAATGTGCCACATGGCAAGGGTGATGAATGGGGGGCCACTCACATCGAGCATGCAGAAAATTATGACAATGTTATTTCTCCCCCTGTACATGTGACATAGGTCAGCGCCCATCAGAAAATCAACATTTGGCGTGCCATCGCCAAGGACGTCCGGACCCTGGGGGTCCACAACAGACGGGGCACCCACTGCCGCAAGAGGTGGGAGGACATCCGCCGCGAGAGCAGGAAGATCGCAGAGGCTCTGCTGGGGATGGCCTCCCAACGTAGGAGGGGTGGCTCCCGTCAATTGACCCCCTTGATGTCCCGGATCCTGGCGGTGGCCTACCCCGATTTGGATGGGCGCGTGAGGACATCACAGCAGACACAAGGGGGTGAGTACAACCACATTCTGCTGATTTAGCGCACATTGGAGGTGTCTGGGTGGGGGAGGAGGGCTGTGGGTATCCCTAGGCCAGGGCGATTTCCGTAGGCTAGGCCCCTCCGTTAGGCATGGCCCTGTGCCCCCGCCCCCCCTCTGTAGGTTGCCTAGTACAGCTAATCATGGCCCTGTGTCACCTATGTGTGGATTTGTCGTCCATAGGCTTGTAGGCCATGTCCCACGGATTGAGTAGTGTACCCCAAGTGCGCGGCATAGTGCAGGGGGCTTCTGTGTCTGTCCCCTCCGCCAACGGTGTCGCCAATGCATGCACTCAACATGTCTTTATTTCTCCCCCCCCCTTTTTTATTGGTCTTCCTGTTCATGTGTGCATTAGCATCATCAGGCGGAGGAGAAGTGGCATCGGAGCACGAGGGAGCTGCATCTCACATGGCCCTGGAGGGCCATGCAACCGAAACGGAGTTCACCAGTGAGACGGAGGGCGAGGGGAGCTCCACAGCGGGGACACGTGGTGACACCAGAGACACAGACACGTCCTCGGAAGGGAGCTCCCTTGTGGTGGTGGCAACATCCGTGCCCACCGCAACAACAGGTACAGCCGCCACCCAGCGCACCAGCTCCGCCCTCCCAGCAGCCCCTCAGCTTGTTTCCCGTGCCCGCTCACCCAGGAAGGTGGGCATCTCCTTCGTCCCAGGCACCTCAGGCCCTGCCCCAGTTACCCCTGCTGCCCTCAGTGAGGAGGTCATTGACCTCCTCAGGACGCTCATTGTTGGGCAGTCTACCCTTTTGAATGCCATCCAGGGTGTAGAAAGGGAGGTGCACCGGAGTAATGCATACCTGGAGGGCATTCATTCGGGTCAGGCTGCCCATCAGCGATCGTTCAACGCTCTGGCCTCAGCACTGACGGCAGCCATTGTCCCTGTCTCCTGCCTCCCTCCTCCAACTTCCTCAACCCAGTCCCACTCCCCTGTTCCTCTGCCTATCCCAGACACACCTACAGACCAGCCTGCACACACCTCAACACCCAAGGCAAGCTCATCCAGACATAAGCACCACACATCACACAAGCATTCACCCAAGCAACATCCACATGCAAACATGCCAACAGCCACTGCCTCCTCTGTGTCCCCCTCCTCCTCGTCTCCCTCCTCCCTCCCTGTGACATCTCCACTCACACTTGCATGCACAACATCATCAGCCACTACGTCCATCACCAGCACACCCACCAGGACACTCCACACACGTGCAGTCACCACCCCCACTGCCATTTACACGTCCCCTGTGTCCTCTCCCAGTGTGTCTGTCACCCCCTCTTCCAAACCACACAAACGCAGGCAGCCACCCACCCAACACCCATCCACCTCACAACAGCCTCCAGCACAAGCACCTGCACCCAAAGACACCAGACCTGACTCACCTACAACCACATCCTCTTCCTCCACTCCCATACCCACTGCACCTACCCTTCCCACTGCTCCTAAAAAAAAATCCTGTCCAAAATTAACCTCTTTCCATCACCTGATCCACCCCCTCCATCTCTTAAGAGTCGAATCAGCACCTCAGCCACCACATCCCCTAGACCTACAAGGACAATAGTCCAGGGATTTTGGAGTCCACCACCTTCAAGGGCAGCTACTTTGGCTAGCAGTAAAGGGACAGCCAGCCCACCCCCTGGTAAAAAATCTAAGAAAGGCAAGGCCCGGCGCGAGAGGCCAGAGACAGCAGGCTCCAATGGCACTACCCTTGCACCGTCAGGAAGTGGGGTGCCACCTGTCACACCGACAAAGGGTGGAAAGGGCCACAGAGGAGCAGGGAAGGGTGGCAAGGGCAGCACGCCAGACAAGTCCGGCAGCAGGCGAGCTGCCCAGGAGGGCCCCACCAGCCCCATTCCAGGTGTGAAGGAGGACACCCACGGGCCCGGGACGGCAGCACAGGAGGGCCCCGCAAGCAAGAAGACAGATGTGCACGAAGGGCCCGGCTGCCACATGTCGGGTGGCGAGTGAACTCCATCTCATGGCCGGATCTGGTGCCCTGGAGACACATGTCAAGAACCGCTGAACAGGGCCCTTCAAGACAGGCACCGCTGAACAGGGCACTGCCGTGTCAAGAACCGCTGAACAGGGCACCGCCGTGTCAAGCACCGCTGAACAGGGCCCTTCAAGACAGGCACCGCTGAACAGGGCACCGCCGTGTCAAGAACCGCTGAACAGGGCACCGCCGGGTCAAGCACCGCTGAACAGGGCCCTTCAAGACAGGCACCGCTGAACAGGGCACCGCCGTGTCAAGCACCGCTGAACAGGGCACTGCCGTGTCAAGAACCGCTGAACAGGGCCCTTCAAGACAGGCACCGCTGAACAGGGCACTGCCGTGTCAAGAACTGCTGAACTGGGCCCTTCAAGTCAAGCACCGCTGAACAGGGCACCGCTGTGTCAAGAACCGCTGAACTGGGCCCTTCAAGACAGGCACCGCTGAACAGGGCTCCGCCATGTCAAGCACCGCTGAACAGGGCACCGCCGTGTCAAGAACCGCTGAAGAGGGCCCTTCAAGACAGGCACCGCTGAACAGGGCACCGCCGTGTCAAGAACCCCTGAACAGGGCCCTTCAAGTCAAGCACCGCTGAACAGGGCACCGCCGTGTCAAGAACCGCTGAACAGGGCCCTTCAAGACAGGCACCGCTGAACAGGGCCATTCAAGACAGGCACCGCTGAACAGGTCACCGCCGTGTCAAGAACCGCTGAACAGGGCACCGCCGTGTCAAGCACCGCTGAACAGGGCCCTTCAAGTCAAGCACCGCTGAACAGGGCACCGCCGTGTCAAGAACCGCTGAACAGGGCCCTTCAAGACAAGCACCGCTGAACAGGGCCCTTCAAGTCAAGCACCGCTCCGCTGGGCCCTTCATCTCAAGCACCGCTCCGCTGGGCCCTTCATCTCAAGCACCGCTCCGCTGGGCCCTTCATCTCAAAGCACTGCTCCGCTGGGCCCTTCATCTCAAGCACCGCTGGCCCATTGGCAGAAGGGTCAGGGCCGGATCTGTGTCGGGCAGGGCTGCACAAAGCACTCTGGGCACCATGCCTCCTCCAGAACCAGTGGAGTCTGTAATCCACTTGATAGACTGTGGCTTTGCACTCCCAAGGATGGTACAGTGGGCAATCCACCCACTGTAGAGACTTGTGAGACTGTGGCTTTGCACTCCCCAGGATGGTACAGTGGGCAATCCACCCACTGTAGAGACTTGTGAGACTGTGGCTTTGCACTCCCCAGGATGGTACATTGGGCAATCCACCCACTGTAGAGACTTGTGAGACTGTGGCTTTGCACTCCCCAGGATGGTACAGTGGGCAAACCACCCACTGTAGAGACTTGTGAGACTGTGGCTTTGCACTCCCCAGGATGGTACAGTGGGCAATCCACCCACTGTAGAGACTTGTGAGACTGTGGCTTTGCACTCCCCAGGATGGCACAGTGGGCAAACCACCCACTGCAAAGACTTGTGAGACTGTGGCTTTGCACTCCCCAGGATACATCAATGGGCATGGAGCCCTGTCGTGGATCTAGCGTGGTGCTGTCATCCGGCCGAGGTGCCCCCCCCCTTCCCTTCCCCCTGAGGTGCCTGTTGTATTTCTATCTGATGCCCCTGCAGTGTTCTCTCCGTTTCTGGACAAGTATCGTGTGTGGGCCTCGCCCATGCATTTTGGGCCCAGTGGTCCACGGACATTGAAATGTGCATACCTGCACTACTAATCGTGATGTATATATTTGGAATGTGTATATATTTATGTATATAAGAGCTTACTGTATTTTGATACATTACAATGGTTGTACTGAATTTCCTTTTGTCTTTGCATTCTTCCGGAGGGGTTGGGGTTTGTTCCTGTGATGTTTGGTAATGCATTGGTGTGTGTGTTGTAGTGTGCGAGGGTCGGGGTGGGGGTGGGGGTGTTGCGTGCATGTGTCCCTGACATTTGCCTCCCCCCTCCCCTATGTCGTAGGTGCAGTACTCACCGTTGTCTTCGGCGCCGCCATTGCTGATGTTCGTAGAGGAGCAGGAACACAATCGCAGGGAGTATTTGGTGTTCCGGCTTCATGGTGTCCTCCTTCCTCATGGAGTGTGTTCAGGTGAGCGTTTTCCCATTGCAAAAGCTGTTTCCGACGTGTTTTTATCCACTGTGAATCCGCCCTGGAAAAGGTGGCGGATTGGCCTGTTGTAATACTGTGGGCGGTACTTTGTCTCCCGTCTGTCTGTTGGCGGTGACCGCCGCACTGCTTGTCTGTACCGCCGTGGCGGTCGGAGTGTTAAAGTGACTGTCTATGTTGGCGGTTTCCGCCACGGTCATAATTCCCTTTTTTGTTCCGCCGGCCTGTTTGCGGTATTACCGACGCTTTAACACCGTCCGCCAGGTTTGAAATGACCCCCTTTTACTGCTAAACAGCTGAAGAGGTTCTGGCAGGAGACGGGAGTACCTACCCAGGGTGCCTCCGGGGGCCTGGGCAGAAGCCCATTCTACTGAGAATGTTGAGGAGGAGGGTGTCGAGGATGGCCCCTCAGAGGATTTCTTACCAGTAATGGGGGATGTTACCCCTGTAATTGTGCCCCCTTCCAAACCAGGGAGCAGTGTCATGGCCTGACCGCAGATGAAAGGAGGGAGGAGAGGAAGTTTCAACTACAAATGGCAAAGTTAAAAATGTAACCTGACAGAGTGAAGGCAGCAGCTAAAGGAGCATTGGCTGAAAAGAAACTTTAGTTGGCTCATGAACTGAGTCTCAAGGAGCTGGATCTTAAGGCAAAGCAGTCTGAGTCCAGCAGTAATGGTGGCAGCATACACGCAGGACCTGCTGGGGGAAGAAAGGTTTGTATACCCAAAAGTGTAGTGCTAAGTTATGTGGTGGGAGATGACATTGATGAGTGGTTGGCTGCTTATGAAGTTGCACGAAGGGCTCATGGAGTCTCTGAAGAGCAATGGGGGGTGGCCTTGTGGTGGTATGTACCAGTAGTGGGGAGGGACACACTTCTTACACTAGATCCAAAAGATCAAAATGTATATGCACTCATGCAAGCCGCTTTGCTTGCCAAGTTTGGCTGACTCCTGAGAAATACAAGCGGTCCAAGGAGAGGACGGCATAGGCGCACAGCGAGCGCCCCCTTTGATGCATGTCTGACAATAAGGGGATACTCTGTCTCCTGGATACCAGAGGCCAATAGCCTCTAGGGATAGGGCCACCTCAAGGTAGTTCCTTGGCAAGGTAGGCTTTTTGCTTTATTTCTTAGACCTGTTACCAACTGAACAGTGTGTTCTCAACTCCTAACGTGAGACATAGGGATCCATTGCCCTGATGAATGCCCCGAGACCTTCCTAGGCTCACTACTGAGGGCAGAAACATGTTGGCTATCACTTTTTAGATAGGTGACCCTGTGAGTCCTTGCTCTCACAGAGGTGTCCCATTCTACGCTTTTAACCACACCAAACAGACCCTACTATTAAATTGTAACTTTACACAGGTATCTGTTTAGGTGTTTTTATTCCCTAGATTAGCTGGATCCCGACTTTACAGACCTAGAATTCATTTACGCACTCCCTCCTGTTATAACAGGGAGGTTGAGTCCGCCCACGTGGTACTGTCCTACCTGGGTGAGGCTAGGTGGTCAAATGATGAAGCATGACACTATATAGTGTGTGAGACCACCTAGTCCGTAAAGGAAATCCCCCTCTTTTCTCCTCTTTAACTGCTCACCAATCTCATACTGACCCATTTCCTCTAATAGAGGACCACAAGGAACCAAGGGCACAATTGGTACCCTTGGTGTCTATCCCTCAATGTATAAGAGAACCCCGTACTCTTTAGTGTGTCCCCTGAGAAATACAGTCAGAAGTTCAGGAACAGCACCAAACTCTCCACGCAAACTTAGGTAGACTGTTTTGATTTCTCCAATAAGGCACTGAATGGATGGGTGCGGGGCAGCACAATAAATGATTACAAAGGATTATATAATTTGATTCTGAGAGAGCATATGCTCAGTATTTGTTTTAAAGAGTTGCGCCAGCACTCAGTAGACAGTAAGCTGACTGATCCTAGGAAGCCTGCTGAGGAGGCGGACCTCTGGGCTAGCACCAGAGTGTCCAAGAAGGTATCGGGGGGGGACACCCACAAAGGTGGTCAGGGTTCGGAACAGAAGAAAGAGGGGGAGAAAAACTTAAAAATAAGGAGTTCCCAAACGGTCCCCAAAACAATTCCTGGCGGGGGGTACCCAGTCCCCACCTGAAACTACAGGAAAGCCAGGATACTTTGACAAGAAGAAAGGGAAGTTTATCTCCAAATGCTTAGAGTGCTACCAGCTTGGACACTCGGGGGTGACTCCCAGTGTCCCAAGAGAGCACAGCCCCCCAATGCAGGGCAGACACCTGGTTTGGCTAGTGTAGCGCTTGGGAGGAGACAGTCCCAGTAGGCTTTGGAGCGCAGATAGAGGTGTTGCTAGTATCCCTGGGAGATAAGGAAATGGTGCTAAAAACCCACATGCCTGCCAATACTTCCAAGTATAGGCAGTGGGTCACCATTGATGGGCAAAGGGTGGAGGCTCTGCGTGACACAGGAGCCAGTATGACTACTGTCAGGGGTCAGCTGGAGTCAGCAGGGCAAATCATCCCTAATACATTCCACCAGGTCATAGTCGCTGTCAATTCTAAGAGTCACCTACCGGTGGCTCTGTTTCCCTTTGAGTGGGGGGGTCTCTGGTACTCTAAATGTAGCTGTCGGTCCTGCCATGCCCGTAGATTGTCTGTTAGGCAATGATCTTGAGTATACTGCCTGGAAGGAGGTAGAGCTCAGGTCCCACCTGGAGATGTTAGGTTTGCCTGAGTGTGTCTGCATGACCATAAGGTCCATGGCTGCCCGGGAAGGGAGTCAATGGCGTCTGGAGCCTGGAACAATGGCCCAGACAGCCGCATGAAGGAAGGGAAAGGGGCGCAGTAAACCAGCCCCAGATATTCCCATGGTGGTGGATGGGGTCCCAGATGAGGAGGCCCCTGAGCCAACTAGGGAGGATATTGCCAACCTAGGTAACCTGCCTGAACTTGCTGGCTGGGAAGTAGAGGGTGGGCCAATCAGGGAGGAATTCTGCAAAGCGCAGAAGGAGTGCCTCACTCTTGAGAGTCTGAGGCAACAGGCCTCAGTCCAAGCAGCAGGTGAAGCCTCAGGCGATCACCACATATATTGGGAGAATGATCTGCTATACAGTGAGCCTAAGGTACCGGCCACTGGAGCAGCACGTGTGCTGGTGGTCCCCCCGTGTTACCGGGCCTTCCTACTGGGTCTGGCTCATAACATCCACCTGGCAGGACATTTGGGACAAGACCTTTGCCAGGCTTGTCACCCACTTCCATTGGCCTCGAATGTGGGTAGCCTCAGATAATTTCTGTCAGGCCTGCCCAACCTGCCAGGCTAGTCGGAAGACAGGGAAAAGGCTTAAGACTCCCCTGATCCCACTCCCCATCGTTGGCACCCCCTTTGAAAGGTTGGGCATCAACATCATTGGTCCCTTGGACCCCAAAACCGCCCTCGGCAACAGGTTTATCCTGGTTTATGTGTACCATGCCACCCGCTATCCAGAGACAATCCCTCTAAGGACAGTGATTGCACCGGTGGTGACCAGAACTCTGATGGGGATATTTACCCAGTGGGGCTCCCAAAGGAAAGTTGTGTCTGACAGAGGCACAAACTTCATGTCAGCGTACATGAAGTTCATGTGGGATGAGTGTGGGGTAACCTACCAGGTTACCACCCCGTACCATCCTCAAACCAATGGGCTTGTTGAGAGATTCAACAAGACCCTAAAAAAAGGCATGATTACTGGCCTACCTGAGGCCATGAGGCATAAGTGGGATGCCCTCTTGCCATGCCTTCTCTTTGCTTATAGAGAGGTGCCCCAGAAAGGGGTGGGGTTCAGCCCCTTTGAACTTCTCTATGGTCACCTTGTCAGGGAACCATTAAGCATAGTCAAGGAGGGATGAAAGAAAGCTCCCAAGAAACCCCCACCGGATGTGGTCAGTTACATGCTGGCCCTCTGCAACCAGGTGCAGTGTTTCTGTAAAAAGGCCAAGAGTAACCTTGAGGCCAGTCAAGAGGTGATGAAGCAGTGGTATGACCAGAAGGCCACTCTGGTAGAATTCTCACCTGGCAACAAAGTATGGGTGATGGAGCCAATAGAGCCTAGAGCTCTCCAGGACCTATGGACTGGCTCATTCAAAGTGAAGGAGCGAAAGAGGGAGACCACTTACTTTGTGGACCTCCAGACCCCTAGAAACCCCCGAGGGTTCCCTACCACATCAGGCTGAAGCCTCATTTTGAGAGGTCTGACGTCAGTCTGCTCCTTGTGACAGATGAGGGCATGGAAGAGGAGAGTGAGCCTCTCCCCGACCTCTTCCCTGCCAAACAAAATGATGGGTCAGTGGAGGGTGTTGATCTCTCTGGCTTCCTGACTCCAGACAGAGAGGAGACTGCTATGAGTTATTGGAACAGTTCTCTTCCCCCTGGACTTCCCCCAGTTCTCTTCCTCCTGTCCACGACATTGACACAGGAGACAGTCCCACTGTAAAGAACAAAATGTACAGTTTGTCAGACAAGGTGAAGGCCAGTATCACGGAGGAAGTCGCCAAGATGCTGGCTCTAGGGGTTTTTGAGAAGTCCAGTGGTCCCTGGGCCAGCCTTGTGGTGCTGGTACCCAAGGCTGCTGCACCCGGTGCAAAGCCAGAACTCCAGTTCTGCGTGGACTACCGGGGTCTCAACTCAGTTACACGGACTGACGCTCACCCCATCCCCCAAGCTGATGAGCTTGTAGCTGACTAGGCGCTGCCGAATTCCTCAGTACTTTTGATCTCACATCAGGGTACTGGCATATCGCCTTGACTGAGGGGGGGCGAAAAAGAGATCTGCATTTTCCACGCTGGAGGGCCATTACCAATTCTGGGTAATGCCCTTTGGGTTGACAAATGCAACCGCTACCTTCCAATGGTTGGCTAACGGAGTCCTAGCTGGCATGGATGTCTTCTGAGCAGCCTCCCTAGCCGACATCGCCGTCTATAGTTCCAGCTGGGAGGAACAACTGCTCCACCTAAAGGAGGTGCTTCAGGCCCTGCAACAGGCAGGCCTGACCATCAAGGCTAGTAAGTGCAATATTGGGCAGGGTTCCGTGGTGTACTTGGGACACCTAGTAGGTGGTGGCAAGGTGCAGCCCCTCCAGGCCAAGAGTGAAACTATCAAGGCCTGGCAACCACCTAGAACCAAAATCAAGGTGAGGGACTTCTTGGGCCTCACTGGTTATTATTGTAGGTTCGTCAAGGGCTATGGGACCATTGTGTCACACTTGACAGAACTCACATCCAAAAAGCAACCTAGGTTGGTGAACTGGACAGAGGCTTGTCAGAAAGCCTTTGACTCCCTGAAGGAAGCCATGTGCACAGCCCCCATGCTCAACGCACCTGACTACTCCCAGGAATTTATTGTGCAGACAGATGCTTCAGAGCATGGCATAGGGGCAGTTCTAGCACAGCTAAATGAGGAGGGCATAGATTAACCAGTAGTCTTTATTAGCAGAGGACTATTACCACAGGAACAGAGGTGGAGTGCTATTGAGAGAGAAGCATTTGCTGTGGTCTGGGCACTGAAGAAGCTGAGACCATACCTGTTTGGAACTCACTTCTGGGTTCAGACAGACCAGATGCCCCTCTGATGGCTCATGCAGATGAGTGGTGAGAATCCTAAACTCTTACCAGGTACTTTGTGCTTGCAAGAGACACTTGTTGCTATTTAAAGACTAAAGACACTTAATATCATTTTTACAGTAATATTTCAACGTGTACTTATTAATTCTTGATCGTTTTGACCTGCATTTATCCAGATCAATATTATATATTTTTCTGAACACTGTGTGGTGTATTTTTGTGGTGTTATACTGTGTTATTGCATGATTTATTGCACAAATACTTTGCCCATTGCCTTCTAATTTAAGCCTGATTGCTCAGTGCCAAGCTACTAGAGGGGGGCACAGGGTAATTTGGAGTGTGTGTGATTTACCCTGACTATAGTGAGGGTCCTTGCTTGGACAGGGGCAACCTGACTGCCAACCAAAGACCCCATTTCTAAAACCTGCCCACCAACATTTGTACTTTTCCTTTTGTGCCCTACTACCCTGAAGACGTTCAATACTTGTAGATGATGGATAGTTTGCCTCTTGTCCCAGTTCTTTGTCCCAAATGTTGGCAAAGCGAAGCCTCAAGTGGGAGACTAAACTTTGGCTGATTTCATAGTGGAATTTCCTACCACATGCTTATCTGAGAAATAGCCCCAAATGTCTAGAAAGAAGTAGAATGAATGCCACTGTGTCACCTTTGTTCATGAAGAGGCATATGTTGTTGGTTGCCACAATAAGGTCTGTCTCACTGCTATGATTGGTTCTGAATCCTGATTAGGTGAGATCAAAGTGGTGATTATCATTGAGGTAGCTGGACAGCTGGGCATTAATGAGCTTGTCCCGAACTTCGGCTGGTAGTGGAAGAGGGAGATAGGTCTTTAATTGGTCATGGCTAGGGGTTCCGCCGAAGGTTTCTTGAGAAGTGGCAAGATGGTGTATTTTCAGGAGTCAAGGAAGGTAGAAGTGCAGAGTGAGAAGATGAGAATGGGTGTGAGAGCAGCAGATGGGGTTAAGCCTTTTGTAAAGATATGGTGCAGGTAAGGGTCCGTTGGGCCTAAGAGTAGACAGAGCACATAGTGTTAGCAGTTTCCGTTGTGCTGATGACTGGCAGCAGGTCTATGCGATTGCTGGTGTCATGTTGTCATCAAAGTGAAGCACTTTGTGGGTGAAGTGGTCCGGCGGGGGCGCAAAGTTGTTGTAGATGGTGCTGATTTTGCTTATGAAGTAGCTGGAGAGTTGAGTGTAGTGTTCCTGGGATGAATTGATGGTTGTAGAGATGACTGAAGGGGACTTATTTGAATTCATTCCCAATTGTGAAGATTTCCTTCGGTGGTGTTGGAAGTGTTTTTGGATCTGTTCAGTGAGAGCTCCCTCACTGGGAACAAAAAAAGTGCCCTAAGTGGCTCCATGAACCATGATATTTGCCTGGCAAACTTTCAGCGCCTTTAGAGGAGTCGCTGTGGCAGGTGTTCCGCAAAGTCACAGCAATCTCTGTCAGGCAGGAGGATATCTCTGTTTATGGCAGGCTGTAGTCTACCAAGGCAGTAGTGTACATCTGGACAAGGAGTCCTGTTCTAACATATACAGCCTGCCAAGGATGTAAATGACCTCTAGAGTGTTCACATCAATTCCATGGTATCTAGTGATCCATAATCCACACAATACAAGAGAGTTTTGCAACAAAACACAAGTCTTTATATTTTCTTCCTATTTACGATCCCTATTCACACAGCCATCACATAGATACTTAGCCAACATATTTTCAACCCTTTTTGAGCTTTAGCAAGGTAAATATTCACAGTTGCTACTCTGGCATCTTTTGTATAATCAATAAAAAACAATTCCTTCAGGGCATCTTTTATGACGCTAATGTTTTGAAGAGCTGCATTTCATCCAATGTCGACATGACAATAACATTTGAAAATAAATACTCATACCCAACAGATTCAGATTAGCTTCTATGGTGCAGGAATCTGTACAGAGACATTTATTAAATACTGCCACACTAGAGCCGACATTCAATTATTAGTGATTCTACAAAATATTCATGTCATCAAAGATGTCATGCAAGAACTGTTTTCATTGATAAAGTCATCAAATCCATCTGATGAATGATTGAAAAGAAATAAAAAAAATGAAGAAAATAAAAGGACTTGATTATTCTAATACACCATGGCGATATGTGGTTTAATTTGAATCATGTAAATGTGTGTATCAACTCTGTTATTTTGAAATAAATGATTGTTACCAATTTGTTGGGACACTGAAACACAATTCCAAACTACGACTTTCCTAGGTAATCCAGGATGCCTGGACACCCTATCCCGTACCAGACTGAAGCATTAAGCAGCACATAGCCCTCATTTGACATTCATTAGGAGTGCAAATCACACATTTAAGAGTCAGGCTCCCGCTCAGCAAAGAAGAGAATGATATTTGCTGAAAGTCTAATCAGTATCTTTGCATTGCTGCCTTGCTCCATTAAATTAACTGAATTTATGTTTCTTTAACCAACTTAAACATCTTATTGTAACCTACCTGTGTGGTTGGTAATGCTTCCTTCGGAACATAGGACACACTCGTAACAGCATCGAGGCTTCCCTACTATAGCTGTTTTTCTATACCCCTGCCGACAGGGCTCACTGCAAATGGAGACAGGTACCTGAACACAGAGACGGTGTAAAGAGTGCAGATATAAATTTAAAATAAAATTATATCAGATATATTTCTATACTGTTTAAATACAGGAGGATTTCAGCCGTAGCTAAACTGAGCTAACTTCATGGCTGCACCATTTCTCGCACCTACATGGTCTAACTTGAATTCAACACATCGTTTGGACCAACAACATTCTAGAGCCTGATTCAACAAACCTTTTCCACAAGTAAGTTTGCCGTATATGCTGAAATGCTCCCAAAGCCATATGCAAAACTGCAAATAGATTCACAAATGCAGAAGCAGCATACATTTCCATTTTAAAATGCCCCTCGTAAATTCACCTTCTCCTGCAAAATTGAACATGCAAACTGCGCTTGCATAGTTATGTCACTATCACAACGATAGTGAATCTTCCCCAAAGGAATGTCAGGTTTGTGGTTTGGGAAAGGCAACACAAGAGGTAAATACCTGCAAAATCATAACTTTTTTGACATTCATATCATTTGCCATGCTGTACCCAGAAATCTCTACACGTTTAAACGTATGCTTCGGCACAGCAACCAAGACATAAATGTCTTGATGGTATGTTATATGTATGGTAAAGTGCACTATCATCCGCAAAGTATCCTGGCACAAAGCAAGTGTATGTGCCTATCCCTGCCAGTGGGTTGTTGGTTAACTAAAGAGCAAGGTCTTCAGATTATTGCAGAATTCAAGAAGAGATGGGGAGGCTCTGATGTGAAATGAGAGGCTGTAGGAAAGTACCCTCTTTTTGACATGTTACCCCCAATTTCTGACCGATGTCAGTGTGTTTGACATTGTCACTGGGATGCTGCTATCCAGGACCCCAGTGTTTATGCTCTCTCCTCTCAATGTTGTCACTGCATACTGGTAACCCAGTATTTCATCCCACATTGGCATACTGGTCACCCCTTATAAGTCCCTAGTATATGGTACTTAGGTACCCAGGGCATTTAGGTTCCAGGGGATCCCTATGGGCTGAAGCTTTACTTTTGCTACCCATAAGGAGCCCATGCAAAGGCTTCTGCAGGACTGCCATTGCAGCCTGCGTGAAATGGTGCATGCACACTTTCACTGCCATTTACACTGCACCAGGTCACTTATAAGCCACCTAGATGTCAGGCTTTGCTACCCTGAAGGCTGGTTGTAAAGTACCTGTGTGTGAGGGCACCGCTGCACTAGCAGAGGTGCCCCCACATTGTCTAGGACCATTTTCCCAGACTTTGTGAGAGCTGGGACGCCATTTTACGCATGCACTGGACATAGGTCAATACCTATGTCCAGCTGCACAATGGTAACTCCAGATATATGGCATGTAAGGTATCTAACATCTTGGAATTATACCCCAAAACTGATTCTATTATTGGTTGTATAATTTCATTCACTCTGGGGGGGCTCCACAGTGGCCCCCAATCTTGCCATACCAGCCTTCTGAGGTTTTTCAGGCAGTCCCAGCTGCTGCCACCTCACAGACAGGTTTCTGCACTCCTGTTGCTAAAGCAGCGCAAGCCAAGGCGAGCAGAACAAAGCATTTCCTTTAGGAGACTGTTGCTACACCCTCCCCCTTTGGAAATAGGTGTTACAGGCATGGGAGAGATAGCCCTGGGTTTTGCCATCTCGAATTCCAGGGTGGTGGGGCACTCTGGGAGCATCTGAGTGGCCAGTGCCAGCAGGTGACCTCAGTAGCTGACCAATCCCCCTTTCAGGGATCTTTAGGTTCTCTACTCTGGGTGTTTCTTCAGATTCGGATTGCAAGACTCCACCAGGAATCCTCTGCATCCTTTACTTCACCTTCTACTGACCAAACTGCATCTGGGCCCTCCAGGAACTCTACAAAATGCAACAAAGAAGCCAAGACGACTTCTGCAACATTGTATCTTCAGCTCCTGCCAGGAACTGCAACTGTTTCCAGGTTGTGCATCCTCAGATGGCAGCCAGTCTTCAGCCTGCACCAGAAGAATGAAGGAATCTCCCTTGACGTGTAGGCGTCACTTCCCTGCTTTAGCAGGCACGCCTCTGCAGTGATGACCTGTGGAGTGGGTTCCCTCGCCTGGTGAAGTGCCTGGATCCAGCAACACTGGTGGTGGACTGAAGTGGTCCTGACGGTCCTAAGGTCCAGCTGTCCAACTTTGGCGGAGAGCTTGCCTCCCCACAAAAGACAGCACCCCCATGCACCATGTGTTTTGCAGTTTCCAAGGCTTGTGTGCGACCTTCCACAAAGTTCCTCATGCACAGCACAGCACAGCTCCAGCCCCCAGCACTCTTTCCTGTGGCGCACAGCTTCCTGAGTGTGATCCCTTTGTGTAGCGTTGCGTGGGCCTCCATTTGCACATTCTTTGTCCTCATGCTGTGGGTCTCCTGTGCACGCTGCCTGGTATTCTGAGGGCTCCCTGAGTTGCTGAGCGCCCCCTCTTCTACCCCTCCTGGGGAGAGGCCACCAGGACCCTCCTGGTCCCAAGCAGCGCCATTTTCTGCTAACTGCATGCTTTCCATGTGCAGAGGCATGTTGGTGGTACCCAGCAACGCAAACCAGACTGCAATCATCCATCCGGCGTGGGACATCATCTGGACCAACCAGGAACCCACATCCGTCTTCTTGGGTGCAGTACTGACTGTTCTTCACCCATGGTTCTTCTTTTGCACCTTCATCCGGGTTAGCAGGGGCTCCTGTTCTCCCTGGACTCTTAAGTGCTTCTTGGACTTGGTCCCCTTCTTCCACAGGTCTTCAGGTCCAGGAATCCATCAATGGTGTCTTGCAGTCTCTTCTGGTTCTTGCAAAATCTTCTACCACGTGTTCTTGTGTGTTCTAGGAAATGTACTGTGATTTACTCCGGCTTTCCTGGGCTCTGCTGTGGGTTCTATTACTTACCTTTGATGTTTTCTTACACCCCCAGCACCCGTCTACACACTACACCTGCCTAGGTGGGAAACTGACTTTTGCATTCCACTATTTTAGTATATGGTTTGTGTTCCCCCTAGGCCCATTTCTAACTATAGTGATTTTCACTTTGCACTGTTTTCTAACTGTTTTTACAGCATTCTAGTGTATATACTGTGTATTACTTACCTCCTAAGGGAATATAGGCGGTCATTCTGACCCTGGCGGTCAAAGACCGCCAGGGCGGAGGACCGCGGGAGCACCGCCGACAGGCCGGCGGTGCTCCAATGGGGATTCCGACCGCGGCGGAAAAGCCGCGGTCGGACCGGCACCACTGGCGGGCTCCCGCCAGTGTACCGCCGCCCCATTGAATCCTCCAAGGCGGCGCAGCTTGCTGCGCCGCCGAGGGGATTCCGACCCCCCCTACCGCCATCCAGATCCCGGCGGTCCGACCGCCGGGATCCGGATGGCGGTAGGGGGGGTCGCGGGGCCCCTGCAGTGCCCATGCCACTGGCATGGGCATTGCAGGGGCCCCCGTAAGAGGGCCCCTACATGTATTTCACTGTCTGCTGCGCAGACAGTGAAATACGCGACGGGTGCAACTGCACCCGTCGCACAGCTTCCACTCCGCCGGCTCGATTCCGAGCCGGCTTCATCGTGGAAGCCTCTTTCCCGCTGGGCTGGCGGGCGGTCTGAAGGCGACCGCCCGCCAGCCCAGCGGGAAAGTCAGAATTACCGCCGCGGTCTTTCGACCGCGGAACGGTAACCTGACGGCGGGACTTTGGCGGGCGGCCTCTGCCGCCCGCCAAGGTCAGAATGAGGGCCATAGTCTCTAAGGTATTTTTGGCATTCATGTCACCAAATTAAGGTACCATTTTTTTGTAACACTGAGTATTTTCTTTAACGTGTGTAAGTACTGTGTGACTACAGTGGCATTGCATGAGCTTTGCAGGTCTCCTAGATAAGCCTTGGCTGCTCAGCTACAGCTACCCCTAGACACTGACTACTTTTCACTAATAAAGGATAACTGGACCTGGTATAAGGTGTACGTACCTTTGGTACCCACTACAAACCAGGCCAGCCTCCTACAGAGGCTGTGCCTCACTTTACGAGCATTCTAAGAGAATGCCCATCCTCCTGATCTGGTTCTATTTTTGAGTGGGATGGTTATGAGTAGACATCCTACAGACCGGAGTGCTGCAGGTGGTTGGTAGAAGGAGGAGCAACTGTTCAGGTAGGGGAGGACTAAGTTGTATAGTGACTTGAATGTGTGGGTGAGCACGTTGTTGTATCTGAAGCCAATGGAGCTCATTCAGGTGTAATGTGTTATGAGTTCTGTGTGGGAGGTTGAGAATGAACGTGGCTACCAACTTCTGTATGGCTTGCATTGTTTGAGCGAGCTGCTTGGTGAACCCAGCTCCTATAATGCAGGTTACTGGTGACTGGATCATGAGTGACAGATTTCCTAGTGTTGCCTGGAAACCATATGAATACCTTTTCTAGCATCTTCAGTGCCTGGAAGCAGGATGCAGTGACAACATTGGCGTATGTGGACATGGTTAGTTTGCTGTTGATGATTATTTCAAGATTCCTGGCATGGGTGCTGGGTGTGGGTGGGATCCAAGTTTTGCCCGCCACCATTTGTGATGTATTCTTATTGAAGGTCACTACATCTGTTTTGACTGTGGTGAGCTTGAGACAGTTAGCGTTCATCCAGTTAGTAAGCTTGGTTACTAACCTTGGTGGTAAACATGTTTCTTTTGTTGGGGCTCTTGTCCGAGAGGGAGAGCATGAGTTGCATGTCATTGGCTGAGGAGATGATGTTGCTGTTGTCTGCAAAGATGACGTTGGCCGCAGAGATCATGTATGAGTTGAAGAGGGTGAGCCTGAGTGACGAACCTAGAGAAATTGTCACTTCACCAATTAGTTTGCCGGCAATCAAAGTATGAGGTTCAAGGCTGACAGCTATCTGCTAAGAATGAGTAGGTCCAGCTACGAGCAGGCCCTTGGATGCCAATTACATGCAGGTCCTTACTGATAATGGGGTGTGAGGCCATGTCAAATGTTGCAGAGAAGTCAATGAGAATGAGGGCTGCCATATTGCCTCTGTCAAGGATCAAATTGATATCTAAGGCAGTGATGAGTGTTGTTTCAGTACTGTGGCTGGGTCTTAATCTGAACTGCGTGTTGAGGAGGAGCTGGTGGTTGTTGACGTGGTCGGTGAGGCACCAGTTAATTCATTACTCTAAGACCTTTGTGCGGTATTGTAGGAGGGAGATGGGTGTGTAGTTGATGGTGGCTTAGTTCTAGGTGTCTAATAATGTGGCTAAATCAATGGAGGCATTAACCCCTTCGCTGCCAGACCTTTTCCCCCTCAGGTGCCAAGCCTTTTTCGGGTATTTGGGGCAGTTTGCGCTTAGGCCCTCATAACCTTTTGTCCACATAAGGTACCCACGACCAATTTGCGTCCTTTTTGTCCAACATCCTAGGGATTCCAGAGGTACCCAGAGTTTGTGGGTTCCCCTGGAGGAGACCAAGAAATTTTCCAAAATACAGCAAAAATGTTGTTTGCAAAAAAGGAAATGGTAAAAAGGGGCTGCAGAAGAAGGCTTGTGTTTTTTTCCCTGAAAATGGCATCAACAAAGGGTTTGCAGTGCTAAAATCACCATCTTCCCAGATTCAGGAATGGCCAGACTTGAATCAGAAAAACAAATTTTTCAACACAATTTTGGCATTTTACTGGGACATACCCCATTTTAACTTTTTTGTGCTTTTAGCCTCCTTCCAGTTAGTGACAAAAATGGGTGTGAAGCCAAAGCTGGATTCTGGACAGCTAAACATTTCTGAAAAGTAGACAAAATTCTGAATTCAGCAAGGGATCATTTCTGTAGATCCTACAAGGTTTTCCTACAGAAAGTAACAGCTGAAATAAAAAGAAATTGAAATTGAGGTGAAAAGCAGCCATTTCTCTCCACATTTTACTTTGTAACTTTTTCCTGCTATGTCAGATTTTCAAAACCAATGTACTGTTACATCTACTGGACTCTTCTGGTTGCGGGGATGTATAGGGCTTGTAGGTTTATAAAGACCCGTAGGTACCCAGAGCCAATAAAGGAGCTGCATCTTGCAATGGGTTTTCGTTGTGTACTGGGTATACAGCAATTCATTTGGTGAAATATAAAAAGTGAAAAATAGGTACCAAGAAAACCTTTCTATTTCCAAAATGGGCACAAGATAAGTTGTTGAGAAACAGTGATTATTTGCACATCTCTGAATTCCGGGGTCCCCTTAGTAGCATCTGAATTACAGGGCATTTCTCAAATAGATGCATATTTTACACATTGTCTTACATTTCGAAGGCAAATATGTAGAGAAAGACAAGGGGCAATAACACTTGTTCTTCCATTCTGTGTTTCCTCAAATCTCCTGATAAAAATGGTACCTCACTTGCGTGGGTAGGCCTAACTCCCAGGTCAGGAAACGCAACATAGACACGTCACATTTTCCCCAAAAAAACAGACCTGTTTTTCGCAAAGTGCCCAGCTCTGGATTTTGGACTCTAGCTCAGCCGGCACCTAAGAAAATCTAGCAAATCTATAAATTGTTTAAAACTAGACACAGAGGGGAATTCAGAATGAGGTGACTTATGGGGCTCTCACCAGGTTCTGTTACCCAGAATCCTTTGCAAACCCTCAAAATGTGGCAAAAAAAACACTTTTTCCTCACATTTCGGTGATGGAAAGTTCTGGAATCTGAGAGGAGCCACAAATTTCCTTTCACCCAGCATTCCCCCAAGTCTCCATATAAAAATGGTACCTCACTTGTGTGGGTAGGCCTAGTGCCAGCGACAGGAAATGCCCCAAAACACAACGTGGACACATCACATTTTCCTAAAGAAAACAAACCTGTTTTTTGCAAAGTGCCTAGCTGCGGATTTTGGCCTCTAGCTCAGCCGGCACCTAAGAAAATCTAGCAAATCTATACATTTTTTAAAACTAGACACAGAGGGGAATTCAGAATGAGGTGACTTCTGGGGCTCTCACCAGGTTCTGTTATCCAGAATCCTTTGCAAACCTCAAAATGTGTCAAAAAAACACTTTTTCCTCACATTTCGGTGATAGAAAGTTCTGGAAACTGAGCGGAGCCACAAATTTGCTTTCACCCAGCATTCCTCCAAGTCTCCGGATAAAGATTGTACCTCACTTGTGTGGGTAGGCCTAGTGCCAGCGACTGGAAATACACCAAAACACAACGTGGACACATCACATTTTCCCAAGGAAAACTGACCCGTTTTTTGCAAAGTGCCTAGCTGTGGATTTTGGCCTCTAGCTCAGCCGGCACCTAGGGAAACTAGCAAACCTATACATTTTTGAGAACTAGACACTTAGGGGAATTTAGAATGGGGTGACTTGTGGGGCTCCCACCAGGTTCTGTTACCCAGAATTATTTTCAAAGTTCAAAATTTGGCAAAAAAACACTTTTCCCTCACATTTCAGTGACAGAAAGTTCTGGAATCTGAGAGGAGACGCAAACTTCCTTACACCCAGCATTCCCCCAAGTCTCTCAATAAAAATGGTACCTCACTTGTGTGGGTAGGCCTAGTGCCTGCGACAGGGAATGCCCCAAAACACAACGTGGACACATCATATTTTCCTAAAGAAAACTGACCTGTTTTTTGCCAAGTGCCCAGGTGTGGATTTTGGCCTCTAGCTCATCCGGCACCTAGGAAAACCTAGCAAACCTATACATTTTTTAAAACTAGACACCTAGGGCAGCCGAGGATGGGGTGACTTGTGGCGCTCTCACCAGGTTCTGTTACCCAGAATACTTTGCAACCCTCAAAACTCGGCAAAACAACCATTTTCCTTACATTTTGGTGCTGCAAAGTTGTGGAATCTGAGTGGAGCCACAAACTTCCTTCTACCCAGTGTTCCCCCTGGGTCTCCCGATAAAAATGGAACCTCACTTGTGTGGGTAGGCCTAGTGCCCGTGACAGGAAATGCCCCAAAACACTTGGTGGACACTTCAAAATTATCAAATACAAAGCTACCTGTTTTTGTAGGTGGGGGGCACCTGCGGTTTTGATCCTGGGCTCAGCAGCCTTTTAGGGAAACCCACCAAACCCAAAAATTTCTGAAAACTAGACACCCGAGGGAGTACAGGGAGGCGTGACTTGTGTGGATCCCATAGTGTTTTCTTACCCAAAATCCTCAGCAAATTTCAAATTTAGCTAAAAAAAAAAAAAAATCCCACATTTCTGTGTGGGATCACGCACTGGCACACATTTCCTACCACACAATGTTACCCCCAGTCACCTGGTAAAAATGATTCCTCAATTGTGTATGTGGGCCAAGTGCCTGTGACAGGGAAGAGCCAAAAACATGTCAAAAATAAGGGGGAACCAAACCGGGTCAAAAAGGGCAGTTTGGAAAAAAACATTTTTAGGCTGACAAGTGGGGCAGAAATTTTATCGGTAGAGATGCGACAATGCTGGGAGGTAGGAATTTTGTGGATTCCTGCACTTTCCTAAAGGTTCCATCACAAAAATTTGAGAAAAATGTGTGATTCCAAACAAAGTTGGAGGTTTGCAGGGCACTGTGGGTAAGAAAATGGTGCAGCTGCATATGAAGTACACCACCCTGGACTCACCCAGATGTTTAGTTTTCAGATGTGTCTGGGTTACTTAGATTTTTCTACATGGCAGCATCCCAAAGTCCAAAAAGTGCAGCCCTCACCATTCCAAGTGAGACGATTTTGAGAGTTAGACAAGCACTTGTGGCTCAAATGTAAAACCAAAACCCCAAATAATCAAATGTCCTCTTGCTTGCTGTGAGATAAGATGTTTTAGGGTGTGGAGGGAGAGCTGAAAGGCTGTTACCCCCTTCAGTTGGGGTGAGGGCATAACCATGCCCATACTGGTTGGTAGCCACCACCCCACTTTTTTTTATTTTTTTATTCCATGCCATCTAGTAGGCGTTCCGTCCCCCGAGGAGTGGATTGGGGATAATTGCCCCATCTGCCCACCGGTGGGCAGAACAACTTTATCCCCATTTATTTGAGACCCCACCCTCTTTTTTTCTAAAAAATTCCTGGTGTCTGCTGGGCATTCTTCTCCCCTGGGGGGTAGATGAGCTTTACAAAAAGAGGCCAATCTCCCCCCAAGGGGGTCAGAAATGACCTAAAATAAATATCCCCCCCAGGGAAGCGACCTATGCCTAAGTAGTTGCTCCCCATTTGTAAAAAAAATAAAATAATCCCTGGTGCCTTTTGGTTTCTGGCCCCCTTGGGACAGATCGGCCTAATTAAAATCGGCCGATTAAATGGCCTTAAATAAATGTGCCCCCCAGGGGAGCGACCCTTGCCTAAGAGGTCGCTCCCCTTTTTTAAAATTGTCACAAAAAAAATCCCTGGTGTTTAGTGGTTTCTTCCGCCCCTGGAGGCAGATTGGCCTAATTAATATAGGCCGATATGCCCCCAGGTGGGGCAGAAAAGGCCTGATGAGAAAATGTCGCCCTGGGGAGCGACCATTGCCAAAGGGGTTGCTCCCCTTATGCCAATTTTATTGAATTTTTTTTTAAAAACTGGTTTCTAGTGGCTTTTGCTCCCCCGTTGGCAAATCAGCCTAATTAACTTCCTTCTACCCAGTGTTCCCCCTGGGTCTCCCGATAAAAATGGAACCTCACTTGTGTGGGTAGGCCTAGTGCCCGTGACAGGAAATGCCCCAAAACACTTGGTGGACACTTCAAAATTATCAAATACAAAGCTACCTGTTTTTGTAGGTGGGGGGCACCTGCGGTTTTGATCCTGGGCTCAGCAGCCTTTTAGGGAAACCCACCAAACCCAAAAATTTCTGAAAACTAGACACCCGAGGGAGTACAGGGAGGCGTGACTTGTGTGGATCCCATAGTGTTTTCTTACCCAAAATCCTCAGCAAATTTCAAATTTAGCTAAAAAAAAAAAAAAATCCCACATTTCTGTGTGGGATCACGCACTGGCACACATTTCCTACCACACAATGTTACCCCCAGTCACCTGGTAAAAATGATTCCTCAATTGTGTATGTGGGCCAAGTGCCTGTGACAGGGAAGAGCCAAAAACATGTCAAAAATAAGGGGGAACCAAACCGGGTCAAAAAGGGCAGTTTGGAAAAAAACATTTTTAGGCTGACAAGTGGGGCAGAAATTTTATCGGTAGAGATGCGACAATGCTGGGAGGTAGGAATTTTGTGGATTCCTGCACTTTCCTAAAGGTTCCATCACAAAAATTTGAGAAAAATGTGTGATTCCAAACAAAGTTGGAGGTTTGCAGGGCACTGTGGGTAAGAAAATGGTGCAGCTGCATATGAAGTACACCACCCTGGACTCACCCAGATGTTTAGTTTTCAGATGTGTCTGGGTTACTTAGATTTTTCTACATGGCAGCATCCCAAAGTCCAAAAAGTGCAGCCCTCACCATTCCAAGTGAGACGATTTTGAGAGTTAGACAAGCACTTGTGGCTCAAATGTAAAACCAAAACCCCAAATAATCAAATGTCCTCTTGCTTGCTGTGAGATAAGATGTTTTAGGGTGTGGAGGGAGAGCTGAAAGGCTGTTACCCCCTTCAGTTGGGGTGAGGGCATAACCATGCCCATACTGGTTGGTAGCCACCACCCCACTTTTTTTTTTATTTTTTTTATTCCATGCCATCTAGTAGGCGTTCCGTCCCCCGAGGAGTGGATTGGGGATAATTGCCCCATCTGCCCACCGGTGGGCAGAACAACTTTATCCCCATTTATTTGAGACCCCACCCTCTTTTTTTCTAAAAAATTCCTGGTGTCTGCTGGGCATTCTTCTCCCCTGGGGGGTAGATGAGCTTTACAAAAAGAGGCCAATCTCCCCCCAAGGGGGTCAGAAATGACCTAAAATAAATATCCCCCCCAGGGAAGCAACCTATGCCTAAGTAGTTGCTCCCCATTTGTAAAAAAAATAAAATAATCCCTGGTGCCTTTTGGTTTCTGGCCCCCTTGGGACAGATCGGCCTAATTAAAATCGGCCGATTAAATGGCCTTAAATAAATGTGCCCCCCAGGGGAGCGACCCTTGCCTAAGAGGTCGCTCCCCTTTTTTAAAATTGTCACAAAAAAAATCCCTGGTGTTTAGTGGTTTCTTCCGCCCCTGGAGGCAGATTGGCCTAATTAATATAGGCCGATATGCCCCCAGGTGGGGCAGAAAAGGCCTGATGAGAAAATGTCGCCCTGGGGAGCGACCATTGCCAAAGGGGTTGCTCCCCTTATGCCAATTTTATTGAATTTTTTTTTTAAAACTGGTTTCTAGTGGCTTTTGCTCCCCCGTTGGCAAATCAGCCTAATTAAAATAGGCCGATCTGCCCCAGGGGGACGGGGGGGCAGAAATGGCCTAATATAAAATTGCCCCCGAGGGGAGCAACCCTTGCTCAAGAGGTTGCTCCCCTTCATTCTGAATGTGAAAAAAAATGCCTGGTGTCTAGTGGCATCTGCTGTTGCTGAACTCTTGCTGTTCAGTTGGCTTTGGAGGACCCAGGGATTTGCATGCATCCAGCTGTTGATGTTCTTGAAGGCTTTCATCTAGTTGCTGGTGTGATCCGGCTGGTGCGCAGAAATGGCAGACGCCAGCTCCTGTTCTGTGATGCTTCTCCATTTGCGACTGGCAGTTTGGGTGTTGGTAGGTCTGTGGTGGTACAGTACCAGTAGGCTGAAACCTATGAGATTGTGGTTAGTCTGGATCATAGTTGCTGGCTTGTTCACTGTGATGTTGCTAATTGGGGAGAAAATCAGGTCAAACATGTCTCTGGCCATCTGGTGTGTTCGTAACGTGATGAGTGAGGCCACGGTTTGCAAGGTTTTTTAGATGGGCCCTAGAGCTTGGATTGCTGGGGTCTTCTAGGTGAAAATTAGGGTCTCTGAAGAGGATGAAATTGCTGGCTTTGATGATGAGAGGTGCAACGAAGTCTGGTGGTTTTTATACAAGGATTCTGTGCAAGGATATGCTGACTGTGATGAGTATCTTGAATATGAGGTTTTCCATGTAGCAGGTATGGGTGTTTGTGTAGGTGGGGCAGATTATGGTATCTTTGAATAGGATGGAATCTGATACAGAGGTTGGATTTAGCCATGTTTCCATGAGGAAGATCAGGTCCAGAGTGTAGTCATGCAGTAGGTCCCATTTCTCTATGGCATGTTGGGTGAGACAGCGGGCATGGTTGCGAGTGTGGCATGTTGTGTGGATGGCATTTGGGTGGGAGAGAACCAGGTTTGCTGGTGCTGATTGTGGTCCAAGACTCAATAGGTTCTGATCAGCTTCCTTTGGTGTACCTTTGACACACCTGCTGCATGCATTTGCTGTGCATCCATGCTGCAGCCGCAGTCAGTAGGTCCTTGGAGGGTGGAGGAATGTAGGGTGTTTTGGATGGGAGACCAGTGATGAAACTTGCTGTGGAGCTGGATGATGGGCAATACAGTGATGTCAGTTTCTGTGTAGATGGGTGATGGGAAATGAAGTGCTCTTGATTGGCCTGTTATAAAAGTGGAGCAGAAAATGTGGAAGAGTTAAATGAACCTTCAGTGTAGCCATAAATGTTTGAGCTGGTGCAGTGGCACCGGGGCCTAGGCCACATGCAGGCCCTCTGAACCCAAAAAATTGATTATTTTACCTGATCAGCAAGGAATCCCATTTTATTTTCCTCAATTAGGGCCCATGGCAGTCTTGCTATACCACTGAACAGACCAGAGGCATTTTCCATGTATGTGAAAAGCAGAAACGAAGCTTGACATGGAGACACATTTTCTATTTGAAGGTGTAAACAATTTTGCTGGGAACTGTGTAGAGTACAGCCATGTTTGGTAAGTGATGTTTATGATTAATAGTGTCTTTAGCAGCTTTTTGCTGCAGGAAACAGAATAATGCTAGATGTATGGGATGAACAAAGGAAATTCTAACTTAATAAATGGAAAAACATAAATGCTGGCAGTTAAAAATAGTTTCAAACAGAACATTTATAATTCACCATAACACATTGGTTAATGCATGGCACAATTCTGAAGCCTTTTTACTTGGCAATACTGATGAAGTGAAAGTGCAACCAGGGGTTTCACTGAAGGATGGCAAGTATGGTGATCGTTTGAGTCTGCCACCACTTCTCTTGCTACATGTTCTTCTTTACAAATTCTCTTAAACACTCTCAAACTCTTATGCCTATAGAACTTGTTGGACCACACAATTACTTCTGAACCAACAAGAAAGCAACACAAGCTTGGTGTTGATGTGAAAAGGCCTACTGTTAGTGCCTTTGTAGTGATACCACCCTAGTAGTTGGATGGGTTTTGTTAATCAAAATGGACGTATTCTTACTGTTTCTGTTGGATATACCTGAAGCACACCTTTCAGCCATGGAGGTGATGACTACTTTCCACTTTGTGGCTTTGAGTGCATCCTATGAACCAACTGTGACGACTGGCTGTAACAGTTTTATCATGTGGATGCCTGGCATCACCTGACAGGTATTGAAGTTGACAACACCAGGTAAATGCAGATGCTGACTCAGATGCAAAGCCCCTGTTAAAGACCACTGCAACCTGTGGTGCTTTGCAGCACCATCGACTAACTGCAACAATCCAGTGGCATTATTCCTACGTGACTAACATCTGTTTGTTAAGTGCCCATAAAATATAGGATGAGAAGATCACAATTCTGCCTGCACATTTGCCAGTACAATCCCCTCTATCTATAACAAATCTTTGGGGAAAGAAAAGAAATGTGGCATTTTAATGGAACTAGTCTTAGCCATGATAAACTTTTATAGAGAACTGAGTTTTGATGATGCAGCATTGTTGGTTCTCCATCACATATTTTGTAACTTATTTGTCAACTTTTTTATTTTCTTGTCTCACAACATGCTTCTGGCTGCAGCCTTTGACTCAATGCTGGTCATGAATTAAGGACTGCAGTGGTGTTAGTACCACAAGTGATGTGCTTCAGGAGCCTTCCTCATGACTGTACTCAACTGATAGATAAGCATTGCTTGGTGAATGGCATATAGCAATGACTCCTTACTATTATGGCCAAACTGTTGGCGGTAACCAAGCTCCCATGCCCCAGTGCTTAATTCTGACATGGGTATTTTAATGCTTGAATCAGTTAACAGATATCCTCATTCACACTATCTACTGTCAGCTCAGAAATCTATGGGACTCCAAAAATGTTTTAGGCATATGTGCTTATAATCAACTTACACTTAGGCTCCACATACAACCTTGTGCTTCTCAGTCATGGTCTCAAATACGTTCTATGAAGTTAACAAATGCAATTAAACTCGCTTTCTCTGATTTGACCTTCTCAGGCACTTGGAAAGTGAGCTGGACACTCATCTGACACGCAGCTCTTCTGCTTTACTCAGTACTCACACGAATCCCTAAAGCCTTCGATGACCATTTCATGCGTAGCCATGGTCTCGCAAGTGAGTGATTGGTTTCAGTCTAGAACACCACAATTCCAGAGTGCTGGTGCAAATGGTAAAATGTACATAAATATAAGTTACCATTCTTTTTAAAATGTGTGCCCTGATAAGGCACATGGAATGCTGTTCTTACAACACACATGTAAATCGCTAGGAAGTGAGACTGGAGGAATCACTTACTACTTGGAACTAGGCACTGATACTTCATCAAGTTTCTTTTAGAGAAGTAAAGGATAGTGGTAATGTCAGAGTGTTGATGCTGTCTGAATGGAGACTTTGGGCCTGATTTAAAGTTTGGCAAATGGGTTACTCCATCACAAACGGGAAGGACATCCCACCTTCCCGACGTATTATGATCTCCATAGGTTATAATGGGATTGTAATACAGCAGGGGGGATATCAGTCACGTTTGTGACAGAGTAACCTCCGCCAAACTCTAAATCAGGCCCTTTGCATGTGCGAGGATTCTTGCAGGTAAGAAATATCCGAAACATGCAGTGTTGGATTGGGGTACAGACAGTGAAGAGTGTCAGAATTTTGCTACATTTGGATATCAGTAAAATCTGTACTACATAACATTGATTGAAATTATATTAATGAACTTTTGATGACTAAGAATGACCAAGAACAAACTGTACAGGATTTCAGTTTGTATGACATCCCCAGTGAAGCACTTTACTAGGTGATGTGCCTCATTTGTTGGGATCACTCATTCATTGATGTATACAGTCACTCTTTCATCTAGCCTTTTACTCACTTAGCCCCCCCATCTATGTACTCACCCTGTTTACTTGTGCTTAAACTAACCCACTACTACATCAATATGACAGACACAAACTTTCAAATCAATAAAGAGGCACCCTCTCATCTAAAAAGCTAGACCTATTGGCTTGTTAGTGCTGAATTACTGCACTCTTCATCTACCATATTAAATAACCATCCGTACTATTTTTCTAAGATAAAGATTGTAAGGTATAAACACCTTTTCACCAAATGCATTCTTCGTGAGGCCATATAGGAAAGTTGGCAACATTACCAACTGAAGTACTTTGGACGCTAGAAGCTAACAACAGGTATTTACTGGAGAACTGCCTAGTAACTTCTAATGGCTCCAGGCCATGGAGAATATACCTCACAACTGGAGCGCCATTGGAGACAAATCAAAAACATCACAGACAAAACTACATTCAAACCCACCATCAGACGTTCCCACCACCAGAGCCAAGACACCAAAAGCAGTGCACCAACAACAGCAAGGTGATTTTCGCCATCTTACAATATTTCACCTCACCAACAGCCGCCTCTAACAGCATCAACCCCTCTCGAGACCTCTGCTACAGGCTCTCAGACTTCTTCAGAAGGAAGATAATATATTAAACAACCACTTCGACCCTCATCCTGACTCTACAGACCTCACTACTCAGCTACAGGTTTCTACTAAGAAAGCCAGCCTAACAACCTGGCCTCTGGACACCCTGGATGAAACCACCTCCACAATTAAGACCATACACTCCAGTGCACATTTGGGACCCATGTTCCACCACACCTTCAACAAGCAACCTCTACCTATCAGCCTATTCAGATCCATCCCATATGCCTCCATCAACTCACCCACTTCCTGGACACCTAGAAACATGCCACCCTCTTCGGACTCATTTGCCCTTACCAACTAGATGCATCTCCCAGCTACCTTACCCAGCCGGAGTCCTAGAGAAACTCATTAACCGATGCCACACCAACACCCTTAACATCCGTAAATAGTCAAAAGTCAGACAGACTGGATTCTGACCCAACCACGGAACAGGAATGACCCTCGTCACCACTACTAATAACAACTGGATGATACTTAACAGAGGAGATAATGCAGCCCTCATCCTCTTGGATTTCTCTGCAGCGTACAACATAGTTTCATATCCAATCCTCATCTGCCACCTACACTTAATAGGAATACAAAGACCCCTCCTCCACTGAGCTGGATCTGCTCCTTTCTGACTGGAAAAAATGCAAGCAGTTAGTCTAGCCCTCTAATCCTAAAACACCCTTACAGAGGAGTTTTGCAAGGATCTCCTAACCTACGCATACAACACTCAACTCATACTCACCAGAAAAGGCCCCAAACATACAGAAAAAGTTCTCTGCCTGCATGAACAGAATCACAACCTAGATGAAGACCAACTGTCTCAAACTCAACACCAACAAGACAGAAGTTGTAATCTTTGAAAAGAACAGTTCAGCATGGTAGTCCACTGAACTAAGACCCATGCCCACCTCAGCCCTCATATCATGAACATCAGAATTATCATAGACAGCAAACTGGACATTGCTGCTCAAGTCAACACCATCGCAATTTCTGTTTCCATATCTTGAAGATGTTAAGGAAAATCTTCAAATGGCACCCCAGCGACTCCCACAAAACTGTCACACATGACCCTGCGACCAGCAAGCTGGATTCTGGCAAGCCCCAATATGCTGGGATCAACAAACAACTCAACAGAAGATTACAAACTATCCAGAACTTCCAAGCCAGTCTTGCGCTAAACCTTACAAAAAGCATCCACATTATGCCGTAACTCTAGGACCTCCGCTGGCTTACTATTCACAAATGCACACAGTTCAAACTCTTCACCCTCACCAGAAAAGCACTACACAGACTGGGCCCAACCTACCTCAACAGCTAAAAATCTTTCCACAAATCATCCAGACACCTCTGCTCAGCCGGACTCCTATTTGCACAAATCCCACACATACACAGAGTCAAATCTGCAGGTCAGGCCTTCTACTATATTGCTTGTTAGACCTGACAGCCTTAGGGTGGTCATAACCCAACTTTGTGCCTGCCTCCTTCCATTTTTCTGACCCTGTTGTTGCTGCTTTTAGGGCTCTGCACACTTCTGACCAGTGCTAAAGTGCCTGTACTCTCTCCCCTAAACATGGCAACATTGACTCCTACCCAATTGGCATATTTAATTTACCTGTAATTCCCTAGTGAAGTGAACGTGAGGTGCCCAGGGCCTATACATTAAATGCTACTAGTCGGCCTGAAGCACTGATTGTGCCACCCGCATAATTAGCCCCTGGACCGTGTCTTAGGCCTGCCATTACAAGGTGTGTTGGTGCAGTTTCACTGCCACTTTGACTTGGCATTTAAATCTAATTACCAAGACCCAAACTCCCCTTTTTCCACATATTTGTCACCCCTAAGCTAGGTCCTAGGTAACCCATGGGGCAGGGTGCTATATAAGAAAAAGGCAGTGCATGTACTTATGTGTTTTACATGTCCTGGTAGTGGAACACTCACAAATTCATTTTCCCCTACTGTGAGGCCTGCTCCTCTCATAGGCCAGCATTAGAACTGCCCTTGTGTACTTTTTGTGGTAGAGTCTGATCTGAAAGGAGTAGCCGAGTCATGTTTAGTATCTCCAGAAAATCCTGCTTACTTGTGAAATTGGATTTAATATTACTATTTTAGAAATGGCCCTTTTAGAAAGTGGGCATTTCTCTGCACTTACTGCCATCTGTGCCTTACAGCTTGTCCCCAATCCACATACGTGCTGGTTGACAGCTCCCCTTGTACATTCCAACCAAACAGCCATAAACACAGGACACTCAGTCACATCTGAATTAATCTGCATACTGAATGAGTCTACCTAGGCAGATCGGCTGGAGGGGCTGTCTCCTACACTTCAACGGCCAGTGTCCTGCCCTCACACAAAGGACTGATAACCCTCCACAGAGATCCAGGACTGGGTTGAAAGGGAAACCTATGCACTTAAAAACCACCCTTTGAAGTTTCCGCCACTTTGGATATATATACTGGGTCTCTGACCCCACCAAATCAGACACGTCTTGACCTGCAACTGGACTCTGTCAGAGGGACTGCCTGGCTGCCCTAAGGACTCTTTGCTGAGATGGACTGCCACCCTGTTTATTGCCCTACTGCCTGCTGGCACCTGACTCTGCTGAAAGGACTCTGGGCCTGATTCTAACTTTGGAGGACGGTGTTAAACCATTCCAAAAGTGGCGGATATACCACCTACCGTATTACGAGTCCATTATATCCTATGGAACTCGTAATACGGTAGGTGGTATATCCGCCACTTTTGGGACGGTTTAACACCGTCCTCCAAAGTTAGAATCAGGCCCTCTGCCTTGCTCACAAAAGCTCTCCAAGGGATTGGATTGAGCTTGCTTCCTGTTCTGGAATCTCAGGACCACAGAGACATCACCAAAGAGAAGAAAATCTCATGTCAGAAAATCGACACAATGCCTGTAGAAATCGACGCAGCTCCTGCCTCCTGGCTGAAAATCACCACATTGCCTACTGGATTAATGCATTGCCTGCTCCTTCTCACCAGCACGTCAAGGATTTTCAATGCATTGTCCCTGGGAATCCAAATAGCCCTGCATTGCAGTGAGGAACCAAGGCTGCACTCCTGTAAATCGACACATCCCCTTGCAGCATGGAAAGAAATGACGCATCATCTGTGCCTCACCAGAAAATCCAACATATCATCTTGTTTTTCAACACATCTCTTCTGAACGAAGGCGGTACTCCTGTTAATCGACGCACCACCTTGTAGCGTGAAAATAAACAACTCATCGTCTGTTCCGTGCCAATAAATCTAAGGCAACGCCTTTTTTTGACACATCTCCTCCTCTGCGACCCCGTGCAACATTATTTTTGACGTATCCCAGGTACTGTGTGCTACAAAGATACAACCACTGATTCTTAAGGATTGAGACTTCAAAAAGTGATATCTTGACTTGTGCACATTGGATTTTTGTTATTTTTATCTTATTTTATTCCAATAAATATTATCTATTTTCCTTAACTGGTGTGGAGTACTTTTCTGGTGTTTTCACTGTGTTACTGTATAAGTTATGCACAAATACCTAACAGATTGCCTTCTAAGTTAAGCCTGCCTGCTCTGTTCCAAGCTACCCAAGGGTGAGCACAGGATAGTTTAGGTTGTGTAGTGGCTTACCCTGAATAGGATTATGGTGTCTACTTGGACAAGGGTGTATACCTCTACCAACTAAAGACCCAATTTCTAACATCGTTCATAAAACATCCTACCTCTTCACATCAGAGACACCTCCTTGCTTCTAGAATTCTGCAGGAAGCTGAAGACCTGGATCTTCAAATAACTGCCTCCTCACCCACCCATGGTGTGGCTATCTACAAACCTGCTCAGCACCAGGATACTCCAAGGGCCTTATTTGTATACTACGCACTTTCCCTGTTTGCCCCACGGCGCACCTTAGAACAGGCTTGCTATGCACCACCAAGGAAATTGCACCCTATTATGTAGAATAGGCATGCACTTTAAAGAGGGGAGAGAGAGCCCTTAATAAGTGGGTGCAGTAAGTGACTGCACCTGCCTACAAGGGAATGTTTGGTAGATCCATGAACCAGAAGTCACGACAATACTTATCTCAGTAAGATACCCTACAAGCTGTGATGTTTAACATCACTACCTCCCATCAGCACCAATACAATCAACTGATTTGTATCTACCACACATGGCATGACATCATCAGTGGTGGATAGATAAGCTGCTTGCTACACTATGTAAAGTAAAAAGCTCTTCTCTAGATTATGTATGTTATAATACGTTATGTTTTTATGTTATGTTACGTTATGTTTTTATGTTATGTTACGTTAAAGGAAAAGGGGGGTCCCAAAATGCGTTTTCCCCATTCAATTTTTACAAGGGATTTTGAACAGAGACAAAACTACTTGGCAGAAAGGTAGGCCCTGGTCCAGTAAGCGACCTGGCTAGTTTTCGTGTAAATCTAGTCAGTAGTTTCAGAAATCCAAATTTGTGTATCTCTGGACACCAAGGATTCGCTTCCTCTCCCAATCTTGTGCTGATATCTGATTAGCTGCAAACACTTCAACAAGGAATCCTTTGAAGTGTTGGAAGCCATCTTGGGACTTGACTAGAGCTGAGTCCCTGAAAAAAAAAATACAAAAGGGGCCAGAGTACAAACACCCTGACCCCTTAGCTCTGGTGCTGGGGGTCCCACCCAGGGCTAAAAACAATGAAAAAAAAAGGTTTACCACGAATTTGCGATGGTAATTTTTTTTTTAAAAAGTGAAGGCTCCTGCACTTGATTTTCAAATAAGCCCCTGGCTGGGCCAGGTCCCAGGGGCACTTTTTTGTTTTTAATAAGTGGGGGCTCCTGCCACCTCCCACATCCCTCTGGCAACCACCAACATCGAGGGGGGAATATTGTAATATGAGCAGGGGACCACAGAGCCCCCTGTGCCCCAGGGATGACCACCCCCTGGGGCATTAAAAAAATTGGGTGGGGGTATGCTCATCCCCCCCCCCACAACCCTGGGTACCACCACCCCAAGGGTGTTTCAGAAATTGGGTGTAGGGTCCCGCACAGGCCCTCCTTAGCCCCAGGGATCACCACCTCCCTGAGGTTAATACTAAATAATGTCAAGGTGGTCCATTTTGAACCCCAAGCCCGGGAGATCACCATCTCCCAGGGGCTTCTTCAATGATGGAGGGGGGCTGCTCGGTGTGGAGCCGCTGATAGCCCTGGGGACTGCCTCCCCCCAGGGCCTGCTCCTTCTATGTCCCGGGAGCCCACCCAGGGCATAGCTGTTTGCTGTGGTTTGGCTACAGCTTCCCGCGCCAGAGCATAGCTGTTTGCTGTGGCTTGGCTGCAGCTTCCCACTGTCTGAAAGCAGACCTTTCATCTGCGTGCACAAAAACAGAGATGAAAGCGATGAGAGGTTTGCTTCCTTGCTTGCTGAAACAATGGTACCTTGGGGGAGGCCTTGAGGCTTCCCCCGCGATGCCAGATAGTCATAAAGGGCATTTTGTTAGATAAAAAAAATATTTAAAAAAAATGTTGGGACCAAGGGGGAGCCCTTCATTGCTCTCTCGCAGTCCCAGGTAGCCCATAAAGGTTAAAAAAAGTGAGAAAAACAAAACAAAACAAAAAAAACTAATAGGTCAGTGTGAAGGAAACAGACCTTTACACTGAGCATTCAGGGTTCAAGTCCAGCTGGACTTGTTTTCCTGTTTTATTTCTTTTTTTAAAGTAAAAATGTTTAAGGGTCATAAGAAAGGTGATTTTACTTTAAAAAAATTATAAATACATTTTTCTTTTTAAATTATGCAAAAATATCTAATTCTAACTATATCATACATAAAAGCCTAAAAAAGTATCTCTTTCTCTCTCTCTCTCTCTTTTGATCTCTTTCTGCCACTAACGCACCCACTCATAAACTCACTCAGACACTCACGCACCCACTCACAGACCCATTGAGACCCTCGTGCACCCACTCACACTCTCACACACCCACTCACAGACACACTCAGACAGTTACGCACCCACTCACAGACCCACTGACAACCTCATGCACCCACTCACAGACCCAGACACACACTGATACACCCACATGCACAGACTCACAGACCTGCCCACACGCTGTCCAACCCACTAAACACTGATGTACGCACTCTCACACCCAGATAGACTCTCTCACAGCCACTCTCACCCCCAGAAATACACCCTCTCACACCTTTTCTCACACAGAGGCCGCGGTCAACTCTCGCCGTGCACGTCCAAAGGGCCGTGCACAGCATGGGGTTGGGTGGCTAGGGAGTATGGCCACAGGGTCTGGCTGCCGGCCAGGTCTTGCAGGCAACCTCCCCTGTGCACAGGTGAAGGCCGTGCACGGTGCAAGGTTTGGGGCTTATAAAAGGTTGCTTCAGGGCCTCGCCGGGGGCCAGGCCGTATTGCCCACCGTCGCTGCACATGGCCATGGGCCATCCATGGCAATGGTTGGATTTACGTGTAGTAGTGAAAATTACTATACGTTAAAAAAATTATAGAAATTTCCTGAAAAAAACTAAGGTTACAGGGATCTTATTGTTAGGATATGGAATAAAAAAAAAAACAGAGAAATTCACTTAAAAAACAAAGGTTACAGGGACATTATAGTTAGGCTCACATATTACACATATGAAACCATAGAAATTCACTATAGTTAGAGTTACCTCAAGTAACTATAACTCGTGCCCTAAGGTAACTATAACTTGCACCCTCACCATTAATGACCCCACAAATTATGGCCCTAATGACATCTTTGATAATATCATTGCTAATATCAATGTAATATTTGCAGTAACATTTTTGATGAAAAAACTGTGCATGGCCTGGGGCCTGACTCTTGACATTGACAGCTATCAGTGCCTTCTGTTGGGTTTTGTCCCTGTCGACAGAGTTTTCTTTGGGTTGTGGGACAGAAGTCAGACCAAAGGGGTGGAACGGGCCATGCCAATTTGTTGGCCATGGTAGTACTGTCTGCCTACTGGGATTCATTTGTGCTAAAGTTAGGTGCTTCACAAATGAGGTCCACCGGTGAGGAGAAGTGCTCCCCATGGGCTAGTTTAGTGGATTCTGAGAGTATAGACAGAAGGCCCCAACTGTGTTCAGAGAGGCGTAGAACTTGCATGTGCCCCTGCACTTGCAGGCCATTGTCCTTGTTCTTCCACCCTAATCAGGGAAGCTCATCAAGGTATTGCTTGGTCTACCTTGGCTTTAGGCCAGAGGGGGTTCTTGTTGGATATGGCCCTTTCTGCAGGGTTATCCCCAAACTTTCTGCCTTTCTCCTTCTATTTTTTGACCTTCAGGACTCTGGGCACTTTACCTCTGCTAATCAATGCTAAAGTGCATGCACTCTTTCCCCTAAAAGTTAGTATGACTGGCTTGCACCTGTTTGGCATGTGTAATTTACCTGTACACCCCTTGTAAAGTGGTATACCCTATACTGAGGGCCAGCTGCATAAATTGCCCAACTTTCCCCTCAATACAACCATGTTCTGACACTTCACACATTTGCAACAGAGTAAAATTATGGTGCTAAGTCCTCATTGTGGTTTTAGTCGTATTTCTGATTTTATTCCCTATTAGATTTTTGAGGCGTGGCTTCTTTCGAACAGATTCTAGCTGCCAGCATAAATGTTTGAAATTGTGCTAATTCTGAGGGTGTGGTGCTAGTAAAGAGGACTGTTACCACTTCTACGCAGGTCTGTACTCCTTTGACAAGAAGGTTGGTTTCAGTAGTTTCCATCAGGTTTGTTGCAAAACTGGGCAGCAGCATATAAGATGCACTACTGACTTTTTTCTGTAGTTGCACAGCCTGCATCCTGTATTGTGGGATAGGAATTTCCAAGAAGTGTTTAGTTCTTTTATAGGAGGGGAGACCAACCAAGGCCACATGATCTCTCTCACACATTTCTTGCCTAGGGTCTGACCTAAATATTGTTGTATTTTGTGGGGCTTTTAAGATGTTACAAGTGCAGTATACATTTGTTTTTCCTTGAGTCCGGTAATGTCGGCTTCCCCTGATAACTGATGTACTTGTTCATTTATTGTGGCTTTTAGATCTATGTAACTCATACAGTCAGGTTTCCAATTCTTCAAGGGTTATTATTTGCAGTGTGTTGGGCCTGGCCCTTTTTCCAGGGTCATCCCCAATGTTTTGCCTCTTTCCTCCTATTTTTTCTGACCAGCTTTTGTTGGCTTTAGGACACTAACCAGTGCTAAGGTGCATATGCTCACTGTTTTAATTGTATTGGTAATTGGTTTATCCCTGATTGGAATAGTTGACTTATTAGTAGGTCCCTAGTAAAGTGCAGTAGAGGTACTCAGGGCCTGTAAATCAAAAGCTACTAGTGGGCCTGCAGCAGTGATTGTGCCACAAACATGAGTAGCCCTGTAAATATGGCTCGGACCTGTCACTGCAGTGTATGTGTGTGCAATTCTAAACTGCCATTTGGACCTGGCATGATTACCCACTTGCCAAGCCCAAACAGTCACTTTTTGTACGTGTAAGACACCCCTAAGGCAGGCCCTAGGTAGCACAGTGGACAGGGTGCAGTGTATGTTAAAGGTAGGACATGTACTGATGTGTTGTACATGCCCTGGCAGTGAAATACTGCCAAATTCGGTTTCCACTGTTGCAAGGACTATCTCCTACATAGGTTAACAAGGGGGACTGCTTTTAAATATCTTTTACGTGTAGTTTCCCATTGAGAGCAGATAGAGATTTGGAGTTTGGGGTATCTAAACTCACAATTTAAAAATATATTTATTTTGGTTTTAAGATTGTCAGTTTGAAAATGCCACTTGTAGAAATTGGGAATTTTCTTGCTTAAACATTTGGTGCCTCTTCCTGCTTATGTATTCCAAGTCTGGGTCAAACTGACAGTTGGGCTGTTGTGAATTCCCTCTAGACAGTGACACAAAGGGAGCTGGGGTTTAGCCTGCATATCCTGATGTGTTTCATGGGCTAGAGTGGGGAGGAAGGAGCCCACACTTACACCAGAAAGGGCTGTGCTCCTCCTCACACAATGCAACCTCAAACCCCCTGGTGTGTGTCTGGGCCCAGGCTTGGGCAAGGCAGGATCTTGTGAACAACAGATTCTTTCCTTTGAAGTCTGCCTACTTCAAAGGCAGAAAGGAGTATAAGTAGTGGACCCAAAACCCTAGATTTTCAAGTTACTTGTGGATCAAGAGGAACCTCTGCCAAGGAGAAGAGTTTGATGCTTGAGGGGGACCTCCCACTTTGCCTGTTGCTTTGCTGTGTTGGCCTACTGCTGTTTCTGCCTGAAGAGGGAAAGAACTGGACTTTGCTTTCTGAAATCCTGCTTGTGAAGTTTCTCCAGGGGCTTGACCTAAGTTTGCCCCCTGTTCTGAAATCTCAGGGACATCAAAGACTTCATCTGACAGTGTCTGGGCTCTTCTGCTGGGAGTCCTGACGTGCCAAGTGGTGCCAAATCCAGTCCTTGGGCCCTTATTAGTGGAAGCTTGTAACCTGCAGGGACTAATCCACACACAGCTGCGTGCGCGTTCGAAAAATCGACGCATGGCCCGTTTTACAGCTTAAAATTCGATGCAGCGCCTGCCTCGCAGCTGAAGAAACGATGCAGAGCCTGTTCTCAACGAGGACTCTTCACAAGGTGCATTGGAAATTTCCAAACACAGATCCTCGGTGTCAGAGTCTTCAACTTCCCCGCACGGACCCAAGGCTGCGCATCCGGAATCGATGCACAGCCTCCCTTGTGAGAAAAGAATTGACGCAAGCCTCCCATGCGAGAAAAGAATAGACACACGGTCTCACTTGTAGATAAGGAATCAACCCATTGCTTGCTTTTCTGTTGCATCGTCACCCTTGTGGCTTCATTTTTGATGCATACCAGATATTTTGTGCTAAAACTACGCATCCATTGATTTCTATGGATTAAGACTTTTTATTTTTAAAATGTATTTCTTTGCTTGAGAACGTTGGATTTTTGTTGTTTTGGTCTTGTTTAATTTAGATAAATATCGGTTATTTTTCAAAACTGGTGTGGAGTCCTTTTGTGGTGTTTTCACTGTGTAACCGTGTGTATTTTGTACAAATACTTTACACATTGCCTCTGAGATAAGCCTGACTGCTTGTTCCAAGCTACCAAAGGTGTGAGCAGGGCTTATCTGAGCTGTGTATCTCCCTTATCCTGACTAGAGTGGGGGTCCCTGCTTGGATAGAGTGCAAACTGACTGCCAACCAGAGACCCTGTTTCAAACACTTGGTGGCAGCAGTGGGACATGACTTGCATTAGTACTTGACATACAGTGATTGGTGTACACTACTGTTTCAGTGCAGACCATTATGCAACTACATACTGTTTTTCCCTTTTTTGTTCTCTGGTGACAACGTATATTGGTTATGATACCTTTTTCATGGAGCCTACTGGGACGTTCATGACCCATTAGTAGTACTTTGCATTCATGCCCATGCACTCACATTTTTGCTGGGTGAGGCTGAACTCTAGTCATATAAAACTATTGTAAATGTTTGGCGGTAACCAAAAGATTTGCTCATGCCCCTGACGTTGAATTTTTTATTGGGTCTGATGACGCAGAAATGAAGGTTTTACATTTATTAGCGCTTAAACGTAGTACTGCAATAATCAAGAGTGACTTTAACCGAACTAATAAAGATTGTACGGGGACAAAATATGCCCTTAGAGTAGTTTGCCAACATTTATAAGCGTGCTTTATGTAATGTAATGTATTAGAAGTGCACTAATCTGACATAATCGTAAACGTGTGCTATGATTTGCTCGTTTGAAATGCTCTAGCTTAGCATTACTTTAGTGGAGGCTTTGGCCTAGTTGCCTGGTCTCACGGTTTAGATGCTCGTATTTTTCCAATGTGCTAATAAACGTGTATTTTTGCTTGAAGCTGTACTTTTCCACTGAGATCGTTCACATGTTTATCTTAAGGTTTCGTGCCAGCCTGGCATTTTTCTCTTTGCTCCAAGGTCAATCTGCAGGTGTGGACAATGGAAGCTCTGAAAGTGAGTTAATTGGTATAAAATGTTGCAACTTGCGTACCCGTCTCCAAGGATAATGTATGCTTAAGTAAAAGCTTGAGAACTGTTGTTTTTGATTGGACAATTTGAAGCCAACCTATGAACCCTCCAATGGAAGACCCTACTGGATTTGAACTGTTGTCTATTTAAACCAGGTGCACGAGAAGAAAGTAGCCATTACCAGCCATTGCAGCCATTACCAGCCATTGCAGCCATTACCAGCCATTGCAGCCATTACCAGCCATTATGGCCATTATTGGACATCCCGCCATTTTGTAGACTTTGCAGCTACTATGGCCCATCTTGCTACGACGCCATTTTGAAAGAGACTTTGATGCTTTCTCTAATCGAGAGAAAGAGACTTTAAATGATTCTTGCCCTAGAGACTTTAACTTTGATCCCTTTGCATGAAGTAGTAGTTTTATTTTGCCGCCGTGAGGCAATTGCCCCGTCCACCCCTGCCCCTTTGCCCCGTCCCATGCTGACCGAGAAACGGTACCTGTGAGACGAAGACTTCCTTGAATGCTGATTGTAATCGGTAAATATGAAAGGAAATTGTACAATTGCATTGTGTTTCTTTTGGGTAACCAACTGCTGATTTTTTATAAGAATCCTAGCTAGGAGTTTTCTAAATTAATGTTGCTAAATTGCTTTTGCATGAAGTCCCACATGCCGATGCTAATTTGAGGTTAGATGAGGATTCCTTTTGTTGCACGATGCAATTTGAGACCTTGTTATGCTGACTAATGTATACAATTAGCTCATTACAGATTATAGTTTTAGTGATTTGCATTGCTATTATCGAATGCCTTGTTATTCAAATGCTGCATAGATTGCATCTTTTCCGCCGTTATGGACAGCTATTAATGTTCATTTATGTTTATCATTTGGTGTTGAGACACATCTATATTGTGCTAGCTTTGTCAATATAGGGAAATAAATTCTTTAACTTTGAATGAACTGGTGTGGTTATTCATGACCGAAAGGTCATGGTTCGCCGAAATGTATTCGGGATTAATTGTTAAGTGTTATGTTGATCAGGGTATTGCTTATGTTCGTTAATGATTATCGATTACATTAAATTGACTGATCTCGGGTGAAGAGAGTCTCACTTAGCCAAAAGATTCATCGGCCTAAAGAGCGTCCAAAATACAGGTAAATTATTAGGGAGGAACGCTCTATCAGGTCTCACAGTGCCCTTGAAATGCCTGATGCACATAGCCCACTGTTGACAGCACCTTTGCCTTTATGACTCTCCTAAACACTACAATTGTTGGGCTGTGTAGTTTTGCATTAAGCTTACACATGGCACATGTGGTTGCCTGGGCTTTTCTTTCCATCGTATGCTGTTGAAATGTCACCTTCCCAGTTTGGTTGAACCATGCCCCGAGGTAGTTGTCATTTCTTGGAGTTTCTATTGTCTTGGAGCCCAGTCTCGATCTTTCTTCCTTGAGTAACGTCCAAATATCAGCACCTTGGTTAGCAATCAGGTTGTTACATTCAATATAAATGTGTAATGCATCCAGCCCTTTCTGGAGACCTGTTTTAGTGCGGTCTAGCGATAGCAGGTAACCTGCGTACTGCATTACATACACTTTCTTCTGACCTATTTTTGGAGTTGCTACATTGGCTATTTGCAGTGCTTTGTCTGAATCAGCCTTATATAGATTAAAAGTGTAGGGGCAATGATGCATCCTCGCTATAGGCCATGATCTGTATAAAGTTTAGAGGAAACCGTATCTCCTGCCAATTTTACTTGAACTCAAGTCCTGCTATAGAGGAAGATAATAGCACTTAGGAGACTATCTGGAATTTTCCAGTTTTGGACCTTTCTTCAAAGTTGGTTATGAACTACCACATCAAATCGTGGAGAGTAGTCTACGAAACATGAGAACACATGCATGTTGCTTTTACAGGCGACCTGCTGCATGATGTATGATGGGGCAGCAATGTTATCAATAATAGAGCCTCCTTTATGGAAATCAGTTTGATAAAGGGCAATATCTCCTCAATTCATTTAGTTAATTCTGTTAATAATGTTTTTGCATATGCCTTACCATCAGTAGCCAAGAGGGCGATTAGTCTGTAGTTTTTCAGGTCGTTGTTGTCGTCTTTCTTGAATATAGGATGGAGTAGCAACACTCTCCATGTATCACGGATGTCTGCATTCATTCTGCATGCAATTAAAATGGTGAGAGGGCCCCAGCCCAGAACTTTGGGTCCTCTTTAAATATCTCTTGTGGCAGTCCATTTGGGCCCGGAGCTCCTTCTTTTTCTATCTTTTTTCCTATTTTTGTTAATGACTGCTTGTTCGACCATATAGTGCCCTTCTTTGCAGACAGCAGGCCATCCTCAGTGTCCCTTTTTATAGATGTTGCTGATCTTGTTTGGGTTGGTGAAGTTCCAGTTTTCACGATATACTTGCTGCCACATGGGTAAGCCATGCTTGTGTGGCCACTTAGTTACCCCTGTCAATTGTTTCATTGTCTAACTTTGTTATCTATGCCCAGAATTGCTGCTGTATGTTTCGTCTTAATACATCATAGATTTTAATCCCTTCTGCTTCATAATATTTGCATTTTAGGTTGGCTTTTGATACCTCAGTTCCATCTTTCCGATGGGCTTATGTAATTCCTCTTACCTGCCAACGCATTCCTTTAATTCACAATTATAACCAAATCTTTACATTCTCTGTTCCAGCACCCACAGAAATCACAATCACAAAAATATATTGCTAGATCATTGCAATTCTGACTGTCTTAGAAATGTCATTAAAATTTTCAAGCTTAAGAAACGGAGAAGCAGCATTCAGAGCTGCTGAAATGTACTCATGGGAAACCTTATACCATGCCTAGAAAGTCATTTTAGGAACAAAATTTTACCTCGCACCACCAAGATCCAAAGTGAACAAGATTAGATGATGACCAATTCAAGTCAAAGGTTCCCAATAATTAACTTCAATATTAGTATTGGATGAGAATAAAAGATCCAGGGTATGGCAGTTAACATTTGTAGTAAGGTCATGCACAGACTATTTGAGGTCAAGGGAAAACAAATTTCCCCAAAAATTCCAGACCCCACATGGGGCAGTCCGCCCATAAATTAAAAAAAACTAGTAATGAAAAATTATAAGTAAATAAAGCAAAGGGACAAATATATTTAAAGAAAGTGTTCTTTAAATTGGAGTCGGGTGCAGGGTTGCCAAAAAGCAAATTCCTTGTAAAGTTGCAGGAAGGGAATAGTTCGACCCAGAAACCAATTAATTCAGCAGCATTGAAATGTCTAACTAAAAGGGGACAAACAGGACAGGAAAATGATTGCAGCTCCTCTCCTCTATCAGCATTTTGCCCAGTCTAATCATTTTAACACCAGGAAAAATGGCTGCTGATAAAACCTCTTTGGGGCCATCATGCACCAGTGAGCTAGGAAGATCGTTGGTGGAGAATGGAATGTGACCTGTATATATATGATTGCATATGCAAGGATGCACTAATGCCTGCTTTGGATAGGCAAAATCGGTGGCTTAGCACATTGTGTATGGACGTCAAAGACAAGAGTACTATGAGCGTGATTTATACTTTTTCAGCGCTGCATTTGCATCATTTTTTTACGCAAAAGCAGCACAAATTTACAACATTCAATTATATTTTGTAACTTTGCGGCGCTTTTGCGTCAAAAAATTATGCAAATGCGGTGCTAAAAAAGTATAAATCAAGCCCTATGTTTGTTGACAAATTGACATCTTTCTGATAGAAACACATGGAAGTTTTTCTTTCTCATGACTTTTTGACATCAGTTCATTTATTTTGACTCATTGTGAGTTGCCTCTTATGTCTAATGTGGGTAAGAAAAATAATTCCATTCTGGATTAACTCAGCATTTAGGCAATTTGGCAATTCGGGTCAGTAGCACTGATAACATTATTGGCTAAATATTGTCACCATTCCTTTTTGTCACTGATTTGCAGCAAAGGTTTTCCATTTTGTTCCCAGTATGCATTAGACGTCTGATAAAAACTTCATCTGGTATTATAGCTGAACATAATAACAGCCACTTAGAGACATTTCCTCATTTTATACTGAATTTATTTCTTGGTAACCTCAGATATTACCCTTTTATATGCACATAGTAATTACATTTTCCACAAAATATACAAGTGCAGAGGGCTCAAAAGACACAAAAAGTATTTAAAGTGCCATTGTGAACATTCATGGGAGGTTATGCACATTACCAAAGTGTCCATAAGGGCTTCCTGAGGTCGTTCAAAAGGATATAGGGGGTCATTATGACCCTGGCGGAAGGCGGAGAACCGGTGGTAAGACTGGCGGTCTTACTTTGTGGAATTATGACCATGGCGGTTACCGCCATGGTCATCCGCCGGTTCTCCGTTCCGCCCGCCAGGGCGGAGACGACCACTGGGCTGGCGACCTGGGTCTCCAGCCCGGCGGCCGTCACTAGACCGCCGGCGGTATTTGGACCCGGCTTACCGCAGTGGATTTCCAGCGGTTTGACCCGCCATGAAATCCATGGCGGTAAGCACTATCAGTGCCAGGGAATTCCATCCCTAGCACTGATAGGGGTCTCCCCCACCACCCACCCCCACCCTGACTCCCTCCCCTACCCCCCACCACCCCTGCCACCCCCCAAAGGTGGCAGAGACCCCCACCCCACCCGACCCCCAACATCACAACACCCATACCCACACGACACGCACGCAGGCACCACCTACACACTTACACGCACACATGCCGACATACATGCCTACATCCCCACACACAGTCAGACACGCACACCCACATTCAAACATACACGCACACATCCATACAGACATACCCACAGACATACACGCACTCATTCCCATACACACAACACCCCCTCAAGCATACACGCACTCACACACCCCCTCTACATACACACACGCACACCCCCATGCACCCACACAACACACAACACCCCCTCACCCCCCTCCCCTCACGGACGATCGACTTACCTGGTCCGACAATCCTCCGGGAGGGGACGGGAGCCATGGGGGCAGCTCCGTCGACACCACACCGCCAACAGAACACTGCGACGGCGAATCACAGGACGTGATTCGCTGGGCGGTGTTCTGTTGGCGTGGCGGTGGAGGTGGAGCAACCTCCACTTCCCCGCCTCCCGCCAGTAGGGCTGTTGGCGGCTCTCCGTCCGTAAAAGGACGGAGAGCTGACAACGGTCATAATAGGCCGAGCGGCAAACCGCCACCACCGGCGGTCTTCCGCACGGCGGTCCCTCGGCGGTCTTCAAAAAAGACCGCCGAGGTCAAAATGACCCCCATTGTGTTTAAGCCTGGCTAATTTATAGGCACAATTATTTCTTACGAAGCAAATCAGTTCTTTAAATTCAGTTGTGTCCTCTTTCAAGAAGAACTCCTCTCTGAAGATGTGGCTAATATTTTGTGATGCTATAATGCCAAATAACCTTTTTATCAAAGGTTTAATGTATACTCGCAGCATTTAGTGAAAATCTGTTGTAGAAGGAACGCATTTTTGTAGCCAGATTGGTTGTCTCGGGCTGTCCAATAGGTCTTGTTGTTACGTCTAATGTGCCTCGTAACAAACATTACCAAGGCCATTAGAAATATACGTTCTTGTGTTTGAATAGACCTAGTCAAAATCTCTGTGGGAAACACCAGAAGAAAACACGCAAAATCAGCACAAAATACACACAGAATCTAGCATGTTATCCCCCCTAAAACATGTCATCCCTTTATTTGTCCACCCATAGAATTACTGGCAACCCTGGTAATGGTGATTCCAGGGAAAATGTGAGGGATTCCTTGGGACCACTTGAAATAAAGGCCTTTGAATAATTCCTAGGCCACTGTTAAAGGAGGAGCACATCAAAGGAGATCACTGTTGCAGCCCTAGAATTAATATTGGTCATGGACACAATTTTATCTTGGAAAATTGCTGCAATGTCTTGGAGAGGACAACTGTAGGACATACATTCACATTTTCTCCATTATTACAATTTTCCTACATCCTTTCTGTCATTAATCCAGAACTTTGCATTCTTCTTTTGTATTCATCCTTTATCCCTTTCTTACTTTCTTCCTTGGGCTTCATTAAAATAACCCTGCACAAAATGGTTACTACATTGGCATAACCCTGCACATAATTTTTATTGCACACAAATGTTTTAGTTATGTCTAAGGTACCCACATAATAAAGATAGTTTCTTTGGGTATACCTTAAGACATTTTTACTCTCTTAGAGCCCTGCTACATATCCAGTAAAACTTTATCTAAAAACTCCAGATTTTGGTCAAGTCCGCCATGATGATGCTATCCTATCACGTTGTGTATAGATGCAGGTGATGAAGCATGCCAAGATACATAGTGGGTGAGACGTCTATTCCCAGATCTTTGGATTTCCCTTAGGACTTACCCCCAATATAGATATAGTTGCATTGGTGTGATTATTGTATTGTCTAGGGAGGAAGCAACTAGGTTTCTCCTTCCTCTGCCTTTCTCACAGTGTGTTGTGTGTTGCGTCAAAGGTAGATATCAGAAATGTGCCATATTTACAAAGATATGGTGCATTTCTGCTGCCTCCTTGTGCTTATGCACTGTGTGCTGGCTAGCACCAATGCAGGCACTCTTGCACAATGGTGCAAGGGTGTCTACATTATGAGCAGGATTGTGTTAGTATGCAAATTGATACCTTCCTGCACATGGAAAAAGGAAGTAAGGAGGAGAAATAAAGATATTACTACACCTGGGTCTGGGAAACGTACCATTTTGACACATTTACTGAGGAATGTGTCAAAATACTTGGGTGGATGTATGGAAACGCCCACACTCCATCCATGGAATGCCTCCCTGGCACATGGAAATGGAAGGCTGTGAAATGTGCTGCCTTGCGTTACCTTGGATTTACTGAACCATGCAGAGACACACATGGTGGCTACGCGTGGCTTAGTAAATCCCAGTTAAAAGCTTGCTTTTTCTTGTGGCATCTTGCATGATGCAAGAGCAAAGTAAACTCTCAGTAAATCTGGCCCGAGATGTTTGAGGTGAGAGGGGGAATACACCACCAAGTTTTTCCTCTTTTTGATGTTCTTTTATTAATTTGTGGCTGGATGAAATAGAGTTTAGTCTAAGGCGATGCAGGATTGGAGTGTTTGTGGGTTATGTATAAGAATATAAGGGGAATGGACATTTTCAGGTGGTGCAAAACTGGATATAAAGGTCCTTCTTTTCGTTGTTATTTGTCCTCATTTGTGATTATGCTGTGGAGTTTTATTGTTTGGGGCCTAGTGTGCTGTAGGCCATCAATTTGTTTCAAATTTATTTTTATGGCGTTTTCACTTTTACAATGCTGCTGTGCTAGAGATATTTTATAAGCCTTTGCGCATGGCCTTGAATTCTTACCAAATATAGGTTATTTTTGTCTGTATGTGTTTCTTTGTAACTTGATGAACAGGCTTTCAAGAATCCAACCCAAGCAGCCAGCCTTTTTTCCTTTGTTTTCTGCGATCCTTTTCCCTATGTGCATATCCACCAGTGTGTGTGTGTGTGTGTGTGTGTACCCCCGTGCACATCTGCTCCCATGTTTCTGTGCTGTTATCATTTTTTATCTCTGCTGAGTTTTTGTATTCTCACCACTGCTTTACTAGTGATGCAAGGGCCTGTAGATCAGCCAACACATATTTTTGGTTATATAATTGTACAATGTGTTCTGTTTTGTTGCATGTCTTGGTTGATGATGAAGGAAGAACGGGCTCCAAGGCAGGCAGCCATTTTTATTAGTACTCCTGCCTTCTTCCTTGCCAAGCCATGGACTGACATTTTGTGAAGCCAGTGTGCATGTGGACGTTTTTTCTTAGTTCTTCATGCTTCCTCCCTTGCACATGATATGCTCAACCTTTTTGTGGAACCAATGTGTGTCTGATAGGCAACTATCTAATTTGTATCCCCATGCCATCTCTCTTGTCAAGGCGAGTGCTTGCTCAGAGTGTGTGTATCTAACATAGCCATTCTGTACTTGTTCTCCACACCCTCTCCCTGGCCAAAGCTATCTGCTTATCAACCATTTTGTGAAACCTGTGTGTGCATTTTTGATGGTTGCTTATTACCTATTTTTTGTCACTTTTAAGTCTTTTAAGTGAGTATTATATGTGATGGCCCTTTAGGAGCACACAATAATTTTTACCAATTTTTCCTTTTTATTTCTTATTATTGTGTGTGTGGAATGGTTGTAGTCTGTGCATGTCTGAATGTGTTCAAGTTAATCATTTTTTGCCATCCACTTTCTGATTCCAGTAGGGTCCCATAGGATCTGTATGGAAACCTGATATTTATCATCTCTTTCACTTTAACATAGACCACTGGGGGTGTTGATGTTGTAGTGGCGCTATGTTAGATTCATTGTATAAAGTCAGTATCAATAATGTTTAAAGTATCAAGAAACATATTTTAATATTTGTGTAACATCATCCTGTCATCAATTTTTAATTAACTACTTCCTGAATGATTGATTTACTGTTTGCTCCAACAATGAATTTACTAAAGGGAATTAATAATATTCTGAGATGCTATTATGATTTGTGTTGCATTGACTAGAATACTTAACACTGATTGTCTTTCTTCTTATTTTTCATCCCGGCTAAGTAGCTGTGACTGAACCAGAGAAATGTCTGTTAAATATATGACAATAGTCCAGGGACCACTCTGCTAAGCTGCTAACAAACAAGAAGTTAGGAAAATGGCAACCGAGAAACAGGATCTTGCCAATAAGGAGGCCAGTGAGGAGAAGGAGCCTGGTTCCATTATAGGTGTGACTTAGTTACAGAAGATGGTTCATGCTTAGATTCAGAACTCCCACCTTACTGAACATGCACTGTAATTCTTCTGGCCAAGGTGTTAACCTCTTAGCGGCAAGAGCGGCAGTACATCATCTCTAACCCCAGGGATCATTCACAGGTGAAATTCCAAGTTAATTAAATCCTGATAGACAGGGATTGTGCTTCCCCGCCTTCTACCTTCTTGGCCTAAGACGGTGGCTTTTTGCGCCTGTCATGGGCTCATTCACTGCTGCCCACATCAGCGGTGTGAGAAGGAACAGAACTGTTAAAGCGTCCCTCTATGTCAATATTGTACACATCAGGACTCGTTTTAGGCCGATTAATCTTTTGACCCAGTGGTGAGACACCGTAGAACAAGATAACTAATCAATATGTTGAGTAATATATCAATAAGGTCGCTGATATTCTTCACCACAATATACTTTACTTTGGATAAAGATATTAATCAAATGTTCGACGCAACCATGACCTTTCAGCCATGAATAACCACACCTTGTGATAGCCTTTTATGAGTTTTATTCCCTATTGATTACAATCTACTAGCAAAGTGTCAATCTCAAAACCAAGAAACATATAAGCATAGTCACAATATGGTAACTGTAATAGGACTTCAATAATGCAAAGATCACAAATATGAGAGCATAACATAAAGTAAACATAGATCGGAACACATGGAGTATCATGTAAGTCTCAGTTCAGCATGGCATAATGTCAGTCATGTCAGTTCGTGTCAGTCAGGGTGATTTACCTAGCCTAGCCTCTAATTAGCATCAGCATGTTGGACTTCATGCAAAACAATTTAGAACACCAATTTGGAAAACATCTAAACTATGGTCTCTAATCAAAAATACAGCAGTTGGTACCTAGAAAGGAAAAGCAAATAGACAAATTACAATAGCATTGTCATAATTACCCTCCAAGGATTAAGTCAGCACACAGGATCAGTCTTCGTCTTCAGGACATCAGTCGTATCGCCATCAATCTAACTCAGTCTAGTGGAGAGGGGACACTTCCCTCTTAAGGACGAGAAGCATAAAGACAATAACAGGTGAGCATAATTTATTAAGTCTCAAAGTCACCATACAGAGTGACAGAGTTTCTGGACAAAATCAATAGCATTCCCTACCTAATTCCCTCGACTCTTCTGTGTCATGAGCTTTTATCCCTTTTTTCGCAATACCTTCCCCCAAAATTCTATTGGATATTCGCTATACCCCACTATCTTTAACCTATCAAATTATACATTAGGTAATCCAAATTGTCACCCCACGATAATTTATAACACTTTGATTGGTCTTCGTAATTGACGTCTTCGTAGGTGGCACATCCAGGTGTCGTCTCATCATCTTGGCATGTTTCTCGTGTCATGAGCTTCTTTATCCATGGTCAAATGGCCTTGCACATTCCTTTGGTATATTTTTTGTTTCAAATTCTGAATAAAACTTATACTAAGGCAGCTAGCATGCGGACGGGAACAGGATGAGTTAGCAACATAAAACAAAGGAAAGGAACAAACGCTGGGTCATGGCCCTTTACGAGTCAGCACACTGAAAAACAGAGAATATGCTTTAATATGAGAGCTACACAGCTAAAATCTTCAACTTACGCTAACTTAAGGCCTATGGGTTTTAATACAAATGCAATATTCGTAAACGTTAATATATTCAATTAATCATGGTGCATGCAATTATTTCTTATAATCGACATTAGTTTATGTGCATAATAGTAACTTCACACTTATAATCATGTTGAGAATACACACTAAGCAACTAATGTTTTATGGTCATTTTTCATATGCAGCATTGTTAGGCATTTATATAAGCATTTCACATCTAATATATGCAAATTTTAAGCTACGCTCTCTCAGTCCCTCCTCTGATGACGCTCGTCATCACACAAACCTTTCCCTTTGACCTTTCACTTTTAATTTTTCACCTTGCGCATAATACGCATTTCAACATCTTGCCCTTTATGTGAACTCTCCCAAATTTAATTGAACATTTTCTCTCTTTCACTTTCTTCGTTCCTCCTGGTTCTTTTAGTCCAATTTCTCTTTATTTTGTCATTAATTTTGCACGCCCCCCATAATCCTATTAGACAGACCAAAACAATTAATAGACCCATCAAGATTTTTGCAAGTACCCCATTCCAAATGTTGGTAAACCAGCTCCCAACCCTGGCAATTCCCTTTCCAAATTTCTCCCAGACACCGAGTTCCTTCAAATCTGTACTATCTTTAGTAAGGTTAGTAAGCATACTTCTAATCTGTTTACTGTTATCTGGTATGAATGAACAACAATGATGCTCATTGAGCATCTTGCAGACTCCTCCACTCTTAGCTAAAAGAATGTCTAAAGCAAGCCGATTTTGAAGAGTCATAGCTCTTTCTGCAGCAAGTTCAGTATCCATCAGGAGTATAGCCCCTGTAAAATTTGTCAGCATGTTGTCCACTATAGTAGACAACTTTTGAATCTTCATAGAATTCAAGATAAGCCCTACTGATGGGATTATAGCTCCAAATATATCACCAATGACAGCCGCCACTGATTCTCGTTTTTGTCTAGGATGTTGTAGTTCAGACGTCTTAGGTATCTGTTTTAAGTCATCAATTTGGTAAATCTTTGGGAATACTATTCCCAAATGACATATCCCATACCATCCCTTAGGGAGACGGTAATAAGCATTTAGCCTGCAGATATAATAGATCCCAGGAATCGCTGGATCTTGTCCATTTAGCATAAAGGTCCATTTACTCTGAAATAAAAACACATGCCTGCATTCACTCGTTCCCACAAACAAATTATCCTGTTCATATTTTGGCCTATATATGCAAAGCCTACCTACATGTAATGCATCTATAGCTAATTTGCCTTGTGTCTTGATTGCAGTGTAAGCATAATCATTTGTGTATGTGCGTTTCTCTAATCCTTTTTCTAATCTTTCTTTTAATGCTTTGCGTCTATCATCTGTGTGATCTAAAAAGCTTTTCTCTACAGGCGATAGTAAGCAAGTTAAATTATTACGATGTGCATAGGCAGTCCCAAATGTAAGTGTCGGCTCAAAGAATCCCCTAACTATTTTTATATCATGTTCCTTAGCTAACTTGTTTAAAAATTCAATCACAGGCACAAAAGAAAACACAACATCCAAGTTTGAATAGAAATATTGCACATGCTCTTGATTATAGAATCTTGTTAATAGCATGCTACAACTAATCCCATAAGTAAGAGGGAGGCTATGATATGTAACTCCCTCCTGTACAGATGAAGGAATTTTAGTAAATACATAACAATCTTTCGCATCCATAGTTTCCACATACTCATTTAATAAGCAATAGAAGATATTAGTAGAAAGTTCCCCTCTTGCATTAGTTCCCTCATGTATATGTCTTGCATCCTGCTCAAATCTTTCCGATGGTGTTAGTGTGGTAGTTTCAGGTTTTAAAGTAGCGTTAATAGTTTCTTTCTCTATCCATGGCATTCCTACAATCACTCCCACAATTATCACTGCGCACAAAACACCTATTATAAGTCCTAACCAACCACACACTTTCCTTTCCTTGCTACTACCTCTATTATAAGTCATGTTTGTACAGAATCAAACAGTAGAGCAACAATCAACCAGAGGATAGTTCAAACTCTCTTGCTTTCTGCGTTTATTTATAGCGTCTTCACTCACTCCAGGACCTCTTTTGTCAAATCCGGTTAGCAGCTTGTCGTAATCAAGTTTTTCAATAGTCAAATCCAGTTCTAGTGTCACTTTAGGTAATTTCATAAAGTATCTCTTTCTTTTTGATTTTCAGTTTCAGATTTCATCCAAGATTTTCTTCAGATTCGCTCAAGTTCCGTAGTATTGACCTGGTACTTCTCGGTCAAAGCAGAATGCTAGGAATTCTTGTTGCCATTCAGATGTTGTAGCATATGCCCATTTAGGACCTGTATATCTCCTGTTTGCGATTCTTTTTCGTTTCAGCCTCCGTTCACCCTGTTGTTCTCCTTCACTCAGTTCCTCCACTCGAGAGGTATCGTTCTCTTCTATTATTGTGTCGCTTGATACGTCTCTTATTTTGAACAGTGGTTTATCTGGCCAATTGTCACCTTTATGTGTTTTCTCTTGATGTGTTCATTCAGGACCCTGGACAGCACCCTCCTCTTGTGATATGGTGTTTTCTCTTGATGGACCTGCAGCTGGTTCAGGAGACTCTGATGCGTTCTGATCTCTCTCTACAGTTTCTCCTTCTTCTCCTTCTTCTTCTTCCTCTGTGACGGGTTCGAGTTCTAATCCGTACTTATCTACTTCTGGGAGAACTTCTTCTTGATTTAATTCTCCTGCCGCCTCTACTGAGAGAGGCACTCTGTCACCTCTCTCGAACTCATTGACTGTTAGAGGGACAAGGCTGTTCTCAGTGGGCTCTCCGGTAATCTCAGTTCCTTCTTGACTGCTTTCTAGCCCTGAGACTTCTCTTTCTGAAGTTGTTCTGCCGTAAACTTCAAGTTCCTCTTCAACAGGACACGTTACCCTTTTTGTGTGACTAGCATGTATCCAGTTGGAAACTCCGGCACACCTTATAGCAGTAGTAGTCGTCAAGATTACTTGAAATGGCTCTTTCCAACGTGGTTCTAGACACGATTTTCTTACGTGCTTCTTGACAACCACCCAGTCACCAGCTTGTAGAGAATGGCCTGGATCGCCAATCGGTGGCAATGTGTTAGCTTCCACCTGGTGAGAGAAAGAGCGAATCACATCAGCCAAACCTTTGCAGTAATCCAACACCATATCATCTGTAATATTCACTAGCGCATTTGCAGGCACTGCTGGTAATCTCATAGCTCTACCAATGAGGATTTCATGGGGGGACAGACCCGTTTTCCTGTTTGGGGTGTTTCTCATTGACATCAGCACTAGAGGCAAGGCATCTGGCCACTTCATGTTAGTTGCTGCGCACATTTTTGCTATTCTTGATTTCAAAGTACCATTCATTTCTTCCACTAGTCCTGATGCTTCAGGGCGGTAGCTACAATGCAGCTTTTGCTCGATGTCAAGTGCAGCACACAAGAGTTTGATCACCTCATTGTCGAAGTGTCTACCCCTATCTGATTCTATAGAAACCGGAAACCCGAATCTTGGTATCAGTTCCCTAAGTAGTAGTTTTGCTACTGTAAGACTGTCATTTCTACGTGTGGGACATGCCTCGATCCAATGACTGAAAACACACACGATCACCAACACATACTTCAGTCCTCCACAAACAGGCATTTCAATGAAATCCATTTGCATCTTGTTAAATGGACCTCTAGCTCTTCCAATGTGGCTCAAAGTTACCACGGTTCCTTTTCCTGCATTCATCTGTTGACAGATGATGCATTTGTGACAAGTAATTTCTGCGGCATGCCTGAATTTCGGGTTAAACCAATCAATTTTGAATGATCTAATCATGGCATCCCTTCCCAGGTGAGCCTGTCCATGATAGAGCCTGGCAAATTGGGATAAAAGGCTGTTTGGCAAAACTAGTTTCCCTTCTTCTGAGACCCATAGATCATCTGCCCTTTGTACACATTGCATTCTTTGCCAAGAGCGTTTTTCTTCTTTGCTTGCATGGCTCTGTAATGTCTTTAACTCCTCTAATGTGTCAACCACCCGCAATGCAAAGTTCAAACATGTGTCATTTTCAGTTTGTGGTAACAATTCCCATTGTTCCTTGAACGATATACAGTTCAATGCGCAAAATCTTGCGACTTGATCTGCATAACCGTTTCCTATGGACACAAAGTCTTGTGATCTAATATGAGCACTGCATTTCACCACAGCAATTTCAAGAGGTAACTGAATCGCATGTAACAAATCCTTTATTTGTTCACCATTTTTCACAGGAGAACCAGATGAGGTCATAAAACCTCTCTGTGACCAAAGTTGGCAAAAATCATGTACAATTCCGAATCCGTATCTGCTGTCAGTATAGATAGTGACTTTCAAATTTACAGCTGCGTGGCATGCCTTAGTAAGGGCAATCAATTCTGCCACTTGTGCAGAAAACACTTTTTCGAGCCAGGAAGCCTCAACAATACCAGTTATGGTACATACCGCATAACCAGCTCTCAGTGTTCCAGTAGAATCTCTTAGACAGGACCCATCAACGAACATGATACAATCATTTTCTTTTAACTGGGTGTCTTGTATGTCTGGATTGGGTTTGGTACACAGCTCCGTTACCTCAAGACAATCATGTTCAAATTCTTCCTCGTTTTTGGTTTCAGCACTTTCATTAGGAAGTAAGGTTGCCGGGTTCAATACACTGCACCTTTTAAGTGTTACATTTGGTGACCCCAGTATGATCGTCTCATACCTAGTGAGACATGCATTTGTCATGTGCTGAGTCTTAGTTCGAGTCAACAAAATGTCAACTGAATGTGGAACCATTACTGTTAGAGGGTATCCCATGACTATGCCTTCACATTGTGTAAGGCTCTGACCAACTGCTGCGACTGCACGCAAACAGCCCGGTAAGGCTGCTGCGACAAGATCCAAGGTAGCTGAAAAATATGCTACAGGGCAATTTGCACCTCCGTGGACCTGTGTTAGGACAGACAAAGAACAAGCATCACATTCATGACAAAACAACAGAAATGGTTTCTCGTAATCTGGCATTCCTAGTGCTGGTGCCCTGCACATGCATCCTCTCAATTCCATAAATGACTCAAGCTCTTCTTTTGACAAGGTTATAGTATATGGCTCATCCTTGGTTTCTTTTCCTGTCAGTTTTATTAATGGCTTTGAAATGATCGAGAAGTTGGGTATCCACTGGCGACAGTAGCCCACCATTCCCAAAAACATCCTGACATCTCTTTTTGTCGTTGGGGGGTTCATTTGCAAGACAGCTGTTATTCTTTCTTTTGATATTCTCCTGGAACCCTTCTCAATCAAATGTCCCAAGTATTTTGCCTCCTTTTGACAGTATTGTAGCTTTCGGGGTGACACCTTATGTCCATTCTTTCCCAGATGATTTAGTAATGCAATAGTATCATATTTACAACTGTCCCTTGTTTTGGACGCAATTAGCAAATCATCAATGTACTGTACAAGAGTTGAATTAAAAGGCAGCATTAGTGGTTCCAAATCCTTCTTCAATATCTGATTGAAGATGGACGGTGACTCAGAAAACCCCTGAGGAATTCTACACCAACTGTACACCTTATCCAGGAATTTGTAACTGAAAACAAATTGGCTATTCTCATGAAGAGGTACTGAAAAGAAAGCTTGCGATAGGTCTACTACGGTAAACCATTCAGCATCACAGGGGACCTGGAACATGATTACTGCTGGGTTGGGCACCACAGGGCAACATTTTATTACAATTTCATTTATTTTTCTCAAATCCTGCACAATTCGAACTTTTCCACAGGGCTTCTTTAAACCCATTATTGGAGAGTTATGTGGACTGCTCAAGACCTCTTTCAGAACTCCCTGCCTGAGAAAGTCTGCAACTATTTGTGACACTTCGATAAGAACATCTTGGGTAATGTGGTATTGTGGCACTTGAGGGAACACTGCATTTGGTTTTATCTGAACTTTAACCGGTTCCACTCCTTTTATCAATCCTACTTCTTTCCCGGTCAAGTCCCATACTTTCTCTGTTACTGTCCCTTGTAGTTCGACAGGTAAATCAATCAGTGTATGCATAGGGAATAAAGTAATCAGAGGGTAGTCTTCATTTGTTCCCGTTTCTTCCTCTAAAAACTGACTTTCATCTCCTTCATCGTCACTATTTGTCTGTACTTCAATTCCGTCATTGGAACAGGTAATCGAAAATTTTGTTTTACACAACAAATCTCTATCCAGTAGGAATACTGGACTCGAGTCACAGACTACGAACCTATGACGCCCCTGGAAGTTGCCGATCTCAACCTGCACTGGATCTGTAATCGGGTTAGTCAAATACTGATTTGCTACTTCAACCACTCTTATGGTAAGCCCTGACAGAGGCAATCTTGGAACTTCCGCACTTCTGACTGTGGAGCGTGTGGCTCCTGTGTCAACCAGAAATGAAACCTTATACCCCATCACCTTTCCCTCGACATATGGGCCTCTCTGATCTACCTCTAAAGATGCTGCTAGCCTGCACTATTCAATGTCGGAGCTATCATCTGACCAATCTTCATTCATGCCATTTTCACCTCGTAATGGGAACTGTTGTACAGTATTGTTTTGATTTGTTACCTGGCCTGTGACCTGCTGAGGAAGCATCACCTGTTGCTGTCCCATCGGAGCCATTGGTAATTGCATTTGCTGTCTAGGCACCATAGGAATCTGCTGCTGTACTGGCTGTAATTGTATTGACTGAAAACGCAGCATTTGCATCTGCTGCATGGGCTGTACCCCTTGCATTTGCACCAGATTGTTCTGCAGGTTTGGCTTCTGATGTCTTATTTTCGGACCTCGTGAATTTTGTAATGCACCAACATTAGTACCTTGCTGAACAACACCATCCTGCACCATATTTGGGCACTCCCATTTCCAATGCCCCACGCCCCGCACGCGTGACATGGTGACATCTTTTTCGCCCCTTGCATGTAATTTTGAATTACAACCGTATTCAAGTCTGAATGCGATTCACAAACCCTCGACCTCGACCCCTCGGTTGGGTCTGAAACACACCGTTCATTTGTGGTTGCTGCTGTATCATCTGTTGAACTCAATTTCCCTGTATTCCTGCCTGTGCAGCCCTTATCTGTATCACCATCACCTTTTCTTTAAACTTTTTCTGCTTCAACTCAATCTCGTCACTGCAGTATTTTGCATACTGAAGCACCTCATCAATCGGCTTAGCTTGCCAACAGATCAGATGATTCTTAATCATCTGGCTAACCTCTGGTCGCAACCCTTCAACAAATCTAAACACGAGATGGTTCCTTTCCTTTGGTTCAATTGTCTCAGTACCAGTATAATGCTTAAACGCCTTTAACAGTCTCTAGTAATAAGCATGTATTGACTCTTTAACCTCTTGAGAGGTCCGGTCGATTTTCTGCCAATCAGTCACTTTCGGTGACACCTTTTGTTTCAAAAACTCAATCACTTTATGATAATACTTCATCACCTCTTCTGAAGGTGCCCCAGTCACCTTATCCCTTACTGGTTCCTTTGTCGGCCAATCAACACTTCTCTTACACTCAAGCCATAAATCAGGCGGAACAATGATCTCAAACAAAGTATTCAAGTCTTCCCAGAGACATTTCGCGAGCTTCACAAACCTATCTGTCTGTTGATACTACTCGATCGGTTTCTCTCTCAGTCTGGGGTAATCGTTAGTTAAGGATAGAATGTCTCCTCTGGTCCATGGCACATGAATTAGGACACCACCAGCTGTTTGTCTCATAGGCAATATTTTTACAGATTCCAAATCGGGTGAAGCCTTGGCTTGATTAGATCCTGGGCTATCTCCCTTTCCCTTATCTCTTTTCTTTGCCCATCTGCCTTCCCATTTTTCCAGTGCCCCCCAAATTTTTGCGCTTTGCAGCAACTCTCTCAAATGTGCTTCCATTCCTGCAGACCTCATGTGTTCAAAGTCTTTTGAATCTAAATCTAATCTATAACTTCTTTTCAAATGTTTGGTGTTTCCGATATCGATATTGTATTTGTCTGCCAAGTTCGCTAATCTCTGATGTACTTTGCCTACTTCTTTGGTAATCTTAGGGCATTAACATCTCAATTCTGCCTCCGTGTATGACTCCAGTCTGTTTACTCCCATTGTACCATCCACTAACTCAGCAGCTTCTGCCCCTAGTCTTACAAAGTTTAGGTATTCGTCTTGTTTTTCTTTTTCTGGTTCGGCTGTAACCACTGCACTCTTTTGTGAGGTATAAGTCTTTTCTAACCATTCATTTAACTGTTGGACTGTAAAACCCTGCAACAAAATGTTCCCTGCATGTATCATTGGGGAATGTGAAGTGTTCGTACTCATTGTTTGTGGAGTTAAAACTCCTAACCCTGCTTGACGCATTGCTTCGAGGGGTGCTCCTACCGGACTAAGGTCCATTAAAGGCCTTGTTTGTTCAAATGTTTGCTCTCCTGGGGCCATAATCTGGGGAGTCCCCATCGACCCTCCTCTTATCACATCTTGAGTCATCACTCTCTGATCACGCTTGCCTGTTTTGTCCTGTGCATATAATGGTACTGGTGGACCAACAGTAATTGGTAATGATATGGCAGCAGGTGTCTGACCCGGACCCATACTCCGTGGAGCAGTAACTCCATTTGTCTGATCTAATATACCCGGGACAGGTACTAATGGCGGTCCAGCCACTGGGTTATACCCTGGTATCAGCTGTGGCTGTGGTTGCGAAAGCAATTTCGGAGTTGATTCAATCTGTATTAGCTTTGGCTTTGTATATCGGGTCTGGAGGCACTATCAAATTTGTAGTTGTTTCAAGTACTGGGACATCTGGGTAGATTCTCTGTATCTGCAGTGGAGGCTGCAACTGTATCGGCATGTCTGGTGCAGTGGGTAAATTGACACCATTCTGTATCGAGACAGTATCATTAGTCTGTATCGTATCAGTAACTCCCTTTTCCGGCGTCTGGTTCCCAGGGTCTGTGCTAGCACTTGGAGCGTTGTCGCTCACTGCATAAGGTGGCGGACGATCATGTAATAATCTGTCCATAAATTCCTCATCATCTGAATCATCTTCCTCTTCCCAAGATCTTTTATTCTCTTTAGATTTGTTCGAGTCTTTCTCTGTATTGCAAGAGGCCTTTTTTCCTGGCGTCTCCTCTCCCTGTGCTATTGCTGGGAACAGTTTTAATCCATCGACAATTCCCCATCTCCACATTTTGTTCTCATCGTCCCACCTAGCCTCTGCATAGGATTTTTCTGCCCTTCGCAATCTTCTCTGAAATCTTTTTATGTTTAAGTTAAGTGCCATCAAATCCCAAATTGCTAACGCCTCATACTGAGCTGGTCTTGGAGGTGGTTTCTGTGTACTTAACATCCACCTCAAATTCTCTCGTACCTTAGGATTGAATGTTCCATGTTCTGGGAACGCTAGACACCCTTCTTTCTCTGTTAATTTGCCCCACTGTTTCATCCATAAACAAGGTGCGACACCCTTCTCTTCCATGACTATATAAGCTGGAGTACCCTCGGGTGGTGTAGGTTCCCCATCGGTTGCAACAATATACACATCTCCTTTCCGAGCACTCTTGAACGCTTTAACAAAATTCATTTTGCGATTTTCTGTTAGTTTTGTATTTAATCAGAAGTGACTTAGGGCCATATTTATACTTTTCGACGCACAACTGCGCCAACGCAGTTGTGCGTCAAAAAATCTAACGCCGGCTAATGCCATTCTGAAGCGCCATGCGGGCGCCGTATTTATTCAATGACGTTAGCCGGTGTTAGCCGGCGGCGCTGCCTGGTGTGCATCCAAAAAAATGACGTACACCAGACAGCGCCGGCGTAGGGGAATATGGAGCTTGGGCGCCAAAAAATGGGGCAAGTCAGGCTGAGGCAAAATTATCGCCTCAACCCCGTTTGCGCCATTTTTTCCGACTCCCAACCCCCATTGAAATGACTCCTGTCTTAGCAAAGACAGGAGTCATGCCCCCTTGCCCAATGGCCATGCCCAGGGGACTTTTGTCCCCTGGGCATGGTCATTGGGCATACTGGCATGTAGGGGGGCACAAATTAGGCCCCCCTATGCCACAAAAAAAAAAAAATTATACTTACCTGAACTTACCTTATGTTCCCTGGGATGGGACCCTCCATCCTTAGGCGTCCTCCTGGGGTGGTCAACGGTGACGGGGGGGTCCCTGGGGGCATGGGAGGGCACCTCTGGGCTCCTTCCGAGCCCACAGGTCCCTTAACGCCTGCCCTGACCAGGCGCTAAAAAACGACGCAAAAGCGGCTGGACGTCATTTTTTTTGACCCGCCCACTCCCGGGCGTCATTTTTTCCCGGGAGTGTAAATACGGCGCACATGCCTCGGAGTCACTTTTTTAGACGGGAACGCCTACCTTGCATATCATTAACGCAAAGTAGGTGTCCACGCAAAAAAATGACGCAAACTCCATGGACTTTGGCGCTAGACGCGTCTAACGCCAAAGTATAAATATGGAGTTAGTTTTGCATCGGAATTGCGTCAAAAAAAACGATGCAATTCCAGCGCAAACAGAGTATAAATATGCCCCTTAGTTCCCAGGACACTCTTCACCCACCTTTCTCAGCCTATTGCCTATCACGGACGGCAGCCAATCCGAGCGCGACCCCTCTCAACAACTGACCTATCTCAGCGCGGCACCACTGACGCACACTCACATACACACTGTGGCTGACAAAGTCTTGCGGCTTGTCTGCTCTTCACTGCACCCATACAAACCCATACAACTAATGCAATTATTGCGAGCACCTTAAATGACAACACAAATCTGCTGGTTTACTACAGGAAGGGTAACACATTCGCTTTAGAACTTTACAGAGATTTCACTTGAAGCCTCAGCCCCTACTTTCTCCTTATCAGTTCCTGCATACGCAAGCAGAATTACGACCCGCAAATTCTACTCTCGACTTGTCAATGACTCCTTCTAGTGCACTTTAGAATTTGTCAAATCTCGATCGAAGGTTTCATACACACATTATAAGTCAAACTTGACTTGTCAACCATGCCTGATTGACCTATTAAACCACACAGATTACAATATAAACCACATTTGTCTTCATACTCCGGAGTCTTAGACCTCAACAGGTCCGTACATAAACAACCAACCACGTGGATAATTTTGAGCACTAAGCCCTGCACTCATATGAAGTACGCCGACTTCCCTACTCTCATACTGTGGAGTACGCCCACTCCTACTAAACAACACATATTTTGGCCTAATTACACACAAACCTTCACAATCACCTGCAAAATGCATAAGCTAAGTAAGCGCGAAGAACCTAACCACATACACTATGGCACCGAGAACATTCCCAACTCACTTAGGCGGGCTCCGAGATCCCGGGAAAGTCATGGTGAACTTAGAAACCCATCATACCTCCAATTTGCATTATCACAGAAAAACAAATGAAATAATGAATCCCCGCCCTAGGGCCCCAAAGGGCCAAACCGTCGCTCTGCTACCAGAACTGTTAACGCGTCCCTCTATGTCAATTTTATACACATCAGGACTCGTTTTAGGCCTCTGAATCTTTTGACCCAGTGGTGAGACACCGTAGAACAAGATAACTAATCAATATGTCGAGTAATATATCAATAAGGTCGCTGATATTTATCACCACAATATACTTTACTTTGGATAAAGACATTAATCAAATTTTCGACGCAACCATGACCTTTCAGCCATGAATAACCACACCTTGTGATAGCCTTTTATGAGTTTTATTCCCTATTGATTACCATCTACTAGCAAAGTGTCAATATCAAAACCAAGAAACATATAAGCATAGTCACAATATGGTAACTGTACTAGGACTTCAATAATGCAAAGATCACAAATATGAGAACATAACATAAAGTAAACATAGATCGGAACACATAGAGTATCATGTAAGTCTTAGTTCAGCATGGCATAATGTCAGTCATGTCAGTTAGTGTCAGTCAGGGTGATTTACCTAGCCTAGCCTCTAATTAGCATCGGCATGTTGGACTTCATGCAAAACAATTTAGAACACCAATTTGGAAAACATCTAAACTATGGTCTCTAATCAAAAATACAGCAGTTGGTACCTAGAAAGGAAAAGCAAATAGACAAATTACAATAGCATTGTCATAATTACCCTCCAAGGATTAAGTCAGCACACAGGATCAGTCTTCGTCTTCAGGACATCAGTCGTATCGCCATCAATCTAACTCAGTCTAGTGGAGAGGGGACACTTCCCTCTTAAGGACGAGAAGCATAAAGACAATAACGGGTGAGGATAATTTATTAAGTCTCAAAGTCACCATACAGAGTGACAGAGTTTTTCGACAAAATCAATAGCATTCCCTACCTAATTCCTTCGACTCTTCTGTGTCATGAGCTTTTATCCCTTTTTCGCAATACCTTCCCCCAAAATTCTATTGGATATTCGCTATACCCCACTATCTTTAACCTATCAAATTATACATTAGGTAATCCAAATTGTCACCCCACGATAATTTATAACACTTTGATTGGTCTTCGTAAATGACGTCTTCGTAGGTGGCACATCCGGGTGTCGTGTGATAGAGCGTTCCGTACTAGTAATTTTCCTGTATTTTGGATGCTCTTTAGGCCGATGAATCTTTTGGCTAAGTGGGACCCTCTCCACCCTTAGTCAGTCAGTTTAATCAAACCAATAATCAATAACGAACATAAGCAATGCCCTGATCAACATAACACTTAACAATTAATCCAGAATACATTTTCGGCGAACCCTGACCTTTCAGTCAGGAATAACCACACCAGTTTATTCAAAGTTAGTGAATTTATTTCCCTATATTAACAAAGCTAGCACAATATAGATGTGTCTCAACACCAAATGATAAACATAAATGAACATTAATAGCTGTCCATAACGGCGAAACAGGTGCAATCTATGCAACATTTGAATAACAAGGCATTCGATAATAGCAATGCAAATCACTAGAACTATAATCTGTAATGAGCTAATTGCATACATTTAGTCAGCATAACAAGGTCTCAAATTGCATCGTGCGACAAAAGGAATCCTCATCTAACCTCAAATTAGCATCGGCATGTGGGACTTCATGCAAAAACAATTTAGCAACATTAATTTAGAAAACTCCTAACTAGGGCTCTTATCAAAATCAGCAGTTGGTTACCTAAAAGAAACACAATGCAATTGTACAATTTCCTTTCATATTTACCGATTTCAATCAGCATTCAAGGAAGTCTTCGTCTCGCAGGTACCGTTTCTCGATCAGCATGGGACGGGGCAAAGGGGCAGGGGTGGACGGGGCAGTTGCCTCACGGCGGCAAGATAAACTACTACTTCATGCAAAGGGACAAATCAAAGTTAAAGTCTCTAGGGTAAGAATCATTTAAGTCTCTTTCTCTTGATTAGAGAAAGCATCAAAGTCTCTCAAAATGGCGTCGCAGCAAGGTGGGCCATAATAGCTGCAATGTCCAAATGTTCGTAATCGCTGGCAAAAGGCTGCAATGGATGCAATGGCTGCAATGGCTGCAATGGCTGCAATGGCTACCTTCTTCTCGTGCACCTGGTTTAAATAGACAACAGTTCAAATCCAGTAGGGTCTTCCATTGGAGGGTTCATAGGTTAGCTTCAAATTATCCAATCAAAAACAACAGTTCTCAAGCTTTTACTTAAGCATACATTATCCTTGGAGACGGGTACGCAAGTTGCAACATTTTATACCAATTAACTCACTTTCAGAGCTTCCATTGTCCGCACCTGCAGATTGACCTTGGAGTAAAGAGAAAAATGCCGGGCTGGCACGAAACCTTAAGATAAGCATGTGAACGATCTCAGTGGAAAAGTACAGCTTCAAGCAGAAATACACGTTTAATAGCACATTGGAAAAATACGAGCATCTAAACCGTGAGACCAGGCAACTAGGCCGAAGCCTGCACTAAAGTAATGCTAAGCTAAAACATTTCAAACAAGCAAATCATAGCACACGTTTACGATTATGTCGGATTAGTGCAATTCTAATACATCACGTTATATAAAGCACGCTTATAAATGTTGGCAAACTACTCTGAGGGCACATTTTGTCCCCGTACAATCTTTATTAGTTCGGTTAAAGTCACACATGATTATTTCACACTACGTTTATGCACTAATAAATGTAAAACCTTCATTTCAGCTTCATCAATCCCTCCTCTGATGACTACTTGTCATCACACCAAATCATGCCCACAAATTTTATTCCATTAAAATTCTGTCAGTTCTCTTTTCCTTTTAATTCCCCTAGTTTTCGCTTTGTATTCTTCTGCCATTCTTTTCATCATTTTCTCTTCCTTCCTTCTTCTAATTCTTTCCATAATCATTATTATTCCCCTTTTTATTCCCCATAATCCAAATATGCAAATCAGTACTATTAAAATTCCCTGTATTATTTTTAGCAATATTCCGTTCCAAATTCCCCCAATCCAATTTCCCACTGAAGCAAGTCCTTTTCCAACCTTCTCCCACACTCCTGGTTCTTTCAATTCCTTCAAGTCTGCACTCTCTTTTGTTAGATTAGCAAGCATAGTTTTAATTTTCACACTGTTATCTGGAATATACGTACAACAGTGTCGTGCACCAAGCATTTTGCAAACGCCGCCATCCTTTGCTAAAAGAATGTCTAAGGCAAGCTTATTTTGAAGAGTCATAGCTCTTTCCGCTGCAAGTTCAGCATCTATCAGGATTATAGCACCTGAAAACTTTGTCAACATGTTATCCACTATAGTAGACAACTTCCTTATTTTGATGGAATTCAACACGACTCTCAATGAAGGAATCATGGCTCCAAATATATCTCCTACCACAGCAGCTGCGGTCTCTCTTTTCTGGATACGATGGGATCCAGATGTCTTTGGAATCATCGATAGGTCATCCAGTTGATAGACCTTTGGGAACACTATACCCAAATAACATCTTCCCCACCATCCCTTTGGAAGACGATAATAGGCATTATACCCACAAATGTAATATACACCTGGAATGACAGGGTCAAGTCCGTTCATCATGAATGTCCATTTGGCCTTAAAGATAAACGTATGTTTACACTCACTCGCTCCTACGAAAATGTTATCATAGTAAGATTCACCTCGATATATACAAAATTTCCCTACATGCCAAGCATCTAAAGCAATTCTCCCTTGTGTCTTTATTGCGGCAAAATCATAATTATCTACTGAAGTCCTCTTATGTAGCTCTTTTTCTAATTTCGCATTCATTTGTGCCCTTCTATCATCTGTGCGATCTAAAAAGCTTATTTCTACTGCAGAGAGCGAGCAGGTAAGGTTTTCCCTATGAGCGTGAGCCGTTTCAAAAGGTTGCATCGGCTCGAAAAATTCCCTCATTATTTTAGCATCCCAATCTTTAGCAATCTGGCTTAGCTGCGCTATTATAGGAACATATGCAAAGGTAACATCATAATTCGAATAAAAATACTGTATGTTAGTCTGACCATAAAACCTAGACATTACTATACTACATGTAATCCCGTATGTAAGAGGCATGTGGTGATAAGTCACCCCTTCCTTTACCGATGTCGGTATCTGTGTACACACATAACAATCTTTCGCATCCATAGTCTCAACATATTCTGTTAGCAAGCGATAGAAAACATTATACGAAAGTTCTTTCTTATCATGCAAGTGTCTCTCATCTAATTCTAGTCTTTTCAATGCGGTTAGTTCAGTGACAGTAACAGGAGCAAGAGTAGAAGCATCAATTTTCTCATTCTCACCCTTACCATGCATTCCAAGCACTATTGCCATTATTATTAGTACACATGCAATTACCAAGCCTATACACACATATTTACAATATTTCTTTCTACTATTTTGCGTCATGATCTGTATAGAATCAGAGAGCTGGAAGCACCTGTAAAAGAAACTATTTAGCAATTCAGTTACAAAGCTGAGCGAGCGCAATGTTCACACAGTTTTCTTCAAGAGGCCAGTCACTTATCGGTTAGCAGCATTTGTCTCAATTCGGCAATAACTCAGTCTTTATCAGTTCAGCAAGTGTCTCATCCGGTTTAGCAATGTCTCAGCTGGTTGTTTCATATCACGTTAGATTGTAGCAAGCAATATCATTTATTACCCTTTCAATCGACAGAGTCCATAAAACTTTTCTTTTCTATTGGTATCTCTTCTTCTTCGTTCTCGAGGCTAAGAGATACGAATTCGTCAGTCCAATCGTCATTGACTGCATATGCCCATTCTGGACCGGAATATCTCCTGTTTGGTATCCTTTTCCTTTTCAATTTTGCCTCTCTTTTCGATTCTGCCTCACTGGTACTTTCCTCTTTGGCCAAGTCTTTTCCTTCACTTGAGGATGGTACCACGACAGTCACTTCCTTTCTTTTCTCTTTCACTTTTGGCCTTTCTCCGTCATTCAAACTCTCTTTAGTCCTCTGTTTTATTGGTGATATACTTAGTCTCCTCTTTGCACCGTGTCCATTTGATGGACCTGCGACCTTTTCTGTGGAAGCTTGAACTGCTCCGTTCTGTTCTGCCTTGTCCCCTCCTTCTGGGGAATCAATCACGTTCTCCTTTTCTTTTTCTCTATCGTCTGCTTCTGGGAAAGCCCTCCTCTGATCAGGCTCTCCTGCTTTTTCACCTCTTTCGAGCCCTTCGTCACCGTTACTTTCTTCACATTCTTTATCACTTTCAGCTGCTTCAGGCTCTTTGTCACCTTCAGCTGCTTCAGGCTCTTTGCTACCCTCAGCTGCTTCAGGTTCTTTGTCACCTTCAGCTGCTTCGTCGCTGTCTGAACTTTTTCCTTGGTCTCCCCCAAGCGAGTTGGTCTCTTCGTCCTCAGAGAATATCTCTCTCTCTTCCGTTTCTGCCTGTTCGCTTTCAGTTTGATTTTGCTCTGTCTCAGCGCTCAGCACTGTTTTATCAGGCACTGGCAGTTTCAGCGCTTCAACTTCCTCATCTGTGGGACACAACACTTTCTTTGTGTGACTGGCGTGAATCCAGTTGGGAACCCCCGCACACTTCACAGCGGTAGTTGTCGTCAGGATCACTTGGAAAGGGCCTTTCCAACGGGGTTCCAGACACGACTTTCTCACGTGCTTCTTTACCACGACCCAGTCCCCTGCTTTCAGTGCGTGTCCTGGACCTTGGATCGGTGGCAAGGTGGTTGCTTCCACCTGGTGAGAGAAAGAGCGAACCACGTCAGCTAGACCCTTGCAGTAGTCTAACACCATATCATCTGTAATATTCAAAAGCGCGTTTGCGGGAACTGCAGGAAGTCTCATAGCCCTGCCCATGAGAATTTCGTGCGGAGACAATCCAGTCTTTCTATCAGGGGTGTTTCTCATTGACATTAGCACCAAGGGCAATGCGTCAGGCCATTTCAAATTTGTCGATGCACATATTTTCGCCATTCTTGATTTCAGTGTACCATTCATTTGCTCCACCAGTCCTGAGGCTTCAGGGCGATAGCTACAATGCAGTTTTTGCTCAATGTTCAGCGCTGCGCAAAGTAACTTTATCACCTCGTTATTGAAGTGACTTCCCCTATCTGATTCTAAAGAGATCGGGAATCCGAAACGTGGTATTAACTCCCTCAACAATAGTTTTGCAACTGTAAGGCTGTCATTTCTACGTGTGGGGTATGCTTCAATCCAGTGACTAAAAATGCACACAATCACCAACACATACTTCAAACCTCCATGTACAGGCATCTCAATGAAGTCCATCTGCATTCTACTAAATGGGCCACTGGCTCTGCCAATGTGGCTCGCGTTCACAACTGTTCCCTTTCCTGGGTTCATCTGCTGGCAAATAACACATCGATGGCAAACTGCTTCTGCAGCTTGACGGAATCTGGGGTTAAACCAATCAGTTTTGAACAATCTTATCATGGCATCTCTCCCTAGGTGAGCCTGTCCATGATAGAACCGCGCAAGCTGTGATAAGAGACTATTTGGCAAAACAAATTTTCCCTCATTTGAAACCCATAACTCATCTGGTCTTTTTATACATTGTGATTTAATCCAGGAATCTCTTTCGTCCTCCCTGACGTTATTCTGTAATGTTTTTAGTTCATCTATTGTATCTACGACTTTCAAGGCAAATGCTTCAGCTGGTTCGAGTTCTGGTTCACTAATCGAATTCCATTCATCTCTGAGTAATATACAATTCAAGGCACAAAATCTTGCGACTTGATCCGCATATACATTTCCCAGAGAAACATAGTCCTGTCCTTTTGTATGAGCACTACACTTTACCACTGCAACTTCGGCTGGCATTTGAATGGCGTGTAACAATTCCCTTATTCTTTCCCCGTTTTTCACTGGGGATCCTGAAGAAGTCAGGAAACCTCTCTGTGACCATAGTTGTCCAAAATCATGCACAATCCCAAACCCGTACTGACTATCGGTGTAAATGGTGACTTTCATCAATGCAGACAGTTGACATGCTCTTGTAAGGGCTACAAGTTCTGCTACTTGTGCAGAATAGACTCCTTGAAGCCAGGCCGCTTCCAAGACACCTGTTACAGTACATACAGCATATCCTGCTTTTAAAATCCCCATCCCATCTCTTAGACATGAACCATCAACAAAAACAATTTGGTCATTTTCATCAAGCTTAGTATCCTTAATGTCAGGTCGGGGTTTGGTGCAAAATTCAGTCTCCTGAAGGCAGTCATGCTCGATGTCTTCAGCGTCCTCAATTTCAGCATTTTCACCGGGAAGCAAGGTTGCTGGATTCAGCGTAGTGCACCTTTTCAGCTGCACATTCGGTGAGCCCAGAATTATCGTTTCATACCTTGTGAGTCTTGCTCCAGTCATGTGTTGCGTTCGGGAGCGGGTCAAAAGTATCTCAACTGAGTGAGGGACCATGACTGTTACTGGGTGTCCCATCACTATTCCTTCACTCTGAGTGAGGTTGATACCAACTGCTGCTACGGCGCGCAAACACCCTGGAAGTGCTGCTGCGACCGGATCCAAGGTAGCTGAAAAATACGCTACTGGTCTGTTTATGCCACCATGGACTTGAGTCAAGACAGACAAAGAACATGCATCACGTTCATGACAAAACAATGTGAAAGGCTTTGTGTAATCAGGCATACCTAAAGCTGGAGCCCTGCACATGCATTCTTTCAATTCAACAAAAGCATCCATCTCATCTCCTTTCAGCTCAATTTGATCCAAGGCATCCTTCTGGGTCAGCTTCAGTAAAGGCTTTGCTAGAGTTGAGAAGTTGGGAATCCACTGACGACAGTAGCCCACCATTCCCAAAAACTTCCTCACCTCCCTCCTTGTCTTTGGTGGACTCATTTGAAGTACACTCGTTATTCTTTCCTTCATTATTCTCCTTGACCCTTTCTCTATCTGGTGACCCAAGTATTTCACTTTCTTCTGACAGAACTGTAATTTGGAAGGAGACACCTTGTGTCCATTCCTTCCCAAATGGTTCAACAGAGCAATGGTATCGGCTGTGCAGCCACTTTCTGTCTTTGATGCAATCAGTAAGTCATCAATGTACTGTACTAGGGTTGACTCGAATGGCAATTCTAATGCTTCTAAGTCTTTCTTTAGAATCTGATTGAATATTGACGGTGACTCAGAAAACCCTTGAGGAATTCGACACCAACTGTACACTCTGTCTAAGAATTTGAAACAAAAGAGAAATTGGCTGTCCTCATGAAGAGGCACCGAGAAGAACGCTTGTGACAAATCGATGACTGAGAACCACTCAACATCGCAAGGGACTTGAAACATTATCACAGCTGGATTCGGTACTACAGGGCAGCATTTGACTATGATGTCATTTATTTTCCTCAAGTCCTGCACGAGTCGGACCTTTCCACTCGGCTTTATTAGTCCCATGATTGGTGAATTACATGGACTGCTTAACACTTCTTTCAGTACTCCCTGTTTTACAAATTCGTCAATGAGTTGGGCAACTTTCATGAGGGTGTCTTGTGCCATGTGGTATTGTGGGGTCTGGGGAAAGGTTGCATTGGGCTTTACAGTCACTTTCACTGGTTCCACTCCTTTCATCAATCCCACCTCTTTCCCTGTCATATCCCACACTTCCTTTCCGACTGTTTCCCGTAATTCAGCTGGAATATCTTCTTCAGTTATCATCGGGAACAGACAAATCAGAGGATAATCTTCATCAACAGTTTCCATCTCATCCCCCTCTGCACTGTCCTCTTCTTCCCCATCACTGCTCGTCTGTATTTTTATTCCCTCGTTCGAACACATAATCGAACAACCCAATTTGCACAATAGGTCTCTCCCTAGCAGTGCTATCGGGCTTGAGTCACATACCACAAATTGGTGTAACCCTTGATAGTTACCAATGCTGACTGGTACCGGATCTGTAATCGGGTTTGTCAGGTGCCTGTTTGCTACTCCCACCACTTGAACTGTCCTTCCTGAGAGTGGCAAGTTTGGTACTTCAATGCTCTTAACAGTTGAACGTGTGGCTCCAGTGTCAACCAAGAATGAGACACGATGACCCATTACTCTTCCTTCCACGTACGGACCCTTTTGATCAACTTCCAAGGATGCTGCAAGCACACAATCTCCTTCCTCTCCTGAACTATCACTCTCCCATACATTGTTTATTCCACTCTCACTGTGTAATGGGAACTGTTGTACGGCGCCATTTGTATTCATTACCTGACCCGAGACCTGTGGAGGAACCATCACTTGCTGCTGACTCATTGGTGCCAAAGGTATTTGCATTTGCTGATTAGGTACCATGGGAAACTGCTGTTGCATTGGCTGCATTTGCGTCATCTGCATACGGGGCATCTGCATCTGCTGCGGCTGCATAGGCTGTAATCCCTGCAGCTGATTTATGGTCTGAAAATTTGGGTTTGGACCTCTCATTTTCGGTCCCCTCATTGTCTGAAATGCATTGACATCATTGTTTTGCTGACTGACACCTGCACCTTCCTGCACCACCATCGGGCACTCGCGTTTCCAATGACCGACAATTCCGCACACGTGACACGGCATCACCTTCTTCATTGCCTGCACACCATTCACAACAGTGTTCAAATACGGACCATTATTCACAAAACCTCCTCTGCCTCTGCCTCTGCCTCTCGCCTGTGGCTGAAACGCCATTTTTCCCTGCAACTGCGGCTGCGGTTGCGGTACCTGTTGTTGGAACCCTTGCAACCCTTGCAGACCTTGCAAACCTGTCTGAGCTGCCTTAAGCTGCATCATCATCACTTTCTCTTTCAACCTTTTCTGTTTCACTTCAATTTCGTCGCTACAGTATTTCGCATAATTCAATACTTCATCAATAGGTTTCGACTGCCAACAAATCAAATGCGACTTTATCATCTGACTTATCTCTGGTCTCAGCCCTTCCACAAATCTAAACACAAAATGAAGCATGTCCTTCGCCTCTATTGTTTCCGTGCCACTGTAGTTCTTGAACGCCTTCAACAACCTCTCATAGTAACTATGAATCGACTCTTTAGCTTCTTGGGCAGTTCGATCAATCTTCTGCCAATCCACATTTTTTGCGGCAACCTTCGTCTTCAAATGCTCAATCACCTTATAGTACAAGCTCATCACCATAGGTGATGGTGCACCCGTCTCCCTGTCTCTCTCCGGTTCACTTGTCGGCCAACCTACAGCTCTTTTGCAATCTTCCCACAAATCTGCCGGAACCACAATCTCAAAGAGAGTGTTCAGGTCTTCCCAGAGACATTTTGCAAGCTTCACAAACCTGTCAGTCTGTTGATACCATTCAATCGGTTTCTCTCTCAGTTTGGGAAAATCATCCGTAAAAGACTGAATGTCGCTTCTGTGCCATGGTACATGTATTAATTTTCCCCCTGCTGTCTCCCTCATTGGTAACATGGTTACTGCATCACTACTCTGTGGTCTTTTCTCGTTTAGCTCTGGGACACTGTCTTTCCTCTTTTCCTTTCTCTTTACCCATCTGCTTTCCCATTTGTCTAAGCACCTCCATACTTGTGCACTCTGCAGCAATTCTCTAAGGTGCGCCTTCATGCCTGCTGACCTCATGTGTTCAAAGTCTGTGGTCCCAAAATCCAACCTGTAGCTCCTGCTCAAGTGTTTTGTCTTGTCTATGTCAACCCCGTTTTTGTCAGCTATTTCCTGCAAGCTTTTATGTACTTTGTTCACTTCTCTCGTAATCCTGGGACATAGATACCTCAGCTCTTCTTCCGAGTAGGACTCTAACCTATTCACACCCATAGTCCCTTCCACCAATTCTTGTGCTTCCATGTTCAACCTGACCCTATTCAGATAATCTTCTCCCTTGCCACTGGCTGAGCTTTGTGTGGAATTCAGACTGTTGAACCACTGTGTCAGCTGTTGCGCATTCAACCCCATCAGTGTAGCATTCACATCGACTGCCATTGATGGTTGCGGCAACTTTTCAGTATTTGATGACAGCGGTATCACCAGTGGGGGACTCGACCTCACCAGTGTTGACTGAGCACATATGGGGCTAAACTCCATCAAGGACCCCGATCCGGTTGGCTGAGCCGCTATCGGAGTTATCCCTGGAGTGTTTTCTATGCACCTCCTTTCTGTCCCACTCTGCAGCATTGATCCCTGACCGCTCATTCCTAAGTTAGGCTGACTGTACAAAGGTACCGGTGGACCTACAGTAATGGGTAGCGATATCGCGTCTGGGTTTTGTCCATTTCCCATGTTCTGAGACATGTTCATTCCCACACTATGGGTCATCATTGCCGGCATGCCCATCTGACTCCCCGTCATCTGAGCATGTGCTGTTCCCCCCTGCATCTGCTTTTGAGGCATCAAAAACTGGGTTGATTCAGCTTGTGCCATTGTTGGGTTGTGACCATTCTGTCCTCCCATTGTGGCTGGATCTAGAATCGTCCCCGTACCGTTGTCACTGCTGTAGTACCTTGGGATCTGCGGCTGATAATTTTCTGCTGGTTTCAACATGGGCACATCTGGATATATTCTCCTAACCTGCGGTATCTGCGGGGTGAACAGTAAACTCGGGTCCTTAGATCCCGATGATGCTCCTGAACTCTGAGTTTGACTGTTCTGTACCGGTGCCGGAGGGGCAGAACTGGTACTTGGACCTTGTCCACTCTCCGCGTAAGGTGGTGGACGGTCGTTCAGCAATTGCATTATTAACTCCTCATCCTCTAACTCCTCTTCTCTTCTCAACTTTTCCTCGTCCTCTCTATCCTTGGAACACCTCCTGTTTGTCTTACAGGTAGCTTTCTTACCTGTCTCCTCTTCTTCCTTAGTTATTGCGGGGAACAATTTTATTCCCTGCAATACATCTGACCACACCTTCTGTGTATTATCCCACCTAGCGTCCGCTAGTGTCTTTTCTACCTTCCTTATCCTAGTCTCGAACTTATTTTGCTGCTGCTGTCTAGCCATTAGTTCCCAAATTGCTAGAGCCTCAAACTGTGCTGGCCTTGGAGGTACCTTCATGTCGTACATCGCGAATCTCAAATTCTCTAGGATCCTTATATTGAATGTCCCATGGATCGGGAACGCTACGCTCCCATGTTTCTCTGTCAGCTTGTGCCATTGCTTTAGCCAAAGACACGGAGCTACCCCCTTTTCCTCCATTACAATGTAAGCTGGTGTGCCTTCGGGCGGCGTCTCCTCTCCTACGCTCGCTTTAATGTAAGACTCCCCCTTCATCGCACTCCTAAATGCTTTAAAAAATTTCATTTTCTCGTCTTTTATTTCACAAAGTTTGTAATCAATAGGTGACTTTAATTCCCGGAATACTCTTCGCTTGCCTTTCCCCTTTCAATCGAGCCCCACGGACTGCGTCCAATCCGTGCGCGACCCTTCTCTGCAACCAACCTATCCCAGCGCGGCTCCTAGTGACGTCACACTCACACCCACTGCGGCTGACAAAGCCTCGCGGCTTGTCCTCCTTCACTCAGCTCCTCTCGTAACAACTTCTGGCATGTATCGCGAGCCACCAAAAATTATAAAACAGATCTGTCGGTTTACTACAGGAGGGGTAACACAATCGCTTCAGGACCTTAGGGATTTTTCACTAGCCCCGGCAGTTATTCCATCTTTCTCGGTCCCCACGTTCGCAAGCAAATCTGACCCGCAGACTCTGCTCTCAACTTGTCAGTGATCTATTCTAGTGCACTTAGAATTTGTCACAGCCCGAAGTCGAAGTTTCTTTCACTCCCTTAACACACGTACCGACTCGTTGATCACGCCCGATCAACCTACTAAACCGACCAGACCACAACATAAAACAACATACTCCGGAGTCTCTTGACCTCGCAGGGCCCGTCTCAACAACAACAACCACGTGGACCTTTTTATGCACGAAGCGCCACATGCACATGAAGTTCGACGACTTCCCTACTCTCACACTCGGAGTCGCACCTCCGCTATTTCTATGAAGTTCGACGACTTCCCTACTTCTACACTCGGAGTCGCACCTCTGCTATTCTCTAAAGTCCTCGCAACCTTTTTCACACAATCTGCGGCAATAAGCTGTGCAAGCGCAAAATCCTAACTTCACTCATACCATCACTAGTACCACCAACGCCGATTCCACACCTCCATTCTCTTCATTCGCAAGCTCCGAGATCCCGGGAAAGTCGCGGTGGACTTAGCCCATCATCATTCTCTCAATCTGTTTTATCCAAGAAAAATCGAATCCAACTTTTCGAGTGGGGTCTCAAAAGGCGTAACCGTTAATTCAACACCATGTACTCTAAGAGTACGGGGTCCCAAAAGGCGAAACCGTTAATTCAACACCATGTACTCTAAGAGTACGGGGTCCCAAAAGGCGAAACCATCCTCTGCTACCATCTACTGATAGAGCGTTCCGTACTAGTAATTTTCCTGTATTTTGGACGCTCTTTAGGCCGATGAATCTTTTGGCTAAGTGGGACCCTCTCCACCCTTAGTCAGTCAGTTTAATCAAACCAATAATCAATAACGAACATAAGCAATGCCCTGATCAACATAACACTTAACAATTAATCCAGAATACATTTTCGGCGAACCCTGACCTTTCAGTCAGGAATAACCACACCAGTTTATTCAAAGTTAGTGAATTTATTTCCCTATATTAACAAAGCTAGCACAATATAGATGTGTCTCAACACCAAATGATAAACATAAATGAACATTAATAGCTGTCCATAACGGCGAAACAGGTGCAATCTATGCAACATTTGAATAACAAGGCATTCGATAATAGCAATGCAAATCACTAGAACTATAATCTGTAATGAGCTAATTGCATACATTTAGTCAGCATAACAAGGTCTCAAATTGCATCGTGCGACAAAAGGAATCCTCATCTAACCTCAAATTAGCATCGGCATGTGGGACTTCATGCAAAAACAATTTAGCAACATTAATTTAGAAAACTCCTAACTAGGGCTCTTATCAAAATCAGCAGTTGGTTACCTAAAAGAAACACAATGCAATTGTACAATTTCCTTTCATATTTACCAATTTCAATCAGCATTCAAGGAAGTCTTCGTCTCGCAGGTACTGTTTCTCGATCAGCATGGGACGGGGCAAAGGGGCAGGGGTGGACGGGGCAGTTGCCTCACGGCGGCAAGATAAACTACTACTTCATGCAAAGGGACAAATCAAAGTTAAAGTCTCTAGGGTAAGAATCATTTAAGTCTCTTTCTCTCGATTAGAGAAAGCATCAAAGTCTCTCAAAATGGCATCGCAGCAAGGTGGGCCATAATAGCTGCAATGTCCAAATGTTCGTAATCGCTGGCAAAAGGCTGCAATGGATGCAATGGCTGCAATGGCTGCAATGGCTGCAATGGCTGCAATGGCTACCTTCTTCTCGTGCACCTGGTTTAAATAGACAACAGTTCAAATCCAGTAGGGTCTTCCATTGGAGGGTTCATAGGTTAGCTTCAAATTATCCAATCAAAAACAACAGTTCTCAAGCTTTTACTTAAGCATACATTATCCTTGGAGACGGGTACGCAAGTTGCAACATTTTATACCAATTAACTCACTTTCAGAGCTTCCATTGTCCGCACCTGCAGATTGACCTTGGAGTAAAGAGAAAAATGCCGGGCTGGCACGAAACCTTAAGATAAGCATGTGAACGATCTCAGTGGAAAAGTACAGCTTCAAGCAGAAATACACGTTTAATAGCACATTGGAAAAATACGAGCATCTAAACCGTGAGACCAGGCAACTAGGCCGAAGCCTGAACTAAAGTAATGCTAAGCTAAAACATTTCAAACAAGCAAATCATAGCACACGTTTACGATTATGTCGGATTAGTGCAATTCTAATACATCACGTTATATAAAGCACGCTTATAAATGTTGGCAAACTACTCTGAGGGCACATTTTGTCCCCGTACAATCTTTATTAGTTCGGTTAAAGTCACACATGATTATTTCACACTACGTTTATGCACTAATAAATGTAAAACCTTCATTTCAGCTTCATCACGTGTCATCATCTTGGCACGTTTCTCGGGTCATGAGCTTCTTTATCCATGGTCAAATGGCCTTGCACATTCCTTTGGTATATTTTTTGTTTCAAATTCTGTATAAAACTTATACTAAGGCAGCTAGCATGTGGATGGGAACAGGATGAGTTAGCAACATAAAACAAAGGAAAGGAACAAACGCTGGTTCATGGCCCTTTACGAGTCAGCACACTGAAAAACAGAGAATATGCTTTAATATGAGAGCTACACAGCTAAAATCTTCAACTTACGCTAACTTAAGGCCTATGGGTTTTAATACAAATGCAATATTCGTAAACGTTAATATATTCAATTAATCATGGTGCAAGCAATTATTTCTTATAATCGACATTAGTTTATGTGCATAATAGTAACTTCACACTTATAATCATGTTGAGAATACACACTAAGCAAATAATGTTTTATGGTCATTTTTCATATGCAGCATTGTTAGGCATTTATATAAGCATTTCACATCTAATATATGCAAAGTTTAAGCTACGCTCTCTCAGTACCTATTCCCACCCACCACATATACTGACACTGGTGTTGGAGAAGATGATGAGGGACTTGATGTAGTGCCGAAAATGGACTTTGCCTGAGCGACCTGGGGGACTCAGCCATGTTGGAGACTGCACAGCACATAAAGCACCAGAAAGGGCAGTGATTCCTAGGGGTAAGACAGTGCAAGATTTGTGCTCCCCCAAATCCCCAGTGAGAGCCTTTGTGGAAGTGAGTGCTGCCTGAGGTGTGGTCAATACTACATGTGCTGAGAGAACCATGTGCAGTGCTATGCAGGCATATCAGCACGACCCCTCTGAGAAGCTTTGGTGCTGGCTGATGTGCTGGTTTGGTAACCAAAAGGAAATGCTCTGCATACTCGCACATATAACAGCGGTGTTTCTTGAGAGCTGGTTTGCAGATCTAAAGAGAAGGGCCCACACAGTTTACTGCTGTCTGTTGACAACCTCAAGAAGTTCAGGGCCTGGGACTGCGGGTGCAGTGCTTGGGACTTGAATATTGTTTCTTTAAAATTAGATCCATAGCATTTTTAGGCCAATTCTAGATCACATGTGATCCTCCATCCAGCAGTCAAAGGGGTGGGGACAATCCTTTACTGTGCCCTAGGGAAACACTGCTCATGGTTGGAAAAACCATAAGTTACACAAACGTACTATTGGGGTTATTCTATTGATCATCTACATTTACCCTCATGCAAAGTTAGACAAACCCACAACTATAAGCACAGAGTCTGGAGCATTTAGGGGCAGCTGTATCTCAGAGAATCAGCTGGACAACCCTGCAGACAAGGGGAATACCAGATCAGACAAACCCCTAATGCCACATTAGAAGTCTGATGAGTTTCTTCAGTCCCTTGCTTCCAACAAGGCCTTGCGCACTGCCCTAAAGCAGAAAATAAATGTGCTAGCACATGATTTGGATTGCCACATGCCAACCACAGCAAGCTATCTTACAGAATGGTGGAAACTGAATTGGCACAGCCGTAATGAGACCATCGACCTCTGACCTAGAGTGAGAAATGATGGAAATGGGAAAGGATATCCAGATTCTACACGAAAGAGGTGAAGATGCGGAGGTCGGTCCCCCCGCAACAACATAAGGAACATAGGGCTCCCGGAAAAGATCAAAGACCCATCTGCGTAATTGTGTCACAAAAAGTGGCTGCTACAAAATGCACTTCCAGGCAGAGACTCTAAGGCCAGATGTGCAACCCAGAGTTTTGCAACTCGCAATTTGCAACTCATTTGCAAGTCGCAAATTGCGAGCTGCAAAACCATGTGCACAACAGTGTACTTTACACTCTCTGCGATTCCCATTCGGATCGCAAATGACCTACCTCATTAATATTTATGAGGTAGATCGCAATTTGCGACCCGATTGGGAATAGCGGCACACACAGGGATGGTGGCCTGCTGGAGACAGCAGACCACCATGTTTGAAGCAGGGGTCCGTGGGACCCCTGCCTGCTCAGAAAAAGAATGTTCGCTACCATTGACAAAGGGGAAGGGGTCCTATGGGGACCCCTTCCAGTTTGCGAATGGGTTAGCACCAATTTGAAATTGGTGCTAACTGCAATTGTTTTGTGACCGCATTCACTGTCATAAAACAATCCTACATTGCACTGTGACTTGCAATTAGGAAGGGAACGCCCCTTCCTAATTGTGACTCACAAACCATTTTTGCGATCCGCTATATAGATTACTGAATCGCAAAAAGGGTTCTGTACATGGCAAAATGCGTTTTTCTAGTCGCAAACGGCCTGATTCTGCGACAAGAACAAAGCTTTGTACATGTGGCCCTATGCTCTGATCCATGGAAAAAGCACATTGGGGCTTGATGCACACCCCTTTACCTCATAGTAGCCTAATTACTAACTTACTGGGACAGAGAATGAGGGAGGCTAGCCTGGTTTGTAGTAGGTACCTAAGGTACTTACATCTTATACCAGTTCCAGTTATCTCTTATTAGTGAAATTTAGTCAGTGTCTAGAAGTCAGGCTCTCTAGGGGTAGTGTGCATAAGCAGCCAAGGCCTAACTAGGAGACATGCAAAGCTCATGCAATACCACTGTAGTCACAAAGTACTAACACATATGAAAGAAAATACTCAGTGTAACAAAATAAAGGTACTTTATTTTGGTGACGCAAATGCCAAATATACCTTAGAGACTATATTCCCTCAGGAGGTAAGTAATATACACAGTATATACACTACAATGTAGAAATAGCTGTTAAAACAGTTAGAAAACAGAGCAAATAGTGAAAATCACAATAGTTAGAAATGGGCATAGGGGGAACACAAACCATATACTAAAATAGTGGAATGCAAAAGTAGGTTTCCCACCTAGGCAAGTGTAGTGTGTAGAAGGTCATTGGGAGTGTAAGAAAACACCAAAGGTAAGTAATAGAACCCACCCCAGAGCCCAGGAAAGCACGAGTAAACCACAGTAAGTTTCCTGGAACGCACAAGAACATGAGGTAGAAGATTTAGCAAGAACCAGAAGAGACTGCAAGACACCAACGATGGATTCCTGGACATGAAGACCTGTGGAAGAAGGGGACCAAGTCCAAGAAACACTGAAGAGTCCAGGGAGAAGAGGAGCCACTTCTAACCCGGATGAAGGTGCAAAAGAAGAACCACCGGTAAAAAAGAACAGTCAGTACTGCAGTCAAGAAGATGGATGCGGGTTCCTGGATGGTGCAGATGATGTCTCACGCCGGATGGATGGTTGCAATCTGGTTTGCATCACTGGAAGCCGCCAACAAGCCTTGGCACATTCAAAGCTCGTGGTTAGTGGAAAATAACACTGTCTGGAACCAGGAGGGGCCTGGTGGCCTCTACCCAGGAGGGGGAGACAGATGGGCCTCTCAGCAACTCCGAGAGCCCTGGGAAGACTAGGCAGTGGGCACGGGAGTCCCCCAGCACGGAGACAAATAAGGTGCAAAAGGAGGCCGGTGCAGCACTACACAAAGGGATCCCACGCTGCAGGAGAACCACGCAGGATGCTGTGCATCACAAGAAGGAGTGCTGGGGGCTGGAGCTGCACTGTGCATGAAGAACACCATGGAAGGATGCCAACAAGCCTTGGCAACTGCAAAACATGCGGGGCACAGGGGTACTGACTTGTGTAGGGAGGCAAGCTATTACCTCCATCAAAGTTGGACAGCTGGACTTCAGGACCACTGGGACCACTTCAGTCCACCACCCATGTTGCTCGATCCATGCACTTCTTGAGCTTCTTGAGCAACAGGAGGGCAGAAATCTGTCTGTGAGGTGGCAGCAGCTGGGGCTGCCTGGAAAACCTCAGAAGGCTGGTACGGCAGTACTGTGGGTCCACTGTGGAGCCCCCAGGGTGCATGAAATCATACAACCACGCTAGGATCAGCATTGGGGTATAATTCTGAGATGTTAGACACCTTACATGGCCATATTTGGAGTTACCATTGTGAAGCTGGTCATAGGTATTTTCCTATGTCCAGTGCACGTGTAAAATTGCATCCCTGCACTGATGAAGTCTGGGAAAATGGTCCTGGATGATGTGAGGGCACCTCTGCTAGTGCAGGGGTGCCCTCACACACTAGTACCCTGCACCCAGCCTTCAGGGTTGGAAGGCCTGGTATATGGGTGACATATAAGTGACTTGGTTCAGTGTAAATGGCTGTGAAAAGGTGCCTTTACAATTTCACGTAGGCTGCAATGGCAGTCCTGTAGAAGCCTTTGCATGGGCTCCTTAAGGGTGGCAAAAAAAAAGGCTGCAGCCCATAGGGATCCCCTGGAACCCAAACGTCCTGGGTACCTAGGTACCATATACTAGGGACTTATAAGGGGTGACCAGTATGCAATTTGGGATGAAATACTGGGTTACCAGTATGCAGTGACAAAATTTAGAGGACAGAGAGCATAACACTTGGGTCCTGGTTAGCAGGATCACAGTGACACAGTCAAGCACACGGACATCAGGCAGAAAATGGGGGTAACCATGCCACATCGAATTTTCCTACAGAGGCAACATTCTCTAGCTGGCTCATACTCATGGTCCATGGGAAGCAGAGAATCAGAACACTCAGACTATACCACACTTATGCAGAACAAGAGACCAAGCTTTCTGGAGGTCAAATGAATATTGAAAAGTTTGAGCATTTCCTTTGGGTTTATTTTCCCAGCTAAACTCAGAGTGGTGGTGCACGGTAAAAGTCACTTTTTATGACCCCTGATAAGTCATGCCCATGGCTGGAAATCAAAGGATATATGCCCTCAATATGACATTGGAGGTAAATGCCGCTTACCACCTCGGTGACGGCCACCAACATACCGCGGTGATGGCGAATATTCGTTCGCTATATTATGACACACACACACCAAACCGACAGAATACTGCCACATACACAAATCCACCAGCCCAAAGGTCAGTGGTAAAGTGCCGGTACGAACACCCATTCCGTTATGCCAACAAAACAACGTCCACCACGAATCACCATGGAGGACATTCAATGGGTGTAAACCATTGGCAGTACACATCGGCACGCTCAGAATGGCCACCCAAATACAAAACAACACAACATTGGCCAAAACTAAAATCACACACCTGACACTTATACACACACCACACCCACCCACCCATAGCACTATAAAACACAAACCCACATTACACACCACCATTTGCGAATACCAATAAGCACAACAAGACTAAAATGAAGACCACTGAGGCAACTACACACACACCACAGACACCCATCCATCCATCACGTACCCCACATCCCACATCCCATAACAGCCTTTAACACCCTCTGCACAATACACACCACACAACACCCATGTCCCCACTAAGGCAGCCCCGTTTCACAGATGAGGAGTTGCGGGTCATAGTTGAGAAAATAGTCAGTTTAGAGCCACAGTGTTTTGGAGCACAGGTACCACAAATATCCATTGCCAGGAAGATGGAGCTAAGGTGGAGAATCATAGACAGGGTGAACGCTGTGGGACAGCATTCAAGAACAAAGGACGACTTCAGGAAGAGGTGCTCACCATCCAGAGGACTGATGGTGGACCCCCACCTCCTCCCCCACAGCTCACAGCATGGGGGGAGCAAGTCTTGGCAATCCCGCATCCTGAGGGACTCACTGGAGTAGCCAGAGGACTGGACACTGGTGAGTCAATATTTACTACTTATCACCCCCCATACCTGCATGCCATCCCATCCCCTCACTCCCATCACCCCACTCCATCCCACATTCTGCACCTACACATCTGACTAACCCCAATGCCAAGCCCTGCATTCTATAGTAATGCATGGACAGCCTACCTAGTCTGCATCGACACCCATCACCAAAGCATGCACAGCATGGAGAACTAACAATCACACAATCTATCACCATACACAAACAAAGGTGGCAGGGCAACAGCAGCAATAGAGAGGAAGCAAGGGATGTACAATATGTCACAGACATGAAGTATAGTACATCACTTACATTCCCACAGGTGCCCCAGCCAATCTCAGCGGTGAGGAGGTGCTACGACTAAACAGTCCCCCAACAGAAGATGGCCCCAGTGATGACAGTAACTCTGGAGTTCTGGATCTGGATGAACTACCTGGCCTATCAGGGACCACTATTCAGTCGGCCAGCCCAGCCCACTCACAGTCCATTACAGAGCCTCCCCCATCAGTATCCAACACCACAGCACCCACCCAACGTCCACACATCTCTGTCCCAGGACACATCAATCAGCAGTGTTCCCACCTGTACAGGGACCACAGTCAACTTCTCACACCCAAGACAATCAGGGACCTGCGGTCAGTGGCAGTGGGCACACGGTTCAGGGGACAGAGGCAAAGGGGAACAGGGACACTGGGAGGACGGCTGTGCGGCAGGGGGAGGACAGGTCCAGGGAACTGACTCTCCAGGAGGCACTCACTAATGTCCTGGGGGCTTACCAATAATCCCAGGACAAGATGGGCCTGATTCTTACCAACATGCAGGAGAACAAGCGGCTGCAGGAGGTACACCATCAGGGAGGATTTGCAGGCCCTCAACACCACCATGGTCTCCGTGGCAGGGGTGCTGGCAGATAAGGCCAACATCATGAGGGAATGGACAGCACACCAGCGGGCCCCTACCACTAGCCAGGCTACTGACCAGCCCACCACTTCCACTGCAGCTAGTGGGCAGGAGGCCCTGCCACAGGACCCACACGCCATCAGCACCCCTCCTCCTGCAGAAGGTGAACAACCCGCAAACCCAGACAGAAGCCAGAGACACTTGCCAAAACCACCGCCAGGAAATTAGGCCTTCCTGAATGCCCCCCTTGCGTCCCACCTTGTCACCTTCTCCACTTTAAACTGCCTTTGCTCCCCTTCCTATGGCCTCTTGGACACTGGACCTATGCTACAAACAGACGGGAACAATATCCTGGACTTTCCTCAATCATCACCCCATTCCATTGCACTTTTCTGTAAATTATTTGCACTACAATAAACACCCTTGAACACAACCTGAGTGAAAGTGTTTTATGTGATGAAAATATGCATATATGGAAACAGTCACACCATGTGCAAATGATCTGAACACTGTGATAGCATACATTTAATGACCTGCAGCTGTCTGCAGTAAACACATCAGGACACTATTTTCATATCACCAATATCTGTAGAGGGACAAGCCATAGGTGACAGTAATTTGAGGTGCAAAGGACGTGAATGCCTTCATGCTGCGGCCACACAGAAAACAACGTAATGGTCAGTTGCACTGTCTCACCTGTGTGTCATTAGAAGTATTGACGTATAACTGATGTTCTGTTGCCTACACCCTCATCCTCTGCCTCCTCATCCTCACTGTCCTCAGCATCCACTGCTGCCACAGGGTCATCTCCAGTCCCTTCCTCCTGCAGAAAAGGCACATGTCATCTGTTGGCCAGGTTGTGCAACATGCAGCATGTCACTACTATCTGCCAGACCTTCTCAGGTGAGTAGCACAGGGATCCACTGGTTAGATGGAGGCATCTGAACCTGCCCCCTCAGGAGGCGAGAGGTCCTTTCAATAATTCTCCTGATTCACCCATATGCATCATTATAATGATTCTCAGACTCTGTCCTGGCATTTCTCACAGGGGTCAGGAGCTACGATCGGTTTGAGTGGCCAGAGTCACCTGCAAGTATTGAGCAAACCTTAGCCTTACACAATGGTATGGGGTTCACACCAGAAGGCATGCACTGACATACATTGGGTGGAGAGTCAGGCTCACCAATTAGCCACACCCTGTGCCTCTGTAGTTGTGCCATCACATTTGGGATGCTGCTATTCCTCATGACGAAGGGGTCATGCAACGACCCAGGATACTTGGCAGTGATGTGGGAGATGTACTGGTCATCAAGGCACATCATTTGCACATTGATTCCTAAACACCTGTTCATTGTGAAGGGGGAACAAATGCAACATGTTTACCATCAATCGCCCCAATAATGTTGGGTATATGTCCCATTGCATAGAATCCTGCCTTCACAGTTGCCAAATCTTCCACCTGGGGGAAAGCAATGTAGCTGCACATGTGTTTCACCAGGGCAGACAAAACCCTTGTCAGCATGATTGAAAACATTGGCTGTGACATTCCTGCTGCCTAGCCCACTGTCACTTGGAAAGAACCAGTTGCCAGGAAATGGAGCACTGACAGAACCTGCACTAGAGGGGGGATCCCAGTGGGATGACGGATAGCTGATATCAGATCAGGCTCCAATTGAGCACACAGCTCTGTGATTGTGGCCCTGTCCAGTCTATATGTGAGTATTATGTGCCTGTCCTCCAGTGTAGCCAAGCCTACAAGGGGTCTGAACACAGAGTCTTGTCTCCTCCTCCGATTCCTCCACAGTGGTAGACATCTAAGGACACAAGAGTGGAACCACCTCAGTGTACATAGAGCAGTAACGTGACGGGACATTGGGAATGGCAATGTCTGTGCAATTTATAGAAATTCTGCAGTTCTTGATTATCCGAATATTGTCCACCACCATAAAATGCCGACCGCCTGTCCTGAATGTAGGGACAGGTGTAAGTGATGTAACTCCCCAGGTGTTTCCCGTCATGGCGGAAGGCGGTCTTGCACTGCTATGCTACTCCTCATTGGATTACATGGGGCTCTATGGAGTACAGTCGCCAATGGGGATCACCAGCGGCGGTGACGGTGTACACCGTCGCGGACGTGACTGCCATTTTCTGTCCATAACCTCACTTGATTCCTGACTTTCCACAGGACAACACCTACACTGCATGTGCTGCTTTGACCTGTGTCTGGATCCTGCCATGGCCCATGTGACTGGGAAAAGGGCCTTCACTTTGGAGGAGTTGGATCATTTGGTGGATGGCTCCCTACCCCAGTATGGGCAGCTGTATGGGCCTCCAGACCAACAGGTGAGTACACCTTGGGCACGAGGTATGTGGCAAGGTTGCATGGAGATGTGTGTACAAGTATCATGTCATTTGGGGGGGTCGTATGTCTGGTGGTAGTGTACATGGTGGGCGCTGGGTGATGTGTATGCCAATGGGGATGGAAGGGGATTTGTGGGCCATAAGTGTGACTGGATTGTATGTGTAATGGTGTCCTCCTGTCTGTGTTTCCTCTGCAGGTCAGCGCTGATCAACAGAAGGAATTGTGGCGTGCCATTGCCAAGAACGTGTGGACCCTGGGGTCTACAGTAGACGGAGCACCCACTGTAGGAAGAGGTGGGAGGACCTGAGACGCAGGGCCCGGAAGACGACAGAGGCCCAGCTGGGGATGGCCTCCCAACGAGGGCGGGGTGCCTGTTGGAACCTGACCCTCTGATGGCCTGCATACTGATGGTGGCCTACCCCGAGCTGGATGGGCGCTTGAGGGCATCACAGCAACCACAAGGGGGTGAGTATAGTGTGCGTTACAACTATGATTGGTAGGTGGCATGGGAACCTGGTGGTGGGTGTCAGTTAGTGGATGCCCCTTAATGCCAGCTCAGAGATCGCAGCGTGATCCAGCTCAAGGGTAATGGTTATATTGCTAAATCTGGTAACCTAGCTAGGTTGCATTCCATGTCAGAGAGGGCTTAGGGCCAGATGTACGAAAGGATTTTACCCATTCTGTGTCTGTGGGAAAAAGCTTTCGTACATATGGCCCTTAGTGACTCCCAGGAGGGGTGCAGTTGGCGGGGGCTGACTCACCTCTTGCTATGGTACCTAGCCAATGTACTGCCAGTGCGATGCTTGGTGCTCAATCCTGATCCCTGTGTGTGACGGCAATGTGTATGCCATTTGTGGTTCTGGTGCTGCAGTTGACCCAGTTCTCCCTTTCTCTACCTCCCCTTTTTCTTCTGTCATCCTGTCCATGTGTGCATTAGCATCATCTGGCAGAGAAACTGGGGCACCAGTGCCGAGGGGACAAGTTGGACGGAGAGCGAGGGGACCACCATGCCGGAGACAGGAGGTGACAACATTGACTCAGATACCTACTCCGATGGAAGCTCCCTGGTGGTGGCAGACATGTCTGGGACCACTCCAGCTACAGCCACCATCCCATACCAGCACTGCCCTCGCAGTAGCCCCTCACCGAGTTTCCCGTGCCTGCTCACCCAGGAGGGTGGGCATCTCCTTCGCCCCAGGCACCTCAGGCCCTGCCCCAGTCAGCCCTGCTGCCCTGAGTGAGGAGGCTATTGACCTTCTGAGATCCATCTCTGTAGGGCAGTCAACCACTGCGAATGCCATCCAGGGGCTGGAATCCTAGATGCAACAATACAATGCATTCCTGGAGGGCATTCACGTTGTGTAGGCGGCCCAAACAGAGATCGTTCCAGGCTCTGGCCTCCTTTCTGATGGCAGCCATCGTCCCTGTTCCTACCGTCCCCCCTCCAACTACCACTTTGCAGTCCCAATCTCCCGCAACCCCAACCTATCCCATGCACACACACAGACAAGCATGCACACACAACATCACACAAGAGTGGCACAGACAAACAAAGGCAGCACACTTCAGGCCACAAGCACTCACAAGCACTCACACAAACAACAGACAGTTGCACACACAACATCCACTGCCTCCACTGTCTCCCCGTCCTCCTCCTCCCTCACTGTCACATCCGCACTCACACCTGCATGCACTGCATCAACATCTATCATTACAACACCAAGCAGCACCCACACCTCACTTGCAAACACCTCCACAACATCCACCCACACGTCCCCTGTGCCCTCTCCCACCCGCTCTGCCCCTCTCTTAAGAGGCACAAATGCACACACTCAGACACCCAACAACCATCCACCTCACATCAGCACGCTGCCCATGCACCTGCACCAAAGTCCAGCACACATACACCTCCAACAACCACTCCCTCAACCTCCACTCCCATTCCTCCTCACTCATCCCGCCACAACATCCCTAAGAAGCTTTTTCTCACCCAATTTGACCTCTTCCCTCCCCCTCCACCCTCCTTCCTGCCCATAAGAGCAGGGTCACAATGACCCAGCCCAGCTCCTCAGCCAAACAGTCCACGGGGACTGTGGAGGCACCTCCTAGTCGTGGAGGCAAGAAAGGAAAGGATCCCACTCCACCACCCAAAAGGGGGAAGGATCCCACTCCACCACTCAAGAGGGGCAATGATCCCACTCCACCACCCAAGAGAGAGAAGGAGCCCACTCCACCACCCAGGAGGGGGAAGGATCCCACTCCACCACCCAAGAGTGGGAAGGATCCCACTGCACTACCCAGGAAAGGGAAGGTTCCCACTCCACCATCTAAGAGAGGCAAGAGGCACCCTCAAACAGTAGTGGGCAAGGTGCCCTCACCTCTAGCAGAGGCTGGCAGGGATTCCCCTCCAATAGCAGTGGGCAAGGAGCCCTCGTCTTCAGCAGAGGCTGGCAGGGTCTCCCCTCCAACAGCAGTGGGCAAGGAGCCCTCACCTCCAGCTGGGACACAGCAGCCCTCACCTCCAGCTGGGACACAGCAGCCCTCACCTCCAGCAGAGGGCATGTAGGCCACCCTCCAGGGACTGTTATACAAGGAGCCCCCTCCAGAAACAGTGGGCAGGTTCTTTACCTCAGAGACTGTGACCTTGCACTCCTCAGCAAAGTTAAATGGCCCTGGAGCCCCCTCCAGAACCAGTGGGCAAGTTCCCCACCTCAGAGACTGTGACCTTGCACTCCCCAGCAAATTGAAATGGGCATAGAGCCCCCTCCAGAATGAGTAGGCAAGTTCCCCACCTCAAAGACTGTGACCTTGCACTCCCCAGCAAATTGAAATGCTCATAGAATCCCCTCCAGAACCAGTGGGCAAGTTCCCCAACTCAAGGACTGTGACCTTGCACTCCCCAGCAAAGTTAAATGGGCAAGGAACCCCCTCCAGAACCAGTGGGCAAGGTCCCCACCTCAGAGACTGTGACCTTGAACTCCCCAGTTCCCCAGCAAATTGATATGGGCATGGAGCTCCCTCCAGAACCAGTGGGCAAGTTCCTCAACTCAGGGACTGTAACCTTGCACTCCCCAGCAAATTGAAATGAGCAAGGAGCCCCCTCCAGAACCAGTGGGCAAGTTCCCCACTTCAGCTGAGGTGCCCCTTACTCCCCTTCTCCCTGAGGTGCCTGGCTATTCCCAACATGATGTCCCCGCACAGTGTAGTGCGGATTACGTCAGAGAACGAGTTAGGCCTTGGACTGTGCCCTGTGGCCATGTGGGCCTTTAGTACTTTGGACTAGCCATTGGACCTTTCTGAACAGTGACATGTATTTCTTGTCACATGGACAATGTGGTGGCTGTTAGCATCAAATTACACTATCAGTTCTGGATAAATGTAGTCCTTTGCATTATTATGACATGTGTCCTGTGAGACAGGTTTTGCTCTACAGGTGGTTGTGTGTATGGTGTGTGTGAATGGTGTGTGTTGTGCGTGTGTGTCACTCTCCTTTTCCTCCCTCCCTCCCTTGTGTGCTAGGAGAGTGTACTCATCGTCGTCGTCTTCATCAGCATTGGTGTTCTAGGTGGAGCATGGCGTAGAAGAGCATCGGGAAGACTTGAAGTTCCGGTTTCATGGCAGCGTTGATCTTCGCTGTGTCTCTGTTAGTGAGTCTTTCATCTTCTGTGTTCTGTTTCCGTCAGGCTTTTGACTGCGTTGGCACTGCCCAGGAAATATTGGCAGTTTGCTATGTCTTAATATGATGGGCAGTAACTTGTCTTCTGCCTGGCTGTTAATGGCTACTGCCGTGGTCAGTGGTGTTAACGCCCTGGCGGTTGGTGTGGTCCATTGGCTGTCTATCACCGACCATGGTCATAATTTGGCGGTAATTAGGTTATTACCGCCAGCCTGTTGGCAGTGTTACCGCCACTTTAACAGTCACCGCCAATGTCATAATGACCACCATAATGTTTCACCAACGAAATAATAAACAGAGAAACCTAGGAGACATAAGACTGGGTGAATATATATGCAACATTCAGTGAACACTCTGACTAAGGAACAAGCTGCACAGGTCTCCTTGGTTATGGACGTTCACCCTCAAAGAACAATGCCAATACAATGTGGACTTAGTGACTCAGATGTATGGATGGGGCAGAATTCTCAATGTCTGGTGGCATACCTATACCACACAAAGTCCCCAGATCACTCCTATGACCACAAACAATTTCATTTGACCCCACCATTGGCTAAAACACTGAATTGTATGATAAATGTCTTCTCCAAACCCAACCTGGATGCTCTAGGATAGGATTTATAAAGTTTACTAAGGGTGGTAGCACCCTACACTTAACAGCCAAAATAATTTCAGCAAAGGTGAGGTGTGCCTCTGGCACCTACTATAGAGACCCTCCATCCTCATAAACTACTGCACAATTGTAACAACAAAAAACTAGAGTTCAGTTAGTATAAGCCTTGGTTCCTTGTTTTTGTTTAGGTGGCCAAAGCACATTTCACAATCACCTGGAAGGTTAAGGCCACAGAACGCTTAGATATCAATTGCCACACATATCAAGATATTAGATCATTTACTCCCTGGTAACACCTTATGATGAGGTCCCGCTGCTGGACCAATGCTGACCCTGTCGTACCACTGGTAGCCTAGTTGCCTCTCACCCTTCTGTTGTGGATGAGAAAAGGTATATCCCCTGATGTGCTTTCTGCTACATGAAAGCTGATGTGCTAATGATGTGAGCAAATGGAAGACTTTCCTATTGTGGAATGGTCTCAACCGTGGAGCAGTACCATATACAATCCTTCTTTAGGATCCATATATCCTGTTTACAAGAGACTCACATGACACTCCCCAAGTTGTACAAGTTATAAAAGAGATTGAGAGGTCAGATGTGGAACACAATCTATTCCGCTTTCTCTCAAGACACGCTTACATGGGTGACCCCTGAGATGACTTATACCATAACCCACACAACAGTAGATGAAGAAGTTCTATACACAATCAATAAGGCTTACTAGATGGCATCCCCTTACCACTGCGAACACCTATGCACATAACACTATCTAACTACAATTCTTAGAAACCAAATGTTATGTTATGCTATTCAGTTTCTTATAGAGCGCATGGCTACCCCATTGGGTGTCCAAATGCTACCTACATAAAAATCGGGTAGAGACAGTTCCTTTTTGATTCCCTATATCATTGGATATATCTCCTTTGGATAGTGGAGGTGTCAGTGACTCAATAATATTACGAATCTTGCTTCAGAAGAATTCTGCAACCATGTTGAATTGCTCAGTGGAACCTGAACAACCAACCAAGTTCTGAGAAAATATAATCGACTTCACTATTTTAAATAACCCTTCTAGAGAAATTTGTAGCCGTGTCTATTTTTTCCTTAAAGTAAAACATCCTAGCTTGTTTTATTGCACCTTTGCATTTCTTTAAAGCTGATCTAAAATGAGATTTACAGGGTTCCTTGTATTTCCTTCTCCATTCCCTCTCCCTTTTCTTGGCCGCCTTTTTCAGTTTTGCCTGTTCCGGGGTGCACCACGGAGCTGTGCCTCTCCTCTGATTGGCTTTCGGTATTCTATATGGTATCACTTCATCTGGACCATTGGTTATCTGGTTTACAAAGGAATTGTATTTCTCAGCAGTGCCATCAGCTGTGGTAGTAGAGGAGTTCTCAAAGACTTTTGCCCAATCTAAGCTTCCTAATTTGCCCATGGTCTATTCAGTGTTTGTACATGAGCCTTATTTTTTTTTTTTATTGTTTCAGTCTTAATTGGGACTATATAATGGTCCGACCACAGGAACGGAAAAGGATTCCTCGCACTCAGATATACAGGGTTCGAAAATACTGGTTCTAGAAGATGACCTAGATTGTGAGTCAAGCCAGTTACAAACTGCTTTATCTGTAAGATCTCCAGGCCCTGTCTCAGTCTTGTAGCTAATTCACAGTCTGCTACATTACAGTGGTTGTTTAGGTCCCTCTATGGAATAAAACTGGCTTTAGCTAGACAACATTCCCCTACAATATCCGTTAGTTGCATAGCAATTTGGGTTGCAGCCCCGGGAGCTCTATAAATCAGAAGTCCTGAAAGTGTAAACTGTGAGGAATATTCAATGGAAAATTTTAGGCTCTCGCAACCCATTATTTTAATAAAGTTGAATGTTCCTTTTAATTCTTCCTTTAGGATTATTGTCACCCCACCCCCTTTTTTTCCTTTGAGATTATGACTAGCTATAGTAAAACCCGGGAGAAGGGGTGTTACAATATCCGGTGAAAGCCAAGTCTCAGTTAGGAATAATGTATCCAATCTGTACTCCTCTAAGAATACCCCTATCTCAATTTATGTTTTCAGAGTGATCTGCAGTTTAAGAGATACAGTTGAAGGGCACACGTGAGCCGCGAGCCAAGATGGCCGCCTGACCTCGGCGCTCCGCGCATCATCAAACACTTTTTTACCGCTGGAGCCATTTTTTTCTTTTTTTTTGATGGTGCTTGGATCATAATTGCTGTGGAATGTTTTGGTGAGCATTTGTAATGTTTTTATGGTCGCCTAGCTTATTTTTGGACTCTTTAATTACGCTTTTAAATTTTTCCTCATGAGAGCGGCCATTTTGTATGATTTTTGCTCAACATTACAATGTACTTATCTGTTTTTTCTTTGAATATTTGATGGCTCTGCTTGCAGTTTTTATGTGCAAGCCATGTAATTTATTTTTGCTGTCTCATCAACATTTATTTAGAGTTCCTGTGTCACTCGTCTCCTTATTGAAGACTTATATTTTTATATGGGCAAACTAAAGAAAATAAAGCTCTGTCGCATCAGTTCTCCTCAACTGACAAACTCTCGCAGTTTTTACAATTGGACACTTCTGCTGCAGCATCTTCTTCTTCCATGTCAAAGATGTCTTGCTCATCCTCTTCTTCGCCTAAAGTTTCTCAGAATATTTCTACAACTACTCATAAAAGGGTCAAACAGGACCCACCGTCACCAGTAAAATCTCCCTCACCGATCTCACTTGAGCTTGACGAAATACGCGCATTGCGTCCTTTAATAGAAGAAACAAATTCTTGGATACAAAATCTTGATACTAAGTGGTCTCAAATGGAAGGGAGAGTCTCTGCCTTGGAGCAAAGAGTCAGTGACGTGCAGGATGAAACACATAAAATTGCTAGTTTGGAGAAGGAAGTAGCAGCTTTGAAGACACTTGCGGAAGATTTGGAAAACAGAAACAGACGCAATAATCTTTGCCTTTATGGATTACCAGAGGGTCTTGAAGGGAGTGACCCAATTTCATTTTTCACTTCATTCTTTCCACAGTTGGTGGGCCTTCCATCTTCTACAGTATTAAACATCCAAAGGGTGCATCACATTGGTAATCGTCCTCCGCACTCCTCCACATCTAAACCAAGAGACATGATTATTTTCTTTCTTGAATTTACTGATTTGCTGAAAATTCTTAATGCTGCGAAAGCCAAAAAACAAATCTCTTGGCAGGGAAGTAAAATTTTCATCTCACAGGATGTGTCCAAAGCTACAGCAAACAGAAGGAAAGAATTTTTGGTTCTTCGTCCAAAAATTTGTGATTTGGGAGCGTGTTTTAGATTATTTCATCCATGTTTGTTCAAAGTGACATATCAAAATAAGACTACTTCATATACCTCCCCTGCCACTCTTTGTGATTTTCTAAGACTACACTCTACAAACCCTAAGGAGACAGCTGGTCCCTCTACACGTTGACTATATACGTTTCTTAATCTATTATGCCCTTGTTCATTGTTCATTACTAATACAATATAGTTGATGGTCCTTCATATGCAGTTTATACAGTATACTATATTGACGTGACCACAGGCCCTCTTTGTTAATGTATTGTTTTCTTTTCAGAGGTTCCTGGTGTACTATAATCATTAGTTTTGCTCGTAACTTTTGTCAGTTGATGCGTTCTGTTCCCTTGCTGTGCCATCTTCAGTCTGTGCTGTCATCACCCCTCTCCTATTGTTCATTCATCTGAGGTATGTTTTTGCAGTCGTCTTTATTTGACATGTACTGCCTTTTCTTTTTTTCTTGAATATTTTCCATCTTTTTTCATGCTCTTTTCCCTTTATTCTTCTCTCTTTTTGTTTTTCCTGTTTTCCTTCCCCCTATATGTACTTTCAGTTATTTATGGTAGAAGACCTTTTGTGTATATATATGGCTATGTGACGTAACAATTCAGAGTTATTTCTTGGAATGTCAAAGAATTTATTACCCAATTAAAAAGCAGAGAATTTTATCTCATTTAACTAAATATAATCCAGACTTGGTTCTTTTACAGGAGACCCATTTGATGGATTCTGAAGCTCTGAAACTTAAAAAAGGTTGGGTGGGCAATGTTTTTACTTCTCCTGCATCTACAAAGAAAAATGGTGTAATTGTGCTCTACCATAAAAAAATATCAGTTAAGGTTATTTTGCAAGACTTGGATTCCAATGGTAGATGGCTCTTTGTGAGGCTAAGTATTAATGGGATTATAATGACTGTCGGTAATATTTATGGTCCTAATAACTCAGATGATCTTTTCTGGCCTAATATTGCTAAACAATGTTTGCATTATAATGATGATTTTTTTCTTCTTGGAGGGGATTGTAATCAAATTATTGATCCTTTTATAGATAGGCAAACTGTATTTACATTTTTTCCCCATAAAATTCATAAACAATTTAAGGCATTTTTCACACAGTGTAATTTAATTGATTCATGGAGAACTTGTGATCCTGATAGTAGTTTTTTTTTGTATTATTCTCCACCACTTGGTTCCTTATCTAGACTTGACCATACTTTTGTTTCTAAATCACTATCCCCAAATCTCATTAACTCCTCTATTGAATCTATGGTAATATCTAATCATGCTCCAGTCATCACAGATTTTGAGTTGCTCCTGGTGCATCCCAAGTCCAATAGGTGGCGATTTAATAATTATTTGTTGCTTGATTCTAAATTTCCACTTCCTTTGTTACTTTTGCGGAGGAATTTTTTCGATAAGACGCTTGTTGATGCTACTTCACTTGAAGTAGATATTTCTTCGTTAGAAATTTTTAAAGCCCTTCAATCTCTAAAAAAAGGTAAAACCCCTGGTCCAGATGGATTTACAGTGGAATTTTTTCTACATTTTTCTGATATTTTACTTCCCAAACTTTTTCAGCTTTTTCAATTCTTCATGGGTTCTGGTTGTACGGGGGGGACATTTCAAGAAGCTTTGATTTGCTTAATTCCAAAGGAAGGTAAGGACCATACTTTCTGTAAAAATTATAGACCAATCTCTCTTCTCAATACAGATTATAAAATCTTTGTAAATTATTAGCTTTACGTCTTGATACCCTTTTACCTGCGCTGATAAGTAAGGAACAAACGGGTTTTGTCAAAAGTAGGCTTCATTCTGACAACTCTTACACCCCAACCACAAATGGAGACAGAATGATATCATGACACTGGGAGACATATGAGAATACTAAACTATTTCCATCCCATACGCTAGTGGACTATTATGGCATCAATGTTGATCAGTTTCTAACATATAATACACTGGTTGATGCAATACAAAAGTCTGTGGAATGCTAGTATGAGCAAGCCCCCGAAGTCGGATGCATTCTGTACAGTCATAATGGAAGTCAATATGATATGTTAAGTGGTAAATGGAACAGACAAAGTTGAAAGTGATGGGGTTATGAGAAGACACTGTATACTTGGAATGTTGATTTGGTTGTGGCATTAATACACAGGAAACCTAAGTACCCATTATGGTGCGTGCCGGTCTTTATTGATGTAAGGATATGTTTACAGTGCCACTGTTATAGTAATGAGCTCTATATATATTGAAGTTGTACCAATGACTATAATCTTAAAGTAAAGGGTTATTCAAAAAAAGTCTCACTCCACCACTGGTAAGACCAATGGTATCAAGTTGGCCTCCTTTTTCTGCAACATTGCACTATGCGGTGTACCTGCAACACTTCTGGCCAGGAAAATGTTGGCTGCTCCCCTGGATCATTATTAGTTCCACCACCACAGAAGCCAAAGCAGATGTCTCTCGATGCTGCAATGACTGTAGTCATGGCTGGAGCCAGTGTGCCTGAAACATTCTGTTCCAGAAAATCATACCATCCCTGGGAGCTGAATAGGTACAAGAGTCTGCTACACCTGGTGTTCCTGATAACGGATCAGAGCAGGAAGTTGACTTGCAGCAAAGCAAGATGTTCTGTCTACTCATACACTGGACACATAGTCATCACTATCACCTCCAACAAGGAAATGGAAGACAACTCCACATGTTCTACATGCCCTGCTTCAGAAAAAGGTGACATGGAGTGGACTGCATGGATTTCCTTTTACTATTTTAAGCCTTAGGAGCTGGGAAAGAGCTTCCCCAGCACCCCAGGCTGTTTTGTAATTTCTGTGCAGTGATGATCAGTGGACAGGGCAGAGGACCGATTTGGACAGAGGAGGTGTGATTAGAAAGAAGAAAATCTATCCTTTCCAATGGTGCCATTCCCCAGTGGATCCCTGGTTGGGGATTGCTGCAGGAGGGTGAAACCCAATCAGGGATCCACCCACTAGACCCCAGGCACTAGACAGGGAGCAGTCCCCTTGCAATGGCTTAGTGCTTCCCCCTCCCCAGGTACAAAGTCTTTCTGCCCCCAAGGGCAGATTGGAAGTTGCTATCTTTATTCTGTCCCTTGGGGGGGCAGAAAGCCCACTAGACATCAAGGATTGGGTTATATTTAACAACATCGGTAGGGACAGCCCTCCAAGCACTGTGCTTATCTCCCACCCACCCAAACGACCTCCAGCAAACTTTCTGCTCCCCTTTTCGGGCAGATGGGAGTTTTTTTCCTTCCCATCTGCCCCTGGTGGGGGGACAGAAACCCCATGGACCACCAGGGATAATATGTGGAGTGGTTAAGTGCCCCCCCCCCCCCCCAGCAATGGACTAGTGCTTCTCCCTCCTTGGCCCCAACTCACTAGACACCAGGATTTTCTAAAATGCAAAATAGGTTGGGGTGGCCTTCCCAGCCATCGGACCTAGCCCACACTTACCCACACCACCCCAGCAGTTTTTCTCCCTGCTTTGGGGGCAGGTAGGAAGTACTTTCCTTCAATCTGCCCCATGGGACAAAAAGCCACTAGACCACCAGGGATTATGTTTGGAGGGGGAGTGCCAGCAATGAGTTAGTACTCCCAGCAACAGTCTTTCAGATAACAGGTCCTTATCTCCAATCTGCCCTGGTGGGAGGAGCAGAAAGCCCACTAGAAACCAGAGAGTCTTTTTTATTGCTACAAGGTGTGGGGGTGGGCTGCCCGCACATCCAGTCTAACCTCCACTGCTATTATAACCCCAAAAGTCTTCCTTACCCCTGGGGATTAAAGCAATGCCATTGTTTTGGCAGGAAGGGAAATTTTTATTTTCAATGCTTTTTTTTTTATATATATGGGTATCAGAGTTGGGCTAAGTCCCATTATCATCCTACTTCTAAGCTAAATGGCTGGACTTTTCATACACAGGTCAGTTACCCCATTTGGAAACCTAGCAAACCCGCACATTTCTGTAAATAAGACATCTGAGGTAGTCCAGGGTGGTATACCTCTCATGGATCCCACAAACCTTTCTAACCCAGAATGCCTTGCAAATCATAAACTTTGCCTAAAATTATAATTCTCTTGCATTTCTGCTGTTGGCTTCCAGAATCAGCAGGAATCCACAACATTCCTACCACCCAGCGTTCTCCCACTTTTCCTGAGAAAAATACCATCCCACAACCAAAAGGGTCTAGTGAACATAATGGAACATTGCTTTTGTAAATCGGCCATCCTCACAAAAAGTTACAGATGAAAAAATTGTTACAAGTTGCTGTTTTTTCCTACTGTTTTTCATATTTATTTAATTGAACAGTTAATTTATTTTGTAGAATGTTGAGGGATGTATACATATGACCCCCTGCTGAATTAATAATGTTGTCTACTTTTCAGAAATACATAGCTTTTCTGGGTCACCCATGGGTTTTATACTGGTTTGCACCACAAAATGAAAGTAGTCTAAAAACACCAAAAATAGGAAAAATAAGTTACCTCTTTGAAAAATTCTAAAACTGTGGTAAAAAAAATAGATTTTTTGATTCAGCTCTGCATGTTCCTGAAAGCTTGGAAGATGGTGACTTTGGCACATCAAACCATTCATTGATGACAATTTTATGAAAAAAGCAGACACTTTTATCCAGAGCACCTTTTTCCTATTTTTCCCCAAAAACTGAAAATGTAGTTATATTCTGGCTATTTTCTCGGTCCATTCCTGGAGAATCTACAAAACCTGGATACCTTTAGAATTGCAAGGATGTTGCAAAAAAGCAAGCAAATTTGCAGTGGATGGCTTGTGTGGATAGACATTATGGAGGCCTAATCGCGAACCTTCCCAAATAGCCAAAAAAGCTTAGCACTACAGAGGGAATGGCAAGCAGTGAAAGGGTTAAACATTTAGACCCTGTCTTCTTCTTCTTTATTAATAAAACATTTGAGAATTGTAGTAAAAAAAATCCAAAATTAGCTTTTAGTTCTTTGCAGATTTTCCCACAAAGGAAGGAATGGGAAACATTTCTTTCCAGACTTCGTAAGGATTCAGAATACAGGACGTAGTCCCTGGTAAATTACAAGATGCATGTAGATTAAGATCATGCGTCCCCAATATTTTGAAGATCAGGGAGTGATTATCACTAGGTGTGCCACTGAAAAGTCCCATTATATTTTTTTAGATTAGCAGGGTTGATAATCGAAACTTGGGAATTAGGGAAAAGTTCTTCTCTATTTATATTTGTAGATTCAGCATTGATATCTGAATAAGTAAAATCGGCAACAAATAACCCCATGCAGCCTGATCTCCACCATCATTCAACAACCGTTGAGGGGGCCTGTGGGGATGTAAAAAAAACTAACCAGCACAGGCACAAGTGGTTTACCAGGTACAACTGAGTACCCCATGATGACTTTGGTCTCCAACAACTGATTTTCCATCATTAGTATATGAGGACTACTGCCTTCCTCCTCAATTTTTGAAAGAAAGCAAGAATTTAATTGATGCCTTTCAGGGCATTATATGAAAACATTTATTTCTGAGTGGATTGGACTTGCAGAAACTGCCCTTCCAGATAGAAGCTTTCTTGCTGTCATATAAAGACCTTTAATTTTGAATTTTCAAAGGACCTTCAAGTCTTTGACAGTGTATTCTGGCTGCAAGCCGCACTAGTGCTGCATGTAATGTACACAACCTACACCCATCACTCACACAAGAACCTATGAACCCCAGATATCATGCCCTTCCTGCTCGTCTCCTCAACCAGCTAAAGTGTACCTTTGGGAGGAAGGTTCGTTGCAGAGAACATTGGTAAGTGAGGCACAGCACACTGGCCACTTCTGAGATAAAAAGTGACACAAAGTAAGATGCAGAGCCAACTCCCAATAAAGTTGAGGGATTCAAAGAAGGGGTAACGTAATTCCCTTTTCAAGGCACCCCTTACAGCAGAAATGCACTTTAAGTAGCCTCTAGTAACCTGGTTGCTTTATCACCTGACAGTCCTTGCATGCAGTCTCTGAAAGTCTCTGGGAACCTCTAATATCACCAATGGGCAGATGATCAAATAATTTCCCCTTAGCAGACCTAGAAAAGGTCTTGGTCTCAACAGAATCCCAGCAGGCAGTAAGCAATAGGCAATGGGCAATATGCAATTGGCAAAAGGTACAGCAAAGAGTCAAGCCAGCAAATGGGTGAAGCAGAATGTAGGCAAGAAGTGGAGGCTGTGGCAGACACTGCTCGATTAAAATAAGAAATATTTATCTGACCTACATTCCACACTAACCGTTTCTAGCCATGAGCCACAAGCAACTCCACCATAAGTCTCCAAGGCCTCTTGCATCTTTTTTCAGTCCTCAGTCTTCCTCCCGGGCAAGCCTCAGTGTTTGCTTGCTCCAGCTCCGACGAGCTCAACACTCCACCTCTGGTATCAAGGCCAGGATCTGGGCCCATAATCTGATTCCTCAAGTTTGGAACCAGAATCGAAAATGTCCACAAGCCATGAAGAATGCTCTGCACTCCGTTCCGTGCTTGTCTTCTCTCCTCCTCAGCATTACCTATATCATGCAGTGTCAACTGTTTCTTCCTCTCAGAACCATCGACGCAGTGCAAGTCTACAGGAGAGACTCCTACTTCTTGAGGTCATGCTTCTTGGAACAATGGAAGCAGCCCCCACCCCATTGGCAGATAATTGGTGGACTCCCCTGTCCCTCTTTGCGGCACCACAGAGAAAGAAATAGGCAAATCAGCTCACACAGGGCATTATGGGGTGCTCCATGGATCACTTTCCTGCATATTAGAATAGTGGCTTTGCCGCTTTGTTTTCCTTCAGCTTGCAGCTTGACTGCAGGGTTGTCTCTGTTGTTCTTGGTTGTCTAGGTCCCATCAGGGACAACCCTTTCACAATGGTGCCCCAAGGCCCACGTAACCCTGTCAGGCTCCCTAGTATCCAGAAAATGCCAGCAGTCAGTGCAGGAGCAAGCCACTGGGTACCCTCCCACCCTACCAGACATAGGCACAAGGGCAATTGAAACACACAACATCACTCCTGGGCATCTAGCCACCCTGGGAGCAGTAGCTGGTGAGTGTGATAGCACTACCTGCCATTTTTGACCTTTCCGCTCTCAGTTGGGCCCCAGGGGTTTAGACTAAGGACCTCCTATTATTGTGCAGGCCCCTGGGGAGATGGCATCCCCTCTGGGCATCCTGAGTATGGGTAGAGGGCCCCATGCATGTCCCCTCCCCAAAGGGCTTTAATGAAATAAAGATGCACTGACCTCTAGGCACTGGCCCACTCTGTGGGTCATATATTGGGATCAGATGGAGCTCCCTCCACCTTCGGCTTTGCTTGACTCCTGGAACTCCTCTTCTGCTGGTGGGGCTCTCTTGCACAACCCCTCTTCTCCAAGACAACAGAGCATCCTACTGCCTATACTCTCCAAGCCCCAGAGACCTCTGACTATTAGAAGAGTACCCAGGAGGACATTCAAGTCCGGGTTTTTCCCAACTGGTCGGTCCTCAAAGGGCATAAGGATGCCAGTGCCACTGGCTCTAGAAGGCCTAGTCCCTAGTGCTCTTGCCAGGGTATCAGATGTCTTCTCTTTTTAGATGGTCATACTTCTAAATATGTGACCTCCAAACCCAGGGCCTTCTTCACTGTCTCTCCCATGTACAGGGGTTTTTAAGTAGGAGGTAGAAAATTCTAGATGCCATGCACCCCTGGCCAATCTCTTAGAATGCTACATCCTCCCTTCATCCTTTTCCAACCTTTCTGCTTAGAATTCTGGGACATTCCAACACAGGACAATACAACATGTTAACGTCAGGTTTTCCTGACAAGAGCTCCTCTGAGGGCCTCATCTTCACCCCTAATTAACATCACTTCGAGATCCCTTCCTGTTTAGTGGGCCTGGGCAGTCCTTGCCCTGGTACAGTGTGCCCAGCTAATTAACAGATGCAGATTGTCCTCCCTACCCTTTTCTTATCATGAAGTGGGTCAATTGATAATTGTGCCTTCTGTATGGGGAGAGCTTTGTTCTCTCCACAGGAGAGCAGAGTTAATCACTTAGCTCAGCTGAGAGGGCAAAGGTCTGGAATCTGATTAAGAGCAGAGCCAGAGAAAGATGAAAATTCCTGAAGTCCCATTAGATGTTGATTTAGTGTGTTAGGAAATGCAAAATCAAACTCAGTGTGCATTTGTTACCCCAGTTTGACATATTGCTTTATTGAGTAGGCCTGAATAGAGTGAAGCTGCACTATAGGGCATATTTCACCCATATGTATAATGGAGTGAACGCACTACAGGTTTTCGAGTAAACCCTACTGACCTATTTATTAATGCCTACTCATATTATAATACCTATCCAGGCCAGTACCATCCTTGCAGAATCCCTACTGTGCCAGGCTACCTGAGCTGGATTACCAGGTACTGCACGCCGTTAGTCTCACATGCGCAGCCCACACACATTCACACACATATGCACACACATATTCATGTGTACCATGCCCAGTACTCCTTACCCTAGCTGCAAAGCACCAGCCTTATCCATAAAGGTAGTCTCTGGTGGCAAACATGCTTAATTCAATTACTGTACATTTACTGTGAGCAAGACTCAGGTAACCCACACTAAAGGTCCAAAAACAGGATAGTCAAAATTGAAAAATCCTTTGTAAACTAATGTGCATAACCGATTTGTAACAAATACGGATTTCCAATCCTGTGCAAACAAGAGTTTGCACTGTGATCAGAGTTACAAGTTATGTGATAATCATTGCACCCCTACATTTCCCTGCTAAACCCCAGCAGGTCAAACTTGGCAACATTTAAAGCAGGAAAATATGCAAATAATGCAAATCATGTGGAATTTGTTGTGCTTAAGGGCAATTCTGCAAGTTATGCCTCATGTTCATGTTTAAAATAGCAAAATTAGGTAGTGTTTACCAAAAACAGTAAATACCTCATCCCAGAGTATTGGTATTTACCACTTGTGGTAAATTCACCACCTGTTCCACCCAACTCGTACAACTTGTATTGAGAACTTAGTGAGCTTTCAGCAGTAGTAACCTATGCTGGGCACAATGAAAAGGGCAGAATTGCTACTCCACCAAAGAATTCAAGCAGCCTTTCTCCAATGAAGACACTTAAGGTGGAATCAAAATTCAACATAGAAAAATCAAGACGCAATCACAACTATATTCAGCAAGGATACAAGTAATACTGAACCCATTATCTGAACACTTCATACAAAACCTGGCCAAAATGAAATTTTCTTCTTTGTTGGTGAAATGAGAGTGGTTTCTAGAGACTGTGAAGGCCCTATGTCTTATATCAGGGTTAATAACAACCTATTTTTCAAGTATAACCGTGCCCAGCTCCACCGTGAAGTGCTGCGATTGGTTGCTAAGGCAATGAATGAGAATGCTGTTCATTGCACTCATCTCACTACTTACATGTGGATCAGTTGTTGAGCTGCAGACTAAATATGCATCATTGCATGTTGCATTTCCTTGAAGGCAGATAAGGAAAGGCTCTTACTCAGTGCCACCAGTACTGATGCATTTGAAAGGGATTTCTCAACATGCATAAGTTGCAATGTTCTCTATTGAGAAGTGCATAGAAGTGCATTCAGCTGCCAATATACTAGAAGAATTCAATAACAAAGTCTAGGAATGGCTTCAAACCAGTGTCTCAGGATTGGATGTGTCACCACTGGCAATGGAAGTAATATTGTTGAAGCCATTGTATTGTATTGCATTGCAGCATTTACATAGCACTAACTACAACTATGTGGGACACTGAATGCTTTGCCTACATGGGAGCAAGCTGACATGTGTAGGGAGTGAGGTTGAGAGAGCGTTGACATCTGGAGACATCCGATGACTAAATAGTTAAACAGATTAGGGCCATCCATGTGGTCTGGGAGCATTTTGTTCCCATCAGACATTTTAAGTTCACAAACCAAAACGAGGAGCTGCAGGCCTTCCTGCTTTGCTTGACTAGCTGCAAAAGAAACACTTTTCTTGTAGCCACTATTACAGAATGTGGGACACATTCCTTTCCACAGAGGAGAGAGTCACAGGGGCATATTTATACTCTGTCTCTGCCGAATGTGCGTCAAAAATGTTGACGCACATTCAGCGCATACCTTGCCCCATATTTAAACTTTGACGCCCGAGCCCGCGGATGTCAAAATCCCACCGCGTGCATCATTTTTTGGATGTGGCAACCCGCCTTGCGTTAATCATATGCAAGGTAGGCGTTCCCGTCCAAAAAATTACTTAAACGGCTGTGCGTCGTATTTATGCTTCCGGGCAAAAATCCCGCACGGCTGGGAGGCGAAGCCGGAAAATGACGCACACCCCGATTTGCGTAAAAAATTAACGCCTGGGTCAGGCCAGGCGTTAAAATGGGGAAAACACACCTGTATTTAATCAGAACACACAGAAGCAACAGCAGAGCAGCAAAAGGGAGACATGGAGGTAATTCTCATCCAGCGTGCATGCAGACGCCGAGCCCAACAATAACATCAGCAGCTACCACAACACCAGCAGAGCAAAGGCAGCGCAGAAGGCAGGAGAGAATATTCTGCACCAGAACAACCCTTCATGGCCTCAGAGAACATGACATCATCCAGAGGTACAGGTTGAACTGGCAGGCCATTCAGCAGCTGCTGCGAAACATAGAGCCACAGTTGGCACCCACCTTGCTGACACCCCGCACCATCCAAACAGAAACCAAGCTGCTAGCTGTACTTCACATGCTGGCAAGTGGCTCTTTTCAAACAACTGGTGCCCTGGTTGCCGGAATATCACAGCCATCATTTTCTGCCTTTTTGCCCAAAGTACTGGATGCCATCATTGGACTCACACCCGCCACATTCGCTTCCCAAACACACTGCGGAAGCAGCAGGAGACAAAACAGGGGTTTTACCTCATTAGTGGCTTCCCACACGTCCTTGGTTCCATCGATTGCACACATGTACGCCTTGTGCCACCTGCTTCAACTGAACACCTCTAACGCAACAGGAAGCACACACATTCCATCAATGTGCAGGCCATTTTCGATCACCAAGGATTGATCACCAACATCGTGGCAAAATATCCTGGGAGTGTCCATGACTCATTCATCTTCCGACACTCTACCATCAATCAGCACTTCCAGGATGGACAGTATGGCAATGGACTACTTGTTGGTAAGTACAGAAACCTACTTATATACACACTGCACAGCAAGCCTTTAGGTCACACACTGAGGTCGTGACATCGCTAGCCATGTTTCATAGGTCTGCATTGAACCTGTCACACATCTGAAATTAGTGTACAGTCTAATGTTAAGACGTCAATGATCACAACGTTTGGAGTGGTTTGCCTAGCTGTCACCTTGCAAAATGTAAGCGTCTCACTGATGTTCAAATGAATCCATTGCATAAGTCTAAAGGTATGGAATGTCCAGGGTACATTGATGTGAACGTGTTAACAACACTGTCAAAATTAATCTGTGTATGGAACTATCATCTCAACCCCAGTGAAGACACAGGGACGCTTGTATCACAAGTCACAATGCTAGGGAGTGCACACTGTACTGCGAGATTCAGGTGTCTCGACATCACTGGTGGTAGCCTCCTATATTCCCCTGAAATGGTCTGTAAGATCATTCTAACATGTGCCATCCTGCACAACATTTGCATAAGAAGGAACATTCCCCTCTTGGAACCAGAGCCACACATGCCTGAAGAGGAGGAAGAGGAGAATGGTGGCCTGCAACATGAGGGGGAACAACAAAACACGGCTGCTGGAGTGCATAGGCGCCAACATATTGTGAACAATTTCTTTTAAAAATAATCACCATCACCACTGTATTAACTAATGTAAATAAAAACCGATAGTAATCACCATATCATGGTCTGGCTAATCATTTTTGCTCACCTTTATCTCTAACTATCAGAATAAGAGTGTAGCCTCATGGAGCATTGCTGATATACAATCAGGACACAGAAAATCCCAGAGCAATTGTGATGCGTATCATACAACAGTCACATACACACACACTGTAAATGACATATATCCTGTACATTTCACCTTTGAAGTGCAATAGCAGAGGACCACAACTATTTCACACATACATGTTGGCAACATGGTTCATCGCAGCATATGGCACACAACTAAGACACCATCACTCAATAAGGGGAAAACAAGCCTCATACATGGGGCAGTTGATGTGCTATTACATTGGTAACAGGAATGTATGACCAGACCCTTGACAGCAGTAAGTTCAACTGCACCAATCTTTGCAAGGACTATCTGTGACTAGAGTTCCATATAAGCAGAACATAGACAGCACAAGTGCCACACCTATGACAGGCATTGCGCACATGACATTCCATGTACATGTCAGCCCACTTCCTAAGTCCTGACACACCCATGCTCCTGGTCACAACCCACCTGTCTGAAGAGGTCCCTGGAATGGTAATATGTGTACCCAGATATTTCCTCCTCTACACACACAAACTAACAATAGTAATCCAGTGTGCTACACCCTTTCCTATATTATGCCATTGTCATAGTACATCTGATTGCATGGATGTCAGGTCAATTAATACACTGGCTTGTAGTTTCTAAGCCCTGTTATCACCTGTAGATTGCTTCCTGTGTGAAAGATACTGTTGGCTATTTGAATTCAAATCTCACATACAGGACTTGTGAGAAACTGATGCAGCACACACCTCTGATCACCTCCATGCACACCACCCATTAGAACATGCACTGCCCCTGCTGATGCCTGGAACAGCATAGAAGTTTCCATTTTGTCAAATACACCGTTATGCATTGCTACTAATTAAGCCGTGTAACACAGCCCTTGGGTTTATGTGTCACCTTAAAAAACACAGGACATACACAGTTTTTCATGTCAACTGTCTTGTTCTTCCTCTGACCAGTCTTAGCCAGACCACTGATTATGTACCTTGTGAAATTGTTGGATCCAGATTGACCCTGCATCCTGTCAGCCTGACTGGCACCTGTCTGTGCGTTACCCTAAAGGTTCCTTGTGGCTACATATGTACCACACTTGCGTTAGCAAACCTCTCATTCCTCAGAGGGTATTTTGTCATGTGCTTCATCAATACATACCCAAATACATTGCATAGCATCATCTGCTTTTTAATTGTACCATATTAGCAAAATTGTCTTTGAATACCAAAATCATGGCCCATCCCTTGTCTGGGTCTCATGTATGCATAAACGATAAAGTGTGACAGTGTACCAGGGCCGTATGCAGGGATTGGGTATGGTGCCTCCAGCAGAACCAGCTACCTCTGATAATGTGCATGAAAAGTCCACACATATTAGGACCCTGACAGTTCACATGCTGAATCACATTGCTCACAACATATTTATGGGCTGTGCATGCTGAATAGCTGCTACATTAATCAACACAGAGGCTATGATGTTCCCAGATACAGTGGGAACTTCACAGGCCAACCTGTGTACAAATGTTGTAATGACACCTGCTGGAACATGACACCTGAGACATTATCTCACTCAGCACACCAAGGCTGCCCTGTTGACAGTCTCATTACACGTATTCAGTGACAGGGTGGGACCATCCCCATGTAGGTTCTCATGTCCTCATCCACTTTACTCACATTGATCTCCGAAGGTTACTCAGTAGATACAGGAATGGCTGCCACTGACTCATGATGAGACCTGGACGTAACTGTGACAACATACACCCCTAAAAGTATACTGGATCAACATTGGACCACAAACATGAACAAGACACCTCTGTGCAATTGATCACTGGAAATATGTGGACATGTGCTGCCTCATCTGCTGGTCCACCACAGCCACTGGAGAGTTGTGGCTCAGTCATATGACCACAACTGTGGCGTCATATTACATTTGTGGTTCACCTTTGGCTGTCTGGGCCAATGACATGGTACACTCTTCATCTATGCATGTGCCTGACTCACTGTGAGTTCACCAACAAGTGCCTAGGAAGCAGTTACCAAAATTCTAGGACACGGGATGGCCAACTTGTGGACCATTGACATGAACAAGCGTCTGCCATCTATCCGGTGCATGCTTTGTCATTTGTGGTGTCTACGTTACCCAAAATCTTGGAAGTGCACACAACAGATGTTGCTACATGTATGACTAGCACATGTCCTCTCTCATTTCCACAATGACTTGCATCTAAGGTTTGGACACATTGACTTCACATTCATACAAGCATATTTGCAATAATGCATCTTGTGATGCACACACACTGGGTCGACTACTACATTAGTAGCCACTGCACACACATTGAGCCATAGGCAATGAGGTATTGTACTCATGTGTGTCACCTTGCTATCCTCTACTGATGCCAAACATGCCCACACATATGGCCATCTAGTGCGTCAGCCAAGCGTGAAAATCCTGTTAAGGGAGTAGCGGGTCATGGTCCGCAGCAGTTTGATGTCTCACATGTGAACATACACATCAACACCAAAGTGGGTGCAATCAGCCTATCTCAGTTGTGTCCCAAATGTAACATTACATTAAAATGGAAAAAAAAACAGTTCATGCCCTGAAATTTTGACGCATGCGCGTAAAAAAATGACGCTTATGCCCGAAAAATGACGCATAATGGCCAGAAAATTGGTTAAGTGATCTTTGCAAGGACTATCTGTGACTAGAGTTCCATATAAGCAGAACATAGACAGCACAAGTGCCACACCTATGACAAGCATTGCGCACATGACATTCCATGTACATGTCAGCCCACTTCCTAACTCCTGACACACCCATGCTCCTGGTCACAACCCACCTGTCTGAAGAGGTCCCTGGAATGGTAATATGTGTACCCAGATATTTCCTCCTCTACACACACAGACTAACAATAGTAATCCAGTGTGCTACACCCTTTCCTATATTATGCCATTGTCATAGTACATCTCATTGCATGGACTTCAGGTCAATTAATACACTGGCTTATAGTTTCTAAGCCCTGTTATCACCTGTAGATTGCTTCCTGTGTGAAAGATACTGTTGGCGATTTGAATTCACATCTCACATACAGGACTTGTGAGAAACTGATGCAGCACACACCTCTGATCACCTCCATGCACACCACTCATTAGAACATGCACTGCCCCTGCTGATGCCTGGAACAGCATAGAAGTTTCCATTTTGTCAAATACACCGTTATGCATTGCTACTAATTAAGCCGTGTAACACAGCCCTTGGGTTTATGTGTCACCTTAAAAAACACAGGACATACACAGTTTTCCATGTCAACTGTCTTGTTCTTCCTCCGACCAGTCTTAGCCAGACCACTGATTATGTACCTTGTGAAATTGTTGGATCCAGATTGACCCTGCATCCTGTCAGCCTGACTGGCACCTGTCTGTGCGTTACCCTAAAGGTTCCTTGTGGCTACATATGTACCACACTTGCGTTAGCAAACCTCTCATTCCTCAGAGGGTATTTTGTCATGTGCTTCATCAAAACATACCCAAATACATTGTATAGCATCATCTGCTTTTTAATTGTACCATATTAGCAAAATTGTCTTTGAATACCAAAATCATGGCCCATCCCTTGTCTGGGTCTCATGTATGCATAAATGACAAAGTGTGACAGTGTACCAGAGCCGTATGCAGGGATTGGGTATGGTGCCTCCAGCAGAACCAGCTACCTCTGATAATGTGCATGAAAAGTCCACACATATTAGGACCCTGACAGTTCACATGCTGAATCACATTGCTCACAACATATTGATGGGCTGTGCATGCTGAATAGCTGCTACATTAATCAACACAGAGGCTATGATGTTCCCAGATGCAGTGGGAACCTCACAGGCCAACCTGTGTACAAATGTTGTAATGACACCTGCTGGAACATGACACCTGAGACATTATCTCACTCAGCACACCAAGGCTGCCCTGTTGACAGTCTCATTACACGTATTCAATGACAGGGTGGGACCATCCCCATGTAGGTTCTCATGACCTCATCCACTTTGCTCACATTGATCTCCGAAGGTTACTCAGTAGATACAGGAATAGCTGCCACTGACTCATGATGAGACCTGGACGTAACTGTGACAGCATACACCCCTAAAAGTATACTGGATCAACATTGGACCACACACATGAACAAGACACCTCTGTGCAATTGATCACTGGAAATATGTGGACATGTGCTGCCTCGTCTGCTGGTCCACCACTGCCACTGGAGAGTTGTGGCTCAGTCATATGACCACAACTGTGGCGTCATATTACATTTGTGGTTTACCTTTGGCTGTCTGGGCCAATGCCATGGTACACACTTCATCTATGCATGTGCCTGACTCACTGTGGGTTCACCAACAAGTGCCTAGGAAGCAGTTACCAAAATTCTAGGACACGGGATGGCCAACTTGTGGACCATTGACATGAACAAGCGCCTGCCATCTATCTGGTGCATGCTTTGTCATTTGTGGTGTCTACGTTACCCAAAATCTTGGAAGTGCACACAACAGATGTTGCTACATGTATGATTAGCACATGTCCTCTCTCATTTCCACAATGACTTGCATCTAAGGTTTGGATACATTGACTTCACATTCATACAAGCATATTTGCAATAATGCATCTTGTGATGCACACACACTGGGCCGACTACTACATTAGTAGCCACTGCACACACATTGAGCCATAGGCATTGAGGTATTGTACTCATGTGTGTCACCTTGCTATCCTCTCCTGATGCCAAACATGCCCACACATATGGCCATCTAGTGCGTCAGCCAAGCGTGAAAATCCTGTTAAGGGAGTAGCGGGTCATGGTCCGCAGCAGTTTGATGTCTCACATGTGAACATACACCATCAACACCAAAGTGGGTGCAATCAGCCTATCTCAGTTGTGTCCCAAATGTAACATTACATTAAAATGGAGAAAAAAAAAGTTCATGCCCTGAAAATTTTACGCATGCGCGTCAAAAAATGACGCTTATGCCCGAAAAATGACGCATAATAGCCAGAAAATTGGTTAAGTGTTCAGACTATTTACAAATATATGGATGCGGCCTAATTTTTACTCCTGGGCGTCGAAAAAAATGATGCACATACTGTATGCGTTAAAAAATATGACGCATAATGATAAAAACGGCGGCCATTTCATGCAGGAAGTGATGTAAAAGGATATCCTGTTTACAGATTATGTACAGTGGATGTACTTTCACTTTCACTTTGGAGTCTGTGATTCTTCTAGACTGTGTGGCTGTGTTCTGAGTGTTGTCCAGGGAAATTGTGCTTTTGTCTCCTGTGTGCTCCATTACTTGTTAGTTTGTGAAATAAATATTGTTGTTGTATACTGTCTGAGTGTGTTTTATGCACAATTGCCCAGTATTGTATTGTATTTGTTGTTTGTGGGAGTCTGTTGTGAGTAGTGCTAGTTTGGGGATAGTTGGTCTCTTTTAGTTGTTAATTTTACTTTTTTGTACTTCTACTTTCCCCCTTTTCTCCATTGTTCTTCTTTATCCCCTATTCCCCTTTTCGGTGCTAAGATGTTGGGTAGGCCACGTCTTGGCAGGATGGGTGAGGAGGAGCTTAGGGGGTTTATATGGCTGGTATGCCATTTCCTCCCACTGATGATCGAGGCAGGGGACAGGGGGATACAGGGATATCACACCGAGGTGCGACGAATCCGGTGGGGAAAGGTCCTGCATCACTTGCAGCCCGTGTATGGGAGCCAGAGGAATGACCACCAGCTAAAGCACGGCTGGGCTGACCTCATCACCAGGGAGCAAGATCTGATGGACCACCTGGGAAAAGTGATTGGTGGCCCTGTTTGTGAGTACAAATCATGTAAATGTGCACAATTAAAAGCTCTGAAGTGACATCAGATGATTTGTACAATATCTTCCGGCTAAGTTGCTGACTGTGTGGAATGCTTCGGAAACATACAGGGTCATTGATGGACTATGTGAAGGACCACAGTTGCTAGCTGTCAGTAAGAACGTGCTCTGCAAACTTACAGAATACTTTTGCTTAATGTAATTTGGTGCCGCCTTTGTGTCAGACAGCAAACTTATTAGGAGCCAATCATGTCTATATAGGTCACATTTGGCAGTGAAGTATAGGTTTTCTAAAATATTGGCAACCTTTGTTGACGCAATAGCTAGACTGACTTTCTAAACACTACATGATGCAGAAATTGAGTGCTGGCTTCACATCAATTGATGATAGCAATGTGGCCCAGACATATGTCTCGTGTGTCTGGTGAGTGTGTAAGGAAAGCATTTTTGGAAGTTCTATGAATGTTAGGGATTATTGTGGTCCTTCATCATTTTGGATACATGTCAGATCTGGATTTGGAAACATAGGGAAAAGGTGTAGGGTGCCCTCAGCTAACATCCTACACTTGTATTTGGTGTTCCACCTTTCGTTTAGGGATGGCAGGCCGAAGGTATGCACATGGGTTCATATCTCTATGGTTGGTACAAATCACCATAGCTGGGCCACATAAAATGAAGAAACTGTAACAAAATGAGGGCTTACAAAAGTCCCTGCCCCTCTGTACATTGTACCTATGTGTCATAAATGTGTCATGGCAACATAGGCTGTATGACTGGTAATGCAGTCCTCAAGTAACCAGGCTTTGGATGTCTCTCTTGGATGCACATGATGAGACGAATACACGCCATTATTATGTCTGCTCACTAATGACGGAGCATGTTTGCCACCACATGATAGTTAGGGCCACTGCATGTGTGCAGATATGTGTGTAATTGTCACAGGAGACCCATGCTATGTTCATGTTAGCCGTGCTATATCGGATGCAGTATCATCATGTCTGAGTGGCTTTAATTACTTATGTCATCTTACACATAGTTTATGTCTTTGGAATTGTTGGTCAGTGCACAGATTTTGAGCACATTTCTTCCTTCCATGCCTTACAGGTGGACCGGCACCCTACACTGTGGGCGAGATGGCTTCATTTCAGGACCCCGACAACTCCAGTAAGTGTTGATATGTCTGTTATGTGTTGTGTTTGCTGGTGATGTGTGATGGACTCCTGTGTGTTGAACACATAGCAATGTATGATGCGCTGGCCCATCATTTGTCTTGTTCCATGAGTGGGATTTAATTTTCTAAGCATTTTGGAGTTTGCCAATGCTTATCCTATTGTCTTATCTAGGGATTCTAGGTCATTCCTGTAGGCCCCGCAATGTGAACTGGGGTGAGTCATGTGGATAACACTTGTATCAACAAGAGTCTCACTGGAACTAATCTCAAATTTAGTCTGCCTGTCAGACCCACATTCTCCCAGAATGGGGCTGCAAAATGCTTACCCACAGACTTCTGCTTCCCTATTCACCAAAGTACTTATGAAACTGTATGGTGAACTTCCTAGCAGCATGTAGCTCCACATGTAGTGCTACAAGTATGTGGCACTTGAGTGCAATGGCCTAGGTGTGCATGCAAATCATGACCATGGGTGTTCTTGCAACTCTGTGTCTGTTGTAAGTCATGCCTAACTGGAAGTATATGATGTGGACAAAGGTCTGCATTTTCAGACATGTGTGGCGCTGGGATTGGTCAAGGGTTTGCTGTCTCCTATTTGTTGATAGACCTTACCTGTGGTGTGTGTGTACAGCCAAACACATGTCCAGCTTTCTATAGCTTCCTGGGTGTCCATGTTGTTTGAAATTGTTAGTTGTTTATCCGCCATCCCACCCTCAAACACAGGCATGGGTTTGTGAATAGTGTACCTAGGACTGATGATACAAGTATGGTACACAGACATGTAAATCAGTGAATGTTTGGTCGGAACCTAGTATACACACTCAGGTATAGCACATGAGTACTATACTAGCAAGTCCATTTACAACTTGCAGATCATGTTGCCCTAGATTTCCAGCCATTACACTGACATTTGTAGCCCTGGCATTGGCGCAGGATGTGCTGCATAATTGTTAGCTGACAACTGTCAGAACTCTGATGCCAAATTAATGCCAGTTGTTACCCATCTTGTAGGGTTTGGATGTGCTATGTGTGATACGACCTTTGTAGGCTGGCCTGCCATGTACTTCATCAGTGACATTCAATGATCTGTATGATGATATGAGCTGTTACAAGTACAGTAGATGTACCGTTGGATTTACTTCTTGTGCCATTTCACACAATACAGTTCCTAATGTACATTTTTTGCCTTTGTCTTCACAGCTGCGAACATGACACCCATCCAGGTCCGTGAGTTCTAGAGGCGAGCAATGCGTTACCAGCATATCCTGCTGGTAGAGTCGGGGTTCAGACGGATGGCCCGAAGATACAGGAATGAACAGGCCTCCAGAGCATGGAGGGCTTTCCCACAGGGTGGCCCTACTTTGCCCACCACAACCACCACCAGCACAACCACCACTTCCACCCAGGTGGCACCACCCACAGCTGGGACTGTTGCCCCAACAACGTCTGCAGTTGCTCCAGGCCCTAGCAGTGGAACACCTTCAGGGCAGCCCACAGGCATAGACTCTACATGCCCACACACGTCCTCAGCTGGTACCCAGACCACCCCAGCTGCTACAGTTGACCCTGCAGCTTTTCAGGAAATGGAACGCAAAATGGACCGTGTTTTACGGAAAATTAGTCACCTGAGCCGGGATGTTCGCCGTATGAACAGGCGTGTGAAGTCCATAAAGCGGACCCTCCGGAGGGCCAACCTCTAGGCTCTATAAATGGACATGATTCCCTCCCCTACCTCCCGTCCCTCCTCTTTGCTTGTTCTTATACTTAATGGGCTTAGGGGGCTTAGTGTTAGGGTAGTATAGGCTGTTAGTTTAGTTAGTGTTAGTGGGTGGGGGTCCTGATTATTTTTCTTTTTTCTTTTTGAGTGTGTGTGTAGGTGGGTTGGTGGTTTGGCTATGTTGGGGTTCTTGTGTGTTTTTTTTTAAATATAAAAACATACAAACAAATATATATTTGTTTAGTATAGGATAGTATGTGTTTAGGTTAGTATCTGTTGTCCTCCATGTGTCCCGTCTCATAAGGGGGGTAGGGGGGTTGATGTTTAGAACATTTTGTTACATGTGATAAGTAAGTTTTGCTTAGGTTAGTTAGGGACAGTTGTGGGTTATGAGTAGTTGGGGTAGATTAGGGAAGGTAAGACTTTTCCCAGAGTTTCCTCTTCTGTTATTACTGTTTAATAAATATATAGTGAACCCATTACAGTATGTGTTAAATGCTTGTTGATCAGGGCCTTGGCATACGTGTACACAAATTTTGTTCTATTACATTTGTGTCCTATGCTACGAACAATTCCCAACTGAGCTGTAAGATTGGCAGCTACCCCAGAGCTACCTTGCAAAGATTCCACCATTCATTGCAACCACCAATCACAGTTAATATGGATCCCAAAGTGTTTTTTTCAATAGGTATGTTTTCAAAGTAACAAACAGTGCTTCCAGATTTGGTATTGGGGGAACTGTTTTAGGTCGGACTGCAGTGTAATGTTCAAGGAAACCCTTATAAGGTGAGTGGTCGTAAGCACTCTTGTAGTATCATCTTCATGACTCACAGACATCATTTGTGACACTGTTCAGCATGATTACTTATTTGGATGGAAACTCAGACACTTCATTCATGCATTTTTTGGAGTGTTTGCTTAGATTTGTGGGCACTGTTATATGTGTTAGTATTGTATGGTGACAACAGTTTGCTGCCACTATTATTTGACTTAGATATCCCTTGAGGAAGCATTATTCTGTCCAACACAGCATGATGGCGTATGTTTTCTCTCTTCATAAGATATTACCCTCAGGAAGGGCAGAGTATGATGCAATCCAGGCCACTGTGCAAAGTTATCTGACTACATAATTTCAGGACAGTTGTATTGACAAGCTACGTAATTTGAAAGGAGGCACGTTTAAGTTATCTACTGCACAGTTGATGTGTCATATTACACAGTGATAAATTTGTTGTGTAAGTGCTATTTATTGAAAAGTGCTGTAGTGCTATATGTACATTGTCCATGATTGTGAGTCCATTATAGTGACATCTTCCATTGTGATTCTACACAAGTGCTAAAGGAAAATGCATTTGACATGCTGGGGTGATGTGTCAGACAGTGCAGAGGGACAGGATTTGCCAATGAGTAAGTGAGAGACAATCACTGGGCAGGATGACAAGATTAACAGTGGTTTGCAGAACAGTCATTGAGTACAGTTGTCGTAAGACTGGCATGTTACAAAGTGCTGGACCTTGGTAATAGCTGGCCATGTGGCAGGGACAAGTGCTTCTGGGTACTTTTCCGTGTGAAGGTGATCTTTTCCATGTCTTCTTCTTCTGATGTGTGTGTTGCCTCCTCTGTTCTTGGTGGTGGTGGTTGTGAAGGGGCAACACACACCTCAGTGTTAGAAGACGTGGAGTCAGACATCCCGGTCGCTGCTACCTATGAAGGTCATAAGGGCAGTACTGCTGCAAGGAGGATCTGCTGATTCTTAAGAGTAGCAGCCACATCACAATGGTAGTCAGCCAGGTCGGCCCTGAGGGGGTCATGATTGCATTTGTGCATGCAGTGGAAGGTTTGGGGAGCGAGGTGTTGTGGCAACTCCCTTACTGCAGTGGTGAATTGCTTGACAGTTTTTTGTAGTCTTTGCAGGATGGATGTTAGGGCTTGCGCGGCTGCTGCCTGATCTGCAGATGACATCATGCACAAACGCACACCCTTAAGGCTGGCTGCCATAGTTTGCATCCCCACCCGTACCTCCTTGGCCAGCTCCCGCTGTACTCCGACTACAGTTCTCTCAAAGCTGGTGCCTGTGTTATCTGAGTCCTCAGCTGTATTGGAGCTGGCAGGTCTTACAATTGGTGTTGTGGGTGGGTCCTTTGTGAGGCTGCTTGTTCTGAGCTCCTCCTTGTGACTGAAGGTGGGGTCTGGAGGGTTCCAAGGACATCTTGGATGGTCTGCTGGATGATTTTTGTCAGCTCGTCATCCATTTCATCAGGGTATTCCTGGACAAGCATATCCGTAGGTGATCCATCATCCTCTGCCTTCAAATAGGGTACAATTAGTGTGTCTGTGTTGTGGCATTGGTGATGTGACATGCCTGCCTTGTGATGAGTTCACATTGTGATCTTGTTTCCTGTTCATTGCTCCAGTCTTTCAGATGGGCATTCTCCCAGGCCTACGGCCCACCTGCATGTCACATGTATTGTATTAAGTTATTAGACTTGTCGGCATCATCTCATCTAGTGTTGTTTTAGGCCAAATAGTGAATTTCCACCTTCTTGTCCTACTCAAGCCTCCGACTACCTCCATTCTCATGATGAGGCCTTTCACTGGCTGTGGGTGCTCTGATGGCACTAGCAGCACACTTAACAATCTGGACCTGCCCCAGTCTCTGATCTTTCACATCCACTTATATGTAGTTGACATGTAGCGTATCCTACGCATAGCATTGTTATGGCACGATCTGGATGTTAGCATTGGTAATGTGTACTGCTGATGTTGGGGAATGTGTGGAGATTGGATTGCCCTGATAGTCGTAGCAGTGTCCTATTTCCTCCTCTGATTGTGCAGGTGTATGTCAGTGACCAGTTACATGTGTCCTCCCCCTCAATGCTGTTGTCTGAGCAGTATGACATTTGGGATGTTGCACTGTGACCCAGGCACAGGATGGACCCTGGCATATGCAGCATGGGTGTGTCCTTAGTGCTGTGTAGCTCCTACTGTTGATGACATTGGCTGATGTTTGCGGCAACTATGGGCATTCACATTTGACAGGACTGGAGCCTTTGTCTTGTTTCAGGGGATTGTTGAAATTGTCATCCTCAACCCACTAATTTAGGTGTCTATGATCCATGGGGACGTTACTGCCATTGGCTACTTGACCAGCACACACAGCGGAGGTGGTAGTGGCAACTGTTGTCAGTGTTACATTCCAGTTGTCGCTATGGCTAGAGGTTGTTAATTAGGCCCTAGTTAATGTAGGGGGTATAGTGGCTGATGTGTGACGGGATGTCAGTTTGACGTTGTGCCCTTCCCTCCTGTCGTGGCTTTACCTTTGCTCCATCGTTGGCATGGCAGCATGCCCCCATGGGACTGTTGTTGGTGTACTGTAATGGTGTGCCCCAGCTTCTCTCTGTGCAGGTAATGCCCCCATTCCATACCCCTGTACCCATGCCACTCCATGTATATGATGACTTCCATGCATTTTGTGGTCCGTACCCTTCCCCGCTTACAGTTGACATTAGTGCATTTGTATACCCCATGCGACTTACCCTGCATGTGCGTTGTCTCCTGGTAGCCTGTGCTGTCCTGTCCTTGAATCCCTGTGACGATCTCCTCAGGGATGACGGCTGCGACCATCTCCTCCATGTGGTCCAGGGCCTCCTGGTGTGCTGGACTTCCACCTCCAGTCTGAAGTGCTGCCTTCCTGTTCCTGGCCATCTTTTCCTTGGTCCTCCGCTTGCAGTCATGCCAGCGTTTCTTGCACTCGATGACTGTTCTGCGTACTTCTGCCACACTGTTTATCTTGTCAACAATTTGTTGCCATATTGCCTCTCTCCTACTGATTGGCAACTTGAGGTGACAAACAGTTGGTGCTGGTGTTCCGTCACCTCTTTAACCAGCATTTCCTGCTTCTCTGCACTGAAGCAACACTTTCTTTTTTTCTTAAAACTGTCCTGGGTCTTGTGTGGGTCCTCCTGACTGGTTCCTGGTCTGTTGTCATCTTCCTGGTGTCTGTACAGGCATCTGGGATCCATTTTGGCTCTCCTCTGCTGAAAAGGCTTTGTTTGCGGGGAATTTTGACGCTATTGCATCAAAAAACGCCTCATATCCGGTGTGCGGTGTTGTAAATCGACCCACAGTCATTTCTGCCGCGTTAACATTTTGCTTTACGACTTGACGCTGCGGTGTGCATAAAAAAAAATTACTTACACCTGTGGTTTGCGCCGCCGGGCGTCAAAGTATAAATTTGGCGCCCGCACGGTGCACAGAAATGGCGTTAGCCGGCGGTAATATTTTTGATGCAAAACTGCGCCGCCGCAGTTTTGCGTCAAAAAGTATAAATCTGGGCCACAGTGCTGAAAAAATCAGTTCGGAATGATAGTCCATGTACTATTTTCAAGGCTGATAATTTCACCCATCTTAAAATGGTGCTGGCAGTCCGCGGCTGTGAGAAGGTAGCCTCTTTCTAGCCTTGTTACCCCCACTTTTGGCCTGTTTGTGAGTGTCTGTCAGGGTGTTTGTCACTGTTTTCACTGTCTCACTGGGATCCTGATAGCCAGGCCTCAGTGCTCATAGTGAAAACACCATGTTTTCAGTATGGTTGTTATGTGTCACTGGGATCCTGCTAGTCAGGACCCCAGTGCTCATAGGTTTGTGGCCTATATGTATGTGTCACTGGGACCCTGTCACACAGGGCCCCAGTGCTCATAGGTGTGCATGTATATGTTCCCTGTGTGGTGCCTAACTGTCTCACTGAGGCTCTGCTAACCAGAACCTCAGTGGTTATGCTCTCTCATTACTTTCAAATTGTCACTAACAGGCTAGTGACCAATTTTACCAATTTACATTGGCTTACTGGAACACCCTTATAATTCCCTAGTATATGGTACTGAGGTACCCAGGGTATTGGGGTTCCAGGAGATCCCTATGAGCTGCAGCATTTCTTTTGCCACCCATAGGGAGCTCTGACAATTCTTACACAGGCCTGCCACTGCAGCCTGAGTGAAATAACGTCCACGTTATTTCACAGCCATTTTACACTGCACTTAAGTAACTTATAAGTCACCTATATGTCTAACCTTTACCTGGTAAAGGTTAGGTGCAAAGTTACTTAGTGTGAGGGCACCCTGGCACTAGCCAAGGTGCCCCCACATTGTTCAGAGCCAATTCCCTGAACTTTGTGAGTGCGGGGACACCATTACACGCGTGCACTACATATAGGTCACTACCTATATGTAGCTTCACCATGGTAACTCCGAATATGGCCATGTAACATGTCTATGATCATGGAATTGCCCCCTCTATACCATCCTGGCATAGTTGGCACAATCCCATGATCCCAGTGGTCTGTAGCACAGACCCTGGTACTGCCAAACTGCCCTTCCTGGGGTTTCACTGCAGCTGCTGCTGCTGCCAACCCCTCAGACAGGCAGCTGCCCTCCTGGGGTCCAGCCAGGCCTGGCCCAGGATGGCAGAACAAAGAACTTCCTCTGAGAGAGGGTGTGACACCCTCTCCCTTTGGAAAATGGTGTGAAGGCAGGGGAGGAGTAGCCTCCCCCAGCCTCTGGAAATGCTTTGTTGGGCACAGAGGTGCCCAATTCTGCATAAGCCAGTCTACACCGGTTCAGGGACCCCTTAGCCCCTGCTCTGGCGCGAAACTGGACAAAGGAAAGGGGAGTGACCACTCCCCTGACCTGCACCTCCCCTGGGAGGTGTCCAGAGCTCCTCCAGTGTGCTCCAGACCTCTGCCATCTTGGAAACAGAGGTGCTGCTGGCACACTGGACTGCTCTGAGTGGCCAGTGCCACCAGGTGACGTCAGAGACTCCTGCTGATAGGCTCCTTCAGGTGTTAGTAGCCTTTCCTCTCTCCTAGGTAGCCAAACCCTCTTTTCTGGCTATTTAGGGTCTCTGTCTCTGGGGAAACTTTAGATAACGAATGCAAGAGCTCATCCGAGTTCCTCTGCATCTCTCTCTTCACCTTCTGATAAGGAATCGACTGCTGACTGCGCTGGAAGCCTGCAAACCTGCAACATAGTAGCAAAGACGACTACTGCAACTCTGTAACGCTGATCCTGCCGCCTTCTCGACTGTTTTCCTGCTTGTGCATGCTGTGGGGGTAGCCTGCCTCCTCTCTGCACCAGAAGCTCCGAAGAAATCTCCCGTGGGTCGACGGAATCTTCCCCCTGCAACCGCAGGCACCAAAAAGCTGCATTACCAGTCCCTTGGGTCTCCTCTCAGCACAACGAGCGAGGTCCCTCGAATCCAGCGACTCTGTCCAAGTGACCCCCACAGTCCAGTGACTCTTCAGTCCAAGTTTGGTGGAGGTAAGTCCTTGCCTCACCTCGCTGGGCTGCATTGCTGGGAACCGCGACTTTGCAGCTACTCCGGCCCCTGTGCACTTCCGGCGGAAATCCTTTGTGCACAGCCAAGCCTGGGTCCACGGCACTCTAACCTGCATTGCACGACTTTCTAAGTTGGTCTCCGGCGACGTGGGACTCCTTTGTGCAACTTCGGCGAGCACCGTTTCACACATCCTCGTAGTGCCTGTTTCTGGCACTTTTCCGGGTGCTACCTGCTTCAGTGAGGGCTCTTTGTCTTGCTCGACGTCCCCTCTCTCTTCAGGTCCAATTTGCGACCTCCTGGTCCCTCCTGGGCCCCAGCAGCGTCCAAAAACGCCAAACGCACGATTTGCGCCTAGCAAGGCTTGTTGGCATCCTTCCGGCGGGAAAACACTTCTCCACGACTCTCCAAGGCGAGAGGGATCCATCCACCAAAGGGGAAGTCTCTAGCCCTTTTCGTTCCTGCAGAAACCTCAGCTTCTTCTGTCCAGTTGAAGCTTCTTCGCACCCGCAGCTGGCATTTCCTGGGCATCTGCCCATCTCCGACTTGCTTGTGACTTTTGGACTTGGTCCCCTTGTTCCACAGGTACCCTAGATTGGAAATCCACAGTTGTTGCATTGCTGGTTTGTGTCTCTCCTGCATTATTCCTCTAACACGACTATTTTGTCCTTAGGGGAACTTTAGTGCACTTTGCACTCACTTTTCAGGGTCTTGGGGAGGGTTATTTTTCTAACTCTCACTATTTTCTAATAGTCCCAGCGACCCTCTACAAGGTCACATAGGTTTGGGGTCCATTCGTGGTTCGCATTCCACTTTTGGAGTATATGGTTTGTGTTGCCCCTATCCCTATGTTTCCCCATTGCATCCTATTGTAACTATACATTGTTTGCACTGTTTTCTAAGACTATACTGCATATTTTTGCTATTGTGTATATATATCTTGTGTATATTTCCTATCCTCTCACTGAGGGTACACTCTAAGATACTTTGGCATATTGTCATAAAAATAAAGTACCTTTATTTTTAGTATAACTGTGTATTGTGTTTTCTTATGATATTGTGAATATGACACTAAGTGGTACTGTAGTAGCTTCACACGTCTCCTAGTTCAGCCTAAGCTGCTCTGCTAAGCTACCATTATCTATCAGCCTAAGCTGCTAGACACCCTATACACTAATAAGGGATAACTGGGCCTGGTGCAAGGTGCAAGTACCCCTTGGTACTCACTACAAGCCAGTCCAGCCTCCTACATTGGTTGTGCAGTGGTGGGATAAGTGCTTGAGACTACTTACCACTCTTGTCATTGTACTTTTCATAAGAGAAAAATATACAAAACAAGGTCAGTGTATATACACATAGCCAAAAAGTTTTGCATTTCCTCTTTTCACTCTTTTCTAAGTGCTGAAAAGTACTCCTAAACTTTCAAAAAGTTCTTAAAAGTTTAAAAAGTTTTTTCTGTCTTTCCAAAAAGTTCTGAAAACTTTTTTCTTTTTTTTCTATCACTTTAACTCTCTCTAAAAAAATGTCTGGCACAGGAAAAAATGTTGAACTGTCCAAACTTGCATATGATCACCTTAGCTGGAAAGGAGCAAGGAGTCTCTGCATAGAGAGAGGTTTGAGTGTAGGGAAGAATCCTTCCTTAGAACTGTTAATTAACATGCTTAGAGTACAGGATAAGGCCATAAGTGCCCAATCTGTGGAAAAAGTAGCTAATGGTTCTCAATCTGATCCAGGGACTCCCCCAGGAAAAGATTCAGGAAAGAAACTTCTCAGCCTGCCCATTACTAGACAGTCTAGCATAGTTGGTACAGAGGTTGAATCACACCATACTGATGGTGTGCTCTCACATTATACTGGTAGCCAAGCTGTTAGGGTGCCCTCTGTAAGGGACAGGTCTCCTTCTGTTCATTCCCATCATACCTCTGTATCTAGAAATGTCCCTCCCACCCACCCTGATGACAGATTGTTAGAAAGGGAGCTCAATAGATTGAGAGTGGAACAAACCAGACTGAAGCTCAAGAAGCAACAGCTGGATTTGGATAGACAGTCTTTAGAATTAGAGAAGGAAAGACAGAAGTTGGGTTTAGATACCCATGGTGGCAGCAGCAGTATTCCCCATAGTCATCCTGCAAAAGAGCATGATTCCAGGAATCTGCACAAGATAGTTCCCCCTTATAAGGAGGGGGATGACATTAACAAGTGGTTTGCTGCACTTGAGAGGGCCTGTGCTGTACAGGATGTCCCTCAAAAGCAGTGGGCTGCTATCCTATGGCTATCATTTAGTGGAAAAGGTAGGGATAGGCTCCTTACTGTGAAAGAAAATGATGCCAATAATTTTACAGTTCTTAAGAATGCACTCCTGGATGGTTATGGCTTAACCACTGAACAGTACAGGATAAAGTTCAGAGAGACCAAAAAGGAGTCTTCACAAGACTGGGTTGATTTCATTGACCATTCAGTGAAGGCCTTGGAGGGGTGGTTACATGGCAGTAAAGTTACTGATTATGAAAGCCTGTATAACACAATCCTGAGAGAGCATATACTTAATAATTGTGTGTCTGATTTGTTGCACCAGTACCTGGTAGACTCTGATCTGACCTCTCCCCAAGAATTGGGAAAGAAGGCAGAAAAATGGGTCAGAACAAGGGTGAACAGAAAAGTTCATACATGGGGTGACAAGGATGGCAATAAGAAGAAAGATGGTGAAAAATCTCAAGATAAGCATGGGGATAAGGGTAAAACCAAAGATCCCACTTCAAATCTTAAACACTCTTCAGAGGGTGGGGATAAAACAAATTCTTCCTCTTCTTCCCAACCTGCACACATTAAAAAGCCTTGGTGCTTTGTGTGTAAAAACAGAGGCCATAGGCCAGGGGATAAGTCCTGTCCAGGTAAACCCCCTGAGCCTACCACCACTAATACATCAAGCTCTAGTGCCCCTAGCAGTAGTGGTACTAGTGGTGGGACTGCTGGCAACAGTCAAGCAAAGGGTGTAGTTGGGTTCACTTATGGGTCCATAGTGGAAACTGATGTAATCAGTCCCAAGACAGTTTCTGTCACACCTAGTGGCACTGGCCTTGCCACACTGGCTGCTTGTCCCCTTACAATGGATAAGTACAGGCAGACAGTTTCAATAAATGGTGTTGAGGCCTTGGCCTACAGGGACACAGGTGCCCGTTTCACTTTGGTGACTGAAAACCTAGTGCCTCCTGAACAACACATCATTGGACAACAGTATAAGATTATTGATGTCCATAACTCCACTAAGTTTCTTCCCTTAGCTATAATTCAGTTTAGTTGGGGTGGAGTTACTGGCCCTAAGCAGGTGGTGGTATCACCTAGCTTACCTGTAGACTGTCTCTTAGGTAATGACCTAGAGGCCTCAGGGTGGGCTGATGTAGAGTTTTATGCCCATGCAGCCATGCTGGGCATCCCTGAGGAATTGTTCCCTCTCATTTCAAGTGAAATGAAAAAGCAAAGGAGAGAAGGCCTGAAAACTCAGGATCCCTCTCCATCAACAGGTAAAAAGGGTATCACAGTATCCCCTAACCACCCTACCATTCAGGATACTATTCCTGTGGTGGGAGAAACCTCTCCTGGGGTGGCACCTGTTCCAAGGGAATCATCAGCTGGCAAAGCTGGACTCCCTGAGGTGGAAGTACCTCTCTGTGGGATAACTAACATTGGTGAGAAAAACAGCACCATTTTAGTTAACATGGAGCATCCCTCGAACCCTCCCAGAGAAACTTTAGTGCAGAAACCCTGCACTACCTCACAACACTTAGGACAGCATCCCTGCCCTAGTGTGGAGCTCATAGGACAGCATCCCTGCCCTGCTCCAACTAAAGAGAAACAGCATCCCTGTTCTCTCCTCCAGCCAGATGGACAAAGTTTTTGCCCAGCTATGGCTTTTCTGAGACAGCATCCCTGTCTGGCATTTCCATCACTACAAATAGGTTCAGTGGACAATTCCCACTGCTCTAAACTAAAACTTACTGATAGAAACTCTGAAAATACATCTTCACATTGTTGCTTAGCTAAAAAACTTCAAACAGGGTGGTTTACATCCCCACAGGGAAGTAACCATATAGTGGATGATAAAGGGAGTAACCAGTCTATTGCAGAGCTACTCTCTACTTATCACCACTTAGACAATAAAGTCTCAACTGGCCAAGGTTAGCCTTATTGTCCTTCGTTTGGGGGGGGGGTTGTGTGAGAAGGTAGCCTCTTTCTAGCCTTGTTACCCCCACTTTTGGCCTGTTTGTGAGTGTATGTCAGGGTGTTTGTCACTGTTTTCACTGTCTCACTGGGATCCTGATAGCCAGGCCTCAGTGCTCATAGTGAAAACACCATGTTTTCAGTATGGTTGTTATGTGTCACTGGGATCCTGCTAGTCAGGACCCCAGTGTTCATAGGTTTGTGGCCTATATGTATGTGTCACTGGGACCCTGTCACACAGGGCCCCAGTGCTCATAGGTGTGCATGTATATGTTCCCTGTGTGGTGCCTAACTGTCTCACTGAGGCTCTGCTAACCAGAACCTCAGTGGTTATGCTCTCTCATTACTTTCAAATTGTCACTAACAGGCTAGTGACCAATTTTACCAATTTACATTGGCTTACTGGAACACCCTTATAATTCCCTAGTATATGGTACTGAGGTACCCAGGGTATTGGGGTTCCAGGAGATCCCTATGGGCTGCAGCATTTCTTTTGCCACCCATAGGGAGCTCTGACAATTCTTACACAGGCCTGCCACTGCAGCCTGAGTGAAATAACGTCCACGTTATTTCACAGCCATTTTACACTGCACTTAAGTAACTTATAAGTCACCTATATGTCTAACCTTTACCTGGTAAAGGTTAGGTGCAAAGTTACTTAGTGTGAGGGCACCCTGGCACTAGCCAAGGTGGCCCCACATTGTTCAGAGCCAATTCCCTGAACTTTGTGAGTGTGGGGACACCATTACACGCGTGCACTACATATAGGTCACTACCTATATGTAGCTTCACCATGGTAACTCCGAATATGGCCATGTAACATGTCTATGATCATGGAATTGCCCCCTCTATACCATCCTGGCATAGTTGGCACAATCCCATGATCCCAGTGGTCTGTAGCACAGACCCTGGTACTGCCAAACTGCCCTTCCTGGGGTTTCACTGCAGCTGCTGCTGCTGCCAACCCCTCAGACAGGCAGCTGCCCTCCTGGGGTCCAGCCAGGCCTGGCCCAGGATGGCAGAACAAAGAACTTCCTCTGAGAGAGGGTGTGACACCCTCTCCCTTTGGAAAATGGTGTGAAGGCAGGGGAGGAGTAGCCTCCCCCAGCCTCTGGAAATGCTTTGTTGGGCACAGAGGTGCCCAATTCTGCATAAGCCAGTCTACACCGGTTCAGGGACCCCTTAGCCCCTGCTCTGGCGCGAAACTGGACAAAGGAAAGGGGAGTGACCACTCCCCTGACCTGCACCTCCCCTGGGAGGTGTCCAGAGCTCCTCCAGTGTGCTCCAGACCTCTGCCATCTTGGAAACAGAGGTGCTGCTGGCACACTGGACTGCTCTGAGTGGCCAGTGCCACCAGGTGACGTCAGAGACTCCTGCTGATAGGCTCCTTCAGGTGTTAGTAGCCTTTCCTCTCTCCTAGGTAGCCAAACCCTCTTTTCTGGCTATTTAGGGTCTCTGTCTCTGGGGAAACTTTAGATAACGAATGCAAGAGCTCATCCGAGTTCCTCTGCATCTCTCTCTTCACCTTCTGATAAGGAATCGACTGCTGACTGCGCTGGAAGCCTGCAAACCTGCAACATAGTAGCAAAGACGACTACTGCAACTCTGTAACGCTGATCCTGCCGCCTTCTCGACTGTTTTCCTGCTTGTGCATGCTGTGGGGGTAGCCTGCCTCCTCTCTGCACCAGAAGCTCCGAAGAAATCTCCCGTGGGTCGACGGAATCTTCCCCCTGCAACCGCAGGCACCAAAAAGCTGCATTACAAGTCCCTTGGGTCTCCTCTCAGCACGACGAGCGAGGTCCCTTGAATCCAGCGACTCTGTCCAAGTGACCCCCACAGTCCAGTGACTCTTCAGTCCAAGTTTGGTGGAGGTAAGTCCTTGCCTCACCTCGCTGGGCTGCATTGCTGGGAACCGCGACTTTGCAGCTACTCCGGCCCCTGTGCACTTCCGGCGGAAATCCTTTGTGCACAGCCAAGCCTGGGTCCACGGCACTCTAACCTGCATTGCACGACTTTCTAAGTTGGTCTCCGGCGACGTGGGACTCCTTTGTGCAACTTCGGCGAGCACCGTTTCAGGCATCCTCGTAGTGCCTGTTTTTGGCACTTCTCCAGGATCTACCTGCTTCAGTGAGGGCTCTTTGTCTTGCTCGACGTCCCCTCTCTCTTCAGGTCCAATTTGCGACCTCCTGGTCCCTCCTGGGCCCCAGCAGCGTCCAAAAACGTCAAACGCACGATTTGCGCCTAGCAAGGCTTGTTGGCGTCCTTCCGGCGGGAAAACACTTCTGCACGACTCTCCAAGGCGAGAGGGATCCATCCACCAAAGGGGAAGTCTCTAGCCCTTTTTGTTCCTGCAGAAACCTCAGCTTCTTCTGTCCAGTCGAAGCTTCTTTGCACCCGCAGCTGGCATTTCCTGGGCATCTGCCCATCTCCGACTTGCTTGTGACTTTTGGACTTGGTCCCCTTGTTCCACAGGTACCCTAGATTGGAAATCCACAGTTGTTGCATTGCTGGTTTGTGTCTCTCCTGCATTATTCCTCTAACACGACTATTTTGTCCTTAGGGGAACTTTAGTGCACTTTGCACTCACTTTTCAGGGTCTTGGGGAGGGTTATTTTTCTAACTCTCACTATTTTCTAATAGTCCCAGCGACCCTCTACAAGGTCACATAGGTTTGGGGTCCATTCGTGGTTCGCATTCCACTTTTGGAGTATATGGTTTGTGTTGCCCCTATCCCTATGTTTCCCCATTGCATCCTATTGTAACTATACATTGTTTGCACTGTTTTCTAAGACTATACTGCATATTTTTGCTATTGTGTATATATATCTTGTGTATATTTCCTATCCTCTCACTGAGGGTACACTCTAAGATACTTTGGCATATTGTCATAAAAATAAAGTACCTTTATTTTTAGTATAACTGTGTATTGTGTTTTCTTATGATATTGTGCATATGACACTAAGTGGTACTGTAGTAGCTTCACACGTCTCCTAGTTCAGCCTAAGCTGCTCTGCTAAGCTACCATTATCTATCAGCCTAAGCTGCTAGACACCCTATACACTAATAAGGGATAACTGGGCCTGGTGCAAGGTGCAAGTACCCCTTGGTACTCACTACAAGCCAGTCCAGCCTCCTACAGCGGCTTCTAGAACTAGACCACAGATTTCTAGTGCCATCATGCATGTGTCGAGTCTGTGACCTCAAAATAGGCAGTGGACTTCGAGAACATTTGGGGTTTCACAGCAATCACCTTTGGACAAGTCTTATGTGAAAGTCTTTGCCACACTTGTATTTATCAAATCAAATGTTATGTACTTCAAATCATCAATCCCCTGATTCCGAAAACTTCAGAAACTTCCAATATGGTCCCTTCTTCCCGAGAATGTCAGTTTTTTTCTGTTTGATAGTGTTGTCTTGGAGTCCAACCAACAGAAGGTACTGTTGTGCCCTCCTCCCTCTGTATAGTGGCTACTTCCTTTCTAGTTCCAAAATGGGATCATTAGTATCTATTGTAGTGGAATGGTTAAACCTTAGGGTGTGAACATTAGCCATCTATTCGTCTCTCAATGTTCCTCAAAAATGTCAGTGTAAAAGGTTTGTAGTGGGTCCCTTCTTTACGTCCTCACTTTTTATCTACCACTCCCTAATCTCCTACCTGAGATCAAGGTTCTGAGGGAGGACTGGGGCTAAGGAAAGGCATGGCTCTTTTTCCTGACGATGCTTGGTGAAGCCCACTACTCTGATACTACATTGGTATTCTACGTTTTATTCGCTGGGCCCAAGTTGCTAGTCTAATGCTGGTCACAAAACTCATCTGTGGCTCTGCTACACTCTAGCTCACTGGATCCACTCCCCCAGTTATTTCCTTGTGAGTTTACCACCATTCCTTCATCTGACATTTCAGGTCCACTATCCCGTCCCCTCAACTCCAATTCTTTCCAGCGCCTTCTTCTTCAATGCCAACTCCCTTATGTTCTTTCACCTCATGGGCTCTCATTCCAAATAATCCTTCTTTTATGCTGTTGTCTTTTATTTCATATCTAGATGACATGTGACTCTGAGCCCATGTTTCCCATGACTAAGGCGCAGGAAGTGACAAAAACAGACAGTACAAAACAATGAAATAGTTAAAATTAAAGCACACTAACAGGGGAACAGCACATACAATGCAACTAAATTAAAACAATAGGGTAGATAGAGAGTAAAATGATCAAACTAAAGTGAGGAGGGTGGGAAAACAGAACAGTAAGACAGATGTAGGGTAAGTTGAAAACTACCACACCTTAGACAGAAAAATAGCCGCTAGTATGTGTTACATAATTCGTGATTTTCCAGTACTTTTTAGCATGATGTGCATACATCAATTTTCTGACACTAGTCGCTGACAATTCATTTAGCAAAACGCATAAATCTACGTAATTTTTAGGGATGTTCTGGAAATTCCTTGAAAGACTACATACATTTTGCCAAGGGTTACTCATTACTTGCTAAGGATTTTTTATTTTATTTCATTCCATCCTTTGTACAGCCTTGCATTGTTCATTTTGCCCCCTCTCAATACCATTCGCCTTCCTCTTCTATTATCTTTATTCTCCTTTCCCTTCCTTTCTTATTTACCTTAGTACCGTTTCAAATGTTTTACATTTCACCATGTCCTCCATTAAACTCCTCCCTTTTTTCATTACTTGATAACAATTATGACATTTGAATAGGACAGTATATGCAGTGTATCTCTAAGCAATGTTATCTGCAAGGACTTGAGTGAATGGAAGAAGACACACGTCTTAGAATCTTAGAACGAGTTTCAACTTAAAGAAGGAAGGAATGCATCCTGTAACATTTCCAATAGAGTATTTTTTACACTCTTGCCTTCCTTATTCTTCCTGCTTCTCTTTTACCTTTTTTTCTTTCATGATGTTACTTGTGCTTCCTTCGTCTTCCTTCAATAATCGTGCTATTTTTACCAGCACTCTGAACAATTCAAGTCTCCTCAGATACTTAAATCACTACTCCACCCACAATCACATACACAAACAAGCCATCAATGAAGTCAAACATTCATTTACAGCCAAAAGTATTGCCTTTCATAATGCTTGCTTTGTGTACTAGATATTGCCTTCTTGTAAGATTTTCTCCTGCAGTGCCATAAGGGTCTTCATCTTGATCTTGAAAAAGAGCAAGATGTTGTGAATGCCCTCGATGATAATTTTATTGCTATATAAAAATCAGTTATGTTATTTATCAAAAGCATCCCACTGAGATGTTTCACCACAATTCCTACTGCCAGAAGACAGTGTAAAAGGGAGTTCACGTAGTAGAATTACAACAGTATTCATATAAGGAAATGAAGTACTTGCTCTAAAGAAATGGTGGTTCCCTAAAACAAAACACCATTGGTAGGAAGGAAAAATGTAGAGCAGGCTGTTTATTTTTTACATGTCTAGTGTGAATTGAATTATAACAATTCCTACGAATTTGAAACTACAATTTGTACAGGAAATTAGTAACTAGAATCAGGATTATTTAATTTTTCACACATATCACACATTTAGGGCCCAATTTTAAGTTTGGCAGACAGAGAGCTCCACCACAAACTTGGCGGAATAGCATGTCTGTCATCAGTCTGGTAGATTTTCATCTACCTGACAGCGGTGTAACTGTAGCTCTGCTGTGCAAACTTTACTCTGATAAGATGAGAAATCTGTTTTTATATGGTGTTTGTCACTACCAGGAAACGCTTGGTCGTCTGGAACAGAAAAAAAAGAAAAATTATCCCACACCTTGGGAGAAAGCTCCTAGAGTGTCAGGGATCATTAAGATTTTTTGTTTTTCATTAACAAACTCCCACTTTGGGAGTTTCTTTATGAAAAACAAACACTCTTAGGGCATAGCCATGCACCAAATTCGAAGTGCCTTCATCGAACCACCAAGACAGCTGTTCCTCAGAGGGCATGAAGATCACCCCTGGCCCCTAAATATGGTCATTAAGGTGGAAGAAGCAAAGTCCTCCACCACCATAGGGGACAGTTAGGTCCATATCAGGCCATTAGTCTGCCTTTCATGTGAATGAGCAATCTTTATGGAAAAGGATCATGACTGACCAAAATGTTCATTGCTCTTGTTCAAGAACTCAGCCTTCCGCCTCAGTAACTTGGAACACGTTTAAAAGTATGGAGGACAATCACCATCACACATCCCAAAGTATTTACCTTATTTTCTGAGTGGGGATACAGCACCCACAGTGGGTAATATCAGTGCTGGTGTACTGATTTCCTCATATTATCTCGTCATTCTGGCTTCTTTTCTATACATTATTTCATGATTTAAGCCAGGGGTATAGTTTCTGCAACGAATCCAGTTACAGTGCAAGTGGTGTTGCTTCATGGGTTAATAACGCTGATCACTCAGTATCCACTTGCATGGGAAAGTTTCCAAATTGTTGCAAGACCTATCTTCTGTTTTGGACTAGAGGAGTTTTCATGTGGTTTTACCACTGTCCTACATCACCTCCATCTTCAAAATTGTATTTAAGTCATCCATCATCGATTGGTTCCCAAACGCCCCTACTCAGCCGAAAGGCTTGTTCTCCCACTTATTTAGGTCTGACAGTAGCCAAGACCTTTGGATTGTACAAAAATTTTACTTATTATATACTAACTTAATAGGAGCTTACACCATCTGTCTTCGTCCATTGGTCTTTTGTTGTATGATTCAGATATTTCTCATGCCCACTACAGCATACGGCATGGGTCTGCTCAATGTATACATTCAGTAACTTAACTGTGAATGGCGACTTTCTGCTCCTTCACAAGAAACACATCTGCACGCACTATTAGTTTTTCATTTCTAGGGACCACTATAGCAATGTGTCCTTTTGAACTCCAAAATAATATTTTTGTTTATAGCCATTGCTTATTTTGGCGATGGCGGAGCAGAACCCCAACATTAAAGTTGCACACCAACATGACAAAACTAAATTGACAAAAGGCTGGAAGCCAACACCAGACTCGTTGACTTTATCAGTCCTTGTTATTTCTAGCGATTCTGCAGTTAGCACTTTGTTTCTGCCATATTTATTGATTTGTGTTGCTTTATTGCTCATTTTCCTCATTTAAAATGATCCACACGCATTGTAGCAGCAAATAAGCATGAATCATCACAACCAAAATAAAGTGTGCAGCTAAATAAGGGTCCCTTAGGTAAACCAGGAGAGCTGGATGTTTGCCAGATTTTCAACATAACCCTATGCCATGTGTAAAGAAATGGCTCCCTGTTGCAGTTACCCCCCACTTTTTGCCTGATACTGATGCTGACTTTACTGAGAAGTGTGCTGGGACCCTGCTAACCAGGCCCCAGCACCAGTGTTCTTTCACCTAAAATGTACTTTTGATTCCACAATTGGCACACCCTGGCATCCAGGTAAGTCCCTTGTAACTGGTACCCCTGGTACCAAGGGCCCTGATGCCAGGGAAGGTCTCTAAGGGCTGCAGTATATCTTATGCCACCCTGGGGACCCCTCACTCAGCACAGACACACTGCTTGCCAGCTTGTGTGTGCTGATGAGAACAAAACGAGTAAGTCGACATGGCACTCCCCTCAGGGTGCCATGCCAACCTCACACTGCCTATGCAGTATAGATAAGTCACCCCTCTAGTAGGCCTTACAGCCCTAAGGCAGGGTGCACTATACCATAGGTGAGGGCACCAGTGCATGAGCACTATGCCCCTACAGTGTCTAAGCAAAACCTTAGACATTGTAAGTGCAGGGTAGCCATAAGAGTATATGGTCTGGGAGTCTGTCAAAAACGAACTCCACAGCTCCATAATGGCTACACTGAACACTGGGAAGTTTGGTATCAAACTTCTCAGAATAATAAACCCACACTGATGCCAGTGTTGGATTTATTAAAAAATGCACACAGAGGGCATCTTAGAGATACCCCCTGTATTTTACCCAATTGTTCAGTGCAGGACTGACTGGTCTGTGCCAGCCTGCTGCTGTGAGACGAGTGTTTGACCTCATGCGGTGAGAGCCTTTGTGCTCTCTGAGGACAGAAACAAAGCCTGCTCTGGGTGGAGGTGCTTCACACCTCCCCCCTGCAGGAACTGTAACACCTAGCAGTGAGCTTCAAAGGCTCAAGCTTCGTGTTACAATGCCCCAGGGCACTCCAGCAAGTGGAGATGCCCGCCCCCTGGACACAGCCCCCACATTTGGCGGCAAGTCCAGGAGAAATAATGAGAATAACAAGGAGGAGTCACTGGCCAGTCAGGACAGCCCCTAAGGTGTCCTGAGCTGAGGTGACTCTGACTTTTAGAAATCCTCCATCTTGTAGAAGGAGGATTCCCCCAATAGGGATAGGAATGTGACCCCCTCCCCTTGGGAGGAGGCACAAAGAGGGTGTACCCACCCTCAGGGCTAGTAGCCATTGGCTACTAACCCCCCAGACCTAAACACGCCCTTAAAGTTAGTATTTAAGGGCTTCCCTGAACCTAAGAATTTAGATTCCTGAAACTACAAGAAGAAGAAGACTGCCGAGCTGAAAAACCCCTGCAGAGGAAGAACAGAAGACACCAACTGCTTTGGCCCCAGACTTACCGGCCTGTCTCCTGCCTTCCAAAGAACCCTGCTCCAGCAACGCTTTCCAAGGCACCAGCGACCTCTGAATCCTCTGAGGACTGCCCTGCTTCAAGAAAGACAAGAAACTCCCGAGGACAGCGGCACTGCTCCAAAAGAACTGCAACTTTGTTTCAAGGAGCAGACTTAAAGACCCCTGCAACTCCCCGCAAGAAGCGTGAGACTTGCAACACGGCACCCGGCGACCCCGACTCGACTGGTGGAGAACCAACACCTCAGGGAGGACCCTCCGGCGACTCCGAGACCGTGAGTAACCAAAGCTGTCCCCCCTAAGCTCCCACAGTGACGCCTGCAGAGGGAATCCCGAGGCTCCCCCTGACCGCGACTGCCTGAACTCCATTTCCCGACGGCTGGAAAAGACCCTGCACCCGCAGCCCCCAGCACCTAAAGGAACGGAACTCCTGTGCAGGAGTGACCCCCAGGAGGCCCTCTCCCTTGCCTAGGTGGTGGCTACCCCGAGGAGGCCCCCCCCTTGCCTGCCTGTGACGCTGAAGAGATCCCTTGATCTCTCATTGAAAACCATTGGAAACCCGACGCTTGTTTGCACACTGCACCCGGCCGCCCCCGCGCTGCTGAGGGTGTACTTTTTGTGCTGACTTGTGTCCCCCTCGGTGCCCTGCAAAACCCCCCTGGTCTGCCCTCCGAAGACGCGGGTACTTACCTGCTGGCAGACCGGAACTTGGGCACCCCCTTCTCTCCATTGAAGCCTATGCGTTTTGGGCACCTCTTTGACCTCTGCACCTGACCGGCCCTGAGCTGCTGGTGTGGTAACTTTGGGGTTGCTCTGAACCCCCAACGGTGGGCTACCTTGGACCCAAACCTGAGACTTTTAAGTGATTTACTTACCTGACAAAACTAACAAAAACTTACCTCCCCCAGGAACTGTGAAAATTGCACTGTGTCCACTTTTAAAACAGCTTATTGTGTTTTATGTGAAAAGTATACATGCTAATGTAATGATTCAAAGTTCCTAGAGTACCTACCTTCAATACCTTTCAAATGAGATATTACATGTAGAATTTGAACCTGTGGTTCTTAAAATAAACTAAGAAAATATATTTTTCTATAACAAAACCTATTGCCTGGATTTGTCTCTGAGTGTGTGTTCCTCATTTATTGCCTGTGTGTATGTACAACAAGTGCTTAACACTACTCCTTTGATAAGCCTACTGCTCGACCACACTACCACAAAATAGAGCATTAGTATTATCACTTTTTGCCACTATCTTACCTCTAAGGGGAACCCTTGGACTCTGTGCATACTATTCCTTACTTTGAAATAGTGCATACAGAGCCAACATTGTAGCAGCAAATAAGCATGAATCATCACAACCAAAATAAAGTGTGCAGCTAAATAAGGGTCCCTTAGGTAAACCAGGAGAGCTGAATGTTTGCCAGATTTTCAACATAACCCTATGCCATGTAAATAGTTTGCATTGACAAATAATTCTATATAATTGGATCGTATGAGGATATCCCAAAATTAAGTGTTAAACACCCATGGCCTCTCTTTATGTGATTCGGTCGTAGTACTCTCATTTCACTTTCATGCTAATCGTCCAGCATCTGAACCACAAAGCTTTATTCTACTCACAAACAGATCTCTGTGCATTGGTGTACTAGAAATGCAAAGAACAAATGTTAATATTTTCAGACAAAATAACACATCACTAAATACTGTTTCAACACGACTGCTGATAACCTCCTTTTCGTCTTTATACCAGAAACATAATACTATCTCAACAGCATATGTATTAACAAATGCCACAAGCACTTTGCAGTTCACACAACCAGTAGATTTGCAACCAGTACAGATTATTAGGAACCGACCTATGTAATAATCGATTGGTTCTTAAAAACCTGAATCATAATGGAAAATGAGACCTGATGAACATCTGAAAGCATCTTTTTTATTGCTTTTAATTGTTTTTTGTATTGTATTTTTATATTGTTGCTCTTTAAATATTTGTGATCCAAATGTGTTTTTTTTTTTTATTATTACTTGAATAAAGCTAATGATCTGAATGAAATTAAATGGATCGGAATCCAAACTAAACCATGACTGTTAATGGAGAAGGTCACAAATTGTGACTCATAATGGTTGAAGGAAATCACAATTACGGTGAGATTCTGTAGATCCCTGTGTCTGAGATTGCATTTCAATGAAGAAAACATGTTTTAAAAAAGATCACAACACATTAGGAAAATGGGGCTGCATTTGTTTTAATTGTTTAGGAGTTTTCAGTGGTCCCCTGGACCTCTCCTATTATTCAACATTTTTTTAAAACATTCACAGAGAGGAAGCGGCTCTAAGTAGACCCCTTCCCTTTTGAGAATGTATTACTACTTTCTTTGTGGTGTTGGTAAAATATCAATGTTTTGCAACTTGATTTCATTTGGAAAACATTGATACATAAGATGCTGATTCACTATTTGGAAGGAATGCCTACAACACACCCTTTTCAGATGGATTGGTATCCACATGGAATCTCATTTTAGGAGGCAGGAAAACTTTTCAGAGTCAGAAAACCCCTTTTGACTCCTAAAATGGGATTAGTACAAATGAAAATGCATTTTAACGGTCACAAACACCAAATTGGGGTGTGTGCGATTATAAAAATGTTTTGTTCCACTGGCTCAATGAGTTGTATTTGGGAAATTAGTGTTCTCTTACCGTATGAAGCTCTCTACCCCATTCTATGGCACTGCTGTTAATGATAAGTTTCTGTCCTTTCTGTGCATTAGCCTCATAGGTGCCCACTTTCAGAAACCTGCTACTGTCGTTTGAGGTCATCTGCCAGTTGATAAAATCCATCATTGGTGCAGCATCTCCATTTTTATCAAAAAATACCTCTTTCCCACCTGAGTTTTTTGTCCGGACATTCTTCAAGTAGTGCAGAAGCTGAAAGGAAAAATTGTCTCATCACTGTAATTGTCTGGCAAGGCTAGATACTATGCATTAACTTTGTTTATACAGAAGTCACAGCAAAAGAATCATCTTTCGAAATCTATATTGACGATTGTTAGAAATTGGGTTTTTGGTTGGCAGTCAGGTTACCCTCTGTCCAAGCAAGAACGCTCACTCTAGTCAGGGTAAGTCACACACAATCCAAAATTAGCCTGTGCCCACCCTCTGGTAGCTTGGCACGAGCAGTCAGGCTTAACTTAGAAGGCAATGTGTAAAGTATTTGTGCAATAAATCATACAATACCACAATATAGCACCACAAAAATACACCACACAGTGTTTAGAAAAATATATAATATTTATCAGGATAATTGTAGGTCAAAACGAATAAAGATGCAATGTGAAATTGTAGAGATATCACTGGAAAGTGATATAAAGTGTCTTAAGTCTTTAAAAAGCAAACAAAGGGGATCATTACGACCTCGGCGGTCTTGGAAAAAGACCGCCGAGGCCGCGGGAGACAGAATACCGCCATTGCCGGCGGTATTCCTGTCTCCCTATTATGACATTTCCGCTGGGCCAGCGGAAATGTCACATCAACATTGCAGCCGGCTCGTAATAGAGCCAGCGGCAATGCTGATGTGCAGCGGGTGCAGTAGCACCCGTCGCGCATGAAATGCGCGACGGGGCTATGCCTGGGGGCCCCTGCACTGCCTATGCCAAGTGCATGGGCAGTGCAGGGGCCCCCAGGGGCACCCCAAGTCCCTTTACCGCAAGCCTTTCAATGGCGGTGTTTACCGTCACAGACAGGCTGGCGGTCGGGGACTCATAATCCCCAAGGCAGCGGTGCTTGCACCGCTGCCCTGGGGATTATGACCGCCAGGCGGAATCCTGTCGGTATATTAGAGGGGCCGGCGGTATGGCCGTGGCAATTCCGCACACACGGACTTGCGTCGTTATTTTTCACGCGGGGAAGTCGGGCGTCGTTTTCCGGCACGCCGACAGTCTCTTTCTGTGGGTCGCGGGGATTACCAGATGTCCCGGGGTCTGTGCGTGGATTCTCCTGCTTGTTTTCCGGCTGCACGTCGTTCAGCGGGGCTGTGCGTCAAAGTTTCACTTTCACTGCAGGCGTCGCGTCGATTTCCCCTCTGGAAGTCAGGCGGCGTTGTCCTTGTGAGGCCGTGCGTCGAAGTTCCGGTCGCCCCGAAGGCGTTGCGTCGATCAGCGTCGATGTGTGACGATTTTCTCGCCGCGGAGCAAGCTCTGCATCGAAACTTTCAGTGCACGAAGAGTCCAAATGAAAAAGATAAGTCTTTTTGGTCCTGAGACTTCAGGGAACAGGAGGCAAGCTCTATCCAAGCCCTTGGAGAGCACTTTTACAGCCAGACAAGAGTTCAGCAAGGCAGCAGGGCAACAGCAAGGCAGCAGTCCTTTGGAGAAAGCAGTCAGGTGAGTCCTTTGGGCAGCCAGGCAGTCCTTCTTGGCAGGATGCAGGTTCTGGTTCAGGTTTCTTCTCCAGCAAGTGTCTGATGAGGTAGGGCAGAGGCCCTGTTTTATACCCAAATGTGCCTTTGAAGTGGGGGAGACTTCAAAGAGTGGCTAAGAAGTGCACCAGGTCCCCTTTCAGTTCAATCCTGTCTGCCAGGGTCCCAGTAGGGGGTGTGGCAGTCCTTTGTGTTAGAGCAGGCTCTCCACCCTCCCAGCCCAGGAAGACCCATTCAAAATGCAGATGTATGCAAGTGAGGCTGAGTACCCTGTGTTTGTGGTGTGTCTGAGTGAATGCACAAGGAGCTGTCAACCAAGCCCAGCCAGACGTGGATTGTAAGGCACAGAAAGATTTAAGTGCAAAGAAATGCTCACTTTCTAAAAGTGGCATTTCTAGAATACTAATATCAAATCCAACTTCACCAGTCAGCAGGATTTTGTATTACCATTCTGGCCATAATGACCTTCCTACTCCTTTCAGATCAGCAGCTACTACTTCAATACTGTATGAGGGCAGCCCCAATGTTAGCCTATGAAGGGAGCAGGCCTCACAGTAGTGCAAAAACAAATTTAGGAGTTTTACACTACCAGGACATGTAAAGTACACAGGTACATGTCCTGCCTTTTACCCACACAGCACCCTGCTCTAGGGGTTACCTAGGGCACACATTAGAGGTGACTTACATGTGGAGAAAGGGGAGGTTTAGGCTTGGCAAGTACTTTTAAATGCCAAGTCGAGGTGACAGTGAAACTGCACATACAGGCCTTGCAATGGCAGGGCTGGGACTAGGTAAAGGGGCTACTTAAGTGGGTGGCACAACCACTGCTGCAGGCCCACTAGTAGCATTTAATCTACAGGCCCTAGGCACATATAGTGCACATTACTAGGGACTTATAAGTAAATTAAATAGTCCAATCAGGTATGATCCAAGGTTACCATGTTTAAAAGGGAGAGAGCATCTGCACTTTAGCACTGGTTAGCAGTGGTAAAGTGCGCAGAGTCTAAAAGCCAGCAAAATAGAGTTCAAAAAGTGGAGGGAGGCAGGCAAAAAGTTAGGGGTGACCACCCTAAGGCATGTCAGGTCTAACATGTATCCCCCCCAGCTGAAAGTGGGGAGAGCTATCCGACCTCCTGGGAGCTCTCATCGCTAAGGCGGAAGTATCTGGAGAGACCATCAGCATTGGCGTGGTCAACGCCTGGGCGATGCTCCACCGTAAAGTCCATCCCCTGTAGGGAAATGGACCACCTCAAGAGTTTTGGATTCTCACCCCTCATCTGCATGAGCCATCTGAGGGGCCTGTGGTCTGTCTGAACCTGGAAGTGAGTCACAAACAGGTAGGGTCTTAGCTTCTTCAGTGCCCAGACCACAGCAAATGCTTCTCTCTCAATAGCACTCCACCTTTGTTCCCGTGGTAATAGTCTTCTGCTAATGAAGACTACTGGTTGGTCTGAGCCCTCCTCATTTAGCTGTGCTAGAACAGCCCCTATGCCATGCTCTGAAGCGTCTGTCTGCACAATAAATTCCTGGGAGTAGTCAGGGGCCTTGAGCACGGGGCCGTGCACATGGCTTCCTTCAGAGAATCAAAGGCTTTCTGACAGGCCTCTGTCCAATTCACCAACCTAGGTTGTTTCTTGGAAGTGAGTTCTGTCAAGGGGGACACAATGGTACCATAGCCCTTGACGAATCTGCGGTAGTATCCAGTGAGGCCCAAAAAGGCTCTCACCTCAGTCTATGTTCTAGGTGGTTGCCAGGCCTTGATAGTTTCAATCTTGGCCTGAGTGGCTGCACCTTGCCACCACCTACTAGGTGTCCCAAGTACACCACGGAACCCTGCCTAATCTGGCACTTACTAGCCTTGATAGTCAGGCCTGCCTGTTGCAGAGCCTGAAGCACCTCCTTGAGGTGGAGCAGGTGTTCCTCCCAGCTGGAACTGTAGACAGCTATGCCGTCCAGGTAAGCTGCACAGAAGGCATCTTTACCAGCTAGGACCCCGTCAACCAACCGTTGGAAGGTAGCGGGCATTTTTCAGCCCAAATGGCATCACCCGGAATTGGTAATGGCCATCAGGGGTGGAAAATGCTGATCTTTCTTTAGCCCCCTCAGTCAGGCCAATCTGCCGGTACCCTGAAGTAAGATCAAACGTACTCAGGAACTTGGCAGCGCCTAGCCTGTCAATGAGCTCATCAGCTCGGGGGATGGGATGAGCATCAGTCCGGGTGACTGAATTGAGACCCCGGTAGTTCACACAGAACCGGAGTTCTGACTTTGCACCAGGGGCAGTAGCCTTAGGAACCAATACCACAGGGCTGGCCCAGGGACTACTGGATTTCTCAATAACCCCCAAAGTCAACATCTTGGAGACATTCTCCTTGATGATGGCCTTCACCTTATCCGACAACCTGTACATTTTGTTCTTTACAGGGTGACTGTCACCTGTGTCAATGTCATGCACACAGAGATGGGTTAGTCCAGGAGTAAGGGAGAACGGGGGGAGAACTGCTCTAACAGCTCATACCCTCTCTGGGTTAGAGTCAGGGAGTCAGAGAGAATGACACCCCCCACTGACCCATCCCCTTCTTTGACAGCGAGGAGGTCGGGGAGAGGTTCACTCTCCTCTTCCATGCCCTCATCTGTGACCAGGAGCATACTGACCTCAGACCTCTCAAAGTGAGGTTTAAGCCGGTTGTGATGGAGGACCCTTAGGGGGTGCCTAGGGGTCTTGAGGTCCACTAGGTAAGTGGCCTCCCCTTTACGCTCCTTGATCTCAAAGGGGCCAGTCCAGCGGTCCTGGAGAGCCCTGGGCTCTACTGGCTCCATCACCCAAACTTTGTCTCCAGGTGAGAACTCAACTAGAGTGGCCTTCTGGTCATACCACTCCTTCATCACCTCTTGACTGGCCTCAAGGTTACTCTGGCCTGCTTCCAGAAGCCTTGGGTTTGTTTGCGGAGGGCCAGCATGTAGCTGACCACATCCTGGGGAGGTGACTGGGGAGCTTTCTCCCAGCCCTCCTTAACAATGCTTAGGGGTCCCCTGACAGGGTGACCATAGAGAAGCTCAAAGGGGCTGAACCCCACCCCTTTCTGGGGCACCTCTCTATAAGCAAACAACAGGCAGGGTAAGAGGTCGTTCCACTTATGCCTCATGGCCTCAGTCAGGCCACCAATCATGCCTTCCAGGGTCTGGTTGAATCTCTCAACAAGCCCATTGAATTGAGGATGATAAGGGGTGGTAAACCGGTAGGTCACCCCACACTCATCCCACATGGCGTTCATGTATGCAGACATGAAGTTTGTGCCCTTGTCAGACACGACCTCCTTAGGGAATCACACATGGGTAAATATTCCCAACAGGGCTCTGGTCACCACCGGTGCAGTCACTGTTCTCAGAGGGATTGCCTCTGGATAGCGGGTGGCATGGTCCACCAAAACCAGGATAAACCTGTTGCCCAAGGCAGTTTTGGGGTCCAAGGGACCAACAATGTCGATGCCCACCCTTTCAAAGGGGGTGCCAACGACTGGGAGTGGGATTAGGGGAGCTTTAAGCCGTTTCCCTGTCTTCCCACTAGCCTGGCAGGTGGGGCAAGCTCTGCAGAAGTTATCTGAGGCTGTCATCATTCTGGGCCAATGAAAGTGGATGTCAAGCCTGTCAAAGGTCTTGTCTTGGCCCAGGTGTCCTGCCAGGGGAATGTCGTGAGCCAGGCCTAGTAGGAATTTGCGGTAACACTGGGGGACCACCAACACACGGGTGCCCCAGGACCTGGAACCCTATGCTCACTGTAAAGGAGATCATTCTCCCAGTAAATATGGTGAGCGCCAGAGGCGTCACCTGCTGCGTGGGCTGTGGCCTGTTTCCTCAGACCCTCAAGGGTGGGGCATTCCTTCTGCGCCTTGCAGAATGCTGCCCTGGTTGGCCCCCCCTCTACTTGCCAGCCAGCAAGTTCAGGTAGGTTACCCAGGTCAGCTATGTCCTCCCCAGTTAGCTCAGGGGCCTCCTCCTCCTCAGGGGCCTCGTCCACCACCGTGGGAACATTGGAGGCGGGTTTCCCGCGCCTCTTGCCCTCCCTTTTGGCAGCTGTCTGGGCCATCTTTCCAGGCTCCAGACGCCCTTGACTCCCTTCCCGGGCAGCCATGGACCATGTGGTCATGCAGACCCACTCAGGTAACCTTAACATCTCCTGGTGAGATCTGAGATCTACTTCTTTCCAAGCAGTATGCTCAAGATCATTGCCTAACAGACAATCTACAGGCATGGCAGGACTCACAGCTACTTTCAGAGTACCAGAGACCCCCCCCACTCAAAGGGAACCAGAGCCACCCGTAGGTGACTCTCACGATTGTCAGCGACTATCACCTGGTGGAATGTATTAGGGACTATCTGCTCTGTTGACACCAGCTGACTCTTGATAGTAGTCATACTGGCTCCTGTGTCACACAGAGCCTCCACCTTCTGCCCATCAATGGTGACCCACTGCCTGTACTTGGAAGTATTTCGGGACATGTGGGCTTTGGGCACCATTTCTCTTTCTCCCAGGGACACTAGGGACATCTCTACCGGCTCCCCAAAGCTATCTGGGTCCATCTACCCCCGAGCGCTACAGTAGTCAACTCAGGTGTCTGTCCGGTAGTGGACGGTGCCCTCTTGGAGCACTGGGAGTCGCCTTTATTGTGACCAGACTGGCAACACTCCATGCATTTGGGGTTGGATTTCCCTGCCTTATCATATGTCCCTGGCTTTTTCCCAAATCTGGAAAAGGAATGGTTGCCACCCCTTCCCTAGGAATTCTTTTGGGGGCCTTTTGAGAGTTCCTTATCTGTAAGTTTATCTCCCCCCTCTTTCTTCTGTTGGGAACCCTGACCACCTTTGTGGGTGTCCCCCCCAGGTACCTTTTTGGACACTCTGGTGCTAAACCAGAGGTCCGCCTCCTCAGCAAGCTTCCTGGGATCAGTCAGCTTACTATCTACCAAGTGCTGGCGCAACTCTGTATAGGTAACATTGAGCATATGCTCTCTCAGAATCAAGTCATATAACCCTTTATAATGATCTACTTTGTTGCCCCGCACCCATACATTCAGTGCCTTACTGGAAAAGTCAAAGAAATCTACCCATGTTTGTGTGGTTTGTTTGGTGCTGTCCCTGAACCTCTGATGGTATCCCTCAGGGGTCAGCCCAAACTTGGCAAGTAAAGTGGCTTTCTGAAGTGGGTATGTGTTTTGATCAGATTGATCCAATGTGAGAAGTGTGTCCCTCCCCAATGGCGGCACATAACCCCACATAGCTACCCCCCATTGCCCTTCAGGAACCTCATGAGCCCTTAGTGCAACTTCATAAGCAGCTACCCATTTATCTATGTCATCTCCCACCACAAAACTGGGCACCACATTTTTGGGTATACGAACCTTCTTTTCTCCAGTCCTGTCTGTATGCTGCCACCATTATTGCTGGATTCAGACTGCTTTGCCTTGAGATCCTGCTCCTTGAGACTCAGTCCATGAGCCAATAACAGTTTCTTTTCAGCCAAGGCTCTCTCGGCTGCAGCTTCAGCTCTTTCAGCTTCAATCTGTTTGGCTGCCCTTTCAGCCTCAGCTTGCTTGGCTTCTTTCTCTGCCCTTCTTTCCTCCTGTTGAGCCTCAATTTTCAGTTTTGCAATTTGCAATTGGAACTCCCTTTCCTCTCTCCTTTCCTCTGCGGTCAGGCTTTGCACAGAGACACTGCTCCCTGGTCTGGAAGGGGGCACAATTGCAGTGGTAACATCATCCACTGATAGCAAAAAATCCTCTGAGGGGCCATTTTCTGGCTTCTCTTCCTCATCATCCTCCTCTAAATGGGCTTCTGCCCAGGCCCTCAGCTCCACTGGAAAGTCCTCCTTTTTGGAGGCCCCTTGGGTGGGTACCTTCATTGCCCTGCAGAACCCTCCTAGCTGTTTGACCGTTTATGTATCCAACAGGACTAGGTCAAAGTCTCCTACTTGAGACCCCGTCAGAGACATGTTGAGTGAGGATTTAGTTTTTGAAAATTGTCAGGAAAAACAAATTTGCAAAAAAGAGATAAAAATCAAGTTGACCTTCAACTGTGGGTAGGTAGTGAAATACTTAGCTACTGTATGTCACTGCACAAATACAAGTCCTATCCTCACCGCTGATCACCAATGTTAGAAATGGGGTTTTTGGTTGGCAGTCAGGTTACCCTCTGTCCAAGCAAGAACCTTCACTCTAGTCAGAGTAAGTCACACACAATCCAAAATTAGCCTGTGCCCACCCTCTGGTAGCTTGGCACGAGCAGTCAGGCTTAACTTAGAAGGCAATGTGTAAAGTATTTATGCAATAAATCATAAAATACCACAATATAGCACCACAAAAATACACCACACAGTGTTTAGAAAAATATATAATATTTATCAGGATAATTGTAGGTCAAAACTAATAAAGATGCAATGTGAAATTGTAGAGATATCACTGGAAAGTGATATAAACGGGGTCATTACAACATTGGCGGTAAAAGCCGCTTACCGCCGTGCAGAAGACCGCAAGTACACCGCCGCGGCCGCAGAATTCTACCACAGCTATCATGACACACATCTCGGAATCCGCTGAAATTTAGACACCCACACAACACCGCCACACCAAAGGTAAGTGATAAACTGGCGAAAGCAAAACCTCCACCGTCACGCCAACAGAAACACGCCCATGCTATTACGACCCACAAATCAACGCAGTGGTCTTTCAACCGCGGTATTCCATTGGCAGTACACACCGCCGCGCTCAAAATACATACACATCTCCAAAACACAGCCACATTGGACAATTCAAAATACACACACCTGATACACATACAAACACCACTCCTGCACACCCAACACAATATAAAACACACACCCACATCACCCACAAACCCCTACGACCAAAAAATAGAGACAAAGGTAACAGAGAGAGCACAGCAATAGACAACCCCACCACACAGAGGCACACAACACCATCACCCACACAACATCCACGCACAAAAAACCCCAGACCACTACACATCACCACACTCATCACCACATACACCACCCCACACATCACCTACACCACCCAATGGCACGCCAAAGACACCCCAGGTTTTCGGAGGAGGAGCTCAGGGTCATGGTGGAGGAAATCGTACGGGTAGAGCCACAGCTATTTGGATCACAGGTGCAGCACACCTCTATAGCTAGGAAGATTTAGCTATGGCGAAGAATCGTGGACAGGGTCAACGCAGTGGGACAGCAACCAAGAAATAGGGATGACATCAGGAAGAGGTGGATCGACCTACGGGGGAAGGTGCGTTCTGCGGTCACCAGGCACAACATTGCGGTTCAGCGGACTGGCGGCGGACCCCCACCTCCTCCCACACAACTAACAACATGGGAGGAGCAAGTCTTGACCATTATGCATCCTGAGGGCCTCGGAGGAGTCGGTGGAGGAATGGACACTGGTAAGTCAAATCTTAAATATCATATCCCCCACCCTACCTGCATGCTATCACACACCCCCACCCTCACCCTCTCCCCTATCACCCCAACTCCTCACATATGTCCCAACATCACAAACCACCCATCCCAACACCAAACCCTGCATGCAACAACAAAGCATGGTCACCCATCACTAAAGCATGCCCACTGCACATACCCATACACCCCCCTAAACCATCATCACACAAGCTCCCACACAGGAATTCTAGCACTGGGGTACACGGTCACCCACCCATTGCACACCATGACACACACAGATGCAATAATCATGCTTTTATACCCCTGCAGGACAACTACCTAACGTCACCAGACAGGATGGTCCAGATATCTCCACCCCACCCACAGACGAGGCCCACAGTGATGACAGCAGCTCTGTCCACCTGGATCTAGATGACCAGCCCGGACCATCGTGGGCCTCGGGACAGTCGGTTCCCCCCGCACAGGAACAGCCCAACACTGACCTTCCCCCCTCTGGGAACACCAGTACAGCACCCACCCAGCGGGCCCATACCTCCGTCCCCAGGACACGTCAATCAGCTGTGTGTCCACCACTATAGGGAACCCAGGATAACCCACCACCCCAACAACAACAGGGACCTGCGGGCAGTGGCAGTGGGCACACGGTCCAGGGGACGGAGGCCCAGGAACACAGGGGAACTGGGAGGGCTGCTGTGCGACAGGGGGCGGACAGGCCAAGGGAACCCACTCTCCACGAGGCCTTCTCCTCCATCATGGGAGCATACCACCACTCCCAGGAGACGATCGCTACGGTCCTGGCCAAGTTTCAGGAGACCTAGCGCATGCAGGAGGAACAGTATTTGGGCTTCAGGGAGGAACTCAGAACCATCAGCTCCGCCCTGGGCACCTTCGTAGGGGTGCTGAAGGACATACAGAACACCATGAGGGACACCGTGGCACTCCAAGGGGCCCCTGACACTAGCATGGACGATGAATTGCCCACCACCTCCGCCGGCGCTAGTGGACAGGACGCCCCGCCACAGGACCACCACACCAGCACCCCACCTCCTGCAGACGGAGAACCACCCCGCAAGCGGGCCCTGAGATCCAGGAACAGGACAGAGCACGATGGCAAGACCCCTGCCAAAAAATGAGACCACCCTGATTGTCATCCCACTGTCCCACTTTGTAACCCTGTCCATATTGGAACTGCCCCAGCTCCACTTCCTATGTCCATATGGGCACTGCACCTGTGAGACTAATAGACTGGACTCTGCCATGGACATTCCTCCACCATCACCCATCACCATTTTACTACCCCCTCCAATAATTAGCACTTCAATAAACACCCTTGAACCACAAAACAATCAGGAGTCAGTCTGTGATTTTGAAAAAGTGTATTAGCTATGACAATGACAAAATCCGTTCTCAATAGTAATGTCAACATACCTATGTCACACATCACAAGTCCATGAAGGATGCAAGCAGATGACACACGTTGGTAACCACACCTGTGAAACCGTAATGGAAATGTACAACTCAGTTATCAAATACTGCATGAAATTGACAGACAGGATAGAGGTAGAAGTGTGAAAGTAAAGGTATTAGTAAAGAAACTGTTCTCACCTGTGTGTCACTGGAAATATTGCTGTATGACAGAGTCCCTGTTGTCAATGTCTTCTTCCTCTGCTTCCTCCTCATCACTGTCCACAGGCTCCACAGCTGCCACAACACCGTCATCTGGACCATCCTCCTGCAGAAAAGGCACCTGGCATCGCAAAGCAAGATTGTGGAGCATGGAGCAGGCGATGATGATCTGGCACACCTTCCTTGGTGAGTAGAATAGGGAACCACCTGTCATATGGAGGCACCTGAACCTGGCCCGCCCATGGGCCTCATTGTAGCGTTCCTCTGCCCTGGTCCTGGGATTCCTCACTGGGGTCAATAGCCATGACAGGTTGGGGTAACCAGAGTCCCCTAATAGCCACACCCGGTGCCTCTGGAGTTGACCCATCACATAAGGGATGCTGCTATTCCGCAGGATGTAGGCGTCATGCACTGAGCCAGGGAACATAGCATTTACCTGCGAGATGTACTGGTCTGCCAAATATACCATCTGTGCATTCATGGAATGATAACTCTTCCGGTTCCTGTACACCTATTCACTCCTGTGGGGGGGGACCAGAGCTACTTGGGTCCCATCAATGGCACCTATGATGTTAGGGATATGTCCCAGGGCACAGAAGTCACCTTTAACTGTAGCCAAATCCTCCACCTGAGGGAAAACGATGTAGCTCCTCATGTGTTTCAGCAGGGCAGACAACACTCTGGACAACACGTTCGAAAACCTATGGGTCCCAGGAGCCAATGACGAAGTTCGCCGGCGGTGATAATACGCACCGCCGCGGACGTCACCGCCGCGGACGTGACCGCCATTTTCTATCTGTTCAATCATTCGATACCTGATCTTCGAGAGGAGAGGACTTATACTGCAAGTGCTGCTGTGACCTCGGTCTGGAAGAGACAATGGCCTGTGCGTCTGGGGAAAGGGCCCCTCCCTTCACTGCACAGGAGTTGGAAATGCTCGTGGACGGGGTCCTCCCCCAGTACACGCTACTCTACGGTCCTCCAGACCAACAGGTGAGTACATAGGGTGCAAGTTGTATGGGCTATGCCTGGGTGGAGAGGGCTGGATGTAAGAAGGAAGGGGGCAGAGTTCTGCGAGCATGACGGACTGTGAATGCATGTGCCACATGGCAAGGGTAGGGATGGGGGCCACTCACTTCGACGGTGCAGTTGCCAATGACTTCTCTTCTCCCCCTGTACATGTCATGTAGGTCAGCGCCTACCAGAAGAAGGATATTTGGCGTGCCATCGCCAAGGACGTCCGGACCCTGGGGGTCCACCAGAGACGGAGCACCCACTGCCGTAAAAGATGTGAGGACATTTGCCGCTGGACCAAGAAGACGGCTGATGCTCAGCTGGAGATGGCCTCCCAACGTGGGAGGGGTGCCTGTCGCACCATAACCCCCCTGATGTTCCGGATCCTGGTGGTGGCCTACCCTGAGTTGGATGGGTGCATGAGGGCATCACAGCAGACACAAGGGGGTGAGTACACTCGCATTCTGCTGACTTTGCGCACAGTGGAGGGGTCTGGGTGGGGGAGGAGGGCTGTGGGTTTCCCAGGCCAGGGCGAGTTCCGTAGGCTAGGCCCCTTCGTAATGCAGGCCATGTGGCACTCCACCCCACCTCTGTAGAGTGCCAAGTACAGGTATACATGCCCCTATGTCATCTATGTGTGCAGATGTCCACCATAGCCATGTAGGCCATATCCCAGGAACTGCATCTGTAGAGCCCAACAGCGCGGCGTAGTGCAGGGGGCTGCTGTGTCTGTATTGTCCGCCAACGTTAGTGGTAAGCCATGCACTCAACCTGTCTTTCTTCTGTTTCCCCACCCCTTTTTGTGCTCTCCCTGTTCTCTTGTGCATCAGCATCATCAGGCGGAGTTACAGGGGTACCGGAGCACGAGGGGGCTGCATCCCACATGGCCATGGAGGGCCACACCACGGACTCTGAATACACCAGTGGGACGGAGGGCGAGGGGAGCTTCACGGCGGTCACCGGATCAGCAACCAGCGACACAGACTCGTCCTCCGATGGGAGCTCCCTTGTGGTGGCGGCAAAATCTGTGCCCCCCACTTTTACAGGTACAGCCGCCACCCCCCTACCAGCACCGCCCTCCCAGCAGCCCCTCAGCCTTCGCCCCATGCCCGCTCACCCAGGAGGGTGGGCATCACCTTCGCCCCAGGCACCTCAGGCCCTGCCCCAGTCACCCCTGCTGCCCTCAGTGAGGAGGCCTTTGACCTCCTCAGGTCCCTCACTGTTGGGCAGTCTACCATTGTGAATGCCATCCAGGGTGTAGAAAGGGAGTTGCAACACACTAATGCATTCCTGGAGGGCATTCATTCTGGTCAGGCTGCCCATCATCGAACCCTGCAATCTCTGGCCTCAGCACTGATGGCAGCCATTGTCCCCGTGTCTAGCCTCCCCCTCCAACTTCCTGCACCCAGACCCAATCCCCTGTACCTCAGCCTATCCCAAGCACACCATCAGACCAGCGTGCACACACGTCAACACACAAGGGCAGCTCAGGCAAACATAGGCACCACACATCCCACAGGCACTCACACAAGCATCACCCACATACAGACACAGCAACATCCACTGCCTCCCTTGTATCCCCCTCCTCATTGTCTCCCTCCTCCCTCCCAGTGTTGTCTACACTCTCACCTGCATGCACTACCACTACAGCCACTAGGACTCGCACCAGAATACCCAGCACCACACCCCGCTCACCTGCACTCACCACCCCCACTACCATTTACACGTCCCCTGTGTCCTCTCCCAGTGTGTCTGTGACGCCCCCTCCCAAAGTACACAAACAGGGGCACACACACACCCAACATCCATCCACCTCACGACAGCCTCCTGAACATGCACCTGCACCCAAATCATCAAAGGTTACACCTCCTACAACCACCTCTTCCTCCACTCCCAGACCCCCTCCAGCTACCCGTCTCAGTGTTTGTCAGAAACTTTTCCTGAGCAACCTTGACCTCTTTCCCACCACCCCCCCTCCAATTCATAGGTCCCGGAGTAACACCTCAGCCAAAACATCTCTGGTACCAGTGGTGCCTGTTAGAGGTATGTGGAGTGCACCGGGCACCAGGGCAGCCAGTGTCACACGGAGCCAAAGCACAGCCAGTCCCCCCCTGTGAAGCACCAGAAGTTGGACAGTGCCCGACGGTAGAGGGTGAAGACTCCTGCCGGCAAAGCCGCTCACAAGGCTCCCGGGGGGAGTGTTGAGTCAGCTGTAACTCCTACCAAGGTGGGGAAGAGGCAGAAGAAAGCGCCAAAGTCTGGGAAGAGCAGCACGGCGGAGAAGGCCGCCATCATCCCCGCTGGCCAGGAGGCCACCGCCAGCTCCATCGTCACTGGTCAGGAGACCACCGCCAGAGTCAGTGCCCAGGAGGGCAGCACAATCGTCACTGGTCAGGAGACCACCACCAGAGTCAGTGCCCAGGAGGGCCCTGGCAGTCACAGCCCTGCTGGGCAATGAGGGACCACCATGGCACACACCGCTGCACAGGTCAGAGACAGCAAAGGCAAGCACCCCTGAACAGGGCAAAGACTGCCATGGCAAGCACCGCTGAACAGGGCAAGCACCACTGAACAGGGCAAAGACCGCCTTGGCAAGCACCACTGAACAGGGCAAGCACCGCTGAACAGGGCAAAGACCGCCATGGCAAGCACCGCTGAACAGGGCAAAGACCGGCATGGCAAGCACTGCTGAACAGGGCAAGCACCGCTGAACAGGGCAAAGACCGCCATGGCAAGCACCGCTGAACAGGGCAAGCACCGCTGAACAGGGCAAAGACCGCCATGGCAAGCACCGCTGAACAGGGCAAAGACCGGCATGGCAAGCACCGCTGAACAGGGTAAGCACCGCCAACACAAGCATCGCTAGCGGCAGGGCCAGTGACAGAACTGGGACCGTCACGGGGAGAGTGATGCAATCTGGGCACCAGTCCCCCTCCAGAACCAGTGGAGACTGTTATCCACTTGAGAGTCTGTGGCTTTGCACTCCCCAGGATGTAACAGTGGGCAACCCACCCACTGTAGAGACTAGCGAGACTGTGGCTTTGCACTCCCCAGGATGGTACAGTGGGCAAGCCACCCACTGTAGAGACTTGAGAGACTGTGGCTTTGCACTCCCCAGGATGTAACAGTGGGCAACCCACCCACTGTAGAGACTAGAGAGACTGTGGCTTTACACTCCCCAGGATGGTACAGTGGGCAAGCCACCCACTGTAGAGACTTGAGAGACTGTGGCTTTGCACTCCCCAGGATGTAACAGTGGGCAACCCACCCACTGTAGAGACTTGAGAGACTGTGGCTTTGCACTCCCCAGGATGGTACAGTGGGCAAGCCACCCACTGTAGAGACTTGAGAGACTGTGGCTTTGCACTCCCCAGGATGGTACAGTGGGCATGGAGCCCCGTCGTGGATCTGGCGTGGTGCTGTAATCCGGCTGAGGTGCCCCCCCTTCCCTTCCCCCTGAGGTGCCTGTTGTATTTCTATCTGATGCCCCTGCAGTGTTCTCTCCGTTTGTGGACAGGTATCTAGTGTGGGCCTCACCCATGCATTTGGGCCGAGTGGTGCACGGACATTGATATGTGCATACCTGCACTACTTCTCGTAATGTATAAAATCTGCAATGTGTATATGTATCTGTATATATTTGGTTACTGTGGTTTGATACATTACAATGTTTGAACTGATTTCCTTTTGTCTTTGCATTCTTCCGGGGGGTGGGTTGTGGGTTGTTACTGTGCTGTTTGGACATGTATTGGTGTGTGTGTGTTTTACTGGGTGAGGCTCGGGTTAGGGCTGGGGGTGTTGCGTGTGTGTCCCCCTGACTTTTGCCTCCCCTATGTCATAGGTGCAGTACTCTCTGTTGTCTTAGGTGCCTACGTAGATGGTGATCGTAGAGGAGCAGAAAGACAAGCGCAGGGAGTATTTGGAGTTTGGGCTCCATGGTGGCCTCCTTCCTCGTGGAGTGTGTTAAGGTGAGCGTTTTCACATTGGAATAGCTGTTTCCGCCGTGTTTTTATCCACGGTGAATCCGCCCCGGAAAAGGTGGCGGATTGGCGGGTTGTGATACTGTGGGCGGTACATTGTCTTCCGCCTGTCTGTTGGCGGTGACTGCATCGCTGCTTGTCTGTACCGCTGTGGGGGGCGGAGTGTTAAAGTGGCTGTCTATGTTGGTGGTTTCCGCCACGGTCATGATTCCCTTTTTTTGTCCGCCGGCCTGTTTGCGGTATTACCGCACCTTTAACACCGTCCGCCAGGGTTGTAATGACGACCTGTATGTCAAATGATCAGAGGATCGTACTGCCTGATTGTATGATTTTGCAAATGGAAAGGTACTTACATGGAGCTACAAATCTTGGATGTGCTGCAATTGTCAAAAGATTTAGTAACTTTTGGTTTAATACCCATTTGTGAGCCACCTCAGAACATTTATTCTAAAGATGCATACCATGCAAGCAATTATATCCCAGCAGAAGAATTAGTGTGCCTATGAATTACAAAGGGAAATCAGAAGGCCCCTTAGCAAGATTACAATTAGATTTTATTGGAATGCAGCTGTACAATGGTTTAAAATATATTTGAATGTATTTCCAAGTATTGAGAGGAGGAGAACCAAAATAATCGTTAGTAGATTAGATCATGAAAGTGCTTTTTTGAGACATTTAGGGAAAATACATATTTTACTTTGTTTACAGAATACCTAAGACTTATGAATGTTACAACATTTTATATGTGCACTTACCTCTAACGTTTCAGAAGGGGTGTTAGAAATGTGGTCTTCGGTTGGCAGTCAGGTTACCCTCTGTCCAAGCAAGGATCCTCACTCTAGTCAGGGTAAAAGAGAATCACCCTCCGCTAACCCCCACTCACCCCCTTGGTAGCTTGGCACGAGCAGGCAGGCTTAACTTCAGAGTGCTAGGTGAAAAGTATTCATACCAACACACACAGTAACTTAATGAAAACACTACAAAATGACACAACAAAGGTTTAGAAAAATAGAAAATATTTATCTAAACAAAACAAGACCAAAACGACAAAAATCCACAATACACAAGTCAAGTTATCACTAAAAATGCTAAAAGTGTCTTTATGTAATTTTAAACACACACTAATACTGTTAGTGTGATAATGTACCTTGGGTGCGTCAAGAATAACCCAGCACGAGCGATTGTGCATCAAAAATGGGCTTGCAATGCGTCCATGTCACTCACTAGCGAGACCTTGCGTTGCTTCTCCTTTAGTTGGGTCGCATGCGTTATTTCTTCACTCCGTAGGAGAGCTATGCATCGATCCGGTCAGCACTCTTGGGTCCGGGCAGACCTTGCATAGTTTTTACACGCCCAGCAGCGTTTGCATTGGAAATCCAGCCGCACGATGATCTGAAAGCCACGCAGCATGGGTTGCGATCTCACCAGCCTCCGTCAGTGACGCTGTGCGTCGTTTCTCCAGCCCCGGGCGTCGATTTTCTGGTCGCATTGCAGGCGAGCATCGATTTTTAGCCGCGAAGCTGGTGGCCCGTCAATTTTTCAGCAGCAGATCGGAGTTGCATCAATCTTTTCCCCGCACGGCAGTCAGTGCATGGATTTCTCATTCTTGGGCTGCCAGCTTCTTCTTTCAGGGTCCCAGGAACTGGATGGGCACCCCTTGGCAGAGTAGGAGTGTCTCCAGAGACTCTAGGTGCTGGCAGAGAGAAGTCTTTGCTGTCCCTGAGACTTCAAACAACAGGAGGCAAGCTCTAAATCAAGCACTTGGAGAGTTCATCACAAGAAGCAAGGCAACACAAAGTCCAGTCTTTCTCCTCTTACTCTGGCAGAAGCAGAAACTGCAGGATAGCTCCATAAAGCACAATCACAGGCAGGGCAGCTCTTCTTCCTCTGCTCTTCAGCTCTTCTCCAGGCAGAGGTTCCTCTTGGTTTCCAAACGTTTTCTAAAGTCTGTGGTTTTGGGTGCCCTTCTGATACCCATTTTGCCCTTTGAAGTAGGCCTATTTAAAAAAAAAGTCTCTCTTGATTGAGAAATCCTGCCTTGCCCAGGCCAGGCCCCAGACACACACTAGGGGGTTGGAGAATGCATTGTATGAGGGCAGGCACAGCTCTTTCAGGTGTGAGTGACCGCTTCTCCCCTCCCTCCTAGCACAGATGGCTCATCAGGAAATGCAGACTACACCCCAGCTCCCTTTGTGTCACTGTCTATTGAGAGGTGAAACCAGTCCAACTGTCAAACTGGCCCAGACAGGGAATGCCAAACAGGCAGAGTCACAGAAATGGGTTAAGCAAGAAAATGCTCACTTTCTACAAGTGGCATTTTCAAACACACAATCTTAAAATCAATTTTACTAAAAGATGTATTTTAAAATTACGAGCTCAGATACCTCAAACTCCACGTCAACCTATGAGAGGGACAGGCCTTGCAACAGTGAAAAACAAATTTAGCAGTATTTCACTGTCAGGACATATAAAACACATTACTAAGGGCCTCATTATGACCCTGGCGGGCGGCGGAGGCCGCCCGCCAGGATGCCGCCCTCCAAAATACCGCGCCGCGGTCAAAAGACCGCGGCGGGTATTACAAGTTTTCCCCTGGGCTGGCGGGCGGTTGCTGAAAAACCGCCCGCCAGCCCAGGGGAAAACGACCTTCCCACGAGGATGCCGGCTCGTAATCGAGCCGGCGGAGTGGGAAGGTGCGACGGGTGCAGTGGCACCCGTCGCGTATTTCAGTGTCTGCAAGGCAGACACTGAAATACTTTGCGGGGCCCTCTTACGGGGGCCCGCGACCCCCCCTACCGCCATCCTGTTCATGGCGGCTTTCCCGCCATGAACAGGATGGCGGTAGGGGGGGTCGGAATCCTCATGGCTGCGGAGCGCGCTCCGCAGCCATGGAGGATTCACACGAGCAGCGGAAAGTCAGCGGGAGACCGCTGACTTTCCGCTTCTGACCGCGGCTGAACCGCCGTGGTCAGAATGCTCGTTGGAGCACCGCCAGCCTGTTGGCGGTGCTCCCGTGGTCGGTGGCCCTGGCGGTCACCGGCCGCCAGGGTCAGAATGACCCTCTAAATGTCCTACCTTAACCATACACTGCACCCTGCCCTTGGGGCTACTTACGGCCTACCTTAGGGGTGTCTTACATGTAAGAAAAGGGAAGGTTTAGGCCTGCAAGTGGGTACACCTCCAAAGTCGAATTTACAGCTAAAACTGCAGACTCAGACACTGCAGTGGCAGGTCTGAGACATGATTACATAGCTACTTATGTGGGTGGCAAACCAGTGCTGCAGGCCCACTAGTAGCATTTGATTCACAGGCCCTGGGCACCTCTAGTGAACTTTACTTGGGAGTTACTAGTAAATCAAATATGCCAATCATGGATAAACCAATCAACAATACAATTTACACAGGGAGCATATGCACTTTAGCACTGGTTAGCAGTGGTAAAGTGCTCAGAGTTCAAAAGCCAACAGCAACAGCTAAAAAAAAATAGGAGGCAGGAGGCAAAATGATTGGGGATGGCCCTGCATAAGCACAAAAGTCCAACAGGGGGTGATTTATGTTCAACTTCCAGTAATGCGTGGATTACCATGCAGCATTCATTTATCAATTTTATTGAGAAAGTATCTACTGAAGGAATATGAAGTGGATTGCAAATTACCTCTTGGTGACTGGCCTAAAGTTAAGAGTGCAGCTTTTGCACACAAACATAATAGACTATTATCCTCTTTAACCAAACTTTAATTACACTAATGAGAAGAATGTGTGCATGCATACTATTGCATAGCACAACTTTATTAGATAATGAAGAAAAGTGAAATTAGTAGTAAAACTGTAGAAGCAAAGAGTGAGTGATGTAGGTGAGATGAATGAGAAGAGTGAAATCAGTCTTAAAATAGGGGAACATAGATTTGGTAAAGTGCTTTTGGATATGTTTGGTGTGTTGATTCAACCTATTGTGTGGCTCTGAATGATGTGAAAATTAGGAAATTGTGTACTCTAGTGGATTGTTTGCCTGCTAATACTGTAGGTGCCATATTACAGAAAGTGCACCATAGGAGCATTCTTTGTGCTCCCCCGGGGCACTTCGGTATTATAGAAGGGGCTGCAGATGCTTGTGCAGCCCCCTCTGTAATATTGATAGTACTGGCACGCATGTAGCTCTGAGCAATCATGAGAGGACGTCCCCTCATTTGCATGGGAGATTGGCCCCATGCAAATGAGGGAATTGCTCTACCTCTCTACACACTCTCTATTATGGACTTGGGCGCAGAGTCTAACATGCCTTTAGGAAGTGCAATAATAGTGCACCACAAAAATGAGGCAAACTTTCAGTGTGCCTCCTAAAGCAAAGAAAGGAAGTCTCAAGGACCACCCAGGCATTTCCTTGCAGGCAGGTGCAGTCACTCGCTCACCTGCCTGCAAGGGAATCTCTCTTCGCTCTTGAAAGTGCAGACGGGTTGCTGTCTGCACTGTGAAACATGGTGCAGCTTTGACACAGCCACTGGCATTTCACTAGACTGCACTTCCCACAGGGTAGCCCAGGTTCAGGGCTGTCCAGAGGGCAGCGCATTCTTTCGTATATGTTGCACATTCCTTGTTTGTGCAGAGCAAACCTTTTGAAAGGTGCGCCGTGGCACAAACTAGGAAATTGCACTAGATACATAAAGTGATCCAAGGTGCATTTAAAAAAAAACAATTTAGAGATGATAGATGTATATGCAATGGTTATCCAAAACACATTGGCCCTCATTACAAAATTGGTGGCAAAAGCCGTTTACCGCCATGCAGAAGACTGCCAACACATCGCTGCGGCAGCGGAATTCCGCCGCGGTCATTATGTCCCACTGCTCGGAATCCACCAAAATTCAGACACTCACACAAGTCCGCCACACCAAAGGTCAGTGATAAACTGGCGAAAACAAAACCTCCACCGTCACGGCAACAGAAATATGCCCACACTATCACGACACACGAATCCACGCGGCGGTCTTTCAACCGCGGTATTCCATTGGCAATACACACCGCTGCGCTCAAAATACACACACATTTACAAAACACAACCACATTGGACAATTCGAAATACACACACTTGATACACATACACACACCACTCCCACACACCCAATACAATATAAAACACACACCCACATCACCCACAAACCCCTATGACAAAATTACCGAAAGAAGGCCAGAGAGAGACACTACAAACTACTACCAATCATCCACAGGCACACAATACAATCACCCACATAACTTCCACACACCTCACACAACACACCACTAAATATCACCCCACTTATCACTACACACACCACCCCACACATCACCCACACCATCCCATGGCACAGCAAAGACACCCCAGGTTCTCTGAGGAGGAGCTCAGGGTCATGGTGGAGGAAATCGTCCGGGTAGAGCCACAGCTATTCGGATCACAGGTGAAGCACACCTCCATAGCTAGGAAGATGGAGCTATGGCGAAGAATAGTGGACAGGGTTAACGCAGTGGGACAGCACCCAAGAAATAGGGATGACATCAGTAAGAAGTGGAACGACCTATGGGGGGAGGTGCGTTCTGTGGTCTCAAGACACCACCTTGCGGTTCAGCGGACTGGCGGTGGACCCCCACCTCATCCCCCACAACTAACAACATGGGAGGAACAAGTCTTGGCGATTCTGCATCCTGAGGGCCTCGCAGGAGTAGATGGAGGAATGGACTCTGGTAAGTCAACTCTTAACTATTACATCCCCCACCCTACTTGCATGCTATCACATACCCCCACCCTCACACCCATCACTCCAACTCCTCACAAATGTCCCAACATCACAAACCACACATCCCAACACCAAGCCCTGCATGCAAAAAAAAAGCATGGACACCCATCACCAAAGCATGGCCACTGCACATACCCATACACCCCCCTAAACCACCATCACACAAGGTCCCACACAGGAATGCAAGCACTGGGGTACACAGTCACCCACCCATTGCACACCATGGCACAGACAGATGTAATAAACATCCTTTTATACCCCTGCAGGACCCCTACCCAACATCACCGGACAGGAGGGTCCACACATGTCCACACCACCAACAGAAGAGGCCCACAGTGATGATAGCAGCTCTGTCCAACTGGATCTAGATGACCAGCCCGGCCCATCGGGGACCTCTGGACAGTCGGTTCCCCTGACACAGTCACAGGCCACCACAGAGCTTCCCCCCTCTGGAAACACCAGCACAGAACCCACCCAGTGGGCCCATACCTCTGTCCCCAGGACACGTCAATCAGCAGTGTGTCCACCACTACAGGGAACCCAGGCTAACCCACCACCCCAGCAACAACAGGAACCTGGGGGCAGTGGGCACACGGTCCAGGGGACGGAGACCCAGGAACACAGGGGAACTGGGAGGGCTGCTGTGCGACAGGCGGCGAACAGGCCAAGGGAACCCACTCTCCATGAGGCCCTCTCCAACATCATGGGAGCCTACCACCATTCCCAGGAGCTGATGGCAACGGTACTGGCCAAGTTTCAGGAGACCCAGCGGCTGCAGGAGGAACAGTATTTGGGCTACAGGGAGGAACTCAGATCCTTCAATTCCACCCTGGACACCATCGTAGGGGTGCTGAAGGAAGTCCTCAACACCAGGAGGGACACCGTGACACAACAAGGGGCCCCTGACACTAGCCTGGACGATGAACTGCCCACCACCTCCGCCGGCGCTAGTGTACAGGAGGCACCGCCAGAGGACCAACACACCAGCACCCCGCCCCCTGCAGAGGGAGAACCACCGCGCAAACGGACCCTGAGATCCAGGACAAAGACAGAGAACGATGCCAAGACCCCCGCCAAGAAATGAGACCACCCTGAATGTCACCCTACTGTCCCACCTTGTCACCCTGTCCATCCTCAAACTGCCCCAGCTCCACTTCCTATGCCCATTTGGGCAATGCACCTATGAGACTAATAGACTGGACTCTGACATGGACATTCCTCCACCATCACCCCTCACCATTTCACAGCACCCTCCAATATTGAGCACTGAAATAAACACCTTTAAAGCACAAAACAATCTGGAGTCTGTCTGTGATTTTGAAATAGTGTATTAGCAATTACAGTGTCAAAATGCTCTTTCAATTGTAATGTCAACATACCTATGGCACACAGCTCTAGTCCATGAGGAAACAAAACAGATGTCACATAGTGGGACCCACATCTGTGACATCGTAAGGGAAAGTGACAACTCAGTGACCATACACTGGGTGAAAACGACAGACAGTAGAGAGGTAGTAGTGTTAAAGTACATGTAGTAGGCAGGTTTGTATTCTTACCTGTGTCTCACTGGAAGTATTGCAGGATAACCGAGTTCCTGTTGTCGATGTCCTCTTCTTCTGCTTCCTCGTCTTCACTGTCCACAGGCTCCACGGCTGCCACAACACCTCCATCTGGACCAGCCTCCTGCAGAAAAGGCACCTGTTGTCGCAAAGCTAAGTTGTGAAGCATACAGCAGGCCACGATGATCTGGCACACCTTCTTTGGTAAATAGAATAGGGATCCACCTGTCATATGGAGGCACCTGAACCTGGCCTTCAGGAGGTCGAAGGTCCGCTCTATAATCCTCTGAGTTCACCCATGGGCCTCATTGTAGCATTCCTCTGCCCTTGTCCTGGGATTCCTCACCGGGGTCAGTAGCCATGACAGGTTGGGGTAACCAGAGTCACCTGAAAATGGCGAGGGACAACTGTTAGACACATACTAACCTGTAGGGATATCCCCAGACAACCATTCCCACTGACTTGCTTCCAGGTGCTCACCTAATAGCCACACACGGTGCCTCTGGAGTTGACCCTTCACATAAGGGATGCTGCTATTCCGCAGGATGTAAGCGTCATGCACTGAGCCAGGTAATTTGGCATTCACATGGGAGATATAGTGGTCTGCCAAACACACCATCTGAACGTTCATAGAATGATAACTCTTCTGGTTTCTGTACACCTGTTCACTCCTTCGGGGGGTAACAAAGCCACATGTGTCCCATCAATGGCACCTATGATGTTGGGGATATGTCCCAGGGCATAGAAATCACCTTTCACTGTAGGCAAATCCTCCACCTGAGGGAAAACGATGTAGCTCCGCATGTGTTTCAGCAGGGCAGACAACACTCTGGACAACACGTTGGAAAACATAGGCTGGGACATCCCTGATGCTATGGCCACTCTTGTTTGAAATGACCCACTTGCAAGGAAATGGAGTACTGACAGCACCTACACTAGAGGGGGGATTCCTCTGGGATGGCGGAGAGCTGACATCAGGTCTGGCTCCAGCTGGGCATATAGTTCCAGGAGTGTGGCACGATCAAGCCTGTAGGTGATGATCACATGTCTTTCCTCCATTGTCGACAGGTCCACCAGCGGTCTGTACACCGGAGGATGCCACCATCTCCTTACATGTCCCAGCGGATGGTGCCTATGAAGGACAACAGCGAGCACAGCGTCAACCAACTCAGAGGTACGTACCCACAGCTTACATAGAACACAAATCATAATCCGAAATTTGGCCTGTATGAGTGTTGAGGCAAGGCCTAGGTATGTGTGACGCAGTTAAAAATTAAGCCATGTGGGCCCCTGAAATGGCGGCTGCCTGACCTGTAATGTGGGACAGTGGGATGTGAGGTAACTGTGCTGGCGTTGTACACCATTGCGGTAGGTGGTCGAAGACCGCGGCACAATTCTGCATTGGTTAACATTGGACCCTATGGGGCCCAGGAGCCAATGACGATGTACGCCGGCGGTGACGGTACGCACCGCTGCGGACGTGACCGCCATTTTCTATCTGTTCAATCACTTGATACCTGATCTTCGACAGGAGAGGACCTACACTGCAAGTGCTGCTGGAACCTCAGTCTGGAAGAGACAATGGCTCATGCGTCTGGGGAAAGGGCCCCTGCCTTCACATCGGAGGAGTTGGAGAAACTCGTGGATGGGGTCCTCCCCCAGTACACGCTACTCTACGGTCCTCCAGACAAACAGGTAAGTACACTGGGAGCATGCTGTATGGGCTATGCCTGTGTGGAGTGGGTGGATGAAAGATGGGGGGGAGATTGAGGCGTGCATGAAACGACGATGAGTGCATGTGCCACATGGCAAGGGTAGGGATGGGGGCCAATGACTGTGACGGTGCAGTTGGTAATAACTTTCCTTTTTCCCCTGTACAATTCATGTAGGTCAGCGCCCACCAGAAGAAGGACATCTGGCATGCCATCGCCAAGGACATCCAGACCCTGGGGGTCTATCACAGACGGAGCACCCACTGCCGTAAGAGATGGGAGGACATTTGCCGCTGGAGCAAGAAGATGGCGGAGGCCCAGCTGGGGATGGTCTACCATCGTGGGAGGGATGCCCATCGCACCATGACCCCCCTGATGTTCAGGATCCCGGCAGTGGCGTACCCGGAGTTGGATGGGCGCTTGAGGGCATCACAGCAGCCACAAGGGGGTGAGTACACTCTCATTCAGCTGATTCAGCGCGCAGTGGAGGTGTCTGGGTGGGGGAGGTGGGCTGTGGGTTTCCCTAGACCAGGGAGAGTCTGCTAGTTAGGTCCCCTTCTTCTGGCATACCCTGTGGCACCCCACCCCACCTGTGTACAGTGCCAAGTACACCTAGTCAGGCTCCTGTGACATCCATGTGTGCAGATGTCGGCCATAGCCTTGTAGGCCATGTCCCAGAGATTGAACAGTGGACCCCAAGTGCGCGGCGTAGTGCAGGGGGCTTCTGTGTCTGTCGTGTCCGCCAACGGTAGCAGTAATGCATGCACTCAACATGTCTTTCTTCTGTCGTCCCCCCCTTTTTGTGGTCTCCATGTTCTTGTGTGCATTAGCATCATCAGGCGGAGGAGAAGTGGCACCGGAGCAGGAGGAAGCTGCATCCCACATGGCCCTGGAGGGCGAGACTATGGACTCGGAATTCACCAGTGGGATGGAGGGCGAGGGGAGCTCCACGGCGGGGACAGGAGCTGACACCAGTGATACGGACTTGTCCTCTGATGGGAGCTCCCTTGTGGTGGCGGCCACATCTGTGCCCCCCGCATCTACAGGTAGAGCCGCCAACCCCCCTACCAGCACCGCCCTCCCAGCAGCCCCTCAGCCTTTGCCCCGTGCCCACTCACCCAGCAGGGTGGGCATCACCTTCTCCCCAGGCACCTCAGGCCCTGCCCCAGTCACCCCTGCTGCCCTCAGTGAGGAGGCCATTGACCTCCTCAAATCCCTCACTGTTGGGCAGTCTACCATTTTGAATGCCATCCTGAGTGTAGAGAGGAGGTTGCAACAAACAAATGCATTCCTGGAGGGCATTCATTCTGGTCAGGCAGCCATTCAGCGAGCTTTTCAGACTCTGGCCTCAACACTGATGGCAGCTATTGTCCCTGTCTCTAGCCTCCCCCTCCAACTTCCTCCACCCAGACCCAATCCCCTGTACCTCAGCCTATCCCAAGCACACGATCAGACCAGCATGCACACACGTCAACACACAAGGGAAGCTCAGGCAAACATGAGCACCACACATCGCACTGGCACTCACGCAAGAATCACACACATGCAGACACACCAACATCCACTGCCTCCACTGTGTCCCCCTCCTCCTCGTCTCCCTCCCAGTCTCATCTCCACTCACACCTGCATGCACTACATCTACAGCCACTACTTCCATCACCAGCACACACACCACCACACCCTGCTCACGTGCAGTCACCACCCCCACTACCATTCACACGTCCCCTGTGTCCTCTCCCAGTGTGTCTGTGAAGGCACCTCCCAAGATACACAAACACAGGCACATACCCACCCAACAGCCCTCCACCTCACGACAACCTACAGCGCATGCACCTTCACCCAAAGTCACCAAACGAATACCTCCTACAACCACAACCTCTTCCTCCACTCCCAAACTCCCTCCAGCTACCCGTCCCAGTGTTCCCAAGAAACTTTTCCTGGCCACCCTTGACATCTTTCCCTCACCTCCCCCACCCCGTCATTCTCCTAGGGCCCGACTCTCCAGGTCCCAACCTAGCACCTCAGCCACAACATCTCTGGGACCAGTGGTGCCTGTAGTCACCGGATTCTGGAGTGCACCGGGCAGCAGGACAGCCAGTGTGGCACAGAGCCACAGCACGGACAGTCCCCCACCTGTCAAGCATCAAAAGTTGGCCAGTGCCCGGAATGAGAGGGGAAAGACTCCAGCCACCAAAGCCGCTCCCAGGGGTACAGGTGGGAGTGTGGAGTCAGCTGCAACACCTTCCAAGGTGGGGAAGGGGCACAAGAAACTCAGCAAGTCTGGGAAGAGCAACACGGCGGAGAAGACCGCCATCATCCCCGCTTCCCAGGAGGCCACCGCCATCATCCCTGCTGCCCAGGAGGCCACCACCATCATCCCGGCTGCTCAGGAGGCCACCACCATCATCCCCGCTGCCCAGGAGGCCACCGCCATCATCCCCGCTGCCCAGGAGGCCACTGCCATCAGCCCCGCTGCCCAGGAGGCTACTGCCATCAGCCCCGCTGGGCCAGAAAGGACCGCCAGCACCAGCCCCGCTGGGCCAGACAGGACCGCCAGCACCAGCCCCGCTGGGCAAGAAAGGACCGGCAGCACCAACCCCGCTGGGCCAGAAAAGACCGCCAGAACCAGCCCCACTGGGCCAGAAAGTACCGCCAGCACCAGCCCCGCCGGGCAAGAAAGGACCGCCAGCACCAACCCCGCTGGGCGAGAAAAGACCGCCAGGACCAGCCCCGCTAGGCCAGACAGGACCGCCAGCACCAGCCCCGCTGGGCCAGACAGGACCACCAGCAGCTGAGTCACTGCCAAGGACTCCGCCGCAACACGCACCGCTGAACAGGACACCGCCGCCACAAGCACAGCTGGCCCATGAGCGCCAAGGGCACTGACGCTACTGAGTCCATCACGAGCAGGATGAAGCACTCTGGGCACAAAGCCCCCTCCAGAACCAGTGGAGTATCACAACCACTACCTCAGTCCTTGGCAGGATGAAGCACTCTGGGCACAAAGCCCCCTCCAGAACCAGTGGAGAAAGGCATCCACTACCTCAGTCCTTGGCAGGATGAAGCACTCTGGGCAGAAAGCCCCCTCCAGAACCAGTGGAGACTGTTATCCACTTGTGAAACTGTGGATTTGCACTCCCCAGGATTGAACAGTGGGCAACCCACCCACTGTAGAGACTTGAGAGACTGTGGCTTTGCACTCCCCAGGATTGAACAGTGGGCAAACCACCCACTGTAGAGACCTGAGAGACTGTGGCTTTGCACTCCCCAGGATTGAACAGTGGGCAAACCACCCACTGTAGAGACTTGAGAGACTGTGGCTTTGCACTCCCCAGGATTGAACAGTGGGCATGTAGCCCCCTCGTGGATTTGGCGTTGTGCACTCAACCAGCTGAGGTGCCCCCCCCCTTTCCCTTCCCCCTGAGGTGCCTGTTTTATTGCTATCTGATGCCCTTGCAGTGTTCTCTCTGTCATATTCGGGTATTAAGTGTGGGCCTCGCCCATGCCGTGTGGGCCCAGTGTTCCACGGACTTCAATGAAGCACTACCTGGACTACTATTCTTGGTGTATATATTTGTTAATAGTGTATATATATTTTTGCGTACTGGATTTTAATATATTACAATGGTTACACTAATTTCCTTTTGTCTTTGCATTCTTACGGGGGGTTTGAGGGGTGTAACTGTAATGTATCATGATGTATTAGTGTGTGTGTTGTAGTGGGTGAGGGTGGGGGTGGGGGTGTTGCATGTTGCATGTGTGTATCCCTGTTTTTTCCCTGGTAGAGGAGCAAGAAGATAAGGGCTGGCAGGATCTGGAGCTCACGTTCCATGGCGTCCTGATTCTGTGTGGGGTGTGTAGAGGTGAGCGTTTTCCCTTCGAAGTCCTGTTTCCGCTGTGTTTTTGTTTGCGGTGAATCCGGCCCGGAAAAGGTGGTGGATGGTAGGTTGTGATACTGCGGGCGGTACATTGTCCTCCGCCTGTCTGTTGGCGGTGACCGCCATGCTGTTTGTTTGTACCACCATGGTGGTCAGAGTGTTACAGTGGCTGTCTTTGCTGGCGGTTTCCACCACGGTCGTGATTCAATTCTTTTTTCCGCCGGCCTGATGGCGGTCTTACCGCCGCTTTAACACCGACCACCAGGATTGTAATGACCACCATTATCTTTGGATATTTTACTCACAAAAGAAGGGGAACTGTGTTGTCAAAGAAAGGTCCAACATTGTTGGACATTTGTGCCTGATAACAGCATGCTAATAAATATTTTAAAAATAAACTAATATATTTAAAATATACTAATACTTCACATGAAGCTAAACCTTTGGAGGATACTAGTGCTTGCAAAATGATTGTTTCATGGCTCTGTATAAATATTAAAGGACTGTCAAGGATTAGTGAATGCTTTGCTTATGTGAGTGGTGCTTTAATAAAACTGATACTAACCTCTATTATTATAATTATTCCTAGTCTAATTCGTTTATTTCTTCTATTAAAACTTTTTGAAGGTGGTTGTTTAAAAAGGCAATAAGGATGTGGAAAGAAGAAAAGTACCAGAAAAAGAAAGAGGGAAGATCTAGTTTAGTGTAGTTTGTGATGATCTCAAGAATCACAAGGGTGGGAAATGAAAGAGCATTTTATTAATTTGAAAATAATTTTATTTGAAAATATTATTTATTTACATGTGCTTAAGTATGAGTAACTTGGCTGTAAAATTAATTTCATGGTCGTTTGCCTGTTTGTATTGACATCCATTTAAAAATAGCAGAAAACGTGGTTTAAAACTGAGGGCCTTTTCTTCTGTGTTTTTCTTTTCCGTAAATATTCAAAATGGGATGCATTTCACTGTGTTGTGTATTCTGTACTATATTTATCCTTAGGAGGAAATGTTCTTGTTATGTTGCAATAGTCAAGGCTGTTGCTGTAAATGCTATGAAATATTAAGGCACAGATTTAAGAGGGCCTAGAGCCTCCTTGCGCCACATTAGCATCATTTTTTTGCGTTAATGTGGCCCAACAAGGCCAACATCACTGCGCCAGATTTTACAAAGTGGTGCAACGCATGCATTGCACCACATTGTAACCCTTTGCCCCACATTATGCCTGGGCCAAGCATAATGTTTGCATGCGGGACCTTCCCCCATTAGGGGGGTAAAAAAATTGGTGCAAAGAAATCTGAAAGGTAACAGGGGGCACACTATTGATTATAATGGGCCTCTATGTACTGTTCAGGGTTAGCACCAAACTTTTGGTGCTAACCCTGAACAGCACATCAAGAGCATGAAAAATTCTGATGCTATTGCCCCCTACCCTGTATTTTAAATACGGGCACACGTGGTAGCGGTAAAAGGGTGCTAAGGGGCCCAAGGAAAGTAGTGCTGACCTGGGGGCAGCGCCACTTTTCCTAAATCTGCCCCTTAGGTATATTTATACTTTGTTTGCAATGAATTTGCATCATTTTTATGCACACATTCTGCACAAACTGAACTGCATATTTATATTTTGACGCTAGACCCATCTAGCATCAAAATATTGGGGTTAAAGCCATTTTTTTTGTGCGTGAAACCACCTTGTGTCAATGAGATGCAAGGTAGGCATTCCCATCCAAAAAATGATTCAAAGCCCCAGTGCCTTATTTATCCTCCCGTGCAAAAATGGTGCACTGGGGGAGGTGGGCCCAAAGAATGGCACTAAGCCTGCTTAGCGCCATAATTTAACATCTGGGTCAGGGCAGGCGTTAGGGGACCTGTGGACCAATTTCCATGGTCAAACACCATGAAAAGAGCCCACAGGTGCCCACACCAAGCCCCAGGAACACACCCACCCACATCAGAGGGACACCAGCGGATGGGGAGACCCCATCCGAGGTAAGTAGGGTAAGTAGAAGTAAGTACTTTAAAACATTTTTAAAGTGCCATTGGGGCCCGAAATGGGCCCCCTACATAGCCCTGGGTGCAATGGCCATACCCGGGGACCCTTGTCCCCTGTGCTGGCCATTGGGGTGGTGGGCATGACTCCTGTCTTTTATAGGGAAGGAGTCATGTGGTATGGATGGTGTTGCGTCCGGAAATGACTCACTTTGCCACTGGATTAAAGCTAGCCTGACTGATGAAGGGTGAGACACTGAAACTGGTCCCAGAATGCTTGTTTCGGGTCCAGGGTGGACCAGGCTTGGCAGTTCAGTCTGGACTGTTCCCATGGGGAACAGGGTCAAGACTGATTTGCATATGGCTGGGTCCAAACTGGGGTGGCATGGTGAGCAAAAGAATTTATGGATTTAACCCAGATCTGTGACTGGGAGTGAATGTTTGATTAATTCTGCATTCCGTCCATCATTTGTGTTTGTTTGCTTGGCTGGTTAAAGGCATTTTTTTTGCCTTTAACCAGCAGAGCGTTTTTTTTTGTTGCAAAAACCCCTTCCCCCACACCGTCACCCCCACTCGGCTAACGCCATTTTTCCAGACACTAGCCCATCTTTTGCGCCGGCTTGCAGGATTTCATAAATTTGGCGCCTGGCTGACTCTCTGGAATGACACAAGCCAGCTTTATACTTTTTGATGCAAAACTGCATTTGTGCAGTTTTGCATCAAAAAGTATAAATATGCCCCTTAGTATTTTGGCAGTTTCATAATTAGCCTGTTTTATATAACCCAATTTCTGTGATGTTGATTGGTTAACACTACGTATCTCAGTTAATACACCCCTGAGGTATTATTTTACACTGTGTACGGAGCTTCTGTTTTCACTCCTCTGCAGATATAAAATATGCGTGTTTTGGGATGTCTGCCAGACTTTTCTTTGTTTCCATATTGAATAGTCTCTCTGTCAGATTGTTATCTGATACTTTCCCAAGACTTTTATAAAGCATGTCCCAATGTTGGAAACAATCCACACCCTCAACTCTCAACCCTGGATGACATTCACTTCACTCCTGTCATGCTGTGCCACACATATGAAATACTATGCCATTTGCAAGCTCTCCTGCACTTACCCACTTAGCACTCACAACTGCCTCACCAACTGCATGCACTACCTGCCTCACTCACAACCACACCAGCCATCCACCCCACCACCTCCTGCACAATCCTGCATAGTGCTCAACACCAGCTCACTCACCAAACATGCTACAAAGATCTGGGCCCCACTCAGTGATCATACTCTGGGTCTGATTTTCCCACGTTATGGCCAACTTCACCCTGAGTGGCACCTTCAACTACAGCCCCCCAGAAACAGCTGTTGGCTTTGCTTACGTCATCGTAAACTTCAATTCACTCCTTATTCTCAGCTCTAGTGTCTTTATCCTCCTTGGAGGCCTACAATTCCTCCTAAATGACATCATTGACCAGAACACTACTGTACTTCTCAAAGACCTGGAAAATCCAGACCTCATCCAATGAGTGAAATTACTTGCTCACTCTCTGGACAGTTTCTGTCTGTTTCTTTACCACCACAAGCAGCATCTCAGTCAACAAGCCCATACCGTTCACCTGGACCAACTACGCTCTCATGAAATTCACCATGCCACAGCAACATAGAGCTACCACTGCCAAGCCAGATCACAGCTACAGGAACAGAATCCCAGAGGAGGACTGGACGTCCAAACTCATAGAACACCAGCCTGCTCAAGTTGCAGCCTGCCCAAAGCCATCAAAGCATCAACAACTGGGTCACCACCTGCGCTGACACACCAGCTCCCCTCAAACCCAACAAAGCCACAAGATGCAGACTGCAGACCATCAAAAACACTGAAGAATTCAGGATGATACAGCATCTCTACTAACAACTGAAGCATAGATGGAGAATAAGCCAGGCTACCAGGGACAAGAACTCCTGCAAATCCACCCTCAGACACTACCACCCAAAGATCCAGGCCAACAAACCTTTTGCACTCATGACCACAATGATACCAACAGCAACAGAAGCAAAAATATCTTGTGGATGCTGGTTTCCTTTTATCCAATCTAAATTAGGAAAGTCCCACTTGGGTGAGACGAAACACCATATCCCACCCAAACTAGAGACCAATGAACGTTTGGGATCAGTGAGTGTGGTAGTCAGATGCATTCAACTAAAAAAACAACAAAGATCATCTAAACACACATAAACACCATGACCAGTTTGGCCACTAATTCAAGACCACAAACTGGATCAAATTTCAAAGGTGTATTACAACCACAGGGCCAATGTAATGTAACTGGAATGCAAAACTAAGTTATAAATAGAAATCAAAATCGAAGGCTTGCCAAAACACCTAAACAGATAATGCCTACGAAAAATCTATTTAATTAAACACTTTAACAAAATAACACAAATTAATAACACAACGATTTGCACCACAGAAACAGATTTCAAAACAGATTGATGGTGACATTTGTCAAATTCAATTTCAAACTCAAAGAGGATAGTTATTTCATTCAACATTTCGATGTAAAGGATAGTACTTTAACAGGAATCAATACTTCAGAATTTGAGGATCATTTAAGATAAGTATTCGACAAACAACATAAAAAGGATGATTCTTTAAAGATTAATCAATCAGCATTAAATTTCAGGCCGGATTGTTGTAATTTAGTAGCGATTAGATTAAGCATTAGCAGAAGACATCTTGTATTTAGCAACTATTGTGAACATTCGCGGAATCCATTTGTATTCATGGCAGCCATTATCTCTGCCACATGCTGCCATGTGCTCACCATGTGCTCTGTCCTACCTTCCTGGTAACTACTCTTGAAAATCTGTCTAGTGACAAGTTATATTTAGCATCTCCCACTTTCACACATGCCCAGTAAGGTCTGCAGCTGTTAGTAATTAGTAACAGAGAGTAATGTGTCTACTAGTCCTTGAAAACTGTTAGCCCCTCCTACCTGTTGACTGTGCATTTCCATATGACCTTATATGTATATAAGTCTTGCTTCTATAATTGTACCACCTTCTTTTTATCCCCTGCGTGGGTATAAAAGGACCATGCTCTCTTAGTTCAGTGTGCTACTTCAAACATTGCCGAAGGGTGCTGTTTGAACTGTAGTACCACCTCTTGAGGTTTAATAAACTTTTTATTTTATTTCAGTTTCTGTGCCAACTTCTTCCTATATTGTCTGAAGACTTTGTGCAGAGAAGGGCAAACCCCTTGCACTAGTAGGCCTTGCTGAGGCTTACTTCGACAGGATCATCCCTACTCCTGTCACGAATTTGGACTTGCATGTGAGGAGACAAACTAATCACATGCAGACAAAATAATTTTAAAAAAGACAAAATAATTTGGAAAAATCATTCCACTAGTGCAACTCACTATTAAAATATCACTGGTGTAAATCATCTGAGCTTAAAAAGAAATGAGAAATGTTGTATTTCAAGTTATGTACCTCTCCCCATAGACAGCAATCAGGAAGGATTCATCAGTTGAGTGTCAACAGCTTCACAGCATCAATAGAATGCAGTATCAGGAACTGTGCAGATCATAGGATGCACATTATGCAAGAGCAGTTCAGTAATTAGTTGGGCTTATTAGTACTGAACAACAAAAGTAAAGGGGCATATGATACTAAAGGAAATTCATAGCATGATAGGCAGAAGAACCCTAGGACGAACAGATAGTGACAAGTGAAGGCTGAGACTAACTCTAAGTTTCAAAATTCTTTCCACTAATAGAATTGTATCCTGATTGGTTGACTGTGTGGACCCCCCTTGCGCACATTGATCAATATCCAATGAAATGTCCTAATGCTCATCAGGTTTGCAACTATACAAACTTTTCTCAGGGAAGATGTGATGTCATCTCGATGAATTCATACAGTTCCATCAAAATACAACATTTATGAAAGGTTTCCAACATCCAGTTTCCTTCTAATGGGGCATCAGATGATTTCAACTGTTCCCATGTGAACTCAAGAAGTCTTCCTGTCTTGTTCGCCAGTTAGAACAAATACTGTTACATTTGTTAATAATAAAACCAATCTCTGTCTTCAATACAATATGACATTTTCAAACACATGAGCAACCTAGGAAAGATTTCAGGATAAATGGAACATGGTGAACTAGCATTTTCCCCAACTACAGCAAAATAAATCTTCAGGCCTAGTCTAGCTAAAAAGCTTAATTACACAATGCTTACGTCTAAAACATTTAGGGGCATATTTATACTCTGTTTGCACTGAATTGCCCATATTTCGGTGCCAAATATTTATACATTGGCGCTAGACCTGTCTAGTGCCAAATTTATGGAGTTAAAGTAATTTTTGGGATGTGGGAACCTACCTTGCCCTAATGAGATGCAAGGTAGGCGTTCCCATGCAAAAAATGACTCTATGGCCTTTTAACGCCATATTTATACTCCAGTGCAAAAATGGTGCACAGGAGGGAGGAGGGGTCAAAAAATGGTGCAAAGCTAACAGGCATTAGGGAACCTCTGGAACACCATGGAATAAGCCCACAGGTGCCCTCCCAAGGCCCCAGGGACACCCCCACCCACACCAGAGGGACTGCGGAGGATGGAGGACCCCATCGTAGGTAAGTACACCAAAAAGTTTAGCACCTGCTTGCACCATTTCGGTGCACCAGCCAGGCACCGTATTTATGGAATGGTGCAAGCCGGTGCCAAAGGTAGGCTAGCGCAAAAATAAATGACGTTAGTCGGTTGAGGCTGGCGGTATGGAATAAGGGGGTTTTGCACCAAAAAATTACGTTAGGCAGGTTAGAGTAAAAAGATCTAACTCTAACCTGCCTAGAGTCATTTTTATGTAAAACCATCAATACCACATGACTCCTGTCTTAGAAAAGATAAGAGTCATGCCCACCACCACAATGGCCAGCACAGGGGACCAGGGTCTCCTGGGCATGACCACTGTACCCAGTGCTATGTAGCGGGGCCCATTTCAGGGCCCCCAATGACACTTTAAAAAAAAATACTTACCTGTACTTACCCATACTTACCTGAGATGGGGTCCCCCATCCCCGGCTGTCCCTCTGGTGTGGGTGTCTCTGGGGCCTTGGAGGGCACCTATGGGCTTATTCCATAGTGTTCCACTATGGAAATAGGCCCACAGGTCCCCTAACGCCTGCCCTGACCCAGGTGTTAAAAAATGGTGCAAAGCAAGCTTTTTTTTACCTCTCCTCTCTCCCGTACATAATTTTAGCTAATTTTAACACGGAGGGATGAATAAGGCTTTAAGGCCATTGAGTCATTTTTTGCACGGGATTGTCTACTTTGCATCTCGTTGACGCAAAGTAGGTTTCCACGTCCAAAAAATGACTTTAACTCCATAAATTTGTCGCTAGACAGGTCCAGCGCCAAAGTATAAATATGGAGTTAGTTTTGCACCAAATTTGCGTAAAAAAAAAAATTGCGCAAATTCTGCACAAAAGAAGTATAAATATGCCCCTGAGGATCAAAGCAAATTTTAAAATGAATATCTAAAGCTGACTTCATAATCAACCACCTAGAAAAATATCATCTTTAAAAAATTGTTACATTAATGGGACCTGCATATGTATTTAATGTTATGAAGTAATAAAAAATCAAATCAAGAGAGGGTGTGTCTCGGCCATGAGTGAAGATTGCCGCTTGCTGAGAGAGCTCCGCATGCCGAAGTGTTCCTGGGAGTAGCATCAGAGCATATAGAGCAGCGGGAGTGTCCACACCTCTCCCCCCACTGTTACTGTGGTCACAGTGGGGGCCCGATCAAATGCTATGCCCCCGATGCCATAGATAAAGATGTGGATACACCAGCCTGAACAGCACCTCTGGGCCTGCTGAGCAGTCTCAAGCATTCCAACCAGCCGCACGGCTGACACTAGACTCACGCAGGGTTTCCCTGACACTGCCATCTCCTGCTGTCACACACTGACAACCCCTGTGAGTACCCCCTACCAAGATGGACACATAGGGGGCCCTTGATTCCTGGTTTCTCTCAGCTGACATCTTTCCCCACAACACTATGCCCATGCACTCAGTCCACACACAAGTCAGCTTGATGTCTTGATAAGCTGAACAACACAGCCATTTTGGGCCTGGCAGTGCAGACTCTTCACAGCCAGCCTGGCCTACTTACTACCGCCAGTACAGAACACTGCACAAACTGGTGAGAGCCTTGAGCATTGCACTGTGAACCCGGTGCCCTCCCCTGGGGTCATCATAACCCCTCATATCGAACTGCCTGTCCGGGCAGAATTGTGTGCCTTGTGCCTCTACAGCCAGATGACCCCTGGTCATCAAGCCATCCCTTTCTACTGGTCCTAGGGCCCAGTGCAGGGCCCCTTCTACCTCCTGAGCAGGGTCAACTCTCACTAAACTGGACCCTCATCTACCATCTGGGGGACCAGTATCTGATTGGGGTGGGACATGAAACTGCCCACCCCAATGGGGGGGGACTAGAGACCATCCTGGCCGCTTGTGACAACACAGGGGATCTTGCAGCCAACTCCTCTATGCTGCACACAGAGACTTTGCCATATCCTCGATGGTGATGCATGGCTGGACTCCTCCAAGTGTGATCCCCCTTGGGTCCGCTTCCCTAATCTCGCCTCTGCCCAGGTGGGCACTAGACCCATCCGTGCAGACTGTGGAGCCTCAACCAGCCCCATGATCTTCATGCAGCCCATTCTGACTCCTGGAGGGGGATGGCTGCCACGAGGACACCCATCTGGACCTCAAACTATATTGGCTGATCTCACCGCTGCGCCCAGGACTTGACTTGCCTTTTCTTTCCTTGCAGACGTGTGATCCCACTCCCCCTCTCTTCAAGCCAGTGCTGCCAGAATGAACCCTATTGGTGGGCCACCCATCCCAGCATAAGAGGGGACGGACCTGGGAACCGTGATTTTGCCTGTATAGCACAACCAGGATGCTCACTAGTACCAGACACACCTTGCTGCTCCAACTGTTACCATTTTCTGACCACTTGCACAGGGGGTAGACGCATCTCCTCTGTGTCCTGGGGTGCCTCCCTCTACTCCCCTCCTTGGGAGTTTGAACTTTCCTTTCTTCCAAGACCCTGGTCCGCAATGCCCACTGGCAAGTCCACCAGTATACTGGCCCACCAGTTGCTCTTCACAGAGGCTATCTCTCGCAATGCACCACTGGCAAGTCCTCCAGTATACTGGCCCACCAGTTGCTCTTCACAGAGGCTATCTCTCGCAATGCACCAGAGCTACCCACGAGGTGTCAACTGAAACTGGCTCTGCAGAATCCCTCCCCTGCCTACGACAAGCTACCATGATGGAGCGCATATTGCAGGAGATCACCATGGTTGGCTGCCGACTGGAGGGCATGGACTCCAAAATCTCAGACCTTGCTACAGGCTCTTGGTCTATCTGAGCTGACATTGCAGGCTTTTAGGACAAGGTGGAGGGGATAGAACACCGTCTTGCAGCCATGAAGGACCAGCTTAATGTCATACTGTACAGGGACCAGGAACTGTTGCAACTTCGGAACAAGCTCATAGACCTGAAAGACAGAAGCGGCAGAGACAATGTCCACTTTTTCAGATTTCCAGAACGTATTGAGGGCACAGATGTCAAGAATGTCCTCAAAGGCCTTCTCCTCACTCCCATGGGTCTCACTCTCTCCCCTCTCCTGGAGTTACAATGGGCTCACAGAATGGTTCCCACACGAAAAATTCACCAGAAAGGGTGCACTGCATCTTAGCATACTTTCTTTGGCATGAGAAAGAGCGTCAACTCCTGACTGATGGCAGCACCCATAGCCTGAATGATTTGGAGGAGCACAAGAACAGCATAGCTGTCAATGTTTCATGAGAAACAAATTACAAAAGTAAGGGATTCTTGGCTCTTCAGCCTCAGTTGCAATAACTGGAGATCACGTTCAGGTTGTTTGAATCTGCCCGTATGTGGATAACAAAAGACAGCAGATTCAAATGCACTATGCCTCTTCCTGGAAGGTCTACTTGACCAGACAATGGATTGTGCGTCCCATGGATAAACCGTCTCCTCCTCCCACCTCTGCTGGAGCTCTGGTGGAAACCATAAATGAGGCAGTGTCCTGGAACAATCCCAGGACAGCAGGGATGTAGCCTTTCAGGTGGTGGCAGCCCTCACCCAGGAGCAGGGCTGTGCTAAATCCCAGTCCCCATTGAAACTCTCCCATCTGGAGGGCTTAGACTCATCTCTCACTGTTGGGTGCTTCCTCCTTGCACAAGCTGCTGAATGTTGAGGCCCCTGGCAACCCCAAGGCAAACAGATGAGTATATCACTTGCACCTGTATACCTACTGTCAATGCTGTTTACACTGCCAGATCTCATATTGATTGCTTATGGGCGGCTGCCGTTTGCTCTGTTTTAAAGTTGGGATATTATACATTGCTATGTTTACAAGTGCCTTTGCATTGCCATGGGGCTTAATGCCCTTCATTGTTTTGTTTTATCAATTCACACCGCTCTCGGTTCTAGTATATCCACTGGTTCACTGTTGTATTACTTCATGTTGGCATGCTGAATATGTAGAACTGTCCTGTTTGTCCTCCCGTTCCTTTACTCCCCCCTCTGCCCTCCCCCTCCCCCTCCCTCCATTGCCCCATAGAAAATGACCAGAATACTCTTTTGCCACTCCATATTCTCCCCCCTCCTATCCACGGCCTCTCGTCCCACTACTTAAACTTTGTGACTGTTTGCTCTATGGCTAATGCTTGTTATCTATCACACTTCTCCATGCCTATCTCCAATCCCCTGGGAGGATCCACAGACATTTTACTCCCTGCAAGTCCATCCTCCTTGCCCCCCTCCTCCCAGCTCCGCTATCACCCTGGTTTTCGACCAAACACCTTCATGCCTGCGCTTGGCGGGGGCACTTAGCGTGAGGGATGCGCAAGTTGAGACCCACAGTTCATACTCTCTTGTCCTCACTGATTTCTTCCCCTCGGTTCAGTCAATCAATCAATCAGACAATATTTGTTTAGCATGACTTGCCACCCGAAAGGGTAGCTAGGCACTTGCTGTAGGTGGTATTCTAAGTACAGGTTTTCAGCCCTTTCTGAACTGTGTCAGTGATGGCGAGATGGGAGAAGGAGCGTCCTCCTGTGCGGCAGCTGTATCTTCATGGTACTTTTGCAAGGGAAAGGTGCTTGGAGCGGAGGTTTCTGGGCGGTTGGTGGAGGTGAAGGTGGTGGTTAAGGTAGGAGGGTCCTAGGTTGTGGAGGGCTTTATAGGCAAGAGTTAAGAGCCTTAAAAGACATCTCTTGTGCATCAGGAGCCAATGGAGGTCCTTCAGGTAATGTGGGTTCTCATGAGTAGGTTGAGCTGGTAGCTGCATTCTGGATTGTTTGGAGTCGCTGAAAGAGTTAGGTTGTGGTGCCCGCATAGAGTGTGCTGCCGTAGTCTAGATGGGTTGTGATGAGGGCCTGTGTCACTGTCTTCCTTTTGAAAATCTTGCTGATCATGGTGAGTGTATGGAAGCAGGATGAAGACATGGTTTGACCTGTTGTCTCATTGAGAGTTCACTGTCGAGGATTATACCGAGGTCGCAGGCATGATCATTAGGAGTCAGGGCCAGTCTGAGTTCCCCCTGGCCACCAGGAGTCATTCCAGAGTGTTGAGTCTCTGCCGAAGATCAGCACCCCCGTTTTGTCCGTCTTGTCCGTACTGAGCTTTAGGCATTTGTCCCACATCCAGGTGGAGACGTGGACACTCTACATACAGTTGTGAAAATGTATCTTTGTTCGGGTGGGGTTTATTGAGAGTGAAAGGATGAGCTGTGTGTCGGTGTACGAGATGATGTTGATGGCGTGTGCTCTCACAATGTGTGCTAGTGGTGTAATGGAAATGTTGAAGAGGGTTGAGCTGAGTGGCGATCCTTGGGGACACCACTTTTGGTGTGCTTGACTTGTGGGGTGAATGGGGGTGGCGGACTCTCTGGGTGGGTCCCATGAGGGAGGTTGTCATCCACCTGAGTGTATCATGAATGATCTCAATTTGGCGTAGTCGATCGATGAGTGTGTGATGGGAGACGGTGTCGAAAAAGGCAGAGCAGTTGAGTAAGATCAGGGTGGGTGTTTCCCCTCTGTCAAGGAGAGCATGGATGTCATCTGTTGCAACAATTGGAGCTGTCTCGTGCTGTGATTGGCTCTGAAACCTGATTGGGATGGGTCTAAAAGGCTGTTTCTCTCCAGGTGTTCAGTAAGTTGGAGGTTGATGGCCTTCTCCAGGACTTTGGTGGGGAACGGGAGCAATGAGATGGGGTGGTAGTGTTGAAGCTCACTGGAATCCCCTGAGAGCTTTTTGAGGGGGTTCTTACTTCAGCGTGCTTCCAGGATTCTGGGTACGTGACTGTAGTGAGCGAGGTGTTGATGATGGTGGTGAGTTCATGGCCGATCTCCTCTCTTTTGAGGTTGAAAATTCTGTGGTTGCAGGGTTCGGTGGGTGCCCCCGAGTGGATAGAGCTCATAATGTTGCCAGTGGTCGGTGAGCTGAGCTGTCCCCATGCGGAGAGCAGGTGGTTAGCAGTAGCTGTGGAAGGTAAGATGGGGGTTTCTGGGGGTCAAAGTTTTTGTGGATGGTTTGGCAGTTTTGATCTGGCGGTGGTAGATGTTGAGCGCTGATTTAAAGGTTGATCAGTTGATGAGGTTTGTAAGGAAATGCCTCCTTGGCATGGTTACCCCCTGACTTTTTGCCTTTGCTGATGCTATGTTTTGAATTGAAAGTGTGCTGAGGCCTGCTAACCAGGCCCCAGCACCAGTGTTCTTTCCCTAACCTGTACTTTTGATTCCACAATTGGCACACCCTGGCATCCAGATAAGTCCCTTGTAAGTGGTACCCCTGGTACCAAGGGCCCTGATGCCAAGGAAGGTCTCTAAGGGCTGCAGCATGTCTTATGCCACCCTGGAGACCCCTCACTCAGCACAGACACACTGCTTGCCAGCTTGTGTGTGCTGGTGAGAACAAAACGAGTAAGTCGACATGGAACTCCCCTCAGGGTGCCATGCCAGCCTCTCACTGCCTATGCAGGTATAGATAAGTCACCCCTCTAGTAGGCCTTACAGCCCTAAGGCAGGGTGCACTATACCCTAGGTGAGGGCACCAGTGCATGAGCACTGTGCCCCTACAGTGTCTAAGCAATACCTTAGACATTGTAAGTGCAGGGTAGCCATAAGAGTATATGGTCTGGGAGTCTGTTTTACACGAACTCCACAGCACCATAATGGCTACACTGAAAACTGGGAAGTTTGGTATCAAACTTCTCAGCACAATAAATGCACACTGATGCCAGTGTACATTTTATTGTCAAATACACCCCAGAGGGCACCTTAGAGGTGCCCCCTGAAACCTTAACCGACTATCTGTGTAGGCTGACTAGTTCCAGCAGCCTGCCACAACCGAGACATGTTGCTGGCCCCATGGGGAGAGTGCCTTTGTCACTCTGAGGCCAGTAACAAAGCCTGCACTGGGTGGAGATGCTAACACCTCCCCCAGGCAGGAGCTGTCACACCTGGCGGTGAGACTCAAAGGCTCACCCCTTTGTGCCAGCACCGCAGGACACTCCAGCTAGTGGAGTTGCCCGCCCCCTCCGGCCACGGCCCCCACTTTTGGCGGCAAGGCCGGAGAAAATAATGAGAAAAACAAGGAGGAGTCACTGGCCAGTCAGGACAGCCCCTAAGGTGTCCTGAGCTGAAGTGACTCTAACTTTTAGAAATCCTCCATCTTGCAGATGGAGGATTACCCAATAGGATTAGGGATGTGACCCCCTCCCCTTGGGAGGAGGCACAAAGAGGGTGTACCCACCCTCAGGGCTAGTAGCCATTGGCTACTAACCCCCCAGACCTAAACACGCCCTTAAATTTAGTATTTAAGGGCTCCCCTGAACCTAAGAATTTAGATTCCTGCAACTTACCGAAGAAGAAGACTGCTGAGCTGAAAACCCCTGCAGAAGAAGAAAGAAGACACCAACTGCTTTGGCCCCAGTCCTACCGGCCTGTCTCCTGCCTTCTAAAGAACCCTGCTCCAGCGACGCTTTCTCCAGGACCAGCGACCTCTGAATCCTCAGAGGACTGCCCTACTTCCAAGAGACCAAGAAACTCCCGAGGACAGCGGCACTGCTCCAAAAGAACTGCAACTTTGTTTCAAGGAGCAGCTTTAAAGACCCCTGCAACTCCCCGCAAGAAGCGTGAGACTTGCAACACTGCACCCGGCGACCCCGACTCGACTGGTGGAGAAACAACGCTTCAGGGAGGACCCTCCGGCGACTCTACGACTGTGAGTAACCAAAGTTGTCCCCCCGAGCCCCCACAGCGACGCCTGCAGAGGGAATCCCGAGGCTCCCCCTGACCGCGACTGCCTGAACTCCCTTTCCCGACGGCTGGAAAAGACTCTGCACCCGCAGCCCCCAGCACCTAAAGAAACGGAACTCCTGTGCAGGAGTGACCCCCAGGAGGCCCTCTCCCTTGCCCAGGTGGTGGCTACCCCGAGGAGCCCCCCCCCTTGCCTGCCTGCAACGCTGAAGAGATCCCTTGATCTCTCATTGAAAACCATTACAAACCCGACGCGTGTTTGCACACTGCACCCGGCCGCCCCCGCGCTGCTGAGGGTGTACTTTTTGTGCTGACCTGTGTCCCCCCCGGTGCCCTACAAAACCCCCCTGGTCTGCCCTCCGAAGACGCGGGTACTTACCTGCTGGCAGACTGGAACCGGGGCACCCCCTTCTCTCCATTGAAGCCTATGCGTTTTGGGCACCTCTTTGACCTCTGCACCTGACCGGCCCTGAGCTGCTGGTGTGGTAACTTTGGGGTTGCTCTGAACCCCCAACGGTGGGCTACCTTGGACCAAAAACTGAAACCTGTAAGTGACTTACTTACCTGTGAAAACTAACATTACTTTACCTCCCCCAGGAACTGTGAAAATTGCACTGTGTCCACTTTTAAAACAGCTTATTGTGTTTTATGTGAAAAGTATACATGCTAATGAAATGATTCAAAGTTCCTAAAATACTTACCTGCAATACCTTTCAAATGAGATATTACATGTAAAATTTGAACCTGTGGTTCTTAAAATAAACTAAGAAAAGATATTTTTCTATAACAAAACCTATTGGCTGGATTTGTCTCTGAGTGTGTGTTCCTCATTTATTGCCTGTGTGTATGTACAACAAATGCTTAACACTACTCCTTTGATAACCCTACTGCTCAACCACACTACCACAAAATAGAGCATTAGTATTATCTCTTTTTGGCACTATCTTACCTCTAAGGGGAACCCTTGGACTCTGTGCATACTATTCCTTACTTTGAAATAGTGCATACAGAGCCAACTTCCTACATTGGTGGATCAGCGGTGGGGTACAAGACTTTGCATTTGCTGGACTACTCAGCCAATACCTGATCACACGACAAATTCAAAAAATTGTCATTAGAAATTGTTTTTGCAATTTGAAATTTTTCTAAATTCTTAAAAGACCTGCTAGGGCCTTGTGTTAGATCCTGTTTAGCATTTCTTTTAGAGTTTAAAAGTTTAGAAAAAGTTTGAATTAGATTCTAGAACTAGTTTTAGATTCTTAAAAAGTATTCCAACTTTTAGAAGCATAATGTCTAGTACAGAGATGAATGTGGTGGAACTCGACACCACACCTTACCTCCATCTTAAGATGAGGGAGCTAAGGTCACTCTGTAAAATAAATAAAATAGTAATGGGCTCCAGACCTTCCAAACTACAGCTCCAGGAGCTGTTGGCAGAGTTTGAAAAGGCCAACCCCTCTGAGGATGGCAACTCAGAGGATGATGATAGTGACTTGGAGGGTGATTCCCCCCTACCAGTCCTATCTAGGGCGGACAGGGCCTCTCAAGCCCTGACTCCACAAATAATAGTCAGAGATGCTGGTTCCCTCACAGGAGGGACCAACAACTCTGAAATCACTGAGGATAACTCCAGTGAAGAGGACATCCAGTTAGCCAGGATGGCCAAAAGATTGGCTTTGGAAAGACAGATCCTAGCCATAGAAAGTGAAAGACAAGAGATGGGCCTAGGACCCATCAATGGTGGCAGCAACATAAATAGGGTCAGAGATTCTCCTGACATGTTGAAAATCCCTAAAGGGATTGTAACTAAATATGAAGATGGTGATGACATCACCAAATGGTTCACAGCTTTTGAGAGGGCTTGTGTAACCAGAAAAGTGAACAAATCTCACTGGGGTGCTCTCCTTTGGGAAATGTTCACAGGAAAGTGTAGGGATAGACTCCTCACACTCTCTGGAAAAGATGCAGAATCTTATGACCTCATGAAGGGTACCCTGATTGAGGGCTTTGGATTCTCCACTGAGGAGTATAGGATTAGATTCAGGGGGGCTCAAAAATCCTCGAGCCAGACCTGGGTTGACTTTGTAGACTACTCAGTAAAAACACTAGATGGTTGGATTCAAGGCAGTGGTGTAAGTAATAATGATGGGCTGTACAATTTATTTGTGAAAGAACACCTGTTAAGTAATTGTTTCAATGACAAACTGCATCAGCATCTGGTAGACCTAGGACCAATTTCTCCCCAAGAATTGGGAAAGAAGGCGGACCATTGGGTCAAGACTAGGGTGTCCAAAACTTCCACAGGGGGTGACCAAAAGAAAGGGGTCACAAAACCTCCCCAGGGGAAGGGTGGTGAGACAGCCAAAAACAAAAATAGTAAAGAGTCTTCTACAGGCCCCCAAAAACCTGCACAGGAGGGTGGGCCCAGAGCCTCTTCACAAAACAATTCTGGGTACAAGGGTAAAAACTTTGATCCCAAAAAGGCCTGGTGTCGTAACAGTAGTCAGTCTGGACACCAAACTGGAGACAAGGCCTGTCCCAAGAAGGATACCACTTCTAACTCCCATCCAGCTAAAACTGGAATGGCCAGTCTCCAAGTGGGATCAACAGTGTGCCCAGAGCAAATCAGGTGTCACACTGAAGCTACATTAGTCTCTGAGGGTGGGGTGGATTTAGCCACACTGGCTGCCTGGCCCCCTAACATGCAAAAATACAGGCAGCAGCTCTTAATTAATGGGACAAGTGTAGAGGGCCTGAAGGATACAGGTGCCAGTGTCACTATGGTGACAGAGAAACTGGTTTCCCCTGGCCAATACCTGGCTGGACAAACTTATCCAGTCACCAACGCTGACAATCAGACTAAAGTACATCCCATGGCTATGGTAACTTTAGAGTGGGGAGGGGTCAATGGCCTGAAACAGGTGGTGGTCTCCTCAAATATCCCAGTAGACTGTTTGCTTGGAAATGACCTGGAGTCCTCAGCATGGGCTGAGGTAGAACTGTAAACCCATGCAGCCATGCTGGGTATCCCTGAACTGGTGTGTGTCAAGACAAGGGCACAGTGCAAGGCTCAGGGTGAAAAAGTAGAGCTGGAGTCTGGAAGAAAGGCCCAGCCTACCAAGAGGAAAGGAAAGTCAGCTGTGAAACCAGCTGCAACACAGCAAGAAAAAGAGAACCTCTATTCTCAGGAAGAAGTTCTGCCCTCTGAGGGAACTGAGCCTATGGAGCTGGAACCTTATCAGGTTGAGCTCTTAGGCCCAGGGGGACCCTCAAGGGAAGAGCTGTGTAAGGGGCAAGAAACCTGCCCCTCTCTTGAAGGCCTTAGGCAGCAAGCTGCTGAAGAGTCCAAAGGCAAGAAAAATGGAACACATAGGGTCTATTGGGAAGATGGACTCCTGTACACTGAGGCAAGAGATCCCAAACCTGGTGCCACTAGGAGAGTGGTAGTGCCTCAGGGTTTCAGAGAGTTCATTCTGACCTTAGCCCATGATATTCCCCTTGCTGGGCATATGGCACAAACCAAGACGTGGGAGAGGTTAGTCAACCACTTCTACTGACCCAATATGTCCCAGAAGGTTAAGGAGTTTTGCCTCTCCTGCCCCACCTGTCAAGCCAGTGGTAAGACAAGTGGGCATCCAAAGGCCCCCCTCATTCCACTTCCAGTGGTGGGGGTCCCCTTTGAAAGAGTGGGTGTGGACATAGTTGGTCCACTAGAACCTCCCACAGCCTCAGGAAATATGTACATCCTAGTAGTAGTGGATCATGCTACTAGGTATCCTGAAGCTATTCCCCTTAGGTCGACTACTGCCCCTGCAGTAGCCAAGGCCCTCATTGGTATCTTTACCAGAGTGGGCTTCCCTAAGGAGGTGGTGTCTGACAGAGGTACCAACTTCATGTCAGCATACCTAAAACACATGTGGAGTGGGTGTGGAGTGACTTATAAATTCACTACACCATATCATCCACAAACTAATGGCCTTGTTGAGAGATTCAACAAGACATTAAAGGGCATGATCATGGGGCTCCCAGAAAAACTCAAAAGGAGATGGGATGTCCTCCTGCCATGTCTGCTTTTCGCTTACAGAGAGGTGCCTCAGAAGGGAGTAGGATTCTCACCCTTTGAACTTCTGTTTGGCCACCCTGTAAGGGGACCACTTGCTCTTGTTAAAGAAGGCTGGGAGAGACCTCTTCATGAGCCTAAACAAGACATAGTGGACTATGTACTTGGCCTTCGCTCAAGGATGGCAGAGTACATGGAAAAGGCAAGTAAAAACCTTGAGGCCAGCCAACAACTCCAGAAGTTGTGGTATGACCAAAAGGCTGCACTGGTTGAATTTCAACCAGGGCAGAAAGTCTGGGTCCTGGAGCCTGTGGCTCCCAGGGCACTCCAGGACAAATGGAGTGGCCCTTACCCAGTACTAGAAAGGAAGAGTCAGGTCACTTACCTGGTGGACCTGGGCACAAGCAGGAGCCCCAAGAGGGTGATCCATGTGAACTAAGCTCTTCCATGACAGGGCTGATGTAAATCTGTTGATGGTTACATATGAGGACCAGGAAGCTGAGAGTGAACCTCTCCCTGATCTCCTCTCATCAGACCCTAAAGATGGCTCAGTGGATGGAGTGATCTACTCAGACACCCTCTCTAGCCAACAGCAGTCTGACTGTAGGAAGGTCCTGCAGCAGTTTGCTGAACTCTTTTCCCTAACCCCTGGTCAGACACATCTGTGTACCCATGATGTGGACACAGGAGACAGCATGCCTGTCAAAAACAAAATATTTAGACAGTCTGACCAAGTTAAGGAAAGCATCAAGGTAGAAGTCTACAAGATGCTGGAATTGGGAGTAATTGAGTACTCTGACAGCCCCTGGGCTAGCCCAGTGGTCTTAGTCCCCAAACCTCACACCAAAGAAGGAAAGAGAGAGATGAGGTTTTGTGTGGACTACAGAGGTCTCAACTCTGTCACCAAGACAGATGCTCATCCCATTCCTAGAGCTGATGAGCTAATAGACAAATTAGGGGCTGCCAAATTCTTAAGTACCTTTGACTTAACAGCAGGGTACTGGCAAATCAAAATGGCCCCTGGAGCAAAAGAAAATACAGCATTCTCCACACCTGATGGGCATTATCAGTTCACTGTTATGCCCTTTGGTTTAAAGAATGCCCCTGCCACCTTCCAAAGGTTGGTGAATCAAGTCCTTGCTGGGTTGGAATCCTTTAGTGCAACTTATCTCGACGATATTGCTGTCTTCAGCTCCACCTGGCAGGATCACCTGGTCCACCTGAAGAAGGTTTTGAAGGCCCTGCAATCTGCAGGCCTCTCTATCAAGGCATCCAAATGCCAGATAGGGCAGGGAACTGTGGTTTACTTGGGACACCTTGTAGGTGGAGGCCAAGTTCAGCCACTCCAGCCTAAGATCCAGACTATTCTGGACTGGGCAGCTCCAAAAACCCAGACTCAAGTCAGGGCATTCCTTGGCTTGACTGGGTACTACAGGAGGTTTGTGAAGGGATATGGATCCATTGTGACAGCCCTCACAGAACTCACCTCCAAGAAAATGCCCAAGAAAGTAAACTGGACTGTAGAATGCCAACAGGCCTTTGACACCCTGAAACAAGCTATGTGCACAGCACCAGTTCTAAAAGCTCCAGATTACTCCAAGCAGTTCATTGTGCAAACAGATGCCTCTGAACATGGGATAGGGGCAGTTTTGTCCCAAACAAATGATGATGGCCTTGACCAGCCTGTTGCTTTCATTAGCAGGAGGTTACTCCCCAGGGAGCAGCGTTGGAGTGCCATTGAGAGGGAGGCCTTTGCTGTGGTTTGGTCCCTGAAGAAGCTGAGACCATACCTTTTTGGTACTCACTTCCTAGTTCAAACTGACCACAGACCTCCCAGATGGCTGATGCAAATGAAAGGTGAAAATCCAAAACTGTTGAGGTGGTCCATCTCCCTACAGGGAATGGACTTTATAGTGGAACACAGACCTGGGACTGCCCATGCCAATGCAGATGGCCTTTCCAGGTTCTTCCACTTAGAAAATGAAGACTCTCTTGGGAAAGGTTAGTCTCATCCTCTTTCGTTTGGGGGGGGGGTTGTGTAAGGAAATGCCTCCTTGGCATGGTTACCCCCTGACTTTTTGCCTTTGCTGATGCTATGTTTTGAATTGAAAGTGTGCTGAGGCCTGCTAACCAGGCCCCAGCACCATTGTTCTTTCCTGAACCTGTACTTTTGATTCCACAATTGGCACACCCTGGCATCCAGATAAGTCCCTTGTAAGTGGTACCCCTGGTACCAAGGGCCCTGATGCCAAGGAAGGTCTCTAAGGGCTGCAGCATGTCTTATGCCACCCTGGAGACCCCTCACTCAGCACAGACACACTGCTTGCCAGCTTGTGTGTGCTGGTGAGAACAAAACGAGTAAGTCGACATGGCACTCCCCTCAGGGTGCCATGCCAGCCTCTCACTGCCTATGCAGGTATAGATAAGTCACCCCTCTAGTAGGCCTTACAGCCCTAAGGCAGGGTGCACTATACCCTAGGTGAGGGCACCAGTGCATGAGCACTGTGCCCCTACAGTGTCTAAGCAATACCTTAGACATTGTAAGTGCAGGGTAGCCATAAGAGTATATGGTCTGGGAGTCTGTTTTACACGAACTCCACAGCACCATAATGGCTACACTGAAAACTGGGAAGTTTGGTATCAAACTTCTCAGCACAATAAATGCACACTGATGCCAGTGTACATTTTATTGTCAAATACACCCCAGAGGGCACCTTAGAGGTGCCCCCTGAAACCTTAACCGACTATCTGTGTAGGCTGACTAGTTCCAGCAGCCTGCCACAACCGAGACATGTTGCTGGCCCCATGGGGAGAGTGCCTTTGTCACTCTGAGGCCAGTAACAAAGCCTACACTGGGCGGAGATGCTAACACCTCCCCCAGACAGGAGCTGTCACACCTGGCGGTGAGCCTCAAAGGCTCACCCCTTTGTGCCAGCACCGCAGGACACTCCAGCTAGTGGAGTTGCCCGCCCCCTCCGGCCACGGCCCCCACTTTTGGCGGCAAGGCCGGAGAAAATAATGAGAAAAACAAGGAGGAGTCACTGGCCAGTCAGGACAGCCCCTAAGGTGTCCTGAGCTGAAGTGACTCTAACTTTTAGAAATCCTCCATCTTGCAGATGGAGGATTCCCCAATAGGATTAGGGATGTGACCCCCTCCCCTTGGGAGGAGGCACAAAGAGGGTGTACCCACCCTCAGGGCTAGTAGCCATTGGCTACTAACCCCCCAGACCTAAACACGCCCTTAAATTTAGTATTTAAGGGCTCCCCTGAACCTAAGAATTTAGATTCCTGCAACTTACCGAAGAAGAAGACTGCTGAGCTGAAAACCCCTGCAGAAGAAGAAAGAAGACACCAACTGCTTTGGCCCCAGTCCTACCGGCCTGTCTCCTGCCTTCTAAAGAACCCTGCTCCAGCGACGCTTTCTCCAGGACCAGCGACCTCTGAATCCTCAGAGGACTGCCCTACTTCCAAGAGACCAAGAAACTCCCGAGGACAGCGGCACTGCTCCAAAAGAACTGCAACTTTGTTTCAAGGAGCAGCTTTAAAGACCCCTGCAACTCCCCGCAAGAAGCGTGAGACTTGCAACACTGCACCCGGCGACCCCGACTCGACTGGTGGAGAAACAACGCTTCAGGGAGGACCCTCCGGCGACTCTACGACTGTGAGTAACCAAAGTTGTCCCCCCTGAGCCCCCACAGCGACGCCTGCAGAGGGAATCCCGAGGCTCCCCCTGACCGCGACTGCCTGAACTCCCTTTCCCGACGGCTGGAAAAGACTCTGCACCCGCAGCCCCCAGCACCTAAAGAAATGGAACTCCTGTGCAGGAGTGACCCCCAGGAGGCCCTCTCCCTTGCCCAGGTGGTGGCTACCCCGAGGAGCCCCCCCCTTGCCTGCCTGCAACGCTGAAGAGATCCCTTGATCTCTCATTGAAAACCATTACAAACCCGACGCGTGTTTGCACACTGCACCCGGCCGCCCCCGCGCTGCTGAGGGTGTACTTTTTGTGCTGACCTGTGTCCCCCCCGGTGCCCTACAAAACCCCCCTGGTCTGCCCTCCGAAGACGCGGGTACTTACCTGCTGGCAGACTGGAACCAGGGCACTCCCTTCTCTCCATTGAAGCCTATGCGTTTTGGGCACCTCTTTGACCTCTGCACCTGACCGGCCCTGAGCTGCTGGTGTGGTAACTTTGGGGTTGCTCTGAACCTCCAACGGTGGGCTACCTTGGACCAAAAACTGAAACCTGTAAGTGACTTACTTACCTGTGAAAACTAACATTACTTTACCTCCCCCAGGAACTGTGAAAATTGCACTGTGTCCACTTTTAAAACAGCTTATTGTGTTTTATGTGAAAAGTATACATGCTAATGAAATGATTCAAAGTCCCTAAAATACTTACCTGCAATACCTTTCAAATGAGATATTACATGTAAAATTTGAACCTGTGGTTCTTAAAATAAACTAAGAAAATATATTTTTCTATAACAAAACCTATTGGCTGGATTTGTCTCTGAGTATGTGTTCCTCATTTATTGCCTGTGTGTATGTACAACAAATGCTTAACACTACTCCTTTGATAAGCCTACTGTTCGACCACACTACCACAAAATAGAGCATTAGTATTATCTCTTTTTGCCACTATCTTACCTCTAAGGGGAACCCTTGGACTCTGTGCATACTATTCCTTACTTTGAAATAATGCATACAGAGCCAACTTCCTACAAGGTTCTTACTGGTGCACCATCTTCTCTCTAGTTGTTTGCATTTAGAGTTTGCCTCCCTGAGCTCTGGGTTGTGCCTGCTAGCTTGCTTGGTGGTTTTGTGGGTCTTGGAATTTCTTCATTGGGATGACCTGATCGGCTGCTCTGGTAATCCAGACATTGAAATTCTGTACAACCTGATCCACATTAAGAGTGATGTCAAGTTGTGAGGTGCTGAGGGCATCGATCCAGTGTTGCTGGGTGACCTTTGACCAGCCGTGAGAGGGGGGATTGTGATGGTTCGGGATGGCGTGGTGGGGTATGGCGATGGTGAACTGTACAATGGAGTGGTCTGAACAGGTGAGTTCCGAGGTTTGGCTGTAGCTGACTCTGTTACTGGAAGTGAAGATCGGGTCCAGTGTGCGTCCTGCTTTGTGTGGTGGGTCAGTAACCAGTTGATTGAGGCTGATGTTGTGTAGTCTTGCTAGGAGGTCTGTGGAGTTGGTGTCAGTGGTGTCGTTAAGGTGGAAGTACAGGTCTCCCAGGGAAATGTAGTGTTTGGATTCAATGACGAGCGGGGTGATGAGTTCTATGATGTTGTGGCTGGGGCCAGTTCTTGGGCCCTGTGGTCTGTAAGGAAGAGTGCCTTTGATTGTGGTGTTGTCACTGGTGTGGATTTGGAAATTCATGTGTTCCATGATCAATGAGGTTACATTGTTGGTGACAGTGCAGGAGAACAATTCCTTCTGTATGATGGCAAGGCCCCCTCCGTGTCTGTTGGTGCGGTCGTGGTGTTTCATTTTGTAGCTGGGGGCGCGGCCAAGATGATGTCTAGGGCCTAGGCGGGGAAGCGCCATGTTTCTGTGTTGAAGGTAAAGTCGGGGGAGAGGGTAGAGATGGTGCCCCAGACTTCTGTTGCATCTGAGACATTCTGGGGCTGTCTTGTTGAGGGATTGAGTGAGAAAGTAGCCTCTTTCTAGCCTTTTTACCCCCACTTTTGCCCTGTTTGTGAGTATATGTCAGGGTGTTTTCACTGTCTCACTGGGATCCTGCTAGCCAGGGCCCAGAGCTCATAGTGAAAACCCTATGTTTTCAGTATGTTTGTTATGTGTTATGTGTCACTGGGACCCTGCTAGCCAGGACCCCAGTGCTCATAAATTTGTGGCCTATATATATGTGTTCCCTGTGTGATGCCTAACTGTCTCACTGAGGCTCTGCTAACCAGAACCTCAGTGGTTATGCTCTCTCTTTACAAATTGTCACTAACAGGCTAGTGACCAATTTCACCAAATCATATTGGCATATTGGTACACCCATATAATTACCTAGTATATGGTACTGAGGTACCTAGGGTATTGGGGTTCCAGGAGATCCCTATGGGCTGCAGAATTTCTTTTGCCACCCATAGGGAGATCTGACAATTCTTACACAGGCCTGCCAGTGCAGCCTGAGTGAAATAACGTCCACGTTATTTCACAGCCATTTACCACTGCACTTAAGTAACTTATAAGTCACCTATATGTCTAACCTTCACATGGTGAAGGTTGGGTGCAAAGTTACTTAGTGTGTGGCCACCCTGGCACTAGCCAAGGTGCCCCCACATCGTTCAGGGCGAATTCCCCGGACTTTGTGAGTGCGGGGACACCATTTCACGCATGCACTATACATAGGTCACAATGGTAACTCCGAACATGGCCATGTAACATGTCTAAGATCATGGAATTGTCACCCCAATGCCATTCTGGCATTGGGGAGATAATTCCATGATCCCCCGAGTCTCTAGCACAGACCCGGGTACTGCCAAACTACCTTTCCCGGGGTTTCACTGCAGCTGCTGCCAACCCCTCAGACAGGTTTCTGCCCTCCTGGGGTCCAGCCAGGCTTGGCCCAGGAAGGCAGAACAAAGGACTTCCTCAGAGAGAGGGTGTTACACCCTCTCCCTTTGGAAAAAGTTGTCAGGGCTGGGGAGGAGTAGCCTCCCCCAGCCTCTGGAAAAGCTTTGATGGGCACAGATGATGCCCATCTCTGCATAAGCCAGTCTACACAGGTTCAGGGATCCCCCAGCCCTGCTCTGGCGCGAAACTGGACAAAGGAAAGGGGAGTGACCACTCCCCTGACCTGCACCTCCCAGGGGAGGTGCCCAGAGCTCCTCCAGCGTGCCCCAGACCTCTGCCATCTTGGATTCAGAGGTGTGCTGGTACACTGGACTGCTCTGAGTGGCCAGGGCCAGCACGTGACGTCAGAGACTCCTTCTGATAGGCTCTTACCTGTGTTACTAGCCCATCCTCCTTCCTAGGTAGCCAAACCTCCTTTTCTGGCTATTTAGAGTCTCTGCTTTGGGGAATTCTTCAGATACCGAATGCAAGAGCTCACCAGAGTTCCTCTGCACTTCTCTCTTCACCTTCTGCCAAAGGATCGACCGCTGACTGCTCAGGACGCCTGCAAAACCGCAACAAAGTAGCAAAGATGACTACTGCAACCTTGTATCGCTTCATCCTGCTGGCTTTCTCGCCTGTTTCCTGGTGGTGCATGCTCAGGGGGTAGCCTGCCTCCTTCTTGCACCAGGAGCTCTGAAGAAATCTCCAGTGGGTCGACGGAATCTTCCCCCTGCAACCACAGGCAACAAAAGACTGCATCACTGTTCCTCTGGGTCCCCTCTCAGCACGACGAGCGTGGTCCCTGTAACTCAGCAACTCTGTCCAAGTGACTCCCACAGTCCAGTGACTCTTCAGTCCAAGCTTGGTGGAGGTAAGTCCTTGCCTCCCCACGCTAGACTGCATTGCTGGGTACCGCGTGATTTGCAGCTGCTCCGGGTCCTGTGCACTCTTCCAGGATTTCCTTCTGCACAGCCAAGCCTGGGTCCCCGACACTCTAACCTGCAGTGCACAACCTTCTGAGTTGTCCTCCGGCGTCGTGGGACTCCCTTTTGTGACTTCGGGTGGACTCTGGTTCACTCCTCTTCTAAGTGCCTGTTCTGGTACTTCTGCGGGTGCTGCCTGCTTCTGTGAGGGCTCCCTGACTTGCTGGGCGCCCCCCCTGTCTCCTCATCCAAGTGGCGACATTGTGGTCCCTCCTGGGCCACAGCAGCATCCAAAAACCCTAACCGCAGCCCTTGCAGCTAGCAAGGCTTGTTTGTGGTCTTTCTGCATGGGAACATCTCTGCAAGCTTCTTCACGACGTGGGACATCCATCCTCCAAAGGGGAAGTTTCTAGCCCTCTTCGTTCTTGCAGAATCCACAGCTTCTACCATCCGGTGGCAGCTTCTTTGCACCCTCAGCTGGCATTTCCTGGGCATCTGCCCACTCTCGACATTGTTGTGACTCTTGGACTTGGTCCCCTTGTTTCACAGGTACTCAGGTCCGGAAATCCACTGTTGTTGCTTTGCTGGTGTTGGTCTTCCTTACAGAAACCCCCTATCACGACTTATGTGCTCTCTGGGGGTTATAGGTGCACTTTACACCTACTTTTCAGGGTCTTGCGGTGGGCTATTTTTCTAACCCTCACTGTTTTCTTACAGTCCCAGCGACCCTCTACAAGCTCACATAGGTTTGGGGTCCATTCGTGGTTCGCATTCCACTTTTGGAGTATATGGTTTGTGTTGCCCCTATACCTATGTGCTCCTATTGCAATCTACTGTAACTTTACATTGCTTGCATTACTTCCTTTTGCTATTACTGCATATTTTTGGTATTGTGTACATATATCTTGTGTATATTTGGCATCCTCATACTGAGGGTACTCACTGAGATACTTTTGGCATATTGTCATAAAAATAAAGTACCTTTATTTTTAGTATATCTTTGTATTGTGTTTTCTTATGATATTGTGCATATGACACCAGTGGTATAGTGGGAGCTTTGCATGTCTCCTAGTTCAGCCTAAGCTGCTCTGCTATAGCTACCTTCTATCAGCCTAAGCTGCTAGAAACACCTCTTCTACACTAATAAGGGATAACTGGACCTGGTACAGAATGTAAGTACCCCTTGGTACCAACTACAAGCCAGGCCAGCCTCCTACAGAGGGTGTTGGGTGTTGGTGGCAGATGTATCTGGGATGGAGGAGAATCAGCAGTCAGAGCAGGACAAAGGTCCTTTGGTGTGATGAGGCAATGTGAGGTGGCAGTTGAGGCTGCGTCCTGAGTTCAGTGCAGGGAGATCAGTGGATGGGTACTTCTGGGGGTGAGTTAGGCCAGGGTTCCTGGCGGTGGGCACAGTCCAGGCACAGACGGACACAGATAGGCTTGCCTTTGGTGCGCTGGTGGCATGCCTGCTACAAGAAGGAAGAGTGGCGATTATTGGTATCCCTTCTCCGTCCTTCCCCCTACATCAGTTTTGCTTCTTACAATAGACATCCCATTCTCAACTGTGTGTTAAGGGTTCCTTGTGCACCCCCCTCTTTTCCCCATCTTTCTCCTTTTCTTCACTTTTTAGAGCTTATTTTTGGTCTTCTCCCTCTCCCTTCCCTTCCCTCCCACCCAAGTCATCTTTCCATTGACCCCCCTCTGCTCTGTATCTTGAAGCTCACTCTCCGTGCACATACTTTTTACTTCCTCCACCATCCTGATGGCTGTCCTAGCTCCCTCAGCTTCCTATTTCCTGCGCAATATGTCCTGGAATGTTAATGGCCTGCAACACGATATAAAAAGCTGGAAGAAGGTACTGTTCTATATGCAGTCTTAACAAGTGGATGTGTTCCTATTACAGTAAACCCACCTCTCTCATCTGGAGCCTGAGAAATTGCATTGGGATTGGGGTGGGGCAAATGCTGCGTAGCAGCTGTCTGACAGAGCCAACAGTGGGATTCTGACCCTCCAGCAAGTGAAGGGTTGCAATCCTCTTGCACATATCCCTGCTCTTCACCTTCCTTAAGACCTGGTCTGACCCAGACGGTCGCTACGTTTTTGCCAAACGTAAACGTTGGCTCGATAAACGCACCCACGGGCCTCAAACTTTTTTTTTTCTTTCTCCAACTTAATTGACGTCTGTCAGAAATCCAATTCTCCTATTACCTTCTCAGGGGAGATTGGAACCTGGCGCAAGATGCAGCACTTGATCGCACCGGTTATCTGGACGTTAGCAATAATGATGAGCTCTCCTGGGAGATGTACTATCGAATCATGGACTGGTGAACCACTGGCGTCTCGCATGCCTGGAAGAACGAGAATACACCTTTCTGTCACCAGTCCACAGTACTCAGTCTAGATTGGACCATCCAGGACTCCAGGATCATGGAGGCTGCACTCTCCGGTCACTTCCCTATCCTACTTCCTTTGGACTTGGGACTCACCTTACTACGGTGTAAACAATGTCATCTGAATATATCATGCTACCACATCCCCAGGGCAAAGCCCAGCTTTGTTTCCACGTTTCTACATACCTAGACAATAAAAAGCAATTGGTTTCCTCCCAGCAGGTCATAAGGCAGCTGAAAAGGGGACCATCCGCAGCCAGCTCATGAGGGATGCTGCCCTTACCATCACCCGGAGCCTGACCCAGCAGAAAGATCTAGAGGGCAAGCTTTAACTATCACTTATCAATATACCGTGGACCCCTCCTCACCTGTCCTCCGCTGCCTGGAACGGGTGGGTATTGATTTAAATGCTGTGTTTACCTCCAAGGCAGAGTATGCACTCCAGCAACTTAAGGGGTGTCTTACAAGCAGGGTGAGAAGACAGGTTATCTATTGGTGGCCCAACTGCAACAGCAGGAGGAAGCACCCGCCATACTAGCAATTCAAGTCGCAGGTGGTAATATCCTTACCTGACCACAAGATATTGTCAATGAATTTACAGATTTTTATCAGGCCCTTTACTCCTCAGAGATGACGGCAGACTCTGTCTGTCTAGATGCCTTCCTTGATGGCGTGCACATCCCTTGCCTCAATGAAGGCAGCAGGAATTTACTAGAGGGGAAAATTAGCAAGATTGAGATAGCACAGGCAATCTCTATGCTTCCCTATCACAAATCCCCTGGGGAAGACGGATTCCCAGCGGAGTTCTATAACTTGGTGGGTAAGGATGTAGTAGATTCCCTTCATGAAGCCTTCCATGAGAATGAATGCATGGGTTCCCTACGCTCTGTTTCTAATAAGGCGGTGATAGCAGTCCTGCCAAAGCAAGGAAAGGACCCTTACTCTGTGGGAGCTATAGACCCATCTCTGCTCAATGAGGATATTAAAATCAGGTTGGAGTCTTGGCGGCCCACCTCCGAAAGATGATCCCATCCTGCTCTTCCCCGGCCCTTCCTTCAGTAACCCCCGCACTCTTCCATGTGTCCTGTGGTTGGCCACAGATCTGCAGTATGAAGCCCTTACCTTCTCCCTAGATGCTGAAAAGGCATTTGACAGGATCGAGTGGTGGTACCTTGTTTGCAATCCTGTGATGTTATGGCACGGGGAAAGATTCATAGCCAAAGTCTGTTGGCTTTATGACTTACCTGCCAGCCCAGGTGAACTGCAGAGGCTTTCTTTTAGACCCATCAATAAGGAGAGGGACCGACAAGGATGCCCACTGTCGCACCTGCAGTTCCTTTTGCCCATGGGACCCTTTGGGGCCTCTATACAACACTCTACACTCATATCAGGTGTCCCCATCCTAGACAGGAAGTCCACGGTATATCTCTATGCAGACGAGGTATTGCTTACCCTCACAGACATTCCTTGCTCTCTTCTGACTTTGTGGGATACACTTGCAAATTTTATGACAATCTCGGGCTACAGTGTTAACTGGGACAAAAGTGATGCATTGCCCTTGTCGTGAATGACCACATGGGCAGCTATCTCTGACTTTCCATTCCGCTGGAAACATGATGTCTCAAATATCTGGGGATCTACGTTAATAGAGGTCTGGGCTGAAATGCTAGCGGATAATCTTGGCCCCCTTGATAATCCGCATGCAGTTAGACTTCGAGAAGTGCTCCTACCTGGGCTTCTCCCTGTGGGAGAGTACAAGCAGTGCGAATGGTGGATACCATGGTATACCTACACCCTTGGCATGCTGCCCTTTCTGGTCCCTCTGTTAACGCTACGTTCTGTGGACGGGTGCATATGATCTTTCATCTGGAGGCTTCTCGAACCCGCCCGGACAGTGCCAAGCTCCTGGCCCATCACTCGTACGGTGGACTGGGCCTGCCCTCGGTAGAGCACTACCCTTTGGCCCTCCAGCTCTCTCAGCTTGCTTGTGTACTCCCCAAGACGCAGGACTGGCCACTATGGATACTAGCAGAATGCACTCTTCTGGCGTGCCACAAGGGTCTGAACCCACTCCACGGTGACAGAGTGACTACTTTGCACCCTGCCAACTCGATTACATCTTTGGAGTGGACTCCCATCTTCACAAGCATGCACCCATTTGGGGTAACGCCAGCCTTTGAATTGGAGGAGAGATGTTGGACTGGGAGGAGTGGTGCCCAGTGGGCATTGGCAGCCTCAGCCAGATTATAGATGGGGGTGCCCTCAAGTCCTTTGCAATGCTCCGCAAGGAGTTTCACCTTTCACCACACTAGTATGAGAGACATCATTGCATGGGTGCACATCCTTGGGTCTCCAGCCCTCCCCCAACATGAGGTCGTTTTCACAGGGTGATGACAGGTTTTTACAGCCTTTTAAACTGCCAGCTATTCTCTCTACTTCTTCTGAATATTCTCCACACTAAATGGCGGGCTAGTCTGCAAGTTGACTATGAAATGGAGAACTGGGCTGATCTACTAGATACACTTGACTGTGGGGCGAGGAGGCCCGTTTAACATTCTGCTTTCTAAAACCCTGCATGACTGGCACTGGAGACCTGTGAAACTGAGGGCAGCAGGCTTATTAATCCATGTGAATTCCTGGTGCTGCCCCCAAGCCCACTGTGACCTATTGCATATTCTGTATGATTGTCCTTCAATACAGTATTATTGGGATTCAGTTGGGAACACCTTGGGTGATACCTTACCAGTCACTGCTCCTCTCCACCACCACCTGATCTTTTGTCATGACACAGCAGACTAAACATCTTTCTTGCCTACATAACCGTCTCATACCCACGGCACTTCACACAGCCAAGATATGTATAGTTTGTCACCGGCTCTCCCCCACATCCCACTCACAATTAATGGCTCTCGGCGATGTATCAGACGGCCTCTCATTTCCATGTCATCTACAACCTGCAGGACAGAACTGAGACCTTCCTTCAAACTCGGGCGCCCTTCATCCAACACGTCACGCAATAACCCTGAGCCCTACATACACTTACCCTCCCTAGTTTACCTGCCGGCCATACTCCATAGCGTACCACAGCACCACAGGCACGGATCTGTGCAGACCTACATACATCCCTCCCATAGCTGATGCATGCCTCCCCTCGCCCATCCCCTCTTCCTCCCTCTTACCTCCCCATACCTATTCCTTTTCTTCCTACTTCCTCCCCCTTTTCTTCCAGCCCTCCCCCTCCCTGGGACACTAGCTAACAAATGCAGATACAGATGCCCCAACCTGATAATTAACTGATTCCCCCAATCCCTCTAACTATGCCCCAGCATGTCCCTGCATGCCCCAGCATGTCCGATCCCCCGATATAGTATCTACATTTTCGGGGCCACCCTTAGGGACTTTAGCTTTAGTTTCAATGTTAGTCTTAGTCCTATTATTTGATCAGTGCCTTGTGTTCCTGCTGCACTCAGGACTGTATTCGTTGTGGATATGTAATGGATTCGCTAATGCCCTCCAGATGTCTCATGCTCCCCTCTCTATTACGTTTCCTTTTATAATGCTCTGTGTTGCTCCTTTCAATAAAGAATTGCAAAACAAAAAACAATGAATTAAAAAAGCAATATATAAGTATGATTTGCAGAACTGCATAACACTTAGCACACTGGTATTAATGTACATTTTACTGTGTTTTTACTACACTTATGAAATGTTTTACTCTCACTTAACAAAAGCGTTATTCAACTACACTTTGTATCAACAGTCTGGAGATTGATGTATCAACTATTCAAAGTTGTACATGAAAATGCCAGCCTTCCACCATTGCGGCTTTAGAAAAAATAGGTGAAAAATTTAATAAAAGATGTTAAGATCATTTCCACATTACCGTACGTTTTAAACAATCTGTGAAATATTTCCATAAGTGACACAACACAAATTATAAAACCAAAAAATGAATTTCTGCATTTCAATACAATAACAGATAGGCTATTTCTGGAGCAAACATGTCAATTTCAGGACAGATATGATGAAAAAATACAAAAATCCTTGGTGGAGGAAATATAAATTGAGTAGCTTTGTAACCTCTGGGGCAGTCATTATGTGGATTACAGGAACAATCATATGTCCAAGACTAATGAAACCTAAGACACTTCACAAACTTAATTCATACAACATTGTTTTTGTATTAAGATATTTTATAAGTTTAGATAATATGGTTTAACACACTCTTTTAATATCACATCTAAATGAGTGCTGAATGTAACATCATGTGATCCTGTGATCATGTAATTTAAACCATGCTTCATAACCAGTAAGTACAAATTATCGTAGGTCTCCAAATTACATGACAATTTGATTGATCATATTGAAGGACACGAAGGCCTTCTGCTACAGGAATTTCATTAATCTCCACTAATTTTAACATAAACGTTTCGCATTAAACCTTAGATTATGGAAATAAACTAGTTCTAGACATATGACAGAAAATGGGCCTGTTATAAACTGTTGTGCATTGTAACAGCATTTCGCCAAAATGGTGAATGGCTGCCAGGTAAAGCATCCAGTAAAGCTTGGTTTGAGCAGATATTCCCCGATTGGTGGTAAAAGAAAATCTTGTCACAGGACTTTGCTGTCCTTCCAGTATCTCCGCACCAAAGTCCAGCCAACTTGTAATGATGAGGCCCTTAGTGGTTATCGTTATAGAACAGAAGAAAGGAGTGGTAAAATGCATTTTTGACTCTAAAAATATTTTTGGGAAATATAACTTGATCCACAGACTATAGAAATACTGAAACATTATGTGAGAGCTCCTTCAGAATTATAAGTATTAACTATAGCTGTTAAGTAAAGGAAATTAATTTGGAAAACTGTGGTGTGAAATGCATAAATTTGACACAATTTTTAAAAAATACAGAGCTAATCCATTAAAGGGTTGTGTCGCTTTTGCAACACTCATTAGGGTGCAAAAGTAATGCAACCCTTAAAATGTGATTTATCAAACCACACAAGGCCACCTTGCATGACCTTGAGTGGCCTGATAGATTCAGGGTAATGCAATGCAATGCAAATTAGTGCATTGTGTTACTCTTCCCCAGGGTTCCATGGGTGGTGCGTGGGTGTTCCCATGCAACACCTATGGATTTTGATGCATTCCCATCCAGCACCTGGAAATGCACCTAAACTGATATGCCTCCCCAGGTAAAGCGTAATGAGGAGAAATATGTTTATTCCTCCTCATTTTCTCCACTTTCTATGTGTGCTGCATTCCACAGCACACACAGAAAGAGGAAAATGCCTCAGGGAATTATTTTGTGCAGGAATGTGCCTCTTCCTGCACAAAAACAAGCTGTGATAGATATTTCATACAAATTTCAAATACAAACAAATTGGCGGATGGAACATGCATGTTTTGCTCAAGAAGATGGTTCATTGTCCGGTTTGGGCAAGATGACATCAAGCATTCTTTATGGTGGAGACGGCTTCTTCATGACACCTTTCCTCACCGTTGCTTCACTTGTCCCCCGTAACAGCTTAGGCAGTGAAGAAGGCATACAGGCCCTGTTTGCAACTATAATTGTACATGGGCACATTCTCTATATTAGATCCTATCACTGAATAAATGATTCCACTTGGCAAGTTAGATGTTCTCATTCATAGGAAAGGTAAAATGCTTTTGGTCTAAAGCCTACAAAATTCAATTATGTGAAAGTATCAACTTCAAATATTGCATATGTTCAAACACAAAGTTTCGTATATGAGAAGTATATGACAATTACTCCCATGCCAATCCATTCCAAAAGATGAAAGTTTTGTGGATTGATTCAGGGCACTTGGGCCCATATTTATACTTTTTGACGCAAACCTGCGTTAGCGCAGGTTTGCGTCAAAAAGTATAGCGCGGCTAGTGCCATTCCAGGATGCCAGCCAGGCGCCATATTTAAGGAATAGTGCAAGCCGGTGCTAAGGCCCGGTTAGCGTCAAAATACATGATGCTAACCGGGTAGGGAAGGCGTAGGGGGAACTGGAGGTTCTGCGGGAAAGAATGGCGCTAGTCAGGTTAGAGTAAAAAAAATGATTCCAACCTGACTAGCGTCATTTTTTTGACACACAACCCCCATGGACATGACTCCTGTCTTAGTAAAGACAGGAGTCATACCCCAGCCCAATGGCCATGCCCAGGGCACTTAAGTCCCCTGGGCATGACCATTGGGCTCTGTGCCATGTAGGGGGAGCCAAGTTAGGCCCCCCTATGGCACTCTGAAAAAAAAAAAAACTTACCTGGACTTGCCTGGGATGGGTCCCTTCATCCTTAGGTGTCCTCCAGATGTGGGTGCGGTGGGTGGGGGTGTCCCTGGGGGCAGGGAAGGGCACCTGTGAGCTGTTTCCGTGGTCTGTGACTATGGAAAAAGGCCCACAGGTCCCCTAAGGCCTGCCCTGACCCAGGTGTTAAATAATGGTGCTAAGCAGGCTTACCGCCATTATTTAAGGCCCTCCTCCTCCCATGCATGATTTTTGCATGGGAGGATAAATAAGGCGCTAGGGCCTTTCAGTCATTTTTTGCCCGGAAACGCCTACCTTGCATCTCATTGATGCAAGGTAGTTTTCCGCAGGCAAAAATGACTTTAACTCCAATATTTTGGTGCTAGATATGCCTAGCTGCAAAATATAAATATGGAGTTAAGTTTGCGCTATATTTGCATAAAAACAAATGACGCAAATCCGGTGCAAAGTATAAATATGCTCCTTAATGCATAAACAAGTCATTGATGTTTCCTGAGCCTAGTGGGTGTCAAAATCTAGCATATATTGGAATACAGAGCACATAAGAGCAGGGGGGAGGTCAGTGTGGGACTGGAAAGGTTGTGAAGGCAAGAACTCTGCATTCTCCCCTGGTTTCATCTGAAGTCATCAGCACCCACCATCGACCCCAAGAACGGTGTAGTTAAGGAGTATCCCTTATGTACCTAAGGTGGGCAACCAGAATTATTTTTTAGCCAGATTCAACAATTTTCAGCACTTGTGTGACTGCTGCAAGGATGGCTGCCATCTTGGAAGAGGTCATTGATCCCAGTGATCTACAAGCCAATATCCCTCAACTGCACCCACAGGTGAGATAAGGAGCTGTGGGGACGACATTCACAAGCAGTTCCCTGGACTGTGTGGTCTGAGCAGGCCTGCGCCCACAATAAGGACTTTGAAGTAGCAGGCCCGTCTCGCAAGGAAAAAGGGCCAGTGATGGGGCAGAAATTAGTGTGTGGGTCCCTGGCAAAAATCTGGAGTGCATAGCTCTTTTCCCATGAAATAGATGTGAGGACTGTTCCACCTGATCATGCATATAAGCCAGTTGGGGTGCCATGGAGGAGGTAGTGTTGACGTCTACTGGAAAACCAAGGGGTGATCCACACAAAACAAAGCACACCTTAGACTGCAGCTCAAATGCCACAAGGCAAGTGCTGTGTGCAACATATCTCTGGCGGAGCCCGGTGTCTTTGATGTTTCGGGGCTCACTGAAGGGCAGCCCAGTCAGAACTACTGTGGGAGCCAGAAATTTATGGGAGCAAAGCACAGATCCCAGTAAGGCACGGAAGGCATGGCCCATTCACAAGCACACCAGTGATCCTGACATCTGATGTGAATGTAGATCGTGCCTGAGCTGGTGCATGATAAATAAGTAGTAAAGAATAATCCCAGCAAGATCCTAAAGGGCTGGGAAGGCCAACCTGGAACACCCAGAGAACCACCAGAAAGCCACAACCAACACACAGCGACAGGATAAAGTAGTTGTATAGTGTTTCCCAACCGGAAGGTCTGCACTCTGAACATTGAAATCAGATAATTGATTGTATAGAATATCAAGGAGAAAATATTTAAAAAAATAATAGTGACAAGGAAGTAAGTCTAGATTTTCTACTACTTAACTCCTATATATGTACCTATGTGATACATATATATTTAAGGTACGTATATGTGGAGTTAGGAATAGTATATTTATATTTGCATCTGTGCAGTGACTTTTCATTATTTTGCCCCTTGATATTCTGTCCTCGATATTCTTCTACGTCGATAGTCTTGGGGTCAATATTCAGTAGTACAACCCAGCAAGAAGGACTTCACAGTAGATAAGCAAAGCAAAAGAGGCCTACTTTGCAAAAGGTGGGGGCTCCCATCAGGTACAGCTGAGTGGAGCGAGAGCCACCAGATGATAGAGAATGCTTAATTGTCATAGTGGATACTAATCTGAGAAATGACAAAGAATACTCTGGCAGGTTGAAATAAAGGACTTACAGTGATAATTTATATTAGCTGGACAATGGTAGGGTCCTTACAATTTAAGAGGGGAAGAAGACAATCAAAGGTCAGCTAGTTCCATTTCAAGCACAAACATAGCTCTGGAACTAGCCTTCTGCAACTTTAAAGGCACCATCAAGTAAAGGTGGCAAATACTAAACACCCCATCTACTGTAACACTACCTGGGAAACAAGATGAAAATGTGAAAGGAACAACAAGGCCTTCCTCGATGGAAAAAAGGATCATATATTTCATTGATTCCAAACTGGCAGCCAATAGACGCCACGGTGATCCCTCAGTAAAAGACATATTGGTGAACAAAGGTGGATAGACTGTATTAAAAAAAACTGTCTCTAGCAAGTAATCACCAAAAAGAGTATCAGACCCATTACTGGAGGTCATCATAATACAGGAATACTTGCAGCAATTTAACCATGCTATTTTCCTTGAATATGCTGTGTTGTCTCTGTATTATTACCTTTTCCTCTGGTGTCTCCTTGGGTTCCCTCAGTACCCTGAACTGTTCCAGTTTATGTGCTACATCCATAGCATCAATTTTTGAAGCAAATTAAGTAGGAGGTGCACAGTATTGGCAATGATTTAAAGGAACATCTCAAGGAGATGCAACAAGAAATAAATACATTTGGCACAAGGGTTAACAACCTAGAACACATAATAAATGAAAGAACAGAGAAGTCCACCACTTAGGCAACAGAAACCACACCTTGGAACAGCACTACAATGAACTGGCCCTCAAACAAGAAGACCTTGAAAATAGATTGAGGCACAACAATATAGATATTTAGGGCGTAATGAGAGGGGCAGAAGGTCCGGATAGCTAACTCTTTGTACAGAAATTCTTACTCCACATAGGAAATCCCCCTGATGATCTCCACGTATGCCTTGATTGAACACACAGAGTTACTGTGGAAGGACAGCCGAAGGCAGCACTGCCTCACATACTACGACTGACAAATTTCTTCTATGAAGCGATGATGAAGTTAAAAATATCTTCAGACTCCATTACTTTAAAGGGCCATAAACCGGCACTCTACAATGACCTGGCTACCTCCACTCCACATTGTTTGAGAAATATATGATAAATCACAGACTGCCTTCACAAACATCGTTTGGAACTAGCCTTCTGCAACTTTAAAGGCACCATCAAGTAAAGGTGGCAAATACTAAACACCCCATCTACTGTAACACTACCTGGGAAACAAGATGAAAATGTGAAAGGAACAACAAGGCCTTCCTCGATGGAAAAAAGGATCATATATTTCATTGATTCCAAACTGGCAGCCAATAGACGCCACGGTGATCCCTCAGTAAAAGACATATTGGTGAACAAAGGTGGATAGACTGTATTAAAAAAAACTGTCTCTAGCAAGTAATCACCAAAAAGAGTATCAGACCCATTACTGGAGGTCATCATAATACAGGAATACTTGCAGCAATTTAACCATGCTATTTTCCTTGAATATGCTGTGTTGTCTCTGTATTATTACCTTTTCCTCTGGTGTCTCCTTGGGTTCCCTCAGTACCCTGAACTGTTCCAGTTTATGTGCTACATCCATAGTATCAATTTTTGAAGCAAATTAAGTAGGAGGTGCACAGTATTGGCAATGATTTAAAGGAACATCTCAAGGAGATGCAACAAGAAATAAATACATTTGGCACAAGGGTTAACAACCTAGAACACATAATAAATGAAAGAACAGAGAAGTCCACCACTTAGGCAACAGAAACCACACCTTGGAACAGCACTACAATGAACTGGCCCTCAAACAAGCAGACCTTGAAAATAGATTGAGGCACAACAATATAGATATTTAGGGCGTAATGAGAGGGGCAGAAGGTCCGGATAGCTAACTCTTTGTACAGAAATTCTTACTCCACATAGGAAATCCCCCTGATGATCTCCACGTATGCCTTGATTGAACACACAGAGTTACTGTGGAAGGACAGCCGAAGGCAGCACTGCCTCACATACTACGACTGACAAATTTCTTCTATGAAGCGATGATGAAGTTAAAAATATCTTCAGACTCCATTACTTTAAAGGGCCATAAACCGGCACTCTACAATGACCTGGCTACCTCCACTCCACATTGTTTGAGAAATATATGATAAATCACAGACTGCCTTCACAAACATCGTATTTCATATCAAGGGGCTACCTTTTAAGGATAATTTTTGTGTAGAACAATCAAATGACTTTCTCAAGAATGCGAAGGAAGCAAGGCAAATTCTTGGAATCTTGGTTGAGCCACATTAGGGAGTAGCTAAAAGTCAAAAGGCTCTTAGAGAGAATGGAAGGTAGTGAGAAACAGACTCAAGGGTCCCCCACCCTCTGCAAGAAACTAAATAGGCCTGATGGGACACACTCCGGGAGATGGAGAGTCTTCAGGGCTCTTGTCCAGTAAGAAACCCAGGCATACAGATAAGATGAGAATCCCTTTGGAAGCATCTAATCTGGAGTCTGCTATCTGAAAACCAGACTGACTAACTGATAGGGTGAAATGGTAGGCTCATGTGGGATGGGGAGAGTGAAGACCTACAAATCCCTTACCAGATTAAGAAAAAAACGATTACAACATGGGGGAGTGGCACTTTACATGGAGACGCAGAGTCCAAACTAACACTTGGTTTGAGCTCCCAGAAGAAGGGAGAACAACAGCATTTTCAGAGGAGAGGAATGAGGCAAAAGTAACTGGAAAGAAGAGTAATAAATAAGCACACACATCAATGTTGATGTTAATCTAAGATTTGTTTTGGTAACTCTAATTTCAAGGACAGATGAGAAGGGGATATGAAAATGTGGATTTAGCACAAAACTCAGAAGAGGTGAGGGTGAACAGGAGACCAGAGGAAAAGATAGTAATACACAGACAGACACAGCACATCCAAGGACGATAACATGGTTAAAAGAACTAGTGTTGATATTAAACGCATACACTTCCCAGCAAAGGAACTAGCAGTACTTGACTTGCAAAAGCAGAGTGGGGTTGACACAGTGCTTAATTTGTAAATAAAGAGGTGCCGGAGCTCAAAGCCCTTCTCTTAAACACGAGGCTGCTGTAATTAAATCTGCTAGCAGTGAATACTGAGGCAGTGTAATCCTGAAGCCATCTTGGGCCTCTTAAATCCAATTACGGCCACCCCTGCCCCTTTAGCTCATCCTGCAACTTTCTACTTTCTCCCTTTATGATGCTTTTTCGTTTTTCCTTCTTCCGTCTTTCCCATATGTGTCTTTTGCTCGCAGCAAATGTTTGAGGCAGAAGAATAAGCCCCGGCACTCACAAATAAGTGCCGGTGCTCAGCACAAGAAACAACAAGCACAAATTAAGCACTGGGTTGAAAGATGTTTACTGCAAGAAACCCTTTTAGTAAATAAGACCGGCCTAGATGAAAATCTAACTTTTCCCCCGAAACATTATTATTCAGATAAGAACGAAAGTGAAAGCTTTGTTAGACTCCCAATTGGTGAAATTGAAGGGAAAGCACAGGAGAACATCTTCAAATAAACTATGGCACGTGATTATAGGACTCAGATGAAGGATAAAGCACTTCATGTGGACAGGGCAGAATATGCCCCACTGAGAACCAAATCGAAATATTGTTCTTCAGTCAACAAGACAGGGACGATCCTGGCAATGCAACTGAAAGCAAAAGTCAATATGGATAGGAAACAAAAACGTGTTAAAAGTTTTCCAGCTGGCTGGCAGATATGACTCAGCTGTTGTCGAACTTTTAAGCCATTGAGAGGACCAGTGATGGTCACTATCTGTCGATGCCTCAAGTTGTACACTGCAATGGTGGTTAACGCTAAGTTCAGAGGATGGGTACTCCCTCAGGGCGATGGCCTATTTAACTCTGTAGCCTTGAGAGGAAAAATACTGCCTCCGATGCTCAAATCAGGTCCTGCGCCTAACTTTAAAGTTACCATCACAAAAATGCTAATTATCTTACTCCATCTACTTCTTAACTATGTAGAAGCCCTTAACATATTCATACTGATTTTGGCGGAAAATAGACTTAACTACATACTTGGGCATTCACTTAGGTTACAGGCCTGCACAAGAAGTGTCTCTTAATTTCTTCCAATTAATGAAAATAACTAGGCAGAAACTTCAAAAATTATGTGAGAGACACTTCTAATGCTTGGTCACGATTGCCGTAATCACACCACACACCAACAACTACTTAACTCTTTCATTTGATGAGGTAAAAGGATCTTCTTGCTGCTACCCATCTTTAGCAAGTCGTATGAATGCAAAAGACACAAAAGAGAAATTTGAGGCTGTATTTCTCACCTATAACCAAGGTTACAATTGTAATATAGAGACAGTGAACTAATGCTTGGATTTCACAATTTTTCTCTCTGTTCTCTCTTTTTTCATTTAATTCTGTTTTTACCTGTGCAATGGACAAAGAAACCTTCAGGCATGGAGAGAGAAAATGGGTTATTGTCTGATCATTGTTTATGCATAGTTAGATAAAATCTTTTGAAGACCACAACAGACAGTAAAATCTTCTAGATAAGCAGAGACTATTTTAGACGCAGTAAACATTAGGCACTACATCAACGATTAAGGAAGGGACTGCACAATACCTGACCAGATTTGAACATTGGAGGGAGAATGAACTACACATTAAAAATCTAATTTCAATACTATACAAACAATTGACAGAATTTAACCAAAAAGGAAAAAAGTCAGACCAGAAGTATTAGGATGATGATTTGGGAGAATTATTACCCACATGGAATGGGGAAAGCCATTTGAGAGCATGAAACTTCACACATATAGTTAAGATGAGAGAAACCCAATAACAATTCTTTCACATTGGCATAGGACACCAGATAAGATAGCAAAGTGAGATACCACCAAAACTAACCTACGCTGACGGACTAGAAGAAGTAATGGGATGATGACTTTGGAAGAATGATTACCGACAAGAAATGGAGAAAGCCGTATGATAGAGCATGAATCTCTTTCATATGGAATCGCCATCCAAAAGCATCCCTCCTTTCAATGATATCTTTAGTATGGCAGGGCCTAAAAATGCCATAAAAAGAAAACGGAAACAGCAGTACAGATAAAATCATTAAAAGAAAAAAAAAATGCCTGACTGGCGAGATGCAAAAACAACCAGCATGGCAAGATGTGGGGGAAGAAGCAGATATCAGAGGGTGGAAGGGAGGAGGCAGTGGCAGCCAGCTGAACAAGGAGGGCAAGAGAGAGATGAAGGAGTAGAACAGGAACCGTGAACGACCTGCCAGAGGGGTGTGGAGCAAACTGACCTCAGAGGGCAGCAGGTAAGGGAGGGACGGGGGCAAAGAAAGACCATGAAGGACCCGGGGCAGTAAGTTGATTTTGGAGGAGGAAGCAGGGGCAAAGGAAGCACAATGAACCATGTATGGGCAGAGGCAGAGCAATGAACCAAGTATGGGCTGAGGCAGCGCATGCACCGTGGAGGGCAGGCCAGGGGCAGCAAGCTGACATTGGAGGCCAGCAGGGAGAGACAGGGGCAGCGCAACAGATTACACATGGGGCAGCACATGCACCAAGGAGGGGAGGAATTAGAAAGGGACCTTGATAATGTGGTTCTCTCAAGTCATTATATTGGCATCCACTAACATGCATGTATATTGTTGGCATTTAGGAGGCATAAAATATAGGTCTTAAATGCAGAAATGTGTTATCAGTATAAAAGTACAGTTTTTAATTTTGATCACAAGAGGGAGAAAGTGTGAAGCATACTGCTGAGCATAAAATAAGGTTTCATTCTTCTACAGTTTTGGTGACATGATGAAGGTAAAAAATGCCACTCCCACACACGTGCTATAGTGATGATGTCAATCAGTTTTCAGCGGAAGCTGACACTTAAAACATTTGAAATACTAAACCTTATGTTTCAAAGGTTGATCCCCATGAGTTGCATGGCCTGGGTTTTTAGCAATATCCCACTCCTCACTACAAAACAAATAGTGCCCTAAGCAGATTCTGGCTCCAAAACAGGGGAAGTAACAAGCTTGGGCATGTTCTTCTAGTGTCACAGGTCACCTCAGGGAAGTGAGGCGAGATCAAGGCCACAAAAGAATCTCTTTTGGGCAGACCTTGATGGAAACCCTGGCAAAGATGTGCCACAGCCTCTGTCACAAACACACACCGCTGTCGAGGACAAATCTTCACAGACAATATCATGTCCTAGGAATAAAAATCGACCACACAACAGGTATGTGTATCAGTTGAAGACTCCATTCGGTGTAAAAGGGTCTGCAGAGTAGTCAAAGGGAGCTATCTGTTCGAGGAGGCCTATCTATAGTGATGTAGTGTACAGAAATCTTCTAGAGCCTCAGGCAGTTTTGCCAAACAGAGCACAATTATTTTACAGAACAAGTCTCAAGGTACCTGAAGGGTAGAGTCTGACTAGTTCAGTATGACTTAAAAAGATGTACCAGGGATCTTGCTTCCAGAGCAAGATGGACCTGCTCCTTGCTGGTCGTCTGTCTGGAGATGAATGCTCACTTTATACCATTTTACATATAAAATATTGTAAGTAACAGAGGAGATGATTTAGGGCCTGGAAGTGACCACACTGGCCCACATGGTCAGCAGGAACTTTGTCGCTGCTCCTCTGGTAGACACTCATTTGCAATATATAGAGATTGCAGAGATTCCCATTAGGTCAGTAGGGATCTCTGTGCCTTGAGCAGAGTTGCTACAGTGGCTGTGCTGAAGGCACTGAAGCTTTGCCACGTGGGTGCCAGATTAGATATAAAAAACGGTCAGCCGCTTTCTCGGTGGTGTAGTGGGTGAAAACAGATGGGTTAGAATACTACGTAGAACAATTAGTATACACTAATTGCAAGCACTCCTCCCATAAAATGTTTTGTGTTTGTAGTGACACCGTTAGTGGCCAGGATTAAGCCCTTGATCGATGTGCCGCATGAGCCAAACTGTACCACACTGATTTAAGGTTTGAGTAGTCTGAAACAGGTTTGAAGTTACTTGTGTTCCCTCCTTGAGGAAGTTCACCTAGCAATTCTTGATGGACCGCTCCGTCGAAGAGCAGGGTTAGTACTGGTTTGCATAAGACGGACCATTATCTAGAGTGGCACACTGGGCAAAAACAGTGATTGGAATGCTACCCAGAGTGATTGCCAGTGGGTTAGAGGATTTGAAAGCATTCCTCACAGCATCTTTTATGTATTGCCCTGAGTTGCAGGGTGTTTTCTCCATGTGGGTGTGAACATTAAGTGATTTCTCTGCATGGAACCACCATATCTTTGATAATCCTAGGCATGAACTCATCTGAGGGGCGACATCTCCAAAATAGCTTGAGTTGACTGTCATTTTAATCTAATGTCTGTGAAGCAGTGAGCCATTGCTTCACACTGGTGGAGCAGCAGGGGAAATGCAAATTTGGTGGGACCGGAGTACGCCCATTTAGTGAGCTTGTCACTACACGAAATTCCAATTGAGGACCAGAGGGGTTTAACAGGGTAGAGTGTACTGATATGTTTTATGAGTCCAATTTTTATTGAGGTTTTTAAAAATAACATACACTAAATGGGAAAATATGTGAAACATTCAAATTCAGGTAAATAGGTAGAAAGTTCTTACTTGCCAAGAGTGAAAATGTGGGTAATCTGCACAGGTTCGGTTAAAAAAAGGGCCATGCATAGGTATACAAGATTTCAAATCATGTAGCGCTTGTGCTAGGGCATAGATAGCATTATATGCCTTGTAAGGATATCTGAAGTTATTCACATCGTAGGCTGATTCATCAAGAGTTTCCAGTTTTTCTTTTTGGGTGCACACGCTCTTTCCATCCCTCTCATTTCCAGTCATGGTTCTATTGAAATCCTCCCGCCATTGACAACTAAAGGCATGCTCCCAGAACTGCTTTATATAAATATCATTGGGAAATTTAGATGGGTGGATGCCATAGAGGAACTCCTTAAACTTTGGCATCTCTCCACTGTAAACTGCAAATCCCACTGTGCCATGTAGAGTATGCCATAAGTCTTTCACTGCAAATACTGAAGAAAGCCAACTTGTACTTGCAATCCAAAGTTTACCAACAATATTCTGTGCAGAAATTACTTTTAAAAAAGAAATCATTTGAGGAGAAAAGGTGAAGCACACTATGACTCTTGATGTAGAACGTCGTATGACATTGACCACGTGAGATAAAGATTTCTGTGTGACCTGTGTAGCTAAGGTTTCATAGAATTCAACACAAATGCCGCTCTTAGGAGCATCTTTCAGTAGATTCTGACCATGCTGAAGGCCAAAGTCATTGTCTGAAGCCAGAATTCCTATCCATGTCCACCCAAAATGAAGACACAGATCGATGTAAGCCTGGGCAAAAAAGTTTCCATTTTCAGCAGTCCGGAGAAAAGATGGGAACTGCATTTTATCACTCAGTATAGAGAGTACTGCGCCATAGCTGATCTAGTCGGAAGAAAAACACATTTAATAGACCGTCAATGTTTAACACATATCATGCTAGTACTTTATTGTCAGTTAAGCTGCCTTGTATGTACTTCTAAAAGTGAAACTCATGTAAGCTAAAACACGCACGTGGTTTAACTTCAAGATCTGAAATGTTGATATTATACCCACGTGCCGACTCAAGCAGGCTGTTATTTTTGACTGTTAAGAAATGAGCAACACTTGTCACTAATTCACAGACTTTTTATAAATTGGGTCAGGTGACTTTGTGTTATGAAATGCGGTATAATATTGATACCCCCACAAGCCATTTGTCCTTGTCCAATTGTTGCTGCACAGCCAACCACATAACAGCAGTGAGCCACATTGCGGCATCAGAATGAAATCCTAGTGCACGTCACCAAGTTTGGCGAACCTAAACGCAACGTTCCTTTCAATTTCCAGAGCTGTGCTGCCAACCCAAAGATGCGATCAACATTGCGAAAATGGTTATTATTCTCCAAGTAGCAAAAAACATTTTGGGACTTGTACGTTCACTTTCCCATCATCACTTACAGTCAAACCCACATTGTGGCTTACCTACATTCATCATGATCTACGAAAAAAGAGGAACCACAAAGGGAGAGAAACCGCAGTATGGAGCGAGAGAGCTGTTCCCTTAGTGTTTCGGGCTACTCGGATTTCAGTGCACACATCTTGTAGATAAAAAAGCAATGAATTAGAACTTGTCTTGCAATGTTTCTACCAGAGTGGCTAGAGGAAATCGGGCTTTTCTGCATGGTTAATCCAAATTTTGTGCTCTTTTCTAGATCCTAATTCTTTTGGATTTAGCACTCTGTGCAGTTTACCCTTGCTAAACCGAAGTAAACTGTCTGTGTGCCCCTTTAAACATGGTTAAATTGGCATATTCTTAATTGACTTATTTAATTTTCCGAAAAGGCCATAGTATATGGTGCAGTAATACACCCCTGGAAAGGAAAGGTAAGAGCCACCTGTGGAGTTCAGCACCTATTTTGCTGTGCTTTACAGTAGCAAGGAAAAGATGGCTTCAGGTCTACCCTGCGTAGCTTGGCAGCTGCAACTTAAGTACTGCTGCACAGACCTATCAAAACTGCCCTTTTGACAGCTGGGCAAAACCTATTTATAAATATTAAATAAGTCACTCCCTAAGCAGCCTTTGCTGTCTGCAAGGTAAAGTACATAATATGAAATAGTGGAACATATGTGACATTAGAAATGGCGTGTCACCCCAGTGACTATCTCCAAAATGACATTGTCAATGGTCAGGCTGTAAATGGCACATAGGACAATTCAAAGTATGGCATACATAAGTTAACCTATACATTTTCACCTGTACCAGCTACAGACTTCATTCAAATACTTATGGGCATATTTACAAGAAAGTGGCGAATTGGTCCCAATGCACCACTTTTCTTGTGTCGCCTCTGCCCCACCTAACATTACCATGGTTGGGCCATATTTACAATATGGTGCATCATGGCCGTCGCTAGGATAATAGTATCAACATTTTTGACGCTATTGTGGCAAAGCATAGGAATGCCCATCGATTAAAATGGGTGCATCATTTAATGCCTGCTCTCAGCTGGCGTTATAAATGAGGTAAAAAAATGATGCAGTGAAAAGTTTTAAATTTCACTGCACCATTTTTTTCAGGACCCCCTACGTCATAATGCTCCCCTTGCATGCAATATGCCTGGTGCAGGCATAACTTTGCACAAGGGTGTACAAAATGGTGCAATACAAGCATTTTGCCACTTTGTAAATTGCATTAGCTCTCCAGCCACTGCCCAGTCAGCACTTGGCCTGAATAAGGCGTGAAAGTGATGCTCTCACAGCTCCCAGAGCAGAGACACTGCTCTGGGAGCAAGGAGGTGTTTTCTTCACCTGACAGTAAGATCAACTGGCGTGGGCCTAGGATTTTGATTTACTTGAAAGTGGACTTCCCAGTCACAAGCAAATGCTAGGTGGCACCTGAAAAGGTCACTGCCTTTGTCCCACTAGTCAGGATGGCACCAAAACCAGTTGGAAGAACGCTCCTCCGAGAACTAGTTTTGACTGAGTACAAAGGAGGGGACGGCTCATTACATGGCCACATCCCTGGGAGGCACCCAGTCTTTGCACAAGGGGAGAAGAGTTTACTCATCTTGAATTCAGAGAGGGAGAGGGTTTTTGGAGTTGTTTGCAGTAGGGCATACAGGAACTGCTGAAAAAATGAGTAAATGTTCACCCTGGGAACATTTACCTCATTGGTTGGGGAGTGGCCCACCCACTAGCTAATTCTATGCATAAATGTGGCCCGTTCTTAGGACAGTTCTTAGACCTGTAGAAGAAGAGAAGATGACTAGACCTGTTGTCTGTGACTTGAGAGGTGCTCTAAAGCACTGGACCTACCCTTATCTACCTAGAACAAAGAACCCAACTCTAAGGCTCAGTTGACTGACCTCTGGTGTGGCTACTGTGACACAACGAGCTGAAAGATGCCTTTTTCCTGAAGTACGCAGCTGACGAGTGGCAAGTGGACCTGGACTGGGCTTTCTTGTTGGCCTCTGCCTGATACCCTGAGAGTATCTATGTACCTTCCCCTGAGGTCCGGGGGGCCCTGAGATATGCACTTTTGTGGTTATTTGGGCACCAGAAAAAACATTGTAATGTTTGGAAAGCTTCAGAAGGGACCCATGGAAATAAGTACCTGATCGGCAGTTGCAGGGAGTCAGATTGAGTTTCAGCTTCCTCCCTGTCAAGGCTCACAGCAATCTGAAAAAAATGACTGAGTACTATTCTGTTTTGGAACTTGAAACATTTTGAGCAAAAAATCGCCAAAGCTCCAGTGGGATCAAACTGGCTCAAAAATCTGGTCTTTAGTTCCTTGGCAGCAGGAACAACTTTAGCGGCAGCCCGCTCAGAGAGGATTTGTCTTTTTAAAAAAGTGACTAAGGACATTGTTACGAGTCTGGCAGTCTTAAGACCGCCAGACTCGCGGTGGCGATCGGACCGCCGCACTCCTGCTAAGTTGAGCTCAGTCGTGCTAATCACGAGCCCTTTTTCTGCCAGCCTTTTCATGGCAGGGTCCCTGACATGAAAAAACTGTCAGAAAGTAAGTGCTGGTGCCGCTGGGTGGACTCTTGCACAGCCCACGACCATGTTGTGGGCAGTGCAGGGGTCCCTTTGCCCGGCACCCTCGGAATGTGCACTTTCTGCTATGGCAGACAGTGCACGTTCCATGAGTGCTGGGGGCACCCTCTGTGGACTTTCTTCTCCATGAGGAGCCAAGGCCAATGCCGCGGCATGGCTTCCACTGGGCTGACCAGCAGAAACCTCAGATTTCTGAGGTTTCCACCATTCAGCCCAATGGAAAATTCATATTAGGGTGGGGGGACTGCTTCACCTCCCAGGATGACCAGTCATGAATCTAGAGCCTCTGTCCTTGCTCGGCCCTCCCAGAACTCAATACCCATTCAAATTGATTACAACCTGAATTGGCAGTCAGAAATCGCCACTGAGGATCTCAGCCAGACCGCTCATTGAGACCAAATTGAATCTCCAGAGATACCACAGGATGACGCATTTACTCTAGTGCCTGCTCTTGAAAATCTTGCACATGCCAGTCTGAAAAACTTAAAAGTATCTTCAACCCACGAGCTGCATGCAGACCTTGCACAAAGTCCTGCTCACACTCTCCTGGACCGGCTCTCGATTCCCATCTACTCGCCAATTTAGTCCATGAATCCGACTAACTCTTTAACATTCAATCGAAGGAAATAAGTAGACCCACACAAACATTATCACCTAAGGCATAGACATGAGGGTCTTTCTGACCTCTCCCTCAAAACAGACAACTTACAGCAGGACCTACAGCTTGTATTGACCGATATGAAGTGAGACTAACAGAACTCCTATGATCTAGAGAATACATTCTTGCACAATTCACTCAATCATTATCTCTCTATGGGTAGTCAGACCTGCTACAAACTCATCCACTCAGCCTAACAGATTAGCTAATCAGTTTTCCCAGAGAGCATTTGAATCTCTACTACAATTGTGTGAACTTCCTCCACCAATACCCTCTCTGGTATAATTCAAACAGTACTCATAAACATGTTCAGAGATCCTTATCATTAAACAAAAACACATAAAATCTTAGATAAGTACCCATCACATGTAATTCTATAAATGAGATAACAAAATAAACAAAAATCCTTAAAACGCCTACTATATAAATACATCACCAATATTATGTTGATTTAGCTATCATAAAGGAAATATGGGTAAATTAATTTTCATCTCCCATTCTAGATATACTAATTTCACTGAGCTATGATCTCACCTGACTAGATAGACCTTCTAAAATGGGTGGGGTCATTCCTTGCATTCATCAATCAATATTTACAATAAAACCTTTTCAAACAGAAACGTTTTCTTCACGTGAATACCTGGTTTGAGATCCCTTTGCACAGTTTGCTAATTCTACCAGCCTTGAGAGGAGAACCAAGCATTTGTTGAGCAAATTATGGAAACAATCACAATACACTCCACTCAACACTAAGCCTGCATTAAAGTGACCACGGTGGCACATCATGTGAACTATTTTAAGGCTTTTCTATCTGATCTCAACTTTACACAATCTTGCACTAGCCCTCAACACAACAAAGATGCCATATTTGACTGATAATCGCAAGAAGAAAAGCAGTCAAGCTAAATTTCATGGACCCTTATGACTAGTTCGACCATCACTACATTATTTTCTACATAACAAAATCAGTGATTAAAAGCAAAGGTCAACTTGTTAAGCCATGACACTGGGACATCGGAGGCGTAAAGAGTGAGGAACTGTCAGCCCTCTGTCAAAGAGGTTTTTCATCACCTACAGGTATCGAAGAGGGACATGATCTCACAGATCACTACAAAAACTCAGTGACTGACATAATTGACTCACTAGCACCTAAATGACTGAAGTGAGTCTCCTCTAAAGATAGCAAACCTTGGTTCAATTGGCACCTAAATGATAAGAGGAGAAGACTGAGATCTGCCAAAAGGATCTGGAGGCTTGATTCATCTTCACCCACCATAAAAACAACTGAGGTCACTAAGGAGATCTTACAAAAAAAACTCATGCAGAATTATAAAACAACATTTTTCAGACATCAATTAGCCAATGCCAGCTATTGACTTTAAATAGTCTGAAATCACCAAAAATCAACCCAATAGTCAATCTCTCTCCAGTCAAGTTGATGAAAGCTCACAATTGAATTGCGAAGTCTTTTCTTCTTTCTTGAAGGCTAATACTAAGCAAATCAAAAGAAAATTCAAGATTTCTTCAGAACTCCTGGTCAACTCAAATTGACTCTTTCATTAGCCAGTGCAAACAATGGATATCGCCTGAAACACTCACAGCAAACTAAAAAAATCACACTATGTGAAAGGAATGTAAGATCCTTGATAAAGCTGGCATTCTAAAAATGTTGTCATCCTTAACCCCTTCTACAAATTACAACGGCCCTGTCCCCTCAAGACTTCATAAAGAGGTGAATCATCTCATACTTCCTTCATGGACCAAGACAGTGAAAAGTTATTTGCATTTTATTTTTATTGAAAGACTTTTATGAAAGCTGCAGCTTCCTCAATGTGAGCGGCAGCTTTATTATCATGAGTGGTTGTGACCGGAGCAGCACCACAAATTTTGAACTCTCTACGTCCTGAGACAAGGCTGAATTTTTCAACAGCCTCCTTCAAGAAAATGGTGAAAGCCCGACTGATTGACAAATTTCTTCCTTAACTGATTCTACTATATCATCTGCAGTTTTGACCTCAAGATATTTGTGATTCATTTGTTTTTTATTTGCCCATTTGAATACTTGTAGAGCATGCTGATAAAATAGGGTCATGTTTGAGCTTTATAAAAGTATTTCAATAAAAATGAAATGCAAATAACTTGTTTACATAAATGCAACTTTGCGATTCCAGAGATCTTCTCACCTAGCTGACTGGGATGTACTATATGTAGATGGGGAGAAGGCTGATCTCCCTACCCTGCAAATTCCACAATAATATTCCAAAGATCTGTTGAGAATCCAGGGATTCTTAACAAGTTGATTATTGATATTTATGAATAGGTTTCAGCAATACACAATATGGAAGTTCAAGGTGACCTTGGGAATGTGGAGGGTAACACTTCCATTTGGGCAGCCCCATCATACTCTGGAAAGATCCCATGCTGCATAGTTAGGATACCTTTGGATGGCCTCTAGGTTTTTTTTATGGTTGCTTTCCAAACAAATTATACTTTATAAACATATATGGCATTAAATAAGTCCCTGTTTCCTAGCAGGAATGTATATTACATCATCAGCGATACACTGTGATTTAACTGCTCATATCTGTATCTCTGAGCCGAGGTCCCAGTGTCTTAAGATAGACATCAGTAGATTGTCAACCCAGGAAAGAGGTGAAGGCAGTGAGCTAGCCGGGGCAGAAGTAGGTGGCAAATCAAAGATCAAGGACCAGGTTTAGGCTCGAGGAGCTCAGACAACAGCTAAGAGGGGAAACCTCTAATAAGTTGAGACAAGCCATCAGGCTGAAATGAAGAAAAACAATTAATGAAAGGGCTGCAGAAACCATACTACAAGGAAAGAAAACTATTTTGTTAGGATACACAATGTTGCTTAGCTAAAAAACATCTGATGCGATTTTGCACTTTGTTATTTGATCATGGACGTAGCCCAATTTAATCATTTGATAACTGAAATTCAATGAGAAGAATAGAAAGGATTGTAATGTGGGGCCCTGCAGTGCAGGGGTTGTCCAAACCTTCAGGGTTCCCTCAAGCATTCATGGAGTCCCCATTTGATCTGAGATCCATGAATATATACGTGATATGGAAGACTTTGGAGCCCCTCACTACATTCTGCAGGGGGGCCCCTATCATTTTGGGTTATGCGACTTCGAAGAGATTACATTTTGCTTTTAGCACGGACTGAGAGGGGTAAAATATTTCTTGTCCCAGACAATGTAGCTGAATCCAAGGAGAAAGAAAGGAAAGAAGGTACTAGTTAAAATTCCGTGGACATTCATGAAGTCACCTGGTGACAACATGACAGTAGTCCTCAATGCTTCACCACCTAAACCACAAACAAAAAAAAAAAGAGGCTTTGTGTCCTCTCAGATGTCTCACTAGAACAAATTATGTAAGGGGCCGAGCCATCTGTGAATTAGGAGCATAGTAGGGGATTTTGGCAAATTCACATAAGGGCCCATAGGTTGTGCTTTTCATAGCGCCAAAGTTGAGAAACTGTCAAGATACAGCTTGCTGCAGGTTAGAAAAACACCACTGCAGCAATGATAGTCATGCAATTGGGAAAGTGACTCCTACTGGCCAAATGAAGTAGAACATCACATACGCCAAAGGTGGATATCTACCAATGATAATTTGGATTCAAATTAAGAATGTAAACAAGGACTTCTCTAGCTTGTGACAAGGAAACCTGAATGTTCTTATAAACAGGGATGCCAAAACTACATGGCACTGTTCTTTTTTTTGCATCCCCCTAACAGTAATGTATATTACATTATCAGTGATACATTGTGATTTAATTGCTCATATCTGTATCTCTGAGTTGAAGTCCCAGTGTCTTCCTTTCTTTATTTTGCAGGGGAACAACTTAAGCATGTCAAGACAAGCAACCTCATGGTAGACATCAGTAGATTTTCAACCCAGGAAAGAGGTGAAGGCAGTGAGCTGGTGGAGGGCAAAAGTAGGCAGCAGATGAAAGAGCAAGGACCTCTTTAAGACTAGAAGAGCTCAGATAACAGTTAAGAGGGTCACCTCTGATAAGTTGAGACAAGCCATCAGGCTGAAATGAAGAAACACAATTAAAGAAAGGAGCTACAGAAACCATACTTCAAAGAAAGAAAACTACATTTTTAGGATACACAATGTTGCTTAGACTAAACGATAGATGCCATTTTGCACTAAAACAGCAGATAACCATTGAGATATTTCTAAAAGATAAATGTAACACCTGTCACAGATGAGACCAAAGAGAGGGACGGTGTACCATTACCAGCTCCTTGGAGTCAATGAAGTTTAGATTTTGTTATTTTACATTCAAGGATAAGGGAACTCTATCACATTGTATGTTCAGAGCTTAACAAGCACAGAGTTCACAGCATGTTCAGTTGGTTTAAAGCACAAGGTTCAGAAGCTGACGGTATTGGACCAACTGAGGATTTAAAAATTTTAATTAGGCCATAACCAGCACAAGCTTAATTTGGAACATTTTAATGCCTATCTCAAATAAACAAACCAATAAAATTCTCTGGGGTGAAAGATTTGTATTTAAGAAATTTGCCTGGGATGACTTCAGAACTGAAACCACATCTAACAGGAGAAATCTCACCTTCAATATTGTTTTTAATAAGAAGTATCACCAAGTCAAGCACAACACTATAGGCCTGATTACAACTTTGGCGGAGGGGGTTAATCTGTCCCAAATGTGACGGATAAACCACCCGCCGTACTACAAGTCCTTTATATCCTATGTAACTCGTAATACGGTGGGCAGGATAACCCCCTCTGCCAAAGTTGTAACCAGGCCCTATATGTGGGCGCTCATTCTTTAAGGAGGGCAATACAATTCTCTGGGATAAAAAATGTGTATTTAAGAAATTCGCCTGGGATGACTTCAGAAATGAATCCACATCTAACAAGAGAAATCTCAGCTTTAATATTAATTTTTGATAAGGAGTATCACCAAGTCAAGCACAACACTATTTTTGGGCACTCATTCTTTAAAGAGCAAATATCAAGTGTCCTCATCAATGTGCACTAAACCAGAGTTTTGATGTGTCTAGCTAGAATAGTGTAAATCAAGAAGATGATTTAACTGTAATGATTGAGGTATTGGACTTCTCACATGAAAGCTGCTTTTTTAAGCCAATGCGTAGTGAGGGGCATGTGAGAAATGACAGAAACTAGGCCACTGGTATTCATTAATTGGTACAATTGAAGATTATTTAGATGTCACTCAACTTGAGTGGAAGAAAGGGAGTGGATTTACAGCAACACAGCTGTATCTAAAAAGAATCCACAAATAGACAAGCAAAAGAACAAAGCACAATGGTGGATTCCATACACCTCAGATAAATGAAAATCTCACTGAAATTCCACAAAAAATAAAATGACCTTGAAACAATTGTGCTAGTAAGCCTGATTTAATCTCAGTATACACTAAGTCCCTCTCTTCGGGAACTCTCAGCAGAGCCTCTAGCTAAGTGCAAGAGATATAGAGCCCAGTACATTACTGAATCTGTGCAACAACTCCAAATTACCAACACTGCAGAAAGACTAGAACAAATGTGAAGGCGCTAGAGAACAGGTGCTAACCTAGAATTCTGCCCCCATGACCTGAGAGTTTAGCAGTAAAGATCAGCAATAAAGATGGAAGCTAGAATGTACAGAACTTGGTGATTAGAAAAATATTGAATACAAAAACAATTTTTATACAAAAATATTTTGTCAAGAATATTGGGATGTCAAAAATATCAAATTTAAGGATATTGTTTTAAGTGTTGTTTTTAATATCATTGTAACTAAAATTGTTTCAGAAAAAATCATTGACTATAATATAATTTCTAAATGTTTTTATATGTATTTTATAGTAGTATGTTTGATTTTATATATTCTATATTTTTTTTATTTGTGAGCTTAGTATAATTATTATTTATAAAAAATGTAAATATATAATTTTTGTTGTGTTAATGTGTAAAAATAATGTATATATTTTTTGAAGTAGCAGGATATTAGCTTTTTAGGGGCTAAACGTGAGAAGATTTTTAAAAAGTGAATATTTTAATTTAAATGTAAAGTTAAATATTTTAATAGTATGCAATTTAATATTGTAAGATGTATAAATTAATTTTGTTACATTATTAATTTATTTTAAGATTATTTCACAATTATTTTATGGTATGGATACATTATATTAAATAAAAAAATACGTCATTGTAAATATGTAAATAGTTATTTTGATTAAAAAACTAAGGCGGTCATTGTGACCGCGGCGGTCGGCGGTCGCCGCCCGCCAAGCGGTTCCCGCCGAAAGACCACTCCGCGGTCAAAAGACCCCGGCGGCCATTCCGGTTTTCCGGCTGGGCCGGCGGATTACCGCCAGAAGACCACCGGCCGGCCCAGCGGGACAGCCCCTTCAACAATGATGCCGGCTCGGAATGGAGCCGGCGGAGTTGAAGGGGTGCGATGGGTGCAGTGGCACCCGTCGCGATTTTCACTGTCTGCACAGCAGACAGTGAAAATCTTTGTGGGGCCCTGTTAGGGGGCCCCTGCACTGCCCATGCCAGTGGCATGGGCAGTGCAGGGGCGCCCAGGGGCCCCACGGCAGCCGTTCCCGCCATCCTGGCTCCGGCGGTGGACACCGCCACAAACAGGCTGGCGGGAAGGTGCTCGGAATCCCCATGGCGGTGCTGCAAGCAGCGCCGCCATGGCGGATTCCCTGGGCCAGCGGGAAACCGGCGGGAAACCGCCGGCTCCCCTTTTCTGACCGCGGCTTTACCGCCGCGGTCAGAATCGCCCAGGAAGCACCGCCAGCCTGTTGGCGGTGCTTCCGCCGCACTCCGCCATGGCGGTCATGGACCGCCAAGGTCAGAATGACCCCCTAAGTAAACCTAATGCAATCTATGAAGTTTAAATATATTAATACAAATGAATATTTGTTTCAACTCTTTTTTTAAATTTTTGAGTTTTTGTGGAGTTCTTTAACTTTTGAAAATTATGGCATTGTTAATTAATTGTTTGTAAAATACTTCCTTTAATTTTTACATTTATTTATAAAATGTGAAATGTATAGTTACATTATGGACATAGAATATAGAATTATTTATGATGCATACATTAAGATTTTGTTGTATATTTATATGCTATAGGTTCATTTATTTAAAACATATTGAACAATATTCTAATAATTACATTTTTATTATTGGAATATGTTCAATTCAGTTTTAATTTCAATTTCAGTCTTTATTTGATCATTATAAAATAGATCATAAAAGACAAAGCATACCAAAAAAGCATAATAATATGCAATAAATAGTGCCAATAAATGATCACAATTAAAAGAGACAGTTGAAAGACGTAACATCAAATAATCACAATGTTGCGTATATTAAAAATAGAATTAAAATCAGCACTAGTAATAAAAATATGGACTAAAACAAGAGAACTCCTCAAGGTCAAAGACCTTCTTAAAAAACAGCCAATGGAAAAGCAGGATGCAGGGTTGCCGCCACATTGGCTATCTCCAAGCCAGACGCATCACTTGTTTCCCGCTGGGCTGGTGAGCCGAAACCAAACGTTCTCGTGGCAGCCCAGCGGGAAATTGGCAGCAGCACTGATGCCGGCTCGTAATTGAGTCGGTAGCAATGCTGCCACTCCAGGGTGCACCAGCACCCTCCCAATGTTCACTGTCTGCGCAGCAGACAGTGAACATTACGGGGGTGCTGTGCAGGGGGACTCCTGTACTGCCCATGCCAGGTGCATGGGTCGTGCACGGGCTCCCCATGGCCCCTTGCACCTGTTATCCACCAACCTTCTCATGTCCGTGTATGCAGTGCCGCCCTGGCTTATTCCGACCTCTGCGACCGCCAGCCCATCGGGATCATGGATCCTGGTGGTGATGGCGGTACGTTGGTTGTCTAACTGCCAGGGTATTAATGTGTCGGTTGGAACGCCACAGCAGTGGCAGTCCTGACGCCAGCCTAGTATTGAGGCTCTTAATTATCTTAAGTTTGAGCAGTAGTGGTAACAAAAAGTGGCTTGTATAAAAGCAATAGAATATGCAGAATAAGACAAAATGCAAGAAGGTCTGGGGTAATTTCTTATCACATGGGCAAAGGCATATGTCAATAGTTGAGGATTGCCCTTGTGGGAAACACAACATTTACCGGATGGAGCCAAGTCTAAATTTGTTCAGTAGCAATCTTTCATAGACATTCTTCACATACAATAAATATGCCGCGGCCTAGGAACTATCTGTACTAAGCAGAACTCTATTAAGGTAGGCTTCATTAGCTCCACAGCCTCCCTTGCATCCTGCCTCTGTTTAATAAAACAATCCTGAACTCTGTCTTTATTCTTTTTAGTGATAGTTTCTGGCTTGTAAAACAAATAAGTGCAACCCAGGACTGAGGTAGTGTCCATAATGTATTTTAACTATAGGATAGTTAGTCCAAGATCACAAGAAAGACAGTCCCTGAAGATTGCATGGTTAAGCTCTGCTTCAGTGTTAGCCCAAACTGAAAACCAGAGTGCTAAGAGGGCAGCATTTGTGGTATCCTGGACATAGTCTAGTCCTAATTCCAGGTGGAAACAGCAATGGGGTGTAGAGGGAAGGAGATGTAGAGGGAGGGAACGACTAACGACAAAATCTATTCTATTCTATACGGATAGTACTAACTTCTCTGTAGCCCCATAACCCCATACCATAGGAAATAACAGTTCGGTATTTCCTTTGGTATATTTCGAGGATAGGCGCAACAGGTTTTTTCCCAGTGCAAGCCTCAAGAGAAAAGGTAGCTCCCACCACCTGCACAAAGTGGGACACTCTGCTTTTAACACAAGGTGACCAATTACAGGCATCATCAAAATCCAAACCAAGCTATTGAAAGGACCTCATCCTGCCCAGCTTGCACCCACTATGCTTAAAGTACAGGATTTGGTGTTTTTGGGCCACACTCCATTATTAAAGTCTTAGTCAAATTTGTCTCTAATTCCAACCCCTTCATGAAATCCACAAAAATGATAACCAACTTCTTTAGCCATTTGTCATTCTGGCCAACAAAACTGCTTCATTAGCATAAAGTAGCGCAGAATGGCTCTTTTATCAGCACAACGCATATCTGATCCAGTCAGCATCAAGGTTGTTTCTATGTCATTAATATCGAGTAGGAACAAGATGAGAGCAAGAACACACTCTCATGGACACCACCATTGATTTTATGAGAAGTACACTCCCCACTGGCCCCATTTCTAACAAAGCTCTAAGATCATGATGAAGTAATCTTAAAAAAGAGATAAACCTTTGTCCAAGTCCATATTCAAAAGAGCATCCCAAAGGTTTCATCTATCGACACAATTGAATGCATTAGACAAGTCCCTAAATGCAAGATGAATAGCAGTGCCCTTTGCAAATTTGTGTTTGGCTATAAGTAAATGTAAATTAAAACACTGTTAGATTGTGCCTCAGCCCTTCTGATAGCAATATTGTACATGGGAGAGAATATTATTATCATGCAGCCAGGACATTAGACGCTACAAAATTATTCTACCTAATATTTTGGTGGTGGAGACAAGAAGAGATATAGGGTGATAACACCTTGGTTTATGAGCATTACCGTTTTTGAAAACAGGGACAATTATAGACATGTTCCAAGAGTCTTGTGGCCCCCACCTGACAGGCAGAGTTTAAAACACTGGTAAGAACTGGGTACCAGAACCTAGGGTTCTCTTTAAATCAATCAAGGGGAATTCCATCCGGTCTGGGGGCCTTTTTAGAGGGGCTATTGAAAATGGCTTTAAGTACCTCCTCCTCAAAGAAGAGAAAACTCTTGTGTATAGGAAAGTCAACCTGCACCTCTTCTTGACTCTCAATGGGTCATTACGAGTTTGGAGGTCTCATGACTGTCATGTTTGTGGTGGTGGTTGTACTGCCAACGGGCTGGCCGAGAAGACTGCTGCCAAATTATGACCATGGCTGTATTCCCAACAGAATACAGCCAATCCACCACTGGCATCACCAGTGCGGTCAGACCACCACAGATGACGGTAGGAACCTTCATGCCGGTGGAGACCATGTTGCCGCCAGACAGATTACGAGGCTGTACACCGCCAATGTTTTCACTGCAGTCACACCACTACAGAAACCCCGGCGGAAACCAACTCTATAAAAGGACACACCCACCTTCAGGAGCATGCATCCGTCATGAGCCGCCATGGAACCTGAGCTACACGTCTTCCCGCTGCTCCTGCTCGCCCAGCGACTCCCGAACCAGCAGCAACAACAGCAAATGTGATGGAACATGCACGCTTACTCTCACACTGACACGCACACCCACACACAGCCACATACACACATGCACATACATAGTACACACACTATGGCCAATATACACACACTTCTAAAACACACACCAATACCCAGATAAACAGCACAGTCAAACACTATAACACACAACACAACCAAATGACACAAAAGTACCGCAACACCTCAAAAGCACCGTCATTTATCCACAATACACACCTCCACTTGAGAAATCACACATACACCACAACCTAACATCACCAGAGACACAACACACATCCATACAACAAGTCATACATCAGACCCTGCCAGCACACATATCAACGGATCTGACATACCAATCACCACACACACACAAGGGCACACAAAACTCAAAATAACACACGTCAACACAATTACTACACACAATAACAACGTTGTCCCCAACTCATACATGCCCATCACACAATAAACAGCCATCACAGGGGTACAAATGCAATGCATTCACCCACACATGCTGGCCAGACACAACTGGAAGCACAACCACCACACACCCAAAACATACTCACATACAAACTAAAGCAGCCAAGACCAAAACAGCCATGAGGAATGAAAGGAAGGACAAAAATGTAACCTTGGAACCAACAACTGGTTGGCCCAGATGTATGGTAATAAATAAATATATATATATACAGAACTATGTACATAATAGGAAGACCATAGGCCAGTGCAAACACAGAAGTGCATCAGGCACATATGACACATTCCAGTGCCCCTACTTGACTCCTGACTGCCATACAACCGTCACAGGTAGGGGCATCAAGGGAGTAGCCAGGCACCTTAGGGAATCGGAGGGGCGAGAGAGAGGTGTGGGTTTTGGCTTGGGAGATGGGCTTGGGAGGGGGAGACTTAGGTCAACGCTTAAGGATGAACCTGAAACTCTTGGGAGGGGTTGACTTCTTGGTGGGGATAGGGGCATAGGTACTACTAGAGGGTGCTGGGGAGAACTTTGAGGTGGAAGGGCTGGACTTAGGGAGGTACACAGACCTCTTGGGGTCACATAGGTTGGGAGAGGAGTAAGGAAAAGGGACAACTCAGAGAGGAAAAATGTATTCGACACACGGGCACAGTCATGGCAAAAGGGTTTCGGAGTGGAAGGAGAGGGAGTGGTTGTAAGAGGTGTTTTTGTGGATGTCTTGGGCTCATGTGTGTGCGAGGTATGCTAGTGAGTGCTGGGTTTCTGTTGGGTGGGTGAGTGTGGGTATTTATGTGTCTTGGGAGGAGGGGGGTGGAGGTGCTGGGAGATGCCATCGTGGATGGGTGACTGTTGGGGTGGTGACTGCAGGCATGGTGGATGTGTTGCATGTATGTGTATCTGTGTACCTGTGTATCTGTGGTTGTGGTGTCTGCTGTTGTGGTGACTAGGGTGGATGTCTGTAGGTCTGCTATTGTGGTGACTGTGGGTAGGATAGGAGTTGTGCCTACATCGGTGAATGTTGGTGTAGTGTCTGCAGGTGTTTCTGGTGTAGTGTGAAGGTGGGGGCGGTGAGCGAGTCACTGCAGGTTGTGAGTGTTGGTGTGTCTGCAGGTGGGTGTTGTTTGTGTGCATGCCTGTGGTAGGTGTTGTGGTGCTTGTGTCTGTCAGCGGTACCCTTGGATGTTGAGGCATGTCTGTCTGCGTGCTTTGGCTGGGATGGGGTAGAGGAAGGTGGAGAGGGGATGAAAGACAAAGGGTGACTGGCTGCCGTCGGTGAGGAGGCCAGAGCCAGAAAGGATCTCAATAGGCCAGCCAGTGCACCATGAATACGCTCCAGAAACGCATTACTCTGTTGAACTTGAATTGACAGATCCTGGATGGCATTCACGATGATCGACTGACCCACATAGATCGACCTCAGGTGGTCAATACCTTCCTCACTGAGGGCATCAAGGCTGAAAGGAGCAGTGGAAAAGGTGAGTGCCTGCAGAGAAGAAGATGCCCACCCTCCTGGGTGAGCGGGCATGGACAGCTGGGTGGGGAGCTACGGGGGGCAGTGGTAGTAAGGGGGTGGAGACAAAGATGGTGCTGGGGTGGTCCCAGAAGGATCTGTCAGGGAGTGTCCACTGGAGGTGCATGACAGTGGCTCTACATGATTCCCTGCAATGAAATTGACAGATGCTGCACAGCATACCTTTGTTTTACATACTACTGAGTGACTTGATTGCCATACTCCATGTACGGAGCAGTCAAACAGGCATGGTACAGATTGCACTGCGGATGGGTTGTGTTATTGTCTGATCATTGACATGACTGTTCAAGTCTGTTGCCTAGTGATTTGTGAGGCTTGCTAGATGTCACAAATTGAAGCTGTACAATGCACAATTGTGTCCTAGTGGGAATACAGTATGTTAGTATGCAATACGTTTACATACTATTGGGTACAAATAACTGTTGCACATGTATCCATGGGCCAGTCCCTTTGCATTACGACATTCCAAAGTGAGGGACAGGGCTCTATATAACAGCTATTCCGGTCAAAAGCCGGAATAGAAGTTGGGGCACAACACCAAGGCGCACTACTGATATATTGTTGCCTAATAAGGGGCGAGATTGATACAAGAGGGACCTCTGATAAGCAAAGGACGCGGTGAGCTACAACAGTATTGAGAAGGGAGCAATGGTGTTGAGAGGACAGTAGTTACCATTGAGAGCTCTCATCTTATGGTGGCGTAAGATTGAACAGCCGTTTAAGGATGTAAAATGGATAATGGTAGGGACTATAGACCGTTGTGAGAGGGAGGAGAGAGAAAAGGGAGGCAGAGGAAGGTAGGGGAGAGGAGGCTCAGAAAGGGGGGAAAGATATGTCAAAGAGGAAGAAAAAAGAGGGGGGTGTAGATTGTGAGTGGGGGATTGGGGAGGAGTCAGGAGAGCTGAGGAACGAAAATCAGAAAGCATGGAGGAAGAGAGAGGAAAGAGAATATTGTGCAGGAGAAAGGGGGAAGAATAGGTGAAGAGCAAGTTAACCGGGGGAGGGTGGGGGGAAGAAAAGGAAAGTGGGGAAGAATGTGAGACAGAAAAAGAAAGAAAGATAGCATGGAAAGTGGGGGCGACCACGATAAGTGGGTAATAGGGGAGAGGGAAAGGAGGGGGGAGAGTAGGAGGAAGGGGGCAGGGGTATTGTGGTGAGTAGGCATGATGTTCAGTGTTCTGCAAGCCGGAGGAAGGGGGCCCAAGTTTGCCGAAACACCTCTGTCCGGTCCTGCAAGGCATAGATAATGCGTTCATGAGCAGCAGTTTGGAACATTGAGAATAGGCACTCATCATTGGAGGGGGGATTTGCTGCTCTCCAATTTCGTAGGATACAGAGTTTAGCTGTGGCTAATCCCGTATATAGCAGACAGAGTTGCATGGGGGATATATGCCAAGCACCACCAGTATCATGCAGTAGGAGCAAGGATGCTGGGAGAGTGGGTGGTAATGGCAGTACTCCATCAGCGTGCCCCCGACTGCTTCCCATTATGGCTGTATGGTTGGACAATCACATAGCATATGCCTTAGGTCACAGCGCGGGTAAGGGCAGCACCAGCATTGCGTGTGGGCGCAGGAGCCCAGCTGATCTGAGCGTTAAGGGTGTCCAGGCCAAGTCGAGTAGGGTTTTAAAGAGACGAAGGTGGTCATTTCAACATTGGCGGTAAAAAACGCTTACCGCCACACTGACGGCCACCAACATACCGCCGCGGTGGCGAATATCCATTCAACATATTATGACACACACACACCAAACCAACAGAATACAGCCACATGTACAAATCCGCCAGCCCAAAGGTCAGTGGTAAACTGTCGGTACCAAAACCTATGCCGTTACGCCAACAGAACAACGCCCACCCCATCATGACCCACGAATCACCATAACGGACTTTCAACGGCGGTAAACCACTGGCGGTACACCCACCACACTCAGAATGGACACCCAAATACTAAACTACAAAACATTGGCCAATTCAAACAGCACACACCTGACACCCATACACACACCACACACACCCACTCACACCACTATAAAACACACACCCACATTACCCACAACCCTTTACAAATACAAATCATTGCCACTAGACATGAAGACCACTGCGACAAATACACACACACCAACACACCCTTCATGCACTCCACTACGCGCACCCAATCACACCACCTAACATCCACACACTTACACACACTTACACACAACACCCATGACCCCACAAAGGCACCCCCGTTTCACAGATGAGGATTTGCGGATCATGGTGGGGGAAATAGTCAGGTTAGAGCCACAGCTGTTTGGAGCACAGGTACAGCAGAAATCCATTGCAAGGAAGAAGGAACTATGGCAGAGAATCGTAGACAGGGTGAACGCCAGGGGACAGCATCCAAGGACAAGGGATGACATCAGGAAGAGGTGAAACGAGGTGAAGGTTCGTTCCGTGACAGCAATGCGCCAGCTCTCCAAGCAGAGGACTGGCAGTGCACCCCCACCTCCTCCTCCACAGCTCACAGCATGGGAGGAGCAAGTCTTGCCATTATTGCATCCTGAGGGACTCACTGGAGTAGCCGGAGGACTGGACACTGGTAAGTCGTCATTTACCACTTATAACCCTCATACCTGCATGCCATCACTCCTCACCTTCACTCCCATCACCCTACTCCATCCCACACACTGCACCTGCACATATGACTAACGCCAATGCCAGTTCCTGCATGCCATACCAATGCATGGACATTCTTCCAAGCCTGCATGGACACCTATCACCAAAGCATGCACAACATAGGGGAACTAACAATCCCACAATACATCACCATAAACAGTCAAAGGTGGCAGGGAAAAAACAACCGTAGAGGAGAAGAAAGGGATGCACAACATGACACAGGCATGAAGCATAATACATCACTTACATCCCCACAGGTGCCCCAGCCAGTCTCAGTGGAGAGGAGGTGCCACGACTATCCAGTCCCCCAACAGAAGATGCCCCCAGTGATGACAGTAGCTCTGGGCTCCAGGATCTGGATCAACAACCTGGCCCATCAGGGACCACTGCTCAGTCGGTCACCCCGGCCCACTCACAGTCCACCACAGAGCCTCCTCCATTAGTTACCAACACCACAGCACCCACCCACGGTACCCACACCTCTGTCCCTTGGACATGTCAATCAGCAGTGTGCCCACCTGTACAGGGACACCAGTCCACACCTCATAACCAAGACAATCAGGGACCTGGGGTCAGTGGCAGTGGGCACACCGTTCAGGGGACAGGGGCACAGGGCAACAGGGACACTGGGAGGACCGCCCTGCACCAGGGGGAGGACAGGCCCAGGAAACCGAGTCTCCAGGAAGCACTCACCAATGTCCTGGGGGCCTACCAACAATCCCAGGACACAATGGGCTAGATCCTGAACAACTTGCAGGAGAACAAGCGGCTGCAGGAGGAAAATCATCAGGAGATCAGGGAGGACTTGCAGGCCCTCAACACCACCATGATCTCCATAGCAGGGGTGCTGACAGACATGACCAACATCATGAGGGAATGGACTGCACAGCAGGGGGCCCCTAGCTCTAGCCAGTCTATTGACCAACCCACAACATCCGCTGCAGCTAGTGGACAGGAGGCACTGCCACACAACCCACAGGCCACCAGCACCCCTCCACTGCAGAAGGCGAACCACCCCGCAAATGTTCCCTGCAAACCAGACAGAAGCCACAGACACCTGCCAAGACCAAGACCACCACCAGGAAATGAGACTCTCCTGATTGTCCCCCTTGTGTCCCACCCTGTCACCTTGTTCACTTTCAACTGCCATTGCGCCCCTTCCTATGGCCCCTTGGAAATTGGACCTGTGCTACAAACAGACTGGAACAATACCCTGGACTTTCCTCCACAATCACCCCATTCCATTGCACTTTACCGTCAATTTTATAGCACTACAATAAACACCTTTGAACACAATTTTAGTAACACTGTTTTATGTGTCTTAAATGTTCATTTGTGGGAACAGTCACATCGAGTGCAAATGATCTGGACACTATGATAGCTAACAAATAATGACCTGGAACTGTCTGTAGTGATCACAGCAGGACAATGTTGTTATATCACCAACATCTGGAAAATGAGAAGCCATAGTTGACAGTAAGTTGAGATGCAAAGGAAGTGAATGCCATCATGCCACAGGCACACACATAAATCAATAGTCAGAGTAATGGTCTGTTCCACTGTCTCACCTGTTTGTCATTGGAAGTATTTTCGTACAACTGATGTTCTGTTGTCCTCATCCACATCCTCTGCCTCCTCACTATCCTCAGGGTCCACTGCTGTCACAGGGTCATCTCCAGTCCCCTCTTCCTGAAAAAAAGGCACATGTCATCTGAGGGCCAGGTTGTGCAACATGCAGCATGCCACTACTATCTGGCAGACCTTTCCGGGTGATTAGCACAGGGATCCACCTGTCAGATGGAGGCACCTGAACCTGGCCTTCAGGAGGCCGACGGTCAGCTCAATTATTCTTCTGGTTCGCCCATGTGCCTCATTATAACGGTCCTCAGCCCCTCTCCTGGCATTCCTCACAGGGGTCAGCAGCCACAATAGGTTTGGGTAGCCAGAGTCACCTGCAGGTATTGAGGGACAAAATTTAGCCGTACACAATGCTATGGGGATAACATTTGAAGGCATACACTGACATACAGTGGATGGGGGATCTGGCTCACCTATTAGCCACACCCTGTGCCTCTGTAGTTGGGCCATCACATTTGGGATGCTGCTATTCCTCATGAGGAAGGCGTCATGCATGGCCCAGGATACTTGGCAGTGATGTGGGAGATGTATTGGTCCACCAGACACACCATTTGCACATTCAGTGAGGGGAAACTCTTATGATTCCTGAACACCTGTTAATTCTGGCAGGGGGGGGCTAACACAATATGTGTACCGTCAATTGCACCAGTTATATTGGGAACATGGCCCATTGCATAGAATCCTGCCTTTACAGTGGCCAAATCTTCCACCTCGGGGAAAGCAATGTAGCTGCACATGTGTTTCACCAGGGCAGACAAAACCTGGCTTTGTGATTGTGGCCCTGTCCAGTCTATAAGTCAGTGTAATGTGCCTGTCCTCCAGTGTAGCCAAGTCCACAAGGGGTCTGTACACGGGGGTTCGTCTTCTCCTCCCATTCATCCGCAGCGGTAGGTATCTAAGGGACACAAGAGTGAGTAGGCTGTCACAATTTGAACAATGGAACCACAACCTCAGTGTACATGTTGCATTTATGTGATGGGACAGTGGGAATGACAAGGTGTGTGCAAGTCTAGGCAGTGACGCAGTGGAGGTTGTTCTGATGGTTGTTCATCACCATCACATGGCGACCGCCTGTCCTGTATGTAGGGACAGGTGGAAGTGAGGTAAATCCGCCGACGTTGGGTGTCGCGGCGGAAGGCGATCTTGCATTGCCATGCAGTACCTCATTGGATATTATGGGGCCCTATGGAGTACAGTGGCCAATGGGGATCTGCGCCAGCAGTGATGATGTACACTGCCACGGATGTGAACACCATTTTCTGTCTGATTCATCACTTGTTTCCTGACCTTCAACAGGAGAACACCTACACTACGTGTGCTGCTGTGACCTGTGTCTGGAACCTATTATGGCCTGTGTGACCGGAGAAAGGGCCCCTGCTTTCACTTCGGAGGTGTTGGAGCGATTAGTGGCCTCCAGACCAACAGGTGAGTACACCTTGGGCACGATGCATGTGTGAAGGATGCATGGAGATGTGTGTGCAAGCATCGTGTCATAGAAGGGGTGATGTCGTGGTGGTGTACATGGTGTGCACGGGCCAATGTGTGTGCCAATGGTGAAGGAAATGGGATTGGTGGGCCATATGTGTGACAGGCTGGATTGTATGTGTGATGGTGTCCTTCCGTCTGTATCGCCTCTGCAGGTCAGCACCCATCAAAAGAAGGGATTATGGCGTGCCATTGCCAAGGACGTACAGACCCTTGGGGTCTATGGCAGGCAGAGCACCCACTGTCTGAAACAGTGGGAGGACCTGAGACGCTGGGCACAACAGACCAGCTGGGGATGGCCTCCCAATGAGAAAGGGGTGCCCGTCGGAACCTGACCCCCTGATGGCCCGCATACTGGTGGTAGGCTACCCAGAGCTGGATGGGCCCTTGAGGGCATCACAACAGCCACAAGGGGGTGAGTACAGTGGCCATTACAACAATAATTTGTAGGGAGCATGAGATCCAGGTGGTGGGTGTCATTTAGTGGGTTCCCCTTAATGCCAGGTCAGACATTGCAGCGTGATCCAGCTCCAGGGTAATGGTTGAAAGGGGAAACAAGGGAACCTAGCTAGGTTGCATTCTATGTCAGACAGGGCTTAGTGGGTCCCAGGAGGTGTGCAGTTGGCGGTGTTTGGCCCTCATCTTGCTGTGGCATCTACCCAAATCAATGGTACTGCAATGCATAGTGCTCAATCCTGATCCCTGTGTGTGACGGTGCTGTGTATGCCAACTGTGGTGTTGGTGCAGTAATTGACCCAGTGTTCTCTTTCTCTCTCTCCCCCTTTATCTTCTGTCATCCTGTCCATGTGTGCATTAGCATCATCTGGCAGAGGAGCAGGGGTACCGGTGACAGAGGGAGCTGCATCCCACAGGACCGAGGAGGCAGAGTCCACCGACACGGAGGGAACCAGTGGGACAGAGGGTGAGGAGAGCACCACGGCGGAGACATGAGGTGACAACACAGACTCAGATACCTCCTCCGATGGAAGCTCCCTGGTGGTGGTGGACACCTCTGGGACCACCCCAGCTGCAGTTACAGACACCACCCCCCTACCTGCACTGCCCTCCCAGTAGCCTCTCAGCGAGTTGCCCATGCCCGTTCACCCAGGAGGGTGGGCATACCCTTCGCCCCAGGAACCTCAGGCCCTGCCCCATTGAGCCCTGCTTACCTGAGTAAGGAGGCTATTGACCTTCTGAGATCCACCTTTGTAGGACAGTCAACCATTGTGAATGCCATCCAGGGGCTGACATCCCAGATGCAGCAATGCAGTGCATTCCTGGAGGTCATCCACAGTGGATTGGTGGCTCAACAAAGATCGAATCAGGCTCTGGCTTCTTGCCTGATAGCAGCCATTGTCACTGTCCCTACCGTCCCCCCTCCAACTACCACTTCCCAGTCCCAGTCTCCTCAACCCCAACCTATCCCATGCACACATACAGATGAGCATGCACACAAGACAACACACAAGAGTAGCACAGTCAAAGACAGGCACCACACTTCAAATCACAAGCACTCACGCAAACACCAGACATTTGCAGATACAACCACATCCACTGCCTCCACCGTGTCCCCCTCCTCCTCCTCCTCTTCCACCTCCCACACAGTCACGTCCACACTCACACCTGCATGCACTGCTTCAACTTCCCCCACCAGCACCACCACACCAAGCAGCATACACACTTCACTAGCAGACACCTCCACAATATTCATGCATGCGTCCCCTGTGTCCTCTCCAACCCTCTCTGTACCCCCTCCTCCTAAAGGTCACAGACGCAAGCATTCGAACACCCAACAGCCATCCACCTCACATCAGCACACTCCCCATGGACCTGCACCCAAGTCCAGCAGATGTACACCTTCAACAACCACTCACTCAACCTCCACTCCCATTCCTCCTCCTTCTTCCCGCCCCACCATCCATAAAAAGCTTTTCCTTTCCCAACATGACCTTTTCCCTCCCCCTCCCCCATCCTGCCCATAAGAGCAGGGTCCCAAGACCCAGCCCAGCACCTAACCAAACGCGGACAGTAGAGGTACCTCCTAGTCATCGAGGCAAGACAGTGATGGTTCCCACCACACCAGCCAGGAAGGGTAAGGATCCCACAGGTACTGCCATGAAGGGGAAAAAGCCTGCAACTCCTGCCATGAAGGGGAAGGAGGCCGCACCTCCTTCCATGAAGGGGAAGTAAGCCGCACTTTCTGCCATGAAGGGGAAGGAGGCCGCACCGCCTCCCATGAAGGGGAAGAAGCCCTCGACTCCTGCCATGAAGGGGAAGAAGCCCTTGACTCCTGCCATGAAGGGGAAAAAGCCCTCGACTCCTGCCATGAAGGGGGTGGAGCCCGCACCTCCTGCCATGAAGGTGAAGAAGGCCTCAACCTCTGCCATGAAGGGGAAGAAGCCCTTGACTTCAGCAGAGGCTGGCAGGATGGCACCACCACCACCATTGGTCACGGAGCCCTCAACTCCAGCAGAGGCTGCCCAGGAGACACCTTCACCTGCTGACATAGTGCAGCCCTCACCTCCAGATGAGACAGTGCAGCCCTCATCTCCAGTAGAGAGCATGTAGGCTACCCTCCTGGGACTGCTGTATAAGGAGCCCCCTCCAGAACCAGTGAGAAAGTCACCCACCTGAGAGACTGTGGCCCTGCACTCCCCAGCACAGAGAAGTGGGCATGGAGCCCCCGCCAGAACCAGTGGGAAAGTCACCCACCTGAGAGACTGTGGCCTTGCACTCCCCAGCACATAGAAATGGGCATGGAGCCCCCTCCAGAACCAGAGGGCAATTCCCGAATTTGGCTGAGTTGCCCCCCACCCCATCCCCCTGAGGTGCCTGCCCACTTGCAAAATGATACCACTGCAGAGTTCTGTGCAGTTGATGTCAGTAGACAAGTTGGACCTTGGAGTGTGCCCTGTCGTCATGTGAGCCCTTTGTACTTTGGACTGGGCATTGGCCCTTTGTGGACAATTGTACATATCAGGTTCATGTGGTGGCTTTTCCCTTGCTAATACATTTTTAGTACTTCAGAAATCTGGTCCTTGTTTTATTGTGCTGTGTGTCATTTTAGCGATTGGTTTACATCTGCAGCTGGTTGTGTGTATGGTGTGTGTGTGTCTGGTATGTGTTGTGCATGCGTGTCACTCTCCTTTTCCTCCCTCCCTCCCTTGTGTGCTAGGCGGCTGTACTCACAGTCGTCGTCTTCGTCGGCGTTGGTGTTCCAAGTGGAGCATGGCACAGATGAGCATCGGGAAGACTTGAAGTTCCGGTTCCATGGCGGCTGCGGAGTCCTCTGTGTACTTGAGAGTGAGTCTTTCGCCTTCTGTGTTCCACCAGGCTCTTGATGGCATTGACACTGCCCTGGAAATCCTGGCGGTTTACTGTGTCATAATATGGCGGGCGGTACTTTGTCTTCCACCTGGCTGTTGATGAAGACCGCTGGCGTGCATGGTGTTACCGCCCTGGCAGATGGTGTGGTACATTGAGAGTCTATGGAAGTTCTCACCGCCATGGTCATAATTTGGCAGCAATTACAGCTGCCCTGTTGGTGGTATTTCTGCCACTTTCTCAATTACCGCCAATGTCATGAGGAGGGCCTAAATTTAATTCTTGGTTCCTGGACACCTTTTTCCTGAACCTCTATGAGGGTAGTCCATTCTTCTATATCATAGTTTACTCGTAGCCATTTTTGCCACTTGGCCTTGAGGGACAAAAGAGGAGATAAAGAGGAAAAGGTGTTGGTTCGATTTATGCACGCTCTGTGCCACTCGATGAAAAGAGCCCCAGATTTGCAAACAATCAAGCACAGGTGAGTGGTGCAGAGTCAGTGGGCGAGTACCCATGCGACTATAAAGACAATGTGAAAGCTGTTGGTATTGCCAGAAATAATGAGTAGGGAGGCTAAATTCAGCACTTAAAGCCGGGAACGTTTTTAGTAGCCCGTTCTCAAGGAGATGGTCAATAGTTAGAATGCCCTTAGTTCGCCAGCCTTCCCAGTCAACCATTTCTCCACCTATCATTAAGCCGATATTGCCAAAGAGTGGTGCGTGAGTGTGTATCTGAGGGTCTACTCCTAAAAGGCAGTGGGCTCGACGCCATGAATGAAGCATGGCCTGCACCACTAGGTGGTCGGGTTGTGAGGTGGAGGCTTTGACGCCATAAAGTCTGTCCAGGCCTCCCGCTTTATTCAGGAGAACTCTGCCTGCACCCAAAAGGGCGGATCCGGTTTGCCCGGTAGTAGGAATGCCAGCTGAGACAGGTGGAATGCCAATGCATAATGTTCTATGGAGGGCAAGCCCAGGTCTCCGCATTCTCAACGCACAAGGAGTGTGCCTTTAGACAGCCTCGGCCATACGAATTTTCATATGCAGGCATCTTCTTTTCATAACATTGGCAACAGTACCTGTAGTGATAACATCCTAAGGACGTATGTGTAGCTGGGTAAAGTCACCATCCAGACAGCTTGTACCCTCCCCCAGAGAGAGAGTCCAAGTTAGAACCATTTCACAAAGTCTTGTTGGGTGCGGATGAGCATGGGTTCCAGGTTGTCTTGTACCATTTGGTCCAAGCCCCTGTTGATGAGAATCCCTAGGTATTTAAGGTGCAAGCTTTTCCAGGAGACGGGGAAGTCTGCCATGGCTGCGCATGGAGTCGCCGGAGTCAAAATAAGGGCCTCACGTTTGTCCCAGTTAATTTTGTATCCCTAAAGTTCTTCAAATTCCATCAGAATCGTTCGTAGAGCTGGAAGGGAGTGAGTGAGATCAGTGAGCGTAAGTAATATGTCGTTGGCATATAGATAAATCATGGAGCGGCCACCTAGGATAGCGATGCCGGCTATGGCGGGGTTTCTGCATATAAGCACTGCCAAAGGTTTGACAGCTAGAAGAAAAAGCAGTGGCGATAGTGGACATCTCCTGCCGTGTCCCCCGGATAGTGGGGAACGCATCAGATAGGAAACCCCTGCAGTTGACCTACTCTGTAAGCGAGTCATACAACCATCTAATGTTTCTGATAAAGCTATCTACTAGGCTGAAATGTTTTAAAGTTTTGAAGTGGTACCACCATTCTATTCTATTGAAGGCTTTCTCTGCAATAAGGGAGATATCCACTGCCTCCTCCCTGGAATCTCTAACAGCCCAGAGTGTATGTACTAGCGTGATCTGCCGGGCACAAACCCTATTTGGGTATTATGAATAACAGATGGGATGACTTTCTTGAGACGGGCCACCAAGACACCAGCCAATATTTTGACATCTCCATATGGAAATAGGATGGTAGCTGCTGCATAATAAGGGGTCTTTCCCGGGCTTTGGGAGAACCACTAAGGATGCTCTATTAGAAAGAGGGTGCAAAGAGCATGTCCTTTCTGAGCTCTGGAAGGCTTCATACAGGGAATCCGCCATTTCAGAACCTGTCCATTTATAGAACTCTGCCGGAAACCCATCCTCCCCGGGGGCCTTGTGATAAAGTAAGTTAGAGATGCCTGCTTAATTTCCTCTTTGCTGATCTCTCCTTCCAAGAGCCCTCTACCCTCCTCCGTGAGGCTGGGTATGCGGGCCTCCTCAAAGAACGTAATTAAACAGTCATAATTCTCTGCAGTTTTGGGAATGTAGAGGGTCGGGTAGAAACAGCCGAAGACACCGGCGTGCCGTCAGTAGCTCATATAGCAGGGATAGGTAATGGTGCCTCTTGTTTGTTGCAATTGGGCTGCTAATAGGCGCCCTGTCTTTTCCCCCTGCTCATAATATCTGCCCTTCAGCCTTTGGAGCGCCTACCCCACCTGGGAGGTATAGAGGGCATTAAGCTCCATCATCGGCTTCTCAAGGCGGAAGCATGTGGCCTTCTCAAGGTGGCAGCATGTGGCCGGAGAGGTGGTTGCAGTGTATGCACAACTGCAAGATATTCAGGCTTTACCAAGGGCAGCATCCCTCATAAGTTGTCCTCCGATGGTTGCTTTCGCCGCTGCCCAGAAAATTAGAGGGGAAAAAACCGAGCCCCTATTATTAGCGACATAAGTAGTGACATGATTGCAAAGTTGGTCCTTGCTCTGCGGTGTACGATAGCGAGATGTGTTCAGACACCATGGCTTGCGACCTGAACATATAAAACTCAGTACTAATGCTAAGAACACTGGGGCATGATCAGATAGCGCCGGCTCTAGGATACGGGAGTCCCTAGCTATAGGAACCAGTTTGTGAGAAACAAGGACATAATCCAGCCGGGACTGCGTACTGTGGACCGGCGACATGAATGTGTACTGCTGATCGAGCGGGTGGGACAGGCGCCAATGGTCCTCCAGCCCATGATCTGTCAGTACATCTCCAAATGGGGCCCTGTCTGCAATACTGCCAATATCTAGTCTGCCCGTGCAGCCTAGGACTGGGTTGTGAGGCAAGTTCCAATCTCCTCCCAAAAGGTACTGTGTGGCTCCAATCTCTGTGAGGAGACGGTTAAAATTCAGGAAAAACAAACGTTTGGAACCCGTGGGGGCATAAATGGACCCTACACAGAGCGTGTGAAAACCAAGTCTGAGTTTGGTGAGGATGTAGCGTCCGTCCGGGTCAGACAATGATTTGAGTACCTTGCACTGTAGGGAGTGGTGGATTAGTATTGCAACTCCGCATTTACATGCAGTTCTGAGGCCCCCTCGGACTCTGAGGGAGACAAGTGCGTTTCCTACAATAAGGCAATATCTGTACAATATCTGTACGCTTAGATTGTAAGTAGGAGAGGACCTTCTTTAGTTTGATATAATGAGGGAGGCTGTGAACATTCCACAACACTGCCGTCAACGGGAGGGTAGTTCCTAACAATCAATCAATCAATCAATCACTTGTAAAGCGCGCTACTCACCTGCTCAGGTCTCAAGGCGCTGTGGGGGGGAGGGTTGCTACTGCTCGAATAACCAGGTCTTGAGGCATTTCCTGAAGGTCAGGAGGTCATGGGTCAGTGGTAGGTTGACGGGGAGGGAGTTCCAGGTTTTGGCGGCGAGGTACGAAAAAGATCTGCCACCGGCTGTGGTACGATGGATGCGGGGAACGGTGGCGAGGTTTGGGGGAGCGGAGTTGGCGGATGGGCATGTGGAAGCTGAGTCGCTCGTTGAGGTAGGCAGGGCCTGCATTGTGGAGAGCTTTGTGGGCGTGGATGAGGAGTTTGAAGGTGATCCTCTTGTTGACGGGGAGCCAGTGTAGGTCTCTGAGGTGGGCTGAGATGTGTTTGTGGCATGGGATGTTGAGGATGAGGCATGTGGAGGCGTTCTGAATACGTTGCTGTTTCTTCTGGAGCTTGGTCGTTGTTCCTGCGTAGAGCATGTTGCCATAGTCCAGTCTGCTGCTGACAAGGGCGTGGGTGACAGTTCTTCTGGTTTCAATGGGGATCCATTGGAAGGTCTTGCGAAGCATGCGGAGGGTGTTGAAACAGGAAGATGAGACGGCACTGACTTTTGGGTCATGGTGAGCGATGAGTCTAGGATGAAACCAAGATTGCGTGCGTGGGTGGTTGGAGTTGGTGCGGTTCCTAGGGTGGCTGGCCACTAGGAGTCATCCCATGCAGAGCAGTTAGAGCCGAGAATGAGGATCTCAGTCTTGTCCGAGTTCAGTTTGAGGCGGCTCATCTCCATCCAGTTGGCGATGGCCTGCAGTCAGTTATGGAGATTGATTTTAGCGGTGGCGGGGTCCTTGGTAAGTGAGACGATCAGCTGGGTGTCGTCTGCGTAGGAGACGATGTTTAGGCCGTGAGATTGGACAGTGTTGGCGAGCAGAGCCATGTAGATGTTAAAAAGAGTTGGGCTGAGAGAGGATCCTTGCGGGACGCCGCAGATGGTCTTGGTGGCTTCAGACAGGAATAGAGGGAGGCAGACTCTCTGAGTTCAACCGGAGAGGAAGGTTGTGATCCAGTCCATGCCTTGGATTGTCACCTGGGTTCGGCGGGACAGGGCAGTTCCATACAGTGCACTGTGGGTGAACGAGCTGTCTATGTGGGGGTGGAATATATGGTGGGGACATCCTAGGGGGTAGGAGAAGAACCATGATCGCACTCCGGAGGATAAAACCAGGCCAAGAGAGGGGTAGAAGTAGGAGGTGAGGGGTAAGGTGGTGGATGGGTTATGAGCAAGAAGGGAAGCAGAGGGCAAAAGAGAGCAGTGGGGAAAGGGTATAAGCAAAAGAGAGATACAAGTCTCAGACAGAGATGGGAGAATGGTCCAGGTTCATCACAGGGTCTAGGGATATCTCTTGCAGGAGCTTGGTGCCGTTAAACCGCGGGTCTAATCCTGTGAAACCTGCAGCCGGCCGCATCTGAGGGAATGGGGAGAGGGTGTAGAGAGCCTGTCGGAAGAAACTATGGTATATCATAGCAAGGTTGGTGATGGGGGCAGAGTGGAAGAAGGGGTATAAATCATGCTCATGTGTATCTATTGCCCATGGTGGGTTTATTGCTGGTTCTAAAAGATCCTTCTGGAAGGAAATGGAGCTAGGCACCTTAAGGTACCGTAAAGCACCCACTTGACAATGGAGATGTGCTTAGAAAATCATGGTGATGAGGATGAACAAGGAGAGCAACAACAGAGGCCGCTACATAAGTTATCGGGGTGTCGGGAGGGATGTGATGGAAGGGAAGAATGCTCACCTCACGATCACCATATTGGTTGTTGATGGGGTACTTGCAGATATGCTTATATATACACATAGCCCGTCAGGGATGGTGGAACGAGGGTCACCACCCAATGTATCCTAGATATGCCCAGAGCCTGGTGGTGGTACTCATTATTTGGGGAGTGACTCTAAGTTAAGTAAAATTGTGACAATATCATCAAGAACAGCAGCAATAAGAAGAAAAAAGATACCAATGATACATTATAGCAATATAGCAATAACGGCATATAAAAATATGCGTGGTACTTAGCGCTCAAACAGTGGTCGTCCCACTGTCTCGTTGGCAGATAGTAGGAGGTCCATCAGGCATTCACTTGGGATATGCCAGTGAAGCATCCAGCAGGGAGCTAGGGCTTCAGGGGGAACCTTGATTTGTCTCTGTCTCTGAGTGGCCCCTGGGTGATGTCAGCCACGACTCGGAGGGCCATGTCCTTCCTATCCTGGGGCCTCAGGGGATGATCCATGAATCTGCCCCTTTTTTGTGTTGCAGATTGGATGGGGAGGTCACTAGTATCAACAGCTACGAGCGAAGTGGAGTCACGTGGCAGGAGTGTTGGTCATGAAATCCCCGCTTCCTGATCCATAGGCAGGACAGATACATTGTATAAAAGAGAATGATGATCCCTAGTAGCAAAGAGGACCCTGGATTTCCCATTCACCGGTATCCACATTCTGGCAAGTTCAAGGAGTAGAAATTTGATATTCAGATGACGCAGTTGACGCCTGAGAGCAAGGAATGCCTTCCGCTTCTCATTTGTCTCTTTAGAAAAGTCTGCAGCAATCCCTATCTCATGCCCATCTTGTTGGTGTGCCCTCGCGGCTGCCAGTAGCTGGAAGCACTGTTCGTGACGAAAGAAAAAGGCATTTATAGGGCAGGGCCTCTCAGCAGTTTGTTTGTGAAGGGGGCCAATTATGGGGGCTCGTTGGAATTCCAGAGCGGGGAAAAAAGTAAGGCCTGTAATGGTGGGGCTAAAGTCACGGAAAAAGGCCCGCATGTCGGTGCCCTCTATTTTTTCCGGCAAGCCAAAGAAGCGTACATTGTCCCTACGGCTCCAATTCTCTAAATCCCTGAGTTTGTGCTTGAGGTATTGCAGTTTGGGTTCGTTATCCGGGAGGCTTGCTACTTGACTTTCAACAGTGTGGTGACGGTGGTCCAGATCCGTAACTTGGGCCTGGAAGCTTGCAATGTCCACTCGTATTGATTTGGAGTCAGCTGAGAGGTCTGTAATCTTAGAATCTATGGCTTCTAGGTGGCGACCTACTGCAGAGATTTCCTGTAGTATACTCTCCACGGCAGTGTCTGGGTGGGTGCCAGCCGGGGCGTCTGTTCAATGTTATCCAGATGGACAGTGGAAGATGACATCGGTCACGGCTGTGAGACAGCTTCCGAGAAGGGTAGTTGACGTGTGGCTTTACCAGACGTTTTGCCAGATGATTTGCTAGGGGACATCTCTTCCAGGTGAGGAGAATGAAGAACACTAGGAAAGCCGAAAGGCCCAAAACCGGAGGCCCGTGGTCGCTGGGGCGACTACAAGGTATTGCGGCAAGACCTGAGTTTTGCTGGCCGCCACCCTGGACATACACAGTGTTAAAAAAATTAGCTTGGTGTAGGGGCCTGTAATGATGTGGCAGGGGAGTGGATGAAACCCTCAGGGTGTCGTTACGTACTCTAAAAGTTCTGAACTGGCCAGAAGCAGGTCCGCATTGATCGCCGCAGTTGTAGTCCGTGGGAGCTTCCTACCCCCGGAGGGCATGTTGACCCTCTCATAATGTCCCACTTTCGAATCACCTCAACTCCCAGATGAGCCAATCAGATCCCTGTCATAGGAGGATATTTCCTTCGAGCCAAAGGCTCTAGTTGGTGCTGTCTGGAAGCCCCCCTGGCACAGGACGAAAGGAAGGAGGCGCCTTGAAACCCTTCCAGGAGCACCGTGGAGTCCGGGGGTTCTTGATGGCGCAGTCTTAGGACCCGTCAGCACCAGGTGGGAGGGCAACAGATTCCTGGGGCCCTTTTGATATATCATTGGAGTGTTCTCGGTGGCTCCTTGAGGTGCTTCTGATAGCTGGATGGTGCTTGTTGGTTCATAATAAAGGGATGATAGCACTGTGGGGCCCTTCTGAGAGCACTTTGGAGCATAGGCACTAGCTGGAACAGTCGTGGGGCCCGATGGCACTGGATGCGGAGATGATGGCGCCTTAGAGCCCTTCCAAACTGCCTTGGAGCCTGGCGGCACTAGATGATGGGACACAGGCCCTGCGGGGAGCTCGTATCCCCTGGGGACCGCAGCTGAGGGTGTCTTATAGTGCGTCCTTCCCATCAGAATGGGGTCTCACTGATGGGAGAGAGCTCCTCTCCGAAAGTGCAGGGCCCACACGGCGCCGGGTTGTCCTCGCCATGGGGCGGAGGTGTCGCAATAGGACATGGGTGCTCCTTGCAGACACAAGTGTATAGAGGTCTCCAGCAGTGCAAAGTCCCCCGGTAGTGAAGGTGTTGTTTCCTTCTTTTTTTTGTTTGTTTTTGTTTAACCTGCTTTTAAAGTTTTAGTTTGTACTTCTTGGTATGGTGCCATCACATAGAGCATCCTTCCTCATACACTCACCATTGCCCGTGCCTCCTGCTTCAGTCTGGATTTGGGCCGCTGGCACTGCTCATCTTGCATAAGGGTAGGCAGATGCTCATGGGGCCCGTTCACAGGTCTCCGCTGCACACCATCAGGACTCAGCTGGGCCTCCAGCAGGGGTCCCAAAATAGCCGATGCCATCTTTGCAGTGGGCCTACGTCGGCGGCTCCACCCTTAGGTTGGGTGCCGCAGCCTGAACAGTTCGTGTGAGGGGGGCCCACCAGGCCGCTGGATCTGCCTCCCGACGTCTAGGGGGGTAGAGGGAGGGGTAGGGCTCCCCCATGTCCAACCTGCTCCACAGTCTCCCCCTAAGACACATTGGGCCGCGGATTTTGGTCTCAAGCAGCCACCATCTCCTTGGCTAGACCATGCCCCGTATTTTTACATTTTAAACTTACAAAATTGTAGTTAAAAATATAAAGACACATAAAAGAATTTGAATTCATTTTGTATGATTAAATTATTTTGTATTTTAAAAGTATTGCATGTTGTGCATTTTCCTATTTTTCTATTTTTTTTACATTTTGTTAAATTGTTTCATATACATATTCTCAACATACATTTAACAAAGTTTTAATAATATTTATTAAATAATTTTATAGTTTCATACAATTATTTAATTTACACTTTACAATTATTTTATATTAAATGACATAATTTTCCGCATGTTTTAAATGTTTGAATTCATTTTTAAGGGAAGGTAGTCTTTTTTTGTTTCATTTAGTAGTTATTTTATTGGTAGAAAGGGTCTTCTATTAGTAAATTGTGGTGGTTAGCCAATTTTGTGACACGGAAAAAGACTAGTGCTATCATGTTTTTTTATTTCAAAGGCAAATTGACTGTGTGTACTATATATCACACTCAGTGCAGATTGTTGGGGTGTCTCCATTTGCATTGATTGAAATGGTAGTAACAGCCCTGTATGGCTGTGTGTGGGTAAACTTTTAAAATGGTTTGAATTATGGCTTGCTCAAAGTCTATGATTATATTTGGTTGGTATTAGTTATTTGTTTTACGTATAATGTGGTTTAGGAGTTTACAATAAGTGCTACTTTGTTTATTTAGTAATAGGGCAGATATAAAAGGGATATTTGTGTTTTGATCCTCACCACGTGTCATGTACATCTCAGTGAATGCTTTGGGACACATTTTAAAGGTCCAATTCATTATCCAAGTTTGACAATAGCTTAGTTTTACTATATATGCTGTAGAAAAATATTAGGATTCATCTACCATTGTGTAGGCTGTCGTACAACAGGAAGGGTTCCTAATTATGTGCCATTTTTAAGTGTTCAGGTATTTCGGTGTGTTGGTATTTTCTTTGGCAGGAGAGGTATTGCTGGTGGCTTTTTTGGTTCAGGCAATTTAACGTTTTCAAGTGGGATTTGGTCCTTGATGTGTTTGGGGACATTAGGGATTATGGCTCTCATTACAACCCTGGCGCTCAGTGTTAAAGCGGCGGTAATACCGTCAACAGGCCGGCGGAAAAAGAAATTGAATCACGACCATGGCGGAAACCGCCAACACAGACAGCCACTTTAACACTCCGACCGCCACGGCGGTACAAACAAACACCGTGGCGGTAACCGCCAACAGACAGGCAGAACACAATGTACCGCCCACTGTATTACAACCGGCCTATCTGCCACCTTTTCCTGGGCGGTACCAACGCCCTCAAAAGCACGGCGGAAACAGTCTTTGGAACGGAAACCACTCACCTCTCAACACCCAACGAGGAACCAGAATACCATGGAGCCCGAGTTACAGGTGCTACCAATGGTGGTTTACCTCCTCTTCTACCAAAAGCAGCAAAGACGGCGGTCGCGGCGACCACGGTGAGTACTGCACCTAGCACACTGGGGAGGGGGGGAGGAAAGAGAGAGTGACACACACACACGCAACACGCAACACCCCCACCCCCAACCTCACCCACAACAACATACACACAAATACAAATCAACATTACATTTACACCCCGTCACCCCCTGGAAGAACGCAAGGACAAAATTAAATGATTGTAACGAGTGCAATCATTGAAAGTTCAGAGAGGCCAAGATAACTTAAAATCATCAGTTTATACAAATATGTACAGCAACTACACAAGTCCGGATAGTGTCCAATCATTGTCCGCGGACCAGTGGTCCCAAAATGCATGGGCGAAGCCCACACATGATACCTGACTCAAAACGGAGAGAACACCGCTGGGGCATCAGCTCAAAAATAAACAGGGACCTCAGGGGGAAGGGGAGGGGGGCCCCTCAGCCGGATGAAGGGACGACGCCACTGGTCCACGAGGGGGCTCCATGCCCACTGAATGGTCCTGGGGAGTGCAAAGCCTCAGTCTCTCAAATGGGTGGGTTGCCCACTGATTGGTCCTGGGGAGTGCAAAGCCACAGTCTCTCAAGTGGGTGGGTTGCCCACTGATTGGTCCTGGGGAGTGCAAAGCCACAGTCTCTCAAGTGGGTGGGTTGGCCGCTGATTGGTCCTGGGGAGTGCAAAGCCACAGTCTCTCAAGTTGGTGACATGTTCCACTGGTTCTGGAGGGGCCTTTGTGCCCAGATTGCTTCATCCTGCCAAGGACTGGGGTAGTGGATGCCTTTCTCCACTGGTTCTGGAGGGGGCTTTGTGCCCAGAGTGCTTCATCCTGCCAAGGACTGGGGTAGTGGATGCCTTTCTCCACTGGTTCTGGAGGGGGCTTGGTGCCCAGAGTGCTGCACATGCAGTGTTTCAGGTCCCATTCCCTCACTTGGGTGTGTGTGCCACAAGATTGCCTGGGAACAGGTAGCATGTTACTCCATGGAGTCAGAGACACACACCACCCTGCTGCGACTTTGCCTGCCACCTGCTGGTACTAACAGTGCTGGGTGTGGTACCTCATGTACGCTGTGCAGGGCCCAGGACGTCTACTGCAGCCTCGGACGGCTTTCCACTGGGAATGTTTGCCATGTCAGCTGTAATGGCACTCTCTGTGCACGTCGCGGGCTGGTGGCGGTGGTTGCGGCGGTGTCTGTGGCGGAGATGCTGCCGGTGGTGCATGTGTCAGCACCTGTGGAGGGAGACAGCAGGACGTCTCCTGCAACCTCGGACGACTGCCCACTGGGGATGATGCTGGGGACTGTTGTTGAGACAGCAGACATGCAGCTGGCGGTGCAGGTGGCGTTGTCCACCGCCATACAGGTTGTTGTTCTGTTTGTCAGATGGGGCGACACTGGTCCCTCAGCTGGAGGCTCTGTGCCCTGTGCTGACTTCCCCTTAGCCTTGTGTCCCTTGCCCACCTTGGATGTTGCTGCTGGGCCCTTGGCACTGTCCCCTTTTGGCGTGGAGGAGGCCTTGCTGGGTGGTTGGTGCAGCTTTTCCCTACGGCATGTGGGCTCCTACTTCACCTTGGCAGGGGGCGGAATGGGCTGATCCTTGGCCTCGCTAGGTGGCACGCTGGCAGCCCTGATGGGTGCTGCCTGCAATGTTACAGGACTTGCTGAGACCATAGTGCGGGAAGATTTGGTCGCTGAGGTGCTGGGCTGGGACTTGGACATCCTGGCTTTAGGGGAAGGACGGAGGGGGGAGGTGTAGTGAAGAGGTCAATGTTAGTTAGGAAACGTTTTTTAGACACACTGGGAAGGGAAGATGGAGGGGGTTTGGGAGTGGAGGAAGAGGTAGTGGTTGTAGGAGGTGTACGTCTGCTGAATTTGGGTGAAGGTGCATGGGCTGGAGGCTGTTGTGAGGTGGATGGCTGTTGGGTGGGTGTGTGCCTGCGTTTGTATAGTTTGGGAGGAGGGCTCACGGACACACTGGGAGAGGACACAGGGGATGTGTGCATGGTAGTGGGGGTGGTGAGTGCACGTGAATGGTGTGTAGTGATGTGCGTGCTGGTGATGGAGGTAGTGGCTGAGGATGTAGTGCATGCAGGTGTGAGTGGAGACGAGACAGGGAGGGAGGAGGAGGACGTGGAGGAGGAGAACACAGTAGAGGCAGTGGATGTAGTTGTGTCTGCATGGGTCTTGTGTTTGTGTAAGTGCCTGTGGGATGTGTGGTGCTTATGCTTGCCATGCCCTTTCTTTTGTGTTGATGAGTATGCATGCTGGTCTGATGGTGTGCTTGGGATAGGCTGAGGTACAGGGGAATGGATCGGGGTAGTGGAAGTTGGAGGGGGAAGCTGGACACAGGGACAATGGCTGCCATCAGTGCTGAGGCCAGAGCCTGAAATGCTCTCTGTTGGGCTGCCACGCCAGAATGAATGCCCTCCAGGTCTGCATTTGCTGCCAATGCCTCTCGATACCCTGGATGGCATTCAAAATGGTTGATTGCCCAATAGTGAGGGATCTCAGGAGGTCAATAGCCTCCTCACTGAGGGCAGTAGGACTGACTGAGACAGGGCCTGAGGTGCCTGGGGCGAAGGAGATGCCCACCTTCCTGGTTGAGCAGGCACGGGACACTCAATGAGGGGCTCCTGGGAGGACGGTGCTGGTAGGGGGGTGGCGGCTGTACTTGTTGTTGCGGTGGGCACAGAGGTGCCCGCCACCGCAAGGGAGCTCCCATCAGAGGAGGAGTCACTGTCGCTGGTGTCCGCTCCTGTCCCCGTCGTGGAGCTCCCCTCGCCCTCCGTACCACTGGTGCCTTCAGATTCCGTAAATTCACCCTCCTGGGCCTTGTGGGTTGCAGCTCCCTCCTGCTTCGGTGCCATTGCTCCTCCGCCAGATGATGCTAATGCACACAAGGACAGGGTAACAAAACAAAAAGGGGGGGAAGACAGAAGAGACACATGGTCAATGTCTGCAACACCACTACCGTTGGCGGACACAACACACAGGGAGCAGACCTATGCACTAGCCCATGCACTAACAGTGCAGGGGAAAAGCACATGCACATGGAGGACTCTGCCTAGACCCATTTGATACACAGATGGAACCCACAGGAGCCTGACTAGGTGTAGAGGGCCACTACCACCTTTGGGGTTGGAGTGGCACTGAGCCTGCAAAACAATGGATCTACCTTGGTGCGTGTGCCCTGGCCTAGGGGAACACACAGCCCATTTCCCCCAGCCAGACACCTCGTAAAGCGTGCAGAGTCACCTGAATGAGACTGTACTCACCCCCTTGTGGCTGCTGTGATGCCCTCAAGCGCCCATCCAACTCAGGATATGCCACTGGCAGGATCTGGTACATCAGGGGGGTCATGGTGCGACGGGCACCCCTTCCACGTTGGGAAGCCAACCCCAGCTGGGCCTCCGCCGTCTTCTTGCTCCAGCGGCGCAGGTCCTCCCATCTTTTGCGGCAGTGGGTGCTTGGTCTATGGTAGACCCCCAGGGTCCTCACTTCCTTGGTGATGGCACACCAAATACCCTTCTTCTGGTGGGTGCTGACCTAGAGGAAAAGTAAAGTAAGAATGGATGTTACTCCCCGTCCGGTTCTTCTTACTCATTGGCCACCAACCTCCCACCCTGGCCCAGAAAAACATACACTCACCATTCTCACATGCTGGCCTGTGCCCCTCCGTCTCTTCCACCCACGACACTCCATACATTCATGTGCCATCCACCATGCACACAGTGTACTCACCTGTTTGTCTGGAGGACCGTAGAGTAGCGTGTACTGGGTGAGGACCCCATCCACCAGTTTCTCCAACTCCTCCGCAGTGAAGGCAGGGGCCCTTTCCCCAGACACTGTAGCCATTGTCGCTTCCAGACTCAGGTCACAGCAGCACTTGCAGTGTAGTTCCTCTCCTGTTAAAGGTCAGGAATCAAGTGAGTGAACAGATAGAAAATGGCGGTCACGTCTGCGGCGGTGCATACCGTCACCGCCGGAGTACATCGTCATTGGCTCTTGGGAACCCATAGGGCCCAATGATAACCAATGCTGAATTGTGCAGCGGTCTTCAACCGCCTACTGCGACGCTGCACAATGCCAGCACAGTTACCTCATTTCCCCTTGTCCCTCCTTACAGGTCAGGCAGCTGCCATTTCAGGGGGCCACATGGCAGGCCAACTAACTGCGTCACAGCACTTTTGGCCAGAAATACGGACAGACAAAGGCACACACCAATTATATCACAATTGTGCTAAACAGTCTTGTGAAACCTATGTGGTGTATGACCCTCTGCTCACCCTTCTCCTCCATAGGGCATGTCCGCTGGGGCAGGTGATGAGATGGCAGCATCCTCTGGTATACAGACCCCTGGTGGACCTGTCGACAATGGAATTCAACAGGAATCCCCCCTCTAGTGCAGGTCCTGTCAGTACTCCATTTCCTGGCCAGTGGTTCCTTTCAAACAACAGTGGCCATGGCATCAGGGATGTCACAGCCAATGTTCTCTAATGTGTTATCTGCCCTGCTGAAACACATGCGCAGCTACATCGTGTACCCTCAGGTGGAGGATTTGCCCACAGTGAAAGGTGACTTCTATGCCCTGGGACATATCCCCAACATCATTGGTGCTATTGATGGTACACATGTGGCATTTGTCCCCCCACAGGAATGAACAGGTACATCTCCCATGTGAATGCCAAGTATCCTGGCTCTGTGCATGACGCTTACATTTTGAGGAATAGCAGCATCCCTTATGTGATGGGGCAACTCCAGAGGCACCGGGTGTGGCTAATAGGTAAGTCCAAGGTCCCAATACAGTTGACATAGGTGTCTGGGTATGGGAGAGTCCCTAAGGGTTGGAGGATGTCTAACAGTTGTCCCTCGATATTTGCAGGTGACTCTGGTTGCCCCAACCTGTCATGGGTACTGACCCCAGTGAGGAATCCCAGGAAAAGGGCGGAGGAACGCTACAATGAGGCACATGGGCGAACTAGGAGGATAATAGAGCGCACCTTCTGCCTCCTGAAGGCGAGATTCCAGTGCCTCCATCTGACAGGTGGCTCCTTTGCTACTCACCGAAGAAGGTGTGTCAGATAATCGTGGCATGCTGTTTGTTGCACAACCTGGCTTTGCGACGCTGGGTGCCTATTCTGCAGGAGGATGGGCCTGATGTTGGTCTTGTGGCAGCTGTGGAGCCTGTGGACAGTGAAGAAGAGGAGGCAGAAGAAGAAGATTTCAACAACCGAAACAACATCATCATGCAATACTTCCAGTGAGACACAGGAAAGAGGATGGCACTGCTTCTCACATATCATGCTACTGTAGGACATTGCATAAATCTGCCTTTTTACCTCTGTGTATGGACCATGACATGTCACTTTGCCTTTCCATTTCACAGATCTGGGCCCCACTTTGTGCCCTCTGCTATGTTTACTGCTGCCCAACAACTGTGTAACATTGGTATGTGAACATTAACATTGACATTGCTATATTTCTGAGAGGTAGCAATTACACATTTGTGAAAGTACAGACTGACTCCAGATTGATTTGTGATTCAAGGGTGTTTATTTCTGTGCTAATAAGTGGAAGGGGGTGTGCAACGGGCTGGGGTGATGGTGGAGGAATGTCCATGGTAGAGTTCAGTCTCTTGGTCTCACAGGTGCATTGTCCAAGGCGGCATAAGAACTGGAGTAATGGCAGTTCAAAGTTGCCAGGGTGACAAAGTGGAACAAAAGGGTGACAATCAGGAGAGTCTTATTTCTTGGCGGGGGTCTTGGCAATGTTCTCTGTCTTATGCCTGGATCTCAGGGACTGTTTGCAGGGTGGTTCTCCTTCTGCAGGGGGTGGGGTGTTGGTGGCCGGTTGTTCCTGTGGCGGGACCTCCTGTCCACTAGCGCCGGCGGAGGTGGAGGGCTGTTCATCGTTCAGGTTAGTGTCAGGGGCCCATTTGTGTGCCACTGTGTCCCACATGGTGTTGGCCAGGTCTGCCAGCACCCCTGAAATGGTGACCAAGGTGGTGTTGATGGACTTCAAGTCCTCCCTGATCCCCAGGTAGTGTTCCTCTTGCAGCCGCTGGGTCTCCTAAAACTTGGCCAGTACCGTGCCCATGGTCTCCTGGGAATGATGGTATGCTCCCTTGATGTTGGAGAGTGCCTCGTGGAGAGTTGGTTCCCTGGGCCTGTCCTCCCCCTGTTGCACAGCAGTCCTCCCAGCTTCCCTGTTGTCCTGTGCCTCTGCTGCCTGAACCGTGTGCCCACTGATACTGACCCCAGGTCCCTGATTGTCTTGGGTTGGTGGGTTTGCCTGGGGTCTCTGTAGTGGTGGACACACTGCTGATTGACGTGTCCTGGGGTCAGAGGGATGGGCCCGCCGGGTGGGTGCTGTGCTGGTGTTTCCTGAGGGGGGAGGCTCTGTGGTGGTTTGTGACAGTGGCAGGGGAACCGACTTTCCAGAGGTCCCTGATGGGCTGGGCTGGTCATCTTGATCCAGACGTGAAGAGCTGCTGTTGTCACTGTGGGTCTCTTCTGTGAGGGGACTGGATATGTCTGGCACCTCCTGTCCGGTGACGTTGGGTAAGGGTCCTGTTAGGATGTAAATGCATAGTTATTGTATCTGTGTGTGCCATCTTGTGGATTGGGTGAGTTACCCTCTGCTCCTGTGCTTGCATTGTTGTGTTTGCCATTGTGTTATTAGTGTTTAGGGGTCTGTGTGGGTATCTGTACTGGACATGCTTTGGTAATGGGTGTCCATGCTTTGGTGTTGCATGCAGGGCTTGGTATTGGGGTGGGTGGGTTGTGATAGTGGGGTATATGTGAGGTGTTGGAGTGATGGGGTGAGGGTGGGGGTATGTGATGGCATGCAGGTGGGGTGGGGGATATGGTAGTTAAGATATGACTTACTAGAGTCCAGTCCTCCTGCTACTCCTGCGAGGCCCTCAGGATGCAGTATTGCCAAGACTTGCTCCTCCCATGTTGTTAGTTGTAGGGGAGGAGGTGGGGGTCCACCGCCAGTCCTCTGTACTGCTACCTTTTGTCTCGATACCACAGAACGCACCTTCCCCCGTAGGTCGTTCCACCTCTTCCTGATGTCATCCTGTGTCCTTGGGTGCTGTCCCACTGCGTTGACCCTGTTGACGATTCTCCGCCATAGGTCCATCTTCCTAGCAATGGAGGTGTGCTGCACCTGTGCTCCAAAAAGCTGTGGCTCTACCTAGATGATTTCCTTCACCATGGCCCTGAGCTCCTCCTTAGAAAACCTGGGGTGTCTTTGAGGTGCCATAATGTGGTGTGGGTAATGTGTGAGGTGATGTTTGTAGTGCTGTGTGATGTGTTGTGTTGGGGTGTGTTGTTTGAGGTGCGTGGATGTTGTATGAGTGGTGGTGTTGTGTGCTTGTGGATGCGGGTGTAGTGTTTGCTATTCTCTCTCTCTGCTTCTTCACAAAAATGTTGTTGTAAGGGGTTGTGGGTAATGTGGGTGTATGTTTTATAGTGTTGTGAGTGTGTGGGTGTGGTGTGTGTATGTGTATCAGGTGTGTGTATTTCAAATTGTCCAATGTGGTTGTGTTTTGTAAGTGTGTGTGCATTTTAGCGCGGCGGTGTGTACCACCAATGGATTACCGCAGTTGAAAGACCGCCGCGTTGATTCATGGGTCATGATAGTGTGGGCGTATTCCTGTTGGTGTGACGGTGTGGGGTTTGGTATCGCCAGTTTATCACTAACCTTTTGTGTGGTGGACTCGTGTGGGTGTCTGTATTGTGGCGGATTACGAGATGTGGGTCATATTACCTGTAGCGGATTTCCACTGTGGCCACGGTATGTTGGCGGCCTTCAGCGCAGCAGTAAGCGGGATTTACTGCCAGGGTTGTAATGAGGGCCTATATCTTTTAGAATTTTTGTTGTGGGCTCCTGGGAGTTAGTGCTTGCCTCTCTTATATCCTCTGGGCAGGAGAGAGGGCGTGGCATTCCTTCAAGCATTAGGAAGATGCACGTCTACCATCGGTCGAGCCGTAGGCCTGAGTGTCTGTCAAAAGTCCTCTAACATCTGGATCACCTGGGGCAGTACGGTATTCCCATTCCATAAATAAATGAGTAGATCATCTGTGTGAAGGGAAATAATGTGTGGGGTTCCTCATCTGATCACACACCACTCTCAGCCCACAACACTAAAACTCTCCGTCCAGCGGTTCTATAGATATGGCAAACAGTAAGGGTGAGAGTGGGCAACCCTGTCTAGCCCCCTGCTGATCTCATAGCTGCTTGAAATTGTGCGCCCAGTCTTTACTCTGGCTGTGGGGAGGGGGTAAAGTAGGTTAACCCATCTCACCCATCTAGGCCCCAGCCCCATTCGCATCATCACCACCTCAAGTAGTCCCATCTCACAGTATCAAAGGCCTTTTCTAGGTCCACCGATACTATCACTGCTGCTGTGCCTGGCGGGAGCAAGTCATCATAAAGTAAGGAATAGAGCCGTCCTAGGTTATGTGACGAACAACGTGCAGGTATAAATCCATTCTGATTTTCATGGATGAGGGTCTGCATATGTAGAAGCAATCTATTAGCAAATGCTTTACTGAGCACCTTAAAGTCAGTGTTGAGCAAAGAGAGTGGGTGAAAGTCCACGACTGTCGCTTCAGCCTGTTTACCCTCGGGAAGGGGTATCACTAAGGCCTCTCTAGTGGAGGGGGGCAATTCTCCTCTGTCATAGGCTTCATAAACATCTCCTCTAGCTGCGGCGACAGGGCTCCCACAAACCTCTGGTAGAATTCTGGCAGGAGACCATCAGTTTCCGGGGCCTTCCCCGTCGCCAGGGCTTTGATGGCAGCTTCTACCTCCTGGGCGTCCACTGGCACCCCAAGATTTGTGCCATCCTGCTCGGTGGTGTTCTCAAGTGCAGGCCCTCCAGGTAATTGCGGAGGGAGCCCGTGTCTGCCGCTGGCGGTGAGCTATATAAGGCCATGTAGAACCAAATTTGTCGTTAATATGTGTTAGAGAGTAGAGTGGAGTCCCATCTCTAGAAGTCAGGTGAGTGATTTGCATGCTCCTGCTCTCTGGGTTGATCAACCAGCCCAATAATCTCCCCTCCCTCCCATCTTCTTTGTGCATCCTGTTCGTGCATTCTTTATAGTCATGGCACCGAAGGCTCTCTGATGCAGTGTTGTGGGCTTCTTGTGTATCTGAAAGCTGTCGGAGGTCTTCCGGGTCAAACTCAAGACGAAATAAGTCAGTTTCTAGGTCTTTCTTTATCCCCACTATTTGAGCTAGGCAGTGGCCCCTAACTACCACCTTCAAGGCCTCCCACTCCATTCTTCTGGAAGAGGCAGTCCCCTAGTTCAGTGTCAGGTATTCCGTCAGTTTGGTTGCTAATGTGTTCCAAAAAACCTCGTCCTCCATGGCTTTAGGATACAGGTGCCATGTTGGGATCGGTGGGTGTTTCTCTAACATCTGCATTGTCAGTATCAGTGGGCTATGGTCAGAAACTATGTGACCCAAATATTCGATGTGTAAGACAGCACTTCTGAGACCAGCAGAGAAGATTGTATGATCTATCCTAGTATGTTGGTAGAGGGGAGAGTATTATGAGAATTCCTTACTGTGGGGGTGTTGAGTCTGTCATGCATCCTCCACATCCCACCTAGCCATCCACTGTGCCAGTCCCTTTGCCACCCTGATTGCTGCAGCTACCTGTATTGGGGGTGTGGAGTGGTCCCAGTCTGGATCTATGTCACTATAGAAATCCCCCCAGGAGGTAGGGACTATTTGGATACCTCACCTTTCGGGCAGAGAGTGTATGTAGGAAGGAGATCTGGTCCTGGTTGTGGGCGTATATGCTCCCCAGAACTATCAGCCGACCACAGAGGAATTCCTCCACCAAGACTTAGAGGCCCTCTTTGTCAACATCTACTAAAATGGGTTCAAAAGGCACTCCCCCGCACCCATACAATTGCTCCCCGTGCAAACATGGAATAGGCGGTGGCAAACAATTACCCGCCAATGTTTGTGGAGGCAATCGGCCTCAGACTTAGTGTGGTGGGACTCCTGCAGTAAAGCAATATGGAACCCTTTACTCTTCATGTATGTCAGTATATTATGTTGTTTTGATGCAGTGCCCATCCCCCATATGTTCCAGGACATCAGTTTAATGACAGTAGCATTGTTCGACATACTTTCACATTGTCTTTTGACCTAAATTCCAATTCCCCTCCCTGCATCCCCCCATGTACCCCGCAATGTCAGCCTCCCACACCAATTACATATCTGGTCATTAACAATAACAGAGGTAAACAAATCCCAACTCCCCGTACACAGAACAGTCCGGCAATGGTTGACCGCCCAAACCAGTGAAGTCGATCTTTGGCATTCTATCATAATCTATCATCATTCTATCATAATCACCCTTTTGCACCAATCCAAGGGCGAGTGGGGGGTGAGGTAGGCATGTGCCTACAGTAGACCATCAGGCATGTCCAGACCAGCCTGGTCCATTTTTGAGTTTCTGCCCCCAGTAAGAGTCTTTTTCAAACACAAATTGGAGGTGTCGCCTATTAAGTGATGTATTCTGCTGTTTGGGGTATCACATGAGGAGCAAGCTAGCGACCGAGTCAAGGTCGGAGGTGTCCTCCTTCTCTTGGGCATCGGTGAAATAGTTTCTTTCCTTATCTGAGGTGGATGACTCTGTCAGAGATGCCTGGTTTGCCTGTAGTTGTGTTGGCCTCATCAGTCGTTCGTTGTGATGTTGGTCCTTTGAGCGGTGTCTCTTTGACAAATAGGTGCAGTGGGCTCATTCATTCCAAGTTCATCTTTCCCGTTTTTATAGGTTTTAAGCCAGGCCATGGCTTCCTCAGGGTTTTGACAAAAGTGAGTGTGGCCCTCACACATTATCTTCAATTTTTAGGGAAATAACAAGGTGTAACGGACCCATCTGCTCATAGCGACCTCTTCACTTCCATATAGGAATCCTGCTGCTGTGTAGTCAGGAAAATGTTGACTCTGCTATTCTCTACCTCAATGGGGTCGGCCTCCCGTGTTCTCTGCAGTAGTAGATCCTGATCTTTGTAATGTAGTAGCTTGGCCAGGTCTGGCCTGGGGGGTCTTCCCGGTGCGAGGAGTTTGGCTGGTAAACTGTGTGCCCTTTCCAATGCAAAAAACGGGTGTGAAGTGTTGCTCGCCCAGGACAGATTTCATCCAGAGTTCAAGGAAGGTCACCATGTCTGTGCCCTCAGCCCCCTCTGGGAATCCTATCATGCGTATGTTGTTGCGCCGACTTTGTCCCTCTGCATCCTCTGCCCAATGCTCCAACCTCTGTACTCTATCCGTGAGGTGGGCCAGGTGTGTCTTGTGCGCCCGTTGCGAGGCTCCAAGGTCTGTCAAGTCCTCCTCTGTGGCTTTCACCTTATCGGTCATCTTTCGGTGGTCAGCCCGTAGGAGGTTCAGCTCAGTCTACACCTTCCCGATCTCTTGCTGCAGGGTGTTCTTCGAGTCCTCAATTGCCTCTAGTATCTTTTTCAAAGTGGTATCCGTTTGAGGGGGTTGCTCTGCCAGTTGTGGCACCTGTACTACAGCACATTGCCCATTTTCGGGACTCAGTGCCTGTGACCCCTGGGGCTTAGGGCGTTGCTTCTCCATTAAAAACTCTGTTCAGGGTCAAGTTGCCTTCAGGCAGTAGATAAATGCACGCGCCTGAGGGGAGACCTCTTGCCACTACTGGCAGTACCCCCTGGCCATTGGGGGCTCCTGATGTCCCGGCAGCCCTCATAGTTCAACAGCCGCACATAGTTTTAGGGTTCCAGGGTCTCCGTCTGTTTGCCCTTATGGGCGAACCCAGCCAGAAGGCCTTTGTCGCCTCCTTTCTGCCGAGTCGCTGGCACGGAAGCAATACGTCCCCGCCGAGCAGTCCCCTTTGCTCCAGGCACCAACACCCCCACAGGGGGGCCCCAGCGCCCCCGGCGCCTGCCGTTCACCGGTGTCTTACCTCAATTCACCAGTGCTCTCTGCCCAGGATCGCCCCGGTGAACCGGGGCTCCCCTAGGCATCAACTCCTTTTACTATGGGGAGGCTAGCTCCAAGCATCTCCTCCCTTTGGGTGTTGCAGTGTCCCGGGGTCAAGCTTCACATGGGGCACCGTCTCCTCCGCGCATCCGCAGAGGTCGTCTTTCGCTGCTCAGTCAGGAGGGGAACATGCACCCCGGGGTTCTCCCACTTCTAGGCCTCCAGGCCCGCCAGTAGGACAGGCCTACATCGCGTGGCCTGCATTGGCCCAGGTACTCCTTGTGCCAGATTTTTAAGAAATCGCTATTTCTGACTCGCAAAGTGGCATGTATCACATTTGCGATTCGGTAATAGCGATTTCTTAAAAATCGCAGATGCTATTACCGAATCGCAAATTGCGATACCGGCACCATTCGCAGCTATGGGCCTGTTGGCCTATATCTGAGAATTTTTAGCATTTCCCAAATTGCGATTTCTGAACCAGAAATCACAATTTTGGAAATGCAAAAGCCCAGGGTGCTGGGGGCCTAAGGCCCCCTCTGCTGCACCCCAAAAATGTTTTGGGGGACATGTAAGGTGCACACATGCCAAAAGGGCATGTGTGCTTTACCTGTTCAATTTAAAAATGCATTTTAAATGCATTTTTTAATTTTGAACCAGGTTACCACCTGGTTTCTTTTCATGGTATTTTGCATGTGCAAAATGTCATTTTGCGAAAAATCGCAATTTGCAACTTTTTGCAGCATCTCCATGCGATGTGGATTTTGCGAATCGCAAATTGCGACTCACAAAACCAGGTCACAACGCAAGAAATCGCAATTTTTCCGATTTCTTATTTGTGGTCTGCGAATGCCTTTCATGCATCGCAGACCACTTTTTTGCACTCGCAAACGGCCGAATTTTGTGATTCGCACCGTTTGCGAGTGCAAACATTTTTCATACATCTGGCCCCTTGTCCCCTCTCCTGTGTCCCCAGAGGATAGGGCACGTGTCTCCACAGTTGTACCAGGTAAAGGGGCGCGGGCACCTCGGCAGTGCCCTCTGCCCGCTCCCATCCTGCCCCGCATGGCCTTCTCTCACCACCCGGCCAGGGGGAGCACACACCACTGACAGCACTCCGCTTGTATGCCTCCCAGCCCTATGGGGGGGAAAGGGACGCTTCACAGGGCCTGTACCGGTCCAGCCACTCCCTGTCTCCTCTACTCTGTCCTCGGGTTTTGAGGCACCTGCTCCTGCAGCCACGCCTGGTGGGGGTGCCAGCTCCTGGCTCACTCGGCCTTCAGCACAGCTGTGCAGCTGCCATCTTTTGCGGAGCTGCTATCTTTGCCCATGGTTGTCTTCATCACATCATGTGGCAGGAAGATGGCCGCCACCAGTCTCCTCATCCCTGGACACCTTCTCCCAGTCTCAGCACCGGGCTGCAGCACTATCAACCCTAAGATCTAATGCAGGCTGGTCCGCCCGCGCAGTCCCACTCGTCCATTTGTTTTTATGGCTGGGCCCCGAGGGATGGGGTGCCCAGGGCTAAAATCAGTCTGAAAAAAAAGGCACTCAAGCACTCATATACACACACAGACTCACAAACCTACAGAGACAGTTATCAACTCACTTACAGACACTCACACACTCACTTACAGAACCAATCAGACACTCACACACCCACTCACAGATCCATTTAGACACTAACACACGGACTCACAGACTCCCTCAGAGACACACACCCACTCACAGACCAACTCAGAAACTCATGCACTCACTCATAGACCCACTCAAACACTCACGTACGTACTCATAGACCCACTCAGAGAATCATGCAAACACTCACAGACCAACTTCAATACTCATGCACCCGCTCATAGACTCACTCAGACATTCATGCACCCCCTCACAGTCCCATTAAGTCTCTTACACACCCACTCACAGACCTACACTGACACGCTCACACACACTCACAGAGACACTCTCACACCCACGTTTACATCCAGAGACACCCATTCACACCTACTCTCACAGTCAGACACTTTCACATCCACTCACATACCAAGAGGCACCCTCTGACACCTATTCTCACACCCAGAGAGACAGGCCCTGTGGCCAACTCCCACTGCACATGGCTGTAGGCCGTGTGTGGGGTTGGGTGGTTTCAGGGGCTGGCTGCAGGGACTGGTTGCAGGCAGTTATAGTTATTTTAAGTAACTATAACATATGCCCTAAGGTATCTTAACTTGCGCCCTTGTCCATTCTATGCTAATTACCGAGGATATTTCAGTGTCCATGACAACTTCTAGAACGTAATTAAAAATATAAATGAAGCATTAGCAGTCAAATTAATGAAGAAAAAACTGTGCATGGCGGGGCACAAGTTACAGTTACCTTTGGGCGTGAGTTATAGTTACCGATGGATTTCTATGGTTTTGTTTGAGTAAATTCAAAACCTAACAATAACTAGGGGTGGGCAGTGAACACCGCTCTGCTTGTGGAGTTTGCAGGGCTTTTCTGAATCTGCGCTCCCCTTAGAGCGCAGAGTTCCGAAAAACTCAGTGGAGGTGAGTGGAGTTTTTTCCTCGTTCGCGCTCACCAATGTTAAGTCGGTGAGTGCAGGTGAGGAAAATCTTACTCCAGGCCACCTCCCTGCAAGATTTCTCAGTGTGGGCAGTCGCGGATGTTCGCTTCCACTCGTGTTGAGAAACCTTCCATTCACGTTGAGCAAGCTTAAGCTCAAGTAGAAAATCTACTCACACAACAGAAAAGAAGCAGCGGCCCTTTTGTGCTATGCGTGGTGCTGTTCACACAGATTTTTCAGCATGGGCCAAGACTCAGCGCTAAAAATCAGTGCCAACAATATGACTTAATGCACTCTGCTGCTTGTGGAACTCCACTTAACATGGTAGAGTTTGTAGACACTCCACAAACTGTGCCCATGCCTCACTATAACATCCCTGTAACCTTCAGCTTTTTCAATGAAAATATATATTGAGATTAATCAGATACTATTATAGTGCAGCTTATCATCCGTAGGGCCTCAATGCACTGTTGTGGGTGTGTTGATCATTTGAAGAGCCAGGTCTTGAGGTTCTTCCTGAACTGCTTCAATGAGGGGGCCTGCCTGAGGTTGAGAGGGAGTGTGTTCGAGGTCCGAGCTGTGAGGTAAGAGAAGGATCTTCCTCCAGCTGTGCTCTTTCTGATTTTGGGGATGGTGGCGAGGGTGAGTTGGGAGGATCAAAGTTGTCTGGCGTGGGTGTAGAAAGTCAGGCTGTGGTTGAAGTAGGCCGGTCCAATGTTGTGCAGTGCCTTGTAGGTGTGTGCCAATAACTTAAAGATGATGCGTTTGTTGATAGGGAGCAAGTGGAGGTCTCTGAGGTGGGCAGAGATGTGGCTGTGGTGGGGGATGTCCAGGCTGAGTCTGGCTGCTGCATTCTGGAATCTCTGTAGTCTTGCTTGTACCTTCTTTGTGATGCCGGTGTAGAGTGCGCTGCTGTAGTCCAGTTTGCTGCTGACCGGTGGGTGGGTGACCGTCCTTCTTATCTCAGTGGGGATCCACTTGAAGATCTTCCAGAGGAGACGGAGAGTGTGGAAGCATGACGATGAGACTTTGTTGACTTGACAGGTCATGGATAGCTTGGAGTCCAGGATGATGCCAAGGTTACATGTGTGATCGGTGGGGCGTTACCATGGGCGGATGGCCACCAGGAATCGTCCCAGGACAAAGGGGTGGAGCCCAGAACGAGGTTTTCTGTCTTGTATGTGTTGAATTTTAGTCAGCTGGCTTTCATCCAGGCGGCGAATGCTCTCACTCTGTTGTGAAAGTTGCACTTGACTGTTGATATGTTGTCGGTCAGGGAGAGGATCAGTTGAGTATCGTCTGAGTAGGAGACAATTTTTAGGCCATGCTGTCTGATGATTTGAGCTAGAGGAGCCATATACTTGTTGAAGAGGGTTGGACTTAGTCAGGAGCCCTGGAGTACTCCACATATATATGTATGATTACCACAGTGCCTTCCACGCCAAGCTGGAAAATGACAAAAGCCTTTCACCACTCCAGGCACAATGTTACAGCTTTGGATTAGCAAAATACCATCCAAGCCAACCAGGAATGAGCAAAAGCAACACCTGACTACTATAATGCAATCATTATAGCTCTTCCGAGATGTTTAGCTTTATCCAGATGCAAGGGGGCACCCAGTATAAGATAAAACAATACCCTTTCAGGCATGTAGTGATGCATGAATTACGCAAGAAAGAAAAGAGAACTCCGGGTATTTCCCAAGTTTAGGTAGAGAGCAGATCTAGTATATAGTACCGTACAACATAAGCAATATATTTTATAAATATGTATATATATATATATATATATATACATACACACACAATACACACACATATAAATATCAATGAATCTCTCTCTCTCTCTCTCTATATATATATATATATATATATATATGTATATATGTATAGATATAAAAAATATATATAAATATATATATATATATATATATATATATAGAGAGAGAGAGAGAAAGAGAGAGAGATTCATTGATATTTATATGTTTCTAATATTTTCTGTATTTAGTCGATGGTGTAATATACCTTTTTTAGTCACAACATATATATATATTGTTTAAAGTTTAATGTTTAGTGTAATCATTTGCTTAACGTAAAAAGTGGTTACTTTTATGTTTAAAAGTGATAAAATAATCAATTTGCTACTAATATTTTGGTTTTGAATATAAGTAAAAATCGATATTTTTAACAACGATATTCATGTTCTCATCACTTGTGGCTTTACTATTTAAGTACAAGAAGGCAATATTTGTGTTAACAATATTTATTTTCCAAAATTTTAGTATATTAATATTGTGTGCAGAGATATTATTTCAGTGATCCCAGAACGCACTTCCTAAAAAAACGTAATTGGCTTTACACGTAGGATTAAATTATCTTTTTCATTCCAGCAAGATGGTGGTATGTAAAATGAACACAAGATGCAGAGTCAGTAGATTTAAAGGAACAGCTTCAGTGAAGGACTAGGCACCTCGCATGAAGCCCTCAATCAAAACACGCTTTAAAGAAAACGTTTTTTCATCCCTATCTCCACAGCCACAAGTTAAATATAACATGCTTTTCAAATAGTAGGTACAATCCTAAATGGCTAAAGGAAGTTAAAGATATGAGACCCTCAGCTGTTCCCACTCTAAAAATCAAGATGGAGAGTATAGACAGGTTTGGGAATATTACTAACAGATTAACCCTGAAGACCAGCAAAAAGAAACAGCTTCCATGTAGGGTCCTTGACAAAGAAACTTTCGCAAATTAAGAGTAAACAGGAGAATTTGGAAGGTAGGTCCAGGAAATCAAACCTCAGTATTGTTGTATTGGCATTCCTCTTGAGAGGTGGGGTCCAATTCCACGCAGAGTAACTGACCTAGTTAGGAATTACCTTCTCGCAGAATCCAAAGAGATCTTAACAATCACCAGACCCCATTGTTTCCCATTTTTTCAACTGAAGCAATCGTCTGCTCCATGTACAAACCGAGTGAATTTCACCTGCTTTTGCATACAAGAAAAGGTCTTACAATGTGTGATACAGATATGCAATTCTTATAAGGTAGACCACTAGTATTCCTTTCAGGCATTTTTAGATATTACTGTATTACTGTGCCAAGGTGGCTGTAGCCCATGTGCAGTGGTAGGTTGGTGACCCTGTATGCCAGGTGGGGCAGCCTTGAAGAGTATTGGTGCACCAACAGGATGCAGACTATGTGCACTGTGAAGCTGGTGACACCGCCTGCAGGTAACCATCGTGCCAATCGGGTCGGAGCCCTTTAGCAGTGGAGAGACAGTGACCCTGTATGCAAGAGGCAGTCACTGTGACCAAACAAGAAGTGTGACTTTGTCAAGACTTTCATCAGAGGAGAGAGTTGCACAGGATCTATAGAAGGTTGGGCCCTGTAACATCAGGAGTAAAAGGTCTCGAACCCCCATGGATGGTCCCAGTATTATCCAGCTTGCCTCCATTTTTAGCTCCACATCTATCCTATTTAAAATATATATATCATCATTTTATGTGTATATGGATTTAAGAAAATTATTCTGTTCTTTCCTATATACACTTAACTTCAGAAAATGCTTGCAGTCAGTATTCTGACTACAAGAGTTTTGTGGCACATCATTTAGAACTTGATATTCTGGTACCATTCTCCATGACACTCAGCACCTATATTGTTACTGTCTCTAAGTAGCTGCAGGTCAGCATAACTATACATTTTCCTACATATATTTCAACATTGAAATGTACTTTGGTTTTGTATGAGTATTATTTCACTCATAGTAGAAACAATTTAGGCATGCCCATTAGGTATATATTGAGAAAGGTATTATTATTCACATACCTGTATGTACAAACACACGAATCACAAATACTCAAACACATTATAGTGGATTATTGATTGCTACTGAACTAACTACATAATTTATGTCCATATCATACCTGAGGATATCGGCTGACCCCTAGGATTCTGGCCATAGGAAGGGATGCTGAAGATAGTACATCCCCAATGATGGCTGATGGTATTAACGTGGGGGCACAGTTGTAATTTGGGACAGTGGTCCGATGGCCTGATAGCAACCACATAGTACCCTCAACAGCAGAAGCTTCAGAATAACAAGAGTCATAAATCTTGAATCCCAGGTCTATTTGGGGTAGAATAGTAGGATTCTTGTTAATTTCCATTGTTGCAAAAACCATGGCGAGAGCACATCGGTACATTTCCATGTGAATGCTATTAGAAGAAAAAAAGAGACAATGTCTTTGTAAGAGACCTTCATGTTATGTCATTAACAATCTAATTTGCTAACCACGCTAGGAGAAAGCAGTAAATTCTGGGAAAAGGGTTCAAGAGTGGTTCCACACTACTGCACTTAAAGTTACTGATCCTGGTGTTCAGGGTCGTAGGAGACAATACATTTCTGGGGGGGACAGGGACAGCCTTGGGGACTTTCAATCAACCCTATACAAATCGCTCGTTGTTTACGAACTGCAGGCTCCGATAAATATAGACAATCATATATATTGGAAGTGAAATAGGGAGAAAGGAAAGCATGGTTACACAGTCTGAAAGTATCTTTAATTGTTATTTACATTCACAAAGTAATTAGCTCAAATGTGAAAATAACATGTTGATTAACCTTGCATCTTCATGCACCAAGCAAATAAAGGTAGGAGGGTAAAAAGGAAGAACATACCCTTTGCGCCCCAAACCCACCATGCCCTTCACCTCATGCCAATTGGAACCGCACTGGAGATATGAAAAGCGATTAGGTACAAGAGTTGTAAACTGTGCTCGGAAACCATAGTTCTAATAACACTTCTACTCCTGTGTGTGATCTTGGGCAGCTCAGCTCCACATCAGTCATAACTAGAAGCATTTCAACTGAAGAAGCTCTTGCAGTTACAGGCTATATAAACTTGGATTCTCTAATCTCTGTATAAACTGCAGTCATGCATTTCTTTAGAAACAGCTGTTTGTGATGCACCAAGTCACTGCGTATAAAGAAAAGACATTCAGTGATTATAAAGAAAAGACATCGGAAAATGACTATGATAGGGTTATTACAGTAGAGTTCTGACATTACAGTGCCTTCTGCCAGAGCTAGCAGCCAAGGTAAAAGGTAGATCAGGTCACAGAGCATAATGAATGCAGCTGTTTAAAGCAAAAAATGGAATGCTGCTTTTCTTTCTTCTGCTCTACTTTAATAGCTTGGAATGACAGAAGCTATGCACTAAGGTTTTAAGTGGTTTGTGGGAAAGTTGTAGGTGTGACCATTGTATTATATGAGGTAAAATACCCCTGGTGTACATAAGGATATTGCAAGTCACCTTGAAGTTCATACCTCATAAACAAGCATTGGCAAAGCCAATAGGTCTCGCCTATGCAAGGTCTATTGCCTTTGCCAATGTGTTTTAGCCATGCTGTACACTAGTGAGACTACTGTTCAGCATGGCTCAAAGTTAATGGCATAAAGGAGAATGATGTGTCATTGACTGGTGTGGCGTAGTGTCATGGAGTAAGTAGAGTGTCCTAAAATGGAGCAGTAAACTAACTTTAAAGGAACAGGGGTCCTTTGAATAAAATGCATCACCATTCCCATAAACAATGATATTAAAGTAGTATGCAAATGGAATGTTTCATACATTTATTCAATCAAAATATAAAAGATCAAATGTAGTGGGAAAACATCAACAGGGGAAATCGAGAAAGACTGGTATTCGGGCATTACACAAGTTATCTGGATGACCCAATGTCACCGATCACAATAAAAATGTAAAAAGTAACCTATATAGTACAGTGGTTTAGAGGAGGCTGGCCTGGATTGTATTGGGTACCTATGGTACTTACACCTTATACCAGGTCCAGTTATCCCTTATTAGTGAAATGTAGGCAGTGTCTAGAAGCCAGGGTCTCTAGGGGTAGCTGTAGCCAAGGCTTATCTAGGAGACATGCAAAGCACATGCAACACCACTGTAGTCACACAGTACTCACACACATGAAAGAAAATACTCAGTGTTACAAAAATAAAGGTACTTTATTTTAGTGACACAAATGCCAAAAATACCATAGAGACTATACTCCCTTAGGAGGTTAGTAATACACCAATTATATACACTAGTATGCAGCAATAGCAATAAAAACAGTTAGAAAAGTGCAATTAGTGAAAATCACAATGGTTAGAAATGGGCCTAGGGGAAACCCAAACCATATACTAAGAAAGTAGAATGTGAATGTCGGTTTCCCACCTAGGCAAGTGTGGTGTGTAGAGGGGCGCTGGGAGTATTAGAAAACACCAAAGGTAAGTAATAGAACCCACCTCAGAGCCCATTAAAGCAGGAGTAAATCACAGTAACTTTCCTAGAACACACAAGAACATGAGAAAGAAGATAATGCAAGAACCAGAAGATACTTCAAGACACAAAGGGTGGATTCCTGGACCTAAAGACCTGTGGAAGAATGGGACTAGGTCCAAGAAGCACAGAAGAGTCCAGGGAGGACAGGAGCCCCTGCTAACCCGAATCAAGGTGCAAAAGTAGAACCACTGGTGAACAACAGCAGTCAGTACTGCACCCAAGAAGATGGATGCGGGTTCCTGGTTGGTGCAGATGATATCCCACACCGGATGGATGATGGCAGTCTGGTTTGCGTCACTGGATTCCGCCAACAAACCTTGGCACACGCAAAACTCACGGTTAGCGGAAAATGGCACTGCCTGGGACCAGGAGGGACCTGGTGGACTCTACCCAGGAGGAGGAGTCAGAGGGGGCTCTCAGCAACTCAGAGAGCCCACAGAAGACCAGCCAGTGCACACAGGAGTCCTTCAGTACCTAAGTACCATATACTAGGGACTTATAAAGGGGCACCAGTATGCCAATTTTGGGTGAAATACTGTGTTACCAGTATGCAACAATCATAATTTAAGGGAGAGAGCATAACTACTGGTGTCCTGATTAGCAGGATCCCAGCAGACACACTCAAACACACTGGCAAACAGGCCAAATGTGGGGGTAACCAAGGTAGAAAGAGGCTACTTTCTTACAAGTTTAGCATCCACAATAATGATTTACAAGCTTTTATACACTGACTTTTACATGAATGACTCAAATAGTGAATCAAGAAGACATTATCTCATAGTACCTATGCTTATGCCAACTTATGTACAATATCACAAATTCAAGTCAAGGTACTTTGGCCGACGATATTTCGATCCCGTAGACAAGTATCAGGATCATCCTAAGCCTTCGTTAAGCTTGAGTTAAAAGGGTTACAGAGTGCTTGTAACCAAAACGGCGAAGATAAATCGGACTCACGTCTCATATGAGTGAGAAGGCGACCTGAATCTCTAATCAAGCGCCAATGCCATAAAGTAGTAGTAGAGTGGAGTAGTGTCACAGTGTAATAGAGTGTCGTAGAGTGGAAAGGCATAAGGAAGAGTGAACTGGAGTAGAGTGAAGGTAAGTAATGTGAAGTGGCATAGAGAAAGTTGGGTAGAATGTTACAGTGAACATAGTACATTGTTGTATAGTGGAGTGCCATAGAGGGTTGTGCAGTGGCATTGAGTAGAGTATCGTATATTGAAGTGGCATATAGTGGTGTGGAGTGGCATACAGTGGAGTAAAGTGGAATGGAGTGACGTATAGTGAGTTGTGTAGAGAGTTACAGAGTGGAGAAAGTATTAGAGTTTAATGGAATAGAGTGTCAGGGTCTAGTATCATGGAGTGTAATGTCAGAGTGAAGTTTTAGAGTGGAGTTGGGTGGTCTAGAGTGAAGTGGCATAGAATGCAGTGGTGCAAAGTAGATTGGTGTAGAGTTTAGTGATTTAGAGTGCATTGGTTTTGAGTAAAGTGGTGTAGAGTGCATTGGTGAATCCTGCACTGGTTTAGCGTACAGTGCAGTAGCGTAGAGTGGTGAAGAGTAGAGGGGAGCAGAGTGGAGTGGCACAGCATAGATTGCAGTGGTTCAGAGTGCTGTGTCATAGAGTAATGCGTTGCATGGTAGAGTGGAGTGGTGCAAGGTAGAGTAGACTGGTGTAGAGTGCAGTGGTGGAGTGCAGTGATGCAGAGTAGAGTGGCATAGAGTGTAGTGGCATATAGTACACTGGTGTAGAGTGCAGTAGAGTGGCATATAGTTGAGCGGTGCAGAGTAGAGTGCTGTGGTGCAGAGTAGAGAGGAATATAGTTCAATGGCAGAGTGCAGTGTTGCAGAGTAGAGTGTCATAAAGGGCAGTGCTGTTGAGTAGAGTGGCATAGAATGCATTGGTGTAGAGTGCAGTGATGTAGAGTGATGCAGAGTAGAGAAGAGTGGCGTAGAGTACAGTGGTGCAGAGTAGAATAGAGTGGCATAGAGTGCAGTGGCATGGAGTAGATTGCTGCAGAGTACAGTATAGTGGTGAAGGGTAGATTGTTGCAGAGTGGAGCATAGTGATGTAGAGTGCAGTAGCATAGAGTGGTGCAGGGTACATTGGCGTGGTGCAGGATAGATTAGACTGGCATAGCATAGAGAAGAGTTGCGTAGATTGCAGTGGCATAGAGGAGATGATTTCAAAGTAGAGTGAAGTGCCCTACAGTGGAGTGGTGTAGACTAGATTAGAGTGCAGTGGTGCAGAAAAGAGTGCAGTGGGACAGAGCACAGTGGCATTGAGTGCGGTGGTGCAGAGTAGAGTGGAGTGGAGTTCAGTGGCAGAAAGTGCAATATTGCAGATTAGAGGGTCGTAGAGTACAGTGGTGTATTGCAAAGTGACAGAGTGCAGTGGCATAGAGTGCTGTTGCGCAGAGTACAGTGGCATTGAAAGCAGTGGAATAGAGTGCTGTGGTGCAGAGTAGATTGGCATAGAGTGCAGTGGGATAGAGTGCATTGGTTTTGAGTAAAGTGGCAAACAGTGCCCTGGCAGAGTGCAGGGGTGTAGTGTACGATGGTTAGAGTAGAATAGCATAGATTGCAGTGGCGTGGTGTAGAGTGGAGTGGCACAGCATAGATTGCAGTGGCGTAGAGTAGCACAGAGTGGAGAAAGGTGGTGTAGGGTGCAATGGGATAGGCATAGAGTAGATTGTTTCAGAGAACAGTGAGGAAAAGATAGAGAAAAGATAATATACTTCAATATGCTGAAGTATGTAACGATAACAACAACATAAATAATAACGCTAGGCATAACGGCCCAAAATGAAATATGGCTTCTCCCTGTTAGCCACACTGTAATCAAGCGCTTCATTACCTAGATAACAAAACATTAAACATAAATGTTAGAAAAATATACCCTTCTAATAGCTAAATTGTTGTGTGAAAAGGTAAAAACTGGGCTCAATCTCGACTTCACTGTTTCACCAACTGGTGTGATCTTAGGCAAATACAAATATTGTGTTTCACAGAGTCTCCTTTCTAGCCTGCAGGTGTCAGGCTGAGAGGGACTCTGTTCTCTCTTTAGATCTTCCTCATTGTCTTGCAGCTCCTCTAGAAAGCATCCTGCAGTGCTCCTCTTCAAGGCAGCAGGTGATGCAGACGTAATCATCCAAAACTCTTTTCTCCGCCTCGTGCCCTTTGTTCTTATGAGCACCCTTAATGCCCACAGCTGTGAACAGGACAAACAAAAGGGCAGAGGGCGCAGGGGCCTTCCGACTCACCTTCATTCTGTTACCATCAGATTGGAGGATGGTCGTTACAGGGCTATCATAAGTAGCGCTTTTGTGCGCTAATGGCCCTCTCAATTATAGATGTGAGAGGGGGAATTATCGTGTCCCCTTGTCCCCCCCACCTTCGTCCCCCGTGTCCCCCACCCTTCAAAATCTGGGGGGGATATATCCCCCGCGTCCCCCACACTTCCTACGCCCATGCTGGTGTTTCACTTTAGGGTGCTCGGGGGGAATTATGCAGCTGCAGAAGGAAAGAAGACAAGGCTTGAGCGGGATCGCCTTTCATAATTCTCCTATTGGGATGTATCATTATGTGACAGTACACTGTCCTTTGCATGTTAAATCTGTTTCCTAAACAATGGTGGCCAAGACAAAATAATTAGGCACAGAGCCAGTTATTAGGAACCTTGGTATGAAAGTTGCCCACACAAACATTTATTTAGAGATTAGGGGCCGTATGACACATGTGTGTGTTGCCACTTTGCGTTCCCCAGGGTGCTTTTGTAATATGAACGTGCCGCAAATGCTTGTGTGGCCCATTCCTGTGTTTTTAAGAGGGCATAGCCTTATGTAAATGGGGAATCTCGTTGCCTTTGTACAGCACCATAGTGTGAACATTGGAGCAAAGGCAAAGAAGCCGACAAGAGGCAAAGTGACAGTGCACCACAAAATGGTGGTGCACTGTCAGTGCGCCCCCTGAGGGCAATTCTTTTAGAGAGGACCAAGAGGGTACCATGAGCACCCCAGACATCCCTTTGCAAGTATTTTCAGTCACTCACTGCACCCACTTGCAAGGGGAGCTCTGTACCTCTCAAAAGGACAGATGGGTGGTGCCTGCACAATGAAACATGAAGTAGCTGATTGAAGCTGCTGCTAAATATATCACTGAATGTGCTGCCCCCAGAGCAGCCCTGACTTTCTGGGCAGTGCACTCATTGTAATCCTGCACTCTACTCATGTTTGCACCTGGCACACCTGTTTAAAGGTGCACTGTGAAGCAAACATGAACAGTACACCTGAAATATAATAGTGGCCCAGGCAGTGAAAACAGAAGATAAAAAGACATTCTGACAATTACTGGAAAACTTAAGTCTGAGCTAACAGCAACTGTACAATTAAAGCCTGTAAGAACTATTTCAACACCTTCATCTTGAGCTTGATAATGGGATTATAGCATTTATTAAATAGGATATGATCAGTCAAATTCATTTAGAAGAATAAATGGCAGCAATTCTACTGTGGAGAAAAGTGAGAAAGAACAACAACTTAAGGGCTGATTTAGAGCTTGGCAGGCAGAGCACTCTGTAGAAACACAACAAAATACTCCATCTGCCAGCCCAGTTTAGAGTCAGGTGGACCATCAGTAGTTGGTTGATGGAGTCCTGGTTTGCTACGTTGATGGAATACTGCCTCGGATAAAACAACAGACCAGGGGGCCACTGATTGAAATAGGGTGTATGTCTTTATGTGGTGTTTTCCTTTTCAGCACCAACAGATAAAACCTACCTGTGAAGAACAGCAAAACAACTATCATGAGCCCTGGGAGTAAACTTCCAGGGTATCAGTATCATCATTTTAAAACAAACTCTTGCTCTGGGAGCCGTTTTTGGGAAGACAAAAAACTTTGGAAAAGTTTGACGGACAGCTGTCTTGTCTGTCTGTACAGCCTTGATGGCAGGTCCTCTCATGTAGCGAGATGTCTATGGGGCCAGTGAATATCTCTAAATTTGGTGGACAGGATGTCTATTATGGCAATGGAATAAAGTACTGTGTCACTCTGATAGACAATAAACCATCTGCAAAACTCTAGATAAATGCATTAGAATGTGTCACCACTGGATGCTACCAATCATTGCTAAAGAATATTACTGTCAATGTTCACAGCACAATCAACTCACATAAAATGAAAGGTTTTAAATGTAAATGTAATAAATTAATCAGCAGCTGTAAAAATATCTTACCTAGCTACAGCAAAACAGTCTCTAAACTCCATACGCCCTTATGCTGAATGGTGTCAGAGGTATAAATACCTAAGTTTAACTATCTAGCTTGGCAGTTTGGTCTGGACTATTTTTATTGGAGAAAGACCAAGGCTGGTTTATATATAGCTGGGTCTATTCTAAGGTGGTACGGTGTGCTAAAATGTTGGACTGGGATGAGTCCCTAAGGAATGATCTGTGCCTCAGATTAGTTCAAACATTCCATCCATTATTTTTTTCTATTTTACATTGTGATGCCCTAAGTGAAATGGGTATGCCCAGTCATGGGTCCCATGTTCACTGTGCAACTAGAACCAAGAAGCACCTTACTGAAAAGACCTAAATAGGCCAAAATTAGCCTGGAGTTCTTCATGTTCTAATTCAGATAGGACGTGACTTGGCAGTTTAGGCTATAGTTTTCCTGTTGGAGAGGGATCAAGGCTGATTTGGATAAGGCTAGATCTAATCTGAGGTGACATTGTAGGCAAAAATAAGATGGACTGAGACATGGCCCAGAGTAATTACAGTGACTGATATTAATCAGGCATTCCATCCATATGGTTTTGTATTCTTCATTACATTCACATGTCACATGTGACATATTTGTCCAAATGGACAAAACCACAGGAGAACAAGGTTTCCTGAATTCAAACGAAGTTAGGACTAAGTTGTGTCCTTGTGGTACCCTTTAGATGTGATCATGCACAACCTAGGCTGGAATACAAACTTCCCCATTATGTCTAAAGTGCTCACAACTTTAAATAAAATCAGATATCAGAGCATTGTCAGTTTTGTCAACAGGTGTTTTCATAGGCAGTGCCTCTATCTATTTCACTATCTTCATCAGCACTTTGTTTACATTCAAAGCCAGGACTGTATGAGCATTGTGGTTAGGCCTAGGTGGAGTTCACGGTGTCCGACAAAATTCAGTGGAGTTGAATAAAAACACAGTTCAGAGATGCACGGAGTCCTGAATGCACCAGTTCTTGGAAGTGCTAAGCAGAGTGGGACCTGCTTAGCACTTCAAAGATTGTGCGCGTTCAGGAGAGGGCTGTAGGCAGTGAAAGCTGCTGTTTCAGGCCTCTTGTGCACCAGCCTGTCCTGTGTGCAGTGCTCACGAGGCAGACCGGTGCACAAGAGGCCTGAAACAACAGCTTTCTTTCGCTTCCTATGGTCCTGGCCTGAATTCAGGCACTGCAAATGGGACAGGCCAGTGTACAAGAGGCCTGAAACAGCAGCTTCTCAGGCCAGGGTCATAGGCAGCGAAAGCTGCCATTTCAGTCCTTGCTTGTGCACCAGTGTGCATAAACAACAACACAGGAAAGAGACAAGACTGACCTGGGTCTTCCATGGGGTCCTCCTCTCCTTGACATCCAACGGCCACAAATATGCAGTGGCTGCCTCGCTTTTGCCTCTGCTTCCGAGCTCCGGTGCGTGCTGCAGCCCAGTTATGGGCTGCACAGCACAAGCGCAGACTGTCTGCGCTTGTGCTGTGCAGCCCATAACTTGGCTGCAACGTGCACCAGGTGAGCTCCATTCTGCTGACAAGGCTAGCAGAATTTTAGGACTAACTCTGCGCTTGATTTCCCAAAACTCCTTTAGCTCCACCAGCAGAGCTCCCTGCACACCCCTAATTGTGGTTGTTAGAAATGGGGTCTTTGGTTGGCAGTCAGGTCGCCCCCTGTCCAAGCAAGGACCCTCACTCTAGTCAGGGTAAAGGAGAATCACACTCAGTTAACTCCCGCTCACCCCTTTGGTAGCTTGGCACGAGCAGGTAGGCTTAACTTCAGAAGCAATGTGTAAGAATTTGTACCAACTCACACAGTAATACAGTGAAAACACTACAAAATGGACACCAAACCAGTTTAGAAAAATAGTACATATTTATCTAAAAGACCAAAACGACACAAAATCCAACATACACAAGTCAAGATATGAATTTTGAAAACAATAAGGCCCGTATTTATACTTTTTTTGCGCCGCATTTGCGTAGTTTTTTGATGCAAAAACGGCGCAAACTTGCAAAATGCCATTGTATTTTGTAGGTTTGCGCCGTTTTGCGTCAAAAAGCGGCGCAAATGCGGCGCTAAAAACAGTATAAATACGGGCCTAGGAGTCTTAATCCCTAGAAAACAGTGAGAATGCTGTTGTTGCACAAAGTACCTGGTTAGCGTAAAAAATAAAGCAGCACAGGCAATTGTGCGTCGTTAAAGAGTAGCAATGTGTTGATTCCTTACTCACAAGTGAGGTTGTGCGTCATTTCCTTCTCTGGTCGGGTCAATTTCTGGAAGGGGCACCTCGGATCCACGCAGAGTCGGGTTGCCTTTGACACCCAGGGACGATGTGTGGAAAATCAGGTCACATGGTGTTAGAAAACGGCGCTGTGTGGGGTTTGCGTCATTAACACATTAGTATATGTCCTACTTTAAACATACACTGCACCCTGCCCATGGGGCTACTTAGGGCATACCTTATGGGTGCCTTACATGTATGAAAAGGGAAGGTGTTGGCCTGGCAAGTGGGTACACTTGCCAAGTGGGACTGTCAGTTTAAAACTGCACACACAGACACTGCATTGGCAGGTCTGAGCCATTTTTACAGGGCTACTAATGTGGGTGGCACAACCAGTGCTGCAGGCCCACTAGTAGCATTTGATTTACAGGCCCTGGGCACCTCTAGTGCACTGCACTAGGGACGTACTAGTAAATCAAATATGCCAATCATGGAAAGCCAATTACACATGTATTTTACATAAGAGCACTTGCACGTTAGCACTGAATAGTGGTGGTTAAGTGCCCAGAGTATCAAAAACATCAAAAACAGAGTCCAACACACATCAAAAACCTGGGAAACAGAGGCAAAACTTTAGAGGAGACCACGCCAAGGATGCCAAGTCCAACAGTGGTTTAACCCGGCAAACCACTTCCTTCCTTGTGCTTCAGCTCTACTCACATTGCTGGCCTGAAAGCATTCACGGGCCACAATGAATTTCAGTGTTGTCCAGGATGAAAATATTTTATATCTTGTCTGACATCTCAAGCAAAGGCCTTGATATCCTCTTCTGTCTGTCAGTCAGCCAATTTGGACTAGTGGGTGAGAATCCACTGCTGGGACCCTCATGAGGAAATGCGTTTTGGGATCTGCAATTGTAAAAACCCTAAAAAATTGTGCTAGGTCAAGCTCTTTATTTATTCCATGACCACTTACAGCAGAATCACAATGAAGTGTAAAAAAATAAAAATTCACTGTCTAACCCCAGTCCTGCAGAAAAACATGCATGCTACGAATCTGGTTCTGCTTCCCAACTAAAAATGTTGAGACCGAGTTCAGACAAAATAAAAATTAAATCTTCTCTATACAGTATTTGGCTCTTTTAATTAAGGTGTAAATTCCAAGTTTAGAATTAACGGGGATTCACAGTTTTATTATGGTCAATGAGTCGATCATGATAGGCTATGATATATACCAGTGTTGGAAAACTGAAATTAAACGTCCAAGTAATCAATTTGTGGGTTTGGTCTGAATAGGTATACGCCATTATGTGGGAAAAGATAAGTGGGAGATATAGCAGACCCTTTCAAGATATACATTTTGTTGCATTTGGCTTTTACATGCAGTTGTTAGAATTCTTTCATTTGCCCTTTTAGCAATTCAACATGGTGAATATAGCTTGCAGAGCTCGGGTCGGTGATTTTTCAGAGGGTATTGTGCACGGACAATATGCATGCCAGGGCAGAAATTGCACCTCTACTGTCTCTGTCATACTAACACAAACACACAGGTGCAAATAACATGAAAACAACATTATTCTTGGCTATTTATAATGACTTCCAACATGGATGTCTAAAAGCATTCATCATGATGGAAGAAGCATGTCTAAAGATGTCCTCCCGGCTTGGGAACCTGCATGTGAATGCCTTGGAAGGAAGGAGGTTTACTTCTACATTTCCCACCATGTTGAGTGCTTGGCTGAGCATAGGAGAGAAATTTCTCTTATCATAGATTTTTTGGGCTATAACACAGTTACATCACTACATCTCCTTTGCCTAAATGTCAAATGGTATGAGTCAGTACATGAATAGACTCATTGCAGAAGGCCAGATTTTGAAACAAGGATGCAGTAAGGTTAGTCATGCAGTTAATGATGACCTTACTGTAGATTCAGCAGATGAAGCCACAGCATCATCAAAAGATGAGTTGGAAACAATGCCACCTATTTAGAATTTGAGGGGCTTGCCCTTGTTTCCATTCTTACGGTGGTAGGGAGAAGACTATCAAGCTAATGGCTGATCATCTGTTATGTTTAGAGTTTCATGGTCCAGATCCACCATCAGCATAGGAGAGGTCTGGCTGCCAGAAGTATGTACGCACTCTGGCAGGCCTTCAACTTCTTGCTGAACTCAGGAAGTGAGGAGGAGGCTTGATGTGTTGAGGGAGGTTGTTTCATATCATGGGTGTGATGTAGGAGAATAAAAGACCTCCAGTTCTGCTTTTGCAGATGCAAGTATGTGCGTGAGTAAGAGTGAGGCAGAGCGTCGGTGTCTAGTGGATTGGTGAAAGTATGGCCAGATATTCAGGTTTTCTGTTCCTGTGTGGGTTTTGCATGCGTGCGTGAGAAGTTTGAATTGGCTGTACTTGTGAACAGGAAGCCACTAAAGCTTCTTGAGGTGTAGTGTGATAAGAGGGCAGAATGGGAGGTTAAGAATGAGGCTTGCAGTTGTGTTCTGGGTGACCCTGAGTCTGCTTATGAGTTGTTTAGTGATTCCAGCCTATGGAGTGTTGCTGTAGTCGATCCTGCTGGTGATGTTTGCTTGTGTGATGGTCCATCTAGTGTCTCAAGACAACCATTTGAAGAGTGTTCACAGCATGCGTAGGGTGTGGAAGCAGGAGGGAGGCGCAAACGACGTTGACTTGATCTGCCATGTTGAGCTTGTAGTCTACGATGATCACTAGATTTCTTGTGTGGTCTGTGGATGTTGTTCTAAGCTCCAACGCCCATCTGGTGGAGTCACATGGGGATGTCCTGTTGCCAAAGAACATTACATCTGTCTTGTCAGAGTTGAGTTGCTGGCAGTTGGTTTGTATCCAGTCTGCTACCACAGTCAATTAGTTTGTGAGCTTGGTTCTGACAGTGGTGGTTTTGTGAGTCAGGGAGAAGGCGAATTGGGCGTCATCAGCTTAGGAGATGATGGTGATGTCTTGTGATCAGAAGATGCTGGCGAGCTGTTTCATGTTTATGTTGAGAAGGGTGGGGCTGAGGAGCGATCCCTGTTTGACTCCACATATCAATTTCTTGATCTTTGATGTGAAAGGTGGCAGCCTGACCGTTTGGGTTATTCCTGTGAGGAAGGAAGAGATATATTTTAGAGTGGATCCTTGTATGCCAATCTTGTGGAGTTTTCTGATGAAGATGTTATGGGGACAGTGTTGAAAGCTGCAGTGAGGTTCAGCAGGATGAGGGCCGCTGTTTCTCCTGGTTTGTAATGCTATCTGTATTTAATCACTGACTCCATTTTGTGCTTAGCTTAGCTTCAAATGCCGTCACATTGTTGGTGCAGGTATTTTTCCACGCACACCTTTTTAACGTGTTTTCGCTTGTCTCACCAGGGAAGGGAACATAATGTGGGGGACGAAATGTTGATAAGAATGTTCAAGGATGAGAAATTAGAATATTTATGGCAGAGAAGGGTACAGCTCAGTCTTGGAAAGACACCTTAGGACCTGGCCAATCTCTTGCGTGTTTTTTCAACACTGACCCAGTATGGCCAGCTTGTGCATTTCACAACTTACTTGACGGGAGGAGGGGTTCTAGAACGTTCCTTTTAAGTTTGTTTAATGTATATACGGTGGGGAAGCTTGACACTAAAGGAGAAGGAACTCATTTCTAAGGGGGGTGTATTTCTCAGAATAATACCTTTGGGGAAGGTTTCTCCTGTCTCAGCTGTCACAGGTTCCACAACTGATATTGGCAAACAAGGATAATGTTGGATTCAATCCCCATGGAGATGCATTTTTAATTCTTAATATCTAGCTTTACTTTGTGCATGCAAAAACACACATAGTCAATGCAGATATATTAATCACTGATGTATTGCATTTTCTCTGATTATTATTATCTAATTGCTATGATCATTTTAGGAGCTGCACATGTATTGCTGCATTCAAATTAAGTGCTCACATTATTATTTTTACAGCATAGTATTTGAAACCTGGGAAGTGCCTTATTAAATTCATTACACAGACTAAGAGTGCTGCAGTCTTCGCATTCTTTATTTTTGTACCCTCTCAGTCTGAAGCAAAGCAGAACATGGGTCCAGGATGATCTGAATGTCATCAGGGGCCATGATGAGTGCTGTTTAGGTGATACGGTTATTTCTGAATCCTGATTTCAGTGTTGTCTAAAAGATGGTGAAGTTCGAGATGGGCTGCTAGGGAGGTAGGGAGATAGGTTGGAAGTTGCTTAGTAGATTCTGGTTGGCTGAGGGCTACTTGAAGATGGCATTGAAGTTACCATTCATCCTGGAAAGTGGTAGACATGATGGACGCGCTGGTGTGGGTGAGGGTGGTGCTGATTGGTGATGCTTCCAGGTTGTAGATGTGGTGGAGGCATGGGTCCATTGTGGCCCCTGAGTAGATGGTCGGTATGATTGTTCCTGTGCAGTTTCTTGTGACGGAGGGTTGTCTATTTCGTCAGGTAGCTGTCTTGGTTGTAGGTGGGTAGCTTAGCAATGAGTTCTCTAGAGTTGGCGTGATGTGCAAAGTTGCTGTAGATGTTTGCCATTTTGCTGTGGAAGAAGTTGGATAGGTGGTTGTGGATTGTTGAGAGGTAGCAATATTGGGGACAGTGGCCGAGGGCCAGGTAAAATCCTCACCAATCAACAAGTTCCTCTAACAGCTATTGGAGCTTCCTTTGATGCTTCCACTAGTGATTTTTTTCTTTCTTTGTGTGTCTTATTTGCTGGGGATAGCATCTGAGTGGATCCTTGTAGATAGTTCTGTTGGTGGTGGTGTGGTTGGCTCTACATCTCCTTTCTAGCAGTGTTGTTTGGTATCTGTGAGGTCTTCTGTGTACCAGCTGGACTGTTGCATGATCTACTATGTTTTCTGGGTTTGATAGGTGCGAGAGAGTCCATTAAGTTATTGATTCGGTTGCTAAACTTGTTGCTGCTCTTGTCGAGGTTGTCTGTGAGGTTAGGTAGATCCTTGCAGATGGTGCTAAGCCAGTCTGCTTCTGTGATTTTGACCCAGCTGCTGCTTCGAATGTTGAACCTTAGTAGAGGTTTTGACTTAAGTTGTGCTCATTTAGAAGTGGATGATGGAGTGGTCATAGTTTTTGTGTAAATAAATCTTAAAATTTCAACTTACTGTGACTTTCCTTTTACACAAACCCAGTGTTAATGAAATATAGTTTTGAAAGCAGGGTGCCTCTGTTCACCATATATATTGCTTGAATGAACAAAGTGGAGGCCCGGTATATCACAACTGCTTTGACGGCATTAACACTTTTATGAAGGATATGGGTATAGCACCCATGGATATAACAGGTTTCATGCACTTAGGGGGCACTGTTAGGAGATGGGCTATTGGTGACTCGTCCTTTTAAAGTGACACATCACCATAATATAACTGGGGCCCTACACATGCCCGGGCCCAAATAAGGGTTGCATAAGAATGGCAAATGTTAGAAATATTCTGTATTATTGTGTACTTACTTTTTCATCTTTCTTTATCTCAAAAAGTGTGATATGGCGTACAACATTATCATGATATCAGTTTTCAATCATTGGCGCAAAATATCTTATTGATACATTTGGACCCCTTAAGTCACATAAATGAGGTGTGATGGACTTGCATTTGATGCTGTTGCTTGTGGTGAAGATGGGGTCCAGTGTTTGTTCTGTGGTGTGTACACTGGTTCCGAACTGAGCTGAGTGAGTCAGATGATGCTTAAGCTTTTGAGTAGTGCTGTGGAGCAGGGTCTGTTTCATTCTTCCAGGTGAAATTTAAGGTCACTGAGGAGAATGCAGACTATGGAGTTGATGGTAAGTGAAGCAATGAAGTTAGTGATGAGTTTGGTAAAGATTTGTGGTGATACCTTTGGAGGTTTGTAGAGGTGGCTGGTCCCTTCTCAGTAGGTGGACAATACTCCATCACGGTTAGTTCAATGGTTCAGTCTCCACCATATGTAGAATAATCCACCACCAATGAGCAATGGCTGAGGCATTGTGACATATGATACAATGGCAGACATTAACAAGTAAGACAGATAACTCAAAATGTAATCAACCATCTGCTAGGACACATCTGCACAATATCAACCCATTACTAGTACCAAAAACTGCTGGTGCTACTACAAAGGTGGCAAATTCACCAAATCAAAACATTGACCAATCGCACTACAGACCCCTGTCTCACTCCTAAAAAATACAGCATACAAGGCCAACAGGAGAGCTCCTCACCTTTCAGAGAAGGAGCTGCATGCAATGATAGCTGAAGCTGTGAAGGTTGAGCTACAGTTGTTTGGTGCACAGGTGCAGAATATAACAATGAGTCAGCATAGGTAAATGATGACCAGGATTATGGATGAGTCCAGTGTGCGTTGGGGGAGACTTCTTTATGTCTATGACCTGTCCTCTATGACCTACCAATATGCTAAGGGTTCAGGTGGCAGGTCTCTTAGGCCTCTCACACTCATGCCTACACTAACAACACTAAAATATTAGCTTACATTTTTTATAGTATCAGGGACAGCCAGGAACAATTCTCAACATGCATATATGCAGTGGTCGTATGGAAGAACAAGAACTATCTAAAACTGAACAGTGATAAAAGTCTACTGTTGCATCGTTTCATCTGGTAAGTGACTTTGTGGCAGCCTAAGTTGGGGCCTTTACCTACCCACATTACTTTAACCAGAAATCTATGTTTTCTGTTTGATTCCATTCTTTCCTTTGCTCCTCAAATCAACTGGGCAGAATTAACTTGCTTCGTCATCAGGTGACTGCTTTAAAAAACCTTTCTCTTGTTACCGAATACCTCATGCTAAATGTTTATTCAGACCCTTGTGATCTCCCAGTTAGTCAATGAAAATTTCCTTTACCTGAGCATACCCAAATAGCTTCTGTACCAACTATAATTTAGGCAAATGCATCTGCACATTCAATTCGACATTTATCGAGATGGGAGTCTGTGTATTCCCATCAGATAAATCTCCACTGACTCCTCATTCAGAAGCCTGGTGAAAAGTCTATGAGGATCTCTCTGCAGTAGGAGAGCTCCACACTTTTTGCAGCCATAAAGTAGAAAGTTCAGCCTTGTTTTAAAAGCCTCTGCCTGGAAAGCACAAAGCCTTTAAAAACACAGGCCCTTATGACCTCATAACAAGGCTTACTTCTGCTTTACCACCCAGCCAGTACATTAATCTCCTAAACTGGTAACTTATTTAAGCTCTCATGTATCACTCACAGCCACATAGAAGGACAAGCTTTCTACTTCATGACTGCAAAAATGTGGGTCTCTCCTCCTGCCCATCTCAGAAACATCCACATACAAACTAACACCAAGAAACAGTTTAAAACATGGCTCTATTCAACCTAATTTGGATGCCTCCATATGCCCGCAACCCTCTTTTCAGGGAAAGGATGCTCATTTCGGTAATATTTTACAGTTTTAATGAATCCATTAATTTCTTCATTTAGTCAGTCACACCCTAGAAACAAAGGGCCATATTTATACTTTTTGACGCAAAGCTGCGCCTGCGCAGTTTTGCGTGAAAAATTTGACCGCCGGATAACGGCATTTCGATGCGCCGTGCGGGCGTAAAATTTATACTTTGACGCACGGCGGCGCAACCACCAGGTGGGAGTCATTTTTTTTTACGCACATCGCAGCGTCAAGTCGTAAAGGAAAACGACGTTAACGTGACGTAAATAACTGTGGGTCGATTAACGACAGCGCAACCCGGAAACCGCCGGGTTGCGTCAAAATTACCCGCGAACACTGCCCTTTCAGCAGAGGAGAGCCAAAATGGATCCCAGATGCCACTACAGACCCCAGGAAGATGACAGCAGACCAGGAACCAGCCAGGATGATCCATACAGGAACCAGGACATATATAGAAAAAAAAGAAAATGTTGCTTCAGTGCAGAGGAGCAGGAAATCCTGGTTAAAGAGGTGACGGAACACCAGCACCAACTGTTCATCACCTCTAAGTTGCCAATCAGCAGGAGAGAGGCCATATGGCAACAAATTGTTGACAAGATCAACAGTGTGGCTGAAGTACGCAGAACAGTCACAGAGTGTAAGAAACGCTGGCATGAATGCAAACGTAGGACAAAGGAAAAAATGGCCAGGAACAGGAAGGCAGCACTGCAGACTGGAGGTGGGAGTCCAGCACACCAGGAGGCCCTGGACCACATGGAGGAGATGGTCGCAGCCGTCATCCCTGAGGAGATCGTCACAGGGATTCAAGGACAGGACAGCGCAGACTACCAGGAAACAACACACATGCAGGGTAAGTCGCATGGGGAATTATAATACAATAATGTGGACTGTAAGCATGGGGGGAAATACCACTACACATTGCATGTAAGTCAGCATATACATGGATTGGCATGGGTAAAGGGGCACGGTATGGGGGCATGCCCTGCACATACAGAAGCTGGGGCACGACATTACACAACACCAACAACAGTGCCATGGGGGCATCCTGTCATGACAACAATGGAGCTAAGGGAAAGCCTCGACAGGTGGGAAGGCCACTACGTCAAACTTACATCCTGGCACTCGTCAGCCAAAATATCTCCTACATCAACTAGGTCCCTATCAGTAATCCAGTAGCCAAAACAACAACTGCAATGTAACTGCCACAACAGTTGACACTACCACCTCTGATCTCTGTGCAGCACAAGTAGCCAATGGCAGTAACCTCCCCATGGAACATACACACCTAAATTAGGGGGTGAGGATGACATCTGCAACAATCTCCTGAAACAAGACAAAGGCCCCATTACACTCATATGTCAATGCCCATAGTTGTCACATACATCAGCCAAAGTAAACAGCAATAGGAGCCACACAGCACTAAGGACACACACATGCTGCATATGTCAGGGTCCTTCACGTGCCTGGCTAACAAGGCAACATCACAAATGTCATACTACTCAGACAACAGCATTGAGGAGGGGACACATGCAACTGGTCACTTAAATACACCTGCACAGTCAGAGGACCATATAGGACATTGATACGATAAACAGGGCAATCCAATGTAACACACATTACCCAACATCAGCTGGACACATGAACAATGTCTACATCCATATCACATCATAACATTGCCATGCATAGGATATGCCACATGTCATTTACAATTAAGTCAATGTGAACAATCAGGGATTGGGGCAGGTCCTGAAAGGCAAGTGTGCTGCCAGGGCAATCACAACACCCACAGCCAGTGAAAGGTCTCACCATAAGAATAGATATACACGGAGGGTCAAGTAGGACAAAAAGATGGCTATTCCCTATTTAGTACAAAGCAACACCTAGAGGCGATTAGGCAGACAAGTCTGATAACTCAATATCATACATGTGACACAGAGGTGGGCCATAGGCCTATAACAATGCCCATATGAAGGACAGCAGATACCAATACCAAACAAGATCACAAAGTGAATTCATCAAAAGGCTGGCATGTTACTGCAAAATTGTCACAACACAGACACACTAATTATACCCTGTTTCATTGCAGAGGAACATGGATCTCCTGCCGATATGCCTGTCCCTGATTTCCCTGATGACATGGATGACGAGCCCATAAACATTCCCCAGGAGACCATCCAAAAGGTCCTTGAAACCCTCCAGACCCCACCTTCAGTCACAAGGAGGAGCACAGAACAAGAAGCCATCACAGAAGAACCACCCACCACCCCAATTGCAAGACCTGCCAGCTCCTACACAGCTGAGGACTCTGACGACACTGGCACCAGCTTTGAAAGAACTGTAGTTGGAGTACAGCGGGAGCTGGCCAAGGAGGTGCGGGTGGGGATGCAAAATATGGCAGCCAGCCTTGAGGGGGTGCGCTCGTGCATGATGTCATCTGCAGATCAGGCAGCAGCTATGCAAGCCCTAACATCCATACAGCATGGACTACAAGAAACTATAAAGGAATTCACCACTGCAGTAAGGGAGTTGCCACAACACCTCGCACCTCAAACTTTCCACTGCATGCACGAATGCAATCATGACTCCCTCAGGGCCGACCTGGCTGCCTACCATCGTGATGTAGCTGCTATTCTCAAAACCCAGCAGGCCCTCCTTGCTGCAGTTCTGCCCTTAAGAACTTCACAGGGAGCAGCCACCGGGATGTCTGACTCCACGTCTTCTAACACTGAGGTGTGTGTTGCCCCTTCACAACCAACAACAACAAGGACAAAGCAGGCAACACACACATCAGAAGAAGAAGACATGGAATAGATCGCATTCACACGGAAGAGTACCCGGAAGCACTAGTCCCTGCACCATGGCCTACTTTGACCAAGGTCCTACGTTTTGTCAAATGCCAATCTCACTACAACTGTACTCAATGACTGTTCTGCTAACCACTGTATGACTTGTCAGCATTGCCAGTGAATGTCTCTCTCCTACTAATCGGCAAATCCTGTCCCTCTGCACTGTCTGTTACATCACCCCAGCATGTCTGGAGCATCATCCACACCCCTTCTGTAGGATCACCATGTAAGAATGCACCAGAACGGACTCAACAAACATGGACAATGTACAATTTGCACTACAGCACCTATCAATAAATAGCACTTGCACACCTAATATGTCTATGTGTTATTTGACACATCAACTGTGCAGTAGATAACTCTAAAGTGCCTGTGTGACAACCATGCAGCTTGTCACTACAACTGTCCTGACATCATGTAGTCTGATACATCTGTGCAGTGTCCAGGATTGCATCATAGCCTGACCATCCTGAGGAGAATAACTGATGAAGGGACAAACCACACACAATCATGCTGTGTTGGACAGAATAATGCTCCATCTATAGCAATCAAAGTCAACTAATGGTGGCTGATAAATGTAGGCACCATGCAATAATAAAACATGAAATTATGCAGTAAAATCTAAGCAAACACAACTAAACACAGCATCAATCACCCTTTCAGAGTGTACTTCCATGAAGGGAAGTCATGCTGAATGTTTGCACACATGATCTATGTCAGCAATGAAGACAACAAGACAAGAGTGTCAACAACACGTCATCTACAAAGATGTCCCTGAACATCACACTGCAGTCCGACCTAATAAATTACCCACAATACCAATTCTGGAAGCACACTTTGTGATGTAGAATACATACTCATCAACACAATTCCTTGGTGATCCATGTAAACTACTAATGGTGGTTCTATCAAATGGTGGATACTTACCAAGTTAGCACAGGGGTAGCTGCCATTTAAAACCTCTATTTTCTTCGGTGTGTAGCATAGGACACAAATGTCATAGAAAAACAATCACCTACACTGATGTCAAGGCCATGATCAAGTAGCAGTTAACACATAATGCAAAGGGTTAACAATATATTTATTCATATGTATTCACACCAGAGGCAACTAAGGGAAAAGTCATACCTACACTAATCTAACCTGACTACTCCTAACCCACAACTGTCCCTAACTAACCTAATCTAAACTTACTCTACACATATAACGAATCGATCTAAACATCAACCCCCCACCCACCATTATGAGACAGGACACATGCAGGACAACACATACTAACCTACACACATACTATACTATCCTAAACAATCATATATTTATTTTTATTTTATTTTTTATTTATTTTTTAATATATATATTTTTTTTATCTAAACAGACAGGAATCCGAACATTGACAACGACCCACCCACCCACACAATCAAAAATGAAAAATAGAAAGAATAAGGACCCCCCACCCTCCTCCCTAACACTAACTAAGCTAACAACCTATACTAACCTAACACTAATCCCCAAAACCCACCTATCATGATAAAAAGGAAAGAGGAGAGAGGGGAGGGATAAATTTTAATGAATCAAATAAGTCCTAGAGGTTGGCCCTCCGTAGGGTCCGCCTGATGGACCTAACCCGCTTCTTAATGTACGCCACATCCTGGCTCAGGTTGTCCACCTTACGAATGAACTTGTCCATTTTCCTCTCTAAAGCCTGGAATGCCGCAGGGTCAATAGGAGGTGCTGCTGCTGTCTGTGTGCTGGCAGAGGTGCTCGGTGTGGGAGTTGTTGGTAGCCCACTGGACTGTCCTGCAGCTCTGAAATTGCTGGGTCCAGGTCGTGCTGCAGAGGCAGGGACAACTGCCCCCGCCGTTGCTGGGGCCACTTGGGGAGAACTGGTGGATGTGGTGGTGGTGGCTGTAGTGGGCAACGTTGGGCCACCCTGTGGTGAGGCCCACCATGCTCCGGAGGCCCGATCCGCCTGGTATTTTCGGGCCATCCGTCGGAACCCCGACTGCACCTGCAGGATGTGCCGGTATCTCATTACCCGCCTTTCAAAATCATGCCTCTGTGCGGCACTCATGTTTGCAGCTGTGAAGAGAAAGGGCAACTATTTACCATAGGAAATGCATTGGGTGGAATAGTACAATGGGTCAATTGGACATTACTTTTACTGTTGTTGTAACATCTAATTTCACCACATAGATCATTGAAAGTCTCAGAGGAATTACATGGGAAGCCTGCATACAAAAGGGCATCTCACACCTAGCATATCCATGTCTCTACATGATGGGTGACTTCAGCCTAAACTTCTCATCCAAATAATTGGTAATGTAGCTGACATTATGGCTGCACCTCCTCCGCCTACTGCCTTCACTACATATGTCAGTCTATGTGATAACAATCACAACCCTCAATATCTGCCATTTGTAATTGTTTTTGCTAGTATAGAACTCATGTGCCATAACCGAGTGTGTACACTAGGTTCTAAACAAAGTTGCAAATGGTCACAAGTATGTGTAGCATACTGGTTGCTACAGTCCTAGGTACCCTATTCCCAAACACATGGCAGTCTTTGAGGGTGGGGTGGGAAGAACAACCAACAATCCCATATTCAATGCACACCCAGGAGTGTCTAGAAAGCTCAACAAGTTTTTGCCTCCACACACACAACACCAGTGAAGGCCTAGCAATAAATTGGAGTCAGCTAAACCTTGTCCTATCCAAGGTCCACACATGTCAAAATGTACTGACTTAGGCCAACATCACACACTACCAGTGAGGCATATTTTACCACACAAACAGAGGAGCAAGAACACCCATGATCATGAGTAGAATGTACACCTAGACCATTGCACTCTAGTCCCACACACTTCTAGTTCAACTTGTGGAAGTACATGCCCCCGGAAGATCCAACCTACAGTGTACTCAGTCCATCGTTAACTAGGGAAGCAGCATATTAAAGACAAGCCTTCTGCAGAAGCTATCTGGGAGAATGTCAGTCTGAAATGCAGACTCAGTCTGAGACAAGTCCCAGAGCAACTCTTACATTAACCAGTGTATTCCACATGACTCACCCCATTCCCCATAGCGGGCCCTACTGGAATGGCCTACAGACCCAAAATCTGAGAAATGGATAAGCATAGGTCTACTCAAACTGAAGTGATATTTGAAATCCCACTAATGGAACAATACTAATGAATGGGCAGCGCATCAAACCTTGAATTCTGTTGAACACACAGTAGTCCATCATGCATCACCAGCAAACAATAAAAATAGCACACATGCAACACTCACTGTAGGTGTCGGGGTCCGCAAAATGAGCCACCTCTCCCACAGTGTAAGGTGCAGGTCCACCTGTAAAGCATGGAAGGTAGAATATACTCAGAATCCATGCACTGACAAACAATTACAATTACAAAGACAATGTGAGAAGATGACATGCGTAATGAAACACTTTCACACATGCTCATAATGCATGGAATTATTCTTGAGCAACATTTACTTTTGATGAGAGTCCTGCTACAGTTACACACCCTACTAGACACATGCAGTGGCCCGGACAGTCATGTGGTGTCAAAGATGCACCTCCATTAGTATGCCCCAACAATATGGGGGTGCATTCATCTCATCATGTGCATCCAAGAGAGACATCCAAAAGCTGGTTACTTGAGGACTGCATGACCTCTCAAACTCAAACAGCCTATGTGGTCATTTTCTCCACACACCAACCAGACACACATGTGACATATGTGTGGACCACATTGCTAACTTCAATTGACGTGAAGGCAGCACTCATTTATAGCATTATATTGGGTTTACAAATGTCAGTTTAGCTATGGCCTCTACATATGTAGGTATGATGTTTCAACATCCATTTTTCACTGGCTATTGTGACCTGTAGAGTTCTAATTGAGTCATTAACGTGTTGCTTGTCTGACACAAAGGCAGCACTACATTACATACTGCTAAAGGCAACCGGTATGTGTAGAAAACATGAGCTACCTGACTGCTAGCATTTGTCTTCCTTCACATTGTGCATCAATTACCCAGTAGGATTCCCTAGCATTACACACAGTCAGCTACTTATCTGGCAGATTGGGTAACAATCATCACATGTCGCCACACAGCTTTAAATTGTGCACATGTAATTGATGTGTACTCACCAACATGGCCACCAATCCTGATTCCCAGGTGGTCCAGCAGATCTTGCTCCCTGGATATCAGATCAGCCCAGCGGTGCTTAAGCTGATGTTCATTCCTCAGGCTACCATAGACACGGACCAAGTGATGGCGCACCTTCCCCCACCGGACTTTACGGGCCTCCGTGTGATACCCCTGTATCACCATACCCCAGCCTCCAGCATGAGTGGGAGGAAATGGCAAACAAGCCATATAAATCCCCCCAATTCCTCCTCACCCATCCTGGCAAGCCGTGGCCTACCAGACATGTCAGCACTGACAAAGGTGAAAAAGTTGGGGAAAAAGGAAAAGGGGAAAATGGGGAAAGGTAGAGTAGTGAAAAACAAAGAAAACTTAAGAAGAAGAGCCCAACTAACCCCTATATTAAACTACCCACAACAGACTCCCACAGACAATAAAAGAAACACTAGACTTGACAAAATAATACAACACAGACTCTGACAGTATTCAACAACAAGACAATGATGACAAAAGCACAATTGAGAAGCTACACAGGACACAAAAGCACTAATACACAGGACAACACTTTCCACACAGCCACACAGTCTAAAATAATCTGAGACTGCAAAGTGAAAGTGAAAGTACACCCACTGTACAGATTCTGTAAACAGGATATCCTATTACATCACATCCTGCATAAAATGGCCGCCGTTTTTTACCGCTATGCGTCATTTTTTTACGCATACAGATTGTGCGTCATATTTTTTGACGCATAGGAGTGCACATAATGCAGAGTAAAAAAAAAAATCATCATTGGACCATTATATTTGTTTGAGGCTTATTTTACAGTTCTAGAGTTGAAAATTAAGCCGCTGGCAATTATGATATCTAAATATGAAAATTAATTTTGACTCTGCATTATCTGCACTCCTGTGCGTCAAAAATTATGACGCACAAGCTGTATGCGCGGAAATATGACGCATTATGTAAAAAATGGTGGCCATGTAATGCTGGATAGTATTATATCTATTTTTCTGATATTTTTTTGACTCAGCCTTATCTGCACTCCTATGCGTCAAAAATTATGACGCACAAGCTTTATGCGTGGGAATATGACGCATTATGACAAATACATCTTTCATTTGTCAAATTGTGAAAATAATTTTGTCATGACCAAACGGTGCTAAGTAATACACATTTGGGGTTAGCTATGGCAAATGTCACTTATAGGATGTATAGAAGGTATTCACAGTGCAATAGTAATGATTGGTCAGAATGGATATTACTCATAATTGTACACATATGTGGGTAATTGCTGATGGCTAATTTCAAAATATGAATGGTATACCAGGATGTATACCTTAGCTAAAATGTGTCCACATTTATCACGGTAATCAAACTTATATAAAGGCCAAATAGGTAGTGCAATAGTCGCCAACACTTTTTAAGGGGGTAACCATGTCCTAATTACGAGTTAATGTATCTTAAATGTGTTTTCCTTTTGACATGTAGGGCACACATGCGCCTTATGCATGTGTGTGATTCACATGTGCATATAATGTCTATTTGAGGGGCAGTAGAGGTGGACTTAGGCCCCCAGCACCCTAGGGTTTGCTCTTCCAGACTTGCAAATTTATCCAAGGGATTCCCAAATTCAGTAATGCTAAACCTGCAGCAGCAGGCTCATGGAAGCAAATAGGGTATGATTCACTGTTTGCCATTCTGTAATCCCATTTGCCCATTTGAAGTTTGCCCTATTGATTCTTGGGAGAAATATGACATACCATTTTGCATTGATATTTTTGGCTAAATCTCAACATTCCTCATTTCCTGAGGGCAAATAGGTTGTTGATGTATGTGGCCCTTTATGCATTACCTGGTTTAGTGGCATGTTTCATTCTTCCTGCTAGGTTACAACTGGGACACTACTGTGATCGGCTGCTTGCAAATAATTTGTTGATTGGATGGTACATGTGTATGTGTGTGGTCAAATATTGATCCAGTGTCAACTGTCAGGGTGTATGTTGTCACTGTAACTTCCAGGTCTCCGCATGAGTTAGTGGCAGCTAATCTTCTTTCAATTGGGTATTGTTTGTAGCAAAATTTGAGAGAAGCCATTGAGGACATGGTCACCTACACGTGGATGGTCCCACCCTGTCACTGAAAACGTGTAATGAGACTTTCAACTGGGCAACCTTGGTGTGCTGAGTGAGAGAATGTCTCAGGTGTCTGGATCCGTCATGTGTCATTGCAACATTTCTACTCCAGTTGGCCTCTGTGGATGGTAATGTATCAGGAAACATCATAGCCTCTGTGGAGAAGTAAATGGCTGGTATTTAACACACAACTCATCTTTATCATTTGAAAAATGTTACTCAGCGTTTGAACAGTCAGGGTCCTCATATGTGTTACCTTTTCATGGACATTATCTGAGGTTGCTAGTTTTGATGGAGGCCATTTACACCATCATACACTATGGTCCTGGTCCACTGTCACACTTTGTAGTTTAGGCATTAATGAGGGCCAGACAACGGAAGGGCCAAGATTTGGCTATTCAAGGGTACTGTCACAAATCTGATACAAATAACAGTCAGATGATGCAATACTATGTATTTGAGTATACATTGATGAGGCTAATGACAAATTAGTGTCTGAGGTACAAGAGGTTTTGGACAGCACGTGTGGTCCATAGGTGGACCCCAGGTATCTGTAGAGTGACCCACGGACAGGTGGCAGTCAGGCTGACAGGATGCTGGGTCAATCAGGAGCAAGTTCTTTCAGTAATTACATGATCACGTGTTCTGACTAGGACTGGTCAGAGGGAGCAGTAGACAGTTGAGATGTCACACTGTGTATGTCCTGTGTTGTTTTGAAGGTGACACATGAACCCTGATCAAGTTTTCTACGGCAACATTAGTGTCAAAGCTTAATGATGTAATAGCTCAAATTCCAACATGTATGCAGTAGGAGGCATCAGCAGGGAGGGGGCATGTACATTTGGGTGGTGTGCATGGAGGGGATCACTGGTGTGGTCTCCATCTGTGTCTCACTAGTCCTGTCAGTTGGGATTTGCTGATAAATAGCCTACAGTACCTTTCACAGAAGAATCAATCTACAGGTGATACCAGGCCCAGTTCCATGCATTGAGATGGTAGTATGACAATGGTAGGCATAGTAAAGGGTGTGGCACACTGGATGACTCTTGTGAGTGTGTGTGTGTGTAGATGAGGGAATCTCAGTGTACACAAATCGGCATTCCAGGGACCTCTTCAGACAGGTGGGGTTTAAGCAGCTGCAAGTGTGTGTAATGTTTTTAGAAAAGGGCTGACATGTAGATGGGATGTGATGTGCTGGATGCTTGTCGTAGGTGTAGCACTTGTGCTGTGTATGTTCTGCTTATGTGTAACTCTAGTGACAGATAGTCATTGCAATGATAGTAAGTAGTTGGAATTACTGTTGGCAAGAGTGTATTCCTACATTCCTGTTCCTGAAGCATTAGCATGTGAACTGCCTGATGTATGAGACCTGTTTTCCCCTAGTTGAGTGATGGTGTTTTAGTTGTGTGCCATCTGCTGCGATGATCCATGTTTCCTACATGTATGTGAGTCATATGTGTGGTCCTCAACTATTGCCCTTCAAAGGTGAACTGTACAGGATGTCTGTCATTTACATTGTGTGTGTATTTGACCATTGTATGGTGGCCATTACATTTGTGGTGTATATTTTTGTGTCATGATTGTTATATAATTATTGCTCAATGAGACGACATTCTTCTTCAGATATTCCAAGCTAAAGGTGGGCAGAAATGAATAGCCCAAACCATGATGTGGTGTTTGTTATCAGTGTTTATTTACAATAGTGCATTAAGTGGTGATGGTGATAATTATGAAAATAAATTATTTACAATCTGTTGGCGCCTACGCACTCCAGCAGCCGTGTTTGGTTGTTCCCCCTCCTGTTGCAGGCCAGCATCCTCCTCTTCGTTGTCTTCAGGCATGTATGGGTCTGGTTCGAGGAGGGGAATGTTCCTTTTTACACAAATGTTGTGCAATATTGCACATGTGAGTATGATCCTACAGACCATCTCGGGGGAATATAGTAGGCTACCGCCAGTGATGTCAAGGCAGCGGAACCTTGACTTTAGGATCCCAAAGGTGTGCTCGACAATACTGCGTGTCCTCTTATGGGCGTCGTTGTATGCCCGCTCTGCAGCAGTACTCGGGTTCCCAAATGGTGTCATTAGCCATGGCTGGATGCCATACCCCTGATCAGCTGAAAGAAAAACACAGAATTGGGTCAATGTAGATGTAGCTGGCACTATTGAAAAGACCTTTAATGGCAGTAGTTGTCTTGTGTTGTCTGTGACTCTTTTGTGTACTGATGTGACATCCTATACTTGTAGGCTATACCATCTGCATTGTGTTGTTTCCTTGGCTGAGCAAGTGTTTGTCTGCTAACCGTTTGTCATCAATATGTTTTGGCATTTGCAGTACAGTGTGCCCTCACTAGCATTGTGACTTGTGATACAGGTGTCCGTGTGTCTTCACTGAGGGTGAGATGATAGTTCCATGCACATTTAAATTTGGAAGTGTTGTTAACACGTTCATATCAAAGTACCCTGTACATCCCATACCTTGAAACTTATGCAATGTATTAATGTAAAGGTCATTGTGACACCTACAATTTGCAAGGTGTCATTTAGGCAACCACACTCATTGATGTCTTAACATTAGGCTGTACAATAAATTCCAATGTGTGACAGGTTCAATGGTGACTTAAGAAACATGGCTAGTGATGTAAGGACCTCAGTGTGTTCCTGTCTAGATGTTGCTGTTGTGGTGTATGTGTTGTGTGTCCTAGAGGGTTGCTGTGCAGTGTGTATATAAGTAGGTTTTTGTACTTACCAACAAGTATGCCATTGCCATACCGTCCATCCTGGAAGTGTTGGTTGATGGTGCTGTGACGGAAGATGAATGAGTCATGTACACTCCCAGGATATTTAGCCACGATGTTGCTGATCAATCCCTGGTGATCGACTATGGCCTGCACATTGATGGAATGTGTGTGCTTCCTGTTGCGGTAGAGGTGTTCTGTTGCAGCAGGTGGCACAAGGCATACGTGTGTGCAGTCGATTGCACCAAGGATGTGTGGGAAGCCACTGATGGCGTAGAACTCCTGTTTTGTTTCCTGCTGCTTCTGCAGTGTGTTAGGGAAGCAGATGTGACGGGGTGTCAGTTGAATGATGGCATCCAGTACTTTTGGCAGAAATGCAGAGAATGATGGTTGTGATATTCCGCCAACCAGGGCACCAGTTGTTTGAAACGAGCCACTTGCCAGCAGGTGAAGTACGGCAAGCAGCTTTGTTTCTGTTGGGATGGTGCGGGGTGTCACTAAAGTGGGGGCCAACTGCTGTTCAATGTTGCGCAGCAGCTGCTGGATGGCCTGCCAGTTCAGCCGGTACCTCTGTATGATGTCGTGTTCCCTGAGGCCATGCAGGGTTGTTCTTGGGCAGAATACCCTCTCCTGCCTTCTGCTCTGCCTTTGGGGTCCCTGCTGTTGTTGCTGTAGCTGCTGTTGTTGCTGCAGGGCTCTGCGTCTATGTGCACGCTGGATAAAAATCACCTCCATGTCTCCCTGTTGCTGCTCTGCTGCTCTGCTGTTTGTTCTGTGTGTTCTGATTAAATACAGGTGTGTTTGCCCCATTTTAACGCCTGCCCTGACCCAGGCGTTAAATTTTGACGCAAATCGGGCTGTGCGTCATTTTTTTGCTCCGCCTCCCGGCCGAGAGTCATTTTTGCCCGGAAGCATAAATACAACGCCCGGTTGTTTGCGTCGTTATTTGGACAGGAACGCCTACCCTACATATCATTAACCCAGGGCGGGTTGCCGCATCCAAAAAATGACGCACACGGCGGATTTTTTTCATCCGCGGGCTCGGGGGTCAGAGTTTAAATATGGGGCAACGTTTGCGCTGATTGTGAGTCAAATTTTTTAACGCACAATCGGCGCAAACGGAGTATAAATATGCCCCAAAATGCATTGGAGATCCTGTACTTTGAAGGTATAGTGGGTATCCAGGGTAGAGTGTGCAGTTGTAAGCATTGTGTAAACACTACTCAGATTTCTTCGTCTAAGCAGTTCCTAGTGGTCACCTCTCTTGCTGTTCAAACATTTGACATATAGGCAACCACATGTCCCAATCTGCAGTCTCACTAGGTGACAGTGCATGGTAATCCCAGGGTAATGCTCTGTCATGTCTCACTGGCATCCTCTTCTAAAATACAAAACTCATTTATCTGGTAGAGGCTTCATAGACTCCCACTGCAATGCTACCACTCAGCCAGGTAGCATGACACAGCTACAAGAGAGAAGAGATATATTCTAGACATAATGTTAACAGTTGCCACGGCTTATATAAAAGTTATCACCATTTGGAACAGCAGACCATGGTGGATGTGAATGGGATGTGTACACACATTTGTAAAAGTATGAGTTCACTATAACAATATGTACTTTCCTATAGATCAAGTCAAAAGATCCCTAAAGTCTACAATGTATAGTAAGAATGTTCATTGAAGTGAAATGAGAAAATCAACACCACTACAGTAGACAAATCAGTACCTAGTTAGACATACACACATTCAAGTAGAAGAAGGTGAGCACTGTACAACTTCTATGCATATCTGTTTGGAACATCACATGCCTGATATATATCCTTTCATATGCATACATAGCCACATGTATAAGTTAGTCCCCTGACAAGCTAAAATATTATAAAGTAGGATCACAGTAAGACAAGATACTAGAAGTATCCATGCTTAATTAAAACTCATTAGTTTATTCATGAATTATCCAATCACTGTTTCACCATAGGTTTACACAGTGAGTCAGATGACATCTGACCACACAACAATATAGACATGCCTGCAAAGTGAACTGGTGTGTACCTTATCCATGATGTTAATGCATGTAGAAAACAAATAAACATAGATGTTTTGGAGCACATCTAGCAGATACTTAAAAAAAAGAATGGTTTACACAGACATAATTGTCCTCTTAAAAGACTAATCACCTTAATACCAGATGATGCTAACAAAAATAATAATAATCTTAACCTCACGTCTGACAGAGAGGTACATTAGCCTCATGTCATAGTACAACACAACACACGTCTCAGTCTTATAATCGTAATACCAGTTACCCTCATAATTAACAAACACATACTCTGATTTATTTCAGCTGTATCTTGAAGTAATTTGTAGGTATCATAATATATTTGACAGAATCTTTTTAAATCTGGATGACATACTCTTAGCATATTTCCACTTAAAAATGTACTAAATATACATACAAACATATGCTGTAAAAAATTATCTTCAATTTAATTCAACAGCATAGCTGGAGCATTGTGAAATCCATTCTGTGATTCCAATGCAACCTTCTTCCAGCATCCATAATACAGCTGTAGCACATTGGCCTTACATCAAGTTTAGTGGTTTGTAATATCCTCAACCAAAACCTATAAACTATAGCCATACAAATAAGCCATCCATATTTGAATGCATCTGAATGGAGCAAAACCCATCCTGTATAAATAATCATCTTTCATTATTAAGCTTTGGAAACTATCAATGATGTGCTGACATAGTTGCAGACTTGCTACAACGTGATTGTACAATGAATTACACCTCTCTAATTCTTCATTGTAGGTTTCATACCAAGACAACAAGCATTTCAAAGCTCAAAGATCTGACCAGCAGACTACAAACTCTACCCTGCCATAACCCACAGCCCTGAGGGGAAGGTACTCCTGTTGTACAAGTCTGCGAGTCTCCCATGATGTGGGACTTACCAGGATGTGTGCCAGAGCGAAGAATGGGCCAAGAACGGGCCCAACTGCATCTGTCTACATCTGGAGGAGGCTGGGGCTATTCTCTTGGCTGACTGATGCTTGGTCATTCGCCATCAGAAGAAGGTGATGTGATTTTATTTAGTTTATTTAGCTGCTGTTTCATACCTGTTCCTTCCATTGCATGTAATTAGGATCATGGGCAAGAGGAAAGCAAATTGCCCATTAGAAGGCTCAGCGATCAAGTCCGGCACTATTAATTTACACAAGTATCCTCTGGAGTGTCTATGGCCCATCTAAACACCACAACTGGTAAGGGGACAGAGAATAAGAGTCATTCTAACTAGTTCACATAGTGCAGAAAGGGGAAATATGATAGATTCATCCCTGACTATTCATGCAAGCTGGGTTGGAGATACAATCCGGGAATGTCCCATTGGATGTGACACATTTTATTTCTACCCCTCCCCCTCTGAAGCAGAAGAAGAGGGATTGGGTTCTCCCAAAAGGTTCTGATGTTGCTGGGATTAGGAATGAAAAAAGGGGGGGAGTTAGGGGCACCATTAAGACAAAATTCAACAATTTGAGGGATACCTTTCAAGAGGCTGTCTGACTTGGAAAACCACATAATATCCAAATGTTCAGACCATATGGACAGGTTGGAGACTATGATTAAAGACTTTTTTCAGATGTGGTTGGGTGTATAAATTAGCAAAATTACAAATCTGATGAGCCCTAAGGCACCCGCTCAACCATCTTGCAAATCTCAGGGAAGTTAAGGTGTTCCTGCTTTGAGTTGAGAGGACAAGCCCCTAAGTCTGTCCTGGAATCCAAATATCTTGCAGAGAGAATGAGGTCTAGAAGTAATGGGAGAAATAATATTGAAAAAACTCTATTTAAATGTGGAGATCCGGTAGCTCCTTTATATAGAAAAAACGCATATCCCCTACTATCTCCAGAGTGTACCCTGTATAGAGTAGTTTTAAATGATGTACCACTATATTCGACAACCATGAAGGAGGACTACTGCACTTACAAAATAAGCCAATCCATTGGCTAAAATGAAATACTGGTTGGTCTAACGATCTAGCAACAGAAGTGCTTATGGTAGAACGAACTCCATTGATTGGTATTGGCAAGAATTAAGTTTAAGGAGACCTCATTATGAAGCTGTTTATATAACCATAAAAAGTTCCAGGTTCAATCTAGGCTCTACTCTTTGGTTATTTTTATAGGTGAAAGGGCCAATTTATCTACTCATATTGTCCCAACACCCTCATGATCTTCAATTGATAAGCCAGCATTCAATGTGGAAGTTCGAAAATTTGAGGGAAATATTTATGAGCCCCTTGAGCCACCCTGCACCACATTAGCTTCATTTTTTATGCACGCCGTGCACCACTTTGTAAACCCTTGCGCCACATTATGCCTGCTCCAGCCATAATGTATGCAAGGGTGACTTTCAGGTGTTAGGCGGCCCAGATAAATGGCACAGTGAATCTATGAGATGCCACTGTGCCAGTTTTTGCGTACTTTTTTACGGGAACTGGATTATATTTTCAACAATCTGGTCTTTGCCAAAGAGTACAGGTCAAAAAAGACACCTCTGTATCCGATTTATAAAGGATTTGGAAATAGCAGTGAAGTACATTTCATAATGCTGTCCTTGGATTTAACTGTCTTGCCGAGGGTTTATAATGATGAAGTCTCCTATCTGAGCGATCACAACCTGCTTGTTGCCATTTTAGATTAACGCCTACATGAAAACAAATGGAATGAGGAAAATATGGTATTATTACATACATGCCATAAAGGTATCAGAATTAAATGGGAAAGAGTACATAAAGAGGAATTCTTACATAGGCTCATCAAGAACAATATTCACACACTTACAACACTGACCCCCATTAATAAAACCCCAGAGACCATCCTAGAGGCCTTCAATACCCAATGTATTTCTATATCTAAGGGGCTGACCTTAAGCAAACCCACTAAAAATAATTCCCCACAAGTCTTGCTTGATCATGCCTGCACAGTTCCACACAAGCGATTAAAGTCAGCTTTATCAAGACAACTGTGCTCAAAAGTAGACATAGGTGGTCATTACAACTCTGGCGGTCGGTGTTAAAGTGGCGGCAAAACCGCAAACAGGCCGGGAAAAAAAAATTGAATCACAACCGTGGCGGAAACTGCCAACAAAGACAGCCACTTTAACACTCAGACCGCCACGGCGGTACAGACAAACAGCTTGGCGGTCACCGCCAACAGACAGGCGGAGGACAATGTACCGCCCACAGTATCACAACCTACCAATCTGCCACCTTTTCCGGTGCGGATTCACCGCGGACAATAACACAGCGGAAACAGGACTTCGAAGGGAAAATGCTCACCTCTACACACCCCACGAGGAATCCAGACGCCATGGAACCCGAGCTCCAGATCCTGCAAGCCCTTATCTTCTTGCTCCTCTACCAGGAGCACGAACGCCGGTGGTGAAGACAACAGTGAGTACTGCACCTACGACACAGGGGAGAGGGAGGGAAAAAACAGGGACACACACATGCAACACGCAACACCCCCACCCTCACCCACGACAACACACACACTAATACAGCATGATACATTACAGTTACACCCAGCAACCCCCCCGGAAGAATGCAAAGACCAAAGAATATGAGTGTAACCATTGTAATATATTAAAATCCAGTACGCAAAAATATATATATACACTATAAACAAAATGTACACCAAGAATAGTAGTCCAGGTAGTGCTCCATTGAAGTCCGTGGAACACTGGGCCCACACAGTATGGGGGAGGCCCACACTCAATCCCCGAACATGAAGGAGAGAACACTGCAGGGGCATCAGATAGCAATAAAACAGGCACCTCAGGGGGAAGTGAAAGGGGGGGCACCTCAGCCGGTTGAGTGCACAACGCCAAATTCACAAGGGGGCCACATGCCCACTGTTCGATCCTGGGGAGTGCAAAGCCACAGTCTCTCAAGTCTCTACAGTGGGTGGTTTGCCCACTGTTCAGTCCTGGGGAGTGCAAAGCCACAGTCTCTCAAGTCTCTACAGTGGGTGGTTTGCCCACTGTTCCATCCTGGGGAGTGCAAAGCCACAGTCTCTCAAGTCTCTACAGTGGGTGGTTTGCCCACTGATCAATCCTGGGGAGTGCAAAGCCACAGTCTCTCAAGTCTCTATAGTGGGTGGTTTGCCCACTGTTGTTCCATCCTGGGGAGTGCAAAGCCACAGTCTCTCAAGTCTCTACAGTGGGTGGTTTGCCCACTGTTCAATCCTGGGGAGTGCAAAGCCACAGTCTCTCAAGTCTCTCCAGTGGGTGGTTTGCCCACTGTTATACCTGGGGAGTGCAAAGCCACAGTCTCTCAAGTGGATGCCTTTCTCCACTGGTTCTGGAGGGGGCTTTGTGCCCAGAGTGCATCATCCTGTCAAGGACAGAGGTAGTGGATGTGATACTCCACTGGTTCTAGAGGGGGCTTGGTGCCCAGAGTGCTTCATCCTGCCAAGGACAGAGGTAATGGATTTGATACTTCACTGGTTCTGGAGGGGGCTTGGTGCCCAGACTGCTTCATCCTGCCAAGGACAGAGGTAGTGGATGCCTTTCTCCACTGGTTCTAGAGGGGGCTTGGTGCCTAGAGTGCTTCATCCTGCCAAGGACAGAGGTAGTGGATGTGATACTTCACTGGTTCTGGAGGGGGCTTTGTGCCCAGAGTGCTTCATCCTGCCAAGGACAGAGGTTGTGGATGTCTTTCTCCACTGGTTCTGGAGGGGGCTTGGTGCTCAGAGTGCTTCATCCTGCCAAGGACAGAGGTAGCGGATGTGATACTCCACTGGTTCTGGAGGGGGCTTGGTGCCCAGAGTGTTTCATCCTGCTCGTGACGGACTCAGTAGCGCCAGTGCCCTTGGCGCTCATGGGCCAGCGGTGCTTGTTGCGGCGGTGCCCTGTTCAGTGGTGCTTGTGGCGGCGGTGCCCTGTTCAGCGATGCTTGTGACGGCGGTGCCCTGTTCAGCGGTGCTTGTGACGGAGGTGCCCTGTTCAGCGGTGCTTGTGGCGGCGGTGCCCTGTCCAGCGGTGCTTGTTGCGGCGGTGCCCTGTTCAGTGGTGCTTGTGGCGGCGGTGCCCTGTTCAGCGATGCTTGTGGCGGCGGTGCCCTGTTCAGCGGTGCTTGTGACGGAGGTGCCCTGTTCAGCGGTGCTTGTGGCGGCGGGGTCCTTTGCAGTGACTCAGCTGCTGATGGTCCTGTCTGGCCCAGCGTGGCTGGTGTTGGTGGTCCTGTCTGGCCCAGCGGGGCTGGTGCTGGTGCTCCTTCATGGCCCAGCGGGGCTGGTGCTGGCGGTCCTGTCTGGCCCAGCGGGGCTGGTGCTGGCGGTACTGTCTGGCCCAGCGGGGCTGGTGCTGGCGGTCCTGTCTGGCCCAGCGGGGATGGTGCTGGCGGTGGCCTCCTGGGAAGCAGGGCTGGTGGCGGTGGCCTCCTGGGCAGCAGGGCTGGTGGCGGTGGCCTCCTGGGCAGCGGGGATGATGGTGGTCGCCTCCTGGGCAGCTGGCGGTGGCCTCCTGGGCAGCGGGGATGATGGCGATCCTCTCCGCCGTGCTGCTCTTCCCAGACTTGCTGACTTTCTTGTGGCCCGTCCCCACCTTGGAAGGTGTCGCAGCTGACTCAACACTCCCACCTGTACCCCTGGGAGCGGCTTTGGTGGCTGGAGTCTTCCCCCTCTCCCGCCGGGCACTGGCCAACTTTTGATGCTTGACAGGTGGGGAACTGTCCGTGCTGTGGCTCCGTGCCACACTGGCTGTCCGGTGACTACAGACACCAATGGTCCCGGGAGATGTTGTGGCTGAGGTGCTAGGCTGGGACCTGGAGAGTCAGGCCCTAGGAGACGGACAGGGTGGGGGAGGTGAGGGAAAGAGGTCAAGGTTAGACAGGAAAAGTTTCTTGGGAACACTGGGACGGGTAGCTGGAGGGGGTTTGGGAGTGGAGGAAGAGGTTGTGGTTGTAAGAGGTGTTCGTTTTTTTACTTTGGATGAAGGTGCATGCGCTGGAGGCTGTCGTGAGGTGGATGGCTGTTGGGTGGGTGTGTGCCTGCGTTTGTGTATCTTGGGAGGTGGCGTCACAGACACACTGGGAGAGGACACAGGGGACGTGTGAATGGCAGTGGGGGTGGTGACTGCACGTGATCGGGGTGTGATGGTGGGTGTGCTGGTGATGGAAGTAGTGGCTGTAGATGTAGTGCATGCAGGTGTGAGTGTAGACGAGACTGGGAGGGAGGAGGGAGACGAGGAGGAGGGGGACACAGTGGAGGCAGTGGATGTCGGTGTGTCTGCATGTGTGTGATGCTTGCGTGAGTGCCTGTGGGATGTGTGGTGCTTATGTTTGCCAGAGCTTCCCTTGTGTATTGATGTGTGTGAATGCTGGTCTGAATGTGTGCTTGGGATAGGCTGAGGTACATGGGATTGGGTCTGGGTGAAGGAAGTTGGAGGGGGGAGGCTAGAGACAGGGACAATGGCTGCCATCAGTGCTGAGGCCAGAGTCTTAAAAGCTCGCTGAAGGGATGCCTCACCAGAATGAATACCCTCCAGGAATGCATTTGTTTGTTGCAACTGCATTTCTACACCCTGGATGGCATTCAAAATGGTAGACTGCCCAACAGTGAGGGACCTGAGGAGGTCAATGGCCTCCTCACTGAGGGTAGCAGGGCTGACTGCGGCAGGGCCTGAGGTGCCTGGGGCAAAGGTGATGCCCACCCTCCTGGTTGACCGGGTACAGGGCAAGGCTGCTGGGAGGGCGGTGCTGGTAGGGGGGGTGGTGGCTGTACCTGTAGATGCGGGGACACAGATGTTGCCGCCACCACAAGGGAGCTCCCATCAGAGGATGAGTCCATGTCACTGGTGTCAGCTCCAGTCCCCGCTGTGGAGCTCCCCTCGCCCTCCGTCCCACTGGTGAACTCCGAGTCCGTAGTGTCGCCCTCTAGAGCCATGTGGGATGCAGCTCCCTCCTGCTCCGGTGCCACTGCTCCTCCGCCTGATGATACTAATGCACACAAGAACAGGGAGACCACAAAAAGGGGGGGGGGACAGAAGAAGACATGTTGAGTGCATGCAATACCGCTACCGTTGGCGGACACGACAGACACAGAAGGCCCCTGCACTACGCCACGCACTTGGGCTCCACTGTTCAATCCCTGGGACATGGCCTACAAGGCTACGGCCGACATATGCACACATTGATGACACAGGAGCCACACTCGGTGTACTTGGCACTGTACACAGGTGGGGTGGGGTGCCACAGGGTCTGCAAGAACAAGGGGACCTAACTAGCACACTCGCCCTGGCCTAGGGAAACCCACAGCCCACCTCCCCCACCCAGACACCTCCACTGCACGCAAAATCAGCAGAATGAGAGTGTACTCACCCCGTTTGTGGCTGCTGTGATGCCCTCAAGCGCCCATCCAACTCCAGGTACGCCACCGCCAGGATCCTGAACATCAGGGGAGTCATGGTGCGACGGATACCCCTCCCACGTTGGAAGGCCTTCCCCAGCTGGGCCTCCGCTGTCTTCTTGCTCCAGCGGTGAATGTCCTCCCATCTCTTACGGCAGTGGGTGCTCCGTCTGTGGTAGACCCCCAGGGACTGGACGTCCTTGGCGATGGCACACCAAATATTTTTTTTCTGGTGGGTGCTGACCTACATGAATTGTACAGGGGGAAAAGAAAAGTTATTACCAAATGGACCCTCACAGTAATTGGCCCCCATCCCTACCCTTGCCATGATGCACATGCACTCACCGTTGTTTCATGCACGCCTCAATCTCCCCTCCCCCATCTTTCATCCACCCCACTCCACACAGGCATAACCCATACAGCATGCTCCCAGTGTACTTACCTATTTGTCTGGAGGACCGTAGAGTAGAGTGTACTGGGGGAGGACCCCATCCACAAGTTTCTCCAACTCCACTGATGTGAAGGCAGGAGATCTTTTTCCCAGACGCACGAGCCATTGTCTCTTCCAGACCGAGGTCACAGCAGCACTTGCAGTGTAGGTCCTCTCCTGTCAAAGATCAGGTATTGAGTGCTTGCACAGATAGAAAATGGCGGTCACGTCCACGGCGGTGCGTACCGTCACCGCCGGCGTACATCATCATTGGCTCCTGGGACCCATAGGGTCCAATGTTAACCGATGCAGAATTGCGCTGCGGTCTTCGACCGCCTACCGCAACAGTGTACAACGCCAACGCAGGTACCTCACATCCCATTGTCCCACTTTACAGGTCAGGCAGCCACCATTTCAGGGGCCCACATGGATTAATTTTTAACTGCGTCACACATACCTAGGCCTTGCCTCAACACTCATACAGGCCAAATTTCGGATTATGACTCGTGTTCTGTGTAAGTTGTGGGTACGTACCTCTGAGTTGGTTGACTCTGTGCTCGATGTTGTCCTTCATAGGCACCGTCCGCTGGGACATGTGAGGAGATGGCGGCATCCTCCAGTGTACAAACCGCTGGTGGACCTGTCGACAATGGAGGAAAGACATGTGATCATCACCTACAGGCTTGACCGTGCAACAATCCTGGAACTGTGTGCCCAGCTGGAGCCAGACCTGATGTCAGCTATCCGCCATCCCACAGGAATCCCCCCTCAAGTGCAGGTGCTGTCAGTACTCCATTTCCTAGCAAGTGGGTATTTTCAAACTACAGTGGCCATAGCATCAGGGATGTCCCAGCCTATGTTTTCCAATGTGTTGTCCAGAGTGTTGTATGCCCGGCTGAAACACATGCAGAGCTAAATCGTTTTCCCTCAGGTGGAGGATTTGCCTACTGTGAAAGGTGACTTCTATGCCCTGGGACATATCCCCAACATCATAGGTGCCATTGATGGGACACATGTGGCTTTGGTACCCCCGCAGGAGTGAACAGGTCTACAGAAACCGGAAGAGTTATCATTCGATGAATGTGCAGATGGTGTGGTTGGCAGACCAGTACATCTCCCATGTTAATGCCAAATTCCCTGGCTCAGTGCATGACGCTTACATCCTGTGGAATAGCAGCATCCCTTATGTGATGGGTCAACTCCAGAGGCACCGTGTGTGGCTATTAGGTGAGCACCTGGAAGCAAGTCAGTGGGAATGGTTGTCTGGGTCATCCCTACAGGTTAGTGTGTGTCTAACAGTTGTCCCTCGCCATTTGTAGGTGACTGGTTACCCCAACCTGTCATGGCTACTGACCCCAGTGAGGAATCCCAGGAAAAGGGAGGAGGAATGCTACAATGAGGCACACGGGCGAACTAGGAGGATAATAGAGCGCACCTTCTGCCTCATGAAGGCCAGATTCCAGTGCCTCCATCTGACAGGTGGCTCCCTGTGCTACTCACGAAGAAGGTGTTGCAGATAATCGTGGCATGCTGTATGTTGCACAACCTGCCTTTGCGACACCAGGTGCCTTTTCTGCAGGAGGATGGGCCTGATGTTGGTCTTGTGGCAGCTGTGGAGCCTGTGGACAGTGAAGAAGAGGAGGCAGAAGAAGAAGATTTCGACAACCCTAACAACATCATCATGCAATACTTCCAGTGAGACACAGGTAAGAGGATGGCACTGCTTCTCACATATCATGCTACTGTAGGACATTGCATAAATATGCCTTTTTACCTCTGTGCATGGACCATGACATGTCACTTTGCCTTTCCATTTCACAGATCTGGGTCCCACTTTGTGCCCTCTGCCCTCTGCTATGTTTACTGCTGCCCAACAACTGTGTAACATTGGTATGTGAACATGAACATTGACATTGCTATATTTCTGAGAGGTTGGAATTACACATTTGTGAAAGTACAGACTGACTCCAGATTGATTTGTGATTTAAGGGTGTTTATTTTGGTGCTAATAAGTGAAAGGGGGTGTGCAATGGGCTGGGGTGATGGTGGAAGAATGTCCATGGTAGAGTTCAGTCTCTTGGTCTCATAGGTGCATTGTCCAAGGGGGCATAGGAACTGGAGTAATGGCAGTTCAAAGTTGTCACGGTGACAAAGTGGGACAAAAGAGTGACAATCAGGAGAGTCTTATTTCTTGGCGGGGGTCTCTGTCTTTGTCCTGGATCTCAGGGACCGTTTGCGGGGTGGTTCTCCCTCTGCAGGGGGTGGGGTGCTGGTGTGGTGGTCCTGTGGCGGTGCCTCCTGTCCACTAGCGCCGGCAGAGATGGTGGGCAGTTCATCCTCCAGGCTAGTGTCAGGGGCCCCTTGTTGTGCCACAGTGTCCCTCCTGGTGTTGAGTACTTCCTTCAGCACCCATACGATGGTGCCCAGGGTGGAATTGATGGATCTGAGTTCCTCCCTGAAGCCCAAATACTGTTCCTCCTGCAGGCGCTGGGTCTCCCTAAACTTGGCCAGTACCGTTGCCATCGTCTCCTGGGAGTGGTGGTAGGCTCCCATGATGTTGGAGAGGGCCTCGTGGAGAGTGGGATCCCTTGGCCTGTCCTCCCCCTGTCACACAGCAGCCCTCCCAGTTCCCCTGTTTTCCTGTGCCCACTACAAATGCCCCCAGGTCCCTGTTGTTGTTGGGGGGGTGGGTTAGCCTGGGTTCCCTGTAGTGGTGGACACACTGCTGATTGACGTGTCCTAGGGACAGAGGTATGGGCCCGTTGGGTGGGTGCTGTGCTGGTGTTTCCAGAGGGGGGAAGCTCTGTAGTAGCCTGTGACTGTGTCAGGGGAACCGACTGTCCCGAGGTCCCCGATGGGCCGGGCTGGTCATCTAGACCCAGTTGGACAGAGCTGCTGTCATCACTGTGGGCCTCTTCTGTTGGTGGTGTGGACATATGTGGACCCTCCTGTCCGGTGACGTTGGGTAGGGGTCCAGCAGGGGTATAAAAGGATGTTTATTACATCTGTGTGTGCCATGGTGTGCAATAGGTGGGTGACCGTGTACCCCAGTGCTTGCATTCCTGTGTGGGACCTTGTGTGATGGTGGTTTAGGGGGGTGTATGGGTATGTGCAGTGGCCATGCTTTGGTGATGGGTGTCCATGCTTTGTTGATGCATGCAGGGCTTGGTGTCAGGATGTGTGGTTTGTGATGTTGGGACATTTGTGAGGAGTTGGAGTGATGGGGGTGAGGGTGAGGATGGGAGTATGTGATGGCATGCAGGTAGGGTGGGGGATGTAATAGTTAAGATTTGACTTACCAGAGTCCATTCTTCCATCTACTCCTGCGAGGCCCTCAGGATGCAGAATCACCAAGACTGCTCCTCCCATGTTGTTAGTTGTGGGGGAGGAGGAGGGGGTCCGCCCGCCAGTCCGCTGAACCGCAAGATGGTGTCTTGAGACCCCGGAATACACCTTCCCCCGTAGGTCATTCCACCTCTTCCTGATGTCATCCCTATTTCTTGGGTGCTGTCCCACTGCTTTAACCCTGTCCACTATTCTGCGCTATAGCTCCATCTTCCTAGCTATGGAGGTGTGCTGCACCTGTGATCCGAATAGCTGTGGCGCTACCCGGACTATTTACTTCACCATGACCCTGAGCGGTGTGTTGGCAGTCTTCTGCACGGCGGTAAGCGGCATTTACCGCCAATGTTGTAATGACCGCCATAATGTGTGCTATGAAGGTGTAGAAAGAAGTCTTTGAAACCAGTATATCTGAGCTTAGAAAGAAAGTTTAGGAGGAGGTGGCACAATTTAGGGATAGCACTACCTTTTAGAAGGTGGTAAATCACCCTTTTTTGTCAGGATATCAAAGGTCTATGATGGAATCTTCCATTCCAGTTCAGGAATGGCTGGATTGTTTTTCTACGGTTTTTAATCTGGTTAAAAAGGGTACTAGCACAGATATTCCAGAACCAGTAATTGGTAATTATGAGGATGCTGTCCATCTTAACAAGGCTGTTGAGGTTAGAGATGCCATTATTGCTTTTAACTCAAGTCCTTCAAGAAAGGCCCCTGTTCGGAATGGTGTGTCATTACATCTGTGTAAAGATAACACAGATGTTTGGGCATTGCTGCTAACTAACATCATTAGGGCTTCCGTAATAGGGCAACTTGTTCTATCCTGGAAGGAGGTGGTGGTAGTTCCCTTTTTTTCAAAAGGGGAACAGAGACTGGTATACTACTCTAATTTGCTATATAATACCATGCTTAAAAATCTCATCATATCCATACACTAATTAGTGTATAGCACAATATTAGTCTAAATAGAAAAGAAGATGCATTTTGAAGCTGAGATTTGTTTCAAAATTGAAACATAGCCATTGCAAAAGCCCTAATAATGCTACACTCCTCTGCAACCAGTCTATGAGAAAAGACTCTAAAAGAAAGCAAAGGACTGCCAAAACCTGCTTTTACAGCAGTCCTAATTCAGGTCCTGTAAGTAATGTGTGAACATGTGCAGCTAGTCCTCTATATCCTTGTGGAGGTGATACAAATGACTTACATTATTTAACACAATGTTCCATGCAATGAGATTCATAACGTGTGATATATTAAAACAACACAGCCTTTAACTTTTGGTTCGTAACATTTTTGATAGTTCTCACAACACATCCAGAAACATTGTCAACCAATCAATGTGTGGACCATGCATTGACACAAGCCAATGGGGCAGATTTAGGAGCCTCTAGCGCCACCGGAGCGTCACTTTTTGTGATGCTCCGGTGGCACTAACCACTGCTCCATATTTACAAGGAGTTGTCATGCCACTTTATGTGGCGTTATGCTTCCTTGTAAATACCGACCACTCCGATGCTGTTTGCTGCGTCAGAGGGGCATGCAATGGGTGTTGCAGAGGGCATTCCACCGCAACACCCATTTCTTTTGATGCTGCCTCAGATTTACAAGTTGTCGTAAACCTGTGGCAGTGCCAAAAACTAACGCCACCCCAGGGGTGGCGTTAGCATGGCAAAACGAGGAGGAATACTTTTATTACTCCTCATTTTTTGCTGTTTCCATGTATGCTGCATTCTACAGCACACGTAGAAAGATCATAATGCCATGAATGATTGTTTGTGTGCAGGAAAATGTCCCTTCCTGCACATAAACAATCATTGACGCTTTGGTACTTCAACAGTGCCAAATCACCATTATAGATTGTTCATGTGCAGGAAGGGATACCTTCCTGCACATAAACAATCTATCCCCTCAACGCAGACACCCTTGCACTATGGGGCAAGGATGCCTACTTTCGCACAGGCAGCTTAATTCAGCGCTAGCACAGGGGTGCGCCGTATTCCTCTAAATACAGTGCATCCCTGTGTTTTAAAGGTGGCACAGCATGGCGCTGCTATTTTTGGTGCAGCACTGCGCTGCATCATTTTTTAATGAATTAGGGCCAATGTTTATTAGGGGAATTATACTATGGTCTTCAATCCATTATTCTAGGTTTTGAGCAATGCAACTTGTGAAATACGTTGCTTCTAAGTCCAATAATGGGATTCATCTTTAATTCACTGGATCTGTACTGGATCAGCTGCAGAACTGATCCATGTCAGGAATCTGGAATGGTTTGGAGGATTGTGTGCTCATTGAGGAAGTGGGTGAACAGATTAGAGCAGAAGAAAAGATTGATTTTAAAGAGAGAGTCTGGCAGGCTATTTTGGCAACAGTGCTACCTTTTCTTGCCTTTTCAATTATGGAATTCATCTCCTCACTATGTATCACTTTAGTTGTTTCTGAGGGATGCAAGGTGATTGATGTTACTTCATTGTTAACTGAGATTGAGCAGTTGAACAGCTTCGGAGGTCACCATTTAATAAAGAATTTACAGTTGTAACGTCATAAAGTGACTGTAAGAATAGAATCCTCCAATCTTTTGTAAAGGTGTGCATTTTCTTGATTCTATGATTGTGAACAAATTGATTGATAAGTGCTCAAAATGTTTTTAGATAGGTTACTAATAGCATACATTCTCATGTGCTTTCCAGGCTGATTGTTTGAACTCTTTCTACATCATCTTAACTTTTTGAGGCAAAGCCAGGTTTAAAGTGTATTTGATCATATGTTTAGTTTCCTTTAAAAGCTCTTTATAGTACCACAACTTCAAGTTAGCATTTATTTGCTTTGTTTTATATGTATTTCTTATTTTTGCTTCAGAGAACTTTGCAATGCCATTGACATAAAGGGGGTCATTCTGACCCCGGCGGGCGGCGGGAGCCGCCCGCCTGGAGAGAACCGCCAGAAGACCGTACTGCGGTCAAAAGACCGCGGCGGTCATTCTGGGTTTCCCACTGGGCTGGCGGGCGACCACCAAAAGGCCGCCCGCCAGCCCAGCGGGAAACAGCCCTCCATGAGGATGCCGGGTCCGAATGGAGCCGGCGGAGTGGAGGATGTGCGACGGGTGCAGTGGCACCCGTCGCGTATTTCAGTGTCTGCAATGCAGATACTGAAATACAAAGTGGGGCCCTCTTCCGGGGGCCCCTGCAGTGCCCATGCCATTGGCATGGGCACTGCAGGGGCCCCCAGGGGCCCCACGACACCCCTCACCGCCATCCTGTTCCTGGCTGGCGGTGAGGGGGTCGGAATCCCCCATGGCGGCGCAGCAAGCTGCGCCGCCATGGGGGATTCCCAGGGCAGCGGAAAACCGGCGGGAGACCGCCGGTTTTCCTCTTCTGACCGCGGCCGAACCGCCGCGGTCAGAATGCCCAAGGGAGCACCGCCAGCCTGTTGGCGGTGCTCCCGCGGTCCCCGGCCCTGGCGGTATTTACCGCCAGGGTCGGAATGACCCCCAAAGCTTCCAAAGTTCTATTTGATTAATTTTGTTCAGTGACAGACAGGTTTACAGGAGTTTGCTCTGATTCACTGAAAAATTCTAATGCCTTGCCTCTCCTCTTCAGTCTCTTTGGATTCTTCTTCTCTGTCTTTAATGAGGTGGTGCATAGTTTCTGAAAGTGAAGGTTGAAATCAGTGATTGAGACGACTTGGGGAAATGGTGACTTTCAGCTTGTGTTTCAATTTCAAAACATGTAACTGCAGAGAAGAACTGCTGACTGACCAAAGTGTAATCCAGTGTAGTGCTCCTGATGAACAAATAGAGTAGTGGTTGTGCTGGCTTGTCTTCTGCACATCTGCCAGTGCTGTAAAAATAGCCCCCACAGCCCATGCGGTGCGGGGAGCTCCTAAGTACAAGCCCCTCCGCCCCTTAGGCACTGTGCACGGGCAGTGGGCCCCTGGCCTGAGAGCTCCTGACTGGATCCAGAGCGTGGGAGCACAGACAGCTTTAGGGTGGTGTGATCGAAAAGTTGCATCTAGCACTGACTTTGGGGCGGGTGCTAACTTTTGTGTTTAAAAGTATTTGAACTTGCTTGTGCATCCAGTAGTTTTGAAGCATTAATAAAAATGTCAAGATAACTCTGGTGATTAATGTTACTCCTGGTGAGAGATCAGAATTTTGGTGGTCATTACAACCCTGGCAGTCAGTGTTAAAGCGGGGTAAGACCGCCAACAGGCCGGCGTTAAAAATTCTGCAATTACGACCGTGGCGGAAACCGCCAACAAAGACAGACACTTTAACACTCCGACCGCCACGGTGGTACAGACAAACAGCTTGGCGATCACCGCCAACAGGCAGGCGGAGGACAATGTACGGCCCACAGTATCACAACCTACCAATCTGCCACCTTTTCCGCACATAAAAACACGGTGGAAACAGGACTTCGAAGGGAAAATGCTCACCTCTACACACCCCACGAGGAACGAGGACGCCATGGACCCGGAACTCCACATACTCCCTGCGATTGTCTTCCTCCTCCTCTACCAGGAGCACGAACGCCGGCGGCGAAGACCACGGTGAGTACTGCACCTACGACACAGGGGAGGGGGGAGGGAAAAAACAGGGACACACGCAACATGCAACCCCCGCACCCACTACAACACACACACTAATACAGTATGATACATCACAGTTACACCCCCCAAACCCTCCGGAAGAATGCAAAGACAATAGAAAATGAGTGTAACCATTGTAATATATTAAAAGCAAGTAGGCAAAAATATATATATACACTATATACAAAATATATACCAAGCATAGTAGTCCAGGTAGTGCTCCAATTAAGTCCGTGGAACACTGGGCCCACACGGTATGGGCGAGGCCCACACAAGATCGCCGACCATGATGGAGAGAACACTGCAGGGGCATCAGAGAGCAACAAAACAGGCACCTCATTGGGAGGGAAAGGGGGGCACCTCAGCCGGTTGAGTGCACAACGCCAAATCCATGAGAGGGCCACATGCCCACTGTTCAATCCTGGGGAGTGCAAAGCCACAGTCTCTCAAGTCTCTGAAGTGGGTGGGTTGCCCACTGTTCCATAGTGGGGAGTGCAAAGCCACAGTCTCTCAAGTCTATGCAGTGGGTGGGTTGCCCACTGTTCCATTCTGAAGAGTGAAAAGCCACAGTCTCTCAAGTCTATGCAGTGGGTGGGTTGCCCACTGTTCCATCCTGGGGAGTGCAAAGCCACAGTCTCTCAAGTCCAAACAGTGGGTGGCTTGCCCACTGTTCCATCCTGGGGAGTGCAAAGCCACAGTCTCTCAAGTCTATACAGTGGGTGGCGTGCCCACTGTTCCATCCTGGGGAGTGCAAAGCCACAGTCTCTCAAGTCTATACAGTGGGTGGCTTGCCCACTGTTCCATCCTGGGGAGTGCAAAGCCACAGTCTCTCAAGTCTATACAGTGGGTGGCTTGCTCACTGTTCCATCCTGGGGAGTACAAAGCCACAGTCTCTCAAGTCTATACAGCGGGTGGCTTGCCCACTGTTCTACCCTGGGGAGTGCAAAGCCACAGTCTCTCAAGTGGATAACACTCTCCACTGGTTCTGGAGGGGGCATGGTGCCCAGAGTGCTTCATCCTGCTAAGGACAGAGGTAGTGAATGACAGTCTCCACTGGTTCTGGAGGGGGCATGGTGCCCAGAGTGCTTCATCCTGCAAAGGACAGAGGTAATGGATGACAGTCTCCACTGGTTCTGGAGGGGGCATGGTGCCCAGAGTGCTCCATCCTGCTAAGGACAGAGGTAGTGGATGACAGTCTCCACTGGTTCTGGAGGGGGCATGGTGCCCAGAGTGCTTCATCCTGCCAGTGACGGAGTCAGTAGTGTCAGTGCCCTTGGCACTCATGGGCCAGCGGTGCTTGAAACGGCGGTGCCCTGTTCAGCGGTGCTTGAGACTGTGGTGCGCTGTTCAGCGGTGCTTGAGACAGCGGTGCCCTGTTCAGCGGTGCTTGAGACGGCAGTGCACTGCTGGAGACGGCGGTGCCCTGTTCAGCAGTGCTTGAGACGGCGGTGCGCTGTTCAGCGGTGCTTGAGACGGTGGTGCCTTGTTCAGCGGTGCTTGAGACGGCGGTGCCCTGCTGGAGACGGCGGTGCCCTGTTCAGCAGTGCTTGACACGGCGGTGCCTGTTCAGCGGTGCTTGAGACGGCGGTGCGCTGTTCAGCGGTGCTTGAGACGGAGGTGACCTGTTCAGCGGTGCTTGAGACGGCGGTGCCCTGCTGGAGGCGGCGGTGCCCTGTTCAGCGGTGCTTGAGACGGCGGTGCCCTGTTCAGCAGTGCTTGAGATGGCGGTGCCCTGTTCAGCGGTGCTTGAGACGGCGGTGCCCTGTTAAGCGGTGCTTGAAACGGTGGTGCCCTGTTCAGCGATGTTGAGACGGCGGCGCCCTGTTCAGCGGTGCTTGAGACGGCGGTGCCCTGTTCAGCGGTGCTTGGAGCGGCGGCGCCCTGTTCAGCGGTGCTTGAGACGGCGGTGCCCTGTTCAGCGGTGCTTGAAACGCCGGTGCCCTGTTCAGCGGTGCTTGAGATGGCGGTGCCCTGTTCAGCGGTGCTTCAGACGGCGGTGCCCTGTTCAGCGGTGCTTGAGACGGCGTTGCCCTGTTCAGCGGTGCTTGAGACGGCGGTGCCCTATTCAGTGGTGCTTCGAGCGGCGGTGCCCTGTTCAGCGGTGCTTGGAGCGGCGGCCTCCTTTGCAGTGAGTCAGCTGCTGGCGGTCCTTCATGGACCAGCGGGGCTTGTGCTGGCGGTCCTTCATGGACCAGCGGGGCTGGTGCTGGCGGTCCTCTCTGTCCCAGCGGGCCTTATGCTGGCGGTCCTTCATGGACCAGCGGGGCTGGTGCTTGTGGTCCTCTCTGTCCCAGCGGTGCTTTTGCTGGCTGTCCTCTCTGTCCCAGCGGGGCTTTTGCTGCTGTCCTTCATGGACCAGCAGGGCTTTTGCTGACGGTCCTCTCTGTTCCAGCGGGGCTTTTGCTGGCGGTCCTTCATGGACCAGCAGGGCTGGTGCTGGTGGTGGCCTCCTGGGCAGATGGGCTTGTGCTGGCCTCCTGGGCAGCTGGGCTTGTGCTGGCGGTGGCCTCCTGGGCAGCTGGGATGATGGCGGTATTCTCCGCCGTGCTGCTCCTCCCAGACTTGCTGACTTTCCTGTGCCTCTTTCCCACCTTGGAAGGTGTCGCAGCTGACTCCACACTCCCACCGTTACCCCTGGGAGCGGCTTTGGTGACTGGAGTCTTTCCCCTCTCATGCCGGGCACTGGCCAACTTTTGATGCTTGACAGGTGGGGGACTGTCTGTGCTGTGGCTCCGTGCCACACTGGCTGCCCTGGTGGCCAGTGCACTCCAGATTACGGTGACTACAGGCACCACTGGTCCCGGAGATGTTGTGGCTGAGGTGCTAGGTTCGGGCCCTAGGAGACCGACGGGGTGGGGGAGGTGTGGGAAAGAGGTCAAGGTTGGACAGGAAAAGTTTTTGGGAGACACTGGGACGGGTAGCTGGAGGGGGTTTGGGAGTGGAGGAAGAGGCTTTGGTTGTAAGAGGTGTCCGTTTGCTGACTTTGGGTGAAGGTGCATGCGCTGGAGGCTGTCGTGAAGTGGATGGCTGTTGGGTGGGTGTGTGCCTGCGTTTGTGTATCTTGGGAGGGGGCGTCACAGACACACTGGGAGAGGACACAGGGGACGTGTGAATGGTAGTGGGGGTGGTGACTGCACGTGAGCGGGGTGTGGTGGTGGGTGTGCTGGTGATGGTAGTAGTGGCTGTAGAGGTAGTGCATGCAGGTGTGAGTGTAGATGAGACAGGGAGGGAGGAGGGAGATGAGGAGGAAGGGGACACAGTGGAGCCAGTGGATGTTGGTTTGTCTGCATGTGTGTGATGCTTGCGTGAGTGCCTGTGGGATGTGTGGTGCTTATGTTTGCCAGAGCTACCCTTGTGTGTTGATGTGTGTGCATGCTGGTCTGTAGGTGTGCTTGGGATAGGCTGAGGTACAGGGGATTGGGTCTGGGTGGAGGAAGTTGGAGGGGGGAGGCTAGACGCATGGGCGATGGCTGCCATCAGTGCTAAAGCCAGAGTCTGAAATGCTCGCTGAAGGGCCGCCTGACCAGAATGAATGCCCTCCAGGAATGCATTGGTTTGTTGCAACTGCCTTTCTACACCCTGGATGGCATTCAAAATGGTAGACTGCCCAACAGTGAGGGAACTGAGGAGGTCAATGGCTTCCTCACTGAGGGCAGCAGGGGTGACTGGGGCAGGGACTGAGGTGCCTTGGGCGAAAGTGATGCCCACCCTCCCGGGTGAGTGGGCACGGGGCGAAGACTGAGGGGCTGCTGGGAGGGCGGTGCTGGAAGGGGGGGTGGCGGCTGTACCTGTAGATGGGGGGGGGACATTGATGTTGCTGCCACCACAAGGGAGCTCCCATCAGAGGACGAGTCCGTGTCACTGGTCTCAGCTCCTGTCCCCGCCGTGGAGCTCCCCTCACCCTCCGTCCCACTGGTGAAGTCCGATTCCGTAGTGTGGCCCTCCATGGCCATGTGGGATGCAGCCCCCTCGTGCTCCGGTGCCACTGCTCCTCCGCCTGATGATGCTAATGCACACAAGAACGGGGGAGACCACAAAAGGGGGGGGAGACAGAAGAAAGACATGTTGAGTTCATGCATTACCGCTATTGTTGGCAGAAACGACAGACACAGAAGCCCCCTGTACTACGCCCCGCTCTTGGGCTCCACTGTTCTATTCCTGGGAAATGGCCTACTAGGCTATGGGCGACATCTGCACACATGGATGGCACAGGGGCATGACTAGGTGTACTTGGCACTCTACAGAGGTGGGGTGGGGTGCCACATGGCCTGCCTTACGGAGAGACCTTGCCTACGGAACTCGCCCTGGCCTAGGGAAACCCACAGCCCACCTCCCCCACCCAGACACCTCCACTGCGCGCAAAATCAGCAGAATGAGAGTGTACTCACCCCCTTGTGGCTGCTGTGATGCCCTCAAGTGCCCATCCAACTCCGGGTACTCCACCGCCAGGATCCTGAACATCAGGGGGGTCATGGTGGGACAGGCACCCCTCCCACGTTGGGAGGCCATCCCAAGTTGAGCCTCCGCCGTCTTCTTGCTCCAGCGGCGAATGTCCTCCCATCTTTTCTGGCAGTGGGTGCTCCGTCTGTGGTAGACCCCCAGGGTCCGGACGTCCTTGGCGATGGCACGCCAAATATCTTTTTTCTGGTGGGCGTGGACCTACTTGATTTGTACAGGGGGAAGAGAAAGTTATTACCAACTGCACGGTCAAAGTGATTGGCCCCCATCCCTACCCTTGCCATGTGGCACATTCACTCCCCGTCGTTTCATGCACGCCGCACTCTCCCCCCTTCCTTCTTACATCCACCCCTCTCCACACAGGCATAGCCCATACAGCATGCTCCCAGTGTACTTACCTGTTTGTCTGGAGGACCGTAGAGTAGCGTGTACTGGGGGAGGACCCCGTCCACGAGTTTCTCCAACTCCTCCGATGTGAAGGCAGGGGCCCTTTCCCCAGACACTCGAGCCATTGTCTCTTCCAGACCGAGGGCACAGCAGCACTTGCAGTGTATGTCCTCTCCTGTCGAAGATCAGGTATCGAGTGATTGAACAGATAGAAAATGGCGGTCACATCCGCGGCGGTGCGTACCGTCACCGCCGGAGTACATCGTCATTGGCTCCTTGGACCCATAGGGTCCAATGTTAACCAATGCAGCATTGCGCTGCGGTCTTTGACCGCCTACCGCAACAGTGTACAACGCCAGCGCAGTTACCTCACATCCCATTGTCCCACTTTACAGGTCAGGCAGCCGCCATTTCAGGGGCAACACATGGCTTCATTTTCAACTGCGACACACATACCAAGGCCTAGACTCAACACACATACAGGCCACTTTTTAGATTATGAATGGTGTTCTGTGTAAGCTGTGGGTAGCTACCTCTGAGTTGTTTGACTCTGTGCTCGCTGTTGTCCTTCATAGGCACCGTCTGCTGGGACATGTGAGTGTGAGAAAGTAGCCTCTTTCTAGCCTTGTTACCCCCACTTTAGGCCTGTTTGTGAGTGTATGTCAGGGTGTTTTCACTGTCTCACTGGGATCCTGCCAGCCAGGGCCCAGTGCTCATAGTGAAAACCCTATGTTTTCAGTATGTTTGTTATGTGTCACTGGGACCCTGCTAGTCAGGACCCCAGTGCTCATAAGTTTGTGACCTATAGGTATGTGTTCCCTGTGTGATGCCTAACTGTCTCACTGAGGCTCTGCTAACCAGAACCTCAGTGGTTATGCTCTCTCTTTACAAATTGTCACTAACAGGCTAGTGACCAATTTTACCAATTTACATTGGCATACAGGAACACCCTTATAATTCCCTAGTATATGGTACTAAGGTACCCAGGGTATTGGGGTTCCAGGAGATCCCTATGGGCTGCAGCAATTCTTTTGCCACCCATAGGGAGCTCTGACAATTCTTACACAGGCCTGCCACTGCAGCCTGAGTGAAATAACGTCCACGTTATTTCACAGCCATTTTACACTGCACTTAAGTAACTTATAAGTCACCTATATATCTAACCTTTACCTGGTAAAGGTTGGGTGCTAAGTTACTTAGTGTGAGGGCACCCTGGCCCTAGCCAAGGTGCCCCCACATTGTTCAGGGCTAATTCCCCGGACTTTGTGAGTGCGGGGACACCATTACACGCATGAACTACATATAGGTCACTACCTATATGTAGCTTCACAATGGTAACTCCGAATATGGCCATGTAACATGTCTATGATCATGGAATTGCCCCCTCTATGCCATCCTGGCATAGTTGGCACAATCCCATGATCCCAGTGGTCTGTAGCACAGACCCTGGTACTGCCAAACTGCCTTTTCGTGGGGTTTCACTGCAGCTGCTGCTGCTGCCAACCCCTCAGACAGGCTTCTGCCCTCCTGGGGTCCAGCCAGGCCTGGCCCAGGATGGCAGAACAAAGGACTTCCTCTGAGAGAGGGTGTTACACCCTCTCCCTTTGGAAAATGGTGTGAAGGCAGGGGAGGAGTAGCCTCCCCCAGCCTCTGGAAATGCTTTCATGGGCACACGTGGTGCCCATTTCTGCATAAGCCAGTCTACACCGGTTCAGGGACCCCTTAGCCCTGCTCTGGCGCGAAACTGGACAAAGGAAAGGGGAGTGACCACTCCCCTGACCTGCCCCTCCCCTGGGAGGTGTCTAGAGCTCCTCCAGTGTGCTCCAGACCTCTGCCATCTTGGAAACAGAGGTGTTGCTGGCACACTGGACTGCTCTGAGTGGCCAGTTCCATCAGGTGACGTCAGAGACTCCTTCTGATAGGCTCCTTCAGGTGTTGCTAGCCTATCCTCTCTCCTAGGTAGCCAAACCCTCTTTTCTGGCTATTTAGGGTCTCTGTCTCTTGGGATTCCTTAGATAACGAATGCAAGAGCTCATCCGAGTTCCTCTGCATCTCTCTCTTCACCTTCTGCCAAGGAATCGACTGCTGACCGCGCTGGAAGCCTGCAAAACTGCAACATAGTAGCAAAGACTGTAGTGTGGTTAGTTTTACGTATTCATTGCGCTTTAGCTTCAGGCTTTAGGCCTTTGTGCATTTTGCCCTGAATATATTTTATTCATTTGCTGACAGCTTAGAGCCTCTGTGCACTCTGCTCTACATGCTTTTTATTAGGCTTCGTACTGTTATTTTTCAAATAGCCAGTTCTACAGTGTTGTTTTTTATTCATATCACACTGTTTTGCCTACTTCAGCACTGGAGTTCTCCATAACATATTTACTCTGTGCTTCAGTCAAGGATACAGTCTGGTACATTGCCGATAGACGTGGTAAGAGTTTAGACTTGGCATTCCTGCGTAGGGACATTTTGTGATCACAGTGACATGTTAGTTATAAAATCACTTCCTTGTCCCAATACACGCAAGAGGGAGATTCCGACCAGGGAACCACAACTTGACGCTGACTGCCTCGTTGCAGATGCTGAACCAAGATCACAGGTCTTTGCTCAGGTATGAGGGCTGATGTCTCCACAGTGATTCTAATAGGCAAGCTAGAAGCTTAACATGCTGTGCTCTAGATAGAACAAGCAGAGGGAGAGTAGAAACTGTTTGACAATATGATAGCTTTGTTTTTATGTTTCACTCTCCTGGTAACTATTACAATCCTACTGTGTTGTATCGTTCTGGTTATTGCGGCTCACGCCTTAATATCTAAAATACAGTCGTTTTATTAAAACATTATATAAAACTTATACTGTCTTTGTCATTTGTATATGAGATCATATTGGAAATAAGAGAGTTGGTTTGGATCTGAGTAACCACGACTTCCCTGAGAAGTTCCAAAGATCTCATGCGCTCGGCTGCCAAATCATTCCTTCCACATGGGAGAAATGAGGCACTGCTAGTTAGCCGGAGCAAAAACCGGATTTAGGGTGACAGAGTTCTTTACACGTGGGTCAGACTCAGTCCCCCACACCGTTATAGATCCTGCTACCTAGAAATCCAGTAGTCTCATTTAGAATAATGAGAGCCCACGCGACAAGACGACTACTGCAACTCTGTAACGCTGATCCAGCCGCCTTCTCGACTGCTTTCCTGTTGGTGCATGCTGTGGGGGTAGTCTGCCTCCTCTCTGCACTAGAAGCTCTGAAGAAATCTCCCGTGGGTCGACGGAATCGTCCCCCTGCAACCGCAGGCACCAAAGAACTGCATCACTGGTGCCTTGGGTCTCCTCTCAGCACGACGAGCGAGGTCCCTTGAATCCAGCAACTCTGTCCAAGTGACTCCCACAGTCCAGTGACTCTTCAGTCCAAGTTTGGTGGAGGTAAGTCCTTGCCTCCCCACGCCAGACTGCATTGCTTGGGAACCACGACTTTTGCAGCTACTCCGGCCTCCGTACACTTCCGGCAGAAATCGTTTGTACACAGTCCAGCCTGGGTCCACGGCACTCTAACCTGCATTGCACGACCTCCTAAGTTGTTCTCCGGCGACGTGGGACTCCTTTGTGCAACTTCGGGTGAACACCATTTCACGCATCCTTGTAGTACCTGTTTCTGGCACTTTTGCGGGTGCTGCCTGCTGCTGAGAGGGCTTCTTGTCTTGCTCGACGCCCCCTCTGTCCCCTGACGCAATTGGCGACATCCTGGTCCCTCCTGGGCCACAGCAGCATCCAAAAACCCTTACTGCACGATTTGCAGCTAGCAAGGCTTGTTGGCGGTCTTTTGGCGGGAAAATACTTCTGCACGACTCTCCCTGGCGTGAGGGATCCGTCCTCCAAAGGGGAAGTCTCTAGCTTTTGTCGTTCTTGCAGAAACCTACGCTTCTACTGTCCAGTAGCAGCATATTTGCACCCACAGCTGGCATTTCCTGGGCATCTGCCCATCTCCGACTTGCTTGTGACTTTTGGACTTGGTCCCCTTGTTCCACAGGTACCCTCGACTGGAAATCCATCGTTGTTGCATTGCTTGTTTGTGTCTTTCCTGCAGAATTCCCCTATCACGACTTCTATGTCCTTTGGGGAACTTTAGTGCACTTTGCACTCACTTTTCAGGGTCTTGGGGTGGGCTATTTTTCTAACCCTTACTATTTTCTAATAGTCCCAGCGACCCTCTACAAGGTCACATAGGTTTGGGGTCCATTCGTGGTTCACATTCCACTTTTGGAGTATATGGTTTGTGTTGCCCCTATCCCTATGTGTCTCCATTGCATCCCATTGTAATTATACATTGTTTGCACTGTTTTCTAATACTATTACTGCATATTTTGGTATTGTGTACATATATCTTGTGTATATTTGCTATCCTCATACTGAGGGTACTCACTGAGATACTTTTGACATATTGTCATAAAAATAAAGTACCTTTATTTTTAGTATATCTGTGTATTGTGTTTTCTTATGATATTGTGCATATGACACTAGTGGTACTGTAGGAGCTTCACTCGTCTCCTAGTTCAGCCTAAGCTGCTCTGCTAAGCTACCATTATCTATCAGCCTATGCTGCTAGACACCCTATACACTAATGAGGGATAACTGGGCCTGGTGCAAGGTGCAAGTACCCCTTGGTAATCACTACAAGCCAGTCCAGCCTCCTACATTGGTTGTGCAGCGGTGGGATAAGTGCTTTGAGACTACTTACCACTTTTGTCATTGTACTTTTCATAAGAGAAAAATATACAAAACAAGTTCAGTGTATGTACACATAACCAAAAAGTTTTGCATTTCCTCTTTTCACTCTTTTCTAAAGTGCTGAAAAGTACTTCTAAACTTTCTAAAAGTTCTTAAAAGTTTAAAAGGTTTTTTTTTCTGTCTTTCTAAAAGCTCTAAAAAACTTTTTCTCACTTTTTCTGTCACTTAAACTCTTTCTAAAATGTCTGGCACAGGCCAAAATGTTGATCTGTCCAAACTTGCATATGACCACCTTAGCTGGAAAGGAGCAAGGAGTCTCTGTATAGAAAGAGGTTTGAGTGTAGGGAAGAATCCTTCCTTGGAATTATTGCTTAACATGCTTAGAGAACAAGATAAGGCCAGAAGGGCCCCATCTGTTGAAAAAGCAGCTAATGGTTCCCAATCTGATCCAGGGACCCCCCTAGGAAAAGATTCAGGAAAGAAAATTCAGAGCCTGCCCATTACTAGACAGTCTAGCATAGTTGGTACTGATGTAGAGTCACACCATACAGATAGTGTTGTCTCACATCATAGCAAGAGCATTCATTCTCACCACAGTAGAAGTGATGTTTCTGTTAACCAAGCTGTTAGGGTGCCTTCTGTAAGGGACAGGTCTCCTTCTGTCCATTCTCACCATACTTCTGTTTCAAGGCATGTCCCTCCCACCCACCCTGATGACAGATTGTTAGAAAGGGAGCTCAATAGATTGAGAGTGGAACAAACCAGACTGAAGCTCAAGAAGCAACAGCTGGATTTGGATAGAAAGACCTTAGAAGTAGAGTAGAGAAGGAGAGACAGAAACTGGGTTTAGAAACCCATGGTGGCAGCAGCAGTATTCCCCATAGTCATCCTGCAAAAGAGCATGAGTCCAGGTAGCTGCACAAGATAGTTCCCCCTTATAAGGAGGGGGATGACATTAACAAGTAGTTTGCTGCACTTGAGAGGGCCTGTGCTGTACAGGATGTCCCTCAAAGGCAGTGGGCTGCTATCCTATGGCTATCATTTAGTGCAAAAGGTAGGGATAGGCTCCTTACTGTGAAAGAAAGTCAAGCCAATGATTACAAAGTTCTAAAGAATGCACTCCTGGATGGTTATGGCTTAACCACTGAACAATACAGGATAAAGTTCAGAGAGACCAAAAAGGAGTCTTCACAAGACTGGGTTGATTTCATTGACCATTCAGTGAAGGCCTTGGAGGGATGGTTACATGGCAGTAAAGTTACTGATTATGACAGCCTGTATAACTTGATCCTGAGAGAGCATATTCTTAATAATTGTGTGTCTGATTTGTTGCACCAGTACTTGGTGGACTCTGATCTGACCTCTCCCCAAGAATTGGGAAAGAAGGCAGACAAATGGGTCAGAACAAGGGTGAACAGAAAAGTTCATACAGGGGGTGACAAAGAGAACAATAAGAAGAAAGATGGTGAAAAATCTCAAGATAAGCATGGGGATAAGGGTAAAACCAAAGATCCCACTTCAAATCTTAAACACTCTTCAGGGGGTGGGGATAAAACAAATTCTTCCTCTTCTTCTCAACCTACACAATTTAAAAAGCCTTGGTGCTTTGTGTGTAAAAACAGAGGCCATAGGCCAGGGGATAAGTCCTGTCCAGGTAAACCCCCTGAGCCTACCACCACTAATACATCAAGCTCTAGTGCCCCTAGCAGTAGTGGTACTAGTGGTGGGACTGCTGGCAACAGTCAAGTTAAGGGTGTAGTTGGGTTCACGTATGGGTCCATAGTAGAAACTGGGGTAGTCACTCCCAAGACAGTTTCTGTCACACCTAGTGGCATTGGCCTTTCCACACTGGCTGCTTGTCCCCTTACAATGGATAAGTACAGGCAGACAGTTTCAATAAATGGTGTTGAGGCCTTGGCCTACAGGGACACAGGTGCCAGTATCACTTTGGTGACTGAAAACCTAGTGGCTCCTGAACAACACATCATTGGACAACAGTATAAAATTATTGATGTCCATAACTCCACTCAGTTTCTTCCCTTAGCTATAATTCAGTTTAGTTGGGGTGGAGTTACTGGTCCTAAGCGGGTGGTGGTATCACCTAGATTACCTGTAGACTGTCTCTTAGGTAATGACCTAGAGGCCTCAGGTTGGGCTGATGTAGAGTTTTATACCCATGCAGCCATGCTGGGCATCCCAGAGGAATTGTTCCCTCTCATTTCTACTGAAATGAAAAAGCAAAGGAGAGAAGGCCTGAAAACTCAGGATCCCTCTCCATCAACAGGTAAAAAGGGCATCACAGTATCCCCTAACCACCCTGCCATTCAGGATACCATTCCTGTGGTGGGAGAAACCTCTCCTGGGGTGGCACCTGTTCCAAGGGAAGCATCAGCTGGCAAAGCTATACTCCCTGAGGTAGAAGTACCTCTCTGTGGGATAACTAACATTGGTGACAAAAAGAGCACCATTTTAGTTAACATGGAGCATCCCTCCAACCCTCCCAGAGAAACTTTAGTGCAGAAACTCTGCACTGCCTCAAAACACTTAGGACAGCATCCCTGCCCTAGTGTGGAGCTCATAGGACAGCATCCCTGCCCTGCTCCAACTCAAGAGAAACAGCATCCCTGTTCTCTCTTCCAGCCATATGGACAAAGTTTTTGCCTAGCTATGGCTTTACTGAGACAGCATCCCTGTCTGGCATTTCCATCACTACAAATAGGTTCAGTGGACAATTCCCACTGCTCTAAACTAAAACTTACTGATAGAAACTCTGAAAATACATCTTCACATTGTTGCTTAGCTAAAAAACGTCAAACAGGGTGGTTTACATCACCACAGGGAAGTAACCATATAGTGGATGATGAAGGGAGTAACCAGTCTATTGCAGAGCTACTCTCTACTTATCACCACTTAGACAATAAAGTCTCAACTGGCCAAGGTTAGCCTTATTGTCCTTCGTTTGGGGGGGGGGGGGTTGTGTGAGAAAGTAGCCTCTTTCTAGCCTTGTTACCCCCACTTTAGGCCTGTTTGTAAGTGTATGTCAGGGTGTTTTCACTGTCTCACTGGGATCCTGACAGCCAGGGCCCAGTGCTCATAGTGAAAACCCTATGTTTTCAGTATGTTTGTTATGTGTCACTGGGACCCTGCTAGTCAGGACCCCAGTGCTCATAAGTTTGTGACCTATAGGTATGTGTTCCCTGTGTGATGCCTAACTGTCTCACTGAGGCTCTGCTAACCAGAACCTCAGTGGTTATGCTCTCTCTTTACAAATTGTCACTAACAGGCTAGTGACCAATTTTACCAATTTACATTGGCATACTGGAACACCCTTATAATTCCCTAGTATATGGTACTAAGGTACCCAGGGTACTGGGGTTCCAGGAGATCCCTATGGGCTGCAGCAATTCTTTTGCCACCCATAGGGAGCTCTGACAATTCTTACACAGGCCTGCCACTGCAGCCTGAGTGAAATAACGTCCACGTTATTTCACAGCCATTTTACACTGCACTTAAGTAACTTATAAGTCACCTATATGTCTAACCTTTACCTGGTAAAGGTTGGGTGCTAAGTTACTTAGTGTGAGGGCACCCTGGCACTAGCCAAGGTGCCCCCACATTGTTCAGGGCTAATTCCCCGGACTTTGTGAGTGCGGGGACACCTTTACACGCATGCACTACATATAGGTCACTACCTATATGTAGCTTCACAATGGTAACTCCGATTATGGCCATGTAACATGTCTATGATCATGGAATTGCCCCCTCTATGCCATCCTGGCATAGTTGGCACAATCCCATGATCCCAGTGGTCTGTAGCACAGACCCTGGTACTGCCAAACTGCCTTTTCCTGGGGTTTCACTGCAGCTGCTGCTGCTGCCAACCCCTCAGACAGGCTTCTGCCCTCCTGGGGTCCAGCCAGGCCTGGCCCAGGATGGCAGAACAAAGGACTTCCTCTGAGAGAGGGTGTTACACCCTCTCCCTTTGGAAAATGGTGTGAAGGCAGGGGAGGAGTAGCCTCCCCCAGCCTCTGGAAATGCTTTCATGGGCACACGTGGTGCCCATTTCTGCATAAGCCAGTCTACACCGGTTCAGGGACCCCTTAGCCCTGCTCTGGCACGAAACTGGACAAAGGAAAGGGGAGTGACCACTCCACTGACCTGCACCTCCCCTGGGAGGTGTCCAGAGCTCCTCCAGTGTGCTCCAGACCTCTGCCATCTTGGAAACAGAGGTGCTGCTGACACACTGGACTGCTCTGAGTGGCCAGTGCCATCAGGTGACGTCAGAGACTCCTTCTGATAGGCTCCTTCAGGTGTTGCTAGCCTATCCTCTCTCCTAGGTAGCCAAACCCTCTTTTCTGGCTATTTAGGGTCTCTGTCTCTTGGGATTCCTTAGATAACGAATGCAAGAGCTCATCCGAGTTCCTCTGCATCTTTCTCTTCACCTTCTGCCAAGGAATCAACTGCTGACCGCGCTGGAAGCCTGCAAAACTGCAACATAATAGCAAAGACGACTACTGCAACTCTGTAACGCTGATTCAGCCGCCTTCTCGACTGCTTTCCTGGTGGTGCATGCTGTGGGGGTAGTCTGCCTCCTCTCTGCACTAGAAGCTCCGAAGAAATCTCCCGTGGGTCGACGGAATCGCCCCCCTGCAACCGCAGGCACCAAAGAACTGCATCACCGGTACCTTGGGTCTCCTCTCAGCACGACGAGCGAGGTCCCTTGAATTCAGCAACTCTGTCCAAGTGACTCCCACAGTCCAGTGACTCTTCAGTCCAAGTTTGGTGGAGGTAAGTCCTTGCCTCCCCACACCAGACTGCATTGCTGGGAATCACGACTTTTGCAGCTACTCCGGCCTCCGTGCACTTCCGGCAGAAATCCTTTGTGCACAGTCCAGCCTGGGTCCACGGCACTCTAACCTGCATTGCACGACCTCCTAAGTTGTTCTCCGGCGACGTGGGACTCCTTTGTGCGACTTCGGGTGAGCACTGTTTCATGCATCCTTGTTGTGCCTGTTTCTGGCACTTCTGCGGGTGCTGCCTGCTGCTGAGAGAGCTCCTTGTCTTGCTCGATGCCCCCTCTGTCCCCTGACGCAATTGGCGACATCCTGGTCCCTCCTGGGACACAGCAGCATCCAAAAACCCTTACTGCACGATTTGCAGCTAGCAAGGCTTGTTGGCAGTCTTTCGGCAGGAAAATACTTCTGCACGACTGTCCACGGCGTGAGGGATCCGTCCTCCAAAGGGGAAGTCTCTAGCCCTTGTCGTTCTTGCAGAAACTTACGCTTCTACTGTCCAGTATCAGCCTCTTTGCACCCACAGCTGGCATTTCCTGGTCATCTGCCCTTCTCCGACTTGCTTGTGACTTTTGGACTTGGTCCCCTTGTTCCACAGGTACCCTCGACTGGAAATCCATCGTTGTTGCATTGCTGGTTTGTGTCTTTCCTGCAGAATTCCCCTATCACGACTTCTATGGCCTTTGGGGAACTTTAGTGCACTTTGCACTCACTTTTCAGGGTCTTGGGGTGGGCTATTTTTCTAACCCTTACTATTTTCTAATAGTCCCAGCGACTCTCTACAAGGTCACATAGGTTTGGGGTCCATTCGTGGTTCGCATTCCACTTTTGGAGTATATGGTTTGTGTTTCCCCTATCCCTATGTGTCTCCATTGCATCCTATTGTAACTATACATTGTTTGCACCGTTTTCTAATACTATTACTGCATATTTTGGTATTGTGTACATATATCTTGTGTATATTTGCTATCCTCATACTGAGGGTACTCACTGAGATACTTTTGGCATATTGTCATAAAAATAAAGTACCTTTATTTTTAGTATATCTGTGTATTGTGTTTTCTTATGATATTGTGCATATGACACTAGTGGTACTGTAGGAGCTTCACTCGTCTCCTAGTTCAGCCTAAGCTGCTCTGCTAAGCTACCATTATCTATCAACCTATGCTGCTAGACACCCTATACACTAATGAGGTATAACTGGGCCTGGTGCAAGGTCTAAGTACCCCTTGGTACTCACTACAAGCCAGTCCAGCCTCCTACATTGAGGAGATGGCAGCATGGAGGAAAGACATGTGATAATCACATACAGGCTTGACCGTGCCACAATCCAGGAACTGTGTACCCAGTTGGAGCCAGACCTGATGTCAGCTATCCGCCATCCCACAGGAATCCCCCCTCAAGTGCAGGTGCTCTCAGTACTCCATTTCCTTGCAAGTGGGTAATTTCAAACAACAGTGGCCATAGCATCCGGGATGTCCCAGCCTATGTTTTCCAACGTGTTGTCCAGAGTGTTGTCTGCCCGGCTGAAACACATGCAGAGCTACATCGTTTTCCCTCAGGTGGAGGATTTGCCTACAGTGAAAGTTGACTTCTATGCCCTGGGACATATCCCCAACATCATAGGTGCCATTGATGGGACACATGTGGCTTTGGTGCCCCCCACAGGAGTGAACAGGTGTACAGAAACCGGAAGAGTTATCATTTCATGAATGTACAGATGGTATGTTTGGCAGACCAGTACATCTCCCATGTGAATGCCATGTTCCCTGGCTCAGTGCATGACACCTAAATCCTGCGGAATAGCAGCATCCCTTATGTGATGGTTCATCTCCAGAGGCACCGTGTGTGGCTATTAGGTGAGCACCTGGAAGATAGTCAGTGGGAATGGTTGTGTGGGTCTGGGGATATCCCTACAGGTTAGTGTGTGTCTAACAGTTGTCCCTCGCCATTTGCAGGTGACTCTGGTTACCCCAACCTGTAATGGCTACTGACGCCAGTGAGGAATCCCAGGACAAGGACAGAGGAACGCTACAATGAGGCCCATGGGCGAACTAGGAGGGTGATCGAGTGGACCTTCGGCCTCCTGAAGGCGAGGTTCAGGTACCTCCATATGGCAGGTGGATCCCTATTCTACTCACCAAAAAAGGTGTGCCAGATCATCGTGGCCTGCTGTATGCTTCACAACTTGGCTTTGCGACGACAGGTGCCTTTTCTGCAGGAGGATGGTCCAGATGGCGGTGTTGTTGCAGCTGTGGAGCCTGTGGACAGTGAAGACGAGGAAGCAGAGGAAGAAGACATGGACAACAGGGACTCAGTGATCCAGCAATATTTCCAGTGACACACAGGTAAGAGTGCAGACATGCCTACTACATGTACTTAAACACTACTGCCTCTCTACTATCTTTCGTTTTCACCCAGTGTATGGTCACTGAGTTGTCACTTTCCCTTACGATTTCACAGATGTGGGTCCCACTGTGTGACATCTGCTTTGATTCCTCATGGACTAGAGCTGTGTGACATAGGTAGGTTGACATTACCAATGAAAAAGCTTTTTGAGACAGTAATTGCTAATACAGTATTCCGAAATCACGGACAGATTCCAGATTGTTTTGTGCTTTAAGGGTGTTTATTTAAGTGCTCAATATTGGAGGGGGTAGTAAAATGGTGACGTGAGGGGTGATGGTGGAGGAATGTCCATGGCAGAGTCCAGTCTATTAGTCTCACAGATGCATTGCCCATGTGGGCATAGGAAGTGGAGCTGGGGCAGTTTAAGGATGGACAGGGTGACAAAGTGGGAAAGTAGGATGACAATCAGGGTGGTCTCATTTCTTGGCGGGGGTCTTGGCATCGTTTTCTGTCTTGTTCCTGGATCTCAGGGACCGTTTACGAGGTGGTTCTCCCTCTGCAGGGGGTGGGGTGCTGGTGTGGTGGTCCTGTGGCGGGGCGTCCTGTCCACTAGCGCCGGCGGAGGTGGTGGGCAGTTCATCGTGCAGGCTAGTGTCAGGGGCCCCTTGTAGTGCCACAGTGTCCCTCCTGGTGTTCACAAGTTCCTTCAGCACCCCTACGATGGTGTCCAGGGTGGAGTTGATGGTTCTGAGTTCCTCCCTGAAGCCCATATACTGTTCCTCCTGCAGGCGCTGGGTCTCCTGAAACTTGGCCAGTACTGCTGCCATTGTCTCCTGGAAGTGGTGGTAGGCTCCCATGATGGAGAAGAGGGCCTCGTGGAGAGTGGGTTCCCTAGGCCTGTCTGCCCCCTGTCGCAGAGCAGCCCTCCCAGTTCCCCTGTGTTCCTGGGCCTCCGTCCCCTGGACCGTGTGCCCACTGCCACTGCCCCCAGGTCCCTGTTGTTGTTGGGGTGGTGGGTTAGCCTGGGTTCCCTGTAGTGGTGGACACACTTCTGATTGACGTGTCCTGGGGACGGAGGTACGGGCCCGCTGGGTGGGTGCTGTGCTGGTGTTTCCAGAGGGGGGAAGCTCTGTAGTGGCCAGAGACTATGTGAGGGGAACCGACTGTCCAGAGGTCCCCGATGGTCTGGGCTGGTCATCTAGATCCAGTTGGACAGAGGTGCTGTCATCACTGTGGGCCTCTTCTGTTGGTGGTGTGGACATGTGTGGATCCTCCTGTCCGGTGATGTTGGGTAGGGGTCCTGCAGGGGTATAAAAGGATGGTTATTACATCTGTGTGTGTCATGGTGTGCAATGGGTGGGTGACCGTGTACCCCAGTGCTTGCATTCCTGTGTGGGACCTCGTGTGATGATAGTTTAGGGGGGTGTATGGGTATGTGCAGTGGCCATGCTTTGGTGATGGGTGTCCATGCTTTGTTGTTGCATGCAGGGCTTGGTGTTAGGATGTGTGGTTTGTGATGTTGGGACATTTGTGAGGAGTATGAGTGATGGGGGTGAGGGTGGGGGTATGTGCTGGCATGCAGGTAGGGTGAGGGATGTAATAGTTAAGATTTGACTTACCAGAGTCCATTCCTCCACCTACTCCTGCAAGGCCTTCAGGATGCAGAATCGCCAAGACCTGCTCCTCCCATGTTGTTAGTTGTGGGGGAGGAGGTAGGGTTCCGCCACCGGTCCGCTGAACCGCCAGGTGGTGTCTTGAGACCACGGAACGCACCTTCCCCGTAGGTCGTTCCACCTCTTCCTGATGTCCTCCCGATTTCTTGGGTGCTGTCCCACTGCGTTGACCCTGTCCACTATTCTTCACCATAGCTCCATCTTCCTTGCAATGGAGGTGTGCTGCACCTGTGATCAGAATAGCTGTGGCTCTACCCGGATGATTTCCTCCACCATGACCCCGAGGTCCTTCTCCGAGAACCTGGGGTGTCTTTGCCGTGCCATGGGGTGGTGTAAGTGAAGTGTGGGGTGGTGTGCGGGGTGATAAGTGTGCTGACATGTAGTGGTGTGTAGTGTGTGGTGCGTGGAAGTTCTGTGGGTGATGGTGTTGTGTGCCTGTGGATGCTAGTGTTGTTGATGGTGGTGTCTCTCTCTGGCCTTCGTTTGTGATTTGTTGTTGTAAGGGTTTGTGGGTGATGTGGGTGTGTGTTTTATATTGTAATGAGTGTGTGGGAGTGGTGTGTGTATGTGTATCAGGTGTGTGTATTTCGATTTGTCCAATGTGGCTGTGTTCTGTAAGAGTGTGTGTATTTTGAGCGTGGCGGTGTGTACTACCAATGGAATACCGCGGTTAAAAGACCGCCGTGTGGATTTGTGTGTCGTGATAGTGTGGGCGTATTCCTGTTGGCGTGATGGTGGAGGTTTTGTTTTAGCCAGTTTATCACTGACCTTTGGTGTGGCGGACTTCTGTGGGTGTCTGATTTTTAGAGGATTCAGAGCTGTGGGTCATAATAGCTGTGGCAGGATTCCGCAGCCGCGGCGGTGTGTTGGCAGTCTTCTGCGCAGCGGTAAGCGGCTTTTACCGCCAATGTTGTAATGGCCGCCCTTTTCTAGTGCCAGTTTTTACTCATCATAAAGTACTGCAGAGGGATAATGTGCCTGCTGCAAAGAACGTGTTGTATGTGTGTAGCATGTAGATCATGAAACTGTGAGTGAGCTATGAGTAGCGAGTCAAAAAATAAAATTAAATGTATGTCTGAGAGGAGCTATGGAGAGGTGAGGGGCACTGTTGGAAAGTGATAGTGAGGGAATTTGCAAAGAGGGAGGTCATGGGGGAATGCCAAAAAAGACTGTTGCATCAGTCGCCACCAGCACTAAAGCCAGCCCTGCGTTGGGGGCCCCCTTTATGAATTTTGCGCGGGGTCCTCAAGTTTCGTTACACCACTGAAATCTACTATTGCAAGCTCTCATTCCCAAAGAGTGAAGGAATTCTATTGAGCACTCATGTCCTGCCTTTGTGAAGTAATTACAGTTGGTCGAAGTTTCAATAAAATATCCTGGATTCATGTGTCTTCATCAGTTGTAAGCATTAGATTTAAATGAAGGTGACCTGTTACAAGCCAATGATTTTTGAGAAATCTGTTTCAGTTGGTCAATTGATGTGAGAGTCACTCTAAAGACTTCTCTTTTGATGTTTGGTGTTGTTTCAAGGTTATTTGTTTATTTGCTTGATTAATAAAAACCATTGCAATGCATGTGCACCATGCAGTACATTTGCAAAACTGTACAAATTAGGTATCATAGAAAAAGAAAAAAGAAAAAAGGGAAAGAAGAAAGGAGAAAAGGAAGCAATTGCAATACAGAGGGTAAAGCTGTGAACAGGCATAATTTTTTCTATACAGAAATTAAAATATTTTTATAGAAAAAACAGAAACAAATAGTAAAAATCGATGCATTTATAGAGCATAAGATCGTCTTGGAGATTCCTAACACTGGCTCTGCTGATTACAAACTGTACAATAGTAAGTTACACTATGATGTGACTGGAGGGCTTCCATTTTCAACAGGCAGTTACAATGAAAAAATAATCCAAAAAAAAAGTGCTATAATGTCCAATGCCCACCTGTTGCAACTCTTTTAAGTTGTTCCTGAGCTGCGAAGTTCAATACAATAGCCTAGCTATTGAAGTGCCTGTGCCCATGCTAGTAAAGTGCTAGTGTTACCTAATATCCACCTGTTGCAACTCTCCAAAAATAATCCTTGACTGTAGTGTTCCTAACAGTCAACTGGCTATTAAAGTGCCTGTGCCTATGCTAACACCATGCTGGTGTGCCAAATGTCCACTTGATACTGATCTTCTGAGTTTGTTCCTTTGCTATGATGTGCTCAACAATTAACTAGCTATTCCAGGAATTATGCTGGAGAGAATATTCTAATATATCTGTTCCTGAGCTGTCCTGTTCATGATAATTAACTGGCCATTAATGTTATCATACGTATGCTAATAAAGTGCTACTGTACCTATTGACCACTAGTTCCAACACTTCCAGATTGTTTCGTAGCTGCAGTATCTTAATAATTGACTAGCTATTAACTAGGCCTGGGCAGAGTTCGCAGTCTCTGTTATGTTAACTCCGCATAGTGATTAAAAACTCTGCAGTGCTACACGAAGTTCCAAAAGTGGCGGGGTGCGTTAAGTCAGGTAGTTTGCACTGATTTTTAGCACCAGGTGCTTATCCTGCGCTGAAAAATCGCCGTGAATGGCTCCCCATGCAGCGCAAGAGTGCACTGCTTCTATTATGCCGCTCGAGTAGATTTTCTACTCAAGTGGCAAATTCCTCAACGCGAATGGAAAGTTTCTCAATGTGAGCAGTGACATTCATCCACGACTGCCCACGTTGAGAAATCTCACCGGGAGGTGGTTTTGAGTAAAATTTTCCTTGCTCAGGTTCACCAACTCAACATTGGCAAGCACTAGTGAGGAAAAAACTCCACTCTCTAACCAGAGTGCAGAGTGGAAAAAACTCTGTAAACTATGCAAGCAGAGCGGAGTTCACCGCCCACCCCTACTATAAATGTGCTAAGCTGGTTAAGTGCCTGTCTGCATAATATTTACGTGATAAAGGGCTTCTAAATAGTTCCTTAACCACAGTGTACTCATCAACTAACTAGCTATCAAAATACCTGTACCAGGAAAGAAGAAAATCTTTCAGTATTAGCAATATAAAGTGCTATAGCGTTGGACCTAAAAGTGCAGTTTTTCCATGCTCAAACCATATGTATTATGGTATCTGACCCCAGACAGGTGGAAAGTGTACAGTTGGCTTGTAGCAAAACAAAGCTACAGGTCTCCCAGGTCACCATCCCTGGTGATGGCAATGGTTCCTTGACAGCATCATTTTAACTGCACCTTTTGTGTATTCTCTGGCAGAATTTTACCACTGTGTAGTTCAGTCAAAGAATATTAGATTAAAACAGGCTACCACAGCCTCTTTACAAGTTTTTTATCCTATTTCATTGAATTTCCTCCATGGGAGTGCTCAGTTGTCTTCCAAGGTAGCTTTGCACAGACACAACACATGAATAATGTCTTCAGGCCCTTGACCACATAGCCTAAAATGTTCCTGGCCTTTGACTCTTCTCCATGGAGGGTAGTACTTTAATGTTGTGAGGGCTCCCAGTCTGTATTTTAGGAACCTTTCTTTAGCCCAATTGCTAAAAAGTTTTCCTAAATAGTAATGGGGCTTAGGCTTCAAGTAGATGTTAAGTGTTAACCATCCATGACTGCACCTTGCTAGGGTGGCCTTGTCCTCCAAAAGAGACAGTGTTTTAGTATTGGATTTTGTTATTTCTTTTGAATTCAGACCTGCTGAGTGGTAAGACCCAGGCAGAGGAGAGACCCAAGTTTAAGATTTTTATATATGATAATGTGAAATATTTTTATGTTCCAGGTGCCAATTTTCAATATGAATGTGCTATATGGCTTGGTGATTAATTTGGATGTGCATTTATCAAGCTTTATAAGTTTCACCAAACTGCCTGTTACGTGTCCATTCATAGAGTTATTTTTTTGCATATTTATGGAATCCCTGAAAATCCTAAAAGTTGAATATACATCTCATACCATTTTTCATAGAAATATACAATGTTGAAGCCCTCACTACATATTAAGATGTATTTACTCTGTACTAATCTTAGTAGATTCCAGGAACAAGTATGGTTATGGTCAGTCGTTTTTGAATTGGCCTCTATTTAATCTGTCTTCTGACAGTTAAGCCCAGACACAAGCCAGCACCAGTTTTCCTGTGTGGTACTCTGATGTAATCCCATAACCTACCTATGGCTCGTTCCTTGTGAGGAGGCTGGCTTTATCTTCAGTGTGTTGAATGTGTGATTTCGGTGGGGGCGTGGGGGTACTTCAAGAGCTTTCTTGAGTACCAACCATGTAACCCTAGACCATTTAAGACTGACTGCTGCAGGCCCTTTTTATGCACTTTTCTGGATGAAGCACGCATGTTCTGTGGAAGAAGTAGTTCTGGGTACACATGAGGATTTGTTCTGTTTATTCTACTTCCCGGTTCTTTAAATATAGCTTTTTTGAGAATGCATAATTGACTACGTCCTTGAATTACGGTGTAACCAAGGTTGATTCGTTGGTAAGAGGCTCTTTGAGGGGCGGTGAATTCTATTGATTAGATATGTGATATAGTTAGATGTTGTAGATCAGAGTGGCAAGCCAAAGATTTGACCGTATCCCCTTCACTTAGAGATGTTGAATGGCCTCTTAAATTGTATTCAGGATAAAATATCAGCTGCAGGTTATATGCAGGGCTTGACCAGATAATTTCATGGTTTTGCAATTTCACACGGCCCTCAAAACATTGTTTTGGAAGGTGACCAGTGGCCACAGGTTGCATACAAAGGAGCTCTGTTGATGGCTTTGCCTTTGGTGGTAAAATTGTATGATTAGTTTCTATTTGTTCCTCCCTTTTTGACTCTGCCAAAATCATTGTCTTAATTTCTATAGAAGATGAGATTGGCAAATGGTTTCGTTCAGTTGTTGAATTTACCATTGTTATTTATTTAACATCCCGTGAAATTGAGACTTATAGAGCATGTTTGGCATATAGTTTTGTTCAACTTTTGGATTAGCCTTCTTAAGGTAATTGTATCCCCAATGATAGTTGTACAGCTCTTTAATGTCAGTAACTTGGTGGAAGTAGAAAATGAGTTAGGTGGGGCAGCCTTTGATTTTTGTTTTGTAAAAAAAACGGAAATAATTTAAATCTGTTAATATTATGGACGTCGGAGTTTTTTATTACAAGCTTTTCTCAATCTTTATTCTGTCATTCCATTAATAGGTATGATTCCTGGTCCTGAGCAGGAGCAAATCAGGGAATTTCAGAATTGTTATGATTCTGTAGAATAAAGCTAGCAGTCATGGATTGGATAAGATTATTGTCCATGCCAAAAGACTTTTCCAAAGATGTTAAAACAAAAATTTAAATGTGACTTGTTTCTAATTCCATGTGTACTTGTGCCGCATAGTTGAAACTACGGCATTGCAGAATGATTTTATTTCAGCTTTTCTGTGGTGTACGATATGAGCTTTTTTATAAATTGCGTTAGTTCCATTGTTAATCTCATCAAGATTTGTGGAAGGTTGGAGAGTTTGTGGACTACTGCCTGATGGTGGACACGTTCTTGTCTCTTTTCAGAATTATTAGGATTCCCAAATCTGGTAAACTCTTCAGATTTGACTCCGTGTATAGTTGAGTTGACATTCTCCAGTTTGATATCTATCGCTGCAATTGAAGTTTACATTAGTAATAGTATGTGATTCATGTTTGCTGTGGTTCATGACGAGTCAAAATTAGTTCTAAATTCAGATAAGAGACAAGGTAGGAGGGAATTCAGAATGTTCGGAGTTTGATTGAATTGGCAATGAAACATTGCTCCCCTCTGAGAATATGAAGCACCCTGGTTCGTCAGAGTATTCCACGACATTGATCCTCATGATAGTCAAATTTGTATTTGGCAACAACTAGGTTTGTTTTCTGAATGGCTTTCAATTTCTTGTTGTTGTTCTGATCGCACTAAGAAAGTAGCCATATGTTCCCTTTGAGCCATTTCATTATTAAAAGTTTTTTTTAAATGTCGTCGCCCAGATGATGTCTTGGTCCCTTTGCTTGCTTCATCTTTATTTCTATATTTTTTAATTCTTTTTATGTCATTGTGGAGGGTTGATCTCCGCGGTCCTAATCTCATTCTTAGAGTGGGGCCTCTCTTGACTCTTCTAAAGTTGTTCTTAAATTAAATCAAAGAGGGATTAAATGAGTTGAATGTTTTCAAATAGCAAGGCAGATACTGGGACTGCACGCTCAAGAGGGGTGATTTCAAATCTGCAAGAGACTAATCGGCTGATTTAGGCCCATATTTATACTTCTTTAGCGCCGCATTTGCGCCGCTTTTTGACGCAAAAACGGCGCAAACTTACAAAATACAATTGTATTTGGTAAGTTTGCGCCGTTTTTGCATCAAAAATCAGCGCAAACGCGGCGCTAAAAACGTATAAATAAGGGCCTTAGTGTTTGTTGGATAAGCTTTTACTTCATCAGAGTAAAGTACTCTGTCACATTCACGAGTCCCCATTTGCTAATGTTTAAGATGTTCGCCCGGTCAAGTGGAGATCACTCTACTAGGCCTTTCAGTTACTACCATCACAGCAAACTTGACAGAGCCGCACATCGAATTTACAATGTTTTTTTTCATTCTCTAAAACAAAAACCCAAAGTGGGATTTTGTTTTGAAAATTAAAAAAAAACATTGTCAAACTTACAAATGGGAATTTTCTCCCTTGACGCGGAGCATTTTACCATTTTCACTGCCGGATTTTAGCATGCGTTATAGACACTGAAAACTGGCCATGTGTCCTCATGCGCTATACGCAATAACAGGTTTGTGCTGGTGGATGCAACACCAAGAATCTTCAGAGAATACCAAAGTGTAGATATATAGATGTGCGGAGGTTCCCAGAGGTAAAACCCCAGCTGCTACTCTCACAGTTTGCGCTATTTTGTGCTAAAAATATAATACTTTTGATCAATGATAAGAAGCTTCAGGGGCAGACTTTGTGTCACACTTTATTGAAGAGAAAACAGGGAAAGCTCTTCCCCACTCTTGCCTCGTTTGACTCACAGAGACTTCAAAGGACAAGGGAAAAAATTATTTTGATGAATGCTGGTCAGGTACCCCTGCCACACAGACAGAAGTCTCTGCAGTCAGGCTCCTCAGGCTTCCTCTAACGCAGTAGGCCACACCGGTGCCAAGGAGTTCGACAACACAGGCTCGCGTGTAAAATCTCTTACTCCTTGAAGGCCGTTTCCCGACTCCCAGGATCGGAAACAGAAGGATGGCAGGTGCGTGTAAATTAATACCAGGATGGGGTGCTCATCTGTTCGCCTCTGCGGCTATCCTATGGGCACCTTGAGAATCTGGGGCGCCCTGTGAGATTTCACAGGACCCGCTGACGGTTCGGTTTGAGCAGCTGGGAGATTATCAGTACTTCAGATGGAGCTCCTGCTGTCACGCCTTAGTCCTCTCCCTCTTCGCCGAGCAACACTAGGTGCAGTGTAATCACTGGCTGTTGGGCTGTACATTGTGCTGGAATCAGTTCCAGAAACCTCCTAGCTGACTACTAACTGTAAAGAGGAATCTACATCACTCATGTGCCCATGAAGCAGGTGTATTTGTGAAACAAGTTATAAATCGCGCCTTATTTTTTCAGCTTTGAACATGCGGCATGCAGTAATTGCACAAAGTGGGGAAGCATTAATGCATAGTTTTCATACCGCACAAAACCTATGATTAATAGAACATACCCACCCTGGCTAACTGGTACAAGGGTGTCTGCACGAGCCCATGACAGCCTGTCATTTCATTCCCCAGTGTTCTACTGCAGGTTCCCCAGTGTTTTATGAAACAACTAGCAGCACTTACATTGTTTATGTACACAACACTGAGATTTTGCCTTCATTTAAGTGCAAACTATGATTTTCAATAGCTTCATAGTGCATGTTTACACTGGTTACTATCAGTGGCTCCACACTCTTTCCCATTGGTTCAATTGCTGTTTCTACTTCTTAAGAGGTAGTATTGTATAGCAAAGTCAAGTGTAGCGGACGAGAAAGCTATATAGTGAATATCCAGTCAACTTTTCAAAGGTGATTCCCACTCATCCAGTAGGCCCAGCAGCTGCCCACTTTTCTGAATGGTGTTTGCACCTGAGTTGAGCTCCAAAATATTTTTAAGGATACAGAAAAGTAAAGATGTTTGTAGGTGTGAATTATTTGCGCTGCCTCACACTGACTGCAAACCATGCTGACTTTCTTGAATGTGCAGTTTCCCACCTTACGACCAATACCGGTGTGTACTGTTTGAGTATGAGTTTTCACACAAGGAGGGACAAATCACTTCAGTTTGAGTTTCGGTTTCTGTAACGTTTCCTACTCATCATACAGACCACAGGAGTTACATCTCTACAGCTTTCAGTGTTTTCTGCCCCACTTTAGGACTTCATTACACATGTATCCATAGGTTGGTGACTGGGAATTCCACATACTTCTCCTGGGGTTAAACTGCTGTTTCTACTTCTTCAGATGTAGAACCTGTATACTGCAGTCATGTTGTGTAGATGAATAAGGTGCAAAGTACGTTTTAGTCCACATTCTTAAAACTACTCTCTCCCCTTCAGTTTGCCTAGCAGCAGCCCACTTTTCTGACCCCATGTGAAGGATGTTTCCCAAGGATTCCACAGATACTCAGCTCTAATTTGTTTATTTGATATAAGAAAGAAAAGTAAAACATGTCTCTACATGCAATATTTTTGAGATGCCTGACACCCAACTATGCTGCATCTGGTAAATGTCCAGTTTCCCACCTTGAGCCCTGTGCTGGCCTGCACTGGCTGATTACCAGTTTTCTGATGGACTTAGTAGTAAGCAGAGACAAGTTAATTCATTTTCAATTTTGATTTTCATTATTTAGATGTTGCAGTCATCGAGCATACCATAAGAAGTTAAAGCTCAAGAGCTGTTTACACGTAAAATTATTTACTTTATATTAGCTTTCTGGCCTACTTTCAGACATCATTTCACATGTTTTCACAGGTAACAGGAGTAGGCCACATAGAATTCCTATGGTAAAACTGCTGTTTCTACTTTTTCAGATGTACTAGTTGTAGACCTTAGCCATGTTCAGTGGACAGATAAGATACATAGGGCCAGATGTATGAAAGGGATGTGCCCATTCTCTATCTATGGGCACATGCTTTAGTACATATCGACTATAGTATCTTATCAGTGCTGTTTCTAAAAACACTTTTTACTCCTTCACTAGGCTTAGGTTTGGCCTAATTTGTGGGCATCTTGTGATGGGATCCACATGGCTTGAGCTCCAATTTCTTTCTCAGAATGTAAGAGAAACTGAACACATCTACACTTCTCAATTGGGAAGCGTTTTCACAGCCAAAGCAATAGCATGCTGCCTCAGTTAAATCTGCAGTATTGGGTGAGTTACTTGACCTCTAATTTCAGTTTTGCTTTACAGCTAATTGCAGTCATCACCCACACTGCGATAAATTCAACTTTTAAAATAGTTTACACTGTAAAATCCTCACCCTTCTAATAAATCATAACAACATATACCAATATCCTTACTTGGGCAGCACATTTCAAGCAGGCAAATGTATCTTAACTACCTTCCTGTAGCTATCTACATGGTACCAGTACTACACCATTGAAAGTAACACTAGTTGCATTTTTAGACCATACAAGAATAGCTTGATTTGATACTACATTGAACATGTGGTGCACCTCTGAACCTCGCAAGTTAAAGTCACTGTACAAGACAGTTCAGGTCACTGTACAAGACTATATTTTGGTGCACTCTGTTTTCTTTGCTTCTTTTTTTTCACATATATTTCCAGTACCTGCACCCATTTCGTACTCTTTCTACAATCTTCATGTTATTTTTTTTTACTTTAATTATCAATATGTAGTTAAAGAGATTTTTACATTGCAACTCTATGTGAATAGAAAAGCATATCTTTAACTGCAGACAAGGTTTCACATTAAAGCAACCCTGAACCCTTTACCACAACCATACGTCTGTTTCCTAGGCAATGAAATACTACAATTTTGTAAGCATGTCTACAGTTCAAAGGTTCACCAAGCAAGTGTGCCGCATTTACTTACTTAATAATCTTTATGTTGACTGGCATATAGGGCAGCAACGAAATACCTTCACTTCTGCCTGTCTTGGGCAACTTTCTGTACAGTGCCCTAGCTGTGGCTTAGGATCTTCATTTCTGTTTCTACAGATTGCCTCCTGGTGTTCGGTGGCCTGCCTCTCTTCCATTTGCTATCTGGAGTCCAGTGAAGAGTTGTCATTGTGATGGAGACTTGTTCTCTTTTAATGGTGTGTCCTAGCCATATCCATCTCTTTCTCATAATGGTGGTGCCCATACTCTCTTGCTAGCATCTGGTAAGCAGTTAAGGGAAGAAGGATGTTTGCAGAGAGAAAATGCACAAGAATCTTCTCAGGTTACTAGTGTGGAAGGCTGAGAGTTTAGTGATGTTACTTATGTAGCAGAAACTTTAGTGCTGTTGCACATGCCACAAAAGATATCTATAGGTGACAGTTTATGTCTTATTTTATTCAAAGTACTAATGGTTTGAATGTAGAAGATGCAGAAAGACGTCAATTTGAATGTGCATTCATTCAGACTAATGTCAGAAATCCTGGTGGTATCAAGACTAAAGTAAATGTTTGAAGGATTTAATAGACATCATGTTATAATTTAGACTCTAGATAAATAGAATATATAGAAATGATATTGAATTTCTAGTGATTCATAAATTAAATATGTGTGTAAAAATAGGGAAATGTAGTTCTACGCTATACTGACTGAAAAGTATTGACAGTCTTTCTGTTTAAAATTACCATAACATGAATACTAATGAAGAATTAATTATGACGCATTTATAGTTGCATATACTTGCAAATTATAAATGCATTTTATTTGATGTATTGATGTATTGTATTAAATCAATTGCATTAGCCCAAGTGAGGTCTACTAGGCCCTGTTCGTTTGTGTCTGTGCCGAGAATCCTGATTCATTTCTTCAACATGGACCTTCTTTCAGATTTTATTCCCATGCGAAGAAAGCTCTGGTAATAGACTCCTACTGTTTTAGACACAGAATGAAGTGAAAAAGCCTTCTTGAATGTAGAACGTCCTGAAATGTGGACTGACATTATATAAAATTGTTTCAAACTTATGTGGAGCCACTTGGATGGATGACGTTTCTCTGACAGGCCTGGGAAGACATATTGATGTTTCAACCTGAAGTCACGTGACCGATTCCTATTGGATAATGCTCCCTCAACATATTGTGAACTGTCACTTAGGGCGAATCAGATTGTCATATAAAATCTGATATGTCAATGACCAATTGGAGTTTGGACAGATCTTCAGATTTTCCAGAACCCTTACAAATTAAGAACCCCGCATGCTGTGCCCCTTGGAGAGATATCCTCCTCTCTGCTTTGCCCCTTATGAAATACCCAGAGGAGACTTAAAGATTTCTTTCTAACCCTTTAAGGAAGACTTTTGATCAAGCCTCTTACATGCTGAGGCTTTCCATTTTTGCCTATCTTTTGCCCACCTCAGTTAGTAGTTTGTTGCCAGAGATTACCTTTTCTAAATTCTTTTGGTGTATTTTGTCAGTTGCCTGCATGTGTTTCACGCCACACTTTTTTCCCTGATTTGGTTGACTATAGTCTTTCCTCGTGCCCATCTATATTACAACTTAGCTGATTAAAATTGAGTTGATGCTTACCAAACCTGACCAACGCTTAATTTCTGTATCTCAATTAATCCTGTTGATGTTTTGTACTATTTTTATTGAATGCTTATTTTTATGAATATTAGTTCGACTGAAGTTATTTTGTCGCCTTGGGTAATCCTTGGTGATTCTATATATTTATAGCTTTGTCGTGCGAGATGTCTAAATGCCTTTAGCTTAAGTTTGTAATAAACTCCCTTAACCTTATTCCTGACTGGAGATTTCCTTGTATGGCCACACTGGCTGTACAGTGTAGCTTAATTGGTTTGTATTGGAATTGTGTTAATGATTCTACAACACTCTATGCAGGGTCCAAAGATCTGTTGACCTCGATGAGTATTGATTCCTGTGAAGGATGAAAATGTTCCAGCGGATCTGGTAGCAGAAGGGTGGTTTAGTCCCAAGAACCATTCAGGTGTAGTGTTAAGAAGTTAGGGGCCAATCCCCAAATGGTTGCCCAGTCCAAAGTTTGCCCATCCCAAACTTTGTCCCATGGTCCGTTCCAATGCGAGATGAAGTTCCAGGGTCGTGCCTACAAGTCTACTTGTGTGAGTATTCATAGGGTTTTGAGCATGCATTGCTTTTGGCTTGAAGACTGCAGTAAAGTGTGATTTTGTGAAGCATTTTGCGGAGTTGTCACACTCGAAGTGAGTGTGGCACTTGTTCAAAATCGTCCATGGTTGCTGTTGATGGGTCCATTGTGGCCTAAGATCCTAGGATAATGCATAACTGTAGGAGACACATGGTTCATTTTTTGTCTGCAGTGAAGTAGTTATGAGAGGTCGTTGGCAGTGACAATTGTTTCCTTGAGTGAGTGTGAATTGTGGTTGGTATTAAAAGAATCCAGAGTTCACATGGAGGATCTATATCAACCAGAACTCATTGTGTACTTGTGAAATCTACAGTCGGAAAGCATATCTCCGTACAGCATTGAAGTATTTTGAGTTCCTACCTGTAGTGTGCAGACAGGCTGGATTTTGCTCACAAAATTTTGCATTAGGTGTGAGTGAGCGATTGTGTGAGAGACAATTGAGAAGCAACTGCAGCTAGCTGACATAGGTCAGGTCGTGTAAAGCCACTCTAGTATTGGTGGACAGTGCCACATTGCTATTGCGGGAGAACATCGAGAGGAAAGAATTGTGGGATTGAAGTTACTTCCTGATTCGATTGAAAGTTATTGTGATTAATTGAATTGGCTGAAAATAAAATTCTTTAAAGCGTTAAAGAGTGCATTGAGATGAGATCTGTTTATTCCAGTTAGAGAGGGTATAGTGACTCCACCAGAAGGAAATCCAGGTCATTATGTGTACTCTGTAAATGGATTTCAGGCATGTGTGTGGCTTCAACAATGGTGCAAGATCACTGAAAAAGAGGGAGCTTTAGCATTCCCCCATTATGGAACTTTTAATTTAAGAATTTTGGACAATTTGAGGCGAGTACTGCAGGAGATTAAATTGTCTCTGAGACCTGCGCAGTTTGAGACTCTTAGTTTTTGGGAACATATAACACGTCGGAAAATGACAGAAAAATATGAGAACAGCATGCAAAAAGCAATTAAAGCACTTGCAGAGTCAAGATGGTTGCTGAGCAGAAAATAAGGAAAGCAGATATATTTGAGGGAGTCACAATATTTCCAGCTATTTCAAATAAAGAAGGTGAAAGCACTAAATCTAAGACTAGGAAAAAGACAGGATAGACAGAGGAGAGGACATACACTTGTGAGAAAAAGACAGTAACCTATGAGAGTGATTCAGATGATGAGTTTATAAATCAGATCCTTACGAATGGTCTGCCTTCTTATCATTCAGTTAAGACAGGACCAAGAAGTGAAACAGCACAAAATGTGACCCCATATGTACCAACTGCTTCAGTTGTACAGACCCCAAATCAGATGATATCAGATACACCTGCGGAATTCAGTGACACTGATTCCTGAAGCAATTAAACCAGTTCAGATTTGTATGACAGTTCAGCCTGTATCGAGTCCTGTTCTGAACCAGGTTGTGCCAAATCCTATTGCAAACCCGACTGTGCAGGCACCTTATGTGAATCTGCCTGTACAAAATTGTGGCCCTTATCAACCTGTGGAAATGTTTAGTCCAGTTCAGTCAATGCCAAATGTTACTCCTAGTCAATCAGGACAAAGTTACAGTACTCTTCTAACAGGATAAAGCATATGAATGAAAATTCCATAGAGTGAGACAAATCATATGGGTCCAGATGCAGTAACAATTCCAGTGAATATAGGCCCAGTTGTTCCCTTGTATGCTTCAGGTACGTCTGGAAGCAACGTTTCAAGAGAGAGAATTCAGGTTGGAGGAGTCGCAAATAGGCAACTCACCAACCCCATTACAGAGTATGTCCCCCAAAAAATAGGTTCCTTTCAAGATGAGCACCAATTTGTGGTTTGTGATTCAAGTCCTGTAAGCTTGCTTGTGCCTTACCTATTGTGTAAGCTAAATAGCTATTCAAACAAATGAAGATAATGTGCCCTGTAAAATTGTAGAGCAGTACCCCAGTGTCACTTTGTACCCAATGCTGACATGTAATGATTTGCCCGAAGACTTAAAAGACACAGTCACACCCGAGGTTTGAGATGTTTCAGGAAAGGAATAGGGCTAATCAAAGGAGTTGAGCATATTAAAAAAAACTGTGAATCCAAATGCAGTGTATCCAAAAACACCCCCATATAATATGTTTCCAGAGACAATTGCTGGAATTACGCCTTTAATAAATTGGCTCATTCAGCAAGAAACCCTGAAAGAGATAATAGGAAGTGCATGTTACTCACCTATTTTAGGACTGTGGATGCCCGATGGTAAATACCACATAATCCAAGACCTGAGAAAAGTGAGCAAGATTGTCGTTCCACGTAGTTCTCTGGTATCAAATCTTGCAGTGATTTTATTTCAAATTCCCTCTGAAGCAGAATGGTTTATAGCGATTGAGGTGTTGTTATCCATACCATTGCATGAGAAAAGTCAATTCCTCTTTGCGTTCAAAGTCGGCTGTCATATTTTAGCATGGTGCCAAACTCCTCAAGGGTATACTGAGTTACTATCTATTTACAACCAGATATTAAAGAAGAATCTGGAGTCCCTTAAAATGCCCTATCATTCAATCTTAGTGCCGTACATAGATGATTTATTAGTCACATCAAACACCCAAGAAGCATGCAGAAAAGAAACTATTGCTCTCTTGAATTTAGGAGAGAATGGACACAAGGTTTCCCCAGCAATATTGCAGCCTTGCAAGAACGAAATTCTGTACTTAGGTGGCCACGCATTGAGAAAGGTTTGCTGAAAGTGTCACAAGAAAGAATCTCAACAATAATGAAAATGAATCCCTGTGTCACACAGAAAGATGTCTGATCCCGTATCATTAGATGACAACTACTTAAGTGGCTTCACAGAGCTGGGAGGAAGCCTATGCCAAACCCCATCTCTAGGAATGCCTAATTATAGAAAATGTTTTTCTTTGTTTTGCTGTGAGAGGGATGGATGTGCTTTCTCAGTTTTGACACAGCTGCATGGAAATGCGAACAAGCCTGTGGCTTATTTTTCTGCACACTTGGTCCTGTGGCTTCAGCGCTGCATGGTTGTTTGAAGGTAGTCGCGCTTTGAGCATCAGCATAGAGCAGTGCGAAGGCATTGTCAAGGGTCATCCCCTGAACATTCTTGTTCCCCACTCCGCAAGAAATTCTGTGAACTCACACAAAGACCCAATATTCAACAAGTGACGTTTGACGCACTAAGAGCAAGTTATACATGCACCCCCCAATGTTAATCTTAAGTGGTGTACTATTCTGAATCCTGCTTCATTATTGCCGAATCCTGTTGTGAATATAAATGATGGTGAGAATGAGCCTGAGCATGACTGTCTCGATGTGAATGAATTGTATACCAAGCCAAGACTTGACATTCAAGATGTCCCTTTAAAGGAAATTACTACGTTATATTTGTGGATGGCTCCTGTTTTGAGAGATAAAGATGGCACCCTGAGAGCTAGGTATGCAGTTTGCTCAGTCTCAGGTGTAATAGAATAGGTGTATCCAGACTGGTGATTAGATTTACATTCTGTTGAATGAATTACAGCTGCCAGCAAAAAATTCTGTTATCATGTGTACAGCTTATAAAAAGTCTACTCATTATGTAACCTTAAGCAATACATATGCTGATGAGGTAGCAAGATATTGCACCCTCCGTTGTGCCTCCTTTATTAATGGAGAGTTGACCGGCGAAACAAGCGATGAGACAAGTCATCATTTTCTGTTCACTAATGTTGATATATTGGTGGCAGTTAAGCGATTGAGGAAGAAGTGAACGAAGAAGAGCAGCCAATTTGGGTTTGAACAGAGTGTGTTAAGAGAAATGAAGATGATGTTTGGGTGTCAAGTGAAGGAAGAGCAGTGTTGCCAAATAGCTTATTGTCACCCATGAACATATATTATGATGGACAGACACATATAGTTAGGGATGCATGATAAGACATGGTTTAATCCCAGATTCAGAGTGATTGCAGAGGCTGTGTGCCACCGATGTGTCACATACCAACAGATTAACTTAGGAAAACACACAGTTGTCACACTGAGTCACAGAGGTAGATCAGGACGACCATTCAATAAAATGCTGCTGGATTTCATTGAACTGCCCATGTGCAATGGACTGAGATTTGTCTTGGTCATTGTGCGCATTTTTTCATACTGGTTGAAGCCTACCCATTCAAGAGAAATGATAGACTCACAGTAGCAAAGCTGTTACTTAGGGAGCTGATACCCTGACTCGAATTCCTAACTTCTCTGGAGTCAGATTGAGGAACTTATTTCAACAGTGAGGTCCTAAAGATGTTGTATGTAGCATTACAAGTTGCGCAACAATTGCACTGCAGTTTTCTACCTGAAGCTTCTGGACATATAGAACAGATTAATGGAACCTTGAAGTCAAGACTGGCAAAAGTATGTGCATCCACCACTTTGAAAGGGCCAGCTGCATTACCTCTTGTCTTGATGGGTATACACTGTACACCCAACAGAAAAACTGGATTGTCCCCTCATGAATTGAACATGAGAAGAGCCATGAGAATGCCAGCAGTGCCTGCAAGTGAATTTGTGAACATTACAGTGACTTAGTGCTGGATTATTGCAAATGAGTCACTAATGAGGTACGTTCCTTCTCTCATCAGGTTGGAGAAGATACAGCACCACCGCAGCAGGAGCTCTGTCAGGACCTGTGTCTGAGTGGCTGGGTCATGATTAAGAAATGTGTAATGAAAACCTGCTTGTAACAGCATTGGAAAGGCCCTCACCAGGTGGTTTTGCTAACCACTACAGCTTTGAATTGTACTGGTTTTCTGAACTGGGTACATGCGAGCCATACTTGTTAAGTTCCAGATCCCCTAGATGATACAGCCCCGCTCCAGAAATGTCACTTACAGTCAGCGAGAGGGATCTGATTTGTCAAGCTGTTGGAACTGGACAAGTGAATGCTACAGCATGGTCTGATGGGATTCTGAGTGAGTCAACAACAGTGGAAGGTACAGAAGGGTTGAGACAGAATCCGTTGACTCATGCTAGCTTGGATGCTGACGAAGGAACACTTGATATAGATAGCTGAGCAGTACCAGGAGACAGTTGGCCTAAAGAGCAAAACAGTGCCAACTGTACAAGTGCCTCTGACTATTGCTTAAGAAACTTTAGCGTCAAGCCAAAGTGACCATGATACTTAGGGTCACGCAAACAGAAGGCCAAAGAGAAAGAGAGTACCAAACCAAAAGCACTTAGCACATTACGCCTTGGAAACGATTATTAGTGATTAGGAGGTCTGCCCTTAATTAGAGACATTTCATCATCTTACCTGAATGACTTTGAACATTTGCAGATAGAGAAAAACTCTTGATTAGCTTTATAGAAAATTGAGGAACTTTTTGTGAATAATTTGCACTTTTGAAAATACATTCTTTTTATTTTTGCTGTGCTCACAAATAAAAAAAAAAGACTGACAAGAAAAGTGACACACTAGAGCTCCTTTGCATTTTTATATTTTTGAATTTTGAATTTGAACTTTTGAAATTAGAGAACTTGTGGAGTCAAATTGAAATAGGAGTAGTAAATGTCGACATATATGTATAGGTTTAATGGGAATGACACTAATAATGAATATATTTACTCATTGGTTTGAACCTACCCACAACAAGTGATTCAGTGACGGTTCAATCTACAAGTGCCCCAAATTTAGCACATCCCAATGTAGATCAGAATTCACTTTACAATAATGAGACATATTTACACACAGATGTTCTAAATGTAATTTATCAACAAATGTGTATCATAAACTTCTCTATGAGTATGTTGACACCAGGGAAGCTAGATATTGCTAGCTTTGCACACAGTTCCCTTCATCAGTAAGTGAGGGAATCACATACCATAGTTTGCCCCCAACCTATGGAATTATCTGTAGTCTGTTATTAACACTGTTGTATCAGCAAAAGTATTATCAACATTTCTACTCAAATTATGACCTAGTGTTTTCAATGGTCCCCATTATGAAAACATTTAGACAGCATTGCTAAGACAAAGAATATTGACACAGTGGAGATTTGTTTGAGCATACATTGAGAGTTGGTAGAGTTTCCACCTACAAGAGCAATTTAACATGTATTCTTAGCCCAGTTGAAAAAGAGTTCATTGGGGAGAGGAGATAAGCTCTGAAAGCAAAGATAAAAAAGGGAGTAGTTTTACAAAATTGAGAGAAAGATGAAGCTCACACAGTGGGTGGAAATCAAGGTTTCATAGCTTTAGATTGGCAACATGTAAGGAAGTTGTGTATATATATTACTCGCTCAAAGACTGATATTCTATTTGTAGGAACTTGTGAGTGTAGACATGTATTTTTGTTTAAAACTGTTTGGACTTTCATGTTAGCTGGACAAGTTTCCACCACACCCGGTGTATATTTAATTTGTGGGAAAGTGCCTATTATAAGCTGCCGAAAAGGCTGGTATGGTACATCTTATATGGGAGTAGTTTTTCTAAAGATAAATCATGTGGACCAATTTAATGTTCCAGTATGGTGTGAGAAATCAGTCACCAGAGTCAAAAGAAGAACTAGTGTATTCAGAAACTGTACGAGATATTTCTTGTTCTATAATTTCATCAGTATATATAAATATACAATAGAGGATAAATTCTCTACAAATACTGCAGGTACCATATTGTTATTGGACACAGAAATGGTTGCTGTGAAATCAATGGTTTTACAAAATCGCCTTGAATTAGACATTCTTCTCGCAAAGAAAGGTGGAGTTTGCAAAATATTACATGTGCAACAATGTTGCACTTACATACCTGACAATGGTAAAGAGACAAGCAAGTACATTTCAACCATGAATGACTTGAAACAGGACCAGATGGAATTAACAGTGACAGGTGCATGGGAAGCAATAGGTAGTGGTTTTTCAACCATTGGAAAATGGTTTGGAAACCTAAGAACCTAAGAAATTGAACCATTTTGAGATCCCTATTGATTATGGTCTTCTGTGCCCTGGTTGCAGTTGGATTTGACTAATTTTACAAGAAGATGAAAGAGAGAAGAAGCAAACGTAGACAGAGAAAGGAGGAGATTGAAAGGGAAACTAGGAGGAACATGTAATATAGCGACATCAAGCAGTTACAGGACTTCAGAAGACCTTACTTTAATAAGCCTCTGAAATTTTGAGCTGTCTCGTTGAAAATGATTTTATAATGGCATGAATGAGAGACTGATGTAACAGAAACTTTAGTGCTTCTGTTTCCACAGTTTGCCTCCAGATATTCGCTACCCTGACTCTCTTCCATTTGCATTCTGGTGTCCGTTAAAGAGCTGTTATTGTGATGGAATCTTCTTCTTTTCTGATGGTGTGTTCTATCCATATCCATCTTTTTATCATAATGATGGTGTCCATACGCTCTTGCTAGCATTTGGTGAGCAGTTAATAGATGAAGAGGGTTTGCAGCAACAAAATGCACACAAATCTTTTCAGGTCGCTCGTGTTAGCTGACAGTTTAGTGATATTACTGACGCAGCAGAAACTTTAATGCTGTCCCTCATGTCACAAAAGTTACCTATATGTGACAGTTTATGTAATATGTTAATTAACGTACTAATGTTTTGAATGTGGAAGCATTTATAGTTTGTGTATTAAAAATGTGTTTCTTTTGAAGTCTTAACATATTTAATTAATTCACTTGCTCTAGTCTAAGTGAAGTCTGCTAGGACCTGTTCTTTTGTGACCGTGCAGAAAATGCTGATTCATTTCTTTTGGTGATACACCCCGATTGTTCTAGACATATAGAGAAGTGAAACTTCCTTGAATGTAGAACATCCTGAACTGTGACCTGACATTATTATATATATATATATATATATATATATATATATATATATATATATATATATATATATAAATATATATATATATATATATATATATATATAGTTTCAAACTTGTGTGGAGCCACTTAGATGGATGATGTTCCCATGACAGAACTAAGAAGAAATATTGATGTTTCAAGTTGGAGTCATGTGATAGATTTCTATTGAATGATGCCTCCTCAATGTAATGTGGACTGTCATTTAGGGCAAATCAGATTGCCATATGAACTGTGATATGTCAATTACCAGTTGGAATTTGGTCAGATCTTCAGATTTTCCACAACCTTTGCAGATGAAGAACCACGCATGCTGTGCCCCTTGGAAAGGTATTTTCCTCTCTGCTTTGCCCCTTTGTGATTCCTCTCTGCTTTGCCCCTTTGTGATATCCCAATGAGACTTAGAGGTTTCTTTCTAAGCCTTTACAGAGGACTCTTGACCAATCTTCTGACATGCCAACGCTTTCCCTTTTTGTCTGTCTTTTGCCCACCTTATTTAGTAGTTTGTTGCCTGAAATTAACTTTTCTAAATTAGTTTTGACCTTTTTGTATGTTTTGTCATTTGCCCACGTGTTCTGCCTCACACATGTTTTTCCTGATTTAGCTGATTGCAGGGATTCCTTGTGCCCAGCTATATTACAACTCTGCTGATTGAAATTGACTTGATGCTTTCCAAATCGGAGCAAAGCCTAATTCCTGTATCTCAAATAATCCAGTTGATGTTTTGTATTCTTCTTATTGGATGCTCAGTTTTAGTAATATTAGTTAACCTGAACTCATTTTGTTGCCTTGGGCAACCCTTGGTGATTCTATATCTTTAGAACTTTGTCTTGGGCATTGTCTACATGACTTTAAGCCTAAGTTTGTAATAATGCCCCTTAACATAGTTTTTGACTGCAATTTTCCTTGTATAGCCACACTGGTCATACAGTGTAACTTAACTGACTTGTATTGGAAATTGTGTTAATGGTTCTACCACATCCTGTGCAGGGTCCAACGATTCATTGACGTTGATGAGCATCAATTTCTGTAAAGGATATAAATGTTCCAGCAGATCTTTTCATCATCCACCAGCAGTCTAACTGATACAAGAGTAGGGAAAGAACGCACTGTGCTAAAGCCTCAGTTTAGTATCAATGCTATACTCAGATGAACCCCTCCCCCCACATTTTGTTCAGCATCCTGAAGGTATTGGTGGCCTTGTTCAGGACACTCTTAATGTTATTGCTTGACCCTCCTATGTGGTACGTGGTACTGTTTAAGTAGGCAAACTCTTCAGATTTGGCTACATCCTTACCATCTACCTTGAATGATGAAGGGTTTGAGATGTTATGAGGCATGACTTTTCTCTGTTGCTCTTCAGGCCAACATGCTGTTCATATATTATGTATAATAATGAATGTGAAGAGCAAGGATAGATCACCAGCATAGTCAAGGTCCACCAGTGTACAGAATAAGGTACATGTAATGCCTAAACCTTGGTCTCCTGTTGTGAGCTGCAACACTCAATCGACTGTTGAATGCAACACGTAATAATTGACTTAGTGTGCTCAAAAGAATTTTCTAAATATTACAACCGTCAGTACTCCTCTTCTGCAAATAAGATAAACCAGTAGCAGCAACCTCTATGCCCACCATCATTTCCAATCACAATTAAAAGTGACAGTTACGTATTACCTAACTTAGGGCCAGATGTAGGTAGGTGGCAAACTGTGAGTTGCAATTTGCGAGTCCTTCCGACTCGTAAATTGCAACTCACAATTTGCAATGCAGAAAGGTGTCTCAGACAGCAGACCACCATGTCTGAGACTGCTTTTCAATAAAGCAGTTTTTTTTCTATCTGCAGCCTGTTTTCCTTAAATTCCTAGTCAATTTTTTAATGCAGTTTTTGGGTATGTGGCACTCTGCAGAACCATCAAAATACCTATTTCAGACATATTTTCTGGAATAGCTTCCTTCGTGAGATCTCAGGAGTATCGCTTTACCAATATTACTTTACTGATTAGCTTCCTTCCCCTGTGACAAGGGACAACTCCAGCTGTCCACCATGGTTGGGTTAGGAACAGGTCCTAACCTGTGAGCATACTGTGTTCCCAGCCACCCCATATCCAACCAACCTGCAGACAACCACCCCTTCACTGTCCTATGTGAAAAGTCTCTGTAGGTGGGCAACCCCTGTTGTGTACAGTCTTTGGCCATGGACAGAGGTGACAGGGCTGCATGGCCTATAATCTTGGTCAGCCTCCTACAACCTCCCTCCATGGGCACCCAAACCCTGACTGCGGATGGCCTCTGACCATAAGCAGTAGTGGGATTGGCTGCAGTACCCCGCTGTGGGATGCCAGCCCCATTACTTGTAGCAGACACCCATGGATGGCAGTCTTCAGAAAACCCCACACGGACTATCAACTCCCACACGGACGTCAAATCCCACAATATGTATAGCCATATTTTTTAAGATGAGCTTGCATGACTTTCACAAAAGTCCCTGAAGCCTAACCAGCCCCATAAAAATATTTTTCTTCCTCAAATTCTCCTATAAAATTCAACAGATTTACACCAAACCACAAAAAGCACACTTTCTGGATCAAGATCCAGCTTCCTGCCAAAATTGATTTAAGTTTATTCAGCCATTCAAAAAAAGTACTTGAATTGGCCAAGGGGGCTTTTTTCCCCTTGGGCTATGTTGCCGCAGTGGGAGCGAGTGCTCTGATTGGCTGATTGTAACATGAACAAAAAAGTTTGCACAGCCATTACAGGATTCTGGGACTTTGTCTCCCATCCTGAAAAAGTGTTAAAAAAGATATAGGGGGAAAGATAGGGGTACCCTGCCCCTAGTGTGTGTAAAGGGGTTGCATTAGGGCCAAAGTAAAAAAAATACTGTAAACTAGCAGTAATACTGCAGGACTGCAGGAAATAAAACCAACATGATGAAAGGCTAATTTTGTTAAATAGATATGACCCCTGGGGTGGGGCAGGGCCCAGGGATTAATACATTAGTATTAATTGGGGTGGGATGCATGCATGGGGGCTCCCTAGCCCGAGCCGATTAAGGCTTATTGGACCCATACCATGTGGCCATACATGTCTATGAAGAGGAAGGGGGCACAAATCTTCCTCTCTTCACTGATCATGGCTCTGGCAAACCCATCCCATGGGGCCCGGCATTAAAATTATAGGAGAGAGGCACCTGGCCTGCCTCCTGAGCCGTTCATGTCTCTGGGGATCCCATCCCTAGAAGCCTAACATTAAAATTAAATGGGAGGGGGGTGCGGCCCCCTGGGCCAATCACAGTACTGTGGACTGCATCCCCCGAGAACAACATGAAAATGTAAGGGAAGAGGGGTACAGGCCCCCCTCTCTTAGCTTCTTAAAGATCAGAGGACTCCATTCCTCGGGCCGGTTCAATCACTTTGGTGTCCCGGGGATCCCATCCTCTGGGACACTATTTCCATGCTTGCAAGAGCATGGGCAGGGAAAACTTGTCTGCTAACTCCAGGTGGGAACTTTAAAAATGATCCCTGCCCACACTCTTGCATGTTGTGAGACAGAGACTACTCCACCACAGTGGAAACACTGGCAAATACTTTCTTCATTGGGCAGGAGCAATGCCGTCTTCTGATGCACCCATGATGGGGCATGTGAGGAGCCAGCAGGGCCATGGTGGTCCTGGGTCTCTGCCTGTGGCCCCAACATTGTTTGTTTTGGGTGCCTAGGGTGGGGCACCTACATTGGGCCCAAGGGATGGGTCCTCTCTGCTCATGGAGGCTCAGTGTTGGAGGCAGTACTCCTCTCTAATTAAAAAAGGGCCCTGTGGATGTGGTTCTTAGGGCCTGAAGAGGCTCTTTGAGGGCCCCGTCTCCATAACATAGAAAATGGCACCAGGGCGTGGGGTCCCTGGGACTTGTAAAGGCTTGGGAAGGATGCCCCCTTCCCAATAATTTTTTTAAACAGTGCCCTAGATGCTCACCAGGACACCTAAAATAAATTCACTGCCCCTTGTAGGAACATCTCATAGTGGCTTGAAAAAGCTTTTAAAGTGTATCTTGTTCAGCTTTGAAGGCACAGGGGCACCAATAAGTGTTTGTAATGTTGTGGGGGGTTGCAGGGAGTGCAGCAGCCCCCAGAAACATAAAAAAACAAAGTGCCCGATTACGAGTATGGTGGTCCATGGACCGCTGTACTGCAGTGGCAGTCAGACTGCCTCAAACTTAGCGGTCCGATGGCCACATTACAATGCTGATGTTTAGACTGGCAGCACACCACCACCACTACCAGGATCATGGATCCCGATGGGTTGGCGCTGGTGCAAGTTGTGGTCAACCATGGTATTGCTGATTTTGGCACCGCCCTGCTGATTATGACTTGCCTTTCCACGGTGAGGACTCTGCCATGGAAAGGCCTTCAAAAAGGCAGGGATGGGGCCACAGGGGGGACCCTGCATTGCCTGTGCCATCGGGGGCCCTCCTGTCAGCTTATTTGGAATGCACACTGTTTGCCGTGGCTGCCTCCTGTGGTGGTGTGTTGGATGCGTGGGACTGTGGCTAGGGCGAGGTCGGCTGATCGAAGGTTGCGTGTGGGACTGTGGAAGTTTACCCTTTCATTGAGGTAGGTAGGGCCGGTGTTGTGGAGGGATTTGTGTGCATGGATGTGGATCTTGAATGTGATTCTCTTGTCTATGGGGAGAACTGATAATATTTAAACCTTGAGATTCTGTATCCAGCAAGTTCCTCGAACTTAGACCAGGATACCAGCTTAGAGCCCTCCAAAATGTGTCCTCACCTTGCCACCCCCTTAACCTTTAATGGAAGGGCCAATTTATCTGTAAGACATTCAGGGGTACCACGTGAGTCCCATACTGGGGCCAAAAAACTAGAATACTTAATCTCTAATGCTTGTCGAACCAACCAAAAGACCCTAGCAGCATTCTTAAGTATCTTCAAATTAATCTTTTAATAATATTTTGGATGGCCAAATTTATACAAAAAATATAAGAGACAGGGGGAGACCGGCCCAGGTTTTAAGCAATCTTCAAGTTTCTACGCAAACCTTATCAAAGTTAACCTTGGCTATTTCTTTTAAGCTAGAAGTAACTTGAATCTCCAGGTATCTGATCTGTTGCTTGACAACTGGGCTACTGTAAGTGGTATTCCAACACATAATCTCCGTTTTCTTCGGATTCACAGAGTAACCCAACACCCTACCAAAACCCTCTAACCTCTGTGTGATTCTGGGAAGAGCTTGGGTCAGGTCACTGGTATAGATCATAAGATCGTTAGCATATAAGGCAACCTTCTTTACCCAGCCCTTACGTTGGAAAGGAAGAATCTGTCTATCAGCCCTAATTGTTGCGGTCAACAGCTCAATATATAGATTAAAAAGAAGAGGGGACAATGGACAACCCTGACGAGTCCCTCTCCCAATCCTAAATCTCTGAGATACCTTATCATTAACCAAAATGCTAGCGGTCGGGCATTTATAAATAGTCTGAATTGCTCTAACGAATTTTGGCCCAAACTTATACACCTCCATGACAGACTGTAAGAAAAGCCAGTTAACCCAGTCAAAAGCCTTAGCAGCATAGAAAGTAAGAACCGTTAGTGGAGCCCCCCCTTGAGTTGCCATATCTACTGCACTTAATAAGTCATGGGTAAGTTCATGCAATTGTCTAACCTCAATAAAACCCTTCTGATCTTCATGAAAAAGCCTACTAATCAGTTCCTGAAGCCTTTTTCCCAAAACATAAGTATAGAGTTTACAGTCTGAATTCAACAAAGATATGGGCTGATATGAACTGCATTGTACCGGGTCTTTCCCGGGTTTTAAAAGGAGCCTAATTACAGCCTCATCCCAGGACTTTGGCATATCTACGCCTTCCTGCAGAAGAAGATTAAACAACTCCACTAAGATTGGCAAGAGCTCTTCACATAGCACACAATAAAATTCATTCAGCAAACCATCCGGGCCCGAGGCCTTCCCCTTTTTTAATTTTTTTATTGCTGCCTCCACCTTCCCCTGATCTATACTCCTCTCCAACTGTAACTGATCATTTGCATCTAACTGGGGAAGATGAATCTCCTCCAAAAAACCTCTGGCCACCTCTTCTGAAATCTTCAAATCGTCAGTATAAAGATTCTGAAAAAAAGCTGTAAAAGCCTCCTCTATCTCAGCTTTGGCTGTACATAAGGATCCGGTAATCTCTGATTTAATTAATGAAACATAGTTCCTAGAACGGTCTGTTTTAGTTTTCCACACTAGAAGCCTACCACAGCCTTCCCCATATTCATAATGAGCATACTGGCTACTGTCCCATCTCCTTCTATTTTTCCTCTCAAGGAATAAAAGTAGGTCTATTTTAGCAGATTCTAACTGGTCTTCCAAGGTAACTAACTGACTCTCCTCATATTGATGGATATTAAATATTGCTTCCTGCAAGGAGGCTACCTGGGATTCATAATACTTTAGCTGTTTTCTCTCTTCCCTATATTTATAGGTAGCCAGATCCACACGCCTTCCTCTAATAAATGTTTTGTATGCATCCCACATTCTTTTGTGTCCCGCCTCAGAACATCGACAATCAGTTCATCCAAAAAAAGAGCTTGGTTTACGGTCCACCTGGGAATAGATGATTGACTATTAAGAGACATGCAACTTTACAACAGAATGGTCCAAAAGGTGAGCCAGAGCATGGCCTACGTAGTTCACCACATCACTTAGATTATTCTGTATAAAAAAAAAAAAATCTATCCTGGACCGGTGGCCGTACTTTTTGTTGTTAAACGTAAACCTTGAACCCTCACCCCCTTTCTGAAGCCAAATATCTATCAAGCAAGATCTATCATTGCTTGTTTTATGCAAGACCGAGTTTTAGAGGAGTTCACCATCGGTCTAGAAGAAGACTTATCTAACATAGGGTCCAATAAAACATTAAAATCCCCACCTATTACAATTGGGTATTTTGCTACCAGGAAATGAATATACAATTCCTGAAAAGGTGCTCAGTCATCCACATTAGGTTCATAATAACCAGCTATTGTAAACCAAACTCCGTGCAGTCCCACTTCTACAATCAACCACCTACCCTTGGGATCCCTTACAACATTTGCTACAATTGCCCTTACAGATTTCTTAATAAGGATTGCCACACCTTTAACAGCGCATGATTGATTTGTGCTAGCGTTGAAACCCACCCAATTCAAATGCTTAAGGGTTTTATTCCACTCTGACTGTAATAAGTGGGTCTCCTGTAAGATAATCACCTCCTCATCTATCCCTCTTAAAAAGTGAAAATTTTTCCACATTACCATTCCATGAAAGAAATTTCAACAAGACCCTCTTATGACTAGCCATTGTCCATAAAGATAGAAAAAGAGGGAAAAGAAGCCAAGATCTAAAAGCACTATCAAACCCTTAACTAAACCACCCGTAACGTTCCTGAGGACACTTGTGTGCGCATTTTTAATTTTTATCCCCATGCTCCCGAGATAAAAACCCCCAACCTAATTTCAAAAATCGCCCAAATCTCTCCCCTCCCGTGAGAACCCTCCTTACTATTCTAACGGAGTGCATGTTACAACCCCATTTGAGCTCACTACTATTCCATCAATGTCATACTTTAATCTTCTCTATAAATGCCTCAACTTCAACAGGGTCCCTAATATTGTACATTCTATTGTTCCACATGATCCTTAGAGACGGTGGAAACCTCATCTGAACTGTAGCACCAAGAGTTCTAAGCTCCTGCATGAAATTCCCCAGTTCACACTGTCTATCTGATGTCGCCTTAGAGACATCTGATCGTGTCCGAAAAGACCAGTCCCCCTTGGAAAACTACCCGCTTTAAGAGCTTCAGAGTGGATTTTCTCTTTTACAGAGTAGGTTCCAAAATTAATAAGTATTTTCCTGGGCACTTTCCTGTCAGATTTCCTTCTAAAGGGATCTCGATGAAGGTTAAAGTAATGTTGTAGTTATGTGAAAATGTCACTGCCAGCATTACGTTTTAAAATAAAATAATTTAAATTCACCACTTAAAGTTATCCCTAGTAACTACAGTTCATGCCCCAAAGTAGCTATACCTGTGCTCTCATCTTTTAATTAACCCACATAATACATTGTTCATTACATGATTTATGGCATCATCAATAACATGACTGCAACATTTCGAAATTACAACACTGACAAAAAAAGGTTTTGGGGATGTTAGAGTAAGAAAGGGCTACTTGTGACTCCACATTTGATAATTTGTGTCTCAGGGACATTGAGGAGTTGTCTAGTCTTGTCGAGCTCGAAGATGAGGTGAGGGATTAAACATCTGGATGGGACCTCTTGGAGCATTTAGGATTGGAAATGGATGAAACCCGAACATGTAAATTTAAACCCAAGTCCAAATGTAATCCGACATTACCACATGATAGTATAGACACCTTTCAAGGGGTCATGATACATGAGATCATGCAGATTTGGAGGGGTACCAAGAAAAGGCATGTGCACAGTCTTACCACAGGACAGAGGGAGGCACTAGGCACCTTAACCAATGATCCCAGTTTTGTTATCAAACCCTCAGATAAGGGAGGAAATGTGTTTTTTGTGGGACATTGACATATATAGACGAGAAGCAAACAGACAGCTCATGGCCTCAAGCAGCTATAAAACAACAACAGTACAGGTATACAGGTTGAGGATTATGAAGTACCATGATTTACTCCTTGAATGGAATGAGAGAGGCTTGCTTGGTGTGGATGAGTACCAATTCCTCTGCAACAAAAAACCCACTGCTCCATGTTGTTAGATGCTGCCCACAGTGTATAAATTCTCCTGATAGACCAATAGTCACAGATAATAACAGCTTGTTTGAGAACATATCTGTGTATCTAGATTTGTTTCTGTTCCCATATGTTTTAAATCTCCCTTCCTACTGTAGGGACAGTAGCTTTTTTTTTAACAAGATAGGGGGGATCTCATGGTTACCTTCTTACTGGCTAGTTAATATAGATGGGGTGTCCTTGTACACCTGCATGGCACACCATCTGGGGATTAACGTGTTTAGAAATGTTTTTAGAGATAAACCTATATATCTATACAATCACTCTATGATGTTGATTGACATGCTTAGATTTTGTCTAGAGATTTTTTTTTTCCTCTTTGAAGACAAGTGGTATGGGCTTCTGATTTGGACCGCAATGGGCAGTTACTTTGCACTGAGCTCTGCTGGTATGTTTATGGGCTGGTAGAAGGAAGAGCATGTATGTGTTTAAGAGAATAAAGAAATGACCAAACACCTAGGGCCTCATTTACGAAGCCTTATCGGCGCACTGCACCATTGGAGCATTATTTTTATTGATGCTCCAATGGCGCAGTTTGCGCCCCCTTTCATGCATAAAACTGTGTGAAAGGGACGTTCCATGGGTGTTGTTAATGTGGGTGTTCCCACGCAACACTCATTGACCACTAAGGAATGTGACGCATTCCCTGATTTACAAGTCTGGGAATACATCAGATTTCTATGCCACCTCACAGGTGGCATAGACGTGATGCAAAAGGGAGAAATATCCTTATTTCTCCCCTTTTTATCCCTCTTTCTATGTGTGCTGCATGTTGCAGCACTCATAGAAAAAGGAAAACACCTCTCTTGATTGTTTTTGTGCCGGAAGGTGTCCCTTCCTACACAAAAACAATCATCCCCACAATGCAGGCATACTTGCAATACTGTGAAATCCTGCTTGTGTGGGTGCTAGGCAGCAATTTGTGCACCAGCATGAGGGAGAAGACAACTGCGCTGTATCTTTTCTTCATGTTTTCCTGACGTTGTGTTCTGACTCCTTTTGAGTGATGTAATTGCATTTGGTTTTTTTATTTCTGTTTTCTATTTTTGTTTTTCTGCAACTGGTGAGGGATAGTTCCATGTCTTTTTCTGTATTTCCTAAGACATTTCACTTTCATATATAGTGTACCTATTATGAACTCCTCTGTTTTTAAGCACTTCCCTTCACATACAGGGTGTCCCTGTTTGATACAATGTATCTGATGTTGATAGATATCATGTTTTTAGTTTGCAGCGTTACATCTGTTCTTTCCAAAAGACACACATTTTCATGCAAGGGGAAGACGGGCATGTTTGATTAGGTCACTTGACCTTGATTTTAAATGAGTGAATTTGGTTGCTTGTACTTTGATGATTTAGGGATATGCCAATATGATTTTAGGTTACTTGACCTCAATTTTGTTTCAACCTGAGTCTTTAAAACAGGGATGATTAACTAAGATGGACATTGTACATGCCTGTTTGTTTTGCGTTATTGCGACAGTTATTACTATTTTTGTGCAGTCCCAATCAATAATGTACACATACGAGTCCCACTTCCTTAATGCCTTTGGCCAGGAGTCTGTCATCAGGCTCTTATCAGGGCCTGCTTTTTATGTCTATGGAAGAAATGAAACACTGTCTGTTTTCCATGTTTATTATTTGTGTAAACATTTATATGGTAAAATGACACCTGGTGGTTTTAGGCGATGATAAAGACTGTAAGGTCAAAACGTGTTGCCAGCTAGAATAAATCTTTACTTGAGAACACAGTCCTGGAGGGCAGAATTTTGTTATATATATATATATATATATATATATATATATATATATATATATATATGCGTTTTTGTGATGCTTGTTGCGCACAGAAAGTTTTGGGGGATCTGTTGAGTGGGGGCTGAGAAAAAGGGGAGGGGTTAAAAAAGTTTAGATTCCTAAGTTAATTCCCATAGGACCTTTGAACAAGGCTACAGCCTGAACCACTGGACTGAATTAAACCAAATGTGGCAGAAAGCTTGCTTATGGTACAAAGATTAGGCTTTTGGTTATTTGGTGGAAATCTGCTTGGCAGTTTTTGAGAAATTTAAGGAAATTTGTATATCTCTGGCCGCAAAGCCTTCACGAATAATGACAAGCTTGTGCAGGAAATGTACAGCTCTGATTAGCTGTCAACACTTCAACAAGGAAGTGATTCAGCCATCTTACAAAAAAAAGGAAAAGGTACCAGGTTAGAGACATCCTGACCCCTAATCTCTCGTTGGAGTCCCCCCGGGTAATAAAAACATTTTTAAATATTTGTCTTGCCACAGATTTGCTTGTGTTTTTAGAGCCTTCGGGTGGACCATGTCCCAGGGGCATGTGATAAATAAGGAGGGGGGAATAAGCGCCTTTTGCGGGCTTTGTACAGCCCCGGGGAGCATCACCTGGGGCATTTCTGCAATGGTATGCAGGGGGCGCACGTCCCAAGATCCAAATTGTCCCCTCATTATGTTGGACCTTTCAAAATCATAAAGCTCATAAACCCAGTTACAGTCCAGCTTACATTACCAACTAACTGGAAGATTCAGCATTCACTCCATGTATCCTTGTCAAATCCAATCTGTTACATAAAAATAACATAAAGCCACTAATCTATTCAACGCTGTTATAGCTGAGGGGCATGGAGAATTCATTGCAAAAGGAAATTGTGATTTAAGAATTTTCCAAGACACACTCCAATACTTTTGTAGATTGAGAAGGTTATCTTCTGTCTAAAAGGTTTTGGGAGTCAGCAGCCTCCATCCATGTTTGCACTGCTCATAATAAATTTTCAAAGAATGTTTCCTGATAAACCCATACATAATATGGAGGAGTAGAGTGTTAGGCTGGGGAACGCACGCAGGCATGTTTTTTTGTCAGGCCTCTCCTCAGGTGCCATGTTGTTTGCTTTTCTTTCAAGATGAGGTCAAGTTTGTAGTGGAGGTTTGATTCAGTCTCATTCCAGGTCACTTGCTTGGTTTGTGCCGGCAATATTCATGGGTTCGTTTGCTTAGCACTGCTCGCATTTCTCTGCTAAAACATTACACATTCTTTGGCCTTTCAGTGGTTGGATGTGCAGTCCATGTTTCTGCCTTCGATTATTTTTTCTGTTCTAATGTAGTAACCCAATCCAGCATGGCAGAATTTAGAATTGTGGTTCAAAGGTCACTACTTACCATTTAAAACAGACACATGATGGCTCATTGCATTGCACCATTGGGCCTAGCTGTTCACTCATAACCAGCTACGGTTTCTTTCTCTTTGCCCTTCACTTAAGTTTTCCTTCCAGTCTGCCTGAAAAGAATTTGATATCTCTCAGAGGTTTTCTTAGCTCCTGACTTGACAGTACTGGGTTCACTCATAGCTGCCTCCTTTGTATAGTACAGAACCCAGTTATTTGCAACCTAGATCAGTGTCAATCTACAAGGAGTGGCAGGGCATACCTCAGATTCAAGAACATACCACCAGTTCAGCAAGGCAAGCCAGATCTGTAGCCCTTGACTGTATTATCTGGACATTGTTTGAAACGGATGGTAAATTTACAATGATATACTTGTCTTGGTAATTTAACATGATGAATTGAAAACAGAATGTGTCATATGTGACTTTAGATCATAGTGTCTTTATCAAACAATGAGAGTGTTCATTTATAAACCTTGAAAAACAGACATATATGTCTACTATTGTATTCATAAACAGAATATATAATCATAGAAAACATTTTCATATGGCTAAAGAATAATTAGGCCCTCATTATGTCTTTGGCGGTAAAAAAAGCCTACTGCCGCGCCGATGGCCGCCAAAAGACTGTCGCCATGGCTACCATCCGTCCGCCAAATTATGACTACAGCCGAATCTCTGCCACAAGAAGGGCGGAAATCCAGCTGTGCCATGCTGGCGGACAGTAGTAAGGTGGTGCTGCTACCACCAGCACCGCCAAGCCAGCAGTTCTGCTGGTGGGTGCTGCTGGCGGTAGCAGTGCCCCATCCTGTCCCCTGCCGGAAGACCCCTGGATTAAGGTAAGTCGGGTTTCTGATAGGGGAGGGGGTGGAGGGTGTTGTGTGTGAGTGTGTGCGTGAATGCGAGTGTGTGTGTAGTGTTGTTTGCATGTGTGCATGTATTCATGTGTGTATGAATGGAAATGTGAATGCGTGTCTACGTGTCAGTGTGAATGTGTGTAGGAATCTGTGAATGAATGGATGCATGCGTGTATGTATACATATATGTCTGTGTGAATGAGTGTGTGTCTGCGTGTGCGTGTCTGTATGGGGGAGGTTGGAAGGGAGGGGGAGCGAGGATTAATGGGGGGTGGGGGACGTCTGGGGAGTGTTGGGGGGACATCCTATCAGTGACAGGGAAGGAATCCCCTGTGACTGATAGGGCGTGCCACCATGGTTTTCATTGCGTTACAATGCCACGGAAACCATGGCAGTAGGCAGGGTCATGATATCGCCAGAGGTACAATAGCAGCCGCCGGGCTTGTTATCTCCAGCCCGGCGGCTGCTACCGCCATGGCGGTCGGAGTGGTACATTGGGGAGTTGGCTGAAGCCAACCCACCAATTGCATAATGTGCCGGTAAGTAGCGCCAGGTTGTTGGCGGTACTACCGCCACTTGATCTCCGACCGCCAGGGTCATAATGACCCCCTTAATCTAGTCCTTGTAAAAAATACATGGCCTGGGTCTCCTTTTTACCAACTATTCTGTTCCCACTTTACCAGCTCTTGTTTCTTAGGAGGCATTGCAGGTTTTAAGGGACTTGTGAACTGGTCATAGAGTTATGATGGCTACTGTCCAGTATTTAGTCCAGACGATAGCCAAGAGGTTACACATACTGGAAGACATTCTCTCTGCAAAGGCTGCCCAGCACACTGATCTCTAAGTGACGCTGCCTCCTGTGAAACCAGGGTAACACATCCCCTGCCCCTGCCCATATACACTGTAAACCCTAAATCTCCACCTTCTATTGAACAACTTTATTCCTTACACCTAAGAACTCCCACCTAATTTACTGTTCCTGTTACTCCCCCACCGAAGCTCGGGGTTACATTTATGTGTAATTTTGTTTTTTCCCTGAACATATTTTGTAATAAAATCTCTGTGTGTTTTAAATAAATCCTTTATTTGTGATAGCATCAAACATTGGGGGTTATTTATTGTATCTGACATGTTACTTGTCACTATCAAAACAAATTATCCATTCTGCCCAGAAAATAAATGTAGGGTGTCCATAAAAAGAAGAACTATAATACTTTTAAAATATAGACATAACCACATATGACTTAGAGCTCAGATTATATATTTAGAGAAAAACATACATGGGTTACATGAGTCAGAATCAGGGTAATGAGAGACACATGTACAAAAGAATTTGGAGGAAAACATGGCAGAGAAATATTAGGAAAATTGGAAATGGAGAATTTGGGGTGCAAAGGTACCAGGGCAGCCTTCCAATGGCAGAACAACTAAAACACTAATCATAATGAAGCCCCAAGGAAGGCAGGAGCATCCAGGGTAGTTTCAGAACTGTGAGTAACAGTAGTCACTAGCGTCAAAACTGCTTAGTTGGTTCGTAGACCTGCCAACCGTTTGCTCCTTATCTGCCCCTTTGTTGTTATTCTCATGTCCTTCCTGTTTCCTCCTCCCTGCAGTCTTGTCTATGTGGTTGATCTTCCCACTTCTATGTTTGATGTCTAGCACACCTCGTTTCACCCAGGCTCTTCGAGAAGCTGGAAGGTTATCTGTACTCCTTGGCCTATTATCGGCAACTCCATACTAAGAACCTGGTAAGTCATGGAATACAATTGGATGTAGAGGGTATGGTGTAATGTTGTGTATTAACTATATATCCTATTTTCTATTATTTGTCAGTATTGAGAGGAAGTGTGCAAATACTATTAATGTCTGAAAAGTCATAGATAGCTCTAAAGCTGGTACTGATCCACCAAAGACACCTTTTGTGTTTCTCCTTCTTTCTTTGGTCTTCCCTGGTGCACAATCGAAGCTTTCTCCTTATCATGATGGCCCCTTTGCACTAAAAAGACATATAGGGGGTCATTCTGACCCTGGTGGCCGGTGACCGCCAGGGTCACCGACCACGGGAGCACTGCCAACAGGCTGGCGGTGCTCCCGAGGGCATTCTGACCGCGGCGGTTCAGCCGCGGCCAGAAAGGGTAAACCGGCTGTCTCCCGCCGGTTTACCACTGCCCTTGTGAATCCTCCATGGCTGCGGAGCGCGCTCCGCAGCCATGGGGATTCTGACACCCCCTACCGCCATCCTGTTCCTGGCGGGTCTCCCGCCAGGAACAGGATGGCGGTAGTGGGTGCCGCGGGGCCCCCGTAAGAGGGCCCCGCAAAGTATTTCAGTGTCTGCTAAGCAGACACTGAAATACGCGACGGGTGCAACTGCACCCGTCGCACCCCTGCAACTACGCCGTCTCAATTCTGAGCCGGAGTCCTTGTTGCAGGGGCATTTCCTCTGGGCCGGCGGGCGCTCTTTTGGAGAGCGCCCGCCGGCCCAGAGGAAATGTCTGAATGGCCGCCGTGGTCTTTTGACCGCGGTGCGGTCATTCAGAGGCGGTACCTTGGCGGACGGCCTCCACCGTCCGCCAAGGTCAAAATGACCCCCATAGTCACACATGGATACACTACACAACCTGATAGTGTATAGCATTCAGGTGCTTATGAAAACACACAGGGAAGCACACATATAAATGTTGCCTATGGTTTGCATGCATGATTGCAGTCTGTGGGCCAGTTTGAGTTGTGTGTCCATGAGTTACTGAATGGCGTAACTGTGTGTATATTTCTGGCATATATGCCTGCCTGTCATATTATCGGTCTATGCATAAAGTATAGAAAATTAGACTATTGACTTTGCAAATGCTTTTTTTGCTAGTTGACATGAATTAACTGTCAGGAATCTAGCTAGTTTGGGACTTTATGTCAGAGAAACTAGCTGATTTCAGGATATAACAACGCAATTGGGTGCTTCCTCTGTCAGAACAGAAGCATGTTAGAACAGGCAGTGAATATGAAACTTAAATTCTGAAGGGTAAACAATAAAGATAGAAGTACAAACAACAGGAAGGTAAAAGCAGGGGAAGGATAGACACACTGTCATAAATTATCATTTGTCTGCTCCTTGGAAGAGATCTCTCTGTGAGGTGAAAAAGATGTTACAAGGAGGCAAGGAGCAGATTAATCTCACAGAGTTCAGGGAGACACCCAACAATTCCTATGGAGAAGGAGTGCTGGGTGTCTGTCTGTGCCAAAGGTACAACCTTGGAACTTAACTGGTACCTTTTTAAGCAACGAAAACCAGGATAATATTAAGAGTCAAGACAAAGGAGAACAGTGAAAGGTACTCAGAAACAAGAAATGGGCTTAGGGAAAATCTGAACTGGAATAAGGGTCATGACTAGGATGACTAGGGCTGGAATACACTGAACTGACTATACTGGAACCTGTGCACTAACAAAGACAGGAAAGAAATATTCAGACAGGACAGGAACACAGAAAAACAAGACAAGGAATCTGCATATAGAAGACAGGTCTGGATGCCTGCAGTCAGAAGTAGGGTCAAGGAAAACAGCAGAACTAAGAAGCTGGTTAAACAAGAGACAGGCAATAGAGACAAATAACAAATCAGATCAAGAACATAGAATCAACAACAATATAAACTGAAATCACAGGCAAGCCTGGAATATAGGTGTAGGATCCAAGACAGAGCAAGCAGATACTGGAGTAAGGTCTGTTGTGAGCCACTCCACTCTGAAGAAATAGCAGGAGGCTCAAGGGAGAAGCACAGGTGCATGGAGACAGCCAGGTGCAAGGAATCAAGGACTCAAGGAATCACCAATGAAGATAGGGCAGAACTGGAACTTAGAAAGGGAAAGACCAGGGAAACCAGGAGACACAAGACAGAACACAGGAAAGCCAGGAAGGAAGTACAGATTGGAGCAAAACAAGACGAAAGTCTAGCAGGCAGATATAAAGAGGTCAAAAAGGCAGTGGGATCCAGGAATCAAGAAAGAGAGAAAAGCTTGCACAACCACCAGGGCACATTTGGAGAGAGAAAGGTCTTCAGAGACGGCGATGCATCAGGAAAATAGTGTGGAAACCTGGACTAGAATTCAAAGTGTATCTGGTAGCGTATATAATATTATTTAGGTCTTTGTGCTAGATTCCCCCTTCGTACCTCATCTAGCAGGGCTCCGTTTCCCACCTTGATTTCACTTTTGTGTGCCTGTGCTGTTTCTGCCACTTGATTAGCCTGTGTTATTGCATTTTCTTAGCTTTGCTGTTTTACCTTTTTTGTCTGCTGCATCCCTGTGTTCCCCCGGTTTAGATAGGTTGCCTGTCCTTACTTTTTCTTGCCTTTAGTTTCCTTGCCTTTGTTTTGCCTTGCCTTTGTTGGCTATCTTTTACTGATGTTCATTTGCCTGGTTATATAAAGTGCTTTTCCTGCCTTCTTTCTTGTATTTCTGCTCGCCATTCCTTTCCTGTCCATTTTCGCTGCCCACTTTCCTTTTCCAGCTTGACCCTCCTACTGCTACCCAGGACCTCCCCCTCCCCTCAGGACCTACTTAATGGAGGTTGCAGTGCAACCCCATTGAGCAAGTCCTTATACAGAAGGTCTCCTGTTTCCTACCTAAATTGCTCTTTTGCATGCCTTTACTGTTTCTCCCTCGTAGTTAGCCTATGTTACTGCATTTTCCTGTCTTTGCTGCTTCACCTCTTTTGTCTGCTGCTGTAATAGTCTTTATGTCTGCCCGGTATAAATAGGTTGGTTTTCCCTCCTTTTTTGATTACTGTTTGCCTTGCTTTTGGTTTGCTTTGCCCTTGTTGTCTACTGCTTATTGCTGTTGCTTGTATCTGCCTGGTTAAATAAAGTAATTTTCACCTGCTTTCTCTCTGATATTTTCTTGTATTTCCACTCACTGCTCTTTTCCCGCCCATTTTCACTGCCCACTTCCCTCCTCCCATTTGCCCCATCCTCCTAGGACCACTTAATGGAGGCCGCAGCTCCCCCCCTTGCTGCTTCGTACACAGGTTTCCCATTTCTCACCTTAATTGCTCTTTTGTGCATGCCTGTGTTGTTTCTACCTGTTAGTTGTCCCATGTTACTGCCTTTTGTTTTCTTTGCTATTTTACCTTTTCTCTCTGTTGTTTGCCTTGTCTTTTTTTGTCTTGCCTTTGTTGCCGATTGTTTACTGCTGTTCATTGTATCTGCCTGGTTAAATAAAGTGCTTTTCCCCTGCTTTCCTTCTTGTATTTTCTTGAATTTCCACTCGCCTTTCCTTTCCTGCCTGCTTTCCCCTCCAGCTTCCCGCTTGCCCCACCTCCTGCCTTCCTCATCCCTCCCTCCTTCCTAGGACCTACTGAAGGCACTCCAAAGGCAAGCCTGTCTGTGCCCCTCTGCAAGTGAACCACACTCAGCACCATGAACCCAGGTTCTCCAGCCACTTGCAAATAAACAACTGCTGAGCACCAAGCACGAACCCCAGACTCCGCAACAACTGCTGTCTCACCTCCCCATGTTCTATGGTAGGACCTTTTTCCTGTCTGCAGTGTCTCTTTTCGTGCAACACAGGAGCAGCCATGCACCCGATGACCACCATCACTTCATAACAACTCCACTGCCTCCTGCTCAATGCATGATCACTCTGCAAACACATCACCGAGATCTGAGACGCCATCACCTCCCTCATCCCAATGTCATCTTCCTCATCGAGACCTGGCTCAAACCCGTGTCTGCATCTGACATCACCTACAAAGTAGCACACCAGGACAGTAATCAACAAAACCGGAGGTGGAATCACAATCATCCACAAATAAATAATCCACTGCACCACACTGTAGACGACACTACTTCGATAATGGAACACCTCAATTTCCAGCTCCAAACTGATGGCAAAACCACTGCCAGAGGTGCTCTCTCTAACAGACCTCCTGGATCATGTCACTAACAACAAGTTTATTTTTATTAGCAAGGTTAATTAAAACCATCGCAATTCAAACATACATACTATATACATACTTAAAAATACTCTTTCGATAGAATAAAAAACACATAAAAATAAGTTTTGCTTATTAGAAACTAAGGCCCTCATTACAACCCTGCAGACGGGGGAGAAGTGGCGGGAATACTGCCAACAGGCCGGTGGAAAAAAAATGGAATTATGACCATGGTGGTTACCGCCATGGTCATCTGCCACTTCAGCACTCCGTCCGCCGGGCTGGAGACTTCGGTCTCCAGCCCGGCGGCCATCACCAGACCGCCGGCGGTATCAGGACCCTGCATACTGCCATGGATTTCAGGTGGATTGGAACCGCCACGAAATCCATGGTGATAGGCACTATCAGTGCCAGGGAATTCCTTCCGTGGTACTGATAGGGGTCTCCGCCACCCCCTTCCCCCACCCCCCAGTCCTCCCCCCACAACCCCCTGCCACCCCCCAAAGGTGGCAGGACCCCCCTCCCCACCCCCACCCCCAACCCCAACATGCACATACACACACCCCCTCCCCTCCCCCCAACATGCACATACACACATCCCTACACGCACACATACACTACAACAACACATACCCGCACACATACAAACAGACATGCACACAGACCGACCCGCACACATTTCCCATACACACAACACACCCCTGCATGCATACACGCACTCACACACCTCCTCTACATACTCACACGCACACCCCCATGCACGCACACAACACACAACACCCCCCTCCCCTAACGGATGATCAACTTACCTTGTCTGTTGATCCACCGGGAAGGGACGGGATCCATGGGGGCTGCTCCGCCGCCAGCACCCTGTCACCAGCACACCGCCACACAGAATCATAGAACGTGATTCGGTGGGTGGTGTTCTGATGATGGGCGGTGGAGGTGGAGCAGCCTCCACTTCCCGCTGACCGTCAGTATGGCTGCTGGCGGCTCTCTGTCTGAAAAAGGACGGAGGGCTGCCAGCAGTCATAATACGCCACGTGGAAAACCGACATGCACTGGTGGTCCTCAGCACGGTGGTACCTTGCCGGTCTTGAAAAAAGACCACAGAGGTCGAAATGAGGGCCTAAATCATGTCCTGGTGTTAAATTGGGCGTGACTAAAACCTTCTCCGCTAGCTTCAACCCTGTTCTTGATCCTTAGTTCAGGACTTATTTCCGTGCTAATCCAAATTGCATCCTAGTTGTTAAAAGTAAGCTCAGGCAATTTCCTGACATAAGTAGCACAGGGCTATACCAATACCTAATTCTAACAGTAGTTAACCATTTGGGAACTCTTCCATCATTGGCGGATAAACCATGTACTCTTGACATACTAATCTTCATTTGCCATCTCTTTTTGGGCCTTTACCATGAATGTGTCCCTCGACAGGAAAACAGGATTGAAAGTCCACTAAGCCAACTGATGACGGCCGGCCTACATGAACGTATATTGAATGCCATAAAGTTATTTTTCAATAACAATGACCTAAGATCTAGCAAAGCCGGGCACACACAAAAAATATGTTCTAATGACTCTTGTCTATACCCACACAAACGGTAAGACTGTGTCGGTGCTTGCTGTCTCCATGAAGGGACCATGGGCCAGATGCAGCAAAGGTTTTTACCCATTCTGTGCTTATGGGCAAAAGTGTTCGTACATATGGCCCCATGTCTTTTGTTTCCACCATCCCAAATCAAAAAACTGGTGTTTCAACGACTGATTGGATGATGCTGCTAAATATTCCTGAGCCTGTAAAATTTTGTATGTTGGTATTACAGTCCAGGCATGTTTTCTTCCTGCCAGTTTTTGTTTATAAAAAATTAGAGACTTCATCCTGGTGATGTCATTTGCCTTCCGGTAAACTCCACTTTGCCCTGGCTCCGCTCCCAGGCTTCTCGTAGACCTCGCTCTTTAATACTGTTGTTCAAATGATGACCCCAGGTGCCTTTGTCATTGTGACGCTGTTGCGCCTCGATTTCGATCCAGCATAGATTATTAATAGTGCCAACCTCTGCTGCACGCATCCTCCAGCATAGTTTAGTAAAAGCACATTTACTCTGATATTCGTCGTTTTTCAGGCCCAGTTCTAAGCTGACCTGGGCTGGAGATGCTGATCGTGGTATCTGAAAAAATGATTTATAGGCTTTCATCTGGACTTGTTTGAAAAAAACTGCTTCATCCCCCAGCATGATTTTGGCTCCATAAGTAACTGTAGGCATTAGCAGTGCTGCCATGATGGAAAGCAAATGCGTATATGATGGACAGCTCAATTTTTGTTTTAATACTTTAAAGCCATAGGTCAGTGAGTGGGTTTTAGCTTGAGCAACAGCTAGCTGTGGTTTAAAAGTCAAAAGACGATCCATGATGAAACCCAGATATGTGTATGTGGGGGCAACCTCCACCCGGGTTCTATTTAAGAACCATCAACTAGGCGGACAACCTTAGTTTTGCTTAAATTCAGTTCCAGACCTTGCTTTGTAATGTAAGTGTAAAATGCATCAATGCTGTGCTGTAGTCCGACTGGTATTTGGCTGAGCAAAACTATGTAATTTGCATACTGTAACCATGCAATTCTTTCCTGGCCAATGCTGGCGGATGGCTATTTATGGGTGCAAGAGCCTTGGAAAGGTCTGCTAGAAATAAATTGAACAACATGGGAGCCAGTACGCATCCTTGTTTTAATCCCTTTGCTGTTGGTATTCTATTGGTAAGGTGGGCACCCTTGCTGATTCTTACTTGCACCCAAGTGCCTGTATACAACTCCATCATTGCGTTCAGAAGGCTGCAAGGTAAGCCCCAACCTTTCAGTTTCTCCCATAAGCAGGTCCTTGATAAACAATCAAAGGCAGCCTTCAGGTCAATGAAACAAGCAAATACCCTTTTGTTCTTAAGCCTGGCTTTATTTCCCAACAGGGCCAGAGCTACCAGGTTGGCTGAGGCTCCCATACCAGCTCTGAAGCCTGTTTGGCATTGTGGGATTAGATGTCTTTCATGAATCCATTCCGCTAGTTGTTGCAAGAGGCAGGCTGCGTGGAGTTTTGCTTCCCCGTCTATCAGGGCCATTAGCCTATAATTCGAGGGGGCTGCAGGATTTCCAGTTTTATATATTCGATGAATAATACTGCCCTTCCATGCATCTGGTAGCCCCATAGTGTCTTGAAGGTAGTTAAAAAGCAGTGCCAGATAATGAGCTGAAATAAAGGGTCTCCTCTGAATAGGGCATTAGGAATTCCGTTCTGGCCAGCTGTCCCTTAAAATTTTAGTTTCTTGATAAGGCCTGTCAGTTTTTTGATGTCTATGTTCATTAAAACATGTTTTTGTTCGTTATCAGATGGAGGCAGGTCAGTCCCTTTTTTCACCATAAAGCAGAGGTTTGTTTTTGTTAGGTCACCTCCCTGTGTGGCCTCCTCCTTCACATGATGCTCTGGGAGGGAATACATTGTTAATACATGGGCTTCCCATGTAGCTGTGTCAATACCTGCGTTCATTTGTTGATTTTTTCCCTGATTTAGCCCGTTTATCAGTTCCCTGAACTATTTGCTATTTTTTTGTTTGTTGGACATGAGAAGCTTAGTCCACAAATCCTCATGATATATCTGTTTTGCCGTCCAGCAATTTTTCTTGTATTTGACTCTTAATTCAGAAAGCTTTGTATTATCAATTTCCCTTCCCCTGCATATCTCCTTTAGGACTTTTTTTATTTCTCTAGAGACTTAGGCCCATATTTATACTTTTTTACTGCCGCATTTGGCCACTTTTTGACGCAAAAGTGGCGCAAACTTACAAAATACAATTGCATTTTGTAAGTTACCGCCGGTTTTGTGCCAAAAAGCAGCGCAAATACGGTGCTAAAAAAGTATAAATATGGGCCTTGGTTTTTCTGATTACGCAGTGTTTTGTTGTACCATTGCTTGTCTGCTCTGCCGCTCGTAACATTGTTATTTTCGTCTATTACCGAGATTGGGAGGTGTTTTTTGATGGTAAATTTGTTCATTTAAGAGTCACACAAGTGTTTATAAGCCGTCACCCGTTCTCCTTGGGGGTGCTCTTCTTGTTTCTGTGTTCTTAATATTTCTTTAAGCTCTTCAATTGTGCCTGTGCAGTGGTAAACTTCTTCCATCACTTTCTTCAGGCCCGGCCCCTTCCATTTCAATTTTTTGGTATCATAAGTCACAGGGGCAGAAATTATGGTGTTAATGGAGGGGAGCCGGTTCCATTCATTCCAGACCTTAATGAGTAGTGGGAAGTGATCACTCTCTGTGCATTGTTGGATCCTATATGCTAAAATCAATGGCAGTGCAGATTCGTTTATTAATGTAAAATAAATATTAGATTTTTTGGTGCCACTTGAGAAGGTTAATTGTACAGATGAAGCATCCTCAGGGAGTGGCATCAAGCAGCACAAGCCTAGATTTCCAAGCCTTGTATTCAGATGTGTTCCATTAAGTGGTTTTGTATTGTCTTTTTTCAAGCATTGGTTAAAATCGCCAGAGACGCTGAGGATAGTGTCCTAATGTTGCTTCTGCAGCATTTTTAAAATACTGATCAGTGTTTATGTATTTTCACTATTTTGAGTTTTGTTTGGGTGGATATATACATTGATCAGTAGTAAAGTTCTGTTATTAGCTAATGAAACCCGATGTTCCAGCTTTATTGGTAGTAGCCAATCGATTCCCAAGTCATTCTGTTTGATCACCCAGTTGATTTTCGTAACGCAGTATGTTGTAAGGTCTCCCTTGGGGTGTCCATATTTTTTAGGTTGTTTTGCGGAGACGTCCATTCCAGTGTATCCAGAGATTTGTATTGGCTCCATACACCATGTTTCCTGAAACATGATGATCTCAAACTTCTGTAGAAAACGCAGAGCTGCCTCATCAGTAACCAGGTTTTTTAGACCTTGAGCATTCCAGGAGCATATGTGGATGTTTTCTAGAGTTTCATCAGGACCAATTACGATTGTAATTTTGCCTTCCTGCCTGTTTGACTGTTAGGGGCGTACCAATGAAAACTTGTTGGAACGTACCATGATGAAGCATGCTTTGGTACTTTGCTATTGTTAGATGTTCCCGTCTACATGTGGAAGTTTCTACTACCACTGCCCCTTTTAAAATTGAACCTCTCTTCTTTTGTTCTGGTATCAGAATGTTGGGGTATCAAAATGGTTCTGATTTTTGCAAAGCAATGCCCCATGCGCTGAATATATCTTGATATGCTAAGATTTGATCAATTATGGCAGACGTGGCCCAAGATGTCAGTATTGCCTCTTTATCTTTATTATTTGGATGTGGAGTAAACTCCACCGTCATCAATTCTGTTGTTAAAAAATGAGCCAGGGGCTGAATCGCTTTTATTAACTTCATTTTTGTACCTCTATTTAGGATGTCGAATGCCTCCTTCGAGTCATAACAAGGGATTAGAAGTAGTTTATTATCTTCTGAGATCACCTCGTCAAGCGATGTCTGATGTCCCAATATTGTTGTTTGTGTCACACTATTTGTGCAGCTATCTGACCAGGGATAGTAAACTTAATCTACGATCTGTTTGTTCTTACCCACGGACTGGTTTGGCATGATAGTATTATGTTCGGTGCTTGGGCACTGTGGGTTATTTTCCTGCATTTTGACAGTTTCCAGCCTATCATTGACCTGCTGAGTTCCCTGTTCAGGGCAGTGACAGATAATTGTACTTTTTCCATGTAGGTCTCTTGACGCCTCCTCACCATTCGAGGGGCTGCCGCCCCACTCACCGGTGAAAAAAGTGAGTTTAGTTGACTGTTGCTGTAATATTAGTTGATTACCAGAATCCCCTGGTTCACACGTGGGGTTGTCCTCGCTGGCCGGCTGATCTTCCCTCATCTCTCTGGATTTTGCTATCTTGTTACTCTTGTCTACCCTTCCTGATTCCTTGCTCTGCAGGCCGTTAGATTTAGCAAATGATTTTCATATACTATATTGCTGCAACCCCTTAGATTGTTTCCATGCTTTCCTTTGTCGTTTCTTTTTCCCTTTTCGTGAGGGAGGTTTCCTCAGCAATTGAATTGTTCACAACTGCTTCATTCAAGCCGCCCGTGGTTGAGCCTATTTCTTGTGTGCTGAGACATGAACTACCCTCTATTTTGCTCAGAATCCTTTCCTGTCCAAATGCCTGATTTTCTGTGAGCTTTCTGTTTTTGTTTAGGAAGTGCTCTGCGTTTTGTGTGCTTTCCTTTTCTGCTGAGTTTTTGAGGGCTTTCCCACCGTTGCTGCTGGAATGATCTTGGATTCTGAGGGTTTGAGTTTGTATCTCTTTCAAGATGTCATTTAAGATTTCTAAAGTTCTTTGTGAGTTGTCACCTATGATGGTGCACTGACATGTCACCTGCTGGGTATATGAGTGGGTTTGAGCCCTCTTTATCAGATCGTTCAAAGCTTGAAGCTTGTTATCAATGCTCACGATGTGGGCTGACAAAATGTTAAGTAAGTCTACCTGAGTATCTTGTTTGTCTGCTTGAAATTGGATAGCTGCAGACATTGCATCCATTGTAGATAACAAGGCCTTCCACGAGTCTCCAGATGTTAATGGATCTACATTTGGATTAACCCCCTTGATGTGATCCAATGGCGCGACGATTTCTTCTTGCCGCCCCATTGCCATGTCTGCTGGGGTTACAAGAGTATCAGATATCCATAAAGTTATTATTTTACGTGGTGAGCAATTCTTCCTTGGTGAGCTTGAGGCACAGATGGATCTCGATTTTATTTTGCTGTTTATGATCTGCTTGCCTGAGGGTATGTCTGAACAGTTCTCTGTAATATCTATTAATGGATGTTCTTCCACTGTGGTACGTTCAAGATCATTCTTTTCTTGCGACGGTTGTTTGGAATATGGGGCTCAGCACACACTCTCCCCCCAGTTGCTCCAATTACTAAGATTTAAGGTGGAGAAAGTGTCATTTTGATAGCATCCATGAATTTCTGCATTAATCATTAAGCCTGTTTTATTTGGCTAAAGGGTTAAGTGTGTTTATGGTTCCCAGGACAACGCAAGACCTCTCCACGTCCTGTGCGGTCTTCATGTCTACTGTGCCTTTTGTCTCGATGTCATTGGCAGAAGCTGAGCCTTCTGAAGCTTTGGTAGAGTTTGGTTCCCCCTTAATAAGCAAGAAATCCATGATTTTAAATCCTGTTTTCCTGCTCTGGCTTGATGGTTTGCAAGATGATTTCTCTGATTTTGCTGGGTTTGGGGGTGGGTTTCCTTTTTGTAGATGCGCTATTTGGCTCGTCCCAGCCCTCCCCCGGGGAGCCTTGCCTTTGCCTATTCGCCACCTTTTTCCTTCTGCGAGTTAGTGTCATCCTTACTGCTGCCCCTTGGTTGGCAGTGTATGTCTTGAGTGTTTCTGAATATTTCAACTGATCGGCTTTCTCTATAAAAGGTGCTTTTGCACTTTTCTGTGTCCACCTTTTCTGTATGCACAAGTCACATCCATCTATTGGTGGCTGATGAGCAGCCTGCAGCCTTGTGTCTTGTAAAAATTCTCACCCACTGGCTTCTCTGCACAGTCTCTGAGTCTTAGTTCTTTGCCACTGGGTTCCAAATTGGGTTCCAAATTGATGCAACCTGAGGGACCTGGAGACAAGGGAGCCTGGTGGTGCCTTTCTCTCCTCTATGTACCTAGGCCGTTACTTGTTGCTTCAATGTCCGGGCCCTCACTTGTTTCTTCAATGTCTGGGCTCTATGAGCTCCATGAGTGCTCCCTGGTCCCCCCGGTGTACTTCTCTGGGAGCAGCAAGGCAGGTAGCATGACTAGGGGCACAATTTGAGGTACAACTTGAAGATGGAAGGAACGGGGCACATCAGGGAACACTGAGCACACTGAGCGCACTGCGCACGTCAGAGGATGGCGGAGCTCGCGGCAAAGAGTCTGCAAAGGGTCTGCTCACAGCAAGAGGGCAAGGAGAGCAGACCCCCCTCCACAGCAGCGTTGATGCTCTCCCTTACCCCCCTCACGCCGTTCACAGTGCTTGCCGCTTCCCGGCGTTTACCTGCTCTTCTTAAGTCTCCCGACTCCTTCCTTCGCCGGGGACTCGCCTGTTGTCGTGGCGCATCGGGCTACTGCCCGCCCTGTCTCGGGCTGACTCAGGCCCTGCCTCTGCTGTCTCAGGCTTCTAAGGAGTCGGGATCAGGTTCACGGGGCCGCACTCTCCGGTCACTCAAGCCGCTTAGGCCGTGTCCTCGGTGCCGCAAACCACGCAGTACGGGCGTCTGTTGCGTCGGTTACATGCTGTGCAGTCAGCGCTCTGTGTCAGTGTCACAGTTTCCGCAACACCATCCCAGAATTCATCGCCCTCCTTGCCATTGACTCCAAACACTACATCTTCCTCGGAGACCCTCAGTTTTAACCTTGACAACTTTAACAACATCAACACCACCAGCTCCCTCAAATGTATGAACACCAAAGGCCAAATAGTCATCAACCCCACACACTCAGCAGTACACATGCTTGACCTGCGACAGAGTCAAGTACAGTCATGTCACAAAACTCCCCTGGAGAGGCTACGCCATCTTCCACTTCACCATCACAGGATCCCCCTGCGCTACCACCAAGCTGCCCAACACCTTGCATCCAGCTGAAATGAAGTATCAAAAAGCTAGTTGACTGACACCCTCAACACCTCCTACTTTGATGCCACAACCAACTAAGAACAGGTTGTCAAGAACTTCTGCACCTGGATCACTATCTGCGCTGACAGTCATCCCCTGTCAAGCCCACCAAATCCATGAAACCCACCAAGCAGGTCAGTAGGTACATCTCAGAACTGAGAACCACGAAATGCAACTGCAAGCGACAGGACAAGAAAGGACGTGCCAGCAAAGAGCCCACAGACTGAGCCACCTTCATGTCATCCCTCAACTAATACCACCAACTACTAAAAGTGAGAAAAAGGAGATCCCTAGGTGACTGCATCTAAGCAAGCTTTAACCACAGCAATTAACTCTTCAAAGTTGTCGGAGGGTTCTCCAGCCCCTCAGCCACTGAAAACATCATCACCCCTTTTCAGGAACTCTGCAATACCCTGGTGGGTTTCTTCCATGACAAGATCTCCACCAGCTACAAAAACCTCAAACCCCAACCCATTGCCGCTGACACCCTCAGTCTCCTTGTTCCAACTGGTGCAAACCCCTATGCAAACTCCGACCACACCTGATCACCACCTGGGACCAGCTCACCAGACAAAGAACCACAACCATAATGAACACCACCCACTCGGAGGCACCCACCGACCCCTGTACCCACCACATTTTTTACCTCGGAGGAAGATGACCAGCATTGAGCTCACTGCCATTTGCTATTCATCCATAACCACTGCCACCTTCCCTGAAGAATGAAAACATGCAAAAGTCAAACCTCTCCTCAAGAAACCATTTGCTGTCCCAAGTGAACTCAAAAACTCCCAACCCATCTCTCTGATCCCCTTTTCAGCCAAAGTCCTCGAAAAGGCTAGTAACCACCAACTCATGGAACACCTGAAGAACAACAGTCTTCCGGACTCCTCCCAATCCGGATTCCGCACCAACCATGGCACCGCCACCGAAGACATCAGAACCCTCGTTCATCAGGGAGAAACAGTGTCCTTGATCCTTCTCGACCAATCAGCAGCATTCAACACTTTATCCCACCACACCTTTATCAAGAGGCTTCAAAACATTGGAATCAAAGGAGATGCCATAGAATGGATCAATTCCTTCTTCACTGGAAGAACCCAGAGACTCCACCTAGCACCTTTAACCTTGTAACCCAAGAACATCATGAGCGGCTTGTCTTAAGACTCGTCCCCCAGCCCAACATTGTTTAACATCTACATCACCCCCGTGCCAACATCGTCAGAACCCACAGAATGAACATCATATCCTACACAGTCGACATCCAGTTCATCCTCTCATTATCAGAAGACCTTTCCACCACGAGGGCCAATTTCTGCAGGTGCATGAGGGACATCGCCAACTGGATGAGAAACAACTGCCTAAAACTCAACACAGACAAAACAGAAGTGCCTATTTTTGGGAACACCACCACCCCGTGGAGCAACTCCAGGTGGCCTTCCAAACTAAGAGCCACACTCACTCCGACAGGCCATTTTTGTAACCTTGGCATTATCCTGGACAGCAAGCTCACCATGAAAAAACAGATCAATGCAGTCTCTTACATCTGCTTCCTCACTCTTCACATGCTCCGTAAGATCATCAAATGGCTCCACCATCAACAACAGATGAACCGTCACTCAAGCTCTAATCACCAGCCAATTGGACTATGACAACACACTCTACGTAGGAATCACCATGCACCTCCTTAAGAGACTACAGACCATACAGAATTCAGCAGCAAGATTCATCCCTGATATCCCCAAAAGGATCCACACTGCCCCCTACTCCAAGACGCTCCACTGGCTCCCCATTCAGAGCAGATGTAATTTTAAGGTGCTGATCCACACCTACAAAGCTTTTTACAATCAAGGATGAGGATACATTAACTACTGTCTGACCTTCCACCACTGCTCCACTTCCCTCTCCCTCGTGTGAACCCCCCCATCTGATGTAGCAACAGTGGAGGACATTCCTTCTCCTACCTCACAGAAAAATCCAGGAATGACTCGCTCTTCACCTACACACCTCATCCTTTCTTCTGAAATTCAAGAAAGGACTCAAGACCTGTCTGTTCAGCTGAGTCCCAGAGCAGCAATTTGTCAATGCCTGGATACCCTTACCAATGATTAGCCATGCTCTATAAAACCAGACTGATGACTGCTGATGAGGAAGAAAAGCAGGACACCAGAGGGCCTTTTTGAGCAACACCTAGTGGTCAGATGGTGAAATCCTAACAATAATATTCTAGTCCTCTAATTCCTGCAATTGTTAATTGATAAAAAAAAAAAAAAATACGAGTAAAACAATGACAATCAAACTGCCCTAAATCTAGATTTGGGCCTGGTAAGTGTTTAATAATGTACCAAACCTTGAAAGAAGAAGGTCTGTTGAAAGACAACAAAGTTGATACCTGGCGGTCTCTCTCCTAACAAGGAAGACACACAGCCATATCTAGAATGCATTGGAATTATGTTGTTTGTCTGCCTGTTGGACAGTTGGTTATCATTGGTTGATGGTGATCACTGCCATCCTACACCTTCTTATGACTTTACTTCAGGGCCCATAAATATTGTTGTGGGTGCATGTTGTTTATAGATGTAACATGGAATCACATTGCACAGAAAAAGACACATTCTAAATTATAAGAAAGAAATCTCTGCAATTTACTTTACACAGCGTCTTGCACCTGGGGGTTCAGTGAAGAGAGTTGAAGCAGCGGATGGAACTGTGTTTTGATGAACTGGAGCGAGTCCACCAAAGATAATATCCCCTTCTTGGGTGTAAGCCTGAATGCTGGGTGATGAAAGGTGGCAGCCTGGTGATGGGCTGATGTCAGCAATAGCAGACGAGAAAAGCCACAGGTGAAGCAACAAACCAAGGTGTAAATTCATTTTCCCCCACTGCAGAGCAGTCAATACAGTACCTGCTGAAAGAACAAAGCAAGAGGAGTGTTTCATTGGGTCGAAGCATTAGATTAATGGATGGGTGGATCAATAAGTCTGTGCTTCAAAGGAGAAAATAGTCTCATAAAGCTGAACAGAGAGATAATGTAAAAGCAATGAGTAAAATTGTTCCTTGTATGTTCACTATATAAATTGCTAATAGTTTAATAGGTGTTATATGGCTGTAAGGCCAGCCCACAGGAGAAGAATTAAGCTTTGTTTTCTGAGACACGAAGAACATTCTTTCTAACACTACCAAGAGTGAACATTCATGCTGAGCATGTATTTCTTCTCAACACAATTAATCATAAAAATGAGTTGCTTCTGACCCCACTCACATTTGAGTACATCTTCATAAGTTCTCACTATTTTGTCATTTTCACAAAGTGCATTATAAAATCAAACATTTACACATAAATGTGCATATCTGCATAATTATTTACTCATTTCTTTTACCCAAAAAGACATACCTTGATTAGTCACAAGCGCCACTTCTACTTCAGACCTTCCCATACACACCATAATCTCATGCACACTTCTCACAAAACACCCATATGCCCCCATATTTTCATATTGGCCTAACATAGAGAACATTCTCTTTTTCTTCCACAATAGTTGTATCATGACTGGGGAACCCCAAAGACAGTCAACGCATGTTTTGGTGAAACTATTGCCATCTAACTGCCTTCTTTTAGAACTAGACCAGATTAAGGGCCTAATTATGAACACGGCGGGAAAGACTGGTGGTCTAAACACAAACTGCCAGCCCGTTGAGGACCCCGTTGGACCAATAAACAACATTCCGCTGGGCCGGCCAGTGGAAACAGGGTTTCCACCAGCTGGCCCAGCGGAATGATGGGCCTGGACATTGCTGACGCCTCCACATGGAGCCGTCGTCAATGTAGCAGTGCGGCGGGTGCAGCAGCACCCGTCGCGCATATAACTGCCCATAAATCGGGCAGTGACATGCGCAATGGGGCTGTGCACGGGGACCCCGGGGCCCCCATTCCACCAGCCTTTTCCTGGCAGGGGAAACCACCAGGGAAAGGCTGGTAGACACAGCTTCTTTATTTGGCGGGCAGCGCTGCCCTGTCGGATAAAGAACTCCAGTTACCACAAGAAGGTATGGGGTTCACCGATGATGTAGAGCTCAGTTCACAAGAGATTGTCTGTGGGCTCCTGGACCTCGCTGGGTTTAGAAAATGTGCTGTGTGGGTGCTATGTCGGGTGGGGGAGGGGGAAGGGGGGATTTCCTTTTACGTACTAGGTGGTCTCACACACTATATAGTGTCATGCTTCATCATTTGACCACCTAGCCCCATCCAGGTAGGATAGTACCACCTGGGCGGACTCAACCTCGCAGTTAAAAGAACGGGAGGGAGTGCGTAAATATATTTTATCTGGAGATAATGGGATCCAGCTAAGCTACGGGGATATAAAAGCACCTAGGCAGTTACCTGTGTGTAGTCTACACTTTTAATAGTGGTAATTGCTGGTGCGACTAAAAATGGGGTGGGACACCACGGAGAGAACAAGGACTCACTGGGTCTCACTGGGTCACCTCACTAAAAGAACTCCACCATCGTCAGGCTGCCTGGTGGCAGTACCCTGGCGGAGTTCCGCCTGTGGTGGTCACGCCATGAACATAATATGGCGGTCCAGACTAATATGCCGGTGGAAGTAATTTCCGCCACCGACGGCATGGCGGTCCATACCGCCTATGTTTTATAATGACCGCCTATGTCCTGTTTTCCAACAAAGGAGTGGAGTTTTGAATAGATAATTCAAACATTCCCAAAGTAGGGATCAGAAAAATCAAAACTCACATTTAGATTTCAATTTCCTACCCTTAATACTTGACCACACTACAGATCCTCCAGACGTATCATAGTGTCCCATTATATCACTTATTACCAAATGTATGTGCCTTTAAAAGTCCATCACCACTACATTCCAGTGTTGTGTGCCAGTCCAAAGATTGCAGTGTAAAATCATCACTCTATAATTCACCACAGCTTGTCAGTCTCACCAGTCATAACCTCTACCCAACTGCTTACAACTGTACAAACATGTATGATAAACATTCACCTGTTCAGCATACCTCTTGTAGCTCATTACTGTCTCATCATCAGACTGCAGAGCTCACACAAAAAAAGTTGAAGTTATTGCATTACAAATAAAAGATTCAAGGTTCTAATCTAATAACTAAGCTATTAAGATTCAATGACCAATTATTCAAATATGTATCTCAAACCTAGTACCATAAGAGGTGCTATAATTACCAATAAAAATATTTATCTACACAAAGTAGTCTTCACTCATCTCAGTTTACAGATCCCAATGTATTCTCCCTTGGTATATGAGGGTACGCAATGACAATATTCAGTTTATCCCTTGTGCTAGAACTTTCTTTTGCCTGGCTGTGTCCGTTACTAGAAATGAGTACAACAAATTGAAAAACGTCATACCTTAAAGTGAAAAATCCTTCCACTCACCTTTCAGCATGTGACCCCTCAAATTAAGTCTTATGTCTTACAAGTGGCTAGGAAGACAACTATACCACTTGAGATGCTTTCGTATCTGTATTTTCAAAATGTTATACATTCTAACACACCTGGGTGTACAAAGACATACAAAGCTGCCAGGAACTCAATCGCTTTCAAAGTCACGTGACATTGACATTACACTGACCACCATTTAAAAAATCTACCTGACACTTTCCTATCAATATCTTAAAATTGTTCTGCAGTCTGCTACATCTGGGTGTACAAAGACATACTGAGCTGCACATAACTCGATCACTTTCAGGTGACATTAATCCTAACCTTCAAACATTAAATCGCCATAGAAAGATTGTAATTATAAAAATGAATTGGCAAACTCTGTGGTTACCTTACACAGGAATTAAGATTAATGTAAAATGACCTTCCCAACGTCTTTAAAAACCGCTAACGATCAAATGCGCTCATACTCTGATTCCTTGTATTTATAGTTCTCAATACTGCCTCATAAGCCCTTCACTTGCCTCCATCTTAGTATCATTATGAGCATGAGTTGGTCCACAAAATATGTAATCTTGGTGGGCAAACCCTCCTACTATGTACGAACATATTTAAATGTTTTCCACAATCCCGAATTACAAAACAGGTAGCATTGTTTGGTGTGAGTGCAGCAGAGTCTACGACTGCAAGGTGTGAGGTTCAAGGAGAGGAGGAGGAGGAGGAAGTAAGGAGATGTGAGGTGAGCAAGGAGAGGGAAAATGTGTGAAGTAACAGAGACAAAGAGGCGAGGAGGCTGAGGACCGCGGCTGCAGCCTACCAAGGTTTCATGAAGATAACGGGGGTGAACGCAGCACTGAATGCAGGCGTAATAGAGCAGTAGGAGAGAACTGTGACATCTAGTCTTGCCCCCCTGCCTGTCTGCCCACTGGTCCAGCTTCCTCCCCGCAGGCACCTTTTTGCCTTTGTTCACCCTTCGTAGGTGCTTCAAACTCACTGCCTCACGGGCCTCTCGGTCATACTGAGACATGACCACTCAGTCACTACTCAATCACGGCTCACTTGCTTGACGGCCTGCCCCAAGGTTTTGCGGTCTCATGCTGCCTCTGCCGCACAGGCCCATGTGTTGTTCTTCTTAATCACCATTCATACCCATTGGCCAAGTCCATAGAGGAAGGCCTGGATAGCAGCGAATGCTGAGCGGTCATACAGCAGCAGCAGCAGAGAGGCCACAGTTACCCAGGAGCAGAAACAGCTGCACATCAACAGAGATGTGAGTGGGGGTGTGAGTAGGGGTTCAGAGGAGATAGAGCTTAGGCAAAGGATGGACTCCCATGGCCACGGAGGAAGCCCATCTAGGATTGGGTGTGGCCTGTGGCCTCAAGAAGTCCTGCGACCAATGACATCAGACAGAAATGCAACCCACTAAACTGTCACATAATGGCTGAAGTTTAGGAAGGTTCAATGCAGTCAAAGTATTAGCAGTAATAAACAGCAAAGCAGTAAGGCAGCAATGTAGCAGTAAAGCAGCAAAACTGCAAAAGGGCCCCCACAGACTGGTGTCCTAGGGGGATAGGTGTTTGGTGCTTTGTGCGCAATTAAATGAACCAATGACCAGGACAGAGGACCACACCTGGAAAGTTCAAAAGAAAGCACTGAAGGCTTTAGAAAATAAGTTAAAACCTGTTTTGTGGCAGAATAGATGGAGAGGGCGGGGGGCTGGGCTGGTTGGTGCAGCCCAGCGGCTGCCAGGTTTTTCAGCAAGTTGGAAAGTTGCCCAGAGAATCTTTCTACAAAGAAGAGCAGTAGCCATGGCAAGAGGGGGAGAAGGAAACAGCAGCCAAAATCGCTGGTAAAACACTAAGGCCCACTAGCGCAGTTGTGCGTCATTTTGTTTTAACGCAAGCTAACGCCATTCCTTAAACCTATCTGTGCGCCATCTTTAAAAAAAGACGCACCATGGTGCTGAAGACTGGCTAGCATCTGAACAAAAGATGGTAACCCGTGCAGAATGACGTTAGGGAAAAAAGAGCTAGTGGGCCAAAAATTATGGTAGACTGATTTGCGGCAAAATATCTGCTGCTAGTCAGCCTAGCGTCATTTTTTGAAACACAAGCAGCCAAAAAATGACTCCTGTCTAAGTATAGACAGGAGTCATTACCACAGTCCCATAGCCCACCACAGGGGAACAGTGTCCCCAGGACAACACACATACACTTACCTGGGATGGGCTCGCTCCTCCAGTAGTGCCCCTGTAGTGTGGGTGGTGGTGATGCTGGGCGTTGATGTGGGCATCTATGTGTCCATTCCATGGTGTTTCCCCATGGAAACGGGACTACCAGCACTTTAACGGCTGGTCTGACCAGGCATAACATTTTGACGCTAATCGGCCTTAGCGTCATTGTTTAGGTCCGCCTCCTAGGTGCATGGCATTTTAGCCTCGGGCAGTGAATATGTCACTAGAGGACTAACAACATTTTTAGGAATGGAATGCCTACCTTACATGTCATTGTCGCAATGGGAAGAAAGGTGGGTTGACACACCTAAAAATGATGCTAACTCATATATTTTGACGCTAGACGGGTCTAGCATCAAAATATATATATGGAGTTAAGTTAGCGCCGCTTTAGAGTTCAAAAAAATGAAGCTCAGGTGGTGCTGACTTTTTATAAATATGCGCCTAAGTAAGTTCGACAATCCTGAAAAACATACTCATGCCACCCCAGGGATTCAAGAAGAAGAAAAATCACCTGCCAGGGGAAATGCCCAGAAAGATAGGAACTTAAAGCTGGAAGCTGTGGATGACACCCTATATGGAGAAGAGTTAGTCACACACCTCTGTAAAATAAACCTTACAACGCATAAGACGGCTGCCTCGAGCAAAGCTAGACAGAGCAGCACCAGAATATAGTGTGTCCACCTTAGAAATCAAGGAAGCCAGGAGCTCAGACTTGTGATGGGGGATGTACCCAATGTGATAGAGGTGTCTTCAACCTCATTTGCAATGCTCCATCTGGATGACTTTGAAAAAATCAGGCCACTGGCTCAATATCCGGAGCCTAAGCTGACACAACAACAAACAGGCAAGGGATAACCATAGATGAGAAGTGTACAGGGGGAAGAAGGAGAGGTGTTTGACACACCAATAGCCTATAGGGATAGTGCAGGACCATGGATTGAAGCAAGTCAGGACTGTAAAAGTTGCATAAGCCCAGTTAGCAGGCCATATGCAAGTGCCACTGAGAACAAGGAGATCAACTTAGCCCACTACATCCGGGAGATTAACCTCAAATGAAGCCCAAACTGCCATAAAACATATAAAACCCAAGACACTTTAAAACAATTAACGCCACCCTCGTAGCATTCACTAATGCCCTCACATGGCAGTCACACAAGCTGGAGGTACAAATGGACACAATTCAAACCTGTGCACTTGCAATAGGAAATATAGCTGCTGAAGTGGAAGCAATGGAAGAAAGACTCAGTGTAAATGAATGCCATTGTAAGAACATAATGGACAAGTTATTAATGCTACTGGAGGTCCTTACGACAATGATCAGGGACTTGTGAAGATTAAAGGTCATGGGAGGTTCAAATAACTCCACAGATAAAGAGATAATGACCATGCAGAATAGAGCAGTAGCACTATCAGTTGAAGACATAGAACAGGGGGAAGAGGATCTTGCAGATGTAAAGGCCTAACCTCTTCCTATGAGGTCAACATGACCCAGCCTTATTTGATAAGTGTGCCGGATAAGAAAAGCTTGAAAGACATACAATGGGCTTCTGTAATTCAACTTCCTATCAAAGAGTTGAATCCAGGATGGAAAGATTTACAACAAAGTATCAAATGCCAGCTGTGCGACTTCAGCAAGGAAACCCTGGTTCATCTGCTCTGCTGCTGCCTGGTCTAGCTTTCACAACATAGGCTTCTTTTAAGATCAATGTTCCTGAAGCATGGGATAAGGACATGTGCTGAGGCAGTCTCATGGCTTTTTGCTTACACGGAGCCTTTATGGCTGGCTAGGTTCAGAAGGTACATGAGAGCGGCTCGGGTGGAACTGAATAAAGCATTTGGCTGCACAAATGAAGTGCAGAACATGAAGAAACCAATGGTGCTAATATATTGACTAAAAACCAAGGACATACACCGGTAGTATAGAACGAATACCAGGGATCCTGTCTGGTATGTGAGGAGTAGGATATTTCACTTTAAAAACTGCAAGAGCACTTTAAATGCCATCCCTACATGATGAACGGTGAGAGACCTGTGGGATACAACTGCCCTACTATTCACACATGCACCTCATGTAATCAGAGAGGAGGGGTGGTCCACGGAGACAAAATGGTTGCCTTTTCTCCCTGGCATGTATGTTTCTGGAGGAAAAGCAGGCCGGCAAAACCTGAATCTGTGGGACATAATTGGCAAAAAATTTTTTATAGCATTTTCAGTAAGTGCACTAGTAAGTATGTTTTAGGTGTGCAAGCACTTTAAGTGAAGGGGTTAACTTGTGGGACATAATGAAGCCCAACTTTGCATAAGCACTTTTTTAGGCACAAGTTATGGCTGAGCAATGACTGTAATGATCTTAATCAATATGAGGAAGGGTGTGTGGGTGCAACTTGAAATCTCACAAACATCCTTATGAATGGGGTGAATTAGTGATACTTTATGACCTTCAATTGCAAATAAGCACCTTTTAAGGTAAAGAACTCACCTCGCGTAATGCGTGTAATGATTTAAATTAACTCCACCCTATCTTTGTGCAAGTCTATCTGAAGAAAGATAAATCAGCAGCTTGTGCGGGTCCTGAACAAATTCATACATTTGCAAGTACCCCTCTTAGTTCCGCTAGGAGGAAGGGGGCAGCCCCTTTGGTTTATGATGATTTTTAGATATTAACTGCCCTTATACAATCATTTTTATTTTGACCTGTTAGGGTGGTACTCCTGGGACTCAACTGATTTTTAGGTATTGTATGGACTCTTTTTATCTTTGATAGCAGTGGTTTTATGAATTGTTCGGGTCTCTGCAACGATTGTAATGATGTTATAAAATATTGCAATACATTTTTTTTAAAAGTATTCCTGGGATCATCACGTTTCTCATAATTGCTAATAGTGCCTGCACCATTGTTACATTTTTAAAACAAAATAAAAATGGTATCACCAAGCCAAAATGACTTAATTCTCATATATTTGTCACTAAAATAAGCTATTCAAACCTGCAATAATGAACCAAACAAATTGCACCTCCTACTACAACACTGTATATTCCTCACTTCCTCTGTCAGGAGTTCGAGTCTCTCCTCCACCCACAGGCTTCTGCCTGCACCTTATCCTTGGTGTCTAGTTGGAGAGTTCTGCTTTCCTGCTAGGCTGCCCTCTCCCTATCTCCTCCTTTTTCCTGCTTTGCTCTCTATGTGGATTCTCTTCCGTGTCTGTCCCTTTTGTGCTCCTTTTGTGTGCTTTCTCTTCCGTGTCTGTCCCTTTTGTGCTCCTTTTGCCTTTCACTTCTGTGTTACACTCTTTCCTCGTTTTTCTCTCCCCTCACTCCACTCTCTCTATCTCACTCTCACTCTCCTCCCTCTCTCGCCCCTGTTGCTGCTGCCCCTCCGGCCCTGCCCTCTCCTCTCTCTCACGTTGCACTCTTTTTGCTGTTGCCCAGGTGGCCCGCCTCCTTTTTTTGTACCGTTTTCTGCCCCCGCTTCCGCCTCCCAGATGTTCTCTCCTCCTCCCATCTACTTAATGGCGGCTGCTGCACGGTAGGACGAGCAATACCACTGACCTGGTCAGTGAAATGCTCTGCCTCCCATAGCTCCAACAGTAAGTAGAGCCCTCAATCCTCTGAACTCCTGACCTCTGTCAGGAGTTCGAGGCCATCCTCCACTAGCAGGCTTCTGCCTGTGCCTTATCCCTGGTGTCTAGTGGGAGAGCTCTGCTTTCTTGCTAGGCTGCCCTCTCTCCTCCTTTTTCCTGCTTTGCTCTCTGTGTGCGTTCTCTTCTGTGTCTGTCCCTTTTGTGTTCCTTTTGCATGCCTTCTCTTCCATGTCTGTCTCTTTTGTGCTCCTTTTGCCTTTCGCTTCTGCATTACACTCTTTCCTGGTTTTTCTCTCCCCTCACTCCGCTCTCTCTCTCACTCTCGCTCTCCCCCTCTATGTCTCCCCCGCCACTGCTGCCCCTGCAGCCCCGCCCCCTCCTCTCTTTCACGCTGCACTCCCGCTGCTGCTGCCCCGCAGCCCACCCTCTTTTTTCAAGCTGTTTTCCACCCCGCCTCCCAGCTGTCCTCTCCTCCCCCTCCCCATTTAATGGTGGCCGCTGTGTGCCTAAGGCAAGCCCATCTGCACCCGTCCACACCTGGACCACGCCCAGCGACAGAACCCCTGGTTCTCGTCCCCCCACAGCGACACTCAACTCTGCTACAACGCAACCACCCTTCATGCGCTCAACGCTGGCTGCCCATCCACCTGCCATCAAGCCGCCCTGTAGCTCACCCGCGGACCCTTCTTCTGCCGGAACTGCACCTTCACTAGCCTCCACGCTAGCGACCTACCCGCCAAGGCAGGACGCAACCATCTCAGATGCATCCTACTCAGCACCCGCTCCATCCACAAACACGCCATCGAACTCTGGAACCTACTCGATTTAGCCTTCCCAGACGTCACCTTCCTGACCGAGACCTGGTTTAACCCCTCCTCAGTGCCCGACATTTCCATAGCCATCCCAGCCGGCTACAAGATCACCCGTAGGGACAGCATTAACAGACCAGAAGGAGGCATTGTCCACAGGAATACCCTCACTATCACGACCAGCACTGAAGACACCTTCAGCGCTGCTGAACACCTGCACTTTCTGATCCACACCGATCCAAAACCCACCCTCAGATGGATCCTCATTTACAGACCCCCGGGACCCCAACAGCAGTTCAGCGACTCCATCTTCGACGTCATCAGAATGCACACCCTTGCATCCACAGACTACATACTCTTCGGGTCCTGAACTTCCACCTCGAGAACACCAACGACAACAACTCCACCACCCTGCTCGACAACCTCTCCAACCTCAGCCTCAAGCAGCTCATCACAACACTCTGCAGGTCACACACTTGACCCCATTTTTTCCACCAGCAAACACATCTCCTTCAGCCACACCACCGAACTCCACTGGACCGACCACCGTTGCATCCTCTTCTCCTTCGCGGAACCCACAACACATCATCAACAGCAGCGGATTCCCCACTGCAGATGGAACAAGGTCACTGAAGACCAGCTGATCTTCACTCTCTCCCGGAACCCACTGAACAACACCACCGACACCGACACAGCAGCCCACAAGCCCGGGCAATGGATGGAAGACTGTGCCAACACTCTCGCCCCAATCAAGAAACCTTCTAACAGACTCACAGACAGAAAGGCCTTCTGGTTCACCTCCGACCTACAAGAATCCAAACAAACATGCTGAAGACTTGAGAAAAAGTGGCACCAAGAACAGACACCGGACAACCACACATCCTTCAAGAAGACATCTGCAGACACCACTAACTCATCCGAACTGCCAAAAGAACCACCTTCAAAGAACGCATCAACAACAATGCACACAGAAGGAGCTCTTCAACATAGTGAAGGAACTCTCCAACCCCGGCGCCAACATCAATGACATCCCGCCATCACAAGACATCTGCGACTCCCTATCCAACTTCTTCTACAGCAAGATCGCAGACATCTATTACAGCTTCAATACCCAGACCCCCCCATCAACCACCGTCACCACAGACTCACCGTCCCCCAGCAACACCAGCCTCCTGCTCTCCTGGACCCACGTCAACGACCACAACACCTCAAAATCATGAACACCATCCACTCCGGCTCACCATCCGACCCCTGCCCTCACCGCATCTTCAACAAAGTGAGCTCTGTCATCGCACCCCAACTACAGCAGATCATCAACAGTTCCTTCAAGACCGCTACCTGCCCAGAGAGCTGGAAACACGCAAAGATCAACGCCCTCCAGAAACTCAAGGCGGAATCAAAGGACCTCAAGAACTTCCAGGCCATCTCCCTGCTCCCTTTCCCGGCAAAAGTCAATAAACAACTGACCCGCTTCCTTGAGGAGAACAACACTCTGGACCCATCCCAATTCGCATTCTACAGCAACCACAGCACTGAAACTGCCCTCATCGTCGCCACCGACAATATTAGGACCATACTTGACAACGGCGCGGCCCTCATCCTCCTGGACCTCTCGGTGCCACCACACCCTATGCACACACCTCAATGACGAAGGGATCTGGTACAGTTTGCTGGACTGGATCACCTCCATCCTCACCGGCAGAACCTAGAGAGTCTGCCTCCCCTCATTCTGCTCTGAAGCCACCAAAATCATCTGTGGCGTACCCCAGGGATCGTCCCTCAGCCCGACCCTCTTTAATGTCTACATGGCTCCTCTCGCAAACATTGTCCGATCTCGCAACCTCAACATCGTCTCATAAGCCGATGACACCCAGCTGATCCTCTCCCTCACCAAGGACCCCGCCACCGACAAAACCAACCTCCACGAAGGAATGAAGGCCATCGCTGAATGGATGAAGAACAGCTGACTGAAACTGAATTCTGACAAAACTGAAGTCCTCATTCTCGGCTCCGCCCCCTCTGCCTGGGACGACTCCTGGTGGCCTGCCACACTGGGAACCACACCGACACCCCGTGACCATGCACGCAACCTCTGATCCTTTCTGGACTCATCGCTATCAATGACCCAGCAGGTTAACACCGTCTTCTCCTCTTGCTTCAACACTCTCCGTATGCTTCGGAAGATCTGGAAATGGATCCCCACTGGAATCAGAAGGACGGTCACCCAAGCCCTCAGCAGCAGACTGGACTAGGGCAATACCCTCTTTGCAGGAACCACGGCCAAGCTCCAGAAAAAACTACAACACATACAGAACGCCTCCATATACCTCATCCTGGACATCCCCCGCCACAGCCACATTACAGCCCACCTGAGAAACATGCAATGGCTCCTCGTCAACAAGAGAATCACGTTCAAACTCCTCAATCATGCTCACAAGGCACTGCAGAACACCATACCAGAATACCTCAACAGACGGTTCCCCTTCTACACCCCAACCCGACAGCTTTGCTCCGCTGACCTTGCCCTCGCCACCATCCCATGCATCCACAGAATGACTGCCGGTGGCAGATCTTTCTCCCACCTCACTGACAAGACATGGAACACTCTTCCCACCCCCGTGCCACAGACACAGGACCTACTTACCTTCAGGAGACACCTCAAGACTTTGCTGTTTGAACAGTAGCAGCCCCGCCAGCGCCTTGAGACCCTCACAGGTGAGTAGTGTGCTTTACAAATGCTTTGATTGATTGATTCATTGATTGACTTCCTTCCAATGCAAAGTAAGTTAGTATGGAATTCTGTACTATAGTTAACCATTATTCCACTCTGAAACACCTGTATAATCAAGTCTCCTGATAGTGGTACAGATCAAAATGACTGAATACACCAGAGATCATACACTTCCTATTAAAGCACAGCCATTACCATGTCACATAGTATTCTTATACTGTAAACGTCATCTTGAAATTGTGCATAACCTGAATATATACTAACGTTAATACTTTTAACAACATGCATTTGTCTAACCAAACCTCAGATCAACCAATTTAAATGAGGAAGATGATGGAAGAAATAATAGAAGTTTACCAAATGTCCAGAAATGACCTTCTTATATAAAGGCTGATAAGAAGACAAAGCTTCAACATAATCACATCACCGGATACCTGTACAGAGACATTGAAGATAGTCACATCCAATTTAAACTCATCAACTGTGCTATATTTTGATCAAATGACCATCTATTACTTTATCAAATAGTTTAATTGCGAAACCGCTCCTACTAAAACTTCTAAACATCATATAGGTACAGGGATAAATGTCCTCGTTGCAGGACTGACCAACATGTTTCTTTATTAAATCAATGGTGAATAACGTCAAGTATAAACCTAATCTTCCTTACTTTGTTTATGTCCATTAGCCATAAATATGCCCCTCTGATAATATTCCTCCCACACAACTCATATTGAAATGCATAGGGCAACAGAAACATATCAAGACATATTGGGACAAGAGTGGATGTCCTTCCAGCCCACCAATCATGCTACACAGATTCTCAAATGATTTCTTTGTTAACTCATTTTTCATAGGTATTAAAGAAGCAATCCAAAATGTTTCTCTCTTTGCCTCTTGATGTCCCAGATTTACTTTCCTGGAAACTTGTGAGCTGTGAGACTATGACCCATATTTATACTTTTTGCTGCAAACCTTTGCTAATGCAGTTTTGCGGCAAAAAGATTGGCACCAGCTTGCGCCATTCCACAGCGCCAGCCGGGAGCCATATTTTAAGAATGGTGCAAGCCGGAGCTGGCTTGGGCTAGCGTCAAAGAAAATTACGCTAGCCGAGTTGGGGTGGCGGTATGGGAATAGGAGGTTGTGCGTCTGGAAATTATGCAAGGCTGGTATGCGGCAAAAAAATGCAGCTAACCAGATGTGTGTCATTTCCAGATGCACAACCACCCAAAACATGACTCCTGTCTTAGAAAAGACGTAAGTCATGCCCACCACACCAATGGCCAGCACAGGGCACAAATGTCCCCTGGGCATGGTCATTGTACCCAGTGCCATGCAGGGGACCCCATGTTAGGGCCCCCAATGGCATAAAAAAATAATACTTACCTGGGATGGGATCCCCCATCCTCTGGTGTTCCTCTGGTGTGGGTGGTGGTGTTCCCGGGGCTTGGAGTGGGCACCTGTGGGCACATTCCATGGTGTTTGACCATGGAAATAGGTCCACAGGTCCCCTAACACTTGGTCTGACCCAGACGTTAAGTAATGCAACTAAGCAAGCATGGCGCCATTATTTAGGACTGCATCCTTTTTGCACGCGGGATAAATATTGTGCTATGGGGATAACGCCATTTTCTGGATGGGAACGCCTACCTTGCATCTCATTGACGCAAGGTAGTTTCACGCATCCAAAAAATGGGTCAAACTCCAATATTTTCATGCTAGACATGTTAATTTAAGTTTGCGTCACTTTTGCATAAAGAAATATGATGCAAATGCGGCACAGAGTATAAATATGTCCTTATGTTGTTTCTATTTCACATTTGATAGTAGAGTGGGATAGTAGTAAATAATGACAAGACTGGTTGGGAATAGTGACAAATAAATGAGCATCACAATATCCTTTTCATTTATTTTTATTTTACTGCTTCTGCTTTACCTAGTTGGTACCACTCAAGAAGAAAGCCCAGAAGGTGCCTACTGTGTGCTTGTTATTTAAAATCTCATTACCAGTTAATCAAAAATGGAGTTGTTAAAGACATTTGGATTTGAGGATGAACAATTTAGTATATTAATAGGTAAGTCCTTCTTTTCAGAGAAAACAGTGGTTCTAACTAATGCAAATCCCAGTGATTGGTTGAAATTACTGAATGCCTAGAAAAAGCAAAAAGAACACATACACAATTTATGTTGGAATATTTAAGAGCAGACATGATACCATCAGGCCAGAGTGTGAGACATTTTCTGGCCTTGTTTGTAAAAATAAGAAACGTTTTTGAAAAATGGTCCCAGATGTCCAGTCTCTGTTCATGAGACTGGATGGTGATGCTATTTTAGAATGCACTGTTCCCCACAGCACAGGACATGCCTGGGCATGTGCCTGGGCAAAGACCGGAGCAAGAGCTGGACCACCTGAACACATCTTTCTGTGGCCCTTCAAAGGCAGGCTGGGCTCTCCCTCTTGTCTCCGGACTGTGCAACATTACAAGTTCTACGGTCAAGGTAGGACTATAAGTCATTTAGGGCCATATTTATACTTTTTGACGCACAACTGCGCCAACGCAGTTGTGCGTCAAAAATTTTAACGCCATTCCAAAGTGCCATGGGGCGCCTTATTTATTGAATGACGTTAGCCGGCGCAGCTGACTGGTGTGCATCAAAAAAAATGACTCACACCAGGCAGCGCCGGCGTAGGGGAAAATGGAGCTTGGGCGTCAAAAAATGGGGCAAGTCAGGCTGAGGCAAAATTTTGGCCTCAACCCGATTTGGCCATTCTTTTTTACGCCCAACCCCCATTGAAATGACTCCTGTCTTAGCAAAGACAGGAGTCATGCCCCCTTGCCCAATGGCCATGCCCAGGGGACTTATGTCCCCTGGGCATGGTCATTGGGCATAGTGGCATGTAGGGGGGCACAAATCAGGCCCCCCTATGCCACAAAAAAATTACGAAAAAAATACTTACCTGAACTTACCTTAAGTTCCCTGGGATGGGTCCCTCCATCCTTGGGCGTCCTCCTGGGGTGGGCAAGGGTGGCAGGGGGTGTCCCTGGGGGCATGGGAGGGCACCTCTGGGCTCCTTCCGAGCCCACAGGTCCCTTAACGCCTGCCCTGACCAGGCGTTAAAAAATGACGCAAAAGCGTCTGGACGTCATTTTTTAAGGCCCGCCCACTCCCACTCATTTTTGCACAGGAGTTTAAATAAGGCGCACATGCCTTAGAGTCTTTTTTTAGAAGGGAACGCCTACCTTGCATATAATTAACGCAAGGTAGGTGTCCACGCTAAAAAATTACGCAAACTCCAAGATCTTTGGCGCTAGACGGGTCTAACGCCAAAGTATAAATATGGAGTTAGCTTTGTGTCGGATTTGCATTAAAAAAAACGACTCAAATCCGGCGCAAACACAGTATAAATATGCCCCTTAATTTTCTTTTTGGCCCCTCCACTCTACATATTCAAAAGATGAGGAAAAATAATATCTTCTAATAGAAGAAAGGCGGTGATAAGGAGAGCCTCTCAACATCCCTGGTAACACCCTATTTGTCATCATTCATGAGTACCATCAAACCTGAGTCAAAGCTAGTCGAGGACCATTTAGATACCATTCAAAAAACTGATTAAAGATCCTATTATTCAATCCAGAGAGTTGACTCCTGAAATCTGCAGTAAGCTATAAGCTGGAGAAATTGCTACTGGCTCAAAGGTCTCTCTAATATCTAATAATAAATCATATCCAAAAGCCCCAGCAAAATTAAGTATTCCTTGTATTGAGCATGATCCGCTGGCTGACATCTCTATCACAAGCTCTAACACCCCCATGCCTAGCATGCCGAAACCTCCGCCCTCCAAACAGAAGTGGGGGAAGGAAGATCCAAGAGGGATGTATATGTAGGAAGGAGGCCTAATCCTGATGTTCCTTTGAAAAACTCTGCCTTCTGGGATGGGTTTACTCTCACAAAGGATTTATCTGACATATGTAAACCCTTCTTCAATAATATGGATGCCCTACAGAGGGATTTTTTGATTCAACATTTATGAACAAATTAAAGCACAGGGCGCTGAACTTCAATTTTCATCAGAGATTCAGAATACATTTCTTCACTCCCATTTCCAAGATCAGCACATATTCCTCATGATGCAAATTTCTCCTCAACCTCAGAACTTAGGACCCATCCTCTCACATCCCAGTCTGCTCTTAACTATATCCACTTTAAAAAGATATCATAATAATCCTACGATAGAGCACCTGGTATGTTCGACCTCGTCATTTCCTCAGCACTAAGATTTACAAACCCATGAATGCTAAATGTGAGGAACATCTTCAACTCCCACCCTATGGCACTCCATGTGCTATAGTTCTAGAAGGAGTTCTCCCTGTGTGCAAAGATGCCTGTGACCCTTTCTAGTTTGGTATGGATGGCACTGTGCTAATCCTATGCTTAAAAACGTTGCGAGAAAAGCAGACATTTGAGTTGTAGAGTGTTCCATGCTGAAGCTGCTCCCCACCTAAACTTGAGAACTACCCAGAGTTCTCTCTTCTCTTTTGCATAATTTATGCATCACTTTATCTCTGAAATTGTATTATTTTTACTAATACAGGGTGCTCCCTTGTGTCTAGACAAAGCTAAACCGCTCTTAAGAGCTATTATAATTGCAAAACATGTTGCAGGGTTTGTTTTTGTGCATTCCATGTTGCCTTGGATGGCATTTTACTAATTCAAAGCTTTAACACTGCTCCTAGAGCAGTGAAAGATGTTGTTAAGGACAGTACTGTACTAATCCAATGCTTAAAGACTTTGCTGTATAAAGGGCAAATTACTTTGTGCCTTTCTCACTTGGTGTGGGTGACAATGTGCTAATCCTATGCTTGAAAACTTTGCTAGAAAAGCAGACATTTGAGGTGAGCAAATTTAGAGGGTCGCTGGTGTTGTAGAGTGCTCTGTACTCAAGCTGCTCTCCACCTAAACTTGGGAACTACCCAGAGTTCTCTCTTCTCGTTTGCATAATGAATGCATCACTCTATGCCTGAAAGGGTATTTGTTCTGAAATTTTAAGTATTATATGTTTGTATTTTGCTTTGTTTTATTATTAATATGATGATCTTTTTATGGCAACTGCTGAATAAACGTTTATGACTGACTACCTGACAATCTACCATGTATGACAAAGGCAGATCATGTTTACTGCAGCCCTGCATTCTGCCCAGTTTCATGGGCGATAAGTGATTTACCATAAGCAAAACAGTCCCTTTCTCAGAGACGCAGAGGTGATTCTGTGCTTAGAATGTCACACTCAAGCATCTGTACTAATGATAATGACATAGGGCCTGATTCTAACTTTGGAGGACGGTGTTAAACCGTCCCAAAAGTGGCGGATATACCACCTACCGTATTACGAGTTCCATAGGATATAATGGACTCGTAATACGGTAGGTGGTATATCCGCCACTTTTGGGACGGTTTAACACCGTCCTCCAAAGTTAGAATCAGGCCCATAATGTATGCGACAAAACATGAATTACTGTTACCTGTTACTTATACATGCATTGTGATCTCATGCATATACAGCATATTTATATTATTAGATTTGCCAGGAATGTATGTACAAATATTTCTACAATGTTTCACAGGAATATGTTTCCTAACTCCTACACCATATTTTTAGCAATGCTGCGAGAACATAAAGTGAACTAACTGTGCCTAATAAGAGTATTTGGATCATCCCCCTACTGACCTGCGACACAGCATACCCCTGAGTTAACATACTCACAGCTGGATGAGCAGGATGAGGAGGAGGGAGCTGTCTCTCAGTGGAAATCAGCTGATCTCAGCTTTTATGTGGGTATCCAATCTTAGTCAAAAAAGGGTGCTGCAATAACTAGTCTGCAATCTGACTTCTTTCTGGACACCTCGGGTGCAAAGGCCTCTCTCATCTCAATAGGGAAATCTCAGTGTTTCAATAACAAACTGACCACTGCTTAATCTAGCTGCTTGTGAGTGAAAAACAAGGCAGAAACACCATGCCTGAGTTATGTCTCCTATTCTGGTCATGATCAAACAAGAAGTTGTTATTCAAACTGAAGGTGCCTGCGTGTTGTGAAGTGTGCAGCTTGTTTGAGTCTGGCAATGAAAAATAACCCAGTCAAGCTAATGCTAAGTGTATTTAAAAATGGAGGGGACATCGTACCCACCTTCTCACCTGTGGTGAAGTCATACTGGAAACATGTTAAAGAATATTCTACCAAACCATTTGAAGAAGGTTGAATTTTGTGTAAAAAACGATCATACCATATAAGAACACATAAAAAAAGTTTATCAATAAGCATAATAAAACTATACATATCTTTTACAGCATGGATATATTTCATCATTACTAAAAAGCCTTGATTGTGCACTTCAAAAACAATTGCATTGCATTTGAATTAAATAAACATATTTACTTGAAAAGCCTGGCATGTCTAAAGCTGTTGCATCAAATAAATATTAAATTTTTGATAAAAGTGGTCATATCGGGGCTTAATAAAAGATACATTTTGTTAATCTACGCCAACTAGGAATGGTATTTTAATAAGCCAATTGAAAAAAGTGTCTTGAAAACAACCAAAAATAGGACAAAAATAAAAGATGAAGGAAGAAAAAAATTGAATGTCCCAATGTAATCTCCAAACACATGGATGTCAGGACACCAAAAAACAGTTCCTTTATCTTCAGTCACTGCAACCCTGTAACAGTCAACCAATCAATCAGATATTTGTATAGCGCAACTTATCACACGGGGGTCTCAAGGCACTTGTAGGGGGATGCGGAAGAGCCAGGTCTTGAGGTCCTTCCTGAATGGAGCCAGCGAGGGGGACTGCCTGAGGTAAAGCAGCAGCGTGTTTCAGGTCTGCACAGTGAGGTAGGAGAAGGATCTTCCTCCAGCCATGCTATTCTGGATCCTAGGGGTGGTGGTTAGGGCCACTTGGGCAGAGTGGAGTTGCCTGGGGAGTGCTTAGAAGGAGACGCAGTGGTTGAGGTAGGCAGGTACGATGTTGTGCAGGGCCTTGTTAGCGTGTATTAGGAGTTTGTAAATGATGTGTTTGTTGATGGGGAGCCAGTGCAGGTCTCTCAGGTGGGCGGATATGTGGCTGTGGTGGGGGATGTCCACGGTGAGTCTGGCCATGGTGTTCTGTGTTCTGTGTTCGATGGAGTCTTGTTTGGAGTTTCTTCTTAATGAGAGTGTGTTGCCATAGTCGAGTTTGCTGCTGACGAGTGCATGGGTGAAAGCGTTGACGGAGATCCACTTGAAAATCTTGTGGAGCAGGCGAAGTGTGTGGAAGCACAAGGATGAGATGGCTTTGACTTGGCGGGCCATAGACCACGAGGAGCTGAGAATTATGGCGTGATTGCGTGCGTGGTCAGTCAAAGATGGGGCAGTTTCAAGGGCAGTGGGCCACCAGAAGTCATCTCAGACGGTAGGGATATCACTGACCTATTTAAAGTTTCAAATCATCTGAAGTTGTTTCATAAGGGTTGCTGTATGCTGGGGACTGGCATGCAATGCTCAGATTGCATGTAAAATGGCTCTTATGGCTGCTTAGTTTGGGTGACATATTCACTTGGTGTTTCAGCACATGGCTGAAGTTGTTCATTGGAAGAACCGCCACATGCCTCTTCTTCTCTCTCCATGTATAGAGGACACACCAGTGATGGTGACCGTGCTGCCATGAATGCTAAGTTGTGTTCTAGCCAATAGTCTTGATATAACTCAAAAGGTGATGGTGGTTAATCATATTAGGCATCTTATAGGCTGGTTATCATGACTTCATGGCAAAACCTCTGATAGGACCTCAATAGTCACACCAGATGTTATACATCTATGCAGTCCCTAAGTGGTTGTTCCAGATGCAGTTTGATGCACATTTAGAAGCAAAAGTTAATGCACCAAAGCATTTATCTCACTCATGAAAGGTCACTTTTTAAAATGACAACAGCCATTTTTCACTGATTTCAGCAAGGTGTTTGTCTTCAAGTAGCTTACCGGTCTGTCTCTGCAAAGCTGTTAATGCAGGTACCTCATTTCTATTTCGCTCACTGACATAGCATCCATTGTGAATGAAGAAAATGTTAGCAGCCCCCAGGCCAATGATCAGCAAAATTATTGAAAAACCTAAAAAAATGCTTGAGAACAGTGAACAAAAAATGTGGGTATTAGTCCCAACACAGTGTTAGACCAGAAGATTAGAACTGATGCTCTTCAAAAAATGGACAATGTGAGTTGTAGTGGGGGTGTTACGAATTTGGCACACCAGATTAGCAAAGTGTGTTTGATATTGTATCCTGAGCAATCTCTGTATCTCTTAAGAGGGGCAAACAGTTTGTAAACTAAAAGTCTCTGACACTGAGGTTAAAACCACATCTTGCAGGAGGAGGATTTCAACAAGCTTGCTAGTCTTGACAAAATGCATGCTTTGGGTTCAAACTCTGGGCCAAGGGACACCTTCAGCGATATGTCTAGTTGGGAGATAGAAAGTTATTCCATAGCATTTTATCACTTTTGATACAGTCAACAAATATAGGTGGTCATTCTGACCTCGGCGGTAAAAGGCGCCTACCGCCGGTCAGAAATCCTCCATAATCCCGCCGCGGTCGCGGAAACCCGCCACCGTCATTCTGACCCGCAGAAGGCAAACCTCTGAAAATCCGACCGCCACAACAGACCGCCAGACCAGCGGTCGGCGGAAAGGTGGAGGTGACCAAACCTCCACCGTCACGCCAACAGAAATACGCCCATGCCATTACGACCAACGAATCCACGCGGCGGTCATTCAAACGCGGTATTCCATTGGCGGGACACACCGGCGCGGTCAGAATACACACAAACGAACAAAACTCAGCCACATTGGACGATTTGAATCCCACACACCTGATACACATACACACACCACTCCCACACACACAATACAATATAAAACACACACCCACATCACCCACAAACCCCTACGCTTAAAAATTCGTAAAGAAGACAAGAGCGAGACACCAGCATCCAAAACATAACAGCCACAGCCACTCAACACCATCACCCACACACTATCCACACACAAAACAACACACACCACCACACTCAACTCACTTAAATACACATACTCCACCCCACACATCATACACACCACCCCATGGCACCCCAAAGACAACCCCGCTTCACAGACGAAGAACTCAGGGTCATGGTGGAGGAAATCGTTCGGGTAGAGCCCCAGCTGTTCGGCACACAGATACAATACACCAGCATTGCCCGGAGGACGGAGCTATGGCAGAGGATTGTCGACAGGGTGAACGCAGTGGGACAGCACCCCAGAAATCGGGAAGACATCAGGAAGCGATGGAACGACCTACGGGGGAAGGTGCGTTCCATGGTATCCAGGCACAACATCGCCGTGCAGAAGACTGGCGGAGGACCCCCACCTCAACCCCCACAATTCACATCATGGGAGGAGGAAGTCTTGAACATCCTGCATCCTGACGGCCTCGCAGGAGTCGGCGGAGGAATGGATACTGGTAAGTTGAAGCTTCAATACTGCTTCCCCCCCACCTGCATGCCAAATCAGACCCCAACCCTCACCCCCATCCTCGAACCCCACCCTCACCCCCACCCCCATCCTCACCCCCACCCTCACCCCCACCCCCATCCTCACCCCCACCACCATCCTCACCCCCACCACCATCCTCACCCCCACCCCCAGCACACCTATTCCCCGCCAATGTCTCACCATCACAACCCACACATCCCAAAACCTAGGCCTGCATGCGTCCACTAAGCATGGACACCCATCACCAAAGCATGCCCAATGCATATACACATCCCCCCCACAAGCCACCCTCACCAAAGCCCCCACACACGAATGCCAGCACTTGGGGACACGAGAACCCACAGATACACCCATATGCCACACATTGAAACTATAACCATACCTCTATACCCCTGCAGGACCCGACCGTCAACACACCGCGGCGGAGGGGCCAGAATTATCCACACCCCCCACCCAAGAGGCCGTCAGCGATGACAGCAGCTCTGTCGATCTGGACACCGATGACCAGCCCGGACCATCGGGGACCTCTGGACAGTCGGTTCCCCTCACACAGGCACAGGCCACTACAGACCCTAACCCCTCTGGGAACACCAGCACAGCTCCCACCCAGCGGGCCCATGCCTCTGTCTCCAGGGCGCGTCAATCTGCGGTGTGTCTACCACTACAGGGCACCCAGGATAACCCACCACCCCAACAACAACAGGGACCTGGGGGCAGTGGTAGTGGGCACACCGGCCAGGGGGCAGAGGCCCAGGGAAACAGGGCAACTCGGCGGGCAGCTGTGCGACAGGGGGGGGAGGAGAGGCCCAGGGAACCCACTCTCCACGAGGTCCTCACCACCATCATGGGAGCATACAACCGCTCCCAGGAGACGATGGCGACGGTACTGGCCCGGTTCCAGGAGATCCAGGTGCTGCAGGAGGAACACTATCGGGGGTACAGGGAGGACATCAGAGCCATCAACACCACCCTGGTTACCATGGTAGGGCTGCTGCAGGACCTCGTAAACAGCAGGGCGGACACTGAACAACACCCAAGGGCCCCTGCCACTAGCCTGGACCAAGAACAGCCATCCACCTCCGCCGGCGCTAGTGGACAGGAGGCCCCCGCACAGCAGCAGCCCACCAGACCCCCACCTCCTGCAGGAGAAGAACCACCCCGCAAGAGGGCCCTGAGATCTCGCAAGAAGACAGAGTAGGATGTCAAGACCCCCGCCAGCAAAGGATACCACCTGATGTCATCCCACTGTCCCACATTGTCACCCTGTCCATCCTTGAACTGCCCATGCTCCATCTCTCCACAGGCCTCTGGACAATGCACCTGTGTGACTGTTACTCTGGACTCTGCCATGGACATTCCTTCACCATAGCCCCCACCCACTTGATACCACCCATCCCATTTTGAGCACTTCAATAAACACCTATTTTGCACCAAAATATCAGGAGTCTGGCTGTGATTTCAATAGATTGTAATTGACATGACAGTGCAAATATGTCCTTGTACATGGTGAAGTCAACAAACAGCTGCCACAAAGCTGTAGTCCATGGGGAAACGAAGCACAGGACTCGTAGTGGGGACCCCAGATCTGAAATAGGGAGGGAAAAGCCAAAACTCAGTCATCATACACTGGGGCAAATAGACAGGCAGCAGAGATGCTGCAGAGTAGTTAACATTTACTAAATTATCTTTGAAATGTTACCTGTGTCCTATTGGAAGTACTGTTCAATGATTCTGTCCCTGTTGTCTGTTTCAGCCCCGTCGTCTTCCTCCTCGTCACTCTCCTCAGGTTCCACCGCTGCCACAACACCACCGTCTGGACCATCCTCCTGCAGGAAAGGCACCTGGCGGCGCAAAGCCAGGTTGTGAAGCATGCAGCAGGCCACGATGATGTGACACACCTTCTTAGGTGAGTACATTAGGGATCCACCTGTCATATGCAGGCACCTAAACCTGGCCTTTAGGAGGCCAAAGGTGCGTTCGATCACCCTCCTAGTACGCCCATGGGCCTCATTGTACCGTTCCTCTGCCCTGGTCCGGGGATTCCTTACTGGGGTCAGTAGCCACGACAGGTTGGGGTACCCAGAGTCCCCCACTAGCCATACACGGTGTCTCTGTAGCTGTTCCATCACGTAAGGGATGCTGCTATTCCTGAGGATGTAGGCGTCATGCACTGACCCTGGGAATTTGGCATTTACATGCGAGATGTACTGGTCAGCCAAACACACCACCTGGATGTTCATTGAATGGTAACTTTTTCTGTTCCTGTACACCTGCTCCCTGTCTCTTGGGGGAACCAAAGCCACATGGGTCCCATCAATGGCACCAATTACGTTGGGAATATGTCCAAGGGCGTAGAAATCACCCTTCACTGTAGCCAATTCGCCCACCTCAGGGAAAAGGATGTAGTTCCTCACGGATTTCATCAGGGCAGACAACACTCTGGATAACACCTTCGAAAACATGGGCTGAGACATCCCGGAAGCAATTCCCACGGTTGTCTGAAATGACCCACTTGCCAAGAAATGTAGTACTGACATGACCTGCACCAGAGGGGGAATCCCTGTGGGTTGGCGGATGGGGGACATCAGGTCGGGCTCCAGCTGGGCACACAGTTCATGGATAGTGGCACGGTTAAGACGGTAGGTCAGGATAATGTGGCGTTCTTCCATTGTCGACAGGTCCACCAGCGGTCGGTACACGGGAGGATTCATCCGTCTCCTCGCCCAACCCAGCGGACGGTGCCTAGGAAGGACAACATGGAGCACACAGTCAGGCAACCCACAGGTACGTACTCACAGCTAGCACAGTATACGATTCTCTATGCAGTGAATGGCGTGTCTGAGTGGCTATGCAAGGCCTAGGCCTGTGTGACGCAGTTGAAATTGAGCCATGTGGGCCCTGGAAATGGCGGCTGCCTGACCTGTGAAGTGTGACAATGGGATGTGAGGTCAATGCGCTGGCGTGGCACACCGCGGCGGGCGGCGGGCGAAGACCGCGGCGCGAAGCCGCATTGGTTAACATTGAAGCCTATGGGTTTCAGGAGCCAATGGCGAAGGGCGCCGGTGGTGGCGGGACGCACCGCCGCGGTACGCACCGCCGCGGACGTGACCGCCATTTTCTATCTACTTATCCACTTGCGACTTGAACTTTCACAGGAGAGGACCTATACTGCAAGTGTTGCTGTGACCTCGGTCTGGAAGGGACAATGGCTGCTGCGACTGGGGAAAGGGCCCCTGCCTTCACTGGAGAGGAGTTGGAGAAACTTGTGGATGGGGTCCTCCCCCAGTATGCGCTACTCTACGGTCCTCCAGACCAACAAGTGAGTTTAATTCAATATGGATTTGGGGCCACTGGCTGGCTTGGGGGCCTGGCGGGGATGGGGGGCATGTTGGGGCTGGCGGGGGGCATGGCGGGGGTCCTGGCGGGGATGGGGGGCATGTTGGGCATGGCGGGGATGGGGTGCATGTTGGGCATGGCGGGGGGCATGGCGGGGATGGAGGGCATGTTGGGCATGGCGGGGGGCATGGCGGGGGGCCTGGCGGGGATGGGGGGCATGTTGGGCATGGCGGGGGGCATGGCGGGGGGCCTGGCGGGGATGGGGTGCATGTTGGGCATGGCGGGGGGCCTGGCGGGGATGGGGGGCATGTTGGGCATGGCGGGGGCATGGCAGGGGGCCTGGCGGGGATGGGGGGCATGTTGGGCATGGCGGGGTCCTGGCGGGGATGGGGTGCATGTTGGGCATGGCGGGGGGCCTGGCGGGGATGGGGGGCATGTTGGGCATGGCGGGGGGCATGGCGGGGGGCCTGGCGGGGATGGGGGGCATGTTGGGCATGGCGGGGGGCATGGCGGGGGGCCTGGCGGGGATGGGGGGCATGTTGGGCATGGCGGGGGGCCTGGCGGGGATGGGGGGCATGTTGGGCATGGCGGGGGGCATGGCGGGGGGCCTGGCGGGGATGGGGGGCATGTTGGGCATGGCGGGGGGCATGGCGGGGGGCCTGGCGGGGATGGGGGGCATGTTGGGCATGGCGGGGGGCATGGCGGGGGGCCTGGCGGGGATGGGGGGCATGTTGGGCATGGCGGGGGGCCTGGCGGGGATGGGGGGCGTTGGGCCACTGGAAAGGAAAATGCTGAGAAACTTGAACGTGGTATTTCTCCCTCCCTGTACGTGTCACATAGGTCCGCGCCCATGAGAAGATCGGGATTTGGCGTGCCATCGCCAAGGAAGTCCGGGCCCTGGGGGTCCACCATCGACGGGGCACCCACTGCCGCAAGAGGTGGGAGGACATCCGCCGCGGGACCAAGAAGACCGCCGAGTCTCTGCTGGGGATGGCCTCCCAACGTAGGCGGGGTGCCTGCCGTCAACTGAGCCCCCTGATGTTCCGGATCCTGGCGGTGGCCTACCCTGAATTGGATGGGCGCGTGAGGGCAGCACAGCAGACACAAGGGGGTGAGTACAAGCATTATCTACTCTGTTGTCGCGCAGTGGAGGTGTCTGGGTGGGGAGGAGGGCTGGGGGTCCCCCTAGGCCAGGGCGATATCTGTAGGCTGGGCACCCCCGTAAGCCCCTGTGTCCCCAGCCACCACCCTCAGTAGTTTGTCAGTACAGCCATCCCTGGGCCGTGTCATCCATGGGTGCAGTTGTCAACTCTAGGCGTGTAGGGCATGTTCCACGGAATGCGTAGCGGACCCCAAGTGCGCAACTTAGTGCAGGGGGCATCTGTGTCTGTCATGTCCGCTAACTGTACCGGAGATCCATGTACTCAATATCCCTTTATTTCTCTCTCCCCCCCCCTTTTTGTTTGTCTTTCTGTGCTTGTGTGCATCAGCATCATCAGGCGGAGGAGAAGTGGCATCGGGGCAGGAGGGAGCTGCATCTCACATGGCCCAGGAGGGCCATGCCACAGAGTCAGACTGGACCAGTGAGACGGAGGGCGAGGGGAGCTCCACGACGGGGACGACTGGAGCCTGCAGCGACACGGACACGTCCTCGGAAGGGGGCTCCCTTGCGGGGGTGGCACCATCCGTGCCCCCCGCCATTACAGGTACAGCCGCCACCCAGCGCACCATCTCCGCCCTCCCAGCAGCCCCTCAGCGTTCGCCCCGTGCCCGCTCTGCCAGGAAGCCGGGCATCTCCTTCGCCCCAGGCACCTCAGGCCCTGCCCCTGTTACCCCCGCTGCCCTCAGTGAGGAGGTCATTGACCTCCTCCGAACGCTCATTGTTGGGCAGACTACCCTTTTGAATGCCATCCAGGGGGTGGAGAGGGAGGTTCATCGCAGCAATGCGTACCTGGAGGGCATTCATTCGGGTCAGGCTGCCCATCAGCGATCGTTCCAGGCTCTGGCCTCAGCACTGACGGCAGCCATTGTCCCTGTCTCCTGCCTGCCTCTACTAACTCCCTCCTCCCAGTCTCCTGTTCCTCTGCCTGTCCCACCCACACCATCAGACCAGCCTGCACACACCTCAACACCCAAGAGAAGCTCATCCAAACATAAGCACCACAGATCACGCAGACATTCACACACGCAACATTCCGATGCAGACATGCCAACAGTCACTACCACCTCTGTGACCCCCACCTCCTCGTCTCCCTCCTCCCTCCCTGTGACGTCTACACTCACACCTCCATTCACCTCACCATCAGCCAGTGTTTCCATCACCAGCACACCCTCCACTCCAGTCCGCACACGTGCAGTCACCACCTCCACTGCCATTTACACGTCCCCTGTGTCCTCTCCCACTGTGTCTGTCACCCCCTCTTCCACACCACACAAACGCAGCCACCCACCCACCCAACAGCCATCCACCTCACGACAGCCTATCCCTCCTGCACCTGCACCCAAAGACAGCAAACGTGACTCACCTACAACCACATCCTCTCCCTCCACTCCCATTCCCACTGTACCTACCACTCTCCATTGTCCCAAGAAGCTCTTCCTCGCCACTACTAACTTCTTTCCTGACCCTGAGCCCCCCCCTCCTTCTCGTCGGGGTAAGAAGAGCACCTCAGCCACCACCAGCCCTGCAGCCCCCTTGACAAGGGTGCAGGAGTATTGGAGCCCGCCAGCCCGCATGTCTGGATCTTCGCCCAGCAGCAAGGGGACAGCCAGCCCACCCCCTGGGAAGAGGAGCAGAAGGCGGAAGGGGCGCCGCAGGATCCCGCCTTCTACATCCCCCCCGGACACCACCCAGAGACAGTCACCAGCCACAGCTCCAAAGGGAGGAAAGGGACACAGGCCCACGACTAAGGAGGGCAAGGGCAGCAAGTCGGAGAGGTCAGGCAGCAGGCCTGCTGCCCAGGAGGAGCCCACAACCCCCATAGCCGCTGCCCCGGGAGGAACCGGCACAGCTGCCCCGGGAGAGCCCACCACCCCCATAGCCGCTGCCCAGGGAGGACCCAGCCCAGCTGGCCAGGAGGGCCCCACCACCCACAGCCCAGGTGGGCAGTGAAGGAGCACCATCCCCGCTGCCCAGGAGGGCACCACCAGGCAATTAGCAGTTGGCCATAGACCGTCCGCCGTCTCAAGAACCGCTGAACTGGGCCCCGCCGTCTCAAGAACCGCTGAACTGGGCCCCGCCGTCTCAAGAACCGCTGAACTGGGCTCCGCCGTCTCAAGAACCGCTGAACTGGGCCCTTCAAGGCAAGAACCGCTGAACTGGGCCCCGCCGTCTCAAGAACCGCTGAACTGGGCCCCGCCGTCTCAAGAACCGCTGAACTGGGCCCCGCCGTCTCAAGAACCGCTGAACTGGGCCCCGCCGTCTCAAGAACCGCTGAACTGGGCCCCGCCGTCTCAAGAACCGCTGAACTGGGCCCCGCCGTCTCAAGAACCGCTGAACTGGGCCCTTCAAGGCAAGAACCGCTGAACTGGGCCCCGCCGTCTCAAGAACCGCTGAACTGGGCCCCGCCGTCTCAAGAACCGCTGAACTGGGCCCCGCCGTCTCAAGAACCGCTGAACTGGGCCCCGCCGTCTCAAGAACCGCTGAACTGGGCCCCGCCGTCTCAAGAACCGCTGAACTGGGCCCTTCAAGGCAAGAACCGCTGAACTGGGCCCCGCCGTCTCAAGAACCGCTGAACTGGGCCCCGCCGTCTCAAGAACCGCTGAACTGGGCCCTTCAGGGCAAGGACCGCTGAACTGGGCCCCGCCGTCTCAAGAACCGCTGAACTGGGCCCCGCCGTCTCAAGAACCGCTGAACTGGGCCCTTCAAGGCAAGTAGCGCTGACCTGGGCCCCGCCGTCTCAAGAACCGCTGAACTGGGCCCCGCCGTTTCAAGAACTGCTGAACTGGGCCCTTCAGGGCAAGAACCGCTGGCCCTTTGGCAGACGTGGCAGGGCAGGATCTATCTCGGGCAGGGCTGCAGGATGTCCTCTGGCCAACTTGCCTCCTCCAGTGGCAGTGGGGTCTGTTATGGACTGTATGGACTGTGGCTTTGCTCTCCCAGGATGGCCCAGTGGGCAGGCCACCCACTGTATGGACTGTATGGACTGTGGCTTTGCTCTCCCCAGGATGGGCCAGTGGGCAGGCCACCCACTGTATGGACTGTATGGACTGTGGCTTTGCTCTCCCCAGGATGGCCCAGTGGGCAGGCCACCCACTGTATGGACTGTATGGACTGTGGCTTTGCTCTCCCCAGGATGGCCCAGTGGGCAGGCCACCCACTGTATGGACTGTATGGACTGTGGCTTTGCTCTCCCCAGGATGGCCCAGTGGGCAGGCCACCCACTGTATGGACTGTATGGACTGTGGCTTTGCTCTCCCCAGGATGGCCCAGTGGGCAGGCCACCCACTGTATGGACTGTATGGACTGTGGCTTTGCTCTCCCCAGGATGGCCCAGTGGGCAGGCCACCCACTGTATGGACTGTTTGGACTGTGGCTTTGCTCTCCCCAGGATGGGCCAGTGGTCATGGAGTCCCCTCGTGGATCTGGCGTCGTGTACTCAAGTGGCTGAGGTGCCCCCCCTTCCCTTCCCCCTGAGGTGCCTGTCCTATTTTCTTTCTGATGCCCCTGCAGTGTTCTCTCCGTGGAGTTCTTGTCGTGGGACTGGGCCTTGCCCCTTTGCACAGGACCCCTGTGATCCACGGACAGTGGTTGGACTACATTTAGTAGCTGTATATATTTTGTACATAGTTTATTTATTTATTGGGATTAATGGTGTACATATTTCAATATATCTGCCCGTTTATGATCTCTTCTTTTGGTCTTTGCATTATTTCGGAGGGGGGTGGTTTGTGGGTTGTGACAGTGATCTGTGGGAATGCATTGATGTGTGTGTTGTAGTGGGTGTGGGTGGGTGGGTGTGTGCCGGTAATCTTTTCCCTCCCCTGTGTCGTAGGTGCCGTACTCACCGATGTCTTCCGCGCCGCCGGGCGTGCTCCTGGTATATGAGCAGGAATAGGAGTGCGGGGATGACCTGCAACTCTGGCTCCATACTGCCGGAATCTCGTGTGGAGTGCGTAGAGGTGAGCGTTTTCCCGTTCGTAGTCTGTTTCCGCCGTGTTCTTATCGGCGGTGCTCCCGCCCCGGAAAAGGTGGCAGATTGGTGGGTCGTAATAGGGTGGGCGGTACTTTGTCTGCCGCCGGGCTGTTTGCGGGAACCGCCGCGCTGTTTGTTTGTACCGCTGTGGCGGTCGGAGTGTTAAGTTGGCGGGCTGTGTTGGCGGTTCCCGCCAGGGTCAGAATTGCATATTTTAGACCGCCGGCCTGTTGGCGGCTTGGCCGCCGCTTTATCACCGACCGCCAGGGTCAGAATGAGGGCCATAGTATTCCTTCACTCATCCCACAACATGTAAAATTTGCCAAAGGCCGATATATAACCTATTTAGCAACAAAGTGTCCCACATTCGAATATTCGATGTGGGCATTCCTGAAAGAAAACACAAATCTTGATAGTGATCCAATACAGAGACCATTGAGAAATATCAAATCACACATCAGCAAATGCCCAAGGAGGTTCTTACAGCTGTCCACAATGACAAAAACATCTTTGTTTCCATTCAGACACTTTTACTCAAATGGGAGTGTCGACCTCTATTGTAGAAATTGATGATGATTTTTTTCACCTAGCTTCTCTAGCCTTGAAAGAAAATTTCTTCCAGTTCGAGGACCTCCTTTTTCATCAGACACGCGGAACATCGATGGGTAGCACCTTCGCCCCCAGCTTGGCATGTTTATATATGTTTGACTTTGAATCTAGGTTTATACTTCCTGACATCAACCCCTTTCATACCAATATTAAACTCTGGCGCAGGTATATTGATGACATCTTGATCATATGGCAAGGCGCCCAGTCGGAGGTACAAGCTTTTACTACCTGGATTAATACACTGAATCCATTTCTGAAATTTACATCATCTGTCTCCGAAACAGAGATACCTTTTCTGGACCTCATGATCTGCATCGAGGGTGGGAAATTATATACTCATACTTACCATAAAACTACAGACCGTAACAGTCTCCTTATGTATGAGAGTCACCATCCCAAGACATTGAGAGACAATCTTCCCTACGGTCAGTTCCTCCGACTACGACGGAACTGCAGTACCATACGTATGTTCAATTCCCAAGCTGATGACCTGACCAACAAACTTTGTAACCGCCATTATCCAGATAAGGTGGTTAGGACAGCCTTCAAACGGGCCAAGTTCTGCAATAGAGACACTTTACTATCTACTACCTCACAGGATACAGACCCAAAACGTACGTGTGTATCTACTTTCACTCCTCTTTCTAACGCCATCAAAAGAGCTGTGAATAAGAGATGGTCCATTTTATGTAGTGGTGGTGCACAGATTCCAAAACCTTTATTTGCCTTTAAACGCACCACTAATGTAAAAGATTTACTCGTCCATACTAGACCCAGCCCCATCCAATCACCCCCCTATTCTCAAACATTATGGGGTATTCCACCTGTGGCCGGACATTTTCCTTGTGGTACATGTAATATATGCAGTCTTACCAAACGTTTAAAATCCATCGAATTTGATTCTATAGGTCTCTGGCTTTTAGCCTCACATACGAATTGCAACACAAAGAATTGTGTTTATATGATCACCTGCCCATGTAAACTACAATATATAGGTATGACCACAAGAGCAGTAAAACTGAGAATTAATGAACATCGCAGTAACGTCAGATGTGGCCGTGCCACGACCAAACTGGCTCTACACTTCCTTGATAAGAGACATAGCCCTGACGACATGTGGTGGGTAGTATTACAAATTGACTCACGCAATACATCTAACTCTCTGTTTGAGTTAGAACAACGATGGGTGTTCAAGTTACGCACCCATGTGTATGGCTTGAATGATGACATTCCTTGGAACTGTCTATCCAAATAATTCTTCTTTATACTTTTTTGACTAGAAAAGTCATTACTGCTGATTTCCACTAGCCTGCCATCTTCGACTTTGAACTCACAGTACCCCATGTCCCAACTATCTTTGACTGATAATTGACTTGGAGTTACCCTTGTATTATTATTGACTTTTTAATACTATTAGCCCTGTGACTTCTGATCCAGTGTTGTGATCTGTGCTCTGAGCTATTCTTAGACATTACATGCATTTCCCCCTTTCTGCTTCCCGGGCCGCTTCGTAGTCTTTCTTCACTTTCTAGCTTGTTCAGACCAACGCTCCCGCGTTGCCTGACTGCCTGACCTTGCCTCTTGCCGGAAATACTATTCTCCGGCTTCCGGTGTAAGGCTCATTTCAACGCCCCAGCCCGGTCCCCTCCTATCTTCGGGAACCACGGACCGGGGTAGGTTACGTCCTGGTTACAGCAGCAGACAAAAGTAAGTGCACCGCCGATCTCCTTTTTTACATTTCCGAGGCTAGTTTGCTTTCTCGGGACTCGGCCGGTCACACGTACATTGCGCTCTTTATAAAGAGGCAAGATTCTGCTTATACTCTCCGGCTTTTCTCACCGTTAGACCTATTACCTGGTGGCCTATTTTTATGAACCGGTGCATCGATTAAGGTGATACCTCCACATTTATTGTGATCCACCCCATAGTTGACACTCGTTATTCTACCGGGACATTGACAAATATTTTGTACCATCCCATATACTGTTTGTTGTTTAAACTCTTCTACCAATACGGAACTAATGTTTGTATTGTTGTGTTTTGTTCTGCTTTCCAGAGACACCGTGTCTTTTATTACTGATCATCAGTTATTTGATTAGAATACAGTACTTATGACTTTTACCAGTCACGTTTGAGCTACCATGTTTCCTGTGATGTTTCTAATTTAGAACCTACCATTATTACACATTAGACCTCTATGTTATTGGACATTTGAGACATTTGAGTGGGTAATCTACTTGTCATTTAAACTTTTTGTTCCACATCTTCTCTGTAGACGTCATTTAGCGCTGGACCATTGGTCTGTGTATTCCTAGGATGCGCGTCTTCAAGTTTAGGACGGTAAGCTCGTATTCACAAGCATTTGCATGTTTGCTGTTCACGAGTTAACACTTTCACTGTACTGCACGGTCGCTTTCCTTTCCCATGATACACATAAGTCATATCTCGTGCTTACTGTGGTATAACTTTTGTACTTCTCTCTCTAGGGCACGAGTTAGGAACGACTGGTTCCACGTTCATGTAAGTGATTGTTACTCCCCCCAGCTAATTGCGGGCTGATAGTAACTTGTATACCTTGTTCGGAAATATATGTGGCCCTTAGTACTTAGGAGATACACATAGTCATATAAGGTCCTGATGAAGCATCACTGGATCCGTTTGGACCACCAGGATGCGAAACATGTTGACCCATGAGAGGGTAGATTTTGGAAAATTCCCAGACCCCTCCTTTTGATACATTTTTTCACTATAAGAGTGATTGATCTTAATTTCTCTATTCACTCTTCTGACTATATATTTTTAACCTTGGCCCTGACCGTCCATCTGGTCTAATAAAATCCATTGTCTCAGTGGCGGTTTTGGTAGTCAATTTTAAATCACATTCTTTTTTGATCTCCGTTGACACTTCAATTACCTTTGGGGTCACGGCACCACCACATAAAAAGATCTCCGGCAAAGAGCCCCCCCTCACGGGGTGGTGCCCGTCAGACATTGCAGCGCCGGTCTGACGAGGAGCAGTGCCTATGATGAAGCATGACACCCTATGGGTGTGTGAGGCCTCTTGCTCCTAGAATTTAGGACCCCGGTCACTACTTTCTGTTTTACATGGTTGGAACAGTGTATTACTTATTTTTGATGATTTTTTTCATACCGCCCCAAGGACTGATACTTTTGGAAGTCATGGAAACGCAACCTTGTAATAGTAAGTGAAATTATTCTGTACAAAAGACATGTTATAGGTGGTGTGTCAGAAACTGAGAAAGGTATTTGCTCTAATTACTCAATTTTGAATGAGGTTTATGTGGACTCTTTCTTTGCCACTGTTCTCTTTGTAGGAGTTAAATTGTATGGATCAAAGCTTTCTGAAATATTCAGAAACTGCCAATGAATAGACCCAGTATGCATTGTTTGTAGTGCCCAATTTAACCCAATTATCGCTCTTAATTGATACTGGCCAAGTTGCAACATGCTTATTCATTGTGTAACAGGTCAAGTGCTAAGGACACTATTTTATTAAGTGAATACACACTTCTTAATAATGTATTCATACCATTGTCTACTACTTGGATAGCCTTTTCTTTGTCAATTTGTCTAATCTTTCAGCTGCTTCTTTCTGTGAAATGTTCCACAACTCATTATACATGGCACATATCATGCATTGTGTCTAGAAGCATTTAGTTAAAAAAATAAAGACACTTTTTCCCTTAGTTGTGACAAATGTTGTTTTACAGGGTGCAGATCAAGGTGCTGTAACCAATGTTGACATAATTTGCCAACACTGTAAGTGGTAACTACCTGTAAATCACCTCAATCATAGTGAGGATAAGACAGGTAGGGTTGAAACCAAAAGTACTGGAAAGGAAATTATTTCATGTATGCATTTGTGTTTCAGGCCATCAGGCCCAACCTTCAGGATGGAACAAAATCTTCCTCGTTTAGACTCAATCATAATATACCACAAAATCAGGTTCAATCGGATATTCAAAACCCTCCCTATATAGAGGACGTTATAAGGCTTTGGTCCTATCATATCACAATTTCAGGTTCTATCTGTTGGGATTGTGTAAATGTTAAGGTTCCAAAACTCACGCCCCACTCAATAGAGAATGGGGATTCCTTGGGCAACGAGATAATACTTTGGATAAGAGAGGTTCACCACTGTTACAGTGTGATCCAAACGGATATTGTGAAAACATCTAGACAATCTAGTATCTCAGATGATTAAGATTAAATCTGACTGGTGGTAGAGACAGAATTGTTAGACAATGGGCTTGTGTTCCTGAATGCTCGTTCTCTTCCCCATCACATTCCCAAATCCTGTTTAAATTTAGCTCACCATGTAAAGGAACATCCTACTCTAAGGTAGGGTACCCAACTGCTAGAGGCATTTCTAAGGGATCCGGACTAGGTAGACTTGGTGGAAGTGGCCTGACAGCAGTTGAAGGATGAATTCTATAAAATGGACAGAAGAACAATTTTGAACTTGGATTACACTAAACCACAGTGTCAAACACCTCAGACCGGTGATGGACACCTAACAAAATTCAGTATAGATCCACCACTTCAATTAAGTAGAAACCGTGATAGAATGTAATACAGATTTCCCGCTCCAAGTGGATTCTAATCCATATAATAGGCTGTCATTTTTTAAATAGATTACCTCTGGTATAAAGGCTAAGCTGGCTGGCAAGGACCAGGATTAGTTTATGAACAGCTATGAGTTTTTAATTCTACAAGAAACATGGGCTTTACATATGTCACACAGAGTGGGGCATAAAACCTACCATATCCTGCATTGAACACTTCTTCAGGATGGGCCTCTGGTGGTGATGGTTAAAATTAATCTGAGCTGCTCCATTGAGCAGATCCACACACAGACATCCAAAATAATGGCTTTAACGACTGTATCTAGTCCAAACTTGGAATTTCTTCTAATTGATTCATGCAATAGAAGTAGTATCACTTGCACAGAGTCATGAACACCTCAAATATAAGGATTTGCACATTATTATGTGGGTGACTTCAACACAAAATTTGAACAGTCACTGTTACTTAGGTGTTTGGCTAGGGATAAGGATGCTTACTGTGGTGTTCCAGCTGCACCTAGAAAAGTATGTTACATGAAGTGCTTTGCAACTAGTAGATATTATGTTCTTGAATGGCATACAGTTATGTAATGGTTGTTCCCCTTCATGTATAAAGAGCACGCTCACGTTTAAAAGGAGTTACAGAAATAATATTGACTACATTATTATAGATTTATGGTTGAGGGATATATTGATAGACATGGTTGTGATCCCAAGGAATGAGAGTGACAATGATTCTTTGGCACTAATTCTGAATGGCAGTATTATTAAGGATTTATTAAACCCAGAAATACAAAGGGAACATGACATATCTATATCCAACAATAGAAGGAATGTAAGGTGGAAAAATGTCATTCAGTGTCCATTAACTGCGGAATCAATATATTAAATTACAATCCCAATACTCATCAGTTTTAAATGCAAAGTCCCATTGCTACTCCCTTTCAGCCTGAACTTGGAGAATAAACAGTTTTACTAGAGGTCCATTCCAATTTCTTTGAGGAGTTAAAACAATTATTTCCTCGAGCTCAAACAAGAAAAGTAAGAGGGTCCTGGGGGCAACACATGGTTTAATAACAAGATCAGAGTAGCCAAAAAACAGCTCATCAGAACCATTAAACAAGAATACAAAGTTTAAATACAGAAACTCAGCTCTGACCATTAATCTCTAATGAAGTGGCCACAATGAAATGGGAAACAGGGCCCTGGAAAGACCTGCTGAAAGCAGCCAGATTTGAAAAATTCAAATTATGTTGCCATATAGAAGCACACAGAGGGCAAGATAACAGCATGAAGCCAGAGACCCATATTCCATCACACAATTGGATAACCTATTTCCTGGAACTCCATAAAGCCCCTTTGGAAGGGATTGTTACTAATAACATGATCTCAACAATAGCAAAGACATGCCTTATCAATATACTGCAGATCCTATTGGGCCCCATGCACATATTTCTTTTTTTTCCGGAAGGATACCCATTCTACAATAGGTGCACAGAAATAGGGAGAGGCTTCTGGCTTAAATATTATCCTGGCTGACTAATTTTGTTTAGAGCCTGCTCATTTAGGACTCCTCACATCTATCAATGCCCTATCAAATGCCACAACTGCTGGAGCCCAAGTTCCCTTGTCAAGGAATGTGGCTGAAGTAATCCCTATTTATAAAAAGGCTACCACAGTGTCCCTGCCAACTACTATCCAATCACCCTTTTTTTAAAAACATTTTCTCAGCATTTTATAACCATTAACAGTTGTGGGTACGGAGAAAAGTATGATATCTTTCAATCATAGGAGTTAAAGATATGTCCTCAGCAGTACAAACAACGAGAAGCAGAAACTCCCCCATATCCCTCCCTCTCCCTTTCCCGGGTGTGTCCTGAGCTCTAATAAGTATCGTACATATATGTAAGGGTGGCTCCAATCCTAAATGTCTTGTGGTTTTCCTATGTAGTTGGTTGTGGGCCTTCATTAAGTTCCACAGTTATATACATCTCTACTATCTTTGTGCAATGTGGCATCTACCGAGAAGAATACAAGTGAATCTAGGGGGTGTCAGGTGCTTCCTCTGGTGTTCAGGGGTCAGGATGCATGAACTCATCAGTTAAAGTCTCCCAAGCCCTTGCCATGTCCAGAGAACCTTGTTCCAATCTGGCCTCTTGGAGTAGGAGTATGCTCTCATTTCTGGCCTGTCTCTCAAGTTTCTGTCGCCAAGTCTCTACTACTGGGGTCTTCCAATGTCTAGTTATTTCCCGCCTCACTAGAACAAATGTACAGTCCTGAAATTTGCTTGTAGTTTTAGTTTTGGCTGCATGTGGGAACAAATTTAGTAGGCAATGCCCAGGGCTACAAGAAATCTCCCTATTATTGTCTCAATTAGTACTCTAGCACTGTTTCCCCAAAGGCATCTACTCCCTGCGCAGCTCCAGAACATGTGCAGGAACTCTATTCCAACCTCCACACATCTAGGACGACAGTGAGCCTCCTCTATTGAAAAGTGGTTGTTTATTCTGCCAGGAGTGGCATACACCCTATTCAAGTTGTAGAAATTGATGAGATCACATCCCTCGAGGCCCTGGGGATCCTGTCTACTATATGTATTTACTCTTCCTCTGATATGGGGGTTCCCAAGTCCTTCTCCCAGCAGCTTTGAGGTCACCCATAGGCAGCATAACCTCTCCCCTAATTCACCTGTATAAACAGGTGACCATCTTAAAGTTCCCCAAAGAGGAGACAAGGTATTGGCAACATTTAGAGCTGGGTGGTTCAGAGAGACCTGTCCTCCAGTGGCATTGTTATGCAGAAGTCACTGCTCCATGAAGAAGAGAATGAGTCTGGGGTAGGTCATATGACCCACAGAACTCCTTAAAACAGAGGAGCACCTCAGACTCGTAAATAACCCCCTTTTTGTTGCACCCACTGTTATCCAGTTCGACAGCTCTCTCCAATCCTCTCAATGTGGCAATACCTCTACGAGTGAAAGGGGTATATCAGGAAAGTAGGGTACTGATTTTCGCATCCTCCGCAGGCATCTAGCTCAACACCTGTTCAGTACATGAAATTCCATGGTGTCATTAATGGTAGGGCTCTTGAGCCTGAGAAGGACTCTAGCCAATTGATATAGGTCTGGGACCCAGGGTCCATTCCTTGTCCAGGCATTACTCTGCCCACTGCTCATTGGTCAGCCATTGAAGCTGCACAGCCAGGTAGTAGGCATCAAAGTTAGCGGCTGCCAGTCCACCGGTCTCTATAGAGTGGATATGGCAACCCACTTGATAAAATTAGTGCTAATAGTATTTAGTTCACTAAACCTCTCACAGTGTATCCAAGGCAGTAGCACCCCAAAAAAATATAGCAGGAAAGGGAGAACTATCATTTTCAGCAGAGCTTAATGTCCCACCATGGACAATAGGAGGGCTTTCTAGAAATCTATGCTAGATTTGAGCTTGCGGGTGGCCTTTCCCACATTGCCTTCCAGCAAATCATTAGTATCATGGTAAATCTGCACCCCAAGGTACTGCAGGCATCAGGGTTCCCATTGCAGCTCCATTAGTCCCTTCGTAGGGCTTGGGTCTCTGTTGTAGGGAATATCTGAGATTTTTGCCAGTTACCTCCAAGCCCACAGAGGGAGCCACACCATGCCAGGAGGTCCTGGGCACCCCAAAGTGCTAATGTATCATCATGCAAAAATAGTTGTAGGTCATACGCATACAATGCGATTTCATAGGTTTGAATGCCCACTGCAGTGCCCCTATATAGGGTTCAGGCTGTGGTGTGGCAGGTCAAGGGTTTCATCACCAGCACAAAAAGCAAGGGTGACAGGGGGCATCCCTGTCTGGTCTCTCGACCAAAATTGTAGCAGTCTGAGATGATGCATCCTGTGCGAACGCTGGCTGTACGGTCTGTATATAATAGCTTGGTCCAGGCCACAAAGCCATTTCCCAGTCCGAAGAGGGGAGGACCAGGGTCAGGTTGTCATCCCTGACCTGGTGGAAGAGAGAGTGGTCAAAGGGTGCCAGGCACCTCGGGCTACCGGCCTCCGCTCTCCACAGTCACAGTGGTTGGAGAGGACAGTTGTCAGGGGTCACTGTGGCTTGCTGTCCTGGTGGACAGAGTTGCCCCTGGGGGGGGACGAGAGTCACCCACAGGGGGTGGAGTTGGCAACACCACTGTGTTGGCCCTGGTGGTACTATCTGCCCATTGGGATACATCTGTGAGCAAAGTAAAGTTAGGTGTTGCACAGATGGTGTCTGCAGATGTAGAGAAGGGTTTCCCATGGGTTAGCTCAGTGGGCCCTGAGAGTATGGACAGATGGATCCAACTGGAGTCAGGAAGGCATAGAACTGGAACATGCCCCTACTGTTGTGGGCCTGGGTCCTTGTTCTATCACCCCAATCAGGGAAGCAAATCAAGGTATTGATTGTTCTCCCTGGCTTTAGGCTGGGAGGGGGTTGTGTTAGACTTTTGAGTTTTTTCAGGGTCATCCCCAATCGTTTTGCCTCCTGCCTCCTATTTTTTCTGACCTGTTGCTGTTGGCTTTTGAACTATGAACACTTTACCACTGCTAACCAGTGCTAAAGTGCATATGCTCTCTGTGTAAATTGTATGGTTGATTTGTTTATCCATGATTGGCATATTTGATTTACTAAGTAAGTCCCTAGTACAGTGCACTAGAGGTGCCCAGGGCCTGTAAATCAAATGCTACTAGTGGGCCTGCCGCACTGGTTGTGCCACCGACATAAGTAGCTCGCTCTATAATCATGTTTCAAACCTGCAACTGTAGTGTCTGTGTGTGTAGTTTTAACTGTAAGTTAGACTTGGCAAGTGTACCCACTTGCCAGGCCTAAACCTTCACTTTTCTTACATATAAGACACCCCTAAGGTAGGCCCTAGGTAGCCCCAAGGGCAAGGTGAAGTGTATGGTTAAGGTAGGACATATTGGCCCTCATTACAACCCTGGCGGTCGGTGTTAAAGCAGCAGTAACACCGACTTCAGGCCGGCGGCAAAAAAAATGGGATCATGACCATGGCAGGAACTGCCAACACAGACAGCCACTTTAACGCTCCAACCCCCACGGCGGTAGAAACAGACATCGTGGCGGTAACGGACAATAGCCAGGCGAAGACAATGTACCACCCACTGTATTACATGGCACCAATCCGCCAGCTTTTCCGGGGCCTTACCAATGCCATCAAAAGCACAGTGGAAACAGTACACAAAAGGAAAACCACTCACCTCTGGACACCCATCGAGAAACCAGGACACCATGTAGCCTGAGTTACAGGTGTTACCAATGTTGGTTTACATCCTCTTCTACCAGGAACATCAAAGACAGCGGCGACGACCACGGTAAGTACTGCACCAAGCACACAGGGGAGGGGGGAGGAAAAAGAGAATGACACACACAAGCAACACGCAACACTCCCACCCCCACCCTCACTGACAACACCATACACACAAACACATGCAGCAACATTACATTTACACCCCGTCACCGCCTGGAAGAACGCAAGGACAAAATGAAATGATTGTAACAAGTGTAATCATCGAAAATCCAGATAAGGAAACAGGTCTGTAAAAGATCAAAATACACAAATATGTACTGCAACTACACAAGTTCAGATAGTGTTCAATTCATTGTCCGTGGACCAGTGGTCCCAAAATGCATGGGTGAAGCCTACACATGATTCCTGCCTCAAAACGGAGAGAACACTGCAGGGGCATCAGGTCGAAAATACACAGGCACCTCAGGGGGAAGTGGAGGGGGGCACCTCAGCTGGATGAAGGGACGACGCCACTGCACCACAAGGGGTTTCCATGCCCACAGATTGGTCCTAGGGAGTGCACAGCCACAGTCTCACAAGTCTCTCAAGTGGGTGGATTGCCCACGGATTGGTCCTGGGGAGTGCAAAGCAACAGTCTCACAAGTCTCTCAAATGGGTGGTTTGCCCACTGATTGGTCCTGGGGAGTGCAAGGCCACAGTCTCTATAATGGATGGTTTTCTCCACTGGTTCTAGAGGGGGCTTTGTGCCCAGAGTGCTTCATCCTGCCAAGGACTGGGGTAGTGGATGCTTTTCTCCACTGGTTCTGGAGGGGGCAGATGCCCAGAGTGCTTCATCCTGCCAAGGACTGGGGTAGTAGATGCTTTTCTCCACTGGTTCAGGAGGGGGCATGGTGCCCAGAGTGCTGCACATGGTGTGAGGCAGTTCCTATTCCCTCACCCAGGTGTGTGTGCCACAAGATTTTCTGGGAACAGGTAGCATGATACTCCATGGAGGCAGAGAGACACACTCCACCCTGCGGCGACTTTGCCTGCCAACTGCTGTTACTAACAGTGCTGGTTGTGGTGCCTCATGTAGTCATTGCAGGGTCCAGGACGTCTCCTGCAGCCTGGGACAGCTGCCCACTGGGAATGTTTTTCATATCGGCTGTGGTGGCACTGTCTGTGCACATCGCAGGGCAGGTGGCAGTGGTTGCAGCGGTGTCTGTGGCGGAAATGCTGCCGGTGGTGCATGTGTCAGCACCTGTGGAGGGAGACAGTAGGACGTCTCCTGCAGCCTCAGACGGCTGCCCACTGGGGATGATGCTGGGAACTGTTGCAGAGGCAGCAGACGTGCAGGTGGCAGTGAAGGTGGCGGTGTAGGTGACGATTGTAGAGGCGTTGGCCACCGCTGTACAGGTTGCTGCTCTGTTTGGCAGAAGGGGTGACACCAGTCCCTCACCCAGAGGCTCCGTGCCCTGAGCTGGCTTCCCTTTAGCATTGTGTCCCTTCCCCACCTTGGAAGTCGCTGCTGGGACCTTGGCACTGTCCTCTTTTGTCTTGGATGAGGCCTTGCTGGGTGGTTGGTGCGGCTTTTCCTTACGGCATGAGGCCCCTTCTTCACCTTGGCAGGTGGCGAAATAGGGTAATCCTTGGCCTCACTAGGTGGCACAATGGCAGCCCTGATGGGTGCTGCCCGCGATGGTACTGGACTTGCAGGGACCACAGTGCTAGAGGATTTTTTGGCTGAGGTGCTGGGCTGGGATCTGGGCATCCTGGCCCTAGGGGAAGGACAGGGGGGGAAGGTGTAGGGAAGAGGTCAGTATTATCCAGGAAAAGTTCTTTCGACACACTGGGACGAGAAGATGGAGGGGATTTGAGAGTGGAGAAAGAGGTAGTGGTTGTAGGAGGTGTACGTCTGCTGAGTTTGAGCAAGGGTGCATGGGCTGAAGGCTGTTGTGAGGTGGATGGCTGTTGAGTGGGTGTGTGCCTGTGTTTGTGTAGTTTGGGATGAGGGCTCACAGACACACTGGGAGAGGACACAGGGGACGTGTGAATGGTAGTGGGGTGATGATTGCAGGTGAGCAGTGTGTGGTGATAGGTGTGCTGGTGATGGAGGTAGTGGCTGAGGATGTAGTGCATGCAGGTGAGAGTGGAGACGGGACTGGGAGAGAGGAGGGAGACATGGAGGAGGGGGACACAGTGGAGGCATTGGATGTTGGCGTGTCTGCATGGGGATGGTGCTTGTGTGAGTGCCTGTGGGATGTGTGGTGCTTATGTTTGCCATGTCCACTCTTGTGTGTTGATGAGTGTGCATGCTGGTTTGATGGTGTGCTTGGGATAGGCTGAGGTAGAGGGTATTGGCTCTGGGTAGTGGAAGTTGGAGGGGGGAGGCTGGACACAGGGACAATGGCTGCCATCAGTGCTGAGGCCAGAGCCTGAAATACTCTCTGTGGGCTGCCACACCAGAATGAATGCCCTCCAGGTATGCATTTGTTTGCTGCAAATGCCTCTCAACACCCTGGATGGCATTCAAAATGGTTGATTGCCCAACAGTGAGGGATCTCAGGAGGTCAATAGCCTCCTCACTGAGGGCAGCAGGGCTGACTGGGGCAGGGCCTGAGGAGCCTGGGGCGAAGGAGATGCCCACCCTCCTTGGTGAGCGGGCACGGGAACCACGCTGAGGGGCTGCTGGGAGGGCGGTGCTGGTAGGGGGGGTGGTGGCTGTACCTGTTGATGCGGTGGGCACAGAGGTGCCCACCACTGCAAGGGAGCTCCCATCAGAGGAGGAGTCACTGGTGTCTCCTCCTGTCCCCGTCGTGGAGCACCCCTTCGACCTCCATCTCACTGGTGCCTTCAGACTCCGTACATTCACCCTCCTGGGCCATGTGGGTTGCAGCTCCCTCCTGCTCCGGTGCCAATGCTCCTCCGCCAGATGATGCTAATGCACACAAGGACAGGGTGACAAAACAAAAAGGGGAGGAAAGACAGAAGAGAATCATGATCAATGCCTGCAACAACACCACCGTTGGAGGACATAACACACAGGGAGCAGCCCTATGCACTAGGCCATGCACTAACAGTTCAGGGGAAAATCACATGTCCTAGGGGGACTATGCCTAGACCCATTTGATGCACCTGGAACCCACAGGAGCCTGACTAGGTGTAGAGGGCAACTAACACTTTTGGGCTTGGAGTGCCACTGAGCCTGCCTAACAATGGATCTACCCTGGCACATTTGCACTGGCCTAAGGGAACCTACAGCCCTCTTCCCCCACCCAGAAACCTCATAAAGCGCACAGAGTCAGCTGAATGAGACTGTACTCACCCCCTTGTGGCTGCTGTGATGTCCTCAAGTGCCCATCCAACTCAGGATATGCCACCAGCAAGATCCGGTACATCAGGGGGGTCATGGTGCGACGGGCACCCCTTCCACGTTGAGAGGCCACCCCCAGCTGAGCTTCTGTTGTCTTCTTGCTCCAGCGGTGCAGGTCCTCCCATCTTTTGCCGCAGGGGGTGCTCCGCCTATGATAGACCCCCAGGGTCCACACTTCCTTGGCGATGGCACGCCAAATACCCTTCTTCTGGTGGGCGCTGACCTAGAGGAAAAATGAAGCAAGAATGGATTTTACTCCCCCGTCCGGTTCTTCTTACATTGGCCACAAACCTCCCACCTTGGCCAAAAAACACATACACTGACCATCCTCACATGCTGGCCTTGGCCCCCTACACCTGTATCTTCCATCCACGCTACTCCATACATTCATGTCCCATCCATCATGCTCACAGTGTACTCACCTGTTTGTCTGGAGGACTGTAGAGTAGCGTGTTCTGGGGGAGGACCCCAGCCACCAGGTTGTCCAACTCCTCCGCGGTGAAGGCAGGGGCCCTTTCCCCAGACACTGTAGCCAATTTCGCTTCCAGACTCAGGTCACAGCAGCACTTGCAGTGTAGGTCCTCTCCTGTTGAAGGTCAGGTATCAAGTGAGTAAACAGATAGAAAATGGTGGTCACATCCGTGGCGGTGCGTACTGACACTGCCGTCAAACTTCGTCATTGGCTCCTGGAACCCATAGGGCCCAATGATAACCAATGCTGATTTGCGCTGTGGTCTTCAACCGCCTACCGTGACGCAGCACAACGCCAACACAGTTACCTCATTTCCCCTTGTCCATCCTTACAGGTCAGGCAGCCGTCATTTCAGGGGGGCCCATGGCAGGGCAACTAAATGTGTCACAATGCTTTTGGCCAGGAATACGGACAGACAGCGCAACACACCAATTACATCACAATTGTTCTAAACACCCTTGTGAAACCTATGTGGTGTATGACCCTTTGCTCACCCTTCTCCTCCGTAGGGCACGTCCGCTGGGGCAGATGATGAGATGGTGTCATCCTCCGGTATACAGACCCCTGGTGGACCTGTCGACAATGGAAGACAGACACATCATTATCACCTACAGACTTGATCGTGCCACAATCCATGAACTGTGTTCCCAGTTGGAGCCAGACCTGATGTCAGCTATCCGCCATCCCACAGGAATCCCCCCTCTAGTGCAGGTCCTGTCAGTACTCCATTTCCTGGCCAGTGGGTCTTTTCAAACAACAGTGGCCATGGCATCAGGGATGTAACAGCCAATGTTCTCTAACGTGTTGTCCCGAGTCTTGTCTGCCCTGCTGAAACACATGTGCAGCTACATCGTTTTCCCTCAGGTGGAGGATTTGCCCACAGTGAAAGGTGAATTCTATGCCCTGGGACATATCCCCATGGTACACATGTGGCATTTGTCCCACCCCTGAAGGAATGAACAGGTGTACAGAAACCGCAAAAGCTACCATTCCATGAATGTGCAGATGGTGTGTTTGGCAGACCAGTACATCTCCCATGTGAATGCCAAGTTGCCTGGCTCAGTGCATGACGCTTACATTTTAAGGAATAGCAGCATACCTTATGTGATGGGGCAACTCCAGAGGCGCCTTGTGTGGTTAATAGGTGAGCCCAAGGTCCCAACACAGATGACATAGGTGTCTGGGTATGGGAGAGTCCCTAAAGGTTGGTGTACATCTAACAGTTGTCCCTCGATTTTTGCAGGTAACTCTGGTTACCCCAACCTGTCATGGCTACTGACCCCAGTGAGGAATCCCAGGATAAGGGCAGAGGAACGCTACAATGAGGTACATGGGTGAACTAGGAGGATAATTGAGCGGACATTCAGCCCCCTGAAGGCCAGGTTCCGGTGCCTCCATCTGGCAGGTGGCTCCCTATGCTACTCACCCAAGAAGGTGTGCCAGATCATTGTGGCATGCTCTATGTTGCACAACCTAGCTTTGCGACGCCAGGTGCCTTTTCTGCAGCAGGATGGGCCTGATGATGGTCTTGTGGCAGCTGTGGAGCCTGTGGACAGTGAAAAAGAGGAGGCAGAAGAAGAAGATATAGACAACTGAAACAACTTCATCATTCAATACTTCCAGTGAGACACAGGTAAGAGACTGGCACTGCTCCTCTCATATCATACTACTGTTGGACATTGCATGAATCTGCCTTTTTACCTCTTTGTATGGTCCCTGACAGTTCACTTTGGCTTTCCATTTCACAGATCTGGTTCCCACTTTCTGCCTTCTGCTATGTTTACTGATGCCCAGCAACTGTCGAACATTGGTATGTGAACATGAACATTGACATTGCTATTTTTCTGAGAGGTTGCAATTACACATTTGTGAAAGTACAGACTGAATCCAGATTGATTTGTGATTCAAGGGTGTTTATTTCTGTGCTAATAAGTGGAGGGGGCTGTGCAATGGGCTGGGGTGATCATGGAGGAATGTCCATGATAGAGTCCAGTCTCTTGGTATCACAGGTGCATTGTCCAAGGGGGCATAGGAAGTGGAGTAATGGCAGTTCACAGTTGTCAGGGTGACATAGTGGGACAAAAGGGTGACAATCAGGAGAGTGTTATTTCCTGGCGGGGGTCTTGGCAATGTTCTCTGTCTTGTTCCTGGATCACAGGGACCGTTTGCGGGGTGGTTCTCCTTCTGCGGGGGGTGGGGTGCTGGTGGCCTGTTGGTCCTGTTGCGGGACCTCCTGTCCCCTAGCGCCGGCGGAGGTGGAGGGCTGTTCATCGTTCAGGCTAGTGGCAGGGGCCCGTTGGTGTGCCACTGTGTCCCACATGGTGTTGGCCATGTCTGCCAGCACCCCTGCAATGGTGACCAGGGTGGTGTTAATGGACTTCAAGTCCTCCGTGATCCCCAGGTACAGTTCCTCCTGCAGCCTCTGGGTCTCCTGAAACTTAGCCAGTACCGTCTCCTGGGAATGATGGCATGCTCCCAGGATGTTGGAGAGTGACTCATGGAGAGTGGGTTCCCTGGGCCTTTCCTCCCCCTGTCGCACAGCAGTCCTCCCAGTTTCCCTGTTATCCTGTGCCTCCGTCCCCTGAACGATGTGCCCACTGCCACCGAGCCCAGTTCCCTTATTGTCTTGGGTTGGTGGGTTTGCCTGGGGTCCCTGTAGTGGTGGACACACTGCTGATTGACGTGTCCTGGAGACAGAGGGATGGGCCTGCTGGGTGGGTGCTGTGGTTGTGTTTCCTGAGGGGGGAGGTTCAGTGGTGGTTTGTGACTGTGGCAAGGGAACCAACTCTCCAGAGGTCCCTGATGGGCCGGGCTGGTCATCTTGATCCAGGCGTGAAGAGCTGCTGTCTCACTGTGGTCCTCTTCTGTGGGGGGTCTGGATATGTCTGGCACCGCCTGTCCGGTGACGTTGGGTATGGGTCCTGTTGGGGTGTAAATGCATAGTTATTGTATCTGTGTGTGTCATCTTGTGCAATGGGTGAGTTACCCTCTACTCTTGTGCTTGCATTATTGTCTTTGCCCTTGTGTGATTAGTGATTTTGGGGCCTGGGTGAGTATCTGTACTGGACATGCTTTGGTGATGGGTGTCCATGCATTGATGTGACATGCAGGCCTTGGTTTTAGGCTGTGTGGATTGTGATAGTGGGTATCTTTGGGGTGTTGGGGTGATGGGTGTGAGAGTTGGACTAGGAGTTCGTGATAGCATGCAGGTAGTGTGAGGCGGATATAGTAGTAAAGATATGACTTACCAGAGTCCAGTCCTCCTGCTACTCCTGTGAGGCCCTCAGGATGCATGATTGCCAAGACTTGCGCCTCCCGTGTTGTTAGTTGTGGGGGAGGAGGTGGGGGTCCACTGCCAGTCCTCTGTACTGCTACCTGGTGTCTGGATACCAAGGAACACACCTTCCCCTGAAGGTCGTTCCACCTCTTCCTGATGTCATCCTGTGTTCTGGGGTGCTCTCCCACTGCGTTGACCCTGTTGACAATGCTCCGCTATAGCTCCATCTTCCTTGAATGGAAGTCTGCTGCACCTGTGATCCGAAAAGCTGTGGCTCCACCCAGATGATTTCCTCCACCATGACCATGAGCTCATCCTCAGAAAACCTGGGGAGTCTTTGAGGTGCCATAATGTGGTGTGGGTAATGTGTGAGGTGCTGTTTTTTTGTGCTGTGTGATGTGTTGTGTTGGTGTGTGTTCCTTGAGGTGCGTGGATGTTGTATGAGTGATGGTGCTGTGTGCCTGTGGATGCTAGTGTTGTGTTTGCTATTCTTTCTCTCTGTGCGTCTTCAAATAAATTCATTGTAAGGGGTTATGGGTAATGTGGGTGTGTGTTTTATAGTGGTGTGAGTGTGTGGGTGTGGTGTGTGTATGTGTATCAGGTGTGTGTATTTTGAAATGTCCAATGTAGTTGTGTTTTGTAAATGTGTGTGTATTTTGAGCGCAGGTGTGTACCGCCAATGCATTACCGTGGTTGAAAGACCGCTGTGTTGATTCGTGGGTCATGGTAGTGTGGGCGTCTTCCTGTTGGCGTGACGGTGTAGGCTTTGGTATTGCCAGTTTATCACTGACCTTTGGTATGGCAGACTTGTGTGGGTGTCTGAGAATGTGGCGGATTGTGAAATATGGGTCGGAATACGTGTAGTGGATTTCCGCCGCAGCCACGGTATCTTGACAGCCGCCAACACAGCGGTAAGCGGGATTTACCGCCAGGGTTGTAATGAGGCCCATAGTAATGTGTTTTATATGTCCTGACAGTGAAATATTGCTAAATGTGTTTTTCACTGTTGCAAGGCCTGTCCCTCTCATAGGTTAGCATTGGGGCTACCTTTAAATCTGATTAAAGTGTAGATTTCCTTTGGGAGAGGATGGACATGTGAAGTTTGGGGTTTCAGAGCTCACAATTTAAAAATACATCTTTTAGTAAAGTTGATTCTAAGATTGTGTGTTTGAAAATGCCACCAGGGGGTTGGAGACTGCTTTGTGTGAGGGCAGGCACAGCCTTTTCACGTGTGAGTGACCACTCCTCCCCTCCCTCCTAGCACAGATGGCTCATCAGGAAATGCAGACTACACCCCAGCTCCCTTTGCGTCACTTTCTAGTGTGAGGTGCAACCAGCCCAACTGTCAAACTGACCCAGACAGGAATCCACAAACAGGCAGAGTCACAGAAATGGTATAAGCAAGAAAATGCTCACTTTCTAAAAGTGGCGTTTTCAAACACACAATCTTAAATCAACTTTACTAAAAGATGTATTTTACAATTGTGAGCTCAGAGACCGCAAACTCCACATGTCCATCCGCTCCCAAAGGGAATCTATACTTTACTCAGATTTAAAGGTAGCCCCCATGTTAACCTGTGAGAGGGATAGGCCTTGAAACAGTGAAAAAATAATTTAGCAATGGTTCACTGTCAGGACATATAAAATACATTACTATGGGGGTCATTCTAACTTTGGCGGGCGGCAGAGCAGACAGTGAAAATCCTAATGGGGCCCTGTTAGGGGGCCCCTGCACTGCCCATGCCGGTGGCATGGGCAGTGCAGGGGCCCCCAGGGGCCCCACGACACCCGTTCCCGCCAGCCTGGTTCTGGCGGTGTAAACCACGAGAAACAGGCTGGCGGAAAGGGGGTCGGAATCCCCATGGCGGCGCTGCAAGCAGCGCCGCCATGGAGGATTCTCCGGGCCAGGGGAAATCCGGCGGGAAACCGTTGGATCCCCTTTTCTGACTGCGGCTTTACCGCCGCGGTCAGAATGGCCCTGGAAGCACCGCCAGCCTGTTGGCGGTGCTTCCGTTGCCCTCCACCCTGGCGGTCATAGACGGCCAGGGTTGGAATGAGGGCCTATATGTCCTTCCTTAACCATACACTGCACCCTGCCCTTGGGGCCACATAGGGCCTACGGTAGGGGTGCCTTACATGTAAGAAAAAGGAAGGTTTAGGCCTGGCAAGTGGGTGCACCTGCCAAGTCGAATTTACAGTTAAAACTGCACACGCAGACACTGCAGTGGCAGGTCTGAGACATGATTACAGAGCTACTTATGTGGGTGGCACAACCAGTGTTGCAAGCCCACTAGAAGCATTTGATTTACAGGCCCTGGGCACGTCTAGTGCACTGTACTAGGGACTTACTAATAAATCAAATATGCCAATCATGGATAAGCCAATTACATACACATTTTGTAAAGGAGCACTTGCACTTTAGCACTGGTTAGCAGTGGTAAAGTACCCAGAGTAACAAAAACAGTCCAGCACACATCAACAACCTTGGAAACAGAGGCAAAAAGTTAAGGGAGACCACAACAAGGATGAAAAGTCTAACAACTACTAATAGGACGAGGAGTCTCCGGATGTTAAATGCTGTAGTGCGGCTAGAGATGAAACCTGCTTGATCCGGATGGATAAGTGTGGGCATATGATTGAGTAGGCAGGAGGCCAATATCTTACTGAGAATTTTAAAGGCTGTATTCAGCTTTGACAGAGGCCTGTGAGCCTTAACATCTCAAGCTGATTTTTCAGGATTCAGGAGGGGCACGACCAAAGCATCCTGCATAGTGGGGGCTAAAATACCCACATCCCTTGATCCCTTATAGAGGTCAACTAGTCTAGAGGCCAAATCTTCCACATATGCAGAGTAAAATCCTACTGGAAGTCCATCTGTTCTCAGCATCTTATTGCCAGCCATAGATTTTATAGCCACTTGACTCTCAGGAAGTGTAATGTTACCCCCGAGAGTTTTGCCCACATCAGCAGAGATTGTTGGAAGAGAAACGGGTGCTGGAACGGCATAAATATGAGCATAAAAGGCCTAAAATTCTCGAATAAAATCCACCTGATGGCACACAATAGAGCCTTGGGGGAATTAAAGCGCCATTGCCACAAAGCCCCATTTTGGCAGGTTTGGGTGCCATGCTGGTAACGAGCCGTTTGGTCCCTCTCCGTGTGCAACCACACCATATCATTTTTATAATCAAAGCAGGGCAGCCTTTCCACTTGTACAGCAACCATTTCCTTAGCTTCCAAGAGGTCAGGCTACAACTCCTGGTGATGAGTGCAAGCCTTCCAATTGTTCTCAAAAATTCTTGAGAAGACTGGACTTCCACCAGCAAGGTCCAGTTGACTCCTGTTGATGTAGCAATGCATTTGCCCAATATGACAACCTTAAAGGCATCCCATTCCAGCTATAGAGAGAACACCATTCCAGTATTGTCCTCTATATGTTGTTTTATGGCTGTCCCTCAGTATCTCAGAAGAGGGGGTCCTCCAAGGACTCTGATTTCAATCACCACAATGGAATAGTGGCACGTGTCTCTCCACAGCCAAGCTGCGGTAGCAGCGGTTATTGTCTGATATAGTTCAAGCAAGGTATTCCGTGTTGCACACTGCCCCATGCACATCAGGCATGCTAAGGAACGCATCCAGGCATACATGCAGGTCGTGTAGAGCTGAAAAAAGGTATAATCCCTTTCCCCTGATGTTACAATTGCCAGGAATCTACAAGACTCCATTTACTCTGTCAATCAGTGAACCCACAGACTATTCTAATGGTCAGGAATCCCTCAGTCTGGGATGCAAGAAATCCAACAAGAGGTCTGCTACAAAACTGAAATCTCCCCCTACTAGAACAGAACTCATCAGATGAGGAGCAAGAGTCCTTGGCAGGTCCACAAGGAAAGACGTTTGGTCTATATTGGGGCCATAGATACTGCCTAAAGCAACATCTCAGCCATTTAACTGGCCATTGGCTATGAAAAACCTGTACCCTGGGTCTACTTATTGGCTGGTGTGTTGGAAGGGGACACCCAGACATATCCAATTCATAGTCCCCCTTGCCTAGGCTAAGTAAGTCGTGTAGAAGTCCTCCCCTCCCCCTCTGTGCTGAAAGCTGCACCCTTTGTAGCAGTAAGATATGTTTCCTGCAGAAACACAATTTCAACCCCTCTTTTGTTAAGAAGAGAAAACGGCTTGCACCTTTTAGTCAAGGTATGCATCCACCTGTCATTCCAAGTTAGAACTTGATATATCACGGAGGACACCATTATGTGAAGAGGAGACAAGACAGTGTACCCTGTCCAGCTACCACATCCCTAGCAACAAGAGCCATCCAGCTCATAGTAAGGGCAGAGCTGCTTAATGGACATCACCCAAAGTTTCCCTCAACACAGACAACCAATCAACACCCCTACTCCCACTCCTCATGACAAGCTGGTGAAAGCCTCCCATTCAAATGAGCATTGAGCCAACATAGAGTTGTGGGTGTACCCACTGTAACTGTAAATATAATAATGAAGAAGTTAGTGACATATGGGAACCTCCCACACCCGGTCACCCCACCCAAAAGAAAGAAAGCAAAAGTGTAGTCTCAAGGCCCCTAAGCAAATTAAGAAATCAACAAATTGTAGTAATCAAAGTTCCCCTTCTGATATCACCCAAGAAACATATTTCTCACTTGTTAAGTGATAGAATCTCATCAGCAGTCCTGGATTTATTCTAGGAAGCTTGTCATCAGTGCACTCATGAGAGCTAGTGTCTAAGTCAGGCTGCGATCCCACTGCTTCATTGTCATCCAGTGAGGTGAGTGGGCTCATCCCACCTTCGCTCATGGCTACCACCTCCGTCACTGCTTGTTGTTGCTTTTGGTGGGCCTCCAACCCCAAAGGAACCGCCCCCACTGTGTCCCCACTCCTCCGCCTCTGTCGCCTGGACTTGTGGGTATGCCACGGGGACCTCCGATTGGGACCAGAATGTGGGTGGGATTCAATCCATTTCCAAACTTGGTGTAGGGTGCAGAAAAACTGCACACCCCCCAGTGTCACAACCCATAGTCTAGCGGGAAAGAGCACTGCATATTTTAACCCCAGTTGGCGGAGCCTGCATTTCGACTCCAAAAATGAAAGGTGCTACTGTAGGAGGCTGGCCTGGCTTGTAGTGGGTACCCAGGGGTACTTACACTCGGTACCAGGTCCAGTTATCCTTTATTAGTGTAGAAGAGGTGTTTCTAGCAGTTTAGGCTGATAGAAGGTAGCTATAGCAGAGCAGCTTAGGCTGAACTAGGAGACATGCAAAGCTCCTACTATACCACTGGTGTCATATGCACAATATCATAAGAAAACACAATACACATATATATTAAAAATAAAGGTACTTTATTTTTATGACAATATACCAAAAGTATCTCAGTGAGTACCCTCAGTATGAGGATGCCAAATATACACAAGATATATGTACACAATACCAAAAATATGCAGTAATAGCAAAAGGAAGTAATGCAAGCAATGTAGAATTACAGTAGATTGCAATAGGAGCACATAGGTAAAGGGGCAACACAAACCATATACTCCAAAAGTGGAATGCGAACCACGAATGGACCCCAAACCTATGTGAGCTTTTAGAGGGTCGCTGGGACTGTAAGAAAACAGTGAGGGTTAGAAAAATAGCCCACCCCAAGACCCTGAAAAGTAGGTGTAAAGTGCACCTATATTCCCCAGAGAGCACAGAAGTCGTGAACGGGGAATTCTGCAAGGAAGACCAACACCAGCAATGCAACCAAAGTGGATTTCCGGATGAGAGTACCTGGGAAACAAGAGGACCAAGTCCAAGAGTAGCGACAAAGTCGAGAGTGGGCAGATGCCCAGGAAATGCAAGCTGAGGGTCCAAGGAAGCTGCCACCGGATGGTAGAAGCAGTGGATTCTGCAAGAACGAAGAGGGCTAGAAACTTCCCCTTTGGAGGATGGATGTCCCACGTCGTGAAGAAGCTTGCAGAGGTGTTCATATGCAGAAAGACCGCAAACAAGCCTTGCTAGCTGCAAGGGTCGTGGTTAGGGTTTTTGGATGTTGCTGTGGCCCAGGAGGGACCAGGATGTTGCCACTTGGATGAGGAGACAGAGGGCGCACCCAGCAAGTCAGGGAGCCCTCACAGAAGCAGGCAGCACCTGCAGAAGTACCGGAACAGGCACTTGGAAGTGGAGCGAACCGAAGACACAAAAGGGAGTCCTACGACGCCGGAGGATAACTCAGGAGGTTGTGCACTGCAGGTTAGAGTGTAAGGCTTGGCTGTGCACGAAGGAAATCACGGAAGAGTGCACAGGAGCCGGAGCAGCTGCAAATCACGCGGTACCTAGCAATGCAGTCTAGCGTGGGGAGGCAAGGAGTTACCTCCATCAAACTTGGACTGAAGAGTCACTGGACTGTGGGAGTCACTTGGACAGAGTTGCTGAGTTCCACGGACCACGCTAGTCATGCTGAGAGGGGACCCAGAGGACCGGTGAAGTAGTCTTTTGTTGCCTGCGGTTGCAGGGGGAAGATTCCGTCGACCCACAGGAGATTTCTTCAGAGCTTCTGGTACAAGAAGGAGGCAGGCTACCCCCAGAGCATGCACCACCAGGAAACAGGCGAGAAAGCGGCAGGATCAGCGATACAAGGTTGCAGTAGTCGTCTTTGCTACTTTGTTGCGGTTTTGCAGGCATCCTGAGCAGTCAGCGGTCGATCCTTTGGTAGAAGGTGAAGAGAGAGATGCAGAGGAACTCTGATGAGCTCTTGCATTCGTTATCTAAAGAATTCCCCAAAGCAGAGACCCTAAATAGCCAGAAAAGGAGGTTTGGCTACCTAGGAAGGAGGATAGGCTAGCAACACAGGTAAGAGCCTATTAGAAGGAGTCTCTGACGTCACCTGCTGGCACTGGCCATTCAGAGCAGTCCAGTGTGCCAGCAGCACCTCTGTTTCCAAGATGGCAGAGGTCTGGAGCACACTGGAGGAGCTCTGGGCACCTCCCCTGGGAGGTGCAGGTCAGGGGAGTGGTCACTCCCCTTTCCTTTGTCCAGTTTCGCACCAGAGCAGGGCTGGGGGATCCCTGAACCGGTGTAGACTGGCTTATGCAGAGATGGGCACCATCTGTGCCCATCAAAGCATTTCCAGAGGCTACTCCTCCCCAGCCCTGACACCTTTTTCCAAAGGGAGAGGGTGTAACACCCTCTCTCTGAGGAAGTCCTTTGTTCTGCCTTCCTGGGCCAAGCCTGGCTGGACCCCAGGAGGGCAGAAACCTGTCTGAGGGGTTGGCAGCAGCAGCAGCTGCAGTGAAACCCCGGGAAAGGTAGTTTGGCAGTACCCAGGTCTGTGCTAGAGACTCGGGGGATCATGGAATTGTCTCCCCAATTCCAGAATGGCATTGGGGTGACAATTCCATGATCTTAGACATGTTACATGGCCATGTTCGCAGTTACCATTGTGACGCTATACATAGGTAGTGACCTATGTATAGTGCACGCGTGAAATGGTGTCCCCGCACTCACAAAGTCCGGGGAATTTGCCCTGAACTATGTGGGGGCACCTTGGCTAGTGCCAGGGTGCCCACACACTAAGTAACTTAGCACCCAACCTTTACTAGGTAAAGGTTAGACATATAGGTGACTTATAAGTTACTTAAGTGCAGTGGTAAATGGCTGTGAAATAACGTGGACGTTATTTCACTCAGGCTGCAGTGGCAGGCCTGTGTAAGAATTGTCAGAGCTCCCTATGGGTGGCAAAAAAAATGCTGCAGCCCATAGGGATCTCCTGGAACCCCAATACCCTGGGTACCTCAGTACCATATACTAGGGAATTATAAGGGTGTCCCAGTATGCCAATGTGAATTGGTGGAATTGGTCACTAGCCTGTTAGTGACAATTTGGAAAGTAAAGAGAGAGCATAACTACTGAGGTTCTGGTTGGCAGAGCCTCAGTGAGACAGTCATCACACAGGGAACACATACAGGGCACACTTATGAGCACTGGGGCCCTTGCTGGCAGGGTCCCAGTGACACATCCACTTAAACAACATATATACAGTGAAATATGGGGGTAACATGCCAGGCAAGATGGTACTTTCCTACAGCTACTTTTCAACATCTTTTGTAAAATCTGGAAAGATCATTATTTTGCACTTGTTCACTCTGAGTTCCCCTTTTGTCTGAGCCTGTGCCAATAGGTGGTTGCGGTCTTCGTAGTAGAGGAGCCTAATCAACAGCGGCCACCAGAGCACACCCAGCAAGGGAGGATGTGCCAGCACCCTGTGCACCCTCTCTAGGGCATGGAACAATGAAAGGCCCTCTAGGGCCACCTCCTTTCATAGCTATTGTTTCAGGTATAGCAACATGTTTGAATCTTCTATGCATTCCGAGACACCAATCACCCAAATGTTGTTCCTTCATGATCAGTTTTCAGTGTCCTCTGTCCTAATCCCAAATGTACCTTACTCTTCATGAGTGTAAGCCGTCACCCCATCGCCGACACATCTGAGCGGCTATCCATCATCATCAGCTGTGTTCCCACATCCAGGTCTCTTTTTATGGCTTTGCCCATAATGCAAACAGGTAATGGACTACTTTGGAAAACATAGAGTGGGGGGGCCTTTCCCTCCTGAACACAGGTCAGATAAACTCACAGAGAAGATGCATATGAGGCAAAGTCTGCCCCCCCCAAATCACTCACTAGGAAAAGAGGAACAGAAGAAATCTGACTCCATCAGTGCTACTCAATTGTAAGTCCAGGCCACTGCTCATGACCCACAGTATGAAGCCATCAAGCAGGACCCAGTAAGAAAGTCTCAAATCAATGTCTCAGATTGCATGAATGTATTGTCATTGCCGTGATTCTGGGCCTTCCAGGCAATGCCCCTCATACAATGACACTCTCCCCCTCAAGTTCCCATTGAATGCAGGTGCCCCCCATCGCAGTTCTCAAGTTGCAGCCCCCACTCCATAGAGACCACTGGTTCCATTGAGGCACCACTCCATTCTGGGGGCCAAAATCATGTGCATCTTCACTCCCAAGTCCCTTTGAGTTAATAGTATGCCAAGTCAGGTGGGTCGTACATGTTGGTGGGAGAGGTCTGACCGCCAACAGGCTGGCAGAGCGGACTACCATATTATGAGCTTGGCAGTGGAGGCAACAGAAGACCACCAGCCTTACTCCGCCACCACCAGGCAGCACAGACCACGGCGGTCTGCTGAGCCTCATATAGGCATGCGGATACCATGTTTCTGCCAGACCTATTAGGAGGTTGCACACCGCCAATGTGACTGCAGCGGTCCAACCACCACGTGTCAGGAGGCAGAAACAAACAGCATAAATGGAGACACTCACCTGCAGACAGCCATACATGTCCGGAGCCGCCATGGAGCCCTTCCTCAATGTCATGTCATTGCTCCTGCTCCCCCCCCCAAAATTAAATCAAAGCCAACGTGGACAACACCAGCCGTAAGTACACACACCTACCTGTAACAATATACTTTTAAAAACAGCACGCTGCGCCAGCAAACACACCATGGGGGGGAGGCAGCAGCTACACCTATCATTTTAGACACACACACTCACATACTGCAACAAGGACACCCACACATTCACATTATGCACAATTCAGCAGCACACACACACATCACACAAAAAATACTAAACATATACATACGACTACACGGCACAGGCTCAGAGACACTGAAGGCCACAAAACATACACACACACAGAGCAACCACAACACAACTACTGCACACATACAAATACATTCCACACACTCACACCCAACACTGGCCAGGGACTACCAACACATACAATACACATATACAGCAGTGTGCCATGGTACACAAAACGCCACCATCAAACAACCCTGCAATCAACACACACATCACATACACACATCGCATAATGGAAGCACAATAACACATGACACATAGACAAATGACACAAAGCACACCAACCACAATAAGATGTGCACAGCTGTGATGGGAGTTGCAGTGACATACATGGAAGGAGGCTGCACTGAGATGCATATCATGTTGAACAAGGCCTCACAAAACGTGTGCACAGGAATTGTCCACAGTTGGATCCCAGGGACAAGCAATACCAACATATTGTCATGCACAGTCACACAATGGGCAAGGCAACAAAGCACATACAACTCACACTCCATGGGGAATACCCCTACACCAACCGGCTCAGAGGGACAAACACCTAAATAGACACAGGCACACACAAATGCAAAGAAAACTACCACAACTCAACACACTCTATGTCTGCACTGACAACACTCAAGAACACACACCACATGTAGACAATAGCAATATCAGGAGACACCATACATGCCCACATCGCACATCACAAAAAGAAACACATGCCACTACAAACATAACACAATGCCATGCCACCAACATTTCAGCTACATTAACATACCCATGACACAACACACCCTATCCTTGGGGGACAAAAGTATTGCACACAAACTCACAAATGGCAAAAACAACAACATGGAGTAACAAACACACACAACTACAGGCATACAACCAATGTAAGCCTGGATTAACAGAAACCTAGGGAAGGAAATGTAGGACAAAGGTGTAACCATAAAACCAACAACTGGTTGGCTTTAATAATAAATACGTCAATTAAAAGAGTTTTTGTCCAAGGCCATAGGCCAGTTCAAAGTCTTTAGCCCAAAAGGAGCAATATTAGGCCCAACTCAACTCCAGACAGGCAGACTCCACAGGTAGGGGCATCAAGGGAGAAGGCAGGCACCTCAGGGATTATCTGGGGGAGCTGGGCAGGGGGGGGTTACTTTTAACTTGGGATGGGTGGGTTTGGGTTTTGGCTCGGGGGAACCTTCTTGGGAGGGGTAGCTTTCTTCTTGGTGGGGAGGGGAATGGGTGCTTGCAAAGGGGGCAGGGGGTGCCAAGGAGGTGGAAGGGATGGCCTTTTGGAGGGTAACGGTCCTTCTGGAGGTGTCATGGGGTGGGGTGAACAGGGGTAAGGTCAAGCTCACAAAGGAATTTTTTTTAGACACACAGGGACAGGAATATATAGGGTGTGGGGATTTGGAGGTTGACGGAGTATTTGTCTGACGTGCAGGTGTGTATGTCTTGGGCACATGCTTGTGGGAGGTGTGCTTGTGTGTGGTGGTATATGTCTTGGGCTGAGGGGGTGTGAGGGGGTGTTGGTGGTTGCCGTGGTTGTCTGTTGGGGTGGTAACTGCACTTATGGTAGATGTACTGCATCTAGGTGTGTCTGTGGTTATGGTGTCTGGGGTGTGGTGCCTGGGGTGGATGTCTGAGGATCTGCTGGAGTGGTGTCTGTGGGTGTGGTGGCTGCATCAGTGGTGCTGGATGTGGTGTCTCTAGGTGAGCCAGATGTTGTGTGTGTGATGCTGGGGTGGAGGGGTGTCAGACGTAACTGTTGCTGTGTCTGCAGGTGGATGTTGGTTATGTGCGTGCCCGTGGTGTGTCTTGTGCTGCTTTTGTTTATCTGCATTTCCCTTGTCTGCTTGGGTAGATGCATGCGAGCCTGCCTGTGTGCTTTGGCTGGGTCAGTGAAGGGGAGATTTGGACTGTGAAGAGGAAAGTGGAGGGGGAATGGTAGACAAGGGGTAACTGGCTGCCATCAGTATGGAGGCCAGAGGCTGAAAAGATCTCTGTAGGCCAACCATTGTACTGTGAGTGCCCTCCAGGAATGCGTTTATCTGCTGGAGTTGTGTCGCCAGTCCCTGGATGGCTTTCACAATGGCAGACTGACCCACAAGGTTGGTTCTCAAGAGGTCAATAGACATCTCACTGAGGGCAACAGGGCTAACAGGTGTTGGGACAGAGGTGATTGCAACAAAGGAGATGCCAACCCTCTTGGGTGAGCGGGCACAGCCAACTGGGTAGAGAGCAACAGGGAGAGCAGTGATAGAATGGGGGTGGCAGACAGAGATGGTACTGGGGTAGACCCTGCTGCTTCTGCTACCACTAGGGTGTGGCCACTGGAGGAGGAATCTGAGGATGTAGAGACTGATCCGGTCTCCCCCCATGGCACTCCCCTCACCCTCCAAGCCACTGGGTCCTCCTGTTTTGGTGGTGTCCCCTGGCCAGATGCTTCCCCACTTGGCTCAGCCCCAGTCTCCTTTGCCTGCTAGTGCTAATGCTGCCAAAAGAAAGTGAAGTAAGGTCATAATATGTACATGATAACACATCAATCACAACTCTGAGACAAAACATTCCATCATGTCAAGTGACTCCCCATATAAATTGACAGCAAAGTGGCACCATCATGTTCCAACACAAAAACATGCATGCCACCTTGAATTACAAAGGTAACACATGAGCAATTCTTGGTCACAGATGACTACATTAGCAGGGAAGAAGTCTAACTACCACACTAACCATACCACAACTAGGTGACCACTCTACCCCAAACCTGTGCCACATGCAGCACAACACAGTGAACCAGTAGCCAGCAATTGCATACCATTGTAAGGTACTGTGCCGGGCCAACCATCGGAGATCCCGCCCAGCAATGCCCCGGGGGCATCATCGGGCCCGGAGTGGGTGACCCGGATGGAAACCTCCTACCAGCCAATGAGGTGACAACTGCATCCCAAGAAGGGGTTTTTAAACACACGTTGTTCTTCACCAGGGAGTCAACGGATCCCGGCAGTGACGGCACCGGTGGGCGGACCCCACAAAGGAGCGGAGCAGAGAAGGTAGTGGATGTTTCTGTGCATTGTTAGTTGTGTGTGCCCCTTAAACCCCCCAGATAAGGCCTTGCACTTACCAGGTAGGAATACAGTGTCTATTGTGGGAAATCAGCTAAGCACATGACAATGACCTGGAACAATTCACAGAAAGTGGCAAGTGACAGGTACACCACACAACTAACAAGGCACAGAAACATCCACTACCTCTTATTGTCACCCATCTCCATACAGTCCTTACAGGTCACAGCCAGCTTACAGACAGACCCATTGTGCTTGGACCACATTGAAGGGAGTGGCATGTAGAGCACACAAATAGGCAAGCCTGTCCATGTGTAGATATGTGCAGATACAGATGCAGGGACCTGCTACTTCAGGTGGTGGGGTCTGAGTGACACATCAGCATTGATATACATACTTCCACACATGTGTACACAAAACCCATAGCACTGTAAGAGAAACATGCATGAATTGTACATGTTCCACTTCATGGCCAAACCACAAAGTCCAATATCATGGCACTTCAGTGAACAACACACAGTTTGCCGTTCTGCCCTGTCCAAAATGCAAGGAACCTGCACAGGACCCATCAGAGCTGGATAAAAGAGACAACAGGATATGTGGCATACATTGTCAGAGTTGATATGAGCAGATCTGTCACAGATCAACACCATGCCCCCAGTGGAACTTCCATATTAATCAGTGGACATAGGCTAAAGAAGCTGCATATTGGCATGATTTGGCAACATCACATGCTGCCCAGTAAGACAGGGTGTGGGCACAGTGTCACACTTGCAGTGCAAAAGGAAATCTATATCAGCCCAGGTTTAAAGTTTTGCAATAAGTAACAATTGACAACGCCCGTTCTCTGCAGGCTGAGCAGACAGACCCTCACAATACACCATGTCCAATAAATCACATGCATCACAGAACATCATATAGCCCACCGCCAATTACCAATGGGTGACTATGTGCAGATCTGAGGGGAATAGTGAGTCATTGCCTGGCTTCAGAACAACAGTCCGTCAGGGCCAGCTGTGGCCAGAAATCAATGTGCAAACAGAGTGAGGATTCAAATAGCGAGCAATCAACCAATACAACATGTATTCACCCCTCCTGCCGTCATGCAACCACATGTGACCACACATTTTTTACATTGTCTGGCAAGATTAGCCGGGGGATAGCTGTCCTAATACCTCACAATTGTTTTTTCTGTATTATGTGGTATATGTAATAGGGACAGTTCGTCTTATTGTTGATTCTCTTTGTGCTATATAAGTAACAAATTCATTTTCATAGGGAAATAATTGAGCCAAGAGAATATTGAGTATTTTTCTTGTTGAAAATTAGTTGAATCTATCCCAGCCATATGACCAATGTTGAATGTACACTTTTACTTACCCAGGTCAGGTAGGGTTTTTGGGTAAATCTCTTTTTTGTTTGTGCTTTCGGTACACCTGTTGAGGTGTGAGGTGTTGGTTATTTAGTAATAGGACAGGTCTGTTTTCCAATACTTGATTGGAAAGACTCAATCAAATATAGTTCTGTTTTGGGACAAAGAGAGACCATAGTTTTAGTGATAAAATTGGCACAATATTTTATTTTTTTTGTCCAAATTTTTGTCTTATCTATAGAAGTAGAAGGTCTGCTCAACCACGTTGTAAAATTTGTGGTAGATCTAAAAGGATGTCAGAGCCTCACACAGTGTGTTACACGGAAGACCAGTTCACGAAATTGCTAGAACTCCACTCTTTACTAAGTGGGAAGCATCTTCCTAGTGAAACGCCAAGACTTGATAAAATAGAAATACTAAAACAACTAAAAAATAAAAATATACAGACTCAATTACATGCTCAGGTCTTACTAGAACATCTAAAAAACAATATAATTCCGGTTGGTTTACAGGTAAAAATTATACCAGTTATCTTTATAGGCGATATCTTACCCAATTCAGTGGGGTAGGGACTAAGTGCTCAAGAGATTGGCTAGCACTCTCTGTTGAAACAGCCCTCAGGATAAGTGAATCAGAATTAAAGGAAATAGCTGATCTAGAACCTGAGATTTCTACAGACAATACGATTCAGAATGCTAAACAGCTTCTAGATAATGTGAACAAAATAATAGCAGAATTTAAAACTAACACCTTTAACCAGAAAACTTCAAATCTGGCAAGAGACATACAAATTTCAACATTTTGACAACATATCCATATTTGAGAGAAGACTTTTATAAGAGTAACAATCTCAATTCTTTAAATTTGCAATATCAGACAAGATCCCGTAAGAAATGTATCACCTTCTCTGACACATCTTCAGATTCGGATCCAGAAACACAGGGATCATATCCTCCGACCCAACCTTTTTTAAGCAGAGGTGGACAGAGAGGAGGAAGAGGGGGCGGGACATCGAGAGGTCAGTTCCACGACCAAGGAGTCTTTCGCACTCGGAGAAGAGCATACAGGAGATAGGAAACATAAAAGATCCAATCCCCATATATAATCTATCAACACACACATTGAATTCGGTAGAAAAACACATTTTGAGTAAAGGTCCATCGTTTGTGCCTCTGAGGAATCAAGACCCTTTAGACAGCAAAATAGAACTCTTAAGGTTTCTGCGTAAGGTAAGATTGAAAGCATGTTTTAACGAGTCATTCACACAAGAATAAATTAATAATAGTGGATTCAGACCCAAATCAAATTTCCTCCCAGATAGGAATGAGATGCCCTTGGAGATCAAGGTCTTCAAGGACATAGTACTCAGAGATTTGGATCTGCTTAATTCTAAGTCAATTAAGTTCAAAGATAATTGTACCCAAAAGGAGAAGACAGCTATTTTGAACTTGGCTAACAGGAAAGACATAATTATAAAACCAGCAAACAAAGGCGGGGCATAGTTTTATGGGATTGTGACCAAAAGGATCAATAAGTGTTAAGGCAACTTAATAATACACTACACTATTGCGAGATAAAATCAGACGTCGTGAAACAAATTGACTCACATATCAAACAGATTACATGTGAAGAAATAGATAATAGTTGGATATGTAAGAAAGAATTTGAGTTTTTGAACCAGAATGATGGAAGAATCCCACGTTTCTACATTTTGCCTAAAATTCATAAAAATTCAGAGAAACCCCCAGGGAGACCCTTTGTATAAGCTTGTGGGTCAATTCTTGAACCCCTGGCTCAGTTTGTAGATGTCTTTTTGAAACCATATGTGACTCTGACTCAATCCTATATTCGTGGCTCCATGGACATCATCAATAAAATCGAGGCTTTCCCATTTAATGAAAACACACAATTGTTGGTCACATTTGAGTTTGAATCCCTTTATACAAACATTCCTCAGGATGAAGCCTTAGAAGTGATCAGGCAGGTAATGAACAATAGAAGCGAGCCGAAGAAAACTCCTACAGAATTTCTAGTGTCTCTAGCTTCACTATGTCTATAAAAAATTTTTTTAAATACAAAGACAAATGGTATAGACAAATTAAAGGTGTAGCGATGGGGTGCAGCTTTGCACCGGAAATAGCCAATTTAGTTATGGATTGTTTCGAACAGAAATGGATTTACTCAGACTTGAACCCCTTTGTGAAAAATATCATTCAATGGTATAGATTCATAGATGATGTGCTTATGATCTGGGGAGGCTGTGAAGATACATTAAATTCATTTCATGGTTGGTTAAACCAGCGTACATTAGATTTCAAATTTACTCTGAACAAAGACAACAAAAGAATCATTTTTTTAGATGTATGGATTCAAACTAGGAATGATCAGTTAGAAGTAAGCTTGTACAAGAAACTCACAGATCGCAACACACTTCTTCATTTTTCAAGTGGACATCCAAGGACACTTAGAGAGAATTTACCATATGGGCAGTTCCTTCGTGTCAGACGCAACTGTAGCGATAAATAAGATTTCTTTAATAATGCTACAGAGCTAACAGAAAAATTGATTAAAAGGGGGTACCCCAAAAAACTAGTGAAAGCAGCAGCAAAAAGAGCTTGGTACACCCCAAGGGAGACATTACTAGTTCCGAAAGAAAAATCTAAAGAAACTCCTCTTACGTGTGTCATCACATTCAGTCCGAAAGCCAACAAGATTAGATCTATTATAGAAAGGAATCGGAAGTTAGTGAAGGAGTTAGGCATAGCGAAACCGTTGTTCACATTTAAGAGAGCGCGTAGCCTCCAAGATCAATGGGTTAAAGCTGACAATACACAAACACAGGAGAGAGGTCTTAGGACCTTTGCTACAGTTACCAGCCATACAAGGACACTAAATGTAGTAAATGGCCGGCATGCAGGTTCACACGTGACTCGAAAGAAGTGACAATAAATGGGAAAGTACATCTACAAAGAGATTTTTCAAATTGTAACACAAAGAATGTTATCTACTGTATTACATGGCCATGTGAAAAGGTATACATTGGCCAAACCTCGCAGGTGGTAAAGACACAGATACTGCAGCACAGATCAAGAATAAAGTGTTCAAGAAAGGAGCACCACTGGTGGAATATTTTATGGAAATGAAACAAACAGCAGAAGATATCCATTGGACAGTGTTGGCCGTAGTCCAAACCATGATAGATGGACAGTCTATAACAAAAAAACTGCTCAGGTTGGAAGCACGGCTGATAAAAAAATATCAAACTGCCCGACAAGGGTTAAATAACATTGATGAAATGTGGACATTGATTTAAAATCATGTTGTAATTGGTTTTTTTTTTTTCTACAATCCTGTTCAAATACATTTATACAACTTTCTAAAGGCTGCTCCAAAACATAGGCTCACGTACATACCACACTAGTGGTGCTCATGACATTTGGAAATAATATGTATGGGATATGAATAGTGAACCTAAGGAGCATATTTTTGAGTAAGCATTTCAGCTTTGTATCAGCTTTAAGTATTTATTCACACACATTAGCAGAGTGCAGTAGTTTATACGTGTTCAACAAGTAAAGAACATCCAAAATTAGGGAAACTTTTTATGGAATATGGCTTCTTACTTAGAACAGATACATAGTGATTGCCATAAGCTTGCTCTCTCTTTTTTAATGATTTAATAATAAGGTATAGAGAACATATCTTCCCTTTTTCCTGAGATGATTACAAATATCAGCGATTCTATTGAAGCAAAAACAATGTTGAAGACTAGGGTTTCTAACCACTTTAAGATGGCCGCCACCAAACCCATTAACCACGCACTGCCGACTCCGTTCCCTTTTCTATTTTTCGGCGAGTAATGGCTTTGCGGGTCTTCATGCGGAAGCAACAAATTGTGAATGCGGATGTAATTGCCGCATGCAAGTTAAAACAGCTGATGCTCCATAAAGGCAGGAGCACGCTAGGACACGTAAAAGCGATTTACACAGAATGTGGAGTGAGCACATACAGACTGCTGGTCTATTTTAAGAAAGGACTCGAACAAGAATAAAGAGGTAAGCAAGGTGGTCTTGGTTGTCCAAGGCAATCAACATAACTAGTCGGGAGATAAGTACCAACAAATGCATTTCCCCTTTTCTCCAGTTAGGATTGGCAGGACTTAGAACTGCACCAATAATGTTACAAGGTAAAATCAGTATTTATCCTTATCAGTTGGCAGTGAAGTTTTCAAGAAAAACACACTTTTTTTAGATCAAATAAGAGCGTAACACTCGAGTTTGCTTCACTTTCACAATGATTTACCAGTCATAAGAATACTGGCTAGATAACAAGAGTGGTTGAGCATGGCTTAACACATGGAAATAGAGGTTTCTGGATATCCGCACCACAGAATGAGCCCTGGGTGATTGGATTACTGGTTCTAACATAAGAATTAGATATGCTTTTTAGAGTATTTATTGTGTCTTTTTCAATTTATTTAGATGTTGTTGTCCCAGTGTAGTCCTGATGAGGCCTCAAATGAAAGGGGCCGAAACGCGTCAACACCATGTGGATTTCAGCAATGTTGGGTAGAAACAATATATTTAATTTCATTGGAGTACACCGGAGAGTGCAAGGAATTCAAGGAAATAACTGGTCTGGACTTAGCACTTGTTCATTGATTTTACCACAACCACTGCTAAGAAGTGGATAACATCTTTATGTTTGTTGTGTACCACTACCTCTGAAGGAGGAGAGTGATTTGGGACAATTTTCAGAATGTACTGGTGATTTTTTTCAGTGTTAATTTGTGTAGTCGATGTAGCCTAATGTGACACAATTGTTTTTTCTTTATTATGTGGTATTTGTAATAGGGACAGTTTGTCCCACTGTTGATTCTCTTTGTCATAAATAAGTAACAAATTCATTTTCATAAAGAAATAATTGAGCCAAGAGAATATTGAGTATTGTTCTTGTTGAAAATTAGTTGAATCTATCCCAGCCATATGACCAATGTTGAATGTACACTTTTACTTACCCAGGTCAGGTAGGGTTTTTGGCTAAACCACTTTTTTGTTTGTGCTAATACCTCACCTAGCCATGTGCATCAAATGCAAGTTAAATCAGGGGACAATCAATGCACACTTATCACATTGCTTGAGGACTCCAAACCTCTAACTTGATATAGTTACATGCCCATTGACTCTACCATTGATGCACACTGACAGCACCTACAGGGCATTTAGGACACAATTTGACAAACGGGGCCTGAGCCTAGCCTAGCTAAAGCTAAGATAAGTAGAGGTACAGAGAAAGGTGTGCACCTGGGGCACTTATCTGCTCCTCTGGAGCTGTTCATACAGGGGAAGGACCTCATCCACCGGATGGCAGTCACTTCTGCCACACACTCGACTGTCAATGCAGAGAGACACTGCCATTGGTCCAAGACTGACACAGGCATCAATGTTATCCAATTGCAGTGTCCACAGTGGTAGTATAGGCCTACCGCAACAATGACTTCCTCCGGCAGTTGCAGGCAGTTCCTAACGTCCAGTGGAGTAGGTTAGCCATTTTAGAGGCATACATTGCTATTAGACGCTAATTTTGGATGCATCATGATTGTGAAAATATTGTCCGGCTGCATCTTGGGTGCTGGCCTTTTTCTTTTCCTGTCATGTAGGTCAATCGTTTCAGTGATCATTTTGAGTTGGAGGTTAGTTGCACATAATGTTGCAGTCAAGATACATGATTTGTACAGTTGTTTTGAAAGGCAGGGGGATGATGTCATACAGATGTGCTATTGTTAGCGTTGGTATGTACTGTGTAGCATGTTTTCACTGACTCATATGACAAGTCAAAATTTGTATATGACATGTATCATGTAAATTGAAAGGGAATGTGTGATGGCCATATCTTCCTTTTGTCCCACACAGTTATCCTGGGAGGGGGAGGATCAGACAACCTTCTGTGTACCGTCCACTAGCAGACTTGCAGTCCATGGAGAACAGACATGTGAATCAGATCTACCGCCTTGGTGGGAAAACAATCATGGATCTCCGTTGTCAGTTGGAGCCAGATCTGATGCCAGCCATCAATCATCCAAATAGTATACCACCCATTGAACAAGTCATGTCAGTATTGAGCTTCCTGGCCACAGGATCCTTCCAAAATGCAGTGGTCTTAACTGCTGGGATGTTCTAGCCTATGTCCGGTCTGGTCTTGAAGGATGTTATCTCTGAAATGCTGAAACACCTAGACAGCTATATCCCCTTTCCTCAAGGTGAGGATTTTGCCCATGTGAAGAAGGAGTTACATGGGTTGGCACACATCCCACATGTTGTGGGAGCCATTGATGGTACCCATCTAGCCTTGGTTCCACCTCATTACAATGAGCAGGTCTATCAAGGTCCAAGTAGTTTGTTTGGCAGATCTCTACATTTCCCAAGCATGTGCTTGGTACCTGGGTACAGTTCATGATTCCTTCATCATGCGAAACAGCGCTATTCCCAAGCTGATGACACAACTGTATCCAGAGAGGGCTTGGCTGGTTGGTAAATAACATATGTCATGTGTGTTTGTATGCTGCCAGCGAGAAGGTGCTCTGGACTCAAGGCTGCACACATGTTGCATTTCCTTACAGGGGACTCTGCACACCAAAACCAACCCTGGTTGTTGATACCAGTGAGAAACCCAACCACGCCAGGGAAAATCCACTTCAACGAGGCACATGGAAGGACACAGCATAATGTGGAGCAGGCTATTGGGCTCCTGAAGGCAAGATTCTGGAGCACAGACAAGACTGGTGGAGCCCTCCTCTACTCACCTGAAAAAGCGTGCAAGATCATTGTGGCCTGCTGCATGCTCCACAACATTGCCCTGAAAAGAAACATCCCATACACCCCTGATGAGGTGAAGCTGACAGTGACACCAGGTCAGAATCCTGAACTGCCAAGTGAGGATGACACTGATGAAGATGAAGATGGAGACATACGGGCTGATCTCATCAATCAGTACTTCACTTGAGGGTAAGTATGTGATGTGCTGAGATTTCTGAGAATGCATTGGATACTGTAGGGGTCAGGATTTGTGGAGAAGGGTATCTCTGTCACCATGAGACAGGACACCTGATGGTATGCATCTTACGGCCAAAGTTTGCTGGCTACATCAGACTTGAAGAAGTGACTCTCTTGAGGTTCTCCTTCATTTGGGGCAGTCATATTACATTATCAGAGAAAGTATAGTACCTTGAGGGAGTTTACTGTCTCAAGTTTGCTGTTATGGCCTGAAGTCCTTGCTTACCACTTTTTCCTTGCAGGTCTCTTCACCATGCCATTTTCATGTGGGTATTTCAGAGTTGTCATTTGCAGGTGGTTCTTTGTGGTCTGTCATGTGAAGTGGACATGGATTGATCCAGGTACTGTTGTTTGCAGATTTGGGGTGTATGAGTCCCATGCCCAAGCTGCCTGGACAGTGGGAGGGCAGATATCTGAGCTACACAATAGACCTGTTTACCCTAGTATGTTGGTCCAATGGTCTCATGTGTGCAATTATGTATCATTGTCACATGTCATCCTGTGCAGACCATTTCCTCTACCTTCACATTGTGTTGACAAGGATCCTCTATGGCCTCTATGTAGCTGTCAATATGTTACCTCATTGCAGGCCACAGTGCCTATGCTACAACGCTGACATAAGTGTGTAACATGTCAACAGATGGCTGGCCATTACAAGAGCATGGACCTTTAAGTAGGGAATGTTGTACTGTCCTCTGTCTGTGTCATAGGGCATGTTAAGCTGGTAGACATGGTTTTGGTATGTGATAAGGATCAAGCTGGTGACAAAATCCACCAGTCTGTTTTGTCATTCTTGACTATGACAGTCCAGACCTTTTGGAAGCCTATATGCAGCACACTGTAAATAAAAGGTTTAGTGTGAGTGTCACTTATGTCATTGTGTTGGTAGTGATACTCAGCATGACACTACCTGCAACATATCCCTCCTTACATTACCATCAAAAATGACTAGTATACAGTGAATGTACATTAGTTGTGTTTATTTACATGTGCACAGGACAGGAGGGAGAAAATGTGAAAAAGAAATTTCAAACAGAGAAAGGGGTAAGTCATGGTGGATGTAATCATTAGAGTAGCTGTCACAACAATTGAAGTCCAAAGTCCAGTGTCCTACTATCATGGAAAATGGAAAGTAGTTGAAGAACAGTCAACAGAGTGAATCTGTGGCACACAAAGGGGTTCCATCAGTAAGAGCTCACTTCCTGGCAGTGGGTGTGGTCCTGCCATCTGTACAAACTGGCTGTTTGGGTGGACGGGGGGGGTCAGCTACAGAGGCAGGGGTGTCTGGGGCAGGTCCTTCCCCTGGCAGATGTAGAAGTAGCTGGTGTTAGTTGGCCAATGGAAGGGGTCTGGTGATGTTGACGATCCCTGCTCAGGGTGGTGCTGATGTTTCTAAGTACTCCTGTTAGGGAGGCCATGTGGGCCTCCCACTGTTGCATAATTTCCTGGTGGTTGTTCATCTGCAGCTTCTGGATCTCCCCAAGTATGGGAGGTAAGTGGCCCATCAACCTTGCAATTGCTGGTAAACTCCTAAGACTTGGGTGATGGTGTCCTAGCCAGAACTATCCCCAGTAGCCTCATGCCACTGGCCCGTAGCATCCCTCCCACACACCCTACCCCGATGTTCCTGTGCCCTTGGCACAGCTTGCCTCCTACCACTGTGTCCTGGTCTTTCATTGTCAGAGGTGCCTTGTTGTGACTCCGGTACCTGGACTGTAGGGCACAAGATGGTTGTAACTGTCCTCAGGATGCAGGTTTGTGGGCAACAGGTTGCAAGCGATGTTGATGCAGATGGGAAGAGTTGATATGGGCAGGGTGAGGCTGACAGGTGTCGTCTGACCAGGTTCCCCAGATAGACCAGAGCCGTCCTCAACAGAGTGATCTCAATGGTCCCAGGGGCAGGTGGACCTCTTGAAGTGACAAACAGAATGCTACAGGTTATATTGTGACATAGCTCCAACAATTTGCAGTGACATTTGTATAGGGCCATGTATACATTGGCTTTGCAGTTTTCCCTAATTTGACAGGCACACCTTTATCAACAGTTTAGAGCTGACATTTGGTGAACAGACAATTTCCATTTAAAGCCAGCTTGCTACAGGATGTCTGTGTATCTTGGCACTTTGAGGTCTGTCCATAGACTCATATCCTTCTAGCAGTGCAGACAAAACAGTGGCTGGGCATGATGCGGCTTAAGTCATCTTAAAACCTAGTTGACTGTTATGCAGGCAGACCAGTAACCTTGTTGTTGTATCTGTTAGTTGTGATCATGTGGTCAGTGCATGGTGGATATGTGTTCTGCCTGAAGCCTTTAGATGATGCATCTTGTGACATCTGATTTGTATTGCATTGAATTGGCACACTGGTTTGGCTGTCCTTTCTGTCCATATTATTTCCCTCTTGGCTTAGCTACTCAGGATGGATCTAGTTGATTAGGCACATCCCAGGATGTATTATCTGTTTCTGGGTACCTCCCAGGTATGTAAACTTAATCTGTGCATTCACAGGCAGCTGTACACTGTTATGCGGACACTGTTCTGGTCATTGGAGTAAGAGGGACTGGTCCTCCTGGGATTTACAGTCATGTTACAGCAACTACTACACACAGCAGACATAAGTCATCCTCTCAGGTGACTACAGTTCCATTGCGAGTTAACTTACAAGGATGTTAGGAAAGATGCACAGTGGGCTGGTTTTGCATTGGGTATACAGTGCCTGCTGGCTTTAGCATTCATGCCATTGCCTGTCCTATACCCACACACTATACGGTTGAGACCCTGTCAGGTGAGTACAGTTCAATAGCTGAGTAGTGGGAGAAGGGTCATAGTAGCAGAGGACATTGTTGTTGCTGAGTAGAGTGTATGTACCAGTGTCTTCTGGTTTTAGCATTCTTAGCATTGCCTCTCCTACCCACAAACAATACAGATTGGACCCTGTCAGGTGAGTCAGTTCACAAGTGATTTGCACAACAGGGTGATTTTGGGTGTGGTACACTGTTGTGGTTTTTGTAATGGTAGAACTATGCCTGCTGGGAGTTGTAGTGCTGTCAGTTCCTGTACTACACACACCATATGCGGATGTTGTGCCCACAGGTGAGTGTACTTCTCATGTGAGATGCCAGACAGGGGTATTTGTTCAGTTGGACACAGGGGTAGTGAGTGGAGTGACAGTTACAGTGAACAAAGGTGATCAATGAGCATGTATGCCAATACATTTTATTGCCATTTACATTGTTGTGACTTACCAGACTCCACTCCCCCAGGTATTCCTGTCAAGCCCTTAGGATGCAGGATGGCCAAGACCTTCTCCTGCCATGATGTGAGCTGTAGGGGAGAAAATGGGGTACCACTGCCAGTCTTGTGGATCGCCAGCTGGTGGCTGGATGCCATGCAACTGACCTTCCACCTGAGGTTGTTCCACCGCTTTCTTATTTTGTCCCTTGTGTGCAGGTAGCTGCCTACAGAATTCACTCTTTTGACTATTCTTTGGCACATTCCCATTTTCCTTGCAATTGTAGTCTGCGGGACTTGAGCTCCAAATAAATGTGGCTCTACTCTAATGATATCATACACCATGACTATTAACTCATCATCTATGAAAAAGGGATGTTTCTGTGATGACATGGTGGTGGGAAACAAGGAACAATATAAGTAATAAAATGTAGGTGCTGTGTAATGAGGGGGTAATGGGGAGCAAATATGGTGTAAAGGTGCTATTATGTGTGGTGGGGATGTTGTGAGGGTGTGGTATGTGTGCTCAGTGAAAGATGGAGTGGTGCTTATTCTATGGTTCTGTATTTTTAAATGTCACTTTGTCTTCTGTGTGGGATGTTGTAGATGCAAAGGATTGTGGTATGTAAAGGGGTGTGTTTATAGTGTAATTTGTAGGTGTGTCAAGTGTGTGAATGTGTGTCAGCTGTGTGGTTTTCAAAGCTCACTAATGTGGTGTGGTGCATTACTGTGCGGACCTCAGACTGCTACAGTTCACACCACCTTTGGAAGACAGCCATGGCATGATTGCCATGCCGATTTTCGACTTGTAATAGGTTTGGTGGTAGGTTGAAGGGCTAGCGGTTCAAGTGATGGGACCGCCTATTTGTCCCCCCTCCCAAATTCAGGCAGTGTCGGTTTTTGGCTGTCTTTTAGCTGGCCTGGCTGTGTGACTCGTAATATGGCAGCATGTGAGACCGGCAACATTGCAGTATTTTGGTGGTCCCCACTATGGCGATTTGGCGGTCTGACCATCAAACTCATAATGAGGCCCTTATTCTTATGAAGTACAAGCATCAGTTCACTTATCTCTGTGATCTGACTAGTGCTGTCACGTAAAGACTGAGGGGGTCATTATGACCCCAGCAGTGAGTGGAAATGTGGCAGTACTACCGCCAACAGGCTGGCGGTACATACTGGCACATTATGAGAATGGCAGGTTGGCTGCAGCCAAGCCGCCACTTCTCCACTCATGCCGCCATGAAGGTATGAGCCGCTGGGCCGGAGATGTCTATCTCCAGCCCGGTGACCGCTATACTACCGCCGGAGGCATTATGAGCCTGCCTACCACCATGGTTTTTGTGGTGTTAGCAACACCACGAAAACCACAGTGGTAGGCCCTACCGGTGACCAGGAATTCCTTCCTGGTCACCAGTAGGTGGCTCCCCCACACCCCAACACCCACCAGATGCCCCCCACCTCCCTCCATCCAAACTCTCCCCACCCCCTCAGATCCTCACTCTCCCCCCACCCCCGTACATGCACACACCCGCAGACACGCACCATGCATACACCTAATCACTCACACTGACATACGCGCATTCATACATGCATACTTCCAGACATGCTCTCACACATTCTTACACACAATCACACTGACATGCAGACTCGCACTCACTTCACCATTCTTACACGCATTCACTCACATGCATACAACACATCACACAGATGCATTCCACATGCACTCATGCACACAACCAGACACACACACACACAACACCCCCCATTCCCCTCCCCTGTCGGAAGCCAGATTTACCTTTGTGGAGCAGGTCTTCCGGCAGAGAACAGAAAGGGGCGTTGCTACTGCCAGCAGTGCCCCTCCAGCAGAACACCGCCAGGCCGAATGACAGGTCATGATACAGTTAGCAGCTTTCTACTGGCGTGGCGGTGCTGGTGGCAGCAGCGCCAGCTTACCACCGTCCGCCAGTTCAAACACTGTCAGATTTCCGCACTTCTTGTGGAGGAAGTCCGGCAGTGTGTCAACATCAGGGCACTGCGTGCTCTATGGACAACTAGAATGCAAAAAACTAATAATTTCAAGCTAACATAATTTATGCATTGTGCTGATATGATGTTGTTTAACCTTTTGCATTGCAGAGTTTAATCCTGAGGACTTATGTTCAGCATGCACATAAATACTGTTCTCATCTAATGTACTGCTGCAGGCTTTCAGACTGTGTCAGGGTGTGGTCCCTTTCCAGGGCCTTCTAGAAGCTTTCCCTGCAGCATGCCTGGGTGTGGTTGGTGGGCTGGGCTAAGACTCTATAAAAGGGAGCCAGCCCAGCTCCACGTGCTCACTTTTCAGAGGTCCCTGTGCAGAGCAGCAGCAACTTCCTGAGCTCCTGTTCCGGCGGCCTACTTTGATCCTCCAGGCCTTGCCCTTTTTTCACTTTCATTGGTAATCCCAGATCAGGGCGGTAAAACGGAGGTCAGGATGGGCCCCTGACCCCTTTATCAAAAATTCTTGAGTTCTTGGGCCTACCATTTTAAGGCATTTACTTGATGGCTTTTGAGTTGGCAAGTCGCGTGATTTATTTCTCGAGTCTAATTTGTGTTATTCATGGTGCACAATCAACCTATGGTATTTTTACTACCTATGTAAAGATCTGCAATGTGCGCAAGTCATGTTCCAGCAGTTTGAGAGAACAAAGAACCAGGTTTCTAGATGTAATGTTGTGTGTTCCTAATATGTTTCTCAAACACGATTCATATGATGGTTTAGAAATCATTCAGATTCTTTCCTGATCCTCATGTAAATGATAATTCTTGAATTTGAAAATTGCATTTAACCTTTCTTGATTCCCTCACAGGTATCCAGTCATCTTGAAGCCTATTCATTTTAAAGCTATGCTTAAGTTGTCCATGTTTTCAGAATGACAATGCTTAGAGTCATAGCCCAGTATTGATATTCATATGATGTAATTTTGATATTGTTTGTTTTAACCTTTTTGCTTCCTACAGGTCTCCTTCCCAGCTGTTCCCTTCCTAATCCCCTTTTCCCCACTTGGACTCTCTTAGACTCTGTGACAATTCTAATCAGAGTATTGGAGCTGTCTTGTGGTGGAAGTGTTGGGAACGTGCACAGACCCTGAGGATCTGGTGACTCTGACACAGTGATCATAATATGGTGGATGGATGGTAGCCTCGGTGATGGTATGTTGGTGTCCATCAATGCGGTCGTAGGTGGTTTTTACTGCCATTGTTATAATGAGGGCCTGAGTATATGTGTCTAGCACTTTCAGGTCGCTAGCTTCAAAAGTTCCAGGCAGTGCAACACAAGCCAGCGGGATGTGCACAGCAATTTGAATGGAAAAGCTCTGTTGTACTTGTGTAAGTAAAACGTTTAGTAGTTGATTATAATGTTAAGGCATTGCTATAAATATTGCTTGCACTATACGAAATAAGCTATGCACTTTTGTATCGAACAGCTTGGAAAGAAGAAACTTTCTGCACTGCAGAATTCTTTGTGGGGGAGTGAAGCTTGTTTCAGGTGTGAAAACGACTCATTGTAAAATATGTGCATGTATCCTACAGGTGCTGAGAGAAAACCATTGCTAAGTTTGATTTGTCTCTGACATGTTTGTTTCCATTCTATTTGAGATAATTGTGCACATTGAGGCCAATGTATTTCGGAAAACGTAAGGAGAGGTCTCAATTAAAAGAAAATGGGCCCTCAAAAAGTGAAGCTGCCTGGAAGAATATAAGAATAAGAATACTTTCTTTCTATATTTGATCTTAAGCTTGCAGAGGGTGGGGAAGCAAGGAAACTGAGGTCATTAAATAAGTCTCAACTGTTGCAGGCACTTACCCTGGCTCAATGCCATATTTTCTAGTGAGATTAAACAAGTTGGTTTTGTTTTAGATAAAGTAGCAACGATGATTTTGAAAGCATGTTTTTTTCCCACGTAGTCAAAAAGCTGGCTCTAAGGTAGGGTCTGAACTATCAGCTCAAGGTTTGAGACTAGTCCTGCAGTGGCGGGGGGAGTTGATGAAGTAAAAGAAGGCACTGTAATGAAAAATTTCCTAGCTATCGTAACGGAAAGTTTCAATTCTCTTAAGGACTTGGAGGCGAGGATTATGCCTTGCTTTCTCCACTTTATTGAATCAGCAGCCAAGAAACAAAACCACAACTACAAGTTCCATGAACACTTGGGAAAAAGGAGTACAGCCCCAACAAATGAACAATAGGCATTTTATCCAATCAACAAAAGGCAGTCCATAACATAGTCCTTCCTTTGTATCTCCTCCTCCTCTTTCAAAGCGCGAGCCCGTCAAGAACGATCATGAAGTATCTTGTTTTGCTGTATCAGATCTTAGAAAGAATTAAACAGATTAAAAGAGAGAGCTATTATGAGAATCTCAGGTTGCTCTTCTTTTTTTTTTTTAAATGCAGTATATTAATAAAACATGACAAGCGTGAAAACATGAGTCAAATTTTATTTACTAAATATTAGGTGGGCTCACTTAAAATTGTAGTATTATAAAGGTGAGCAGGGTGGGATAATCATCGCCTCCAAGTCCTTAATAGAATTGAAACTTTACGTTATGATAGCTAGGACATTTTTCATTCTATGTCACGACAGGAGGCAAGGATTATGCTAGTTTAAAGCTCGTTTACAACCAACTGCGCAATATTCAAGACTGGTTTGAAATAGAACTTCTTAAACGTAGAATCCGATGACCATTCTGCTGCATTCATGATATCCTCTAAACAAGCACTTAAGTGGAATGCTTTAGAGGCCATTGCTACACAAGCAGAATGCGCACTAAAAAGGGAAAGATTAATGCCTGCTTCTTGCATGACCCAACGAACCCAGCAAGCAATGGTAGGAGAAGAAACAGCTCTATGAGGTTTACATAATGAAATAAGGAGTTGATTTTCACCAGGAGGACGCAGTTCAGAGGACATGTCCTCGTATGTCTTAAGGCATCGTACCACCCATAGTTTTGGGGTGTCTGGGAAAGACGGATAAGAGATAATTCTAGTATTTTTCTTTGTACGTCTACCAACTGTTAACAAGACTCCTGAAGGATAAAAGGATTTGTGGGAAATATCTAGAGCACGGACATCTGAAACTCTTCTACAAGACACCAAACAAAGCAGCATGGCTAGCTTAGCTGAAAGTTCCTTTCTGGAAAGATAGTGGTATGTTGCCAAGATAGGAAGAGGTTAAAAAGTTGATTAACATCCCAAAGGGAAGAGTACCAGGGTTCAGGAGGTAAAGAGAGTCTTCTACCCCGGAGAAGACGACACACCAGTTTATGTTCTCCCACAGGAAAACCATCCACCAAAACGTGTCCAGCTGAAATAGCAGATCGGTAAGAATTAATAGAACGATATGCGAGACCTTTGGAAGCAAGGTCAGCAAGGAAATTAAGGACATGAACTATATCTGTTTCCACTGGATTAAAACTCCTTCGCAAACCCCAACGGGTCCATCTTCCCCATGCAGATCTGTAATGCTTACAGGTGCTGGGGGCCCATGCCTTGGATAATAGCTCCTCAGCTTGTTGGGAAAGTCCCGGGACCGACCAACTTCCCCGGAAATCCGCCAGGCCATCAACGACAAGGAACCCTCTAGAACCATTTGATGAGACGTATCCTTCGGATTGAGAAGAAGCGAGGGAAACAGGGGGAGTTGGATTGGAGAATCCCAAGAAAGTTCCAGAAGAACTGGAAACCATACTTGAGACCTCCAGATTGGAGTTATGAGCACAATGGATGCCAGCTGGCGACGCACTTGGGCAGATGTTTGAGTAATCATCGCAAAGGGAGAGAAGGCGTATGCCTTCTCTTGACTCCAGTCCTGTAGAAATGCATCCGTAGCTGTCGACAACGGATCTGGTGTCCAACTGAAGAACCTGGGGATCTGATGGTCCAATCTGGAAGAAAAAAGATCGACTGAAAATGGACCCCAAAGTTGGGACAGAGACGAAAACACTTCTGGATGAAGTTTCCATAGACTGGAGTCTTTCAGATGCCAAGAGTGAAAATCCGCAACTTGATTCTGACTTCCCGGGAGGTATTGTGCTGTTACAGAAACCAGGTGGTCCAGGCAATACTGTCAAAAACTGGATGCCACATTGGAAAGTGTTTTGGACCGAGTGCCACCTAGGTGATTGATATACCGGACTGCAGAAATATTGTCCATCTTCAAAAGGACGCTCGATTGGATAGAATCCTTGGTCCAGCATTTGACTGCAAATGAACCAGCTAGTATTTGGAGACAATTTATATGTAAGCTCTGGTCCTGTGTGGACCATGTTCCCCCGGTAGAGAACCCAGCCTATTCTGCTGGCGTCTGACTCTATAACCAAATCTGGAGCTGAACCGAAAATAGCTCTGCTGTTCCAGGCTTCCATATGTGAAAGCCAACAATGAATTTCCTCTAACACCTCTTGTGAAAGAGTCACTTTTTGAGAGTAAGTTAGGCGTTTGCGTAGGTGAGCTGCTTTGAGACGTTGAAGAGCTCGGTAATGCAGCGGACCCGGGACAAATTGCCTGAATAGAGGAAGAAAGAAGTCCTATGAGGCGGGCTATTTGATGCAGGGAGACTTTTTATTTGACCAGGGTGCGACGTAATTTGTGACATATTTTCAGCATCTTGCGGGAAGGAAGACATAGAGTCGCGGACACCGAATTGATAGTGAAGCCAAAAATGACCAGTTTTTGAGAAGGGGTTAAGAGGGACTTGGCCTCGTTTATGATAAACCCTAGGCCTTGCAACAAGTTGACAGTTACCTGTAGATGGGCAGAAAGTTGTTTGGGACATTGGGCTAGCAGTAAAATATCGTCAAGATAAACAATTAACCGAATTCCCTGAGCTCTGAGATGTTCCACCACCGGTTTGAGAACCTTGGTGAAGCACCACGGAGCTGAGGAAAGTCTGAACGGAAGGGTAGTGAACTCGAATGTTTGATTGCCCCAGAGAAATGGAAGAAAACGTCTGTGGGGTGGAAAGATAGGGATGGTGAGATAGGCGTCTTTTAAATCGAGATGAGCCATCCAATCTAGAGGGCGCAACACATCTCGAAGAAGGTGGATTCCTTCCATTTTAAAGTGGCGATACACAACCCACTCGTTTAACTCTTTTAGATTGATGACTGGTCGACGACGGGCATCTGTTTTGTCCACTAGGAAGATATTGCTTATGAAACCCCGAGGATGTGGAATTGTCGGACAGATAGCTTGTTTGTGCAACAAGGCTGAAATTTCAGTGTCCACCAAAATGGCGTCCTGCGAGGAGAACACTAGGGGTTTTGTAAGGGTAGACTGTTTGGGAGTTCCTACAAATTCTATATGGAAACCTTGACTTGTTTGTAAGACCCATGCATCCTGTGTAATTTGATTCCATTTGTGGATAAAATTTGCCAAACGAACCCCTACTTTTAGAAGGGAAGAAGGGATAACACTTACCGTAAGAGGATGTTGATGAAGATCCTCTGCCACCACGATGTCTGAAGCGTCTGGCCCTTATTGGGTAGAAGTTGGCAAAGCGGATGTGATCTTGTAACTGTGTCTATCTGGAGCCTTGTCCTCTGAAGGAGTTGGTTGATTGTAGATGGCCCGGCCCAAGACATCAAGAAGTTTGTCTTGACATGCTCTCCAAGACCTGTCAATTCCTTTCTTAGGATCCTTTATGAATTTTTGATGAAAGGTAGACATCCTGGGGTCATCCTGGAGTCTAACTTCGGAGTGATGGCCACCTTGAGGTCGAGGACATTCTGCCTGAAGACAATTATGAGAGTCTTTCTCCAGAGGCTTCCTTATGCGTCCCGCTACGTAAGATGCCACCTTGTCAGACGGTGCCCTTGCAGACGACCTAGGAGGGATAATGTCATCTGGATCTAACATGTCTGAGACTTGAGGAGAAGACTGGCATCCGTTTCCTGGTCCCCAGAAGAATCACTGTTAGGGAAGCTTGGTGACAGGGGCCTTGAGGAGTCTAAAGGAAATGGGGGATGAGAAGGGGAAACTAGGGAATTCCTAACTTTATCAAAAAGATCTATGTCAATACCCAATTCATGAGGACACGTAGCTGGAAGTGCGTCTGTGAAAGCATTGATGGAGGCAGGAGGGACGGAAGGAGTAACTGGAGAGGCTGAGAGCTTTGTGCATTCGCGCGCTATCTGTTGAGATAGTCTGTCCTCGAGGGGACCAATTGCTTCAGAGATGGCCCTATAACTGGATGCATCCACTGCATCAAAAAAGTCCTCCTCCTCATTAGGATCCATATTAGAAATATGGAAAAAAGTATAGAATAATTTAAATAATAAAAGATTTAGAGAAGTATTATAAAAAATATATATTATATATATAGTTGGGTGTCAGCTTATAGACTGAAGAGTGTTATAGACTCAAATAAGAGAGGCTGAAGCCAGGGCCAACAAACCCCAGTGCACAGAAAAAAAATATCTAGAGAGGTAAATAGCAATATCTATTGCTTGCCTGGGAGTATGTCCTAAAAAAAAGGCAATATTATAACCAAAGGGTTAGGTATTGTCACTTCAAATACAGAAATACAGACCCCGAAGAAGCAAAAAGGGACGTCAGAGCCTTTTTTTAAGTGTTAAATTATATAAATACAGACCCTGGCAGGGCGTCTCTCTCCAGGCAGGGGAACTTTCGGACTACAAACAAAAAACCGAACGAACGCGCTGAAGAAAAATATTTGCTCCGTTTTGAGGAGAAAAGAGGGAAGAGTGTGTTTACTTCAGCGCGTCTCCCTCAGCGCGTCTGTTGCTAGGGGAAACCTTCCCGATGTGCGCCCTCTGACGGTCGTCGGGAAATTCCTCACAGTGCACCAAGAAAAACACTTGGGAAGAGGCGAAAACGCTCCTGCGGGTCAACAAAGCACTATAAACACCATGAAAACTTATTAGCAGTATAAAATATTACACACATTAAAAAATTATCAAGAGGAAGAATAAAAGATGACTTAACTCGGCTGCGAGAAGTGAAGAAAGAGGAGGAGGAGATACAAAGGAAGGACTATGTTATGGACTGCCTTTTGTTGATTGGATAAAATGCCTGTTGTTCATTTGTTGGGACTGTATTCCTTTTTCCCAACTGTTCATGGGACTTGTAGTAGTTTTGTATCTTGGCTGCTGATTCAATAAAGTGGAGAAAGCAAGGCATAATCCTCGCCTCCGGTCCTGACATAGAATTCTATTTTTAAAGAATCATGCGGACCTGAGTACTAACCAAACAGCTTGACCCTGAGTAACAGTACTTGGAAAGTACAAAAGTGTTCAATTGGTTTCAGTAAGGGGAACATTAAAGTAACATTTCCAAATAAGAGGGACCCTAGGTATAACATTACTCGGCTGTCGGAAAATTGATATGTACGTTTGAGCCATAAAAGTAGAAGAACAGACAGAAGTACTCAATTGTGTGCGGTTCTAGAAGAAATTTGAGTTAATTTCCTTTGTCAGTTTTATAAGGTCACTGGGGAGAAGAGTAAGAAAGACTCAAATGTGGTTGTCAGAACTTCTTGAATACTTGTCTGCAAGCTCCCTGAATAGGATAACGTCAACAATTATTTTAACTTGTGCTGCAGGACCTAATGATCTGACGGCAATATTTATTACAACAACATGGAGTGGTGGACAAGGATATTTGAGATTGCCTTTAAATGGTTTAAAAAACAGGATACTTTCCAGATAGTTCGAAAGGTGCTATCATTTAGCAAATTCTGAAGAAAGATAATGCCACGGACCCAAAAAACTACCAGTTGATTAGTCCTATATACTGTATGTATGATCAAAAATCTATGTGAAAGCATTGCTCTAATATACAAACGATTGGACCTATTTTAACAATTTAATCCCAATAGAGCAGAGGTATTCTAAGAAGACCACTCAGCAACTGGTCATCTGTTTTAGTCTCTGTTCTATGGCACAAAAGGTATTGAAAACAGTGGAAATGTTTATTGTTGCTTCGAGGAGTTTTTTTCTGTGTTTGAACAAGTAAATTACTCAATACTGTGGCAGAAGTTAGAAAGTATGAAGCTATTAAGGGTGTTGCTAATTGTTCTAAATGAGTTACATAGGCACACTGGGCTGGGGTGTAATTAAACAAAGATGGCTCTCTGTCATCTAAAATCCTAAAAGGTAATTGAATCTGACAAGGATGCATTTTAGTACCAATGCTTTTTAACTTTTACCTTGAGGATCTTCCAGTAACACTGTGGAAGGTTCAATTTGAAATATTAGTCCTCCAGCATGGTCAGCTGCAAATGTCATGTGGGGACTGGTGGACGTGGTGCACCCCATTCAAGATGCAATTGGAGCGGGTTGTGATCTGAGAATGTTTTCTCTAAGTAATTAGCATTTATGCCCTGCAGTTGTGTGGCCAGGTGACAGGGGATTTGGTCCAGGTGTACCTGAAGATCATGTGGGGGTGAGTACTAGGAGTATTCTCTGGCATCTGGATTGAGGGTGTGCCAGCTACCTTGCAGCGACCAATGTGTGACCCATTGAGAGAGGCAGGTCGGGACTGGCCACCACTACAGGAGAGGTCGGCAAAGGAGGATTTGAGCGACCCAGTTAAGATTTAAAACACAAATAAAATCTCCCCTAACAATTCAAGGGCTACACACCCATCTGGTATGGATGACAGTAAGGCGGGCCAAAAAGGCTTCCTGTGCTACATTTGTGCATAAATACAAGTAGATAGAAAGGGCCAGCAATCTATTTGTCCCTCCACCAGGACACATTGCTCTGTAGCTTCTATTTCCATGTCTATGGATCAAAAGGGAACCACTGGTCTAACCCATATAAGAGCTCTCCAGACAAAACCTTAATATGTAGTGCCATAGCATTCACCACACCAGTGTTTCTTCTGGCGCCTGTCTTCTTACCTGGCTATGTGGGTTTCTTGGAGGAATACTATCTGGGTATCTAACCTTCTGATGTATTGTTGTATGCTTGTGCGCTGTTCCCATGCCTCGGATATTCTATGTTAAGGTATGCAACCTAGCCATAGTGCCTTGTACAAGGAAGGGGGGAGCAGGGAAGCTAGCTTGGCTGATGAGGTGCAATACCCCAAAACGGGTTCCAGAATGCTTGTTTCTGGTCTCGGGGGAAGTGGATTGGCAGTTCGGGCTAAACTGCTCTCATGGGGAGCACATTCAAGACTGATTTGCAAATGACCGGGTCCACACTGGGGTGATGTGGCAAGCAAAACAGCATTGGATTAAACCAAGATCTGTGACTGGAGGTGAGTGTTTGAAAAGTTTCCATAATTTTTGTTTTGAGGTGTTGCTATGTGCATTCTACGTGGCTAGGGAATGCCCAGACGTGGGTCCCTTGCTGGCTGCACCACTGGATTCAAGCTGGCCTGGCTGATTAGGAGTGATACCCCAAAATCAGTGCCAGGATGCTTGTTTCCGGTCCCGGGAAGACTTGGCTTGGCAGTTTGGGCTTGAATGCTCCTATGGGGAGCAAGGGACAAGACTGATTTGCATATGGTTGGTCCAAACTGGGGTGACGTCGCAAGTAAATAACGATGGATTAAACCCAGATTTGTAACAGGGGGTGAGTATTTGAAAAGTTTCAACACTCCGTCCATCATTTTATTTTGTTCAAAAGTAACGAACTTGTCTCAAGCATTTCTTCACTCCCAGGAAGGAGACTCTGCAGTGTCGCACAGCCAGAGTGTAGTCTTGGAATAAGAATGTATATGTGTTGTCATATTGTATTAGCTCTGCAGCTTCAGCCACGCATAGGATGGGTCCTTATCCCTGTAGTTTATTAGTCTGGCTACCACTGGCCTGGGAGAACCTCCTGGTGGTGGACATCACATTGGCATGCAGTGGACACATTCCACAAGATAATGAGCTGATAATTTCATGGGTGCTACTGCTTGCACCAACCAGGACTCGAAGAATAGCACCAGGTCGGAGCACTCTGCCCCCTTGGGTAAGTCCATGATTCTTAGATTGATGAGGCAGAACTGCTCCTCAGATCCTCCAATGTGTTCTCCAGGTAATGGATCTTGGCCATGAGTGGGCCGAATGTCATCTAGCATGCCCTCTGTGTGACACTGGGAGTACGTTTTCTTTCATCATCACGCCGCAGTAGTCCTACTTCCATCTCCACTGCGTCATTGTTATTCAGTAGATCCTGCTTCGTATCAGCTATTGCAGCAAGAATTCTGTCTAGCTTTGCGTTGTCTAGGGTTCAGGGTGGTTCCTCCAGTGGCATCACCTGCTCAGTCAGTTCAGTGGGACCAGTCTCTCGGGTCCCTAACGGCTTGGAGCCACTTCTTCCCCGCCATCCCCTTGCTGGAGGTGAATTGCCGACTAGCACTCAAGTGGTAACAGTGATGTCTGGCTAACAAACTCCTGGAGGGGGAACCATTTTCTGTTCAATGTATGTCTGCTACTTTGGACCTGCCTGTTCCCTGGCCTCCACCACAAGGCCCAGTGCTGAGAAGCCACATGCAGTCCCAGCGAAGAAAGATCTGCTTCACCAGTGCTCCCCAATGAATGTACTTGGTATGATGTAATAATGTCCTGCATGACCTGTGGCTCACGGGACACCAAATGTTGCACAGAGGAAGTCAGCAGGCCGGTCACAGCTGGCCACTGTTAGTGGCTACCACAGTGGCCTTGAGTCGACTGCAGCTTGTCCGTAACATTGGCACCTGCCTCACCCTGCAAGCCGGACCAAGGCATGGCAAGGAGGGCATGCACAGTCTAGGGTCCGCCGGCCCTTGCAGAGGAACCCAGCAGGACAAGAGCAAAGGCAGAAGATAGGTGCTGGGCGACGATGTCAGACTTTAGCAAGGAGGAATGAATGTATGGTTGCTAGAGGGGATCAAAGTGATTTGTGCTGCACTCTTTCCAATTCACTTGGTAAGAGGCACACTGGTACTCACTGCAACAGTTTTCAGATGGGCTAGCTCTCCCAACAAACCATATATTGAGACCTTCCCAGGTCAATGGTTACATCAGATAGCACAATATTCCAAACAGAGGGTATTTAGTCACTGCTTGTGGGGATCTCTTTTGGAAGCCCAAGGGCACATGGTCGCTCTTTCGGCTCCCTTCAATGCTGGCCACCCCCTCAAGGGGTCTGGGCATCAATGGGCTCATACATTGCCTGGTGTGCATCTGTCCACCTGAGTGCAGTGTATTCTGTGTGCATTAGCTATTGCTCTAGCTCCCCAGGTTCAGGGGTGTGACTGGTGGCATCAGGCACTGAGACAAGCTCCTTAGTCAAGAGTCAATCTCTCAGTTCCCTCGGAGAGCCATGTGTGCAGCATGGGGTTCAGAAGAGTCCTGCCCCACCCCAGCTCACTGGGACCTATGGGAAAATCTGCTTTTGGCTTCACAGGAGCTCAGGGAGGCTCCCTCCAGGGCCTCCTCGGACCACAGAAAAGGCAGAGGACCTTCATTAGGGGTCAACAAAACAGTCACAGAACCCTCCAAACCCCCTTCAGTGGTATTCGGGGCCCCCCACAGGTCATGCAGGTTCCTCTCACACTGCCTGAAGACTTGTGCCCAGACTGCACAGTCAAATCAGGAAAGCCAAATCAATGCAGCCCACCACACGCACTGTGGGCCCCTCCTCGTAGCAGGCTGAGGATGTCAGAGTGAGGGGGCTGGGACGTCCCAATCCACAGAGGAATCCACAAATGCAGTATGAAGGCTGCACAGCCACACAGCATAAGGCGCTGCTGCTGCTCTTCGGAGCCTCTGGTTGTGAAGAAACTTGTAGTTGTATACCACCACGGAAGTCATGCATGCAGTATGAAGGTCACAGTAGCTTTGTGACATAGGGTTCTGCCACAATAAGTCGGGGACCACCAAGGGGGAAGAAACTCATGGTTTTATTGAGGCTCAGGGGTCCATCTCCAAGGCCTCTGAGGCCTTAGGGGGACGGATCACAATACTAATGTTGGTGGGCAGAACCAGTGTCACACTGGTGCCCAGCAAAGTCTTTATGGCCAGCCTGGGTCTTGCAGGCTCAGCCTGCACCACTTAGGGACTTCCAGCCATGCTACATGGGTCAGCTGAGCCTAAGTAATAAGGTTGGCCTCCTAACAGTTTCTATAATCTCAAAAGTAGTACAACTCATGCTGCCAGCTCCCTGGAGCTCAAGCATCCCATTTTAAGCATGTTGGCGACTGATGTACTTTGGATACTGCTGGATCATTGGGGCACTGGCTAGAGCAGTCTCAGAACATGACCCCCATTTTGCCACAGCCAAACCAGATCCTGACACCTTGCTCATTAATCATCCGAAAGTTCTGGCCCTCAATGAATATCCCACCAATCCCTGAGCCGCTGGAACCTCACTTCACACTGGTCCTGCAAAACCCTGTAGAAGTGAGTTATAGCCTTCCTATCATGAATGTGTGACAGTAAAACCTGAAGCGGGGGGACTGATATATTGTGTTTAAGTGTAGGAGTAACTGGCTTATTAGCACCATATACAGAAGAAATTGACTAGCTCCCAAATAGTACATCTTCATCAGATTGTCAAATGATCCTAATACTCCATTTTAAAATAGATTGCCCCACCTTGTGATACTTGCCTCAGACCAGAGGAGCTCATTGTATGACGTCTTCAATTTGAAGACATCAGGCAGCGATAACAAGAGGTGGTCAGGGGCACATGGTGTTTTTATTTTTTACTTTGCACATATTTCCAGCACCATGTAGCCATGTCATGAGCATATTCCACTTTTCACTTTCGACACCTTCCTGCCCATCAGCCATTGGAAACAATCTGACCCTACATCCTCCATTTCTGGTTGGTGCCTTCTCAACAACCACTTAATCTGCAACTGTAGCTCTACAATAGTATAGTACATCTCATAGTAGGGGGCACCCAGTCCGCCATCCTCTAAAGCAGCATACAGCTTTGTTATTACTACTCTGTGCCTACCTGTGGCCCACATCAAGGAAGTGTCTATTATTGCAATTACCTCAAGAAGCTCTTGTTGATTATCACATAAATGGCTGGATAAAAGCACAGAAATATATGCAGCATCAGGGACAATGGAAATGTGTACCAAAACCAAATTGATTGTCATATGGATGGAATTGCTCATCCCATGTTCCCCTCAATCAAATTGTTCTCTGCATCATAAACATTTAACCCCTGGTATCGTATTGTGTGACTTTTCCACTGCAGGGATGGAATAAGGAGCATAACAAGGAACTAGGAAGTCTAGTTGGTCCATGGCCATCACAAAAATAGTAGGTGATAAGAAGCTACCCTGTTTAATGTCTCTCTCAGTCTGGAAAGGTTCCAATACCATTTTAGCAGTCCGAACCCAACCATCACATGAACTCCTGCCCAACTCTAACTTTATTAAGTACCAACATCCGATAGGACCAATTAAAAGTATCAAAAGCAGTTTCTATGCCAAGGGAGGCCACCCGATAGCAACATCCCACTCCTTTGATCCAATGTATAACCCTGAATATTCTATAAGGATTCAGGAAGGTATTGTGACCTGCACAAAAGAACTATTTGTGTCTGGATCAATAATCATCTGTACTATGTGGATCAGTCTGTTTGCTAACACCTTAAAATCCAAGTTTGACCTTGATAAAGGTCTATAAGAGCCAAACTTTAAAGGTTCTCTATGATGTTCCTTGTCAGATCTGCGGCAAGAATCACGCATTGGCTATGTATACATTAGATGCATCAACAAAATGATGCATGAGCTAAAGACGTGACACATCCACCCAGGAAATGATGCAATGGCTGAGACATGCTGCAAACAAGGATGTGAGGAGTTACTTTCACTTTGTCTCTGCTTGGTGGAGGTTGTGTTGGTGCTGATCCTGAGAGTGTGTTGGTGTTTTATCTAAATTGTCATAGTGTGTGCTGTCCCTATACTGTCCCTGTAGTGTCATTTTGTGTACTGTATGTGACTGATAGTTTTGTCTTTTGTATTGTTGGGTGTCTGTCAAGGGTTTAGGTGTAGCTATGGGTAGTTGGGGAATTTGTTGGGGTAGGTAGTTATTTTAGGGTTCAGATTATTGTTGGGAAGGGCAATGTCTGACAAGGGAAGGGGCAGGAACATGGATGTGAAGGAATTTGGAGGTTTCCTGTGGCTACTCACCCATTGCCTTCCAAATATGCTAGCAAGTGGTGATACAGTCATTCAGGGATACCCTACATAGGAGAAGAAGACGTGGAGAGACAAGGTCCAGAAGCACATGTAGTAGATGTTCCAGAGTGAGCAGTCGTTACAACTACAACAAAACTTAGATCCTCATCATGGGACCTTCCTCCTCAGCCTGGGACAGCTCCTGGTGGTCCTCAACTCTCAGTGTGCCCCCCACCCCCACATACCACACACATAACCTCAGCATCATTCTCAACTCATTGCTCACCATGACCAGACAGGTCAACTCTGTTGCCTCCACCTGCTTCCACACCCTCCGACTCCTACAAAAGATCTTCAGATAGATACCAATGGCTGCCGAAAAACCATGACACATGCACTAATCATGAGCCTTGACTACAACTAAACCCTCTTACCTGGAACCGCCAAGAAGAACATGAGCAAGCTGCAACAAATTGAGAACACCACCGCCAAACTCATCGTTAACATTACCTGTCGAGAGCACATCACAGAACACCTGGAAAACCTCCACTGGCTCACTTTTGAGAAGAGGATCAATTTCAAACTACTTGTGCACGCCTACAGAGCCCTCCATGACAGCGTACACAGCTACCTTAACCACGCATCACCTGGTACTCCCCTTCCAGACATCACCATTCATCTCAGCAATTACTTGCCAACATATACCACATAAAGAAGCAATCGGCTGGAGGAAGATCTTTCACATACTTGGCAGCCAAAGGTTAGAACACATTACCCCTTCATCTCAGACAGTCACCATTGCTGTCTCAGTTCAGGAAGGAACTCAAGACTTGTCTCTTCAACTGATCTCTGAGGACACACCCCTCTGCTTCTTGAGACCGTAAGGGTGAGGAGTGATTTATTGATTGAATTAACTTAAGCATAGCTGAGCCAATGTAGTGAGCTATGAATGTGACCTCCTGCACTACCTCGCTATTGAAGTTGGTGGAGAACTGGGTAAGTACACATATTTGGTGCTTACTTTGTTGTGAATTATTTCAAAATAAATGCATTGGGTACATACACAAATTTTTCATGCTGGACAGTGATGCACGCATTCTTGCAGTGCTGCCCTGCATCGAAACAAAAGGGCAGGAATGTGCAGTATTAACGAGATACAGCACATTCCTTTTCTTTTCCCCTTTGCAGGCACACAAATTGCCACCATCAGCCAATGCAGACACCCTTACACCATGGTGCAAGGGTGCTTGCGTTGCGGGGATGATTGTATTTTTACAGGAAGGGACATCTTCCTGCACAAAAACAATTCCAAGAGGAGCTTTCCTCTTCCTATCTGTGGTGCACAATGCAGCACACATAGGAAGAGGAAAAAAGCAGGGCTGTCCTATGAAAGCTGTAGGAAGTTGGCTCTGTTTGTACTATTTCAAAGTAAGAAATAGCATGCACTGAGTCCAAGGGTTCCCCTTATAGGTAAGATAGTGGCAAAAAGAGATGATTCTAATGCTCTATTTTGTGGTAGTGTGGTCGAGCAGTAGGCTTATCAAAGGGTAGTGTTAAGCATTTATTGTACACACACAGGCAATAAATGAGGAACACACACTCAAAGACAATTCCAGGCCAATAGGTTTTTACATCGAAAAATATATTTTCTAAGTTTATTTTAAGAACCACAGGTTCAAGATTTACAACCAATACTTTAAATGAAAGGTAATTCACTGAGGTATCTTAAGAACTTTGAATCATCACAACAACATGTACAGTTTTGGCAAAAATGTCAATAAGCTATTTTAAAACTAGACACACTGCAATTTTCAACAGTTCCTGGGGAGGTAAGTTTTGGTTAGTTTTGCAGGTAAGTAAAACACCTACAGGGTTCAAGGTTGGGTCCAAGGTAGCCCACCGTTAGGAGTTCAGGGCAACCCCAAAGTAACCACACCAGCAGCTCAGCTCATAGAAACTGCAGAGGTCAAAGTGGTGCACAAAACGCATAGGCATCAATGGAGAAGGGGGTGCCCCAGTTCCAGTCTGCCAGCAGGTAAGTACCAGCGACTTCGGAGGTCAGACCAGGGGGGTTTTGTAGGGCATCGGTGGGGACACAAGTCAGCACAGAAAGTACACCTTCAGCAGCACGGGGCGGCCGGGTGCAGTGTGCAAACAGGAGTCAGGTTCGTAATAGGTTTCAATAAGAGACCCCGGGGTCACTTCAGCGATGCACGCAGGCAAGGGGGGGGCTCCTCAGGGTAGCCACCACCTGGACAAGGGAGAAGGCCACCTGGGGGTCGCTCCTGCACTGGAGGTCGGATCCTTCAGGGCCTGCGGGCTGCGGGTGCAGTGTCTTTACCAGGCATCGGGTTCTTGGAAGCAGGCAGTCGCGGTCAGGGGGAGCCTCTGGATTCCCTCTGCAGGCGTCGCTGTGGGGGCTCAGGGGGGTCAATTCTGGCTACTCACGGGCTCGCAGTCGCCGGGGAGTCCTCCCTATAGTGTTGTTTCTCGACAGGTCGAGCCAGGGGCGTCGGGTGCAGAGTGGAAAGTCTCACGCTTCCGGCGGGAAACATGGGGTCCTTTAAAAGTAGTTTCTTTGTTGCAAGTTGTAGTTTCTTTGGAGCAGGGCCGCTGTCCTCGGGAGTTCATGGTCTTTTTAGATGCAGGGTAGTCCTCTGAGGCTTCAGAGGTCACAGGACCCTGGGGGACGCGTCGCTGTTGCAGTTTTTCTCGAAGTGGGGAGACAGGCCGGTAGGGCTGGGGCCAAAGCAGTTGGTGTCTCGGTCTTCTCTGCAGGGCTTCAGGTCAGCAGTCCTTCTTCGTCTTAGGTTGCAGGAATCTAGTTTCCTAGGTTCTGGGGAGCCCCTAAATACTGAATTTAGGGGTGTGTTTAGGTCTGGGAAGGCAGTACTGTCCTAGAGGGTGGCTACACCCTCTTTGTGCCTCCTCCCTGAGGGGAGGGGGGCACATCCCTATCCCTATTGGGGAATCCTCCAAGATCAAGATGGAGGATTTCTAAAGGCAGGGGTCACCTCGGCTCAGGACACCTTAGGGGCTGTCCTGACTGGTGGGTGACTCCTTGTTTTTCTCATTATCTCCCCTGGACTTGCCGCCAAAAGTGGGGGCTGTGTCCAGGGGGCGGGCATCTCCACTAGCTGGAGTGTCCTGGGGCATTGTAACACGAAGCCTGAGCCTTTGAGGCTCACTTCTAGGTGTTACAGTTCCTGCAGGGGGAGGTGTGAAGCACCTCGACCCAGAGCAGGCTTTTGTTTCTGTCCTCAGAGAGCACAAAGGCCCTCACCACATGGGGTCAGAAACTCGTCTTTCAGCAGCAGGCTGGCACAGACCAGTCAGTCCTGCACTGAACAATTGGGTAAAATACAGGGGGCATCTCTAAGATGCCCTCTGTGTGCATTTTTTAATAAATCCAACACTGGCATCAGTGTGGGTTTATTATTCTGAGAAGTTTGATACCAAACTTCCCAGTACTCAGTGTAGCCATTATGGAGCTGTGGAGTTCGTTTTTGACAAACTCCCAGACCATATTCTTAATATGGCCACAACGATACTTACAATGGCTAAGAATAGACTTAGACACTGTAGGGGCATATTGCTCATGCAGCTATGCCCTCACCTGTGGTATAGTGCACCCTGCCTTAGGGCTGTAAGGCCTGCTAGAGGGGTGACTTACCTATGCCACAGGCAGTATTTTGTTTGCATGGCATCCTGAGGGGGATGCCATGCCGACTTTGCCTTTTTCTCCCCACCAACACACACAATCTGCAATGGCAGTGTGTATGGGTTAGGTGAGTGGTCCTTAGGGGTGGCACAACACATGCTACAGCCCTTAGAGACCTTCTCTGGTCACAGGGCCCTTGGTACCACTTGTACCTTTTACAAGGGACTTATCTGTGTGCTGGGGTGTGCCAATTGTGGAAACAATGTTACATTTTAAGTGAAAGAACACTGGTGCTGGGGCCTGGTTAGCAGGGTCCCAGCATACTTCTCAGTCAAGTCAGAATCAGTATCAGGCAAAAAATGGGGGTAACTGCAACAGGGAGCCATCTCCTTACACAATCCCCCACAGCCCACAGGCAAGGAGACTCAGCCAAAGCTGGGAGAGTCTTCCTAGTTTGTCAGGCGAGGAAGAGTAGAGGGAATAGGCTGGTTTTGTTGCAGGGCCTACTCTGCCTTACATCCTCCTGTTCAGGTCATTCCCTCGGGGAACTGACTCACTTCCACAGTGATAGGACCTAGTCTGAATTGCCTCTTGTCTGTGCATTTAATGTCTTCACCCATTCTCTCTATTTTGGGGTTAGAGGTATCCACCTCTGCTAATCTTATCTTAGCCAGGGTCACCCCTAGCTTACCCAAAGAGGTTACCCAGAGCTGGAGTAACCCCACCATGACCAACAGGGTCAGGGGGCCTAACTTGCTATTTGGCATGGGGTCAGGCCACCATGCCAAGGATAGTGCAGCCATAAAGGCTAACACCCAGCAGAGACCACTGACAGCTGTCAGTGCCCAGAACCACACCTTTAGCTCTTCACCTGCAAGGGAAGGAGCTAAGTTACAGGCTTCTTTGGGTTCAGGGTGCCTGTCTGCTGTGTAAGAGTGGGGGGTTACTACGTCCTGTAGTAAACACCCTTCTTCCACTCTTTCTTCTGTTAACTGAGGAGCCACCTACTCAGATTTAACAGTTGCCTGACTAGCCAGGACTTCTTGTGGGTCAGGTTGGAATTTACAAGTGCCACTTTTGGGGTTCTCCCCTACTGGAGCAGAATCTCCTTGGCTTGCTGGAACCTTGGCTAAAGGTTGTCCACCTTTCCTACTCTGTTTTCCTTTCTTTTTCTTTTGGGGCCTACTTGCAGTTACTCTAGGGGTAGCACCTCCAGAATCCTTGGGAGAGTACTGGCACTGGACCAGTTCCTCTCTTGGGCTCTGACTAAACTCTGGGTAGTCATTTCCAAGGAGACAATCAAGGGGGAGGTCTGTTCTGACTACCACCCTTCTCCAGCTAAAAGTCCTACCCACTTCTATGGGCACAAAAGCCACAGGCCTATCAGTGACCCTGTCTGGGCTAACTCTTACTCTGGCAGTCTCACCTGGGATGTACTGGTTTGAGAACACCAGCCTGTCATGCGCAATAGTGTGACTGACACAAGCGTCTCTCAGGGCAGTGGCTGGGATTCCATTCACCAGTAGGTGGTGGAAGTGTCTACTTCCCTCTGGAATCTCCAACTCACCTGTGGGACCCTTTTTCCAGTTGAAGGCTATGAAGACCTCCTCATCCGAGGAGTCATCCCCAATGGCTACACTGGTCACCCCTGGGATTTTGATAGGGGGTTTGTTTTTGGGACAATAAGTGTCCTGGGTGTGGTGCCCTGTCTGTCTACAATTTTGGCACCATGCCTTAGTGGCATCCCAGTTCTTACCCTGGTACCCACCTTTGTTTTGGGTTGTGTCTTGGGGCCCACCCACCTGGTCTGGTTTTTGGGAGCCTACAGAGGACTCTTTTTCTTTGTGTCTAGTGTCACCCACTTTCTCCTGGGGAGGTTTTGTAACCCCTTTCTTTTGGTCACCCCCAGTGGAATTTTTGTTACCCTAGTCTTGACCCAGTTGTCTGCCTTCTTTCCCAATTCTTGGGGAGAAATTGGACCTAAGTCTACCAGATACTGATGCAACTTTTCATTGAAGCAGTCACTTAAAATGTGTTCTTTTATAAACAAATTATAAAGCCCAACATAGTCATGCACTTCATTTCCAGTTACCCAACCATCCAGTGTTTTCACTGAGTAGTCTGCAAAATCAACCCAGGTCTGGCTCGAGGACTTTTGAGCCCCCCTGAACCTAATCCTGTACTCCTCAGTGGAGAATCCAAAGCCCTCAATCAGGGTAGCCTTCGTGAGGTCATAAGATTCTACATCTTTACCAGAGAGTGTGAGGAGTCTATCCCTACACTTTCCAGTGAACATTTCCCAAAGGAGAGCTCCCCAGGGAGATCTGTTTACTTTTCTGGTTGCACAAGCCCTCTCAAAAGCTGTGAACCACTTGGTGATGTCATCACCATCTTCATATTTGGTTACAATCCCTTTGGGGATTTTTAGGATGTCAGTATTCTCTCTGACCCTATTTAAGTTGCTGCCACCATTGATGGGGGCTAAACCCGTCTCTTTTCTTTCCCTTTCTATGGCTAGGAGCTGCTTCTCCAAAGCCAATCTTTTGGCCATCCTGGCTAACAGGAGGTCATCTTCATTGAGGCTGCCCTCAATGCTTCCAGAGCTGTTGGACTCCCCTGTGGGAGAAGCAACATCTCTGACTATCACTTGTGGAGTCAGCGTTGGAGGAACCCTGGTCTCCCTAACTAGGAGTGGAGGGGGACATTTTCCTCCACTTCACTAACTTCATCCTCTGTAAGGGTATCTTCATAGGGGCTGTCTCTAGCAAACTCTGCCAAGAGCTCCTGGAGCTGTTCTTTGGTAAGGTTTGATCCAGTTTTTATTTTTTTGATTCTGCAGAGAGTCCTTAACTCTGGCATACTAAGATGCAGGTAAGATGTGAGGTTGAGCTCCACCACTGTCTATTCTGCAGTAGTCATTATTTCTCTAAAAGTTGGGATACTTTTTAAGAATCTAAAACTATCTCTAGAACTTAAATCCAAACTTTTACAAATTTTTTAACTCTAAAAGAAATGCTATCAGGGACTTACACAAGGCCCTAGCAGGACTTGTAAAAATTTAGAAAAATAGCTAAAATTTCAAAAATCAGTTTCTAATGACAATTTTTGGAATTTAGTCGTGTGATCAGGTATTGGCTGAGTAGACCAGAAAATGCAAAGTATTGTACCCCACCGCTGATCCACCAATGTAGGAAGTTGGCTCTGTATCTACTATTTCAAAGTAGGAAATAGCATGCACAGAGTCCAAGGGTTCCCCTTAGAGGTAAGATAGTGGCAAAAAGAGATAATTCTAATGCTCTATTTTGTGGTAGTGTGGTAGAGCAGTAGGCTTATCAGAGGGTGGTGTTAAGCATTTGTTGTACACACACAGGCAATAAATGAGGAACACACACTCAAAGACAATTCCAGGCCAATAGGTTTTTATATAGAAAAATATATTTTCTTAGTTTATTTTAAGAACCACAGGTTCAAGATTTACAACCAATACTTTAAATGAAAGGTATTTCACTCAGGTATCTTAGGAACTTTGAATCATCACAACAATATGTACAGTTTTGGCAAAAATGGCAATAAGCTATTTTAAAACTAGACACACTGCAATTTTCAACAGTTCCTGGGGGAGGTCAGTTTAGGTTAGTTTTGCAGGCAAGTAAAACACCTCCTGGGTTTAAAGTTGGGTCCAAGGTAGCCCACCATTGGGGGTTCAGGGCAACCCCAAAGTTACCACACCAGCAGCTCAGGGCCGGTCAGGTGCAGAGGTCAAAGTGGTGCCCAAAACGCATAGGCTTCAATGGAGAAGGGGGTGCCCCGGTTCCAGTCTGCCAGCAGGTAAGTACCCTCGACTTCGGAGGGCAGACCAGGGGGGTTTTGTAGGGCACCGGGGGGGACACAAGTCAGCACAGGAAGTACACCCTCATTGGCACGGGGGCGGCCGGGTGCAGTGTGCAAACAGGCGTTGGGTTCGCAATAGGTTTCAATGGGAGACCCAGGGGTCTCTCCAGCGATGCAGGCAGGCAATGGGGGGCTCCTCGGGGTAGCCACCAACTGGGCAAGGGAGAGGGCCACCTGGGGGTCGCTCCTGCATTGGAGGTCGGATCCTTCAGGTCCTGGGGGCTGCGGGTGCAGTGTCTTTACCAGGCGTCGGGTTCTTGGAAGCAGGCAGTCGTGGTCAGGGGGATCCTCTGGATTCCCTCTGCAGGCGTCGCTGTGGGGGCTCAGGGGGGTCAACTCTGGCTACTCACGGGCTCGCAGTCGCCGGGGAGTCCTCCCTGTAGTGTTGTTTCTCCGCAGGTCGAGCCGGGGGCGTCGGGTGCAGAGTGGAAAGTCTCACGCTTCCGTCGGGAAACGTGGGGTCCTTTAAAAGTTCTTTGTTGCAAGTTGTAGTTTCTTTGGAACAGGGCCGCTGTCCTCAGGAGTTCTTGGTCCTTTTAGATGCAGGGTAGTCCTCTGAGGCTCCAGAGGTCGCTGGGCCCTGGGGGACGCGTCGCTGTTGCAGTTTTTCTCGAAGTGGGGAGACAGGCTGGTAGGGTTGGGGCCAAAGCATTTGGTGTCTCCGTCTTCTCTGTAGGGCTTCAGGTCAGCAGTCCTTCTTCGTCTTAGGTTGCAGGAATCTAGTTTCCTAGGTTCTGGGGAGCCCCTAAATACTGAATTTAGGGGTGTGTTTAGGTCTGGGAAGGCAGTAGCCAATGGCTACTGCCCTTGAGGGTGGCTACTCCCTCTTTGTGCCTCATCCCTGAGGGGAGGGGGGCACATCCCTATTCCTATTGGGGAATCCTCCAAAATCAAGATGGAGGATTTCTAAAGGCAGGGGTCACCTCAGCTCAGGACACCTTAGGGGCTGTCCTGACTGGTGGGTGGCTCCTCCTTGTTTTTCTCATTATCTCCCCTGGACGTGCCGCCAAACGTGGGGGCTGTGTCCAGGGGGCGGGCATCTCTACTAGCTGGAGTGCCCTGGGGCATTGTAACACGAACCCTGAGCCTTTGAGGCTCACTGCTAGGTGTTACAGTTCCTCCAGGGGGGAGGTGTGAAGCACCTCCACCCAGAGCAGGCTTTTGTTTCTGTCCTCAGAGAGCACAAAGGCCCTCATCACATGGGGTCAGAAACTCGTCTCTCAGCAGCAGGCTGGCACAGACCAGTCAGTCCTGCACTGAACAATTGGGTAAAATACAGGGGGCATCTCTAAGATGCCCTCTGTGTGCATTTTTTAATAAATCCAACACTGGCATCAGTGTGGGTTTATTATTTTGAGAAGTTTGATACCAAACTTCCCAGTACTCAGTGTAGCCATTATGGAGCTGTGGGGTTCATTTTTGACAAACTCCCAGACCATATACTTAATATGGCCACAACTGTACTTACAATGGCTAAGAATAGACTTAGACACTGTAGGGGCATATTGCTCATGCAGCTATACCCTCACCTGTGGTATAGTGCACCCTGCCTTAGGGCTGTAAGGCCTGCTTCAGGGGTGACTTACCTATGCCACAGGCAGTATTTTGTGTGCATGGCATCCTGAGGGGGATGCCATGTCGACTTTGCCTTTTTCTCCCCACCAACACACACAATCTGCAATGGCAGTGTGTATGGGTTAGGTGAGGGGCCCTTAAGGGTGGCACAACACATGCTGCAGCCCTTAGAGACCTTCCCTGGTCACAGGGCCCTTGGTACCACTGGTACCTTTTACAAGGGACTTATCTGTGTGCTAGGGGTGTGCCAATTGTGGAAACAATGTTACATTTTAGGTGAAAGAACACTGGTGCTGGGGCCTGGTTAGCAGGGTCCCAGCACACTTCTCAGTCAAGTCAGCATCAGTATCAGGCAAAATGTGGGGGGTAACTGCAACAGGGAGCCATTTCCTTACAAAAGCTCTCATGTGCCACACGCAGCTGTGCTGGTCTCACAGGGTACTCTCACTTGTATTGCAACTCAGCGCCTGCTTTTATACCAGTGGAAGCACGTCAGTGTGGCATGCAGGGCACATAACCTACTTTGGAGTATGTACACTCAGAGATTGTGGAAGAAATTAAGCAAACATGGGAGCATCACCATTTTAGACAGTGATAGGCTACCTTGAACAGTGAGTGGGACCGTGCTCCAGAAGGCCATTTGGGGATAGAGGGAGGTGATGGCCCTAGTGAGCTTGCCATCTATGAGCTCTTGTGTGCTGTGATAAATATGAATTCCCAAATACTGGAAGGTACGCACCTCGCAGAGGAGAAGGTGCAAGTCCACCAACAAGTGTTCTGGCAGGCAGTTAGGGCAAATCATGAGCAGGCAAGGTTTAGCCTAGTCCACTCCCAAACTTGAAGTGATTTGGAAATCCAATAAGATGTCCCTGATCTCTGCTATACCGTTTTGGATGTGGCAAACATAGGTCAGTATATCATCTATGTTTAGCATGGTGGCATGTGTCTCTTCTCTTGAGTATGCCCCACGCCTAGCCTTGTTGTTTGAGCCACTTTGCCAGTGGCTCCATTGTTAAGGCAAAGAAGAGGAGGGATGAAGGGCATCGTTGTTACGTTCCTCTTCTCACCAAGATTGTGACAGAAATACATAGCCCAATCTTCACCCGGTCAGTGGGCTCTGTATAAAAGTTTGATGAGTCATTGAAATCTACCCATGATGCTCTTGGATTTCAGTGTTGCAAACATAAACCAGGTTCCAATACCATTTTAGCAGTCTGAACCCACCCATCACATGAAGTCCTGCCCAACTCTAACTTTATTCAAGTACCAACATCAGATAGGACCAATTCAAAGCTGTTTCTATGCAAAGGGAGGCCATCCAATGGCAACACCCCACTCAGTTGATCCCATTTATAACCCTGAATATTCTATGAAGATTCAGAAAGGTATTGTGACCTGCAAAAAAACTATTTGTGTCTGGATCAATAATCATCTGTACTATGTGGATCAGTCTGTTTGCTTATATCTTAAAATCCAAGTTTGACAATGATAAAGGTCTATAGGAGCCAAACTTTAAATGGTCTCTATCATGCTTCAGAAATACCACTATCAATACCTTCCTCATGAATGATGGGAAAACCTTCGCGCTAGAGGCAATATATGGTTGCAAGAGCCAAGGGGACAACTATCAGCTAAAAATGGAATAAAATTTGAAAGGCAAAATATCTATGTCTGGAGTCTTGCCTCTACCTTTTTGTGTAATTGCCAGATGCATTTCATTGAGCATGAGCAGGGATTCCAATTCTGAACATTGGGGAGGGTTGATATTTGGCATTTGCATCCCTTCCAGATAATTACTGATGCACTGCCTGATGTCCCCGAAGTAGTATATTAAAAGGAAGCATAACAGTCTGCAAACATCTGTTTTATGTCAATTTGTCTTTTAACAGTGACACCTTAGAGAGTTTTAATACCACCTATTATGATTCTTGGATTTACTACCTTTAGGAGCTAGGCCAACATCTTCCCTGCCTTAGGTGCTTTTCCAAATTTGTGGCATATTTCTGCTTCACTTTTGCCAGTCTTTGTGCTTTCATGCTGTGCTGCTTTATGCAGTGAAAATTAAATACTAACTTTAAGGCATCCCATTTCACTACTCTGTCAGATGCTGATCCTACATTCTCAGTGAAGTAGTGATGTATGTTGGTACGTATTGCTCACCGGACTGTCTGGTCCTTAAGCTCCTTAATAGGGGGTGCCATGATGGTATCCTTCTCCTGACCCCCCCCAGTCTAATGTCATTTTGAGTGGGCAGTGTTAGATAATGTGTGTCCCAAATATTCTGCAATGATTGATTTCATGTATGCCTAAACATTTAATTCTACTGTGTAAATCATGTAGCCCTGAGTGAAATGAATAAATACTCCCCTGTGGATAAAGCAATCACCATGTGTCAAGCACATATGATTATTAAGTACCATTATTGTAGATGTCTTGTGGCTAGAGTGGATTGAGCTCCTTATAATGGTTGAGAAGATCTATCCATGTCTGTTGGATCTGGCCCTTTTTGCAGGGTCATCCCCCAAAGTTTTGCCTTCCTCCTCTGATTTATTCTGACCTCTTGCTGTTGTTCTACAGCTCTGAACACTTTATCACTGCTGATCAGTGCTAACGTGCAGATGCTCTCCCTTCTACAGTTGGTGTGATTGGCGTACGCCTAATTGGTACATTTAATTTACCTGTAAGTCTATTGTACAGTGATATCTCTATACTCAGGGCCTGTAAATTAATTAAATGCTACTAGAGGGCCTGCAGCACTGCTTGCTCCACCAACAGAAGTAGCCTTTAAACCCTGTCTCAGGCCTGCTAGCGCAGGGCCTGCACACACTGTTTATTGCCACAGGGACCTGGCATTTAAATTTACTTCCCAGAGCTCCCCTTTTATTACTTGTAAGTCACCTCTAAGGTAGGCCCGAGCTAGCCCTATGGGCAGGGTGCTATGAACATAGAAGGCAGGAATTGTGCAAGTTTGTGTGGTCTGTCCTGGTAGTGACAAACAGCCTCTTTGGTTTCTTACCGTTGAGGGGCTGCCTTGCTCATAGGATTGGATTTAAAAAGTCCCTGCCTTATGTCTAGGGGGTATTGTCTGATCTATTAGGGGTCGTGTATGGTTGTAATGGTAGTAAGAAATGCCACTCACTGGTGTAAGTGGATTTTTCTATTGCCATTATAGAAATGCCACTTCTAGAAAGGGAGCACTTATCCATGCTTATGACAGGTGTTTTGCAGCTTGACTCCAATCCTCGTCTGGGGCAGAGTGACAGCTGGGCTTTGTGCATACTTTTCAGACAGCCTGAACACAGGGAGGGTTGAGGAGTCACAGAGGTGCATCTGCATATTGAAAGGCGTTCCTGGGCTGAGAGAAAGGCAGACGGGCACACCGGCATTTATAAAGGCTGTGCCCTGGCCTCACACAAAGGGCTTGTTTACCCCCCACCGATGTCTGGGGCCTGTGCTGGAGGAGAGAGGGGACACATCTAGAACCAGTTGGAACTGGTTGGGACCTATTCTTCCCCTTTTGTGAAAACTCATGCAAAACTGAGTATAAGTACAGGGGGTTTTCCCTATGAAAAAGAAACACTGACCTGGACACACAATGCTGCTGGAGGGACTCACCAGAAAGTGCCTTGGACTGCTGCTGTTGTGCTGATCTGTGACCTGCTTGGTCAGTAGAGGAACTGCCACTAAATGCAACCCCTTGTGCTTGCCTGCTTGGTTGGGCCCTACTGCCCTGTGCTCCCACTTTGCTTTCTCCAGGGGGTAGGTGGTGTTCACCCTGTCTCCTACAGCCCTTCTTACCGTCCAGCACTAAAGTGCTGCATCTAGTTAGCCTTGTGGCGCGGGAAAAGTGCTTTTGTTTTTCTAAGCAAAAGGACAGCGCTATATTTGAATACTCATGTAATGGAGCATAGCCCGTGAGGAGCACTTAACTTTATTTGTTTTTGCGCATTGGAGCTCTCTCAATGTCTCCCCAAGGGAGAAATCACCTCCACAATCCGGCAGGCTGCCAGGATCGAGCGCATCCAAAACGCGTTTCTCAGAGTGCCCCCGGGGTGCATGAAGATTAAGTCAGGAGCAATTGCGCTCCGCTGAGTGCCCCCTTGGTGAAGGGTACTGTGGAGTGTGCCCCTGGGGCACAGACGGGAAGGTGGAAAGGGAGGCTTGTGCACCACGTTGGGTCTGGCAGTGGAGCGCTGCCTAGGGGAGAAGACACCCCGCCGGAGGTCCCTCACTTCTGCCGGGCCCCCCTCACTGTCTGGGAAAATTGCAGGCAGAGTGGTAACCTCGACAGAGGTCTCCCGTCCTTGCTGGGCCTCCTGTTGTTTGGTGGAGGATTGCGGGTGGGGTGGTAACCTCAACGGAGGTCCCCAATTACCGCTGGGCCCTCTCTCTCACTTGCATTTTGTGGCACATAAAAGGCCTGAGTGGCGACCCTCAACTGAGGTCCCTGGCCTTGAGAGTACTTCACGGGCATCGGAGCGGAAGAACTCCACGGTTGGGACACGGACGTCCCCTTTTGCACCCCATCACTCCTGTTGTGGCTCCCGAGGTAGCGTGGCCGATTAGACTCACCAGTTTGGGTGAGAAAAGTGTACAATGGTATTCCCATGTGCAGAATGGTGTAGTATGTTGGTGATCTATGTTGTTGATATGTTACTCATGACTTGTTCTTGTGTCCTCTGATGTATGGGCATTTAGGATGGCTTGTGTACTAGGGCATGTGCATTTTTGGTAACATGTTTTCTGTGACCTGGTGCATTCATGGTGATGAATGTTATAATAATGTGCATTCTTTTAGTAATGGGTACCTGACTACTCCTTATGTTGCAGGGCTACCCATAACCTATGTGTTTTATGTGACTACTGCTAGCTTTTGCAGAGTAATAGTACTGTGTAATGTTCGGACAACTGCTTGGGTAGAAGGGCATTACTGACATGTTGTGTTTGGTCTAATGATGTTGTGTACAATTCAGTTCATTCTTATATAACTTGGTGTTGTGTTTCCTTTGTGGTGGGGATAGTGTTTCATGTGTGTTGTGCAATCGCTTTATACATTGCCTCTGGGATAGGCCTGACTGCTCGTGCCAGGCTAACAAGTGGGTGAGCAGGGGATATCTTGGGTGTGTAACTCCCTTGCCCTTATTAGAGCGGGTGGGTTCTGCCTGCCTTAGGTGTATGTCTGGAACACAATTAAAGTTGCTCAACCACACACAGGGCATTTGTGGGTTTATGAGGAGGGCCGGTGTGAGTGTGGCAAGAAATGTAGTATGTCGTACAGTTGGCAGTGTATGTCACAGTTATCGATAATGGTTCTCTACCAAGTGCTCCGTCTAACACTACATATCTCCCTGCTGAGTCAATATTAGAACACTGAATTGAAAAAGGCCCTCCGTGTACAATCCAAATTAGCACCCTTCTTGCAAACCCAGATTACGATCTTCCCACCACAGCCCTTCTCCATTATTTGCAAAGTTTTCCCAACTCAGTTGTTGTGATAGTTGTCTCCTGCAGGTATGAAGAGTGTCTGTGATGGTGTTTCAGGTAGAGGTGCATCCTACAACACTTTGGGCCTCATTACGTGTGTGGCGGTTTATAGACTGCCACACTCGCGGTGGCCGTTTGGACTGCCACAAATGCTGGTGGTGGCAGAGGTTCTATTCCACGAGGGCAGTTCTGCAAGCAGGGCTGCTGTGGGGATTGCAACCTCATTTCATGGCAGTAGTACCACCATGAAAAAGCTAGCAGACAACAGGTGCAGGGGGCCACATGGGGGTCCTCCACTGCCCATGCACTTGACATGGGGAAGTGCAGGGGCCTCCCTGGCCAGCACATCACAGTGTTCACTGTCTGCTTTGTAGGCAGTGAACATTGCAAGGGTACTGGTGCACCCTGCAGGTGACAGCATTTCCAACGGCTCGATTACAAGCCAAGACAATGCTGTAGTCTGTATATTGCTAGGTCAGCTGGTGTAAACTTAGGTTTCCACTCGCCGACCAAGCAGGAAGCTCATTATAGTTCCGGTGAGAAGGACATCGCGTCAGGGGAAGGCAGACAGAATTTTCCGTCCTCCAAACTCGTAATCAACCCCTTTGTATGTGTTGCCATGCCTCTCATGTTCCAAATAAAAATGTTATACTGTTATAGGTTTTTGCCACTGTCAAGCATGTTTAATGCACCGCAATCTCCTCCTGCGGACATACATTCTGTATGCTTCCTTTTCTATCCCTATCAAGGCCTGAGGATTTGTACTATTTCTGAACTGCTTTAGCTCAAACAAAAAAAATAACCTATTTCCCAGTCCATGGCCAGGTTACCAATGGGTACCCAGACAGCAACACCCCATTAAATGTGTGTATAACCAACCTTAAACATTCACATCTAAGGCTGTTGCAATGTGTACCAGCGGCTGGGAGCGGGTCTACCTAGGTAAATACACAAGGTGATGAATGTGTGACTACAAAGGACACCGTCCCCTTCCCAGGCCAGGAGCCAGTACCCCCTAAAATCTAGGGTTAATGTCCTAGCATCATCATTCAGGTAGGACTCACCTGGAAAAATAATTGATAGGATAATTTGGCATTAGTATGCCAAATCAGATAGGGATCCCCAGCCCTGAAAAATGCCCCCGATCTGTTTAGTCTACCTGAGAGGATAGACACATGGTGGCTAATTAATATGGGCTGAGCCATTGACCTCAACAGTACTGTCAAAGGTTTGTTTTTTGATATACCTGCGAACACCACTATTAAAGGTGACATATCATGAGTCACCAAAGTATTTTCGGGTAATTTGGGTCCTCCTTCTGTCCAGTAGTTTTTATCCAAGAACTCCCTCCTGTCCAGGTCCATCAGGAGGTTGAGTCCAACCTGGTGGCTCTGTCCTACCAGGATAGGGAGAACTTGCTGATAGTGAAGCATCACACAAATAAGTATGTAATGCTTCCTCTTCCATAAGATAGACCTTCCCTCGAGTGTTGCTAGGACATCCCTATTTGGGACACAGACTTGTTAACCCACCTTGGGCAACAGACTATGAAGCTTACGAGTTAACATACACGATGTGATTTAGTGCTGTGATGTGTGACAATCACATGCTCCAAAAGTATTGTTTCCATGCCCTCACCATATCGCCTTTTATGTTCTTCTCTCCCCTCCTGGGCCATACCTCAATCTACCATTAATGTCGCCATCATTCTACTTTAAGGGGCATAACCCTCCTCCCTAAGAGGGAGCAGGGAAATAAATGTGTCATTACACTAGAAGGTTTGCACACATTGGGCTCAAATCTGGTTGTTCACTGAGTTCTGTCTCTACTTCTATGTCAGCATCTGTTGGAGCCCCTTATGCTACATTTCACAGGACTCAAGCCTGAATCACCTTGTTGTTCCAGTTCCGATACTACCATTGCAGACTCCCAGGCCACCTGTTCTTAGAAGAGATTGTTCTGTAATCCTATGACTGACCGTCTATTGTCTTGTTCTGTTTTCCATCCATCTGCTCCACTGGTCTATTGCTCCAATGATGTGTGTTTTGAAATTGAGGGGCATATTTATACTTGTTTTGCACCGAATTTGCGTCTTTTTTTATGCAAATTCGGTGCACAACTAACTCCATATTTATACTTTGGCGCTAGACCTGTCTAGCACCAAATTTATGGAGTTAAAGTCATTTTTTGGACGTGGAAACCTACTTTGTGTCAATGAAATGCAAAGTAGGCGTTCCTGGGCAGAAAATGACTCTAAGGCCCCAGTGCCTTATTTATCCTCCTGTGACAAAATCACTCACGGAGGGAAGGAGGGGTCAAAAAATGGTGCAAAGCTTGGTTTGCATGTCTTTTAACACCTGGGTCAGGCAGGCGTAAGGGGACCTTTGGGCCTATTTCCATGGTGGAACACCATGGAATAAGCCCACAGGTGCCCTCCCCATGCCCCAGAGACACCCCCACCCACACGAGAGGGACAGTGGAGGATGGGGGACTCCATCCCAGGTAAGTATAGGTAAGTACAGGTAAGTATTTGTTTTCAAAGTGGTGTTGGGGGCCCTGAAATGTGCCACCCTACATGGCACTGGGTGCAATGGCCATGCCCAGGGGACTCTGGTCCCTTGTGCTGGCCATTGGGGTGGTGGGATTGACTCCTGTCTTTTCTAAAACAGGAGTCATGTGGTATGGATGGTTTTGCGTCAGAAAATGACTCTAGGCAGGTTAGAGCCATTCTGTTTTACTCTTACCCGCCTAAAATCATTTTTTGGTGCAAAACCCCATTCTTCCATGTGAAGTGGTTTGCACTGTAGTCTCACACGAAGTTGTACCAGGCACCATCGGGCTGCACTATTTTTCCCCACCTGAACCTATCTGTGCCTCCAGGTCCTCCTTCAGAACATTTCAGTCTATATGTCAGTGAGTCAGCTCTCTCTCTTTCAGGTGGGTGTGACAATCTCCTGTGGTCCAGGGGCAGCCACCTTGACCCTCTCCTTACAAGGCACTCAATAAATGCATGTTCTCTAATAGGCCTCAGAGCCTTTCCCTCCTATTGGCCAATTAGACCCAACTGCATATGGCTCTGCTCTCCCTCATGTCCCAGGAATCAGATCACTTCAGTCAAACTGTGGTTTGTGGCACTGATCATCCCAACACCACTCGGCACATGCTGGACAGAAGTGCTCACCAGTGGCAACACTGTTTACTCCTTTGCATTGTGTCACCATAGTTAGGTATACCTCTGCATCAGCTCGGAGGTCCACTGCTCATGCTAAGCCACTGCTTCTACTGCTTCACTAGGCTTTGGCATTGCTAAAGGCACAGGAGGCTGCCTTGATCGCATCCCAGGTTGTGCTGCCACCCACACGGCAATGGGGTGTAAGGTGACACTCCACTTATACCCCATGAAGGAGCAAACAATCAACACAATGCTATTACCATGATGTTTTGGTGGAGCTCGCTTGAATTCAGCTCACTCAATCGCCTTCTTGGCCATGTCTCACCGGATAATTATTTTATAGAAACAAATAAGTTTATGTAATTTATGCTTTTCTTGATTCTGCAGAATTTAGGGCCTTATTACAACTTTGGAGGAGGGTGTTGATCTGTCCCAAATGTGACGGATATACCACCCATCGTATTACGAGTCCATTATATCCTATGGAACTCGTAATACGGTGGACAGGATATCCGTCACATTTAGAATGGATTAACACCCTCCTCCAAAGTTTTAATCAGGCCCTTAGGGCCTGATTCTGACCCTGGCGGTCAAGGCCGGGGGTAGCACCGCCAACAGGCTGGCGGTGCTACATGGGCAATTCTGACCGCGGCGGGAAAGCCGCGGTCAGAAAAGGCAACCAGCGGTTTCCCGCCGGTTTACCCCTGCCCAAAAGAATCCTCCATGGTGGCGCTGCAAGCAGCGCCGCCATGGGGATTCAGACCCCCTTCCCGCCAGCCTGGTTCTGGCGGTTTTAACCGCCAGAACCTGGCTGGTGGGAATGGGTGTCTTGGGGCCCCTGGGGGCCCCTGCAGTGCCCATGCCACAGGCATGGGCACTGCAGGGGCCCCCTAACAGGGCCCCACAAAGATTTTCAGTGTCTGCATAGCAGACACTGAAAATCGCGACGGGTGCAACTGCACCCGTCGCACCCCAGCAAATCCGCCGGCTCCATTCGGAGCCGGCTTCATCTTTGCTGGGGCTTTCCCGCTGGGCCGGCGGGCGATCTTTTGAAAATCGCCCGCCGGCCCAGCGGGAAAGTTAAAATGGTCCCCGCGGTCATTTGACCGCGGGGCGGTGTTTGGGCGGTTTCCGCTCGGCGGGCGGCGCCCACCGCCCGCCGGGGTCGGAATGACCCCCTTAGTCTTTATTTATATTTCACAGACCACACTAATTAATGGAATAAATTGAACAGATGTTTCGTGGATGATGCCATCAATGATTTCTTCAATTATGTTATTTGAAATGCTGTCTGTCATGTTATCAGTGTGTCACTAAACATGTCAAGAGTGCTGTAACATGTGAGATAATTAGCGGTGCACGGCGGGGTAAAACGTTACAGTTAGCTCTGTATAACTGGTGCATTTCAGTTTTTTTCAAATTTAAATTGGTATTTGTACCTGATATTTTCACCTATTACATCACTTTAACTTTTGATTTTTAAGTATATTTTAAAGTTTTTTTTAGCACAAAGTAAGATCCTGTATCAATTCCTTTTATTGATTATGCAATCAGAAAAATATTTTATGTATAACACATTTTACATACATCTATCAAGTAACAGTTACCATATATCAGCAATAGTTATTGAATGAATCAGTGAAATACCAACATATGATAGACAACCTGAGGAAGCATTAGACACAAAAATATTGATGTGTGATGGGAACAAGGAAATTAGAAGCAATTTTTCAACCTAACTATCCCCTGCAATTCAACAATCAACATTCAGCACACATTACAATCTTACTACCATCCCTAAATGTAACATCACTGACCTGCTTTAGGACAAGCCCTGCACCCAACCCTACGAGGACCAGCCAACCTGCCCCCCACACAGGCAGCCAATGAGAATGTTCATCACAATATGAAGGTCCACTGACCTTTTCAAGGGGTTACCACATTAATGTATAAAAGGTAGGCCTATTGGATTTTAGCTGTCCGCTTTGTCAAGAGATGTCAACATCATTAAAAGCAAGCCTATTGGCTTCATCAATAGGTCAAAACATCATTATTTGAAGGCAAGCCTATTTGCTTTGTCAAGGGGTCATCATCATCAACACAAGCTTTATTCTGTCACATTTAACCATCAAAGCAAAATAACATCGCAACAGGTAAAATAGTAGTGTACATAATAAATATGCAGGTAAAAGATATTAAAAAAAAGGAAGACAACAATCATAAAGAGATAAAAAAAAATGTGTTAAAAGGACGAAGATCCATGTATTCCTTGACATGCTGCCAATAAGTACTGTCTAACCGCCTTAATAAAAGAGGGGGACTGTCTCTCATCAGCATCCTGGGAACAGCTTACAATATCTCGTATTGCTTTTTACCATCAGCCGGGGGAAAATCACGACAGTCATAAGATTTATATATATAATAAATGAATAAATAAATTAAAAGTAATAATCAATTGGGAGCTAATCATTTTTTTTTTTTTTTTAAACGGGTACGTATGTACCATGCGGCCGCAAAGAACTTGCTGACTGCACATATTAAAAAAGGAGAGCCGTCTCTCATCAGCTTCCTTAAAGCAACTTTACAGTGTCTCAGGCCCATGTTCCTGCAAACTGGACGAATCAATTTCCGTCGTGCAATCCCATAGGCTGGGCAAATAAACATAAAATGTACTATAGTTTCCAGAGTACAGTTGCAGGTGGGGCATAAATCTGTTGTCAAAGCAGGTCGCCAGGTACTAGTAAAAGACATCAGAGGTAAACACCCATAAGCCATAAGAGGTAAACACCCATAAGACATGAGAGGTAAACACCCATAAGGGGTCATCACATCATTATATGAAGATATGTCCATTGACTTTGCGAAGCGGTGACCACAACATTATAAAAGAAAAGCCATTGGCTCTGTCGAGGGGTCACCACATACACATATAAGGCAGGCCTATTGACTTTATCAAAGGGCACCACATTATAAGAACAACCATTGCAAGGTAAAAATTACCATCTTATCAAAAGAATCAATAACAATGTTTAAATGCAATCAGTACTGTTATTAAAGAATTGTAATGCTTCTCAATAATCATTGTCAATAAAGTATTCTAAACAAAACATGACAAACCAAAAAAACATGTCAGTGTCCTTCTTTAAACTCATCAGTACACATAAAATGCAACTGTATAATAAACCACTAGGGGACCTTGCCCTCCCAAGTTTCAGAGCAAAAGCCCAAGTCTCAAGAGTGCTTTGAATAAAGAACAAGGATCACCCTGCCAGGGGGGAGGAGGGTTATGATGCAACGACACTTAGGGCAAGTTAGAAAATGTTATTGAAGGTGCTGGTGTAGTCCTGCAAACCCTCACAAAACATCTGCATTCTGCTGAGCAGTGAATTGTAATGTTCAGGAGCACACACTCTTGCAGCCTTGTACAGTGGATATTTTTCCTTTTTTTGTATTTGTATTTAGGTTGTTTCCCCAGACACCCACATGCTGTAGGACTTATTGGTGCCCATGGAGGGGAACCTCTAGCCCCCCACACCGGCACCAGCTCCCTGCATTCTGCAGGAGCCAAAACAGCATGTGTGCTGATCCCTCCAGCACTGTCCTCGGCGGGGAAGGCAAGAGAGTATTTCTCTCATCATGTGAAGTATGGACTAGAAGCCTTTCTGTGGGCTGCTCCCACCACCAATTCCATCCTCTAATGTTCCCCTGGGATGGAGTCTGTATGCTAACCTTCTGGAAGGGGGGTGCATCCAGACACAGAGAGCAAAATAGGGAGTGGGCTACCCCAGACATTAAAAAACTAAATATGCCCCAATTTTAATTTTTTACGTTTTCAGCTGGTCGCATAAGACTCCAGTGGGAATGTGTGATAATTAAAAGAAGAAAATAAACTTTCACTGCGGTTCCCTCTGGGACCTCAAGGGATAAGGGTCCAAAGTATCTATACCCTACCTCGTTATGTCCTGCTTTTTAAAGACATTTTCAGGACAAGGTATTAAGGGTCTCATTTGGAGTTTGGCGGTCCCACCCCGAGCATTTTACAATGTTCCCGCCAGGCTGACAGATGGGAACATTGTAATTTATGTGTATTCCCACCGGCCTGTCCAGCGAGAACCCTGTACGATATAGTACAGGGGCCATCCAGCATCCTCGAAATGCCCACTATCTGCAAAGTAGACAGTGCACATTTCGACAGTGCTAGGCAGGGTGGCCCCATGGGCATGGGCAGTGCAGGGACCTGTGGACACCGGTACTGGGAAACCTATGCTTACTGGGTAAATAGCTAGCTTTCTGCCAAATATGGTGCAACTGTGTTAAGCCATTTTGGCTGTATTATGGTCTAATGTTTCCAATGGAAATTACATGTGGAAAAAATGTTTTGAGACCCGTCCTTTTTCTCAGCCCACGCTTGACTGATCACCCTGAAGTTTCCAGGTAGGAGCTGAGGTGGATGAACTTTTAAGTTCTGTTAAAATTCGTCATATGGTTCCAAATATAATAGCAAAACAAAAACACTCTTCCTAGGAAATGTCTGACATAAGTATTACTAAATATTGTACAAAATTGGATTATTGGTTGGGGGGTTGGTGGTCCCACTCAGGCAACAACCCAATTCTTGTCAGGGGGAACCACAAAAGTCACTAAATTAATGTGGGCTTAACCTTCTGGTAGTCTGGCACAAAGCAGTCAGGTTTATTTAGAGCAGGGGCCTTCCGACTATGGGCGGGCCTGTGGGAGGCTGGCTGGCTTATTGTGGGTACCTTGTGGTACTTACACCTTGTGCCAGGTCGAGTTATCCCTTTTTAGTAGATTAGAAGTGCTCTAGCAGCTTAGGCTGATGGAGGTAGCTACAGCAGAGCAGCTTAGGCTAAACTAGGAGACATTCAAAGCTCCTACTACACCACTTATATCATATAGCACTATATCATAAGAAAACACAATACTCAGAGTTACTAAAAATAAAGGTACTTTATTTTAGTGACAATATGCCAAAAGTATCTCAGAGGATATACTCCCTTAGGAGGTAAATAATGCACACAAAATATAAACACAAACCAAAAACAGGTAAGTAAACAGTTAGAAAAGTAGTGCAAACACTGTAGAACACAATAGAATGCAATAGGAGACAATAGGCCTAGGGGCAACATAAACCATATACTCCAAAAGTGGAATGCGAACCACGAACGGACCCCAGGCCTAGTGTAGTGTGTCGTGGGTCGCTGGGAGTGTAAGAAAACACTAAGGGTTTCCAAGATACCCCACCCCAAGACCCTGAAAAGTAGGAGTAAAGTTACCCTACTACTCCAGAAAGACAGTAAAATCGAGATAGGGGATTCTGCAAAGGCAACAACTGACTGCAAAGCACTGAAGATGTATTCCTGGACCTGAGGACCTGCAAAGGAAGGGGACTAAGTCCAAGAGTCCCGCAAGTGTCCAGGGGGGGGGGGGGGCAGGAGCCCAATAAATTCCGGATGAAGGTGCAAAAGGTCTGCCTCTGTGTGGAAGAAGCCAAAGATTCTGCAACAACGGAAGGTGCCAGGAACTTTTCCTTTGGGCAAAAGATGTCCTACAGCGTGCTGGAGGATGCAGAGAGGTTTTCATGCAGAAAGACCGCAAACAAGCCTTGCTAGCTGCAAGAGTCATTGTTAAAGGTTTTGGGTGCTGCCAGGGCCCAGGAAGGACCAGGAGGTCACACTTTAGAGGGGGCACTCCACAAAACAAAGAGCCCATGCAGAAGCAGGCAGAACCCGCAGAAGCACCTGAACAGGTGTTCAGAAGATCTGAGCATGGCGGTCATCTCAGCACAACAAAAGAGGGTCCCACAGAGTCGGAGTCCAACCCATCGAGTTGGGCAATGCAGGATGGAGTGCTGGGGACCTGGGCGGTGCTGTGCATGAAGGAAGTCTTGTAAAAGTGCACAGAAGCTCCAGCAGCTGCAGTTCACACAGTACATAAGATTACTGTCTGGCGTGGGGAGGCAAGGACTTTCCTCCACCAAATTTGGACAGAAGGGCCACTGTACTAGTGGGGACACTTGGATCCAGCTCCTTTGTTCCAGGGACCACGCTCGTCAAGATGAGAGGGGACCCAGAGGACCGGTGATGTAGAAGTTTGGTGCCTGCGTTGGCAGGGGGAAGATTCCGTTGACCCACTGGAAATTTCTTCTTGGCTTCCAGTGTAGGGTGAAGGCAGACAGCCCTCAGAGCGTGCACCACCAGGAAACAGTTGAGAAAGCCGGCAGGATGAGGCGCTACAATGTTGCTGGTAGTCTTCTTGCTACTTTATTGCGGTTTTGCAGGCGTCCTGGAGCAGTCAGCGGTCAATCCTTGGCAGAAGTCAAAGAGAGAAGTGCAGAGGAACTCTGGTGAGCTCTTGCATTCATTATCTGACGAGAAAACCACAGACGAGACCCTAAATAGCCCTCAGAGGAGGATTGGCTACCTAACCAGGTAAGAACCTATCAGGAGGGGTCTCTGACATCACCTGCTGCCACTGGCCACTCAGAGGTCTCCATTGTGCCCTCACACCTCTTCATTCAAGATGGCAGAGGTCTGGGACACACTGGAGGAGCTCTGGACACCTCCCTTGGGGAGGTGCTGGTCAGGGGAGTGGTCACTCCCCTTTCCTTTGTCCAGTTTCATGCCAGAGCAGGGCTGGGGGTATCCCTGAACCGGTGTAGACTGGCTTATGCAAGAAGGGCACCACCTGTGCCCTTCAAAGCATTTCCAGAGGCCAGGAGAGGCTCCTCCTCTCAGGCCCTTAACACCTATTTCCAAAGGGAGAGGGTGTAACACCCTCTCTCAGAGGAGGAAATCCTTTGTTCTGCCTTCCTGGGACTTGGCTGCCCAGGTCCCAGGGGGCAGAAAACTGTCTGAGGGTTGGCAGCAGCGGTAGCTGGAGAGAAAACCCCAGAGAGCTAGTTTGGCAGTACCCGGGCTCTATGCTGGAGCCCCGGGGATGCATGGAATTGTCCCCCCAATATCAGAATGGTATTGGGGTGACAATTCCATGATCCTAGACATGTTAAATGGCCATGTTCGGAGTTACCATTGTGAAGCTACACATAGGTATTGACCTATATGTAGTTCACGTTTGTAATGGTGTCCCCGCACTCACAAACTCCGGGGAATTTTCCCTGAACAATGTGGGGGCACCTTGGCTAGTGCCAGGGTGTCCTCACACTAAGTAACTTTGCACCTAACCTTCACTAAGTGAGGGTTAGACATATAGGTGACTTGTACGTTACTTAAGTGCAGTGTAAAATGGCTGTGAAATAACGTGGACATTATTTCACTCAGGCTGCAGTGGCAGTCCTGTGTAAGAATTGTCTGAGCTCAATATAGGTGGCAAAAGAAATGCTGCAGCCCATAGGGATCTCCTGGAACCCCAACACCCTGGGTACCTAGGTACCATATACCAGGGAATTATAAGGGTGTTCCAGTGTGCCAATAAGAATTGGTAAAATTGTTCATTAGCCTGCAGTGACAATCTTAAAAGCAGAGAGAGCATAAACACTGAGGTTCTGGTTAGCAGAGCCTCAGTGATACAGTTAGGCACCACACAGGGAACACATATAGGCCACAAACTTATGAGCACTGGGGTCCTGGCTAGCACGATCCCAGTGACACATATCGAACACACTGACAACATATGGTTTCCACTATGAGCACTGGGGCCCAGGTTAGCAGGATCCCAGTGAGACAGTAAAAACACCCTGACATATACTCACAAACAGGCCAAAAGTGGGGGTAACAAGGCTAGAAAGAGGCTACTTTCCTACAGGGCCTCCCTAGGGGGGGGCTCAAATTATCTTGGGGGCACCAGGCTCTTGCCAAATGAAGCATTATGCTAATTACAGGGCTTTATTTTAAGCTGAAAAAAATGAACAGCAGGAAACCGCTCTGTAATGGGCCATCGCCGACTTGTTTTGTCATTTTTATCAAAGCTGGTAGTATGTGTCAAAATTAAAGGAACTCCAAATACTCTTCAAAACCACCACCTCCACTTCTAATAATCACACTGTGGATACATTACCACGTTAGTAATGCCAGCCTGACCAGAATAGTATGTTTGGCATCATGTACTTGATTGCATTTTTAAAACAGTAACAGAACTTAACTGTGATGTTTAAATAAATGTAAACATTTAAACATTGGCAATTTAATAAAATAGTTTTGAAAACTTTGGAGTGGGGCCCAAGAATTATCTTTTTTACTGGGGGGGCACGGCACACAATAAAGTTTGAAGGCCACTGCATTATAGGCACTGTGTAAGTATTTATTCAGCACTCAAACACTAATAAAGTAAATACAAAACACAAGAAAAATCCCAAACTGATTTAGAAAAGTAGAGTGCATTCTAATAAACAAAATGATACCAGAATAACAGAAATCCAGTTATCAGAACTGGAAAACTGCAATTTCAAAGATTTAGGTAACTATAATGCCTGAAAATACAAAGCATCGCTCCTCGTCATCTATTCAAGCTAGACCTGGGAAAAGGCACAAGTTCAGGCTGACCATGATGTAGCATGGGTCTAACACAGGAACCAGGTTAGGCCTACTGAAAAAGTTACTTTTTCACAATCCAGTGCAAAAAGTTAAGGTCACTGTGGAGGAGCTCGTCAGGAGGAGGGAGAGTGTTGTGAAAGGTTCTCGCTGTAGCAGGAAGAGTAGTAATGGCATTGCTGATGGTCATTGCTGTTCTGCAAGATCTGGTCAGGTCTCATGGTCACCATGGGCTGTTGTTCCTGTAGCATGATGTGCAGAACTTGCATTGCTGGTCATCACTGGCGGTTGCTGTTGTATGACCAGTCAGGTTCACCAAAGCTTTGTATTGGCAGTCATCGCAGGCAGCAGAGTCTCAAAACAAACTGGCCCGTTCATGGTCTTGAAGAGATCAAAACTTCAGGAGTTTTCCTTTCTTTGCAAAGGAGTGCACTTTGATGCCAGACACAGACCTTGGACCTGTTAAAGTACCTCTTGGGGATCAGAGACTCATTCTAGCAGAGGCCAGCAGTGCTCAGGCAGGCCTGGTTGCATTAGATCAGCTCTGCGGGTGCAGGGGAGCCTCTGGAAGTTGTTGGGTCCATGCAGCTCAGAACAGGATGTCAGCCAATTGACCCTTGGGGTTAGCAGGGGATGAAGGGAGCGGGTGCGATCATCCTTTTCAAGGAGCAGGGCAGGCCTCAAGCAGCAGAGCATTTCTTTGAAAAACAAGGCAGGCCTGTATCAGCAGGACAGTACTCTGGTAGCAGCAGGACAGACCTCTGAGGAACCAGGCAGGCCTCAAGGAGCAATACATCCCTCTGGGAAACAAAGAAGGCCTCTGCAATGTCCACAGGTCTAGGAGTGAACTGAAGGGGTGGTTAAGGAAGTCTAATATTTATACCTGGTGCCAGACTTTGAAGTGATAGTGACATCCTGGCTATCCTCACATCTGGTTCTGCAAGGATCTTCCTTTCCCCTGCCAAGGCTCTAAGAAGTGTGAGGTGACAAACGACTAGTGCTGGGTTCCTTTGTGAGTGTGATAAGGCAGTCATTTGAAATGTTAAGTGGGGCAGGGAAAAGCTCTTGCCCCTCCATCCTGCTAACATCTAGGGCCTCATTACGATTCTGCCGGTCACTAGACCACCAGACTCACATATGGCAGTCAGACCGCCTCCAATGCCTCCAGGGAACCGCCAGCTCCATCAGGATCAGAGATCCCAGCAGTCTGGAGGTTGGTGGCAGTGCTAATCAGCAGCACTACCCTGGGATTAAAACCTCGTTCTCTGTCAGCCTTTTCATGGCAGTGGCACCGCCAAAAAAAAGGCTGGTGGAGAACGGGTGCAGGGAGCCCCAAGGGGGGGCTTGCGCTACCCAAAAACTTGCCATGGGCAGCACAGGGGCCACCCTCCCAGCACCATCACAATGTTCACTGTCTGCATCCTGCAGGGTACAGCATTGTCACTGTAGCCCGGTTCCCACTAGGCCAGTGGGCACAAACTCAGGTTTCCGCCTGTTGACATGGCAGGAAACACTTAATGACACCGGCGGGCTTTCCTGTCTGTCAAACTCAAAATAGGGCCCCTAGTCTCCTTTTGTCTCGCTGTCTGGGAGGAATACATAAAACCTAAGCTAAGCTATTCAGTGGTGTGAACAAGGACACAGACCTCAGGCACCATTTGGCTAGGACAAGAAAATGCCAACTTTCTAAAAGTGGCATTTTCAGAATTGTGACTTAAAGTTTGGCTTTATCATTAAAGGGGATTTTAATTTACAATTCATTTGAGTCCAAACTTGACATTGCTATCTGTTCCCAATTAAACTTTAGCACTTATTAAATGTAATAAGGTAACTCAATGCTATCCACTGGGAAAGATAGGCTTTATAAAAGTGAAAAACTAATTTAGGAGTTTTTCAATACCATGGCATGTAAACTTAAAAACACATGTCCTACTTTTAAAATACACTGCAACCTGCCCTATAGGTTGTGTTGTGTAGGGCCTACATTTGGAGTGACACATACATATCTAAATATATATATATATATATATGTATATATATATATACATACATATTTATATGTATGTGTAAATATACACATATATGTATATTCATATATATAATTATACATATATATATATATATATATATATATATATATATATATATATATATATATATATATATATATATATATATATATATATAATTATATATATATATATATATAGAGAGAGAGAGAGAGAGATATGCATATATATATATATTTATTTTTTTGAAGGAAAGTTTAAGCCTGCCAAAAGGTTCATTTTGCTAAGTCCAAATGGCAGTTTAAAACTTTAATACAGGTTGCAGTCACAGGCCTCTGATATATTTTAAAAGGCTACTTTAATGGGTGGCACAAGGAGTGCTGCAGGCTCACTAGTAACATACAACATCTCAGCAGGTATTATTTGATTTTTCAAAAATATGATTAATTAATGTAGTTATATTTCAAGCTGATATGAAACATGAGGTAGCAATAGGAAGTTTTTACAGAATCATGTCATAAGTCAGAGGCCATGAGTCCACTGAGGCATTTCAACTTTCATTACATCAGGTCATCATCAGGACAAAAGGGTGACAAAATATTGAAACCCTAAATATTGTTATACAGAAATATTGGCCTTCATTATGACTGCAGCGGTCTTTTCCCACGACTGCTGCAACCGCGACTGCCGGAAGACCACCAGTGCTGGTGGTCTTCCGACTGCTGTATTATGACCACCACCGGATATCCGCACCGTCGGCTGTTGGATATCTGGCAGCATTCACTTCGGTGGTTGGCCGTCAGCGGCACTTAGGTGGTTCCATTGCCGACACCACCACACCAGAAAAAGACCCCCCATAGAATTACAACCAGTAATTCTGTCTGGCTGTCTTATTCTGGCGTGGGGGTGCCAGCGATGGGAACGCTGGGTCCCATCTCCTCACAGAGGTGCACCTCATCAGACGAGGTAAGTGCCATACGCAGGAGGAGGGGGTGTGTGAATGGGTGTGCGTGAGTGTGTGAGTGTGTGTCTGCATGTTATGAATGTGGAGGGAGGGAGTGGGAGTAACTGTTCATGCCTAGGGGTGTGTCTGTGCTGTGTGTAAATGTGGAGATGTGTGTGTGTGTGCATGTGGACAAGGGGTGGGCTAGTGTGCATTTGTGAATGTGTAAGGGGTAAGGGGGTGTGAGTGAGTGCGTGCAGGTGCGTGTATGTTTCTATGTGTATATCATGTGTGTGTGGGTGCGTGCGGTGAGGTAAAATTGGTGGCTAGTGGGGTGGTTGTGTGAAGATGAGTGAGGGGGTGAGGGGATGGTGAGTGCATGGGTGCGTGTGATGTGTATGGGTATGTATGTGTGTCTATGGGGTGAATGTTTTGAGTGCATGTGTGAGTGGGGGTGTGTCTGTATGTGGTTGTGTGTGTTTGGGTGCATGACTGCCTGTGTGCAGAGGTGTTTGAAGGGTAACCCGGTGACAAAGTTCCTGTCATTGGGATACCTTTCTGCCATCATTTTGTGGCAGTGAGACCACTAGGAAAATGCTGGTGGTGTCCCTAGTTGGAATAACCTCAGCGGTTATCTGAATCCCAACAGGCTGCAGGTGGAAACCTCCAGACTGGCGGGCTGCGGTAAAGTGCTGGGATGGGTGGTGACATGGCAGTTTGGCAGAGGCCAAACCTCTGCATTCATAATATGGCATCCATGGACCACCAAGGTCATAAAGAGGGCCATTGTGTCAAAAATATTGAGCACAAAAGTATTGTTTTCCTATACTTATAACTAAAAATACAAAAATATAGAAAAAAATATCGTTTTACACTAATACCAAAAATATAGACAAAATATATTTTTTAAATATATATTGTTAAAAATAGTAAGCATTAAAAACATTAACATGTACCAGCAATATTATATAATTTGAATATATTCAAACAATACAAAAATATATATAAATATATACATATTTAACCCCTTCGCTGCCAGGCCTTTATCCCCTCAGGTGTCAAGCCTTTTTTTGCCTATTTGGGGCAGTTCGCACTTAGGCCCTCATAACGTTTTGTCGACATAAGCTACCCACACCAAATTTGCGTCCTTTTTTTCCAACATCCTAGGGATTCTAGAGGTACCTAGGCTTTGTGGGTTCCCCTGAAGGAGACCAAGAAATTAGCCAAAATACAGTGAAAATGCAGTTTTTGTCAAAATAATTGGAAAAAAGGGCTGCAGAAGAAGGCTTGTGGTTTTTTCCCTGACAATGGCATCAACAAAGGGTTTGCGGTGCTAAAATCACCAACTTCTCAGCTTTCAGGAACAGGCAGACTTAAATCAGAAAACCCAATTTTTTAACACAATTTTGATATTTTACTGGGACATACCCCATTTTTACGATTTTTTGTGCTTTCAGCCTCTTTCCAGTCAGTGACAGAAATGGGTATGAAACCAATGCTGGATCCCAGAGAACTAAACATTTCTGGAAAGTAGACAAAATTCCGAATTCAGCAATGGGTAAATTGTGTAGATTCTACAAGGGTTTCCTACAGAAAATAACAACTGAAATAAATAAATATTGAAATTTAGGTAAAAAAAACAGCCCTTTTTCTCTACGTTTTACTCTGTAACTTTTTCCTGCAATGTCAGATTTTGTAAAATCTGCTGGACTCTTCTGGTTGCAGGGATATATAGGGCTTGTAGGTTCATCAAGAAGTCTAGGTACCCAGAGCCAATAAATTAGTTGCACCTTGCAATGGGTTTTCATTCTATACCGGGTATACAGCAATTCATTTGCTGAAATATGAAGAATGAAAAATAAGTATCAAGAAAACCTTTGTATTTCCAAAATGGGCACAAGATAAGGTGTTGAGAAGCAGTGGCTATTTGCACATCTCTGAATTCCGTGGTGCCCATACCAGCATGTGAATTACAGGGCATTTCTCAATTACACATCTTTTTTACACACTGTCTTACATTTGGAAGGAAAAAATTAAGAGAAAGACAAGGGGCAATAACACTTGTTTTGTTATTCTGTGTTCCCCCAAGTCTTCGATACAAATGGTGCCTCAGGCGTGATGCTTGCGACAGGAAACGCAACATGGACAACATCACATTTTTACATTGAAATCTGATTTTGCAAAGTGCCTAGATGTAGATTTTGGCCTCTAGCTCAGCTGGCACCTAGGGAAACCTAGCAAACCTGCGCATTTTTGAAAACTAGAAACCTAGGGGAATCCAAGATGGAGTGACTTGTGGGACTCTGACCAAGTTCTGTTACCCATAATCCTTTGCAAACCTCAAAATTTGGCTAAAAAACACTTTTTCCTCTCATTTCGGTGACAGAAAGTTCTGGAATCTGAGAGAAGCCACAAATTTCCTTCCACCCAGCAATCCCCCAAGTCTCCCGATAAACCTGTGCATTTTTAAAAACTAGACACCTAGGGGAATCGAAGATGGGGTGACTTGTGGGACTCTGGCCAGGTTCTGTTACCCAGAATCTTTTGCAAACCTCAAAACATTTGGCTAAAAAAACACTTTCTCCTCACATTTCGGTGACAGAAAGTTCTGGAATCTGAGAGGAGCCACAAATTTCCTTCCACCCAGGGTTCCCCCAAGTCTCCCGATAAAAATTGTACCTCAGTTGTGTGGGTAGGCCTAGTGCCCGCAGCAGGAAATGACCCAAAAGACAACGTGGACACATCACATTTTTCCAAAGAAAACAGAGGTGTTTTTTGCAAAGTGCCTACCTGTGGATTTTGGCCTCTAGCTCAGCCGCCACCTAGGGAAACCTACCAAACCTGTGCATTTCTAAAAACTAGACACCTAGGGGAATCGAAGATGGGATGACTTGTGGGAGTCTGGTAAGGTTCTGTTACCCAGAACACTTTGAAAACCTCAAAATTTGGCTAAAAAACACTTTTTCCTCACATTTCAGTGACAGAAAGTTCTGGAATCTGAGAGGAGCCACAAATTTCCTTCCACCCAGGGTTCCCCCAAGTCTCCCAATAAAAATGGTACCTTAGTTGTGTGGGTAGGCCTAGTGCCCGCAACAGGAAATGCCCCAAAACACAACGTGGACACATCAAATGTTTCCAAAGAAAACAGAGGTGTTTTTTGCAAAGTGCCTACCTGTGGATTTTGGCCTCTAGCTCAGCCGCCACCTAGGGAAACCTACCAAACCTGTGCATTTCTAAAAACTAGACACCTAGGGGAATCGAAGATGGGGTGACTTGTGGGACTCTGGTCAGGTTCTGTTACCCAGAATCCTCTGCAAACCTCAAAATGTGGCTAAAAAAACACTTTCTCCTCACATTTCGGTGACATAAAGTTCTGGAATCTGAGAGGAGCCACAAATTTCCTTCCACCCAGGGTTCCCCCAAGTCTCCCGATAAAAATGGTACCTCAGTTGTGTGGGTAGGCCTAGTACCCGCAAAAGGAAATGCCCCAAAACACTATCTGGACACATCAAACTTATCAAATTCAAAACTTCCTGTTTTTGAGGGCAGCAGGACACCTGCGTTTTTGGTCCTGGGCTCAGCAGCCATCTAGGGAAACCTACCAAACCCAGACATTTCTGAAAACCAGATACCCGAGGAAGTCTATGGAGGTGTGACTTGGTGGATCCCCCAATGTTTTTTTACCAAGAATCCTCAGCAAACCTCAAATTTAGCTAAAAAAAAAAAATCCCACATTTCTGTGTGGGATCATGGCACCAGGATGAATTTCCTACCACCCAATGTTCCCCTCAGTCTCCCAGTAAAAATTATACCTCACTTGTGTAGGTGGGCCAAGTGCCTGTGACAGGGAAGAGTGAAAAACATGTCGAAATTTAGGGGGAACCAAAGCGGGTCCAAAAGGGCAGTTTGAAAAAAAAAGAAATTTAGGCTAGATGGGACAATGTTGGGTTGTAGGAATTTTGTGGATTCCTGCAGATTCCGGAAGGTTCCATCACAAAAATGTGGGGAACATTTGTGATTTTCAGCAAAATTGGAGGTTTGCAGGGCATTGTGGGTAAGAAAATGGTGCGGGTGCATGTAAAGCACACCTTCCTGGAATCAACCAGATGTTTAGTTTTCAGATATGTCTGGGTCTTGTGGATTTTTCTACATGGCAGCGTCCCAAAGTCAAAAAAGTGCAGCCCTCACATTCCAAGTTGGACGATTTTGAGAGTTACCAAGCTCTCATGCCCCAAATGTAAAACCAAAACCCCAAATAATCAAATGTCTTCTTGTTTGCCGTGGGATAAAATGTTTTATTGTGCGGGGAGATCTGAAAGACTGTTACCCCTTCAGTTGGGGTGGGGGCATAACCAGGCCTATACTGGTTGGTAGCCACCACCCCACTATTTTTTTTTTTTAATTCCATGCCATCTAGTAGACTTTCTTCTCCCCCGGGGTGTGGATCGGGGGTAATTGCCCCATCTGCCAACTGGTGGGCAGAACAACTTTGGTTCCATTTATTTGGAGTGGGGGTATGGCCATACCCCACACTCTTATTTTGAAAAAACATCTTACCTGGTCTTTGGTGGGTTTTCTGCCCCCCTTGGGGGCAGATGGGCCTTCCAAAAATAGGCCAAGATATGGCCAATAGTAATGTGCCCCCCCAAACAAAATACACACATACACACAGACCAATCCCTGGTGTCTAGTGGTTTCTGACCCCCCCCCCGGGGCAGAAATGGCCTAAAAACTATTTGCCCCCCCCCCCCAGGGAGCAACCCTTGCTGAAGGGGTCGCTCCCTAAACATAAAAGAAAAAAAAATCCCTGGTGTCTAGGGGGTTTTCTGCCCCCGGGGGCAGAAATGGCCTAAAAATTATTTGCCCCCCTGGGGAGCGGCCATTGCCCAAGGGGCCACTCCCCCTATGTTCATTTCCACCCCAAAAAGTCCCTGGTGTCTAGTGGTTTCTGCCCCGGGGGGCAGAAATAGCCTAGAAGCAATTTGGCCCCCCAGGGAGCGACCCTTTCTGAAGGGGTCGCTCCCTAAACATAAAAGAAAAAAAAATCTCTGGTGTCTAGGGAGTTTTCTGCCCCCCCCCCGGGGGCAGATCGGCCTAATTATATTAGGCCTATCTGCCACCAGAGGGGCAGAGATGGCCTAAAAATATTTGCCCCCCTGTGGAGCGGCCCTTGCCCAAGGGGCCGCTCCCCTTATGTTGATTTCCCCCCAACAAAAGAATTCCCTGGTGTCTAGTGGTTTCTGCCCCCCCGGTGGCAGATCGGCCTAATTATACTAGGCCGATCTGCCGCCGGGGGAGCAGAAATGGCCGACAATGTATTTGCCCCCCTGGGGAGCAGCCCTTGCCCAAGGGGCCACTCCCCTCATGTTTATTTCACACAAAAAAAATCCCTGGTGTCTTGTGGGCATTTCTGCTGCAGAAATGCTTGCAGAGACATGAAAGATAAGGAAAGGCCTTTCCTTTCCTTTCATGTCTCTGCCTGCCCCTCCTCCCGAGCAGAAGAGAAATGCTCAGCATTTCTCTTCCGCAATCGCGCTGGAAGCATGCTTCCAGGGCGATGGGAAGTGACCTCTGATTAGGTCAGCACGCTTTTGCATGCTTATGTCATCAGATGTCGCGGAGGGGTCGGGGTGGAAAGGGAAGTGATTCCCCTACCAGCCCTGACTTGGGGGGGCTGGTGGGTAGGCCCTCTAGGAGCGCTAGCGCTTCCCCCGAGGGCCGGTATATGGATGTAATGGTTATGTCCATGGCTCCACACGGGGGCAGCCATGGACGTAACCATTACGTCCATGGCGTCGAACCAGTTAAACAAACACACACATACATATGTATATGCGTATGCTTATTTACACATATTTAATGTAAAACTATTATTAAAATAATAATTTTTAATTGGAATATAGTTTTTAAATCTTTAATAATATATATATTATATATATACATATGTATGTATATATATATGTGTGTGTATATATATATATATATATAGAATACATTAAAAAACAGTAACAAACTGGAAACATTTCTAAAAAATATAAAAATATACCAATTTAACTACACATAAAATAGTAAGCAATATAAAAAAAATACTTTTTGCTGAAATTATATTATACATTATAAACATTACTAATTAAAAACAATTACAATACACAGAAACATAACAATAATATCTGTGCAACAGTAGGAAAAGCGTTGGACCCAGGAGGAGTAAAAATAAAAAATTCCAACTCCAGTCTGTGTAAAAGTAGGGAAAGCGTTAAACTCAGGAGGGGTAAAATTTACTATTCTCACTCCAGTCGGTGCAAGAGTAAAGAAAATGTTATACTCTGGAAGGGCAAAATTAATTATTCCCACTACAGTCACTTCAACAGTAGGGAAAGTACTGGACTCAAGAGGGGTAAAATTTACTATTCCGACACCAGTCTGAGCAAACGTAGGGAAGGTTTTAGACTCAGGAGTGGTAAAATTTACTATTCCCACTCCAGTCAGTACAACAGTAAGGTAAGTTTTGGACTCATGAAGGGTAAAATGTACTATTCCCACTCCAGTCAGTGCAACAGTAGAGAAAATGCTGAACTCGGGAGGGGTAAAATTTACTGTTCCCACTCCAGTCTGTGCAAACAATAGAGAAAGTACATCACTTGAAACACATACCTTATTTTAATGCAAGTAATAATTACATAAAGTTATAAAACTATTGACGAAAAATTAAATATACATATTAAAAACACAAATAACAAATTAAAATATCTCTAAATTGTTTTAATAATTAATATAAGAAGAATTTGCTATTTAATAATTATTTCATTAAATTCCTACACTATAGACGCACATTAAACATATATCTAAATCAAACAAATGTAGTAGTTTCATAATTGACACAATTAAATAATGAGTGAGAAATAAGGGCCGGATGTAGGAAAGCTTTAGCGACTCGCAAACAGCGAAAAACGCCGTTTGCGAGTCGCTAAAGCCCATCTGGTATGTAGAAATGCATTTTGCGAGTCGGAACCGACTCGCAAAATGCATTTCCGAGTCGCAAATAGGAAGGGGTGTTCCCTTCCTATTTGCGAGTCGCACTGGTATGCAATTCTATTTGGACTCGCAGTTACCATCCACTTGAAGTGTATGGTAACTCAGACGCAAACGGGAAGGGGTCCCCATGGGACCCCTTCCCCTTTGTGTCTGGCCTAAAAAATAATTTTTCAGAGCAGGCAGTGGTCCAATGGACCACTACCTGCCCTGAAAAATACTGAAACAAAAGGTTTCGGTTTATTTTTTCAAAGTGCAGCTTGTTTTCCTTTAAGGAAAAGGGGTTGCACTTTGAAAAAAAAAACTGCTTTATTTAAAAGCAGTCACGGACATGGAGGTCTGCTGTTCCCAGCAGGCCTCCATCTCCGTGAGTGCCCTGAATCGCTATGGGGTCGCAAATTGCGGCCCACCTCATTAATATTAATGAGGTGGGTCTTTGCGACCCCATAGCGACTTACAGAAGGTGTCTGAGACACCTTTCTGCATCCCAAATTGTGACTTGTAATTTGCGAGTCGCAGGGACTCGCAAATTGTAAGTCGCAATTTGGGACTTTGCTACATCTGGCCCTAAATCATTTATAATGAATCAATTATTATTTAATTAACTTCCCACGCTATACCCCTACAAATCCAACAACCAACACTTAAAATGACAATTAAAAAACTTATAATTGCACAATTTACATATTTACTTAACAATTAACTGAATAATAATGTACGAGTAATTATTAATTACTAATGTATTATTTAATTAACTTCCCACACTATAAACCCAAAAACCACACCTAAAATATAAATTACAAAATTATGATAACTACACAGTTTACATAATCAATTAACAGCTAATTAATAATCTATCAATAATTAATGATTGATCAAGTATTATTTGATTAACTTCCCACCTTCTACCCCTACAAACACAATACCCACATCTAAAATATAACTTAAAAGATATTATTTACACACTTTACATACCTAGTAATAAATTAAATAATTAATATTAGTTTTTACAAAATATATTAATTAATTATAGATAATGAACTTCCCATCCTGTTCCCCTACAAACCTCAAAACCTACTACAACACTAGAAATTACTATTCTACAATTAAATTAAAAATATTAGTAACCTAAAATTACAAACTATATTAAAAAACATTAACAACAATTACACAAACAATGTAAAACATAGACAAAATATTATTAAACACATAAAGAAACTTAAAAAATGATATTTCTTCCCTTAAAATATCGATATTTCTGTCAACAATATTTTTGCACATGATATTTTAGTGCTACGGTACTAAAAACTCAATATTTCTGTAACTCAATATTTTTGAATCAATATTTTGTCCGAACACCGGAAAAAAGTGCACATAAATGATAGATTGATGTCTAAAGAGTAGAGCGAGGGAGGAAGATTTAAAATTGGGCCCAGTAAAAATGTGTGCCATAATGAATAAAGCCCTATGGTCAATACTTAATGGATGTCCTAGAACCTAAGAAAAGGAAAAGGGACAAAAGGGGGGGCCAGTGAACAGCGAGGAGTGAAGTATATCAAAAAAGCCTCAAAAATCCAAGGAAGAATGATTCACTTACATATGCAAACTGTTGGGAACGCCTTGTCAGAGCCCGGTGGGGGGTAGGAACTCCACAAATAAATTTGATACATGGAGTACTTCAGGGAGGAATTAATCCTATGGCCAATGTAAATGGCGGAGTATGCCAATCATTCAACTATAGGGCAACAAGTTTCTGAAACAAAAGGGGGAAACACCGGTTGGGATGTAGAATTAAATTAAAAATGAATTGTCTAGTTGTGAGGAATCAAAGTTATGAGTACTCACCAAGTAAATTATCATTATTCGTAGGGCACAGTTCCATGGTTGGACAGAATGTCCACAAGTGCATGGGGCCCAGCCAGGCTTGAAGGAATAAGAATAGTGCTCAGGTGATGCACTGAACATAAGGACAGTCCAGCTCTGTGTGCCAGGCAGTTGCAGGGAGCAGAACAACCCAGCGTGAATTTGTGGGTCAAAGATGGGCACTACACAAAAAAGAGGGGGATTCAGATTGCTTCTTGTTTTGTTTGTTTTAAGAAATAATCATATCAGAGGAGCAAGCACATAAGAAATCCTACGAGAGGAGTGAAGTTTCCTCCTGGCAGACACCCACATGAATGCAGATGCGTGGAGAAAAGTAGTCAGAGGCAACCAATGTAAGCAAGACGGGGGTCTAGCCTTAGAAAACTAGAATGCAACCCGTTGGGAGCATCTAAGAGGCTCCGGGGGAACATGTAAGAAAGCAGGATGGGGCATGGCGTATAGAGGGTGTAAATCAAGAGACAGGCCCAACGTGTGTAGAAAAAAAGAAAGTAAGAGAGGCACATAGATAACTGTCCCTATGAGGAGGGCATACAGTCTCTCAACATACATTTAGAGCTGTGAAATGTGGCAGTAGCAGTAAAATTATGTACAGCATAACATTATTATTGAATGACTATACAATAGCAACAATAAGCAAGGATATATTTAACACAAAAAAATATTGTTACTGACAATCAATAAGTGATTCAAGCTGGTTGTATATAGAGAGTGGTGTCAGTAGGAATGATCAGTCATGTCCATGTGGAAGAATTAAGCAGTGACCATATTGTTCCATTCTTCGAGCATGTTAAGTCCATTGTAAACAAATTACAGTGTGTGATCCAGGGTCATTTGCAGCGCTGTAGAAGCAATCACCTGCCAAGTGAGGTCACTGTCTGTATGTTTCAAAGAGGTAAAGTGAGAGCTCAATGGGGCATTTTTTATATTATACATAATTGGGTTATAATCATTTTTGTTGTTTGTCTGATTTCGATTAGGTCCCGGGCAGAGAATTGCATTATAACATTAGAGGTATGGCAGTTGCTGAGTTAATGGATAGACTTGAGTGCCTACTAAGGTCTTTTGGACTGGTAGTCCCAAACTGCCATGAGACAAGTGTTGAAAGAGGGTGGTGACTTACCAAGGTGTAGACAGCCAAGTTCATTAGACCATGTTATTCAATGTTTTTCTTGATGGCATTACAGTAAATTCTGATTTGTATTAAATATTGCCACAAATGAGGATGAGATGAGACAACGTATGACAGAGCTCCTAAGAGGGAAGCAAACTGTAGGCAATGTATCCGTGAAAAAGCACAAAAAAGAGCAATCTAAAATGTGCTAGAAACACAGAATCACATTAGTCTAGTTTTTGTTGTTAACTGTAGCCAAGAGTTGGACACAGGCATGCACACACTAAAAGCGGGAAACTGTACTTTCGACCATAGAAGAAGGTAAAATGAATAGTCTAAAATAAAACTTTTGATAAAATGTTTGTTGGAGAATGGTTTATAGTCACTATGTTGGTCACTGGCAAATATCCACAGGGAAATGTGAACAGTAAGATTTGCATATAGCCTTGTAATGTAATAAAGTTAGGATTTTTATGGAAGATGGGCATGTCATGCAGTTGAAACTTGACAAAACTTGACTAAATTGTAATCAATAAATTGCTGAAGTTGCACTTTCTAAGCATTTATGTGCCAAAAGAGAAAAACAAGTCTGTAAGAGAGAAAACAATATTCTTTGAATTTGGAAAAAGGTTCATTAAGCAGAATTGAAAAAAAACATTCAAAATAGTTGTGCTAGAGTGTGTGCATTTAAAGTCAGAGAAAGGAGGAGTCCCTTACAAATACAAAAGAGCGTTTTTTAGAACTCTGTGATCAAGAAAGGGAATTATTTGTCTTTTTGCTTTAGGTCATTTTAAGTTCTCAGCTAAGGACAACTTTAGTTGTGAGTTGGTAGGCCTATTGAATCCAATACATGTCATTAACATAACGTGGGCTATGGGTAACCCTTTGTTCATGACTGGATAGCCTGGATGCCACTTCCCTGTTCTTAATTTGATTAATTTCATGCCCATTCTTGTGTTTGTCCTGGCCAGGAGCATTTCAGCCTCACAATGTTCTATTTGAATGATATGTATGCTTCCACAGTTGATGTCAGGGAGCTATCTGTAAAATGTGACTTTTAGCACACTGGAGTGCATGGGTCTTCTTTTTCTATGGGTGTGTCTTCCTCTCAGTGCTTCCCCCCACCCATCGCACTTTCCTCTGTGTGCAGATTTATTGCTGCCCCAGTCTGCCCCTCCCTCTTTCCCCAGTATCCAAGTCAAATGTGTTCAGTTGAACTCACATACTTGTGCTGCTTTCTGTGTATATGTTGAAAGCAGGGGCCAATACTTTTGGGAGCCATACATAACATAAAATTATAGAAGTGAATTACGGGGATGTTTTTCACCTTGTGGTTCTGCGTGACACCATAAATAATTCGAGCTTCACTCTTTCTTTATTTGATGTCACTCACAACCCCTTGGTGAAAAACATCCCTATAATTCACAATAGCCAGGGTATGCTGCAGGCCACTCTTGCTCCCTCATCCCAATCCACAGCAAGCCCTGTCCCTCATACAGTATTTGCTGCCTCCAGCAGGGCATTTAAAAAAGATCTGACTCTTGGCATGAAAACTGCATGCTCCTATGTTCCAAGCACCATCTTGACTGTACTTACCTCATCCCCAAGCAAGAAGCAGAGCATTATTCAGCCTACCAGGAATCCATCTGCTGAGCCACAGCATCACCTGTGCTGCATGTGACTCATGCTATACACTCGCTGAAGGTTGGTGTATGTTTTTTAGGTCTGGAGTAATCCAAGATCTTTTGATTTTTATACACAATATACAAAAAAACATACTTTTAGGGGCTTTCAGCCATCCTTCTTTATCTATTAGTCTGTTGTTGTGTCATGCAACTTTTTCTTCCTCCCACTATAGTATACAGTATAGAACAGTAGGACAGGCCACTTCAGCCCACTTTGTAACTTCAATTTGTCCTTTCACACTCAGCACATCCACCCACAAAGTATTTATTTTTTTGGTACTAGGAGCTACTAAGCAGTGTGTGCTTTTGGAGACCATGTTTGGTTTTATAAAGTGTCTGCAATCATGCTTTATTTTCATGTTTGTCTTTCCAATTTCCTTTTTTGTGCCAGAGCTTCATGTGAGACAGCCTAAACAATAGGAACTCATGATACTCTGAGAGTGACAGACCATTGAAATGTGCTCTGCTTGACCTGGAGCATGCTGACTCAATAGTGTGTTTCTCTGTCACTACAGTTAGCAATTTGGAATATAGCAGGGCTGTATAAAAAGATGGAAAAAAGGACTTGCTAGCTTACATGAGGCAATAAGATATCTGCTGTCTTCAGGAAACATGGGAACTGGAAGCCTTTCATCTGGAGTGTTGCCTATCTTTTAATACACCTGCCATAAGCCAGCCAAAAGGCAGAGGAAAGGGTGGTCCCCTTATCTGGATAAGAGTTTATTTAATGATAAGGAGAAATTAACGTTTACTACTATAACAATTAACATCCAACATCTAAAGCTGGAAAAAGGTCAAGGAGAGGTTAACATCATCAATGTATATTTACCTCCTTGCAAGGACAAATAAACTTTAATGATATAACTTTCACTACTTGCCACCTGAAGCAGGATGGAGGATTCAACATTTCACAGCCAGAGCCATAGGTGGATAACCATCTTGGTTAGAATTATATTGCTATGTGAGGATTTCAATACAAGACTTCACCACATATTGCAGGAACGAGCAGTCATTGAGGAGGACCATGCATGGTGGCTCCCTTACCACCACTGATGCAGTATAAACTAAGTAAAAAAGAAGAGCAACTATGTATAATAATTGTGGATGGAGGCTTAAGACCTCGGCACAATTTTTGATAATCCCCCTAAGCCCACTTTTTGCGCAGGGAAAAGGGTTAGCATCATTGATTACATGATAATAAGCATGGAAGTATGGCACCTGATTGTTGATATGAGAATATGAGGGTGGAAGAGTGAACAGAACTTTATCACAACCCTAATAATCTTGTGCTTTATTTTACTAAGGATCCTGTTGTTTGGCAAATGTTTCAGACCTTATATTGCTGTAAATTGACTCTGATTGCAAATGAAAAAAACATATATCCAGAATGTTGGACCTGGCCCTTTTTACAGGGTCATCCTCAAACATTTTGCCTCCTTCCTCCTATTTTTTCTGACCTGTTATTGTTGGCTTTTGAACTCTGGACACTTTACCACTGCTAACCAGTGCTACAGTGCATATGCTCTCTGTGTAAATTGCACTGTTGATTGGTTTATCCATGACTGGCTATTTGATTTACTTGTAAGACCCTAGTAGAGTGCACTATATGTGCCCAGGGCCTGTAAATTAAATGCTACTAGAGGTCCTGCAGCACTGGTGTGCCACCCACTTTAGTAGCCCCTTTACCTTGTCTCAGGCCTGCCATTGCAAGGCCCGTGTGTGCAGTTTCACTGCCACTTCGACTTGGCATTTAAAAGTACTTGCCAAGCCTAAAACTCCCCTTTTTTTTCTACATATAAGTCACCTCTAATGTGTGCCCTAGGTAACCCCTAGAGCAGGGTGCTGTGTGGGTAAAAGGCAGGACATGTACCTGTGTAGTTTACATGTCCTGGTAGTGTAAAACTCCCAAATTCGTTTTTACACTACTGTGAGGCCTGCTCCCTTCATAGGCTAACATTGGGGCTGCCCTCATACATTGTTGAAGTGGTGTCTGCTGATCTGAAAGGAGTAGGAAGGTCATATTTGGTATGGCTAGAATGGTAATACAAAATCCTGCTGACTGGTGAAGTTGGATTTAATATTACTATTTTAGAAATGCCACTTTTAGAAAGTGAGCATTTCTCTGCACATAAATCTTTCTGTGCTTTACAATCCACGTCTGGCTGTGTTTAGTTGACAGCTCCTTGTGCATTCACTCAGACACACTCCAGACACAGGGTACTCAGCCTCACTTGCATACATCTGCATTTTGAATGGGTCTTCCTGGGCTGGGAGGGTGGAGGGCCTGCTCTCACACAAAGGACTGCCACACCGCCTACTGGGACCCTGGCAGACAGGATTGAACTGAAAGGGGACCTGGTGCACTTCTAAGCCACTCTTTGAAGTCTCCCCCACTTCAAAGGCACATTTGAGTAAAAAACAGGGCCTCTGCCCTACCACCTCAGACACTTCCTGGAGAAGAAACCTGAACCAGAACCTGCACACTGTCAAGAAGAACTGCCTGGCTGCCTAAAGGACTCATCTGACTGCTTTGCTGTAAAGGACTGCTGCCTTGCTGTTGCTCTGCTGCCTTGCTGGCCTCTGGCTCTGCTGAGAAGTGCTCTCCAAGGGCTTGGATAGAGCTTGCCGCCTGTTCCCTGAAGTCTCATGACAAAAAGACTTCTCTCTTGCAGCTGGACTCCTTGTGTGGCAAAACATTTGACGCACAGCTTGCTCCGCGGTGAAACATTCACCGCACGCCGAACCTGAAAGACGCCGCTCGACTTCGTGAGGAACAGATTGATGCGGCACCTGTGGTGTGACCGGAACTTCGACGCACGGCCCGCCTGGACAACGCCACCCGACTTCCAGAGAGGAAATCGACGCAGCACCTGTCGTGAGGGAGGAAATTCCACGCACAGCCCACCGGAACGACGCGCAGCCGGACTACAAGCCCAGGATTCCACGCACAGACCCCGGGGCGTCTGAAAACCCTGCGACCCACAGAGGAGACCTGTCCGCATGCCGGAAACCTATGCAACGTCTTCCCCGCGTGAAAAATAATGACGCAAGTCTGTGTGTGAAGGGGCAAAACCGACGCACACACCATTTTCCACGTATCTCCTCCTCTGCGTCCCTCTGCGGAGATTTTTCACTCCAAAGCAGGTACTTTGTGCTTGAAAGAGACTTTGTTTGCTTTTTAAAGACTTAAGACACTTTATATCACTTTCCAGTGATATCTTTACAATCTCTTATTGCATCTTTTATCGTTTTGACCTACAAATATCCAGATAAATATTATATATTTTTCTAAACACTGTGTGGTGTATTTTTGTGGTGCTATATTGTGTTATTGTATGATTTATTGCACAAATACTTTACACATTGCCTTCTAAGTTAAGCCTGACTGCTCAGTGCCAAGCTACCAGAGTGTGGGCACAGGATAATTTGGATTGTGTGTGACTTACCCTGACTAGAGTGAGGGTCCTTGTTTGGACAGGGGGTAACCTGAGTGCCAACAAAAGACCCCATTTCTAACACAGAACTATCCCTAAATCGTAAATAGTTGACTACTACTTGAATCCAAATTGGAATGCTCTTTATGTTGCTTTTACAAAGGATCATTGGGTCCCTGGTCCTGTGGCATTAGAATCCTTTGAATACTTTCTCAAATCACTAGCCAATTGCTGACACCGTATAGAGGTAGCTGTAGAACAATACCACATGCACTCATATCATGAATGGTATGACAAGGAAAGCCTCAAGCTGAAGAAAGGTCTTATGGTAACTGTTAAAAACAAAAAGAGCAGTAAGGTTGGTGAATTACATCTGCAGGAAGAAAGAATGGTCTATAAACATCTCATTAGATATAAGAAAATAGATCAGCATAATAAGGTTAAGAAGTCTAGAAGTTCTGTGAATTCATATGCTGCAGTTGTGAAGGCCCCATAAAGTTAGCATAGGTCCTTTTAGATGCATTGAGCATGGTGTTTTGTTATACTAGAAGCCCATTGAAGCTGATAACATGGGGAAGGGCCTGTAAGAAAAGTCAAAGAGGCAAGTTGTACCTAAACGTCAGCTGTCACAGTGCCTACATGATGAAGATGCCTTTAAACAGATGGGAGTAGCCAAGACCATCCAATGGCAAAAATATGGTAAAGCTCTAGGCCCTGATAAAGTTCCAGTCGATGTGCTAAAGAATAACCAGGATATATGGACCGGACCTTTAACATCACTATTCAATGCTATTATGGCCAAAGGCATGGTCCAAGATTAATGGAAGACTTCCATATTGTTGCCGATCTACAGGAAAGAGAAAAAAGACATCCCTTCTTATAATCAGACCGTCGCAGTGGCTACCTGCCGTCCACCATATTATGACCGTAGCCAAAATTCCGCCATAAGGATGGTGGAATTCCAACTACAGTTATGGCGGCGGATGGGGGTAAGGTGGTGCTGCTGCCAGCAGCAGCGCCATGCCATTAAACTACCGCTGACCCTATCTTGATCCATTTTTCGGCCTGGCGGTCTTCTGCTGACGGGCGCTGCTGATGGCCGCAGTGCCGCGTCCCGTCTCCTGCCAGAGGACCCCCTGCACGCAGATAAGTTGGGTGCTCCGACAGGGGTGGGGCTGGGTGTGTGTGCGTGCGGGTGTGTGTATGTTTCTGTGTGCGTGCATGGGGGTGTGGTGCGTTTGGAATGCGTATGTGCATCAATGGGTGTGAGTGTGCGTGTATGTTGTGATGTGTGAATGCGTGTGTGCTTGTATGTATGTCAGTGTGTGTGGATGTGTGTGTGCATGGATGTATGCATGCGTGGGTGAATGTAGGTATGTTTGTGTGTATGCGTGTGTATGTCTGTGCGTGTAGGTGAGTCTATGTCAGGGATGTCGGAAGGGGGAGGGGGAGGATGGGGGAGGACTCTGGGGAAGGGGGTGGGGGAGACCCCTATCAATTCCCTGGCACTGATAGTGCCTACCACCATGGTTTTCGTGGCTGTAAAAAAGCCACGGAAACCATGGCGGTGGGCGGGGTCATATTACTGTGGGCAGCCCAGTGACGGCTGTGAGAAAGTAGCCTCTTTCTAGCCTTGTTACCCCCACTTTTGGCCTGTTTGTGAGTGTATGTCAGGGTGTTTTCACTGTCTCACTGGGATCCTGCCAGCCAGGGCCCAGTGCTCATAGTGAAAACCCTATGTTTTCAGTATGTTTATTATGTGTCACTGGGACCCTGCTAGTCAGGACCCCAGTGCTCATAAGTTTGTGGCCTATATGTATGTGTTCCCTGTGTGGTGCCTAACTGTCTCACTGAGGCTCTGCTAACCAGAACCTCAGTGGTTATGCTCTCTCATTTATTTCGAATTGTCACTAACAGGCTAGTGACCATTTTTACCAATTTACATTGGCTTACTGGAACACCCTTATAATTCCCTAGTATATGGTACTGAGGTACCCAGGGTATTGGGGTTCCAGGAGATCCCTATGGGCTGCAGCATTTCTTTTGCCACCCATAGGGAGCTCTGACAATCCTTACACAGGCCTGCCACTGCAGCCTGAGTGAAATAACGTCCACGTTATTTCACAGCCATTTTACACTGCACTTAAGTAACTTATAAGTCACCTATATGTCTAACCTTTACCTGGTAAAAGTTAGGTGCAAAGTTACTTAGTGTGTGGGCACCCTGGCACTAGCCAAGGTGCCCCCACATGGTTCAGAGCCAATTCCCTGAACTTTGTTAGTGCGGGGACACCATTACACGCGTGCACTACATATAGGTCACTACCTATATGTAGCTTCACAATGGTAACTCCGAATATGGCCATGTAACATGTCTATGATCATGGAATTGCCCCCTCTATACCATCCTGGCATAGTTGGCACAATCCCATGATCCCAGTGGTCTGTAGCACAGACCCTGGTACTGCCAAACTGCCCTTCCTGGGGTTTCACTGCAGCTGCTGCTGCCAGCCCCTCAGACAGGCAGCTGCCCTCCTGGGGTCCAGCCAGGCCTGGCCCAGGATGGCAGAACAAAGAACTTCCTCAGAGAGAGGGTGTGACACCCTCTCCCTTTGGAAAATGGTGTGAAGGCAGGGGAGGAGTAGCCTCCCCCAGCCTCTGGAAATGCTTTGTTGGGCACAGAGGTGCCCAATTCTGCATAAGCCAGTCTACACCGGTTCAGGGGACCCCTTAGCCCTGCTCTGGCGCGAAACTGGACAAAGGAAAGGGGAGTGTCCACTCCCCTGACCTGCACCTCCCCTGGGAGGTGTCCAGAGCTCCTCCAGTGTGCTCCAGACCTCTGCCATCTTGGAAACAGAGGTGCTGCTGGCACACTGGACTGCTCTGAGTGGCCAGTGCCACCAGGTGACGTCAGAGACTCCTTCTGATAGGCTCCTTCAGGTGTTAGTAGCCTATCCTCTCTCCTAAGTAGCCAAACCCTCTTTTCTGGCTATTTAGGGTCTCTGTCTCTGGGGAAACTTTAGATAACGAATGCAAGAGCTCATCCAAGTTCCTCTGCATCTCTCTCTTCACCTTCTGATAAGGAATCGACTGCTGACCGCGCTGGAAGCCTGCAAACCTGCAACATAGTAGCAAAGACGACTACTGCAACTCTGTAACGCTGATCCTGCCGCCTTCTCGACTGTTTTCCTGCTTGTGCATGCTGTGGGGGTAGTCTGCCTCCTCTCTGCACCAGAAGCTCCGAAGAAATCTCCTGTGGGTCGACGGAATCTTCCCCCTGCAACCGCAGGCACCAAAAAGCTGCATTACCGGTCCCTCGGGTCTCCTCTCAGCACAACGAGCGAGGTCCCTCGAATCCAGCGACTCTGTCCAAGTGACCCCCAGAGTCCAGTGACTCTTCAGTCCAAGTTTGGTGGAGGTAAGTCCTCGCCTCACCTCGCTGGGCTGCATTGCTGGGAACCGCGACTTTTGAAGCTACTCCGGCCCCTGTGCACTTCCGGCGGAAATGCTTTGTGCACAGCCAAGCCTGGGTCCACGGCACTCTAACCTGCATTGCACGACTTTCTAAGTTGGTCTCCGGCGACGTGGGACTCCTTTGTGCAACTTCGGCGAGCACCGTTTCACGCATCCTCGTAGTGCCTGTTTCTGGCACTTCTCCGGGTGCTACCGGCTTCAAAGAGGGCTCCTTGTCTTGCTCGATGTCCCCTCTCTCGGCTGGTCCAATTTGCGACCTCCTGGTCCCTCCTGGGCCTCAGCAGCGTCCAAAAACGCTAACCGCACGATTTGCAGCTAGCAAGGCTTGTTGGCATTCTTTTGGCAAGAAAACACTTCTGCACGACTCTCCACGGCAAGAGGGATCCGTCCACCAAAGGGGAAGTCTCTAGCCCTTTTTGTTCATGCAAAAACCTCAGCTTCTTCTGTCCAGTAGAAGCTTCTTTGCACCCGCAGCTGGCATTTCCTGGGCATTTGCCCATCTCCGACTTGCTTGTGACTTTTGGACTTGGTCCCCTTGTTCCACAGGTACCCTAGATTGGAAATCCACAGTTGTTGCATTGCTGGTTTGTGTCTTTCCTGCATTATTCCTCTAACACGACTTCTTTGTCCTTAGGGGAACTTTAGTGCACTTTGCACTCACTTTTCAGGGTCTTGGGGAGGGTTATTTTTCTAACTCTCACTATTTTCTAATAGTCCCAGCGACCCTCTACAAGGTCACATAGGTTTGGGGTCCATTCGTGGTTCGCATTCCACTTTTGGAGTATATGGTTTGTGTTGCCCCTATCCCTATGTTTCCCCATTGCATCCTATTGTAACTATACATTGTTTGTACTGTTTTCTAAGACTATACTGCATATTTTTGCTATTGTGTATATATATCTTGTGTATATTTCCTATCCTCTCACTGAGGGTACACTCTAAGATACTTTGGCATATTGTCATAAAAATAAAGTACCTTTATTTTTAGTATAACTGTGTATTGTGTTTTCTTATGATATTGTGCATATGACACTAGGTGGTACTGTAGTAGCTTCACACGTCTCCTAGTTCAGCCTAAGCTGCTCTGCTAAGCTACCATTATCTATCAGCCTAAGCTGCTAGACACCCTATACACTAATAAGGGATAACTGGGCCTGGTGCAAGGTGCAAGTACCCCTTGGTACTCACTACAAGCCAGTCCAGCCTCCTACAACGGCCACCGGGCTGAAGACTGTAGTCGCCAGCCCGGCGGTCATTACCGCCATGGCGGTCTGAGTGGTACATTGGTGGTGTGGCTTTTGCCAAACTGCCAATGTCATAATCTGGCGGTATGTACTGCCAGCCTGTTGATGGTACTACCGCCACTATAACACCGACCACCGGGGTCATAATGACCCCCTATATCTCATCTTTAGGTAGGTTTGGTCAATGGCAAAGTACTATAGATCAAGTTTTGCGGCTGTACGTGATCTGCATGAAGAAAATGGCCCTGCAAAATGAACCCCCTTTTCTTGGTCTCCATAGATCTAAAGAGGGCATTTGATTGTGTTGACCCACAGCCCACTGGCGCATTTTGGAAGAGCAAGGTTTTCCCAACAAAGTCTTGAGACTTTTTAATGGCTCTACACCACAGCAACAATTATAAAGTAAAATATCGTAACAAGTTAAAACGCAGAAACAAGCATAAAACAGATACACAAGTCAGGCAGGGCTGTGTACCAGGCAGGGTATTATTTAAAATCTATATTAATCAAGTAGAGATATACGTTAGAAATCTTGGCCTTAAAGTTCCCACACAGGAAGACAAACATATCCTTACCCTGTTACATGACTGACGTGGTAATACTTGCAGGTACAAAACTAATGTATTGGCTTCTGGAAGAAAAGGAAACCAGCAATCAAAATGTAGAATAATAAATGTATGCTAAATAAAGTCAAATCCAAGTTAAGGTCGACATTTAGGAAGTTCAGGTTCGAATTTGGACATATGAATTGAAGATCGGCTCCATTGGCTTCATGCGGGTATTTATGCACGTGTTAGGTGGGAAGACAAGGGGCAACTAACTGAGAGAATTCAGGTGTTTAGAGGAGTACGCCAAGGGTGTGTCCTTGCTCCCACCTTGTTCTCTTCAAATATTAATGATGTTGTTTCCTCTTTACTTAGAGTGGAGGCTGATCCACCATCATTAGGCACACACAAAATTCCAGTCCTGCTCTTTGCAGATGATACATTCCTGAAATCTAAAACCCCAAGTGGATTCCGAAAACTCCTCATTTGTTTTGAGGAATTCTGTTCTACACTCTTGGGTGTTGGTTGTTTATCATGTATGAAGCCAAGTACATATTTGAGTCATAGTGGCTGTGTAGACTTCAAAAATAGGCACACTTTTGCTGTGGTCTATACAAGGGTAATCATATCTATACAGGTAAATTTGTATGTTGGAGCCTTTTAGCTGTCTGATGTTTACCTACTGTCCACTGTTTCATTTTATCAAGGGGAGTCTGTACAAACGTTTCTCCTTAGAAGTGGAACTTATTCTTATTCACTTGGATGTATGCACTCGGTGATTGATTTTTGGTTCTTGGTTTTGGATTAGGTGTCCTTTTAACAGACTCTTGTCCTGATGAGACCCCACATTGTCGAGAGGGTCGAAACGTCATCGCCTAGGCCTTAACAAATTCATATGAAATTGCCACAGTGGATAATGGCATCTGAATGGACATTACTTAATCTGAGTCGCTCATAGCTGTTGTTTGGAAACTTATCTTAATGTAGAGATTGTATATGGTTTATTATACCCTGTAGGTTCCATTTGGTTGGGACATGACATACTTGCCTATGGGTGCCTCACATGAGCAGACACTCCTTTGGGGTATTGTATAACTTATTAATGTGCACTTTGCACAAATAGATTTGTTCACAACATGACTAGTTTGTCCAATTATTTTTGATATTTGTATGTGTGGTTGTCCTGACCGCACATTCTGCTGCACAATTAATGTAGGCCATTGTGCTGAGCTATATCAAACATATACATGTATTACAGAAAAAACGACTATTTTTATTCAATGTGTCATTATAGCCCAGGTTCTTACGTGGTAGAACTGTCTTTGTTTAAGAGTGCCTGACAATTAATGGGGCAGATTTACAATCCCTTGCACCACTTTAGCATCGCCATAGTGTCATTTTTTTACACTAAGACAGTGCTAAGGTGGCCTTTTCCTCACGCCAGATTTACAAACTGGTGCAATGCTTGCACTGTGCCACTTTGTAGCTCCATGTGCCACATTATGCCTGCATCAGACATAATGCATGCAAGGGTAGCATTTCCACCTATGGAGGCCCGAAAAATGGCACAGTGAAATTTACAACATTTCACTGTGCCATTTTTTCCGTCAAGTTTAATGCCTGCTCAAGGAAGGCATTAAAATGACGCCCCCGTATCAATCTATGGGCCTCCCTGTGCTTTTATAAATACAGTGACTGGTGCACCACTTTCTTGTAAATCTGCCCCTTAGTGTCTCATGTACATGGAACATACACATAGTTTTCATTTTATCTTTTATTTAGCCCTATAAACAAGGGAGACATCAACACATCTTATCATGAAAAACTTACAGTTTCAATACAAAACATAAACAAAAGATATTGCTGCATGACATTGTAGTGAGTAACTATAATATATGTTTCAACACCCAGTTACAAAGTGCTCAAATGGCCATCAAGTCAGGACATTTTTACTGCACACAAAACAGATTTGTTGTTAAAGCGTATGCCACGCTTATTTTCAAATGATATGTTGCGACTGTGCATTTCATCATTTATTGTAAATGTAACATATGCATTTGATTCTTACACTACTTTATGCCCTTGAGGAGGCTGACACGACTCATCTTAAGACAAATTTAGAATAATAACCTTGCTGATTGAGTTTCATTGCGGCACATAAGTACAAGTGAAATTCCATGCTAGCTGTGCATGGTTACCTAAATTCATACTTTTCACGTACTAAAACAAGCATTTGCAATGCAATGGGTCTCGCATTTGTCCGACTTAGAACTATTAGTGCTGTAAACTCCTAACCGAAATTTTCTTGCCACATAAACTGAAAATGGAAAGTAAAACAGTTTCACGTATGCGAGCCGACAGCCACCATGAGCGTGAAGGAGGCACACAAAAGGAAACAGAAGTTTGTTCGCAGTCAAACGTATGGGCAAAAGTGCAGTTATCCATGCAACCAGCAAAAGTGCAATTATCCATGTAACAGAGTCGATGTCAAGCAAAGCGCTCGACTACTGCCCAGCAAGATCGCGCTGCTTAGGAAATAAAAATAAAAAGTAGTCCAGAAGCCATTCAGAAAACACAGAGCCTCACATGTGTTCAGTAGTTGGGCGGTAGTTGGGCGGTGCGCTTGAGGCAGGGTAAACACCGGAAAAGGCATTACGTATGCATGCCTTTCACTAATTAAATCAGGCAAATTTTAAAATTTAAAAGGCAAGCCCACGGACAAAAAACTGATGGATGTGGCATGGCCGTGGTTAAAAGCCCACAGAGGGATTACAACAGGAGCCAGAGCGCTTGTGCGCTCGAGCCTAAAAAAGGGATGGACTTCTATCCCCTTTTTATATTGCATGAATATGCACTGTTTTTTTTCTGATCTGCAGGGTAAAATTGCAGGCCACCACAGATTACCCCTATCAGGAAATTCTATTTTATTCAGATCGTCAATGGAAGCAGCGTATTTCCTATGCTGTCTTCAGCCTGAATAAATGCCTTTTGAAATTTAGTGGGAGGGTTTCTTTCACAATTTGCAGGTAAAGTGTATCCTATTTTGTAGCACCTAGATACCTGGGATGTTTCTGGTATAATTATAAAGTAGCTTAGATATTTACTCAATCAAAATTATTTTGAAATACAAATCCTGATTTTGTTCTGTGTACCTGACCTACAAGCCACTGGACAACATTGTATTCTACAAGGCTACTTTGTACAACGAAAACCTATCGCGCCAGTATTTTCATTTCTAGTGATATCTCTTCATAAACTGCACGCAATGCACACTGGTTACTCGTTCCATCTCAAAGCAAACAATGCAAGCGCGATCCATTTTTATTTTCTTGACTGTGTATAATGACTAAGTAATGATTCCTCGAGCACAGGCAGATAATATCCCAGCCAATTTATCATCTGTTTATTACTCCGTGAAAAAGATTCCTACAGTTATGTTTTGAGATGCAACAGTACATTTTAAATATTATCATCGTGAATGAGAAGCAAAGACCGGGCGTGACGTTTCTTGGGATTTTTATTTACATCAGAAATTGTGCCAGTGTGTATTACTTTAGCAGGCTGTCAGGGATGCGGATTAAAGACACATAACATTGGCGAGAGTGGAGTGTCAATGCACCTTTCGAAATGCGGGCATTTTAGACTTTCATGAACCAACAGAATACCGCTGGTCTGTATTTCATACCATTTTATGGTATTTATGACAGTATGGGTTGTATGTAGGAATTAATGTGAGTACAACAGGAAGCCCATTGCAAGGTGGTTTTCCGGTGAAATGTTTATTTTTCGCTTTACAAATCCCGGATTGTTGATTTGTTTATTGGCATACGCGGGTAACGCCAAACTAAACAAGCATTTGCAATACAATGGGTCTCGCGTTTGATTGAGCTCGAGCAATTAGCGTTGTAAACTCCTAACCGGACTTTTCCTGCCACATAAATTGAAAATGAAAATAAAACAGTTTCACATAACTAACTGGACTTTTCTTACATCTAATATTCAGGGATAGTGAGTGTGTTTTCAGTACTGTAACACAGCACAAGCTCACTGATATTACTACAAATAATCTCTGTGACACCCACTCTTTTATCATATGTGAGGTTCTGTTGTAATCTAATGGAAACGTTTTTAATGGATGATGCATACAACAAATACATAACATTTCTCTGCAAGAGGTGTGCAAAGTAATCGTGCACATCACCCAAATAAAAAATAAATTAAGGGAAAACGATCTTTAAAACAATCTGTTTAAGAATAATTAAAGTCCATCACCGCAAGACTCTTCAGAACGGAGATAGCTCTATCGGAGGCCCCCCTCAAAGGCTGGGGCAGAGCCCACCTTTCATTGTTCTAAAACGTCTCTTGCAGGTTACCATAGGTCTAGGGAGGCTGGTGCCCCTCCACGTCAGCAAGCTTTGTCCACTATAGGCGTGCGGTGCATTTTTGGTGAAAAACGCAGAGGAACATCATTCTCTCTTATCTTTTAGACAAGAGTTCTGTTCTACCTCCTGTACAGAACCAATGAATTATTCCTAGAAGCGTTCGGCCGCCTTTGGGCTTACCTCCTATACAATCAAATAAAAATAAACAAGGTAGGCCTGACTAGAATTTTGATGGGATTTGTAATCGATAGGGTAATGTATGCTGGGCACTGTTAGAAATGGGGTCTTTGGTTGACAGTCAGGTTACCCCCTGTTCAAGCAAGGACCCTCACTCTAGTCAGGGTAAAAGAGAATCACCCTCAGCTGACCCCTGCTTACCCCCTTGGTAGCTTGGCAGAGCAGTAGGCTTAACTTCAGGGTGCTAGGTGTAAAGTATTTGTACCAACACACACAGTAACTTAATGAAAACACTACAAAATGACACAACACCAGTTTAGAATAATAGGAAATATTTATCTAAACAAAACAAGACCAAAACGACAAAAATCCAACATACACAAGTCAAGTTATGAATTTTTAAAGATTAAACTAAAAAAATAGCGCTTAGAAACAAAAATGCTTTGATGAGGTGTTAACACGGCGTCGTGACGGAGTCGTTCCCAACAACCCGACACCAGCGGCGCCGGACACTGAGTCACGTAGACCCCCAAGTACAGTACCTTTGGTGAAGAGTGAAAACAAGCCAATGCGTGAAGTCGGGGATTGCGGCATCTGTGCGAAACGTTGAATCCGCGCACTTCAAACGGCGTCGAACATGACGTGGTGCGGCGACTTCCACGGAGTCGCGGACTTCAGCGAGGCTGCAGCGGCGTCGGGCCTGCTAACAGCGTTGCGTTCCAGCAAAGGTCACGGCGTCGGGTGCAGGCGGTGTCACCGGATTCAGCAGCGGCGTCGGTCCGAAGTCGTCCGAAGTCGATTTCCTTGGATTTCCACCAGATTTCCTTTCAAGGGTCCAGGGACTGGATAGGGCACCACTTGTCAGAGCAGGAGTCTCTCCAGAGACTCCAGGTGCTGGCAGAGAGAAGTCTTTGCTGTCCCTGAGACTTCAAACAACAGGAGGCAAGCTCTAAATCAAGCCCTTGGAGATTTCTTCACAAGATGGAAGGCAAACAAAGTGCAGTCTTTGCCCTCTTACTCTGGCAGAAGCAGCACTGCAGGAAAGCTCCACAAAGCACAGTCACAGGCAGGGCAGCACTTCTTCCTCAGCTATTCAGCTCTTCTCCAGGCAGAGGTTCCTCTTGGTTCCAGAAGTGTTTCTAAAGTCTGTAGATTTGGGTGCCCTTCTTATACCCATTTTAGTCTTTGAAGTCACCTTTCTTCTAAGGGGACTCACACCTACTTGTGAAATCCTGCCTTGCCCAGGCAAGGCCTCAGACACACACCAGGGGGTTGGAGTCTGCATTGTCAGAGGCAGGCACAGTCCTTTCAGATGAGAGTGACCACTCCACCCCTCCCTCCTAGCCGAGATGGCTAATCAGGAAATGCAGGTTACACCCCAGCTCCCTTTGTGTCACTGTCTAGTGTGAGGTGAAAAACAACCCAACTGTCAAACTGACCCAGACAGGGAATCCACAAACAGGCAGAGACACAGAAATGGTAAAAGCAAGAAAATGCTCACTTTCTAAAAGTGGCATTTTCAAACGCACAATCTTAAAATCAACTTTACTAAAAGATGTATTTTTAAATTGTGAGCTCAGAGACCCCAAACTCCACATGCCCATCCGCTCCCAAAGGGAATCTACACTTTAATCAGATTTAAAGGTAGCCCCCATGTTAACCTATGAGAGGGACAGGCCTTGCAACAGTGAAAAACAAATTTAGCAATATTTCACTGTCAGGACATATAAAACACATTACTATATGTCCTACCTTAACCATCCACTGCACCCTGCCCTTGGGGCTACCTAGGGCCTACCTTAGGGGTGTCTAACATGTATGAAAAGGGAAGCTTTAGGCCTGGCAAGTGGGTACACTTGCCAAGGCGAATTTACAGTTAAAACTGCACACACAGACACTGCAGTGGCAGGTCTGAGACATGATTACAGAGCTACTTATGTGGGTGGCACAACCAGTGCTGCAGGCCCACCAGTAGCATTTGATTTACAGGCCCTGGCACCTCTAGTGCACTGTACTAGGGACTTACTAATAAATCAAATATGCCAATCATCGATAAACCAATCAACAATACAATTTACACAGAGAGCATATGCACTTTAGCACTGGTTAGCAGTGGTAAAGTGCTCAGAGTTCAAAAACCAACAGCAACAGATCAGAAAAAATAGGAGGCAGGAGGCAAGGCATAAAGATTGGGTATGACCCTGCATAAGCAAAAAAGTCCAACAGGCACATACGAGTAGGTAACGGGAGGTGGCGAAACAGTAGCCCCCGCAGTGCAGCACCCCCCCCTTCCCCACGCAAGGCCCCCTTCTGCCCGGTGTCTATGAAGGACTCGGGGGCCCTCACCACAATCTATCCTGATGCATTACTTTGCTGAATAAGGAAATGGATGAAGGACTTAGTCAATTTTAACATTTTCTGTTTCCTGCCTGCACCACGCTTCGAGATGGACAGGGGTGCTGAATGCTAACGCTCCTCTTTTTTCATGGCTACGTCTCAATACTAAGGTTTATTGGCTGCACATTATTCTGAAACACTGCGCTCGCCTATTTTTGCCTGACCTCTGGTGGCATGGTTCATATTCAGACTCCAGCTTGATCAGTCCCTCGTCCTTCACCCATATCAAATAAATCACAAAACCGTAAAAACATCTGTTAATTAAATCAGTGCTGACGCGTGCTCTGCCAGTAACGGAACATAGAAACATAGTCTTAAAAATAACGAAACAAGAGTATTTTCACGCTTCTTTGTTGTCCTCGTTGCAGGGCGTTGGAAAAGGCTCGTCTGGAGAGCTGTGTGCTGAGTGTACGGTTCAGCTCTTTCGTGCTACGTTAAAATCTAAGCCTGAGGTTGACAGGGTGCAAGGCAAGCTTTCTGCTTGCAGTTTGCCATTTTCTCAGGTGCAGAGCAACCCAGCTCATCCAGAGAAAAAAAGGAAAGAGCAAGGGGGGCAAGATTAAAAATAATTTAAAAATGAGTGAAACCCCAAAAAATGATCTCAATGAATTATGCCTTGGTGTTTATAATAACAAAGCTGCGAAAGGAAGCTCCTCCTGCCTGCTCTGCAATAATTTACAGTGGTGGGGGATTGTGCTACCAGCTGCGGGCGAGGAACAGAGAGAAAAATGCATGAGCTGCAGTGAGATATTTCAATGGGGATATCCTACTGACATCACAGGCTGTGAAAGGAAGGTCTAGCAGCTTTAAAGCAGTGGTTCCCAAACTGCGGTCCGGGCAAAAACAGGAGGTCACACGTGGGGCTCTATTAGGGGAACTGAGAGGCAGCAGTCCTCCTTGAGTTTAGCCTTAACTCGAGGCAAGTGGGAATGGGGAAACGTGGAAAATTTAACGTACTCTTTTTTTTTCGGCAGGTATTTTAGGCCCTGATTTATACTTTTTTTGCGCCGCATTGCCATCATTTTTTTATGCAAAAGCAGCGCAAACTTACAAAATATTATTATATTTTGTAAGTTTGGGCCGCTTTTACATCAAAAAATGACAGCAATGTGGCGCAAAAAAAGTATAAATCAGGGTCTTAGGCCCATATTTATACTTTTTGAATGCGCCGCATTAGCGTCATTTTTTGACACAGAAGCAGCGCAAACTTACAAAATATAATGGTATTTTGTAAGTTTGCGCCGCTTTTACGTAAACAAATGACGCAAATGAGGTGCAGAAAAAGTATAAATATGGGCCTTAGTGTCTACGGGTGTTCCTACAATTTTACAGAACGCGCCAAACAAAACGCTGCTTGCTGATGAAATCCCTCTCACTCGGGAAGCAGTAGAATTGATTCCATGTCCAACCGCTGAGCAGATTATGTTTTATTTATGAACCAATCCGTGGTTTTCCAGTCCAATTTCCTTGCTTTGTAAACGGAGCATGAGAGGGCATTGTTTGTGAAACTGTTGCTTTCAAGTGTACGTTTTTTGTTTTCTAAATTGTATTAGTGAATGTACTGTGTTTTGGAGATATAAGAATATTTTATGTTATTTATTTTAAATGTATGGGTTTAAATAACAGAACTTGGCTTAAGGGCATCAGAGGTCTTTGCAAGAGACCAGCAATAGGAAAAAATGCAGCGCGATTGCGCTGACATTGAAAATGGTAAAACCGAGTGCGATTACGCTATGTAAAACCCAGCGCGATCATGCTGCGTGGAAAATAAACAGATAAAGTAGTCCGGAAACCAGGCTGGAAACATTGAGCCTCGAATGGTTTCATTAGTTTACCGGTGCTGTGTAGGAGGGCTAAACACCGGAAAAGGCATGACATGTGCATGCCTTTCAACAATGAAAGGAAGCAGAGTTTAAAAAGCAGGCCTACGAACCAATGAAAGTGACTGATGTCACATGGGCATGGTAAGAAGCCCAAGGAGAGATTACAGCATGGGACGGAGCGCTTTGCTCTTGCCCATAAAAAGTGTATCAACCTGCCAAGCCACGACGTGTTGGCTTTGCCAGTGATTGTTTATATAACTGTCTGTGACCTGGAATACTGCTCTGACAACTCTTGCGCCCACCCGCATACTTCTCAACAGCCGGAGTTCTCACTCCTTTCATGCTTTGGTGCCAGCGGATCCGTGGCCCCACAACTTGTTGAGGTCCAGTCTGCAGGAGTAATTCTGTTAATTCCAAATGGTGTTGTGTCCCTGTGATCCTCCCGCATGCCTGGAACTGTTGGGCAGTATGGGCAGAGAATCCACCGACCATGACCGAACAGTAGCCTCTGGGACCATGGAGCTGTGAGGGAGGGCCTCAGTACTAACCATTCCTTCCCTGGGTGAACAAGAACTGATTACAGCCAGAGACGGAGCTTTGTCAGTAAGATTCGGGGTGTTGGGGAGCGCCTTAGACTTTCCAACAATGCTGGCATATAGGGGGTTATTCTAACTTTGGAGGAGTGTTAATCCGTCCCAAAAGTGACGGTAAAGTGACGGATATACCACCAGCCGTATTACGAGTTCCATAGGATATAATGGACTCGTAATACGGCTGGTGGTAAATCCGTCACTTTTCCGTCACTTTTGGGACGGATTAACACCTCCTCCAAAGTTAGAATAACCCCCATAGTGTTTAAATTGATTGTAGGCAGTGCTTTAAATGTAAAAAATAAGTGCAGGTACTCATTAAAAGGAGGGATGGACTGGAGGTGGAGTTTGAGGGCTGGCATAAGGGCGGTGCTACAGGTGGAACAAAGGGGCGGGCTATGTTTTTGACCTTTCCATGCTTTGTATACAAGAAATCTGCATGCAATGTTAGGATATCAGATGTATTTGTCCATTAGTTTTTTTATGCCATTAACCATTTATATATCACTTACTAATAAGTGTTTATCACTACCCAAAGTAACCTTTTTTTAGCAACCTTAAAATATGAAAAGATTGAGTAAAAAACAGTAAGGTTTTAAATATATGCCTTGTTATTTGGAATCAGGTCCTTGATGCAGGTTCATAACTCAGTAAACTATGTTACAAGGATGTTAACTTGTGACCTACAAGTAACACAGTGATCTATGTAACAAAAGAGTAGCCAACCGAGCTATCTACATAAAAAAAACAAATATGTGATCTACATGTTGCATGCTGTGCTTTCCAGCATGCACATTGCCCCTCTATGTAATTTTATGGTGAGTTGAACCTTTGATTAGAATGCACATAGATCTTCCTTGCAAATGCTTCACCCACCAGTTATCCATTTTATTGCTACTTATGGTGCCTTGAAATTAATTGAGAGCAGCCCCTGCTACCTCTTTCTCAAGTTTAGTGAATGTTCAGCTGAAAAAAAGCCATCAATTCATCTGGCACTCTTTTCATTCTCTGCACTAGTGGGTATTTCTGTCAAACCTGGAAACCACAGTGGCTTTCCAAGGGACATACTTGGTGAAACTTCATTAAGCAGCAAATTCTCTCTCACTTGCTGCCACTGGATGAGAAATGTTGACACAGAGACACTGGCAAAATTGCTGCTGGTGGCTCAGCCTTTCAACGTACCATTTTATGTGGTTGAAAAGCACTGGTGGTCAGAGTGATAGAAAGAATAAAGGGATCTAAAGGGATTATCTGGCTTCATTCTAAGTAATTAAAATACACATCGTAATCTGTGACAGTACACATGATGAATATTGAATAAACGTCTCCATGGGATTATTCAAATTGCTTTAATCTGTTTTTTACATTGCTTTGACATATTTTCGGTGATCCCATGTGTGTCAATTTTATATAATAATTTACATTACATGCCTCATATATTTACTACAGGAAATGTCAAATGTATTCTTGCATTTTCAATTGTCGTTGACATAAATATTTAAAAGAAAAGGAACAGACATTCACATCACGTTACAAATGGCAAGTGTGTCTTTCTGATTCGAAATATGACTACTGACATGAAGTCTCGGTCAGGAAATTGAGTATGTTTTCTGTACTTGTACCATCATAATTTGTACCAATGATCACCTGGGGGTGCAAAATAGATAAAAATGTCCTGCTTTTGGCATGCGCTCACAGTGTACAATAAATTGCAACCATGAGTGTGAATTACACACACATACCTACATGTATTGACTTTTGTTACAAATACAGCCTTATACTTCCTTGTAACGTGTAAGCCCAGATAGTTTAGCGCATGCTGCAAATATCTCTGATCAAAGAGCCTATCACATTTTTCACTGGACTTCTCTTCTGTTCAAGGTCGATACAATAGGGATCAGTGAGTTTGATAACAAAATCCCATATTATTTACACAAGCAAATAGGCAATTCAATTGTGGAGCCATGTTTAGTGATGGTGAAAGCAAGCACAAACTTTCTTTCTTTCTGTCCACTAAAAATACCTCACAGACAAAAGTGTTTTTCTCTGGATTGTTTTGTGAATCCACAATATCAAGTATTTGACTTTTGCACAGTGCTCAACATCTTGTCTAGTGCCACATGTACTGGCGAAAATGTGTTACAAAGTCTAATGGCAGCATTTTAGATATAGCGATTTCTGCTAAAGAAGAGTTATTGCAGCACTGTATTACGGAGAACAATGCCTCACAGGCCCTCGTCCATTAGGTTTTAAAGCCATCTGTCTGTCAGCTGTGTAAGATCACTAACCTTCCTGCAGCCACACCCCTGCTCTGATGATTTCCCGCGCAGCACATGCAGATCACTGTGTACTTGGTGCTGCCGAGGTACCAGGTGATTGCTGAATGGAGGGCGACCTGTCAATTCCAGTGCCTCTTGAGTAGCAGTACTCCCCTTTTGGGAGAAAATGAAAAGGTGCCGGTGTTCAGTACCGGTAAGTACCGGCCCATTTAAAGCACTGGGGACAAGCAGGGTTCACGAGAGGGACCGCTGAGGAATGCTGATTGGTAGGAAAACGCAATATTTTTTCTAATAACCAATGTTTTTGAGGACTTTAAAAACAAAGATGGATTGTGTGTGCTTTTTTTTTTACTTGTGTGTAAAAATCCCTGGTGAAATCCGACTAATATCTCACAACACCTGAACACATGTATCCAACTATTTATAAAAAAAGCCTTTTTTAGGGGTGGTGTAACACCCAAACCCCTCACCCCGAAGCTACCCCCCTGAGTACAGACATAACGAAAACAAGCTTTTGCAAAAAGTGAGGACTATTCCCAGAGCACTGAAATATCTGGATGCTGAGTCTGTTCCAGGACACGTAGTCAGTGATAGCTATTGCCACAAAAGTGGATGAAAACCAACTATATTGTGGCAAATAAACCACGTGCACATATACATGGTCATAAATTATCCCAAACTCACATAATCACTACAAAACACAAATCACGGCGTATAACTCGACCATGCCCTCCATTCTTTGCTAGGTGGCAAACTCAGAAAGAACAAGGTCACATCCCCTAAATGCCAGAACTAAGGGCCAGATGTAGGAAGCCTTTTGCGCCTCGCAAACGGCGAAAAACGCAGTTTGTGAGGCACAGAAGGCCAAACGCGATGCACAACTGCAAATTGCGAGTCGATACCGACTCGCAATTTGAGGCTGCGACTCGCAAATAGGAAGGGGTGTTCCCTTCCTATTTGCGACCTCATCGCCATGCTGAGTTGCTTTGGGACCGGGAATGCGTTCGCAAACCAACTCACAGTTACCATCCACTTGAAGTGGATGGTAACTCATTCGCAAAAGGGAAGGGGTCCCCATGGGACACCTTCCCCTTTGTGAATGCAAAAAAAAAAAAATGTTCAGAGCAGGCAGTGGTCCTATGGACCACTGCCTACTCTGAAAAAAACGAAACCAAATGGTTTCGGAAGTTTTTCTTTTTGCAGCTCGTTTTCCTTTAAGGAAAACGGGCTGCAAAAGGAAAAAAAAAAAAGCTACTTTATTAAAAAAGCAGTCACAGACATGGTGGTCTGCTGTCTCCAGCAGGCCACCATTCCTGTGAGTGCATGGACTCGCTATGGGGGTCGCAAAATGCGACCCACCTCATTAATATTCATGAGGTGGGTCTTTGCGACCCCATAGCGAGTCGCAGAAGGTGTCTGAGACACCTTTCTGCATGCACTTTTGCGAGTTGCAATTTGCGAGACGCGATGACTCACAAATTGCAAGTCGCAAAATAAAACTTACCTACATCTGGCCCTCAGTCATCTAAACATTTTGTATAATACAGTAGTGCACACGCATCCACACCCAAAAACCATGCACTTGCATCACAGGCACACACAGATGTGCAATAACACACCCATATGCTCTCAAACCCAAACATTTGGAAACTCACACATGCGTAAGCGTCACAGAAAGGCCCCGTTATAAATAACATATCTGCTTTACCTTTAGTCAGTATATGATTTTGCTTCATAGGAAGATACGTCATTATCCGAAGAAGGAGGCAAGGGTCGTCCGGCCGGGCTCCTGCTGCCGCCTTTCTTCCAACCTTTTAAATTCTCCGACGGGCACGAACTTCAACCTAGCAAATCTCTGAAGAATTCTTGCTAGACTTAACAATACCCTTCTGTCAGTCTCTTGCCACTATATAATTGGTAATGTGACAGTTGCAGAATGAGTGGTTTGCTCAGAGTAGTAATTGGAAGAGTGTCGTTCACGTTATAGTTATCATCTTCGGTTTTTGTGTTTTACTCCCTAAGTAGTCGTTAAATTGTATGTCCGTGAATATATACATTATTAAATTTAAGCATTTCATAGAGATCCACCGTTGGTTGTAAGGAAAACGAGTAAATGTTACAAGCATTGAACTTTGCTTGCAGTAGAGGAATGGGGAATTACACAGGATGGGCAATAACGATAATATTCACGAAGTGCTTTTTCATAATTTAAAGAACAGGACTTTTAATCACTTCAATGTACAATAGCCCAGTAAAATTTGAGATCTGGGGGTCAAATACGTTCTGCCCCAAAAAAAGAGACATTCTAACGTTTCTTTTGCGGATGCAACACACTCATATTGTAAGCATGTCTGTAGAAGGGATAATTTCGTATGATCTCTTTAAGTATATTTTGTCATTCTTTAATGTTTTGGCAGATGCACTTATTAGACATGCCAGCCTTAGAACGGTGTTCACGGCAACCTTTTGCCTGTTTCCCTTCATTTCTGCTGAAACTCATTTTTGTTGGCCTTAGGATTCTGTGCTCTTTACCACTGCTAACTAGTGCTAAAGTGCTTGTGCTCACTCCCCTAAACATGGTAAAACTGGCTTACACCTAATTAGCATATTTAATTGACTTATAAGTCCCTTGCAGGGTGGTACACCACATACCCAGGGCCTGCAAATTAAATGCCACTAGTGGGCCTGCAGCACTTCTTGAGCTGCCCCACACCCCTTAAGTAGCACCTTAAATGTGACCAAGACCTGCAATTGCAGCCTAGATGCAGGTTTAAACTGCCAATTCAATTTGACAATTTAACCCACTTGCTAATCCTTAAAAGGCCCTTTTCTTGTCATGCACATCACCCCTAAGGTAGGCCCTAGGTATCCCATGGGGCAAGGTGCATTGTAAATAAAAATTTGGACATGTACTTTTAAGTTTTCCATGTCTTGGTAGTGAACAACTCCTAAATTTGCTTTTTCATTTGTGAGGACTACCCGTGGAAAAGGGTACCATTGGTTGCCTTATTATATTGAATAATTGTTAACTTTTGATTGGGACCAGATACCCATTTCATGTTTAGTACCTATTAATTGTAATGGAAAATGCTCATTAATGGTAAAGTCAGGTTTTAAATTACAATTTTGAAAATGCAAATTTTGGAAGTTAGCCATTTTCCTGGCCTTAGCGTTTTGGTGCCTGCATCTTGTCTTAGATCACATAACTGTGTGTAGCTGGCAGTACACTTTGTGAATTTCTCACATACAGTTACACAATAGCGGGATAAGGGGTCCCTGAATGGACCATTTGTGCTTGCAGAATGGGGGTGGGTGGGCTAGCTGGGCATATCCCCACTTGCAACTGAATAGGTTGCGCTCTGCCCTCCCACAAGGGGCGTGTCACCACTGCATTGTTCCTGTAGCCACCTTGGAGGCAGGGCCAGGGAATTAGGTGATTCAAAGCACTTCAAAGAGAAACATCTAAAAACTTCTCCTAACTTCAAAGAAGGCACCAGGTATAAAAAGAGGGCCCCTAGATCCTCTCTTCATTTTACTTTCTTCGACTGCGGAAGGACTCTAAGAGGACTGTTTGCTGCTGAGGCCTGCTGTACACTCCACAAGACTGCTTTGTTGCTTGGAACCTGCCTTGAACTCTTAGAAGCCTGCCCTGCTTCTTCAGCCCAGCTTCGTCAGCTGCGCCCTGGACAACTAGAGTAACTCCAAGGACTAGTTTCCTGGCCTCCTATTCAGAGCCACAGGGACACGGCAGGCTTCCACCATTTTTAACCTACACCTGGACCCAGCCTGAGTGAGTCCTAACCCCCAAAGTAGTGACTTCGCAGCTGCTCCTGCTACGGTCTTCTCTGCTGCAGCAAATTCTTCGTGAAAGGGTTGACTGGCCTCCTGGAACACTCGTCAGCTACAGCCTCCTGCTTCGTCCTGCCAGACATTATCAACTTCCATAAGAGTGACTTACTGCCTGCTTATGAGTTTGGTGGTTAAAGCACCTGAACTCCAATACGGCAGAGGTGAGGCACCTGTCAATCCTCACCACTTTTGTATTATGATGTTTCTGCCGGGCAGACCAGCAGAAACATCGTATTACAAAATTCCCACTGGGTTGACCACCGGAAATGGTGTGGCGACAATGGCTTTAGCTCCCACAGGGAGCCAAAGCCATTTCTGTCGCACACAGCACCCTTGGAGTGTGCTCTATCTGCCTTAGCAAGGGCCCCCCATTGCCCCCAACTCTACTTTTCTGCCAGCCTTTTCATGGCGGGCCCCTACTATGAAAAGACTGGTGGAAAGGAAAGCCATGATCAGTACAAAAGTGCCAAACTTGGCACCGCTGTGGCTGACCACGACTTTCACCATCGATAACCCAAAGGAATCTGTAATCCCGGCGGTGGTGGCGTCCTCCTGGTGTTTCGACCGCCAGATCGCCAGGATTGTAATCTGGTCATCAGACCACCAGGATTGTGGCAGTCTGACCACCACCGCGAGTTTGGCGGTCTTAGGACCACAAAACTCTTAATGGGGTCCTTAGTCTGAATGTTGAAATCTTCACTGCAACTTCGTACAGTGGCTCCCCGCCTATGACACGCCTTCCTCTGTCACAGTCTTCAGCCTTGGCCGCTGAACATTTACCTTCTGAGAACCTTTTATTCAAAATTTCTTTTCAGTCAGAGGAAAGTGCTGACAGGGCCAAATTTATTTATTGTATCCGACCCACGCTCTGTCATGTTAGCCATATTTCTTGACATTTGATCTTTTAGGCTCTAGATTTCACTCAAAATTTTAAACATTGATAACTCCTGTTCTGCTGATTGGACTTTACTTGTTTTGGTGTCAAATAATTTATTAAAATGTACTCTATTTGTTTTAAAATTGGTGTGGGATTTTACTTGTGTTGTCTTTTCACTTAATTACTGTTTGTGTGTTGTATAAATACTTTGGCCCATATTTATACTTTTTGACGCAAAACTGCGCTAACGCAGTTTTGCGCCAAAAAAATGAGCGCCGGCTAACGCCATTCTGAAGCGCCATGCGGGCGCCGTATTTATTGAATGGCGTTAGCCGACCGGCGCTGCCTGGTGTGCGTGAAAAAAAACCACATACACCAGACAGCGCCGGCGTAGGGAAAAATGGCGTTTGGGCGTCCAAAAATGGGGCAAGTCAGGCTGAGGCAAAAAAATCGTCTTAACCCGATTAGCGCCATTTTTTTATGACGCCCATCCCCCATTGCAATGACTCCTGTCTTAGCAAAGACAGGAGTCATGCCCCCTTGCCCAATGGCCATGCCCAGGGGACTTGTGTCCCCTGGGCATGGTCATTGGGCATAGTGGCATGTAGGGGGGCACAAATCAGGCCCCCCTATGCCACAAAAAAAAATAAAAGAAAATACTTACCTGGACTTAACTTAATGTCCCTGGGGTGGGTCCCTCCATCCTTGGGTGTCCTCTTGGGGTGGGCAAGCGTGGCAGGGGGTGTCCCTGGGGCCAGGGGAGGGCACCTCTGGGCTCATTCTGAGCCCACAGGTCCCTTAATGCCTGCCCTGACCCAGGCGCTAAAATCCGGCGCAAATGCAGGTTTTTTAGACCCGCCCACTCCCGGGCGTCATTTTTGCCCGGGAGTATAAATCCGACGCAATAGCATCGGAGTCATTTTATAAGACGGGAACGCCTACCTTGCATATCATTAACGCAAGGAAGGTGTTCACGCAAAAAAATGAGCTAATTCCATGAACTTTGGCGCTAGACGCGTCTAACGCCAAAGTATAAATATGGAGTTAGTTTTGCGTCGAATTTGCGTAGAAAAAAACGACGCAAATTCGGCGCAAACGGAGTATAAATATGCCCCTTTATACATTGCCTCTAAGTTAAGCCTGACTGATCTTTGTGCCAAGCTACCCAGGGTAAAGCACAGGCTAATTTGATGACTTTTTGAGGTTCACTTTGCAATAGATTGTGGCTGTTGCCTGGCCTGGGCTCACATCCTAGTCAACCAACTACCCAATTTCTCACTTCTGTGTCAGGCAGCTGGTGTAAGACTCATTGATTACACTGTCAAGTGTTGGGTATTTATGGTGGCATGCCAGACAAATGGAACATTGTACACAGACAGACATCTCCAATTGGGTTCAACTAAGGCCAACAGAGAACCAACTTCATTGAGCACGGTAGGACATAGCTCTGGGGCATGGTGACATGCCAACCTGGTCAGGGCAAACACAGTTGCACAGTCTTTAATCACCTCTGCAGTGATAATGCAACAATTTTGGTTTTGTTGAGTTTCAGACAGCAGAAAAGGGAAGGAAGGATCAAAAGATAGCCCAGCAGTGCAAATAGTAGGGGAGCAGTGTAGGAGGCTGGCCTGGCTTGTAGTGGGTACCAAGGGGTACTTACACTCTGTACAAGGTCCAGTTATCCTTTATTAGTGTAGAAGAGGAGTTTCTAACAACTTAGGCTGATAGAAGGTAGCTATAGCAGAGCAGCTTAGGCTGAACTAGGAGACATGCAAAGCTCCTACTGTACCACGGGTGTCATATGCACAATATCAAAAGAAAACACAATACACAGATATACTAAAAATAAAGGTACTTTATTTTTATGACAATATGCCAAAAGTATCTCAGTGAGTACCCTCAGTATTAGGATGCCAAATATACACAAGATATATGTACACAATACCAAAAATATGCAGTAATAGCAAAAGGCAGTAATGCAAGCAGTGTATAGTTAAAATAGATTACAATAGGAGCACATAGGTATAGGGGCAACACAAACCATATACTCCAAAAGTGGAATGCGAACCACGAATGGACCCCAAGCCTATGTGAGCTTTTAGAGGGTCGCTGGGACTGTAAGAAAACAATGAGGGTTAGAAAAATAGCCCACCCCAAGACCCTTAAAAGTAGGTGTAAAGTGCACCTATATTCCCCAGAGAGCACAGAAGTCGTGATAGGGGAATTCTGCAAGGAAGACCAACATCAGCAATGCAACCAAAGTGGATTTCCAGACGAGAGTACCTGTGGAACAAGGGGACCAAGTCCAAGAGTCGCGACAAAGTCGAGATTGGGCAGATGCCCAGGAAATGCCAGCTGAGGGTGAAAAGAAGCTGCCACTGGATGGTAGAAGCTGTGGATTCTGCAAGAATGAAGAGGACTAGGAACTTCCCCTTTGGAGGATGGATGTCCCACATCGTGAAGAAGCTTGCAGAGGTGTTCCCATGCAGAAAGACTGCAAACAAGCCTTGCTAGCTGCAAGGGTCGCGGTAAGGGTTTTTGGATGCTGCTGTGGTCCAGGAGGGACCAGAATGTCGCCACTTGGATGAGGAGACAGAGGAGGCGCCTTGCAAGTCAGGGAGCCCTCACAGACGCAGGCAGCACCTGCAGAACTGCTGGGACAGACACTACAAAGAGGAGTGAACCGGAGCTCACCCGAAGACACAAAAGGGAGTCCCACGACGCCGGAGGACAATTCAGGAAGCTGTGCACTGCAGGTTAGAGTGTAGGGGACCCAGGCTTGGCTGTGCACAAAGGAAATCCTGGAAGAGTGCACAGGAGCCGGAGCACCTGCAAATCACGTGGTACCCAGCAATGCAGTCTAGCGTGGGGAGGCAAGGACTTACCTCCACCAACCTTGGACTGAAGAGTCACTGGACTGTGGGAGTCACTTGGACAGGGTTGCTGAGTTCCACGGACCACGCTCGTCATGCTGAGAGGGGACCCAGAGGACCGGTGATGCAGTCTTTTGGTGCCTGTGGTTGCAGGGGGAAGATTCCGTCGACTCACAGGAGATTTCTTCAGAGCTCCTAGTGCAGAGAGGAAGCAGGCTACCCCCTGAGCATGCATCACCAGGAAACAGTCGAGAAGGCGGCAGGATCAGCGATACAAGGTTGCAGTAGTCGTCTTTGCTACTTTGTTGCGGTTTTGCAGGCGTCCTGAGCAGTCAGCGGTCGATCCTTTGGCAGAAGGTGAAGAGAGAGATGCAGACGAACTCTGATGAGCTCTTGCATTCGTTATCTAAAGAATTCGCCAAAGCAGAGACCCTAAATAGCCAGAAAAGGAGGTTTGCCTACTTAGGAAGGAGGATAGGCTAGCAACACAGGTAAGAGCCTATCAGAAGGAGTCTCTGGCGTCACCTGCTGGCACTGGCCACTCAGAGCAGCCCAGTGTGCCAGCAGCACCTCTGTTTCCAAGATGGCAGAGGTCTGGAGCACACTGGAGGAGCTCTGGGCACCTCCCCTGGGAGGTGCAGGTCAGGGGAGTGGTCACTCCCCTTTCCTTTGTCCAGTTTCGTGCCAGAGCAGGACTGGGGGATCCCTGAACCGGTGTAGACTGGCTTATGCAGAGATGGGCACCATCTGTGCCCATCAAAGCATTTCCAGAGGCTGGGGGAGGCTACTCCTCCCCAGCCCTGACACCTTTTTCCAAAGGGAGAGGGTGTAACACCCTCTCTCTGAGGAAGTCCTTTGTTCTGCCTTCCTGGGCCAGGCCTGGCTGGACCCCAGGAGGGCAGAAACCTGTCTGAGGGGTTGGCAGCAGCAGCAGCTGCAGTGAAACCCCAGGAAAGGTAGTTTGGCAGTACCCGGGTCTGTGCTAGAGACTCGGGGGATCATGGAATTGTCTCCCCAATGCCAGAATGGCATTGGGGTGACGATTCCATGATCTTAGACATGTTACATGGCCATGTTGGGAGTTACCATTGTGACGCTGTACATAGGTAGTGACCTATGTCCAGTGCATACGTGTAATGGTGTCCCCGCACTCACAAAGTCCGGGGAATTTGCCCTGAACGATGTGGGGTCACCTTGGCTAGTGCCAGGGTGCCCACACACTAAGGGCCTGATTCAGACCTTGGCGGACGGCGGAGGCCGTCCGCCAAGGTTCCGCCGCCGTATGACCGCACCGCGGTCAAAAGACCGCGGCGGCCATTCAGACATTTCCGCTGGGCCGGCGGGCGCTCTCCAAAAGAGCGCCCGCCGGCCCAGCAGAAATGCCCCTGCAACGAGGACGCCGGCTCAGAATTGAGCCGGCGTAGTTGCAGGGGTGCGACGGGTGCAGTTGCACCCGTCGCGTATTTCAGTGTCTGCAAAGCAGACACTGAAATACTTTGCGGGGCCCTCTTACGGGGGCCCCTGCAGTGCCCATGCCATTGGCATGGGCACTGCAGGGGCCCCCAGGGGCCCCGCGGCACCCCCTACCGCCATCCTGTTCATGGCGGGTTTCCCGCCATGAACAGGATGGCGGTAGGGGGTGTCTGAATCCCCATGGCGGCGGAGCGCGCTCTGCCGCCATGGAGGATTAATTGGGGCAGCGGTAAACCGGCGGGAGACCACCGGTTTACCCTTTCTGACCGCGGCTGAACCGCCGCGGTCAGAATGCCCTCGGGAGCACCGCCAGCCTGTTGGCGGTGCTCCCGTGGTCGGTGACCCTGGCGGTCACCGGCCGCCAGGGTCAGAATGACCCCCTAAGTAACTTAGCACCCAACCTTTACCAGGTGAAGGTTAGACATATAGGTGACTTATAAGTTACTTAAGTGCAGTGGTAAATGGCTGTGAAATAACGTGGACGTTATTTCACTCAGGCTGCAGTGGCAGGCCTGTGTAAGAATTGTCAGAGCTCCCTATGGGTGGCAAAAGAAATGCTGCAGCCCATAGGGATCTCCTGGAACCCCATTACCCTGGGTACCTCAGTACCATATACTAGGGAATTATAAGGGTGTTCCAGAATGCCAATGTGAATTGGTGAAATTGGTCACTAGCCTGTTAGTGACAATTTAGAAAGCAGAGAGAGCATAACCACTGAGGTTCTGGTTAGCAGAGCCTCAGTGAGACAGTTAGTCATCACACAGGGAACACATAGAGGGCACACTTATGAGCACTGGGGCCCTGGCTGGCAGGGTCCCAGTGACACATACACTAAAACAACATATATACAGTGAAAAATGGGGGTAACATGCCAGGCAAGATGGTACTTTCCTACACAACCCCCCCCACACGAAGGACACTAAGACTAGCCATGACCTGATGAGTTCTCATTGTCTAAGTAGAAATATCTGGAGAGTCCATCTGCATTGGAGTGGGTACTCCCAGATCTATGTTCCACTGTATAGTCCATTCCCTGTAGAGATATAGACCACCTCAACAATTTAGGGTTTTCACCTTTCATTTGTTTTAGCCAAAGTAGAGGTTTGTGGTCTGTCTGAACAATGAAGTGAGTGCCAAACAGGTATGGCCTCAACTTCTTCAGTGCCCAGACTACAGCAAAGGCCTCCCTCTCTATGGCAGACCAACGCTTTTCTCTAGGGGTCAACCTCCTGCTGATAAAAGTAACAGGTTGATCCTGGCCCTCAGAATTGAGTTGTGATAAGACTGCCCCTACCCCTAATTCAGAGGCATCAGTTTGAACAATGAATTTCTTGGAGTAACATGGGCTTTTTAGGACAGGTGCAGTGCACATGGCCTGTTTCAGCTAGCTGTCCACAATACCTTTTTAGGCATTTTCTTAGAATTGAGGTCATTAAGAGGGGCTGCTATGGAGCCATAGTTCTTTATGAACCTCCTGTAATACCCAGTGAGGCCTAAGAAGGCTCTCACCTGGGTCTGAGTTGTAGGGGGAACCCAATCTATGATAGTTTGGATTTTCCCCTGAAGTGGTGCAAACTGTTCTCTACCTACAAGGTGTTCCAGATAAACCACTTTCCCCTGCCCTATCTGGCACTTTGAAGCCTTAATAGTGAGGCCTGCCTTTTGCAGGGCCTCCAAAACTTTCCACAGATGAACCAGGTGATCATCCCAGGTGGAGCTAAAGACAGCTATATCATCTAGATATGCTGCACTAAACGCCTCCGACCCTTGCAGGACTGTATTCACCAACCTCTGAAAAGTGGCAGGTGCATTTTTCAAACCAAAGGGCATTACTGTGAATTGCTAGTGCCCTCCAATAGTCGAAAATGCAGTTTTTGCTTTAGCATCCTCTGATAACTTGATCTGCCAATACCCTGCAGTCAAATCAAAGGTGCTTAGATACTTGGCAGATGCCAGTGTATCTATGAGCTCATCTGCCCTGGGTATAGGGTGAGCATCAGTTTTTGTTACCTGGTTGAGACCTCTGTAATCTACACAAAACCTAATTTCTCTTTTCCCATCTTTAGAGTGAGGCTATGGTACAAGCACCACAGGAGAGGCCCACAGGCCTTCAGAGTGTTCAACCACTCCCAGTTCAAGCATTTTCTGAACCTCTTGTTTTATGCAGTCCCTGACATGGTCAGGCTGCCTATAGATCTTACTTTTGACAGGCATGCTGTCTCCAGTATCTATAGTGTGCTCACACCAAGGAGTGGTGCCTGGCACAGTAGAAAAGAGTTCAGAAAACTGACCCAGAAGATTTATGCAGTGGTCTTTCTGCTCAGCAGTAAGACAATCTGCCAAAACGACACCTTCCTCTAGAGCATCTTGTTCTGTGGAAGAGAAGAGATCAGGGAGAGGGTGACTCTCTTCTTCCTGTCCTTCATCTGTTGCCATGAGCAGGGCCAGATCAGCCCTGTCATAGTAGGGTTTTAGGCGATTGACATGGAGCACCCTAAGGGGACTCCTGGCAGTGCCCAAGTCAAGCAAGTAGGTGACTTCTCCCTTCTTTTCAACAATTATGTGGGGTCCACTCCATTTGTCTTGGAGTGCTCTTGGGGCCACAGGCTCCAAGACCCACACCTTCTGTCCTGGTTGGTACTGAATCAGAACAGCCTTCTGGTCATGCTATTGCTTTTGGAGCTCTTGGCTGGCCTGAAGGTTTTTACTGGCCTTTTTCATGTACTCAGCCATTCTGGATCTTAGGCCGAGTACATAGTCCACTATGTCTTGCTTAGGAGCTTTTAAAGGTTGTTCTCAACCCTCCTTTACAAGTGTTAGAGGACCTCTTACAGGGTGTCCAAATAGGAGTTCAATGGGGCTGAAGCCCACTCCTTTCTGGGGTACCTCCCTGTAAGCAAAAAGGAGGCAAGGTAACAGGACATCCCATCTCCTCCGGAGTTTTTCAGGGAGTCCCATAATCATTCCTTTGAGAGTTTTGTTAAACCTTTCTACCAGTCCATTTGTTTGTGGATGATAAGGTGTGGTGAATTTGTATGTTACACCACATTCCTTCCACATGGCCTTCAAGTATGCAGACATAAAGGGGGTCATTCAGACCCCGCCCGCCTGGCGGGAACCGCCGAATCACCGCACCGCGGTCAAAAGACCGCGGCGGCCATTCTGTGTTTCCCGCTGGGCTGGCGGGCAACCGCCAGAAGGCCGCCCGCCAGCCCAGCAGGAAACCCCTTCCCACGAGGAAGCCGGCTCCGAATGGAGCCGGCGGAGTGGGAAGGGTGCGACGGGTGCAGTAGCACCCATCGCGAATTTCAGTGCCTGCTATGCAGACACTGAAATTCAAAGTGGGGACCGCTTACGGGGGCCCCTGCAGTGCCCATGCCACTGGCATGGGCACTGCAGGGGCCCCCAGGGGCCCCACGACACCCCTAACCGCCATCCGACCGGGAACAGGATGGCGGTGAGGGGGTCGGAATCCCCCATGGCGGCGCAGCAAGCTGCGCTGCCATGGGGGATTCCCCTGGGCAGCGAAAAGTCGGCGGTACACCGCCGACTTTCCGTTTCTGACTGCGGCTGTACCGCCGCGGTCAGAATGCCCAAAGGAGCACCGCCAGCCTGTTGGCGGTGCTCCCGAGGACCCCGGCCCTGGTGGTATTTACCGCCAGGGTCGGAATCACCCCCAAAGTTGCTACCCCTGTCTGATACCACCTCTTTTGGGAAACCCACCCTGGAAAAGATTCCCAGGAGGGCCTTTGCCACTGCAGGTGCTGTAGTGGTCCTTAGAGGAATTGCTTCAGGATATCTTGTGGCATGGTCCACTACCACCAAGATAAACCTATTGTCTGAAGCAGTAGGAGGGTCAAGGGGACCAACTATGTCAACCCCTACCCTTTCAAAGGGAACCCCAACCACAGGTAGTGGAATAAGGGGAGACTTTGGGGTGCCACCAGTCTTGCCACTGGCTTGACAGGTGACACAGGACTTACAAAAATCTTTTGTGTCCTCTGACATCCTAGGTCAATGAAACAGGGGGACAAGCCTTTCCCATGTTTTAATTTGCCCTAGATGTCCTGCCAAGGGAACGTCGTGTGCCAGAGTTAGGAGGAACTCTCTGTATTGCAGGGGAATGACCAATCTCCTGGCTGCTCCAGGTTTTGGATCCCTTGCCTCTGTATACAAGAGGTTGTCCTCCCAGTAAACTCTATGTGAGTCACTGACATCCCCATTTTGCTGTTTGACAGCTTGCTGTCTTAGACCCTTTCGTGCGGGACAGGTCTGCTGTGCCACACTCAGCTCCTCTCTGGCAGGCCCCCCTCCTCCCAAAAGCTCAGCAGTGTCTGCTTCCAGCTCCTCTGGTGAAGGTTCTGCACAGGGGGAAATTCTTCTTCCTCAGAAGTAGAATCATCTGTAGAGGGAGGGATAGTAGGTAGGGATTTACCTTTACTAACCCTAGCTTTAGGGAGCACTTGGTCCATTGTTCCAGGATCCAAGTCACCCTGTCCTTTTTGCTTTTTGGCCTGAGCCCTTGTCAAAGCAAAAATATGCCCAGGAATGCCCAGCATTGCTGCATGAGCCTCCAACTCCACTTCTGCCCAAGCTGATGTCTCTAAATCGTTCCCTAGTTGACAGTCTACAGGTAAATCTGAGGCAACCACACCTTTCTTTGGACCAGTAACCCCCCCCTCCCCAGTTGAGATTTACAACAGCCATGGGGTGGCTAAGAGTGTTGTTATGAGCATCAGTCACTTGGTACTGGTGACCAAGTAGGTGTTGTTCAGGGTGCACCAGTTTCTCTATTACCATGGTAACACTGGCACCTGTGTCCCTGTAGGCCTGAACCTCAACACCATTTATTAGGGGAAGCTGCTTGTACTTATCCATATTAAGGGGACAAGCAACCAAGGTGACCAAATCAATGGCACCTTCAGAGACTAACACAGCCTCTGTGGTCTCCCTAACAGGACCAACCCCAACTAAATTACCAAAAGTGAGCCCAGCTACTCCCTTAGATTGGCTATTAGTAGATTTGCTCCCACCACCACTGCTATTACTAGGGGCACTAGGTGTAGCAGTAGGGGTTGTGGTAGTGGGAGGCTTGGTGCTTTTCTTTGGACAACTGGCATCAGTTGTCCAATTGCCTTTTACTTTACATAAATAGCACCATGGTTTCTTTACTTGATTAGAAGAGGATTTGGACCCACCACCCCGACCAGAGTGTTTTTGTGGGCCTGATGAAGACTCATTTTTACATTTGTCTCCACCCTTGTCTGAAGACTTACCATTCTTCTTCTTGCCATCCTTGTCACCCCCTGTATGAACTTTTCTGTTCACTCTTGTTCTGACCCATTTGTCTGCCTTCTTTCCCAATTCTTGGGGAGAGGTCAGATCTGAGTCCACTAGATATTGGTGTAACAAATCAGACACACAGTTATTCAGAATATGCTCTCTCAGGATCAGATTATACAGGCTTTCATAGTCAGAAACTTTACTGCCATGTAACCACCCCTCCAAGGCCTTCACTGAATAGTCAACAAAGTCTACCCAGTCTTGAGAGGACTCTTTTCTGGTTTCTCTGAACTTAGGGCCAGATGTAGCAAGTCAGCAATTTGCGACTTGCAAATTGCGAGTCCCTGCGACTCGCAATTTGCAAGTCACAAATTGCTATGCAGTACGGTGTCTCAGACACCGACTGCGACTCGCAATGGGGTCGCAATGACCCACCTCATGAAAATTGCGGCCCCATTGCGAGTATAGGCACTCGCTAACATGGAGGCCTGCTGTCGTCAGCAGACCTCCATGTTCGCGACCTGCTTTTCCTAACAGGAAAACGAGCTGCACTTCAAAAAAACCGAAACCTTTAGTTTCGGTTTTTTTTCAGGGCAGGGAGTGGTCCCTTGGACCACTCCCTGCCCTGACAAAAGAATTTGGGGTCCAGTCACAAACTGGAAGGGGTCCCATGGGGACCCCTTCCAATTTGCGAGTGGGTTACCATCCACTTGAAGTGGATGGTAACTGCGACTCCATTTGCGACCGCGTACGCGGTCGCAAATGGAATTGCATCCCACTGCGAGTCGCAAATAGGAAGGGAACACCCCTTCCTATTTGCGAGTCGGAAATGCATTTTGCGAGTCGGAGCCGACTCGCAAAATGCATTTCTGAATTGCAAAGTGGCTTTTGCGCCTCGCAAATGGCGATTTTCGCCGTTTGCGAGGCGCAAACACTTTGCTACATCTGGCCCTTAATCCTGTATTGTATAGTGGTTAAGCCAAATCCATCCAAGAGTGCATTCTTCAAAACTGTAAAATTATTGGCATCACTTTCCTTCACAGTAAGGAGTCTATCCCTACCCTTTCCACGGAAAGATAGCCATAGGATAGCAGCCCACTGCCTTGGAGGGACCCCTGTACGACACAGGCCCTCTCAAGTGCAGCAAACCACTTGTTAATGTCATCCCCCTCCTTGTAAGGGGGAACTATCTTATGCAGATTCCTAGAATCATGCTCTTTCACAGGATTACTATCTGGAATACTGCTGCTGCCACCATGGGGTCCAAACCCCAACCTCTGTCTTTCTTTTTCTAAGTCTAAAGATTCCCTGTCTAGAGCCAGCTGTTGCTGTTTAAGCTTCAGCCTGGACTCTTCCACTCTCAATCTATTGAGCTCCCTTTCTAACATTCTGTCATCAGTGTGGGTGGGTTGGGCATGCTTTGACACAGAAGAATGATGTGAATGAACAGAGGGTGAAATGTCCCTAACAGTTGGCACTCTAACAACCTGGCCTGCAGGAAGAACATCCCTACTGTGATGAGAACTCACATTAGTACAAGTTATGCTAGGTGGTCTGCTAAGGGGCAGGTTGGGAAGGATACCATCTAACATTCTTACTGGGGGTGCCCCAGAGTCAGAATGTGAACCATCTCCTAACTTCTCAACAGATGTGCCAGCAAAGGCCTTATCATTTTCAATGAGCATGTTATTTAACAGTTCTCTAGAGGGGTTCTTCCCTACCCCTAAACCTCTATCAATGCAGAGACTCCTCAAACCTTTCCAGCTAAGGTGGTCATAAGCTGTGCTGGCCAGATCAAGAGTAGGACCTGTACCATACATGATAGAAAAGGGTTTAGGGACAGAAAAAAGAAAGAAAAAGTTTCAGGACTTTTAAAGGAAACAGAAAAAAAAACTTTTTCAACTTTTTAGAAACTTTTAGAAAGTTTAGAGGTACTTTTCAGCACTTAGCAAATAGAGTAAGAGAAGAAAAGCAAAACTTTTAGGTTAGGTGTACATACACTGAACTTGTTTTGTATATTATTCTCTTATGAAAAGTACACAATGACAAAGTGGTAAGTAGTTGCAAGTACTTATCCCACCGCTGCACGACCAATGTAGGAGGCTGGCCTGGCTTGTAGTGGGTACCAAGGGGTACTTACACTCTGTACCAGGTCCAGTTATCCCTTATTAGTGTAGAAGAGGTGTTTCTAGCAACTTAGGCTGATAGAAGGTAGCTATAGCAGAGCAGCTAAGGCTGAACTAGGAGACATGCAAAGCTCCTACTGTACCACGGGTGTCATATGCACAATATCATAAGAAAACACAATACAAAGATATACTAAAAATAAAGGTACTTTATTTTTATGACAATATGCCAAAAGTATCTCAGTGAGTACTCTCAGTATGAGGATGCCAAATATACACAAGATATATGTACACAATACCAAAAATATGCAGTAATAGCAAAAGGAAGAAATGCAAGCAGTGTATAGTTAAAATAGATTGCAATAGGAGCACATAGGTATAGGGGCAACACAAACCATATACTCCAAAAGTGGAATGCGAACCACAAATGGACCCCAAACCTATGTGAGCTTGTAGAGGGTCGTTGGGATTGTAAGAAAACAGTGAGGGTTAGAAAAATAGCCCACCCCAAGACCCTGAAAAGTAGGTGTAAAGTGCACCTATATTCCCCAGAGAGCACAGAAGTCGTGATAGGGGAATTCTGCAAGGAAGACCAACACCAGCAATGCAACCAAAGTGGATTTCCGGATGAGACTACCTGTGGAACAAGGGGACCAAGTCCAAGAGTCGCGACAAAGTCGAGATTGGGCAGATGCCCAGGAAATGCCAGCTGAGGGTGCAAAGAAGCTGCCACTGGATGGTAGAAGCTGTGGATTCTGCAAGAACGAAGAGGACTAGGAACTTCCCCTTTGGAGGATGGATGTCCCACGTCGTGAAGAAGCTTGCAGAGGTATTCCCATGCAGAAAGACTGCAAACAAGCCTTGCTAGCTGCAAGGGTTGCGGTTAGGGTTTTTGGATGCTGCTGTGGCCCAGGAGGGCACAGGATGTCGCCACTTGGATGAGGAGACAGAGGGTGCACCCAGCAAGTCAGGAAACCCTCACAGAAGCAGGCAGCACCCACAGAAGTGCCGGAACAGGCACTACAAAGAGGAGTGAACCGGAGCTCACCAGAAGACACAAAAGTGAGTCCCACGACGCCGGAGGACAACTCAGGAAGCTGTGCACTGCAGATTAGAGTGTCGGGGACCCAGGCTAGGCTGTGCACAAAGGAAATCCTGGAAGAGTGCACAGGAGCCGGAGCAGCTGCAAATCACATGGTACCCAGCAATGCAGTCTAGCGTGGGGAGGCAAGGATTTACCTCCACCAAACTTGGACTGAAGAGTCACTGGACTGTGGGAGTCACTTGGACAGGGTTGATGAGTTCCAGGGACCATGCTCGTCGTGCTGAGATGGGACCCAGAGGACCGGTGATGCAGTCTTTTGGTGCCTGCGGTTGCAGGGGGAAGATTCCGTTGACCCATGGGAGATTTCTTCAAAGCTCCTAGTGCAGAGAGGCGGCAGGCTACCCCCAGAGCATGCACCACCAGGAAACAGTCGAGAAGGCGGCAGGATCAGCGATACAAGGTTGCAGTAGTCGTCTTTGCTACTTTGTTGCGGTTTTGCAGGCGTCCTGAGCAGTCAGCGGTCGATCCTTTGGCAGAAGGTGAAGAGAGAGATGCAGAGGAACTCTGATGAGCTCTTGCATTCGTTATCTAAAGAATTCCCCAAAGCAGAGACCCTAAATAGCCAGAAAAGGAGGTTTGGCTACTTAGGAAGGAGGATAGGCTAGCAACACAGGTAAGAGCCTATCAGAAGGAGTCTCTGACGTCACCTGCTGGCACTGGCCACTCAGAGCAGTCCAGTGTGCCAGCAGCACCTCTGTTTCCAAGATGGCAGAGGTCTGGAGCACACTGGAGGAGCTCTGGGCACCTCCCCTGGGAGGTGCAGGTCAGGGGAGTGGTCACTCCCCTTTCTTTGTCCAGTTTCGCGCCAGAGCAGGGCGATCCCTGAACCGGTGTAGACTGGCTTATGCAGAGATGGGCACCATCTGTGCCCATCAAAGCATTTCCAGAGGCTGGGGGAGGCTACTCCTCCCCAGCCCTGACACCTTTTTCCAAAGGGAGAGGGTGTTACACCCTCTCTCTGAAGAAGTCCTTTGTTCTGCCTTCCTGGGCCAGGCCTGGCTGGACCCCAGGAGAGCAGAAACCTGTCTGAGGGGTTGGCAGCAGCAGCAGCTGCAGTGAAACCCCGGGAAAGGTAGTTTGGCAGTATCCGGGTCTGTGCTAGAGACTCGGGGATCATGGAATTGTCTCCCCAATGCCAGAATGGCATTGGGGTGACAATTCCATGATCTTAGACATGTTACATGGCCATGTTCGGAGTTACCATTGTGACGCTGTACATAGGTAGTGACCTATGTCCAGTGCACGCGTGTAATGGTGTCCCCGCACTCACAAAGTCCGGGGAATTTGCCCTGAACGATGTGGGGGCACCTTGGCTAGTGCCAGGGTGCCCACACACTAAGTAACTTAGCACCCAACCTTTACCAGGTAAAGGTTAGACATATAGGTGACTTATAAGTTACTTAAGTGCAGTGGTAAATGGCTGTGAAATAACGTGGACGTTATTTCACTCAGGCTGCAGTGGCAGGCCTGTGTAAGAATTGTCAGAGCTCCCTATGGGTGGCAAAAGAAATGCTGCAGCCCATAGGGATCTCCTGGAACCCCAATACCCTGGGTACCTCAGTACCATATACTAGGGAATTATAAGAGTGTTCCAGTATGCCAATGTGAATTGGTGAAATTGGTCACTAGCCTGTTAGTGACAATTTAGAAAGCAGAGAGAGCATAAGCACTGAGGTTCTGGTTAGCAGAGCCTCAGTGAGACAGTTAGTCATCACACAGGGAACACATACAGGGCACACTTATGAGCATTGGGGCCCTGGCTGGCAGGGTCCCAGTGACACATACACTAAAACAAAATATATACAGTGAAATATGGGGGTAACATGCCAGGCAAGATGGTACTTTCCTACAAACAGGCACATTAAGCAACCCATGTGACGTGAGATAGTCAAGTCTGAGGTTCCTAGGCTCTTCCTTCATTTCAGCACAAGATCCTGCAATTCTCTCACCAGCAAAAACAAAGAGAGAGAATGGGAGAACCAACTATCATCTTGGTGTAATGTATCTTTTTATGGGCTGATACTCTGACCTTTACAGTTTTCTTGTCATAGGCAGCAAATCCACCTGACAGGTCTTGAAGTAGCTGAGCCTTCATATTTTTCAAGATGAGTTAAGACGGGTTCTCTGCATAAAAGGCAGTTTACCACCGTCTCTTTGTGCCCTTGTAACATTAGTTCTTTTTTCATTCTTTGGCTCTATACTCATTCACAGTTTACACAGAGTCAGGTTTCAAACAGAGAGAAAAGGTCACCTGCAGCTCTGAACCAAAGGACAAATGATTTGATAGCTTATAGGATGCAGACAAACCACTCAGAAATTTGGAGGGAGCCAACAAAAATTAAGGCATCTTTCTTTGTTACTTGATCATTCAGGACATTACATAATAGTTGCAGTGGCTAGGAATCCATAAACAATTATAAACAGGACATAAGGTAAACATGTGTTGGCAACACCAATAGGTCTGACATTGGACACCAGTCCTTTAGCAATTCTTGTTTTGTTTTGTCATGGTTTTTGCAAACCTTTATTGTCCCGAATGCTGCCAGGCCCTCATCAATCTAAAAAAATATATTGATTAGAGGCAAAAATGTTGTTATGGTTGTTAAAAGACATACCTTGCCAAAGTTTTCCCTGGCACTGAAGAGAACTACTGTGTGTTGATGTGCTCCTTGTGAAAAGGCAGCTAACCATAACTTATAGTGAAGAAAGCCAATGGCTGAAGTGGGCTGATACATTCCCCCTTGATGTATGATCTAGTGGGTGGAAGAAAAACATGCATGGCAGAACCGCAAACAAATGGAAGAAGTCTGGCTGAAAAACCCCACAGGAATCTATGTTATACACATAATCTTTGTAAAATCAAAAGTCCTTGGCTAACACAGACTTAAAAAAAAACATAATTGTGGCAGTGGCTGCTATGCTGTTAGCTTTGAGAAAGAAAGAAGGAAAGAAAGAAAGAAAGAGAAAGAAATAAAGAAAAAGAAAGAAAGAATGAAAGAAAGAAAAAAAGAAAGAAAGAAAGAAAGAAAGAAAAGAGAAAGAAAGAAAGAAAAAGAAAGAAGGAAAGAAAGGAAGAAAGAAAGACGGTTAGGGTTGCAAATATAGAGCACCCTCATGAGCTTATATTTGGAGTACATGTGAGCTGCTGGAGTGTGATATATCAGCTGTTAGATAAACAAAGGACATGTGGATGTGCTCGTTATGAAAGGGCTAAATGCAGTCACTCAAAGTGATGTTAGCCAAGGGCTGAAGTAGGCTGCCCCACTGCTCCCTGCTGTATGCTTTAGTGGGTGGAAGCAAAATGTGAATCACACAAGAACAGACCAATGGATAAAGAGAGGTCGCTGAAAGACCCTTCATCTGAGCACATTATACATATAATTTTAGGAATATCAAAAGGACTCAGCTAAGACAGATCTAAAATGAGAAAAATGCATCACAGTGATTTTAACCTTGTGTAAATCACACAAAACATGATGAGCCTGATCTAACAGAAGACAAAACATATGCTTCAACAGTCTATACAAAAGACTCCTGAAACATGCTGATGTTCTAAAAAAAATATTACTGGACATGCAAGAACTATGAGCAGTCTTAGCAGAAAAAAATGATAACGTTGCCATAGGCCTGTTGCACACAGACCAACATAAAATTGCTGACAGAATTGTCAATACTGAATTGGAGTTCACTAAAATGGAACCAGAATTGACAGGTGTGCATAATCAGATGACAGAGTTACAGGAGAGAACATGTTTCCCAAAAAGAAAGTGGGAGATGGGAAAGGGAGATCTCAACTTTGCATTATAACAGTGGCAAGCTGTGTAAAATAAACGGAGGAGCCTACCATCTGACAACATAGAGCGGAATGGTTAAATACCTCAGTGGTCCACATGGTTTGTCAATATTCTGTTCTATTGAAAGGGTGCAGAGGGTGTCAGTCCCTCTGCCCCAGCCTGGAGAACCTCCGAACCACTCATATCAAATTACTTGAATTACTGTGATCATTACATCATTTTACAGGCTACTTGGAAGAATGGGTTGTTTACAGTGGGTAATGTTTCAATGATAATTTTCACACAGAATGGTAGTGCAGCAACAAGACAGATCATATTTAGAAATTAAAGGCTGTTACAACATGCATATGCGGAACACTCTTATTTTGGGCGAAACGTAAAGTAATATTTGTTATAGAGCTCACTTCTTTACAGGTCACACAGATCACATGGAAATCTAAGAAGGGCTGGAGAAAAATGTCAAGGGGATAATCGTGGTACAGGAGCCCTTCCAAAATTTAAATCTCATCTATGATGCTGGATATATAAAAAACCGATAGCAGTTGGAAAACAATCAGCTAGCTGCTTTCGGTATAGCAAGTGTATTAAACATAGCATTTGTCTTATTGGGAGAACATGGCGCGCAGCATGACGGCCGCACGCTGAGCGCTCACCTGAGCTACCTGGTCGCTAGCCGAGTTTCTTTTTTCCTCCCTTTAGGCTCCGGAGCAGTCTCTGGAGCGGCGGCTGAATGTGTGCGGGGGGTAGTGTTTCGGCCAGGGACAACATCGGCGGGGTGGCAAGTAGGGCTCGTGCCGCCCTGAAGCTCCGTAGGAGCCACCGAGCAGTATCCCATGTTCCTCTCCAGGGGAGCGTGGGCAGAGTCAGCAGTGGTCATGCTGCAGCCCCAGCGACGACGTTCTGTTCAGCTCTGGATTCAGGAAAGACAGCTGGAGGGATAAGAAAGCCCATGGTGGCAGTTGAGCCAAGCGTCCAGCGTTGGACGGTAAGGGACCCTGCATCTGCTACAGGAAAACAAAGAGAGGTAAAATGACTACTTTGTTCAAAACAAGCTCAGGCTTAGGTTTGGCTTTGGGCTTGGAGGCTGGAGAGGAGGAGGAGGGGCCGCTGGAGAGGTTGAGAATCTCCTGGAGGAAAGAGGGGGTGTTGAACCCTAACAAACATTAAACTAAACAAAGAACAAGCATTGTTAACACTACAGTTACTCCATCCCTACGGGCTTATTTTAGGGCTCTTCCCCTAGTAACTTCTAATACTCCTGGCACCTTGATGGAGCAAGAATTGGGAGAGGGTTCTTTGCCTATATAAGTTTTGGAGTCTGAGATGGGTGGCTTTACACCCCCCTATTGGTAGAATCACCCCTTGAAGTATCTCAAATTTCAAATCAAGGTCTTTCAGGGGCACATGATACTACTAGAGCATATGGAATCCTCTTGTTCCTTAGATAATCAGGCTCAGACCATGGTATTGGAGCCTAATACATTGGGAGATATGCTCGCCTCACTTACAGATAAGATCAATAAAGGTTTCGCAATCTCTGAAGCAAGTCAAGGGGAGATAAGGCTGGCTTGTGAATCATTGGAAAAAAAATGATCTCCTAGTTCTTAGAACTCAAGCCCTTGAGGAATCGGTTGAGATTATTAAGGGGGAGTTGAGTAGGAACAAGGAAGAAATTCAATTATTAAAGGAGAATGAGCGTGATTTTCAGAATGAGCTAGAACATTTAGAAAATAGTTCTAGAAGAAACAACTTATAACTTTTAAATGTTTCAGAAGGAGTGGAAGGAGCAGATTTGAAGAAGTATGTAGTCTCTCTTATCAAACGGGCAATGGTCCTGGATGAAACTGAGGTGAGATCATGAAAGATAAATAGGCAATGGAAGCTGGGAAAACGACTAGAGGAGTTTAAAAATGTGGGGGCGGTAGCCCAACTTGAATTTCCAGCAAACCTTTGTGTAATGTTAAATAACAAAATTCATAATATCAGGGAGCCTGCGGTAGCTGATGAACTATTAGAAGGAATAAAAAAGGGGGGTACTGTGTAAGGAAGACTGGGGAGCTCATGGGTGTTCTAAATGGGACCAGCAGGTCTGTCAGTTTATAGGAGAGTTCTCCGGGGGGGGGGGAGGGGGGAGTCACATAACATAGATGGGTGCACAGTAGGAGTTTTTTTTGGAGGGGGCACTGAGGGGGAAGCATGGGGGAAAAATGAAAAAAGCAACCTCATACACCTCAATTTACTTAAGTATAATTGGATGAGGTTAAGAGATGCCAGTGGGATGGAAAGAGACTAATACAATTAATGTCTTAGAATATTAATGGTCTACGAGTGAAAGGGATGGCAAGGAAAATCTTGCAGTTTCTAAAGGACTCCCCAGCTCATATAATAGTTCTACAGGAGACGCAGTTAACTAAAGAGGAAAGTACAACATTGTTTAAAACTCAGAAGTGGGTACAACATTTTGCTACCACTGAGCATAATTTTAATACTAAGGGGGTTGTAATTCTCATTAAACATCAAGTGAATGCGATTCTGTCTGAGGTGATAAGGGATAGATTAGGTAGATGGATTATACTCAGACTGCAGCTGGGGGATAGGGAACTTGCATTGGTAGGCTTTTATGGGCCGAATTGCGACGATACAGAACCCCTTCGAATGGTCTTTTCCCACCTTTTGAATTTTTCAGATCCAATTATTATGACTGGGGATTTTAATGTGGTTCTAGATAATACACTAGATAGGTCAACAAAATGTAGGTCGGTTGGTACCCCGAAGTCTCAACAATATCTTAAGTTAATGATAAATACTTTTGACTATGTGATCTGTGGAGGCAGAGAGCTGGGCAGAAGCAGGAATTTTCCTTTTATAATAGGAAGTATGGTCATGCCTCTCGAATTGAATATTTCCTAGTTGATTACTTGGTGTGTGATCTGGTTGATGATATTGTGCATTCACCAGCCCACTTATCAGACTATGCTGCAGTGATTTTAAAAATGAGATGCCCCCAAGAGGGAGGTCACTTTACACTGAAGAGAGGGAGGTGCGAGAGGAGGAAGTTGGTTGTCATTGCTATTGATGCAATGAAGGCTTTCAACAGAGTCAACTGGAATGATTTGAATATGGTTCTCGGACGCATTAATTTGGGTACTAAATTTTGTCGAGCAATTCAACAAACTTACCAGAAGCCATTGGCATGGGTCCTGGTAAATGTGAAGCTAACTGACACTTTTAGGGTCACTAGGGGTACCAGACAAGGTTGTCCCCTTTCTCCCCTGTTGTTTGATTTGTGTATAGAGCCCTTGGCCAGAAGGATTAGGCAAGATCCTAGAATTTCCCCCTTTAGTAGTAAGGGGTGGGTGAAGAAAGTTGCTCTGTTTGCCGATGATCTTTTAGTTTATACATCGAATCTATCTACAGCTTTACCTACTCTATTAGATATCACAGAGACATTTGGAAAGATCTCTGGCTACCACATTAATCCCGAAAAAACTGAGACAATGGTATGGAACTTGAACCCCGACAATTGGCGTACTACTAATTTAATGAAGTATTTAGGGATAGCAATTGTGCAGGATTTGGAACGAATACCGGCGGTCAACATGAGGACTGTTGTAACAGACTGTAGTAAGTTAATGTTAGACTGGCCACACCTCCCCCTCACAATAATCAGGAGGGTCAGTTTGGTTAAAGTTATAATCTTGTCTAAGTTGAACTTTCTTTATAATTCCATCCCACTACAAATGAATAAAACACTTTTGGCCATCCTTCAAAAGAAAATAACTTCTTTATCTGGGCGTAAAAGTGTCCCAGAATTGCATGGAAGAAATTGCGCAGAAGAAAGGAGAAGGGGGGCTTTACTCTTCCCGACATTCATTACTATACATGGGCGTTTCATCTTAAGAATGTTAGAATGTTATTCTCCTCCCCGGATCACTCAGCGATTGGAGAGATGTTTAGTTCCATGGTAGCTACAGAAAAGGGTGCAGCAAAATATTTTTTTACATAAGTTCAGTGATCCAAAATTCTTTAAGAAAGTAAGATTGAAAATACTGCAGGATGCAGCTAAAGCTTGGTCTCAGTTGCGGCAAGCGGCAAAAATAGACTATTACAGTCAATGGGCTCCGGTTTGGGAGTCCCCGGGAACCCCGAGTGTTTAACAGATGTATTGGCTTTGCCTCTTAAAAAGACAGGGATTGAATTTTGGAGGGACTTAGTTAGGGATGGTCTTTTATTATCTTGGGAAGAACACACGGAGTGGACAGGAGGGAATTTGTCAAGATTAAAGTAACTAAGGAATTGGACACAAAGGGCCACAGTTAGTCTGGGGTCTGTAAACCAGTTAGAGGGTGATTTAATTAAGAATCATTGGGGATTAAAGAAGGTTTCAAGTTGGTATTGGAGTATTTTGGATACCCTGGGTGGAGACTTTAAGTTGCCTGTCTCCCATTTGGGGGGAGAGATGCCTCCGGATCAAGTGCAAGCATGGTGGGGGTCATCTATGCGAATAGCGAATGGTATTTAAGGCTATTAAACCGGCATCTCTAAGGAGGAATCATCTTTTTATGTTGCATAGGTTTTTTTTTTCCCCTGGGAAACTAACTAAGATAAGACGGGGAGAGGAAGTTAGTTGTGCTAAATGTGGCATACCGAGGGCGTCCGATATTCATATGTTCTTGGAATGTCCAGCAATATATAGTTTTTAGGGAAAAGTATGTGAAATGATTTCGAGTCTTGTAATACAACACATTTTGCCGTCTCTTCCTTAAGTTTTTTTTTTAGTATTGGAGGAAGGGGAAGTAAGCAATAGAGCAGTAAAGACAGTGTTGTTTTATGCAGTACTTTTGGCTAGGAGGGAAATTTGTTGGAAATGGGTATCCATGTCTTCCCCTTCGTATGCAGATTGGCTGAATGCCCTAGTTGCTATATGCAAATTGGACATAGAGGTGGACAAATCCCATAAGGAGAAGAAAGTAAAAATATGGTCAGGGTTGTTAGGAGGGGGGTCTCAGGAGAGTAACACAAGATTGGAGCTTATGTCCTATGATTAGGAGCTTGTTCACTCTCTTGCCTCTGATGCAGACCTTGTCTCAAGGTTTAAATGAGAGAGATTCGAGTTCCCTGGCATAAGTCATCTCCAAGTATGAGAAGTTTTGGTGAGGGGCTATGGAGCTGATTAGGAGCCAGAGGTGTATGAGGACAAAAAAAAAACATAGCATTTGTCTTGACTCAGTCCAGTTGTTTAGGAGACAACACCGCCTCAACTCATGACAATACAGATGATCAAAGATGGAGATATTCCTACAGTCACTGAAATGACAAATCCTTTGGTGTGTTATGACGTGGATAAAAATATTGGTCTGGATAGATGATGTGTGCGGTCAAATGGGCAGTTGGAGAAGAATTTGAGTGAGTGAAATCAAACTTAGGAAAGAGAAATGTTGGTCTATTGTATTTGTTTGAGCATGCTCTTGATTTATGTGGGGATTATCTGGGAGACATGCTCTCTCATGCCCTCCTTTTTGACCCCTACACACTTTGAATTTTTATTATTTCATTGGTAGTAGTGTAATTAGGCACCCCTATCTCTTAGTGTCAGAATAAGCAGCAGATTGTTGTGACTCCTTAGTTTCCAATGCGTAGGTTATCGCAGGATTTACAGTCTTTAGGATCTTTGATTCTAGTTCTTATTAGTTTAGTGGTTGGATCAAATCTTTACTTAATTAGGTTGGGTAATTTAAAGCCCCACACAAGTGGGTAGCCTCTTAAGTTTATGTACTGGATGGTCATAGCTCCATGTTGCAAATCTCTGGTGATAACATGACAGGGAGTATATTCCTCAAAAGGTCAGGATGGTCTGTTGAAAGGCTGGCTGGTACTCCACATATGGCCATGGTTGTTTTCGTCAGTTTGGCTGTCGCATGGCTTTGCCTAGATGTATTATGAGCTGAAATGTGAGGGTAAGGGTGAGGGGAAGGGCCACTGGGTCAAAAGGGTACAACTTGTGGTCACAGCTGAAGAGAATGGGAGTTCAGCTAGTATTTCTTCAGGAGGCAACTCATAATGCCTGTGAAATACATATGAGGAATGGAAATGGTACGTTTTACAACAGACATTTACCATTGTATGATTGTTTGGGTGCGACCTGAGGATCCAATGGAAGTATATTGGACACTGATAGAGAATGCAGTGCATTGAGGGGCAGTAGACGGTCCCTCCTCTCCCTAACGTGTGTTTGATTGTAGAATTTTGGAACTAAGGCCTATATTTACAGCTTTTGCATCAAAAAATGGCGCAAATGCAGTGCAAAAAAAGTATAAGTATGAGCCTACGTGAATAAACTCACTGTCACTCATGTAGAATGTAGATTTGGTGGGATTACGAGGCCGAGACTTCAACTGTGTAAATGTTGTACGATTAGATCGGTCTTTCCCTCATTATTAACACATGCTCCTGCTTGAAACATGATGGAAATGAAAGACCGAGTGACTAATTGTGGCATGTGTGATTTTTTAAAGGGATTTACCTGACACCAAAACAAAAAAAAATTCTTGGTGGTGCTAAGCTGAATTCGAGGCTTCTTAGGGGGTCATTCTGACCATGGCGGTCATTGACCGCCATGGTCAACGACCGCGGGAGCACCGCCAACAGGCTGGCGGTGCTCCCAAGGGCATTCTGACCGCGGCGGTACCGCCGCGGTCAGAAACGGAAAACCGGCGGTCTCCCGCCGGTTTTCCGCTGCCCTGAGGAATCCTCCATGGCGGCGCAGCTTGCTGCACCGCCATGGGGATTCCGACCCCCTCACCGACATCCTGTTCCTGGCGGTTTTGACCGCCAGGAACAGGATGGCGGTGAGGGGTGTCGTGGGGCCCCTGGGGGCCCCTGCAGTGCCCATGCCAATGGCATGGGCACTGCACGGGCCCCCGTAAGAGGGCCCCTAAAAGATTTTCAGTGTCTGCCATGCAGACACTGAAAATCGCGACGGGTGCTACTGCACCCGTCGCACCCTTCCCACTCCGCCGGCTCCATTCGGAGCTGGCTTCCTCGTGGGAAGGGGTTTCCCGCTGGGCTGGCAGGCGGCCTTCTGGCGGTCGCCCGCCAGCCCAGCGGGAAACACAGAATAACCGCGGCGGTCTTCTGACCGCGTAGCGGTATTCTGTTGGGGGACCTACAGCTAGATTGAATATTCTGGAGTACTGTCAAAGAAGCAATAGATTATTATCATTTTAAGGACAATGGAAGCTTGAAAGGACAATTTAATATTGCACAGGCAGCCTAAAAGAAGTAACAGTAGGGTAGTACTCAAAAAGGGTTTGTAGGCCACATTGGTGAAATAATTTTAAACTGGAGAAACTGCATTTGTAAATTCATAGACTAAGGCCCTCATTATGACCTCGGCGGCAATCACTGCCGACCACAGTTGCGATGGTAAACTGAAGACCGCAAGTGGTGGGAGACTGGACACTGCTGAAATATGATGCCAAAAAGTCAAACCCCCAACAATCCTTCAACCTCCACCCTGCCAGAGTCCACAACGGTGGAAAGGCAGTACACCCCACCTCGCCACCATCATGTAGACGAATCCTCTGTCCACCAAATAGTGAAGCAAAAATCAGCGTGGCGGATAGTGGTTGCTGAACGACCATTGGCGGTACGGACCGCCACGGCCAGCAATGGGACCCACCAACATCAAATGCACACATTGGCAACTTTGAAACCCACACACCTGAAACACATCCACAACACTATAAAACACACACATACACACCCCACAATCCTTTGCACCACCTATAGCACAACTGAGATTGACAACACAACACGGATACACTGAACACAACATAACACAAGTCACATGCAGAAATACTCCACCAAAACACATACAAACCCCAAACACCTTAATAAGCCACACACACAACCACACAACAGCACCCTCACCAATACGCCCACAACACACTGCCCACAACACACACCATGGCACCCCCTAAGCACCCCACTTCAAAGATAGGGAGCTAAGGAACATGGTGGACAAAATACTCAGGGTCAAGCCACAACTATTCGGGGCACATGTGCAGCAGACACCCGTTGACAGGAAGATGGAGCTATGGCAGCAGCTAGTCAACAAGGTCAACGCAGTGGGAAACCATCCAGGCACAAGGGATGACATCCGGAAGAGATGGAACAACCTGCGGGGGAAGGTTCGGTCAGTGGCATCCAGTCACAACATCGCCGCACAAAAGACTGGTGGCAGTCCCCCACCTACACCCCCTGAATACACCAATTGCGAGGAGAAGGTCCTGACTATCCTGCAACCGGAGTGCCTCACTGGACTCACTGGAGGACTGGACTCGAGTAAGTCACCTACAATACCTTAACAGTCACCCCACCAATAATGCATGCATCACCCCCACCCCTCTCACTCCCACCAGGACCCCATCCCCAGCCAGTCCACAACACCCACATCCAACTACCCTGCATGCCCTGTATCCCAGAAACGGACCTCTATCCTGCCCCCTGTGCACAGTCACCTACCCCTACATGGATTCCCAGTGGCACTACAGCACCCACAATGCACCTCCACTCCCACATAAAATGCAAAGATATGTACACAAAGGGACCTTGCATGCCATGACAGGGGAATATAAGCACAAAATGGGGCAGAGCAGTGCATCAATTGCCGAAAATTTAGCTGACACCCACATGTCCATTCCCTCCCCACAGGCACCACTACACATGCCACCTGGACGGAAACTCCAAGGAGTGCCAGTGCCCCACACAAAGACAGAGGCCCCACTCAGGAGAGTGCAGAGGGATGTATGGAAATTGAGGAATACCCTGTCCCATCACACAGTCCTGGACTGTCATCTTCCAGCAGCCCCACCCAGGATGCCACTGACAGCCCTAACACCCAGCCACCATCATCAGCTCCGGACAAACGACCCCACACCAGTATCTCCCGACCACAGACTGGGGGCCCACATGTATGGAGGCCACAGTCTCCACCCACCAACAGGCATGATGATGAAGGGCCCAGTGAAAGTGGGACTGACAGACCTGTGCAGGGGACAGAAGCACAGGGACCAGGGCCAGTGGGAGGACATCAGTGGCCTGTGGGCGTGGCCAAAGGATGGATGCAGCAGCCCAGTAGGTGATATCTGAGGTACTGGGAGCATACCACCATACCCAGGATAGGATGGGCCAGATCCTGGCCACCTTGGAGCAGAATCAGAGGCTGCAGATAGCACACCACCAGGAGGCCATGGAGCAATGGAAACAGCTCAGTACCACCATGACCACCATTACAGGGGTGCTGCAGCACCAGGTCCACAGCCAGTCTGAGACCTCCACCCACCTGCAAGCCCCTTCCACTAGCCAGAACACTGCCCTGCCATCTACATCTGCAGCATATACTGGACTGTTGGCAATGCCAGAAGACACACAGGAAACCAGTACCCCTACCCCTGCAACCAAACTCTAGCCACGCAAACATGCCCTTAGACCCAGACATGCCACTAAAAAAACAGCCAAGACCAAACCCACCGCTAGGAAGTGACTGGGCCCTGAACTGTCTCCCCTGTGTGCCACTGTGCTCCCTTGTTAACTTGACACTGCCATCCCACCATCTACCAATGGCCACATGGAACAAAACCCAGTGCTACCAACAGCTAAGCATATGTACCTGAGTATGGATATGCACCATGTGCCCCCTCCCTATCACTGTCCCACGAAATATGTATATTTTGTCACTTAATAAATACACCTATGCACTCAAATCATATGTCCCTCATCAATATGAGATAACAATTGTGGGTGTGTATGCATTAGACAGTCCATTTCATAATCATACCTTATTGAAGAAGGGGATCCAACGCACTGTAGTGTCTGAAGTATGTCACACTGTACCTATTATTGGGTTACCTGGCACATGCCACTTCAGTCATCATTTAATAGTGGCAATGACTACAGACACCACATTTCCAATTGCATGAGTCAGACTGAAACCATGCAGTGAAGACGTCAGCATAATTGAACAGTACCTTAGAGTTACTGGAAGTATAGGCAGGTCTGCTGGTTCCTGGACTTGATATCTTCCCCCTCTTCTTCCTCACCATCACTCTCATCCCCTCTCTGAGGTTGGTCTGCTGGTTGGACAGCACCCTCTTTCCTCACAGCCAAGTGGTGCAGCATGCAGCAGGCCCCCACAATCTTACACACCTTGTCAGGGACATAGCACGGGGATCCCCCTGAGAGATGGAGGCAACAAAATCTAGCCTTCGGGAGACCTATAGTGCGCTCAATCACCCTCCTAGTATGTCCATGGGCCTCATTATAATTCCTCTCTGCATCTGTTCTGGGATTCTTCACAGGTGTCAGGAGCCATTGCAAGTTGGGGTAGCCAGAATCACCTGCAAAAGTGGGTGAAACAGGACCTTAAGAAACTTACTTTATATGCACATTGGCTGGCTGTGAACTATGTAAAGATCCAGTGTCATACACACTCACCTATGAACCATCCTCTGTCCCCTTGTATTTGTTCCATCAAGTGTGGTACACTGCTGTTTCTTAGGACAAAGGAATCATGGACTGAGGCTGGGAACCTGGCATTGACATGTGAAATGTACTGGTCAGCAGTACACACAAAATGTCTATTCATGGAGTGATAGTTCTCATGATTCCTATACACCTGTTCATTCACTCTTGGGGGTATGAGAGCTATGTGTGTTCCATCAATGGCACCAATCACATGTGGGATGTTAGCAAAGGCATAGAACCCAGATTTGATGGCAGGAAGTTCAGCCGTTTGGGGAAACTGGACATATGTTTTCAGGACAAATGCATCCAGGAATTGTGATAGGATGAGGCTGAACATTGGCTGTAACCAATGCCCACTGTCACCTGAAATGAGCTTGTAGCTAAAAAATGGAGTACAAATAACACTTGCACAGTTGCAGGGATGGCATGCTGATTCAGATTAGCCGGTTTCAGTACAGAATCCATTAATGCACAGAGGTCTTAAACTGTAGCTCTATTGAGTCTGTAGGTGACAATGATGTGACGTTCCTCCATAGTTTCCAAATCAACCAGAGGTCTGTAAACAGATGGAGCCCTCCCTCTCCACATGGGTCTGTACCTATGGGGGAAGACAGAACACATTTAGAGTGTCAACATACACCTACATCACATGATGTCACTGTATGTTTGTAAGTGTGACACATAGGTAACACACACAGACGCAAAGTATGAAGTACACCATCAGGCATATGTGTGCTGAGTTAACTCTGTAATAATGGCATCCCAGTGTGGACATAATTCCAAAGATGGATGCATGTGAGGATCCTAGACTCATGTCAGCAAATGACTAAGGTCAGAGATTTGGTGGCCCTGGATGAGGTCCCCGGACAGTCTATGGTGATGTGGTGGTAGCAAAATGGCAGCCTCCTGCCATACAGGTATGAGGGAGTAGAAGGGACTCCGTTGGCGTTAATCGTCATGGCTGAAGGCCGTGTTCAACGCCATGCACCCAATCATTGGATTACATGGTTGTCACTGGGGATCCTGGGCCAATCATGATCGTAGCAGGTGGCGATGGAGCACACTGCTGCCGTACCTATGCCATTTCATCAGACCCTTGACACTTGACTCCTGATTTCTGTCCAGGGCAGTACTCCACTGTGTGTACTGCTGTGTCCTCACTGTGGTCCCTGAGATGGCACGGGTCACAGGGGAACGGGCCCGGGCCTTCACTGCGGAGGAGTTGGAAAAGCTGGTGGGCGGGGTCCTACCCCTGTATGCCAAGTTGAGGGGGCGACCAGAGGAGCAGGTGAGTTGGCGTCTGTCATCCTTAGATGTGTGTGATTTTAGCGGATGCCTGTATGCATGTGGGTTCGATGTGTGACTGCCCAGCCGTAGACTGCCTGGCATATACTGTATGTGAGTTGATAACATGGCTTTCAACAATGGTCGTTCCATAGGGAAGGACATGTTATCTGTATTCGGTGCACACATACTGACGTCTGTTTCTTTGCTCTGTTTGTCCTCTGCAGGTCAGCGCCCATCAAAAGAAAAGCCTGTGGCAAGCCATTGCCAAGGAAGTGCGGACCCTGGGGGTCTACAACCGGCAGAGCACCCACTGTAGGAAGTGGTGGGAGGACCTGAGGCGCTGGGCCAGGAAGACCGGAGAGGCCCAGCTGGGGAAGGCCTCCCATCGAGGAAGGGGTGCCCGTTGGACCCTGACTCCCCTAATGGCCCGCATTCTGGAGGTGACCTATCAGGATTTGGATGGGCTCTTGAAGGCAGCACAGCAGCCACAAGGGGGTGAGTACCAACACTGTTGTGATACTGTTTTGATGGATGGATGTTAGTGCAGTAGCATTAATGCATTCTAGTGCCAGGTACTTGGACAGGTGTGTTCCTGCAGTCCTGCCCCCTCAAAGTCCCTGGAATGGTGTGAGGGCTAGTTTGGGAAGTCTCCATAGGTCCATGGGGGGTCCCCTTTCTGTCATCTGGTATGCTTTGTGGCCTCATGGACTTGTAAGTGCATTGGCTGGGCATGGTCTCTCATGGGTGTACTCCACACAGTGTATCAGGTCCATGTTTTCTATGGGTAATGTGGTGTATTTAGGGTAATGGCCACTAGTCAGGGGCACAGTCAGGACGTATGTTGTAGGTGCTGCATGTAGGTGTGTGACCTGGATAGGAGCGTGTGCGGGCCTGAGATGCACATATATCCAGTTTTTGACCAATTTCTCCCTTGTTTTGTCTCTCCACCCCTGTGCTCTTGTGTCCTTTACGTACATCAGCATCATCTGGCAAGGGAGAAGTGGCACTGGTGAATGGGGAAGCAGCAGCCCACAGTTCCAAGAAGGCAGCATTTAGCGATGCCAAGGGGACCAGTGGGTTGGAGGGCAAGGGGAGTACCACAGGGGTGGCAATTACCACTGGAGGTAGTGACTGATACCTCCTCTGATGGGAGCTCCCTGGTGGTGGTGGACCCTACTGGGCACACTCATTCTAAGCCATCTTCCACCACCCATGCCATCACCACCCTCCCAGTTGCTCCCCATGGAACTGCCTGTGCCCGCTCACCCAGGAGGGTGGATGTCTCCTTCACCCGAGGCACCGCATCCCCTACCCCTGCTGCCCTCATGGAGGAGGCTATTGACCTCCTGAGGACCATCTCTGTAGGGCAGACAACCATTGTGAATGACATCCAGGGGCTAGCATCCCAGATGCAGCAATGCAATTCATACCTGAAAGGCATTCACAGTGCCATGTCTGGCCAACAGAGATCGTTTCAGGCTCTAGCCTCCTCTTTGATGGCAGCCAGTGTCCCTGTTTTTTCTGTCCCCCCTCCCACCACCTCTACCCCTTCCAGCACCCCACTCCCTTCACCCATCCCAAGCACATGTGCACACACGTCAACAAAGAAGCACACAGACAAACACAAGCACCACACTTTCCACCACAGGCAGGCACACACCAAACATACCAAAGCACACACAACAACATACACTTCCCCTAGTGTGTCATCCTCCCTGCCACCCTGTCTGTCACCTCACCATGCATACCCACACGCACTGCACCTTCAGTCACTGCTGCTGCCCCCATTCATACAGTCACCACAACATCTGACATCCTGACACGCACCCCAGACACCACACCTGCACTCACAACAACTACATTGACAGATACTTGCAGCACACTCACCAGACCTACAGACACCCAGACAACATCCATGTACCCTGGCAGCCTGTCTAGTTCCACTGTGTCCACCCCCTCCCAAAACACTCAAACATTCACAGACATCCACACCACACACATCCACCACAAATCAGCATACTTTACAAGCACTTGCATCCATGTCTGGCACATCTACACCTGATACAAACACTCCCTCTACCTCCACTCCCAGATCTGCCTCCACATCCCCTCCAACTGCCCCTAAGAAGCTTTTCCTCTCCCATACTGACCTGTTCGAACCCACTGGCCCACCTCGTCTGGTCCCTAAATGTGCCCATCTCCTTGCCCAGTCCACTCTTTCCACATCCAAGTCCACCCCAGTCCACCCTTCCCATTCGTGTTCCCCCTCCCCAGGGAGGAAAGAAGCCCCGTGTTGCCCCAGGTCCATCTGCCACCCCCCTCCTTCCAAGGGCAAGCCCAAACCCCCTCCACCTCCCAAACCTAAGCCCAGGACCCCCCTCCCAGACATAAGTCCCCACCCCAGCCACCTCCTGCCCCTGTTCCCTGAGGTGCCTGGCTGCCCCACTGATGCCCCTTTCAAGTGGAGTACCCTTTGCACATGTAGGAATCAAATGGAGGAATGAGATCACCTGACTATACATAGCAGCACAACTGCAATATCTAACTAGATGGCCAGACCCTTCAAAGGGATGGATGATTTAAATGCAGAAGTGAGCTCAGGCGCACAGTGGGGAAAGCTTCTGTGCAGATGTGATAAAACCTGTACAATGCCTTGTGTATTGGAGCTAGGTTGTTCTTGCTGAAATAGTATTCTTCTGCCTTGCCATTTTTGTGTTTGTCTTGATTCGTGGTTTCAGTCCCACTTGCTGGCATGGCATAAGTACAGCTGCTGTTTCCAAACAGTGGGAGAGGTGTATTGCAGTGGTTTCCTGAGAACCTATAACCCCTCAGATAACCGGATGAGGTGGTTACGTCTGCTGCAGTGGTGCTCAGGTGCCAGGGAAGTAACCACCCCATATAGTCCCTCGGACGAAGCCCTAGCACTCCCTCCGAGGGCCTGGCACCTCCAATGGGCAGGGATGGCAGGGAAATTGCTACCCCTTCCACCCCCACCCCCACCCCCTCAGTGACGCCTGAAGACGTCAGCGTGCTATCACGCACTGTCCTCATCAGAGGCTGCCCCACCGCGCTGAAAGCTCAGCTCCCAGTGCAAATCGGAAGAGAAATGCATAAGCATTTTTCTTCCGATCATGGACTTGGGTTGGGAGAGGCATCAAAAGAAAGGAAAGGACTTTCTTTTCCTTTGCTGTCTCTCTGAGCATTCCTGCAGCCTAATTGTGAAGCGATCGGGTTGCAGAAATGCCCACTAGACACCAGGGATGTTTTTTTATTTTTTATTATAACAATAAATGGGAGCAACCCCTTTTGCAAGGGTCGCTCCCCTGGGGGACATTTTTTTAAGGCCTCTTATGCCCCCCTGGAGGAAGATAGGCCTATGGTTATTAGGCTTATCCGCCCCGGGGGAGGGAAAAAACCTCTAGATTTCTTTGGTTTGTTTACATTTTGTACATGTGGGGAGCGACCCCTTAGGAAAGGGTCGTTCCCTGGGAAGGGCAAATTGTATTTAGGCCATTTTTGCCCTCGAGGGCGGCAGAAACCACTAGACACCAGGTATGTTTTTAGGTCAATTTCACGCAAGGGGAGCGAACCCCTAGGCAAGGGTTGCTCTCCTGGGGGGGGGGAACATTAATTTTGGGCCATTTCAGATCAGCCCATTTTAATTAGGCCGAAACCAATAGGTACCAGGGATTTTTATTTTTTATTTTTTTACAGATCGGGAGCGACCCATTAGGCAAGGGTCGCTCCCCTGGGGGCAATTTTATTTTAGGCCATTTCGCAGATCAGCCTATTTTTCTTATACCAAACTGCCCCCAATGGGGGTAGAAACCACTAGACACCAGGGATTTTTTTTCTGCAACAATTTCACACAAGGGGAGCAGCACCATAGGAAAAGGTTGCTCCCCTGGGGGCAAATTTATTATAGGCCACTTCTTCCCCCCTCCTTGGGGAAAGATTAGACTATTTTTAATAGGCCGATCTGCCCCCAAGGGCAGAAACCACTAGGCACCAGGGATTTTTTTTCAATTTTCTTTTTACAGATGGGGAGCAACCCCTTAGACAAGGGTTGCTCCCCTGAGGGGCAAATTCATTTTAGGCCATTTCTGCCCCCCTTGGGTGCAGATCGGCCGATTCCTATTAAGCCAAGCCACTTAGGCACCAGGGATTGGTTTGTGTTTGTTTTGTTTGGGGGCAGTCCCTTGGGGAAGGGTCGCTCCCCATGGGGGCACCTTACTGTTGGCCATTTCTGTCCCACTTGGCGGCAGATTGGCTGATTTTTGTAAGGCCCACCTGCCCCCAAGGGGCCGTAGAAAGCCCACCAGAGACCAGGGAAGATTATTTTTTTTAAAAAAGAGGGTGGGGGTATGGCCATACCCCCCACCCTAAATAAATAGGGACAAAGTTGTTCTGCCCACAGGTGGCCAGAAGGGGCAATTACTCCTGATCCACTCCCCGGGTGGGGGGCAGAAAGCCTACTAGAGGCCAGGGAATTAAAAATAAATAAATAAATAGGGTGGTGGCTACTAACCAGTGTGGGCATGGTTATGCCCCCACCCCAACTAAAGGAGATAACAGCCTTTCAGCTCTCCCCCATACTCTAAAACATCTTATCCCACGGCAAGGAAGAGGACATTTGATTATTTTGGGTTTTGGTTTTACATCTGTCCCATAAGAGCTTGTCTAACTCTCAAAATCGTCCCATTTGGAATGGCGAGGGCTGCACTTTTTGGACTTTGGGATGCTGCCATGTAGAAAAATCTAAGAGATCTAGACCCATCTGAGAACTAAACTTCTGGGTGAGTCCAGGGTGGTGTACTTCACATGCACCCGCACCATTTTCTTACCAACAATGCCCTGCAAACCTCCAACTTTGTTTGAAATCATACATTTTTCTCACATTTTTGTGATGGAACCTTCCGGAATCTGAAGAAATCCACAAAATTCCTACCTCCCAGCATTGACGCATCTCTACCATAGAAAATCTGCTTGAGTTGAGGTTTGCTGAGGATTCTGGGTAAGACAACAGTGGGGGATCCACACAAGTCACACCTCCCTGGACTCCCTCGGATGTCTAGTTTTCAGAAATGTTTGGGTTTGGTAGGTTTCCCTAGATGGCTTCTGAGCCCAGGACCAAAAACACAGATGGTCCCTCACCCCACAAAAACAAGTAGTTTTGTATTTGATAATTTTGATGTCTCCACATAGTGTTTTGGGGCATTTCCTTTTGCGGGCACTAGGCCTACCCACACAAGTGAGGTACCATTCTTATCAGGAAACCTAGGGGAATCCTGGCTAGATGGAAGTTTGTGGCTCCCCCCAGATTCCAGAACTTTGCAGCACCAAAATGTGAGGAAAAAGTGTTTTTTGACATATTTTGAGGTTTGCAAAGGATTCTGGGTAACAGAGCCTGGTGAGAGCCCACAAGTCATCCCATCCTGGAATCCCCTAGGTGTCTAGTTTTCAAAAATGCACAGGTTTGGTAGGTTTCCCTAGGTGCCGGCTGAGCTAGAGGCCAAAATCCATAGCTAGGCACAATCTAAAAAACACATCAGATTTCAATGTAAAAATGTAATATGTTCATGTTGCCATTTTCAGGGAAAAAACACAAGCCTTTTTCTGCAGTCCTTTTTCCACATTTTAAAATAAAAAATAAAATTGTTGCTGTATTTTGGTTAATTTCTAGGTGTTCTCCAGGGGAACCCAGAAACTCTGGGTACCTCTAGAATCCCTAGGATGTTGGAAAAAAGGACGAACATTTGGCATGGGTAGCTTATGTGGACAAAAAGTTATGAGGGCCTAAGCGTGACCTGCCCCAAATAGCCAAAAAAAGGCATGGCATCTGAGGGGTTAAAGAGGTTAGAAGGGATTAAAATATAAGGGTGGGAAAATTCCTATCCTGTAGCCACATATGTTGTGCGGCTAGAGTAGCATGGCAAACAGGAAAGGTAGAGTATGGTGAAAAAGGTCTTGGAAGTTCTGTTATCACTGGGGTTCCCATGATAAAGCTTTTTTCAATCTTTTATAGATTATTGTTGCAGAGTATATCCCATCTCTGACCATAGTTTGAGACAAATGTGGAATGCATACTGGTAGAGACTTAGAAGATGAGAAATGGATTTGTGGCAGACGTGTGTAGAAAGTAATGTTTTGTATTGGTTAAGTTTAATTAATGACACCACTCTTATTTAGCCCTGTTCAAGTGGCGTAAACCTTTTGGCTCTATTTGGGAACTTGCCTCAGATGTTCAGCTGCAAATGCTGCATTTCTCCATTGTAGGAGGCTGGCCTTGCTTGTAGTAAGTACCAGAGGTACTTACACCTTGTGGCAGGTCCAGTTATCCCTTATTAGTGTAGAAGAGGTGTTTCTAGCAGCTTAGGCTGATAGAAGATAGCTATGGCAAAGCAGCTTAGGCTGAACTAGGAGACATGTAAAGCTCCTACTATACCACTTATATCATATGCACAATCTCATAAGAAAACACAATACACAGAGTTACTAAAAATAAAGGTACTTTATTTTTATGACAATATGCCAAAAGTATCTCAGTGAGTACCCTCAGTAAGAAGGTAAGTACTATACACAAGTTATATGTACACAAACCAAAGTTAGGTAATTAATAGCAAGAAAAGTAATGCAAACAGTGTAGAATCACAATAGGTTGCAATAGGAGCACATAGGTATAGGGGCAACACAAGCCATATACTCCAAAAGTGGAATGCGAACCACAAATGGACCCCAGACCTATGTGAGCTTGTAGAGGGTCGCTGGGACTGTAAGAAAACAGTGAGGGTTAGAAAAATACCCCACGCCAAGACCCTGAAAAGTAGGAGTAAAGTTCACCTACTTCCCCCAGAGAGCACAGAAGTCGTGATAGGGGGATTCTGCAGGAAGAACACACACCAGAAGTGCACTGACAACGGATTTCTGGACCTGAGTACCTGTAAGACAAGGGGACCACATCCAATAGTCGCTACAGTGTCGAGTGTGGCCAGGAGCCCAGGAAATGCCAGCTGAAGATGCAAGGAAGCTGCCACTGGTTGGAAGAAGTTTGGAGTTCTGTAAGAAAGAAGAGGACTAGGAACTTCTCCTTTGGAAGACGGATGTCCCACGTCGCTATGAAGCTTGCAGAGGTGATCCCACGCAGAAAGACCGCACACAAGCCTTGCTAGCTGCAAGGGTCGCGGTGGAGGTTTGTGAGTGCTGCTGGGGCAAAGGAGGGACCAGGATGTCGCCACTTGGAAGAGGAGACAGAGGGGGCACTCAGCAACTCAGAGAGACCTCACAGAAGCAGGCAGCACCCGAAGAAGTACCCCAACAGGCACTTGGAAGTAAAGTGAACCGGAGTCCACGCAAAGTCACAAAAGGGTGTCCCACGATGCCGTAGGACAACTCAGAAGTTTGTGCACTGCAGAACGGAGTGCTGGGGACCCAGGCTTGGGTGTGCACAAAGGAAATCCTGGAAGAGTGCACAGGAGCCAGAGCAGCTGCAAATCACGAGGTGCACAGTTTTGCAGTCTAGTGTGGGGAAGCAAGGACTTACCTCCACCAAACTTGGACTGAAAAGTCACTGTTGCAGTCTTTTGGTGCCTGCGTTAGCAGGGGGAAGATTCAGTCGACCCAATGGAGATTTCTTCGGAACTTCTGATGTAGGGTGAAGGCAGGCTACCCCCAGAGCAAGCACCACCTGGAAACAGTCAAGAAAGCATGCAGGATTAGGCGCTACAATGTTGCTGGTAGTCGTCTTGCTACTCTGTTGCGGTTTTGCAGGCGTCCTGGAGCAGTCAGGTAGAAGGTGAAGAGGGAGATGCAGAGGAACTCTGGTGAGCTCTTGCATCAGTTATCTGAAGTATTCCCCAAAGCAGAGACCCTAAATAGCCAGAAAAGGAGGTTTGGCTACCAAGAAAGGAGGATTGGCTACCGAGAGAGGTAAGAGCCTATCAGAAGGAGCCTCTGACGTCACCTGCTGGCACTGGCCACTCAGAGCAGTCCAGTGTGCCCCCAACACCTCTGTTTCCAAGATGGCAGAGGTCTGGGACACACTGGAGGAGCTCTGGGCACCTCCCCTGGGAGGTACTGGTCAGGGGAGTGGTGACTCCCTTTTCCTTTGTCCAGTTCCGCACCAGAGCAGGGCTGGGGGATCCCTGAACCAGTGTAGACTGGCTTATGCAGAGATGGGCACCATCTGTGCCCATCAAAGCATTTCCAGAGGCTGGGGAGGCTATTCCTCCCCAGCCCTTCACACCTATTTCCAAAGGGAGAGGGTGTAACACCCTCTCTCAGAGGAAATCTGTTGTTCTGCCTTCCTGGGCCAGGGCTGCCTGGACCCCAGGATGGCAGAAACCTGTCTGAGGGGTTGGCAGCAGCAGCAGCTGCAGTGGAGACCCCGGAAAGGCAGTTTGGCAGTACCCAGGTTCTGTGCTAGAGACCCGGGGATCATGGAATTGTCCCCCCAATACCAGAATGGTATTGGGGTGACAACCCCATGATCTTAGACATGTTACATGGCCATGTTCGGAGTTACCATTGTGACGCTATACATAGGTAGTGACCTATGTATAATGCACGCGTGTAATGGTGTCCCCGCACTCACAAAGTCTGGGGAATTTGCCCTGGACGATGTGGGGGCACCTTGGCTAGTGCCAGGGTGCCCACACACTAAGTTACTTTGCATCCAACCTTCACCAGGTGAAGGTTAAACATATAGGTGACTTATAAGTTACTTATGTGCAGTGGTAAATGGCTGTGAAATAACGTGGACGTTATTTCACGTAGGCTGCACTGGCAGGCCTGTGTAAGAATTGTCAGAGCTCCCTATGGGTGGCAAAAGAAATGCTGCAGCCCATAGGGATCTCCTGGAACCCCAAAACCCTGGGTACCTCAGTACCATATACAGGGGAATTATATGGGTGTACCAGTATGCCAATGTGATTTGTAAATTTAGTCACTAGCCTGTTAGTGACAAATTTGGAAAGCAGAGAGAGCTTAACCAGTGAGGTTCTGGTTAGCAGAGCCTCAGTGAGACAGTTAGGCATCACACAGGGAGCAAATGCAGGGCACATACATATGAGCACTGGGGCCCTGCCTGGCAGTGTCCCAGTGACACATAGACTAAAACAACATATATACAGTGAAATATGGGGGTAACATGCCAGGCAAGATGGTACTTTCATACACAACCCTCCCCAAACAAAGGACAATAAGACTAGCCATGACCTGATGAGTCTTCATTGTCTAAGTGGAAATATCTGGAGAGTCCATCTGCATTGGAGTGGGTACTCCCAGGTCTATGTTCCACTGTATAGTCCATTCCCTGTAGAGATGTGGACCACCTCAACAAATTAGGGTTTTCACCTTTCATTTGTTTTAGCCAAAGTAGAGGTTTGTGGTCTGTCTGAACAATAAAGTGAGTGCCAAACAGGTATGGCCTCAACTTTTTCAGTGCCCAGACCACATCAAAGTCCTCCCTCTCTAAAGCAGACCAACGCTTTTCTCTAGGGGTCAACTTTCTGCTGATAAAAGCAAATGGTTGATCCTGGCCCTCAGAATTCAGTTGTGATAAGACTGTCCCTACCCCTAATTCAGATGCATCAGTTTGAACAATTAATTTATTGGAGTAACATGGGCTTTTTAGGACAGGTGCAGAGCACATGGCCTGTTTGAGCTCCTCAAAGCTTTATGACAGCTAGCTGTCCATAATACCTTTTTTGGCATTTTCTTACTTGTCAGATCATTAAGACGGGCTGCTATGGAGCCATAGTTTTTAATGAATCTCATGTAATACCGTTTGAGGCCTAAAAAGGCTCTCACCTGGGTCTGAGTTGTAAGGGGAACCCAATCCATGATTGTCTGGATTTTCCCCTGCAGTGGTGCAATCTGTTCTCCACCTACCAGGTGTCCCAGATAAACCACCTTTCCCTGCCCTATCTGGCACTTTGAGGCCTTGATAGTGAGGCCTACCTCTTGCAGGGCCTCCAAAACTTTCCAAAGGTGGACCAGGTGCTCATCCCAGGTGGAGCTAAAGACAGCTATATCATCTATAGGACTGCAGGACTGTGTTCATCAACCTCTGAAAAGTGGCAGGTGCATTTTTCAAACCAAAGGACATCACTGTAAATTGATAGTGCCCTCCTATAGTTGAAAATGCAGTTTTGGGTTTAGCATCTTCTGCCAATTTGATCTGCCAATACCCTGCAGTCAAATCAAAGGTGCTAAGATACTTGGCAGATGCCAGTGAATCAATGAGCTCATCTGCCCTGGGTATAGGGTGAGCAATAGTTTTGGTTACCTGATTGAGACCTCTGTAGTCTACACAGAACCTCATCTCCCTCTTTCCATCTTTGGTGTGAGGTTTTGGTACAACCACCACTGGGCTAGCCCATGGGCTTTCAGAAGGCTCAATCACTCCCAGATTCAACATCTTCTGTACCTCTTATTTTATGCAGTCCCTGACATGGTCAGGCTGCCTATAAATCTTACTCTTGACAGGCAAGCTGTCTCCAGTATCAATTGTGTGTTCACACCAGGATGTTGTACCTGGCACAATTGAAAAGAGGTCAGAAAATTGTTCAAGGAGATTGATGCAGTTGTCTTTCTGTTCTGCAGTCAGACAATCTGCTAAAACTACTCCCTCCACTAAAGCATCAGTTTCAGTGGTGGAAAAGAGATCAGGGAGAGGGTCACTCTCTTCTTCCTGTCCCTCATCTGTTGCCATGAGCAGGGTGAGATCAGCCCTGTCATAGTAGGGTTTTAGGCAGTTGACATGAATCACCCTAAGGGGACTCCTGGCCGTGCCCAGGTCTACCAGATAGGTAACTTCACCTTTTTTCTCAACAATTAGATGGGGTCCACTCCATTTGTCCTGGAGTGCTCTTGGGGCCACAGGCTCCAAATACCCACACCTTCTGTCCTGGTTGGTACTGGATCAGAACAGCCTTCTGGTCATGCCATTGCGTCTGGAGCTCCTGGCTGGCCTGAAGGTTTTTGCTGGCCTTTTTCATGTACTCGGCCATTCTGGATCTTAGGCCAAGTACATAGTCCACTATGTCCTGTTTGCGAGCTTTTAAAGGTTGTTCCCAACCCTCCTTCACAAGAGTGAGTGGACCTCTTACAGGGTGTCCAAAGAGGAGTTCAAAGGGTCTGAAGCCCACTCCTTTCTGGGGTACCTCCCTGTAAGCAAAAAGGAGGCAAGGTAACAGGACATCCCATCTCCTCCTGAGTTTTTCAGGGAGTCCCATAATCATACCTTTGAGAGTTTTATTAAACCTCTCTACCAGTCCATTAGTCTGTGGGTGATAAGGAGTGGTGAACTTGTAGGTAACACCACACTCCTTCCACATTGCTTTCAAGTATGCAGACATGAAGTTGCTACCTCTGTCTGATACTACCTCTTTAGGGAAACCCACCCTGGAAAAGATTCCCAGGAGGGCCTTTGCAACTGCAGGAGCTGTAGTGGTCCTTAGAGGGATTGCTTCAGGATATCTTGTGGCATGGTCCACAACCACCAAGATAAACCTATTGCCTGAAGCAGTCGGCGGGTCAAAGGGGCCAACTATGTCAACCCCTACCCTTTCAAAGGGCACCCCAACCAGAGGTAGTGGATTAAGGGGAGCCTTTGGAGTGCCACCAGTCTTGCCACTGGCTTGGCAGGTCACACAAGACTTGCAAAAATATTTAGTGTCCTCTGACATCCTAGGCCAGTGAAACAGGGGGACAAGTCTCTCCTATGTTTTGATCTGGCCCAAATGCCCAGCCAAAGGAATGTCATGTGCAAGAGTTAGGAGGAACTCTCTGTACTGCAGGGGAATGACCAATATCCTGGATTCTCCAGGTTTTGGGTCCCTTGCCTCGGTGTACAAGAGGTTGTCCTCCCAGTAAACTCTATGGCTGTCACTGACATCCCCATTTTGCTGCTTGACAGCTTGCTGTCTGAGACCCTCTAATGTGGGACAGGTTTGCTGTGCCACACTTAGCTCTTCCCTGGCAGTCCCCCCTCCACACAAAAGTTCAGCAGTGTCTGCTGCCAGCTCATCTGGTGAAGGTTCTGCACAGGGAGGAAATTCTTCTTCCTCAGAAGGAGAATCATCTGTAGAGGGAGGGATAGTGGGTAAGGATTTACCCTAGCTACCCCTAGCTTTCGGGAGCACTTGGTCCATTGTTCCAGGATCCAAGTTACCCTGTCCTTTTTTCTTTTTGGCCTGAGCCCTTGTCAAAGCAAAAATATGCCCAGGAATGCCCAGCATTGCTGCATGAGCCTCCAACTCCACTTCTGCCCAAGCTGATGTCTCTAAATTGTTCCCTAGTAGACAATCTACAGGTAAATCCGAGGCAACCACAACTTTCTTTGGACCAGTATCCCCCCAGTTGAGATTCACAACAGCCATGGGGTGGCTAAGAGTGTTGTTATGAGTGTCTGTCACTTGGTACTGCTGACCAAGAAGGTGTTGTTCAGGGTGGACCAGTTTCTCTATCACCATGGTAACACTGGCACCTCTGTTCCTGTAGGCCTGAACCTCAACACCATTTATTAGGGGAAGTTGCTTGTACTTATCCATATTAAGGGGACAAGCAACCAAGGTGGCCAAATCAATGGCACCTTCAGAGACTAAAACAGCCTCTGTGGTCTCCCTAACAAGACCAACCCCAAGTACATTGCCAATAGTGAGCCCAGCTACACCTTTGTATTGGCTATTTGTAGGTTTCCCACCACCTCTGCTATTAGTAGGGGGCACTAGAATCTGCAGCAGGGGTTGTGGTAGTGGGAGGTTTGGTGTTTTTCTTTGGACAACTGGAATCAGTTGCCCAGTGGCCTTTGACTTTACACAAATAACACCAAGGCTTTTTAGGGTGATTATTGGAAGATGATTTGGAACCACCACCACCACCAGAGGATTTTTGTGGGCCTCATGAAGACTCAGTATTTTTACCTTTGTCCCCACCCTTGTCAGAAGACTTACTATCCTTCTTCATGCTATCCTTGTCACCCACTGTATGAACTTTTCTGTTCACCCTTGTTCTGACCCACTTGTCTGCCTTCTTTCCCAATTCTTGGGGAGAGGTAAGATCCGAGTCCACTAGGTAGTGGTGTAACAAGTCAGACACACAGTTATTCAGAATATGCTATCTCAGAATATGATTATACAGGCTTTCCTAGTCAGATACTTTACTGCCATGTAACCACCCCTCCAAGGCCTTCACTGAACAGTCCACAAAGTCTGTCCAGTCTTGGGAAGACTATTTTCTGGTGTCTCTGAACTTAATCCTGTATTGTTCAGTGGTTAAGCCAAATCCATCCAAGAGTGCATCCTTCAAAACTGTGATATTGTTAGCTTCACTTTCTCTAACAGTAAGGAGCCTATCCCTACCCTTTCCAGTGAAAGATAGCCACAAAATAGCAGCCCACTGCCTTTGAGGGACGCCCTGTACCATACAGGCCCTCCCAAGTGCAGCAAACCACTTGTTGATGTCGCCCCCCTCCTTGTAAAGGGGGACTATCTTGTGCAGATTCCTGAAATCATGCTCTCTAACAGGAGTACTATCAGGAATACTGCTGCTGCCACCATGGGGTCCTAACCCCATCCTCTGTCTTTCCTTCTCAATGTCTAGGGATTCCCTATCTAAGGCCAGCTGTTGCTGTTTAAGCTTCAGTCTGGTCTCTTCAACCCTCAACGTTTTGAGTTCCCTTTCTAACAAGTTATCCTCAGGGTGGGTGGGTTGGGAATGCTTTGACACAGATGACAAATTGGAAACTTCAGAGGGGGATCTGTCCCTATCTGTCTAGACCCTGGTAACTTGGCCTCTAGGAATAAAGGATGCCCTACTGTGATGGGACCCTCCATTACTACCAACATTTCTAGGTGTCCTGCTAGGGGGCAGACCCTGTACAGAACCCTCCCCACCCTTCTCGGGGAACTCTCCTGAATCAGACTGGGAAGTTTCTACATGTTCTAACCTCTCATTTGATGGGCCAGCTTGGGACTCATCATCTACAATAAGCATGTTGAACAGAAACTCTTTTGTAGGGTTCTTTCCTATAACTAAACCTCTATATAAGCAGAGACTCCTTAAGCTCTTGTAATTCAAACTGTCATAAGTAGCATTGACAGTTTTGGGAGCTGAATCTACCACAGACATGATAGCAAAAGGTTTATAGAAAGTGAGAAGAAAGAAAAAGTTTCAGAACTTTAGAAAGCACAGAGAAAAAAAACTTTTTCTAACTTTTAGAAAACTTTTAGAAGTTTTAGGAAACTTTTCAGAACTTTGTAAAAAGTTTTAGAGAAGAAAAGCAAACTTTTTTTGGTTAAGTGTACATACACTGAACTGTTTGGTATATGATTCTCTTATGAAAAGTACAAAATGACAAAGTGGTAAGTAGTTACAAGTACTTATCTCACCAGAGGTACTTACACCTTGTGCCAGGGCCAGTTATCCCTTATTAGTGTAGAAGAGGTGTTTCTAGAAGCTTAGGCTGATAAAAGGTAGCTATGGCAAAGCAACTTAGGCTGAACTAGGAGACATGTAAAGCTCCTCCTATACCACTTATATCATATGCACAATATCATAAGAAAACACAGTACACAGAGTTACTAAAAATAAAGGTACTTTATTTTTATGACAATATGCCAAAAGTATCTCAGTGAGTACCCTTAGTAAGAAGGTAAGTACTATAACCAAGTTATATGTACACAAACCAAAGTTAGGTAAGTAATAGCAAGAAAAGTAATGGATGCAAACAGTGTAGAATCACAACAGGTTGCAATAGGAGCACATAGGTATAGGGGCAATACAAGTCATATACTTCAAAAGTAGAATGCGAACCACGAATGGACCCCAGACCTATGTGAGCTTGTAGAGGGTCGCTAGGACTGTAAGAAAACAGCAAGGGTTAGAAAAATACCCCACCCCAAGACCCTGAAAAGTAGGAGTAAAGTGCACCTACTTCCCCCAGAGAGCACAGAAGTCGTGATAGGGGGATTCTGCAGGAAGAACACACACCAGCAGTGCACTGACAACGGATTTCCGGACCTGAGTACCTGTAAGACAAGGGGGCCAAGTCCAATAGTCGCGACAGTGTCGAGAGGGGGCAGGAGCCCAGGAAATGCCATCTGAAGGTGCAAGGAAGCTGCCACTGGTTGGAAGAAGCTTAGAGTCCTGCAAGAAAGAAGAGGACTAGGAACTTCTCCTTTAGAGGATGGATGCCCCACGTTGCGATGAAGCTTGCAGAGGTGTTCCCACGCAGAAAGACCACAAACAAGCCTTGCTAGCTGCAAGGGTTGTGGTAGAGGTTTTTGGGTGCTGTAGGGGCCCAAGAGGGACCAGGATATCACCACTTGGAGGAGGAGACAGAGGAAGCACTCAGCAACTCAGGGAGTCCTCACAAAAGCAGGCAGCACCCGCAGAAGTACCACAACAGGCACTTGGAAGTAAAGTGAACCAGAGTCCACTCGAAGTCACAAAAGGGAGTCCCATGATGCCAGATGACAACTCAGAAGGTTGTGCACTACAGGACGGAGGCTGTGCATGAAGGAAATCCTGGAAGAGTGCACAGGAGCCGGAGCAGCTGCAAATCATGAGGTACACAGTTTTGCAGTCTAGCGTGGGGAGGCAAGGACTTACCTCCACCAAACTTGGACTGAAGAGTCACTGGACTGTGGGAGTCACTTGGCCAGAGTTGCTGTGTTCCAGGGACCACGCTCGTCAGGATGAGAGGGGACCCAGACGACCAGTGTTGCAGTCTTTTCGTGCCTTCGTTAGCAGAGGGAAGATTCCGTCGACCCATGGGAGATTTCTTCTGAGTTTCTGGTGCAGGGTGAAGGCAGACTACCCCCAGAGCATGCACCACCTGGAAACAGTCTAGAAAGCCGGCATGATTAGGCGCTACAATGCTGCTGGTAGGCGTCTTGCTACTATGTTACGGTTTTGCAGGCGTCCTGGAGCAGTCAGCGGTCGATCCTTTGGCAGAAGGTGAAGGTGGAGATGCCCATGAACTCTGGTGAGCTCTTGCATTTGTTATCTGAAGAATTCCCCAAAGCAGAGACCCTAAATAGCCAGAAAAAGAGGTTTGGCTACCAAGGAAGGAGGATTGGCTACCAAGAGAGGTAAGAGCCTATCAGAAGGACCCTCTGACGTCACCTGCTGGCACTGGCCACTCAGAGCAGAAAAGTGTGCCCCCAACACCTCTGTTTCCAAGATGGCAGAGGTCTGGGACACACTGGAGGAACTCTGGGCACCTCCTGTGGGAGGTACTGGTCAGGGGAGTGGTCACTCCCCTTTCCTTTGTCCAGTTTCACACCAGAGCAGGGCTGGGGGATCCCTGAACCAGTGTAGACTGGCTTATGCAGAGATGGGCACCATCTGTGCACATCAAAGCATTTCCAGAGGGTGGGGGAGGCTACTCCTCCCCAGCCCTTCACACCTATTTCCAAAGGGAGAAGGTGTAACACCCTCTCTCTCAGAGGAAATCTTTTGTTCTGCCTTCCTGGGCCAGTGCTGCCTGGACCCCAGGAGGGCAGAAACTTGTCTGAGGGGTTGGCAGCAGCTGCAGTGGAGACCCCGGAAAAGCAGTTTGGTAGTACCCGGGTTCTGTAATAGAGACCAGGGGATCATGGAATTATCCCCCAATACCAGAATGGTATTGGGGTGACAATTCCATGATCTTAGACATGTTACATGGCCATGTTCGGAGTTACCATTGTGACGCTATACATAGGTAGTGACCTATGTATAGTGCACGCTTGTAATGTTGTCCCCGCACTCACAAAGTCTGGGGAATTTGCCCTGGACAATGTGGGGGCACCTTGGCTAGTGCCAGGGTGCCCACACACTAAGTTACTTTGCACCCAACCTTCACCAGGTGAAGGTTAGACATATAGGTGACTTATAAGTTACTTATGTGTAGTGGTAAATGGCTGTGAAATAACGTGGACGTTATTTCACGTAGGCTGCACTGGCAGGCCTGTGTAAGAATTGTCAGAGCTCCCTATGGGTGGCAAAAGGAATGCTGCAGCCCATGGGGATCTCCTGGAACCCCAATTCCCTGGGAACCTCAGTACCATATACAAGGGAATTATATGGGTGTACCAGTATGCCAATGTGAATTGGTAAATTTAGTCACTAGCCTGTTAGTGACAAATTTGGAAAGCAGAAAGAGCATAACCACTGAGGTTCTGGTTAGCAGAGCCTCAGTGAGACAGTTAGGCATCACACAGGGAACACATACAGGGCACATACTTATGAGCACTGGGGCCCTGCCTGGCAGGGTCCCAGTGACACATAGACTAAAACAACATATATACAGTGAAATATGGGGGTAACATGACAGGCAAGATGGTATTTTCCTACATCCATATCGTCTGGGACTCTAAGGTATTGGCCCCACATTGGGAAGTTGTGGTGAACGTGACTGGTGAGGCAATTATGCGATCCCCTGACATCTCATGAGAGGTTTCTCATTAGGGCTGTTTGACCACTCACGCCTAAGGAAGCATAAGCATAGATTTGCTGACTTGGTATTCTTGCTGGCCTAGGATAGAGTTGTAACTGTCTAACAAGCAACATACACCACATCCATACTTACTTGGAGAAATAGTGTTGTCCAATCAACAGCTGCTGATTTATCCGTTTTAATGCCCAGCTCATTAAACCTGGGGGAAGAGATCTACTGATAAGGGGCAAATGATAATCACTAAATTTAGTGGAGAAAATGATAGCTTGACAATTTGATGGTGATATGTTGTACACTAACTGTTAAGCCACTGCAAAAGACTGGTTATGTCATGTATGTTGGTTGCATAGATAACTTGTACTATATTTGCATCAATTTTTGGTCTGTCAACCTTTTTATTGAACAAATGTAAGTGTTTAATAGCAAGTAGTAGTACGTGAGCATTTTAAGTCCAGGATGCTTAACTGACATGAGTAGTTAGATGTATAGATTTTGTCTGTACATAAAGCATTGTACAATATAAATGGAACTCTTTGACTTACATTTTGTCTAATAGTGGTATATAGAAATGTGTTCTCTGTCTCATAAACTGGGTCTCAATAGTTATTTTAAAAATGTAACATCCACACAAGAGGTTGTCACAGTAATACAAGCAAAAAAATGGCATTTTTAAAAATCAACCACAGGGGGTGTGTCTAAGATGGCACCAGAGTAGGAGTTTCCTTCAGGAGCTCTGCTGTCTGCATTTTGAATCAGAGTGGTTCCGGCCACCCCGGGACATTTTAAGACCGGGACTGCCTGCATGCCAACCCTGACATGCGGCCCGGACTCCGTGGGGCCCGCATTCCATGGTAGAAGCGGCACAGTCTTGCAGCCCGGCGGGGAGTGTTTGAATCATTCTCAAAATAGTGGGCACTCCAGACCTGATGCCAGACATCCTCCCACAGTCCATTTAAGCTCTGGGGCTTGCCGGTGGTCTCACCGTGACCGGGGAGCAGAGGTGACTGTTGGTGTCTCTGGCAGGACCGACCGAAGAATCTACAGTGTGGTAGCTGACACCAGAATACCTGCGGCAGCCTGCATGTCCCTCCTGTCCTAGTGCGAGGGAAGGTATGCGGCCATGCCATCTGAAGCGAAGACCAGTGGGCCACGACGTAACTTCTGGCAGACTACAGAGCACAGCTTATTTCCCCTGCATATGTGCACACCTGAGGTGCCTGTGATCTGATTCAGGAGCTGGGGAGTATGTATGGGAGTCAAGTGGTGCAGGGCCAGCCTGGTAGTTGGGCGGAGGCCTGATGAAACTTGGAAGCGGAGCGCCGTCCACCACTGCCTTGCTGGGAGTGGAGAGATGGTAAGGGGTGTAACTACTAACTGCCTTTCTCAATGGCTAACTGTCTTGGGAGCGGCGCCAGGGAACAGTGTGAATCTCAGAGGAACCGGCTGGCACTAACTGTGGCATCTATTGTGACTGTTTGCTGCTGGAGGGCAGATGGAAGGATTCTGGGACAGTTATGAGGCCCAGAGGTGTCATCCCCTTCAGAGGCGACAAGTGTTTATTGTGAGGGACCTGCATACCCTGGGCTCTTCTTGGGTGCTCCTCTCCTCCTCTGCAACCCCTCCACCAGATATCTCCTCAAGCACAGGCCTGGTTGAATGGATCCCCCTGCTTCTTCCACTCTCTGCTATCAACTTCCCTTCCTTGGAACATGTTTGAAGGAGGCCCTTTGCAATCAACACCACATGTGATACTGAGGTGAATGGTGCAGGGGGACCCTCCTTTGCCTCTGGGTTTCTGATGCAGGGCTTCCTTGACTGCTGTGGGCACCCTGCGGCTGGCTGGGTTTGCCTAAATCTGTGATAGTGGGAGCACTAGCATACACCTCACCACCTCAACCTGCATCTTCCTTGTTGACACAGGAGGCCTGCCCATGCCGCAATGGCCTCCCACCGCAACACCAAAATGCATAGCACCCTTAAGGAACTGTTCACCAAAACTTCGGTGAAAAAGGCAGACACGCTCAAAGATAATTCCACTGGCCTGAATAGAACACATTAAGCAGAGGGACTGGAAAGGGGATGCCGCCCCTGTAACGCAATCTTTTCTGGAGCAACTTTTTAGGGTCCTCATGGAGGATTTTGCAACCCTTAAACAAGATATAGTATTAGAAGTAAAATAACTCAGAAGAGACATTGGTAACTTAGGCCAATGAGTAGACTCATTTGAACAAACTCTCGACTCCTGCAAAGAGGAACTGGATAATCATTATCAAGAACTACGCGAACTGTGAGATAGGAATCTGTAACTGCATTATCACCTGGAGCATTTAAAAAACTGGTCTTGCTGCTCCAACATCCGTATTAAAGGGCTCCATTAGCAGGTGATACCGGGTTGTTTGGAGGACTTTGCTGTCTATCTCTTTCGCCAAGTGGTCCCGGAGTTTAAGGACCAGGCCACAGTCCTCGACAGCACTCACAGGGCAGGCCACCCCACCTGCTCCCAAGGCCAGGTGCAAGATATTCTTACTTGTCTGCACCATTATAGACAAAAAGAGATCATACTGTCTGCAGTACATGATAAAAGTACTGTAGACCTTGAAGGTCTCAAGATAGTTTTGTATCAGGACCTTTCATCTATGACGCTGCAACGCCATCGGTCCCTCTGACGTCTGATGGCTTCCTATGTGACAAAAGGATCAGATACAGATGGGGACATGCCTTTTGCCTCCAATTTGTATGGAATAATGAAACACAGAGCCACCTCACACTGGAGGAGGCTCAGTCACTGACGGACGTGCTGTCTCGCTCTGGGGAATCTTCCCAGCTGTTACACAGGATCTGGCTTCCTCTGCTGCAGGCCTGCATCACTCAACTCCCTGGAAGAAAGGGAAACTGGGCAAGCCCTCAGAGACTGTGAGTCACAAAGAGTGAGCTGCCTTGATCCACCTACTGCAGTGTCATGACAGTGCTTCAGAGGCAGATAGTGACCACTGATGTATTAGCACTTCAGAGTTACCTTACAAAAGGTCACCAGCAACATGTGCACCCCAAAATGGAGACTTCGAACACTCCTCTGCTGATAGTCTTGGGTCCTGGATGGTGGCCCCTCCTGCCGTAAATGGTATTCTCAGGAGTGGAACACCCCCGATATTCTGCGGCGGCAATGGAGAGATCTAGGACTGACGACACAGACCCCTCAAGTTTGATTTTGTATGTTACCAGGTGGGAAACCACTTTGTTTCTCTGTTCTTCATTTATCCCCTTCCCTCTCCCTATGACGACTTATATGTGCTTGTACCCTTCACAGACATCAGACGCTGGCAACTTTACCTGAGACCTCTTGTTTATGCACAGGCTTAGATGCCATGCACTAGTCCCTCTTTATTGCCAAGTCAATGCTAAACATAATTAGTATTAATGTTTGGGGTCTTTACACTCCTGTGTAAGGTTAGCCCTTCTCTGCCTTGTTAGAGAGGCCAAATGCGACATTTGTCTCATACTAGAAATACACCTGGTCGATTGGAAGTGGCTGTGATCCCGATGGTTTGACCGCCAGTATCTCTTGTTGGGACTTGGGAAGAGGGCTCGAATGGCAATACTTTTGGCAACACAAATCTTATGGGGAGAGTGATGAAAACACATACTGAGATAGCTAGTAGACTCACCTCCCTACAAATTGACATAAATGGACATAGGTTCACATTAGCCAACCTTTGTGGTCCTAATGATCACCAGGAGATCTTCCTCACGGAGGCACTGGGTCAAATTCTTACTACACCAGGCATGGATATCATTATAGGTGGACATTTTAACATTGTTACCAACTCACAGTTGGATTGATCTATCCAGAAACCTGATCAGACTGGCGCACTGTCCCTAGCCTTTCAACAGTGGTGGTCGGAGGTAGTGTTGACAGATATCTGGCAATGGACACATCCAGCAGAGAGATTACACCTTTTTCACTGCTTGTATAGACTTTTTTCTTACTTCCCCAGGTATCACTAGAGCAGCGTCCGCTATAGACATTGGGGTAGCTGCCGTTTCTGACCACTCACCTATTACCCTAAGGTTAACACTGTTAGAGCCACGTCATCTCCTCAAACTTGGCACCTTAACACCATGCTCCTCACCTATGAAAGTGTTGCATAGGCTCTCAAAATTCTTCGGATACTACTGGATTTCAGCGGCAGAATCACCAGCGGTGTAGGAGACTAAGGGGGTGATTCTGAGCTTGATGGGCGGCGGGAGCCGCCCGCCAAGCGGGAACCGCCAGAATACCGATGCGCGGTCAAAAGACCGCCGCGGTAATTCTGAGTTTCCCGCTGGGCTGGCGGGCGACCGCCAGAAGGCCGCCCGCCAGCCCAGCGGGAAACCCCCTTCCATGAGGATGCCGGCTCCGAATGGAGCCGGCGGAGTGGAAGGGGTGCGACAGGTGCGGTTGCACCCGTCGCGATTTTCAGTGTCTGCTTGGGGCCCCACGACACCCGTTACCGCCAGCCAGGTTCTGGCGGTCAAAACCGCCAGAACCAGGCTGGCGGTAAGGGGGTCGGAATCCCCATGGCGGCGCTGCCTGCAGCGCCGCCATGGAGGATTCCCCAGGGCAGCGGGAAACCGGCGGGACACCGCCGGTTTCCCGTTTCTGACCGCGGCTGTACCGCCGCGGTCAGAATGCCCATGGATGCACCGCCAGCCTGTTGGCGGTGCATCCGTGGTCCCCGGCCCTGGCGGTCCATGACCGCCAGGGTCGGAATGACCCCCTAACTCTAACCCACTGCGGGTGACACCTGTCGCTCCAATCTGGGTTTTGCTCCGGCTAACTAGCAGTGCCTCATCTCTATCCAAGGGCAGGGATGATTGGGCAGCCGAGCGCACGACATATATGGTTTCTCAGGGAAGCTGTGGTCACTCAGGTCTCATCCGTTTCTCTCAATTACATTGGTCTCATACATACAATGACAAACAGAGGCAGTAAATGTTTCAATAAAGATGTTAATAAAATGACTGCATCCTAGATAGCTAAGCGTGAGCTGCAATAACCAGCATGACAATATTAAAATGGTGACAAGGCAAGTGAAGCATAAGAATAACTCCACCATATTGTCACTATAATTAATAGACACATTCCTGCCTAGATTGTAACAGAGCATAGCGTGTTAAGCTCTAATTCTGCCCTTCAGGTTCCCCTGGGAAGACATCATCCACTATACCTGAGCAAAGGCCTGAAGTCTGCATTAGCATCTGTAGTGAAGCGTTCAGCAATCAGCATACAGTTGTGGTTCTCTGGCTGGTATCTCCCTCTAACCTATAAGGGACAGGGAAGTGTTTTTATAATAAAACAGCTGATGTTCTGAGAAAATGTCCTTACATAAGGATGTGTGTTTTCTGCGAATGTCGGATACTAAACTTATACCACGTTCACTGGCAATGTACCTTGCTTTAGCCTTGGAAGAAGCAGAGAGTGAGCAAGAATGTCTTGTTTGAGAACAAAGTGCTGACCTAGGCAAAACAGTCAGATAGATAGAAAATAAAAGACCGTAAAAGTGGGTACTGAAACAATAATGAAATGAAGCCGAATAAAATATATCTAGGTTAGAATGCACAGTGGCTGGCCTAGTATGCTAAAATAACGTGCATGAAGCAATAGCTAAAATGGCTACACAGCAAAAGGACATTCACAGATGTTCGACCTGGACCTTTCTACAGGGTCATTCCACAAGCTCTTTGCCTTCTTCTCCTAATTTCTCTGACCCTTTTTGGCTGACGTTATGACTTTGGGCACTTTATCACTGCTAATCAGTGCTAAAGTGCATGTGCTCTCCCTTGTAAACTTGGTATGATTGGCTGATACGTGATTGGCACCTTTAATTTGCCTGTAAGTTCCTTGCACGTGGTAATCGTATGCCCAGGGCCTGTAAATTAAATGCTACTAGTGGGCCTGCAGCGCTCCTTGTACCACCCACAGAAGTAGTCTTTCAAACCTGTCTCAGGCCTGTTAGCGCAGGTTCTGCGTGCGCAGTTTGCTGCCACAGGGACCTGGCATCTAAATCTACTTGTCAGGCCCAGAACTCCCCTTTTATTACATGTTAGTCACCCCTAAGGTAGGCCGTAGCTAGCCCTATGAGCAGGGTGCTATGCATGTAGAAACCAGGACATGTGCCCAGTAGCGTGGCCTGTCCTAGTAGTGACAAACAGCCTATTTGGTTTCTCACAGCTGTGAGTGCTGCCCTCTCATAGGATTACATTGGAAATGCCCTGCCTTATGGCTAGAGGGTATTGCCTGATTTATGAGAGGTAGCATAGGTATGTTTGATATGGCTGTAATGGTAATGAGAAATGCTGCTTTCTGGTGTAGGTGGATTTCCCATTACTATTACAGAAATGGTACTTCTAAAAAGTGAGAATTTCTCTGTGCTTCTGACTCTGGTGCTTTGCAGCTTGACTCCAATCTACATCTGGGCAAAGTGGCAGTTGGGCTTTGTGCATACCTTTCAGACAAACTGTACACAGGGAGGGTGGAGGTGTAACAGAGGTGCATCTGCATTTTTAATAGTCTTCCTGGGCTGAGAGAAGGGGAAGGCGGGGCACACATGCATTTATAAAGGCCGTGCCCTGGCCTCATACAAAAGGGTTGTTTACCCCCAACTGATGTTTGGAGCTTGTGCTAGAGGAGAGAGGAGACACACAGTTGTAACTGGTTGAAACCCCCACTCCTTCTCATTGGAAATACTTTGCAAAACTGAATATAGGTACAGGGGATTTTTCCCCACAATTCAGACATTAATGGACTACTGAACTGGACAGAATGCTGCTGAAAGGACTCACCAATAACCGCCTTGGACTGATGCTACTGTGCTGACCTGTGACCTGCTGGATCACTGGGATAAATGGCTGCTGACTGCATTCCTCTTTTGCTGGTCTGTTGCTGGCCCAGCCACCTTGTGCCTCATTGGTGTTTCCAAGGGCTGAGTGCTATGGCCCCTGCACCCTGCAACCATTTGTTTCTCAGCGCAAGGAGCGCTGCACCTAAAAGCTCCTGTAGTGGAGAAGAGTGTCTGAGGAGCCCTTCTCTTTGTCCTATTGTAGCGGCGGGAGTAGTGCTCTCCCAATTTCCATCATGCCTGGAGGACCCTGTGTGCTGAATTACTCAAGCGCTGGGAGAGTGCCTTCCTCGAGTCCTGCTAAGTTCATCCAGAGCCTCCCTATGTTTCCAGGCTTGCTCCTGAACAGTGCTTGGTCTGAGGAAATAAATCACCGCCACAACCTGGTCAGATCACTGGCAGCACGTAGAGCATGAAGAGCATTCTTAATTGGTACCCCTTGGAGACAGGAACCTGCCGGAGCATGCCCATGGGCTACCAGCAAGGACCTCCTCTCGGTGCATCGCCACCGCGACCCAAGAAGTTGACTCCCTACGCACCAGGAGAGGTAGAGGGAGCCGAGACGCCTCCTCTCCTTATCCACAGCACATGTTCGCGGCCGGCTGCTGCACCATCCTTGTCTTCCCCTCCTCAGTGGGGAGACCTTGGGGTCGCCAAGCCCCCACCACCAGGAGTGGAGCATACGGACCCAGGCAGGTCCCTCCCCCGCTTTGGACAGCAGGTGGGCCCGAGCCCGGAGGCTCCTCCCCATCAAACTCTTCATGTTGTGGAGGTTGCGGGCAGGGTAGTAACCTCAACAGAGGTCCTCCTATCCTCACTGAGCCTCCTTTCCCTCCACTGGCTGGATAGGAGAGGAGGAGCTCTACGTGCAGGAGATGGGCGTCCCTGCTGTCCTGTGGGGGCTCGCACAGGGGTTCTCTTGGACGTGTACCTCCCTTGCCCTGGCTAGAGTGGGTGGGTTCTGCCTGGCTTAGGTGCATACTCTAAACAACCAGAAATCCCATTTCTAACAACAGAAATTAAAGCTACAATAGAGGACTTTGTGGCCACAAATTGCACACTGACTACATTCACCACTTTACTGTGGGATACCCTAAATGCAGTGGTAAGGGGTCAGTTTATTGCCATCGCAGTGTCCCTTAACACAGACAGACGTAATAAGCGGAGCTAGAGACCATGGTCAGGGAGCTTTAAGCTACACATAAAGCACTGCCTTGATGGCAATTGGGCGGCAAGTCAATATGATCTATAAGCAATTGAGGGCCATAGATATGGACAGGGCAGAATATGCCCTGCTATGCATAAAGCAAAAATATTTTGTGGATAGGAACAGTGCGGGGCAGCTTCTGGCTCGCCGCCTGCACTCACAAGCTGTACAGCAAAGGGTAGAAGGGTTGATGACGGCCATAGGTACCCTGGCTCACAAAGAGGGACTGATCACTCAAGAGTTTGAATCCTTTTATGCTAGACTATACTCTGCAGAAGAACTTTATGCCAACGGTATTAAGACGTTTTTGGATTCGGTCCCTCTGCCTTGGGCCCCTCTAGCAAATGTTGCCGGATTAGATAGTGTTATAATCCTCAATGAAGTCGTCATGGCAACATAGGTCCTCCAGACTGGTAAAACACCTGGTCACAACGGGTACAGTGTAGAGTTTTACATAGCTATTGGGAAACTCCTAGCTCCTTATCGTCAAGGTTATATAATGATGTTAGCACCACTGGCTCACTCACTCCCACGATGCTACTGGTACAATTGTGGTTATCCCTAAACCAGGGAAGGATGACAAGGGCTGTTCCTACCACCCCATATCATTATTAAATGTGGATGCAAATATATTTATGGGTATACCGGCCAACAGGCTAGCTCCCTACCCAAAGGGGCTTGTGGATCCCCAAAAGGAGTTGTAGCAAGAACACCAAGCACTTCTGCCACCTTCTAGACAAGACACAACACTCTAGCACGTCTACCCTCCTCCTGTCCCTTGACGCAGAGAAGGCATTTGACCGGGTCCACTGGCTATAGCTTTGCGTGGTGTTGGCATATTTTGGTTTGGGCCCACGGTTTTTGCGGGTCGATTCAATGCAGCTGGGCATCATCCAAAGCTATGGTAAGAGTTAAACAACTCCTATCTCAGCCCTTTTCTATCACTAGGGGGACACAGCTGCCCTGTCCCCCCCGATCACCCTTGTTATTTGCCCTGTGTATGGAGGTCTTCACTGAACAGATATGCAGTCATCTGCAAATTTCTGCCATTACCATGGGAGGTAGGTCACACAAAATGACACTTTACGAGGACAATGTCCTACTTCTTTTATCGAATCTGCATGCCTATCGTAGGGCTGTTATGAGGGAACCGGCAAACTTTGGGGAAGTCTTGGGGTTTAAAACTAATCTTCAAAAATCATCCATCTTGAAACTCACCATACCCAAAGCAGACAGAGACTGGTTTCCTGTTCACCTGGGTTATGCAAGGGGTGAGATATCTGGACCTGCAGATACACTCCACTCCTACGTTCACAGCAACACTTAAGTATGCTGCGCTCATGTCAACTGTTCGATCAGACATGTCTAAATGGAAAGGATATGGCCTCACTTTGCTGGGCCGCCTGGCAGCGGTCAAGATGACGCTTCTACCGAAGGTGTCATACATCATGCAGACATTGCCACTCCAACATCCCCAACAGACGCTAGATAAATTACAGAGTCTTATATGGGAGTTCCTTTGGGAAATAGAGGATGGTGAGGGCACAGGGTTTTTGCCCAAGCGGAGGGAGGGCTGGGGATCCCCTAATGAGCTACTATCATGCAGTACAATTGCTCTACATGATGGAGTGATTCCGCCTGAACACTGAAAAACACTGGTGCTTTATTGACCAAGTGATTGCAGCCATACATATTTAGAAGGTGCCATGATTACCAGAGGCACATTGCCTGCTTGAAGTATACATGTCCCCAATAATACGTGTCACTGTAGGGGTGTGGGACAGGGTGCAAATACAGAAGGGTCTGTCCACTCCTATCTCCCCCTAGACACCAATAATAGGGAACCCAGACTTTCTGCCCCCTCTAACTGACCCTTCCTATAGTACTTGGCAAGAGGCTAACTGTAAAGGGTTGGGCGACCTTTTTGATGCTAACACCCTTATGGACTTTTCCCAACTTCAGTCAGACTACGGACTCCCATTAACGGCCCACTGGCAATACATAGCTGTCTGACACTGGGTATCCCTATCCTCGATTTGTCCCCATGCCATTAGATCCCTCACTCAGTTTGAGAAGTGGCTTCTCACCCGCTCCTCCAATAAACGTCTCCTCTCTGACATTCATGCCTTCCTTATCACACCACCAAAGCTGCCCAAAAAACCTGCATGACATAGGTGAGAGATGGAATGCCAACACACTTTTATGGACAGAGAGTGGCGTGACATACTCCATCATGCCCATGCTTCAACCAGTAGCATGCCTAGTAAGAAATGTTCCTCAAGATAGCCACTACTGGTACTACACTCCAGTAAGGATTGCACATTGGAAAATATGTGGAAACAGCGCATGCTGATGGCGATGTGGATTGATGGGCACTCTTAACCATAACTTATGGCAAAGTCCTAAAATAAGTTATTTTTGGCAGAAAGTATTACCTGAGATTGATGGCATATATGACACAGACATTCCTCGATTCCTCAGCTACCTCTTCTGGGGCTCCTGAACCCACTAACACATCCGCCCAAATCAACCAAATGCCGCACTATCACCCTGGCACAGGGGGCTGCTAAGTAGCTCTTGCTCTCTCAAAGAGGCTCAGAATCGATCCCAAACTTTGCAGACTGACTCCACAAACTATGGGAATTACTTGGGTTGGAGAAGTTAATGTTTGCAACACACTCACTGACATTATCTGACAAGACATGGGGCCCTTGTATTTGTTATCTCTCAAATGAATCACGAGAGCTGACATGCCCATTATACTTGCAGATCCTTTGCTTAACACACAATGACAGGGACCAGGCCTAACTGGATGGAAGTTTATCGTCTATGGCCTGACTATTGCCCCCTCACATGCCAGTAATTCCCTTCCCTCTTAGTGTACTTTTTATGTCATAATCCTTTAACTGGTCATCATTAGGCATCCACCCCAGACCTACACCCCCTCCCTCATTTTCCCTCTTGATACCTCTCCTTTTCCTCCCTTGTTGAAGTTGGTTGATATTTCCCCACCGGTCACTGATGTAGGTGGGATGATTGTTATATTTGTTGACTACACTTAGAAAGATAATAAAAGAGATCCCAAACCTAAAAATTTACCACACATTAAATGGCCAATAACTCATTGGGTGTACCTGTACGGCCCCCCACAAACGTTTGAAGCCCTGCTAGCTTTAAAAATGCTCATGATCTGTGAATAGATCAAAACTAAACCAGGTATCTTGTCCTTTCCCCTCATTTAACAGCACAAGTATCTGCATCCTTATAAATTATCCAGTCCTCTACTAGTTTGGTCTGTTCTAACTTTAGTGCACGTTTATGATGCACTTTTTAAGAGTTAGAACCCATGCCATCGCAGGCTCTCAAGGGTCTTACAATTCTGTCTAACATGACCATAAATTGTAATGCTGTCATGAAACTACAATCTGAGATTAAGTCATTCAACACATACAATTTTCAGAGCTCCACAAGGTTAATATACTATTATTCAGCAGTAGATACGTCAATAAGAAAAATATTGAAATCGCAAAGGTTCCAATATTGTATATATTATCACATATATCTTATATCATTGTACCAGCATCTACAATACTAATTATAATTGTTTCAAGTAGATCATGCCTTTTACCATTCTGAACTTCTTACGATTGTGTGTCATGATTTGTCTCATGTGTTAGGTTCTCTATAATTGTCGATTTTGGAATATTAACAACAAGTGTTCTCAACACTTTACTATGCCTTATTACTTGAATGAGTTCTAGAAAGTTCTAAGTCCCATGAGCCAGATAGTTGGACTCCCATCTCAGAGCAATCTTCAGCAGACACCAAGTGCGAGTTAAACATTGCATCAAATACCCCACCTTCACGACCATGATAGTTGATAGGGAGCTCACTCTCCAAGTTCAGGAATTCACAGAGACCAAAAACATGTTCAAGGATGGTCAATAATAATGTAGGCCTGCAGAAGGAAGGAAATCCTCACAACCTAGAGCTAACCACCTATGATTAGCACAGGATTGCCCAGCACTACGAAGAAAAACTGAGGAGCCTTGCAAGAATTATCACTACTCTCTTGATGTTTAATAAATACTTGTAACCCTTGATAAAACTGAGGGAATTGTTCCAACTCTATCCCAAATGTCATTAGTAAGTAAGAATTAGTTATAGAATGCCGTCCTAGCCATGGATGGAAGAGTACTGCCTATTACAAAGTAAAATGCATTTTATGCCTTTGCATGAACATGTCTGCAGGATCCTTTACAAACTCAATAGTGGGAACAGATTATAATGAGGTGGGGTAAGTGATGAGACCTGGAAACCTATTTCTTTAGACCATTAGAAAAGGGTATAATGATCAGTTTTTGGCCATCTCAAATGTAATAAACATGTGGGGTTTTATGCTATTCCTGGAGTCAACAAGGGATGCATCCATTATGGAGTGTAAAGAGAGTTTCTTCTGTTGTCTTGGAGCACATGCTGAAAATGCTTTATTCTGTACAATTTATTTGCAAGCGTTGCAGTTCCAACTGACCAGATGTTGTAAATACTTTAGGAGATGAAAAATATGAAAAGGATATTATAGTAAATAGAAAACAACTACATGGAATATAGCCCTGAGTACAGATATGGCAGTCTTTGGGTGGCCTGGTAGTAGGACATTGATCCTGATGACAAAGTTTTGAGTTCAAGCTGGTACAAAGCAATATGGTTGTTTTTCTGTATTCAGTCCATGAAAGACTGGGAGGTCCTAATGATGAAACCGTGTGATTTGGAGATTGGGGTAGATTGGATAGTCTCCAACCTCATCCTGTAAAACTATTCCTCAATTTGAGGTTGGCAGAATGTACTGATGAAAATCAATATTTTTGTTGGCTATGTGCATGCAATGGCCCCACGTAATAATCACACGAGGTTAGAGAAAATATTAAACTTTGTGTTATGCTGCAGATGACAAAGAGTGGTGGGCATCTAGATGAGTCAATTCTAAGAAAGTGGTGAATGCCAGAGATGCAACAATATATGTGATGCTCATGCAGGAGCGGACCATTTAATGTAATGCCGGGTGATCAGCAGTGTTGAAGGCTGCTGATAAATCATGGCAGACCAGGTAGCCTGGTGAAAGCAATCAGTGATTACTAGGGTATTATTTTTCACAGTATGGTGACAATTTCACAGCATCATGCTCAGCTATGGCTGGTGAAGGAAGCATACCTTCACACTAATCTCGTGCCCTGCCTGAAACACACACGCTGAGGTCCAGGAGAGAGATTCTAATAGTTAGGCCTTTGTAAGTGGTTTCTGCAGTTAATTTCATCATATTGCTTAGCAATTCTTCAATCACTTCTAAACAGTGAACAACCCAAGCTTCCTTTTTCATGCCAGACTCACCTTGACCCCACATTTTAATGTAGTAGTAATTTACACAAATGATAAGCTGAACTTGCTTAAAATTATCTTCCAACTACTTAAGTCGAACCACCACAATGACCTAGCCATGTCCTTGATCTTCCCTAAACTCGACTATTGCAAGCCCATTAACAGTATGTCAGCCTCCATGAGAAACAGACTCTGAAGTTGCAGAGGGCGCAAAATATATCAGCAAAGCTAGTTCCTGCGCTAAGGAGATGTGCCAGGCATAGTGCGCTCTTCGAGGTAGCTCAATGGAGCAAAGAAATGGCTTTATACTGTTGTGCTCCATGAACAAGACCTTCTGGGAGACAAGCCAGCTACATCCTAAGAACTTAGCAGCCCTTTATATCCAATTGAGGGAGCTTTAATGTCCTATGCAAATGCTAAGAATTACCAGTGATTTATTAACAACTGAAGAATGTACAAGCATGAATCACAATTGCAGACCAGTCCCTGCTCCCCCATTCCTCCCCAAGTGGCAAGCCCCCCATAAAGTCCAGAGGACAAACTCATGACCTTGTCTTTCAAAAATGGCTTAGTCTACCTATTTACCCATCAACTGATTGTTCATGCTTGTCAACACTAACACCATAACCGTATCCCAACTGAGCTCTAAAGAACGAAAAGAAGTCACGGATCAAAAAAGGTACTTAATAACTCTGGGAATCCCATAAAATAAACTAACGAGCCCAGAACCACAAAGGGTTTGAATTGGTACAATACATCATATTCAGAGATTGAAAAAACATTAAAAGGTAAATAATTACTACTGTACTTATGTGAAATTTGTGTGATATTCCATCCTGCCACTTGAAAGCAAGATACTAATCCATCCTCTTTTGAACTATTAGGGTCTTCCTTTCTGAGTGGTTGTAGTGATGTGAAATGGAGATATTCAAGTAGAACAATCGACTATCAGTGTGCCACTTGCAGACACATCTCTGCAGCAGGTTTACCAAATTATCTGAAGCCAAAATACCTCCTATGTACAATTGTTATCTTTTTTATTCAATTGTCAATGTTAACTTTGATTTTGAAATTAAATTCTCTTTTCTGTTCCTGTCTGGTTCCCAAAATATTAATCTCTTCGGAGCGTTGGATAGTCAGGGGCCATCCGAAGCACAGTGCTCATGTGCGTCGGGAGGCCCCCAGCTGTCCACGCACATGGCACTTGAAATCCCTCTGGTGTGGGCACAGAGGGATTTCTTTTACAAAGAAACAGCCTCAGGAGATGGGGAGAGCTTCCCTATCTACCAAGGCTGTCTCTTTGTTTTTATTTAAATTACGCCATTTCAATGAAAACAAAACTGAAATGAGCCAATCAGCTCATTTCACTTTCCCTGCCTCAGTGCTCATGGGGCTATCTCAGCCCCCCAAGTACCTGGGCAAGCGAGAGAGGTATCAATGGAAAGGAGATAATCTCCCCTTTCAAATGGTACCCCCCCGGTGGATCCCTGCTTGGGGATCATCACAGAAGGGCGATCATCATGCAGGGATCCACCCAGTAGACACCAGGGAGGGGGAGCCGCCCCTTGAGCCAGGGCTTTTGCTCCCCCATTATTTTTTGCGCAATATTTCAGTCTTTCTTCCTCCCTCGGGGGGACAGAAAGTGTACTAGGCACCAGTGACAGTTATTTATTTTGTATAGGGGTGGGGGGCTGCTCAAAATGGGCATGCCAATGCCCTTCACCCACGCCCAAATATGTAAACATTCTGTAGCCCCTGATCTGTCCCCCTCAGGGGGGCAGAAAGCCCACTAAGTACACGGTATTGCTTTTTTTCAAACTTTGGGGTGGGGGAGCTGAAGTGGGTCATAGTCCTTCAGCCCCCCACCCACAGACTAAGGCATCTCATCTGGATAGAAAGCAAGAGAACATTTGACTTTTTGGGGTTTTGATTTTACATACGGGCCAAGAGATCTTGGCTAACTCCAAATATCATCCCACTTGCAATAGTGCGCAACTGCATGTTTTGGACTCGGGTTCCCTGCCACCTGGAAAAACCTACCCGACCCAGACACATCTAAAAACTAAACATTTGTGCGTCACATGCATCCCACACCATTTTCTTACCCACAATGCTCTGCAAACCTCCAACTTTACCTGAAATCATATATTTTCCATACATTTCTGTGATGGAAACTTTTAGAATCCTACCATCCAGCATTGCCCCATCTAAACCAATTAAAATTCTGTCCCACCTGTGTGGGTGCTCAAAGCAGAGTCAGCCTAAAAACGTATGAAAAAAAAACTGCCCTTTTGGACCCGCTTTGGTTCACCTAAATTTCTACACGTTTTTGGACTTTCTCTGTGACAGGCACTCCTACAGAAGTAAGGTATCATTTTTATCAGGAGACCGAGGGGAACACTGGGTGGTAGGAAATTTGTGCTGGTGCGGTGATGCCACACACAAATGTGAGGAAAACTTGATTCTTTAGTTAAATTTGTAGTTTGCAGGGGATTCTGGATAAGAAAACTCTGGAGGATGCATGCAAACCACACCTCCTTGGACTCCTTCGGCTGTCTAGTTTTCAGAAATGTGTGGGTTTGGTAGGTTTTCCTAGATGGCTGCCAAGCCCGGAGCCAAAAACACAGGTGCCCCCCTGGCAAAAATAGGTCATTTTGTGCTAAATAATTTTGATGTCTCCGCAATACGTTTTGGGCTCTACCCTGTTGCAGGCACTAGGCCTACCAACACATTTGAGGTACCATTTTTATCGTACGACTTGGGGAAATGCAGGGTGGAAGAATGTTTATGGCTCCCCTCAGGTTCCAGAGCGTTCCATCACAGAAATGTGAGGAAAATGTGTTTTATACAAATTGTGAGGTTTGCAAGGGATTCTGGTTAACAGAACCTGGTAACAACCAGACAAGTCACCCCATTCCTGGATTCCCCTGGTGTCTATTTTAACAAATGTGCAGGTTTGCTAGGTTTCTTTCAGTGCTGGCTGAGCTACAGTCCAAAATCCACAGCAAGGCACATTGCAGAAAAAAGGTCAGTTTAGAGTGGAAAAATGTGCTGTGTCCATGTTGCATTTTGGGCAGTTTCCTGTCACAGGTACTAGGCCTACCCACTCAAGTGAGGTACCATTTATGCCAGGAGACATGGGGAACTCAGACTAGAAGAACAAGTGTTATTATCAATTGTCTTGCTCTGTATTTGTGCCTTCCAAATGTAAGACATTGAGTAAGAAAAAAGTAATTTTGAAAAATGACTTCTAGTTCACATGCTAGTATGGGTACCCACATTATATACCTATATATCCCTGCAACCAGAAGGGTCGTAATGGTATATTGCTTTTCAAAATTTGCCATATTTAGAAAAAGTTACAGAGGAAAACTTAGATACAAATGGCTATTTTTTGCAGCTCAATTTCATTACTTTTTATTTCAAGTTTTACTTTCTATAGGAAAACCTTGAAGGAACTACACAAATTACCCCTTTCTGAATTTAAAATTGTGTCTACTTTTCAGAAATGTATAATTTTCTGGGATCCGCCATTGGTTTCATACTCATTTCTGTTACTAACTGGAAGGAGATTGAAAGCACAACAAATAGGACAAATTAGGCATGTCCCAGGAAAATGCCAAAACAGCCTTGAAAATTTTGATTTTGTGGTTCTAGTCTGCCTGTTCCTAAAAGCTAGGAAAATAGTGCTTTTAGCACCGTAAACCTTCATTGATGGCATTAGCAGGGAAAAAGCAACTGTTTCTTCTGCAGCACTTTTTACTTATGTTTCCCCCAAAACACCATATTTAGCTGCATTTTGGCTAATTTCTTGGTCCCTGGGCACCTTTAGTATTCACAGAATGTTGGAAAAAAAGGACGCAAATTTGGCGTGGATAGCTTATGTGGACAAAAAGTTTTGGGGCCTAGACGCAAACTACCCATCACAGCAAAAAATAGTCTTAGCACATGAAAGGGAAAAGGCTTAGAGCAAAGGGGTTGAGAATAGGTTGGGAGCAAATATACAAAACAGAAGTCCAGCACTAGATGATAAAATGAGATTATTCTGATCTCTTTCTGCTCAGATGAGCCGGTATGAGAGAAAGCTAAGCACTGACTAACACGAGAATGAAGAATGTGATGAACTTGGTCTCGTAGAAACTGTCAGATAGTTTCATGGATAGGAAGGAGATGAAGACACTCAAACTAACAATCCCATGAAGGACAGCATGCTGTAGATACCGTGTTGAGTTTCATGATTATCTCCTAGGTCAGTGCTATGTTTTGGGAGTAAAGGGGACACTGTCACCCAAGCCACACCAATAGTCACTGGAATTAATGTGGGGGGCAGAACAACAGTGTAGGTTATCTTTGGAGCTAAAAATTTCTCGAGTTTGCTATTCTACTTAGAGGCCTTGATGACAATCACCACCGTGATAGTTTTAGCCATCACACAAGAAACACACAGGAAGGAAATGACGCCGAAGATGATTTGCCACATGTTGCACCAGAGGATCTGTTTTCCACTATAAAAAGGAAGCCTCACAGCACCTGCCCATTTAAAACTCTAGGGACCATGGATGTGCTAAAGGACGTCATGCATACGTGTACTAGTAACAAATATAACCAAATGGGAGTGAGACAACTAGGGGTTAAATTATGCCTCCCCCTTGCATACAGAATGCTTGTGAAGCCCACGATTTTCACAGGAGTGACTAATTGGCACGCCTATCAGGATAATAAGGGCAGATGCACCAGTGGCCTGGAATGCTTCTAGCAGCCAAAATGCCACATGTCTCGTCATATTATTTCATTCATGCCAATCCTGCATTTTTAATCAGTAGCACGTTGAATGCTTGATTTCTTTAGCCTATGATGCAAAGATAGAAGTTCACTTACAAGTACAAGAATTGAACATGCATTTAATAAAAAGGTAGGTTGATTGTCCCCCATAAAACATTTGCCACTTGTACCGGAAATAATGAGACAATCCCAAAGGCAATCGGCAGAAAATTGGTACAGCTATGCATCACTTGCTCCAGAGTGGTGCATCAAACATCCGTGTTTTCAACTGAAATGCATGAAACATTTATTGATGTGAACAGTTTGTTTCAAAACATGGCCTCGTCTGATTTTTTTAAGGTTGACACTGCTTCTGCCACACTCTGACTTACTGCAGCCTTATGTGCAAATGTTTATATATATTTAATGTTCACTCTTCTGTGTGTTCTTTTTAATTCAGACAAAATACGTTAATGAAAGAAATAATATTATGGATAAGAGAAGCAAATACATCATATGCACACCTGGGAAATCAATTCTGAAATAAGTAAATGATTTACATTAGTTAAGCGTTAATATGACAGACCAGCGTATCCTATTAACATGAGTTGGATTTGTCAACAGCGTTTTTCACGGTGCCACGCTACGGACTGCTACATAGCATGCACTTCTATGATAAGCAGGGCAGCACTCTGAAATGAGGCCCATATTTATACTTTTTTGCGCCTCATTTGCATCATTTTTTTATGCAAAGGCAGCGCAAAGTTCGAAAATATAATTGTATTTTCTAAGTTTGCACCACTTTTGCTTGAAAAATTATGCAAATGGGGCGCAAACAAAGTTCAAATATGGGCCTGAGTGTCTGCTTCTTCTCGTTCAGGCTTAAATTGCAGTGCAAGCGGTCACAAGGAAGCCCTGAAAAATGGCCCAGTGGGCCATCTGTGCCCAGCGGCCGACTGTGCCCAGCGGACTATATAATGACTATCAGTGGTCTAGAACACACTGGATCTAAAGTAACTACAATGTGACTACTACTTTGAACCAATAATAAATATTTAATAAATATTGTAGTTATTTGAATTGTACCCTAGAATTTGCAATTTTGAAACAAACTCCTAATGTGTGTGCTCTTGAACTATTAGGATGTCATTTCAAGATGTTCTTGTGATATAGATTTTGTACAGTAGGTTAATTCCTCACCTGTGTGCTACAAATGTACAACTTTCTACAGTAGGTGAAGTATTTTTGTTTTGGAAACTAGACCACACATAGACAATTGTTAGCACTGCTATATATTTTTCAAACTTGACTTTGATTTTGAAGATACGTAGTCTTTTGTGTTCCTTTCTGGCCTCCAAAATAATATGAATACTTTGGGACCAAATATACAAAAGAGAAGTCCAGCACTAGATGACAGAATAGCAAAAACCTCAACTGCAATCATAAATCTTCCCTTTGTGCTCAGATAAGCTGGTATGAATGACAGCCAGACGCTGACGAACACAAGCATGCTGAATGTGATGAACTTGGTCTCGTTGAAGCTGTCAGGTAGTTTCCTGGCTAGAAAGGAGATCACAAAACTCGCAGTAGCTAAGAATCCCATGAAGGCCAACATGCTGTAGAACCATCCAAAAGAGCCCTCGTTGCATCCAAGGAATATCTCTCTCATGGCAAGGCTAGTACTTTGCTCAGGAAAAGATGGGGAAGTTGTCAGCCAAGCCACCCCAATAGTCAATGGAATTAATGTGCAGGCCAGGACAATGGTGTAGGCAATCTTTGGACTTAAAAACTTCCTGAGACTGCTATTGGGTTTTGTTGCTTTGAAGACTATGACAACTGTGATGGTTTTAGCAAGCACACAAGAAATACAAAGAGAAAAGATTATTCCGAAAATGATTTGCTGCAACATGCACGTTAATTTCTTGGGACGACCAATGAAATTCATTGCACAGAGGAAGCACAGCATGAGTGAGATGAGCAGGAGGTAACTGATGCCGCGATTGTTAGCTTTCACAACGGGAGTGTCCCGGTACCAAACAAAGACACCAAAGACGCAGAAAGCATTTAGGAAAAAGAAAATAGACATTAACACTAATATTATACCAAGAGGCTCCTCATAGGACAGGAAGCTAATAGATTTTGGTATACATCTATTTCGTAAGGCACCGGACCAATGATCATAGGGGCACTTCAAGCAGTCTGCAGAATCTAGGAAAGACAGTGAAAACTTAGATGAAGTAATCAATACATAAAATACGGATTAGTGTTAAACATATCACAATGATCAGTGAAAGCAAAAAACAAGTTTCTAGCCCATAACATTGATGTGTTTTTAATCTTCATGACTTTGGTTTTATCATCAAAAAATGTTATGGGGAAGGGAAGGTTCCAAAGATCCTGAACATTTAGGGGGTCATTCTGACCCTGGCGGTCCATGACCGCCATGGCGGAGAGCGGCGGAAGCACCGCCAACAGGCTGGCGGTGCTTCCTGGGCGATTCTGACCACGGCGGTAAAGCCGCGGTCACAAAAGGGGAGCCGGCGGTTTCCTGCCGGTTTCCTGCTGTCCAAGGGAATCCGCCATGGCGGCGCTGCTTGCAGCACCGCCATGGGGATTCCGACCGCCTTCCCGCCATGGCGGGAACGGGTGCCGTGGGGCCCCTGGGGGCCCCTGCACTGCCCATGCCACTGGCATGGGCAGTGCAGGGGCCCCCTAACAGGGCCCCACAAAGATTTTCACTGTCTGCTGTGCAGACAGTGAAAATCGCGACGGGTGCCACTGCACCCGTCGCACCCCTGCAACTTCGCCGGCTCCATTCCGAGCCGGCTTCATTGTTGAAGGGGCTTTCCCGCTGGGCCGGCCGGCAGTCTTCTGGCGGTCGCCCGCCGGCCCAGCGGGAAAGCCGGAATGGCCGCCGCGGTCTTTTGACCGCAGAGGGGTCTTTCGGCGGGAACCGCTTGGCGGGCGGCGGGCGGCGACTGCCGACCGCCGCGGTCAGAATGACCGCCTTAGTCTTATAGCAGTCACGCTGGTGATAGGGCAAAGTGGCGGGGCGGGGGAAACAAAACAAAAATGACATTTAAAAAAAAATAAAAACGTACCTTGACTGCACCACCGCTCTCCACTTTATTGCAGGAACAGGGTCCCAGCCTGCCCTGTGGTCAATTGTGACGCTGGTCAAAGCAGCGTTACAATTGGCTCTAGCGACCTGACTGGGCGGTCTGAAGCAGAGTGGAAGCCTCTGCCTGCTCTCTTCAACCTGGCAACACAGTGCTGGGTTGGAGAGAGCCCTGTGTGCATGTGTGTTTGGCCAACCTGAGACGGCTGGCCAAACATATATGCCCATTGAGGGGAGAGCTGTCCACTCCCCTCCATGGCTGTCATCCCCCTATGGCCCCACCCCTTTAAAAGTAAAACGATAATAAAGTTAATTTATTATCATTTTATTTTTAAAGGTTTGCAGCTGTTGCTGCTGCTGGTGGTAGGGCGAAGCTCCTCCACCATAGTGGAGGAGCTGCACCTGTCTTATAGGGAAATGTCGGTTGCAGCTGCAGGAAAAACTGCAGAACGGATTTTAACAACACTTAAATGAGGTTAAGTGATGCAATACAAATTTCAAAGTGGTTTGGTTTTGTGAAGATCTGTTCGGCACCTTTTTAAAAAATGCCTTAAAACTAAAGGTCAAATAAATCATAGACACCTGGACAGCAGGGATAAAATGTTGGATATAGCAAGTCGATCAATGAAAAACTGAAGACTCAAGAAATCTGATTGGATGAGTGAAAAATATTTTGCCCTGGTCCAATTCAGATTGTATCTTTCTGTTCATCATAAACCACAAGGCCAAAGAACAGGTGGCGTGCAAATGTCCCCAAGATGCATACTAGGTGCTGTTTTCATTAAGTATTTATTTTGGGACAGTTCTTTTTAAAATTACCTTTTTCAAACAAGAAAATGTTTATTGAAAACAGTAAGTGAAACAATGGCCTATGTGTTTGACTAAAGTAAATTATTAACATAGATACAAATGTGGAATATTTGAATATTTCTGCTTTGTTAAAAAGTCATTCTGGCTATAGAAGGAAGATATTTTTTAATCTGCTGTCCGCAGGGTGCAGCTAACAGCAGGTACTGATTGGAATTAGAATGCTCAGCTTTTGTTTACCTTTCATAGAACAGAATGTTGATTAAACAATGGACAAATGTAAAGACCCACAAATCAGATTAGAGTTTTCATTGTGATGTTACTCTAGAAGTTTAGAAAAACATGCTTTGGTTTGTTAAAAAAAACACATTCTGTCTGTAGATGGAAAATATTGTTGACGCTATTTTCTGCAATGTACAGATCTGAAATATGTTATTCATATTTTGTGCCATTTTATGATCAAAATGTTTATTAACGAGATACTGTTGCACACATATCTTGGAAAAGTCGATAATGATGATGTGATCCATAGTTTGCAGGGATCCCTGAAATAATTTCCATATTTCAAGTGTTCCTGTGAGATCTGGGGTTCCATACCACTCTATTCATTGTAATACCATCACTCAATCATATGCCACTTGTCGTATGAGATTTCATCAGCACTGACACTTATAATGTAAGATGTTATCAATGACTTCAGGATTAATAAAAGATCTTGGGGGCTTGAGTTATGGTCTGATTAGCATACAATAAATGGAGAATTTCAGGGTTTCGGGGTTTTCCCTTGGAACCATACCTTCACTATATGTGAGGGGTTGTAACGAATTTCCGAGTTTTATTTTTAATTAACATGGAAGAATTATAAACAAAAGTATCCAAAATGTATCTTTAAAAAGATTTTTAGTGATTTGTTGAGACTTTTAATGCTTTGCTACACCTATCACACATATTGATATAATGTACAGTATAGAGCTGTCAGCGATGTGGAAGCTGAGCGCAGTGGACTGTGGTTTTAAGCATGTCTGATCTGTGGCCAGGCCACTGCACCTTTGTTTCTGCTGCATACAGCCTTGGTTTTGTGCATGGTGGCCTGTGTCACCCACTACACTATAGGTCTCAATGTGCATGGTTTTGACAGTGAGCACCAGTAGCAGGGCCTTTCCAGTCTACAAACCACCGACAATATTGCACAATGGCTCTGGAAGCAAGATGTGACTCATATCAGCTCCCGTGGCAAAACCTATACATCCGGGTCAGTAAGCCCAGTCTTTGGCAACCTGAAACAGGCGTGGACCAGGGCCTGCATCAGTCCCAATGCACTGTGTTACTGCACATGTCCTTTGGTTATGTGCAGCAAGCTTCAAGTTCAAGGTGTTAGCCTTCAGTCAGGAATTTCACCAGTGCTTTAATCATGGATCCCAGTGCTGAAAACCTTTGTCTGTACCTGGTGGGCTCTAGACTCAGAGCCAGGCAAATAACTGTGCTTGGCCTTCAGACATTTGTATAGGCCTCTGAATATGAGGTCTCCAAGGTTTAGGATGCAGGTTGTCATTAGTCATGTCTGCATGTCATTTAGCAGACCTTCAGCATGTTAAGCCCAGTTCTGCAATTTCAATTACCATGAACATTCAATAAATAGCACCACAGCTGCTAATACATTACAGGAATATTGGTTTGTTTATAAGTTCCGCACTGTTTCACAAATTTGCACAAAATTATGCTACATTTTGACATGACACGTTTTGTGCCGGTCCATCTATAGGAAAAAGAGTTAGTGGTTGGTCAAAAAAGAAACAGTTCATGTTCAAGTTCCCGTAGGTAACTTTCCTCTCCATTACTTCAAAACCTGCTGAATGGAATCACACCAAATGTAACATGATAGTAAAACTGTATTTAAAAATTAGCTTTTGCTGTTTTATGTAATCTTTTTCAACAGGTTTCGAGATACTTATGTTTCAAAAGGTGCTGGTCATGCTTGGAAAGGTAAAACATTTGAACATCAGTTGGGTTTGCAAGCCTGAAACTCACAAGTTAAAAAATTTTTTGTCAAACCTTCTTTATTAGCGTTTCGGTGGTACAGAAATTCAGAACACTGACGATAGGGACAGAAGCCAACAAAATAGTTGACATATGGCATAGCATACAATTAAGGTAGCAAGTGTCTTGTCAACATGTTGGTACAAGGAAAGCATGAAACCAAAGTACCACCTTATAGTTAAAACATCCTAACAAGGATACAAGTAATATGCTTAACCAAAAAGAACACTTAACCAATTGGCATGGAGAAATCGGCGTGAGAAAGGTTTCCTAACAGTGGGAGCCTGTTTTAGGTGTGTTTCCATAAGACAGCATACATTTAAACTACGGAGAGGATGAAAGGGGAGGTTCTATATGTGGAAGAGATGGAGCGCTCTTATGTGGGAATGACAGGAGAAAAGCTGAGGCTCCCTGGAGAGGAACTGCACCAGGGGTCCCCAGATGTAGTGGAAGCCTGTCCTGTTGTACACTAGTACATCAGCCATACACTCCATGGGGAGGGCCTACCAGAGTCTTGTGTGCCATTGAGATATGTATGGGTCCTCAGGTTTCCTCCATGCAGCCATGAGGGCCATCTTAGCTGCCCCCAGACTGAGCCACATGATGGAGCGATCCCCTACCATCTGATGTTTCACTGGGGGTCACCAAGTCCCAACAGCACACACTGCAGCCAATGGGGATTGGATAACCTAGAATTTCTTTAAATTATGACAACATTTCATTCCAGTACGGATGAATAGTCTGGCAGTCCCACCATGTGTGGCGGAAGTCTCCCTACAGCCCATATCCTCATCAACATGCATTGAGCGTGCCTTGATAAATCTTTTTGAGTTTATCTGGATACTGGTACCAATCATAGAGGAGTTTATAATGTGCCTCTCGGAGCCCAATGGAGTGATTAAACCTAGGAATACCTCAGTAGAGGGTGTTCCATTGCTTGCCAAAGGCCATATTATGATGAATAGGGGTGTTGGGAGAGAGGAAAGTTGATAATCCATATGCCTTAGTCACTGCATCCCATACTTTAAGCATGGTGGCCGTGGGTGTACTCAGGTAGGCATTCTGCGGGCAGTCTTGTTGGGGATCCCACAATCACAGATTGTCCGCCCATCACTGCACGGATCCATGTGCAACCATAAGGTGTCAAATACCTTTAGAGACCACTCAGATACTATGCAGAATTGAGCTCCTCCTTAGTAAATTTGAACATCCTGCACTGCTAGGCCCCACGATTCCTTCAGATTGGTCAGTACTCTAAGGGAGGGTCGTACCATGTGTCTTTGCCACAAAAACCTCATTATTATCGCACAGACTTCTGTAAAAACATCTCTAGGTACCTCTAATGGGAGACCCTGAAAAAGATATAAGATGCATGGAAGTACTGTCATCTTGATCGCATTTATGCAACCCATCCATGTGAGGTGTTTTGAGGCCCAGTGTTTAAAGTCTGTCTTCAGGCATCGTAGCAGAGGAGGGTAGTTTGCTTTACCTAAATTCTCCACTTTAGATGTAAGCTTAATCCCAAGTAGGTAACCTCTTTCTTGGCCCATTGGAAAAGAAACTGGGAGGCGATACTCTCCATTTCTGCCAAGGGGATTGTCAATTTGAGTAAAAAAGACCTTTGGATATTAACACGAAATCCCAACACTTTCTTGTAATCCCGGAGTTCCAGTTCAAGGGCAGAAAGCGAGGTGTGGGGAGAAGTGAGGGCAAGCAGGACATTGTCCACAAATAGGGAGTTATTATGTTCATCGGAGTCAACATGTATGCCTTGAATAGTGGGATTGGCCCTTATCTTAGCAGCCAATGGCTCTATACTGTGTAGAGAAAGCAAGGGGGATAGTGGGCAACCCTGCCGCATCCACCATGCCAGCACAAAATATTCTGATGCTGTACCATTTAAAATGACCCATAAATTGGGACGAGAGTAGATGGACATTATCATAGTGATAAACCTCTTGCTGAACCTGAACTGATGCAATGTGGCAACCAGGAACAACGTGTGTACACGGTCAAAGGTTTTCTAGGCATCTAGTGCCAGAAAAACTGCAGGTAAATTTTTCTTGGTCCCCTTGTCCAGTAGATGGATCACCCGCCACAAGCTATTGTGAGGTTGGCGCCCTTTAATAAATCCAGACTGATCCAGGTGTATCAATTTAGGCATAACATTTTCCAATCATGTGGCGAAGATGTTGGTGTAAAGTTTAGCATAAGTTATAATTTTGTACAATTTTTCACCATCTTGAAATGTGGAAAAGTCATGGAGACAAGAATAGGCATGAAACAGATGGCACATATAAATAGACAAAGGTGTTGGAAAGTAAAGGACTGGTGAATGATAAAAATGTGCAAGTCAATCTGCAGATTTAACATAAAAAAAAAGTTTCATAGATGAGGTGTACAATTGCAATAAATTGAAAGCATGAAATAGATGCCTTTGAAAATACATGCGTTTTGAAAAACAAATAGAATAAAAAACGTTTGAGTGGTCTGGCATTTGTGCCCGTTGTGGGGCCCAGGATAGACCTTGCTGCACATTAATCTCTGCATCCAGCCAGGAGGATGTACAGGTTTTCTGGGGACAGGATCAGGTCTCGTGAAACAGATATTCTCTTTAGAGAGGAAGCTGATCTCAAGAATAGAAAAGAGGTGCATCTTTTCATTCCCAAACGTTGCCAGTTGTAAGGAAACCAACTGCCCATCAGTAACTGTGGTGCACTCATATTTATGGTTGCTTTTAAGATTTACAACATTCTCCCTTTCTGTTTTTTTTCTCAGAAGTGTGTAACGCCCACAGCACCACATTGTGTCATAGAGGCAGTCCTCTGTTGAGAACAGATATTGCTATAACAGCAATTAATATGGAGAAGGGACACCTGAGTGTTTGAAAAGGACTTTTTTGTGTGTCCCCAGATTATTTCCTTAACCTTTTTTGCTGGCAGTAGAACTCTTCTGCACTTTACCCCTGCCGACCTTTGTTAAAATGCCTCTGCACCCCCTTTCAACATGATGAAATTGGCATACCCAGTTGCCATATTTAACTTACCTATAAGTCCCCAGTAAATGGTACAAAAATGCCCCAAATACTATTTTCCCTATAGCAAGTGTGGCTGTTTCATATGAAAGCAATGGGCTAGAAAATTACATTTAATAATGCTATCGCCAGGTAAGAAATAGCAAAAATTCAAATTTTTGGTCTTTTTGAAATTTTTATTACACTCCAAATTATCCGGTGGGTGCAGACTTGTAATAAATAGTTAGGAAATGGTACTTTTAGAAAGTTACCTTCTCCTTGCCTAAAGCCCCTGGAGGCCCACTTGCATGAATTCCAGCTGTCACCTACAAGCTGAAAAGTCCCCTTGATGAAGCACAAAAAATGCTCACACAGCTGGATAATGGCCTGGTTGCTGAGTGGTGGTCTGTTCCTCTAGCAGGATGACCATTTGGCCTGGGCTAGGAACTTCTAAGAGGTCTACTCTGTCAGAGGCAAATGTTCGCTTACACCTGGAAAGGGTCCTTATTTGTTACCCCCATCAGAGAGGTACCAATTCTAGTGGGAAAAGAGCTACCCACAGAACTGTTTTATAGTGACCCGAGAGGAGGGGGTTGCTCACTTCCCTGGCCACACCTCTGAGGTGGGCCCAGAAGTGTTAGGAACTGGGAGTCACCCCGACCCCTCCTCACAAGCTGCTTCCAGGCATAAATGAAGCTCCTACATTATCCTCCTCAGAACCCTTTCTGGACCTGTGGAAGAGGTGGAGAGGATTGGACCAGCTGTCTGTCATCCAAAAAGAGGTTAAAAGACTGGATCTGCTGTTCCTCTTGTAACTAGGACAAAGGTCCAAGTGTCCAAGTGTCCTGAAGCTGACCTGCCTTTAAAAGAAGAGGGACACATACAGTGGCACAATCAAGCTACAAGAGGTCTTTCCTGCAACTGCCCATCTAAGCAGTTCCAACAAACCCTGCCCTGGATTCTGCTTCATGCCTCTATTAGAGAGAGTCCTGTCGCCAAAGTCCTGGACCATTGTCTGGTGTTAAAGTGTATTCCTCCTAACATATCCTGAAACCTGAGGCTTAGATACTTTTTGGCTTCAAGAACCCCTAGCAGGTAAGGACCAATCTGGCAAGTGGAATGGGACAAAAGAAAAGTTGTTAAAGCTTTCATTAAAATATAAAACATATGATATTTTATTAAATTGAATGAATGAGAAACAGGCCTAACCAGAGATGCCTTTTGAAACTGCACCTTAATTTTAAACGTTGCAGGACCTGTCTTTGTTTTACATGCACAACTGCTAGCGTTCACAAAATCTTCAAAATTCAACTTGACATAAAAGTTTTTTTATTCTATCCTTTGCATGGCCTACGCATGATACAAGTGTCTTCCTGTTTAACAAAGAAGGCAATATTAAAGTATACTTTTCTGCCTTATTAACCTGATCTTTAAAATTGCATCTTTATGAATGGGCTTACAGTGTGGAAGATGTGTGAGAAAGTTGTAACATGTTTAGCAAGTTTTAATTTTTTTCAGAAGCAAAAGAGCATAGGAACTTTCGTGTATATTGCAAATTCACCCTCTACAAAAAGAATTCATGTTACAAGTCTGAATCACTCCTTGTTTGAGAAAAGCTACATCAACTGAGCCTACAAAGACATGACACATAAAAATCAGTAATGTTTGAATATGTTTCTTCTTTCATGTATTATAAAAGTGTCCTAGGGAAAGTGAGAGGAGAGATTCTTCTGCAAAGCTTGAGCATAGAACAGAGAGCAGCGGAAACTCTGAGCTGATAGGATGTGAGGCAGAGTGAGAGGAAGATACCATTTTGATTTATTTCAAGAAATATCATTCTTCTGACTTTTCTTTTCAGCTGGTTAGACTATTGAAGCATGTTACTGTACTCATTATGAGTATTGATAGCTTTACTCACTAGTCTGAATTGAAAAAGACAAGATATACAAATATTATAAATACAATTTTAATCTACAACCAAAATCTCTTTATTGACTCTTACAGAATTTTGAGAATGTATAATAAAGCATAATAATGCATAATAAATGTTGGTGTTGCAGCTTCTGACTCTATATTCCATTCCCAAGATCCATTCTCTCAGGTGGCCCAAAAGCAGCATGAGGTGTTTATAGTTTTAGTAACTTGTATTGCCCCAGTATGTTGCAGCTGGGCCAAAGATTCAATTTGCTCCCACTCATAGCTTTTCCATAGCAGCAAATCTGATTCAGCAGGACCTTGTGGAAAAGATATCAGTCCTTGTGTAACCTATTCAGCTACAGCATGCAGCCTTGCCCAGCTTGAAGAATCTAAATGTAGACATTTTCACTGGGCAAAGGCACCAAAAGTATCTTGCTGGTGAAGGATGTTTTCTAAAAGTGAAACTAAAATTGTTTCTACTCTGATCTTTCCCACCTAAAGTCAATGACTTCACCTAGACGTTCTCCAGAAGCTATCACATGACGTGGCACACTTTTGGCCACAGCTCGCTGCCTTGCCCTGCGGAATATTTCTTACTCCCACTTCAGAGACTAACAGGGTCATTATGACTTTGGCGGAAGGAAAAGCCTGTCTGCTGGAGTCTTGATGGGTAGGTTGCTGCAAGTACAGCCACCTCCCTGCTGTCACCATTACGAGTTTCCCGCTGGCCCAGTGGGAAATAGCCTACAGCATTGTCTCCGGCTCGTAATTGAGCAGGCGGCAATGCTGCAGTGCATAGGGTGCAGCAGCACCCTTCGCAAAGTTCACTGTCTGCTTTGCAGACAGTGAACTTTGTGACTGTGCTGATCAGGAGGGCATCTGCACTGCCCAGGCTACGTGCATGGGCAGTGCAAGGCCCACCTGCGGCACCCAGCACCCCATCTCTGCCAGCCTTTTCATGGTGGTGCTACCTCCATGAAATTGCTGGCAGAGAAGAGGGGTCATGATCCCCAGGGCGGTGCTGATTGCAGCGCAGCCCAGGCGGATTAGGACTTTCAGCACCGCCACAGAATCATGTTGATGAAAAGTGGTGGTGCTGGCGGTCCGACTGCGGCACTACCACGGTGGTCATAATGTGGTGGTCAGACCACCACATTGGCGGCGGTCTGACCGCGACCCTGGCGATCATTTCACCGCCAGGGTCATAATGAGGCCCAAAGTCCAAAGATAAACCTTCTGATCAGGTCAAACCTGTTTTCTGCTCGACCTAGGCTCACTCATAGTCGGTCTTAACTTGTGTCTAGGTACCAGTCAAGCACAACCAGATGACCGTATTTGGCACTTTACTATTAAAATGTAATGATGCATATCACCAGTTTCCCTTAATAGATTTGAGCTATTTTGTTGTCCTTTTATTTAGTGAAATGCATTCTATATTTCGAAACTGGTTTGGGTTTTTTCTTGTGTTCTGTTTTGACTTTATCACTATTTTGATACTGCATAAATACTTTACACATTGCCTCAAAGTTAAGCCTATCTGCTTTGTGCGATAGCTACTTGGGGGGTTACACTCCGGGTTATTTAGTGACTTCAGTGATTCATCCTCACAAGAGTTGTGGTTATTACTTGAGATGATTATTCAACCTCCTCAACTAATACCCCAATTTCTTACACTAAGCAAATGCTGTTCTTATTTGTGAATGCTACTCATTGGGCTGAGAGACCCAGACCTTGTAGAGGGGTATTAGAAAAAGACATTATGCCCTGAAATCAACATATACTGCCACTAGTTTCCCAATTGCCTGGTTTATACTCACATCACTATAGTGAGGTACTGTTTAGATGTATGTCTCTACTTACAACCTACCACACTGTCAGGGGGAACAATCAAAAGCTATGGATGTGCTGCACCTCTGAGGGGACATGCAAACCAAGAAACACCAGAAGAGCCAGTAGCCACAATATTGCACAAGTCCAGCTGGTCCATAGCTTTTAAGGCCAAAAGGAGTATTGACTCAATCATTAAAAGTCAAAATTAAATACTTGGAACTGTTGTGTAGACATTTTTGTTAAAGCTTCATACACATTATTTGAGCACACTAGGCCTGCTGCACCTTAACCTAGACATATTTTATTCAGCTTTGTTTATAATTTTAACCATAGCCACATTTGCAGTCTTTGTTCTTAAACAAAGACATTTCTTTCACTCTGTGCTTTTCTCAAGGCTACAGTAAGATAGGTTGCCGGTAAACGTGGCAACGCTTTGTCTCTAGTGTTCATAGAAATATACACACTTTTACATAGGGATCCTTTCTTGGAACATCAGTTGTTTTATTATAAAACACTACTTTGACAAATGTATGTTAGAGGGAGATTCCAGTCAGATGACCACGACTCTTTGGTGATTGCTGAGTGCTTCGCTGCAGCTGCTTAAGTAGACTACACGCCCCTTGCTCAGATATGAGTGATGATGTCTTCCCAGGGGAACCTGAAGGGCAGAACTAGAGCTTAGCATGCTGTGCTCTAACATAGCCTAGGTAGGAGTTATTTGAATGATTCTAGTGACAATATGCTAGCGTTATTTTTATGCTTTACTCTCCTTGTCACAATCTTAATCCTGTCATGATTCATCGTCCTAGTTATTGCAGTAGATGCTTTATTATCTAAGATGCAGTTACTTCAATTAAACCTTATTGAAATATATTCTGCCTCTGATTGTCCTTGTCTATGTGAGACTAATGTAACTGAGAGAAACGGATGAGATCTGAGTGGCCACGATTCCCCTGACTTAATTGGGTCATGCGCTTGGTTGCCCAATCATCCCTACTCTTGAGTGGAGATGAGGCACTGATAGTCAGCCGGAACAAAACCCGGATTACGCTGACAGGTGTCACCTGTAGTGGGTTCAGACTCACTCTCCCACAGCGCAAGTGATTCTGCTGCCCAAATCCAGTAGTCTCATTAGAATAATGAGAGCCTACGCAAGATGGCACCGCCAACGTTTCTTCAGGCTCTAATTTTCGGGTCCTCCTGAGTATCTCTGTCTCACTACATGCAAAGACACATCAGTACTACATACGGAGACATCCGTGGTATTGAGGATTTTCCTCCTTAGCTGAGTAGGGAGTACCTAACTAATGTTGTGGGTTGTTGAAGCTTGAACTCTGAAAGGATAATCCCCATTTGGTGTGCTTACCTCTGAACAGAATTAACCACTCATCATGGCGAACCAGAAAGAGGTAGCAATTGCAGTCAATATGCGACCACTCCTTACTGCACATTATTGTCACCTGGCCTAACGGCCCAGGGGATCCTGTTACATTTGTTGTTGAGGCTCATCCAAACCTATAGAACAGAAATGTTTTATTCTTGGGTCGCATTCCAAGCAGCTGATGGGAACACACATACATTTCACCACTATACACTTGCTAACACACCTGCACAATACAGAGCATATGCATATTTAGAAATACCTCTATCTTATCAAGAACATAATAATTGGCTTGATGGCATCCTACCCCATACAATTCTACATGTTAGGTTAGGTCCTCTAAGTAATTTTGGTCCTACCTGGCCTTTATTGGCCACATATACACCTCACCCTTATACAGTGAACTTAACGGCAGCTGAAGTCCGTCGCTTATATGCTGAGCTTACGGCCATATACAAACGATTAGTACAGTTTGTAATGCAAACATTAAACACAAACCCAGCACATGCTGCTACGGCGCAACCACATGCAGTAACACCAGCCATTAATCCTGCGACTGTGAATTCGATCATGGGTAAAGTACCCGCCAAAGGAGAAGAGATTCAGTTTTGGTTAGCTGAGAAAATAAACGCATTAGAAGCAGTATTTCCCCACACGGGACCTAAGGATAAGCATAGAATATTAACTATGTGCTTGCCATTTGGGATGGTTCCCACAGTAGATAACTGCAATACTTGGGGCACGGTATTTGCCACGCTTTATACCTCCAAAACATGGTACATCGACATTTGCTAATTTACCAGAAGTGTTGAAACAAATTGAAGATGAATACGGGGCTGCCCCCGCCCTAGACTTGGGCATGCAACTTATGTTACCTTAAAGGGGAAGCAGTCGCTCTAGCGGTCACATGCGCCTCTGGGACGTTCCTCCACAGGACCAAGAGTGTGAGCTGCCAAAGGTTATCGCAGAGACCTACTCTAGTATTGGTCGAGATATTCTGGGGGCCAGACCTACAAAACTACAATTACAGGGTAAATCTAATAAAGATACTACCAAGCAAGCTCCTGAGGCTTCTAAAAAACGCTGGTATAAAAAACAACACAGAACAAAAAAAGAAAGGGGGGAATCTACGCATACGGAGACCCCACAGAATAGATATAACCTCAGAAATAGAGATTATATAAAAATACCTGACAGATATCAATATACTGATACACGCCAATCTCGTTCCTTTCAGGACTCACCGGAATAATGCAGTGAGAGAGGTGGGCGGTCAGAGCAAAGAACTGAGCATGTGAAACTGAACAAGAATCCCAATGCTCTACAGAAGTTTCTCTTAAAAAAGAAGAGAAACTTCCTCAACAAAATCCGCAATTCAAAAAGAAAAAAGTGGCAGCAGTTGCAGTTCGACATGCCACTCATGAAGAGGGCTCTATTGAAGAAAAAAAAGTGGGCAGTAACACTATTAGACAGCACGGCAGAGTTCACAATAGTTTGCCAGAAACTTCAAGAGCATCTGGAGGTGAAAGCAACTGATGATTTCTTACATGTTGAAACTGGGGACCTCTGTGTCTCCACCCCTGTTAGGGTGTATAAAGTAACGTTACAGTTAGAAGGACACATTGAACAGACAATCGACGCAATCTTTTGTACCGCATCTTAAATATATATCATATTCTACTGGCCAAAAGGGATTGGCCACCTGAATTTGTCGGTACTTGCCCTTATGGGGAAGATGTTATCAAACCTTCTTTCTCGCCCCTTGTTCCCGATGAGCACGTAGAATCCTGTGCCATCGATTGGGCATTGGCGCAGGTACCTGCATTATATAGCAACCACGTAGGGTGGGATAAAGATTTCCCTTATCATGTAATTCCTCTTAAAAATCAACTCTAACCTCAACCACAGTATCCAATAAAACATGATGCAAAAGCACCAGTGAGGGAAATCCTCACACAACTGGAGTACCAGGGCGTAATCGAACCCTGTGTCTCACCAATGAATAATCCCATATTCCCAGTAGCTAAACCGGACCATTCGTACAGAATAGTCTTGGACTACAGATATTTAAACAGTCATACACGCACATACACTATACAAAACTCACATAGCACAGCACTCATGAACAACATAGTGCGCTAAAAATACAAAACAACACTAGGGGGGTGATTCTAACCCTGGCGGTCGGTGTTAAAGCGGCGGCCAACCCGCCACCAGGCTGGCGGTAAAAAATATGGGATTCTGACCCTGGCGGGAACCGCCAACACAGACAGCCACCTTAACACTCCGACCGCCACGGCGGTACAAACAAACAGCGCGGCGGTCACCGCCAACAGACAGGCGGCAGACAATGTACCGCCCACACTATTCCAACTCACCAATCCGCCACCTTTTCCGGGGCGGGAGCACCGCCGATAAAAACACGGCGGAAACAGACTACGGACGGGAAAACGCTCACCACTACGCACTCCAGGAGGAAGGAGGACAGCATGGAACCCGAATTAAACATCCTACCTGCTCTCGTCTACCTTCTCATCTACCACGAGTACGAAGTCCGGCGCAGACGACAACGATGAGTACTGCACCTACGACACACGGGAGGGGGAGGATGAAAGGTTACGGGCACACACATATGCGACCCCCCCCCCCCCCCAACTATGTACTCACCAATGCAGCGCACCAAGTCACAGTGACACCACCCAAACACCCCTGAAAAATGCTAGGACATAATCATATTTTGAATAAATATTTATGTACCAAAAAGCTCCAGAAAATTAGCGTACAACCATGAAAGATATCCACAACAAAACTAATGACACACACATCAGTGTATAACTGAAGTACCAAGTCCTGCACAACCTACGATTTCAGCATGTCCGTGGGCCAAAGTCTTGAGAAACAAGGGCAAAGCCCACACAGGAGACCTGAGTCCTTTGGAGAGAACACTGCAGGGGCATCAGATGTAAAAACTACAGGCACCTCAGGGGGAAGGGAAGGGGGGGGCACCACAGCCACATGAGTCCATGACGCCAGATCCACGAGGAGCCACCATGCCCACTGGACCATCCTGGGGAGTGCAAAGCCACAGTCTCTCTCTCAAGTCTCTGCAGTGGGTGGATTGCCCACTGGACCATCCTGGGGAGTGCAAAGCCACAGTCTCTCAATGTCTCTACAGTGGGTGGGCTGCCCACTGGGCCATCCTGGGGAGTGCAAAGCCACAGTCTCTCAATGTCTCTACAGTGGGTGGGCTGCCCACTGGGCCATCCTGGGGAGTGCAAAGCCACAGTCTCTCAATGTCTCTACAGTGGGTGGGCTGCCCACTGGGCCATCCTGGGGAGTGCAAAGCCACAGTCTCTCAATGTCTCTACAGTGGGTGGGCTGCCCACTGGGCCATCCTGGGGAGTGCAAAGCCACAGTCTCTCAATGTCTCTACAGTGGGTGGGCTGCCCACTGGACCATCCTGGGGAGTGCAAAGCCACAGTCCATCAGGTGGATGACAGTCTCCACTGGTCAAGGAGGAGGCATGGTGGGCACAGTGAACCATAAACGGTGCTTGCGACGGCGGTGCCCAGCGGAGCGGTGCTTGAGAGGAAGGGCCCAGCGGAGCGGTGCTTGAGAAGAAGGGCCCAGCGGAGCGGTGCTTGAGAAGAAGGGCCCAGCGGAGCGGTGCTTGAGAAGAAGGGCCCAGCGGAGCGGTGCTTGAGAAGAAGGGCCCAGCGGAGCGGTGCTTGAGACGGCGGGGCCCAGCGGAGCGGTGCTTGAGACGGCGGTGCCCAGCGGAGCGGTGCTTGAGAGGAAGGGCCCAGCGGAGCGGTGCTTGAGAAGAAGGGCCCAGCGGAGCGGTGCTTGAGAAGAAGGGCCCAGCGGAGCGGTGCTTGAGAAGAAGGGCCCAGCGGAGCGGTGCTTGAGAAGAAGGGCCCAGCGGAGCGGTGCTTGAGAGGAAGGGCCCAGCGGAGCGGTGCTTGAGAAGAAGGGCCCAGCGGAGCGGTGCTTGAGAAGAAGGGCCCAGCGGAGCGGTGCTTGAGACGGCGGGGCCCAGCGGAGCGGTGCTTGAGACGGCGGTGCCCAGCGGAGCGGTGCTTGAGAGGAAGGGCCAGCGGAGCGGTGCTTGAGAAGAAGGGCCCAGCGGAGCGGTGCTTGAGAAGAAGGGCCCAGCGGAGCGGTGCTTGAGAAGAAGGGCCCAGCGGAGCGGTGCTTGAGAAGAAGGGCCCAGCGGAGCGGTGCTTGAGAAGAAGGGCCCAGCGGAGCGGTGCTTGAGACTGCGGGGCCCAGCGGAGCGGTGCTTGAGACGGCGGTGCCCAGCGGAGCGGTGCTTGAGAGGAAGGGCCCAGCGGAGCGGTGCTTGAGAAGAAGGGCCCAGCGGAGCGGTGCTTGAGAAGAAGGGCCCAGCGGAGCGGTGCTTGAGAAGAAGGGCCCAGCGGAGCGGTGCTTGAGAAGAAGGGCCCAGCGGAGCGGTGCTTGAGAAGAAGGGCCCTGCGGAGCGGTGCTTGAGACGGCGGGGCCCAGCGGAGCAGTGCTTGAGACGGCGGGGCCCAGCGGAGCGGTGCTTGAGACGGCGGGGCCCTGTTCAGCGGTGCTCTTCTCCACGGCGGGCCCTGTTCAGCGGTGCTCTTCTCCACGGCGGGGCCCTGTTCAGCGGTGCTCTTCTGCACCGCGGGCCCTGTTCAGCGGTGCTCTTCTCCACGGCGGGCCCTGTTCAGCGGTGCTCTTCTCCACGGCGGGGCCCTGTTCAGCGGTGCTCTTCTGCACCGCGGGCCCTGTTCAGCGGTGCTCTTCTCCACGGCGGGGCCCTGTTCAGCGGTGCTCTTCTGCACCGCGGGCCCTGTTCAGCGGTGCTCTTCTCCACCGCGGGCCCTGTTCAGCGGTGCCTATCTCCACGGCGGGCCCTGTTCAGCGGTGCTCTTCTCCACGGCGGGGCCCTGTTCAGCGGTGCTCTTCTGCACCGCGGGCCCTGTTCAGCGGTGCTCTTCTGCACCGCGGGCCCTGTTCAGCGGTGCTCTTCTCCACCGCGGGCCCTGTTCAGCGGTGCCTATCCAGCAGGTCAAGGGAGCCAGACCTGGCCTCGACTCCCTGCTCAGTCGCCCTCGGACCGTGACGTTTCTGGACCCTTCGGGGACGGACTCCTGGCCTCCTTAGTGTCCTCCTTCCCAGCTGGGATGTGGCATGTGGGGTCCACCTTCTCCGCGCTCCTGCTGCCCTTCCGCTCCTTTGATGGGGCTCTCGGGCCCTTGCCTCCCCCAGATGGTGTGGGTGGTGAAGTGGCCGCACATTGCTCCTTGGGGGCAGCCCTGTCGGTCCTCGCACGGCGGTCCTTGGTTTTGCGGGTCCTCTTGCCGGGGGGGGGGCTGGACGTGTCCTTGCTGCAGCTCGATGTGTCACTGCTGGCAAAGGGTGGGCTCCAGAACCCAGGCACAACAGTGACACCCGAAGCTGGGCTGGTGGTGGCTGCGGTGCTCTTGGGACTCTTTGAAGATGGATGGGGGAGGTCATCGGGGGGAAAGAGGTTAAGGTTAGCCAGGAAAAGTTTTTTAGGGCCAAGGTAAAGGGTAGGGAAGTGGAGATGGAAGTGGAGGTAGAGGAGGTGGTTGTAGGAGAGTCAGGTGTGCTGTCATTGGGTGAAGGTGCTGGTGCTGTAGGCTGTCGTGAGGTGGATGGCTGTTGGGTGGGTGGCTGCCTGCGTTTGTGTGTCTTGGAAGAGGGGGTGACAGACACAGTGGGAGAGGACACAGGGGACGTGTACATGGCAGTGGGGGTGGTGACTGCACGAGTGTGGACTGTACTGGAGGGTGAGGTGGTGATGGAAGCACTGGCTGATGTTGGGGTGCATGCAGGTGTGAGTGTAGACGTCACAGGGAGGGAGGAGGGAGACGAGGAGGAGGGGGACACAGGGATGGCAGTGGCTGTTGGCATGTCTGCATCTGGGTGTTGCTCGGGTGAGTGTTTGCGGGATCTGTGGTGCTTGTGTTTGGATGAGCTGCTCTTGGGTGTTGAGGTGTGTGCAGGCTGGTCTGATGGTGTGGATGGGATAGGCTGAGGAACAGGAGACAGAGACAGGCTGGAGGCAGTCAGAAGAGGGAGGCTGGAAACAGGGACAATGGCTGCCGTCAGTGCTGAGGCCAGAGCAGTGAACGCTCGTTGATGGGCAGCCTGACCCGAATGAATGCCCTCCAGGTACGCATTGCTCTGCTGCACCTCCATTTGCACACCCTGGATGGCATTCAAAAGGGTCGTCTGCCCAACAATGAGCGTCCTTACCAGGTCAATGAGCTCCGCACTGAGGGCAGCAGGGGCAACAGGGGCAGGGGCTGAGGTGCCTGGGGCGAAGGAGACGCGCGCCTTCCTGGGCGAACCGGCACGGAGCGAAGACTGAGGGGCTGCTGGGAGGGCGGGGCTGGTGCGCTGGGTGGCGGCTGTACCTGTAGAGGCGGGGGGCACGGATGTTGCCGCCACCCCTAGGGAGCTCCCATCCGAGGACGTGTCGCTTTCGCTGCTCTCACCAGCGGTCCCCGTCGTGGTGCTCCCCTCGCCCTCCGGATCACTGGTGCCCTCGGTGTCTGTTCCTGGGCCCACCGGGGCCTTGTGTCCTGCAGCTCCCTCGTGCTCCGATGCCATATCTCCTCCGCCTGATGATGCTAATGCACACATGCACAAGAAGATGAAGAGAAAGGGTGGGGGGAGAAAAAAGAAGACCAGGTTGAGTGCATGCAATGTCAACACCGTTGGCGGAGAGGACAGACACAGGTGCCTAATGCACTAAGCCGCGCATTCGTGGTACACTACTCAGTACTACTGACTAAGACAACAGGCCAAGAGACGTCAAACGCGCACATGGGAGATGCTGGACCTTCAATGGCTGTACTTGTCACCCTACCGAGGTGGGGGCCGGGGGCACAGGGCCATGCCTAAGGGAGAGGACTACACTACAGAAAGCGCCCTGGCCTAATGTCACCCACAGCCCTCCTCCCCCACCCAGACGCCTCCACTGCGCAGAAAGATAGGAGAATGTGCTGATACTCACCCCCTTGTGTCTGCTGTGATGTCTTAAAGCGCCCATCCAATTCAGGGTAGGCCACCGCCAGGATCCGGGACATCAGGGGGGTCATGGTGCGACTGGCACCCCTCCTAGGTTGGGAGGCCATCCCCAGCAGTGTTTCTGCGGTCTTCCTTGTTCCGCGGCGGATGTCCTCCCACCTCTTGCGGCAGTGGGTGCCCCGTCTGTTGTGGACCCCCAAGGTCCGGACTTCCTTGGCGATGGCACGCCAAATGTCGATCTTCTGATGGGCGCTGACCTATTAGACATGTACAGGGTGGAAAGGAGGAACTCATCAATGACCTGCATGTTAGATGTAATTGCCCCCCCCCCACCCACTTTGCCATATGGCACATGCTCTCATCTGTCGGGCGTTGCACTCCTCATTCGCCCCCCACCCCACCAACTTACATCCACCCCAATCCACACAGGCATAGCCCATTCCATTAGCACCCGGTGTACTCACTTGTTGGTCTGGAGGACCGTAGAGTAGCGCATACTGGGGGAGGACCCCATCCACGAGCTTGTCCAACTCTTCAGACGTGAAGGCAGGGGCCCTTTCCCCAGTCGCAGCAGCCATTGTATCTTCCAGACCGAGGTCACAGCAGCACTTGCAGTATAGGTCCTCTCCTGTGGATGATCAGGTCTCGAGTGATTAAGCAGATAGAAAATGGCGGTCACGTCCGCGGCGGTGCGTACCGCGGCGGTGCGTACCGCGACCGCCGGCGCACTTCGTTATTGGCTCCTGAAACCCATAGACTTCAATGTTAACCAATGCGGCTTTGCGCCGCGGTCTGCGACCGCCTACCGCCACGGTGTGCCCCGCCAGCGCATTGACCTCACATCCCATTGTCCCACTTCACAGGTCAGGCAGCTGCCATTTCAAGGGCCCACATGGCTTAATTTTGACTGCGACACACAGGCCTAGGCCTTGCATTGCCACACATACACGCCTTTCAACCCATTGCCATTCTTTAACTGTGCAGGCTGTCTGTACGTACCTGTGTTTTGGCTGACTCTGTGCTCCATGTTGTCCTTCCTAGGCACCGTCCGCTGGGACTTGCGATGAGAAGGAGGAATCCTCGCGTGTACCGACCGCTGGTGGACCTGTCGACAATGGAAGAACGCCATATAATACTTCGATACAGACTTGACCGTGCCACTATCCATGAACTGTGTGCCCAGCTGGAGCCAGCCCTGATGTCCCCCATCCGCCAACCCACAGGGATTCCCCCTCTGGTGCAGGTTTTGTCAGTCCTCCATTTTTTGGCCAGTGGGTCATTCCAGACCACAGTGGCCATGTCATCTGGAATGTTTCAGCCTATGTTTTCTAAGATTTTGAGCAGAGTGTTGTCTGCCCTGATGAAACTCATGCGGAGCTACATCATTTTCCCCGAGGAGGGTGACTTGCCTACAGTGAAGGGTGATTTCTATGCCCTTGGACATATCCCCAACATCATTGGTGCCATTGATGGGACCCATGTGGCTTTGGTACCCCCAAAAGACGATGAGCAGGTGTACCGAAACAGAAAAAATTATCATTCGATGAATGTCCAGGTGGTCTGTTTGGCTGACCAGTACATCTCCCATGTAAATGCCAAGTTCCCAGGGTCAGTGCATGACGCGTATGTGATGCGAAATAGCAGCATCCCCTATGTGATGGAGCAGCTACAGAGACAACGTGTGTGGCTAATAGGTGACTCTGGTTACCCCAACCTGCCGTGGCTACTGACCCCAGTAAGGAATCCCCGGACAAGGGCAGAGGAACGCTACAATGAGGCCCATGGGCGTACTAGGAGGGTGATTGAGCGAACCTTTGGACTCCTGAAGGCCAGGTTTAGGTGCCTGCATATGACTGGTGGATCCCTAATGTACTCACCAAAGAAGGTGTGCCATATCATCGTGGCCTGCTGTATGCTTCACAACCTGGCTTTGCGACGCCAGGTGCCTTTCCTGCAGGAGGATGGTCCAGATGGTGGTGTTGTAGAAGCCGTGGAGCCTGTGGAGAGTGAAGAGGAGGAAGACTCAGAGGACGACACAGACAATAGGGATAGAGTGATACAACAGTATTTCCAGTGACACCCAGGTAAGAATCACCCACGCCATTTCCCAATTGCTTCTAGCCCCCTGCATCTGTACTTTCTGTAGTTCCCCACAGATGTTTTTCAGTAATTTTTGCCTTTCCCTTCCCTTCTCAGTGCTGTCTGACTCAGTACCTGACTTCTGCTTGGTTCGCCCATGAAATACAGCGTATTGACATTGGTATGTTGTCATGACTAATTGACAGAACAGAAATTGAACAGTAATATGTAATACATTTGTTAATAAGACAGCATGACTCAAAACAGATTTGTGTGCAAAATGTGATTTATTTACAGTGCTAGATATCGGTAAATGTGATTCTAAGGGTGATGGGTGGGGGTGGAGGAATATCCATGGCAGAGTCCAGTTCTCAGTCTCACAGGGGCATTGTTCTTTTGCCTGGGGAAGGATGGAGCATAGGCAGTTCATGGTTGGACAGGGTGGCAATGTGGGGCAGTGGGAAGAGTTCAGGGGGTATGTCCTGCTGGCGGGGGTCTTGACATCCTACTCTGTCTTTTTCTTTGGTCTCAGGCTCCTCTTACGGGGTGGTTGTTCTTCAGCAGGAGGTGGGGTTCTGGGGGGCTGTCGAGGTGTTGGGACCTCCTGTCCACTAGCGCCGGCGGAAGTGGTAGGCTGTTCCTGGTCCGGCCTAGTGACAGGGGCCCTGTGTGGTGCACCATGGTCCCGCAACGCGTCCTCTATCCTGTGGAGGGCCAGGACGATGGTCCCCATTGCGGTCCCGATGATTCTCAGCTCCTCCCTGAACCCCATGTAGCGTTCTTCCTGCTGTGCCTGGATCTCAGTGAATCTGGCCAGTACCGTCGCCATCGTTTCTTGGGAGTGGTGGTAGGCTGCCAGGATGGTGGTGAGGGCCTCTTGGAGAGTGGGTTCCCTGGGCCTCTCCTCCCCCCCCTGTCGCACAGCAGCCCTCCGAGCTGCGCGGTTTCCCCCGGCCTCTGTCCCCTGGCCGGTGTGCCCGCTCCCACTGCCCCCAGGTCCCTGTTGTTGTTGGGGTGTTGGGTTAGCCTGGGTGCCCTGTAGTGGCGGACACACCGCTGATTGAGCTGTCCTAGAGACAGAGGCATGGGCCCGCTGGGTGGGAGCTGTGCTGGTGTCGGCAGAGGGGGTCGGGTCTGGTGTGGCCTGTAGCTGCGTGAGGGGAACCGACTGCCCAGAGGTCCCCGATGGTCCGGGCTGGTCATCAGGTTCACTGTCGACAGAGCTGCTATCCTCAGTGTGGGCCTGTTCCGGTGGTGGGATGGACACTTCTGGACCCTCCTGGCTGGTGTGTTGTCGTTCGGGTCCTGCATGGGGTAAGAGAGTTTGGTTATTGTTTCTGTGTGTGCAATAGCGTGCGTGTTATGGGTGCCCTTGTTCCCCAGTGCAGGCATTCCCTTGAGGGAGGTGTTGTGAGGGTATTTAGTGGGGGGGAGGGGTTAGTGCAGTGGTCATGCATAGGTGATGGGTGCCCATGATTTGTGTTGGCATGCAGGAGTTGGTGTTGGGATGGGTGGGTTGTGCTGGTGAGACATTGTCAGGGAGGATATGTGCTGGGGGGTTGGGGGTGAGGGTGGGGGTGTGGGTTGGCATGCTGGTGGGGTGGGGGGGATATAGTAGTTGAGATGGGACTTACCAGAGTCCATTCCTCCGGCTACTCCTGCGAGGCCCTGAGGATGCAGGATGGTCAAGACCTCTTGCTCCCACGATGTAAATTCGGGAGGGGTGGGTGGGGGTCCGCCGCCAGTCTTCTGGACTGCGATGTTGTGCCTGGAGACCATCGATCAGACCTTCCCCCGTAGGTCGTTCCATCTTTTGCGGATGTCCTCCCTATTCCTGGGATGCTGTCCCACCGCGTTGACCCTGTCCACGATCCGCTGCCATAGCTCCGCCTTCCTGGCTATACTGGTGTGCTGCACCTGCGAGCCGAAGAGCTGGGGTTCCACTCTTAGGATTTCCTCCACCATGACCCGGAGTTCTTGGTCCGAAAAGCGTGGGTGCCTTTGGGGTGCCATGGGGTGGTGTGGGTGAGGTGTGGGGTGGTGTATGTGATGATGAGTATGTTGGTGTGTGGTCCTTTGTGCTACTATGTGGTGTGTGTGATGGTGTAGTGTGCCTCATTGTGTCTTGCTATGGATTGTCTGCTGTGTCTCTCTCTCCTTCTCTCAGTAATTATGGTCGCAGGGGTTTGTGGGTGATGTGGGTGTGTGTTTTATAGTTGGTTGATTGTGTGGGAGTGGTGTGTGTATGTGTATCAGGTGTGTGTATTTCAAATTGTCCAATGTGGCTGTGTTTTGGTGATGTGTGTGTATTCTGACCGCGGCGGTGTGTACCGCCAATGGAATACCGCGTTTGAATGACCGCCGTGTGGATTCGTGGGTCGTAATGGCATGGGCGTATTTCTGTTGGCGTGACGGTGGAGGTTTGGTCATCTCCAGTTTATCGCTGCCCGCCGATGTGGCGGGCTGCAGTGGAGGACGGATTTTTGGAGGTTTGGCCGTTGTGGGTCAGAATGACCGTGGCGGTTGACCGCGGCCGCGGCGGTGTTATGGCGGTCTTATGACCGGCGGTAAGGGCATTTTACCGCCGAGGTCAGAATCACCCCCTAGATATTTCCAATGGTTTCTTCTGCCAAAATATAGCGCCTGACAGTAGAGATTTAACAAGTTTCAGCTCACTAGGCTCCCAGAAAAGATTCTGTTGTTTACCCCAGGGGTACAAGAACAGTCCAGGACTGTTCTCTGTCGCGTGACTTCAATATTGCACAACATTGACCCTGAAGCATTGTCCTACGTAGATGATATCTATCTCACGGATGTTGAATTACTGCAGCATCTAAGACTGGTAGCCCGCATTGTTGTAGGATTTGCCGAATTCGGCTATAAATTCAATTTAAAAAAAACAAAAATAGTCTTCCTTAGTGTTCTGTTTCTGGGATTCAAATTATCAAGTGAAGGAAAAAGCCTAGCACCACAATTCTTAAAAACATGTGCACCTTTACAACCTCCGAAAACCATTAAAAACTCCAATCACTATTGTGTTTCCTAAATATTTGCAGAACTTACATTCCAGATTACGCATCACGCATAACACCCTTATATGATTTAATACATCCTGAATTTTCCAGTAAATCTTGGACAGTTGAACACACACTCATTCTCAGAGCTTTGCAAACATGGCTAACATCTGGTCATCAGAGTAATTGCTGGTGCCATTGGTTTCACCTATGTAATTTTCAATGAGGGTGAGACAGTCCCAATAGCATAGAAATCACATTTGTATTCAGCAGCAGAACAACTCTTTGCTCCCACTGAGAAAGTGTTCACTGCTGTTCCGATGGCTGTCATTAAAGAAAGACCGCTGGCCCAGGGGAAAGGCAATATTGTCGTATCTCCAATTCCAGCCCTTGAGGCTGTTACCAACGCCAGCGTTCCAAACGCTAAAACATTACATCCACGTTGGATTCAATGGGCAACGTCTTTGACAGCCACTGAAGTCGACTACATTTTTTACCCAAAATGACAAACTCAATAATTTTTTCACTATGAAGTAGAATACCCAGTTCCGGAAAATACATTGCCTATTGATCAATATCAAAGAGTCATGTACACTGATGGCTCAGCACAACCTGCAATAGGCACAAAGCATCAATACTCGTAAGTGGCTACATGGAGGATAATAGATTTTGTCCACAGCACACTTTTACGCAAACCCTAGGGGATTGCTCAGAACAACTAGCAGAGCTAAAGGCTCTGGTGATGGCACTGGAACATACGGATCCTGCACAGCTAATACTGATTGCTTGTGATTTGTACTATTGTGTCCAGTACTTCAATGAATACCTGCATTACTGGCACCAGAATGTGTTCAGAGATTCTAAAGGCAACACCATCAAACACAGACTACTGAGGGGGAAAGTAGCAGATCTGAAGGAAATGCTACCAAACATCCATGTTGTACATACACTTGGACACCAGCGCCTTGGAATAGACGTTGCTGGAAATACACTGGCTGATGAAGCAGTCAAATCAGCAGTAGCTATGGCTTCTGTTGCTGCAGTAACCCGTTCTGGAATGAAACCAGGTGATGACATATGGGCTGCTGTGAAAGTCACAGCTGAAGGCATGCCCTATCCAAAAGCATTTCCCACTAAATATTCCTACCAAATGGGAGGCTTCCTTGACGCAGAAGTAAAAATGCCAGGCATGGGAGTTAGAGTAATTCCCAATAAAGACATAAGACCAGAGTTGATTAAAGCAGTGCATTAGGGGCTTGCATCAGCCCATGCCGGTCTGGCGGCTACAATATCATTATAGCAAGCATGTTATTGGTGGATAGGTCTCTACAAACAGACCAAGCAGTATGTCCTTTGTTGTGACATCTACCAATAAACTAAGGGCTCCACTGTCAAACGCCCACCGTAGACACCCCTCCTAATTTCCAACAAACTTTTACAATGTGTGTACTTGGACCATTGTGGTCCCCTAACACCGGACAGTGCATACAAATACATCTTAGTCGCTGTTGACTTTTGCTCCAGATTTCTATGGATGTGGCCGCAATGCTCAGCTGATGCTTAGAATGTTATTAAAGATTTGCAGGTCTTTATCGGCACATATGCAGTTGCGGCTTTCCACTCAGACCAGTGCCCTGCCTTTGCCTCAAGGGCATTCAGGGATGCCATGGCTTCGCTAGGGGTCCAACTCCATTACTCGTCTCCATTTCATCCTGAGGGAAATAGTGTTGTGGATCGACAAAACCGTACTTAAAACAGTCCTTAACAGCCAGAGTATTAGATCCGGGTTGTAGTTGGCTTAATCATCTGTATGGAGTCCAGAGAGCACTTAATAGTCTGCCTATAAGGTCCCTGGGGGGTAGTACTTCATATGAGTGTCTGTTTGGAGCTCAAATGTATGTTCCAAATCTTGATGGTCCTGGCGTGGAGGTGGCAGAAACTCCATTTGACATAAATGAACGTGTCACTGTCTTGCAGGAATTACAACAGTTCTGTGACGACAACGCTTCTGCCAGTGCTGCCTCTGCAGGAATTAAGGATGTACCAATAACATCTACTGGCTGGATTCCAAACGTTGGGGATCTAGTATGTGAAAAAGTTGCTGTGAAAAAGGAGTTTGGTCCTTCTTATCGTGCACCGGTCCCTGTCCTGGGAATACACGGTACCAGAACTTTCATTCTACCACCGTTGCCTGGTGCTCAAGAAAATCGCTTTGTATCCATCGACAATGTCAAGTTACAACATGTGGCCAATCCTGCATAGCTGACCAAGAGGAGCAGCCAGTAGTTCCTGAATCCCTCTCACTACTGGTCAAGACGTCCCACTACAAGTTTTGAGCAGTAACACTGACACCTCTCCAAGCTAGGGGAGGGCGGAAAATGATCTTGCATTAGTTCCACTAACATCTGTTACAAAAAAACGATATAAAAATTACTGATCGATTGGACACAACTTCTACACAGACAGATGTCATCATTTACTGTGAACCACCGCAGGAGACCCCTACCAATTCTCCTCTTTCAAATAACGCTCAAGCTTTTGCACAAACTGCTTCTGGATATTTGCCAGCATCGATGATACTTTTTCGAACTCATTTGCCTCTTCTATATATGAAGTGCCAAAAACACGTTTCAAAATGTAAGAAGTCATCGGTTGCTTTCACCTCCAGATGCTCTTGAAATTCCTGGCAAACTATTGTGACCTCTGCTGCGCTGTCTAATAGCGCTACTGCCCATTTTTCTTCTCACAAGAGCAGCAGAGACTTGTTTTTTAGGAACATTTCCGCTATTCCAATTCCTGATAGGATTGTTTGGGATAAAGTCACATTTTATATATACGGCCCCATGGTGGTCATTCAAATACTATATGTATTTAAACTTTTTATGAACGATGTACTAATACCAGGAGTTGTTTCTAATGGCTGGGATGTGATAACAGGTGATTCTATGATGAATGAATTGCAGTATTTCACTGTATTTGAAAGTGAGGATGTTTTTCAGTCCAAAGAGAATAATCGTCACATGTTTTGCTATAATTATTATGGACACCATTTCATTGGTGTCCATAGACATACAGTGTAGGAAAACTATGCCAGCAATGGCTGAAGAGTTCCTCACTAGATACTGTTAGAGAACACCTCAGTCTCCTGTCTAATAACACTGACTTACGGGATTTCCTGTTAGGACCCAGAAAACAATGCAGAAAGCGCTTCTTATATATCATCTATATTAAAATTTGGAAGCTTTCTCAACAAGAAGCTGCTGCCCGGTTAAGGCAAATAGATCAGGAAAACTCACAGAAGGCATTAGATGTTGTAGATAATGGGATTAACACCCTCTCCGACCAGATATACACCTTAAACAACATTGTTTCTTCTGCAATAGAAATAATACAAAGTGACATGTCTTCTTTACACCATGGACAAAGTCAACTAAGGTCCATTATGCAGTTGGGTTGGACACTACAAACACTGAAGGATGGTCGCATTCCCTGGCAACTTGTTAGCACAAGGGACATATTATGTCATGTTAAATATTGAAAAGTTTGAAAAGTTGCCTTTTACTGTCGCTGAAATGCCATCTGCCGAGTGGTTAATACAAGGGGTCATTAATCTGCCCATTTCAGTTCACGTCCTGCTTAAAACACATTCCAGTAGGCAGATATGAAAGGCTAGTAGATAGTTACATCTATGAGGTGTGAGAGCTGCCCTTCTCGTACAAATGTCTCAGTGGCATGAAAGAGGTCTTTCTTAGTGGTAGTGAATGCAAGACTTTTGTCAGCCATTCGATGGTTTGTAAACAGCTGTCCTTGCACTGAGCGTGTAACCCTTCGGCAGCGAACATGGCTTGTTATGTGAAGGGAGTCCTGGTCCTCTTGATTAGACCTGCATTCCAGGTGCTCTCAAATGGCAGCTATGTCCTCTTCAATAGTGAAAACTGTTGTGGGATGCGAGCTGGAATAGTCTATGTTGTTTCGGTCTCTAAGATTGTTACATGCTGCGGGAACATACTTCCTCCCCCCACAAGACAGAGGGAAGTAGCTGCGATTTGGCCCCATATCGCTACTTCAAATGTGAATTTTGACAAGCTGAACAGACTGAAGGCTTTATTGTTTCAAAAACATGTGGCACTCACATCTGCACGCAGGACCTATGCGCTTATGGTGGCAAGTTCATCAGCAGAGATACAGTCCCTTTTAAGAACAAACTTTTCGAGACACTTTGGTGAGCTTGTGGGATGAATATTTAATGCCTCCAGTACTACTGGAATTGCAAATTTCTTTAAGGCTGTTAGTTCTGGTTTCGTTCACACCTTCTCCTCTATATTCAGCTTAATACCATCAGCCATCCACTCAATATTCCCCAGTGTTAGCCAGGGAATTTCCGATAGCTTTGGGTATAATAGGTGGCATCTTGCTATTGCTACTTTTCTACGCAATGGCTGTCCAGGCGCAACAAGGAGGACTGAAAGTGCATCCACCAGTGCAGCTGTGTCATGAATGCATGATGCAGTACTTTGGAGCATCACTCCTGGAGCAATTGGAGTGTGACTGGTCCCTGTCATTCAAACTGGTACTGCACTGTTTGCAGCCCGTGTTTCGTGCCTCTGGTGCTCGTTCCAACATGCACTGAAAGTTTGTCTTTCTATGCAGCGCTTTCTTTCAATGGATGTTGATCTGTTTATGTTCTCGCTGAGGGGTCATTACCAGACATACGCGTTGAGGGTATGTTTGCTACTGGAAGCTGCTTATAAGTTGCCCTTCATTAAGGATGCAGCTCTAAACTTATTGTTGGGCACACCACGGAATGTTGCTGCCTTGGCTGGAGCTCATGCTTTAGAACACAAATGCTCCTTGGTTTTCTTTGGAGAGGAACTTCCCACTTTACCACCAGCCGAAGTGTAAGATTTCCTGTAGTCAATTATCCCAGATTCAATTGGCAACTTACAAAATGACTCTGACTCTTGAAATGCGGCTTTTTTTTACGCCACAGTTAACATTTTAAATTGTCCTTTTTACACATGCTCAAGTGTCTTTTTAACTTGTCATTTTAGACATTCTTAAATATATGCCTTAGGGTGAATTTTAGTAGCTTTTATATACAATTAGGCTTTGAACCACCTTTGAACCGGCAAGGGGAGGGTGTTGTGTAGCCATTTTAGTTATAGCTTCATACACGTTATTTTAGCAAACTAGGCCTGCCGCTGTGCTCTTTAACCTAGACATATTTCATTCAGCTTCGTTTATTATTCTAACAATAGCCACAACCACAGTCTTGTTTTATTTCCTGTGTCTAGCAGTTCTTTGCCTAGGCCAGCACTGTGTTCTTAAACAAGACATTTCTTCCACCGCCATATTACAGTGTTACTGCTGGCACACTGGTGGTGTTCCTGACAGCAGTGGACTGGCGGGGGATGTGGTCAGCTATTCAAGGTACATTTTTACATTTGTGTTGAAGTTGTGCATGCCCAATTCCATTGCTGGAGATTGGGCCATCTATGCCCAGGCCAGTCAATGGCAGAAAAATGCATTTTTTAAAAATGTTGGTAGGGGTGAAGTTGCTGGTGTGAAGGAGGGCCCTGGACAAAGTGACCCACGTTGGAGACTGAAGGGAAAAGAAAGAAATCGGGGACCTAGCACCCCATTTCCTTTGATTCTGCCATCTCGAAGTAAACAGTCGCCCCTCCACAGCTGGCTCGAAGGGAAGGCACGTCATAATGAGGATGGCGGTACCCTTGTCAGCCTGTAGCAGCTGCTTTCTCACAACCACCATCATGGCGGTCGACAGATGGCTGGCGGTTTCTGTGGGACTACAGTGGTCTCTAGTTTAGCAAACTGCCAGCATCATAATTTGTCCGGAAGACTGCCTAGTTGGCTTTTGGTGTTTCCCACTCCACCATGACGGCAGTGACAAGACCGCCAAACTCAGAATCAGGCTCTAAATGTCTAAAATTGAGTCAAGTGTGGTTGTTTCTCAACACTAACTGCTGACAATGCATTAGTGGGATATTGCCATGTAACAGGTTGCAGATACAATTGCTCATTTGTTTGACTTTCAAAATGTCCTATAGTGGCCACACACTGAGCTGCATGTGCATTGTCTCAAATAATCACCACAGTCACATGAAGGATATCTTGTCATCCATATTTATATGTGCATAGGCTACAATGTATTTGTAATATGGCATTAAGAACATCAGTTGTGTTTGTAACAGAGGATCCTATCTGTCAAACTCTAAATAATTGTAATTCAGAAAAACATTGCTAGCTTACAATAAAACATGGTCAATGTGTTTTGCATAGTACCGAACACTGTGATACTAAAGATGGTCACACTAAGGTAATCCTTTGGGGAACCTTGTCTGTTCTGTAATGTTCCAGGTGTGGTGATCATGCTCAGTTGATTCCAGGTGACACCTAGAATATTCCTCATTTACAAGACCCTTGCACTGCCGCTGTGTAATTGATTTTGACGCAGCAGTGGCACAATCAGTGCTCTACACTGCTCCATATATAAACTGATGCACTGAGCCCAATGTGTCAGTTTGTAAGGCCCAGCTTCACATTTTACCTGTGCCAGGTATAATGTATGCAGAGTAGGTGTTCCCACATAAAAAGCCGAGCAGAACTGACAGTGAAATTAACAACTTTTCACTGCTTCACTATACGACTTCACGGGGTCAAAATTTTAACGCCTTCCTCAGATCAGGCATAGAATTGATGCAGAGCTTTTTTACAATGGGTCTCTCCTCTGTTCTGTCGCACTGCTGGAGTTGTGTCAGTTTTACGATGCAAATCCAGCAATGTGTCCCTTTAGCGTCAACAGATACATCAGAATTTCTGACGCATCCCTGAAAACGTGTGCTGTGGAGCTTTGCATTGTAAATACAGTGCATTTATGGCGTCATTAGGGGATTTGCGGCAGGCACAAAAAATCTGGCTCATCCATGCTGGTGCGTCCATGTCGTGTAAATGATGCCCTAAGTCTCAATATATCAGTTGCCACAGAATCACTTTCACATATCTGTGGCGGCCAGTGATTAGAGGACAGGTGATCCACATCTTCTTACAGCACAGGACTCTAAGGATGGCTGTACACACATGTTTTCTGGGGAGGGGAGACATGACTGAAAACACTTGTAAGGACAAGGACAACATGAACAGTTGTTATAATAACTATCCTTATCAATATGGAAGAGATAAGGTGTGTGTTAGCTAAGTAAGTAGTATGAGACGATAGGGTAGAAAGAGAAGTAGTGAGTTAGAATAATTTAGGTTAGTATTCAATAGTAAGATGATAAATGATAATGGAGAAAATTAGATCTTCATGCGCTAAGTTAAAAATAATGTTTGAGTATTTCATTATGTGCCATATGCCACCTGCATTTTAGGGTTAAATTTGTCCTCCTAAAGTTATGGTATTTATTTATATTTTTTCTATAGAGCCACTACACTAATGCCCATATTTAGAAGGAAGTTGCGCCATCACTGTGTCATTTTTTTTGACTGAGCAATGGCGCACTCACTGCTCCATATTTACAAAGGGATGCATTTGGAGAAATGTGTCTCTTTTCTCTCCCGTGCCTCACTTTTAACCTGCGCTGCAACCAGCTGCGTCATGTTAAGTTAATCATATGCAAGGTAGGCATTCCCTCTTAACATCCCACACAGAATCCATATTTACAGGATTTTAAGAAAGTGATGCATCATTGGGAAATGTCCAAAATGTGTTAAAATTCCTTCACCTGCTTAACCCAGGAGTAAAAATTACGCAATTGCTTTTCAATTGTTATCTAACCAGCTGAAGTCACTTTACACACTGGCATATTTCTGTATTTCACTACCCCTCTACAGGTAGTGGGTCCACATATGTGCCACTCATGGTGTAGGACCCCTTGACAAAGCTGGGACCATGGCACCAAAGATCCACTCATTCTCAGCAGCAAGGCTATGTGATGTTGTGTATTGTTTGCAAAGAACAGGCCAGGATTGTCACTTATCCATCGAGTAAGGGTTTCCCAAGTCCAGGTCTGCGTACTCTAAATGGACAACAGGTAAGTCATCACGTAAGGTAGGTAATATATGCATTGACACATTACATTACATCATATACTTATGTTCACTTACATTACACTGCCACTCACTATGTCAAACATACTCAGGTCACTACATACACATATGTGCATTATGCCCACTGTAATGTGACATACAGATATACTGCATGCATTCCTTGTTACATCCAGGACTAATGTAAAAGTGTAGATGGTGGTCTTCCACCATTTTACAGCCTTTTATATTGGTCCTAAAATATTAGGCTACTTGCATCATTCCAAACTGACGCAGCACCTCTAAATTTGACACATCGCTGAAGTTGTGTCAGTTTTGGGCAAAATAATTACATCAAAGTTCCCACAGATGTGTCAGAATTTCTGACACACCTTTGGCCTTTACGCCATGGTGCTCCATATTGTAAATATGGCACATCCATGGTGTTGTAACAGATTCCTGTGCACCCAACTGTTTTTGACTCAACTCTGTCACAAAGCAGTGATGTGTCATTCCTTGTAAATATGGCCCTAAGTGTTTTAGAAATGCTTCGCAAAGGACATAGGAATAAACATATGCAAGATATGTGATTGAGAGTTGTTCCAGGGTGCCAACTCTTTCATTCTCATCGTCTGTGCATTGAAAGTAGGTATGTGTTTTCTTGAATTGGGTTTAGACATTGATGTGTCTGCAAAGCAGTTAAGGAATCACTCTTTGGGCTTCACCTCTAACTTAGAACACTCTCCAATTCTACATAAGTAGTTCGAAGGAACTCCTGCAGTTTTTCAAAAGTTAAAAACACACCTGTTTAAACTTTAGCTATACTAGTTACCATCCACTTTCAGCTTGTGGTTATGTCTATGCAAGCCTATGAGCATGTGGCCTTTGCATCCTGCTCTTAACAGGACCAAATGCTAATGCTGTTTGAAACAATTTATACACTTGCTTTATCACTTACGCATGGTTCTCGTTGGCTCCATTGGCACCTTGCTGCCAACTGCTGCTAATCTCTGAAATTCTCAAAATTATAAAGGACTAGTGGATACCCGACCATTAACAATCACTTGTGGAGAGCTTTTAGGAGTCCTAGATCAACTGGGCATGTCACATTGGCTATCATAGACACTGGCATGTTTTATTGGTGCACACCTTAGATATCTGATGGATTGATTTCTACACTGATTTGTGGCTTCATGTGCATATTATGAAATCCCTCTTTTGTACTGCATATGTCCTGCCACATCTATGGCACGTACTCACATCCCCGCTACTTCTCTTCTCTTCTCTTCTCTTCTCTTCTCTTCTCATCTCTTCTCTTCTCTTCTCCCATCCTATTTGCATGGCACCCATATCGCCTAGGTGGGAATCGTACAGACAACGAAGAGGGGGGTGCTGGTTTATCTAGGGACCTCTTGGAAGATCAACATTTTCAGTTTGTTTTCAAATTTGAGGATGGAGCTGGCAGGTCTGATGTGGCAGGAGAGTTAATTCGGAGCTTTGAGGGGGGATGTAGGAGAAAGCTTGGCCTCTTGTTCAGGCCATATGGATGCAAGGACAAGGGTGAGAAGCAGGTTAGCCAAGCAAAATTGTCTGGATGGGGTGTGAAACTGGTCAAGGTTATTGAAGTAAGCTGCACCTAGGTTGTATAGTGCTTTGTAGGTATGTGTGAGGAGTTTGTAAAGGGAGCGCTTATGGATAGGGAAACAGTGAAGTTCTTTGAGGTGTTTGGATATTTGACAGCATTCTGGTTCTTGCGTCTGTGTTCTACGTAGCTTAGAGTCTTTTGGTCAGTTGGCCAGTTATGTCAATGTAGAGGGGTTGGCCATAGTAGAGGCCGCTGTTTATGATATGCTGGTGTCCCGAAAGAGGTATATGAAGACATTCCTGAACATTTCAAGGGGTGTGGAAGCTGGTGGAAGCAACCATGTTGACTTGATAGGTCAAGGAGATTTAGCTGTCAATCACAGTGCCCTCATTCCTAGCAGCATTGGATGAATGGGGAGCCGGGCTTAGCTTGTCGGTTTATTGAGATTGACACAGTTCCTTTTCATCCAACCTTCTACCAAAGACATGAAGCTGATAAAGTTTGGTTTAGGTAGTGGAAGTCTCTTCTGATGGGGAGAGGATGAGTTGTGTGTCATCTGCGTAGGAGATGATGCTGAATACATGGGAGTGAGTGCACAGGCAAGGGGGCAAATAAGGGCGGTCATGAGGATGCTGTACATTGTGGGATGCCACAGATTAGGGTCATGGAGTTGGATGCATAGAAGCCTAAGCTGACCGTTTGGTGCATTCTGAGAAGAAGGAGCTGATCCATCGTGATGCCAGGCCACAAGTTCGAGCCTTGTGGAGGTGTTGGATGAAGATGGGGAAACAGTGCTGAATGCTGCTGAGAGGTCTAATAGAATGAGTACCACTGTGTTCCCTTTGTCCAAGTGAGGGGAATGTTGTCACTGATCACAACGAGGGCTGTCTCACTGTTATGATTGGGTCTAAATCCTCATTAAGAGAGGTCCAGGAGGTTTTATCATTGTGGTAGATGGCCAGCTGGCATTGATGAGTTTCTCTGGGTCTTTGGCTTGTAGAGGAGGCGTTAGATGGGCCTGTAATTAATCGTGGCCAAGGGGTCTGCGGAAGGTTTCTTGAGGAGCGACACAATGGTGACGTGTTTCCAGGAGTCCCAGAAGGTGGAAATGGAGAGTGAGAAGTTGAAAGTGGATGTAAGGAGTCAAACCCTTTGGTAAAGATGTGGTGCAGGCAAGGATCCGTTAGACTCAAGAGTGGATGGAGCATACAATGTTAGCGGTTTCAGTTATGCTGATGGCTGGTCAGGAAGTTAGTGCCATTTCCATGCTGGTGTTGTCATCAGAGTGGAGGACTTTAAGGGTGAGGAGGTCTGGTTGAGTGGCAAAGTTATTGTAGATGGCTTTGATTTTATTTGTGAAGTAGTAGGAGAGTTGAGTGCAAAGTTCCTGGAATAAAGTGATTGTTGTGGAGCTGGTAGGATTTGAACTCATTCACAATTGCAAAGATTTCTTTGATGGTGTTGTCGATGTTTTGTATCTGTTCACTGAAGGCTTTCTCTTTGGGAACAAAAATATTTAGTAATTGGCTCCATGAACCATGGTGGCTGCTTAGGAAACTTTCAGTGCCTTCAGAGGAGCCACTGTGTTGGGGACACCTCTGAAGCCACAGAAATGTCTTCTAGGCAAACAGACATGTCTAAATATGGTGGCCTCTACCAGGGCAGCAGAGTGCATCCTTCCACTGTCTAACTGCGGCGGATAGTGGATGTCGAATGACCATTGGCGGTACGGACCGCCACGGCCAGCAATGGGACCCAACAGCAAGAAGTGCCTACATTGGCAAGTTTGAAATCCACACACCTGACACACATCCACAATACTATAAAACACTCACATACACAACCCACAATCCTTTGCATCGCCAATAGGACAACTGAGACTGAGAACACAACACGCAGACACTGAACGCAACATCACACAAGTCACACACCCAACCACACAACAGCACCCTCATCAATATCCACACAATACACCACCCACAATACACACCATGGCACCACTTAAGCACCCCCGCTTCAAGGATAGGGAGCTAAGAACAATGGTGGACAAAATACTCAAGGTCGAGCTACAAAGTTTCGGGGCACAGGTCCAGCACACACCCATCACCAGGAAGATGGAGTTATGGAAGACAATAGTTAACAAGGTCAACGCAGTGGGAAACCATCCACCCACGAGGGACGACATCCGCAAGAGATGGAACGACCTGCGTGGGAAGGTGAGGTCCATGGTATCCAGGCACAACATTGTGGTCCAGAAGACTGGGGGAGGACCCCCACCTACACCACCCGAATACACCAACTGGGAGCAAAAGGTACTGGCCATCCTGCACCCTGAGGGCTTCACTGGACTCACAGGCAGAATGGACTTGGGTAGGTCATCTACAATTACCCCATATCCACCACACCGGTAATGCATGCACCACTCTACCCCTCCAACTACCACCAGGACCACTTCCCCACCCAGGCCACAATAACTTCATCCAGTCACCCTGCATGCCCACAAACCCACCAACAGGCCCACATCCCCCCGTGCACAGTTACCTACCCATGCAGGGAATCACAATGGCACTACATATCCCACTATGCACTTCCACATCCCATGCAAAATGCAATGGCAACTCCACAATATGTCCCTGCATTGCCCAAAAGGGGAATAAACTGCACAAAATAGGGAAGAGCTGTGCATCCTCATTCGATTTTGTAAATGTAACATACATTTCCATTCCCCCCCCACAGGCACCACCACCCATGTCACCCTGACGGAAAGGCCAAGGAGTGCCAGGGCCCCACATGGAGACAGACATACCACATTTAGGACACTGGAGAGGGAAGTGTGGGCCTTGAGGAATACCCTGGCCCATTACACAGTCCTGGACGGTCACAGTCCAGCAGCCCCACCCAGGATACCACCGACACCCCTACCACCCAGCCAGCAACATCAGCTCTGGCCAAACAACCCCACAGCAATGTATCCAGGCCACAGACTGGTGGGACACAAGTACAGAGGACTGAGTCTCCAACTACTAACAGGCACGATGACGATGGCCCCAGTACAATGGTACCCCCAGACCTGTGTAGGAGACACAGGCCCAGGGGTCTAGGCCTAGTTGGAGGGCCTTAATGGCCCAGGGGTGAGGCCAAACGATGGATGCTGCAGCCCAGAGGTGATCTCATAGATTCTGGGACCATATTACCATACACAAGACAGGATGGCCCACATCCTGGCCACCCTGGAGCAGAGTCAAATGCTGCGGATATCCCAACATCAAGAGACCATGGAGCAGTGGGAAGAACTCAATGCCACCATGGCCATCATAGTAGGGGTGCTGCAGCACCACCAAACACAGCCTGAGACCCCCCACAAACCAGGAAGCTCCTACCACTGACCAGGACACAGATCAGCCACCTACATCAGCAGCAACAACTGGACTGGTGGCACTGGCAAAGGACACACCGGAGTCCAGCACCCCTACCCGTGCAGCCCAGCACCAGACCCTCAAATGGTCCCTCAGACCAAGATATGGCACAGGAACACTGGCCAAGACCAAGGCCCCCACCGAGAAGTGACTCTGACATGGACTGACTCCCAAGTGTGCCACTGTGCCACCATACTCACCCACCAATAGCAACAACATGCAAGGGAACGATGGACCTATACCCACTGCCACCAATTTCCCAGCCCATGTACCTACAATGAACATCCACCATTTGCCCACTCCCTATCTCTGTAAAGCGCATCAATGCATTAATGACACCAAATAAAACACATGTACACCAAATCTTATGTCCCTTGTCATATTGATGAATCAATTGTAAATGTGAATGCATTTGCCGGTCAATTCCATAATCAGACATTTATTGCACCCCACGTACAACATTGTGTGGAGTATACAGAAATGTACACCATGTTTGTTTTCATGGCACATGGACCTCAATATTCAGGTAACACTGTCAATGACTACAGACCCCAAATCCCAATAGTGAATAAGTCAGACAGATACTATGCATTGCAGACAACATCATCAGTGAACAGTACCTCATAATCACTGAAAGTATAGTTGGATCAGCTTGTTCCTGAAGTGGACATCTTCTCCCTCTTCATCCTCACCATCACTCTCTTCCCCTCTCAGATGATGCAGGTCTGGATATACAGCATCCTCCTCCTCCAGTAGGGGGATAGCTTTTCTCACAGCCACGTTGTGCAGCATGCAGCATGCCACCACTGTTCTACACACCTTCTCAGGGCCATAGCACAGGGAACCCCTAGAGAGATGGAGGCAACAGAATCTAGCCTTCAGGAGACCTATAGTGCGCTCTGTCACCCTCCTGGTACGTCCATGGGCCTCATTGTAATTCCTCTCTGCATCTGTCCTAGGATATCTCACAAGTGTCAAGAGCCATTGCATGTTAGGATAGCCACAATCACCTGCAAAAGTGTTAGAAACAGGACTGTAACAGACTGCCATTACTTGCAGACAGCCTGGCTGTCAGCTATGTACAAAACCAGTGTCATACACATTCACATATGAGCCATCCTCTGTCCCCTTGTAGTTGATCCATCATGTGTGGTACACTGCTGTTCCTCAGGACAAATGAATCATGGACTGATCCTGGAAACATGGCATTCACATGTGATATGTACAGGTCTGCAGTACACACCAATTGTATGTCCTTTGAGTAGAAGTTCTTCCTGTTCCTGTACACCTGTTTATTTACTATTGGGGGGATGAGAGCTATGTGGGTGTCATCTATGGCACCTATCACATGAGGTATGTTAGCAAAGGCATAAAATTCAGTCTTGATGGCAAGAAGATCAGCCCTTTGGGGAAACCTCGTATGTCTGCAGGTGTAGTACAAATGCATCCAGGAATTTGGACAGGATGAGGCTAAACATTGACTGTGAGAACCCTGCACCCATGCCCACTGTCACCTGAATTGAGCCCGTGGCCAGGAAATGAGTACAGAGAGCACTTGCACTTCAGTAGGGATGGCATGCTGATGCCGATTAGCCGGTCTCAGTACTGGATCCAGTAATGCACATAGCTCATGGATTGTGGCACATTGAGTCTGTAGTTGATAATGATGTGCCATTCCACCATGGTCTTGCCACATGGGTCTGTACCTAGGGGGAGTGGAGAACACATTTGAGGGACACACATACATATGCACAACATGTTGTGTATGAATAACTGCTGTACAATATGTAGGTTACACACAAGCAATGTATGATGTACAACTGTAGTGACATGTATGAAGTGAAACGTCTGGACTGTTGTGGGGAGAAAAGAGTCATGAGTGCATGCGACTAAAGAATGGGGTCCAAAGGGACTGCATGGGGCCAATGACCAGGAAATTTCAGCGTTGTGCAATCAAAATGGCAGCCCGCTGCCATCCAGATATGTAGCAGTGGAAGTGACCTCATTCTGCTGGCAGTTGTTGTTATGGCGTAAGACAGTCTTCACCGCTGTGCACCCATTCATTGGTTAACATGGTTGTCAATGGGGAATCTGGGCCTATCATGATCACCGCCGGTGGTGACGGTGCACACCGCCGCAGAGCGTACGCCATGTCAACACCCCAGGTTCACTTGACTCCCGGATTCCGTGCATTGAAGTTATCTACTGAGTGTACTGCTGTGTCCTGACTCTGGTTACTCAAGTGGCATGAGTCACAGGAGAAAGGGCCCCAGCTTTCACCACGGAGGAGCTGCAGAAGCTGGTGGACGGGGCCCTTCCCCTGTATGCCAAGGTATATGGGCGACCAGAGAAGCAGGTGAGTAGGCGGATGACGTTCATGGATGTGTGTGATGGTGGTGAATGCCTGTATGCATGTGTGGTTGGTATGTACCTGCACAGGAATAGAATGTGTGGCAAGTACCATGAGTGAGGTGGTGAAATGATGTTGTGAATTGTCCGTTCCATAGGGGACGTATAGTCAGTGGTATCACATGCCCATTTTCTGGACGCTGTTTTTCTTTTCTGTGTGTCCCCTACAGGTCAACACCCATCAGAAGAGGGTACTCTGGCAGGCTATCACCATGGAGGTGCGGACCCTGGGGGTCTACAACTGGTGGAGCACCCACTACAGGAAGCGGTTGGAGGACCTGCAGCACTGTGCCAGGAAGACCTGCGAGGCCCAGCTAGGGAAGTCCTCCCAATGAGGAAGGAGTGCCCGTCGGGCCCTGACCCCCCTAATGCACCGCATTCTGGTGGTGGCATATCCAGACTTGAATGGGTGCTTGAAGGCTGCACAGCAGCCACAAGGGGGTGAGTATCACCACCATATCATGCCTCTTTGATGGATGTCTGAGGGTGCTGCACTAGTTATGCTGTCTAGTGCCTGGTACTATGACAGGTGTCTTACAGCAATCCGGCCCCCATGGGCACTGAGATGATTAGGGGCAGGTCAGCAGTTCATCAGGTCCTTGTGTCATGTGGGAGAAGAGTTGTATGCTAGGGTTGTGGCCAGTAGTCAGGGGCATAGGCATGACTATAGCTGTAGGTGCTGCGTGTTGGTGTATAAGCTGAGTGGGAGTATGAGTGAACCAAATTTGTACATCCATTCAGGTATTTAAATATATCTCTCATGTTTTGTCTCCCCACCCCTGTGCTCTTGTGTTGTCTGTGTACATCAGCATCATCTGACGAGGGAGCAGTGGCACCGGCGAGTGGGGATGCAGTGGCCCACGGTTCCAAGGAGGCAGAGTCTACCGACGCCAAGGGGACCAGTGGGTTGGAGTGCGAGGGGAGTACCACGGGGGAGGCTACTTCCACTGGCGGTAGTGGCTCTGATACCTGCTCCGATGGGAGCTCCCTGGTGGTGGCGGACCCTAGTGGGTCCACCCATTCTGTTTCATCTTCCACCACCCCGTTACCATCACCGCCCTCCCAGTTGCTCCCCACCCAGTTGCCCGTGCCTGCTCACCCAGAAGGGTGGGCTTCTCCTTTGCCCCAGGCACCTCATCCCCTGCCCCAGTCTGCACTGCTGCCCTCACGGAGGAGGCTATTGACCTCCTGAGGACCTAGCATCCCAGATGTAGCAGTGCAATGCATACCTGGAAGGCATTCACGGTGCCATGTCTGGCCTACAGAGATCTTTTCAGGCTCTGGCCTCCTCTTTGATGGCAGCCAGTGTCCCTGGCCTTTCGGTCCCCTCTCCAACCACCTCTACCCCTTCCAGCACCCCACTCCCTTCACCCATCCCAAGCACATCTTCAGACAGCCATGCACACACCTCAACACACAAAAACATACACAGAAACACAAGCACCACACTTCCCACCACAGGCATACACACAGCCAACATACAAAGGCACACACAACAACATCCACTTCCCTCACTGTGTCCACCTCTCCCACCTCCCTGTCTGTCACCTCAACATGCACACTCACAAGCACTGCACCCTCATTAACTTTTGCTGACCCCATTCTTGCAGTCACCAGAACATCAGACATCCAGTCATGCATCCCAGACACAACACTACAGTCCCCACAACAACTTTGACTGACACTTGCAGCACACTCACCAGACCTGCAGACCCCCAGACAACATCCATGTACACTGGCAGCCTGTCTTGTCCCACTGTGTCTACCCCCCTCCTCTCAAAACACTCAAACGTTTCCAGATACCCACTCAACACACATCCACCACTCCTCAGCACACTGTACAGGCACCTGAGCCATGTCCAGCACACCTACACCTGTTACAAACACTCCCTCTACATCTAATCCCACACCTTCCTCAATGTCCAACCCAACTGCCCCTAAAAAACATTTCCTGTCCCGTGTTGACCTTTTGGAACCCATTGGCATACCCTGTCTCACCTCCTTGCCCTGTCCACTCCTTCCAGGTCTAAGTCCGCCCCAGTTCGCCCTTCCAATTCCTGTGCCCCTTCCCCAGTGAGCAAGAAGCCCTGTGCTGGCCCAGGTCCATCTGCCACCCCCTGGTCCAAGCCCACTCCCCACCTTCCAAGAGCAAACCCAAATCCCCACCACCTCCCAAACGTAAGGACAAGCCCCCCAGGCATAAGTCCCCACCCCGCCACCCCCTACCTCTGTTCCCTGAGGTGCCTGGCTGCCCCATTGATGTCCCTTTATGGTGGAGCACCTTGTGCACAAGTGGGAGTCAAGTTCGGGCCATTTGGGCCCTTCAGCCTTTTTATGTTGGACTGACAAATGTCCTTTTTTGGACATTGAATTTTCTACGATTATTAAAGTTTGTGTGCCCAGTCTTGCTGTTGGCACAATCTGGAGACGTGGTTCATTGTTTCATTGTGGGGGTGTGGTGTGCACATTTGTGTACTTTGGGCAGGTTGTATTGGCCTTGTGTCGGGTAAGTACCTCTTGTTCAGGTGTGCATGGCTTGTGATGGTGTGAGGATTTGGGGGTGCGTTGCAGGGTGGGTGGGTTGGGTGTGTGTGTAACTGTGCCCTTTCTTCCCTAGTTTAGTAGGTTGCGGTACTTACCGTTGTTGTCTTCGTTGGCAGTCACGGTCGTGGAGTTATATGACAAGGAGCAGCACTGCCGTAATTTCCAATTCTCTCTCCATGTCTGCTTCGGTGTGTTGTGTGTGCCTACGGTGAGTGTCTCCTTTTATTTGGTTAGTTCCCACCAGGCTTTGCGTGCTGGTAGTTCCCGCCCCGGAACTGACGGCGGTCTTGTGCTTCATTATTTGTTGGGTGGGTGGGGCCTTTCCGTCGGCCTGGGGCAGCCTCTTCACTCGACGTCGGCACTCCTCTGCTGGCAGTGAGTGGTTTTCATGCTAGCTGTTTTTCATGTGCTTCATTATTTGGCAGTCCGGCCCGCCAATCTGTTGGCGGTAGTTACCGCTACCGCCGGTGGTACGGTCTTTCCCGCCATGTTCATAATGACTACCTATGACTTTCCCAGGAAATCCAGGATGTTTGGACACCATACCCAGGACTTGGCTGAAACATTAAGCTACACAGAGACCTCAGGTGTCACTCATAAGGAGTGTAAATCACACATGTTGAGGTAAGGCTCCAACTCAGCAAAGAGGCGAGGAATGATTGATCAAACTCTGAGCAGTCCCTTTGCATTTATGCCTTGCATCATTAAATTAATTGTATGTATAATTTTTAACTAACAACTTCATGTGACCCACCTGTTTGGTTGGTGATGCTTCCTTCGGAACATAGGACACACTCAAAGCAGCATCTAGGCTTCCCTTCTATAGCTGCTTTTCTATAACCTGGACCACATGACTCACTGCAAATGGAGACTGGTACCTGTAAGACAAGGATGTGGTAAAGAGTTCAAATAAGAATGTAAAATATCATGAATCAGATATATTTCTATACTGCTTAGAAACAGGAGGATTTTGGCAATAACTAAACTGAGCTAAATTCATGACTGTAGTATTTTCTCACACCTATATGGTCCAACGTGAAATCGCAACTTACGTACAGATTATTCTGGACTAATAACATTTTAGGGCTTGATTCAATAAACCTTTTACATAAGTAGGTTGACTTTCTATGATAAAAACTTCCCAAATCCACATGCAAATCTGCAAACAGGTTAACAAAGGCAGGGTCAGCATATATTTCTATCTTATGATGGCACTTGCAAATTCACCTGTTTTCTGCAAAAACTGAGCATGCAAAATGCTCTTGCATACTTGTGTCACTGTCAGTTAGATTGGATCGATTTAGTGTTCTCCAAGGGAATACAGATTGGGGTTTGGGAAATGCAACACAACAGGTAAACATCTGCTGAATCATACATTTTTGGGCATTAACTAGCACTAGCCAGGCCATCCACACAAATCTCTGCACTTCTAAAAGTATACCTAAAAACTGCAAATGAGGCTTTAGCGTTATGTGTATTTTTAAAGCTCACTATCACTGGCAAAGCTATCCTGGCACTAAGCATGTTTGTGTGTCTAGTCCTGTATTTGGCTGGTTGATTAATAGAAAAGTCAAGTATGAAGCTTCTTGCAGAATTCAAAACGGGAGGAGGGAGCCTGGAGGTGGAGAAGAGGTCTTCCCACGCCTTATGAGTGATGTAAGAGAACACTTTTTTCCGGATCTGGTTCTGTTTATGCGTGGGATGTGTGTGAGCAGGAGTTGGACAGAGATGTGACTGTTCAGGTAGGTAGAACCTAAGTTGTGTAGTGCCTTGAATGTGTTTGAGGAGTTTCAAATGACTGTGCTTTTGTACTGGGGGACAGTGGAGCCCCCTGAGATGTGATAGATTTGGTTTTTGTGCGGGAGCTTGATGATGAGCCTGACTGCGGAGTTGTGGATGGTTTGTAGTCCTCTAGTAAGTTGCTTGGTAATCCTGGTGTAGAGAGGGTGCTCTTGTAGTTCAGCCTGCTGGTGATTGAGGCATGAGTGACAGTGTTTCTAGTGTTGCTTGGGAGCCATTTGAAGATCTTCCTCAGCATCTTCAGTGTCTGGAAGCAAGATGCCATGTCGGCGTTGACTAGTGTGGTCATGTTCATTTTGCTGTCAATGATCATTATGAGGTGCTTGGCATGAGTGCTGGGTGTGGGTGTAGATCCAAGTTGAGCTGACCACCAGTATGCGTTTCAGTGTGAGGTGTTCTGGTGGAAGGTCACTACTTCTCTCATCTGTGTTGTGCTGGAGACAGTTGACTTTATCCAGTTAGCAACTTCAGTCCTGCAGGTGGTTAAATTGTTTGTTAGGTTGGTGGTCTTATCCGAGAGGCAGAGAATGAGTTGTGTATTGTCCATATAGAAGAGTATGTTAATGTGGTGTGCACAGATGATGTTGACCACAGGGATCATGCATGAGTTGAAGAGGGTAGGGTAGAGTGGTGAAACTTCAGAGTTTGTGGGCTTTCAAGAAGCAAGGTTCCTGGCTGACAGCATGTGTTTTATCCGTTAAGGAGCAGATCCAGCAGGGAGTGAGTCCTTGGATGTCAATCTCATGAAGATGCCTAATGAGTATGGGGTGTGGGACTGTGTCAAATGCTGCAGAGAGGTCCAGAAGAATGAGCATTGCAGTGTCTCCTCAGTCAAGGATGATGTGGATGTCATCTGAGGCAGTGTTGAGTGCTGTTTATGCACTGTGTCTGGGCCTGAATTCAGACTGTGCGGAGTGCCGTTCAAGAGCTGGTGGTTGGTGATGCATCAGTTGATTATTTTTTCTCACACCTTTTCCGGATATGGTAGGGGGGGGATGGGTCTGTAGTTGGAATGTGTGACTGAGTCAGCAGATAGTTTCTTGAGCAGAGGATGATGGTGGCATGTTTCCATGTGTCTGGGAATGTGGCTGAGTCCGTGGAGGCATTGAAGATTGCTGTTAGCCCTTTGCTGATCGGTAGGAGTCCTTTGATGAAGGTGCAGTTGAGGCAAAGGTCAGATAGGACCCATGAATGGATGATCTTCATTGCAGCAGTGATTTCAACTGTGATGATGTTGTTTACGAGGTCAGGGTTAATTCTTTGTCCATGAGGGGAAGTAGAGTTGTGACAGGGTCCACCTGAGGATCAATGTTCCAATGTATGAGGTGATTTTGTTATAGAAGAATTTCAAAAGGTCCTATGAGTTGGTGATTTTGCCGAAGGCAGCAGGAGGGACAGGTAAATCTTTGATAATCACAAATATTTCCTTGCCGCTCTTAGAGCCCGGGTGGATGCTGTCTGCGCGAGCTATGCACTTGGTGTTCTGATATCTACAGGTGGTAGTGTCTTAAGACTGAATTAAAGATTTATTTATCTGTGTGGTCTTGACTTGTCCTCCATTTGCTTTCCAATTGCTTGCAGTGTGGTTTTGTCAGCCTGCGTTCCTCCTTGTACCAGCTGACCTGTAGTCAGGCTCTTGCCACTGGTTGTGCTTGAGTGGGGCCAGGTTGTCAGCACATGCAGTGTAGCTCTTGACTTTTGGTAAGCTTCAAAAAGGGTGGAAGCCCAGTCATCTTCTGTGATGCTTTTCCAGCAAGGGCAGGCTGTTCCAGAAGTGGTAGGTGAATGGAGTCCAATAGGTGTCTGGCAGAGTGGCTAGGTTTGTTAACGTGCTGGGTTAGACCACGGTTTGCAAGGTTTTCTGGAAGGGCTGTAGAGTTTGGGCCAGTGTCCTATTCTATGTGAAATTTAAGGTCTCTGTGGAGGATGAAGGTAATGGTTTTAGTGAAGATGGCTACTGGTGAAACGTGAGGAGCTCTGGTGGTCTGTATTTGAGGTTTCCACCCAGGTAGAAGTTGGCAGTGATTTGTATCTTGAGCATGCAGCGTTCCATGTAGCAGGGGGGATGTCCATATAGGTGGAGATGCTGATGGTATCTGTGAATATGATGGGAACTCCACCTCCAAACTTGTAGATGATGGTCTTGCCTCGTGATCTTTTAGCCGGGTGGGGTGGGTGTCACGATATCCGCTGCTGGATTTATCCATGTTTCTGTGAGGAAGGGCAAGTCCAGATCGTGGTCCTGAAGTAGGTAACATGTTTGGTGAGCAACCGAGTGTTGAGGAGCAAGCATGACAGTGTGGAATGTTGCATGGGTGGTGTTTGGTCTCTGTGAAAGTGAGCAGGGGGCTAGTTTGAGTGTCAGTGACTGGGATGCTGGGTGCTGTTGTGTAGAATGTGGAATAGTGCATGAGAACTTGCAGGAGGCGCATGTGAACACTCCTTCGTTTTGTGTGTTGCGTTTTGTCAGCAGTGCAGCGAGCAGCAGCTGGGTTTGAGAGCACACAGGAGCATAGCAGAGTAGTGGTGGACAGAGGGAGAACCTGGTCTCCTGGTACTGGGTGTGGTCCAGGCGCAGACAAGCACAGAATGGCTTGCTATGTCATACCTTTGGAACACCTGCTGCATGCGTCCATTATGTGTCTGCGCTGCAGCTACCATTAAGTAGGTCCTGAAAGAGGGGAGGAGTGCCAGGTGCTTTGGGTGTGAAAACAGTGATGTACCTTCCTGTACAGATAGATGATGAAAAATCCAGTGATGTCACTTCCTATGCAGGTGGGTGCTGGGAAATCAAGTCCTCTCGCTTGGCTTCTTCTTTATCAAGAAGCCAAGCGAGAGGACTTGATTTCCCAGCATTCTTTTAACAATATTTTTGGTAGGAAACCAAAGGTATCACTTCCTGTGCAGATGGATGATGGGGAATCCAGTGATGTCACTTCCTGTGCAGATGTGTGATGGGAAATGAAGTCCTGTTGCTTGGTATCTTCTTTTGAAAGGGAAGTCGAAAAGATAGGAAGGCTAATAGGACCATTGGTGCAGCTAGCAATTGTGCAGCTGGTGCAGTTTCACCCGGGTTTAGGCCATGAGCGGGCAGTCTACACCTGAATTACGGATTATTTTAACTACTTAGCAAGGGAGCTTCCATTCCTGCATTAGGTCCCATGATACTCTCACTTATTCGCCGAAAAGACCAGCAGTATTTTTCATGCATGTGGAAAGGAAATGCAAAGCCTTGAGATGGGAATTTTTTTTCCATTTTTATCCTGAAAGTGTCCAGCACTATTTTTTAATTTTCTAGAGTTGTAGTGGTAGTGTTGAAGGGCAGATGTAGATGCAATATGACATTTGCAAACAAATAAATGGAAAAGACACAAAAGGTGAAATTTAAAAAAAGATTCGAGCAGAACATTCATAATCCACCATGAAACATTGTTTAATGTACAGCACTAATCTGAAGCGTTTGTGCTTGGCAATGCTAGTGATAGTGCCTCCTAGCAGTTCACTGTAGGATGGCAGGTGTGGGGCATTTATGATACAAAGTTGTTTTATAATTATGATAGCCAGATTCTGCAACCACTTCTCTCGCCCCATGTTCTTTTTACCCACTCTAAAACTCTTACTCCTCCAGCACCTGTTGTACTGCACAATTACTTCTGCATTAACAAGTAACCAACACAAGGTTAGGTGTGAAAAGGCCAACACATAGTTCTTTTGTAGTGACATACGCTAGACAAATTAATGGTTGAGTTTTTGCTAATCATTATGGAAGCATTCTTACTGTTGTTGTTAGATACACCCAAAGGACACCTTCGGGTAAGAAGGTGGCCACCCCTCTCCACTTTGTGGCCTTGAGTGGATCCTATGAACCTATTATGACTGGCTGTGACAGCTTTTTAATCCTCGACAAGTGATGAATTTGGCCCCGTGCTGACACAGATGCAAAGCTCACTGTTAAAGGCCACTGCAAACTGTGGTGCTGCACATCTCAATCTACTGACTTCAAAATTTCAGGCCCGCTGTTCTTATAGTCTAATCTGTGACAAGAACCCAATTATTCCTGCACATTCACCTATAAAATCCCCTCTTCCTATAAAAACCTTTAGAGAAAGAACCCGACCAGTCGAACCCATGGTATAGCTTGTAAAAAGATATGAATTTTGATGTACTCTGCTTTAGCATGATTGGCTCCACAACACCTTTTGTAACTTATTTGTCCATTTTCATGTTCTAGTCTCGCAACATGTCCATGGCTGCAGTTTTAGATTCCGCGTTGGTCCTGAATGAAGGAGTGCTGTGGTGTTAGTTCCCCAAATGATATGCTTTAGGAACATTCTACAGGACTGTGTTCAACTGATGGATAAACATGACATGGTGATTGTCATATAACAACTAGACTTCATACCCTTATAGCTGAACTGTTGGGGGTAACCAAGCTCCCTTGCCCCCACGGTTGGCCTCTAATGTGGGCACTTTAAATCTTGCATGATTTCAATGATATCCTCATTTTTCCTGACCAGTGTCAGCTTCAATATCTATGTGACTCCAAAAATTAGTTAAACATATGTGCTTCAGCACAGACGCCCTTGTGCCTTTCACTCACTGTCTCTAAAACAGGTATAGTCGTGGATTCACCACCCTGATGGGATGTCTTTTACATCCAGTCAGCACCCTCTTTATCAGAAAACCATCAGGGAGGATCTGGCCTGGCAGTTCGGGCTGGAATGTTCCCATTGGGAACAGGGTCAAGACTGATTTGCATATGGCTGGGTTCAAACTGGGGTGGCACGGTGAGCAAAAGAATGATGGATTAAACCCAGAACTGTGACTAAGGGTGAGTGGTTCAAAAGTTTCAGCACTCCATCCATCATCTTTTTGTCTTGCTGATATTGAGTATGCCAGGAGCTGCCATTTGAGCCCTGCAAATTCATGTGGTGTCAACAAGGGACTGGTTGAAGGTCTGATCAATTTTGAGCTGCGTTCTTCCAACCTAGTTCTGCAATTAGGAAAATAGGTCACTCACTCTTTAGCCCTGTATTCCCGGGCTGAGTCCGATGGCTTGTCCTTGTGTACAAGTCATGTATCTCCCTCTACCTCTACCTATAATTTAGATGTATCCAGGGCCAGTGACATTTCTTTTAATTTAATTTATTCAATACTCTTGCTGCCATAAGCTGTCTGAAACCAGCTAAAGCACCTGGCCCCACAAGATCCCTGATGATCTGTTTAAATACGAGCCCCAAGTATGGTCCAGTTACATCAATCTTCTGTCAAATGCCATTGTGGCTAGTGGAGAAATCCCCAAATCCTGGAGCGGAGCAGAAATAATTCCTATCTACAAGAAGTGTGATGCTGGCATTCCTTCAAACTATAGACACATCAGCTTAATAGATGACTTGCAGAAGGTTTTTGCAAGGCAGGTCCTGTGATAAGTTACTAAACTGGGTAGATGAGCAATGTAAACTGTCCCTACTTCAAGGTGGCATTTGCGCAAATCATAGTACTAACAACCAGGTGTTCAGATTTACAATTCTATAGTGGAAATATGTGCTGATAAACAAAGATTGTTTGCAGCTTTCGTTGATTTACAAGCTGCATTTGATCTTTTTCCGTAGGGAAAATTATGGAGGGTCCTAGGTGAGATAGGTGTCCCTGAAAACCTGATTAATCTTATTGTATGACTCCATGAAAGGAACTACCTGCAGGTTCAATGGGGTGATAAGGGAGAACTTACAGAGCGCATCACTGTACTACAGGGTGCTCGCTAGGGGGGTGTTTTAGTGCCCACCCTCTTCACTCTGTACATGAACGACGTATTAAACCATTATTAGCATGCTTGCATAACTCCCCAGTTTTAAGCAACAATAAAGTTCCAATTCTTCTCTGTGCCAACAATTCTCTGCTTATCTCCAAGACAACTGTGGGCCTCCAAAACTTAACTGATAAGTTCATTTAGTTTTACAATGCAAGCAGCCTTTAGCTGAATGCATCAGAAACAAAGTACAGGGTGTACAGACCAGATCAGCTAGAAACTGTTGCAAGGGCAGGTAATGAAACGGGTCCAAAGCTTTGACTCCTTGAGGGTAAAATTGTCCCTATTTGTCCAGCATAGATCTAAAGCCATCAGCAGCTAATGCTAGAAAGGGCAGCATATGGAGCAGGGGTGGGGAGAATAATAATTATTAAAAAAAACATTTACCTACCACCTCCACTGCTCCCGCCGCCTCGGTGCTTCTGCCTTGCTTTCCTCCCCGCCCAATCCAGCTGGTTCTCACATGCTGTTACAGTATGAGAGAGCGCCGGGATTGGCCTTTGTGGGATGAAATGCTGCTCAATGAGGGAGTGGGAACCTGGGCTTGGTCTCCATCTGGCTGTGCAACACAGCAGGGTGGAGAGTTATAAGTGCACATGTCAGTATGGCTGGGCTCAGATGGCCGGCCAAAATGACATGCACACTTAAGCCCTGATTTATACTTTTTCACGAAAAACTGAGCGAACACAATTTTGCGTGAAAAAGTTTACTGCCAGCTAGAGCCATTCCAGAGCGCCAGCCAGGCATCATATTTAAGGAATGATGCTAACTGGCAGTAAGGCCCAATTAGCGTCAAAATAAATGATGCTAACCGGGTGGGAGACTGGAGGTTGTGCCTCAAAGAATGGCGCTAGTCAGATTAGAGTCAGAAAAATGACTCTAACCTTACTGGCGCCATTTTTTTGAGACACAACTCCCTTGGACATGAGTAAAGACAGTAGTCACGCCCCCCAGCCCAATGGTCATGCCCAGGGGACTTAAGTCCCCTGGGCCTGGCCATTGGGCACAGTGACATGTAAGGGGGCCCAAGTTAGCCCCCCCCCCAGGGCACTTTGTAAAAAAAAATCAAAATACCTACCTGGACTTACCTGGGATGGGTCCCCTCGTCCTTAGGTGTCCTCCAGGTGTGGGTGCGGGTGGGTGGGGGTTTACCTGGGGGCAGGGAAGGGCGCCTGTGGGCTGTTTACATGGTCTCTGACCATGGAAATGAGTCCACAGGTCCCCTAAAGCCTGCCCTAACCCAGGCGTTAAATAATGGTGCTAAGCAGGCTTAGTGCCATCAATTAAGGCCCTCCTCCTCCCGTGCGTGATTTTTGCACAGGAGGATAAATAAGGCGTTAGGGCCTTTGAGTCATTTTTTGCCCTGGCACGCCTACCTTGCAATTCTTTGACGCAAGGCAGGTTTTCACGGTAAAAAAATGAAGCTAACTCCATAACTTTGGTGCTAGATGGGTCTAGCACCAAAGTATAGATATGGGGTTAGGTTTGCGTTGAATCAGCATACAAAAAAAAGATGCTAATTTGACGCAAACGGAGTATAAATATGGGTCCTAGGGTGCACCTAGCACTCCTCCTCCCTGGTGATGTGGAGGATGCTGTTCCCACCCTGCCTTACGTAAGCAGAAAAATGAAATGATAATAAAATGGTTTTATTATAATTGTATTTTTCTGCTCTTTTCAGCAGGGGGAGATGTTCCTCTGTCATAGTGGAGGATCCGCCCCTGTCTAAAGCAATTACAGGGATGCATAACAGAACCTGCACTCGTTCTCATGCCAAGACACAACGCTCTGCCCTTTATGATGCACAAATATGGGGTTACATTGTCTTACAAAAACTAGCTGTAGAAGAGAACAATTTTATAAGAACTCTTCTCTCAGTTCTTTCAAGTACTCCCCTTGATCCCCTTATTTTTTGACATTGGTATTAATAGAATTTCTGACGTTGCAAATCGAAACCCTTGATTTACAGGCTATGCTTATGGTACCTACCAGAGTTAAATGAGTACAGGGATTCTTAAAAGGAACTGTTGGGTATGTCTAATGCATTGAGAGTACCCTGACTCAAGTTTGTGTCATCCTGGCCCTCAAAGCTGGGCCTAAGAAAATTGTGGTATAATCCAGGTAACGTCTATAAGACCTAGGCTGCAACCCTATAGACCCTTTATTGGGCAATTGTCCTTGAACAATATGCTATGAATGTGAATAATGGGCAATTAACTACCCAGTCTTTTGAGTTGAAGACTAATCCTTCATTTGAACTGTTTTTAAAATCTATAGCACCTCCACCAGCTAAAAATCTGAACATTTGCTTTAGATTGGGTGATTTACCACTCAAAGTGCTTACAAACAGATGGAGTAAAAGACAGACATCAGGTATGTGTCCAGCATGACGCATGAATCCTGAAACAGAGGAACATATTTGGTTCTTCTGTCCGGTATATCTTGGCACCTGCAGCATGTGTGTCTGGATCTGGGAGTCACCCATCATTTAGTAGCATACAGGATACTTAAAACTGAGACCTCGGGTCACATAGCATCTACTGTGAGCTAATTTTTGTTAAACGTTTGGCATAAGAGGAGTAAGCTTTTGCCGTGGTAATTATACTAAGGAACAGAACTGAGGTAATTAGCCTGGCTCTCGTATAGCGCTATGTTCAACCACCAGGCATTTATATATCACACAGTACTTTAAATTGCCTATGCACTTTGTTAATCTGTAGTTCTGAATTTGCCTAACCAAGTATCTATGTATTTTTTCTGTTTTTTTAAAATGCTTTTGCACTTTATGTAGTTTTCTATTGACTTTCTCTTCCATTTGGCTAACTAGGTACTTTTGTACTTTACTGCAGATTAACCTGTTCATGTATTATAATAGATACCCTGGTGTCAAATGCTACTTGATAATAGATTTTAGATGATATTTTAGTTTTTACAGCTGGGTTTGCACACCTGGAATGATTGTGACTATTGTCATTTCAGAACTGGAAAACATTTCATGTGACTGGGGTTAGACAACTAAGTGTTCCACTTTATATAAAAGCGATTCATGTAATAATGTGTTTATGTCATTATGTCATTGAAGTAGTGCTTTTATGTACACTTTGATGGTTATGACAGCCGAAGAAAGATGAAATATTGTTATGAAGGTGTTTTTTAGTGGCTAGCAAGTAGCGTATGTCTTTCTTCTGCGTCTACATCATGAAGGCTATTACTGATCCCTCCCCCACTCATTCTCTTCTCGCAATAGCAAGCTATAAAATATGGAGGTGTAATAAAGGAGGGAAGGAAGAAGGGAAAATGGACTTGGATGAGGATGCTTCCCAATTGGGGTAATGAAGATTACCACTAATCCTTGTCACATTCATAAACAAATGAGGATCTTCCAAGTCAATTAGGGAATGTTCACAAACCACTCATGATGTAAAATACATGTATTCCTCCTACAACAATTACTTCGTTACCGAAGGCAGGACTCTGGAACCAATTTTTCATGTGCACTATCAGAAACATTCAGGCAATATTGTTTAAGAAAAGTGTGGTGTGACAACAAAATTGCCCAGAAGTTTGAGATTACCCTTGTCGAGTGTTCCTGGATGTTACATGGAAGAGATTCACCCTCCATAGTGTAAACCTAATCAGTTGTCTGGCAAATCCATCTGCTTTATGTAGCTGTCAAAACTTTACAACCTTTTGCCACTGATCTATGAGAAATGAAGAGGCTCCCAACCAGAATAGCTACATTCTGCTACTTGCAACAGGTTGCAAAAGTAGGCTTTGTAGCAACCGCTAGCGGTCCCATATTTAAATGGTATGAGTATGCTGCAATGGAGGCAGAGTTTTTCTGGAGTTTATGTTGTATGACGGTTAAGCAATTCTAATATTTAATATTTGTGGATATGTTTACTTGGGCTTGTAGGATGAAGTCCCCTGGTGTGTTGTTACAGAGCCTATTTTTGCAGCCTGTTGTAATTAGCAGAATATAAGTATTTTGGTTGGGAGTCTGACACAGTGTAGTTTATGGTGCACGTTTGATATGTTTTTAAAGTACTTTTTGAACTTTCCTTGTTTTATAGGTGGTGGTTTATGTGTTATGGTGTTTTTTTGAGTGTATTTTGTGGGTTCAACAGGTGGTACACATGGTGTGAATTAATGGATTGCACACACTGTTTTTTAACTATTTATTTCTTATGTGTAGGTATTATTTAACAACACTGAGTCCTGATGATGGTCTGACGGACCTCTGACTGCCACTACAGGTTGAAATGTCGACATGACCTTCTCATTTGACAAGCTGAATTGAAAGTCCATTATAGTGCTTGAATTGGTACTAAAAACTAGGCAATTATTTTACAGAACTGTTTCATGAGGAGGGTTATAACGCTTCCTGGATCTGCAGTTGGGAAAAAATCTAATGATCTAGAAGGGTTATATACAGTGTTGTTGTTTATGAGATGGACATTCATTGGAATTGTTGTACTTTTTTTAAACTTCCTGAATCCTATTGAGTAATATATTGAATTTTGACAGTACGGAGTTGTTTTATTTATTAATTGACGACTGGATCATATGTACGAATACTATATCTAAATAATTCCTATAGGAGCATTTTTAAGTGAGACATTGCCTGTACCCAGTTCCTAGGGTAATACTGATTTGCCCCCCAGTGTGGTCATTTACTTTCTAAAAGTGGCATTTTTGAAATAATAATGTAAAATCACACTTCACCAGTAAGTAGAATTTCTTAATACCATTCAAACCACACCAAATATGACAAGTCTATTCCTCTAAGATCAGAAATTGCCACTTAAAGGCAAAACATATACGAGGATCTCTAATTCTGGCCTATGAGAGGAGCAGGCTTCACAGTAGTGAAAAACATCTTTGGGGGGTTTTCTCTACCAGGACATGTCCTGCCTTTCACTTACATTGCACTCTGCCTACAATATACCTAGGGCCTACCTTAGGGGTGGTGTATATGGAAGAAAAGGGGAATTATGGCTTCACAAGTAGTTTTAAATGCCAATTTGAAGTGGTAGTGAAACTGCACACACAGGCCGAGCAACGACAGACCTGAGACATGGTTAAGGGCTACGTACGTGGGTGGCACAATCAGTGCTGCAGGCCACTAGTAGCATTTATTTTACAGACCCTGGGCACATCTAGTGCACTTTACTAGGGACTTGCAGATACATGAAATATTTCAATTGGGGTTGAGATGTTACCATGTTTAGGGGAGAGAGAACAAGCACTTTAGCACTGGTCAGCAGTGGCAAAGTGTGCAGACTCCTGATACCAGCAAAAATGAGATAAAAAAATTGAGGTATGCAGGCAAAAAGTTGGGGGAAGACCAACCTAAGGCTGTCAGGTCAAACACAGTTTATTTCATCTGGTAGCTCAACCCCTCCTTTAATGATGAATGCTGCACTATTTTTGTCTTAATGGTCACCTTTGGTCGGGTGTGAGGGCCTGTAAAACTATTAGATATTGACAAAGACTCAGCCCAATCATTTATATTTTTGTTTTTGTTTTCCAGTGTTATGATTTTGTGAACTTTGACACACTCTCACATGAAAGCAGTGGATCACTGACCACTTGAGATTGAACTATAACCTTCTCTCCCCTGTCTTATCTCTAGAATTCTAGCAATTTTAGTTTAATCTTCTCAGTGTCTTTGCACAGATGAGCAGTATGTGGAATCCTTATGGCACCTTATTGCAATTTAAAAATAACTATACCTGTTGTAGTGGGTGTTGATAGCAGGTCAGATGCATGTGTTTGGTTTAGCTCTTAAATCTGCATGTTGCCTCTGAAGGGCAAAGGGTGGACACATACAAGAGGGGCTGCTCTTTTGTTCTGCTAGTTATTTGGGGTTTAGGAACAGAGAGAGGGAAAAAGTTACCAAACCAGTTTTCCCTTCGGTGTGTATCCCTCAGGTAGCCACACCTCTAGAGTGAACTACCAAGCTCCACACAGTGAGAAAGGGATTCTGCCATCCCAGGAGAGGTCAGAATATTGCATTTTGGGATAGACAGATGCTACACTTTGCAGGAAGTTATCATTAGACAGAAAGCAACCTGGTAGCCCATTATTTAGTGTCACTGCATCACTCTAGGAACCAAAGATGCAAAGATCCATTATCATTGTGCTGGCCCCTAGGGAGATGGGGCTCCCTTGGGCATCCTCAGTCCATGGAGGGGGTCCTCACTCACTTCCCCGCAAAGGGCTTTAATGAACTAAGGATGCCCTGGCCCACCCAGGGGTCTGAAAGAGGAATCAGGCGGAGCCCCTTAAATCCTCTCCTTTGGCTCCTGGTGCTGCTCTCCTGCTCGTTGGGGTACCTTTTACAGCCATTTCTCTACAGTCAACAGAGAACCCTCTTGCCCACACTCCTGAGGCCCAATAGCCTTCCAGCTGTCTTGAAGGGCACCGAGGTGGGGCATTTTAGTCCAGGTCTTTCCCCAACCGGTCTTCAGAGGGCATAACCTGGAAACTCTATTGTAGTCCTGGGGTTATCCAGAGTCAAAATCCTGCACTCTTTCCAGCTTGTCATTCCTCCACTGTCATTGCTTCCAGGTCCAGGGTCTTCTTCACTGTCAGTAGGGAGTGGAGAGTTCTAGATGCCAGGCAGCCTTGGCAAATCTTAGTGTGGCATGGCATTGCTTCATCCAGACCCAACCCTCCAGTGCAGAATTCTGGGACAATCGAACATGATGTTGTCAAATTTTCTCTGAAAGGAGATCTTCTGAGGTCCATATCTCCCTCACTATGACATCACTGACAGATCTCTTCCAAGCAAAATTTCAAAGGCGGGTCCCTCTTGGGTTGGATCCAGATGTCTTGGCTTTCTCCTTTGTTCAGTGAGCCGAGGCTGTCCCTGCCATGGTGCAGTGTGACCAGCTAATTATTATGTGTGGATTTTCCACTCCTGGCTTCCCAGGAACAGGGTCAATTGCCAATAAATGATCCTTTTGGGTGGGGAGACCTTTGTTCTGTCTGCTAGGGGTCACAGAAACTAACCTGGCCCAGCAGGGAGGACAAAGGCCTGGAATCCGATTTTGAGCTGAGCCAGAGAATTATGACAATATCTGAAGCCACATAAGATTAGGGGTGGGCATAACTGGTGTAATTATCTCTATTGTAGTTACTTGTAATACCTGCACAATTACTCATAATCATGGCTCATTACATGAAAAGCGTAATCCATCATTTAGCACTATTTCCTTTTATTATTGTTATATATGTAGTGCAAAATGGGCCTAATGATGCATTTCAAGCTAAGAAAATAGCATTGAATACTATGTGAACATCAGTAGCCAGGCAGCCAGTCACTCTCTCTAAGTTTGCTGTTCCTGTGTTCCTTTTAATTATTCAAGCTGGTATAAACGTGAAATTTCACATCACAAGAGTATGTGTAATTACTGAAATTACTCCAATTACTCTGGCATGATTTCAGTTTTCTCCAGGCCTACATAAGTTGTCGATTTATTGTGTTTGGAAATGCAAAATCAAACTCAGCATGCATATTTTACCCCAGTTTGACATCTTGCTGGACTGTGTAGGCCAAAGTAGAGAAAAACTGCACTTTAGGGCAGATTTCACTGATATGAAGAATACAGTAAAAGCACTACAGATTTTGCTGTAAACCCTACTTACCTTTCTATGAAGGCGCACAAAATATAATGACTTACTTAGGCCAGCCCCTTCTGAGCCAGGGTTCCAGTGCACAGCTATCAGGTTCTAACACAATAATATTCCCATATGCACACGTGGTAATGCATACTCAGCCCAGTGCCCCTTACCAGCTGATCTACGGTGGCCAGATACTAGTGGTAAACATACTCAGTCCAGTTACTGTGAAATTACTGGGATTAAAACTCAGATAGTGAGACTCACCTATAGTAAAGGTCCAAAAACTGGGTAGTCAAACATGAAAAACTTGGTTGGCTAAATGGTCCGAACCCATTTGTAACCAGGGTGTATTTCTGATCCTGTGCAAAGAGGAATTTGACCTGGAAACATAATTAGTAGTTATGTGATAATTAACACACGCTTACATTTTTCTACTCATGGAGGCCAGTAGTTCAAACCTGATGAGATTTAAATGAGGGAAATACAAAAAAGGCAAAGCTTCTAGAACTTGTTGTGCTCAAGACCTGTTCTGCAAGTTTTGCCTCATTGTCATCTTGAAAAAAATCAAAATAGGTAGTATTTGCCCCACCCATTAAATACATCATCCTAGGGTAATGGTATTCACCATTTGATTTGTGGTAAATACCCCACCAGCTCCACACAACCTGTACTGACAGCTTAGTGAGCTTTCAGCAGCAGCAACCTCTGTGAGACACAAGGAAATTGGTAATCTTGCAGTCCCACCAGAGAACCCAAGCTGCTTATCTCAAAGGAAGTCACTTAAGGTGGATTCAATGTCAGCTTCAGTACAAAAAATCAAAACACTGTCACAGTTATTTTCATCAAGGATACACAGTAGAACCAAGCCCATATACTGAATAATTTATACAAACTTTGGCCAAAAATGACACTGTTTTCTTTTTTTGGTGGCAGGAAAGGGGATTCTAGTGTTTGTAGCGGTCCTATGTCTGACATGGAGGGTTCCAAATAACCAATTTTACAACTATAACTGTGCCCAGCTGCACCGTGAAGTGCTGAGATTGGTTGCTAAGGCAACAAAGGAGAATGCTTTTCAATACACTCATCTCACTACAGATGTGTGGACCTACATTTCCTTGAAGGCAGTTAAGGGAAGGCTATCACTCCTTGCCACCAGTAATGATGCATTTTAAATCATTTGTCAATATGCAGCAGTTGCAATGGTCTCTATGGAAAAGTGAATTCAGCTGCCTACATACTGGACGAATTCAATAACAAAGCCAAGGAATAGCGTCAAACCAGTGTCTCAGGATGGAATTTTTGCCACCGACAATGACAGTAACATTACTGAAGCCATTGTGTTATATTTTATGTTTGGTAAAGCAGGGATTGATCCTGCCTTGATAGACCTTTTACTACGTTTCCATAGGGGTGTGAAAGCTCAGGTTAGTTTTAACACAAATGGTGACTGTGCTCTGTCCTTTCAAACCTGCAACGGTGTGAAACAAGGTTGCATTTTAGCCCCCTTTTTATTCCTTTTTTATATAAATGCTCTTGAGGCAGAGCTAACGACAAAAGTCAAGAATTTTCCCAGAGTTGGGAACTGTCCAGTACCCGTGTCACATTACGTGGATGACGCGATTTTACTTCATCGCACCGCCAACGGCCTGCAGCTGCAACTTTACATTTTTTATGATTTTATGGGGGCTAAATCTAAAAATAAACCATCAGAAGCCACACATAATGATATGCAGCCCTAAAAAGATTTGCTCACAGACATACAACGTAGATAGAATCCCTATCACTACAGTATAGAGTTGTAATTATCTTGAGGTTTTACTGGTCGTTAATTTGAGTGGGGACAAGCTTTTAATCCACAGAGTATGCAGATTTGCCTCTGCCATAGATGCAATTTTTAAGTTCTCTAAAAACTTAGACAAAGGCCACCTAAAGAACTAATCACTGTGTATAGAAGTAAATGCCTTTCATTGGAGAACCATGGGGCTGGTGACAGGGGTTATAGATCTCCTGGAAGCCTACAAAAAACTGAAAACAAATTCCTGTACAAACTTCTAGCCATTCCAAAGAGTACGGCCAGTCTTATTGTCCATAAGGAACTTGGACTTCTCTTTCTAGAGGATTTGCCCAGTTATTAATCTGGCTTGAGATTTGGCATTCTCAGTATACCACTTTTTCATGAATGGTCACAGAAGACTGACTAAGACAAGACCATGCAGCTTCTATTCCATGGCTTGCCTGTGTCAAAAGGGCTTTTTTCTGACCTCGGTCTGTCAAATCTTTTTTACCCTCCAAATGAAATTGATAACAGCTCAAAAAACACCATGAAATCCCTTTTTTTGAACACCGAAACAAAGCTAGCTTTTAAAAAACCAATCGATGAGCTCAGTTTCTCATTATTTAGATGTAAATCCGGCAGAAGAGATAGAACCATATCTAATATGGTTCTCAAACATTGAACACAGATTTTATTTGACCCATTTTAGACTTAGCACTGTGCACTTTATGGCAGCCTATCCTGGGCAGGGCACTTGGTTTCAAACCTTGCAACTCTGCCCCCGCAACAATATCTCTAAGCAAACCCTTGCACATTTTATGTTCTTTTGCAGCTTTTATGTTCGACCCATACTGCAATATTTAAGTCCATTGCTGTGTACTTACGGTCTCAGTTAATATAAAGCCTGCTTACAATGCCTCCAGCTCTTGGATTCAGAATATTGCTGATCAGTTGTTATATGTTATGTTTGACAAGCTCTTAGAATCAGAAAAGCCAAGAATTAAAATAACTAAAGAGAAAGTTGATTTTTTAACTTTGTATCTGAGTTTATGTCTCTTCTTATGCTTCTTTCGCTGTATTGAATGATTACATTATTGTCCTAAACAGAGCTCAGTTTCCTCAGCCACAGATCATCTAACCGTTTTAGTACCACATTACTACAATTTGAATTTCAATGTAATTTTGTTCTATATCTCCACATTTTTTATTACCTATATATTGGCATGTTGATTTTAATGTTTTATCTTCTTATGGATTTTAGCAAAAAAAAGCATCATTTATGTTGCACTTACTACAACTATGTGGGGTACAGAAGAGCTTGCCTACATGGGAGCAAGTTAGGCTGTGTAAGGTGTGATGTTAGGTCTGTCTTGTCTTTGTTTCTTGATCCTATGTAGGAAGTGTTTGCATGCCCAGTGTGAAGGTCCCCAAGGTGTGGTTATCATGTGTAGGATTCAGTGCTTAGCAGTATGGTTGATGAAGAGGTGTGCCAGATAGATTAGTAGTTTAAGGTTTTCATTAAATTATAGTATTATTATTAGTATTAGTGTGGAACAAAAGGGGTATATATGAATTTACTTTAAAATATAATATTATGGTTAATCATAAGTCAGGCCTTTTTAGCATACCTGCATACAGAAATGAGTATTGGTTGTCCCATATTTATGGGCTGCAAACTGCAGATTTGCCTGAATGTGTGATTACGTTTTTGGGTTTTATTTTATGGTTGTTGAATGATTTAGTGATCGTGAAAATAGCTTTATTTTCAACTGTTTTGCGAAGCGTATATCCTCCTAAATGTTTTAAATAATAGTTGTTATGCAGTTCCAGAACCTGGCAGCTTGTACTAAGAAAGCAGTGCCTTTTATGGATTTCTATGGTGCTGTGGTATGATGTGTAGTGCTTAACTTTAATTTGTAAATATAATGATTCTTGGGAGACTCTTGGACTATGGAGAAGGTCTTACCCATTACCTGATTGTGTGTGACTTCCTCCAAATGGAAGAAGTAGTCCACAATGTGCTTCCCACCTGTCAAACGATTTGCACACATATTAGCCTACTCTTAAGGATTTGAATTCCTTAAGGTCATTAAGGAAGCTAATAAAGTCCTTGTAAAAGTCCTCAAGCAGGAGACTCCAAACAACTGGAACTCCATTTTATATATGTTGCTGTGCCAAGTTTAGCAGCATGGGCTTATAATTGATTATATGCTTCAAAGAAGAGGAAATGCCAAATCCAAGGCACTTGATTTTTGACAAACAAGGGCTAATAGAGTACCCAATGAAAATTCTTACATCTTTGAGATTTTAACATAGAAATGCAGCAAGTAAGAATGTACAATGCATTTAGCAATTTCAGTGCTACACTTGCTGCAGGCCCATTTGCATTAGGTGGGAGAAACATTTACCAATGTTAATGAAGAAGCAGCTGGTTTGAGCAACAATTTACTCCTTCATCTGGATAGCAATAACAGTCTATAAACGATTATGGCCTCCAAGGAGCACATCTGTTGCACTATTGCATACCATCATTTATACAATCATGGGCTATCTAAGAACTGGAACATCAAGAAAATAGCTGGACATTAGGATGAAAGATTGCAATGCTGTGGTCAAAGAAGAGCTAATCTTTTGCCTTCACCAACCTCAGAGTAGCACAATGGTGACTCCAGCAGCACGTCACCATAGCAGTGCACACCACTGGTAAAATTATAACCATTCCAAACCATACCATCTTCTTCAAAAATTAATGCTGGTAGCAGTGCTAGAAATATGTTTTGCTGGGGGTGGTTGATAAAAATTACAGGATTTACATCAAGTGCACTGATTTAGGAAACCAATGAGCAGTTAATGGCAACTATTACAATAGACAGGATGTTTCATGAGTACTTGGGTTAACAAAAAACTTTCCCACTGATCTACTCGCATTGGAAAAGTGGGCAGTGGGCAGAAATCAGCATGGCTGTAAAGAAATATCTAGCAAGTCCTGTGGCATTCACACCATTTGGGTAAATTGTCAGAGCAGTTGCCAATCTCTTTATTCTTCAACAGGTCTGTCTCTTATTGGGAGAGAAGAAAGTCTGTGCATCTAGTCCTAAACAATGGGAAAGATGATCCATTGCAGCTCTCTAATGTCACTGGAAAAGAGGCACACACACATATAGACTAGAAACAGGTGATTTGTTTGAACTAATGCTAACTAGCGGCTAGAATGGCAGATTCAAAGTGATTCATGTGTTGGAGATGATGACTATGGCACAGTCTGTGTTTTGTAATATTTGAGTGTTCAGCCATTCAGGGTGCCTGCAGCCACTAGCATGGGAGTGGTACTTATTTGGCCTTTGGTTACTGGTATTTATGTCTTTGAGGCATTGTGGACCATATTAATCTTTACTTTCAAATGGTGTCCTTTTCTTCCCTTATTCAGTAGCCTTCTCTTCTGCAAGGAACCTCTGTGGTGATTCTGCCCTGGTTTTCATGCCTACATCCTTGATAGACCATGGCAGAATTCATCTGCACATTCTTTTTCAGTTTTTCTTATTTTTGTTACCATAAGTATTTTTTAACTGTGTGCATTCTCCCTATTTTGTATTGTAGTCTAAGTAAGTTATTTTGGGAGTCTGGTAAATACTATTTGAGTTGTGTAATTTTACATCTTTTATCCATGACAGATGTGCCATGCCAATGGGACTGGATGAATTCTGCGTTTGGTTTGTCCTCTCTTTCTCAAGTTTTTTTAAATTCCCTCTACGCGTCCATTGACTGATTAACTAATCCCCTTAACCATAACTGTTAGATCTATTGGGCTGCAATCTATATTCACCATGAACAGACCTCGCACTAGGCGGAGCAAATGTGGTGCATGTAACATTAAGGCGGTCATTATGAACTTGGCGGTTCGGCCCGCAATGCCGGCGTTGGCGAGTGAAACCGCCAGCCAGCATGACGGGCCAAACGCCACTTAATGAACCTGGTGAGGGCCACCATCGGCAGCCCTCACTCACCGCCAGGCTTCCTCCGTCAGGCAGCCTGGCGGTGGGTGGAAACATTATCCGACAGGGCAGCGGTGCTACCCCTCGGATAATGTTTCCTAATCCTCCAGCCTTTCCCTGGTGGGTTTCCCCGCCAGGGAAGGGCTGGCAGAAGGGGTGCACCGGGGCACCCCTGGGGGCCCCTGCACTGCCCATGCAATTCGCATGGGCAGTGCAGGGACACCGGTGCAGTGCCCCATCGCGCAGGTCACTGCCCGATCTGCGCAACGGGTGCAGCTGCACCCGCCGCACAGAGGGGAGCTGCCGTAAATGTCCCGGCCAGGCCTTCCTGTAGTCCGGCAGCCCACAGGAAGTTTCATTATATGGCCCGCGCCCACCGGCCCACAGGAAGGTTCATTATATCGCCGGCGGGGATCCGGGGACGCTGGCGGTCAGTGTTTTGACCGCCAGCACGAAAACAGCGGTAGGGCCTAAATCTCTAAACAAGGAGTGAAAAAATGCATTTTTGTCCACTCAAGATTATTCCAGGCCTTCTCCTGGGGCACACTTGTGTCAAAAATAATGATTAATGATAGGTTAAGGCTAAGGAGTGCATACATTTCCATTTATAATCTATCCTCCACAGAAACTCTAGTTGCTGAAGAAACCTCGTACTTAGGTGTATAAAAGGGGTGTGCAAAATTTGTGTACCTTCAGGGAAAATTCTGCAGGACCGTGTCTAATTACACAAGATGCAAATCCATCTTTTAGCACTATATTTTAGGGCAGAATACATCTTTACAAAGATGCATTTCATTTTGAAATGGAGGCACTCTCATTCTGGCTGCCCAAATTATTCCCAAATGCCTGTGGTAAAATTTTGCTGCAAACTCTCCTTAATTATGTGACATGGCATAATGTGAATATATTGAAAGTATGAGAACTACTCCAACATATGTTAAGTTTCACTCAGACCTCGTGTTTAACAAATACTTCATACGTTACCTATAACGTTTTTAGATTTATTATTTGAATAGCTTTTGTATGAGAAAATATAGGCAGCTTTAATAACGAAATCTTTCTACTGTAGGGGTATAGTTGTGTTAATTTATGCTGGCCTATGTTTTGGATTTGTTCCTACACCTTTCTTCTTCTATGTTGCAGAATACGTTTGCTGGTTCACCTGCTTCTCTTGAAATAAAAAGCATCATTCTCATTAGTGTCTTCTCTGTTTAAACCTGTTCAGGAATCCAATTAGTCCACTGACAAAAGGAAAAGTCCTGCAGCAACAACTCCTCACAGGTGCTGGGGGAGCACAGGTTTTAGGACTGATTGTCAACACTGCTCTGATAAGGAAGAAGGAAGAGGTTTGGCTTCTTAGGGCGATAGCGGAATGCAGCATCTATTCTCTGAGTGCTATCACTTAGTGGAGATTTTAGAGGGTAGAACAGTGCCTATATATTATTAATGGAATGGAACTCCAATGGCAAGTCATAAAGGGGGTGACATGGAAATAATCAGATTTACAGCACTGATTGCAGGAAGGAGAAGCAAATTTCCATATAGGGGTGGCCTTGCACAGTGGCACAAGTAGAGAGAGTTAGAGAGAGAATGGTGAATCCTCTTTTTCCTTTGTAATGGACCAAATTCGGGCCCCTATCAATAGGTAGGTAGACATTTCATGGCATACCAGGGATGCTATTAAATGCCACTTAGTAAAACAAACCGTTACACTAATAGAGTAACAGTTACATATTACACAGCAATATTTACATATATTTTAAAAGTTAACCCACACACCACTCATAAGATACACCATACCCCCATAAACCCTAAAAAGCACAAATCCTATCCGACTGTTTGTCGGACGACCACAGCACTCGGGGCTACAGACACTTGTCTTGATGCCGAATTTGCTCTTGGACTTATCATGGTCCACTATATTGGCTACCCTGCATTTACCTTGGACGTTTCTTTCCAGCTAGAATTATTGATTTCGGATAGCCTACTTTCAGACGCAAAGACTTACATTACTTTATGATTGACTTATTGATTTTGCCGTGTTATCACCTCGCCCAAATACCCTTGAAAAAGTCACCAGCGTGACGAAACAGGTGTTGGCTGTGTTTGCAGTGATGTTCTTTGTTCACTGAATGTAACGCCATCTACAATAAAGACATCATATTTAAAATATTTAAAGAAATGATGTGAACATCCGACGTACATGTTTGTCTCATCTATCCGACAGAAACTAAACATTACTCAATGTTAAAGACTTGTGTCATACTAGTGTCGTTTGTGTGCAGTGGTCTATTTTTGCTTATCATTACTTGTGTAAAAGTTTTATACTTGATTGATGCCCATGGGTGGTAGGGCATTCTGTTCACCTGCACCACTTTCTACTGTACAATAACTTGACAATTTGTGTTTACTTTCCTAGGAGTGCGGTTACCTTTACCCTTACTACCCCCTCATAAAAAAAAGTTTTCAATTCTTAAAAAATCCTACAAATCCTCAAATAAACCCAACCCCCAGTCTAACTGTAACAAAAACAACCCTATACCACTCCTCCCTGAACTTATCGCACCCAAATCACAGATTCCCAAAATAAAAAATAAAACCTCTAATTTGTCCATTCTGTTAATGTGTACTTATGGTTCAGTCACCTTTTCCATTGAAAGTACATTTTACTTTGTATACAAATTTTCATCAAATATGGCAATCACTTAGAATAGTTAGCTAATGTCTGACATGCCAAATTCGGGGAACTTCTGTTAAGAAATGAATGTTCATGGGGTGGAAAAGATGTGTGTCCCCACTGTAGCTGCCATAGGAAATTTTGCTTGCAACTAAAGCAAAAACCTCTGAATGGATTCACACCAAACCTGGCGAGGCAATGCACAGCTATTAACGGAATGGTACATAAGTGACAAGTCATGAAGGGGGTGACATGGGCATTAACAGATTCACAGCACTGATTGCAGGAAGGTGGAGCAAAGGGCAAAAAAGGTGGTGGTCTGGCACAGTGGCACAAGTAGGGAGATTTAGAGAAAATGGTGGAACTTCTTTGTTCTCTGTGATGGACCAAATTCAGAGCGCTGTCGATAGCTAGGTAAACCTTCCCTGGTATACCAGGGATGCCATTGATTATAAAGGGAGTGCCAGTTACAGATAACACAGCAATATTTACTTATTTAAAACACTAAACCACTCACAACAGGACCTTCACCTCGGTAACCCTAAAACACAAAAATCTAAAACTACCCCTTCATCAACTCATTAAAACACAATGCCTGCAATAGACCCACCCCCTCTAACCTTAAAAAACAATCCTACATAGCCCCTTCCCAAACTTATCGCACCCACATAACCTACAACAATCCCACCCATTCCCAAAATAAGGTACTTCCTCAATTTGTCTATTCTTTATGGTTCAGTCGTATTTTTTTTTCATTTAAAATATATATTTTTTTTATTTTGAACTGAAAACGCATCCCAATCCTGATAATTTTACTTACATAGGGACTTTTTTTTAGGCCAGTGAATCTTTTGACCCTGATTGGAGACTCCTCAAGACGAGGCAGCTCATTAAACTTCTCTTGGTATGAATAAAAAAACAATCCATATGAGCAATAGCCAATCAGTCCAACTAATCAATAACATTTAATGAGAACCAAACACACCATGACCTTTCAGCCATGAATAATCACACAGATTTGATAAGACTTAGGATATTTATTTCCCTATTTGTTACACTCTACTAGCAAATGTATTGGTCTCAATACCAGAAAACACATCATCAATGTGACAATATGGCAACTTGAATAGGACTTGAGCAAAGCAAAGATCATGAACATTAGAACAAAGCACGACGTCAACATGAATCAACTTTAGCAGAGTACCATTAGTACAGTATTCAACAAAACAAAGATTCAGTCATTTGTCTATTTGCATCCGATTTACTTAATTCCTTAACTAACCTCTAATTAGCATCAGCATGTTGGGCTTCATGCAAAAACAATTTAGAAACATGAATTTGGAAAACATCTAACTACGGTCTCTGTCAAAAGAGCAGTTGGTACCTAGAAAGGAAAGGCAAACAGACAATTACAATTTATCATCATTTAGTTACCCTCTGTAATGGGTCAGCATACAGGGTCAGTCTTCGTCCTTAGGACAGCAGTCGATTCGCCATCAGCCAGGATAGATCCTCAATGTCTCAGTAAGGTAGGGCAAAACTCTTCCTTCGTAAGGAGGAGAAGTAAGTATCGGGCAAGGCAAGAAGTAAGGATGGTTTAAGGTATCAATTGCAAGGACAAAGACGGAATATCAGAGTAACAGCAAGAGTGTCCCTCTAATGGCAGATTTCTCCTCGGTTCACAAGATTATATCAAATTTGTTGATCAAGTTCCTAACTTCCAATTGGTCAATATTTGGTGCACCATTATCTCTGTCCAATAGTCCGTTGATCACCTTACTAGAAATTTCACTTCAGACAGTTCTCATGCTGTTTATTGGCTCCTGTGATTTACGTCTTCATCGGGTAGAATGTCAGGTAAGAAAAGTTACACTTGTCGCTCCAGTCAGTAGCTCCATTGTCTTGTCCCAGTACAGGCGACCTTGCACCTGTTGCGAATTACACTGTTGCATTCGGCAAGAATGTCTCCTTGAGCAAGTCGGTTCTCTTGAGAATGAATTTACTACGGTTATACACACATCTCTAGCTTCTGGAAAAATACAGATTCATGTCCTTCAGGAAGACAGCACATTGCACGTTAGAAAAACACACTAATATTGCACCAGGCAGCTAGGCCCAGACCCTTGCTAACTAAGACCTAGTGATTAATTTAGCAATCCTTGATACATATAACTCTCAATGCTAATATAAAATCATACATTAGTACATTATTAATTCATTATTAGTCAATTTCATTAATCATCGTATACATTGGTGGCCACTCTACGTGGGCACATTTCAAACGTGTGCATTAATATTTATTCTACCATGTTTTATGCAGTATCATTTGTACATTACATTGCAAGTTTTTCACGTTAATATTGATTATAAGACTACACTCCAACAATCCCTCCTCTGATGACTCTTGTCATTACACAAATCCCTTCCTTGACAACTCTTTCATTTTCGATTTTCCTTCATCTCAATCTCTTCCCTTGATTTTGCCTTTTCATATTTTGCTCTGAACATTTTCTCCCTTTTCTTTTCTTCCTTCCTCGCATTACGTTTTGCCAATGTTCCTTTAAGTCTTTTACTAATTTTGCATGATAACCATAGTCCAAATAAACAAGCCAAAACAATCACTATTCCCTGTATTAATTTTCCCATTATCCCATGCCAAATATTACTAAACCAGCTTCCCACAGGAACAAGTCCCTTTACAACCTTTTCCCAAACTCCTAGTTCTTTCAATTCTTTCAAATCTGTACTATCTCTTGTTAGGTTCGTAAGCATGCTTCTAATCTCAATACTATTATCAGGTATGTAGGCACAGCAGTGACGCTCATTAAGCATTTTACAGACTCTGCCATTTTTCGCTAAAAGAATGTCTAAAGCAAGCCTGTTTTGAAGAGTCATAGCCCTCTCCGCAGAACGTCCAGTGTCCATCAGGAGTATAGCTCCTGTAAAATTTGTCAGCATGTTATCCACAATAGTAGACAACTTTTGAATCTTTATGTAGTTTAAGATAACACCCACTGAAGGGATTATTGCTCCAAATATGTCTCCTACTACACCAGCAGCATTCTCTCTCCTTTGTCTAGTACGAAGTAATTCAGTCACCTTCTGAAACTTCTTTAAGTCCTCTAGCTGATATATCTTCAGGAAAACTGTCCCCAAATAACATGTCCCATACCATCCCTTTGGAAGACGGTAATAAGCATTAAGTCCACAAATATAATAGACCCCTGGGATCGCTGGATCCTGTCCATTTAACATGAAAGTCCACTTATTCCAAAACAAAAAATACATGCTTACATTCACTCGTTCCCACAAATACATTGTCATAATATGACTTAGGCCGTGTTATGCAAAGCCTTGCTACATGTAGTGCATCTAAAGCTAATTTCCCTTGTTCCCTAACTCCATTTTAACTCCCACTATTAATAAAGGACCGTTGCTGCAAGCCTTTTTCTAATTTCCCTTTCAAAACCCTTCTTCTATCTTCAGTGTGATCTAGAAAGTTTTTCTCTACAGGCAAAAGCAAGCAAGTCAAATTATTGCGGTGTGCATAGGATGTACTAATCGCCACTCTTGCCTCAAAGAACCCTTTCACTAACTTTATGGTATAGTATTTAGCTACGCTATTCAAATCTTCTATAACGGGCACATAGGAGAACACCAAATCATGGTTGGAATAAAAATATTGCACTTCTTCTTGGTTATAGAAACGTGTTAGTAGTAAACTACAGCTAATCCCATATGTTAGGGGTAAACTATGATTGGTAACTCCCTCCTGTACTGAAACAGGGATTTGCGTACACACATAACAGGCTTTCGCATCCATGGTATCAACATACTCACTCAGCAATCAATAGAAAACATTAGTAGACAGTTCTCCCTTAGTGTTAGTATTCTCATGCAGATCCTTCGTATCTTGTTCGAACCTTTCCAAGGGTGTTAGTGTAGCAGTCTCCAGCGATTGAGGAATTGTAGCATTGTTAGCTTCATTCTCATCCACCAACCGCATTACCACAAACAAAGCTATAATGAATATCACACACACAACACCCAAAGCAACCCCCAAATATTTACAACCCCTGCTCCCCCCATTATCATCTCCAGTGCTAGGCATGATCTGTGAAGAATCAGAAAGCAGAATGCCACAAGTGTAAACAAGTAACTGAGGATAGTTTAAAGCCCCCCTTTTTTTCCACTTCTTCTCTCAGCAAAGCTAAGCAAAGTCTTTCTTCTGCAAATATTTACATCTTTCTCATTCACTCCCTGGATCTATGTCAATTCGGTTAGCAGCTTGTCACAATCGTGTTTCAATAGTCAATTCAGGTTAACAGTGTCACATCCGGTAACTTATCAGTCTCTTTTCTCAGATTTCTTCAATTCAATTTCAACTTAACACAGTCTCTTTTCCCTTTGACCAAACTCAGGTACCATAGTATTGCTCTGGAACTTCTCGATCAAAACAGAATGGCAAGAACTCTTGTTGCCACTCAGCTGACTTTGCATATGCCCATTCAGGACCTGCGTATCTCCTATTTGCTATTCTCTTTCTCTTCAGTTTGCGATCACCTTGCAATTCTCCTTTGCTCAGGTCCTCTTTCCTTGTTGTATCGATCTCTTCTTCAATTGTCTCATCAACGACCACCTTTCCTTTTATCACTTGCGATTCTGGCCACTTATCTCCCTTTAAGATCCCTTGGTTGTCTGGCTCTCCATATGGCAGCTCAGTGCCCTCCTCTTGTGCTATGGTGTTTTCTCTTGCTGGACCTGCAATTGGCTCAGGAGGAGTCCGGGCACTCTGACGTTCTTCTGCCTCAACTGCTTCACCTTCGCCGGCCAGGGGCTCTACTTCAAACCCATATCCATCTGCTTCTGGGAGAACATCTCTTTGGGTCGGTCCTCCTGGTGCCTCAGTTGAGATAGGCTCACTGTCACCACTCTGGGTCTCGTTTCTTACCGGAGTGGCCAAGCCGTCCTCAACAGGTTCTCCTTCAGTCTCAGTTCCCCTTTGATTACTGTCTGGCCCTGAGACTTCCTTTTCTGAAGCTGTTATTTTCGACAATTCAATTTCCTCATCAGTTGGACACGACACCTTTTTCGTGTGACTGGCATGAATCCAGTTTGAAATTCCCGCACACTTCACAGCAGTAGTAGTTGTCAGAATTACTTGATATGGCCCCTTCCAACGTTGCTCCAAACACAACTTCCTCGCGTGTTTCTTGACAACAACCCAGTCACCAGCTTTCAGATTGTGACCTGGATCACTTATCGGTGGCAATGTGGTAGCTTCCACCTGGTGAGAGAAAGAGCGGACCATGTCAGCCAGACCCTTGCAGTAGTCCAACACCATATCATCCATGATATTCACAAGAGCATTTGCAGGCACTGCGGGCAATCTCATAGCTCGGCCCATGAGAATTTCATGAGGAGACAGTCCTGTTTTCTTGTTAGGTGTTTTTCTCATTGACATTGGCACTAAGGGCAACGCATCAGGCCATTTCAAATTTGCAGCTGCGCACATTTTTGCCATTCTCGAATTCAGGGTACCATCCATTTGCTCCACTAATCCTGACGCTTCAGTGCGGTAGCTACAATGCAACTTCTGTTCAATATTCAGTGCTGCGCACAAGAGCTTGACCACCTCATTGTTGAAGTGACTTCCTCTATCTGATTCTAAAGAGATCGGAAACCTGAAACGTGGAATCCATTCCCTAGGCAGCAGTTTTGCTACTGTGAGACTGTCATTTCTGAGTGTAGGGTAAGCTTCAATCCAGTCACTGAAGATGCACACAATCACCAACACATATCTCAAGCCTCCACATACAGGCATTTCAATAAAATCCTATTGCATTTTGCTAAATGGACCTCCTGCTCTCCCATTGTGGCTCAAATTCACCACTGTCCCTCTCCCAGCATTCATCTGTTGACAGATGATGCACCTGTGACAGATTACTTCTGCAGCTTGTCTGAACTTCGGGTTGAACCAATCAATCTTGAACAACCTGATCATGGCATCTCTCCCAATATGTGCCTGATCATGGTAAAACCTTGCAAATTGTTACAGAAGACAGTTCGGCAAAACCATTTTCCCCTTGTCTGAAACCCACAATTCATCTGGCCTTTGTACACATTGCATCTTAAGCCATGAGCATTTCTCTTCTCTGCTGGCAAGACCCTGCAACAATTTCAATTCCTCCATAGTATAAACCACTCTTAATGCGTAACCTGTGCATGTCTCATTTTCCGTTTCAGGTAACAATCCCACTGATCCTTGAACAATATACAGTTCAATGCACAAAACCTTGCGACTTGATCTGCATATCCGTTTCCCATTGACACAAAGTCTTGTGATTTCACATGAGCGCTGCATTTTACCACGGCAATTTCAAGAGGTAACTGAATCGCGTGCAACAATTCCTTAATTCTTTCACCATTTTTCTCTGGAGAACCAGAAGAGGTCAGGAAACCCCTCTGTGACCATAGCTTGCCAAAGTCATGGACAATCCCAAATCCTTATCTGCTGTCAGTATAAATAGTAACTTTCAGTTTGTCAGCGGCATGGCATGCCCTAGTGAGAGCAACCAATTCAGCCACTTGAGCAAAGTATACTCTTTCAAGCCATGATGCTTCTAGGATACCGGTAATGGTACACACAGCGTATCCGGCTTTCAGTACTGAGTCTCTCAAACATGAGCCATCCACAAAGATGATGTAGTCATTCTCTTCCAATTGGGTATCTTTAATATCAGGTCTCGGTTTGGTGCAAAGTTCTGTTACCTCAAGACAATCATGTTTTACATCCTCAGCATCATCAACTTCTGTATTCTCAGTTGGAAGCAAGGTTGCCGGGTTCAATACAGTACATCTTTTTAGTGACACATTTGGTGACCCCAATATAATTGTTTCATATTTCGTCAATCTGGCATTTGTCATGTGCTGCATATTGGTTCGAGTCAGTAAAATTTTGATTGAATGTGGGACCATAACTGTTAAAGGGTGTCACATCACTATGCCTTCACACTGTGTGAGGTTTTGACCAACTGCTGCAACTGCACGCAGACAACCTGGCAAAGCTGCTGCGACTGGCTCCAAAGTAGCTGAAAAATATGCTCCTGGGCGGTTTGCACCTCCATGGACCTGTGTCAGGACAGATAAAGAACATGCATCACGTTCATGACAAAACAGGACAAAAGGCTTCGTGTGATCAGGCATACCTAAAGCTGGAGCTCTGCACATACACTCCCTTAGTTCAATGAACGCCCTCATCTCTTTCTCGGACATAGTTAGGGTATCTGGGCCATCTTTAACCTCCTTAACAGTCAGTCTCACTAATGGCTTTGAGATGACTGAGAAATTCGGGATCCACTGACGACAGTAGCCCACCATTCCAAAAAACATCCTAACGTCTCTCCGTGATGTCGGGGGATTCATTTGTAATATGGCAGTCACTCTTTCTTTTGACATTTTCCTCGTCTCTTTCTCAATTAGATGACCTAGGTATTTCACCTCTTTCTGACAGTACTGCAGCTTCTTGGGGGACACTTTATGCCCATTCTTTCCCAAGTGGTTCAAGAAAGCGATAGTATCATACTTGCAATCATCTTTTGTTTTGGCTGCAATCAACAAGTCATCAATGTACTGCACCAGAGTCGATTGGAATGGCAACTCCAGTGACTCCAAATCTTTCTTCAAGATCTGATTGAAGATAGAGGGTGACTCCGAAAACCCTTGAGGAATTCGACACCAACTGTAAACCTTATCCAGGAATTTAAAACTGAAAAGAAATTGTCTGTCGTCATGAAGAGGCACAGAAAAGAATGCTTGGTACAGGTCAGCAACTGAGAACCATTCTGCATTGCATGGGACCTGAAACATAATCACAGCTGGATTTGGCACCACTGGGCAACACTTCACCACTATGTCATTGATATTTCTTAAGTCTTGAACAATTCGAACTTTCCAACAAGGCTTTCTCAGACCCATTATAGGTGAATTACATGGGCTGCTCATCACTTCTCTCAGGACCCCTTGTTTTACAAAGTCTGCGATTATCTGCGTTACCTGTATAAGGACATCCTGCGCCATATGGTACTGCGGTACCTGGGGGAACACAGCATTTGGCTTCACATCTACTTTGACTGGTTCAACTCCTTTTATCAGTCCTACTTCCTTTCCTGTCAAGTCCCACACTTTCTCTGTGACAGTCCCCTGCATGTCTGCGGGCAGATCAGTCGCTGTGAACATTGGGAAGAAGCTTATCAGGGGATACTCCTCATCTGTTGTCTCCGTCTCAAGCTCTGAGATCTGACCATCATCCCCTTCATCGTCACTGTTTGTCTGCACCTCTATCCCTTCATTGGAACAGGTGATAGAACACCTCATCTTACACAGTAAGTCTCTTTCCAGTAGGGACATCGGACTGGAGTCACAAACCACAAATCTGTGCAATCCCTGGAAGGTACCAATCTCAACCTGTACTGGGTCTGTAATCGGGTTAGTCAGGAGCTGGTTCGCCACTCCTAGTACCTTTATTGTATGTCCTGAAAGAGGGAACTTTGGAACTTAGGCGCTTCTGACTGTAGAGCGCGTAGCTCCTGTGTCTACCAAAAATGAAACCTTGTGACCCATTACATTTCCTTGCACATAGGTCCCTCTCTGATCCACTTCTAGGGATGCTGCCAACCTACACTCCTCACTATCTGAACTGTCATCCGACCATTCATCGTTTATTCCATTCTCACCACGCAAGGGGAACTGTTGTACTGTGTTACTTTGACCCATTCATTGACTTGTGACCTGTTGAAGAAGCATCACCTGCTGCTGTCCCATTGGTGCTAAGGGCAACTGCATTTGCTGTCTAGGTACCATGGGAATCTGCTGCTGCATTTGCTGTATCTGCACTGGTTGTACACGTGGCATCTGCACTTGTTGCATGGGCTGAAGACCCTGCATCTGAACTATGTTGTTCTGAAAATTTGGATTTGGACCCCTCATTCTTGGTCCCTTAACATTTTGAAATGCAATGACATCATTGCTTTGTTGAACAGCACCCTCCTGCACCATCATCAGGCACTCCTGCTTCCAGTGTCCGACGCCCCCGCACGCATGACATGGTAACACCTTCTTCATCCCTTGGACATCATTTTGAACCACTACTGTATTAAAATCTGGACCACGGTTGACAAAATCTCCTCGACCTCTGCCTCTCTCTTGCACCTGAAACATTCCGTTTCCTTGCGGCTGTTGCACCATCTGTTGCACTCCGTTTCCCTGAATCCCTTTTTGTGCCGCCTTAATTTGCATCACCATCACCTTCTCCTTCAACTTTCTCTGCTTTAACTCTATTTCGTCACTACAGTACTTCGCATACTGCAACACCTCATCAATCGGCTTTGCTTGCCAACAGATCAAATGATTCTTAATCATCTGGCTAATCTCTGGCCTCAGCCCTTCAACAAACCTGAAACAAGGTGATGCATTTCCTTTGCCTCTATGACCTCTGTACCACTATAGTGCTTGAACGCCTTCAACAACCTTTCGTAGTAGGCATGTATCGACTCTTTGGCCTCTTGTGCCGTTCAATCAATCTTTTGCCAATCAATATTCTGCGGTGACACTTTCTGCTTCAAAAACTCAATCACCTTAAAGTAGTACCTCATCACCTCAGGAGAAGGGGCTCCTGTGACTTTGTCCCTTGCCGGTTCTGCTGTCGGCCAATCCACACTTCTCTTGCATCAAGCCATAAGTCAGCTGAAACTATAATCTCAAAAAGCGTATTCAAGTCTTCCCAAAGACACTTCGCAAGTTTCACAAACCTGTCTGTCTGCTGATACCACTCTATTGGCTTCTCCCTCAGCCTGGGAAAGTCATTTGTGAATGACAAAATGTCACCTCTCGACCATGGTACATGGACAAGAACCCCTCCAGCTGTCTCTCTCATATGGTACGCTTTAATTGTACCGGTGTCAGGCACTGATTTCGTCTGCTGCAGCTCTGAGCAATCACTCTTTCCTTTGTCTCTTTTTTTTCTTTGCCCATCTGCCTTCCCACTTCTCTAATGCTCCCCAAACCTGCGCACTCTGCAATATTTCTTTAAGGTGTGCCTCCATCCCAGTAGACCTCATGTGATCAAAATCCTTAGACTCAAAGTCTAACCTGTAACTCCTCTTCAGATGTTTAGCATTGTCTAAATCTATGCCATATGTATCTGCTAGGTTTGCCAACCTCTGGTGCACTTTGCTCACTTCTTTAGTTATTTTTGGGCACAAATACCTCAATTCTTCCTCGGTATAAGACTCTAGTCTGTTTACTCCCATGCTTCCTTCAACTAGCGCAGCTGCTTCCATGCCCAACCTCACAAAATTCAGGTAAACTTCTCTTTCCGACCGCTCTGCTGTCGCAGGGGTAGTCTGTGATGAATTTAACTTGTCTAACCATTCATTCAGCTTTTGGGCTGTCAATCCTTGCAAAGAGATATTCCCAGCCTGCATTACAGATGTTTGCGGTGTGTTTGCACTCGAGATCTGCGGAGTCAGCAGTCCAAACCCTGAGTGTTTCATAGCATCTGGAGAAATCCCTATCGGACTGAAATCTAACAGGGTTCTAGACCTCTCTGCCATCTGGTCCACTGGAGTCATCCCTTGAGGGTTCCCTACAAACCCTCCTCTTGTCATGTCTTGTGTCATTACTCCCTGATCACATACGCTAGGCTTGTCCTGCGCGTACAGTGGTACTGGCGGACCAACGGTGATGGGTAAGGATATGGCGGCTGGTGCCAGCTTATTCCACACAACCTGCGGAACACTAGTTCCCATGTTCTGATTCATAATCTGTGCCGTAGCTAACTGCGGTCCTGTAGCCGAAGTATAACTCTGGACCATTTGTTGCTGTGGCTGGGGCAGTAAAAGTGGAGTGTGCTCAATCTGCACTAATTTTGATCTCGCATATACCTGGCCAGGTGGCATCATCAAGCTTGTAGTTGTCTCTAATATCGGGACATCAGGGTAGAGCCTCTGAACCGGTGGTGGCTGCAACTGTGGTGGCATCTCTGGAGCAGTAGACACACTGACACTATTCTGTATCGGCGCTGGTGTCGCAACAGTATTTACCTGTGCCTGGTTCGCTGTTCCCTGGTTCTGTGTTGAATTTACAGGACCTGTACTAGTACTTGGTCTATTGTCATCCAGGGCATATGGCGGAGGACGATCATGTAACAACTGATCAAGAAACTCAGCATCATCTGAGTCACGGGCATCTGCCCAAGACTTGTTAGTCTCCTTTCCTTTACAAGAGCTCTTGTCCGTTTTACAAGTGGCTTTTCTTCCTTGCATGTCGGTTTCTTGAGTTATTGCCGGAAACATCTTAACTCCGTCTATTATTTCCCTTCTCCACATTCTGTGTACACTATCCCATCTAGCCTCCGCTAGTGTCGTTTCTGCCTTCCTCATTCTCCTCTCAAACTTTTGTTGCCTCTGTCATATAGCCATCAATTCCCAAATTGCTAACACCTCAAACTGTGCTGGCCTCGGAGGCAACTTTTGCTCAGTTAACGCTTTCCGCAAATTCTCTAACATCCCTATGTTGAACGTCCCATTCTCTGGAAACGCCATGCACCCGTCTTTCTCTGTTAATTTGCACCATTGCTTTAGCCAAAGACATGGCGCGACTCCCTTCTCCTCCATAACGGATTAGGCCGGAGTATCCTCTGGCTGTGTAGGCTCTCCCACACTCGTGGTAATGTACACATCTCCCCTCAAAGCACTTCTTAGAGCCTTGAAGAACTTCATTTTGCATCTTTTATTTCGTTTATAACTGAATCAGGAAGTGACATTAATTCCCAGAACACCCTTCGCCTACCTTCTCAACCAATTGCCTCTCACGGACGGCTGCCAATCCGTGCAGGACCCTTCTTACTAACCGACCTATCCCAGAGCGGCTCCAATGACGTCACACTCACACACACTGCGGCTGACAAAGTCTTGTGGCTTGTCTCTCTCACTCTCGATTCACACAAAACTAATGCAACATATTGCGAGCACAAAAAACACAAATTTGCCAGTTTACTACAGGAAGGGGTAACACAATCACTTCAGAACTTTACAGAGATTTCACTTGAAGCCTCGACCGCTACTCTCTCCTTCTCAGATCCCGCATTCGCAAGCAAAATTTGACCCGCAAATTCTACTCTCGACTTGTCAATGGTTTGTCCTAGTACACTTTAGAACTCACCAAATCTCCATCGAAGTTTACATTCACTCACATTGACTTGAACTCGACTCGCCAACCACGCCCGATTGACCTATTAAACCACACAAATTGCAACATAAACCGAGTGTCTCATACACTTATCAACATACTCCGGAGTCTTAGACTACGCAGGGTCCGTACATCACAAACAACCACGTGGATTTTTTTTTTTTTTTAGCACAAAGCGCCACACTCAAGTGAAGTTCGCCGACTTCCCTACTCTCATACTGCACACTCCTACTAAAACATCACCTGGCCTAGATTTCTCACAAACCTCACAATTCACCTGTGGTACGCATAAGCTGTGCATGCGCAAACTCTACATCACTCACACCATCACTAGAATGCCAAGAACATACCCAACTCACTTTGGCAAGCTCCGGGGTCCCGGGAAAGTCATTTGGGACTTAGGGGCACATCATCTCTCCAATTTGCATTATCTCAAAAACAATTCTTAAGACAATAGTTCCTTGTTCGTGGGCCCCAGAGGGCCTAAACCATCCTCTGCTACCAGAACTGATAACACGTCCCAATCCTGATAATTTTACTTACATAGGGAATCGTTTTAGGCCAATGAATCTTTTGACCCTGATTGGAGACTCCTCAAGACGAGGCAGCTCATTAAACTTCTCTTGGTATGAATCAGAAAACAATCAATATGAGCAATAGCCAATCAATCCAACTAATCAATAACATTTAATGAGAACCAAACACACCATGACCTTTCAGCCATGAATAATCACACAGATTTGATAAGATTTAGGATATTTATTTCCCTATTTGTTGCACTCTACTAGCAAATTTATTAGTCTCAATACCAGAAAACACATCATCAATGTGACAATATGGCAACTTGAATAGGACTTGAGTAAAGCAAAGATCATGAACATTAGAACAAAGCACGACGTCAACATGAATCAACTTTAGCAGAGTACCATTAGTACAGTATTCAACAAAACAAAGATTCAGTCATTTGTCTATTTGCATCCGATTTAGAGCCAGATGTAGCAAAGTGTTTGCGCCTCGCAAACGGCGAAAATCGCCGTTTGCGAGGCGCAAAAGCCACTTTGCCATTCAGAAATGCATTTTGCGAGTCGGCTCCGACTCGCAAAATGCATTTCCGACTCGCAAATAGGAAGGGGTGTTCCCTTCCTATTTGCGACTCGCAGTGGGATGCAATTCCATTTGCGACCGCGTACGCGGTCGCAAATGGAGTCGCAGTTACCATCCACTTCAAGTGGATGGTAACCCACTCGCAAATTGGAAGGGGTCCCCATGGGACCCCTTCCAGTTTGTGACTGGACCCCAAATTATTTTTTCAAGGCAGGCAGTGGTCCAAGGGACCACTCCCTGCCCTGAAAAAAAAACCGAAACTAAAGGTTTCGGTTATTTTGAAGTGCAGCTCGTTTTCCTGTTAGGAAAACGGGCTACACTTAAAAAAAAAAAAAAATGCTTTATTGAAAAGCAGGTCGCGAACATGGAGGTCTGCTGACGACAGCAGGCCTCCATGTTAGCGAGTGCCTATACTCGCAATGGGGCCGCAATTTGCGACCCACCTCATGAATATTCATGAGGTGGGTCATTGCGACCCCATTGCGAGTCGCAGTCGGTGTCTGAGACACCGTACTGCATAGCAATTTGCGACTTGCAAATTGCGAGTCGCAGGGACTCGCAATTTGCAAGTCGCAAATTGCCGACTTGCTACATCTGGCCCTTAGTGAATTCCTTAACTAACCTCTAATTAGCATCAGCATGTTGGACTTCATGCAAAAACAATTTAGCAACATAAATTTGGAGAACATCTAACTACGGTCTCTGTCAAAAGAGCAGTTGGTACCTAGAAAGGAAAGGCAAACAGACAATTACAATTTATCATCATGTAGTTACCCTCCGTAATGGGTCAGCATACAGGGTCAGTCTTCGTCCTTAGGACAGCAGTCGATTCGCCGTGAGCCAGGATAGATCCGCAGTGTTTCAGTAAGGTAGGGCAAAACTCTTCCCTCATAAGGAGGAGAAGTAAGTATCGGGCAAGGCAAGAAGTAAGGATGGTTTAAAGTATCAATTGCAAAAACAAAGACGGAATATCAGAATAACAGCAAGAGTGTCCCTTTAATGGCATATTTCTCCTCAGTTCACAAGATTATAACAAATTTGCCGATCAAGTTCCTAACTTCCAATTGGTCAATATTTGGTGCACCATTATCTCTGTCCAATAGTCCGTTGATCACCTTACTAGAAATTTCACTTCAGACAGTTCTCATGCTGTTTATTGGCTCCTGTGATTTACGTCTTCATCAGGTAGAATGTCAGGTAAGAAAAGTTACACTTGTCAGTCAGTAGCTCCATTGTCTTGTCCCAGTACAGGCGGCCTTACTCTTGTTGTGAATTACACTGTTGCATTCGGCAAGAATGTCTCCTTGAGCAAGTCGGGTCTCATGAGAAAGAACTTACTACGGTTATACACACATCTCTAGCTTCTGGAATAATACAGTTTGATGTCCTTCACGAAGACAGCATATTGCACGTTAGAAAAACACATTAATATTACACCAGGCAGCTAGGCCCAGACCCTTGCTAACTAAGGCCTAGTGATTAATTTAGCAATCCTTGATACATATAACTCTCAATGCTAATATAAAATCATACATTAGTACATTATTAATTAATTATTAGTCAATTTCATTAATCATCGTATACATTGGAGGCCACTCCCCGTGGGCACATTTCAAACGTGTGCATTAATATTTATTCTACCACGTTTTATGCAGTATCATTTGTACATTACATTGCAAGCTTTTCACGTTAATATTGATTATAAGACTACACTCCAACACCCCTAACTTACGACCTTGTATACGAATTTTCACCAAATATTGCAATCACTTAGCATACTCAGCTGAAGTCTGTCATGACAAATTTCATGCACTTCTGTTAAGGGGAAAAATGTTAAGCGGGTGAAACAGATGTGTGTTTCCAGTTTAGCTGCCTTACGAAATGTTGCTTCCAACTATAGCAAAAAAAAACTTTATGGATTTACATCAAACTTGGCTTGATGATAGAACTTTACTCAGAATGTAGATTGGTTCACTAGTATTTGGGAAAAAGGCTATGAAAATGGTGCTGAGTCGGCTCGAAATGGTTAACACTTTCGTAAATTTCTGCCATTTTCTCCCATCAAGGTTCACCAACTGAGTTTCGAGAACATCCAAAGACATCTGAGGACTAAATTTGACAAATGAAGGGAGCCCATTGGGTGATGGAGCACTCTGAATTTTATGGTTAGCTAGCCAGAAAAGAAACAATTCTTTTGAGGCTGCCATTACAGGATGCGGGGCACGTTCCCTTCATTTAAAATAAAAAAAAACAAGGTCACACAAGAGGGCAAGCTAAACACACCCTGGCCTGCGGGCCACAGTGGAGAGAGTCATAGTGTTGAAAAATTCAGTTGTGAATGATAGTTCATGATATATTTTCAAAGCTGTGGACTTCAGACATCGAAAATGGTGCTGGCAGCCTCAAGATCTAGACCACATACTACCAGTGCCATTTGACTTGTTCCAAGTCCACAACCTCAAAAAATAGGCAGTGGACTTCAGGTACATGTAGGGGCCTGTCTCACATCAAACACGTATGACAACTGTTCTATGAGTTTCTATGCCACTCTTTTATTTATCACAGCAAAATTTACATACTTCATGGCCATCAACTCCCTGAGGACGAAAAAGAAATATCCATTATGGTCCACTCTTCCTGAGACATGTCAGTTTGTTTTCCTGGGACAACATACTTGCAGTTGATAGATTTTGTCTGCTTCTGGAACTAATTATTTCTGATTGAATTCCTTTGAAAGAAGGCAAAGGCAGGTGCCCAAGCGCTAATTCCTTTTAACAGTGTTGTTTTAGCATAAATCCTATCATCCATCACTAGTGTTACAGAAGATAATTTTGTGCCCACCCCTGTCTGTACAGTAGCTGCTTCCTTTCTGGTTCCAAAATTTGGGGCCTTTACCTTCTATCTCAATAGGATGTTGAAACTTCAGGGTGTGATCATTAGCCACCTGTACTTCTCCCAGTGTTCCCCAAAAGCGTCAGTGTCAAGGATTTCTGGTTAGTCCCTTCTTGCCGTCCCCACATTTCATCTACCACTCTCCAATCACATGCATGAGGTCAAGGTTCTTAGGTAGGACTAGAGCTAAGGAATGTCGTGCCTCTTCCTCCCGACGACATTTTGTCAAGCCTCCTGCTCCGATGCTACATCAGGACTCAGAATTTTCGCTGGGCTTATGTTGCCATTCTAATGCTGGTCACCAAACATATCAGTGGCTCTTCTACACTCCTGCTCACTGGAACCACTGCCCCATTATCCTAAATGAGACTACTGGATGTTTGGGTATCAGGGTCGTTCTCAGTGTGGGGGACTAAGTCGAACCCACGGAGAAGGATCCCTGTCACCCTCAATCCGGTTTTGCTCTGGCTAACTAGCAGTGCCTCATCTCTCCCAAAGGGAAGGGATGATTGGGCAGCCGAGCGCATGACTTCTTAGAGCTTCTCAGGGAAGTCGTGGTCACTCAGATCCCAACCAGATCTCTCATACAAAGTGTGGTCTCATATACAAATGACAAAGGCAGTTTAAGTTTTATAGATTGTTTTAATAAAACGACTGCATTTTAGATAATAAGGCGTGAGCCGCAATAACCAGAACCATACAACACAGTAGGATTGAAATAGTAACGAGGAGAGTGAAACATAGAAATAACGCTATCATAGTGTTACCAGGTTACGTTCTCTCTACTAAGTTCTATTTTGAGCACAGCATGTTAAGCTCTACTTTTGCCTTTCAGATTCCCTGGGAGGACATCAACCCTCATACCTGAGCAAAGGCCTGTGATCTGGATCAGCATCTGCAACAGGGCAGTCAGCGTCTAGCTGTGGTTCCCTGGTCGGAATCTCCCTCTTACGTGTATTAGGACTAGGAAGTGTTTTTATAACTAACATGTCGATGTGCTAAGAAACATCCCTACGTAAGAATGTGTATCGTCTACGCCAGAAGACTAAACTCCTACCACGTCTATCGGCAATGTACCAGACTGTATCCTTGACTGAAGCACAGAGTAAGCAAGAATGTATTATTTGAGAACTCCGGTGCTGAAGTAGGCTAAACAGTGTGATAGAAGAAAATAAAACAAGACCGTGAAACTGGTTATTGAAAAATAACAGTGCAAGACGGAATAAAATGCATCTAGGACAAAGTGCACAGAGGCCTAATGCTTTAAGCAAACGTGCAAAGGCTATATTAAAAATGGCTACACTACACTTTCTCCGACATTTCAGACCCTTTCTTTTATTAATTTAACTTCACTTCTTTCCCGGTACTTCTCCTTCAGTGCCACTAAACTCTCTTCCAACTCCTTTTCTTCCACAGCTTGAACTTACTCTTTCTTTCCTCCTACAGTTCCAGAAACAAGTCTTTCATATCTTTCCACTTCCTCTGCCCGCATGGCAAACAGTCCTTCTTTCATGCTGTTGTATTTTATTCTCTCTAAGTGACATCATGTTTACAACATCTTGTTCTGCCCTTTTTTGGAACTCTATAAAATTAAAAGACTTTCCCTCAATAAAAATGTCTCCTTAGGAAGTCCCTGGCACCATTTAGCAATTTAAGGCAGTCTTTCATACTAAACATTTACATATTTCTAGCAAAGAGTGCCAAACTTCATGTGACATTTGCTGACGTCCACAGAGAATTTTGCAGTTCAAAGAGAAATCTTAGATTTTGATTGTCTACCAGGTCAGGTAATCTTCCTCCACATGAAAAATAGCCACATCATTTGCAATATGAAGCACATCCATCATTTTATGCGATGCAGTGTGCTCTAAAATTGAAGATTATGGAACATTCTGAGAACAGAGACTTTCATGGGCCAGCTACACAGAAGAAGGGCAGGGTCTCAGAGATTAAAGGGTATATTTACAAGAAACTGGCGCATGGGTGCTATTGCACCAGATTTCTTGCATTGCTCCTGCCCCACTTAATGACACCATGGGTGATCCGTATTTACAATACTGCACCCCATGGTGGTCCTTAGGACAACAGCGTCAGAATTTTTAATTTACAAGATAGTGCCTAGGAACCTAAAGCGTTAAACTGGGATGTCTGGGCATGTTACACCGGGTTAAATCCAAAAATTCAGGCCAACCGCAATGGAGTGCAGGTTTGAGACAGTCCCAGATAAGTCCAGCTGATGTTTTACAGCAAGGAACGCATCTCTGGTGGTAGTTCGCGGGCACGAGGAGTTGGCCGGGCATTGTGGATGGGTGGGCTGAAGCCTTGCAGTCTTGAGCAGCAGTACTTGTTGTGCAAGGAGACTAACTTGCAGCGGTTCACACTGATTATTCAGGTGAGCTGTACGGTTCCTGTGCAAATTGACATGTTTGCAGTCACAAAGAGCCCAAAAAATTGATTTCAGGAGCCAAAGCCCACTTCCAAGGGGCTCATTACCTGAGAGGCTCCTCTTTAGGGTCAGGAGCTTGTTGAAGGCAGGTCCAGGATCTGTGGGGAGCCTGTTATGTCCCTAAGGCTCAGATAAGGTGGCCAGCAGACTGGTCCTCGGTCCTGGGGTCCTGGGTTCAAGATGGAGGTTGCAGATCCAGTACTTCTTTCCCAGGCAGGAGGGCAGCAGACTGCAGGTCAACACAGCAGCACGGCAGCAGCTCCTTCAAATTATCAGTCCAGCGGAGTGACAGTCATTTCAGCACCACAGCAGTCCTTCTTCCTGATAGAGTTTCCACAGGTCCAGAAGTGTACTCAGTTGATGATTTCTGAGGTCCAGTATGTATACTCAGTTGTGCCTTTGTAGTTGGGTAGACTTCAAAGAGATGCCTTTGAAGTGCACTGAGTCCGTACCATTCCTGCCCTGGCTCCAGATTTACTACAAGAGGCTGAGCAGCCTTTTGTGTGGGGACAGGACACAGTCTATTCAGGTGTAAGTGTTATCTCCTCCCTCTCATCCTGCCCAGGATGGCTCATCAGGCTGTGGATTGTCCATCAGTCACACCTAAGCTCCCTTTCTGTATGGCTGTCTAGAGGGAATGCACAAGCCCAGCTGTTATCCACCCCAGACATGTCTTCAGAGATAGGCAGAAGACACCAAGGGCCAGATGTAGCAAAGGTTTTTACCCATTCTGTGTCTATGGGAAAAAGTGTTCGTACATATGGCCCCAAAAGGCTAAGGAAAGAAAATGCCAACTTTCTGAAAGTGCCATTTTCAGAATTACAGTTTAAAATCCAACTTCACCATAAGTTGTGATTTTAAATTGTGGTTCCAGAGACACCAAACTTGGGTGTTCCCATGTCTTCCCAGTTGGAAATTACACTTATAAAATGTAATGAGCTAATCCTAATGTTTTCCTATGTGAGAGATAGGCCTTGCAGTTGTGAAATATGGATGTAATAGCTTTTTACTACTTGGACATGTACAACTTGTAAAACATGTAAAACTTAGAAGTACATGTCATACTTTTAAAATTCACTGCACCCTGCCCTGGGGCTGTCCAGGGTCTACCTTAGGGACGACCTATATGTTTTAAAAAGGACAGTTTGGGGGTGTGTGGTTTGGCTGGCCCGTAAGATGACCAACACTTTGTGAGGCACCGCAGGCAGGAGCATTAATCCTGAAATTATCTGGACTCAGGGGCCACCTGCTGAGGAATCTAAAGGGAGAAGTGGGCGCCAATCTGTGGGGGTCAACAGGGGTGAAATTCCTGGAGTGGCGGCAGCGACCATGCTGGGATCAGGCCTTGTGGACCTAGTGGAGGCACAGGCCTGGCCGCTTGGATGCGGCCTACTCTGGCGAGTCTCCTGGGTCACTGGTGGAGACCTGGAGTGGTGGTGGTGGTCCCAGCAGCTGACCTTGGCAGGAGGGGATGGGTGAGGCCAGCGGGCCTGGATCCTGGCCGCATGATGGCCTTGTGAGTGCGGGAGCCTGGAGCTGAGGCCTGGGGACAGACACACTGCGGAATCCACATCCACTCCAGAACAGGGAGGAGGGCTGCCATGTGGGCGGGGAGTACTGAGGGCCAAGCCGATCCTATGGTGCCGGTGGAGGAGGCCCTTCAACTTTGACCTGGGATGGAGGCGCCACCCCTGCCGTGCGGTGAGGTGGCTGTAGTATGGGTCACTGCGGCCTGTGGGTGGAGCTCTGCTTCACTGGATTTGTGGCCTGCCGAACCTGGCGGTCGGACTCCGAGGACCTCGGCGGCAATGGTGAAGTGGTGAGGTGAAGTGGAGACAGCAGGAACCCAGGTTCGAGGTGCCCGGCTCGGAAACATGGGGCCTGTTCCGGGTGGGGCTCTTCAGCCTGGTTGGGTGCCTGCTTCTTTCTGGGAGGGCCTGTCCCAGTAGAAGGGGAGCACTGTGGACCCTCAGGGGGGAGCGAGAGGTCTAATGTGTGGACGATGCAAAATACTGATACCGTTAGTGTCTGTCTGTAGGGTGGAGCCCCCATGGGGGGCTGTAGCAGGGCCCCTGCTCTGTCGGGCTCGTGAGCTCTGCATGGAATCAACCCTAGATGACGGGCCTACCCTGTGACGTCTGGGGTGACCAGGCCGACGTGAGGTGATATGGTGACTAGTGAGCTAAGAATTTACACGCCGTGTGACTCAGCTGTGGTCAGTATGAGAGTATAGTGGTTGGGACAGGTACCACTGTGCGTCAAGGTGGTCAGAGGTGGCCCCTGTAGAGGCCCCTTGCAGCAGCTGACACCCAGGTCCGGTTGCCGACTGTGTGGTGGCGGGTGACTTAGGGTCCCCGAAGGAGACAGGCTGAAGATACACGGGTGACATGGGGAAGACAGACCCCAAACAAGCTAAGCTCTTCTTCGTGGGTAAGAGAAAGGCCAGCCATGCGAGCAGGCAGGCAGAAGAGATGAGGGACACAGAGCAGTCTCAGGAGGGCAAGACCCAGTCGACCTCAATAAAAGCTATGTTTATCAAACTCAAGTAAAGCCTGGCAGGCATGGATGCTGAACTAGCCCGCCTCACTGATCATATAGATCGCCTGAAGGATCGGGTGGAAGACCATGACACCCGGTTAGACCAGGTGGAGTCCCGAACCTCAGACTTGGAGGATGGGTGGCACAGGGAAGGGCGAATGCCTTTTCCGGATGGAGTGGGTGCTGAAGAATGAAGATCTTGAGGCCCGCTCACGGAGAAACAACCTCTGCATCCTAGGAATCCCTGAATCAACAGACATGGGCCGCATGGAGGATTACATGGAAACAATGCTAACTGCTCTTTTGTCAGGCAAGCTCTCCCCGGTGTTAGTGGCAGAGCGGGCATATGGAACACTTGGCACAAGGCCACCGCCTGGTACACCGGCCTGCCCCATTATTGAACGTCTGATTAATCATAGAGACAGAGACTGTGTATTACATCTTGCTCGTGACCACAAACCCATTGTTTACAACAATAACACGCTCAGTATTTTCCCGGACTACACCCCGGGTGTACAGGTGGCTCGCAGGGTGTTTCTGCTGGTCAAGCATACCCTGAGTCAAACAGAAGCAAAATACTCCCTAATTTACCCAGCCAAGTTGAGAATCCAGCATAACGGCAAACTGCACTTCTTCACAGACCTGAAGCAGGCCTCTAAGTTTGTAAAAACAGTCCCTAAGAAATTGGATCTGGCTCGAGCACATGAGAATAGAGAACTTAGGGGACAACCTCAGCGACAATGACTAAGTTATAAAGTTCTTGTTGTTTGAGTATCAAAATGAGGTGGAGTCCCGGATTGGAAATGAGCTGAAATTTTTGGATGCCAGGCAACTCCTGGCCCAATCAACTCATCCTGTTGTTGTATTTCCTGCCCACCAACCCAATCTGGGGCGGACCTTACGGCCACACCAATGCCCCGTTTGATGAGTTCACGTGAATAGCTGTGCTTTTGGGGTTGGGGTTGTATATGGCACTGTTTAGGGTGGGGAAGGGTTGTCTGGCCCGTCTGGCGGTCCATGCGGATGGTGGATGTTCCATGAGATGTTGGTTCGTAAGTTTGTACTTGTTCCCTTGAATTCCCTTCCCTTCCTTCCCCTGCACTTGCACTCAATATCAATAGTTGCCGCGCTGGTGATGGTCGCTGTAAGGATGAGATGGAGGCTGACACATTGTGGCTCATGGTAGATTCGCCAAAGTGAGGGACGAGTTTCTGACCTCCTGCAGTGAGAGCCTTTGTGCTCTCTGAGGCCAGAAACAAGCCTGCCCTGGGTGGATATGTTTCACACCTCCCTCCTGCAGGAACTGTAACACCTAGCAGTTAGTGAGCCTCAAAGGCTTAAGCTTTGTGTTACAATGCCCCAGGGCACTCCAGCTAGTGGAGATGCCTGCCCCGGACACAGCCCCCAATTTTGGCAGCAAGTCCGGGGAGATAATGAGAAAAACAAGGAGGCGTCACCCCTTCAGCCAGGTCCACCCCTAAGGTGACCATAGCTGAAGTGACCCCCTCCTTAGAAAATCCTCCATCTTGGTTTAGAGGATTAACCCAATAGGGATAGGGATGTGTCCCCCTCCCCAAAAGGAGGAGGCGCCGAGAGGGTGTAGCCACCCTCAGGAACAGTAGTTATTGGCTACTGCCCTCCAGCCCTAAACACACCCCTAAAACTAGTATTTAGGGGTGACCCTGAACCCAGGATTTTAGATTCCTGACGACCTGAAACAAGAAGAAGGACTGCTCACCTGAAAGCCTCGCAGAGACAACAGAGACGACAACTGACTAGGCCCCAGCCCTACCGGACTGTCTCCAGACTCAAAGAAGCTGCAACAGCGACACATCCAGCGAGACCAGCGACCTCTATTAGCTAAGAGGACTGCCCTGCACACAAAGGACCAAGAAACTCTTGTGGACAGCGGCTCTGTCCAAGCAACAAAGAAGAGACCAACTTTAAAGGGACTCCAGCCTTACTCCCAAAGCCTGAGTCCCCAACACTCTGCACCTGATGACCCCGGCTCGTGTCCAGAAGAACCAACACTTCAGAGAGGACCCCCAGGCGACTCCAACAATGTGGACACCCTGAGACGACCTCCCTGCACCCCCACAGTGACGCCTGCAGAGAGAATCCAGAGGCTCTTCATGACCGCGACTGCCCGGAAGAACCATACGCCTGGAAGAAGCACTGCTTTAGTGCCCTTAGAAGTGGGTGGGACTCTTAGCTGGTGAAGGGTGGTAGTCAGCACAGACCTCCCCCTTGATTGTCCCTTAAAAATTTCCACCCAGAGTTTGGTCAGAGCCCAAGAGAGGAACTGGTCCAGTGCCAATCCTCTCCCAAGGATGCTGAAGGTGCTGCTCCTGCAGTAACTGCGAGTAGGCCCCAGAAGAAAAAGAAAAGAAAACAGTGCAGTAAAGGTGGACAACCTTTAGCTAAGGTTCTAGCAAGCCAAGGAGATTGGGCTCCAGTAGGGGAGAACTCCAAAAGTGGCATTGTGAAAGTCCAACCTGACCAACAAGAAGTCCTGGCTACTCAGGCAACTGTTAAGCATGAGTAGGTGGCTCCTCAGCTAACAGAAGAAATAGTGGAAGAAGGGTGTTTGCTACAAGTTGTGACAACCCCCCACTTTACCACAGCAGACAGGCACCCTGAACCTAAAGAAGCCTGTAACATAGCCCCTTTTAAAATAGCTTATTGCCATTTTTGCCAAAATTGTGTACATTACTGTTTTATTTCAAAGTTCCATAATTACCTATGTCAAGTACCTTACAATGTACGTATTTACTTGAATTCTGAATCTTGTGGCTCTAAAATAAATTAAGAAAATAATATTTTTCTATATAAAAATCTATTGGCCTGGAGTTAAGTCTTTGAGTGTGTTTCCTCATTTAGTGCCTGTGTGTGTACAACAAATGCTTAACACTACCCTCTGATAAGCCTACTGCTCGACCACACTACCACAAAATAGAGCATTAGTATTATCTAATTTTGCCACTATCATCCTCTAAGGGGAACCCTTGGACTCTGTGCACACTATCTCTTACTTTGAGTTAGTACATACAAAGAATTGGCTACTGCCCTCCAGCCCTAAACACACCCCTAAAACTAGTATTTAGGGGTGACCCTGATCCCGGGATTTTAGATTCCGGACGACATGAAACAAGAAGAAGGACTGCTCACCTGAAAGCCTCGCAGAGACAACAGAGACGACAACTGACTAAGCCCCAGCCCTACCGGACTGTCTCCAGACTCAAAGAACCTGCAACAGCGACACATCCAGCGGGACCAGCGACCTCTATTAACTAAGAGGACTGCCCTGCACACAAAGGACCAAGAAACTCTTGTGGACAGCGGCTCTGTCCAAGCAACAAAGAAGAGACCAACTTTAAAGGGACTCCAGCCTTACTCCCAAAGCCTGAGTCCCCAACACTCTGCACCCGATGACCCCGGCTCGTGTCCAGAAGAACCAACACTTCAGAGAGGACCCCCAGGCGACTCCAACAATGTGGACACCCTGAGACGACCTCCCTGCACCCCCCCAGTGACGCCTGCAGAGAGAATCCAGAGGCTCTCCATGACCGCGACTGCCCGGAAGAACCATACACCTGGAAGAAACACTGCTGTAGTGCCCTTAGAAGTGGGCGGGACTCTTTGCTGGAGAAGGGTGGTAGTCAGCACAGACCTACCCCTTGATTGTCCCCTTAAAAATTACCACCCAGAGTTTGGTCAGAGCCCAAGAGAGGAACTGGTCCAGTGGCAGTCCTCTCCCAAGGATGCTTAAGGTGCTGCTCCTGCAGTAACTGCGAGTAGGCCCCAGAAGAAAAAGAAAAGAAAACAGTGCAGGAAAGGTGGACAACCTTTAGCTAAGGTTCTAGCAAGCCAATGAGATTGGGCTCCAGTAGGGGAGAACTCCAAAAGTGGCATTGTTAAAGTCCAACCTGACCAACAAGAAGTCCTGGCTACTCATGCAACTGTTAAGCATGAGTAGGTGGCTCCCCAGCTAACAGAAGAAATAGTGGAAGAAGGGTGTTTGCTACAAGTTGTGACAACCCCCCACTTTACCACAGCAGACAGGCACCTTGAACCTAAAGAAGCCTGTAACATAGCCACTTTTAAAATAGCTTATTGCCATTTTTGCCAAAATTGTGTACATTACTGTTTTATTTCAAAGTTCCATACTTACCTATGTCAAGTACCTTACAATATACGTATTTACCTTAATTCTGAATCTTGTGGCTCTAAAGTAAATTAAGAAAATAATATTTTTCTATATAAAAACCTATTGGCCTGGAGTTAAGTCTTTGAGTGTGTTTTCTCATTTAGTGCCTGTGTGTGTACAACAAATGCTTAACACTACCCTCTGATAAGCCTACTGCTCGACCACACTACCACAAAATAGAGCATTAGTATTATCTAATTTTGCCACTATCATCCTCTAAGGGGAACCCTTGGACTCTGTGCACACTATCTCTTACTTTGAGGTAGTACATACAAAGCCAACTTCCTACACCCCACATCTCTCAGACTACCCGTACGCTGGGCATCTCAACCAGTTCTCTACTTGGGAATCTGGCTTAGCAGAGGGGTGGAGGAGCTCTGTTCTGAAAATTATGGAAGGGCAATTATGTGGCTGGAAGAGAAAGTCACAGCCTGGGGCTCTCTTCTGCTCTCTCTGACGGGCCGAATAGCATTGCCAATATGGTATTCTTGTAATTTTTTTTATATTTTTTCATCATTATCCCCCTCACTCTTACAGCTTACTTCCTAAAGCGGCTCTGATTGCTTCTTATATTGCTGGTCTGGGCCGGTAAGCAGCCCAGAATCTCATGAGAAATGCTAACTCAACCCTTTGAAAGAGGGGAACTGGCGGCCCTGGATCTGGAATTCTACAATTGTGCCCAAGCACATTATGCGTATTTCTGGATCCACCCCATTAGATACCTACCGCACCTGGCTCTGGAACATGACTCTATATGGCCACATAAGCTTTCAGGCGCTATATACCATCATCCAAAGCAGATTAGGGCTAGCATTGATACGGTGGCATGCACAGTGTGGGCCTGGTGAGCGCTCTTTCGCCGCACTGGGGCTTTGGTCCATCCGCTCTATTATTAGGCTGACAGACCTTAGTTTTTCTGACAGTGTTGCCACTGCTGGCTCTACTGTTAGAATGATTACTCTGGTGAGTCGACAAATATATAGGAAAAACCTAGTGTTCTCGAACAGAAAGCAATGAATCGTGCAAGAAAGCTTGGAGGGTCATTAGTTTTTTCATTTTTCATAAACAAACTCCTGCTTTTGGAGTTTCCATTTGGCTTATTTACTGAGTGGTAATGACATACCCACAATGGGGAATAAGAATGCTAAAGTACTGATTTCCTCAGGTTTGGTCTCTAAAACAAATCCAATAATACTGCAAGTGGTGTTGTTTCATGTGTTAATACTGTTGGCCATCTAATATCCAGTTGAGTGAAAAAAAAGTTTCCAAATCATCTTAAGACCCATCTTGTATTTTGAACCTAAGAAGTTGTTATTGATTTTACCATTTTCCTACATCATGCCCATCATCTATATTGTCATACGCCATTCATCGTAAAATATTTTGCATCCCAACCCTTATTCTAACAAAGCTTCTTCCACGTGTTTTTGGTCTGGCACTAGCCAGGTCCTTTGGAATGCACTAACATTATACATAGTATACACCACTGGTTCCCAACCTGTGGTGCGGGGATGGCTGGTGGTCCGCGAAGACTCCTCAGGTGGTCCGCGACTGCTTAGAAAATAAAACAATTTTAACAGATTGGGTCCCCAGCTTTCAGTAATGACTTAGTGGGGGGGTCACAAGACTCCAATAATGATTCAGTGGGGGTCCCCGGGTTCAAGTGATCATAAAATGGGGTTCCACAGAAGTCAAAAAGTTGGGAACCACTGGTATACACTAATTTAATCGGAGCTTTCAGCGAGCCCTCTCCATCCACTGGTCTGTTATTGTATGACTCACATTTTCTCTCCCCCCACTATACTGTGTACAGCGTGGGTCTGCCCGCTTCATGTACTGGCTAACTTCAATATGGGTGGCAACATTTTGCTCTTTCACAGGAACCTTATCCGCACACAATGTAGGTTTCTTTATTTCCAGCGACTATTAGAGCAATGCGTCCTTTTGAACTCCAAAATAAATGTTTGTTTTTAACCATTTTATATTGGGAAGGGCCTGTAGATCCCCAAAAATATAGTTGCACAACAACCAGGACAAAACAAAATAGCTAAAGCCAAAAGGCTGGCAGCAACTCCGAGCCTGTTAGGGTTATGAATCCTTTTTATTACTCTATAGTCTGCAGTTAATATATTATTTCTTTTTTTGCAGCTTTATTAATTTGTGTTGCTTTAATGCATATTTTTAAAAATTTAGGTGCATATTTATACTCCGTTTGCGCCGGAATTGCGTTGTTTTTTTTGACGCAATTTCGACGCAAAACTAACTCCATATTTATACTTTGGCGTTAGACGCGTCTAGCGCCAAAGTCCATGGAGTTAGCGTCATTTTTTAGCGTGGACACCTACTTTGCGTTAATTATATGAAAGGTAGGCGTTCCCGTCTAAAAAATCGACTCCGAGGCATGTGCGTCGGATTTATACTCCCAGGCAAAATTCACGCCCGGGAGTGGGCGGGTAAAAAAAAATGACGTACGGCCGCTTTTGCGCCGTTTTTTAGCGCCTGCAAAAGGCAGGCGTTAAGGGACCCGTGGGCTCTGAAGGAGCCCAGAGGTGCCCTCCCATGCCCCCAGGGACACCCCCTGTCACCCTTGCCCACCCCAGGAGGACACCCAAGGCTGGAGGGACCCATCCCAGGGACATTAAGGTAAGTTCAGGTAAGTCATTTTTTTTATTTTTTTTTGTGGCATAGGGGGGCCTGATTTGTGCCCCCCTACATGCCACTATGCCCAATGACCATGCCCAGGGGACAGAAGTCCCCTGGGCATGGCCATTGGGCAAGGGGGCATGACTCCTGTCTTTGCTAAGACAGGAGTCATTTCTATGGGGGTTGGGAGTCGAAAAAAATGGCGCAAATCGGGTTGAGGCGAAAAAATTGCCTCAACCTGACTTGCCCCATTTCTTGACACCCAAGCCCCATATCCCCCTACGCCGGCGCTGCCTGGTGTACGTCGTTTTTTTACACGCACACCAGGCAGCGCCGGCGGCTAACGCCGGCTAACGTCATTGATTAAATACGGCGCCCGCATGGCGCTTCAGAATGGCGTTAGCCGGCGCTAATATTTTTGACGCAAAACTGCGTTAGCGCAGTTTTGCGTCAAAAAGTATAAATATGGCCCTTAAGACGTGAGGCATTGCGCTAGTTTGTGTGGGCCAATACTTTGCCTGCTCTACAAAAGACCTATCAAAGCTTAATTCAGGTTTTAATTTGGTTGAAAGAGTCTCTAAATCCCCACCAAGTTTTAGCAGCGGGTAGAAAGAATGATCACAACCAAACTAAAGTGTGGAGCTAAAGCAGGCATACCTTAGGCAGACAAAGAAGAGCTTGCTATAAGCCATATTTTCATCATAAACCTTCGCCATGCAAATAATTTGCATTTAGATCGATTCTGTGTTGGTATATCTTACGAGGGTATCTCAAAATTCAGTGTTAGAGACTGCTGGTCTATAGTAATGTGACTTTGTAACATTTCATGTTCATGCTAACCACACAGCATCTGAATCAAAAAGCTTTTTCCTGTAGGTAGGTGTGACTAGCTCCTGGAAATTCAGAATTTAGGTAGAATAAAAGCAAATTTACTAACAAACAAATCTTTGTGAATTGGGTACTTTTATAGAGTCATCTTAGTGCACTAGAAATGTAAACAACCAATGTTAATAATTTCAGACACAATACCACATCATTAAACATTTTTTAGACACAACCTCTGATAACCACCCTTCTGCCTTTATTCCAATAACAATATACTGTATCCAGTGGCACAACTAAGGAACCCGCAGCACCCGCGGTGCAGGGGGCCTCCAAGCCCCAGGGGCCACCCTCAGCAACAGCACCTGGCCTGAGTCCGGAGGGGGGCCGCCTTCATGTTCTTGGCAGAGGGGCTCCCTCCAGTTTCGTTACACCACCGATTGTATCAACAATAATTGTTTTCATATATGGCACAAGCATATTGCATTTTCACAGTTTTGGTGGTATAGAATAAAGTGTCATATGTGTGAATATCTAGTTGCAAAATACTGGTCGCAAACTGCAACCAGTATGTTTGCAACAAGTAAAGAATGTTAAAACTGATCTAAGTACTAATAGACTGGTTCTTAAAAATCAGAGTCATACCGGTTTGAAATCCAACCTACCTCATGAACATTAATGAGGTAGGCCACAAATTATGACTCACTGTGATTGGAGGAAATCACAAGGATGGTGACCTGCTGATGTCAGTAGAATACTGTGTCTTTGATTGTTTTTTAAAGTAGATTTTTTATTACGATTTCAGTCCTTTTCCTTAGAGAAAATGAAAAAGTATTGAAAAATAAAAGTTTGTGTTTTTCTACATGATCAATAGTTTTCACTGGTCCCATTGACCACACCTATTCGCAAACATTCACAAAGCGGAAGGTGTTGCAAGTGTGTTACCACTTTTTTTTTAGTTGTTAGAATATCAATGTTTTGCAATGATTTCAGTTGAAAAACATTGATTCATGAGGTACCGATTTGGTATTTGGAAGTAATGCCTACAACACACCTCAACAGACACTGCATTGGTATCCATTAAAAGTCAGAAGAACCTTTTCTGACTCCTAAAACGGGATTAGCACATATGAAAATAAATTTTAATGGCTACAAATACATAATTGACATGTTTGTGATCATTATAATGCTTTGTTCATGTGGCCCAGAGTTTTGTGTCGGGAAAATTGTTTTCTCTTACCGCATGAAACTCTCTGCCCCATTCAATGGCGCTGCCGTTGATGATAAGCTTCTGTCCTTTTGGTGCATTAGCCTCATAGGTGCCCACTTTCAGAAACCTGCTAGTGTCCTTTGAAGTAATCTGCCAATTGATAAAATCCATCATTGGTGGAGCATCTCCATTTTTATCAAAAAACACCTCTTTGCCAGCTGAGTTCATTGTCCGGACATTCTTCAAGTAGTGCAGAAGCTGGAAGGAAAGGTTGACTCATCACTGCAATCATATGGCAAGGCTAGATACTATGCATTACTGCTCTCCATGCAAAAGTCACAGCAAGCGAATCATGTTCCAGAAACTATGGGCCTCATTTAAATGGGCATTGCTCCACCAGAATGTCACTTTTGCCAACGTTCCATTGGTGCAATGCACTGCTCCTTATTTACAAAGCAGAGTTAAGCCACTTTTCTTTGGATTAACACCACATTGTAAATACTGCCCTATTATATGCACCACTTTGCGTGAAAGGGACCTGCAATGGGTGTTGCTGTAGGCGTTCCAACACACCACTCATTGCATTTTGATGCTGCCCCAAATTTACGAGAAATCCTAAACCTTAGTCAGTGCCAAAAACTAACACCACCCTAAGGATGGCATTAGAGTGTCACAACGAGGAGAAATACTTTTATTTCTCCTCGTTTTTGCTTTTTCTTTGTAAGAACAAAACACCATTAATGCTTTTTTATATGCAGGAAGGTGTCCTTTTCTGCACATAAACAATCATTAAATAATGCCAATTTGTGACTTCTATGTGTGCTGCATTCTGCAAATTAAATCGCCATTATTGATGGTTTATGTGGAGGAGGGACACCTTCCTGCACATAAACAATCATTCCCTGCAACGCAGGTGCCCTTGCACTATGGTGCAAGGGTGCCTGCGTTGGTGCTAGGCAGCTAATTTTAGCTCCAGCACTAGGCAAAACACAGGGATGTGCTGTATTATAGTAAATACAGTGCATCCTTGCATTTCTGTAATGATACAGTAATGCAAAATTAGCCGCTGTGCTGCACCACTTCTTTGTAAATGAGGTCCTTTGTTTCCAAGTAAATAGTGAGTAAGTAAGTGAATAAAAAAAACAACACCTACATTTATTAACTATCTTTCCTGTGTATTAATCAATGCAAAGGCTTGTTTATAGGCAGGTATAAACAGTGTATGGCTGTATTCCAGTGCCCCACGTGCCCAAATGCATGTGAATCTGGTGCAGTGACTTTTATTTTCATACCTGTTGGAATCCTAATTTAGTGCATCCTCAGAGGTCTATGCCTGTCCCTGAAAAGACAAAGTCCAGGACTTGTCTCGTCAACCTACAGGAGCAAAAAGCATTCCCTCATATCTGACAGAGGATTACTGTCCGTGCCCTAGGTGGAACACATAAAGTGGTGATTCATAATCTGACCAGACCATTTTATCTGTGTTAGTGAGAGTGTGGCATACAGCCCTCGCTTGTGTAAGGTTCTGTTATTATATATCCCTCAGAATATTTCACTGACATCACACATGTATGTACTTGTGAGCCTGTTATATGTGCGTGATTGTAGGATGTTTTATGCGTGACTCTGAGTTTTGAAACCTGTGGCATCCATTTTCAATGCTCCTGGTTTAGTATGATAGAAGATGCAGGTCGAGGACAGCTTTCCCAGAGAGTAAAAGTGTATTACATTCATTCCTGTTGCTGGAGTGGAGATCCAGACACTGAAAAGAGGAGAATTGAGAAAGGGCTACTGTTACAAATTCCATGAAAAGTTTGTTAGCAAGGTTCTCCTGATTAGTTCTTCCTGATTACCGCCATCTGGTAGATAGGAAGGATGAAGGGTGGGACTGAAGTTTCTGTGGCTCAAGGTGAGAAAGTTTCTAGGTTCTGAAACTTGAGACAGTGGATCGGCATCCCCTGTGCAGAACAATATGTATAAAGGTGGGATTCAAACCAGTTCTAAGTTTTTCATGATCAAGGAATGGAATGTTCCTTGAGTAATCAAAGAGCTGTTCCATAGTCTGGGCTGGTTTCTGCCTAAGAGCAAGTCTCCCAGAGGTGAAAGGAGATCACCTGAAGCCTACACTTTTTGATGGAGGATCTGATGATCTGCCTGGTGCCTAGAAGTCTGAATGCCTGTTGAGGAAGGAAAATAGTGTGCTGGCATTCCAAAAGGAGTGACTGTTAAGAAAGAGAAGCCCAGAGTGTTCCCTGTGTGTGGGGTACCCGGGGAAAGTAGACACTGACAGACAGCAAAACAGGAGTAATCCTATTGTGAGTTCCTGAGCAGTCCTTATCCAAGAAGTGACCCAAAGACTGGACCTAGCCATGCTATGTCATACTGCCATATAACTATCTACCATGACTGAATCATGCGGCACAGCTGCCTGATTACTATTACTGTCTGATCTGCTTGTAAGACCTTCATCATCAAGTATGTGGGGGTCTATACACAGCACCATCAGCTGACAGTGTGCCTAGCTGTCAGTCATCACCATCTGGGTGTCTGACTCTACTGCATTGCTGTATTGTATCAAAGCTTTATATGTGACTGAAACCACTGTATGTCGAATATCACTGTGGGAGACTCCTGTCTGTGTTACAAAGCTTTAACAACACAAAAGGATGATGGACAGAGTGCACTGTGAGCAAAAGAACAATGGATTAAACCAAGGTCTGTGACTGGGAGGGAGTGTTTGAAAGGTTGTATTGCTAAAGTTGCCCTAAGTACGAAGTGTATGCCCAGACATGGGCCCCATGCTGACTGTGCCACTGGTGTCAAGCTAGCCTGTCTGATGAAGGGAAATACCTTGGAACTGGTCCCAGGATGCTGGTTCCAGTCCATGGAGGCCCTTGGCTGGCAGTTCAGGCTGAACAGTTCCCATGGGGAACAGAGTCAAGATTGATTTGCATATGGTTTGGTCTAAACTGGGGTGGCATGGTGAGAAAAAGAAATATAGATTAAACCCAGATCTGTGACTTGGGGTGAGGTTTTGAATAAATGTCAGCACTCCGCCCATCATCCTTTTGTGTTGCCTGTGTTACATACCTGTCTTTATGTCTCACATCAGTGTCTCATAACGTTACTGTAACAGAGTGTTTTATTAATTTGAAAATAATGTTTATTATCTGAGTTAGCCTAACTGGGCTGCATAACTAATTTACAGAAGACTGCCACTCCAGTCTTCTGCCCGTCGGCCCTATTTAAGAGTTTCCCACTGGTCCGGCAGGCGGAAACAGCATGTTAGTCTAGTGGGAAATAGGGCATTAACATTGACGCAGGCCTATAATTGAGCCAGCAGCAATGTGGTGATGCGTGGAATGCGACAGCACCAGTTGCGCTTTTCATTGCCCGTAATTCAGGCAGTGAACGGCACAACTGGGCTGTCCATGGGGGCCCCTGCACTGCCCATGTCAAATGCATGGGCAGTGCAGAGGCCCCCACACGGCCCCCAACACCCTCTTTCTACCAGTCTTTGCGTGGAAGTCCGACCACCAAGCAAAGCCTGGCAGAAACGGGACTTGTAATCCTGGCGGATTAAGACCGCCAGCACCTCCATGTGGTTGGCTGGCAGAAACCCTAGCGCTTCCGACGGTCAGACTGTGGCAGCTGGACTTCCCCTGCCCGCGGCTGTCCGATCGCCACCATGAGTCTGGTGGCCCATGGACCACGAGACTCGTAATGAGCACCTCTGTGTTGGATTGTTATCAGATACTTTCCTTAGACTTTACTAAGACGTCTACCAAGAATGGCCCCAAGTGAAACTGTTCTTTGGTGTTTGATCTATCACAATTGGCATATTTCTTATATATTATTGGTGCTTTTTTTAATATGACTAACTAGTTACTTTTTGCCTTCTGTAATCATTCTTAATTTTGAAAAAAACTTTATTGTTGACTTTGAATCTAGTCCTATGAAGGTTTGCTTTGTTATGCACTAGAGCAGTGGTGGCTGGTAACATATAAAAGTGGTGGGGCATAAAAGCTTGGAATCATTTTTATATAGTGTACAAAGCGGAAAAGCTCAATGGACAAAACTAGGGCTCAGGGGATGGGTGTGGGGATCTTCGCCCACGAAAAACTTGAAAAAGTTTGGCATTTTAAAGCAATATTTTAATAAAGAATTTAGTGAGAAAGCACAAAGGATTATAACACAATTGTGAACATGTAGTCTTGAAATATTTATACTAATTAAAAACTGCCCAATATCTTACTGCATTAATATGTTCAATAGTTACTATAGTGTGCAAATTGTTTAGTATGACATCTTCAGGCCCTCTAAAGTGCCCTGTCTCTTGCACTGAGAGGGGCATTGGCTTTGGATGAAAATGCTCTAAGCAGGCTTGTGGAAGCACCCACAGCTGCTGGTTGCAACAAGTCATATAGAAATATGTGCTATATGGGCCTTAAGTGGGGTGAAAAAAGTAGAGGATCGCTAAAAAAGGGTGTGACTTCAACATGTAATTACATTTCTGTGCTTCATATAGTGTGTCACCCGACTGGTAATTTGGTTTCTCTTTGAGCTTCCTATTTTTGCATCCCAATACATAACACAAAAAATGACAGAAACCTAAAACTTGCCAGGACTATTGGTTTTATCAATGGCTGTCAGCTGTTTAAGATAAATGAGTAAGAACAATGATTTTGTTGGAAATAATCAATAATAAAAAAGTTTCAATTTTGAAATTGTGAGACCATTAATCAAATATTTTTGCAGTCTGTGAAAGGAGTATTGGTCTTCAGTTGTGGGTACTTTATGCTAGACAAACATGCCTTTTTTTCATCACATCTCATCCATCTGCATATCTAAAACCTTATTTCTATTCACTTCAGCACCCTCTTTAATTTCTCACTCTTGAATGTACTTCCTCACTTCCCCTTCAATTCACCAATCTCAAATATTCATTGCACTCACTCACATCTAAGAGCTTTATTTTCTTTTACTTTTGCCTTTCCAATATTTTGACAACTGTGTACCTCTTCACACACACCTACATAGAATTTCAATTGCAACTGGACTATGTGACCATTGCTCACAGTGAGAGGCACTTTGAGAAATCCTCACTGCCATCAGGCTCAACACCTTAGCTCCCAATTGCGTCCCATTATTTACACCTGACAAAACTCTGTTCAAAGTAAGCACTGTATAAGAGTAAAAGGATGCACAAAAAACACAGAAACACAAAATAATGGAAATAGCCAGGACTCATAGGGAGTGCAAAACCAAACAAAACATGAAATATTAACAGGAACAAAATCGCGGACATGAATACCTTAATATTTTTAGAATTCATTGTTCAGTATTAATTTTAAGGGTATTTTGGAATTCATGTTAAGGGCATGAATTCAGGGCCTGAAAGGGTGCATTTAAATGTTTTTTCAATGACAAATGACAGAGCCAGATCCCTAGAATTAGAAAAATGCAAACATGCTACAGCACCTAAATATCTTTAAAATCAAAACATGTCAAGGGTGGGCTAAAACATTCTAGACCCATTGTTCTGATCAATTAAAAAAATCTAGATCTTAATAAGCACCAAATATGCATGCCATATTCCAAGCATGCATATTCATAGCATTTAATGTTTTTTTACATCTTTCTAGTATTCCACAAATCAGGACACTATGGCCCTCGTTACAACCCTGGCAGTAAATGCCGCCTACCTTCGTGCTGATGACCGCCAACATACCGTGACCGGGGCGGTAATCCTTCACGAGTATTATGACTCACACATAGAATACCGCCACAATACAGACACCCACACAAGTCTGCCAGACCAAAGGTCAGTGTTGAAATGGCGATAGCAAAACCCACACCATTACGCCAACAGGAACACACCCACAGTATCACGACCCGCTCAAAATACACACACACATACAAGACTACACCACATTGGGCAATTCAAAATACACACACCTGACACACACACCACGCCCACACACCCACACCACTATAAAACACACACCCACAATACCCACAACCCCTTTCAACGAAAAGAAATATAACTGAGAGAGACAAACCAGGAGCACCCACTCAATCAGAGGCACAGAACACCATCACCCATACACCATTCACGCACATCACAGCATACACAACAACACATCACCCCACACATCATCCCACACATCCTCACACATCTCACTCACACCACATCCATGGCACCCCAAAGACACCCCAGGTTTTCTGAGGAGGAGCTAAGGGTCATGGTGGAGGAAATCATCCGGGTGGAGCCACAGCTATTCAGATCACAGGTACAGCAGACGACCATTGCTAGGAAGATGGAGCTATGCCGGAGAAACGTGGACAGGATCAACGCCGTGGGACAGCACCCAAGAACCAGGGATGACATCAGGAATGGGTGGAACGACCTACGGGGGATGGTGCGTATCAAGGTATAAGGACACCAGATTGCTGTACAGAGGACTGGTGGTGGACCCCCACCTCCTCCCCCATAACTAACAACATGGGAGGAGCAAGTCTTGGAGATCATGCATCCTAAGGGCCTGGCAGGAGTAGCAGGAGGACTGGATTCTGGTAAGTCAAATCGTAACTACTTCATCCCCTCCACCCTATCTGCATGCCATCACAAACTCCTGCCCCTACCCCCACCCCTATCACTCCACCAACTCACATATACCCCACTAGCACAACCCACTCATCCCAAAACCAAGCCCTGCATGCACCACCAATGCATGGACATCACCCCAGCATGCCCAATAGAGTGACTCACCCAGTCCACACAATCACCACTCACACAAGGCCAAGCAGACAGGGAAATCACAATCATAGAGGGAAACACACCCATGAACAAGATGGCACACGCAGATACATTAACAAAGCATTTGCATCCCAACAGGACCCCTACCCAACGTCACCGGAGAGGAGGTGCCAGCTACATCTAGTCCCCCCCAGAAGAGGCCCACAGTGATGACAGCAGCTCTGCACGCCTGGATCAGGATGACCAACCTGGGCCATCAGGGACCCCTGGACAGTCACCCCTGCCACAGTCCCAACCCACCACAGAGCCTCCCCCCTCAGGAAACACCACCACAGCACCCACCCAGCGGGCCCATGCCACTGTCACCAGGACACGTCAATCAGCAGTGTGTTCACCACTACAGGGACCCCAGGCAACCCCACAAACCCAGGACGATCAGGGACCAGGGGTCAGTGGCAGTAGGCACACGGTTCAGGGGACAGAGGCACAGGACAACAGGGAAGCTGGGATGACTGCTGTGCGACAGGGGAAGAACAGGCCCAGGGAACCCAGTCTCCACAAGGCACTCTCCAACTTCCTGGGAGCATACCACCATTCCCAGGAGACCATGGACCAGGTACTAGCCAAGTTGCAGGAGACCCAGCGGGACAACTGTTAGACACTCACCAACCCTTAGGGACAACCCCATTCCAAGACACCTACTTATACTGTGTGGGGACCTTGGGCTTACCTATTAGCCACACCCGGTGCCTCTGGAGTTGGCCCATCACATATGGGATGCTGCTATTCCTCAAGATATAGGTGTCATGCACAGAGCCAGGGTATTTGGCATTCACATGGGAGATGTACTGGTCCGCCAAACACACCATCTGCACATTCATCGAGTGATAGCTTTTTCTATTCCTTTAAACTTGTTCATTTCTCCGGGGGGTGGAATGCCACATGTGTATCATCAATGGCACGAATGATATTGGGGATATGTCCCAGGGCATAAAAGTCAGCCTTCACTGTGGCCAATTCATCCACCTGGGGGAACACGATGTAGCTGCACATGTGTTTCAGCAGGGCAGACAACACTCTGGTCAACGTGTTAGAGAACATTGGCTGAGACATCCCTGATGCCATGGCCACTGTAGTTTGAAAGGAACTACTTGCCAGGAAATGGAGCACTGACAGGACCTGCACTAGAGGGGGAATTCCTGTGGGCTGGCGGATAGTTGACATCAGGCCTGGCTCCAATTGGGCACACAGTTCTTGGATTGTGGCATGATCAAATCTGTATGTGATGACAATGTGTCTGTCCTCCACTGTCGATAGGTCCACCTGGGGTCTGTACACCGGAAGATGCCGCCATCTCATAATCTGCCTCAGCGGTTGTAGCCTATGAAGGAGAACGGTGAGGAGAGGGTCATATTTCCACATAGATTAAACTAATGTTGCTGAATTTACGTCACAGAAGCTGTATGTGAAGTCGAGAGTCAGTTGATGTGCCAATGTCTGCTGTGACGCAGCTAGGTGCCACGCCATGTGCCCCCCTGAAATGGCGGCTGCCTGACCTGTGAGGAGGGACAAGTGGAAATGAGGTAATTGCACTGGCATTGTGTGCCGTCGCGGTAGGCAGTGGATGACCGCCGTGCAACTTCGCATCGGTTATCATTGGGCCCTATAGGTTCCAGGAGCCAATGGCGATGTAATCCGGTGGTGACGGTCCGCACCGCCGCGGACGTCACCGTCATTTTCTAACTATTCACTCACTTGCTACCTGAGCGTCAACAGGAGAGGACCTATATTGCAAGTGCTGCGGTGACCTGAGTCTGGAAGCGACAATGGCTCATGTGTCTGGGGAAAGGGCCCCTGCCTTCACTGCGGAGGAGTTGGAGAAACTGATGGATGGGGTCCTACCCCAGTACACATTACTCTACGGTCCTCCAGACAAACAGGTGAGTACACTGTGAGCATGATGAGTGGGCAATGCATGTTTGGAGTGGTGTGGATGTACCCCACATGTTGGGGGTGCTGAGGCGTCCAGGCTTGAGTGCCGCATGAGAGGTGGTCAGTGTATGTGCGTCTGGGCATGGGTGGGGACTGTTGGGCAATATGTATGCTGGTCTGGACAGGTGAGTGATTTCCTTTTCTCATGTCTTTTCCCTCCAGGTCAGCGCCCACCAGAAAAAGGGTATTTGGCATGCCATTGCCAAGGAGGTGCAGACCCTGGGGGTCTATCACAGGCAGAGCACCCACTGCCGCAAGAGATGGGAGGACCTGCGCCGCTGGACCAAAAAAACAGCAGAGGCTTAGCTGGTGCTGTGCTCCCAACGTGGAAGGGGTGCCCGTCGCACCTTGACCCCCCTAATGTTCCGCATCCTGGCGGTGGCCTATCCGGAGTTGAATGGGCGCTTGATGGCACCACAGCAGCCACAAGGGGGTGAGTACAGATACAGATTCATGACTGTGCGCACTTTAGGAGGTAGCTGGGTGGGGGATGTGGGCTGTGGGTGCCCCTAGGCCAGGGTGATCGTGGCAGGGTAGGTCCCCTGTGTGCAGGTTCTGGGGCACTCCTACCCCAATGGTGAAAGTGGCAATCTACTACTGGGCAGGGTCCTGTGGGTGTCAGGTGTGCAAATGCTGGCGTCAGGCATTGTACCCCATGGGCTGCTGACTATCCTAGTGACTGGTTGGGCAAGTCCTAGTGCAGAGGGCAGCTCACTGTGTGTTGTGTACGCCAACGGTAGTGCTGTTGCTTGCATTGACTAAGTGTATCCACTGTCTCCCCCCCCTCCTTTTTGTTTTGTCTCCCTGTCCTTGTGTGCATTAGCATCATCTGGTGGACGAGCAGAGGCACCGGCAATGGAGGGAGCTGCATCCCACATGGACCTGGAGGCCGAATCCACCGAGGGTGAAGGCACCAGTGGGACGGAGGGCGAGGGGACAGGAGGGGACATCACTGACAGCAACTCCTCCTCTGATGGAAGCTCCCTGGTGGTGGTGGACACCTCTGTGCCCACCGCAACAACAGGTACAGCCGCCACCCCCCCACCAGCACTGCCCTCCCAGCAGCCCCTCAGCATGTTTCCCTGCCCGCTCACCCAGGAGGGTGGGCATCTTCTTCGCCCCATGCACCTCGTACCTTGCCCCAGTCAGCCCTGCTGCCCTCAGTAAGGAGGCTATTGACCTCCTGAGATCTCTGTCTGTTGTACAGTCAACCATGCTGCATGCCATCCAGGGTGTAGCAGGGCATTTGCAACAAACACATGCATACCTAGAGGGCATTCACTCTGTTGTGGCGGCCCAACAGAGAGCATTTCGGGCTCTGGCCTCAGCACTGATGGCAGCCATTGTCCCTGTGTCCAGCCTCCACCCTCCAACTTCCACTACCCAGACCCAATCCCCTCTACCTTGGCCTATCCTAAGCACACCTTCAGACCAGCATGCACCCAAATCACCACACAAAAGTGGCTCAGCCAAACATAAGCACCCCACTTCATCTCACAGGCACTCACACAAGCACCATGCCCATGCAAACACACCAACGAGGAGCAGTGGTGTAGTACCATCTTCCGGCTGAGGTGCCCTCCCTCCCCTTCCCCCTGAGGTGCCTTTGTTTTTGACCTGATGCCCCTGCAGTGTTATCTCCGTTTTTGAGGCAGGAGTCAAGTGTGGGCTTCGCCCATGACTTTTTGGCCCAGTGGGCCATGGACATTTGCAAAGGACAGTATAAGGCCTTCTGTACATATTGTAAATATTTGTATATACTGTTTTTCTAATAGTTAGCTATATCTGCATTTTCAAACTATTACTATTTGCACTATATTCCTTTTGTCCTTTCATTCTTTCAGGGGGTTACGGGGTGTAAATGTAATGTTGCTGCATGTTTTTGTGTGTATGGTGTTGTGGGTGAGGGTGGGGGTGTTGTGTGTGTCACTCTCTTTTTCCTCCCGTCTCCCCTGTGTGCTAGGTGCAGTACTCACCGCGGTCATCGCCGCCGCCTTTGATATCCATCGTGTATGAGAAGATACACCAGCATGGGGAACACCTGCAGCTCAGGCTCCATGGTGTCATGGTTCTTCGTTGCTTGTCGAGAGGTGAGTGGTTTCCCTTCCAAGTCCTGTCTCGGCCGAGCTTTTGATGTCAAAGGTACCGCCCCGGAAGAGCTGGTGGGTTGGCAGGTTGTGATAGGGTGGGCAGTACATTGTCTTCCGCCTGTCTGTTGGCGGTTACGGCCGTGGTGTTTGTTGCTACTGCCGTGGCGGTCTGAGTGTTAAAGTGGCTGTCTATACTGGCGGTTTCCGCCATGGTCATGATCCCATTTACTTTTACTGCCGGCCTGTTGGCGGTATTACCGCCACTTTAACACCCACTGCCAGGGTTTTAATGAGGGGCTATATGCACATATTTCTCCTTTTGAGATTGACTGCCGCAAAAGCTGAGGATATGTGGATCAACCTCGCAAGAGAGCAAAAGAACTACATGACATTTGAATCAACTTTGACGGGAAACAAATACAGCAGCTCTACTTCTAAAGTGGCCAGTGATTTACAGCCATGGCCTGTGATGTCACATTGGGGGAGTACAGCTTGACCAGGTCAATATACCTGTATACAAATTTAGCATTAACACTTAGCAATACCAATGAAAAGGTGCCCCATTTCACTTACTGCTCTTGCATCCATCCTACATTTTGAACACTGGGAAAGAATGGGATCCATGCCTGAGAATGATTGCTGGCCTCAAGCAGGGATGAGGCCTACAACGTCTGAAACTAGGACACTGGCAGTGTCATTGACTTACGGTGGCTATCACTAAAAACTCTCATAGCACTGAAGGTCTTTAGAAAGGTGAGCCCTGTCCTATATGTCACATTGCAGAACGATGATTTACTTCCTAGATTTTCGCTCCTTGTTCAGAGTAAGTTGGGCCAGGCAGAGTGGGACAGGCAGCCCAGACAATCTGAGATTGTATCTCTAAATAAATCAATGTATATAATATTTGTTGCAGAAAAGATGTAGGAATTTCAAAGAGGTGCAGCTCCAGAGCCCTAAACAGAAACCATCACTGCACTAGAGCCCCTTCCTTTGGGATTCACACACTCCTCATCCTGTGAGTCAGCACTTAATTGGTGCAAAGTGCAGACAGGTGTCTGTAAAGCAGCTGTATGTTTGCTATCATTGTGTGTCAGGCATTACTGTAGTTGTGTCTAATGTGTTCTCATCATCTAACAACGCTTTATGTTTGATATCAGCATATATGTTTCTATCATCACTGTCTGTTCTTATTATTTATTGTCCTCCATGGAAGCCTTTATTTCTGACATTATCCTCTTTGTTTCGGACATTGTATTTCTCACATCACTTTCTATGTGCTTTACAGTATTGCTTGTGTGTCTACCACCACTATCTGTGTGTATGATATCACTCTCTGTAACTGACATTGTTCTCTGTGTCCCAGATATCATGATCTGTTTGCCTCACTTCTTAAAGTCATGATATATCTGATTGACTTCATCCTCTGTGTGATACTTGGCAGTATTGTTGGTAGGTCATGCCATTTACCACTGGGTATGACAGGGCAACAAATACTGGTGCCTCCTAACCTCCATAACTTACCTGTACCTGGTCCTCCAACCAGGGTAGACCCTTTTGGATCCTGCTTCTGTGCATGTTAGGCTCCCACCTCACTTACAGCTGCTTTCTCCACCATCAATCTCTCTCTCACTCTTTATCTCACCCCTCATACCCATCTCACTCTTGTTGTGTCTCCTTTTGTTTTGGATGGTATTGCCACTGTTTATTTGCTGTTGCTGTGTCTTGTTATGTGCCTCCGCTATTTTGTCTTATCATCTATTTAGTTTGGCATCACCTTTGCTACCTGCAATCTTGGTTATCTGCTTATCTGTTTCTATTGCCTTGAAGCTTCTTTTCCTGCCTTGTCTGCTCATTTTTCTCATTATCAGTCATTACTCTCCCACTTATTAGTTCTTATCAGACCTTTCCATTCAGTTTTCCTTTATCTGTTTCACATCTTGTTTATTTCTGCTCCCACTCCACTCACCAACCCCTGCTCTCCTTCCTCACCACCTTCTTAATGGTGACCACAGAGTTAAAAAGCCACTGGTGTGGAAGCCCATCTGCACCCATCAGCATCACATGTACCTAATGCGAGGAACCCTGGGCCTCCTGTCCCCTTCAGTACCACTCCATGACCTTCCACATCCTCAATCCTGGATGCCACTTACTTCACTGCTTCTATGCGGCACCACATAACATTGAAGGTTCTCTTGCACTCACCCACAATTACCACTCACACCCTCCAGTGACCGCACTCAACACCCATCTCACTCACAATCACACCAGTTACCCACCCCCTCCTCCTGCACACTCCTGCATACTTTTCAACACCTGTACACTCACCTAGCACACTACAGAGAACTGGGACATGCCTGACGATCACGCTCTGGGCCTGCTTTTCCTCACGGATATCTGGCTAACCCCTGCATCACTTGCAACATCACCACACCAATCTCTCCTCGTTACAAGATCACTAGACAGGACAGACAGCACAAGTCCAGTCCATCTTCAAGGACTTTATGAGCTGCATCACAGCCACAGTCACAACTCCCACAACATGGAACTCTTGGCTGTTTAAGCTCAAAATTATGGCCAACCATACCTGATCTGCTCCCTCTTCTACAGACCCCTGAGATCACATGCCAACTTCACCAACACTATTGCAGACTTCATCACACCCCTCATCCTTGACTAGGTGCCTTCATCTTCCTCAGAGACCTACATTTCCACCCAGATGACCCCACTGACCTGAACATATCAGCAATTCTCACTGATCTGGAAACCCTAGCCTCATCTAACAAGTGTGAGGGTCCAATTACTCTGTCAGACACATTTTGGAGACCATCTCAACCACCTTCAGCAAAACCTCGTCAACTAGCCCAAGCAGGTGACCTGGACCAACCACACCTTCATCAAATTCACTATCCCCTTCCCCATCCCCACAACACCACAGAGCTGTAAACTGCCAGGCAGAACACTGCAACATGAACAGTACAGGCCTGGACTACCAAACTCATGGAACACCAGCCTGTTCATAGCCACCCAACGCCTTCACAACCTCAATAACTGGATCATCACCTGTACTTACACATTAGCTATTTTCAAACCCAATTAGTCACAAGCTGCAGGCCAGCTAGAATATGTCAGATGACACAGAATGACAAAGAACCTCTATAAACAACTGATGCATAGATGGAGAACAAACCAAGAACTCCTTCAAATCCATTCTCAGACTCTTTCACCAACAGATCCATGCCAACAAACATTCTACTCTCATGACCACATCAACACTAGCATCAACAGTAGCAAGAAGATCTTTGCCATTGTGAATTCTTGCAACACCACTGCCACCTGCTTCACCAACATCACCACCTCACAGGAACTCTGCACCAGGCTCGCCAGTTTTGTCTGCAGCACAACAGCCAGTATGTATAACAATTCTGATTACCAACCTGACCCAACAGATCTCTTCTCATGGCTCCCGACCTCACCATGGAAACTACACACACTGTATGTCTCTCCTTCTCCACATATGAAACCAAGGTAGTGAACCACCTGCTTTATCAGCTTAAGCGGAGGCCCTACTGGGGTAGAATACATTGTTTTATGGCTCTTCTTAAGTTTGATTTGTGTCTCATAGTGCTGTAACAATATTTACAATGTCAAAGCTGGGGGTGTCACGACCTGAACACTTCTTACCACTATAACCTGCAAGTCTCTGGGCACCACCAGGTTTCTTGCTTGTTCAGGATTGACCAAGGTAGGGATGACCATTTCCAGTAGCCACAGTGCTGCTGATAATAGAACACCAAGCAGGCCGTAACCTCCAGAAGGAGTCCTAGAGGAAAAAAACCAACTTCGGAAAAACCTCGTCGTTCGAATATCTGTTGAAAGCCTTGAAGAAAATTGGAATAGTTGGATAATAAAGAGTCACTGGCAGCTACCAAGGGGGGTGCCCAGGCTAAGGCTGGGCAAGAGAGGGAACTTATCAAATAACCAACCTTGGTCTTATCCTGGGTAAACTGAGACAGTCGAAATGCAAAATACACCATTAAAGAGTCCAGAAATTCCTTTAACTTGTTAAGATCTCCACAATACTGTAGTGTTGAGGCGGAGATGGTAGGTACATCAATGGATCGAGACACCAGAGCTTGTCTCAGAGCAGTATTTTCAGCACGCAGTTGTTGTAATTCCTGTGCCTGTTGCTGTACGGTATGAAGCATAGACTGCGCAGTTTCCATGACATCTTCAGGTGGTCCTTCCATGGCTCCAGAGCAACACAGAAATGTTTGGCGTTGCAATATGTCACGACCTGAACGAGCACCACCAGGTTTCTTGCTTGTTCTGTAATGACCAAGGTAGAGGCAACCCCTCCCAGTAGCCACGGTGCTGCTGATATGGAACACCAAGCAGGCCGTAACCTCCAGAAGGAGTCCCAGAGGAAAAAAACCAACTTGGGAAAAACCTCAGATCAAGGAACTCCTGAAAAAGATATAAGAGAAGAAAAAAAAATTAAGCAAAAATGTATGGAACAAAAACTGCAGACAGGGAAAACCAGGTGAAGTCCAAAATCACAGGATACAGTAGCGAGGAGGACAATCAATTGTGCTTATATACTGACAAACAGGAAGTGACGTGCAGGAAGTGACATGCAGCTAGTAATGAAGACACCATCTTGGATTGGGAAAAGCCACATTAAAATAAATGGTAAGATAGCCATTGTATAAAAGGTAGGGAGCAAGGCATGCAGAGAAGGAAACACAGACTGCTGGGAAAGTGAAAATATGGCCAAGAAGGAACAAAAAAGAGGAAAAAGAAGAAAAACAGTAAGCAACAGGTAAGTAAAACTAGGCGGGGAAAGATGGGCGCAGCGTGAAACAGAGCCCAAAGGGAAAGCTTCAGGTCACGCTGCAGCCCAAAAAACAGGTTACAAACCGAAAAGCAGCCCGCGGCAGGAACACCCACCCGAAACGCGGACCGCTGATCTGTGTACGGTCCGCAAGTGGGATGCTGCCGGTCTTCGCTGCGTCACAGTAGGTCCCCTCCCCGAAGCCCCTGGCTTGTCCAGAAAATGCTGAAAAAATGTGCAGACCAAGTGAGGAGCATGGACTGAGGAAGCATCCTCCCAAGAACAATCACTAATGGGGTATCCTTTTCGGTGAATCAAGAATTGGAGAGGATTCCAAAAAAGGCGAGAATCGCATATCTCTTGTAATTTGTACTCAGGATGGCCATCCAAAAGAGGAGGAGGACAATGGGCATTTCTTTTGTAGGGATCAGGAAGAACAGGTTTGAGTTGAGATACATGAAAAACAGGATGAACCTTCCAAGTCAATGGTAGATGAAGTCGAACTAAGACTGGGTTTAATACCTGCAGGACTCTAAAAGGGCCATAGCAACGGGGTTTGAACTTATTCTGGGACAGGCGAAAAGGCAAAAACTTAGAAGAAAGCCAGACCTTGTTCCCAGGCTGGTAAGAAGGTGCAGGACAAGGCCGAGTATCAGCTACATTCTTTATGTAGCGTTTTGTAGCTAAGAGATTGGTACGTAGCAGGTCCTGAACCTGACAGAGATTTCGAACAACTGAGGAAACTGCGGAACAGAGGTATCCTTATTAGTGATGGTAGGAAAAGCAGTAGGGTGGAAACGATAAGTTCAAAAGAAGGGTGTGGACTTTGTTGCACTATGGACTGTATTATAATAGGAAAATTCAGCCAATGTTAGATACGAAGACCAATTACTTTGAGTTGCATTACAAAAGTAGCGTAGATATTGTTGTAATCCTTGATTTAGGCGTTCCGTTTGACCATTGGTTTGAGGATGGAACCCGAACGATAGAGCCACATCAATATGTACAAGCTTACAAAATGTTCTCCAAAAGCGGGACACATATTGAAGTCCTCGATCAGAAATGATTACTTGAGGGAGTCCATGCAATTGAAATATATCTCGTAGAAAAACTTGACTCATTTCCTTAGCGGTGGGTAATTTCTTTAGGGCAGAAAAATTAGCCATCTTAGTAAAAGAGTCAGCCATCACCATTATGACCTGATAGCCTGAAGAGGATGGCAAGTAACATATAAGATCTGTGGTCAACGTATGCCATGGAACGGATGGCACAGGCAAGGGCATCAATAAACCTGCTGGCTTAGTCCGAAGTGTCAGTTTGAGCACATACTGGGCAAGATCTTACATATGTTTTAGCATCAGATTTCAACGTGGGCCACCAAAAGGAGCAGAGGATCAGTTCCTGTGTGTTCCTCATTCCACGATGTCCAGCAATAGGGTAGTCGTGACACATTTGCATGGCTTGAGTTTGCACCTTCTTAGTAGGCAAAAATAAGGTGTTTTTATGATAGTAGTACTCCTGATGGTTCTGTAATTGGGAACTTAAAGCATTCCATTCTTCCAGGGGGAAATTTTTATACTCTGCTTTCACACGGTCATGAAAGGATTGAACGACTCCCACTATTCGACATGGTTCTGTAAGGTGTGGATAAGTGGTATTTGTGCTCTCCAGATATTGGCGGGATAGAGCATCTGCTACAACATTTTGGGATCTAGGTATGTATGTTACTACAAAATCGTATTGGCTAAAAAAGAAAGCCCACCTGGCTTGCCGACTATTCTGCCATTGAAAACTGTGGAGGCCTTGTAGATTGCGATGATCTGTTCTAACTTCAAACGTCTCCTGTGAACCCATTAAAAAGTCTCCATTCCTTGCAGGCAACTTTTAATGCTAGTAATGCTAGTAATTCCCTTTCCAACACTGAATGGTTTTGTTCTGCATCTGACAACACATGGGATAGGTATAAGACAGGATGTTCAAGGCCATCATCGCCTTGTTTTTGCAGTAACACGGCTCCAATAGCTCTGTCTAATGCATCAGTGACCACTATACATTTCTTTGTAGTGTCAGGATGATGTAATATCAGAGCTTGTGTAAAGGCATGTTTTAGACTCTTAAAGGCTTTTTCTGCTTCTTCTGTCCAATAAAACCCTTATTTAGATTTTCTTTTTTGATGGTCTGGGTTATCTGACCTTGTTGTTGGGCAAGGTCCTTTCTAAATTGTCTGTAGAAATTGGATAACCCTAGAAAGCACTGTGCCTCCTTAACAGAAGCAGGAAAAGGCCAATCTAATATAACTCGTACCTTTTCTGGGTCCATGGCGATGCCAACTTGGTTAATACGGAACCCAAGATATTGAACCTCAGTCTTGTTGAACTCACACTTTTCAGGCTTACAGTACAGATTGTTGTGTCAGAGTTTTTTGAGGACCTGAAGAACATGCATAGGATGGTGTTCAGGACAACAAAAGTATACCAGAAGGTTATCTAGATAGATGACAACACTTTGATTCAAAAGATCCGAGAAAACTGAATCCATAAATCTTTGGATTATGGATGGTGCATTAGTCAGACCAAAAGGTATGACGCGGTATTCAAAATGACCTAATGGAGTACGAAAATCGTTCTTCCATTCATCGCCTTCCTTAATCCGTAAACGATGATAGGCACCCCGCAGATCTAACTTGGTGAATATCTTGGCTCCTTGGACTGATTCCAAAATATCCTTAATGAGAGGCAGGGGATACCTATCCTTAATGGTAATTTTATTCAACTCTCAAAAGTCAATACAGGAGCGGAGATCTTTAGTCTAGGTATGAAGAAAAGAGGAGTCCCGGCAGGTGATGAAGAGGGAACAATCAATCCGCTTTGCATGTTTTCATCTATGTATTCCTGGAGTACTTTTCTTTCCTGCTCTGATAAGGAATACATTCTTCCAAAGAGAACTACTTCCCCAGGTATCAAAGGAATAGCACAGTCCTAATCCCAATGAGGAGGCAAAATGGGTTTTTGAGGTTTCTGGAACACGTCAGAGTATAGTTGATAGCATCTGGGTATTCCTTGAATCATATTAATGGTATTGCTTGCTTCATTGGAAGAGAAAATAGATCCTTTTGGAGACCAATAGGAATCTGTCAAATAGCAATGTAATTGGCAAAAGTCGGATGAGAGTGATATAGTCCCTGTTTTCCAATTTATATATGGATTATGTTGTGTTAACCAAGGAATTCCCAAAATCATAGTATGGTTAGGAGAAGATATCAAGTCAAAGGCAACGTGTTCCTTATGTCATCCAAATTACAGGCAAAGGGTACGAGTAGTATTCACCACTGGTCCGGAAGTTAAAGGAGAGCTATCTACTGTTTGAACCTGTTCGGGAATCTCTTTAGGAACACAAGGTATTCCTTTTTCCTTTGCCAATTTCTCATCTAGGAACATCCCACTGGCTCCACAATCCAATAACGCAAATACTTGTTCTTCCTGGTTAAAGCACTGTATAAATATTGAAAATATTAAAAAGCTGTGGTATCTTCTCTGGAGGAGCAGATGGAAGGTATCTCAATGCTTCCCGTCCCCTTCCTTCTCACAGGGGAGGGGAGCTGGCGTTTCCAGGCGGTCTTGTGGGTGGATTGGACACATTTGAATGAGATGACCCGCACTGCCACAGTAAAGACACAAGCCTTTGCGTTGTCTGTTTTCTCGTTCTGCATCAGATAATGGTTTACGAGCAAAACCAATTTGCATGGGTTCTTCTTCTGTGGAGGCTGGTTTCTCTGGTTGGTTTTCTTCAGGGCGGTGTGCAGAAGAGCGCATTGCTACTGGTTGGGACTGAAACCTGGACCTTCGTTTCTCCAATCTACGTTCATGTAAACGGTACTCAATATTAAGTGCCTAGTCCATCAGTTCTTTCAATGATTCTACCTGGGTGGAATACACCAGTTCATACTTTATTTCATCTGGTAACCCTCGAAGGAAGAGTGTCACAAAAGTGCGTTCAACCCATGTGGTTTCAGCCGCTAGTTGTTTGAAACGGGTTATGTATGTCAGGACATCCTGATTCCCCTGTTGTATCTCATATAACGCCTCTTCCGCAGCGGCGTCCAGTCCAGGTCGTTCAAACATCTGTTTAAAGCCTTGAAGAAAATCAGAATAGTTGGATAATCAAGAATCATTGACAGCTATCAAGGGGGTTGCCCAGGCTAAGGCTAGGCCAGACAGAGAACGTATCAAATAACCAAACTTGGTATTATCCTGGGTAAACTGAGAGGGTCGAAATGCTAAATAAACCATTAAAGAGTCCAGAAATTCCTTTAACTTGATAGGATCTCGAGAATAACATGGTGATGAGGCGGAGATGGTAGGTACATCAATGGATCGAGACACCAGAGCTTGTCTCAGAGCAGTATGTTCAGCACGCAGTTGTTGTAATTCCTGTGCCTGTTGCTGTACGGTATGAAGCATAGACTATGCAATTTCCACAACATCTTCAGGTGGTCCTTCCATGGTTCCAGAGCAATGCAGATATGTTTGGTATTGCAATTTGTCACAACCTAAACACTTCTTACCACTGTAATCTGCCAGTCTCTGGGCACCACCACGTTTCTTGCTTGTTCTGGATTGAGCAAGGTTGGGGCGACCCTTTCCAGTAGCCACGGTGCTGCTGATAATAGAACACCAAGCAGGCCGTAACCTCCAGGAGTCCCAGAGGAAAACCCCAACTTGGGAAAAACCTCAGATTAAGGACCTCCTGAAAAAGATATAAGAAAAGAAAGAAAATGAGGGAAAAAAGTCTGGAACAAAAACTGGAGACCGGGAAAAGCAGGTGAAGTCCAAAATCATATGATACAGGAGCGAGGAGCACAACCGGAACGAAAGTGTTTGCAATGCAAGATACAGAAGATCAACTGTGCTTATATACTGACAAACAGGAAGTGACTTTCAGGAAGTGACATGCAGGAAGTAATGAAGACACCATCTTGGATTGGGAAAAGCCACATTAAGGTAAATGGAAAAATAACCGTAGTATAAAAGGTAGGGAGCAAGGCATTCAGGGAAGGAAACACAGACTCCTGGGAAAGAGAAAATATGGCCAAGAAGGAACAAAAAAAAAGAGAAAAAAGAAGAAAAGAAGAAAAACAATAAGAAACAGGTAAGTAACACTAGGGGGGGGGTAAAAGGTGGGCGCAGAGTGAAACAGAGCCCACAGGGAAAGCTTCAGGTCGCTCTGCGGCCCAAAAAAGGTCATGAACAGAAAAGTGGCCCCCAGCAGGAACGGCCGCCCAAAATGCGGACTGCCGATCCAACGGCGTACCGCACGTGGAACACCACCAGTCTTCGTGCGTCACAGTGGGATGGAGACCAAAGGGTGCCAAAGTAGCCGAAAATGATGACAGGCATAAGGAGAAATTATGTAAATGGTAGTTAAAAATAAGTGGGAGGAAAATGGAGTGTGAAGGAAGGACGGAAGGAAGGAAGGATGGAAGGAATGAAGGAAGGAAGGAAGGAAAGAAGGAAGGAAGGAAGGAAGATAGAGGAATAGAATGCAAATTAAGAGAAAAAGCTTGAAAGTAGAATGAAAAAATGCACAAAAGAAGAATTGAAATAGTGAAAGAATTAAAAAGGAAAGAAGAAACGAAAGAAAGATTACTGGGAAGGAGGGCTGCATGAAGAAAATACAAAAAGAATAAAATAGATTAAGGAAAAGATGGAAGGAGAGAAAGAAATAAGGGCAGCAGGAAAATAGAGTGGAATAATCGAAAAAGCGAAATGGGAGACAGAAGGTAGGGTAATGAAAGGAAAGAAGAAAAATAATAAACACATTATACAAAAAAGAAGGAGGAATAAATAAAAGAAGGACTAGATTGACCAGAAGAAAAAAAGGAATAGTAAAATGATAAAGGAATAGGAAAAGGCTACATTATTGTGCATTTCTTTTTCTGCCAATTTTCCTTACTTTAGCACTTCTCATTGAAAACTTGTGATTGCTTACTTTCCTCCATTATTTAATGCCATAGGGCTCAAAGTGGGGTGTATTTGTTTCCTGGCTACTCCCTTGTACTGCCTCTGCCATGTAGACTATCCACTCCAGGGCTCTATAAGATTTTTTTCCCACCAAGCATTTGGCAAGGGACATCAATCAATCATCCTGATGCTGAACACCTTCATCCTTACAACCAACTTTTTGAGTGCATGAAAACATCTGTTTCCATGATTCCATCCCTGCTCAAGAAGCCTTCTGCAGACCAAACAACACTCCCCAGCTATAAACCCATCTCCTCACTTCAGTATTCGGCAAAAATCCTAGATAAACTAATCAGCAAACATCTAAGCAACCATCTCAGTGTGCACCAACTCCTCAACATCACCAAATCCAAGTTCATACCCAAATGCACCACATAAACAGGGCTCTCTTCTGCCCATTTTATCCTGGATGGAGGAGAAACAACAGTCCTCATACTACTAGACCTCTTTGCAGCTTTTGATACAGTATTTCACCCCATTTTTATGCAACACTTGCACCTCATTGGAATTCAAGAACCCATTCTCTCATGGATATGCTCCTTCCTGACAGGAAGAATGCAGGCAGTTACTCTACCTCCCTACTCCTCGCACACCCAAAACATCATCTGTGGAGTATTGCAAGCATTCTCCCTCAGCACAACCCTCTTCAGTTTTGACATGTAAGAAATTGGGTTATTGGTTGAGCGGGTGAAACCCTACTTAAGCAGCAACCACAATTCTTATCAGGGTGAAGATAATAGCAAACCCTAAATTACCCTGTTATTTACCCTTTGGTAACTTGGCATAAAAAACAGTTAGGCTAAACTTAAAGTCACCATGTAAAATATGTATGCAGTACTTCAAACAGTAGCAGAGTGAAACACAACACAAGAAAATTGCACATCAGACAAAGTCAAATTTGATAAATAATTTAAGACCACAATGACAAAATCAAAACAGTAGAACTGGAGAAATGCAATTTTAAAGATTTAAGTGAAAGTAGCCCCAAAAATCATAAAGCACCAACTGCGGTTATCTGGTTGCACCGATCTGGGACAAAGTCACAATTTCCGGCTGACTGTGGTTGAGCGAGGGCTGGCTACAGGGACCCAGGTACCTGGTTGCGTAGCATTGTGAGGTCCCACATCAAGGATGCGGTGTACAGCAAATGAAATGTGAGGTCCTCGTGCAGAGATGCGTTGTGCAGCATTGGTTCTAAGGAGCTGTGAAGCTGCAGTAGAGGTCCTGCATTATCGCCGAGGAGGCTGGTGAATGGGGGCTTATGGTGTAAAGTCCTGTATTGAGGATGAATAGCACACCAGCTGGTTCCAAAGAAGCTGCAGGGCTTGCAATGCAGAGTCCTGCATCATTGCTGAGGCTGCCATCGACAAAATGCTTGCAATACGAGATTGCATCACACAGTGGCAAATTCAGTGAGACTCTGTGCTGCAATGTGAAGTCCAGGATCGGGGTTGCGTTACACAGCTGTCCTGATGGGGAGTTTCCAGGAGGCAATGCATCATTAAGCGACTCCATCGTAGAGTTTTTGGAAAACAATGTGTCATGCTGCAACGGTTCTCTTGAAACCACAGCTAGACTGGTACAGCACCCTTGAGGCACACTGCCAATGGTCAAGGGCTGGGGTGGCACCACTTAGGAGGGCAGGACTCACAGCTGCCAAGGTTATGGTGCTGGGTTCAAGATAGAGGAAGCTGGTTCTGTCCCTGAGGCTTCTGTTCAGGAGGCTAGAGTTCAAGAAGAAGGTCCAATCCTTCACTCAGGCAGCAAGGTAGCAGACAGCAGACCAGCAGGGCATCAGAGTGGAGGTCCGTATTGCAGAGCAGCACAACAGTCCTTCATTTGAGTCTTCCACAGGCCGAGATGTGTACTGCAGTGTTTGGGTCTGAGGTACAATATTTATATTGAGTGCCCACTTTGAAGTAGACAAAGCTTCTAGAGGATTCCTCCCCAGAGAAGTGCTTGGAATTTCCTGTCCCAGATTTTCTGGGATCACAATAGACTAGTATCAAACCCATTTTATGAGAGTGCTCAGGCAGGGCCATTGTGATATGCAAGTATGGTAAGTAACAGCTACTTCCCCTTGTTAACTCAGAGTGGCCCGTCCTGCCAACACCTTCCTTCTCTTTGTCTCACTGTCAGGGAGCAATGCACAAAGACCAACTGCTAAGTACACCTAGGCATGTAACCCACGATACAGGCAGCAGACACCACCAATAAAAAAGTATAAATACGGGCCTATATTCCCCAAACTACTGTCCAAAACCTAGAGGCAATACCTTTTTAAGTCTGACAACAGGCAGTTGTAGCTGCCTGGTATAATTAATGTCAGCACATACCACACCCAGCACCATATCAACATATACAAACAGAAAGAGCACTTAGGTCAGAAACTAAGGCCCAGATTTAGAAGAAAATGACACAGCGGGACGCTGCTCCAAAATTGACAGTGCTGTGCTCCTTCATTTTTTACATTGCAGGGATGCGCCATATTTATTAGAATATGGCACACCCCTGTGTTGCCCCCTGCGCTGGTGCTAAATTTGCTGCAGAACACCAACGCAGCCACCCTTGCGCCATGGTGCATGGATAGCTGCATTGATGGAGAGATTGTTTTTGTGCAGGAATGGACACCTTCCTACACAAAAACAATCTTAAATGGCGATTTTCTCATTCTATGCAGCACACATATGAAGAGCAAAGAATAAGGAGAAATAAAAGCATTTCCCCTCGTTGCACCATGCTAATGCCACCCCTGTGGAGGGTTCATTTTGGCACTGCCTCAAGTTTACGAAAACTCATAAATCTGGGGCAGTGTCAAAATGAAATGGGTGTTGTTGTGGCACGCCCCCAACAACACCCATTGCACACCCCTTCCAGCCAAAGTGCTGCGTATGAAGGGGCCGTATTTACAAGGTGCCATTAAGCCACAAAAAGTGGCTTACCGCCACCTTGTAAATGCAGCGCAGTGCATAGCGCCACTGGAGCATCACTAAAAATGACGCTCCGATGGCACTAGGGGCACTTAACTATGCCCCTTAATATGCTGTATTGGTGCTGCATGACCTACATTCATACAGAAAGTTCAGCTTCGCTTGCATATGGGAGCTACATGCCCATGTCTCATCCCACCTTTAGAAGGTAAACTGCCTGCTGCAGCACCCTTACATGAGGTGATGGTTAATGGCTGCCATTCTCTGTGTGCCGTATGCATACATGCCATCATTAGAAACAAGGAAATATGGAGCTTTTGGGAATATAATCAGAGGATTTATTTTAATTTTCTCCATTGACGTACATAAAAGGGGCTAATTATAAGTGGGGGAAAGTTATATTCAAGCTATTTTATGGTTTTGAAAAACAGGAGTCACTTGTCTGAATTTAGTCTGTTAGCATGTCTCCAGATGCATTGTCACAGAAAAGCTGCCCTCTGAAAAATTGGTGCTACATTAATGTGCCCAGTATTTATTCTCTTGCTAATCCACACCAGGTTCACAGGGGTTGAGAAGTGCTTCTAGGTTAATATCATTGTGAGCTAAAACAGCTGTCCCAAAGCAGGTTTTCCAGTTAACTGTTAGTTGCATATAACCAAAAATAGTGATATATATTAGAGATGATGCTCATTATAGAGTGTGAATGCATTTTTATACAGTCTAGGATGTTTCTTCTAATAATAGTCAGTAGCAAAATCAATAGGCCTCAACTGTTAAATTCTGAGCTTTTGGCTTTTTCCAATGCTTGTTGACAATTGCATGCAAACGTGTGTCAAGATACATGTGCATGGATGACTCTCATTCTTGGAATTGTTATTCTATTAAAAAAACATTCCCAGATGGCTGTCCGTGCTCAAGCATGGGTGGTGATATGTTCATTGTTTAGGCTGTGAGCGGATACATGCCAACTAATTTTAATTTGCCATTGAAGCATGGCAAGTGGCCATTTTAGAACAGTAAATGAAAATGTGAAAAAAGTAGGTATAGGAGGTAGGCATGACAGGTCATTACATATGGTAGCATAGGGATGCTGCTTAGATATGGTTGGTACGTAAGGCATGGAAGATAAGATATTGTAGGTAGTTATGATAAATAGGTAGGTTAGGTAGTTATGATAGGAATGTATGATAGGTACATATAGTAAGGCGATATGGAGTGGTAATCAAGAAGGTAAGGCAGGTAGGTTTGATAGTTATGGTAGATACGTATGATCGAATAAGAATATAAAGTAGGTATGATAGGTTTGGTGTGGCAGAACGGTAAGTAGACATGGTAGGTATCACAGGTAAATATAGTAATTTATGTATGATAGATTAGGTACAGTAAGACATATAATAACATTTTAGCTGATATTTAAATTATTGCATTTTTAGGCCCGGATTTACTAACTTTTTGTGTTGTTGTTGTTGCACCACGTTTTTTTGCACAGTCACAATGCAAAGAGTTAGCTGAGATTTAGAAAGCCACGTAAGGGCCGAATTGTGTGGCATAAATGGAGAACTGACATCCCTGTGCTTCTACCCATTGACTTTGGCGCACTCCCAGGTTTACTAAGGTCAGTAAAGCTAGGATTGTACCAAAATGTTCCACCTCCATAAGCTTGGCGAAACAAGGAGAAATATCTTTAATTCTACTTTTTACTTCCTCTTCCTATGTCTGATGCGTTCTGCAACACACATAGTAAGGGAACAATGCCTTAAAGGGTTGTTTTTGTTTGGGAAGGTATGGCTTCCTGCACAAAAGCCTTCTGATTAGAACGTCATGTGCTGCCTAGCACCAATAGAGGCAAGGGTGCCTCCATTGGTGCTAAGCAGCACACAGTATGCAAGTGCAAGGAGACAGCAGAAATGCACTATAGCTTTGTGAATAAGGTGCATTTCTTCTGTGTCCCTTTCATGCAATACAGAACAGAAAGTTACCTTGCTGAGTTGCCTTGCTGCTTTTTGTAAATATGCCTGCAGGAGCTAATGTGAGATTTAGGGATGGAGCACTAAAGGCAAAGTTCACAGCACAAAAGCGAGCTCTTTGGATAATGATTTCTAGATCAAACGTGTATGACATGTTACATGGTTATTAGCTCTTTGTCAGGCCTTAATTGCTTTGACTGTCTGCTCCCTTCCCTTAATAGTACCTTCTACCATCTCTTGTTCCATGCTTACCTCAACTTGTCCATACTGTTGTTTTCCTTCTTGCTGACCGGAGACCTAGGGCCTGGTTTAGATATTGGCAGATGGGTTGCTCCATTACAACGGTGGTGGATATCCAGTCTGCCAAAATCTAAATCTAAATCCCTTAGGACATAATTGGATTTAGATTTAGGCCGATGCGATATCTGTCACTGATGTGACGGAGTAAATCATCCGCCAATATCTAAGTGAGGCCCCTTGTTTTCAAGTGATGGCAAACCAGTTATGGGGATTCCCTCTCCTGTTCCCTCTGTTACATTCTCATGTAACTGTAAGCATTTAGAGGTAGAATGAAATGTGATGTTTGGATAAAATGGCAAAAATAAAATATTGTGAGGCAACAATATCTTTGCAAGAATATTGAGGACTAAAATACTGAAGAGATAAGTTTCTTTCGTTAAGCAAAGTTTTACTTTATTTAACTCCACGTATGTATACCTTGATGAGATATATCCTCAAGGTACGTAGATGTGGAGCTAAGAATAGTGGGCCGTATTTATACTTTTTGGCGCACAACTGCGCCAACGCAGTTGTGCCTCAAAAAATTTAACGCCGGCTAACGCCATTCCAAAGCGCCATGCGGCTGCCTTATTTATGGAATGACGTTAGCCGGCGGCGCTGACTGGTGTGCGTAAAAAAAAATGACCCACACCAGGCAGCGCCGGCGTAGGGGAAAATGGAGCTTGGGCGTCAAAGAATGGGGCAAGTCGGTCTGAGGCAAAAAATCTGCCTCAACCCGATTTGCGCCATTTTGTTTTTACTCCCACCCTCCATTGACATGACTCCTGTCTTAGCAAAGACAGGAGTCATGCCCCCTTGCCCAATGTCCATGCCCAGGGGACTTCTGTCCCCTGGGCATGGCCATTGGGCATAGTGGCATGTAGGGGGGCACAAATCAGCCCCCCTTATGCCACTAAAAAAAAAAAAAAAAAAAAAAAAAACTTACCTGAACTTACCTTAAGTTCCCTGGGATGGGTCCCTCCATCCTTGGGCGTCCTCCTGGGGTTGGGCAAGGGTGGCAGGCAGTGTCCCTGGGGCATGTGAGGGCACCTCTGGGCTCCTTCCGAGCCCACAGGTCCCTTAACGCCTGCCCTGACCAGGTGCTAAAAAATTACGCTAATGCGGCTGGACGTCATTTTTTTTGACCCGCCCACTCCTGGGCGTCATTTTTGCCAGGAAGTATAAATACGGCGTACACGCCTCGGAGTCATTTTTTAGACGGGAACGCCTACCTTGCATACCATTAACGCAAGGAAGGTGTCCACGCAAAAAAATGACGCAAACTCCAAGATCTTTGGCACTAGACGGGTCTAACGCCAAAGTATAAATATGGAGTTAGTTTTGCGTCGGATTTGCATAAAAAAAAACGACGCAATTCCGGCGCAAACAGAGTATAAATATGCCCCAGTAAATCTATATTTGCACTTATCTTCTCGATATTTTGGTCCTAGATATTTTGGCAACATTATTTCTGCCACACAATATTTAGGTCCTCCATATTCTGTCAGATGGCAATGTACTTCGGTAGAAGCGCCAAACATAATATAATATATCGATATATCTATGTCTAAAGGTGACAGCACAGCTGGTGTGTTTATCAGTGCCTACTTGTCTGCTGATCACTGTGTGGGTATCTGTGTGTTCGTCTTTGTGTGAATGATATCAGTGGGTGTACAGCAGGGACTGAATATCTGCATGAGGTTTGAGGTGTTCGAATTTGTAATGTAATGCACTTTGGGGCATATTTACTATCCCCTTGTGCTGCCGTTTTGTCACTTTTTCCCATATAAAAAGTGACGCAAGGGGATTGCAAGTACGCCCATTTATTTTTAAGTGGATGCATTGCATATATTATATTTTTATAGATCACAGAGCAACTTTTGTATATTTTGTTTATGTAAGTCACTGATGCATTTTGAGCTCTTAGGATGTTCAAAATAGAAGGAACCTGAAATTTAAAAAGTAGGCGACACCACTGTGGTTTATGGTCATATCTGGTATAATTCCCGTGGCACATCAGGACTACTTTATGGCGTCTTGGCATTCATCTCCCAGAACTCACCTGTGGCATTGTACCTTAACAGTGTCCATTCCATCCAATTAAGTACTGTTGTATACCCTGTCCTCATTGTAAAATATCTGCATCCGAAGGGAGAAATAATCTCCATATAGTACGTAGAGAGGGCTTAGGAGATTTTTAGATAGGCTGCATTTGGCATTTAATTTAAATAAATTGATAACATCTGTTCAGTCTGTCTCCAAAGGACTAATTATCAATAAGTTTACTAAAGTCAGCATAATTGTTGATTGAAGCCCACTGTACTTTGGATGAATGAGAGCAAACCATGCCACTCCTAAAAACATTGACATCTATCCCTCTTTCAAGTACAGAACATGTAAGATCTCCTCTGATGTGTGCCCCAATCCAATTCTTCGTATACTCTGTGAGTGGTGCACCCGCATAGAGGAAAACCCAGTGCACATAGCTTTGGGGGCCTCTCCTTGGCCAGAGGCCATGTGCACCAGAAGATGCCTGGCCAAAATGGATATAGCAAGAATCACAATTCGGCACCTATTCAATCACGACCTGCCTCTACAAGAGGCAATCATTTTCAAACACTGTTGGTGATGTCAACTCAAAATTATCAACACCTTTCTTGCAACATGCATTTGACCTTTAATCTCATGACCCTTGAGAAAAATGTTGCAGACAAAATATATAATATCTCTCAATAACCTATAGCATAAAAAATATATTTTCCCACTTTTAATCAACTTAAATATAATTTCACCCAGACAGACCAAATAACACCTCAATGGTAAAACTCCTCCACCCATTTGTAAAGTGCTCCTTTACCAGACAATATTCATATTTCTTTAGTAGTTTGACCATCATGACAGGACAGTTATTAAATGTTGACACTGTATTTCAATGGAAGTATTCTCCTTTCTATCCACCTTCTTCAGGACATACACCTGTTCCTGTTTATATTGCTATACAGAGTGGATCACTCACAACAGGTATTGAAGATGCCAAAAGGTGTCTAAACATGCACTGGGGACTATGACTCATTGGCGATGTGAAATCATATCTATAAAATGTGCAGTTAGGTAGTTAGGAGCTAAGGACTAGCCTATGAACCTTGACACGTGTTAGACAGCTAACATCCCCCCTTAGGACAAAGCTATTGATATTACTTAATGCAGAATTCTTCCCCACAATCATCTAGTGAATTTCATTAAATAGCCTCGAATGTGGTGGAAAGGTCAATAATGGAGAACTAGACATTAATTGGATCATACAGAATTACTATCAATGAGGCCCAAGTGTTGCACTCAAATGGAGGACAGTTCTGAGAACTCACTTAGTACGTCATAGACATGGGAGGAGAGTATGTCCTTCATTTAGAGTTTGTTGACCTGGTACCAAAACACAAATGTGTCCTTTCAGCAATCTGACTGTTCAACCACTCTATTTAGAGTTGGGTGGGCTATTATGTTTCTGTTGGCAGTGGCCTCACAAGCAAGAACTTCTGAGAGATGGTAAAACAGACTCAGGCCAATGGTATCTCAGACCATTTGTCCTATTTAAAGAAAATGGTCAGATGTATTTCTTTCACTTCAGGACCACCAGGGAGAGCCTAGTGGCCCCCCACAAAAGTGATAAAATGACCCCATCAATGTAGGAAAACATCCCATGATTGTGGGAGTCAATATAGTTTTTGATTTCAAAACAAAGTCTTCCTTTGGGAGTTTGTTTTTTATAAAACAAAAAACTTTGATGCGTGGCCGCATTAATTATGGTATCTGCGGAGGCTCCTCTGAAGACATAGAAATATCTGCCAGGTAGACAGAGATTTCTAAATATGACAGTTTGTAATGACCTTTGCTCTCCTGCAGGGGAGAGTGGGTCACCCACCAAAGTCTGAATTAAGCTGTATATTCCTTAAACACTTCACATCAGAGCATTGCTGGATGCCATACTTTGTCAGATGAGGAGTTCCCTCCACTAGGTCACTCCCACAAACCTGCTCTCAAGAGCCGGAGTGGAAACAGAGAAGTTCCAGAATGTTGTATAGCATTCTGGATATCAAACTTAGTCATCTTCTTTCGGGTGAATTGAATGGCTTGAATTGCGGAATACAGGTGGAACTCAGCCTTTTAAATTGCTCTTTTGGAGATGGGTTTAAGTGCATTGGAAGTTTATCATTGAATCCTATACGAAGGCATCACATTTTTTTGCTCCTATGACGTCACTTTGGGGGGTCATTACAACCCTGGCGGACGGTGTTAAAGCTGCCGTAATACCGCAAACAGGCCGGCGAAAAAAAAAAGGGAATTATGACCGTGGCGGAAACCGCCAACATAGACAGCCACTTTAACACTCTGACCGCCACGGCGGTACAGGAAAGGCAGCGCGACGGTCACCGCCAACAGACAGGCGGAAGACAATGTACCACCCACAGTATCACAACCCGCCAATCCGCCACCTTTTCCGGGGCGGATTCACCGTGGATAAAAACACAGCGGAAACAGCTCTTACAATGGGAAAACGCTCGCCTCAACACACTCCACGAGGAAGGAGGCCACCATGGAGTCGGAACTACAAATACTCCCTGCGCATCGTCTTCCTGCTCCTCTACGAACACCAGCAACATAGGCGCCGAAGACAACGGTGAGTACTGCACCTACGACATAGGGGGTGGGAGGCAAAAGTCAGGGGGACATACATGCAACACCCCCACCCCCAACCCGACCCTCACCCACTACAACACACACACCAATGCATTTCCAAACAGCACAGTAACAACCCCCAAACCCCCCGGAAGAATGCAAAGACAAAAGGAAATGAGTGCAACCATTGTAATGTATCAAAATACAGTTACCAAATATATACATATATATATATATAAACAATTGAAAAATCATACATCACGATTAGTACTGCAGGTATGCACATATCAATGTCCGTGGACCACTGGGTCAACAATGCATGGGCGAGGACCACACTAGATACCTGTCCACAAATGGAGAGAACACTGCAGGGGCATCAGATAGAAATACAACAGGCACCTCAGGGGGAAGGGAAGGGGGGGCACCTCAGCCGGATTACAGCACCACGCCAGATCCACGACGGGGCTCCATGCCCATTGATGTATCCTGGGGAGTGCAAAGCCACAGTCTCTCAAGTCACTCCAGTGGGTGGGTTGCCCACTGCTTTATCCTGGGGAGTGCAAAGCCACAGTCTCTCAAGTCACTCCAGTGGGTGGGATGCCCTCTGCTTTATCCTGGGGAGTGCAAAGCCACAGTCTCTCAAGTCACTCCAGTGGGTGGGTTGCCCACTGCTTTATCCTGGGGAGTGCAAAGCCACAGTCTCTCAAGTCACTCCAGTGGGTGGGTTGCCCACTGTACCATCCTGGGGAGTGCAAAGCCACAGTCTCACAAGTCACTCCAGTGGGTGGGTTGCCCACTGTACCATCCTGGGGAGTGCAAAGCCACAGTCTCTCAAGTCGCTACAGTGGGTGGGTTGCCCACTGTTCAATCCTGGGGAGTGCAAAGCCACAGTCTCTCAAGTCACTCCAGTGGGTGGGTTGCCCACTGCTTTATCCTGGGGAGTGCAAAGCCACAGTCTCTCAAGTCACTCCAGTGGGTGGGTTGCCCACTGTACCATCCTGGGGAGTGCAAAGCCACAGTCTCTCAAGTGAATAACAGTCTCCACTGGTTCTGGAGGGGGAATGGTGCCCAGAGTGCATCACGCTCCCCGTGACGGTCCCAGTTCCGTCACTGTCCCAGCTGCACATGGGCTAACGATGCTTGATTTGGCGGTCTTTGCCCTGTTCAGCGGTCTTCACCATGGCGGTCCTTGCCCTGTTCAGCGGTGCTTGCCTTTGTTGTCTCTGACCTGTGCAGCGGTGCTTTGCCCTGTTCAGCGGTCTTCACCATGGCGGTCCTTGCCCTGTTCAGCGGTGCTTGCCTTTGCTGTCTCTGACCTGTGCAGCGGTGCTTTGCCCTGTTCAGCGGTCTTCACCATGGCGGTCCTTGCCCTGTTCAGTGGTGCTTGCCTTTGCGGTCTCTGACCTGTGTAGCGGTGCTTTGCCATGGCGGTCTTTGCCCTGTTCAGCGGTGCTTGCCTTTGCTGTCTCTGACCTGTGCAGCAGGGTGCTTTGCCATGGCGGTCTTTGCCCTGTTCCGCGGTGCTTTGCCCTGTTCAGCGGTCTTCACCATGGCGGTCCTTGCCCTGTTCAGCGGTGCTTGCCTTTGCTGTCTCTGACCTGTGCAGCGGTGCTTTGCCCTGTTCAGCGGTCTTCACCATGGTGGTCCTTGCCCTGTTCAGGGGTGCTTGCCTTTGCTGTCTCTGACCTGTGCAGCGGTGTGTCGCATGGCGGTGCCTCAGTGCCCAGCGGGGCTGTGGCTGCCGGGGCCCTCCAGGGCACTGACGCTGGCGGTGGTCTCCGGACCAGTGACAATACTGCTGCCCTGTCTCCGGACCAGTGACGATACTGCTACCCTCCAGGGCACTGACTCTGGTGGTTGTCTCCGGACCAGTGACGATACTGCTGCCCTCCAGGGCACTGACTCTGGCGGTGGTCTCCGGACCAGGGACGATACTGCTGCCCTCTAGGGCACTGACGCTGGCGGTGGCGTCCCGGCTGGCGGGGAGGATGGCACCCTTCTCCGCCGTGCTGCTCTAACCAGACTTTGGAGACTTCTTCTGCCCCTTCGGAGTCACAGCTGACTCAGCACTCCCCCCGGGACCCTTGTGAGCTGTTTTGCCGGCAGGAGTCTTCACCCTCTCCCGTCGGGCACTTTCCAACCTAAGGTGCTCTACAGGGGGTGGACTGGCAGTGCTTTGGCTCCGTGTCACACTGGCTGCCCTGGTGGCCGGTGCACTCCACAGACCTTTAACACGCACCACTGGTACCGGACTTTTTTTGGCTGAGGTGCTACTACGGGACCTATGAATTGGAGGGGTGGGAGTGGTGGGAAAGTGGTCAACGTTGCTGAGGAAGAGTTTCTGACGAACACTGGGATGGGTAGCTGGAGGGGGTCTGGGATTGGAGGAAGAGGAGGTGGTTGTTGGAGGTGTAACTTTAGGTGATTTGGGTGCAGGTACTGGAGGCTGTTGTGAGGTGGATGGATGTTGGGTGTGTGGGTGCCCGCGTTTGTGTACTTTGGGAGGGGGCGTCACAGACACGCTGGGAGTGGACACAGGGGAGGTGTAAATGGTAGTGGGGGTGGTGAGTGCAGGTGAGCGGGGTGTGGTGCTGGGTGTTCTGGTGCGAGTCCTAGTGCCTGTAGATGTAGTGCTTGCAGGTGAGAGTGTAGACGAGACTGGGAGGGAGGAGGGAGACGACGAGGAGGGGGACACAGGGGAGGCAGTGGATGTTGCTGTGTCTATGTGGGTGATGCTTGTGTGAGTGTCTGTGGGATGTGTGGTGCCTATGTTTGCCTGAGCTACTTTTGTGTGTTGAGGTGTATGCATGCTTGTCTGATGGTGTGGTTGGGATAGGCTGGGGTACAGGGGATTGGGTCTGGGTGGAGGAAGTTGGAGGGGGGAGGCTAGACACAGGGACAATGGCTGTCATCAGTGCTGAGGCCAGAGATTGCAGGGTTCGATGATGGGTAGCCTGACCAGAATGAATGCCCTCCAGGAATGCATTAGTGTGTTGCAACACCCTTTCTACACCCTGGATGGCATTCACAATGGTAGACTGCCCAACAGTGAGTGACCTGAGGAGGTCAATGGCCTCCTCACTGAGGGCAGCAGGGGTGACAGGGGCAGGGGCTGAGGTGCCTGGGGCGAAGGTGATGCCCACCCTCCTGGGTGAGCGGGCACGGAGCGAACGCTGAGGGGCTGCTGGGAGGGCAGTGCTGGTAGGGGGGGTGGCGGCTGTACCTGTAGAAGTGGGGAGCACAGATGGTGCCGCCACCAAAAGGGAGCTCCCATCGGCGGACGAGTCCGTGTTACTGTTTGCTGATCCGGTGACTGACGTGAAGCTCCCCTCGCCCTCCGTCCCACTGGTGTATTCAGAGTCTGTGGTGTGGCCCTCCATGGCCATGTGGGATGCAGCTCCCTCGTGCTCCAGTGCCACTGTACCTCCGCCTGATGATGCTGATGCACAAAAGAACAGGGAGAGCACAAAAAGGGTGGGGGACGACAGAAGAAAGACAGGTTGAGTGCATGACTTTCAGCTACCGTTGGCAGACAATACAGACACAGCAGCCCCCTGCACTACGCCGTGCTCTTGGCCTCTACAGATGCAATTCCTTGGATATGGCCTACATGTCTATGAGTGTCATCTGTCCACAAAGATGACACAGGGGCATGTATACCTGTACTTGTCACTCTACAGAGGTGGGGTGGGGGGCCACAGGGCCATGCCTTGCGAAGAGGCCTAGCCTACGTAACTCGCCCTGCCCTAGGGAAACCCACAGCCCTCCTACCCCACCCAGACACCTCCACTGCGCGCAAAGTCCGCAGAATGAGAGTGTACTCACCCCCTTGTGTCTGCTGTGATGTCCTCAAGCGCCCATCCAACTCAGGGTAGACCACCACCAGGATCTGGAACATCAGGGGGTCATTGTGCGACGGGCACCCCTCCCACGTTGGGAGGCCATCTCCAGCTGAGCCTCCGCCGTCTTCTTGATCGAGCGGCGAATGTCCTCCCATCTTTTCTGGCAGTGGGTGCCCCGTCTCTGGTGGGTCCCCAGGGTCCGGACGTCCTTGCCGATGGCACACCAAATGTCCTTCTTTTGGTGGGCGCTGACCTACATGACATGTACAGGGGAAGAAGAGAAGTCATTACCAACTGCACCGTCGAAGTGAGTGGCCCCCATCCCTACCCTTGCCATGTGGCACATGCATTCACACTTCTTCATGGTGGCAGACCTGTGCCCCTTTCCTACTGACATCCAGCCCTCTCCACCCAGCATAGTCCATACAACGTGCTCCCTGTGTATTGGTCTGGAGGACCGTAGAGTAGCGTGTACTGGGGGAGGACCCCGTCCACAAGCTTCTCCAACTCCTGAGCAGTGAAGGCAGGGGCCCTTTCCCCAGACGCAGCAGCCATTGACTCTTCCAGACCGAGGTCACAGCAGCACTTGCAGTGTAGGTCCTCTCCTGTCGAAGATCAGGAATCGAGTGATTGAACAGATAGAAAATGGCGGTGACGTCCGCGGCGGTGACATCCGTGGCGGTGCGTATCATCACCGCCGGCGCACTTCATCATTGGCTCCTGGGACCCATAGGGTCCAATGTTAACCAATGCAGCATTGCGCCGCGGTCTACGACCGCCTACCGCGACGGTGTACAACGCAAGCGCAGATACCTTACATCCCATTGTCCCAGTTTAGAGGTCAGGCAGCCGCCATTTCAGGGGCCTACATGGCTTCATTTACTACTGCGTGACACATAGCTAGGCCTACACTCAACACACATACAGGAAGAGTTTTGTATTTGGTGTTGTGTTCTGTGTAGCTGTGGGTATATACCTGAGAATTTGATTACTCTGTGGTCGCTTTTGTCCTTCTTAGGCACCGTCAGCTGGGACATTTGAGGAGATGGCAGAATCCTCCAGTGTACCGACCGCTGGTGGACCTGTTGACAATGGAGGAGCAGCATTTGATCATCACCTACAGGTTTGACCGTGCAACAATCCAAGAACTGTGTACCCAGTTGGAGCCAGACCTGATCTCACCAATCAGCCATCCTACAGGAATCCCCCCTGAAGTGCAAGTGCTGTCAGTGCTCCATTTCCTTGCAAGTGGGTCATTTCAAACAACAGTGGCCATAGCATCAGGGATGTCCCAGCCTATGTTTTCCAACATGTTGTCCAGAGTGTTGTCTGCCCTGCTGAAACACGTGAGGAGCTACATCGTTTTCCCTCAGGTGGAGGATTTGGCTACAGTAAAAGGTGACTTCTATGCCCTGGGACATATCCCCAACATCATAGGTGCTATTGATGGGACCCATGTAGCTCTGGTCCCCCCCCCGCAGGAGTGAACAGGTGTACAGGAACCGGAAGAGTTATCATTCGATGAATGTAGAGATGGTATGTTTGGCAGACCGGTACATCTCCCAGGTAAATGCTATGTTCCCTGGCTCTGTGTATGACGCCTACATCCTGTGGAATAGCAACATCCCGTATGTGATGGGTCAACTCCATAGGCACCGTGTGTGGCTATTAGGGGACTCTGGTTACCCCAACCTGTCATGGCTACTGACCCCAGTGAGGAATCCCAGGACTAGGGAAAAGGAACGCTACAATGAGGCCCATGGGCGGGCTAGGAGGGTGATCGAACGAACCTTCGGCCTCCTGAAGGCCAGGTTCAGGTGCCTCCATATGACAGGTGGTTCCCTATTCTACTCACCAAGAAAGGTGTGCCAGATCATCATCGCCTGCTCGATGCTTCACAATCTTGCTTTGAGACGCCAGATACCTTTTCTGCAGGAGGATGGTCCAGATGACGGTGTTGTGGCAGCTGTGGAGCCTGTGGACAGTGATGAAGAGGAAGCTGAGGAAGAAGATATGGACAGCAGGGAGTCAGTCATACAGCAATATTTCCAGTGACACACAGGTGAGAACACTTGTTTTACTATTACATTCACTTTCACACTTCTACCTCTATCCTGTCTGTCAATTAGAAGCAGTATTTGGTAACTGAGTTGTACATTTCCATTATGGTTTCAGAGGTGTGGTTACCAACGTGTGTCATCTGCTTGCATCCTTCATGGACTTGTGATGTGTGACATAGGTATGTTGGCATTACATTTGAAAACGGATTTTGTCACTGTCAGTGCTAATACACAATTTAAAAATCATAGACTGACTCCAGATTGTTTTTTTGTTCAAGGGTGTTTATTGAAGTGCTAATTATTGGAGGGGGTGGTAAAATGGTGATGGGTGATGGTGGAGGAATGTCCATGGCAGAGTCCAGTCTATTGGTCTCACAGGTGCACTACCCATATGGGCATAGGAAGTGGAGCTGGGGCAGTTCCAATCTGGACAGGGTAACAAAGTGGGACAGTGGGATGACAATTAGGGTGGTCTCATTTCCTGGCGGGGGTCTTGCCATCTTGCTCTGTCCTGTTCCTGGATCTCAGGGACCGCTTGCGGGGTGGTTCTCCGTCTGCAGGGGGTGGGGTGCTGGTGTGGTGGTCCTGTGGTGGGGCGTCCTGTCCACTAGCGCCAGCGGAGGAGGTGGGCAGTTCTTCGTCCATGCTAGTGTCAGGGGCCCCTTGGAGTGCCACTGTGTCCCTCATGGTCTTTTGTATGTCCTTCAGCACCCCTACGATGGTGCCCAGGGCGGAGCTGATGGTTCTGAGCTCCTCCCTGAACCCCAAATACTGTTCCTCCTGCATGCGCTGGGTCTCCTGAAACTTGGCCAGGACCGTAGCCATTGTCTCCTGGGAGTGGTGGTATGCTCCCATGATGGAGGAGAGGGCCTCGTGGAGAGTGGGTTCCCTTGGCCTGTCCGCCCCATGTCGCACAGCAGCCCTCCCAGTTCCCCTGTGTTCCTGTGCCTCCGTCCCCTGGACCGTGTGCCCACTACCATTGCTCCCAGGTCCCTGTTGTTGTTGGGGTCGTGGGTTATCCTGGGTTCCCTGTAGTGGTGGACACACAGCTGATTGACGTGTCCTGGGTACGGAGGTATGGGCCCGCTGGGTGGGTGCTGTGCTGGTGTTACCAGAGGGTGGAAGGTCAGTGTTGGGCTGTGCCCGTGCAAGGGGAACCGACTGTCCCAAGGCCCACAATGGTCCGGGCTGGTCATCTGGATCCAGTTGGCCAGAGCTGCTGTCGTCACTGTGGGCCTCTTCTGTGGGTGGAGTGGAGATGTCTGGACCCTCCTGTGTGGTGACGTTACGTAGTGGTCCTGCAGGGGTATAAGAGCATGATTATTGCATGTGTGTTTGTCATGGTGTGCAATGAGTGGGTGTGCGTGTACCCCAGTGCAAGCATTCCTGTGTGGGGGCTTGTGTGATGATGGTTGGGGGGTGTTATGGGTATGTGCAGTGAGCATGCTTTAGTGATGGGTGTCCATGCTTAGTTGTGTCATGCAGGGCTTGGTGTTGGGATGTGTGGTTTGTGTTATTAGTACATTAGTGAGGAGTTGGAGTGATAGGGGAGGGGGTGAGGGTGGGGGTGTGTGATAGCATGCAGGTAGGGTGGGGGATATGATAGTTAAGATTTGACTTACCAGTGTCCATTCCTCCACCGACTCCTCCGAAGCCCTCTGGGTGCATGATGGTCAAGACCTGCTCCTCCCATGTTGTTAGTTGTGGGGAGGAGGTGGGGGTCTGCCGCCAGTCCGCTGAATCGCGATGTTGTGCCTGGAGACCACTGAATGCACCTTCCCCCGTAGGTCATTCCACCTCTTCCTGATGTCCTCCCGATTTCTTGGATGCTGTCCCACAGCGGTGACCCTGTCGACAATTCTTCGACCTAGCTCCATCTTCCTGGCTATGGAGGTGTGCTGCACCTGTGATCCAAACAGCTGTGGCTCTACCCGTACGATTTCCTCCACCATGACCCTGAGCTCCTCCTCGGATAACCTGGGGTGTATTTGATGTGCCATGGGGTGGTGTAGGTGATGTGTGGGGTGGTGTATGTGTTGATGAGTGTGGTGATGTGTGGTGGTGTGGGGTGTTTTGAGCGTGGATGTTGTATGGGTGATGGTGTTGTGTGCCTCTGTGTGGTGGGGTTGTCTATTGCTGTGGTCTCTGTCTGTCGCCTTCGTCTCTGATTTTGGGTCGTAAGGGTTTGTGGGTGATGTGGGTGTGTGTTTTATATTGTGTTGGGTGTGTGGGAGTGGTGTTTGTATGTGTATCAGGTGTGTGTATTTTGAATTGTCCAATGTGGCGGTGTTTTGGAGATGTGTGTGTATTTTGAGCACAGCGGTGTGTACCGCCAATGGAATACCGCGGTTGAAAGACCGCCGCGTGGATTCGTGTGTCGTTATTGCATGGGCGTGTTTCTGTTGGCGTGACGGTGGAGGAATTGTTTTTGCCAGTTCATCACTGACCTTTGGTGTGGCGGACTTGTGTGGGTGTCTGAATTTCGGCGGATTCCGTGCTGTGGGTCATAATAGCTGTGGCGGAATTCCACGGCGGTGTATTGGCGGTCTTCTGCACGGCGGTAAGTGGCTTTTACCGCCAATGTTGTAATGACCCCCTTTGTCTTTTAGGCAGGTATACAGCAGTGCTTGATTTTTCGTCACACTCATCACCCATTCAATTAATTTATTGGGTATGTTCCTTGTCGGTCATCTGAATCTTCTTGACTGTTTCTCCTTCTTCATGTCAGGAGGGAGTTTTAACCTTGCGGTTATAATTATCGTTATTTTCATCTTTAATCAAAATTACATAATTACTGAAGGAGGGTTTTGGTCTTCGGGGATTTTTTCTCCTGGCAGTGACCCTTTAAAAAGTAGACACTTGCAGCTTTCATGTACGTCATTCTGTGGAGGGTTGCACTGGATCCTGGGAAAGAACTGCCCTTTCCGTGGACCATCTAGAAAGACACACAAGGGACATTCTCAGTGCTTGACACCAAGAAAACATTCTGGATAAGGTTGAAGAGAGCGCCAAAAGATTGTATTATTTAACTGATATGGCCTAGTTGTTTCCTTTCCAAATATATTATTTATTTTTGTTTTAGTTCCTTTTTCATCATTCTTGTTCACTAGAAAGAACCTTTCAGTGAAAGACCATGTGTCAAACATTCTTCCATCCTCAAATTCAGAGTCCAACTGAACATTCTATTGGACTTCAATTTTTTTTTTGAGGGTTCAACCCTCAAAATGGTAATTAATGGATAGTTATTTATGTCAGACTGTTCGCCCTCATGCTTACCTTCGGTCAGTAACTACAAATGCGGCACTGCCGCTAACGCCACAATGTCATCATCATTCCCCATAGGATTTAAACAATATAGAAAACAACATATACATGTATAGATAATTGCTAGGCATTGTTTGTTGTATCCCTCTCTTTTTGGCTCCTCTTGTTGATGCCCTGTCCAGAGGAGCCACCATCATATTACAATCACCTCCCATTAGAATGGAAGCTGTGTAATTCCCCATATTACTACCGATCTCATTTAGAACACTAAAATCACCATGAGCTGGGCCATAGTAATTCAATAAAAAGAATTCAGACAAAGCAAAACTAACTTTCACCATTAGCCATTGACCTGCATTTTGCTTTATGATATGTATAACCCTCAGCCCCTAATGTTGTTTTTTTACATTATTGCTATATTTCTGTATCAGTACTGGCCATTAGGTGATGCAAAGAACATTCTGTTCACCTACTATAAAAAAAAAATGTTTCTGCAGGAAGGGAAACTCTTGCATCTTCCTCTCCAAAGATCTCATTGCTTCATTACATTTCTGTCTTGTGAATAATTTTTTTGCATCCACAAAATTTATTTTAATATTTGCCTTAGCTGTCTTTTTTTATTCTAATCTTCATTATTACTCCTTGCTGTGCCTGTTTCCACCTCCAATCTCCCCACCCCTTGAAGCCACCTGTCAAGAGGCTTTCAGACCCTGGGGCTATACTCACCTCTCTTTCCATTATTTCCCTTAAGAAGCGTCTGAGCTACCTTAGATCTTTGGAGAAGATTTTGGGAAGTATATTGTTTCCCCACCAGTGTAGTATCAAACATTTCCCATGATATCGGCAACCTAGTACATCTTTGTTTTCCCCTCTTTATTTACTGAATAAATACACCCTATTTTAGAGACCATCATGTTTTCCTTCAGTCCTTTCACTCCTCCCTCCTTCCAAAAACCTACATCATTGCTGACACCTCAGCTCCCCATTGCCATGTTATTCCATCTCATGATATCAGTTGTAAGACTAGAGATGTACTCATTTCTGCTCCTCCAGAATTTTTTTAAGATGTTTTTTAGCTTGACTGAGTACTTACAAAAAAGTATAAATTTGCCTTTGTATGAGGCTTTTAATCTTCTACCTTTACTGATCGCGGTCTGGGTTTCAATCTGTTTAAACATAGGGATTAAGGGGGACTATTCCTGCTGCCTTTCTGCTGTTTCAAAAAGCCAGGTCTGGAAATATCTTGAAAGAGAAACTCCCAGGGTACCTCAATGAAATTTTCTCTATAGCAGTCAGTAGCACAATTTCCTGATTTAGAAAGTTTTGAAAATATATAGTTGAAGTAAATGGGTTTCCTCTGGCCTTCTGTGGACTACTTAGTACAATATGAGCTCGAGCTCTAGACCAGTCATTCACTGACTCCTTAAATCAGATAAAAATAGAGATGAGTCTAGATACTTTTACAGAGAGCCATCCAGAGAGCTATCATTCTTGCGTTCCTCAGGCAGCCCAACCCCAGGCAGATTATTTCACCTTGATCATTTTGCTTCACCCTCCTGCTTTACCTATATGATCGTTTTTTCTCTAACAAGTGAACTCTGCCACTATCACATGTCTTTCTATGTTTTTAGACCAGTTGCTAAAAAATTAGGGGCCAGATTTATGCTAGCCTTGCACCCTTCTAGCGCAATTGTTTTACGCTAATGTGGCGATGGAATGCCAAAAAACATGGTGCCATATTTACAAAGTGCATCACCCTGATGTACAGGCCACCCAGCCCCCACACAGCGTTCATAGATGACGTTTTAGAGTTGGATACCCCTCAGGCCCTGGCATCAGACGACTACCTCCTCCTCGGCAACCTGAATTTCCAACTTGAGGATTACGCTGATCTAAACATCACTGCTCTACTTGACAACTTTGCCACCCTCGGCTTCCGACAGCTGGTGTCCGCACCCACACACATCACAGGACACACAGTAGAACCCATCTTCACCTCAAGCAACTGGATCACCATCAAGACCATCTCCACCCCAGACTGGAACGACCTCCGCTGCATGCATTTCACAATCACCGCGCCCAGCAGGCGCACCCGCACCCCCACGATCCCCCACAGGAAATGAAACAAAATCACCAATGAGCAACTCACCTCAACCCTCACCAAATCCCTCCATCCTCCTTTCGATGATGCTAAAACAGCAGCGTGCAATCTCAACGCATTGATCACCAAATGCGCCAACACTCTAGCCCCCCTCCGGCAGATATCGACCAAAGGCACACCTAAGAAGGCCAGCTGCTTCACCACAGAACTCCTAGCATCAAAGCGCACCCGCAGATGCTTATAGAAAAAAATGGAGGAACAAACAAATTGACAAAGACCTCGCCACCTTCAGAGCTGCAACCGCCACCCACCGCAGAAACATCAAGAACGCTAGGAAGGACGCACTCCGGGATCGCATCAACTCCTCTGTGCACAACACTAAGTAGTTCTTCTCAGTCATCAACGAGTTCACAAATCCCCCCTCTGAAGCCACCAGCATCCCCTGTCACAGGACCTCTGCAACAAACTCATCACCTTTTTCCACTGCAAGATCCAGGACATCTACAACAGCTTCCTCCCTATTCCATCCTCTAGATTATCCACAGATGGTCCACGCTCACCATGGAGAAAACAGTAAACATCATGAACAGCACCCACTCCGGAGCCCCCACCTAGCCCTGTCCACACACATATACATCAGACCGAGCACATCCATCGCCCGAGGTCCTAAACACTATGAACTGCTCCATCAACACCTCAACCTTCCCAGAGGTCTGAAAACATGCCAAAATATGCATTCTCCTGAAGAAACCCGTGGCCGACCCATCAGAACTAAAGAATTTCCAGCCCAGCTATCTGCCACCCTACCCCACCAAGGTACTGGAGAAAGCAATCAATGCACAACTATGGAATTTCATTGAGAGCAACAACTCCCTAGACAGCCCCCTTTCCGGATTCTGCAGCAACCACAGCATGGAGACAGCCCTTCTGGCAGCCACTGATGACATCTGATAAACCTCTAAACCGTGGCCCAACTGCAGCGCTCATACTCCTTGACCTCTCAGCAGCCTTCAACACGGGCTCCCATAGCACTCTATGTACCAGATTCCACAACATAGGAATCCGCAGAAGAGCCCTGGAATGAATCTACTGCTTCCTCTCCAGGAGGGCTCAGAGGGACAGACTAGCACTTTACACATCCAGACCCACAGAGTTATTTGCAGAGTCCCCTAAGGATCCTCACTGAGTCCCACACTGTTCAACATAAACATGGCCCATCCCGCAGCCATAATCAGAAGCCATGGAAAGAAACATTGTGTCATATGCTGATGACACACAACTCATCATTTCCCTCACTGAAGACCCAGACACGGCCAAAAAGAACTTCCCCTCATGAATAGAAGCTGTCACCACCTGAATGAAAGAAAGCTGCCTAAAGCTCAACTCCGACAAGATGGAGCTCATCACCTTTGGAAACGCCACCTTTGCATGGGATGACTCCTGGAGACCCATATCCCTCAGCATCCCCTCTGCACTGACTGAGTACACCCACATCCTAGGTATCATCCTCAACATCTCCCTATCCATGACCCGCAAAGTAAACTCATTTGCCTCCTTCTTCTGACTCACACTCCACAAACTCCGGAAATCTTCAGATGGATCCCAGCAGACTGCCACAGGACAGTCACCCAAGACTTAGGCCCTCATTCTGACCCTGGCAGTCCTAAACCGCCAGGGCCGCGGGCAACGGAAGCACCGCCAACAGGCTGGCGGTGCTTCATTGCCCATTCTGACCGCGGCGGTAAAGCCGCGGTCAGAAAAGGGGATCCGGCGGTTTCCCACCGGAATACCCCTGGCAGGGCGGAACCTCCATGGCAGCGCTGCAAGCAGCGCCGCCATGGGGATTCCGACCCACTTCCCGCCAGCCTGTTTCTGGCGGTTTTGACCGCCAGGAACAGGATGGCGGGAATGGGTGTCGTGGGGCCCCTGCCACTGGCATGGGCAGTGCAGGGGCCCCCTAACAGGGCCCCAACATGATTTTCACTGTCTGCATAGCAGACAGTGAAAATCGCGACAGGTGCAGAGCCGGCCTCTGTGTTGCAGGGCCTTTCCCGCTGGGCCCGCGGGCGCTCCTTTGGCGGACGCCCGCCGGCCCAGCGGGAAAGCCAGAATGGCCTCCGCGGTTTTTTGACCTCGGAGCGGCCAAATAGTCATAAGCAAGCTTGACTATGGCAATGCCCTCTATGCTGGCACCTCGACAAAAAACATTAAAAAACTACAACTCATCCAGAACGCCGCTGCCAGACTCTCCCTGGACCTCCCACGCCAAGAATGTATCTCCCAACATCTGAGGACCCTCCACTAGCTCCCAGTCAAAAAACAAATCACATTCAAGATACTCACTCACACATACAAGGCCATACACAATGCAGGACGAGCCTAACTGAACCACTGTGTCTCCTTCCACACCTCCACCAGATCCCTCCGCTCTGCCCAGCTGGCCCTGTCCACCATCCCTTGCATTTGGAAAACCACCGCTGGACGACGATCCTTTACCTGCATCGCAGCAAAGAGCTAGAACAAGCTCCCCCTGCACCTCAGACAAAGCTCATCGCTCACCATCTTCAGGAATAACCTCATGATGAGGCTCTTTGAAATGAGGCTCATCGGATGAGCCCCCCCAGCGCCTTGAGACCCTCATAGGTGAGTAGCCGCGCTTTACAACAACTGATGGATTGATGTTAGGCTTGACAGCCTAAGGGTGGTCACCCCTAACTTTTTGCCTGCCTCGCTCCATTTTTTGGACACTGTTTTTGCTGGTTTTAGGACTCTGTGCACTTTACCACTGCTAACCAGTGCTAAAGTGCATATGCTCTCTCTCTTTAAACATGATGACATTGGATCATACCCAATTGGATTATTTGATTTACTTATAAGTCCCTAGTAAAGTGCACTATATCTGCCCAGGGTCTGTAGATTAAAAGCACTGATTTTGCTACCCACTTAAGTAGCCCCTTACCCATGTGTGTTAAATTTCCCTGCCAATTCTACTTGGCATTCGAAAGTACTTGCCAAGCCTAAAACTCCCCTTTTTCTATATATGTCACCCCAAAGGTAGGCCCTAGGTAACCCCTAGGGCGGAGTGCAGTAGAGACAAAAGGCAGGACATGTACCTGTGTAGTTTACATGTCCTGGTAGTGTAAAACTCCTAAATTTGTTTTGCGCTACTGTAAGGCCTGCTCCTTTCATAGGCTGACATTAGGGCTGCCATCATATACTGTTTGAGTGGTAGCTGCTGATCTGAAAGTAGTAGAAAGGTCATATTTATTATGGCCGGAATAGTAATACAAAATCCTGCTGACTGGTGAAGTTGGATTTAATATTACTATTTTAGAAATGCCTCTTTTAGAAAGTGAGCACTTCTCTGCACTTAAATCCTTCTGTGCCTTACAATCCACGTCTGGCTAGGTTCAGTTGACACCTCCCTTGTGCATTCCCTTAGACAAACACCAAACAAAGGGTGCTCAGCCTCACTTGCATACATCTGCATATTGAATTGGTCTTCTTGGGCTGGAAGGGTGGAGGGCCTGACACTTACATGTCAAAGGACAATAGCCTACCCTCACACAAAAGACTTCCACACCCCCTACTGGGACCCTGGCAGACAGGATGGAACTGAAAGGGGATCTTGTGCACTTCTAAGTACCTCTCTTTGAAGTTTTCGCCACTTCAAAGGCACATTTGGGTATTTAAACAGGGCCTCTGCCCCTACCAACTGAGACACTTCCTTGAGAAGAGAACCTGAATCAGAGCCTGCAACCTGCCAAGAAGAACTGCCTGGCTGCCCAAAGGACTGACCTGACTGCTTTCTGATAAGGACTGCTGCCTTGCAGCTCTGTGCTGAGAAGTGCTCTGCAAGGGCTTGGATAGAGCTTACCTCCTGTTCCTTGAAGTCTCAGGACCAAAAAGACTTCATTTCTGCAAGAAGAACTCCCTGTGTGTCGGAAATCAACACAGAGCTGACAGAAAACAATGCACAGCCTGCATTGCGGTGCAAAATATACTGCACGCCGAACCGGAATGACGCAGCCCGACTTCGCAAGGAGAAGATCGATGCAGCACCAGCGTAGCGACCGGAAATTTGACGCACGACCCACTGGATCGATGCACAGACGAGCCGGAACAACGCAGCCCGACTTCCTGAGAGGAATTGATGCAGCACCTGCTGTGTGGTCGAATATTCCATGCAACGCCCACCGGATTGACGAACAACCTGTGACTTCGTTCTGCCAGCACAGGATTTCAACACATCATCCCCAGGACTTCCGAAAACCCTGCAACCCAAAGAAGATCCAAGACCGAGCGCCAGAAATCAACGCAAAGCCTTTTCTGCGTGAAAAATAAATTACGCATCGCCGTGTGCGGCCCGAGAAATCGATGCACACCTCTCTGTTTTCCATGCATCTCCTCCTCTGCGGTTCCTTGCGGAGATTTTGTACGCAAACCAGGCACTTTCTGCTTGCAAGTGACATTTGTTGCTTTTAAGAGACTAAAGACACTTTATATCATTTCTACAGTGATATTTTCAACAGATACTCATTGCATTTTAATCGTTTTGACCTGCATCTTATCAGATAAGTATTATAAATGTTTTGAAAACACTGTGTGGTGTATTTTTGTGGTGTTCTACTGTGTTATTGCATGATTTATTGCACACAAACTTTACACCTTGCCTTTTAAGTTAAGCCTGACTGCTCAGTGCCAAGCTACTAGAGGGTGGGCACAGGATAATTTGGATTGTGTGTGACTTACCTTGACTAGAGTGCGGGTCCTTGCTTGGTCAGGGGGTAACCTGACTGCCAACCAAAGACTCAATTTCTAGCAATTGATAAATACATATAGCTATTAAAACTCTGAAGCAACAGTTGGAGTACATTGCTTCATGCACTTTCTGTAGTTCATTAAAGATAGTTTGGCGGGTGGGCTCTGACCCCCATGTCCAGGTCTGAAAGTTTCTGTTTATGAACTTCTGCTCTCTTTCTGAAGTGGCTGTATGATGGAACAAAAAATCCTGGAACCACGCATGCCTGAACAACGAGGTTGGAACAATGACTGCGTTGTTACCACAAATGCCTTTACCACACATGCCTTAACAATGTTTTTTTGTTGTAAGGGCATGCCTAGTAAAGGCATGTGTGGGACGGTATGCGTGGTGCTAGTATGCATCCCCCCTACGTTCCCCAACGCCCAGGAGTACCGCCACCCCTAATACTAAAACCACCTTGACCGCCTATCCCGCCCCTAAAAACTAAAACTTCCCCGACCTCCCACCCCACCCCTAAAAACTAAAACAACCAAGGACCCCCACCCCCAATACTAAAACAACCCCGACCCAACCCCTAAAACTAAAACTACTCCAACCCCCACCCCGCCCCTAAAAGTAAAAGTATCCTGATCCCCAACCCCAAAACTAAAACTACCCCGACCCCAATATTAAAACAGCCCGACCCCTACCCCTACCCCTAAAAACAAAGCTACCCGACCCCCCAACCCACCCCTAAAACAAAACTACCCTGACCCCCCACCCTTACCCCTAATACTAAAACTACCCTGACCCTCCCCCACCCCAATCCTAAAACAACTCCAACCCCCACCCCTAAAAACTAAAACAACCCCGACCACCCACCCTAAAACTAAAACAACCCTGGCCCACTTCCCTAAAACAAATCTAGCCCGACCCCCAACCCCGCCCCCAAAAACAAAACTACCTGACCCCCCACCCTGCCTCTAGTACTAAAACTACCCTGACTCCCCCACCCCACCCCTCAAACTAAAACTACCCCACACCAATACTAAAACCACCCCAACCCTAAAACTAAATCTACCCCGACCCCGCCCCTAAAAACAAACCTACCCCATCCCTCAAACCCGACCCCTAAAAACCAGAACTAACCCATCCCCTCACCCCCAACCCTTAAAAACCTGAACTAACCCAACCCCCGACCCCTGCTCCTAAAAACCAAACTACCCCACCCCTAAAAACTACCTCCTAACCCTGCCCCAGCCGCACTTACCTGACAGAGTCCTCTCCCGATGTTGACTCCCTTTTTCTCTGCCTTAGCCACACATGTCCGTAAAGCACATGCATGGTTAAGGCACAGAAACACGAAGTCGCTGTTCACTCAATCATTGTCCCACTTGCGTTGTTCAAGACTTTATTGCTTCGAAGACATGATTTCAGGTGTTTCCCTTCTGAAGTAACATCTGTTTTGATGAAATGCTTTGATGAACCCTTTGTTAAATAGACTTTTTTCAAAAGCAATTTACAGTTCATCTACCACTTCAGCACCTTAGGACAAATATCAAGCCAAAGTTCAGTTTACTTTTTCAAGTGATGGTATGGTGTAAGGGGTAAAGGAGCCTAATGATGATCTCAAGCAGGGAACATAGTAGTTCATCAAAATTTAGCAAGAAGAAAAAATATAGATATAAAAATAGGCTCCATGGTTCTATTCCCTTGGTCCAGTCCTTGAATTGTGCAATAATAAAGGGAAATACATCTGAGGAAATACGATGAGAGTACAGTAGGAAAGCACTTCCCAACAACTTAACAGTACCCAAAATGAATCGAATCTCTTTGACACAGTTTCTATAATAAGTTGTTCAGTTCATGCAGGACACTTCTGATGGGAAAAACACAGCAGAAGTAAAACGTTCAACAGTAATACTTCTGAAACTACAATGTTCCAGTGTTATTCAAAGTGCTTACTGCAGCATCTTGAAGGTATGCACACTAGAACTCTTGCGGTTCTTGGAGAATCCTGAACAGGAAGTAAACCATGCATGGGAGGTCTTAAGGTGTGGTTAACAGAGAGTATGATGTAATGCACAGTAAGTTAGTGTATGTTGATGATTAAAGTAAATTTTGAATGCACCTCCTGAGTGGTGTTGTTCATCTGTATGCTCTGGGCTAGGAAAGATGATACCACTGGCAACGAGTAGGAGATATGAGAAGCCGAGACTGCTCTCCCTGAGAGTTTGCAACGCTATAGCAATCTGCTCATGCGAGCAATGGGTGCCCGGAAACAAAAGAGAGTAGTCTGCATTTCATAAATGTGGTGTCAAATCTCTGCTCCAGCCCCCATACATCTGTGAAAGAGATAGAAGCCCTGCAAAGGAGCATGTTTGAAATCGCCTGCCAAAAATAAAGAAGTGGTTGATAGAGATGCTGCGCCATGCATCAAATACAGAACAGTTACTCAGGCGAAGCGAGAAATAACAATTGCATCAGCAAGGTACGAAAGACATATGATCTACTTACTTCCAAGGGTGATTGACGCACCAGGCACTGCACACTCATTCCACAACTTCTGCTTGTAGAAGTTGTTAATGTCACTCTGCGCAGCGAATCTGTCTGAACAGGGCATGCTCTCAAGGGCAGCAGAAGGGAGAGCAAAATATGATGCAGCCTTGTTCTTGAAGACACCACAGCCTTTTAATGCTTCTAAGAAGCAAAACGTTGGTGTCAGGTGGGTTGCATAGACTGAAACATTGTACAACTTCATAAATGCACTAGAGGAAGAAAATGACAAGACGATCCTCAAATATAAAAAAAAAAAATCTTGTAGGTGACAGAGTAAAAGAAGGGCTAAAGAAAATCTCATAGACTGATGCAAAATCGTACCAAGAGGTAAAAGAAGCATTAGAATCTAAATTACATTCACTGCAGATTGTCGACTATGAAAGGTATATCTTCAACTAAGCACGCCAGTAGGTTGGTGAAACAACAGATGAGCTTGTTGAAAGACTGGATGCACTCTTCAAACATTGCAAATTTTGCAACTTAACTAATGAAAAAGCGGTGCTTCTCAGAATCATTGATGACTGCTTTTCAGACTCGTTTAGAAGGCAGACGCTAAGAGAAATACACAGTTAGAGAAATGCTGATGGCTGTGAGAGCAGAAGAATGAGCAGATTGACAAACAGTTGACGTGGAAACAGGAATAACACACCACAAATCAGCATAGATTGTGAAAAGCAAGCAAAATTTTAAACAATAAGCTCACAAGTCAACGTCTTCAGAGAAAACAAAACGAAACTACTCATGTGGATTTTCATTTCCCCATGCAGGCAAATTTCCCACCATAGGACAGGTTTTCAAAGGTTGCGGAAGAAAGAACCACTTCATAGCTATGTGCTGAGCCAAAGAAAACTCAAATGTGTCATGAGGGCAAGAGAAAATGGCTGCAAGAACACTCCAGAAGCAGCCACACCGCATCCATAAAACCAAAAAGCAATATCAGCTAAAACAAATAGAAACCAAGCAAAATCAATTGTCATTGAGCTCATCCTACAAAGGTTCTTCAGTATCACTACCAGGCACCAGCGAAGAAGATGATGTGCACAATGACATCCACCAAAAGACTGCATGAACATATTGAGTTAGCTACATGCAAAGAGGATCATAATTTAAAGAAAGCTCACCAAAGAGAACCGCAAACATCATTTGGACACCGTCCCAAAATCAAGTAGAAGGTGAACGATCATCCAATAACCTTCATCATAGACAGTGGTGCGTCGATTAACATCATGCCAAAAGAAAAGCTTAACAGCCTATTCCCTAGGCCTCGCCTCACTCTACCAGGCACAAAGGAGTATACTTGAGCTGCTTCTAAACTATTACAAAGCCAAGGGCCATTCTTAGCGACAACCCAACACAAAAAGACATTGGTGCAAGCCATCATTCACGTTCTACAAGCGACTTTGTCAAGTGCTTGTTTGCACAGTTTTGCCGCTGCTGCTGACATGGGACTGATATCACTCAACTACAACATCTGTGTCCAATTGGAAATTACAATCTGATTTCCGTCATTGTTCATTGGCCTGGGAAAAATCAAGAAATTAAAGTACAGCTTCATATGAATGATGACCTTACCCCTGTTGCTCAGCAACACCGCAGAGTTGCTTTCCATCTTCAAGAAGCTGTAGAGAAATAGTTGGAATCCCTCTTAAAACATGGCATCACTGAACGCTCCACAGGCCCTACAGCATGGGTTTCACCCATATTAGTGGTACCAAAGGAACACAGTAGGGTTTCACCCATAATAGGATAGTAGTGGAAACGTGCGCTTTTCCATTGATATGCACTAGGCAAACAAAGTCAATGAGAAGGAGAGACATTCTGGTCCACGTATAAAAGACATTATCATGCAACTGAACAAAGCCAAAATATTTTCCTGCCTCGACCTGATTAAAGGATACCATCAACTCGAGCTAGTGGAAAACTGAAAGTACATTACTGCCTTTTCAGCTCATGTTGGTATGTTCAGGTATAAGAGACTGAGCACTGGAGTGTCAGTTGCTGTGTGATTCAATCTGTTATGCCTGCTTTCAATTACAGTGATGACATATTGGTTTTTAAGTGGACACAAAAAGAACATAACAAAGCCGTGACCCAAGTATGACAGCTACTCACTGATGCAGGCATCAGTCTGAATGCCACAAAGTGTGAGTTTCACGAGACCGAACTCTAAATTCTTTGGGCACATATTCTCTGATGGGGGTGACTCCAGATCCAGACAAGGTGCAAGCACTATCATCCACTTGCCCCCCCAAGATGTCAACATGCTGAGATCCTTTTTAGACCTGGCCAGTTATTGCTCAAGATATAACTGCACCTTCGCTACAGTGATTGGTCTATTTAGAGACTTGAAAAAGTGAAATGTATCATTCCATTGGTCTCCAGAATGCGACCAGAGTTTCATAGACATTAAACACGCAATAGGGAATGCAACAGAAATTATATCCCCTGGATACTTGACAGAGACTTTACTTGTATGATTGTCCCGCAACTGGACCACTCACACCCTCCACTCCCAAGGTCCCCAGTGTTATCAGCTTCAGTCCACTTCCCACACTGGCTGCAGCATTGGTCCTCACTAGATTGCGAGAGGTCCCTGCATCCAGATACTAAATAATTATTCTATTATTTTATTCCACATGATGTATACTTCAGACTAGATCGGATAATCTGTGACTCAGCCACCACACTGCTGACTGGTACAGAAACTTAGGGAAAACTTTCTCTGACCAAAATCCCTGCGGATACAGATCAGAGTGGAGTACACTGTGAGCCCTGGTCCCCACATGGTGGTTGCAACCGGTCTTACTAGAGGATCATTATTTCTGTGGTGTGACTGACAAAACACTATCTAAATGCTTTTCCGAAAACTGGGGCACATCCATGTTCAAAAACTGGGAGGTGATGAAGGTTGTACTTATGGGGCAATGCATCTGTGCAACTGTAGGAGCATGGATGGATCTATTTAACAATGTAGGATTCCTGAGTCAGCTCAAGAACTTGGCTACAGCTGACCCAGTGGCACAGGATGCCCTGACTGTGGCTTTGGGTAAACACGCCCAGTTCATAGAGCAAGTGCATTGCTTAGACTTCCACCTGTATCAAGCTTAACGGCATGCAGAAGGGGATAAATCTGGACATTTTTTAGCCTTGCTCTTGCCAGTGCCACTCCACCTATGCCAGTCACAATGGTTACAGTCTGCCCTATAACTGTAGCTACACACCAGTAGAGATACATGCAGCATTTACAGCACATTATCAAACTCTATATGATCCTTCGGTTGTGACTAGACAGGATGCTATACATCACTTACTTGTCCCTGTGGAGCTACTACACCTTACCCCACTACATAGGGAAGAGCTTTATGCACCTCTCCCGCTACAAGAGATTTGGGGGTTAATATGGGGCATGGTAACTAACAAAACCATGATTGGGTGGCTTTCCCATCAAACTCTACAAAGCTTACGAACAGCACCTAACCCTGAAACTACGTGAACTACGTCAAGAGGTGAATTCAATGAGTGATCTTCCACCAACCCTCAGAGAGTTCCTATTAGTGTCACTCTTCAAGCCAGAGAAGGACCCAATGTACCTTGTCTCCTACCACCCCCTGTCCATGTTGGGCTCAGATTATAAGATCCTGAGTAAGGTTTTGGTAGGCGGGTGATATGAACACATGCCACACTTAGTGCACTCTGACCAGAAAGGTTTTATACAGAGGAGGTCTACCACATTAAACATACGCCACCCACATATGGAGCTTTCTCTTGCACAGTAGCCTTTTTGCAGCATGCTTGGTACTGGTCCTATAGAAAGCTTTCAAAACAGTGAACTGGGACTGCTTGTTCTTAACCCTAACTGCTTTTGGCATTGTGGGGCAGCTGCAGGAGTTAATTTGTCTCTTATATGTTGAGTCCATGGTGCGAGTAAAGATCAGGTAAGGTATTTCTCCTCCATTTCCAGTGAGCAAAGGGGGGCCACAGGGTGGTCCGCTCTCCCCACTGCTTTAGCGATGGAGTCTTTGGTCCGGAGACTATAGCAGCAGGGACAAGAGTGGGGCATTCCAGTGTCTCCAGAAGTGCACATTGTATTGCTATATGCAGATGATGTGTTAATTTGCGTCAAGATATTCATGTGGGCATAACAGACATTCAAGCTATCCTGCAAGAGTTCCATAATGCGTCGGGCTTAGGGGTCAATTGGGCCACATCATGCTTGTTTCCACTGTGCCTAAACACTTTCCAGCAGTTGTTTTAGTAGATAACCATCTGTTGCGGTCAGAACCTTGCATGTTCTGCTAATTCGGTAGGACATAGTTCATGGGAACCTCACAAGAATCATTGCTTCCCTGCATCCCCAGATAGCACTTTGGAGCACCTTGCCCCTTATGGTACAAGGAAGAGTGTCACTATCTAAGATGGTAATGCTCCCTAGGTTATTTTATTATTTTCACAATCTTCAAGGCAGATTCTCAGATCCATGTTCCGCAGCATACACTTCATGCTTTGGAGTTTCATTTGGAAGAAGGGCAGGTGCTGTGTCATGCTCTGTAAGCTGCAGTTGCCTGTAGATAAGTGGGAGGTCAAGGGGCATCAAACTTTGAGCACTATAATCCGGCAGTGTAGCTGAAGTGGCCTTCACGTTGGATGGCAAGGATACCTCACAGAGGAACTGGGACTCTCCTCAACAGCTCATGTGCGGGACAAAGACCTAGTAGACTTTCCTTCCACGTGCATGCCTCCCAAATGGAGCACATAGGCTATTACAGATCACCTTTGAAAGTTTTAATCATAGTCTGCGACTCATGCTACACAACTCATGCTATTTCCCAGACATCCCCAAGAGTTCTATACCCTCGTTCAAAGCCATGCTAGGTAGGGTGAGTCTAGATTCTTGGAAAGAGGCGGGTGGACACACTGGGAGCTCTATTCCAGAGGGATCTCTTCTTCCCCATGACTAACTACAGGAGGACTGTGGGCTTGTAGCAGGACATTTCTTGCATATGAGCACTTACTGATGGAACTGGAGAGACTCTGGGGTAAAACTGAAACAGAATTGCGGTAAATGTTAGCAATCAGGAGCATATCTACTACATGTGTGTTAGGATTGCCTGGAAGCAAATCGGTTGTGGACTGCGGTGTCCATCGTGCTGGGGGCGTTAACTGCCTGCACAAATGTATGAATGAGGGAAGGTGCATGGTTGGGACTGTTTAACCTCTTCTGTGCCTTGGACGAGATGATCTCGTCCAAGGCTACAGTTCCCCTGTGCCTTGGACGAGATGATCTCGTCCATGGCACAGGGGAAGTCGGGGGCTCGCTAGCGCGCCCCCCGTGCACCCCCCTCCCCCCCCCCAAGTCGGGGATGGAAGGGGAACACCTTCCCCTTCCACCCCGACCCCCCCCCCACCCCCCCCCCCCACCCCCCCCTGTGACGTCAGCGTGCGAGCGCGTGCTGATTTGTCACAGGGGCCTCCCAGAGCTTCCAGCGCGATTGAAAGAGAAATGCAAAAGCATTTCTCTTTCAATCACTGGGGAGGCCCGGAGGGGCTTCAAAGGGAAGGAAAAGTATTTCCTTCCCTTTGAAGTCTCTCTGAGGGTTTCAAAAGCCGGATTGCTTGCAATCCGGCTTTTGAAACCCCACTAGACACCAGGGATTTGTTTTATTTTTATTGTTATTGACAAAAGGGAGCGACCCCTTGGGCAAGGGTCGCTCCCAGAGGGGGCATATTTTTGGGAAGGACTTTTCTGCCTATTATTAGGCCGATCTTCCCCCAGGGGGGGCAGAAACCTCTAGGCACCAGGGACCATTTTTTTTTTTTTTTTCTTTTTTTATGTTTCATTTTTTTTTTTTTGCTGGGGAGCGACCCCTTAGGCAAGGGTCGCTCCCCTTGGGGGAAAATTATATTTTGGCCATTTCTGCCCCCCTTGGGGGCAGATTGGCCTATTTTGATGAGGCCAATCTGCCCCCAAGGGGGGTAGAAACCACTAGACACCAGGGAGTTTTTTCTTTGCGTGAATTTCACGCAAAGGGAGCGACTCCTTAGGCAAGGGTCGCTCCCTGGGGGGGAGGGCAATTTATTTTAGGCCATTTCTGCCCCCCCTGGGGGCAGATCGGCCTATTATTAGGCCGATCTGCCCCCAGTGGGGGTAGAAACCTTCAGGCGCCAGGTCAAATTATTATTTTTTTTTTTTTTTTTTTGTTGTTTCTTTTTTTAGAGATGGGGAGCGACACATCAGGCGGGGTGGGGGTTGGGGGGGCAAATTTATTTTAGGCCATTTCTGCCCCCGGGGGGGGGCAGAAACCTCTAGGCGCCAGGGCAATTTTTATTTTTTTTGTTTGTTTTTTTAGAGATAGGGAGCGACCCATCAGGCAAGGGTCGCTCCCCTTGGGGGGCAAATTGTATTTAGGCCATTTCTGCCCCCCTGGGGGCAGATTGGCCGATTTTAGGTCAATCTGCCCCCAAGGGGGCAGAAACCACTAGGCACCTGGGATTTGTTTTTTGGCGCAAATGTCACGCAGGGGGAGCGACCCCGTAGGCAAGGGTCGCTCCCGGGGGGGGTGGGGGCTGGGGGGGGCAAATTTATTTTAGTCCATTTCTGCCCCCCGGGAGGCAGATCGGCCTATTATTAGGCCGAACTGCCCCCAGGGGCGGGCAGAACACTCTAGGCGCCAGGGCTTTTTTTTTTTTGTGTTTTTTTTTTTTTTTGGTTGTTTCTTTTTTTAGAGATGGGGAGCGACCCATCAGGCAAGGGTCGCTCCCCTGGGGGGCAAATTGTATTTAGACCATTTCTGCACCCCTGGGGGCAGATTGGCCGATTTTAGGTCAATCTGCCCCCAAGGGGGCAGAAACCACTAGGCACCGGGGATTTGTTTTTTGGCGCCAATGTCACGCAGGGGGAGCGACCCCGTAGGCAAGGGTCGCTCCTGGGGGGGGGGGCTGGGGTGGTGGTTGGGGGGGGCAAATTTATTTTAGGCCATTTCTGCTCCCCCGGGGGGCAGATCGGCCTATTATTAGGCCGAACTGCCCCCAGTGGGGGGCAGAACCCTCTAGGCACCAGGGCAAATTTTTCTTTTTTTTGTTTGTTTGTTTTTTAGAGATGGGAAGTGACCCATCAGGCAAGGGTCGCTCCCCTTGGGGGGCAAATTGTATTTAGACCATTTCTGCCCCCCTGGGGGCAGATTGGCCGATTTTAGGTCAATCTGCCCCCAAGGGGGCAGAAACCACTAGGCACCGGGGATTTGTTTTTTGGCGCCAATGTCACGCAGGGGGAGCAACCCCGTAGGCAAGGGTCGCTCCCGGGGGGGGGGGCAAATTTATTTTAGGCCTTTTCTGCCCCCCCGGGGGCAGATCGGCCTAATATTAGGCCGATCTGCCCCCGGGAGGGGCAGAAACCTCTAGGCCCCAGGGCAATTTTTTTTTGTGTGTTTTTTTTTTTTTGTTTGTTTGTTTTTTTAGAGATGGGGAGCGACCCATCAGGCAAGGGTCGCTCCCCTGGGGGGCAAATTGTATTTAGACCATTTCTGCCCCCCTTGGGGACAGATTGGCCGATTTTAGGTCAATCTGCCCCCAAGGGGGCAGAAACCACTAGGCACATGGGATTTGTTTTTTGGCGCCAATGTCACGTAGGGGGAGCGACCCCGTAGGCAAGGGTCGCTCCCGGGGGGGGGGCTGGGGGGCAAATTTATTTTAGGCCTTTTCTGCCCCCCCGGGGGCAGATCGGCCTAATATTAGGCCGATCTGCCCCCGGGGGGGGCAGAAACCTCTAGGCCCCAGGGCAATTATTTTTTTTGTGTTTTTTTTTTTTTGTTTGTTTGTTTTTTTAGAGATGGGGAGCGACCCATCAGGCAAGGGTCGCTCCCATGGGGGGCAAATTGTATTTAGACCATTTCTGCCCCCCTTGGGGGCAGATTGGCCGATTTTAGGTCAATCTGCCCCCAAGGGGGCAGAAACCACTAGGCACCTGGGATTTGTTTTTTGGTGCCAATGTCACGCAGGGGGAGCGACCCCGTAGGCATGGGTCGCTCCCGGGGGCGGTGGGGGTTGGGGGGGCAAATTTATTTTAGGCCATATCTGCCCCCCCGGGGGCAGATCGGCCTATTATTAGGCCGAACTGCCCCCGGGGGGGGGTAGAACCCTCAGGGCACCAGGGCAAATTTTTTTGTTGTGTTTTTTTGTTTGTTTGTTTGTTTTTTTCGAGATGGGGAGCGACCCATCAGGCAAGGGTCGCTCCCCTGGGGGCAAATCGTATTTAGGCCATGTCTGCCCCCCTTGGGGACAGATTGGCCGATTTTAGGTCAATCTGCCCCCAAGGGGGCAGAAACCACTAGGCACCTGGGATTTGTTTTTTGGCGCCAATGTCACGCAGGGGGAGCGACCCCGTAGGCAAGGGTTGCTCCGGGGGGGGTGGGGGCTGGGGGGGGCAAATTTATTTTAGGGCATTTCTGCCCCCACCCCTCCCGGGGCCGGCTGAGCTAGAGGCCAAACTCCACAGGTAGGCACTTCGCAAAAAAGACCTCTGTTTTCTTCCAAAATTTTGGATGTGTCCACGTTGCGCTTTGGGGCGTTTCCTGCTAGGCCTACCCATGCAAGTGAGGTATCATTTTTATCAGGAGACTTGGGGGAACGCTGGGTGGAAGGAAATTTGTGGCTCCTCTCAGATTCCAGAACTTTCTGCCACAGAAATGTGAGGAACATGTGTTTTTTTAGCCAAATTTTGAGGTTTGTAAAGGATTCTGGGTAACAGAACCTGGTCCGAGCCCCGCAAGTCACCCCTCCTTGGATTCCCCTAGGTCTCTAGTTTTCAGAAATGCACAGGTGTGGTAGGTTTCCCTAGGTGCCGGCTGAGCTAGAGGCCAAAATCTACAGGTAGGCACTTCGCAAAAAACACCTCTGTTTTCTTCCAAAATTTTGGATGTGTCCACGTTGTGCTTTGGGGCGTTTCCTGTCGCTGGCGCTAGGCCTACCCATGCAAGTGAGGTATCATTTTTATCGGGAGACTTGGGGGAACGCTGGGTGGAAGGAAATGTGTGGCTCCTGTCAGATTCCAGAACTTTCTGCCACAGAAAAATGAGGAACATGTGTTTTTTTAGCCAAATTTTGAGGTTTGCAAAGGATTCTGGGTAACAGAACCTGGTCCGAGCCCCGCAAGTCACCCCTCCTTGGATTCCCCTAGGTCTCTAGTTTTCAGAAAAGCACAGGTTTGGTAGGTTTCCCTAGGTGCCGGCTGAGCTAGAGGCCAAAATCTACAGGTAGGCACTTCACAAAAAACACCTCTGTTTTCTTTCAAAATTTTGGATGTGTCCACGTTGCGCTTTGGGGCGTTTCCTGTCGCTGGCGCTAGGCCTACCCACGCAAGTGAGGTATAATTTTTATCGGGAGACTTGGGGGAACGGTGGGTGGAAGGAAATTTGTGGCTCCTCTCAGATTCCAGAACTTTCTGCCACAGAAATGTGAGGAACATGTGTTTTTTTAGCCAAATTTTGAGGTTTGCAAAGGATTCTGGGTAACAGAACCTGGTCCGAGCCCCGCAAGTCACCCCATCTTGGATTCCCCTAAGTCTCTAGTTTTCAGAAATGCACAGGTTTGGTAGGTTTCCCTAGATGCCGGCTGAGCAAGGGGCCAAAATCTACAGGTAGGCACTTCACAAAAAACACCTCTGTTTTCTTCCAAAATTTTGGATGTGTCCACGTTGCGCTTTGGGGTGTTTCCTGTCGCGGGCTCTAGGCCTACCCACACAAGTGAGGTATCATTTTTATCGGGAGACTTGGGGGAACGCTGGGTGGAAGGAAATTTGTGGCTCGTCTCAGATTCCAGAACTTTCTGCCACAGAAATATGAGGAACATGTGTTTTTTTAGCCAAATTTTGAGGTTTGCAAAGGATTCTGGGTAACAGAACCTGGTCCGAGCCCCGCAAGTCACCCCATCTTGGATTCCCCTAGGTCTCTAGTTTTCAGAAATGCACAGGTTTGGTAGGTTTCCCTAGGTGCTGGCTGAGCTTGAGGCCAAAATCTACAGGTAGGCACTTCGCAAAAAACACCTCTATTTTCTTCCCAAATTTTGGACGTGTCCACGTTGCGCTTTGGGGTGTTTCCTGTCGCCGGCGCTAGGACTACCCACGCAAGTGAGGTATCATTTTTATCGGGAGACTTGGGGGAACGCTGGGTGGAAGGAAATTTGTGGCTCCTCTCAGATTCCAGAACTTCTGCCACAGAAATGTGAGGAACATGTGTTTTTTTAGCCAAATTTTGAGGTTTGCAAAGGATTCTGGGTAACAGAACCTGGTCCGAGCCCCGCAAGTCACCCTATCTTGGATTCCCCTAGGTCTCTAGTTTTCAGAAATGCACAGGTTTGGTAGGTTTCCCTAGGTGCCGGCTGAGCTAGAGGCCAAAATGTACAGGTAGGCACTTCGCAAAAAACACCTCTGATTTCTTCCAAAACTTTGGATGTGTCCACGTTGCGCTTTGGGGCGTTTCCTGTCGGTGGCGCTAGGCCTACCCACGCAAGTGAGGTATCATTTTTATCAGGAGACTTGGGGGAACGCTGGGTGGAAGGAAATTTGTGGGTCCTCTCAGATTCCAGGACTTTCTGCCGCAGAAATGTGAGGAACATGTGTTTTTTTAGCCACATTTTGAGGTTTGCAAAGGATTCTGGGTAACATAACCTGGTCCGAGCCCCGCAAGTCACCCCATCTTGGATTCCCCTAGGTCTCTAGTTTTCAGAAATGCACAGGTTTGGTAGGTTTCCCTCGGTGCCGGCTGAGCTAGAGGCCAAAATCTACAGTTAGGCACTTCGCAAAAAACACCTCTGTTTTCTTCCAAAATTTTGGATGTGTCCACGTTGCGCTTTGGGGCGTTTCCTGTCGCTGGCGCTAGGCCTACCCACGCAAGTGAGGTATTATTTTTATCGGGAGACTTGGGGGAACGCTGGGTGGAAGGAAATTTGTGGCTCCTCTCAGATTCCAGAACTTTCTGCCACAGAAATGTGAGGAACATGTGTTTTTTTAGCCAAATTTTGAGGTTTGCAAAGGATTCTGGGTAACATAACCTGGTCCGAGCCCCACAAGTCACCCCATCTTGGATTCCCCTAGGTCTCTAGTTTTCAGAAATGCACAGGTTTGGTAGGTTTCCCTAGGTGCCGGCTGAGCTAGAGGCCAAAATCAACAGTTAGGCACTTCGCAAAAAACACCTCTGATTTCTTCCAAAACTTTGGATGTGTCCACGTTGCGCTTTGGGGCGTTTCCTGTCGCTGGCGCTAGGCCTACCCACGCAAGTGAGGTATCATTTTTATCAGGAGACTTGGGGGAACGCTGGGTGGAAGGAAATTTGTGGGTCCTCTCAGATTCCAGGACTTTCTGCCGCAGAAATGTGAGGAACATGTGTTTTTTTAGCCACATTTTGAGGTTTGCAAAGGATTCTGGGTAACATAACCTGGTCCGAGCCCCGCAAGTCACCCCATCTTGGATTCCCCTAGGTCTCTAGTTTTCAGAAATGCACAGGTTTGGTAGGTTTCCCTAGGTGCCGGCTGAGCTAGAGGCCAAAATCAACAGTTAGGCACTTCGCAAAAAACACCTCTGTTTTCTTCCAAAATTTTGGATGTGTCCACGTTGCGCTTTGGGGCGTTTCCTGTCGCTGGCGCTAGGCCTACCCACGCAAGTGAGGTATCATTTTTATCGGGAGACTTGGGGGGAACGCTGGGTGGAAGGAAATTTGTGGCTCCTCTCAGATTCCAGAACTTTCTGCCACAGAAATGTGAGGAACATGTGTTTTTTTAGCCAAATTTTGAGGTTTGCAAAGGATTCTGGGTAACAGAACCTGGTCCGAGCCCCGCAAGTCACCCCTCCTTGGATTCCCCTAGGTCTCTAGTTTTCAGAAATGCACAGGTTTGGTAGGTTTCCCTAGGTGCCGGCTGAGCTAGAGGCCAAAATCTACAGGTAGGCACTTCGCAAAAAACACCTCTGTTTTCTTCCAAAACTTTGGACGTGTCCACGTTGCGCTTTGGGGTGTTTCCTGTCGCCGGCGCTACGCCTACCCACGCAAGTGAGGTATCATTTTTATCGGGAGACTTGGGGGAACGCTGGGTGGAAGGAAATTTGTGGCTCCTCTAAGATTCCAGAACTTTCTGCCACAGAAATGTGAGGAACATGTGTTTTTTAGCCAAATTTTGAGGTTTGCAAAGGATTCTGGGTAACAGAACCTGGTCCGAGCCCCGCAAGTCACCCCATCTTGGATTCCCCTAGGTCTCTAGTTTTCAGAAATGCACAGGTTTGGTAGGTTTCCCTAGGTGCCGGCTGAGCTAGAGGCCAAAATCTACAGGTAGGCACTTGGCAAAAAACACCTCTGTTTTCTTCCAAAATTTTGGACGTGTCCACGTTGCGCTTTGGGGTGTTTCCTGTCGCCGGCGCTAGGCCTACCCACGCAAGTGAGGTATCATTTTTATCGGGAGACTTGGGGGAACGCTGGGTGGAAGGAAATTTGTGGCTCCTCTCAGATTCCAGAACTTTCTGCCACAGAAATGTGAGGAACATGTGTTTTTTTAGCCAAATTTTGAGGTTTGCAAAGGATTCTGGGTAACAGAACCTGGTCCGAGCCCCACAAGTCACCCCTCCTTGGATTCCCCTAGGTCTCTAGTTTTCAGAAATGCACAGGTTTGGTAGATTTCCCTAGGTGCCGGCTGAGCTAGAGGCCAAAATCTACAGGTAGGCACTTCGCAAAAAAGACCTCTGTTTTCTTCCAAAATTTTGGATGTGTCCACGTTGCGCTTTGGGGCGTTTCCTGTCGCTGGCGCTAGGCCTACCCACGCAAGTGAGGTATCATTTTTATCAGGAGACTTGGGGGAACGCTGGGTGGAAGGAAATTTGTGGCTCCTCTCAGATTCCAGAACTTTCTGCCACAGAAATGTGAGGAACATGTGTTTTTTTTAGCCAAATTTTGAGGTTTGCAAAGGATTCTGGGTAACAGAACCTGGTCCGAGCCCCACAAGTCACCCCTCCTTGGATTCCCCTAGGTCTCTAGTTTTCAGAAATGCACAGGTTTGGTAGGTTTCCCTAGGTGCCGGCTGAGCTAGAGGCCAAAATCTACAGGTAGGCACTTCGCAAAAAACACCTCTGTTTTCTTCCAAAACTTTGGACGTGTCCACGTTGCGCTTTGGGGTGTTTCCTGTCGCCGGCACTACGCCTACCCACGCAAGTGAGGTATCATTTTTATCGGGAGACTTGGGGGAACGCTGGGTGGAAGGAAATTTGTGGCTCCTCTAAGATTCCAGAACTTTCTGCCACAGAAATGTGAGGAACATGTGTTTTTTTTAGCCAAATTTTGAGATTTGCAAAGGATTCTGGGTAACAGAACCTGGTCCGAGCCCCACAAGTCACCCCTCCTTGGATTCCCCTAGGTCTCTAGTTTTCAGAAATGCACAGGTTTGGTAGGTTTCCCTAGGTGCCGGCTGAGCTAGAGGCCAAAATCTACAGGTAGGCACTTCGCAAAAAACACCTCTGTTTTCTTCCAAAATTTTGGATGTGTCCACGTTGCGCTTTGGGGCGTTTCCTGTCGCTGGCGCTAGGCCTACCCATGCAAGTGAGGTATCATTTTTATCGGGAGACTTGGGGGAACGCTGGGTGGAAGGAAATGTGTGGCTCCTGTCAGATTCCAGAACTTTCTGCCACAGAAATATGAGGAACATGTGTTTTTTTAGCCAAATTTTGAGGTTTGCAAAGGATTCTGGGTAACAGAACCTGGTCCGAGCCCCGCAAGTCACCCCTCCTTGGATTCCCCTAGGTCTCTAGTTTTCAGAAAAGCACAGGTTTGGTAGGTTTCCCTAGGTGCCGGATGAGCTAGAGGCCAAAATCTACAGGTAGGCACTTCACAAAAAACACCTCTGTTTTCTTTCAAAATTTTGGATGTGTCCACGTTGCGCTTTGGGGCGTTTCCTGTCGCTGGCGCTAGGCCTACCCACACAAGTGAGGTATAATTTTTATCGGGAGACTTGGGGGAACGCTGGGTGGAAGGAAATTTGTGGCTCCTCTCAGATTCCAGAACTTTCTGCCACAGAAATGTGAGGAACATGTGTTTTTTTAGCCAAATTTTGAGGTTTGCAAAGGATTCTGGGTAACAGAACCTGGTCCGAGCCCCGCAAGTCACCCCATCTTGGATTCCCCTAGGTCTCTAGTTTTCAGAAATGCACAGGTTTGGTAGGTTTCCCTAGATGCCGGCTGAGCTAGGGGCCAAAATCTACAGGTAGGCACTTCACAAAAAACACCTCTATTTTCTTCCAAAATTTTGGATGTGTCCACGTTGCGCTTTGGCGTGTTTCCTGTCGCGGGCGCTAGGCCTACCCACACAAGTGAGGTATCATTTTTATCGGGAGACTTGGGGGAACGCTGGGTGGAAGGAAATTTGTGGCTCGTCTCAGATTCCAGAACTTTCTGCCACAGAAATGTGAGGAACATGTGTTTTTTTAGCCACATTTTGAGGTTTGCAAAAGATTCTGGGTAACAGAACCTGGTCCGAGCCCCACAAGTCACCCCTCCTTGGATTCCCCTAGGTCTCTAGTTTTCAGAAATGCACAGGTTTGGTAGGTTTCCCTAGGTGCCGGCTGAGCTAGAGGCCAAAATCTACAGGTAGGCACTTCGCAAAAAACACCTCTGTTTTCTTCCAAAATTTTGGATGTGTCCACGTTGCGCTTTGGGGCGTTTCCTGTCGCTGGCGCTAGGCCTACCCATGTAAGTGAGGTATCATTTTTATCGGGAGACTTGGGGGAACGCTAGGTGGAAGGAAATGTGTGGCTCCTGTCAGATTCCAGAACTTTCTGCCACAGAAATATGAGGAACATGTGTTTTTTTAGCCAAATTTTGAGGTTTGCAAAGGATTCTGGGTAACAGAACCTGGTCCGAGCCCCACAAGTCACCCCTCCTTGGATTCCCCTAGGTCTCTAGTTTTCAGAAATGCACAGGTTTGGTAGGTTTCCCTAGGTGCCGGCTGAGCTAGAGGCCACAATCTACAGGTAGGCACTTCGCAAAAAACACCTCTGTTTTCTTCCAAAATTTTGGATGTGTCCACGTTGCGCTTTGGGGCGTTTCCTGTCGCTGGCGCTAGGCCTACCCATGCAAGTGAGGTATCATTTTTATCGGGAGACTTGGGGGAACGCTGGGTGGAAGGAAATGTGTGGCTCCTGTCAGATTCCAGAACTTTCTGCCACAGAAATATGAGGAACATGTGTTTTTTTAGCCAAATTTTGAGGTTTGCAAAGGATTCTGGGTAACAGAACCTGGTCCGAGCCCCGCAAGTCACACCTCCTTGGATTCCCCTAGGTCTCTAGTTTTCAGAAAAGCACAGGTTTGGTAGGTTTCCCTAGGTGCCGGATGAGCTAGAGGCCAAAATCTACAGGTAGGCACTTCACAAAAAACACCTCTGTTTTCTTTCAAAATTTTGGATGTGTCCACGTTGCGCTTTGGGGCGTTTCCTGTCGCTGGCGCTAGGCCTACCCACACAAGTGAGGTATAATTTTTATCGGGAGACTTGGGGGAAGGCTGGGTGGAAGGAAATTTGTGGCTCCTCTCAGATTCCAGAACTTTCTGCCACAGAAATGTGAGGAACATGTGTTTTTTTAGCCAAATTTTGAGGTTTGCAAAGGATTCTGGGTAACAGAACCTGGTCCGAGCCCCGCAAGTCACCCCATCTTGGATTCCCCTAGGTCTCTAGTTTTCAGAAATGCACAGGTTTGGTAGGTTTCCCTAGATGCCGGCTGAGCTAGGGGCCAAAATCTACAGGTAGGCACTTCACAAAAAACACCTCTATTTTCTTCCAAAATTTTGGATGTGTCCACGTTGCGCTTTGGGGTGTTTCCTGTCGCGGGCGCTAGGCCTACCCACACAAGTGAGGTATCATTTTTATCGGGAGACTTGGGGGAACGCTGGGTGGAAGGAAATTTGTGGCTCGTCTCAGATTCCAGAACTTTCTGCCACAGAAATGTGAGGAACATGTGTTTTTTTAGCCACATTTTGAGGTTTGCAAAAGATTCTGGGTAAGAGAACCTGGTCCGAGCCCCACAAGTCACCCCTCCTTGGATTCCCCTAGGTCTCTAGTTTTCAGAAATGCACAGGTTTGGTAGGTTTCCCTAGGTGCCGGCTGAGCTAGAGGCCAAAATCTACAGGTAGGCACTTCGCAAAAAACACCTCTGTTTTCTTCCAAAATTTTGGATGTGTCCACGTTGCGCTTTGGGGCGTTTCCTGTCGCTGGCGCTAGGCCTACCCATGTAAGTGAGGTATCATTTTTATCGGGAGACTTGGGGGAACGCTAGGTGGAAGGAAATGTGTGGCTCCTGTCAGATTCCAGAACTTTCTGCCACAGAAATATGAGGAACATGTGTTTTTTTAGCCAAATTTGTAGGTTTGCAAAGGATTCTGGGTAACAGAACCTGGTCCGAGCCCCGCAAGTCACCCCTCCTTGGATTCCCCTAGGTCTCTAGTTTTCAGAAAAGCACAGGTTTGGTAGGTTTCCCTAGGTGCCGGCTGAGCTAGAGGCCAAAATCTACAGGTAGGCACTTCACAAAAAACACCTCTGTTTTCTTTCAAAATTTTGGATGTGTCCACGTTGCGCTTTGGGGCGTTTCCTGTCGCTGGCGCTAGGCCTACCCACGCAAGTGAGGTATAATTTTTATCGGGAGACTTGGGGGAATGCTGGGTGGAAGGAAATTTGTGGCTCCTCTCAGATTCCAGAACTTTCTGCCACAGAAATGTGAGGAACATGTGTTTTTTTAGCCAAATTTTGAGGTTTGCAAAGGATTCTGGGTAACAGAACCTGGTCCGAGCCCCACAAGTCACCCCATCTTGGATTCCCCTAAGTCTCTAGTTTTCAGAAATGCACAGGTTTGGTAGGTTTCCCTAGATGCCGGCTGAGCTAGGGGCCAAAATCTACAGGTAGGCACTTCACAAAAAACACCTCTGTTTTCTTCCAAAATTTTGGATGTGTCCACGTTGCGCTTTGGGGTGTTTCCTGTCGCGGGCGCTAGGCCTACCCACACAAGTGAGGTATCATTTTTATCGGGAGACTTGGGGGAACGCTGGGTAGAAGGATATTTGTGGCTCGTCTCAGATTCCAGAACTTTCTGCCACAGAAATATGAGGAACATGTGTTTTTTTAGCCAAATTTTGAGGTTTGCAAAGGATTCTGGGTAACAGAACCTGGTCCGAGCCCCGCAAGTCACCCCATCTTGGATTCCCCTAGGTCTCTAGTTTTCAGAAATGCACAGGTTTGGTAGGTTTCCCCAGGTGCTGGCTGAGCTAGAGGCCAAAATCTACAGTTAGGCACTTCGCAAAAAACACCTCTGATTTCTTCCAAAACTTTGGATGTGTCCACGTTGCGCTTTGGGGCGTTTCCTGTCGGTGGCGCTAGGCCTACCCACGCAAGTGAGGTATCATTTTTATCAGGAGACTTGGGGGAACGCTGGGTGGAAGGAAATTTGTGGCTCCTCTCAGATTCCAGAACTTTCTGCCGCAGAAATGTGAGGAACATGTGTTTTTTTAGCCAAATTTTGAGGTTTGCAAAGGATTCTGGGTAACAGAACCTGGTCCGAGCCCCGCAAGTCACCACATCTTGGATTCCCCTAGGTCTCTAGTTTTCAGAAATGCACAGGTTTGGTAGGTTTCCCTAGGTGCCGGCTGAGCTAGAGGCCAAAATCTACAGTTAGGCACTTCGCAAAAAACACCTCTGTTTTCTTCCAAAATTTTGGATGTGTCCACGTTGCGCTTTGGGGGGTTTCCTGTCGCTGGCGCTAGGCCTACCCACGCAAGTGAGGTATAATTTTTATCGGGAGACTTGGGGGAACGCTGGGTGGAAGGAAATTTGTGGCTCCTCTCAGATTCCAGAACTTCTGCCACAGAAATGTGAGGAACATGTGTTTTTTTTAGCCAAATTTTGAGGTTTGCAAAGGATTCTGGGTAACAGAACCTGGTCCGAGCCCCGCAAGTCACCCCATCTTGGATTCCCCTAGGTCTCTAGTTTTCAGAAATGCACAGGTTTGGTAGGTTTCCCTAGGTGCCGGCTGAGCTAGAGGCCAAAATCTACAGGTAGGCACTTCGCAAAAAACACCTCTATTTTCTTCCCAAATTTTGGACGTGTCCACGTTGCGCTTTGGGGTGTTTCCTGTCGCCGGCGCTAGGACTACCCACGCAAGTGAGGTATCATTTTTATCGGGAGACTTGGGGGAACGCTGGGTGGAAGGAAATTGATGGCTCCTCTCAGATTCCAGAACTTTCTGCCACAGAAATGTGAGGAACATGTGTTTTTTTAGCCAAATTTTGAGGTTTGCAAAGGATTCTGGGTAACAGAACCTGGTCCGAGCCCCGCAAGTCACCCTATCTTGGATTCCCCTAGGTCTCTAGTTTTCAGAAATGCACAGGTTTGGTAGGTTTCCCTAGGTGCCGGCTGAGCTAGAGGCCAAAATGTACAGGTAGGCACTTCGCAAAAAACACCTCTGATTTCTTCCAAAACTTTGGATGTGTCCACGTTGCGGTTTGGGGCGTTTCCTGTCGCTGGCGCTAGGCCTACCCACGCAAGTGAGGTATCATTTTTATCAGGAGACTTGGGGGAACGCTGGGTGGAAGGAAATTTGTGGCTCCTCTCAGATTCCAGGACTTTCTGCCGCAGAAATGTGAGGAACATGTGTTTTTTTTGCCAAATTTTGAGGTTTGCAAAGGATTCTGGGTAACAGAACCTGGTCCGAGCCCCGCAAGTCACCCCATCTTGGATTCCCCTAGGTCTCTAGTTTTCAGAAATGCAAAGGTTTGGTAGGTTTCCCTAGGTGCCGGCTGAGCTAGAGGCCAAAATCAACAGTTAGGCACTTCGCAAAAAACACCTCTGTTTTCTTCCAAAATTTTGGATGTGTCCACGTTGCGCTTTGGGGCGTTTCCGGTCGCTGGCGCTAGGCCTACCCACGCAAGTGAGGTATCATTTTTATCGGGAGACTTGGGGGAACGCTCGGTGGAAGGAAATTTGTGGCTCCTCTCAGATTCCAGAACTTTCTGCCACAGAAATGTGAGGAACATGTGTTTTTTTATCCAAATTTTGAGGTTTGCAAAGGATTCTGGGTAACAGAACCTGGTCCGAGCCCCACAAGTCACCCCTCCTTGGATTCCCCTAGGTCTCTAGTTTTCAGAAATGCACAGGTTTGGTAGGTTTCCCTAGGTGCCGGCTGAGCTAGAGGCCAAAATCTACAGGTAGGCACTTCGCAAAAAAGACCTCTGTTTTCTTCCAAAATTTTGGATGTGTCCACGTTGCGCTTTGGGGCGTTTCCTGTCGCTGGCGCTAGGCCTACCCACGCAAGTGAGGTATCATTTTTATCAGGAGACTTGGGGGAACGCTGGGTGGAAGGAAATTTGTGGCTCCTCTCAGATTCCAGAACTTTCTGCCACAGAAATGTGAGGAACATGTGTTTTTTTTAGCCAAATTTTGAGGTTTGCAAAGGATTCTGGGTAACAGAACCTGGTCCGAGCCCCGCAAGTCACCCCTCCTTGGATTCCCCTAGGTCTCTAGTTTTCAGAAATGCACAGGTTTGGTAGGTTTCCCTAGGTGCCGGCTGAGCTAGAGGCCAAAATCTACAGGTAGGCACTTCGCAAAAAACACCTCTGTTTTCTTCCAAAATTTTGGACGTGTCCACGTTGCGCTTTGGGGTGTTTCCTGTCGCCGGCGCTAGGCCTACCCACGCAAGTGAGGTATCATTTTTATCAGGAGACTTGGGGGAACGCTGGGTGGAAGGAAATTTGTGGCTCCTCTCAGATTCCAGAACTTTCTGCCACAGAAATGTGAGGAACATGTGTTTTTTAGCCAAATTTTGAGGTTTGCAAAGGATTCTGGGTAACAGAACCTGGTCCGAGCCCCGCAAGTCACCCCATCTTGGATTCCCCTAGGTCTCTAGTTTTCAGAAATGCACAGGTTTGGTAGGTTTCCCTAGGTGCCGGCTGAGCTAGAGGCCAAAATCTACAGGTAGGCACTTCGCAAAAAACACCTCTGTTTTCTTCCAAAATTTTGGACGAGTCCACGTTGCGCTTTGGGGTGTTTCCTGTCGCCGGCGCTAGGCCTACCCACGCAAGTGAGGTATCATTTTTATCGGGAGACTTGGGGGAACGCTGGGTGGAAGGAAATTTGTGGCTCCTCTCAGATTCCTGAACTTTCTGCCACAGAAATGTGAGGAACATGTGTTTTTTTAGCCAAATTTGGAGGTTTGCAAAGGATTCTGGGTAACAGAACCTGGTCCGAGCCCCACAAGTCACCCCTCCTTGGATTCCTCTAGGTCTCTAGTTTTCAGAAATGCACAGGTTTAGTAGGTTTCCCTAGGTGCCGGCTGAGCTAGAGGCCAAAATCTACAGGTAGGCACTTCGCATAAAACACCTCTGTTTTCTTCCAAAATTTTGGATGTGTCCACGTTGCGCTTTGGGGCGTTTCCTGTCGCTGGCGCTAGGCCTACCCATGCAAGTGAGGTATCATTTTTATCGGGAGACTTGGGGGAACGCTGGGTGGAAGGAAATGTGTGGCTCCTGTCAGATTCCAGAACTTTCTGCCACAGAAATATGAGGAACATCTGTTTTTTTAGCCAAATTTTGAGGTTTGCAAAGGATTCTGGGTAACAGAACCTGGTCCGAGCCCCGCATGTCACCCCTCCTTGGATTCCCCTAGGTCTCTAGTTTTCAGAAAAGCACAGGTTTGGTAGGTTTCCCTAGGTGCCGGATGAGCTAGAGGCCAAAATCTACAGGTAGGCACTTCACAAAAAACACCTCTGTTTTCTTTCAAAATTTTGGATGTGTCCACGTTGCGCTTTGGGGCGTTTCCTGTCGCTGGCGCTAGGCCTACCCACGCAAGTGAGGTATAATTTTTATCGGGAGACTTGGGGGAACGCTGGGTGGAAGGAAATTTGTGGCTCCTCTCAGATTCCAGAACTTTCTGCCACAGAAATGTGAGGAACATGTGTTTTTTTAGCCAAATTTTGAGGTTTGCAAAGGATTCTGGGTAACAGAACCTGGTCCGAGCCCCGCAAGTCACCCCATATTGGATTCCCCTAGGTCTCTAGTTTTCAGAAATGCACAGGTTTGGTAGGTTTCCCTAGATGCCGGCTGAGCTAGGGGCCAAAATCTACAGGTAGGCACTTCACAAAAAACACCTCTGTTTTCTTCCAAAATTTTGGATGTGTCCACGTTGCGCTTTGGGGTGTTTCCTGTCGCGGGCGCTAGGCCTACCCACACAAGTGAGGTATCATTTTTATCGGGAGACTTGGGGGAACGCTGGGTGGAAGGAAATTTGTGGCTCGTCTCAGATTTCAGAACTTTCTGCCACAAAAATGAGAGGAACATGTGTTTTTTTAGCCACATTTTGAGGTTTGCAAAAGATTCTGGGTAACAGAACCTGGTCCGAGCCCCACAAGTCACCCCTCCTTGGATTCCCCTAGGTCTCTAGTTTTCAGAAATGCACAGGTTTGGTAGGTTTCCCTAGGTGCCGGCTGAGCTAGAGGCCAAAATCTACAGGTAGGCACTTCACAAAAAACACCTCTGTTTTCTTTCAAAATTTTGGATGTGTCCACGTTGCGCTTTGGGGCGTTTCCTGTCGCTGGCGCTAGGCCTACCCACGCAAGTGAGGTATCATTTTTATCGGGAGACTTGGGGGAACGCTGGGTGGAAGGAAATTTGTGGCTACTCTCAGATTCCAGAACTTTCTGCCACAGAAATGTGAGGAACATATGTTTTTTTAGCCAAATTTTGAGGTTTGCAAAGGATTCTGGGTAACAGAACCTGGTCCGAGCCCCGCAAGTCACCCCATCTTGGATTCCCCTAGGTCTCTAGTTTTCAGAAATGCACAGGTTTGGTAGGTTTCCCTAGATGCCGGCTGAGCTAGGGGCCAAAATCTACAGGTAGGCACTTCACAAAAAACACCTCTGTTTTCTTTCAAAATTTTGGATGTGTCCACATTGTGCTTTGGGGCGTTTCCTGTCGCTGGCGCTAGGCCTACCCATGCAAGTGAGGTATCATTTTTATCGGGAGACTTGGGGGAACGCTGGGTGGAAGGAAATGTGTGGCTCCTGTCAGATTCCAGAACTTTCTGCCACAGAAATATGAGGAACATGTGTTTTTTTAGCCAAATTTTGAGGTTTGCAAAGGATTCTGGGTAACAGAACCTGGTCCGAGCCTCGCAAGTCACCCCTCCTTGGATTCCCCTAGGTCTCTAGTTTTCAGAAAAGCACAGGTTTGGTAGGTTTCCCTAGGTGCCGGATGAGCTAGAGGCCAAAATCTACAGGTAGGCACTTCACAAAAAACACCTCTGTTTTCTTTCAAAATTTTGGATGTGTCCACGTTGCGCTTTGGGGCGTTTCCTGTCGCTGGCGCTAGGCCTACCTACGCAAGTGAGGTATAATTTTTATCGGGAGACTTGGGGGAACGCTGGGTGGAAGGAAATTTGTGGCTCCTCTCAGATTCCAGAACTTTCTGCCACAGAAATGTGAGGAACATGTGTTTTTTTAGCCAAATTTTGAGGTTTGCAAAGGATTCTGGGTAACAGAACCTGGTCCGAGCCCCGCAAGTCACCCCATATTGGATTCCCCTAGGTCTCTAGTTTTCAGAAATGCACAGGTTTGGTAGGTTTCCCTAGATGCCGGCTGAGCTAGGGGCCAAAATCTACAGGTAGGCACTTCACAAAAAACACCTCTGTTTTCTTCCAAAATTTTGGATGTGTCCACGTTGCGCTTTGGGGTGTTTCCTGTCGCGGGCGCTAGGCCTACCCACACAAGTGAGGTATCATTTTTATCGGGAGACTTGGGGGAACGCTGGGTGGAAGGAAATTTGTGGCTCGTCTCAGATTTCAGAACTTTCTGCCACAGAAATGTGAGGAACATGTGTTTTTTTAGCCACATTTTGAGGTTTGCAAAAGATTCTGGGTAACAGAACCTGGTCCGAGCCCCACAAGTCACCCCTCCTTGGATTCCCCTAGGTCTCTAGTTTTCAGAAATGCACAGGTTTGGTAGGTTTCCCTAGGTGCCGGCTGAGCTAGAGGCCAAAATCTACAGGTAGGCACTTCACAAAAAACACCTCTGTTTTCTATCAAAATTTTGGATGTGTCCACGTTGCGCTTTGGGGCGTTTCCTGTCGCTGGCGCTAGGCCTACCCATGCAAGTGAGGTATCATTTTTATCGGGAGACTTGGGGGAACGCTGGGTGGAAGGAAATTTGTGGCTACTCTCAGATTCCAGAACTTTCTGCCACAGAAATGTGAGGAACATGTGTTTTTTTAGCCAAATTTTGAGGTTTGCAAAGGATTCTGGGTAACAGAACCTGGTCCGAGCCCCGCAAGTCACCCCATCTTGGATTCCCCTAGGTCTCTAGTTTTCAGAAATGCACAGGTTTGGTAGGTTTCCCTAGGTGCCGGCTGAGCTAGGGGCCAAAATCTACAGGTAGGCTCTTCACAAAAAACACCTCTGTTTTCTTCCAAAATTTTGGATGTGTCCACGTTGCGCTTTGGGGTGTTTCCTGTCGCGGGCGCTAGGCCTACCCACACAAGTGAGGTATCATTTTTATCGGGAGACTTGGGGGAACGCTGGGTGGAAGGAAATTTGTGGCTCCTCTCAGATTCCAGAACTTTCTGCCACAGAAATGTGAGGAACATGTGTTTTTTTAGCCAAATTTTGAGGTTTGCAAAGGATTCTGGGTAACAGAACCTGGTCCGAGCCCCGCAAGTCACCCCTCCTTGGATTCCCCTAGGTCTCTAGTTTTCAGAAATGCACAGGTTTGGTAGGTTTCCCTAGGTGCCGGCTGAGCTAGAGGCCAAAATCTACAGGTAGGCACGTCGCAAAAAACACCTCTGTTTTCTTCCAAAATTTTGGACGTGTCCACGTTGCGCTTTGGGGTGTTTCCTGTCGCCGGCGCTAGGCCTACCCACGCAAGTGAGGTATCATTTTTATCGGGAGACTTGGGGGAACGCTGGGTGGAAGGAAATTTGTGGCTCCTCTCAGATTCCAGAACTTTCTGCCACAGAAATGTGAGGAACATGTGTTTTTTTAGCCAAATTTTGAGGTTTGCAAAGGATTCTGGGTAACAGAACCTGTCCGAGCCCCACAAGTCACCCCTCCTTGGATTCCCCTAGGTCTCTAGTTTTCAGAAATGCACAGGTTTGGTAGGTTTCCCTAGGTGCCGGCTGAGCTAGAGGCCAAAATCTACAGGTAGGCACTTCGCAAAAAACACCTCTGTTTTCTTCCAAAATTTTGGATGTGTCCACGTTGCGCTTTGGGGCGTTTCCTGTCGCTGGCGCTAGGCCTACCCACGCAAGTGAGGTATCATTTTTATCGGGAGACTTGGGGGAACGCTGGGTGGAAGGAAATTTGTGGCTCCTCTCAGATTCCAGAACTTTCTGCCACAGAAATGTGAGGAACATGTGTTTTTTTAGCCAAATTTTGAGGTTTGCAAAGGATTCTGGGTAACAGAACCTGGTCCGAGCCCCGCAAGTCACCCCTCCTTGGATTCCCCTAGGTCTCTAGTTTTCAGAAATGCACAGGTTTGGTAGGTTTCCCTAGGTGCCGGCTGAGCTAGAGGCCAAAATCTACAGGTAGGCACTTCGCAAAAAACACCTCTGTTTTCTTCCAAAATTTTGGACGTGTCCACGTTGCGCTTTGGGGTGTTTCCTGTCGCCGGCGCTAGGCCTACCCACGCAAGTGAGGTATCATTTTTATCGGGAGACTTGGGGGAACGCTGGGTGGAAGGAAATTAGTGGCTCCTCTCAGATTCCAGAACTTTCTGCCACAGAAATGTGAGGAACATGTGTTTTTTTAGCCAAATTTTGAGGTTTGCAAAGGATTCTGGGTAACAGAACCTTGTCAGAGCCCCGCAAGTCACCCCATCTTGGATTCCCCTAGGTCTCTAGTTTTCAGAAATGCACAGGTTCGGTAGGTTTCCCTAGGTGCCGGCTGAGCTAGAGGCCAAAATCTACAGGTAGGCACTTCGCAAAAAACACCTCTGTTTTCTTCCAAAATTTTGGACGTGTCCACGTTGCGCTTTGGGGTGTTTCCTGTCGCCAGCGCTAGGCCTACCCACGCAAGTGAGGTATCATTTTTATCGGGAGACTTGGGGGAATCGCTGGGTGGAAGGAAATTTGTGGCTCCTCTCAGATTCCCGAACTTTCTGCCACAGAAATGTGAGGAACATGTGTTTTTTTAGCCAAATTTTGAGGTTTGCAAAGGATTCTGGGTAACATAACCTGGTCCGAGCCCCGCAAGTCACCCCTCCTTGGATTCCCCTTGGTCTCTAGTTTTCAGAAATGCACAGGTTTGGTAGGTTTCCCTAGGTGCCGGCTGAGCTAGAGGCCAAAATCTACAGGTAGGCACTTCGCAAAAAACACCTCTATTTTCTTCCAAAATTTTGGACGTGTCCACGTTGCGCTTTGGGGTGTTTCCTGTCGCCGCCGCTAGGCCTATCCACGCAAGTGAGGTATCATTTTTATCGGGAGACTTGGGGGAACGCTGGGTGGAAGGAAATTTGTGGCTCCTCTCAGATTCCAGAACTTTCTGCCACAGAAATGTGAGGAACATGTGTTTTTTTAGCCAGATTTTGAGGTTTGCAAAGGATTCTGGGCAACAGAACCTGGTCCGAGCCCCGCAAGTCACCCCATCTTGGATTCCCCTAAGTCTCTAGTTTTCAGAAATGCACAGGTTTGGTAGGTTTCCTAAGGTGCCGGCTGAGCTAAAAACCAAAATCTACAGGTAGGCACTTCGCAAAAAACACCTCTGTTTTCTTCCAAAATTTTGGACGTGTCCACGTTGCGCTTTGGGGTGTTTCCTGTCGCCGGCGCTAGGCCTACCCACGCAAGTGAGGTATCATTTTTATCGGGAGACTTGGGGGAACGCTGGGTGGAAGGAAATTTGTGGCTCCTCTCAGATTCCAGAACTTTCTGCCACAGAAATGTGAGGAACATGTGTTTTTTTAGCCAAATTTTGAGGTTTGCAAAGGATTCTGGGTAACAGAACCTGGTCCGAGCCCCGCAAGTCACCCCTCCTTGGATTCCCCTAGGTCTCTAGTTTTCAGAAATGCACAGGTTTGGTAGGTTTCCCTAGGTGCCGGCTGAGCTAGAGGCCAAAATCTACAGGTAGGCACTTGGCAAAAAACACCTCTGTTTTCTTCCAAAATTTTGGATGTGTCCACGTTGCGCTTTGGGGTGTTTCCTGTCGCCGGCGCTAGGCCTACCCACGCAAGTGAGGTATCATTTTTATCGGGAGACTTGGGGGAACGCTGGGTGGAAGGAAATTTGTGGCTCCTCTCAGATTCCAGAACTTTCTGCCACAGAAATGTGAGGAACATGTGTTTTTTTAGCCAAATTTTGAGGTTTGCAAAGGATTCTGGGTAACAGAACCTGTCCGAGCCCCGCAAATCACCCCATCTTGGATTCCCCTAGGTCTCTTGTTTTCAGAAATGCACAGGTTTGGTAGGTTTCCCTAGGTGCCGGCTGAGCTAGGGGCCAAAATCTACAGGTAGGCACTTCACAAAAAACACCTCTGTTTTCTTCCAAAATTTTGGATGTGTCCACGTTGCGCTTTGGGGTGTTTCCTGTCGCGGGCGCTAGGCATACCCACACAAGTGAGGTATCATTTTTATCGGGAGACTTGGGGGAACGCTGGGTGGAAGGAAATTTGTGGCTCCTCTCAGATTCCAGAACTTTCTGCCACAGAAATATGACGAACATGTGTTTTTTTAGCCAAATTTTGAGGTTTGCAAAGGATTCTGGGTAACAGAACCTGGTCCGATCCCCACAAGTCACCCCTCCTTGGATTCCCCTACGTCTCTAGTTTTCAGAAATGCACAGGTTTGGTAGGTTTCCCTAGGTGCCGGCTGAGCTAGAGGCCAAAATCTACAGGTAGGCACTTCGCAAAAAACACCTCTGTTTTCTTCAAAAATTTTGGACGTGTCCATGTTGCGCTTTGGGGTGTTTCCTGTCGCCGGCGCTAGGCCTACCCACGCAAGTGAGGTATCATTTTTATCGGGAGACTTGGGGGAACGCTGGGTGGAAGGAAATTTGTGGCCCCTCTCAGATTCCAGAACTTTCTGCCGCAGAAATGTGAGGAACATGTGTTTTTTTAGCCAAATTTTGAGGTTTGCAAAGGATTCTGGGTAACAGAACCTGGTCCGAGCCCTGCAAGTCACCCCTCCTTGGATTCCCCTAGGTCTCTAGTTTTCAGAAATGCACAGGTTTGGTAGGTTTCCCTAGGTGCCGGCTGAGCTAGAGGCCAAAATCTACAGGTAGGCACTTCGCAAAAAACACCTCTGTTTTCTTCCAAAATTTTGGACGTGTCCACGTTGCGCTTTGGGGTGTTTCCTGTCACCGGCGCTAGGCCTACCCACGCAAGTGAGGTATCATTTTTATCGGGAGACTTGGGGGAACGCTGGGTGGAAGGAAATTTGTGGCTCCTCTCAGATTCCAGAACTTTCTGCCACAGAAATGTGAGGAACATGTGTTTTTTTAGCCAAATTTTGAGGTTTGCAAAGGATTCTGGGTAACAGAACCTGGTCCGAGCCCCGCAAGTCACCCCTCCTTGGATTCCCCTAGGTCTCTAGTTTTCAGAAATGCACAGGTTTGGTAGGTTTCCCTAGGTGCCGGCTGAGCTAGAGGCCAAAATCTACAGGTAGGCACTTCGCAAAAAACACCTTTGTTTTCTTCCAAAATTTTGGATGTGTCCGCGTTGCGCTTTGGGGCGTTTCCTGTCGCTGGCGCTAGGCCTACCCACGCAAGTGAGGTATCATTTTTATCGGGAGACTTGGGGGAACGCTGGGTGGAAGGAAATTTGTGGCTCCTCTCAGATTCCAGAACTTTCTGCCACAGAAATGTGAGGAACATGTGTTTTTTTAGCCAAATTTTGAGGTTTGCAAAGGATTCTGGGTAACAGAACCTGGTCCGAGCCCCGCAAGTCACCCCTCCTTGGATTCCCCTAGGTCTCTAGTTTTCAGAAATGCACAGGTTTGGTAGGTTTCCCTAGGTGCCGGCTGAGCTAGAGGCCAAAATCTACAGGTAGGCACGTCGCAAAAAACACCTCTGTTTTCTTCCAAAATTTTGGACGTGTCCACGTTGCGCTTTGGGGTGTTTCCTGTCGCCGGCGCTAGGCCTACCCACGCAAGTGAGGTATCATTTTTATCGGGAGACTTGGGGGAACGCTGGGTGGAAGGAAATTTGTGGCTCCTCTCAGATTCCAGAACTTTCTGCCACAGAAATGTGAGGAACATGTGTTTTTTTAGCCAAATTTTGAGGTTTGCAAAGGATTCTGGGTAGCAGAACCTGTCCGAGCCCCACAAGTCACCCCTCCTTGGATTCCCCTAGGTCTCTAGTTTTCAGAAATGCACAGGTTTGGTAGGTTTCCCTAGGTGCCGGCTGAGCTAGAGGCCAAAATCTACAGGTAGGCACTTCGCAAAAAACACCTCTGTTTTCTTCCAAAATTTTGGATGTGTCCACGTTGCGCTTTGGGGCGTTTCCTGTCGCTGGCGCTAGGCCTACCCACTCAAGTGAGGTATCATTTTTATCGGGAGACTTGGGGGAACGCTGGGTGGAAGGAAATTTGTGGCTCCTCTCAGATTCCAGAACTTTCTGCCACAGAAATGTGAGGAACATGTGTTTTTTTAGCCAAATTTTGAGGTTTGCAAAGGATTCTGGGTAACAGAACCTGGTCCGAGCCCCGCAAGTCACCCCTCCTTGGATTCCCCTAGGTCTCTAGTTTTCAGAAATGCACAGGTTTGGTAGGTTTCCCTAGGTGCTGGCTGAGCAAGAGGCCAAAATCTACAGGTAGGCACTTCACAAAAAACACCTCTGTTTTCTTTCAAAATTTTGGATGTGTCCACGTTGCGCTTTGGGGCGTTTCCTGTCGCTGGCGCTAGGCCTACCCACGTAAGTGAGGTATCATTTTTATCGGGAGACTTGGGGGAACGCTGGGTGGAAGGAAATTTGTGGCTCCTCTCAGATTCCAGAACTTTCTGCCACAGAAATGTGAGGAACATGTGTTTTTTTAGCCAAATTTTGAGGTTTGCAAAGGATTCTGGGTAACAGAACCTGGTCCGAGCCCTGCAAGTCACCCCTCCTTGGATTCCCCTAGGTCTCTAGTTTTCAGAAATGCACAGGTTTGGTAGGTTTCCCTAGGTGCCGGCTGAGCTAGAGGCCAAAATCTACAGGTAGGCACTTCGCAAAAAACACCTCTGTTTTCTTCCAAAATTTTGGACGTGTCCACGTTGCGCTTTGGGGTGTTTCCTGTCACCGGCGCTAGGCCTACCCACGCAAGTGAGGTATCATTTTTATCGGGAGACTTGGGGGAACGCTGGGTGGAAGGAAATTTGTGGCTCCTCTCAGATTCCAGAACTTTCTGCCACAGAAATGTGAGGAACATGTGTTTTTTTAGCCAAATTTTGAGGTTTGCAAAGGATTCTGGGTAACAGAACCTGGTCCGAGCCCCGCAAGTCACCCCTCCTTGGATTCCCCTAGGTCTCTAGTTTTCAGAAATGCACAGGTTTGGTAGGTTTCCCTAGGTGCCGGCTGAGCTAGAGGCCAAAATCTACAGGTAGGCACTTCGCAAAAAACACCTCTGTTTTCTTCAAAATTTTTGGACGTGTCCATGTTGCGCTTTGGGGTGTTTCCTGTCGCCGGCGCTAGGCCTACCCACGCAAGTGAGGTATCATTTTTATCGGGAGACTTGGGGGAACGCTGGGTGGAAGGACATTTGTGGCTCCTCTCAGATTCCAGAACTTTCTGCCGCAGAAATGTGAGGAACATGTGTTTTTTTAGCCAAATTTTGAGGTTTGCAAAGGATTCTGGGTAACAGAACCTGGTCCGAGCCCTGCAAGTCACCCCTCCTTAGATTCCCCTAGGTCTCTAGTTTTCAGAAATGCACAGGTTTGGTAGGTTTCCCTAGGTGCCGGCTGAGCTAGAGGCCAAAATCTACAGGTAGGCACTTCGCAAAAAACACCTTTGTTTTCTTCCAAAATTTTGGATGTGTCCACGTTGCGCTTTGGGGCGTTTCCTGTCGCTGGCGCTAGGCCTACCCACGCAAGTGAGGTATCATTTTTATCGGGAGACTTGGGGGAACGCTGGGTGGAAGGAAATTTGTGGCTCCTCTCAGATTCCAGAACTTTCTGCCACAGAAATGTGAGGAACATGTGTTTTTTTAGCCAAATTTTGAGGTTTGCAAAGGATTCTGGGTAACAGAACCTGGTCCGAGCCCCGCAAGTCACCCCTCCTTGGATTCCCCTAGGTCTCTAGTTTTCAGAAATGCACAGGTTTGGTAGGTTTCCCTAGGTGCCGGCTGAGCTAGAGGCCAAAATCTACAGGTAGGCACTTCGCAAAAAACACCTCTGTTTTCTTCCAAAATTTTGGATGTGTCCACGTTGCGCTTTGGGGCGTTTCCTGTCGCTGGCGCTAGGCCTACCCACGCAAGTGAGGTATCATTTTTATCGGGAGACTTGGGGGAACGCTGGGTGGAAGGAAATTTGTGGCTCCTCTCAGATTCCAGAACTTTCTGCCACAGAAATGTGAGGAACATGTGTTTTTTTAGCCAAATTTTGAGGTTTGCAAAGGATTCTGGGTAACAGAACCTGGTCCGAGCCCCGCAAGTCACCCCTCCTTGGATTCCCCTAGGTCTCTAGTTTTCAGAAATGCACAGGTTTGGTAGGTTTCCCTAGGTGCTGGCTGAGCAAGAGGCCAAAATCTACAGGTAGGCACTTCACAAAAAACACCTCTGTTTTCTTTCAAAATTTTGGATGTGTCCACGTTGCGCTTTGGGGCGTTTCCTGTCGCTGGCGCTAGGCCTACCCACGTAAGTGAGGTATCATTTTTATCGGGAGACTTGGGGGAACGCTGGGTGGAAGGAAATTTGTGGCTCCTCTCAGATTCCAGAACTTTCTGCCACAGAAATGTGAGGAACATGTGTTTTTTTAGCCAAATTTTGAGGTTTGCAAAGGATTCTGGGTAACAGAACCTGGTCCGAGCCCCGCAAGTCACCCCATCTTGGATTCCCCTAAGTCTCTAGTTTTCAGAAATGCACAGGTTTGGTAGGTTTCCCTAGGTGCCGGCTGAGCTAGAGGCCAAAATCTACAGGTAGGCACTTCGCAAAAAACACCTCTGTTTTCTTCCAAAATTTTGGACGTGTCCACGTTGCGCTTTGGGGTGTTTCCTGTCGCCGGCGCTAGGCCTACCCACGCAAGTGAGGTATCATTTTTATCGGGAGACTTGGGGGAACGCTGGGTGGAAGGAAATTTGTGGCTCCTCTCAGATTCCAGAACTTTCTGCCACAGAAATGTGAGGAACATGTGTTTTTTTAGCCAAATTTTGAGGTTTGCAAAGGATTCTGGGTAACAGAACCTGTCCGAGCCCCACAAGTCACCCCTCCTTGGATTCCCCTAGGTCTCTAGTTTTCAGAAATGCACAGGTTTGGTAGGTTTCCCTAGGTGCCGGCTGAGCTAGAGGCCAAAATCTACAGGTAGGCACTTCGCAAAAAACACCTCTGTTTTCTTCCAAAATTTTGGATGTGTCCACGTTGCGCTTTGGGGCGTTTCCTGTCGCTGGCGCTAGGCCTACCCACGCAAGTGAGGTATCATTTTTATCGGGAGACTTGGGGGAACGCTGGGTGGAAGGAAATTTGTGGCTCCTCTCAGATTCCAGAACTTTGTGCCACAGAAATGTGAGGAACATGTGTTTTTTTAGCCAAATTTTGAGGTTTGCAAAGGATTCTGGGTAACAGAACATGGTCCGAGCCCCGCAAGTCACCCCTCCTTGGATTCCCCTAGGTCTCTAGTTTTCAGAAATGCACAGGTTTGGTAGGTTTCCCTAGGTGCTGGCTGAGCTAGAGGCCAAAATCTACAGGTAGGCACTTCACAAAAAACACCTCTGTTTTCTTTCAAAATTTTGGATGTGTCCACGTTGCGCTTTGGGGCGTTTCCTGTCGCTGGCGCTAGGCCTACCCACGTAAGTGAGGTATCATTTTTATCGGGAGACTTGGGGGAACGCTGGGTGGAAGGAAATTTGTGGCTCCTCTCAGATTCCAGAACTTTCTGCCACAGAAATGTGAGGAACATGTGTTTTTTTAGCCAAATTTTGAGGTTTGCAAAGGATTCTGGGTAACAGAACCTGGTCCGAGCCCTGCAAGTCACCCCTCCTTGGATTCCCCTAGGTCTCTAGTTTTCAGAAATGCACAGGTTTGGTAGGTTTCCCTAGGTGCCGGCTGAGCTAGAGGCCAAAATCTACAGGTAGGCACTTCGCAAAAAACACCTCTGTTTTCTTCCAAAATTTTGGATGTGTCCACGTTGCGCTTTGGGGCGTTTCCTGTCGCTGGCGCTAGGCCTTCCCACGCAAGTGAGGTATCATTTTTATCGGGAGACTTGGGGGAACGCTGGGTGGAAGGAAATTTGTGGCTCCTCTCAGATTCCAGAACTTTCTGCCACAGAAATGTGAGGAACATGTGTTTTTTTAGCCAAATTTTGAGGTTTGCAAAGGATTCTGGGTAACAGAACCTGGTCCGAGCCCCGCAAGTCACCCCTCCTTGGATTCCCCTAGGTCTCTAGTTTTCAGAAATGCACAGGTTTGGTAGGTTTCCCTAGGTGCCGGCTGAGCTAGAGGCCAAAATCTACAGGTAGGCACTTCGCAAAAAACACCTCTGTTTCTTCCAAAATTTTGGATGTGTCCACGTTGCGCTTTGGGGCGTTTCCTGTCGCTGGCGCTAGGCCTACCCACGCAAGTGAGGTATCATTTTTATCGGGAGACTTGGGGGAACGCTGGGTGGAAGGAAATTTGTGGCTCCTCTAAGATTCCAGAACTTTCTGCCACAGAAATGTGAGGAACATGTGTTTTTTTAGCCAAATTTTGAGGTTTGCAAAGGATTCTGGGTAACAGAACCTGGTCCGAGCCCCGCAAGTCACCCCTCCTTGGATTCCCCTAGGTCTCTAGTTTTCAGAAATGCACAGGTTTGGTAGGTTTCCCTAGGTGCCGGCTGAGCTAGAGGCCAAAATCTACAGGTAGGCACTTCGCAAAAAACACCTCTGTTTTCTTCCAAAATTTTGGACGTGTCCACGTTGCGCTTTGGGGTGTTTCCTGTCGCCGGCGCTAGGCCTACCCACGCAAGTGAGGTATCATTTTTATCGGGAGACTTGGGGGAACGCTGGGTAGAAGGAAATTAGTGGCTCCTCTCAGATTCCAGAACTTTCTGCCACAGAAATGTGAGGAACATGTGTTTTTTTAGCCAAATTTTGAGGTTTGCAAAGGATTCTGGGTAACAGAACCTGGTCCGAGCCCCGCAAGTCACCCCATCTTGGATTCCCCTAGGTCTCTAGTTTTCAGAAATGCACAGGTTCGGTAGGTTTCCCTAGGTGCCGGCTGAGCTAGAGGCCAAAATCTACAGGTAGGCACTTCGCAAAAAACACCTCTGTTTTCTTCCAAAATTTTGGACGTGTCCACGTTGCGCTTTGGGGTGTTTCCTGTCGCCGGCGCTAGGCCTACCCACGCAAGTGAGGTATCATTTTTATCGGGAGACTTGGGGGAACGCTGGGTGGAAGGAAATTAGTGGCTCCTCTCAGATTCCAGAACTTTCTGCCACAGAAATGTGAGGAACATGTGTTTTTTTAGCCAAATTTTGAGGTTTGCAAAGGATTCTGGGTAACAGAACCTTGTCAGAGCCCCGCAAGTCACCCCATCTTGTATTCCCCTAGGTCTCTAGTTTTCAGAAATGCACAGGTTCGGTAGGTTTCCCTAGGTGCCGGCTGAGCTAGAGGCCAAAATCTACAGGTAGGCACTTCGCAAAAAACACCTCTGTTTTCTTCCAAAATTTTGGACGTGTCCACGTTGCGCTTTGGGGTGTTTCCTGTCGCCAGCGCTAGGCCTACCCACGCAAGTGAGGTATCATTTTTATCGGGAGACTTGGGGGAATCGCTGGGTGGAAGGAAATTTGTGGCTCCTCTCAGATTCCAGAACTTTCTGCCACAGAAATGTGAGGAACATGTGTTTTTTTAGCCAAATTTTGAGGTTTGCAAAGGATTCTGGGCAACAGAACCTGGTCCGAGCCCCGCAAGTCACCCCATCTTGGATTCCCCTAAGTCTCTAGTTTTCAGAAATGCACAGGTTTGGTAGGTTTCCTAAGGTGCCGGCTGAGCTAAAAACCAAAATCTACAGGTAGGCACTTCGCAAAAAACACCTCTGTTTTCTTCCAAAATTTTGGACGTGTCCACGTTGCGCTTTGGGGTGTTTCCTGTCGCCGGCGCTAGGCCTACCCACGCAAGTGAGGTATCATTTTTATCGGGAGACTTGGGGGAACGCTGGGTGGAAGGAAATTTGTGGCTCCTCTCAGATTCCAGAACTTTCTGCCACAGAAATGTGAGGAACATGTGTTTTTTTAGCCAAATTTTGAGGTTTGCAAAGGATTCTGGGTAACAGAACCTGGTCCGAGCCCCGCAAGTCACCCCTCCTTGGATTCCCCTAGGTCTCTAGTTTTCAGAAATGCACAGGTTTGGTAGGTTTCCCTAGGTGCCGGCTGAGCTAGAGGCCAAAATCTACAGGTAGGCACTTGGCAAAAAACACCTCTGTTTTCTTCCAAAATTTTGGACGTGTCCACGTTGCGCTTTGGGGTGTTTCCTGTCGCCGGCGCTAGGCCTACCCACGCAAGTGAGGTATCATTTTTATCGGGAGACTTGGGGGAACGCTGGGTGGAAGGAAATTTGTGGCTCCTCTCAGATTCCAGAACTTTCTGCCACAGAAATGTGAGGAACATGTGTTTTTTTAGCCAAATTTTGAGGTTTGCAAAGGATTCTGGGTAACAGAACCTGTCCGAGCCCCGCAAATCACCCCATCTTGGATTCCCCTAGGTCTCTTGTTTTCAGAAATGCACAGGTTTGGTAGGTTTCCCTAGGTGCCGGCTGAGCTAGGGGCCAAAATCTACAGGTAGGCACTTCACAAAAAACACCTCTGTTTTCTTCCAAAATTTTGGATGTGTCCACGTTGCGCTTTGGGGTGTTTCCTGTCGCGGGCGCTAGGCATACCCACACAAGTGAGGTATCATTTTTATCGGGAGACTTGGGGGAACGCTGGGTGGAAGGAAATTTGTGGCTCCTCTCAGATTCCAGAACTTTCTGCCACAGAAATATGACGAACATGTGTTTTTTTAGCCAAATTTTGAGGTTTGCAAAGGATTCTGGGTAACAGAACCTGGTCCGATCCCCACAAGTCACCCCTCCTTGGATTCCCCTACGTCTCTAGTTTTCAGAAATGCACAGGTTTGGTAGGTTTCCCTAGGTGCCGGCTGAGCTAGAGGCCAAAATCTACAGGTAGGCACTTCGCAAAAAACACCTCTGTTTTCTTCAAAAATTTTGGACGTGTCCATGTTGCGCTTTGGGGTGTTTCCTGTCGCCGGCGCTAGGCCTACCCACGCAAGTGAGGTATCATTTTTATCGGGAGACTTGGGGGAACGCTGGGTGGAAGGAAATTTGTGGCTCCTCTCAGATTCCAGAACTTTCTGCCGCAGAAATGTGAGGAACATGTGTTTTTTTAGCCAAATTTTGAGGTTTGCAAAGGATTCTGGGTAACAGAACCTGGTCCGAGCCCTGCAAGTCACCCCTCCTTGGATTCCCCTAGGTCTCTAGTTTTCAGAAATGCACAGGTTTGGTAGGTTTCCCTAGGTGCCGGCTGAGCTAGAGGCCAAAATCTACAGGTAGGCACTTCGCAAAAAACACCTCTGTTTTCTTCCAAAATTTTGGACGTGTCCACGTTGCGCTTTGGGGTGTTTCCTGTCGCTGGCGCTAGGCCTACCCACGCAAGTGAGGTATCATTTTTATCGGGAGACTTGGGGGAACGCTGGGTGGAAGGAAATTAGTGGCTCCTCTCAGATTCCAGAACTTTCTGCCACAGAAATGTGAGGAACATGTGTTTTTTTAGCCAAATTTTGAGGTTTGCAAAGGATTCTGGGTAACAGAACCTGGTCCGAGCCCCGCAAGTCACCCCATCTTGGATTCCCCTAGGTCTCTAGTTTTCGGAAATGCACAGGTTCGGTAGGTTTCCCTAGGTGCCGGCTGAGCTAGAGGCCAAAATCTACAGGTAGGCACTTCGCAAAAAACACCTCTGTTTTCTTCCAAAATTTTGGACGTGTCCACGTTGCGCTTTGGGGTGTTTCCTGTCGCTGGCGCTAGGCCTACCCACGCAAGTGAGGTATCATTTTTATCGGGAGACTTGGGGGAACGCTGGGTGGAAGGAAATTTGTGGCTCCTCTCAGATTCCAGAACTTTCTGCCGCAGAAATGTGAGGAACATGTGTTTTTTTAGCCAAATTTTGAGGTTTGCAAAGGATTCTGGGTAACAGAACCTGGTCCGAGCCCTGCAAGTCACCCCTCCTTGGATTCCCCTAGGTCTCTAGTTTTCAGAAATGCACAGGTTTGGTAGGTTTCCCTAGGTGCCGGCTGAGCTAGAGGCCAAAATCTACAGGTAGGCACTTCGCAAAAAACACCTCTGTTTTCTTCCAAAATTTTGGACGTGTCCACGTTGCGCTTTGGGGTGTTTCCTGTCGCGGGCGCTAGGCCTACCCACGCAAGTGAGGTATCATTTTTATCGGGAGACTTGGGGGAACGCTGGGTGGAAGGAAATTAGTGGCTCCTCTCAGATTCCAGAACTTTCTGCCACAGAAATGTGAGGAACATGTGTTTTTTTAGCCAAATTTTGAGGTTTGCAAAGGATTCTGGGTAACAGAACCTGGTCCGAGCCCCGCAAGTCACCCCTCCTTGGATTCCCCTAGGTCTCTAGTTTTCAGAAATGCACAGGTTTGGTACGTTTCCCTAGGTGCCGGCTGAGCTAGAGGCCAAAATCTACAGGTAGGCACTTCGCAAAAAACACCTCTGTTTTCTTCAAAATTTTTGGACGTGTCCATGTTGCGCTTTGGGGTGTTTCCTGTCGCCGGCGCTAGGCCTACCCACGCAAGTGAGGTATCATTTTTATCGGGAGACTTGGGGGAACGCTGGGTGGAAGGAAATTTGTGGCTCCTCTCAGATTCCAGAACTTTCTGCCACAGAAATGTGAGGAACATGTGTTTTTTTAGCCAAATTTTGAGGTTTGCAAAGGATTCTGGGTAACAGAACCTGTCCGAGCCCCACAAGTCACCCCTCCTTGGATTCCCCTAGGTCTCTAGTTTTCAGAAATGCACAGGTTTGGTAGGTTTCCCTAGGTGCCGGCTGAGCTAGAGGCCAAAATCTACAGGTAGGCACTTCGCAAAAAACACCTCTGTTTTCTTCCAAAATTTTGGATGTGTCCACGTTGCGCTTTGGGGCGTTTCCTGTCGCTGGCGCTAGGCCTACCCACGCAAGTGAGGTATCATTTTTATCGGGAGACTTGGGGGAACGCTGGGTGGAAGGAAATTTGTGGCTCCTCTCAGATTCCAGAACTTTCTGCCACAGAAATGTGAGGAACATGTGTTTTTTTAGCCAAATTTTGAGGTTTGCAAAGGATTCTGGGTAACAGAACCTGGTCCGAGCCCCGCAAGTCACCCCTCCTTGGATTCCCCTAGGTCTCTAGTTTTCAGAAATGCACAGGTTTGGTAGGTTTCCCTAGGTGCTGGCTGAGCTAGAGGCCAAAATCTACAGGTAGGCACTTCACAAAAAACACCTCTGTTTTCTTTCAAAATTTTGGATGTGTCCACGTTGCGCTTTGGGGCGTTTCCTGTCGCTGGCGCTAGGCCTACCCACGTAAGTGAGGTATCATTTTTATCGGGAGACTTGGGGGAACGCTGGGTGGAAGGAAATTTGTGGCTCCTCTCAGATTCCAGAACTTTCTGCCACAGAAATGTGAGGAACATGTGTTTTTTTAGCCAAATTTTGAGGTTTGCAAAGGATTCTGGGTAACAGAACCTGGTCCGAGCCCTGCAAGTCACCCCTCCTTGGATTCCCCTAGGTCTCTAGTTTTCAGAAATGCACAGGTTTGGTAGGTTTCCCTAGGTGCCGGCTGAGCTAGAGGCCAAAATCTACAGGTAGGCACTTCGCAAAAAACACCTCTGTTTTCTTCCAAAATTTTGGATGTGTCCACGTTGCGCTTTGGGGCGTTTCCTGTCGCTGGCGCTAGGCCTACCCACGCAAGTGAGGTATCATTTTTATCGGGAGACTTGGGGGAACGCTGGGTGGAAGGAAATTTGTGGCTCCTCTCAGATTCCAGAACTTTCTGCCACAGAAATGTGAGGAACATGTGTTTTTTTAGCCAAATTTTGAGGTTTGCAAAGGATTCTGGGTAACAGAACCTGGTCCGAGCCCCGCAAGTCACCCCTCCTTGGATTCCCCTAGGTCTCTAGTGTTCAGAAATGCACAGGTTTGGTAGGTTTCCCTAGGTGCCGGCTGAGCTAGAGGCCAAAATCTACAGGTAGGCACTTCGCAAAAAACACCTCTGTTTCTTCCAAAATTTTGGATGTGTCCACGTTGCGCTTTGGGGCGTTTCCTGTCGCTGGCGCTAGGCCTACCCACGCAAGTGAGGTATCATTTTTATCGGGAGACTTGGGGGAACGCTGGGTGGAAGGAAATTTGTGGCTCCTCTAAGATTCCAGAACTTTCTGCCACAGAAATGTGAGGAACATGTGTTTTTTTAGCCAAATTTTGAGGTTTGCAAAGGATTCTGGGTAACAGAACCTGGTCCGAGCCCCGCAAGTCACCCCTCCTTGGATTCCCCTAGGTCTCTAGTTTTCAGAAATGCACAGGTTTGGTAGGTTTCCCTAGGTGCCGGCTGAGCTAGAGGCCAAAATCTACAGGTAGGCACTTCGCAAAAAACACCTCTGTTTTCTTCCAAAATTTTGGACGTGTCCACGTTGCGCTTTGGGGTGTTTCCTGTCGCCGGCGCTAGGCCTACCCACGCAAGTGAGGTATCATTTTTATCGGGAGACTTGGGGGAACGCTGGGTGGAAGGAAATTAGTGGCTCCTCTCAGATTCCAGAACTTTCTGCCACAGAAATGTGAGGAACATGTGTTTTTTTAGCCAAATTTTGAGGTTTGCAAAGGATTCTGGGTAACAGAACCTGGTCCGAGCCCCGCAAGTCACCCCATCTTGGATTCCCCTAGGTCTCTAGTTTTCAGAAATGCACAGGTTCGGTAGGTTTCCCTAGGTGCCGGCTGAGCTAGAGGCCAAAATCTACAGGTAGGCACTTGGCAAAAAACACCTCTGTTTTCTTCCAAAATTTTGGACGTGTCCACGTTGCGCTTTGGGGTGTTTCCTGTCGCCAGCGCTAGGCCTACCCACGCAAGTGAGGTATCATTTTTATCGGGAGACTTGGGGGAATCGCTGGGTGGAAGGAAATTTGTGGCTCCTCTCAGATTCCAGAACTTTCTGCCACAGAAATGTGAGGAACATGTGTTTTTTTAGCCAAATTTTGAGGTTTGCAAAGGATTCTGGGCAACAGAACCTGGTCCGAGCCCCGCAAGTCACCCCATCTTGGATTCCCCTAAGTCTCTAGTTTTCAGAAATGCACAGGTTTGGTAGGTTTCCTAAGGTGCCGGCTGAGCTAAAAACCAAAATCTACAGGTAGGCACTTCGCAAAAAACACCTCTGTTTTCTTCCAAAATTTTGGACGTGTCCACGTTGCGCTTTGGGGTGTTTCCTGTCGCCGGCGCTAGGCCTACCCACGCAAGTGAGGTATCATTTTTATCGGGAGACTTGGGGGAACGCTGGGTGGAAGGAAATTTGTGGCTCCTCTCAGATTCCAGAACTTTCTGCCACAGAAATGTGAGGAACATGTGTTTTTTTAGCCAAATTTTGAGGTTTGCAAAGGATTCTGGGTAACAGAACCTGGTCCGAGCCCCGCAAGTCACCCCTCCTTGGATTCCCCTAGGTCTCTAGTTTTCAGAAATGCACAGGTTTGGTAGGTTTCCCTAGGTGCCGGCTGAGCTAGAGGCCAAAATCTACAGGTAGGCACTTGGCAAAAAACACCTCTGTTTTCTTCCAAAATTTTGGACGTGTCCACGTTGCGCTTTGGGGTGTTTCCTGTCGCCGGCGCTAGGCCTACCCACGCAAGTGAGGTATCATTTTTATCGGGAGACTTGGGGGAACGCTGGGTGGAAGGAAATTTGTGGCTCCTCTCAGATTCCAGAACTTTCTGCCACAGAAATGTGAGGAACATGTGTTTTTTTAGCCAAATTTTGAGGTTTGCAAAGGATTCTGGGTAACAGAACCTGTCCGAGCCCCGCAAATCACCCCATCTTGGATTCCCCTAGGTCTCTTGTTTTCAGAAATGCACAGGTTTGGTAGGTTTCCCTAGGTGCCGGCTGAGCTAGGGGCCAAAATCTACAGGTAGGCACTTCACAAAAAACACCTCTGTTTTCTTCCAAAATTTTGGATGTGTCCACGTTGCGCTTTGGGGTGTTTCCTGTCGCGGGCGCTAGGCATACCCACACAAGTGAGGTATCATTTTTATCGGGAGACTTGGGGGAACGCTGGGTGGAAGGAAATTTGTGGCTCCTCTCAGATTCCAGAACTTTCTGCCACAGAAATATGACGAACATGTGTTTTTTTAGCCATATTTTGAGGTTTGCAAAGGATTCTGGGTAACAGAACCTGGTCCGATCCCCACAAGTCACCCCTCCTTGGATTCCCCTACGTCTCTAGTTTTCAGAAATGCACAGGTTTGGTAGGTTTCCCTAGGTGCCGGCTGAGCTAGAGGCCAAAATCTACAGGTAGGCACTTCGCAAAAAACACCTCTGTTTTCTTCAAAAATTTTGGACGTGTCCATGTTGCGCTTTGGGGTGTTTCCTGTCGCCGGCGCTAGGCCTACCCACGCAAGTGAGGTATCATTTTTATCGGGAGACTTGGGGGAACGCTGGGTGGAAGGAAATTTGTGGCTCCTCTCAGATTCCAGAACTTTCTGCCGCAGAAATGTGAGGAACATGTGTTTTTTTAGCCAAATTTTGAGGTTTGCAAAGGATTCTGGGTAACAGAACCTGGTCCGAGCCCTGCAAGTCACCCCTCCTTGGATTCCCCTAGGTCTCTAGTTTTCAGAAATGCACAGGTTTGGTAGGTTTCCCTAGGTGCCGGCTGAGCTAGAGGCCAAAATCTACAGGTAGGCACTTCGCAAAAAACACCTCTGTTTTCTTCCAAAATTTTGGACGTGTCCACGTTGCGCTTTGGGGTGTTTCCTGTCGCGGGCGCTAGGCCTACCCACGCAAGTGAGGTATCATTTTTATCGGGAGACTTGGGGGAACGCTGGGTGGAAGGAAATTAGTGGCTCCTCTCAGATTCCAGAACTTTCTGCCACAGAAATGTGAGGAACATGTGTTTTTTTAGCCAAATTTTGAGGTTTGCAAAGGATTCTGGGTAACAGAACCTGGTCCGAGCCCCGCAAGTCACCCCTCCTTGGATTCCCCTAGGTCTCTAGTTTTCAGAAATGCACAGGTTTGGTACGTTTCCCTAGGTGCCGGCTGAGCTAGAGGCCAAAATCTACAGGTAGGCACTTCGCAAAAAACACCTCTGTTTTCTTCAAAATTTTTGGACGTGTCCATGTTGCGCTTTGGGGTGTTTCCTGTCGCCGGCGCTAGGCCTACCCACGCAAGTGAGGTATCATTTTTATCGGGAGACTTGGGGGAACGCTGGGTGGAAGGAAATTTGTGGCTCCTCTCAGATTCCAGAACTTTCTGCCGCAGAAATGTGAGGAACATGTGTTTTTTTAGCCAAATTTTGAGGTTTGCAAAGGATTCTGGGTAACAGAACCTGGTCCGAGCCCTGCAAGTCACCCCTCCTTAGATTCCCCTAGGTCTCTAGTTTTCAGAAATGCACAGGTTTGGTAGGTTTCCCTAGGTGCCGGCTGAGCTAGAGGCCAAAATCTACAGGTAGGCACTTCGCAAAAAACACCTTTGTTTTCTTCCAAAATTTTGGATGTGTCCACGTTGCGCTTTGGGGCGTTTCCTGTCGCTGGCGCTAGGCCTACCCACGCAAGTGAGGTATCATTTTTATCGGGAGACTTGGGGGAACGCTGTGTGGAAGGAAATTTGTGGCTCCTCTCAGATTCCAGAACTTTCTGCCACAGAAATGTGAGGAACATGTGTTTTTTTAGCCAAATTTTGAGGTTTGCAAAGGATTCTGGGTAACAGAACCTGGTCCGAGCCCCGCAAGTCACCCCTCCTTGGATTCCCCTAGGTCTCTAGTTTTCAGAAATGCACAGGTTTGGTAGGTTTCCCTAGGTGCTGGCTGAGCAAGAGGCCAAAATCTACAGGTAGGCACTTCACAAAAAACACCTCTGTTTTCTTTCAAAATTTTGGATGTGTCCACGTTGCGCTTTGGGGCGTTTCCTGTCGCTGGCGCTAGGCCTACCCACGTAAGTGAGGTATCATTTTTATCGGGAGACTTGGGGGAACGCTGGGTGGAAGGAAATTTGTGGCTCCTCTCAGATTCCAGAACTTTCTGCCACAGAAATGTGAGGAACATGTGTTTTTTTAGCCAAATTTTGAGGTTTGCAAAGGATTCTGGGTAACAGAACCTGGTCCGAGCCCCGCAAGTCACCCCATCTTGGATTCCCCTAAGTCTCTAGTTTTCAGAAATGCACAGGTTTGGTAGGTTTCCCTAGGTGCCGGCTGAGCTAGAGGCCAAAATCTACAGGTAGGCACTTCGCAAAAAACACCTCTGTTTTCTTCCAAAATTTTGGACGTGTCCACGTTGCGCTTTGGGGTGTTTCCTGTCGCCGGCGCTAGGCCTACCCACGCAAGTGAGGTATCATTTTTATCGGGAGACTTGGGGGAACGCTGGGTGGAAGGAAATTTGTGGCTCCTCTCAGATTCCAGAACTTTCTGCCACAGAAATGTGAGGAACATGTGTTTTTTTAGCCAAATTTTGAGGTTTGCAAAGGATTCTGGGTAACAGAACCTGTCCGAGCCCCACAAGTCACCCCTCCTTGGATTCCCCTAGGTCTCTAGTTTTCAGAAATGCACAGGTTTGGTAGGTTTCCCTAGGTGCCGGCTGAGCTAGAGGCCAAAATCTACAGGTAGGCACTTCGCAAAAAACACCTCTGTTTTCTTCCAAAATTTTGGATGTGTCCACGTTGCGCTTTGGGGCGTTTCCTGTCGCTGGCGCTAGGCCTACCCACGCAAGTGAGGTATCATTTTTATCGGGAGACTTGGGGGAACGCTGGGTGGAAGGAAATTTGTGGCTCCTCTCAGATTCCAGAACTTTCTGCCACAGAAATGTGAGGAACATGTGTTTTTTTAGCCAAATTTTGAGGTTTGCAAAGGATTCTGGGTAACAGAACCTGGTCCGAGCCCCGCAAGTCACCCCTCCTTGGATTCCCCTAGGTCTCTAGTTTTCAGAAATGCACAGGTTTGGTAGGTTTCCCTAGGTGCTGGCTGAGCTAGAGGCCAAAATCTACAGGTAGGCACTTCACAAAAAACACCTCTGTTTTCTTTCAAAATTTTGGATGTGTCCACGTTGCGCTTTGGGGCGTTTCCTGTCGCTGGTGCTAGGCCTACCCACGTAAGTGAGGTATCATTTTTATCGGGAGACTTGGGGGAACGCTGGGTGGAAGGAAATTTGTGGCTCCTCTCAGATTCCAGAACTTTCTGCCACAGAAATGTGAGGAACATGTGTTTTTTTAGCCAAATTTTGAGGTTTGCAAAGGATTCTGGGTAACAGAACCTGGTCCGAGCCCTGCAAGTCACCCCTCCTTGGATTCCCCTAGGTCTCTAGTTTTCAGAAATGCACAGGTTTGGTAGGTTTCCCTAGGTGCCGGCTGAGCTAGAGGCCAAAATCTACAGGTAGGCACTTCGCAAAAAACACCTCTGTTTTCTTCTAAAATTTTGGATGTGTCCACGTTGCGCTTTGGGGCGTTTCCTGTCGCTGGCGCTAGGCCTACCCACGCAAGTGAGGTATCATTTTTATCGGGAGACTTGGGGGAACGCTGGGTGGAAGGAAATTTGTGGCTCCTCTCAGATTCCAGAACTTTCTGCCACAGAAATGTGAGGAACATGTGTTTTTTTAGCCAAATTTTGAGGTTTGCAAAGGATTCTGGGTAACAGAACCTGGTCCGAGCCCCGCAAGTCACCCCTCCTTAGATTCCCCTAGGTCTCTAGTTTTCAGAAATGCACAGGTTTGGTAGGTTTCCCTAGGTGCCGGCTGAGCTAGAGGCCAAAATCTACAGGTAGGCACTTTGCAAAAAACACCTCTGTTTTCTTCAAAATTTTTGGACGTGTCCATGTTGCGCTTTGGGGTGTTTCCTGTCGCCGGCGCTAGGCCTACCCACGCAAGTGAGGTATCATTTTTATCGGGAGACTTGGGGGAACGCTGGGTGGAAGGAAATTTGTGGCTCCTCTCAGATTCCAGAACTTTCTGCCGCAGAAATGTGAGGAACATGTGTTTTTTTAGCCAAATTTTGAGGTTTGCAAAGGATTCTGGGTAACAGAACCTGGTCCGAGCCCTGCAAGTCACCCCTCCTTAGATTCCCCTAGGTCTCTAGTTTTCAGAAATGCACAGGTTTGGTAGGTTTCCCTAGGTGCCGGCTGAGCTAGAGGCCAAAATCTACAGGTAGGCACTTCGCAAAAAACACCTTTGTTTTCTTCCAAAATTTTGGATGTGTCCACGTTGCGCTTTGGGGCGTTTCCTGTCGCTGGCGCTAGGCCTACCCACGCAAGTGAGGTATCATTTTTATCGGGAGACTTGGGGGAACGCTGGGTGGAAGGAAATTTGTGGCTCCTCTCAGATTCCAGAACTTTCTGCCACAGAAATGTGAGGAACATGTGTTTTTTTAGCCAAATTTTGAGGTTTGCAAAGGATTCTGGGTAACAGAACCTGTCCGAGCCCCACAAGTCACCCCTCCTTGGATTCCCCTAGGTCTCTAGTTTTCAGAAATGCACAGGTTTGGTAGGTTTCCCTAGGTGCCGGCTGAGCTAGAGGCCAAAATCTACAGGTAGGCACTTCGCAAAAAACACCTCTGTTTTCTTCCAAAATTTTGGATGTGTCCACGTTGCGCTTTGGGGCGTTTCCTGTCGCTGGCGCTAGGCCTACCCACGCAAGTGAGGTATCATTTTTATCGGGAGACTTGGGGGAACGCTGGGTGGAAGGAAATTTGTGGCTCCTCTCAGATTCCAGAACTTTCTGCCACAGAAATGTGAGGAACATGTGTTTTTTTAGCCAAATTTTGAGGTTTGCAAAGGATTCTGGGTAACAGAACCTGGTCCGAGCCCCGCAAGTCACCCCTCCTTGGATTCCCCTAGGTCTCTAGTTTTCAGAAATGCACAGGTTTGGTAGGTTTCCCTAGGTGCTGGCTGAGCAAGAGGCCAAAATCTACAGGTAGGCACTTCACAAAAAACACCTCTGTTTTCTTTCAAAATTTTGGATGTGTCCACGTTGCGCTTTGGGGCGTTTCCTGTCGCTGGCGCTAGGCCTACCCACGTAAGTGAGGTATCATTTTTATCGGGAGACTTGGGGGAACGCTGGGTGGAAGGAAATTTGTGGCTCCTCTCAGATTCCAGAACTTTCTGCCACAGAAATGTGAGGAACATGTGTTTTTTTAGCCAAATTTTGAGGTTTGCAAAGGATTCTGGGTAACAGAACCTGGTCCGAGCCCCGCAAGTCACCCCATCTTGGATTCCCCTAAGTCTCTAGTTTTCAGAAATGCACAGGTTTGGTAGGTTTCCCTAGGTGCCGGCTGAGCTAGAGGCCAAAATCTACAGGTAGGCACTTCGCAAAAAACACCTCTGTTTTCTTCCAAAATTTTGGACGTGTCCATGTTGCGCTTTGGGGTGTTTCCTGTCGCCGGCGCTAGGCCTACCCACGCAAGTGAGGTATCATTTTTATCGGGAGACTTGGGGGAACGCTGGGTGGAAGGAAATTTGTGGCTCCTCTCAGATTCCAGAACTTTCTGCCGCAGAAATGTGAGGAACATGTGTTTTTTTAGCCAAATTTTGAGGTTTGCAAAGGATTCTGGGTAACAGAACCTGGTCCGAGCCCTGCAAGTCACCCCTCCTTGGATTCCCCTAGGTCTCTAGTTTTCAGAAATGCACAGGTATGGTAGGTTTCCCTAGGTGCCGGCTGAGCTAGAGGCCAAAATCTACAGGTAGGCACTTCGCAAAAAACACCTCTGTTTTCTTCCAAAATTTTGGACGTGTCCACGTTGCGCTTTGGGGTGTTTCCTGTCGCCGGCGCTAGGCCTACCCACGCAAGTGAGGTATCATTTTTATCGGGAGACTTGGGGGAACGCTGGGTGGAAGGAAATTTGTGGCTCCTCTCAGATTCCAGAACTTTCTGCCACAGAAATGTGAGGAACATGTGTTTTTTTAGCCAAATTTTGAGGTTTGCAAAGGATTCTGGGTAACAGAACCTGTCCGAGCCCCACAAGTCACCCCTCCTTGGATTCCCCTAGGTCTCTAGTTTTCAGAAATGCACAGGTTTGGTAGGTTTCTCTAGGTGCCGGCTGAGCTAGAGGCCAAAATCTACAGGTAGGCACTTCGCAAAAAACACCTCTGTTTTCTTCCAAAATTTTGGATGTGTCCACGTTGCGCTTTGGGCATTTCCTGTCGCCGGCGCTAGGCCTACCCACGCAAGTGAGGTATCATTTTTATCGGGAGACTTGGGGGAACGCTGGGTGGAAGGAAATTTGTGGCTCCTCTCAGATTCCAGAACTTTCTGCCACAGAAATGTGAGGAACATGTGTTTTTTTAGCCAAATTTTGAGGTTTGCAAAGGATTCTGGGTAACAGAACCTGGTCCGAGCCCCGCAAGTCACCCCTCCTTGGATTCCCCTAGGTCTCTAGTTTTCAGAAATGCACAGGTTTGGTAGGTTTCCCTAGGTGCTGGCTGAGCTAGAGGCCAAAATCTACAGGTAGGCACTTCACAAAAAACACCTCTGTTTTCTTTCAAAATTTTGGATGTGTCCACGTTGCGCTTTGGGGCGTTTCCTGTCGCTGGCGCTAGGCCTACCCACGCAAGTGAGGTATCATTTTTATCGGGAGACTTGGGGGAACGCTGGGTGGAAGGAAATTTGTGGCTCCTCTCAGATTCCAGAACTTTCTGCCACAGAAATGTGAGGAGCATGTGTTTTTTTAGCCAAATTTTGAGGTTTGCAAAGGATTCTGGGTAACAGAACCTGGTCCGAGCCCTGCAAGTCACCCCTCCTTGGATTCCCCTAGGTCTCTAGTTTTCAGAAATGCACAGGTTTGGTAGGTTTCCCTAGGTGCCGGCTGAGCTAGAGGCCAAAATCTACAGGTAGGCACTTCGCAAAAAACACCTCTGTTTTCTTCCAAAATTTTGGATGTGTCCACGTTGCGCTTTGGGGCGTTTCCTGTCGCTGGCGCTAGGCCTACCCACGCAAGTGAGGTATCATTTTTATCGGGAGACTTGGGGGAACGCTGGGTGGAAGGAAATTTGTGGCTCCTCTCAGATTCCAGAACTTTCTGCCACAGAAATGTGAGGAACATGTGTTTTTTTAGCCAAATTTTGAGGTTTGCAAAGGATTCTGGGTAACAGAACCTGGTCCGAGCCCCGCAAGTCACCCCTCCTTGGATTCCCCTAGGTCTCTAGTTTTCAGAAATGCACAGGTTTGGTAGGTTTCCCTAGCTGCCGGCTGAGCTAGAGGCCAAAATCTACAGGTAGGCACTTCGCAAAAAACACCTCTGTTTTCTTCCAAAATTTTGGACGTGTCCACGTTGCGCTTTGGGGTGTTTCCTGTCGCCGGCGCTAGGCCTACCCACGCAAGTGAGGTATCATTTTTATCGGGAGACTTGGGGGAACGCTGGGTGGAAGGAAATTAGTGGCTCCTCTCAGATTCCAGAACTTTCTGCCACAGAAATGTGAGGAACATGTGTTTTTTTAGCCAAATTTTGAGGTTTGCAAAGGATTCTGGGTAACAGAACCTGGTCCAAGCCCCGCAAGTCACCCCATCTTGGATTCCCCTAGGTCTCTAGTTTTCAGAAATGCACAGGTTTGGTATGTTTCCCTAGGTGCCGGCTGAGCTAGAGGCCAAAATCTACAGGTAGGCACTTCGCAAAAAACACCTCTGTTTTCTTCCAAAATTTTGGACGTGTCCACGTTGCGCTTTGGGGTGTTTCCTGTCGCCGGCCCTAGGCCTACCCACGCAAGTGAGGTATCATTTTTATCGGGAGACTTGGGGGAATCGCTGGGTGCAAGGAAATTTGTGGCTCCTCTCAGATTCCAGAACTTTCTGCCACAGAAATGTGAGGAACATGTGTTTTTTTAGCCAAATTTTGAGGTTTGCAAAGGATTCTGGGTAACATAACCTGGTCCGAGCCCCGCAAGTCACCCCTCCTTGGATTCCCCTTGGGCTCTAGTTTTCAGAAATGCCCAGGTTTGGTATGTTTCCCTAGGTGCCGGCTGAGCTAGAGGCCAAAATCTACAGGTAGGCACTTCGCAAAAAACACCTCTGTTTTCTTCCAAAATTTTGGACGTGTCCACGTTGCGCTTTGGGGTGTTTCCTGTCGCCGGCGCTAGGCCTACCCACGCAAGTGAGGTATCATTTTTATCGGGAGACTTGGGGGAATGCTGGGTGGAAGGAAATTTGTGGCTCCTCTCAGATTCCAGAACTTTCTGCCACAGAAATGTGAGGAACATGTGTTTTTTTAGCCAAATTTTGAGGTTTGCAAAGGATTCTGGGTAACAGAACCTGGTCCGAGCCCCGCAAGTCACCCCTCCTTGGATTCCCCTAGGTCTCTAGTTTTCAGAAATGCACAGGTTTGGTAGGTTTCCCTAGGTGCCGGCTGAGCTAGAGGCCAAAATCTACAGGTAGGCACTTCGCAAAAAACACCTCTGTTTTCTTCCAAAATTTTGGACGTGTCCACGTTGCGCTTTGGGGTGTTTCCTGTCGCCGGCGCTAGGCCTACCCACGCAAGTGAGGTATCATTTTTATCGGGAGACTTGGGGGAACGCTGGGTGGAAGGAAATTTGTGGCTCCTCTCAGATTCCAGAACTTTCTGCCACAGAAATGTGAGGAACATGTGTTTTTTTAGCCAAATTTTGAGGTTTGCAAAGGATTCTGGGTAACAGAACCTGTCCGAGCCCCACAAGTCACCCCTCCTTGGATTCCCCTAGGTCTCTAGTTTTCAGAAATGCACAGGTTTGGTAGGTTTCCCTAGGTGCCGGCTGAGCTAGAGGCCAAAATCTACAGGTAGGCACTTCGCAAAAAACACCTCTGTTTTCTTCCAAAATTTTGGATGTGTCCACGTTGCGCTTTGGGGCGTTTCCTGTCGCTGGCGCTAGGCCTACCCACGCAAGTGAGGTATCATTTTTATCGGGAGACTTGGGGGAACGCTGGGTGGAAGGAAATTTGTGGCTCCTCTCAGATTCCAGAACTTTCTGCCACAGAAATGTGAGGAACATGTGTTTTTTTAGCCAAATTTTGAGGTTTGCAAAGGATTCTGGGTAACAGAACCTGGTCCGAGCCCCGCAAGTCACCCCTCCTTGGATTCCCCTAGGTCTCTAATTTTCAGAAATGCACAGGTTTGGTAGGTTTCCCTAGGTGCTGGCTGAGCTAGAGGCCAAAATCTACAGGTAGGCACTTCACAAAAAACACCTCTGTTTTCTTTCAAAATTTTGGATGTGTCCACGTTGCGCTTTGGGGCGTTTCCTGTCGCTGGCGCTAGGCCTACCCACGCAAGTGAGGTATCATTTTTATCGGGAGACTTGGGGGAACGCTGGGTGGAAGGAAATTTGTGGCTCCTCTCAGATTCCAGAACTTTCTGCCACAGAAATGTGAGGAACATGTGTTTTTTTAGCCAAATTTTGAGGTTTGCAAAGGATTCTGGGTAACAGAACCTGGTCCGAGCCCCGCAAGTCACCCCTCCTTGGATTCCCCTAGGTCTCTAGTTTTCAGAAATGCACAGGTTTGGTAGGTTTCCCTAGGTGCCGGCTGAGCTAGAGGCCAAAATCTACAGGTAGGCACTTCGCAAAAAACACCTCTGTTTTCTTCCAAAATTTTTGACTTGTCCACGTTGCGCTTTGGGGTGTTTCCTGTCGCCGGCGCTAGGCCTACCCACGCAAGTGAGGTATCATTTTTATCGGGAGACTTGGGGGAACGCTGGGTGGAAGGAAATTAGTGGCTCCTCTCAGATTCCAGAACTTTCTGCCACAGAAATGTGAGGAACATGTGTTTTTTTAGCCAAATTTTGAGGTTTGCAAAGGATTCTGGGTAACAGAACCTGGTCCAAGCCCCGCAAGTCACCCCATCTTGGATTCCCCTAGGTCTCTAGTTTTCAGAAATGCACAGGTTTGGTAGGTTTCCCTAGGTGCCGGCTGAGCTAGAGGCCAAAATCTACAGGTAGGCACTTCGCAAAAAACACCTCTGTTTTCTTCCAAAATTTTGGACGTGTCCACGTTGCGCTTTGGGGTGTTTCCTGTCGCCGGCCATAGGCCTACCCACGCAAGTGAGGTATCATTTTTATCGGGAGACTTGGGGGAATCGCTGGGTGCAAGGAAATTTGTGGCTCCTCTCAGATTCCAGAACTTTCTGCCACAGAAATGTGAGGAACATGTGTTTTTTTAGCCAAATTTTGAGGTTTGCAAAGGATTCTGGGTGACATAACCTGGTCCGAGCCCCGCAAGTCACCCCTCCTTGGATTCCCCTTGGGCTCTAGTTTTCAGAAATGCCCAGGTTTGGTACGTTTCCCTAGGTGCCGGCTGAGCTAGAGGCCAAAATCTACAGGTAGGCACTTCGCAAAAAACACCTCTGTTTTCTTCCAAAATTTTGGACGTGTCCACGTTGCGCTTTGGGGTGTTTCCTGTCGCCGGCGCTAGGCCTACCCACGCAAGTGAGGTATCATTTTTATCGGGAGACTTGGGGGAATCACTGGGTGCAAGGAAATTTGTGGCTCCTCTCAGATTCCAGAACTTTCTGCCACAGAAATGTGAGGAACATGTGTTTTTTTAGCCAAATTTTGAGGTTTGCAAAGGATTCTGGGTAACAGAACCTGGTCCGAGCCCCGCAAGTCACCCCTCCTTGGATTCCCCTAGGTCTCTAGTTTTCAGAAATGCACAGGTTTGGTAGGTTTCCCTAGGTGCCGGCTGAGCTAGAGGCCAAAATCTACAGGTAGGCACTTCGCAAAAAACACCTCTGTTTTCTTCCAAAATTTTGGACGTGTCCACGTTGCGCTTTGGGGTGTTTCCTGTCGCCGGCGCTAGGCCTACCCACGCAAGTGAGGTATCATTTTTATCGGGAGACTTGGGGGAACGCTGGGTGGAAGGAAATTTGTGGCTCCTCTCAGATTCCAGAACTTTCTGCCACAGAAATATGAGGAACATGTGTTTTTTTAGCCAAATTTTGAGGTTTGCAAAGGATTCTGGGTAACAGAACCTGTCCGAGCCCCACAAGTCACCCCTCCTTGGATTCCCCTAGGTCTCTAGTTTTCAGAAATGCACAGGTTTGGTAGGTTTCCCTAGGTGCCGGCTGAGCTAGAGGCCAAAATCTACAGGTAGGCACTTCGCAAAAAACACCTCTGTTTTCTTCCAAAATTTTGGATGTGTCCACGTTGCGCTTTGGGGCGTTTCCTGTCGCTGGCGCTAGGCCTACCCACGCAAGTGAGGTATCATTTTTATCGGGAGACTTGGGGGAACGCTGGGTGGAAGGAAATTTGTGGCTCCTCTCAGATTCCAGAACTTTCTGCCACAGAAATGTGAGGAACATGTGTTTTTTTAGCCAAATTTTGAGGTTTGCAAAGGATTCTGGGTAACAGAACCTGGTCCGAGCCCCGCAAGTCACCCCTCCTTGGATTCCCCTAGGTCTCTAGTTTTCAGAAATGCACAGGTTTGGTAGGTTTCCCTAGGTGCTGGCTGAGCTAGAGGCCAAAATCTACAGGTAGGCACTTCACAAAAAACACCTCTGTTTTCTTTCAAAATTTTGGATGTGTCCACGTTGCGCTTTGGGGCGTTTCCTGTCGCTGGCGCTAGGCCTACCCACGCAAGTGAGGTATCATTTTTATCGGGAGACTTGGGGGAACGCTGGGTGGAAGGAAATTTGTGGCTCCTCTCAGATTCCAGAACTTTCTGCCACAGAAATGTGAGGAACATGTGTTTTTTTAGCCAAATTTTGAGGTTTGCAAAGGATTCTGGGTAACAGAACCTGGTCCGAGCCCTGCAAGTCACCCCTCCTTGGATTCCCCTAGGTCTCTAGTTTTCAGAAATGCACAGGTTTGGTAGGTTTCCCTAGGTGCCGGCTGAGCTAGAGGCCAAAATCTACAGGTAGGCACTTCGCAAAAAACACCTCTGTTTTCTTCCAAAATTTTGGATGTGTCCACGTTGCGCTTTGGGGCGTTTCCTGTCGCTGGCGCTAGGCCTACCCACGCAAGTGAGGTATCATTTTTATCGGGAGACTTGGGGGAACGCTGGGTGGAAGGAAATTTGTGGCTCCTCTCAGATTCCAGAACTTTCTGCCACAGAAATGCGAGGAACATGTGTTTTTTTAGCCAAATTTTGAGGTTTGCAAAGGATTCTGGGTAACAGAACCTGGTCCGAGCCCCGCAAGTCACCCCTCCTTGGATTCCCCTAGGTCTCTAGTTTTCAGAAATGCACAGGTTTGGTAGGTTTCCCTAGGTGCCGGCTGAGCTAGAGGCCAAAATCTACAGGTAGGCACTTCGCAAAAAACACCTCTGTTTTCTTCCAAAATTTTGGATGTGTCCACGTTGCGCTTTGGGGCGTTTCCTGTCGCTGGCGCTAGGCCTACCCACGCAAGTGAGGTATCATTTTTATCGGGAGACTTGGGGGAACGCTGGGTGGAAGGAAATTTGTGGCTCCTCTCAGATTCCAGAACTTTCTGCCACAGAAATGTGAGGAACATGTGTTTTTTTAGCCAAATTTTGAGGTTTGCAAAGGATTCTGGGTAACAGAACCTGGTCCGAGCCCCGCAAGTCACCCCTCCTTGGATTCCCCTAGGTCTCTAGTTTTCAGAAATGCACAGGTTTGGTAGGTTTCCCTAGGTGCCGGCTGAGCTAGAGGCCAAAATCTACAGGTAGGCACTTCGCAAAAAACACCTCTGTTTTCTTCCAAAATTTTGGACGTGTCCACGTTGCGCTTTGGGGTGTTTCCTGTCGCCGGCGCTAGGCCTACCCACGCAAGTGAGGTATCATTTTTATCGGGAGACTTGGGGGAACGCTGGGTGGAAGGAAATTTGTGGCTCCTCTCAGATTCCAGAACTTTCTGCCACAGAAATGTGAGGAACATGTGTTTTTTTAGCCAAATTTTGAGGTTTGCAAAGGATTCTGGGTAACAGAACCTGTCCGAGCCCCACAAGTCACCCCTCCTTGGATTCCCCTAGGTCTCTAGTTTTCAGAAATGCACAGGTTTGGTAGGTTTCCCTAGGTGCCGGCTGAGCTAGAGGCCAAAATCTACAGGTAGGCACTTCGCAAAAAACACCTCTGTTTTCTTCCAAAATTTTGGATGTGTCCACGTTGCGCTTTGGGGCGTTTCCTGTCGCTGGCACTAGGCCTACCCACGCAAGTGAGGTATCATTTTTATCGGGAGACTTGGGGGAACGCTGGGTGGAAGGACATTTGTGGCTCCTCTCAGATTCCAGAACTTTCTGCCACAGAAATGTGAGGAACATGTGTTTTTTTAGCCAAATTTTGAGGTTTGCAAAGGATTCTGGGTAACAGAACCTGGTCCGAGCCCCGCAAGTCACCCCTCCTTGGATTCCCCTAGGTCTCTAGTTTTCAGAAATGCACAGGTTTGGTAGGTTTCCCTAGGTGCTGGCTGAGCTAGAGGCCAAAATCTACAGGTAGGCACTTCACAAAAAACACCTCTGTTTTCTTTCAAAATTTTGGATGTGTCCACGTTGCGCTTTGGGGCGTTTCCTGTCGCTGGCGCTAGGCCTACCCACGCAAGTGAGGTATCATTTTTATCGGGAGACTTGGGGGAACGCTGGGTGGAAGGAAATTTGTGGCTCCTCTCAGATTCCAGAACTTTCTGCCACAGAAATGTGAGGAACATGTGTTTTTTTAGCCAAATTTTGAGGTTTGCAAAGGATTCTGGGTAACAGAACCTGGTCCGAGCCCCGCAAGTCACCCCTCCTTGGATTCCCCTAGGTCTCTAGTTTTCAGAAATGCACAGGTTTGGTAGGTTTCCCTAGGTGCCGGCTGAGCTAGAGGCCAAAATCTACAGGTAGGCACTTCGCAAAAAACACCTCTGTTTTCTTCCAAAATTTTGGACGTGTCCACGTTGCGCTTTGGGGTGTTTCCTGTCGCCGGCGCTAGGCCTACCCACGCAAGTGAGGTATCATTTTTATCGGGAGACTTGGGGGAACGCTGGGTGGAAGGAAATTAGTGGCTCCTCTCAGATTCCAGAACTTTCTGCCACAGAAATGTGAGGAACATGTGTTTTTTTAGCCAAATTTTGAGGTTTGCAAAGGATTCTGGGTAACAGAACCTGGTCCAAGCCCGGCAAGTCACCCCATCTTGGATTCCCCTAGGTCTCTAGTTTTCAGAAATGCACAGGTTTGGTAGGTTTCCCTAGGTGCCGGCTGAGCTAGAGGCCAAAATCTACAGGTAGGCACTTCGCAAAAAACACCTCTGTTTTCTTCCAAAATTTTGGACGTGTCCACGTTGCGCTTTGGGGTGTTTCCTGTCGCCGGCCCTAGGCCTACCCACGCAAGTGAGGTATCATTTTTATCGGGAGACTTGGGGGAATCGCTGGGTGCAAGGAAATTTGTGGCTCCTCTCAGATTCCAGAACTTTCTGCCACAGAAATGTGAGGAACATGTGTTTTTTTAGCCAAATTTTGAGGTTTGCAAAGGATTCTGGGTAACATAACCTGGTCCGAGCCCCGCAAGTCACCCCTCCTTGGATTCCCCTTGGGCTCTAGTTTTCAGAAATGCCCAGGTTTGGTACGTTTCCCTAGGTGCCGGCTGAGCTAGAGGCCAAAATCTACAGGTAGGCACTTTGCAAAAAACACCTCTGTTTTCTTCCAAAATTTTGGACGTGTCCACGTTGCGCTTTGGGGTGTTTCCTGTCGCCGGCGCTAGGCCTACCCACGCAAGTGAGGTATCATTTTTATCGGGAGACTTGGGGGAATCGCTGGGTGCAAGGAAATTTGTGGCTCCTCTCAGATTCCAGAACTTTCTGCCACAGAAATGTGAGGAACATGTGTTTTTTTAGCCAAATTTTGAGGTTTGCAAAGGATTCTGGGTAACAGAACCTGGTCCGAGCCCCGCAAGTCACCCCTCCTTGGATTCCCCTAGGTCTCTAGTTTTCAGAAATGCACAGGTTTGGTAGGTTTCCCTAGGTGCCGGCTGAGCTAGAGGCCAAAATCTACAGGTAGGCACTTCGCAAAAAACACCTCTGTTTTCTTCCAAAATTTTGGACGTGTCCACGTTGCGCTTTGGGGTGTTTCCTGTCGCCGGCGCTAGGCCTACCCACGCAAGTGAGGTATCATTTTTATCGGGAGACTTGGGGGAACGCTGGGTGGAAGGAAATTTGTGGCTCCTCTCAGATTCCAGAACTTTCTGCCACAGAAATATGAGGAACATGTGTTTTTTTAGCCAAATTTTGAGGTTTGCAAAGGATTCTGGGTAACAGAACCTGTCCGAGCCCCACAAGTCACCCCTCCTTGGATTCCCCTAGGTCTCTAGTTTTCAGAAATGCACAGGTTTGGTAGGTTTCCCTAGGTGCCGGCTGAGCTAGAGGCCAAAATCTACAGGTAGGCACTTCGCAAAAAACACCTCTGTTTTCTTCCAAAATTTTGGATGTGTCCACGTTGCGCTTTGGGGCGTTTCCTGTCGCTGGCGCTAGGCCTACCCACGCAAGTGAAGTATCATTTTTATCGGGAGACTTGGGGGAACGCTGGGTGGAAGGAAATTTGTGGCTCCTCTCAGATTCCAGAACTTTCTGCCACAGAAATGTGAGGAACATGTGTTTTTTTAGCCAAATTTTGAGGTTTGCAAAGGATTCTGGGTAACAGAACCTGGTCCGAGCCCCGCAAGTCACCCCTCCTTGGATTCCCCTAGGTCTCTAGTTTTCAGAAATGCACAGGTTTGGTAGGTTTCCCTAGGTGCTGGCTGAGCTAGAGGCCAAAATCTACAGGTAGGCACTTCACAAAAAACACCTCTGTTTTCTTTCAAAATTTTGGATGTGTCCACGTTGCGCTTTGGGGCGTTTCCTGTCGCTGGCGCTAGGCCTACCCACGCAAGTGAGGTATCATTTTTATCGGGAGACTTGGGGGAACGCTGGGTGGAAGGAAATTTGTGGCTCCTCTCAGATTCCAGAACTTTCTGCCACAGAAATGTGAGGAACATGTGTTTTTTTAGCCAAATTTTGAGGTTTGCAAAGGATTCTGGGTAACAGAACCTGGTCCGAGCCCTGCAAGTCACCCCTCCTTGGATTCCCCTAGGTCTCTAGTTTTCAGAAATGCACAGGTTTGGTAGGTTTCCCTAGGTGCCGGCTGAGCTAGAGGCCAAAATCTACAGGTAGGCACTTCGCAAAAAACACCTCTGTTTTCTTCCAAAATTTTGGATGTGTCCACGTTGCGCTTTGGGGCGTTTCCTGTCGCTGGCGCTAGGCCTACCCACGCAAGTGAGGTATCATTTTTATCGGGAGACTTGGGGGAACGCTGGGTGGAAGGAAATTTGTGGCTCCTCTCAGATTCCAGAACTTTCTGCCACAGAAATGTGAGGAACATGTGTTTTTTTAGCCAAATTTTGAGGTTTGCAAAGGATTCTGGGTAACATAACCTGGTCCGAGCCCCGCAAGTCACCCCTCCTTGGATTCCCCTTGGGCTCTAGTTTTCAGAAATGCCCAGGTTTGGTACGTTTCCCTAGGTGCCGGCTGAGCTAGAGGCCAAAATCTACAGGTAGGCACTTTGCAAAAAACACCTCTGTTTTCTTCCAAAATTTTGGACGTGTCCACGTTGCGCTTTGGGGTGTTTCCTGTCGCCGGCGCTAGGCCTACCCACGCAAGTGAGGTATCATTTTTATCGGGAGACTTGGGGGAATCGCTGGGTGCAAGGAAATTTGTGGCTCCTCTCAGATTCCAGAACTTTCTGCCACAGAAATGTGAGGAACATGTGTTTTTTTAGCCAAATTTTGAGGTTTGCAAAGGATTCTGGGTAACAGAACCTGGTCCGAGCCCCGCAAGTCACCCCTCCTTGGATTCCCCTAGGTCTCTAGTTTTCAGAAATGCACAGGTTTGGTAGGTTTCCCTAGGTGCCGGCTGAGCTAGAGGCCAAAATCTACAGGTAGGCACTTCGCAAAAAACACCTCTGTTTTCTTCCAAAATTTTGGACGTGTCCACGTTGCGCTTTGGGGTGTTTCCTGTCGCCGGCGCTAGGCCTACCCACGCAAGTGAGGTATCATTTTTATCGGGAGACTTGGGGGAACGCTGGGTGGAAGGAAATTTGTGGCTCCTCTCAGATTCCAGAACTTTCTGCCACAGAAATATGAGGAACATGTGTTTTTTTAGCCAAATTTTGAGGTTTGCAAAGGATTCTGGGTAACAGAACCTGTCCGAGCCCCACAAGTCACCCCTCCTTGGATTCCCCTAGGTCTCTAGTTTTCAGAAATGCACAGGTTTGGTAGGTTTCCCTAGCTGCCGGCTGAGCTAGAGGCCAAAATCTACAGGTAGGCACTTCGCAAAAAACACCTCTGTTTTCTTCCAAAATTTTGGATGTGTCCACGTTGCGCTTTGGGGCGTTTCCTGTCGCTGGCGCTAGGCCTACCCACGCAAGTGAGGTATCATTTTTATCGGGAGACTTGGGGGAACGCTGGGTGGAAGGAAATTTGTGGCTCCTCTCAGATTCCAGAACTTTCTGCCACAGAAATGTGAGGAACATGTGTTTTTTTAGCCAAATTTTGAGGTTTGCAAAGGATTCTGGGTAACAGAACCTGGTCCGAGCCCCGCAAGTCACCCCTCCTTGGATTCCCCTAGGTCTCTAGTTTTCAGAAATGCACAGGTTTGGTAGGTTTCCCTAGGTGCTGGCTGAGCTAGAGGCCAAAATCTACAGGTAGGCACTTCACAAAAAACACCTCTGTTTTCTTTCAAAATTTTGGATGTGTCCACGTTGCGCTTTGGGGCGTTTCCTGTCGCTGGCGCTAGGCCTACCCACGCAAGTGAGGTATCATTTTTATCGGGAGACTTGGGGGAACGCTGGGTGGAAGGAAATTTGTGGCTCCTCTCAGATTCCAGAACTTTCTGCCACAGAAATGTGAGGAACATGTGTTTTTTTAGCCAAATTTTGAGGTTTGCAAAGGATTCTGGGTAACAGAACCTGGTCCGAGCCCTGCAAGTCACCCCTCCTTGGATTCCCCTAGGTCTCTAGTTTTCAGAAATGCACAGGTTTGGTAGGTTTCCCTAGGTGCCGGCTGAGCTAGAGGCCAAAATCTACAGGTAGGCACTTCGCAAAAAACACCTCTGTTTTCTTCCAAAATTTTGGATGTGTCCACGTTGCGCTTTGGGGCGTTTCCTGTCGCTGGCGCTACGCCTACCCACGCAAGTGAGGTATCATTTTTATCGGGAGACTTGGGGGAACGCTGGGTGGAAGGAAATTTGTGGCTCCTCTCAGATTCCAGAACTTTCTGCCACAGAAATGTGAGGAACATGTGTTTTTTTAGCCAAATTTTGAGGTTTGCAAAGGATTCTGGGTAACAGAACCTGGTCCGAGCCCCGCAAGTCACCCCTCCTTGGATTCCCCTAGGTCTCTAGTTTTCAGAAATGCACAGGTTTGGTAGGTTTCCCTAGGTGCCGGCTGAGCTAGAGGCCAAAATCTACAGGTAGGCACTTCGCAAAAAACACCTCTGTTTTCTTCCAAAATTTTGGACTTGTCCACGTTGCGCTTTGGGGTGTTTCCTGTCGCCGGCGCTAGGCCTACCCACGCAAGTGAGGTATCATTTTTATCGGGAGACTTGGGGGAACGCTGGGTGGAAGGAAATTAGTGGCTCCTCTCAGATTCCAGAACTTTCTGCCACAGAAATGTGAGGAACATGTGTTTTTTTAGCCAAATTTTGAGGTTTGCAAAGGATTCTGGGTAACATAACCTGGTCCGAGCCCCGCAAGTCACCCCTCCTTGGATTCCCCTTGGGCTCTAGTTTTCAGAAATGCCCAGGTTTGGTACGTTTCCCTAGGTGCCGGCTGAGCTAGAGGCCAAAATCTACAGGTAGGCACTTCGCAAAAAACACCTCTGTTTTCTTCCAAAATTTTGGACGTGTCCACGTTGCGCTTTGGGGTGTTTCCTGTCGCCGGCGCTAGGCCTACCCACGCAAGTGAGGTATCATTTTTATCGGGAGACTTGGGGGAATCGCTGGGTGCAAGGAAATTTGTGGCTCCTCTCAGATTCCAGAACTTTCTGCCACAGAAATGTGAGGAACATGTGTTTTTTTAGCCAAATTTTGAGGTTTGCAAAGGATTCTGGGTAACATAACCTGGTCCGAGCCCCGCAAGTCACCCCTCCTTGGATTCCCCTTGGTCTCTAGTTTTCAGAAATGCACAGGTTTGGTAGGTTTCCCTAGGTGCCGGCTGAGCTAGAGGCCAAAATCTACAGGTAGGCACTTCGCAAAAAACACCTCTGTTTTCTTCCAAAATTTTGGACGTGTCCATGTTGCGCTTTGGGGTGTTTCCTGTCGCTGGCGCTAGGCCTACCCACGCAAGTGAGGTATCATTTTTATCGGGAGACTTGGGGGAACGCTGGGTGGATGGAAATTTGTGGCTCCTCTCAGATTCCAGAACTTTATGCCACAGAAATGTGAGGAACATGTGTTTTTTTAGCCAAATGTTGAGGTTTGCAAAGGATTCTGGGCAACAGAACCTGGTCCGAGCCCCGCAAGTCACCCCATCTTGGATTCCCCTAAGTCTCTTGTTTTCAGAAATGCACAGGTTTGGTAGGTTTCCCTAGGTGCCGGCTGAGCTAGAGGCCAAAATCTACAGGTAGGCACTTCGCAAAAAACACCTCTGTTTTCTTCCAAAATTTTGGACGTGTCCACGTTGCGCTTTGGGGTGTTTCCTGTCGCCGGCGCTAGGCCTACCCACGCAAGTGAGGTATCATTTTTATCGGGAGACTTGGGGGAACGCTGGGTGGAAGGAAATTTGTGGCTCCTCTCAGATTCCAGAACTTTCTGCCACAGAAATGTGAGGAACATGTGTTTTTTTAGCCAAATTTTGAGGTTTGCAAAGGATTCTGGGTAACAGAACCTGTCCGACCCCCACAAGTCACCCCTCCTTGGATTCCCCTAGGTCTCTAGTTTTCAGAAATGCACAGGTTTGGTAGGTTTCCCTAGGTGCCGGCTGAGCTAGAGGCCAAAATCTACAGGTAGGCACTTCGCAAAAAACACCTCTGTTTTCTTCCAAAATTTTGGATGTGTCCACGTTGCGCTTTGGGGCGTTTCCTGTCGCTGGCGCTAGGCCTACCCACGCAAGTGAGGTATCATTTTTATCGGGAGACTTGGGGGAACGCTGGGTGGAAGGAAATTTGTGGCTCCTCTCAGATTCCAGAACTTTCTGCCACAGAAATGTGAGGAACATGTGTTTTTTAGCCAAATTTTGAGGTTTGCAAAGGATTCTGGGTAACAGAACCTGGTCCGAGCCCCGCAAGTCACCCCTCCTTGGATTCCCCTAGGTCTCTAGTTTTCAGAAATGCACAGGTTTGGTAGGTTTCCCTAGGTGCCGGCTGAGCTAGAGGCCAAAATCTACAGGTAGGCACTTCACAAAAAACACCTCTGTTTTCTTTCAAAATTTTGGATGTGTCCACGTTGCGCTTTGGGGCGTTCCTGTCGCTGGCGCTAGGCCTACCCACGCAAGTGAGGTATCATTTTTATCGGGAGACTTGGGGGAACGCTGGGTGGAAGGAAATTTGTGGCTCCTCTCAGATTCCAGAACTTTCTGCCACAGAAATGTGAGGAACATGTGTTTTTTAGCCAAATTTTGAGGTTTGCAAAGGATTCTGGGTAACAGAACCTGGTCAGAGCCCCGCAAATCACCCCATCTTGGATTCCCCTAGGTCTCTAGTTTTCAGAAATGCACAGGTTTGGTAGGTTTCCCTAGGTGCCGGCTGAGCTAGAGGCCAAAATCTACAGGTAGGCACTACACAAAAAAAACCTCTGTTTTCTTCCAAAATTTTGGATGTGTCCACGTTGCGCTTTGGGGCGTTCCTGTCGCGGGTGCTAGGCCTACCCACACAAGTGAGGTATCATTTTTATCGGGAGACTTGGGGGAACGCTGGGTGGAAGGAAATTTGTGGCTCCTTTCAGATTCCAGAACTTTCTGCCACAGAAATGTGAGGAACATGTGTTTTTTTAGCCAAATTTTGAGGTTTGCAAAGGATTCTGGGTAACAGAACCTGTCCGAGCCCCACAAGTCACCCCTCCTTGGATTCCCCTAGGTTTCTAGTTTTCAGAAATGCCCAGGTTTGGTACGTTTCCCTAGGTGCCGGCTGAGCTAGAGGCCAAAATCTACAGGTAGGCACTTCGCAAAAAACACCTCTGTTTTCTTCCAAAATTTTGGACGTGTCCACGTTGCGCTTTGGGGTGTTTCCTGTCGCCGGCGCTAGGCCTACCCACGCAAGTGAGGTATCATTTTTATCGGGAGACTTGGGGGAACGCTGGGTGGAAGGAAATTTGTGGCTCCTCTCAGATTCCAGAACTTTCTGCCACAGAAATGTGAGGAATATGTGTTTTTTTAGCCAAATTTTGAGGTTTGCAAAGGATTCTGGGTAACAGAACCTGTCCGAGCCCCACAAGTCACCCCTCCTTGGATTCCCCTAGGTCTCTAGTTTTCAGAAATGCACAGGTTTGGTAGGTTTCCCTAGGTGCCGGCTGAGCTAGAGGCCAAAATCTACAGGTAGGCACTTCGCAAAAAACACCTCTGTTTTCTTCCAAAATTTTGGACGTGTCCATGTTGCGCTTTGGGGTGTTTCCTGTCGCTGGCGCTAGGCCTACCCACGCAAGTGAGGTATCATTTTTATCGGGAGACTTGGGGGAACGCTGGGTGGAAGGAAATTTGTGGCTCCTCTCAGATTCCAGAACTTTATGCCACAGAAATGTGAGGAACATGTGTTTTTTTAGCCAAATGTTGAGGTTTGCAAAGGATTCTGGGTAACAGAACCTGGTCCGAGCCCCGCAAGTCACCCCTCCTTGGATTCCCCTAGGTCTCTAGTTTTCAGAAATGCACAGGTTTGGTAGGTTTCCCTAGGTGCCGGCTGAGCTAGAGGCCAAAATCTACAGGTAGGCACTTCGCAAAAAACACCTCTGTTTTCTTTCAAAATTTTGGATGTGTCCACGTTGCGCTTTGGGGCGTTCCTGTCGCTGGCGCTAGGCCTACCCACGCAAGTGAGGTATCATTTTTATCGGGAGACTTGGGGGAACGCTGGGTGGAAGGAAATTTGTGGCTCCTCTCAGATTCCAGAACTTTCTGCCACAGAAATGTGAGGAACATGTGTTTTTTAGCCAAATTTTGAGGTTTGCAAAGGATTCTGGGTAACAGAACCTGGTCCGAGCCCCGCAAGTCACCCCTCCTTGGATTCCCCTAGGTCTCTAGTTTTCAGAAATGCACAGGTTTGGTAGGTTTCCCTAGGTGCCGGCTGAGCTAGAGGCCAAAATCTACAGGTAGGCACTTCACAAAAAACACCTCTGTTTTCTTTCAAAATTTTGGATGTGTCCACGTTGCGCTTTGGGGCGTTCCTGTCGCTGGCGCTAGGCCTACCCACGCAAGTGAGGTATCATTTTTATCGGGAGACTTGGGGGAACGCTGGGTGGAAGGAAATTTGTGGCTCCTCTCAGATTCCAGAACTTTCTGCCACAGAAATGTGAGGAACATGTGTTTTTTTAGCCAAATTTTGAGGTTTGCAAAGGATTCTGGGTAACAGAACCTGGTCAGAGCCCCGCAAATCACCCCATCTTGGATTCCCCTAGGTCTCTAGTTTTCAGAAATGCACAGGTTTGGTAGGTTTCCCTAGGTGCCGGCTGAGCTAGAGGCCAAAATCTACAGGTAGGCACTACACAAAAAAAACCTCTGTTTTCTTCCAAAATTTTGGATGTGTCCACGTTGCGCTTTGGGGTGTTTCCTGTCGCGGGTGCTAGGCCTACCCACACAAGTGAGGTATCATTTTTATCGGGAGACTTGGGGGAACGCTGGGTGGAAGGAAATTTGTGGCTCCTTTCAGATTCCAGAACTTTCTGCCACAGAAATGTGAGGAACATGTGTTTTTTTAGCCAAATTTTGAGGTTTGCAAAGGATTCTGGGTAACAGAACCTGTCCGAGCCCCACAAGTCACCCCTCCTTGGATTCCCCTAGGTTTCTAGTTTTCAGAAATGCACAGGATTGGTAGGTTTCCCTAGGTGCCGGCTGAGCTAGAGGCCAAAATCTACAGGTAGGCACTTCGCAAAAAACACCTCTGTTTTCTTCCAAAATTTTGGATGTGTCCACGTTGCGCTTTGGGGCGTTTCCTGTCGCTGGCACTAGGCCTACCCATGCAAGTGAGGTATCATTTTTATCGGGAGACTTGGGGGAACGCTGGGTGGAAGGAAATTTGTGGCTCCTCTCAGATTCCAGAACTTTCTGCCACAGAAATGTGAGGAACATGTGTTTTTTTAGCCAAATTTTGAGGTTTGCAAAGGATTCTGGGTAACAGAACCTGGTCCGAGCCCCGCAAGTCACCCCTCCTTGGATTCCCCTAGGTCTCTAGTTTTCAGAAATGCACAGGTTTGGTAGGTTTCCCTAGGTGCCGGCTGAGCTAGAGGCCAAAATCTACAGGTAGGCACTTCGCAAAAAACACCTCTGTTTTCTTTCAAAATTTTGGATGTGTCCACGTTGCGCTTTGGGGCGTTCCTGTCGCTGGCGCTAGGCCTACCCACGCAAGTGAGGTATCATTTTTATCGGGAGACTTGGGGGAACGCTGGGTGGAAGGAAATTTGTGGCTCCTCTCAGATTCCAGAACTTTCTGCCACAGAAATGTGAGGAACATGTGTTTTTTTAGCCAAATTTTGAGGTTTGCAAAGGATTCTGGGTAACAGAACCTGGTCAGAGCCCCGCAAATCACCCCATCTTGGATTCCCCTAGGTCTCTAGTTTTCAGAAATGCACAGGTTTGGTAGGTTTCCCTAGGTGCCGGCTGAGCTAGAGGCCAAAATCTACAGGTAGGCACTACACAAAAAAAACCTCTGTTTTCTTCCAAAATTTTGGATGTGTCCACGTTGCGCTTTGGGGTGTTTCCTGTCGTGGGTGCTAGGCCTACCCACACAAGTGAGGTATCATTTTTATCGGGAGACTTGGGGGAACGCTGGGTGGAATGAAATTTGTGGCTCCTTTCAGATTCCAGAACTTTATGCCACAGAAATGTGAGGAACATGTGTTTTTTTAGCCAAATGTTGAGGTTTGCAAAGGATTCTGGGCAACAGAACCTGGTCCGAGCCCCGCAAGTCACCCCATCTTGGATTCCCCTAAGTCTCTTGTTTTCAGAAATGCACAGGTTTGGTAGGTTTCCCTAGGTGCCGGCTGAGCTAGAGGCCAAAATCTACAGGTAGGCACTACACAAAAAAAACCTCTGTTTTCTTCCAAAATTTTGGATGTGTCCACGTTGCGCTTTGGGGTGTTTCCTGTCGCGGGTGCTAGGCCTACCCACACAAGTGAGGTATCATTTTTATCGGAAGACTTGGGGGAACGCTGGGTGGAAGGAAATTTGTGGCTCCTCTAAGATTCCAGAACTTTCTGCCACAGAAATGTGAGGAACATGTGTTTTTTTAGCCACATTTTGAGGTTTGCAAAGGATTCTGAGTAACAGAACCTGATCCGAGCCCCGCAAGTCACCCCTCCTTGGATTCCCCTAGGTCTCTAGTTTTCAGAAATGCACAGGTTTGGTAGGTTTCCCTATGTGCCGGCTGAGCTAGAGGCCAAAATCTACAGGTAGGCACTTCGCAAAAAACACCTCTGTTTTCTTCCAAAATTTTGGACGTGTCCATGTTGCGCTTTGGGGTGTTTCCTGTCGCCGCCGCTAGGCCTACCCACGCAAGTGAGGTATCATTTTTATCGGGAGACTTGGGGGAACGCTGGGTGGAAGGAAATTTGTGGCTCCTCTCAGATTCCAGAACTTTCTGCCACAGAAATGTGAGGAACATGTGTTTTTTTAGCCAAATTTTGAGGTTTGCAAAGGATTCTGGGTAACAGAACCTGGTCCGAGCCCCGCAAGTCACCCCTCCTTGGATTCCCCTAGGTCTCTAGTTTTCAGAAATGCACAGGTTTGGTAGGGTTCCCTAGGTGCCGGCTGAGCTAGAGGCCAAAATCTACAGGTAGGCACTTCACAAAAAACACCTCTGTTTTCTTTCAAAATTTTGGATGTGTCCACGTTGCGCTTTGGGGCGTTCCTGTCGCTGGCGCTAGGCCTACCCACGCAAGTGAGGTATCATTTTTATCGGGAGACTTGGGGGAACGCTGGGTGGAAGGAAATTTGTGGCTCCTCTCAGATTCCAGAACTTTCTGCCACAGAAATGTGAGGAACATGTGTTTTTTTAACCAAATTTTGAGGTTTGCAAAGGATTCTGGGTAACAGAACCTGGTCCGAGCCCCGCAAATCACCCCATCTTGGATTCCCCTAGGTCTCTAGTTTTCAGAAATGCACAGGTTTGGTAGGTTTCCCTAGGTGCCGGCTGAGCTAGAGGCCAAAATCTACAGGTAGGCACTACACAAAAAAAACCTCTGTTTTCTTCCAAAATTTTGGATGTGTCCATGTTGCGCTTTGGGGTGTTTCCTGTCGCGGGTGCTAGGCCTACCCACACAAGTGAGGTATCATTTTTATCGGAAGACTTGGGGGAACGCTGGGTGGAAGGAAATTTGTGGCTCCTCTCAGATTCCAGAACTTTCTGCCACAGAAATGTGAGGAACATGTGTTTTTTTAGCGACATTTTGAGGTTTGCAAAGGATTCTGGGTAACAGAACCTGGTCCGAGCTCCGCAAGTCACCCCTCCTTGGATTCCCCTAGGTCTCTAGTTTTCAGAAATGCACAGGTTTGGTAGGTTTCCCTATGTGCCGGCTGAGCTAGAGGCCAAAATCTACAGGTAGGCACTTCGCAAAAAACACCTCTGTTTTCTTCCAAAATTTTGGACGTGTCCATGTTGCGCTTTGGGGTGTTTCCTGTCGCCGGCGCTAGGCCTACCCACGCAAGTGAGGTATCATTTTTATCGGGAGACTTGGGGGAACGCTGGGTGGAAGGACATTTGTGGCTCCTCTCAGATTCCAGAACTTTCTGCCACAGAAATGTGAGGAACATGTGTTTTTTTAGCCAAATTTTGAGGTTTTCAAAGGATTCTGGGTAACAGAACCTGGTCCGAGCCTCGCAAGTCAACCCTCCTTGGATTCCCCTAGGTCTCTAGTTTTCAGAAATGCACAGGTTTGGTAGGTTTCCCTAGGTGCCGGCTGAGCTAGAGGCCAAAATCTACAGGTAGGCACTTCGCAAAAAACACCTCTGTTTTCTTCCAAAATTTTGGATGTGTCCACGTTGCGCTTTGGGGTGTTTCCTGTCGCGGGTGCTAGGCCTACCCACACAAGTGAGGTATCATTTTTATCGGGAGACTTGGGGGAACGCTGGGTGGAAGGAAATTTGTGGCTCCTTTCAGATTCCAGAACTTTATGCCACAGAAATGTGAGGAACATGTGTTTTTTTAGCCAAATGTTGAGGTTTGCAAAGGATTCTGGGCAACAGAACCTGGTCCGAGCCCCGCAAGTCACCCCATCTTGGATTCCCCTAAGTCTCTTGTTTTCAGAAATGCACAGGTTTGGTAGGTTTCCCTAGGTGCCGGCTGAGCTAGAGGCCAAAATCTACAGGTAGGCACTACACAAAAAAAACCTCTGTTTTCTTCCAAAATTTTGGATGTGTCCACGTTGCGCTTTGGGGTGTTTCCTGTCGCGGGTGCTAGGCCTACCCACACAAGTGAGGTATCATTTTTATCGGAAGACTTGGGGGAACGCTGGGTGGAAGGAAATTTGTGGCTCCTCTAAGATTCCAGAACTTTCTGCCACAGAAATGTGAGGAACATGTGTTTTTTTAGCCACATTTTGAGGTTTGCAAAGGATTCTGAGTAACAGAACCTGATCCGAGCCCCGCAAGTCACCCCTCCTTGGATTCCCCTAGGTCTCTAGTTTTCAGAAATGCACAGGTTTGGTAGGTTTCCCTATGTGCCGGCTGAGCTAGAGGCCAAAATCTACAGGTAGGCACTTCGCAAAAAACACCTCTGTTTTCTTCCAAAATTTTGGACGTGTCCATGTTGCGCTTTGGGGTGTTTCCTGTCGCCGCCGCTAGGCCTACCCACGCAAGTGAGGTATCATTTTTATCGGGAGACTTGGGGGAACGCTGGGTGGAAGGAAATTTGTGGCTCCTCTCAGATTCCAGAACTTTCTGCCACAGAAATGTGAGGAACATGTGTTTTTTTAGCCAAATTTTGAGGTTTGCAAAGGATTCTGGGTAACAGAACCTGGTCCGAGCCCCGCAAGTCACCCCTCCTTGGATTCCCCTAGGTCTCTAGTTTTCAGAAATGCACAGGTTTGGTAGGGTTCCCTAGGTGCCGGCTGAGCTAGAGGCCAAAATCTACAGGTAGGCACTTCACAAAAAACACCTCTGTTTTCTTTCAAAATTTTGGATGTGTCCACGTTGCGCTTTGGGGCGTTCCTGTCGCTGGCGCTAGGCCTACCCACGCAAGTGAGGTATCATTTTTATCGGGAGACTTGGGGGAACGCTGGGTGGAAGGAAATTTGTGGCTCCTCTCAGATTCCAGAACTTTCTGCCACAGAAATGTGAGGAACATGTGTTTTTTTAACCAAATTTTGAGGTTTGCAAAGGATTCTGGGTAACAGAACCTGGTCCGAGCCCCGCAAATCACCCCATCTTGGATTCCCCTAGGTCTCTAGTTTTCAGAAATGCACAGGTTTGGTAGGTTTCCCTAGGTGCCGGCTGAGCTAGAGGCCAAAATCTACAGGTAGGCACTACACAAAAAAAACCTCTGTTTTCTTCCAAAATTTTGGATGTGTCCATGTTGCGCTTTGGGGTGTTTCCTGTCGCGGGTGCTAGGCCTACCCACACAAGTGAGGTATCATTTTTATCGGAAGACTTGGGGGAACGCTGGGTGGAAGGAAATTTGTGGCTCCTCTCAGATTCCAGAACTTTCTGCCACAGAAATGTGAGGAACATGTGTTTTTTTAGCGACATTTTGAGGTTTGCAAAGGATTCTGGGTAACAGAACCTGGTCCGAGCTCCGCAAGTCACCCCTCCTTGGATTCCCCTAGGTCTCTAGTTTTCAGAAATGCACAGGTTTGGTAGGTTTCCCTATGTGCCGGCTGAGCTAGAGGCCAAAATCTACAGGTAGGCACTTCGCAAAAAACACCTCTGTTTTCTTCCAAAATTTTGGACGTGTCCATGTTGCGCTTTGGGGTGTTTCCTGTCGCCGGCGCTAGGCCTACCCACGCAAGTGAGGTATCATTTTTATCGGGAGACTTGGGGGAACGCTGGGTGGAAGGACATTTGTGGCTCCTCTCAGATTCCAGAACTTTCTACCACAGAAATGTGAGGAACATGTGTTTTTTTAGCCAAATTTTGAGGTTTTCAAAGGATTCTGGGTAACAGAACCTGGTCCGAGCCTCGCAAGTCAACCCTCCTTGGATTCCCCTAGGTCTCTAGTTTTCAGAAATGCACAGGTTTGGTAGGTTTCCCTAGGTGCCGGCTGAGCTAGAGGCCAAAATCTACAGGTAGGCACTTCGCAAAAAACACCTCTGTTTTCTTCCAAAATTTTGGACTTGTCCACGTTGCGCTTTGGGGTGTTTCCTGTCGCCGGCGCTAGGCCTACCCACGCAAGTGAGGTATCATTTTTATTGGGAGACTTGGGGGAACGCTGGGTGGAAGGAAATTAGTGGCTCCTCTCAGATTCCAGAACTTTCTGCCACAGAAATGTGAGGAACATGTGTTTTTTTAGCCAAATTTTGAGGTTTGCAAAGGATTCTGGGTAACATAACCTGGTCCGAGCCCCGCAAGTCACCCCTCCTTGGATTCCCCTTGGGCTCTAGTTTTCAGAAATGCCCAGGTTTGGTACGTTTCCCTAGGTGCCGGCTGAGCTAGAGGCCAAAATCTACAGGTAGGCACTTCGCAAAAAACACCTCTGTTTTCTTCCAAAATTTTGGACGTGTCCACGTTGCGCTTTGGGGTGTTTCCTGTCGCCGGCGCTAGGCCTACCCACGCAAGTGAGGTATCATTTTTATCAGGAGACTTGGGGGAATCGCTGGGTGCAAGGAAATTTGTGGCTCCTCTCAGATTCCAGAACTTTCTGCCACAGAAATGTGAGGAACATGTGTTTTTTTAGCCAAATTTTGAGGTTTGCAAAGGATTCTGGGTAACATAACCTGGTCCGAGCCCCGCAAGTCACCCCTCCTTGGATTCCCCTTGATCTCTAGTTTTCAGAAATGCACAGGTTTGGTAGGTTTCCCTAGGTGCCGGCTGAGCTAGAGGCCAAAATCTACAGGTAGGCACTTCGCAAAAAACACCTCTGTTTTCTTCCAAAATTTTGGACGTGTCCATGTTGCGCTTTGGGGTGTTTCCTGTCGCCGGCGCTAGGCCTACCCACGCAAGTGAGGTATCATTTTTATCGGGAGACTTGGGGGAACGCTGGGTGGAAGGAAATTTGTGGCTCCTCTCAGATTCCAGAACTTTATGCCACAGAAATGTGAGGAACATGTGTTTTTTTAGCCAAATGTTGAGGTTTGCAAAGGATTCTGGGCAACAGAACCTGGTCCGAGCCTCGCAAGTCACCCCATCTTCGATTCCCCTAAGTCTCTAGTTTTCAGAAATGCACAGGATTGGTAGGTTTCCCTAGGTGCCGGCTGAGCTAGAGGCCAAAATCTACAGGTAGGCACTTCACAAAAAACACCTCTGTTTTCTTTCAAAATTTTGGATGTGTCCACGTTGCGCTTTGGGGCGTTCCTGTCACTGGCGCTAGGCCTACCCACGCAAGTGAGGTATCATTTTTATCGGGAGATTTGGGGGAACGCTGGGTGGAAGGAAATTTGTGGCTCCTCTCAGATTCCAGAACTTTCTGCCACAGAAATGTGAGGAACATGTGTTTTTTTAGCCAAATTTTGAGGTTTGCAAAGGATTCTGGGTAACAGAACCTGGTCCGAGCCCCACAAATCACCCCATCTTGGATTCCCCTAGGTCTCTAGTTTTCAGAAATGCACAGGTTTGGTAGGTTTCCCTAGGTGCCGGCTGAGCTAGAGGCCAAAATCTACAGGTAGGCACTACACAAAAAAAACCTCTGTTTTCTTCCAAAATTTTGGATGTGTCCACGTTGCGCTTTGGGGTGTTTCCTGTCGCGGGTGCTAGGCCTACCCACACAAGTGAGGTATCATTTTTATCGGAAGACTTGGGGGAACGCTGGGTGGAAGGAAATTTGTGGCTCCTCTAAGATTCCAGAACTTTCTGCCACAGAAATGTGAGGAACATGTGTTTTTTTAGCCACATTTTGAGGTTTGCAAAGGATTCTGGGTAACAGAACCTGATCCGAGCCCCGCAAGTCACCCCTCCTTGGATTCCCCTAGGTCTCTAGTTTTCAGAAATGCACAGGTTTGGTAGGTTTCCCTATGTGCCGGCTGAGCTAGAGGCCAAAATCTACAGGTAGGCACTTCGCAAAAAACACCTCTGTTTTCTTCCAAAATTTTGGACGTGTCCATGTTGCGCTTTGGGGTGTTTCCTGTCGCCGGCGCTAGGCCTACCCACGCAAGTGAGGTATCATTTTTATCGGGAGACTTGGGGGAACGCTGGGTGGAAGGAAATTTGTGGCTCCTCTCAGATTCCAGAACTTTCTGCCACAGAAATGTGAGGAACATGTGTTTTTTTAGCCAAATTTTGAGGTTTGCAAAGGATTCTGGGTAACAGAACCTGGTCCGAGCCCCGCAAGTCACCCCTCCTTGGATTCCCCTAGGTCTCTAGTTTTCAGAAATGCACAGGTTTGGTAGGGTTCCCTAGGTGCCGGCTGAGCTAGAGGCCAAAATCTACAGGTAGGCACTTCACAAAAAACACCTCTGTTTTCTTTCAAAATTTTGGATGTGTCCACGTTGCGCTTTGGGGCGTTCCTGTCGCTGGCGCTAGGCCTACCCACGCAAGTGAGGTATCATTTTTATCGGGAGACTTGGGGGAACGCTGGGTGGAAGGAAATTTGTGGCTCCTCTCAGATTCCAGAACTTTCTGCCACAGAAATGTGAGGAACATGTGTTTTTTTAGCCAAATTTTGAGGTTTGCAAAGGATTCTGGGTAACAGAACCTGGTCCGAGCCCCGCAAATCACCCCATCTTGGATTCCCCTAGGTCTCTAGTTTTCAGAAATGCACAGGTTTGGTAGGTTTCCCTAGGTGCCGGCTGAGCTAGAGGCCAAAATCTACAGGTAGGCACTACACAAAAAAAACCTCTGTTTTCTTCCAAAATTTTGGATGTGTCCATGTTGCGCTTTGGGGTGTTTCCTGTCGCGGGTGCTAGGCCTACCCACACAAGTGAGGTATCATTTTTATCGGAAGACTTGGGGGAACGCTGGGTGGAAGGAAATTTGTGGCTCCTCTCAGATTCCAGAACTTTCTGCCACAGAAATGTGAGGAACATGTGTTTTTTTAGCGACATTTTGAGGTTTGCAAAGGATTCTGGGTAACAGAACCTGGTCCGAGCTCCGCAAGTCACCCCTCCTTGGATTCCCCTAGGTCTCTAGTTTTCAGAAATGCACAGGTTTGGTAGGTTTCCCTATGTGCCGGCTGAGCTAGAGGCCAAAATCTACAGGTAGGCACTTCGCAAAAAACACCTCTGTTTTCTTCCAAAATTTTGGACGTGTCCATGTTGCGCTTTGGGGTGTTTCCTGTCGCCGGCGCTAGGCCTACCCACGCAAGTGAGGTATCATTTTTATCGGGAGACTTGGGGGAACGCTGGGTGGAAGGAAATTTGTGGCTCCTCTCAGATTCCAGAACTTTCTGCCACAGAAATGTGAGGAACATGTGTTTTTTTAGCCATATTTTGAGGTTTGCAAAGGATTCTGGGTAACAGAACCTGGTCCGAGCCCCGCAAGTCACCCCTCCTTGGATTCCCCTAGGTCTCTAGTTTTCAGAAATGCACAGGTTTGGTAGGTTTCCCTAGGTGCCGGCTGAGCTAGAGGCCAAAATCTACAGGTAGGCACTTCGCAAAAAACACCTCTGTTTTCTTCCAAAATTTTGGACTTGTCCACGTTGCGCTTTGGGGTGTTTCCTGTCGCCGGCGCTAGGCCTACCCACGCAAGTGAGGTATCATTTTTATCGGGAGACTTGGGGGAACGCTGGGTGGAAGGAAATTAGTGGCTCCTCTCAGATTCCAGAACTTTCTGCCACAGAAATGTGAGGAACATGTGTTTTTTTAGCCAAATTTTGAGGTTTGCAAAGGATTCTGGGTAACATAACCTGGTCCGAGCCCCGCAAGTCACCCCTCCTTGGATTCCCCTTGGGCTCTAGTTTTCAGAAATGCCCAGGTTTGGTACGTTTCCCTAGGTGCCGGCTGAGCTAGAGGCCAAAATCTACAGGTAGGCACTTCGCAAAAAACACCTCTGTTTTCTTCCAAAATTTTGGACGTGTCCACGTTGCGCTTTGGGGTGTTTCCTGTCGCCGGCGCTAGGCCTACCCACGCAAGTGAGGTATCATTTTTATCAGGAGACTTGGGGGAATCGCTGGGTGCAAGGAAATTTGTGGCTCCTCTCAGATTCCAGAACTTTCTGCCACAGAAATGTGAGGAACATGTGTTTTTTTAGCCAAATTTTGAGGTTTGCAAAGGATTCTGGGTAACATAACCTGGTCCGAGCCCCGCAAGTCACCCCTCCTTGGATTCCCCTTGATCTCTAGTTTTCAGAAATGCACAGGTTTGGTAGGTTTCCCTAGGTGCCGGCTGAGCTAGAGGCCAAAATCTACAGGTAGGCACTTCGCAAAAAACACCTCTGTTTTCTTCCAAAATTTTGGACGTGTCCATGTTGCGCTTTGGGGTGTTTCCTGTCGCCGGCGCTAGGCCTACCCACGCAAGTGAGGTATCATTTTTATCGGGAGACTTGGGGGAACGCTGGGTGGAAGGAAATTTGTGGCTCCTCTCAGATTCCAGAACTTTATGCCACAGAAATGTGAGGAACATGTGTTTTTTTAGCCAAATGTTGAGGTTTGCAAAGGATTCTGGGCAACAGAACCTGGTCCGAGCCCCGCAAGTCACCCCATCTTCGATTCCCCTAAGTCTCTAGTTTTCAGAAATGCACAGGATTGGTAGGTTTCCCTAGGTGCCGGCTGAGCTAGAGGCCAAAATCTACAGGTAGGCACTTCACAAAAAACACCTCTGTTTTCTTTCAAAATTTTGGATGTGTCCACGTTGCGCTTTGGGGCGTTCCTGTCACTGGCGCTAGGCCTACCCACGCAAGTGAGGTATCATTTTTATCGGGAGATTTGGGGGAACGCTGGGTGGAAGGAAATTTGTGGCTCCTCTCAGATTCCAGAACTTTCTGCCACAGAAATGTGAGGAACATGTGTTTTTTTAGCCAAATTTTGAGGTTTGCAAAGGATTCTGGGTAACAGAACCTGGTCCGAGCCCCACAAATCACCCCATCTTGGATTCCCCTAGGTCTCTAGTTTTCAGAAATGCACAGGTTTGGTAGGTTTCCCTAGGTGCCGGCTGAGCTAGAGGCCAAAATCTACAGGTAGGCACTACACAAAAAAAACCTCTGTTTTCTTCCAAAATTTTGGATGTGTCCACGTTGCGCTTTGGGGTGTTTCCTGTCGCGGGTGCTAGGCCTACCCACACAAGTGAGGTATCATTTTTATCGGAAGACTTGGGGGAACGCTGGGTGGAAGGAAATTTGTGGCTCCTCTAAGATTCCAGAACTTTCTGCCACAGAAATGTGAGGAACATGTGTTTTTTTAGCCACATTTTGAGGTTTGCAAAGGATTCTGGGTAACAGAACCTGATCCGAGCCCCGCAAGTCACCCCTCCTTGGATTCCCCTAGGTCTCTAGTTTTCAGAAATGCACAGGTTTGGTAGGTTTCCCTATGTGCCGGCTGAGCTAGAGGCCAAAATCTACAGGTAGGCACTTCGCAAAAAACACCTCTGTTTTCTTCCAAAATTTTGGACGTGTCCATGTTGCGCTTTGGGGTGTTTCCTGTCGCCGGCGCTAGGCCTACCCACGCAAGTGAGGTATCATTTTTATCGGGAGACTTGGGGGAACGCTGGGTGGAAGGAAATTTGTGGCTCCTCTCAGATTCCAGAACTTTCTGCCACAGAAATGTGAGGAACATGTGTTTTTTTAGCCAAATTTTGAGGTTTGCAAAGGATTCTGGGTAACAGAACCTGGTCCGAGCCTCGCAAGTCACCCCTCCTTGGATTCCCCTAGGTCTCTAGTTTTCAGAAATGCACAGGTTTGGTAGGGTTCCCTAGGTGCCGGCTGAGCTAGAGGCCAAAATCTACAGGTAGGCACTTCACAAAAAACACCTCTGTTTTCTTTCAAAATTTTGGATGTGTCCACGTTGCGCTTTGGGGCGTTCCTGTCGCTGGCGCTAGGCCTACCCACGCAAGTGAGGTATCATTTTTATCGGGAGACTTGGGGGAACGCTGGGTGGAAGGAAATTTGTGGCTCCTCTCAGATTCCAGAACTTTCTGCCACAGAAATGTGAGGAACATGTGTTTTTTTAGCCAAATTTTGAAGTTTGCAAAGGATTCTGGGTAACAGAACCTGGTCCGAGCCCCGCAAATCACCCCATCTTGGATTCCCCTAGGTCTCTAGTTTTCAGAAATGCACAGGTTTGGTAGGTTTCCCTAGGTGCCGGCTGAGCTAGAGGCCAAAATCTACAGGTAGGCACTACACAAAAAAAACCTCTGTTTTCTTCCAAAATTTTGGATGTGTCCATGTTGCGCTTTGGGGTGTTTCCTGTCGCGGGTGCTAGGCCTACCCACACAAGTGAGGTATCATTTTTATCGGAAGACTTGGGGGAACGCTGGGTGGAAGGAAATTTGTGGCTCCTCTCAGATTCCAGAACTTTCTGCCACAGAAATGTGAGGAACATGTGTTTTTTTAGCGACATTTTGAGGTTTGCAAAGGATTCTGGGTAACAGAACCTGGTCCGAGCTCCGCAAGTCACCCCTCCTTGGATTCCCCTAGGTCTCTAGTTTTCAGAAATGCACAGGTTTGGTAGGTTTCCCTATGTGCCGGCTGAGCTAGAGGCCAAAATCTACAGGTAGGCACTTCGCAAAAAACACCTCTGTTTTCTTCCAAAATTTTGGACGTGTCCATGTTGCGCTTTGGGGTGTTTCCTGTCGCCGGCGCTAGGCCTACCCACGCAAGTGAGGTATCATTTTTATCGGGAGACTTGGGGGAACGCTGGGTGGAAGGACATTTGTGGCTCCTCTCAGATTCCAGAACTTTCTGCCACAGAAATGTGAGGAACATGTGTTTTTTTAGCCAAATTTTGAGGTTTTCAAAGGATTCTGGGTAACAGAACCTGGTCCGAGCCTCGCAAGTCAACCCTCCTTGGATTCCCCTAGGTCTCTAGTTTTCAGAAATGCACAGGTTTGGTAGGTTTCCCTAGGTGCCGGCTGAGCTAGAGGCCAAAATCTACAGGTAGGCACTTCGCAAAAAACACCTCTGTTTTCTTCCAAAATTTTGGACGTGTCCACGTTGCGCTTTGGGGTGTTTCCTGTCGCCGGCGCTAGGCCTACCCACGCAAGTGAGGTATCATTTTTATCGGGAGACTTGGGGGAACGCTGGGTGGAAGGTAATTTGTGGCTCCTCTCAGATTCCAGAACTTTCTGCCACAGAAATGTGAGGAACATGTGTTTTTTTAGCCAAATTTTGAGGTTTGCAAAGGATTCTGGGTAACAGAACCTGGTCCGAGCCCCGCATGTCACCCCATCTTGGATTCCCCTAGGTCTCTAGTTTTCAGAAATGCACAGGTTTGGTAGGTTTCCCTAGGTGCCGGCTGAGCTAGAGGCCAAAATCTACAGGTAGGCACTTCGCAAAAAACACCTCTGTTTTCTTCCAAAATTTTGGACGTGTCCACGTTGCGCTTTGGGGTGTTTCCTGTCGCCGGCACTACGCCTACCCACGCAAGTGAGGTATCATTTTTATCGGGAGACTTGGGGGAACGCTGGGTGGAAGGAAATTTGTGGCTCCTCTCAGATTCCAGAACTTTCTGCTACAGAAATGTGAGGAACGTGTTTTTTTAGCCAAATTTTCAGGTTTGCAAAGGATTCTGGGTAACAGAACCTCGTCCGAGCCCCGCAAGTCACCCCATCTTGGATTCCCCTAGATCTCTAGTTTTCAGAAATGCACAGGTTTGGTAGGTTTCCCTAGGTGCCGGCTGAGCTAGAGGCCAAAATCTACAGGTAGGCACTTCGCAAAAAACACCTCTGTTTTCTTCCAAAATTTTGGACGTGTCCACGTTGCGCTTTGGGGTGTTTCCTGTCGCCGGCGCTAGGCCTACCCACGCAAGTGAGGTATCATTTTTATCGGGAGACTTAGGGGAACGCTGGGTGGAAGGAAATTTGTGGCTCCTCTCAGATTCCAGAACTTTCTGCCACAGAAATGTGAGGAACATGTGTTTTTTTAGCCAAATTTTGAGGTTTGCAAAGGATTCTGGGTAACAGAACCTGGTCCGAGCCCCGCAAGTCACCCCATCTTGGATTCCCCTAGGTCTCTAGTTTTCAGAAATGCACAGGTTTGGTAGGTTTCCCTAGGTGCCGGCTGAGCTAGACGCCAAAATCTACAGGTAGGCACTTCGCAAAAAACACCTCTGTTTTCTTCCAAAATTTTGGACGTGTCTACGTTGCGCTTTGGGGTGTTTCCTGTCGCCGGCGCTAGGCCTACCCACGCAAGTGAGGTATCATTTTTATCGGGAGACTTGGGGGAACGCTGGGTGGAAGGAAATTTGTGGCTCTTCTCAGATTCCAGAACTTTCTGCCACAGAAATGTGAGGAACATGTGTTTTGTTAGCCAAATTTTGAGGTTTGCAAAGGATTCTGGGTAACAGAACCTGGTCCAAGCCCCGCAAGTCACCCCTGCTTGGATTCCCCTAGGTGTCTAGTTTTTAGAAATGCACAGGTTTGGTAGGTTTCCCTAGGTGCCGGCTGAGCTAGAGGCCAAAATCTACAGGTAGGCACTTCGCAAAAAACACCTCTGTTTTCTTCCAAAATTTTGGACGTGTCTACGTTGCGCTTTGGGGTGTTTCCTGTCACCGGCGCTAGGCCTACCCACGCAAGTGAGGTATCATTTTTATCGGGAGACTTGGGGGAACGCTGGGTGGAAGGAAATTTGTGGCTCCTCTCAGATTCCAGAATTTTCTGCCACAGAAATGTGAGGAACATGTGTTTTTTTAGCCAAATTTTGAGGTTTGCAAAGGATTCTGGGTAACAGAACCTGTCCGAGCCCCACAAGTCACCCCTCCTTGGATTCCCCTAGGTCTCTAGTTTTCAGAAATGCACAGGTTTGGTAGGTTTCCCTAGGTGCCGGCTGAGCTAGAGGCCAAAATCTACAGGTAGGCACTTCACAAAAAACACCTCTGTTTTCTTTCAAAATTTTGGATGTGTCCACGTTGCGCTTTGGGGCGTTCCTGTCGCTGGCGCTAGGCCTACCCACGCAAGTGAGGTATCATTTTTATCGGGAGACTTGGGGGAACGCTGGGTGGAAGGAAATTTGTGGCTCCTCTCAGATTCCAGAACTTTCTGCCACAGAAATGTGAGGAACATGTGTTTTTTTAGCCACATTTTGAGGTTTGCAAAGGATTCTGGGTAACAGAACCTGGTCCGAGCCCCGCAAATCACCCCATCTTGGATTCCCCTAGGTCTCTAGTTTTCAGAAATGCACAGGTTTGGTAGGTTTCCCTAGGTGCCGGCTGAGCTAGAGGCCAAAATCTACAGGTAGGCACTACACAAAAAAAACCTCTGTTTTCTTCCAAAATTTTGGATGTGTCCACGTTGCGCTTTGGGGTGTTTCCTGTCGCGGGTGCTAGGCCTACCCACACAAGTGAGGTATCATTTTTATCGGGAGACTTGGGGGAACGCTGGGTGGAAGGAAATTTGTGGCTCCTCTCAGATTCCAGAACTTTCTGCCACAGAAATGTGAGGAACATGTGTTTTTTTAGCCAAATTTTGAGGTTTGCAAAGGATTCTGGGTAACAGAACCTGTCCGAGCCCCACAAGTCACCCCTCCTTGGATTCCCCTAGGTGTCTAGTTTTTAGAAATGCACAGGTTTGGTAGGTTTCCCTATGTGCCGGCTGAGCTAGAGGCCAAAATCTACAGGTAGGCACTTCGCAAAAAACACCTCTGTTTTCTTCCAAAATTTTGGACGTGTCCACGTTGCGCTTTGGGGTGTTTCCTGTCGCCGGCGCTACGCCTACCCACGCAAGTGAGGTATCATTTTTATCGGGAGACTTGGGGGAACGCTGGGTGGAAGGAAATTTGTGGCTCCTCTCAGATTCCAGAACTTTCTGCCACAGCAATGTGAGGAACATGTGTTTTTTTAGCCAAATTTTGAGGTTTGCAAAGGATTCTGGGTAACAGAACCTGGTCCGAGCCTCGCAAGTCACCCCTCCTTGGATTCCACTAGGTCTCTAGTTTTCAGAAATGCACAGTTTTGGTAGGTTTCCCTAGGTGCCGGCTGAGCTAGAGGCCAAAATCTACAGGTAGGCACTTCGCAAAAAACACCTCTGTTTTCTTCCAAAATTTTGGACGTGTCCACGTTGCGCTTTGGGGTGTTTCCTGTCGCCGGCGCTAGGCCTACCCACGCAAGTGAGGTATCATTTTTATCGGGAGACTTGGGGGAACGCTGGGTGGAAGGAAATTTGTGGCTCCTCTCAGATTCCAGAACTTTCTGCCACAGAAATGTGAGGAACATGTGTTTTTTTAGCCAAATTTTGAGGTTTGCAAAGGATTCTGGGTAACAGAACCTGGTCCGAGCCCCGCATGTCACCCCATCTTGGATTCCCCTAGGTCTCTAGTTTTCAGAAATGCACAGGTTTGTAGGTTTCCCTAGGTGCCGGCTGAGCTAGAGGCCAAAATCTACAGGTAGGCACTTCGCAAAAAACACCTCTGTTTTCTTCCAAAATTTTGGACGTGTCCACGTTGCGCTTTGGGGTGTTTCCTGTCGCCGGCACTACGCCTACCCACGCAAGTGAGGTATCATTTTTATCGGGAGACTTGGGGGAACGCTGGGTGGAAGGAAATTTGTGGCTCCTCTCAGATTCCAGAACTTTCTGCTACAGAAATGTGAGGAACGTGTTTTTTTAGCCAAATTTTGAGGTTTGCAAAGGATTCTGGGTAACAGAACCTGGTCCGAGCCCCGCAAGTCACCACATCTTGGATTCCCCTAGATCTCTAGTTTTCAGAAATGCACAGGTTTGGTAGGTTTCCCTAGGTGCCGGCTGAGCTAGAGGCCAAAATCTACAGGTAGGCACTTCGCAAAAAACACCTCTGTTTTCTTCCAAAATTTTGGACGTGTCCACGTTGCGCTTTGGGGTGTTTCCTGTCGCCGGCGCTAGGCCTACCCACGCAAGTGAGGTATCATTTTTATCGGGAGACTTAGGGGAACGCTGGGTGGAAGGAAATTTGTGGCTCCTCTCAGATTCCAGAACTTTCTGCCACAGAAATGTGAGGAACATGTGTTTTTTTAGCCAAATTTTGAGGTTTGCAAAGGATTCTGGGTAACAGAACCTGGTCCGAGCCCCGCAAGTCACCCCATCTTGGATTCCCCTAGGTCTCTAGTTTTCAGAATTGCACAGGTTTGGTAGGTTTCCCTAGGTGCCGGCTGAGCTAGAGGCCAAAATCTACAGGTAGGCACTTCGCAAAAAAACACCTCTGTTTTCTTCCAAAATTTTGGACGTGTCTACGTTGCGCTTTGGGGTGTTTCCTGTCACCGGCGCTAGGCCTACCCACGCAAGTGAGGTATCATTTTTATCGGGAGACTTGGGGGAACGCTGGGTGGAAGGAAATTTGTGGCTCCTCTCAGATTCCAGAACTTTCTGCCACAGAAATGTGAGGAACATGTGTTTTTTTAGCCAAATTGTGAGGTTTGCAAAGGATTCTGGGTAACAGAACCTGGTCCGAGCCCTGCAAGTCACCCCTCCTTGGATTCCCCTAGGTCTCTAGTTTTCAGAAATGCACAGGTTTGGTAGGTTTCCCTAGGTGCCGGATGAGCTAGAGGCCAAAATCTACAGGTAGGCACTTCGCAAAAAACACCTCTGTTTTCTTCCAAAATTTTGGACGTGTCTACGTTGCGCTTTGGGGTGTTTCCTGTCACCGGCGCTAGGCCTACCCACGCAAGTGAGGTATCATTTTTATCGGGAGACTTGGGGGAACGCTGGGTGGAAGGAAATTTGTGGCTCCTCTCAGATTCCAGAACTTTCTGCCACAGAAATGTGAGGAACATGTGTTTTTTTAGCCAAATTTTGAGGTTTGCAAAGCATTCTGGGTAACAGAACTTGGTCCGAGCCCCGCAAGTCACCCCTCCTTGGATTCCCCTAGGTCTCTAGTTTTCAGAAATGCACAGGTTTGGTAGGTTTCCCTAGGTGCCGGCTGAGCTAGAGGCCAAAATCTGCAGGTAGGCACTTCACACAAAAAACCTCTGTTTTCTTCAAAAATTTTGGATGTGTCCACGTTGCGCTTTGGGGTGTTTCCTGTCGCGGGCGCTAGGCCTACCCACACAAGTGAGGTATCATTTTTATCGGGAGACTTGGGGGAACGCTGGGTGGAAGGAAATTTGTGGCTCCTCTCAGATTCCAGAACTTTCTGCCACAGAAATGTGAGGAACATGTGTTTTTTTAGCCAAATTTTGAGGTATGCAAAGGATTCTGGGTAACAGAACCTGGTCCGAGCCCCGCAAGTCATCCCATCTTGGATTCCCCTAAGTCTCTAGTTTTCAGAAATGCACAGGTTTGGTAGATTTCCGTAGGTGCCGGCTGAGCTAGAGGCCAAAATCTACAGGTAGGCACTTCGCAAAAAACACCTCTGTTTTCTTCCAAAGTTTTGGACGTGTCCACGTTGCGCTTTGGGGTGTTTCCTGTCGCCGGCGCTAGGCCTACCCACGCAAGTGAGGTATCATTTTTATCAGGAGACTTGGGGGAACGCTGGGTGGAAGGAAATTTGTGGCTCCTCTCAGATTCCAGAACTTTCTGCCACAGAAATGTGAGGAACATGTGTTTTTTTAGCCAAATTATGAGGTTTGCAAAGGATTCTGGGTAACAGAACCTGGTCCGAGCCCCACAAGTCACCCCATCTTGGATTCCCCTAGGTCTCTAGTTTTCAGAAATGCACAGGTTTGGTAGGTTTCCGTAGGTACCGTCTGAGCTAGAGGCCAAAATCTACAGGTAGGCACTTCACAAAAAAAACCTCTGTTTTCTTCCAAAATTTTGGATGTGTCCACGTTGCGCTTTGGGGTGTTTCCTGTCGCCGGCGCTACGCCTACCCACGCAAGTGAGGTATCATTTTTATCGGGAGACTTGGGGGAACGCTGGGTGGAAGGAAATTTGTGGCTCCTCTCAGATTCCAGAACTTTCTGCCACAGCAATTTGAGGAACATGTGTTTTTTTAGCCAAATTTTGAGGTTTGCAAAGGATTCTGGGTAACAGAACCTGGTCCGAGCCTCGCAAGTCACCCCTCCTTGGATTCCACTAGGTCTCTAGTTTTCAGAAATGCACAGGTTTGGTAGGTTTCCCTAGGTGCCGGCTGAGCTAGAGGCCAAAATCTACAGGTAGGCACTTCGCAAAAAACACCTCTGTTTTCTTCCAAAATTTTGGACGTGTCCACGTTGCGCTTTGGGGTGTTTCCTGTCGCCGGCGCTAGGCCTACCCACGCAAGTGAGGTATCATTTTTATCGGGAGACTTGGGGGAACGCTGGGTGGAAGGAAATTTGTGGCTCCTCTCAGATTCCAGAACTTTCTGCCACAGAAATGTGAGGAACATGTGTTTTTTTAGCCAAATTTTGAGGTTTGCAAAGGATTATGGGTAACAGAACCTGGTCCGAGCCCCGCATGTCACCCCATCTTGGATTCCCCTAGGTCTCTAGTTTTCAGAAATGCACAGGTTTGGTAGGTTTCCCTAGGTGCCGGCTGAGCTAGAGGCCAAAATCTACAGGTAGGCACTTCGCAAAAAACACCTCTGTTTTCTTCCAAAATTTTGGACGTGTCCACGTTGCGCTTTGGGGTGTTTCCTGTCGCCGGCACTACGCCTACCCACGCAAGTGAGGTATCATTTTTATCGGGAGACTTGGGGGAACGCTGGGTGGAAGGAAATTTGTGGCTCCTCTCAGATTCCAGAACTTTCTGCTACAGAAATGTGAGGAACGTGTTTTTTTAGCCAAATTTTGAGGTTTGCAAAGGATTCTGGGTAACAGAACCTGGTCCGAGCCCCGCAAGTCACCCCATCTTGGATTCCCCTAGATCTCTAGTTTTCAGAAATGCATAGGTTTGGTAGGTTTCCCTAGGTGCCGGCTGAGCTAGAGGCCAAAATCTACAGGTAGGCACTTCGCAAAAAACACCTCTGTTTTCTTCCAAAATTTTGGACGTGTCCACGTTGCGCTTTGGGGTGTTTCCTGTCGCCGGCGCTAGGCCTACCCACGCAAGTGAGGTATCATTTTTATCGGGAGACTTAGGGGAACGCTGGGTAGAAGGAAATTTGTGGCTCCTCTCAGATTCCAGAACTTTCTGCCACAGAAATGTGAGGAACATGTGTTTTTTTAGCCAAATTTTGAGGTTTGCAAAGGATTCTGGGTAACAGAACCTGTCCAAGCCCCGTAAGTCACCCCTCCTTGAATTCCCCTATGTGTCTAGTTTTTAGAAATGCACAGGTTTGGTAGGTTTCCCTAGGTGCCGGCTGAGCTAGAGGCCAAAATCTACAGGTAGGCACTTCGCAAAAAACACCTCTGTTTTCTTCCAAAATTTTGGACGTGTCTACGTTGCGCTTTGGGGTGTTTCCTGTCACCGGCGCTAGGCCTACCCACGCAAGTGAGGTATCATTTTTATCGGGAGACTTGGGGGACCGCTGGGTGGAAGGAAATTTGTGGCTCCTCTCAGATTCCAGAACTTTCTGCCACAGAAATGTGAGGAACATGTGTTTTTTTAGCCAAATTGTGAGGTTTGCAAAGGATTCTGGGTAACAGAACCTGGTCCGAGCCCTGCAAGTCACCCCTCCTTGGATTCCGCTAGGTCTCTAGTTTTCAGAAATGCACAGGTTTGGTAGGTTTCCCTAGGTGCCGGCTGAGCTAGAGGCCAAAATCTACAGGTAGGCACTTCGCAAAAAACACCTCTGTTTTCTTCCAAAATTTTGGACGTGTCCACGTTGCGCTTTGGGGTGTTTCCTGTCGCCGGCGCTAGGCCTATCCACGCAAGTGAGGTATCATTTTTATCGGGAGACTTGGGGGAACGCTGGGTGGAAGAAAATGTGTGGCTCCTCTCAGATTCCAGAACTTTCTGCTACAGAAATGTGAGGAACATGTGTTTTTTTAGCCAAATTTTGAGGTTTGCAAAGCATTCTGGGTAACAGAACTTGGTCCGAGCCCCGCAAGTCACCCCTCCTTGGATTCCCCTAGGTCTCTAGTTTTCAGAAATGCACAGGTTTGGTAGGTTTCCCTAGGTGCCGGCTGAGCTAGAGGCCAAAATCTACAGGTAGGCACTTCACACAAAAAACCTCTGTTTTCTTCAAAAATTTTGGATGTGTCCACGTTGCGCTTTGGGGTGTTTCCTGTCGCGGGCGCTAGGCCTACCCACACAAGTGAGGTATCATTTTTATCGGGAGACTTGGGGGAACGCTGGGTGGAAGGAAATTTGTGGCTCCTCTCAGATTCCAGAACTTTCTGCAACAGAAATGTGAGGAACATGTGTTTTTTTAGCCAAATTTTGAGGTATGCAAAGGATTCTGGGTAACAGAACCTGGTCCGAGCCCCGCAAGTCATCCCATCTTGGATTCCCCTAAGTCTCTAGTTTTCAGAAATGCACAGGTTTGGTAGATTTCCCTAGGTGCCGGCTGAGCTAGAGGCCAAAATCTACAGGTAGGCACTTCGCAAAAAACACCTCTGTTTTCTTCCAAAGTTTTGGACGTGTCCATGTTGCGCTTTGGGGTGTTTCCTGTCGCCGGCGCTAGGCCTACCCACGCAAGTGAGGTATCATTTTTATCAGGAGACTTGGGGGAACGCTGGGTGGAAGGAAATTTGTGGCTCCTCTCAGATTCCAGCACTTTCTGCCACAGAAATGTGAGGAACATGTGTTTTTTTAGCCAAATTATGAGGTTTGCAAAGGATTCTGGGTAACAGAACCTGGTCCGAGCCCCACAAGTCACCCCATCTTGGATTCCCCTAGGTCTCTAGTTTTCAGAAATGCACAGGTTTGGTAGGTTTCCCTAGGTACCGGCTGAGCTAGAGGCCAAAATCTACAGGTAGGCACTTCACAAAAAAAACCTCTGTTTTGTTCCAAAATTATGGATGTGTCCACGTTGCGCTTTGGGGTGTTTCCTGTCGCGGGCGCTAGGCCTACCCACACAAGTGAGGTATCATTTTTATCGGGAGACTTGGGGGAACGCTGGGTGGAAGGAAATTTGTGGCTCCTCTCAGATTCCAGAACTTTCTGCCACAGAAATGTGAGGAACATGTGTTTTTTTAGCCACATTTTGAGGTTTGCAAAGGATTCTGGGTAACAGAACCTGGTCCGAGCCCCGCAAGTCACCCCATCTTGGATTCCCCTAGGTCTCTAGTTTTCAGAAATGCACAGGTTTCGTAGGTTTCCCTATGTTCCGGCTGAGCTAGAGGCTAAAATCTACAGGTAGGCACTTCGCAAAAAACACCTCTGTTTTCTTCCAAAATTTTGGACGTGTCCATGTTGCGCTTTGGGGTGTTTCCTGTCGCCGGCGCTAGGCCTACCCACGCAAGTGATGTATCATTTTTATCGGGAGACTTGGGGGAACGCTGGGTGGAAGGAAATTTGTGGCTCCTCTCAGATTCCAGAACTTTCTGCCACAGAAATGTGAGGAACCTGTGTTTTTTTAGCCACATTTTGAGGTTTGCAAAGGATTCTGGGTAACAGAACCTGGTCCGAGCCCCGCAAGTCACCCCTCCTTGGATTCCCCTAGGTCTCTAGTTTTTAGAAATGCACAAGTTTGGTAGGTTTCCCTAGGTGCCGGCTGAGCTAGAGGCCAAAATCTACAGGTAGGCACTTCGCAAAAAACACCTCTGTTTTCTTCCAAAATTTTGGACGTGTCCACGTTGTGCTTTGGGGTGTTTCCTGTCGCCAGCGCTAGGCCTATCCACGCAAGTGAGGTATCATTTTTATCGGGAGACTTGGGGGAATCGCTGGGTGGAAGGAAATTTGTGGCTCCTCTCAGATTCCAGAACTTTCTGCCACAGAAATGTGAGGAATATGTGTTTTTTTAGCCAAATTTTGAGGTTTGCAAAGGATTCTGGGTAACATAACCTGGTCCGAGCCCCGCAAGTCACCCCTCCTTGGATTCCCCTTGGTCTCTAGTTTTCAGAAATGCACAGGTTTGGTAGGTTTCCCTAGGTGCCGGCTGAGCTAGAGGCCAAAATCTACAGGTAGGCACTTCGCAAAAAACACCTCTGTTTTCTTCCAAAATTTTGGACGTGTCCACGTTGCGCTTTGGGGTGTTTCCTGTCGCCGGCGCTAGGCCTACCCACGCAAGTGAGGTATCATTTTTATCGGGAGACTTGGGGGAACGCTGGGTGGAAGGAAATTTGTGGCTCCTCTCAGATTCCAGAACTTTCTGCCACAGAAATGTGAGGAACATGTGTTTTTTTAGCCAAATTTTGAGGTTTGCAAAGGATTCTGGGCAACAGAACCTGGTCCGAGCCCCGCAAGTCACCCCATCTTGGATTCCCCTAAGTCTCTAGTTTTCAGAAATGCACAGTTTTGGTAGGTTTCCCTAGGTGCCGGCTGAGCTAGAGGCCAAAATCTACAGGTAGGCACTTCGCAAAAAACACCTCTGTTTTCTTCCAAAATTTTGGACGTGTCCACGTTGCGCTTTGGGGTGTTTCCTGTCGCCGGCGCTAGGCCTACCCACGCAAGTGAGGTATCATTTTTATCGGGAGACTTGGGGGAACGCTGGGTGGAAGGAAATTTGTGGCTCCTCTCAGATTCCAGAACTTTCTGCCACAGAAATGTGAGGAACATGTGTTTTTTTAGCCAAATTTTGAGGTTTGCAAAGGATTCTGGGTAACAGAACCTGGTCCGAGCCCCGCATGTCACCCCATCTTGGATTCCCCTAGGTCTCTAGTTTTCAGAAATGCACAGGTTTGTAGGTTTCCCTAGGTGCCGGCTGAGCTAGAGGCCAAAATCTACAGGTAGGCACTTCGCAAAAAACACCTCTGTTTTCTTCCAAAATTTTGGACGTGTCCACGTTGCGCTTTGGGGTGTTTCCTGTCGCCGGCACTACGCCTACCCACGCAAGTGAGGTATCATTTTTATCGGGAGACTTGGGGGAACGCTGGGTGGAAGGAAATTTGTGGCTCCTCTCAGATTCCAGAACTTTCTGCTACAGAAATGTGAGGAACGTGTTTTTTTAGCCAAATTTTGAGGTTTGCAAAGGATTCTGGGTAACAGAACCTGGTCCGAGCCCCGCAAGTCACCACATCTTGGATTCCCCTAGATCTCTAGTTTTCAGAAATGCACAGGTTTGGTAGGTTTCCCTAGGTGCCGGCTGAGCTAGAGGCCAAAATCTACAGGTAGGCACTTCGCAAAAAACACCTCTGTTTTCTTCCAAAATTTTGGACGTGTCCACGTTGCGCTTTGGGGTGTTTCCTGTCGCCGGCGCTAGGCCTACCCACGCAAGTGAGGTATCATTTTTATCGGGAGACTTAGGGGAACGCTGGGTGGAAGGAAATTTGTGGCTCCTCTCAGATTCCAGAACTTTCTGCCACAGAAATGTGAGGAACATGTGTTTTTTTAGCCAAATTTTGAGGTTTGCAAAGGATTCTGGGTAACAGAACCTGGTCCGAGCCCCGCAAGTCACCCCATCTTGGATTCCCCTAGGTCTCTAGTTTTCAGAAATGCACAGGTTTGGTAGGTTTCCCTAGGTGCCGGCTGAGCTAGAGGCCAAAATCTACAGGTAGGCACTTCGCAAAAAAACACCTCTGTTTTCTTCCAAAATTTTGGACGTGTCTACGTTGCGCTTTGGGGTGTTTCCTGTCACCGGCGCTAGGCCTACCCACGCAAGTGAGGTATCATTTTTATCGGGAGACTTGGGGGAACGCTGGGTGGAAGGAAATTTGTGGCTCCTCTCAGATTCCAGAACTTTCTGCCACAGAAATGTGAGGAACATGTGTTTTTTTAGCCAAATTGTGAGGTTTGCAAAGGATTCTGGGTAACAGAACCTGGTCCGAGCCCTGCAAGTCACCCCTCCTTGGATTCCCCTAGGTCTCTAGTTTTCAGAAATGCACAGGTTTGGTAGGTTTCCCTAGGTGCCGGCTGAGCTAGAGGCCAAAATCTACAGGTAGGCACTTCGCAAAAAACACCTCTGTTTTCTTCCAAAATTTTGGACGTGTCCACGTTGCGCTTTGGGGTGTTTCCTGTCGCCGGCGCTAGGCCTACCCACGCAAGTGAGGTATCATTTTTATCGGAAGACTTGGGGGAACACTGGGTGGAAGAAAATTTGTGGCTCCTCTCAGATTCCAGAACTTTCTGCCACAGAAATGTGAGGAACATGTGTTTTTTTAGCCAAATTTTGAGGTTTGCAAAGCATTCTGGGTAACAGAACTTGGTCCGAGCCCCGCAAGTCACCCCTCCTTGGATTCCCCTAGGTCTCTAGTTTTCAGAAATGCACAGGTTTGGTAGGTTTCCCTAGGTGCCGGCTGAGCTAGAGGCCAAAATCTGCAGGTAGGCACTTCACACAAAAAACCTCTGTTTTCTTCAAAAATTTTGGATGTGTCCACGTTGCGCTTTGGGGTGTTTCCTGTCGCGGGCGCTAGGCCTACCCACACAAGTGAGGTATCATTTTTATCGGGAGACTTGGGGGAACGCTGGGTGGAAGGAAATTTGTGGCTCCTCTCAGATTCCAGAACTTTCTGCCACAGAAATGTGAGGAACATGTGTTTTTTTAGCCAAATTTTGAGGTATGCAAAGGATTCTGGGTAACAGAACCTGGTCCGAGCCCCACAAGTCACCCCATCTTGGATTCCCCTAGGTCTCTAGTTTTCAGAAATGCACAGGTTTGGTAGGTTTCCGTAGGTACCGGCTGAGCTAGAGGCCAAAATCTACAGGTAGGCACTTCACAAAAAAAACCTCTGTTTTCTTCCAAAATTTTGGATGTGTCCACGTTGCGCTTTGGGGTGTTTCCTGTCGCCGGCGCTACGCCTACCCACGCAAGTGAGGTATCATTTTTATCGGGAGACTTGGGGGAACGCTGGGTGGAAGGAAATTTGTGGCTCCTCTCAGATTCCAGAACTTTCTGCCACAGCAATTTGAGGAACATGTGTTTTTTTAGCCAAATTTTGAGGTTTGCAAAGGATTCTGGGTAACAGAACCTGGTCCGAGCCTCGCAAGTCACCCCTCCTTGGATTCCACTAGGTCTCTAGTTTTCAGAAATGCACAGGTTTGGTAGGTTTCCCTAGGTGCCGGCTGAGCTAGAGGCCAAAATCTACAGGTAGGCACTTCGCAAAAAACACCTCTGTTTTCTTCCAAAATTTTGGACGTGTCCACGTTGCGCTTTGGGGTGTTTCCTGTCGCCGGCGCTAGGCCTACCCACGCAAGTGAGGTATCATTTTTATCGGGAGACTTGGGGGAACGCTGGGTGGAAGGAAATTTGTGGCTCCTCTCAGATTCCAGAACTTTCTGCCACAGAAATGTGAGGAACATGTGTTTTTTTAGCCAAATTTTGAGGTTTGCAAAGGATTATGGGTAACAGAACCTGGTCCGAGCCCCGCATGTCACCCCATCTTGGATTCCCCTAGGTCTCTAGTTTTCAGAAATGCACAGGTTTGGTAGGTTTCCCTAGGTGCCGGCTGAGCTAGAGGCCAAAATCTACAGGTAGGCACTTCGCAAAAAACACCTCTGTTTTCTTCCAAAATTTTGGACGTGTCCACGTTGCGCTTTGGGGTGTTTCCTGTCGCCGGCACTACGCCTACCCACGCAAGTGAGGTATCATTTTTATCGGGAGACTTGGGGGAACGCTGGGTGGAAGGAAATTTGTGGCTCCTCTCAGATTCCAGAACTTTCTGCTACAGAAATGTGAGGAACGTGTTTTTTTAGCCAAATTTTGAGGTTTGCAAAGGATTCTGGGTAACAGAACCTGGTCCGAGCCCCGCAAGTCACCCCATCTTGGATTCCCCTAGATCTCTAGTTTTCAGAAATGCACAGGTTTGGTAGGTTTCCCTAGGTGCCGGCTGAGCTAGAGGCCAAAATCTACAGGTAGGCACTTCGCAAAAAACACCTCTGTTTTCTTCCAAAATTTTGGATGTGTCCACGTTGCGCTTTGGGGTGTTTCCTGTCGCCCGCGCTAGGCCTACCCACGCAAGTGAGGTATCATTTTTATCGGGAGACTTAGGGGAACGCTGGGTGGAAGGAAATTTGTGGCTCCTCTCAGATTCCAGAACTTTCTGCCACAGAAATGTGAGGAACATGTGTTTTTTTAGCCAAATTTTGAGGTTTGCAAAGGATTCTGGGTAACAGAACCTGTCCAAGCCCCGTAAGTCACCCCTCCTTGGATTCCCCTAGGTGTCTAGTTTTTAGAAATGCACAGGTTTGGTAGGTTTCCCTAGGTGCCTTGCTGAGCTAGAGGCCAAAATCTACAGGTAGGCACTTCGCAAAAAACACCTCTGTTTTCTTCCAAAATTTTGGACGTGTCTACGTTGCGCTTTGGGGTGTTTCCTGTCACCGGCGCTAGGCCTACCCACGCAAGTGAGGTATCATTTTTATCGGGAGACTTGGGGGACCGCTGGGTGGAAGGAAATTTGTGGCTCCTCTCAGATTCCAGAACTTTCTGCCACAGAAATGTGAGGAACATGTGTTTTTTTAGCCAAATTGTGAGGTTTGCAAAGGATTCTGGGTAACAGAACCTGGTCCGAGCCCTGCAAGTCACCCCTCCTTGGATTCCGCTAGGTCTCTAGTTTTCAGAAATGCACAGGTTTGGTAGGTTTCCCTAGGTGCCGGCTGAGCTAGAGGCCAAAATCTACAGGTAGGCACTTCGCAAAAAACACCTCTGTTTTCTTCCAAAATTTTGGACGTGTCCACGTTGCGCTTTGGGGTGTTTCCTGTCGCCGGCGCTAGGCCTATCCACGCAAGTGAGGTATCATTTTTATCGGGAGACTTGGGGGAACGCTGGGTGGAAGAAAATGTGTGGCTCCTCTCAGATTCCAGAACTTTCTGCTACAGAAATGTGAGGAACATGTGTTTTTTTAGCCAAATTTTGAGGTTTGCAAAGCATTCTGGGTAACAGAACTTGGTCCGAGCCCCGCAAGTCACCCCTCCTTGGATTCCCCTAGGTCTCTAGTTTTCAGAAATGCACAGGTTTGGTAGGTTTCCCTAGGTGCCGGCTGAGCTAGAGGCCAAAATCTACAGGTAGGCACTTCACACAAAAAACCTCTGTTTTCTTCAAAAATTTTGGATGTGTCCACGTTGCGCTTTGGGGTGTTTCCTGTCGCGGGCTCTAGGCCTACCCACACAAGTGAGGTATCATTTTTATCGGGAGACTTGGGGGAACGCTGGGTGGAAGGAAATTTGTGGCTCCTCTCAGATTCCAGAACTTTCTGCAACAGAAATGTGAGGAACATGTGTTTTTTTAGCCAAATTTTGAGGTATGCAAAGGATTCTGGGTAACAGAACCTGGTCCGAGCCCCGCAAGTCATCCCATCTTGGATTCCCCTAAGTCTCTAGTTTTCAGAAATGCACAGGTTTGGTAGATTTCCCTAGGTGCCGGCTGAGCTAGAGGCCAAAATCTACAGGTAGGCACTTCGCAAAAAACACCTCTGTTTTCTTCCAAAGTTTTGGACGTGTCCATGTTGCGCTTTGGGGTGTTTCCTGTCGCCGGCGCTAGGCCTACCCACGCAAGTGAGGTATCATTTTTATCAGGAGACTTGGGGGAACGCTGGGTGGAAGGAAATTTGTGGCTCCTCTCAGATTCCAGCACTTTCTGCCACAGAAATGTGAGGAACATGTGTTTTTTTAGCCAAATTATGAGGTTTGCAAAGGATTCTGGGTAACAGAACCTGGTCCGAGCCCCACAAGTCACCCCATCTTGGATTCCCCTAGGTCTCTAGTTTTCAGAAATGCACAGGTTTGGTAGGTTTCCCTAGGTACCGGCTGAGCTAGAGGCCAAAATCTACAGGTAGGCACTTCACAAAAAAAACCTCTGTTTTGTTCCAAAATTATGGATGTGTCCACGTTGCGCTTTGGGGTGTTTCCTGTCGCGGGCGCTAGGCCTACCCACACAAGTGAGGTATCATTTTTATCGGGAGACTTGGGGGAACGCTGGGTGGAAGGAAATTTGTGGCTCCTCTCAGATTCCAGAACTTTCTGCCACAGAAATGTGAGGAACATGTGTTTTTTTAGCCACATTTTGAGGTTTGCAAAGGATTCTGGGTAACAGAACCTGGTCCGAGCCCCGCAAGTCACCCCATCTTGGATTCCCCTAGGTCTCTAGTTTTCAGAAATGCACAGGTTTCGTAGGTTTCCCTATGTTCCGGCTGAGCTAGAGGCCAAAATCTACAGGTAGGCACTTCGCAAAAAACACCTCTGTTTTCTTCCAAAATTTTGGACGTGTCCATGTTGCGCTTTGGGGTGTTTCCTGTCGCCGGCGCTAGGCCTACCCACGCAAGTGATGTATCATTTTTATCGGGAGACTTGGGGGAACGCTGGGTGGAAGGAAATTTGTGGCTCCTCTCAGATTCCAGAACTTTCTGCCACAGAAATGTGAGGAACCTGTGTTTTTTTAGCCACATTTTGAGGTTTGCAAAGGATTCTGGGTAACAGAACCTGGTCCGAGCCCCGCAAGTCACCCCTCCTTGGATTCCCCTAGGTCTCTAGTTTTTAGAAATGCACAAGTTTGGTAGGTTTCCCTAGGTGCCGGCTGAGCTAGAGGCCAAAATCTACAGGTAGGCACTTCGCAAAAAACACCTCTGTTTTCTTCCAAAATTTTGGACGTGTCCACGTTGTGCTTTGGGGTGTTTCCTGTCGCCAGCGCTAGGCCTATCCACGCAAGTGAGGTATCATTTTTATCGGGAGACTTGGGGGAATCGCTATGTGGAAGGAAATTTGTGGCTCCTCTCAGATTCCAGAACTTTCTGCCACAGAAATGTGAGGAACATGTGTTTTTTTAGCCAAATTTTGAGGTTTGCAAAGGATTCTGGGTAACATAACCTGGTCCGAGCCCCGCAAGTCACCCCTCCTTGGATTCCCCTTGGTCTCTAGTTTTCAGAAATGCACAGGTTTGGTAGGTTTCCCTAGGTGCCGGCTGAGCTAGAGGCCAAAATCTACAGGTAGGCACTTCGCAAAAAACACCTCTGTTTTCTTCCAAAATTTTGGACGTGTCCACGTTGCGCTTTGGGGTGTTTCCTGTCGCCGGCGCTAGGCCTACCCACGCAAGTGAGGTATCATTTTTATCGGGAGACTTGGGGGAACGCTGGGTGGAAGGAAATTTGTGGCTCCTCTCAGATTCCAGAACTTTCTGCCACAGAAATGTGAGGAACATGTGTTTTTTTAGCCAAATTTTGAGGTTTGCAAAGGATTCTGGGCAACAGAACCTGGTCCGAGCCCCGCAAGTCACCCCATCTTGGATTCCCCTAAGTCTCTAGTTTTCAGAAATGCACATGTTTGGTAGGTTTCCTAAGGTGCCGGCTGAGCTAAAAACCAAAATCTACAGGTAGGCACTTCGCAAAAAACACCTCTGTTTTCTTCCAAAATTTTGGACGTGTCCACGTTGCGCTTTGGGGTGTTTCCTGTCGCCGGCGCTAGGCCTACCCACGCAAGTGAGGTATCATTTTTATCGGGAGACTTGGGGGAACGCTGGGTGGAAGGAAATTGTTGGCTCCTCTCAGATTCCAGAACTTTCTGCCACAGAAATGTGAGGAACATGTGTTTTTTTAGCCAAATTTTGAGGTTTGCAAAGGATTCTGGGTAACAGAACCTGTCCGAGCCCCACAAGTCACCCCTCCTTGGATTCCCCTAGGTCTCTAGTTTTCAGAAATGCACAGGTTTGGTAGGTTTCCCTAGGTGCCGGCTGAGCTAGAGGCCAAAATCTACAGGTAGGCACTTCACAAAAAACACCTCTGTTTTCTTTCAAAATTTTGGATGTGTCCACGTTGCGCTTTGGGGCGTTCCTGTCACTGGCGCTAGGCCTACCCACGCAAGTGATGTATCATTTTTATCGGGAGACTTGGGGGAACGCTGGGTGGAAGGAAATTTGTGGCTCCTCTCAGATTCCAGAACTTTCTGCCACAGAAATGTGAGGAACATGTGTTTTTTTAGCCACATTTTGAGGTTTGCAAAGGATTCTGGGTAACAGAACCTGGTCCGAGCCCCGCAAGTCACCCCTCCTTGGATTCCCCTAGGTCTCTAGTTTTTAGAAATGCACAAGTTTGGTAGGTTTCCCTAGGTGCCGGCTGAGCTAGAGGCCAAAATCTACAGGTAGGCACTTCGCAAAAAACACCTCTGTTTTCTTCCAAAATTTTGGACGTGTCCACGTTGTGCTTTGGGGTGTTTCCTGTCGCCAGCGCTAGGCCTATCCACGCAAGTGAGGTATCATTTTTATCGGGAGACTTGGGGGAATCGCTGGGTGGAAGGAAATTTGTGGCTCCTCTCAGATTCCAGAACTTTCTGCCACAGAAATGTGAGGAACATGTGTTTTTTTAGCCAAATTTTGAGGTTTGCAAAGGATTCTGGGTAACATAACCTGGTCCGAGCCCCGCAAGTCACCCCTCCTTGGATTCCCCTTGGTCTCTAGTTTTCAGAAATGCACAGGTTTGGTAGGTTTCCCTAGGTGCCGGCTGAGCTAGAGGCCAAAATCTACAGGTAGGCACTTCGCAAAAAACACCTCTGTTTTCTTCCAAAATTTTGGACGTGTCCACGTTGCGCTTTGGGGTGTTTCCTGTCGCCGGCGCTAGGCCTACCCACGCAAGTGAGGTATCATTTTTATCGGGAGACTTGGGGGAACGCTGGGTGGAAGGAAATTTGTGGCTCCTCTCAGATTCCAGAACTTTCTGCCACAGAAATGTGAGGAACATGTGTTTTTTTAGCCAAATTTTGAGGTTTGCAAAGGATTCTGGGCAACAGAACCTGGTCCGAGCCCCGCAAGTCACCCCATCTTGGATTCCCCTAAGTCTCTAGTTTTCAGAAATGCACATGTTTGGTAGGTTTCCTAAGGTGCCGGCTGAGCTAAAAACCAAAATCTACAGGTAGGCACTTCGCAAAAAACACCTCTGTTTTCTTCCAAAATTTTGGACGTGTCCACGTTGCGCTTTGGGGTGTTTCCTGTCGCCGGCGCTAGGCCTACCCACGCAAGTGAGGTATCATTTTTATCGGGAGACTTGGAGGAACGCTGGGTGGAAGGAAATTGTTGGCTCCTCTCAGATTCCAGAACTTTCTGCCACAGAAATGTGAGGAACATGTGTTTTTTTAGCCAAATTTTGAGGTTTGCAAAGGATTCTGGGTAACAGAACCTGTCCGAGCCCCACAAGTCACCCCTCCTTGGATTCCCCTAGGTCTCTAGTTTTCAGAAATGCACAGGTTTGGTAGGTTTCCCCTAGGTGCCGGCTGAGCTAGAGGCCAAAATCTACAGGTAGGCACTTCACAAAAAACACCTCTGTTTTCTTTCAAAATTTTGGATGTGTCCACGTTGCGCTTTGGGGCGTTCCTGTCGCTGGCGCTAGGCCTACCCACGCAAGTGAGGTATCATTTTTATCGGGAGACTTGGGGGAACGCTGGGTGGAAGGAAATTTGTGGCTCCTCTCAGATTCCAGAACTTTCTGCCACAGAAATGTGAGGAACATGTGTTTTTTTAGCCAAATTTTGAGGTTTGCAAAGCATTCTGGGTAACAGAACCTGGTCCGAGCCCCGCAAATCACCCCATCTTGGATTCCCCTAGGTCTCTAGTTTTCAGAAATGCACAGGTTTGGTAGGTTTCCCTAGGTGCCGGCTGAGCTAGAGGCCAAAATCTACAGCTAGGCACTACACAAAAAAACCTCTGTTTTCTTCCAAAATTTTGGATGTGTCCACGTTGCGCTTTGGGGTGTTTCCTGTCGCGGGTGCTAGGCCTACCCACACAAGTGAGGTATCATTTTTATCGGAAGACTTGGGGGAACGCTGGGTGGAAGGAAATTTGTGGCTCCTCTCAGATTCCAGAACTTTCTGCCACAGAAATGTGAGGAACATGTGTTTTTTTAGCCACATTTTGAGGTTTGCAAAGGATTCTGGGTAACAGAACCTGGTCCGAGCCCCGCAAGTCACCCCTCCTTGGATTCCCCTAGGTCTCTAGTTTTCAGAAATGCACAGGTTTGGTAGGTTTCCCTATGTGCCGGCTGAGCTAGAGGCCAAAATCTACAGGTAGGCACTTCGCAAAAAACACCTCTGTTTTCTTCCAAAATTTTGGACGTGTCCATGTTGCGCTTTGGGGGGTTTCCTGTCGCCGGCGCTAGGCCTACCCACGCAAGTGAGGTATCATTTTTATCGTGAGACTTGGGGGAACGCTGGGTGGAAGGAAATTTGTGGCTCCTCTCAGATTCCAGAACTTTCTGCCACAGAAATGTGAGGAACATGTGTTTTTTTAGCCAAATTTTGAGGTTTGCAAAGGATTCTGGGTAACAGAACCTGGTCCGAGCCTCGCAAGTCAACCCTCCTTGGATTCCCCTAGGTCTCTAGTTTTCAGAAATGCACAGGTTTGGTAGGTTTCCCTAGGTGCCGGCTGAGCTAGAGGCCAAAATCTACAGGTAGGCACTTCGCAAAAAACACCTCTGTTTTCTTCCAAAATTTTGGACGTGTCCACGTTGCGCTTTGGGGTGTTTCCTGTCGCCGGCGCTACGCCTACCCACGCAAGTGAGGTATCATTTTTATCGGGAGACTTGGGGGAACGCTGGGTGGAAGGAAATTTGTGGCTCCTCTCAGATTCCAGAACTTTCTGCCACAGCAATGTGAGGAACATGTGTTTTTTTGCCAAATTTTGAGGTTTGCAAAGGATTCTGGGTAACAGAACCTGGTCCGAGCCTCGCAAGTCACCCCTCCTTGGATTCCCCTAGGTCTCTAGTTTTCAGAAATGCACAGGTTTGGTAGGTTTCCCTAGGTGCCGGCTGAGCTAGAGGCCAAAATCTACAGGTAGGCACTTCGCAAAAAACACCTCTGTTTTCTTCCAAAATTTTGGACGTGTCCACGTTGCGCTTTGGGGTGTTTCCTGTCGCCGGCGCTAGGCCTACCCACGCAAGTGAGGTATCATTTTTATCGGGAGACTTGGGGGAACGCTGGGTGGAAGGAAATTTGTGGCTCCTCTCAGATTCCAGAACTTTCTGCCACAGAAATGTGAGGAACATGTGTTTTTTTAGCCAAATTTTGAGGTTTGCAAAGGATTCTGGGTAACAGAACCTGGTCCGAGCCCCGCAAGTCACCCCATCTTGGATTCCCCTAGGTCTCTAGTTTTCAGAAATGCACAGGTTTGGTAGGTTTCCCTAGGTGCCGGCTGAGCTAGATGCCAAAATCTACAGGTAGGCACTTCGCAAAAAACACCTCTGTTTTCTTCCAAAATTTTGGACGTGTCCACGTTGCGCTTTGGGGTGTTTCCTGTCGCCGGCGCTACGCCTACCCACGCAAGTGAGGTATCATTTTTATCGGGAGACTTGGGGGAACGCTGGGTGGAAGGAAATTTGTGGCTCCTCTCAGATTCCAGAACTTTCTGCTACAGAAATGTGAGGAACGTGTTTTTTTAGCCAAATTTTGAGGTTTGCAAAGGATTCTGGGTAACAGAACCTGTCCGAGCCCCACAAGTCACCCCTCCTTGGATTCCCCTAGGTCTCTAGTTTTCAGAAATGCACAGGTTTGGTAGGTTTCCCCTAGGTGCCGGCTGAGCTAGAGGCCAAAATCTACAGGTAGGCACTTCACAAAAAACACCTCTGTTTTCTTTCAAAATTTTGGATGTGTCCACGTTGCGCTTTGGGGCGTTCCTGTCGCTGGCGCTAGGCCTACCCACGCAAGTGAGGTATCATTTTTATCGGGAGACTTGGGGGAACGCTGGGTGGAAGGAAATTTGTGGCTCCTCTCAGATTCCAGAACTTTCTGCCACAGAAATGTGAGGAACATGTGTTTTTTTAGCCAAATTTTGAGGTTTGCAAAGCATTCTGGGTAACAGAACCTGGTCCGAGCCCCGCAAATCACCCCATCTTGGATTCCCCTAGGTCTCTAGTTTTCAGAAATGCACAGGTTTGGTAGGTTTCCCTAGGTGCCGGCTGAGCTAGAGGCCAAAATCTACAGCTAGGCACTACACAAAAAAACCTCTGTTTTCTTCCAAAATTTTGGATGTGTCCACGTTGCGCTTTGGGGTGTTTCCTGTCGCGGGTGCTAGGCCTACCCACACAAGTGAGGTATCATTTTTATCGGAAGACTTGGGGGAACGCTGGGTGGAAGGAAATTTGTGGCTCCTCTCAGATTCCAGAACTTTCTGCCACAGAAATGTGAGGAACATGTGTTTTTTTAGCCACATTTTGAGGTTTGCAAAGGATTCTGGGTAACAGAACCTGGTCCGAGCCCCGCAAGTCACCCCTCCTTGGATTCCCCTAGGTCTCTAGTTTTCAGAAATGCACAGGTTTGGTAGGTTTCCCTATGTGCCGGCTGAGCTAGAGGCCAAAATCTACAGGTAGGCACTTCGCAAAAAACACCTCTGTTTTCTTCCAAAATTTTGGACGTGTCCATGTTGCGCTTTGGGGGGTTTCCTGTCGCCGGCGCTAGGCCTACCCACGCAAGTGAGGTATCATTTTTATCGTGAGACTTGGGGGAACGCTGGGTGGAAGGAAATTTGTGGCTCCTCTCAGATTCCAGAACTTTCTGCCACAGAAATGTGAGGAACATGTGTTTTTTTAGCCAAATTTTGAGGTTTGCAAAGGATTCTGGGTAACAGAACCTGGTCCGAGCCTCGCAAGTCAACCCTCCTTGGATTCCCCTAGGTCTCTAGTTTTCAGAAATGCACAGGTTTGGTAGGTTTCCCTAGGTGCCGGCTGAGCTAGAGGCCAAAATCTACAGGTAGGCACTTCGCAAAAAACACCTCTGTTTTCTTCCAAAATTTTGGACGTGTCCACGTTGCGCTTTGGGGTGTTTCCTGTCGCCGGCGCTACGCCTACCCACGCAAGTGAGGTATCATTTTTATCGGGAGACTTGGGGGAACGCTGGGTGGAAGGAAATTTGTGGCTCCTCTCAGATTCCAGAACTTTCTGCCACAGCAATGTGAGGAACATGTGTTTTTTTGCCAAATTTTGAGGTTTGCAAAGGATTCTGGGTAACAGAACCTGGTCCGAGCCTCGCAAGTCACCCCTCCTTGGATTCCCCTAGGTCTCTAGTTTTCAGAAATGCACAGGTTTGGTAGGTTTCCCTAGGTGCCGGCTGAGCTAGAGGCCAAAATCTACAGGTAGGCACTTCGCAAAAAACACCTCTGTTTTCTTCCAAAATTTTGGACGTGTCCACGTTGCGCTTTGGGGTGTTTCCTGTCGCCGGCGCTAGGCCTACCCACGCAAGTGAGGTATCATTTTTATCGGTAGACTTGGGGGAACGCTGGGTGGAAGGAAATTTGTGGCTCCTCTCAGATTCCAGAACTTTCTGCCACAGAAATGTGAGGAACATGTGTTTTTTTAGCCAAATTTTGAGGTTTGCAAAGGATTCTGGGTAACAGAACCTGGTCCGAGCCCCGCAAGTCACCCCATCTTGGATTCCCCTAGGTCTCTAGTTTTCAGAAATGCACAGGTTTGGTAGGTTTCCCTAGGTGCCGGCTGAGCTAGATGCCAAAATCTACAGGTAGGCACTTCGCAAAAAACACCTCTGTTTTCTTCCAAAATTTTGGACGTGTCCACGTTGCGCTTTGGGGTGTTTCCTGTCGCCGGCGCTACGCCTACCCACGCAAGTGAGGTATCATTTTTATCGGGAGACTTGGGGGAACGCTGGGTGGAAGGAAATTTGTGGCTCCTCTCAGATTCCAGAACTTTCTGCTACAGAAATGTGAGGAACGTGTTTTTTTAGCCAAATTTTGAGGTTTGCAAAGGATTCTGGGTAACAGAACCTGGTCCGAGCCCCGCAAGTCACCCCATCTTGGATTCCCCTAGATCTCTAGTTTTCAGAAATGCACAGGTTTGGTAGGTTTCCCTAGGTGCCGGCTGAGCTAGAGGCCAAAATCTACAGGTAGGCACTTCGCAAAAAACACCTCTGTTTCTTCCAAAATTTTGGACGTGTCCACGTTGCGCTTTGGGGTGTTTCCTGTCGCCGGCGCTAGGCCTACCCACGCAAGTGAGGTATCATTTTTATCGGGAGACTTAGGGGAACGCTGGGTGGAAGGAAATTTGTGGCTTCTCTCAGATTCCAGAACTTTCTGCCACAGAAATGTGAGGAACATGTGTTTTTTTAGCCAAATTTTGAGGTTTGCAAAGGATTCTGGGTAACAGAACCTGGTCCGAGCCCCGCAAGTCACCCCATCTTGGATTCCCCTAGGTCTCTAGTTTTCAGAAATGCACAGGTTTGGTAGGTTTCCCTAGGTGCCGGCTGAGCTAGAGGCCAAAATCTACAGGTAGGCACTTCGCAAAAAACACCTCTGTTTTCTTCCAAAATTTTGGACGTGTCCACGTTGCGCTTTGGGGTGTTTCCTGTCGCCGGCGCTAGGCCTACCCACGCAAGTGAAGTATCATTTTTATCGGGAGACTTGGGGGAACGCTGGGTGGAAGGAAATTTGTGGCTCCTCTCAGATTCCAGAACTTTCTGCCACAGAAATGTGAGGAACATGTGTTTTTTTAGCCAAATTTTGAGGTTTGCAAAGGATTCTGGGCAACAGAACCTGGTCCGAGCCCCGCAAGTCACCCCATCTTGGATTCCCCTAAGTCTCTAGTTTTCAGAAATGCACATGTTTGGTAGGTTTCCTAAGGTGCCGGCTGAGCTAAAAACCAAAATCTACAGGTAGGCACTTCGCAAAAAACACCTCTGTTTTCTTCCAAAATTTTGGACGTGTCCACGTTGCGCTTTGGGGTGTTTCCTGTCGCCGGCGCTACGCCTACCCACGCAAGTGAGGTATCATTTTTATCGGGAGACTTGGGGGAACGCTGGGTGGAAGGAAATTTGTGGCTCCTCTCAGATTCCAGAACTTTCTGCCACAGCAATGTGAGGAACATGTGTTTTTTTAGCCAAATTTTGAGGTTTGCAAAGGATTCTGGGTAACAGAACCTGGTCCGAGCCTCGCAAGTCACCCCTCCTTGGATTCCCCTAGGTCTCTAGTTTTCAGAAATGCACAGGTTTGGTAGGTTTCCCTAGGTGCCGGCTGAGCTAGAGGCCAAAATCTACAGGTAGGCACTTCGCAAAAAACACCTCTGTTTTCTTCCAAAATTTTGGACGTGTCCACGTTGCGCTTTGGGGTGTTTCCTGTCGCCGGCGCTAGGCCTACCCACGCAAGTGAGGTATCATTTTTATCGGGAGACTTGTGGGAACGCTGGGTGGAAGGAAATTTGTGGCTCCTATCAGATTCCAGAAATTTCTGCCACAGAAATTTGAGGAACATGTGTTTTTTTAGCCAAATTTTGAGGTTTGCAAAGGATTCTGGGTAACAGAACCTGGTCCGAGCCCCGCAAGTCACCCCATCTTGGATTCCCCTAGGTCTCTAGTTTTCAGAAATGCACAGGTTTGGTAGGTTTCCCTAGGTGCCGGCTGAGCTAGAGGCCAAAATCTACAGGTAGGCACTTCGCAAAAAACACCTCTGTTTTCTTCCAAAATTTTGGACGTGTCCACGTTGCGCTTTGGGGTGTTTCCTGTCGCCGACGCTACGCCTACCCACGCAAGTGAGGTATCATTTTTATCGGGAGACTTGGGGGAACGCTGGGTGGAAGGAAATTTGTGGCTCCTCTCAGATTCCAGAACTTTCTGCTACAGAAATGTGAGGAACGTGTTTTTTTAGCCAAATTTTGAGGTTTGCAAAGGATTCTGGGTAACAGAACCTGGTCCGAGCCCCGCAAGTCACCCCATCTTGGATTCCCCTAGATCTCTAGTTTTCAGAAATGCACAGGTTTGGTAGGTTTCCCTAGGTGCCGGCTGAGCTAGAGGCCAAAATCTACAGGTAGGCACTTCGCAAAAAACACCTCTGTTTCTTCCAAAATTTTGGACGTGTCCACGTTGCGCTTTGGGGTGTTTCCTGTCGCCGGCGCTAGGCCTACCCACGCAAGTGAGGTATCATTTTTATCGGGAGACTTAGGGGAACGCTGGGTGGAAGGAAATTTGTGGCTTCTCTCAGATTCCAGAACTTTCTGCCACAGAAATGTGAGGAACATGTGTTTTTTTAGCCAAATTTTGAGGTTTGCAAAGGATTCTGGGTAACAGAACCTGGTCCGAGCCCCGCAAGTCACCCCATCTTGGATTCCCCTAGATCTCTAGTTTTCAGAAATGCACAGGTTTGGTAGGTTTCCCTAGGTGCCGGCTGAGCTAGAGGCCAAAATCTACAGGTAGGCACTTCGCAAAAAACACCTCTGTTTTCTTCCAAAATTTTGGACGTGTCCACGTTGCGCTTTGGGGTGTTTCCTGTCGCCGGCGCTAGGCCTACCCACGCAAGTGAGGTATCATTTTTATCGGGAGACTTGGGGGAACGCTGGGTGGAAGGAAATTTGTGGCTCCTCTCAGATTCCAGAACTTTCTGCCACAGAAATGTGAGGAACATGTGTTTTTTTAGCCAAATTTTGAGGTTTGCAAAGGATTCTGGGCAACAGAACCTGGTCCGAGCCCCGCAAGTCACCCCATCTTGGATTCCCCTAAGTCTCAAGTTTTCAGAAATGCACATGTTTGGTAGGTTTCCTAAGGTGCCGGCTGAGCTAAAAACCAAAATCTACAGGTAGGCACTTCGCAAAAAACACCTCTGTTTTCTTCCAAAATTTTGGACGTGTCCACGTTGCGCTTTGGGGTGTTTCCTGTCGCCGGCGCTACGCCTACCCACGCAAGTGAGGTATCATTTTTATCGGGAGACTTGGGGGAACGCTGGGTGGAAGGAAATTTGTGGCTCCTCTCAGATTCCAGAACTTTCTGCCACAGCAATGTGAGGAACATGTGTTTTTTTAGCCAAATTTTGAGGTTTGCAAAGGATTCTGGGTAACAGAACCTGGTCCGAGCCTCGCAAGTCACCCCTCCTTGGATTCCCCTAGGTCTCTAGTTTTCAGAAATGCACAGGTTTGGTAGGTTTCCCTAGGTGCCAGCTGAGCTAGAGGCCAAAATCTACAGGTAGGCACTTCGCAAAAAACACCTCTGTTTTCTTCCAAAATTTTGGACGTGTCCACGTTGCGCTTTGGGGTGTTTCCTGTCGCCGGCGCTAGGCCTACCCACGCAAGTGAGGTATCATTTTTATCGGGAGACTTGGGGGAACGCTGGGTGGAAGGAAATTTGTGGCTCCTATCAGATTCCAGAACTTTCTGCCACAGAAATTTGAGGAACATGTGTTTTTTTAGCCAAATTTTGAGGTTTGCAAAGGATTCTGGGTAACAGAACCTGGTCCGAGCCCCGCAAGTCACCCCATCTTGGATTCCCCTAGGTCTCTAGTTTTCAGAAATGCACAGGTTTGGTAGGTTTCCCTAGGTGCCGGCTGAGCTAGAGGCCAAAATCTACAGGTAGGCACTTCGCAAAAAACACCTCTGTTTTCTTCCAAAATTTTGGACGTGTCCACGTTGCGCTTTGGGGTGTTTCCTGTCGCCGGCGCTACGCCTACCCACGCAAGTGAGGTATCATTTTTATCGGGAGACTTGGGGGAACGCTGGGTGGAAGGAAATTTGTGGCTCCTCTCAGATTCCAGAACTTTCTGCTACAGAAATGTGAGGAACGTGTTTTTTTAGCCAAATTTTGAGGTTTGCAAAGGATTCTGGGTAACAGAACCTGGTCCGAGCCCCGCAAGTCACCCCATCTTGGATTCCCCTAGATCTCTAGTTTTCAGAAATGCACAGGTTTGGTAGGTTTCCCTAGGTGCCGGCTGAGCTAGAGGCCAAAATCTACAGGTAGGCACTTCGCAAAAAACACCTCTGTTTCTTCCAAAAATTTGGACGTGTCCACGTTGCGCTTTGGGGTGTTTCCTGTCGCCGGCGCTAGGCCTACCCACGCAAGTGAGGTATCATTTTTATCGGGAGACTTAGGGGAACGCTGGGTGGAAGGAAATTTGTGGCTTCTCTCAGATTCCAGAACTTTCTGCCACAGAAATGTGAGGAACATGTGTTTTTTTAGCCAAATTTTGAGGTTTGCAAAGGATTCTGGGTAACAGAACCTGGTCCGAGCCCCGCAAGTCACCCCATCTTGGATTCCCCTAGGTCTCTAGTTTTCAGAAATGCACAGGTTTGGTAGGTTTCCCTAGGTGCCGGCTGAGCTAGAGGCCAAAATCTACAGGTAGGCACTTCGCAAAAAACACCTCTGTTTTCTTCCAAAATTTTGGACGTGTCCACGTTGCGCTTTGGGGTGTTTCCTGTCGCCGGCGCTAGGCCTACCCACGCAAGTGAGGTATCATTTTTATCGGGAGACTTGGGGGAACGCTGGGTGGAAGGAAATTTGTGGCTCCTCTCAGATTCCAGAACTTTCTGCCACAGAAATGTGAGGAACATGTGTTTTTTTAGCCAAATTTTGAGGTTTGCAAAGGATTCTGGGCAACAGAACCTGGTCCGAGCCCCGCAAGTCACCCCATCTTGGATTCCCCTAAGTCTCTAGTTTTCAGAAATGCACATGTTTGGTAGGTTTCCTAAGGTGCCGGCTGAGCTAAAAACCCAAATCTACAGGTAGGCACTTCGCAAAAAACACCTGTTTTCTTCCAAAATTTTGGACGTGTCCACGTTGCGCTTTGGGGTGTTTCCTGTCGCCGGCGCTAGGCCTACCCACGCAAGTGAGGTATCATTTTTATCGGGAGACTTGGGGGAACGCTGGGTGGAAGGAAATTTGTGGCTCCTCTCAGATTCCAGAACTTTCTGCCACAGAAATTTGAGGAACATGTGTTTTTTTAGCCAAATTTTGAGGTTTGCAAAGGATTCTGGGTAACAGAACCTGTCCGAGCCCCACAAGTCACCCCTCCTTGGATTCCCCTAGGTCTCTAGTTTTCAGAAATGCACAGGTTTGGTAGGTTTCCCTAGGTGCCGGCTGAGCTAGAGGCCAAAATCTACAGGTAGGCACTTCGCAAAAAACACCTCTGTTTTCTTCCAAAATTTTGGATGTGTCCACGTTGCGCTTTGGGGCGTTTCCTGTCGCTGGCGCTAGGCCTACCCACGCAAGTGAGGTATCATTTTTATCGGGAGACTTGGGGGAACGCTGGGTGGAAGGAAATTTGTGGCTCCTCTCAGATTCCAGAACTTTCTGCCACAGAAATGTGAGGAACATGTGTTTTTTTAGCCAAATTTTGAGGTTTGCAAAGGATTCTGGGTAACAGAACCTGGTCCGATCCCCGCAAGTCACCCCTCCATGGATTCCCCTAGGTCTCTAGTTTTCAGAAATGCACAGGTTTGGTAGGTTTCCCTAGGTGCCGGCTGAGCTAGAGGCCAAAATCTACAGGTAGGCACTTAAAAAAAAAACACCTCTGTTTTCTTTCAAAATTTTGGATGTGTCCACGTTGCGCTTTGGGGCGTTCCTGTCGCTGGCGCTAGGCCTACCCACGCAAGTGAGGTATCATTTTTATCGGGAGACTTGGGGGAACGCTGGGTGGAAGGAAATTTGTGGCTCCTCTCAGATTCCAGAACTTTCTGCCACAGAAATGTGAGGAACATGTGTTTTTTTAGCCAAATTTTGAGGTTTGCAAAGGATTCTGGGTAACAGAACCTGGTCCGATCCCCGCAAGTCACCCCTCCATGGATTCCCCTAGGTCTCTAGTTTTCAGAAATGCACAGGTTTGGTAGGTTTCCCTAGGTGCCGGCTGAGCTAGAGGCCAAAATCTACAGGTAGGCACTTAAAAAAAAAACACCTCTGTTTTCTTTCAAAATTTTGGATGTGTCCACGTTGCGCTTTGGGGCGTTCCTGTCGCTGGCGCTAGGCCTACCCACGCAAGTGAGGTATCATTTTTATCGGGAGACTTGGGGGAACGCTGGGTGGAAGGAAATTTGTGGCTCCTCTCAGATTCCAGAACTTTCTGCCACAGAAATGTGAGGAACATGTGTTTTTTTAGCCACATTTTGAGGTTTGCAAAGGATTCTGGGTAACAGAACCTGGTCCGAGCCTCGCAAGTCACCCCTCCTTGGATTCCCCTAGGTCTCTAGTTTTCAGAAATGCACAGGTTTGGTAGGTTTCCCTAGGTGCCGGCTGAGCTAGAGGCCAAAATCTACAGGTAGGCACTTCGCAAAAAACACCTCTGTTTTCTTCCAAAATTTTGGACGTGTCCACGTTGCGCTTTGGGGTGTTTCCTGTCGCCGGCGCTAGGCCTACCCACGCAAGTGAGGTATCATTTTTATCGGGAGACTTGGGGGAACGCTGGGTGGAAGGAAATTTGTGGCTCCTCTCAGATTCCAGAACTTTCTGCCACAGAAATTTGAGGAACATGTGTTTTTTTAGCCAAATTTTGAGGTTTGCAAAGGATTCTGGGTAACAGAACCTGGTCCGAGCCCCGCAAGTCACCCCATCTTGGATTCCCCTAGGTCTCTAGTTTTCAGAAATGCACAGGTTTGGTAGGTTTCCCTAGGTGCCGGCTGAGCTAGAGGCCAAAATCTACAGGTAGGCACTTCGCAAAAAACACCTCTGTTTTCTTCCAAAATTTTGGACGTGTCCACGTTGCGCTTTGGGGTGTTTCCTGTCGCCGGCGCTACGCCTACCCACGCAAGTGAGGTATCATTTTTATCGGGAGACTTGGGGGAACGCTGGGTGGAAGGAAATTTGTGGCTCCTCTCAGATTCCAGAACTTTCTGCTACAGAAATGTGAGGAACGTGTTTTTTTAGCCAAATTTTGAGGTTTGCAAAGGATTCTGGGTAACAGAACCTGGTCCGAGCCCCGCAAGTCACCCCATCTTGGATTCCCCTAGATCTCTAGTTTTCAGAAATGCACAGGTTTGGTAGGTTTCCCTAGGTGCCGGCTGAGCTAGAGGCCAAAATCTACAGGTAGGCACTTCGCAAAAAACACCTCTGTTTCTTCCAAAAATTTGGACGTGTCCACGTTGCGCTTTGGGGTGTTTCCTGTCGCCGGCGCTAGGCCTACCCACGCAAGTGAGGTATCATTTTTATCGGGAGACTTAGGGGAACGCTGGGTGGAAGGAAATTTGTGGCTTCTCTCAGATTCCAGAACTTTCTGCCACAGAAATGTGAGGAACATGTGTTTTTTTAGCCAAATTTTGAGGTTTGCAAAGGATTCTGGGTAACAGAACCTGGTCCGAGCCCCGCAAGTCACCCCATCTTGGATTCCCCTAGGTCTCTAGTTTTCAGAAATGCACAGGTTTGGTAGGTTTCCATAGGTGCCGGCTGAGCTAGAGGCCAAAATCTACAGGTAGGCACTTCGCAAAAAAAACCTCTGTTTTCTTCCAAAATTTTGGATGTGTCCACGTTGCGCTTTGGGGTGTTTCCTGTCGCCGGCGTTAGGCCTACCCACGCAAGTGAGGTATCATTTTTATCGGGAGACTTGGGGGAACGCTGGGTGGAAGGAAATTTGTTGCTCCTCTCAGATTCCAGAACTTTCTGCCACAGAAATGTGAGGAACATGTGTTTTTTTAGCCAAATTTTGAGGTTTGCAAAGGATTCTGGGCAACAGAACCTGGTCCGAGCCCCGCAAGTCACCCCATCTTGGATTCCCCTAAGTCTCTAGTTTTCAGAAATGCACATGTTTGGTAGGTTTCCTAAGGTGCCGGCTGAGCTAAAAACCAAAATCTACAGGTAGGCACTTCGCAAAAAACACCTCTGTTTTCTTCCAAAATTTTGGACGTGTCCACGTTGCGCTTTGGGGTGTTTCCTGTCGCCGGCGCTAGGCCTACCCACGCAAGTGAGGTATCATTTTTATCGGGAGACTTGGGGGAACGCTGGGTGGAAGGAAATTTGTGGCTCCTCTCAGATTCCAGAACTTTCTGCCACAGAAATGTGAGGAACATGTGTTTTTTTAGCCAAATTTTGAGGTTTGCAAAGGATTCTGGGTAACAGAACCTGTCCGAGCCCCACAAGTCACCCCTCCTTGGATTCCCCTAGGTCTCTAGTTTTCAGAAATGCACAGGTTTGGTAGGTTTCCCTAGGTGCCGGCTGAGCTAGAGGCCAAAATCTACAGGTAGGCACTTCGCAAAAAACACCTCTGTTTTCTTCCAAAATTTTGGATGTGTCCACGTTGCGCTTTGGGGCGTTTCCTGTCGCTGGCGCTAGGCCTACCCACGCAAGTGAGGTATCATTTTTATCGGGAGACTTGGGGGAACGCTGGGTGGAAGGAAATTTGTGGCTCCTCTCAGATTCCAGAACTTTCTGCCACAGAAATGTGAGGAACATGTGTTTTTTTAGCCAAATTTTGAGGTTTGCAAAGGATTCTGGGTAACAGAACCTGGTCCGATCCCCGCAAGTCACCCATCCATGGATTCCCCTAGGTCTCTAGTTTTCAGAAATGCACAGGTTTGGTAGGTTTCCCTAGGTGCCGGCTGAGCTAGAGGCCAAAATCTACAGGTAGGCACTTCACAAAAAACACCTCTGTTTTCTTTCAAAATTTTGGATGTGTCCACGTTGCGCTTTGGGGCGTTCCTGTCGCTGGCGCTAGGCCTACCCACGCAAGTGAGGTATCATTTTTATCGGGAGACTTGGGGGAACGCTGGGTGGAAGGAAATTTGTGGCTCCTCTCAGATTCCAGAACTTTCTGCCACAGAAATGTGAGGAACATGTGTTTTTTTAGACAAATTTTGAGGTTTGCAAAGGATTCTGGGTAACAGAACCTGGTCCGAGCCCTGCAAATCACTCCATCTTGGATTCCCCTAGGTCTCTAGTTTTCAGAAATGCACAGGTTTGGTAGGTTTCCCTAGGTGCCGGCTGAGCTAGAGGCCAAAATCTACAGGTAGGCACTTCGCAAAAAACACCTCTGTTTTCTTCCAAAATTTTGGACGTGTCCACGTTGCGCTTTGGGGTGTTTCCTGTCGCCGGCGCTAGGCCTACCCACGCAAGTGAGGTATCATTTTTATCGGGAGACTTGGGGGAACGCTGGGTGGAAGGAAATTTGTGGCTCCTCTCAGATTCCAGAACTTTCTGCCACAGAAATGTGAGGAACATGTGTTTTTTTAGCCAAATTTTGAGGTTTGCAAAGGATTCTGGGCAACAGAACCTGGTCCGAGCCCCGCAAGTCACCCCATCTTGGATTCCCCTAGGTCTCTAGTTTTCAGAAATGCACAGGTTTGGTAGGTTTCCCTAGGTGCCGGCTGAGCTAGAGGCCAAAATCTACAGGTAGGCACTTCGCAAAAAACACCTCTGTTTTCTTCCAAAATTTTGGACGTGTCCACGTTGCGCTTTGGGGTGTTTCCTGTCGCCGGCGCTAGGCCTACCCACGCAAGTGAGGTATCATTTTTATCGGGAGACTTGGGGGAACGCTGGGTGGAAGGAAATTTGTGGCTCCTCTCAGATTCCAGAACTTTCTGCCACAGAAATGTGAGGAACATGTGTTTTTTTAGCCAAATTTTGAGGTTTGCAAAGGATTCTGGGCAACAGAACCTGGTCCGAGCCCCGCAAGTCACCCCATCTTGGATTCCCCTAAGTCTCTAGTTTTCAGAAATGCACATGTTTGGTAGGTTTCCTAAGGTGCCGGCTGAGCTAAAAACCCAAATCTACAGGTAGGCACTTCGCAAAAAACACCTCTGTTTTCTTCCAAAATTTTGGACGTGTCCACGTTGCGCTTTGGGGTGTTTCCTGTCGCCGGCGCTAGGCCTACCCACGCAAGTGAGGTATCATTTTTATCGGGAGACTTGGGGGAACGCTGGGTGGAAGGAAATTTGTGGCTCCTCTCAGATTCCAGAACTTTCTGCCACAGAAATTTGAGGAACATGTGTTTTTTTAGCCAAATTTTGAGGTTTGCAAAGGATTCTGGGTAACAGAACCTGTCCGAGCCCCACAAGTCACCCCTCCTTGGATTCCCCTAGGTCTCTAGTTTTCAGAAATGCACAGGTTTGGTAGGTTTCCCTAGGTGCCGGCTGAGCTAGAGGCCAAAATCTACAGGTAGGCACTTCGCAAAAAACACCTCTGTTTTCTTCCAAAATTTTGGATGTGTCCACGTTGCGCTTTGGGGCGTTTCCTGTCGCTGGCGCTAGGCCTACCCACGCAAGTGAGGTATCATTTTTATCGGGAGACTTGGGGGAACGCTGGGTGGAAGGAAATTTGTGGCTCCTCTCAGATTCCAGAACTTTCTGCCACAGAAATGTGAGGAACATGTGTTTTTTTAGCCAAATTTTGAGGTTTGCAAAGGATTCTGGGTAACAGAACCTGGTCCGATCCCCGCAAGTCACCCCTCCATGGATTCCCCTAGGTCTCTAGTTTTCAGAAATGCACAGGTTTGGTAGGTTTCCCTAGGTGCCGGCTGAGCTAGCGGCCAAAATCTACAGGTAGGCACTTAAAAAAAAAACACCTCTGTTTTCTTTCAAAATTTTGGATGTGTCCACGTTGCGCTTTGGGGCGTTCCTGTCGCTGGCGCTAGGCCTACCCACGCAAGTGAGGTATCATTTTTATCGGGAGACTTGGGGGAACGCTGGGTGGAAGGAAATTTGTGGCTCCTCTCAGATTCCAGAACTTTCTGCCACAGAAATGTGAGGAACATGTGTTTTTTTAGCCAAATTTTGAGGTTTGCAAAGGATTCTGGGTAACAGAACCTGGTCCGAGCCCCGCAAATTACCCCATCTTGGATTCCCCTAGGTCTCTAGTTTTCAGAAATGCACAGGTTTGGTAGGTTTCCCTAGGTGCCGGCTGAGCTAGAGGCCAAAATCTACAGGTAGGCACTACACAAAAAAAACCTCTGTTTTCTTCCAAAATTTTGGATGTGTCCACGTTGCGCTTTGGGGTGTTTTCTGTCGCGGGTGCTAGGCCTACCCACACAAGTGAGGTATCATTTTTATCGGAAGACTTGGGGGAACGCTGGGTGGAAGGAAATTTGTGGCTCCTCTCAGATTCCAGAACTTTCTGCCACAGAAATGTGAGGAACATGTTTTTTTTTATCCACATTTTGAGGTTTGCAAAGGATTCTGGGTAACAGAACCTGGTCCGAGCCTCGCAAGTCACCCCTCCTTGGATTCCCCTAGGTCTCTAGTTTTCAGAAATGCACAGGTTTGGTAGGTTTCCCTAGGTGCCGGCTGAGCTAGAGGCCAAAATCTACAGGTAGGCACTTCGCAAAAAACACCTCTGTTTTCTTCCAAAATTTTGGACGTGTCCACGTTGCGCTTTGGGGTGTTTCCTGTCGCCGGCGCTAGGCCTACCCACGCAAGTGAGGTATCATTTTTATCGGGAGACTTGGGGGAACGCTGGGTGGAAGGAAATTTGTGGCTCCTCTCAGATTCCAGAACTTTCTGCCACAGAAATTTGAGGAACATGTGTTTTTTTAGCCAAATTTTGAGGTTTGCAAAGGATTCTGGGTAACAGAACCTGGTCCGAGCCCCGCAAGTCACCCCATCTTGGATTCCCCTAGGTCTCTAGTTTTCAGAAATGCACAGGTTTGGTAGGTTTCCCTAGGTGCCGGCTGAGCTAGAGGCCAAAATCTACAGGTAGGCACTTCGCAAAAAACACCTCTGTTTTCTTCCAAAATTTTGGACGTGTCCACGTTGCGCTTTGGGGTGTTTCCTGTCGCCGGCGCTACGCCTACCCACGCAAGTGAGGTATCATTTTTATCGGGAGACTTGGGGGAACGCTGGGTGGAAGGAAATTTGTGGCTCCTCTCAGATTCCAGAACTTTCTGCTACAGAAATGTGAGGAACGTGTTTTTTTAGCCAAATTTTGAGGTTTGCAAAGGATTCTGGGTAACAGAACCTGGTCCGAGCCCCGCAAGTCACCCCATCTTGGATTCCCCTAGATCTCTAGTTTTCAGAAATGCACAGGTTTGGTAGGTTTCCCTAGGTGCCGGCTGAGCTAGAGGCCAAAATCTACAGGTAGGCACTTCGCAAAAAACACCTCTGTTTCTTCCAAAAATTTGGACGTGTCCACGTTGCGCTTTGGGGTGTTTCCTGTCGCCGGCGCTAGGCCTACCCACGCAAGTGAGGTATCATTTTTATCGGGAGACTTAGGGGAACGCTGGGTGGAAGGAAATTTGTGGCTTCTCTCAGATTCCAGAACTTTCTGCCACAGAAATGTGAGGAACATGTGTTTTTTTAGCCAAATTTTGAGGTTTGCAAAGGATTCTGGGTAACAGAACCTGGTCCGAGCCCCGCAAGTCACCCCATCTTGGATTCCCCTAGGTCTCTAGTTTTCAGAAATGCACAGGTTTGGTAGGTTTCCCTAGGTGCCGGCAGAGCTAGAGGCCAAAATCTACAGGTAGGCACTTCGCAAAAAACACCTCTGTTTTCTTCCAAAATTTTGGACGTGTCCACGTTGCGCTTTGGGGTGTTTCCTGTCGCCGGCGTTAGGCCTACCCACGCAAGTGAGGTATCATTTTTATCGGGAGACTTGGGGGAACGCTGGGTGGAAGGAAATTTGTGGCTCCTCTCAGATTCCAGAACTTTCTGCCACAGAAATGTGAGGAACATGTGTTTTTTTAGCCAAATTTTGAGGTTTGCAAAGGATTCTGGGCAACAGAACCTGGTCCGAGCCCCGCAAGTCACCCCATCTTGGATTCCCCTAAGTCTCTAGTTTTCAGAAATGCACATGTTTGGTAGGTTTCCTAAGGTGCCGGCTGAGCTAAAAACCAAAATCTACAGGTAGGCACTTCGCAAAAAACACCTCTGTTTTCTTCAAAAATTTTGGACGTGTCCACGTTGCGCTTTGGGGTGTTTCCTGTCGCCGGCGCTAGGCCTACCCACGCAAGTGAGGTATCATTTTTATCGGGAGACTTGGGGGAACGCTGGGTGGAAGGAAATTTGTGGCTCCTCTCAGATTCCAGAACTTTCTGCCACAGAAATGTGAGGAACATGTGTTTTTTTAGCCAAATTTTGAGGTTTGCAAAGGATTCTGGGTAACAGAACCTGTCCGAGCCCCACAAGTCACCCCTCCTTGGATTCCCCTAGGTCTCTAGTTTTCAGAAATGCACAGGTTTGGTAGGTTTCCCTAGGTGCCGGCTGAGCTAGAGGCCAAAATCTACAGGTAGGCACTTCGCAAAAAACACCTCTGTTTTCTTCCAAAATTTTGGATGTGTCCACGTTGCGCTTTGGGGCGTTTCCTGTCGCTGGCGCTAGGCCTACCCACGCAAGTGAGGTATCATTTTTATCGGGAGACTTGGGGGAACGCTGGGTGGAAGGAAATTTGTGGCTCCTCTCAGATTCCAGAACTTTCTGCCACAGAAATGTGAGGAACATGTGTTTTTTTAGCCAAATTTTGAGGTTTGCAAAGGATTCTGGGTAACAGAACCTGGTCCGATCCCCGCAAGTCACCCCTCCATGGATTCCCCTAGGTCTCTAGTTTTCAGAAATGCACAGGTTTGGTAGGTTTCCCTAGGTGCCGGCTGAGCTAGAGGCCAAAATCTACAGGTAGGCACTTCACAAAAAACACCTCTGTTTTCTTTCAAAATTTTGGATGTGTCCACGTTGCGCTTTGGGGCGTTCCTGTCGCTGGCGCTAGGCCTACCCACGCAAGTGAGGTATCATTTTTATCGGGAGACTTGGGGGAACGCTGGGTGGAAGGAAATTAGTGGCTCCTCTCAGATTCCAGAACTTTCTGCCACAGAAATGTGAGGAACATGTGTTTTTTTAGACAAATTTTGAGGTTTGCAAAGGATTCTGGGTAACAGAACCTGGTCCGAGCCCCGCAAATCACTCCATCTTGGATTCCCCTAGGTCTCTAGTTTTCAGAAATGCACAGGTTTGGTAGGTTTCCCTAGGTGCCGGCTGAGCTAGAGGCCAAAATCTACAGGTAGGCACTTCGCAAAAAACACCTCTGTTTTCTTCCAAAATTTTGGACGTGTCCACGTTGCGCTTTGGGGTGTTTCCTGTCGCCGGCGCTAGGCCTACCCACGCAAGTGAGGTATCATTTTTATCGGGAGACTTGGGGGAACGCTGGGTGGAAGGAAATTTGTGGCTCCTCTCAGATTCCAGAACTTTCTGCCACAGAAATGTGAGGAACATGTGTTTTTTTAGCCAAATTTTGAGGTTTGCAAAGGATTCTGGGCAACAGAACCTGGTCCGAGCCCCGCAAGTCACCCCATCTTGGATTCCCCTAAGTCTCTAGTTTTCAGAAATGCACATGTTTGGTAGGTTTCCTAAGGTGCCGGCTGAGCTAAAAACCAAAATCTACAGGTAGGCACTTCGCAAAAAACACCTCTGTTTTCTTCCAAAATTTTGGACGTGTCCACGTTGCGCTTTGGGGTGTTTCCTGTCACCGGCGCTACGCCTACCCACGCAAGTGAGGTATCATTTTTATCGGGAGACTTGGGGGAACGCTGGGTGGAAGGAAATTTGTGGCTCCTCTCAGATTCCAGAACTTTCTGCCACAGCAATGTGAGGAACATGTGTTTTTTTAGCCAAATTTTGAGGTTGGCAAAGGATTCTGGGTAACAGAACCTGGTCCGAGCCCCGCAAGTCACCCCATCTTGGATTCCCCTAGGTCTCTAGTTTTCAGAAATGCACAGGTTTGGTAGGTTTCCCTAGGTGCCGGCTGAGCTAGAGGCCAAAATCTACAGGTAGGCACTTCCCAAAAAACACCTCTGTTTTCTTCCAAAATTTTGGACGTGTCCACGTTGCGCTTTGGGGTGTTTCCTGTCGCCGGCGCTACGCCTACCCACGCAAGTGAGGTATCATTTTTATCGGGAGACTTGGGGGAACGCTGGGTGGAAGGAAATTTGTGGCTCCTCTCAGATTCCAGAACTTTCTGCTACAGAAATGTGAGGAACGTGTTTTTTTAGCCAAATTTTGAGGTTTGCAAAGGATTCTGTTTAACAGAACCTGGTCCGAGCCCCGCAAGTCACCCCATCTTGGATTCCCCTAGATCTCTAGTTTTCAGAAATGCACAGGTTTGGTAGGTTTCCCTAGGTGCCGGCTGAGCTAGAGGGCAAAATCTACAGGTAGGCACTTCGCAAAAAACACCTCTGTTTCTTCCAAAATTTTGGACGTGTCCACGTTGCGCTTTGGGGTGTTTCCTGTCGCCGGCGCTAGGCCTACCCACGCAAGTGAGGTATCATTTTTATCGGGAGACTTAGGGGAACGCTGGGTGGAAGGAAATTTGTGCCTTCTCTCAGATTCCAGAACTTTCTGCCACAGAAATGTGAGGAACATGTGTTTTTTTAGCCAAATTTTGAGGTTTGCAAAGGATTCTGGGTAACAGAACCTGGTCCGAGCCCCGCAAGTCACCCCATCTTGGATTCCCCTAGGTCTCTAGTTTTCAGAAATGCACAGGTTTGGTAGGTTTCCCTAGGTGCCGGCTGAGCTAGAGGCCAAAATCTACAGGTAGGCACTTCGCAAAAAACACCTCTGTTTTCTTCCAAAATTTTGGACGTGTCCACGTTGCGCTTTGGGGTGTTTCCTGTCGCCGGCGCTAGGCCTACCCACGCAAGTGAGGTATCATTTTTATCGGGAGACTTGGGGGAACGCTGGGTGGAAGGAAATTTGTGGCTCCTCTCAGATTCCAGAACTTTCTGCCACAGAAATGTGCGGAACATGTTTTTTTTTAGCCAAATTTTGAGGTTTGCAAAGGATTCTGGGCAACAGAACCTGGTCCGAGCCCCGCAAGTCACGCCATCTTGGATTCCCCTAAGTCTCAAGTTTTCAGAAATGCACATGTTTGGTAGGTTTCCTAAGGTGCCGGCTGAGCTAAAAACCAAAATCTACAGGTAGGCACTTCGCAAAAAACACCTCTGTTTTCTTCCAAAATTTTGGACGTGTCCACGTTGCGCTTTGGGGTGTTTCCTGTCGCCGGCGCTACGCCTACCCACGCAAGTGAGGTATCATTTTTATCGGGAGACTTGGGGGAACGCTGGGTGGAAGGAAATTTGTGGCTCCTCTCAGATTCCAGAACTTTCTGCCACAGCAATGTGAGGAACATGTGTTTTTTTAGCCAAATTTTGAGGTTTGCAAAGGATTCCGGGTAACAGAACCTGGTCCGAGCCTCGCAAGTCACCCCTCCTTGGATTCCCCTAGGTCTCTAGTTTTCAGAAATGGACAGATTTGGTAGGTTTCCCTTGGTGCCGGATGAGCTCGAGGCCAAAATCTACAGGTAGGCACTTCGCAAAAAACACCTCTGTTTTCTTCCAAAATTTTGGACGTGTCCACGTTGCGCTTTGGGGTGTTTCCTGTCGCCGGCGCTAGGCCTACCCACGCAAGTGAGGTATCATTTTTATCGGGAGACTTGGGGGAACGCTGGGTGGAAGGAAATTTGTGGCTCCTATCAGATTCCAGAACTTTCTGCCACAGAAATTTGAGGAACATGTGTTTTTTTAGCCAAATTTTGAGGTTTGCAAAGGATTCTGGGTAACAGAACCTGGTCCGAGCCCTGCAAGTCACCCCATCTTGGATTCCCCTAGGTCTCTAGTTTTCAGAAATGCACAGGTTTGGTAGGTTTCCCTAGGTGCCGGCTGAGCTAGAGGCCAAAATCTACAGGTAGGCACTTCCCAAAAAACACCTCTGTTTTCTTCCAAAATTTTGGACGTGTCCACGTTGCGCTTTGGGGTGTTTCCTGTCGCCGGCGCTAGGCCTACCCACGCAAGTGAGGTATCATTTTTATCGGGAGACTTGGGGGAACGCTGGGTGGAAGGAAATTTGTGGCTCCTCTCAGATTCCAGAACTTTCTGCTACAGAAATGTGAGGAACGTGTTTTTTTAGCCAAATTTTGAGGTTTGCAAAGGATTCTGGGTAACAGAACCTGGTCCGAGCCCCGCAAGTCACCCCATCTTGGATTCCCCTAGATCTCTAGTTTTCAGAAATGCACAGGTTTGGTAGGTTTCCCTAGGTGCCGGCTGAGCTAGAGGCCAAAATCTACAGGTAGGCACTTCGCAAAAAACACCTCTGTTTCTTCCAAAATTTTGGACGTGTCCACGTTGCGCTTTGGGGTGTTTCCTGTCGCCGGCGCTAGGCCTACCCACGCAAGTGAGGTATCATTTTTATCGGGAGACTTAGGGGAACGCTGGGTGGAAGGAAATTTGTGGCTTCTCTCAGATTCCAGAACTTTCTGCCACAGAAATGTGAGGAACATGTGTTTTTTTAGCCAAATTTTGAGGTTTGCAAAGGATTCTGGGTAACAGAACCTGTCCGAGCCCCACAAGTCACCCCTCCTTGGATTCCCCTAGGTCTCTAGTTTTCAGAAATGCACAGGTTTGGTAGGTTTCCCTAGGTGCCGGCTGAGCTAGAGGCCAAAATCTACAGGTAGGCACTTCGCAAAAAACACCTCTGTTTTCTTCCAAAATTTTGGACGTGTCCACGTTGCGCTTTGGGGTGTTTCCTGTCGCCGGCGCTACGCCTACCCACGCAAGTGAGGTATCATTTTTATCGGGAGACTTGGGGGAACGCTGGGTGGAAGGAAATTTGTGGCTCCTCTCAGATTCCAGAACTTTCTGCTACAGAAATGTGAGGAACGTGTTTTTTTAGCCAAATTTTGAGGTTTGCAAAGGATTCTGGGTAACAGAACCTGGTCCGAGCCCCGCAAGTCACCCCATCTTGGATTCCCCTAGATCTCTAGTTTTCAGAAATGCACAGGTTTGGTAGGTTTCCCTAGGTGCCGGCTGAGCTAGAGGCCAAAATCTACAGGTAGGCACTTCGCAAAAAACACCTCTGTTTCTTCCAAAATTTTGGACGTGTCCACGTTGCGCTTTGGGGTGTTTCCTGTCGCCGGCGCTAGGCCTACCCACGCAAGTGAGGTATCATTTTTATCGGGAGACTTAGGGGAACGCTGGGTGGAAGGAAATTTGTGGCTTCTCTCAGATTCCAGAACTTTCTGCCACAGAAATGTGAGGAACATGTGTTTTTTTAGCCAAATTTTGAGGTTTGCAAAGGATTCTGGGTAACAGAACCTGGTCCGAGCCCCGCAAGTCACCCCATCTTGGATTCCCCTAGGTCTCTAGTTTTCAGAAATGCACAGGTTTGGTAGGTTTCCCTAGGTGCCGGCTGAGCTAGAGGCCAAAATCTACAGGTAGGCACTTCGCAAAAAACACCTCTGTTTTCTTCCAAAATTTTGGACGTGTCCACGTTGCGCTTTGGGGTGTTTCCTGTCGCCGGCGCTAGGCCTACCCACGCAAGTGAGGTATCATTTTTATCGGGAGACTTGGGGGAACGCTGGGTGGAAGGAAATTTGTGGCTCCTCTCAGATTCCAGAACTTTCTGCCACAGAAATGTGAGGAACATGTGTTTTTTTAGCCAAATTTTGAGGTTTGCAAAGGATTCTGGGCAACAGAACCTGGTCCGAGCCCCGCAAGTCACGCCATCTTGGATTCCCCTAAGTCTCAAGTTTTCAGAAATGCACATGTTTGGTAGGTTTCCTAAGGTGCCGGCTGAGCTAAAAACCAAAATCTACAGGTAGGCACTTCGCAAAAAACACCTCTGTTTTCTTCCAAAATTTTGGACGTGTCCACGTTGCGCTTTGGGGTGTTTCCTGTCGCCGGCGCTACGCCTACCCACGCAAGTGAGGTATCATTTTTATCGGGAGACTTGGGGGAACGCTGGGTGGAAGGAAATTTGTGGCTCCTCTCAGATTCCAGAACTTTCTGCCACAGCAATGTGAGGAACAAGTGTTTTTTTAGCCAAATTTTGAGGTTTGCAAAGGATTCTGGGTAACAGAACCTGGTCCGAGCCTCGCAAGTCACCCCTCCTTGGATTCCCCTAGGTCTCTAGTTTTCAGAAATGCACAGGTTTGGTAGGTTTCCCTAGGTGCCGGCTGAGCTAGAGGCCAAAATCTACAGGTAGGCACTTCGCAAAAAACACCTCTGTTTTCTTCCAAAATTTTGGACGTGTCCACGTTGCGCTTTGGGGTGTTTCCTGTCGCCGGCGCTAGGCCTACCCACGCAAGTGAGGTATCATTTTTATCGGGAGACTTGGGGGAACGCTGGGTGGAAGGAAATTTGTGGCTCCTATCAGATTCCAGAACTTTCTGCCACAGAAATTTGAGGAACATGTGTTTTTTTAGCCAAATTTTGAGGTTTGCAAAGGATTCTGGGTAACAGAACCTGGTCCGAGCCCTGCAAGTCACCCCATCTTGGATTCCCCTAGGTCTCTAGTTTTCAGAAATGCACAGGTTTGGTAGGTTTCCCTAGGTGCCGGCTGAGCTAGAGGCCAAAATCTACAGGTAGGCACTTCCCAAAAAACACCTCTGTTTTCTTCCAAAATTTTGGACGTGTCCACGTTGCGCTTTGGGGTGTTTCCTGTCGCCGGCGCTAGGCCTACCCACGCAAGTGAGGTATCATTTTTATCGGGAGACTTGGGGGAACGCTGGGTGGAAGGAAATTTGTGGCTCCTCTCAGATTCCAGAACTTTCTGCTACAGAAATGTGAGGAACGTGTTTTTTTAGCCAAATTTTGAGGTTTGCAAAGGATTCTGGGTAACAGAACCTGGTCCGAGCCCCGCAAGTCACCCCATCTTGGATTCCCCTAGATCTCTAGTTTTCAGAAATGCACAGGTTTGGTAGGTTTCCCTAGGTGCCGGCTGAGCTAGAGGCCAAAATCTACAGGTAGGCACTTCGCAAAAAACACCTCTGTTTCTTCCAAAATTTTGGACGTGTCCACGTTGCGCTTTGGGGTGTTTCCTGTCGCCGGCGCTAGGCCTACCCACGCAAGTGAGGTATCATTTTTATCGGGAGACTTAGGGGAACGCTGGGTGGAAGGAAATTTGTGGCTTCTCTCAGATTCCAGAACTTTCTGCCACAGAAATGTGAGGAACATGTGTTTTTTTAGCCAAATTTTGAGGTTTGCAAAGGATTCTGGGTAACAGAACCTGGTCCGAGCCCCGCAAGTCACCCCATCTTGGATTCCCCTAGGTCTCTAGTTTTCAGAAATGCACAGGTTTGGTAGGTTTCCCTAGGTGCCGGCTGAGCTAGAGGCCAAAATCTACAGGTAGGCACTTCGCAAAAAACACCTCTGTTTTCTTCCAAAATTTTGGACGTGTCCACGTTGCGCTTTGGGGTGTTTCCTGTCGCCGGCGCTACGCCTACCCACGCAAGTGAGGTATCATTTTTATCGGGAGACTTGGGGGAACGCTGGGTGGAAGGAAATTTGTGGCTCCTCTCAGATTCCAGAACTTTCTGCCACAGCAATGTGAGGAACATGTGTTTTTTTAGCCAAATTTTGAGGTTTGCAAAGGATTCTGGGTAACAGAACCTGGTCCGAGCCTCGCAAGTCACCCCTCCTTGGATTCCCCTAGGTCTCTAGTTTTCAGAAATGCACAGGTTTGGTAGGTTTCCCTAGGTGCCGGCTGAGCTAGAGGCCAAAATCTACAGGTAGGCACTTCGCAAAAAACACCTCTGTTTTCTTCCAAAATTTTGGACGTGTCCACGTTGCGCTTTGGGGTGTTTCCTGTCGCCGGCGCTAGGCCTACCCACGCAAGTGAGGTATCATTTTTATCGGGAGACTTGGGGGAACGCTGGGTGGAAGGAAATTTGTGGCTCCTATCAGATTCCAGAACTTTCTGCCACAGAAATTTGAGGAACATGTGTTTTTTTAGCCAAATTTTGAGGTTTGCAAAGGATTCTGGGTAACAGAACCTGGTCCGAGCCCTGCAAGTCACCCCATCTTGGATTCCCCTAGGTCTCTAGTTTTCAGAAATGCACAGGTTTGGTAGGTTTCCCTAGGTGCCGGCTGAGCTAGAGGCCAAAATCTACAGGTAGGCACTTCCCAAAAAACACCTCTGTTTTCTTCCAAAATTTTGGACGTGTCCACGTTGCGCTTTGGGGTGTTTCCTGTCGCCGGCGCTACGCCTACCCACGCAAGTGAGGTATCATTTTTATCGGGAGACTTGGGGGAACGCTGGGTGGAAGGAAATTTGTGGCTCCTCTCAGATTCCAGAACTTTCTGCTACAGAAATGTGAGGAACGTGTTTTTTTAGCCAAATTTTGAGGTTTGCAAAGGATTCTGGGTAACAGAACCTGGTCCGAGCCCCGCAAGTCACCCCATCTTGGATTCCCCTAGATCTCTAGTTTTCAGAAATGCACAGGTTTGGTAGGTTTCCCTAGGTGCCGGCTGAGCTAGAGGCCAAAATCTACAGGTAGGCACTTCGCAAAAAACACCTCTGTTTCTTCCAAAAATTTGGACGTGTCCACGTTGCGCTTTGGGGTGTTTCCTGTCGCCGACGCTAGGCCTACCCACGCAAGTGAGGTATCATTTTTATCGGGAGACTTAGGGGAACGCTGGGTGGAAGGAAATTTGTGGCTTCTCTCAGATTCCAGAACTTTCTGCCACAGAAATGTGAGGAACATGTGTTTTTTTAGCCAAATTTTGAGGTTTGCAAAGGATTCTGGGTAACAGAACCTGGTCCGAGCCCCGCAAGTCACCCCATCTTGGATTCCCCTAGGTCTCTAGTTTTCAGAAATGCACAGGTTTGGTAGGTTTCCCTAGGTGCCGGCTGAGCTAGAGGCCAAAATCTACAGGTAGGCACTTCGCAAAAAACACCTCTGTTTTCTTCAAAAATTTTGGACGTGTCCACGTTGCGCTTTGGGGTGTTTCCTGTCGCCGGCGCTAGGCCTACCCACGCAAGTGAGGTATCATTTTTATCGGGAGACTTGGGGGAACGCTGGGTGGAAGGAAATTTGTGGCTCCTCTCAGATTCCAGAACTTTCTGCCACAGAAATGTGAGGAACATGTGTTTTTTTAGCCAAATTTTGAGGTTTGCAAAGGATTCTGGGCAACAGAACCTGGTCCGAGCCCCGCAAGTCACCCCATCTTGGATTCCCCTAAGTCTCTAGTTTTCAGAAATGCACATGTTTGGTAGGTTTCCTAAGGTGCCGGCTGAGCTAAAAACCAAAATCTACAGGTAGGCACTTCGCAAAAAACACCTCTGTTTTCTTCCAAAATTTTGGACGTGTCCACGTTGCGCTTTGGGGTGTTTCCTGTCGCCGGCGCTACGCCTACCCACGCAAGTGAGGTATCATTTTTATCGGGAGACTTGGGGGAACGCTGGGTGGAAGGAAATTTGTGGCTCCTCTCAGATTCCAGAACTTTCTGCCACAGAAATGTGAGGAACATGTGTTTTTTTAGCCAAATTTTGAGGTTTGCAAAGGATTCTGGGTAACAGAACCTGTCCGAGCCCCACAAGTCACCCCTCCTTGGATTCCCCTAGGTCTCTAGTTTTCAGAAATGCACAGGTTTGGTAGGTTTCCCTAGGTGCCGGCTGAGCTAGAGGCCAAAATCTACAGGTAGGCACTTCGCAAAAAACACCTCTGTTTTCTTCCAAAATTTTGGATGTGTCCACGTTGCGCTTTGGGGCGTTTCCTGTCGCTGGCGCTAGGCCTACCCACGCAAGTGAGGTATCATTTTTATCGGGAGACTTGGGGGAACGCTGGGTGGAAGGAAATTTGTGGCTCCTCTCAGATTCCAGAACTTTCTGCCACAGAAATGTGAGGAACATGTGTTTTTTTAGCCAAATTTTGAGGTTTGCAAAGGATTCTGGGTAACAGAACCTGGTCCGATCCCCGCAAGTCACCCCTCCATGGATTCCCCTAGGTCTCTAGTTTTCAGAAATGCACAGGTTTGGTAGGTTTCCCTAGGTGCCGGCTGAGCTAGAGGCCAAAATCTACAGGTAGGCACTTAAAAAAAAAACACCTCTGTTTTCTTTCAAAATTTTGGATGTGTCCACGTTGCGCTTTGGGGCGTTCCTGTCGCTGGCGCTAGGCCTACCCACGCAAGTGAGGTATCATTTTTATCGGGAGACTTGGGGGAACGCTGGGTGGAAGGAAATTTGTGGCTCCTCTCAGATTCCAGAACTTTCTGCCACAGAAATGTGAGGAACATGTGTTTTTTTAGCCAAATTTTGAGGTTTGCAAAGGATTCTGGGTAACAGAACCTGGTCCGAGCCCCGCAAATCACCCCATCTTGGATTCCCCTAGGTCTCTAGTTTTCAGAAATGCACAGGTTTGGTAGGTTTCCCTAGGTGCCGGCTGAGCTAGAGGCCAAAATCTACAGGTAGGCACTACACAAAAAAAACCTCTGTTTTCTTCCAAAATTTTGGATGTGTCCACGTTGCGCTTTGGGGTGTTTCCTGTCGCGGGTGCTAGGCCTACCCACACAAGTGAGGTATCATTTTTATCGGAAGACTTGGGGGAACGCTGGGTGGAAGGAAATTTGTGGCTCCTCTCAGATTCCAGAACTTTCTGCCACAGAAATGTGAGGAACATGTGTTTTTTTAGCCACATTTTGAGGTTTGCAAAGGATTCTGGGTAACAGAACCTGGTCCGAGCCTCGCAAGTCACCCCTCCTTGGATTCCCCTAGGTCTCTAGTTTTCAGAAATGCACAGGTTTGGTAGGTTTCCCTAGGTGCCGGCTGAGCTAGAGGCCAAAATCTACAGGTAGGCACTTCGCAAAAAACACCTCTGTTTTCTTCCTAAATTTTGGACGTGTCCACGTTGCGCTTTGGGGTGTTTCCTGTCGCCGGCGCTAGGCCTACCCACGCAAGTGAGGTATCATTTTTATCGGGAGACTTGGGGGAACGCTGGGTGGAAGGAAATTTGTGGCTCCTCTCAGATTCCAGAACTTTCTGCCACAGAAATTTGAGGAACATGTGTTTTTTTAGCCAAATTTTGAGGTTTGCAAAGGGTTCTGGGTAACAGAACCTGGTCCGAGCCCCGCAAGTCACCCCATCTTGGATTCCCCTAGGTCTCTAGTTTTCAGAAATGCACAGGTTTGGTAGGTTTCCCTAGGTGCCGGCTGAGCTAGAGGCCGAAATCTACAGGTAGGCACTTCGCAAAAAACACCTCTGTTTTCTTCCAAAATTTTGGACGTGTCCACGTTGCGCTTTGGGGTGTTTCCTGTCGCCGGCGCTACGCCTACCCACGCAAGTGAGGTATCATTTTTATCGGGAGACTTGGGGGAACGCTGGGTGGAAGGAAATTTGTGGCTCCTCTCAGATTCCAGAACTTTCTGCTACAGAAATGTGAGGAACGTGTTTTTTTAGCCAAATTTTGAGGTTTGCAAAGGATTCTGGGTAACAGAACCTGGTCCGAGCCCCGCAAGTCACCCCATCTTGGATTCCCCTAGATCTCTAGTTTTCAGAAATGCACAGGTTTGGTAGGTTTCCCTAGGTGCCGGCTGAGCTAGAGGCCAAAATCTACAGGTAGGCACTTCGCAAAAAACACCTCTGTTTCTTCCAAAAATTTGGACGTGTCCACGTTGCGCTTTGGGGTGTTTCCTGTCGCCGGCGCTAGGCCTACCCACGCAAGTGAGGTATCATTTTTATCGGGAGACTTAGGGGAACGCTGGGTGGAAGGAAATTTGTGGCTTCTCTCAGATTCCAGAACTTTCTGCCACAGAAATGTGAGGAACATGTGTTTTTTTAGCCAAATTTTGAGGTTTGCAAAGGATTCTGGGTAACAGAACCTGGTCCGAGCCCCGCAAGTCACCCCATCTTGGATTCCCCTAGGTCTCTAGTTTTCAGAAATGCACAGGTTTGGTAGGTTTCCCTAGGTGCCGGCTGAGCTAGAGGCCAAAATCTACAGGTAGGCACTTCGCAAAAAACACCTCTGTTTTCTTCCAAAATTTTGGACGTGTCCACGTTGCGCTTTGGGGTGTTTCCTGTCGCCGGCGTTAGGCCTACCCACGCAAGTGAGGTATCATTTTTATCGGGAGACTTGGGGGAACGCTGGGTGGAAGGAAATTTGTGGCTCCTCTCAGATTCCAGAACTTTCTGCCACAGAAATGTGAGGAACATGTGTTTTTTTAGCCAAATTTTGAGGTTTGCAAAGGATTCTGGGCAACAGAACCTGGTCCGAGCCCCGCAAGTCACCCCATCTTGGATTCCCCTAAGTCTCTAGTTTTCAGAAATGCACATGTTTGGTAGGTTTCCTAAGGTGCCGGCTGAGCTAAAAACCAAAATCTACAGGTAGGCACTTCGCAAAAAACACCTCTGTTTTCTTCCAAAATTTTGGACGTGTCCACGTTGCGCTTTGGGGTGTTTCCTGTCACCGGCGCTAGGCCTACCCACGCAAGTGAGGTATCATTTTTATCGGGAGACTTGGGGGAACGCTGGGTGGAAGGAAATTTGTGGCTCCTCTCAGATTCCAGAACTTTCTGCCACAGAAATGTGAGGAACATGTGTTTTTTTAGCCAAATTTTGAGGTTTGCAAAGGATTCTGGGTAACAGAACCTGTCCGAGCCCCACAAGTCACCCCTCCTTGGATTCCCCTAGGTCTCTAGTTTTCAGAAATGCACAGGTTTGGTAGGTTTCCCTAGGTGCCGGCTGAGCTAGAGGCCAAAATCTACAGGTAGGCACTTCGCAAAAAACACCTCTGTTTTCTTCCAAAATTTTGGATGTGTCCACGTTGCGCTTTGGGGCGTTTCCTGTCGCTGGCGCTAGGCCTACCCACGCAAGTGAGGTATCATTTTTATCGGGAGACTTGGGGGAACGCTGGGTGGAAGGAAATTTGTGGCTCCTCTCAGATTCCAGAACTTTCTGCCACAGAAATGTGAGGAACATGTGTTTTTTTAGCCAAATTTTGAGGTTTGCAAAGGATTCTGGGTAACAGAACCTGGTCCGATCCCCGCAAGTCACCCCTCCATGGATTCCCCTAGGTCTCTAGTTTTCAGAAATGCACAGGTTTGGTAGGTTTCCCTAGGTGCCGGCTGAGCTAGAGGCCAAAATCTACAGGTAGGCACTTCGCAAAAAACACCTCTGTTTTCTTCCAAAATTTTGGACGTGTCCACGTTGCGCTTTGGGGTGTTTCCTGTCGCCGGCGCTATGCCTACCCACGCAAGTGAGGTATCATTTTTATCGGGAGACTTGGGGGAACGCTGGGTGGAAGGAAATTTGTGGCTCCTCTCAGATTCCAGAACTTTTTGCTACAGAAATGTGAGGAACGTGTTTTTTTAGCCAAATTTTGAGGTTTGCAAAGGATTCTGGGTAACAGAACCTGGTCCGAGCCCCGCAAGTCACCCCATCTTGGATTCCCCTAGATCTCTAGTTTTCAGAAATGCACAGGTTTGGTAGGTTTCCCTAGGTGCCGGCTGAGCTAGAGGCCAAAATCTACAGGTAGGCACTTCGCAAAAAGCACCTCTGTTTCTTCCAAAAATTTGGACGTGTCCACGTTACGCTTTGGGGTGTTTCCTGTCGCCGGCGCTAGGCCTACCCACGCAAGTGAGGTATCATTTTTATCGGGAGACTTAGGGGAACGCTGGGTGGAAGGAAATTTGTGGCTTCTCTCAGATTCCAGAACTTTCTGCCACAGAAATGTGAGGAACATGTGTTTTTTTAGCCAAATTTTGAGGTTTGCAAAGGATTCTGGGTAACAGAACCTGGTCCGAGCCCCGCAAGTCACCCCATCTTGGATTCCCCTAGGTCTCTAGTTTTCAGAAATGCACAGGTTTGGTAGGTTTCCCTAGGTGCCGGCTGAGCTAGAGGCCAAAATCTACAGGTAGGCACTTCGCAAAAAACACCTCTGTTTTCTTCCAAAATTTTGGACGTGTCCACGTTGCGCTTTGGGGTGTTTCCTGTCGCCGGCGTTAGGCCTACCCACGCAAGTGAGGTATCATTTTTATCGGGAGACTTGGGGGAACGCTGGGTGGAAGGAAATTTGTGGCTCCTCTCAGATTCCAGAACTTTCTGCCACAGAAATGTGAGGAACATGTGTTTTTTTAGCCAAATTTTGAGGTTTGCAAAGGATTCTGGGCAACAGAACCTGGTCCGAGCCCCGCAAGTCACCCCATCTTGGATTCCCCTAAGTCTCTAGTTTTCAGAAATGCACATGTTTGGTAGGTTTCCTAAGGTGCCGGCTGAGCTAAAAACCAAAATCTACAGGTAGGCACTTCGCAAAAAACACCTCTGTTTTCTTCCAAAATTTTGGACGTGTCCACGTTGCGCTTTGGGGTGTTTCCTGTCGCCGGCGCTAGGCCTACCCACGCAAGTGAGGTATCATTTTTATCGGGAGACTTGGGGGAACGCTGGGTGGAAGGAAATTTGTGGCTCCTCTCAGATTCCAGAACTTTCTGCCACAGAAATGTGAGGAACATGTGTTTTTTTAGCCAAATTTTGAGGTTTGCAAAGGATTCTGGGTAACAGAACCTGGTCCGAGCCTCGCAAGTCAACCCTCCTTGGATTCCCCTAGGTCTCTAGTTTTCAGAAATGCACAGGTTTGGTAGGTTTCCCTAGGTGCCGGCTGAGCTAGAGGCCAAAATCTACAGGTAGGCACTTCGCAAAAAACACCTCTGTTTTCTTCCCAAATTTTGGACGTGTCCACGTTGCGCTTTGGGGTGTTTCCTGTCGCCGGCGCTACGCCTACCCACGCAAGTGAGGTATCATTTTTATCGGGAGACTTGGGGGAACGCTGGGTGGAAGGAAATTTGTGGCTCCTCTCAGATTACAGAACTTTCTGCCACAGCAATGTGAGGAACATGTGTTTTTTTAGCCAAATTTTGAGGTTTGCAAAGGATTCTGGGTAACAGAACCTGGTCCGAGCCTCGCAAGTCACCCCTCCTTGGATTCCCCTAGGTCTCTAGTTTTCAGAAATGCACAGGTTTGGTAGGTTTCCCTAGGTGCCGGCTGAGCTAGAGGCCAAAATCTACAGGTAGGCACTTCGCAAAAAACACCTCTGTTTTCTTCCAAAATTTTGGACGTGTCCACGTTGCGCTTTGGGGTGTTTCCTGTCGCCGGCGCTAGGCCTACCCACGCAAGTGAGGTATCATTTTTATCGAGAGACTAGGGGGAACGCTGGGTGGAAGGAAATTTGTGGCTCATCTCAGATTCCAGAACTTTCTGCCACAGAAATGTGAGGAACATGTGTTTTTTTAGCCAAATTTTGAGGTTTGCAAAGGATTCTGGGTAACAGAACCTGGTCCGAGCCCCGCAAGTCACCCCATCTTGGATTCCCCTAGGTCTCTAGTTTTCAGAAATGCACAGGTTTGGTAGGTTTCCCTAGGTGCCGGCTGAGCTAGAGGCCAAAACCTACAGGAAGGCACTTCGCAAAAAACACCTCTGTTTTCTTCCAAAATTTTGGACGTGTCCACGTTGCGCTTTGGGGTGTTTCCTGTCGCCGGCGCTACGCCTACCCACGCAAGTGAGGTATCATTTTTATCGGGAGACTTGGGGGAACACTGGGTGGAAGGAAATGTGTGGCTCCTTTCAGATTCCAAAACTTTCTGCCACAGAAATATGAGGAACATGTGTTTTTTTAGCCAAATTTTGAGGTTTGCAAAGGATTCTGGGTAACAGAACCTGGTCCGAGCCCCGCAAGTCACCCCTCCTTGGATTCCCCTAGGTCTCTAGTTTTCAGAAATGCACAGGTTTGGTAGGTTTCCCTAGGTGCCGGCTGAGCTAGAGGCCAAAATCTACAGGTAGGCACTTCGCAAAAAACACCTCTGTTTTCTTCAAAAATTTGGGACGTGTCCATGTTGCGCTTTGGGGTGTTTCCTGTCGCCGGCGCTAGGCCTACCCACGCAAGTGAGGTATCATTTTTATCGGGAGACTTGGGGGAACGCTGGGTGGAAGAAAATTTGTGGCTCCTCTCAGATTCCAGAACTTTCAGCCGCACAAATGTGAGGAACATGTGTTTTTTTAGCCAAATTTTGAAGTTTGCAAAGGATTCTGGGTAACAGAACCTGGTCCGAGGCCTGCAAGTCACCCCTCCTTGGATTCCCCTAGGTCTCTAGTTTTCAGAAATGCACAGGTTTGGTAGGTTTCCCTAGGTGCCGGCTGAGCTAGAGGCCAAAATCTACAGGTAGGCACTTCGCAAAAAACACCTCTGTTTTCTTCCAAAATTTTGGACGTGTCCACGTTGAGCTTTGGGGTGTTTCCTGTCGCCGGCGCTAGGCCTACCCACGCAAGTGAGGTATCATTTTTATCGGGAGACTTGGGGGAACGCTGGGTGGAAGGAAATTTGTGGCTCCTCTCAGATTCCAGAACTTTCTGCCACAGAAATGTGAGGAACATGTGTTTTTTTAACCAAATTTTGAGGTTTGCAAAGGATTCTGGGTAACAGAACCTGGTCCGAGCCCTGCAAGTCACCCCATCTTGGATTCCCCTAGGTCTCTAGTTTTCAGAAATGCACAGGTTTGGTAGGTTTCCCTAGGTGCCGGCTGAGCTAGAGGCCAAAATCTACAGGTAGGCACTTCGCAAAAAACACCTCTGTTTTCTTCCAAAATTTTGGACGTGTCCACGTTGCGCTTTGGGGTGTTTCCTGTCGCCGGCGCTACGCCTACCCACGCAAGTGAGGTATCATTTTTATCGGGAGACTTGGGGGAACGCTGGGTGGAAGGAAATTTGTGGCTCCTCTCAGATTCCAGAACTTTCTGCTACAGAAATGTGAGGAACGTGTTTTTTTAGCCAAATTTTGAGGTTTGCAAAGGATTCTGGGTAACAGAACCTGGTCCGAGCCCCGCAAGTCACCCCATCTTGGATTCCCCTAGATCTCTAGTTTTCAGAAATGCACAGGTTTGGTAGGTTTCCCTAGGTGCCGGCTGAGCTAGAGGCCAAAATCTACAGGTAGGCACTTGGCAAAAAACACCTCTGTTTCTTCCAAAATTTTGGACGTGTCCACGTTGCGCTTTGGGGTGTTTCCTGTCGCCGGCGCTAGGCCTACCCACGCAAGTGAGGTATCATTTTTATCGGGAGACTTAGGGGAACGCTGGGTGGAAGGAAATTTGTGGCTTCTCTCAGATTCCAGAACTTTCTGCCACAGAAATGTGAGGAACATGTGTTTTTTTAGCCAAATTTTGAGGTTTGCAAAGGATTCTGGGTAACAGAACCTGGTCCGAGCCCCGCAAGTCACCCCATCTTGGATTCCCCTAGGTCTCTAGTTTTCAGAAATGCACAGGTTTGGTAGGTTTCCCTAGGTGCCGGCTGAGCTAGAGGCCAAAATCTACAGGTAGGCACTTCGCAAAAAACACCTCTGTTTTCTTCCAAAATTTTGGACATGTCCACGTTGCGCTTTGGGGTGTTTCCTGTCGCCGGCGCTAGGCCTACCCACGCAAGTGAGGTATCATTTTTATCGGGAGACTTGGGGGAACGCTGGGTGGAAGGAAATTTGTGGCTCCTCTCAGATTCCAGAACTTTCTGCCACAGAAATGTGAGGAACATGTGTTTTTTTAGCCAAATTTTGAGGTTTGCAAAGGATTCTGGGTAACAGAACCTGGTCCGAGCCTCGCAAGTCACCCCTCCTTGGATTCCCCTAGGTCTCTAGTTTTCAGAAATGCACAGGTTTGGTAGGTTTCCCTAGGTGCCGGCTGAGCTAGAGGCCAAAATCTACAGGTAGGCACTTCGCAAAAAACACCTCTGTTTTCTTCCAAAATTTTGGACGTGTCCACGTTGCGCTTTGGGGTGTTTCCTGTCGCCGGCGCTAGGCCTACCCACGCAAGTGAGGTATCATTTTTATCGGGAGACTAGGGGGAACGCTGGGTGAAAGGAAATTTGTGGCTCCTCTCAGATTCCAGAACTTTCTGCCACAGAAATGTGAGGAACATGTGTTTTTTTAGCCAAATTTTGAGGTTTGCAAAGGATTCTGGGTAACAGAACCTGGTCCGAGCCCCGCAAGTCACCCCATCTTGGATTCCCGTAGGTCTCTAGTTTTCAGAAATGCACAGGTTTGGTAGGTTTCCCTAGGTGCCGGCTGAGCTAGAGGCCAAAATCTACAGGAAGGCACTTCGCAAAAAACACCTCTGTTTTCTTCCAAAATTTTGGACGTGTCCACGTTGCGCTTTGGGGTGTTTCCTGTCGCCGGCGTTAGGCCTACCCACGCAAGTGAGGTATCATTTTTATCGGGAGACTTGGGGGAACGCTGGGTGGAAGGAAATTTGTGGCTCCTCTCAGATTCCAGAACTTTCTGCCACAGAAATGTGAGGAACATGTGTTTTTTTAGCCAAATTTTGAGGTTTGCAAAGGATTCTGGGCAACAGAACCTGGTCCGAGCCCCGCAAGTCACCCCATCTTGGATTCCCCTAAGTCTCTAGTTTTCAGAAATGCACATGTTTGGTAGGTTTCCTAAGGTGCCGGCTGAGCTAAAAACCAAAATCTACAGGTAGGCACTTCGCAAAAAACACCTCTGTTTTCTTCCAAAATTTTGGACGTGTCCACGTTGCGCTTTGGGGTGTTTCCTGTCGCCGGCGCTAGGCCTACCCACGCAAGTGAGGTATCATTTTTATCGGGAGACTTGGGGGAACGCTGGGTGGAAGGAAATTTGTGGCTCCTCTCAGATTCCAGAACTTTCTGCCACAGAAATGTGAGGAACATGTGTTTTTTTAGCCAAATTTTGAGGTTTGCAAAGGATTCTGGGTAACAGAACCTGTCCGAGCCCCACAAGTCACCCCTCCTTGGATTCCCCTAGGTCTCTAGTTTTCAGAAATGCACAGGTTTGGTAGGTTTCCCTAGGTGCCGGCTGAGCTAGAGGCCAAAATCTACAGGTAGGCACTTCGCAAAAAACACCTCTGTTTTCTTCCAAAATTTTGGATGTGTCCACGTCTCGCTTTGGGGCGTTTCCTGTCGCTGGCGCTAGGCCTACCCACGCAAGTGAGGTATCATTTTTATCGGGAGACTTGGGGGAACGCTGGGTGGAAGGAAATTTGTGGCTCCTCTCAGATTCCAGAACTTTCTGCCACAGAAATGTGAGGAACATGTGTTTTTTTAGCCAAATTTTGAGGTTTGCAAAGGATTCTGGGTAACAGAACCTGGTCCGATCCCCGCAAGTCACCCCTCCATGGATTCCCCTAGGTCTCTAGTTTTCAGAAATGCACAGGTTTGGTAGGTTTCCCTAGGTGCCGGCTGAGCTAGAGGCCAAAATCTACAGGTAGGCACTTCGCAAAAAACACCTCTGTTTTCTTCCAAAATTTTGGACGTGTCCACGTTGCGCTTTGGGGTGTTTCCTGTCGCCGGCGCTACGCCTACCCACGCAAGTGAGGTATCATTTTTATCGGGAGACTTGGGGGAACGCTGGGTGGAAGGAAATTTGTGGCTCCTCTCAGATTCCAGAACTTTTTGCTACAGAAATGTGAGGAACGTGTTTTTTTAGCCAAATTTTGAGGTTTGCAAAGGATTCTGGGTAACAGAACCTGGTCCGAGCCCCGCAAGTCACCCCATCTTGGATTCCCCTAGGTCTCTAGTTTTCAGAAATGCACAGGTTTGGTAGGTTTCCCTAGGTGCCGGCTGAGCTAGAGGCCAAAATCTACAGGTAGGCACTTCGCAAAAAACACCTCTGTTTTCTTCCAAAATTTTGGACGTGTCCACGTTGCACTTTGGGGTGTTTCCTGTCGCCGGCGTTAGGCCTACCCACGCAAGTGAGGTATCATTTTTATCGGGAGACTTGGGGGAACGCTGGGTGGAAGGAAATTTGTGGCTCCTCTCAGATTCCAGAACTTTCTGCCACAGAAATGTGAGGAACATGTGTTTTTTTAGCCAAATTTTGAGGTTTGCAAAGGATTCTGGGCAACAGAACCTGGTCCGAGCCCCGCAAGTCACCCCATCTTGGATTCCCCTAAGTCTCTAGTTTTCAGAAATGCACATGTTTGGTAGGTTTCCTAAGGTGCCGGCTGAGCTAAAAACCAAAATCTACAGGTAGGCACTTCGCAAAAAACACCTCTGTTTTCTTCCAAAATTTTGGACGTGTCCACGTTGCGCTTTGGGGTGTTTCCTGTCGCCGGCGCTAGGCCTACCCACGCAAGTGAGGTATCATTTTTATCGGGAGACTTGGGGGAACGCTGGGTGGAAGGAAATTTGTGGCTCCTCTCAGATTCCAGAACTTTCTGCCACAGAAATGTGAGGAACATGTGTTTTTTTAGCCAAATTTTGAGGTTTGCAAAGGATTCTGGGTAACAGAACCTGGTCCGAGCCTCGCAAGTCAACCCTCCTTGGATTCCCCTAGGTCTCTAGTTTTCAGAAATGCACAGGTTTGGTAGGTTTCCCTAGGTGCCGGCTGAGCTAGAGGCCAAAATCTACTGGTAGGCACTTCGCAAAAAACACCTCTGTTTTCTTCCCAAATTTTGGACGTGTCCACGTTGCGCTTTGGGGTGTTTCCTGTCGCCGGCGCTACGCCTACCCACGCAAGTGAGGTATCCTTTTTATCGGGAGACTTGGGGGAACGCTGGGTGGAAGGAAATTTGTGGCTCCTCTCAGATTCCAGAACTTTCTGCCACAGAAATGTGAGGAACATGTGTTTTTTTAGCCAAATTTTGAGGTTTGCAAAGGATTCTGGGTAACAGAACCTGTCCGAGCCCCACAAGTCACCCCTCCTTGGATTCCCCTAGGTCTCTAGTTTTCAGAAATGCACAGGTTTGGTAGGTTTCCCTAGGTGCCGGCTGAGCTAGAGGCCAAAATCTACAGGTAGGCACTTCGCAAAAAACACCTCTGTTTTCTTCCAAAATTTTGGATGTGTCCACGTCTCGCTTTGGGGCGTTTCCTGTCGCTGGCGCTAGGCCTACCCACGCAAGTGAGGTATCATTTTTATCGGGAGACTTGGGGGAACGCTGGGTGGAAGGAAATTTGTGGCTCCTCTCAGATTCCAGAACTTTCTGCCACAGAAATGTGAGGAACATGTGTTTTTTTAGCCAAATTTTGAGGTTTGCAAAGGATTCTGGGTAACAGAACCTGGTCCGATCCCCGCAAGTCACCCCTCCATGGATTCCCCTAGGTCTCTAGTTTTCAGAAATGCACAGGTTTGGTAGGTTTCCCTAGGTGCCGGCTGAGCTAGAGGCCAAAATCTACAGGTAGGCACTTCGCAAAAAACACCTCTGTTTTCTTCCAAAATTTTGGACGTGTCCACGTTGCGCTTTGGGGTGTTTCCTGTCGCCGGCGCTACGCCTACCCACGCAAGTGAGGTATCATTTTTATCGGGAGACTTGGGGGAACGCTGGGTGGAAGGAAATTTGTGGCTCCTCTCAGATTCCAGAACTTTCTGCCACAGAAATGTGAGGAACATGTGTTTTTTTAGCCAAATTTTGAGGTTTGCAAAGGATTCTGGGTAACAGAACCTGGTCCGAGCCCCGCAAGTCACCCCATCTTGGATTCCCCTAGGTCTCTAGTTTTCAGAAATGCACAGGTTTGGTAGGTTTCCCTAGGTGCCGGCTGAGCTAGAGGCCAAAATCTACAGGTAGGCACTTCGCAAAAAACACCTCTGTTTTCTTCCAAAATTTTGGACGTGTCCACGTTGCACTTTGGGGTGTTTCCTGTCGCCGGCGTTAGGCCTACCCACGCAAGTGAGGTATCATTTTTATCGGGAGACTTGGGGGAACGCTGGGTGGAAGGAAATTTGTGGCTCCTCTCAGATTCCAGAACTTTCTGCCACAGAAATGTGAGGAACATGTGTTTTTTTAGCCAAATTTTGAGGTTTGCAAAGGATTCTGGGCAACAGAACCTGGTCCGAGCCCCGCAAGTCACCCCATCTTGGATTCCCCTAAGTCTCTAGTTTTCAGAAATGCACATGTTTGGTAGGTTTCCTAAGGTGCCGGCTGAGCTAAAAACCAAAATCTACAGGTAGGCACTTCGCAAAAAACACCTCTGTTTTCTTCCAAAATTTTGGACGTGTCCACGTTGCGCTTTGGGGTGTTTCCTGTCGCCGGCGCTAGGCCTACCCACGCAAGTGAGGTATCATTTTTATCGGGAGACTTGGGGGAACGCTGGGTGGAAGGAAATTTGTGGCTCCTCTCAGATTCCAGAACTTTCTGCCACAGAAATGTGAGGAACATGTGTTTTTTTAGCCAAATTTTGAGGTTTGCAAAGGATTCTGGGTAACAGAACCTGGTCCGAGCCTCGCAAGTCAACCCTCCTTGGATTCCCCTAGGTCTCTAGTTTTCAGAAATGCACAGGTTTGGTAGGTTTCCCTAGGTGCCGGCTGAGCTAGAGGCCAAAATCTACTGGTAGGCACTTCGCAAAAAACACCTCTGTTTTCTTCCCAAATTTTGGACGTGTCCACGTTGCGCTTTGGGGTGTTTCCTGTCGCCGGCGCTACGCCTACCCACGCAAGTGAGGTATCCTTTTTATCGGGAGACTTGGGGGAACGCTGGGTGGAAGGAAATTTGTGGCTCCTCTCAGATTCCAGAACTTTCTGCCACAGAAATGTGAGGAACATGTGTTTTTTTAGCCAAATTTTGAGGTTTGCAAAGGATTCTGGGTAACAGAACCTGTCCGAGCCCCACAAGTCACCCCTCCTTGGATTCCCCTAGGTCTCTAGTTTTCAGAAATGCACAGGTTTGGTAGGTTTCCCTAGGTGCCGGCTGAGCTAGAGGCCAAAATCTACAGGTAGGCACTTCGCAAAAAACACCTCTGTTTTCTTCCAAAATTTTGGATGTGTCCACGTTGCGCTTTGGGGCGTTTCCTGTCGCTGGCGCTAGGCCTACCCACGCAAGTGAGGTATCATTTTTATCGGGAGACTTGGGGGAACGCTGGGTGGAAGGAAATTTGTGGCTCCTCTCAGATTCCAGAACTTTCTGCCACAGAAATGTGAGGAACATGTGTTTTTTTAGCCAAATTTTGAGGTTTGCAAAGGATTCTGGGTAACAGAACCTGGTCCGATCCCCGCAAGTCACCCCTCCATGGATTCCCCTAGGTCTCTAGTTTTCAGAAATGCACAGGTTTGGTAGGTTTCCCTAGGTGCCGGCTGAGCTAGAGGCCAAAATCTACAGGTAGGCACTTCACAAAAAACACCTCTGTTTTCTTTCAAAATTTTGGATGTGTCCACGTTGCGCTTTGGGGCGTTCCTGTCGCTGGCGCTAGGCCTACCCACGCAAGTGAGGTATCATTTTTATCGGGAGACTTGGGGGAACGCTGGGTGGAAGGAAATTAGTGGCTCCTCTCAGATTCCAGAACTTTCTGCCACAGAAATGTGAGGAACATGTGTTTTTTTAGACAAATTTTGAGGTTTGCAAAGGATTCTGGGTAACAGAACCTGGTCCGAGCCCCGCAAATCACTCCATCTTGGATTCCCCTAGGTCTCTAGTTTTCAGAAATGCACAGGTTTGGTAGGTTTCCCTAGGTGCCGGCTGAGCTAGAGGCCAAAATCTACAGGTAGGCACTTCGCAAAAAACACCTCTGTTTTCTTCCAAAATTTTGGACGTGTCCACGTTGCGCTTTGGGGTGTTTCCTGTCGCCGGCGCTAGGCCTACCCACGCAAGTGAGGTATCATTTTTATCGGGAGACTTGGGGGAACGCTGGGTGGAAGGAAATTTGTGGCTCCTCTCAGATTCCAGAACTTTCTGCCACAGAAATGTGAGGAACATGTGTTTTTTTAGCCAAATTTTGAGGTTTGCAAAGGATTCTGGGCAACAGAACCTGGTCCGAGCCCCGCAAGTCACCCCATCTTGGATTCCCCTAAGTCTCTAGTTTTCAGAAATGCACATGTTTGGTAGGTTTCCTAAGGTGCCGGCTGAGCTAAAAACCAAAATCTACAGGTAGGCACTTCGCAAAAAACACCTCTGTTTTCTTCCAAAATTTTGGACGTGTCCACGTTGCGCTTTGGGGTGTTTCCTGTCGCCGGCGCTACGCCTACCCACGCAAGTGAGGTATCATTTTTATCGGGAGACTTGGGGGAACGCTGGGTGGAAGGAAATTTGTGGCTCCTCTCAGATTCCAGAACTTTCTGCCACAGCAATGTGAGGAACATGTGTTTTTTTAGCCAAATTTTGAGGTTGGCAAAGGATTCTGGGTAACAGAACCTGGTCCGAGCCCCGCAAGTCACCCCATCTTGGATTCCCCTAGGTCTCTAGTTTTCAGAAATGCACAGGTTTGGTAGGTTTCCCTAGGTGCCGGCTGAGCTAGAGGCCAAAATCTACAGGTAGGCACTTCGCAAAAAACACCTCTGTTTTCTTCCAAAATTTTGGACGTGTCCACGTTGCGCTTTGGGGTGTTTCCTGTCGCCGGCGCTACGCCTACCCACGCAAGTGAGGTATCATTTTTATCGGGAGACTTGGGGGAACGCTGGGTGGAAGGAAATTTGTGGCTCCTCTCAGATTCCAGAACTTTCTGCTACAGAAATGTGAGGAACGTGTTTTTTTAGCCAAATTTTGAGGTTTGCAAAGGATTCTGTTTAACAGAACCTGGTCCGAGCCCCGCAAGTCACCCCATCTTGGATTCCCCTAGATCTCTAGTTTTCAGAAATGCACAGGTTTGGTAGGTTTCCCTAGGTGCCGGCTGAGCTAGAGGGCAAAATCTACAGGTAGGCACTTCGCAAAAAACACCTCTGTTTCTTCCAAAATTTTGGACGTGTCCACGTTGCGCTTTGGGGTGTTTCCTGTCGCCGGCGCTAGGCCTACCCACGCAAGTGAGGTATCATTTTTATCGGGAGACTTAGGGGAACGCTGGGTGGAAGGAAATTTGTGGCTTCTCTCAGATTCCAGAACTTTCTGCCACAGAAATGTGAGGAACATGTGTTTTTTTAGCCAAATTTTGAGGTTTGCAAAGGATTCTGGGTAACAGAACCTGGTCCGAGCCCCGCAAGTCACCCCATCTTGGATTCCCCTAGGTCTCTAGTTTTCAGAAATGCACAGGTTTGGTAGGTTTCCCTAGGTGCCGGCTGAGCTAGAGGCCAAAATCTACAGGTAGGCACTTCGCAAAAAACACCTCTGTTTTCTTCCAAAATTTTGGACGTGTCCACGTTGCGCTTTGGGGTGTTTCCTGTCGCCGGCGCTAGGCCTACCCACGCAAGTGAGGTATCATTTTTATCGGGAGACTTGGGGGAACGCTGGGTGGAAGGAAATTTGTGGCTCCTCTCAGATTCCAGAACTTTCTGCCACAGAAATGTGAGGAACATGTGTTTTTTTAGCCAAATTTTGAGGTTTGCAAAGGATTCTGGGCAACAGAACCTGGTCCGAGCCCCGCAAGTCACGCCATCTTGGATTCCCCTAAGTCTCAAGTTTTCAGAAATGCACATGTTTGGTAGGTTTCCTAAGGTGCCGGCTGAGCTAAAAACCAAAATCTACAGGTAGGCACTTCGCAAAAAACACCTCTGTTTTCTTCCAAAATTTTGGACGTGTCCACGTTGCGCTTTGGGGTGTTTCCTGTCGCCGGCGCTACGCCTACCCACGCAAGTGAGGTATCATTTTTATCGGGAGACTTGGGGGAACGCTGGGTGGAAGGAAATTTGTGGCTCCTCTCAGATTCCAGAACTTTCTGCCACAGCAATGTGAGGAACATGTGTTTTTTTAGCCAAATTTTGAGGTTTGCAAAGGATTCCGGGTAACAGAACCTGGTCCGAGCCTCGCAAGTCACCCCTCCTTGGATTCCCCTAGGTCTCTAGTTTTCAGAAATGGACAGATTTGGTAGGTTTCCCTTGGTGCCGGATGAGCTCGAGGCCAAAATCTACAGGTAGGCACTTCGCAAAAAACACCTCTGTTTTCTTCCAAAATTTTGGACGTGTCCACGTTGCGCTTTGGGGTGTTTCCTGTCGCCGGCGCTAGGCCTACCCACGCAAGTGAGGTATCATTTTTATCGGGAGACTTGGGGGAACGCTGGGTGGAAGGAAATTTGTGGCTCCTATCAGATTCCAGAACTTTCTGCCACAGAAATTTGAGGAACATGTGTTTTTTTAGCCAAATTTTGAGGTTTGCAAAGGATTCTGGGTAACAGAACCTGGTCCGAGCCCTGCAAGTCACCCCATCTTGGATTCCCCTAGGTCTCTAGTTTTCAGAAATGCACAGGTTTGGTAGGTTTCCCTAGGTGCCGGCTGAGCTAGAGGCCAAAATCTACAGGTAGGCACTTCCCAAAAAACACCTCTGTTTTCTTCCAAAATTTTGGACGTGTCCACGTTGCGCTTTGGGGTGTTTCCTGTCGCCGGCGCTAGGCCTACCCACGCAAGTGAGGTATCATTTTTATCGGGAGACTTGGGGGAACGCTGGGTGGAAGGAAATTTGTGGCTCCTCTCAGATTCCAGAACTTTCTGCTACAGAAATGTGAGGAACGTGTTTTTTTAGCCAAATTTTGAGGTTTGCAAAGGATTCTGGGTAACAGAACCTGGTCCGAGCCCCGCAAGTCACCCCATCTTGGATTCCCCTAGATCTCTAGTTTTCAGAAATGCACAGGTTTGGTAGGTTTCCCTAGGTGCCGGCTGAGCTAGAGGCCAAAATCTACAGGTAGGCACTTCGCAAAAAACACCTCTGTTTCTTCCAAAATTTTGGACGTGTCCACGTTGCGCTTTGGGGTGTTTCCTGTCGCCGGCGCTAGGCCTACCCACGCAAGTGAGGTATCATTTTTATCGGGAGACTTAGGGGAACGCTGGGTGGAAGGAAATTTGTGGCTTCTCTCAGATTCCAGAACTTTCTGCCACAGAAATGTGAGGAACATGTGTTTTTTTAGCCAAATTTTGAGGTTTGCAAAGGATTCTGGGTAACAGAACCTGTCCGAGCCCCACAAGTCACCCCTCCTTGGATTCCCCTAGGTCTCTAGTTTTCAGAAATGCACAGGTTTGGTAGGTTTCCCTAGGTGCCGGCTGAGCTAGAGGCCAAAATCTACAGGTAGGCACTTCGCAAAAAACACCTCTGTTTTCTTCCAAAATTTTGGACGTGTCCACGTTGCGCTTTGGGGTGTTTCCTGTCGCCGGCGCTACGCCTACCCACGCAAGTGAGGTATCATTTTTATCGGGAGACTTGGGGGAACGCTGGGTGGAAGGAAATTTGTGGCTCCTCTCAGATTCCAGAACTTTCTGCTACAGAAATGTGAGGAACGTGTTTTTTTAGCCAAATTTTGAGGTTTGCAAAGGATTCTGGGTAACAGAACCTGGTCCGAGCCCCGCAAGTCACCCCATCTTGGATTCCCCTAGATCTCTAGTTTTCAGAAATGCACAGGTTTGGTAGGTTTCCCTAGGTGCCGGCTGAGCTAGAGGCCAAAATCTACAGGTAGGCACTTCGCAAAAAACACCTCTGTTTCTTCCAAAATTTTGGACGTGTCCACGTTGCGCTTTGGGGTGTTTCCTGTCGCCGGCGCTAGGCCTACCCACGCAAGTGAGGTATCATTTTTATCGGGAGACTTACGGGAACGCTGGGTGGAAGGAAATTTGTGGCTTCTCTCAGATTCCAGAACTTTCTGCCACAGAAATGTGAGGAACATGTGTTTTTTTAGCCAAATTTTGAGGTTTGCAAAGGATTCTGGGTAACAGAACCTGGTCCGAGCCCCGCAAGTCACCCCATCTTGGATTCCCCTAGGTCTCTAGTTTTCAGAAATGCACAGGTTTGGTAGGTTTCCCTAGGTGCCGGCTGAGCTAGAGGCCAAAATCTACAGGTAGGCACTTCGCAAAAAACACCTCTGTTTTCTTCCAAAATTTTGGACGTGTCCACGTTGCGCTTTGGGGTGTTTCCTGTCGCCGGCGCTAGGCCTACCCACGCAAGTGAGGTATCATTTTTATCGGGAGACTTGGGGGAACGCTGGGTGGAAGGAAATTTGTGGCTCCTCTCAGATTCCAGAACTTTCTGCCACAGAAATGTGAGGAACATGTGTTTTTTTAGCCAAATTTTGAGGTTTGCAAAGGATTCTGGGCAACAGAACCTGGTCCGAGCCCCGCAAGTCACGCCATCTTGGATTCCCCTAAGTCTCAAGTTTTCAGAAATGCACATGTTTGGTAGGTTTCCTAAGGTGCCGGCTGAGCTAAAAACCAAAATCTACAGGTAGGCACTTCGCAAAAAACACCTCTGTTTTCTTCCAAAATTTTGGACGTGTCCACGTTGCGCTTTGGGGTGTTTCCTGTCGCCGGCGCTACGCCTACCCACGCAAGTGAGGTATCATTTTTATCGGGAGACTTGGGGGAACGCTGGGTGGAAGGAAATTTGTGGCTCCTCTCAGATTCCAGAACTTTCTGCCACAGCAATGTGAGGAACAAGTGTTTTTTTAGCCAAATTTTGAGGTTTGCAAAGGATTCTGGGTAACAGAACCTGGTCCGAGCCTCGCAAGTCACCCCTCCTTGGATTCCCCTAGGTCTCTAGTTTTCAGAAATGCACAGGTTTGGTAGGTTTCCCTAGGTGCCGGCTGAGCTAGAGGCCAAAATCTACAGGTAGGCACTTCGCAAAAAACACCTCTGTTTTCTTCCAAAATTTTGGACGTGTCCACGTTGCGCTTTGGGGTGTTTCCTGTCGCCGGCGCTAGGCCTACCCACGCAAGTGAGGTATCATTTTTATCGGGAGACTTGGGGGAACGCTGGGTGGAAGGAAATTTGTGGCTCCTATCAGATTCCAGAACTTTCTGCCACAGAAATTTGAGGAACATGTGTTTTTTTAGCCAAATTTTGAGGTTTGCAAAGGATTCTGGGTAACAGAACCTGGTCCGAGCCCTGCAAGTCACCCCATCTTGGATTCCCCTAGGTCTCTAGTTTTCAGAAATGCACAGGTTTGGTAGGTTTCCCTAGGTGCCGGCTGAGCTAGAGGCCAAAATCTACAGGTAGGCACTTCCCAAAAAACACCTCTGTTTTCTTCCAAAATTTTGGACGTGTCCACGTTGCGCTTTGGGGTGTTTCCTGTCGCCGGCGCTAGGCCTACCCACGCAAGTGAGGTATCATTTTTATCGGGAGACTTGGGGGAACGCTGGGTGGAAGGAAATTTGTGGCTCCTCTCAGATTCCAGAACTTTCTGCTACAGAAATGTGAGGAACGTGTTTTTTTAGCCAAATTTTGAGGTTTGCAAAGGATTCTGGGTAACAGAACCTGGTCCGAGCCCCGCAAGTCACCCCATCTTGGATTCCCCTAGATCTCTAGTTTTCAGAAATGCACAGGTTTGGTAGGTTTCCCTAGGTGCCGGCTGAGCTAGAGGCCAAAATCTACAGGTAGGCACTTCGCAAAAAACACCTCTGTTTCTTCCAAAATTTTGGACGTGTCCACGTTGCGCTTTGGGGTGTTTCCTGTCGCCGGCGCTAGGCCTACCCACGCAAGTGAGGTATCATTTTTATCGGGAGACTTAGGGGAACGCTGGGTGGAAGGAAATTTGTGGCTTCTCTCAGATTCCAGAACTTTCTGCCACAGAAATGTGAGGAACATGTGTTTTTTTAGCCAAATTTTGAGGTTTGCAAAGGATTCTGGGTAACAGAACCTGGTCCGAGCCCCGCAAGTCACCCCATCTTGGATTCCCCTAGGTCTCTAGTTTTCAGAAATGCACAGGTTTGGTAGGTTTCCCTAGGTGCCGGCTGAGCTAGAGGCCAAAATCTACAGGTAGGCACTTCGCAAAAAACACCTCTGTTTTCTTCCAAAATTTTGGACGTGTCCACGTTGCGCTTTGGGGTGTTTCCTGTCGCCGGCGCTACGCCTACCCACGCAAGTGAGGTATCATTTTTATCGGGAGACTTGGGGGAACGCTGGGTGGAAGGAAATTTGTGGCTCCTCTCAGATTCCAGAACTTTCTGCCACAGCAATGTGAGGAACATGTGTTTTTTTAGCCAAATTTTGAGGTTTGCAAAGGATTCTGGGTAACAGAACCTGGTCCGAGCCTCGCAAGTCACCCCTCCTTGGATTCCCCTAGGTCTCTAGTTTTCAGAAATGCACAGGTTTGGTAGGTTTCCCTAGGTGCCGGCTGAGCTAGAGGCCAAAATCTACAGGTAGGCACTTCGCAAAAAACACCTCTGTTTTCTTCCAAAATTTTGGACGTGTCCACGTTGCGCTTTGGGGTGTTTCCTGTCGCCGGCGCTAGGCCTACCCACGCAAGTGAGGTATCATTTTTATCGGGAGACTTGGGGGAACGCTGGGTGGAAGGAAATTTGTGGCTCCTATCAGATTCCAGAACTTTCTGCCACAGAAATTTGAGGAACATGTGTTTTTTTAGCCAAATTTTGAGGTTTGCAAAGGATTCTGGGTAACAGAACCTGGTCCGAGCCCTGCAAGTCACCCCATCTTGGATTCCCCTAGGTCTCTAGTTTTCAGAAATGCACAGGTTTGGTAGGTTTCCCTAGGTGCCGGCTGAGCTAGAGGCCAAAATCTACAGGTAGGCACTTCCCAAAAAACACCTCTGTTTTCTTCCAAAATTTTGGACGTGTCCACGTTGCGCTTTGGGGTGTTTCCTGTCGCCGGCGCTACGCCTACCCACGCAAGTGAGGTATCATTTTTATCGGGAGACTTGGGGGAACGCTGGGTGGAAGGAAATTTGTGGCTCCTCTCAGATTCCAGAACTTTCTGCTACAGAAATGTGAGGAACGTGTTTTTTTAGCCAAATTTTGAGGTTTGCAAAGGATTCTGGGTAACAGAACCTGGTCCGAGCCCCGCAAGTCACCCCATCTTGGATTCCCCTAGATCTCTAGTTTTCAGAAATGCACAGGTTTGGTAGGTTTCCCTAGGTGCCGGCTGAGCTAGAGGCCAAAATCTACAGGTAGGCACTTCGCAAAAAACACCTCTGTTTCTTCCAAAAATTTGGACGTGTCCACGTTGCGCTTTGGGGTGTTTCCTGTCGCCGACGCTAGGCCTACCCACGCAAGTGAGGTATCATTTTTATCGGGAGACTTAGGGGAACGCTGGGTGGAAGGAAATTTGTGGCTTCTCTCAGATTCCAGAACTTTCTGCCACAGAAATGTGAGGAACATGTGTTTTTTTAGCCAAATTTTGAGGTTTGCAAAGGATTCTGGGTAACAGAACCTGGTCCGAGCCCCGCAAGTCACCCCATCTTGGATTCCCCTAGGTCTCTAGTTTTCAGAAATGCACAGGTTTGGTAGGTTTCCCTAGGTGCCGGCTGAGCTAGAGGCCAAAATCTACAGGTAGGCACTTCGCAAAAAACACCTCTGTTTTCTTCAAAAATTTTGGACGTGTCCACGTTGCGCTTTGGGGTGTTTCCTGTCGCCGGCGCTAGGCCTACCCACGCAAGTGAGGTATCATTTTTATCGGGAGACTTGGGGGAACGCTGGGTGGAAGGAAATTTGTGGCTCCTCTCAGATTCCAGAACTTTCTGCCACAGAAATGTGAGGAACATGTGTTTTTTTAGCCAAATTTTGAGGTTTGCAAAGGATTCTGGGCAACAGAACCTGGTCCGAGCCCCGCAAGTCACCCCATCTTGGATTCCCCTAAGTCTCTAGTTTTCAGAAATGCACATGTTTGGTAGGTTTCCTAAGGTGCCGGCTGAGCTAAAAACCAAAATCTACAGGTAGGCACTTCGCAAAAAACACCTCTGTTTTCTTCCAAAATTTTGGACGTGTCCACGTTGCGCTTTGGGGTGTTTCCTGTCGCCGGCGCTACGCCTACCCACGCAAGTGAGGTATCATTTTTATCGGGAGACTTGGGGGAACGCTGGGTGGAAGGAAATTTGTGGCTCCTCTCAGATTCCAGAACTTTCTGCCACAGAAATGTGAGGAACATGTGTTTTTTTAGCCAAATTTTGAGGTTTGCAAAGGATTCTGGGTAACAGAACCTGTCCGAGCCCCACAAGTCACCCCTCCTTGGATTCCCCTAGGTCTCTAGTTTTCAGAAATGCACAGGTTTGGTAGGTTTCCCTAGGTGCCGGCTGAGCTAGAGGCCAAAATCTACAGGTAGGCACTTCGCAAAAAACACCTCTGTTTTCTTCCAAAATTTTGGATGTGTCCACGTTGCGCTTTGGGGCGTTTCCTGTCGCTGGCGCTAGGCCTACCCACGCAAGTGAGGTATCATTTTTATCGGGAGACTTGGGGGAACGCTGGGTGGAAGGAAATTTGTGGCTCCTCTCAGATTCCAGAACTTTCTGCCACAGAAATGTGAGGAACATGTGTTTTTTTAGCCAAATTTTGAGGTTTGCAAAGGATTCTGGGTAACAGAACCTGGTCCGATCCCCGCAAGTCACCCCTCCATGGATTCCCCTAGGTCTCTAGTTTTCAGAAATGCACAGGTTTGGTAGGTTTCCCTAGGTGCCGGCTGAGCTAGAGGCCAAAATCTACAGGTAGGCACTTAAAAAAAAAACACCTCTGTTTTCTTTCAAAATTTTGGATGTGTCCACGTTGCGCTTTGGGGCGTTCCTGTCGCTGGCGCTAGGCCTACCCACGCAAGTGAGGTATCATTTTTATCGGGAGACTTGGGGGAACGCTGGGTGGAAGGAAATTTGTGGCTCCTCTCAGATTCCAGAACTTTCTGCCACAGAAATGTGAGGAACATGTGTTTTTTTAGCCAAATTTTGAGGTTTGCAAAGGATTCTGGGTAACAGAACCTGGTCCGAGCCCCGCAAATCACCCCATCTTGGATTCCCCTAGGTCTCTAGTTTTCAGAAATGCACAGGTTTGGTAGGTTTCCCTAGGTGCCGGCTGAGCTAGAGGCCAAAATCTACAGGTAGGCACTACACAAAAAAAACCTCTGTTTTCTTCCAAAATTTTGGATGTGTCCACGTTGCGCTTTGGGGTGTTTCCTGTCGCGGGTGCTAGGCCTACCCACACAAGTGAGGTATCATTTTTATCGGAAGACTTGGGGGAACGCTGGGTGGAAGGAAATTTGTGGCTCCTCTCAGATTCCAGAACTTTCTGCCACAGAAATGTGAGGAACATGTGTTTTTTTAGCCACATTTTGAGGTTTGCAAAGGATTCTGGGTAACAGAACCTGGTCCGAGCCTCGCAAGTCACCCCTCCTTGGATTCCCCCAGGTCTCTAGTTTTCAGAAATGCACAGGTTTGGTAGGTTTCCCTAGGTGCCGGCTGAGCTAGAGGCCAAAATCTACAGGTAGGCACTTCGCAAAAAACACCTCTGTTTTCTTCCTAAATTTTGGACGTGTCCACGTTGCGCTTTGGGGTGTTTCCTGTCGCCGGCGCTAGGCCTACCCACGCAAGTGAGGTATCATTTTTATCGGGAGACTTGGGGGAACGCTGGGTGGAAGGAAATTTGTGGCTCCTCTCAGATTCCAGAACTTTCTGCCACAGAAATTTGAGGAACATGTGTTTTTTTAGCCAAATTTTGAGGTTTGCAAAGGGTTCTGGGTAACAGAACCTGGTCCGAGCCCCGCAAGTCACCCCATCTTGGATTCCCCTAGGTCTCTAGTTTTCAGAAATGCACAGGTTTGGTAGGTTTCCCTAGGTGCCGGCTGAGCTAGAGGCCGAAATCTACAGGTAGGCACTTCGCAAAAAACACCTCTGTTTTCTTCCAAAATTTTGGACGTGTCCACGTTGCGCTTTGGGGTGTTTCCTGTCGCCGGCGCTACGCCTACCCACGCAAGTGAGGTATCATTTTTATCGGGAGACTTGGGGGAACGCTGGGTGGAAGGAAATTTGTGGCTCCTCTCAGATTCCAGAACTTTCTGCTACAGAAATGTGAGGAACGTGTTTTTTTAGCCAAATTTTGAGGTTTGCAAAGGATTCTGGGTAACAGAACCTGGTCCGAGCCCCGCAAGTCACCCCATCTTGGATTCCCCTAGATCTCTAGTTTTCAGAAATGCACAGGTTTGGTAGGTTTCCCTAGGTGCCGGCTGAGCTAGAGGCCAAAATCTACAGGTAGGCACTTCGCAAAAAACACCTCTGTTTCTTCCAAAAATTTGGACGTGTCCACGTTGCGCTTTGGGGTGTTTCCTGTCGCCGGCGCTAGGCCTACCCACGCAAGTGAGGTATCATTTTTATCGGGAGACTTAGGGGAACGCTGGGTGGAAGGAAATTTGTGGCTTCTCTCAGATTCCAGAACTTTCTGCCACAGAAATGTGAGGAACATGTGTTTTTTTAGCCAAATTTTGAGGTTTGCAAAGGATTCTGGGTAACAGAACCTGGTCCGAGCCCCGCAAGTCACCCCATCTTGGATTCCCCTAGGTCTCTAGTTTTCAGAAATGCACAGGTTTGGTAGGTTTCCCTAGGTGCCGGCTGAGCTAGAGGCCAAAATCTACAGGTAGGCACTTCGCAAAAAACACCTCTGTTTTCTTCCAAAATTTTGGACGTGTCCACGTTGCGCTTTGGGGTGTTTCCTGTCGCCGGCGTTAGGCCTACCCACGCAAGTGAGGTATCATTTTTATCGGGAGACTTGGGGGAACGCTGGGTGGAAGGAAATTTGTGGCTCCTCTCAGATTCCAGAACTTTCTGCCACAGAAATGTGAGGAACATGTGTTTTTTTAGCCAAATTTTGAGGTTTGCAAAGGATTCTGGGCAACAGAACCTGGTCCGAGCCCCGCAAGTCACCCCATCTTGGATTCCCCTAAGTCTCTAGTTTTCAGAAATGCACATGTTTGGTAGGTTTCCTAAGGTGCCGGCTGAGCTAAAAACCAAAATCTACAGGTAGGCACTTCGCAAAAAACACCTCTGTTTTCTTCCAAAATTTTGGACGTGTCCACGTTGCGCTTTGGGGTGTTTCCTGTCACCGGCGCTAGGCCTACCCACGCAAGTGAGGTATCATTTTTATCGGGAGACTTGGGGGAACGCTGGGTGGAAGGAAATTTGTGGCTCCTCTCAGATTCCAGAACTTTCTGCCACAGAAATGTGAGGAACATGTGTTTTTTTAGCCAAATTTTGAGGTTTGCAAAGGATTCTGGGTAACAGAACCTGTCCGAGCCCCACAAGTCACCCCTCCTTGGATTCCCCTAGGTCTCTAGTTTTCAGAAATGCACAGGTTTGGTAGGTTTCCCTAGGTGCCGGCTGAGCTAGAGGCCAAAATCTACAGGTAGGCACTTCGCAAAAAACACCTCTGTTTTCTTCCAAAATTTTGGATGTGTCCACGTTGCGCTTTGGGGCGTTTCCTGTCGCTGGCGCTAGGCCTACCCACGCAAGTGAGGTATCATTTTTATCGGGAGACTTGGGGGAACGCTGGGTGGAAGGAAATTTGTGGCTCCTCTCAGATTCCAGAACTTTCTGCCACAGAAATGTGAGGAACATGTGTTTTTTTAGCCAAATTTTGAGGTTTGCAAAGGATTCTGGGTAACAGAACCTGGTCCGATCCCCGCAAGTCACCCCTCCATGGATTCCCCTAGGTCTCTAGTTTTCAGAAATGCACAGGTTTGGTAGGTTTCCCTAGGTGCCGGCTGAGCTAGAGGCCAAAATCTACAGGTAGGCACTTCGCAAAAAACACCTCTGTTTTCTTCCAAAATTTTGGACGTGTCCACGTTGCGCTTTGGGGTGTTTCCTGTCGCCGGCGCTATGCCTACCCACGCAAGTGAGGTATCATTTTTATCGGGAGACTTGGGGGAACGCTGGGTGGAAGGAAATTTGTGGCTCCTCTCAGATTCCAGAACTTTTTGCTACAGAAATGTGAGGAACGTGTTTTTTTAGCCAAATTTTGAGGTTTGCAAAGGATTCTGGGTAACAGAACCTGGTCCGAGCCCCGCAAGTCACCCCATCTTGGATTCCCCTAGATCTCTAGTTTTCAGAAATGCACAGGTTTGGTAGGTTTCCCTAGGTGCCGGCTGAGCTAGAGGCCAAAATCTACAGGTAGGCACTTCGCAAAAAGCACCTCTGTTTCTTCCAAAAATTTGGACGTGTCCACGTTACGCTTTGGGGTGTTTCCTGTCGCCGGCGCTAGGCCTACCCACGCAAGTGAGGTATCATTTTTATCGGGAGACTTAGGGGAACGCTGGGTGGAAGGAAATTTGTGGCTTCTCTCAGATTCCAGAACTTTCTGCCACAGAAATGTGAGGAACATGTGTTTTTTTAGCCAAATTTTGAGGTTTGCAAAGGATTCTGGGTAACAGAACCTGGTCCGAGCCCCGCAAGTCACCCCATCTTGGATTCCCCTAGGTCTCTAGTTTTCAGAAATGCACAGGTTTGGTAGGTTTCCCTAGGTGCCGGCTGAGCTAGAGGCCAAAATCTACAGGTAGGCACTTCGCAAAAAACACCTCTGTTTTCTTCCTAAATTTTGGACGTGTCCACGTTGCGCTTTGGGGTGTTTCCTGTCGCCGGCGTTAGGCCTACCCACGCAAGTGAGGTATCATTTTTATCGGGAGACTTGGGGGAACGCTGGGTGGAAGGAAATTTGTGGCTCCTCTCAGATTCCAGAACTTTCTGCCACAGAAATGTGAGGAACATGTGTTTTTTTAGCCAAATTTTGAGGTTTGCAAAGGATTCTGGGCAACAGAACCTGGTCCGAGCCCCGCAAGTCACCCCATCTTGGATTCCCCTAAGTCTCTAGTTTTCAGAAATGCACATGTTTGGTAGGTTTCCTAAGGTGCCGGCTGAGCTAAAAACCAAAATCTACAGGTAGGCACTTCGCAAAAAACACCTCTGTTTTCTTCCAAAATTTTGGACGTGTCCACGTTGCGCTTTGGGGTGTTTCCTGTCGCCGGCGCTAGGCCTACCCACGCAAGTGAGGTATCATTTTTATCGGGAGACTTGGGGGAACGCTGGGTGGAAGGAAATTTGTGGCTCCTCTCAGATTCCAGAACTTTCTGCCACAGAAATGTGAGGAACATGTGTTTTTTTAGCCAAATTTTGAGGTTTGCAAAGGATTCTGGGTTACAGAACCTGGTCCGAGCCTCGCAAGTCAACCCTCCTTGGATTCCCCTAGGTCTCTAGTTTTCAGAAATGCACAGGTTTGGTAGGTTTCCCTAGGTGCCGGCTGAGCTAGAGGCCAAAATCTACAGGTAGGCACTTCGCAAAAAACACCTCTGTTTTCTTCCCAAATTTTGGACGTGTCCACGTTGCGCTTTGGGGTGTTTCCTGTCGCCGGCGCTACGCCTACCCACGCAAGTGAGGTATCATTTTTATCGGGAGACTTGGGGGAACGCTGGGTGGAAGGAAATTTGTGGCTCCTCTCAGATTACAGAACTTTCTGCCACAGCAATGTGAGGAACATGTGTTTTTTTAGCCAAATTTTGAGGTTTGCAAAGGATTCTGGGTAACAGAACCTGGTCCGAGCCTCGCAAGTCACCCCTCCTTGGATTCCCCTAGGTCTCTAGTTTTCAGAAATGCACAGGTTTGGTAGGTTTCCCTAGGTGCCGGCTGAGCTAGAGGCCAAAATCTACAGGTAGGCACTTCGCAAAAAACACCTCTGTTTTCTTCCAAAATTTTGGACGTGTCCACGTTGCGCTTTGGGGTGTTTCCTGTCGCCGGCGCTAGGCCTACCCACGCAAGTGAGGTATCATTTTTATCGGGAGACTAGGGGGAACGCTGGGTGGAAGGAAATTTGTGGCTCATCTCAGATTCCAGAACTTTCTGCCACAGAAATGTGAGGAACATGTGTTTTTTTAGCCAAATTTTGAGGTTTGCAAAGGATTCTGGGTAACAGAACCTGGTCCGAGCCCCGCAAGTCACCCCATCTTGGATTCCCCTAGGTCTCTAGTTTTCAGAAATGCACAGGTTTGGTAGGTTTCCCTAGGTGCCGGCTGAGCTAGAGGCCAAAACCTACAGGAAGGCACTTCGCAAAAAACACCTCTGTTTTCTTCCAAAATTTTGGACGTGTCCACGTTGCGCTTTGGGGTGTTTCCTGTCGCCGGCGCTACGCCTACCCACGCAAGTGAGGTATCATTTTTATCGGGAGACTTGGGGGAACACTGGGTGGAAGGAAATGTGTGGCTCCTTTCAGATTCCAAAACTTTCTGCCACAGAAATATGAGGAACATGTGTTTTTTTAGCCAAATTTTGAGGTTTGCAAAGGATTCTGGGTAACAGAACCTGGTCCGAGCCCCGCAAGTCACCCCTCCTTGGATTCCCCTAGGTCTCTAGTTTTCAGAAATGCACAGGTTTGGTAGGTTTCCCTAGGTGCCGGCTGAGCTAGAGGCCAAAATCTACAGGTAGGCACTTCGCAAAAAACACCTCTGTTTTCTTCAAAAATTTGGGACGTGTCCATGTTGCGCTTTGGGGTGTTTCCTGTCGCCGGCGCTAGGCCTACCCACGCAAGTGAGGTATCATTTTTATCGGGAGACTTGGGGGAACGCTGGGTGGAAGAAAATTTGTGGCTCCTCTCAGATTCCAGAACTTTCAGCCGCACAAATGTGAGGAACATGTGTTTTTTTAGCCAAATTTTGAAGTTTGCAAAGGATTCTGGGTAACAGAACCTGGTCCGAGGCCTGCAAGTCACCCCTCCTTGGATTCCCCTAGGTCTCTAGTTTTCAGAAATGCACAGGTTTGGTAGGTTTCCCTAGGTGCCGGCTGAGCTAGAGGCCAAAATCTACAGGTAGGCACTTCGCAAAAAACACCTCTGTTTTCTTCCAAAATTTTGGACGTGTCCACGTTGAGCTTTGGGGTGTTTCCTGTCGCCGGCGCTAGGCCTACCCACGCAAGTGAGGTATCATTTTTATCGGGAGACTTGGGGGAACGCTGGGTGGAAGGAAATTTGTGGCTCCTCTCAGATTCCAGAACTTTCTGCCACAGAAATGTGAGGAACATGTGTTTTTTTAACCAAATTTTGAGGTTTGCAAAGGATTCTGGGTAACAGAACCTGGTCCGAGCCCTGCAAGTCACCCCATCTTGGATTCCCCTAGGTCTCTAGTTTTCAGAAATGCACAGGTTTGGTAGGTTTCCCTAGGTGCCGGCTGAGCTAGAGGCCAAAATCTACAGGTAGGCACTTCGCAAAAAACACCTCTGTTTTCTTCCAAAATTTTGGACGTGTCCACGTTGCGCTTTGGGGTGTTTCCTGTCGCCGGCGCTACGCCTACCCACGCAAGTGAGGTATCATTTTTATCGGGAGACTTGGGGGAACGCTGGGTGGAAGGAAATTTGTGGCTCCTCTCAGATTCCAGAACTTTCTGCTACAGAAATGTGAGGAACGTGTTTTTTTAGCCAAATTTTGAGGTTTGCAAAGGATTCTGGGTAACAGAACCTGGTCCGAGCCCCGCAAGTCACCCCATCTTGGATTCCCCTAGATCTCTAGTTTTCAGAAATGCACAGGTTTGGTAGGTTTCCCTAGGTGCCGGCTGAGCTAGAGGCCAAAATCTACAGGTAGGCACTTCGCAAAAAACACCTCTGTTTCTTCCAAAATTTTGGACGTGTCCACGTTGCGCTTTGGGGTGTTTCCTGTCGCCGGCGCTAGGCCTACCCACGCAAGTGAGGTATCATTTTTATCGGGAGACTTAGGGGAACGCTGGGTGGAAGGAAATTTGTGGCTTCTCTCAGATTCCAGAACTTTCTGCCACAGAAATGTGAGGAACATGTGTTTTTTTAGCCAAATTTTGAGGTTTGCAAAGGATTCTGGGTAACAGAACCTGGTCCGAGCCCCGCAAGTCACCCCATCTTGGATTCCCCTAGGTCTCTAGTTTTCAGAAATGCACAGGTTTGGTAGGTTTCCCTAGGTGCCGGCTGAGCTAGAGGCCAAAATCTACAGGTAGGCACTTCGCAAAAAACACCTCTGTTTTCTTCCAAAATTTTGGACATGTCCACGTTGCGCTTTGGGGTGTTTCCTGTCGCCGGCGCTAGGCCTACCCACGCAAGTGAGGTATCATTTTTATCGGGAGACTTGGGGGAACGCTGGGTGGAAGGAAATTTGTGGCTCCTCTCAGATTCCAGAACTTTCTGCCACAGAAATGTGAGGAACATGTGTTTTTTTAGCCAAATTTTGAGGTTTGCAAAGGATTCTGGGTAACAGAACCTGGTCCGAGCCTCGCAAGTCACCCCTCCTTGGATTCCCCTAGGTCTCTAGTTTTCAGAAATGCACAGGTTTGGTAGGTTTCCCTAGGTGCCGGCTGAGCTAGAGGCCAAAATCTACAGGTAGGCACTTCGCAAAAAACACCTCTGTTTTCTTCCAAAATTTTGGACGTGTCCACGTTGCGCTTTGGGGTGTTTCCTGTCGCCGGCGCTAGGCCTACCCACGCAAGTGAGGTATCATTTTTATCGGGAGACTAGGGGGAACGCTGGGTGAAAGGAAATTTGTGGCTCCTCTCAGATTCCAGAACTTTCTGCCACAGAAATGTGAGGAACATGTGTTTTTTTAGCCAAATTTTGAGGTTTGCAAAGGATTCTGGGTAACAGAACCTGGTCCGAGCCCCGCAAGTCACCCCATCTTGGATTCCCCTAGGTCTCTAGTTTTCAGAAATGCACAGGTTTGGTAGGTTTCCCTAGGTGCCGGCTGAGCTAGAGGCCAAAATCTACAGGAAGGCACTTCGCAAAAAACACCTCTGTTTTCTTCCAACATTTTGGACGTGTCCACGTTGCGCTTTGGGGTGTTTCCTGTCGCCGGCGTTAGGCCTACCCACGCAAGTGAGGTATCATTTTTATCGGGAGACTTGGGGGAACGCTGGGTGGAAGGAAATTTGTGGCTCCTCTCAGATTCCAGAACTTTCTGCCACAGAAATGTGAGGAACATGTGTTTTTTTAGCCAAATTTTGAGGTTTGCAAAGGATTCTGGGCAACAGAACCTGGTCCGAGCCCCGCAAGTCACCCCATCTTGGATTCCCCTAAGTCTCTAGTTTTCAGAAATGCACATGTTTGGTAGGTTTCCTAAGGTGCCGGCTGAGCTAAAAACCAAAATCTACAGGTAGGCACTTCGCAAAAAACACCTCTGTTTTCTTCCAAAATTTTGGACGTGTCCACGTTGCGCTTTGGGGTGTTTCCTGTCGCCGGCGCTAGGCCTACCCACGCAAGTGAGGTATCATTTTTATCGGGAGACTTGGGGGAACGCTGGGTGGAAGGAAATTTGTGGCTCCTCTCAGATTCCAGAACTTTCTGCCACAGAAATGTGAGGAACATGTGTTTTTTTAGCCAAATTTTGAGGTTTGCAAAGGATTCTGGGTAACAGAACCTGTCCGAGCCCCACAAGTCACCCCTCCTTGGATTCCCCTAGGTCTCTAGTTTTCAGAAATGCACAGGTTTGGTAGGTTTCCCTAGGTGCCGGCTGAGCTAGAGGCCAAAATCTACAGGTAGGCACTTCGCAAAAAACACCTCTGTTTTCTTCCAAAATTTTGGATGTGTCCACGTTGCGCTTTGGGGCGTTTCCTGTCGCTGGCGCTAGGCCTACCCACGCAAGTGAGGTATCATTTTTATCGGGAGACTTGGGGGAACGCTGGGTGGAAGGAAATTTGTGGCTCCTCTCAGATTCCAGAACTTTCTGCCACAGAAATGTGAGGAACATGTGTTTTTTTAGCCAAATTTTGAGGTTTGCAAAGGATTCTGGGTAACAGAACCTGGTCCGATCCCCGCAAGTCACCCCTCCATGGATTCCCCTAGGTCTCTAGTTTTCAGAAATGCACAGGTTTGGTAGGTTTCCCTAGGTGCCGGCTGAGCTAGAGGCCAAAATCTACAGGTAGGCACTTCGCAAAAAACACCTCTGTTTTCTTCCAAAATTTTGGACGTGTCCACGTTGCGCTTTGGGGTGTTTCCTGTCGCCGGCGCTACGCCTACCCACGCAAGTGAGGTATCATTTTTATCGGGAGACTTGGGGGAACGCTGGGTGGAAGGAAATTTGTGGCTCCTCTCAGATTCCAGAACTTTTTGCTACAGAAATGTGAGGAACGTGTTTTTTTAGCCAAATTTTGAGGTTTGCAAAGGATTCTGGGTAACAGAACCTGGTCCGAGCCCCGCAAGTCACCCCATCTTGGATTCCCCTAGATCTCTAGTTTTCAGAAATGCACAGGTTTGGTAGGTTTCCCTAGGTGCCGGCTGAGCTAGAGGCCAAAATCTACAGGTAGGCACTTCGCAAAAAGCACCTCTGTTTCTTCCAAAAATTTGGACGTGTCCACGTTGCGCTTTGGGGTGTTTCCTGTCGCCGGCGCTAGGCCTACCCACGCAAGTGAGGTATCATTTTTATCGGGAGACTTAGGGGAACGCTGGGTGGAAGGAAATTTGTGGCTTCTCTCAGATTCCAGAACTTTCTGCCACAGAAATGTGAGGAACATGTGTTTTTTTAGCCAAATTTTGAGGTTTGCAAAGGATTCTGGGTAACAGAACCTGGTCCGAGCCCCGCAAGTCACCCCATCTTGGATTCCCCTAAGTCTCTAGTTTTCAGAAATGCACATGTTTGGTAGGTTTCCTAAGGTGCCGGCTGAGCTAAAAACCAAAATCTACAGGTAGGCACTTCGCAAAAAACACCTCTGTTTTCTTCCAAAATTTTGGACGTGTCCACGTTGCGCTTTGGGGTGTTTCCTGTCGCCGGCGCTAGGCCTACCCACGCAAGTGAGGTATCATTTTTATCGGGAGACTTGGGGGAACGCTGGGTGGAAGGAAATTTGTGGCTCCTCTCAGATTCCAGAACTTTCTGCCACAGAAATGTGAGGAACATGTGTTTTTTTAGCCAAATTTTGAGGTTTGCAAAGGATTCTGGGTAACAGAACCTGGTCCGAGCCTCGCAAGTCAACCCTCCTTGGATTCCCCTAGGTCTCTAGTTTTCAGAAATGCACAGGTTTGGTAGGTTTCCCTAGGTGCCGGCTGAGCTAGAGGCCAAAATCTACTGGTAGGCACTTCGCAAAAAACACCTCTGTTTTCTTCCCAAATTTTGGACGTGTCCACGTTGCGCTTTGGGGTGTTTCCTGTCGCCGGCGCTACGCCTACCCACGCAAGTGAGGTATCCTTTTTATCGGGAGACTTGGGGGAACGCTGGGTGGAAGGAAATTTGTGGCTCCTCTCAGATTACAGAACTTTCTGCCACAGCAATGTGAGGAACATGTGTTTTTTTAGCCAAATTTTGAGGTTTGCAAAGGATTCTGGGTAACAGAACCTGGTCCGAGCCTCGCAAGTCACCCCTCCTTGGATTCCCCTAGGTCTCTAGTTTTCAGAAATGCACAGGTTTGGTAGGTTTCCCTAGGTGCCGGCTGAGCTAGAGGCCAAAATCTACAGGTAGGCACTTCGCAAAAAACACCTCTGTTTTCTTCCAAAATTTTGGACGTGTCCACGTTGCGCTTTGGGGTGTTTCCTGTCGCCGGCGCTAGGCCTACCCACGCAAGTGAGGTATCATTTTTATCAGGAGACTAGGGGGAACGCTGGGTGGAAGGAAATTTGTGGCTCATCTCAGATTCCAGAACTTTCTGCCACAGAAATGTGAGGAACATGTGTTTTTTTAGCCAAATTTTGAGGTTTGCAAAGGATTCTGGGTAACAGAACCTGGTCCGAGCCCCGCAAGTCACCCCATCTTGGATTCCCCTAGGTCTCTAGTTTTCAGAAATGCACAGGTTTGGTAGGTTTCCCTAGGTGCCGGCTGAGCTAGAGGCCAAAACCTACAGGAAGGCACTTCGCAAAAAACACCTCTGTTTTCTTCCAAAATTTTGGACGTGTCCACGTTGCGCTTTGGGGTGTTTCCTGTCGCCGGCGCTACGCCTACCCACGCAAGTGAGGTATCATTTTTATCGGGAGACTTGGGGGAACACTGGGTGGAAGGAAATGTGTGGCTCCTTTCAGATTCCAAAACTTTCTGCCACAGAAATATGAGGAACATGTGTTTTTTTAGCCAAATTTTGAGGTTTGCAAAGGATTCTGGGTAACAGAACCTGGTCCGAGCCCCGCAAGTCACCCCTCCTTGGATTCCCCTAGGTCTCTAGTTTTCAGAAATGCACAGGTTTGGTAGGTTTCCCTAGGTGCCGGCTGAGCTAGAGGCCAAAATCTACAGGTAGGCACTTCGCAAAAAACACCTCTGTTTTCTTCAAAAATTTTGGACGTGTCCATGTTGCGCTTTGGGGTGTTTCCTGTCGCCGGCGCTAGGCCTACCCACGCAAGTGAGGTATCATTTTTATCGGGAGACTTGGGGGAACGCTGGGTGGAAGAAAATTTGTGGCTCCTCTCAGATTCCAGAACTTTCAGCTGCACAAATGTGAGGAACATGTGTTTTTTTAGCCAAATTTTGAAGTTTGCAAAGGATTCTGGGTAACAGAACCTGGTCCGAGCCCTGCAAGTCACCCCTCCTTGGATTCCCCTAGGTCTCTAGTTTTCAGAAATGCACAGGTTTGGTAGGTTTCCCTAGGTGCCGGCTGAGCTAGAGGCCAAAATCTACAGGTAGGCACTTCGCAAAAAACACCTCTGTTTTCTTCCAAAATTTTGGACGTGTCCACGTTGAGCTTTGGGGTGTTTCCTGACGCCGGCGCTAGGCCTACCCACGCAAGTGAGGTATCATTTTTATCGGGAGACTTGGGGGAACGCTGGGTGGAAGGAAATTTGTGGCTCCTCTCAGATTCCAGAACTTTCTGCCACAGAAATGTGAGGAACATGTGTTTTTTTAACCAAATTTTGAGGTTTGCAAAGGATTCTGGGTAACAGAACCTGGTCCGAGCCCTGCAAGTCACCCCATCTTGGATTCCCCTAGGTCTCTAGTTTTCAGAAATGCACAGGTTTGGTAGGTTTCCCTAGGTGCCGGCTGAGCTAGAGGCCAAAATCTACAGGTAGGCACTTCGCAAAAAACACCTCTGTTTTCTTCCAAAATTTTGGACGTGTCCACGTTGCGCTTTGGGGTGTTTCCTGTCGCCGGCGCTACGCCTACCCACGCAAGTGAGGTATCATTTTTATCGGGAGACTTGGGGGAACGCTGGGTGGAAGGAAATTTGTGGCTCCTCTCAGATTCCAGAACTTTCTGCTACAGAAATGTGAGGAACGTGTTTTTTTAGCCAAATTTTGAGGTTTGCAAAGGATTCTGGGTAACATAACCTGGTCCGAGCCCCGCAAGTCACCCCATCTTGGATTCCCCTAGATCTCTAGTTTTCAGAAATGCACAGGTTTGGTAGGTTTCCCTAGGTGCCGGCTGAGCTAGAGGCCAAAATCTACAGGTAGGCACTTCGCAAAAAACACCTCTGTTTCTTCCAAAATTTTGGACGTGTCCACGTTGCGCTTTGGGGTGTTTCCTGTCGCCGGCGCTAGGCCTACCCACGCAAGTGAGGTATCATTTTTATCGGGAGACTTAGGGGAACGCTGGGTGGAAGGAAATTTGTGGCTTCTCTCAGATTCCAGAACTTTCTGCCACAGAAATGTGAGGAACATGTGTTTTTTTAGCCAAATTTTGAGGTTTGCAAAGGATTCTGGGTAACAGAACCTGGTCCGAGCCCCGCAAGTCACCCCATCTTGGATTCCCCTAGGTCTCTAGTTTTCAGAAATGCACAGGTTTGGTAGGTTTCCCTAGGTGCCGGCTGAGCTAGAGGCCAAAATCTACAGGTAGGCACTTCGCAAAAAACACCTCTGTTTTCTTCCAAAATTTTGGACATGTCCACGTTGCGCTTTGGGGTGTTTCCTGTCGCCGGCGCTAGGCCTACCCACGCAAGTGAGGTATCATTTTTATCGGGAGACTTGGGGGAACGCTGGGTGGAAGGAAATTTGTGGCTCCTCTCAGATTCCAGAACTTTCTGCCACAGAAATGTGAGGAACATGTGTTTTTTTAGCCAAATTTTGAGGTTTGCAAAGGATTCTGGGTAACAGAACCTGGTCCGAGCCTCGCAAGTCACCCCTCCTTGGATTCCCCTAGGTCTCTAGTTTTCAGAAATGCACAGGTTTGGTAGGTTTCCCTAGGTGCCGGCTGAGCTAGAGGCCAAAATCTACAGGTAGGCACTTCGCAAAAAACACCTCTGTTTTCTTCCAAAATTTTGGACGTGTTCACGTTGCGCTTTGGGGTGTTTCCTGTCGCCGGCGCTAGGCCTACCCACGCAAGTGAGGTATCATTTTTATCGGGAGACTAGGGGGAACGCTGGGTGAAAGGAAATTTGTGGCTCCTCTCAGATTCCAGAACTTTCTGCCACAGAAATGTGAGGAACATGTGTTTTTTTAGCCAAATTTTGAGGTTTGCAAAGGATTCTGGGTAACAGAACCTGGTCCGAGCCCCGCAAGTCACCCCATCTTGGATTCCCCTAGGTCTCTAGTTTTCAGAAATGCACAGGTTTGGTAGGTTTCCCTAGGTGCCGGCTGAGCTAGAGGCCAAAATCTACAGGAAGGCACTTCGCAAAAAACACCTCTGTTTTCTTCCAAAATTTTGGACGTGTCCACGTTGCGCTTTGGGGTGTTTCCTGTCGCCGGCGCTACGCCTACCCACGCAAGTGAGGTATCATTTTTATCGGGAGACTTGGGGGAACACTGGGTGGAAGGAAATGTGTGGCTCCTTTCAGATTCCAGAACTTTCTGCCACAGAAATATGAGGAACATGTGTTTTTTTAGCCAAATTTTGAGGTTTGCAAAGGATTCTGGGTAACAGAACCTGGTCCGAGCCCCGCAAGTCACCCCTCCTTGGATTCCCCTAGGTCTCTAGTTTTCAGAAATGCACAGGTTTGGTAGGTTTCCCTAGGTGCCGGCTGAGCTAGAGGCCAAAATCTACAGGTAGGCACTTCGCAAAAAACACCTCTGTTTTCTTCAAAAATTTTGGAAGTGTCCATGTTGCGCTTTGGGGTGTTTCCTGTCGCCGGCGCTAGGCCTACCCACGCAAGTGAGGTATCATTTTTATCGGGAGACTTGGGGGAACGCTGGGTGGAAGAAAATTTGTGGCTCCTCTCAGATTCCAGAACTTTCAGCCGCACAAATGTGAGGAACATGTGTTTTTTTAGCCAAATTTTGAGGTTTGCAAAGGATTCTGGGTAACAGAACCTGGTCCGAGCCCTGCAAGTCACCCCTCCTTGGATTCCCCTAGGTCTCTAGTTTTCAGAAATGCACAGGTTTGGTAGGTTTCCCTAGGTGCCGGCTGAGCTAGAGGCCAAAATCTACAGGTAGGCACTTCGCAAAAAACACCTCTGTTTTCTTCCAAAATTTTGGACGTGTCCACGTTGAGCTTTGGGGTGTTTCCTGTCGCCGGCGCTAGGCCTACCCACGCAAGTGAGGTATCATTTTTATCGGGAGACTTGGGGGAACGCTGGGTGGAAGGAAATTTGTGGCTCCTCTCAGATTCCAGAACTTTCTGCCACAGAAATGTGAGGAACATGTGTTTTTTTAACCAAATTTTGAGGTTTGCAAAGGATTCTGGGTAACAGAACCTGGTCCGAGCCCTGCAAGTCACCCCATCTTGGATTCCCCTAGGTCTCTAGTTTTCAGAAATGCACAGGTTTGGTAGGTTTCCCTAGGTGCCGGCTGAGCTAGAGGCCAAAATCTACAGGTAGGCTCTTTGCAAAAAACACCTCTGTTTTCTTCCAAAATTTTGGACGTGTCCACGTTGCGCTTTGGGGTGTTTCCTGTCGCCGGCGCTACGCCTACCCACGCAAGTGAGGTATCATTTTTATCGGGAGACTTGGGGGAACGCTGGGTGGAAGGAAATTTGTGGCTCCTCTCAGATTCCAGAACTTTCTGCTACAGAAATGTGAGGAACGTGTTTTTTTAGCCAAATTTTGAGGTTTGCAAAGGATTCTGGGTAACAGAACCTGGTCCGAGCCCCGCAAGTCACCCCATCTTGGATTCCCCTAGATCTCTAGTTTTCAGAAATGCACAGGTTTGGTAGGTTTCCCTAGGTGCCGGCTGAGCTAGAGGCCAAAATCTACAGGTAGGCACTTCGCAAAAAACACCTCTGTTTCTTCCAAAATTTTGGACGTGTCCACGTTGCGCTTTGGGGTGTTTCCTGTCGCCGGCGCTAGGCCTACCCACGCAAGTGAGGTATCATTTTTATCGGGAGACTTAGGGGAACGCTGGGTGGAAGGAAATTTGTGGCTTCTCTCAGATTCCAGAACTTTCTGCCACAGAAATGTGAGGAACATGTGTTTTTTTAGCCAAATTTTGAGGTTTGCAAAGGATTCTGGGTAACAGAACCTGGTCCGAGCCCCGCAAGTCACCCCATCTTGGATTCCCCTAGGTCTCTAGTTTTCAGAAATGCACAGGTTTGGTAGGTTTCCCTAGGTGCCGGCTGAGCTAGAGGCCAAAATCTACAGGTAGGCACTTCGCAAAAAACACCTCTGTTTTCTTCCAAAATTTTGGACGTGTCCACGTTGCGCTTTGGGGTGTTTCCTGTCGCCGGCGCTAGGCCTACCCACGCAAGTGAGGTATCATTTTTATCGGGAGACTTGGGGGAACGCTGGGTGGAAGGAAATTTGTGGCTCCTCTCAGATTCCAGAACTTTCTGCCACAGAAATGTGAGGAACATGTGTTTTTTTAGCCAAATTTTGAGGTTTGCAAAGGATTCTGGGCAACAGAACCTGGTCCGAGCCCCGCAAGTCACCCCATCTTGGATTCCCCTAAGTCTCTAGTTTTCAGAAATGCACATGTTTGGTAGGTTTCCTAAGGTGCCGGCTGAGCTAAAAACCAAAATCTACAGGTAGGCACTTCGCAAAAAACACCTCTGTTTTCTTCCAAAATTTTGGACGTGTCCACGTTGCGCTTTGGGGTGTTTCCTGTCGCCGGCGCTACGCCTACCCACGCAAGTGAGGTATCATTTTTATCGGGAGACTTGGGGGAACGCTGGGTGGAAGGAAATTTGTGGCTCCTCTCAGATTCCAGAACTTTCTGCCACAGCAATGTGAGGAACATGTGTTTTTTTAGCCAAATTTTGAGGTTTGCAAAGGATTCTGGGTAACAGAACCTGGTCCGAGCCTCGCAAGTCACCCCTCCTTGGATTCCCCTAGGTCTCTAGTTTTCAGAAATGCACAGGTTTGGTAGGTTTCCCTAGGTGCCGGCTGAGCTAGAGGCCAAAATCTACAGGTAGGCACTTCGCAAAAAACACCTCTGTTTTCTTCCAAAATTTTGGACGTGTCCACGTTGCGCTTTGGGGTGTTTCCTGTCGCCGGCGCTAGGCCTACCCACGCAAGTGAGGTATCATTTTTATCGGGAGACTTGGGGGAACGCTGGGTGGCAGGAAATTTGTGGCTCCTATCAGATTCCAGAACTTTCTGCCACAGAAATTTGAGGAACATGTGTTTTTTTAGCCAAATTTTGAGGTTTGCAAAGGATTCTGGGTAACAGAACCTGGTCCGAGCCCCGCAAGTCACCCCATCTTGGATTCCCCTAGATCTCTAGTTTTCAGAAATGCACAGGTTTGGTAGGTTTCCCTAGGTGCCGGCTGAGCTAGAGGCCAAAATCTACAGGTAGGCACTTCGCAAAAAACACCTCTGTTTCTTCCAAAAATTTGGACGTGTCCACGTTGCGCTTTGGGGTGTTTCCTGTCGCCGGCGCTAGGCCTACCCACGCAAGTGAGGTATCATTTTTATCGGGAGACTTAGGGGAACGCTGGGTGGAAGGAAATTTGTGGCTTCTCTCAGATTCCAGAACTTTCTGCCACAGAAATGTGAGGAACATGTGTTTTTTTAGCCAAATTTTGAGGTTTGCAAAGGATTCTGGGTAACAGAACCTGGTCCGAGCCCCGCAAGTCACCCCATCTTGGATTCCCCTAGGTCTCTAGTTTTCAGAAATGCACAGGTTTGGTAGGTTTCCCTAGGTGCCGGCTGAGCTAGAGGCCAAAATCTACAGGTAGGCACTTCGCAAAAAACACCTCTGTTTTCTTCAAAAATTTTGGACGTGTCCACGTTGCGCTTTGGGGTTTTTCCTGTCGCCGGCGCTAGGCCTACCCACGCAAGTGAGGTATCATTTTTATCGGGAGACTTGGGGGAACGCTGGGTGGAAGGAAATTTGTGGCTCCTCTCAGATTCCAGAACTTTCTGCCACAGAAATGTGAGGAACATGTGTTTTTTTAGCCAAATTTTGAGGTTTGCAAAGGATTCTGGGTAACAGAACCTGGTCCGAGCCCCGCAAGTCACCCCATCTTGGATTCCCCTAGGTCTCTAGTTTTCAGAAATGCACAGGTTTGGTAGGTTTCCCTAGGTGCCGGCTGAGCTAGAGGCCAAAACCTACAGGAAGGCACTTCGCAAAAAACACCTCTGTTTTCTTCCAAAATTTTGGACGTGTCCACGTTGCGCTTTGGGGTGTTTCCTGTCGCCGGCGCTACGCCTACCCACGCAAGTGAGGTATCATTTTTATCGGGAGACTTGGGGGAACACTGGGTGGAAGGAAATGTGTGGCTCCTTTCAGATTCCAAAACTTTCTGCCACAGAAATATGAGGAACATGTGTTTTTTTAGCCAAATTTTGAGGTTTGCAAAGGATTCTGGGTAACAGAACCTGGTCCGAGCCCCGCAAGTCACCCCATCTTGGATTCCCCTAGGTCTCTAGTTTTCAGAAATGCACAGGTTTGGTAGGTTTCCCTAGGTGCCGGCTGAGCTAGAGGCCAAAATCTACAGGAAGGCACTTCGCAAAAAACACCTCTGTTTTCTTCCAAAATTTTGGACGTGTCCACGTTGCGCTTTGGGGTGTTTCCTGTCGCCGGCGCTACGCCTACCCACGCAAGTGAGGTATCATTTTTATCGGGAGACTTGGGGGAACACTGGGTGGAAGGAAATGTGTGGCTCCTTTCAGATTCCAGAACTTTCTGCCACAGAAATATGAGGAACATGTGTTTTTTTAGCCAAATTTTGAGGTTTGCAAAGGATTCTGGGTAACAGAACCTGGTCCGAGCCCCGCAAGTCACCCCTCCTTGGATTCCCCTAGGTCTCTAGTTTTCAGAAATGCACAGGTTTGGTAGGTTTCCCTAGGTGCCGGCTGAGCTAGAGGCCAAAATCTACAGGTAGGCACTTCGCAAAAAACACCTCTGTTTTCTTCAAAAATTTTGGAAGTGTCCATGTTGCGCTTTGGGGTGTTTCCTGTCGCCGGCGCTAGGCCTACCCACGCAAGTGAGGTATCATTTTTATCGGGAGACTTGGGGGAACGCTGGGTGGAAGAAAATTTGTGGCTCCTCTCAGATTCCAGAACTTTCAGCCGCACAAATGTGAGGAACATGTGTTTTTTTTAGCCAAATTTTGAGGTTTGCAAAGGATTCTGGGTAACAGAACCTGGTCCGAGCCCTGCAAGTCACCCCTCCTTGGATTCCCCTAGGTCTCTAGTTTTCAGAAATGCACAGGTTTGGTAGGTTTCCCTAGGTGCCGGCTGAGCTAGAGGCCAAAATCTACAGGTAGGCACTTCGCAAAAAACACCTCTGTTTTCTTCCAAAATTTTGGACGTGTCCACGTTGAGCTTTGGGGTGTTTCCTGTCGCCGGCGCTAGGCCTACCCACGCAAGTGAGGTATCATTTTTATCGGGAGACTTGGGGGAACGCTGGGTGGAAGGAAATTTGTGGCTCCTCTCAGATTCCAGAACTTTCTGCCACAGAAATGTGAGGAACATGTGTTTTTTTAACCAAATTTTGAGGTTTGCAAAGGATTCTGGGTAACAGAACCTGGTCCGAGCCCTGCAAGTCACCCCATCTTGGATTCCCCTAGGTCTCTAGTTTTCAGAAATGCACAGGTTTGGTAGGTTTCCCTAGGTGCCGGCTGAGCTAGAGGCCAAAATCTACAGGTAGGCTCTTCGCAAAAAACACCTCTGTTTTCTTCCAAAATTTTGGACGTGTCCACGTTGCGCTTTGGGGTGTTTCCTGTCGCCGGCGCTACGCCTACCCACGCAAGTGAGGTATCATTTTTATCGGGAGACTTGGGGGAACGCTGGGTGGAAGGAAATTTGTGGCTCCTCTCAGATTCCAGAACTTTCTGCTACAGAAATGTGAGGAACGTGTTTTTTTAGCCAAATTTTGAGGTTTGCAAAGGATTCTGGGTAACAGAACCTGGTCCGAGCCCCGCAAGTCACCCCATCTTGGATTCCCCTAGATCTCTAGTTTTCAGAAATGCACAGGTTTGGTAGGTTTCCCTAGGTGCCGGCTGAGCTAGAGGCCAAAATCTACAGGTAGGCACTTCGCAAAAAACACCTCTGTTTCTTCCAAAATTTTGGACGTGTCCACGTTGCGCTTTGGGGTGTTTCCTGTCGCCGGCGCTAGGCCTACCCACGCAAGTGAGGTATCATTTTTATCGGGAGACTTAGGGGAACGCTGGGTGGAAGGAAATTTGTGGCTTCTCTCAGATTCCAGAACTTTCTGCCACAGAAATGTGAGGAACATGTGTTTTTTTAGCCAAATTTTGAGGTTTGCAAAGGATTCTGGGTAACAGAACCTGGTCCGAGCCCCGCAAGTCACCCCATCTTGGATTCCCCTAGGTCTCTAGTTTTCAGAAATGCACAGGTTTGGTAGGTTTCCCTAGGTGCCGGCTGAGCTAGAGGCCAAAATCTACAGGTAGGCACTTCGCAAAAAACACCTCTGTTTTCTTCCAAAATTTTGGACGTGTCCACGTTGCGCTTTGGGGTGTTTCCTGTCGCCGGCGCTAGGCCTACCCACGCAAGTGAGGTATCATTTTTATCGGGAGACTTGGGGGAACGCTGGGTGGAAGGAAATTTGTGGCTCCTCTCAGATTCCAGAACTTTCTGCCACAGAAATGTGAGGAACATGTGTTTTTTTAGCCAAATTTTGAGGTTTGCAAAGGATTCTGGGCAACAGAACCTGGTCCGAGCCCCGCAAGTCACCCCATCTTGGATTCCCCTAAGTCTCTAGTTTTCAGAAATGCACATGTTTGGTAAGTTTCCTAAGGTGCCGGCTGAGCTAAAAACCAAAATCTACAGGTAGGCACTTCGCAAAAAACACCTCTGTTTTCTTCCAAAATTTTGGACGTGTCCACGTTGCGCTTTGGGGTGTTTCCTGTCGCCGGCGCTACGCCTACCCACGCAAGTGAGGTATCATTTTTATCGGGAGACTTGGGGGAACGCTGGGTGGAAGGAAATTTGTGGCTCCTCTCAGATTCCAGAACTTTCTGCCACAGCAATGTGAGGAACATGTGTTTTTTTAGCCAAATTTTGAGGTTTGCAAAGGATTCTGGGTAACAGAACCTGGTCCGAGCCTCGCAAGTCACCCCTCCTTGGATTCCCCTAGGTCTCTAGTTTTCAGAAATGCACAGGTTTGGTAGGTTTCCCTAGGTGCCGGCTGAGCTAGAGGCCAAAATCTACAGGTAGGCACTTCGCAAAAAACACCTCTGTTTTCTTCCAAAATTTTGGACGTGTCCACGTTGCGCTTTGGGGTGTTTCCTGTCGCCGGCGCTAGGCCTACCCACGCAAGTGAGGTATCATTTTTATCGGGAGACTTGGGGGAACGCTGGGTGGCAGGAAATTTGTGGCTCCTATCAGATTCCAGAACTTTCTGCCACAGAAATTTGAGGAACATGTGTTTTTTTAGCCAAATTTTGAGGTTTGCAAAGGATTCTGGGTAACAGAACCTGGTCCGAGCCCCGCAAGTCACCCCATCTTGGATTCCCCTAGATCTCTAGTTTTCAGAAATGCACAGGTTTGGTAGGTTTCCCTAGGTGCCGGCTGAGCTAGAGGCCAAAATCTACAGGTAGGCACTTCGCAAAAAACACCTCTGTTTCTTCCAAAAATTTGGACGTGTCCACGTTGCGCTTTGGGGTGTTTCCTGTCGCCGGCGCTAGGCCTACCCACGCAAGTGAGGTATCATTTTTATCGGGAGACTTAGGGGAACGCTGGGTGGAAGGAAATTTGTGGCTTCTCTCAGATTCCAGAACTTTCTGCCACAGAAATGTGAGGAACATGTGTTTTTTTAGCCAAATTTTGAGGTTTGCAAAGGATTCTGGGTAACAGAACCTGGTCCGAGCCCCGCAAGTCACCCCATCTTGGATTCCCCTAGGTCTCTAGTTTTCAGAAATGCACAGGTTTGGTAGGTTTCCCTAGGTGCCGGCTGAGCTAGAGGCCAAAATCTACAGGTAGGCACTTCGCAAAAAACACCTCTGTTTTCTTCAAAAATTTTGGACGTGTCCACGTTGCGCTTTGGGGTTTTTCCTGTCGCCGGCGCTAGGCCTACCCACGCAAGTGAGGTATCATTTTTATCGGGAGACTTGGGGGAACGCTGGGTGGAAGGAAATTTGTGGCTCCTCTCAGATTCCAGAACTTTCTGCCACAGAAATGTGAGGAACATGTGTTTTTTTAGCCAAATTTTGAGGTTTGCAAAGGATTCTGGGTAACAGAACCTGGTCCGAGCCCCGCAAGTCACCCCATCTTGGATTCCCCTAGGTCTCTAGTTTTCAGAAATGCACAGGTTTGGTAGGTTTCCCTAGGTGCCGGCTGAGCTAGAGGCCAAAACCTACAGGAAGGCACTTCGCAAAAAACACCTCTGTTTTCTTCCAAAATTTTGGACGTGTCCACGTTGCGCTTTGGGGTGTTTCCTGTCGCCGGCGCTACGCCTACCCACGCAAGTGAGGTATCATTTTTATCGGGAGACTTGGGGGAACACTGGGTGGAAGGAAATGTGTGGCTCCTTTCAGATTCCAAAACTTTCTGCCACAGAAATATGAGGAACATGTGTTTTTTTAGCCAAATTTTGAGGTTTGCAAAGGATTCTGGGTAACAGAACCTGGTCCGAGCCCCGCAAGTCACCCCTCCTTGGATTCCCCTAGGTCTCTAGTTTTCAGAAATGCACAGGTTTGGTAGGTTTCCCTAGGTGCCGGCTGAGCTAGAGGCCAAAATCTACAGGTAGGCACTTCGCAAAAAACACCTCTGTTTTCTTCAAAAATTTTGGACGTGTCCATGTTGCGCTTTGGGGTGTTTCCTGTCGCCGGCGCTAGGCCTACCCACGCAAGTGAGGTATCATTTTTATCGGGAGACTTGGGGGAACGCTGGGTGGAAGAAAATTTGTGGCTCCTCTCAGATTCCAGAACTTTCAGCCGCACAAATGTGAGGAACATGTGTTTTTTTAGCCAAATTTTGAAGTTTGCAAAGGATTCTGGGTAACAGAACCTGGTCCGAGCCCTGCAAGTCACCCCTCCTTGGATTCCCCTAGGTCTCTAGTTTTCAGAAATGCACAGGTTTGGTAGGTTTCCCTAGGTGCCGGCTGAGCTAGAGGCCAAAATCTACAGGTAGGCACTTCGCAAAAAACACCTCTGTTTTCTTCCAAAATTTTGGACGTGTCACGTTGAGCTTTGGGGTGTTTCCTGTCGCCGGCGCTAGGCCTACCCACGCAAGTGAGGTATCATTTTTATCGGGAGACTTGGGGGAACGCTGGGTGGAAGGAAATTTGTGGCTCCTCTCAGATTCCAGAACTTTCTGCCACAGAAATGTGAGGAACATGTGTTTTTTTAACCAAATTTTGAGGTTTGCAAAGGATTCTGGGTAACAGAACCTGGTCCGAGCCCTGCAAGTCACCCCATCTTGGATTCCCCTAGGTCTCTAGTTTTCAGAAATGCACAGGTTTGGTAGGTTTCCCTAGGTGCCGGCTGAGCTAGAGGCCAAAATCTACAGGTAGGCACTTCGCAAAAAACACCTCTGTTTTCTTCCAAAATTTTGGACGTGTCCATGTTGCGCTTTGGGGTGTTTCCTGTCGCCGGCGCTACGCCTACCCACGCAAGTGAGGTATCATTTTTATCGGGAGACTTGGGGGAACGCTGGGTGGAAGGAAATTTGTGGCTCCTCTCAGATTCCAGAACTTTCTGCTACAGAAATGTGAGGAACGTGTTTTTTTAGCCAAATTTTGAGGTTTGCAAAGCATTCTGGGTAACAGAACCTGGTCCGAGCCCCGCAAGTCACCCCATCTTGGATTCCCCTAGATCTCTAGTTTTCAGAAATGCACAGGTTTGGTAGGTTTCCCTAGGTGCCGGCTGAGCTAGAGGCCAAAATCTACAGGTAGGCACTTCGCAAAAAACACCTCTGTTTCTTCCAAAATTTTGGACGTGTCCACGTTGCGCTTTGGGGTGTTTCCTGTCGCCGGCGCTAGGCCTACCCACGCAAGTGAGGTATCATTTTTATCGGGAGACTTAGGGGAACGCTGGGTGGAAGGAAATTTGTTGCTTCTCTCAGATTCCAGAACTTTCTGCCACAGAAATGTGAGGAACATGTGTTTTTTTAGCCAAATTTTGAGGTTTGCAAAGGATTCTGGGTAACAGAACCTGGTCCGAGCCCCGCAAGTCACCCCATCTTGGATTCCCCTAGGTCTCTAGTTTTCAGAAATGCACAGGTTTGGTAGGTTTCCCTAGGTGCCGGCTGAGCTAGAGGCCAAAATCTACAGGTAGGCACTTCGCAAAAAACACCTCTGTTTTCTTCCAAAATTTTGGACATGTCCACGTTGCGCTTTGGGGTGTTTCCTGTCGCCGGCGCTAGGCCTACCCACGCAAGTGAGGTATCATTTTTATCGGGAGACTTGGGGGAACGCTGGGTGGAAGGAAATTTGTGGCTCCTCTCAGATTCCAGAACTTTCTGCCACAGAAATGTGAGGAACATGTGTTTTTTTAGCCAAATTTTGAGGTTTGCAAAGGATTCTGGGTAACAGAACCTGGTCCGAGCCTCGCAAGTCACCCCTCCTTGGATTCCCCTAGGTCTCTAGTTTTCAGAAATGCACAGGTTTGGTAGGTTTCCCTAGGTGCCGGCTGAGCTAGAGGCCAAAATCTACAGGTAGGCACTTCGCAAAAAACACCTCTGTTTTCTTCCAAAATTTTGGACGTGTCCACGTTGCGCTTTGGGGTGTTTCCTGTCGCCGGCGCTAGGCCTACCCACGCAAGTGAGGTATCATTTTTATCGGGAGACTAGGGGGAACGCTGGGTGAAAGGAAATTTGTGGCTCCTCTCAGATTCCAGAACTTTCTGCCACAGAAATGTGAGGAACATGTGTTTTTTTAGCCAAATTTTGAGGTTTGCAAAGGATTCTGGGTAACAGAACCTGGTCCGAGCCCCGCAAGTCACCCCATCTTGGATTCCCCTAGGTCTCTAGTTTTCAGAAATGCACAGGTTTGGTAGGTTTCCCTAGGTGCCGGCTGAGCTAGAGGCCAAAATCTACAGGAAGGCACTTCGCAAAAAACACCTCTGTTTTCTTCCAAAATTTTGGACGTGTCCACGTTGCGATTTGGGGTGTTTCCTGTCGCCGGCGCTACGCCTACCCACGCAAGTGAGGTATCATTTTTATCGGGAGACTTGGGGGAACACTGGGTGGAAGGAAATGTGTGGCTCCTTTCAGATTCCAGAACTTTCTGCCACAGAAATATGAGGAACATGTGTTTTTTTAGCCAAATTTTGAGGTTTGCAAAGGATTCTGGGTAACAGAACCTGGTCCGAGCCCCGCAAGTCACCCCTCCTTGGATTCCCCTAGGTCTCTAGTTTTCAGAAATGCACAGGTTTGGTAGGTTTCCCTAGGTGCCGGCTGAGCTAGAGGCCAAAATCTACAGGTAGGCACTTCGCAAAAAACACCTCTGTTTTCTTCCAAAATTTTGGAAGTGTCCATGTTGCGCTTTGGGGTGTTTCCTGTCGCCGGCGCTAGGCCTACCCACGCAAGTGAGGTATCATTTTTATCGGGAGACTTGGGGGAACGCTGGGTGGAAGAAAATTTGTGGCTCCTCTCAGATTCCAGAACTTTCAGCCGCACAAATGTGAGGAACATGTGTTTTTTTAGCCAAATTTTGAGGTTTGCAAAGGATTCTGGGTAACAGAACCTGGTCCGAGCCCTGCAAGTCACCCCTCCTTGGATTCCCCTAGGTCTCTAGTTTTCAGAAATGCACCGGTTTGGTAGGTTTCCCTAGGTGCCGGCTGAGCTAGAGGCCAAAATCTACAGGTAGGCACTTCGCAAAAAACACCTCTGTTTTCTTCCAAAATTTTGGACGTGTCCACGTTGAGCTTTGGGGTGTTTCCTGTCGCCGGCGCTAGGCCTACCCACGCAAGTGAGGTATCATTTTTATCGGGAGACTTGGGGGAACGCTGGGTGGAAGGAAATTTGTGGCTCCTCTCAGATTCCAGAACTTTCTGCCACAGAAATGTGAGGAACATGTGTTTTTTTAACCAAATTTTGAGGTTTGCAAAGGATTCTGGGTAACAGAACCTGGTCCGAGCCCTGCAAGTCACCCCATCTTGGATTCCCCTAGGTCTCTAGTTTTCAGAAATGCACAGGTTTGGTAGGTTTCCCTAGGTGCCGGCTGAGCTAGAGGCCAAAATCTACAGGTAGGCACTTCGCAAAAAACACCTCTGTTTTCTTCCAAAATTTTGGACGTGTCCACGTTGCGCTTTGGGGTGTTTCCTGTCGCCGGCGCTACGCCTACCCACGCAAGTGAGGTATCATTTTTATCGGGAGACTTGGGGGAACGCTGGGTGGAAGGAAATTTGTGGCTCCTCTCAGATTCCAGAACTTTCTGCTACAGAAATGTGAGGAACGTGTTTTTTTAGCCAAATTTTGAGGTTTGCAAAGGATTCTGGGTAACAGAACCTGGTCCGAGCCCCGCAAGTCACCCCATCTTGGATTCCCCTAGATCTCTAGTTTTCAGAAATGCACAGGTTTGGTAGGTTTCCCTAGGTGCCGGCTGAGCTAGAGGCCAAAATCTACAGGTAGGCACTTCGCAAAAAACACCTCTGTTTCTTCCAAAATTTTGGACGTGTCCACGTTGCGCTTTGGGGTGTTTCCTGTCGCCGGCGCTAGGCCTACCCACGCAAGTGAGGTATCATTTTTATCGGGAGACTTAGGGGAACGCTGGGTGGAAGGAAATTTGTGGCTTCTCTCAGATTCCAGAACTTTCTGCCACAGAAATGTGAGGAACATGTGTTTTTTTAGCCAAATTTTGAGGTTTGCAAAGGATTCTGGGTAACAGAACCTGGTCCGAGCCCCGCAAGTCACCCCATCTTGGATTCCCCTAGGTCTCTAGTTTTCAGAAATGCACAGGTTTGGTAGGTTTCCCTAGGTGCCGGCTGAGCTAGAGGCCAAAATCTACAGGTAGGCACTTCGCAAAAAACACCTCTGTTTTCTTCCAAAATTTTGGACGTGTCCACGTTGCGCTTTGGGGTGTTTCCTGTCGCCGGCGCTAGGCCTACCCACGCAAGTGAGGTATCATTTTTATCGGGAGACTTGGGGGAACGCTGGGTGGAAGGAAATTTGTGGCTCCTCTCAGATTCCAGAACTTTCTGCCACAGAAATGTGAGGAACATGTGTTTTTTTAGCCAAATTTTGAGGTTTGCAAAGGATTCTGGGCAACAGAACCTGGTCCGAGCCCCGCAAGTCACCCCATCTTGGATTCCCCTAAGTCTCTAGTTTTCAGAAATGCACATGTTTGGTAGGTTTCCTAAGGTGCCGGCTGAGCTAAAAACCAAAATCTACAGGTAGGCACTTCGCAAAAAACACCTCTGTTTTCTTCCAAAATTTTGGACGTGTCCACGTTGCGCTTTGGGGTGTTTCCTGTCGCCGGCGCTACGCCTACCCACGCAAGTGAGGTATCATTTTTATCGGGAGACTTGGGGGAACGCTGGGTGGAAGGAAATTTGTGGCTCCTCTCAGATTCCAGAACTTTCTGCCACAGCAATGTGAGGAACATGTGTTTTTTTAGCCAAATTTTGAGGTTTGCAAAGGATTCTGGGTAACAGAACCTGGTCCGAGCCTCGCAAGTCACCCCTCCTTGGATTCCCCTAGGTCTCTAGTTTTCAGAAATGCACAGGTTTGGTAGGTTTCCCTAGGTGCCGGCTGAGCTAGAGGCCAAAATCTACAGGTAGGCACTTCGCAAAAAACACCTCTGTTTTCTTCCAAAATTTTGGACGTGTCCACGTTGCGCTTTGGGGTGTTTCCTGTCGCCGGCGCTAGGCCTACCCACGCAAGTGAGGTATCATTTTTATCGGGAGACTTGGGGGAACGCTGGGTGGCAGGAAATTTGTGGCTCCTATCAGATTCCAGAACTTTCTGCCACAGAAATTTGAGGAACATGTGTTTTTTTAGCCAAATTTTGAGGTTTGCAAAGGATTCTGGGTAACAGAACCTGGTCCGAGCCCCGCAAGTCACCCCATCTTGGATTCCCCTAGATCTCTAGTTTTCAGAAATGCACAGGTTTGGTAGGTTTCCCTAGGTGCCGGCTGAGCTAGAGGCCAAAATCTACAGGTAGGCACTTCGCAAAAAACACCTCTGTTTCTTCCAAAAATTTGGACGTGTCCACGTTGCGCTTTGGGGTGTTTCCTGTCGCCGGCGCTAGGCCTACCCACGCAAGTGAGGTATCATTTTTATCGGGAGACTTAGGGGAACGCTGGGTGGAAGGAAATTTGTGGCTTCTCTCAGATTCCAGAACTTTCTGCCACAGAAATGTGAGAAACATGTGTTTTTTTAGCCAAATTTTGAGGTTTGCAAAGGATTCTGGGTAACAGAACCTGGTCCGAGCCCCGCAAGTCACCCCATCTTGGATTCCCCTAGGTCTCTAGTTTTCAGAAATGCACAGGTTTGGTAGGTTTCCCTAGGTGCCGGCTGAGCTAGAGGCCAAAATCTACAGGTAGGCACTTCGCAAAAAACACCTCTGTTTTCTTCAAAAATTTTGGACGTGTCCACGTTGCGCTTTGGGGTTTTTCCTGTTGCCGGCGCTAGGCCTACCCACGCAAGTGAGGTATCATTTTTATCGGGAGACTTGGGGGAACGCTGGGTGGAAGGAAATTTGTGGCTCCTCTCAGATTCCAGAACTTTCTGCCACAGAAATGTGAGGAACATGTGTTTTTTTAGCCAAATTTTGAGGTTTGCAAAGGATTCTGGGCAACAGAACCTGGTCCGAGCCCCGCAAGTCACCCCATCTTGGATTCCCCTAAGTCTCTAGTTTTCAGAAATGCACATGTTTGGTAGGTTTCCTAAGGTGCCGGCTGAGCTAAAAACCAAAATCTACAGGTAGGCACTTCGCAAAAAACACCTCTGTTTTCTTCCAAAATTTTGGACGTGTCCACGTTGCGCTTTGGGGTGTTTCCTGTCGCCGGCGCTAGGCCTACCCACGCAAGTGAGGTATCATTTTTATCGGGAGACTTGGGGGAACGCTGGGTGGAAGGAAATTTGTGGCTCCTCTCAGATTCCAGAACTTTCTGCCACAGAAATGTGAGGAACATGTGTTTTTTTAGCCAAATTTTGAGGTTTGCAAAGGATTCTGGGTAACAGAACCTGTCCGAGCCCCACAAGTCACCCCTCCTTGGATTCCCCTAGGTCTCTAGTTTTCAGAAATGCACAGGTGTGGTAGGTTTCCCTAGGTGCCGGCTGAGCTAGAGGCCAAAATCTACAGGTAGGCACTTCGCAAAAAACACCTCTGTTTTCTTCCAAAATTTTGGATGTGTCCACGTTGCGCTTTGGGGCGTTTCCTGTCGCTGGCGCTAGGCCTACCCACGCAAGTGAGGTATCATTTTTATCGGGAGACTTGGGGGAACGCTGGGTGGAAGGAAATTTGTGGCTCCTCTCAGATTCCAGAACTTTCTGCCACAGAAATGTGAGGAACATGTGTTTTTTTAGCCAAATTTTGAGGTTTGCAAAGGATTCTGGGTAACAGAACCTGGTCCGATCCCCGCAAGTCACCCCTCCATGGATTCCCCTAGGTCTCTAGTTTTCAGAAATGCACAGGTTTGGTAGGTTTCCCTAGGTGCCGGCTGAGCTAGAGGCCAAAATCTACAGGTAGGCACTTCACAAAAAACACCTCTGTTTTCTTTCAAAATTTTGGATGTGTCCACGTTGCGCTTTGGGGCGTTCCTGTCGCTGGCGCTAGGCCTACCCACGCAAGTGAGGTATCATTTTTATCGGGAGACTTGGGGGAACGCTGGGTGGAAGGAAATTTGTGGCTCCTCTCAGATTCCAGAACTTTCTGCCACAGCAATGTGAGGAACATGTGTTTTTTTAGCCAAATTTTGAGGTTTGCAAAGGATTCTGGGTAACAGAACCTGGTCCGAGCCCCGCAAATCACCCCATCTTGGATTCCCCTAGGTCTCTAGTTTTCAGAAATGCACAGGTTTGGTAGGTTTCCCTAGGTGCCGGCTGAGCTAGAGGCCAAAATCTACAGGTAGGCACTACACAAAAAAAACCTCTGTTTTCTTCCAAAATTTTGGATGTGTCCACGTTGCGCTTTGGGGTGTTTCCTGTCGCGGGTGCTAGGCCTACCCACACAAGTGAGGTATCATTTTTATCGGAAGACTTGGGGAAACGCTGGGTGGAAGGAAATTTGTGGCTCCTCTCAGATTCCAGAACTTTCTGCCACAGAAATGTGAGGAACATGTGTTTTTTTAGCCACATTTTGAGGTTTGCAAAGGATTCTGGGTAACAGAACCTGGTCCGAGCCTCGCAAGTCACCCCTCCTTGGATTCCCCTAGGTCTCTAGTTTTCAGAAATGCACAGGTTTGGTAGGTTTCCCTAGGTGCCGGCTGAGCTAGAGGCCAAAATCTACAGGTAGGCACTTCGCAAAAAACACCTCTGTTTTCTTCCAAAATTTTGGACGTGTCCACGTTGCGCTTTGGGGTGTTTCCTGTCGCCGGCGCTAGGCCTACCCACGCAAGTGAGGTATCATTTTTATCGGGAGACTTGGGGGAACGCTGGGTGGAAGGAAATTTGTGGCTCCTCTCAGATTCCAGAACTTTCTGCCACAGAAATTTGAGGAACATGTGTTTTTTTAGCCAAATTTTGAGGTTTGCAAAGGATTCTGGGTAACAGAACCTGGTCCGAGCCCCGCAAGTCACCCCATCTTGGATTCCCCTAGGTCTCTAGTTTTCAGAAATGCACAGGTTTGGTAGGTTTCCCTAGGTGCCGGCTGAGCTAGAGGCCAAAATCTACAGGTAGGCACTTCGCAAAAAACACCTCTGTTTTCTTCCAAAATTTTGGACGTGTCCACGTTGCGCTTTGGGGTGTTTCCTGTCGCCGGCGCTACGCCTACCCACGCAAGTGAGGTATCATTTTTATCGGGAGAGTTGGGGGAACGCTGGGTGGAAGGAAATTTGTGGCTCCTCTCAGATTCCAGAACTTTCTGCTACAGAAATGTGAGGAATGTGTTTTTTTAGCCAAATTTTGAGGTTTGCAAAGGATTCTGGGTAACAGAACCTGGTCCGAGCCCCGCAAGTCACCCCATCTTGGATTCCCCTAGATCTCTAGTTTTCAGAAATGCACAGGTTTGGTAGGTTTCCCTAGGTGCCGGCTGAGCTAGAGGCCAAAATCTACAGGTAGGCACTTCGCAAAAAACACCTCTGTTTCTTCCAAAATTTTGGACGTGTCCACGTTGCGCTTTGGGGTGTTTCCTGTCGCCGGCGCTAGGCCTACCCACGCAAGTGAGGTATCATTTTTATCGGGAGACTTAGGGGAACGCTGGGTGGAAGGAAATTTGTGGCTCCTCTCAGATTCCAGAACTTTCTGCCACAGAAATGTCAGGAACATGTGTTTTTTTAGCCAAATTTTGAGGTTTGCAAAGGATTCTGGGTAACAGAACCTGGTCCGAGCCCCGCAAGTCACCCCATCTTGGATTCCCCTAGGTCTCTAGTTTTCAGAAATGCACAGGTTTGGTAGGTTTCCCTAGGTGCCGGCTGAGCTAGAGGCCAAAATCTACAGGTAGGCACTTCGCAAAAAACACCTCTGTTTTCTTCCAAAATTTTGGACGTGTCCACGTTGAGCTTTGGGGTGTTTCCTGTCGCCGGCGCTAGGCCTACCCACGCAAGTGAGGTATCATTTTTATCGGGAGACTTGGGGGAACGCTGGGTGGAAGGAAATTTGTGGCTCCTCTCAGATTCCAGAACTTTCTGCCACAGAAATGTGAGGAACATGTGTTTTTTTAACCAAATTTTGAGGTTTGCAAAGGATTCTGGGAACAGAACCTGGTCCGAGCCCTGCAAGTCACCCCATCTTGGATTCCCCTTGGTCTCTAGTTTTCAGAAATGCACAGGTTTGGTAGGTTTCCCTAGGTGCCGGCTGAGCTAGAGGCCAAAATCTACAGGTAGGCACTTCGCAAAAAACACCTCTGTTTTCTTCCAAAATTTTGGACGTGTCCACGTTGCGCTTTGGGGTGTTTCCTGTCGCCGGCGCTACGCCTACCCACGCAAGTGAGGTATCATTTTTATCGGGAGACTTAGGGGAACGCTGGCTGGAAGGAAATTTGTGGCTTCTCTCAGATTCCAGAACTTTCTGCCACAGAAATGTGAGGAACATGTGTTTTTTTAGCCAAATTTTGAGGTTTGCAAAGGATTCTGGGTAACAGAACCTGGTCCGAGCCCCGCAAGTCACCCCATCTTGGATTCCCCTAGGTCTCTAGTTTTCAGAAATGCACAGGTTTGGTAGGTTTCCCTAGGTGCCGGCTGAGCTAGAGGCCAAAATCTACAGGTAGGCACTTCGCAAAAAACACCTCTGTTTTCTTCCAAAATTTTGGACGTGTCCACGTTGCGCTTTGGGGTGTTTCCTGTCGCCGGCGCTAGGCCTACCCACGCAAGTGAGGTATCATTTTTATCAGGAGACTTGGGGGAACGCTGGGTGGAAGGAAATTTGTGGCTCCTCTCAGATTCCAGAACTTTCTGCCACAGAAATGTGAGGAACATGTGTTTTTTTAGCCAAATTTTGAGGTTTGCAAAGGATTCTGGGCAACAGAACCTGGTCCGAGCCCCGCAAGTCACCCCATCTTGGATTCCCCTAAGTCTCTAGTTTTCAGAAATGCACATGTTTGGTAGGTTTCCTAAGGTGCCGGCTGAGCTAAAAACCAAAATCTACAGGTAGGCACTTCGCAAAAAACACCTCTGTTTTCTTCCAAAATTTTGGACGTGTCCACGTTGCGCTTTGGGGTGTTTCCTGTCGCCGGCGCTACGCCTACCCACGCAAGTGAGGTATCATTTTTATCGGGAGACTTGGGGGAACGCTGGGTGGAAGGAAATTTGTGGCTCCTCTCAGATTCCAGAACTTTCTGCCACAGCAATGTGAGGAACATGTGTTTTTTTAGCCAAATTTTGAGGTTTGCAAAGGATTCTGGGTAACAGAACCTGGTCCGAGCCTCGCAAGTCACCCCTCCTTGGATTCCCCTAGGTCTCTAGTTTTCAGAAATGCACAGGTTTGGTAGGTTTCCCTAGGTGCCGGCTGAGCTAGAGGCCAAAATCTACAGGTAGGCACTTCGCAAAAAACACCTCTGTTTTCTTCCAAAATTGTGGACGTGTCCACGTTGCGCTTTGGGGTGTTTCCTGTCGCCGGCGCTAGGCCTACCCACGCAAGTGAGGTATCATTTTTATCGGGAGACTTGGGGGAACGCTGGGTGGAAGGAAATTTGTGGCTCCTATCAGATTCCAGAACTTTCTGCCACAGAAATTTGAGGAACATGTGTTTTTTTAGCCAAATTTTGAGGTTTGCAAAGGATTCTGGGTAACAGAACCTGGTCCGAGCCCCGCAAGTCACCCCATCTTGGATTCCCCTAGGTCTCTAGTTTTCAGAAATACACAGGTTTGGTAGGTTTCCCTAGGTGCCGGCTGAGCTAGAGGCCAAAATCTACAGGTAGGCACTTCGCAAAAAACACCTCTGTTTTCTTCCAAAATTTTGGACGTGTCCACGTTGCGCTTTGGGGTGTTTCCTGTCGCCGGCGCTACGCCTACCCACGCAAGTGAGGTATCATTTTTATCGGGAGACTTGGGGGAACGCTGGGTGGAAGGAAATTTGTGGCTCCTCTCAGATTCCAGAACTTTCTGCCACAGAAATGTGAGGAACATGTGTTTTTTTAGCCAAATTTTGAGGTTTGCAAAGGATTCTGGGTAACAGAACCTGGTCCGATCCCCGCAAGTCACCCCTCCATAGATTCCCCTAGGTCTCTAGTTTTCAGAAATGCACAGGTTTGGTAGGTTTCCCTAGGTGCCGGCTGAGCTAGAGGCCAAAATCTACAGGTAGGCACTTCGCAAAAAACACCTCTGTTTTCTTTCAAAATTTTGGATGTGTCCACGTTGCGCTTTGGGGCGTTCCTGTCGCTGGCGCTAGGCCTACCCACGCAAGTGAGGTATCATTTTTATCGGGAGACTTGGGGGAACGCTGGGTGGAAGGAAATTTGTGGCTCCTCTCAGATTCCAGAACTTTCTGCCACAGAAATGTGAGGAACATGTGTTTTTTTAGCCAAATTTTGAGGTTTGCAAAGGATTCTGGGTAACAGAACCTGGTCCGAGGCCCGCAAATCACCCCATCTTGGATTCCCCTAGGTCTCTAGTTTTCAGAAATGCACAGGTTTGGTAGGTTTCCCTAGGTGCCGGCTGAGCTAGAGGCCAAAATCTACAGGTAGGCACTACACAAAAAAAACCTCTGTTTTCTTCCAAAATTTTGGACGTGTCCACGTTGCGCTTTGGGGTGTTTCCTGTCGCGGGTGCTAGGCCTACCCACACAAGTGAGGTATCATTTTTATCGGAAGACTTGGGGGAACGCTGGGTGGAAGGAAATTTGTGGCTCCTCTCAGATTCCAGAACTTTCTGCCACAGAAATGTGAGGAACATGTGTTTTTTTAGCCACATTTTGAGGTTTGCAAAGGATTCTGGGTAACAGAACCTGGTCCGAGCCTCGCAAGTCACCCCTCCTTGGATTCCCCTAGGTCTCTAGTTTTCAGAAATGCACAGGTTTGGTAGGTTTCCCTAGGTGCCGGCTGAGCTAGAGGCCAAAATCTACAGGTAGGCACTTCGCAAAAAACACCTCTGTTTTCTTCCAAAATTTTGGACGTGTCCACGTTGCGCTTTGGGGTGTTTCCTGTCGCCGGCGCTAGGCCTACCCACGCAAGTGAGGTATCATTTTTATCGGGAGACTTGGGGGAACGCTGGGTGGAAGGAAATTTGTGGCTCCTCTCAGATTCCAGAACTTTCTGCCACAGAAATTTGAGGAACATGTGTTTTTTTAGCCAAATTTTGAGGTTTGCAAAGGATTCTGGGTAACAGAACCTGGTCCGAGCCCCGCAAGTCACCCCATCTTGGATTCCCCTAGGTCTCTAGTTTTCAGAAATGCACAGGTTTGGTAGGTTTCCCTAGGTGCCGGCTGAGCTAGAGGCCAAAATCTACAGGTAGGCACTTCGCAAAAAACACCTCTGTTTCTTCCAAAAATTTGGACGTGTCCACGTTGCGCTTTGGGGTGTTTCCTGTCGCCGGCGCTAGGCCTACCCACGCAAGTGAGGTATCATTTTTATCGGGAGACTTAGGGGAACGCTGGGTGGAAGGAAATTTGTGGCTTCTCTCAGATTCCAGAACTTTCTGCCACAGAAATGTGAGGAACATGTGTTTTTTTAGCCAAATTTTGAGGTTTGCAAAGGATTCTGGGTAACAGAACCTGGTCCGAGCCCCGCAAGTCACCCCATCTTGGATTCCCCTAGGTCTCTAGTTTTCAGAAATGCACAGGTTTGGTAGGTTTCCCTAGGTGCCGGCTGAGCTAGAGGCCAAAATCTACAGATAGGCACTTCGCAAAAAACACCTCTGTTTTCTTCCAAAATTTTGGACGTGTCCACGTTGCGCTTTGGGGTGTTTCCTGTCACCGGCGCTACGCCTACCCACGCAAGTGAGGTATCATTTTTATCGGGAGACTTGGGGGAACGCTGGGTGGAAGGAAATTTGTGGCTCCTCTCAGATTCCAGAACTTTCTGCCACAGCAATGTGAGGAACATGTGTTTTTTTAGCCAAATTTTGAGGTTTGCAAAGGATTCTGGGTAACAGAACCTGGTCCGAGCCTCGCAAGTCACCCCTCCTTGGATTCCCCTAGGTCTCTAGTTTTCAGAAATGCACAGGTTTGGTAGGTTTCCCTAGGTGCCGGCTGAGCTAGAGGCCAAAATCTACAGGTAGGCACTTCGCAAAAAACACCTCTGTTTTCTTCCAAAATTTTGGACGTGTCCACGTTGAGCTTTGGGGTGTTTCCTGTCGCCGGCGCTAGGCCTACCCACGCAAGTGAGGTATCATTTTTATCGGGAGACTTGGGGGAACGCTGGGTGGAAGGAAATTTGTGGCTCCTCTCAGATTCCAGAACTTTCTGCCACAGAAATGTGAGGAACATGTGTTTTTTTAACCAAATTTTGAGGTTTGCAAAGGATTCTGGGTAACAGAACCTGGTCCGAGCCCTGCAAGTCACCCCATCTTGGATTCCCCTAGGTCTCTAGTTTTCAGAAATGCACAGGTTTGGTGGGTTTCCCTAGGTGCCGGCTGAGCTAGAGGCCAAAATCTACAGGAAGACACTTTGCAAAAAACACCTCTGTTTTCTTCCAAAATTTTGGACGTGTACACGTTGCGCTTTGGGGTGTTTCCTGTCGCCGGCGCTACGCCTACCCACGCAAGTGAGGTATCATTTTTATCGGGAGACTTGGGGGAACGCTGGGTGGAAGGAAATTTGTGGCTCCTCTCAGATTCCAGAACTTTCTGCCACAGAAATGTGAGGAACATGTGTTTTTTTAGCCAAATTTTGAGGTTTGCAAAGCATTCTGGGTAACAGAACCTGGTCCGAGCCCCGCAAGTCACCCCTCCTTGGATTCCCCTAGGTCTCTAGTTTTCAGAAATGCACAGGTTTGGTAGGTTTCCCTAGGTGCCGGCTGAGCTAGAGGCCAAAATCTACAGGTAGGCACTACACAAAAAAAACCTCTGTTTTCTTCCAAAATTTTGGATGTGTCCACGTTGCGCTTTGGGGTGTTTCCTGTCGCGGGTGCTAGGCCTACCCACACAAGTGAGGTATCATTTTTATCGGAAGACTTGGGGGAACGCTGGGTGGAAGGAAATTTGTGGCTCCTCTCAGATTCCAGAACTTTCTGCCACAGAAATGTGAGGAACATGTGTTTTTTTAGCCACATTTTGAGGTTTGCAAAGGATTCTGGGTAACAGAACCTGGTCCGAGCCCCGCAAGTCACCCCTCCTTGGATTCCCCTAGGTCTCTAGTTTTCAGAAATGCACAGGTTTGGTACGTTTCCCTATGTGCCGGCTGAGCTAGAGGCCAAAATCTACAGGTAGGCACCTCACAAAAAACACCTCTGTTTTCTTCCAAAATTTTGGACGTGTCCATGTTGCGCTTTGGGGGGTTTCCTGTCGCCGGCGCTAGGCCTACCCACGCAAGTGAGGTATCATTTTTATCGGGAGACTTGGGGGAACGCTGGGTGGAAGGAAATTTGTGGCTCCTCTCAGATTCCAGAACTTTCTGCCACAGAAATGTGAGGAACATGTGTTTTTTTAGCCAAATTTTGAGGTTTGCAAAGGATTCTGGGTAACAGAACCTGGTCCGAGCCTCGCAAGTCAACCCTCCTTGGATTCCCCTAGGTCTCTAGTTTTCAGAAATGCACAGGTTTGGTAGGTTTCCCTAGGTGCCGGCTGAGCTAGAGGCCAAAATCTACAGGTAGGCACTTCGCAAAAAACACCTCTGTTTTCTTCCAAAATTTTGGACGTGTCCACGTTGCGCTTTGGGGTGTTTCCTGTCGCCGGCGCTACGCCTACCCACGCAAGTGAGGTATCATTTTTATCGGGAGACTTGGGGGAACGCTGGGTGGAAGGAAATTTGTGGCTCCTCTCAGATTCCAGAACTTTCTGCCACAGCAATGTGAGGAACATGTGTTTTTTTAGCCAAATTTTGAGGTTTGCAAAGGATTCTGGGTAACAGAACCTGGTCCGAGCCTCGCAAGTCACCCCTCCTTGGATTCCCCTAGGTCTCTAGTTTTCAGAAATGCACAGGTTTGGTAGGTTTCCCTAGGTGCCGGCTGTGCTTGAGGCCAAAATCTACAGGTAGGCACTTCGCAAAAAACACCTCTGTTTCTTCCAAAATTTTGGACGTGTCCACGTTGCGCTTTGGGGTGTTTCCTGTCGCCGGCGCTAGGCCTACCCACGCAAGTGAGGTATCATTTTTATCGGGAGACTAGGGGGAACGCTGGGTGGAAGGAAATTTGTGGCTCCTCTCAGATTCCAGAACTTTCTGCCACAGAAATGTGAGGAACATGTGTTTTTTTAGCCAAATTTTGAGGTTTGCAAAGGATTCTGGGTAACAGAACCTGGTCCGAGCCCCGCAAGTCACCCCATCTTGGATTCCCCTAGGTCTCTAGTTTTCAGAAATGCACAGGTTTGGTAGGTTTCCCTAGGTGCCGGCTGAGCTAGAGGCCAAAATCTACAGGAAGGCACTTCGCAAAAAACACCTCTGTTTTCTTCCAAAATTTTGGACGTGTCCACGTTGCGCTTTGGGGTGTTTCCTGTCGCCGGCGCTACGCCTACCCACGCAAGTGAGGTATCATTTTTATCGGGAGACTTGGGGGAACGCTGGGTGGAAGGAAATGTGTGGCTCCTTTCAGATTCCAGAACTTTCTGCCACAGAAATATGAGGAACATGTGTTTTTTTAGCCAAATTTTGAGGTTTGCAAAGGATTCTGGGTAACAGAACCTGGTCCGAGCCCCGCAAGTCACCCCTCCTTGGATTCCCCTAGGTCTCTAGTTTTCAGAAATGCACAGGTTTGGTAGGTTTCCCTAGGTGCCGGCTGAGCTAGAGGCCAAAATCTACAGGTAGGCACTTCGCAAAAAACACCTCTGTTTTCTTCAAAAATTTTGGACGTGTCCATGTTGCGCTTTGGGGTGTTTCCTGTCGCCGGCGCTAGGCCTACCCACGCAAGTGAGGTATCATTTTTATCGGGAGACTTGGGGGAACGCTGGGTGGAAGGAAATTTGTGGCTCCTCTCAGATTCCAGAACTTTCTGCCACAGAAATGTGAGGAACATGTGTTTTTTTAACCAAATTTTGAGGTTTGCAAAGGATTCTGGGTAACAGAACCTGGTCCGAGCCCTGCAAGTCACCCCATCTTGGATTCCCCTAGGTCTCTAGTTTTCAGAAATGCACAGGTTTGGTGGGTTTCCCTAGGTGCCGGCTGAGCTAGAGGCCAAAATCTACAGGAAGGCACTTTGCAAAAAACACCTCTGTTTTCTTCCAAAATTTTGGACGTGTACACGTTGCGCTTTGGGGTGTTTCCTGTCGCCGGCGCTACGCCTACCCACGCAAGTGAGGTATCATTTTTATCGGGAGACTTGGGGGAACGCTGGGTGGAAGGAAATTTGTGGCTCCTCTCAGATTCCAGAACTTTCTGCTACAGAAATGTGAGGAACGTGTTTTTTTAGCCAAATTTTGAGGTTTGCAAAGGATTCTGGGTAACAGAACCTGGTCCGAGACCCGCAAGTCACCCCATCTTGGATTCCCCTAGATCTCTAGTTTTCAGAAATGCACAGGTTTGGTAGGTTTCCCTAGGTGCCGGCTGAGCTAGAGGCCAAAATCTACAGGTAGGCACTTCGCAAAAAACACCTCTGTTTCTTCCAAAATTTTGGACGTGTCCACGTTGCGCTTTGGGGTGTTTCCTGTCGCCGGCGCTAGGCCTACCCACGCAAGTGAGGTATCATTTTTATCGGGAGACTTAGGGGAACGCTGGGTGGAAGGAAATTTGTGGCTTCTCTCAGATTCCAGAACTTTCTGCCACAGAAATGTGAGGAACATGTGTTTTTTTAGCCAAATTTTGAGGTTTGCAAAGGATTCTGGGTAACAGAACCTGGTCCGAGCCCCGCAAGTCACCCCATCTTGGATTCCCCTAGGTCTCTAGTTTTCAGAAATGCACAGGTTTGGTAGGTTTCCCTAGGTGCCGGCTGAGCTAGAGGCCAAAATCTACAGGTAGGCACTTCGCAAAAAACACCTCTGTTTTCTTCCAAAATTTTGGACGTGTCCACGTTGCGCTTTGGGGTGTTTCCTGTCGCCGGCGCTAGGCCTACCCACGCAAGTGAGGTATCATTTTTATCGAGAGACTTGGGGGAACGCTGGGTGGAAGGAAATTTGTGGCTCCTCTCAGATTCCAGAACTTTCTGCCACAGAAATGTGAGGAACATGTGATTTTTTAGCCAAATTTTGAGGTTTGCAAAGGATTCTGGGTAACAGAACCTGTCCGAGCCCCACAAGTCACCCCTCCTTGGATTCCCCTAGGTCTCTAGTTTTCAGAAATGCACAGGTTTGGTAGGTTTCCCTAGGTGCCGGCTGAGCTAGAGGCCAAAATCTACAGGTAGGCACTTTGCAAAAAACACCTCTGTTTTCTTCCAAAATTTTGGATGTGTCCACGTTGCGCTTTGGGGCGTTTCCTGTCGCTGGCGCTAGGCCTACCCACGCAAGTGAGGTATCATTTTTATCGGGAGACTTAGGGGAACGCTGGGTGGAAGGAAATTTGTGGCTTCTCTCAGATTCCAGAACTTTCTGCCACAGAAATGTGAGGAACATGTGTTTTTTTAGCCAAATTTTGAGGTTTGCAAAGGATTCTGGGTAACAGAACCTGGTCCGAGCCCCGCAAGTCACCCCATCTTGGATTCCCCTAGGTCTCTAGTTTTCAGAAATGCACAGGTTTGGTAGGTTTCCCTATGTGCCGGCTGAGCTAGAGGCCAAAATCTACAGGTAGGCACTTCACAAGAAACACCTCTGTTTTCTTCCAAAATTTTGGACGTGTCCATGTTGCGCTTTGGGGGGTTTCCTGTCGCCGGCGCTAGGCCTACCCACGCAAGTGAGGTATCATTTTTATCGGGAGACTTGGGGGAACGCTGGGTGGAAGGAAATTTGTGGCTCCTCTCAGATTCCAGAACTTTCTGCCACAGAAATGTGAGGAACATGTGTTTTTTTAGCCAAATTTTGAGGTTTGCAAAGGATTCTGGGTAACAGAACCTGGTCCGAGCCTCGCAAGTCAACCCTCCTTGGATTCCCCTAGGTCTCTAGTTTTCAGAAATGCACAGGTTTGGTAGGTTTCCCTAGGTGCCGGCTGAGCTAGAGGCCAAAATCTACAGATAGGCACTTCGCAAAAAACACCTCTGTTTTCTTCCAAAATTTTGGACGTGTCCACGTTGCGCTTTGGGGTGTTTCCTGTCACCGGCGCTACGCCTACCCACGCAAGTGAGGTATCATTTTTATCGGGAGACTTGGGGGAACGCTGGGTGGAAGGAAATTTGTGGCTCCTCTCAGATTCCAGAACTTTCTGCCACAGCAATGTGAGGAACATGTGTTTTTTTAGCCAAATTTTGAGGTTTGCAAAGGATTCTGGGTAACAGAACCTGGTCCGAGCCTCGCAAGTCACCCCTCCTTGGATTCCCCTAGGTCTCTAGTTTTCAGAAATGCACAGGTTTGGTAGGTTTCCCTAGGTGCCGGCTGAGCTAGAGGCCAAAATCTACAGGTAGGCACTTTGCAAAAAACACCTCTGTTTTCTTCCAAAATTTTGGACGTGTCCACGTTGAGCTTTGGGGTGTTTCCTGTCGCCGGCGCTAGGCCTACCCACGCAAGTGAGGTATCATTTTTATCGGGAGACTTGGGGGAACGCTGGGTGGAAGGAAATTTGTGGCTCCTCTCAGATTCCAGAACTTTCTGCCACAGAAATGTGAGGAACATGTGTTTTTTTAACCAAATTTTGAGGTTTGCAAAGGATTCTGGGTAACAGAACCTGGTCCGAGCCCTGCAAGTCACCCCATCTTGGATTCCCCTAGGTCTCTAGTTTTCAGAAATGCACAGGTTTGGTGGGTTTCCCTAGGTGCCGGCTGAGCTAGAGGCCAAAATCTACAGGAAGGCACTTTGCAAAAAACACCTCTGTTTTCTTCCAAAATTTTGGACGTGTACACGTTGCGCTTTGGGGTGTTTCCTGTCGCCGGCGCTACGCCTACCCACGCAAGTGAGGTATCATTTTTATCGGGAGACTTGGGGGAACGCTGGGTGGAAGGAAATTTGTGGCTCCTCTCAGATTCCAGAACTTTCTGCCACAGAAATGTGAGGAACATGTGTTTTTTTAGCCAAATTTTGAGGTTTGCAAAGCATTCTGGGTAACAGAACCTGGTCCGAGCCCCGCAAGTCACCCCTCCTTGGATTCCCCTAGGTCTCTAGTTTTCAGAAATGCACAGGTTTGGTAGGTTTCCCTAGGTGCCGGCTGAGCTAGAGGCCAAAATCTACAGGTAGGCACTACACAAAAAAAACCTCTGTTTTCTTCCAAAATTTTGGATGTGTCCACGTTGCGCTTTGGGGTGTTTCCTGTCGCGGGTGCTAGGCCTACCCACACAAGTGAGGTATCATTTTTATCGGAAGACTTGGGGGAACGCTGGGTGGAAGGAAATTTGTGGCTCCTCTCAGATTCCAGAACTTTCTGCCACAGAAATGTGAGGAACATGTGTTTTTTTAGCCAAATTTTGAGGTTTGCAAAGGATTCTGGGTAACAGAACCTGGTCCGAGCCTCGCAAGTCAACCCTCCTTGGATTCCCCTAGGTCTCTAGTTTTCAGAAATGCACAGGTTTGGTAGGTTTCCCTAGGTGCCGGCTGAGCTAGAGGCCAAAATCTACAGATAGGCACTTCGCAAAAAACACCTCTGTTTTCTTCCAAAATTTTGGACGTGTCCACGTTGCGCTTTGGGGTGTTTCCTGTCACCGGCGCTACGCCTACCCACACAAGTGAGGTATCATTTTTATCGGGAGACTTGGGGGAACGCTGGGTGGAAGGAAATTTGTGGCTCCTCTCAGATTCCAGAACTTTCTGCCACAGTAATGTGAGGAACATGTGTTTTTTTAGCCAAATTTTGAGGTTTGCAAAGGATTCTGGGTAACAGAACCTGGTCCGAGCCTCGCAAGTCACCCCTCCTTGGATTCCCCTAGGTCTCTAGTTTTCAGAAATGCACAGGTTTGGTAGGTTTCCCTAGGTGCCGGCTGAGCTAGAGGCCAAAATCTACAGGTAGGCACTTCGCAAAAAACACCTCTGTTTTCTTCCAAAATTTTGGACGTGTCCACGTTGAGCTTTGGGGTGTTTCCTGTCGCCGGCGCTAGGCCTACCCACGCAAGTGAGGTATCATTTTTATCGGGAGACTTGGGGGAACGCTGGGTGGAAGGAAATTTGTGGCTCCTCTCAGATTCCAGAACTTTCTGCCACAGAAATGTGAGGAACATGTGTTTTTTTAACCAAATTTTGAGGTTTGCAAAGGATTCTGGGTAACAGAACCTGGTCCGAGCCCTGCAAGTCACCCCATCTTGGATTCCCCTAGGTCTCTAGTTTTCAGAAATGCACAGGTTTGGTGGGTTTCCCTAGGTGCCGGCTGAGCTAGAGGCCAAAATCTACAGGAAGGCACTTTGCAAAAAACACCTCTGTTTTCTTCCAAAATTTTGGACGTGTACACGTTGCGCTTTGGGGTGTTTCCTGTCGCCGGCGCTACGCCTACCCACGCAAGTGAGGTATCATTTTTATCGGGAGACTTGGGGGAACGCTGGGTGGAAGGAAATTTGTGGCTCCTCTCAGATTCCAGAACTTTCTGCCACAGAAATGTGAGGAACATGTGTTTTTTTAGCCAAATTTTGAGGTTTGCAAAGCATTCTGGGTAACAGAACCTGGTCCGAGCCCCGCAAGTCACCCCTCCTTGGATTCCCCTAGGTCTCTAGTTTTCAGAAATGCACAGGTTTGGTAGGTTTCCCTAGGTGCCGGCTGAGCTAGAGGCCAAAATCTACAGGTAGGCACTACACAAAAAAAACCTCTGTTTTCTTCCAAAATTTTGGATGTGTCCACGTTGCGCTTTGGGGTGTTTCCTGTCGCGGGTGCTAGGCCTACCCACACAAGTGAGGTATCATTTTTATCGGAAGACTTGGGGGAACGCTGGGTGGAAGGAAATTTGTGGGCTCCTCTCAGATTCCAGAACTTTCTGCCACAGAAATGTGAGGAACATGTGTTTTTTTAGCCACATTTTGAGGTTTGCAAAGGATTCTGGGTAACAGAACCTGGTCCGAGCCCTGCAAGTCACCACTCCTTGGATTCCCCTAGGTCTCTAGTTTTCAGAAATGCACAGGTTTGGTAGGTTTCCCTATGTGCCGGCTGAGCTAGAGGCCAAAATCTACAGGTAGGCACTTCACAAAAAACACCTCTGTTTTCTTCCAAAATTTTGGACGTGTCCATGTTGCGCTTTGGGGGGTTTCCTGTCGCCGGCGCTAGGCCTACCCACGCAAGTGAGGTATCATTTTTATCGGGAGACTTGGGGGAACGCTGGGTGGAAGGAAATTTGTGGCTCCTCTCAGATTCCAGAACTTTCTGCCACAGAAATGTGAGGAACATGTGTTTTTTTAGCCAAATTTTGAGGTTTGCAAAGGATTCTGGGTAACAGAACCTGGTCCGAGCCTCGCAAGTCAACCCTCCTTGGATTCCCCTAGGTCTCTAGTTTTCAGAAATGCACAGGTTTGGTAGGTTTTCCCTAGGTGCCGGCTGAGCTAGAGGCCAAAATCTACAGGTAGGCACTTCGCAAAAAACACCTCTGTTTTCTTCCAAAATTTTGGACGTGTCCACGTTGCGCTTTGGGGTGTTTCCTGTCGCCGGCGCTACGCCTACCCACGCAAGTGAGGTATCATTTTTATCGGGAGACTTGGGGGAACGCTGGGTGGAAGGAAATTTGTGGCTCCTCTCAGATTCCAGAACTTTCTGCCACAGCAATGTGAGGAACATGTGTTTTTTTAGCCAAATTTTGAGGTTTGCAAAGGATTCTGGGTAACAGAACCTGGTCCGAGCCTCGCAAGTCACCCCTCCTTGGATTCCCCTAGGTCTCTAGTTTTCAGAAATGCACAGGTTTGGTAGGTTTCCCTAGGTTCCGGCTGAGCTTGAGGCCAAAATCTACAGGTAGGCACTTCGCAAAAAACACCTCTGTTTCTTCCAAAATTTTGGACGTGTCCACGTTGCGCTTTGGGGTGTTTCCTGTCGCCGGCGCTAGGCCTACCCACGCAAGTGAGGTATCATTTTTATCGGGAGACTAGGGGGAACGCTGGGTGGAAGGAAATTTGTGGCTCCTCTCAGATTCCAGAACTTTCTGCCACAGAAATGTGAGGAACATGTGTTTTTTTAGCCAAATTTTGAGGTTTGCAAAGGATTCTGGGTAACAGAACCTGGTCCGAGCCCCGCAAGTCACCCCATCTTGGATTCCCCTAGGTCTCTAGTTTTCAGAAATGCACAGGTTTGGTAGGTTTCCCTAGGTGCCGGCTGAGCTAGAGGCCAAAATCTACAGGAAGGGCACTTCGCAAAAAACACCTCTGTTTTCTTCCAAAATTTTGGACGTGTCCACGTTGCGCTTTGGGGTGTTTCCTGTCGCCGGCGCTACGCCTACCCACGCAAGTGAGGTATCATTTTTATCGGGAGACTTGGGGGAACGCTGGGTGGAAGGAAATGTGTGGCTCCTTTCAGATTCCAGAACTTTCTGCCACAGAAATATGAGGAACATGTGTTTTTTTAGCCAAATTTTGAGGTTTGCAAAGGATTCTGGGTAACAGAACCTGGTCCGAGCCCCGCAAGTCACCCCTCCTTGGATTCCCCTAGGTCTCTAGTTTTCAGAAATGCACAGGTTTGGTAGGTTTCCCTAGGTGCCGGCTGAGCTAGAGGCCAAAATCTACAGGTAGGCACTTCGCAAAAAACACCTCTGTTTTCTTCAAAAATTTTGGACGTGTCCATGTTGCGCTTTGGGGTGTTTCCTGTCGCCGGCGCTAGGCCTACCCACGCAAGTGAGGTATCATTTTTATCGGGAGACTTGGGGGAACGCTGGGTGGAAGAAAATTTGTGGCTCCTCTCAGATTCCAGAACTTTCAGCCGCACAAATGTGAGGAACATGTGTTTTTTTAGCCAAATTTTGAGGTTTGCAAAGGATTCTGGGTAACAGAACCTGGTCCGAGCCCTGCAAGTCACCCCTCCTTGGATTCCCCTAGGTCTCTAGTTTTCAGAAATGCACAGGTTTGGTAGGTTTCCCTAGGTGCCGGCTGAGCTAGAGGCCAAAATCTACAGGTAGGCACTTCGCAAAAAACACCTCTGTTTTCTTCCAAAATTTTGGACGTGTCCACGTTGAGCTTTGGGGTGTTTCCTGTCGCCGGCGCTAGGCCTACCCACGCAAGTGAGGTATCATTTTTATCGGGAGACTTGGGGGAACGCTGGGTGGAAGGAAATTTGTGGCTCCTCTCAGATTCCAGAACTTTCTGCCACAGAAATGTGAGGAACATGTGTTTTTTTAACCAAATTTTGAGGTTTGCAAAGGATTCTGGGTAACAGAACCTGGTCCGAGCCCTGCAAGTCACCCCATCTTGGATTCCCCTAGGTCTCTAGTTTTCAGAAATGCACAGGTTTGGTGGGTTTCCCTAGGTGCCGGCTGAGCTAGAGGCCAAAATCTACAGGAAGGCACTTTGCAAAAAACACCTCTGTTTTCTTCCAAAATTTTGGACGTGTACACGTTGCGCTTTGGGGTGTTTCCTGTCGCCGGCGCTACGCCTACCCACGCAAGTGAGGTATCATTTTTATCGGGAGACTTGGGGGAACGCTGGGTGGAAGGAAATTTGTGGCTCCTCTCAGATTCCAGAACTTTCTGCTACAGAAATGTGAGGAACGTGTTTTTTTAGCCAAATTTTGAGGTTTCCAAAGGATTCTGGGTAACAGAACCTGGTCTGAGACCCGCAAGTCACCCCATCTTGGATTCCCCTAGATCTCTAGTTTTCAGAAATGCACAGGTTTGGTAGGTTTCCCTAGGTGCCGGCTGAGCTAGAGGCCAAAATCTACAGGTAGGCACTTCGCAAAAAAACACCTCTGTTTCTTCCAAAATTTTGGACGTGTCCACGTTGCGCTTTGGGGTGTTTCCTGTCGCCGGCGCTAGGCCTACCCACGCAAGTGAGGTATCATTTTTATCGGGAGACTTAGGGGAACGCTGGGTGGAAGGAAATTTGTGGCTTCTCTCAGATTCCAGAACTTTCTGCCACAGAAATGTGAGGAACATGTGTTTTTTTAGCCAAATTTTGAGGTTTGCAAAGGATTCTGGGTAACAGAACCTGGTCCGAGCCCCGCAAGTCACCCCATCTTGGATTCCCCTAGGTCTCTAGTTTTCAGAAATGCACAGGTTTGGTAGGTTTCCCTAGGTGCCGGCTGAGCTAGAGGCCAAAATCTACAGGTAGGCACTTCGCAAAAAAAACCTCTGTTTTCTTCCAAAATTTTGGACGTGTCCACGTTGCGCTTTGGGGTGTTTCCTGTCGCCGGCGCTAGGCCTACCCACGCAAGTGAGGTATCATTTTTATCGAGAGACTTGGGGGAACGCTGGGTGGAAGGAAATTTGTGGCTCCTCTCAGATTCCAGAACTTTCTGCCACAGAAATGTGAGGAACATGTGATTTTTTAGCCAAATTTTGAGGTTTGCAAAGGATTCTGGGTAACAGAACCTGTCCGAGCCCCACAAGTCACCCCTCCTTGGATTCCCCTAGGTCTCTAGTTTTCAGAAATGCACAGGTTTGGTAGGTTTCCCTAGGTGCCGGCTGAGCTAGAGGCCAAAATCTACAGGTAGGCACTTTGCAAAAAACACCTCTGTTTTCTTCCAAAATTTTGGATGTGTCCACGTTGCGCTTTGGGGCGTTTCCTGTCGCTGGCGCTAGGCCTACCCACGCAAGTGAGGTATCATTTTTATCGGGAGACTTAGGGGAACGCTGGGTGGAAGGAAATTTGTGGCTTCTCTCAGATTCCAGAACTTTCTGCCACAGAAATGTGAGGAACATGTGTTTTTTTAGCCAAATTTTGAGGTTTGCAAAGGATTCTGGGTAACAGAACCTGGTCCGAGCCCCGCAAGTCACCCCATCTTGGATTCCCCTAGGTCTCTAGTTTTCAGAAATGCACAGGTTTGGTAGGTTTCCCTATGTGCCGGCTGAGCTAGAGGCCAAAATCTACAGGTAGGCACTTCACAAGAAACACCTCTGTTTTCTTCCAAAATTTTGGACGTGTCCATGTTGCGCTTTGGGGGGTTTCCTGTCGCCGGCGCTAGGCCTACCCACGCAAGTGAGGTATCATTTTTATCGGGAGACTTGGGGGAACGCTGGGTGGAAGGAAATTTGTGGCTCCTCTCAGATTCCAGAACTTTCTGCCACAGAAATGTGAGGAACATGTGTTTTTTTAGCCAAATTTTGAGGTTTGCAAAGGATTCTGGGTAACAGAACCTGGTCCGAGCCTCGCAAGTCAACCCTCCTTGGATTCCCCTAGGTCTCTAGTTTTCAGAAATGCACAGGTTTGGTAGGTTTCCCTAGGTGCCGGCTGAGCTAGAGGCCAAAATCTACAGATAGGCACTTCGCAAAAAACACCTCTGTTTTCTTCCAAAATTTTGGACGTGTCCACGTTGCGCTTTGGGGTGTTTCCTGTCACCGGCGCTACGCCTACCCACGCAAGTGAGGTATCATTTTTATCGGGAGACTTGGGGGAACGCTGGGTGGAAGGAAATTTGTGGCTCCTCTCAGATTCCAGAACTTTCTGCCACAGCAATGTGAGGAACATGTGTTTTTTTAGCCAAATTTTGAGGTTTGCAAAGGATTCTGGGTAACAGAACCTGGTCCGAGCCTCGCAAGTCACCCCTCCTTGGATTCCCCTAGGTCTCTAGTTTTCAGAAATGCACAGGTTTGGTAGGTTTCCCTAGGTGCCGGCTGAGCTAGAGGCCAAAATCTACAGGTAGGCACTTCGCAAAAAACACCTCTGTTTTCTTCCAAAATTTTGGACGTGTCCACGTTGAGCTTTGGGGTGTTTCCTGTCGCCGGCGCTAGGCCTACCCACGCAAGTGAGGTATCATTTTTATCGGGAGACTTGGGGGAACGCTGGGTGGAAGGAAATTTGTGGCTCCTCTCAGATTCCAGAACTTTCTGCCACAGAAATGTGAGGAACATGTGTTTTTTTAACCAAATTTTGAGGTTTGCAAAGGATTCTGGGTAACAGAACCTGGTCCGAGCCCTGCAAGTCACCCCATCTTGGATTCCCCTAGGTCTCTAGTTTTCAGAAATGCACAGGTTTGGTGGGTTTCCCTAGGTGCCGGCTGAGCTAGAGGCCAAAATCTACAGGAAGGCACTTTGCAAAAAACACCTCTGTTTTCTTCCAAAATTTTGGACGTGTACACGTTGCGCTTTGGGGTGTTTCCTGTCGCCGGCGCTACGCCTACCCACGCAAGTGAGGTATCATTTTTATCGGGAGACTTGGGGGAACGCTGGGTGGAAGGAAATTTGTGGCTCCTCTCAGATTCCAGAACTTTCTGCCACAGAAATGTGAGGAACATGTGTTTTTTTAGCCAAATTTTGAGGTTTGCAAAGCATTCTGGGTAACAGAACCTGGTCCGAGCCCCGCAAGTCACCCCTCCTTGGATTCCCCTAGGTCTCTAGTTTTCAGAAATGCACAGGTTTGGTAGGTTTCCCTAGGTGCCGGCTGAGCTAGAGGCCAAAATCTACAGGTAGGCACTACACAAAAAAAACCTCTGTTTTCTTCCAAAATTTTGGATGTGTCCACGTTGCGCTTTGGGGTGTTTCCTGTCGCGGGTGCTAGGCCTACCCACACAAGTGAGGTATCATTTTTATCGGAAGACTTGGGGGAACGCTGGGTGGAAGGAAATTTGTGGCTCCTCTCAGATTCCAGAACTTTCTGCCACAGAAATGTGAGGAACATGTGTTTTTTTAGCCACATTTTGAGGTTTGCAAAGGATTCTGGGTAACAGAACCTGGTCCGAGCCCCGCAAGTCACCCCTCCTTGGATTCCCCTAGGTCTCTAGTTTTCAGAAATGCACAGGTTTGGTAGGTTTCCCTATGTGCCGGCTGAGCTAGAGGCCAAAATCTACAGGTAGGCACTTCACAAAAAACACCTCTGTTTTCTTCCAAAATTTTGGACGTGTCCATGTTGCGCTTTGGGGGGTTTCCTGTCGCCGGCGCTAGGCCTACCCACGCAAGTGAGGTATCATTTTTATCGGGAGACTTGGGGGAACGCTGGGTGGAAGGAAATTTGTGGCTCCTCTCAGATTCCAGAACTTTCTGCCACAGAAATGTGAGGAACATGTGTTTTTTTAGCCAAATTTTGAGGTTTGCAAAGGATTCTGGGTAACAGAACCTGGTCCGAGCCTCGCAAGTCAACCCTCCTTGGATTCCCCTAGGTCTCTAGTTTTCAGAAATGCACAGGTTTGGTAGGTTTCCCTAGGTGCCGGCTGAGCTAGAGGCCAAAATCTACAGGTAGGCACTTCGCAAAAAACACCTCTGTTTTCTTCCAAAATTTTGGACGTGTCCACGTTGCGCTTTGGGGTGTTTCCTGTCGCCGGCGCTACGCCTACCCACGCAAGTGAGGTATCATTTTTATCGGGAGACTTGGGGGAACGCTGGGTGGAAGGAAATTTGTGGCTCCTCTCAGATTCCAGAACTTTCTGCCACAGCAATGTGAGGAACATGTGTTTTTTTAGCCAAATTTTGAGGTTTGCAAAGGATTCTGGGTAACAGAACCTGGTCCGAGCCTCGCAAGTCACCCCTCCTTGGATTCCCCTAGGTCTCTAGTTTTCAGAAATGCACAGGTTTGGTAGGTTTCCCTAGGTGCCGGCTGAGCTTGAGGCCAAAATCTACAGGTAGGCACTTCGCAAAAAACACCTCTGTTTCTTCCAAAATTTTGGACGTGTCCACGTTGCGCTTTGGGGTGTTTCCTGTCGCCGGCGCTAGGCCTACCCACGCAAGTGAGGTATCATTTTTATCGGGAGACTAGGGGGAACGCTGGGTGGAAGGAAATTTGTGGCTCCTCTCAGATTCCAGAACTTTCTGCCACAGAAATGGAGGAACATGTGTTTTTTTAGCCAAATTTTGAGGTTTGCAAAGGATTCTGGGTAACAGAACCTGGTCCGAGCCCCGCAAGTCACCCCATCTTGGATTCCCCTAGGTCTCTAGTTTTCAGAAATGCACAGGTTTGGTAGGTTTCCCTAGGTGCCGGCTGAGCTAGAGGCCAAAATCTACAGGAAGGCACTTCGCAAAAAACACCTCTGTTTTCTTCCAAAATTTTGGACGTGTCCACGTTGCGCTTTGGGGTGTTTCCTGTCGCCGGCGCTACGCCTACCCACGCAAGTGAGGTATCATTTTTATCGGGAGACTTGGGGGAACGCTGGGTGGAAGGAAATGTGTGGCTCCTTTCAGATTCCAGAACTTTCTGCCACAGAAATATGAGGAACATGTGTTTTTTTAGCCAAATTTTGAGGTTTGCAAAGGATTCTGGGTAACAGAACCTGGTCCGAGCCCCGCAAGTCACCCCTCCTTGGATTCCCCTAGGTCTCTAGTTTTCAGAAATGCACAGGTTTGGTAGGTTTCCCTAGGTGCCGGCTGAGCTAGAGGCCAAAATCTACAGGTAGGCACTTCGCAAAAAACACCTCTGTTTTCTTCAAAAATTTTGGACGTGTCCATGTTGCGCTTTGGGGTGTTTCCTGTCGCCGGCGCTAGGCCTACCCACGCAAGTGAGGTATCATTTTTATCGGGAGACTTGGGGGAACGCTGGGTGGAAGAAAATTTGTGGCTCCTCTCAGATTCCAGAACTTTCAGCCGCACAAATGTGAGGAACATGTGTTTTTTTAGCCAAATTTTGAGGTTTGCAAAGGATTCTGGGTAACAGAACCTGGTCCGAGCCCTGCAAGTCACCCCTCCTTGGATTCCCCTAGGTCTCTAGTTTTCAGAAATGCACAGGTTTGGTAGGTTTCCCTAGGTGCCGGCTGAGCTAGAGGCCAAAATCTACAGGTAGGCACTTCGCAAAAAACACCTCTGTTTTCTTCCAAAATTTAGGACGTGTCCACGTTGAGCTTTGGGGTGTTTCCTGTCGCCGGCGCTAGGCCTACCCACGCAAGTGAGGTATCATTTTTATCGGGAGACTTGGGGGAACGCTGGGTGGAAGGAAATTTGTGGCTCCTCTCAGATTCCAGAACTTTCTGCCACAGAAATGTGAGGAACATGTGTTTTTTTAACCAAATTTTGAGGTTTGCAAAGGATTCTGGGTAACAGAACCTGGTCCGAGCCCTGCAAGTCACCCCATCTTGGATTCCCCTAGGTCTCTAGTTTTCAGAAATGCACAGGTTTGGTGGGTTTCCCTAGGTGCCGGCTGAGCTAGAGGCCAAAATCTACAGGAAGGCACTTTGCAAAAAACACCTCTGTTTTCTTCCAAAATTTTGGACGTGTACACGTTGCGCTTTGGGGTGTTTCCTGTCGCCGGCGCTACGCCTACCCACGCAAGTGAGGTATCATTTTTATCGGGAGACTTGGGGGAACGCTGGGTGGAAGGAAATTTGTGGCTCCTCTCAGATTCCAGAACTTTCTGCTACAGAAATGTGAGGAACGTGTTTTTTTAGCCAAATTTTGAGGTTTGCAAAGGATTCTGGGTAACAGAACCTGGTCCGAGACCCGCAAGTCACCCCATCTTGGATTCCCCTAGATCTCTAGTTTTCAGAAATGCACAGGTTTGGTAGGTTTCCCTAGGTGCCGGCTGAGCTAGAGGCCAAAATCTACAGGTAGGCACTTCGCAAAAAACACCTCTGTTTCTTCCAAAATTTTGGACGTGTCCACGTTGCGCTTTGGGGTGTTTCCTGTCGCCGGCGCTAGGCCTACCCACGCAAGTGAGGTATCATTTTTATCGGGAGACTTAGGGGAACGCTGGGTGGAAGGAAATTTGTGGCTTCTCTCAGATTCCAGAACTTTCTGCCACAGAAATGTGAGGAACATGTGTTTTTTTAGCCAAATTTTGAGGTTTGCAAAGGATTCTGGGTAACAGAACCTGGTCCGAGCCCCGCAAGTCACCCCATCTTGGATTCCCCTAGGTCTCTAGTTTTCAGAAATGCACAGGTTTGGTAGGTTTCCCTAGGTGCCGGCTGAGCTAGAGGCCAAAATCTACAGGTAGGCACTTCGCAAAAAACACCTCTGTTTTCTTCCAAAATTTTGGACGTGTCCACGTTGCGCTTTGGGGTGTTTCCTGTCGCCGGCGCTAGGCCTACCCACGCAAGTGAGGTATCATTTTTATCGAGAGACTTGGGGGAACGCTGGGTGGAAGGAAATTTGTGGCTCCTCTCAGATTCCAGAACTTTCTGCCACAGAAATGTGAGGAACATGTGATTTTTTAGCCAAATTTTGAGGTTTGCAAAGGATTCTGGGTAACAGAACCTGTCCGAGCCCCACAAGTCACCCCTCCTTGGATTCCCCTAGGTCTCTAGTTTTCAGAAATGCACAGGTTTGGTAGGTTTCCCTAGGTGCCGGCTGAGCTAGAGGCCAAAATCTACAGGTAGGCACTTTGCAAAAAACACCTCTGTTTTCTTCCAAAATTTTGGATGTGTCCACGTTGCGCTTTGGGGCGTTTCCTGTCGCTGGCGCTAGGCCTACCCACGCAAGTGAGGTATCATTTTTATCGGGAGACTTGGGGGAACGCTGGGTGGAAGGAAATTTGTGGCTCCTCTCAGATTCCAGAACTTTCAGCCGCACAAATGTGAGGAACATGTGTTTTTTTAGCCAAATTTTGAGGTTTGCAAAGGATTCTGGGTAACAGAACCTGGTCCGAGCCCTGCAAGTCACCCCTCCTTGGATTCCCCTAGGTCTCTAGTTTTCAGAAATGCACAGGTTTGGTAGGTTTCCCTAGGTGCCGGCTGAGCTAGAGGCCAAAATCTACAGGAAGGCACTTCGCAAAAAACACCTCTGATTTCTTCCAAAATTTTGGACGTGTACACGTTGCGCTTTGGGGTGTTTCCTGTCGCCGGCGCTACGCCTACCCACGCAAGTGAGGTATCATTTTTATCGGGAGACTTGGGGGAACGCTGGGTGGAAGGAAATTTGTGGCTCCTCTCAGATTCCAGAACTTTCTGCTACAGAAATGTGAGGAACGTGTTTTTTTAGCCAAATTTTGAGGTTTGCAAAGGATTCTGGGTAACAGAACCTGGTCCGAGCCCCGCAAGTCACCCCATCTTGGATTCCCCTAGGTCTCTAGTTTTCAGAAATGCACAGGTTTGGTAGGTTTCCCTAGGTGCCGGATGAGCTAGAGGCCAAAATCTACAGGTAGGCACTTCGCAAAAAACACCTCTGTTTTCTTCGAAAATTTTGGACGTGTCCACGTTGCGCTTTGGGGTGTTTCCTGTCGCCGGCGCTAGGCCTACCCACGCAAGTGAGGTATCATTTTTATCGGGAGACTTGGGGGAACGCTGGGTGGAAGGAAATTTGTGGCTCCTCTCAGATTCCAGAACTTTCTGCCACTATAATGTGAGGAACATGTGTTTTTTTAGCCAAATTTTGAGGTTTGCAAAGGATTCTGGGTAGCAGAACCTGGTCCGAGCCCCACAAGTCACCCCTCCTTGGATTCCCCTAGGTCTTTAGTTTTCAGAAATGCACAGGTTTGGTAGGTTTCCCTAGGTGCCGGCTGAGCTAGAGGCCAAAATCTACAGGTAGGCACTTCGCAAAAAACACCTCTGTTTTCTTCCAAAATTTTGGATGTGTCCACATTGCGCTTTGGGGCGTTTCCTGTCGCTGGCGCTAGGCCTACCCACGCAAGTGAGGTATCATTTTTATCGGGAGACTTGGGGGAACGCTGGGTGGAAGGAAATTTGTGGCTCCTCCCAGATTCCAGAACTTTCTGCCACAGAAATGTGAGGAACATGTGTTTTTTTAGCAAAATTTTGAGGTTTGCAAAGGATTCTGGGTAACAGAACCTGGTCCGAGCCCCACAAGTCACCCCTCCTTGGATTCCCCTAGGTCTCTAGTTTTCAGAAATGCACAGGTTTGGTAGTTTTCCCTAGGTGCCGGCTGAGCTAGAGGCCAAAATCTACAGGTAGGCACTTCGCAAAAAACACCTCTGTTTTCTTCCAAAATTTTGGATGTGTCCACGTTGCGCTTTGGGGCGTTTCCTGTCGCTGGCGCTAGGCCTACCCACGCAAGTGAGGTATCATTTTTATCGGGAGACTTGGGGGAACGCTGGGTGGAAGGAAATTTGTGGCTCCTCTCAGATTCCAGAACTTTCTGCCACAGAAATGTGAGGAACATGTGTTTTTTTAGCCAAATTTTGAGGTTTGCAAAGCATTCTGGGTAACAGAACCTGGTCCGAGCCCCGCAAGTCACCCCTCCTTGGATTCCCCTAGGTCTCTAGTTTTCAGAAATGCACAGGTTTGGTAGGTTTCCCTAGGTGCCGGCTGAGCTAGAGGCCAAAATCAACAGTTAGGCACTTCGCAAAAAACACCTCTGTTTTCTTCCAAAGTTTTGGACGTGTCCACGTTGCGCTTTGGGGTGTTTCCTGTCGCCGGCGCTAGGCCTACCCACGCAAGTGAGGTATCATTTTTATCAGGAGACTTGGGGGAACGCTGGGTGGAAGGAAATTTGTGGCTCCTCTCAGATTCCAGAACTTTCTGCCACAGAAATGTGAGGAACATGTGATTTTTTAGCCAAATTTTGAGGTTTGCAAAGGATTCTGGGTAACAGAACCTGGTCCAAGCCCCGCAAGTCACCCCTCCTTGGATTCCCCTAGGTGTCTAGTTTTTAGAAATGCACAGGTTTGGTAGGTTTCCCTAGGTGCCGGCTGAGCTAGAGGCCAAAATCTACAGGTAGGCACTTCGCAAAAAACACCTCTGTTTTCTTCCAAAATTTTGGACGTGTCTACGTTGCGCTTTGGGGTGTTTCCTGTCACCGGCGCTAGGCCTACCCAAGCAAGTGAGGTATCATTTTTATCGGGAGACTTGGGGGAACGCTGGGTGGAAGGAAATTTGTGGCTCCTCCCAGATTCCAGAACTTTCTGCCACAGAAATGTGAGGAACATGTGTTTTTTTAGCCAAATTTTGAGGTTTGCAAAGGATTCTGGGTAACAGAACCTGGTCCGAGCCCCACAAGTCACCCCTCCGTGGATTCCCCTAGGTCTCTAGTTTTCAGAAATGCACAGGTTTGGTAGGTTTCCCTAGGTGCCGGCTGAGCTAGAGGCCAAAATCTACAGGTAGGCACTTCGCAAAAAACACCTCTGTTTTCTTCCAAAATTTCGGACGTGTCTACGTTGCGCTTTGGGGGGTTTCCTGTCGCCGGCGCTAGGCCTACCCACGCAAGTGAGGTATCATTTTTATCGGGAGACTTGGGGGAACGCTGGGTGGAAGGAAATTTGTGGCTCCTCCCAGATTCCAGAACTTTCTGCCACAGAATGTGAGGAACATGTGTTTTTTTAGCCAAATTTTGAGGTTTGCAAAGGATTCTGGGTAGCAGAACCTGGTCCGAGCCCCACAAGTCACCCCTCCTTGGATTCCCCTAGGTCTTTAGTTTTCAGAAATGCACAGGTTTGGTAGGTTTCCCTAGGTGCCGGCTGAGCTAGAGGCCAAAATCTACAGGTAGGCACTTCGCAAAAAACACCTCTGTTTTCTTCCAAAATTTTGGATGTGTCCACATTGCGCTTTGGGGCGTTTCCTGTCGCTGGCGCTAGGCCTACCCACGCAAGTGAGGTATCATTTTTATCGGGAGACTTGGGGGAACGCTGGGTGGAAGGAAATTTGTGGCTCCTCCCAGATTCCAGAACTTTCTGCCACAGAAATGTGAGGAACATGTGTTTTTTTAGCCAAATTTTGAGGTTTGCAAAGGATTCTGGGTAACAGAACCTGGTCCGAGCCCCACAAGTCACCCCTCCTTGGATTCCCCTAGGTCTCTAGTTTTCAGAAATGCACAGGTTTGGTAGTTTTCCCTAGGTGCCGGCTGAGCTAGAGGCCAAAATCTACAGGTAGGCACTTCGCAAAAAACAACTCTGTTTTCTTCCAAAATTTTGGATGTGTCCACGTTGCGCTTTGGGGCGTTTCCTGTCGCTGGCGCTAGGCCTACCCACGCAAGTGAGGTATCATTTTTATCGGGAGACTTGGGGGAACGCTGGGTGGAAGGAAATTTGTGGCTCCTCTCAGATTCCAGAACTTTCTGCCACAGAAATGTGAGGAACATGTGTTTTTTTAGCCAAATTTTGAGGTTTGCAAAGCATTCTGGGTAACAGAACCTGGTCCGAGCCCCGCAAGTCACCCCTCCTTGGATTCCCCTAGGTCTCTAGTTTTCAGAAATGCACAGGTTTGGTATGTTTCCCTAGGTGCCGGCTGAGCTAGAGGCCAAAATCAACAGTTAGGCACTTCGCAAAAAACACCTCTGTTTTCTTCCAAAGTTTTGGACGTGTCCACGTTGCGCTTTGGGGTGTTTCCTGTCGCCGGCGCTAGGCCTACCCACGCAAGTGAGGTATCATTTTTATCAGGAGACTTGGGGGAACGCTGGGTGGAAGGAAATTTGTGGCTCCTCTCAGATTCCAGAACTTTCTGCCACAGAAATGTGAGGAACATGTGTTTTTTTAGCCAAATTTTGAGGTTTGCAAAGGATTCTGGGTAACAGAACCTGGTCCGAGCCCCACAAGTCACCCCATCTTGGATTCCCCTGGGTCTCTAGTTTTCAGAAATGCACAGGTTTGGTAGGTTTCCCTAGGTACCGGCTGAGCTAGAGGCCAAAATCTACAGGTAGGCACTTCACAAAAAAAACCTCTGTTTTCTTCCAAAATTTTGGATGTGTCCACGTTGCGCTTTGGGGTGTTTCCTGTCGCGGGCGCTAGGCCTACCCACACAAGTGAGGTATCATTTTTATCGGGAGACTTGGGGGAACGCTGGGTGGAAGGAAATTTGTGGCTCCTCTCAGATTCCAGAACTTTCTGCCACAGAAATGTGAGGAACATGTGTTTTTTTAGCCACATTTTGAGGTTTGCAAAGGATTCTGGGTAACAGAACCTGGTCCGAGCCCCGCAAGTCAGCCCTCCTTGGATTCCCCTAGGTCTCTAGTTTTTAGAAATGCACAAGTTTGGTAGGTTTCCCTAGGTGCCGGCTGAGCTAGAGGCCAAAATCTACAGGTAGGCACTTCGCAAAAAACACCTCTGTTTTCTTCCAAAATGTTGGACGTGTCCAGGTTGCGCTTTGGGGTGTTTCCTGTCGCCAGCGCTAGGCCTACCCACGCAAGTGAGGTATCATTTTTATCGGGAGACTTGGGGGAATCGCTGGGTGGAAGGAAATTTGTGGCTCCTCTCAGATTCCAGAACTTTCTGCCACAGAAATGTGAGGAACATGTGATTTTTTAGCCAAATTTTGAGGTTTGCAAAGGATTCTGGGTAACAGAACCTGGTCCAAGCCCCGCAAGTCACCCCTCCTTGGATTCCCCTAGGTGTCTAGTTTTTAGAAATGCACAGGTTTGGTAGGTTTCCCTAGGTGCCGGCTGAGCTAGAGGCCAAAATCTACAGGTAGGCACTTCGCAAAAAACACCTCTGTTTTCTTCCAAAATTTTGGACGTGTCTACGTTGCGCTTTGGGGTGTTTCCTGTCACCGGCGCTAGGCCTACCCAAGCAAGTGAGGTATCATTTTTATCGGGAGACTTGGGGGAACGCTGGGTGGAAGGAAATTTGTGGCTCCTCCCAGATTCCGGAACTTTCTGCCACAGAAATGTGAGGAACATGTGTTTTTTTAGCCAAATTTTGAGGTTTGCAAAGGATTCTGGGTAACAGAACCTGGTCCGAGCCCCACAAGTCACCCCTCCTTGGATTCCCCTAGGTCTCTAGTTTTCAGAAATGCACAGGTTTGGTAGGTTTCCCTAGGTGCCGGCTGAGCTAGAGGCCAAAATCTACAGGTAGGCACTTCGCAAAAAACACCTCTGTTTTCTTCCAAAATTTCGGACGTGTCTACGTTGCGCTTTGGGGGGTTTCCTGTCGCCGGCGCTAGGCCTACCCACGCAAGTGAGGTATCATTTTTATCGGGAGACTTGGGGGAACGCTGGGTGGAAGGAAATTTGTGGCTCCTCCCAGATTCCAGAACTTTCTGCCACAGAAATGTGAGGAACATGTGTTTTTTTAGCCAAATTTTGAGGTTTGCAAAGGATTCTGGGTAACAGAACCTGGTCCGAGCCCCACAAGTCACCCCTCCTTGGATTCCCCTAGGTCTCTAGTTTTCAGAAATGCACAGGTTTGGTAGTTTTCCCTAGGTGACGGCTGAGCTAGAGGCCAAAATCTACAGGTAGGCACTTCGCAAAAAACACCTCTGTTTTCTTCCAAAATTTTGGATGTGTCCACGTTGCGCTTTGGGGCGTTTCCTGTCGCTGGCGCTAGGCCTACCCACGCAAGTGAGGTATCATTTTTATCGGGAGACTAGGGGGAACGCTGGGTGGAAGGAAATTTGTGGCTCCTCTCAGATTCCAGAACTTTCTGCCACAGAAATGTGAGGAACATGTGTTTTTTTAGCCAAATTTTGAGGTTTGCAAAGCATTCTGGGTAACAGAACCTGGTCCGAGCCCCGCAAGTCACCCCTCCTTGAATTCCCCTAGGTCTCTAGTTTTCAGAAATGCACAGGTTTGGTAGGTTTCCCTAGGTGCCAGCTGAGCTAGAGGCCAAAATCAACAGTTAGGCACTTCGCAAAAAACACCTCTGTTTTCTTCCAAAGTTTTGGACGTGTCTACGTTGCGCTTTGGGGTGTTTCCTGTCGCCGGCGCTAGGCCTACCCACGCAAGTGAGGTATCATTTTTATCAGGAGACTTGGGGGAACGCTGGGTGGAAGGAAATTTGTGGCTCCTCTCAGATTCCAGAACTTTCTGCCACAGAAATGTGAGGAACATGTGATTTTTTAGCCAAATTTTGAGGTTTGCAAAGGATTCTGGGTAACAGAACCTGGTCCAAGCCCCGCAAGTCACCCCTCCTTGGATTCCCCTAGGTGTCTAGTTTTTAGAAATGCACAGGTTTGGTAGGTTTCCCTAGGTGCCGGCTGAGCTAGAGGCCAAAATCTACAGGTAGGCACTTCGCAAAAAACACCTCTGTTTTCTTCCAAAATTTTGGACGTGTCTACGTTGCGCTTTGGGGTGTTTCCTGTCACCGGCGCTAGGCCTACCCAAGCAAGTGAGGTATCATTTTTATCGGGAGACTTGGGGGAACGCTGGGTGGAAGGAAATTTGTGGCTCCTCCCAGATTCCAGAACTTTCTGCCACAGAAATGTGAGGAACATGTGTTTTTTTAGCCAAATTTTGAGGTTTGCAAAGGATTCTGGGTAACAGAACCTGGTCCGAGCCCCACAAGTCACCCCTCCTTGGATTCCCCTAGGTCTCTAGTTTTCAGAAATGCACAGGTTTGGTAGGTTTCCCTAGGTGCCGGCTGAGCTAGAGGCCAAAATCTACAGGTAGGCACTTCGCAAAAAACACCTCTGTTTTCTTCCAAAATTTCGGACGTGTCTACGTTGCGCTTTGGGGGGTTTCCTGTCGGCGGCGCTAGGCCTACCCACGCAAGTGAGGTATCATTTTTATCGGGAGACTTGGGGGAACGCTGGGTGGAAGGAAATTTGTGGCTCCTCCCAGATTCCAGAACTTTCTGCCACAGAAATGTGAGGAACATGTGTTTTTTTAGCCAAATTTTGAGGTTTGCAAAGGATTCTGGGTAGCAGAACCTGGTCCGAGCCCCACAAGTCACCCCTCCTTGGATTCCCCTAGGTCTTTAGTTTTCAGAAATGCACAGGTTTGGTAGGTTTCCCTAGGTGCCGGCTGAGCTAGAGGCCAAAATCTACAGGTAGGCACTTCGCAAAAAACACCTCTGTTTTCTTCCAAAATTTTGGATGTGTCCACATTGCGCTTTGGGGCGTTTCCTGTCGCTGGCGCTAGGCCTACCCACGCAAGTGAGGTATCATTTTTATCGGGAGACTTGGGGGAACGCTGGGTGGAAGGAAATTTGTGGCTCCTCCCAGATTCCAGAACTTTCTGCCACAGAAATGTGAGGAACATGTGTTTTTTTAGCCAAATTTTGAGGTTTGCAAAGGATTCTGGGTAACAGAACGTGGTCCGAGCCCCACAAGTCACCCCTCCTTGGATTCCCCTAGGTCTCTAGTTTTCAGAAATGCACAGGTTTGGTAGTTTTCCCTAGGTGCCGGCTGAGCTAGAGGCCAAAATCTACAGGTAGGCACTTCACAAAAAACACCTCTGTTTTCTTCCAAAATTTTGGATGTGTCCACGTTGCGCTTTGGGGCGTTTCCTGTCGCTGGCGCTAGGCCTACCCACGCAAGTGAGGTATCATTTTTATCGGGAGACTTGGGGGAACGCTGGGTGGAAGGAAATTTGTGGCTCCTCTCAGATTCCAGAACTTTCTGCCACAGAAATGTGAGGAACATGTGTTTTTTTAGCCAAATTTTGAGGTTTGCAAAAAATTCTGGGTAACAGAACCTGGTCCGAGCCCCGCAAGTCACCCCTCCTTGGATTCCCCTAGGTCTCTAGTTTTCAGAAATGCACAGGTTTGGTAGGTTTCCCTAGGTGCCGGCTGAGCTAGAGGCCAAAATCAACAGTTAGGCACTTCGCAAAAAACACCTCTGTTTTCTTCCAAAGTTTTGGACGTGTCCACGTTGCGCTTTGGGGTGTTTCCTGTCGCCGGCGCTAGGCCTACCCACGCAAGTGAGGTATCATTTTTATCAGGAGACTTGGGGGAACGCTGGGTGGAAGGAAATTTGTGGCTCCTCTCAGATTCCAGAACTTTCTGCCACAGAAATGTGAGGAACATGTGTTTTTTTAGCCAAATTTTGAGGTTTGCAAAGGATTCTGGGTAACAGAACCTGGTCCGAGCCCCACAAGTCACCCCATCTTGGATTCCCCTGGGTCTCTAGTTTTCAGAAATGCACAGGTTTGGTAGGTTTCCCTAGGTACCGGCTGAGCTAGAGGCCAAAATCTACAGGTAGGTACTTCACAAAAAAAACCTCTGTTTTCTTCCAAAATTTTGGATGTGTCCACGTTGCGCTTTGGGGTGTTTCCTGTCGCGGGCGCTAGGCCTACCCACACAAGTGAGGTATCATTTTTATCGGGAGACTTGGGGGAACGCTGGGTGGAAGGAAATTTGTGGCTCCTCTCAGATTCCAGAACTTTCTGCCACAGAAATGTGAGGAACATGTGTTTTTTTAGCCACATTTTGAGGTTTGCAAAGGATTCTGGGTAACAGAACCTGGTCCGAGCCCCGCAAGTCAGCCCTCCTTGGATTCCCCTAGGTCTCTAGTTTTTAGAAATGCACAAGTTTGGTAGGTTTCCCTAGGTGCCGGCTGAGCTAGAGGCCAAAATCTACAGGTAGGCACTTCGCAAAAAACACCTCTGTTTTCTTCCAAAATGTTGGACGTGTCCACGTTGCGCTTTGGGGTGTTTCCTGTCGCCAGCGCTAGGCCTACCCACGCAAGTGAGGTATCATTTTTATCGGGAGACTTGGGGGAATCGCTGGGTGGAAGGAAATTTGTGGCTCCTCTCAGATTCCAGAACTTTCTGCCACAGAAATGTGAGGAACATGTGTTTTTTTAGCCAAATTTTGAGGTTTGCAAAGGATTCTGGGTAACATAACCTGGTCCGAGCCCCGCAAGTCACCCCTCCTTGGATTCCCCTTGGTCTCTAGTTTTCAGAAATGCACAGGTTTGGTAGGTTTCCCTAGGTGCCGGCTGAGCTAGAGGCCAAAATCTACAGGTAGGCACTTTGCAAAAAACACCTCTGTTTTCTTCCAAAATTTTGGACGTGTCCACCTTGCGCTTTGGGGTGTTTCCTGTCACCGGCGCTAGGCCTACCCACGCAAGTGAGGTATCATTTTTATCGGGAGACTTGGGGGAACGCTGGGTGGAAGGAAATTTGTGGCTCCTCTCAGATTCCAGAACTTTCTGCCACAGAAATTTGAGGAACATGTGTTTTTTTAGCCAAATTTTGAGGTTTGCAAAGGATTCTGGGCAACAGAACCTGGTCCGAGCCCCGCAAGTCACCCCATCTTGGATTCCCCTAAGTCTCTAGTTTTCAGAAATGCACAGGTTTGGTAGGTTTCCTAATGTGCCGGCTGAGCTAAAAACCAAAATCTACAGGTAGGCACTTCGCAAAAAACACCTCTGTTTTCTTCCAAAATTTTGGACGTGTCCACGTTGCGCTTTGGGGTGTTTCCTGTCGCCGGCGCTAGGCCTACTCACGCAAGTGAGGTATCATTTTTATCGGGAGACTTGGGGGAACGCTGGGTGGAAGGAAATTTGTGGCTCCTCTCAGATTCCAGAACTTTCTGCCACAGAAATGTGAGGAACATGTGTTTTTTTAGCCAAATTTTGAGGTTTGCAAAGGATTCTGGGTAACAGAACCTGTCCGAGCCCCACAAGTCACCCCTCCTTGGATTCCCCTAGGTCTCTAGTTTTCAGAAATGCACAGGTTTGGTAGGTTTCCCTAGGTGCCGGCTGAGCTAGAGGCCAAAATCTACAGGTAGGCACTTCGCAAAAAACACCTCTGTTTTCTTCCAAAATTTTGGATGTGTCCACGTTGCGCTTTGGGGCGTTTCCTGTCGCTGGCGCTAGGCCTACCCACGCAAGTGAGGTATCATTTTTATCGGGAGACTTGGGGGAACGCTGGGTGGAAGGAAATTTGTGGCTCCTCTCAGATTCCAGAACTTTCTGCCACAGAAATGTGAGGAACATGTGTTTTTTTTTTTGCCAAATTTTGAGGTTTGCAAAGGATTCTGGGTAACAGAACCTGGTCCGAGCCCCGCAAGTCACCCCTCCATGGATTCCCCTAGGTCTCTAGTTTTCAGAAATGCACAGGTTTGGTAGGTTTCCCTAGGTGTCGGCTGAGCTAGAGGCCAAAATCTACAGGTAGGCACTTCACAAAAAACACCTCTGTTTTCTTCCAAAATTTTGGATGTGTCCACGTTGCGCTTTGGGGTGTTTCCTGTCGCGGGCGCTAGGCATACCCACACAAGTGAGGTATCATTTTTATCGGGAGACTTGGGGGAATGCTGGGTGGAAGGAAATTTGTGGCTCCTCTCAGATTCCAGAACTTTCTGCCACAGAAATGTGAGGAACATGTGTTTTTTTAGCCAAATTTTGAGGTTTGCAAAGGATTCTGGGTAACAGAACCTGGTCCGAGCCCCGCAAGTCACCCCTCCTTGGATTCCCCTAGGTCTCTAGTTTTCAGAAATGCACAGGTTCGGTAGGTTTCCCTAGGTGCCGGCTGAGCTAGAGGCCAAAATCTACAGGTAGGCACTTCGCAAAAAACACCTCTGTTTTCTTCCAAAATTTTGGATGTGTCCACGTTGCGCTTTGGGGCGTTTTCTGTCGCTGGCGCTAGGCCTACCCACGCAAGTGAGGTATCATTTTTATCGGGAGATTTGGGGGAACGCTGGGTGGAAGGAAATTTGTGGCTCCTCTCAGATTCCAGAACTTTCTGCCACAGAAATGTGAGGAACATGTGTTTTTTTAGCCAAATTTTGAGGTTTGCAAAGGATTCTGGGTAACAGAACCTGGTCCGAGCCCCGCAAGTCACCCCTCCTTGGATTCCCCTAGGTCTCTAGTTTTCAGAAATGTACAGGTTCGGTAGGTTTCCCTAGGTGCCGGCTGAGCTAGAGGCCAAAATCTACAGGTAGGCACTTCACAAAAAACACCTCTGTTTTCTTTCAAAATTTTGGATGTGTCCACGTTGCGCTTTGGGGCGTTTCCTGTCGCTGGCGCTAGGCCTACCCACGCAAGTGAGGTATCATTTTTATCGGGAGACTTGGGGGAACGCTGGGTGGAAGGAAATTTGTGGCTCCTCTCAGATTCCAGAACTTTCTGCCACAGAAATGTGAGGAACATGTGTTTTGTTAGCCAAATTTTGAGGTTTGCAAAGGATTCTGGGTAACAGAACCTGGTCCGAGCCCCGCAAATCACCCCATCTTGGATTCCCCTAGGTCTCTAGTTTTCAGAAATGCACAGGTTTGGTAGGTTTCCCTAGGTGCCGGCTGAGCTAGGGGCCAAAATCTACAGGTAGGCACTTCACAAAAAACACCTCTGTTTTCTTCCAAAATTTTGGATGTGTCCACGTTGCGCTTTGGGGTGTTTCCTGTCGCGGGCGCTAGGCATACCCACACAAGTGAGGTATCATTTTTATCGGGAGACTTGGGGGAACGCTGGGTGGAAGGAAATTTGTGGCTCCTCTCAGATTCCAGAACTTTCTGCCACAGAAATGTGAGGAACATGTGTTTTTTTAGCCAAATTTTGAGGTTTGCAAAGGATTCTGGGTAACAGAACCTGGTCCGAACCCCACACGTCACCCCTCCTTGGATTCCCATATGTCTCTAGTTTTCAGAAATGCACAGGTTTGGTAGGTTTCCCTAGGTGCCGGCTGAGCTAGAGGCCAAAATCTACAGGTAGGCACTTCGCAAAAAACACCTCTGTTTTCTTCCAAAATTTTGGATGTGTCCACGTTGCGCTTTGGGGCGTTTCCTGTCGCTGGCGCTAGGCCTACCCATGCAAGTGAGGTATCATTTTTATCAGGAGACTTGGGGGAACGCTGGGTGGAAGGAAATGTGTGGCTCCTCTCAGATTCCAGAACTTTCTGCCACAGAAATGTGAGGAACATGTGTTTTTTTAGCCAAATTTTGAGGTTTGCAAAGGATTCTGGGTAACAGAACCTGGTCCGAGCCCAGCAAGTCACCCCTCCTTGGATTCCCCTAGGTCTCTAGTTTTCAGAAATGCACAGGTTCGGTAGGTTTCCCTAGGTGCCGGCTGAGCTAGAGGCCAAAATCTACAGGTAGGCACTTTACAAAAAACACCTCTGTTTTCTTTCAAAATTTTGGATGTGTCCACGTTGCGCTTTGGGGCGTTTCCTGTCGCTGGCGCTAGGCCTACCCACGCAAGTGAGGTATCATTTTTATCGGGAGACTTGGGGGAACGCTGGGTGGAAGGAAATTTGTGGCTCCTCTCAGATTCCAGAACTTTCTGCCACAGAAATGTGAGGAACATGTGTTTTTGTAGCCAAATTTTGAGGTTTGCAAAGGATTCTGGGTAACAGAACCTGGTCCGAGCCCCGCAAATCACCCCATCTTGGATTCCCCTACGTCTCTAGTTTTCAGAAATGCACAGGTTTGGTAGGTTTCCCTAGGTGCCGGCTGAGCTAGGGGCCAAAATCTACAGGTAGGCACTTCACAAAAAACACCTCTGTTTTCTTCCAAAATTTTGGATGTGTCCACGTTGCGCTTTGGGGTGTTTCCTGTCGCGGGCGCTAGGCATACCCACACAAGTGAGGTATCTTTTTTATCGGGAGACTTGGGGGAACGCTGGGTGGAAGGAAATTTGTGGCTCCTCTCAGATTCCAGAACTTTCTGCCACAGAAATGTGAGGAACATGTGTTTTTTTAGAAAAATTTTGAGGTTTGCAAAGGATTCTGGGTAACAGAACCTGGTCCGAGCCCCACAAGTCACCCCTCCTTGGATTCCCCTACGTCTCTAGTTTACAGAAATGCACAGGTTTGGTAGGTTTCCCTAGGTGCCGGCTGAGCTAGAGGCCAAAATCTACAGGTAGGCACTTCGCAAAAAACACCTCTGTTTTCTTCCAAAATTTTGGATGTGTCCACGTTGCGCTTTGGGGCGTTTCCTGTCGCTGGCGCTAGGCCTACCCATGCAAGTGAGGTATCATTTTTATCAGGAGACTTGGGGGAACGCTGGGTGGAAGGAAATGTGTGGCTCCTTTCAGATTCCAGAACTTTCTGCCACAGAAATATGAGGAACATGTGTTTTTTTAGCCAAATCTTGAGGTTTGCAAAGGATTCTGGGTAACAGAACCTGGTCCGAGCCCCGCAAGTCACCCCTCCTTGGATTCCCCTAGGTCTCTAGTTTTCAGAAATGCACAGGTTTGGTAGGTTTCCCTAGGTGCCGGCTGAGCTAGAGGCCAAAATCTACAGGTAGGCACTTCGCAAAAAACACCTCTGTTTTCTTCCAAAATTTTGGACGTGTCCATGTTGCGCTTTGGGGTGTTTCCTGTCGCCGGCGCTAGGCCTACCCACGCAAGTGAGGTATCATTTTTATCGGGAGACTTGGGGGAACGCTGGGTGGAAGGAAATTTGTGGCTCCTCTTAGATTCCAGAACTTTCTGCCGCAGAAATGTGAGGAACATGTGTTTTTTTAGCCAAATTTTGAGGTTTGCAAAGGATTCTGGGTAACAGAACCTGGTCCGAGCCCTGCAAGTCACCCCTCCTTGGATTCCCCTAGGTCTCTAGTTTTCAGAAATGCACAGGTTTGGTAGGTTTCCCTAGGTGCCGGCTGAGCAAGAGGCCAAAACCTACAGGTAGGCACTTCGCAAAAAACACCTCTGTTTTCTTCCAAAATTTTGGATGTGTCCAAGTTGCGCTTTGGGGCGTTTCCTGTCGCTGGCGCTAGGCCTACCCACGCAAGTGAGGTATCATTTTTATCGGGAGACTTGGGGGAACGCTGGGTGGAAGGAAATTTGTGGCTCCTCTCAGATTCCAGAACTTTCTGCCACAGAAATGTGAGGAACATGTGTTTTTTTAGCCAAATTTTGAGGTTTGCAAAGGATTCTGGGTAACAGAACCTGGTCCGAGCCCCGCAAGTCACCCCTCCTTGGATTCCCCTAGGTCTCTAGTTTTCAGAAATGCACAGGTTTGGTAGGTTTCCCTAGGTGTCGGCTGAGCTAGAGGCCAAAATCAACAGGTAGGCACTTCGCAAAAAACACCTCTGTTTTCTTCCAAAATTTTGGACGTGTCCACGTTGCGCTTTGGGGTGTTTCCTGTCGCCGGCGCTAGGCCTACCCACGCAAGTGAGGTATCATTTTTATCGGGAGACTTGGGGGAACGCTGGGTGGAAGGAAATTTGTGGCTCCTCTCAGATTCCAGAACTTTCTGCCACAGAAATGTGAGGAACATGTGTTTTTTTAGCCAAATTTTGAGGTTTGCAAAGGATTCTGGGTAACAGAACCTGTCCGAGCCCCACAAGTCACCCCTCCTTGGATTCCCCTAGGTCTCTAGTTTTCAGAAATGCACAGGTTTGGTAGGTTTCCCTAGGTGCCGGCTGAGCTAGAGGCCAAAATCTACAGGTAGGCACTTCACAAAAAACACCTCTGTTTTCTTTCAAAATTTTGGATGTGTCCACGTTGCGCTTTGGGGCGTTTCCTGTCGCTGGCGCTAGGCCTACCCACGCAAGTGAGGTATCATTTTTATCGGGAGACTTGGGGGAACGCTGGGTGGAAGGAAATTTGTGGCTCCTCTCAGATTCCAGAACTTTCTGCCACAGAAATGTGAGGAACATGTGTTTTTTTAGCCAAATTTTGAGGTTTGCAAAGGATTCTGGGTAACAGAACCTGGTCCGAGCCCTGCAAGTCACCCCTCCGTGGATTCCCCTAGGTCTCTAGTTTTCAGAAATGCACAGGTTTGGTAGGTTTCCCTAGGTGCCGGCTGAGCTAGAGGCCAAAATCTACAGGTAGGCACTTCGCAAAAAACACCTCTGTTTTCTTCCAAAATTTTGGATGTGTCCACGTTGCGCTTTGGGGCGTTTCCTGTCGCTGGTGCTAGGCCTACCCACGCAAGTGAGGTATCATTTTTATTGGGAGACTTGGGGGAACGCTGGGTGGAAGGAAATTTGTGGCTCCTCCCAGATTCCAGAACTTTCTGCCACAGAAATGTGAGGAACATGTGTTTTTTTAGCCAAATTTTGAGGTTTGCAAAGGATTCTGGGTAACAGAACCTGGTCCGAGCCCCGCAAGTCACCCCTCCTTGGATTCCCCTAGGTCTCTAGTTTTCAGAAATGCACAGGTTTGGTAGGTTTCCCTAGGTGTCGGCTGAGCTAGAGGCCAAAATCTACAGGTAGGCACTTCGCAAAAAACACCTCTGTTTTGTTCCAAAATTTTGGACGTGTCCACGTTGCGCTTTGGGGTGTTTCCTGTCGCCGGCGCTAGGCCTACCCACGCAAGTGAGGTATCATTTTTATCGGGAGACTTGGGGGAACGCTGGGTGGAAGGAAATGTGTGGCTCCTCTCAGATTCCAGAACTTTCTGCCACAGAAATGTGAGGAACATGTGTTTTTTTAGCCAAATTTTGAGGTTTGCAAAGGATTCTGGGTAACAGAACCTGTCCGAGCCCCACAAGTCACCCCTCCTTGGATTCCCCTAGGTCTCTAGTTTTCAGAAATGCACAGGTTTGGTAGGTTTCCCTAGGTGCCGGCTGAGCTAGAGGCCAAAATCTACAGGTAGGCACTTCACAAAAAACACCTCTGTTTTCTTTCAAAATTTTGGATGTGTCCACGTTGCGCTTTGGGGCGTTTCCTGTCGCTGGCGCTAGGCCTACCCACGCAAGTGAGGTATCATTTTTATCGGGAGACTTGGGGGAACGCTGGGTGGAAGGAAATTTGTGGCTCCTCTCAGATTCCAGAACTTTCTGCCACAGAAATGTGAGGAACATGTGTTTTTTTAGCCAAATTTTGAGGTTTGCAAAGGATTCTGGGTAACAGAACCTGGTCCGAGCCCTGCAAGTCACCCCTCCGTGGATTCCCCTAGGTCTCTAGTCTTCAGAAATGCACAGGTTTGGTAGGTTTCCCTAGGTGCCGGCTGAGCTAGAGGCCAAAATCTACAGGTAGGCACTTCGCAAAAAACACCTCTGTTTTCTTCCAAAATTTTGGATGTGTCCACGTTGCGCTTTGGGGCGTTTCCTGTCGCTGGCGCTAGGCCTACCCACGCAAGTGAGGTATCATTTTTATCGGGAGACTTGGGGGAACGCTGGGTGGAAGGAAATTTGTGGCTCCTCCCAGATTCCAGAACTTTCTGCCACAGAAATGTGAGGAACATGTGTTTTTCTAGCCAAATTTTGAGGTTTGCAAAGGATTCTGGGTAACAGAACCTGGTCCGAGCCCCGCAAGTCACCCCTCCTTGGATTCCCCTAGGTCTCTAGTTTTCAGAAATGCACAGGTTTGGTAGGTTTCCCTAGGTGCCGGCTGAGCTAGAGGCCAAAATCTACAGGTAGGCACTTCACAAAAAACACCTCTGTTTTCTTTCAAAATTTTGGATGTGTCCACGTTGCGCTTTGGGGCGTTTCCTGTCGCTGGCGCTAGGCCTACCCACGCAAGTGAGGTATCATTTTTATCGGGAGACTTGGGGGAACGCTGGGTGGAAGGAAATTTGTGGCTCCTCTCAGATTCCAGAACTTTCTGCCACAGAAATGTGAGGAACATGTGTTTTTTTAGCCAAATTTTGAGGTTTGCAAAGGATTCTGGGTAACAGAACCTGGTCCGAGCCCCGCAAGTCACCCCTCCTTGGATTCCCCTAGGTCTCTAGTTTTCAGAAATGCACAGGTTTGGTAGGTTTCCCTAGGTGCCGGCTGAGCTAGAGGCCAAAATCTACAGGTAGGCACTTCACAAAAAACACCTCTGTTTTCTTTCAAAATTTTGGATGTGTCCACGTTGCGCTTTGGGGCGTTTCCTGTCGCTGGCGCTAGGCCTACCCACGCAAGTGAGGTATCATTTTTATCGGGAGACTTGGGGGAACGCTGGGTGGAAGGAAATTTGTGGCTCCTCTCAGATTCCAGAACTTTCTGCCACAGAAATGTGAGGAACATGTGTTTTTTTAGCCAAATTTTGAGGTTTGCAAAGGATTCTGGGTAACAGAACCTGGTCCGAGCCCCGCAAATCAACCCATATTGGATTCCCCTAGGTCTCTAGTTTTCAGAAATGCACAGGTTTGGTAGGTTTCCCTAGGTGCCGGCTGAGCTAGGGGCCAAAATCTACAGGTAGGCACTTCGCAAAAAACACCTCTGTTTTCTTCCAAAATTTTGGATGTGTCCACGTTGCGCTTTGGGGCGTTTCCTGTCGCTGGCGCTAGGCCTACCCATGCAAGTGAGGTATCATTTTTATCAGGAGACTTGGGGGAACGCTGGGTGGAAGGAAATGTGTGGCTCCTTTCAGATTCCAGAACTTTCTGCCACAGAAATATGAGGAACATGTGTTTTTTTAGCCAAATTTTGAGGTTTGCAAAGGATTCTGGGTAACAGAACCTGGTCCGAGCCCCGCAAGTCACCCCTCCTTGGATTCCCCTAGGTCTCTAGTTTTCAGAAATGCACAGGTTTGGTAGGTTTCCCTAGGTGCCGGCTGAGCTAGAGGCCAAAATCTACAGGTAGGCACTTCGCAAAAAACGCCTCTGTTTTCTTCCAAAATTTTGGACGTGTCCATGTTGCGCTTCGGGGTGTTTCCTGTCGCCGGCGCTAGGCCTACCCACGCAAGTGAGGTATCATTTTTATCGGGAGACTTGGGGGAACGCTGGGTGGAAGGAAATTTGTGGCTCCTCTCAGATTCCAGAACTTTCTGCCACAGAAATGTGAGGAACATGTGTTTTTTTAGCCAAATTTTGAGGTTTGCAAAGGATTCTGGGTAACAGAACCTGGTCCGAGCCCCGCAAGTCACCCCTCCTTGGATTCCCCTAGGTCTCTAGTTTTCAGAAATGCACAGGTTTGGTAGGTTGCCCTAGGTGCCGGCTGAGCTAGAGGCCAAAATCTACAGGTAGGCACTTCGCAAAAAACACCTCTGTTTTCTTCCAAAATTTTGGACGTGTCCACGTTGCGCTTTGGGGTGTTTCCTGTCGCCGGCGCTAGGCCTACCCACGCTAGTGAGGTATCATTTTTATCGGGAGACTTGGGGGAACGCTGGGTGGAAGGAAATTTGTGGCTCCTCTCAGATTCCAGAACTTTATGCCACAGAAATGTGAGGAACATGTGTTTTTTTAGCCAAATGTTGAGGTTTGCAAAGGATTCTGGGCAACAGAACCTGGTCCGAGCCCCGCAAGTCACCCCATCTTGGATTCCCCTAAGTCTCTAGTTTTCAGAAATGCACAGGTTTGGTAGGTTTCCCTAGGTGCCGGCTGAGCTAGAGGCCAAAATCTACAGGTAGGCACTTCGCAAAAAACACCTCTGTTTTCTTCCAAAATTTTGGACGTGTCCACGTTGCGCTTTGGGTTGTTTCCTGTCGCCGGCGCTAGGCCTACCCACGCAAGTGAGGTATCATTTTTATCGGGAGACTTGGGGGAACGCTGGGTGGAAGGAAATTTGTGGCTCCTCTCAGATTCCAGAACTTTCTGCCACAGAAATGTGAGGAACATGTGTTTTTTTAGCCAAATTTTGAGGTTTGCAAAGGATTCTGGGTAACAGAACCTGTCCGAGCCCCACAAGTCACCCCTCCTTGGATTCCCCTAGGTCTCTAGTTTCCAGAAATGCACAGGTTTGGTAGGTTTCCCTATGTGCCGGCTGAGCTAGAGGCCAAAATCTACAGGTAGGCACTTCGCAAAAAACACCTCTGTTTTCTTCCAAAATTTTGGACGTGTCCATGTTGCGCTTTGGGGGGTTTCCTGTCGCCGGCGCTAGGCCTACCCACGCAAGTGAGGTATCATTTTTATCGGGAGACTTGGGGGAACGCTGGGTGGAAGGAAATTTGTGGCTCCTCTCAGATTCCAGAACTTTCTGCCACAGAAATGTGAGGAACATGTGTTTTTTTAGCCAAATTTTGAGGTTTGCAAAGGATTCTGGGTAACAGAACCTGGTCCGAGCCTCGCAAGTCAACCCTCCTTGGATTCCCCTAGGTCTCTAGTTTTCAGAAATGCACAGGTTTGGTAGGTTTCCCTAGGTGCCGGCTGAGCTAGAGGCCAAAATCTACAGGTAGGCACTTCGCAAAAAACACCTCTGTTTTCTTCCAAAATTTTGGACGTGTCCACGTTGCGCTTTGGGGTGTTTCCTGTCGCCGGCGCTACGCCTACCCACGCAAGTGAGGTATCATTTTTATTGGGAGACTTGGGGGAATGCTGGGTGGAAGGAAATTTGTGGCTCCTCTCAGATTCCAGAACTTTCTGCCACAGCAATGTGAGGAACATGTGTTTTTTTAGCCAAATTTTGAGGTTTGCAAAGGATTCTGGGTAACAGAACCTGGTCCGAGCCTCGCAAGTCACCCCTCCTTGGATTCCCCTAGGTCTCTAGTTTTCAGAAATGCACAGGTTTGGTAGGTTTCCCTAGGTGCCGGCTGAGCTAGAGGCCAAAATCTACAGGTAGGCACTTCGCAAAAAACACCTCTGTTTTCTTCCAAAATTTTGGACGTGTCCACGTTGCGCTTTGGGGTGTTTCCTGTCGCCGGCGCTAGGCCTACCCACGCAAGTGAGGTATCATTTTTATCGGGAGACTTAGGGGAACGCTGGCTGGAAGGAAATTTGTGGCTCCTCTCAGATTCCAGAACTTTCTGCCACAGAAATGTGAGGAACATGTGTTTTTTTAGCCAAATTTTGAGGTTTGCAAAGGATTCTGGGTAACAGAACCTGGTCCGAGCCCCGCAAGTCACCCCATCTTGGATTCCCCTAGGTCTCTAGTTTTCAGAAATGCACAGGTTTGGTAGGTTTCCCTAGGTGCCGGCTGAGCTAGAGGCCAAAATCTACAGGTAGGCACTTCGCAAAAAACACCTCTGTTTTCTTCCAAAATTTTGGTCGTGTCTACGTTGCGCTTTGGGGTGTTTCCTATCACCGGCGCTAGGCCTACCCACGCAAGTGAGGTATCATTTTTATCGGGAGACTTGGGGGAACGCTGGGTGGAAGGAAATTTGTGGCTCCTCTCAGATTCCAGAACTTTCTGCCACAGAAATGTGAGGAACATGTGATTTATTAGCCAAATTTTGAGGTTTGCAAAGGATTCTGGGTAACAGAACCTGGTCCAAGCCCCGCAAGTCACCCCTCCTTGGATTCCCCTAGGTGTCTAGTTTTTAGAAATGCACAGGTTTGGTAGGTTTCCCTAGGTGCCGGATGAGCTAGAGGCCAAAATCTACAGGTAGGCACTTCGCAAAAAACACCTCTGTTTTCTTCCAAAATTTTGGACGTGTCTACGTTGCACTTTGGGGTGTTTCCTGTCACCGGCGCTAGGCCTACCCACGCAAGTGAGGTATCATTTTTATTGGGAGACTTGGGGGAACGCTGGGTGGAAGGAAATTTGGGGCTCCTCCCAGATTCCAGAACTTTGTGCCACAGAAATGTGAGGAACATGTGTTTTTTTAGCCAAATTTTGAGGTTTGCAAAGGATTCTGGGTAACAGAACCTGGTCCGAGCCCCACAAGTCACCCCTCCTTGGATTCCCCTAGGTCTCTAGTTTTCAGAAATGCACAGGTTTGGTAGGTTTCCCTAGGTGCCGGCTGAGCTAGAGGTCAAAATCTACAGGTAGGCACTTTGCAAAAAACACCTCTGTTTTCTTCCAAAATTTCGGACGTGTCTACGTTGCGCTTTGGGGGGTTTCCTGTCGCCGGCGCTAAGCCTACCCACGCAAATGAGGTATCATTTTTATCGGGAGACTTGGGGGAACGCTGGGTGGAAGGAAATTTGTGGCTCCTCCCAGATTCCAGAACTTTCTGCCACAGAAATGTGAGGAACATGTGTTTTTTTAGCCAAATTTTGAGGTTTGCAAAGGATTCTGGGTAGCAGAACCTGGTCTGAGCCCCACAAGTCACCCCTCCTTGGATTCCCCTAGGTCTTTAGTTTTCAGAAATGCACAGGTTTGGTAGGTTTCCCTACGTGCCGGCTGAGCTAGAGGCCAAAATCTACAGGTAGGCACTTCGCAAAAAACACCTCTGTTTTCTTCCAAAATTTTGGATGTGTCCACATTGCGCTTTGGGGCGTTTCCTGTCGCTGGCGCTAGGCCTACCCACGCAAGTGAGGTATCATTTTTATCGGGAGACTTGGGGGAACGCTGGGTGGAAGGAAATTTGTGGCTCCTCTCAGATTCCAGAACTTTCTGCCACAGAAATGTGAGGAACATGTGTTTTTTTAGCCAAATTTTGAGGTTTGCAAAGGATTCTGGGCAACAGAACCTGGTCCGAGCCCCGCAAGTCACCCCTCCTTGGATTCCCCTAGGTGTCTAGTTTTCAGAAATGCACAGGTTTGGTAGGTTTCCCTAGGTGCCGGCTGAGCTAGAGGCCAAAATCTACAGGTAGGCACTTCGCAAAAAACACCTTTGTTTTCTTCCAAAATTTTGGACGTGTCTACGTTGCGCTTTGGGGTGTTTCCTGTCGCCGGCGCTAGGCCTACCCACGCAACTGAGGTATCATTTTTATCGGGAGACTTGGGGGAACGCTGGGTGGAAGGAAATTTGTGGCTCCTCCCAGATTCCAGAACTTTCTGCCACAGAAATGTGAGGAAGATGTGTTTTTTAGCCAAATTTTGAGGTTTGCAAAGGATTCTGGGTAACAGAACCTGGTCCGAGCCCCGCAAGTCACCCCATCTTGGATTCCCCTAGGTCTCTAGTTTTCAGAAATGCACAGGTTTAATAGGTTTCCCTAGGTGCCGGCTGAGCTAGAGGCCAAAATCTACAGGTAGGCACTTCGCAAAAAACACCTCTGTTTTCTTCCAAAATTTTGGACGTGTCTACGTTGCGCTTTGGGGTGTTTCCTGTCGCCGGCGCTACGCCTACCCACGCAAGTGAGGTATCATTTTTATCGGGAGACTTGGGGGAACGCTGGGTGGAAGGAAATTTGTGGCTCCTCTCAGATTCCAGAACTTTCTGCTACAGAAATGTGAGGAACGTGTTTTTTTAGCCAAATTTTGAGGTTTGCAAAGGATTCTGGGTAACAGAACCTGGTCCGAGCCCCGCAAGTCACCCCATCTTGGATTCACCTAGATCTCTAGTTTTCAGAAATGCACAGGTTTGGTAGGTTTCCCTAGGTGCCGGCTGAGCTAGAGGCCAAAATCTACAGGTAGGCACTTCGCAAAAAACACCTCTGTTTTCTTCCAAAATTTTGGATGTGTCCACATTGCGCTTTGGGGCGTTTCCTGTCGCTGGCGCTAGGCCTACCCACGCAAGTGAGGTATCATTTTTATCGGGAGACTTGGGGGAACGCTGGGTGGAAGGAAATTTGTGGCTCCTCTCAGATTCCAGAACTTTCTGCCACAGAAATGTGAGGAACATGTGTTTTTTTAGCCAAATTTTGAGGTTTGCAAAGGAATCTGGGCAACAGAACCTGGTCCGAGCCCCGCAAGTCACCCCTCCTTGGATTCCCCTAGGTGTCTAGTTTTCAGAAATGCACAGGTTTGGTAGGTTTCCCTAGGTGCCGGCTGAGCTAGAGGCCAAAATCTACAGGTAGGCACTTCGCAAAAAACACCTTTGTTTTCTTCCAAAATTTTGGACGTGTCTACGTTGCGCTTTGGGGTGTTTCCTGTCGCCGGCGCTAGGCCTACCCACGCAACTGAGGTATCATTTTTATCGGGAGACTTGGGGGAACGCTGGGTGGATGGAAATTTGTGGCTCCTCCCAGATTCCAGAACTTTCTGCCACAGCAATGTGAGGAACATGTGTTTTTTAGCCAAATTTTGAGGTTTGCAAAGGATTCTGGGTAACAGAACCTGGTCCGAGCCCCACAAGTCACCCCTCCTTGGATTCCCCTAGGTCTCTAGTTTTCAGAAATGCACAGGTTTGGTAGGTTTCCCTAGGTGCCGGCTGAGCTAGAGGCCAAAATCTACAGGTAGGCACTTCGCAAAAAACACCTCTGTTTTCTTCCAAAATTTTGGATGTGTCCACGTTGCGCTTTGGGGCGTTTCCTGTCGCTGGCGCTAGGCCTACCCACGCAAGTGAGGTATCATTTTTATCGGGAGACTTGGGGGAACGCTGGGTGGAAGGAAATTTGTGGCTCCTCTCAGATTCCGGAACTTTGTGCCACAGAAATGTGAGGAACATGTGTTTTTTTAGCCAAATTTTGAGGTTTGCAAAGGATTCTGGGTAACAGAACCTGGTCTGAGCCCTGCAAGTCACCCCTCCTTGGATTCCCCTAGGTCTCTAGTTTTCAGAAATGCACAGGTTTGGTAGGTTTCCCTAGGTGCCGGCTGAGCTAGAGGCCAAAATCTACAGGTAGGCACTTCGCAAAAAACACCTCTGTTTTCTTCCAAAATTTTGGACGTGTCCACGTTGCGCTTTGGGGTGTTTCCTGTCGCCGGCGCTAGGCCTACCCACGCAAGTGAGGTATCATTTTTATCGGGAGACTTGGGGGAACGCTGGGTGGAAGGAAATTTGTGGCTCCTCTCAGAATCCAGAACTTTCTGCCACAGAAATGTGAGGAACATGTGTTTTTTTAGCCAAATTTTGAGGTTTGCAAAGGATTCTGGGTAACAGAACCTGGTCCGAGCCCTGCAAGTCACCCCTCCTTGGATTCCCCTAGGTCTCTAGTTTTCAGAAATGCACAGGTTTGGTAGGTTTCCCTAGGTGCCGGCTGAGCTAGAGGCCAAAATCTACAGGTAGGCACTTCGCAAAAAACACCTCTGTTTTCTTCCAAAATTTTGGACGTGTCCACGTTGCGCTTTGGGGTGTTTCCTGTCGCCGGCGCTACGCCTACCCACGCAAGTGAGGTATCATTTTTATCGGGAGACTTGGGGGAATGCTGGGTGGAAGGAAATTTGTGGCTCCTCTCAGATTCCAGAACTTTCTGCCACAGCAATGTGAGGAACATGTGTTTTTTTAGCCAAATTTTGAGGTTTGCAAAGGATTCTGGGTAACAGAACCTGGTCCGAGCCTCGCAAGTCACCCCTCCTTGGATTCCCCTAGGTCTCTAGTTTTCAGAAATGCACAGGTTTGGTAGGTTTCCCTAGGTGCCGGCTGAGCTAGAGGCCAAAATCTACAGGTAGGCACTTCGCAAAAAACACCTCTGTTTTCTTCTAAAATTTTGGACGTGTCCACGTTGCGCTTTGGGGTGTTTCCTGTCGCCGGCGCTAGGCCTACCCACGCAAGTGAGGTATCATTTTTATCGGGAGACTTAGGGGAACGCTGGCTGGAAGGAAATTTGTGGCTCCTCTCAGATTCCAGAACTTTCTGCCACAGAAATGTGAGGAACATGTGTTTTTTTAGCCAAATTTTGAGGTTTGCAAAGGATTCTGGGTAACAGAACCTGGTCCGAGCCCCGCAAGTCACCCCATCTTGGATTCCCCTAGGTCTCTAGTTTTCAGAAATGCACAGGTTTGGTAGGTTTCCCTAGGTGCCGGCTGAGCTAGAGGCCAAAATCTACAGGTAGGCACTTCGCAAAAAACACCTCTGTTTTCTTCCAAAATTTTGGTCGTGTCTACGTTGCGCTTTGGGGTGTTTCCTATCACCGGCGCTAGGCCTACCCACGCAAGTGAGGTATCATTTTTATTGGGAGACTTGGGGGAACGCTGGGTGGAAGGAAATTTGGGGCTCCTCCCAGATTCCAGAACTTTGTGCCACAGAAATGTGAGGAACATGTGTTTTTTTAGCCAAATTTTGAGGTTTGCAAAGGATTCTGGGTAACAGAACCTGGTCCGAGCCCCACAAGTCACCCCTCCTTGGATTCCCCTAGGTCTCTAGTTTTCAGAAATGCACAGGTTTGGTAGGTTTCCCTAGGTGCCGGCTGAGCTAGAGGTCAAAATCTACAGGTAGGCACTTCGCAAAAAACACCTCTGTTTTCTTCCAAAATTTCGGACGTGTCTACGTTGCGCTTTGGGGGGTTTCCTGTCGCCGGCGCTAAGCCTACCCACGCAAGTGAGGTATCATTTTTATCGGGAGACTTGGGGGAACGCTGGGTGGAAGGAAATTTGTGGCTCCTCCCAGATTCCAGAACTTTCTGCCACAGAAATGTGAGGAACATGTGTTTTTTTAGCCAAATTTTGAGGTTTGCAAAGGATTCTGGGTAGCAGAACCTGGTCCGAGCCCCACAAGTCACCCCTCCTTGGATTCCCCTAGGTCTTTAGTTTTCAGAAATGCACAGGTTTGGTAGGTTTCCCTAGGTGCCGGCTGAGCTAGAGGTCAAAATCTACAGGTAGGCACTTCGCAAAAAACACCTCTGTTTTCTTCCAAAATTTTGGATGTGTCCACATTGCGCTTTGGGGCGTTTCCTGTCGCTGGCGCTAGGCCTACCCACGCAAGTGAGGTATCATTTTTATCGGGAGACTTGGGGGAACGCTGGGTGGAAGGAAATTTGTGGCTCCTCTCAGATTCCAGAACTTTCTGCCACAGAAATGTGAGGAACATGTGTTTTTTTAGCCAAATTTTGAGGTTTGCAAAGGATTCTGGGCGACAGAACCTGGTCCGAGCCCCGCAAGTCACCCCTCCTTGGATTCCCCTTGGTGTCTAGTTTTCAGAAATGCACAGGTTTGGTAGGTTTCCCTAGGTGCCGGCTGAGCTAGAGGCCAAAATCTACAGGTAGGCACTTCGCAAAAAACACCTTTGTTTTCTTCCAAAATTTTGGACGTGTCTACGTTGCGCTTTGGGGTGTTTCCTGTCGCCGGCGCTAGGCCTACCCACGCAACTGAGGTTTCATTTTTATCGGGAGACTTGGGGGAACGCTGGGTGGAAGGAAATTTGTGGCTCCTCCCAGATTCCAGAACTTTCTGCCACAGAAATGTGAGGAAGATGTGTTTTTTAGCCAAATTTTGAGGTTTGCAAAGGATTCTGGGTAACAGAACCTGGTCCGAGCCCCACAAGTCACCCCTCCTTGGATTCCCCTAGGTCTCTAGTTTTCAGAAATGCACAGGTTTGGTAGGTTTCCCTAGGTGCCGGCTGAGCTAGAGGCCAAAATCTACAGGTAGGCACTTCGCAAAAAACACCTCTGTTTTCATCCAAAATTTTGGATGTGTCCACGTTGCGCTTTGGGGCGTTTCCTGTCGCTGGCGCTAGGCCTACCCACGCAAGTGAGGTATCATTTTTATCGGGAGACTTGGGGGAACGCTGGGTGGAAGGAAATTTGTGGCTCCTCTCAGATTCCGGAACTTTCTGCCACAGAAATGTGAGGAACATGTGTTTTTTTAGCCAAATTTTGAGGTTTGCAAAGGATTCTGGGTAACAGAACCTGGTCCGAGCCCTGCAAGTCACCCCTCCTTGGATTCCCCTAGGTCTCTAGTTTTCAGAAATGCACAGGTTTGGTAGGTTTCCCTAGGTGCCGGCTGAGCTAGAGGCCAAAATCTACAGGTAGGCACTTCGCAAAAAACACCTCTGTTTTCTTCCAAAATTTTGGACGTGTCCACGTTGCGCTTTGGGGTGTTTCCTGTCGCCGGCGCTAGCCCTACCCACGCAAGTGAGGTATCATTTTTATCGGGAGACTTGGGGGAACGCTGGGTGGAAGGAAATTTGTGGCTCCTCTCAGAATCCAGAACTTTCTGCCACAGAAATGTGAGGAACATGTGTTTTTTTAGCCAAATTTTGAGGTTTGCAAAGGATTCTGGGTAACAGAACCTGGTCCGAGCCCTGCAAGTCACCCCTCCTTGGATTCCCCTAGGTCTCTAGTTTTCAGAAATGCACAGGTTTGGTAGGTTTCCCTAGGTGCCGGCTGAGCTAGAGGCCAAAATCTACAGGTAGGCACTTCGCAAAAAACACCTCTGTTTTCTTCCAAAATTTTGGACGTGTCCACGTTGCGCTTTGGGGTGTTTCCTGTCGCCGGCGCTAGGCCTACCCACGCAAGTGAGGTATCATTTTTATCGGGAGACTTGGGGGACCGCTGGGTGGAAGGAAATTTGTGGCTCCTCTCAGATTCCAGAACTTTCTGCCACAGAAATGTGAGGAACATGTGTTTTTTTAGCCAAATTTTGAGGTTTGCAAAGGATTCTGGGTAACAGAACCTGGTCCGAGCCCCGCAAGTCACCCCATCTTGGATTCCCCTAGGTCTCTAGTTTTCAGAAATGCACAGGTTTAATAGGTTTCCCTAGGTGCCGGCTGAGCTAGAGGCCAAAATCTACAGGTAGGCACTTCGCAAAAAACACCTCTGTTTTCTTCCAAAATTTTGGACGTGTCCACGTTGCGCTTTGGGGTGTTTCCTGTCGCCGGCGCTACGCCTACCCACGCAAGTGAGGTATCATTTTTATCGGGAGACTTGGGGGAACGCTGGGTGGAAGGAAATTTGTGGCTCCTCTCAGATTCCAGAACTTTCTGCTACAGAAATGTGAGGAACGTGTTTTTTTAGCCAAATTTTGAGGTTTGCAAAGGATTCTGGGTAACAGAACCTGGTCCGAGCCCCGCAAGTCACCCCATCTTGGATTCCCCTAGATCTCTAGTTTTCAGAAATGCACAGGTTTGGTAGGTTTCCCTAGGTGCCGGCTGAGCTAGAGGCCAAAATCTACAGGTAGGCACTTGGCAAAAAACACCTCTGTTTTCTTCCAAAATTTTGGATGTGTCCACATTGCGCTTTGGGGCGTTTCCTGTCGCTGGCGCTAGGCCTACCCACGCAAGTGAGGTATAATTTTTATCGGGAGACTTGGGGGAACGCTGGGTGGAAGGAAATTTGTGGCTCCTCTCAGATTCCAGAACTTTCTGCCACAGAAATGTGAGGAACATGTGTTTTTTTAGCCAAATTTTGAGGTTTGCAAAGGAATCTGGGCAACAGAACCTGGTCCGAGCCCCGCAAGTCACCCCTCCTTGGATTCCCCTAGGTGTCTAGTTTTCAGAAATGCACAGGTTTGGTAGGTTTCCCTAGGTGCCGGCTGAGCTAGAGGCCAAAATCTACAGGTAGGCACTTCGCAAAAAACACCTTTGTTTTCTTCCAAAATTTTGGACGTGTCTACGTTGCGCTTTGGGGTGTTTCCTGTCGCCGGCGCTAGGCCTACCCACGCAACTGAGGTATCATTTTTATCGGGAGACTTGGGGGAACGCTGGGTGGATGGAAATTTGTGGCTCCTCCCAGATTCCAGAACTTTCTGCCACAGAAATGTGAGGAACATGTGTTTTTTAGCCAAATTTTGAGGTTTGCAAAGGATTCTGGGTAACAGAACCTGGTCCGAGCCCCACAAGTCACCCCTCCTTGGATTCCCCTAGGTCTCTAGTTTTCAGAAATGCACAGGTTTGGTAGGTTTCCCTAGGTGCCGGCTGAGCTAGAGGCCAAAATCTACAGGTAGGCACTTCGCAAAAAACACCTCTGTTTTCTTCCAAAATTTTGGATGTGTCCACGTTGCGCTTTGGGGCGTTTCCTGTCGCTGGCGCTAGGCCTACCCACGCAAGTGAGGTATCATTTTTATCGGGAGACTTGGGGGAACGCTGGGTGGAAGGAAATTTGTGGCTCCTCTCAGATTCCGGAACTTTCTGCCACAGAAATGTGAGGAACATGTGTTTTTTTAGCCAAATTTTGAGGTTTGCAAAGGATTCTGGGTAACAAAACCTGGTCTGAGCCCTGCAAGTCACCCCTCCTTGGATTCCCCTAGGTCTCTAGTTTTCAGAAATGCACAGGTTTGGTAGGTTTCCCTAGGTGCCGGCTGAGCTAGAGGCCAAAATCTACAGGTAGGCACTTCGCAAAAAACACCTCTGTTTTCTTCCAAAATTTTGGACGTGTCCACGTTGCGCTTTGGGGTGTTTCCTGTCGCCGGCGCTAGGCCTACCCACGCAAGTGAGGTATCATTTTTATCGGGAGACTTGGGGGAACGCTGGGTGGAAGGAAATTTGTGGCTCCTCTCAGAATCCAGAACTTTCTGCCACAGAAATGTGAGGAACATGTGTTTTTTTAGCCAAATCTTGAGGTTTGCAAAGGATTCTGGGTAACAGAACCTGGTCTGAGCCCTGCAAGTCACCCCTCCTTGGATTCCCCTAGGTCTCTAGTTTTCAGAAATGCACAGGTTTGGTAGGTTTCCCTAGGTGCCGGCTGAGCTAGAGGCCAAAATCTACAGGTAGGCACTTCGCAAAAAACACCTCTGTTTTCTTCCAAAATTTTGGACGTGTCCACGTTGCGCTTTGGGGTGTTTCCTGTCGCCGGCGCTAGGCCTACCCACGCAAGTGAGGTATCATTTTTATCGGGAGACTTGGGGGAACGCTGGGTGGAAGGAAATTTGTGGCTCCTCTCAGAATCCAGAACTTTCTGCCACAGAAATGTGAGGAACATGTGTTTTTTTAGCCAAATTTTGAGGTTTGCAAAGGATTCTGGGTAACAGAACCTGGTCCGAGCCCTGCAAGTCACCCCTCCTTGGATTCCCCTAGGTCTCTAGTTTTCAGAAATGCACAGGTTTGGTAGGTTTCCCTAGGTGCCGGCTGAGCTAGAGGCCAAAATCTACAGGTAGGCACTTCGCAAAAAACACCTCTGTTTTCTTCCAAAATTTTGGACGTGTCCACGTTGCGCTTTGGGGTGTTTCCTGTCGCCGGCGCTACGCCTACCCACGCAAGTGAGGTATCATTTTTATCGGGAGACTTGGGGGAATGCTGGGTGGAAGGAAATTTGTGGCTCCTCTCAGATTCCAGAACTTTCTGCCACAGCAATGTGAGGAACATGTGTTTTTTTAGCCAAATTTTGAGGTTTGCAAAGGATTCTGGGTAACAGAACCTGGTCTGAGCCCTGCAAGTCACCCCTCCTTGGATTCCCCTAGGTCTCTAGTTTTCAGAAATGCACAGGTTTGGTAGGTTTCCCTAGGTGCCGGCTGAGCTAGAGGCCAAAATCTACAGGTAGGCACTTCGCAAAAAACACCTCTGTTTTCTTCCAAAATTTTGGACGTGTCCACGTTGCGCTTTGGGGTGTTTCCTGTCGCCGGCGCTAGGCCTACCCACGCAAGTGAGGTATCATTTTTATCGGGAGACTTGGGGGAACGCTGGGTGGAAGGAAATTTGTGGCTCCTCTCAGAATCCAGAACTTTCTGCCACAGAAATGTGAGGAACATGTGTTTTTTTAGCCAAATTTTGAGGTTTGCAAAGGATTCTGGGTAACAGAACCTGGTCCGAGCCCTGCAAGTCACCCCTCCTTGGATTCCCCTAGGTCTCTAGTTTTCAGAAATGCACAGGTTTGGTAGGTTTCCCTAGGTGCCGGCTGAGCTAGAGGCCAAAATCTACAGGTAGGCACTTCGCAAAAAACACCTCTGTTTTCTTCCAAAATTTTGGACGTGTCCACGTTGCGCTTTGGGGTGTTTCCTGTCGCCGGCGCTACGCCTACCCACGCAAGTGAGGTATCATTTTTATCGGGAGACTTGGGGGAATGCTGGGTGGAAGGAAATTTGTGGCTCCTCTCAGATTCCAGAACTTTCTGCCACAGCAATGTGAGGAACATGTGTTTTTTTAGCCAAATTTTGAGGTTTGCAAAGGATTCTGGGTAACAGAACCTGGTCCGAGCCTCGCAAGTCACCCCTCCTTGGATTCCCCTAGGTCTCTAGTTTTCAGAAATGCACAGGTTTGGTAGGTTTCCCTAGGTGCCGGCTGAGCTAGAGGCCAAAATCTACAGGTAGGCACTTCGCAAAAAACACCTCTGTTTTCTTCTAAAATTTTGGACGTGTCCACGTTGCGCTTTGGGGTGTTTCCTGTCGCCGGCGCTAGGCCTACCCACGCAAGTGAGGTATCATTTTTATCGGGAGACTTAGGGGAACGCTGGCTGGAAGGAAATTTGTGGCTCCTCTCAGATTCCAGAACTTTCTGCCACAGAAATGTGAGGAACATGTGTTTTTTTAGCCAAATTTTGAGGTTTGCAAAGGATTCTGGGTAACAGAACCTGGTCCGAGCCCCGCAAGTCACCCCATCTTGGATTCCCCTAGGTCTCTAGTTTTCAGAAATGCACAGGTTTGGTAGGTTTCCCTAGGTGCCGGCTGAGCTAGAGGCCAAAATCTACAGGTAGGCACTTCGCAAAAAACACCTCTGTTTTCTTCCAAAATTTTGGTCGTGTCTACGTTGCGCTTTGGGGTGTTTCCTATCACCGGCGCTAGGCCTACCCACGCAAGTGAGGTATCATTTTTATTGGGAGACTTGGGGGAACGCTGGGTGGAAGGAAATTTGGGGCTCCTCCCAGATTCCAGAACTTTGTGCCACAGAAATGTGAGGAACATGTGTTTTTTTAGCCAAATTTTGAGGTTTGCAAAGGATTCTGGGTAACAGAACCTGGTCCGAGCCCCACAAGTCACCCCTCCTTGGATTCCCCTAGGTCTCTAGTTTTCAGAAATGCACAGGTTTGGTAGGTTTCCCTAGGTGCCGGCTGAGCTAGAGGTCAAAATCTACAGGTAGGCACTTCGCAAAAAACACCTCTGTTTTCTTCCAAAATTTCGGACGTGTCTACGTTGCGCTTTGGGGGGTTTCCTGTCGCCGGCGCTAAGCCTACCCACGCAAGTGAGGTATCATTTTTATCGGGAGACTTGGGGGAACGCTGGGTGGAAGGAAATTTGTGGCTCCTCCCAGATTCCAGAACTTTCTGCCACAGAAATGTGAGGAACATGTGTTTTTTTAGCCAAATTTTGAGGTTTGCAAAGGATTCTGGGTAGCAGAACCTGGTCCGAGCCCCACAAGTCACCCCTCCTTGGATTCCCCTAGGTCTTTAGTTTTCAGAAATGCACAGGTTTGGTAGGTTTCCCTAGGTGCCGGCTGAGCTAGAGGTCAAAATCTACAGGTAGGCACTTCGCAAAAAACACCTCTGTTTTCTTCCAAAATTTTGGATGTGTCCACATTGCGCTTTGGGGCGTTTCCTGTCGCTGGCGCTAGGCCTACCCACGCAAGTGAGGTATCATTTTTATCGGGAGACTTGGGGGAACGCTGGGTGGAAGGAAATTTGTGGCTCCTCTCAGATTCCAGAACTTTCTGCCACAGAAATGTGAGGAACATGTGTTTTTTTAGCCAAATTTTGAGGTTTGCAAAGGATTCTGGGCGACAGAACCTGGTCCGAGCCCCGCAAGTCACCCCTCCTTGGATTCCCCTTGGTGTCTAGTTTTCAGAAATGCACAGGTTTGGTAGGTTTCCCTAGGTGCCGGCTGAGCTAGAGGCCAAAATCTACAGGTAGGCACTTCGCAAAAAACACCTTTGTTTTCTTCCAAAATTTTGGACGTGTCTACGTTGCGCTTTGGGGTGTTTCCTGTCGCCGGCGCTAGGCCTACCCACGCAACTGAGGTTTCATTTTTATCGGGAGACTTGGGGGAACGCTGGGTGGAAGGAAATTTGTGGCTCCTCCCAGATTCCAGAACTTTCTGCCACAGAAATGTGAGGAAGATGTGTTTTTTAGCCAAATTTTGAGGTTTGCAAAGGATTCTGGGTAACAGAACCTGGTCCGAGCCCCACAAGTCACCCCTCCTTGGATTCCCCTAGGTCTCTAGTTTTCAGAAATGCACAGGTTTGGTAGGTTTCCCTAGGTGCCGGCTGAGCTAGAGGCCAAAATCTACAGGTAGGCACTTCGCAAAAAACACCTCTGTTTTCATCCAAAATTTTGGATGTGTCCACGTTGCGCTTTGGGGCGTTTCCTGTCGCTGGCGCTAGGCCTACCCACGCAAGTGAGGTATCATTTTTATCGGGAGACTTGGGGGAACGCTGGGTGGAAGGAAATTTGTGGCTCCTCTCAGATTCCGGAACTTTCTGCCACAGAAATGTGAGGAACATGTGTTTTTTTAGCCAAATTTTGAGGTTTGCAAAGGATTCTGGGTAACAGAACCTGGTCCGAGCCCTGCAAGTCACCCCTCCTTGGATTCCCCTAGGTCTCTAGTTTTCAGAAATGCACAGGTTTGGTAGGTTTCCCTAGGTGCCGGCTGAGCTAGAGGCCAAAATCTACAGGTAGGCACTTCGCAAAAAACACCTCTGTTTTCTTCCAAAATTTTGGACGTGTCCACGTTGCGCTTTGGGGTGTTTCCTGTCGCCGGCGCTAGCCCTACCCACGCAAGTGAGGTATCATTTTTATCGGGAGACTTGGGGGAACGCTGGGTGGAAGGAAATTTGTGGCTCCTCTCAGAATCCAGAACTTTCTGCCACAGAAATGTGAGGAACATGTGTTTTTTTAGCCAAATTTTGAGGTTTGCAAAGGATTCTGGGTAACAGAACCTGGTCCGAGCCCTGCAAGTCACCCCTCCTTGGATTCCCCTAGGTCTCTAGTTTTCAGAAATGCACAGGTTTGGTAGGTTTCCCTAGGTGCCGGCTGAGCTAGAGGCCAAAATCTACAGGTAGGCACTTCGCAAAAAACACCTCTGTTTTCTTCCAAAATTTTGGACGTGTCCACGTTGCGCTTTGGGGTGTTTCCTGTCGCCGGCGCTAGGCCTACCCACGCAAGTGAGGTATCATTTTTATCGGGAGACTTGGGGGACCGCTGGGTGGAAGGAAATTTGTGGCTCCTCTCAGATTCCAGAACTTTCTGCCACAGAAATGTGAGGAACATGTGTTTTTTTAGCCAAATTTTGAGGTTTGCAAAGGATTCTGGGTAACAGAACCTGGTCCGAGCCCCGCAAGTCACCCCATCTTGGATTCCCCTAGGTCTCTAGTTTTCAGAAATGCACAGGTTTAATAGGTTTCCCTAGGTGCCGGCTGAGCTAGAGGCCAAAATCTACAGGTAGGCACTTCGCAAAAAACACCTCTGTTTTCTTCCAAAATTTTGGACGTGTCCACGTTGCGCTTTGGGGTGTTTCCTGTCGCCGGCGCTACGCCTACCCACGCAAGTGAGGTATCATTTTTATCGGGAGACTTGGGGGAACGCTGGGTGGAAGGAAATTTGTGGCTCCTCTCAGATTCCAGAACTTTCTGCTACAGAAATGTGAGGAACGTGTTTTTTTAGCCAAATTTTGAGGTTTGCAAAGGATTCTGGGTAACAGAACCTGGTCCGAGCCCCGCAAGTCACCCCATCTTGGATTCCCCTAGATCTCTAGTTTTCAGAAATGCACAGGTTTGGTAGGTTTCCCTAGGTGCCGGCTGAGCTAGAGGCCAAAATCTACAGGTAGGCACTTGGCAAAAAACACCTCTGTTTTCTTCCAAAATTTTGGATGTGTCCACATTGCGCTTTGGGGCGTTTCCTGTCGCTGGCGCTAGGCCTACCCACGCAAGTGAGGTATAATTTTTATCGGGAGACTTGGGGGAACGCTGGGTGGAAGGAAATTTGTGGCTCCTCTCAGATTCCAGAACTTTCTGCCACAGAAATGTGAGGAACATGTGTTTTTTTAGCCAAATTTTGAGGTTTGCAAAGGAATCTGGGCAACAGAACCTGGTCCGAGCCCCGCAAGTCACCCCTCCTTGGATTCCCCTAGGTGTCTAGTTTTCAGAAATGCACAGGTTTGGTAGGTTTCCCTAGGTGCCGGCTGAGCTAGAGGCCAAAATCTACAGGTAGGCACTTCGCAAAAAACACCTTTGTTTTCTTCCAAAATTTTGGACGTGTCTACGTTGCGCTTTGGGGTGTTTCCTGTCGCCGGCGCTAGGCCTACCCACGCAACTGAGGTATCATTTTTATCGGGAGACTTGGGGGAACGCTGGGTGGATGGAAATTTGTGGCTCCTCCCAGATTCCAGAACTTTCTGCCACAGAAATGTGAGGAACATGTGTTTTTTAGCCAAATTTTGAGGTTTGCAAAGGATTCTGGGTAACAGAACCTGGTCCGAGCCCCACAAGTCACCCCTCCTTGGATTCCCCTAGGTCTCTAGTTTTCAGAAATGCACAGGTTTGGTAGGTTTCCCTAGGTGCCGGCTGAGCTAGAGGCCAAAATCTACAGGTAGGCACTTCGCAAAAAACACCTCTGTTTTCTTCCAAAATTTTGGATGTGTCCACGTTGCGCTTTGGGGCGTTTCCTGTCGCTGGCGCTAGGCCTACCCACGCAAGTGAGGTATCATTTTTATCGGGAGACTTGGGGGAACGCTGGGTGGAAGGAAATTTGTGGCTCCTCTCAGATTCCGGAACTTTCTGCCACAGAAATGTGAGGAACATGTGTTTTTTTAGCCAAATTTTGAGGTTTGCAAAGGATTCTGGGTAACAAAACCTGGTCTGAGCCCTGCAAGTCACCCCTCCTTGGATTCCCCTAGGTCTCTAGTTTTCAGAAATGCACAGGTTTGGTAGGTTTCCCTAGGTGCCGGCTGAGCTAGAGGCCAAAATCTACAGGTAGGCACTTCGCAAAAAACACCTCTGTTTTCTTCCAAAATTTTGGACGTGTCCACGTTGCGCTTTGGGGTGTTTCCTGTCGCCGGCGCTAGGCCTACCCACGCAAGTGAGGTATCATTTTTATCGGGAGACTTGGGGGAACGCTGGGTGGAAGGAAATTTGTGGCTCCTCTCAGAATCCAGAACTTTCTGCCACAGAAATGTGAGGAACATGTGTTTTTTTAGCCAAATCTTGAGGTTTGCAAAGGATTCTGGGTAACAGAACCTGGTCTGAGCCCTGCAAGTCACCCCTCCTTGGATTCCCCTAGGTCTCTAGTTTTCAGAAATGCACAGGTTTGGTAGGTTTCCCTAGGTGCCGGCTGAGCTAGAGGCCAAAATCTACAGGTAGGCACTTCGCAAAAAACACCTCTGTTTTCTTCCAAAATTTTGGACGTGTCCACGTTGCGCTTTGGGGTGTTTCCTGTCGCCGGCGCTAGGCCTACCCACGCAAGTGAGGTATCATTTTTATCGGGAGACTTGGGGGAACGCTGGGTGGAAGGAAATTTGTGGCTCCTCTCAGAATCCAGAACTTTCTGCCACAGAAATGTGAGGAACATGTGTTTTTTTAGCCAAATTTTGAGGTTTGCAAAGGATTCTGGGTAACAGAACCTGGTCCGAGCCCTGCAAGTCACCCCTCCTTGGATTCCCCTAGGTCTCTAGTTTTCAGAAATGCACAGGTTTGGTAGGTTTCCCTAGGTGCCGGCTGAGCTAGAGGCCAAAATCTACAGGTAGGCACTTCGCAAAAAACACCTCTGTTTTCTTCCAAAATTTTGGACGTGTCCACGTTGCGCTTTGGGGTGTTTCCTGTCGCCGGCGCTACGCCTACCCACGCAAGTGAGGTATCATTTTTATCGGGAGACTTGGGGGAATGCTGGGTGGAAGGAAATTTGTGGCTCCTCTCAGATTCCAGAACTTTCTGCCACAGCAATGTGAGGAACATGTGTTTTTTTAGCCAAATTTTGAGGTTTGCAAAGGATTCTGGGTAACAGAACCTGGTCCGAGCCTCGCAAGTCACCCCTCCTTGGATTCCCCTAGGTCTCTAGTTTTCAGAAATGCACAGGTTTGGTAGGTTTCCCTAGGTGCCGGCTGAGCTAGAGGCCAAAATCTACAGGTAGGCACTTCGCAAAAAACACCTCTGTTTTCTTCCAAAATTTTGGACGTGTCCACGTTGCGCTTTGGGGTGTTTCCTGTCGCCGGCGCTAGGCCTACCCACGCAAGTGAGGTATCATTTTTATCGGGAGACTTGGGGGAACGCTGGGTGGAAGGAAATTTGTGGCTCCTCTCAGAATCCAGAACTTTCTGCCACAGAAATGTGAGGAACATGTGTTTTTTTAGCCAAATTTTGAGGTTTGCAAAGGATTCTGGGTAACAGAACCTGGTCCGAGCCCTGCAAGTCACCCCTCCTTGGATTCCCCTAGGTCTCTAGTTTTCAGAAATGCACAGGTTTGGTAGGTTTCCCTAGGTGCCGGCTGAGCTAGAGGCCAAAATCTACAGGTAGGCACTTCGCAAAAAACACCTCTGTTTTCTTCCAAAATTTTGGACGTGTCCACGTTGCGCTTTGGGGTGTTTCCTGTCGCCGGCGCTACGCCTACCCACGCAAGTGAGGTATCATTTTTATCGGGAGACTTGGGGGAATGCTGGGTGGAAGGAAATTTGTGGCTCCTCTCAGATTCCAGAACTTTCTGCCACAGCAATGTGAGGAACATGTGTTTTTTTAGCCAAATTTTGAGGTTTGCAAAGGATTCTGGGTAACAGAACCTGGTCCGAGCCTCGCAAGTCACCCCTCCTTGGATTCCCCTAGGTCTCTAGTTTTCAGAAATGCACAGGTTTGGTAGGTTTCCCTAGGTGCCGGCTGAGCTAGAGGCCAAAATCTACAGGTAGGCACTTCGCAAAAAACACCTCTGTTTTCTTCCAAAATTTTGGACGTGTCCACGTTGCGCTTTGGGGTGTTTCCTGTCGCCGGCGCTAGGCCTACCCACGCAAGTGAGGTATCATTTTTATCGGGAGACTTAGGGGAACGCTGGCTGGAAGGAAATTTGTGGCTCCTCTCAGATTCCAGAACTTTCTGCCACAGAAATGTGAGGAACATGTGTTTTTTTAGCCAAATTTTGAGGTTTGCAAAGGATTCTGGGTAACAGAACCTGGTCCGAGCCCCGCAAGTCACCCCATCTTGGATTCCCCTAGGTCTCTAGTTTTCAGAAATGCACAGGTTTGGTAGGTTTCCCTAGGTGCCGGCTGAGCTAGAGGCCAAAATCTACAGGTAGGCACTTCGCAAAAAACACCTCTGTTTTCTTCCAAAATTTTGGACGTGTCCACGTTGCGCTTTGGGGTGTTTCCTGTCGCCGGCGCTAGGCCTACCCACGCAAGTGAGGTATCATTTTTATCGGGAGACTTGGGGGAACGCTGGGTGGAAGGAAATTTGTGGCTCCTCTCAGAATCCAGAACTTTCTGCCACAGAAATGTGAGGAACATGTGTTTTTTTAGCCAAATTTTGAGGTTTGCAAAGGATTCTGGGTAACAGAACCTGGTCCGAGCCCTGCAAGTCACCCCTCCTTGGATTCCCCTAGGTCTCTAGTTTTCAGAAATGCACAGGTTTGGTAGGTTTCCCTAGGTGCCGGCTGAGCTAGAGGCCAAAATCTACAGGTAGGCACTTCGCAAAAAACACCTCTGTTTTCTTCCAAAATTTTGGACGTGTCCACGTTGCGCTTTGGGGTGTTTCCTGTCGCCGGCGCTACGCCTACCCACGCAAGTGAGGTATCATTTTTATCGGGAGACTTGGGGGAATGCTGGGTGGAAGGAAATTTGTGGCTCCTCTCAGATTCCAGAACTTTCTGCCACAGCAATGTGAGGAACATGTGTTTTTTTAGCCAAATTTTGAGGTTTGCAAAGGATTCTGGGTAACAGAACCTGGTCCGAGCCTCGCAAGTCACCCCTCCTTGGATTCCCCTAGGTCTCTAGTTTTCAGAAATGCACAGGTTTGGTAGGTTTCCCTAGGTGCCGGCTGAGCTAGAGGCCAAAATCTACAGGTAGGCACTTCGCAAAAAACACCTCTGTTTTCTTCCAAAATTTTGGACGTGTCCACGTTGCGCTTTGGGGTGTTTCCTGTCGCCGGCGCTAGGCCTACCCACGCAAGTGAGGTATCATTTTTATCGGGAGACTTGGGGGAACGCTGGGTGGAAGGAAATTTGTGGCTCCTCTCAGAATCCAGAACTTTCTGCCACAGAAATGTGAGGAACATGTGTTTTTTTAGCCAAATTTTGAGGTTTGCAAAGGATTCTGGGTAACAGAACCTGGTCCGAGCCCTGCAAGTCACCCCTCCTTGGATTCCCCTAGGTCTCTAGTTTTCAGAAATGCACAGGTTTGGTAGGTTTCCCTAGGTGCCGGCTGAGCTAGAGGCCAAAATCTACAGGTAGGCACTTCGCAAAAAACACCTCTGTTTTCTTCCAAAATTTTGGACGTGTCCACGTTGCGCTTTGGGGTGTTTCCTGTCGCCGGCGCTACGCCTACCCACGCAAGTGAGGTATCATTTTTATCGGGAGACTTGGGGGAATGCTGGGTGGAAGGAAATTTGTGGCTCCTCTCAGATTCCAGAACTTTCTGCCACAGCAATGTGAGGAACATGTGTTTTTTTAGCCAAATTTTGAGGTTTGCAAAGGATTCTGGGTAACAGAACCTGGTCCGAGCCTCGCAAGTCACCCCTCCTTGGATTCCCCTAGGTCTCTAGTTTTCAGAAATGCACAGGTTTGGTAGGTTTCCCTAGGTGCCGGCTGAGCTAGAGGCCAAAATCTACAGGTAGGCACTTCGCAAAAAACACCTCTGTTTTCTTCCAAAATTTTGGACGTGTCCACGTTGCGCTTTGGGGTGTTTCCTGTCGCCGGCGCTAGGCCTACCCACGCAAGTGAGGTATCATTTTTATCGGGAGACTTAGGGGAACGCTGGCTGGAAGGAAATTTGTGGCTCCTCTCAGATTCCAGAACTTTCTGCCACAGAAATGTGAGGAACATGTGTTTTTTTAGCCAAATTTTGAGGTTTGCAAAGGATTCTGGGTAACAGAACCTGGTCCGAGCCCCGCAAGTCACCCCATCTTGGATTCCCCTAGGTCTCTAGTTTTCAGAAATGCACAGGTTTGGTAGGTTTCCCTAGGTGCCGGCTGAGCTAGAGGCCAAAATCTACAGGTAGGCACTTCGCAAAAAACACCTCTGTTTTCTTCCAAAATTTTGGTCGTGTCTACGTTGCGCTTTGGGGTGTTTCCTATCACCGGCGCTAGGCCTACCCACGCAAGTGAGGTATCATTTTTATTGGGAGACTTGGGGGAACGCTGGGTGGAAGGAAATTTGGGGCTCCTCCCAGATTCCAGAACTTTGTGCCACAGAAATGTGAGGAACATGTGTTTTTTTAGCCAAATTTTGAGGTTTGCAAAGGATTCTGGGTAACAGAACCTGGTCCGAGCCCCACAAGTCACCCCTCCTTGGATTCCCCTAGGTCTCTAGTTTTCAGAAATGCACAGGTTTGGTAGGTTTCCCTAGGTGCCGGCTGAGCTAGAGGTCAAAATCTACAGGTAGGCACTTCGCAAAAAACACCTCTGTTTTCTTCCAAAATTTCGGACGTGTCTACGTTGCGCTTTGGGGGGTTTCCTGTCGCCGGCGCTAAGCCTACCCACGCAAGTGAGGTATCATTTTTATCGGGAGACTTGGGGGAACGCTGGGTGGAAGGAAATTTGTGGCTCCTCCCAGATTCCAGAACTTTCTGCCACAGAAATGTGAGGAACATGTGTTTTTTTAGCCAAATTTTGAGGTTTGCAAAGGATTCTGGGTAGCAGAACCTGGTCCGAGCCCCACAAGTCACCCCTCCTTGGATTCCCCTAGGTCTTTCGTTTTCAGAAATGCACAGGTTTGGTAGGTTTCCCTAGGTGCCGGCTGAGCTAGAGGCCAAAATCTACAGGTAGGCACTTCGCAAAAAACACCTCTGTTTTCTTCCAAAATTTTGGATGTGTCCACATTGCGCTTTGGGGCGTTTCCTGTCGCTGGCGCTAGGCCTACCCACGCAAGTGAGGTATCATTTTTATCGGGAGACTTGGGGGAACGCTGGGTGGAAGGAAATTTGTGGCTCCTCTCAGATTCCAGAACTTTCTGCCAAAGAAATGTGAGGAACATGTGTTTTTTTAGCCAAATTTTGAGGTTTGCAAAGGATTCTGGGCGACAGAACCTGGTCCGAGCCCCGCAAGTCACCCCTCCTTGGATTCCCCTTGGTGTCTAGTTTTCAGAAATGCACAGGTTTGGTAGGTTTCCCTAGGTGCCGGCTGAGCTAGAGGCCAAAATCTACAGGTAGGCACTTCGCAAAAAACACCTTTGTTTTCTTCCAAAATTTTGGACGTGTCTACGTTGCGCTTTGGGGTGTTTCCTGTCGCCGGCGCTAGGCCTACCCACGCAACTGAGGTATCATTTTTATCGGGAGACTTGGGGGAACGCTGGGTGGAAGGAAATTTGTGGCTCCTCCCAGATTCCAGAACTTTCTGCCACAGAAATGTGAGGAAGATGTGTTTTTTAGCCAAATTTTGAGGTTTGCAAAGGATTCTGGGTAACAGAACCTGGTCCGAGCCCCACAAGTCACCCCTCCTTAGATTCCCCTAGGTCTCTAGTTTTCAGAAATGCACAGGTTTGGTAGGTTTCCCTAGGTGCCGGCTGAGCTAGAGGCCAAAATCTACAGGTAGGCACTTCGCAAAAAACACCTCTGTTTTCTTCCAAAATTTTGGATGTGTCCACGTTGCGCTTTGGGGCGTTTCCTGTCGCTGGCGCTAGGCCTACCCACGCAAGTGAGGTATCATTTTTATCGGGAGACTTGGGGGAACGCTGGGTGGAAGGAAATTTGTGGCTCCTCTCAGATTCCGGAATTTTCTGCCACAGAAATGTGAGGAACATGTGTTTTTTTAGCCAAATTTTGAGGTTTGCAAAGGATTCTGGGTAACAGAACCTGGTCCGAGCCCTGCAAGTCACCCCTCCTTGGATTCCCCTAGGTCTCTAGTTTTCAGAAATGCACAGGTTTGGTAGGTTTCCCTAGGTGCCGGCTGAGCTAGAGGCCAAAATCTACAGGTAGGCACTTCGCAAAAAACACCTCTGTTTTCTTCCAAAATTTTGGACGTGTCCACGTTGCGCTTTGGGGTGTTTCCTGTCGCCGGCGCTAGGCCTACCCACGCAAGTGAGGTATCATTTTTATCGGGAGACTTGGGGGAACGCTGGGTGGAAGGAAATTTGTGGCTCCTCTCAGAATCCAGAACTTTCTGCCACAGAAATGTGAGGAACATGTGTTTTTTTAGCCAAATTTTGAGGTTTGCAAAGGATTCTGGGTAACAGAACCTGGTCCGAGCCCTGCAAGTCACCCCTCCTTGGATTCCCCTAGGTCTCTAGTTTTCAGAAATGCACAGGTTTGGTAGGTTTCCCTAGGTGCCGGCTGAGCTAGAGGCCAAAATCTACAGGTAGGCACTTCGCAAAAAACACCTCTGTTTTCTTCCAAAATTTTGGACGTGTCCACGTTACGCTTTGGGGTGTTTCCTGTCGCCGGCGCTAGGCCTACCCACGCAAGTGAGGTATCATTTTTATCGGGAGACTTGGGGGACCGCTGGGTGGAAGGAAATTTGTGGCTCCTCTCAGATTCCAGAACTTTCTGCCACAGAAATGTGAGGAACATGTGTTTTTTTAGCCAAATTTTGAGGTTTGCAAAGGATTCTGGGTAACAGAACCTGGTCCGAGCCCCGCAAGTCACCCCATCTTGGATTCCCCTAGGTCTCTAGTTTTCAGAAATGCACAGGTTTAATAGGTTTCTCTAGGTGCCGGCTGAGCTAGAGGCCAAAATCTACAGGTAGGCACTTCGCAAAAAACACCTCTGTTTTCTTCCAAAATTTTGGACGTGTCCACGTTGCGCTTTGGGGTGTTTCCTGTCGCCGGCGCTACGCCTACCCACGCAAGTGAGGTATCATTTTTATCGGGAGACTTGGGGGAACGCTGGGTGGAAGGAAATTTGTGGCTCCTCTCAGATTCCAGAACTTTCTGCTACAGAAATGTGAGGAACGTGTTTTTTTAGCCAAATTTTGAGGTTTGCAAAGGATTCTGGGTAACAGAACCTGGTCCGAGCCCCGCAAGTCACCCCATCTTGGATTCCCCTAGATCTCTAGTTTTCAGAAATGCACAGGTTTGGTAGGTTTCCCTAGGTGCCGGCTGAGCTAGAGGCCAAAATCTACAGGTAGGCACTTCGCAAAAAACACCTCTGTTTTCTTCCAAAATTTTGGATGTGTCCACATTGCGCTTTGGGGCGTTTCCTGTCGCTGGCGCTAGGCCTACCCACGCAAGTGAGGTATCATTTTTATCGGGAGACTTGGGGGAACGCTGGGTGGAAGGAAATTTGTGGCTCCTCTCAGATTCCAGAACTTTCTGCCACAGAAATGTGAGGAACATGTGTTTTTTTAGCCAAATTTTGAGGTTTGCAAAGGAATCTGGGCAACAGAACCTGGTCCGAGCCCCGCAAGTCAACCTCCTTGGATTCCCCTAGGTGTCTAGTTTTCAGAAATGCACAGGTTTGGTAGGTTTCCCTAGGTGCCGGCTGAGCTAGAGGCCAAAATCTACAGGTAGGCACTTTGCAAAAAACACCTTTGTTTTCTTCCAAAATTTTGGACGTGTCTACGTTGCGCTTTGGGGTGTTTCCTGTCGCCGGCGCTAGGCCTACCCACGCAACAGAGGTATCATTTTTATCGGGAGACTTGGGGGAACGCTGGGTGGAAGGAAATTTGTGGCTCCTCCCAGATTCCAGAACTTTCTGCCACAGAAATGTGAGGAACATGTGTTTTTTAGCCAAATTTTGAGGTTTGCAAAGGATTCTGGGTAACAGAACCTGGTCCGAGCCCCACAAGTCACCCCTCCTTGGATTCCCCTAGGTCTCTAGTTTTCAGAAATGCACAGGTTTGGTAGGTTTCCCTAGGTGCCGGCTGAGCTAGAGGCCAAAATCTACAGGTAGGCACTTCGCAAAAAACACCTCTGTTTTCTTCCAAAATTTTGGATGTGTCCACGTTGCGCTTTGGGGCGTTTCCTGTCGCTGGCGCTAGGCCTACCCACGCAAGTGAGGTATCATTTTTATCGGGAGACTTGGGGGAACGCTGGGTGGAAGGAAATTTGTGGCTCCTCTCAGATTCCGGAACTTTCTGCCACAGAAATGTGAGGAACATGTGTTTTTTTAGCCAAATTTTGAGGTTTGCAAAGGATTCTGGGTAACAGAACCTGGTCCGAGCCCTGCAAGTCACCCCTCCTTGGATTCCCCTAGGTCTCTAGTTTTCAGAAATGCACAGGTTTGGTAGGTTTCCCTAGGTGCCGGCTGAGCTAGAGGCCAAAATCTACAGGTAGGCACTTCGCAAAAAACACCTCTGTTTTCTTCCAAAATTTTGGACGTGTCCACGTTGCGCTTTGGGGTGTTTCCTGTCGCCGGCGCTAGGCCTACCCACGCAAGTGAGGTATCATTTTTATCGGGAGACTTGGGGGAACGCTGGGTGGAAGGAAATTTGTGGCTCCTCTCAGATTCCAGAACTTTCTGCCACAGAAATGTGAGGAACATGTGTTTTTTTAGCCAAATTTTGAGGTTTGCAAAGGATTCTGGGTAACAGAACCTGGTCCGAGCCCCGCAAGTCACCCCATCTTGGATTCCCCTAGGTCTCTAGTTTTCAGAAATGCACAGGTTTAATAGGTTTCCCTAGGTGCCGGCTGAGCTAGAGGCCAAAATCTACAGGTAGGCACTTCGCAAAAAACACCTCTGTTTTCTTCCAAAATTTTGGACGTGTCCATGTTGCGCTTTGGGGTGTTTCCTGTCGCCGGCGCTACGCCTACCCAGCAAAGTGAGGTATCATTTTTATCGGGAGACTTGGGGGAACGCTGGGTGGAAGGAAATTTGTGGCTCCTCTCAGATTCCAGAACTTTCTGCTACAGAAATGTGAGGAACGTGTTTTTTTAGCCAAATTTTGAGGTTTGCAAAGGATTCTGGGTAACAGAACCTGGTCCGAGCCCCGCAAGTCACCCCATCTTGGATTCCCCTAGATCTCTAGTTTTCAGAAATGCACAGGTTTGGTAGGTTTCCCTAGGTGCCGGCTGAGCTAGAGGCCAAAATCTACAGGTAGGCACTTCGCAAAAAACACCTCTGTTTTTTTCCAAAATTTTGGACGTGTCCACGTTGCGCTTTGGGGTGTTTCCTGTCGCCGGCGCTAGGCCTACCCACGCAAGTGAGGTATCATTTTTATCGGGAGACTTAGGGGAACGCTGGGTGGAAGGAAATTTGTGGCTCCTCTCAGATTCCAGAACTTTCTGCTACAGAAATGTGAGGAACATGTGTTTTTTTAGCCAAATTTTGAGGTTTGCAAAGGATTCTGGGTAACAGAACCTGGTCCGAGCCCCGCAAGTCACCCCATCTTGGATTCCCCTAGGTCTCTAGTTTTCAGAAATGCACAGGTTTGGTAGGTTTCCCTATGTGCCGGCTGAGCTAGAGGCCAAAATCTACAGGTAGGCACTACGCAAAAAACACCTCTGTTTTCTTCCAAAATTTTGGACGTGTCTACGTTGCGCTTTGGGGTGTTTCCTGTCACCGGCGCTAGGCCTACCCACGCAAGTGAGGTATCATTTTTATCGGGAGACTTGGGGGAACGCTGGGTGGAAGGAAATTTGTGGCTCCTCCCAGATTCCAGAACTTTCTGCCACAGAAATGTGAGGAACATGTGTTTTTTTAGCCAAATTTTGAGGTTTGCAAAGGATTCTGGGTAACAGAACCTGGTCCAAGCCCCGCAAGTCACCCCTCCTTGGATTCCCCTAGGTGTCTAGTTTTTAGAAATGCACAGGTTTGGTAGGTTTCCCTAGGTGCCGGCTGAGCTAGAGGCCAAAATCTACAGATAGTCACTTCGCAAAAAACACCTCTGTTTTCGTCCAAAATTTTGGACGTGTCTACGTTGCGCTTTGGGGTGTTTCCTGTCACCGGCGCTAGGCCTACCCACGCAAGTGAGGTATCATTTTTATCGGGAGACTTGGGGGAACGCTGGGTGGAAGGAAATTTGTGGCTCCTCCCAGATTCCAGAACTTTCTGCCACAGAAATGTGAGGAACATGTGTTTTTTTAGCCAAATTTTGAGGTTTGCAAAAGATTCTGGGTAACAGAACCTGGTCCGAGCCCCACAAGTCACCCCTCCTTGGATTCCCCTAGGTCTCTAGTTTTCAGAAATGCACAGGTTTGGTAGGTTTCCCTAGGTGCCGGCTGAGCTAGAGGCCAAAATCTACAGGTAGGCACTTCGCAAAAAACACCTCTGTTTTCTTCCAAAATTTCGGACGTGTCTACGTTGCGCTTTGGGGGGTTTCCTGTCGCCGGCGCTAGGCCTACCCACGCAAGTGAGGTATCATTTTTATCGGGAGACTTGGGGGAACGCTGGGTGGAAGGAAATTTGTGGCTCCTCCCAGATTCCAGAACTTTCTGCCACAGAAATGTGAGGAACATGTGTTTTTTTAGCCAAATTTTGAGGTTTGCAAAGGATTCTGGGTAGCAGAACCTGGTCCGAGCCCCACAAGTCACCCCTCCTTGGATTCCCCTAGGTCTTTAGTTTTCAGAAATGCACAGGTTTGGTAGGTTTCCCTAGGTGCCGGCTGAGCTAGAGGCAAAAATCTACAGGTAGGCACTTCGCAAAAAACACCTCTGTTTTCTTCCAAAATTTTGGATGTGTCCACATTGCGCTTTGGGGCGTTTCCTGTCGCTGGCGCTAGGCCTACCCACGCAAGTGAGGTATCATTTTTATCGGGAGACTTGGGGGAACGCTGGGTGGAAGGAAATTTGTGGCTCCTTTCAGATTCCAGAACTTTCTGCCACAGAAATGTGAGGAACATGTGTTTTTTTAGCCAAATTTTGAGGTTTGCAAAGGATTCTGGGTAACAGAACCTGGTCCGAGCCCCGCAAGTCACCCCTCCTTGGATTCCCCTAGGTCTCTAGTTTTCAGAAATGCACAGGTTTGGTAGGTTTCCTAAGGTGCCGGCTGAGCTAGAGGCCAAAATCTACAGGTAGGCACTTCGCAAAAAACACCTCTGTTTTCTTCCAAAATTTTGGACGTGTCCACGTTGCGCTTTGGGGTGTTTCCTGTCGCCGGCGCTAGGCCTACCCACGCAAGTGAGGTATCATTTTTATCGGGAGACTTGGGGGAACGCTGGGTGGAAGGAAATTTGTGGCTCCTCTCAGATTCCAGAACATTCTGCCACAGAAATGTGAGGAACATGTGTTTTTTTAGCCAAATTTTGAGGTTTGCAAAGCATTCTGAGTAACAGAACCTGCTCCGAGCCCCGCAAGTCACCCCTCCTTGGATTCCCCTAGGTCTCTAGTTTTCCGAAATGCACAGGTTTGGTAGGTTTCCCTAGGTGCCGGCTGAGCTAGAGGCCAAAATCTACAGGTAGGCACTTCACACAAAAAACCTCTGTTTTCTTCAAAAATTTTGGATGTGTCCACGTTGCGCTTTGGGGTGTTTCCTGTCGCGGGCGCTAGGCCTACCCACACAAGTGAGGTATCATTTTTATCGGGAGACTTGGGGGAACGCTGGGTGGAAGGAAATTTGTGGCTCCTCTCAGATTCCAGAACTTTCTGCCACAGAAATGTGAGGAACATGTGTTTTTTTAGCCAAATTTTGAGGTATGCAAAGGATTCTGGGTAACAGAACCTGGTCCGAGCCCCGCAAGTCACCCCATCTTGGATTCCCCTAAGTCTCTAGTTTTCAGAAATGCACAGGATTGGTAGGTTTCCCTAGGTGCCGGCTGAGCTAGAGGCCAAAATCTACAGGTAGGCACTTCGCAAAAAACACCTCTGTTTTCTTCCAAAGTTTTGGACGTGTCCACGTTGCGCTTTGGGGTGTTTCCTGTCGCCGGCGCTAGGCCTACCCACGCAAGTGAGGTATCATTTTTATCAGGAGACTTGGGGGAACGCTGGGTGGAAGGAAATTTGTGGCTCCTCTCAGATTCCAGAACTTTCTGCCACAGAAATGTGTGGAACATGTGTTTTTTTAGCCAAATTTTGAGGTTTGCAAAGGATTCTGGGTAACAGAACCTGGTCCGAGCCCCACAAGTCACCCCATCTTGGATTCCCCTAGGTCTCTAGTTTTCAGAAATGCACAGGTTTGGTAGGTTTCCCTAGGTACCAGCTGAGCTAGAGGCCAAAATCTACAGGTAGGCACTTCACAAAAAAAACCTCTGTTTTCTTCCAAAATTTTGGATGTGTCCACGTTGCGCTTTGGGGTGTTTACTGTCGCGGGCGCTAGGCCTACCCACACAAGTGAGGTATCATTTTTATCGGGAGACTTGGGGGAACGCTGGGTAGAAGGAAATTTGTGGCTCCTCTCAGATTCCAGAACTTTCTGCCACAGAAATGTGAGGAACATGTGTTTTTTTAGCCACATTTTGAGGTTTGCAAAGGATTCTGGGTAACAGAACCTGGTCCGAGCCCCGCAAGTCACACCTCCTTGGATTCCCCTAGGTCTCTAGTTTTTAGAAATGCACAAGTTTGGTAGGTTTCCCTAGGTGCCGGCTGAGCTAGAGGCCAAAATCTACAGGTAGGCACTTCGCAAAAAACACCTCTGTTTTCTTCCAAAATGTTGGACGTGTCCACGTTGCGCTTTGGGGTGTTTCCTGTCGCCGGCGCTAGGCCTACTCACGCAAGTGAGGTATCATTTTTATCGGGAGACTTGGGGGAACGCTGGGTGGAAGGAAATTTGTGGCTCCTCTCAGATTCCAGAACTTTCTGCCACAGAAATGTGAGGAACATGTGTTTTTTTAGCCAAATTTTGAGGTTTGCAAAGGATTCTGGGTAACATAACCTGGTCCGAGCCCCGCAAGTCACCCCTCCTTGGATTCCCCTTGGTCTCTAGTTTTCAGAAATGCACAGGTTTGGTAGGTTTCCCTAGGTGCCGGCTGAGCTAGAGGCCAAAATCTACAGGTAGGCACTTTGCAAAAAACACCTCTGTTTTCTTCCAAAATTTTGGACGTGTCCACGTTGCGCTTTGGGGTGTTTCCTGTCGCCGGCGCTAGGCCTACCCACGCAAGTGAGGTATCATTTTTATCGGGAGACTTGGGGGAACGCTGGGTGGAAGGAAATTTGTGGCTCCTCTCAGATTCCAGAACTTTCTGCCACAGAAATGTGAGGAACATGTGTTTTTTTAGCCAAATTTTGAGGTTTGCAAAGGATTCTGGGTAACAGAACCTGGTCCGAGCCCCGCAAATCACCCCATCTTGGATTCCCCTAGGTCTCTAGTTTTCAGAAATGCACAGGTTTGGTAGGTTTCCCTAGGTGCCGGCTGAGCTAGGGGCCAAAATCTACAGGTAGGCACTTCACAAAAAACACCTCTGTTTTCTTCCAAAATTTTGGATGTGTCCACGTTGCGCTTTGGGGTGTTTCCTGTCGCGGGCGCTAGGCATACCCACACAAGTGAGGTATCATTTTTATCGGGAGACTTGGGGGAACGCTGGGTGGAAGGAAATTTGTGGCTCCTCTCAGATTCCAGAACTTTCTGCCACAGAAATGTGAGGAACATGTGTTTTTTTAGCCAAATTTTGAGGTATGCAAAGGATTCTGGGTAACAGAACCTGGTCCGAGCCCCGCAAGTCACCCCATCTTGGATTCCCCTAAGTCTCTAGTTTTCAGAAATGCACAGGATTGGTAGGTTTCCCTAGGTGCCGGCTGAGCTAGAGGCCAAAATCTACAGGTAGGCACTTCGCAAAAAACACCTCTGTTTTCTTCCAAAGTTTTGGACGTGTCCACGTTGCGCTTTGGGGTGTTTCCTGTCGCCGGCGCTAGGCCTACCCACGCAAGTGAGGTATCATTTTTATCAGGAGACTTGGGGGAACGCTGGGTGGAAGGAAATTTGTGGCTCCTCTCAGATTCCAGAACTTTCTGCCACAGAAATGTGAGGAACATGTGTTTTTTTAGCCAAATTTTGAGGTTTGCAAAGGATTCTGGGTAACAGAACCTGGTCCGAGCCCCACAAGTCACCCCATCTTGGATTCCCCTAGGTCTCTAGTTTTCAGAAATGCACAGGTTTGGTAGGTTTCCCTAGGTACCAGCTGAGCTAGAGGCCAAAATCTACAGGTAGGCACTTCACAAAAAAAACCTCTGTTTTCTTCCAAAATTTTGGATGTGTCCACGTTGCGCTTTGGGGTGTTTACTGTCGCGGGCGCTAGGCCTACCCACACAAGTGAGGTATCATTTTTATCGGGAGACTTGGGGGAACGCTGGGTAGAAGGAAATTTGTGGCTCCTCTCAGATTCCAGAACTTTCTGCCACAGAAATGTGAGGAACATGTGTTTTTTTAGCCACATTTTGAGGTTTGCAAAGGATTCTGGGTAACAGAACCTGGTCCGATCCCCGCAAGTCACACCTCCTTGGATTCCCCTAGGTCTCTAGTTTTTAGAAATGCACAAGTTTGGTAGGTTTCCCTAGGTGCCGGCTGAGCTAGAGGCCAAAATCTACAGGTAGGCACTTCGCAAAAAACACCTCTGTTTTCTTCCAAAATGTTGGACGTGTCCACGTTGCGCTTTGGGGTGTTTCCTGTCGCCAGCGCTAGGCCTACCCACGCAAGTGAGGTATCATTTTTATCGGGAGACTTGGGGGAACGCTGGGTGGAAGGAAATTTGTGGCTCCTCTCAGATTCCAGAACTTTCTGCCACAGAAATGTGAGGAACATGTGTTTTTTTAGCCAAATTTTGAGGTTTGCAAAGGATTCTGGGTAACATAACCTGGTCCGAGCCCCACAAGTCACCCCTCCTTGGATTCCCCTAGGTCTCTAGTTTTCAGAAATGCACAGGTTTGGTAGGTTTCCCTAGGTGCCGGCTGAGCTAGAGGCCAAAATCTACAGGTAGGCACTTCGCAAAAAACACCTCTGTTTTCTTCCAAAATTTTGGATGTGTCCACGTTGCGCTTTGGGGCGTTTCCTGTCGCTGGCGCTAGGCCTACCCACGCAAGTGAGGTATCATTTATATCGGGAGACTTGGGGGAACGCTGGGTGGAAGGAAATATGTGGCTCCTCTCAGATTCCAGAACTTTCTGCCACAGAAATGTGAGGAACATGTGTTTTTTTAGCCAAATTTTGAGGTTTGCAAAGGATTCTGGGTAACAGAACCTGGTCCGAGCCCCGCAAGTCACCCCTCCATGGATTCCCCTAGGTCTCTAGTTTTCAGAAATGCACAGGTTTGGTAGGTTTCCCTAGGTGCCGGCTGAGCTAGAGGCCAAAATCTACAGGTAGGCACTTCACAAAAAACACCTCTGTTTTCTTACAAAATTTTGGATGTGTCCACGTTGCGCTTTGGGGCGTTTCCTGTCGCTGGCGCTAGGCCTACCCACGCAAGTGAGGTATCATTTTTATCGGGAGACTTGGGGGAACGCTGGGTGGAAGGAAATTTGTGGCTCCTCTCAGATTCCAGAACTTTCTGCCACAGAAATGTGAGGAACATGTGTTTTTTTAGCCAAATTTTGAGGTTTGCAAAGGATTCTGGGTAACAGAACCTGGTCCGAGCCCCGCAAATCACCCCATCTTGGATTCCCCTAGGTCTCTAGTTTTCAGAAATGCACAGGTTTGGTAGGTTTCCCTAGGTGCCGGCTGAGCTAGGGGCCAAAATCTACAGGTAGGCACTTCACAAAAAACACCTCTGTTTTCTTCCAAAATTTTGGATGTGTCCACGTTGCGCTTTGGGGTGTTTCCTGTCGCGGGCGCTAGGCATACCCACACAAGTGAGGTATCATTTTTATCGGGAGACTTGGGGGAACGCTGGGTGGAAGGAAATTTGTGGCTCCTCTCAGATTCCAGAACTTTCTGCCACAGAAATGTGAGGAACATGTGTTTTTTTAGCCAAATTTTGAGGTATGCAAAGGATTCTGGGTAACAGAACCTGGTCCGAGCACCGCAAGTCACCCCATCTTGGATTCCCCTAAGTCTCTAGTTTTCAGAAATGCACAGGATTGGTAGGTTTCCCTAGGTGCCGGCTGAGCTAGAGGCCAAAATCTACAGGTAGGCACTTCGCAAAAAACACCTCTGTTTTCTTCCAAAGTTTTGGACGTGTCCACGTTGCGCTTTGGGGTGTTTCCTGTCGCCGGCGCTAGGCCTACCCACGCAAGTGAGGTATCATTTTTATCAGGAGACTTGGGGGAACGCTGGGTGGAAGGAAATTTGTGGCTCCTCTCAGATTCCAGAACTTTCTGCCACAGAAATGTGAGGAACATGTGTTTTTTTAGCCAAATTTTGAGGTTTGCAAAGGATTCTGGGTAACAGAACCTGGTCCGAGCCCCACAAGTCACCCCATCTTGGATTCCCCTAGGTCTCTAGTTTTCAGAAATGCACAGGTTTGGTAGGTTTCCCTAGGTACCAGCTGAGCTAGAGGCCAAAATCTACAGGTAGGCACTTCACAAAAAAAACCTCTGTTTTCTTCCAAAATGTTGGACGTGTCCACGTTGCGCTTTGGGGTGTTTCCTGTCGCCGGCGCTAGGCCTACCCACGCAAGTGAGGTATCATTTTTATCGGGAGACTTAGGGGAACGCTGGCTGGAAGGAAATTTGTGGCTCCTCTCAGATTCCAGAACTTTCTGCCACAGAAATGTGAGGAACATGTGTTTTTTTAGCCACATTTTGAGGTTTGCAAAGGATTCTGGGTAACAGAACCTGGTCCGATCCCCGCAAGTCACACCTCCTTGGATTCCCCTAGGTCTCTAGTTTTTAGAAATGCACAAGTTTGGTAGGTTTCCCTAGGTGCCGGCTGAGCTAGAGGCCAAAATCTACAGGTAGGCACTTCGCAAAAAACACCTCTGTTTTCTTCCAAAATGTTGGACGTGTCCACGTTGCGCTTTGGGGTGTTTCCTGTCGCCGGCGCTAGGCCTACCCACGCAAGTGAGGTATCATTTTTATCGGGAGACATGGGGAACGCTGGGTGGAAGGAAATTTGTGGCTCCTCTCAGATTCCAGAACTTTCTGCCACAGAAATGTGAGGAACATGTGTTTTTTTAGCCAAATTTTGAGGTTTGCAAAGGATTCTGGGTAACATAACCTGGTCCGAGCCCCGCAAGTCACCCCTCCTTGGATTCCCCTTGGTCTCTAGTTTTCAGAAATGCACAGGTTTGGTAGGTTTCCCTAGGTGCCGGCTGAGCTAGAGGCCAAAATCTACAGGTAGGCACTTTGCAAAAAACACCTCTGTTTTCTTCCAAAATTTTGGACGTGTCCACGTTGCGCTTTGGGGTGTTTCCTGTCGCCGGCGCTAGGCCTACCCACGCAAGTGAGGTATCATTTTTATCGGGAGACTTGGGGGAACGCTGGGTGGAAGGAAATTTGTGGCTCCTCTCAGATTCCAGAACTTTCTGCCACAGAAATGTGAGGAACATGTGTTTTTTTAGCTTAATTTTGAGGTTTGCAAAGGATTCTGGGCAACAGAACCTGGTCCGAGCCCCGCAAGTCACCCCATCTTGGATTCCCCTAAGTCTCTAGTTTTCAGAAATGCACAGGTTTGGTAGGTTTCCTAAGGTGCCGGCTGAGCTAAAAACCAAAATCTACTGGTAGGCACTTCGCAAAAAACACCTCTGTTTTCTTCCAAAATTTTGGACGTGTCCACGTTGCGCTTTGGGGTGTTTCCTGTCGCCGGCGCTAGGCCTACCCACGCAAGTGAGGTACATTTTTATCGGGAGACTTGGAGGAACGCTGGGTGGAAGGAAATTTGTGGCTCCTCTCAGATTCCAGAACTTTCTGCCACAGAAATGTGAGGAACATGTGTTTTTTTAGCCACATTTTGAGGTTTGCAAAGGATTCTGGGTAACAGAACCTGTCCGAGCCCCACAAGTCACCCCTCCTTGGATTCCCCTAGGTCTCTAGTTTTCAGAAATGCACAGGTTTGGTAGGTTTCCCTAGGTGCCGGCTGAACTAGAGGCCAAAATCTACAGGTAGGCACTTCGCAAAAAACACCTCTGTTTTCTTCCAAAATTTTGGATGTGTCCACGTTGCGCTTTGGGGCGTTTCCTGTCGCTGGCGCTAGGCCTACCCACGCAAGTGAGGTATCATTTATATCGGGAGACTTGGGGGAACGCTGGGTGGAAGGAAATATGTGGCTCCTCTCAGATTCCAGAACTTTCTGCCACAGAAATGTGAGGAACATGTGTTTTTTAGCCACATTTTGAGGTTTGCAAAGGATTCTGGGTAACAGAACCTGGTCCGAGCCCCGCAAGTCACCCCTCCATGGATTCCCCTAGGTCTCTAGTTTTCAGAAATGCACAGGTTTGGTAGGTTTCCCTAGGTGCCGGCTGAGCTAGAGGCCAAAATCTACAGGTAGGCACTTCACAAAAAACACCTCTGTTTTCTAACAAAAATTTTGCATGTGTCCACGTTGCGCTTTGGGGCGTTTCCTGTCGCTGGCGCTAGGCCTACCCACGCAAGTGAGGTATCATTTTTATCGGGAGACTTGGGGGAACGCTGGGTGGAAGGAAATTTGTGGCTCCTCTCAGATTCCAGAACTTTCTGCCACAGAAATGTGAGGAACATGTGTTTTTTTAGCCAAATTTTGAGGTTTGCAAAGGATTCTGGGTAACAGAACCTAGTCCGAGCCCCGCAAATCACCCCATCTTGGATTCCCCTAGGTCTCTAGTTTTCAGAAATGCACAGGTTTGGTAGGTTTCCCTAGGTGCCGGCTGAGCTAGGGGCCAAAATCTACAGGTAGGCACTTCACAAAAAACACCTCTGTTTTCTTCCAAAATTTTGGATGTGTCCACGTTGCGCTTTGGGGTGTTTCCTGTCGCAGGCGCTAGGCATACCCACACAAGTGAGGTATCATTTTTATCGGGAGACTTGGGGGAACGCTGGGTGGAAGGAAATTTGTGGCTCCTCTCAGATTCCAGAACTTTCTGCCACAGAAATGTGAGGAACATGTGTTTTTTTAGCCAAATTTTGAGGTTTGCAAAGGATTCTGGGTAACAGAACCTGGTCCGAGCCCCACAAGTCACCTCTCCTTGGATTCCCCTATGTCTCTAGTTTTCAGAAATGCACAGGTTTGGTAGGTTTCCCTAGGTGCCGGCTGAGCTAGAGGCCAAAATCTACAGGTAGGCACTTCGCAAAAAACACCTCTGTTTTCTTCCAAAATTTTGGATGTGTCCACGTTGCGCTTTGGGGCGTTTCCTGTCGCTGGCGCTAGGCCTACCCATGCAAGTGAGGTATCATTTTTATCAGGAGACTTGGGGGAACGCTGGGTGGAAGGAAATGTGTGGCTCCTCTCAGATTCCAGAACTTTCTGCCACAGAAATGTGAGGAACATGTGTTTTTTTAGCCAAATTTTGAGGTTTGCAAAGGATTCTGGGTAACAGAACCTGGTCCGAGCCCCACAAGTCACCCCTCCTTGGATTCCCCTACGTCTCTAGTTTTCAGAAATGCACAGGTTTGGTAGGTTTCCCTAGGTGCCGGCTGAGCTAGAGGCCAAAATCTACAGGTAGGCACTTCGCAAAAAACACCTCTGTTTTCTTCCAAAATTTTGGATGTGTCCACGTTGCGCTTTGGGGCGTTTTCTGTCGCTGGCGCTAGGCCTACCCACGTAAGTGAGGTATCATTTTTATCGGGAGATTTGGGGGAACGCTGGGTGGAAGGAAATTTGTGGCTCCTCTCAGATTCCAGACCTTTCTGCCACAGAAATGTGAGGAACATGTGTTTTTTTAGCCAAATTTTGAGGTTTGCAAAGGATTCTGGGTAACAGAACCTGGTCCGAGCCCCGCAAGTCACCCCTCCTTGGATTCCCCTAGGTCTCTAGTTTTCAGAAATGCACAGGTTTGGTAGGTTTCCCTAGGTGCCGGCTGAGCTAGAGGCCAAAATCTACAGGTAGGCACTTGGCAAAAAACACCTCTGTTTTCTTCCAAAATTTTGGACGTGTCCACGTTGCGCTTTGGGGTGTTTCCTGTCGCCGGCGCTAGGCCTACCCACACAAGTGAGGTATCATTTTTATCGGGAGACTTGGGGGAACGCTGGGTGGAATGAAATTTGTGGCTCCTCTCAGATTCCAGAACTTTCTGCCACAGAAATGTGAGGAACATGTGTTTTTTTAGCCAAATTCTGAGGTTTGCAAAGGATTCTGGGTAACAGAACCTGTCCGAGCCCCACAAGTCACCCCTCCTTGGATTCCCCTAGGTCTCTAGTTTTCAGAAATGCACAGGTTTGGTAGGTTTCCCTAGGTGCCGGCTGAGCTAGAGGCCAAAATCTACAGGTAGGCACTTCACAAAAAACACCTCTGTTTTCTTCCAAAATTTTGGATGTGTCCAAGTTGCGCTTTGGGGCGTTTCCTGTCGCTGGCGCTAGGCCTACCCACGCAAGTGAGGTATCATTTTTATCGGGAGACTTGGGGGAACGCTGGGTGGAAGGAAATTTGTGGCTCCTCTCAGATTCCAGAACTTTCTGCCACAGAAATGTGAGGAACATGTGTTTTTTTAGCCAAATTTTGAGGTTTGCAAAGGATTCTGGGTAACAGAACCTGTCCGAGCCCCACAAGTCACCCCTCCTTGGATTCCCCTAGGTCTCTAGTTTTCAGAAATGCACAGGTTTGGTAGGTTTCCCTAGGTGCCGGCTGAGCTAGAGGCCAAAATCTACAGGTAGGCACTTCGCAAAAAACACCTCTGTTTTCTTCCAAAATTTTGGATGTGTCCACGTTGCGCTTTGGGGCTTTTCCTGTCGCTGGCGCTAGGCCTACCCACGTAAGTGAGGTATCATTTTTATCGGGAGACTTGGGGGAACGCTGGGTGGAAGGAAATTTGTGGCTCCTCCCAGATTCCAGAACTTTCTGCCACAGAAATGTGAGGAACATGTGTTTTTTTTAGCCAAATTTTGAGGTTTGCAAAGGATTCTGGGTAACAGAACCTGGTCCGAGCCCCGCAAGTCACCCCATCTTGGATTCCCCTAAGACTCTAGTTTTCAGAAATGCACAGGTTTGGTAGGTTTCCTAAGGTGCCGGCTGAGCTAAAAACCAAAATCTACAGGTAGGCACTTCGCAAAAAACACCTCTGTTTTCTTCCAAAATTTTGGACGTGTCCACGTTGCGCTTTGGGGTGTTTCCTGTCGCCGGCGCTAGGCCTACCCACGCAAGTGAGGTATCATTTTTATCGGGAGACTTGGGGGAACGCTGGGTGGAAGGAAATTTGTGGCTCCTCTCAGATTCCAGAACTTTCTGCCACAGAAATGTGAGGAACGTGTTTTTTTAGCCAAATATTGAGGTTTGCAAAGGATTCTGGGTAACAGAACCTGTCCGAGCCCCACAAGTCACCCCTCCTTGGATTCCCCTAGGTCTCTAGTTTTCAGAAATGCACAGGTTTGGTAGGTTTCCCTAGGTGCCGGCTGAGCTAGAGGCCAAAATCTACAGGTAGGCACTTCGCAAAAAACACCTCTGTTTTCTTCCAAAATTTTGGATGTGTCCACGTTGCGCTTTGGGGCGTTTCCTGTCGCTGGCGCTAGGCCTACCCACGCAAGTGAGGTATCATTTTTATCGGGAGACTTGGGGGAACGCTGGGTGGAAGGAAATTTGTGGCTCCTCTCAGATTCCAGAACTTTCTGCCACAGAAATGTGAGGAACATGTGTTTTTTTAGCCAAATTTTGAGGTTTGCAAAGGATTCTGGGTAACAGAACCTGGTCCGATCCCCGCAAGTCACCCCTCCATGGGTTCCCCTAGGTCTCTAGTTTTCAGAAATGCACAGGTTTGGTAGGTTTCCCTAGGTGCCGGCTGAGCTAGAGGCCAAAATCTACAGGTAGGCACTTCACAAAAAACACCTCTGTTTTCTTTCAAAATTTTGGATGTGTCCACATTGCGCTTTGGGGCGTTTCCTGTCGCTGGCGCTAGGCCTACCCACGCAAGTGAGGTATCATTTTTATCGGGAGACTTGGGGGAACGCTGGGTGGAAGGAAATTTGTGGCTCCTCTCAGATTCCAGAACTTTCTGCCACAGAAATGTGATGAACATGTGTTTTTTTAGACAAATTTTGAGGTTTGCAAAGGATTCTGGGTAACAGAACCTGGTCCGAGCCCCGCAAATCACCCCATCTTGGATTCCCCTAGGTCTCTAGTTTTCAGAAATGCACAGGTTTGGTAGGTTTCCCTAGGTGCCGGCTGAGCTAGGCGCCAAAATCTACAGGTAGGCACTTCACAAAAAACACCTCTGTTTTCTTCCAAAATTTTGGATGTGTCCACGTTGCGCTTTGGGGTGTTTCCTGTCGCGGGCGCTAGGCATACCCACACAAGTGAGGTATCATTTTTATCGGGAGACTTGGGGGAACGCTGGGTGGAAGGAAATTTGTGGCTCCTCTCAGATTCCAGAACTTTCTGCCACAGAAATGTGAGGAACATGTGTTTTTTTAGCCACATTTTGAGGTTTGCAAAGGATTCTGGGTAACAGAACCTGGTCCGAGCCCCGCAAGTCACCCCTCCTTGGATTCCCCTCTGTCTCTAGTTTTCAGAAATGCACAGGTTTGGTAGGTTTCCCTAGGTGCCGGCTGAGCTAGAGGCCAAAATCTACAGGTAGGCACTTCGCAAAAAACACCTCTGTTTTCTTCCAAAATTTTGGACGTGTCCATGTTGCGCTTTGGGGCGTTTCCTGTCGCTGGCGCTAGGCCTACCCATGCAAGTGAGGTATCATTTTTATCGGGAGACTTGGGGGAACGCTGGGTGGAAGGAAATTTGTGGCTCCTCTCAGATTCCAGAACTTTCTGCCACAGAAATGTGAGGAACATGTGTTTTTTTAGCCAAATTTTGAGGTTTGCAAAGGATTCTGGGTAACAGAACCTGGTCCGAGCCCCACAAGTCACCCCTCCTTGGATTCCCCTACGTCTCTAGTTTTCAGAAATGCACAGGTTTGGTAGGTTTCCCTAGGTGCCGGCTGAGCTAGAGGCCAAACTCTACAGGTAGGCACTTGGCAAAAAACATCTCTGTTTTCTTCCAAAATTTTGGACGTGTCCACGTTGCGCTTTGGGGTGTTTCCTGTCGCCGGCGCTAGGCCTACCCACACAAGTGAGGTATCATTTTTATCGGGAGACTTGGGGGAACGCTGGGTGGAATGAAATTTGTGGCTCCTCTCAGATTCCAGAACTTTCTGCCACAGAAATGTGAGGAACATGTGTTTTTTTAGCCAAATTCTGAGGTTTGCAAAGGATTCTGGGTAACAGAACCTGGTCCGAGCCCCGCAAATCACCCCATCTTGGATTCCCCTAGGTCTCTAGTTTTCAGAAATGCACAGGTTTGGTAGGTTTCCCTAGGTGCCGGCTGAGCTAGGCGCCAAAATCTACAGGTAGGCACTTCACAAAAAACACCTCTGTTTTCTTCCAAAATTTTGGATGTGTCCACGTTGCGCTTTGGGGTGTTTCCTGTCGCGGGCGCTAGGCATACCCACACAAGTGAGGTATCATTTTTATCGGGAGACTTGGGGGAACGCTGGGTGGAAGGAAATTTGTGGCTCCTCTCAGATTCCAGAACTTTCTGCCACAGAAATGTGAGGAACATGTGTTTTTTTAGCCACATTTTGAGGTTTGCAAAGGATTCTGGGTAACAGAACCTGGTCCGAGCCCCGCAAGTCACCCCTCCTTGGATTCCCCTCTGTCTCTAGTTTTCAGAAATGCACAGGTTTGGTAGGTTTCCCTAGGTGCCGGCTGAGCTAGAGGCCAAAATCTACAGGTAGGCACTTCGCAAAAAACACCTCTGTTTTCTTCCAAAATTTTGGACGTGTCCATGTTGCGCTTTGGGGCGTTTCCTGTCGCTGGCGCTAGGCCTACCCATGCAAGTGAGGTATCATTTTTATCGGGAGACTTGGGGGAACGCTGGGTGGAAGGAAATTTGTGGCTCCTCTCAGATTCCAGAACTTTCTGCCACAGAAATGTGAGGAACATGTGTTTTTTTAGCCAAATTTTGAGGTTTGCAAAGGATTCTGGGTAACAGAACCTGGTCCGAGCCCCACAAGTCACCCCTCCTTGGATTCCCCTACGTCTCTAGTTTTCAGAAATGCACAGGTTTGGTAGGTTTCCCTAGGTGCCGGCTGAGCTAGAGGCCAAACTCTACAGGTAGGCACTTGGCAAAAAACATCTCTGTTTTCTTCCAAAATTTTGGACGTGTCCACGTTGCGCTTTGGGGTGTTTCCTGTCGCCGGCGCTAGGCCTACCCACACAAGTGAGGTATCATTTTTATCGGGAGACTTGGGGGAACGCTGGGTGGAATGAAATTTGTGGCTCCTCTCAGATTCCAGAACTTTCTGCCACAGAAATGTGAGGAACATGTGTTTTTTTAGCCAAATTCTGAGGTTTGCAAAGGATTCTGGGTAACAGAACCTGTCCGAGCCCCACAAGTCACCCCTCCTTGGATTCCCCTAGGTCTCTAGTTTTCAGAAATGCACAGGTTTGGTAGGTTTCCCTAGGTGCCGGCTGAGCTAGAGGCCAAAATCTACAGGTAGGCACTTCGCAAAAAACACCTCTGTTTTCTTCCAAAATTTTGGATGTGTCCAAGTTGCGCTTTGGGGCGTTTCCTGTCGCTGGCGCTAGGCCAACCCACGCAAGTGAGGTATCATTTTTATCGGGAGACTTGGGGGAACGCTGGGTGGAAGGAAATTTGTGGCTCCTCTCAGATTCCAGAACTTTCTGCCACAGAAATGTGAGGAACATGTGTTTTTTTAGCCAAATTTTGAGGTTTGCAAAGGATTCTGGGTAACAGAACCTGTCCGAGCCCCACAAGTCACCCCTCCTTGGATTCCCCTAGGTCTCTAGTTTTCAGAAATGCACAGGTTTGGTAGGTTTCCCTAGGTGCCGGCTGAGCTAGAGGCCAAAATCTACAGGTAGGCACTTCGCAAAAAACACCTCTGTTTTCTTCCAAAATTTTGGATGTGTCCACGTTGCGCTTTGGGGCTTTTCCTGTCGCTGGCGCTAGGCCTACCCACGCAAGTGAGGTATCATTTTTATCGGGAGACTTGGGGGAACGCTGGGTGGAAGGAAATTTGTGGCTCCTCCCAGATTCCAGAACTTTCTGCCACAGAAATGTGAGGAACATGTGTTTTTTTAGCCAAATTTTGAGGTTTGCAAAGGATTCTGGGTAACAGAACCTGGTCCGAGCCCCGCAAGTCACCCCATCTTGGATTCCCCTAAGTCTCTAGTTTTCAGAAATGCACAGGTTTGGTAGGTTTCCTAAGGTGCCGGCTGAGCTAAAAACCAAAATCTACAGGTAGGCACTTCGCAAAAAACACCTCTGTTTTCTTCCAAAATTTTGGACGTGTCCACGTTGCGCTTTGGGGTGTTTCCTGTCGCCGGCGCTAGGCCTACCCACGCAAGTGAGGTATCATTTTTATCGGGAGACTTGGGGGTACGCTGGGTGGAATGAAATTTGTGGCTCCTCTCAGATTCCAGAACTTTCTGCCACAGAAATGTGAGGAACATGTGTTTTTTTAGCCAAATTCTGAGGTTTGCAAAGGATTCTGGGTAACAGAACCTGTCCGAGCCCCACAAGTCACCCCTCCTTGGATTCCCCTAGGTCTCTAGTTTTCAGAAATGCACAGGTTTGGTAGGTTTCCCTAGGTGCCGGCTGAGCTAGAGGCCAAAATCTACAGGTAGGCACTTCGCAAAAAACACCTCTGTTTTCTTCCAAAATTTTGGATGTGTCCAAGTTGCGCTTTGGGGCGTTTCCTGTCGCTGGCGCTAGGCCTACCCACGCAAGTGAGGTATCATTTGTATCGGGAGACTTGGGGGAACGCTGGGTGGAAGGAAATTTGTGGCTCCTCTCAGATTCCAGAACTTTCTGCCACAGAAATGTGAGGAACATGTGTTTTTTTAGCCAAATTTTGAGGTTTGCAAAGGATTCTGGGTAACAGAACCTGTCCGAGCCCCACAAGTCACCCCTCCTTGGATTCCCCTAGGTCTCTAGTTTTCAGAAATGCACAGGTTTGGTAGGTTTCCCTAGGTGCCGGCTGAGCTAGAGGCCAAAATCTACAGGTAGGCACTTCGCAAAAAACACCTCTGTTTTCTTCCAAAATTTTGGATGTGTCCACGTTGCGCTTTGGGGCTTTTCCTGTCGCTGGCGCTAGGCCTACCCACGCAAGTGAGGTATCATTTTTATCGGGAGACTTGGGGGAACGCTGGGTGGAAGGAAATTTGTGGCTCCTCCCAGATTCCAGAACTTTCTGCCACAGAAATGTGAGGAACATGTGTTTTTTTAGCCAAATTTTGAGGTTTGCAAAGGATTCTGGGTAACAGAACCTGGTCCGAGCCCCGCAAGTCACCCCATCTTGGATTCCCCTAAGTCTCTAGTTTTCAGAAATGCACAGGTTTGGTAGGTTTCCTAAGGTGCCGGCTGAGCTAAAAACCAAAATCTACAGGTAGGCACTTCGCAAAAAACACCTCTGTTTTCTTCCAAAATTTTGGACGTGTCCACGTTGCGCTTTGGGGTGTTTCCTGTCGCCGGCTCTAGGCCTACCCACGCAAGTGAGGTATCATTTTTATCGGGAGACTTGGGGGAACGCTGGGTGGAAGGAAATTTGTGGCTCCTCTCAGATTCCAGAACTTTCTGCCACAGAAATGTGAGGAACATGTGTTTTTTTAGCCAAATTTTGAGGTTTGCAAAGGATTCTGGGTAACAGAACCTGTCCGAGCCCCACAAGTCACCCCTCCTTGGATTCCCCTAGGTCTCTAGTTTTCAGAAATGCACAGGTTTGGTAGGTTTCCCTAGGTGCCGGCTGAGCTAGAGGCCAAAATCTACAGGTAGGCACTTCGCAAAAAACACCTCTGTTTTCTTCCAAAATTTTGGATGTGTCCACGTTGCGCTTTGGGGCGTTTCCTGTCGCTGGCGCTAGGCCTACCCACGCAAGTGAGGTATCATTTTTATCGGGAGACTTGGGGGAACGCTGGGTGGAAGGAAATTTGTGGCTCCTCTCAGATTCCAGAACTTTCTGCCACAGAAATGTGAGGAACATGTGTTTTTTTAGCCAAATTTTGAGGTTTGCAAAGGATTCTGGGTAACAGAACCTGGTCCGATCCCCGCAAGTCACCCCTCCATGGATTCCCCTAGGTCTCTAGTGTTCAGAAATGCACAGGGTTGGTAGGTTTCCCTAGGTGCCGGCTGAGCTAGAGGCCAAAATCTACAGGTAGGCACTTCACAAAAAACACCTCTGTTTTCTTTCAAAATTTTGGATGTGTCCACGTTGCGCTTTGGGGCGTTTCCTGTCGCTGGCGCTAGGCCTACCCACGCAAGTGAGGTATCATTTTTATCGGGAGACTTGGGGGAACGCTGGGTGGAAGGAAATTTGTGGCTCCTCTCAGATTCCAGAACTTTCTGCCACAGAAATGTGAGGAACATGTGTTTTTTTAGCCAAATTTTGAGGTTTGCAAAGGATTCTGGGTAACAGAACCTGGTCCGAGCCCCGCAAATCACCCCATCTTGGATTCCCCTAGGTCTCTAGTTTTCAGAAATGCACAGGTTTGGTAGGTTTCCCTAGGTGCCGGCTGAGCTAGGGGCCAAAATCTACAGGTAGGCACTTCGCAAAAAACACCTCTGTTTTCTTCCAAAATTTTGGATGTGTCCACGTTGCGCTTTGGGGTGTTTCCTGTCGCGGGCGCTAGGCATACCCACACAAGTGAGGTATCATTTTTATCGGGAGACTTGGGGGAACGCTGGGTGGAAGGAAATTTGTGGCTCCTCTCAGATTCCAGAACTTTCTGCCACAGAAATGTGAGGAACATGTGTTTTTTTAGCCACATTTTGAGGTTTGCAAAGGATTCTGGGTAACAGAACCTGGTCCGAACCCCGCAAGTCACCCCTCCTTGGATTCCCCTATGTCTCTAGTTTTCAGAAATGCACAGGTTTGGTAGGTTTCCCTAGATGCCGGCTGAGCTAGAGGCCAAAATCTACAGGTAGGCACTTCGCAAAAAACACCTCTGTTTTCTTCCAAAATTTTGGACGTGTCCACGTTGCGCTTTGGGGCGTTTCCTGTTGCTGGCGCTAGGCCTACCCATGCAAGTGAGGTATCATTTTTATCGGGAGACTTGGGGGAACGCTGGGTGGAAGGAAATTTGTGGCTCCTCTCAGATTCCAGAACTTTCTGCCACAGAAATGTGAGGAACATGTGTTTTTTTAGCCAAATTTTGAGGTTTGCAAAGGATTCTGGGTAACAGAACCTGGTCCGAGCCCCGCAAATCACCCCATCTTGGATTCCCCTAGGTCTCTAGTTTTCAGAAATGCACAGGTTTGGTAGGTTTCCCTAGGTGCCGGCTGAGCTAGGCGCCAAAATCTACAGGTAGGCACTTCACAAAAAACACCTCTGTTTTCTTCCAAAATTTTGGATGTGTCCACGTTGCGCTTTGGGGTGTTTCCTGTCGCGGGCGCTAGGCATACCCACACAAGTGAGGTATCATTTTTATCGGGAGACTTGGGGGAACGCTGGGTGGAAGGAAATTTGTGGCTCCTCTCAGATTCCAGAACTTTCTGCCACAGAAATGTGAGGAACATGTGTTTTTTTAGCCACATTTTGAGGTTTGCAAAGGATTCTGGGTAACAGAACCTGGTCCGAGCCCCGCAAGTCACCCCTCCTTGGATTCCCCTCTGTCTCTAGTTTTCAGAAATGCACAGGTTTGGTAGGTTTCCCTAGGTGCCGGCTGAGCTAGAGGCCAAAATCTACAGGTAGGCACTTCGCAAAAAACACCTCTGTTTTCTTCCAAAATTTTGGACGTGTCCACGTTGCGCTTTGGGGTGTTTCCTGTCGCCGGCGCTAGGCCTACCCACGCAAGTGAGGTATCATTTTTATCGGGAGACTTGGGGGTACGCTGGGTGGAATGAAATTTGTGGCTCCTCTCAGATTCCAGAACTTTCTGCCACAGAAATGTGAGGAACATGTGTTTTTTTAGCCAAATTCTGAGGTTTGCAAAGGATTCTGGGTAACAGAACCTGTCCGAGCCCCACAAGTCACCCCTCCTTGGATTCCCCTAGGTCTCTAGTTTTCAGAAATGCACAGGTTTGGTAGGTTTCCCTAGGTGCCGGCTGAGCTAGAGGCCAAAATCTACAGGTAGGCACTTCGCAAAAAACACCTCTGTTTTCTTCCAAAATTTTGGATGTGTCCAAGTTGCGCTTTGGGGCGTTTCCTGTCGCTGGCGCTAGGCCTACCCACGCAAGTGAGGTATCATTTGTATCGGGAGACTTGGGGGAACGCTGGGTGGAAGGAAATTTGTGGCTCCTCTCAGATTCCAGAACTTTCTGCCACAGAAATGTGAGGAACATGTGTTTTTTTAGCCAAATTTTGAGGTTTGCAAAGGATTCTGGGTAACAGAACCTGTCCGAGCCCCACAAGTCACCCCTCCTTGGATTCCCCTAGGTCTCTAGTTTTCAGAAATGCACAGGTTTGGTAGGTTTCCCTAGGTGCCGGCTGAGCTAGAGGCCAAAATCTACAGGTAGGCACTTCGCAAAAAACACCTCTGTTTTCTTCCAAAATTTTGGATGTGTCCACGTTGCGCTTTGGGGCTTTTCCTGTCGCTGGCGCTAGGCCTACCCACGCAAGTGAGGTATCATTTTTATCGGGAGACTTGGGGGAACGCTGGGTGGAAGGAAATTTGTGGCTCCTCCCAGATTCCAGAACTTTCTGCCACAGAAATGTGAGGAACATGTGTTTTTTTAGCCAAATTTTGAGGTTTGCAAAGGATTCTGGGTAACAGAACCTGGTCCGAGCCCCGCAAGTCACCCCATCTTGGATTCCCCTAAGTCTCTAGTTTTCAGAAATGCACAGGTTTGGTAGGTTTCCTAAGGTGCCGGCTGAGCTAAAAACCAAAATCTACAGGTAGGCACTTCGCAAAAAACACCTCTGTTTTCTTCCAAAATTTTGGACGTGTCCACGTTGCGCTTTGGGGTGTTTCCTGTCGCCGGCTCTAGGCCTACCCACGCAAGTGAGGTATCATTTTTATCGGGAGACTTGGGGGAACGCTGGGTGGAAGGAAATTTGTGGCTCCTCTCAGATTCCAGAACTTTCTGCCACAGAAATGTGAGGAACATGTGTTTTTTTAGCCAAATTTTGAGGTTTGCAAAGGATTCTGGGTAACAGAACCTGTCCGAGCCCCACAAGTCACCCCTCCTTGGATTCCCCTAGGTCTCTAGTTTTCAGAAATGCACAGGTTTGGTAGGTTTCCCTAGGTGCCGGCTGAGCTAGAGGCCAAAATCTACAGGTAGGCACTTCGCAAAAAACACCTCTGTTTTCTTCCAAAATTTTGGATGTGTCCACGTTGCGCTTTGGGGCGTTTCCTGTCGCTGGCGCTAGGCCTACCCACGCAAGTGAGGTATCATTTTTATCGGGAGACTTGGGGGAACGCTGGGTGGAAGGAAATTTGTGGCTCCTCTCAGATTCCAGAACTTTCTGCCACAGAAATGTGAGGAACATGTGTTTTTTTAGCCAAATTTTGAGGTTTGCAAAGGATTCTGGGTAACAGAACCTGGTCCGAGCCCCGCAAGTCACCCCTCCTTGGATTCCCCTAGGTCTCTAGTTTTCAGAAATGCACAGGTTTGGTAGGTTTCCCTAGGTGCCGGCTGAGCTAGAGGCCAAAATCTACAGGTAGGCACTTGGCAAAAAACACCTCTGTTTTCTTCCAAAATTTTGGACGTGTCCACGTTGCGCTTTGGGGTGTTTCCTGTCGCCGGCGCTAGGCCTACCCACACAAGTGAGGTATCATTTTTATCGGGAGACTTGGGGGAACGCTGGGTGGAATGAAATTTGTGGCTCCTCTCAGATTCCAGAACTTTCTGCCACAGAAATGTGAGGAACATGTGTTTTTTTAGCCAAATTCTGAGGTTTGCAAAGGATTCTGGGTAACAGAACCTGTCCGAGCCCCACAAGTCACCCCTCCTTGGATTCCCCTAGGTCTCTAGTTTTCAGAAATGCACAGGTTTGGTAGGTTTCCCTAGGTGCCGGCTGAGCTAGAGGCCAAAATCTACAGGTAGGCACTTCACAAAAAACACCTCTGTTTTCTTCCAAAATTTTGGATGTGTCCAAGTTGCGCTTTGGGGCGTTTCCTGTCGCTGGCGCTAGGCCTACCCACGCAAGTGAGGTATCATTTTTATCGGGAGACTTGGGGGAACGCTGGGTGGAAGGAAATTTGTGGCTCCTCTCAGATTCCAGAACTTTCTGCCACAGAAATGTGAGGAACATGTGTTTTTTTAGCCAAATTTTGAGGTTTGCAAAGGATTCTGGGTAACAGAACCTGTCCGAGCCCCACAAGTCACCCCTCCTTGGATTCCCCTAGGTCTCTAGTTTTCAGAAATGCACAGGTTTGGTAGGTTTCCCTAGGTGCCGGCTGAGCTAGAGGCCAAAATCTACAGGTAGGCACTTCGCAAAAAACACCTCTGTTTTCTTCCAAAATTTTGGATGTGTCCACGTTGCGCTTTGGGGCTTTTCCTGTCGCTGGCGCTAGGCCTACCCACGTAAGTGAGGTATCATTTTTATCGGGAGACTTGGGGGAACGCTGGGTGGAAGGAAATTTGTGGCTCCTCCCAGATTCCAGAACTTTCTGCCACAGAAATGTGAGGAACATGTGTTTTTTTAGCCAAATTTTGAGGTTTGCAAAGGATTCTGGGTAACAGAACCTGGTCCGAGCCCCGCAAGTCACCCCATCTTGGATTCCCCTAAGTCTCTAGTTTTCAGAAATGCACAGGTTTGGTAGGTTTCCTAAGGTGCCGGCTGAGCTAAAAACCAAAATCTACAGGTAGGCACTTCGCAAAAAACACCTCTGTTTTCTTCCAAAATTTTGGACGTGTCCACGTTGCGCTTTGGGGTGTTTCCTGTCGCCGGCGCTAGGCCTACCCACGCAAGTGAGGTATCATTTTTATCGGGAGACTTGGGGGAACGCTGGGTGGAAGGAAATTTGTGGCTCCTCTCAGATTCCAGAACTTTCTGCCACAGAAATGTGAGGAACGTGTTTTTTTAGCCAAATATTGAGGTTTGCAAAGGATTCTGGGTAACAGAACCTGTCCGAGCCCCACAAGTCACCCCTCCTTGGATTCCCCTAGGTCTCTAGTTTTCAGAAATGCACAGGTTTGGTAGGTTTCCCTAGGTGCCGGCTGAGCTAGAGGCCAAAATCTACAGGTAGGCACTTCGCAAAAAACACCTCTGTTTTCTTCCAAAATTTTGGATGTGTCCACGTTGCGCTTTGGGGCGTTTCCTGTCGCTGGCGCTAGGCCTACCCACGCAAGTGAGGTATCATTTTTATCGGGAGACTTGGGGGAACGCTGGGTGGAAGGAAATTTGTGGCTCCTCTCAGATTCCAGAACTTTCTGCCACAGAAATGTGAGGAACATGTGTTTTTTTAGCCAAATTTTGAGGTTTGCAAAGGATTCTGGGTAACAGAACCTGGTCCGATCCCCGCAAGTCACCCCTCCATGGGTTCCCCTAGGTCTCTAGTTTTCAGAAATGCACAGGTTTGGTAGGTTTCCCTAGGTGCCGGCTGAGCTAGAGGCCAAAATCTACAGGTAGGCACTTCACAAAAAACACCTCTGTTTTCTTTCAAAATTTTGGATGTGTCCACATTGCGCTTTGGGGCGTTTCCTGTCGCTGGCGCTAGGCCTACCCACGCAAGTGAGGTATCATTTTTATCGGGAGACTTGGGGGAACGCTGGGTGGAAGGAAATTTGTGGCTCCTCTCAGATTCCAGAACTTTCTGCCACAGAAATGTGAGGAACATGTGTTTTTTTAGACAAATTTTGAGGTTTGCAAAGGATTCTGGGTAACAGAACCTGGTCCGAGCCCCGCAAATCACCCCATCTTGGATTCCCCTAGGTCTCTAGTTTTCAGAAATGCACAGGTTTGGTAGGTTTCCCTAGGTGCCGGCTGAGCTAGGCGCCAAAATCTACAGGTAGGCACTTCACAAAAAACACCTCTGTTTTCTTCCAAAATTTTGGATGTGTCCACGTTGCGCTTTGGGGTGTTTCCTGTCGCGGGCGCTAGGCATACCCACACAAGTGAGGTATCATTTTTATCGGGAGACTTGGGGGAACGCTGGGTGGAAGGAAATTTGTGGCTCCTCTCAGATTCCAGAACTTTCTGCCACAGAAATGTGAGGAACATGTGTTTTTTTAGCCACATTTTGAGGTTTGCAAAGGATTCTGGGTAACAGAACCTGGTCCGAGCCCCGCAAGTCACCCCTCCTTGGATTCCCCTCTGTCTCTAGTTTTCAGAAATGCACAGGTTTGGTAGGTTTCCCTAGGTGCCGGCTGAGCTAGAGGCCAAAATCTACAGGTAGGCACTTCGCAAAAAACACCTCTGTTTTCTTCCAAAATTTTGGACGTGTCCATGTTGCGCTTTGGGGCGTTTCCTGTCGCTGGCGCTAGGCCTACCCATGCAAGTGAGGTATCATTTTTATCGGGAGACTTGGGGGAACGCTGGGTGGAAGGAAATTTGTGGCTCCTCTCAGATTCCAGAACTTTCTGCCACAGAAATGTGAGGAACATGTGTTTTTTTAGCCAAATTTTGAGGTTTGCAAAGGATTCTGGGTAACAGAACCTGGTCCGAGCCCCACAAGTCACCCCTCCTTGGATTCCCCTACGTCTCTAGTTTTCAGAAATGCACAGGTTTGGTAGGTTTCCCTAGGTGCCGGCTGAGCTAGAGGCCAAACTCTACAGGTAGGCACTTGGCAAAAAACATCTCTGTTTTCTTCCAAAATTTTGGACGTGTCCACGTTGCGCTTTGGGGTGTTTCCTGTCGCCGGCGCTAGGCCTACCCACACAAGTGAGGTATCATTTTTATCGGGAGACTTGGGGGAACGCTGGGTGGAATGAAATTTGTGGCTCCTCTCAGATTCCAGAACTTTCTGCCACAGAAATGTGAGGAACATGTGTTTTTTTAGCCAAATTCTGAGGTTTGCAAAGGATTCTGGGTAACAGAACCTGTCCGAGCCCCACAAGTCACCCCTCCTTGGATTCCCCTAGGTCTCTAGTTTTCAGAAATGCACAGGTTTCGTAGGTTTCCCTAGGTGCCGGCTGAGCTAGAGGCCAAAATCTACAGGTAGGCACTTCGCAAAAAACACCTCTGTTTTCTTCCAAAATTTTGGATGTGTCCAAGTTGCGCTTTGGGGCGTTTCCTGTCGCTGGCGCTAGGCCAACCCACGCAAGTGAGGTATCATTTTTATCGGGAGACTTGGGGGAACGCTGGGTGGAAGGAAATTTGTGGCTCCTCTCAGATTCCAGAACTTTCTGCCACAGAAATGTGAGGAACATGTGTTTTTTTAGCCAAATTTTGAGGTTTGCAAAGGATTCTGGGTAACAGAACCTGTCCGAGCCCCACAAGTCACCCCTCCTTGGATTCCCCTAGGTCTCTAGTTTTCAGAAATGCACAGGTTTGGTAGGTTTCCCTAGGTGCCGGCTGAGCTAGAGGCCAAAATCTACAGGTAGGCACTTCGCAAAAAACACCTCTGTTTTCTTCCAAAATTTTGGATGTGTCCACGTTGCGCTTTGGGGCTTTTCCTGTCGCTGGCGCTAGGCCTACCCACGCAAGTGAGGTATCATTTTTATCGGGAGACTTGGGGGAACGCTGGGTGGAAGGAAATTTGTGGCTCCTCCCAGATTCCAGAACTTTCTGCCACAGAAATGTGAGGAACATGTGTTTTTTTAGCCAAATTTTGAGGTTTGCAAAGGATTCTGGGTAACAGAACCTGGTCCGAGCCCCGCAAGTCACCCCATCTTGGATTCCCCTAAGTCTCTAGTTTTCAGAAATGCACAGGTTTGGTAGGTTTCCTAAGGTGCCGGCTGAGCTAAAAACCAAAATCTACAGGTAGGCACTTCGCAAAAAACACCTCTGTTTTCTTCCAAAATTTTGGACGTGTCCACGTTGCGCTTTGGGGTGTTTCCTGTCGCCGGCGCTAGGCCTACCCACGCAAGTGAGGTATCATTTTTATCGGGAGACTTGGGGGTACGCTGGGTGGAATGAAATTTGTGGCTCCTCTCAGATTCCAGAACTTTCTGCCACAGAAATGTGAGGAACATGTGTTTTTTTAGCCAAATTCTGAGGTTTGCAAAGGATTCTGGGTAACAGAACCTGTCCGAGCCCCACAAGTCACCCCTCCTTGGATTCCCCTAGGTCTCTAGTTTTCAGAAATGCACAGGTTTGGTAGGTTTCCCTAGGTGCCGGCTGAGCTAGAGGCCAAAATCTACAGGTAGGCACTTCGCAAAAAACACCTCTGTTTTCTTCCAAAATTTTGGATGTGTCCAAGTTGCGCTTTGGGGCGTTTCCTGTCGCTGGCGCTAGGCCTACCCACGCAAGTGAGGTATCATTTGTATCGGGAGACTTGGGGGAACGCTGGGTGGAAGGAAATTTGTGGCTCCTCTCAGATTCCAGAACTTTCTGCCACAGAAATGTGAGGAACATGTGTTTTTTTAGCCAAATTTTGAGGTTTGCAAAGGATTCTGGGTAACAGAACCTGTCCGAGCCCCACAAGTCACCCCTCCTTGGATTCCCCTAGGTCTCTAGTTTTCAGAAATGCACAGGTTTGGTAGGTTTCCCTAGGTGCCGGCTGAGCTAGAGGCCAAAATCTACAGGTAGGCACTTCGCAAAAAACACCTCTGTTTTCTTCCAAAATTTTGGATGTGTCCACGTTGCGCTTTGGGGCTTTTCCTGTCGCTGGCGCTAGGCCTACCCACGCAAGTGAGGTATCATTTTTATCGGGAGACTTGGGGGAACGCTGGGTGGAAGGAAATTTGTGGCTCCTCCCAGATTCCAGAACTTTCTGCCACAGAAATGTGAGGAACATGTGTTTTTTTAGCCAAATTTTGAGGTTTGCAAAGGATTCTGGGTAACAGAACCTGGTCCGAGCCCCGCAAGTCACCCCATCTTGGATTCCCCTAAGTCTCTAGTTTTCAGAAATGCACAGGTTTGGTAGGTTTCCTAAGGTGTCGGCTGAGCTAAAAACCAAAATCTACAGGTAGGCACTTCGCAAAAAACACCTCTGTTTTCTTCCAAAATTTTGGACGTGTCCACGTTGCGCTTTGGGGTGTTTCCTGTCGCCGGCTCTAGGCCTACCCACGCAAGTGAGGTATCATTTTTATCGGGAGACTTGGGGGAACGCTGGGTGGAAGGAAATTTGTGGCTCCTCTCAGATTCCAGAACTTTCTGCCACAGAAATGTGAGGAACATGTGTTTTTTTAGCCAAATTTTGAGGTTTGCAAAGGATTCTGGGTAACAGAACCTGTCCGAGCCCCACAAGTCACCCCTCCTTGGATTCCCCTAGGTCTCTAGTTTTCAGAAATGCACAGGTTTGGTAGGTTTCCCTAGGTGCCGGCTGAGCTAGAGGCCAAAATCTACAGGTAGGCACTTCGCAAAAAACACCTCTGTTTTCTTCCAAAATTTTGGATGTGTCCACGTTGCGCTTTGGGGCGTTTCCTGTCGCTGGCGCTAGGCCTACCCACGCAAGTGAGGTATCATTTTTATCGGGAGACTTGGGGGAACGCTGGGTGGAAGGAAATTTGTGGCTCCTCTCAGATTCCAGAACTTTCTGCCACAGAAATGTGAGGAACATGTGTTTTTTTAGCCAAATTTTGAGGTTTGCAAAGGATTCTGGGTAACAGAACCTGGTCCGATCCCCGCAAGTCACCCCTCCATGGATTCCCCTAGGTCTCTAGTGTTCAGAAATGCACAGGGTTGGTAGGTTTCCCTAGGTGCCGGCTGAGCTAGAGGCCAAAATCTACAGGTAGGCACTTCACAAAAAACACCTCTGTTTTCTTTCAAAATTTTGGATGTGTCCACGTTGCGCTTTGGGGCGTTTCCTGTCGCTGGCGCTAGGCCTACCCACGCAAGTGAGGTATCATTTTTATCGGGAGACTTGGGGGAACGCTGGGTGGAAGGAAATTTGTGGCTCCTCTCAGATTCCAGAACTTTCTGCCACAGAAATGTGAGGAACATGTGTTTTTTTAGCCAAATTTTGAGGTTTGCAAAGGATTCTGGGTAACAGAACCTGGTCCGAGCCCCGCAAATCACCCCATCTTGGATTCCCCTAGGTCTCTAGTTTTCAGAAATGCACAGGTTTGGTAGGTTTCCGTAGGTGCCGGCTGAGCTAAAAACCAAAATCTACAGGTAGGCACTTCGCAAAAAACACCTCTGTTTTCTTCCAAAATTTTGGACGTGTCCACGTTGCGCTTTGGGGTGTTTCCTGTCGCCGGCTCTAGGCCTACCCACGCAAGTGAGGTATCATTTTTATCGGGAGACTTGGGGGAACGCTGGGTGGAAGGAAATTTGTGGCTCCTCTCAGATTCCAGAACTTTCTGCCACAGAAATGTGAGGAACATGTGTTTTTTTAGCCAAATTTTGAGGTTTGCAAAGGATTCTGGGTAACAGAACCTGTCCGAGCCCCACAAGTCACCCCTCCTTGGATTCCCCTAGGTCTCTAGTTTTCAGAAATGCACAGGTTTGGTAGGTTTCCCTAGGTGCCGGCTGAGCTAGAGGCCAAAATCTACAGGTAGGCACTTCGCAAAAAACACCTCTGTTTTCTTCCAAAATTTTGGATGTGTCCACGTTGCGCTTTGGGGCGTTTCCTGTCGCTGGCGCTAGGCCTACCCACGCAAGTGAGGTATCATTTTTATCGGGAGACTTGGGGGAACGCTGGGTGGAAGGAAATTTGTGGCTCCTCTCAGATTCCAGAACTTTCTGCCACAGAAATGTGAGGAACATGTGTTTTTTTAGCCAAATTTTGAGGTTTGCAAAGGATTCTGGGTAACAGAACCTGGTCCGATCCCCGCAAGTCACCCCTCCATGGATTCCCCTAGGTCTCTAGTGTTCAGAAATGCACAGGGTTGGTAGGTTTCCCTAGGTGCCGGCTGAGCTAGAGGCCAAAATCTACAGGTAGGCACTTCACAAAAAACACCTCTGTTTTCTTTCAAAATTTTGGATGTGTCCACGTTGCGCTTTGGGGCGTTTCCTGTCGCTGGCGCTAGGCCTACCCACGCAAGTGAGGTATCATTTTTATCGGGAGACTTGGGGGAACGCTGGGTGGAAGGAAATTTGTGGCTCCTCTCAGATTCCAGAACTTTCTGCCACAGAAATGTGAGGAACATGTGTTTTTTTAGCCAAATTTTGAGGTTTGCAAAGGATTCTGGGTAACAGAACCTGGTCCGAGCCCCGCAAATCACCCCATCTTGGATTCCCCTAGGTCTCTAGTTTTCAGAAATGCACAGGTTTGGTAGGTTTCCCTAGGTGCCGGCTGAGCTAGGGGCCAAAATCTACAGGTAGGCACTTCGCAAAAAACACCTCTGTTTTCTTCCAAAATTTTGGATGTGTCCACGTTGCGCTTTGGGGTGTTTCCTGTCGCGGGCGCTAGGCATACCCACACAAGTGAGGTATCATTTTTATCGGGAGACTTGGGGGAACGCTGGGTGGAAGGAAATTTGTGGCTCCTCTCAGATTCCAGAACTTTCTGCCACAGAAATGTGAGGAACATGTGTTTTTTTAGCCACATTTTGAGGTTTGCAAAGGATTCTGGGTAACAGAACCTGGTCCGAACCCCGCAAGTCACCCCTCCTTGGATTCCCCTATGTCTCTAGTTTTCAGAAATGCACAGGTTTGGTAGGTTTCCCTAGATGCCGGCTGAGCTAGAGGCCAAAATCTACAGGTAGGCACTTCGCAAAAAACACCTCTGTTTTCTTCCAAAATTTTGGACGTGTCCACGTTGCGCTTTGGGGCGTTTCCTGTTGCTGGCGCTAGGCCTACCCATGCAAGTGAGGTATCATTTTTATCGGGAGACTTGGGGGAACGCTGGGTGGAAGGAAATTTGTGGCTCCTCTCAGATTCCAGAACTTTCTGCCACAGAAATGTGAGGAACATGTGTTTTTTTAGCCAAATTTTGAGGTTTGCAAAGGATTCTGGGTAACAGAACCTGGTCCGAGCCCCGCAAATCACCCCATCTTGGATTCCCCTAGGTCTCTAGTTTTCAGAAATGCACAGGTTTGGTAGGTTTCCCTAGGTGCCGGCTGAGCTAGGCGCCAAAATCTACAGGTAGGCACTTCACAAAAAACACCTCTGTTTTCTTCCAAAATTTTGGATGTGTCCACGTTGCGCTTTGGGGTGTTTCCTGTCGCGGGCGCTAGGCATACCCACACAAGTGAGGTATCATTTTTATCGGGAGACTTGGGGGAACGCTGGGTGGAAGGAAATTTGTGGCTCCTCTCAGATTCCAGAACTTTCTGCCACAGAAATGTGAGGAACATGTGTTTTTTTAGCCACATTTTGAGGTTTGCAAAGGATTCTGGGTAACAGAACCTGGTCCGAGCCCCGCAAGTCACCCCTCCTTGGATTCCCCTCTGTCTCTAGTTTTCAGAAATGCACAGGTTTGGTAGGTTTCCCTAGGTGCCGGCTGAGCTAGAGGCCAAAATCTACAGGTAGGCACTTCGCAAAAAACACCTCTGTTTTCTTCCAAAATTTTGGACGTGTCCATGTTGCGCTTTGGGGCGTTTCCTGTCGCTGGCGCTAGGCCTACCCATGCAAGTGAGGTATCATTTTTATCGGGAGACTTGGGGGAACGCTGGGTGGAAGGAAATTTGTGGCTCCTCTCAGATTCCAGAACTTTCTGCCACAGAAATGTGAGGAACATGTGTTTTTTTAGCCAAATTTTGAGGTTTGCAAAGGATTCTGGGTAACAGAACCTGGTCCGAGCCCCACAAGTCACCCCTCCTTGGATTCCCCTACGTCTCTAGTTTTCAGAAATGCACAGGTTTGGTAGGTTTCCCTAGGTGCCGGCTGAGCTAGAGGCCAAACTCTACAGGTAGGCACTTGGCAAAAAACATCTCTGTTTTCTTCCAAAATTTTGGACGTGTCCACGTTGCGCTTTGGGGTGTTTCCTGTCGCCGGCGCTAGGCCTACCCACACAAGTGAGGTATCATTTTTATCGGGAGACTTGGGGGAACGCTGGGTGGAATGAAATTTGTGGCTCCTCTCAGATTCCAGAACTTTCTGCCACAGAAATGTGAGGAACATGTGTTTTTTTAGCCAAATTCTGAGGTTTGCAAAGGATTCTGGGTAACAGAACCTGTCCGAGCCCCACAAGTCACCCCTCCTTGGATTCCCCTAGGTCTCTAGTTTTCAGAAATGCACAGGTTTGGTAGGTTTCCCTAGGTGCCGGCTGAGCTAGAGGCCAAAATCTACAGGTAGGCACTTCACAAAAAACACCTCTGTTTTCTTCCAAAATTTTGGATGTGTCCAAGTTGCGCTTTGGGGCGTTTCCTGTCGCTGGCGCTAGGCCAACCCACGCAAGTGAGGTATCATTTTTATCGGGAGACTTGGGGGAACGCTGGGTGGAAGGAAATTTGTGGCTCCTCTCAGATTCCAGAACTTTCTGCCACAGAAATGTGAGGAACATGTGTTTTTTTAGCCAAATTTTGAGGTTTGCAAAGGATTCTGGGTAACAGAACCTGTCCGAGCCCCACAAGTCACCCCTCCTTGGATTCCCCTAGGTCTCTAGTTTTCAGAAATGCACAGGTTTGGTAGGTTTCCCTAGGTGCCGGCTGAGCTAGAGGCCAAAATCTACAGGTAGGCACTTCGCAAAAAACACCTCTGTTTTCTTCCAAAATTTTGGATGTGTCCACGTTGCGCTTTGGGGCTTTTCCTGTCGCTGGCGCTAGGCCTACCCACGCAAGTGAGGTATCATTTTTATCGGGAGACTTGGGGGAACGCTGGGTGGAAGGAAATTTGTGGCTCCTCCCAGATTCCAGAACTTTCTGCCACAGAAATGTGAGGAACATGTGTTTTTTTAGCCAAATTTTGAGGTTTGCAAAGGATTCTGGGTAACAGAACCTGGTCCGAGCCCCGCAAGTCACCCCATCTTGGATTCCCCTAAGTCTCTAGTTTTCAGAAATGCACAGGTTTGGTAGGTTTCCTAAGGTGCCGGCTGAGCTAAAAACCAAAATCTACAGGTAGGCACTTCGCAAAAAACACCTCTGTTTTCTTCCAAAATTTTGGACGTGTCCACGTTGCGCTTTGGGGTGTTTCCTGTCGCCGGCGCTAGGCCTACCCACGCAAGTGAGGTATCATTTTTATCGGGAGACTTGGGGGTACGCTGGGTGGAATGAAATTTGTGGCTCCTCTCAGATTCCAGAACTTTCTGCCACAGAAATGTGAGGAACATGTGTTTTTTTAGCCAAATTCTGAGGTTTGCAAAGGATTCTGGGTAACAGAACCTGTCCGAGCCCCACAAGTCACCCCTCCTTGGATTCCCCTAGGTCTCTAGTTTTCAGAAATGCACAGGTTTGGTAGGTTTCCCTAGGTGCCGGCTGAGCTAGAGGCCAAAATCTACAGGTAGGCACTTCGCAAAAAACACCTCTGTTTTCTTCCAAAATTTTGGATGTGTCCAAGTTGCGCTTTGGGGCGTTTCCTGTCGCTGGCGCTAGGCCTACCCACGCAAGTGAGGTATCATTTGTATCGGGAGACTTGGGGGAACGCTGGGTGGAAGGAAATTTGTGGCTCCTCTCAGATTCCAGAACTTTCTGCCACAGAAATGTGAGGAACATGTGTTTTTTTAGCCAAATTTTGAGGTTTGCAAAGGATTCTGGGTAACAGAACCTGTCCGAGCCCCACAAGTCACCCCTCCTTGGATTCCCCTAGGTCTCTAGTTTTCAGAAATGCACAGGTTTGGTAGGTTTCCCTAGGTGCCGGCTGAGCTAGAGGCCAAAATCTACAGGTAGGCACTTCGCAAAAAACACCTCTGTTTTCTTCCAAAATTTTGGATGTGTCCACGTTGCGCTTTGGGGCTTTTCCTGTCGCTGGCGCTAGGCCTACCCACGCAAGTGAGGTATCATTTTTATCGGGAGACTTGGGGGAACGCTGGGTGGAAGGAAATTTGTGGCTCCTCCCAGATTCCAGAACTTTCTGCCACAGAAATGTGAGGAACATGTGTTTTTTTAGCCAAATTTTGAGGTTTGCAAAGGATTCTGGGTAACAGAACCTGGTCCGAGCCCCGCAAGTCACCCCATCTTGGATTCCCCTAAGTCTCTAGTTTTCAGAAATGCACAGGTTTGGTAGGTTTCCTAAGGTGCCGGCTGAGCTAAAAACAAAAATCTACAGGTAGGCACTTCGCAAAAAACACCTCTGTTTTCTTCCAAAATTTTGGACGTGTCCACGTTGCGCTTTGGGGTGTTTCCTGTCGCCGGCTCTAGGCCTACCCACGCAAGTGAGGTATCATTTTTATCGGGAGACTTGGGGGAACGCTGGGTGGAAGGAAATTTGTGGCTCCTCTCAGATTCCAGAACTTTCTGCCACAGAAATGTGAGGAACATGTGTTTTTTTAGCCAAATTTTGAGGTTTGCAAAGGATTCTGGGTAACAGAACCTGTCCGAGCCCCACAAGTCACCCCTCCTTGGATTCCCCTAGGTCTCTAGTTTTCAGAAATGCACAGGTTTGGTAGGTTTCCCTAGGTGCCGGCTGAGCTAGAGGCCAAAATCTACAGGTAGGCACTTCGCAAAAAACACCTCTGTTTTCTTCCAAAATTTTGGATGTGTCCACGTTGCGCTTTGGGGCGTTTCCTGTCGCTGGCGCTAGGCCTACCCACGCAAGTGAGGTATCATTTTTATCGGGAGACTTGGGGGAACGCTGGGTGGAAGGAAATTTGTGGCTCCTCTCAGATTCCAGAACTTTCTGCCACAGAAATGTGAGGAACATGTGTTTTTTTAGCCAAATTTTGAGGTTTGCAAAGGATTCTGGGTAACAGAACCTGGTCCGATCCCCGCAAGTCACCCCTCCATGGATTCCCCTAGGTCTCTAGTGTTCAGAAATGCACAGGGTTGGTAGGTTTCCCTAGGTGCCGGCTGAGCTAGAGGCCAAAATCTACAGGTAGGCACTTCACAAAAAACACCTCTGTTTTCTTTCAAAATTTTGGATGTGTCCACGTTGCGCTTTGGGGCGTTTCCTGTCGCTGGCGCTAGGCCTACCCACGCAAGTGAGGTATCATTTTTATCGGGAGACTTGGGGGAACGCTGGGTGGAAGGAAATTTGTGGCTCCTCTCAGATTCCAGAACTTTCTGCCACAGAAATGTGAGGAACATGTGTTTTTTTAGCCAAATTTTGAGGTTTGCAAAGGATTCTGGGTAACAGAACCTGGTCCGAGCCCCGCAAATCACCCCATCTTGGATTCCCCTAGGTCTCTAGTTTTCAGAAATGCACAGGTTTGGTAGGTTTCCCTAGGTGCCGGCTGAGCTAGGGGCCAAAATCTACAGGTAGGCACTTCGCAAAAAACACCTCTGTTTTCTTCCAAAATTTTGGATGTGTCCACGTTGCACTTTGGGGTGTTTCCTGTCGCGGGCGCTAGGCATACCCACACAAGTGAGGTATCATTTTTATCGGGAGACTTGGGGGAACGCTGGGTGGAAGGAAATTTGTGGCTCCTCTCAGATTCCAGAACTTTCTGCCACAGAAATGTGAGGAACATGTGTTTTTTTAGCCACATTTTGAGGTTTGCAAAGGATTCTGGGTAACAGAACCTGGTCCGAACCCCGCAAGTCACCCCTCCTTGGATTCCCCTATGTCTCTAGTTTTCAGAAATGCACAGGTTTGGTAGGTTTCCCTAGATGCCGGCTGAGCTAGAGGCCAAAATCTACAGGTAGGCACTTCGCAAAAAACACCTCTGTTTTCTTCCAAAATTTTGGACGTGTCCACGTTGCGCTTTGGGGCGTTTCCTGTCGCTGGCGCTAGGCCTACCCATGCAAGTGAGGTATCATTTTTATCGGGAGACTTGGGGGAACGCTGGGTGGAAGGAAATTTGTGGCTCCTCTCAGATTCCAGAACTTTCTGCCACAGAAATGTGAGGAACATGTGTTTTTTTAGCCAAATTTTGAGGTTTGCAAAGGATTCTGGGTAACAGAACCTGGTCCGAGCCCCACAAGTCACCCCTCCTTGGATTCCCCTACGTCTCTAGTTTTCAGAAATGCACAGGTTTGGTAGGTTTCCCTAGGTGCCGGCTGAGCTAGAGGCCAAAATCTACAGGTAGGCACTTCGCAAAAAACACCTCTGTTTTCTTCCAAAATTTTGGATGTGTCCACGTTGCGCTTTGGGGCGTTTTCTGTCGCTGGCGCTAGGCCTACCCACGCAAGTGAGGTATCATTTTTAGCGGGAGATTTGGGGGAACGCTGGGTGGAAGGAAATTTGAGGCTCCTCTCAGATTCCAGACCTTTCTGCCACAGAAATGTGAGGAACATGTGTTTTTTTAGCCAAATTTTGAGGTTTGCAAAGGATTCTGGGTAACAGAACCTGGTCCGAGCCCCGCAAGTCACCCCTCCTTGGATTCCCCTAGGTCTCTAGTTTTCAGAAATGCACAGGTTCGGTAGGTTTCCCTAGGTGCCGGCTGAGCTAGAGGCCAAAATCTACAGGTAGGCACTTCACAAAAAACACCTCTGTTTTCTTTCAAAATTTTGGATGTGTCCACGTTGCGCTTTGGGGCGTTTCCTGTCGCTGGCGCTAGGCCTACCCACGCAAGTGAGGTATCATTTTTATCGGGAGACTTGGGGGAACGCTGGGTGGAAGAACATTTGTGGCTCCTCTCAGATTCCAGAACTTTCTGCCACAGAAATGTGAGGAACATGTGTTTTTTTAGCCAAATTTTGAGGTTTGCAAAGGATTCTGGGTAACAGAACCTGGTCCGAGCCCCGCAAATCACCCCATCTTGGATTCCCCTAGGTCTCTAGTTTTCAGAAATGCACAGGTTTGGTAGGTTTCCCTAGGTGCCGGCTGAGCTAGAGGCCAAAATCTACAGGTAGGCACTTCACAAAAAACACCTCTGTTTTCTTCCAAAATTTTGGACGTGTCCATGTTGCGCTTTGGGGTGTTTCCTGTCGCCGGCGCTAGGCCTACCCACGCAAGTGAGGTATCATTTTTATCGGGAGACTTGGGGGAACGCTGGGTGGAAGGAAATTTGTGGCTCCTCTCAGATTCCAGAACTTTCTGCCGCAGAAATGTGAGGAACATGTGTTTTTTTAGCCAAATTTTGAAGTTTGCAAAGGATTCTGGGTAACAGAACCTGGTCCGAGCCCTGCAAGTCACCCCTCCTTGGATTCCCCTACGTCTCTAGTTTACAGAAATGCACAGGTTTGGTAGGTTTCCCTAGGTGCCGGCTGAGCTAGAGGCCAAAATCTACAGGTAGGCACTTCGCAAAAAACACCTCTGTTTTCTTCCAAAATTTTGGATGTGTCCAAGTTGCGCTTTGGGGCGTTTCCTGTCGCTGGCGCTAGGCCTACCCATGCAAGTGAGGTATCATTTTTATCAGGAGACTTGGGGGAACGCTGGGTGGAAGGAAATGTGTGGCTCCTTTCAGATTCCAGAACTTTCTGCCACAGAAATGTGAGGAACATGTGTTTTTTTAGCCAAATTTTGAGGTTTGCAAAGGATTCTGGGTAACAGAACCTGGTCCGAGCCCCGCAAGTCACCCCTCCTTGGATTCCCCTAGGTCTCTAGTTTTCAGAAATGCACAGGTTTGGTAGGTTTCCCTAGGTGCCGGCTGAGCTAGAGGCCAAAATCTACAGGTAGGCACTTCGCAAAAAACACCTCTGTTTTCTTCCAAAATTTTGGACGTGTCCACGTTGCGCTTTGGGGTGTTTCCTGTCGCCGGCGCTAGGCCTACCCAAACAAGTGAGGTATCATTTTTATCGGGAGACTTGGGGGAACGCTGGGTGGAAGGAAATTTGTGGCTCCTCTCAGATTCCAGAACTTTCTGCCACAGAAATGTGAGGAACATGTGTTTTTTTAGCCAAATTCTGAGGTTTGCAAAGGATTCTGGGTAACAGAACCTGTTGGAGCCCCACAAGTCACCCCTCCTTGGATTCCCCTAGGTCTCTAGTTTTCAGAAATGCACAGGTTTGGTAGGTTTCCCTTGGTGCCGGCTGAGCTAGAGTCCAAAATCTACAGGTAGGCACTTCGCAAAAAACACCTCTGTTTTCTTCCAAAATTTTGGATGTGTCCAAGTTGCGCTTTGGGGCGTTTCCTGTCGCTGGCGCTAGGCCTACCCACGCAAGTGAGGTATCATTTTTATTGGGAGACTTGGGGGAACGCTGGGTGGAAGGAAATTTGTGGCTCCTCTCAGATTCCAGAACTTTCTGCCACAGAAATGTGAGGAACATGTGTTTTTTTAGCCAAATTTTGAGGTTTGCAAAGGATTCTGGGTAACAGAACCTGTCCGAGCCCCACAAGTCACCCCTCCTTGGATTCCCCTAGGTCTCTAGTTTTCAGAAATGCACAGGTTTGGTAGGTTTCCCTAGGTGCCGGCTGAGCTAGAGGCCAAAATCTACAGGTAGGCACTTCGCAAAAAACACCTCTGTTTTCTTCCAAAATTTTGGATGTGTCCACGTTCCGCTTTGGGGCTTTTCCTGTCGCTGGCGCTAGGCCTACCCACGCAAGTGAGGTATAATTTTTATCGGGAGACTTGGGGGAACGCTGAGTGGAAGGAAATTTGTGGCTCCTCCCAGATTCCAGAACTTTCTGCCACAGAAATGTGAGGAACATGTGTTTTTTTAGCCAAATTTTGAGGTTTGCAAAGGATTCTGGGTAACAGAACCTGGTCCGAGCCCCGCAAGTCACCCCATCTTGGATTCCCCTAAGTCTCTAGTTTTCAGAAATGCACAGGTTTGGTAGGTTTCCTAAGGTGCCGGCTGAGCTAAAAACCAAAATCTACAGGTAGGCACTTCGCAAAAAACACCTCTGTTTTCTTCCAAAATTTTGGACGTGTCCACGTTGCGCTTTGGGGTGTTTCCTGTCGCCGGCGCTAGGCCTACCCACACAAGTGAGGTATCATTTTTATCGGGAGACTTGGGGGAACGCTGGGTGGAAGGAAATTTGTGGCTCCTCTCAGATTCCAGAACTTTCTGCCACAGAAATGTGAGGAACATGTGTTTTTTTAGCCAAATTTTGAGGTTTGCAAAGGATTCTGGGTAACAGAACCTGTCCGAGCCCCACAAGTCACCCCTCCTTGGATTCCCCTAGGTCTCTAGTTTTCAGAAATTCACAGGTTTGGTAGGTTTCCCTAGGTGCCGGCTGAGCTAGAGGCCAAAATCTACAGGTAGGCACTTCGCAAAAAACACCTCTGTTTTCTTCCAAAATTTTGGATGTGTCCACGTTGCGCTTTGGGGCGTTTCCTGTCGCTGGCGCTAGGCCTACCCACGCAAGTGAGGTATCATTTTTATCGGGAGACTTGGGGGAACGCTGGGTGGAAGGAAATTTGTGGCTCCTCTCAGATTCCAGAACTTTCTGCCACAGAAATGTGAGGAACATGTGTTTTTTTAGCCAAATTTTGAGGTTTGCAAAGGATTCTGGGTAACAGAACCTGGTCCGATCCCCGCAAGTCACCCCTCCATGGATTCCCCTAGGTCTCTAGTTTTCAGAAATGCACAGGTTTGGTAGGTTTCCCTAGGTGCCGGCTGAGCTAGAGGCCAAAATCTACAGGTAGGCACTTCACAAAAAACACCTCTGTTTTCTTTCAAAATTTTGGATGTGTCCACGTTGCGCTTTGGGGCGTTTCCTGTCGCTGGCGCTAGGCCTACCCACGCAAGTGAGGTATCATTTTTATCGGGAGACTTGGGGGAACGCTGGGTGGAAGGAAATTTGTGGCTCCTCTCAGATTCCAGAACTTTCTGCCACAGAAATGTGAGGAACATGTGTTTTTTTAGACAAATTTTGAGGTTTGCAAAGGATTCTGGGTAACAGAACCTGGTCCGAGCCCCGCAAATCACCCCATCTTGGATTCCCCTAGGTCTCTAGTTTTCAGAAATGCACAGGTTTGGTAGGTTTCCCTAGGTGCCGGCTGAGCTAGGGGCCAAAATCTACAGGTAGGCACTTCGCAAAAAACACCTCTGTTTTCTTCCAAAATTTTGGATGTGTCCACGTTGTGCTTTGGGGTGTTTCCTGTCGCGGGCGCTAGGCATACCCACACAAGTGAGGTATCATTTTTATCGGGAGACTTGGGGGAACGCTGGGTGGAAGGAAATTTGTGGCTCCTCTCAGATTCCAGAACTTTCTGCCACAGAAATGTGAGGAACATGTGTTTTTTTAGCCAAATTCTGAGGTTTGCAAAGGATTCTGGGTAACAGAACCTGGTCCGAGCCCCACAAGTCACCCCTCCTTGGATTCCCCTACGTCTCTAGTTTTCAGAAATGCACAGGTTTGGTAGGTTTCCCTAGGTGCCGGCTGAGCTAGAGGCCAAAATCTACAGGTAGGCACTTCGCAAAAAACACCTCTGTTTTCTTCCAAAATTTTGGATGTGTCCACGTTGCGCTTTGGGGCGTTTTCTGTCGCTGGCGCTAGGCCTACCCACGCAAGTGAGGTATCATTTTTATCGGGAGATTTGGGGGAACGCTGGGTGGAAGGAAATTTGAGGCTCCTCTCAGATTCCAGACCTTTCTGCCACAGAAATGTGAGGAACATGTGTTTTTTTAGCCAAATTTTGAGGTTTGCAAAGGATTCTGGGTAACAGAACCTGGTCCGAGCCCCGCAAGTCACCCCTCCTTGGATTCCCCTAGGTCTCTAGTTTTCAGAAATGCACAGGTTCGGTAGGTTTCCCTAGGTGCCGGCTGAGCTAGAGGCCAAAATCTACAGGTAGGCACTTCACAAAAAACACCTCTGTTTTCTTTCAAAATTTTGGATGTGTCCACGTTGCGCTTTGGGGCGTTTCCTGTCGCTGGCGCTAGGCCTACCCACGCAAGTGAGGTATCATTTTTATCGGGAGACTTGGGGGAACGCTGGGTGGAAGAAAATTTGTGGCTCCTCTCAGATTCCAGAACTTTCTGCCACAGAAATGTGAGGAACATGTGTTTTTTTAGCCAAATTTTGAGGTTTGCAAAGGATTCTGGGTAACAGAACCTGGTCCGAGCCCCGCAAATCACCCCATCTTGGATTCCCCTAGGTCTCTAGTTTTCAGAAATGCACAGGTTTGGTAGGTTTCCCTAGGTGCCGGCTGAGCTAGAGGCCAAAATCTACAGGTAGGCACTTCACAAAAAACACCTCTGTTTTCTTCCAAAATTTTGGACGTGTCCATGTTGCGCTTTGGGGTGTTTCCTGTCGCCGGCGCTAGGCCTACCCACGCAAGTGAGGTATCATTTTTATCGGGAGACTTGGGGGAACGCTGGGTGGAAGGAAATTTGTGGCTCCTCTCAGATTCCAGAACTTTCTGCCGCAGAAATGTGAGGAACATGTGTTTTTTTAGCCAAATTTTGAAGTTTGCAAAGGATTCTGGGTAACAGAACCTGGTCCGAGCCCTGCAAGTCACCCCTCCTTGGATTCCCCTACGTCTCTAGTTTACAGAAATGCACAGGTTTGGTAGGTTTCCCTAGGTGCCGGCTGAGCTAGAGGCCAAAATCTACAGGTAGGCACTTCGCAAAAAACACCTCTGTTTTCTTCCAAAATTTTGGATGTGTCCAAGTTGCGCTTTGGGGCGTTTCCTGTCGCTGGCGCTAGGCCTACCCACGCAAGTGAGGTATCATTTTTATCGGGAGACTTGGGGGAACGCTGGGTGGAAGGAAATTTGTGGCTCCTCTCAGATTCCAGAACTTTCTGCCACAGAAATGTGAGGAACATGTGTTTTTTTAGCCAAATTTTGAGGTTTGCAAAGGATTCTGGGTAACAGAACCTGGTCCGATCCCCGCAAGTCACCCCTCCATGGATTCCCCTAGGTCTCTAGTTTTCAGAAATGCACAGGTTTGGTAGGTTTCCCTAGGTGCCGGCTGAGCTAGAGGCCAAAATCTACAGGTAGGCACTTCACAAAAAACACCTCTGTTTTCTTTCAAAATTTTGGATGTGTCCACGTTGCGCTTTGGGGCGTTTCCTGTCGCTGGCGCTAGGCCTACCCACGCAAGTGAGGTATCATTTTTATCGGGAGACTTGGGGGAACGCTGGGTGGAAGGAAATTTGTGGCTCCTCTCAGATTCCAGAACTTTCTGCCACAGAAATGTGAGGAACATGTGTTTTTTTAGCCAAATTTTGAGGTTTGCAAAGGATTCTGGGTAACAGAACCTGGTCCGATCCCCGCAAGTCACCCCTCCATGGATTCCCCTAGGTCTCTAGTTTTCAGAAATGCACAGGTTTGGTAGGTTTCCCTAGGTGCCGGCTGAGCTAGAGGCCAAAATCTACAGGTAGGCACTTCACAAAAAACACCTCTGTTTTCTTTCAAAATTTTGGATGTGTCCACGTTGCGCTTTGGGGCGTTTCCTGTCGCTGGCGCTAGGCCTACCCACGCAAGTGAGGTATCATTTTTATCGGGAGACTTGGGGGAACGCTGGGTGGAAGGAAATTTGTGGCTCCTCTCAGATTCCAGAACTTTCTGCCACAGAAATGTGAGGAACATGTGTTTTTTTAGACAAATTTTGAGGTTTGCAAAGGATTCTGGGTAACAGAACCTGGTCCGAGCCCCGCAAATCACCCCATCTTGGATTCCCCTAGGTCTCTAGTTTTCAGAAATGCACAGGTTTGGTAGGTTTCCCTAGGTGCCGGCTGAGCTAGGGGCCAAAATCTACAGGTAGGCACTTCGCAAAAAACACCTCTGTTTTCTTCCAAAATTTTGGATGTGTCCACGTTGTGCTTTGGGGTGTTTCCTGTCGCGGGCGCTAGGCATACCCACACAAGTGAGGTATCATTTTTATCGGGAGACTTGGGGGAACGCTGGGTGGAAGGAAATTTGTGGCTCCTCTCAGATTCCAGAACTTTCTGCCACAGAAATGTGAGGAACATGTGTTTTTTTAGCCAAATTCTGAGGTTTGCAAAGGATTCTGGGTAACAGAACCTGGTCCGAGCCCCACAAGTCACCCCTCCTTGGATTCCCCTACGTCTCTAGTTTTCAGAAATGCACAGGTTTGGTAGGTTTCCCTAGGTGCCGGCTGAGCTAGAGGCCAAAATCTACAGGTAGGCACTTCGCAAAAAACACCTCTGTTTTCTTCCAAAATTTTGGATGTGTCCACGTTGCGCTTTGGGGCGTTTTCTGTCGCTGGCGCTAGGCCTACCCACGCAAGTGAGGTATCATTTTTATCGGGAGATTTGGGGGAACGCTGGGTGGAAGGAAATTTGAGGCTCCTCTCAGATTCCAGACCTTTCTGCCACAGAAATGTGAGGAACATGTGTTTTTTTAGCCAAATTTTGAGGTTTGCAAAGGATTCTGGGTAACAGAACCTGGTCCGAGCCCCGCAAGTCACCCCTCCTTGGATTCCCCTAAGTCTCTAGTTTTCAGAAATGCACAGGTTCGGTAGGTTTCCCTAGGTGCCGGCTGAGCTAGAGGCCAAAATCTACAGGTAGGCACTTCACAAAAAACACCTCTGTTTTCTTTCAAAATTTTGGATGTGTCCACGTTGCGCTTTGGGGCGTTTCCTGTCGCTGGCGCTAGGCCTACCCACGCAAGTGAGGTATCATTTTTATCGGGAGACTTGGGGGAACGCTGGGTGGAAGAAAATTTGTGGCTCCTCTCAGATTCCAGAACTTTCTGCCACAGAAATGTGAGGAACATGTGTTTTTTTAGCCAAATTTTGAGGTTTGCAAAGGATTCTGGGTAACAGAACCTGGTCCGAGCCCCGCAAATCACCCCATCTTGGATTCCCCTAGGTCTCTAGTTTTCAGAAATGCACAGGTTTGGTAGGTTTCCCTAGGTGCCGGCTGAGCTAGAGGCCAAAATCTACAGGTAGGCACTTCACAAAAAACACCTCTGTTTTCTTCCAAAATTTTGGACGTGTCCATGTTGCGCTTTGGGGTGTTTCCTGTCGCCGGCGCTAGGCCTACCCACGCAAGTGAGGTATCATTTTTATCGGGAGACTTGGGGGAACGCTGGGTGGAAGGAAATTTGTGGCTCCTCTCAGATTCCAGAACTTTCTGCCGCAGAAATGTGAGGAACATGTGTTTTTTTAGCCAAATTTTGAAGTTTGCAAAGGATTCTGGGTAACAGAACCTGGTCCGAGCCCTGCAAGTCACCCCTCCTTGGATTCCCCTACGTCTCTAGTTTACAGAAATGCACAGGTTTGGTAGGTTTCCCTAGGTGCCGGCTGAGCTAGAGGCCAAAATCTACAGGTAGGCACTTCGCAAAAAACACCTCTGTTTTCTTCCAAAATTTTGGATGTGTCCAAGTTGCGCTTTGGGGCGTTTCCTGTCGCTGGCGCTAGGCCTACCCATGCAAGTGAGGTATCATTTTTATCAGGAGACTTGGGGGAACGCTGGGTGGAAGGAAATGTGTGGCTCCTTTCAGATTCCAGAACTTTCTGCCACAGAAATGTGAGGAACATGTGTTTTTTTAGCCAAATTTTGAGGTTTGCAAAGGATTCTGGGTAACAGAACCTGGTCCGAGCCCCGCAAGTCACCCCTCCTTGGATTCCCCTAGGTCTCTAGTTTTCAGAAATGCACAGGTTTGGTAGGTTTCCCTAGGTGCCGGCTGAGCTAGAGGCCAAAATCTACAGGTAGGCACTTCGCAAAAAACACCTCTGTTTTCTTCCAAAATTTTGGACGTGTCCACGTTGCGCTTTGGGGTGTTTCCTGTCGCCGGCGCTAGGCCTACCCAAACAAGTGAGGTATCATTTTTATCGGGAGACTTGGGGGAACGCTGGGTGGAATGAAATTTGTGGCTCCTCTCAGATTCCAGAACTTTCTGCCACAGAAATGTGAGGAACATGTGTTTTTTTAGCCAAATTCTGAGGTTTGCAAAGGATTCTGGGTAACAGAACCTGTCCGAGCCCCACAAGTCACCCCTCCTTGGATTCCCCTAGGTCTCTAGTTTTCAGAAATGCACAGGTTTGGTAGGTTTCCCTAGGTGCCGGCTGAGCTAGAGTCCAAAATCTACAGGTAGGCACTTCGCAAAAAACACCTCTGTTTTCTTCCAAAATTTTGGATGTGTCCAAGTTGCGCTTTGGGGCGTTTCCTGTCGCTGGCGCTAGGCCTACCCACGCAAGTGAGGTATCATTTTTATCGGGAGACTTGGGGGAACGCTGGGTGGAAGGAAATTTGTGGCTCCTCTCAGATTCCAGAACTTTCTGCCACAGAAATGTGAGGAACATGTGTTTTTTTAGCCAAATTTTGAGGTTTGCAAAGGATTCTGGGTAACAGAACCTGTCCGAGCCCCACAAGTCACCCCTCCTTGGATTCCCCTAGGTCTCTAGTTTTCAGAAATGCACAGGTTTGGTAGGTTTCCCTAGGTGCCGGCTGAGCTAGAGGCCAAAATCTACAGGTAGGCACTTCGCAAAAAACACCTCTGTTTTCTTCCAAAATTTTGGATGTGTCCACGTTGCGCTTTGGGGCTTTTCCTGTCGCTGGCGCTAGGCCTACCCACGCAAGTGAGGTATAATTTTTATCGGGAGACTTGGGGGAACGCTGGGTGGAAGGAAATTTGTGGCTCCTCCCAGATTCCAGAACTTTCTGCCACAGAAATGTGAGGAACATGTGTTTTTTTAGCCAAATTTTGAGGTTTGCAAAGGATTCTGGGTAACAGAACCTGGTCCGAGCCCCGCAAGTCACCCCATTTTGGATTCCCCTAAGTCTCTAGTTTTCAGAAATGCACAGGTTTGGTAGGTTTCCTAAGGTGCCGGCTGAGCTAAAAACCAAAATCTACAGGTAGGCACTTCGCAAAAAACACCTCTGTTTTCTTCCAAAATTTTGGACGTGTCCACGTTGCGCTTTGGGGTGTTTCCTGTCGCCGGCGCTAGGCCTACCCACACAAGTGAGGTATCATTTTTATCGGGAGACTTGGGGGAACGCTGGGTGGAAGGAAATTTGTGGCTCCTCTCAGATTCCAGAACTTTCTGCCACAGAAATGTGAGGAACATGTGTTTTTTTAGCCAAATTTTGAGGTTTGCAAAGGATTCTGGGTAACAGAACCTGTCCGAGCCCCACAAGTCACCCCTCCTTGGATTCCCCTAGGTCTCTAGTTTTCAGAAATGCACAGGTTTGGTAGGTTTCCCTAGGTGCCGGCTGAGCTAGAGGCCAAAATCTACAGGTAGGCACTTCGCAAAAAACACCTCTGTTTTCGTCCAAAATTTTGGATGTGTCCACGTTGCCCTTTGGGGCGTTTCCTGTCGCTGGCGCTAGGCCTACCCACGCAAGTGAGGTATCATTTTTATCGGGAGACTTGGGAGAACGCTGGGTGGAAGGAAATTTGTGGCTCCTCTCAGATTCCAGAACTTTCTGCCACAGAAATGTGAGGAACATGTGTTTTTTTAGCCAAATTTTGAGGTTTGCAAAGGATTCTGGGTAACAGAACCTGGTCCGATCCCCGCAAGTCACCCCTCCATGGATTCCCCTAGGTCTCTAGTTTTCAGAAATGCACAGGTTTGGTAGGTTTCCCTAGGTGCCGGCTGAGCTAGAGGCCAAAATCTACAGGTAGGCACTTCACAAAAAACACCTCTGTTTTCTTTCAAAATTTTGGATGTGTCCACGTTGCGCTTTGGGGCGTTTCCTGTCACTGGCGCTAGGCCTACCCACGCAAGTGAGGTATCATTTTTATCGGGAGACTTGGGGGAACGCTGGGTGGAAGGAAATTTGTGGCTCCTCTCAGATTCCAGAACTTTCTGCCACAGAAATGTGAGGAACATGTGTTTTTTTAGCCAAATTTTGAGGTTTGCAAAGGATTCTGGGTAACAGAACCTGGTCCGAGCCCCGCAAATCACCCCATCTTGGATTCCCCTAGGTCTCTAGTTTTCAGAAATGCACAGGTTTGGTAGGTTTCCCTAGGTGCCGGCTGAGCTAGGGGCCAAAATCTACAGGTAGGCACTTCGCAAAAAACACCTCTGTTTTCTTCCAAAATTTTGGATGTGTCCACGTTGCGCTTTGGGGTGTTTCCTGTCGCGGGCGCTAGGCATACCCACACAAGTGAGGTATCATTTTTATCGGGAGACTTGGGGGAACGCTGGGTGGAAGGAAATTTGTGGCTCCTCTCAGATTCCAGAACTTTCTGCCACAGAAATGTGAGGAACATGTGTTTTTTTAGCCACATTTTGAGGTTTGCAAAGGATTCTGGGTAACAGAACCTGGTCCGAGCCCCGCAAGTCACCCCTCCTTGGATTCCCCTATGTCTCTAGTTTTCAGAAATGCACAGGTTTGGTAGGTTTCCCTAGGTGCCGGCTGAGCTAGAGGCCAAAATCTACAGGTAGGCACTTCGCAAAAAACACCTCTGTTTTCTTCCAAAATTTTGGACGTGTCCACATTACGCTTTGGGGCGTTTCCTGTCGCTGGCGCTAGGCCTACCCATGCAAGTGAGGTATCATTTTTATCGGGAGACTTGGGGGAACGCTGGGTGGAAGGAAATTTGTGGCTCCTCTCAGATTCCAGAACTTTCTGCCACAGAAATGTGAGGAACATGTGTTTTTTTAGCCAAATTTTGAGGTTTGCAAAGGATTCTGGGTAACAGAACCTGGTCCGAGCCCCACAAGTCACCCCTCCTTGGATTCCCCTACGTCTCTAGTTTTCAGAAATGCACAGGTTTGGTAGGTTTCCCTAGGTGCCGGCTGAGCTAGAGGCCAAAATCTACAGGTAGGCACTTCGCAAAAAACACCTCTGTTTTCTTCCAAAATTTTGGATGTGTCCACGTTGCGCTTTGGGGCGTTTTCTGTCGCTGGCGCTAGGCCTACCCACGCAAGTGAGGTATCATTTTTATCGGGAGATTTGGGGGAACGCTGGGTGGAAGGAAATTTGAGGCTCCTCTCAGATTCCAGACCTTTCTGCCACAGAAATGTGAGGAACATGTGTTTTTTTAGCCAAATTTTGAGGTTTGCAAAGGATTCTGGGTAACAGAACCTGGTCCGAGCCCCGCAAGTCACCCCTCCTTGGATTCCCCTAGGTCTCTAGTTTTCAGAAATGCACAGGTTTGGTAGGTTTCCTAAGGTGCCGGCTGAGCTAAAAACCAAAATCTACAGGTAGGCACTTCGCAAAAAACACCTCTGTTTTCTTCCAAAATTTTGGACGTGTCCACGTTGCGCTTTGGGGTGTTTCCTGTCGCCGGCGCTAGGCCTACCCACGCAAGTGAGGTATCATTTTTATCGGGAGACTTGGGGGAACGCTGGGTGGAATGAAATTTGTGGCTCCTCTCAGATTCCAGAACTTTCTGCCACAGAAATGTGAGGAACATGTGTTTTTTTAGCCAAATTCTGAGGTTTGCAAAGGATTCTGGGTAACAGAACCTGTCCGAGCCCCACAAGTCACCCCTCCTTGGATTCCCCTAGGTCTCTAGTTTTCAGAAATGCACAGGTTTGGTAGGTTTCCCTAGGTGCCGGCTGAGCTAGAGGCCAAAATCTACAGGTAGGCACTTCGCAAAAAACACCTCTGTTTTCTTCCAAAATTTTGGATGTGTCCAAGTTGCGCTTTGGGGCGTTTCCTGTCGCTGGCGCTAGGCCTACCCACGCAAGTGAGGTATCATTTTTATCGGGAGACTTGGGGGAACGCTGGGTGGAAGGAAATTTGTGGCTCCTCTCAGATTCCAGAACTTTCTGCCACAGAAATGTGAGGAACATGTGTTTTTTTAGCCAAATTTTGAGGTTTGCAAAGGATTCTGGGTAACAGAACCTGTCCGAGCCCCACAAGTCACCCCTCCTTGGATTCCCCTAGGTCTCTAGTTTTCAGAAATGCACAGGTTTGGTAGGTTTCCCTAGGTGCCGGCTGAGCTAGAGGCCAAAATCTACAGGTAGGCACTTCGCAAAAAACACCTCTGTTTTCTTCCAAAATTTTGGACGTGTCCACGTTGCGCTTTGGGGCTTTTCCTGTCGCTGGCGCTAGGCCTACCCACGCAAGTGAGGTATCATTTTTATCGGGAGACTTGGGGGAACGCTGGGTGGAAGGAAATTTGTGGCTCCTCCCAGATTCCAGAACTTTCTGCCACAGAAATGTGAGGAACATGTGTTTTTTTAGCCAAATTTTGAGGTTTGCAAAGGATTCTGGGTAACAGAACCTGGTCCGAGCCCCGCAAGTCACCCCATCTTGGATTCCCCTAAGTCTCTAGTTTTCAGAAATGCACAGGTTTGGTAGGTTTCCTAAGGTGCCGGCTGAGCTAAAAACCAAAATCTACAGGTAGGCACTTCGCAAAAAACACCTCTGTTTTCTTCCAAAATTTTGGACGTGTCCACGTTGCGCTTTGGGGTGTTTCCTGTCGCCGGCGCTAGGCCTACCCACGCAAGTGAGGTATCATTTTTATCGGGAGACTTGGGGGAACGCTGGGTGGAAGGAAATTTGTGGCTCCTCTCAGATTCCAGAACTTTCTGCCACAGAAATGTGAGGAACATGTGTTTTTTTAGCCAAATTTTGAGGTTTGCAAAGGATTCTGGGTAACAGAACCTGTCCGAGCCCCACAAGTCACCCCTCCTTGGATTCCCCTAGGTCTCTAGTTTTCAGAAATGCACAGGTTTGGTAGGTTTCCCTAGGTGCCGGCTGAGCTAGAGGCCAAAATCTACAGGTAGGCACTTCGCAAAAAACACCTCTGTTTTCTTCCAAAATTTTGGATGTGTCCACGTTGCGCTTTGGGGCGTTTCCTGTCGCTGGCGCTAGGCCTACCCACGCAAGTGAGGTATCATTTTTATCGGGAGACTTGGGGGAACGCTGGGTGGAAGGAAATTTGTGGCTCCTCTCAGATTCCAGAACTTTCTGCCACAGAAATGTGAGGAACATGTGTTTTTTTAGCCAAATTTTGAGGTTTGCAAAGGATTCTGGGTAACAGAACCTGGTCCGATCCCCGCAAGTCACCCCTCCATGGATTCCCCTAGGTCTCTAGTGTTCAGAAATGCACAGGTTTGGTAGGTTTCCCTAGGTGCCGGCTGAGCTAGAGGCCAAAATCTACAGGTAGGCACTTCACAAAAAACACCTCTGTTTTCTTTCAAAATTTTGGATGTGTCCACGTTGCGCTTTGGGGCGTTTCCTGTCGCTGGCGCTAGGCCTACCCACGCAAGTGAGGTATCATTTTTATCGAGAGACTTGGGGGAACGCTGGGTGGAAGGAAATTTGTGGCTCCTCTCAGATTCCAGAACTTTCTGCCACAGAAATGTGAGGAACATGTGTTTTTTTAGCCAAATTTTGAGGTTTGCAAAGGATTCTGGGTAACAGAACCTGGTCCGAGCCCCGCAAATCACCCCATCTTGGATTCCCCTAGGTCTCTAGTTTTCAGAAATGCACAGGTTTGGTAGGTTTCCCTAGGTGCCGGCTGAGCTAGGGGCCAAAATCTACAGGTAGGCACTTCGCAAAAAACACCTCTGTTTTCTTCCAAAATTTTGGATGTGTCCACGTTGCGCTTTGGGGTGTTTCCTGTCGCGGGCGCTAGGCATACCCACACAAGTGAGGTATCATTTTTATCGGGAGACTTGGGGGAACGCTGGGTGGAAGGAAATTTGTGGCTCCTCTCAGATTCCAGAACTTTCTGCCACAGAAATGTGAGGAACATGTGTTTTTTTAGCCACATTTTGAGGTTTGCAAAGGATTCTGGGTAACAGAACCTGGTCCGAACCCCGCAAGTCACCCCTCCTTGGATTCCCCTATGTCTCTAGTTTTCAAAAATGCACAGGTTTGGTAGGTTTCCCTAGATGCCGGCTGAGCTAGAGGCCAAAATCTACAGGTAGGCACTTCGCAAAAAACACCTCTGTTTTCTTCCAAAATTTTGGACGTGTCCACGTTGCGCTTTGGGGCGTTTCCTGTCGCTGGCGCTAGGCCTACCCATGCAAGTGAGGTATCATTTTTATCGGGAGACTTGGGGGAACGCTGGGTGGAAGGAAATTTGTGGCTCCTCTCAGATTCCAGAACTTTCTGCCACAGAAATGTGAGGAACATGTGTTTTTTTAGCCAAATTTTGAGGTTTGCAAAGGATTCTGGGTAACAGAACCTGGTCCGAGCCCCACAAGTCACCCCTCCTTGGATTCCCCTACGTCTCTAGTTTTCAGAAATGCACAGGTTTGGTAGGTTTCCCTAGGTGCCGGCTGAGCTAGAGGCCAAAATCTACAGGTAGGCACTTCGCAAAAAACACCTCTGTTTTCTTCCAAAATTTTGGATGTGTCCACGTTGCGCTTTGGGGCGTTTTCTGTCGCTGGCGCTAGGCCTACCCACGCAAGTGAGGTATCATTTTTATCGGGAGATTTGGGGGAACGCTGGGTGGAAGGAAATTTGAGGCTCCTCTCAGATTCCAGACCTTTCTGCCACAGAAATGTGAGGAACATGTGTTTTTTTAGCCAAATTTTGAGGTTTGCAAAGGATTCTGGGTAACAGAACCTGGTCCGAGCCCCGCAAGTCACCCCTCCTTGGATTCCCCTAGGTCTCTAGTTTTCAGAAATGCACAGGTTCGGTAGGTTTCCCTAGGTGCCGGCTGAGCTAGAGGCCAAAATCTACAGGTAGGCACTTCACAAAAAACACCTCTGTTTTCTTCCAAAATTTTGGACGTGTCCATGTTGCGCTTTGGGGTGTTTCCTGTCGCCGGCGCTAGGCCTACCCACGCAAGTGAGGTATCATTTTTATCGGGAGACTTGGGGGAACGCTGGGTGGAAGAAAATTTGTGGCTCCTCTCAGATTCCAGAACTTTCTGCCGCAGAAATGTGAGGAACATGTGTTTTTTTAGCCAAATTTTGAAGTTTGCAAAGGATTCTGGGTAACAGAACCTGGTCCGAGCCCTGCAAGTCACCCCTCCTTGGATTCCCCTACGTCTCTAGTTTACAGAAATGCACAGGTTTGGTAGGTTTCCCTAGGTGCCGGCTGAGCTAGAGGCCAAAATCTACAGGTAGGCACTTCGCAAAAAACACCTCTGTTTTCTTCCAAAATTTTGGATGTGTCCAAGTTGCGCTTTGGGGCGTTTCCTGTCGCTGGCGCTAGGCCTACCCATGCAAGTGAGGTATCATTTTTATCAGGAGACTTGGGGGAACGCTGGGTGGAAGGAAATTTGTGGCTCCTCTCAGATTCCAGAACTTTCTGCCACAGAAATGTGAGGAACATGTGTTTTTTTAGCCAAATTTTGAGGTTTGCAAAGGATTCTGGGTAACAGAACCTGGTCCGAGCCCCACAAGTCACCCCTCCTTGGATTCCCCTACGTCTCTAGTTTTCAGAAATGCACAGGTTTGGTAGGTTTCCCTAGGTGCCGGCTGAGCTAGAGGCCAAAATCTACAGGTAGGCACTTCGCAAAAAACACCTCTGTTTTCTTCCAAAATTTTGGATGTGTCCACGTTGCGCTTTGGGGCGTTTTCTGTCGCTGGCGCTAGGCCTACCCACGCAAGTGAGGTATCATTTTTATCGGGAGATTTGGGGGAACGCTGGGTGGAAGGAAATTTGAGGCTCCTCTCAGATTCCAGACCTTTCTGCCACAGAAATGTGAGGAACATGTGTTTTTTTAGCCAAATTTTGAGGTTTGCAAAGGATTCTGGGTAACAGAACCTGGTCCGAGCCCAGCAAGTCACCCCTCCTTGGATTCCCCTAGGTCTCTAGTTTTCAGAAATGCACAGGTTCGGTAGGTTTCCCTAGGTGCCGGCTGAGCTAGAGGCCAAAATCTACAGGTAGGCACTTCACAAAAAACACCTCTGTTTTCTTTCAAAATTTTGGATGTGTCCACGTTGCGCTTTGGGGCGTTTCCTGTCGCTGGCGCTAGGCCTACCCACGCAAGTGAGGTATCATTTTTATCGGGAGACTTGGGGGAACGCTGGGAGGAAGAAAATTTGTGGCTCCTCTCAGATTCCAGAACTTTCTGCCACAGAAATGTGAGGAACATGTGTTTTTTTAGCCAAATTTTGAGGTTTGCAAAGGATTCTGGGTAACAGAACCTGGTCCGAGCCCCGCAAATCACCCCATCTTGGATTCCCCTAGGTCTCTAGTTTTCAGAAATGCACAGGTTTGGTAGGTTTCCCTAGGTGCCGGCTGAGCTAGAGGCCAAAATCTACAGGTAGGCACTTCACAAAAAACACCTCTGTTTTCTTCCAAAATTTTGGACGTGTCCATGTTGCGCTTTGGGGTGTTTCCTGTCGCCGGCGCTAGGCCTACCCACGCAAGTGAGGTATCATTTTTATCGGGAGACTTGGGGGAACGCTGGGTGGAAGGAAATTTGTGGCTCCTCTCAGATTCCAGAACTTTCTGCCGCAGAAATGTGAGGAACATGTGTTTTTTTTTTGCCAAATTTTGAAGTTTGCAAAGGATTCTGGGTAACAGAACCTGGTCCGAGCCCTGCAAGTCACCCCTCCTTGGATTCCCCTACGTCTCTAGTTTACAGAAATGCACAGGTTTGGTAGGTTTCCCTAGGTGCCGGCTGAGCTAGAGGCCAAAATCTACAGGTAGGCACTTCGCAAAAAACACCTCTGTTTTCTTCCAAAATTTTGGATGTGTGCAAGTTGCGCTTTGGGGCGTTTCCTGTCGCTGGCGCTAGGCCTACCCATGCAAGTGAGGTATCATTTTTATCAGGAGACTTGGGGGAACGCTGGGTGGAAGGAAATTTGTGGCTCCTCTCAGATTCCAGAACTTTCTGCCACAGAAATGTGAGGAACATGTGTTTTTTTAGCCAAATTTTGAGGTTTGCAAAGGATTCTGGGTAACAGAACCTGGTCCGAGCCCCACAAGTCACCCCTCCTTGGATTCCCCTACGTCTCTAGTTTTCAGAAATGCACAGGTTTGGTAGGTTTCCCTAGGTGCCGGCTGAGCTAGAGGCCAAAATCTACAGGTAGGCACTTCGCAAAAAACACCTCTGTTTTCTTCCAAAATTTTGGATGTGTCCACGTTGCGCTTTGGGGCGTTTTCTGTCGCTGGCGCTAGGCCTACCCACGCAAGTGAGGTATCATTTTTATCGGGAGATTTGGGGGAACGCTGGGTGGAAGGAAATTTGAGGCTCCTCTCAGATTCCAGACCTTTCTGCCACAGAAATGTGAGGAACATGTGTTTTTTTAGCCAAATTTTGAGGTTTGCAAAGGATTCTGGGTAACAGAACCTGGTCCGAGCCCCGCAAATCACCCCATCTTGGATTCCCCTAGGTCTCTAGTTTTCAGAAATGCACAGGTTTGGTAGGTTTCCCTAGGTGCCGGCTGAGCTAGAGGCCAAAATCTACAGGTAGGCACTTCACAAAAAACACCTCTGTTTTCTTCCAAAATTTTGGACGTGTCCATGTTGCGCTTTGGGGTGTTTCCTGTCGCCGGCGCTAGGCCTACCCACGCAAGTGAGGTATCATTTTTATCGGGAGACTTGGGGGAACGCTGGGTGGAAGGAAATTTGTGGCTCCTCTCAGATTCCAGAACTTTCTGCCGCAGAAATGTGAGGAACATGTGTTTTTTTAGCCAAATTTTGAAGTTTGCAAAGGATTCTGGGTAACAGAACCTGGTCCGAGCCCTGCAAGTCACCCCTCCTTGGATTCCCCTACGTCTCTAGTTTACAGAAATGCACAGGTTTGGTAGGTTTCCCTAGGTGCCGGCTGAGCTAGAGGCCAAAATCTACAGGTAGGCACTTCGCAAAAAACACCTCTGTTTTCTTCCAAAATTTTGGATGTGTCCAAGTTGCGCTTTGGGGCGTTTCCTGTCGCTGGCGCTAGGCCTACCCATGCAAGTGAGGTATCATTTTTATCAGGAGACTTGGGGGAACGCTGGGTGGAAGGAAATGTGTGGCTCCTTTCAGATTCCAGAACTTTCTGCCACAGAAATGTGAGGAACATGTGTTTTTTTAGCCAAATTTTGAGGTTTGCAAAGGATTCTGGGTAACAGAACCTGGTCCGAGCCCCGCAAGTCACCCCTCCTTGGATTCCCCTAGGTCTCTAGTTTTCAGAAATGCACAGGTTTGGTAGGTTTCCCTAGGTGCCGGCTGAGCTAGAGGCCAAAATCTACAGGTAGGCACTTCGCAAAAAACACCTCTGTTTTCTTCCAAAATTTTGGACGTGTCCACGTTGCGCTTTGGGGTGTTTCCTGTCGCCGGCGCTAGGCCTACCCAAACAAGTGAGGTATCATTTTTATCGGGAGACTTGGGGGAACGCTGGGTGGAAGGAAATTTGTGGCTCCTCTCAGATTCCAGAACTTTCTGCCACAGAAATGTGAGGAACATGTGTTTTTTTAGCCAAATTCTGAGGTTTGCAAAGGATTCTGGGTAACAGAACCTGTTGGAGCCCCACAAGTCACCCCTCCTTGGATTCCCCTAGGTCTCTAGTTTTCAGAAATGCACAGGTTTGGTAGGTTTCCCTAGGTGCCGGCTGAGCTAGAGTCCAAAATCTACAGGTAGGCACTTCGCAAAAAACACCTCTGTTTTCTTCCAAAATTTTGGATGTGTCCAAGTTGCGCTTTGGGGCGTTTCCTGTCGCTGGCGCTAGGCCTACCCACGCAAGTGAGGTATCATTTTTATTGGGAGACTTGGGGGAACGCTGGGTGGAAGGAAATTTGTGGCTCCTCTCAGATTCCAGAACTTTCTGCCACAGAAATGTGAGGAACATGTGTTTTTTTAGCCAAATTTTGAGGTTTGCAAAGGATTCTGGGTAACAGAACCTGTCCGAGCCCCACAAGTCACCCCTCCTTGGATTCCCCTAGGTCTCTAGTTTTCAGAAATGCACAGGTTTGGTAGGTTTCCCTAGGTGCCGGCTGAGCTAGAGGCCAAAATCTACAGGTAGGCACTTCGCAAAAAACACCTCTGTTTTCTTCCAAAATTTTGGATGTGTCCACGTTGCGCTTTGGGGCTTTTCCTGTCGCTGGCGCTAGGCCTACCCACGCAAGTGAGGTATTATTTTTATCGGGAGACTTGGGGGAACGCTGAGTGGAAGGAAATTTGTGGCTCCTCCCAGATTCCAGAACTTTCTGCCACAGAAATGTGAGGAACATGTGTTTTTTTAGCCAAATTTTGAGGTTTGCAAAGGATTCTGGGTAACAGAACCTGGTCCGAGCCCCGCAAGTCACCCCATCTTGGATTCCCCTAAGTCTCTAGTTTTCAGAAATGCACAGGTTTGGTAGGTTTCCTAAGGTGCCGGCTGAGCTAAAAACCAAAATCTACAGGTAGGCACTTCGCAAAAAACACCTCTGTTTTCTTCCAAAATTTTGGACGTGTCCACGTTGCGCTTTGGGGTGTTTCCTGTCGCCGGCGCTAGGCCTACCCACACAAGTGAGGTATCATTTTTATCGGTAGACTTGGGGGAACGCTGGGTGGAAGGAAATTTGTGGCTCCTCTCAGATTCCAGAACTTTCTGCCACAGAAATGTGAGGAACATGTGTTTTTTTAGCCAAATTTTGAGGTTTGCAAAGGATTCTGGGTAACAGAACCTGTCCGAGCCCCACAAGTCACCCCTCCTTGGATTCCCCTAGGTCTCTAGTTTTCAGAAATTCACAGGTTTGGTAGGTTTCCCTAGGTGCCGGCTGAGCTAGAGGCCAAAATCTACAGGTAGGCACTTCGCAAAAAACACCTCTGTTTTCTTCCAAAATTTTGGATGTGTCCACGTTGCGCTTTGGGGCGTTTCCTGTCGCTGGCGCTAGGCCTACCCACGCAAGTGAGGTATCATTTTTATCGGGAGACTTGGGGGAACGCTGGGTGGAAGGAAATTTGTGGCTCCTCTCAGATTCCAGAACTTTCTGCCACAGAAATGTGAGGAACATGTGTTTTTTTAGCCAAATTTTGAGGTTTGCAAAGGATTCTGGGTAACAGAACCTGGTCCGATCCCCGCAAGTCACCCCTCCATGGATTCCCCTAGGTCTCTAGTTTTCAGAAATGCACAGGTTTGGTAGGTTTCCCTAGGTGCCGGCTGAGCTAGAGGCCAAAATCTACAGGTAGGCACTTCACAAAAAACACCTCTGTTTTCTTTCAAAATTTTGGATGTGTCCACGTTGCGCTTTGGGGCGTTTCCTGTCGCTGGCGCTAGGCCTACCCACGCAAGTGAGGTATCATTTTTATCGGGAGACTTGGGGGAACGCTGGGTGGAAGGAAATTTGTGGCTCCTCTCAGATTCCAGAACTTTCTGCCACAGAAATGTGAGGAACATGTGTTTTTTTAGCCAAATTTTGAGGTTTGCAAAGGATTCTGGGTAACAGAACCTGGTCCGAGCCCCGCAAATCACCCCATCTTGGATTCCCCTAGGTCTCTAGTTTTCAGAAATGCACAGGTTTGGTAGGTTTCCCTAGGTGCCGGCTGAGCTAGGGGCCAAAATCTACAGGTAGGCACTTCGCAAAAAACACCTCTGTTTTCTTCCAAAATTTTGGATGTGTCCACGTTGTGCTTTGGGGTGTTTCCTGTCGCGGGCGGTAGGCATACCCACACAAGTGAGGTATCATTTTTATCGGGAGACTTGGGGGAACGCTGGGTGGAAGGAAATTTGTGGCTCCTCTCAGATTCCAGAACTTTCTGCCACAGAAATGTGAGGAACATGTGTTTTTTTAGCCAAATTCTGAGGTTTGCAAAGGATTCTGGGTAACAGAACCTGGTCCGAGCCCCACAAGTCACCCCTCCTTGGATTCCCCTACGTCTCTAGTTTTCAGAAATGCACAGGTTTGGTAGGTTTCCCTAGGTGCCGGCTGAGCTAGAGGCCAAAATCTACAGGTAGGCACTTCGCAAAAAACACCTCTGTTTTCTTCCAAAATTTTGGATGTGTCCACGTTGCGCTTTGGGGCGTTTTCTGTCGCTGGCGCTAGGCCTACCCACGCAAGTGAGGTATCATTTTTATCGGGAGATTTGGGGGAACGCTGGGTGGTAGGAAATTTGAGGCTCCTCTCAGATTCCAGACCTTTCTGCCACAGAAATGTGAGGAACATGTGTTTTTTTAGCCAAATTTTGAGGTTTGCAAAGGATTCTGGGTAACAGAACCTGGTCCGAGCCCCGCAAGTCACCCCTCCTTGGATTCCCCTAGGTCTCTAGTTTTCAGAAATGCACAGGTTCGGTAGGTTTCCCTAGGTGCCGGCTGAGCTAGAGGCCAAAATCTACAGGTAGGCACTTCACAAAAAACACCTCTGTTTTCTTTCAAAATTTTGGATGTGTCCACGTTGCGCTTTGGGGCGTTTCCTGTCGCTGGCGCTAGGCCTACCCACGCAAGTGAGGTATCATTTTTATCGGGAGACTTGGGGGAACGCTGGGTGGAAGAAAATTTGTGGCTCCTCTCAGATTCCAGAACTTTCTGCCACAGAAATGTGAGGAACATGTGTTTTTTTAGCCAAATTTGGAGGTTTGCAAAGGATTCTGGGTAACAGAACCTGGTCCGAGCCCCGCAAATCACCCCATCTTGGATTCCCCTAGGTCTCTAGTTTTCAGAAATGCACAGGTTTGGTAGGTTTCCCTAGGTGCCGGCTGAGCTAGAGGCCAAAATCTACAGGTAGGCACTTCACAAAAAACACCTCTGTTTTCTTCCAAAATTTTGGACGTGTCCATGTTGCGCTTTGGGGTGTTTCCTGTCGCCGGCGCTAGGCCTACCCACGCAAGTGAGGTATCATTTTTATCGGGAGACTTGGGGGAACGCTGGGTGGAAGGAAATTTGTGGCTCCTCTCAGATTCCAGAACTTTCTGCCGCAGAAATGTGAGGAACATGTGTTTTTTTAGCCAAATTTTGAAGTTTGCAAAGGATTCTGGGTAACAGAACCTGGTCCGAGCCCTGCAAGTCACCCCTCCTTGGATTCCCCTACGTCTCTAGTTTACAGAAATGCACAGGTTTGGTAGGTTTCCCTAGGTGCCGGCTGAGCTAGAGGCCAAAATCTACAGGTAGGCACTTCGCAAAAAACACCTCTGTTTTCTTCCAAAATTTTGGATGTGTCCAAGTTGCGCTTTGGGGCGTTTCCTGTCGCTGGCGCTAGGCCTACCCATGCAAGTGAGGTATCATTTTTATCAGGAGACTTGGGGGAACGCTGGGTGGAAGGAAATGTGTGGCTCCTTTCAGATTCCAGAACTTTCTGCCACAGAAATGTGAGGAACATGTGTTTTTTTAGCCAAATTTTGAGGTTTGCAAAGGATTCTGGGTAACAGAACCTGGTCCGAGCCCCGCAAGTCACCCCTCCTTGGATTCCCCTAGGTCTCTAGTTTTCAGAAATGCACAGGTTTGGTAGGTTTCCCTAGGTGCCGGCTGAGCTAGAGGCCAAAATCTACAGGTAGGCACTTCGCAAAAAACACCTCTGTTTTCTTCCAAAATTTTGGACGTGTCCACGTTGCGCTTTGGGGTGTTTCCTGTCGCCGGCGCTAGGCCTACCCAAACAAGTGAGGTATCATTTTTATCGGGAGACTTGGGGGAACGCTGGGTGGAAGGAAATTTGTGGCTCCTCTCAGATTCCAGAACTTTCTGCCACAGAAATGTGAGGAACATGTGTTTTTTTAGCCAAATTCTGAGGTTTGCAAAGGATTCTGGGTAACAGAACCTGTCCGAGCCCCACAAGTCACCCCTCCTTGGATTCCCCTAGGTCTCTAGTTTTCAGAAATGCACAGGTTTGGTAGGTTTCCCTAGGTGCCGGCTGAGCTAGAGTCCAAAATCTACAGGTAGGCACTTCGCAAAAAACACCTCTGTTTTCTTCCAAAATTTTGGATGTGTCCAAGTTGCGCTTTGGGGCGTTTCCTGTCGCTGGCGCTAGGCCTACCCACGCAAGTGAGGTATCATTTTTATCGGGAGACTTGGGGGAACGCTGGGTGGAAGGAAATTTGTGGCTCCTCTCAGATTCCAGAACTTTCTGCCACAGAAATGTGAGGAACATGTGTTTTTTTAGCCAAATTTTGAGGTTTGCAAAGGATTCTGGGTAACAGAACCTGTCCGAGCCCCACAAGTCACCCCTCCTTGGATTCCCCTAGGTCTCTAGTTTTCAGAAATGCACAGGTTTGGTAGGTTTCCCTAGGTGCCGGCTGAGCTAGAGGCCAAAATCTACAGGTAGGCACTTCGCAAAAAACACCTCTGTTTTCTTCCAAAATTTTGGATGTGTCCACGTTGCGCTTTGGGGCTTTTCCTGTCGCTGGCGCTAGGCCTACCCACGCAAGTGAGGTATCATTTTTATCGGGAGACTTGGGGGAACGCTGGGTGGAAGGAAATTTGTGGCTCCTCCCAGATTCCAGAACTTTCTGCCACAGAAATGTGAGGAACATGTGTTTTTTTAGCCAAATTTTGAGGTTTGCAAAGGATTCTGGGTAACAGAACCTGGTCCGAGCCCCGCAAGTCACCCCATTTTGGATTCCCCTAAGTCTCTAGTTTTCAGAAATGCACAGGTTTGGTAGGTTTCCTAAGGTGCCGGCTGAGCTAAAAACCAAAATCTACAGGTAGGCACTTCGCAAAAAACACCTCTGTTTTCTTCCAAAATTTTGGACGTGTCCACGTTGCGCTTTGGGGTGTTTCCTGTCGCCGGCGCTAGGCCTACCCACACAAGTGAGGTATCATTTTTATCGGGAGACTTGGGGGAACGCTGGGTGGAAGGAAATTTGTGGCTCCTCTCAGATTCCAGAACTTTCTGCCACAGAAATGTGAGGAACATGTGTTTTTTTAGCCAAATTTTGAGGTTTGCAAAGGATTCTGGGTAACAGAACCTGTCCGAGCCCCACAAGTCACCCCTCCTTGGATTCCCCTAGGTCTCTAGTTTTCAGAAATGCACAGGTTTGGTAGGTTTCCCTAGGTGCCGGCTGAGCTAGAGGCCAAAATCTACAGGTAGGCACTTCGCAAAAACCACCTCTGTTTTCTTCCAAAATTTTGGATGTGTCCACGTTGCCCTTTGGGGCGTTTCCTGTCGCTGGCGCTAGGCCTACCCACGCAAGTGAGGTATCATTTTTATCGGGAGACTTGGGGGAACGCTGGGTGGAAGGAAATTTGTGGCTCCTCTCAGATTCCAGAACTTTCTGCCACAGAAATGTGAGGAACATGTGTTTTTTTAGCCAAATTTTGAGGTTTGCAAAGGATTCTGGGTAACAGAACCTGGTCCGATCCCCGCAAGTCACCCCTCCATGGATTCCCCTAGGTCTCTAGTTTTCAGAAATGCACAGGTTTGGTAGGTTTCCCTAGGTGCCGGCTGAGCTAGAGGCCAAAATCTACAGGTAGGCACTTCACAAAAAACACCTCTGTTTTCTTTCAAAATTTTGGATGTGTCCACGTTGCGCTTTGGGGCGTTTCCTGTCACTGGCGCTAGGCCTACCCACGCAAGTGAGGTATCATTTTTATCGGGAGACTTGGGGGAACGCTGGGTGGAAGGAAATTTGTGGCTCCTCTCAGATTCCAGAACTTTCTGCCACAGAAATGTGAGGAACATGTGTTTTTTTAGCCAAATTTTGAGGTTTGCAAAGGATTCTGGGTAACAGAACCTGGTCCGAGCCCCGCAAATCACCCCATCTTGGATTCCCCTAGGTCTCTAGTTTTCAGAAATGCACAGGTTTGGTAGGTTTCCCTAGGTGCCGGCTGAGCTAGGGGCCAAAATCTACAGGTAGGCACTTCGCAAAAAACACCTCTGTTTTCTTCCAAAATTTTGGATGTGTCCACGTTGCGCTTTGGGGTGTTTCCTGTCGCGGGCGCTAGGCATACCCACACAAGTGAGGTATCATTTTTATCGGGAGACTTGGGGGAACGCTGGGTGGAAGGAAATTTGTGGCTCCTCTCAGATTCCAGAACTTTCTGCCACAGAAATGTGAGGAACATGTGTTTTTTTAGCCACATTTTGAGGTTTGCAAAGGATTCTGGGTAACAGAACCTGGTCCGAGCCCCGCAAGTCACCCCTCCTTGGATTCCCCTATGTCTCTAGTTTTCAGAAATGCACAGGTTTGGTAGGTTTCCCTAGGTGCCGGCTGAGCTAGAGGCCAAAATCTACAGGTAGGCACTTCGCAAAAAACACCTCTGTTTTCTTCCAAAATTTTGGACGTGTCCACGTTACGCTTTGGGGCGTTTCCTGTCGCTGGCGCTAGGCCTACCCATGCAAGTGAGGTATCATTTTTATCGGGAGACTTGGGGGAACGCTGGGTGGAAGGAAATTTGTGGCTCCTCTCAGATTCCAGAACTTTCTGCCACAGAAATGTGAGGAACATGTGTTTTTTTAGCCAAATTTTGAGGTTTGCAAAGGATTCTGGGTAACAGAACCTGGTCCGAGCCCCACAAGTCACCCCTCCTTTGATTCCCCTACATCTCTAGTTTTCAGAAATGCACAGGTTTGGTAGGTTTCCCTAGGTGCCGGCTGAGCTAGAGGCCAAAATCTACAGGTAGGCACTTCGCAAAAAACACCTCTGTTTTCTTCCAAAATTTTGGATGTGTCCACGTTGCGCTTTGGGGCGTTTTCTGTCGCTGGCGCTAGGCCTACCCACGCAAGTGAGGTATCATTTTTATCGGGAGATTTGGGGGAACGCTGGGTGGAAGGAAATTTGAGGCTCCTCTCAGATTCCAGACCTTTCTGCCACAGAAATGTGAGGAACATGTGTTTTTTTAGCCAAATTTTGAGGTTTGCAAAGGATTCTGGGTAACAGAACCTGGTCCGAGCCCCGCAAGTCACCCCTCCTTGGATTCCCCTAGGTCTCTAGTTTTCAGAAATGCACAGGTTCGGTAGGTTTCCCTAGGTGCCGGCTGAGCTAGAGGCCAAAATCTACAGGTAGGCACTTCACAAAAAACACCTCTGTTTTCTTTCAAAATTTTGGATGTGTCCACGTTGCGCTTTGGGGCGTTTCCTGTCGCTGGCGCTAGGCCTACCCACGCAAGTGAGGTATCATTTTTATCGGGAGACTTCGGGGAACGCTGGGTGGAAGAAAATTTGTGGCTCCTCTCAGATTCCAGAACTTTCTGCCACAGAAATGTGAGGAACATGTGTTTTTTTAGCCAAATTTTGAGGTTTGCAAAGGATTCTGGGTAACAGAACCTGGTCCGAGCCCCGCAAATCACCCCATCTTGGATTCCCCTAGGTCTCTAGTTTTCAGAAATGCACAGGTTTGGTAGGTTTCCCTAGGTGCCGGCTGAGCTAGAGGCCAAAATCTACAGGTAGGCACTTCACAAAAAACACCTCTGTTTTCTTCCAAAATTTTGGACGTGTCCATGTTGCGCTTTGGGGTGTTTCCTGTCGCCGGCGCTAGGCCTACCCACGCAAGTGAGGTATCATTTTTATCGGGAGACTTGGGGGAACGCTGGGTGGAAGGAAATTTGTGGCTCCTCTCAGATTCCAGAACTTTCTGCCGCAGAAATGTGAGGAACATGTGTTTTTTTAGCCAAATTTTGAAGTTTGCAAAGGATTCTGGGTAACAGAACCTGGTCCGAGCCCTGCAAGTCACCCCTCCTTGGATTCCCCTACGTCTCTAGTTTACAGAAATGCACAGGTTTGGTAGGTTTCCCTAGGTGCCGGCTGAGCTAGAGGCCAAAATCTACAGGTAGGCACTTCGCAAAAAACACCTCTGTTTTCTTCCAAAATTTTGGACGTGTCCACGTTGCGCTTTGGGGTGTTTCCTGTCGCCGGCGCTAGGCCTACCCAAACAAGTGAGGTATCATTTTTATCGGGAGACTTGGGGGAACGCTGGGTGGAAGGAAATTTGTGGCTCCTCTCAGATTCCAGAACTTTCTGCCACAGAAATGTGAGGAACATGTGTTTTTTTATCCAAATTCTGAGGTTTGCAAAGGATTCTGGGTAACAGAACCTGTCCGAGCCCCACAAGTCACCCCTCCTTGGATTCCCCTAGGTCTCTAGTTTTCAGAAATGCACAGGTTTGGTAGGTTTCCCTAGGTGCCGGCTGAGGTAGAGTCCAAAATCTACAGGTAGGCACTTCGCAAAAAACACCTCTGTTTTCTTCCAAAATTTTGGATGTGTCCAAGTTGCGCTTTGGGGCGTTTCCTGTCGCTGGCGCTAGGCCTACCCACGCAAGTGAGGTATCATTTTTATCGGGAGACTTGGGGGAACGCTGGGTGGAAGGAAATTTGTGGCTCCTCTCAGATTCCAGAACTTTCTGCCACAGAAATGTGAGGAACATGTGTTTTTTTAGCCACATTTTGAGGTTTGCAAAGGATTCTGGGTAACAGAACCTGGTCCGAGCCCCGCAAGTCACCCCTCCTTGGATTCCCCTATGTCTCTAGTTTTCAGAAATGCACAGGTTTGGTAGGTTTCCCTAGGTGCCGGCTGAGCTAGAGGCCAAAATCTACAGGTAGGCACTTCGCAAAAAACACCTCTGTTTTCTTCCAAAATTTTGGACGTGTCCACGTTACGCTTTGGGGCGTTTCCTGTCGCTGGCGCTAGGCCTACCCATGCAAGTGAGGTATCATTTTTATCGGGAGACTTGGGGGAACGCTGGGTGGAAGGAAAGTTGTGGCTCCTCTCAGATTCCAGAACTTTCTGCCACAGAAATGTGAGGAACATGTGTTTTTTTAGCCAAATTTTGAGGTTTGCAAAGGATTCTGGGTAACAGAACCTGGTCCGAGCCCCACAAGTCACCCCTCCTTGGATTCCCCTACGTCTCTAGTTTTCAGAAATGCACAGGTTTGGTAGGTTTCCCTAGGTGCCGGCTGAGCTAGAGGCCAAAATCTACAGGTAGGCACTTCGCAAAAAACACCTCTGTTTTCTTCCAAAATTTTGGATGTGTCCACGTTGCGCTTTGGGGCGTTTTCTGTCGCTGGCGCTAGGCCTACCCACGCAAGTGAGGTATCATTTTTATCGGGAGATTTGGGGGAACGCTGGGTGGAAGGAAATTTGAGGCTCCTCTCAGATTCCAGACCTTTCTGCCACAGAAATGTGAGGAACATGTGTTTTTTTAGCCACATTTTGAGGTTTGCAAAGGATTCTGGGTAACAGAACCTGGTCCGAGCCCCGCAAGTCACCCCTCCTTGGATTCCCCTAGGTCTCTAGTTTTCAGAAATGCACAGGTTCGGTAGGTTTCCCTAGGTGCCGGCTGAGCTAGAGGCCAAAATCTACAGGTAGGCACTTCACAAAAAACACCTCTGTTTTCTTTCAAAATTTTGGATGTGTCCACGTTGCGCTTTGGGGCGTTTCCTGTCGCTGGCGCTAGGCCTACCCACGCAAGTGAGGTATCATTTTTATCGGGAGACTTCGGGGAACGCTGGGTGGAAGAAAATTTGTGGCTCCTCTCAGATTCCAGAACTTTCTGCCACAGAAATGTGAGGAACATGTGTTTTTTTAGCCAAATTTTGAGGTTTGCAAAGGATTCTGGGTAACAGAACCTGGTCCGAGCCCCGCAAATCACCCCATCTTGGATTCCCCTAGGTCTCTAGTTTTCAGAAATGCACAGGTTTGGTAGGTTTCCCTAGATGCCGGCTGAGCTAGAGGCCAAAATCTACAGGTAGGCACTTCACAAAAAACACCTCTGTTTTCTTCCAAAATTTTGGACGTGTCCATGTTGCGCTTTGGGGTGTTTCCTGTCGCCGGCGCTAGGCCTACCCACGCAAGTGAGGTATCATTTTTATCGGGAGACTTGGGGGAACGCTGGGTGGAAGGAAATTTGTGGCTCCTCTCAGATTCCAGAACTTTCTGCCGCAGAAATGTGAGGAACATGTGTTTTTTTAGCCAAATTTTGAAGTTTGCAAAGGATTCTGGGTAACAGAACCTGGTCCGAGCCCTGCAAGTCACCCCTCCTTGGATTCCCCTACGTCTCTAGTTTACAGAAATGCACAGGTTTGGTAGGTTTCCCTAGGTGCCGGCTGAGCTAGAGGCCAAAATCTACAGGTAGGCACTTCGCAAAAAACACCTCTGTTTTCTTCCAAAATTTTGGATGTGTCCAAGTTGCGCTTTGGGGCGTTTCCTGTCGCTGGCGCTAGGCCTACCCATGCAAGTGAGGTATCATTTTTATCAGGAGACTTGGGGGAACGCTGGGTGGAAGGAAATGTGTGGCTCCTTTCAGATTCCAGAACTTTCTGCCACAGAAATGTGAGGAACATGTGTTTTTTTAGCCAAATTTTGAGGTTTGCAAAGGATTCTGGGTAACAGAACCTGGTCCGAGCCCCGCAAGTCACCCCTCCTTGGATTCCCCTAGGTCTCTAGTTTTCAGAAATGCACAGGTTTGGTAGGTTTCCCTAGGTGCCGGCTGAGCTAGAGGCCAAAATCTACAGGTAGGCACTTCGCAAAAAACACCTCTGTTTTCTTCCAAAATTTTGGACGTGTCCACGTTGCGCTTTGGGGTGTTTCCTGTCGCCGGCGCTAGGCCTACCCAAACAAGTGAGGTATCATTTTTATCGGGAGACTTGGGGGAACGCTGGGTGGAAGGAAATTTGTGGCTCCTCTCAGATTCCAGAACTTTCTGCCACAGAAATGTGAGGAACATGTGTTTTTTTATCCAAATTCTGAGGTTTGCAAAGGATTCTGGGTAACAGAACCTGTCCGAGCCCCACAAGTCACCCCTCCTTGGATTCCCCTAGGTCTCTAGTTTTCAGAAATGCACAGGTTTGGTAGGTTTCCCTAGGTGCCGGCTGAGCTAGAGTCCAAAATCTACAGGTAGGCACTTCGCAAAAAACACCTCTGTTTTCTTCCAAAATTTTGGATGTGTCCAAGTTGCGCTTTGGGGCGTTTCCTGTCGCTGGCGCTAGGCCTACCCACGCAAGTGAGGTATCATTTTTATCGGGAGACTTGGGGGAACGCTGGGTGGAAGGAAATTTGTGGCTCCTCTCAGATTCCAGAACTTTCTGCCACAGAAATGTGAGGAACATGTGTTTTTTTAGCCAAATTTTGAGGTTTGCAAAGGATTCTGGGTAACAGAACCTGTCCGAGCCCCACAAGTCACCCCTCCTTGGATTCCCCTAGGTCTCTAGTTTTCAGAAATGCACAGGTTTGGTAGGTTTCCCTAGGTGCCGGCTGAGCTAGAGGCCAAAATCTACAGGTAGGCACTTCGCAAAAAACACCTCTGTTTTCTTCCAAAATTTTGGATGTGTCCACGTTGCGCTTTGGGGCTTTTCCTGTCGCTGGCGCTAGGCCTACCCACGCAAGTGAGGTATCATTTTTATCGGGAGACTTGGGGGAACGCTGGGTGGAAGGAAATTTGTGGCTCCTCCCAGATTCCAGAACTTTCTGCCACAGAAATGTGAGGAACATGTGTTTTTTTAGCCAAATTTTGAGGTTTGCAAAGGATTCTGGGTAACAGAACCTGGTCCGAGCCCCGCAAGTCACCCCATCTTGGATTCCCCTAAGTCTCTAGTTTTCAGAAATGCACAGGTTTGGTAGGTTTCCTAAGGTGCCGGCTGAGCTAAAAACCAAAATCTTCAGGTAGGCACTTCGCAAAAAACACCTCTGTTTTCTTCCAAAATTTTGGACGTGTCCACGTTGCGCTTTGGGGTGTTTCCTGTCGCCGGCGCTAGGCCTACCCACACAAGTGAGGTATCATTTTTATCGGGAGACTTGGGGGAACGCTGGGTGGAAGAAAATTTGTGGCTCCTCTCAGATTCCAGAACTTTCTGCCACAGAAATGTGAGGAACATGTGTTTTTTTAGCCAAATTTTGAGGTTTGCAAAGGATTCTGGGTAACAGAACCTGTCCGAGCCCCACAAGTCACCCCTCCTTGGGTTCCCCTAGGTCTCTAGTTTTCAGAAATTCACAGGTTTGGTAGGTTTCCCTAGGTGCCGGCTGAGCTAGAGGCCAAAATCTACAGGTAGGCACTTCGCAAAAAACACCTCTGTTTTCTTCCAAAATTTTGGATGTGTCCACGTTGCGCTTTGGGGCGTTTCCTGTCGCTGGCGCTAGGCCTACCCACGCAAGTGAGGTATCATTTTTATCGGGAGACTTGGGGGAACGCTGGGTGGAAGGAAATTTGTGGCTCCTCTCAGATTCCAGAACTTTCTGCCACAGAAATGTGAGGAACATGTGTTTTTTTAGCCAAATTTTGAGGTTTGCAAAGGATTCTGGGTAACAGAACCTGGTCCGATCCCCGCAAGTCACCCCTCCATGGATTCCCCTAGGTCTCTAGTTTTCAGAAATGCACAGGTTTGGTAGGTTTCCCTAGGTGCCGGCTGAGCTAGAGGCCAAAATCTACAGGTAGGCACTTCGCAAAAAACACCTCTGTTTTCTTCCAAAATTTTGGATGTGTCCACGTTGCGCTTTGGGGCGTTTCCTGTCGCTGGCGCTAGGCCTACCCACGCAAGTGAGGTATCATTTTTATCGGGAGACTTGGGGGAACGCTGGGTGGAAGGAAATTTGTGGCTCCTCTCAGATTCCAGAACTTTCTGCCACAGAAATGTGAGGAACATGTGTTTTTTTAGCCAAATTTTGAGGTTTGCAAAGGATTCTGGGCAACAGAACCTGGTCCGAGCCCCGCAAGTCACCCCATCTTGGATTCCCCTAAGTCTCTAGTTTTCAGAAATGCACAGGTTTGGTAGGTTTCCTAAGGTGCCGGCTGAGCTAAAAACCAAAATCTACAGGTAGGCACTTCGCAAAAAACACCTCTGTTTTCTTCCAAAATTTTGGACGTGTCCACGTTGCGCTTTGGGGTGTTTCCTGTCGCCGGCGCTAGGCCTACCCACGCAAGTGAGGTATCATTTTTATCGGGAGACTTGGGGGAACGCTGGGTGGAAGGAAATTTGTGGCTCCTCTCAGATTCCAGAACTTTCTGCCACAGAAATGTGAGGAACATGTGTTTTTTTAGCCAAATTTTGAGGTTTGCAAAGGATTCTGGGTAACAGAACCTGTCCGAGCCCCACAAGTCACCCCTCCTTGGATTCCCCTAGGTCTCTAGTTTTCAGAAATGCACAGGTTTGGTAGGTTTCCCTAGGTGCCGGCTGAGCTAGAGGCCAAAATCTACAGGTAGGCACTTCGCAAAAAACACCTCTGTTTTCTTCTAAAATTTTGGATGTGTCCACGTTGCGCTTTGGGGCGTTTCCTGTCGCTGGCGCTAGGCCTACCCACGCAAGTGAGGTATCATTTTTATCGGGAGACTTGGGGGAACGCTGGGTGGAAGGAAATTTGTGGCTCCTCTCAGATTCCAGAACTTTCTGCCACAGAAATGTGAGGAACATGTGTTTTTTTAGCCAAATTTTGAGGTTTGCAAAGGATTCTGGGTAACAGAACCTGGTCCGAGCCCCGCAAATCACCCCATCTTGGATTCCCCTAGGTCTCTAGTTTCCAGAAATGCACATGTTTGGTAGGTTTCCCTAGGTGCCGGCTGAGCTAGGGGCCAAAATCTACAGGTAGGCACTTCACAAAAAACACCTCTGTTTTCTTCCAAAATTTTGGATGTGTCCACGTTGCGCTTTGGGGTGTTTCCTGTCGCGGGCGCTAGGCATACCCACACAAGTGAGGTATCATTTTTATCGGGAGACTTGGGGGAACGCTGAGTGGAAGGAAATTTGTGGCTCCTCTCAGATTCCAGAACTTTCTGCCACAGAAATGTGAGGAACATGTGTTTTTTTAGCCAAATTTTGAGGTTTGCAAAGGATTCTGGGTAACAGAACCTGGTCCGAGCCCCACAAGTCACCCCTCCTTGGATTCCCCTATGTCTCTAGTTTTCAGAAATGCACAGGTTTGGTAGGTTTCCCTAGGTGCCGGCTGAGCTAGAGGCCAAAATCTACAGGTAGGCACTTCGCAAAAAACACCTCTGTTTCTTCCAAAAATTTGGACGTGTCCACGTTGCGCTTTGGGGTGTTTCCTGTCGCCGGCGCTAGGCCTACCCACGCAAGTGAGGTATCATTTTTATCGGGAGACTTAGGGGAACGCTGGGTGGAAGGAAATTTGTGGCTTCTCTCAGATTCCAGAACTTTCTGCCACAGAAATGTGAGGAACATGTGTTTTTTTAGCTAAATTTTGAGGTTTGCAAGGATTCTGGGTAACAGAACCTGGTCCGAGCCCCACAAGTCACCCCTCCTTGGATTCCCCTACGTCTCTAGTTTTCAGAAATGCACAGGTTTGGTAGGTTTCCCTAGGTGCCGGCTGAGCTAGAGGCCAAAATCTAGAGGTAGGCACTTCACAAAAAACACCTCTGTTTTCTTCCAAAATTTTGGATGTGTCCACGTTGCGCTTTGGGGCGTTTTCTGTCGCTGGCGCTAGGCCTACCCACGCAAGTGAGGTATCATTTTTATCGGGAGATTTGGGGGAACGCTGGGTGGAAGGAAATTTGTGGCTCCTCTCAGATTCCAGACCTTTCTGCCACAGAAATGTGAGGAACATGTGTTTTTTTAGCCAAATTTTGAGGTTTGCAAAGGATTCTGGGTAACAGAACCTGGTCCGAGCCCCGCAAGTCACCCCTCCTTGGATTCCCCTAGGTCTCTAGTTTTCAGAAATGCACAGGTTTGGTAGGTTTCCCTAGGTGCCGGCTGAGCTAGAGGCCAAAATCTACAGGTAGGCACTTCGCAAAAAACACCTCTGTTTTCTTCCAAAATTTTGGACGTGTCCACGTTGCGCTTTGGGGTGTTTCCTGTCGCCGGCGCTAGGCCTACCCACGCAAGTGAGGTATCATTTTTATCGGGAGACTTGGGGGAACGCTGGGTGGAAGGAAATTTGTGGCTCCTCCCAGATTCCAGAACTTTCTGCCACAGAAATGTGAGGAACATGTGTTTTTTTAGCCAAATTTTGAGGTTTGCAAAGGATTCTGGGTAACAGAACCTGGTCCGAGCCCCGCAAGTCACCCCATCTTGGATTCCCCTAAGTCTCTAGTTTTCAGAAATGCACAGGTTTGGTAGGTTTCCTAAAGTGCCGGCTGAGCTAAAAACCAAAATCTTCAGGTAGGCACTTCGCAAAAAACACCTCTGTTTTCTTCCAAAATTTTGGACGTGTCCACGTTGCGCTTTGGGGTGTTTCCTGTCGCCGGCGCTAGGCCTACCCACACAAGTGAGGTATCATTTTTATCGGGAGACTTGGGGGAACGCTGGGTGGAAGAAAATTTGTGGCTCCTCTCAGATTCCAGAACTTTCTGCCACAGAAATGTGAGGAACATGTGTTTTTTTAGCCAAATTTTGAGGTTTGCAAAGGATTCTGGGTAACAGAACCTGTCCGAGCCCCACAAGTCACCCCTCCTTGGATTCCCCTAGGTCTCTAGTTTTCAGAAATTCACAGGTTTGGTAGGTTTCCCTAGGTGCCGGCTGAGCTAGAGGCCAAAATCTACAGGTAGGCACTTCGCAAAAAACACCTCTGTTTTCTTCCAAAATTTTGGATGTGTGCACGTTGCGCTTTGGGGCGTTTCCTGTCGCTGGCGCTCGGCCTACCCACGCAAGTGAGGTATCATTTTTATCGGGAGACTTGGGGGAACGCTGGGTGGAAGGAAATTTGTGGCTCCTCTCAGATTCCAGAACTTTCTGCCACAGAAATGTGAGGAACATGTGTTTTTTTAGCCAAATTTTGAGGTTTGCAAAGGATTCTGGGTAACAGAACCTGGTCCGATCCCCGCAAGTCACCCCTCCATGGATTCCCCTAGGTCTCTAGTTTTCAGAAATGCACAGGTTTGGTAGGTTTCCTAAGGTGCCGGCTGAGCTAAAAACCAAAATCTACAGGTAGGCACTTCGCAAAAAACACCTCTGTTTTCTTCCAAAATTTTGGACGTGTCCACGTTGCGCTTTGGGGTGTTTCCTGTCGCCGGCGCTAGGCCTACCCACGCAAGTGAGGTATCATTTTTATCGGGAGACTTGGGGGAACGCTGGGTGGAAGGAAATTTGTGGCTCCTCTCAGATTCCAGAACTTTCTGCCACAGAAATGTGAGGAACATGTGTTTTTTTAGCCAAATTTTGAGGTTTGCAAAGGATTCTGGGTAACAGAACCTGTCCGAGCCCCACAAGTCACCCCTCCTTGGATTCCCCTAGGTCTCTAGTTTTCAGAAATGCACAGGTTTGGTAGGTTTCCCTAGGTGCCGACTGAGCTAGAGGCCAAAATCTACAGGTAGGCACTTCGCAAAAAACACCTCTGTTTTCTTCTAAAATTTTGGATGTGTCCACGTTGCGCTTTGGGGCGTTTCCTGTCGCTGGCGCTAGGCCTACCCACGCAAGTGAGGTATCATTTTTATCGGGAGACTTGGGGGAACGCTGGGTGGAAGGAAATTTGTGGCTCCTCTCAGATTCCAGAACTTTCTGCCACAGAAATGTGAGGAACATGTGTTTTTTTAGCCAAATTTTGAGGTTTGCAAAGGATTCTGGGTAACAGAACCTGGTCCGAGCCCCGCAAATCACCCCATCTTGGATTCCCCTAGGTCTCTAGTTTCCAGAAATGCACAGGTTTGGTAGGTTTCCCTAGGTGCCGGCTGAGCTAGGGGCCAAAATCTACAGGTAGGCACTTCACAAAAAACACCTCTGTTTTCTTCCAAAATTTTGGATGTGTCCACGTTGCGCTTTGGGGTGTTTCCTGTCGCGGGCGCTAGGCATACCCACACAAGTGAGGTATCATTTTTATCGGGAGACTTGGGGGAACGCTGAGTGGAAGGAAATTTGTGGCTCCTCTCAGATTCCAGAACTTTCTGCCACAGAAATGTGAGGAACATGTGTTTTTTTAGCCAAATTTTGAGGTTTGCAAAGGATTCTGGGTAACAGAACCTGGTCCGAGCCCCACAAGTCACCCCTCCTTGGATTCCCCTATGTCTCTAGTTTTCAGAAATGCACAGGTTTGGTAGGTTTCCCTAGGTGCCGGCTGAGCTAGAGGCCAAAATCTACAGGTAGGCACTTCGCAAAAAACACCTCTGTTTTCTTCCAAAATTTTGGATGTGTCCACGTTGCGCTTTGGGGCGTTTCCTGTCGCTGGCGCTAGGCCTACCCATGCAAGTGAGGTATCATTTTTATCAGGAGACTTGGGGGAACGCTGGGTGGAAGGAAATGTGTGGCTCCTCTCAGATTCCAGAACTTTCTGCCACAGAAATGTGAGGAACATGTGTTTTTTTAGCTAAATTTTGAGGTTTGCAAGGATTCTGGGTAACAGAACCTGGTCCGAGCCCCACAAGTCACCCCTCCTTGGATTCCCCTACGTCTCTAGTTTTCAGAAATGCACAGGTTTGGTAGGTTTCCCTAGGTGCCGGCTGAGCTAGAGGCCAAAATCTAGAGGTAGGCACTTCACAAAAAACACCTCTGTTTTCTTCCAAAATTTTGGATGTGTCCACGTTGCGCTTTGGGGCGTTTTCTGTCGCTGGCGCTAGGCCTACCCACGCAAGTGAGGTATCATTTTTATCGGGAGATTTGGGGGAACGCTGGGTGGAAGGAAATTTGTGGCTCCTCTCAGATTCCAGACCTTTCTGCCACAGAAATGTGAGGAACATGTGTTTTTTTAGCCAAATTTTGAGGTTTGCAAAGGATTCTGGGTAACAGAACCTGGTCCGAGCCCCGCAAGTCACCCCTCCTTGGATTCCCCTAGGTCTCTAGTTTTCAGAAATGCACAGGTTTGGTAGGTTTCCCTAGGTGCCGGCTGAGCTAGAGGCCAAAATCTACAGGTAGGCACTTCGCAAAAAACACCTCTGTTTTCTTCCAAAATTTTGGACGTGTCCACGTTGCGCTTTGGGGTGTTTCCTGTCGCCGGCGCTAGGCCTACCCACGCAAGTGAGGTATCATTTTTATCGGGAGACTTGGGGGAACGCTGGGTGGAAGGAAATTTGTGGCTCCTCCCAGATTCCAGAACTTTCTGCCACAGAAATGTGAGGAACATGTGTTTTTTTAGCCAAATTTTGAGGTTTGCAAAGGATTCTGGGTAACAGAACCTGGTCCGAGCCCCGCAAGTCACCCCTCCTTGGATTCCCCTAGGTCTCTAGTTTTCAGAAATGCACAGGTTTGGTAGGTTTCCCTAGGTGCCGGCTGAGCTAGAGGCCAAAATCTACAGGTAGGCACTTCGCAAAAAACACCTCTGTTTTCTTCCAAATTTTTGGACGTGTCCATGTTGCGCTTTGGGGTGTTTCCTGTCGCCGGCGCTAGGCCTACCCACGCAAGTGAGGTATAATTTTTATCGGGAGACTTGGGGGAACGCTGGGTGGAAGGAAATTTGTGGCTCCTCTCAGATTCCAGAACTTTCTGCCACAGAAATGTGAGGAACATGTGTTTTTTTAGCCAAATTTTGAGGTTTGCAAAGGATTCTGGGTAACAGAACCTGGTCCGAGCCCTGCAAGTCACCCCTCCTTGGATTCCCCTAGGTCTCTAGTTTTCAGAAATGCACAGGTTTGGTAGGTTTCCCTAGGTGCCGGCTGAGCTAGACGCCAAAATCTACAGGTAGGCACTTCGCAAAAAACACCTCTGTTTTCTTCCAAAATTTTGGATGTGTCCACGTTGCGCTTTGGGGCGTTTCCTGTCGCTGGCGCTAGGCCTACCCAAGCAAGTGAGGTATCATTTTTATCGGGAGACTTGGGGGAACGCTGGGTGGAAGGAAATTTGTGGCTCCTCTCAGATTCCAGAACTTTCTGCAACAGAAATGTGAGGAACATGTGTTTTTTTAGCCAAATTTTGAGGTTTGCAAAGGATTCTGGGTAACAGAACCTGGTCCGAGCCCCGCAAGTCACCCCTCCTTGGATTCCCCTAGGTCTCTAGTTTTCAGAAATGCACAGGTTTGGTAGGTTTCCCTAGGTGCCGGCTGAGCTAGAGGCCAAAATCTACAGGTAGGCACTTCGCAAAAAACACCTTTGTTTTCTTCCAAAATTTTGGATGTGTCCACGTTGCGCTTTGGGGCGTTTCCTGTCGCTGGCGCTAGGCCTACCCACGCAAGTGAGGTATCATTTTTATCGGGAGACTTGGGGGAACGCTGGGTGGAAGGAAATTTGTGGCTCCTCTCAGATTCCAGAACTTTCTGCCACCGAAAATGTGAGAAACATGTGTTTTTTTAGCCAAATTTTGAGGTTTGCAAAGGATTCTGGGTAACAGAACCTGGTCCGAGCCCCGCAAGTCACCCCTCCATGGATTCCCCTAGGTCTCTAGTTTTCAGAAATGCACAGGTTTGGTAGGTTTCCCTAGGTGCCGGCTGAGCTAGAGGCCAAAATCTACAGGTAGTCACTTCACAAAAAACACCTCTGTTTTCTTTCAAAATTTTGGATGTGTCCACGTTGCGCTTTGGGGCGTTTCCTGTCGCTGGCGCTAGGCCTACCCACGCAAGTGAGGTATCATTTTTATCGGGAGACTTGGGGGAACGCTGGGTGGAAGGAAATTTGTGGCTCCTCTCAGATTCCAGAACTTTCTGCCACAGAAATGTGAGGAACATGTGTTTTTTTAGCCAAATTTTGAGGTTTGCAAAGGATTCTGGGTAACAGAACCTGGTCCGAGCCCCGCAAATCACCCCATCTTGGATTCCCCTAGGTCTCTAGTTTTCAGAAATGCACAGGTTTGGTAGGTTTCCCTAGGTGCCGGCTGAGCTAGGGGCCAAAATCTACAGGTAGGCACTTCACAAAAAACACCTCTGTTTTCTTCCAAAAATTTGGATGTGTCCACGTTGCGCTTTGGGGTGTTTCCTGTCGCGGGCGCTAGGCATACCCACACAAGTGAGGTATCATTTTTATCGGGAGACTTGGGGGAACGCTGGGTGGAAGGAAATTTGTGGCTCCTCTCAGATTCCAGAACTTTCTGCCACAGAAATGTGAGGAACATGTGTTTTTTTAGCCAAATTTTGAGGTTTGCAAAGGATTCTGGGTAACAGAACCTGGTCCGAGCCCCACAAGTCACCCCTCCTTGGATACCCCTACGTCTCTAGTTTTCAGAAATGCACAGGTTTGGTAGGTTTCCCTAGTTGCCGGCTGAGCTAGAGGCCAAAATCTACAGGTAGGCACTTCGCAAAAAACACCTCTGTTTTCTTCCAAAATTTTGGATGTGTCCACGTTGCGCTTTGGGGCGTTTTCTGTCGCTGGCGCTAGGCCTACCCACGCAAGTGAGGTATCATTTTTATCGGGAGATTTGGGGGAACGCTGGGTGGAAGGAAATTTGTGGCTCCTCTCAGATTCCAGAACTTTCTGCCACAGAAATGTGAGGAACATGTGTTTTTTTAGCCAAATTTTGAGGTTTGCAAAGGATTCTGGGTAACAGAACCTGGTCCGAGCCCCGCAAGTCACCCCTCCTTGGATTCCCCTAGGTCTCTAGTTTTCAGAAATTCACAGGTTCGGTAGGTTTCCCTAGGTGCCGGCTGAGCTAGAGGCCAAAATCTACAGGTAGGCACTTCGCAAAAAACACCTCTGTTTTCTTCCAAAATTTTGGATGTGTCCACGTTGCGCTTTGGGGCGTTTTCTGTCGCTGGCGCTAGGCCTACCCACGCAAGTGAGGTATCATTTTTATCGGGAGATTTGGGGGAACGCTGGGTGGAAGGAAATTTGTGGCTCCTCTCAGATTCCAGAACTTTCAGCCACAGAAATGTGAGGAACATGTGTTTTTTTAGCCAAATTTTGAGGTTTGCAAAGGATTCTGGGTAACAGAACCTGGTCCGAGCCCCGCAAGTAACCCCTCCTTGGATTCCCCTAGGTCTCTAGTTTTCAGAAATGCACAGGTTCGGTAGGTTTCCCTAGGTGCCGGCTGAGCTAGAGGCCAAAATCTACAGGTAGGCACTTCACAAAAAACACCCCTGTTTTCTTTAAAAATTTTGGATGTGTCCACGTTGCGCTTTGGGGCGTTTCCTGTCGCTGGTGCTAGGCCTACCCACGCAAGTGAGGTATCATTTTTATCGGGAGACTTGGGGGAACGCTGGGTGGAAGGAAATTTGTGGCTCCTCTCAGATTCCAGAACTTTCTGCCACAGAAATGTGAGGAATATGTGTTTTTTTAGCCAAATTTTGAGGTTTGCAAAGGATTCTGGGTAACAGAACCTGGTCCGTGCCCGCAAATCACCCCATCTTGGATTCCCCTAGGTCTCTAGTTTTCAGAAATGCACAGGTTTGGTAGGTTTCCCTAGGTGCCGGCTGAGCTAGGGGCCAAAATCTACAGGTAGGCACTTCACAAAAAACACCTCTGTTTTCTTCCAAAATTTTGGATGTGTCCACGTTGCGCTTTGGGGTGTTTCCTGTCGCGGGCGCTAGGCATACCCACACAAGTGAGGTATCATTTTTATCGGGAGACTTGGGGGAACGCTGGGTGGAAGGAAATTTGTGGCTCCTCTCAGATTCCAGAACTTTCTGCCACAGAAATGTGAGGAACATGTGTTTTTTTAGCCAAATTTTGAGGTTTGCAAAGGATTCTGGGTAACAGAACCTGGTCCGAGCCCCGCAAGTCACCCCTCCTTGGATTCCCCTAGGTCTCTAGTTTTCAGAAATGCACAGGTTCGGTACATTTCCCTAGGTGCCGGCTGAGCTAGAGGCCAAAATCTACAGGTAGGCACTTCATAAAAAACACCTCTGTTTTCTTTCAAAATGTTGGATGTGTCCACGTTGCGCTTTGGGGCGTTTCCTGTTGCTGGCTCTAGGCCTACCCACGCAAGTGAGGTATCATTTTTATCGGGAGACTTGGGGGAACGCTGGGTGGAAGGAAATTTGTGGCTCCTCTCAGATTCCAGAACTTTCTGCCACAGAAATGTGAGGAACATGTGTTTTTTTAGCCAAATTTTGAGGTTTGCAAAGGATTCTGGGTAACAGAACCTGGTCCGAGCCCAGCAAATCACCCCATCTTGGATTCCCCTAGGTCTCTAGTTTTCAGAAATGCACAGGTTTGGTAGGTTTCCCTAGGTGCCGGCTGAGCTAGGGGCCAAAATCTACAGGTAGGCACTTCACAAAAAACACCTCTGTTTTCTTCCAAAATTTTGGATGTGTCCACGTTGCGCTTTGGAGTGTTTCCTGTCGCGGGTGCTAGGCATACCCACACAAGTGAGGTATCATTTTTATCGGGAGACTTGGGGGAACGCTGGGTGGAAGGAAATTTGTGGCTCCTCTCAGATTCCAGAACTTTCTGCCACAGAAATGTGAGGAACATGTGTTTTTTTAGCCAAATTTTGAGGTTTGCAAAGGATTCTGGGTAACAGAACCTGGTCCGAGCCCCACAAGTCACCCCTCCTTGGATTCCCCTAGGTCTCTAGTTTTCAGAAATGCACAGGTTTGGTAGGTTTCCCTAGGTGCCGGCTGAGCTAGAGGCCAAAATCTACAGGTAGGCACTTCGTAAAAAACACCTCTGTTTTCTTCCAAAATTTTGGATGTGTCCACGTTGCGCTTTGGGGCGTTTCCTGTCGCTGGCGCTAGGCCTACCCATGCAAGTGAGGTATCATTTTTATCAGGAGACTTGGGGGAACGCTGGGTGGAAGGAAATGTGTGGCTCCTTTCAGATTCCAGAACTTTCTGCCACAGAAATATGAGGAACATGTGTTTTTTTAGCCAAATTTTGAGGTTTGCAAAGGATTCTGGGTAACAGAACCTGGTCCGAGCCCCGCAAGTCACCCCTCCTTGGATTCCCCTAGGTCTCTAGTTTTCAGAAATGCACAGGTTTGGTAGGTTTCCCTAGGTGCCGGCTGAGCTAGAGGCCAAAATCTACAGGTAGGCACTTCGCAAAAAACACCTCTGTTTTCTTCAAAAATTTTGGACGTGTCCATGTTGCGCTTTGGGGTGTTTCCTGTCGCCGGCGCTAGGCCTACCCACGCAAGTGAGGTATCATTTTTATCGGGAGACTTGGGGGAACGCTGGGTGGAAGAAAATGTGTGGCTCCTCTCAGATTCCAGAACTTTCAGCCGCACAAATGTGAGGAACATGTGTTTTTTTAGCCAAATTTTGAGGTTTGCAAAGGATTCTGGGTAACAGAACCTGGTCCGAGCCCTGCAAGTCACCCCTCCTTGGATTCCCCTTGGTCTCTAGTTTTCAGAAATGCACAGGTTTGGTAGGTTTCCCTAGGTGCCGGCTGAGCTAGAGGCCAAAATCTACAGGTAGGCACTTCGCAAAAAACACCTCTGTTTTCTTCCAAAATTTTGGATGTGTCCACGTTGCGCTTTGGGGCGTTTCCTGTCGCTGGCGCTAGGCCTACCCACGCAAGTGAGGTATCATTTTTATCGGGAGACTTGGGGAAACGCTGGGTGGAATGAAATTTGTGGCTCCTCTCAGATTCCAGAACTTTCTGCCACAGAAATGTGAGGAACATGTGTTTTTTTAGCCAAATTTTGAGGTTTGCAAAGGATTCTGGGTAACAGAACCTGGTCCGAGCCCCGCAAGTCACCCCTCCTTGGATTCCCCTAGGTCTCTAGTTTTCAGAAATGCACAGGTTTGGTAGGTTTCCCTAGGTGCCGGCTGAGCTAGAGGCCAAAATCTACAGGTAGGCACTTTGCAAAAAACACCTCTGTTTTCTTCCAAAATTTTGGACGTGTCCACGTTGCGCATTGGGGTGTTTCCTGTGGCCGGCGCTAGGCCTACCCACGCAAGTGAGGTATCATTTTTATCGGGAGACTTGGGGGAACGCTGGGTGGAAGGAAATTTGTGGCTCCTCTCAGATTCCAGAACTTTCTGCCACAGAAATGTGAGGAACATGTGTTTTTTTAGCCAAATTTTGAGGTTTGCAAAGGATTCTGGGTAACAGAACCTGGTCCGAGCCCCGCAAGTCACCCCTCCTTGGATTCCCCTAGGTCTCTAGTTTTCAGAAATGCACAGGTTTGGCAGGTTTCCCTAGGTGCCGGCTGAGCTAGAGGCCAAAATCTACAGGTAGGCACTTCACAAAAAACACCTGTGTTTTCTTTTAAAATTTTGGATGTGTCCACGTTGCGCTTTGGGGCGTTTCCTGACGCTGGCGCTAGGCCTACCCACGCAAGTGAGGTATCATTTTTATCGGGAGACTTGGGGGAACGCTGGGTGGAAGGAAATTTGTGGCTCCTCTCAGATTCCAGAACTTTCTGCCACAGAAATGTGAGGAACATGTGTTTTTTTAGCCAAATTTTGAGGTTTGCAAAGGATTCTGGGTAACAGAACCTGGACCGAGCCCCGCAAATCACCCCATATTGGATTCCCCTAGGTCTCTAGTTTTCAGAAATGCACAGGTTTGGTAGGTTTCCCTAGGTGCCGGCTGAGCTAGGGGCCAAAATCTACAGGTAGGCACTTCGCAAAAAACACCTCTGTTTTCTTCCAAAATTTTGGATGTGTCCACGTTGCGCTTTGGGGCGTTTCCTGTCGCTGGCGCTAGGCCTACCCATGCAAGTGAGGTATCATTTTTATCAGGAGACTTGGGGGAACGCTGGGTGGAAGGAAATGTGTGGCTCCTTTCAGATTCCAGAACTTTCTGCCACAGAAATATGAGGAACATGTGTTTTTTTAGCCAAATTTTGAGGTTTGCAAAGGATTCTGGGTAACAGAACCTGGTCCGAGCCCCGCAAGTCACCCCTCCTTGGATTCCCCTAGGTCTCTAGTTTTCAGAAATGCACAGGTTTGGTAGGTTTCCCTAGGTGCCGGCTGAGCTAGATGCCAAAATCTACAGGTAGGCACTTCGCAAAAAACACCTCTGTTTTCTTCCAAAATTTTGGACTTGTCCATGTTGCGCTTTGGGGTGTTTCCTGTCGCCGGCGCTAGGCCTACCCACGCAAGTGAGGTATCATTTTTATCGGGAGACTTGGGGGAACGCTGGGTGGAAGGAAATTTGTGGCTCCTCTCAGATTCCAGAACTTTCTGCCACAGAAATGTGAGGAACATGTGTTTTTTTAGCCAAATTTTGAGGTTTGCAAAGGATTCTGGGTAACAGAACCTGTCCGAGCCCCACAAGTCACCCCTCCTTGGATTCCCCTAGGTCTCTAGTTTTCAGAAATGCACAGGTTTGGTAGGTTTCCCTAGGTGCCGGCTGAGCTAGAGGCCAAAATCTACAGGTAGGCACTTCGCAAAAAACACCTCTGTTTTCTTCCAAAATTTTGGATGTGTCCACGTTGCGCTTTGGGGCGTTTCCTGTCGCTGGCGCTAGGCCTACCCACGCAAGTGAGGTATCATTTTTATCGGGAGACTTGGGGGAACGCTGGGTGGAAGGAAATTTGTGGCTCCTCTCAGATTCCAGAACTTTCTGCCACAGAAATGTGAGGAACATGTGTTTTTTTAGCCAAATTTTGAGGTTTGCAAAGGATTCTGGGTAACAGAACCTGGTCCGAGCCCAGCAAATCACCCCATCTTGGATTCCCCTAGGTCTCTAGTTTTCAGAAATGCACAGGTTTGGTAGGTTTCCCTAGGTGCCGGCTGAGCTAGGGGCCAAAATCTACAGGTAGGCACTTCACAAAAAACACCCCTGTTTTCTTTAAAAATTTTGGATGTGTCCACGTTGCGCTTTGGGGCGTTTCCTGTCGCTGGTGCTAGGCCTACCCACGCAAGTGAGGTATCATTTTTATCGGGAGACTTGGGGGAACGCTGGGTGGAAGGAAATTTGTGGCTCCTCTCAGATTCCAGAACTTTCTGCCACAGAAATGTGAGGAACATGTGTTTTTTTAGCCAAATTTTGAGGTTTGCAAAGGATTCTGGGTAACAGAACCTGGTCCGTGCCCGCAAATCACCCCATCTTGGATTCCCCTAGGTCTCTAGTTTTCAGAAATGCACAGGTTTGGTAGGTTTCCCTAGGTGCCGGCTGAGCTAGGGGCCAAAATCTACAGGTAGGCACTTCACAAAAAACACCTCTGTTTTCTTCCAAAATTTTGGATGTGTCCACGTTGCGCTTTGGGGTGTTTCCTGTCGCGGGCGCTAGGCATACCCACACAAGTGAGGTATCATTTTTATCGGGAGACTTGGGGGAACGCTGGGTGGAAGGAAATTTGTGGCTCCTCTCAGATTCCAGAACTTTCTGCCACAGAAATGTGAGGAACATGTGTTTTTTTAGCCAAATTTTGAGGTTTGCAAAGGATTCTGGGTAACAGAACCTGGTCCGAGCCCCGCAAGTCACCCCTCCTTGGATTCCCCTAGGTCTCTAGTTTTCAGAAATGCACAGGTTCGGTAGGTTTCCCTAGGTGCCGGCTGAGCTAGAGGCCAAAATCTACAGGTAGGCACTTCATAAAAAACACCTCTGTTTTCTTTCAAAATTTTGGATGTGTCCACGTTGCGCTTTGGGGCGTTTCCTGTTGCTGGCGCTAGGCCTACCCACGCAAGTGAGGTATCATTTTTATCGGGAGACTTGGGGGAACGCTGGGTGGAAGGAAATTTGTGTCTCCTCTCAGATTCCAGAACTTTCTGCCACAGAAATGTGAGGAACATGTGTTTTTTTAGCCAAATTTTGAGGTTTGCAAAGGATTCTGGGTAACAGAACCTGGTCCGAGCACAGCAAATCACCCCATCTTGGATTCCCCTAGGTCTCTAGTTTTCAGAAATGCACAGGTTTGGTAGGTTTCCCTAGGTGCCGGCTGAGCTAGGGGCCAAAATCTACAGGTAGGCACTTCACAAAAAACACCTCTGTTTTCTTCCAAAAGTTTGGATGTGTCCACGTTGCGCTTTGGGGTGTTTCCTGTCGCGGGCGCTAGGCATACCCACACAAGTGAGGTATCATTTTTATCGGGAGACTTGGGGGAACGCTGGGTGGAAGGAAATTTGTGGCTCCTCTCAGATTCCAGAACTTTCTGCCACAGAAATGTGAGGAACATGTGTTTTTTTAGCCAAATTTTGAGGTTTGCAAAGGATTCTGGGTAACAGAACCTGGTCCGAGCCCCACAAGTCACCCCTCCTTGGATTCCCCTACGTCTCTAGTTTTCAGAAATGCACAGGTTTGGTAGGTTTCCCTAGGTGCCGGCTGAGCTAGAGGCCAAAATCTACAGGTAGGCACTTCGCAAAAAACACCTCTGTTTTCTTCCAAAATTTTGGATGTGTCCACGTTGCGCTTTGGGGCGTTTCCTGTCGCTGGCGCTAGGCCTACCCATGCAAGTGAGGTATCATTTTTATCAGGAGACTTGGGGGAACGCTGGGTGGAAGGAAATGTGTGGCTCCTTTCAGATTCCAGAACTTTCTGCCACAGAAATATGAGGAACATGTGTTTTTTTAGCCAAATTTTGAGGTTTGCAAAGGATTCTGGGTAACAGAACCTGGTCCGAGCCCCGCAAGTCACCCCTCCTTGGATTCCCCTAGGTCTCTAGTTTTCAGAAATGCACAGGTTTGGTAGGTTTCCCTAGGTGCCGGCTGAGCTAGAGGCCAAAATCTACAGGTAGGCACTTCGCAAAAAACACCTCTGTTTTCTTCCAAAATTTTGGACGTGTCCATGTTGCGCTTTGGGGTGTTTCCTGTCGCCGGCGCTAGGCCTACCCACGCAAGTGAGGTATCATTTTTATCGGGAGACTTGGGGGAACGCTGGGTGGAAGAAAATGTGTGGCTCCTCTCAGATTCCAGAACTTTCAGCCGCACAAATGTGAGGAACATGTGTTTTTTTAGCCAAATTTTGAGGTTTGCAAAGGATTCTGGGTAACAGAACCTGGTCCGAGCCCTGCAAGTCACCCCTCCTTGGATTCCCCTTGGTCTCTAGTTTTCAGAAATGCACAGGTTTGGTAGGTTTCCCTAGGTGCCGGCTGAGCTAGAGGCCAAAATCTACAGGTAGGCACTTCGCAAAAAACACCTCTGTTTTCTTCCAAAATTTTGGATGTGTCCACGTTGCGCTTTGGGGCGTTTCCTGTCGCTGGCGCTAGGCCTACCCACGCAAGTGAGGTATCATTTTTATCGGGAGACTTGGGGAAACGCTGGGTGGAATGAAATTTGTGGCTCCTCTCAGATTCCAGAACTTTCTGCCACAGAAATGTGAGGAACATGTGTTTTTTTAGCCAAATTTTGAGGTTTGCAAAGGATTCTGGGTAACAGAACCTGGTCCGAGCCCCGCAAGTCACCCCTCCTTGGATTCCCCTAGGTCTCTAGTTTTCAGAAATGCACAGGTTTGGTAGGTTTCTCTAGGTGCCGGCTGAGCTAGAGGCCAAAATCTACAGGTAGGCACTTTGCAAAAAACACCTCTGTTTTCTTCCAAAATTTTGGACGTGTCCACGTTGCGCATTGGGGTGTTTCCTGTGGCCGGCGCTAGGCCTACCCACGCAAGTGAGGTATCATTTTTATCGGGAGACTTGGGGGAACGCTGGGTGGAAGGAAATTTGTGGCTCCTCTCAGATTCCAGAACTTTCTGCCACAGAAATGTGAGGAACATGTGTTTTTTTAGCCAAATTTTGAGGTTTGCAAAGGATTCTGGGTAACAGAACCTGGTCCGAGCCCCGCAAGTCACCCCTCCTTGGATTCCCCTAGGTCTCTAGTTTTCAGAAATGCACAGGTTTGGCAGGTTTCCCTAGGTGCCGGCTGAGCTAGAGGCCAAAATCTACAGGTAGGCACTTCACAAAAAACACCTGTGTTTTCTTTTAAAATTTTGGATGTGTCCACGTTGCGCTTTGGTGCGTTTCCTGTCGCTGGCGCTAGGCCTACCCACGCAAGTGAGGTATCATTTTTATCGGGAGACTTGGGGGAACGCTGGGTGGAAGGAAATTTGTGGCTCCTCTCAGATTCCAGAACTTTCTGCCACAGAAATGTGAGGAACATGTGTTTTTTTAGCCAAATTTTGAGGTTTGCAAAGGATTCTGGGTAACAGAACCTGGTCCGAGCCCCGCAAATCACCCCATATTGGATTCCCCTAGGTCTCTAGTTTTCAGAAATGCACAGGTTTGGTAGGTTTCCCTAGGTGCCGGCTGAGCTAGGGGCCAAAATCTACAGGTAGGCACTTCGCAAAAAACACCTCTGTTTTCTTCCAAAATTTTGGATGTGTCCACGTTGCGCTTTGGGGCGTTTCCTGTCGCTGGCGCTAGGCCTACCCATGCAAGTGAGGTATCATTTTTATCAGGAGACTTGGGGGAACGCTGGGTGGAAGGAAATGTGTGGCTCCTTTCAGATTCCAGAACTTTCTGCCACAGAAATATGAGGAACATGTGTTTTTTTAGCCAAATTTTGAGGTTTGCAAAGGATTCTGGGTAACAGAACCTGGACCGAGCCCCGCAAGTCACCCCTCCTTGGATTCCCCTAGGTCTCTAGTTTTCAGAAATGCACAGGTTTGGTAGGTTTCCCTAGGTGCCGGCTGAGCTAGATGCCAAAATCTACAGGTAGGCACTTCGCAAAAAACACCTCTGTTTTCTTCCAAAATTTTGGACGTGTCCATGTTGCGCTTTGGGGTGTTTCCTGTCGCCGGCGCTAGGCCTACCCACGCAAGTGAGGTATCATTTTTATCGGGAGACTTGGGGGAACGCTGGGTGGAAGGAAATTTGTGGCTCCTCTCAGATTCCAGAACTTTCTGCCACAGAAATGTGAGGAACATGTGTTTTTTTAGCCAAATTTTGAGGTTTGCAAAGGATTCTGGGTAACAGAACCTGGTCCGAGCCCCGCAAGTCACCCCTCCTTGGATTCCCCTAGGTCTCTAGTTTTCAGAAATGCACAGGTTTGGCAGGTTTCCCTAGGTGCCGGCTGAGCTAGAGGCCAAAATCTACAGGTAGGCACTTCACAAAAAACACCTGTGTTTTCTTTTAAAATTTTGGATGTGTCCACGTTGCGCTTTGGTGCGTTTCCTGTCGCTGGCGCTAGGCCTACCCACGCAAGTGAGGTATCATTTTTATCGGGAGACTTGGGGGAACGCTGGGTGGAAGGAAATTTGTGGCTCCTCTCAGATTCCAGAACTTTCTGCCACAGAAATGTGAGGAACATGTGTTTTTTTAGCCAAATTTTGAGGTTTGCAAAGGATTCTGGGTAACAGAACCTGGTCCGAGCCCCGCAAATCACCCCATATTGGATTCCCCTAGGTCTCTAGTTTTCAGAAATGCACAGGTTTGGTAGGTTTCCCTAGGTGCCGGCTGAGCTAGGGGCCAAAATCTACAGGTAGGCACTTCGCAAAAAACACCTCTGTTTTCTTCCAAAATTTTGGATGTGTCCACGTTGCGCTTTGGGGCGTTTCCTGTCGCTGGCGCTAGGCCTACCCATGCAAGTGAGGTATCATTTTTATCAGGAGACTTGGGGGAACGCTGGGTGGAAGGAAATGTGTGGCTCCTTTCAGATTCCAGAACTTTCTGCCACAGAAATATGAGGAACATGTGTTTTTTTAGCCAAATTTTGAGGTTTGCAAAGGATTCTGGGTAACAGAACCTGGACCGAGCCCCGCAAGTCACCCCTCCTTGGATTCCCCTAGGTCTCTAGTTTTCAGAAATGCACAGGTTTGGTAGGTTTCCCTAGGTGCCGGCTGAGCTAGATGCCAAAATCTACAGGTAGGCACTTCGCAAAAAACACCTCTGTTTTCTTCCAAAATTTTGGACGTGTCCATGTTGCGCTTTGGGGTGTTTCCTGTCGCCGGCGCTAGGCCTACCCACGCAAGTGAGGTATCATTTTTATCGGGAGACTTGGGGGAACGCTGGGTGGAAGGAAATTTGTGGCTCCTCTCAGATTCCAGAACTTTCTGCCACAGAAATGTGAGGAACATGTGTTTTTTTAGCCAAATTTTGAGGTTTGCAAAGGATTCTGGGTAACAGAACCTGTCCGAGCCCCACAAGTCACCCCTCCTTGGATTCCCCTAGGTCTCTAGTTTTCAGAAATGCACAGGTTTGGTAGGTTTCCCTAGGTGCCGGCTGAGCTAGAGGCCAAAATCTACAGGTAGGCACTTCACAAAAAACACCTGTGTTTTCTTTTAAAATTTTGGATGTGTCCACGTTGCGCTTTGGTGCGTTTCCTGTCGCTGGCGCTAGGCCTACCCACGCAAGTGAGGTATCATTTTTATCGGGAGACTTGGGGGAACGCTGGGTGGAAGGAAATTTGTGGCTCCTCTCAGATTCCAGAACTTTCTGCCACAGAAATGTGAGGAACATGTGTTTTTTTAGCCAAATTTTGAGGTTTGCAAAGGATTCTGGGTAACAGAACCTGGTCCGAGCCCCGCAAATCACCCCATATTGGATTCCCCTAGGTCTCTAGTTTTCAGAAATGCACAGGTTTGGTAGGTTTCCCTAGGTGCCGGCTGAGCTAGATGCCAAAATCTACAGGTAGGCACTTCGCAAAAAACACCTCTGTTTTCTTCCAAAATTTTGGACGTGTCCATGTTGCGCTTTGGGGTGTTTCCTGTCGCCGGCGCTAGGCCTACCCACGCAAGTGAGGTATCATTTTTATCGGGAGACTTGGGGGAACGCTGGGTGGAAGGAAATTTGTGGCTCCTCTCAGATTCCAGAACTTTCTGCCACAGAAATGTGAGGAACATGTGTTTTTTTAGCCAAATTTTGAGGTTTGCAAAGGATTCTGGGTAACAGAACCTGGTCCGAGCCCCACAAGTCACCCCTCCTTGGATTCCCCTAGGTCTCTAGTTTTCAGAAATGCACAGGTTAGGTAGGTTTCCCTAGGTGCCGGCTGAGCTAGAGGCCAAAATCTACAGGTAGGCACTTCGCAAAAAACACCTCTGTTTTCTTCCAAAATTTTGGATGTGTCCACGTTGCGCTTTGGGGCGTTTCCTGTCGCTGGCGCTAGGCCTACCCACGCAAGTGAGGTATCATTTTTATCGGGAGACTTGGGGGAACGCTGGGTGGAAGGAAATTTGTGGCTCCTCTCAGATTCCAGAACTTTCTGCCACAGAAATTTGAGGAACATGTGTTTTTTTAGCCAAATTTTGAGGTTTGCAAAGGATTCTGGGTAACAGAACCTGGTCCGAGCCCCGCAAGTCACACCTCCTTGGATTCCCCTAGGTCTCTAGTTTTCAGAAATGCACAGGTTTGGCAGGTTTCCCTAGGTGCCGGCTGAGCTAGAGGCCAAAATCTACAGGTAGGCACTTCACAAAAAACACCTGTGTTTTCTTTTAAAATTTTGGATGTGTCCACGTTGCGCTTTGGGGCGTTTCCTGTCGCTGGCGCTAGGCCTACCCACGCAAGTGAGGTATCATTTTTATCGGGAGACTTGGGGGAACGCTGGGTGGAAGGAAATTTGTGGCTCCTCTCAGATTCCAGAACTTTCTGCCACAGAAATGTGAGGAACATGTGTTTTTTTAGCCAAATTTTGAGGTTTGCAAAGGATTCTGGGTAACAGAACCTGGTCCGAGCCCCGCAAGTCACCCCATATTGGATTCCCCTAGGTCTCTAGTTTTCAGAAATGCACAGGTTTGGTAGGTTTCCCTAGGTGCCGGCTGAGGTAGAGGCCAAAATCTACAGGTAGGCACTTCGCAAAAAACACCTCTGTTTTCTTCCAAAATTTTGGACGTGTCCACGTTGCGCTTTGGGGTGTTTCCTGTCGCCGGCGCTAGGCCTACCCACGCAAGTGAGGTATCATTTTTATCGGGAGACTTGGAAAAACGCTGGGTGGAAGGAAATTTGTGGCTCCTCTCAGATTCCAGAACTTTATGCCACAGAAATGTGAGGAACATGTGTTTTTTTAGCCAAATGTTGAGGTTTGCAAAGGATTCTGGGCAACAGAACCTGGTCCGAGCCCCGCAAGTCACCCCATCTTGGATTCCCCTAAGTCTCTAGTTTTCACAAATGCACAGGTTTGGTAGGTTTCCCTAGGTGCCGGCTGAGCTAGAGGCCAAAATCTACAGGTAGGCACTTCGCAAAAAACACCTCTGTTTTCTTCCAAAATTTTGGACGTGTCCACGTTGCGCTTTGGGGTGTTTCCTGTCGCCGGCGCTAGGCCTACCCACGCAAGTGAGGTATCATTTTTATCGGGAGACTTGGGGGAACGCTGGGTGGAAGGAAATTCGTGGCTCCTCTCAGATTCCAGAACTTTCTGCCACAGAAATGTGAGGAACATGTGTTTTTTTAGCCAAATTTTGAGGTTTGCAAAGGATTCTGGGTAACAGAACCTGTCCGAGCCCCACAAGTCACCCCTCCTTGGATTCCCCTAGGTCTCTAGTTTTCAGAAATGCACAGGTTTGGTAGGTTTCCCTAGGTGCAGGCTGAGCTAGAGGCCAAAATCTACAGGTAGGCACTTCGCAAAAAACACCTCTGTTTTCTTCCAAAATTTTGGATGTGTCCATGTTGCGCTTTGGGGCGTTTCCTGTCGCTGGCGCTAGGCCTACCCACGCAAGTGAGGTATCATTTTTATCGGGAGACTTGGGGGAACGCTGGGTGGAAGGAAATTTGTGGCTCCTCTCAGATTCCAGAACTTTCTGCCACAGAAATGTGAGGAACATGTGTTTTTTTAGCCAAATTTTGAGGTTTGCAAAGGATTCTGGGTAACAGAACCTGGTCCGAACCCGGCAAGTCACCCCTCCTTGGATTCCCCTAGGTCTCTAGTTTTCAGAAATGCACAGGTTTGGTAGGTTTCCTTAGGTGCCGGCTGAGCTAGAGGCCAAAATCTACAGGTAGGCACTTCACAAAAAACACCTCTGTTTTCTTTCAAAATTTTGGATGTGTCCACGTTGCGCTTTGGGGCGTTTCCTGTCGCTGGCGCTAGGCCTACCCACGCAAGTGAGGTATCATTTTTATCGGGAGACTTGGGGGAACGCTGGGTGGAAGGAAATTTGTGGCTCCTCTCAGATTCCAGAACTTTCTGCCACAGAAATGTGAGGAACATGTGTTTTTTTAGCCAAATTTTGAGGTTTGCAAAGGATTCTGGGTAACAGAACCTGGTCCGAGCCCCGCAAATCACCCCATCTTGGATTCCCCTAGGTCTCTAGTTTTCAGAAATGCACAGGTTTGGTAGGTTTCCCTAGGTGCCGGCTGAGCTAGAGGCCAAAATCTACAGGTAGGCACTACACAAAAAAAACCTCTGTTTTCTTCCAAAATTTTGGATGTGTCCACGTTGCGCTTTGGGGTGTTTCCTGTCGCGGGTGCTAGGCCTACCCACACAAGTGAAGTATCATTTTTATCGCAAGACTTGGGGGAACGCTGGGTGGAAGGAAATTTGTGGCTCCTCTCAGATTCCAGAACTTTCTGCCACAGAAATGTGAGGAACATGTGTTTTTTTAGCCACATTTTGAGGTTTGCAAAGGATTCTGGGTAACAGAACCTGGTCCGAGCCCCGCAAGTCACCCCTCCTTGGATTCCCCTAGGTCTCTAGTTTTCAGAAATGTACGGGTTTGGTAGGTTTCCCTATGTGCCGGCTTAGCTAGAGGCCAAAATCTACAGGTAGGCACTGTGCAAAAAACACCTCTGTTTTCTTCCAAAATATTGGACGTGTCCACGTTGCGCTTTGGGGTGTTTCCTGTCGCCGGCGCTACGCCTACCCACGCAAGTGAGGTATCATTTTTATCGGGAGACTTGGGGGAACGCTGGGTGGAAGGAAATTTGTGGCTCCTCTCAGATTCCAGAACTTTCTGCCACAGCAATGTGAGGAACATGTGTTTTTTTAGCCAAATTTTGAGGTTTGCAAAGGATTCTGGGTAACAGAACCTGGTCCGAGCCTCGCAAGTCACCCCTCCTTGGATTCCCCTAGGTCTCTAGTTTTCAGAAATGCACAGGTTTGGTAGGTTTCCCTAGGTGCCGGCTGAGCTAGAGGGCAAAATCTACAGGTAGGCACTTCGCAAAAAACACCTCTGTTTTCTTCCAAAATTTTGGACGTGTCCACGTTGCGCTTTGGGGTGTTTCCTGTCGCCGGCGCTACGCCTACCCACGCAAGTGAGGTATCATTTTTATCGGGAGACTTGGGGGAACGCTGGGTGGAAGGAAATTTGTGGCTCCTCTCAGATTCCAGAACTTTCTGCTACAGAAATGTGAGGAACGTGTTTTTTTAGCCAAATTTTGAGGTTTGCAAAGGATTCTGGGTAACAGAACCTGGTCCGAGCCCCGCAAGTCACCCCATCTTGGATTCCCCTAGATCTCTAGTTTTCAGAAATGCACAGGTTTGGTAGGTTTCCCTAGGTGCCGGCTGAGCTAGAGGCCAAAATCTACAGGTAGGCACTTCGCAAAAAACACCTCTGTTTTCTTCCAAAATTTTGGACGTGTCCACGTTGCGCTTTGGGGTGTTTCCTCTCACCGGCGCTAGGCCTACCCACGCAAGTGAGGTATCATTTTTATCGGGAGACTTGGGGGAATGCTGGGTGGAAGGAAATTTGTGGCTCCTCCCAGATTCCAGAACTTTCTGCCACAGAAATGTGAGGAACATGTGTTTTTTTAGCCAAATTTTGAGGTTTGCAAAGGATTCTGGGTAACAGAACCTGGTCCAAGCCCCGCAAGTCACCCCTCCTTGGATTCCCCTAGGTGTCTAGTTTTTAGAAATGCACAGGTTTGGTAGGTTTCCCTAGGTGCCGGCTGAGCTACAGGTCAAAATCTACAGGTAGGCACTTCGCAAAAAACACCTCTGTTTTCTTCCAAAATTTTGGACGTGTCTACGTTGCGCTTTGGGGTGTTTCCTGTCACTGGCGCTAGGCCTACCCACGCAAGTGAGGTATCATTTTTATCGGGAGACTTGGGGGAACGCTGGGTGGAAGGAAATTTGTGGCTCCTCCCAGATTCCAGAACTTTCTGCCACAGAAATGTGAGGAACATGTGTTTTTTTAGCCAAATTTTGAGGTTTGCAAAGGATTCTGGGTAACAGAACCTGGTCCGAGCCTCGCAAGTCAACGCTCCTTGGATTCCCCTAGGTCTCTAGTTTTCAGAAATGCACAGGTTTGGTAGGTTTCCCTAGGTGCTGGCTGAGCTAGAGGCCAAAATCTACAGGTAGGCACTTCGCAAAAAACACCTCTGTTTTCTTCCAAAATTTTGGACGTGTCTACGTTGCGCTTTGGGGTGTTTCCTGTCGCCGGCGCTAGGCCTACCCACGCAAGTGAGGTATCATTTTTATCGGGAGACTTGGGGGAACGCTGGGTGGAAGGAAATTTGTGGCTCCTCTCAGATTCCAGAACTTTCTGCCACAGAAATGTGAGGAACATGTGTTTTTTTAGCCAAATTTTGAGGTTTGCAAAGGATTCTGGGTAACAGAACCTGGTCCAAGCCCCGCAAGTCACCCCTCCTTGGATTCCCCTAGGTGTCTAGTTTTTAGAAATGCACAGGTTTGGTAGGTTTCCGTAGGTGCCGGCTGAGCTAGAGGCCAAAATCTACAGGTAGGCACTTCGCAAAAAACACCTCTGTTTTCTTCCAAAATTTTGGACGTGTCTACGTTGCGCTTTGGGGTGTTTCCTGTCACCGGCGCTAGGCCTACCCACGCAAGTGAGGTATCATTTTTATCGGGAGACTTGGGGGAACGCTGGGTGGAAGGAAATTTGTGGCTCCTCCCAGATTCCAGAACTTTCTGCCACAGAAATGTGAGGAACATGTGTTTTTTTAACCAAATTTTGAGGTTTGCAAAGGATTCTGGGTAACAGAACCTGTCCGAGCCCCACAAGTCACCCCTCCTTGGATTCCCCTAGGTCTCTAGTTTTCAGAAATGCACAGGTTTGGTAGGTTTCCCTAGGTGCAGGCTGAGCTAGAGGCCAAAATCTACAGGTAGGCACTTCGCAAAAAACACCTCTGTTTTCTTCCAAAATTTTGGATGTGTCCACGTTGCGCTTTGGGGCGTTTCCTGTCGCTGGCGCTAGGCCTACCCACGCAAGTGAGGTATCATTTTTATCGGGAGACTTGGGGGAACGCTGGGTGGAAGGAAATTTATGGCTCCTCTCAGATTCCAGAACTTTCTGCCACAGAAATGTGAGGAACATGTGTTTTTTTAGCCAAATTTTGAGGTTTGCAAAGGATTCTGGGTAACAGAACCTGGTCCGAGCCCGGCAAGTCACCCCTCCTTGGATTCCCCTAGGTCTCTAGTTTTCAGAAATGCACAGGTTTGGTAGGTTTCCCTAGGTGCCGGCTGAGCTAGAGGCCAAAATCTACAGGTAGGCACTTCACAAAAAACACCTCTGTTTTCTTCCAAAATTTTGGACGTGTCCACGTTGCGCTTTGGGGTGTTTCCTGTCGCCGGCGCTAGGCCTACCCACGCAAGTGAGGTATCATTTTTATCGGGAGACTTGGAAAAACGCTGGGTGGAAGGAAATTTGTGGCTCCTCTCAGATTCCAGAACTTTATGCCACAGAAATGTGAGAAACATGTGTTTTTTTAGCCAAATGTTGAGGTTTGCAAAGGATTCTGGGCAACAGAACCTGGTCCGAGCCCCGCAAGTCACCCCATCTTGGATTCCCCTAAGTCTCTAGTTTTCAGAAATGCACAGGTTTGGTAGGTTTCCCTAGGTGCCGGCTGAGCTAGAGGCCAAAATCTACAGGTAGGCACTTCGCAAAAAACACCTCTGTTTTCTTCCAAAATTTTGGACGTGTCCACGTTGCGCTTTGGGGTGTTTCCTGTCGCCGGCGCTAGGCCTACCCACGCAAGTGAGGTATCATTTTTATCGGGAGACTTGGGGGAACGCTGGGTGGAAGGAAATTCGTGGCTCCTCTCAGATTCCAGAACTTTCTGCCACAGAAATGTGAGGAACATGTGTTTTTTTAGCCAAATTTTGAGGTTTGCAAAGGATTCTGGGTAACAGAACCTGTCCGAGCCCCACAAGTCACCCCTCCTTGGATTCCCCTAGGTCTCTAGTTTTCAGAAATGCACAGGTTTGGTAGGTTTCCCTAGGTGCCGGCTGAGGTAGAGGCCAAAATCTACAGGTAGGCACTTCGCAAAAAACACCTCTGTTTTCTTCCAAAATTTTGGATGTGTCCACGTTGCGCTTTGGGGCGTTTCCTGTCGCTAGCGCTAGGCCTACCCACGCAAGTGAGGTATCATTTTTATCGGGAGACTTGGGGGAACGCTGGGTGGAAGGAAATTTGTGGCTCCTCTCAGATTCCAGAACTTTCTGCCACAGAAATGTGAGGAACATGTGTTTTTTTAGCCAAATTTTGAGGTTTGCAAAGGATTCTGGGTAACAGAACCTGGTCCGAGCCCGGCAAGTCACCCCTCCTTGGATTCCCCTAGGTCTCTAGTTTTCAGAAATGCACAGGTTTGGTAGGTTTCCCTAGGTGCCGGCTGAGCTAGAGGCCAAAATCTACAGGTAGGCACTTCACAAAAAACACCTCTGTTTTCTTTCAAAATTTTGGATGTGTCCACGTTGCGCTTTGGGGCGTTTCCTGTCGCTGGCGCTAGGCCTACCCACGCAAGTGAGGTATCATTTTTATCGGGAGACTTGGGGGAACGCTGGGTGGAAGGAAATTTGTGGCTCCTCTCAGATTCCAGAACTTTCTGCCACAGAAATGTGAGGAACATGTGTTTTTTTAGCCAAATCTTGAGGTTTGCAAAGGATTCTGGGTAACAGAACCTGGTCCGAGCCCCGCAAATCACCCCATCTTGGATTCCCCTAGGTCTCTAGTTTTCAGAAATGCACAGGTTTGGTAGGTTTCCCTAGGTGCCGGCTGAGCTAGAGGCCAAAATCTACAGGTAGGCACTACACAAAAAAAACCTCTGTTTTCTTCCAAAATTTTGGATGTGTCCACGTTGCGCTTTGGGGTGTTTCCTGTCGCGGGTGCTAGGCCTACCCACGCAAGTGAGGGATCATTTTTATCGGGAGACTTGGGGGAACGCTGGGTGGAAGGAAATTCGTGGCTCCTCTCAGATTCCAGAACTTTCTGCCACAGAAATGTGAGGAACATGTGTTTTTTTAGCCAAATTTTGAGGTTTGCAAAGGATTCTGGGTAACAGAACCTGTCCGAGCCCCACAAGTCACCCCTCCTTGGATTCCCCTAGGTCTCTAGTTTTCAGAAATGCACAGGTTTGGTAGGTTTCCCTAGGTGCAGGCTGAGCTAGAGGCCAAAATCTACAGGTAGGCACTTCGCAAAAAACACCTCTGTTTTTTTCCAAAATTTTGGATGTGTCCACGTTGCGCTTTGGGGCGTTTCCTGTCGCTGGCGGTAGGCCTACCCACGCAAGTGAGGTATCATTTTTATCGGGAGACTTGGGGGAACGCTGGGTGGAAGGAAATTTGTGGCTCCTCTCAGATTCCAGAACTTTCTGCCACAGAAATGTGAGGAACATGTGTTTTTTTAGCCAAATTTTGAGGTTTGCAAAGGATTCTGGGTAACAGAACCTGGTCCGAGCCCGGCAAGTCACCCCTCCTTGGATTCCCCTAGGTCTCTAGTTTTCAGAAATGCACAGGTTTGGTAGGTTTCCCTAGGTGCCGGCTGAGCTAGAGGCCAAAATCTACAGGTAGGCACTTCACAAAAAACACCTCTGTTTTCTTTCAAAATTTTGGATGTGTCCACGTTGCGCTTTGGGGCGTTTCCTGTCGCTGGCGCTAGGCCTACCCACGCAAGTGAGGTATCATTTTATAGGGAGACTTGGGGGAACGCTGGGTGGAAGGAAATTTGTGGCTCCTCTCAGATTTCAGAACTTTCTGCCACAGAAATGTGAGGAACATGTGTTTTTTTAGTCAAATTTTGAGGTTTGCAAAGGATTCTGGGTAACAGAACCTGGTCCGAGCCCCACAAGTCACCCCTCCTTGGATTCCCCTAGGTCTCTAGTTTTCAGAAATGCACAGGTTTGGTAGGTTTCCCTAGGTGCAGGCTGAGCTAGAGGCCAAAATCTACAGGTAGGCACTACACAAAAAAAACCTCTGTTTTCTTCCAAAATTTTGGATGTGTCCACGTTGCGCTTTGGGGTGTTTCCTGTCGCGGGTGCTAGGCCTACCCACACAAGTGAAGTATCATTTTTATCGCAAGACTTGGGGGAACGCTGGGTGGAAGGAAATTTGTGGCTCCTCTCAGATTCCAGAACTTTCTGCCACAGAAATGTGAGGAACATGTGTTTTTTTAGCCACATTTTGAGGTTTGCAAAGGATTCTGGGTAACAGAACCTGGTCCGAGCCCCGCAAGTCACCCCTCCTTGGATTCCCCTAGGTCTCTAGTTTTCAGAAATGTATGGGTTTGGTAGGTTTCCCTATGTGCCGGCTGAGCTAGAGGCCAAAATCTACAGGTAGGCACTTCGCAAAAAACACCTCTGTTTTCTTCCAAAATTTTGGACGTGTCCATGTTGCGCTTTGGGGTGTTTCCTGTCGCCGGCGCTAGGCCTACCCACGCAAGTGAGGTATCATTTTTATTGGGAGACTTGGGGGAACGCTGGGTGGAAGGAAATTTGTGGCTCCTCTCAGATTCCAGAACTTTCTGCCACAGAAATGTGAGGAACATGTGTTTTTTTAGCCAAATTTTGAGGTTTGCAAAGGATTCTGGGTAACAGAACCTGGTCCGAGCCTCGCAAGTCAACCCTCCTTGGATTCCCCTAGGTCTCTAGTTTTCAGAAATGCACAGGTTTCGTAGGTTTCCCTAGGTGCCGGCTGAGCTAGAGGCCAAAATCTACAGGTAGGCACTGTGCAAAAAACACCTCTGTTTTCTTCCAAAATATTGGACGTGTCCACGTTGCGCTTTGGGGTGTTTCCTGTCGCCGGCGCTACGCCTACCCACGCAAGTGAGGTATCATTTTTATCGGGAGACTTGGGGGAACGCTGGGTGGAAGGAAATTTGTGGCTCCTCTCAGATTCCAGAACTTTCTGCCACAGCAATGTGAGGAACATGTGTTTTTTTAGCCAAATTTTGAGGTTTGCAAAGGATTCTGGGTAACAGAACCTGGTCCGAGCCTCGCAAGTCACCCCTCCTTGGATTCCCCTAGGTCTCTAGTTTTCAGAAATGCACAGGTTTGGTAGGTTTCCCTAGGTGCCGGCTGAGCTAGAGGGCAAAATCTACAGGTAGGCACTTCGCAAAAAACACCTCTGTTTTCTTCCAAAATTTTGGACGTGTCCACGTTGCGCTTTGGGGTGTTTCCTGTCGCCGGCGCTACGCCTACCCACGCAAGTGAGGTATCATTTTTATCGGGAGACTTGGGGGAACGCTGGGTGGAAGGAAATTTGTGGCTCCTCTCAGATTCCAGAACTTTCTGCCAGAGAAATGTGAGGAACATGTGTTTTTTTAGCAAAATTGTGGGGTTTGCAAAGGATTCTGGGTAACAGAACCTGGTCCGAGCCCCGCAAGTCACCCCATCTTGGATTCCCCTAGGTCTCTAGTTTTCAGAAATGCACAGGTTTGGTAGGTTTCCCTAGGTGCCGGCTGAGCTAGAGGCCAAAATCTACAGGTAGGCACTTCGCAAAAAACACCTCTGTTTTCTTCCAAAATTTTGGACGTGTCCACGTTGCGCTTTGGGGTGTTTCCTGTCGCCGGCGCTACGCCTACCCACGCAAGTGAGGTATCATTTTTATCGGGAGACTTGGGGGAATGCTGGGTGGAAGGAAATTTGTGGCTCCTCCCAGATTCCAGAACTTTCTGCCACAGAAATTTGAGGAACATGTGTTTTTTTAGCCAAATTTTGAGGTTTGCAAAGGATTCTGGGTAACAGAACCTGGTCCAAGCCCCGCAAGTCACCCCTCCTTGGATTCCCCTAGGTGTCTAGTTTTTAGAAATGCACAGGTTTGGTAGGTTTCCGTAGGTGCCGGCTGAGCTAGAGGCCAAAATCTACAGGTAGGCACTTCGCAAAAAACACCTCTGTTTTCTTCCAAAATTTTGGACGTGTCTACGTTGCGCTTTGGGGTGTTTCCTGTCACCGGCGCTAGGCCTACCCACGCAAGTGAGGTATCATTTTTATCGGGAGACTTGGGGGAACGCTGGGTGGAAGGAAATTTGTGGCTCCTCCCAGATTCCAGAACTTTCTGCCACAGAAATGTGAGGAACATGTGTTTTTTTAGCCAAATTTTGAGGTTTGCAAAGGATTCTGGGTAACAGAACCTGGTCCGAGCCCCACAAGTCACCCCTCCTTGGATTCCCCTAGGTGTCTAGTTTTTAGAAATGCACAGGTTTGGTAGGTTTCCGTAGGTGCCGGCTGAGCTAGAGGCCAAAATCTACAGGTAGGCACTTCGCAAAAAACACCTCTGTTTTCTTCCAAAATTTTGGACGTGTCTACGTTGCGCTTTGGGGTGTTTCCTGTCACCGGCGCTAGGCTTACCCACGCAAGTGAGGTATCATTTTTATCGGGAGACTTGGGGGAACGCTGGGTGGAAGGAAATTTGTGGCTCCTCCCAGATTCCAGAACTTTCTGCCACAGAAATGTGAGGAACATGTGTTTTTTTAGCCAAATTTTGAGGTTTGCAAAGGATTCTGGGTAACAGAACCTGGTCCGAGCCCCACAAGTCACCCCTCCTTGGATTCCCCTAGGTCTCTAGTTTTCAGAAATGCACAGGTTTGGTAGGTTTCCCTAGGTGCCGGCTGAGCTAGAGGCCAAAATCTACAGGTAGGCACTTCGCAAAAAACACCTCTGTTTTCTTCCAAAATTTTGGATGTGTCCACGTTGCGCTTTGGGGCGTTTCCTGTCGCTGGCGCTAGGCCTACCCACGCAAGTGAGGTATCATTTTTATCGGGAGACTTGGGGGAACGCTGGGTGGAAGGAAATTTGTGGCTCCTCTCAGATTCCAGAACTTTCTGCCACAGAAATGTGAGGAACATGTGTTTTTTTAGCCAAATTTTGAGGTTTGCAAAGGATTCTGGGTAACAGAACCTGGTCCGAGCCCTGCAAGTCACCCCTCCTTGGATTCCCCTACGTCTCTAGTTTTCAGGAATGCACAGGTTTGGTAGGTTTCCCTAGGTGCCGGCTGAGCTAGAGGCCAAAATCTACAGGTAGGCACTTCGCAAAAAACACCTCTGTTTTCTTCCAAAATTTTGGACGTGTCCACGTTGCGCTTTGGGGTGTTTCCTGTCGCCGGCGCTAGGCCTTCCCACGCAAGTGAGGTATCATTTTTATCGGGAGACTTGGGGGAACGCTGGGTGGAAGGAAATTTGTGGCTCCTCTCAGATTCCAGAACTTTCTGCCACAGAAATGTGAGGAACATGTGTTTTTTTAGCCAAATTTTGAGGTTTGCAAAGCATTCTGGGTAACAGAACCTGGTCCGAGCCCTGCAAGTCACCCCTCCTTGGATTCCCCTAGGTCTCTAGTTTTCAGAAATGCACAGGTTTGGTAGGTTTCCCTAGGTGCCGGCTGAGCTAGAGGCCAAAATCTACAGGTAGGCACTTCACAAAAAAAACCTCTGTTTTCTTCAAAAATTTTGGATGTGTCCACGTTGCGCTTTGGGGTGTTTCCTGTCGCGGGCGCTAGGCCTACCCACACAAGTGAGGTATCATTTTTTCGGGAGACTTGGGGGAACGCTGGGTGGAAGGAAATTTGTGGCTCCTCTCAGATTCCAGAACTTTCTGCCACAGAAATGTGAGGAACATGTGTTTTTTTAGCCAAATTTTGAGGTATGCAAAGGATTCTGGGCAACAGAACCTGGTCCGAGCCCCGCAAGTTACCCCATCTTGGATTCCCCTAAGTCTCTAGTTTTCAGAAATGCACAGGTTTGGTAGGTTTCCCTAGGTGCCGGCTGAGCTAGAGGCCAAAATCTACAGGTAGGCACTTCGCAAAAAACACCTCTGTTTTCTTCCAAAATTTTGGACGTGTCCACGTTGCGCTTTGGGGTGTTTCCTGTCGCCGGCGCTACGCCTACCCACGCAAGTGAGGTATCATTTTTATCGGGAGACTTGGGGGAACGCTGGGTGGAAGGAAATTTGTGGCTCCTCTCAGATTCCAGAACTTTCTGCCAGAGAAATGTGAGGAACATGTGTTTTTTTAGCCAAATTTTGAGGTTTGCAAAGGATTCTGGGTAACAGAACCTGGTCCGAGCCCCGCAAGTCACCCCATCTTGGATTCCCCTAGGTCTCTAGTTTTCAGAAATGCACAGGTTTGGTAGGTTTCCCTAGGTGCCGGCTGAGCTAGAGGCCAAAATCTACAGGTAGGCACTTCGCAAAAAACACCTCTGTTTTCTTCCAAAATTTTGGACGTGTCCACGTTGCGCTTTGGGGTGTTTCCTGTCGCCGGCGCTACGCCTACCCACGCAAGTGAGGTATCATTTTTATCGGGAGACTTGGGGGAACGCTGGGTGGAAGGAAATTTGTGGCTCCTCTCAGATTCCAGAACTTTCTGCTACAGAAATGTGAGGAATGTGTTTTTTTAGCCAAATTTTGAGGTTTGCAAAGGATTCTGGGTAACAGAACCTGGTCCGAGCCCCGCAAGTCACCCCATCTTGGATTCCCCTAGATCTCTAGTTTTCAGAAATGCACAGGTTTGGTAGGTTTCCCTAGGTGCCGGCTGAGCTAGAGGCCAAAATCTACAGGTAGGCACTTCGCAAAAAACACCTCTGTTTTCTTCCAAAATTTTGGACGTGTCTACGTTGCGCTTTGGGGTGTTTCCTCTCACCGGCGCTAGGCCTTCCCACGCAAGTGAGGTATCATTTTTATCGGGAGACTTGGGGGAATGCTGGGTGGAAGGAAATTTGTGGCTCCTCCCAGATTCCAGAACTTTCAGCCACAGAAATGTGAGGAACATGTGTTTTTTTAGCCAAATTTTGAGGTTTGCAAAGGATTCTGGGTAACAGAACCTGGTCCGAGCCCCGCAAGTCACCCCATCTTGGATTCCCCTAGATCTCTAGTTTTCAGAAATGCACAGGTTTGGTAGGTTTCCCTAGGTGCCGGCTGAGCTAGAGGCCAAAATCTACAGGTAGGCACTTCGCAAAAAACACCTCTGTTTTCTTCCAAAATTTTGGACGTGTCTACGTTGCGCTTTGGGGTGTTTCCTCTCACCGGCGCTAGGCCTACCCACGCAAGTGAGGTATCATTTTTATCGGGAGACTTGGGGGAATGCTGGGTGGAAGGAAATTTGTGGCTCCTCCCAGATTCCAGAACTTTCTGCCACAGAAATGTGAGGAACATGTGTTTTTTTAGCCAAGTTTTGAGGTTTGCAAAGGATTCTGGGTAACAGAACCTGGTCCAAGCCCCGCAAGTCACCCCTCCTTGGATTCCCCTAGGTGTCTAGTTTTTAGAAATGCACAGGTTTGGTAGGTTTCCCTAGGTGCCGGCTGAGCTACAGGTCAAAATCTACAGGTAGGCACTTCGCAAAAAACACCTCTGTTTTCTTCCAAAATTTTGGACGTGTCTACGTTGCGCTTTGGGGTGTTTCCTGTCACTGGCGCTAGGCCTACCGACGCAAGTGAGGTATCATTTTTATCGGGAGACTTGGGGGAACGCTGGGTGGAAGGAAATTTGTGGCTCCTCCCAGATTCCAGAACTTTCTGCCACAGAAATGTGAGGAACATGTGTTTTTTTAGCCAAATTTTGAGGTTTGCAAAGGATTCTGGGTAACAGAACCTGGTCCGAGCCTCGCAAGTCAACGCTCCTTGGATTCCCCTAGGTCTCTAGTTTTCAGAAATGCACAGGTTTGGTAGGTTTCCCTAGGTGCCGGCTGAGCTAGAGGCCAAAATCTACAGGTAGGCACTTCGCAAAAAACACCTCTGTTTTCTTCCAAAATTTTGGACGTGTCTACGTTGCGCTTTGGGGTGTTTCCTGTCGCCGGCGCTAGGCCTACCCACGCAAGTGAGGTATCATTTTTATCGGGAGACTTGGGGGAACGCTGGGTGGAAGGAAATTTGTGGCTCCTCTCAGATTCCAGAACTTTCTGCCACAGAAATGTGAGGAACATGTGTTTTTTTAGCCAAATTTTGAGGTTTGCAAAGGATTCTGGGTAACAGAACCTGGTCCAAGCCCCGCAAGTCACCCCTCCTTGGATTCCCCTAGGTGTCTAGTTTTTAGAAATGCACAGGTTTGGTAGGTTTCCGTAGGTGCCGGCTGAGCTAGAGGCCAAAATCTACAGGTAGGCACTTCGCAAAAAACACCTCTGTTTTCTTCCAAAATTTTGGACGTGTCTACGTTGCGCTTTGGGGTGTTTCCTGTCACCGGCGCTAGGCCTACCCACGCAAGTGAGGTATCATTTTTATCGGGAGACTTGGGGGAACGCTGGATGGAAGGAAATTTGTGGCTCCTCCCAGATTCCAGAACTTTCTGCCACAGAAATGTGAGGAACATGTGTTTTTTTAGCCAAATTTTGAGGTTTGCAAAGGATTCTGGGTAACAGAACCTGGTCCGAGCCCCACAAGTCACCCCTCCTTGGATTCCCCTAGGTGTCTAGTTTTTAGAAATGCACAGGTTTGGTAGGTTTCCGTAGGTGCCGGCTGAGCTAGAGGCCAAAATCTACAGGTAGGCACTTCGCAAAAAACACCTCTGTTTTCTTCCAAAATTTTGGACGTGTCTACGTTGCGCTTTGGGGTGTTTCCTGTCACCGGCGCTAGGCCTACCCACGCAAGTGAGGTATCATTTTTATCGGGAGACTTGGGGGAACGCTGGGTGGAAGGAAATTTGTGGCTCCTCCCAGATTCCAGAACTTTCTGCCACAGAAATGTGAGGAACATGTGTTTTTTTAGCCAAATTTTGAGGTTTGCAAAGGATTCTGGGTAACAGAACCTGGTCCGAGCCCCACAAGTCACCCCTCCTTGGATTCCCCTAGGTCTCTAGTTTTCAGAAATGCACAGGTTTGGTAGGTTTCCCTAGGTGCCGGCTGAGCTAGAGGCCAAAATCTACAGGTAGGCACTTCGCAAAAAACACCTCTGTTTTCTTCCAAAATTTCGGACGTGTCTACGTTGCGCTTTGGGGGGTTTCCTGTCGCCGGCGCTAGGCCTACCCACGCAAGTGAGGTATCATTTTTATCGGGAGACTTGGGGGAACGCTGGGTGGAAGGAAATTTGTGGCTCCTCCCAGATTCCAGAACTTTCTGCCACAGAAATATGAGGAACATGTGTGTTTTTAGCCAAATTTTGAGGTTTGCAAAGGATTCTGGGTAATAGAACCTGGTCCGATCCCCACAAGTCACCCCTCCTTGGATTCCCCTAGGTGTCTAGTTTTCAGAAATGCACAGGTTTGGTAGGTTTCCCTAGGTGCCGGCTGAGCTAGAGGCCAAAATCTACAGGTAGGCACTTCGCAAAAAACACCTCTGTTTTCTTCCAAAATTTTGGACGTGTCTACGTTGCGCTTTGGGGTGTTTCCTGTCGCTGGCTCTAGGCCTACCCACGCAACTGAGGTATCATTTTTATCGGGAGACTTGGGGGAACGCTGGATGGAAGGAAATTTGTGGCTCCTCCCAGATTCCAGAACTTTCTGCCACAGAAATGTGAGGAACATGTGTTTTTTTAGCCAAATTTTGAGGTTTGCAAAGGATTCTGGGTAACAGAACCTGGTCCGATCCCCACAAGTCACCCCTCCTTGGATTCCCCTAGGTCTCTAGTTTTCAGAACTGCACAGGTTTGGTAGGTTTCCCTAGGTGCCGGCTGAGCTAGAGGCCAAAATCTACAGGTAGGCACTTCGCAAAAAACACCTCTGTTTTCTTCCAAAATTTTGGACGTGTCTACGTTGCGCTTTGGGGTGTTTCCTGTCACCGGCGCTAGGCCTACCCACGCAAGTGAGGTATCATTTTTATCGGGAGACTTGGGGGAACGCTGGGTGGAAGGAAATTTGTGGCTCCTCCCAGATTCCAGAACTTTCTGCCACAGAAATGTGAGGAACATGTGTTTTTTTAGCCAAATTTTGAGGTTTGCAAAGGATTCTGGGTAACAGAACCTGGTCCGAGCCCCACAAGTCACCCCTCCTTGGATTCCCCTAGGTCTCTAGTTTTCAGAAATGCACAGGTTTGGTAGGTTTCCCTAGGTGCCGGCTGAGCTAGAGGCCAAAATCTACAGGTAGGCACTTCGCAAAAAACACCTCTGTTTTCTTCCAAAATTTCGGACGTGTCTACGTTGCGCTTTGGGGGGTTTCCTGTCGCCGGCGCTAGGCCTACCCACGCAAGTGAGGTATCATTTTTATCGGGAGACTTGGGGGAACGCTGGGTGGAAGGAAATTTGTGGCTCCTCCCAGATTCCAGAACTTTCTGCCACAGAAATATGAGGAACATGTGTGTTTTTAGCCAAATTTTGAGGTTTGCAAAGGATTCTGGGTAATAGAACCTGGTCCGATCCCTGCAAGTCACCCCTCCTTGGATTCCCCTAGGTGTCTAGTTTTCAGAAATGCACAGGTTTGGTAGGTTTCCCTAGGTGCCGGCTGAGCTAGAGGCCAAAATCTACAGGTAGGCACTTCGCAAAAAACACCTCTGTTTTCTTCCAAAATTTTGGACGTGTCTACGTTGCGCTTTGGGGTGTTTCCTGTCGCTGGCTCTAGGCCTACCCACGCAACTGAGGTATCATTTTTATCGGGAGACTTGGGGGAACGCTGGGTGGAAGGAAATTTGTGGCTCCTCCCAGATTCCAGAACTTTCTGCCACAGAAATGTGAGGAACATGTGTTTTTTTAGCCAAATTTTGAGGTTTGCAAAGGATTCTGGGTAACAGAACCTGGTCCGATCCCCACAAGTCACCCCTCCTTGGATTCCCCTAGGTCTCTAGTTTTCAGAACTGCACAGGTTTGGTAGGTTTCCCTAGGTGCCGGCTGAGCTAGAGGCCAAAATCTACAGGTAGGCACTTCGCAAAAAACACCTCTGTTTTCTTCCAAAATTTTGGATGTGTCCACGTTGCGCTTTGGGGCGTTTCCTGTCGCTGGCGCTAGGCCTACCCACGCAAGTGAGGTATCATTTTTATCGGGAGACTTGGGGGAACGCTGGGTGGAAGGAAATTTGTGGCTCCTCTCAGATTCCAGAACTTTCTGCCACAGAAATGTGAGGAACATGTGTTTTTTTAGCCAAATTTTGAGGTTTGCAAAGGATTCTGGGTAACAGAACCTGGTCCAAGCCCCGCAAGTCACCCCTCCTTGGATTCCCCTAGGTGTCTAGTTTTTAGAAATGCACAGGTTTGGTAGGTTTCCGTAGGTGCCGGCTGAGCTAGAGGCCAAAATCTACAGGTAGGCACTTCGCAAAAAACACCTCTGTTTTCTTCCAAAATTTTGGACGTGTCTACGTTGCGCTTTGGGGTGTTTCCTGTCACCGGCGCTAGGCCTACCCACGCAAGTGAGGTATCATTTTTATCGGGAGACTTGGGGGAACGCTGGATGGAAGGAAATTTGTGGCTCCTCCCAGATTCCAGAACTTTCTGCCACAGAAATGTGAGGAACATGTGTTTTTTTAGCCAAATTTTGAGGTTTGCAAAGGATTCTGGGTAACAGAACCTGGTCCGAGCCCCACAAGTCACCCCTCCTTGGATTCCCCTAGGTGTCTAGTTTTTAGAAATGCACAGGTTTGGTAGGTTTCCGTAGGTGCCGGCTGAGCTAGAGGCCAAAATCTACAGGTAGGCACTTCGCAAAAAACACCTCTGTTTTCTTCCAAAATTTTGGACGTGTCTACGTTGCGCTTTGGGGTGTTTCCTGTCACCGGCGCTAGGCCTACCCACGCAAGTGAGGTATCATTTTTATCGGGAGACTTGGGGGAACGCTGGGTGGAAGGAAATTTGTGGCTCCTCCCAGATTCCAGAACTTTCTGCCACAGAAATGTGAGGAACATGTGTTTTTTTAGCCAAATTTTGAGGTTTGCAAAGGATTCTGGGTAACAGAACCTGGTCCGAGCCCCACAAGTCACCCCTCCTTGGATTCCCCTAGGTCTCTAGTTTTCAGAAATGCACAGGTTTGGTAGGTTTCCCTAGGTGCCGGCTGAGCTAGAGGCCAAAATCTACAGGTAGGCACTTCGCAAAAAACACCTCTGTTTTCTTCCAAAATTTCGGACGTGTCTACGTTGCGCTTTGGGGGGTTTCCTGTCGCCGGCGCTAGGCCTACCCACGCAAGTGAGGTATCATTTTTATCGGGAGACTTGGGGGAACGCTGGGTGGAAGGAAATTTGTGGCTCCTCCCAGATTCCAGAACTTTCTGCCACAGAAATATGAGGAACATGTGTGTTTTTAGCCAAATTTTGAGGTTTGCAAAGGATTCTGGGTAATAGAACCTGGTCCGATCCCCACAAGTCACCCCTCCTTGGATTCCCCTAGGTGTCTAGTTTTCAGAAATGCACAGGTTTGGTAGGTTTCCCTAGGTGCCGGCTGAGCTAGAGGCCAAAATCTACAGGTAGGCACTTCGCAAAAAACACCTCTGTTTTCTTCCAAAATTTTGGACGTGTCTACGTTGCGCTTTGGGGTGTTTCCTGTCGCTGGCTCTAGGCCTACCCACGCAACTGAGGTATCATTTTTATCGGGAGACTTGGGGGAACGCTGGATGGAAGGAAATTTGTGGCTCCTCCCAGATTCCAGAACTTTCTGCCACAGAAATGTGAGGAACATGTGTTTTTTTAGCCAAATTTTGAGGTTTGCAAAGGATTCTGGGTAACAGAACCTGGTCCGATCCCCACAAGTCACCCCTCCTTGGATTCCCCTAGGTCTCTAGTTTTCAGAACTGCACAGGTTTGGTAGGTTTCCCTAGGTGCCGGCTGAGCTAGAGGCCAAAATCTACAGGTAGGCACTTCGCAAAAAAACACCTCTGTTTTCTTCCAAAATTTTGGACGTGTCTACGTTGCGCTTTGGGGTGTTTCCTGTCACCGGCGCTAGGCCTACCCACGCAAGTGAGGTATCATTTTTATCGGGAGACTTGGGGGAACGCTGGGTGGAAGGAAATTTGTGGCTCCTCCCAGATTCCAGAACTTTCTGCCACAGAAATGTGAGGAACATGTGTTTTTTTAGCCAAATTTTGAGGTTTGCAAAGGATTCTGGGTAACAGAACCTGGTCCGAGCCCCACAAGTCACCCCTCCTTGATTCCCCTAGGTCTCTAGTTTTCAGAAATGCACAGGTTTGGTAGGTTTCCCTAGGTGCCGGCTGAGCTAGAGGCCAAAATCTACAGGTAGGCACTTCGCAAAAAACACCTCTGTTTTCTTCCAAAATTTCGGACGTGTCTACGTTGCGCTTTGGGGGGTTTCCTGTCGCCGGCGCTAGGCCTACCCACGCAAGTGAGGTATCATTTTTATCGGGAGACTTGGGGGAACGCTGGGTGGAAGGAAATTTGTGGCTCCTCCCAGATTCCAGAACTTTCTGCCACAGAAATATGAGGAACATGTGTGTTTTTAGCCAAATTTTGAGGTTTGCAAAGGATTCTGGGTAATAGAACCTGGTCCGATCCCTGCAAGTCACCCCTCCTTGGATTCCCCTAGGTGTCTAGTTTTCAGAAATGCACAGGTTTGGTAGGTTTCCCTAGGTGCCGGCTGAGCTAGAGGCCAAAATCTACAGGTAGGCACTTCGCAAAAAACACCTCTGTTTTCTTCCAAAATTTTGGACGTGTCTACGTTGCGCTTTGGGGTGTTTCCTGTCGCTGGCTCTAGGCCTACCCACGCAACTGAGGTATCATTTTTATCGGGAGACTTGGGGGAACGCTGGGTGGAAGGAAATTTGTGGCTCCTCCCAGATTCCAGAACTTTCTGCCACAGAAATGTGAGGAACATGTGTTTTTTTAGCCAAATTTTGAGGTTTGCAAAGGATTCTGGGTAACCGAACCTGGTCCGATCCCCACAAGTCACCCCCTCCTTGGATTCCCCTAGGTCTCTAGTTTTCAGAACTGCACAGGTTTGGTAGGTTTCCCTAGGTGCCGGCTGAGCTAGAGGCCAAAATCTACAGGTAGGCACTTCGCAAAAAACACCTCTGTTTTCTTCCAAAATTTTGGATGTGTCCACGTTGCGCTTTGGGGCGTTTCCTGTCGCTGGCGCTAGGCCTACCCACGCAAGTGAGGTATCATTTTTATCGGGAGACTTGGGGGAACGCTGGGTGGAAGGAAATTTGTGCTCCTCTCAGATTCCAGAACTTTCTGCCACAGAAATGTGAGGAACATGTGTTTTTTTAGCCAAATTTTGAGGTTTGCAAAGGATTCTGGGTAACAGAACCTGGTCCGAGCCCTGCAAGTCACCCCTCCTTGGATTCCCCTAGGTCTCTAGTTTTCAGGAATGCACAGGTTTGGTAGGTTTCCCTAGGTGCCGGCTGAGCTAGAGGCCAAAATCTACAGGTAGGCACTTCGCAAAAAACACCTCTGTTTTCTTCCAAAATTTTGGACGGGTCCACGTTGCGCTTTGGGGTGTTTCCTGTCGCCGGCGCTAGGCCTTCCCACGCAAGTGAGGTATCATTTTTATCGGGAGACTTGGGGGAACGCTGGGTGGAAGGAAATTGTGGCTCCTCTCAGATTCCAGAACTTTCTGCCACAGAAATGTGAGGAACATGTGTTTTTTTAGCCAAATTTTGAGGTTTGCAAAGGCATTCTGGGTAACAGAACCTGTCCGAGCCCTGCAAGTCACCCCTCCTTGGATTCCCCTAGGTCTCTAGTTTTCAGAAATGCACAGGTTTGGTAGGTTTCCCTAGGTGCCGGCTGAGCTAGAGGCCAAAATCTACAGGTAGGCACTTCACAAAAAAAACCTCTGTTTTCTTCAAAAATTTTGGATGTGTCCACGTTGCGCTTTGGGGTGTTTCCTGTCGCGGGCGCTAGGCCTACCCACACAAGTGAGGTATCATTTTTTCGGGAGACTTGGGGGAACGCTGGGTGGAAGGAAATTTGTGGCTCCTCTCAGATTCCAGAACTTTCTGCCACAGAAATGTGAGGAACATGTGTTTTTTTAGCCACATTTTGAGGTTTGCAAAGGATTCTGGGTAACAGAACTGGTCCGAGCCCTGCAAGTCACCCCTCCTTGGATTCCCCTAGGTCTCTAGTTTTCAGGAATGCACAGGTTTGGTAGGTTTCCCTAGGTGCCGGCTGAGCTAGAGGCCAAAATCTACAGGTAGGCACTTCGCAAAAAACACCTCTGTTTTCTTCCAAAATTTTGGATGTGTCCACGTTGCGCTTTGGGGCGTTTCCTGTCGCTGGCGCTAGGCCTACCCACGCAAGTGAGGTATCATTTTTATCGGGAGACTTGGGGGAACGCTGGGTGGAAGGAAATTTGTGGCTCCTCTCAGATTCCAGAACTTTCTGCCACAGAAATGTGAGGAACATGTGTTTTTTTAGCCAAATTTTGAGGTTTGCAAAGGATTCTGGGTAACAGAACATGGTCCGAGCCCTGCAAGTCACCCCTCCTTGGATTCCCCTAGGTCTCTAGTTTTCAGGAATGCACAGGTTTGGTAGGTTTCCCTAGGTGCCGGCTGAGCTAGAGGCCAAAAATCTACAGGTAGGCACTTCGCAAAAACACCTCTGTTTTCTTCCAAAATTTTGGACGTGTCCACGTTGCGCTTGGGGTGTTTCCTGTCGCCGGCGCTAGGCCTTCCCACGCAAGTGAGGTATCATTTTTATCGGGAGACTTGGGGGAACGCTGGGTGGAAGGAAATTTGTGGCTCCTCTCAGATTCCAGAACTTTCTGCCACAGAAATGTGAAAACATGTGTTTTTTTAGCCAAATTTTGAGGTTTGCAAAGCATTCTGGGTAACAGAACCTGGTCGAGCCCTGCAAGTCACCCCTCCTTGGATTCCCCTAGGTCTCTAGTTTTCAGAAATGCACAGGTTTGGTAGGTTTCCCTAGGTGCCGGCTGAGCTAGAGGCCAAAATCTACAGGTAGGCACTTCACAAAAAAAACCTCTGTTTTCTTCAAAAATTTTGGATGTGTCCACGTTGCGCTTTGGGGTGTTTCCTGTCGCGGGCGCTAGGCCTACCCACACAAGTGAGGTATCATTTTTTCGGGAGACTTGGGGGAACGCTGGGTGGATGGAAATTTGTGGCTCCTCTCAGATTCCAGAACTTTTCTGCCACAGAAATGTGAGGAACATGTGTTTTTTTAGCCAAATTTTGAGGTATGCAAAGGATTCTGGGTAACAGAACCTGGTCCGAGCCCCGCAAGTTACCCCATCTTGGATTCCCCTAAGTCTCTAGTTTTCAGAAATGCAACAGGTTTGGTAGGTTTCCCTAGGTGGCCGGCTGAGCTAGAGGCCAAAATCTACAGGTAGGCACTTCGCAAAAAACACCTCTGCTTTTCTTCCAAAGTTTTGGACGTGTCCACGTTGCGCTTTGGGGTGTTTCCTGTCGCCGGCGCTAGGCCTACCCACGCAAGTGAGGTATCATTTTTATCAGGAGACTTGGGGGAACGCTGGGTGGAAGGAAATTTGTGGCTCCTCTCAGATTCCAGAACTTTCTGCCACAGAAATGTGAGGAACATGTGTTTTTTTAGCCAAATTTTGAGGTTTGCAAAGGATTCTGGGTAACAGATCCTGGTCCGAGCCCCACAAGTCACCCCATCTTGGATTCCCTACGTCTCTAGTTTTCAGAAATGCACAGGTTTGGTAGGTTTCCCTAGGTACCCCGGCTGAGCTAGAGGCCAAAATCTACAGGTAGGCACTTCACAAAAAAAACCTCTGTTTTCTTCCAAAATTTTGGATGTGTCCACGTTGCGCTTCGGGGTGTTTCCTGTCGCGGGCGCTAGGCCTACCCACACAAGTGAGGTATCATTTTTATCTGGAGACTTGGGGGAACGCTGGGTGGAAAGGAAATTTGTGGCTCCTCTCAGATTCCAGAACTTTCTGCCACAGAAATGTGAGGAACATGTGTTTTTTTAGCCACATTTTGAGGTTTGCAAAGGATTCTGGGTAACAGAACCTGGTCCGAGCCCCGCAAGTCACCCCATCTTGGATTCCCCTAGGTCTCTAGTTTTCAGAAATGCACAGGTTTGGTATGGTTTCCCTAGGTGCCCGGCTGAGCTAGAGGCCAAAATCTACAGGTAGGCACTTCGCAAAAAACACCTCTGTTTTCTTCCAAAATTTTGGACGTGTCTACGTTGCGCTTTGGGGTGTTTCCTGTCACCCGGCGCTAGGCCTACCCACGCAAGTGAGGTATCATTTTTATCGGGAGACTTGGGGGAACGCTGGGTGGAAAGAAATTTGTGGCTCCTCCCAGATTCCAGAACTTTCTGCCACAGAAATGTGAGGAACATGTGTTTTTTTAGCCAAATTTTGAGGTTTGCAAAGGATTCTGGTAACAGAACCTGGTCCGAGCCCCACAAGTCACCCCTCCTTGGATTCCCCTAGGTCTCTAGTTTTCAGAACTGCACAGGTTTGGTAGGTTTCCCTAGGTGCCGGCTGAGCTAGAGGCCAAAATCTACAGGTAGGCACTTCGCAAAAAACACCTCTGTTTTCTTCCAAAATTTCGGACGTGTCTACGTTGCGCTTTGGGGGGTTTCCTGTCGCCGGCGCTAGGCCAACCCACTCAAGTGAGGTATCATTTTTATCGGGAGACTTGGGGAACGCTGGGTGGAAGGAAATTTGTGGCTCCTCCCAGATTCCAGAACTTTCTGCCACAGAAATATGAGGAACATGTGTGTTTTTAGCCAAATTTTGAGGTTTGCAAAGGATTCTGGGTAACAGAACCTGGTCCGAGCCCCACAAGTCACCCCTCCTTGGATTCCCCTAGGTGTCTAGTTTTCAGAAATGCACAGGTTTGGTAGGTTTCCCTAGGTGCCGGCTGAGCTAGAGGCCAAAATCTACAGGAAGGCACTTCGCAAAAAACACCTCTGTTTTCTTCCAAAATTTTGGACGTGTCTACGTTGCGCTTTGGGGTGTTTCCTGTCGCTGGCGCTAGGCCTACCCACCGCAACTGAGGTATCATTTTTATCGGGAGACTTGGGGGAACGCTGGGTGGAAGGAAAATTTGTGGCTCCTCCCAGATTCCAGAACTTTCTGCCACAGAAATGTGAGGAACATGTGTTTTTTTAGCCAACTTTTGAGGTTTGCAAAGGATTCTGGGTAACAGAACCTGGTCCGAGCCCCACAAGTCACCCCTCCTTGGATTCCCCTAGGTCTCTAGTTTTCAGAAATGCACAGGTTTGGTAGGTTTCCCTAGGTGCCGGCTGAGCTAGAGGCCAAAATCTACAGGTAGGCACTTCGCAAAAAACACCTCTGTTTTCTTCCAAAATTTTGGATGTGTCCACGTTGCGCTTTGGGGTGTTTCCTGTCGCGGGCGCTAGGCCTACCCACACAAGTGAAGTATCATTTTTATCGCAAGACTTGGGGGAACGCTGGGTGGAAGGAAATTTGTGGCTCCTCTCAGATTCCAGAACTTTCTGCCACAGAAATGTGAGGAACATGTGTTTTTTTAGCCACATTTTGAGGTTTGCAAAGGATTCTGGGTAACAGAACCTGGTCCGAGCCCTGCAAGTCACCCCTCCTTGGATTCCCCTAGGTCTCTAGTTTTCAGGAATGCACAGGTTTGGTAGGTTTCCCTAGGTGCCGCCGCTGAGCTAGAGGCCAAAAATCTACAGGTAGGCACTTCGCAAAAAACACCTCTGTTTTCTTCCAAAATTTTGGACGTGTCCACGTTGCGCTTTGGGGTGTTTCCTGTCGCCGGCGCTAGGCCTTCCCACGCAAGTGAGGTATCATTTTTATCGGGAGACTTGGGGAACGCTGGGTGGAAGGAAATTTGTGGCTCCTCTCAGATTCCAGAACTTTCTGCCACAGAAATGTGAGGAACATGTGTTTTTTTAGCCAAATTTTGAGGTTTGCAAAGCATTCTGGGTAACAGAACCTGGTCCGAGCCCTGCAAGTCACCCCTCCTTGGATTCCCCTAGGTCTCTAGTTTTCAGAAATGCACAGGTTTGGTAGGTTTCCCTAGGTGCCCCGGCTGAGCTAGAGGCCAAAATCTACAGGTAGGCACTTCGCAAAAAACACCTCTGTTTTCTTCCAAAATTTTGGATGTGTCCACGTTGCGCTTTGGGGTGTTTCCTGTCGCGGGCGCTAGGCCTACCCACACAAGTGAAGTATCATTTTTATCGCAAGACTTGGGGGAACGCTGGGTGGAAGGAAATTTGTGGCTCCTCTCAGATTCCAGAACTTTCTGCCACAGAAATGTGAGGAACATGTGTTTTTTTAGCCACATTTTGAGGTTTGCAAAGGATTCTGGGTAACAGAACCTGGTCCGAGCCTGCAAGTCACCCCTCCTTGGATTCCCCTAGGTCTCTAGTTTTCAGGAATGCACAGGTTTGGTAGGTTTCCTAGGTGCCGGCTGAGCTAGAGGCCAAAATCTACAGGTAGGCACTTCGCAAAAAACACCTCTGTTTTCTTCCAAAATTTTGGACGTGTCCACGTTGCGCTTTGGGGTTTTTCCTGTCGCCGGCGCTAGGCCTTCCCCACGCAAGTGAGGTATCATTTTTATCGGGAGAACCTTGGGGGAACGCTGGGTGGAAGGAAATTTGTGGCTCCTCTCAGATTCCAGAACTTTCTGCCACAGAAATGTGAGGAACATGTGTTTTTTTAGCCAAATTTTGAGGTTTGCAAAGCATTCTGGGTACAGAACCTGGTCCGAGCCCTGCAAGTCACCCCTCATCCTGGATTCCCCTAGGTCTCTAGTTTTCAGAAATGCACAGGTTTGGTAAGGTTTTCCCTAGGTGCCGGCTGAGCTAGAGGCCAAAATCTACAGGTAGGCACTTCACAAAAAAAACCTCTGTTTTCTCTTCAAAAATTTTGGATGTGTCCACGTTGCGCTTTGGGGTGTTTCCTGTCGCGGGCGCTAGGCCTACCCACACAAGTGAGGTATCATTTTTTCGGGAGACTTGGGGGAACGCTGGGGTGGAAGGAAATTTGTGGCTCCTCTCAGATTCCAGAACTTTCTGCCACAGAAATGTGAGGAACATGTGTTTTTTTAGCCAAATTTTGAGGTATGCAAAGGATTCTGGGTAACAGAACCTGGTCCGAGCCCCCGCAAGTTACCCCATCTTGGATTCCCCTAAGTCTCTAGTTTTCAGAAATGCACAGGTTTGGTAGGTTTCCCTAGGTGCCGGCTGAGCTAGAGGCCAAAATCTACAGGTAGGCACTTCGCAAAAAACACCTCTGTTTTCTTCCAAAATTTTGGACGTGTCTACGTTGCGCTTTGGGGTGTTTCCTGTCGCCGGCGCTAGGCTACCCACGCAAGTGAGGTATCATTTTTATCGGAGACTTGGGGGAACGCTGGGTGGAAGGAAATTTGTGGCTCCTCTCAGATTCCAGAACTTTCTGCCACAGAAATGTGAGGAACATGTGTTTTTTTAGCCAAATTTTGAGGTTTGCAAAGGATTCTGGGTAACAGAACCTGGTCCAAGCCCCGCAAGTCACCCCTCCTTGGATTCCCCTAGGTGTCTAGTTTTTAGAAATGCACAGGTTTGGTAGGTTTCGTAGGTGCCGGCTGAGCTAGAGGCCAAAATCTACAGGTAGGCACTTCGCAAAAAACACCTCTGTTTTCTTCCAAAATTTTGGACGTGTCTACGTTGCGCTTTGGGGTGTTTCCCTGTCACCCGGCGCTAGGCTACCCACGCAAGTGAGGTATCATTTTTATCGGGAGACTTGGGGGAACGCTGGGTGGAAGGAAATTTGTGGCTCCTCCCAGATTCCAGAACTTTCTGCCACAGAAATGTGAGGAACATGTGTTTTTATAGCCAAATTTTGAGGTTTGCAAAGGATTCTGGGTAACAGAACCTGGTCCGAGCCCCACAAGTCACCCCTCCTTGGATTACCCCTAGGTCTCTAGTTTTCAGAAATGCACAGGTTTGGTAGGTTTCCCTAGGTGCCGGCTGAGCTAGAGGCCAAATCTACAGGTAGGCACTTCGCAAAAAACACCTCTGTTTTCTTCCAAAATTTCGGACGTGTCTACGTTGCGCTTTGGGGGGTTTCCCTGTCGCCGGCGCTAGGCCTACCCACACAAGTGAAGTATCATTTTTATCGCAAGACTTGGGGGAACGCTGGGTGGAAGGAAATTTGTGGCTCCTCTCAGATTCCAGAACCTTTCTGCCACAGAAATGTGAGGAACATGTGTTTTTTTAGCCACATTTTGAGGTTTGCAAAGGATTCTGGGTAACAGAACCTGGTCCGAGCCCTGCAAGTCACCCCTCCTTGGATTCCCCTAGGTCTCTAGTTTTCAGGAATGCACAGGTTTGGTAGGTTTCCCCTAGGTGCCGGTCGAGCTAGAGGCCAAAATCTACAGGTAGGCACTTCGCAAAAAACACCTCTGTTTTCTTCCAAAATTTTGGACGTGTCCACGTTGCGCTTTGGGGTGTTTCCTGTCGCCGGCGCTAGGCCTTCCCACGCAAGTGAGGTATCATTTTTATCGGGAGACTTGGGGGAACGCTGGGTGGAAGGAAATTTGTGGCTCCTCTCAGATTCCAGAACTTTCTGCCACAGAAATGTGAGGAACATGTGTTTTTTTAGCCAAATTTTGAGGTTTGCAAAGCATTCTGGGTAACAGAACCTGGTCCGAGCCCTGCAAGTCACCCCTCCTTGGATTCCCCTAGGTCTCTAGTTTTCAGAAATGCACAGGTTTGGTAGGTTTCCCTAGGTGCCGGCTGAGCTAGAGGCCAAAATCTACAGGTAGGCACTTCACAAAAAAAACCTCTGTTTTCTTCAAAAATTTTGGATGTGTCCACGTTGCGCTTTGGGGTGTTTCCTGTCGCGGGCGCTAGGCCTACCCACACAAGTGAGGTATCATTTTTTCGGGAGACTTGGGGGAACGCTGGGTGGAAGGAAATTTGTGGCTCCTCTCAGATTCCAGAACTTTCTGCCACAGAAATGTGAGGAACATGTGTTTTTTTAGCCAAATTTTGAGGTATGCAAAGGATTCTGGGTAACAGAACCTGGTCCGAGCCACGCAAGTTACCCCCATCTTGGATTCCCCTAAGTCTCTAGTTTTCAGAAATGCACAGGTTTGGTAGGTTTCCCTAGGTGCCGGCTGAGCTAGAGGCCAAAATCTACAGGTAGGCACTTCGCAAAAAACACCTCTGTTTTCTTCCAAAATTTTGGACGTGTCTACGTTGCGCTTTGGGGTGTTTCCTGTCGCCGGCGCTAGGCCTACCCACGCAAGTGAGGTATCATTTTTATCGGGAGACTTGGGGGAACGCTGGGTGGAAGGAAATTTGTGGCTCCTCTCAGATTCCAGAACTTTCTGCCACAGAAATGTGAGGAACATGTGTTTTTTTAGCCAAATTTTGAGGTTTGCAAAGGATTCTGGGTAACAGAACCTGGTCCGAGCCCCACAAGTCACCCCTCCTTGGATTCCCCTAGGTCTCTAGTTTTCAGAAATGCACAGGTTTGGTAGGTTTCCCTAGGTGCCGGCTGAGCTAGAGGCCAAAATCTACAGGTAGGCACTTCGCAAAAAACACCTCTGTTTTCTTCCAAAATTTCGGACGTGTCTACGTTGCGCTTTGGGGGGTTTCCTGTCGCCGGCGCTAGGCCTACCCACGCAAGTGAGGTATCATTTTTATCGGGAGACTTGGGGGAACGCTGGGTGGAAGGAAATTTGTGGCTCCTCCCAGATTCCAGAACTTTCTGCCACAGAAATATGAGGAACATGTGTGTTTTTAGCCAAATTTTGAGGTTTGCAAAGGATTCTGGGTAACAGAACCTGGTCCGAGCCCCACAAGTCACCCCTCCTTGGATTCCCCTAGGTGTCTAGTTTTCAGAAATGCACAGGTTTGGTAGGTTTCCCTAGGTGCCGGCTGAGCTAGAGGCCAAAATCTACAGGTAGGCACTTCGCAAAAAACACCTCTGTTTTCTTCCAAAATTTTGGACGTGTCTACGTTGCGCTTTGGGGTGTTTCCTGTCGCTGGCGCTAGGCCTACCCACGCAACTGAGGTATCATTTTTATCGGGAGACTTGGGGGAACGCTGGGTGGAAGGAAATTTGTGGCTCCTCCCAGATTCCAGAACTTTCTGCCACAGAAATGTGAGGAACATGTGTTTTTTTAGCCAAATTTTGAGGTTTGCAAAGGATTCTGGGTAACAGAACCTGGTCCGAGCCCCACAAGTCACCCCTCCCTGGATTCCCCTAGGTCTCTAGTTTTCAGAAATGCACAGGTTTGGTAGGTTTCCCTAGGTGCCGGCTGAGCTAGAGGCCAAAATCTACAGGTAGGCACTTCGCAAAAAACACCTCTGTTTCTTCCAAAATTTTGGATGTGTCCACGTTGCGCTTTGGGGCGTTTCCTGTCGCTGGCGCTAGGCCTACCCACGCAAGTGAGGTATCATTTTTATCGGGAGACTTGGGGGAACGCTGGGTGGAAGGAAATTTGTGGCTCCTCTCAGATTCCAGAACTTTCTGCCACAGAAATGTGAGGAACATGTGTTTTTTTAGCCAAATTTTGAGGTTTGCAAAGGATTCTGGGTAACAGAACCTGGTCCGAGCCCTGCAAGTCACCCCTCCTTGGATTCCCCTAGGTCTCTAGTTTTCAGGAATGCACAGGTTTGGTAGGTTTCCCTAGGTGCCGGCTGAGCTAGAGGCCAAAATCTACAGGTAGGCACTTCGCAAAAAACACCTCTGTTTTCTTCCAAAATTTTGGACGTGTCCACGTTGCGCTTTGGGGTGTTTCCTGTCGCCGGCGCTAGGCCTTCCCACGCAAGTGAGGTATCATTTTTATCGGGAGACTTGGGGGAACGCTGGGTGGAAGGAAATTTGTGGCTCCTCTCAGATTCCAGAACTTTCTGCCACAGAAATGTGAGGAACATGTGTTTTTTTAGCCAAATTTTGAGGTTTGCAAAGCATTCTGGGTAACAGAACCTGGTCCGAGCCCTGCAAGTCACCCCTCCTTGGATTCCCCTAGGTCTCTAGTTTTCAGAAATGCACAGGTTTGGTAGGTTTCCCTAGGTGCCGGCTGAGCTAGAGGCCAAAATCTACAGGTAGGCACTTCACAAAAAAAACCTCTGTTTTCTTCCAAAATTTTGGACGTGTCCACGTTGCGCTTTGGGGTGTTTCCTGTCGCGGGCGCTAGGCCTACCCACACAAGTGAGGTATCATTTTTTCGGGAGACTTGGGGGAACGCTGGGTGGAAGGAAATTTGTGGCTCCTCTCAGATTCCAGAACTTTCTGCCACAGAAATGTGAGGAACATGTGTTTTTTTAGCCAAATTTTGAGGTATGCAAAGGATTCTGGGTAACAGAACCTGGTCCGAGCCCCGCAAGTTACCCCATCTTGGATTCCCCTAAGTCTCTAGTTTTCAGAAATGCACAGGTTTGGTAGGTTTCCCTAGGTGCCAGGCTGAGCTAGAGGCCAAAATCTACAGGTAGGCACTTCGCAAAAAACACCTCTGTTTTCTTCCAAAGTTTTGGACGTGTCCACGTTGCGCTTTGGGGTGTTTCCTGTCGCCGGCGCTAGGCCTACCCACGCAAGTGAGGTATCATTTTTATCAGGAGACTTGGGGGAACGCTGGGTGGAAGGAAATTTGTGGCTCCTCTCAGATTCCAGAACTTTCTGCCACAGAAATGTGAGGAACATGTGTTTTTT